>NC_133754.1:164103750-174103750 GCF_036562045.2 Rhinolophus sinicus
ATGGAAAGGACAATTACTTGGGGGCATTGGGAGTGATAGCTACTCCTAGGGCACTGTAAGACTGTAATAAAAAGTTATGCCTTATAATCAATAAAATAAGAGGTGATAGCCACGACACTATAAGCTCCATAAGGCAGAAACTTCTGTCGTACTGTTCACTGACATTGCAAGCACGCAAGCATTTGTTGAAGAAATGGATGGACTTTAGTCCCAGCGTTCCCCTAGAACATAGATCAAAGTCTAGTTCTGTGGAACTGCTTCTTCATCTTTAGAACGGAAATACTTATAGAACTGTTGATTTACATGAAGGAACTTAGGGCAAGTGTTTGAGACTCGGCACAGTACCAGTGCACATCAATATTTTAAGTAATAAAATTACAGAACAATAGTAATAATAAATAAAATGGCTCAAGCTAAGTCTGAAATAGGTTATTTTAAATCCTTGAAGAGTAAGGACGGGGAAAACTGTTGTTTAAAAGTTGCAGTGTACTTTCCTCTAAAATGTGCAAGATTGAATTAAACTTTTAGGCACAAAAAAACTTTGTTGTTGTAAAATCACTTGAATGGATACTCAAGTTTATACAAATACAGAGCAGTGGTTCTCTGCTGAAATAAAAAGATTATAGAATCATAGCACCAAGGGAATAAGCAGCTTTGCTTAATATTGTAACATACTGATATTAATGTAGGCAGAGTTTGTTTCTTTTAAAAAACATGTTTCTTTACTATGTATGCATCTAGATCATTCTTATGCCTGCACATTATTGCTTGTCCTTAGAGAAGTATATGAGCAGGGATTATTTTTTCCCAAGCAGTTACCCATAGAGGATTGGGAGGGGAGACCTAGAAATGGCAGGAAAGACTTGGAGACGTGATCTTCATTACCCACTGATGTAAAGAGAACCAGATTTGGATTGCTAAGGCTCCACTTGAACTGTGGTGTGAATATCTCACCAATGCTGGTATTTTGAAGGAAAAAACCCCTCAAGCTCTTAGAAATGTACTGATTTTAGACTATCCTGATCTGTAGTCCCTTAGGAATCAAAGGACAAGACCCCACCCTTATGAGTGGGAGTGGGATTTGAGGAGAATGGAGTATAGGGAGAGTGGAGACTGAAAGGGTATAAATAGGGGGTATGGAAGTCAGTGTTTGGAAATAAGGCCAGAATGAGCAAGGGAAGAGAGAGTGATGAAGATAATTCCTGAGTTTCTATGTATGGTGATGTTTGATGGAATATACAAGTAATTACCTAGGAATGTAAATAAGGTAAAAATAACAACAACAAAAGAACAACCAATGTTCATTTGAAAAATGGAAAATGCAGAGAATGAGTGTTCTCTGGTTTAGGAAGAATGGCCACCTTTATAATCTTTATCTGTTCATGTAGTTGTTCATTCAGTAAACATTCATGGAGCATAGCTCTGCGTCAGGAACTGGGCTGAATACTAGATTTACAAGACACCTACAGGGCAAGCCCTTTGACATCAAGGTGCTCACAGGGGGCAGAGACAAACATATAACTGAATAAATACAATCACATGTAACAGGAGTCTGTATGTGTAACAAAGGAGCACAAAAGAGAGGTAGTAATTATACCTAGGCAGCAACTAAGGAAGTGGTGATACTTGAATTACTGTATTCTTTCAACCAGCACCCTCAGCTGTTTCGTTTTACAGGTCAAAAAATAGAACTGGACGAAGTGTATGGTACAAGAGCCCTAAGCCACAAGCTGGATGGTGTGTCCCACGGCAAATTTTTCAGCCTTATGAATGTCACAGTGGTCACCAATGGTATTACATAAATAGAATACAGCTGCTAACTGGTATAAGTTTTCACTGTTACATCAATGAGAATAACCACTACCATTAACTTGCTGAACCTTGTAATATTGAAGACTTTGTGGAATATATTATAATTTCAATATTCAGCATTTTCAAGTCTTTTTTTTAATGTAGTCTTTACTTTAATCAGAAAGCAGCAAAGAACCTCCTTAACCTATTCATATTCAGCAAATATTTATTGTACACTACGTGCTAGGTACTGAGGCATGTCACAAAGGTATGTCACAATAGGAATAGATGGCAAAAGAAAAATCTGAATAAAGGGTTAAGGGATTACAGAAGAGGTTGCAATTAATTCTTCCAGAAATGGATCAGATTTAGGGTTTGAAATAGAAATAGAAATACACATAGGGGAAGATAAGGAGAACGATGGTCATTTCAAGTTCAGCATGTGCAAAGACACAGAGATGGAGAAGAGAACATCAATATTTCAGGAATGACCAAAAGTTCTAAGATGGCACATAAAATGCTCCATAATCTGGCTTCTGTGCCATCGCCCACATTAAATCTTGCTACTTCTTGCCTCATATATTGTGTTTATCTTCTATGCCCTTGCCTGTGTGATCTACTCTATTTATAATATCTTCACTCTTTAATTCCTGTGGTTATGTCTTTATATGTTTCATCTCTACTCAACTATGTACTCCTCTTGGGGACAAGCCCATATCTTATTCATCTTTGTATCACAGCACTTAACATAATCCTTAGCATAAGGCGGGCATTCTGTAAGTGCCTATGGAATTCATTCATTCATTAATTCATCTAGTCATTAACAAATTTAACATAGTAACTTTTTGTTGTTGTTGTCATTGGTTGATGCTTAGTTCACAGTTTGAACAACCACCGGGGAAAAAAACAAACAAACAAACAAAAACATGTAATCTAAGTAAGAAACAGCAGGAGATGAGACTGGTAAAGTAGGTTGAGAACAAATTGTGAAAGGCCTGGCATGTCACCTTAAAGAAGTTAAAATTAATTCTTAGGTAATTTACACTAAGGGTTTATTCAGAGTGAAGAGCTAATCATATTTCTGATATAGAAACATAGATATTTTATAGACTAGACCTTTAGAGAGGGCAGATTGGTGGCTAATAAGTAATGTTGAAGTAGGAATTTAAGTCAGAATTTGAAGACTGTAGAGACCTGCAAAATGATGTACAGGTAAAGGAAACATTAATTACAGAAGAGGCAGAGCTTGTGAAAAAAATATCTGAGTGTAGAATCTTTTTGGGTTTAGTAAAAACTGAGCTGGTAATAAAAAGGAACCAATTTGAGGAAGATCAAGCAGAAGTGTATGGATTTGAAATAAAAAGTAATAAGAGACCACAATGACAGGGAGAACAATGAAATGACAAGAACACTTGAGAAAGAGGAGCCAATAATCATCAGCAGAAAGGAAGGGGTGTGGTAAAGCAAAAGAGAGAGATGAGATGAGTAGCTGTGACTGTTTACCAGCACAGAAGTGATAAAAGTCAAGGAGGGTTGGAAAAACTGAAAGAACAAATATGAAATAAGAAAAGACTGGATTTTATAAGTAGTGAGTGAAAATGTTTTCTTAAGAGCTACCAGTTTTTTCTCTCTCTCTCTCTCTCTCTCTCTCTCTCTCTCTCCCCTCCCCTGTCTTTTAGGAAAGCTACTTTGAATGTGGAATATGAGAATCTGAAAGAAAAGCTTGGCAGGAGCAAAACAAAGACCACTGATGTTCTTCATAAAAAGTACATGAGAAGACCTCCTCCAACATGGTTGACTGAACTTCCTTTATAAACTCATAGACATCCTGGGTAAAATATAATTATTCTTATGTAAAATATATACCAAGCTCAATAATAAAAGCAACAAGCAGGAAAATCTTAGTGCCAGAAACAAATTGAAAATTTGAACAGCAGAAACTGATGCCATGGCAACCCTCCAACATTTTATAGTTGGCTATAGGGCTTAAGGGCCAGTAGCCGGGTTTTAACACTCAGGCACAGGACCTTCAGCTTCAGTGAGGCAGAGGAGCTGGAGCTAGGCCTTTAGGTAAAACCTGGAGCCTTAAAAGAAATGCCAGTCATTGGGACTGGAAAAACTCCACCTACTACTCTGGGAAAGAAGCAAAAAAGTTTGTTCTTTGCCTGGAGCTTTGGATAGGGAGAAAAAACAAAAGGTACCTGTGAGAAATCAAAACCTGAGGCTTGCAACCGATATAAAATTACAGTATCTGCATAACTGAGGAACCACAAACAAATAATCATTTACCAAGCCTCCAGGATCTTTATGAGCCATAGAACTCTGGCAGAAGCAAGTACTGTAACTGTTCTGAAAAGACTCTTTCACAACTTGGCATAAAAGACTCTCATAAACAACCCCATCCTTGGAAAGCACCACAGGAGGAAATAAATCACCATGAGTAAAAGTCAGCAAATGTTGTAAACAATAAAGTTAGTAACTCAAAAGCTGGAAATAATAGAAGTTCCCTAAAGAGAAAAATAAAGATATTTATCTTGATTAAAGAGGCAAAATAATAGAAATAATGGAAAGATAGGTGGATTTCGCAAAGAACCAAACAAAACATGTAATGTTGAAAACATATTATCATTGAAATGAAAATGAATGGGCCTAACCAGATCCCATAGGTGAATGAATATAATCACCTCTTTTTCTATTCCTCCTTTTAAATGATGCTCAGCTTCATTTCTTTACAAGTTTGTCAGGTTATACTCGGTGTATTCAGAATGTGCTGCTACTCAATACAATTTTACAATATGAACTTCCTGTAATTATGAATTCATCCCATTGAACCCAAAATTTATCTATCAAAAATGAATCAACCTTTTCTTATTTCTCCAGTGGAATCCTATTATTATTTTGTTTTCTTCTGTCGTAAGTCCTAGGGAGAGAAGATTAACCCGGGTTCCTGGAAGAGCTACTTTAGGACTCCAAAATTAGAAAAGTGATCCATGGATAGAGGGTCCTTCCCAATGCCCTCAAAGAGGAGAAAACCAATTTTTTTTACCGTTTCCCGCTTTATGACTTTAATGATATCCTTGCGGGTGTTGCTGCAATGCACGTAAGGACTGAGACTCCGCTAGCCTGCCAGAGTTGAAACTTTCAAGTTTTTGATCCATGGTGATAAAACAAGAACAATGTTCTATTTATACTACATCTTCCCTACAGTCTATCTTTACTTCCAGTCCTTACCTCTCCAAAGTAAGGGGAGGGGTATCAGTGGCTTTGTGCCTTGGTCTTCTCCACTTCCCTGTGATCTCAGGAGGCAGAGTTGTAAGTCAGCCACTTGTGATTTCTCCAAGTCCATCTGTACTAACAGTTCCTTAGTGTTTCCGGCATGCACTGAAACTGATATAGCTCTCTCCCTTTATAGGCAATTTTCATCTTAAATACTTTTAGTGGGAGTAGTTAGATGTATATATTTTTATAACTACCCAGAAGTCTTTATCCAGCAAAAAGTGAATTTGCATGTTTTCATCCATTTATCTTAAATATATCACTTAGCTATTAATCTATTAAATAAGTGCAAAATATGTTTTAACATGTATTTTCACCCCAAAAAAGGTTTGTTTCACAACTTAATAAAATCCACATTAGAGTTTGTTGGCAAATTAAAATTCTTTATCCAGTGATGAAGGGGACATGGCTAAAAATAAATGTATTATATTAAAATTAAACAGAATCAATACGAGTGAACAGCTGTGGCGTGTAGGGGATGCAGGAATCAAGGCAGACAAAAATAACTGCTTAACTGAATGGATGTTAGGCCTGTGATGACTGACATTACGGGAGGGGATAGGGATGAGGTATGAGAGTAAATAAACGGATTCTTACACAAACAAAAACCCCCACATAATTTAGTCTCTCAGGTAGAGAAAGAATGTCAGAACATTGGCCCGTTCTCGGTAGTGTAGGACTGGTGTCCAATACCGCAAACCTATTCCGGGGCCAAGAACGGAACCTTGAACGCGGCCTAAAATATCATACATACTGCCAGCACCATCCTTCTATACCTAACCTAGGTTAGCACCACAGTGCCCTTTGAGGCTAAGCTCTTAACTCAATAATATGAACGTGGAAAGAGCAACGCACACTAATACACGGGATCTGTTATTAGCACTGGATTCCGTACTTGAAGAGGACTATAAAATATTTAAGAGTACGCACTCTGGAACAAATCCCAGCTTCTCAACTTACTACTTGCAATAAGTTGCCTAACCTTTGTGACTCAGTTTGCTCATGTGTAAAATAAGAACAGTATTGCGGATTTCAAAGTGTTGCTACGAGGATTTTTAAAAGCCCTTGAAACCCACACTGGCACACAGCACTCAGGAAATAGTAGCTGTCGTAAGGTGTTCCCTCCAAAACTCGCTCAAATGTTAGTTCTGCCATTGCTGAGGATTATACATCTTTTCGGTATAAGGAGAGGAACGCCTGATTTGTCCAGCACCTACCACCCGCCCCACACAATTTCTCCTCTGGTCCGCACAGCACTTGGCAGCCAGTGTCCCCGTCCGACCCCGACGGGGACACTTGAGATGACACGGCCCGCCAGGAGTCGAAGCCGGCGAGAGGGGAGCCAGAGTCCTCAGAAGGCCGGCGCTCCCTTAACCCCACAAAGGTTCAGATTCCATTTCTGAGGAATCTAAGCCAACCCAGGGAGATGCTGAAGCTTCCGGCCTCCCTGCCGCCGTCACTCGGAGACGACAGCAAAACACACCACGGAGGCCCGCCAGGCCCGCGAGAAGGCGGGGACTCCAGGACGCGGCCCGCAGCGTGATGAGACCTGAGGCGGAGGGAGGCCGGCGAAGCGCGAGGACCCGAGGCTGAGGTGCCGGGCTGTCCGACGTGTGCCGGATGCGGATCTCAAAATATGCCGCCGGCCCCTTTAGTCCTCAGGACCGAGCCCTCGCATCCCCGAAGCTGCCATTGTCGTGACCCTTTGTCCTATCTCCCTGCCACTTTCATTGTTCGATGGGAGGGAAAAATGGAACCCTGTAAGTCAGGCATCTCCTAGGCAGCAGCCAATGAACTAGGCAGTGGAGGTGGGGTCCTTCGCTCGCGCCGAAATTCAAAGGTATAAATATTTCCGGCCTTATGCAGAGCGGAGAGCGAATGTTGTAGCTGCAATGGTGGGGTTTGCTCCATAGTGCCCGACGCCGGGCAAGGTGGCCCGTTCTCCGCCCTTGTAACTAAGAAGAGCTTTTGGGGGACCTCAAGCCTAGGTGGCCGGACACAGCGGTGAGGCGGGTGCGTGCGCGCGGCTGGTTGGGCCTAGCCTGGCATTCCTGGCGGGAGATGGGGGCAGGGAGACGGGGTCGGGGAGGGGATAGTAGCAAGAAGGGAAGGAATTCATACTAAAATTAGTCCTAAAGGGTTCCTGGCAGAATGGCTAGTTCCTATGCAGCCTCGGAGGGCGAGGAAATGTTGACAGTAAGGCCTGGTGAGGCGAAGGAACAGCCTGAGTGAAAGCAAGAGGCTGGAGAATGGTATTCGTGTGTTTATTAAATAGTTACTGACACCACCCTAATCTCCCCCAAACCCCCGCACGCCCTCAACTCAGGCACTAGTTGAGCATACAGCGGTGGACGTAGGCGAAGATCTTTAAGGAACTTAATTTACGATAGGTTGCATAGACGATAAAGACTGTTTAGTGTCAGCTTTAAGTTCAACGAAGGAAAATAGAAAGCAGAGTAAGGGAGTGGGTAGAGGTGCTCTTTATATAGGGAAGTCAGGAAGGATTGCAGTTAACGTGACGTTTGGGCAACGACATGAGTGTAGTAAAGGAGAGTGAGCCATGCCGGTATCCGGGAGAAGGACATTATGGGCAAAGGGACTAGCATGTGAAATAAAAAGTAGACCGTTAGCTGGAGTATTATAACGGCGGAAGTTAAGCTGGTAAAGTAGTTGAATTAATGGGTTAATTAACTCCCAGATATCACTCACTCTTGTATGTTTTTAAGTTGGAGAAAGATAATCTTTACATCAGAGAAAGTAGCTTGGCATGGCAAGTAGCTGTTTTATTTTTGTTGAGCTGTCGTTCTTATGTTTTAGTCTCTTAAATTCTCTATGATTCCAGGTTTACATTACACTTATGTTTTATTATTTCTGTTTTGTACAGAACTGTTTTGTGGCCTGTTTGATTCCTAACAAACAAAGGTTTACCTGTCCAAGTCAATAGTGAAAATGCATATTAAGTCAATTATTCTTGAAGGATTCAAGTCCTATGCTCAAAGGACTGAAGTCAATGGTTTTGACCCCCTCTTCAATGCTATCACTGGTTTAAATGGCAGTGGGAAATCCAACATATTGGACTCCATCTGCTTTTTGCTGGGCATCTCCAACCTGTCTCAGGTAAGGTGTAAACTTCCTGATGGACGGGAATTTAAGTTTGGGGAACCTAAAGGGAATTCTTAGTGAAGTCGGAAACTTGCCAATATTTACATTTTTTACTTTATGTAAATTATACCTCACTGCAGTCTTTTAAATATAGGTATTATTAAGGTGAGAAAATAGAAACTTAAATGGGTTGCCTAAGGTTCATCTTCTTATCACATTTGGAGCAACACTCAAACTCAGGCATTCTTACTTTAAGGCAGTCTCATTCCAGAGTCTGTACCCTCCCCCCATTATAATGCCTTTTCAGGATCTACTAATGGGAATGGATGAATAATGAAATTCTTAGATACTGTCTACCCTTAAATCTTTTAAATGAACTTTTATTAAGAAACGAATAGAAAACAATTCAATTCATGGTTGAGAAAGTCCTCTGGAAAAAGGCATTCATTTCAGGTTGCCCATTTTCCTTGCCTGTGAATGCAACTGCCTCTCCTTGGGGACTTGATGGATGATACTACATGGGTGGCTTTCCAACAGCAGGAAACCTTCCTAGTGCCATTTTGTGCAATATAGGGTTTTGTAACTGATAAACTTTTCTTTTAGGTTCGGGCTTCTAATTTACAAGATTTAGTTTACAAAAATGGGCAGGCCGGTATTACCAAAGCCTCAGTCTCAATCACCTTTGACAATTCTGACAAAAAACAAAGTCCTTTAGGATTTGAGGCCCATGATGAAATTACAGTAACAAGGCAGGTGAGTGGCTACTAAATATTTGAATATTTGGATACCTAAGAACTTGCATGGATGATTTTTTTTTTTTTTTTTTTTTGTGCTATTACTTTGCTGGAGAAAGTTTATGAGCAAAATTGATGCATTAAATACTGACTAGATTCCTTAAGAATATCTTTCTTATGTTAAAATTTTGATCATGCAAATTTTACCCTTTACTAAGAGGATTGAAAGGGACCTAAAAAATCATCTGTTAGCATAAGAACTCAACTATGCTTAAATCTTGAACTATATGTGAATCTTGTACGCTGGAACACTTAACGGTACTTGGGTTCTTGCTATCTTCTTAGGTAACTCCTTCTGCTTTTGGACATGTCTAATTAGAAAATTTTTCCTATAAACTGAGCCAAAGTGCTGTCATCAAGTTTTACACATTAATCCTTGTTCTCTTGAGAGCACCAAAAGCAAATCTGATTTATTCCGTATTTCAATATGTAAGCATTCTGTAAGACTAAATATTCTAGGCCACATCTGTCTAGGTCTTTCAATTGATGTTTAATTGTTTCTAGTTCCTTCCCTTGTCTGATCACATTGAATATGATTTACTCCAGTTCTTTGTTTGTTTATTTTTTCATTACTATTATTATTTTTTAATGTATGGCACTTCAAATTCCATACCAGAATTGGTCTAGTTAAGTAAGGATTAAGCAAAATTGTCATTTCTTTCACTTTAGGTACTCTACTTCTGTTTTCTCAATATGATACTGGAGAGTTCACAATACCTTATGAATTTGTATCTGACTTACTTAAAATCTCACTAATTCTTTTCATGTGTGCTATTAGCCAAGTTACTGCCATTTCTGTACATAAGCAGGTTTTTTGAAACTAATGCATTTGTCCCTTAAAATCTTTTTTCTTATAGTCAGACAATGTTTTCAGTTTGTCTAAGTTTTATTTTTAAAAATTCTAACTCCCATTTACTCCCCATCTTAGCATATGTAACTTACAGATTTCCCTCTCTATTTTAATAAAAGCCTCTGGTAAAAAACAAAGCAAGCAAACATTGACTAGGTTCTGTGTCATTGAGCATCCTTCAAATAATCACCCTTTAGGAATTTTCCATAAGTCTGCTACTAATCTACCTAAAAATCTCTGTCCTCATGTGGTCCATATGCCTGTATCCACCAAAATTTTGTTACAAAGACTTTGTCAAATTACTTATGGGTATATTAAGTCTGTTCAAATATATTAATATATGATTTATTAGTCTGATAATCATGTCTGGAAAAGAAATGAATTAACATTTATTCAATATTAAGTGCTTGATGTATACTGGGCATTCTTGAATGCACTGGAAAATACAGACAGAAAGAAGGATGAGAAACAGATCTTGGTTTTAATGACCTCAAAATATGAGTAAGAGTCATACTCAGTAAGTGACAATGCAAGTGCTATATAGTAGCGTGTAAGCAAGCTGGTGTCTGATATAAGTTGCCCTTAATGAAGCTCTGTGATTACTTGTTCAAGTATTCACAACTCGTGTCTTAATCCCTTTTAGAATCTTGTCAAGGACTGATATCGAACTGCTGGTCTTTAGTTTTTAGTATCTGATTTCTGTTTTTTGGGAATGGAAAGGTGGAGAAAAAGGGGTTAACCTGAGTGGGAAAATTGCAGAAAGAAGGTGATCAGGGATAGAAAATAGTTTTGCACATACTTGGAAACAAAGCTAGACGTGACCTTAGAGACTCAGTCCCAATGCAGGGACCTTAAGAGACTGTGCAAAGTTACATAACTAGTTAGTAAAAGTTTTTAAATTGGAAGCCAATTGTCCTGACTGAATCTTGTATCCTTTTTGACCATGTCACACTTCCTCCACTGTTTGTTTACTCAGGATTGGGTTTACTGTTAGTTGAACAGAACAAACGTTAAGATAATGTATTTGGGAATTTATTACCTTAGCTCAAGATATGTGTATTTATTTATATCTTTTAAAATACTTCCTTTTTTAGGTGGTTATTGGTGGCAGAAATAAATATTTAATTAATGGAGTAAATGCAAACAATACCAGAGTACAGGACCTGTTTTGTTCTGTTGGCCTTAATGTTAACAACCCTCACTTTCTCATCATGCAGGTAATTTTGTTTGTGATTCTTGTATCTGTTTGGTAATGGTGACATCTTTTTGACATCATTTATTTTTTAAGTTATAGTAGGTGAAGGGCTTCTTTTTGGATTTTCCATGTTTTTGTATGCTATTATGTTGGTGTTTGGGCACCTGTTAAATGTGGGTTAAGTTATTTGTACTGATGTATTCTAACATGTTGTATACATTTGCATTTTGAAGAACATCGAGAAGTAATTTTCCTTGACTTTTACTTTGTTACTAGAAAAACAATATGTACTCAGTGTAAAAAAATTTTTTTTAAGTATTTTCGTAGTATATTCTTTTAAAGTATTCGATTGAAGTATTGCATTATTTCAAACAAATTTTAAATAATTTTCTTCTTTAAAAACTTATTCAAATGAAAAATAACAATGGCTAATGTTATCTTTCCCTTACATTATCTCACTTGACCCATCCAGCTGTACTTTGAGAAAGTCACAGCAAGGACATTGGCAGGATCCTGATGGGACCAAAATAAAATAATTTTCCCTCCATCACAGCCTCAAAGCTGGAAATTTATGCTTCAAATGAAACTAAATGTTCAGTAATATGATTTTCTGCGAGTTGAGTAGCAGTTTTTTGAGGGGATTTATTTGCCTTTTTTGGTAATGAATTTGATGATTTTCTTGCCTTGAAAGAAGACATTTTACTATTCTGTTTGAGGCCGGGAAGTATGCAGTTTATTTCTAGAAATGATCTTGGAGGAATATAAAAAAAAAAGGTCAAGAAATGTTTAATAATTATGCTAAAATGTACTGATAACACCTATCTGTTTTAGAATTGGATGCTTCTACATCATTAGTATTAACTAGTAGAGAAATATGGTCTGAGTTAGCGTTGTAGTATTTAGTAACTTGTTATTTGTATCACTGATAAGTAAGAAAGCGAAGAGCAAAATTCTAGAATTATGAGATGCTTTCAGTCTCAAATAAAAGAAACATCTTTTCATGTAGATAGAAGAAACAACTACCAAAAGATTGGTATATTAGGATACAATAGCTTCAGTGTAGATAAACATGTATGTCTTTTGGTTACCCTTCCTGTAATTTGTTATCATTATAGTAAGTTTGTCATTTATTTTCAGGGCCGAATCACAAAAGTATTGAATATGAAACCTCCAGAGGTAAGCGTACTACTTAGCTTCAGTAGAAATAGTAATAATAGATACTGTTTCAATCTTCTAAGTAACCAATTTTTTTTAACATAATTGCTTCCTTATTGAAATTCTTGGAAACATTTATCTAAGAATGATTAGTAAAGAAAGAGGGGTTTTGTTTGTTTTGTTTTTTTTTTTAATATTTGACATTGTACCCAATATTTTTTATTTTTAGTTTTGTAACATAACCCTTCTGCGCGTTAATTTTATCATCCATAAATTGGAGTCAGTAATGCTAGCTTCAGGTCTGTTCTGAGGATTAAATGAGAATATATAAGAAAAAGCATAGGACATTGTTAAGCAGATTTTTTTAATTATTTTTTTTAATTTAAATATAATTGACATAGTTTCAGGTGTACAAAATAATTCAGTATATGTATATACGAATATTGTAAAATAATCACAATAAATCTAGTTAACATCACCACACAGTTCAAAAATTTTTTTTCTCGTGATTAAGAACTTTTAATATTTACTCTCAACAATTTTCAAATGTAAAATACAGTATTAACTATAGTCGCTATACTATACATTACATTCGCATGACTTATTTATTTCATTTTATAACTGGAAGTTTATACCTTTTGACTACAGATTTCACCTACCTCCAAACCCCCTCTTCTGGCAACCACTAGTCTGTTCTCTTTATGAGTCTGGTTTTGTTTTCTTTTTGAGAAAAAATGTAAGTGAGATTACACGATATTTGTCTTTCACTGTCTGACTTATTTTGTTTAGTATAATGCCCTCAAGGTCCATCCATGTTGTCGCAAATGGCAGGACTTCCTTCTTTTTTTATGGCTGAATTATATTCTTTTGTATATATACATAGACATACCTCAGAGATATTGCGGGTTTGGTTCCAGACCACCACAATAAACTGAATCATAATTTTTTTGCCTGTGGAAGGTCTTGCCTTCATTTTATAAAACACACAACATCTGTGAAGTGCAATACAGCAACGCGCAGTGAAATGAGATTTGCATGTATACCACATTTTCATTATGTATTTATCCATCAGTGGACACTTAGGTTGTTCACATATCTTGGCTATTGTAAATAATGCAGTGAACATGGGGCTGCGGATATTTTTTCAAGTTTGTGTCTGTTTCCTTTGGATAAATATCCAGAAATGGAATTGCTGGATTATATGGTAGTTCTGTTTTTATTATTTTGAGGAACCTCCAAACTAGGGGCTGCACCAATTTACATTCCCAACCAACAGTGCACGAGGGTTTCCTTTTCTCCACATCTGGGCCAGTACTTGCTATTTATTGTCTTTTTGATAATAGCCAGTCTAGCAGGTGTGAGATATCTGCTTGTGGTTATGGTTTGCATTTTCCTGATGACTAGTGATGTTGAGCACCTTTTCACATGAAAAGTACCTGTTGGCCATCTGTATGTCTTCTGTAGGAAAATGTCTGCTCCCATTCTTTGCACATTTTTTTAATTGGATTCTTTGTTTTTTTCTATTGAGTTCTTTATGGTTTACAGATATTTTCTCCCATTCTGTAGGATTGTCTTTTCATTGTTTTGATGGTTTCCTTTGCTCTGCAGAAGATTTTTTAATTTGATGTAGTTCCACTTGTTGATTTTTTGCTTTTGTTGTGTTTGCTTTTAGTGTCAAATCAAAAAAACATCATGATGGATGTCAAGGAGCTTATTGCCTGTGTTTTCCATTAGAAGTTTTATGTGCCCCATATTAAAGGAAATTATGATTGTATAAAGCAGCCTTTCTCAACCAGTGTTTCTTGTTAGTTAAACCCTTATAGAAAAAGATTTGAATGAAATTAATTCATTACATACAATGGATTTCTTAGGGCATTGAGTCTTAATTTTCTCTTGGAGCCCCCTCGAGAAGAGTTGATATGAAAGAATGAATCTTTTGCAGAGAACTTAGGCTTTTTAGTTATTCCTTTCCATTGAGAAGAGCTAATAAGATGGATAATTGATAATATCGGTCTAGTTAGAATGTTGGGCATACTTATTTAAACCTGTCAAATAAATAGAAATCAAAGTGGTTTTCAGAGAAATAATCCTCTTGAGATAGGGATTGATGATGAATAGAGGCTTCTGAAAAGGAGTTGCTGGCAAAATTGCCCTTCTTATAAAATTAAAATTGATTAATATTTGCCTTTTTTAAAGTGCCTTTGACATGAATTATTTTAATTCTCAACAATACTGTGAGATATTATCAGTGCTCTGTCAATGAAGAAACTGAGGCACAGAGAAAATTAAGTTTTTGCTCAAGTTATTGAAGCATGTGCTGTAGTTGAGTTGCAGATATTATGCCATGCTTCATCCTTGTAGGCACAGAATGACTAACATCTTACTTGGGACAATTTTAAGTAGAAACTTCTAAAATGAAAGTGAATGGTGTTAGCCTTTACTTCTTTTAGACTTAATGTTTGAAGGAGAAGAGGAATAAGGAATTGCTGGCTTCAATTTTAAAAGAAATGTGTTCTGGAACCTTAGTATAACAAAGTTTCATGTTAGAATTGGAGTGAGGGCAGAAATGTTTCTTGAATGTTATGGTTATGGCTAATACATGTATTTTTGTGTACTTTTATGTTCCATTTGGGCCATTATTTGGGTCAGTTGCTTAGTGAGATCAAGGCTTTAAATGATATACTTAATGTAAATTCCAATGAGACTCATTGTCTTGGATTCTTAAAACATTAATGCAATTGTCTTTCTAGATTTTATCCATGATAGAAGAAGCAGCTGGAACCAGGATGTATGAATACAAAAAAATAGCTGCCCAGAAAACTATAGAAAAAAAGGAGGCTAAGCTGAAAGAAATTAAGACGGTAATTAAATTACCAAATTTATATAAGACATTTTTAGAGGAGAGTAATTTTGCATTTAAAGTTTCTCTGCTATAAAGAGGGAAATCCCCACCCCACAGTTCAGTTTTCCATAGTCTTCCATGCTACTTTTTAAATTTTTCAGTAGTAGTTTACATACTGAAAAATTTGATTTTCCTTTGTTTTCCAGATACTTGAAGAAGAGATTACTCCAACCATTCAAAAATTAAAAGAGGTATATACTGTATATGTGAGGACAGCTGCTAGGATGCCTCTCACAATTGGTGATGTATCCATGATCATACATATAGGGATGAAATGTGTACCACTTCCTAGGAATTATTATCTGGGATGAGATAAAGAGTTAGTCGGTACCCCATACTCAGGCTTCTGCTCGTAAAGGACATGTATTTCATATCTATTAAGTCATAATGATTTTGGAAATTCCTCTTAATAATCTCAGATAATAATATGCCAGATTTTAATACTTTATGGAAGAGAAGTAAGTCTAGATTTTTTTGGATGATTAGAATTAAACAGAACATTTCTTAAAGATGCAGCACTCTTAGTAACCCTTGCTGGTAGAGTGACTACTTCTACGATACTAGGAGCTATCACTACAATTACTGCTGTTAAAGCAATTGGTAAGTGAAAGGTATTAAAACAGATAATTAGGTTTTCGTGATAATCTTTGCAGCTTCTGTTATAATATTTCAGTGAAAGAATGCATTAATAGCACATTGTTTTTAAAGTTATACATTTAGGAATTTATTAAGTTCTTATTAAAATTTGATACTTGTCAAAGCCATCTTCTGAATCCATACAATAGCAGAAGTGTTGGGAAACCTGAAAAAATGTCATCTTGAAGGTGCCCCCTTTGTATGCATGATTTAGTAAATAGTAGATCATGAGTTTAAATCTAGGTTTCATACATTAATTTGCCAAATTCTAAGTCTGACAACATGAACAGGTCATTAAACTACTCTGAATTTGTTTCTTTATCTGCTAATTGGGAATTCTCATTGTTACTGTGTCTAGCCCAGCGAGTCTTTATAGGAATCAGGTTTAGTAATGTGTGAGTAAATGCTCATAAATAGATACATGAGTGGTTGTTGGGTAGGCAGTTTGTAATATATACTTTGTACTATGCCTTTTTATATAAGGCGCTTGAGCATCTGCAGACTTTGGTATCCACAGGCAGCTCTGGAACCAATACCCCACGGATACAGAGGGATGACTGTTACAAAATACATTTAGTAGTGTATCATGGGTGTTTGCATAGGTTGCATTTATAGACTTCTTACTACCCCCAGTCTAAGAACTTATATCCACATTTCTGTGTTAATCCCAACTGCCTGATTATAATATATATTAGAAGGAACAGCCACATATGATTCAGTAGAGATAGTATAATGCTATCTAAAAAGCCAGAGTTCTGATGTTATTTGAAGTTGTCTAAAATTTATAATCCATGATCACTTAGTCCAAGACAAAATCTATATGTAATGGGAAATTTTATGCATGTTGCTGTCATTTGATTCTTTCCAAACTTGTTTAAAAATATGAATTTTGAGATATGCTTTGTTGGTGATTTCTCTTTCAGGAAAGATCTTCCTACTTGGAATACCAAAAAGTTATGAGGGAAATAGAACACTTGAGTCGTTTATATATTGCTTATCAGTTTTTGCTTGCTGAAGATACAAAAGAACGCTCAGCTGAGGAATTCAAAGAAATGCAGGATAAAATTGTGAAGCTTCAAGAGGAGTTGTCTGAGAATGATAAAAAAATAAAAGTACTTACCCATGAAATAGAAGAGTTGGAAAAAAGAAAAGATAAGGTCAGACATATGTATTAGAATAGATAATATCCTCTGTGAAGAAAAATATTACATTGTATACAATAACAAGGGGTCAGTGTGCATTGTTTTACATATTGATTTACTTTTTTTTTTTTTTTTTAAAGATTTTATTGGGGAAGGGGAACAGGACTTTATTGGGGAACAGGGTGTACTTCCAGGACTTTTTTCCAAGTCAAGTTGTTGTCCTTTCAATCTCAGTTGTGGAGGGTTCTGTTCAGCTTCAAGTTGTTGTTCTTTTAGTCTTAGTTGTGGAGGGCGCAGCTCAGCTCCAGGTCCAGTTGCCGTTGCTAGTTGCAGGGAGCATAGCCCACCATCCCTTGCAGGAGTCGAACCGGCAACCTTGTGGTTGAGAGGACACGCTGCAACCAACTGAGCCATCCGGGAGCTCAGCGGCAGCTCAGCTCAAGGTGCCATGTTCAATTTTAGTTGCAGGGGGCGCTGCGCACCATCCCTTGCGGGACTCGAGGAATTGAACTGGCAACTGTGTGGTTGAGAGCCCACGCTCCAACCAACAACTGAGCCATCCAGGAGACAGCTCAGCTCAAGGTGCCGTGTTCAATACTGGCAATGTGGTTGAGAGCCCACTGGCCCATGTGGGAATCGAACCGGCAGCCTTCGGAGTTAGGAGCACGGAGCTCTAACTGCCTGAGCCACCGGGCCGGCCCTTGATTTGTTAATCTTAAAGTATGACAAAGTATCTTACAAAAATAAAATAATTCATATAGAAATTATACAAGAAAATGACAATGAACAAATTTAAGTGTGTTGATTGAATTGAGTACATTTGATTATAGGAAACTGGAGGGATACTCCGATCTTTAGAAGATGCTCTTACAGAAGCTCAGCGAGTTAATACTAAATCTCAAAGTGCCTTTGATCTCAAGAAGAAAAATCTGACAAGTGAAGAGAACAAACGCAAAGAACTGGAAAAAAATATGATTGAGGTAAGCAAATAAACCTAATTTCATTTCACTAGTAATACATTTATCCTTTTCTATTCATATTTATTGAGTGTCTGCTATGGACCAAGTATAGTTGTTTGAGCTGTGTATATAGTGAAGGACAAAATGACAAATGGACAAAATGCCTTGTGGGTCTTCAGTCCAATGAGGGAAATGATAAAGGAAAAAAAATAAATGAAATGTATAGCAGGTTATACGATGGTAACTGACGTGGAGAAAAAAATAAAGCAGGGGAGAAGGTGAGTATAGGAGAGAGGGGAGCGTTTTGGTCCTTTAAATCAGGTAGCCATTGAAGCTTTCATTGAGAGGGTGATATTTCATTAAAGATCTAAAGAAGGTCAAAGAACCATGTAGATAAATTGGGAGGCTGTGAGGGAAGATGGTCCAGGCAAGAGAACAGGAATTGCCTCAGTGCCAAGAGTTTTGGAAAAGCAAAGACATCAGTGTGATTGGTTAGCAGTAAACTAAGTAGTAGGAAAGCAGAAAAGTAATGGAATCTAGGGTCACATGTGCTTTTATAAGACAGTGAAGGATGTTGACCTTTATTCCAAGTGACATGGGAAGCCACTGGAGTTGATTGAGCAGAAGTTTAACTTTTTTTGCTTTAATAGGACTAATCTTGTTTGTTTGTTTGTTTAATTTTTAATTACAGTTGACATACAATGTTACCGGGTTTCCCCAAAAATAAGACCTAGCTGGATAATCAGTTCTAATGCGTATTTTGAAGCAAAAATTAATATAAGACCCGGTCTTATATAATATAAGATCTTATAAAAGACCCAGTATTATATTATATTATGACCCGGTATATTATATTATATTATATTATATTATATTATATTATATTACATTACATTGTATCCGGTATTATATTATACTATTTCCGGTATTGTATGATATGATATGCAGTATTATATTCCATTATATCCGAAGACCTGGTCTTATATTACAGTAAAATAAGACTGGGTCTTATGTTATAGTAAAATTAATTTTTGCTCCAAAAGACGCATTAGAGCCGATTGTCCATCTAGGTCTTATTTTCAGGGAAACGGTGTATTAGTTTCAGGTGTATAGCATAGTCATTATACATTTATATAACTTACAAAGTGTTCACCCCGATAAGTCTAGAACCCATCTGACACCATAGGTAGTTACTAAAATATTATAGATTATTCCCTTTGCTGTAGTTTACATCACTGTCACTATTTTTTTATGACTGCCAGTTTGTGCTACTTAATCCCTTCACCTTTTTCACCAATCCCAAACCCCTCTGACAACCATGAATTTGTTCTCTGTATAAGTTTGTTTTGTTTCATTTGTGTTGTTTTTCAGATTCTATATGTAAGTGAAATCATATGGTATTTGTCTTCTCTGACTTATTTCACTTAGCATAATATCTTCTAGGTCCATCCATATTGTCGCACATGGCAAAATTTTGTTCTTTTTTATACCTGAATAGTACTCCATTATATGTATGTACCACCTCTTATTTGTTCATCTATCAATGGACATTTAGGTTGCTTCCATATCTTGGCTATCGTAAATAATGCTGCAGTGAACATAGGAGTGAGTATCTTTTCAAATTAGTGTTTTGGGTTTTTTTTTTTTTATAAATACCCAGAAGTCAAATTGCTGGGTCATATGGTAGTTGTATTTTTAACATTTTGAAACCTCCATACTGTTTTTTCTATAGTGATGCACCAGTTTACAGTCCTGCCAAAACTGCATAAGGGTTCCCTTTTCTCCACGTCCTCGCCAACACTTGTTTTTGATTTATTGATGATAGTCATTCTGACAGATATGAGGTGATAACTCATTGTGGTTTTAATTTGCATTTCCCTGATGATTAGCGATGTTGAGCATCTTTTCATATATAGTAGACATCTGTATGTTCTCTTTGGAGAAATGTCTATTCAGGTCCTCTGCCCATGTTTTAATTGGATTGTTTGTTTTTTCTTCTGTTAAGTTGTGTGAGTTCTTTATGTTTTTTGGATGTTGATCCTTTTTGGATGTATCATTGGCGAACATCTTCTCCCATTCAGTAAGTTGTCCTTTTGTTCTGTTGTTTTCCTTCACTGTGCAAAACCTTTTGTTTGATATAGTTCCATTTGTTTATTTATTTTTTTATTTCCCATGCCCAAGGAGACATCCAAAAAAAATACTACTAAGAGCAATATCAGAGTTTGTTGCTGATGTTTTCTTCTAGGAGTTTTATAGTTTTGGGTCTTACATTTGTCTTTAATCCATTTTGAGTTTATTCATGTATATGGTGTAAGAAAGTAATCTAATTTCTTTGTTTTCGCATTTATCTGTTCAATTTTCCCAACACCATTTATAGAAGAGACTGTCTTTACCCTATTGCAAATTCTTGCCTCATCTGTCATAAATGAGTTGACCGTATACGAATGGATTTCTTTCTGGGCTCTCAGTTCTGTTTCATTGCTCTATGCATCTCTTTGTATACCAGTACCATGATGTTTTGATTACTATCCTTGTAGTACCCTGTTTCCCCAAAAATAAGACCTAGCCAGACAATCAGTTCTAATGTGTCTTTTGGAGCAAAAATTAATGTAAGACCCGGTCTTATAGTAAAATAAGTCTTATAGTAAAATGTCTTATAGTAAAATAAGACCGGGTCTTACATTAATTTTTGCTCCAAAAGAATGTATAAAAGTGGACACTTGGGTCATTGTTGCTCAAGTGGTAGTTTGCCGTAATAAAAATGTCTGGATGATGATGGTCACTACTTTGAGCACTTCTTGTAATTGCAGAAGTCAAACGTGAGTTTTATTCATCTTTTGTTACTGGTATATATTGAGTATTACAATTTTAATAGTTTTTCTTTCTTAAAATGTGCATACATTTTTTTGGCACCCTCTGGAGTGTAGATACCTCCACCTTTGTTATTCTTTCTCAAGATTGCTTTGGCTATTCGTTGTCTTTTGTGGTTCCACATAAATTTTAAGATTATTTGTTCTAGTTCTGTGAAAAATGCTATCAGTATTTTTATAGCAATTGCATTGAATCTGTAGATTGCTTTGGGTAGTACGGACATTTTTAACAATGTTAATTCTTTCTATCCATGAGCACAGTATATCTTTCCATTTATTTGTATCTTCTGTTTCTTTCTTCAGTGTGTCATAGTTTTCTAAGTACCGCTCTTTTATCTCCTTGGTTAAATTAATTCCTAGCTTTTTGTTTTGTTTTGTTTTTGATGCAGTTGTAAATGGGATTGTGTTCTTAATTTCTCTTTCTGATAGTTCGTTATTGGTGTATAAAATGCAACCAATATTCTGAAGACTAATTTTGTATCCTGCTATTTTACTGAATTCATTATCTGTTCTAATTGTTTTTTGGTGGAATCTTTAGAGTTTTCTATAGTATGTCATCTGCAAATAATAACAGTTTTATTTCTTTCCAGTTTTGATGTGTTTTATTTCTTTTTCTTGACTGAATGCTCTGGCTAGGACTTCCAATACTTTTATTCAACAAAGTGGTGAGACGAAGCACTCTTGTCTGGTTCCTGATCTTAGAAGAAAAGCTTTCAGCTTTTCACCATGTTAGCTGTGGGTTTGTCATATATGTGGCCTTAATTATGTTGAGGTATATTCTCTGTATCCCCACTTTTCTGTGAGTTTTTATCATAAATGGATATTGGATTATGTGACATGCTTTTGCTGCATCTATTGATATGATTGCATGATTTTTATCCTTCATTTTGTTTGTGTGGTGTATCTTGTTAATTGATGTGTGGACATTGAAACATCCTGCATCCAGCATCCAGGAATAAATCCCACTTAATCGTGGTATATAATCTTTTTAATGTATTGCTGACTTGAGTTTACTGATATTTTGTTGTGGATTTTTGCATCTGTATTCATCCAGGATATTGGCCTATGATTTTCTTTTTTTCTTTGGTAGTATCTTTGTCTGGTTTTGGTTATCAGTAATACTGGTCTCATAAAATGAGTTTGGAAGCCTTCCCTCCTCAGTTTTTTGAAATAGTTTGTGAAGGATAGGTAGTATTCTTTGAATGTTTGGGAAAATTTACCTGTGAAACCATCTGGTCCAGGACTTTTGCAAGTTTTTAATTACTGATTCTATTCTGTTAGTAGTTATCAGTCTGTTCAGAACTTCTGTTTCTTCCAGATTTAAACCTGAAAGATTATGATTCTAGGAATTTATCCATTACTTACAGGGTGTCTGATTTGCTGACATGTAATTGTTTGTAGTATTTTCTTATAATCCTTTGTATTTTTGTGGTGTCAGTTGGGACATGTTTCTTTGTCTCCTTCTTTTGGCTGCCTCCCTGTGTTTTTGCATATTAGTGTAGGTAAATCTGCTATGTCTCCCAATCTTGGCAGAGTGGCCCTATGTATTGGGTGTCCTATGGGATACAGTGGCTGGTCACCTGAGCTGGGTACTGCAGGGGTATCCTTTGTGTGGTTGTTGTGCCTTTCTATTGTAGTTCAGCCTTGATTGCTATTGGCATGTCAGTGGGTGGGATTGACCCTCAGGCTGATAGTCTGTGAGGGCTGGCCATGATTACAGCAGACGAGCTGTTGTACAGGAGCTGAGCCACAGAGCAGAAGTCACTTTAGCAGGGCTCTAATGCCAGCTGAGTCTGCCCTTCAGGTGTGTTGTTTGTGGAGCTGGTTGGGTGGTGCTCTGGTGTGGTCTGAAGCCAGCCATCAGGTGTTCTGGTTCTGGAGTCTTTTAGGACTGGCTCCCATGCTGGTCAAGGTCAGGCGGTGCTTGTGCCTGTCTTGGGGCCATTTGGTAGGATCTGCAGAGTGATCTGCGGTTGGTTGCTATTTATGCTGAGTTTGTGGGCACTTAAGAGAGGCTATTCTGTGAACTTCGGCTGGCTTCCACTAGTATCTGGTTTAGGAACCTTTGGTGGGCACCACGATGTGAGCTGAGGCCAACTGCCATTGGTGCCAGGTTTGTGGTTTAGTTGAAGCTGTGTTCCCAGCCAAGACTAGCTGCTGCTTATACCAGGCTTGGGGCTACCTGATGGGAGTTACAATGCAAGTTGAAACCTGTCACTGATTCTGCAAGGGTTGGGGTAACTAAACAAGATGTACAGGGCACAGTGAGGCTTCTTTGAGGTTTGTGGACCTTTGAGAGATTTTAGGAAAGTCCACAGCACAAGTCTAGGTGGGTTGCTTATATTGAGGAGACACTGGAATAGGGTCTGCTAGGCAGGCGAGTTGGGTGGGGTGGGTTCTCAGGGAATCACCAGGGAATTCCCTGGGAAGGGAAGGGAAAATGAAGAGCTCAGAATTGGCACCCACCTGCATTGGGACAACTTGATGGGGAGAGTCCTCAACAAAGGAACAGTGGCAACTGCCAGCACGTGCATTTCAGAGAGAGCTGTCAGGACCCCTGTCCTTCCAGCCCTCGCCCTGAAGCTAGTTTAGTTTAGTTTCTCCCTGTAAGTCCCTGGTGCGTTTCGAGCTGCTGCCTCTGCGCCGAAGCTCAAGGTGAGTGAGGTTGTGAGCGAGTGTGTGCATACCCTTTTAAGACATGTTTATGTAAACAATATAGCTAGGTTGTTTGTTTGTTGTGCTGGTAGCTTACACAGTGCTAGATAGCTGATTAATGTAACTTCAAAGATGTTAAGTCATGCTATCCCCACAATTATTTAATTACTTAAATTTTATGGCCCTTAACAGTTTATAAAAATATTTCCATATACATGCTCTTAATTCTAAAATCTCTACTTTTAAGCATGGTATAGGATGGCTATTTCAATTTTTTAGATTTAAAAATAGACTCTTAGTTTCTTCAAGTGGTTTGTTTAAATTTGCAAAGATGTTTATATCTCACAGGTTCGACTATTACATATGAAAGTATTTGTAGTAGGTTAAGAGCCACGTTTGTCTTAAAAACTGAGACAGCAAATTTCAAAATGGGAATAAAATTATCGTGATTAAATTATTTTCCTTATTACCATACCCACTTCAAATTGCTATAAAATTTGATGACATGAGTCTATGTGTATATAAGAAAATGGATGTTTTCATACAATTTAATCTCCAATCTGAAACTCTTACTTCCTAAAGGATTCTAAAACTATAGCAGCAAAGGAAAAAGAGGTTAAAAAGATAGCAGATGGGCTGAACACCCTTCAGGAAGCAAGTCATAAAGATGCCGAAGCTTTGGCAGCTGCACAGCAGCATTTCAATGCCGTTTCTGCCGGCCTGTCCAGTAATGAAGATGGAGCAGAAGCAACTCTTGCTGGTCAAATGATGGCCTGTAAAAATGACATAAGTAAAGCTCAGACAGAAGCCAAACAGGTAAATGTAGACATTAAGCAGTATGTGATTGCTTTCTTTTTTTGAGAAGCTGCTTGATGTTTATGCTTTGGCAATTGCTTTAAAATTTTTAAAATAAATCAACAAGGATCTTGTTCATTGTATTCTGCCACTCTGTACAATGAAATTCAAATACATTGATTGATAAATATTGATGATAATAGTTTACGATGCTTGAAAACAAATTATCTTTATAGGTTAATTGAACTTGTAAGTGCAATAAATGCTTTATTCTGTTTATAGCAATGTATGGGATATTTTGACATTAGTCAATTTTTTTATTCTTTTGCTGATTTTTTGGCATACAGTTGAAGTCCTAAGCTTTAACAGGAAGACAAAAACGTCCTCTTCATTTCCATGCTTACCACACCTAGTTCTTAAAACTTTGTTCCTGAATCTTTTACAACATACTTTTTGGAAGTATCTCTACCTCCCATTTACCCCCATTCCAGTCTTTGGTTTCCTTACTCAGATTTTCATTATCTTCAAAGGTTTGTTAATTTACTGTCATGGTTTTCAAATTTGTTTAGATAGTTGTGCAACTTAAAGTTCTGTGAATGCTAGAGTTTTGGTGTCAGAAAGAAAAAATGTATATACACACACATTCTTTTAGTCTTTTCTAAATGGAAGAGTCATCTTTAAAAAGTGTGTGTTTGTGTATTAATCCCGTTCAAGTTTTTCTATTATTAATACATCTTTGCAGCTTTTTCATTCAAAGATGATGGTCAGAAAAAGGGTTATAAGAAACGAATAGCAAAAAAACTTTGAAGTCCTCTCAGGTTTTCTGTAACCCTTATGTTGTATTGTGGAAAGTCCACCATTATTATGTTTTAGAGGGAGGATACACCCACATACGAGTAGATCTTAGAATACTAGTTCATAGTTTTAAGGAATAATGCTCAATTATATAAGCTAGCATTTAAATATCAGACTCCTATCATTTACATTTCTGTCAATTTAGCTTCCCTTTCAGATATGTTGTTTTTCATTGCTTAATACAGCTTCTCTACTGTTAGACAACACGCCCAAATATACACAAATACAACCTAAGTGGAAAGGAAGAGAACTGGAGTTGGGTTTTGTAGTTTTCTATCGTTTTTAATTTCACCAGCTAATGACTATTCTTTGATATAATTTTTGAACTCACTAATGTTAAATTTTATAAATGGACTTAAATTACAAATTATTTAATGATCTATGTTAAGCATATATTAGTTTATACTCTTGAGTAGCTTTTGAGGAGAAAATATTGGGAAATGATTGATCTGTTGAGATATTAACCCAAGTGACCAAACAGTTACATTTTCAAGGCTGATTTCTCTCAAACTGATCTGAATCTGGCATTTAATCACTAGCACTGTCTGCTGCATATAGTCTGTTACATTTTTCTATTATAGGCTCAGATGAAATTGAAACATGCCCAACAAGAATTAAAGACTAAACAAGCTGAAGTTAAGAACATGGATAGTGGCTACAGGAAGGATCAAGAATCTTTAGAGGCCGTGAAGAAACTTAAACAAAAACTTGAAGCCGAAATGAAAAAGCTAAATTATGAAGGTCTGTCTTTAAAGACATATTAAATCATCAGGAAGTAGTGATTGTTGATAGAAACTAACTTAAATAAAGGAAATAGCAAGTAAAAAAATTGTTTACCCTACTAAGGGGTATTAGTGTAAGAAATGTTTGGTATATATCTAAGTATAAAATAGTGCTTTGAATTTTTAAAAACTTACTACTGAGAATTTACTGCTTCAGTCACTTTGAAGTGCCACATGAAAACTGAAAGATTTTATGTGTATATTTCTACGTTAGTAGGCATTTAAGTCATCTGTTGTTTCTTAGAATGAATTCGTATTATTTGTTGGAAGTAATGTCTATTTGACACTTGGTAGAGATTTGAATGTTAAGTATGCTTTTTATTTAATACTTATCAGAAATTTGTGTTTTGATTCTAGAAATGCTTTGGAAATAGAGGTTACGATATTTTCCTTAAAACAGAATATTTCAATTTTTAAAACTTGGTTCAATTTACTTATGATTTACTTCTCAGAAAACAAGGAGGAAAGCCTTTTGGAAAGGCGAAGGCAGCTATCTCGTGATATCAGTAGATTGAAAGAAACATATGAAGCTCTCTTGGCCAGGTTTCCCAACCTTCAATTTGCCTATAGGTAGGAGATTTAAATCTTGAATTTTAACATGGTAGTAACCAAGATATATATAATTTAAGCTAGAAGGCAATCTGAGTGTTTCATGGACATTAAGATTTTCATGTGACAATTACTGTAAACTGCCTTACCTTAAATACTATTTTTTTCCTTAAATGTTTATTGAAGTGTTTCAAATGTGGGCAGGGGGAATTCTTGTGAAATTTACTGGCTGCTCACTCCACTAATCTTCAGTTCCCCTCATTTTGTTCTTAATTTCAGTCCAGAGTTTCTTTAAAGTTATTCTATCATTAATGTTAAATATCTACGTTAACATTTTACAATTTGTTTTATTACATGGTGTTTTTCATGGAATACTTATGCAGTACATGTATTACAAAGATAAGAAAGTCAAAGTTATTTTTGTTGCACTGAAAATAATATATATACTGAAAGATCTTTTGATTGATTTACAAACAATTGCTAGCTAGTCATCTGGGCATTTTAAAATTTTTGATTTGTTAAAACTACACGATTCAGCTTTCAATTTACTGTGTTGTCAGAGCTCTTGAATAGTAACATACAAACAACTTTTTGTATTTCTTGTCTAAGATTAAGTTCTGTCAACTTTTCCATTTCAGGGATCCAGAGAAGAACTGGAATAGAAATTGTGTGAAAGGACTTGTAGCTTCTTTAATTAGTGTGAAAGATACTTCTGCAACCACAGCTTTAGAATTGGTGGCTGGAGAACGACTCTACAATGTTGTAGTAGACACAGAGGTAAGTTGATTTTAATAAAGGCAATTTATGATTACTGTTCAGCCTGAAAAGTTACGTGCTGCTAGAATTGGGTAGTTTCTTGATGTTTTAAGCTTCTCATAAGTTTGCTTATCTTTACAGGATAAAACTATTCTGTTAATGATTTGTTTACTATATTATTGATTATATTTGATTAGCTGTATTCCAGGGGAAGTCTCATATGCACTTAGGAATCCAGAGTGCATATTATCAGTCTTAGACTTTGATTATTCAGGATACTAGGCACTAAACATTTATTTGATTATGGATTCCTAATCATAATGTGTACTCTTTCCATTTGAATGTTGTCTGTCATTACTAATATGTATTTTTTTATTTCAAATGCACAATGTTTTAGGTTACTGGAAAAAAGCTACTAGAAAAGGGGGAACTGAAGCGGCGATATACTATAATCCCACTCAATAAAATTTCAGCCACATGTATTGCTCCAGAAACTCTGAGGGTTGCTCAGAATCTTGTAAGTCTTATTTACATGTTTTAGCTGCATCTTAACTTTTTTTTTAGAGGACATAATTATATGCAGAACTGTAAAATTTCATTGTTACCATGCTTTAAAAAACTTAAGATGCAAAAAAGTAGAGCTGGTGTTTGTGAAATTGGATGGAAATAGAATAGAAATGTTGGAAGGCTAAAACTGTCTGTGATATGTCAACGTTTTAGTATTAGAATCTCTTTAAACATTAGGTCAAGTCATATGACTAACAAATGGTAATACAATCACTCACCCCATAAAGACATTTTGGTTAACAAAGGACCCTATATAAGGCCTTGGTCCTATAAGATTATAATGGAGCTAAAAAATTCTTACAGCCGAGTGAAGTCCTAGCCTTAGTAACAGCATCGTATGACATATTGCACAAATACCATTGTGTTACAGTTGCCTACAGTATTCCATACAGTAAAATGCTGTACAGGTTTGTAGCCTAGAAGCTGTAAGGAAACAGAACTTGTCATCCTAAAATACTATATCTATTTGGCATAAGAATTATTTTAGGTTGGTTAATTTTAAGAAACTGCAGACTTGGGAGAAGCTCTGCAAACCTAGAAGTAATCCTTTGTAAAAGACATTTACATTTGTAATGGAAATCTCTTTGTAAGGTAATCTCTCTCTATGTCAGGAAGAGGGGGCTGACCTTATCTTTAGAAATGCTTATATCTGTAGAAGACAAGGACTTAAATCTGCAAAGCAACCTTACCATTGCTTACTGTACTTTTTGTGGTAACCTGCTATAACTGACTTCCCTCATCCCCAACGTCTTCTTTGTCTTTCACTGAAGATGATATTTAAGGTGATGGGTTCAGCCATTTTGAGGAGTTACTCAGTTCTCACATGTATACAGGTTATTAAACTTTGGTTTTTCTCTTATTAATCTTTTATTCCAGGGTTGTCTAAGCCAAGAACGCAGAAGGGAAACAGGGAAAATTATTTTTCCTCCCCTACAGATCAATAGGTTGTACCATCTAGCTTAGGTGTGTAGTAGACTGTACCACCTACATTTGTGCAAATGCACCCTAAGATGTTCACCTGACAAAAATTACCTAACAATACACTTCTCAGATCATATCCCTGTCATTAAGTTGGCACTTGACTGTATTAAATTTCTAATTTCTGAATAATTAGAATTATAGAGTTTATAAATACCAGAATTCTTCAGTTTTTTTCATGCCAGGCACACTTCAACTTCCCACAGCAGGAACCATAATGGAAGGTATCCATCAGACTTGTAGAAATGCTTCTCTGTTTAGAGTTCTTCTAGATTGCCTTCCAACCTGCGAACATATAAAGTAGGTGACTAAGATATCCAGTCAGCTGCTCAGGCGGATCTAAAGTGGTATGGCTGCTATGGAAAGAACAGATGAGTACAAGGAAATTCATTCAAAAGGCTATTATGGTTGTATAATATTGAATTAAAACCTGAAGTTAAACATAACATTCCAGCAGCAATATTAGTTTGTTATTGAGCGGGCATTTCAAGTGCATGAATTGAAAAGACAGTTCCATGAAACCTAGCAATGCATTTGTAATTAAGATAATAAATGGATATTCGGTATACTTGTTGAAATGAGAAGGCTTCAATGAAAATTATTTCAGAATATAGTTGTATTGATCTGTATACTATCAGGAGATGGAAGATGAGCAAACGGTAACTGAAAGGTGGTAGTTTTGGTTAGTACTTACTTTGAAGGCTTTAGAAGTTATTTCAGTCCTAGTGTTAGAAGTAAATTGGGATTTCAAGTATCAGTAAAAATACTTCACCCAGATCCCTTAGTCAGACCCATTTAATGATAGCTGCTGTGTCAGGAGACAATGCTGAACATGTGAAATAGAGCTGCCTTCATTTTGACTTTAATTCTAAGCTTCGTAAAGGATGCTTAGTTGCTCTAAAAAGATGGGCAGAGATAGACTATCAACAGAGATTGAGAAAAGACAGATTAAAAGAAAGGACTAAGGGATTTTTTTAAATTACTTTTTTACTCTATTATTAGTTGTGTTTTATTTCTGTAACTGGCAGGTGGCTGTCCTGTCATGTTTAATTTGAATGAAAGAGTATTCACTATGGAACAACCAACTTCCTAATAATTGAAACAAACATTTTATATGATAGTATTGATCCAGCAATTGCTGTACTGTAATTAACAAAGTATGTCCAAATAGTCCAGTTTGGAGAAAGTTGGTAGTCACTCCTGCTTGATAGAAACTCATGATGCCTGGTACTTTAGCTAACTATTTTACTTAGTAAGAAATCTTTCAGTATTTAAACTTGAAATTGTTTTTTTTCTAAAACTCTGTGGAGTTGTCCATAGCATTTTAGAAAGTTCAAAAGGAATTATAGTGCTAGGTAAATATTACCTAAATTTCTATTATAGCAATTCTCAATATTTTGTAAAATAATTTTTGAAAGGAAAGTAGTGTATATTATGATACATCTGTTGTTTTCCCACAGGTTGGCCCTAACAATGTTCATGTGGCTCTTTCCCTGGTTGAATACAAACCAGAACTTCAGAAAGCAATGGAATTTGTCTTTGGAACAACGTTTATTTGTAACAATATGGATAATGCCAAAAAAGTGGCCTTTGATAAAAGGATAATGACTAGAACTGTGACTCTAGGAGGTGAGGTATTTGATCCTCACGGGACATTGAGTGGAGGTAGGTTTTCTATCATTTTGTCCTCACATTTCTCTGTTATGTGGTAAATAGGGTGGGGCTTTTTTTTTCTTTAACAGGAAATAGTGGGGTTGGAATGACTTAATGAAGAGCTTTGCTTCTAATCTAGGGATTGGGTTTTCTTTTGAATACCTTTTATGTGACAGGTACTTAGTAACATTGAGAGAGTACAATGTCATAGTCCTCAAGTAACTCTTAGTCTAGGAATCAGTCCTATAGCCTTTTTTTAATTCATCTCAAGTAAGTCTATTCCTGCTGGCTTATTTTCTCTTGCTTTTTGCCCTATCAGGATATTGTAGTCACTGGGAAATGAGGTTTTCTTATTCAGTACATTTTTAGCTTAACTACCCACTTTCCTTGAGGAAACATGTTAACTTCTAATTTGTGTATATGCCATTGTTCCTATCAAAAGTAAAACAAAAAGTTCAGTCTGCCCGCAGTGGTGCTTTAATGCTTTAAGAAAGGAATTCTTAGATAATGATCATATTCTTCTTGTTCTAATATTTACCACACTGAGTTTCTAGAAGATGTATGTCAAGTGATCATGTAATGACAAACTGAATAGTACTAGGGTGGTGCAAAAGTAATTGCGGTTTTTGCAATTGTAATACGTACTGTGTGTACCCGGCATTGTAGTAAGATTGTGCTGTCCAAAACAATAGCCATTAGCGACATGTGGCTTTTTACATTTTATTTAAATAATTAAGATTAAATAAAATTTAAAATAATTCCCTTGGTTGCACTAGTCACATTTCAAGGGCTCAGAAATCCCAGTGGTTAATGGATAACTGGACAATGCAGATATAGAATGCAGATATAGAACATTTCTATCATTCTAAAGAGCCCTATTCTAAGGCCTTTAAAAAATTAACTCATTTAATCCTTACAGCAACTATGAGGTAGGCATATTACTGTCATCTCCAAACTACAGTTGTAGACAGTAAAGTACAGAGTCCTTAAATAACTTGCTGGTAAGTGGCAGAACTCAGAATTTGAATTCAGGTAGTCTAATTTCAGAGTTTGTGCTTTTAACCAAACCAAGAGGCTGTATAACTCCTCTTAATATATCACGTGGTTTAATTTCTTTCTAGGCCAAGAAGACAATAGTCAACAAAACAAATTCCATAATTAAGTAGCAAGTTCCCCAGTACACAATAAGATGACTAGTATATCTGCAACTGGAAGATAGACCAAATATTTTTACTTAGCTAAAACAAAAGGAACTTTAGATGTCAATAGAAATCATCGATTTGCATGTTCTTGAAGTTCATACTTAAGGACTGGCAAATAAATAATCCTGTATCATATTAACAGAGGGTTCATAATAGCACTGCTAATCGACCTTTGTATTCTCCCATCAAACCTGTAGTTTTCTGGGATCGAGAAATACAACACCTACTGCCAGATAATTATAGTTTCTTGTAAAGTGAAACCAATCTACTCTGCTATATCAGATCTCAGATAAGGTTATGATGTGGTAACAGACAGCCCCCAAATCTTAGTGGCTTACAGCAAGTTTATTCCATAATTATGCTATATTAACTATAGGTCTGTTGTCTCTATTCCGTGCTCTTCTCATTCTGGCAGCTAGGCTGAAGGAAAAATGGGCAAGGGAGGAAATGGTGAGTTATGTGCAGCCTCTTAAAGCTTATTTTCAGAAGAGGCATGTTTCCCATTTCGTTGGTCAAAACAAGTTACATGGCTAAGCCCAATGTTAGTGGGGAGGAAAATGGGCCTGGGGGAGATGGGCCCAGTACTCAGAGGCCGTGATTAAATAATCCACCACATCTAGTTAGAAATATTTCTTATGAAGTATGTACATCCTAAGATCCAAATTACAAAATGAATTCTATAGCTTCATATGTATACTATAAACATATGCTATTGAATCATTTCAAGTATGATTCTCTTAGAAAACTTTATTGTTTACTAAATATGTGGCAACTTACTGTTCAAGGCCTGTTTCAATTTGCTTCTATCAGGTGCTCGATCCCAGGCAGCTTCTATTTTAACCAAGTTTCGAGAACTCAAAGATGTTCAAGATGAGCTGAGAATCAAGGAGAATGAGCTACGGGCTCTAGAAGAAGAACTAGCAGGTCTTAAAAACACTGCTGAAAAGTAAGACTTACGTTGGATTAAGATGTATTTTTTTTTCCTTTTGGTCAAAGATTTGCATGAAAGAAAATTTATTTCTATTTAAAAAAATACAGCTTCTGATTTTTTTCATAATATCCTTAGTTTTAGTTGAATAAATTGTGAATTGATAATTTGTTTCAATTATTTATTCATTTATTTATTCATTTTATTCATACAAATAGTGTCTTTGTTATATATAAGAAATTAGGGAAAGCTAATTAAACAAAAGTAAGGAAAACAAATCAGCCAAATAGTCCCCTTTCCCTGTTGAGATAGACTCTGCTGGGATTGGTGGGGAAACCCATGGATGCTCTCGAGGTTGATAACAGAGGATACTTGAATCCTTAATTTGAAATGAAATGATACAATATTGCATTCATCAGTAGTCTGCATTAATGTTAGCAGCATATGGCTGCTCTACTCCTATAGATACTGAAGATCACTGGGTTGCCTATGGAGACGGTAAACAAGTTCATGTCAGAAAGTACCTGCTAAAATTAAAAGTATTTCCTTACAGTTTCTTCTGTGTAGGGGTAGATAGGGGTATATATGTGTACATTTCACCATTACTTCTGTTTGTGTATGATACAGGTATATGCATGTTTTTATATTTTCAAAATTGGGATCATGTTGCTTAACCATTACTTAACATTATTTACTATTGAGTGACTCCTTTTATGCACCAAATTCTTTTACAGGAGCTGGGAATACAGTAATGTATTAAACAGATAAATCTCTTCCTTCATCTTGTTTTCATACATATAGTTGGGGAAACAGACAAAGTTAAATTGGTAAAACATGTTAGATAATGCTAAGTTTAAAGAAGATAAAAGTAAAACAGTATAGATGTGAACTATCCAGGGCAAAGAGACGTTGAGGTTTCAGATTGGGTGGCTAGGGAAAGTCTTCCCGAGACAATGACTTGAATAAACACCTCACTGATGTGAGTGATCTCCACATGTGATTACCCTGGAGAAGAGTCCTTATTCCTTTAAAAGTTTCAGGAGTTTAAATACAAACTTGCAAAGTACATTATTTGAAAGTTTAATTGTAATTTTTTCACGTCTCTCTGAAGCTGGCAAATGGCAACCGAAGTAAAATTAAAATCAAAGATTTTACTCAGAATTCACAATAATGAAAAAAGGTTAAAAAAAACCAAAAAAACCTAAATAAACTTCAGAATGATACCAAGACTTTTTGGGGACACTGTATATGGAAGAAATTGTCATAATCCATCAATGTAGTCATTCCAACATATAAATTTGTATCAAAATGCCCACTTTCAAACATCATATACATGTAAAGCCTGCATTTTACCTCCAGTAGCATAAAAACCATAAAGTGAATGAACTTTCTGTGAGAAAAATGCAACAAAATTTCTCTGAGATAGGTGCAGATTTGTGGTCACATTTGGCTTAGAACTGTTAACTTTAGAACTGTTAACTTTGTTCAGCAGTAGTCAGTCATTTATTTTGCAGAATTGTCTTGTGGACTAATTATGGCACTGAGGTCAAGGAAAGGAAATGGATTTTGAAAAATGTGACAGTGGAAGTATCACCTAAGCCATTCTTTTATAGACCATTTTAAGAACATAGCTTTTTTTTTTAATTTCTACACTCTACATTTTTTTAATGAATTGAAAAATGACTCTAAGTTAAAATTATGGTTTTAATTGCTGTCAAGCAGTCTCAGGCAAGATACTCAAGGGAATATTTATGTTTTTTATGTTTTATACTTTTTTCTCAAACCATGAATTTCTGGTGACAAGCTACCTTTGAATTTATTAATAACTTGAAATTTCACAGGAGCTGAATTAGCTAAATACCTTCCAAAGAAATAACTTTAAGCAGCTAGAACTGGAGTAGAATTATAGGGTTTGCAAGAAAAGTATATTGCAAATTTATGTTCAGTACCATGCCTTTTTAAACTAATCGGTCTCATTAGGAAATGTAGGGAACGTGATTTTAACATTTGAAAATGGAGATTATAGATAACCAAAAAAAATTTTTTTCTTAAAGTTTATTGGGGTGACAATTGTTAGTAAAGTTACAAAGATTTCAGGTGTACAGTTCTGTAATACATCATCTATGTATTACACTGTGTGATGACCAAAATTTTTGAAATATTACGTAATTGTTATCATGTGTTGCCCCGAAAATAAGACCTAGCGGGATAATCAGCTCTAATGCATCTTTTGGAGCAAAAATTAATATAAGACCCTGTATAATATAATAATATAATACCAAGTCTTATATTAATTTTTGCTCCAAAAGACACATTAGAGCTGATTGTTCGACTAGGTCTTATTTTCTGGGAAACACGGTATTAATCTATTTTTGTGGTGGGAGCTTTTGTGAGGTTTTTCCTTTTGGTAAGAATCAGTATGGAGGATTATTTTTAAGGAAACCTATTCAAAGATGAATTTTAGTGTTCTAAAATTAAGGGTATTTCTATAAATAGTTGTTGTCGGTCTTGGACATTTAGAGTTATTTACCTTCAGTGACCAAATCAGACTTGAGTTAAATTGATGCCTCAGCAATGTGAGAGTTCATCAAATTATTCTTGTAACTAGTGGCATCTTATAGTCTATGTGAGTTTTGTTTTGTTTTGCTTTATTAAGTTAAAAGACTAGTTTGAATGCATGTCTCAAACATCAGAAAATTTGTGTGCATTTGTTACAAACTTTAAGGTATCGCCAACTGAAACAGCAGTGGGAGATGAAAACTGAGGAAGCAGATTTATTACAAACCAAGCTCCAGCAAAGCTCATATCACAAGCAACAAGAAGAGTTAGATGCTCTTAAAAAAACCATTGGTAAGATAAAAACATTCTGTGCTTAATCTGTTTTTGATAACCTTACATTAAGTATTTAGATCTTATCTTTGTGTATTTATTACACATTGCCAAAGTTCTGCCCGTTTATAGCAGTATACATTTCCACTAGTGGCATATGAAAGTACTCAGTTCTCCAAATCCATTCCTTTCCAGACTTAAAATTCTCCAATGTGATTGTTGTGAATAGGTAGTTCATTAATATTTTAATTTGCATTTCCTGGATTGTTGGTGAAGTTTGAGACCTATTTTGCATAGAAATGCAAAGTTTCTACTTTTGTACCATATTTTTTTGTTTTTGCTCAATTTTCTGTTGGGTTGCTCATAGTCTATTTCTATTGTTCTTATGTATGATTTCTTGGAGATTATCTGCATTATTAATAATCTTGGCTTATGTGCTTGTTTTTTAACCTTATTTATATTTTTAGTATTTCTGTTACACTGAAGTTTTTTTTATGTTTAATGTAATTCAATTTATAGGTATCTCTCTAATTTTAAGAACCTATTTTATACTTTTAATCAGAATTTTATTGTATATGCAGTTTTAATTTTTCTCGTTCTTTGGGACAGTATCCACAGATCTGTTTCCCCACTAATGTTTATTTTCTTTTATACAATTAAAAATTCACCCATTTTGTTCACCACCCCATCCGCTGCATCTTGCAATTACCAATCTGTTCTCTGTGTCTGTGTGCTCAGATTTCATTGCTGTTGTTAAAGATCCCACCTATAAGTGAGATCACATGGTATTTGTCTTTATGAGATATTTCACTTGCATGATGCCCTCAAGTTCCATCTATGTTGTCACAAATATCAAGACTTTTTTATGGCTGAATAATATTCCTATGTGTATGCATCACATTTTCTTCATCCATTCATTCATGGGTGATCGCATCCATTGTTTTTGTATCTTGGCTATTCTAAATAATGCAGCAGTGAACATGTTGGGGAGTTGCATATATCTTTTTGAGTTAGTGTTTTGTTTTCTCCAGATAATTACCCAGAAATGGAATTACTGGATCACATGGTAGTGCAATTTTTAATTTTTTCCTTTCTCCACGTCCTTGTCAACACTTATTTCTTGGCTTTTTCATGATAGCCACTCTAACAGGTGTGAGATTATTTCTCATTGTGCTTTTAATATGGATTTCCCTGATGATTGGTAATGTTGACGATCTTTTCATGTAACTGTTAGCCGTCTATGCCTTCTGTGGAAAAATGTCTATTCAGATCCTCTGTCCATTTTTTTAATTGAATTTTTTTTCTTTTGAATTCTATGTGTTCTTTATATGTTGTAGATATTAACCCCTTATCAGATACATGTATGAGTTTTTTATATATTTTAGGTATTAACCCTTTATCACATAAATGTTTACAAATATTTTCTCCTACTCAGTAGGTTTTTTCTTTTTGTTAATGGTGTGGCTTCCTGTGCTGTGCAGAAATTTTTAGTTTGTAGTTCCACTTGTTGATTTTTGCTTTTGTTGCATTTGCTTTTGGTATCAAATCCAAAAAATCATCACGGAAACAGATGTTAGGTAGCTTTTTGCCTATGTTTTCTTCTGGGAGTTTTATGATTTCAGGTCTTACAGTTAAGTCTTTAATCCATTTTGAGTTAATTTTTGTGTATAATATAAGATAGTGGTCCAGTTTCATTATTTTGCTTGTGTCATTTTCCCAGCACCATGTTTTTGAAGAGACAGTCTTTTCTCCATAGTGTAGTCTTGGCACCTTTCACATAAAGTATCTGACATTTTTGTGTGGGTTAATTTCTGGGTTCTCTATCCTGTTCCATTGATCTATGTGTTTGTTTTTATGCCAATACCATAGTGTTTTGATCATTATATCTTTGTAGTATTGTTTGAAGTCAGGGAGTGTGATACTTCTTTGTTCTTCATCAAGATTGTTTTGGCCATTCTGGGTCTTTTGTGGTTTATGTTAATTTTAGATTATTTATTCTAGTTTTGTGAAAAATGTCATTGGAATTTTGATAGGGATTGCATTGACTCTATGTTGCTTTGGAAAGCATGGACATTTCAACTATTAATTCTTCATTCCCTGAGCATGGAATATCTTTCCATTTATTTTTGTCCTCTTCAGTTTCTTTTATAAATACCATGGTTTTCAGTGTACAAGTATTTCTTCTCCCTGGTTAAATTTATTCCTGGGTATTTTATTCTTTTTTTTTTTTTTTTTTTTTTCAAATTTATTTATTTGTTTTTTAATTAGTTTCAGGTGCACAAGACAAAGCAAAACTTAGACGTTTATCATTTATATCCCTCACACTGTGTGAACCCCCCTCCCCCCATCCACTATCCCTCTGTACGTTCCCCAAATTAATTTTCAAACCCCCATGACCATCTTGTGGTTACCAACTATTTTTCAAAACCTCTCACCTTCCCCTTATCCCCACCCCTCCGCCCCTCTAGCAACCCTCTGTATTTTATTCTTTTTTATGCAAATATAAACCAGATTATTTTCTCAATTTCTCTTACTGTTAGTTTATTAGTGTATACAAACATAACAGATTTTAGTATATTGATTTTGTATCTTGCAACTTTACTGAATTCATTTATTAGTTCTAACAGGTTTTTTTGTTTGTTTGTTTTTTTTGTGTGTTTTTTTTTGCTGGAGACTTTAGGGTTTTTTGTATATAATATCTTGTCACCTACAAAGAGTGACAGTTTTACTTCTTTTCCAGTTTGGATGTGTGTTATTTCTTTTTCTTGCCTAATTGCTCTGGCTAGAATTCCAATACTGTGTTGAATAAAAGTGGCTAGAGTGGGCACCCTTGTCTTGTTCCTGATCTTAGAGGAAAAGCTTTCAGCTTTTCGATGTTGAATATCATGTTAGCCATGAGCTTGTCATATATGGTCTTTATTATGTTGTGGTATGTTCCCTGTGTACCCACTTTATTGAGTTTTATAATAAATGAATGTTGAATTTTGTCTGATGCTTTTTCTACACCTATTGAAATCCTGATTTTTATCCTTCATTTTGCTAATGTGGTATATCACATTGATTTGCAGATTTTGAACCATCCTTACATATGTATTAGGTTGGTGCAAAAGTACTTGCAGTTTTTGCAATTATTTTTAATGTTTTAAACCGCAATTAACTTTTACATCAACCTAATAGAATAAATGCCACTTGATCAATGTATTGTTGGATTCAGTTTGTTAATAATTGATTGAGGATTTTTGCATCTGTATTCATCAGGGATATTGGCAAATAATTTTCCTTCTTTGTGGCATCCTTGTCTGGTTTTCGTATCAGGGTAATGCTGGCCTCATAAAAGTAGTTTGGAAGAGTTTGAGAAGGATTGGTATTAATCCTCCTTTGAATGTTTAGTAGAATTCACCAATGAAATCCTCTGGTCCTGGGCTTTTGTTTTTTTGAGAGGTTTTTGATTACCAATTCAATCTCCTTACTAGTAATTGGTCTGTCCAGGTGTTCTATTTCTTCATGATTCAGTCTTGATAGGTGGTATGTTTTTAGGAATTTGTCTATGTTTTATGGATTGTCCAATTTGTTGGTGTATTATTGCTTATAGTAGTCCCTATGATCTTTCATATTTCTTTGCTATCCTTTGTAACTTCTCTTTCCTTTCTGATTAATTTGAGACGCAGTTTTTTGTTTGTTTGTTTTGGTGAGTCTAGCTACAGATTTGTCAGTTTTGTTTCTTTTCAAAGAACCAGGTCTTAGTTTCATTGATATTTTCTATTGTCTTTTTAGTCTCTATTTTATTTCCACTCTGATCTTTGTTATTTCCTTCATTCTATGAACTTTAGGCTTTGTTTGTGCTTCTTTTTCTAGTTCTTTGAGGTGTAAAGTTAGGTCATTTATTTGAACTGTTTCTTGATGTAGGCATTATCACTGTGAATTTCTTTTGCACATCCCATACATTTTGGTATGTTGTATTTCCATTTGCTTCAAGGTTTTTGTTTTAATTTTTCTTTTGATTTCTTGCAATGATACTCTGCACTGAAGAATAGAGTAGGAAATCGTGCAGACATGGCATCCACGGTTATATGTTACCTACGATCTAACATAATGTATGTATATGTCAGTGACAGTAACATGCTCATTCTGTCTTACCTTTTTATTTATTTCTTTGTATATTTAGAGATAATATTTTTACTATGCTTCATCCTAGCCATGTTCTCACAACATTTCTTTATAATAAGAGTTTCCTTGAATAAAAATAAATGAGCAAGGAACACAACGAAAGCTTGTTTATGAAATTAATTATAAGTTTTATGGCAACTGAAATAAAGGAAAAAATACTATAGTTATTCTCTCACTTCTGCTTTTAGGAAGCATACAGGCATATTAAAAAGATGGTCCTTAATCGTTTTAATAAGTTGTTTCAAAACCATGTTTAAAGTAGGTAAAGTTTATATTATTCACTTTCATGATTGGAAGTAATTTCGTCACAGATCTTCAGATAATTCAAGTATGGCTCTTACACAGTATCTGTATTTCAACATACCATTTCTAGAATAAGATTAAAACAGTTTCTTTTTTTAAAACTCTAGCCTCTAACTTTCCAGACCATATTTTCTATTAAAATTGAATTTGTAAGCCATTATCCATAACTGTTAGTAGTTGGAAGACTTCATTTAGCTACATTTGCCTACTTTTATGATGCAGAGGAAAGTGAGGATACCTTAAAAAATACCAAAGAAATTCAAAAAAAAGCAGAAGAAAAATATGAAGTATTGGAGAATAAAATGAAAAACGCAGAAGCTGAAAGAGAAAAAGAACTGAAGGATGCTCAGAAGAAACTTGATTGTGCCAAAACCAAAGCAGATGCTTCCAGCAAGAAAATGAAAGAAAAACAACAGGTAATCACCTTTCTTGAAATGAAGCCAATCTTTTAACAACATAGAGCTGAGGTGGTAGAACATCATTGGTTGGCCTTACTCATCAGTATTGATCACAAAATCTAAAAATGAGGTGTGCTTTTTCAGGAAATAAATTACACATAAGTCAAAATAAGATATAGTCTTCTCTGAAAACTCTGTATTTAGTGTCATGTAATTGTGTTAGTAAACATTGGCTTGCTAATTTTAGAGAAAGAGCACAGTTGCCTTTTGGTAAATGCTTCATTCTAGAATGGACCAGAACTTACATAGTTGTGGAGCTACGTCATATCAGAGATTCAGTGTTGATATTTCTATTTAGTGATCATTTATGTGAAGGTATATTGTGAAAGAATGATGTAGGACAAAGCCTGTTATATTTACGAAGTGCCATTCAAATGTAGACTAGTGATAATCTGATTATAGCTTTGCATAGTACCAAAGCTGGAAATTGAACCTAGGTTTTTCTGAACCTAGCTATGCTCTGAATCACTGTTCCATACAATTTCACGTAAATCTACTTTTCTTCGTAGTTGTTTTTTTAACCCATCTTGTGATCCTGTCACTATAGCTGCACAAAATGTTTTCTAATGAACTAAAGCCTATATAATAGGAGAGAAAAAATGGAGAAACTAATTTTTTGACATTGAATAGGTACATATATTTAGAAAAGACTTTACCTCTGCTTAGTTTATCTGTTATGTAGAATTCTATACTGGTTTTCTCTATAGCAATACAATAATAAAAGAAATAGTTTATGCAAAGTTCTTTGAACCCATATATGTTGTACATATATTTGTCATCATTTTCTTAACTACAGGAAAATAATTTCCTTTCCCTCCTATCTTCTGGAGAAGTAGCTTACATGTGTTTTGTTTTGTTTTGTTTTGGTAGTTGAATAACTAATCTGGGGCTCTTACATGCATGAGATTTTACTTATTTTGTTGACATGTGAGTGTCTATTTTTCAGTAGTTAATAACCTGTTGACTGCCCAGATACTGTGTTTCTTATAGGAAGTTGAAGCTATCACTCTGGAGCTGGAAGAGCTCAAGAGAGAGCATGCATCCTGCGAGCAACAGCTCGAAGCTGTGAATGAAGCTATCAAATCCTATGAAGGTCAGATTGAAGTGATGGCAACTGAGGTGGCTCAAAGTAAGGTAAGATTTACTTACCATATTGGAGAAATTGCAAATGTTAATCTACTTATGAAACGTTGGCTTGAACATGTTTGACTTTAGAGGCCTGATTCTCATTCTTTTCGTCGTGAGAGGCAAAAATGATGGGTACTGAGCCAGGAGTCCTGAAATAATACTACTAATTATTTTAGTCTGAGTCTATTCAGATGACAAAACTACACAGTAATTTGAACAGATAAATTTCAAATAAAGAAATTCTTAATTATAATAGAGTTTGCAGTGATGTGGGAGTGATCACTAATGGGTAAAGAGAACTCTAAAATTACAGGACCAGCAGGTACAGGGAACAACCATTACCCATGGGGCTGAGACAGTGCACCCATGGAATGTACAAATCTGGAATGGAGCCCTATTCCACCTTCAGGGCTAAGAACCAGATTTAGTTGGAGAAAACATAACTGTGGCCCACCAATGATGTTTGTAGTGCCAGAGGAAGCCATCTAAGGAAGTGCCACAAGGTGGCATTTGCTGGGAAAAGCTTTCTTGGATGCCAGTGTAACTGGCCATGGGGAGGTACCTAGCCTGTGGACATGCTGAGAAGCCCCCGCTGGGATGTCAGGGGAAACCATGCAAGCTGCTAGTCCTTGCATGTGACAAGCTTGCCCTTGAGAAAAGCACACCAGAACCAGGAATTAAAGTCCCTTCCTCCTACAGTGTCCCTACAGCATCTTTTACTGGGGCTTAATATCATTGTAGCTGGAGAGAAAGAAATGTTACAGTATCAGAAGCAGGGCAGTGATGGGTGGATTGGGGGCCAAGGGGGTTTCACATGTTATGCAGATATGCTGTTAGGTTGTCCCTCATTAGTATTTGATACCCTCTTATCCCTTTTTGTGATTTTGACTTTGAATTCTATTTTGTCTCATGTTATTTCTACTCTTTTTAAAAATTAAGGTATAGTCGACATCTTAGTTTCAGGCATACAAACATAATGATTTGATATTTGTATATATTGTGAAATGATCACAATCAGTCTAGTTAACATCTGTCACCATACATAGTTTAAAAATGTTTTTCTTGTGATGAGAACTTTTAACACATTTTTTGCGGGAAATGAGTAAACTCGTCATATCGCCTCTAGTTGGAACCGGCAAAAATTTTGCAAAGTAAATAAATAGAGACCTCTTTTTAAACTAAAACACTGAAAGTTTCATAGGAAAATATCAAATAGATCAAAAGATACGAATATTTTACGGAAAGTCTAATTTTGGCGAGAAAATGTCAAACAAGCCCCGCGTTATGACACGATTTGGTGGGAAAATGCCCGCTTACAAAGTGTTAAGATTACTCTTAGCAGCTTTTAAATGTGCAATACAGTATTAACTATAATAACCATGCTATATAGTGTACGTACTTTTGTGATGTAACTTCAGTTTGTAAGTTCTCTATCATGTTGCTATCAACACTGTTTTTGTAAGTAGTATATATCATTGATTTTCATGTTAACAAAATGTGTACGGCTTTAATGGGCATGCATTCATTTACCTACATTATAGTAAAGTGCTTTTGCCTTGCTTTTGTCATCTACTTCTACATTTTATCTTGTTTTCCCCTTGATAACGATTGTTTTAATCATTGTAGCATCCAGTGTTTTGGAAAGTAGGTCTTTCCTCTTGATTCTATTCGTGGTTAAATTCAAATTTTCTGTTCTTAACACATTTATTAAATCAAAAGCAAAATGATTTTTTAACTTTTTTTAAGATAAGGGATAGAAAGGCTTTAAAGCTTTATGTTGTTGATTAAGTTTTCTACAGTTTATAATCAGTTTCTATTTTGCCTCCAAAGTAAATTTTAGTTTTTAAAAGTATTTTGTTATTTATTGTCTTTTTAAAGTTTTCATTAAATTTATTGGGGTGACATTGGTTAGTAAAATTGTATAGGTTTCAAGTGTACAGTTCTATAATACATCATCTATATATGGCATTGTGTGTTCACCACCCAGAGTCCATTCTCCTTTTATCCCCGTATATTTGACCCCCATTTCTCTCTACCACCTCCCCCCACCTTACCCTCTGGTAATCACTAAACTGTCGTCTGTGTCTATGAGTTCAGCCATAAGAAAAGATGAAATACTGCTATTTGTGACAACATGGATGGATCTTGAGATTATCATGCTAAGTTAAATAAGTCAGAAAAAGTCAAGAACCGTAGGACTTCATTCATGTGTGGGATATAAAACTGAAAGCAACAAAGGAACAAGACAAACAGATGTGTTATCTTTTAATCTCAGTTATTTTTCATCTCTTCTCTCCATATTTCCTACTGTCTTTCATGAGCATCATGGTGTAGCATTTTAAAAAATTAGATACTGTGTTTCTAAAGAGAAGTGTGAAAATAAGCCGATCTTTCCTTGATCAAAAAGATAAAATCAAAACATGTACCTATTTCTATAAAAAGGTATCCATTTCTCTTTATTGAAAACTATGAAATGGATCACTTAGCTTTTAAAGGTTATTCTTCCAGGTTTTACATTCTAAATTATTTCTCTTTATTGATAGGAGTTGCTAAGGACACTCCTAGGGAGCTAAGAAAAGAAACTGCCTACTAACTAATTAGCTTCAATCAAATAAAACTAAAATATTGTTTCTGCTCAATCATAAGTGACAGATTTCCTATGTCTTTTTTTCTCCTCTCATTCTAAAAAAGATTTTTTTTAAAAAAAAAGATTGAAACAGTCACACCTGCAATGCAGTCTTTAACATCTAAGCATGAAAGAATCTTCATAAACTTGTTTTTGTCAGATACGATGTTAGTTAATAAACCTTTATCTGTTTTTCTTTGGTTAACATCACCAGAGTATTTTTCACTTTCTTTTCTCGTTTACAAACATTTTAAAAAGCTGAAATATCTTTGGGTCTTTGAGATGAATGCCCTGATTCATCTTGCTTCTGCAAAAGCTCTTTAATGACACAAATGAAACATTAGAAGGAGATTAAAGCACTTTGCATATATTTAGTAGCCTAACCATAATGTCAGGTATTTATTGCTCAAAAGTATCTTGTTTTTTAATGAGCGTGCCTAAAAAAATTTTTTTAATTTTTATAGGTGTTTTTAATCACTTATAGAGAACTATTCTTCCTCAGTCTTTTAGCAAGCATGTTGGCCTAATTCTTTGTTTTCTGCCAGCTAAATGCAAGTTGAGCTAGTTTTCCGTTTGTTTTTAGACACTTGTGTGAGTTCTTTAATATCTGGGATGAAGCAGAAGGTTTTGGTTTTGTTTTGTTTTGTTTTGCCAGGTTGGGGCAGGGACTGGTGATAGACTAAATTCCAATTGTAATGACTACTTTGGAGGTTGAGTAAATGTCAGAGCAAGAAGTTTTTCTCTGTGCCACAGATCTATTTCCTCAGAAAAGTTTTTCTCCTTTTCCATTTCTGGTTTGAACCTTGTGCTAGAACCAAACACTATGACCTTCCACTGCTACTGGTAAAGTCTATATGGTTTATATCTACATAAGGGAAAAGGAAGAAATCCCTGCCTACCTGACTTCTACCTCTGTTCTTTGCCCCTCTTGATGTCATTTGGAGGTCTGTCAGATTATCTTCTTTTTAACTACCCAGAAATGCCATTTCCTGAGAGACCTCATAGGTCAGATTCCAGTAGTCTCTTCTCCCTCCACTTAATCCCAGCTACTTTGTATTCAGCAAAAACTTTGCTGCTTCCAGCATGAACGTTGTATCCCATCCTTTTATTCTAGTGGTAATGCAGGTTTTCTCATGTATAAATCCATTAGTCATTTTAAAGGGGACATAAAATGTAGAGGGTTAGGTGACCATCTGCCCGTAATCACATTGCCATCTTGCCCAGAAGTCTGTTGGATGATCTTTTAGTAAACTAAAAATACCTCATTATTACCTTGCTATATGTTGCCTTCTAATTATGCGTATTTGTTTCAGGAATCATTAAATAAAGCTCTAGAAGAGATGACCAAGCAAAAAGAAGTGATAACAGCCCAAGACAATGTAATTAAAGCTAAATATGCAGAAGTGGCGAAGCATAAGGAACAAAACAATGACTCTCAGCTTAAAATCAAGGAACTGGACCACAAAATCAGCAAACATAAACGGGAAACTGAAGATGCTGCTGCAAAGGCATGTTTGTGTTCATTTTCACCCTGAATCAAATTTTTGCTTGGGGGTTGAAATATTTCGGTAAAGAACTCAGTATAAGTGGCAGCACTACTGTAATATAATTTAGAGGCTTTACAGCTATGTTAACTGCTTTTTCACAATGCTAATTTTCACCAAATGGCACTAATGTTTTGTCTTTAAATTTAATTTCAGGTATTCATTCCCATCTACTAGATATTTTTACCAAATATTTAGTAGTCTCCCCTGAAGTGACTGTTTTCTCCCCATTGTTCATAGAACTATTAATATTATTGTGACAATAGTAATATTTTCTTTATCTTGTTTCAAATTGAATTTAAAGACTCACAAATATACACAGGCCTCTTCTAAACTTAATTGATTATACCAATTCTTATAAGAACATCCAGAGCCAATTTTTGCAGCCTCATCTGAAATCTGATTTTACCAAGAAGTTACCTTTTTGAGGTTATCACAGGTTTTTGATCACTCTTAAAGTTTCTTTTTTCTATCACGGTTCCTTAAGTACTTTAAAGAAAATACATTCTTTTGCATAAATTCATTGCTTGGTTAAGAGGCTGCATCCATATGGTCTTAATAATTTACCCATTATGTTTTCTAATGGGTGTGTAACAATTTGGTGTCTTTTAAATCTTTTTTAGCGTCATAAAAGTACAAGAGATTTAACTTCAACAAGATCAGAGCATACAGAACAGTCTCTCTACCCTCTGAAAGAGCCATGTTCAGGTTCATTACTTGTTTTAAAGAACATTATTTTATGGCCACATAATATCCTAATATTTTATTAGTACTGATTGATTTCTCATTAGCCTATTCGTCTAGTATTAGTGGATTCACTGAAATATGACCAAGGCTAACATTGCTAGTATTGGTGCTTGCTAGGGGACTTTATTTACAGTTAAGGCTGTAAAGAAAGGGATTTGCAGGTGGAAGTGAAACTACTAAGAAGTCAGGGATTGGAATACATGGTTTATTAAATACTGTTGCATACCAACTAGTATCAGATACTATAGCAGACGCTAAAGATATAAAGATGAGGAACATGTACACAGAATACCTTCAGAGAGCTTACAGATCAGCAGGCAGGATAGATCAGAAGTGACGTGTTACTTTGGAGCCTAGAAGTGGACCATACGCAGGGAATTAATAAGAATAAACTGACAAGGATCAGGTTCTACCCGTCAGAACTACCATAAACAATTCTCAGAAGAAATTCTTCCTTAAGTGCTGCAATTTAATGTTTTTAATTTATAATTTAATGTTTTAAATCAACAAGTATTTTACTGTGCATTGTCAAAAGAGGTTGATGGGGCATGGAATCAACATTTAGGAGAGCTTTTTACTTACATTATAATTCTGAGAAGAATTATTAGGTATCAATCAGGAGTAGGTTTCCACAATTCTACCACATCTATGAGTTAAGTATTCCTATAAGAATTTTAATTTTCATAAGTTGTTTTTTGAAGCAATAGATTGAATTTGGTAAAATCTGGAGGAGGCGCTCATCTGACTTACATTTCTAATGGAGATGTTTTACATATACGTTGTAAAAATTTGTCTGAATTGCCTTTCTTCTAACGCTTAAGTAGTAGGAGTATCTCTTTCTATATAATCCTTGAGCCTATCCTCCAGGTAAAAATATTATACTAACTATAGCTTTACTCAACAGTGAACCTCATTTTTTCAAATGAATCATTGTGGGGTTTTTCTCCAAAGTGTTTGCTTTAAAATTAGTAAATATTTAAGAAACTTGTTTTTAAATGTAGAACTATAAGCAATGATAGATCCTTCCATTATCGTATGTGGCTAGGTATCCAAAATGTTGAAAGATTATGACTGGATTAATGCAGAGAAACACCTCTTTGGGCTACCCAATAGCGCCTATGATTTCAAAAATAATGACCCAAAAGAAGCTGGTCAGAGACTTCAGAAGTTGCAAGAAATGAAGGAGAAACTAGGAAGGAATGTCAACATGAGAGCCATGAATGTACTGACAGAAGCTGAAGAGCGGGTAAGTCATTTTCCTATGAGTATCTGACTGTGTTACAACATACATTGATGGCTCTGTTTGACCCTGAGGCAATTATTAGGGTCAACCTTTTGCTTGATGTCCTTGATACTTGCTTTCTTTCTGTTTTCCTTTTCTCCCTTTTCGGTTCTTTGTTTTATTTCATTCTTTTTGCATCATCAGTTGTTTATATGTTCTGTTATACCTTGAATGACTTTTCTGCTTGTTTTGCCCTTTGTCATAAACATGTTCTACTCATACCTTGTTCTTGGTATAAATAAAAACAGCACTTGATCATGTTAACTCCTCACATTGCTATCATTTCTTTCACTTACCTTGAAAGGCTATGAAAAGTAAGGTATACTGCCTCCTTACCAATCTACCCATAACTATTGTCTTTTTTTTTTTAATTAAAATTTATTGGAGTGACAGTGGTTAGGTTAAGTAAGACCATATTCCTTTTAACACAAGTTTATATTGGAACCATTAGATAAAATTATTATATTTTATCTAATGGTTCCAATTAAAGACTGTCTTACCTAGTCTTTGAAACCAGCAGCGTAGCGTGCTGTCTGTTTTAGTGCTCTCTCAGTTACTGTATAATGTTATCCATCTCCCCTACCCTGACAAAACTTTTATAGTCTGCCATGTCACTAGAAAAATCCAGAGGGCAAAGCAATCCCTATTCTTGACAGCCCCATAAGAATTAGCAGTCAGAGTAATATGCCCTATACCTTCTTTAATTGTGCAAAATTCTGTTTGAATTTGCATAATAGAGTTAGTGAGAGATTTTAAAAGTGATAATACTTAGGATAAGTTGAATTACTTTTAAGAAATTTTATTGTAATGGGTTTTCTTTAAACGTTACTGACATTAGTATCTACAAAGAATCTATATTATGTTGGACACCAAACAGGCTACTAATGTACTTGTTGTGATCTCTCTGTAAAATGTTCCTGCTGGTTTTCATTTCTCCATTAAAGCTCGGCAATGTATAGCATGTTTGTGGAAGGAAATCGCTGGTCTGAATTTTAGCTGCATTAACATCATGAAACTTGTTCACTTTTACTTGTTTGCTTTTATTAGATAATGATAACTGAGTCTAATATTAATGTTTTAAAAAAGAATTCACCAACTCCGATCTCCGTATCAGAGAGGAAAACTCTATTAGTGATAAACAGATTGGCTTTTGTTTTGTGTTTTGTTGTATTTCATGTCTGTCCAGATAAGGAACTACTACATGGAATTATGCAAGGAATAAGATAAAAATGTGGAGAGTAGGTTTTTGGAGCTTGGCCATAAAGGATAGGGACAGCAGTGAAGCTAGCAAGATTGGCCGGAGTGTTTAAGGGAGAGTTTGAGGCCTCCTTGAAATGTGAGGCTTTGAGGAAAAATGAGTTAGGATTTTTAGGAACTTCTACTTACTCGTGGTATAATGATCCCTTTGCAGCCTTCCTCCTTTTTTTTTCTTTTTTTTTTTAGTGAATTTCTACATTAACCAGGGATGCTCACCCTGCAAATTAGATATTTGCACTGAAACTTGAGATACCGGTTATGTCAGAAATATAGAAAGAACTTTTGGGAAGAGGGAGCAATGCAGGATCCATAAGGCTACAGTGAGCTTATTATGTTTAAGGAACTGGAAAAAAGACCATATGGTTGGAGCCTGGGGCGGAGTGTTGTGCCAAAAAGTCAGAGATAAATAAGGGCCAGATTACGAAGGATTTGTATCTCATGGTGAAAAATTGAAATTTTGTGTTACTGCTCAGATTGACCTTAAGAAAGCATGCAGGGCTACATTTGAGTTTACATAGGACACATTTTCCTTTGTGCCTTGGCTAGTAAGAACATAAGGGAATATTAGAGGAGTCGGAATATTTTAGGAGTTCTATAAATTCTCGATTATAGTAATTGAATTTTAGACATACATGATATATTTACTTTCCTTATAATTGGTTTACATTATAGCTGTTAATACAGTGTATCGTTTTGGTAAATATGAGTGTACATATTATATATAAAAATAATGAGAGCATTTTATGCCTGACTGAATTCTAGAATATGAAGTCTTACATTTTCCCAATTAAGTATGCTTTTTATATTACTAGTATAATGACTTGATGAAGAAGAAAAGAATTGTGGAAAATGACAAATCCAAAATACTTGCAACTATAGAAGACCTTGACCAGAAGAAAAATCAAGCCCTAAATATTGCTTGGCAAAAGGTATTTGTACCAAAAATATTATCATTTATTCTGTATGAGGAAAAGATGAAAAATATTGTCAATAGTTTTATACTCCCTATGATGAATTCGAAATGGCTAATTTGTGTTTGAAGGAGGCACATGCTGACATTTTAATTAAAACCTCATAGACTTTTAAATGATTAGTCCTTTTGGACTTTACTACCAATTTGCAAAGGTGAAGTTTGTGTCATTCCATCATACTTTCATAGTCTTCTTTGGTTTCTAAGTTATATGAAATTCCTAACTTTTTAGATTTCTCTTTTTTATTCTTGCCTTGTTTGCTAGATCTGTGTTACCTTTAAAGGCCACTCTATTTGTCCTCTTTCTGTCCCGTGAGGTCAGAGGCTCTTACGTTTGGAAGAAACCTTAGAGACTGTCCAATATCTGCTTGAAACTGGAAACAGTATCAATTTCACATTGAGGAAACTCTGATGCTTGGAAAAACTCTCTCAAGGACACCTTCAGTTGTAACCTCCTCTATATTTCTCTTGCCCAAACTCATGACGTCAAATATTAGTTCTAAAAATGTGTATTGCTTACCACTTACAAATTATTAATTGTATTTCAGAATTATAAATATTATGCATTCTGTAGATTTTTAACAAAGCATTTTATACACATCAGATTAATAATATTAGTGAACACATTAAGCAGTGACACTGTTAATCAATTTACATAAATTATCTTAAAACAATTCCATAACTTTGATAATTATTATCCCTATTTTATAGATGAAAAAACCCAGAGGTTAGAAAGATGAAATGGCCTAAGATAATGTAGCCAAAAGGTGGAACACTGGGATTCTCTTTTCCTAAATTAGAACCGAAGTTAAAATTGCCTTTTGTTGCTAACTGCTGCCACCCTTGTTGTTCTTTAAGAATTGGGCAATAAAACAAGGAAGTTTAGTATTCCTTTTTACTGGAGTCTTATTTTTAAAAAATCCCAGTTACCATTTTTGTTTTGTTTTATGACAACTTTGGCAGATTTCAAGGTTCTTTACAATAATTTCTACTTCCCTGGCTGTATATATTTGTCTCCTTGAGATTAATTCCTTAGCCTCTTACGTGGAAGTTTTCCTATATTTCCCATAACAAAAGGCACTTCCTAAAACTTTTGAACATATTTAGCGTGCTTTTTGGTACTTTAACGGTCCTATGCCTCAGGACAGCTTGCCTCTTTTTCTCTTTATAATTCTCTAGGAACTTTATTTTCCGTAATGGTAATAATTAATGCCTTTCAGTCACCTTGTTTTTCCTGCTCTGCAGCTTACTTTCAGTGTTCCATCTCCTTGTAGTATTTGTCCATCTTTTTAAAATGCATGCAAAAAGTTGACCCCATTATTCTGTTACATGTGGATTTAACACTGGATCTGAGAAGTTTTTTTCTTGTTTTCCCCATGATTCTTGGATTTAGTGCTAGTACAAATTTATCCTTTAAACTGTTTTTTCTGCAATAGCCAAGGTTTTCCCAAAGCAAGTAAATTTATTGAGTGCTTATATCTCATATTAATTTTCTCATTTATTCCTCACAGTAACCTAATGAGGTGTAGGTGTTATTATTCTCAGCATTACTCATATATACTTTCTTCTGCTTTCAAGCATACTTGATTCTCAAAGCTAGAGTATTTTAGGCACTGGTTGCGGTTTTGTTTCCATCTTAGCCTCATTGGATTTTCAAAATTTGATTAATTTGATTGCATTTCATTTTTATATCTGTCCATGAGTATAATTTATTTTCTATCTAGGACATGCCTATATTCTTCTCTACCCATTAATTCATAAGTTACTTTCACTTTTTCCCTTTGGAGGAATTTCTACATGGGGTCCATGGTCATGTTCATGGTTTAGCAGCATTCCACTATTTTAGTTCTGAGGTGCCTCTCTCTTACCTGGCCAAAAAATTTAAAGAAAAAATGAACCTAGGGTGCTATCTTCCATCTTTCCCAAATGAGACCGTGGTCCTCTTAGTATTGAGATGAGCCTTGCCTAGCTCCAGAAATCTGTCTCGTATAAAATTAGAACCTGAATCCTCTGTGTTGGTAGGATATTACTTAGCACATGTGCAGTTGGTCTTAAAATGTGTGTTCTTCAGTAAGTCTATATTCAGGAGCATTGCTTATATCTAGATTTCCTTATTACTACAGATACTCATAGAAAGTATACTTGCACTTGAATTTTGTACTTGAATTTGGAGATTTCCCTAGAGACCATGACTGTGTGTTGTGTGTGTGTAAACACTCAAATTTGTCTGCTGCACTCTCTAAGATTATTAGTCATGTCTTTGAGAACAGATGGCTGACTTCTCAAAGCACTGATTAAATGTGTGTGAACAAAAATTACCCAATTACAAGCTAGAATATTGGCCCTAAATCTCTGTAATCTCCTACTGTGGCTTGATAGGGATAGGCGAAATAGCTTGTTTAACTTTTTTGTCTTGGGGTCCAATCCTACTCCTGTCCCTTGACATCTTTACTTCTTTGGCTATTTGAAGAAGCACATAAAAAGAACCATTCAACACTTTGAACAGATCTGGTTGTTTTATTCCGTGCCTCGTTTTCTCCTAGAGTCACCCTGATCATCTTAGGTTTGTTTAAGGTTAGCCATAAACCACAGGCTTATCAATATCAATCAATAGAAAACAAGTTTTATAAGAGAACATTTCATAGCAAACAGTTTTTGGGGTTTTTTTTTGGTTTTTTTTGTTTTTCGCTTTTTCAAGTGAAAGTTCAGTCTTCTATATAGTACAATTGTGAGTCTCTAAGGATTCCTGCAATTATAACAACAACCTAAAAAACTATCAGAACTTCAGGATAAGTCAGAGGTGTAGCCTCTAGTTCCCTCTAGAGGTTAAGTAGGGCTCAGTAAACTATTTCTGTAAAGGAACAAATAATAAACTTTTTTTGGTTTGTGAGCCATATGGTCTCTGTTGCAACTACTAGACTATTGTTGCAGTGCTAGCAGTCATAAACAATGCGTAAATGAATGGTAGGGCCAATTTGTCACATGGGCCATAATTTACCAACCCCTGAGTTAAAGTAACAAACAACAAAATGCACTGCTGGCTTGCATATACGTACACATAACAACATTTGATTCTTTTTGGAAAACCTGTGATTTTTTAATATCATTTTTTTGCCTAGGTGAACAAGGACTTTGGGTCTATTTTTTCTACTCTTTTGCCTGGTGCTAATGCTATGCTTGCACCTCCAGAGGGGCATACTGTATTGGATGGTCTGGAGTTCAAGGTTGCCTTAGGAAACACTTGGAAAGAAAACCTAACTGAACTTAGTGGTGGTCAGAGGTGAGTAATCCCTTAGCTATATTATAATTCCTCATTCCTTTTATTATAATCCATGATCTCATTGCTTCCCAATTTTGCTTCAAATTTTGCTTTGTTTAGTTCTCTGCATGTAGAATTTAAGGAGCCTTATATGTAACACTACACAATTTAGTGAAAATAGTAGGCAGCAAAGGAGATATAAGGATAAGTGACTAGAAAACTAGATAAAATACATGAAAAACCATTGTTTTCAGACACTGGAAAATGAGTAGCCCAGGATTATGTACCTGAGAGAAAGGAAACAAAAGTGCTGTGAGTCCATTGTTTACCCCAGATTTCTCTGTAGGAGCAATTTCTGGCCTGTAGATGCAGGGATGGGAAATACACACAAAGCCCAGTAGTCCACTAAATTAAGGAAACAGATTAGAATTTTGGGATACCCCAGTGAGCTACACCTTAGTATTAGATTTTTACTATCACTGAAGTGAAGCTGCTCTAGACACACGTTAGCAATGTTAAATGAAGGCCTTGATGAGATCTAGCTGATCTACATGTAACTTAATTCTTTGAGAACAAAGCCCAATACTCTTTAAAGAAAGACAAAATTGAGACTCTAAACAACATAATAAGTGTCCAGTATCTAATAAAAACTGCTAGATAGAAATCAAGATGTCACCCATAACTTAGAGAAAAAGCAATCAATGGAAACAGAGCTAGAAATGACAGGTGATAAAATTAGCAGATAAGGATGGTAATGAGTCACATTAACTATTTTCAAGAATTACAAGAAATAAAGAATTTGATGAGAGAAATGGAAACTATTTGAAAAAAGGTATCAAGTGGAACTTCTAGAGATAAAAAATATACCTGAAAGGAGAGTCACTGCATGAGATTAACAGCAGATTAGACAATGTGAAAGAAACATGAGTGAATTTAAAGGCATAGCAATAGAACCTATTCAAGCTGAACTGAGAAACAGAAAAGTGTAAAAAACAAACAGAGCTTCAGTGACCTGTGGAACACTATCACTTAGTCTAACATGCATGTAATTGGAATTCCAAAAGGAGAGAAAAAGGCAAAACAGAAAAATACTTGAAAAACAGGCAAAACAGAAAAATACTTGACGAAATATGACCCCAGATTTTCTAGACTTGATGAGTTCTATAAACCTACAACTTCATTTCCATGAACCCCAGGTAGGATAAACCATACACCACACACACGTAATAATCAGAAAGACATGTTATATAAAATTGCTGTGATTTTATATGCCCCTGATTAGAAGAAAACTCTTAAAAGCAGCCAGAGGTAAGCAAGCATATTATGGTGCCAAGGAACAAAGGTAAAAATGACTTTAGAGTTCTCCAAAAACTATGCAAGCCAGAAGTCTGGAACATTGTTTTCTAAAAGAAAAATGTGTCAACTCAGAATTCTCTGTCTAATAGAAATAGTCTTCAGATTGAAGAAAACATAGATACTTTTTCAGAAAAACAAAAGGTAGAAGAATTTGATCACAACAGGACAGTACAGGCTCAGGAAGCTGTCAGGTGAAAAGAAAGTGGTACCAGATAGAGGGTTAGACCCACATAAAGGAATAAATGAAGAGTGTTGGAAATAGCCTGCTCTGGGCTTCAGGGAAGTGTCCCCAGCCTTCACCGTGACTCCGTCAGCACACTGAGAGAAACTTAGAAGGTCATGTGGCATAACTGCTTACCTGCAGAGACCCAAATAATTAAAACCCCCTAAGAGAAAATTGTGAATATTTACATAATTGAAGACGGTTATTAATTTTCCCCCCTGCAGGATGTACAATCCATAGTCCTTGAATTGTTCTCATATGCCCTGTAATGCCGTCATGTAATTCTTCTCTTATGTACGTGGAAAATACTAAGACCTGTCAATTTCCCTTATGAAATCCTTTGTCATTTTTATGAGTAAAATAGCAGGCCGTTCTATGTTTTTCTTTATTGGTAAAATTCTTAAATATTTTGAGTCTAAATGACAGTTTCTGCTGCCTTTTAACCAAAATTGGATTCCACAATTTAGATTGCAGTGTCTTTAACTATTTTTGCCAAAGTCCTAGGAAAAATTTTGTGGAAAATAGAAAATATATGCTTATTTTCTTATTGGGACCTAAAAGTTTTTTCCATAATTAAGATGACATAAAATTATTTGTAGATATACCACTATTCCAGCAAAGTGGTTTAACTCTTGGTGAGATTTTTTTCTGAGTGAGGGAGTTTAAAGCTCAATCCCATAACCATTTGGCACAGAAAGCAAATGAAAAATAATTTTAGGTTGCTTGAATGACCTCAGCTACCCTCTATAGAGGCAAATCTCACTATTTGTTTTTTATTGTACTGTTTCATTCATTTCCTTTGCTAGAAATTTTGGTTCCACCTTCCTAGCCCCCTTCCATTTGTATACACATTTTTTTTTCCACTTACATGTTTCTTAATAAATACCCTATTGGAATGCAGTAAGCATTAGGTTGACAGTTAATGCTGCATACCAGGAAATATTTGAAGCTACAGAATAAGTTACAGTGATTTTTTTTTATTCTAATGTTGAATAATTATAAATATTTTGTATTGAAATAAGTAAGGCTTTTTTATAAACTACGTTTAAGAAAAAACTGTTAAAATAATTATTATTCTTCATACCAGATGAGAATGAAAACAGCTAAAGGGGATGGTTAGCTAGAAAGCTGAAAAAGAACTACAGAACCTAAGAGTAAGCGTAACAACAACTTTTAAACAAGGTGTATCAGTCATGATTCTCCAGAGAAAAAGAACCAACAGGATATACATACATAAGATGGGATATGTATGAAGAGATGTATTACAAGGAACTGACTCATTTATTTCTGGAGGCTGAGAAGTACCACCATTTGCTGTCTGCAAAGTAGAAACCAGGAAAGCCAATGGTGTAATTCAGTCTAAATATGAAGACCTGAGAACCAGGAGCACCGAGGGCAGAATATCCATGTCCTAACTCAAGTAATAACACAAGAAGGGACAAATTCTTTCCTCTGCCCTTTCTACTTTTCAGGCCCTCAGCGCACTGAATGCTATCTGCCCACAGTGGGGAGGGCAAATTACATTACTGACTCCTCCAATTCAGATGCTAATTTCACCCAGAAACACTCTCACAGACACACCCAGAAATAGAATTCAGCCACCAAATATCTGGGTACCCCATGATTCAGTCAAGTTGACACGTTAACCGTTACCTAAGGATTGCTTAAACTTTTGACACTGAAGTATTTAGAGTAATGGGCTATAATCTATAGAACTTATTCAAATGGTGCCAATAAAAAAATAGAGTGTGTGCGCATATGTGGATGCATACATAGTCAAAGTTTGAAAGGGCACCTAAACCAGTTACACTGTTACCAAGACAACAGCTGTTATATCAAGTATACAGCCCTCCCTCACCTACTACCTACGTAGGCATCTAATAAGCAAATGGGGAAGGAAAGAAAACTGTTAACACAAGTGTGATCTTTTCTTAAAGATAGGTGCCAAATATAATACCCTGATTATTTGACTGGAAATAAGAACATAAATATATTCTATTCAAAATAAGACTCGTTGAAAAGAGGAAAAATGGAAAGTTAAAATAGAAGAAACATTCTAATACAGGTGCTGAAGTTTGAAACTTAAGATTCTTTTTCCTATGACTATCTGTTAGCTAAATTTGTACTATTTATAATATATAACAGGATAGCAGACTTACTTCAGTGTTTGGTAAAATCAAGTTTTGATGGCTTTCTTCCCTTCTTTACTTAGGTCTTTAGTGGCTTTGTCATTAATATTGTCCATGCTCCTTTTCAAACCTGCTCCAATTTATATCCTGGATGAGGTTGATGCCGCCTTGGATCTTTCTCATACCCAAAATATTGGACAGATGCTGCGTACTCATTTCACACATTCTCAGGTAAGAACCAATGTCTTTATAAAAGTTTTAAAATGTCTCAGTAATAGTGTTTGTTTTTCTAAAATTTTTTGGGTAGTAATTATTAATAAGATATTTAAGATTGAGGAATACTAAAGCATTGTGTATTTATTTCTTTACATATATACTTATGTTCAAATGGATTTAGAATGGAAAGAATGTTTAGTCTCCTATTAAAGAAAAGACCAGACATCACAATTGTTGATTGTAGCATGAGGGAGAATCTAATTTTTGCATAATTTGGATTTTACTTAGGGTTAAATGTAATTATTTTTCTACCTAGCCGCCGAAAGATGCACAGGCTAAACAGGAATGTTTCAGGGATAGGCCTCTGTGTCAGAACATCATGTGACACCTGACACGGTATTCCTCATTTTCCTGGCTAGCACGTAGAGAAAGCAAAGAAACATTTGTTTTCATTGAACTGGCCTGCCAAAAACAGTTGTATAGATAATGCATTATACAACTCTGAGGGGCTTGCTTCACTTATCACAGTTTTCATAGACTGTGTGTTTATTATGGTAGTTGTTCTAGCTGACAGCAGTTAAGGGGTACCTGTTCTTTATACAAATACAAATGTTCCATTTCAGTTAGTGGTGGTGCTGTAGGAACTAGAAGCCTTTTTGATATTATTAAAATATCAGAAAAAGACCTCACCAGGGCATTTAGAGCTAGCAACAAAGCAGTGACGCCAGCTGCAGAAGAATGCAGCAAGCACTCAGCCAGCAGGAAGTAGTAAACTTGGGTACTGAATCACTCAAGGTAAAATTAAGAGACTTCTGAAACCGAATATGGAACGCTAGAATTCACTTAGGTGTCTAATATTATAACTGTTTATCTGCATTTGAGGATGTGTATTTGCTTGGAGTCGAGCATTTAAATAAATTAACAAAATCAAAATATCACCAAACAGTTCTTTAAGCCCAGTATAAAAAAAGGACTGAATTTCAAGGATATTACAAAAAGTTTTTTTATGCTTTTTTCTTTTTCCCTTAAGTTCATTGTGGTGTCCCTAAAGGAAGGTATGTTCAACAATGCAAATGTCCTTTTCAAAACCAAGTTTGTGGATGGTGTTTCTACAGTAGCCAGGTTTACTCAATGTCAAAATGGAAAGCTTCCAAAGGAAACCAAATCCAAGGCCAAAGGACCCAAATGATCACATGTGGAAGTTAAAAGTACAAATTTACTCCTTCAGCTTGACCTGTTTTTTAAACAAACTTTTTAAGAACTTGGGATTTATCTAATTTGTTTATATAAAAATTTAATGTTATTTTGTTAATTAATCCATATTTTCTCTTCCTTTATGTAATCATTTATAAAAGAGCATAGAGTCCTCTTTCCTTAATTAGTGTAACTATGGCCCAATTACTGTGATTGTGATTTTATGTATGTCATCAGTTATTTTTCTTATACAAGTCTTCTATACATTAGGGAACCCAAGATACCTGGTTGGTGGTACATTCTGTTTATAAAAGCAAAAATACAAAGAAATAGATGAAATTAAATTACAGGATAAATATAGCTGATAATCAGCTTTTAGTTTAATTCCTAAGGTAATATTAATATGTTTTTCTATTGCTAATAAAGTCATTCAAATAAGAAAGAATTATAAAGCAAGTAGCTGGACCAACAAAGGGAACACAAAGAAAGCTATTAGGTACTGAGTTATTTGTGGTTAGTTCCTTGAGGACATAATGCTAGATTCCTGATTTAGACTCAGATGACAGAAAACTTTCAAGATCTGTTTCCTATTTTATGATGTTTGAATATCATGTTTATATATGCTTAGTAATTGGTCTGTGCAGTCTTGTTTTTCTAAAACTTTATGAATGTTTCAGTAGAACCTTGGGAAAAGGTGTGTTGCATGCTGTTGCTCCCTACTGCAAGTTTATCTGAAGTCTCCTAATATTTTCAAAGATTTTAGTCAGCCTTTTCACAGTCCAATCTGTAACAGTCTATTGGTGAATGAAAATGTAGGTGCCAGCATACCAAACCAAATTTATCTTTTTCCTTCAGTCTGATATATGTGTAAGTAAATTAGATCCATCTGTTCTGCCAAAAGGACTCAGAATTTGATGATTATTATGTTTTTTAGTGTCTTCTGCTTTTTCATTCAAAAGCATGAAGTTCTTTTAAAAACTCAAGAGATTATGCTAACAAACACCAGAAGAATAGTTCTTAGTTTTTCTAAGCATATCACCAGAATAGTCTCCAAACTCTGAATCTTGAGAGCTCTAACATGATCTAATCTGATCATGGGTGTGTTATTTTGACCTCATATCCCTTCTTTCATACTTCAGTTTTAGTTCCTTTGTGTTATCTTTTCCCTGATATATTCCCTGATATATTTCCCCTCATACTTATTGACCCTGGGTTTAACATTTCTCATTCCTCATTCTCATACACATGTGAGGGTGTCAGATAATATCCAGATAACTGATATTATGGGATACATGGGAAAGGATTGAATCTGGAGTTAGTTCTGTCTATTGTGGGAGGTGAGGGAGACAAAGCTGTAAATGCTGAGTTACAGAAAGCTTCATATCACATATAACAGACATAAGTTGTTGTTTTTTTTTCTTTCAAATGTATTGCAAACTGTTGACCAAAACAGTTATATCAATTTACAGTGTCACCAATATGCGTATACTGTTGACCACAACCTAGTCAGCATTGCCTGTTAATTTTAATACTTGTGATTTACTAGTTATAAAATGGTACTTCTTAGCATTTTATAAATAACTTGTGGGGTTGAATATTTGCCATTATGTACTAAACTTATTTCCTCTGCTACAAATGTTCTGCTTGTTTGCTTTCCAAAGTTTTGTCCTATACTCGTATATAATTTTGCTCTTTGAAAAACTTCAAACATTAAATTTTTGTGAATAACGTTGTCATTCTTTGATTAGAGGGAAGACATTAAGAGGAATGGGGACATGTATTTCACACATCCGCAGTAATATGAGTAACTAACATGTATTGAACTCTTTCTATATTTCAGACACTAGTCTCAGTTGCACTTATTTTCACAGTTAATCCAATAGTAGTAACCCAGTGAGGTAAGTACCGTTATCAGCATTATATAGTTGAGGAAATTGAATTAAGCAGAGAAGTTCAGAAACTTGCGCACAGTGAATACAGTTAGTGAGTGGCAGAGGCAAGATACAAATTTTGGCAGTTGGTCTCCAGAACCTATGATATACTATCTCTTTGACAGCTTGAACATTTGTATTTATTGTACATAATACATTTAAGAGAGACCTGCCTGAGCAGTATGCACAACATGTGAAAATACCTTTAGGAAGAACCTCAAACATTTGAAGAGAATTTCTTGTGGTTTTGTTTTGTTTGGGCATTTCAGGTGCCCTAACAGCAAATGCAAAAGCACAGATATGGGAATCCTCTTCTAAATGTGGTGCAGTAATCTAACAGACCCGTATTCCCACAGTCACGTCGTCTTCAGTAGGGGCAGTTCGGTTTCTTTTTTATCTGTATGCCTTTTATTTCTTTCCTTACCTTATTTCACTGCCTTGAATTCTAGCACTATGTTGTATAAGAGTGATGAGAACTGGTATGTCTGCCTTTTTCCCAAAATGAAGAGGAAAGCATTCAGTCTTTCACCATTGAGTACAATGTTAGCCGTAGGCTTTTGATAGATGTTCTTTATCAAGTTATAGAAGTTTCCTTCTCCTAGTTTGATCATGCTTTTGTCATGGGTGGGTGTTGAATTTTGTCAGATGCTTTTTTGCATTGATTGATTGCTATGATCATGTAACTTCTTTAGCCTGTTAGTATTAAAAATTACATTGCTTAATTTTTCAATGTTAAGCCAGTTTTGTATCCCTGGAATAAACTCCACTTGGCATGATGTATAAATCTTTTAATGTTTTGTTGGATTCTCTTTGCTAATAGTTTGGTCATGATTTTTGTATATGTTCATGAGGGTCATTGGCCTGTTAAGTCTTTTTTTTCCCCCCTCTGTCTATATTTGGTTTTAGGTAGTACTAGCTTTATAAAATGAATTGGGAAATGTTTTCAATTTTTTTGGAATGTATTTCTAAATTTCCAAAGACATGGGGATTTTCCAGGTAGCTTTCTCTTACTGATTTCTAGTTTAATTTTGTTATGGTCAGGGATTATACTCTGTATCATTTCAATTTTTCAAAAAAACTGTAGAAAACGATAGATTTAAATGCTTCTATTAGAAAAGAGGTACAAATTTAATTGCCTAAGGTTTTACGTTAATCTATATTTTAGATAATAAGATCAAAGTAAACCCAAATTAAATAGATGGAAATAATAAAGATAGAAATCAACAATATGTAAGACAGAAAAACAATGGAAAATATCAATTAAACCAACATCTAGTTCTCAAAAGAGCAATAACATTGGAGTATCTCTAATTAGTCCAATCAAGTGAACCAGAGAATTTATAAATCACTCATATCAGGAATGAAAAAAGAACTGCTACTATGGATCTTACGTAAATTAAAAGGATACAAAATTGTGACCGTTTTTTATGCTAATAAATTCAACTTAACTCAAAATGGAAAAATTACTAGAAAACTAAAACTCACCAAAACTGGTAACTAAATTTGAATAGCCTCACATCTATTAAGGCAGTTGCAGGTATTAAATATCTCCCCTACAAAGAAAACTCCAGTTCCATATGCTTTTACTTGTAAATTTTGCTATTCAGTGACACCAGTCTTTCACAAAGTCTCAGAAAATGGAGGGGGACGGAACAATTCTTGTTTTATGAGGCCAGTGTTCTAATACTAAAACTTGACAAAACATTACAAAACAAGAAAATTACAGGACAGTAGTCCTCATAAACATAGGAACAAAAGTCCTGAAAATATTAGCAAATTCAATCTAACAACATCTATAAAAGACACGCTATTTTCAAGTTGTTTTTTCAACAGATGGTACCGACAAGTAAATAGTTAGAAAAAAAAATAATGACCCTATGCAATGCACAAAAAACACCTAAAAATGAGTCATAGACCTAAAAGTAAGTTACAACATGTCTAGAGAAAAGAGAAAATGTGACCTTTGATTAGGCAAAGATTTCCTAGGACACAACACAAACTATTAAAAAAATGGATAAATGGAACATTAAAATTAAATTTTAAAAATCTTCAAAAGACACTGCTAAGAAAATGAAAAAGACATACTAGAAATTTAAAATGTACAGTGCTGACAGAATTGCATGAAAAATGTATAAAGAACTTGGAACATACATATTGACATTTTCATGAGAGGTGCAAAAGTGGTGGGTAAAACATCGTAGCATAAATTAAGGCAGTACAACACTGCAAGTAGTACTACTGATGGTATTTTTCACTGAATTTGAATTTTTTAATGGTAGTTTCACTTAAGAGTGTCTGATGAAGCTGTAAAAATTAATTTTTATGTCAACCTGCTGAATACATGTCTTTAATAGAGTGATAAAATGGGAATTATGTATAAAGCACTCTGCTACATACCAAAACATGGGTATTTTGCAGAAATGCAGTTATTTCAGGTGGCGTCAGAAGTAACTGCTTTTTTCATGGGAAACCATTTTTATTTGAACATAACACTTAAGACAAATACAGTTATTAAGTCTATGGTATTTGGTAGACATTTCTCAAAAATGAACAAAGTGAACTTGTCATATGAACTTGACATATTTGTTGCAAATAACAAAATTGTAGCTTTCAAATGAAAAGTAGAATTTTGGCAAACTTGTGTTCATCATTGTGAGCTTGATGTCTTGATACTTAAAAGACTTCTGATAACACTGGATGTAATATTAACAAATGGGATTTTTTTTTGATATTGTGTTATGAAATGTGTTAAGATCTGCGTAACTCAGTGAATGGTATTTTCCAGTGACCAATGTTTAATGTTAAAAAATCCTGCTTGGGTAAAATAGCCATTCTAAGTACAGGAAAGGCCCATGGGTTTAAATGTTCCAGAGTATGAGAACTTTATATGGTTTCAGATGCCACATTGCAACTAACTTAAACTATCACTTGTCTCTTTTTTAGTATCAAGGAAGAATACATTATGTAATATTCCTCTTTTCAACTACACATTTCTTCTTAACTCTAGGTGAGAAACTAGAATAATTTATCCAAAGCTGTACAGCTAAGAAGTGGTGGGGGAAGGATTTAAACTCTCAAGACTTTCTGGCTGACGAGCCCATACTCTTAGCCATTATAACAAACTATGAGTTAGGTATACTCCTGGATTTGTGCCTGTTGCTGAGATAACATTCCCATTCTGCCTAGTATAGACCCTAGTCATGCATGGGTGGGAGCAAGGAGAGAGACCATTGAAATCTATTGTAGAGAAAAAGGTTGCGGTTTAGCTCTAAGGCTCATGCTAGTGGATCATTTTATACCAATCTAGTGAGATAGTAGAGCTACTACTCCCTAAATCTGACAGAATGGTAGGCGTAAGGTCTTTTCTTGCTTCCTGTTAAGGACGAGTTTTCTTCAATAGATTGAGGCTTTACATATTATCCTATACAAGACAACTTTTTATGTGCTTTGTAAGATGAGCTTTGTTACTTGATGGTCATTAAGCATCTCCTAAAGTTTTCTTCAAGCTCATTCTTTCTCCATTCTGTATATTGATCCTAGTGCACATCACTGCCTGTTTGAACAGTATGACATTCTAAGCCCTCTAACTGCCCACTTTGTGGAGTTCCCGCCTATCTTAACACTGTCCCTATGAACCCTACATTCTACCCAGTCTGCAACAGGAGCCACTCAACAGCTTTCTTTATCCCTACCCTTTTGCTCATGCTCCTCAATGTGTGACAGTCACTATACCATGCCTATCAACAATATGCCTGTCCTTCAGTGTTCTCAAAAGTCATCACCACCTTTATGGGTCCTTTTCTGTTCCCATCCCCCTTTTATAAGGCATCAAATATTCCATAATAGTAGCAACTGAACATATGTCTTAGTTCTAGTAAACTATAACCTGCAGCGTGCAACTCTAGAGCCTGTAGTCTATCAATGCCTTGATCTCAAAGATCATTTGCTTAATGAATGAGTAGAATCGTAAAAGTTAAAGATGGACTAGACCATAGTATGTATGTAGCTCCTGAACCACAGTAGGTTAGCAAACTGACTAGCATTAGGTTGACCCATATTCACTCTGATAAGTTACTACTAGAATTTTGTCATATAACCACGCGTGTACTGAAGTCTCTTAGTAAAATTTTAAAAGCAAACAGCTCATGCTGGAGACTTCCTCCTAAGAAAAGAATTGGTGTCAGCCCTTTTATATGTTGTATCTAATACTACTTATTCTTTTTTTTATAGGTGTCAAAATTACATAAGTCATCTGAACTTTTGTGTTCCAAAGTTGAAAGATTTTTATTTCACATCTATGGACTTTAATCAGACAAAATTTTTTAAATCCCTTAGTAATTTAGGTATAGAAGTTTGCTTTATTGCTAATTACTTAGGATTAAAAATTCAAGGCAGATGTTAATTTCAAGGGAAAAAAAATCTGAAACAGATTTTTATCCTGAGATTGCTTCCAGCACAGCATAAGGAAGCAGGTGTTTAACACATCCTGATTACCTCTGCTTTGGGGGACCAGAAAGAGCATGAGTGATTTACTTTTATAAATAATTCCAATACTTTAAGCCACATCTTCATTCCCTCACATAATTTCCATCAGGGCTAAAATGGGTGAAAAGTGCATTGTGCTGCTAATCCAAGGCCCATGCTATTCCCTGGTCGGTTGCGGCTGAGAAATTTAGATGGCAAAATGCAGATTCAAGTTTTGAAAAAAGGAAGAAAGCAGGCATACATGGATTGCACATAGTTTCACCTATTCCCTGATTTTAACAACAAAGCTTCTGTTTATCATTCTCATAGAGGAGACAACATAGGCTCAGAGAAGTTAATTCCTCAGTTAAAGTGCAACGAATCAATTTGAATACTTCTAATTCCAAGGTTCATGATCTTTCAACTACACAGTTTCTAAAACTTTATATAAAAACTAAATGAAAAATGTTTCCTACAGAAGATTTACTCTAATATGTATGAGAATAAACTTTGAAATGAATTCCTTTTGCCTTCCATTTTCATAAAACTATAAAATAAAAAACACAAAGTACAAACAACCACAAAACAAAGTTTAGCTTAATATTTGTCTTCACTGACAAAGGGTGTAATAAAGTTGTTGCTGGAGTGAGACTATCTGCCACAGACAGGATCTTTTCATTTTAGCATGTGACCATGTGGCGTGTAATGATGCATTTCCCCCACAGTCCTCTACACACCACTCTAAAACCTTGTACAACGTGGTATAACATCATTTGGTCTTCACTCTACTAGGAACACACCATGTACATATTAAGAACACCTTTTATTTCATGGCCCATTGCATTAATACCTCTACTTCATGTTTAAAAGATTGTTAATACAGGTATAAATGCTAGCAGTGACGTCACCGCACAGGGCTTAATAAGATGCATGTTGTTGAGCCCCAAATATGTAGATATTCATTTTTAAACTTATCAAAATAAAAGCACAAAGTTTATTGAGGAGAGATTACAGACGCCTGAGAATGTGTCCTAAGATTTCCTCCCCAGAGATCCTCAAACTGCAGTTTGAAAAAGACTGCACTAACTACATCAAACTAAAGAGTTTGTGCACAGCAAAGGAAACGATCAGCAAAACAAAAAGACAACCTACTGAATGGGAGAAGATACCAATTAATATCCAAAATATATAACGAAATCATACAACTTAACAAAAAAACAGTCCAATTAAAAAATGGGCAGAGGACCTGAATAGACATTTGTCCAGAGAGGGCACACAGAACCAGTAGATGTGAAAAGATGCTCAGTGTCACTAATTAGAAAAATGCAAATTAAAATACAATGAGATACCATTTCACACCTGTCAGAATGGCCATTATCAATAAATGAATAAAGAAGCCAAACAAGTGTAGGTGAGCATGTGGAGAAAAGGGAACCCTTGTGCACTGCTGGTGGGATTACAAATTGGTGCAGCCACTATGGAAAACACTATGGAGGGTCCTAAAATAAAACTAGAACTCCATATGATCCAACAAATCCACTTCTAGGTATTTATCCTGAGAAATCCAAAACACTAATTTGAAAAGATACATTTGCTCTTTTCATTCCTGGCACAAAGCCCCTAAAATCCTTGGAATTTGCTAAGTAATTATAATGATAGTGTCTTGGTATGTTAATGAAGTGACTTACGGAATGCCCCTAGGTAACCTAAGGAAACAACCTTGAGATTAGACTTGGAACTTGAAGTCCCACCCCTGACCTCTAGGGAGGGGAGAAGAACTGGAGATTGAGTTCAATCACCAATGGCCATGATTTAATCAGTTATGCCTACCTAATGAGCCTCCATAAAAACCAAAAGGATGGGCTTAGAGGAGCTTCCAGGTTGGTGAACGTGTGGAGGTGCCGGGAGATGGGCATACTCAGAATGGGCACGTAAACTCCGTGTCCTTTTCTCCATACCTCGCCCTGTGTATGCCTTCATATGCCTGTATCCTTTAATATTCTTTATAATAAACAGTAATTTAGGAAGTACACTGGTTTGCTGTGAGCTCCTCTAGCAAATTAGTGGAACCCAAGGAGAGGGTCATAGGAACCTCTGATTTATAGCAAGTTGGTAGGAAGCACAGGTAACAATCTGGACTTGAAATTGGCATTTGAAGTAGGGTTAGTTTTGTGGGATGAGTCCTTAACCTGTGGAATCTGACACTATCTATTTGGAGATAATGTCAGAATTGGGTTAAATTAGTGGAATATCGGGGTCAGTGCCCACAGAGAATTAAGTTAATTGCTTGGTGGTGGTGGAAAAAATAAGCATTGAAGTGGTACCATAGGCTGGGCTCCAAGTCTGCCTGGAGTCACGGGCAGATACCCTGGTCAGGTGAAGCTGGAGTTTGTGCTCCCCAAGTAGGCGGGGCTTCTGGTTTGGCTTCCTGCTGGCAGGGCTATAGGATGGATGCCATGTCTGCCTGGGGTCTCTGAACAGGCCTCCTGGTCAGAGTGGTCAGCCAGGGTGGAGGCTACGATCAGCATTTTAACACATTTTTAAATATGTTATATGTTGTAATTCACATTCTTATTTCAAACTCAATTATTTCCCACTATCCTTTTAGACAGTAGGCTCAGCTCTCTCCCACTCTGTATTTGCTCCTACAGAGCACGTAGAAATGAGAACTCTGAGCTGTGTGGATTAAAATGAGGAACTGGAGAGAGAATAGAATAGGATTTACAGTATCTCACTGAAACATACCTATGGAAACCATAATCAAGCAGAGAGGCTTAAGCAAAACTCCCACAGAGTTTTGGCCCTCCCTGCACTCCACCAGATGGCAGAACTGCTAGAACTGAGACAGGTTAGCTAACATGTCCCTAGGTAGACAGGGAGGTCCCTGGTGGAATAAACAAAGACAGCCATATCCTAAAACTCCAGGTTTTGAAATCACTCCTTCGCTCCAAATGTAACAAGGCCTTGAGGTTAATCCTAAAATTCCTTTTGGCCTGACAAACAGAGCAGATCTGATAGATAAGAGTGGGTTATTTTGCTAATTCCTTCTTGATGGGCAAGCAGAACAAACGTGGTAGACGAATTTCATCAGAAGGTGCCAGTTCCCTTCTTCAAACAGCTCCCCTTCCCCAAACAGGCAGGGAAGATATAAAAGTAAGAGCTTTTGCCTCAGTCACGGGCCCACCCCCATTCCGGACCCCCTCCTGCTCGGAAGCTCTGACTCTTTGCTTTCAATAAACTATCCTCTTTTTAAAACTCTTTGCCTCTCCTGGGTCCGTGTTTCCATTCTTAGGCTTCACGAGACAGGATCCCGGCCCACACCCAGAAACGGCCAGCAGATCCAACATCATCTACATCATTTGGGAACTCAGGAAAAATATTCCTACATCAGAACTACATCTGCTTTCAAGGCAGACAGAATCATTCATTCCTTTCTTACATGGCAGGCCTCTGACTCTCACTGTTTTAATAAAAATGTAACAAAGAATAGAATTTGTGACTTTTGCTCAATGTAATGAGAGTGTATTGTTGTGACAAGATTGTTACCTAAGAGGAAATGGGAGACACCAAAGAAAAGGTACACCAGGCAGATACCATTCAATAAGTCATTCTTCACATCTGATGACAAGCAGTGGTATTTCTTTAGAAGGATAGTTTTCAAATTGCATTACACAGGGTTCCCTAGACACTGCCATAGAGTTCAGAGGAGACAAGTGGCTTTGAGTTCCTGTCCTGATTCAAAGCAGTTTAACTTTTTACTATTGGATTTAATTTTGTAGAACGGGTGTGACCCTAAAAATATATTAATACATTTTAAAAAGTAAAACACTACTTCAGAATAGGTTTGTATAACATCTAACATTACTGTGTTTTTATTTGTCTCCTCAACGCAAAGAAGGAACTAGAAATGGGAAAGGAAAGATTTCTATTGCTATTCCTTCCCTATCAGGAAGTTGTGATGGGAAAATATGGGGACTTCCGTCTCTCAATTTAGACCAGAAGTGCTTCAGGTTTTCCTAAAGGTGCTGTTACCTAGAAACAAAAATTAGCCATGAAAGTCAGCTCAAAAATTTAACTTACTATTTTACATATGTTAATCCTTAGGTTTTAGGGCATCCCAGATCTCCGGGTATAGAAAGAAAATTCATCAAGACATGCTCTCTCCTTTTCTGGCCAGAAAATGAGGAAAGGGGACCATGCAGAATAGTGGTAGAGGAAATTCTAGTTTTAATAGAAGTCGCCTAGCCCAGACCCATGCAAGCCTCAGTCAGGAAGCTTCACTTGGCATAGCAAGGAAGCAGTAGTGGCCACTCAGGAACCTAAAACTGAGATAAACAAACAAATAAATAAATAAAAAACTAACATAAAGGACTAAGAAAAGAAGTCCCTGTGGTCCAAAGACTGTGGGGACAATTCAGATTAGTTTTCTCTTTTTTTCTCTCATCACTTTGCCGCTTAGGTAGACCTGATTATAGGGAGTGTGTGACGGCACAGGACACTAAAACTTCAGCTTAACCTCCAGAGGACCAGCAAAAAGGATCCTAAACACAGAGTGTGGGGGAAATCACACTCTGAGAGAGGAGGGAATCTGTGGTAAGAGATCCCTAAATCTGTATAAAGTCCCAGGCTCACCCTCTGAATTGCACAAACATGGAACCCCTGAGGTGTGCTGTCTCATTATAGTTTAAATTACTGATGAGTTCCCAAACTAGCACAAATAACACTACATAAACTTTGAAAACTAAATTGACATCTAAGCTACAGCGCACAAAATGTTAAAACTTTCGTCTGAATCTATATGAGGTGGGTTGCTGCGGAAACAAAATGTCAACATTTCTCTGAGGAATGTCACATTCTCGTGACATAATATTCAAAAAGTTCTGTATACAACTGAAAAGTAGTTGCTACATAAAGTACCAGTAAAATCTCAAGCTCACAGATGCTAGAAAACTCACAGATGCTAACCCTGAGATGACCCAGATGCTGGAACTATCAAAGTTAAAGCAGAAATTATAACCACACTCCGTGAAGTAAGGACAAATATTCTTGAAATTAATGGGAAGATAGAAGTTCTCAGCAAAGAAGTAATAGCATAAAAAAGAAAAAGAAATTTTAGAACTGAAAAATATAATGGATTTTTTTTAATCACTTATATAACACACTTGCAAAATGAATATGACAGGAAAGAATCAATTAACATGAAGATAGACCAATTAAAAGTTTCCAATCTAAAAAAAAGGGGGGGGAGGGGAGTTGGAAAAAATGAACAAAGCCTCAGTGACCTTATGGGACAATATTTAAAAATTAATATTTATGTCAGTGAAGTCCATAAAAAAGAGAAAAATCGATGCAGAAAATTTAAGAAACAGTGGATAAAAAAATTTTCAAAATTTGGTGCAAGAAAATCGAACATACAAAACTTTGGTGAGATTTAACCATAATATATTTAACCAGAAAACTATATTCCAATACATCGTAATCAAACTACTGAAAACTAAAAATGAAGAAAAAAACCCTGAAATCAGCCAGAGGAAAGCAACACATTACATACAGAGAACGCCAATTTGAATGACCTCAGATTTTTCATCAGAAACCACAAGGGGCAGAAAACAGTGGAAAAATATGTTTGATGTGCTAAGGGAGAATAATCGTCTACCCAGAATTTTCTATCCAGAGAAAATAGTCTTCAGAAATGAAGGACATTCTAAGATGAAATAAAGAGAATTTGTCTCCAGGAGACCTTCATTAAATAAGAAAGTTGTGTAGTTAAAAGGATAATATCAGAGGGAAACTTGGAACTTCAGAATGAAGGAAGAAACATAGAAACAGTAAATAGATAGTTTCATAAAATAAAATTTTTCATCTTTTTTTCTTTAAAATATATATGACTATGGAAAACAAAAATTATGAATCTTTCTGATCTTAAATATTCTCCAAAGTACCACCCAGCCCACCTTGTCAGCCTCTAAGCCTTTCTTAGCCATGACCAAAATTACAAAAGAGACATGTTGATAAATAAAATAAGGAGCATGTTTAATCAGGATACTGCTACATTGGATAAGAAGAATGAAAATAAGAGCTTTCAATTTCATTTAAAACCTCAGTACATTTTTTAAAAACCTAAGAATTGAATTTGTCTACTATTGAATAGAACTTATAAACATTAAGAGGCTAGATACTTTTTCACTGCTCCTTTTTGCCTAGTCTTTCTTCTTGAGTTCCTTACTTTCTTGTTCATGTCCTATGCTTTCTGCCCCTCACCTCTTCCCTCTTCCTGTCATGTGTAATGCGTATGACAACTACAAAATAAAGGAGGTAGGATAAAGAGACCTATGTAGCCATAACAATTTTACATTTAGGTTGAAGGGGTAAAATATTAAGTTTAAGCAGATTTAAAAATTAGGTATATATATATATTATAATCTCTACAGCAATCACAAAGACATAAAATCCAAAAACCACACAGATAAATTAAAATGGAATTTAGAACATATTCAAATAATCCACAACAAACCAAGCAAGAACAGAAAAATGAAAACAGAAGGATGAAGAGAAAACAAACGAAAATATTAGGCCTAAATCCAAATATACCAATAATTACATTAAATGAAAATGGTATAAACAACCAATTAAAAGAAATTTTCAGATTGGATTAACAAAGAAAACCCAAGAATGTGCTAGGATAATTGTGCCCTAGAAAAATGTAAATAGCAAACCCTCACATATGAATAATCACCCTAAATGTAAATGGACTGAACTCACCAATAAAAAGGCACAGAGTAGCAGATTGGATCAAAAACCTAAACCCAACCGTATGCTGTCTCCAAGAGATACATCTCAGCTACAAGGACAAGCATAGACTCAAAATGAAAGGGTGGAAATCGACACTCCCAGCAAATGGTACCTAGAGAAAATCAGGAGTAGCCATAATGATATCAGATGAAACAGACTTAGGGTGAAAAAGATAACAAGAGACAAAGATGGACATTTCATAATGGTAAAGGGGACTATACAACAAGAAGACATAACAGTCATCAATATCTATGCCCCCAATCAGGGAGCACCAAAATATACCAAGCAACTACTAACAGAACTAAAGGGAGAAATTGACCAAAACACAATTATACTAGGGGACTTAAATACATCATTGACAGCTATGGATAGATCATCCAAACAGAAAATAAATAACGAAATAGCAGCCCTAAATGACACATTAGATGAAATGGACATAATTGACATATATAGAGCACTTCATCCTAAAACATCAGACTATACATTCTTTTCTAGTGTACATGGAACATTCTCAAGGATAGACCATATATTGGGACATAAAATCAGCCTCAGCAAATTTAAGAAGATTGAAATCATACCAAGCATATTCTCTGATCACAAGGCTTTGAAATTGGATATCAACTGCAAAAGAAAGCAGGAAAAACACAAATACATGGAGATTAAACAACATACTTTTAAAGAACGACTGGGTCAAAGAAGAAATTAGAGGAGAGATCAAAAGATACATAGAAGCAAATGACAATGAAAATACATCCTACCAAAAATTTTGGGATGCAGCGAAAGCAGTTTTAAGAGGGAAATTTATATCATTACAGTCCTATCTCAAGAAACAAGCAAAATCCCAAATAAATAACCTCATGTTACACCTTAAAGAACTAGTAAAAGAAGAAAAAATGAAACCCAAGGTCAGCAGAAGAAAGGAAATAACAAAAATCAGAGCAGAACTAAATGAAATAGAGAACAAAAAGACAATAGAAAAATTAATGTGACAAAGAGCTGGTTCTTTGAAAAGATTAACAAAATTGACAAACCCTTGGCTAGACTCACTAAGATAAAAAGAGAGAAGACACTAATTAACAAAATCAGAAATGAAAAAGGGGAAGTTATCACGGACACCACAGAAATACAAAGGATCATCCAAGAATACTATGAAGGACTATATGCCACCAAATTCAATAACCTAGAAGAAATGGACAAGTTCTTAGAAACATATAGCCTTCCAAGGCTGAACCATGAAGAACTGGAAAATCTAAACAGACTGATCACCAGTAACAAAATTGAATCAGTCATCCAAAACCTTCCCAAAAGCAAAAGTCCGGGACCAGATGGCTTCACTAGTGAATTCTACCAAACCTTCAAAGAGGATCTAATACCAATCCTGCTCAAACTCTTCCAAAAAATTGAAGAAGAGATAGTACTCCCTAATTCATTTTATGAGGCCAACATTACCCTGATACCAAAACATGGTAAGGACAACACAAAAAAAGAAAACTACAGACCAATATCTCTGATGAATACAGATGCAAAAATCCTAAACAAAATTCTAGCAAATCGAATACAACAATGCATTAAAAAGATTATTCATCACGACCAAGTGGGGTTCCTCCCAGGGACACAAGGATGGTTCAACATCCACAAATCCATCAATGTGATACATCACATAAACAAAATAAAGGACAAAAATCATATGATTATATCAATTGATGCAGAAAAAGCATTTGATACAACATCCATTTATGATTGAAACACTTAATAAAATAGTTATAGAAGGAAAATACCTTAACATAATAAAGGCCATATATGACAAGCCCTCAGCTAATCTCATAATTAATGGTGAGAAACTGAAGCCCTTTGCTCTACATTCAGGAACACGACAGGGATGTCCCCTATCACCTCTGCTTTTCAACATAGTGTTGGAAGTCCTTGCCAGAGCTATCAGGCAAGAGAAAGAAATAAAAGGCATCCAAATTGGGAATGAAGGAGTTAAATTATCACTCTTTGCAGATGGCATGATGCTATATATAGAAAACCCTAAAGACTCCACCAAAAAGCTATTAGAAACAATCAACATATACAGTAAAGTTGCTGGCTACAAAATCAACGTATAAAAGTCCATTGCATTCCTATATACTAACAATGAAATCTCAGAAAAAGAAATACAAAAAACAATTCCTTTTGCAATTGCAGCAAAAAGAATAAAATACCTAGGAATAAACTTAACCAAGGATGTGAAGGACCTATATGCTGAAAACTATAAGACATTTTTGAAAGAAATTGAAGAAGACACAAAGAAATGGAAAGACATTCCGTGCTCATGGATTGGAAGAATCAACATAGTTAAAATGGCCATATTACCCAAAGCAATATACAGATTTAATGCAATCCCCATCAAAATCCCTATGGCGTTTTTTAAAGAAATAGAACAAAAAATCATCAGATTTGTTTGGAACCACAAAAGACCCCGAATAGCCAAAGCAATCTTAAGAAAAAAGAACAATGCTGGAGGTATCACACTTCCTGACTTTAGCTTGTACTACAGGGCTACAATAATCAAACCAGCATGGTATTGGCAGAAAAACAGACACATAGACCAATGGAATAGAATTGAGAACCCAGAAATATAACCACATAAATATGGACAGATAATTTTTGACAAAGAAGCTAAAAACATACGATGGAGGAAAGACAGCCTCTTCAATAAATGGTGCTGGGAGAATTGGATAGCCACTTGCAAAAGAATGAAACTGGACTGCTATCTGTCACCATGTACCAAAATTAATTCAAAATGGATCAAAGACTTAAGCATAAGACCTGACACAATAAACTGCATAGAAGAAAACATAGGTACTAAACTTATGGACCTTGGGTTCAAAGAGCATTTTATGAATTTGACTCCAAAGGCAATGGAAGTAAAAGCTAAAATAAACGAATGGGACTATATGAAACTTAAAAGCTTCTGCACAGCAAAAGAAACCATCGACAAAATAAAGAGGCCACCAACTGAATGGGAGAAGATTTTTGCAAACAGTGCCTCCAATAAGGGGCTAATATCCAAAATATACAAGGAACTCATGCAACTCAACAACAAAAAAACAAACAACCCAATTGAAAAATGGGCAGAGGACCTGAAGAGACATTTCTCCAAAGAGGACATACAAATGGCAAATAGACATATGAAAAAATGCTCAACATCACTAATCATCAGAGAAATGCAAATAAAAACCACAATGAGATATCACCTCACCCCAGTCAGAATGGCTATCATCAACAAGACAAATAGTAACAAGTGATGGAGAGGCTGTGGAGAAAAAGGAACCTCATACACTGTTGGTGGGAATGCAGACTGTTGCAGCCGCTATGGAAGGCAGTGTGGAGGTTCCTCAAAACATTACGAATAGAATTACCATATGACCCAGCAATCCCTCTCCTGGGTATCTACCCAAAAAATCTGAAAACATTTACGCATAAAGACATGTGTGCTCCAATGTTCATTGCAGCTTTGTTTATGGTGGCCAAGACATAGAAACAACCAAAATGTCATTCAATAGATGAATGGATAAAGAAGCTGTGGTATATATACACAATGGAATACTATTTGGTGGTAAGAAAAGATGATATAGGAATGTTTGTGACAACATGGATGGATCTTGAGAGTATAATGCTGAGCAAAATAAGTAAGACAGAAAAAGCAGAGAACCCTATGATTTCACTGATATGTGGTATATAAATCAAAAACAACAAAAGAACAAGACAAACAAATGAGAAACAAAAACTCATAGACACAGACAATAGTTTAGTGGTTACCAGAGGGTAAGGGGAGTGGGGAGTGGGAGATGAGGGTAAGGGGGATCAAATATATGGTGATGGAAGGAGAACTCACTCTGGGTGGTGAACACACAATGGGATTTATAGATGATGTATTACAGAATTGTACACCTGAAATCTATGTAATTTTACTAACAATTGTCACCCCAATAAAAAAAATGTAAATAGCAAACATTTTATGGATTGATGGGTAAAGAATCTTCGTTAAATTAATACCTGGATGCCTAAAGTATCACGATCTGTTAAATGTGGCGGTGGGGGGAGGTGCAGGCATATGGAGGCTAGGTAACAAATGAAAATTGGTTCACAGGGGTACACTGCATGTCTGAACCCACCTACTGGTCATTTTCTGGTCCCAAATAGAGTCGACATCCTTGATAATAGCACAATACCTCCTTTGTGTCCCTGCACTGCTGGTAAAAACTGTTCTAGTGTGAAATTCTAAGTAGAAGCATTTGATACTGTAAAACTCCCTTCCAAAAGAGCAAATCAAAAATAATACCATCTCCTAGATCCCACTCTTAACAATCTACAGAATGCATGATTGGTGGCCCCAGCCATTTTGCCATTCATTTCACCAGTCTGGCTCCTGCAAAAACCATATGGATCCTACAAAATGGCATTAGACTACGGCAAACTCAACCAAGGAGAGGTCCTAATTACAGCCATCATGCCAGGTGGGATATTTTTGCTTGAGCAGATTAAAACAGCCTTGGGGGCATGGAACATAGCCAGTGATCTATCAAATGTATTATTTTCCTGATATTTCAAAGGTATTCTTTTCCATCACTATCAGGACAGCATATCACAAATAGTTTGAATTCAGATAATAGTCAACAGTATGTATTTAGAAGGTAGCTCCAGGATTATGATAATTTTTCCTTCTGTTATCATAATATAATATGAGGAGGCCTTGACAATCTAAACATCCCACCAAATATCCTGTTGATCCACTGTATTGATGATATCATGCTAATCGGGCTGGATGAGCGAGGTCTCTATCACGTTAGAGACCTTGTGAAGATACCCGTGCTCCAGAGGCCTGGAGATAAACCCTATGACAACTCACAGATATACCCTACCCCATAAGTGAAACTTTAATGTTCTAGTGGTTGTGGGCATCCCCGGACGCCCCATACAAAGTACAAAATAAATGTCTGCCTCTTATATCCTCCAATACAAAGAAGCACACTGACTAGTAGGTCTCTTCAGATTCTGAAGGCAGAACAACTGGGAATACTGTACCCACCCATATGCCAAGTGACATGGAAACTTTGAGAGGGGCCCTAAACAGGAAAAGCTCTGTAACAAGGCCAGGCTGTGGTGGAAGCAGCTTTGCCACTGGGAACATATGACTAGGTAGAACCTATGGTATCACCAGCTGTGGGAAAAGACACCGTGTGGAACTGACGAGCCCCAGTGGGATATTCACAATGCAGACCCATAGAGCAGCGCCATGCCATTGGAGCCGAGACTTCAGCATCTTCGGAGAAACACCACCTGGTGTGTTACTGAACTCTTTTAGAGATGGAGTACCTAACCATGAAGTGCCCAGGTGGGCCCAGCAACAATCCATTTTAAGAGAAAAATGCTACATCAAGAATCAAGCACAGATCCCTTATCAGCTAGCCCCAGACCCCCACGTAACCCACCACTGTTACACAGTGCATCTCCTGCCCTCCCTCAGCCACATCTGGTCAATCTCAGGAGACCATGTCAAAGTACATCCCACAACAAACTTTCCCTGACCCAGCGGTCAGAGTTCCAGGGGCCCGGCAAGGAGTGAGGGACCAGGCTTTGAATATCCGAGGCCTGGCTGGGGGAGAATTGCACACGCGAATCCCAGGAGTCTATTACCTGCCAGGAGGCCCAAAAGCCGTGAGGCTTTGGAGCCCCAGGACACTGGCACAGGCTCAGGGGGGCAAGGCTTACCTCTGGCAGGGTCCAAGGCCGCAGCAACACAAGGCAGGGTTACATTACCCTCAGGGCCAGTTTTCCTCCCAGCAGCGGTGAGGTGTCTTATCCCAGGGACCACTGCTGCCTGTTTCTGGAGCCTCCCCTGAAGAACAGCCTCAACTCATTGCTCTACCTTTTAACCCAGCCCAACTGCCAGCATCCTGCGATACGAGAGCTGACGCCTTCACCCAAGACCCTCCATCAGGAAATGTCCTACTCTTTTGAACACCATGAGTGACACCCGACAGCCAGAGCCTGGTGGGGAGGGGAAGTGCGGGGCTTCCCAGGGAGGCAAACAGGAGCCCACAGGGTATGCAGTGTGGCTTAGGGTGCATGGGGGAGAAAGTGAAGGTCCTGATGGAGGAGCAGGGAGAGGCTGGGCTCTGGGGAGACTCAGAGAATGGCTGAATGAGGCCCAAGGTGCCGCTGCCATGATCGTTCTTCCCAGAGGAAGCCAGAACTCACAGGGTCTTGGGAGATATAGGGCAGGTGGGGGTGGGTGGCACGGGAGTCCTGGGATGAGAAACACCTGGGTGACAGAGACCCAATCATCCCAGACTTCTCCTTACAAAGGCTGGCTCATGCCTGACACAATAGGCACATAATGCAAACGGGTCTATGCGTGCGCTGAATAGTATGGATTTTCACTTACGATTGCTGATTGAGCTAATATCACTACTGAGGTGTGTCTAGAATGAGAGTGCTGGCCCACCGGTAGAGGGAGACAATGCGTCTCAGCCGTGGCTCTGAGCCCAGCTGCAGTGGAGGCACTTCGTCCCACTAACTTCCCTCCTCTACGAAGTTCATTCAAGAAGAGAAGTCTACGAGAATCCTGTGGGAGTTGCTCCCAGATTGTATCTGAAGAAGTAGATTCAATTTGCACAAGGGGTGGATTTCAAAGACACTATGATACACCACCCAGATGTCCCTTCAATGAAGGAGTTATTGTCCCAGTTGCTGGGCGTGCTGCTGGCAGTCAGCCTTCAGCTGTCAGCTATTTCAGGGTCTACCTCAGCTGGAGGGAGTCACCTTGCCCAAGGTTGCATCTCTTTGTGGGTAGTCCACATCTAATGAATGACTGGTGAAAGTGAATAAAGTCTGGCCATCTTGACCCAACTCCGGACAACTCCTAAGGGATATTCTAGCACCAGAAAAACGTCTGGAGGAGGCTGAGGCTATCATCCTGCCTCAAGACTTGACTTCTCTTTCTCTGCTGAATCCTATTTCCTTTTCCTCCCTTCTACAGATTGTCCCGAAGGGACCTCCTTAATAAGCATTCAGCAACTAAACCCAGTCTTAGAGTCGGCTTCTGGAGGAACCCAGCCTATGACAATTTTTCACACTCACTTTAAATTTTTCTGTTTTGCATTTGCTAATTTCTGTCATTTTCTGTTTAAATTATTGTTGGGTAATGTCTTGCCTGTGTCTTCTTGCTTTCTAGAACAGAAAAATTTAGGACTGAAAGAAACATTACTGATCATCTACCTAGTTTTCTTATTGTGTACAATACTTTCCCCCCTAGAGTATTTGCAACCTCAACCTATGTTTGTATATTTTCGGTGGTAGCCAGATTAGACGATAATGCTCAGCTCTGATGTTTACAAAGTCTCCTCCTATGATGAGTAGAAATCTGCCTCCTTGTATCTTCTCCCCATTTGCCTTTGTTTATCGATGCACTTCCATATGACAGTTTCAAATCAAGAAAAGCATCCAGCATGCCCTCTGCTGAATCTTCTTGAGACTAAATAAATCCAGTTTCGTCACTATGTTTCAAGATCCCTCGCCATCGCCATTATAGTTTCTTTCATCTCTCCTGTAAACTTTGTAAATTACTCATCTTTTAGGAGCAAGACAATTCAATTTTTAAATCTGTGCTGTCATTCCCCTTATCAAAAGCATCTTGTCCAGTGTGGGTATTGAAACAAACAAAACAATGTAGATTGACTGGAAAGAGAATACTTCAAGTTATATAAGCCTTCTCAAGTACTAATATACTTAAAGAAGTATCCAAATCTTTTGATTTAATCCTCCTCCTCCTCAACTATAATGACATGCCCAAAATGTGATGGTGAGAACTCTGGTCCCTTTGTAGGACTAATACAATTTATTAGTGGAACCATTGCTCTATGAAATGATTTGACAAATCAGGGGTAATTCAATTTTTCATTCTTTCAGTTAAAAGTGAGTGACTGATTCTTATTCTGATTGGCATCACTAATGACAATATGCGGTTCAGCATTCTGTGCTTTGCCTCAAGGACAGCAAAAGGGTGAACTAGCTGCCAATTTGACTGGCATTTTATGCAAATGACACGAACCAATATATCTCTTGTACATGGCTCATTGAAAATTATAATTATGTACTTAAAAATGTATACAAGCCATATTTTAGACTGGCAGCATGTGTTTTGCAGAGCAGGTAACATGACAAGAGACAAACATTCTTAAGTTGCTAAGGAAATGAAGCTGTTGGCTATGTTAACACACAATTTTTTTTTTTTTTTTTTTTGAGAATAAGTGTCCACTTCAATGACAAATCCTAATTATTAAACTCCATTTTTAACTCTGAGCTCCATAGAGGGTTGCAATCCATCCCTTTTGAAAACTTAAATGGCAATTTGCTTTGGAAACTACAATTATGTCATTAGGAAGAAAAACTCATTAAATTAATTCCAAGTTCCTAATTTCCTTTATGAAAGTATTAATGTTGAAAAGATTAGTTGGGAAGAAGATTGATGAGTTAAGTTTTCTCATGGAACACCGAGGTTGTAAAAAAGTCAACTGATTTATCATTTTTATATTGTGTGTATTTCCTATCTTAATGCACCAGTTGCCATTTGGTTCACTAAGTTTTTATTATTTTATAGTTCACTGAGAGCATAAGCTTCCTTAGCATTTCCTTCTTTGATGAGGAGGTATAATAGTGGATATGAGCCCAGGCTTTAGTCACAGAAGTTAAAATCCCAACTCTGCTCCCTTTAGCTGCATGACCTTAGCCCAGTTTTATTTTACCAAATAAAAAAGTCAAATTTTTCTCATGTGTAACATGACAATGGCTGTAACCATCACTTAATAAAATTGTAAGCATTAAATGAGATAGTATAGCTGCACACTGTAAGTGTTCTGCAACGGTAGCTACTCTCATTATATTCTGGATGGAGCAAGATTCAGCAGCTTTGGTGCAATTAATGTTCTCTTAATAGAAGAGAAAAATGACTCCAACACAGATGTTCATTAATACTTGGAGAATAGTGAAAGGGGCACAAATCAGGTATTCTGAGTCCAAAGGCCATTTTTTTCCCCCAGGTCTTAGCACAAAACACAATCTTGCAGGGAGAAGATTTCTGACTCTCTTTCTTGAGAGAAAGATGCAGTATGTTGCTTTTGAGCTTCAGGGAGAAAAGCTATAGATAGACTACACTGTCAATATTTGACATGAAGTAACCTCAAAAGGAGAAGGGAAGGAAAATAAGTATTGATTTCTTACTATGTGCCAAACTCTGTGATAAGTACTTGTTTAAAATCAGTATCGCCATTCTCATCATCATCCTAATAGTAATGACGGCTGCCATTTATTAAGAACCTATTACATAGCAAGTGTTCTGCATATGCTATTGAATTTAATCCCTACAATAACCTTAGAAGGCATATATTATTTTGTCTAATTTATTGACGAGGAAAGTAAGGCCTACAGAGTTGAAGGAACTTGCTGCAAATCATATTGCTGGTGAATGTCGGCATTAGAATTGAAACCCACTTCTATTCAACAAGGACAGAAAAAGCAATAATTATTCTGTTTCAGTTTGCTTTACTTTTGCATCAACACAGCACAAGACCCTCTCATACATTTTGTATTGTCCCCTTTGTATTGTACCTTTGGATAGCACAGCAGAAGCTACCGTGAGGTACTGGGTGAGCCCCTGGGTGAATTGTCAGGACCACCTTCATAATTTTACAGTCTCCTTGAACTTTGTTCAGTGTCTGTTGGACATCACTCACCAATCACATAGGTATGTCTTCCATCCAAGTAGCCTTCACTGAACCCCCCTGTTCTAGAATCCAAGGCACCAAGGCTGTCAGGCTGTCCTAATCAGTTACTTCTCAGCTACTTCTAGGGACCCACCAGCCTTGTTGAGCATGCTGGCATTCATAAAAAGCTTCATTAGTTAGCAAGGGCTCTGCCTCCACAGAACGGCTGAAGAGCACTTACATATATCGCAGAAGCTATGCCTTATGACATTCTCAGTTGTCTGTTCCTAGAGTGGTCATTTTATAGCTGTCTTGGATTGTTCTTTTTTTCTTAAAATATATACCACCTAAGCTTTCCCAGAAATGAGAAGCTGTTACATGGTTCACACAGCGGTTTCTCTTTTGGGGACTCTCTAGAACCCGTAGAACCCGGATCCAACCTATCATTCAAAAACATAATAGGTTATTTCCTGCTTTACTAAATTGCTGCTTAAGTGAATTATAGAAATGTTCTGAAATGCATATGGAAAGTAAAATATTGACCTCACAATTAAAAGGTAACATTTCATAAATTTTAGGTATCAGTTAAATTTGTGAACGTGGTCTGCAAGCAATTTGGATTTTTGGCATGGACTATCAGTATCCATCTATTGTATTAAATCTGTAATGCTACTGTTTAAAATCAGGAATAATCAGAGGGACCAAGAGATACACAGGGATCTCAGAGGGGTAATTCTGTTGAAAGAAAACAATATATTACGGCAATAATATCTTTGCAAGGTACAGGAAAATGGCCTAAGATACCTTAACTGGTTTCTTATCTGAGGCTCTGAGATCTCAGTTGTGAAAGATATTTTATTGTGGAAGATAAAAAGAAAACATCCCAGAAGCTCTAGTGAATTAAAGGGAAAGGTCGCTGACTGAGGCAATCAAGGTGAATGATGCTTGTATGATGCCCCATGTCCAGATTAAGAACAAAAGGGGCCCAGGTTTTACTTACTTAAAGGCAAACCTAATAGCTTAGCCCAGTGAGCTGGAAGATCAGCTGAGACATGTAGTAAATCAAACCCAATTAGTTCCCAAGTCATGATTGCGATATTGAGGAAGAGATAGATCCATTTGCCAATGGGTAAACCGGAAGCAATTGAAGCTGAAGTTTACATCACGATATTCCCAGAGATCTCTCCTGACTGAGGTGTGACTGGAATATTTAAAGCCACCTGGGAAGGGATGCTGTTACGTGGGAAAAGGTAGAACTTGAGAGGCTCAAGCTTGATCCACAAACGGAAGTTTGTATGGAAAAAGTTGAAACAGTAACATGAAGTTACCTTAAATTACATAGCTGTTCTGCCTTGAGTAGTTAAGATCATTATAACCCAGAAAAGACTATTCCATATTATAGGCTCAGAGCTTGGATTGAAACCTAAGTCTTTTCATTCTATTGCAATATTCTTTTTCCAGTACATAACCTTACCAGTCAAGAAAATGCCAGCGGAAAGAGAAAAAAAAAAGACATTATAAAGGAAAATGGCCAAGAGCTCACTGAACATGATGCAAAAATTTCCTGTGCTCAGTTACTATTTTTGCTAACATATTGTTATTTTGACAAATATTTACTGTGAGCTAGGCACTTTCTTAGTTAATCTAAACAATATTCTTTTGAGGTAGGAATTATTCCATTTTTGAAAGATGCCACTGAGGTTCCAAGAGGTTAAATAACTTGGCTCAAGAGGATAAGGTAATTACCAAGCCAATTTCACCCCCCCATGTTTTGTTAACCAAGTCAAGTGTGCTTTCCCTGAATATTTAAAGATTGGATTTTGTGAGTAGCTATAACCTGGCTCTAGCACACTGCTGTCCTATTCAGTTAAATAGGAAACTCTAGAGTTGAAGTATTAATTCAGAGATTTTTATAAATTGAAGCAAGGTTTTCAGACATTGGTTCAGTTAATAAATTGATATACCCTGGCATCAACCAGCCACTGGATGTCAAGTACTAACTTTGGCCAGGGATTATTCCAGGAAAATTAACACATGGAAGCAATATTTCTATATTTACACTGCTATTGAGGCGCTTTTCAGTAATTCACACTAAACCAGGGGGCTGATGATTTATAACTGTACAAGAAAGCAAATATGAGGTACAATACTGAGTGGCTACAGGAGGACTTTAGCAGAAATTACTTCAGATTGTTCAAATAGAAAGTGACTTTTTAAAAACACCTGCTCATTATAGCAGTGTGGGAAAATGGCCCTCCTTTTACTTCAGATGAACACTTCTTAAACGCATGTTGGCTTTGACAACAAACACCCTTCTGATTCTGGAGGAAAAGTTTTACATGAAAGGTGAAGTTATTCTTATCCGTCATCCCAGTCCTGCCAATTGCCTGTGGACAAGGCCTATCCTCAGATCAGAACTGAAATTGTTACATCTGATTACTTTTTTGTGATGAGAAAATTTAAATACATAAAAAACCTAGGAAGAAGCAAATAAAAGGCATGATCGCATTCACCTTGAAGTAAAAGCTGTTAACCTTGAAAGAAAAGCTGTTTGTATTTTCTTCTAGGAACATCATACATAATTTTATAATAAACATGCTTTTAAAAAAGCAAACTTTGCACACATCCATTATATTTCCTTAAAATAAATGATCACAAGTAAAATATTTGGGCCAAAGTTTATGGAAAAGTTTAACCTTTGGATATATTTTGCGAAACTGCCCTCCAGAAGGTTGTGCCAACTAAATATTACTACCAGTTCTATCAAAGTATTAATGACATATTCTTTTGCATTTCTTCAGGAAAAAGTCAGGTAGCTCTTCTGTGGTGCAGATGAGCTGGCTCCCAGGAGTAATGGAAACAAACAGGCTTGACTTTTGAGAGTATTAAGACATTACTTTGGATCAGAGATAATTATTTCTGAAAACTATACTTAAGGAGAACTTGAGATTAGAGATTTGAGAGGGAAAAAATGAGGATTGTTTGGTGAGCCCTAAGAGGAGGGTTTTGTGAGTAGTGAGTGAGTGAGTGTGTTTGTGTGTGTGGTGTATGCAAAAATGTCTGCTCAAAACATGGAGGGTCTAATGGTTTGAACCGGGACGGTATTTCTTTCATTTCCCTAAGTTTCCTAAGTTTTAGGTAGAGCAAGAGATGATTGCAATATGGTTTAATCTATTGATAGTTAAATTTTGTAATTGTTTGTTGAACACCAAGTGAAAAGATTCATGTTCCATATTTTAAATCACTAATATGATAAAAGAATTCATATTTTTCCTTCTTTCCTCTCTGTTAAAACAATGTATGAGAAGTATAGACCCTGAGAAAGAGGATGCCTCCCAAGAAGGGCTCCTGGTGGCTAACTGGGCTCAAATTTAAAACAAACAAACAAGAGCCTAGCAGCCGTTTCTATTCAGGGGCCTCTCATACAGGCTGCACTTGGGGGAGAACCCTGCACTAAACTGCCTACCTCCTGCACTGACCTACCTGCCAGCACTGTGTTCCTGCCACCTGAACCAGCCCTCATGAAGGAGTTCTTGGAATCGTATTTCAACCAATAGGTGTGAAGCTTTCCCTGTCCGATTGGAGCTGCACAGCTGTAGCCCCCATCAGCATCTTCACCAACCAATCAAAGTGGCTCCATTCTGACCAATTAATTAGGACAGTGGTTTTTGGACCTGTCAAACTGTGAGGATTTGAAGTCCTCAGTTGCATAAGGATAGACCTGTCCAGGACCAGGGGGAGGGGAATTCTGTCTATATAAGTCAGCTCCCCTTTGGCTTGGGCGGGGCACTTTCCCTTTCCACTGAAGGACAAAGACAGCATTTCTGTGGCACCAGTGTTCTGCTGCAACACTGAAGATGTCTCCCCAGAGCAGAGCAGAGCTGTGCTGCTCCATAAATGAGCTGTAACACTATTGAGCTGATCCACAGCTATGCTGTACCACAGCTGAGCTGTTTGCACTGAATAAAGTTTCCTTCTTCACTGCTTCCCAAACTGGGAATTCCTGTTCGCAGTTAATTGGTGCCAATGACCACCAGCTGACCGAAGTTAACTGCCATGCAGACATGCCATGTGTTGTGAATAGGGTAACAGAATTGGAGGTGCGTTTGTGGAAATGAGTAGCGTAGCTTTAGTAATAAGTAAAAAATGGCATAGAAAGAAAGCATTGGAATGATTTTGGCTTTGAGGAAAGAGGCATCAGGACAGAGTCAAGATTGTATTACACTAGCAGTACTGAGGGTGAGATGCTGGTGCACTGCACCAGCTGAAGCAGAAGTACCTAAAAGGAAACTAGGAATGGTATTCGCTAGGAATTTTGCCAGTGGAAACAGAGGTTCTGTATTTCATAGACCTGCCCAGATTATTTGGAACAGGAGTTTAAGTCCTCAAAGAAAGCTTTAAATGATAGAAGTGGTAAAGGGATAATAAGTGGTAAGTGTGATAGGATCCCTTTCTTTAAAGAAACTTCGGATGAGAGCTGTGTTTACAGAGTCCAAGGCTGTGAATGAGGAAGTGAGGGGGAATGGATAGTACTGAGAATAGGCTGGATTAAAATGGCAAAGTGTTTGAATTTATATGTATTTTACAATGCATTTCTCTGATTATAAAAACTGTAGTTTGTTATTACATATTTTGAAAAAAGCAAAGAAAAGTGGAAAGACGATAATAAAAAATGATCCATAATCTCACAAGCCATTTGATTCAAGTGCCTATACACATATATTATATATGCATGCATATTTTACCTTTTTACCGTAATTTGCAAATGTATAACTAGAAAGATAACAACTCAGACAATTGTTGTCTTAGTTTCACCAAATGTGTGGAGAATAAAGTTATTAATATCTTATTGTGAATCTCTATGCACTGTGATACTCACAAAATTATTGGAGGTACTGTGGTCACTTCTGAGCTAAGAATTTATATGTAATGCAATATAATGTCCTTTGTTATGGATTTGTGAATATGCAGTTGAGAATTATCTAAAATAATATTTGTCAATTTGAGGTTAATAGCCAAATAATTGATCTGTATTAGACTAGGCTCAACACAGTTGAGGGGTTTCTCTGACCCATAATCATAAAACTCTTTAATCTTCCCAGAGATAATGTTTACTATTCTCTATTTTCCTGGTAAATAGTGTGCAGATAAACAATAATACAAGAAGCTTATTTCTTCAATATATATCAAGAATTTAAAGCATGTTATAAGTTAGTTTTCATTTTTTGGAGATGTTGAACTTTGCAAGAGATGGTATTTCTTTTTTTTCTTGACCTCAAGGAAGCTCAAATCAAATAGGTATCATAACTCTAGTCCACAGAAGACATGGCTTGTGCTTTGCGTTCAGTCTCACCCTGTCTTTATTTCTCTATCTTTATGTCCCTTTACTTCATCTCTTTGTGTATTTATTTCATTTTGTTATATGTAAGGCTAGCTAGAAATTAAAGCTGAAATCCCAGGCACTTAACACAACAATGATTGGTGTAGGGCTCTGGCCCCTGTGTCGCTCAGCAACCCGTGCTAAAGTTTTACCATTTGCAGCTGCACCATCTGGAACATGCAGTCTCTTTAGGCACTGTAGCAAGAGAAGAGAATCTGGAAAGACGCACATGCTTTTTTCACTTTTTCAGCCAGCAAGTGACATACTTCTGTTCACCTTTTTGTTGCTTGATTGGCCAGACCTGGTTGCACGGTCCCACCTAATTCCAAGGCAGTCAGGAAATGTAAGGGTTCAAATGGAAAACTTGGTGAACATACTGTCTGTGTCTCACTGTGTTTTTGCCAGGATTTTGAGAAGTAAGTTTAGAATGAGAGAGAGTATAAATAATACAAGTATTGTCATTTTTGTAGGTCCAAAAATGGTTACATATCAGTAGTTTTACATAGTTCAGCCTAATAAAGAAACGCATAACGCCATAAGCACTTTACTGAGTTAATACTGCCCTTGTTCTCAGTCTGCCTATTAGCCGGAGCAAGTCTGTATACAAATAGCTGCAATTCAGTGAGAGAAGAGATATGACAGAGACATGTGCAAAGCATGGTATTGTTAGAGAAGGAAATGTGACCAGTTGTGTCAGAGCTTGTTAAGGGAGGTGTCAGTGGTTAATTACTGAATGTTTTAGAGAAGAGAGTTCCTTAGGTACTTTTGTGTTCCTTTTCAATGTAGACATGTTCTTTAAACTTCATGCAATACACTCTCCCAACCTTACGGTAATTAAGCATCACAAAAATCTAGGCAAGAAAGGAGATTGATGGGTCTGGTGTAGACCAGGTCTCTGGCTAATACATTGAAGAGGAAAATGGCTGGTGAAAATATTTACCATGGACGTAGCTTATCACTCGAAACTGGTACACTTACTTTTTCCTAGGTTGTTGTTCTATTCAAAAAGAAATATACTTTTTGGATCTTATGAGTTAGATGAGACCTTGGAGGTTTCAAGGTCTAGACTTGTTTTCTATGTGAGAATTTTCTTTATATGTAATAAACTTGAAAGTGGCCAGGTCTTATACTTGAATAGGCCCCTGAGTAACTAATTTATTTTCAAGACAGATCATTCTATTAAAGAAAAGTGAAAGTGTTTTGCTGTTGTCTGCCAATACAAAGAATAATACTTGAAAAATGCAAAGAAAACAAAAAAAACCCAGAGGCTGGCTACCAACCCCAAATAGAGACTTTTGCATTTTAAACTAAAATACCTGTAATGATACATGAATTATCATAATGGGGAAAAAAAGTTATTTAAAACTCTGATGAACAATAACCTCTCCAACCTTTTGATACCTTTTTGTATTTGGGAGATAATTCATATTAATGTGAAAATAAATACACTGAACTCTTCCATGGAAAAGTTCAATAGGAAGAGTGAGAATGAAAGAATATTTCAGTTTTTGCCAGTTCAGAATAATGACACAAATGAATCTTTCAATATGAAGGGCCAATTGCCCCACAAAATAGAGTGAGAAGGATTGTATTGAGTCGGAAAGTCTGAGAATGAGCAACCTTAATTCTTCATTAATGTCTGCTACGCATTCAGATGCCTGTATGACTGATGATTTACAGCTTTTCAATAAAGTTCTATTAGTCTTGTAAAAATGTGAGAATTCTCAGTACCTGACAATAGTTTTTGTTATTATTTATGAGGTGACTTAGATATCAACTATAATAAGATAAGATAACCTAATATTTGAGATTGAAATTAAAATGGCTCAAAATCCAATTTGCCTGCGATTAGATCACTAAATCATTGTCTAATCTTTTGGGTGATTCAAAGTGGCATGGGGGAGCTGGGTTTCTCAACTCCAGGAGAACCATTCACGTTACGGTCTATTTTAAAGATGTCCACTGTAACACAGATGGGTATGACTTTTCTAGCGTGCATTCTCAACACAGATGATATCACTCCCAAGGGGGTGAAAATGTGTTCTTAGTGGTGGGGGGCAAGTAAGAGGAGGAACAAAAAATATTACTCTTTCACATATGAAGCAGAGATACACATGCAGTACACAAGCAGATATATGGTATATCTGTGGTATTGAAATTTCATGAGAAAGCAATAAGGCAAAACAATTTAAACGGTCCCTTAAGTCTCCTTACTATGTCACATTTTCATAGACTATCATGTGTACAGTGTCTCGTGATGCTGTGCAACACGGTGGCCCTGGGTGGCAGGGGAAGAGATTTATGACTTTCCCGAGTCATAAGGCTCTGAGCATAAGCTTTCCTTGAATTAAATCATTTTATAGATCATTCCTCTATGGCACCCATGCTGTCCCTCTTTCTTCCAATGTCGCCCTAAATATGGAATGCCATTCCTTTTCTCATCTGTTTGCAAAAGATAGGAACAAAACCTTCATTGTTCTGTCTGCTCCTTGGTTCATAAACAGAAGTTCTATGGCACCTAGAAAATGGGATAAAAATTAAAATGTTATATTTTTCATGAAGCCTTTCCGATTCTCCTTAGTAGTAGAAGTGAGTTCTCTCCGCTCTTTGCTCCCTAGAAATTATTTTTGCACCTCAACAATTCTACTCTTCAGATTAATTACTCTGTATCTTTCTTGCCCTTCCAGCTATAGCCGAAAACTCCTAGTGTCAGAAACCATTCATCTTCATAGCCTCTTCCGTGTCTTGTATGCTACCTCAGCTGACACTGTAGCAATCAACTCCACATCAGTCTGGGCGTGGAGAGGGGCGGAGAAGTGGGAGCAAGAGAAGCTTTTAATAGTGGATGTTAAGACAAGTCAAATTTGAGATGAATAATGACTCATGTGAGAAGATTCTATTAAAATCTAGTCATTCTGTTAGGAAAGGAATAACGTATGTTTATTTGTGATAAAACGGATTCAAGTCAATATTAGCTGTAAGTTATAAAAGAGAGGCTAAAACATAAAAGTGAGAAAGGTAATGAAACACATGTGCATAATTCTTCAAAGAAAAACAGAGATATAGAGGGGACCTTGGTAAACTCTGAGCAGAGGTCCACAGGGTGCAATTGCCAGGGAATACAGTCCAACTCTGCGTGGTGCAGGAAATACATTTTATTGATGGCTCATTAGTCTACATCTCTCTGATCTACCTCTGATAGCTCCCTATGGAGCCCCGTGGCCCTCTGCATTACTTCCCCAAAACGTCTGCAGTCTTCAGAACTCACTTCTCATTTCTCCTCAGCTTAATTCATTTAAGCACATTCACAGAGTGCCTTATAAGTTTCAGCCTATTTGTAAGGCTTGAGGCGTACACAGATGTATGAGGCACACCACCTGTCTTCAGGAGGACTTCACAGAGGAAACGGTTTTGAATGTGACTTTGAAAAAAAGTTGAATAATTATATCTGAAAGTTATTTCAGGCCCAGGGAACGGCAAGTGGAAGTGCACAGGGAGAGGGGAATGAATTACATGCTCAGAACACTAGATCGAAAAAGTTTGCCTAAACTACACGGGAGGTTCAAGGAGAAAGGTCTCCGGGAACTCAGCTAGGACGCATGCTCTGTTGGCTGCCTGAGAAAAACCTGCCTTCTAGAGTTCATCATTTCTAGTGAATTTCCATTTCCTCTGCCTTTCAGCTCTAATCCTGAATGTTCCTTCAGTTGTTTTCGAATTCTAATTAAGTGGTATTTGGTTATCTCAGGGAGAAAAGTCATCTCTTTTTTACTGACCAACAATTACTGTAGTTAATTAGCGTACATTTATGAACACAATGCATACCTAATTACATCAAATATAACCCCCATTCAATCAATTAATAATTGTAGCCAATATTTTGGGGGCGTATACTCTGCACCTAGAATAGTTTAGTCATTAAGCTCTTGAACTCAGGAATTACACAATTTCTAAGTCTTTAAATCATCTCTAAATCTCATTTAAAAATGAAAATATCTGTCTATCTCAGAAGATAGTTTTGAAAATTAAAAGAGAATTCTTATAATGCATTTGTGTTGGTAGGTTTCCATTCACTGTCTCCCCTCCCTGCTCCATCTTGTCATTTTTTGTCCTTCTCTGCCTTTTTCTGTGGCTCAGGGCTGATCCCTCCATGCCACATCCCTCAGACTCCTTGGCTGGATGGTTTTGGTCATCAATGCAAGGCACTGACCAGAGACAGGAGAAAAGGAGAAGGAGGTGGCTGGTCTTTCTTCTTTGTTTTCTCCCTGCTTAAGTGTCCTGGTTCTGGCACATTATAACAGTAGATTCGACCCTCTCCTTCTGTCCCACGCCCTGTCCTCCCTGGCTCCAGCTCTCACTGAACCCTAGCAACACTTTCCTTTCTCTTGCCCTTTGGGCCTCGGTGCCAGAATTCCTGGCTTTCACCAGTTTTTAGTTTCTGGGTGTTTTGGCATAAATTGTGGGTTCTCTTAACTTTGCCCGATCCCATCATTAAAGACCCTTGAGTTGTAACCTTCTGAGTGGAATTTTGTTTCTCACAGGACCTCGACTGAATTGAGTGTCAATCTGGCACATAGTTTATGCTCACTAATATTAGCTATTTCTATCTTCATTCATTCTTTTGTCAGGCTTGTTTGGTGTCTTTCCAGTGCTAAGTTCAATAACAGTTTCTTAAATTTATTAAATATTACCTCATTCAATCTCATATCCCCATGTTATTCTGCAGTTTGTGGATTAGAGTCAGACATCCATCGATCTGAGACATACACTAAGAAGGCGATGAACTTTCTTGAGTCATATAAGGTTTTTCTCCTGAACATTTCTGAACCAATTGAGAAATAGAGTCTGGAATCAAGGATCAAAATATCAGCTTTATTTTTGGTAAATAATAAGCATTACTTTTTAAAATAAATGTTTATTTTTGTTTGTGAGACTCATTTAAATTGCTATATATAACAGCAGTTCTTTCATTGTCATTACTGCATAATATTCTACTTTATGAATATACTTATAGAGTCTATCATTTATGGATATGGGTTGTTTGCATTTGAGGGTTTTTATTGACAATGCTGCTATGAACATTTTGTATATACGTGTAGTATATTTCTGTTGGGAATATGATTGCTGGGTATAAATATGTTAAGCTTTGATTTTACCAAACAGGTTTTCAAAGTGGTTGTTTCAATGCATGAAACTTCCAATTGCTCCACATCCTCATCAACACTTGGTATTGTCACTTTTCCGTTGTAGTCATTCTAGTGGGTGTCTACTGGTATGTCATTGTAGTTTTCATTTCCTTTTCTTGATTCCTGATGAAGTTATGCATGTTATTGTTCCAGTTATCTATTATATAGCAAATCATCTCAAAATGTTGGTATACAACTTGGCCTCCTCTGACATAAGCAAAGAGGGAGAAGGCTGCTTTGTTATCCCTGGGTAGGGGATGGAAGTCTAGGATCCCAACATGGCCTCTGCTGACACTGTGGATGCAGGGGTGAGGGTGGGGGGTCAGGGTGTGGGAGTGTGGAGTGGGGGTGGGCCTCAGTACCACCGAGTGGGGATGAAATTCCCAGATCCCTGCTTGGTCTTCTCTGATACCACCTGGGCTTTCCTGGCAAGGTGAGTGGGGGAAATGAGTACTTTCTCTCTCCACTTTTAAAGTCTTCTTCTTATTTTATATACATATAATGCCCAGGGTTTTTTTACTGTACTTAGTGAGAAGACTAGGGAGAAGTATATCAATTCCCTCTTCATCAGTAGAGGGAATTGATATTCTTTCTTTCTTTCTTTCTCTCTCTCTTTTTTTTTTTTTTTTTTTTTTTTGGTAAAAAAGCAAATTGTCTATTGCCTGGATTCAAGATCTGAATGAGTTTCTTGCTCCATTTCCCCAAAATTGAATTTGCCCGCCCAGTTAGGTACAGAACAGCGGGACAGTCAGGGTCCCCTACAAAAGGACAAAGCTGGCCTGTTATGCTTACTACAGGGAGGAGAAGGGAGTTAATATGTGTAACCTTGTGGGGTAGGTGGACCCTTAGAGTAAACCAGTGACCTTCGCCCTGGTGACCTTTCATTCAGTGAAGGCCTCCCTTCTGTGGGTGGCATGAATAATAGGGACAGGACAGGCTATTTTCTCCTCATAGTTTTCAAGACAGTAGTAGTTCCTACTTTGTGGTCAGATGCAGAGACTATGAAGTGAGGGAGAAAATTGTTCTCCCTATAATCAGGGGTTGAGGAAAAATATATACTTTCAATATTCCTATTGTCTCAGTAGGAAATGCCTTTTAGAAATCTATGTTCATGAAACTATACACCACTGAGATGTCACCCATCCCAACTGGTCTGGAAATGGCCCATTTGGCACTGACAGAGACATAACATCTTATCCCATAGTTTTATACCACAATCCTTATAAACCACTAGAATGCTATACCACCACTCCTGTTCTGCCTGTGACCCTGAGGCATTGTTGCTGAACTAGTTTATGCCCAAGGCCACAAAATCTCCTCTCTCTTCAGAACATCAGGGAAAGCATGTTCTTGGGAGACTGTTCCATTCTGCAGCTGGGCTGGGAGGGGAAAGAAGCACAAGTGTTGATGACAACAATGTGAAAAATGACAGGGATGCAGGAAGAGAGAAATTCTAATACCTGAGGCAAAGAAGATAAAGGCAGAACTTGGGGGGAGGGGAAGTGACATCAAGCTCAACATTGCCAAAGTCCACAAGGCTGTCTGATGCCCATACTTGAGAAGTTGAAGCTGCCTTGCAATTGTGCCTACTCTAGGTGAAAAAGTGCACATTTTCTTTTTTTTTAAAATTAAAGTTTATTGGGGTGACAATAGTTAGTGAAGTTACATAGGTTTCAGGTGTACAATTCTGTAGTACATCATCTATAATACACATTGTGTGTTCACCACCCAGAATAAGTTCTCTTTCCATCACCATATGTTTGATTCCTTTTACCCTCATCTACTACCCCCCAACCACCTTACCCTCTGGTAACCAGTAAACTATTGTCTGTGTCTATGAGTTTTGTTTCTTCATTTGTTTGTTTGTTCCTTTGTTGTTTTCAGTTTTATATACCACATATCAGTGAAATCATATGAAGGTCCCTCAAAGAAGAATAGAATTACTATATGACCCAGCAATCCCCCTTCTGGGTAGCTACCCAAAAAAATCTGAAAACATTTATACATAAAGACTTACGTGCTCCGATGTTCATTGCAGCTTTATTTATGGAGGCCAAGACATGGAAACAACCAAAGTATCCTTCAATAGGTGATTTGATAAAAAAGATGAATATATACACAGTGGAATACTATTCTGTCATAAGAAAAGATGAAATAGTTCCATTTGCGACAACATGGATGGATCTTGAGATTATTATGCTAAGTGAAATAAGTTAGGAAAAGTCGAAAGTGCACATTATCAAATACTCTACGCAAGCTGGAATTCTTGTGGTTCCCTCAGACTTATGTTTTATGATAATTCTTTCAGGAAACCATTAATTACACTGCTGCAATCATCTTTTCTGTTTGAATTTGGAGTTACATAAAGGACATATGCATTCTTATCACACTGATCTAACAGCCTATAAAAATAAACAAAGCTCTATTTTTGTTTGCTTGGTTTTTGGAAGTTAAGCAAATGTGACAGAACTGATCAAGTGTATAAATGTAACATATATAACTGTGCTTGGTTGGAAAATCTTCCAATGTCTCTCTCTGTGTTATCAATTGCAACACTGCTGAATAAAATATACAACTCTCAAATATCTTTATTCTTCATTAGTATAAAAAAATCACTATTTCAAGCCTGAAAACTCATGACAATAGCAAACAACTTATTTTCTTAAAGGAGCAAAAATGTGTGTGTGTGTGTGTGTGTGTGTGTGATTTTTCCCCCTTTGGTGTTTCCAACATCAAAAATTTATTCTTATCTAACAATTTCAGTTTACAGGCTTGAAATTACTCAATATCTATATATAATGCCTCTGTTTGCACCATATATTGATTTTGGTAACTTCTCACACATATTTAATTATTTACTTTCCCAAATTAATTTGCAACATAGTAAATAAAGGCATTAACAAACAAAAATATGCTAATTTTTAAATTACACAGAAAACTTGAATATGCTCACAGAAGTAAAAATTCACTATCTAACAAAAGTAAATAAAATAAAAAATTAAGGTCTCCCATCACTCAATTTCCAACTTCTACAGTATTATTTCCTTCTTTGGCTGTGACCATTGTTAATAGTTTCCTCTGTGGTGCTCAGAACTACACAAACACACACACACACACACACACACAGTCACCCCACACACTATATACATATAGTGTACACCTATATACATATACACCTGTGTATATTATGCTCACACATAAATATATAATTTATATAAACTGTTACTGTAATTGATGCACTATTATGCAACCTGCTTTTTTTCATTTAACAATAGTGCACAAAAATCTCTCCCATTTTTTTAAACAATTGAATGAATTTTATAGAAAAACTATTCCTCTATTGAAGATATTTAGGTTGTATTTAATTTTTGTTTCTATTCATTAAATCATTCAACACAGTTTTATTGATTTCCTATTATGTGCCAAATTTCAGCTAAGTTTCAGGCTAATATTGAACATAATGAACATAGTTCCAGCCCCTCAAGAGCTTAGATTCAAATGAGGGGAAGGGAAAAAAAGTCAATCAACAATTAAATTACATAATTACAAATTATGTTAAATGCCATTAAGTTAGCAAAGAAGAAACAGAGAGAGAAAAATGAGTAGGTCCATGGTAGAAAGACTTCTGTGAAGAAATGATATTTAAGCTCCAAAGGACAAAGTAGAGTCTGTTTGAAAACTGGAGGAAAAAGCCCTTCAAGTATGGGGGGTAGCATGTGCAAATGCCTTGTGGCAGGAGCTTGACTTGTTCAAAAAAGGGGAAGAATGCCAGTGGTCTCAGGGGTGCTGAGAGAGGCAAAGAGTGGTACAAGCTATTCCAAAGGACCACATAGTGGGGACCGAATGGTGTAGCACCTTATATGCCACAGTAAGATGTTTAGATTCTATTCTACATGGCATAAGAAGTCCTTAAGCAGTGAATTGGCATAATGTATTACTTTCAGCTTTATAAAGATATAATTGACATATCACATTGTGTAAGTTTAAGGTACACAGAAATGGCACACATTTAAAGTGTACAATTTATTAAGTTTTGGCATATGTGTCCTCTTATGAAACCATTGTTACGATCAAGATAATGACCATATCCATCACCTCCAAAAGCTTTCTCATTTCTTTCATAGACCCTCTGCACTATCGTCACCAACAACTGATGATCTGTTTTCTGTCTCTATAGATTTGTTTGCATTTTCTAGAATGTCATATAAATGGGATTAATCAGTATGTACTTATTTGTCTCACAGGATGAGGATGCAATGCCCTGGTGCCCTTCTTACTCATTAGAGGATGTTTTATGACCCCATCAAACACTACTGACTTCCTTATTTAAAAACAACAACAACAACAGGGGGAGAAATAGGGGCCCAGAACACCCCAAGAGAGATCATTAATATCATATATGTTTACAGCCACAATATTTACATTTCAAGAATACCAGAATCATATTTTGAGAGAATACTACTTCGAGATTAAGGGTAGAAAAGTATATAAACTGACAAGAGTGCAAATGTGAAAGTACAAGAACATTCATTGCAACTTGAAATATCAAAAAAATAACTAAAAATAGTTTGTGTTAATTAATAGGCAATTGAATAAATAATATTTCCTTACAACCATGTAAGGATATATGCTGCATTCATTGCCATTAAAAGATATCATGACTTTAATTTCTTTTTAAAAAGCAAGCTACAAAATAGTATGCATGATATGATTTAATTTGTATAAAATTACCCACAGCAAACTCTATACTAATATAAATATAATATAGATAATACTAACATCTACAAATGCAGAATGCATTCTGTTAAGATAACCACCCAAATGTTGATATTGGCTGTTTACATATTTTGGGTGATGAGATTGGTGGTAGTCATGGTGAGGGGATCTCTTTTTACTATGCAGCATTTGAATTTTCTGCAAAGACTAACATTTTCTTTGAAAACAGAAAAATGAATTTTCAAAAATAATCCCTGAAAAGCATGAAGTTCTATTGTACCAGCCAGATCTCTGTCAGGCATTAAATTTAAAGACTTAGAAAATGTTTGTAAGAGATTATATGTAAACATATTAACAGTAATTATTTCTAGATAGTGGGATCATGGATTTCTTTTACTTTTATATTTTCTGTACAATCAACATTAAAAAAAAAACAATAACAATAACAAAACCCTAACCCTGTATAGTGATAACAACAAACAAATGTCTTCCATTTTGAAAGTAAAATAGCATGAAAAGGCATTCTAACCTGCATCCCAAGTCAATAAGATAAAAGAACAGTTCTGTATCTTTGGATTGTGGTAAAGGGGAAATTTTTTTTTTTAATACTTCCAGTATAATAATGGATGTATCTTTGCCTCAAACTTCTACTTCTAGTCAGTATTTAAAGGATTCTCTAAATACAATGGTTATTTTTGTCACCGAAATGCCAGCAATTGTCACAGCATGGAAAATCGATACCAAACTCTCTAATTACTGCACTAAGAAACTCATTCATTGTAATGAATTCTCTACTGTTATTGAAGTACTAGTGAATTTAATAAGTGTATCTATTCATAGTCAGTTATTGACCCCAAACTGCCAAGTCATTTAGGACAAGAATATAGGGCAAATAAAGATAATTTGTGAAAGAAGTTACAAGTATGAGCAGCCATCCTCTACTTCACTTAAGCCCATAAAAGTATTTTTATAATATATTGAATATGAAAAGACATTATAAAATGAATGAAGACACTTGGCCATGGTGAAGAATTTGAAAATGTGTATGACTAAATCAAGCCTTAGCCTCCTTTCTTACTGAGTAAAGCATAAGCGGGGTGCTTCATTTTAAATCATCTTTTTGCAGATACAATATTGAACAACTACTTTAGAAGAATTCCCAGAACTGAATGATATATTCCTGAGAGTTCTGAGATATGTAAAAAATAATATGTTCAAGGACAGGAACCATCCCTTAATTACCTTGCTATCTTAGCTTCTACACAGGGAGAGCTGTTAAATGACTGAACACGTGAATTGTGAATTTGTTGACTAAATATCTAATCTGCTGAATAGATATGGTAGTGGAATAGTGATATTGCCAATAATATTAAGGTGTTCACGCTTCAATCTACTCTAATTGAGCTTCCATTCTTTGTATTCCATCGAAACTACTCTCACCATGATCACCAATGATGTCCAGTTTGCCAGATCCAGTGGTCCTTGTTTTTTACTCTACTTTTTATAACAGTTTTTGCTAGACTAGATTGCTCTTTTTTTCCTGAAATTATTTCCTTTGCTTCTAGGACACATTATCCTGTTTTTACTGTCAGTCTCCTTTGTTGGCTTCTCTTCTTCCAATTAATTTATAAATGTAAGTGGGCTTGGCATCCAACCTTGGCCCTTTTTCTTACTTTTTTCTTTTTTCTCTTCTCATATTCCCTTGAACTCAGCTATACACTGATTACTTCCTAATGCTTCCTTACAGTCCTGATCTCTTTCCTGTATACTAAAATCAGTTACCTGTCTACTTGACATCTGCAGCTAGATTTCTATTAAGCACTTCAAACTTAACATGCCCCAAAGAGAACCCTTGATTTTTGACTCTGTCTCCAACCAAAACTGCCTTTACTCTGAATAAATGATACCACCTCCCACCCACTTTCCTGAGTCAAAAATGTAGGAGTTATCTTTGATTCCTTTTCCTCGTTGTCTCACAACCAACCCACCCTCAATTCATGTTAGAATAAAAAATATGTACGAATTCTTCTCTTGTCTCCCTGCCTCAAAACTATCACTTTAATTCAAGCCACCATATTTCTCCTACACTAAAATGGCAGTCTACTAACTGGTGCCTTTGTTTCCACTCTACCTTCATTTCCAATTTATTTTCCACAAAGGAAAAATGGTATTTTTTTTTTAAAGATTTTATTGGGGAAGGGGAACAGGACTTTATTGGGGAACAGAGTATACTTCCAGGCCTTATTTCCAAGTCAAGTTGTTGTCCTTTCAATCTTAGTTGTGGAGGGTGCCGTTCAGCTTCAGGTTGTTGTCCTCTCAGTCTTAGCTGTGGAGGGCGCAGCTCAGCTCCAGGTCGAGTAGCCATCTTCTAGTTGCAGGAGGCACAGCGCACCATCCCCCGCGGGGAGTCAAACCGGCAACCCTGAGGTTGAGAGGACACAATCCAACCTACTGAGCCATCCGGGAGCTCAGCGGCAGCTCAGCTCAAGGTGACCTGTTCAATCTTAGTTGCAGGGGGTGGAGCCCACCATCCCTTGCGGGACTTGAGGAGTTGAACCAGCAACCTTGAGATTGAGAGCCCACTGGCCCATGTGGGAATTGAACCAGCAGCCTTCGGAGTCAGGAGCACGGAGCTCTAACTGCCTGAGCGTCCGGGCCAGCCCCAAGAATGGTATTTTTAAAATGTGAATTAGATATGGTTGCTCTGCTTAAAACTTCCCATGATCTTCCACTTCACTTACAATAAAGTGAAAGATTCTTACCAAAGCTCAAAAGGGCCTCCATGATCCTGTCTGTGCCTACCTTCCCAGTCTCATCTTCAATAATTATCTCCTTACCATGCTCTATAGGCCCATCGGACACTTCTCTGTTCATTGTATTTGTCAACTCTGATTCCACCATAGAATCTCTGCATCTGTTACCATCTCTGTATATAACATGCTCCCTTCCCCCACTCCCCTTTTCAGGATAGGCCTCTAGAGTCAACTGAAATGTTCCATTCTCAAAAAGGCTCTGTGACTAGAATGAAAGTTCCATGACAGTCAGAATTCTAACAAGTTCATCTTCCATTGCCATTAAATTGGTGAGCCTTATCATATGCATTTACAAGAAAGTTTTGTACAAAGGAGAAAAGAAGAAAAAAAAACTTTGTGCATTCATTCATTCGTTCATTCGTTCATTCAACATCTACTTATTGCCAGGCACTGCGCTAGGCACTGAGTATAGGGTGAAGAACAAAACCAACTTGGTGATTACAGCTCTCACGATGCTTAGATATAGACATATATATGAGGATATAGATACAAAACAAATACACAAATATAATTACTAAGTGTGATTGTTATTATGAAGGAACATAGCAGGGTCTATAAGAGAACCCTAGATGAGTCGGGGATGGGATAATTTAAACGGGGAGGGTCAGAAAAGTCTTCTATGATTAAATGACATTTCAAAGATCCAAGAAATAAATAGGAGTCAGAGAAATAAGTAGACATATAAATAGGGATTCCAATATAGCAATCATTGGGACTATGAATCTTAGGACAAAATTTTATATTAAAGCTATGGTTTATATAATTTAGCAGTGATAATTTATTTTAATTAATTAACTTTCTTAATCTTAGTTTTAGTGGCCTTGCTCCCAAGGTGACTTTATTGTGATTCTTCCATTGGAATTTGCCATATACTGTACACAGCAGCTTTGTGGCCTGCTGTAGAGTTTGCCAGATTTTATTTCCCTCATGGCAGGGAGCTTAGTGAACCATAACTTGGGGCTGATACAGACTTTCCTATTCTGGGTCCTACTCAAAAATGGTAGTTTTTATTTTTGTGTGTTTGTTTTACATTTACAGTATATGGGCCTGAGTACCATTCTTAGGTGTAAAATATGCTAAGTCTGGAACCCAGGGTGGCTTGCCAGGCATTGCGCTTCCTCCTTTGTGGTAGGAGATGCACGGTGCCATAATCTGTTCTTACTCTTGTGTCCTAATAACTACCCTAAAATTTTTTTCAGATGTGGTAAAACCATTGAATATTTGTAGGATTTATACCCTACTCTCTGAAGAGCTACAGAATATGAACAAGTAAAGGTATTAAGAAGAGGAAAAAAATGATAACTTCTAAACTATTTAGTCACATGGAAAAATTGCACAGAAATTGACTTGTCAGTATAAAATGACACTTATACTGATTATAACTAAAATATAATGTATGATGACAAATACTAGATGGTAAAATATGATAAATAGAGTATTTAGAGAGGGTAATTGTGGTACATTTCCCCCTAATATTTAATTTATTCTATAATCAAAAAAGAAAGTACCTTCCTGCATGTCTTTGGCAAAAAAGCAGCAAGGACCTCATACACTAAGTTTTGTGAATTAGGTTCTTACTAGACTAGTCTATATTTCTTTTCTAATCTCTTTCTTTACCAATTCATAGTACTGTGCTTCCTCTATTAATTTGTAATTATGACATTTACTTGTCCTATGACTTTTCTGATTGAGTGTTGGTTCGTTTTGTGAAAACAGTTACATTTCATTTTCGGAGATGGTTAAGATTTGGAGCGGGTGGAGAGACAAAGACTCCTTGATTTTCCATCACTTAGTTTTTTTTTGTTTATTTGCTTCTTTGTTTTTGGTACCTGTCCTAAATCCCTATAAAATGCCTACATCCAAGTGTCAAAGTCACTTCATCCTCTCTGATTTGCTAGTTTTCTTTTTGCACCTGACACCAACAATCTAATAAATCAGTCACACATTGTATCTCTAGGTGCTAAAGGTACTGATTTTTTGAAATGTCCCTATAGCATTTGCCCCGAGAGGATCCTCCCAGAGAGTCTGGGACCATATGGTCAGGCTGTGGCACAGGTTGAAGAAATTAATTCTTGCAGGTAACCCTTAAATGACCCCTATGGCATTCATCCATGAAGTGAGCCCTTTAGTCAGCTCATTAGAAACCTAGTTCACCATCTGTGATCATGTGATGCTGGTGTTATAAGAATTATATGATTGCATAGTAAGTGCTGAATAATGACTTGGAACCTCCCGGCTGTGAGACATATGGAATTTGTCTTCAGGCTTACAAGCTCAAAACTTGACACAATGAATTTCATAAATGGTAAGAATATGTCAGCATCAGGTCCTCTCCTTGACTGACTTCAGAAACAGCTACAGACCTTTGGTAAATGAAAAGGGACGCACAATGTGATATATAGATGGTATATTACAGAATTGTAAACTTGAAACCTATGTAATTTTACTAACCATTGTCAACCCAATAAATTTTAATTTTAAAAAAAGTAAAGAAAGAAAAGAGGAGGCCAGAAGAGACGGGCCTACTGTTTGCAGCTCTGAGTTGAGACTGCTTGTTGTTGATTCTACTCTGGCCTGGGTACCTCAGTTTCCCAGATGTTATCTTCCCTGTAAGTGAAGAGAAAAGGAAGAGCAACAAAAAATGTTGAACATCTATCATGTTACAATGACTACTAAGCACATATTTTATATGATGCTATTTCATTTTCATCACTTTCCTGTCTGATTGGCTTCATAATGTCCATGCTAGTAATTTAAGATTTACAGAGGTCAAACTTTTCTCAGTAAATACAGAGCTGGAATTTGGACTCAGAGCTCTCGGACTCTAAAACTGAGCATTTGACATATTGTATCCTCTTCTATAGCAAGTATCCAGTAATGCCACCTCTACCCAGTCTTCCTGTGTCTCAGTGACTTAATGCGTACCATATTCCCCAATTCCTATCAGAGGCTAGATTTCTTACCTTGTATCCAGTTCTCAGTTGTTGTTCTTCTAAACCTGGATCTCCCTATGACTACTTAGAGATGGCTGATTGCTTGCACCTTAGATCATTACCATTCATTTGCTCTATTTATTCTTAGATACCTGAGGTCTGTGGTTTAGTATGCGTGATGGTCAACTGTATAAGTCAACTAGACAAGGCTATAGTACTCTGTTCTTTAATCAAATACTAGCCTAGGTGCTACTGTAATAAAAATGTTTTGTAGAAGTGGCTAACATCTACAATCAGTTAAATTTGAGTAGACTGTCCTTGATAATGTGGATGGGCCTCATTCAATCAGTCAAAGGTATTAGGAGCAAAAGCCGAGGTTTTATAGAGAAGTTCTGCCTCAAAACTGCAGTGTCAACTTCTGCCAAGTTTCCAGCCTGCTGGTCTGCCCTACAGATTGCAAACTCAGTACTGAAACATCAACTCCTTCCTGAGTTTCTGCTTGCTTGCATGTTTCATACTTGCAGCCCTCACAACCTCATGAGCCAATTCCTTAAAATCTCTCTCTCTCTCTCTCTCTCTCTCTCTCTCTCTCTCATGTATCAGCCCATTTCTCTGGAGAATCCTGGCTGATACAATATGAAAAATTTTGATATTATAACATAATTTCCCAGGGTCTGACTTACGAGTATGACATTGATTTTTGCTCTCATATCCAGATTCCCTGTCTTGACCCAATCAACAGTCTGTTTGGACCTCCAGCCCTCTTTGTTTGGATTAATCCTCTGAAGACAAATAATGAAGCAACGTCCTCAGAACTAACGCTATATTGTCCCACGTTATTAGCCTACACCTTTGCATAGACTGCATTAATTATTGGATTTGATGCCTGTCAAATAGGCACACTAAAACACTCAAAGAGAAGGAGGTGGAACAGACAAAAGCCAATGTGCTGCTTAATTAATAGACAATCTGTTGATTAACCAATGTTAGAAGCATGTTGGAGAAGTAAAAGGGTAATAAATCTATAAACTTTATGGATCATATCTACATGGCAGTGATTTGTTTACGCACAATCCCCCTTAACTAGTTTAAGAAATTTAATTGAAGCAATTCTCTTCCTTGTTATTTATCATATTTTATGAAAATTCAAAAATAATTTATAATACATTGATTAAAAAGGTTAATGAACTTGGGTTAACATAAAAATATTATCATGATACTGAGTTGTTTATTGAGAATTATTTATTATATGTTTAGCTTATATAACCACCAAACCCTGGTACATTTTAACTAAACACTCCTTTTCTGTCGAAGGATATGCCAGTATGTTTTGTGCTATGATTGATTCCTTCAGTCATGCATTTACTCATCAAATATTTACTGGGAACTTTTGTTGAAAGCATGTGCTGTGCTCTAGGACTACAAGGGACCTAGTTCTTCCTCCCTCTCCTCCATGGGCCTGGCCAAATGAGGTACAGCCCAGCAGTCAGTGAGTTGAGTAAGTGTTATGAGGGAGGAAAGGTTGCCTTGGTGACACATGGGAAGGCAGGTAACCTGTACCTTGGGGATTAAAAAAGGCCAAGAGGAAGTAAGACTTAAATAGGAACTGACAGATGAGTAAGAGGTAGGCTGGTGAAGAGGGACATTTTTCTAGTTTGCTCTAGAAGAGATGCATTGACACGTGAAGGCCAAGGGTTGTGAGAATTCCTGGTGTGCTCAAGAGATGAAGGATATAACTGGAGCATATAAAGTAAAGAAGGGTGGAGATGGGGACGGTAGGTAGTAAGAAATAAAGCTGAAGACATAATAAAGGACAAAATTTTATGAATCATGTAAAGGAATTTGGACTTGAACCTGATGGTGATCTTTCCTGTAGGGCTTTGCATCTCAGACTGGACCAGCAACATGTCAGCCCCTCCTGCATCTGTGTAATTGGCATTGCAACAAGCCGCATGGGTAATTCATAGACACATTAAACCTCGAGGAGCATTAATCTAGAGCCATTGAATGACTTTAATGAGGATGTTGAAATAGATCCTTGACCCAGTTCAGCTCTTGCTATGGGTTCTGGGCTGAACAGGAACTTTGTTTCCCAGAACATCCCAGGTAGCTCTTGGCTACCTCTCAGACCTCATCTGCTCTCACCTTCCCTTCCCCTCACTCTGTTGTAGACTCGCTTGCCTGAGTAAGGTGCCTTCTCAAGGAGATATGCCTGAATAACATATTTCTACTGTAGGGACTTCATCCCTATCCCAGACTCCGCTCTGCTCCAGGTAACTACGTGATTGTTCCCACAGTTCATTCTAACCTGTGCTCAAATACCACCTCCTCAGAAAGACCCCCGAGACCTCCCTAAAATACCTGCCCTGTCTCTCATTCCCCTTTACCTTGCTTAATCTTTTATCATAATATATATGTTATGTTACGTAGTTTTATTTTTTATAAATACCATAGTTGCTTATTTGTTGGTTTAGTACTGGACTCACACACTACAGTATAAGTCCCCTGAAGACACGGAATTTTCTCTCATGTTTATTGTTGTACTGCCAACACCTAGGTACTCAATGGATGTGTGCAAAAGGAATGAATGACTGAATAAATGAACTAGAAGGTTAGTTAAAGCAAAAAAAAAAAAAAAATCAAACACCATATGCATGAAAGCCTGAAGCTACTCACCCCTGACTCCCCTAAACAAACCTGCACTCTGCAGTGCAACTGAACTAAAATCCTCTTAAGCTTCGAGGCGTAGTGGGAGTGAGAGCTGACAGAGGAAATTTTCTGACATTCACAAAGTATTGTAGAAATCCTGGTGTGATGGCATATTTCCACATTCCTTGGAAGATTCAGGGATCCTAGGGTCAAGAATAACTGATGAGTTTTAGAGATTACCAGTAGAAAATTTTGCATGATGATGTAGAGCTCTAAAGAGCTGGATGAACAATGAGAAGTGTTTTATAGTTTAACAAGAGATGGCTTACAGTTTAACTTTTTCCCCAAATGCCAATAACTTTGTCACTCAAAATACTTTGCTTTTTATACTTCAAGGGCTCGATAGCCAAATGTGTGGAATGAGTACTGTAGTCGACAGCTCAGAATTATAGAACATTTCCATCATCACAGAAATGTCTATTGGGCAACACTGTTTTTGACTCTTTCATATCCAGTACTGTAGATGTCCTGGTGTGGGATGTGTTTAAAGAACATGAAGGAAGGATGGCTTGAGCATCTTTAACAGTGGAGGCAGGAAGGTACCTGTGTGTCTGTTGAAGTTGTTGGAGGGTTCAACATTTTGTCAATACTGGTTTGAAATTACCTATCATGTCAGTGGCACTCCAGGAAGAAAAGTGTCAGAGACTGATATGTGTGAGAATAGGGCAATGTCCTACCATGTTTCCCCGAAAATGAGACCTAGCCGGACCATCAGCTCTAATGCATCTTTTGGAGCAAAAATTATTACAAGACCCGGTCTTATTTTACTATAAGACTGGGTCTTACATGATATGATATGATATGATATGATATGATATGATATGATATGATATGATATGATATGATATGATATATGATATGATATGATAGCAGGTCTTATATTATAGTAAAATAAGACCAGGTCTTATATTAATTTTTGCTCCAAAAGACGCATTAGAGCTGATTGTCCGGCTAGGTCTTTTTTCGGGAAAACACGGTATGTGCCTTTGACACTGGATGTGGAGATGCATTTTGTCTGCAGCATAAAAGAAGATGCTTCCAATATCTCTAGATCTGAATTTCTAAACCACTGGGTGGAAGACACCATATTTCAGATGCACTAGATGAAGTTCTCACAGTGGGGAGAGGGCACTGGTTGGGATGGGACCAGTACTGGTTGTTGAGGGGAGAGGTTTAATGATCAGGCCCTTTCTAAGCCTTAGTATTTTAACTATGGAAATGGTTTAAACAGATGATCGCTAAGGTTCTTTCTTGCCCTGATATCCTAACACTGGCATTTCTGTAAAAGCTACCCAGCCTGCAGCTGTCAGGCTTTTTCATGTCTTTGCCCGGTGGTGAGCTTCTGACTTAAGATAAATGCAAAGTAGATACAATGAAGATATTTGGACAACTCAGAGATAGATATCTAAATTAGCATCTTAGAAAAATAATATCCAAAATGCTATATCAGAGATGAAACAAGAAAAGTTCAACTTAAAAAAGTTGCAATATTAGGTACACACATGTGCCATATCTATTTCAGTTGCTTACTGTAACCATTTACCACTTTTTAAAGCATATTTTTAATGAGTTTGGGGAAAACAGTTAATATATCACAGTGAAGATAATAGCAAAGGCTTATTGGATAGGATGAGTCATATTTTTTTAAAAAGAAAATAGGTATAGTGAGTGTGATGGAAGTTTAGCAACTTCACTTAAGAGTAGTGTGAGCCTGGCACCGTGTCTAATTCCTGGCTAAGCACCCCATGGATAAAACAGAATGTGCTTCTATAGCCTTGAACTTGGTTTCTCCCCAGATCTCAGCTTATAGGTCTCTCAGGTTTCTTGCTCCTATGGCTTTAGGAAGCCGTTCTCCCACACTACACTTTGGCACCTAGAACTAACTATACCCTGGCTATGTGCCTTTGAGCATAGGTCTCCAGCCAATCTAAATGTTCTCTGCTAAAGGATGCTTACATAGTTGTTACATGGATTTAAGTTCACATTTCTGCATTGGGTCCATTTTGCTGCCAAATACAAAATCCCCCATCCATTTTCCCTTAGAGGGACAGGATGGGTAACTAAGGTGATGAGGATTTCACGGGGCCTTGCCATGTAGAGAAAGTATCTCTTTCTCAGGTCTCTGGTACTCTTGGTGTCACAGGAGCATGGTGAGCCAACAAGTGAGCAGCAATAGTGGGGATCCAGTCAACGAGCAGTAAGTCACAGAAGGCACCAAAACATGGGAAAGAGCCAGGGTCAAATTTTGAAAACTGGAGGACAGAGCCAGGAAATCACAGAACTATGGCACCAAGGACACAGAGGGCCAAGTTCAGTGGGTAAAGAAAATTATCCTAAAGTAAAACTTGGACAGGTACCTTTGCTGGTAGCTTGCTTTTACATTGTCTTTGCAACAGGAGGCATGAAAGAGTTTGCTACATATAAAAAATGTTTGTGATTAAAAATCACATACCGTAAAATTTAACATCTTAACCATTTTTAAGTTTACAGTTAAGAGTGTAAGTATATTAACATTGTTTTGCAACAGAGCTCTAGACCTTTTTCATCTTGCAAAACAAACCCCATACCCATTGAACAATAACTCCCCATTTCCCCTTCCCTCGGCCCCTGGTAACCACCATTCTACTTTCTGCTTCTATGAGTTTGACTACTTTAGATACCTCATAAGTGGAATGTTACAGTAGTTGTCTTTTTGTGACTAGTTTATTTCACTTAGCATAATATTCTCCAGTTGTAGCATGTGAAAGAATTTTCTTCTTTTTTTAAGGCTGAATAATATTCCTTGTATGTATATAGCACTTTTTGTTATCTGTTTACCCACTGATGGACTTTTGCGTTACTTCTTGGCTATTTTGAATAATGCTACAGTGAACATGGGTGTGCAAAAGCCTGCTACATTTTAGACAAGGATGAGGTGAGCATCTAATTTCAGAAATACCAAACAGCAGGACTCATGTTCCACTGCTGTTGACACAAGATGGCACAGAACTTATCTTCAAGAATCGGAAGAAAGAGAAGCCATTACCCTGAGAAACTAGGCATAGGCTAACACATCAATCAGTAAATAAATATACTTATTGATTGAATGCTATGCATGAGACCCTGTTGTAGGCATTTGAGATAATCCCTGACTTCATGTTTCCTATAATCTAGGATGTCAGGAAACCTCACCACATAGAAATAAAACAGCTCTCTTTTCAATTGTTTTCTTTCCCTCTGGTTTTAACACATGTATACCTTCTTCATAGCACATGCTAAATGATTGGGATGATTATACCTGAAAATATGGCCCATTTTGCAAAACTTTATTGAGGTAAACTTGAAATAAAATGAAATTCACAGATCTTAACCGTAGAATCTAATGGATATTAATAAAATAAATCTAACCACCACCTCAATCAAGACACAGAACACTTTTATTGCACATTTATTATTTTGATGTCTTCCTGATGAACTAACCTATCCTTATGAAATGTCCTCTTTATATAAGGCAATACTCCTTGCATTAAAGCTTGGCTTGACAAGGTCAGTTAAAATTACATAGGATGGCTAGGGTAGTCTCCCTCTTAGTATTCTTCTTACATCTGAAAATTTAATTGACCTGAGCACAGCAGATTTAATACCAAGAAGAGAATGCTCTCAGAAATTCTTACTCTAAACGTAGGTAAAGCTATGGATCTCCATGAGCCTTCTTCAATCCCTCCTTCAATTCTTCCATTTCACTGGCCCTGTGCATTCATAGCTCAAGGCTGCCTACTCCCTTCTTGTATTCAGTCCCATACTTAATCTTGGCTTTGACAGCTGAGATGGTGGCTCTGACTATTTCGTCCTTAAACGTGATAATTTGCACATTTTAGGTTCAACTGACTTCCGGTTTCCCTAGGTAATTACTCTGCCAGATTCACCGTGGGCTTGTGGTAACAAGGTAGTATTTATCTAAATACACAGTGCAGTTTTAGCAGGACCCCTGGGAGGAGGAATTGTTGCTAGAGACATTCAGCCCTCAGTTTTGGTGAAAAATAATGACAATCTTTTCCCCAGGCTCTATTTAGTGACTGTCCAAATCTAAGCACACATCCTGGTTTCCATGATTGGCTTTGAGTATTTCCTAAGCTTCCCTTAGGAACACATCTATAAACCTACCTTTAGGTCACTTCTGTGCCTGCCTACTCTTTCCAATTTGGTATTGATTCTTGGTAACTCGTGCAAAGTGTGATTTTATATCTAAGTTCTCAGGGTAATTTACTTTATTTCACAATAAACAGGTATTTGTGGAGCTCTACTTTGCCAGTCAGCTAAACAAAAAGTTCAACAGTTAAGAGAAAAGATACATGTGCAAACAAGTCATTATAATGCACTTTGAAATGTCTTATACGAATAAACAACAAAATGTACTTACCCTGACAAGCATCCAAGCTTTTCATTGATGCAATTTGCAGCTTCCCCAGCAGCCTAATGCAGCGTAAAATATAAAAGGTCAATGCTAGGAGTTTCCAGAGAATATACAAAGGTGATCTAAGGGATATATAATTCAACCATTTCCATATGACCCTTCAGCATTCAATGAAGGCAAAATGTACCACTAATGGACAGAAATAAACACATCTAAACTTGTTTATGTTATTTGTCTTTGGGCATCCAAAACTGCAAGACAGAAACCATGTATTTAAGGAATGGCTTTGTGCTCTTGAAGTTGCTGATTTGAAATTGCTTAGAGCTCCTTTATCCAGGAAGAATATGCTGATGCAAATGTTTAAAATCCTGCCTTTCTTCTTAGTATCTTTGTGAAATCAAAAAATACACAAGGATGCTTCATGTATATTGGAATAATTATTCTTAATCAAAGTGAATTACCTTGAGTAGGTCAAATGTGAATCCCAATTCTTTTCAGAAATAGCAGCAAATCACTCTAAAGAAATACAAGATCTACCTATTTTCCCACAACCTTTACCCATTATTATAGGCATGTATTTCCTGTTACACAACCCTATGATTTTTGTTTTGTATGGATGATGTAACTGGGACTGCAAAAGTACTCTTAGAGAGTCAACAGAGAATTCCTAATCATAACATTGTGCCCAAATATCTTGGTGGGAGAAACTAATTCTAAGGACAAACATGACAAAATTGACAGACATACACAAAGTCATCTTCGTATATTTTGAACCCTATCACTTCTACTTTTTCTGAAAAGAAAGAAGAATCATAATTCCTGATCAAAATAGAAGAAGAAAGACAATTCTACTACCCATCTCTTGAGGAAGTAGCTATGCTCTTGGTAATTTTTGTATACATATTTTCATCCTTTAGCTCTGCAAAGGTAATTTGTTAGAGCTGTGTTGTTAATGACAATGAGGTCTGGAGTGAGGAGCAGAAGAAGGAGAGACTGGAGATGGGCAGTAACTAGATCTCGAAGACTACATACTACCCTAAGGAGATTTGTTGACATGGCCAATTTATGTTTCAGATCTTTTTAAAGGTGGATTGATTGGGTAAGAAATTGGAAACAGTAAGAAAAGTGTGCAATATCCAGATGAGAGAATCTGAGGGACTGTATTTATATAGAAGCACTGGAGATAGAGGGGAGAAAGTTAAGGGGAGGGAAAGTGTGGGGCTAGAAAGTGGAGGTGGATGGAATGAGTGCAGAGAAGGTAACTGAGAGGTATTTGAATCCATTCTTCCAGTGCTAAACTCAAGAAGAGGCATTAGACATATGAAAAAATGCTCACTATCACTAATCATCAGAGAAATGCAAATAAAAAACACAATGAGATATCACCTCACCCCAGTTAGAATGGCTACCATCAACAAGACAAACAGTAACAAATGTTGGAGAGGCTGTGGAGAAAAAGGAACCCTCATACACTGTTGGTGGAAATGCAGATTGGTGCAGCCACTATGTAAGGCAGTTCCTCAAAAAATTGGAAGGTCCTCAAAAAATTACGAATAGAATTACCGTATGACCCAGCAATCCCTCTCCTGGGTATCTACCCAAAATGTCTGAAAACATTCATACATAAAGACAAGTGTGCCCCAATGTTCATTGCATCTTTATTTACAGTGGCCAAGACATGGAAACCATCAAAATGTCCTTCGATAGATGAATGGATAAAGAGGTTGTGGAATACTATTCGGCGGTAAGAAAAGATGAAATAGGACCATTTGTGACAACGTGGATGGACCTTGAGAGTATAATACTAAGCGAAATAAGTCAGGCAGAAAAAGCAGAGAACCATATGATTTCACTGATATGTGGTATATAAACCAAAAACCACAAAAGAGCAAGACAAACAAATGAAAAACAAAAAATCATAGACACAGACAATAGTTTAGTGTTTACCAGAGGGTAAGGGGTGAGGGGGTGGTAGATGAGGGTAAAGGGGATCAAATATATGGTGATGGAAGAAGAACTGACTCCGCTGGTGAACACACAATGGAATTTATAGATGATGTAATACAGAATTGTACACCTGAAATCTATGTAACTTTACTAACAATTGTCACCCCAATAAACTTGAATTAAAAAAAAAGAAGAGGCATTTAAAAAATAGTATTATGTATCTTAATCTCATGCCCTTTACTCAGGACACTTGGCTCATATTTTTTTCTTATGATACTTGGCAGATTCTAAGTGAATTCAACTCTTCTAATTAGAAAATAATTTTGAAATAGGCAAACAACAGGAAAACGATAGTTTAACTGAAGTAAATATCACCATTCATCATCATTTTTTTCATTCTGTTTTTATGTCTAAGGCTATGAGTTAATCTATCCCTTAGTAATGATTTCTTTTTGCTCTTCGTTGAATAGCCTATTTTTTTTTTTTTTTGAATAGCCTATTGTTAAACATTTTCTAGACCCTGCATAACTCTTGGAGATGACAAAAATGAAAGTTGGTAGATATCATTAACCCACAGATATGGTCAAATATTTTAAATAATACTACCAAAATATTTCCCACAAAACACAAAAGATAACTATTTCCTATTCTGCTAATACTCCAAACTTAACAAGAGTTTAAACTGGGAACTCATATTAAAGTCTCACCTGGGAGCACAGTATTTAGTTCAATTTTGTGATATTCTATTTTCAAGAGAAACATAATATTATGGATTTATGTTAAGTTAATAAAAATTTTAGACTTTTACATATTTCATTCTAGAAATATTGTGATATAATCTTAAAACATCTATTTTGAAATATATTACTTATGCAAAAATATTTATAATTTATAGACACAGAAAAATGGATAGTACTCACTGCAGAAATTAATATGTGAATTTATTAAGGTCACTGGTTTCAAGGTCAATATTAAAAAAATCAATTGTGTTTCTACATACTAATAACAAATATTTGGAAAATATAAAATATATAGTTTAACTTACAATAGCATCAAAAATATCAAATTCCTAATAATAAATCCAACAAAAAATATTTAGAACTTTCTTATCAAACAATACAAGATTGCTAAAAGAAATTAAAGAAGATCCAAGTAAATGAAGAGATGTATAACATTCATAGATTGGAAGATTCAGCGTTAAGATGTAACTCTCTCCTAATTGATCTGTAACTTGAATGCAATCACAACAAAATTCCCAACAATTTTTTATACAAATTGATATATTGGTTATTCTTACAGTGGATTTCATATGTTTTTTCTAGTTTCCTAAGGCAGACCCTTAGATCATTAATTTGAGATCTTTCTTCTTAGCGCTGTAACTTACCCATAAATGCTGCTTAAGCAGCACCTCACACATTTTGATATATTATGTTTTCACTTTCCTTCAACGCAAAATGCATTCTAATTCTCCTTTTGATTTATTTGACTTATAGGTTATTTAGAAGTAGAGTATTTAATTTCCAAATATTTGGAGACTTTCCAATGAGTTTTCTGCCATTTATTTCTAATTTAATTCTATTGTGGTCTATATGATCTGAATCCATTTAAAAGTATTGAGACTAGTTTTGTGTCCCAGAATATAGTCCACCTTGGTAAACATTCTGTATGCACTTGAGAAGAACATATATTCTGCTCTTGTTGAGTGGTGTGTTCTATAATTTTGAATTAGGTCAAACTGATTAATAGTATTCAAATCATTTATATCCTTAATGATCTTACCTCTACTTGTTCTATGAATTATTGAAAGAGGGTTTTTGAATTCTAGTTATAATTGTGGATTCATCTATTATGTACTTCAGTTTTTGCTGCATATATTTCAATGTTCTGTTTGTTGGTGAATAAGTGGTATATTTTGATCTCAATGTATTTCTTATGCACTAACTATTGATTTTATTATACCTCTTATTTTCTTCCTTCCTTCTCAAGCTTTTTAAGTTGTGTTATTTTTATTTCATCTAAACCTATAACATACATATAATATTCTTCTTTTGGCCCCACACCTCGTATTTGTCTTGAGTCTAAAAAATAAATATATTCAACACTGACAAGACCATTTGATACAGGTTTCCCAGTCACTTTTTGTTCTTGTTGTTGAATGTATAGCTTTCCATAGAAAAGTTTCATGAATATGTTATCTTTTGAATTATTTTATATTTAACAATATTTTTCTAAATCTTATACAGCTTGGCTGGGTATAAGATAATTGGCTCACTTTATTTCCCCTGGAGCTTCTTAAAATGAAGCTACAATTTTGCTTTGCTTTGCACTTTGCTGTTTACAAGTCCAACGCCCACCTGACTTATTTTCCCTGGTGATTTCCTTTTATCATTAAGATCCACTTTTTTAGTAGCATGTCTTGGAGTTAGCTGTATATATAGAGATTCAGATTTCCTTTTACTTTTGGAATATTTTCTTCGATTATAGATATAAACATTAGTTATAATCTATTGTTTCATTTTTCTTCAAGGACTCAATTTCACATAGGGAGGAATTTACTTTTCTATCTTCTATTATTATCCTCTCAATCTTTTTATCTATTTTACTTTAATTCATCTCTGAAATCCTCTTATTATATGTTTAATATAATCTACTCTCTCCAGTAAACCCTGTAATTTATTCTTAGCTCATTTTCTTTTTCTTTCATTATTTTAGGCATTCAGCAAATCTTTCTTTCTGCTCCTATCTCTTTTTAAATTTTTCTGATTTAGAATTTATTCATATTGTGCATATTTATTTAAGAATATTTAATTTAGTTGAAATGTATTATAGTTTTGTTTTGATTTAGGGTCAGATTTTGGGGGTAGAATTTTCAGTAGCTAAAATATTTTAATTTTATTTTTTTTCTACTTATATTAACTTTACATGTATATGGTCTGCTGTTTTCTGCTCATTTTAAAGTAACCATATTTCTCAGAATAGAAGTGTCATGTGTATATAGATAATAAGTGTGGGAATTGGGTAGCTTCCTAGGTTTTTTAGTTCAGTAGCTTCTCTTTCTTTTGGTATAGTGAAGTGTAATTTTTCAGTAGTTGAATCCCTTTTTATTTAGGGAAGGGGGGATGCTTCTGGATTTTGATACTCTTTTCTTTTGGCAAGAATCTTAATTTTTAACACTTGCTTGGTTCTTTCCCTCTACCACTAAGCCTCCAAGAATTGACCCCTTCTCCCAGAAATGGTGTCTTTCCAAGACTGCTATCTCCAATCATAGGCTCTTTCAGGTCTTCTCTTTTTGATATCTCAATAGATAGGGAGGGGTCTGATCTAAGAGGTCTTGAACTTATTCTCAGTGTTATCTTACTCTGGGTGGGATTTACCTATCCTCTTCTATTCTTAGTCTTTTTACTCTCAGCTTCAGCATAAGTTATGAGGAAGACACAGCAATTTTCAAATATATTTTACATACTTACATATAAATTGTATTTTATAGAATCCTCTGTCTATTAAGTTGTACGTGTAGGCCACAGATAGTTTTATTTGCTCTTCTTGTTGATTTGTATGTTTTTTGGAGAATGCATGGAGAAAAGCAGATTAAGATGGCTGCCATTATCTTATGTGAACCTGAAAGCTCGAAAGTATTCTTATTTTTCCTATGAAATTCAGACCTATATATGTAATCACACAATTTTATAAGCAACATTGCCTATTGATCTTTATGTTAAAAAAGTAATGGATCTTTGGATCCTGTCAGATCTGTATTAATATAACCAGTATATTGGTTACTATTTATGTAAGCTTAACCTTCATGTCTTTATCTATAAAAAGCAAATAATTATCTCAAAGTATATTGTTAAAGTTAAATGATATAATAAATAAATAAATAAATGATATAATTTAATAAACTTAAAAGTACATGTCATTATAGGACATTTCTTTCCATTTTAGAGAACATAGTCTTAACAGTAAATGCATCTGCTATCCACAAAGGATAGCTATAATGGGTTAGGGAAAATGATTTTTAAAAGTATTATCAATATCTGCTATTACACACATCTACTGTTATTCATGAAGAGAGCCCTGTCACTTTAGCTAATGTGTAATCCTATTGACGTAACATATGGCTACTAGGTGGATTAAGACATTTATTAATTTGTATTTTATAAAAGGAACAATCATGATGACGGATTAGAATATTATGGGAAAACATGTCTCTGCTGCAGCGAATGGTCTCCTTGAAATTACTTTTCAAATTTATTGTTGTTCAAATACACTAGCTCTATTCTGAAAGTCTGACATGAAATATGTTATCAAGTAAGAAATGATTTTTTTAAACCACCTTCATTGATAAGTACATAGGCAATGAGAGGGTAGCAAACATGGAGGAAATCGTGTTTTGTCCTTTGGGATCCTTCATGACTCAGTGCTTTTTGAGCAGTATCAATTTTAAGAATTAACTTTGTTTCCTCTTATTGCACCAACAACATTAACCCCAATCAAAAGAGAAGAAAGTCATCCAACAATTACTGCAGCCCAATATATCAAGTGGTTTATCTGTTTTCTTTATGTTTTAGAAATATGTATATACATTCTTAGAGCTTTAAATGTAAAAGTTGTAGCACAGACTCATTTTTGCCATTTGCCTTTACAAAATGGTTTATCAATACACTCAAATTAGAATGATGCAAAAATGTGAGTATGCATGGTCAAAGACTGAAGTCATAATAATGAGTGATCTTTCCCCAATTTTCTCAAATACACTTTAATATCATTACATTACATTTCATTTCCTATAACTACATACTAATAACTAACATACACTGAGTATGGCCTAGTGCTAGACAATATTTTAAATGTTTTACATGCAATGTTTTATTTAATGCTCACATTTTTGAAAATGAAGAAAGGGAGTCACTAAGAAGCACAGTAATTTGATCAGGGTCACACTATAATAGCAATTTTCCACAAATGTGATACTTAATAGAATTTGTAATTATCATGTTGAATCTTTTTTATTAAGATGAACATTTTTCCTATAGAGACAACCCTAAAATACTTAAATTTTGACCACAAAAGAAAAATTAAAACAGATAATGTTTTTATTGTAGTTTTTACAGTTGAAAAGAACCACTGAATTTATCCAATACAAATCTTTACTTCAGCAAGATCCCAAGAACTGGCCCTGGAGCTTTAACTGAATACTCCATTAATGGTAAATTTATTATTTTACTAGGTAGTCCATTCCTCCTTGGACTTACTACATATTATAGATGGAGCAAATCACTTCTCTTTCACTTTAGCCACTTCTCATTTTGCCTTTCAAAGTTATACCATATTAAATAAAATCTCGATATCACAAGTCAAGGATTTGTGTGAAGACATGTGTTATGGTTGAAAGAACACTGAATTAGGAATCAAGAGACTTGGGTTACTGTTCCCTGATACCTAAAATTGTATGGTGGTAGTCGTAAAGTAAATGACTGCTGAGCCCCTGTGCATTTCTTTTTTCTACAGTTGTAGCGCTGTCAAGGATCTCAGGAGATGTTGAGAAAAGTCTTTCATGTGTCTTGACAGTGACCTTGTGTTCATGGTGAGGGTACAGATGATAACATAAACAACCTACTTACTTAACTACATAAAAATGAAAACCTTTGCAAATAAGCTCCCATATTATATTCAAAAGTTTATTACAGAATCAAACTAGGAAGAAAAATGATTTACAATGAATATGAAAAATATGGTGTATGTGTTCTTAATATATAAAGATATATTATGAATCAATAAGAAAAGGACAAACATAGCAGTTGAGAAATTCAAGGGCATGGAGTGAAGAAGCAATTCACTAAAAGGAGAAGTACTAATAGCTAACATATATGGGGGGATATTTCTTTTCTTCACTAGCAAAGTTGTCTGTTGTTTTTGTATCTTGTTACCTTTTGGAGAAACATGCCTCTTCTATTCCAAAGGGTCTTGCCCAAACTGTGCCCCTCTTTACACAAACTAGAACAATCAACACTCCTTCCAGAGAAAAGTCAAGTCTGAGTTGTTTGAACAGCAGCACCTTCAAGACACTCTCCATTAGTTCATGTTACCTGTATCTCCAGAACTATCATCCAGTTTCAACTGAAATCAGATTGTTCAATTGTATTTTCAATGCTGCAGGATATCCACTGTTCTTTTTTTAAAAAATGCCTTTTTCTTTGAGTTAATTAGGACCTTTTTAAGGTGCTTGGAATGAAATGAATTTAATATAGAAAGTAAAGAAAGAAATAAGAAGTAAGGCAAGAAGACACTCTTTCTCTATAAATGTTAAAATTAAATACTAGCCAAGAATTATTACAGTGAAGAGGACAAGAAAATGTACCCTCTTATAAACTTCTAGAAACTGCTGCAATTTTTCTGAGGTTAATATTTTATAATTTCTTCCCATGTAATACTATTTCTATTAATTTATAGAAATTAAGTTTATACACAACTTCATACAAATATTAAAATATACATATAGATTTATAAAATTGAAACATTACAAATAAACTGAATGTTTAGTACTACAGATGTGATTGAAATATCATTTTGTAGCTATATAATTAAATGCTTTGTAATTATTAAGTTATTATGTTTTAGAATAACATGAGAAATTGCTTATGACCTAATCAGGGTAAACAAAACAGATTCCAAGATATGTAGCATGACCTCAATTTGGGGTAGAAAGCATACATTTGCACAAAAAAACTGCAAGAAGGAAATATGACAATATGTTAACATTTTCTCACTTTGTTTGTACTTTTACTTTTTTTTTTCCTAAAAGGAACAAGTTTTACTTTTAAAATCAAAATAAAACTATATAACTCAAAATTAATGTGTATAAGGATTCCATATTTTACCTAATAAGTATGCACTTTGTGGTCAGATAGATTTTGAATCCAACTACTACCACTAATTTCATCTTTTTAATCTTAGTTTCTTCTGTGTAAAATGGGGATAATAACAGTACCAGCCTCCTAAGTTGATGAAATGAGATCATGCACTAGTCATTGTGTCTGCCATCTAATAAGTTCTCAAAATGTTTAGCTCCTATTATTTATTATAGTGGCTTCCTCATATTTAGATAATTAAAAGTATTTGGTATGCTGAATATTTGGTCTTCATTTCTCAATTCCCTGGTTACGGTTTTTAGTTAACTTTAATGCAGTGTTTTGAAAATGTGTCAGTTCTATGATAATAAATCCTCTGATAGCTTTTAGCACAAGTGCAAACAAAGGCTTCAGCTTCCCCTATGGGTACATCACAGTAATCATGGCATCAACAGCAACATGCCTCTTGATTAGATCAATTAATGCAGGCAGACAAGATATTTATTTTGCATTTTTCAATTTTTATGCTCCCTGGTGACTTCCTGTTGTTAAATGCTTGCCATTACTCTTATACTTCTTTTCATCTGGACCACTGAATGGTGTAATGAACTTTCAGTTACTTATATGAGAGTAATTTATCCAACACCAACTCACAACTGAAATCGCGATCTATAAGAGATGAAAGAATGAGGTACTAAAAGGGGTGAGCGAGAACATTATAGCTCTTCAAAATTTTTCAAAACTTCCTTTAATACTAAAAAGTAGTATATAATTATGAATTAGAGATTGGAAAAAATGAATAGTTTTTTATGCTTATTAGCCATTTGAATTTTTCTTCTTTAATTTTTATTCATGTCAAGAGCTATTTTTATTGTTTTCTCCCCTTCCCCCCCTTCCCCTCTCCACCTTCCCTTTCCCCTGCCCCCTCCCTTTCTCTCCCACACCCCTTTGCAAAAAGGGGAATGGATCATAAGAACATAGAATTATATCACACAACTCAACAGCAGAAAATGCACCTGAGTATCACAAAGGTCTTGCGACCAGGAACTAGAGAGAAGAATAGACTCTAAATGTCAACAGGGGAAGCCATCAGGGAGTGCAATCTATCATAGCCTCTTTTCAGTCTTTGCAACAGGTAAGGAAATGCTGAAGAGAGAAAATTCTACAACCGTAATTTAAGATCAGCTGATGTACAGGCCCTGTACACTGAAATCCGGAGGACAGGTTTTCAGCAAGTTGTACTGGCTTGGAACCACCACCACTTCTCTGCCATCCAGTGAGCTGTGCCCTTTCCGACAAATCTGAATCAATATTTGGGAGCACCTCTTTGGATGCTATTTCAGCTTCAGGGGTAGTGACTGCAGCTCATAGCTGTTATCCCTGTATTTTTAGAGTTTTCTTTACTGCTTATAGGCCAATCCCTCATTATTCTAATCCCTATTATACTTAATCATGGCTTTTTGAAAAATTATTTCCTATTAAAATCAATGGGTGGTTTCTGTCTCTTGATCGGACCCTGACTAATATTCCCCATTCTAAATTCTAGTTGAAGCCACCCTAAAAGTCATATTCCTCATACTTTTAAAAAATACAATTACATTTTTAACCATTTTGGCAGTTTGTTTCTAATATTGTTAATTATGATAATATTATGAATAGTTAACCATTAAGATTTTTCCCTTCTGGTTAGATCAGGATTTCTCATTGGCATTACTGATATTTTGAATTGAATAATTCTTTGTGATGAGAGGCTTTCCTGGGTATTGTAGCTTGTTTAGTAGCTTTCCTAGCTAGATGCTAGGGTATTAGGTGAAAATCACCCCATCCCAAACTTGCCAGACATTGCTAGTATCCCCTGGGAACCAAAATCACTCCTGGTTGAATTGAATTGAGTGGTTTCCTCCATTATACATATGTAAAACAAAAACAAAAACATATAGTCCTTTTATCCAGTTGAAATATATTTTGGAATGAAAGCAGACGCTTAGAAACATATAGCCTTCCTAGGCTGAACCATGAAGAATTGGAAAATCTAAACAGACCGATCACCAGTAATGAAATTGAATCAGTCATCCAAAACCTTCCCAAAAGCAAAAGTCCTGGACCGGATGGCTTCACTAGTGAATTCTTCCAAACCTTCAAAGAGGACCTAATACCAATCCTGCTCAAACTCTTCCAAAAAATTGAAGAGACAGTACTCCCTAACTCATTTTATGAGGCCAACATTACCCTGATACCAACACCTGGTAAGGACAACAACAACAAAAAAAGAAAACTACAGACCAATATCTCTAATGAATACAGAGGCAAAAATCCTTTAAAAATTCTAGCTAATCAAATGCAAAAATGCATTAAAAAGATTATTCATCATGACCAAGTGGGGTTCATCCCAGGGGCACAAGGATGGTTCAACATATACAAATCCATCAATGTGATACATTACATACAATAAAGAACAAAAATCATACGATTATATCAATTGATGCAGAAAAAGCGTTTGACAAGATACAACATCCATTTATGATTAAAACACTTAATAAAATAGGTATAAAAGGAAAATGTCTTAACATAATAAAGGCCACATATGACAAACCCTCAGCTAATCTCATAAGTAATCTTAAGAAAAAAGAACAATGCTGGAGGTATCACACTCCCTGACTTTAGCTTGTACTACTGGGCTACAATAATCAAAACAGCATGGTATTGGCAGAAAAACAGACACATAGACCAATGGAATAGAATTGAGAACCCAGAAATAAAACCAGGTAAATATGGACAGATAATTTTTGACAAAGAGCCAAAAACATACAAAGGAGAAAAGACAGCCTCTTCAATAAATGGTGCTGGCAGAATTGGAAAGCCACGTGCAAAAGAATGAAACTGGACTGCTATCTATCACCATGTACCAAAATTAATTCAACATGGATCAAAGACTTAAGCATAAGACCTGAAACAATAAACTGCATAGAAGAAAACATAGGTACTAAACTTATGGACCTTCGGTTCAAAGAGCATTTTATGAATTTGACTCCAAAGGCAAGGGAAGTGAAAGCTAAAATAAATGAATGGGACTATATCAAACTTAAAAGCTTCTGTACAAGAAAAGAAACTATCGAAAAATAAAGAGGCAACCAACTGAATGGGAGAAGATTTTTGCAAACAGTGCCTCCGATAAGGGGCCAATATCCAAAATATACAAGGAACTCATGCAACTCAACAACTAAAAAACAAATAACCCAATTGAAAAATGCGCAGAGAACCTGAAGAGACATTTCTCCAAAGAGGACATATAAATGGCAACTAGACATATGAAAAAATGCTCAACATCACTAATCATCAGTGCAATGCAGATAAAAACCACAATGAGATATCACCTCACCCCAGTTAAAATGGCTATCATCAACAAGACAAATAGTGACAAGTGTTGGAGAGGCTGTGGAGAAAACGGAACCCTCATACACTGTTGCGGGTAATGCAGACTGGTGTAGCCACTATGAAGGCAGTGTGGAGGTTCCTCAAAAAATTACAAATAGAATTACCACATGACCCAGCAATCCATCTCCTGGGTATCTACCCCAAAAATCTGAAAACATTTATACATAAAGACACATGTGCTCCAATGTTCATTGCAGCTTTGTTTACAGTAGCCAAGACATGGAAATAACCAAAATGTCCTTTGATAGATGAATGGACAAAGAAGTTGTAGTATATATGCACAATGGAATACTATTTGGCAGTAAGAAAAGATGAAACAGGACCATTTGTCACACCATGGATGGATCTTGAGATTATAATGCTAAGCAAAATAAGTCAGACAGAAAAAGCAGGGAACTGTATGATTTCACTGATGTGTGGTATATAAACCAAAAACAACAAAAGAGCAAGACAAACAAATGATAAACAAAAACTCATAGACACAGATAATAGTTTAGTGTTTACCAGAGGGTAAGAGGGGAGGAGGGTGGTAGATGAGGGTAAAGGCGATCAAATATATGGTGGTGGAAGGAGAACTGACTCTGGGTGGTGAACACACAATGGGATGTGTAGATGATGTGATACAGAATTGTACAACTGAACTCTATGCAACTTTACTAACAATTGTCACCCCAATAAACTTCAATTTTAAAAAAAGAAATAAATAAAAGAACTTATGTCCAAGAGTGGAGAGGACATGTAGATAATTTCAAAATAGGCTGGTGCTTGCTAAAAATGTGAAATGTCCAAGGTGAGGTTGCTAACAAAATCCTTATATGAGGGATCATTAACCCAGTCCAAGGGGAAGAACGGATGGAGATCAGTGAAAGATTTTCAAATAAAGTTGCATCTCAGCTGGATAAGAATGATTTAGCCCAGTTAACTGTGTATGAGGCAAGGATTGGATGGAGAGCAGTTGATATGGAAGGTACAGCATGAGAAAATTCAAAAATGTATGTGACTGGGGAGCAGAGACTCATAGCATCCAGAATTGCTGAAGTTCAGGCAAGAAGTAATAGAATGAGCCTTCAAAAGTTAGAGACCAGATCTTAAAGGTTTTTATGTCAAGCTAAAGTACTTCGTCTTAACCTTGTTGGAAATATGGCACCTATGTGTGAGTTAATACTGTCAGATTTGATTTTTATAGGTAGAGCAGAGTGGTGGTGCTATGAAGGATGGATTCACAGATGTGAGATGGACTAGATATAGGAAAACAGGTTATTACAACAAGAAGAAAGTTATTACAAACTGAGCTGGGTTATACCCGCAAAGGTGTAGATAAAGGTAGAGATTTGAGAAACTGGTAGGATTTGACTAATTGTATATTGCTATGGGTTTCTAGTGTGCCAATTTAGCTAATCTGGACCTGTGTTTCTCAGAATTCCCTTCCCTAAATAGTTCCAGGTGAGAATGGATAATGTGAAACATTTTGTGTGAGTTTTGGAAGGCAGAAGTAAAATAGCAGTAATATTCTTTTTATGCTGGAAATACCCGTGGGGGCACTGGGCATCGTTGCAGCTCAGACACATTGCTACTGATAGGCTGGCTCACCTTACTGGCTTCAGCAGCTAACTGCTGGGCCCACTGCCCGTCAAGTTCCCACTAGCTTTCCTGCAGCTTTTCTTGAGCCAGACCCAGTACCAGGTGCGAAAGGAACAGCCAGCTCCAACCGGGGTAAAATTCCTATATAAACCCATATTTTATTCATTCCTAGTGGTTCTATTTTTCTGATCAAATCCTGACTGATAAAGATATAGTGAGTGATGGAGAGGAAGGATTGTATAAACTCACCAGATTTCTGTGTGGGGTCATTCTGTGGATAATGCAGAATGCATTGTAATCGAAGAGACATGAGAGGAATAAATTTGAAGTTGGTGTGTAAACAAAAGAATCGGCTTTGAAATGTTGGATTTGATTTATATGAAACATCTATGTGTTGATACCCAGCTGGTATAGTAGACAGATGGTTATATTAAGCTCAGAGGAGGAATTGAAGGTAGTGACAATACATTGAAGTCATATTGTATAGAGAGGAGGTAAAACCATGGTCATTGCTGAAGTCACCCAGAGAAAGGAGGTAGAAACAGAAGTGGAGAGGGCGCAGTACAGAATCCTTGGGAAAACACCAACACTTAAGATGTGAACTGGGTAGAAATAGATTAATAAGAAGACCGAGAATCAGTGGTTTTAAAAAAGGTAAGAGAACAATGAAGGTAAAAGAATATAATGGAAAACAATAATTTAAAAAGATAATAAGAAGCAGCATCCACTATATCATTTGTGGCAAAGATGTTTTTCTGGATTTGTTAATAAGGGTATTTCCAGCGAGTGTCCTTTGGCTGAGCAGTTTCCGTGGAGCAGCGGGAATACAAGCCAAATCACGATGAATTAAGCACTACAGAATGTGCATGTAAGTAAAATGACGGCTGAGAAGGAGGCAGATAGCTTTACTATCTGGAGATAGACCTGGAATCAAGGGAGGCCTTTCTTTAGGGGTGAGAGGTACATATTTCCTAAGAGGAATGATCCAGTGGAAGGAAAACAATGAAGCTATAGGAGAGATGTTACAATTGATAGAGCAAACAATTTGTGTCAACAGAGGGGACTGGGGTCAAGAGCCCAAGGAAAAGGGGTTAGCTCTGAAGAGAAAAAAAGACATTTGTGAAACAAGAAGAAACAACATCATGATATTTGCAATCACAGATGGGTTTGCAGGCAGGGAGGTGGGCTTTATTTTCTTGATCAATACCAAGCTATCTCTTGAAAATGAATGGAAAGGGGTGCAGTGGGACAAGAGAGAACTAAAGTTTTGGAAACGCCCCTTGAGGAAATGAGATAAACCTGGTATGGTGAGGAATTGGCTTTCAGTGAATCCTCTAAGGAAGTTATGTTAGGAAAGAAAAGCTTTTGGTTGGGGAGTGTCTTGCTTTGCAAAGACATCCTCTCTGAAGAGCAAAGAGGGTCATAATAGGGGAAGTGGTGAAGCAGATGCCTAAAAATGATGCCCACTGCAATAGGAAGGGAGGCAATGATTCTGCTATTGGGAGTAATTCTACAAAGTGGTAATCAGGAAATGGGAACAGGAAACGTTGTAAGGAGGATGGGAGAAAAATAGAAGACATTTTTGCTGTGAAGCCTTGTGAGAGGCAAATCAAACTGTGGCCTCATGTCTTTGCTTCTTAGAATTTTTTCCGATATGCTAACATGCGTTCCTATGCATTTATGTAGAGCATAACTACGGCCATTCATTAGCTCGTTCTACAAACATCACTGAGTTATCTACAATGTGCCAGGTCTGGGTCGGGCATAGAGGAGACAACAGAGACAGATAAGGTCTTTCCTTGTGAGGTTGTAGTCCTGTGTGAAATATAAACAGGGAATCAGAAGAAATTGTTTAAGAACAATACCTGGATGCCCATGGATGCCTCACTTGGCTATGTCAGAGCGAATGGTTTAGAAAGTTTACATAGACCCTTGTCAGTCACATAATGTCAAACTAACCTTTATCTCTGGCATCAGATAAAACCAGGGAATGGGAGTCAAGGTAGGACAGGAAAAAAATGAGACCAACGTTGTAAGTCTCAGAAAATTTTGCATGAAATATGCATTCCAGGAGTTAACCGGTGACCTCAGACACACTCTTAAAATGCATATTTCATGGACCTGTGGTGTTACAGGTACACTAGTGTGGCCAATGGAAGATAATGTCAAAAAAATTACCTTTTCTATATTATGGTCAGCTTTCCTTGACCATGATTCTTGTTCTGGAATAAAAAAAAAAATACTCAGTTTCAATCAATTCGAAATTAATAACTGTGTTTTCTTGTTGGAAACAATGATTTAAATGCTGTCATTGCTGTGCTATAGACCAATCTCTTAAGAGCTAGTCAGTTAAATGGATTCTAAATTAGGATTCTCTCTGGGAGTAACCACCACAGTCTAGTTAATTACTAAACAACTTAACATCCATCTAACTCAGAACCCATATATTAGATTTCCAAGTTGCTAAATAGCCTACTGTAATTAGAAATCTTAGAAGAGACCAGAACTGTTTTATAATGGCATGGCTTAATTCGTGGCATATTACTTCAACCTGCAATATCTTTCTCCCTTTCTTCACCTGTCTGTATTCTACTTGTCCTCCAAGATTCACCTCAGGGATCATATCCTCCAAAACACCTTATCGAAAGCTTGTTCCAGACTAGGCTAAATGCCCCTTTTATTTATTTCTATCTTACCATATCACATAGAAATAATATACCATATGTTCATCACAGTCAATTTTTCAGGATTAGGATTTTGTGTCTCCAGGAAAAGTCATAGTTCTTGATTCCTAGTGGGTTTAGCACATATTTTTTGTACTATTGTATCCCATTTTGTTTAGATAATGAACAGTAAACTGCAGTGAAAACTTCCTTGTAACTAGACATCCTTAATCATGGAGAAGACATTTTACTATTCATTCAATAAATATTTATTCATCAACTATCATGTGCCAAACACTATAAAAGTTGTTGAGGATTCAATAATGAGTTAGTAGATATGGTCCCTGCCCTCTCAGGGGTCACAGTATTCAGAAGCTAGGGACTAGATGCCTATGTATAATATGGGTATAATAGTTACCATAAAGTTCTGTAATATGCCTGTTGCCTCTCTCCAATAATCTTTGTCTACCTCCATATTTATTGAAGTCCATAGAGCAGTAAAAATCATTTAAAGTAGAGTGACAATCAAAACTGTGCTAGTTTTAGTTGTGAATATGTGTTATTTACTTCATGTAGGAAAAATATATGAAGAAATGGGGCAGAAATTGGAAAACTAGAGATCATAACTCCAAACTCCTTTTACAATTTTTGAACTGAGTCCTCGGGATAGGATATAGGTTGTCTGAGTCACCAGATGGGTTAATGTAGGAGCCAGAGGACATCCTGGTTCTCTTTGGTGTTCTTCGTTTTTGGAATGTTGCTTATGAATCATATTTTTCAGCTTGCTTTTGTAAGTTTTATTCTTCTCATATGGAAATATGAATGTCTTAGAACTCTCAAAACATTTATTCAATACATAATGTTGAGTATTAGCCATGAGTCAAACATATATGAGGCTACATATTATACTCCCTGCCTAAGCTGTGCTTAGCATTTCCTAAATTCATCTAAAAGTTCATGTATGTTTCGTACACCTGAAACTAAAAAAATTAAAAAATAATAAAAAAAGTAAATTGCAGATAATAAAACATTATCGAGTACTAAAAAAAGTTCATGCAACAATTAGTAATATTTTAATTCCAAAATGCTCTCAAGAATCATTTTTAATTAACACCCAAACTTGAATAATAAATTAATATTTCAGCTCGCCACCTGAAGTCAAATTGAATTCTCCATGTAGAGAAAAGAATAGACCTAAAGAGTGACTGTAATAAAAAGATATGACTATAAAAAGTCTGTTTAGCCTCAAATGATGAACAGGAGAAAAACAGTTGATGAAATGCAGTTGATGAAACATTGATGATGGGAAGCTGAGATAGATATTCTGAAATAAAAGCTCATAACATTAATGGTACATGGAATCTGAAGTTTCAATTTCAAAGAGAGTAACTTTTATTGAGAACGCTTTTTTATGGCAGGTACTGTGTTAAGCACTTTAATTACAGCACCTTATTTAATCCTCACTATAGGGTTAACTTTTTTATTGTCATATACTGCCACAAATTAGAGAGGCAGAAATCAAAGGGCTCAAAGAAATGGAAGTATAACTTATTCATCTTACACAGCTAGCTTGAATAGGAACCCAGTTTGGCTTATCTCTAAAGATGACCTGCTCTAATTTGAATACTTATATTTCTCATTAGAGAGACTGCCCTACTTTCAAAAGTGGTATGTTTTCATTATATCAATTTATCAAAATTATTTGTGTAGAAAAAACATATAAGCTACCAAAAACAATGAAAATAGAAGTTTCATTTGGACACACACACACACACACACAAAACCTTGACTGCTGATAAACAAAAAATTTCCTACAGAAGAAACTATTTCAACAGTAAAATTTATTAGGGGAAATGATTCCTATATAATTGAATCTTGGGCAGTTATTTAGAATCATGGCTTTATAAAACACAGTGACTTAATGTTACAAAATTGTTAATCATTTTCTCATTTTATTTAGGAAATAAAAAATGTACTTATAATTGGTTGAGGACTTAAAAATATTTAAACTTTGGTAGAATTTAATAATTTTCCAGCAAGACAGATAACTTCTTTTAGAGTGGTGTTTCTAAGTACATTGTGTGTGTGTGTGTGTGTGTGTGTGTGTGTGTGTGTGTGTGGTTTAAGATATGGATTATGAGATTTGACCCAAATGTAGATATGACCATAAAAGAAAAAAAGGTGTAAAACCCAGATGGTAGCATTACACCAATAGAAAACCATAGCAGCTTCTGGAGGATGGCACCATTAACATTATTTTCCCCTAAAAGCTCTAATGATGTGATTTGCAAATGACAGCTCTGTACCACCATTGGCAGACGGAGGGGCTCCCTCCTGAAACAAGCGATGAATGGGTAGATGAGTGGGTACACGCATGCACAGAGAAAAGTAGCCAAATAAAAGTATTTATTCTTCATTCTATGTCATCTATATGCTGCCTAAAACTCTCATATGACTAGGTAGGAGTACTATATTGAAATATAGTATGTAAGAATAGATATTTATTCACTTCAGCTCAAATGTTACAAAGAATGTATTTTTATCTGTTTTGCATCACTTAGCTAATCTTTAACTGGAGCCACTGTTAAACCGAGTAATTTTAGTACAGGTGTGTAGGACCCAGTGAGAGGCAAGAAGAATGTAACCAATAAAACACCTTAGCATCAGCAACACTTCACATTTTAGATTTAAATGTCCTATAACTTGGTGAAAAGTGTAAATATTCAGCCAATTCAAAGGTCTGACTGCATGTACTGTGATGGAGATGATAGTTTCTATTCTGTGTGGGCTTCCAGCTGATTTGGCCCATCCTTTACATCTCTGGCACCGGCCTTTTTAACTCTCGCATTTGACGATAATAAAACTGGTGGTTCCTAGCAATATGGGCCTGTGCCAGTGCACTGACCTTCCATTGTATTGGTTTATAGGGTCTGTATAGCTGCACCTGACCATCTTACTCACAGAACCCATTAGCTCCACCTGCTTCTCAGAACTTCTGTACCTCCCTGGTGTCTCTTGGATTTCCCTGTTGGATATTTTGCATGCCTCAGATAGTCTATGAGCCATTGATAGTGCTATCTCAGCCCATCAATTGAGACACCTCTTCCTGCCCGTAACACTCACCATTCCCTTACCATGTTGGATGAACTGTCACGTGGGATGAGAGACTTTCCTGAAAGGCCAACAGTTCCTTTCCTAGGGAAGCCCAGTGCTTTCCCTAAGGACTCCACCACCCATCCCATCCCATCCTGTGCCAAGACCCTGGGTACTGAGGAGCTGAGCTACTTCATGTCCCTTCTGTGTCCTTTTCTCTCAAGTATAAAAGTTAAAAATACTTCATAGTAAAGATTATAACTACTACAGATTTTATTGGCAATCGCTTTTATACTTTCTCTTTATAATCCATGCATCTTTTTAAAAAATCTACATTTCAATTTCATATGCAAGATACTACAGAAACTATTTCATATCAGATATATTATATTTCAAATAGTTATAATTTATAAAATTCCCAGTGATATCTGAGTATCCATTTATAAAAGGGACATTATAAGGAAAGGAAACTAGAGAGAAAAGCTCAAAACGTATGCAGAGTGAATGGACTTGTTCAGTATTATTGAAAGAAAATTTGATGTGATTCCACTTTGCCTAATGGGTTATACTGATGGACTTTTACATATACTATCTTAGCATGAGTAAACATTCTGCCAAACAATACGTGCTACTTTTTCCCCCCATTAACCATATTGTGATTTTTATTAAGTTACATCTGTATGAGACATTCAGGACAAGTCTGAGAATAAAAGATAAATGAATTTTCTGTGGCTATTTATGGAACATAATCAAGAGCTTGCTGAATCTGCAAAGATAAACAGTATACTCATAATACCTAGAACAGCTATATATTTCATGTACCAACAATTGTCTTTCATAAATTGGTTTAGGTGTGAAGGGTAGCTGGAAAGTTGAATTATAAAGCTAAACAGAATTCAAATGTCATCATTGATCATCAAATTAACACCAGATTCAATTTCTCCAAAATGTTGTAATTCATTTTAATGCATTTAATTGCTGTCTTTTATCAATTATTAATCACTTCGAATAAACCTGCCTTTACAAATGAGGAAGGCTGCACCTTAATTCTACTAAGCAGAATCAGAGAGGCAGACTCATTATCTGTGTCTACAAACTAAAGCAAAGAGATTTTGATTATCCTGTGAATCAGGATGCAGGTACACTGCAAAACAGGGCAAATTAAAGCTCTTTCATTACTGAGTACACATAGCTCTTGTTTCTCTATCACCTTGGAGACTGGCTTCAAAGTGCACCGATAATCTTGCACAGGGGCACAATATCATCTGAGGGTTGAGGCAGAAGAGAAATGATGTCAAGAGATACTGCAGTAGATACCTCAGCAGTTAGCTTTGGGATGTAACCTCGGTGTAGCCTGTTTTGATAAATGACATGTTAGGATATAAACCAAATGCTACTATGGATATCTGTTTTTCTAAGGGTAGTCGAAAACACCACCTTTGAGAAATGAGTGTTATGTTGCTGTGGTTGAAAAGCGATTCTTTAATAAAGAGTTATACTTTGAGCAAATACAGCAGTTCAGACAAGATAGTGGACTCAACTAATATGAAAAAAACCTGCTACCAACACCTAGAAATGCTGGCTAAAATATAACTTCAACAGAGGTGAATCGCTGAGCTCAAAAGGAAAAAATAGAGGAGAGATGAGAAGTTGTTAATTGCCAGAAAAGAAGAGGAACTGAAAATCAAAGTGGTAAGTGATGAGCTGAAGTGGTAGCTTAGCAGTGCCTAGGGCCTGGTTATTAAGGCTTTGGCACAGTCAGGGCGAGGAGTTGAAATCTCACTCTAATAGGATTGAAAAGCAAGGTAAAAAGGGATTTTAGAGAAAGGTTTGTTAATTCTGATGGATGCCATGTATATCCAGTAGCTTTTGTGTACAAAGAATTCAGAGAGGAAATGACATGAAACTGATCCTTGAAAGATTAAACAGGACTTCTACATGAAAATGAAGAGGAGAAGACATTCCCAGGTGAGATTTCCACCCATAAGCAAAGAGGCATCAATCACTTGCCGAAAGGGAAACTCTTAAGATGGAGGGTTTCTGAAGCACTGATGGTCCTGACATTCTGGGTACCTTCATTTAACACTGAAATTGTGGGTTTATAATGGTATTATGAAATGTCTATCTTTGTTTTTTGTTACCTTTTTTATCTTTAAGTCTATTTTATTGGATATAAGTATGACTATACCCACTTTTCCTGAATGCCATTTGCTTGGAGTATCATTTTCCACCCTTTCATAAATGGCCTTCAGTAACTTCTCTTCATAAGAAAGATGTTACCAGAGAGTATTGAACCCTGAAGGTTTTGTCTTTACATCCCAAAGAAGATGGTTTATATAACCCAACTACATAGCACATAGGAAATAAGTAGCCATTTCTCAAGGACAGGCCCTGATAGTTTATACAGTTCACAGTGTGGGGAAGTTAAATAGCTTAAGTTCCAGAAATGCATACATACATGCTGTGGTAAATGAAAACCAGCCTGAGATTCATGAAGCCTTCATTATCTCTCTCTCTACCCCAGCCTCCAGATTTGATCTCAATTCTTTTATTTGGTTCCCTTTGATAACCTGATCATTTCACTATCACAACACAACATTCATATTGAATCTCTTTTTTAAAATGTTCCCCCCCTACTAAAATGGGAGATCCTCAAGAGCAAAGACAATGATTTCCTCACATGTATCCCAGGACCCATAGCACAGTATTCGGCCCATATTAGGCACTCAATACACATTTGTTTGAACTAGTCTGTATTTGTTCACTTTGGTCATTCTTCCATCAAAAGAAACTCCTTGGACAATAGTAATTTCCTGTTGTATGTTACCTATTTCATACCTACAAAGGCAACAATAGGGACTTCAAGGATGGGGTTCAGAGAATCCACAAGATTCCTACATGTCTGAACATCATACTGGGTGTATGTGAGACGGTAGAACATTCTTTTCAGCAATGTCCTCTTATGAGCAGAGTATTCTGATTGTCTCTTGCTTTTCTGTTGGAAGGAGTGTTATACACGCCCTGAGATATTTTTGACAGGGTGAAGGTTCAGCTTCACACAGAGCAGAATAAAAGGTGGTAGTTTATTTTTGAGAAGCAATTGTATGTCTTGATCGTGTCACTCTTGAAATGGCCACAGTTACTTTTTCCATAATGAAAGGTCTAATTGCTTTGGGTTCCAGTGTCCATTTTCAAGCTGGTCTGAGGCATTAGCGTCTGTCTCCATTAGCCTTTTGTATGATACTTTCAGTGCCAGCTCCATTACAAAAATGTTGATGGCCTGTATCTTGGCCTATGATAATTGGGTGCTTTCAATGTTTGAACTGCCAAGATGTTAATTAGCTTAATGTAAGGACTACATATCAACTTTTTATTTTCATTTTTATCTGCCAACATTATCTTCTTTTTAAGTAGATGTCTGCTAAAGTGTTTTGAGAGGTGCTTGTTTTTACAAAATAATCATCCTGGATTAGTGAGTTATGAACAGCTGCCTCAAGTGAGCTGATTTAGTCCATTACTCGAAGCATGAACCAAAACATTATTGGTGCACAGAGAATTTATGGTAAAATTCACTTTTGCCACGCTCTGACAACAGCAGGGTAAATCAAGGTGGTGCTCTGGGACTAAAGCAATTTCACTATTCATAGAACTTTGATATCTAATGGTTTCCTGATTAGGAGAGAGATGCTACACATATCAAGAAGCAAGTCAATAGAAAAAAAGGAAGCTAAGCTTCTTATGATTTCACTGTGAACATTTTGATTTGTTTTTGTTCCCCTTTGTTCAAAAATGTTGATATTGTTAAACAACAGTTTGACTATAATAACCCTGTCTTCCATGAGATTAGGATTTCTAATTCATGTTCCAGCTTTCATCCTTAATTTTACTGATAGATTTAAGGATTCCAGATTGAGTTTGTTGAGTTGGCAGCCAGGAAAATAGTCATTAAAATTGAAAATGGCATGGCACCGACAGTAAAATCTTTGAGTGCATTTGGAACTCAGAAATGGCAGGAGCTGCCACATGGCATGAATGCTAGCTTTTATGCTGAAGGAGACAATCTATGCAGCATAATGCCTGGGATAGATAGACAATGAATGTTATATATTATAATCCTCATCAGTGATAATGATGAAAATGCTAATAACAACAATGAAAGTAAATTCTTGTTGACACAGAAAGATAGTGTAATGCCTGAGTCTCAGATTTAGTTATTGTTATGTTATCTTATATTATCCTGGCAGAGAGCATTATATAGTGAAATGGGTTTGTACATAAAGATGTCAGGAGACTTGAGTTCTAGACCTGTTTATCACACAGGTCATTTCAATGGCCTTAAGAAAGTCAAATAATTTCTCTGGGTGTCAGCTTCCTCAATCATAAAATGGGGATGGGAATGGGCATTAACTTTAAGTTAATAAGGTGAAAAATATTCTCTAGAACTAGATTGTGGAGATGGGTGTGCAACTCGGTACCTTTACTAAAAATTATTGGATTATACACTTAAATAGGTGAATTTTATGGCATGTCAATTATGTCTCAATAAGTTTATTAAAAGATGAAAGTGCTTATTCATTCTTTCAACAAATGAATGACATATCCTGTTCTCAAAGAGCTTAAGATCTTAAAGAAGAGATTATCTCAAATTTTCAATTAGTCTTCCTTTTACCATAATATAATCAGTTCATTTACTCAATGCCAAGCACTATTCTTCTAAGAACTTTATACACATTAATCCTTTATTATAACTATTATCATTCCCCTTTCCCAAATGAGGAGTCTGCTGTGCAAATTACCGGGAGTCACATACCCCTTAAGTGATGGAGCTGAGATTCAAATGCAGGTCTTTTGGCTCTGTAGTATGTTCCTCTTAACTAGTATCCTCAGGGGATTCTTGATGGTAATGTGTATAAAATCACAAGGTATTATGGGAGTTATAGAGAAAGGGCATACAACAACCTTGAATGGTCAGGAAAGGACTTTCAAAGGAGTTATGAAATATCTGCTAAAGGATTGAGTAAGAGTTTGCCAACAAAGAGATGGAGGTGACATCTGAGGAAATAGAATATATAAAAGCACAAATGCAAATGCAAGCAGTCATAAGACTCTGAGTTCTCTTCCAGCTCTAAAAGTCTAAAATCTGGGACTAGATCGAAGTGACATAAGCAGAAGTAATCTAGGAGAGAGTTTTCAAAATCCAACGGAAATACTAAAAATGTCAAAAAAAGTTTATTACTTCATGAAAGTTCCTTTTTAGCTTTATATATATATATATATATCTCCCATTGCAAAAGCAGCAAAAAGAGAAAATTTATTTGTTTTACATTGTCTAATATTGCTGTTTTCTGGAAAGCAATTTTTCATGTTTGAGTTACCTGGTGTAGAGAGGACAGTAAACATGACAGTACTTATCTGTTAACTGAGGGGAATCCAGGCTCAGCCATCTGGAACTCCTCAGGCCAATGTGAAATCATTATCTTTGTGTCCATTTCAGCCAGACAGCGGGAGAAGGATGAGAAAGACATGAAGACAGCAAGTGTCTGAGGCAAATCCAGTATAAATTCAGTGGGGATTGCTTTATTGAGGTAGCCTCATTTGCAGGCATATGGCCTTATAGCAAATTTTACCAAAATAATAAATTATATAAGTGGAATGCTGTAGCTTGGCTTTTCTGTAATGTTGTAATTATCTTTCCTGTTTTTGAAAATATATGTTTTTCATTTATTATTATTTTTTAACATCATCTGTTTATTTATCAATTCACCAAACTTTCTTGTACCTATTTCTGAATTGTTTGCCTTTAACTTTATTTCACCCTTGTTTCTGTAGTTTGGGCTACTCCTTTTGTTAATTTCTTAAATTAAAATCTTAGTTTATTAGTTCACTTTTTTTTCTGCTTTGTCAATTAAAGCTTGTAAACCAATCGATTTGTCTTTCAGCATAAATCTGGCCACAGTTTTTAAGTTTTAATATGAAGTTGTGATTAGTTTGACGAGTAACATCAATTTAGTGAGGTATGCATATAATGTTCTTTTTTCTTTAATTTTTGATTTTAATCATGATCTGCTGACTCTCCCTTTCTCATCATTTGTTGACATCTTTGACAGATTTCATATCATTTTTGACGATTAATAAGCACTGCAGTCATATGTTTATTAGGCAATTCCAGTGGAAATTTGGTAAGAACAGTGAAACGTCTCAACTGAAATAACCATTGTGTGAAAGTGACAGGAAAAATCAACATAAGGAAAATAATTGGTTATGGGAAAAAGGCATACAAAATTATTGAAAATAAATAGTGCTGAGTATGTTTTATCTTACTATATGAAATTGATATGTGTAGCCACAAAAGAATCTTTTTGAGGGAAATAATATGAAAAATTACTCAAAATAAATAAGTGCTGATTATATTCAAATTAGATTCATAAAAGGGGAGAAATTTTACCCTTTTAAAATGATGGAACTCTGGGACTTTGAATCCAACAACGTTGAAAGATTTGCTTTCTAATTGACTCTCTGACCACGAAAGACTACCAGCAGTCTTATTTGTATTGTTAGCAAATCCCAAGAAATTTATGACTTTGGGAAGTAAGTCCATTCCTTGGAAACATGAAGTGAACTCAACTTTGGGCCGAGATAGCATTGACCAATCTCAGTGGAATAAACATGGAACTTAAGAGATAGGAGAGAATATGGAAAATACCTGTAATGAAATAAATAATTGAATGCAGACTATGGTTGGTGAGCTGGAGGAAAGGGGATTTATAGATATGAATTCTGCCTCTCTTGTTTCTGTATTCCAAACCTAATATGGCTTCTAGTTTATCAGCTGGCATGCTGAAGTGGCAATCCACAAGTAATCAGATGAACTCTAGGAAGTTTAAAATCCAGTCTAGGAAGTCCAAAGCATACTGAATTCTTATACACACTGAGCTGGTCATATAAGGGTGGATTTCACTGACTCCCATAGTTCACATGAATGTCTCACTCCCCTTCCATCCATTTTCTTAGCAATACACCCCTTGACACTATTTATGATGTTACAGAGGTGAAGCCTGATTGAAATGTGGATCCATGTTTGGTTCGAAGTTGCTGTTCGTACATTCTGAGCAAATGTGATAAACAGATTCTGTGTTCCTCTAGGTGCCTCTCCATGTAAATTGATGACTGCTGCCCAGGGGAATGAACAGAGCCTGAAGACATGAAGAGAGATTAGTTTAAGTATGACAAGGCCATAATCTGTAATGAGAAACATCTATCAGTGTCACACAAGAGAAACACGGTGCTAGGAAGACCCTCTTTGCTTGGAAAAGGTCTCCTACTCCATGGTTGACAGTTCAGGCCTCCTCAGCACAACTCTACTTGTTTCCTCTGAAAGAGCTCTTTTATTCAAATTTGACAAACTAATTACTGCTGCCATTTGGCTTTGAATGACTCAATTATGGCTGCAATCACTTCGTTTAGTAATTACTAAAATTATGGTTTGGGCCCAAGTCCAGTTCTGTCTTTCTTTTCTTCTCCACAGAAGCAGAGAGAGCACTTTTATAGAAAAATAGATGGTGATTCAGGAGCCAGGTTGTAACAATTTATTTTAAATGATCTTAGTCAATGGAAACATAAAACTAAACAACCTGGCTTGAGAATAGGGTTAAATCTTTTCTTGCTCTTTAAGAAACCTGATGCCCTGTAACTGTAGGCTTGGTTTAAATGGATAATTCTAGCCACTTCATGAATGAAGTAAAACCTGTGTTTTCCACTTACTCTTGGCCTTATGCTAACCTCGTTAAAATTTATTAACTGATTATTAATCCATGGTGCTTTGGTTTAATTAAAACAAAGATTCTAGGTTCTAACACCTCCTTCCCAGGTTGGTTTTGGACAGAAGAAAGCACTGGCGAAGCACACAGATTTTAGAGATTCTGAGGGCCTAATTCTACTTGTTTTGGAGACTTTATCTGAGTTTTCTTGATTAAATCATTGGGCGTATAGGGGACAATGTTTAGTCAAGTAAAGAACATTGGCAAGTTTCAAATTATTTTTGTTATTTGTGTCCTGTGTAACCTTGGTTAAGTCACTTAATTTCAGTAGTGTTCATTTCTTCAGTCTCTAAACAGGGATTAATATGAGCTACTTCTCTCATGGGTTTTTGCGAGACTCAAATGAAGTACCAAAGGAAACAAAAAACAAATGCAGCAAATAGAAAACAGATAAAAACATGGCAGACATTAAATCAACTATATCAATAATCATTTTAAATGTGAAGGGTCTAAATAAGAGACAGACTGTCAGAGTACACAAAAAAGAAAAAAACAAGATCCAACTATATGTTGCCTATAAGAAATCTACTTTAAATATAAAGACTTAGATTAAAAGTAAACAGATGAAGAATGATATACCATGCTAACACTAAGCAAAAGAAAGGTGAAGAGACTATATTAATTTCAAACAAAGTAGGCTTGAGAACAAGGAAATTTTTTCAGAAATAAAGACAAATGTTATATAATAATAAAGTGGTCAGTTATCAAAGAAGATATGCACTTAACAAGAGAACATTAAAATATATGAACCATACACTGATAGAATCACAAGAAAAAAAAAGACAGACAAACACACTATTATAGCTGGACTCTTAAATACCACCACTCTTTCAGTAATTGATAGACAAAACAGGCAGAAAATCAGTAAGGATATTGTTGAACTACACTATCAATCAACTTGATCTAATTGACATTTACAGAATACTTCCCCATTCAACAACAGCAGAATATACATTCTTCTCAAGTTCACATGGAACATTGACCGAGGTAGAATACATTCTGACTCATAAAACATGTGTTAACAAATTTGAAAGAATAGAAATCATACAAAGTATTTTGTCAGACAACAATGGAATTAAACTAGAAATTAATAACAGAAAGACAGCCAGAAAATATCCAAGTATGAAAAGAATTAGGGACCATAAGGAATACAGAATTGATACAAAGCATGCACTCAGAAATTTGTAGTCACTGTTTCCTTTCGTGTGTTGGTAAAAGGACTACCTGGTAGAGAGAAGCTCTGCTCAGTTGTTAGATATAAAGAGGAAAATATCAGGGTTGGGATGAGATTTCATTACTCTCCCTGAGAATTAAGTTAGTAAGAATTCTTTTGTATCCCCTTGCAGAAGTTGACCTTGTCCACAAATGTAACCAATCTTCATTATTTGTGGATTCTGTATTTGTGAATTTGCCTACTCCTTAAAATTTATTTGTAACTCCAAAATCAATGCTCATAGTGTTTTCATGGTCATTCATGGACATGGGAAGAGTGGTGAAAAATTTGAGTGACCCAACTCACACATTCCCAGCTGAGTTTGAACAAGCTGAGGCTCTGCCCTCACATTTTAGTTCTCATATTATAAACAAGTTTTCTTTTCACAGTCTGTTTGGTGCCATGTTTTTTTGCATTGTTGTGTTTTGTTGTTGTTTTGTGACTTTGCTGTTTAAACTGACCTCCAGGTATAATGCTGAATGCTATCTAGTTTTCCTAAGTGCAAGAAAACTGATGTGCCTTACAAAGAAAATATATGTATCGATTAGCTTCATTCAGGCATGAGTTATAGTGCTGTTGGCTATGAGTTCAATGTTAATGAATCAAAAATATATATTAAACAATATGTCTTTAAACAGACACAAATAAAACATGGCTATGTATTCTTACATAGATGAAAATATGATTGGAGGCTTGAAGGAATCTAACCTTGTAATTTCCCTAGGAGAAATGGTTCAAAATTCACTAATTCAGTAACTTATAAGCATCTGAAAGAGAAACTTGAATGGCTGTCTCTTATGTTCTTCCTTATGCTCTTCCTCCCTCTTATCCTTCCTCCAGTTCTCCTGTCTCTCTTCCTAGCAACAGATATTTATTGAATATTTTTACTGTACTAGGCATAGTGTATAAATGAGATTATTTTTTGAGGGCACCTCATACTGATAAGCATTGTGTTATACAAAGTACTTTTTGCATCTATTATTTCATTGAGTCTTCCATAAGCTTCATTTCACAGATGAGTAAACTGAGACTGAGGGGCATATGTGAACTTGCCCAGGGTAATAGTAGAATGAGAACTCATGTCTGTACCATTCTTTAGTCTATATATTGTTGACATAGGTATGAAGGTTATGGGGATATGTGGTTCTACGTTGCCCTACAGTTACAAGGGTATATCAGAAATGGTGTTTATTTTAGATTATAAAAATCACACAAAATACATTTTTTTTTTTAAAAAGGCAATGCACTATCTTGGGAATTCATGATGAAATCTACTCAAATAACACTAAAATGAATGTTCTGTTGAAATAATAATAGGTACCAAGCATTAATACCAAATAGATCATCTATCCCCAAAATATCTGGCTAAACTGGTTTCATCCCGGATCGGAGAGAGGTTGAATAACCCTGGTGCACATGATTAAACTTAAAAGAAGCATAATAGTGAGCATATACATATATACAGTGACCTTCCAAATGTGTTGTTTGTATTAACTGGTGTTTAGCTATAATGAATAACCCCCCCGACACACACACACACACACACACACAAATAATACACTTAATAATTTTGGTCCAAAATCTTGAATAATTTTGGACCAAAAACTTGGTACACAAACAACTAAGATATTAATTAACCACCTTGCATACATGCTAATAGTTTATTCATATCATGCATTTAAAGAGAAAGTGACAATGTTCTTACTAAATAATTTAAATCCAAATATTAATATTAGATTAGCAATTCTCCTTTATGGAAATCATTCATCAGGAAAACCTATATTCCACCTACTGCTCTCTTCTGAGTCAGATCACTTGTTACAGTGTTGGCTCTGACTGGTCTATTAGAAAATTGAAGAGTCTGGCAACCTCTAAGTCATAGCTCTGGATCCTGTTTTATTCAGGGCTTGCATCTAAAGTCATTTGGGAGACCGCTGGGAAACATAAGATACCAAGCTTCATGGACTACTTGGAGCTGTCTCTCCCTCTCCCCAGTCCACAGCAGAACTTCTTTTGTGTTCTAAATTCTGTCTCAAAGGTAAAAAAAAAACAAAACAAAAACAAAAACAAAAAAAAATTAATCCAGAAGCTAAGGCTCTAATGAGTGTGGACACATTGAGATCCTCTAGGAAGTAAATGTGCTAAATAATGTACTTTCTTTTTTTGCTTTTTAAAGATGAATGAAGATTTGGGGAAAGCATTACTTCTGTAAAGGATAGTTTGAAACTTCAAGATAATGGATAAAAGTTACGTACATCCTCCCTACTCATTTTATTTTCTGATTGTCTTAGGAGCCAAATTTACTCTCTATTATTTCTGTGGACTCATGCCTATAATGGCTTATTTCTTGATTGTTGGTGATTTTTGATTGTTAACTCATTTAGATAAAATTTGTCATGAAACCTGGATTTAAATTGTGTTCCTCCAAGGGAGAATGTGTGTTTGCTTCTGCCCGCTGTCTGGGGTCACTGCCAAACTCAAAAAAAAAAAAAAAAAAAAAAAAAAAAAAAATTATTTTGAGGTTTTTAGGAAAACTCACTGAATTTAGTATGCAGACTTACTTAATTGTTTCTGGTTACAAAGTTTCAGCTAAGATTTTTTGCTGCCTCTTGTATGGGTGACTTTTTTTTTTTTTAAATTCACCTTTTCAGTGAGAATGCAGATATTTGGGTACACAGATATATGCAGGGGCCTCCTATTAGACATTTAACTTTGGACAGACATGTAACTTTCCATTCTTAGTCTCCTGCCATCCACAGCTATCAGATCTGACTATCAAAATTGAAGCTCAAGGACACCAGACATAGGCAACTAAGTGATATGAGAATTTACTTCCCTCTGTAGATTCCTATTTACCTTTAATTTTTTTGCCCCTGAGAATTTCACTAATTTCTTCTCAACTTAGATATATCTACAATTAGCTATATTGATCATTACAGCTGTTATTACTCTGTTATTCCTAGTGGGAGAGCTTTTCAAGGTGTCTAGTTCACAATACTGCCAGAAAGTAATGATTATTCTCTAAGATTTGCAATAGTCTATCATACCTCTATATTAACTAACTTTTTTTTTTCAGTTAACAATATAGTCAGCCATCTTTCTTGTATCAATATGTATAGATTTGCTTCCCTTTTTTTCTTTGAATGGCCACATAATGTTATACACTATGGGTAAACTGTCATTTATTTAACAAGTTCCCTAATGATGGATATTTAGGTTGTTTTCAGTTTTTTGCTATTACAAAAAATAAACAATGAACAATATGTTTGTAGATTTGTATATCTAGATTAAAGCTCTAGAGTTAGAATTGCTAAGTTAAAGGATATTATATTTAAATGCTGATGTTTATTTCTAATTTGTGCTTTCAGAGTTTGATACAACTACTTTGAGAGAGAAAATCAGTGTGCTTGAATCCCTATTGCCTTGGCTGTGCTGGGTTTAATTGAGCACATTATTACTAATTTGAGAGAACAGTTTGTCTCTTAACTTCATTCTAGAATTGATTCCATGGGGACAAACAGTACAGAAATTTACCTGGACTGTTTTTAATAGATATTTCTCATGCCAGATGAGGAACTAATTTCAACCGATTTTCCTCACATGTGACTATGAAATAGAATCTGTTCAGAGAATAGCCATTAGATTTTTCATCTGATTGTGAGTGTCCTAACTGCTTGGAGAATACTCAGAAAGAGTCTGATCAGAATCCTTGTCTTAACAAGAGTGGTAATGACTCTTCATATTCAAAATCAAGAAAGAAATCCAAACCCTCTTCCAGTGTGCAGTGTTGTTCTACCTGGACAGAAAATGACAACAAAAAAGACTCAGTGTTTTTTCCCTCAGAGGAGGAAAGCTATGTCCAGTCTTCTCAAAATAATCCCCTCAGTCTGAATCCTGAGGGCATTACAAGGAAAATCAGACCGTGGAGAGAGCTGACTGTTGAAGAATTACTGAGGGAGTTTGGGGATAGCTGGAGGTTTCAACCAAACTCTGTATCGGTAGGCCGCTTTACAGATCAGGTGGTAATGAGGTTCAGAAGAGCTCTGTATTATTCTGGAATGTGGGTGACATATGTCCAAGGCTACAGACTTGAAAAACCCTTTTCAGCTAGTTATTTCAAGAGAAACCCTGGTTGCCTACACCGGCTGGTCCCCTGGCTGAAACGGGAATTAACGGCTGTTTATGGAGATCATGGCTACACAGCGAAGAATACCCTAAGCACCATTCTCCATCACATGACAGAATATAATCTGGAGAGTGAGTTCTTTATTCACCTCCTAGAACCTTATCTCCAGCAACACACCCAGCATTTTCTGTACGAGTTTATCAGTTTTGTTCATTCACCTTATAACATGGAGACCTATGACCAACAAGCCCTCTATCAATGTTCTGCTTCACCACGGGTAAAAAAGAAGTCCATCGCATCTGTTCCTGTTTTGCCTTCGCCTAAGGATCAGGCCATACCAGCATCTCAACATGATACAGAGCAGTCTGAAAACACCCGTGGCCACTGGAATAATAAGTGGAGGCCTCTGTCAGGCTTAAAACAGTTTCCAAATGGTAATTCTTCCTTGAAGGCTTTTGAAATCCCACTAGTCCATCATAAAACAGCAAGTAAAATCCATGCTTGGATCTAAGACAAACCAGAAACAGATGATCACAAAGGCACAATTTCTACTAATAATATGCTCCTGAACTGGGCTACAACAAGGGAAAGGGACCCAGGCTTACTGGATTGCAAGCAAAATGTTCAAGAGAGGAAGCTAGAAGGGATAGAATTGGTTTCTGGTCATATCCTGGATCTGGGAAAGGGTGAAACAACTGCACACACCTTCAGTTCCCCAGCAGTTTTTAATCAGGGGAAGCAATGGAAGAACAGTCTTAAAGAAAGAAGTGTTTTGAGCCTCGTCCAGCAGATGAATTTCCAGAAAAAAGAACCAGAAAAAAACAAATACTCCGATGCTTCCCCACAGATCTTTCAAAAACAACTGCCCAGAGAGACTTCCTTGATAAGTTGCAAGTCCAGAAAGAGGGACCCCTCTTGGAGCTGCATTTCATAAACTGCCCTTTCTTCTACAAGAGATGGTAGAAAGCTGGGCTCTTTCAGAAAAAAAGAGAATGAAGTGCAGACAATCCTCCCAATTTGCAGAAGGTGGCCCCCACTCCAGCAGAAGAATCCAAAGACAATCAAGGCCCAGGACACGCAGATCCAAATCGTGGTGTGTCCGACTTCCAAAGAGATCTGTAAGCAGAGAATCAAGTAATCCCTCTCTGAGAAGAAGTCACAGAAGTGAATACTTCACCCAGAATGCATGCTGTGACTCCTCAAAAGAAAAGAATATGCGCGACTATGAACCAAACTATGGGAGGGCATCTCCAACCACAGTCCAATACAGGAAGTTCCTTCAACTGCTGGGAAGAGACCCAACTGTCCTTCTAGAAGTGAAGGTGCTTCCCAAGCTGGAAGCCACTGTAACGGTCCCACGTGCTTACAGACTGAGAAACACAGATCCCCAAATAAACAAGAGATGACCAAAAATACACGTTTCCTAGAGCTAGAAAAACCAGAGCAGTTGGACACACACACAAAAAAAACTAAAACAAAAGCCAGTGTCCAGATATATAAACCACAGAGGAAGTCAGCGATTAAATGGGGATCTGAATGCTGTAAGGCAAGTGATTAGTCTTTCTGAGTGTGTACCTTCCTGCAGGAGGCAAATCCAGAAGAAAAAGAATTCAAGCCTTCAGAAATGTCACCTGGCCAAACATAAGTATCAGAAATACAGAGGTGCAAATGGTTTTAAAAGGCAAATCAGTCTACTCGACTAACCATGAAGAATCTTTGAAAGTATGAATATAGTCTGAAAAGGATTCCTAGAGATTCATCCCATCACATCGTAACTGGAACTAAAACCCTGATGATTAAATTCAAGGCTTCGTTTGGAGACAAATGCGTATTAAATTGGTCATATATATAAATATTATTCCTGTCTGCCTTTTTTTTCTTATGAACTGAATTCTTAAAAAATTTGACTGATTTTTTTTCATTCCCAGATTTAATTATGAATATTGGCTGCTAAAAGTTGCAAACACTGTACTAACAATAGGAGCATACGTTACTTAACACAAGTTATGCATATTAAGTATTAATAAACACAAGTGTAATTTAAAAAATATGTACACTTGAAACCTATATAATTTTAATAACCAATGTCACCCCAATAAATTTAATACAATTTATACACAAACACACACACATGTGCGAGAGCATGCATATACAGAGAAGGTGCCAAAAAAATGTATACACATTTTAAGAAAGGAAAAAACTGTATTAAAATTGTAATGCTCAATATATACTGATAACAAAAGATGAATACGCGTCATGTTTGACTTCTGCAATTATAAGAGGTGTTCAAAGTGGTTACCATCAGTGTAATTTTAATACAGTTTTTTTTTCCTTTCTTAAAATGTGTAAACATTTTTTTGGCATCCTCTGTATATATATTACAGATCTGGAAAATAAGGGGCAAGGTCACTGTCTTAAGATATAGTTATTGCCTTCAAGTATTTAACAATCTAGTTTTGCAAATAGCTGCAAGTAGGAAAATGAACATTTATGGGATATTTAGCACTGTCTTCCCATCTTCCTACCCGGAAAACTGTGCCTTCACATACTCTGACATCTGGATATCTCCATTAAAAGCTGCCATGTTTTAAGATAACACTGATTCCCTACCCACTGTAACCTGGTCCAGTGGTGGAGACTACACCTAAGCCAAGCTAATTGCAGTATTTTGCCCCTCTGGGCACATAAAGAGTCCAGTGGTGGTCAAGTCATAGCACTTCCCTGAGCTTTTTCAAACTGGTTCTGATGAAAAGGGTCATTCTCCTTCTCTAGCGGAAGAAGGTAAAAGGTTTGAAGCTTGGATACTATTTAGAGCTATAATTCTCCATTTGTGAAGAAAGTCAGTCTGAGATAAAAGAGAAGAAAGCTAACAAAGAAAAGTGAGGTAAGCCATAAGGAATCTTGGAGTTAGGACCTGAATTTTCTAGAACTTGAGCTGCCATGTTGCCCTTTGCATGGTTTTATTTTTTAACCCCTCTTTAGGTTTTGTGAGTCAATACATTTCCTCTCTAGGATTTCCAGTGACTTGCAATCAGGCACTTCATTGTAAAGTGCAACAATGGAAATCTGTGAGAGAGTAGACAGGGAGCAACAGTTTCCTTGGGGAGGTCTCTGAAGGCCTCCTGGAGAAGTGATATATAAATGTGTCATCTGGAACACCGAGTAGTAGCTTTCCAGGTGAATGTGCTGGCAAGGGCTAGCAAGAAAAATGAGCAACTTGAAAAAGGAAGAAAACTGAAATTTTCTAACACTTTCCCTCCAGCGTATCTGGGAAATTCAGAAAGATACCCTGAGAAAGGAAGCTGATGCCAAGTTGTTCACAGGAATGAAACCTGGCTTTTCTGGGTCCATAGCAGTCACGAAGCAGTAAACATAGTCCATTATCAACTATGAGCTAAACCTTTTATGGTAAAGATTAATGGGAATATATGCAAAGTCCTGAAATTAGGAAAAGGAAATTGTTGTGGTCCCAAGTCACCACAACTTAGCAGTAGTTAACATTTAAAAAGAAAGTATAACTGTTATTGCGGTCAAAAGTGTACTTATGAATCAACGATGTTTGGCTGCATTCAAAGATGTAAAGAATTTCTCTGGGTAGGGACAATGAAAATGGATATCTAAATAGCTTCAAAAACATGAATGGATGTTCTCTAGAGAAATATATTTCTTTGGGTGATTTAGGAAATAAATTGGGCTTCATTTAAGGAGAAAGTTACAGGGAGGTAATTTTTGTTTAATCAAAGACAGCATATCCTATTAGTATAGTCACGTGGTTCCCATTAGCGTGGACATACTGTTGATCAACGGGCCAATGGAGGGGAGCTCTCGTCCTTGGAAGTGTTCATGGTGTTCGTGCTTGGCCGAATCCCAACAGTGTGGGAAATTTGACGGGATGTTTTTATAAATCCCCATTTAACGCAGAGATTCCAAGATTCATTAAAGAGTCACAGAAATTTGCTAATGAACCAAAAATACCGACATTTAAATAGAAAAAAAAAACTTTTCTTGGATGGGAAAAAGGAAAACACACATTCAAAGATAATACAATAAATAATATTGGAAGTTTACCCTTTGTGAGGCACGCACACACACATACACACACACACACACACACACACACACACACTGTATGAGATATTATTTGTCCACATTTTATAGGTGAAGGAAAACATTTTATAGGTGAAGGAAATTGTTACTTGTTGAAGGGCACAAAGCTAGTAAATTTTGCAGTCTGGATTCATACCCAGATGGCCCTAACTCCAGAGACACTGATCTTAAACCCAACTTGACACTGCCTACTTTTTTGTTGTTGTTGTTGTTGTCCTTCTCAATTAACTACTATCTTTCATACCCTCTGGTGAACACATTCACAAACATTATGTCATTTCACCTTTAAAACAAATGAATAAGGTTGGATTAATTATGCCTGTATCTTCAATGAGAAAAACAAGTTGCAAAGAGGTAGTATCATAACAAGCCAAACTGTAGGTCTGACTGCCCATGCTTTGTGTTTATACAGCTTATCAAGGTTGACTGAGCTTGTCAAAGCTAACTCAAATATATCTATGACCCTTACTCACCTAGTCTTCTCTGCTGTTGAGAGCACTATTTCATTCAAAACCCAGAATACTAATATAACCATGCAGGGTATGACATTCAGGGGTCACTTCTACTTATTTGTAAGAATAAAAGCCAATACCTCTTTCCCAAGTTCACCCTGAATTGTCCTTTTGAGGGGAATGGGGCTCATTTCAGTCAACTGGGAGGAGGCAGAAATGATTTTCAATACATATGCTTCCGTTCATACAGCATCTTCTATGGCATGTGGGTCAGCTAAACCACTGAAGCCCATCTCTGTCCTTGACTCTTTGGGCTGATCCTCCTTGAGGTACATTTCATTACCTGATAATATGCAGGTAAGCAGAAATGAGGTTTCTGAAGATACTAGAGTCATGTCAGGTGTGAATATTTCAAATCTTCCTATTGTGCATATTTTAGCGAATGTGTATTTATTAATCCCCACAGCTCCTGCTTAGGGAGGGCTTTCCATCTGTGCTCACTGGAAACATTAGTGTAATCCCCCTAACAGGTTTCTCTGCCTCTGGGCTCTCTCTCTTCACATTATCATCCATAGTGCTACAGTTATTCTAATATACAAACTTATTCGTGTAATTTCCCTGCCAAAGATTCTCCATTGGTTCACTATTGTACAGAGAATCAAGTCCAAATTCTTTAATCTTGCATCTAAGGACCCTATGGCCCCAATCCACTCCTATGCATATATCCTTTTGTCCTGAAAGACAAAACACACAAACACAGACACACATACATGTGTATTATACACAAGGACATACATACACACATCCTTATGTCTGCATACCTCATTTGTACCAATAGAATAGATTGTAACTTCTTTGCCTTAGACAAATTATGTTCCCTTCACAGCAGTTGTTCCAGTGTCTTCCATAGAGAAAGTGTTTAATGAACACATTACCTCTAATTGGTCTAATGCTATTAAACTGTATGATCTTGGATAAATCAATTAACTTCCCTGCAATTCTGTTTTCACCTCAGTTAAATGAAATTGATTCCATCACTTTTTGAACCACTGATTTGGCATTGTGGAAAACAATGCCACAGACTTACACCTGAACTTTCTCATACTTCATGTTAGTGGTTTTGACCGGACTCATGTTTCACACTCACCAGCATTTCTTTCAAATCACATTACTGAGGTCTTTGGAGGATTGTCAGGTTTTTACTAGCCTGTAATATAATTTAGACTTGGCAATACTCTGCTAGAGGATTTTTTAAGATTTCTTTCAATTTCTCATATTCTATCAATATTTGAGTTTTGGATTTAATTAAGTTAACTAGTCACTTCAAAATGACTATTGAGGGCCAGCCCGGTGGCTCAGGCGGTTAGAGCTCCATGCTCCTAACGCAGAAGGCTGCCAGTTCGATTCCCACAGGGCCAGTGGGCTCTCAACCACAAGGTTGCCAGTTCAACTCCTCGAGTCCTGCAAGGGATGGTGGGCAGCGCCCCCTGCAACTAAGATTGAACACAGCACCTTGAGCTGAGCTGCCGCTGAGCTCCTGGATGGCTCAGTTGGTTGGAGCCTGTCCTCTCAACCACAAGGTTGCTGGTTAGACTCCCACAGGGATGGTGGGCTATGGCCCCTGCAACTAGCAATGGCAACGAACTGGAGCTGAGCTGTGCCCTCCACAACTAAGACTGAAAGGACAACTTGAAGCTGAACGGCACCCTCCACAACTAAGATTGACGGGACAACAACTTGACTTGGAAAAAAGTCCTGGAAGTACACACTGTTCTCCAATAAAGTCCTGTTTCCCTTCCCCAATTAAAAAAAGAAAAAGAATGATGCTTGCTGAAATGGGTAAACTCAATGTAAAAAAACAAAAGACTATTGAGTCATTAGAAGTATTGTATAGCTAAGTAATGATAACAAATTTTATCATATTATTAACTGAGCCCAAATAAAATTTTAGGACATTGTAAGACACTGTTTGGAAATACTGTTTTATGCACTTTTGTCTCATTGATAAATCTTTTATTAATGTAAGTTATAATGTATCTGAACACAGGTAGCTTCAACAGTTTCAATAATGTTCAATTGTGAAGCTGCTTAGGGAGCTGACAGGTATATTTTTTATGTTTGACTTCATAACAAACAAACATTATACATACTATTTTTATGCACCAAATACTATGCAAAAATATTTTGAAATATGAAGATTCTGTATATACACTTATTTATCAGAAACTTAGAAGAATAAATACTACACTTCAGCATAAATATAGTACCTGGATGTTAAAACAAGCAAGGAACAGATGCAACAGCCTAATTACTGATACAAGGTGTTAGCCGTTTAATGCTTTCTCAGGTTCTAGTGTCTACCGCAGCAAGTGCTTTACTTTTTTTTTTTCCTCAAATGTGATCCAAGGGTCCATGATGTAATGATACCGGTGGAATGTCATTTCCTCAGTCAAGCCAGGTAATTGTCCATTTTCATATTGACTTCTTAGCTTAGAATGCTCTTTGCTCTACTGCTGTTTAGACAATACTTACTTTCTAGAATCCATTCAAGGGACACCTTCTCTTTGAAGTTTTATTTGATATTTTCCCAAATGTTAAACTGTTAGAAGTGAACAATGACTTCCTTGGTGCCCCCATACAAACTTGTATTGCAATACCAAAGATACTTATTTTGACTTTTTATCTTACATGTCTGAGGCTACCCTCCCCTTCCTCCTGCCCCAAGAATGAGAGCTTCTTTAAGACAAATACCAGGCTGGGACATAGTAGGTGCTTAGTGAACACTGAATGGATAAATAAATAATGAAAGATAGAGAACACAGTCTTAGGCATGAGTTGAGTAGGATTATCAGTTGTAAGAGCCATCATGAGGAAATAGTAACTCAAAGTAGTATCCCTGCCATGAAATCCAATGTGACTCGTTTCAATCACTCTTCTGTATAGAACCAAAAAGTCAGTCAATGTGCCCAAACAAGGTAAATCTCAAGGAGATTCTAAAGGATGCCCTTTGATAATTATGTATGTATTGACACGAAATACTCTATGTACCACATCAAAATGATACTAGCAACTTGATAGAAATTCAGAATCTCAAGCTCTAACCTGAATCAGAGTTTTAATATTCATTTTAATAGTATCCCCAGTGACTCATATGCACATTAGTTTGAGAAATACTTCTTTAAAATAACAGATACGGGGCTGCACTCCAGCTAGAAATTATGCTTTTATCCAAAATTTTAAAATACATGTCTGCTATCATGTACTATCCAAGAGTTGTGACTATGATAAACAAGATTTTAGGTTGGATAAAAAAATTGAGGTAGTATAAACAGAATCTAATAAGTTTATGTAATTCTTCATTATTTATAACCACTTGAATGAGTTCCCTTTCAGAAATATATGTAAGTAGATAGATAGATAGAAAGATAGATAGACAGACAGATATAAATAGATAGGTATAACTTTTACATTATATGTGTAAGAAGCAGATGGACTATTCTATACATGAAATGCATGTGAATGTGAATTCACAGGCAGAAATACACTTGTAGGTGTGTTTATGAAGCCTATTAGAACTAATGAAGAAAGCTTTAGGAAACACAAATTTGACTAGAGCATTTAAAAAGTAGTTAAAGAAGCAGTATAGCATAGCAACTAAAAGTACAAACTCCTGAGCCTTAGTCTATACATACTAGCTGTGTAGCCATGGGCAAGTTATTTAAAACACTTCTTCCTCAATTTCCTCATCTACATATGATGATAATAATAGCACCTAGCTCAAAGGGTGGTTGTGAGCAGTCAATATAGTAAAATGCTTAAAACAGTGCCTGGCACATAGTGACATACAAGGAGTGACAATTAAGTTCACGAACTCATCTTAGAAAAAGTGCTACATACCCCATTGCTGAATATCACTATGGTCACCTTTGAAGTACTCCCTTTGGGAAGCTATGCACCGCTACCAGTGCCTAGTTCACCCTTCAAAGCAATTTTGGAACTCTTTTTCTGCAATGGCCATCAGAGCTATCATATTACCCTTGATATCCTGAATGTCATCAAAATGTCTTCCTTTATCTTCGGATAAAGAAAGAAGTCATTGGGGGCCAGATCAGGTGAGTAGGGAGGGTGTTCCAATACAGTTATTTGTTTACTGGCTAAAAACTCCCTCACAAACAGTGCCGTGTGAGCTGATGATTTTTCGTAATGCAAGAGCCATGAATTGCTGGTGAAAATTTCAAGTTGTGTAACTTTTTTCATGCAGCCTCTTCAGCACTTCCAAATAGTAAACTTGGTTAATTGTTTGTCCAGTTGTTACAAATTCATAATGAATAATTCCTCTGCTATCAAAAAAGTTAGCAATATCGTTGCAACAAGTTCGTGAGCTTAATTGTCAGAACTTGTGTATATCTGTAGATATAGATATAGATCATATAGATATAGAGGATATAGCTGTAGCTATATATATGTATTTATACATATATATATATATATATATATATATATATATTTGTTCTTTGCTATCATTTTGACCTATAGATATAGATGATATATATAGATATAGATATAGATATATACAGATATATTTGCTCTTTGCTATGGTTTATTATCATTATAAAGACTTGGCCTATGAGAGGACGCAGTTGGGTCTGGACACAGGAATTGGCTCACCATAACAATTGAAGAGGCAGAGAACAAAGGAGGGCAATTGGACAATTGTGATGTGATGAGCATGACTGGGATTCTGAGCATAAATAATCAGGAAATTGGATACTCAGGAGGGTCTGGCTACTACAAAGGGAACAGAGAGGCAAAGAAAAGAAGGAAACTATCAATTATTGAGCACATACAATGTGTTGGGACAGTGCCAGCAGCCTATATACATCTATCTCTGTCTATCTCTATCTTTATTAGCTAGTTTAATCTTCAACTCATTGATCAGGTCTGTCTTGTTAACCCTGTATTACATATGTGGAACCGGAGATGCAAGGAAACTAAATGAATTATTTAAGATTTAAAAAGTAGAACTTGACAGAGCTTGACTTGAACAAAGCGCTGCTTAGATTTAACCATCCTACACTTTACACTTAGCTGAAGTAAAACCACTTGTCTAACTAGTAGGAAATAGGCTAATTCTTTCCAATATGATTTAAGTTCTTTTAAGGATGATGATGATGATAATGATGGCCAATACTGGTATATAAGAACTATATCAGTCTTAAGCAGTATCCTTGGGTTACCTCTTTTAATCTTACCCAGAACCCTTGAGGAAGGTATTATGATTCTATTTTTCAGATAAAGAAACCTAAGCACAGAGGACTTAGGGAACTTGCCCTAGGTTATACGTGTAATAGTAGCAGAGCTGGGCCCTTAGCCCCAGCAGTATGGAGCCAGTGTCCACACTCAACCATCACACTGCACAGTCTCCTATTAAAATAGCATCTATGTAACATGTTGGAGGAGGGACAATGAATTTATATTTTTTAGCACCTATTGCATATTAGAGTACATGCTTCCATATTTAATTTTCACCACCATGATGCGAGGTAGGGAACAGTGTTGAATATATGAGTAGGAGAAATAGAAGTCCCTGAAAATAACCATGTTTTAGTTAAATTAGAATTCAGAAAAATAAATCTCTTAATCAAGAGTCAGCAAAATTTTTCTGTAAAGGGCAGATAGTAAATATTTTAGGTTTTGTGAGAATATGGTCTCTGTAACAAGTGCTTGTCTCTGCCATTGTAGCATGAAAGCAGCCAAAGATGATATATAAGTGAAACAGTGTGGCTGTGTACTCATAAAACTTTATTTACAAAAAGGGTTGATGGGCCAGATTTGGTCCATGGTCCATCATTTTCAGATCTTTGTTCTTATCCTTCAAGTACTAAAAAGAACACACCACTTTTCATTTATGGTTACCAGGTAGTACAATTCATGATAAAGAAAATAAACTATTGTGTAGGAGTCTGTTTCTTAAGAATTAAATGAAGTAGAGCGAGTGAACTATAAAATATTAGTGTTACAAAGGGCTGTCTCTGCCAATGGTTTATTTTTGGAAAGGCAAAATATTTTAAGAAATGTGGATGCTTTGTCTTATTCTACAAATCACAGGTAACCATGGATCATTAGAGCCAGCAATATTACCCTGGAGAGGATCTTATAATTATGAAAAAAAGTAAAAAAAGAAAATATTCTTTAAAAAATGGTACCAAAGTGTGGTGTCAGAATAAAATCATAGATTATGTCCCCCACATTTCCTTTCTCTACTTTTCTTCCTATCACCCAGGCATTTATAATAATTCCATGATTGAAAATTAAAGTCATTTCATCTTGAAATATATATTGCATTCATGTGTGGGCCAAGTGATTTAATCTTGACTAGTGCTCTCTGAAGGCTTGTTTGATGGGTTAGTGATTGGTCATATATTTTGCAACACTGCTATTAAATCCACTGGGAATTAACATGTTAAATCCATAATCATGCTTTATTACCTGTATAATCCTGGGTTAACGGCAAAATGAAGTTGATTCATTTTTCACATGTTCGCCAAAGTGAAGTCATATTTTCCCCCTTAACTAGTAATTAACCTTTATGCCTTTATTAACTACTTTATTAAATTTAAATGAAATGTTTATTGGTAACAGTTCATGGGAAGTGTAAACCACAATGACAGTGTGGCCCTGGTGATGTCCTGTTTCCTGGAACTTCTCTATTAAAAATATTCGTATTATAAGGAGTTCATTTTTTATCACAAGGTACCAGTGCCTGTAACTTAAGAGGCAGTGTGGTATAATAAAATAAGCAATGGCTTTAGAGTCAAATAGACCTGGAACCAAGTCACATCTAATTACTTACAAGCTGTGCGACCTAAGGCAAGTTATCTAATAACCTCTGGGTCTCAATTTCCTTATATATAACATGGAAATAATAATAATAATGCCAGACTTCTGAGGATAAAGGAAATGGATGAAATAGTGGGGAAGGTATGAGAGGCAGTCAATTTGCAGAGGTAATTTTTATTAAAGCTTCTATTTTTGGTGGAGACAGGAAGAGTTTGGTATGGTACTCATATAGAAGAGAGTACTGGCGGCAAAAGGATAATATATGTTCCTAACTTCTTTCTACCTTCTCCAGCCCCATGGACTAGATATAAAGCCTGTAAAGAGAGATTATGTAATATAGACTGCTAATATCTTTCATTAAGAGTCCCAAGGACTGCCACCTAAATAGTCACTTTGTGCAACTTGAAAAATATAAACATCCACCTTGGGGCAGAGACAGTCCTGTGGACACAAGCAGTGAAAGTTTTGTGTAAAGAAGAAGGTGGAATGGGGCTCGTGGCTTGGTAAGCAGAGCACGTGTTGGGTACAAGCTCCCTAGTCTCTCCGCAGGGCACTTTTGTTCAGATCACAACCCTACATCTGCCTGTAGTCCTCTGAACCCCAGGGTTTAAACTGGGCTTTTGGTTGTCCAGTTGGAGACAAATTTCCCAGACTCTGTTTTAACAGGAGTGGTAGCGTGAATTAGTTCCAGCTAATGAGATGTACGCAGAGGTGATGTCTATAACTTCTAATCATCTCCTTAAGAAAAGCCCTTTGTGCTGGATTCTCTTCCTTTTTCCTCTGGGAAATGGCAACAATGGGGTAGCCATCTTGAATACAGAGCTAGAAGCTATGATTTGAGGATGGCAGAGCGAGTTCATCTGGGGGAAACAGAGTTGCCATCAGCCCCAGGCTTCTCATTGTTGGAATACGCAGCAACAGAAATAAACTTCCATCATGCTGAAGTCACCATATATTGGGATCTTTTCATTCCATCAGCCTAGCTTGTATTTTAACTACTATGGGGCTTTTAGACCAGAATTGAAGGAGTTATTTTTATGAGAGAGTCTGATTTCCAGTGACAAAAGTAATGCTGCTTTGGTGAAAAGCTATGGTGAAGTGTGGAGATGAGCACATGGAGTGCTTTGGCACAAGTGGCAGGACCCAGGGAGGGTGCAGCAAAGCAATGATGGAGACTGTGATGCATGATAGGAGATGGCAGATGCCCAAGAAACTCAGCAATGCAGTGACTCTGCTCAACTGAAGTGGCAGGTGGACATTGTCCTAAGGACACCTCACTACACTTGAGTCAGAGGGATATTACAGGGACCATGGGCCATGAGTAGATGATGGGAAAAACAAATTTTGCATTATTATTTTTACTCTCACCCTACTCATACTCACAGACTGACAGGACCTTGAGTCAATCGAGGTCCAATGACGAAAATAGAAATCATGCTGTGTATTTCAAATAGAGGAACTATAATAGGGGGCAATTGTTTCAAAGGTGTCTGACGAGCTGAGAAAGAAAAAGGGAAGATGAGGCAACACAGTTTCGAAACTCCAGGAAGTTCCTAGGACTGCAAGACAAAAAAGAGGAGCTGGTATTAATATACCCAAGAAAGTACTTACTACTGATGGTGGTGGTGAAGCTTACTACAGAGATTGCAAATGCTTCTCCCAGAACTACTGGCTACTCCTGGGCTTGTAAATCCTGGAAGGCATTGGCCGTTACCCACTGCTACTCCTGTTAGAAACTACAAAGGCCACTGGAGTTCACAGCTTCCAGCTACTGCAGGAAAGAAAGAGAGAAAAGGAGACAGAAAAGGGAAAGGTGTGGACCTTAAGAAACGAAGGTTGGAATGACAGTTATTTTATAAAGGCAATTCTCATGTTACTGTGGGAGAATTAGAGGTGAGAGAGGCTGGAGGCCAGGAAACCAGCAGGTTTAGAGGTTGTGCTGTCCTTACAATCTCTAGGGCAATGCTGGGCAGGCAGTGAACCCCCAATTTTCATATGGTGACCTAGACATTGAATACTAACCTTTCTGTTTCTTTAACATATAATTTTAAGTTGCATCTTCCTTTTTAACACACAGGTGTAAGTTCGTGGCACATAAACAATTTTTTAACCAGCTAATAATATAATTGTATACCTGACATATACTCCCTTTGCTTCACATTTTGTAAATTTTTTATAGCATGAAGAAGTTCATTTCATTGCAAATTATGAAACACTGAATTAAACATAAGCCTGAATGCCGAAGGAGTATTAGAAGTATGTCAAAATTTTACCTGCTCTTGGTTAAATTTAAATAAAATTTGCTCGCCTTCAGAGATGGACACTTAAAACTTAGTGGTGAATAATTCTAACAAATAAGTGACATACTTGTACATACTCAAAGAAATATTTAACAATGTACTCATATTTTGTTGGAACATTGACGCCTATTTCCTGCATTTGTTCCAAGTCCATATGTTTATTTCTCATTCTATCTCAGGTTTTGATGCTTGAGGTGTACAAATTTTATCTCTACTCTTAACACGAACTCATACCCCCAACCCCTAGCTTGTACAAATGACTAAAGAATCTTGCTTATTGAGATTGCAATGACTATTTAACTATGTGTCAGAGAAGGCCCACAAGATCCAGTGACCCTATTACTGTCCCTTCATTCAAGTGATGAAGCCTCATTTGTCACATCATTTCAGAGCGATGCCTCTTTACACTTGACTGGTTTACCTTGGGTCAATATTACTGACAAATGACTATCTCCTTCAGTACCAACCAGTGATAACTCTTAATGTGCCTTATCCTTGCAAAAGGTTAATTTAAACTTCTAGTATACTGGCAAACCAAGAGAAGTCATGTCAAGGAATATTTCTAACTTTCTTAAGTGTCCAGGACTGTGCTACATAGAAAATCTATAAACTGTGTAAAACAATAGATCCATTCTTTGAATGCCTGGCCATGGGCTGAACATTTTACACACATTATTTCAGCTAGGTATCTCAGTCATGCTAAAAGGTAAGTATTTTCATGACTATTTTACAATAGGGAGAAAGACTTGGCAATAGATTTACACTTAGTTCTGTCTGATCCCAACACCTTTGCTGCTAGGTACCTGGCATAATCTTACACAGTATTCCTGCATTTTAGGGTTGGTTATGCCCTTTAGGGAATAAAAAGAAGACCCATGTAGCCATCTTCTTGCCAATGTCTTTCTCACCTACTTCTCTATCCCCCCACACAAGTTTTACTGGACGTACCTTGTCTAAATAAATACCCACTCAGCAAAGCATCAACCTCTGCCTGCACGAGTCTGCCATTTGTGGTGTTTTCCATGTCTTTCTAGCCTCACTCCATGGCTCTTTCCTCATATATGTGCATGTCATCCAGACCCTTGCCCTGCAATTGTCCCTTTACACCAGATCAGTCCTTGGGAGATGGATCAGGCAATGAGACTCCAAGGCTACCTGACCATGTCTCTGTCCCAGATTGGTGTCTCTGGCTCCTCTCTTTCCCTTATTTTACAAAGCGCTCGATTCTCAGCACTCTTCTCTTTATTATGCTGCTATGACTTGCTTTGTCCTGCAGAGTGAGATCCACTCTCCCAAGCTCCCCTCCACTCATGACACCCACAAACATAAACCATCAAGCCTTTCATGTGTATGTTTTAGCATTTTTAACCATTATGAAAACACAAAGATAAAGATAAACACGGGGAAGATAGAGAATCCGAAAAGGCTATTATTGCTCCAGATTCCACAAAGTTGAGGAACATTCACCTGAAAAATCTCCAACTGTGCTCAACTGTTCCAAACAGCTCCTGACTGCCCATTGGCAACACGAGGAAGTCAGAGGCCCTGCACACTATTCCCGAAGGGCCTGTGTGATGCCATCTCCTGTGACTTTCAAAAGTCACATGCCAGTCACAGAGCACTGCAACCGGGCCCCTTTACACTGACTTCCTCTGCACTCACCATTGCCCCTGCCAGGGGGGACTTCTTCCCTACCAGTCCAGTGAATGCCATTGTCCTTCAAATATCAACTGCTATTGCGTTTCCCCTGTGAAACCTTCGCAGCCCCCCACGGCCTTCATGGATTGCTCCTTCCACTCTGTCTCCCTAACACTACTTCATGTCTCACTCTCTTAAAAGCCCTTGTCTTTTTGTATTATAATCACACTTATGTGCCCACGTCTCCTGCTTGAATGAGATGTTTTTAATGGCAGGGACAATGTTTTGTTTACTCTTGGGTCCCCTTGTCACTTCCTGCGAGTGCCTGGATCTTAGAAAGTACCCCCCGAATTTGTTGAACACATGAATAAATAAATGCATGGATAAATGAATCAATATGCTTGAGATAAAGGCAAGTAATTATCATAACGATGTGTCACACATCCCAGGGCCAGGAGTATGAATGACAGTTATAATGACAGTTATAATGACAGTTATAATATTTATAATGTCCCTATTTACATCACATTGCTACAGGAGCCTGGTATTTTACACCCGTTTTTTTCTATCTAAGGATGTGGAAGACTTGCTCTTCCCTATCAAGGAGAGGCAGTATGTCAGTCTGATGTGTGTTCTGTAGCAGAGCAGTCCTCCATGAAGTGATTGCCTGTCAGCTTGTTACACTTTATGGCAGGTGTCACAGCAAGCCAGCCTATTTGGCACAGAGGAGAGCTAATGAAGGAGTGTGTGTGTGTGTGTGTGGTGGGGCGGGGGGGAACATCTCAAAACATTCAAACAACATGGCTGGGAGTTGGGGGAGGGAAGGAGGAAGCCTCCCCCTCAAGCACATGAAAAGTGGTCCGCTTCCAGCCTTTGAGGGGGACAAAGTTATCAGAGAAGTGTGTTGTCCCCACCTCCTTGGGCAGCTGCAGGCTCTTCTGGATGGAGCTTGTCCTCTTCCTCCCCACAGTCTGAAGCAAGGAGCCAACGTATTCTTAGAAATCATTTTCGTAAAGGGCCATCAAAGGCAGTGACTCTCCTTACCTCTGTTTGGAGAAGATGAACATGTGGGATGTGAAAAAAAGATGGAGAAGCTCTGATCCTTTGAAGTCTATTTTGCCTGCTAGAGAATTTTCTCTCCTTCCACTTCTCTATCTTCAGATAATATAACATCTCAAGCCTAGGGGAGAAAAAATGGTCCCACTTATTGGAATTGAATGTTTTTACCCATATCTGATGTTGTGGCTACTTAAGATATGGGCCATGCTCTCAAGGAGATTAGTCAATGGAGAAACACACAAGTTAATCAATGATTACATTATGATAAGTGTGGTTTATGGAAGAGCTTAAAACAAGATACCACAAGAACATGCTGGGAGATCCCTAAGTCATATTCTGTGGTTAAGGCAAAGCATCCTGGGAGAGGCAGGACTTGAGTTGACTAATAAAAACCATCCATAGTTATATAGGTTGAAAGAATAAAATCTTTCCAGCCAAGTGAACAATATATGTGAAGAAATGGACAACATGATACTTCCTGAGGGAATTATTATTTGATATAACTGGCGCACAGGCTGGGAAGTAGAGAGTGGGAAATAATAGTGCTGGAGAGTTAGGTTCAGACAAGGTTGTGATGGGTTATGTGAGTAATGTTAAGAAGTTTGAGCTTTAAGGCCTCAGGGGAGTGACTGAGGACCACAACCCAACAGTCCATGCCGATTAAAGGGGATGTGGCCATAAAGAAGAACTGAGTGGATGGAAATGCTTGCCTCTAAGTCCTGATTCCCCACATGGAATGCAAACGGCTGGATTTCCTTGCTGTTTTGACAGGGGACATCAGCAGCCTATATACCACAAGGCCAAATACCCCAACTGACCAGCTACTCATGTTGTGATGTTGGGCAGATTACAACTGAATACAACTCTTTCAATCAAATCAGTTCACTTTCATGAGTCTCCATTATTTTTCTATTTGAAAAGCTGGTATAAAAAATCAATCCCATTGCCTTTTTGTGAGTATCAAATAACTGAGAAAAATGAAAAGTGCTTATTAAAAAAACCTGACATGAAATCTGACATATACTTGATGCTGAACAAATTGTTCGTTAAACTTAAATTGTGACATATTTACTAGAACTCTACACCAACTCTCCCCCACAGAACTTTCTGTGATGAGGAAAATATTTTATGCCTGTGCTGTTTAATGCTGCAGCCATGAGACATATGTGGCTTTTGAGCACTTACAATGTGGCTAGTGCAATTGTGGAACTGAATTATTAATTTTATTTCATTTTAATTAATTTAAATTTAAGTAGGCACATGTGGCCAATGGCTAGCATATTGAATGCAGCTTTATTTTCTATAAATTCTTCACATGATTAAAATATTTCATTCTAAAAAGATAAAAAACATAAGGTTGGTGATTTCCAATTTTGTTAATCCTTCAAAATAACATTATAGTAATTAGTATCCTACTCTGTTTACCACTCTGCATTTTGAAATAATTTGGATACAAATAAATTTTTTTTCAAGATGGTAAGTTTCATTTTTACAGCATATTAGGATACATGTTATAAAATAACTGAATAATTTCAAAAATGAAATTACATAACAGCATATATAATTGATCCGATTTATTTTGGAAAGCTATACATCAAAATTTTAACACTTTATCACAGGAATGTGGGACTACATGTGATTTGTGTTGTATCCTCTCTGAATGTTTTCTAGTGCTTGAATCTTTTTAAATGAACAAGTGTTAATTTTATAATTTGAACTGTTTTACTTGTGTTACAAAAATAAAAACACATTAACCACAAAGATTCCAGAAAGTAAGAATGAGCTCCTATCCACAGGAACACTGTCTCTATTTGTGTCTCTGGTTAAGGCATTCACTTTTGCCTTTCTATCATGAGTAGAGAATCACCTCTTGATATAAAATTAGGTAGAAAGAAGTTAAACCAACCTGAGAAATATTCACTCCTTTTTCCAAGAATGTGCTGCTGAATAAAAGCAAAGAGGGTAAGTGACCCAGTCTAATCTCCTTGTCAGCATGATAATTAGATCTCTTGGTAAATGATAAAATGATATTTGCTAGGAGGAGTCTCCTTAATGAATGATTTTAATAGTATGTGTCTGGTTATGTAGTGGTCAAAAATTAAACCCATAATGTATGGATTTATAATGTGTGGTTCCTTTAAAAGGGCAGGGACATTGAAAGGAAACCATTGACTAATTTATCAAGAAAGTAGCCCTTCCCTAACATCATTCATCAGCAAAAGTTAACTGAGCTTCCAGGCTTTCCCAGGCACTGTTCATGGTGCTGGTTATTTAACCGCGAAGACACAATCATTGTCTTCAAACTGCTCATAACCTAAAAGGACTCAGTGTGGCCAGTGGTAAAACATAAACACAGGCATCATGTTAGTATATATGAAAGATAGATGCTCAGCCTGAAAGAATTATGGAAGGATTCCTTAAAGAGGTGATACCTTAGAAGAAATGTTGAAGTTATTATGGCAAATGGCTGTTGTGGGTATTCTGGGAGCTCTGAAAAGATTAATAATAGAAAAGCATAGCTCTAATGCAAATCATTCCATGCGTTGAAACCAAAAGTTGGCCAGGATGCTTATAGCCTTGTTCATAGGAGAAGGAGATCAATGATGGACAATGATGCAGGAAAGGTAGAAAGGGGTATATAGGATATCTATTATGTTACTTGGGGAATTTACCACTTACATTGAAAAAAGTAGAGCCATTTAAGTAAGACAGTGACACAATCATATTAGTATTTTACAATGATTATTGTAGCAACAGTGTGGATAATTGATCAGGAGGAACAGGCAAGAGTTAGGAGGGTTTGTCAGTGATCAAGAATAGAAATACCAGGAATTTCAAATAAGGCAGAAGCTGTGAGGACAGAGAGATGAGAGTTATTTTAAGAGCCATTTAGGGAGGTCAATCTATAAGATTAGATAAACTAAATGTGGAATGAAAAGGGGGAAAATGAAGAGGATGACTTGGGTTTTTGATCTGGGTGACCAGATGGATGGGTTTACCAAAGATATAACCCAAATGGAAAAAAATTAATTTAAGGGAAACTTATAAGTTAATTCTGTTTAGTTTTTTAATTTGAGGTGTCTGTGGGTTATAAAAGTAGAGCTATTTGATAAGGACTTGTACATGACATCTGGAGTATAGAGATCTAAGCTAAACATATAATCTGGAGGTTACAACTTATAGGTTAAAGTTGAATTCCTTAGGAGGGTTAAACATTGATCCCACAAGGAAAGAGGGAAAAGAGAGCTGAGGCCGGGAGTCAATACATGTGTGATGGAAAAGCAGAAGAGAAGAAGCACATGTAGGAGACTAGGAAGCAGCAGCCAGAGAGGCAGAAGGCAGATGGGGCACTCTATGGACATCCAAGGAGAGAAAGGAATGAGCCTCAGTGTCAAATACTCCTGAGCATTCAAGGCAAACAAAGGTCCAGTGTTTTGAAAATCAAGGAGATCATTGACAAGCAGGTTCCTGGGTAACAGAAAGTGAAATCCAGAAGGAGTTTTTGGAAACCACCACAAGGGGAGAGGAGCAGGTTTCCTACTACAGTCTCCTGATTCCTATCAGGGTGATTAGGATTCTCTCTCCTCCCCAAAGGTTGAGACATTGTCAAGGTGACAGATCCTCACTAATCTTTGTTCTTTTGTCTTTGGGGAAAATAGAGTACTAACTCCATGCTTCCTGGTCTCAGACATACAGTAAGTTCAAATCTTGGTCCTACAATGTTTAGCTTTGTAACATTGAGCATGTCTCTTATTTGTTAGTTAAAAGGAGGTAGTGGACCAGCTGCAGAGCATCACCTGGGAGATTATAAGAAGTGCATCCTCCCAGGTCCTACCAAGGGCCTGCTGAATCAGAATCTGCATTTTAACTAGATTTTCTGGTTCTCATGCACATGGAATCTGAAAGCATTGACTTAACTCAATAAATTCCAAATGTTCCAACTAAAAAAATGGGATGTAATACTGACCACATAGATTTTTGTAAAGACCTATTATTAAGGTGAAAATAATACCAATTTGTATTAAACCTTAGGCCGATTGCTCAATGCTATAGAGGTAACAGAAAATAAAAAGGAAACACCCAAATATTTCTTGCACCATTTCCTTCTTAAATATTGAACTTTTACAGGGTAAAACTGTCTTTAGAAACAGACCATGCACTTTTCTGCTTTTGGGTGAAATCTATCCATATCCCCCAACTGATCGGAATCAATTCTGTCAGCTTCTGTGAAAAGATATGTGGACCATTTGCGATATCCCAGGGTCAAATCTGTTGTATATGTAACTAAACCTACAAAAATGATAGAACAACAATTATTAGGTATATAAAATTGTTCCTTGCTGCCTTGTAACTGATGTTTCTGAACAAACACTCACACACTCGTACATGCATGCCTGTTCACCCTTCTGGGTTAGAGTTCATTATTCATCCATTTAGCAAATCTTATTTACTGAGCAGCTACTCTGTGCCTGGCATTGTGCTCAGCTAGAAGTGCAACAGTGTACCCACTCAACGTGTTCCTCAACATTATGGGGACTACAATCATATTATCCCCAGAAGTTGGCTCTGCTCCTGCCTCCTGCATCCTGGCCACTCAATTTGGGTTTATCATTTATTACTGCCCCTGACTGTGTCCCCCTACTTTTAAAGGACAATCAGGGTCATCCTACAGCTGACACTGGTAGTGAACTTCATTGACCAATATAATCCTGCCCCCTACAGATTAAATCTTACAATTGCTCAAACACTTCCAACACCATTCCAGTATTTATTCAATCACCACTTGTTCAACATAGTTGTATATTTGTTGAACACACTATTTCTGTTCTAGAAGCATGGCCCAGTCTCTGATTTTCCAAATTCAGAAATAAAGAACTTGATCATTTTTAGTTAACAACTACCCTGCCATTATGATTTTGTTAAAAATAAGTTATCTAAGGAGAGCTACACTTAAGGTAACCCTACAATAGCATGAATACTGTTTTACTCAGTAATTTAATGAGGACTTTTCATTTGAAGCATTTGCAGCTTTCCTAAAAATTTTCCTATTTTGTGTGCATCTGTATTACCAAGTTCTTGCTGTTTCCCTTTTCTATTGTGATTTCTTCATAAGATAGTATCTCACGTAGATCTGAATATTCTCCCGTCCTTTGAACTAAAAGTATAAGGTTATTCTAGATTTAAATAATTGGTACCATATGTCTCTGTGGAATATAGAAATCAAAAAGCCCTTTATGTCCTTGTTCTCGTGAATTGTTTTAACATTCTGCGGAGAGACCTACTGGGTCAAGTTCAAATATTAATTATGTATTGTATTCTTAACATCGTTGTATGGAAAAAAAACCCTTTTACTAGGAGATAGTTTCAACTCAACTGAAATAACATGGAAGCGAAAGACAGAAGCCTGAAAGATGCAGAATCATATGATGATCACAGGCTCAGAGAGGAGAGAAAGAGGGAAGAAAGGGGCTTGGAAAATAAGGACAGAAATCCATTAGAAAGAGAGAGGAAATAGCTTCTGGTTATATTGCTCAGCAAATCCAAAGAAGGGGAGACAATTTTTTCATGTGACATAAGTATAAGAAAGCTTTTGAATATTAGAACTGGATTGTATGAAAATGCTGCAATGTGTCAAGTGGTTTAAATGATTTCATCTTGCAAATATAGTGTCACATAATTAGAAGAAAGACTTTAAGGAAATATTTCACAATGTGCAACTAACCAGGGGAGATGGGATTACTAGGTATTTTTGCTTTCCTCTTTATAATTTTGTGTATTGTCCACAGTGTGCATGTTTTGTTCTAATAAAAAAAAATGAATACTCATTTTAAAATTAAATGCTCCCTTCTCTCTGTTTTCATAAACAATCACTTTCCAATTTTGAGTAGGTCTAAGTTTATTGCAACAGGAAAATTTTATAGTCTCCAGTGAGCCGGTAATTGAGATCATGTCTTCAACTCCAATTTCTCTCCTGAAATAAGAGTGTGGAGATATTTGAGTTGGAAAATGTATTTCTGAACTATTCCCAAAGTCTAGGCACTTGGTAGTTCCCCTCCTTTTTTAAAGAGCAAAATAACATGGCCACTTCTCACAGCACATTTTTAGTAGAGTGTAATTGGCTTTATATCCACCATCATGCATTCTTGGTGAATAGAAAGAAATGTAAATTAAAAATAGCAATGATGCCGCTAGCTAAGTCCACCCTACCCCCATCATCAGCATAGGTATGCCCTTGGTGAGAGGATGACTTTGCAGCCAGTCAAAAAGCAGAAGGTATAGCTGAGAAACTATTTCAGGAGCAAAAGTCAAGAACAAGAGTCTCAGCGGAGCACAACAGCCAAGGTAGCCCAGGATGTGGCAGAATCTGACCCAAACCTCTTCATGCTAAGAGAAGCATGCCAGAACATCTGGAGGTAGGCACAGTTACTTGGATTAGTTGGTTGCCAGGTCCCACCTGAAAGACCCTACTCATTCTTCAGCACTGGTCAGGGGAACTTCCTGTTTACAACCTTCCCTGGCTATGCAGTCAATTACCCTCTCGTCTGTGCTTCTTCTCTCATCTGTGCCTTGTCCATACCCTCTGTTACTGCTTTTACATATAGAATACTCATTTCTTCTTTTCTAGCTTTTTTGCAATTATATTTATTATATATCATTGTGTGTGTGTGTGTGTATATATATATATATATATATATATATATATATATATATATATATTTATACATATATTACATACAATTGTTATAATATGATTGCTATGTATGACCTGTGTTCCCTACTAGACCATGAACTCCGTGAGGGCAAGGGCTATACCTCCAGCATTTAGCACAGGGTCTGGAATAGATGCCTCTCTTCCTATTTTTGAATGAATGGATAATTGATGAAAATGAAAGAAGGCAAGAGAAGCATAACTGCTCATTATGGTAGGTGCTGTGATGTAATAAAATCAATTTCTGTGCCTTTTGTGTGCCATGGGAGCGTTATCTGAGATTTATATCCTGCAACTGCAGTGGGAAAGAACTTCTGACTGAAACATTTGCATCTGGTCTCAAGTTCTAGGTCTTTCCTAGATAAGTCTCTAGGTCACAGTTTCTTTGTAAAGTGAGGGGGATAAACTAGGAATTCTGTAAATTCCTTCCTCTCTTGTAGTGTTTAGGATATTTTCACTATACATTGTTATCAAATTTGTTAGTAATTTTGTTAATAGTTTCCTGAATTTCAATCCAGTTCCATTTAGATTCCTACTATGTACTAGCACTTTGATGAGTTACACAGCTTCTGGCATGTGATTTGAAAACAGTTTAATATACATATGGCTCATCCCGTGCGACAAGAGTTGTGGGGAGCAAGGAGGGCGGCACAGGGTTAAGAAAAGACAGTAGTCATGAATAGAGTTTAAGCAGACCAAGGGACCCCAATCTCAAGGACTGGAATTGAGTCTTGCATCAGCTTTTATTAGTTGGTGGGGAAGTAAAGGAGAGAAAGCTTGTCAATTTCAAGATCTGTGAATCTTATACATCATAATATGGAACCGATTTAAGTCAATCACCCTTGCCTGCAGACAGCTGGACCATAAGTCTCAACTTCCCCAAGGGACAAAACCTATATGCATATGAATAGATGGAGAGCACCTCATTGAATCACTTCCCTTGCAGGTTCTGGGAAGGAATGCAGCCACTGAGGGAGAGGCTTTCCTTAGCCTGAGGAAGGTGGGGGGCTGTGCCCACCTCTGTGAACCCCATGTGTTTTCCTGTTGGTCCCCACACGACTTCGTCTGGCTTGAGTTGTTCCTTCCGTGAGGAATCTTACTCGTCATTGACTGTCCCATCATCTTTCTGGGACCAAACAGGGAGGCATAAGGTGCAAACACAAAGGTTTAGCAAAGTCCCTGAAAGGATCCTCTTACAGACTCTCCTTTCTTTCGCGGTAGAAGGAAACAAAGTTAAGCTGCTGTGTGGCGACATACATATAAGATTGTTCATATTTTAATAGTGAGCTTATATTTATAAGATGTGATTTTGATGTCACATCTTTATTTTTTAATTTAATCTAGAAAAGTTAGACAAGAGTAATCATTTCTTTATGCCACCGTCTCTCTATCCAGTTGTAAGCTCCCTACACACAGGAAAATACATTTTCTGTGTTTCTGGCCTCAGGGACCAGTGCTGGGACTACCATGCAAAGATAATCAGTACACATTCATTTACTTGAGCTGAAATCCCTAGATATCACTTTTTTCCAGTCTTCCCGGCCTCAAGGCTATTGCTTATTTAACAAGCTGTTGTATTGAACAGATAGATTTCAAACTCCCCAAATTTGGTTCTGGAGCCTTCACTTTTCACTACTAGGCTAGCCTACCTCAAGATTCACCCTTACTTCTTCCCCTCAGATAACTAAAAAACTTTAAAACATAATCTTTTAAAACTACACACCCAAGACTCTTTATAACACATTCCCTCATTTGAGATGTTTTTGTATTTTGACAGAAATATCCATTTCATGCCGATATAGATATCACTGAATCACTGTTACTGTCGTCTACCTCCATCCCCAAACTTAACTGTTATCTCACCTTCCTATGGACCCTTGAAAAGTCACTCAGTCTGTCAATCCCCTGATTTGTAGTCTTAAAACATCAATTTTTAGCATATCATAGATAATAAAACTTTAATAGTCCAGTCACTGTAATCTTCATACAGTAGGACTCTAAGAATGTAGCAGTAAAGGGCTGATTCTCCAACACTTTCCTCACTGTGATGACCCACTCAATATTGCCCCATTCAGTTTATTCCAAGCACATCAACCCTTAAGAATTCTGACTGCAAGTTCAAGGTAGCACATGGATTTACTTTCCTTCCAAAATTTATTAAAGTGTTAATAAGTAGAGAATAATCTATATATAGCCCCAGTCTGAGACTGGAGTCATTAGTGATCGGAGATACTGAGAAATTTTTATAATATGGAAAGTAGTATAAACTGTTTTGCTTGAACAGAGAAAGCAAATAGTCCAGAACACAAATAAAGAAACTCTGTAGTTGAAGAGGAAGCTGAGAACATGGAACTCAACTGGGTCATGATGCAGAAGTCTAAGTAATTAGACAACTATTGTCAGGACAACCAGGTGAGTTGTCTTAGGCTTCCACTTCTAACACACACACACACACACACACACACACACACACACACACACACACACACAGAATCACTCTGGGTCATGATCTTCCTTCTCAAACAAAAGCATCCTGCCAAAGTAAAACTAGGATTTTTAATAGAGGTGCTCCTACCCTAAAGTTTAAATCTTTTGTAAGGTGTCCTGCCTGTGTTTTCTCATTCACACAAATTAGAATCAGTTTACAAACCCTGTCCATGGATAAAGAGCTCAACTCACCACCCCAAACAGTCTCACCTAGGATCATTTGCACTTATTGTTCCCTCGGCTAGGTATGCTCTTCACCTGATACCATATGGCTTTATTCTTTTAGGCCTTTGTTATAACTGTCATCGTATTGTAAAGTCTTTCATGATGAACCCATAAAAAAGAGTCACATATCTTTCTCTCTTCATGGCATTTTCTATCCCCATTACTCTGTTTTATTTTCACTGCCTGACATATTAGTTTTGTTTCTTTACCCAGTGTGTACCCCTACAGAAATATAAACTCCATGAGTTCAGGGACTTGGCTTTGTTCACTTCTGATTTTCCAGTGTTTATGACAGTATCTGGCATTTAGTGGCATTCAATAAATATTTATTGACTGTATAAATATTTATTGACTGTATGAATGAAGGAACACAGGAATCTGACAAGAAAACTCAAAATGCCATCTGTTTAGCAGGTAAAGAAAGCAAGAAGTCTAAATTAGTGTAAGAATTCACAGAGTCCCGAGAGTGGCATCTTCATAAAAAAGTGGATTGCGTTAAACATATAGCATTTAAAAAGCCACTAGAAGCTTTTAATATTTTAGAAGGCATATAGTTCTTCTGCCCACCAGGTAAAGCAAAAGCATTTAGAATCTCCAGAAACAGCAGAGATATATGCAAGAACATCATAGCCCAAATATGAACCAAAATAAAATGTATCATAATTTTGAGCAATAAGAGAATAAAATTATTTTCCTGCTTAGAATATGCAGTCTCCAGTAGTACAGGTTTAATATCATCAAATTGTTGACTCTCTCACTTCCTCCTGCCTATGTGACCCAGACCTCCAGGGCAAGGAGGACTTTTCTAAGCAGCTTCTGAGCAGATGGTTTCATTCCCAGGCCAAACCATAGATCTCCCAGTGGAGGAATCTTGGTCTTTCCTTAATCCATGACTTCTTTAAGAACTATGCTGTCAATACATAGTCACTAGCCACATGTGGCTTTTCAATTTAAATGGAATTAAAATTACATAAAGTTAAATATTCCTTTTCTAGTTGTACCAGCCACATTTCAAGTGCTCAATAGCTACATGTGGCTAGTGGCTGTTGAATAGATGAATGAATAAATAAATAAAATTGAACAAATGATGGTTACCAGTAGGAAAAAAAATGAGTCAAAGAAGATAGGCAATTTTGCATCTTAGTATTTATATGTACTTGGAGAAGTAACAGGTCTGCAGTTCCCAATAATTTCTCAGGCAGGAAGGCTTGATTTTACATGTTTATACAAAACCACAAACTTATCTCCCCTTTGTTTCACACCACTCAAATTCCTGCTGGGAATCTAGGCCCATATTCTTGGTTACTTCCTTTATGGGGCTGTTTGAATATGGCTAGGAAATAACTTTCTGCCTCTGTTCTCTTTTTTTGGTAGTAACCCTTAATAATGCTGAGAATGCTGGATGTCCTTCCAAGCATTTTGCAAAAGAGCATGCTTCTGTAATTATAACTATGTAAGAGTTAGCACTCGTTTTCTGTTATCTGTTGTTCTTGTTACCTTGCATGTTTGTTTTTGAATTTTGGAGGAGCCATGTTGTCTTTCAGATTGATACATTTAATTATTTCTAAATTACAATTGGAACTTAAAAATTCTAGTTTATTTGATTATATACTTTATTTCCCATCAAGATTCATTTCTCTCTCTATGGGAAATCACAATATTAATTCTAGTCTATATTGAATAACATTTACATAATCATTATTTTGTAAATGCAACTTATTAATTTTTTTAAAAAGTGAAACCATGGAAAAAGCCTTGAATGGGACTATAATTATAAAAGGGAATGTAAAGTCAGGTTGGTAGCTTGAAACTACCCACTGAAATAGGCAAAGGCTATAAGTCAGCCTCCCTGCCCCACCAATGGGTCAGTTTAAATGCAAATCACTGGGTATGAGACTCTGAAAATTTATAGTTTAATTATTTAAATTTTAGGTATCAAGAAAATCTACATAATGACAAAAATGATATATACATATATATATTACTTAGAGCTATAAATGAAATGAATAGAAGAATTAAGAAATAATATAAATAAAATTAGTAGGGAAGAAGTAGTATAGATAAATTAAATTCCTAGTCTTTTATAGGCAAAATTTATAGTTATTATTTAAAGTTGGTATATTAAGAAAAACAGACATCAGCATATTATTTAGAATAATTGAGCTAACAGAGTTGAGGAGAGGAGGACAGAATATTTTTTTTCCATTTAATATTGCTTCATACAGTTTGAACTTCTACCATGTACCTGTTACTTAATAAATGCAAAGTTTCCAAAATAAAACACATATTAACTGCCACACTGACCTCATAGCTCTAAACCTTCCATATGAATAAATGACTTGTTATTGAACTTAAACTGTTACAGAAAAATAAGGGAAACAAAAACATACCATGTGTACTATCCTCGGAGTTTCTACGTTCATTAATTCCTAATCAGTTAAATCCTTCTAATGTCCCCGTGAAATAGGTATTACACAGAACAGTATTAGAAATTAACAATCTGGTATATTTGGGGCAGAAAAAGTTTAATACACCCATAATCTTGGGGGTACACGATGTCATCTGTGTATAAAAATGACTTTGTTAGTGACGCCAGCATTGGAACTACATTTCTAATCGATGATCCTTTTGTTTTTGTGAAAGAATAAAGACTGTGAAATGGGAATAGAAGGGGAAAGTACATTGTTCTTTGATCATGCTTGCTTGGCCACAGGTGGGCAAGCAGATTGACCTATCCATCCAAACTCAGTAATTCCTCACTCTTTCACTTTTTGTTTATGACTTTATTTCTTCCTCCTTGGCAAGAGTAGAAAGTAAATCATGGCAATTCTTGGCTGAGAGGCAGAGTGAAACAGCTGTGACCCTTGAGATATTGTTTACTTTACTGCTTCCCGATACACACTCAGTCACTTTGTTGGACATGCTTGATGGCTTTCGGTCATACAGTTGGCTGTTCCGTCTGCCCCATCAATTGATGAAGAGGCAGAGACTGGCTGCTGTAAGCTACATTTGTTAGTTTATTCATTAAACACTCATGAGCACCTACTATCTGCCAGGTTCTAAGAACAAACCAGATACCCTAACCTTAAGGGGCTAACAGTCTATCAAGGGAAGACAGACATGTGACTATTAATCCTTATACAAGGAGGATAAGTACTAGAAGAGGTATGAATAAAGTGACATGGGAACACAGCAAAGAGAAAGACTATTCTGCATAGGAGAAAAGTGGAGAAAGGCAAGATACAGAAGGTTTACAGAAAAAATGACATTGAAATTATGCCTTTATGGTAGGCCATGGCCAGGCTGGTAGGAGGATTCACCACACAGTAAGATATAAAACCCAGAAGTCAGCAACTATGGCACAGTTATGGGCCATAAAGGGCAGCAGGTTGAGTGGGCGTAGTGATGTGCCACCTAGATCTTCCCATTAGACCAAATCACTCAACTTCTGCTGCCGGCAGTGTTGCCTGCTAAAGGCTCAAAGCTGAGTCTATTCCCTGGAAATTGCCTTCCCCGAAAAGGGTCCCTTCACCCAAAGGTATGCCTCCACTGGCAAGGACAAACTGATTTATCTAATTTATCAATTTAGGGATGCAAAATCTTAACTGTCTTGCCTGTGATGGAGGGTAATTCTCATGGGTCATCTGAGTTCTGGAGCTTTCCATATGTTGTAGGCAAAAAGATGGCCCCCAAACATACCAGGTTCTAATCCCTGGGACCTGTAAATGTTATTTTATATGGAAACTGAGTCTTCACAGATGCTATTAAATTAAGAGTTAGTGATTGAGACATCCTGAATCATCACAGTGGGCCCAAAATGCCAATACATGAGGAGAAAATGAGGCGAAGACAGAGACAGAAATTGGAGCGATGCGGCCACAAGCCAAAGAATGCCAGCAACCACATGAAGAAGAAAGGGGTAGATTTTCCCCTAGAGCTTCTGGAAGGAGGGTGACCCTGCAGACACCTTGATTTTGGTCCAGGGACACTGATTTAATAAGGCTTTTGGCCTCCAGAATGTGAGAGAATATATGTGTATTGTTTTAAGCCACCAGTGTATGGGCATTTGGTATAGCAGACACAGGACACGAATATAGCATGGGGTCAGCTGAGGTGCTTGCAGCAACTGCATCTCAGTTCACCTTCTTCCTTGGCCCACTCCTGTGAAACAAACTAAGCCAAGTCGGAGTAGTCTTTCTGTTAGGCCCTCCAGCCTAGATCAGCCTCTTGTGGTCTGGCTTAGCGCAACACTTTAAAATAAATAAGAATTTGTCAAGAAGAGGAGCAAAGGACAGTCAGGGACCAACATGTGTAGTGCATGAGGGAACTGGGGTATTTGGGGTTCTGAGAACTTTCGGGCATATCTGTTATGGTGAACTGCACACCTTGAAGCTCCTCTCAGGGTCTCCTTATGGCCTAATGGCCTACTTTTGTTTCCAGCCTCTACCAAATCCAGATCTGACGCTATAACCGTGGGCCCACCTCACACAAGGCTTTTCACTTTATGCTCAGTGTTTGGATATTATCCCAAAGCAGGAGTTGATACTGAAGGACTGTTTTGCTGGGGAGTAACATGACAGATCTGTGTATTTTATGATCAATTGGCTCAGTGGGTAAACAGGGGTGAAAGAAAGAAGAACAGAGCAATAAGAGTAACAAGAATAACCGGAGCGAAAGGAAAGAAGGTTACATGACCGAGGTATGTTGTTTCCTGGGTGCTGACAGGGAACAGCTTCCAAAAACAGTTATGTCCAGGTAGTGCTGACCTTGAGTCCACAAGTAAGTGTTCAGAGGCTAGCGATTTGAGAAGGCAACAATAGCTCTGAGGACAGTGTACCCCTGATCACGGTCTGCAGAAAGCTGTAGGAATCAGGACCATATTGCCTGGGTTTGAATCCCAGCTCTACCACTTAACTCGCAATATATATTTAAGCAACTTTTGTGAACTATGTCTGCATTTTTCTCATCTTCACCAATGATACCTGTCTCACGTAGTTACCGTGAGGGTTGAGTGCATTAATATATGTAAAGCCCTTAGAAGAATGCCTGGCACATAGCAATAACATTAATAACATTAGTTATTATCAGCCCAGCAGTTTCCTAAAATGTTTTATAGTGAGGAGAGCTACTTTTCATTTATCAGAGCCTTGGGATCTCAAGAAATGAGGAGCAGAAAAGAACTATTTATTAAAGTTGCTGATTAAAGTTGGAAAAGGTACACTGCTACCAGGGGCTTCCCCCTCTGCCCAGCCCCCAGCCCCAACTTTTTCCTCCTCTTTCCTCTGAGAGAATGGCAAGCCGGGCAAGGGAATCCCATATGCTTAGAACTAAAGGGGGCACCCACAGTCATCTTGGTAAACCACCCATTCAAAGCTGGGCTCTTCTTATAGCTTGCCTCATCCTTTGGTTCCAGCATTGGACTTGAACACCTCCAGCAATGGGAAACTCACACCATCCACATCCTCAAACAGCCCACAGTCTAGTGGAGGGCACAGCCATAAATTATCAATTATATATATATATCTATAATAACATAATAAATGGTATAATGGTAGCTGACTTGAGAGTGCTATGGGAGTGAAGAATAAAGGACTCATTTACCTTATGGTAAAGAGGCAAATTTTCACTCAGACAGTTACATCTGTGATGAATCTTACAGGATGAAGCTTTATCTTACAGGGCAGAGAAGCTGGGGGACATGCATTTGATGCAGAAGAAACAGCCAACAAAGCCGAGTTTGGAAAATCTTGATAGCTGGGACGTAGCTTGAGGAGTGTTAAGGGTGGAGTAATGAGAAGAACTCGGTAGAAGTTTGGGCAGGGGAAGTAGGTTGCAAATCTTTCAAAGCAGTGCTAATGTCTTTATAGCTATCCTGAAGGCAAGGGGAGACTTTGAACTTTCCTAAGAAGAGAAACATAATCAGATTGTTGGTTTAGAAAATATCCATGGTGCTACTATGGATGAGAGAGGATAGGACTATTGCAAAGCCTCCTGTACATAATGAGGAAGCAAAGCCTCTTTGAGGCACAACGTTTAAAACCACGGTGATAATACAAATATGATCCTAATTCTTAAAATGCAAAATCCAAGACATAAAGCAATTAAATGATTTCCTCAGAGGTGTGCATCTAATCAAGGAACTTTTTATTCAGGGATTTTCTATGTACGTATATTTTGTTTATGTTCATCCAGAACACTATTTATTTTAAAGACATTCACGTTCAGAAGATATGCTTCCCTTTTAACTCAAAACAGATAAAGAAGTGAAAAGATCGAACTAAGAAAACTGTTTTTTCCCAGCGTGAATGGCTAGGAGAGCAAAGTGTATATTGTCTGAAAAGAATTGTTCTGTCAATCTCTACAAACGTTTCTGTTCCTGTGAAAAATCAGTGTTTATTACTCAACATATGTGCCCATCAGTCTCTACAGTTCAAGCTGAGGATTAGTCTGGTAAAATTTCCCCATAGAATAATAAATGCTAAAATGTCACTTGTTGAAACTGAGGATTTTATTTCACAAAGGTAAATTTAAAGGACAAGTTTGGAATTAAAAACAAAACAAAGATTTTATCAAAATGCAATGTATTTTGGAAGTGAAATGAGTTAATAGTGTCTCACAGATGTTTTTCTCCTGGAGTTATTAAGTATCACAATAAAATGTAAGTGTCCATTAAGGACACCTAGATTAAGATCAAGACCATGAAGTACATAATTATCACATTATGTTCATGCTTTAGTCTCTTTGTCATATTTGTTGCAAAACTGGAAATTTGATGCTATGCTAACTTTAAATGGTTGCAACCTGAAATTAAAAAGACAAAATAAAATCTTTTTATCAGGAATGTAAGAAAATTAAATAGATCCCTCATATAGTACTTAACCATATAGACCCCCCCAACTTAGGGTTTAAAAAAACGTAATGTGCCTCTAGTTCCCAAAATGTTATTGTGCAGCTATTATAAACGTTGGGGAGAGAAACAAGATGGCGAGAAACATAAGTAGAAAGGACAGATGGGCTAAGGCGTTATGCTCAACACCAACAGAAATCACCAGAGCACACTCTTGGGTATCACTCTGTTGAAAGAGATGTTGAATATTTTCCTTTATATGCTCTAAATTAAATTATTAATGTGTAAGGTCTATGCATTAATTTGTTCCCTACACATAACAGAAATTTAGTTTTAACCCTGAATAAAGCCAATTCTCCTTCTTTGGCAGACCCAGTCATGCCCCCTGGGAAGACTGGCTACTCCTGTCAACGATACCACAAAGTACCTTGGCTCAATCGGTGGGGCTGGTGTTATGCATTAATTCTAACAACTCCAACACAGAAAGAGCATGGCAGAATTTAGCACGTGTGAACACATAACCAAACAATGTTATAGGCACGTAAAAAGTAATGGATATGAATTTACACAGAGGAAATATCCACATTGTATTTTCTAGCATAGTTGTCTCTTTTTTTTTTTTTCATGTTCAGACTGGAGAAGGAATTTTTCTTCTTTTCTAAAGCAAGCTGCTGGTATTATTATTGTATTTGAATCTTATACTGTAAGAGATGACATTTGCACATTTGTTCATTTCTTCACTTTAGACTCAGTAAAAATGACAGAATCCATTGCCAAACACAAATTTGAATTTGTTCATTCTTTTCTCAACCCAGTTTCTAAGTTTGTATGGAATCCCTCCAAATTTTAGATGAACAGGATAGAGTGGAATTGCTAAAGCTAAACTTCACAGTTGAACTAAAAGGTGTCAAGCCAACAGGCACAAATTGCTCAATGCCACTTAAGTATCTACTTGTGCTTTGGTAATTATGCCTTTTTTTTTTAATACTGGAAATGGGAAGCCTTCCTTAGGGAAGCAAACGACCACATATGGCTTCAAAGTCAGGGGTCATCGGGTCAGTCTCGCCAAGCCTATGACCTACAAGACCCGGCAGTGTGCCAGCACTAGCCCCGTAGAAGACTGAGGCGGTATACAGGGCCCTTTAAAGGAGCGGTCAGCAAGGACGTTGATGGCACACACTTGCGAAGAATCACAGCTTGCCATTGGTCATCTCTAGAAACTGCACATACATATCCCGGATGTACTCCTTCTTGAAGTTGGATAGGAATGTGTATAGTAGCTGCCTTTGGTGCAAATTGAAATGACAGTATTTGACACTGTTCCAAAAGCACAAAAGTCATAGAGAGATTGAGGGAACCTGAAATTTGGGTAAACTTCATTTGGAGCTGAAATATTTCATAAGGAAATTGGTAGACGCCAAATTATACTATTTATTCCTTTTTCGGATCTTTGACAGCAAAAAAAAAAAAAAAATGTGCACTTGTGCCATGGTCACTAAACACACAGAAGAGGAAGCATCCTGACTGAAGTTAATGCAATAGCTATGTGCTGCATGATATCTTCTCCGTAGTTCCTGGATTAAATGCCCCGATGATGTAGCAAATTGTTCTCATAAGCGCTCCTTTATCAGATAGCAATTATGTTCTCTACCGGTTGAGAGCAACGCAGCTCGGGATGCCCTCGTGTGCAGTAATGGCCAAGGGCAGCTCTTTGCTGCTGACAGGTCCACAGGCTTCAGGACACTCATGCGCTTGCTCAGAAAGGACAGGAAGGAATCGCTACTATCGTGACCCAAAACACGGAGGCCTTTACTTTAGGGTTATAGCACATTTCAAAAACATGTAACTTACGGGAATTGCATGTGCACGTGACCACCTTAATCATGAGGTCTGAAATGACCACAATTCTATCTCATCTCAATTGGACCACCTTGACTTCTGTAGGAATTCTAGTTTAGTAACAGCCTTTTTCAGAGCATTCAAGATTACCATTTTATTGGGAGAGTATTTCAGCTTTTTTTCTACCACCAACTAAAGGGAAACAGTTGCTTGGGGAGACGGTGAAGGAGGACTGTCCCAGTCCCAGAAGTGCATGGACACCAGGCAGCCCTCCGAGTGCCCCGTGCATCCACCTGGCAACTCAACAGGCAGGGCAGGGCCACATGTTTTTTTATTACTATTGCTTTCACTTTATATATTAGACCACAAAATGTTATTGACATTAAATTCTTTTAAAATTCAGATGATTTGGTTTAAGGTAATGCCACTGAGATTTCTGGGAAATGATCACTACAATAAGTTAGTTACAACATTATTTTGTTCTTCTAATGAGAACCTGTAAGATTTACTCTCTTAGCAACTTTCAAATATGCAGTACAACATTATGAACTATATTCACCATGTTGTACGTTACATCTCCATGACTTAATTATTTTATAACTGTAAACCTGCACCTTTTGACTCCTTTCATCCATTTCACCTACTCCCAACCCCTGCCTCTGGCAACCACCAGTTTGTTCTCTATATCTATGAGGTTGGTTTGTTTATTTTAGATTCCACATATAAATGAGAACATATAGTATTTGTCTTTCTCTGTCTGACTTATTTCACTCAGCATAAACCTTAAAATAGTTCATCCATGTTGTCGCAAATTGCAAAATATCATTCTTTTTTTTATGGCTGAATAATATTACTGTGAGTGTGTGAGTGTGAGTGTGTGTGTGTGTGTGTGTGTGTGCGTGTATAAATTTTCTTTATCCATTCATCAATTGTTTCCATATCTTGGCTATGTGAATAATGTGGCAATAAACATAGGGTTGCATTATATCTTTTTGAGTTAGCGTTTTCACTTTCTTTAGATAAGTACTGGAAGTGGAATTCCTGGGTTGTATGGGGGTTCTATTTTTAACTTTTTGAGGAACTTCCATACTGTTTTTCACAGTGTCTGCACCAATTTACATTCTCACCTACAGTACATGAGAGTTCCCCTTTCCCACTTCCTCACCACTTGTTATTTCTTGTCTGTTATAGAATAGCCATTTTAACAGGTGTGAGATGGTTCTCACTGTGGTTATGATTTGCATTTCCCTGATGATTAGGGATGCTGAGCATATTTTCATGGACCTGTTGGCCTTCTGTTGTCTTCTTTGGAAAAATGTCTTTTTGGATCCTCCACTTATTTTTTGATCAGTTGTGTGTGTTTTTTGTTTGTTTGGTTGTTTTGGTTTTTTTTGTTGGTTTTTTTTTTGTGTGTGTGGTTTTTTTTTTTTTTTGCTATTGAGATGTTTGAGTTCTTTATATATTTTTGATAGTAACTCCTTTTCAGATATACTTGTATGATTTTCAAATACTTTCTCCCATTCAGTAGGTTGTCTTTTTATTTTGTTAACGGTGTCCTTTGCTGTGCAAAAGCTTTTTAGTTTGATGTATTCCCACTTGCTTTTGTTGCCCTTACTTTTGGTGTCAAATTCAAAGAAATATCACCAAGACAAACGTCAGGAATTTATCGCCTATGTTTTTTTCTAGGAGTTTTATAGTATCGAGTCTCACACTCAAGTCTTGAATCCATTTTGAGTTAATTTTTGTGTATGGTGTAAGATAGTGGTTCAGTTTCATTCTTTTGCGTGTGGATGTCCAGCCCTCAACAGCATTTATTGAAGAGACTATTTCCTCATTGTATATTCTTCACTCCTTTGTTATAAATTAATTGACCATATATGCATGGATTTATTTCTGGGTAATCCATTCTGTTACATTGATTTATGTGTTTATTTTTATGACTAAATCATACTGTTTTGATTACCATAGCTTTGTAGTATTATTTGAAATCAGGGACTGTAAAGCCTCCTGCTTTGTTCTTCTTTTTCATGATTGCTTTGGCTATTCAGGCTCTTTTATAATTCTATACACATTTTAGGATTATTCTATTTATGTGAAAATGCCATTGGAATTCAGATAAGGGTGACATTGAATTTATAGATTTTTTTGGGTAGCATGGACATTTTAACAATATTAATTCTTCCAACCCATGAGCATGGAATATCTTTCCATTTATTTGTGTTTTCTTTGATTTCTTTCACCAATGTCTTATAGTTTTCAGTGTATAAGTAATTTAGCACCCTGGTTAAATTTATTCCTAGGTATTTTATTCTTTTTAATGCAATTGTGAATCAGATTGTTTTTTAAATTTCTCTTTCTAATAGTTCATTATTATTGTATAGAAATGCAACAGGTTTCTGCATAATGATTTTGTATCCTGCGACTTTACTCAATTAATTTTTCATTTATTAGTTCTATTTTTGGTGGTGCCCTTAGGGATTTCTATATATAATATCATGCCATCTGCAAAGGCAGTTTTACTTCTTCCTTTCCAATTTGGATGACTTTTATTTTATTTTTTTTCTTGCCTCATTGCTCTGGGTAAGACTTCCAAAACTATATTGAATAAAAGTGATGAGAGTGGGTGTATTAGTTAAGTTTATGTGTCAACTTGACTGGATCAAGGGATGCTTAGATACCTTTTTAAACATTATTTTTGGGTGTGTCTGTGAGGGTGTTTCTGGATGAGATTAGCATTTAAACTGTGGACTCTGTAGATTGTCCTCTCCAGTGTGTGTGTGTGGGGGGCAATAGAGGGGGCATCATCCAACTCAGTGAGTGTCTGAATAGAACAAAGGGCATAAGAGAGAGGAATCTGTCCTTTTTCTGCCCCATTGTTTGTGCTATTTTATCCCTTAAAATTGTGATATTTTATCCCTTCTTCTTCCCTCAGACTGGGATTTATATTGGTTCCCCAGGTTCTCAGGCCTTTGATTCAAACTGAATTATACCACTGGCTTTCCTGGGTCTCTAGCTAGTAGATGGCAGGTTGTGGGACTTCTCAGTCACCATAATTGTATGAGCCAATTCTTCATAATAAATCTCCTTTTATATCCTGCTGGCTCTGTTTCTCTGGAGAATCTTAACTAATACAAACACCATAAATAGTCACACTCTTGCACTGCTTGCTGGTAAACTGCTACAGCCTTTCTGGAAAGGAATTTGGGAGTGTGCTTTGAAAGCTTTAAAAATAGGCATGCTTTTTGAGATAACAATTCTACATCTAGGAAGTTATTTAGTAGAAGTATCTTTGGATGAATTTACAGGTTTCTCCCGACAAATGAACATTTCAGCATAATTTAGAAAACTAAAAAAACTGGACACAGCTTCAATGTTTAATCATTTAAGTTGTGAAGGATAATTGAGATTTATCAAGGAATCATTTACCCTTCAAAGCTACACTAGGAAGGCTATTTTGTGACAGAGAAAGATACTGTTGTATTCGTCTTATGCAACATGAAGTTATAAAACACAATGTACATATGATGCCATTTTCATACATGCTTTTTCGACATATAAATCTGAATTTCTATAGAGAATGGAGTTCTGTTTTAAAGTCAAGAGCTTGGAAGAGTATGGTGAGATTCCTCTCAGAAAAACAAAGCTGAATCCATAAATGCCATAGTTCTAATAACTGTCACAAAAGAAGTTAAGAAATTAAAGTCAGGAGCTATATTTTAAATGCTGTTTTAAAACCTCAGAACTTCTGTCACTTACCCTCTTCAAAAACTGCTTTGCTTTTCCCCCATATTAATTATTTATTTATTTAATAAATATTTTTGAGCCATTATTCATGTGCCAGGCACTCTCTTAGGTGCTAGGGCAGAAGCAATAAAGAAAACAGAAAAGCCTTTGCTCTCGTGTTAGCATACTCAGATTCACAGTAATAAACATAAAACAATCAAATATATAATGTGTCTGTGGGTGATAAATGCAATGAAAAAACAATTAAGCAGAGGGAAGAAAGCCAGCAGAGACGACAGAAAGGCCAATGGACCTGAGTCAGATGTCTGATTGGTGGCTTGGGACCAGCAAGGAGATCAAAGAAGTTGGAATGGAGTAAGGCAAAAAAGGAACATGAGTGAGAAAATCAGAACGGTAATTGGAGGCCTGATAACATAGTGAGATGAGGGTTAGCAAGGAAATTCTTAAATTATGAAACCTCCAACTTTTACAAGAAAGTTAGACAGAATCTATGCAATGTGTTGGCTAGTCTAAGGGGAAGGGTAATGAGTACCTACGGGTGAACAAAACAGGGAGGACAGTTGAGGTCTATTGAAAGGTCTGAAAAGTATATGGAGGCAGCTTGGGGCCAACAAGGTAGACTAGGGTTTCCTTAAAACCCAAACTGGTTCAGAATTAATTTGCATGATGTATTTATTTTAAATGAAAGTTTATTTTTGAAAATGTGTTAGAAAATATCAATGGATGTTCTCACTGGGTAACCAAGCACAGAGAATAAATACGCTCTGGTTTACTTCGTTAGTTAGTTTCTTTGTTTTTCTTTCAAAAAATATGCATGTGGAGGTTTGCAATAGTTTGCTATAGACAAAAAGAGTAATTTGAATTTTTCTCCTGGACTCAGAAGTGATCCAGATTATCTGGCAGCTTGACTTCTTCTAGTTTGCATTTCATTTGCATTTTAATACAGTGTCAATAGACATAACTATCTTCTTTGAACATTTTATTCCTTTCCTTTCAGAGTAGTTATCCTGATCAGAGAATAAAATAACAATTTGAAATGAAGTTTCTGATGAAAATCAGGCCAACTGATTGAATTAAATTTAAAAAGAAACCCTACCTCAAGATGTACGTGTAATAGAGTGAAAGGATATACTCCTGTTGTTTCAGAAAATGTGAATTACTATGAACGCTGCCTAAACAAGAGATGAAACTTCAAAATAATTGGCATCTGAAAAAACACAAAGCTTAATGAAGGGGAGACAAACTCATGCTATATAGATTATAGATGTGCTACATCCTTTTAACCATAAATGCCTTAAGACAATTATATATCTATTTGTTAATACATAAAATATTGTTGTATATATATTCTGTGTCAGGGCCTCTTCTTGGCACTAGGATAACTCAGTCTAATAGAGAAGGGTGGTAAGTGAACTACTGCATCGTAAACATGATGAAGGAAGTAAGCACACGGGGTGGGAGGAGTTACTGTAGAAACACAGGAAAGACTGGACAACTGGGAGAGGCTTCTTGAAAGAGATTGCTTGGGAACCCAGGAAATTACCATTTGAAGGATAGTTTAGTAGGAAGATCCTTGAAAAAGGGTCAAGAGACCGAGCTTCCAATATGAACTCTGCCGTTAACTAAACTTATGACTTGAAATGTAATGGGAAGCATGCATAAAGGGAAGACACAGGAAAAACAAGGATGCTATGAAAGTAAAGAATGCTTGGCATAGCTGGGTAGAAAAGACTGAGGGCCTTGGAATATGGTTGTAGCCCATTGATCAGCTATGCCTTGGAAGCTGCTATCCTGGACTCAGGACAAGCTGCTTATTCTTGGACTCAAGAGAGGTAGTGATGGCAACTTTAGTATCTTTCCTGAACCTCCTCTATTGTCTATGGACTTTTCCAACTTCTCCCTAAGAATTTCTGAAAACAAAGTGTGACCTAATCCATTGATTGTCAGTGTGTGGTCCCAGAGTCTCCTGCAACACGATCACCCGAAGTCCTTATTAAAAATGCAGACCCCTGAGTCTTTCCTCAAGGTAGTTGAATCCATATATCTGAAGCTGGAGTTAGGAGAGCTGTATTTTAACACCTTTATTAGGTGATTCATTTGCAACCACTCATTCTTGTCCACCCATTCCATCCTGTCTGCCATCCAAAGAAACTGGCACCTATATCTGCACTTCCGGAAAGGGACACTGTGGGGATAAAAACCTATGGCTCTCAGTTCCCAATTGAGTGTTTTCCACTCCATTATGCAATTTCCGTTTTCTGATCCTGCAATTTAAACTTATTTGGTGTTTCTAGAAATAACACAAAACAATTCTTATGTTAAATTGTTAAGCAAAGTAGAAACTTAAGCAATACTTTCATCTGTGAACAAAAATATTCATGGAAAAATGCTCAAACAAAACACAATGAAATGCTAGTCATTTTTGCCTTGCTGGGGTAAGATTGCTGATTTTACTCAGCTCTCTTTTTCCCAATGGTTTTCACCCTCTAAAATAAGCACATTTTTATAAATGAAAATTACACAATAACTTAATTCAGTATAACTAAACCTAGTATAAAACTAAAGTTGAAATGCAAAAGCCATAACCCACCCTGAGAGAACTTTCAAAGCCCCTGGTAAATTGTGTTTTCAAGGAGATTTAAGGGTATTTGTTGGCTCTGGCTTCCCAAATGGTAGAGATATTCTCAGTGATATCTGATCTCATTTGATTTCTGAAAATGTCTTTTGATCATCCATCTTTGACCTACTTTTCCCATAAAAGTAAGTCATCAGAAACTCTGACTCAGGGACACAAAGGGTTTGGAAGTTTTCAATTTGGGGGATGAATAAAAATGACAGGGAGTAACATCTGTTCACTTCTGAAACACTAAATCTCCTTCATGAGAAATTTTAAAGGCAGCCTTTATATTCTTGATCCAGGATTCAAAAGTTGATGAGGATAAAAAGAAAAATTCAGACATTCTTCTCAAATAGGGATAAAGCCAAAATTTATAAAGATTCTGATTTTCTTTTAATAACTGTTTTAATCATAAACCAAATAATTATTTTTTTTAATTTTAAAATTTTATGTAATATTCTACTATGCACAATTTAGAAAATAAAAAAGGAATATTAATTATCCATAATCTCACTATATATTAAGATTACAGTGTATTTTCTACAGCCTATACAAAGGACTGTGGTCATAGACAACATATAATTTGGATTCTTATAATTTTAATAATATTGTAACATATATATATTTCTCATGTTACTAACTAGATTTTTGAAACATCATTAAATCAAAGAATACCTGACAAACGTCATAAAAATGGCGGTGTGAGGTGAGCCTCTTGAAATCTCCCCTGGAATTTACAACAAATTCAAAAACTATAACTCCACAAAGTACTCCCTGCACAGCAGACAGGCAAGACGAAGAGGTTCACTACTGAATTCACCTATAGGTGGGCAAATTGTGCAAGCAGGGGAGGAGGGAAGGGAGAAGTGCGGAGATGGGGCTGCTCAGGCGCAGGACGCAGACCTAGCTCAGTGCTCCGAGCTCGCTGCATCCCAGAACTACCGCAGCTGCGGGAGAGGGAAGAACTAGGGCTGCTAGGGCTCTGCTTATGGCCCACAGGGCTGAGGGGACAGCATATAACACTGCTGAACCCAATGCTCACGGCAGAGACCTCAGAGCAAAGACTGAGGCAAGAAGGCTGAAAATGGTGGTTTAAGCCCTCACTGCTGCACAGAATGGAAGCCCAGTGCTAGAAGCGGAACAGTAGCAGTGTCAGATCAAAAGAACAGAATATTTGCCGTTCTGAGAACTGTGGTCCGCAGATACAGATTTGCAGCCCAACTAGTTCCAGCAAAGGGGAGAGAGTTGAGGAAGCAGGACTGGCTGTGGTGGTGGTCACCGCCATTGCTCTGGGCCACCTCTCACAACCCTCCCCACTCCTGTCCCCACCTTTCTTGGCGGATCTCTTCAGGAGTAAACAGAGCTGCTGAAACACTTTGGCTCTGAATCTGGTGCAGGAAGAGCTTTGGAACTTCAGAAGCTCTCCACATCCTCCCACAGAGGCGGCACGCTATGACCCAAGTGAACTGTTTACAGAGGAGAAGCCTGCCCCTGCCTTCCAGGGAATACCCTCATTGTGTGAGAAGCCAGAACAGTGCAGAGAAAATATAACACTACAGTGTGAGAAGGAATAAAAGACTGCAGTCGAAGAGAAAATAAAATATTCTACAAACACCTACTGGAAAACAAAAGAAAGACCTCTTTCTATTAACCTGTTGCAGAACGCACTCCTGTAGATGTCTAGGAAGAGACGTAATAAATTATTAATTGCCATGAAAAACCAAGGTATCAAGACAGCTCAGGAAGGAAATGAAAAGTTTCCAGAAAATGAACTTAAAGACATGGAAATATGTGACTTAAATGACAGAAAATTCAAGATTGCAGTTCTTAAAAAACTCAACGAGATGCAAGAAAACACAGACAGGCAATTTAATGAACTCAGAAACACTATCAAAGAACAACATGAACATTTTACCAAAGAGACTGAAATTTTTAAAAAGAGCCAAATAGAATTTCTGGAGATTAAGAACTCAATAAAAGAAATGAAGAATGAAATAGCCAGCTTAGGTAGTAGAATTGACCAGATGGAGGAAAGAATCTGGAAATGACATGGATGGAAGAAGAAAGAGACTTGAGACTTAAAAGAAATGAAAGAACTCTACAAGAACTTTCTGACTCCATCAGAGAGAGAGAGAGATATAAGACTAATGGGCATACCAGAAGGAGAAGAAAGAAAAAATGCAACAGAGAGTATATTCAAACAAATAGTCAACGAGAACTTCCCAAACTTGTGGAAGGAACTGCGTCCTTAAATCCAAGAAGCAAATAGAAACCTAATTACCTCAATCCCAACAGGCCTTCTCAAAGGCACCTTGTATTGAAGCTATCAAAAATTAACAACAAAGAAAGAATCCTCAAGGCAACCAGAGAAAAGAAGACGGTAACCTACAAAGGAAAGCCCATTAGATTATCATCAGATTTTTCAGCAGAAACTCTACAAGCCAGGAAGGAGTGGAACCAAATATTCAAACTATTGAAAGAGAGAAATTAGGAGCCAAGAATAATATATCCAGCAAAGATATCCTTTAGATATGAAGGAGGAATAAAGACCTTTCCAGACATACAGAAGCTGAGGAAATTTTCTAACACATGACCTGCACTACAAGAAATACTGAAAGAGGCTACTCGACCAGCATAAATAGGGATAATTTGTGACAACCAAAACATAAAATGGGGGAGAGTGAAGGCCTGAACTGGAATATGGGAATGGAGAAAGTAAGCATGCTGAAGAAAATGGAATACTCTAAATATGAAACTTTCTTTTATATATACTTAATGGCAACTACTCAAAAAAAAAAAAAATCCAGAACTGAAATATACAGCAAAATAAAAGAAGAAATAGTGGGAAAAATCATAGAATATCATCACACAGAAATAACAGACAACAACAAAAAAGCAAAGAAACAATGGAGACACAGTCTTACCAGAAAATCAAAGATAAAATGATAGGAAATCCTCACATATCAATAATCACCCTAAATGTAAATGGACTGAACTTACCAATAAAAAGGTACGGAGTAGCAGATTGGATCAAAAAACTAAACCCAACCATATACAAGAGAAACCCAACCATATCTGTCTCCAAGAGACACATCTCAGCTACAAGGACAAACAGACTCAAAGTGAAAGGATGCAAATTGACACTCCAAGCAAATGGTATCGAGACAAAATCAGGTGTAGTCATACTGATATCAGATGAAACAGACTCAGGATAAAAAAGGTAACAAGAGACAAAGATGGACATTTCATAATGATAAAGGGGAATACACAACAAGAAGACATAACAGTCATCAATATTTATGCCCCCAGTCAGGGAGCACCGAAATATACAAAGCAACTACTAACAGAACTAAAGGGAGAAATTGACCAAAGCATAATTATAGTAGGGGACCTAAATACATCATTGACAGCTATGGATAGATCATCCAATCAGAAAATAAATAAAGAAATAGCAGCTCTAAATGACACATTAGATGAAATGGACATAATTGACATTTATAGAGCACATCCTAGAACATCAGACTATACATTTTTTTCTGGTGTACATGGAACATTCTCAAGGATAGACCATATATTGGGACATAAAATCAGCCTCAGCAAATTTAAGAAGATTGAAACCATACCAATCATATTCTCTGATCACAAGACTTTGAAATTGGATATCAACTGCAAAAAGAAAGCAGGAAAAAACACAAATATGTGGAGATTAAACAACGTCCTTTTAAAGAATGATCTGGTCAAAGAAGAAATAAAAGGAGAGATTAAAAGATACATAGAAACAAATGAGAATGAAAATACATCCTACCAAAATTTTTGGGATACAGCGAAAGTAGTTTTAAGAGGGAAATTTATATCATTACAGGCCTGTCTCATGAAACAAGAAAAATCCCATATAAATAACCTCATGTTACACCTTAAAGAACTAGAAAAAGAAGAACAAATAAAACCCAAGGTCAGCAGAAGAAATGAAATAATAAAAATCAGAGCAGAATTAAATGAAATAGACAACAAAAAGACAAGAGAAAAATTAATGTGACAAAGAGCTGTTTCTTTGAAAAGATTAATAAAATTGACAAACTGTTGGTTAGACTCACTAAGATAAAAAGAGAAAAAACACTCATAAACAAAATCAAAATGAAAGAGGGGAAGTTATCACGGATGCCACAGAAATATAAAGGATCATCCAAGAATACTATGAAGGACTATATGTCACCAAATTCAATAACCTAGAAGAAATGGATAAATTCTTAGAAACATATAGCCTTCCTAAACTGAACATGAAGAACTGAAAAATCTAAATAGATTAATCACCAGTCAGGAAATTGAATCAGTCATCTGAAATCTTCCCAAAGGCAAAAGTCCGGGACAAGATGGCTACACTAGTGAATTCTACAAAACCTTCAAAGAGAATCTAATACCTATCCTACTCAAACTGTTCCAAAAAATTGAAGAAGAGACAATACTCCCTAACTCATTTTATGAGGCCAACATTACCCTGATACCAAAACATGGTAAGAATAACACAAAAAAAGAAAACTACAGACCAATATCTCTGATGAATACAGATGCAAAAATCCTAAACAAAATTCTAGCAAATCGAATGCAACAATACATTAAAAAGATTATTCATCACGACCAAGTGGGGTTCATCCCCAGGGCACAAGGATGGTTCAACATCTGCAAATCCATCAATGAGATACATCACATAAACAAAATAAAAGACAAAAATCATATGATTATATCAACTGATGCAGAAAAAGTGTTTGACAAGATACAACATCCATTTATGATTGAAACACTTAATAAAATAGTTATAGAAGGAAAATACCTTAACATAATAAAGGCCATATATGACAAACCCTCAGCTAATCTCATAATTAATGGTAAAAAACTGAAACCCCTTGCTCTACGTTTAGGAACATGACAGGGCTGTCCCCTATCACCTCTTCTTTTCAACATAGTGTTGGAAGTCCTTGTCAGAGCAATCAGGCAAGAGAAAGAAATAAAAGGCATCCAAATTGGGAATGAAGAAGTTAAATTGTCACTCTTTGCAGACGACATGATACTATATATAGAAAATGCTAAAGACTCCACCAAAAATCTATTAGAAACAATCAATGAATACAGTAAAGTTGCCAGCTACAAAATCAATGTACAAAAGTCCATAGCATTCCTATATACTAACAATGAAATCTCAGAAAAAGAAAAAAAAAATTCCTTTTGCAATTGCAACAAAAAGAATAAAATACCTAGGAATAAACTTAACCAAGTATGTGAAAGACCTATATGCTGAAAACTATAAGACATTTTTAAAAGAAATTGAAGAAGACACAAAGAAATGGAAAGACATTCCATGTTTATAGATTGGAAGAATCAATATAGTTAAAATGTCCGTATTACCCAAAGCAATATACAGATTTAATACAATCCCCATCAAAATCCCAACGGCATTTTTTAAAGATATAGAACAAAAAATCATCAGATTTGTTTGGAACCACAAAAGACCCCAAATAGCCACAGCAATCCTAAGAAAAAAGAACAATGTTGGAAGTATTATACTCCCCGACTTTAGCTTGTGCTACAGGGCTACAATAATCAAAACAGCATGGTATTGGCAGAAAAACAGACACACAGACCAATGGAATAGAATCTAGAACCCAGAAATAAACCCACATAAATATAGACAGATAATCTATGACAAAGAATCCAAAAACATACAATGGAGAAAAGATAGCCTCTTCAATATATGGTGCTGGCAAAATTGGAAAGCCACATGCAAAAGAATGAAACTGGACTGCTACCTGTCACCATGTACCAAAATTAATTCAAAATGGATTAACCTAAGCATAAGACCTGAAACAATAAACTGCATAGGAGAAAACATAGGTACTAAACTTATGGACCTTGGGTTCAAAGGGCATTTTATGAATTTGACTCCAAAGGCAAGTGAAGTAAAAGCTAAAATAAAAGAATGGGACTATATCAAACTTAAAAGCTTCTGCACAGCAAAAGAAACCATCGACAAAATAAAGAGGCAACCAACTGAATGGGAGAAGATTTTTGCAAACAGTGCCTCCGATAAGGGGCTAATATCCAAAATATACAAGGAACTCATGCAACTCAACAACAAAAAAACAAACAACCCAATTGAAAAATGGGCAGAGGACCTGAAGAGACATTCCAGACATATGGAAAAATGCTCAACATCACTAATCATCAGAGAAATGCAAATAAAAACCACAATGAGATATCACCTCACCCCAGTCAGAATGGCTATCATCAACAAGACAAATAGTAACAAGTGTTGGAGAGGCTGTAGAGAAAAAGGAACCCTCATACACTGCTGGTGGGAATGCAGACTGGTGCAGCCGCTATGTGAGGCAATGTGGAGGTTCCTCAAAAAATTACGAATAGAATTACCATATGACCCAGCAATCCTTCTCCTGGGTATCTACCCAAAAAATCTGAAAACATTTATCCATAAGGACAAGTGCGCTCCAATGTTCATTGCAGCTGTATTTACAGTGGCCAAGACATGGAAACAATCAACATGTCCTTCGATAGATGAATGGATAAAGAAGTTGTGGTATATATACACAATGGAATACTATTCGGTGGTAAGAAAAGATGAAATAGTACCATTTGTGACATGGCTGGATCTTGAGATTATAATGCTAAGCAAAATAAGTCAGACAGAAAAAGTAGAGAACCATATGATTTCACTGATATGTGGTATATAAAACTGAAAGCAATAAAAGAACAAGACAAACAAATGAAGGAAAAACTCATAGACATAGACAATAGTTTAGGGGTTACCAGAGGGTAAGGGGGGAGGGGGGCTCTAGAAGAGGGTAAACGGGGTCTAATATATGGTGATGGAAAGAGAACTGATTCTGGGTGGTGAACACACAATGTGAGATATAGATAATGTATTACAGAACTGTACACCTGAAATCTATGTAACTTTACTAACAATTGTCACCCCAATAAACTTTAATTAAAAAAAAATCCTGACACTAAAATCATCATAGAACTGATCTGTTTAGTTCATATTATAAATTACCTACAATATACTTTTCATCTCATGATACGTTTACATATTCACGAGGATCTGCATTCTATTTTCTATTGTCCTATTATATAAGTAGCCATAACTAGGGGGAGCAATGATATGGGGCAGTGTAAGTTTAAATTAAAAAATGTATTTTCAGTCCTCATGAAGATATCTATCTCATGGATGGAGATTCACATATAAAAATGCTTATGAATAAACAATAATATCAACTTTTTAAATAGAAAATTTAACTTGTGATAACAGATGAAGTTAACCCAATTTTTGAGAAAGTACTAACTTGAGGATTCTTCCCACTTCTCTATCCCCTTTAGAAGCTGCAGCTCCTGGAGGTCCTGCATTATGTAGAGAAAATAGACAGCCATTGGGCTTGAAATATCTTAGGAAACTTTTATTGACCTGAGCATTGAAATATTTCAAGATGGATCTGGACTCTCTGAACATCTGGATACCGATATATCACCTGGAAACTTCCCTATTTATTTCTCAATAAATCCGATGGCATCCAATGCTAGGTAAGTACTACACTTAGAGAAAGAAGAAGGCAAAACATTCTGAGATAAATTATGTGTCAGGTAACCACTGGCAACACATAAGAAAACACTGGAAAATAGAAGGCACTAATGGTACCTAATCTTGGAGACCAGAAATAACAGCCCCAGGAAATTTGAGTCCAGTCCCCCATCTCTTTCAGTAGAGAGCTTATCATAGTTCCCCCAATTTTAGTTAAAAACATTGCTAAACACCCCAATCAGTTTCTTGTTAGATTTTTCCTTTTCTTTCTTAAAATGACACATACTCTTTACATGTATACTTTAAATGTTGCACATCAATCACCAAGTTGTTCTTTCTGGGCATTAGAAAAGATAAAGCTGATTAATAAAACAAGAAGAGTGTAAGATGGCTCCCTTCCTAACGCTTTCAGTTACATCATGTTCATATCTTGAAATCAGCCACAGTGGGAGTAGGAACCACAGAAATCAACAAACAGTTAAATCAGAGCCCTTACACAGCTGGCTTGTCTGGCCAGACCACCACTGCTGGTAGCGCTCCACATACGGATAAAGTGTGGGCATCGCCTGATAAATATGCACTTGGTGGCCTTGACCTTAATTGGCTCTCACTGGCAGTATGATCTAGAATCAAGACACAACAGCATAAGCAGCTTGAAAAGAAAAATGAAAGCCAAATTTCTCATTTCGGAGCATTCCAAAGTGACCCAAGGTATAAATCATAGCAAGCCCTCTTCCTCCCTTAAGTCAAAGGAGAAAGAAGACAAAGATGAAGAATGAAGAAGAGGAAGGGGAGGAGGAGGTGGAAGAGAAGAAGGAAAAGGGAGAGAAAATAAGGAGGATGAAAAAAGGGCTTGTCAAAAATCCTGCTTTTTCCATGGTGGCTGAAATGCATGGTCATTATTCATCCTTTGTTTCAGAGGCACTTTTACTGTGGATTTTACTTTCCTTTTCTCTTTCTTTATGCAAGTATTAGAGTGCCCTATTAGAGTACAGACGTATTCTGCACCATGCTTTGCTTCTGCACCTCCAAAATCCAAACTGTCTCCTCCTTTGAGGGCCCTAAACTCCATTAATGAGTAATAATAAAATGTTCTATTGCCAAGATTCAGTGACACAAATAAGGGATTCTCAGATGCAAAAGCACCAGTTACAGGCGAAATAAGACTAGACAAAAGAGACTGAACTTGAATCATTACTTTTGGAGATATCATTTAGATCAGACTCATTATGAAGTTGCCTTTCGGAAAATTAAATTTCTTATTAAACTGCTAACCTGACTCTAATTTCTCAAAGACCCTTATTATAGTCTGTCTCGGTTTAATATTAGGCAAATACATCATTTTAAATATACTCTATTGAAACTTTCTGAATATCAGATACATAGCTAAACGAAATATCAAAATTTCTCACTCATGCAAGTTCAGATTAAATGGTTTCATAACTTATACCAATGGTGCAGCACACACTCTGCAGTCTCCAGATATATGACGATTCCTATAAGACCATGTATACTTTCATGTATTGTTGGCGCCCCCATGAATCATAACAAAAAGAAGGTGAAGGTGAAACACGGGTACAATAATTTGCAGTTTGTACCATATTTCAGGTGTATTTCTGCTTTGACATTATATTCAGACAAACAATAATAAGTAATTCTCAGATACCCTTGGTAATATCACAGAAATTTTTCTAATAAAAAGCAGAAGCACAAAACATAAAAGGCAAGTCCCCAGTCATGCAGGGATTTTGTTCTCTTTTATTCACTGATATCATCCTGCCGTTCAAGACAGTACTTAGGAGAATAGGTACTAAATAAATATTTGTTGACTGAATAAATGAATAGAAATTAAAGGTTAGTAGCTACTCTTGTTCTGTGGGTTTCTGTTCAGATTGACAGAACCCACCATGATTGTATTTTCCCTTTTATGTTCCATGGTAACTGTATATTTCGGCCACAGAGAAGTAAAGAAACAATTCATGATTTATATTAACTGCATTTTCATAAAACCTGTTTTCATTGAAATTAAGTTCATCATTTCAGAAAATCCCTTAACTAAGGAACATATCCAACAAAAATTATATCAAGAGACCAATTTATATTTACAAACTTGCTTATTAAAATTATTATTTATATTATTTCTATCATTACTTTTGTTCTTTTCACAAAAGCATGGCCATTCAAAACAAATAAACAATTACAAAAGACTTGTTTTCAGTTTTGAAGAGAATAATCCATACCCTTTTGCTAACTAAGTTCCTGAACTCAACTCCCTCTGGGTTTTCACCAATCTCAAGCAGCAGCTGTGGATTCACCTGGACACAAAGGAGCACTCACTCATTAGGTTAATTTCTGAAAAGAAGAAAAATACCATATCCATTTCTGGAAGTCTATTAGGAAATGTTTTATGGTTGAAACAATTTAATGAATACTTTAGGAACATTAGCATATTTGAGGAGAATCAACTTAATTACCAGTGTCAATCAAAGTCTTAATTGTACAGTTAATTAATGCTAATTAGTTGATGAAATATTTATAATTAACTGTGTATACTTTCCACTATATGCTACTACACCTAGAGATAATTTTTTAACTAAGCCTGGCTGTAGATGCCTATAAATGAAAGTGTGTAAAAAATTATCTCATGTTAATTTTTAGAAAGATCAAAATATATGAAATTAAACCTTTTATTTTGAAAATGAAATTCTAAACTTCCCTTTCCAAATCACGAAGCTAAGATTTTTTCTCACTTGTAAATAAGAATATGTGATTTACAAAATTCCTGAGCTCCCAACTCTATGGTAGAGAAATTTATAGTTTCAGGTAATAAATTCTCTTAAAATCCCTTAGGTGAATTATTTAGACCACTGTTTCCCTAATTTGGCTGTGTATCAGAATCTCCTAGGAAGTATTAAGAATATAGATCTCAGGATCTGTGCCTAGATCTATGGAGTCACAACCTTTGAGGGTGGAGTTTAAGAATCTGTATTTTCAAAAAATGTTTTCTCCAGGTGATTCTGATGTTCAACCAAGTTTGGGAACAAAACACTTCAGATAAGTATTTCCTATCGTCACTTGCTATCCCCACTCTCATTCCTCCACATAGATCCAAGAAGCAAATCTACATCAAAATTCAGCCAACTATCAAATTTAGAGAGTTTGAATTAGTCTGACTTAATGTACAGTAGTTCAGAAAGGATATACAAAATTCATTCTGGAGAGCCCTGCCGGCAACCCAAAGCTTAGATCTTTCATCGTCCACAGGTATTGTAACCACAGTGGCAGCTCAGAACTGTGTGACTTCTGAGAAAACAAATAGTAAATGTTTTAAATATGAGCCCAAGTCACAAGGCTTGTTATCTCAATTGCCAGCTTTGATTTGGGATCTGTTTCTTCTCACACATCAGCAACTCTTTTTAGTGTTATCAAAAAGACTTAGTAATTTATCAGTGATAAGTAAGTCCCTTGAATCACCAGGGAATTCTAGCTGTAAAACATAACAAGAATCCAGGTCATTTTGGTAGCCTGTATTCCTCCCAGAAATTAGTGTCTGAGGTAAGGGTTTGAATGCAGGTAATCTAATTTGGGAAGTAATCCCAGGAAATCAAGTCAGGAATTAGGGAGTGAAACAGGGAGGGAAGAAAAGCCAGTACAAGGGATGTTCTTGAGCTGGTCAGTGCTGTGGGAACTGGGGCTGATTCTGCTGGGATCTTCTGAGGAGCAATATAGTATGTGCCTCAAAACTTCTCACTGGAAGGACAGCAGAGGAAGGCCCTTAGGCCCCAGCTCTCATCTCCCATTAGTCAAGGATTGGCCCCAGCAGATGTTAACTCTCTGGCATCCTAGTTTACTCATGTGCAAGTACCACCTGGTTCCCACAAGCATCCCACACCACAATGTCAGAGAAGGCCTGGAGCACAAAACAGAAGGTATGCAGACAGGCAAAGGTGAGGTGCTCTCAGATGACATATTGTGTGAAGCTGGTTGATATAACAGTGGACAGATTAAAAGGTGGGCCAAGAACACCAGAGACAAGGCACAAAAATTGTCAGATACTCATGCACATATCAGCAGGCTGCTGTTCTACAGTGAATCTGCAATTCAGAGTTGTGAGGTCCCAAGGTTAGGTATTCTTATTTATGTATTGAAGTAGTTCCAGAGCTCTCGTAATTACCAAAAACAACATGAAGTTATGCCCTTTACATACTGTTACCCTGGAAGTCTCTGTACAATGCCAGCTCCCTCGCTCCATATACTGTCAAATCATATCCCCATCAAATGCTTCTCCTTTCTGTTCTTACTGAGCATTGCTTTGCATTTCATCTGTGACCAAGGAGAAGCTAATTAATCCTCAAATGTATGTTATACATTTAGGAAATGAACAAGGTATGAAAATTATAGTGGGGGTACCAGGCACCTAGATGATGATTTGGGGTAGAAGTTTCCTCTAAGTCTAGTATTACCTCACCATCAAACACCAACCGAGACAATAAGAGACTCCTGATCCTCTTACACCAGGCTCCTTGGGTTCCTAGGGCAAACAAGTACAGCGGTAGGATGTTGCCACTATTCTGAAGATTCATGGTCAATGACACTTTTGGAAGAACCTGCCACAACGCATTTGCTTGACTTGTTATTATCTGCTGTTTCTGGAAGATAAGCCTTGCTTCTCTTCATTCCTGCCCCCAGACATTTCTCAGAGATGATCCTCCTTTGCTTGACATACCATCATCACTTGTTTTACCCTTTGAAAGTCAAGTTCCCATCCCATTCCCAGGAAGAGCTTTCCCTTTGAATTAACTTTCTATTAATAATTCCACAGTTTGGACATTGTTGCTGATTGCAGAACACTTATCTATGGTCATTGACTGCATTTGACTCGTGATCCTGTTAGCTAATCCTGGACTAATCCTCTTTACTTGGTTTTCTCTTTATTCCCAACCAGACATGAGCCCAGCATCTGGACACACATAGCTTGATCTTTTGCTGGGAGATTTGTTGTTACAAACGGGAATTGTGCCTTTGTCTATTTCTGTTGTGTGAAGGGATTCAATATTTCATAGAAACAGAATGATTCGATTTACTTTTGCTTTCAAGGTATTACATATTACTGTGCAGAAGCTCATCAAATTGAGTCTGATCTAAAATAATACAAAAACAGAAAGGAATTATTCATTCCATCACCCTTCTTTTTGCAGATCACATGGATACCCGATCCTTAATCCCAGTCTTTACTCATATTAATTATGGCTCCATTTCTGTGGCAATGGGCAAAAAGTGACATTATAAAAGGCTTAAAGCAGGGGTAGAATATTTTATAGCTATTTAGCTGAACAATTACAGGAGTATTTGACTTCAAACATGGTTTTACCAAGTGTTCAATAAGAAGCAAATAGACATTTCTATCTCCATGTCTTGCATTTGCTTCCACAACATTAGACTCATTTTCTGCAGACACCCACTCCTACCTAGCAGTTGTAAGATGACTACAGCAGTTCCATCCCTGCATGCTTGTGTGCTGTGGAGGGAAAAGAGTATTTCTGAGGATTTGGTAAAATTTTTATTGAGCCTCATTGAGTCTTACTGGCTTATGCATTTGTATTGGACTATTATGGATTGCATTTTTTCCCCTCCAAATTCATGTGTTGAAGTCCTAACCCACCGTCAATCCCTGTGAATGTGACACTATTTGGAAATAGGGTCATCGCAAATATAATTAGTTATGATGAGGTTGTATGGGAGTAAGGTGGCTCCCTATTCTAACATGACTGGCGCCCTTATAAAAGAGAGAAGTTTGGAGACAGACAGGCACACAGGGAGAATGCCATGTGAAAATAAAGGCAAAGATCGGGGTGATGTAGCAGAACACAAAAAACACCAAAGATTGCCAGTAAACCACCAAAAGCTGGGAGAGAGGCATGAAACAGATTCTCCTTCACAGCTGCCACAATGCTGCTGACACCTTGATCTTGGAACTGTAAGACTGGAAGATATTAACTTTCTGTGTTTAAGCCACCCAGTTTGTGCTACTTTCTTATGGCAGAGCCAGGAAACTAAGACATGGACCAATAACCATGGTCAGGTGAAAGCAATCTTCTGGCCAGGCCTGAATCATGGGCAGGCCCACCACACCAGGAATGGAATGACAGCACTGGAATTGACTGAGTGAAGAGGTGATTTCAGGGGTAAGTTAGAACTGAAGGATAAATGGAAGCTGGGTAGAATAAACTTCTGCTGTCAACTATATAGCTTCCTAATTTCTCTCTATTTTAAAGGCGTTAAGGTTTACTTCTTCATTTATCCATGTGATAAATCCTTGTCCTCTTTCAGTCCTTTAACTACACCTGATATTTTCTTATTTGCACAAGGCCAACTATGCCTCAGGCTCTTAGAAACATTGAAAAATGTCCACGATTTCCTTCCCAGTTTGAAGATGTTAATGAAAGCAATAAGATGTAAGATCCCTGGTAAATCCAATAATATCTCAGTAATCAGAGTCGTTGATCAAAATGTTCTGTATTTTGTCTATAATGTATAAGAGAGACTTTGCTATATTAATAATATACCAAAGTAGTATGATGAACATATGTAGAAATTCTACAAAAAGCTAAACTTTGGAATGGTATGTAAAAAAAAAAAAAAATACCAAAAAGAAAAGTCATTTTCAATTCGAGGCAAGTTTTGTGTGGTACTAATATATGAGAAGCATGGAACTGTGTTTAGAGGAGAGTTGAAGTCATGCTGGTATTATTAATGTATATGTTGAGATAATAAAGGTTGAGTCATTAGTATATATATTCATGAAATGGGCTATTAACATTCTGTTTGTTTTATACTTAACTCTGTAGGGTCTACTAATTTACAATTAAATTAAAAAATCCACTAGGACTAATGAGCTAATAATTGCAAAGAACTCTGAGCATGGAAAAAAGGCACCAAGGGAAGACAAACTTCTATTTGTGAAAATCGAAACATCTGAGACTTTAATTACAACCCTTGCTAGAACTGACTTGTAATCTGTTATGGGGACTAGCTCATTAGTGCCCTACTATGGGATTCCTAAACAACATATTGAAAGCCATTTCACTTATCAAATTTGAATATACCTGAGAGCAGGCATTTTCAATAATTCTGTCTCAGTACGTCAGGTTCCCATTTCTCATTGAAATACAAAAGATTCTAATTAGCCCTAGAATATAACACACTGCTGCATTGTCAGAATTTTCCCTTCAGTTTTTAAACTGGGTAGTGGGTGTATGTTTGAGGGACTTAATTTCTAGGACAGAGGGAAAATAAATAAATAAAAGAATTTCTTCAAGTCTCTGTGTGGAGATAGTTATGGAACTAGGCTCAGCGACATGGAAATTCAGATATTTGGTTTTCAGAGCTGGAACTCTGAACTTGCCCAAAGAAGCATTGAAGGAAGGGTCAAAGTTTTTCCAAGTATGGTATTAGTCAATCAGATGTTCTGGAAAATATATTAAGTTATATACATACACATACAAGGTCTGACAATTACGTTCATGAACTTGCCACTATGAGCTTACATGGGCAGCACTGTATAAACAGCTCGGTAAGGTTTCATAACCTTGGTATATCAGTGTCTCACAGCTGTGTTCATGTCGACATGTGGCAGTGTCTTGCTGAGTGGCATTCATTATTGTTGTGTGGTTTTGTGTGCCATCATGAGAATGTCTGAGCTTAAATTAGAGCAACAAACAAACATTAAATTTCTTGTAAAACTTGGCAAAAATGGAAGTGAAATCAGAGACATGTTAGTCCAAGTTTATGGGGATAATGCCACGAAGAAAACGGCAGTGTACAAATGGATCAAACATTTCTCTGAGTGAGGAGAATGTGTCACTGATGAAGAGAGGTCAAAGTGGCCAGTAACGAGCAGAACTGACGAAAACATTGCAAAAATTCATCTAATTGTGCAACAAAATCATTGGCTAACTGTGAGAAGCATAGCAGACCAGGTAAACATTGATAGAGAAACAGTTATCTTAACCCAAAATCTTAACTGAAAGTCTTGGCATGAGAAAGGTGTGTGCAAAAATGGTCCCGAAGGAGCTCACCGATGAACAAAAGCAAAGGAGGATCGAAATTTGCCAAGACCTTTTGGAGAGGCAAGACGATGTTTTGGGCTATGTTATTACTGATGATGAAACAAAGGTGTACCAATAGGACCCTGAAACAAAGCATTAAAGTGCACAATGGAAGTCAGCCAATTCTCCACGACCAAAAAAATTCCATCAGTCCAAATCAAAAGTCAAAACAATGTTGCTAACCTTTTTTGATATCAGAGGGGTTATTCATTATGAATTTGTACCAACTTGACAAACAGTTAAGCAAGTTCACTATTTGGAAGTGCTGAAAAGGCTGCGTGAAAAAGTTAGATGACCTGAACGTTTTGCCAACAATTCATGGCTCTTGCATCACAACAATGCACCAGCTCACTCAGCACTGTCTGCGAGGGAATTTTTAGCCAGTAAACAAATAACTGTATTGGAACAACCTCCCTACTCACATGGTCTGGCCCCCAATGACTTCTTTCCTTACCAGAAGAGAAAGGAAATATTGAAAGGAAGACATTTTGATGACATTCAGGACATTAAGGTTAATATGATGACAGCTCTGATGGTCATTCCAGAAAAAGGGTTCCAAAATTGCTTTGAAGGGTGGACTAGGTGCTGGCATCAGTGCATAGTTTCCCAAGGGGAGTACTTTGAAGGTGACAGTAGTGATATTCAACAATGAGGTATGTAGCACTTTTTCTAGGATGAGTTCACAAACTTAATTGGCAGACCTTGTAGTACATATATATGCGTATACATAATCTTTAATTTGAAAATGTTTAAACTTACTTTAAAATGGTAAGAAGAGTATAACACCCATAAATCTTTCACTTTGTATATTTTGATCCATTTTTTAAAAGTTTGAATGTAATATTTATGCTTATATTTAATATGTAAATTGTAATATTAATTGGTTAAGTTTAGTCGATAACTTTAAATGGTGAAATTTAGATTAATTTATTTTTAATTTACTCATCTACATATTCTAACACAATGATCATGTATTACTTCTATAAATTTTAAAAAGACACTAAAACATCCTAGAAAACTATTTTTACTGGGTTATTTGGAAATAATTTCATGAGGGAGCTGTCGAAAATTTCATAAATTTCATCTTATGCATTTGAATCTATGTGTAGAGTCAAGATTTGTGATCAGCTGAGAGTTATAGATACCTGAAAAATAGTGAAAATTAAGGGTTTTATTTTTCTTATATACCAGGGAGTTTGCAGGGAGGAATTCCAGGGCTGGTTTCTTGGCCCTACAAAGTCATAAATACTCAGGCTGCTCCTAGGTTCATCTCTGTCATCCTATCATATATTCAAGGTCACATGGTCTTAAGAAGTGTACTCAAGTTCCAGCATCAAGTCTTCCTTCCAGTGAAGATGAAAGAAGACAGCATCTGCCAGTTAAGTTTGCCCATTAAAGGAGGGTTTTCTTTTATTTTTCCTTTCCTTTTCATCATCTCAATACAATGACTTCTGGTTATAGCTCAACGTTTGGAACTAAGTTACATGGCCATGTCAATCAGTAAGCTGCTAGGGAATGAAATCTTTTGCTGGACACAATGCTTCCTCCAACAAAATTGGGTGTGAAACACAACATCATTTCATGTACCACTACAAAAGAAAGAATGCTCCTGCCAATGAAAGTATGGCATGCTTTTTTTTTCTATCTAGAATATTCATTTGATAATCACTGAAAGAATATTTTTAGATTTATTTCACACTTAGATATTAGCCTATGTCATGATGTTCTGTGTCCAAAACATTGTGCATACATACACTTTTTATTTCAATGGTGAATTGTCACAATCTTTTTGATGACACTGTTAAATGCAATTAAGTTCAACATGAATACAACTACACATAATTCAGCAGATGTGAGGACAGTGAACAGCACTGACCAAATTTACCCCAGATCAGCTACCAACTACACATAATTCAACTACCAGCTACTCATAATTCAGTTGATGTGACAACATGAACAGCACTGACCAAATTCACACAAAATCAGGTGATGACAATTATGTCATGATGCCTCTTGGCCAACAGTGATGGCAAGATACCAACAATGGCAAGAATATGGAACATATAAGAACAAGTTGGTCCTAGAGCCGGTCAGTATGGCACCTAAGAATTAACTAGAATGTTTTTGGATAATCAGTGGTGTCTCCAACATGACTATTTAAAAACATGTGGCAGTACTTTAAATTTAATCCAGATTCTTTTTACAAAGGAAATGGTGATATTCTCTTCTGAAAAGTAAATATTTAAGAATTAAATGTAACTACTTTCAAAAGGCAAAAAAATCCATAAGCTAGATAAGGCATTTTAGATTTCATAAGTGGAACTGAGGGAGAAAAAAGCACATTGGGACCTAAGGAAGGAAAAGAAGGATAACCTAGAGGGCAGATTAGAAGGAGGTATTTATTCAATGCAACCCTGAAGAAGATAAAGGCACTGGAAGTGAAGTGCATCCAGGCATTGAAACTGCATCCCTGAACATGTTCGGGGCACATAATTAAGCTAAGTGTGAGTAGGCTGATGATAACTAGCTCAGTCTTCTGCTGTGATCCTGCATGCTCTTTATCAGAGTAATTAAGGTCACATAATCCATCGCCTAGCAGAGCATCTGCCATATAAGAGTGCTCAAAATTATTTATTATGTTAAGTTAAAATTTTTAGAATTTTCATTAAGATGAGGAGTTGAAAATATCCCCAGTATATTCATAAACATTCTTTTTCAACTGAGTAGGTTGAGTAGAAGTTCACTCTCAGAGATTTGTATTTTTGGTGGGGCGATGGTATTCAGGTTACTCTTTGACTCTGGAACCTATGTAAGAAAGAGTAGGTAGGAATCAGATATGTTTATCAAAACTAAAAAGCTGACTTAAATGTTACATGCTGAAAGAATATTCAAGTTGTCTGTCTTCCTATAAGCGTGGGATGTAGTCAGTAAAAAATGGATTTGGGATGTCATTCAGTTGTATTTATTATGCACCTGTTCTCTATAGCTTCCTGAACTGGATACTATGGGAAGATAACAGAAAAGATCGGTGGAGTATAAAGATCGGCTTGGATTCATACTCCTTCATAAGGCTTCTGTGCCCCACTCTGCATCCACAAAATCAGCACTTCTGCAGTGTTGAATCTAGCATCTGTAATTTGGAAATCTGTCATTGTAATTCTTATGTGCATCTATGCTTAGGATCCTCTAGACTGGGTCATTTCTAGAGTTTCTTTCAGTTCTCAAATTTAAAACATTCATCACGCATTCAGCAAACCTACTGGTTTTTACTAGCATCTGGCAGTTCTGCTAGTTCTCACCTCTCCTTAAATACATAAGACTATGAGAGCCTCATAAGCCTCAGATTGGCTCAGGTTTATGAAGTCCTAGAGCTAACTAAAGCCCCTACATGTGAAGAAATTCCTAGAAGTATGAGAGAAGAGCAAGAGTGTTCCAATCTCATAATGTTAACATTTCCATCTAATATCTCCAACTCTTTGCCTCTATATTCCTCCGTAACAGCAGGACTTTACTGCAATAACAAAGGTCCCTCTGCTCTGGGATGAAGGATGGTCTGGAGGAACAAGACCGCTGAACCCAAAACTGGACATAAGGGGCAGCGGTTACATTAAAGAAGACAGAACAACCATTTGGGGGTTACTACATGTAAGAAAAAGTAATATACCAAATAAATATGTTCTAGTAATATACTGATTAATACATTCCTATACCAATAATATATTAATTATATGGTAATATGGTGGTACTCAGCACACATGTCCATGAGGAAATGTTCTGCTTAAAGAGGTGCAGTAGTGGGTTTGATAACTCAGAGTCACATTAGGGAATTCAATAAATAAATATGTCTGCCTTTAACGGAAGCAAAGTCAGGTATCTCTCTGTCAGTTTTCTGTTTAATCAGCACATACCATTCAATAAAATAAAAAAAAAGCACAGCATTGTTTCCAAATTAGGAGCCTTCAGCTTTGGAGGCTGTGAGACAGATTGCACGAGCATCAGACATTCATTGACATACTCATATATAGCTGTGGCTATCGTGAAAGTAATGATAGTGGGTATACTTATCAGAAATTTCCCAATAAAATAAATATGCCACCTAGATTTATGAAGCTAAAAGGTCCTTAATAGATCTTTTAGTTCCTAAAGAATGAGTAGAAAAATGTTAGAAGGAAAGTCAAAACAAGGGATTCTGGCAGATTTAAATTTTCAGATCCATGAGCAATCATGATACATTATGAAACAGCAAGCTGTGAAAGAAAATGGGGAGTACTTTGAGCCATGAGACTGATAAAAATAAGCTCAGTAAAAATGTGATGAATTGGATTTTTGCTTCTCCCTTCAGCATCCCTCCCTGCAGGAGGATTTATATTTCATACTCCATTTTCCTTCTGTATGCCATTTTCTTTAACCAATGAAATGAGAGCCAAAGTTATGATTGTCACTTCCACTAAAGTTTTAAAAATCAGTGTACAGTCCACTGTATATATTTTCTCTTTGTGGCATGACCAGATTAAATTTACCCCTGCAGTCTGGTTCCCAGGATGAAAATAATTTGGAGCAGAGCTGCAGTCAACCTGCTAATGACATGTATCATGAGCAAGAAATAGATCTTTGTTATGTAATTCATTGAGATTTGGGGGCCATTTGTTTCTACTATAGAATACCACTTAAACTGACTGATGCAAAGTACTTCATATGTCAGTCTAGGACACAGATTTAATACAGAAGTTTGTGATTACTCACTGAAAGTTTTTAAACTAAGGAACAAAATGGATAGATGACTGGATGAAACGAATGATAATGAAGCTCTATATTGGGAGAGGGCACTTCTGTTTTTAGGAAGCCCTAAACAAGTTTACTTGCTCGCTATACGGTGTCATTTCTCATATTGGCATGTTTCTAAACTTTCTCATCTACAAACACAATAAATTACTTGGAGAACAAGTCAGCATATATGTAGGTAAATAATTATCCTCATGCTTTACCATGTTCCCAACCACTCTATTGCAATTATTAGTAAAGGACAACTTATTCTTTGTTAATTATTGTATTTGTTAATATCAAATAATCAAGATAGAGTCCAAGTAATTATCTTTCCTCAAACTTTGGTTTAAATTTTAATGTCCCTGGAAGCTGTGTATCCTTAAAGATTCAGTTTAGAATATCTGCTCTCATAATTAACACCTATGCAGAGAACAGCTAACAAAAACAGTAATTATCTTATGTACCACGCGGTGATGTTTATTTGCCCAGGTTCCTGATGAAAAACCAGCACAATCACTGTGGTATAATATTTTCTCAAAAATAACATGAATATTGACAAAATCAATCATCTGTCAAAGAGAGTCACTGAAAAAACTAACAATAGAGAAACAGGAAAAAATTCACAAAAATGTATACATGTGCATAGACATTGATTTGGGAGTAATAGAAGATACCTAGGAAAAGCTGTCTAGATGTTCCCAAATTCTGGATGTTTAGCAGTTATGCAGACTAAAGATTTGGACATCTGGTAGAAATTATATTTCTGAACATGGAGACATTTTTATTTGGGAAAAAAAATTATTCAAAAATCAAGAGGAATGCATGCTCTAACGAATGGAAAGAAAAGTCTTTTAAAGTCAGATTGATTGTCTGGTTTCATTAAGTTCACCAAATGAATTTACAATGCCTCCCTTCACCTCATTTAACTGGTCTTAAAGGCTTAAGAAAGATTTTAGCCTGAATCAGAGCAATTCAAGAAGAAATTTCTCAAATTGCCAAATAGGTTCTCAGAAATCAAGAAACTTGTATACTTTAGTGAATACATTCAGAAATGCAAAAGACTGAACAAATATTTTCCAGTGACTATAAAGGCAAGTTTATGATCTTCAGAAATAGCTTATTATGCATTTTTCCAAGCATGTCTCCTGAATAATTGTAAAATGTAAAATAACTCCCATCTCTTTTCCTCGGAATGTAGATTAGTTTACCAGCTAAGAGACAACGTGTTAGGTCTATGCCTGGAAATGATGACCAAACCTTACTTCCCTTAAAGCTAGGGATAATCCATCGTGGGAACTAGTAGGAGCAGCTGAAATTATTCAGTCAACAGAGATGATGTTTCTTGTTTATTCTATTTTCAACCTTCGGGGTGCACAGGATTCAAAATAATTCCCAAAGAAATGGCTTAAGATAATTATAGGAAAGATTTCAGGAGACAGCTACTGCTCAAACTCATTAAGAAACTGAAGAAATCACAAGAGGCTTGCCGCTAAAAACAAATATGTTCATTAAGACAAAAAGGTAGAAAAGCAGAAGACATCTCTGAAATTAGGGCAGGAGAAATGATACTATTCTTTAAAAAAGTAGTAGAGATAATTTGGCAGACGCAACTTAGTACGACAAAAAGCTCCGATGGGCCTAGAAAGCTCACTGGAACAAATTAAAGCCATTATTTTAAAAGACAGACTTTCAGAGAGTCAAATACTTTCAGGATCGCTATACTCACAGGAACTGTTTATGTTTGAATCCAGAAAATAGACTCTTTGGAACATTTCTAAATCCTGTGATAGGGGCTCTTCAAAAGAGAGAGAAGAGAATATGGCTAGAGTGCCAGAGACACTCCAGGATGAATGTCATGCAATGAAGAAAAGGAAACATCTTTTCTCCACTAGACATTTTTCAGGTTTTAAAAATTATCCTTGTTGATTAATTTATATTCTGTTCATTCACTTTGTTGTATGGGACTCCATTCTGTGAGTTCATAACAACTTATTAATCCACTTCCTCAGTAAATAATTAAGATGAGGCCTATTTTTAGCTACAATAAACAAGCCTGCAAAGAGCCTACGTGTATATGCCTAAATGGAGCATTGATGAGTCATAGAATATGCACATCTTAAACTTTATTTCCCAAAGAGATGGTTTTGACTAATATTCTCACTAATAATGCATGAGGAATCCCTTTTCTGTACATTCTACTTAGATTTGCTTTCTTCTTTTTAAATAGTGTTTTATTCAATAATTCTTAATGATTTATAAGATATACATGTATGTGTGCTTTTAATCCTTCACTGGTTATATGCATTGTAAATGCCAGTGGTATGGGTTGCTCTATATAGAAGTTTTTAATAATAATATGGTTAAATTTATTTATTTATGCTTGTCCTTTTTGAATCATTTAAGGATTCTTCCCGTACTCTGGTGTCATGAAGACATTTTTCTAAAAGCTTTATAGTTTAATTTTGTACATTTTAACCATCTGGAAGTTATTTTTACTTTATGGAGAGATTTTTTTTGAAAAAAAAAATATATGGATAGCTATGTTTCTCAGCATCAATTACTAAATTACTTGACTTTTTTTTTTTCTGAAATTCATAGCTTTGGTTCCCAATCTCAGCAGGCAGCATTTCATCCCACATATAACATATCCTTTTTAAAAACTAACATATGCCAAGGCATTAAAAAGGAAAAGGAATTTGAGAAGCAAAGGTAAATTGTATTTCAAAAAAACCACATTGAGTGGAGACCATTTTCCACGGTGTGCTTTGAGTCCCTGCTCCTCTGGAGAAGTGGCAGGTGCTCATACTTCAGCTGCAGTCTAGTGACAGTAGCTTTGAGTAAGCACTGAGACAGATTTCTATATGCCCACAGCAATTTAGAGGACTTAGTGGACTCGCACAGGACTCTCACTTGAGGAATCTAAAACACAAGAGGCTGCCTGAAGTAACCCGTACCATCGGAAAGAGGAGGGTTCAGTTAAGAAGTAGGTGTCCTCCGCTGACACTAGATCTAAGGATTGCGTTTCCACAAACACCCTCACTAAAACATCCAGAATAATGTTTGACTAAATGTTTGACTAAATATATAGGTACTCTTTGGCCCAGTCAACTTGACACATAAAATTAACAATCACAGCCATAGTACCTAATTTAATTCTTTCCTATATACTTTAGATATACTTACTTTCCTCTGTCTTCAGCAGAGTCAGCATTTTACAAACATTAAAATAAAATATAAACATAGATTTTACATATGACATAGAAAATATTCTTGGTATCATTTTAACTAGATCTTAAAATCCAAGAAATATTTTGAAATTGATACTGGCAATAAATATTTTCTTATCATAAATGTGATAATATTTTTTGGGCTAGTTTTATACCAGAAGTAGATTTCAAGGCACAGACAGTTTTGAAAATTGATGTCTTAAGTATGCTAGAGACACTGTACTGGAGTGACTTATCAGCTGTGATTGGTGGTGCTGTATCCTCATATCACGTAGCTCAGGCAACACAGAAACAAAGAGTTGAACATCTAACTAACAGACACTGAAATTAAAAACAAGACACTTTATCCTACACCTATGATTTTTTACTTGATTAAATCTGCCCTTTACCTTTGCATTTTATTACTATACATTAAAAAGTCTTTCAATTAGTGGAGATGATACGTGTTCATTTGTTTCTTTTAATTATTCTGAATGTAGACTCACTAGAGGGTAAGCCAGGCTCATACTAAATTCAAAATCAAAGATTACATATGTTTTTAAATGTTAAGGCACAGGTAAGTGGGACTTATCAGAGATATAGAAAAAATGATTTTCCTCTTTCTTCTATTGCCTGTTCTAACTCTCTTTATGAAGTTAATTCTGCCTTTGTCCTTCAATTAAATCCCAGATTAACACCATAGTTTTTGTTTATTTTTTTGTTTGTTTTTTCATCTCTCATTTAGGAAAAGAATGAGTTACTTTAGTCCTCTGAACAGTCTCAGTTCAGAAATGGCCTAGCCAATCCAAGGAAATAATCAAGACTTTGAATTTTGAGATTATTAACTCACATTACACACACACACACACACACACACACACACACACACACACACACACCATTTTAGATGCATGAGATCTGATCTTAAGAAAACAAAACAGATGTGGTGAGAAATACTGCTGAATACCACCCATTCATGCTCCTATTTCACAGCCTAGAATTGTTGCTAAATAGAGGCAGAGATTACATTTCTCAGCCTTCCTTTCCTCTAGGCATGCAGTGCCATATGCCTGAGTTCTGACCAAGGAAATGTGCGTAAAACTTACATGTTGACTTCCAATACTAGCCCATAAAAACCTCCCCAGCTATTCTTCCCTCTCTGTTTCCCTTCTGCTCACTGAATGGCAACCTGCAGGGCCACCTTGGAAGCCACACTTTGAATCCAAGTGATGGATAGTTGGATGTCCATTGTGATATTTTAAAACATTTTTATTTGTTTTGTTTGTTCTCACCTCCCCCAGCCGGGGCCTAATTCGAGAAGGCTAGTTTCCATGGGAAAACAGCCATGACTAACTCTTTCTCTATTTCCCTAACTTATCCTTTATCCCTCCTCTCCCATGTTGCTCATCATAGTTTCTGGCATGTCCAAAGTTTATGCAGAGAGGAAGAGGATGAACACGGAAGATATACAAGAACAGAATATTCCTTTCTTGACTAGTCGTATCAAATTCTCTATGTGGTCGGAGAACAAGGACTCCTTTTTCTTTTTTGAAGTGTTGCTTGTGGTCTTTGGTGAGCTCATCAGTATCTGGGGACCTCTTGTGTCTAGTTTCTTTTGAGATGTAGTCTGGTCTCCCCTCCAGCTGGTTGTTTTGGGCTGTTTCTAAAACAAATGGATGGCAGTCTCTCTAAGAATCCGTATCTGAAGGCCTGAACGGAACTAAAAGTCTTGCGTTCCTCTGAATGACAGAAAATTCTTGCCTCACATTCTTCAAGCTGGGACATCAGCTTTTTTCATATCTTCAAACTCAAATTGAACAATTGGCTATTTGGGGGTCTTGAGCCTGTCAGCATTTGGACAGGAACTACACCACTGGCTCTCTGGTTCTCAGACCTTTGGACTTTAACTGGAACTAACCTATCTACTCTCCTGGAACTTCAGCTTGCCAACTCACCCTGCAGACCCTGTCCACTTACATAACTGTAAGAGCCAATTGCCTTATAATAAATCTCTTTATAGCATTATAAATAGATTTACCAAAGAAATTTTACCAAATGCACCAAAGAAAATTGTGAAGCCTCATTTGACAATAGGAGAGATTCTCCCATGACACATCTGTATACTCTGTGTATCCATTTTGACCCCAGTGAAATAATAATTATAACTTGTACAACAGTAGTGTCCCATTATCTGCAGGGTATACATTCTGAGAGCCTGGAAACCTCGGATAGTACTGAACCCTATATATAGTATGTTTTTTTTTCCCTATACATACATAAACTTTATGGCTTCTCTTTCGCATATCTGAACTGTCAGCATCACTACTCTTGTGCTTTGGGACCATTATGAAGTAAAGTAAGGGTTGCTTGAACACAAACATTGCGATACTACAACAGTCAATCTGATAACTAAAATGGCTACTAAGTGACTAACAGACAGGTAGTGTATACAGACTGTATATGCTGGACAAAGGGATGAGTCATGTCCCAGGCAGGATGGAGCTACGGACCTGGACAGCACAAGATTTCATCACACTACTCAGAAGGGCACGCAATTTAAAATTTATGAGTTGTTTATTTCTGGAACTTTCCATTTACTACTTTCAGACCACAGTTGACCACAGGAACTGAAACCTTGGAAAGACAAACCGCAGATACGGGGAGACTATTGTACTTTCCTTTCTGTCAGGATTAACAAGTGTGAAGTTTCTGATCCTCAAAAATAACATGGGGGAAATAATCCTATGAAGAATGACCACTCTGGTAAACACATAAAGGCACAAGCATCAGGTTTGTGTTTAAAGCAAGAAGTTAAATCATACAAAAATAATTATAAACATGCCTTTTAATAATAGACTCTAAAGTTATTTTAACTTTCATCATATATAATTATAGACATGCAGTGGGCTCATCTTCTGCCTGGCTTATGCTAATTTCTTCTTTTCTAGACATAGCACCTGATATACAAGTTTTAGCTCTGACTGCCAATATTGTTTTATGTATTATTCTGTCTCTCTCCCCACTCCCCATTGATCAAGGGATAAACAACTGACCTGAGCTTCCTTATTTTTGTTTTCATCCAAGAGTCTGAATCTTGGAATGAATTAAAACAGAGACTATGTGCAGTAAGCAGCATCTGACATGGCTCTCAAAGATCCCTCCTTCTGGTATTTATGTTATTGTGTAATCCCTTTCTCTTGAATGTAGGCTGGATCTAGTGACTTGCTTCTAATGAACAGAATAAGGCAAAAGTGATAGAGTGATGAGATGCCATTTGATGATTAGGTTTCAAGAAACTATGATTTCTGTCTTGCTGGTACTATTGCCGTCTCGCTTGCACACTTCAATGAAGCAAACTATCATGTTAGAGAGGAGGTCCATGTGGCAAGGAACTGAGGGTTTCCTCTGGCTGACAGCCAGCAAGAACAGAATACTTCAGTCCAACAACTCACAAGACAATGGAAACTGCCAACAATCACCAGAGTGGGCTTCAAAGCAGATTTTTCTTTACTCAAGCATTGAGATGACTGCAGATTCCTGAAGCAGAGGTCCTACCATGTTTCTCCGAAAATAAGACCTAGCCAGATGATCAGCTCTAATGCATCTTTTGGAGCAAACATTAATATAAGACCTGGTCTTATTTTACTATAACATAAAACTGGGTCTTATCTAACATAATATAAGACTAGTCTTATATTAATGTTTGGTCCAAAAGACGCATTCGAGCTGATTGTCTGGCTAGGTCTTGTTTTGGGGGAAACATGGTAGTTAAGTCATGCCTGGATTTTTGACACACAGAAATTGTGAGAAATAAATGTTCTTGTTTTAAGCCTCTGAATTTGGGTGCTATTTGTTATGTAGCAATTGTTAACTACTACACACTCCTTTAGAAACGAGACACAGAGGTAGCAGCATTCTATAGTAGTTCTTGATCTCATACTGTTGGGGTCCTCAAGGCGTCTCTGGCTTTACTTCAAGAGTCTGAACTTTTCAATTTTCTTTTCATTCTTTAAGATATCCCACCATCTTTCCAATGGATGCATTAAACCAGACAGGTTCAATTTTTATTGATTATAATCTAAACAGCCTTTAGCTCCCATTGTTTTAGTTATGTGTTACACTTTTATTTTTATTATTTCTATTCCTGTAATTTTAAAAATGATTCAATAAAATTGATGATTTTCCATTTTATTACTCCATGAACACCTAATTTGATCTTAGCAAGAAACCAAACTTGTGCCAACATAGCTATAATTAATTTTTAAAAGAAACCTACAAATGTAATTCATAGATTCTAGACCTTTATCTTCTATTTTGGTAATACAACATTTTTTTTTTTTAATTGGAATCCTATTCCTACCTGTGATTGTTGGTGACATTCTATGTGATATAGCCAGAAGTCACTACTAGAGCAATACACGATGTTATTCAGAATGTGCAAAATCATGTCCAGAGTAGCCATCAATTAGAAAGAGGATCTTCCATTATTTTGATATCAGAGCCATAAAAGAATAGCTATTGAACTACACAGCATCACTTAAGAAACCAAAGATTATAAATTAGTGATTAAAAATATTCAAAAACAAACAAAAACAAGAAAAGTCAAGTAGGTAATCCAGATCTTATGGTTCCTAGTGTTGTGTTTTATCTATGTTCCTCTTCAAATTTCTATCCTGATTTTATCAAGTGGCGCTAAAATATTGTTTAGAACTGTTTTTCACTTGGGGAAATTGAATAGAAATTATAGCCTACTAACATTCAAATCATTTTTGTCTCACTTAACAGTTGGCTCTCTTCTCAAGAGCTTGGCTACTACACTTAATATAAGGTTCCTACCATGATGCACTATGTCTATTGATTTAAAAAAATAAATTAACCTGGAAACTATCTCTTTTACTTCATTCCATTTCTAGGAAGAGGTAATTTTGTTGAGAGGGCATTAAGTTCTTCACTAGACTACAGTGACAGAGGGTAGAGCTTTGCGATTAAGGAAGGAAAGCATTTAGCCTCTGAGCTGAGTCATGGTAGGTTCTACTCCATATTTATGCATATGGAGGTTGCATTAAGTCATGGCCCACAAGAGAATAGGTTTCTCCTGTATCCATTCCCTCAGCCCCATTGAAATACAAGTTGCATAGAGAGGACAGCCTACTGGAAAGAAGAAAACTTAAGACTGCCTCGTCTCAGCCCCAGAGGTCAACAGAGTTCTGCACTCTCTGTTCCACCTCACGACAACTTAGGCTCCACAACAGGGGGCTTGAGGAAACAGCCCCAGGAAATAACAAAGTATTCCTTCACATAGTCTTGTTATCTATTCATATATTGCTCTCTTCAAAATTTTGGTAATAGGCAGCCATAAAAATTTGAGTGCCTATTTCTCTGTGACATCCTAAAAGACAAATAATTTATATTTGATGTATTTCTGTGGAACAGTTGAGACTATCCTTTAAACTAAGGGAAAAAAATGTGGAGATACAAAGTACCAAAATAAGAACAAAGTGTTATTGGGTTTTTATTTGACTCTAAACCCTAGGAGCTAGTCCATAGTCAACATTGGCCTAGACCCAAAGAGCTGCATTGGGAAAAGAACTGGATACAAGAACTGCATCTTCTGAACAAGAACTATATAGGGAAACACTTCTTTTCCTACTGCAATATTTGATCATCCTTTTCCAGTTTGGTGCCTTTTTGGCATCATCACAACCCCCCACCCAATTTGACAGTGCCTGCTTTGAACATTATGAGAGGTGAGAAAAGTAAACTTGAACTTCAAGTTTAACCATTACATTTTTAAAGATATTTACTTGGAGAGTTTTGTTTGTATTTTTAGCTTGTGAGCTCTCAGCATTTTATAGTATTCAATTTTATATCTTGTGTCCTTCTGGAGTTACTCCTACATGTGCAGAATCAATATAGCAAGAAAAAAAAGTTAAAATGATAGAAATATATGCAATAAACTAAGAAAAAGGTAAAGGCAAGATCTTCCAAGAAAAAAAGAAAGGCGGAGAGCTATTACTTTCAATAGATAGGAAGTAAAAGATGATTTTAAAAAAAAAAAGTTCTGGAACTGTGCTTTACATCGTTGAGTGGTTTTGATTTCTGGACACTAATACTTGAATTTTGAGTCAAAAAATCTCCTCTAATGCTGAATAAATCCATCCTTAACACAGAGGAAAAAAATCCTTATATCAATCTCTATTTTATATTATTTGGGACAGGCTGCCTGCTGAAACAAATAATTTCAACATCTCAGTGGCTTAGTAAAATAGAATTCTATGTTTTCACTCAAAGTCTCATAGGATGGAGGAAAGGGTGAGTGTACGCTCTACAGTCTCTGAGAAACCAGGCTCCTCCTGTTATGTAGCTGCACTGCTCCTTGGGCCTTGGAGGCCTCAGCTGAATGCTCTTTGACTGGCAGATAAGCGAAAAGAGGTAAGGACACAGGGAGGATCACACTGAAAGCTTTTAGGAGCCAGCCCGGGATGTGGCACACATTCACTCATATCCTGAGGATCAGACTTCAGTAGTTGAAGAACACGCTAGGAAATATAGTCTGATTATGAGCCCAGAGGGTAAAAATGAGTTTTCATGAACATATACTCTCTGCCACTCTTTTGCTTATTGTGACTCAGGCATTCATATTCATTTCCAAGATTACGAAAAACTCACTTCAAAATTGCCACCCTTAGAGGTTTTTGACTTTCAGATTAACGTATTTATACTAGGATATTTTTGTCTCTTTTCTTCTGTTCTATCTCCAGCCAAGTTCTGAAGGACCCATTTACTACTAAATCTTAGTAATACCTTGGTTTGGGGGTGAGGGGCACCCAGACCCCAGAGTACGCATTCCAGCATATCTGGAGTTCATCAATAAAGATAAAGAAAAATGGGAATAGCTAGTATATAAAATTATACCATCTCCTTGCAAAAATTCAATTGCTAAGAAGGAAACAACACAGTGCTTCCATTATCAGAATTGCTAATAGGCAAAGGGGTAACTACAATCAGCGGGTAAGAAGACTGGCACCAGGAAACTGTTATTTCCACAATCTGAAACTTAGGAGTAAGGAAATCCACTTATAAAAGGCTTTCATCTAGCAGTTAAAACATGAGTAGTAAATATTAAAAGAAAGTAAGGAAGACGTTCAAACTCAGCGTACATTAGTTTTATACACAGTCAAGGAGAAATGGATCTAATTACAAAGCACACTGAAGTGTTAAAATCTCAACTGTCCTTTTCAAAAGGGAGTAAAAAAATAAATGCATTTCTAGAGTCGGTATAGTCAGATTTCATTCTATAGATAATAAATTAAAGATGCAAGGCGTATTTCTGCTGTAACTGGAATAGAGAAGGTTTCTGAAGCGAAGGGAATTCAAGGAAATTCAGTGTTTGGGAGAGGAGTATATACAAATGCTTGCACTGAGTCCAGAGGTACACATTTGGAAAGCAGAAGGAATTCTATCTCCAGTTCATAAGTCTCCAGTTCATAAGTCTATTCTCCAGCAGGGACAAATGTGAACTCAAAAAGAAATCTTCCCTGGGAGGGAGAATCCAAGGTCTAAGGAATTCAGGAGTTGGGACCTCATGCTGAAGCTATTGTTAGCAATGTAAATGTCAGCAAGTGGCTAAGGAATATAGTGGTTCTTCTGGGGATGGAAAACTTCAGAGAGAAGCAAGAATTTGGGACAGTACAACATGCAAGGCCATGAACAATACTAGTCCTTGTTGTAATTCTGAAATTCTCAGCTCACGAGAAAGTGGAAATTCTACCCCTTAGTCAGAGACTCTACCCAAAGAAACACTGGGATTCCAAGAACATTGGTCAAAAGGGAAAATATGAATTAAGATCAAGGACTAAATATGGCATAAAAAAGAAAGGGTGACATTAATAAAGAGAAATCTTTGAATAACACACACACACACATACACACAAGATAAAGATACTTTAATAAACCTCTCCTAATTTATGTATACAGGGGAGTGTTTTCTGTTATTATTTTCTTCTCTTTTGTTTTATTGTTCCCTTCAGAATATAATAAGCTGAGGGTCACAATTATCTCTGAGTAAGAGATTTCTCACATATGGGGGTTAAGTTCACAAGTACTAGACTCTGGAAAAGCTAAATAAATCAACAAAGTGTTCTCTCTTAAACTCTTTTATTTTTCCTTTTCAGTTCTTCTACCAGTTATTACAAGGTCTTTGAAGTTCTATTTATTTATAATAGAATGTGGGTCTGTCTTGTGACATCTTTTGTGTTTTAGGGACATTATTTTTGCTTAGAAAATGTTTTGTTTATGGGAATATGCTTAGATTTTAGGGGCTGCCAATGTTACATGGGTTCTGAGTATTTGTGGATGAGGGGTGGGGCTGGTATTGTGATGTTTTTACATGTCTTGGGGTCCCTCGGAAACTTTACAGAAATGTGGAAGAGTTTTCAGGTGGAAGACATCCTTATGGGGGTGCTAAAAAGCTCTACTACATCCAATGAAGGGACATAGGCCTTAATCAGGATACTACTGAAGAAGAAGAAACCCCCATTTCTCTACCAAGGAACTTAAGTGAGTTCTCCTTTGACTGAGACTCGGTAAAGCAAGGAGAATATGCAGGAGAGAACATGCTTTTAGACATAATATAGGACAGTAATTTACCTGCAAAAAGGGAGACAAGCTTTCACTGCAGCGACTGAATCTCCCTGTGGTAAAAAGAGGTTTATATAATAATAACATGAAGAGTTAATATTGCCAAAATGAAAGGTTTGGTGGCGAATTTGGGGCACTTTAAATTAATGGCCTTGTGTTATTTGGGCTCTGCTGTTAGGCGACATATTTTGTATAAGTTTATCTAGGGAATAGGTAGGAAAAGGGGACATAGGAACCTGCATAATTTATCTTAGTATATAGTATATCCTTAAGTTCACTCAATTACCTCCTTTACTGACCCATTTTAGAGGCTTATGGGGACAATATCAAAAAGGATTTTCATGATGGCCTAAGGGGATGATCTGCCAATATAATTGGTCCCTGCTACACTATCAACTCTGTGGAAATCAAAATCAAGAAATTTTAATTATGTTGACACCCTTTAGTTACAAAAAATGTAAGTTAAATCGTATTTATGGACATAAATATGTGAAGAATACAAATGCTCTGTTGAAAATTTCTTTCTCTACAAGACAAGAAATTGAAGGAACGAGCATATATATTTCTTGTAACCACAGGAATATAAATGAAGATGCTAGTCAGACAGAAAATGGCTTTTTGAAAGATGAAATTGTGCATGCTTTGCTTCTTATCAATGTTGATTAAGAGACCCTTGCTACATTTATCAATAATTAGTACAACAAAATAAGACTTTCTGAAAAGGATGACTACATATCTTCTAAATGTCAGTGTTTAAACACTTCATTTTGTCAGACATGTCTGTGATAAGCAGTTATATTTGTTCACTTAAATTATGTTTGTATTAAAACTTGAATTTCCTCTCTCACCTTGTAAGTGATCTTGTCAATTGTGCTTTCATTAATTCGTTAGTATTTATTCTGTGGTGAAATCTCGTTTTAGACTGAGACAATTTTGGTCTTCTATAGCATTCTTTTTTTTTTAAGTCAGTTTCCTTCTGTCTGATTTGATCCCAGCACAATATAAAGTCTAATTTATTCAGTTACTCCCTGAGAGCTGAAGTCTTACTTGTTTTGCCCTCATCACTGCATTCCATTGCCTTGCATAAATTAGGTGCTCAGACTTTCAAACCAGGTGACTACATATGACTTGTTAAAAATCAGTAATGGGGCCACATGAAGTTGGAAAGAGTTGTTTTCTGATAATCCACCAATCTGTTTCCTCTCCTAAGTGGTTCAGTGATGTCTCGAGCTGACCACTGAAGTTAAGCTCATAAGATTAATAAAAGGAAGAATCAAAACTAGGGGTAAGTTGACCTCTGAAGGCTGCTCCTCAGGCTTCCCTCTGTACACCATTGTCACCAGTTTCCTAAGAATGAGTTAGGATCAAGGATACACGTTGGGCCACAGTGTTAGGGCCACAGGATTCCATATCTTTGTAGTATCTCTTTTCCTTTCACAAAGCTGAAGGCGTAAGAATGCCAGGTTTCCCTATTCTGACAGGGCCTGGGTGGGCGACATACTCGCAGGCACTGGTGGTCAGGGGGAAGATAGATACTCTCCTCTCCAGTCATTATGGCCAATAATTTCTAGATGGCTTATGTTTATCTCTATCCTGTATTTAACCCTAGACTTATCTTCTTTTATCAAACAGAAAAGGTTCCCTGCATTACCATTTGTGTTGGTGGTCATTTAGGCTTACAGTAGGAATCATCCAAAAAGATCCATCCCAACTCACCAAACATTGGAGTATGTAGAAAAAACTTTACAGTAATAGGCACAGCCACCCAAAGTATTACTTCTGTCAAGGAAAGGCCCCTGAATCACTCATTCAGAATTAACCAGGTCTTCCCTTGAAGCATACTGCCAAGCTGATGTCTCTATATCATATTTATTTTAGTCAATATACTCATATCCTACTTACTATACATGATACTGTTCTAAGAGCTTTGCAAATATTAACACATTAATACATTAAATTCTTTTTTTGTTGTTGTTGTTGTTGGCTATTATTACTCCCAATGTGAAGATGACGGACTTGAAGTTCAGAGACATCAGGTAATTTTTTTAAGGTCACAAAGCTTATAACTGGCAGGCCATGTGACTCCAGCACCTGTGCTCCTAACCACTAAGATCTGCTCCATCACACGTATCTTACAGGGACTTGTTGCAATATCAACACTCAGGCAATTGTCCCTGAATTTTCTGATTTTTTTTTGGAAGAAAAATAAGTGATAAATCCTCCCCACTTTCTCAGAAATTATAGGTTTAACTAAAATATAGGAAATTATTCTGTTATTAGTTATGTTGTTTTTCACTTAATGGAATAATAATAGATTGGTGCAAAAGTAATTGCAGTTTAAAATGTTAAAAATAATTGCAAAAACTGCAATTACTTTTGCACCAACCTAATAGAAGTAATAACAACCAAAGTATATTGAGACTTATGATATCCTGGGGCTAATATTCTAATATCTAAGAATATTTTACTATATTCTTACATATTGTAAGATATACAGCATAAAAAGTGTTCTGGACCCAATTCCACCACATGGGGAGATTTTCCCCTGCACCAACAAGCAGTTTTCATACACTGCCTGGGTATCCTACAATCCACCTCAATTCTGACGCTTTCTGGAGATAGCATCAGATTCCATAGATTAAGGGCTCAGTCCTACAAGACTGTCTCTTGTAACCCTTCGGATGTCAATCATAAGTCCAGGTTGTTACCTGACTGGCTATAAATCTGAGGTTTCCACTACCTCTGGACTTCGATTAATTTGCTAAAGTGGCTCACAAAACTCAGAGCAACAGTTTACTTACTAGATTACTGATTTATTAGAAAAAGATGTAACTCAGGGTCAGCCAGACTGAATTGATGCATAGGGCAAAGTATGGGGAATCGGAGACGAGTTTCCATGTCCTTTCCAAGGGCACCAGTCTCCTCCAATCAACAGGTGTTCACCAGTCTAGAAGATCTCCAAACCCTGTCCTTTTGGGTTTTTACGGAGGGTTCATTACACAGGCACAATTGATCAAATCACTGGCCTTTGGTTATTGAACTCAGTCTCCAGTGCCTCTCTCTTCCCTGGAAGTGGTGGAGGTGGAGGGGCGGGAGGGGAGATACTAAAAGTTCCAAGGCTCTAATCACATAGTTGGAGACTTCCAAAAGCTATCTCATTAACATAAGACACCTTTATGGCTTTTATCACTTTGGAAATTTCAAGAGTTTTAGGAGCTCAGTGACAGAAACGGAGATGAAGACCAAATAGATATTTCTTAACATCAATCACAATATCACACAGTATATCTTCTAATTCTCACAATCACCTGCAAGATTAGTATTATTACTCCATTTTACAGACAAAACTTGAATCTAGCTCAAGCTCTATATAATGTATATATGGTACCAATATGCTATAGCGCCTCATATAAGACAAACATTAAGTAGGAGGTCCAACTATCAGGGATTCTAATTTAGTTCATTTGGGGTAGTCCATGTTATCAAAAATTTTGTTCTTTGACACAGCCCCAGTGCAATATTTTGCGTATAGTAAGTACATGCCTTATAAATAGTCATTAAATAAAATAATAAGCGTATTTTAAAATTTTAGTAGTGAAACCCAAATACTTTCTTTAACTGAAGATGGGAAGGATGTTATTGTTTTTAATAAGTGGCCAGCTTTCAGATGGATAGACAAAGAACAGCAAGAAGGTGAGAGGGACCTGACTAAATGATTACATCACCCCAAAGCACCCAATAAATCAATCAAGTGATATATTCCTCAGCAGGACCACATTCATAGCTGCACGAATAACAATCCTAAAGTGTTCTAAAATGTTATTCTTGGATATGTTATCAGTTAGTATAGATATGGGTCATGGGCTAAGTAGACAGAAGACCTGAAATTCTAGTGTTAGAAAGCCTGATTTCTCATTTAAGTCCTACCACTTGCCTGTAAAATCCTAAATTTCTAATCTTTCTTCAGGCTCAGATTCTTCATTTGCAAAAGTGGATTAATGTCTACTTCACATGGTTCCTGAAATGATCAGATGAGACACTCAGTATTAATCATTTTCTCATGGATAAAGATTACACATATCAAACATTTTTTCAGTATATCTTATGTCCTCTGGCCATCTAACCTTCCACTAGTCCCTCTTCTTCTCCATAACTTCCTGTTTATGCCACTATTAAGAATATTTTTCCCCCTATTGATGTGAATGCTTCCCTGTCTCCTAACTCCCCAAAGGTCAGGAAATGGCTTTACTCAGTTCTGTATGCCCAAGACATAACCCGTTATCTGGTACATAAAAGGTGTGTAATAAATGTCTGATGAAAGAACAAATAGAAATCAAGAAACCATAATTATGTGAAAATAAATTTTAACAAGCCCAATTCAGTGGAAGAAAATTGTCAGACTATGCAAAGGTATATGGGAAGTAGAAACTCCAAGCCTTGGTTTAACTTTCCTGATGTTTAACATTGACTATTGTTTTGAAGGTAAGATTTTAGCAGCTGTCATATCAGACCCTGAATTCATTCAAGTCTCATTTATCAGGTGTGATAAAACTCCGGATTTAAGACCCTCACTAATTAACCAAGTATGCCTTCAATTTCAATCCCTGTTACCTACAAATATTTGAATTAGCATTTAATATTTATTTTAAGTTATCACTGCTATTCATGAGCCTTTGAACTCAATTAGAAATGCATTTCATTTCCTTCCAGTTTAACCAAAGGAGAAGCACTGACTCATCAGAAGAGAGGTATTTCACATCAAACATTCTGTAACTGGAATTAGCATTAATGTAAATTCCTTCCTATATGACTTTTATCGCCCAATAAACATTTACCGTCTACTGCCTCTGACCTTCCACCATTACTTTCCACACTGAGGCCAAATTATTGCATTAGTCTTTTTATATTCAAAATAAGTGGGATTTCCCACTCTTGCTTTACTTCCCATTCCTTGAATATCATATACTACCCAAGTTAGCTTTGTAATAATGAAGAATTGAATTATAATCCTAGACTCGAACTAACTTAGAAAGCTTTGCTTTGTTTTCAGCTATATTCTAGATCAATTGTTGAACATCAGTGTGCCTTCAAGTTATCTGGAGATCTCATTAAAATGCAGATTCTGATTCAGTAGGTCTGTGATGGGGTCTGAGCTTCTGCATTTTTTAACAGGCTCCTAGATAATTGTTGATGATATCCTGGGGACCACATTTTTAGTAGTAAGGTTCTGGGCAATTTCAATTCGTTACAATTCTTAGAACTTGCTCCTCTGAATTCCTTGATTATTTATCATCTTACTACTGCCATTCATTTATTCCCTAGACTCATACTTAAGAGTATTTCTCAGGTCGACCTTGGGCCATCTAGTCAACCACAGCTGTATTGTTTGTTGCAGCTCCATAGTTACCAGGTAGAGCTCCCACATCTGTCAGTCTTATAAAAACCACCTGCAAGAAGAGTCCCTAAAACCAGGAGGTAGACCTTCGGTAATCGTAAATGCTGAAACAAATCAATTAGCTTGTGGCACAGATGTTCTGTTTCTTTTGATGCAAGACACATAATTTTTACAAACATTCCCTGACTCCTTGAAAAAAATGTGCAAATTTTTTAACTTATTAACTATGCTATTCAAATTATTTATGCATCTCTCACTTCAATTGTATTTCTAACAAAAATGTATGCTTTGCTTTCAAATATATTTATATGTTCACATTTTTTATATCTATCACTTTAATTGTTTTAGTCATTTTTTAATTTAACGCTTATTTTATGTATTTTTATATTTTGCTATTTAAAACATTTTTTTAAATGAACCACTTGACACCGTTTATCTTTTTTTATGGGTATTGGAATTATTATAGTCTGAGAGATTTATGAGGGAGTGATCTCCCTAAAAGGCAAAGATATTATCAGAATCTGTTATCTGTGGAACAGACAGTTCCTAAGATAAAGGACAAGGAAGATAATAGGAAATGATGAATTATTAAGGCAAAATTTAGTTAAGAGGCATAACTCCCATTGGATATCTCCCTGAGTCTTGTTCTCTTAAATCTAAACTTCTAATATAAATACAGTTTAATATTTTTCTACAATCTAACAATTTACACATTATTTGCTATATTCCCTTTTATCATTACTAAAGTTTCACCTTTAATAAGTCCTTATTTAAAAACTTTAGTTTGGTTTTAGATATACAATGGGGAATTAACAATGAGGAAATGATAAAGCACTAGACGCTTGAAGTTTGGTTGAAGCGAATACAGACTTGGTGGAACTCAAGGTCAGAGACCCCAAATTTCAAGAGCACATTAATTTCTACAGCAAGTGCTGGGCCCACTCATAGAGATAACCTAGAAACATAGGGAGAAGAAAAAGAACATCTTTATTTTCTAATTCTCTATAGAACGCTAATACAAGTTTCCTATATTGCCCATGAAGTGCATTTCTGTGAGCCATAACTTGTGAATGAATAGGGAACTATTTAAATGTGGTCTGGCAACAATAATGGGTGAATATTGTTCAAAAGACCTTAATTCCCATCAATAAGTATATTTGAAAAATCTCACTTTTAAAAGCATCAGATGGTCTATGTTTTTCACTATCTCAATCTTTCTATAACAATTGACCCTGCTATTCTTTAAAAAAAAACAACAACAACAACATTTTTTTATTAGTTTCAGGTGCACAAAACAATGTAATACTTAGACATTTATCATTTATACCCCTCACACAGCGACAACCCCCCTCCCCCATCCACTAACCCTCTGACATCACACACAGCCATTACATTTCCACTGTCTCTATTCCTAATGTTGTATTCCGCTTCTTTTAACTACATATATATAAATGAATGAACTAATCAGAAAGTCTCAGAGACATAGACGAAAAACTGAGGGTTGCTAGATGGGAGGGGGTTGGGGATAAGGGGGAAGATGAGGGGATTATAAAGCACAGTCGGTAACCGCAAGATTGCCGCAGGGATATGAAAGTCAATTTGGGGAATGTAATCAATAATGTAAAGATTTTGTAGGGTATTCAACCCTGCTGTTTTTAATGCTGATTTTTACAGTTACATTTCCTGAAAACTTTAAAAAACAAATATGGAGGTTTAAACAGCATGAGTAGTATACTGAGGTGAATTTATCTTTTTTTCCCCCAATAAACAAAAATCACACATGGAAAAACAACTTTGTAGTACTGTGGGAAGGGATCAAAATGAATTCCTTCCCACCACCAGAATCTGCCCTATGTATAATATCCACTGGGATCTTGACCTTTACAACAAGATGTTAAATTATTAGCATTACCATAGCAATGGGAGCTGAAAATAAGCTGCCTGAACAAATCTACCTTCTGCACAAAGAAAGCAGTTAGCACAGGTAGGGTGCAGGGACTCGTAATATCAACATTTATGAAATATTTACTATGTGTCAGGAATTTAAAAAATATATTTATTGAACTAATTGAAAGAACATAGGATTAAGAATCAGAAAACTTGTGCTGAAGATCCGAATCTGCCTTGTATAAATTGTGTGATTCTGGGAAATGTATTTAACCTCCCAATTTTGGATGTCTTAGGTGTAAAATAGGAGTAAAAACAATAACCTCATATAACAATTGTGAAGATGACTTAAGTGAACATGGAAAAAGTTGTTTGTAAAGTTTTTATATAACTATTTCTGTTGTAAAGTATAAATTGCTAATTAAATATTTTTGTTCTTATGATTGTTAGCATAAGTATTTTAAAAAATGCCAATCACTTGAGGAGTTTGGCTGCAAAAACAAGATGGCAGTTGTTAGAAATTAAGATGAAATTTTGAAGGTATTTGCAAAAACGTAAGAATGCCTGAATCCTCTTCTGCAAATCACACCTCATCACTGAAAATTCTATAGGAGGTAAACAGGAGGGAAAAAGCCAATGGGAAACACATATTACTTTATCATTACTTGGATAAATACCTAATTACTCCTAATGCAAAACATTGGTAGAGCTGAATTGGAGGTCAGCAGTTCTTTGCTTGTATTTGGCCAATTTCATTATTGGACTATTACCACCAGCCATATGATACAGAGACCTGACCAGGATACTTAGGTGGTTTTGTAGAAAAAAATGAGAAGAGACAGAGTTTTTCCCAAGAGCACCAATGAAGGGAAGACATGAAAGAACTAGTGCTGATTCCTGGTATTTATGACACAGATTTCCTGCCCATTAGCAAATGTGGACGAGTGTATGGCCCAGAATTTGATGAATGAGATTAGCAATTTCTTTTTCACGAGAAGATACGAGAGCTAGGATATACATGGAGAAAAGGAAACGGAAATCTCCGCTGCCTGTGGCAGTTAGTATCCCTAGACCACCCCTCTTGGGAGCTAATCAGCCTATCTCTGATTGGCCATTTATACCTACTGGGTCCTTTGGATAAATTCACCTAGAATGATTCCACACTGATGCACCCCACAGAGGAAATTAGGTTAGCCTATGTGCCACTTATTTGATTGCCTCTTGGCTACAAATCTATTCTTCATCCACTGAATTGTGGAATGGAGCTGGGCTCTTCAATTATTTCTTCTTTGCCATATGGGATGATGCCAAGCTTTGTCAGTAGAGATTTCTGGAGAGACAATCAATGGAGGGAAAAGGGGACCTGTTTTCTGATTTTAGCATGCTCCACTCTGTAGATTCCTACAGTGTGTGTGTGTCTTCTTCAGTGCCTGGTTTCTGCAGTGCACACAACTTCTTCAGGCTTTGCTCCTGCATCATGCATAACTTCTCCAGCATCCAGTTCCTGCATCACTGTGGTTTCTCCAGCAACAGGATTCTGCAGCCCAGATGTCTTCTCCGACACCTTGCTTCTGCAGTACACAGTAGCTAATAGTACCTGCCACCAACTGCTTTCTCCAGCACTCTTTCTAGTGGTTTAGCCGTGGAACACCGCTGGCAAGATACTTCTCAGTAAGTAGTTTTTCCAGCTCTACTCGTATATAGGGTAAATTTCCAGCAAGTTGTGCTGGTGCAGCAGCACAGCAATGTCTCCGCCATCCAGAGGGTCATGCCCATGACCACTTTAACAAGATCTTCATCTCAGCCATAGTGTTGACAGATGGGGGCGTGGTCTTTCTTAGATGCTCTATCATAGCCCTAGTGGTAGTGAATACTCCTTATATCTGTCATCCCTACATTCTTTAGAGTTCTCTTTACTTCTTACTAGCTACTCCCTTATTACTCCAATCCCCGCTTATTGCTAATATTCTTCTATTAGACTTATTAAAATCACTGTGTGGTTTCTATCTCCTAATTGGACTGACTGATCCAGCCAGGGTGGCTAGGCTAGGTACGACTCCAGAGAGAGGAGGGAACTAGTATTTACTGAGCATCTACTCTACACGAGACCCCTGTGCTGAGTGTTCCATCTTCATCATCTCATTTAATCTTCACAGCAACTCTTTGTTACAGGATGCTATTGCTGGCATCATTTTACAACTGAGGCTCAGGAAAATAAGTGACTTGTCAAAGTCTCTCAGCTATTGAGTCACAGAATTTGGGAATTAACTTCTTATTTATCTGGGTTAAAGCGCACGGCCCCATACAGCTAGGAAGTTATCAAAATTCACTCGAAATATTCTTTAGGTTTATTTCCCTAGTTAGCACTAAATAATATCCTAGAGACTTATTTATGGAGTAATGCCCCTCCTAGTTCTCATTGAAATGGAAACTATATTCTCTAGTGACAAGATGAAATTGGTCTTTAGTAAAGTTTAGGCCCCCTTTACCACTAACCTTGACCACCCTCCCTTGGTTTGTCCATAAAGACCCATTAGGAACAATGTGGACTGAGCTACCCTGCAGAGCTACCAATACTGTTTCCTTTCTTAACTGATCTTCTTTTCAACTCCAATTGATTTTCCAAAATCTTCAGTTTCTGCTTGATTCCCTGTTTTCTTTCCTTTATAACATCACAAGCTACTTTATATGCTTTGGCCCAGTGGGGTGATTTCTCCAGTAAAATAACTTGTTTCCTTTCTCTAGTTCTAAAATCATCAGAGGAAACTAGTAGCATGAAAGGGAATTGTGAAATGTATTTTGAGGATCATAAATTACTCATTGGAAAGAAAATGATGGACATGTTTTTCTAGTCTCTGAATATATTACAGGTTTTTTCAAGACCCTGTTCAAATGCTTTTGCCTATAAAGTTTCCCTTAAATAGCCCAAAATGGTTGGATGGTCCCTAATTTATAACTTCTTCACATAGCCTTTCTCACCAACCAGTATGGGACCTTTATGGAAACAGTTCAGTTTGAAATGCTGGATTGGATTCTTCCCATTACTCCCTAGGAAGCTGCTATAAACTTCACATCTATCCAGGTGCAACGGTCCCAGGAATAATGGCTTCTCCTTCTCATTTACTTTCCAAATTACAAGTGAGTGATTTTCATCTGCACATTTTAAATTTCAACCATATGGGGAAGAGCATTCCAGAAAGTGAATTTGCGGCTTGTCCTCTGTTGTCATTAATAAAGGACACAATTTGAAGAAGGTAGTAGTGATGCATACTTGATAGAGGACAATTTAATCCAGCCACATAGACCAAACACAGTAAATAGATTATAACTAATCCTTTGCTTTGCAACATCTCCCCCTTATACCACACTTAACCCATAGTTGTTTGCAAACACATAGGTGCCTTATCATCCAGGGTTTCAGAAATATCAGCTCTGTCCCCAGTTATCGATGCAACCTCATGGAATCCTTGTTCCAACAGTTCTTCAAATTTCCATTCTTATTTCCCATATTGAAGACAGCCAGGATCTGTCAAGACCCAGGTTTTCTGACACTCTCTCTAGTCAGTGGCACATGTCCAGGAGTCTCCCAGGGTTCTGAGTGTGGCACACACACTGAAACCTGCCCCTACAGTACTGTAGACACTTCTTGGTCCACTGTAGTCGATTCACTGAGCTCCCTCAGCATCTAGTGGGTAGAACCACAGATGACCCTAGATTAATTCTGCAAGCACACTGACACTGACACATGCTTTCACAGTGATGCAAACATGCCCAACACATGCCCTGAACACCACGAATCATCCCAAGAGGCTAAACATACACTCTCCCCATCCAGTGCTAGAGACTGACCAGTCTCATCCCTAACAAAGACAAAGGGAGATAGATCCCCCTTTCGTGATACTGGACCACGGCTTTGCTCATCCCTTGCTGCAGACTCTAAGTCTCCTCCACAATTGAGTTCTTGAGATCCCCTCTGCATTTGATACATTTGGACCTTCCCATTCCACGACTACCTCCTTCAGGGCTGCAGAACACTGGCCCTGAACCTGCTACTTGTGCAAACTCACCAGCCTCCCTCCTAAAAAGTTTCATCCTATGCTGTCCATGTACTGTCTCCCTCCACTAGGATTTATCAGCCATGCCTGTTCAGGTGACAATATACCCAGACCTATCTAGGGAATGGCTCAGAATTAGTCTAAGAGAGTCACAGAAACCCCCTACGTTTTCCCCAGACGTTGGCCTAGAGGAGTTATGAGGCCTAGTTCTGGCCAAAGAGATGTATGGAAAGTGAGTTAGGAAATAGCCCCCAAATTTTCCTTCCTGAAACAAAAAGAGTACAAGATGAAGATAAGACCCCTTTGCCCTTTCTTCCTTCCCGCTCTGAGCACTGAACTCAATGGCTGGACACTCCGTGAGCTTGTAAAAATGAATGAAAGTTCTCGTGGAGATACCACATCCATTCTAACTGATTTGGTCAATTTTTAAAATAATTTGCAACAACAATTGGTTGTAGGTGGTCAAGAGAAGAATCAAACTCAAAATAATTCTTCAGAGTTCTCTCTGAAAGAAACCAATTAGAATTAGATTGAGATGGAATTTAACTTAAATAAGTACAGAAAGCATGAGGAAGACTAGTCACTTGGGTTATTTTCAATCATAAAACAGCCAAACATGGCCCTTAATAAATCATAGGAATCTGTGGCTTTTTTGTTTATATCACTAACATATATTTAAGTTTACAAAGAAATAGTCAGGGTGTCTGCATTTTAGCTGTCTCTTGCTCTCTCTTTTCAGATTGCCGTCAGAAAGCTCTAAAAATTAGTGGAGGAGGCTAGGAGGTAGCTATTAGGACATAGATAGATACTAAAATAAAATTTCATTTCTGAACCCATCAAAGCTAAAAAATATTTGAGAAATAAAAAGATACAAATTGAAATGTCAAGAGCTTTTTAAAAAACGTAACCTGTTTCATTTCCCAGCTTTTGAGTTAGAGCTAATAGTTTATGAAGTCACAGAAAACCAAGAAATCTTCAAAGATCTTAGTATCATCTGTGAAGGCTGTTGACCAAACTAGTTAGTGATGACATCAACTCTCAGACTTTAGGTATGGTTTCTTTCCACTACCCTGCTATAGCTACATGAATAAATTTGAACACAACGGCCCATGGAAGTATTGATTTATAGTTTGTTCCTATTTCAAAAGAAAATTTCACAGTGTCATTTTCCCAAGGTACTGAGCTGAAGAGCATTTCATGTTGCCAGGTCATTATCCTGTCTCCAATTCTGTCGTTTTTCTGTTCAAAATCTCATGAATTTTGCAGGTGTTCTTTGTAGATCTGTTCCATGGAAGAGGAACTGGACGGCTCTCACTCAGTTAGCAGGTTTGTTTTTGAATACACAGTGATATCAAGGAAGAGAAGCAAAAACAGAACTCTTAACTTCTGCCATCTTTATCTGTATTTGTAGCTGTGTTCATGTCTTGTCTTTGTAATTCCAAAGCCATGAGGTTAGGGGGAAGGAGGAGAGAGCGGAGAATAACAGAATGCTACATACAAGCACTGCAATTATCTTAAACTTTCCATAGGCAGGTCTTTATGAACTCCTATGGCTTAAAATAAATTCTTTTTTGATTTTGCTATAATATAATCAAATTGGTGGATAACTGTTGCTATAGTCATAGATATATGCAACAAGAAACAAGCACAGAAATACATTTGCATTAGTAATATCAATCTCAGAGTTCCTAAAGCAGACAAGCATTTCCTTGACAAATATCCGTAGAGATAACATTCATTCCAAGTACTAACTCCAAGACCCCTAGGGAAGGATTCCTACCTAGATGAGAAAGGATGGGAAGTAATGTAGAGCTATTGCCATCTAGTGGTTAATAACAGAAACATCAGGCGCCTTCTCTCAGATCCAACAGCAATAAATTTGTTTACAAAGGCATAAATATTTTGCAATTTTATTTCACTGCTCCGTGCATGTATGGTTGTATTAAAATTTTTTAAAAAGAATTTCTGGATGTTTATTTTTTATATGAGAATAATTCAAACTTCTAACAATATAGAAATTTTCATTTATTCATCTAAGATTTATTAGTATAGACAAGCTGTGGGCTAGGGATACAGGAATGCATCATCCTCAAAGTCCCTATTTCAAGTTGTGGTTCCAAAGCTATGGCCTCTTATTCTGGATCTCATGTGTATGACCCATGTGTATGACCCAGGGGCGGCATTCTTGCATATTTTTTTGGTTCTCTCTCTCTCTCTCTCTCTCTCTGTCTCTCTCTCTGTCTCTCTCTCTGTCTCTCTCTCTATATATATATATATATATATATACATATATATGTGTATATATATATACATATATATAATATTTTTGTCACCCTCTGTATGTGTGTATATATATATATTACCTTTTTTGTCACCCTCTGTGTGTGTGTGTGTATATATATATATAACATTTTTGTCACCCTCTGTGTGTGTGTATATATATATATAACATTTTTTGTCACCTCTGTGTGTGTGTGTGTGTATATATATATATATATATATATTACATTTTTGTCACCCTCTGTGTGTGTGTATACACACACACACAGAAGGTGACAAAATAATGTATACACATTTTAAGAAAGGAAAAACCTGTATTAAAATTGTAATTCTCAATATATACTGATAACAAAAGATGAATACAAGTCACATTTGACTTTTGCAATTACAAGAGGTGCTCAAAGTGGTTACCATCAGTGTAATTTTAATACAGTTTTTTCTTTTCTTAAAATATGTATACATTTTTTGGCATCCTATGTATATATATATATATATATATATATATATATATATATATCTCACATATATACATATAGTATGTATGTATGGTGTTATATATATTAGGTATTATGCACACTACAAACCATTTGCCAAAATAGACATTATACAAAGAATATAATAAAAATAAATTAGGAATTTTTATATGTTTAGATTATGTTTATTAATAAAGTAAAAATCTGTATTCAAGAACTCACTAGATTAACGTTTTTAGCATTGTGATATGATGAGATATGCTTCATCATTTAAATAAAATTTTGGCTTACTGCTTTATATCACAGAAATTAAAGGTCTAATAATGTTCATTTTATTTTGATTCTTGGCTTTACCTACTGTGTGAACTGCAAAATATTTCTCAAAAGATCTGTGGGTCCACCTTGATCATGGACTTGCAGCCTCAGAACTCTGAGAAAATATATTTCTGTTGTCTAAAAAATAAAAACAGAAAACATTAAAAAAAAAAAAAGAGAGGATCTGTGGATCCAACAGAGAAGGTGCATCATTGGCTGCACTTTCCAAATGATATTAATTTCTTAGTCCCATTCACAACATTTCTTGTTTACTCATATACTTTAATAAATTCTCCTTTTCCCTGATGTCAAATCAGATTTTTTTGGAATGAGTCATAAGAAATCTTCTTTTTAATATTTTAATCAAATGGTTTCAAAAATCACTGAAACTCTTCATTTGGAAAATCTTAAATAGGTCAGAGAATTCTGTTGCAATTTTTTTTAGTATAAGATATGAGAAGTTTATGTCTGAGACATATCATTTTTGACTATAATGATGTAAACATTTCGAAACATCTATTTTTCAACATTCTTTCTCCTTAGCAGGATTAAAAATGAAATAAAACAAAACAAAAAACAATTACTTTCTCACTTATTACAGTGTCACCTTTACCTTGAAAGGAGACAATAAGTGTCTTTATCTTTTTTGAGGATCTCTGTTAGGTGGCATTTTATTGACAGCTACTTGTCATCACAGAAAAGGTCAGCAAATTTGGGGCACTTGTCATTTAGTGGGGAAAAAAAAACAAAAAACTGTTTCTCTTTTAGATTCTTTGCCAAAGACAAGAAGGGAACTATGTTGCAGAAAACAAGAATAAAAACAATACATAAACTAGATTTATATGGTCACAACTTATGCCATTACAAATTTCAGTATTATAGAGATTCTACTCTTTATGATACCAAATTCATCAAAGCACACACCAAACATATGTGAACTGCACCAGGGATGCTGCTGTCTGCTTGAACGGAAGTGTGAGCGTGCAGCTGTCAACCCCTTTGAATTGTGGAATTTATATTCTTTCCTCAGGGAACAACTTATATGTTAAGTGATACATGGACCAAGTGGGGCTACCACTGCCAATCATATATTGTATATTATTAAAGCATGCTTTCTTTTTAGCCTGGTAGATAACCATGAATATAAATAAAATTTGTAACATTTTTCTTCCCACACATCACTTTGGAGACCCTTGCCAGGGGGTGGGGGGCGGGGGGGCTTTGAAACATTTTCCGGGTTTGATACTCCATCCTCAGGCCTGAAGGACAAGGAATTCTCAGGGGCCTTAACGTTGATGGCAGTGCCAAAGTAGAAGCTGGTTCCTCTGGGAAAGTAGCTGCACTTGGGCCAGGCCTAAGCATGGTTGGGCATTTCCTCAAAGACCAAAGTGTGCCGGTGGAGAGCTGGTTGACAGGTCATGCTCCTCCAGAGCTAGTTTCAAATCTTCTTGAGCTAGTGGAAGCTTTTGTTGGTTCATGATTGGTTCAGGGGAACACTGCCCCTCCCCAGAGCAGCTCCACTTAGAGAGGAGGCAGTCCTTAGCGGTCTGGCGCTTAGACTTTCCTCAGCGGACTTCCCTCCTCTGTTAGGGATCAATGATGTTAGACATTTGGTCTGGAAGGAGAATCTTTGCTGGTGCAGACTTCTGGGCCTGCTAAGCTGCAGGTCCTATGGAAGAATTGGAAAGAGGCTGGCAACTCAGGAGCATCGCGAGTCTGACAGATCCAGGGCTCCGGAAGAGCAAGAATTAGAGAGCCCTGGAGCCCTAATGTCTGATTGTGCCATCCTGGAACACCAGCAGGACTCGGGGGAGAAGGTTTGGGGCATCACAGCTGGTAGTGGAGACAAGAGCTGGATACCAGGGCTTTTGTCTGAGTTTGGAAATAAAGCCCAGTCTGATGAAGATCCAGGCCAGGTTTTATTTCATCTGCTCCTCGCCTGGTGGACTAAAGCCAGAAAGATTATCTGCATCTAGCAGCTTTAGTTGATAAAGAACTATAGCTAAATCCCATCTCTGTTTCTAGTAGAGCTTTCCTGGAACTAAAGCAAGCAGAAACATTTCATTTAGGTTTGGGTTTAAAAAAAAAAAAAAGTCTATAGAATCAAATATTGGACAATAACCTTGTTTATAATAAAAGATATGGCTGTTGATTTAAATTATTAATCTATCCCCACAAAAGCATGGCATATTTGTTTCCTTTCAGTGTGAAGGTGACTAAAATGGCATGCTTTGATTTTTAATATCTTTGTTTATATGAAAAATAGAAATTGGAGAATCTTGATACAGAATGGAAAATGCATGTCACATATATTGCCACTTCTCCATTCTAGCCCGTGGCAGCCATTGCTCTTTAATTACTTTTATTTTGTACTCCTTAGATTCTTTCTAGCATGGCCAGGAAGAACTTGATTCCACAAAATAGGGGTGCAAAAACTGTCACCTTATTCACTTTTAAAATGTTTTATTATGAAAAATTTCTAACACAAAAAAAGAGAATAATATTACGAGCCCCCATGTACCCACTACTCAATGTCAAATATTATCTACATCTGTCAAGCTTGTTTCAACTAATCAACTCCACCTCACACACACACATACAAGTTTATATGCTTTATTGTTTTGAAATAAAATCTGACTTCAACTTTCCAACTAATAGTTGTCTAGAAAAGCAATCTTCTTGAGAATCCTCTTTCTGTCCGTGCCTTCAAACAAACAGGTGATGGAACTTCTTTAAAACCATATGTTCACAAAAGCCGCTCCTGCCTTTGAGACATTCCGGAAGAGCTGATAAACCTATCATCCATCCTATCCTGAATGTTGAAGTCCTGTGGCTCTTGAGCTTTGGTACCCGAGTCAGGCACCTGAATATTTGTCTGTGATCCAGCCCTAGTATCTAGGGTTTAACCTCCTGAACTTTATCAAGCAGTTTATCAAGCATTCCTTCTTGGGAATGCTTCCATGCATATTTCAATGGATCATACATCACATCTCAAATACCATCATACATTAACAGATTGCCATCTCCTTTTAAAACTTGTGGTATAGCCCAACTCTTTTATTGCTTTTATCTACTTCTCAGCCTGGAAGAAACTGGCTTCTCTTCCCTCCTCCTCATGGTATCCATCGTGAATTTAAGCTTCCAAAAAGGCCTTAAAAAGTGATTTTCTATCAGTAATTCTGTTTTGCTTAGATATTACACCCAAGGAAAAGTTGTGCAAAGTCCTGGTTGCCTTATTGGAATGAGGGGAGGAAAATACAAAGTATAAAACAAATACTGCTCATTCTTTTTGTTTATATATATATATATATATATATATTTTATAGCTGGAAAAGCCAAACACAATTTAATTATTTAAAAAAATGACCTGTCATACTAGCGTCTCAGGATTAAAAACAATGCCTCTATAAATGCACTCGTGCTTTACCACATATATATGTTTTATTTCCAGCCAGCCAATAATCAGCTCTTGCAGTCATGTTGGCAACTTTTTGAAGATATCCATCATTCTGGAGGGACTGGCCAAGAAAAAGCTAGTGATGGCTGGCAGTGTCTGAGGCACTGAGGTAGAGTAGAAAGATTTACAATCAGAAGGGAGTCCATCCAGCTGCTAGCTGTGTGATTTGGCAAGACACTTTATAACTCTGAACCTTAGGTTCCTTATAATATAATAATAATATAATGTTGATAATAATAATAATGATAAGCTATTCCATAAAATCATTGTAAGTATCAAATAAATGGATGGAGAAAAAATGACTTTTAAAATAAAATCAGAATGCTAATGTTATTAATTTTTTGAAATTTAATGTTATATTTCATGAAATATGTATAATAAAGTACAGTAAAACACAAACCTTTGGAATCTCAGAAAGTGTGGGATTTTCTGATTCCGAATAGATTTTGTTTATATTTCAGAATATATTTAAAATGCACTGGGTTTTGGTGAGCACACACAAATGGTCAGTATACACAATAAAGAGTGTCTGACCTGGACGGGTGCTAGAGATAAGTTTTCAGATGGATGCAGACCCTTGTATTTATTTCTAGGACATTATTATGCACTGAATGTCTGTTTTCCCTGAAATTCCGTTGTTGAAATCTAATCCCCAATGTGATGGTATCCAGAGGTGTGACCTTTGGGAGGTAATTAGGTCATGAGTGTAGAACCCTCATGAATGAAATTACTGCTTTTAGCAGAAGAAGCCAGAGAGCTAGCTCACTCTCTTTTCTCCATGTCGGAATAGAGCAGGAAGTCAGCCATCTGCAACCTGAAAGACACCGCTCACCAGAACCTGACCATTTTGATATCTTGATCTCAGACTTTTAGCCTCCAAAACTGTGAGAAATAAATTTCTGTTGCTTATAAGCCACTCCGTGTGTGGTGCCTGTGTCACAGCAGCCCAAACTGATAGACACTCAGTCATCGCAAAGTAATGGCATTAGCACATGAAGGAAGACCTTCCATCCTAATATTTACTACATCAAAGCACTTGATAGAAGTAAAGTCTTTCTCGTGATGCGATCCTGCATGTCTAACTCTCTGTTAGACTCTAAGTTTCTGAAGGTCAAAGTAAGGCCTTCACAGGTGCTGATTAAGAAGTTGGAATCAGAAATACCTGAGTTCAAATTTGAGCCCTGATTCTTCCTAACTTGGGGCAAGTTATTCGAATACTCTGAGCCTCAACTTGTAAAATGGAGATTATAATAGTTCCTAAATCAAGGTTGCTGTGAGGATGAAATGAGAAAATATATGTAAAGCCTGACACATAGTTAATACTCCATAAATACAGCCATTATTGTTTTCAGTACCTTGAACCCTACATGTTGATTTACTTGCCTAGCTCTCTAATTAGACCAAAAATTTGAGGCTGTGTCCTAGACTCCCTCCCATTCCATTCTATATTTGCCCCCAACAAAATAGTTTTTCTCAGTATGGTGGTCTGAAGACCACTGAGATTCTCCATCCATCTAATAAACAGAACACATTTCCATATCTAGATGCTGAACAAAGTGAAAAATAAACAAATAATAAAATTGGAGGTCAAAATATTACCTATATTATTGATGAAGCTAAGTTGAAAAATGTGCTTTGTGGAAGAGCCAAACACTCTTACCAAGGCAACTCCAGAATTAGAGAAATGTATCTACCCAACTCCAGGCAATGCTGGACTGAGGCAGCAGGGACGCCTGACCAAGTGATGTGAGAGGAAAAGGATGACTCCTGCTGCGTGCAGGCAGGCTCAGCCCTGAGACCACCAAAGAGAGTTGCACCAGAAGTGGCCTGGACTTCCAGCGTTTGGGGGCAAGATGCAAGGCACATGAGAACCAGCTGGAAGATAGCTGGACTAGTATACTCAAATCATACATCAAAAATCAAGAGCACCTGCTGAAGTGATAAGTAGACTCTTTGGAGTGAGTATTGGGATGCATGTCAGAACTGAGCAGGAAATAATAAGTGGCTAGTTAGCCAGGAGCTATCTCTGTGAGACTCAGGGAAATGCAGGTAAGAGATTCCCAGCAAGTCTCCCTCTGACCCTCCATCCCCCCACTCCACACACACACATAAAACACACATAGAAGGAGAATGAGCATTTGGATACTGCCACTCTCAGAGGGTGCCAATGTCAAATTACGACTATGTCACATGGGCAAACCTTTCCTGTCCTCTCTCCTTGTTCCCCTATTCCAACCTAGAGGATTCAAAAGAAGCGTAGTGAGTGGAAGACACGGAGTAGGAGAGTGGGTGAGGAAAGCAACATCACCTGTATTGTCCCATTGCAGAATTTCCAGCCTGAAGAAGGGCCACGCTGAGGAATGGAAAAAATTTAAAGTGGATGAAACGTTAAAACTTTAATATTAGCCTGGATTTTTTAATTGGGAGATAAAACTAATTGTTATTAACTAAAAGATATGGAACACGCCTGAGATTTTATCCAGGAATAAGAAAAGCTGTTTCTAGAAAGAGGTCGTAGTTACCAGAGGGTAAGGGGGGTGGGTGATGAAGGTAAGGGGATCAAATATATGGTGATGGAAGGAGAACTGACTCTGGGTGATGAACACACAATGGGACTTATAGATGATGTAATACAGAATTGTACACCTGAAATCTATGTAATTTTACTAACAATTGTCACCCCAATAAATTTAATAAAAAAAAAAAGAAAAGAGGTCGAAAGGGTCAATTAACTACAGAGATTACGGTTGTCCCATAAACCATTTTCACGTATTTATTTTACATGGGGATTTATAAGGATGTCATGAGAGTGAATTTTGTCTTTTTTGAGATTGTGATAATTAAGACTATAAGCACAGAGTGGCTGAAAGGCATTTTTTCCTGAGAAAAAAAGCCTTTTTTGGGTAAGCAGAACCAAGAGATTGAAAAGAGGGAGAAAAAGAGATTGATTGCCTGAATTCTTAATTCAGCCAGGCTTAATGTGCAATCTCCTCTAGGATTTCCCAGTTCCTGTGAGCCAGTGCATTCCTTTCTCCATATAAGCTAAGTTCAAGGTTTTTCACTTGCAATTCACATAGAAAGAGTTCTGACTAATAAAACATAATTATTTAGAAAAGTAATTAAAACCACATGTACTACAGCTAGATAAAAGCACTGATATTTGAGTAAGTTCATAGGTTTTGTGCTATTCATATATAATAATGGATAACACATACTGAGCACTTATGATGTGTCAATCACTGTTCTAATACCTGTATAAGAATTAACTCATTTAATTACCACAATGACCTATGTATGAACGTGTTACTATTTAGTATGATTCTCAGTTTATCAATACAGGAACTGAGAGGTTAAGTAAGTTGTCCACGGTCACACAGCTAGAAAGGAGTGAAGCTGGGATTCAAACCCAGGTAGTCCAGCTCCAGAACCCACTCCTAATTTCAATTCAGGATAAAAAGAAAAGAGGATAATTGTGAATATGATCAAATCATGCATTTCCCTCAATATGCTACACAAAGAAATGATTTTATGCACATAAGAATGCAGATAGCTATAAAGACATGCAAATAAGTGAAATGAGACATTAGATGAAACACTTCTCATAATGCCAGATCATTTCCAAGATTATAAGTGGTTTACTTAAATTGTGTTTCTCGTTGAAATGGGCAGAATCTCGAACAGTCTGAATCTATGACACCATGCTAAAATATCACAAATTTTCAGGTTAAGTATACAGTACTAAGGTTTCAAAAGAAAATGAAAACATATTGCAGATTGCTGTGTTTCACTCTTTCACAATACCTAATGGCTTTTTCACCTGCTGGCAATGAAATCGTTGATATACATTATTGGGCATGTTTAATCAAAACGTGAAGGAATGCTTTACAGAAATGAATGAAACAGAAAGTGGATAAAGACCCATTTACCATTATCTTTCATGTTGAAACATTTGACTTTTCAGCTTTTAAGATGATATTATAGAGTGTCATGTAGTTGTTGAAAAATCTGTCTACAAATTTTAGGTCCATTTTGAATCTGATTCTCCAAAACCATCAAATACTGAACTATTGTCCATTTCTGGTAACTAAAATTTAAGTTAGAACATTCTAATTTAGTAGAAAAAAGGATAAAAAATAATCTAGCTACTGAATATGGCCCCAATTGTCAACTATAACCATTTACTATTAAACCAGAAACCTTGGTGAAAGATTTCAAATAATTTCATTTCTCATTGATCTGAAATCATCAGAATTATCAATTTTAAATATTCTGCTTTATTTGTATTATTGTTTTAAATTTTGATGATTCATTTTTAAATGTACTTTAAAATTTGTAACTAAAGTTGCCAAAAGTTTGAGAAACATTGTTCCATATAACTGCAGAAATTCCTGTGACTTTAAACAGCACATATTATGGTTTCTCCCTGGTGTGGCCAAAAATCAGTAGAGACCACTTTCTCCCTTTCAGGGGGCTAATTATATAATAGATTCTTTTTATAATCAGTGAGCAAAATGTTTTGAACTTGGAGATAGACGTCAGTCTTAATTGGTTCTCAACAAAGTCCACTTTCTACTCAACATTAAGTAGCACTCAGCTACCACCTACTTTGATTCCTCTGCATTGTAATGATGATTTTCTACTTCAAGTTTCAAAAGTCTGAGTCATTGCAGCTTCATTTACGGTGGCCAAGACATGGAAACAACCAAAATGTCCATCGATAGAAGAATGGATAAAGAAGTTGTGGTATATATACACAATGGAATACTATTCAGCAGTAGGAAAAGATGAAATAGGACCATTTGTGACAACATGGATGGATCTTGAGATTATAATGCTAAGCGAAATAAGTCAGACAGAAAAAGCAGAGAACTATATGATTTCACTGATATGTGGTACATAAACCAAAAACAACAAAAGGACAAGACAAACAACTGAAAGAACAAAAAGTTTAGGGGTTACCAGAAGAGGCTAAACGGGGTCTAATATATGGTGATGGAAAGAGAACTGACTCTGGGAGGTGAACACACAATGTGAGATATAGATAACGTATTACAGAATTGTACACCTGAAATCTATCTAACTTTACTAACAACTGATGCCCCAATAAACTTTAATTTAAAGAAAAAAAGTATGAGTAGAACTGGAGAACGTGCTTCCTGATCGGTCACCCAGCTCACACCTATCTTGTGAGGAGATGGATAAAAAAGGTTCATTGGCAGTTAAAGTACATAGTAGAAACAATTTTGTAATTCATTCCTTTCTTCTATGAGATGACCTTCCTGCATTTACACCCAATGACATAATTTGGGATGAAGAGGTGGCTGACCCTTTCCCTAATGGAGCTATTACAAAGTAGTAATCATGCCAAAATGTTCATGACATAATAAAAGGATACTTACATGCTCTCATTTTATTTCTTATGTAAATAAATTATTTCCATGGAATGAAACAAACTAAGCTTTGCTGTGCAATGCACCCCACATAATAGTTTAATCAGGTTTGTTCTGAGATGAAGGATGCCCTATCACATAGCAAATGACCAAATGACATTTTGCCCTGCTTAGGCAGGTTTCAACAAGGGTCCCCATGCACCCAGGCTCCTAAATCTCAGTGCCTACATTATGGTTTGGAAGTTTCATAATACATATCAAACTTAATATGTCTCAAACAGAACACTTGATATACATTCTGAAGAGATAGTAGTGATATACAAAGTTTCATTCCTCATTTAGGTGATTTGAATCTTCTCTCTTTTTCTTCCCTTTCTATGTCTTAGTAGAGGTTTGTCAATAATACTGAACTCTTCAAAGAACCAGCTGTTTGCTTTGTTAAATACAGAGGATGCCAAAAAATACGTATATACATTTTAAGAAAGGAAAAACTGTATTAAAATTGTAATATTCAATTTATACCGATAACAAAAGATGAATACAAGTCATGTATAGACATTTTTTGGCACACCCAGTACATCTATTGGACTTTTCTTTTTGAACTTTACTGATTTCTGTTTTTTATTACTTCCTCCCATCTGCTTGCTCTGGGTTTGTTTTTGTCTTCCTTTTCTAGATTTTTGAAGTGGGATCTTACATTATTGATTTGACTTCTTTTCTAATGTGTACATTGAGTGCTATAAGCTTTCCTCTCAGCACTGCTTTAGCTATGTTGCATGATTTTTTATTGTGATCAAATACACATATTATAAAATTTACCAATTTAAACATTTTTTAGGAGTACAGTTCCTTGGCATTATTCATATTGTTATGCAATAATCACCACCATCCATCTCCAGGACTTTTTCGTTTTCCTGAATTGAAACTTTGTACCCATTAAACAATAACTCCCCATTTCTCTTTCTCCTCAGCCCCTAAAAACCACCATTCAATTAATACTTTCTTTCTCCATGAATTTCACTATTCTAAGTACCTCATAGATGTTGAATCATATGATATTTGTCCCTTTTGGACTAGCTTATTTCACATAGCATACATACTATCTTTGAGTTTCATCCATATTGTAGCATGTGTCAGAATTCCCTTTGTTTCAAAGGCTAAATAATATTCCATTGTATGTGTATACCGCATTTTGTTTATTTGTTCATCTGTTGATGGACACTTGGATTGCTTCCACATTTTGGCTATTGTGAACAATGTTGTTATGAACATGGGTATACAAATATCTGTTGGAGTTCTGGTTTTCAGATCTTTTGGGTATATACCCAAAAGTAGAATTTCTGGATCACATGGCAATTCTATGCTTAAGTTCTCAAGGAACAACCATACCACTTTCCCTAGCAGTTGTACCATTTTACATTCCTGCACAAGAGTTCCAATTTCTTCACATCCTTGCCAACACTAATTTTCTATTTGTTCAAAAGTGCATATAGATACATTTGAGAATAGTCAAAATAATTCTGAGAGGAATGACAGACTTGAATAGGTAAATCAACATTTTCTAAAGAAAATAAATGACACTTACACTACGAAATATTTTAAAACATTATAAATATATAATCTTTAAAAAATAGGCTGCCAGAACAAAAATCAATGGTCAGAAAAAATGGAAGAGAAGTGAATTTAAAAAGGACAAATAAAAATAATACAAATAAAATAATGGAAATAGGATTATAAATACCAGGTAGTGTGGAGAATTAAATGTTAAGAATTAAAAGCACATTAAATTGACAAAAATTGACTTGATATAAGTGAAGATTGCCTGAATTATATCATATTAACAAATAAATCTGAGATAAAAATGTGTTTGTGGCTCTTTTTCCATTAAATAGAGTGCATAAAATCCTACAATCTTCAGCTTTGTTTACCTCAATATTGTTCTAGTCTGTTTCTGCACATACATCACTACACTTAAGTGAAAAAGCACATCAAGAAATACAGCACACTGTTAGTCTTCTTCTATCTGCCATATTTACTCTGAGAGTTTGTTTCTCTGAAAGGATGAAAAAGGAGAGGTACTGATGAGAGATGGCGGCGGGCGGGAGCATCATTCTAGTATAAAGAAAGCATACTAACAAGGTAAATCTATAGTTGTTCAGGTTAGGTGTTTTATCCAAAGTCTCCAAGTTAAGTCGGAAGGAATAAAAATATATTTAATACTGATTTCGCATTCTCCTTAATCATTACTTCCTCCTACCAGGATTCAATACATGGGTCATAACTGTGTTTCTCAATCTAGTTTTATCTACTTCTGGTGGTTCATGGAAACACCTCTGGGTCTCGTTCCAAAGGTTGACACATATCCTTAGTACTTAGAATGATTTTCAAGTGTTATCATTAACTGTCTTCATGAGTATTTTAATAGAAAAGATATCTTTAAAATATAGAGTGCAATTTAATTTCTGTTTAAAACTCTTATTAGAACTCTTAAATAAAAGAAGAATCCTCACATGACCTGACCTTGCTTTTTCATTATTCCTATCCGAAGTCAGACCAACACCAGCATCTTAATTTGTACCGCTATATTGTTCATTTTGTATCTATATCATCATGCCAGTCATTATGCAATAGTTCCCATGCTATTAATTTCACAGAACAGAAGAAAAACCTCATAGCCATTTCTTATTTTTCTCACACTCAGTATTGTCCAGTAGCCTTTCAGCACTTATATGCCCTTGACACGCTTTAATACCAAGGTAAGTTTTAACAAGAAATTAATCATTACTGCTCAGCTACCCATTTGCCCTGCACATTACTTTTATGTCAAGAATTTGTTCATAGTATCTTCACTTAAAACCTTATCTTTTTTCTGTCTTTCATTTTTTTTGGCCTTGGTCAAAATCTAAGGTTATTCAATAGTCAAATGGTTGGAGATATGCAGTTCTAGAAAAACAAAGAATACACAAGCAAAAAACCTTCATTCAAGGCTTGGCTTGTCTGACATCATGCTGCTAGCAATAAACTTTTCCTTCCAAGTGGTTTGCTTTTACCTTTTAAACTAAATTTAAAAAAACCAGACAGGTTGACAGGTCACAAAAAAAAAAAAAAAATGCATGACAACCAGACAGATATGCGTTGAAATTTTGCCTCTGTCACTTCATTTAAACCTCTATTATCTCCAAACTTTAGTTTCCTCATATAACATGGAATTTTTGTGAGAACAAACTTAATTATATGTGCTAAGTACCTAACCTATACTAAGTACCTAACAGTATACTTTGGGAAGGTAACTACTATTAATGTGAAAGCCCTGTCTATGTCTACATTAAAAATTACATATAATTTCTAATTTAACAGTTGTAAATATGATGAGATTGAACACAAAGCTTGCTGGGACTTCTGTGAATAGATGGGGAGAAAAATGAAACAAGGACCAGAATGAAGCTGGAGATATGGGACATTCATGAAGTCATTGTGGTTAACTTATTTAAAGTCCAAGTATTCAAAGCAGATACAGAGATGTTTAGAGTTAGGGGCAATATTCTTATTGAAAGTTATTCAGCAGATGGAGTGGATAATCACTAACCTTTGTTGTACACTTTCTAAGTACATGCCAGTCACAGCTCTAAGCACAGAGGCCATTAAGGTAGCAATCATTAATTAAATCACAGCAGGCTATAGCTCTATGCTTTCTGTTCATAAATCCCTTCAAAGCAGGAAGCTAACTACTGAGTTGACCCAAAAGAGGTAATTGAGTACCCTAGGAAGTCTGCTAGCGAGAATACAGCAGGATATCATGTGTGTTGGGACATATAGATGGGATCTCTTTCAACAGGTTTGAGGAGACAGGAGGGGAGTTAGTATGGGTTCAATACAGCACATGTAGTTTCACCCAGAAATGTGGATACTGAATCCGTAACAGCAGACTTAACGCCATTCTCCTCCATGAAAGAACTTATTTAAAATCCTCATCCGTTAACGAACTCTTATAAATGTATTGTTTGTCCAGCTCAATACTGAGAACTGGATAGCTGTTAAGTTAGCAAATGGAGTCAGGCACTTCCCAGGGAGTAGGTAGGATAGCATCCCATAGACATAGGCAATAACAGTAAAATGACTAATGGGGGTCCAAAATACACAGGTGTCATAATTATACATCAACCGTGTAAAACTCAGTCTATTACATTTTCACTAGGGGCTGGACAAACAAACAGCTGCAGTATTTTCCTGATTTCCTCCATATTACATATTTGTGGGGCCGACAACGTAACCACTTTAATGGAATGTAGCCCTGTGGCTATAATCCTTTAAATCATCCATGATCCTGCCACAGTGCCTCCAACTGTGAACTACTTATGACCTGCCTCAAAGTCACCTGGGAATGTTTTATTAGCATATTAAGTTCTGAAATCCCTCTTCAGAATCATTTGAATACAAATTTCTTAGGGTGGGCCTGGGAATGTGAAGTTTCAAGAAGTATTTCAGATGATTCATTTGCACACTACAGTTTGAGAACAACCGTTTCATCACCTCTGTGAATCAAACTGTTTTTATGTTTACAGTTCCTTTCCAGACCTGTCCCCATATATATATTATTTTTACAGTGTTTTAACCATAGTGTAGATACACATTTATACTCTGCTTAAATGATTCAAAAGAATATTTTTGTTGCTAGTCTTTAAAATAGTCGTTTTTCAATGGCTATGATGTTATTTTATTGTGATAATTGTTACTCAATTAATCAGTATTAATTCTTTTATTCCAGATATTCTTATCTCTTTTTATTTTATTATGTATGTATGATAAAGTCTCAAGAAAGAGGGTAACTGGGTCGAAGATTTGGCACAAATTTTTTAAAAACCATAATCAAATATAGATACAAAATCCATAAAAGCCAGCAGTTTTAACTTGACAATCGTAACATGAAGCATAAAGTCTAAAGCACTTTAGCTTGAAAGACATTTGGCTAGAAATAGAGAGGACCGGAACAGGGAGAGCATGTGACATACATAACTTGAAAACTAAATCATAAAAGAGAAATTTTGTAGATGTCTATGTATGGAGAGAACAGACTTGTTTTCTAGACGTAAATGAAGTATAAAGGAAACCTCAAGGATGGCACAAATTTCTAGAAGTCATTTGTAATACTATTCCTTACTCCACAAAGAGATTATGTCCCATATTTCCATAACTTTTAAAAATAATTGATTCCTGTATGATTCTAACCAGTATTCTTGCTTCTGGTCTTGCCCACACTGAACGCACTCCCTGCACTCTCGCTGGGATCATCTTTCTTAGTCATATGATCATCTTTGACCCTCATCCCGCTGTCCCTTAGATAAAATTCACACCTTTTAATGTGTCTCTTCTTGGTCAAGTCAGTCTCAACCCTCCAGTATTCACTTGGAGCTTATTATATACAAGGCTGTGTGTTAGATCCTTCCTCTGTATACTTACTCTTTAGCTTTATTAAATATCTCTAATTTACCCTTCCAGTTTACCCTTGATAGAACAGCAATCCTTTTTCAAGAATTATATTGCTAACTTTTCTCTCTTGTCATTTGTATTTTTAAGCTATTTATAGTTTTAGTGTTGAGAAGTTTTCAAATATTCATAGTCAAATCTTTTAATTTTCTCTATTGATTTGTTCCTTTACTCTTTTTGAGATTAGAAACATTTCTTAAATAAAAATAAGGTAAATATTTATCTACACTTTATTCTGGTAAATTGGTCCTCAATTCGTTTTTGTTTTTTTTCATTCAATGATGTACTCTCTCTGAAACTTTTTTGACTCTATGATATGAGAAACTGATCTAAATTGTATTTCCAAAATTTTAATGAAATGTGTGAGCATGTTTCTTATGTAATTTATTTCTTCTTGATATTTTAAAATGCTACTTCTATGTCCTCGCAATTGCTTATGGCCAAATTCAAATTTCGTTTTAAATTATTTATTTTCACCCACCATTTTTCCAAAAATCCTCACCCAATCCATAACCAAGTCTTCTTGTTTCTACATCACTTTATCTCCTCCAACAGCAGTTGGCCCAAGTCATCATTTCTCATCTGATAATTGCAAAATCCTCATAACTGACTTCCTATCACCTTCTCGCAATTCTCCAATGGTTCTCCATAGATTTGTTAAGGTGATCTTTTAGAAATGTTAGTCAAATCATGTTATCTCTCCTTTCCTCTTAAAATTCTTCAGTAACTTCAAATACGCATATATCTTAGAATCAAAATCCAGATTTAGTACCAGGGTATACAAGGACCATGTGTATACAAGGATATGGATTTCCAAACTCATTTTTAAGTATGTTTTCTATTTGCCCCTCTATACTCCTATTTACTCATTTCATTTCCATTCCTAAAACATGTGAAGCCCGTTCTAAATTCTTGGCTTTAGCATTTGTCTTCCCTTAATCTGAAATACTTATCCATGAATTTTTTGCATGGCTGACTCGTGACCTAACTCAACTCCAAGAGACTTTCTTTAATTGCTCCATAATGTGGCCTCCCTTCTCTGTTCCATTGCCTAGTTTATTCCCTTCATAATACTAATCATAGTCTGTTGTCTTGTTTGTACAATGATTTATTTATTTATTTGTTTGTTTATTTATTTATTTATTGTCTATATATAGACAGGAGATCAAGGTATTTGTTTGTCATATTTAGTCTTATATACCAACTATTCACATTTTGCTACATTTATATTTTATCTAATTTTGTTTTGATATCTATTGAGTTGATCATATAACTCATTTCTTTCTTAATCTGCTAATGTAACATGTCATGTTAACCAATTTTCTAATATTTAACCAAGGTTGAACTACTGGAATAAATCAAGTTTGATCAGAATATAGCAACTTATTTTTTGTCAAGGGATTTGTTTACTAATGTTTCGTTTGTAATTTTTTTATACATGTCTATAATTCAGATTGAACTATGATTTCTTTATCATACTGTCCTTGTCAATTTTTGATATACAAATTATTCTATTAGGTTGGTGCAAAAACAATTGAGGTTTTTGCAATTATTTTTAACCTTTTAAACCACAATAACTTTTGCACCAACGTAATAGCTGCATAGAATGAGGAGGGAGGGTTATCTCCTTTGTAATAATATGCAGTAGTTGGGATAAAAGACACTTTTGTTCCTCTGGTAGAAATCACAAATTAAAATCTAGGTCTGAAAAGTTTTGAGAGTGTGCGTGCGTGTGTGTGTGTGTGTGTGTGTGTAAAGATTATATACATGTTTTTAAGTCAAAATATATATGTATCTACCTTGATTTTTAAAAATATGTATATAATTCTGCTTATAATGGAGTAGCCTAAAGGAGATCAATGCTCCTACTAAGAAAAGGTAGAACATTTGGGTTAAAACAAAAAACTGAATATACTGGTAAGCTACTGAGTCAGTCAAGACTTAACGGGTCAAGATTATGGAGAGAAGAGAAGTTTGTTGTAGTGAACTCAACATAAGTAATGTATATTTTCTGCTCAAAAAATTTGCCCATTCTTGGCATGGAGGTGGTGGGGAGGAAGTGAGAAGCTAGATGTTAAGAGACATAGAACGCCGTAGAGGTTTCTAAAATCAAAAGGCACTAGAGAGTCAAAAATTTGAGTATAGAACTTTCAAAGAAGACAAAATTGAGGTCAAGCATCTCCAAAAGAATTAAAATACAGAGAACTAGAACGTGCAGTTAGCACTTTTGCCTTTAAGATAATTTCCAGATTCTTTACATATGCATAAAGGCATGAGGCTAAGAATCCAAGAAAAAAGAATCTGAAACACAGACAAGAGTTTTCTGCCCTCTTACAATTCCAAGGATACAAATTTGAAGTTTAAGAGTTTCCGAAAAGGAGAGTCCCTGGTAAAGACTCTGGAGGTGTACACCCTAGGAGTAAGGGTAAACCAGAAGTAGAACAAGCCTTATAAATCTGACATCAAGTCAACTCAGTCCTTTATTGGATTATGTTGATCCACTAATTGTAGCTATCAGTGGAGAGGGTGCATTCTTTCTGGAGGCACCTGAACTTTATAAAGAAAAGTAATCTTTCTTATCTTAACCCTAACTTCCATAGATATTTTAAACATTTTAATGATAGAGAGGCCTGATGTGTTCAACACATTTTGAATATTTTATCCTCCGAACTTCAAAAAACACTTTTACATACATACCTTGTTTGATTCTTACAACATCTTGTGAGATAAGCATAGCCTCATTTTATACATATGAAAACAGGTTGGGAGAGAAAATATCAGGTTTTATTTTTCTACAAAGTCCAGGCAACTCACCAGGATAGGCAAGTAAGGAGAGATTAAGGACAGCCAGCTTTTGGAAATCATGTATATATATATCTATCTGGAGCATCTTATTTTACTTCTTTTAGAAGAGGTACATAAGGGCAAGTTCTTCCATCTACTTCCTCTGTGTTCACGAAAACACAGAGCCAAAGAAGAGATGACTACAGAGATGGAAGGATTGGAGGGTCTCTAGAAACCTCTTATTTTCCTAACCTACTGGTTCTTGTATGTTCTTCAGGTGGGTAGATTCTGAAATTTTTCTGCTGGTTTTTAATGTTCTGATTTTACTTGGTGGGAGGTTTCATGTGTGTCATCTTCTCTCAAGAAGTATATTTTGATGTCTGCTCATTTGTAATGAGAAAACGTTTAGGTTTGCAAAACACTTAAATCCATGACAAAAAATGGCAGCATTTTTTTATAGATGCTGTCATAAAGGACTTAGGTTACGTGTGTGTGTGCGTTTAAGATGATCTTTTATACTTGTTTTGCCCTCAGAGCACTATTTATCCAAGAAGCGGTCAGTTCTAGTCCTGAATACATCCTTAAAGAGCTAAGCTTAATTATTTTATAACCGTGTAGGAAATCCAAGCAGAGTTTATAGTTTACTCTCCCAGAAACAGCAGGATGATGCGAAGTCTCTGCAGGGTGCACTACAGATCACAAATTTTCTTCAAATTGCTTAGCAGATTGTGGTGAGGGAAAGAGACACAGATGACTATACTGTGCACTGGAGTTAAACATGTTTACCATTTTTACTTGTTTTCATATAAGTATGCATTGTCTTATTTTCAGTTGTCATAGGCATTTTAATAAAAGAACATAATTAAGCAATTCAGCAAAGGAACTTGGGGTTTTAGAGGAATGTGTCTCTGGGCAAAATCCCAGGGAGCTACAGGAAATTGGCTTTCTCATTTAATTTAGACTTAAAAACAGGGTTTATGGGGAAACTCACCAAGACAAAACATCTCATTAACTGGGCATCCAATGAGACTGAATTATGGTTTCCTAATACAGTTATAAATACAGATTGATTCAATTGCCAGTTTGGAGATTCATGGTGCTATTATTTCTGCTGTTGCATTTAACTGGGGTCAGTTAGGTCCCAAAAGTTGTATCTCAAAGAATGCAAGTATAGTCAGCTATGAAACCCATATTTTTAATTCCATTTAAAAAATATTTTATAAACCTTTCCTATGTGTCAGGAAGCTGGCTGTGTTCTGTTGACGGCCCACATTATTTCCTCTTTCACTTATTTTCCTTTATACCATCCACCACAACCCCTAGTTACCTGCCATTTAGATATCACTATCCTCCGTTTTCTATTAAGTTGGTGCAAAAGTAATTGCGGTTTTTGCCATTATTTTTAACCTTTTAGACTGCAATTACTTTTGCACCAACCTTATACTTCTCAAAAATCCAATATCCGTGTAATAGTTATTGCGTGCATAATAGATACTAATGTTCCAAGACATTCATATTGTCACCAACAACCAGTAGAGAATATTAGCCCCATTTTGAAAATGAGAACATTGAGACTCAGAAGCTTTAAGACCATGGGGTCAGAAGTAGCGTGAAGACAGACATATTCTCCCTCCGCAGAAATCTTCCAATGTTTCCATACACTCAGTTCCTTAACATCCCTCCTTAATTTGAGCCATATGCCTCTCTGACAAAGAATTCTTCCTTGGATACCTTGCTCCTACAACCTTACATCAGTTTATTATCATTATATTTTAGTTTTGTGTTTCCCATCTCATTCCTTTTACACCCCTTCCTATAAGGCAAAATTAAATTCATCACATTGACTCAGACCCCCTCTATTTTTGTTTTTGTGAAGTATGTGACATTTTTTGGGTAACTTTCATGAAGACAATGTTTTATTCTTCCAAAACATTTGTCAAAAGGTTTATTGTGTACATGTACAATAAAAATCCCTAGCAATGTGTGAATAATATGTGGAATACATATATTTAATGTGACAACAAATTTGTATTTCACATATATTTAATGTAAAAACCATTTTGTTTTTGTATTTTGCATAACATTTTGTAACAATGTCTTCTGCTGCGGCCTTAGTCTAGGTCTATATAATATAGTACCTAGATTATTGAAACAGTGTTCAGATCGATTTCTATTGCTTCCAATGTTTCTCACTTCCAAGCCAGACTACGTGAGACTAGCAGATTGATTTTTTTTGAAATACAACCCTGATACCATAACTCTCTAGTTCAGATACTTCTGATTGCTCCAAACTGGTTGTTGGAGAAATTGCAAAATCAGCATCTTGCCTTTTAATGACATAGATTTAGGCTCCAAAATTCTTTTGAAACCTCATTTTGTACTACTTCTCTTGACACATTCTGTGCTTTAACCACACTGATGCAGTGGATTTCTCCATAAATGCAAATGTAAATACTAAGCATGTTGATGCCATTCACATTTTAGAAATATCCTCAATACACATCCAATGATTAATTTCTCCCACATTGATCATACTCACCTAGCTAAGTGGCCAGATTCTCAGTTAAGTCTATTCTTCCATCTAGTAAAGACCTTTCCCACCTCTCCATTTCTATAGCATTGTCTGCCCCACTTTTATAAAATCTGTAGCTTTCTGTCCTGTGTTGTTGACATCTTATTTCTAAATTAGAAAGTGAAGAAAAAAAAATGCATGTCTCATTTTTTTTTTTTACTCTAAAGGTTCCAGGAAAGTTCCATGTTCTTGAACATCTATCGTCCTAAAATGGTCATGCAAATTGTAGTCACAATGGGGTATTTTGTCCCATTAGATGAAGAACAATACCGAAGCTCCCAAATTATGCAATCCTTAAGGAAAGGAACTATAATTGTTCTCACATACATACTTCCTGTGACACGTACTATATATTTTCATAACACTCTGATTCTTCTCTATACTACATCACATTGCATTGCATTACAATTATTTTAATGTGTCTCTCCCTCTAGTTATCTATGCCATGAATTCCTCAAACGTAGAAACTATATATTATTTAGCTTTATGTCTCCATATTAAAAAATAGCTCCTACTTTCTGCTTAAACAAGCATTTGGATTATCGTTTTGGTGAAAAATCATTCTTGTATAGAATGTAGCAGAATGTTTTTTTCGGTAGAATAAACCCAATTATTACTAAAAGATTCCAATAACCGACAGACTAGAAGTCTCTTGGAATACTGCAATTTCATTTTAGAAACTAGTTTCAAGAGCCCTGAATTTAGGGTAGGAGGTCTGCACCAGAGTCTGCCTCTTGCAGTAGCAAATTCTTTAGTCTTAGAAAACCACTTCTCTTTACTGAGACTGTTTTCTTGTCTGTAAAATGAGGCACTTTACTTATGCTATCTTTTTGAGTTACACTTTTCTATTATTTTAAGTATGGGTATCATAGCCTCTAATTTAGAATTGTAGATTAACTTACAACTGGGTAGCTACTATAAAGCGATTCTTGGAGTCAACAGACACTCATGAAATGTTTCCCGAGGGCTATTCATTTATTCTGTTTCCTTTCATAGATTGACTAATTTTTTTTTTCACTTTCAATTTTATTGGGTTTCGTTTGCTTATTTATTTGTTTGGAAGGGATATAAATGTAAGTAAATAGCACAAAGTAAAACTACCTATTGGTTTCTGAGGCCCTAGTATGTTTCACATCTGAAAATATGAAAAATACATAGGAAGAAGGGAAGATATTGTTGCCAACATGAGCTAACGAATTCCTGTTTAGCAATCGCAGGCAGGGAAGTTTATTGTAAGGATGTTTTGATCTTTGGGTCCAGTGGCTAATGAGCTTCACTATGACACTGCGCCCTGAAATGGTGATTGTTTGAGTAAAGTGGGAGCCATAGGCACCACACAAAGCATAAGCATTCTGTTAATGCTTTATATTAGGAAGATTTTTTTCAGGGCTGATCTTTGGCTCTGTTTACAGTGGCCCTTCGTATCCATGGTTTCCGTATCCCTGGATTCAACCCACTGCAGATAGAAAATATACAGGTCCCCAAAAATGTTACATTGTTACTAATGTATGCTGTATACGATGGTTGCATCTGTACTGAACATGTACAGACTCTTTATTTATTGTCATTATTCCCTAAATAATATTGTATAACAACTATTTATATAGCATTTACATTGTATTAGGTATTATAAGTAATCTAGTGATGATTTAAAGTATATGGGAGGATGTGTGTAGGTTATATGCAAATCCTATGCCATTTTATATAAGGGATTTGGGCACCAGAGGATTTGGGTATCTGTGGGGTTCCCGAAACCAATCCCCCCACGGATACCCAGGGACAATGACGTTATGTAGCTCTACTCTTAATTGAGGGGAAGATTTCTAATAAACGTTGAGCCAATCAGCAGCTCTCTATTAAGAATTTGGAATGGATATATTGAATGGGAGTCAATAAAGCTGTCAATTTCCTGCTCCGAAAGAGGGTTCATGAATACTGACTTCTGGGGGTTCCTAGAGCTTTCCTGATTTCTGCTGTTTCCATTTCACTATTGAGAAAATAAAGGTAACCTTATTTAAAATGGAATCAGGAAACCCCAAAGAGGGGGGTGGGGGGGTGGGGGTGGGGTCTCATGCACCTACCACTTCTTGTAACCTCCACAACCAGCAGGAAGAAGTAAGACAAGAAGTGTTTTGACAGGGGAGGATAGTTTTCACATAAAAATTTTATCTCCTTTTTTTAAGAAAAGGAAGGAAATTCCCTCCCTGTCCCAGCAGCAATGCACTAACTACCACTTGCAGCCAATGAGAAACTGCCACAATCTCAGACTCTTGCTCTTCTCCAATGAACTTTTGTTCAAAACCATCCTCCCCAGTTTCTTCCTAAAACCTAGTGAAACCTAATTTTCCCTTTGTTGCTTCGACTTGCCTATGGTTTGCCATAACTTCCTTGTTCTGGATTGCAATTCTCTGCTATTCCCAAAAAAGTGCTGGTAAAATAACTGCCCGTTTTATTTTTGAGGTTGACACCATTTAAGCTTCCTTTAGATTTACTAACACCCCAAAATCTTATTTTAAAAGTCCACTTCTTTAAGTAAGCAAATCAGGATTGAATCCTGTTCCTTACATTCAAAAAATACTTTACTACATGGATAAAATAAAATAGAGCAAAGAAATGATGACTACAAAAGGTAATTTGCTTTCTCATCAGCTGAACAAAAACCTTGATACTTTATATCAATCATATTTTAGACGTGGCTTAATTTTATATTGCTGTCTGTTAAGAAAGGACCATTCATGATAATTGTATCTTCCTTATTTAGTCTACCCATTCTGCTAACCACAACTAATTGTATCCACTTGGTTCAAGAAAACTTGTACATTCCTTCATTGAGGATCTATAGACAGCAGCAAAACAGTGTTTCCTGTTCCAGGTGACAGATACAACACACAATTGTTTTTTCTACTTCCCAACATCCTATTGGAATAACTGTAAAAGTAGGTTTTAGTACATATGTAATTTAAGAAGATAAATTTTCATGAATAAAATACATTTTATAAATTTCTAGAGGATGGAGATTGGGCAGCATCATGTTTCTATTCATGGAGATGACTCTAGCTCTGAAAACACCTTGGGAGAGGCAGTGATGGAGACAGATGCTATTCCAGGACTAGCACTAGAGAGACTTACGGTGTGTGGAGTTCGTTGCCGGGCAACAGTCAAGTCAGCCAATCATGACAATCTAAAAGTTCACCTAGTAAAAAACTGAAAAAAAGAAAAGGGGCATCCATTATTAAAGGCACCTGGCTTTTCATCAACATTGGATACAAGAAGACGAGGCAGCTGGGAGCAATGTCTTCAAAATTTGAAAATTGAATGAATTTCACCCTTAATTGTCTACCTGTCCAAACTCGCACATAAATGTGAAGATAAATTAAAAATACCATTTCAGGCACATAAATGTGTAGAAATTTATTTTCTCTGCACCTAAAATTCATTCAGATGTAGTCTAGCAGAAACAAACAAACAAAAAGCATGGAGTCCAACGAACAATGAAATTAACTCAGGAGTGCAATGAACAGCCAGCTGTGCAACCAGAATAGAAAACAAATGGCTTAAATTAGAACAGTAAGTCAGAAACTTTAATAAGTAGAAACACAAAATATATACTGATATAAATAAGAACTTGGAAAATCTTAATAATAAGATATAGATAATACGTATCCCATCTATCAACAATGGCAAAAAGAAAGATAAGTAGAAATTACAGAGAAGACAAAAAGCTTTACAAAAATGAAAAATAAAATGTGGCACAATTGTGAATAAGTAATAATGTGAAAATAGAATTTATTTGATACTTCGTTCTTCATCTGACAAGGTATTTGTTATTTAAAATTACATTTCTTTTTCTATGAGTAATACTATTTAGTTCTACAATGATTAATATTTTCATGGTCATAATAAGTAGTAGTAGTTTTTTAATTCTTAGAGTAAACACATAGATAAAAAAATGTTTTTATACTTCAGAACTCAAGGAAAATGTTATAAATAATGACAATTTATAAGTTCATCTGACAGAAAGTTGACAAAGAAAAAGGTCAGCAGAGGCAAAATTAAAAAAAAAAAAAAGTAAAAATGAAAATGCACTTCTCACTTCTCATCTTATAACCCCCTCATCTTGTAAAGTCGATCAATTTAAGCTTAAGTATATAATTTCAAGTTAGATTACTGATAGAACAAACACACACACAGTTTGTTTTAAAAATGGAAAAGTTGGGGAAGGAGATATGAGGAAGTACAAGTACAAAACTAAATTGTTTTAAACAGCAAAAAATTCTTAGACATTGTCTTAAACATTTAAAAGTGTGTACTTCCAGGAAGAAGGACCAGAAAGGGGGGAGGTTGCAGATGAAGATTTTTGCCCGCTTTAATGTTCTTTAGTGATGCTTGTTATTTTTTTCCCAAGCACATAAAGTGGTTTTATTTCCCAACACTTTGAATTAAAGACAGCAAAAGGTCTAAAGTTGAAGAAAGAGTCCTAATACTATGGAATGTCATAGTTTAGTTTAGTCAATATAAGAATATAAGAAAAGCAAAATAGAATCTGACTTAATAGATACAGAGAACAGACTGATGGTTGCTAGAGGAAGGCTGGTGGGGGATGGGTGAAAATGGTAAAGGGGAATAGGAGGTACAAACCTCCAGTAATAAAATTACTTCTAGTATTAAAATAAATATGTCATGTAGATGTAAGGTACAGCATGGAAATATAGTCGATAATATTGTTAATAACTTTGTATGGTGACAGATGGGAACTAGACCTACTGTGGTGATCTCATTATAAGGTATACAGATCTAATCACTATGTTGTACACCTGAAACTAATATATTTTGTCAACTATACTTTAATAAAAGTATATATAAGAAATCCTTTAGTTTCATGTCTCTTCTAATTCCTGTGGTAATTTTTGAAGGGAAAGGGGGAAGTGATTTCTTTCTGAATAGGCAGCATAACCCAATAGGCAGTTCTGGAGCAAAGATAGCCCATTAGAAGAGGCAAATGCTGGGTGAAATTCCAAGCTGTGCTCTCCCCACTGTCCTCTGTCATTGAGTGGGAACCTCCCAGAAGAATATATGTTGGCTATGAGTTTAAGTCTGGAGGTTCACACCCTTCAGAGATGGCCACAAATTCTTCCTTCAAGAAAGACCTAAGCAGTGTACTCCATTATTGTCAAACCACTAATTAGGAAGGAAGGAAGCCCTCTAATTGTCTGTCGGGCAAAGTGAACTAGCAGAAAGCTCTGGCATTAAGCACATCTGGGTTCAAATAGTTCTAGCATATAGTTGCTCCATTGCATCAGGTATGTTGCCTAATATCTGAGTATTATTTTCCTTACCTATTATGTGAACATAATAATAGTTTACTTACGGTTACTTGTTAAATAAATGAGTAAGGCTCTTATGAAGATTAAAGGAGATAACAATTGGGAAGAAACTTATAGAGTGTTTAAAACATAATGAATGCTCAGTGTGCACATTAAAGTAACCAATTGCCCTAATTTTGGGTTTGCAAAAGTTAAGAGACTCTAGTTTTGATAGAACGTCTTACAGAATTCCTGTTTTCCTGGATATTTTATGCACCGCAATGGGACTATGATACACATATTACCCCTTCTACTTAAAATGACTTGATTTTCCCTCTTTGTCACCTTGCAAGGTCCACTGTCCATTCTAATATGTTAAAATAACTAGCATCGTAGGTCATGTCAGAAAGTCCTAGCATCTTAATTCTAAGTGTTTTCTTTGGCAACAAGTCACTATCTTGACAATATTAGGATTTCTGGCATCAGGATACCCATTTGCAATTCTCTCTGGAAGAATTTTCCTAGTTAAGCAATTCGATTGAATTCCTACTTGAACCAGTTCAATTCCCTGGAAATTTGCCATCTATGCATCTACTCACACATGCATGGTAGACCTGCCCCCTTTCTCACTGGCTACATCTTCATATTCTACCATGTGGTCTAACTTCCAGTAATGTTGCCTAAAAACATGTACATATACAATGCCTTAGCACAAATTAGAATTTGAGTATTGGTTTTCTCTTCATTTTCTGGATAAAGCTGTTTTCAGGCACATTTTTACATAGATGCAGTTTGGGTCCATTGCATAGGCTCAGGAGCCAGAATGCATCCCAGGTCTCCCATTACTGGATGTGTGACAATACACAGCTTACTTAATCTCTGTGCTTCAGCTTCCATCCTGTATAATGGATGTGACAATGGTATCTACTTAATTGTATTCTAAAATTTAAATGAGTTAGTATAAGGAAAATACTTATATAGTGCCTAATATGTAGTAAACTATCAATAAATGCTAACTACTTTTTTAAAGCTTATTACCTATTAGGCAGGTACATAGTTAGGCTTTGCTTAAATTGATTGATTCTGCCATTTAGGTTGTATTTTTAACAGATGCTTTACTGTATGGCGATCATAGAAAGCAAATAGTTTTTATTTCATGTGCCAATGTGAATTGATTGGTAATAGCTGCCTGGAACACTGTGTAGAAAAGGATTTTTGTGTAACAATGCCTGTGACTAGAAAGAAAGAGGGTCATTTGTTATCAGCAATGTCTGCCATAGGTGCAGAAAGGACAACTGGAAGTGTTCATGTCAAATAGTTGATATACACGTCTTTGCTGCAAACCAAATATAAGTAATCAAATATTTGTATCTAAATAATTAACTGGTTTGGTTTAGATATAGAATGAAAATAATTTTGTTCACTCTGAATATACGTTAACTAATAATAATTTAGCCTCTGTCAATTATTACAGAGAAGATCTGAGGCAGGTATTGAGTTTTCAGTGAAAGGCGTTGTCTTTCGCTACATCACTGATTACATGGCTTTTTTTTTTTTCATGGAAGGACATAATTTCAACTATTTGTACTCAACTGCAGAGAAGCAAAAGAGATTACTCCAGTTCTAAAAGATTTAAGCTCATCAAAATAACACATCTATGGCTTTTAATAATAAATCTCTGCTTTCTATCTAGTAGACTATGTTATTATAGAAAGAAAAATCAGTGCCCTGATGTGCTGCCATCTATCTCCCCAACCAAAGAGGAGCTCATATAGAAGAATCGAGTCTTACTCATCTTTGTGTTCCCAAAACTTGGTCTAGAGTCAATGTTCAGTAAAGGTTTGTTAGGCAAATAAATATAGAGAAAAATCCACTGCCCTTTGTTTGCATGAAATTCTGTAACCTAATTTTCTACAAGATTCCAAATATATCAATAATTTTTTAGTTCAAGTGGACTAAATGCTCCACTTTAAAAAACTTTGTCAGGCAGATTGTCAGGCAGAATAAAAACACAAAGGGACATCAAAAACGCAAAAATACAAAATGATTGTAAGTACAAGAGTGGGAAAGAACAGTACCAAACAAAACAAGACAAAACAAAAGCAATGAAACAAAAACCAAAGAAATAAAATGTACACTGTGCCTGGTATGCTGCAAGAGTTCAATAAATATTAGTTTTATTCAGAAACTTGTCCAAGGCTATGTAATGACAAGAATAGGTTTTTAATCCATGCAGACTAAAGTCCATATGCTCTTGACCACTACACAGAGTTTCACAGGCACAGACTAAACATTGTAAACAAGAAAGGGAATAAAAAGGAAAATACCGATAGACTTATATGCAGCAAAATATACAAAGGTATCAAAAAGTACCCTAAAGAAACTTAAGAGAAAAGCTATACGTGTAAAGAAATTATACTTGAATCTGAGCTAGTCACTATATAACTACCAGTTGAAAGGTATACTAAGCTCAGAGAAATATGTTATGTGACATCAGAGATGCAATCAGCAAAATACAAAGCTGCTGGTTTCTGAAATCCATTTCTATGTTTACTGCAAGGCTATCACACCCATGGGCTGATCTCCACCAATCACTAAGGCAGACTTCTTCCTAAGAGACATAGAACTCTTTTGTGCGGATACACTGGTGCCAGGTATCACTGAAACTTTCTTAAACTGAATATCAGTCTAAGATGCTCCCATACAATTTACATTATAGTCTGAAAGTTCTCCCAGCTTTCCATGACTCCTTCTTATTTCACATGGTTATTCTCCCTAATAAAATTGCATCTCGGCATCTGCTTCTTGGAGGACCCAGTCTAACACATCCTACTTAGAAGGCCCCGTAAGGCTTAGCCTCTACCTACCTCTCCATCTTCCTCTTGTACTGCACATTTTTTTCTGATATGTTCTTCTCTAACAGCGACCTTCTGTTATTTCATCTTAATGTTAATTCCCTCCTATCTTTTCTTATTTAATATCTATCCATCCTTCAGTTCTCAGCTTAAAAATATCATTTTCAGGGACGCTTTCCTCCTATTACATGTTATGAAAGCATCTTGTATCTCTTACAGCACTATTGCATATGAATTTTCATATTTATTTTGTAATCATTTTGTTAGTTATTCTCTACGCCACTAAGTTACAAACTGTTAATAAATAATTGCATAAACAAACAGCCATGGTAATAACTATTTACATACCATTGCATTCACAATATATTGTAAAGTGTCTGGCATATAGTAAGTGTTCAATAAATCTATGTTGAATGAAATCATGACAATCAGCAGTATAAAAATTTCCCCCTTTATTGCCAGTAAATCACACTGCAGTGCAGCAAAATATTTGCCCTCAAATCGTCTTCTCTAACCCACCCTTCCTCTCACCTACCCTGGTCTATTAAACTCACATGCATCCTTTTAGTCTCAGCACAAACGTCTATTTCTCAGAAAAGCCTTTAATGAAGACCACCACCACTAGCTGGAAGGCCCTGCATTACATCCTCCTAGAGTCCTGAGAAGCTTTTTCTATATAGTTTATCACATTAAAAATTTTTACATTGGTTTATATGGTTATTTAATTGCATAAAAATACATTGATTAATTAGTCTCTCTCTCCGTCAGTAGACTCTAAATTCTGTGAGGCTCAGGATACAATAAATATTATAATTGAGTGAATGAAGAAGATTGTCTCTTTAGTGAAGAATACACCTGTAGGAAAGAACATTTGGACCAGTAAAGGATAAAGCGGGCAATTGATTGTGAGACAGATCATATGAACCAATCCTGGGGTCAAAATAGGATGACAGATCGTTATTATATTATAAAGATGAAAAGAGTATAAAATACACACACAAAAATAAGTTGTGGCCAACTGGTGTACAAAATATTTCCCAGAACTGCAAAGAAAATATTAACCAAGCCTGGGAAAATGAATTTTTCAATATTAGAGACATAATACACTAAATAACCTGCCAGAAACAAGTCCTGTTCTAGCACCTTATGAGAAAGACTGGGTTTTGAGCACCAGAGTCTTGACTATGAGTTCAACTAGCGAGTGTATTTCTTTATTACCATATTTTAAGGAGTTACATTAAAAATCATTTTTAGAAAAATAATAAATAACATACATTGAACAAAATAATGATGCTGCTGATGATAATGGTGGTGCTGATGATGCTGAGCACCTACCATTTGTTTGATTTGACAGAAATGTATGATACCTGGGATGCTCTTTCAGCCTTCTCCCAAAAGCAAGTACTTCCCTCACCTTTGTCAGGGAGAGAGGGCCTATATCACTTCCTGAATGTGTGAGTGTCACTGGAGATTGTATATATAGTTGGTGAGTGTCTATAGAGCATAAGTCAGATGGGGACTAACTAGACAAAATGTCAGGACGTAGTCAAGCATCAAATCATTGCTGGGAGATTGATAGGCTAGATTCTAATTGCTGGTGAACTCAAGTCCACATCAGGGTTTGACATAGCCAACATCATAGACCCTGGGCGCGGGGAGGCGGGGAGCAGCTATGGATGACTCAGCTGGCATGCAGTTGTTGGGTACTCAGACAATACCTCACACAGGAGCCCTTGGCTCTTTCTTTCCTACTTCAGTTTCGTGCTAAGGACATGGAAAATTTTCCTGCCAGATTATGTAGGGTCCATCTGACTATGTGTATACATTTGTTTCTGTCTCAGATCTTGCCACATTCTTAACACTCTTTTACTTTCATTCTTTCTAGGACCCTCCAGTCTGCTTTGTTGCCTATATTATTCCTCCCAATTTCTAGCCCAGGGAAATGCATTTTAGGTTTGGGGAAGTATTTATCAAAAGCACTTGACATAATCTTTTTAATAGATATAAGCTCCCCAAAACTTCCCCAAGAAATAAATGGCTTTAGGTGTTGATGGCATGTGTAGATCAATTTAACTCTTTTGATTTTGATATTCCAAGGCTAGGGAGTTTCCAGGGATGACAAACGCTCATAGGTGTTTTTATTCCCCATTATCTCGGAAACCTTTAAGACAATTTTTTCAGTTATTCTCATTTTGTTTTGCTAACCATAGTTTCAAACTATCCAATTTCTCATTGTCACACCACATCTTTCTGACATTATAAACGTATGTGATCAACAGTACAACCATGAACTAGCCATTTGTCAAGTTAATGGCACCTTTGCCTTGAAAAGAAATAGAAAAACTTCCTGTTCATTCTCTGTCCCTTTTTCAGACCCCTAGAACTGTCCTAATCCCCCGTCTCTGCCATTATTTCTCTAGGTAAGTGATCCAATATGCTGGACCATTCCTTTTGAATTTACCTTTCACCACTTTGCAGTGTGACAATTGGAACATGACTCTTTAATAACACACACTTCTTAACTTTTGACCTTTGCCTCATTGACCTCTAATTTTACTTTAGAACTATTATTTTACTCTAGACTTTCTAGGCCTACAGTGATTATGTGAATCTTTTTGTTAGGGACGAATACGTATCTCACACAGATTAAGAGAGTAAATTGTGCATCATAAAACATCATTAATTCTAAATGGCCCCAGAATACACAATCGTTTGCTTTCCATAATCAATATTTCCAAATGCAATCAGTGGATATTATTTTTAAAAAATTAGAGTATGTGGTAGAATAATGGTTAAAATACTTAGGAACAACAATTCTAGCAATTTAGAATAAAATAATTCCTACAAACATTACAAATTATCTTTTAGGAAAGCCTGGATAAGGAGAGATAGCTACTTTGAGGGGCCTTAAAACAAAGCGATGTCTAAGGATAGCCAGGATTCAAAGGCCAAGCTAATGTGTATGTCATCAGTTACTTCTAAAGAGTAAGTACTAAGATCCTACTTGTAGGCTAGACAAGACTTCAGCAGCTCGATGAAGAAAGAAGCCAGGCAAGAATAAGTGCTCAAAAAGGGAGCACAAGAGAAGGATTTCAGCTATAAACAGGGAAGTCCATTCTGGAGCTCTCTACTTTGGGTGCTGGCTACCTGGCGTCTGGATGCCTTAGACCTGTAAAAAGCACAGGCTTGGTTTGAAAACAAAAGGACCGTCAATATCATCCCTTAAAGCCGTATATATAACTGTAATAAATAACTGAATTTTTTTGGCTGATTTGAATTATTATAAAGATAATTGAACTGAAATACATATGTATACACATATGTGGTCACACACATATACTTCAGAATTACCTGTATAATATAACACTGTATTAGCAGCATGGTTACAGTAATTTCTTTTATAACTTTTCCTTCCTTGCTGCCCCCCATATGGCATTTCTCTTAGCCAACTGTGCTCTCAATTATTTGGCTATTGTATGAGACTTCTCCTTCCCAACCAGGGGTTCACTCTCTTCACCTCTTTTCAAGGAGAGTTCAGGATGAAAGTTACTGTGGTTTGACCAGTGGTAGCTAGAGGTAAAGGAGGATGAATAAATGAGTAATATTCCAAAGTGTGGGCAAGGAGGCAGGCAACATAGACTAGTTTATTTACAGATTTCAGGGTCCTAGGGGCTATACTCTAGTTCAGGGCCAGAGCTCCAGTCTCCAGAGGTAGAAATAGTATGAGGCTTATGTGATATTCACTGGTGGTAGGTGGAAACCCACCCTCCTCACGCATCCACCAAGGCACTAAGCTCTTCATGAACCTGAGTGCAGAATTCTTAGTGTCAAAGTTTGAATTTTGGCAATGACATGGCAGCTGTTGTACCTGGAATATTAATTTAGCACACATCAGCACCAACTGAGTGCTCAACTTGCCACCTTTTCTTCAACACAGCAGCAGATGTTTGATTGTTAAGTGTTCAGTTACAAGGGAATGGGGGCAATATTAAACATACTTATAGAAACATACTTATAAACTCATATACGAGGTCTGACAATTAAGTTCATGAACTCATCCTAGAAAAAGTGCTACATACATCATTGCTAAATGTTACTATGGTCACCTCTGAAGTACTCCCCTTGGGAAGCTATTCACCAATGCCAGCCTCTAGTCCGCCCTTCAAAACAATTTTGGAACTCTTTTTCTGGAATGGCCATCAGAGCTGTTATCATATTACCCTTAATGTCCTGAATGTTATCAAAATGCCTTTCTTTCAATATTTGCTTCATTTTCGGGTAAAGAAGGAAGTCACTAGGGGCCAGATCAGGTGAGTAGGAGGGGTGTCCCAATACAGTTATTCGTTTACTAACTAAAAACTCCCTCACAGACAGTGTTTTGTGAGCTGGTGCATTGTCGTGATGCAAGAACCAGGAATTGTTGACGAAAAGTTCAGGTGGTCTAACTTTTTCATGATGCCTTTTCAGCACTTCCAAATAGTAAAGTTGGTTACTTTACTATTAAGTATTACACCTGGTTAACTGTTTGTCTAGTTGGTACAAATTCATAATGAATAATCTCTGTGATATCAAAAAAGGTTAGCCACATCGTTGCAACAAGTTCACGAACTTAATTGTCCGAACTTGTATATGTAAGCACAGACTGACATGAACATTATAATTGAATAAATCATTCCAAGCAATTATTTAACTATTTATTGTTTAATTTTTAGTTCTTGCACATGTTGGAAAAATATAATTAATAATAAAATTTATTCATAACCCAGAAAATTTCTTCATAAAGGTAGAAGACAAAGGGAACAGTTTTATCATTGAATAAGCATTAAACCAGAGTGCAACGCACATCACAGGCCATTTGCTAAGGGATTGTAAAAACGAAAATCTCACCCTGTGTATACAGCCAAGTAGATACAATCCATTACATACATATTCTCAAGATAAACAATAACTGTTTCCTCAAGTAAGTGGACTTGACAGCACCATTTGTCACATATGTGTAGTTCATCCTAAATTCACTTGGTAATTAGGGTGACCACCTGTGTTAGCTAATTGGCTTTATCCAAAGGAATATAAATTTCTAATATCTTTATGACAAAAGGTAGTTTTGCAACTTAGAACAAGGCACTTGATGAAGTTAGGCTCCTATCCTAGCACAGAGAGCTAGAAGCTCTATCTTCCTTGATGATTACATTGCAAAGAGCTAGCTCCAGGTCCTTTGAAATAAGTCAGACAGAGAAAGACAAACACCACATGATCTCACATATATGTGGAATCCAAAGAACAGAATAAATGAACGAACAAAACAGAAAGAGACTCAGAGATGTAGGGGGGGAAAAACTGATGGCTGCTAGATCGGAGGGGGATGGGGATGGGGGAGAAGGTGAAGGGATTAGAAAAAGCAAATTAGTAGACACAATATAGTCATGGGGATAGGAAATACAGAATGGGGACTATAATCAACAATGTTGTAAAGATTATGTAAGGTGCCAGATGGGCACTGGACTTACCAAGGGGATCACTTCATAGACTGTGTAGATGCCTGACCACTGCACCGTACACCTGAAGCTGAAGTAGAATAATATTGAATGTCAACTACAAATATATATATATATATATATATATATATATATATATATATATATTCACAGGATATGGAGTACAGCATAGGGAATATAGTCAGTGGAATTGCAACAGCTATATACGAAGTCAGAAGGATAGTAGATTGGAGGGGTTATCACTTTGTGAGGGGTGTAAATGTCTAACTATTACATTGTTTTGTACACCTAAAACTAAGACTAATAATAAAAATAATGGTAAAGACCTTCCTGGGCCATAAAACTGGAAAGTTTATTTAGTTTTTAAAACACTTACATGAGTCTCAAAAAGGCAGAGAAAGAACTCAATTACAAATTTTCCAAAGTAAATATATCAAAACATCATATTGTATACCTTAAATATGTACAATTTTTATTTAAACAATTCAAACAACTCATACCTGAAAAAAAAAAAAAAAGGAGACGTTTGTTTGGAAGGGGGTTGGAAGAGAAACACAGAACACTTCTGATTTGAATAAAATTAAATCTATTTTCAAGGGGGGAAAAAAGGAAATAAATAAGTAAAGAGAAAGGAAATCTCTCTATTAATTTTCAACAGGGAGAACTAAGGCCTCATTTTTTGTTCCTGTCACCTGTCTGATGTTTGCTATTGCTGAGGACGGAAGTATTTGGCCACCAGCCTAACCTTCCTTGCCAGTGGCCTGGATCCTTGATACTGCTCTTTCTCGCTGTGGGTTTGAGTCTCCCTGCCTGGGCTCAATTTCTAGGATATGAAGCCCCACATCTAAGGCCTCATTGTTAATTTGTATTTGTCCTTACAGACAAAACTTTGTACATAGTAAGTGCTCAATAAACATTTATTATACAACCACATTAACATGATAAACAAGATGAGTAACTCCCAAACTGATGGAGAGATAAGCAAAAGAATCATTATTAAAAAACACATAGAGAGAAAATTAATGATACATCAGGAAGGCATGCCTAGACAATATACAATAAGATGATAGAGTACAAGGTGTCTCAGTGACAAGAGGAATGAATTGGGCAGTGCCAAGTCGGTTAGGAGTGCTCTGCCGTAGGAGCCAGAGGAAAGACTTTTATAGAGACAAGGTGAAAGCAAAGCAAGGAAATTACTTGATTGGCTATAGTTCAAGCAGTTGCCTTATTTGGGAAAGGCTAGTTGGCTATTTGTGATTGCTTTTCCTTAGGTTTTGATTACTTAACCTCAAGATATTTTGATTACTTAACCTCATGCCTTAGGTTTTCGTTGCTTACATAGGCTGCGAAGGTATTAGAATCACCTCAGTCTAATGACCCCCTTGTTTAATTAATGGAACACTCCTCAGTCAGAGTTACACTGTAACCAGTGCTCACATAAGGCCTCAGCATTGTAACTATAATTTATTTTTTTATCCCTTTTCCCATTTCTATCCATCCCCACTCCAGCAACCATTTTAATATGTTTACTACATCCTTTGATATATATATATATATACAAAGTAAAATGTTTATTATAGTTTTGTGATATATATATGCATACATAATTTATATGGATAACATAGTATTATGTTTATTTCTATTTATTACATATACAAATATGTGTATATACACACACACGTACGTGTATGTGCACACACATATGTTAAACATAGGTCTTTGTTTTTAAGATCTATCCATGTTGCAGTATGTATTTCTAGTCTATTGCTTCTCACTGATGGCTAGAAACCTGTGACCTGTACCTACCATATTACTCATTTCCTCAGATTCCTTCCACTTTTTTTATATCACAATAGTTTCGTCATGAACATTTTGAACATATCCCCTTACAGATCAAGGTGGGATTTGCCTGTGATATTTACCCGGGAGTAGAACCACTGGGTCACGTGGTATGTATATATTTAATTTCACCCAAAACTATGAGAGTTCTTCACAGAATGGCTGCACCAATCTATGTTTTCACTAGCAGGACCTGAGGCTTCCACCACACTCATTTCTACAACAACACTTGGCATTAGCCAGAATTCCAATGTTTGCTGGTCTAATAGGGCCAAATAACGTAACAATGTTATTTATTCTGCATTCCTCCTCTTTTGTTGATATATGACTGTCCTTGGTTTATTAAAAACATCAATGCTTAATTTGTCATATACCTTGTAACTATTTTTCCTCATGAAGTTGTCTTTCAGATAGGCTTTTGATATTGAAGTTTTTGGTTTATTTCTAAATGTTTTTCAATATTTTTTTTCATATGTATGGAGTCAAATTGCTCAAATCAATCTATTCCTCCACTTTACTGTCTTCAGTGTCATGGGCTTAGAAAGACTTTCTCATCCATCTATTACGTTAGAGAAAAATACGTTAAATATGATTCTCATTTACAAGCAGTAGAATTTTCACCTTTTAATAATCATTAGGGAATGTACAACAGAACAACTTTTCCATCTCTCAACTTCACCATGCTCTTCACGTCACCCTGAGGGTTCAGGAATAATAAAAATACAGGGGGAAAAAACAAGGAACTGGGCAAGTTTCAGAAATGAGATAATGTCTATTGTGCACATTCTTTGATGACAAAGCAACTGAGCTTTTACATTAAGATTGCTACTCTGAAAGAACTGAGTCTACAGTCATGTCAAGATGTCCTCCCTTGCATTTTCTATAGGTGAAAGTTACAATCCAAAAATAATAAATTCAATAGTTATAAACCATTATGAGTTAAAGCACTTCCTGTTCATCCCTTCTCTACCTCATATAACCATAAATTTGGATCAAAATGGCTGTTCATTGTTTCTTATATGATGGAGAGCCTTACCAAAAATTCGTAGTATTAACACTTAATTTTCATCTATAATATACCACTGAGATTATTACATAGTTTGAATGTGTTTTTTTCTGTGTAGCAAAGCATCTCACATAGAGAATATCTATAAATTCTTGTTCTTTGTTCATTTTAGTGTGTTGGTCCTTCTGAGCTAATATTTATAATAATTTTCCCTTTCTCTTACTATCTAAGGGCTTTTTGCAGACCAAAAGCTGTGCTTTGGGTATTCATTTGAGTGAGCTGTGTTGGCATTTTATAAAGGAGCAAAATCCCAAAGTAGAGATACATAAAACAAATCTGAAGCCTGCCATAGTTTGCAGATGATTCAGAGAATTTAATGATTCACTGAAGAAAGTACATAACACACTCCAAAAAAAAATGAGTGGCTTTGATGAAATTTCTCTCACTTTAGTCAAATGGCACAATCTAAATAGCCATGGGAGATATAACTTATAATCACATAGCCTAACGACTATTTATGGTTAGTCTTGTAGTAGAGATAGAAATTTAGACTGAAAAAAAGCTGATTCAAATCTAAACTCTATCATTTTTAAGTTTTTTAAATACTTCAACATTAATATTTTGGAGTATTTTTCTTCAATCAGTTATTTGGAGTAGAAAATAATTAGAGTAGAAATTGTAAAGTCTTAAGCTTAATTCAAAGAAGTAAACATTTTCAAAAAATCTTATGTATAATAAACTCTTGAGCATTTCATAATTTCTTCTTTAGTCAGCCTTCCTGCAATTTAACATATCACATCTCATAACAAGTATTTAGGTTGCTCTAGAGAAAAACTGAAACAAAAAGGTTTTGGTGTTTCTTTCTATAATGCTATCATATATTCAACATTAGTTTTCTTGTGTTAATTTTAACTTGTCATAATTGTTAACTAGTATCAGGTAAATTCTAGATGCATCTGGTCAAATGCTGGCATCTTGGCATACAATATCCTGCTTCATACCTCATGAGGGTAATGCATACCCTCACTTAATAGCCAACAGTTACATGCACGAGTAAAAAAGCTTAAGCCATATTTAGTATATAGAACAAAAGTAAAATGCAATTTGAAAGAGAAGAACATCTCATCCCATCTCATGATGCCTAATCTGAAGGGAGGTTACAACCCGTCCTCCATTCCTAAACTAAAACGGAACGCCCACTGACTGATTGCACAATTGTCTCCTTGGATGAATACATGCATTAGTGAGAAGTCTTCTAACCGGTAGAACAAATAAGAGTGAAAGAAGAGGAGCCTGGGTAGATTTAAAATTCTCCAATGCATAATCACAACCGACTCTGTCCCTTTGACTATTTTAGGCTTTCCCAGGATGAAGTGAAGGTTTTCCAAACCAGAAAGCTAAAAATACTGTTTTCTGTAGTCTGTATCAAAATGAATACTGTAACAATTGTAAACCATAGATGAGGAATCCTCCCCTACAGAATTAATTAAATTGCCTGATTAAATTTCAGAATACTGGTTGCTTTGGGAATGAAATCCATTAGTGAATAGCCTTTGAAGCTTTGAAACACTGGGATTAGAAATAAACTCAAAATTCACTCTTGAGTCACAGATCTCTCCACTAGCTCTAACTTTCTGTATTATAATTGATAATTGAAATTCATTTTATTTTGTAGCAAAAGCACCAGTTTTCATGAATGGTTAGGCACAGAATTAACTATGGCCCTTTAAGAATCAATAATGTGCTTGCCTATCTGCAATCAGGTGAGTACTTAATCAGTGAGGAAAATTGTTAATTCACCCAGGGGTAAGTACGGTGAAAACAAATTGCAGCACTAATTGGAATAGTCATCACTTAACTTATCTCAAAGAACGTGTTTTTTTCGTTTTGTAGACATTTTGTGAAAGAGCCTAGACTTTTTCTCCTTAATCACCCCACAAACGCAATAAATCACTAAGTCCTATATATTTTACATTCTAAAATCTCTCAGGATCATGCCTTTCTCTCCACCCCCACAGCTACCTAGAGCTGTCAGACCATTCCTATCTATTAGCTGAACTATTACAACCACCTTTTAAGTACTGTTCCAGCTGCCAGTTTCTCCCACTTCTGTCCAAGTCTAATTTGACTATGTGACTACTCTGCTTAAAATTCTTTTTTCCTATGTTATCGTCTGGATTGAGTCCAAGCCTCTTTACATGCCATACAGGGCTGTACATTATCTGACCTCTATCTGTCCTCCAACCTTCATCTCTCTCCCAAGTGACAAACCCACCTTTAACTAGAGGCCAATCAAAAGGCTTACATTGCCTTGAATGTCGCTTTTATGGTGAACTTTTGTTTCACAATGGACCGATCCAGAATGTTTCCCCAAACCTGGAAATATTCCGTATTACTCTTCCCTGAGTCATCTCAGAAGCAAGTTCTTGTAGGAAAACTGTCCAGATGTCTGTAGACAGAACAGCTAATAAGACGCTCTCTTACTATTGCCAGGAACTTTAGACATATTAATTCATTTAGCAATTGCAATAAGCCTAAGAAGCAGGATCTACTGTTATCTTCATTTTTTTCCGATGAGAAAACTAAGATTAAGTTTTCTCAGGGATTCACAGGGATGAAGAATTGTGCTCAATGTCACACAGGTAGTAAGTGGTAGTGCTAAGAAATATGAACTCTGGCAGTCAGAATCCAAACATCTACATGCTTTACTGCTGCTCCATACCCCTTTCTGATTTTTATCACAACACACGTGAGAGTCTTGGAGCACTAGAGTTTATCATTCTATCCCCTACTTTGAATTCTTCAGGGCAGGGACTATGTCTGTGTTATTCTCTCCGTATCTTCAGCACCCCGTTTGGTCCCTGACAGAGTAGTTTGAATAAATGGGGGGGAAAAAATAGCTCATGAATTACTCAACTTTTTCTTTTCCTTACTTTAGTTTTGTTCATTATGTCTGATGAGGAGGCCACCTAAAACACAAACTAAATAATGGAGTAAATTTAGCCTCCAATTAATACAAATGGTAAGTGTTTGATGTTTTGTTAGCAGATTTAGTATGGAAAAAATTGAAAACAACTGATTTCAATGAAGTATTTATGTACATATCCTTGGAAGTCTCCTCCTTTCTTGCTACAAATGTATACTTAAACTTTGTGTGAGGCTTCTCTCCCCAATGAGATCAGAAATTCCTTGAAAGGAGACACTATGTCTGTTTTACTCTGTGCCTTCCCATCACTCAGTGATATGCACTGCACATGGAATGATCAGTAAACATTAGTTAAATAAACGAACCATTTATTTAATTGATTGAAGTTTATAGGGCATTTACAGTATTTAAATAAGACAATGTGTATTAGTATCAGGACATTATTCTGATCTCCCTTTCTTGGAGATTTCAGCATTCATGTTTTTCTTAACACATTTTTGGGATTATTTGTTAACTTTCTACTAGATTTTAAAATTCTGACTCAGAGGTTTCCACTGAGGTGGCGTTAAGACTAAGGACTCATTGTAACAAATAATCACTTGGATATCATGAGGCTAAAAAGCCAAATTCCAACTCTGGTACTTACTAGCTGTGTGACCTTAGGCTAGCTACTTAACCTCTTAGCTACATGTCTAACCATAGGATTGTTTTATGGAATAAAGTACTTACTGCAGATTTGGCGTTTAGAAAATGCACTACAATGTGTTTCTTGGGCTGAAATACAGGAAACTGAGGATCTTACAGGCTCTGACTACAAAATGTGTGACTTTAGATAAATTAACTATCTGAGCCTCACTTTCTTTTGTTTAACAAATACTACTAAATTATCTTTCTGAAAGTGAATCAACGACTTCTCTCGGTCTCACTAGCTTTAAAATCATTATATAAATGTTAGTCTTCCAATCAAAGCCTAGCTTAAGAAGACTGTGTGGAGAATCCATTTGTCAGTCTATTTGTTTAGCAAATATTCATGAATCACTTACCATGTGCTATGCACTATTGTAAGCACTGGGGAATAAACAAAACAGACAACATTCCTGCCTTAATGAAGCTTACAACCTAATAAGGGATAACAATAACTACATATCTATATAATGGCAGGTAGTGATAACTGCTATAAAATAAAGTAGGAGTAAGAGTGACTGGAGGAAGCTGTTCTATGAATAGATTGGTTTAGAGGGGCTTCTTGGAGGAGGTGGCATTTGATCACAGAGCTGCATGATGAGCGGGAGTGGGTGAAGAACTTCCCAGGCAGAAGGAGTAATAAGTGCACAGTCCCTGAGGTAAGAGTGTGTTTGGAGTATTTGATGAACAGCAAGGAAGCAAGAGGGTCTGGAGAGGACAGTATGAGGACAAGAACTGCAGAATATCAGGTCAGAGAGGGAGCCAGAGGGAAGACTACGTAGGGTCATAAAGGCTAAAGTGAGGACTATTCACTTTACTTTAATTGCAAGAGGAGGAGCCTAGAGGTTTTTTTCCTTAAATGTTAAGGATTGCTCTGGTGCTGTGTGGGGAACAGATGATGTGCCTTCCACTGATCAACACTTCCAGATTTGCTAACTTTGACTTCCACTGACATAAGTGCCTCATCAAAATAATCTCAGTGTCAGGTGGAAGGTTGGGGCACATCTACTGTTGATGGGTGTTTATTAATGACATCCCCATCGAGGGGCGCATTATGGAAACCTGAAGCAATGAATGAGCCAGCCCCTTGAAAAGACCATGAAAGGGAATCCAGACAAGGGGAAGAGTAAGTGAAAAACATCCTTGGCTGGGAAGAAACTTGGAGTGCTTAGGACACAGAACGGAGGCTGGAGTGCCTGTAGGTGAGTGAAAAAAACCAGGGAAAGGTGATGTCGAGTTTCATGGAGAGACAGACGATTGTCAGACCCCACAGGGCATTTGGACTATATGGAGTTCGGAGTTTATTCTAAAAGCAATGGGATGTCCTCTGGGAATTTTAAGCAAGAAAGATTTGATTTATAATTTTAAAAATCCATTTTTAGTGGATATGGATATCAATTATTATTATTGGAGAAAAATGTGAGCTGGCTATCTTGCGTAAGTGACTTAGGAGATATTTTTACCCTTCACCCTCTCTGTCTAGTCCTGTTAATACTACTTGCTTTATATTTTTCAAATAAAACTCTTTGTGTTCAATCCCACTGCTACAGGCTTGGCCCTAGTTCTCAGAACCTGTCTCATTTACTATTCCAATAGGGTCCAAATTGGTTTTACCTAAAGAGGAATTTTCATCATGCTACATCTCTCCCTAAAACCCTTCAATGTACGAGTATGTCTAATACTTAAAGTAATCACAAATTCTTCTCAGTTATAAGATTTTTTTTTTCTCCTTCTCAGTTATAACATTTGTCCCAGGGTCATTATTCATAGCACCAACTGTCACTCTCAAAAGTTGCCTAGTTTAAATGATAGAACAGAGAGACTCGAATAATTTTAGTTTTAAACCTACATTCTTTTGCAAATCATAGGAATCCCTCTGAGACCTATATTCCTTCACCATTGATTGCCTCCACCCTCCAACCTATATTTTCCTAGCATGCTTAGAAATTTTCAGTATTATTAAGCATAATGTGTTCCACGCTCAATATCTTTGTATATGGTCCATATACTTCCCTCACTTGTTTCTACAGCCAGCCTCTGTATGATCTTCAAATTTTAGAACAAGGGGTCCTATATTCTTTAAGAAATCTGTCCTGCCCCTGGGTTAGGTTATGTGCTTCTTGTAATACCATAGCTCTTTGCATTATTTATTTAATTATTTATTTAGTAAATATATTAGGGTGATATTGGTTAGTAAAATTACATAGGTTTCAAGTTTACATTTCTATAATACATCACCATGTATTTGTCCCCCTTTTCCCTCTTCTACCATCCTCCCTCCCCCCTCTGGTAATCACAAAACTGTTTTCTGTGTCTACAAGTTTTTGTTTCTTTATTTGTTTGTCTTGCTCCTTTTTCACTTTGAGTTTTATATCCTACATATGAGTAAAGTCATATGGTTCTCAACTTTTTCTATCTGACTTATTTTGCTTAGCATGATAATCTCAAGATCCATCCATGTTGTCACAAATGGCACTATTTCATCTTTCCTTATGGCCAAGTAGAATTCCATTGTGTATATGTACCACATCGTTATATGTACCAGGATGTTATAGTCTTATACAGAAGTTAGATACCCAACAATAGATATAATAACAATATAATAGATATAATGATATAATTTAATATAATAGCAATAGGTAAAATAGAGCATAATATGTAATATTTGAGCTCTGTATTGAAAGATAAGAATTTCACTAAACATGGAATTAGAAAGTAACTGAAAATAATTTGATACAACTATAGTGTAAAATGTAAAGCAAAAAGGAACAAAAAATTTGTGAAAGTTTGTCTGTTCTGCAAAAGTGTTTTGATGTCATATGTGAAGCTGAAAATAGGTAATGTCGACAGACAGGTGGAAACTATAAGAAAAAAATTTTAAAACACAGTAATAGAAATAAAGCATTCCTCCTACAGGCTCATCATTAGACTCAACATAGATGGGAAAAGAATCAGTGAATCTGAAGATAGGTCAATAGAAATTTCCCAACCTGAAACACAGAGGAAAAAAGAAAAAGAAAAACGAATTAAACAATCAAGAACTGTGGGACACTTTCAAAAGGCATAACGCAATAGGGAGGTGATAGGGATCCACCTTTGGTTTTGAAGAAATAGAATGTGAATTTTAATGGCTTTATAAGTGTCTTAAGAGAGTTCTCCGTGTCTTCTCACTCAATGAGAAGATACGGAAGAGGCCATCATCCCTACTTTAGTCATTTAATGTGTATCTGTTTGTTTATTTATAAATAAGCATAAAAAAAGAATTTTTTCTTTAATAATAATAAAGAATAAAAATTCATTTTAAATAATAAAAAGCAATTGCAATAATAATACAGGCAGAATTTAATTTAGCTATGTTTTTGCATCACTGGTATTGAAGGAATAGACCTGAAAGGTACTTTTTCTGTGATTTCCAGCATTTGGTTTTTCAAGTCAGGCACAACATATTGAATTTTATACTTGGCATTTGCCCAGAGTTTTGTGAAATGCTTGAGTCTGGAACTAGTAAAGAAACAAGAAAATTAAATAGAGGGGGGAACCATATGTTTGGTGTGAATCAATCTTTCTTGGCAGATTCCTTCCTGTTTGGTTTTTCACATCCTCAGCAATAACTCATTACTTGACAATAACAAAGATCAATCGAGTTTAGTTATAAATCAAAATTTATAAATGAGCTAGAATAGGCTTCCTTTGCTGCTCTGGTTTTCTTAGGTCACGTGTCAGTATGTGTTTCTAGATAGTAGTGATAACAATATCCGCCTTGATATTTAACACTTAATAGCTCTTGCACATCATCATCCTGTGTGTTGGAAATATATTCAACGTTATTGATGAATATTATCTTGAATTATGATGAATATAATTGATGAATAATTCATGAGCCTCTTTCACGCACGAAGGAGGGGAGATCCTGAGACGGGGCTAGCTAAAACCTGGCGCCAGAGGATGCGTTCTGAGAGATCGAATTAGCAAAGAGCATCTTCCCAGAGCTGAAAATTGATCAACCACAAGGAATCAAACCACGCCAAGTTCAAAACCAGGAGGAGAAGAAGAAACAGGGCAGCAACTTGAGAGTGAGTTTTTGCATCAGAGAGGGAGAGATAGAGAGAGGAAAAGTAAGTCCAGGGTTATTTCTGAAAATATCTAATGGCAGCCACTGCTAACATTATAGACAGGCATATATTAGTTGCATCAGTGTTTTGGACTGGCTTTTAGCATGGACTGTCTTTTAGGCATGAGCATGTATATCTCAACATAATCTAAAATTCGTTTTACATGTTCTCCATAGAGCAGTGGCCTTGAGCCTGTTTCAACCTTGATGCTAAAATGTCTTCACTTCTTTTTAAAACTTTGGTTTCTTTAACACATACACTCACTTTACTCATACATCTTCTCTATTCCTAGGGTAGTGTTCTGTGCAGTATTCTCAGTACTCAGAGCTTTGCATGAGAGTTTTAGTCTATCATGTCATTCTGAGCAAATGAGCTGGGAAAAACTAAGGATTATTTTAATATTAGAGTTCTTAGAGCAAGGAACTTTCTAACTATATTACTAGGTTCCTAAACTACTCTTTCATTTATTTATTCATAGTTTAATCTTGCACTGGAACAATCCATTAGCAAACCATTCACAGCTTTCAACGTCTATATTCTGGCATTTTAAAATATTATTTAAATGAATGCTCCTTTAATAATTTTTTCAAAATCTACATACTAGTCTCCATCTTTTACTGACATTATGCATATTTTTTTCTTTATTTTTCAATCTATCTACTATTTCTGTAGTTTTAGACTCTTCTAGTTGAAATGGAAAGAACTTGAACTTGGAGTAAAAACATCTGCTATAGATGTCAGCTCTGTTATTTTATATTTATGTGACCTTGGGAAATAACTTGAATGCTTCAGTTCTTTAGATTTGGTTTCCTCGTCTCCAAAAATAAGAATACGAACACATGCTTATTTAATTTCAGAGTTGTGAAATTAAATAAGATAATGTAAGTGAAAGTCTCAGGCATCTACTGGGTGCTCAATAAGCTTTTGTTACCATTCGGTTGTGAGCTCTCATCGCCCTTAACATTGCTTCCAAAATGTTTAGAACTATTATAATGCGAAAGTATTTACTCAGGCAAGGCTACACTGAGCTATAAATGCACTGAGGCGGTCATATTTTCTCAAGGAACCAATTCAAATCTCATCTTCAAAAATTGTAACTCTTCATGGATGTAATGACTTCTGAGGATAATGGTGAAAGTTAGACAAAATTCCTCCCAAGGACAATAGTATTCTTACAAGGGAAAGACAAGAGGAAAGGAGCTACCCTGAAAACCATCCATCTATTCTCTATCTATTCACCAGCACTCTCTTCTTCCCCCATCACACTCTCCTTCTCCTCCTGCCTTCTACCCCCATTCCTCCTCTCACGATTTTTTCTGTTTGCAGCCCCTAGATGCCCACATAGAGCCCTACGAATTTCAAAACCCAAGGTCTCAGCAAGTGCTACAGTAAATCCTGTAGCCCCTTGCGACTCCAAATATGGTCCATGGAGGATCAGCATGATCATCCCTCTGAAGCTTGTTAGATATGCAGACTCTCAGAACCCACCCCAGACATATGCAATCGGATCTGCCGGTTAACAGGATTCCCAGGTGATTCCTATTACATTAAAGTGTGAGAAGCACTGGTACAGCCAATAGTTCTCAACTCTGGCTGCACATTAGAACTATTCAAAGAACTTTTAAAAACTGATGTGTCCAATCCCTACCCTTCCAAACGATTCAGATCTAATTGGAATGACGTGGGGCTGGAGCATGACTGTTTTTAAAGAGATTCTAATGTCCTGCCATGTTCGAGAGTCTTTTTCCCACCCCAGTCATACTTTCATACAATAATATTGTTAAAACTTCAGCTCCCTAATCAGTAAGCATTTCTATAGTTAAACAGCTTTAGCTGCCCATTTAGCAAAGCTATACAAAGAGACATACTCAAAAACACGTTCTGTATCATTTTTTGCAAACAGCATGCCGACATACAATGATCTAAAAATTTTTAATTTAAATTAAAAAAATTTTAAAGGCACAAGGACACACACATTTTGTCTTGTGTGTTTATATAATAAAAACTTGGTCTGAAACCACAGTGCACATATCTCCTGTTGAAAATAAAAATTGCCCTATAGACACAGAGGATTCCAAATGAAAAGTGAAAACTGCTCTTCTCCAGCCATTCTATCTGCCCAAAGGTAATAACTACTAGTATTTGCCCTATCGTCTAGAAATAAAAATTAATGCCATATAGATAGATTTTTTTTTATTTCCACAGACCAGAATCACACTCTACACTGTGTTCTTTATATTGCCTTTTTCATTTAACGTATCTTAGAAATCCTTCTTTTTTTGTTATACACCTTATTATTTTCAATAACATGTGTTTGTTTGTTTTTCCAGTTCTCTGTTGAGTAAAGCCCTGGTTGTATCCAGGTCATTTTCATGTCTTTTTGTTTCTTTGTTTGTGGTTATTATTTTCCCATATCACAAGATTAAATGAATATCCTTACACATATACCTTGGTACAATTTGGTGATGGCATCTATGAGATATACTTTAGTGGTGTAATTCCCACCACAAAATGTGTGGGCAGTTTTAATTTATATGGGTGTTACCAAATTGACACTGACGAGGTACACGTCTACTCTCTCAGCCCCAGAATGTTGGTGTGTAATTCTGTCCTTACCAGGTCAAGATATTATCAAACATTGTAATTTTTATCAACATGACATATAAAAAATGAGAGTCTATAGTTGTTTTCATGTATTTTCCCTCTTTATATATGTGAAAAAGTCAAATACCTTCTCATAGGTTTATTGGTTGTCTTCTCTTTTTGTCATCTCTATCCCTTTCTGACTTTTCTGTTCAGCCCAGATCAAGTAAGTTCAGAAGTCAGATGCTTAGGAGCAATGGTTCTTTTCCTTTGCTGATGTATTGGAAAAGAATACCAAAGAAAAGAACCAAGGCAGAGACAGGGGCCATTGGTAGGTACCATGTCAACCTGTACAGAACCACGTAGGTGCCATGGTTCACAGAAGTAGTTCTTTTAGCTCTCTGATAAGTGGTTGATTATGAGCAACGACTGAAGCAGAAGCTAGAGAAAATCTGCTAGGGAAGGGAGGAGGTTTAGGAGTCTTGCCAAATCCAATCCTATTGTCTTTAAGTCAATGATTGAACATTAGTTCCTGCCTCACACCAGGTAGGAGATAGTCTTCCCCTCAAACAGGGTCGTCCTGCCTGAGGAAATGAAAGCATGCCTAAAAGAAAGCTTAAGGATGGGAAAAGCCTGGTTAGAGGGTGAGATTCCCAAGACAAAGATAAAGAAATATGACTAGTGCCAAAGCCAACTCACATAGGTTGAGGTTGAGATTCTCACCTCGAGCAATGGTTGGCAAAAGGCTATCTGTATCTCTAACATCCTGCCCAACGAAAAGAGAAAGGGTGGCTCTATTAAAAATATTTCCACCACCACCCCAATCCAAAATGGAATATTGGATATTACTAAGGACCTTTCCAAAGAATTATTAAGGACTTACTGAAGAAAAAGTAAGCAGAATTACCAATTTAAACCTAAACACTATCCTTTCTTAAAAGTATATGTGCCCAAAGAAGTAATTTTAAAGATAGAATTTAAACCTAAACACTATCCTTTTTAAAAAGTATATATGCCCAAAGGAGTAATTTTAAAGACAGACAGGAAAAAAGCCAGGCACAAGTAGGTTGACTTAACAACAAAGCCACAGTCACGGAAGAGGCAGAGAGATTCCAAGTATAATGCAGTGCCCATTCTAAATGTATTTGCTGGCTCAGTGCCTATTGTCTGCATAGCTAAATCCCATGAGAGAACAGCAAATAAAAGCTGAAAGAGCTAGTTTATTAAAAACAAAACAACAAAACAAAACAAAAACCTATAAATGTTTAGGGCACATGACATACTCCTTTATGGATCTAAAATGTCATTTTAAAAACGGAAAGAAAGCCTTTGCTCCTGAGAGATTTCCTCACTTCCTTAGGGACGGGGAGCTCAGAGGACACGAGGCTGTTCTGTCACTGTGACTTCATCACAGTAAGAGAGACAACCAGGAAAAAGACCTGCGGTACAGAAAGCATGAGGCAGTGATTACAGTGTCTCTTCAGAAGAGGTGGCACACTGTGCAAGTTCAGAGCCAGAAGACAATACACAAAAACATGAAGTGGTACCCATATTAGTATGGCACCAGGAGGGAGGCAGTTCACCCGTGAGTGCAGGCTGGTGAGACAAGGCAAAGGAGCATGGCTTGGTGGGTAGAGACAGGGACCACTGGAGTCTAAACAGGCAACAGAGCAAGGAAAATGACAGATTCCAGGTGGCAGCAGCCAGACTTGGTGCTAGGCACATCTGATATATATCCCGGAGGCTACAGAAATGATGATGGATAAAAGGGAAGGTGGGATTCTGCACTAGCAGGTGGAGTATGAACCAGTGAAATAAAACCCATTACTTATTAGCATATTACCAGGGTATAGTAAGAAAATACATTTATATGTATATATGTTTTTTATTACCAGAAAGTGTAATCATATTTCAAAAAATACGCCTCATATGATAAAGTACCATGTAGCCATTTTAAATAATGTTGTTTGGGTAAATATTTAAAAAGCATAGGATAAAGTTATAGTGTAGGGAGGAAAAGAAGAATATTAAATTTTATACACAGTATAATCTAAAAATTTACTAGAAAAATATATAACTAGAGATATAGAATATATACCAAAACATTAGTGCTAATATTTTATCATAGTAGAATTATATTGTTTGCTATTGTGCTTGTTATCATTTTAAAATAATAAACACAATGACACTAAAAGGCTAAATGTAAAAAGCTGGATAGACAGACAAGTGTAAATACAGCTGTGATTGATATTTTCATGCATACCTTCTTGCTTATTACGCTTGTAATTTATGTAAAATGCTATAATGTTAAAGCAAAAACCAGTTGAAAAAACTTTATCATATGTACTTTAAAAATGGACTCAAATATTATTCAGTAAACTGTTAATGAAGCTTATCTCTGGATAGAAGTATTACAGTTAATTTTTAAAAATACCTATAAATTTCAAAAAAAAATTCCTCATTTTCCTATCTTCTCTTTTGTCTCCTGCTCCTCCTCCTCCTCCTTCTCTTCCCTTCTCCCTCTTCTTTCTTCTTGTTCTTCCAATTAATCAGCAAAACAAATATTATTAATCCCTTTAAATGTATCTAAATTTTTACTTCATGAATATTTTTCTGCATCTTCTTGTGCCATTGAGGAAGACAAAAATACCATGTTTTTTAAAGCAAATTTGAGTCTCAGTCATTCCATGAAGTGTCCCAGGTGACTACCCTCCTTTTCATCACCTCACACAACCCACCTGGAAAGATGTGATATGATGTGTTGTGTCCTACTTTGACACTAAAATACAAGCCTTATGAAGGTAGAATTCTTCACTCAATCTCCTCAGTTCAATGTTGGACAATTAAGTTTGTGAACTCATCCTAGAAAAAGTGCTACATAAATTATTGCTGAATATCACTATGGTCACCTTCGAAGTACTCCCCTTGGGAAGCTATGCACTGATGCCAGAGCCTAGTCTACCCTTCAAAGCAATTTTGGAACTCTTTTTCTGGAATGGCCATCAGAGCTGTCGTCGTATTACCCTTGATGTCCTGAATGTAATCAAACTGTCTTCCTTTCAATATTTCCTTTATCTTCAGGTAAAGAAAGAAGTAAGTCACTGGGGGCCAGGCCAGGTGAGTATGGAGGGTGTTCCAATACAGTGATTTGTTTACTGGCTAAAAACTCCCTCACAGACAGTGCCCTATGTGCTGGTGCTTTGTTGTGATCCAAGAGCCATGAATTGTTGGTGAAAAGTTCAGGTCATCTAACTTTTCCCGCAGCTTTTTCAGCACTTCCAAATACTAAACTTGGTTAACTGTTTGTCCAGTTGGTACAAATTCATAATGAATAATCCCTCTGATATCAAGAAAAGGATAGCACCATGGTTGCAACAGGTTTGTGAACTTAATCGTCACACCTTGTACAATAGCTGCCTAATACTATTGGATGCTCAATAGATATTGTTAACCCTAGGTTAACCATCTTAATATCAGATTATTTAAAACATTAATTAAGAAAAGACCCATATATTTTCCTTCCCACTGATCCAAATTTAGTATGTTTAAACACTTACTAGGTCATTTTCTAATTAAGAAAATATTAAGAAGACAATAAATAAGACTGGATGCCTATCAAATTCCAAGGACTCTGACTCCACAGTTCTTGCCATTCCCCTTAGCCCTCACCCCCGTACTTCCCCACCCCTATGCCTCAGCGTTTCTGGATTCAAGAGAGTCAAATCCAGTTTAATTTTCTCTCCAAATCCTGAATGCTTACGGAGAATGGGCATTTTATTTGAACATTTGCCTGTGAAGCATTCTGCAGATCAAATGTTGATTTGTTGATTTATTTACTCACAATCAACTTATATTGTCTGCAAGCCTTGTTTAATGTCTTTTTAATATCTTTCATATCCATTCTCATCTCTCACATTGTCATTTATCCAGACTAACATATTTTCTCAGAACTCAGTTGCATTACCATACCTTTAATCATTCTTCAAGATTTGATCAGAATGGCAGAAGGGAATTTCAAAAATGCAAATCTAGTCTTTTCATTTGGTCCTTAAAATCCTTGAGTAGTTCTTTGTTAACAGGATAAAATTTAAATTTCTTTATTTTACCAAACAAGACTGTCATAATCTTTCCCTTTCCATTCTTTGTACTCCTTTCACATGACTATTATTCTGGGTATACTTCATTACTATATTTATTTGGTATTAATTAAATATATACAGAAGAATTTATCGTGATATATTTAAATACTTGTGGTTATTCCAGCTGTTTCATGACCTTGAACCTTTTTACCTAACTGCTCTGAATAAAATATGCTCTCAGAGATAGCTACAAATTAATTTAGCTATACAATTATTTCTCAGGATTTGGGTTAAGCATAATTTACTCTAAGACATTCATTCCCCTCTTCAATTTGGGTTAAAGCTCATGCTTACTGCCATCCTGCATCTACGCATGTCTCTATCTTAATGCCCTCTATTATATTTTCTTGGTTGCTTGTGTGTCTCTACAAGTAGAATGTGAGTAAATTAAAGATAATGTCAATTGTTTGAGTCATTCTTTTATTGCTAACAGGAATTACATTGGAATAGACTTAGTGGGATCCTCAGAAAAGCATTTATTGAATGAATGCACATATACAATAACCAACTTCAAATCTTCAAAACATACCTTGATGCTTAATGTCTGATAAAATTTCCACTTTCTGTAAGTGCTTATGGTAAGAGAGAAAACCAAAATAGTGCTTTACTCTCTTAAAAGCCAGCTTTTGCATTCCGTATTGCCTGGTACAGTGGGTGACAAAGACTATGGAGTAGCTATCCTTAGGCCTTGATTTGCATCACCATCACCTAGTTTATCACTCAGAAAATCCCAGTCATTAGGGTTTGTGTCTGGCTGGGGCATCTGCTTTTTAAAACATGATCCTGATGCACATAGAAATCTAAGAACTGGGGTGGTGAAAGGTGCCTTCTGTGTTTTCAATTTGTTTTGCAATGTTTAAGAGGTCACAAATAGAAATAACATGCTGCACCATTTTTACTAGCACGTTTTATTCTATCTTTTGGGACTATCATGTTGTCTACTGTTTTTGTCTTTGAAGTCAATAAAGTCTTGTCTTGATGCTTTTGAAAGAAATCCCCCTTTAATAACTCCCTCCGTCCATTTTAATTTAACCACAGATCCTAGGTGTTTGAAGACTCCTCGTGTCTTTATGTTAGACTGAGCCATCCCCCTAGTGACAAAGTATGGATTGAAACATTTCTCACATGACCCCCTGGGACTCCGCTGCTCACTTGCAGAGGCAACTGCACGTGAAATTCCTCAAGAAGCTTTCAGAATAATCTGAGCACTGAAAGTGTCTCTATTGAAGGGAACCTATGAATTTTGGAGTTCTTTCCCCCTAACATACGTACAATATTTTAAAAGGCATGACTGCCCCACCCTCACACACACACACACCACGCAAAATCTTTATTAATTTATAAAATTCACACAAAGTGATATAAAGGAGTCCTTGGTCTGATGCAACATAACACCCTAAGGGAAAGCACTTTCCAAAATAAAAATCAATAGTATTCTACTTTGACTACCTTTGTAAATCTACTATGCAGGAAAGTAACTCCCATATTTCACTCAGAAGCTTTGATGTCTTTTCCTTACCATTGGAGAAAAGGTGGTAAGGAATGAATTGTTAACTCTGCTGTCAGAGGACATTCAGATGAGATCTGTGTGTTGCTATGAATTTGTGCATTGTGTTCTTGTTAATATATAAATGCCAAGTATCGATACCAACTCTTTAAAATAGTACAAATGCCTTCCTGAAGCCAATAGTTCATATCAGATTTGTATTCAGATGGCCTTTGGCTTAAAGTTCATGTGCTACTTTATAAGAAAAGCATGTCACACTGGTTTAAACAGGATTGGAAACATGAAACCTGGTTTGAAATGTGTTAAGAAGAGCATCTGCTTCCTGAAGATCCGCTGTGTTATAAATGGAAAAATACCAGGGTCACTCCCTTAAGGTATGAACCCCTGATCCCAGGCTCAGTGCCCTAGCCCCTGGTTTCTCACTTGGGGATACAGGAACCCTAGACACCACCAGGAAGCACACCATTGAAGTTTCCCAAGCAATAAAAATATTAATTATAATACTGCTTACTGAATGTTCGTGAACCTGGGCTAGGTGTAATTTGTACAAACTAAATTAATCTATACTGTATGACATAGGCATTCTATTATTCTCATTTTATAAATAGAAAACAAATATTCAAAGAACCTGAATGACTTGCATGAAGTCACAGAGCTGGGAAGGGGTGCCTGGCTTGAATCTCAATCCAACTCCAGTTTCTAAGCTCCTGACCTCTATCTGTGTACAGCGACAAGTTCAAGCACTGCCCTGGGACAGCCGATCTGGTCCCCTAATTGCAGGCAATGAACCTATCTTCTCACTAGAATGTGAGCATAGCTGTTGTCCTTGACATTTTTCTTGTTTAAATTTTTCTGCTATTGAGAGTTTAGTCTATTATCCTTTAGCTAATTTTGATATATAAACAATCCATTCCCTTAATAGAGAAAAGTGGATCTTTTCTCCTCAAATAGCTACCCAGTATTCTTTCGTAATCTATTTTTTTCCTCGTATAAACCACTCAAGGAGAGCAATAAGAACTATTGTGAAAATGCAGTGCAATAACATGTGTAAAAGGTAATTCATGGCACCTGGTACATACTGTGTTTCCCCCAAAATAAGACCTACCCAGACAATCAGCTCTAATGCATCTTTTGGAGCAAAAATTAATATAAGACCCGGTATTATATTATATTATATTATATTATATTATATTATATTATAATATAAGACTCGGTCTTATATTACAGTAAAATAAGACTAGATCTTATATTAATTTTTCCTCCAAAAGACACATTTCAGCTGATTGTCCTGCTAGGTCTCATTTTCAGGGAAACACAGCAGAAGGCATTCTGTGAGTTCCACTGCACACCACACTAAAACTCCCCTCCTGATAGCCTGGTCTAGAAAGTCCTTAGTCTCTCTGACCATACGAATCTGTTGCTTGAGATTTTTCTGAGCAATAAAAATGTAGACATTGAGATTTTCCATGCCAATTTTATTGAGAAGCAGAGAAATATGCTCTTTGTATGTGCCAGGAATTGCCATTTTGACATTACCTAAATAATTATGCTACCCTTTTCTTTTTGCTGCCAGAGTTACTTTGCAATAAAAGTGTAAATAAAAAGTGATCAGCGGGCATGTTATGTCATATTCATGTACATGTAATAATATTAAAACAAATGTTAAACAGTGTTTAAGTTCAGAAGGAATTCTAGTTTTCTGACACTCTACTTACATCCCAGTATTAACTCATAGCTAGAGTGGAGTTATTTGTGTTTACATTCCACAAAAGCCATGAAGGTGAGGAAAATGCAATTTTGTGTTTTTCAGTGGTCACTGATAAATGATTTTATAGTTCTATTTTGAGAAATAAATGCATCTGATTCATTTGGAATAAGATCCAGATTTCTAAGAAATTCCATGAGATACACATAATTCCTGTTTTGAGATAAGAAAGCTGAGACCTTGAGAAGTTCATTTGTCAAAGGGCACAAAATAAATACTGCCAATGCCTGTGCGTCTCTGCCTGGGTTTCCCAGGCAACAAGCAGGCTGAGAAGCTGATATGGGCTCCCAATAAAAGAAGCTCATGCAGGCTCGGCATCTTACACAGGTGCTGGGCCTCCTTCCCCAGAGAACTGCAGTTCTGGCCAGGTCCCAATGTCTTTAGATACTGGGGCTGTGAGTATCACAGATAACTCCTGTAAACAACTAGTACCCAAAATCTAAATGGCCAGTTTATTCCTCCCTTGATAAGGCTACTTTCTCATGTTTATCTTTTGAAAGGAAGACCCACAATTTCATCAATAGAAGCCTTTGTTCTTGTGTACCATCCTATGCAGTGGTGAGAGGCTGGCAGACCCTATGTATCTCTGTGTTGCTGATCTTACCTTATGATATTTCTTCTTCTCCCATAAAGTCTATTCCTCATCCCCAGCCATAAGCTGATGTGGAATTCAGCCCAATCCTTTGCCTGACAGGGAACAGTCTTAAAGGAGCCCACCCAGTACCGTACTGCCTTTCTACCTTGAATGGAGGGATTATTAGGAGAAGTTGTTTTAAACTTCTTTGGGTAGAAGAAAGAACTTCTAATCTGATTATGAGGGGAAAAAAAGAACCCTCATTTGTTCAGAAACATGGCTCCAATAACAATGCCTGGTGTAACACCATGAAAATATTGCACTGTTACCTCCTCTACTTCGTTATTCTCCTACCATCAAATAAAACTTGTCTATACCCATGCTAATGTTGATTACTTCTTTGTCGACTTTCATCCTTTACAAACAAATTATTTTATCTTTTACGGAATTTTAAAGAGTATCTCATTGATTCTGTAGGGAATTACCAGAATTTTCTCCTGCTCCATCTCTCATCTTGCTGCTATTTCATTATTCTTTGTACTTAACTTTAAGTTGCCTTCCTTTCCCCCCTTACCCTCTGGGGAGTGGGGGATAGGAGGTGAGGGTAAGGGGGATCAAATATATGGTGATGGAAGGAGAACTGACTCTGGGTGGTGAACACACAATGGGATTTATAGATGATGTAATACAGAATTGTACCCCTGAAATCTATGTAATTTTACTAACAATTGTCACCCCAATAAATTAAAAATAAAAAAAAAGTTGCCTTCCTTTCCTGTCTGGGTTGCTCAGATCTTAATGGCTTATATACTCCCAAAACTTGGAAATGTATTAACTTCTCCAGCTTTTTTATTTATTGAACAAATATTTATTGAGAGTTTACAATATACCGGCACTGTGATAAATGCTGGGAATATGTTTGAAAATAAAACTAACACAGTCCCTGCACTCCTGGAACTTACATTCTACTGGAGGAGAGAGATAGTAAGTAATGAAACAAGTATTTTATAAAATATTGAATGTAAAATTTTCTATGAAAAAAACAGAGAGAAGTAATAGAAAGTAAAAAAAGTGAAAAAAATCATTCCAGTCTGGCTGCCTCTCTGTATCCTCTCTCTCTCCCTGTGAAGACTTCTAATCAGACTCTTTCCCCTTTCCATGTCGCTTTATACCAGCACTTCTACCTCCAACCCTGCTTCTCCTTCTCCTCAGGCTGATCTATCTCCTAACAACTTCCAAAAATATGCTTTATATTAATTCGCCCAGTTAATTTTAATGGCATTGAAGTTGTTTTCAAGGAATTAAATGCTATCATGTTGGCAACAATTCACAAAGGACAGGAATTTGTTTTGTTAAATATCATGGTACAATTACTGAACCTCTAAGCTTGTAAAGCTCTAAAAATATTCACATGCACAGTTCCATCTGGACAGAGAACAATCAGCCAAAACACGCCAGATTTAGACAATCTTTTTAGGACTGGTGCTGAAAAAAGTAATTTCAAACATTTAAACTCAGCGTTACTTTTTAAAACTTGAAGTGGGCAAGTCCAATTAAGGTGTGCTAATGACTTTCAGTGCAGATTTAACCGACATTAATCAGAAGTGTTCTCCTTGTTTATAGATGGACTTTGTAGAAATGGCTTTGCAAGGTTTTGCTTACCCTTGCTGGCAGTTGGAAGCAGCATAATTTATTTGTGTAGCATCCTTTATGCAAACTATATCCATTCCCCACATGTTCCCTTGAATTAAATAAGGCAAGAGTGTTGACAGAATAAATTAAAGAAAATCAAGGCATGCAAATATTATAGAAGGAATTAATTAAAACCCACGTGGCATTTGGCCAGAAAAAGAGAGGGAGAAACTAATAAGTATATTCAAGAACAGGAAAAACAACTTTCGATGATATTTGGAGGAAATGGAATGTTGAAAGTGATCAAAAATAGCTAAAACTGGTATTATGATGAAGGGGGTAATATACTATTTTACAAAAAAAGGAATAAAGAGAATTAAGAGTTAAATGTGGCTTCAATGTTAGGCAAGTCTGTAGTTAAATATAGAACACGATTTTCTTCTAAGAAATTACCACAAATTGCATTCAGCTAAGATGTAGTCATAGTATAGGAAGAACTTTAATAAAGTAGGTTTTTAGGTCTCCTGGGATATATTCAACTTCATTTCAGAAGTGCAATCACAATACCAAAATAAGGAAAAATACACCTATTTGGAGAACTCTGCCTAAACATTTCTGGGTGTCGTGCAGGGGACCCTGCAGGGGACCCTGCTAGCTGAGCCATTTATCGTGCGAGGCAGCCTGCAGGGCCTCTAGTCCCGCTTCCCACATAAGAATGCAGGATATGGCTGGGCTGGATATGGCTAGGCCCATGGAGCCATAGGTAAGGGAGTCATACCACTATAGTCTCACTGGAGGCACTATAGTCTCACTGGAGGCTGGATCCATACAACCTGCAACCTGCCATCCGCTTCTCTGCCTGCCAACCAACCGACTGACCAACCAACGCAGCCGCGGCAGTTATATCAGTGGCTAATTGGCTAACTGGTTACAATTAGCCACGCTGACGGCCATCTACTGCCCGAACCAGCACTTTTCCACATGAGGCCAAGAGCCTGGAAACTGCTGTCTGGGACTCTGTCCCCACACTGAGTATATTCAAAATGGTTATGTATTCTTCTAAAATAACGCCGTAAAATCTATTACTAAAATAATGAAGGAATTGGGTCTGTGGGATTATTAGATCTTCTGGCTAACTGTGGATTTGATATGATCCTTTCTATATCACACCTAGGTAAAAATTGCCTTTAGATATCAAGTCCTGAATAAATTCATGGTCTAATGGTGGAGATGTTCAAGTAAATAGCTGATCATAGTACAATGAAGTACAGGAGAGTTTTGCAAAATTGTTGGAGAGCAGAGAAGGAATTCCTAACTTACTCTGGGAGTCAGGGAAGATAGTATAATTGGTATGATACTTGCAATGGGTCTTCAAAGATGACCAAAAATTTAAATTTGACAGGGACATTTTAGACCTAAGGGAGAGCATGTGCGAAGACACAGAGATGTAAAGATCTCTGCCCAACTGCCTCCGAATATTTGCCAATGCTTGAGCGTAAGGAAAATTGAGGAAAAAGCAGGAACGAAACTGGAAGTCATGTAGTGGTCAGATGTGGGGCGGCCTTGCCTCAGGGACACAGGACGAGCCCAGGGTGGAACAGACTGGGTGAGGTCTATGGTAAGCTAGATATCCTAGATTTTTTTCCTCAAAGGAATCATCCCTTAGCCAGTTCCAGCTGCGTGTTGCCTTGTGTGAATGCAATATTTTGTATAAAATATTGCTGTGTTTAAATGAGGACGTTAATTCGAGTTTCTAGAAATTTGAGAATATAGGAAAAAACAAAAAACAAAAAAACATTTCCCTGGGCAAATTTCACTTGAATGGGCTTTCCTTTTGTAGCCTCTACTGTATGAGAATAATACATAAATTGAGTTAATCCTAACTAACCCATGTTGTATAGTCTCCTAGATCTAGAAGCTGGACTTGTAATTCTATGTTAATGCTATCAATTTATTGTCTTGTGTTTTCTTTTCCCTTAAAGTGAAGATAGTGTTTAAGTTATGTGACAGTTCCAATTAATCAATGTAACTATATCCTTTTGAATTTTATCTTGTAGGACAAGGGTACCCACATTTTTATATGAAACAGAATCTTGCAGAATGTTTGTAAAAATTTAGATTCCTGGCATTAAGTTAAACCAATAATATCAGACTCCTAAGACCCAGGAGTCGGCCTTTTTAGGAAGCTCTCCATACTTTTCTGATACAGCAGTCTCATAATCACACACGGACAATCTCTTATCTAAAGAAGGGTTGGTGTGAATGAAGAGATTCATCCTTTTCCACTGCATACACTGAACATGACCAAACACAGAAGCTAATCAAAGTCCAGGAAACTGAGATAATCGGATTTTAAAATTAGAACCTAACTGATGATGGGTGGAGGACCTAGGTCTCCTTGAGTCTTTTCCTGAATCTGGAAGCACTCACCAAGAGCAAATACCTGTAAGCAGAAGAGTCAAGCACTTAAGCATATTAAGCATGATGCTCTAGCTCTGGCTTACAAACTGCCTATCTTAACCTCTAGCCCAAGGGTGTCCAAACTGTGGCCCGCGGGCCAATTGCGGCCCGCCATCCATTTTTAATTGGCCCGCAGCAAATTCCAAAAATATATTTAGTTTGCTTAAATAAACCAGGTAAGGCAATATGTACTTCACCTCGAGTGAGTGGCCCGGCTGTTTGCGTATTTTACAGCATATGGCCCTTGGTAAAAAACGTTGAAAACAGTTTGGACACCCCTGACTTCTAAGCTAGAGTCTAGCCAATGCATCCAGAGTTACAAAACCAAATAAATAAAAACCTACCACATCGCATTTCTTATCATTCTGTGGCCTTACAGAACTTTTTCACATGCAAATGCCTTTGTAAAACCTAAGTCCCCTGCCGGCAAATCCCTTTCCCCTATTCAATTCCTCACCTCACAAACACCCATCTATCTCTTAGACTTGGCCCAAATGCTACCTCCTGAGTGGTAAAGCTCTCCCACAAGACCAGGTGATTCATTGCTCTTACCTCTAGTTCCCACAGCAATTGTTCACATGCAAAACAATATATTTGATCGCAATTATATTTATTTCACTATCTTTTTTATTAGACCTTGAGCTATTTGGAAAATTCAGCCTAAACAGGAAATTTACTAGCCTTTCACAGATACCAGGTAATGGACCCAACTTTTAATTGTATTTGTGGAAAGACTGCCAATGCAGAGGCCGCTGGAACAATTAAGCCACAGACAATCAATCCAGCGAACGATGGCTGAGTTAATTAATAGTTTAAAATTTTTTAGTTAAATGGAGGTCTACTAAGAAATTCTAAATCAATTCAATTACTAGATATCACATTTTATATTCCATTGCCCTAATTGGTGAGATCTATTTCGCTGTAACATCTAGGTTGTTTGTGATGTTGTTTTCTTTACCAGAAATTATTGTACTAGTAAAGGGCAGGATCTTTATTAAAACTCATTTACTAAATCAGAGAAAGAGAGCAGGTAATATCGTAAAAAGCACGGATCTTGGAATCAGATAAGCCTAGGTTCAAACCATAAATATAAGTTACTTTATTATTCTGAGCCTCTATTACTTCACCTGTAAAATGGAAATTGTTTCACAGGGCAAAGAGCTATTTAGATAATTAAACAGATGAGAAAGTACCCAGCATATTGGCTAACTATAATAATCACTCACAACTTTGTTACTGCTGTTGTTATAACAAACAGTTGCACCAGTGACAAGTCCTTTCTGTTACAAAACCTAGAAGAGCTGAGGCAGTGAAGACAGGCTGTTAGTTGATTGAGCCCAGCTTTATACAAAGAACCTTAGCAGAAGAATTAACTGGCATGCTAGGGTGTGTATTATGAACACGTTTCTTGAATACTAGAAGAATTTATAAGAAGAGTTTACCTCGTCCAAGTATTTTAAAATTGGTACGTCTGCTTTACAGATAAAAAATCTTCTGAGAAAATTTTGGGTGTTTAAAGGCACACACTAATCAATGGATAGTCATGATTAGAACATGCTGACTTTGAAAGAGCACAGACATCAAAGAAGAGGACAAGCAGTGGCCCTCGCAGGGACTCAAAGCCTGTGGAGCTTCCTGGCCCTGGATTTTTTTTCTTTTTCCTTTTTTTAAACAGTTTTATTGAGGTACAATTGACATGCAAGAAACTGCACATACTTAAAATAGACAACTTGATGAGTTCTGACATATAGCCACACCCTTGAAATCATTACCAGAATTAAGGTAATAACTATATCCATCACCTCCAAAAGTTTCCTCCTTTTCAGTCCCAAAATTTGAATTTGTCAGTGTGCCAAGCGTTAACTGGTCTCTTTGGGACAAGTTCATAACAACCAAATTCTCAAGAGATAGACGGTAAGGTAGACACTAACAGACTTGTTAATTTACCATGGAAGAATAAACACTTCCCAAAAACTCAGGGCACTCTTTCCCTGGTATTAGATAGAAGCTACTTCAGTAGTTTGGAAATAGATATGCCATCAGAAGTTTGCTCAGCAAAGAAGAATCAGAGTAAAGGAATCCCTTGTTCTTGAGGAAATTTCAACAAAGACAGAGAAAATCCAAAGGTCTCTTCTTGTCCCCCAATCCTGTTCACTTTTCTAGTGGTCAACTCTGTGTCTTTTGGACAAAGTGTTTCTATCTTGGGCAAAATTCCTCCTTTTATAGACTCAAGTAGATAAGATGCCTCTTTTCTTCACAGAAACGTGCACGCTGCAGAAGTTTCAGTGACAATTTTCTCTTGTTATAGCCTGGTCATTTTAGTAAGGCTTGGACATTGTCCATAACGTAAATGACACTGTCAGTCATTTATCTTTGACCATACAGTTATGTCGGCAGATGATTAAACTCTTGGATATTGTATGCTGAATCCTATGAGATACCATCCCAGAGGATGACTTTATCTAGCTACAGGCATTGAAGTCACCTTGCCATGGCTCCTATAGAAATGGCAGCACCAATACTCACCAGTCCTACTAAGACACATAAAATGTTTTCATTTTATACTGCAAAAGGACTAGCAACTTTGACCGTGTGATGGGACTTTATAATGAATTCCTCGGTCCTTTCTCAAGGATATTTGGTGCTACCGGCAGTCCTCTCTTCACCTTTGGCACATGATTTATGGAAATATTTAAATGTTTCAGTAAGTTAAACATGTCAGCACATGTCAAAACACTTAAATTATAATGAGTCTATGACCTTAGGACAAACATGTCAATATCAGAAGCACTCCTGCCATAATTAATGTCCTCTATGAATTGAGTCTCTTTGAAATGACTTTTTGCCAAGCACTTAAACAAGTTAACCACTGCACATATTTCCCAATTGAAATATTCCTAGCATTAATTCTCATGGAATTAAAGAATTTTAAGGGCTAGAAATTATTTGATCTTTCTTACAGTGGGAAGAATTGCTTTCCAGTAAGAGCCCACTAAAAGAATCGTTGTCTCTACTAATAGAAAATGATATGCAATTAAATTTTGTATCAATGTGGTAAGAAAAATTGTTATTTTTGAATAATAAAGTTCAGAAAGGAAGTTGCATCATAATTCTGGATATCTGGTACACAGTAGAAACTCAAGTAATGCTGAATGAAAACTTTAAACCTGTTATTATGCTGTAAAGTTTGGATTACAAAAGAATTCTTATTGCTTTTGATTTGAGGTTACTTTTTGGACATTTCTCCTTCAATTTCAAATTAATAAATGGTTATTGAACACTGGCTAAGGGAGGAAATACCATGCACTAGTCAGGAGCACTATGTTAGGAAGGTATTATGGTGAACTAATAAGAAGTTAGCATTACAGAGAATTTAAACTTATTCCATGATATACAACTTTTCTGGCTTATTGATTTATAAATGTGTAAATTTTATTTGTTTTGATTTGACAAGTCATACTTCAATTATGTTTGTCAATTTCTAAATTATTCTGAAAAATAAGAAAATCAACAATAAAAACATCTGGACTTGCAGTCTCCTGTGACTTGTGTGAAAATCGTTTGTCAAAAAAATTGTTGGTCCTTCAAAGGGTTGTTAATAGGGCCTCCTATGAAAAACTGTTTTCAATCTGTTCAGTGAACATGTACTTATGTTGTGCTTAATGTTGGGAACACAGTGTGAGGAAAAACAAATGAGTTGCCATCTTCAGTCTGTATGACTCTTTGAAGACTGGGATTATAGCTTATATTAGTATGCAGATCTCCACTTTTGGCTAGATCCTACTACAAAGGTTCCTATTGCTGTTTTTAGGAATATATGTTTTGTCTGACAGTTCTCCACCCAGCTCCTCAGTTGTGATCTCTTACAACAGTGGGTCTCACACTTACTCCATTGACAGAGCACCTGTAAAACATGGTGTTCTCTGAAGACGTATACTTGATCTGGCATAGAAACTAGGAAGAATTTTTATGCAGAAAAATGGCTCCATTGCATGACTCAATTATATAATCAGGAATACATTTGTTTCACAAGCTGTTAAACGAAGAAAATTTGAGAGTTTTGAAAATAAATTTAAGCCAGTAGAGGAAGAGTTAAGTCTTTAAACAGTATTACTTGAGAATGCTGGTGAACTGAAGAATTAATGAGCACATTAGGGTTACTAGAGGACATTCAAGAGTTGCCCTTGGTTGGGGAAGAGGACACTGAACATCACAACAAACATACTCAGTAAATATGTTCAAAGATCTATCCAGGAAGTGTTCCCAAATGTTCTGACCACCCTTGTGGGCCTGACCTATAAATACGGCCAGCAGAAGGGTCAAAGAGGTTTGAGGATGGAGGCAATGGAGAGAGCGCAAGAACTACCCCCAAGCTGGCATGGTATCTCCATCAACCATTTGCAGAGTTTCCGGCACTTGTCCTGGGTTTTGGCATTGGTCACAGTGGATACTCAGGTCATTCTTCATGCTGCTGTCATGCACATGTTTGTGTCTAGGTTGTTGAAGGAATAATCTTAACTGCATGGGGGCTATTCTCCTGAAGACAGAAACTGAGCCTTATCCAGCTCAGAGTTCTCTGTGCTGAAAACAGACTCTTCACGTGAAAAGTACTCTTTGACTATGGCTGACTTATGACTTGCTAAAGTAGATAGCCTTTTTCCTCAGGGCCAGTTTGGCTGCTATAGGCCACATTATTCCTCAGTGGGCTTCATCTTGGCTAGCAAACGAAGCACAGAATGGTGTTACAAGGAACATCTTGCCTTGCTTATGACATAAGAAGCTAGTGTCCTTCAATACTCATAAAAAAAGTCTATTTAGCCAAGACAAGAGACCTTAGAATAGCTGTTATAGGAAACTTAGTTATAAATAACTTATTGAGGATCTATGTTGTCATGTTTTGCTTAAAACATGAAGTAGGAGTACAAATATTTTGATAATTATAAACTTCCTCCATCCTTTCCTACTTTTATGCCGCTTCTATTTTCTAGTGATTCAGTATTTCTCAGTCATGTACCAGATGTAATCTCAACATCATTGTGTGAAAAAATAATAATGAGGAAGGAAGCAAGGAAGGAAAGAAGGGAGGAAAGAAGGAAAGAAGGAAGGGAGGGAGGGAGGAAGGAAGGAAAAGAACGAAAGAAAAGACAGTGGGAGGGTAAAAGAAATACAATTATTTTTGCTTTTTAATATAAAGATTTCATAATACATTTTATACATTTCTACACAAGGGCATTTCTACACAAAGGCCATCTCATGAAATTTAGCATACATGCACCCCCAAAAGGAAATCAATCAGAGGATACTTATAATACTCTCTTTGGAAATAGTTTTAAAGCCTTCTGTCAAGAGGTGAATTGTGTTGCCCAAAGAGGATACGTTAAAGTCCTAACACCCTGTACTTCAGAATGTGACCTTATTTGGAAATAGGGCAATTGTAGATATAATTAGTTAAAATGAGGTCCTACTGGAATAGGGTGGGCCCCTAATCCATATAACTGGCGTCCATATAAAAAGGGAAAATTTGGACACAAGAAGAACACCACACAAAAATGTCATCAGAGATTGGGGTGATGCCAAAGAATGCCAAGCCAAGGAAAGCCGAAGATTGCCAGCAAAGCATCGGAAGGAGACAAGAGACCCAGAGCAGATTCTCCCTCACAGCCCTCAGAAGGAACCCACCCTGCCAACACCTTGATTTTGGATTCATAGTCTCCAGAACTGGGAGGCAATACATTTCTGCTGTATAAGCCTCCCTCTGTGATACTTCATAACAGCAGCCCTGGCAAATTAAAACACCTTTTTGGAAGTCATTGATTGGAAACAGTAGTGTCAGTCTTGTGAAGACAGTCCACTCCCACACTTTCACCCCCACTGAAACCATACTATGGGATAACCTTGAGTTCTGCCTTGGCTAAAGCTTCAAGAATCACTTAAACACTGAAACCAATGGCGTTTCTTATCTCAGTCTCTTGTGATCACACAAAGGAGAGGCAGCAGTAGCCCTAGAGCCAGAGGTGCTCCGTGTAGAGCTTCCTTATTGTTTATCCTAAGCAATGGCGAGGCAAAAGAGCTATTGACTGATACATGCATGTAAGAAATATTAATGCGTTCAAGGACATGGACAAAGCCTCCTTATTTCTATTCTTCATAGCCTCCAGCTCAGTACTGAGCACATAACTATTACTTAGTGTTTAATCTTTGATAGAAGACACTATCAACTCTCTCCAAGTTTGTGTTTTAAAATATTTTGAATAAAAATATAAGTAAAACATCTTTTTTTCACTACTTTTAAATATCAATAACAAAGGTAGAAAAAAAACAAACCAGTGAATTTTTGTTTTCTTTCTGAGAAAACTTTTCAGTAGGGCTACCTTAAAGACAAGATAGTCTCTGTCGCCACCTATTGAAAGTAGAGGGTTATAACAGTCTACAGCTTAAATGTAAACAATCCTTTTGAAGGAAAAAAAAAAACTATACTCAGAAAAATACAGAAGTATATAGCGTTCACACATAGAACTGCTTTCTATTTCTACAGAGGGTAGGCCAGCGTAGCCTTTCTTGCTTGTTATTTTGTGCCAGTTTGCAGGACCATGACCTTTGAGATGAACTACTTATTCATTCTGTTCAGCCACTGATAAATTCCAGGCACTGTAATGGTAATCCAAAGTAGTATAAGACACCTTATCCAGAAAATAAGCAATCATGTGATGTAAGGGGCCAGAGGTAAATGCCTGTTTAAATTGATTTATTCTGCTCTTGCTATGCTACCAGACATTTTCAAAATCCCACTCACTTGTGGCTATTCTGCTCACTAATAATAGCTTGCCTCTGTCTGTTTGGATACATTAGTGCATCCTTCCATCTTCCTGGACTTTCTAACCCTTTGCCCCTAATGTTCCTGATTCAGGCTGAAAACCATCTTTTGTTTTGATGATTTTTTTGAGGGGGGGCAAACTTCTTTGAATTTTCTCCTCATAAATTTTTCTTAAAAATGATTTTTTTTTAAAAGCAGCTTCTATGCCAGACTTAGAGGACCTCAACAAACCATAAAGTACACTGGGAAGCTGAAGTGACACTATATCGAAATCCTCAGGCCTGAGGTCTCTGTCCACTGGGGATGAGACGATGCCTTCTTTACTCTCTGTTTAGGAAATGCTGTGCACACAGCTGTCAACAACAACCACTACACCTGCCTAAAGCATCTGCTTGGCTGGTGTCCCAATTCAAGGAAGTTGCCAGAAAATTTATCAGGTGGGCATGCTCCCTGTCACCAAGAAACAAAACTCACTGCTTCTTGAAAATCAGATCAGTATGGATTTTGGAGAACAGATTACTTCACAGGACACCCACACACACATACACTTTTCCCCACCTCCAGGTACTAGCCTTAATAATACGCCCTGAGTTTGTTCCTGAAGAAGTATAAAAGAGCCAGGGGCCAAGTGACCACATCCTCTGTTACAGTCAGAACTGTGTCTCCCAAAATTTATATGTTGAAGTCCTAACCTCCAGTACTTCAGAATGTGACCATATTTAGGGAGAAGGTTTTTGAAGAGATAATCAAGTTAAAATGAATTTATTCAGGTGGGCCCTAAACCAATGTGACTGGTGTCTTTGTGAGAAGAGGAAACAGACAGAGAGAGAAACGAGACACCAGATAGGTGCATTCAGAGACAGGGCCATGTGAACACACACATAGAAGGCAACCATCTGCAAACCAAGGAGAGAGGCCTCAGGGCAGGTCTCCTCAGGAGAGAAACCAACCCTGCCAACAACTTGCTCTTGGGCGTACAGTCTCCAGCACTGGGAGAAAATTCATCTCTGTTATTTAAACCTCGCAGTCTGGGGTATTTTGTTATGGCAGCCTACCAAACGAATACGTTCTCCTATCTTGGTTCAATACTTTATCTTGGTTCAATACTCTTTCCCCTCTAGGAAATTTGGCTTCATCGAGTCTTCAACTTGAGTAACAGCCCTAGTTCTTAGAAAATGAGGTTGTTTTTCCCTTGATCTTGACTCTTCCTTGGGGAGGTGTAATGATTTTCAGCCAGACTTGTGTTCAGTCAGGAATGAATGATTGTCTTCTTTAGGGCAGATCAGTAAAACATAGAAGAAATTCCCTCAGCCCCACATATTCATCAGATCACTTCCCTCATAACATACCTAGGCACATAGATCATCCTGAGATTACTGAAAAGGGCCATCCAGGCCCCCCAGTGCCCTTTATCAGTACATCTTTCTTGTTACTGTAAGGAACTTTTAGAACGTGCCAAAATAAGACATTAATCAACTTCAAGGGCATATTATGATCCCAGCTGAGAGCTCATCTTCCTCTTTTACAAGTTTTTCCCCACATTATGTTCAACATGATGTTCTTGCTAACTCCCTGAATCAAGTTATACTATACAGTGAACACCAGATGACGTTATAGCCCAAGTAATACATAGCTCGGTCTACCTTAAGATCTCATGATTCAAACTCCTCCTATCAATTTTCATTGTTAGAGCTTCAATTTCCATCTTATTCTGGATCCCTTCTCCCCAATTTCACCAACGTGATTTTTTTAAACTTCAAGCCATATTCATATTATGTTTCTTCTGGCGAAAAACACCTGCTATATGTAAGCTATAAAGCTTCTAAATTGGCATATTTTATCTCGTGTAACTATCCAGGTTTATCACCTGCTACTCCCTCTTTTAGATTTAATGACCAGATCACACTGATCTACTTATCTTTTCCTGTAAAATGACATTTTACAACTCCAAGTTTAAATACATGTTGTTCTCCTCGCCTGGAAGGTGTTTCTTTCACATAATTATTTGGTTTCCCTTACTAACCTTCCAAATTCAACTCTGGTATCAACTCTTCCAGGAAGTCCTTTGTAACCCATTTCTAGACCACAGCAAATGTTACTTGCTCACTCTCATGTCTCACAAATAATTCTATCCTTATACCAAAGTTTCCTAATTAAACTCAGAAATGCTAAGGGAAAGGTTTATCCATTTATCATCTGATCACCAGCACCTAACACAATAATTGAAAATTGGTGGGTGCTGATTAAATGGATCAAGATCAGAATAGAGCAGAAAAAAGATGGAGTTTCTTTACTTGCTTGCTTGCATATTTTGGGTGGGAGGGAATAGGAGTATTAAAAATGTTTATTTTGCAATACCTGGGTCATCCAAGTAAAAGGAGCCCCTTGATCTAATAGTGTCTATGCCCAAGTATTAGTGAGGATGCAGAGAAGTTGGAACCCTGTGCACTGTTGGTGAGAATGCAATGGTGCAGCCATTATGGAAAACATTATGGAGAACCCTCCAAAAATTGGAAAAATGGAACTTACCACCATATGATCCAGCTATCCTACTTCTGGGTATATATCTGAAAGCATTCAAAGGAAGATCTCAAAGAGTTATCTTTGCACTCAGGTTTAATAGAGCATTATGCACAACAGCCAAGAGGAGAAAGCAACCCAAATGCCCACCAACAACTGAAAGGATAAAGGAAATGTTGTATATACATATAATGAAATATTGTGCAGCATTAAAAGAGAAGAAAATCCCATCACATGCTACAATATGAACAAACCTCAAGTACATTATGCTATGTGAAATAAGCCAGTCACAAAAGAGGACATATTGTATGATGGCCACTTGTATGAAGTAGTCAAAATCATAGAAACAGATAACAGAAAGTTGGTTGCTAAGGGATAAGGGGAATTACTAGCATATAGTGGGTTTAGAGTTTCAGTTTTATAAGACGAAAAGTTCTAGAGATCTGTTGCACAAGAATATAAATATACATAACACAAGTGAACTGTACAGTTAAAAGCAGTTAAGATGGTAAATTTAACCAATTTTGCCACAATTGAAAAATCAAGACTATTTCATTTGCTTCCATTTAGAGACAAGAAAAATAGAGGCTGAATGTGAGAATACGTCCAAGGTGAAACAGCAGGATAGTCAATTAAAAGTGTGAATATTCTTCTGCTAAGATCAGGAGCAAGACAAGAATGTCCACTATTACCCCTTTGGTATAACATTTTATTGAGTGTCTTAGGCAGTGCAATGAGGAAAGAGAAATAACAAGAAGGCATTACAACTGGACAGAAATAAAAATAAGGAAACTGTAGTCACAAACAGATAGTATACGTAAACAACTACAAAAAATCCCAAGGAATCCACAAAATAACTAATAAAATTAATAAGAGAATTTAGCAAGCTATTAGAATGTGTCAGATCACACAAATCAATTACATTTCTATTATGTTCCATTGGTCTATAGGTCTGTTTTTATGCTCTTTTAATCGCTACAGTTTTATAGGGTTTTCTTGTGTTTTGTTTTGTTTGAATTCAGGAAGTGTGATACTTCCAGTTTTGTTCTTTCTCAAGATTGCTTTGGCTATTTGGGGTCTTTTGTGGTTCCATACAACTTTTAGGATTGTTTTTCTATTTCTGCGAAAAATGCCGTTGAAATTTTAATAGGGATTATATTGAATCTGTAGACTGCTTTGGGTGATATGGACAATTTAACACTATTAATTCTTTAAATCCATGAGCATGGAATATCTACTTATTTGTGTCTTTTTCAATTCCTTACATCAATGTCTTGTAATTTTTGTGTATATATCTTTCTCCTCAGTTAAATTTATTCCTAAATATTTTATTATTTTTAATGCTATTGTAAATGGAATTGTTTTAATAATCTCTTTCTAATAGTTTGTTGCTTGTTTATAGAAATGCAACTGGTTTTTTATGTTTATTTTTGTATCCTGTAACTACTGAATTTATTCATTCTAAGAGTTTTCTTTTGGTGGAGTCTTGGGGGTTTTCTATATATAAGAAAATGTTATCTGCAAACACAGGCAATTTTACTTCTTCCGTTCCAATTTTGATGCCTTTTATTTCTTCTTATCTAATTGCTCTGTCTACAACTACGCAATATCATATTGAATAGAAGTGACAGGAGTTGGCACTCTTGTCATGTTCCTGAGCTTGGAGGAAAAGCTTTCAGCTTTTCACTGCTGCGTATGAAGTTAGCTATGGGCTTGTATACATGGCCTTTATTATACTGAGGTATATTCCTTATAATTTATTGAGAGTTTTTATTATAAAAGGGTGTTGAATTTTGTCAAAACTTTTTTCTGCATCTACTGAGATGACCAGCAGGTGCTGGCCTAGCTCCTGGGGCTGCAGGAGCCAGCCTGACACTGGGGCAGGCCTGGAAGCTGGGCCCACAGGGCCAGGCATCAAGCTTGGGTCCATGGGGGCTGGACTGGCACTGTGGCAGCCAGGAGCTTTGTCCAGGGAGGGGCGAGGAGGCTAAGCCTAGAGATTGGGACCACAAGTGCCAGCATGGTATCTGAAGTCACTAGGGTAGGCCTGGTAGGGTGGGTCTGAGGTGAAGTTGGGTGTTCACCTAATTCTTCTACCCCCATGAGGTTGGTGTCTCTCTATGCACTACACTCACTCTACACTAATGTCAGGATAAATCAAAGTTCTCCCCAAGTCAGATATAGAAATTGGTCGAGGGAGGCCTTAGATAAGGGGCATGGGCACTCTGGTCAGCCCAGGCCTGAATGCAGAAGGAGACAGCAGATGTGGACTTACCAGGAATCATGGTGATGGTGCAGATCCAGCCCCTTTGGGGTCCAGGCCAAGAGAACCTATTGGCTTACACTTCCAGAAAACTGTAATGACCATGTATCATAGGCCACTTAAACTACTTCTCCTGCCACCTGCTCCAAGCTTTCTCCTCATAGACAGAAATTCCCTCACCAATTCAAACCCACCTTGAGTCAATTTTGTCTTGTTGCCTTTGTTCTTCTCCTGGAGGTTTGAACTGGTTATTTTGTACATTGTAAGATAACAAGAGACATGAAGAAAGGAGCTTGTCTGTCTTGCTCATCCCTCTACACCGAGGGCCTAACAAAGTGGCTGCACATCTTGGGTATTGACTGAATAGGTGAAGGTTTACTTTCTAGGCTCTTAAGCAGTTTCCCTGTGCAGTATTTGTGGATTCATATTCAAGAAAATTTAATATGGCTGAATTATTCATTTGCAGCAGACTCTGAGATTTTAAAAAAAGCATCTTTCAGTCAGTACTAAGAAGATGCCATCCTATATATAGCATTGCAAATTTACGCAATGCAAGTACAGAAGGATCACCTCGTACTCACTTGAATGGACATAGCATGGGGTTAGTCTGGTGAAAAATTTCTTGGGACTTAGAAGCAAAAGTTCTAGGTTAAAGTTCTTTTCTTCTAATATATAGTCTCAGTTTTCTTATCTGTGAAATCGTGATAAAAATACCTGCTTTACTTTATCCCAGGTTTGTTTTGAGAAAAATTCAATAACATATGGAAGCTGCATTATGAATTAAAGGGCATTATACAGATAATACCAATGATAGTAAATCATAGCTATTTTGTAATAATAATAATAATAAATTAGTAGCTGTATTGCCTCATGCTGTTCACATTTTAAATCCATATTTAATAATATTTTGAATTATGGAACAAAAAGTACAGTTTCATAGTATTTAAAACTTAACATTTTTCCTGGTATATTATTTCCACTTCCTAGAAAAACCAGTTACTTTTTTCTTAGTATTTATGTCAACATTTTGAATTAAGGTCAGCCTCAATAAACAATGCCATATTCCACAGATGTGGGAGAATAAATATTTGTTATGCAATAATTGTTATAATTGTTCCCCCAATTCCCAAAGCAATTTAAAGTTGGAATGAGAGATCTGTGAAATGGAGAAACTTCTTGGTGTGTGAGGGACAGTGTCCCACAGACCCAATTAAGAGTGGTATTGGAAATGAACAGCAGTGAACTAAAGCTCAAAAATGAAATGACATTCTCCTACACATGTAACTTTTGGAAACAAGGGCAAATGTTCACCAAACAAACTTTGTGAAATGTGAGAGTTTTTTAGTTTAAAATATATTTACCAAAATAAAATGCTAGAATCTCAAAATGATCTGGATATTATGAATGAAATAAAACAAACATTTGCTATGAATTAAATGCAGCCTTCTTTTTTCTTATGTCATCTTCATTCTTTTAGAAAGATTAATGTCATGCAGGATGCTATTGCCAAACTTCTTTGAAATGAAAATAAATATAGATAAGCAATATAATAAATAAACTTACAGGACAAAAGTAAATTCATATGTTTAAGGCTGAAAAAGTTTAAAAAGTCCAGAATGGATAGTTTGGGGCACGAATTCAGAGAGAGAGAGAGAGAGAGAGAGAGCACATTAGCGAATTAAAGTGTTTCAGAAAGTCTTTTAAACTATATTATAGATATATTATAGATATTAACACAGACTCTGACTGTAATTTTCCAGTAGATGCTACATTCTATAGAGCCATGTTGAAAAGGCAGGCCCATGCCCAAGTAGGAGACTCACTAACCATGGACTGTGGTTCCAGCTACTGACCCTGTGTCCCTGTGGACTTGGCTACAGGCCTAATTGGCCTTGATCCCACCACCAACACTACCTGCCAAGGGACCCTTTGGGAGTCATGCCTCCCCATTCCCGAGGTGACAGGCTCACTGACCTCAATCCCAGCTGTGGTCCGTGAAGTGCAGTGACCCAGTTCCAGCCGCTCCTAGCCAACAGTCTTGTCTGTCCAGCAGCCAGGCAGGAGATATACTCCTCCATGCCACAAGGCAAGCCTTCCAACATCTGTCTTATTGAAGATCCTAAATTTACCTTATAATCTGTTCCAGTCTCTTGAACCTTCAGTCTGGGAAACACCCTGCCCACCCAGGGGCCCACCCAGAGACATGACAGCCTGAGCCGCTGGATGTAGACCTGCCACCTCAGTTTGACTATGGATCTTTAAGCAACACTATAGCCCAGTTCCAATTCTTCACAGCCACAGAGAGAAGTACTAATAACCCAGAAACTTAACAAGAGACACACAGATCTGTGTCTCTGGAGGTAGGTAAGCACTTGACCTTGGTCCAACGACAGATCTTGAAAGGGTACCATAAACTAGCTCCAGGTCCTTGTAGCCATGGTCTAAAAATGGTCCTGCCCACCCAGAAACTTGTTCGGAAGTCCCTTCTCCCCACTCCCCAGTGACCTTAGAGAGCTATAGGCATCTATGCTCCTGATTAGGCCCACCATCTGTGGACCCTGAAGCAGATCCTTGTCCTAGTACCAGAAATATCAACCAAGGTCCTGGAGGCAGTCTCATTCACCCAGGGACATGAAAGTATATGAAATGTAACTCTCAGTGTTAAAGATAAATCTAAACACAGACGATTGCATAGTGTAATGGTGTCATGGAAATCACTTTTATTACTAGTATATAAAAGACAAAAGTAGTACAAATAACTAATACCACAGAAATTTGTTAATAGAAATGCAACATAGAAGGAAGCAAAACCTGACATCAATTATACGAAGGGGAGAGAAGAGTGTAAAATTACTGTATTTGATTGTGTTATGTTCATCTGAACAGACTAATAACAAGCAAGGAAAGTAAATCAATAATCAAAAACTTCCCCCAAAAAAAGAGTCCAGGACCAGATAGCATCAATGATGAATTCTACCAAACATTTAAAAAAGAAGTAATGCCAGTCCTTCTCAAACTCTTCCAAGAATTGAAGAAGAGGGAACACTTCCAAATTGATTTTTAAATAACAGTATTACCTTGATACCAAAACCAGATAAGGACACTACAAGAAAGGAAAACTGTAGACCAATATTCCTGATGAATATAGATGTAAAAATCCTCAACAAACTACAAAGAAACAAAATTCAACAACATATTAAAAGCATCATACACCGTGATCAAGTAGTATTTATCCCTGAATTGTAAGGATGGTTCAACATGCAAATTAATAAACATGAAATGCCACAGTAACAGAATGAAAATTAAAAACCATACAATCAAATCAAAATGCAGAAAAAGCATTTGACAAAATTCAATATCCTTTCATGATAAAAACTCTTAACAAATTCAGTATAGAATGAATGTGCCTCAACATAACAAAGGCTATATATGACAAGCCCATAGCTAACATTATACTCAACAGTGACAAAGTTGTCCTCTAAGAACAGGAACTAAACAAGGATGGCCACTCACCATTTTTATTCAACATAGTACTAATAATAGAAGTCCTAATAAGAGCAATTAGGCAAGTAAAAAAATAAAAGGTATCCACTGGAAAATAAGTTAAATTATTCTTGTTTGCAGATGACATAGCAAACCCTAAAGACTGCACACACACACAAACACACACACACACATTCACACACACACACACAACGTGTTAGAACTAATAAAATAATTCAGGAAAGTTTCAGGACACCAAATCACTACACAAAAATCAGTTGCATATCTATATACCTAAAACAATCCGAAAGAGAAATTAAGAAAGCAACTTCATTTACAATAGCATTAAAAAAAATAGGCTACCGTTGACAGAAGAAACTATTTTTAATAAAAATAAACATCTATTCATAGCAGCACTATTCACAATAGCCAAAAAGTGGAAACAACGTACGTTGTTTGATTAATAAATAAATTGTGATACATACATATAATAGAATATTAGTCAGCCACCAAAAAAAAAAAAAAAAAAATGAAGCACTGATACATGCTACAACATGGACAAACCTCCAAAACATCATGCTAAGTCAAAGAAGCCAAAAGATAACATTATACGAAATCTCCAGAATAAATAAATCCATAGATACAGAATACAGATTGGTGGTTACCAGAGGCTGCAGGTAGGGTGGGAAATGGACAGAAACTGATTAATGAGTTACTTTGTAATTACAGAAATGTTTTGTAATTAGATCGAGATGGTGGTTGTACAACATTGTAAATATACTAAATTCCATTGAACTGTTAACTTTAAAGTAGTTAGTTTTATGTTATGTAAATTTCACCTCAAAAATTATTTTAAAAAATAGTAAAGACAAAACAGCATTAAAAACAATAAAATACTTACAAATAAATTTAACCAAGGAGTTTAAAAATCTGTACACTGGAAATTATAAGACATGGGTGTAAGAAATTTTAAAAGACACAAATAAATGAAAAAATATTCCATGTTCATGGATTGGAAGGATTAATATTGTTAAAATTTCCATACTACCCAAAGAGATCTACAGAGTCAATGTAATCTCTAAAAATGTCAATGGTTTTTCACAGTAATAGAAAAAACAATCCCAAACTGACAGGAACCACAATAGACCCCAAATAGTCAAAGCAATCTTGAGAAAGAAGAGCAAAGGCTGAAGGTAACATTTCCAAACTGTTTTACAAAGCTTTAGTAATCAAAACAGTATTGCACTTGCATTCTGTAAAAAGAGACACATAGACAATGGAACAGAATAAGTAGCCCAGAAATAAACCCAGATGTATATAGTCAACTAATCTTTGACAAGGGCAACAAGAATATTCAATGGGGAAAGTGTAGTCCCTTCAAAAAATGGTGTTGAGAAAACTGGATATTCACATGAAAAATATTAAATTGGATCTTTATCTTACACCACTCACAAAATTTAACTTGAAACGTGTTAAAGATTTATATGTAAGATCTAAAACCACAAAACTCCTAAAAGAAAACTTAGGGACAAATTTCTTTACATTGGTCTTTGCAATGAGTTTTCTTAAAAGACACCAAAAGAGCAAACAACAAAAACAAAAAATAAATAAGTGGAACTACAGCAAGCTAAAAAGCTTCTGAACAGCAAAGGAAACCATAGCAAAATGAAAAGGCAACATGAAAGGGCAAAAGTATTTGCAAACCATATGTCTGATAAAAGGTTAATATCTAAAATATATTTTTTAAAAACCATACAAGTAAATAGTAAGTAAGTAAATAAATAAACAGACAAATAAATGAATGAAATAGGCAAAGGAAAGTAATAGACATTATTCCAAAGAAGACTCATAAATGGCCAACGAGTGTATAAAAAGGTGCTCAACGTCACTAATCACGAGGAAAATACAAATCAAAACCACAATGAGATGGTTCCTCATACCTGTTGGAATGGCAGTTATCAATAAGACAAATGTTGGCAAGGATGTGGAGTAAAGGGAACCCTTGTACACTGTTGGTAGGAATATAAATTGGTACAACCATTATGATAAAAAATAATTATGTTCCTAAAATATTAAAAACAGAATTACCTCATGACACAGCAATCCCACTTCTGGGTATATATTTAAAAGAAATGAAATCAATATCTCAAAGAGATAGCTTCCCTCTCATGTTCACTGCAGCATTATTCACAATAGGAAAGATATACAAACAATCTAAATGACTGCTGGTGGATGAATGGATTAAGAACTGTAATATATATCAACACACACACACACACACACTCAATGGAATATTATGCAGCCATAAAAAAGGAAACTAGTGTGAGGGATATAAATGATAAACGTCTAAGTATTACTTTGTCTTGTGCACCTGAAACTAATAAAAAAAAAATTTTTTTAAAAGGCAAAAAAAAAAAAAAAAAGGATACTGTGACACCATGGATGAACCTGGAGGAGATTATGCTAAATGAAATAAGTCAGATATAGAAACACAATGCTGTATGATCTCACTTATATGTAGAATCTTAAAAAAAAATTGAACTGGTAGGACTGGGGAGTAGAATGGCAGCTGGCATAGTTTGGGCAGTGAGGGAAATGGGGACATGTTTGTCATAAGGGTACAAACTTTCAGTTACAAAACGAATTAAGTTCTGAGGATCTAATGGACAGCATGGTGATTATAATTACTAATACTCTATTATATACTCGAAATTTGCTAAGAGGGTAGATCTTAAGTGTCCTCCTCACACACACAGAAAGGTAACAACGTGAGGTGATAGATGCGTAAAATAACTTGACTGCGATAATCACTCCACAGTGTATACATACATTAAATCATCATGTTGTAGCCCACTAAAAAATCACAGTGTACAACCTAAATATACACAATTTTTATCACCATACTTCAATACAGTTGAAAAAATAAAATATTTAAATTCTGAGCAATAAAAATTTACTTAAGAAACAGCAGTATTTCTGCATGCACATAGATACAAACACATACAAACCCACATACACACACACTCACACTACAGACCATATTGTGTGTCATTAAATTTCAAAGGAAAATATGTCAGGGTTGTTTTTATATTATAAGATCCTAGAATTTTAAAACTGGAAAACTCTGTAAACATTTAGTAAGACTTCCCTTCTATAGATGAGTAAACAGGAGTAAAAGGGACGAAATTATATTCCAATGTCACAAAGTCACTGTTAGTATTTAACAGTCTTCCTCACTCACCAGAGGAAGCAGATAATGACAATAATGCTATGGTATGAACTTTTACCCGTTCTCAGACAGTATCTAACGGACTAGGAATATGGCCTTATATGACTAAAAGATAAAGGACTCCCATATGTGGTGGCATGGAACACTTTATGGACTTGAAGAGGGATAATCAAAATAGGGAATATCTATGTCTATCATAAATTTTTCCTCATGAATTCATAAATGGACTAGAAACAACCAATGGGAGGCTTTATTCTCTTTTTTTGGAAGTGAGCTCTTGGGGACATGAGATGAGAGGGCATGGAGGCATTCAAGTAGTAGAACAATGCATGCAAAAAAATATACATCCCACTGTCTCCCTCAGGAGCTGGAAATGTACCTAACAATTGTTATGCTTGTCAGCAGAAAAGTGTGAGACTGAAAGTAGCTGAAGTTACCTACTGCAAGGATCCAGGAGGAGTCATAGCAGGCCAATGGATCACATTAGCCCATTACCCTTGTTTCTGGGTAAATAACAATGAGTTTTAACTAAGAGAGACACTCATTCTGGATTTGGAGTTGCAAACCTGGCAAATGAAGCAAGTATCTCTACACAATTTAAGGCCTAGAGCAAGAGTATTGTTTTAATTTGGAGTTGGTCATCTAATTAATGAACTCTAAGGAGTTTAGTGAAATTCAATGAGTTACAAAGCATTGGAGATCATATACACATACATTCCCGTTCACAAAATGTGGACCAAAAAATATTGGAATGCACGATTGAAATCCCTACTTACAAAATTGGAGGGTGATAAGAGCTAAAAGGATGGTTTTCAGGACTGAATCAATGTGTGTTAAAACTTAATATGCATGGATTAAAAGAAGATCGCTGCTTGATACACTGTTGAGATATTTGGGAGAAGATACAAAGAAAATGGTGGGAATGATACAGGCACTCATAGAAACTTCTGTATTTCTAAACTTTTTTTCTTTTTTTTTTTGACTCATGCTGTATTGGTGGGACATGGATTGCAATTATGAGTTCTGGAGAAAGGATCAATTGCTAAAGATGACACCGTGACAATATATCTAAATATTACTATATTACTGCCCACATTTCTAAAAGAAGGATATTACAGATTATTCTTTTTAAAAAAAATGGGATTGATGGTTTCTGCCTCTCTGATCTTGTTAATGAGGCAAGCCTATATGCTTGTACTAATCCAACCCTATTCTATAAAACAGACTAGATAAAGGGAGAATCATTGACCATATTTGAATTGCTGCTAGCTTTATGAGTCAGTCCTCTCGCTGAACCTAATAGTCCTACCCCAAGAAGGATAATCTAGATAAAAATTAATGAAAAATGGAAAGGAAGGAAAGTGGTTGCTAATATAAAGGGAGTCTATGGGAAGCACTTTGGCATACTCTGAAGCACATTTGGAGGTTACTACTATCTGTACAATATCATGGGGAAATCAAAATTTTGGATCCAAAATATGGACTCAAAGAGCAGTTAATGGCCACATGTTGAGTATATAAACCAACATTGACTGAAATGTTCCTAGAGACAGTTGCTGAAAATTGGCCTGGGAGGTACAACTGATGTTTTAGAACTCTCCTTTTTGGCCTGAAATTCCTTTCTTCTGTAGGATCATACCCTACACCTTCATAGGAAGGCATTAGCCATACATGATTATAGACTCTGAAGCTTCATATGTTCTTGAAAATATCCAACCCTGGGTACGTGCCGCAATATTAAAGTTTAAAATCTGGCCTCTCTTGAAATTTAGAAAATCATTTAAATTATACACAACCTCCATTATCTCACGGCAGTAGTCTACTGGAATGAGAAATAATGTCTTTCACATGGCTCATGTGTACTTTTTGTGGCTTATAGTCCTCACCAGCAGTGGCCTATTGTGCTGAGTTGGAGAAGGCATCATTCATATCACAGTTTACGTGCCCTGGGGGGACACATCCTCATGGACTACAATGTGAATGTTGGCATTGGGATTTTGGCAACTTATACATAAATAACATAAATATTAGGTATATAGCGATAGATAGATAGATAGATAGATAGATAGATAGATAGATAGATACATACATACATACATACATACATACATACATACATAGATGATAGATAGATAAAATGATGTGATTACGTCCAGGATTTACTTCAAAATAATCTGGAGGAAGAAGATATATAATGATGAATGATTGACCACATGTTGATAATTATTTAAGCCGTGTGATTGGCACATGGTGTTTTCATTAAATTACTCTCACTCTTTAGTTAAATATTTGAAAATGAAAGTTTCCAAAAGTATGTTTTAAAGTAAAAAATACATGTAATGTGTGTATGGATAGATAAATAGAAATATAAATGTGTGTGTATGTATATATACAAATAAAGCTGTCAATATATTTGGCGAAAATCTTATAGTGGTAATTAGAGTGGGGAATATGACCTTTCTGGGGATAACTTAGCTAGAAATTGAAAATCTTCATATCCCCTGCCCTATTAACTTTACTTTTAAAATTTATCTTGTGAAACTATAGGTGTTATACACAAAAAAAAACCCCACAACTTTTAACCTCAAATGTTCATATTATATTAACTAACAAATCAAAATAAAGGCATAATGAATGCATGGCTCCTGGTGCTTAGAAGAAATTAAAATGATATCTTTGGGAGGTGACCAAGTGACAATTTTTTTACACTTTTTGATATTTTTCTAATTAAAGAATATTTATTTATCAATCAGAAAATAATACACCTAACAATCTTTTGGAGAATTTCTGATTTCTAGGGAAGGCAATTTATAATAGAATCTGTTACTTTTCTGATCATTGATTAAGATGAACACAATTGTTTTTATCAAAGCCCTATTTCACGACTTTTACATACCTATGGAGTATTTTAGCAGGTGTAGAGTTCCATTTGATATAAACCTGCATATAGATGCTAACATTCTTGGTAATGTGGGGAGAAAAGAAAAGCTAAGGGGCTAAGGAGTTGGTTAAAACAATATAAATAATATTGTTTACATGCCTAAAACCTTGTTGTCATAGATAAAAAATTAAAGAGAATTAAACAAGGATCAGATACAAATGTCGGACCTCCAGTGAGGAGGGAGGAGAAGCCATCAACATTCAAAAGTGATCACCCACAGGGTCTGGTACACGCCTTTCTGAAGAAAACCAAAAGCAATGGTAATGTGATTGACCCAGAGAGAAGAGAACAGCAGCTGGAGGTTTCTGCAGTGAAAACATTCCAATCCTGGTGGGACAGTGGCAGAACACAGCAGAATTTAGTGACGAGATCATTTACATGGACACTTGGGTCAACCCAAAGGAAGTGGATGGGCAAAGAATGAAGTTCTGAGTAAGAGATATGGGGTCATGTTGTGGCTCTAAAATAGATAGGAAAGAGGAAAATTAAATAAGAAAATAAAGTCAAAGCTCAACTATCATAATGGATTAAAAGATTAAGGGAAAGCTGGATGATATGGCCCAAAAATACCCTGTACTCAGCACTTTCTAGACAAAATAAGGGGGGAAACCTATAATAGATTGTTTTTAATTAAAATTTATTGGGGTGACAATGATTAGTAAAATTACATAGGTTTCAATTGTACAATTCTGTAATACGTCATCTATATATCACATTGTGTGTTCACCACCCAGAGTCAGTTCTCCTTCCATCACCATATATTTGACCCTCTTTCTCCTCTCCTACCATCCCCTCTTCCCCCCTTACCCTCTGGAAACCACTTAGCTATTGTCTGTGTCTATGAGTTTTCATTTCTTTGTCATGTTCATTTGTTGCTTTCAGGTTCATATCCAACATATCAGTGAAATCATATGGTTCTCAACTTTATCTGTCTGACTTATTTCGCTTAGCATAGTAATCTCAAGATCCATCCATGTTGTCTCAAATGGCACTATTTCTTCTTTTCTTATGGCAGAGTAGTATTCCATTGTGTATATACACCATATCTCCTTTATCCAATCATCTGTCGAAAGACAATTTTGTTGTTTCCATGCCTTGGCCACCGTAAATAAAGCTGCAATGAACATCGGAGCACATACATCTTTACAGATAAAAGTTTTCAGATTTTTTGGGTAGATACCCAGGAGAGGGATTGCTGGGTCATATGGTAATTCTATTCTTAATTTTTTGAGAAACCTCCACACTGCCTTCCACAGCAGCTGCACCAGTCTGCGTTCCTACCAACAATGTATGAGGGTTCCTTTTTCTCCACGGCCTCTCCAACACTTATTATTTGTCATGTTGATGATAGCCATCCTAACCTGTGTGAGGTAATATCTCATTGTGGTTTTTATTTGCACTTCTCTCATGATTAGTGATGTTGAGGATCTTTTCATATGTCTATTGGCTATTTGTATGACCTCTTTGAAGAAATGTCTATTCAGGTCAGTTCTTTCATTCTCTAATGAGTTGAAACTCTGCAATAAATCTATTATAGGACAAAATATAATATAATAGACTTATTGAAGAGTTTCAACTCATTAGAGAAGAAAAGAACTTATTTCCCCACTCACTCTTTCTGAGCCTATAAGGACATTTCAGGCAGACTTGAAATGTTTCTGAGTTTTTTTGTTTGTTTTTGTTTTTTTGTTTGTTTGGTTTTTGTTTTTGCATAAAATACTTTCCTCCCTCCCACCCTCTTCTAGACTAGCTCCTCTGCTAGTCTGCAGCCTGGAGAGCCCAGCAGGCCTCCACTCATCAAAAGAGTAGCCAGACTTTCTTTGCAGGTACTGCAAACATTAAGAAGCTCCTTTGCAGCACCCCCTCCCTTGGCTTGGACTGAGAAAAACAACTTTCCCATTCTTCCACAAAGACTGCAGTGAAACACCTCCTACCATTTATTAAACACTCTCTTGATTATTTCTTCTTCTAGCCTGAATTTCTCTTTATATAGACATGGGCAAGGAGGGTGAGATTTATATTAACATAGTGATTTTTAGGGGAAGATATCTACGTCTCATAATTATTTGCTTAGCGTGAAAGAGGTGCTCAGTGATAACTTTTAGTCCTCAAGTAGGAGTCTTAGCTTTAATTCTGAAATTCTAGGTCACTATGAAGCTGATGCTATGCTCAATGCATTCTGCAAATTATTGACATTTTAACTGACACTAGGACCTGGTTTTATCTATCTCTTTATTACAAGCTAAGGTAACTAAGGCCTACAAAGAAAGTCTATCCAATATCATTAAGGCAGTTGTGGAATTGCAGATTTTGTACTCTTACCTCTTTCTTCCAAAGCTATGTGTGACTGTTTTATACTACATTTCTGCACAGTACACCAGAAACACTCATTTTAGATATCACCAGGGATGAGATTCTATATAGAATTCATTGTGCTTATGAGATCTGGATCAGGACACATTGGAAGCTGAGTGTATAACAAACTACATTTGTCAGTAATTCTCACTGAGCAGAATTAGGGAAGGGGAAAAATAAAAATATCTCCCCTACCAATGGTGCCCCCAAAAGGTTCCCACTAATTTATCTGTGAGTCCATCTTTGTGTCTGTTTCACAAAGACCTATATTTTCTGAATAGGAAATATTTACTGAATAGGTTTTCGGTTCAGCAGATATTTCACAGCAGCTTTTACATCCTTATTTCTCAAGCTATAGATGATAGGATTTAGCATGGGGGTCACTACCCCATAAAACAGGGAAATGAGCTTGTCTAAAGTTTGCCACTTGTCTTCCCCAGGCAGTTCTTGAGACTTGGGTTTGGCATACACAAAGAAGATGGTACCATAAAATATGGTCACCACAGTCAGATGTGCTGAGCAAGTGGAAAAGGCCTTGCGTCTCCCTGTGGCTGAGTTCATTCTCAAGATGGTGTAGAGGATGAACATGTAGGAGAAAAAAATGACCAGCAATGGGAGAACCAGGAACGCCATATTTGATATCCCCATGGTGATAATATTGAGGGATATATCAGCACAAGCTAGCTTAAGGACAGCTAATATTTCACATGTGAAGTTATTGATAATATTATTACCACAGAAAGGCAATTGCATGGCAAGAGATGTTTGCACAATCGAGTTGATCCCACCAGAGAGCCATGACACACAAGCCATCAGTTCATACACCATCTTGTTCATGATGATGGGGTATCTCAGAGGGTTACAGATAGCCAAATAGCGATCAAAAGCCATCATGCCAAGGAGCAAACACTCTGTTGACCCCATTGCAAACCCAAAGAGCATCTGCACTGCACATCCAGAGAAGGAAATGTTCCTTTTCTTTGAAATTAAGCTTACCATTGTTGAGGGAACAGAGGAGGATGTATAGCAGATATCCAGAAAAGACAGGTTGCCCAGGAAGAAGTACATGGGGGTGTGAAGATGGGAATCAAAGATGCTTGCTATGATCAGAACACCATTGCCAATCAGAATCACTAGATACATAACTAGAATTAGAACAAAGTAAATGATCTCAATCTTTGGGTATCCAGAGAGACCCAGAAGAAGAAATTCTGACACAAGTGTCTGGTTAATTTTATCCATGTCATCTGCTTTCAGGATGTCAAAGGAAGATCTAACATAAAATACATTCACTTCTAAAAATCAAATGTTAAAAATTACCTGAACAATGCATTTTTTATAATATAAAGACTATTTGCTTGAAGCTCTGACATTCAGTTATCTTCAAGAATGTGTATAACTAGAATACAATGAAATTGGGAAAGATGGAAGTACCAATGACCATTGCTAATATGTGAAGATCTACCTATGATCAGACATACAGAAATAACCTTTCCTGAGTTTAGGTTTCTAAACTCCTGATTAATTACCAACTATAAGACTGATTTCTTCCTCTGCCCCAGAAAGCAAGCAGCACAGGACAAAATACTAATCAACAATGACTGGAAATTTGATTTGGCAATTAATGATGGTCAAAATTTCACAGCAACTTTGATTTTTTTGGTGCATATTTCTTTCTATGCCTGCATACTTTATATTTGTCAGTTTACTTGTGTATTTTATACACATTTAATGATAATAAATTGAATGACATAAACTGAAATTTAACACCTGTTTAGACACGGTTAGCTGTTGACTCATATTCCATCCCTCTTAGTATCTTTTGTGACTGTTTCTATGATAGACCGTTGCAGATATCAGCTCCATATGAATGTTACAGATCGTCTTCAGAGAACATTAAGTAGTCTCTTCACTTATTTTATTCTGTAGCTTCAGCAGATATCTGGATAATTTACTCATGTAAGTCAACTTAAGAAAATAAGGTTTAAATATTTTATATAAATTGTATATTTGTGTGTATATGCACTACTTTAAGCTTTACAAAACAATCTTTCTTTAGTCCCCATTTTTTTTAAAAAAAGTGAAACTTGCAAATATTAAAGCAGAGCTCGAAGCTCAGATCAGATCCAAATCACAGTTTCATTAATTTTCATATACATATGAATCATCTGGGTATCCTGAAAAAGTTCAGATTCTATTTTCATGTTCAGGGCTGCTCCTGAGATTCTGCATTTCTCATAAGTGCCAGGTGATACTTATGCAACAGGTCTTGAAAGCACTTGCGTAACAAGGCTTTCAACTACACTGAATTGGCAGATTATCCAGATTCTTCTGATCCAAATAGATTTTCTTTTGCCTTATTATGGATTGACACGCCAGGCTAGAAGATGACAAGAACATAATTTTTGTGTTTCACCGAAAGTTCCACATTCACATCATGTTGTCAAATCTTCTTAATAAAAAAAAAATTACTAAAAGACATTTTTTAAAAGTAGGCTAAACTTGTGCCAGACTATTACAATAGTTTCAGAATATGACTGACAGCCTACCTTGAATCCAGTAACGTTCTACGCTTAATAAGGATAAATAAAAGAATAATATAAAGTGCCTACCATTGCAAAGCTCACAATTCAGTTAGGATATAGGAAAAATACACGGGAAAATGTACTATAAATATAACTATAACATGTAACTAAAACCATTGAAAGTGAAACCTCAGATTGAAGGGTCGGGGGGATTACTGTACTCATCGGAATACATATGACATGGGTTTAGCGTGGTAGAAAACTACCTCAGACTAAAATGAGTCTTTGGTTTGAGATTCTGTGCTTCTAAGTGGAGGTGCAGTCTTCTCATTTTTAAAATAGTGATAAAAATACCTGCTTTACTTTTCTTGCTGGGATATTATATGGAAATAATGACGTACCATAGGAAATTGCTTCAAGGATTAACATACATTATATAAGTAAAATGAAATAATAACAGTTCAGAGCTATATTTTGGTGATAATAAATTAGTACCTGGATTGCATCAGGTTATTCACATTACAAATTCATATTAAATAATAGCTTTAACTATATATTGAAAAGATACATTTTGATGGTATTGAAGATTTACCTTTCTACTGATAAGTTATTTCGACTTCCTAGAAGAACCAGTTACTTTTTTCTCAGTATTTATGTCAGCATTCTGAATGAAGGTCAGGTTCAGCAAACAATGCCATATTCCACAGATGTGGAAGAGTAAATATTTGTTATGCAGCAGTTGTTGTAATTGTTCCCCAATTCCCATAGCAATTTAAAGTTGGAATGAGAGATCCATGCAATGGAGAAACTTCTTGGTATATCAGGGACAGTGTCCCACAGACCCAATTAAGAGTGGTGTTGGAAATAAACCGAAGCTGAACTAAAGCTCAAAAATGAAATGACATTCTCCTACATGTGTAACTTTTGGAGACAGAAACAAATGCTTACAAAATTAATGTTATAAAATGTGAGAGCTTTTTAGTTCAAAATATGTTTATCAAAGTAAATTCAAAGAAAGAAATTATAAATTCAAATGATACCAAAATGAAATGTGAGAACTAAAAAATGATCTACATATTATAAATTACACAAACAGATATTTGCTATGAATTAAATGCATTGTATTTAACTTTTTTGCTTACTTTATATTCATTCTTTTAAGTTAATTCATTAAGTAAGTTAATTTTGTGCAGAAAGTCATCACCAACCTTTTTTTGTAATGAAAAATACAGATGGCAATAAAATAGATAAATTTATGGAACAAAAGTAAATCTATAAGTTTAAGGTCACAAAGTTTTTTTGTTTTTTTAACTCCAGAATGGATAGTTTGGGGCATGATTTTAGGTAGATAACATGCTAATGAATTAAAATGTTTTAGGAAAATCTATTAAGCTACATTGTTGATATTAACACTAAGGTTTGGTAAAGTTATCCTTCAGAAATGAAGAAATAAAGGTTTTCCCCAAAAAACAAAAGCTAAGGGAGTTCATCACTAATTGACCTGCCTTACAAGAAATTCTGAAAGGAGTTATTTAAGCTGAAATGGAAGGAGGCTGATTGATAACATGAAAGCATAAAAAAATACAACACACCAGTAAAAGTAAATATTTAGTCATTCATAAAACTCTAATTGTGTAATACTATGGTGTGTTAACTGTTTAACTATAGTATAAAGATTAAAGGAAAAGAGTATTAAAAATAACTATAGCTACTATAATTTGTTAACAAATACAGAATATAAATAGAGGTAAATTGGTACATTAAAAACATAAAAGGGAAGGAGTAAAAGGGTAGAGATTTTGTATACTATCAAAGTTCAATTGATATCAGCATAAAACAGACTGATATATATATATATATATATATATATATATATATATATATATTATGTAAGCCATATGGTACCATAAAGCAAAAGCCTATAGGAGATTCACAAAAAATAAAGAGAATGAAATCAGAGCATACCATCATGTAAAATCACCAATACACACAGGTAGGCAGCAAAGAAAAAAAAAAAAGGAACAGTGGAATTCCAAAAGAGCTATGATGCAATTAATAAGATTAGTAAGTCTTTACATATCAATAATTACTCTAAATGTGAATGGATTGAATTCTCCAATTAGAAGGCACATAATGCCTAGATGGATTTTTAAAAAATTATATGCTGCCTACAAGAGACTCACTTTAGCTTTAAAAACACATATACGATGAAAGTTAAGGGATGGAGAAATATATTCCATGAAAATGTAAGGTAGCTATACTTACATCAGACAAAATAGACCTTAATGCAAAAAGTGTCATGGGAGACAAAGAAGATCATTATATAATGATAAAGTAGTTAACTTATCAAAAAATATAACAATTGTATGCAGCCAACATCAGACCACCTAATAATATATTGTGTAAATACTAACAGATCTGAAGAGAGAAATAGATAATAAAACAATAATAGTACAAGACCTCAATACCCCACTTTCACCAATAGATAAATCACCCAGACAGAAAATCAACAAGAAAACATTTTACTTGAATCAAACTTTCAACCAAATGGATTGACATATTAGAACATTACACGTTCTTCTCAAGTGCATACAGAACATTCTCCTGGTTACAGCATACAATAGAGCACTTCAGAGAACTGAAGTCATACCAAGTATCTTTTCTGACCACAGTTGTATAAAACTACAAACCAGCAACAAGAGGAAAATTGGATGATTTACAAAGATGAGGAAACTAAACAACACACTCATGAATAACCAAAGAGTCAATGAAAAAAAATCAAAAGAGAAATAAAAAATATATCTTGAAACAAATAAAAATGGAAACACAGTGTAACCAAATCTATGTGATGCTAAAAAAAAAGAAACAGTTTTTAGAGGTAAGTTTACAGTAATAAATGCATATATTAAGAAAAAAAAAAAGAAAGATCTCCAATAACCTAACTTTATATCTCAAGGATCTAAAAAGAACAAACTAAGCCCAAAGTTAGCAGTTGGAAGGAAATAACAAAAATCAAAGTGGAAATCAATACAATAGAGACCAGAATAACAATAGAAAAGATAAACAAAATTATAAAACTCCTATAAGAAAACACAGGAAAAACGTCCCTTGACATGGACTTAGCAACAATTTTTTAGATATAACACCAAAAGCACAAGCAATAGAAGCAAAATGAACAGGTGGTATTACATCAAGCTAAAAACTTCTGCATAGCATAAGAAATACTGAAACATTATTCAGCCATAAGAAAGAAGAAAATCCTGCCATTTGGGACAACATGGATAGACGCCTTGAGGGCATTGTGATAAGTGAGATATGTCAGAGAGAGAAGAACAAATGCTGTGTATCACTTACATGTGGAATCTAAAAGGTCCAAACTCATAGAAACAGAGTAGAGTGGTGACTACCAGGAGCTGTGGGGGAACTGGGGAGTTGTTGATCAAAGGGTACACACTTGCAGTTAGAAGATGAGTCAGTTCTGGGGATCTAATGCACAGCATTGGCATCATAGTTAACAACACTATACAATATATTTGAAGGTTTTTATGAGACCTGATCTTAAATATTCTCACCACAAAAATAGATGATAATTCTGTGACGTGATGGAGGCATTAGCTAATGCTAGGATGGTATGTATTCATCTTGTAATATACAATTTGATCAAGTTAATATAATGTTATATGTCAATTATATGTCAGTAAAAAACATTCAGAATAGCACATAAAACACACAGATTCCAAATTTTTTTAGTTGAAGGAACAGAGACAGAGGTTAGGGAAAGAGGGCTCCAGTTCCACCTCCTTTCAGAATCCTTTATTTGTTCTGTGGTCCTTCAGTGAATAGTACCACTGGAGGCAAAAACTATAAATATTAAAGCAATATATAATTTCATAGTATACAAAATACAGAGAACATTTGAGAAACTAAATGTATACGATAAAATTGTCCATGTGCTCACAAGTATATATTCTGAGTGCCCACCACACTCAAGGCACATCTTGAGATGATAATTGTGATACACTAAAGTAAAATAGAAAGTTTTCTGACGTTAATTTTCAGGCCCTTTAGGGAAACTGGTTGCATATACACAGTATCACAGGCAATGAGTAATGTATTTTTGTTCCTCGGTTACTCAATCTTTAAAATGAAGATAATAATAGTACATATCTCATATGATTATAGTAAGTTTAAATCAAATACATGTAAAGCACATGAAGAAATGCCTCGTTTTCCCTAATTAATTGGTATTGTCTATTGTTATCTAGCATTAAATGTCAGATACCTGAACAACATCATTTAGAGTGAACTAAAGAAGAAATACGCAGAAGGTGAATGAGAAATTACTAATTTGAAAAAGTGAGCTTGTTTAAAAAATCTTTAACAGAAAAACATTGAGAAAGGAGGATTCCCTTCTGGGATAAAAGTTGAGTTTGAATGCAGACCTTTATTACTAACGTCACAGAAATTGTGTTTGATAAAAGGTTCCATTCTGTTCCACATGCTTCAACCTTCATTTGGATGTAGAGGGGAAATGATGCTCAGCTTTAATTTTTTGTTGACATTTAATTGTCAGTTTACGTTGTTTACATTCATCTAACGTAACTTCCCTGCACTCATTGCTGAGTAGGAATGCAGTAACCCTGAAAGCTCATTTCAAGTTCCTACTGGTGAGTGATGGGGCAGTGCTGCAAGTAGACTGCAGTAGCTGGAATCATAAAGCTGGATTTGAGATCTTTGTCACCCTCTCCTATACTGGCGGGACAACCTTCAGCAAAACATGTCACCTTTCAGAGTCTCAGGCTCTACATCCGTAGAATAGGAAATTAGTACTAACTCCTAGTAGTAACTGGAGAACATTAGATATTTGAAAATGCTATGCAAATGAGGGCAATTTATGCTATTTGTCATGGGAAGTTTTCACATAATTTCAGAAAAGAAAAAAACAATAATTATTAAAGACTTTTTCTGTTTATTTGAGTCTTAAAATCCTCAGATATTGTGGTAATGTAAATGGTGATATACGTTTCTTATCTGAGTTACATTATAACAAGAATATACCAATTATATGATATAATTGGATCTAACTACATTCTCCCTGGAGTTTTGGGAAAATTTTAATCCCCCATGTTTACAGTCCTAACTTTAGTTTGTTGCAAATATTGGACCCCTCCCTGGCTTGCCCCAGAAAGAATTTAAATTGTCTTGTTATGCTAATGGCTGGTCTTCTGGAGAATGTTTCTCAAGCTCAAAATGTAGAGAAATACTTATAACCACAAAGGCCCCAAGAATCTATGGGTCTTCCTACTTTTTGTTTTCTTGAGACTGAACTAGAAACTCTGGGCCTGAGAGCCAGAATATTTACAGAATCATCTATCAGTTTTACCTGAGGAATGAAGTACTGGTAAGTCAAAATTTGAAGAAAAAAATTACAGCACCCTGCCTGCTATCTAAATCTCACTAATATTCCCTCACTTTATACTGCAAATTATTATGTAAAATAGAGAGCATTTCTTGAAGCTGCAGAGCAAAGCAGCTGTTGAGGAAGAAGACTGGTCTCAAATCAGGGACAGGAAACCATTCCTCAGGCTCAGAGACACATAAATGACATCATATTCTGTCTTCCTCTCTTGTAAATATTGTTTTCTCACATTATGGGTAAGATATCAATTTTATATGCTCTGGGTATATCTAATTTTCTACCCGGTCAAGTTTTCTTCATTTAGTGTCATAAAACTTTGCATTATATTTGACAATATTGCTGGATGATTTTCACAACAAAGCTCTTAGGTAGGAATTGGTGTCATTTAAAGAAGAAAAAAAAAGGGATCCCAAATCTTTGAGTTTCAAAGCTAGGTACTCTAAAATAAAATTTAGTGCTCGTTTGCCACACATGCTTCTTCAAAATCATTTACAGTTGACCCTTTCTTCGCCATTATAAAAATTTATTTTTAAAGTCTTATATCCATGTAAACAAGGTTTACATACATATCTATATATGTATAATATAAATTACCCTATCACCATTCATGGAATACAGGAACAAGAAATAAATCAACATTCTCAAATTAGCTAATCATCTGTCAAAATACAAAGTTATTACAATATTATTGACTACATTTCCTATGCTGTATATTACATGACATATGGTAACTAGACTTATCACGGTGATCACTTCATAGTGCATACAAATATTGAATCACGATGATGTACACCTGAAACCAATAGGTTATTCTAATCAAGCATACATCAATTTTTAAAAGTTTAAAATAAATAAACAAATAAATAAATTAGCTAATCTCATTAGGGAACTAGAAAAAAGAATGGACAGAATCCTAACTGAGAGCTGCTCCATCATTAGAGAAATGTAATTCGAGTGGTCATAGCTATCTTTGTTTTTCATTTCATGATGCAAAATATATGGATTGCGTTCCTCCAATATATCATTTGGTATTTCATTAAGGACAGGCTATTTAAAAATACAGAGCTCTAATCATGTCCTTGTAAAGAAAAAGCAGAGAACTTGATCTTTGTAAGTTACAAGACAGTTGACTCCTGTACAGCTCTTGGTTTGTATTTTTCTCTCTCCCCTTTACCCCCAGCAGACAGAAAAAGAATATTAGGTTCCTCAATTTGGTGCTCTTAGAGACACCATTGCAAAACAGTGTTATCTCATATCTTCAGTAGCCAAGCAATTTGAATACTATTAGTGGACCTATAATCTGCTGAAAAATTAATTTTCTCTCCCAAATGTGTGGAACTGCAATGTAATTATTTGACCATCTTCAGCAGTTGCTATGACCACCGTATTTTTAAAAAGATTTTAAAGATCTTAAAAATACAAAGGAGATACCCTATCACCTTTACGGTTATATTCAAAATAATTGTTGAGTTCAAAATAATTAAGACAAAACATACGATTCCTATATCTAGCTCTGCAAATATGAACCAACATAAACCACCTCTTCCATTAACTCTTTCTCGAAGCTACTTGCGCCAGGTTTGCTGTAATCAGTACTTCTTTATCCTACTGATCCTGAGTTCCAGAGTGAGCTTTCACTCTGGAGAGTAAATTGTCTGGAATTTATCTCAGCCCCCTTATTTCTGTCTTGTTTTGATTGCTTCTGACCTGGATTAAACTTGGCTAACAGAAATGTTCCAGAAAAAAAAATCTGTACATCTATTCCATTGATTCCGACATTGTGCTACACTCTTTAACTGGTAGCAGAAATTCAGCTCAGTGGATCAAATCTGTGATTGTCATATTCTCGATGTGTCTGTCATTCTGCTTGTATCCCAAGTTTACTTAATTTAGCCTCTCTCCAACTGCCACTAAAACCAACAAGATTAATACAGCACACATTTCCCTGTCTCAGATAACAGTGTTTTGGAAAGAGTGACAGCTTTAAAGCCAGTCAACCCTTGCTTCCTACACACAATTCATCAGGCACAGTGCAGGAGTGGTTCATTTACCTTCTCTCAACATTGCTTTCCTTGTCTCTAAAATGAAAAGCAGTAGCTTAAGGCAACTTTTAAGCTTCACAATTATAAAATCATATGAAAGGAAAACATTAAGTTGTTTAACAAACACTAAAATATGTGTATAAAAAATTACCCTTCGCTCTTGAGAAAAAGAGATTTTATGATGACTTCATTTGCTCACCACCCTCCCCTCACAACCAAGCCTAGTAATATTGCCTAGCACACACTAGGCTGTTGCTACATATGTGTTGAATGAACTGATGAACAAGCATTTAGAGGTTACATTTTGCTTGCAAGTGCTTTTACTGTGTTATATCATGGGATTCTCTCATTAAATCTATGAAGAAGTTATAGGTAACTTTGTAGGCAAGGAAATATGGACTCTGAAAAGTAGTGCAGCCCTCATTTACCTAGCATGTGAAAGATCCAGCACTTGGAGCTGGGTTTCCTAAGAATGTAATGTCGGGTCTCATACACTTTTAATTGCAACTAGTTATGACACAATTAAGAATTAAATGTGTTTTAAGTTCCTACTCTATACCATAAACCTAGCGTATGTGATAAAAGTTAAAACCAGACCAATATATAGTTGAGCACACAGTTGCTGAAAGAAGCTAGAAAATTAACATAATGTCACAGAGCTTACTGAGATGTGGCCAAGATTTTTTTCAGGTTATCTACATTAGATTACTATTGTTTATGATGTTCATCCAACATACCCTGGGGCATCGAGAGGAAAACTAAAGACAAAACAAATGTATCGTTTTTCACCCACTGAGCAATACTTTAATAAACTCACTACTTCTAGAAGAGCAGTTTTCTAACGGGTGGGGGTGGTGAAAGCTCTCCCCAAAAAAGCATAAATAGCAGAAGGGTTAGGCAAGTATGACCCTCAGGGCATCAATCCTTTCACTTATTAACTGGGATGTTTTTCTTTTTCTCTGGGTATCTGTTGAAGTGCCCTTGATACTCAAATGAAAAAGAAAACCTGGAAAACCCAGGCAGCATGAGGTAGCTGTTATTACTTTGGTTAGTTTAATAACTAAAGCAATCAGTTAAGACCTGGCTATGAAGGACCCAACAGAGTTTTGGTCTCACTTCAACTGAAGCTAGATACACTTTAGTTTGCAGACTCTTACAGGACTGAGCTGGGGACCCTGACGAAAAGGGAGAACTGTGTTTTTGCCAGGGGAAATAAAACTTTTTTACACCAATTTGACTTAAAATGAACTATTATGTGTCTAATTCCCAAAGAAGATGAATTTTGAATCAGGTTCTCTACAAGGTACAGGAGGAACAATGTTGTGCTGAAAAACAATGAATATATACCTATCGAGCACAGGTCAGGGTTCAATGTTGGTGAAGAAAAGTACATGATCTGAACAATGCCTCTACATTAAACTTTTTTCTGTGTTTTGCTCTGGCCAAAATTCCAAATGTTCTCTGTTGCCTGAAGAATATATTCCAATCCTTAATGTTATATTTAATATACCTCACAAACTGGCAAATCTTTTCGTTTTTGGTTCTTTTTCTGACTATTACACACCTCTATATTGTTTTCTTGCCTTTCAGAAGTGTCACTGATGCATTTTGGCCTCATCCTAGTACCTAAGACTATTCTCCCTCGCTCATCAAGGCCAAATTCAATTGACAAGATATGAAATCTTGTCCTAACCTTCTCTCAGATGATCTCCCCTTCCTTGAAGTTTGTCCGTACTTACTCTCCGGGTTGGAATAAAACACTTGTAGTAATTCAGAGGCTTCTCCCAAGGGAAGCTGGCTGGCTTCCTACCAACAGATCTCACCACACAGTGATACCATGTTTGGGTTATTTTCATTCATTCATTCATGCATGCATTCATTCATTCATTCATTCAATTTTACCCTTGGTCTACATTCTGTTCCTTAGCCCCACAACTCAGACTGATTTATTAAAACAATAAGAGTCTCGATCTTGTTCACAGGGGTCCATTGACACTAGCTCACAAATGCTACTGAGAAGCAGTGCCATGCTTTACAATGAGAAACAGAGAGGCCAAAGGAGGAACAGCCGCTTAATTCCTCTGCTCGGTCCATTCTGTGCAAGCGACCTGGATGCCGGCTTCTCATCAGAAAGGGAAAACTGGGTCAAATCAAGGGGGTTACTTAAATGAATAGCCTATTAGTGGAGTCAGGCGAATAAGAATGCCACATCCATCCATCTCTACATTACGCATAACCTTTCCAATGGAACCACAGAACTTGAAATCTGTTGGATGAGCATGCCTCTCGTTATCCTGGGAGCTTCCTTCTGTTCTCCATTACTGACCAACCACTTTAGGGCTAATTCTTTTTTTCTTTAACTAGATTTAAATGCTTATTTTAAAAATCATCTGGTCTAAATAAGTTCTAGCCCATTTTTTAAGTGTCTTAATTTTTTTCTCCTTCAATGCATTATGTATTATTTTTATGGTGTTAGAAATCAATTTTCCTTTTTTTCTCACATTTATGGTAGTTCCTTCTATTACACTACATTTCTGATCAGAGCTCCTTCATTTGCATATGTCTTAAGTTACTCTCTCTGATTTTTATGTCCTTATTTTCATTTAAACTTGGGCTTTAGTTAATTATACTCTCCTATGTTTAATTTACATCCCTTTACACATTTACACTTTATTTTCTACAATCCTTAAAAAGTTTCCTATTATTCTCTCACATTCACTGATTCCACTAACATAATTATGTTGTTATTCCAACTCATAATTATGTGTTTTATTTGTCCCTAAAAATGCACATTCCTTTGTAAAATACATATTTTAACTTTACATATATATCTTATTGTGCTATAAATCACAACTTTGCTTACTTTTTTCAACACTTTTCCAGGATTTATTTATGTTACTGTATGAACACCTAGTTCATTGGAGTTTCCTCATTGCTGTTATTTCCTCATTGCTTTGGGCTGAGAGTTTTGTTACGGGATAAGAATTTTATAATATGTCAAATTCCCATGTAAACATATGTCTATATCTGAGATCTCTTTTATTTTCCACCAGACTATTTAAATGTCCCTGAAATATTATCATAATGTTTTTATTATTGTGGATTCATAGTGTCTTTCAAATATGGATGCTACCCTTACTTTTCTTCATAAATCTAGCTATGCAAGTTGTGTACTTTTACTTTTCCACATAAATTTTAGCTTGAGTACTCATATTCCTCAAAATATCCACCTAAAATTTTGAATGTATTTAATTGAATGTATAGACTATTTTTTTTGTGTGGGGGGGAATGGCTGCCTTATATTTTTATCCATTTATTAACATGTTGTACTTCAATTACTCATAGTCTATTATGTTGTTTATTATAATTTTGAAATTATTTCTGTAAAGGTCTTATGCATGCTTTGTTAAAACAAAGATGGTTCATATTTTTCATTTTTGTTATATTTATTTCTATTATGTTCACTAATCATTTATTGCTAATTAAAGAGAACTATTGATTTTTCCATTCATTTTAACATCCAGAAGTCTTACTAATTTTTCTTATCAGACCTTATAAATTTTTCAGTCTCTTTTTATTGCTACTTCTGCCATATTCTTGTTTTATTTTTGAACAGGACTATCAAGACTATGTTAAGTAGTAGCTGTAAGAGTGGGCATCCTTATCTTTTTCAAGATGATAATGAGAAGGAAAATACTGGCTCTATTAATTATTAGTGAATAGTAACTTCCTATAGGCTTTTGATGCATAGTTTCCTTTCAAAATTAGGAAGTTACCTTTTGTGAACTTCAAATACTTTATATGAAAATTATGAATTGACTTCAACCAAATTTATTTCCTACATCTCTTGAAATAATTATTTTTTATTTTCTTTAATCACATCATGATTAACTTGTGATGTTTACCAAATATTTAAGGAAGGATAATAAAAATAATCCATATGCATACAATAACAGTTCTTACTTCTTTGGATTGTTATGAATAAAAGCATTTACAAATGTATCGGGCATAATCTATCTCTATAGCTATATCTATATCATCTATCTACATATATACATACATATATATTAATGTTTCATTTGATAAGAAAATTATTTAAAATGCAGATTATTGATATTACTTCCTACTTACTGCATTGGTGGTTTTCAAACTATGCCCCTTGGAATCCTCAAACCAAATTGAAGGAGGAAGAGTGAGTAAGGTATTAAAGGATAATGCTTTTCCTTCCGTGCAGACCTGTTTAACTTCAACCAGAGAAACTCTCTTTTTTGTTTGTTTCATATATTACACTTCTGTGTAAAATTAATTTGCTAAAAAAAATAATGGTTGCATGTCACTGGTTTAATTAAATGTACACATTTTAATAAAAGCACTGTTATTTACAGTTGATCCCTAAGTGATTGTTCTTGCATGCTGTGAAAATAAACAGGTAGATAGAGCCCATAATACACATTACATGTCTCTATTCATAGTAAAATTGACTTTATAAATATGTTTAATTTATCTCTATTAAACAACAAATTTACTTGAACACATGCTTCCTCATCAAATTGCGGCACACGCTGGACTCATATAAATATGTCCCTTCAATGAGGCGACTGTCCTCAATGAGGCTATATGCATATATGGAATGACTACTTATACCATCAGCACACCTTACTAAACTCTAAAAAGAATTTGTCCTGGTGAGACTTTCTGCCTACCCAAAGCTTAACCACACAGGACTGCGTTAGTGTTTTGAGGGGCCCTAGACACTCTTTATGGGCCCTTCCATCAAATGATATTAAAAGTTATATTTTATATCTGCATTGGTAGAAAGGTAAATTTACTATGTATTGAAACTTAAAAATTCATTGTTCTATGCAGATTTTAAAAGCAATCAAGACATTTTCCTAGTTTCCTAACAGTATGGCAGGCCTACTGTGCTTAGTGGATGAGGCAGCCTTGCAGCTATGGGTCAAGAATTCAAGTACATGTACGATTCTGTCAGGTAATAAAAATGATTGAGATCAACTGAGAATAACATATTATTTGGCAACTAATATTCATCTCCAGTGACAAGCAGATGAGAGAGAAAGGAAAGGGTACTCCAGTAGAATGGCGAACATGCTTCGAATCCAATGGTTCATGTGTAACTGAGCTCAATGATGGAAATGGGCCCAATGTTTTCAAATATTATAATTTATTTGAAGATGAGCTAAAAGTACAGTTGACCTCTCATTTAAATTTTATGTCATATACCTTGCCTTTACAATGTGGACCTTAAATTTAAAACATAGTGCAGGAATCACTGCCAAAACAAGACATCTGTCTGCTGCATCCAGGTGATAGGCCACGGATTTTGTAGTCAATGAATTAAGAGGCAGAAGTAGTAGAAATGACAATAAGCTGTTCTGGGATCCAACCATGCTATAATCAAATGTGTTTTCTCTTAACCCTGAGAAAAATCAGATTGGGAGTCCTGCTCTAGTGGCCTGGGTTTACAGTAAGAAATTTGACCCAGAGTTATATTGTTGCATTCAAAGCCATAACTACAGTCACACTGAATATGATTCTTAAAAGAGGAGCTCTTACAGACATGGTATTAACAAATTTCTGTTCTGTCTTCCACAGAGTGCTGTTGGAGAAAACGTATATGGAACATGGAAAGGACCAATGGATCCATAGTGACAGAATTTGTCCTAGCTGGGCTTTCTGCCCACCCAAAGCTCCAGACAGTTTTCTTTGCGCTAATTTTGTGGGTGTACTTGATGATCCTGCTGGAAAACGGAGTCCTCATCTCAGTAATCATCTATGATTCTCACTTGCACACCCCCATGTATTTCTTCCTCTGTAACCTTTCCTTCCTGGACATTTGCTACACCAGCTCCTCTGTCCCACTAATTCTTGGCGGCTTTCTGACAGTCAGAAAAAGGGTTTCCTTTTCTGGGTGCATGGTGCAAATGTTTCTCTCCTTTGCCATGGGGGTCACAGAATGTGTGCTCCTGGGCATGATGGCACTTGACCGCTACGTGGCCATCTGCTACCCACTGAGATACCCTGCCATCATGAGCAAAGGCGCCTATGTGCCCATGGCCGCTGCATGCTGGGTCTCTGGGCTTGTGGACTCAGCGGTACAGACATCTCTGGCAATGCAATTACCATTCTGTGCTAACAACGTCATTAACCATATTGCCTGTGAAATCCTGGCCATCTTAAAACTGGCTTGTGCTGATATCTCAGTCAATGTGATCAGCATGGCAGGGTCAAATCTGATTGTTCTGGTTATTCCATTGCTGGTCATTTCCATTTCTTACATTTTTATCGTAGCCACTATTCTGAGGATCCCTTCCACTGAAGGAAAACATAAGGCCTTCTCCACCTGCTCAGCCCACCTGACAGTGGTGATTCTATTCTATGGAACCATTTTCTTCATGTATGCAAAGCCCAAGTCCAAAAGCTCTGTTGGTGCAGATAAACAAGACATCTTTGAGGTCCTCATCTCCCTCTTCTATGGAGTGGTGACCCCCATGATCAACCCTCTCATTTATAGTCTGCGCAACAAGGATGTAAAGGCTGCTGTGAAGAACATGCTGGGTAGGAAAACCTTCTCTGATGGACTATAAATACTGAGTTACACCTTGTGACTCAATATTCAAAGCTGCTGCAGACACAAAATTCAAATATAGAAAATTACCGTGTGAAAACAAATTCACCATATCATTCAAAACCATATGGTAGAAATATTTTGGTTGCTAATGCGAATATTATTAGTTTTTGTTCTAATGGCAGAAATAAAACATTCTTGTGGTTTTAAAAAATAATATGATGGAAATGCAAAATGTTGACAGTCATTCTTAAACCTTTAGAAAATTATAAATGCGAAAGGTGTACTAATAAGTACTTTATAATCTCTAATAAGTACATATTAGTTAATTATTCAAAGTGATTATTAATCAGCACATAATATATTATATATTCATTTTCAATTTGTTCATTTATTGGCTATTTGTGTCTACCACTCATATTATAAGCTCTCTGAGATTAGGAACTTATCTATTCCCTATAACATCCCACAGACCTAGAATAAAATGTGACATATAATAGATGTTCAATAAACATTTTTTTAATAAATGAATGAACCACAACACGTATAAAGCTAGAAATGTTTATCTGCCAAATTTGAGGTAACAAAGGTTGTTCAAAAACAACTTGATCCAATGTAATATGATCTAAATAAACTATATTGGCATTTTGTCCCATAACTCCCTTTATAGTTAAAGTACTACACTTTGTTTTTAATGTGATATGTATTATAATGTAGAAGAACAGGTTTTGTTTACAAGCAACCATAACTTCTCTGGATTTGGGATGTAATGAGACTGAGAGCTAAAAGCGTCCCTTAGTAATGCACCTTATGTGTTAACTTAATAAAATAGAGGTGACATGGTAGCAGAGAATTCCCCTTGGACTTTGAGATTGTAATGAAGACTTCTTTCCTACTCTGCATTGAATCACGCAGCTCCTAAAAAGTAGAACTAGACAGAACTGATAATGGACAAAAAACCGCAATAAGAGGTATAGAAGGCAAAAGAGAAAAAGTAAAGTTGTTCAATGAACCAAAAAGCTACAGGGTATCAGGCATTGGGGGACAGGAAAAAGGATGCCTCAAAACTGACATGGTCCCTATTGTTTGAAGAGGGCAGCCCTGTGAGAAAGCCAGCATAAGGAATGGAAACCGCATTGCCATCAAAGGAACTGAGTCCCATCTAGCCCTTTGAGGAGTCTATGAGAGTGGAAACACAGAACACAAATATAAAGTAAAAGACTAACTATTTATAAATTGTAAAAGTAAGTCCATAATATTTTCTTTTCTTGTTAACATGTAATTATTATTTCTTCATAAAACAAAATAAGACAATTCATGCATAGAACTGAACAGTGCCTAAAACATTCTAAACGTCCAATAAACATTGACTGTTTTATCATTATTAGTGTAGAGTGTACTTTAATAGGCCATAAAGCTTAGAGTAGGCAAGATGTTCATCCTTAATTTTATGGAGTAATTTAGATGCTATTGAAGTATTGTCTCTCAGTTTCAAACCCAATTTTCTATGCTCTGCTTTGTGAGTTAGGATTCGTACACTGGAAACCACGTTTCTTCTCTGTCAGCTAGCGTCTGTTAAATTCTTCCAAAAGAGTTGTTAGAGACAGAATGGAAGGCTGGATGAACATAAGGGAGCTCCCTGTTTCCTCTTGTTCCGGTCAACACTATGGTTCTTCGCCATGATAATGGCATCTCCTTAGCTCCTTCCAGTACTGGTTTCAAGTTTTGTTTTGGTTTGTTTGTTTGTTTTTCTCATGTTCTTCATTTCTTCTTCTCTATATCCCAGAACCACCAGAAGCTACCAGTGCTAACTCCTCTGAGGTTTGAATCTGTCTCTCAGGTTTTACTTCTGATAAATGAATAGCCCTGTCAAGTATTTGTCTTGAGGATCTTTTAAAGCAATAAAATATGCAATTCTCTGTCTGAGAAATGCAGTGAATCAGATAGAGGATAAGCAATAGATTTGGTTAGACTCATATTCCTACACAACTGAGTAAGAGAAGTTCATGGGTAAGACATTTGTCTTTCTTCTAAAGTTGCTTTCTTGTGTCTAAAATGTAGTTTATGGAAGTCTATTTAGTGCACGCTAAAATAGTATAATAATACTAATCATATAATCGTATGAAAGGAAAACACTGAGTAGTTAAACTAGCGCCTGAAATATGCATATGTGGGAGGAGGGAAGACTTAGATCTTGAGAGAAAGAAATATAATTCTTTTCTTTCACCAATGCATAGCTAGCACCTACCTAAGTCTGTGCCTGGCACACAGTATGCTCTTTCTATAAATTTTGAATTAATATATAAGTAAATAAATGAATGAAAAACAAAATTCAGAAGAGTACATATAGTTTCCAAAATAACTTATCAAGATCATATTTTTGGATCTTCATGATTACTCTTCAAAGATCTAATATTTCCCTACCTTAGAGAAGAGAAAACCTAGTTCCAGAAATATAGAAATATCTGAAGTCACAGGCAGGATCTGGGAAGTCTCTGATTTGAACAAAACAATTGACAAGCTTAACAACCCAACTATCATGGAACACACATTCTTCAAAAGTTCATATAGAATATGTACAAAAATAGATATTTTATGAGGCTGAAAGCGAGAATCAACAAATTTCCAAGAAATTATATGAAATAGTCCATATTCTTTCAAGTAAATTAAAAGTAATTAATTAAATACTCCATAACCTGAAATAATTAAAACACACTTCTAAATGACTAATGAGCAGCCAGGATATTCAAAATATTTAACAACTTCTATGGCAAGTGCTCTAATAAATCACAGTGAATGCCAGCCATAAACAACCAGTGTGCCCGTAGTAACGTATGCGGCTAAACTCCAGCTTTGCTTTATAGCTCAGAGAAAAAACTGAAAACAAAAAATTAAAACCTCATAAGGCCAGGCGTGAGCTGGCACCCACTGGTACGGCTATACCGGTTGCTTATAGTCAGTATTCATTAGTTGATAGCTGTGACATCGTCTTTGCAAAGCATACTTTCAAGATCAACCCTGCTAAGAAATGAAACATAATTGAATACTATATATTAAAATTTACTGGATATTGGAAAAGTTTGCATTTAGTTTCTTATAGGAAATTTGGCTTCACAAAGTGGGAAGGAAACAAAAGGCAAAGGAAGTCAAGGATAAGGAACAATAGAATTTGAATGCAGAGCCAACACACAGGCATTGGGCTGTATATTCACAGGTTATTTCTTATTAAATCTTCACAATAATCTTGAGAAGTATTATCTCCTTGTTCTCCATTTATAGATGAAGAGACTGACACTCACAGAAATTAAAATCATGCAGGTTCTAAGTGGTAAATTTAGTTTTCAAACCATAGTCTTAACTCTAAACACATGATTTTCTCTACTGCCCTCTAGTCAGAAGGGAAATATCCTGAGGTCCAGTTGCATCTGAATCAGGAAAATTAATTCAAAAGTATTAGAGGGCAAGAAAGTTAAGATATCCTCAGTGAATTTAACCTCAGAATTTCTCCAAAGCTGTCAACTGGATATATAGGTGTATTCATGGAACTAGGATGACTAACATCTCAATAATTATGGGAAAGCCATGGATAAGAGTGAGTAATGCTTAGACTTTGTCTTGAACCCAGTGTTGTATCATCCTCCTGAGAAACTCATTGATATCCACGTACTTACAGTTAGCAGATGATAATCACCCAAAACCAAGTGTTTTAACCAACCAGAAAACTGCTAATTAAACTTAGGGTCATAGGTTTTCAGTGTGATACACTTTAGGGATAACGAATTTTTAGGTTCATGAATTTTCAGTGTAAAAGAGAGGCAGAAGACATGACTAGTTAGGAGACTGGATGTAGAATCAAACTGTTTGGACCTGAGCTCACATCTACCTTACTAATCTATAGCGTATGAAACTAATTCAACTTCTCTGAACCTCAGTTTTCTTATTTATTGAGAGAGTTAAACATAGCAGCTCATTCACCCACACTTTATAGCAGTCCTCTCACTCTACAAAAAGGATCTTAGTTTTGAAAAACTAAGGAGCTGGAGGAATAGGTAGAGGTCCACTATAACCAGGTTTGCTTGTGGTGATAGCGCATCAGCAGGTAGATGGCATCTAGCCATTATGTGATGATCCAAAATTTAAACACTAATGATGGATATTAAATTTGATACTGTGGATGGTATGATTTTTGATGCAGATATTATAGGTAATATCTCTGCAGTAGATGAAGAAGCAGAGCAACCATTACTAATTGCCCTTCACATTTTAGGGAAGAAAAAAGTAGAAACCACTAAAAAGAGAAGCAAGTTGCAAGACATAGAGAGGCATGGCTAGGCATAGTCACCAAGATCACAAAAGGCCTAAAAGGGAATATCCTAACTCAAAGAAAGGAAATCGGAGATAAGGACATTGGCGATTATCAGAGATACTAATGTGGAGAAGAGGGACTAGGACCCAGTTGGTGCAGAAACGGCTCCTGTGGGGCAGGAAGGAGAGTCAACAGTGGTGCCCAAAGCTGTCGTAAGCTCAATGGGCCCTAAACCGAGATAGAAGAGCAATGATTTTACTCTACCCAGATAGGAAATTCTTATGACTATCTCTGGACAACATCCATGAGGTTCCCAGAGAAATGGGAAAAGAAAAGCCCTCTTCCCTGATTCAGATGAATTAAAATGAAGCAACCACTTCAGTGACTAATGTTTTCTGTAGCTCAGGCAAGGGAACACAGTAAACATCACTTGTGTTGCAGATACTTTCCATCCTCATAAAACCCTGAATATATACGTGTTTATACAATAAGGAATGTGAAGTCCAAAAAAGTTGTAAAAACAGCACTGGATCACACAGCTAGGAAGTGGCACAACAAAGATTAGACCACAATTAAACAGACCCCGAAATTCATACACTTTCAATCACCCGATCATATATGTCAATTTTTTGACTGGTAAAAGATCTTCCTGTCCATCTCCTTAGCAAATAGACAAAGAACAATTTTCAGCTGTATTTGGCCCCTGATCATATAAAACACAATGGTTCAAAAGAGGCCAATCGGCCGAGGAAGACATTTCTTTTCTACTTGTTGTCTCATAGCCTCATAATCTCCTCTCACGGGAATATAAAACACTGTCTGATATTTACACCAAAGCAGAGAACTACATCTCAGAGGACATCATTAAAAGTTGACTGACCTACTTCTCTCGGATACCAAGGTACAAATAGGTTACATAGGGATGGGATCCCATGTGCTTGCAACTGTCTAACGTCAAGCTTGTTAAAGTAAGCTTGTAACTTTTTAACAACACTCTTCCCTCTACAAGTTTTCTAGAGGGAACCTTGGGTTGTTCCTAGGAGACAGGTGTACAACACAGAGATTAGACATTTATATAACTTATGAAGTATTCACCCCAATAAGTCTAGTACCCATGCAACCATACATAGTTACTACAATATTATTGACTATATTCCCTATGCTGTACTTTACATCCTGGGACTATTTTTATAGCTGTGGATTTTATCACTGTAATCCCTGAGACTATTTTTATAACTGTGAATTTTTATAACTGTGAATTTTTTACCCATAGACCTAAACCCCCTCCATCTGGAAACCATCAAAATGTGCTCTGTATCTATGAATCTGTTTCTATTATGCTTTTTATTTATTTTCTTTTTTAGATTCCACATGTACGTGAAATCATATGGTATTTGTCTTTCTCTATCTGACTTTTTTCACTTAGCTTAATACCCTCTAGGTCCATCCCTGTTATCACAAATGACAAGATTTGATTCTTTTTATGGCTGAAAAATAGTCCATTGTATATAGGTACTACCTCTTTTTTATCCAATTGTTTATCGATGGACACTTAGGTTGCTTCCATATTTTGGCTATTGTAAATAATGCTGCAATGACCATAGAGGGCATTAAGTATAGAACTATCATCTGACCCAGAATTCCCTCTTCTGGGTATCTACTCAAATAATCTGAAAACATTTATCCGTAAAGATATATTTTCCCCCATGTTCATTGCAGTATTATTCACAATGGTCAAGACATGGAAACAACCAAAGTGTCCTTCGATAGATGATTGGATAAAGAAGATGTGGTATATATACAATGGAATACTATGCTGCCATGAGAAACGATGAAATAATGCCTATGTGGTACATATATACAATGGAATATTACTCAGCCATAAGAAAAAATGAAATACACCACATGTGACAACATGAATGGGTCTTGAGATTATCATGCTAAGTGAAATAAGTCAGACAGAAAAAGTCAAAAACCATATTATTTCAGTCATAAGTGGGATATAAAACTGAAAGCAACAAAGGAATAAGACAAACAAATAAAGAAACAAAAACTCATAGACAAAGACAACAGTTTAGTGGTGACCAGAGGGTATAGGGGCGTAGGGGATAGGAGAAGAGGGTAAAGGAGTCAAATATATGGTGACAGGAGAACTGACTCTGGGTGGTGAGCACTCAATGTGATATATAGATGATGTAATACAGAATTGTATACTTCAACCTATGTAGTTTTGTTGACCATCATCACCCCAATAAATTTGAATTAAAAAATTGAAAATCTAAAACAAAGCAATGTTTTATACCAATAGAATAAAATAAACACCTTCTCTGTTTCTAAAAAAAAAATACAAAAAATATGCAAATGCTTCAGTAGCAGTGTAAAGTGTTATTTTTGGAAAAATCACTTAACATGGAAAAATGAAATCTCTAAGTTCATGTTCTTTCATCTTACATTCCTAACTCTAGAGATTTCCTTAAGTTATTTCTAGTAAAAGGAAAGAAATTTCACCTGATACATAGATATTGATGGTCATTTTATCAAAATCTCAAAATATTAGAAACAAACTAAAATACCCAATAATATTAAAAGTGTATGCTAGAATTATAGCAGTTCCACTTAATGAATGAAGTATTCTCCAAATATTGAAAAAGAATATTACAAATACTATAAAAATCACACAAAATTGATGTAAAGTGGCAAATACTAATTAAAATTCATCTATACAACAATTATACTGGTATAAATAAAAATGTGTGTGTTTTAAAATTAACAAAACTATGAACATGAAAGATAAAAAGAGTTTAAAGAATTGGAATTACTTATTTAGGATTCAGGGGTATTGATGTAGTATTATTTGTAGAAAAAAGAAAAACAAGCTTTGTGAAAGACAAATATTGCATGATCTAGATCACTTATATGTGGAATCTACAAAGATTGAATTCCTAGAAACAGAGATTAGATTGGTGGTTGCCAGGGCTGCAGGAAGCAGAAATGGGTGATGGTGGTCAGAGGGTACAAATTTACAGTTATAAAATTAATAAGTCTGGGGACCTAATGTAATCATGGTGACTATAGTTAACAATATGTACTGCATACTAGAAAATTGTTAACATAGATTTTAAATTTCTCAACACACACACACACACACACACACACACACACACACACAAAAGCAACTATGTGAGATGATGTATGTGTTAACTAACCTTATTTTGGTAATCATTTTGCAATAGGTATATACATCAAATTGTCATATCGTATACCTTAAACTTATAAAATGTTATGTCAATTATACATCAAGAAAGCTGGGGAAGGAAGAAAAATTCTTGGGGAAAGTTTAATATTTCTTAAAACTTTTGGACATATTCTAATTCCAGTCGCAACTTATGTTGAAGCCACCAAATACAGACACATTCAGTGAATACTCCAAGAAACATATGGAAGGTTTCTTAAGATAATTGGCTCTTTGGAATGTTCAGAAGTTAGAGATTTTATCTCTAGGGAATCGTACTTTCTGACTCACAAGCTTAGGGCCTGAAGATGCTTGTAAAAATAAATTAAATTGACTTCCAAAAGAAGCTGAGTCTCTCTGGAGTAAGTGTCAACCTTAGGACAAATCATGTAAAACTAAAGTTGCATCATTGATTTTATTTTTAATATGTTTTACTTCCTTGACACCCTCTTATGAAGATTCGTGTACAGCCAAATTGCCTGAGTGTGGCTATTCTTTCCCACATTTTTTAAGAAAAGAGGAGCAAACATCTTTAAAACTGGGAATCTTCAGGTGTCATCTGAAAAACGCAAATGGAATTCAAATTCTGGAGAATGTTTTCTATTACTTAATAGAATGGTACAATGTGGATGACTTCAAAATCCAGTCAGGAGGTAAGATAAAAAGACAGGTTTTTATTAAAATTATTTCAAAAGAAAAATAACCTATGAATAAATATAAAAATTTTTGAGTTGAGGTGATCCTTGCTGGTGGGATTTTGAATATATACATATATATGTAAAGGAACAAAATACAAAAGCCCAGACATTATCTCTAAGACCAGAATATTTTTAAATATTTTTAATCCCAAAATAGTCCATAGAAGAGACTAGAGAGGAAGAGAAGCTTGCTTGCAATGTAACAGACCCTTATAAATAATAAGTTAATGATTACTGTATTCAAGTATCCAGTTCACTCAAATCTTAAGTAAAACTTATTTGCAGAAAGAATCCATGGTGATTTATATATTAGTCACACAAAACCTATGCTTCATAAGGGCTTGAGGAAACGGAATTAAAGGTGTTTATGGTGAAAATAGGATTAGAAACAACAAATATGTAATAGAGGGCAGAAGTAACTATAATTGTTAGCCTGAACCCCAGGTGACCAAGGGAAAAGAAGCAATATAAAAACCTTTGAGTTCTCATTTATATAACAAATTAAATTCTACTATCCTAGCTCTGAAAGGGATTTGGGGCATATTTTTCACTTGAATTCATTATTGTGAATAATGTCTTCGTAAGTGGAAGATAATGAGTGTCTTCAATGTTTTCAAAAGAGGCAAATATATTTTATTTGTATATTTATCATATGGATCCTCGAGGATAGTTAATTGCATCATAGTAAATTGTGGTTTTATAAAAATTGTATAAATTAGTAAACATTGTGGTATAGTATAAAAATGGGAACTTGGGGATCAAAAGTAGGGATGTACATCATAGTTCTAGTATTTACCAACTATTAGATGTTGAAATTTGTACTTAACTTTTGAAATTTCATACTAATTTCCTTATGAGTGAAAATTTCATAATAATATTTGGGTTATTTTTGAAGATTAAATGATAAAAATTACATAAAGTGCCTCATACTAGGCCCTCACACGTTGTCAATGACTTCTCTTTGTGAGCTAAGACAATACTTCTTTCCCTGTGGCATATTAATTGAAGATTAGAGTTTATGAAATCTATAAATTGAGAGTTGGCAAATCCATTAATCTCTGCACAGTACCAATGGTCTTAATTGATCTTTTCAGAAGAGCTGAAGAGGATAACAGGATTATTTCCTATAGTAAGAATTTAGAGTACAGATGGCGTGTGTCTTTTATCCAAAAATCTTAGTACTTTGAACATTAGATCTTTAAGTAGCTAAGTCAATAAAACAAATCATAAGGAAAAACTTAGAGAAAGTTAGAGGTCCTCCTAGAAAGTTAAAGGGTTTGATTTTTGGTTTGGATAAAAAAGTCACAAACTTTCCTACATCTATTACAACACTAAAACAGGACCCAGATGAAGTCCCAAAGCATTGAAGGACAGAGTGGTCATTCATTAGAACAGACCAGGGTTTGGGAGAGAGGAGTTAGAGAGATGGCTAGGATCCAGGCCAGTTCAGCTTTTTCATCTTCTAGTGGACAATTCTGTTCTAGGAATCAATAGTCTGCAATCTCTTCTGATACATATGATTAAGTCAAGAACACAAGTTCTTTATCTTGGTGTACCTCCTAAAAGCAATAAACACTGTTACCTGGAGGATTTTGTGGGTAGGGATTATAAACATTCTAGGTTCACCGGAAACCGTGGATTGCAATCATTAACTGGTCAGGTCACAACAGTACAACTCAGGTTCATTGTGTAGTCTCTACACACCTAAGACTGTTTCACCTTTTCTTGTGAGTTAATTTTTCTCACATAATTGGACACCTACTTTACTGTATCTCTCTTTTTTAAATTATATTTTTATGCGTATCTATTTTAGCAATTTGGGTAATTCAGAAATGTAGGGAAAAGTTCTCTAAGATAACCATTAGTGCTTTGAATATTTCTTTCCAGTCTTTCTGTTCTTTCTAGGTTATCCTGGTTTAGATTTTGGTTTTGCAAACAATGCTATAACTGTTGTTTTGCTCCTGTTTTCACTAAATGGTTTTAACATAATTTAAACATCATTTTTGTGTTTATACAAATTCATCACAAATGTTGTATTAGTAGGTGCATAATGACCCATCAAATGGGTGTACCATGATTACTTAGCAATTTCCCTAGCATTAGCCAAGAATGAAAAACTGTTTTAAAAATTAATATCCAATAATGACAAAGAACTAGAAAAACTTGAACTATCTAATACACAGCTCTCACGGAAAGTAATTTATTAGAAACTATCAAGAATCTTAAAATTCTTCATCTCCTTGCTCCTGAAATGCATTTTAGGGAAGTAAACTTAAATGGAGGGAAAAAAATCAAGCCCAATGCTATTCAACAGTGTTTGTCAATTGCTTCTTAAAAGCTACACTAGCACAAGAGTAATGAAAATAATTTCCTTTATACTGTCCATTATCCCTTTATTTCCCACTTGAAAAAGCATTAAAGCAGACTGGTGGTTTCTCTTATAAAGGTTTGCAAGTGAATTTTCTTTTTCAGTAACTACCTCGGAGATGTTAGGATACCAAATGCACACCATAATTATTTTCTGCAAGTAATTTCTAAATAGAAATCAATTTTTAGGATATGTTCCTAGAAAAGAAAAGAGGGGACATTTGATGTGATTCACATCTTTTCTGCACAAACTTCAGTACAGGCCCCAAATGACTGATGCTCGTTTAAAGGATCTGTAAGGTAAGGGGGGCGGGGGATGGGAGATGAGGGTAAGGGGGTTCAAATATATGGTGATGGATGGAGAACTGACTCTGGGTGGTGAACACACAATGGGATTTATAGATGATGTAATACAGAATTGTACACCTGAAATCTATGTAATTTTACTAACAATTGTCACCCCAATAAATTTTAAAAATAAATTTTAAAAAAAAAGAATCTATTCCCAGATTCACAGTAGCTTGATATATGCACCTTCAGGCAATAAAATTTCAACATTAATACCAAATACAAGTATATCCTGGTCTGCCCAACTTTTCTATCCTCTTTGTAATGTGTGCCTACAAAGTACGGTGCAGCTTGAATTGGGTAAGAGTCTTCCTTTCCATAGCCAGCAGATGTGTAAACATTCTATTATGCTTATTAACATGTCTCACCATTATAAACTGGAATTTTCATAGAAAGTAGCATAACCGGTTGGTAAACTATCCCAGGGAGAAATGGCAAATCCTCTATCAAAAACACAGCCACTGCTTGAAAACACTAAGTAGGAACTCACCCATTGGATCAATTTTTTTTTTTCCCTCGAGGAACATTTTTAAAGCTAGGTGGAATACCTTGAGGATGAAGAGGTGTTTTGAAAATTATATTCTTTGATTTATTCACTATAAAGAATAATGTCATCTACTAATATCTACTCTAAATTTTTTCAGATTAAAGTCACTTTTTCAGATTAAAGTCTGCTGATTTCAAATTCCTGTTTGGGAAAATATTGTCCCTAATTGCAAGGTCAACAAATGGAAGAGGAATGACTTTTATATAGGCAGAAATAAAAGGGAGGCTCTTCTGTACACAATTTGGTTGCTTGTATATCTAAAATCTAAAGAACACAAAATTTATTGCAACACACTTACACAGAAATCTCACTTACAGCTCTCACAAAAGGTTCAGTTTTGCATTGTCTACTATTCAGCTACAATCCTACATTCAATTAAAGCATCGATGGCACCTCCAAAGGTATAAATCGTACAGATGGTCTAAAGGGCCTTACTAGTCATGTGAGTTCAGCAGAGCAGCAGCATGTGGGAACATGTTGATAAATGCAGACCTTAAAATCCACTTCAGACGCTCTAATTCAGAATCTTTTATAAAGATTCTCTTTGTGATTCATCAGGATACTAAAATTTGAAAGCACTCTACTAGGTAGGTGGTTCTCTTCCTCCGTTGCACATTAAAATCATACGGAGAGCATAATTTAAAGACATGCCCGATTCTCATTCCTTCGACAACTTACATAATTTTGGGAGGGAAATAAGCATGTAGTTAAAAATGGGGGAGGAGGAATGTAAACTAAGACAAACAGATTTGAAAAAATATGTTTTGAAGTGCATTTCAGTTACTGTGTTTTTACATACATTTTACCTCTATGAACTTCATTTTCCTCAGAGAATGATAGTGATGATAAAATAAGTAATACGTGTGAACATGCATGTAGACCAATAGTATTGTTATTGATTGGCATGGTATAAAATCAAATAAATAGATATTTTAACAGATTAAGTATGCTCTTTCCAAAATAATAATATTCAAAGTGGTGTCTGTGGGTCCACTGAATTGGAAATAACAAATGTTTGTTAAAAATGCAAATAGTTCTTCCCTACCTCAGAACTTGTGCGTCACAATCTCAGGGATGGAATACAGAAGTCCATGTTTTTAATTAGCTACCAGTATAATTCCTACATGTCTTCAAGCCCCTGCCTTATGAGCTGGAAGAGGAATTCGAAAAGCTAAACTCACGGCTGTTCCCAGTACTCCAGCTAATGCTGACGCTCTTGCTGCCCCTCCTGCAATGATCTCTTACTTTATATGTTAATATTGTACAGACTCATTAAATTAACTTGCAGGTTTTTTTCTTTTCTGGATTACTCCAGGTATAAAATAATAAAATGGAAAGGACCAATTGGACAGAGATCGAGTTCATTCTGCAGGGACTTTCTGAGTACCCAAGAGCTGAAAAACTCCTTTTTGCGACGTGCTTGTTGATGTACCTGGTGATCCTCGTGGGGAACAGCACCCTGGTGCTCCTAACTCTCGTGGATTCCCGCCTCCAAACACCCATGTACTTCTTCCTGGGTAACCTTGCCTTCCTAGATATTTGGTTCACATCCTCCTTTGTCCCTTCAATGCTGATACACTTCCTATCCAAGAAAAAAACCATCTCCTTCACTAGATGTGTTATTCAGATGTCGGTGTCCTACACAATGGGGTCCACAGAGTGCGTGCTTCTGGCAGTGATGGCCTATGACCGCTATGTGGCTATTTGCAACCCTCTGAGATACCCCATCATCATGAGCAAGGCGCTTTGTATTCAGATGGCTGCTCTCTCCTGGGGACTGGGCGTTCTCAACTCATTGACAGAAACTCTTCTTGCCATCCGGTTGCCCTTCTGTGGAAAAAATGTCATTAATCACTTTGTGTGTGAAATACTGGCCTTTGTCAAGCTGGCTTGCACAGACATTTCCTTGAACGAGGTTGCTATCATGTTAGGTAACGTAATATTTTTGTTTTCTCCATTACTGTTGATTTGTATTTCCTACATCTTCATCCTTTATACTGTACTAAGCATCAGTTCAGCAGAAGGAAGGAAAAAGGCCTTTTCCATCTGCTCAGGTCACATAGCAGTGGTGACTGTGTTTTATGGGACGATCCTTTTCATGTATATGAAGCCAAAGTCCAAAGATAATGTTTCTGACAAACTGATTGCCCTGTTCTATGGAATAGTCACACCCATGCTCAATCCTATCATCTATAGCCTGAGGAATACGGAGGTTCATGGAGCTATGAGAAAACTGGTGACCAGACACTGTTTCTGGAGGAAAGGATGAGTTCATTCATAAAGTCAGCTCGTATAGTGAGGACAAAGGTTTTTTAATACAAATCCAACAAAAGAAAGGTTAGATGTTAGAATCACAGAATTTAGGAGTCGGAAAGAAATTTCAAGACGATAACCTAGCTTTATATTTTTATGAAAATGACATAAAAGTATAGAGTCAACTGGTCTAAGAAATGAGAATAAACTTTTAAAAATAAGAAAAAATTGAAATCAAGCTTTTCTAAGAAAAATCTAGTACAGGGGTCTACTTAATGATAAAACACGTACTTTTCATTCCCCTTTTTGAGAGAACTAGTTGAGTTGATGTTTTTCTGATTTTTTGTTTATTATTGGGTTTTGTTTTACCCAGGGACTTGATCTTTTCAGGTACCTACCTCCCAGACCTTACTTTTCAGGTACATATCTCCCCTTCTTCTTTCCCTCCCCATCTTTCTCCCACCTCCTTTGCACATGCTGTGCTCCATTCACTACGAAATTATCCAACTATATCATGGTCTTTCATACCTAAGGACAACAGCATGTGACACTTCACTCCCATCATCACATTTCTCTTTGTATGGTGACATCCTAGCAATCTTATTAAAGACAATACAAGTGTTATATTTTCTGCAAATCCTTTAAAAATTTACCCAAGTTTAGCTTTCCCCTCCTCCATGCTGCTTTGAACTTTATCTCTGTTCTAACAATTTTCCTTTTATACTACAATCATTTGTTAGCTTCTGAAATCTCCCCAATGGCAGAATTCACTGTTCTCTTTATGAAGTCTAATGTCAAATTCATTAAAAACAGTAGGCAGTAATTAACTGTTGAACTGATCAATTAATTAAACATTTAAAAGGAAAGCAAAATATAGTTCAAGGACTTAATATAATGCAGGAGATAAGAAAACTTGAATATATGTATTATTTCATTTACTAAATGAGAAATCCAAAAGCTAATTTTAAATGTATAGAAAAATAGAGCAGATAAAAGATTGAATAAAATATTAAAAGAGGTCATTTGGGCTGGATAAGACAAAAATCAGATCAGTGTATATTATTCCCTAATAAGCAATTGCTGAGAAAAATATATCAATTGTATAAATCCTTCTTAAAGAACACTGACAATTTTACTTTTTTAGAAGCAATAGATATTCGTTTTAAATATATTCCTTTCAAAAAATAATCCCCTTGAAATTGCTAGGGAGTAATAACATGTCGTTGTATTTTTTGTATAAAATAGCATATCTCATATTTATATAATATGTAGTTGAGCTTCCTGGTACAGGGTCATAGCCTGAGCTGGAGGAGGACAACATCTATGCTGAAGGGCCACATGGGAAGGTTCTAGTAACCCAGCAGTGTTCAGGAGAGCATCTTTGCTTGTTCTGCCCAGCATGATGTTTTGGAGCCTGACGGAGTAAGTGAAATATCAATGTGAAAGGGAGGTCCAGTTCTGGTTGTCAGAACTGAAGCAGAAAGAAGAGGATGCCCACACAGGAGATGGCCCACCTCTGGTGGCCAGAGCCAAGCAGGATGAAAGGGGTATACACACAAGATGTGGGGTAGGGATCCCAGTACCTGGTTAAGGATCACATCTGCAAAGTAGAGTTACCTAGCAGAAGTTATTAGAAGATAAGTGGGGTTAGGAAAATGTTGACCTGCCAGGGGAAAGAGTAGGGCAGGTGGCCCAGCATGAGTTGTCAGAGCCTGAATGTGTGAGGAAGGCATCCACAAGCTGACTCAGATAATGGGTATCCAAGACGAAGAGAGGCATAGAGGGAATCCCTGAATAAAGACTTAAATGGTGTGAGTAAGGCACACCCAAGGAAGAGAAAATAGTCAAGTGTGTCAGAATCCATCAGTCTGAAGCAGGCATCTTTGAAGAGGGACAGCCTTGCCTAAAGTGTTAGATCTCAATCAACCTAAAAAGAACGTTAGTGTGGGAACACTGGGGTGCTAGAGAATAATGTGAAGCAAAAGAAATGGGAGACCAGTTACACACAGGAGATAAAACAAGTAACAACCAAACATATTAGGTACAATGGAATCCAGGTTTCTCACGGTAGAGAAGGAGTTACAAATGGAAAAAACTAGAATAAACCTTGTGGTGTTGGTTTAGAATTAGAGATAGTCTGACCACCAAATGCATAGTCAACCAGCTTACATCCATATCTTTATAAAGTCATCACCCTTAAGCTTCTCCCCTCATCCAATTAATGGCTGCATTAGAGTTATTTACTTAGACCAATGAAATCATCTTTGATGACTGCTTGTCCATATATGACAGATCCTCAAATCCAACCCTACAACGCTGTAATTCCCATATTCATCCTGTCTTCATCCCACTGCTTTCTGTCTAAGTCTTTATTGCCTCTACGGGCACTATTGTAATGATCCTCAAACTCATCTCTCCCATTCTTAATCAATTCTCCATACTGTCACAAAATTGGTCTTTCTAACCTAAGAGTTTAACCTGATTACATCACAAGAGTGCAACAAAAACTTCACTGACTTTCCATTTTCTACAGAATAAAAACCAATGTACAAGGTTCTTGACAATCTGGCCTCATCAAACCATTTCACCTTTTTATCTCTTAAATGAATGCTAATCAATAGCCCTGGAAGGATCTCTCCCTTCCTTTGACTTGAATAACAAAAATTAGCAGCAATTGGTTGCTTGTTTTGAATTTATTTTCCTCATTTGATTGTCACAACAAACTCATGATATAAGTGTTGCTGTATTCATCTTCCAAATGAAGTAAAGCACAGAGAGGTCAAATTCAGTTTCCCAAGGTCACACAGCTAAGAAGTAGAAGAGTGGGAATTCAATCCTGAGTTGTTGGGTTGTAAAGCCCATGATTTTCCATACCACTACATCACTACTCCTGTTGCAGCAGCTACTAAATTGACAAGTATTGACATTGTAAATTAAAAAGATGATTTTTCCAAAATTTGTATTTCTTTAACAGCAGTATGTAGACCATTACATAGAATAATATACTGTGTGATTTTAATGGAGAATCACGTTTTCATATCTCTTATTGTATTGTGCTAATGAGGGTTCAGTGGAAAGGATAATGAAGAGGATTTTCTGAATTAATATCCATTCTCATTTGAACATTGCTCTTAACTTTATTCAAAACCTTTTTGTCATCATATACCCCTACTGCTTCTTCAATAAAGAAGTCGTCTGTGTGCTAACATTAACGGTTATTGATTATTTCTTATATGGAATATACCATTAACCTTGACTCGAAATCTCTCCTTTGCATTGTATTTAAAAAGTGATGACTAATGCTAACCCCATCCTGCTATTAGATGTATTAAAATAGCCAATTATGTAACATAAAAAAGACTAGTCACAGGTAATAAAAGACTGAGGAAGCCACGGTGATCTAGTGTGTGTGCAACTGCAGTTGACTCACACAGGGCAGAGCAACCCACAGTCCTCAAGCCCATGATCCTATCAAAAGCCCTGAAAGGTTTTCACAAAGCCAAGCTAATAGGTATTTGATGAAGACAGTTTCGGAAAACTACCCACTTGGAGATAATAAACCCAAGGCCAGATAATAGAAAATGTTAAAAGGGATACACCCTTTACTTAGGAAGCCTCCACATAGAAACAGAGGTTTGTAAAGTTTGGATACTTTTTACCTCCTCCTCCATAGATTATACTCACCTTGCCCTTATGTAGGCAGTGAAGGTGCATCTCTGAATGAGGGAAGAATGAGTGAATATGACCAGTTGGATTAAAAGTTTTAAGTCTAATCACTGTGATAGCTGTTACATACATATACGGGTACTCGCCTTTCTATTATCTCCACTCTCTCACGCTTCTATTACTCTTCCAAAGACCATAGATCATTGCCTTCAAGGATTATCATTGGATAATGATTGGTCAATCCATTGATCCCAATCTATCTACTTGTCTTAAAGGTGTCACCCGTTAGACAGACTAGTCAAATCTTTGATATGATTTTCTCACATGCCTAAAGTTAATCCCAGCACATCTGTCTCTTTCTTCTACACCAGTGGGCATGCCTCAACCTGACTCTAAACCATCACAATTCTATTGACTCTGGTGACAACTCCATGACAAAAGCAAATAAGTTTTGTACATTAACTTCACATTTAGTCATCTGGTCTAGAGGGGATCTACAAATACTACAAAAGCTGCTGAGTATACATTTTTTTAATCTCTGGCATATTATGGTTTATATAAGATGTATTCATATATTTCAGTATTTTATACCAATTTAATGAGTGTTGGATATTATAAATTCTGTAGTATAGATTACATGCCTTTTCATTCTAAGTGCTAATAGGCTCATTTATACCCATGGATTTAAGAAACCAGGTGTCAGGGAAAATCACAGTAAAAAAGGATACTAATAGTTTCACTGAAATACCCTAAAGCTTTTTTGAATGTACAAAATAATGGCAGCACCCTCAGACCAACAGCATACCCTAAACTCTCTACTTATTTTTTTCCTGACTGGCACTCCTCTATCCCACTTCTATTCAGAATATGTTTGTGCAGACCATTTACATTTGTACATAGACATTTCCATTGCACACATCTAGCTTCATGTACAAACATATCTACACATGTAAAACATGGCCACACATTTATATAATATGAAATTATTTCCATAAAATGTAGTTATACTGTAGAAGAGGTTGTATGACTTTGCTAATTGTCATAACAAAATACCACAGATTGTGTGCCTTAAACAACAGAAATCTATTTGCTCATTGTTCTAGAGACTAGACGTCCAAGATTAAGTTGTTGGCAGATTTGGTTTCTTCTGAGGTCTCTCTCCTCAGCTTGCAGACGACCACTTTCTCACTATGTCCTCTCCTCTGTGTGTGAGCATCCCTGGTGTACCTACGTGTGTCCAAATCTCCTCCTCTTAAAACAACACAAGTCAGATTATATGAGAGCCCACACTAAATGGTCTCATTTTAACTTACTCACCTCTTCCAAGGCCAAAACTCCTGATATAGACACATTCTGAGGTACTGGGGGTGTGAGAGCTTCAACATTAAGAGAGAAACAATTCAGCCTAAAACAGAGGTTAATCATAAGTTAAAAAAATCTACCGGAGTTATTATATTTGTATATTACATGTATACAATTTTGAATACTCAATACACTAACTTAGTGTTTAAAGTTATATTTATACTCTATAACCCAAAACAAAAATTGAAATTCGTCATCATGAGATCTATTTGTATAACATTTCAGATATACTTATGTAAAACATATACATATATAATTATATATATATATATATATATATATATATATATATATACATACATATATGTGTGTGTGTGTGTGTGTGTGTATATATATATATATATATATATATAATTGTAGAGTTTCAGTGGTGGGTCAAGGAAGACACTTAGGAAATCACACATCTCATTTGAAATGTGTATCTTCCCCCATTATCCCAATGTTCTGGTGTATATTGACCACTAAATATCTCTTAATGTTTACCAATATTATTTGCTGCTATGGATTGAAAGAGCACAAAGAGCGTTCCTACTCAGCAATTTTTTCACAGCTGCTTTCACCTCTTTGTTTCATAGACTATGAATGATAGGATTTAAAATGGGGGTTAATCCAGCATATACCAAAGCTATAAATTTGTCTATTTCCTGTGAACCTACAGCTGAGGGCTTCAGGTACGTGGAGAGACCTGTCCCAGAGGACAAACCCACCACAGTTAGGTGAGCTGCACACGTTGAAATGGCTTTGCTTCGACCATCCACTGAAGTGATTCTTAGGATGTTGCAGAGAAAGAACACATGAGAGATACAAATGAGAAGCATCGACACCGGAAAAAGAAATATCCTGATTACCAGCATGATTAATTGTACCTTGGAAGTGTCTACACAAACCAGTTTCAAGACAGCCAGAATTTCACAAGTGAAATGATCAATGATGCTATTTCCACAGAGAGGCTGATGCAGCACAGACATTGTTTCCACCAGGGTGGTGAGGGAGCCTGTCACCCAGGCGCCTGCTGCAACTTACACACAAACCCTCTTGTTCATGATAATGGGGCACTTCCAGGGGTTGCTGATGGCTACATATCGGTCATATGCCATCATTGACAGGAGCACACACTCAGTGGAGCCCATGGCAAGGGAGAAGCACATTTGAGAGGCACATCCTGGGAATGAGATGGTGTTTTTCCCTGAAACGAAGTTTGCCAGCATTGGAGTGAGAGCAGCAGAAGTGTACCAGATGTCCAGAAAGGAGAGGTTGCTGAGAAAGAAGTACATGGGTGTGTGCAGGCGGGAATCCAGGATGGTGATGGAGATCAGAATAATATTACCCAGCAAGGTGACCAGGTACATCAGCCAGTGCAGCTCAAATATGGGGCTTTCAGCTTTGGGGTAGTGAATAAATCCCAGAAAAATAAAATTTGAAATGACTGTCAATTTTGTCTTGACCATTTTATTCCTTATTGTTCATTTCATATAATGAATAAAAGTATACATTGTATATACTGAAAATTTAAACTCTACCAACTTTCAAGGTGTCTTTATTAGTAGTACTTTAAAAGAATCATTATCCTGACAATATCATTAATTATTCATTCATTCATTCATTCAAAATTTAGTGAATACGCTATAAGTCACTGAAGATCTAGAGCTGAATTACATAAAAGTTGCTCTCAGGCAACTCACAATAAAATATAAGACACTTTCAAGTAAATGAACAATTACAATCAAATGATATAAGTATGCCCCAGGGTACTAGGCAAACATGAAATAATCCTAACTGTATGCTGGGGGTATTGCTCAGTGAGACATTTTGAGAATTAGTTTAATCAAAAAATGCATTGGACCTATTCAAGTTAAGGACTGAGGAGGTTTTCTGGCAAAGAGATATTTTTTATAAAAGCTAAAATGAGAAGAGATATGGTTGTACTTCATAAAGCTGCAAATTATGTACTATAACAGATGGATATGCTTCACACTAAAGAACATAAATAGAAGATAGACAAGAGTCCAATCACTATCACACTACCTGATTTCTGTCCAGTATTTTTGAATATGGAATGATCTTGAACCTGTACTTCCTTAGAAAAAAATCATTGTCAAAGACATGTATTTTATAATGCAAATCAAATTACTTGCAATATATCTCACAATTGATCACCTATGGCAACATGCTTAAAAACCAGTGGCCTACAAGATAGAGTTCAAATGAAATCAACCACCAACACACAAGCCTCACGTTTTCATCATTGCCTGTTTCTCCAATCTCACCTCCCAACATTCCACCTCCATACCTTGGTCTAAAACAACAACCGACTTGTGGTTCCTCATACTTACCATGCAATTTTGTATTTTTCTGGCTTTAATCTACAGTTTATTTACCTGGAGTGTCCTTCCTTCCCACCTCCAGTCTTGTCTTCCTTGAATTCTCTTATCCAGTCATTAAAACTGTATGCTGCTGTTTCAAGTACGCGTCATCCTTTGTACATACTTATGTTACTCAAATGTATCACACTGAACTATCGTTACAGGTGCACAACCAGGGGGCTATGAGCTTCTCAAGAGCTTGTTCCTCACAATACTAGCAAAGGAATAATTCCCCTTAATAACACATTGCTGCCTTGATACATGTTAAAATAAGTACATTTTCACTATAGTTCTCTGTGTCAACATAAAAGTCTGAAGAGTTCTCAGTTTGTCATTTACAGTTGCAATCTTATCTGCAACATTAAAGAACTAGTTGAATTAAGAAACAAAGATGATGAGCTCTTATCTTTACATATCTGACGTACAGAGAGAGGGGGAAAGACAACCACCACTTGTACTCTTAGAAGAGGTAGAAATGCTTCCCAAACAATCATTCTCTGTACGGAATTAGAGCACTGTCCCCAGAATGTGAGATTTGGGCTCTAAATCCAACCATGCTACTTACTGGTCGGCAAAATCAGGCAAATCACTTGACCTCTTTGAAAGTGTTTTTTCTAATCCATTCCAGAAGGATGATTATTCCTATCTTGTGCAGGTATCAGAGACCTAGATTAATTTATTTTAAATTCTCCCTCCACCACTCCAGTTACATGGCTTCTCTAATTTCTGACAATCACAAAAGGTTTAAGATTTCACAGTCTCCCTGCTTTCCAGAACCATAATTGCCTGTGTGCTGCTCCAGTGCTGGCCCACATTGACCCAGATTTGAAGAAACAAAAAACGGTACATTTCACAATCTATTAAAACTCAACCCCAATCCATGGTTGAATATAAAACGCTTACTGGTTATTTCCAGAAAAGTGAAAGACATGTCTGGTCTCTAAAGTCCATTTTGGTCAATATACACCACCACTTCCACTGAGGGTTTCTCTATTGATCTTTCCTCAGCCAACACCCAGTCTTCTTGCTCTAGCTCGGGGTCCTTTTCCTCTCTTCATCACCCTCGTCCTTCCTTTCAGAAACAAGCAATGAAGTCTTCTTTTCTTGTGCATATTGAGTCCCCACTCATTCCCTGACCATTATCTTCAATCTTTGCCAGTCTCATCTACCCTAAGTCATTTTATTTAGATACTTTCTCTTTCTCTAAAAGGATATCTGATTACCGTGCTAAAATAATCAAATGTTTTTCTACAAGCTCCCTTCTTTATTTCTAAATGTCAGGGCCAGAATAGATTCAGAGAACTTCTAACCCAACCCTCTCCTTTTAAAGTTGATGGATGCTTGGAGGAGTTGAATGAATTGTCTGAGGTAAATGACAAAATGTAGAGTATAATAACACTAAAAGTTCTATACTATATTCAGGACTCATTTCTTCACTGCAATATTTGCCTGCCAATTTGTACTTCTTTTTAAAGTAAATATCTCTATTCTGGCTTTTTTGACCTAGCTGAAACCCATTAATCAATTTTGTAAGTCTGAGAGTATAGAAAGAGATGCTCCCATTTCCCTCAGCACTTGTGATGAACATCTTTCTTTTTGGTTATCGAGTGTGTCAATGTTTAGAGTTAAGGTTATCTTCAGCACAATCTTTCTTACAAATCTGGTACAGTGCTCTAAAGAGTAAAACATTCTGAATTTTATAATTATAATAATGAAAACTATATTAGAAAACCCTATGAAAACTATATTAGAGTCAGTTGTGCAGACGTATTTTATTCAGAAGATTGCAGTGAAAAAGCAGATGGATGTTCTTGGTTTGCAAAAAAATCAACCCAAATTTTGCTTAATTCACAAAGTCTCCTATTAAATAAAAATTTCAAAATAATTTCTTGAGAGAAGTCATGACGGGGAGATTTGTTCTGCCAAAATCTCCACCTGTGATCTGCTCCAAAAAAAACTTCCAAAGGGTTATCCCTGGAACCAAGACTATGAAAGTCTCTTGTTGCTATTAGGGACCTTCCAACTCCCTTAACAATTTAATGTTGTGATTCTCAAACATAAAGAAGTGAAGACACTTTCCAGTTCTCAAGGGTGTGAGTCTCCAAGATACATCAACTAATTGAGGACCAAAAAAAATTAAGCAAATATTTAAAAAATTATTTTAAGTCATTGGCCTAGTAAAAGACCTACTTTGGGGGCAGCATTTGTGCAAGGAGAACTAGAGGAGCCTACTTGCCATTCCATCTGTAGATTGCCCCATATTATACAGCAAACATTCCAATTAATAGAACTATAGAAATCCTTTCCACATGGCTTCTGAATTTGTAAAGTGACCCATTTATGTTCAGAAATCTCTCCAAATATCACAGTTATCTGAGTAATAAAAAATAAGATATCCTTACTGAGTTTTCAAATGGCCGCAAAGTGAAGAGAGCTCATTGATCAATCAGGTAATTTATTACTATCAAATGCCTCTGAAATAGACTAAGTTCCTAGTACAATGTGTGTGATTTGGTAAAGATTACATAATAACCCTGATGGTTTGGAACATCAGAATGAGTACTGGACTTAAAGTAAAAGAGTTATGGACTGAACCTCAGCTCAACTACTGATTAGCTAACTGATCTTATACAGCTGTGGTATATTAATTGCATTAATGACCTCAGTTCTTCACTCCTTCCTAGGCCCGCCTCATCTGATTTAAGCCTTAGGCATGTAACTTGACTTGGTCACCATAGCATGAGCAAATATAATGCAAGCAGATATGTAAATCACTTGCACAATTAGGTTAGCCCTCTCTCTTCCATCTCTGCTATTGTCATGAGACTATGTCCAAGTTAGCCAACTGGAGGACGAAATGCACATTAAGCAGAACTGAGTTGCTGCAGTTGCCACAGCTGAGGCCATCCCAGGTGAGCCAACTGTCAGTCAATCTTCAACAAATGAGTGAGTCCAAAAACAAGCCAACTCACAGCTGATATGACATGCAAAAATAATCTAGTTACGATCACCTGGCTTCAACCCAGATAAACTGCATCTCATAGACTTTAATAAATGTTTATTTTGGTATGCCACTGAGGTTTTATAATTGTTCATTATGCTGCAGCACTGTAGTAATATAAGACAAATGTAACAATAGATGTTTTCATTACCAATCCAAGATTGACTCACCTGGGCCTTAATCCTTCTTAAAAGAATCACAATTTTATTCATTTTTCTATCCCATTTTTATCCATAGAATACACTGATTAGTTCAAATCTCCTGTCTTACTTTCTAGAAGCCTTATATTTTTACTTTTTATATTGAAATATACAGTCCATCTGGACTTAATGTTGGTGTATGGTATGAGACAAAGGTCAAGCTTTATTTTTTACTATGCAGATACTATTTGACTCAGCATGATTTATTGATTTATGATTTCCCACTGCTTTGCAGTATCACTTTTGACATAAACTAATTGACCATATTTCTATGGATCTGTTTTGGTCCTCTTGTTCTTTTCTGCTGGTCTATTTTTCTCTTTGTATCAATATTACATTGTATTATTAACTGTAACTCTATAATAAGTCTTGATTTCTGGTTCTTTAAATTTTTTCTTCTTTATAGATGGTTTGGCTGGTATTGGTATTCATATATTTTAGCATAAATTTATCAGTTCTCACAATATACCGGCTGGAATTTTTATTGTGATTGCCTTGAACTAATATGTCAATTTAGAGAGAATTAACGTCTTTAAATGACTGCATTTTTGAATCCATTAGAAAGATATATCTTTCCATTTATTTAAATCTTCTTTAATTCCTCTCAATAATCGTGTATTGGTTTTTCTTATATGAATGTCTTGCACATATTACATTAGATTAATTCACATATATTTTATGTTTTTGATGCTATTGTAAGTTGTGCTTTAAATTCCATTATCTACTTTTTGTTGTTGGTATGTAATGATTTTTCTATATTAAACTTGTTATTGATCAATTTTGCTGAATTCACTTATTAATTCCAATAGTTTGTAGACCATTTGGGTATTCCATGTGCCTATAGTATCATTTGTAAATAATGACATTTTTTTCTTTCTCTCACTTATGTATTTGGCATTAGCTATGGTACTAATTATGAATCCAGTACAATATTGAATATGAGTGATGATAGCACACATTTTTGTCATCTTTTACTTCATTTATTATAGGTAATGAAATATATGAGTTTTTGTCTAACACATTACTCTTTGTTTTCTATTAGTCCCACATATTCTATTTTATCCTTTGTCTCTCTTGCTTTCTTTGGAGCAATTTGCCATTTTCCCTTCATTTAAAAAAATTTTTTTTGCAAGGATGCTAACTTTAGAGATAAAAACCTATATCCCTGACTTATAAGGTTCTAAGACATGTGATATCACATATCGCTTACATATAATATCAATTATCACTTCCTAGAAAATGCTAAACTTTAAATTCCCCTTAACCACTCCTAGTTATTACTAAGTTGTGATTCTACATATAACTTAGAAGCTAAAAACACTACGATTGTTGTTTGTTACACTTGATATTAATTTAAATTGACCGATATGCTCATCCATTATTATTCTTTACTATTTGTTTCTGAAATGATTTTCTTTCCACCTGAATTTCTTTCAAGGCAAGATGGCTAGCGATGAGAGACAGAGAGAAACAGACAGAGAGAGAGAAAAAGGGTGGGGGGGATTTGGGAAGAGGGGTCTGGAAATGTTTTCATTTTGTTTCTACTTTTGAAAGATATTTTCACTGAGGATATAATTATTGGTTGGCAATTATTTTCTTTCAACACTTAAAATACTGTGTATTACATTCTAGTATCCTTTGTTTCTGTTGAGATGTCACATCTAAGATTTGTTGCTGCTTTTTTGAGGAAAAGACTTTGATTTTTCTTTTGATTGGCTGCTTTTTAAATTTATATTTTATGTTTGTTTCTGAAATTTTACAATGAGGTTCTTAAATGTGGCTTTCTCTTTAGACATTGTTGATTTCCTTGCTTTTGTAACTTGATGTTTTTCATAAGTTTGAAAAAATCATTTATTATTAGCCATTTTCTCTTTTTCCTCATTTCCTCTTTTTCCTCTCCTTGTGGGTGTTCAGTTATATACATGTTAGACTTTTCCAACATGTCCCATATATCTCTCACAGTCCTTTCTGTATTTTCCTTCATTTTTCTTCTCAATGCACTAGTATGGATATTTTGTTCTGACGTATGTTCCAGTTTGCTAAGCCTTTCTTCAACCTTGTTTAATCTGTTGTTAAATCCATTAAAATCTAGTCAGTTCTTAATTCAAGCTGTATTTTTAAGCTTCATAATTTCTACTAGATTGTTTAATGTAATTTCTAATTCTCCAGTAAACTCATCTTGTTATCTATGGTGAGCAACATGTTAACATCAGATATTTTGAAATCTGTGTCTGATAACTTCTATATTTGGATTAACTGAAGGTCTTCAATTTGTCTGTTTTTGTCTCTTGATCCTGTATCTTACAACACCTGGTAATTTTTAAGTTAAATGCCAGATTTTGTTTATGAAAAAAGTGCAAAATCCCTGGTTGATGTTTTATTTATACAAAGAGAATTCACTTTATCCTCACATCGAAACCTAGAATAGGGGTGATTGCCTTATATCAAAGAGAGATTGAGATAATTTAGGGATGAATTTCAGAGCTTGTAAGACTTAGCAAAATCTGGTTCATCTCCTTTTTAAGATTTATCCCTCTAGAGTCTGAACTGAGACCCTGGAGTTTACATAAGGGAATTTTATCTTTCATGAGTCCGAGACCTCAATGCTTAGCTCATAAGTACTTTGGGAGTGCTGAAATTTCATCTAATGTGTTCAGTCCATTTTTGCTCAATTTCCAGTCCTGTTACCCTGAGCAGCCTAAGAATAAGCAAATGCCTCATGTAGAAAAACAATGACAATTGTTGAGATCATGGATCTGTACCCCCCTCGGTTCAGAACTTTGGCCTCCCTTCAATTCGGAATGGATGACTTGGTCCAAAATCCAAGTCTTGTCTTCCCAGACCCATGAGATTGCCAAAATCTATTCTCACTCTCTTTTAGCAGCATCCCTCTGCCCACTATCTAGCCTGCCAACAGGCAATGAAGAATCAGCAAATGCCCTAAGAGAAAAAAAGAGGAGCACAGAATGTTTGATTCACTTAAATGAGCTTCCCTTCTCTTCAGAATCTTAGCTCCTCATATCCTGACTTATTCGGAAGCAATTTAATTCATTTAAAAAAATTTATACTATGCAGCTTATCTAGTTTTCTTAGTGATACTATTAGCTACTCTACTCAAATGTCCAATATTGTTAATTTTCTTTTTCAATTTTAAAAAGTATGTCTCTCTGACTAGAGTGTAAGCCCTATTAGGGCAAAAATGTTTGTCTATTATGTTCACCAACATGTCATGTGTATCTAGAAGACTGGTAAGGAAATATTAGGCACCAAGAAATATATCTGACTTGAATTGAATATCTTTGGGAACCCAATACATGATCTATTGTATTACATCACTTCCAGCTGTCTGCTCTGCAAGTGTCTAATACTTTAAAGTATATTAGTGTTTGCTCTCTGTGCTGCCCTATTCTGCTTACAATAGACATTCTGGATTAGGAAGAAATTCTTAGTTGTTGCAGGGCTCATCAATATTTACTACTATAGTGAGTATTCTGGAGTTGAGAAAAACAAGCTAAAACAAGAGAATTTTATTTGAAAAATGTACTGTTTTCCAACAGTGGCTACGGACTATTTAAAACTAGGATTTGGATTTCTTAAAAATTAAGATTCCCCCATACCACAAACAAGCAGATTGGAGAAAACATGCAATATTTCTAGATACAAAATATTATAGCAAATGTAAAGTCCATTTTCTTAGTACCTGGTATAAGCAAGCTCCCAGGAATCCTATAACACATATTTTAAATTATTTTAGTGAGACAGAAGAGAAGAAAATGAAAATAAGTAAAAAAAACACCTGGTCACTATCTGATGTCTAATAAATGTAAAGCAAATTATAAATTTCAAAGTAAATTGGGAAAAACATCACTTTAAAAGAGTGTCTTGGTGGATTTGATCTGGCAAAGAGATCTTCTATGGGAGTAGATTCTGAGACAGAATGACTTGTGCCAAGGTGGTTAAGATCCAAGACCTTGCAGAAAAGCTTCACATTTTTAGCACAGATGATGGTCCATCGTCTGGAAGATTTAACGTCCTAAGTGACTATCTTCCTGGGGTCCAGTTAATGAACTCTCACATATCATAGAGCTTGTTTAAAAACTTAAGGTGAAAAAAATGTACCAGAGGATAACGTGCTTTATTTTTAGAGAAGATGAGAAACTGTTCTGATCTACACTAATTGACTCCGTGTTATTAATGATAGGCTGACATCCCTTCTAACTGGATCCAAACATTCAAAACTAAGCACACCTATACTCCTCAATTAGTATGAATCTATTAAATTATTAAACATTCTAACAAAATTCAACATCAGCTAAATGGTTAACAAATTTTATGTTTCAGACCAATAATTTCCATGGATATCAGGCAGGCTACAAGCACAAATCTTTATCTGTCCAGAGTAATGTTCTTTATGACTCATGAGGAAATTGGGCAGAAAAATATTAGCTTACTCGTAGCCTTAGTTGATATTTCCTCAGCATCAATTCTGTATGGAGGGCATGGTTTTCCCAGAGCCTCAGGGTAGCCTTAAAAAGGCAGTTAATAGCCCATTCTTAGAAACTAGAGAAACTTGTTATCCTTCAGAAGTCAAGATATTTCATGGATGTGATAACTCAAGATCATAGTCAATAAGTACTCATACATTTTGTCCCAGGTTTATACAGATCCCAGAAACTCATTTTCCCAATTTGGTGGAAAGTGGGAAATGTGGCTTTTAATGCCAGTCTTTTCAGAGTCATGGCAAATACATCTTGACATTTTCAAGCTACCTCAGAATTTATGGAATCATGAATGACATCTCATTTTTGAAAATTCCAAGTTATTTAGCTTTTGAAATAATATGAAAGTCTATCATGGCCTTAAAAGGCCATTAGCAAGAAGAATATCAAGGACGTCTTGTAAAGTAATGTCTTTAAGTAATGATATATACAAATAGATAGAACAAAAGAAAATCTAAGTGCAAATGTATGAGCATCAGGCAATTTTACCTTAAGATAACTGTTCAATCCTTATCAATGATATTTATTAGGAAAGTATTTGAAATGGTTCCTATTTGCCTATAGATACTGTTCCATTATACTTTAGTATTTAATGTTAAAGATGATTAATAGGCCAAGGATTACAAGTTCAAAATAGATTTCCCATTATATGCTCCTCATCTCATAAGATGCAGAGCCAATAAGAGAAATCTTCTGATGGGAAAGCTAACATGTTCCAGTGGAAAAACACAGAGTTGCTTTATTTTGGACTCTCATTCTTTCACTTGTTATTTAATTATCTCAAATCATTTTAAATGAGTTGGTGGTCATTCCCTCCATAACAAAGAAAAAAAGAACAAATTGTTTATAAACAGATGATGCAGTTTTATTCTAACAAGGAACTAGCAGAAATAACCATTTTAGTGAATTATTGCCTGAAAGAAAATCCACAGATTCATATTATGGGTGGTCATTACACAATTTTTCAGTGACAATTTAATATCTAATTTGTAGCATAGTTTCCAAATGTAAAGGATCTCCTAACTTTCCATCTAGTATCTCCAAACTGGATCAAAGACCTACCCACTTAATTTGAAGAGCCCTGGAAGTATCTCACATGTGCTGAATAGTATGTGTGCACTCTGACCCCCTCAAGACACTGTCGTCACAATGTTATGATCTGCTATTCCTATCACTGCCCTGGAATCTGATGCTCCTGTTGCCTTTAATAGGCCCTACTGTTTAGGGTTATCATAAATTAATCATTCAAACTAGGACACTTGACAATGAAAGGGAGAACTATTACTAATTACACTAGGGCAACTGGTGTTAACTAGACTAGTTCTGAGCAAATAGAGACATATAGTCACAATACCAAGGTGGTTTCCATTAGTACCATCATGTTTCAAAGCTACACGATCTTCCACATAAAAAAGTAGGCATCACACTCTGTTACCAGCATCCCAAAAGAGTACTGTTTGTGCCCTGGTTGGCACAAACTACTTAAGCTTTGGCCTGTACCTGATCACTTCTACGGAACAGACCTAAGTTCATGGAGTCAGGCTGGGGAAATAAAATCTGGACAGATATCATGCTTCCCAGGGACTCAGGGTAGTAATATTTAAGATATAATTCTAATCTGAGGCAGAGGCATCTCATTAACATAACAGGAGACCAGAGCTAAGGAGAGAGTTAGATGATAAGGGATCTTCATGAAAGTTTTTGGTGGATGTTAGGAACAGTGAGATCTGATATCTAAGGTTTTCTTTTTTCCTTTCCTTTACTGTCATTCCCTTATATCTTCTTCAAATCTTTAGTTAGTAAATAGAAGTCCAGATCTAGCTATCCTTCAGGGAATGAAGGTAAATCCATGCATGGGATAGAACAAACTGGACAAAGAACTGCATCAACATTGATGACATTGAAGAACAGGCAGAAATGACTAGCAGTGACACCTAAGTAGTGGTCTGAAACCAGAGACAATCAGCTACAACCAGTAATCTCTACAGACTCCCATTCAGTCACCATTCAGGTCTTTTTCTATTTCACTCTGAATGGCACATTGTTCTCTCCTAAGAAAGTCAACTAAAGTTCAAAAATTGCTAGTCTCTCTGTTCCCGAAATATTTTCCAAAGAAGGGCCAATCTGAAATATGGTGGTTCCACTTTCTGGACAGATGTAGAATGACCAGTACTGAACACAACAAGGTCAGAAAACCATGAATCAGTGAAACAGCTCCATTTCCTTTCTTTTTTTTTTTTTTTAATCTAATTTTGAACAAACTAGTTTCTAGCTAGCTTCATTGACCATCATAATGAAATAAAGCAATGCAGAGGAATAACAAAAATAATTTCCAGAAAATAAATTCCCACGAGCTCCATCTTGGGAATAAATATATTTGATGTAAAAGCAGGCTGTGAACCTGGATATAAAACCTCCACTGTTTTGTTAATCAAATCTTTCATGACTTCCTTGGGTACGGTGACAACTTCTGGCACGAGAGAAATTTTGACTCAGTTTATCCAAATCTAACAGCTTTATGTATTGGAGAAACTACATCTTAAAATATTTTATTTGTCATATAGTTTCAGAAAGGATACCATTGCATGAAGTTAGTTAGGACCTTGTTGTTGTTGTTGTTATTAGATATAGGCTCTAGAAAGGATTAAATTGTGGTTCACTCAAATTTCTTGGAGGACAGTCTCAGAAAATAATTATTAACAGAGCTAAAAGACTGATTCAAGGAGACAGAGATAGAAGTAAAATTACAACGAAATAAAGGAGCCATTCAATTACCCTCTTTGTGGTGTGGTATTCTGTATAACGCTCCCTGCTGCCTCATTTCTGAACTGTAAGGGGGAAAATAGATGTCTATTTTAAGTTAAAAATACAAGTTTTAATTTAAAAAGTGTTTCAAAGGATAAAATAAAACCAGGAATATTTAAAAATGTAAATACAAAGTTAACAATTAAATAATGTGGGATTTTAATTAGCACTTAAAAACTAAAGCAACTAAACAGAGATATATAAAACCGAGTAACTTAATACCTCATAGTTTTCTAAATTTCTAAAAGAAGCATAAGATAAACTACATAAAATTTAAAATATATATGGTGATAGAAGGAGAACTGACTCTGGGTGGTGAACACACAATGGGATTTATAGATGATGTATTATAGAATTGTACACTTGAAACCTGTATAATTTTATTAACCAATATCACCCCAACAAATTTAATAAAAATTTTAAAAAGTTAAATAAAATAAAAAATACACTGATTTATATAAAAAATATTTGAGGCTAATATGGTAGCAGGTGAAGAAAAAAGAGGTGTAACATTAAAATAAACATTAAAATCTAACATGAAAATTTGAAATGTGACATTTAGTCAAGAAGAAATAAAATGATAAAGGTATAAACTTTTTAAAAATCTTATGGTTATCACAGCAAAGGAAAGAAATATAAATCCCAGATAAAAATCAAGTGTGAAAAAACATCTAAAAGGCAGATCTAATGACAAGGTAGGTCTAATAAAAAGGTAGGTTAAAAACAAAATTCCTCTTGGATCAACAACATACTTCATGGAAGGAGAGTCAACAAGACAGAAGCAAAGCTCTGCTTTTATCAGTGGATATTTGACACAGAAGTTATTTACATTTAATTTTCAAGCAGCTGTAAAAATCAGTTATTTGATTCAAAGTTCAAAGCAGTTAGATCCCACATATCAGAAGTTCTTTGGAAAGAAGACTACAATAGGTATGTTGAAAGCAGAAAAGAAAAATAATTTAATGCCTCATAGTTAGAGATGAACAAAAAGTTATAAAAATAATAGTATTCTAGAACCAAAAAGTTTAATAGTGTACAGCTACCTAGACAGAGCATTACATATCATGCTTACATATTTGAATAGACTCCAAACATATTAAATTATTTTAGTACTTACAGTATTGAAAATTAACAATTTTAACTGAGTTTTAAAAATCTGAAACTAGGCTTCATTCTGTCTTGTAACAAAAATTAAAAAGTGTGAAATTCGTTTTGGAAATAATTTCATCAAAAAAATTTTAAGGTTTTTGATACAAGTGTACCTTTTTCCTGTCTGGAAATTTCTCTCTCTATTACACTATCCCTTCACTTGCCCTTACAATCAAGCTTGTCAATAACAACAACAACAAACTACAATCATTGACTCTTAAAAAACTGAAGTTTATTTACTTACTTTCATTATACAGTGCACCAAAAAAAGAACATTTTAGAGCTTAAAAGATTTCAGAGATAAATTTAACACAGCAGCAAGTACCTATCTATTTGACTCTTTGGTTTACCTGGCTGATCTCCTCATTATGATTATAAAAAATTACCTGTCCCTTTCCCATTTACTTGTTAAAAACTTTTCTTATAAGTAGGTGTTTTACTGCCTCCTTCACATCCTTGTTTCTGAGACTGTAAATTAATGGATTCACCATGGGAGTCACCACCCCATAAAACATGGATATAAGTTTGTCAGTAGCATCCAAATCATCTGAATGAAATGTCTCTCTAGACTTCGGCTTCATGTACATGAAGAGAATGGTCCCATAGAAGATGATCACCACAGTCAGGTGGGCTGAGCAGGTGGAGAAGGCTTTGCTTCTCCCCTCAGATGTATGGATCTTAAGGATGTTGACAACAATTAACGAGTAAGAGATGACAATCAAGAGCAGGGGCATCAATGTGAACAAAGTCGTGGCCACAAGCATGATGAACTCGTTGCCTGAGATGTCTGCACAGGCCAATTTCATGACAGCCAGAATTTCACAGGAGAAATGATTGATGACATTATTCCTACAGAAAGGCAATTGTACTACAAACACAGTTTGTACGGCAGAGTTGACAACTCCTATGACCCACGACCCAGCTGCCATGGGCACATAGGAATCCTTGCTCATGATGACAGGGTATCTCAGAGGGTAGCAGATGGCCACATAGCGGTCAAAGGCCATCATGCCCAGGAGCACGCACTCTGTTGTCCCCATGGCCAAGCCAAGGAACATCTGTACTGCACAGCCAGAGAAGGAGATGGTCTTTCTTTCTGAGAGGAAGCTCACCAGTGTGGGGGGAATGGAGGTAGTGGTGTAGCAGATATCCAGGAAGGAGAGGTTCCCCAGGAAGAAGTACATGGGCGTGTGCAGGTGGGGGTCCAAGATGCTGATGGAAATAAGGGTGCCATTGCCCAAAAGGATGACCACATACATTATTAAGATTAGCGCAAAAAAGAGTAGCTCAAGCCTTGGGTAACCAGAAAGCCCCTTTAAAACGAATTCCACCAGAATGGTTTGGTTTTCCCAGTCCATACTTTCTCTCTTTTACCTGTAAATATTCAAATAATTTACAAATAATAATTTCTTTACTGTGGTAAGTCCAAGTTCACTGATACGTAAATATTAAAGTTTGCTGTGAACCCAATGAGAAGAAGGAAGAAAGAAAATAGAGAAGAGAGAAAAGGTAAGGTAGTGAAGAAATAAAAAATAACAGGAGAAGTATGAGGGAGAAGCTCTTTCTAGATCAGCAACTTTGTGAGGTTTTATTCATACATTATCTCATTTAAACCATACAGTTATTATCATTTTAAAGATAAGGTCAAATGGAGAAAGAAAAACACCATATGCTCTCTTATACATGGACTCTAAAAACAAAAACAAAAAAACCACTAAACAGGCTCGTAGATACAGAGAACAGATTGGTGGTCATAAAAGGTGGGGGACAAGGGAGGAAGGAGAAATGCGTGAACTATTTTGTTTTGTTAATAAATTGAATAAAAAATTTTTTAAATAAAGATAAGGAATTTTTCTAAGCTAAACTAAGAGAGTTTAACCTAAAGTCATATAATTAATATGTAGCAAAGCCTAAGGTCAAACTCAAGCCTGATTGTCTTCCATAATTATCTGTTGTTGTTGTTGTTTTAATAAAGTGTGAAAAGAATATGGAATTCATCATATCAGAGATTGGGTTAGTTAACTTGTTAAGGCAACCTACCTCCCAGGTCAGGGAAATTCAACAGTAACCCACCGTATACTATTACAATACTGAAAGAAGTGTGTCAACACAATGGGAGAATGGTCAACAATAAATCCACCCAGTGTTTATTGAATGCCTGGTTGCCTAAAAAACGGGTGTAATTCATGTGAAGTCCAATAATCAGAGTATTTTTGTTACAATGTAATGTCCTTTTTTTGGTGACTTATAGAGTAATTTTAAATGTTTTATTTTTTAAGTTATCGTATAGTCAAATTGATTTTGTCTCTTTTAATGTACAGTTCTATGAATTTTAAGGCATGTATAGATTCATGTACACGTAACTATCACCATAATCAGGACACAGAAGTCTTTCTTCACCCTGAAAACTCCCTTATGCTGTCCCTTTATAACCACTTGTTTCATCCTCTCATAAATCCTGGCAAAGACAAATATTTTTTAACCTTCCAGTTTTACATTTTCCAGAATGTCATATACATGGAAATATGTGAGCCATTGTTGTCTGGCTTCTTTCACAAAGCCTCTGAGATTCACCAGGTTGTTATTTCTGAGTAGTATTTCATTGTATGACTGTACTACAGTTTATCTATTCACCTGTTGAAAAACATTTGGGTTGTTTCCAGTTTGGGGCAATTATGAATAGAGCTGCTATAAATATTTATGCACAGATTTTTGTGTGAACATTGTTTACACTTTTCTAGGGTAAATATCCAGGAGTGGCATACTGGATAGTATGAGACATACATATTTAAGTTTATAAGAAACTGCCAAACAGTTTTCCAGTGTGGCTCTGTCACTTTTGCATTCCAACTAGAAATGTATGTGAGTTCTAGGTATTTCCCATCCTCATTGACACTTGGCATTGTCAGCATATATATTTTTTACACATTCTAATAGGTATGCAGCAATAGTTCATCATAATTTTAATTTGCATTTCCCTAATGACTATTGTTTGGTTGGGCTTTTGTTGTTGTTATGGTTGGTGTTGGTTTTTGCCAGTCTTATGTTCTCTTTAATAAAGTGCCATTCATGTCTTTTGCTCATTTCTAATTGGGTTGTTTGTTTTCTTATTGTTGACCTTTGAGAGTTCTTTATATACTCTGGCTATGAATCATTTATAGGATATGTGACACGTATACTGTCTACAACGCTGTGACTTGTCTTTTCATTCTCCCAATGCAAACATCTTTAGTTACCATTTTAATTGGTTTCTGCTTAAGTCCAATTAAAAAAAAGACTACCACCTCGGGTGATTCCCCAGAGAAATATCTACTGCCATCACCCAGAAATCAGAAAGGGTAAGTTTTGCATTCAAAGACCTCAGAAATTGTGCCTCTCCACCTGACCCTCCCCCCACACACACAAATTTCCAGCAAATATCCTTGTTCATGGACACAGAATTCATTTAAAGTGCTCTAATTCATTCACAAAACAAGTAGACACTTAACATGTAGACTATTTCTCCTTATTCAGAAAACTTGGCAAAAATTTTAGGTCCAAACTGAATAACTTAAATGTATTTCAACTAGCTTCTAATTACCTATATATGCCTTTGGCCATTATTAGAGTACTTTTCCTTTCATCCCATTTTGTCCTTATTTCAACCAATTATACCTTTGATACTTTAGGATTCTTTTATACCCTAAAGATACATGCTTCTTTTACTTAGAGTCCTAGAGATTCACCTTCTTGATGCTAGCCACCCAAATTCCAATTCCCTGGTAAATGATAACTGAGAAGCAGTTTCACTCTGTGAGCTCACTTTATCTACTGAAAAAAACATGCAATTTTAATGAAATTGAGATTTTTACTGACATGCAAATGTGCTTTGGAGCTCATATTTATACAGAAAGGTCCCATAAACAATACAAAACCTCTATCGTGAAGTCACAGGATGTTAAAAATATTACAATACAGTAAATACAACTACACTCTCCATAGCCCCAACCACAGAGAGCAGTCGGCAGCTATCAAATTTGGAGGGAAACATGCATTACGATGGTTTTCAGAGTGGACAGGAAGAAGCTCAAAGAACCACCCAACAAGAGGGCGTGGGGCAGATCTGTGCTGCAGAAACAGCTACAAGGGACTCCACTTCCATTGCCCCAGCTTTGCTTCTTCCCAACCCTACCCTGCCTGGGGCCCTGCGCCCCCTAAAAGCCGGAGCTTCAGTCCACACTACTACACTCAGTTCTCACTAAAAGCCTTTTATCAGTGGGTTGGATCAATGACAGGCCTCTCTGGCTTTGGGCAGAACAGATGGACCCACACTCTATGTGGTTTCTATATGGAGTATGCCTGTGTATGGCCAGCAGTGACCTCAGGGCTGGGGTGCCTCATCCATGTCCCCTCTGCTTCCAGGCCATTAACTAGCTATGTGACCTTGGGCAATTTACATAACTTCTCAATATCCTTACCTACAACAGGGGATTTGAAATAGCCTCATTGTTGCGTTCTTGGGAGAATAAATAAAACAATGCTTGTATAGCATCTAGCATACGGTAAGCACTATTTTGGTTTCCTACATGTTTCACTGACTCGTTTGTTTTTCAAGTTCTTTTACATTTCTGCCCCCAGTTTCATGTTCCTACAAGAGTACCTTTAAATTTTTACTATCAGACCTGTATCTGGACTCTTCTTACCCAACCAACGCACTAATTTTCATCACATCCGTGGTATGACATGGATGCATGTTATACTAAACTCTAGTCACTTTGTAATGAAGAGTATTATGCCACTGTTGCAAAGCCCAATGGCATTTAAAACAAGGAACTCAAAGGTTGACATTGTTTTCAAGAAAGGCTAGTTGAATTCATTCATCTAAAAGTTGTGCATGTGTGTGCGTGCGTTGTAAAATATCATGTCTCAAGTTACCATACGAATACATTACTAACAACAACAAACTTAAGTGTTCAAAAAAATCCCCAAAGTACTCTTGCAAACATAACTGTGAAAGTCAGAATTCTTTCTTGTTAGCTAAGAACTCGTGTTTTCCCTTCATTTCCTTTTTTACACAGATCAAAAGAAGTATTCAAGAACAAGTAATAAAGTTTTCCAAACAGCACCCCCAGTGAAAGGCTCCACCAAGGGCTGTCTGCTCATGATTAGCGTTGGACAAACATGTGCTAAACTGAACCACAGAGAAACGAATTAGTGCCGTGAGGTAAATTGTTACAGAATCAAAACTTTGGTGACACCAGCCTACTTAACATTCTGGATCAAGAGTGCAAATCTGCAGCCAATTATACAGCAGCAACCTCATTGGACCAGTGAGAAATGACACCATTAGACGTGTGTAGACACTTGCACTGAACCAAGGGCCAGAAAATTATATTCTAAATGATTCTTTATTCCCAGTAAAATAAATTCTAGACTTAAATATCCATTTTGGGGATATTCAAATTACTCCAGATTTCAAGTTACTCTTTTGGTCATATTTTTCATTTTCTCACTATATCCAAGAAATTCCTCTTAGATGTTTTTATTCCTATTCTCTGTAGACTCTCTATGGTAAGAAATATCCTATCTCTAAAACACATGGCCTATGTTAACTCAGTTCACTGGATTGACATCCCCTTGGATTTGTGTTATTAGTATGTTTTCAGCAATTACCTCTAAGTAGAAGGTCGACTTGCCTCCTAGGTTGCAACACATAGCAGATTGTTTTGCCTTGATCTTCTATTTGCAGCCTTTCGTACAAAATTTTCCATGAGGTTGAATTTCTCAAGGTGTTACCAGAGAGGAGCCATCATGTCACAGGATTTCTTATCTGGAAAACATTGATGGCAAAGGTACTATTTCAAAATTGTTTTAAAACCTTCTATACATTATAACCAAATGTGATTGATTACAAAGGGAGTACATTTTGGTTTTGCTAGTTTAAAAGTAAGAGGAAAATGAATATTTGAGAATATGGTAGATTTCATTTGTCCTTCAAGTCCAGGCAGAAGCACCACCCCATTGTGAAGATCCAGGAAATTCTCCAAAGAATGTTCTCCTGACTCAGGAAGGCCATTTAAGTATTTCTTGCTCTCGGAGACTTATGCAATGTTGTAAGCCATAACTTTAAATTGCTTCAGGGACAAGATGTTTAAAACTTTGGAAAACTTCAAGAATAATCCCCGAAAGACTTAATTATATTAGATGCATTACTGTATTTCAAATTCCCAATCAGAAGTTTTGAGGATGTATCTTATCCCATTCTCAATATATTATTTTACACTGCAGAAATCTTCAATCCAAACATATTCTAATGGCTTTGTCCAGACCTTTGCTCATTCTTCCATGTCTTATTTTTTATTAAATTTATTAGGGTGACAATGGTTAGTAAAATTATATAGGTTTCAAGTGTATAATTCTGGAATACATCATCTATATATCTATCACATTGTGTGTTCACCATCCACAGTCATTTTTCCTTCCATCACCATATATTTGACCCCCTTGACCCTCATCTACCACCCCTCTCCCCCATTTCCCTCTGGTAACCACTAAACTATTGTCTGTGTCTAAGAGTTTTTGTTTCTTTGTTTGTCTTATTCCTTTGTTGCTTTCTTAGATAATATAGTAGAAAGAACTTATTTAGCTACACTAATTATTGGCTATTAAGAATAAGAAAAAAACTTATAAAGTTCTAGACATGGTTATAAGAAATATATATAGTTATAGTTTTTTAATTGATGTTTATTAAATTAATGACTGAAGAGAAAGTGTTCTATTGTATAAAATAATCTAAAAATCATTGCCTTTGACTCTGAAATTCAGAACTACTATGGGGTTATGTGACTATGAATGGCATTTTGAAATTCACAACAAATTTAGAAACTTTGAAACCACAATGAAAACATAGAAGCCATCAAGCTATTTGATTTTCTTATAACTCTACAACCTAATATGTAACTCAACCCCACTCCATACTGTGTGCATCTCCAAAGCATTCACCTAAAAGACACAGACCTATCACCCAAATTAATCGGCATAAAATTATTATCTATATAATGTAAACAACTAGGAGGTAATGATGAATATATATATTCCAGGTCCTCTCAGCCATATTCTGCTTCTATAGACAGTGCTCTCCTTTTCTTGAACTGTTTCAACCAAGTAACAAATGCAATTTGTTCACCACAAAACCACTAACCCTGGTAAAACAGACTTTGACTAAAGGTCTAAAGATAATGGGGGTGGGGGGGACTCATAGCACTGAACAGGAAACAAGGTAAAACTGGGTATTCGACATCACTATTTCTGCAGTTCAGTGACATGATCACAAGGAATTGCTTCCTGGACATCTTAGGTCCTGCCTGGTCTGCCACCATGCAGCTAAGCTTCTTGCCCAAGAACAGAGCTCTTTACCCGTTTCTTCCTTTCTTCTTCCCAAGTCCTCAAAATCCTATGTCCAACATTACTTAAGTGAAACACCTAAATAAATCACTTCAGAACAATGTTTCAAGGAAATGAAATTATTCTTTTACTTTTCTTGACAGAGAAGTTTTAGTTACTATTAATTTGTTTTTTCAATCTATGTCATTAATGCCAGGACATGGGGCATAATTTTGTAAAGCCAAATAAAGCCCTCCACCAAAAATTTGTTTAGAAAGCTATAGTTATTTGTTCTGTTATCACCTAGGATGTAGAAAATATCTTAATGGAGGGTAACTCACTCTCAATGTGTATTCTCCAGACCTAAAGAAATTGCTTAAATTATTTAAATTGAAAATTTCCTTTTTTTTTACTATGAGTTAAACTTTCCAACATAATGAGGTGTCTGTTTCAATTTCTTTCTTTTTTTTAATTATATTTTTTTGTTATTCACATGTATCCATACTTATTTTAGAAACTTGGCTATTTCAGAAAAAAATACCATAGTTAACTTTTGGACATATCTTCCCAACCTCTATTATGCATATGTTTTATTGCTTTAGGTTTTGATTTTGCAAACAATGTTGGACACTAGTTTTTGTTTTTCTTTTACTTAACCATGTTAATGTAAGTATTTTTGCATTAATACAAAATCTTCAAAGATATTCTTTGAGAGTTGTAAAACAGTCTATCAAACAATGCACTGTGATGATTTCATAATTCCCCATCATCAAAATAGACAAGTATGAATAACTGCTTCAGAAGGTAGCATGCAAAGATAGCAAAATTATCGAAAACTCCAAGTCCTATGGGAAATAAATAGCAATTTGTCAAATACTATCCATAATCTTAATTTTTTTCATTTCCTTTACCTAAACAGATTATGAGACTCCATCTTATACAAGTAAACAAAAATGCAGGAAACATTTTAAACACAAAGTGCATTCAACACAGTACTCTCTTGAAGGATGAACGACCTAGAATCTTTCAATTGCTTCTTAAAGGAGTCACTCTAGCATTACAAGAGAGATATAAATAATGGCCTCTACTCAATAAGTGAGATTTTTTAAAGCATTAAAAGTGATGAGTGGCTTCCTAGAGGAATGTTTGCAAGTAAAATCTTTTGGCAGCAATCATTTTGGAGCTGTCAGAGTACCAAATATACTACCCTCGTCTTGGTATAAAGTAACTATTTTCCTAAAATAACTTCCAAACATGAATAAATATTTTGGAAAAGTTAAAAAAGGAGAAATGGTATTTGACCTGATTCATATGGTCCCTAAAACAGCTTCAGTAGAGACTCCAGAATACTGATGGTTGTTCAAAACCTCTATCATGGTTTTATTAGCAAACTAAGAATAGGTTGATTTTGCCCCTGGAGTAAATCAAATTCCAATCTTCAACAATACTGAATAGGAGAGTATCTTGGCCTATATACCTTTTCATGCTCTCTCTGTAAGCTCGCATGGTTTGGCACAGCATGGGTTGAATAAGAGTCCTGTTTTCCATAGCCAATAGGATTATAAATTTGCTTCTCTGCTGACTAAATGGTCTGACCATTGTTTCCTTAGGGAGCAGCATAACTTGTTGGCAAATGACTATCACAAGGCAAATCTGATATCATCTCCACAGCCATTGTTTGAAAATATTGAGTAGTAACTCATCCATTAGATAAACTAATTTATTTATCTAGGGATATATTTTGCAGCTGTGGTGGAACATCATGCGGATGCAGAGCTGTTTTTAGAAGGATTCTGTGATTCATTTACTATAAACAGGAGGGTCACTTGCTAATATGCACTCTTTAATTTTTTTTTTCAAATTAAAGACATAAGCTCCACACTCTTTGGTACACAACTCAGATGCTTTAGCCGACCCAAAATGTCTTCTAAAAACATATTGGCCCTAATTGCAAATCAACAAGTTGAATGACTTTCATATGCACAGCCTATGTGCAATTTGGTTGCTTTTATATCTAAAATCTAAAGAACAAGAAACTGTTTGCAATAAACTACACAGAAGTTTCACCTTCAAGTCTCACCTGGATGTTTAGTTTCACATTGTGTAGTCTCCCAGTACTATTCTACACACAGCTGAAGCACCAATGGTGCTCTCCGAGGTATTGGAAAGAAATGATCTAAGAGGACTGGCCACTCTTGTGTGCTCTGTAGAAAAGCGGAATCATCATCACCCAGTGACAGGTTCATAAATGCAGATCTCAAAACCCACTTCAGCCCCACTCAATCAGAATCTGTATTTTTCAAAGATTCCCCCAAGTGGTTTATATATACACTAAAGTTTGAGAGACATCCCATGAGATCAGTGGGTCTCATCCTTGGTTGTACATTAAAATCATCTGGAGAGCATGATTTTTTTTTAAAAAAAGATGCCTGATTCCCACCATTTAGCCAACTTATATAATGTTTGGATGATAATAAAGTGTAGTTTAAAAATACATGATATTTAAAATCAGGAAAAAACAGATTTTGAATAACAGCTTGCTCACTTACTATGATTTTATATAAATTTCTTTCTGGTTTTCATTTTCCTCAGAGAATTATAGTGATAATAAAATAAGTAATGCGTGTAAACACATTGGTAAACTATAAAACTCTAAACAAATGATATTGTTAGCGACTGTCATAAGTGTAAAACCAAATATATAAATCTTCATTGAAAAAAGTAAAGCACAGTTTGTCTACCAATTTTTAAAGTGGAGTTTGTGGACCAACTGCATCATAAATAACATGCTTGTTAAAAATGCAAGTCACTCTTCTCTGCCTCAGACCTTGTGCATCACAATCTCAGGAAACAGAATACAGAAGCCTGCATTTTTAATAAGTTGCCAGTGTCGCTCAGCTGCTCTATGAGTATGAGCTAGAAAAGGAATTCCACAAGCTAATCCACTAGTTGTTTGACCTCCTACCCCAATTACCCCCTCACTTTATATAATACCACTCATTTAACTTATATGTTGTTTCTTTTTCTGGATTATTCCAGGTATGAGAAAGGAAAATGGAAAGGACCAATGGGACAACTAAGATTGAGTTCATTCTGAGTGATCTTTCTGAGTTCCAAGGAATTAACAACATTTCCTTGTTGTCATGTGCTTAGTGATGTACCTGATAATCCTCCTGGGGAATAATAGCCCCTTGATCATCTTAACCTTCCTAGAATCCCATCTCCACATGCCCTTGAACTCCTTCTTTGGTAGCCTCTCTTTCTTGGATATGTAATACACATCTCTTTTGTCCCCTCTGTGCTGACAAATTTCCTATCAGAAAATAATTCTCATTCACAGGTTGTTCTATATAAATGTTTATCTCTTTATGTAACGGGGTCCATCCACTAAGTATGTGTTCCTGTCAGTGGTAGATGGCTTCTTGACAGCCATCAGCAAATCTCTGAAACAGCCCCTCATAAGACACAATCACCACTGTTATGGGGAACAGGTGGAAAAGTCTTTTTCTTCCTTCAGCTGAATTGCTTTTCAGTACAGCATAGATGATGCAAATCTGGGAAACAGAAATTAGCAGTAATGGACCAAATGAAAATATTACACTGCCTAACATTGTTACACTCTCATTCAAGACAATATCTGTGCAGGCCAGCTTTACTAAGGTAACTATTTCACAAAAACTATTAATGATATTTCTTCAATAAAAGAACACTGGTAATGTGAGTATATTTTGTGACAGTACATTGAAAAAGCTTAACCTCTGTGCGATAGATGCCCATCTAAAGGGGAAAGCCACAGCACGGTGGCTCTCTTCTAAGAATAAGTGCTAGAGCCAAGCAGGACTTGAGGGACAGAACTATGTGGGTGTAGAAGGAAGCCTTAATTCTGAATTCACAGAATCTTTCCATTGGGTCCATCTTATTAGTCCTTCTATGTACATTTATGCGTGGTTAAAATACATCCCCACTGCCCGTGTTAAATAAACACCTAAGCCTTGTTCTGACTCCTGTCATCCTTCCCACATGCCTCACAAAGCAAGTCCATGTCCTCCTTTGAAAATGTTCTGTTGTGGTCTTCCCCAGGGACATCTGTCCCCACTTTCCACTTGGAGAAATATTACGTACCCTTCAAACCCAAGTAGAAATGTTTATGATCTACTCCTGAAAGATGATTTTCTATGATTTTACTGCTTTTAGTTTTATAATAGGTTTTATCACAATGTATAATTGTTTTATTCCAGTTTACCCCATTTCTGCCAGTGGATGGGATAGTACTCAAGAGCAAGACGCAAAGCTTATTCGTCTTTACTGCTCCATTTTAGCAAAACACATTGATTTTTCCATACCTGGGGGTTTGGGTCTTGGAGTGAAAAAATACGTCGGGAACATCACTTTTAAATGTTTTTCTTCTTCTGAAAAATATCATAAGTTCTTCCAAGGGGCACATAAAATCATATTATACCTGGCAGCACAAAGTAACTTTTTCTATTTAGTAGGAGCGAGTCTCACTTTCTCAGCAGAAGCATTTGTGTCTGTGACTTTATTTTCAGGTATTTTGTCTTTTCATTCACCTGAGCATGATAAATGCATCGCTTCACTGGTATATTCTATATTCAGTTCAATCAGACAATTTCCAATAAATCAATCTACTAACCAATAAGCATTTTATTTATTGGACTCCTACAATGGACCTAAAAGCACTTACACAAACTATGGAATAACACTAGGCTATAGAAGGACACAGAAGAAATAAAGGATCTAGTCCTTGCTATCAAGAAACTAATGAATAATTATAAGTTAATATGGCCCATGTTTCTAGTACTCTAATGTTTTCAAACATTTTCACATGAAGGATTTCACTGGCTAGGCACCTCACGTTGACCAAGTTGGGTTTTAATAATTATGAAACTGAATTTCAGAGAATGAGTCAGATTTTAATAATTATGAAACTGAATGTCAGAGGATAGGTGAATTCAGTGATTGTCTAAGGCCATACCATTGGACTCCAAGTCTCTTTACAATGTTCTTTACATTGTCATACATGAATATATTTGTAAGCACAAATGAATACATGTAAAGCAATGTGAATACTGAACAGTTGAGGAGAAAATACTGTAGAGTGCAGGGATTAGTCAGTGACATGAAAACATACATGAAGCACCTTGTAAAGTTTAAACCCAACTTTAGAAAGAAGGAACAGAAACATGAGGAAAGAATAAAGGCAGAAGCTTGCATCCAGAAGTCAAATCGGCTTCTGCACCACATGAAATATTTAAACAATACTATCCTCCAACAACATAGAAGAAAATAGACGATTAGAGGCATTTTTTCTCTCTGACATAAGTGCTGGAAAGATCTTCCACTCATGAAAAAGGACTAGAAGCCCTAGGAAAGATGCAGAGGTGAATATATATAGTCAGTATCCATATATCAGAGCCAATTCTGGTAAAGCCTAGATTTCCTATACCTGTGGAATGTCCCCATTGATGTTACTTTCTGTTTCTTCTCTGTTGCTTCTATTAGTTAACATAAAATTTTAAACCAAAGGATCATGAATGTTATTTGAGAAACTTTATTCCACAACCAGTCAGGAAGGGAATAGAAACTCCAAGGAACTGGGTAGGTCTCGGTACTCTGAAGCCTACAGGAAGGAAGAGAAGATAGGGCTAGTGTCTGGCCAAGGAAGGTAAAACAGTCCTGGGAATTTTATCAACAGGAAATACACCACTTTATCCTCCCTAGTGCCAAAGTGATCTTTCTAAAATGAATCCAAAAGCATCAGTCTCTTTCTTGTAACTCTTACTGGTAGGATTCTATTGCCTACCTTAGTGTTTTAAAATTCTTCCTAGCATCAGACTATTTTTTTCCAAATAAAATATTATGTGGAACCCTGCAGCACATAAAACAGGCAGAAGCAGAGCCAGATAGAGGGTTAGGGGTATCAAAGATCTGACTTCTTAGAATGTGCTCATTTGTGTGGTAGCCCTGATGTACCCCCCTGAGAATAGAGGGTGACGACCTCAAACCTATAGAGATTGGCTGCTTATCTTAGCATCTGAAACCCTCACAATTGGCTCCAAGCTGCCTTCCCAATCTTCTCCCTTGTCACTACATCAACAACACGACCCAAATTCAACCAACTAAACGGGTAGTGCATTCATAGTCATCGTGCAACACACATGCTGTATTCTCTGTCTGAAAATTTCTTCTGCACAAGAATTTTTTCTGCACCACTGGGAGAGTTGTTTTTCCCAGTTCTGCAAAGCAGAAATGGCCCTTTCCATTCCTAGGATTCCCTCTTCCAGGAGAAACGTACATATTCCCCTGTAACAGCACTTAACACACTGTATTGTCTTGTGACCCACTAAGTTAATCATTGTTTTGCCCAGTCTCAGCGTGGTGAGGCTGCAAAGCAAATGGAATCCATCACCAAATGTCTGAAAGAATACTGTATACCTTTACTGAAATTTCCAAAAGACAACGAGGAAGGATCCAGAACACCAGCATCAAATCTTCCCAGTTAGCCAGTTTTTTCCTTTCCTCTATATTTGCAGTATCTATTTCGGTATCTCCCAAATCTATCTTCAAAATCTCTAGAATACACTGCTTTCTTCTTCATTGCATTATCCCCTCTTTCTCACTGTCTTTTTTTATTTCTTTCTTAGAGATGGTCCAAGCCCTTTCACATGATGCTTAGCTTATCCCATTAGTTTGTCCCATTTAAATGAGCCCAATAAAGACCCAACACACTATGAATGCAAACCAAAGATCCAGCTTAGAAGGTAGGGAGAGGAAAAAGCTGTAAGTATTCTTTAATATTTTTGCCCCCAATTTATGTGTCGGTCTGTATTCCACAAGACTGTGTGCTCCTTGATCATGTTTTGGTTTTTGCTTCCATGTTGTTTAGTTTTTTGATGTATCACCAACAGTTATCACAATGCCTGAGATAAAATAGGTTGTCAGTAAAGACTGCTTGATTGCATAATTGAAATAAGGAAAAATGATTGAATGCATGGAAAGCTCATATTCTAAGGAAATTCATGCAACTGCAAAAATACCTAATTTGTGACACTCTAGACCCATTATCCTCATGTTCTCAGAAAACTGTGCTAGCAAGTTCTTTAAAAACTAAGTCTTTTTTCTTTTTGAGTCATTTAAGAGTAAAAAAATGGTTTTCACTCAAAAATACCAGTGCTTTTCCATTGAAACCCAAGATAGATCAAATTTCCCCATCAGATTTTTTTGGTAGATACCTAGGAGAGGGATTGCTGGGTCATATGGCAATTCTATTCGTAATTTTTTGAGGAACCTCCACACTGCCTTCCATAACGGCTGCACCAGTCTGCATTCCCACCAACAGTGTATGAGGGTTCCTTTTTCTCCACAGCCTCTCCAACACTTGTTACTATTTGTCTTGTTGATGATAGCCATTCTGACTGGGGTGAGGTGATATCTCATTGTGGTTTTTATTTGCATTTCTCTGATGATTAGTGATGTTGAGCATTTTTTCATATGTTTATTTGCCATTTGTATGTCCTCTTTGGAGAAATCTGAAAACATTTATACATAAAGACACATGTGCTCCAATGTTCATTGCAGCTTTGTTTACGGTGGCCAAGACATGGAAACAACCAAAGCATCCTTTGATAGATGAATGGATAAAGAAGCTGTGGTATATATACACAATGGAATACTATTCGGCGGTAAGAAAAGATGATACAGGAACATTTGTGACAACATGGATGGATCTTGAGAGTGTAATGCTAAGCGAAATAAGTAAGACAGAAAAAGCAGAGACCCCTAAGATTTCACTGATATGTGGTATATAAACCAAAAACAACAACAGAACAAGACAAACAAATGAGAAACAGAAACTCATAGACACAGACAATAGTTTAGTGTTACCAGAGGGTAAGGGGGGTGGGGGGTGGGAGATGAGGGTAAGGGGGATCAAATATATGGTGATGGAAGGAGAACTGACTCTGGGTGGTGAACACACAATGGGATTTATAGATGATGTAATACAGAATTGTACACCTGAAATCTATGTAATTTTACTAACAATTGTCACCCCAATAAATTTAAAAAATAAATTAAAAAAAAAATTCCCCATCAGCTGGAGTGTCTGCACAAATTCTTACATTGCCTCAGATACCTCTGCACAGAAGCCTGCTTGCAGTTTGCAGCCAAAAGGAAATCAGCCCTAGGAAAAATAGCTTCATTTTTCTACTCTTGTCTCTCTATGAAATATACACAGGCCAGGTACCTAACCCCCTAAATTGCTCACCCGTTCCTTCTAAAGGATCAAAGACTAATCTATTATGAATTATTTAATATTGAGTTCATACAGCACTCTGACCTTAGCAAGGCAATTTCTATTGTATCTTCCTAAAAAAAGATATGAGACTATAAAACTGATGCACACAGAGGATAAAAGGTTAAGCTAGTAAAATGGTAGTTCCTTTTACATAAGATTATAGAACTCATCATTCCTGAGTTAAACTAAATTCTGCTATCCATGAGAAGGTGGGTGGTTTGGATGAGAATCCTTTTACCCATAAATTTCTATCCCTTTTCTCCTTAATCCAGTCATGAAGGGAAAAGGTAGGTACTCGATTTATCTCACACTTAAGTACCAGGAACAGAAAAATGGCTTTCAGGAATTAATGGTACCACCAATGCTCATATTTATTTTGGAACCTCCAAGTAAGAACTAGTCCTGTGTTCAGAGTAAATGAATTTAAAAAAAAAAAAAAATAGCATTCACATTCCCTCTGAGGAGCATTTCCGACACAGTATAATCTTCACAACTGCCTTCACATCTTTGTTCCTCAAACTATAGATGAGATGATTAAACATAGGGGTCATGGCCTCATAGAAGAGAGAGATGATTTTGTCTGTGACTTGTACTTTGTCTGCACCAGAAGAGTCTTCAGCCTTGGGTTTTACATATATGAACAGGATGGTTCCACAGAATATATACACTGTTAGGTGAGTGGAGCAGGTGGAAAAGACTTGGCACCTTCCCTCTGCCGAAGGAATTGTCAAGATGGTGGAGATAATGAAAACAGAGGAAACAAGAATGCAAAGAAAAATCATACTAGCAAAAACCATGCTAATAACATTTATGGAGATATCAGCAAGGCTAATGTTAAGGCAGCCAAGATTTCACAAGTAAAATGTCTACTGACATTATGCCCACAGAAAGGAAGCTGCACTGCAAGAGAGGTTTGTGACAAGAATTGACACCCCCTGCAATCCAGGAGCCATGGGCACATATGAAGCCTTGCCCAGAATGATGGGGAATCTCGAGGTTACAAGTGGCCATACAGCGGTCTAATGCCAACATGCTTAGGACACACTCTGTGGCTCCCATAGCAAAGGAGAGAGATGTTTGCACTCCACGTCCAGAGAAGAAAATGGTTTCCTTTGAAGTTAAGAGCTGCTGAGAAATAGGGGACTAGAAGAACTGGTGCAGCAAATGCCCAAGAATGATAAGTTACTGAGGAGAAAGTACATGGGGGAGCACTGATGGGAGTCACAGACGCTTACAATAATGATGACTCCATTCCCCAGCAGGATCACCAAGCACATACATAGGACCAGCACACAGTAAATGGCCTCAAGCTCTGGGTAGCCAGAAAGGCCCAGTAGGACAAATTTTGTCACAGAAGACTGATTGCTATTCCCATGTTAATGTTTTCTTTCACCACAAGGAATTCTGCAGCAGCTAGAGTGTATGTGGATCTGTTGAAGCAGTGTTTGCAAGAGTTATTGCATCCTGTGACTAATAGCCAGGGGATGTAAAGTACAGCATAGGGACTATAGCCAATGGTACAGTAATAGCTATGTATGGTGTCAGATGGGTAGTAGACTTGGTGGGATCATCACTTTGTGAGGGGTGCAAATGTCTAATCATGATATTGTTTTACACATGAAATTAATAAGAAAGAAAGAGAGAGAGAGAGAGAGAGAAAGAGGGAGGGAGGGAGGGAGGGGGGAGGGAGGGAGGGAGGGAGGGAAAGAAGGAAGGAAGGAAGGAAGGAAGGAAAGAAAGAGAAAGAATGAAAGAAAACTATGAAAAGGGAAAAAAAGAGTTATCTGCTTCCTTAAGTGGCTTCCCTTACGAGGAAAATAGACCTGTAACTGGATACACAGATAGCCTAAGAACATGTTACAACTCTCTAAGCTAAGATCAGTTAGACTTTTAGATACCATGAAGGAGGCTTTAGTTCAAAAAACAAGTCCTTATTTAAAAAAAAAGATTTAGAACACATACAACTGGGTTAGAATTGTGTATCTCACGTTATGAATTTGAAATTATTTTGAAGGCAATGTCACCATAACACTTTAACCAAACAAATCCAAAATTTGTAAAATATTATTGGCCACCAGGGGTTTGATTACATATACCAATTTTTTTCTCCACAATATGTTAGCCTTAACAATAATCATTGTTCTCAATAACTAAAATAAAATGATAGATGTAAATCCTGCTTCAATGATAATTTAACCTCAGTTTTTGAAGACTTTTGTGGCTAGAAGAACAAACTGAAAAGACACATTTTTACAAAAAAGGACTTTTGGTTACTCCTAATTTGCGGAACAATGTATACCTACAATACCCTGAGAATATTAACTATAGGCATTAACAATGCTTGTGAAAGAAAAAAGAAAACGTTTTTAGATAAAATTTTTACTCTTTGTCTTTTTTAGTACAAACTGGGACATCTAGGTAACTATCCTGTCTGATACACATAATGAAAGACAAGTTGATCTCAGAAAAACTCTGGTGTTCATGTCTCGATCTAGTATCAAACCATAAATAAATGTATAAACTAAGAAATTTACATGACAGGGGATTTACTTTTACTTCCAAGTGTGAGAAAATACATACTGTCTTCTCCTTGCACAGAAATCAGCTTCTGCTCTAACAGCTCTTCTGCTGCTCTTCCTCTGACTGCATATTCAAAATACCCATAACAAAGAAGGGTAAGTCGCTCCAAATATTCTTAAGCATTAGCAGTATGTTATAATTATTTGTATCCCCACTTCACTGGAATATAGAGTATTTCTATGTTAAAATGCCAGAAACAGAAGAAGTCTTACTTTTTTTTATGAGTTTGCTTATCTCATAAATTCCATCTCAATAAATTCAATAAGACAACTAAAAGAAGAACAATTTGCTTCTCAGTTGTCATTAATATCAAATAGTTGTCATTGCTATTGTTAAAACAAATTAACCATTGGCAAAATAGAACTGACTTCCAGTAAAGATGAAAGTAGGGACCCTTTACAGTCATTTCACTATGAGAGTTTCCTTTAAAGAACCAGCCAGTGGGGTACCAAAGCAACTTCAAGTCTTTGCTGCTTCGAGAATGCTTCCAATCCCAAAAGCAATTCAAAGTTCGCAATGTGGACTGGATAGAATTTAGAAATGTTCTAGTATTTTTGGGATGACCGTCCCTTAGCAGCATTTAAAACAAAGTTGCTAATATAATTTAACTGAAGTGTAACTCACAAAACAGAAACAATCCTTCTGACTTTACACCCTCTGGGAAGAGAATATTTAAAACTGCTATCAGGTAAAATGGCCAAGAGTTGGAAATGAGAATTGACTATACCTGATAGAGAAGCACGATATTAATAGTAACCGGTGATACTTAGGTCAAAACGATACTTTGTTCTTAATAAATTATCTGCTAATCACCTTTATTTTGATCTCTAAATCCTGGAGTCTCAGAGTGAATAAGCTTCACACTGGTATCCCTGGCCTCTCTAAAAATCCAGAATCATATGCACAGTCACTATGAGTTTGCTCACTCATGCCCTCCGTTCAAATACGTACACAATACCTCAAACTCATCCTGCCTGTCCTTCAGTCACACCCACATTGGCGTGACAGAATACAGGGCGACCGCATCAAAAATGTCCTTGATGTGAGCAACCCACACTTTATTTACAAACAAGAAAGGAAGTTCCGACTTGAAGTGGATAATTATTATGACACTTGTCATGACTATCTTCTGAATCCATATCAAAACTTGAAGAAGTCAATCATTTTACATGGATGTTCCAGCATGCAAACAGTGCCATCATCATGTGTAGTGTTAAAAAGAATGGAAGCAGATTTGATAACAGCATTCTTTTTTGTCAGTGCACATCTTTAAAAAGTTGTTGAGCAAAAGATGCAACATAGTCTTGAACAATGGGGAAGCAACATACGCCATGAAAGATGGTACTATTAGGTTGGTGCACAAGTAATTGCGGTTTAAAAGGTTAAAAGTAATTGCAAAAACCGCAATTACTTGTGCACCAACCTAATACGTGCTTCAACAAATAAAATTTGAAGAGCAGTTCTCCGAGGTGTTGACTGTGTGCAGGTACTTTTTCAGCATACTAGCTCGTAATGGAGATGTTGAGCATGCATTCTCATTAATGAACGTTCTGTGGACAAATGAATTAAATAGTTTTGATGTGACCACAGTAAAAGTTATATTGCAATGCAAAATGGAAGATAGACTGTAACTGCAAGGAGTTTCATAAGCAAATTATGTAAAACAAGATCAGTTATGTAAAGCTTAAATCAGTTCAAAGATAGGTCTCGGTAAGAGGGCTATTTCTTTCTTCCGAACTTTTAAATCCAATTAGTCATTCAAGAAACAACTTCTTATGAAAGTAGTATATAAGTAATATAGTCCTAATTCTGGAGAGAGCACAGGAGCAAAATCTTCTGACTTCTTCCCCAAACATGAAAATGCCATAGAAATAGGACTTGAAATATAACAATCTGAAGAATAGAATCAAACCGGAAGAAATTCAAGGAAACAGAATGCAGCCACTGAGAAGAAATGGATTGAGGGAGTAGTTTTGAGTGTAATTCTTTCTTCTCTACTGCATTGCCATGGGGAAATTACATGTGACCTCATCTAACGCTTACAAACTGAGGTAGATGAGATAATATGAGAGTGGTCCAGAGCTAAGAAGAGGTTAAGCATGAACATCTCACTACAAGGGCACAACTCTCTACAAAACAGCCTACCATGAGAGTGTCCACCTTCTGCCTTCTCTCACTACAAAAGCTGGGATATTTTTATCAATGAAGAAAAGGACTTAGAAAAGAATGGTATCTGAAAAGAGGTGAAGGAAAGTACCCTTACAGTCAAAGTTTCCAGGTGAGGAAACACATTTACTCATACCCACAGTGTAGTACAATGGGTTCTCTGCCTTGGGGAGCCCCAAACCTTGAACTTACCAGAAGTAGCACAAGTCAGGGCCTGGACTTTTGCCTCTCCTTCATAACGTACACACTACTGACCAAAGTACCTCAGGGGAAAATAAATTCCAAAGAGAAGAATAATGTGACAACCATTATAAAAGAAACACAATAAAATGAACAACATGAGATCATCTGAGGCAGAATTCACTGGATGAAGAGAGCAAACATTTTGAACGAGCAAAAAAATCTTTACTGAGATATGAAACAATATCAGTGGCATAAAGCAAAAATAAGCAATTACAAAAAAAAAAAAAAAGAATGACATGGCAAACTGGGTATGAACATAGAATAGCTGAAATAAGGAACTCAGTAAATGGAATACACGAGGTCAGACAATTAAGTTTGCGAACTCATCCTAGAAAAAGTGCTACATACCTCATTGCTGAATATCACTATGGTCACCTTAGAAGTACTCCCCTTGGGAAGCTCTACACTGACACCAGAACCTAGTCCACCCTTCAAAGCAATTTTAAAACTCTTTTAGTGGAATGGCCATCAGAGCTGTTGTCATATTACCTTTGGTGTCCTGAATGTCATCAAAATGTCTTCCTTTCATATTTCATTTATCTTTGTGTAAAGAAAGAAGTCACTGGGGGCCAGACCAGGTGAGAAGGGAGGGTGTTCCAATGCAGTTATTTGTTTACTGGCTAAAAACTCCCTCACAGGCAGTGCCCTGTGAGCTGGTGCATTGTCGTGACACAAGAGCCATGTTGACAAAAGTTCAGGTCATCTAACTTTTTCACACAACCTTTTCAGCACTTCCAAATAGTAAACTTGGTTAACTGTTTGTCCAGTTGGTACAAATTCCTAATGAATGATCCCTTTGATATCAAAAAAGGTTAGCAACATTGCTGCAACAAGTTTGCAAACTTAATTGTCACAACTTCGTATATGGCAATGGAAGGAGATGTGACTTTGGGTGGTAAACACACAATACATATACAGATAATATAGAATTGTACGCTTGAAATCCACATCATTTTACTAACCAATGTCACCCCAATAAATTTAATTTAAAAAGTCAACATGGAAAAAATGTCATGGAAAACAATGACAAATTCAGTCTCCTTAAAATTAAAACTTCTATATGACAAAAAAAAAAAAAAAATAACAAAGTTTAAGTATTAGACATAAATGGGAGAATTTATCTGTAGTACACAAAAACAAAAAAGGATTAGAGTCCAGAATATTTCTAAAAAATGCACACAATGTGATAAAAAATGGTAAGTTCTACAACATAAAGGAAACTCAATACCAATAAAAATACTAAAAGACAATCAAATCACAAGTAATCAAAAAGTAAATAAATAAATAAATAAATAACATAAATAGACATTGCATACCTCCCAAAAAGTCAAATACCAAATTGTGACAGGAGAAACATAAAATCTAATTAATTGTCACTGGGAGTATGAATTAACGTTTTAAAGAGCAAATTAACAAGATCAGGCGAAGTTGAACCCGGAATTCCATGTACAGGTATGTACTCAAGAAAGGATGAAGAAAAAGCTAGTCTATGCCACCATCTAGTGGTCTCAGAATACAATAGAAAATATGGTTCCTGAAAGTACCTACACAGGGATGTACCAACCACTTATAAACATGTAGAGTTTATATGTGCAGTAACTGCCCTCACTATCCTACTGTACCAGCATTTGGCTTCTCCTATGCTGCTTCCTTCTGCAAATTTGCATGAACCTAACCTTGTGACAAAACCAACTGCAAACATCTTTAGGCCGAGTATGTTCTATGTCTACTCCATATAATTTTCAACACCCTTAAAATATGTGTTGTCACGTGAGACTTAAAGAATGCTTCTCCAAACTAACCAGACAAGATTGGTAATAATTTAAAAATTGATCAATACTAAGTATTGAGAAGAATGTGGTGCAAAAGGAGCCTCATACACTTCTATTAGGGTACAAAGTTGGAACATTAGTAAAATTGAATATATACCCCAAAATCAAACAAAAGAAACCAATGTTTTTTTTAAAAACTGTTAAACTGAAAATAAACATTACAAAACAAATATGAATATTTGTACAGACCATGATACAGAAATTCCTTTCCTACGTATATTCTCTAGCAGTGGTTCTTAATTCCAAAGGACATCTATGTATAAAATTCAAGGGGACTAGTAACTTAGATGGGAAAAAGTACATCTGTATTTTCACTAACCTCCAACTGAACTTTAGTAGTTCCTGGGGTCACACAGTTTTATATATGATTTTACCAAGCTATCAAAGAACAGATAGTCCTCATCTTATGAGTGCTATTTAGCAAAAAACCTGCCCAATCCTTTTATTTTTATTTCATAACCAGATAAAGACAAGAAAAAGAGCTTTTTGGTTTATTTCATTTACAACATATCGTGTTTCCCCGAAAATAAGACCGGGTCTCATATTAATTTTTGCTCCAAAAGACGCATTAGGGCTTATGTTCAGGGGATGTCATCCTGAAAAAATCATGCTAGGGCTTATTATCTGGTTAGGTCTTATTTTTGGGAAAACACGGTAGATGTGGGAATAAATAAAATTTGAAAGAGAATGTTCATATTCTATAAAATACAATGTTCCAATAATGGCAACATTTGGATCAACTCTCCTGTAGATAACAACCATAAACTCTAGGCAAAATAAAATTTTTAAACCGCCTGAAATCAGAATCTCAAAGAGATACCTGAACTCCCAAGTTCACTGCAGCATTTTTCACAACAGCTAAGATGAAGGAACAGCCCTAATACCCATCGATGGATGAATGAATAAAGAAAACAAGGCATATACATACAACAGGATGTTATTCAGCCTTAAAAAGGACAGAAATCCTGCCACTTGCGACAACATGGATAAACCTTGAGGACCACATGCTACGTGAAATAAGCCAGGCACAGGACAAACACTCCACAATTCCACCTACATGGTGAATCTGAAATAGTCAAACTCATGGAAGCGAGAGTAGAATGGTGGTTGCCAGGGTCTGGGGAGAGGAGTAAATAGGGAGTTGTTATTCAATAGGTATAAAGTTTCAGATATTTGATATGAGTAAGTTCTAGAGATCTGGTGTACAACATTGTGCCTACTAAAAAAATTTGTTAACAGGGGTTAGATCTCATGATAAATGCTATTACCACAATAAAACAAAACAGAACAAAAACAAAACCTTTCCTGAAGTGGCCAAATATACAGAAAATGAATGAGGGCAGCCAACATTTGTAAGAAGGAATGGAACTGGGTTTGTCCCCCATTTAGTTTTTAAGATAAGAGAAGGACAAAGTCACCACCACGACAGGGTGACTAAAATTCAGATGGAAAATGTCAATCTTACTGCCTTGTAGTATAGAAACAGAGGACAGAGTTCAGGAAGTTCACAGCAGTTGAAAATTTAGGAGAGAATGCCACCGAAAAGAGACAGCCAGAGAGTGGGAACCCCAAATTTCTGTATAAACTCTGCCCAAATACTGGCTGATCTCTAAACTACAAATAAGCAGAAATAAGGCCAAAAGAATAAGAGTATTAATTACGAACACAAAATGGACTCTAATAATTCTGACAGCTATGCCAGTCACAAAGTGACAGTCATGTTAGAGCATCAGGTGAAAGGCGTAGCCAGTGAACGCCCTAACTGGATAACTCCAGACACAGGGTGGAGCGTGACCATCGGGACGGATTTATTGGAGTGCAGATGAGCTTTCTCGGACTGCAGATGGGTGCACCACACTCAGTCTTGAGCATAAAATCAGAAGCTCGCTGACTGCTCATCACTCAGGCCTCACTGACAAGCTGACAGCCACACCTGCATTCGTCCCAGACAGAGCCCATGAAGTCTTGCCTCCAGACAATCTCACCAGCCTGGCCTAACACCCAACACTACGCACCTCAGTGCACTAGAGATTCTCACTGAACACCGACTCTCTCTCTCATCCTTCTTTCCTAAGACTCTTGCCTAACCCTGTTGCTTGCAAACCTGTGTGACCGTCTTGTGTGAAACCGCTCTACCTCAGCTATTGGAGGCTGTCTTCCGGCCAGAGTCTTGGTTAACGCCCGTGGTTGACCGAGTCAGTAGGACTAGATCCATGGCTTCATTCTAATAAAGTCTGACATTGAGGAAAGACACAAACGTGTGTGAGACTGCTGCTTTGATAGTCGTATCCCGCTCACGACAAGACCTGACCAGAGATTTCAATTGCTGCCCACCTCAGAGAAGACAAGTTTAAAATCTGGGTCCTGTCAGATTAGTGCCTGCTAAAACAAAACATCAATACTTGTGACAAATCCCATTTCCCCAAATGGTCACATGTACATATTTACTCCAAAGGCTCTTCCAAAACCTGTTATTGCCCTGATCCAGAGATAGAGTCTTTCACAGCTTTGTAAATCCTCACAACACTGAGTGAACGTACTTGGCATCAAAACGTGGGAAAGGGCCATGCACTTAAAATGTAAATAGAACTGTGTTCTTCCAGCTAAGGTCTTCACAATGCTGGAGAGATGGAAGAACTTAAGTGTGAACGGAGTTAAAACGCTAAGACCTGGAAGTGCACAGCAGGGCCAGGGGCTCAAAAGTTGATTGAAGGTAAGTGGAGTTAGAGGGGACAGTTCGGAAGCAATGGAAGGAGTGTGTTGGACATTTCTTGGAGCTGTGCATCCACACACAGCTTTGGCTATTACTTCCTTATGTCTGCTTCACCCCAAAAGAAAAAATGTACATTACACTCACATTTCATTCTATAAAGTGGGCATTGGGATACCTTCTGACAATGGAAATTGGCTTCTAAACACAGGGAATGTTTGATATAGTCACATTCATTTATTTTAGCTCTTACTTCCCTTGCCTTTGGAGTCAAATTCATAAAGTGCTCTTTGAACCTAAGGTCCATAAGTTTAGTAACTATGTTTTCTTCTATGCAGTTTACTGTGTCAGGTCTTATGCTTAAGTCTTTGATCCATTTTGAATTAATTTTGGTACATGGTGACAGATAGCAGTCCAGTTTCATTCTTTTGCACGTGGCCTTCCAATTCTGTCAGCACCATTTATTGAAGAGGCTGTCTTTTCTCCATTGTATGTTTTTTGCTTCTTTGTCAAAAATTATCTGTCCATATTTATGTGGTTTTATTTCTGGGTTTTCATTTCTATTCCATTGGTCTATGTGTCTGTTTTTCTGCCAATACCATGCTGTTTTGATTATTGTTGCCCTGGTATAAGCTAAAGTGGGGGAGTGTGATACCTCCAGCATTGTTCTTTTTTCTTAGAATTGCTTTGGATAATTGGGGTCTTTTGTGGTTCCAAACAAATCTGATGATTTTTAGTTCTATTTCTTTAAAAAATGCTGTTGGGATTTTGATGGGGATTGCATTAAATTGTATATTGCATTGGGTAATATGGCCATTTTAACTATGTTGATTCTTCTAATCCATGAGCATGGGAAAGTCTTTACCATATGATTTCACTGACATGTGGTATATAAACCAAAAACAACAAAAGAACAAGATAAACAAATGAGAAACAAAAACTCATAGACATGGACAATAGTTCAGTGGTTACCGGAGGGTAAGGGGGAAAAGGGGTGGTAGATGAGGGTAAGGGGGTTCAAATATATAGTGATGGAAGAACTGACTCTGGGTGGTGAACACACAGTGGGATTTATAGATGATGTAATACAGAATTGTGCACCTGTAATCTATGTAACTTTACTAACAATTGTCACCCCAATAAACTTTAATTTAAAAAAATTTTAAAAATAAACAATGAACACAGGGAATGTCTGATCCTGGTCCTCCAAACTAGTCATTACCTCCAAAAAGCAAAAAAAGTGAAAATCTGCTGAGAACCCAGCAAAAAACTGTTATACTTCCATTTCCCATTTTCTATGATGTTTCTTATTTACCATTTATAGATATTCTGAAATACATCACAATTGCCTACTAAAACAATAGGGGAAAATACATACACTATACTGTTAATTATAAAAGCACATAATAAATCAAGAAATGCAGTGTGCTCTCAGGCATGTAAATATAGAATATGAACAGGTATATACAAAAAGTAATATTTATTCTATAATTATGAATAACTTTCATTTCTTCCTTTGGATTTTCTTAAACTTCTCATATTTCCTATAACTGAGTATTATTTGTATAATCAGGCAACTAATACTTCAGAGGAAAACAAAAGATACTGGTTAACAAGTCAGGTAAGATCAGGTCTTTGAGACAGCATGTCTAACATATCAAAAAGTTACTACCGTCTGTATAATTTAAAGATTCAACTTTAAATCACTCCTGGGATTATAGTGTCTTAGGAGAAAACAGAGGCGTGTTTAAAATTGGCCGCCAGATCCACTGTTGGGACCTCTGGAAATATTTAGAGCTCAGAGGTAGGAAAGTACTTATATGACACATTAATTGACTATTGCATAAAACCTTATCAGATGATGTTCTGTTGGGTAGAAAGCTTTATCTTTCCTCTCCCACACGACTACTGATAGTTAGTTGTCTCTGATCATGGGATACTAGACTGTGGGTTCTAGAGCACGGCGATAGCCCTAGGAAGAAAACTAAGAAGTCAACTCATTGAGGAGGAGCAGCAAACTGTCACAAGAAGTTAATGAAACATTAATGAAAAGGAGAATGTTTTCCTTGTTTTGAAAACAATATCCCAATTAGCCATGCTCTCTATTGTACATAGAGAAGATGGAGATCCTACACTGAATGTAATAGGGAACATTAGGACAAAGTTGAGAAGAGGTATTTGCAGAAAAGAAACAGTGACTTGGAACTGAGAGTTATGAATATTTTATTTTAAAAATGTTGAAAAAGACGATGAAAAGTTAAGGAATTACTGGATGAAGAAAATGCCGTGAATATACAGGAGTATCATTTTAAATAAGTCACTTTCCCTTATCATAGAAAAGAAAAGAATATCAGCCTAGGGATTCTGATTAAACTAACATGTATTGTACACTCAAACTTTCAGTTATGTTATATTAATCCTCACAAAATGAAGTGTGGGGGGACTACCGTACTCATTAGAATACATATGACATGGGTTTGCATGGTAGAAAACTACCTCGAACTAAAATGAGTCTCTGGTTTGAGAATCTGTGCTTCTAAATGGAGGTGCAAGTGATAAAAATACCTGCTTTACTTTACTTGTGGGATATTGTATCGAAATAATGAGATAGCATATGGAAATTGCTTCAAGGATTAACAGACATATAAGTAAAATGAAATAATAACAATTCAGAGCTATATGTTGGTGATAATAAATTAGTACCTGGATTGTATCAGATTATTCACATTACAAATTCATATTAAATAATAGCTTTAACTATATATTGAAAAGATACACTTTGATGGTATTGAAGATTTACCTTTCTACTAATAAGTTATTTTGACTTCCTAGAAGAACCACTTACTTTCTTCTTAGTATTTATGTCAGCATTTTGAATGAAGGTCAGGTTCAACAAACAATGCCATATTCCACAGATGTGGAAGAGTAAATATTTGTTATGCAGCAGTTGTAATTGTTCCCCAATTCCCATAGCAATTTAAAGTTGGAATGGAGAGATCCATGCAATGGAGAAACTTCTTGGTATATTAGAGACAGTGTCCCATAGACCCAATTAAGAGTGGTGTTGGAAATAAACCGAAGCTGAACTAAAGCTCAAAAATGAAATGACATTCTCCTACATGTGTAACTTTTGGAGACAGAAACAAATGTTTACAAAATTAATGTTATAAAATGTGAGAGCTTTTTAGTTCAAAATATGTTTATCAAAGTAAATTCAAAGAAAGAAATTATAAATTCAAAAGATACCAAAATAAAATGTGAGAATTGAAAAATGATCTAGATATTATAAGTTACACAAACAGATATTTGTTATGAATTAAATGCATTGTCATTTAACTTTTTTGCTTACTTTATATTCATTCTTTTAGGTAAGTTAAGTTTGTGTAGAAAGTCATCACCAATCCTTTTTGTAATGAAAAATACAGATGGCAATAAAGTAAATAAATTTATGGGACAAAGGTAAAACCATAAGTTTAAGGCCACAAAAGGTTTTTGTTTTTTTCTTAAGTCCAGAATGGATAGTTTGGGGCATGATTTCAGATAGGTAGATAACATGCTAATGAATTAAAATGTTTTAGGAAAATCTATTAAGCTACTTTGTTGATATTAACACTAAGGTTTGGTAAAGTTATCCTTCAGAAATGAAGAAATAAAGATTTTCCCAAACAAACAAAAGCTAAGGGAGTTCATCACTACTAGACCTGCCTTACAAGAAATTCTGAAAGGAGTTATTTAAGCTGAAATGAAAGGAGGCTGATTGATAACATGAAAACATAAAAAAATATACAACACACCGGTAAAAGTAAATATTTAGTCATTCATAAAACTCTAATTGTGTAATACTGTGGTGTGTTAACCGTTTAACTATAGTATAAAGGTTAAAGGAAAAGAGTATTAAAAATAACTATAGCTACTATAATTTGTTAACAAATACAAAATATAAATAGAGGTAAACTGGTACATTAAAAACATAAAAGGGAAGGAGTAAAAGGCTAGAGTTTTTGTATACAAAGTTCAATTGATATCAGCATAAAACAGACTGATATATATATATATTTTTTTTTATGTAAGCCATATGGTATCATAAAGGAAAAGCCTATAGTAGATTCACAAAAAATAAAGAGAATGAAATCAGAGCATACCATCATGGAAAATGACCAATATACACAGGTAGGCTGCAAAGGAGAAAAAAGGAACAGTGGAATTCCAAAACAGCTATGACACAATTAATTAGATTAGTAAGTCTTTACATATCAATAATTACTCTAAATATGAATGGATTAAATTCTCCAATTAAAAGGCACAGAATGCCTGGATGGATTTAAAAAAAAATTATATGCTGCCTAAAAGAGACTCACTTTAGCTTTAAAAACACACATACGATGAAAGTGAAGAGATGGAAAAAGATATTCCATGAAAATGTAAGGTAGCTATAGTTACATCAGATAAAATAAACCTTAAAGCAAAAAGTGTCGTGGGAGACAAAAGAAGATCATTATATAATGATAAAGAAGTTAACTTATCAAAAAATATAACAATTGTATGCATCCAACATCAGACCACCTAATAATATATTGTATAAATACTAACAGATCTGAAGGGAGAAATAGATAATAAAACAATAACAGTATGAGACTTCAATACGCCACTTTCACCAATAGACAAATCACCCAGACAGAAAATCAACAAGGAAATATTGCACTTGAATCATACTTTCAACCAAATGGATTGACATATTAAAATATTACATCTAAGAACAGCAGGATACACGTTTTTCTCAAGTGCATACAGAACATTCTCCTGGTTAGAGCATACAACAGAGCACTTCAGAGAACTGAGGTCATACCAAGTATCTTTTCTGACCATAGTTGTATAAAACTACAAACCAGCAACAAGAGGAAAACTGGATAATTTACAAAGATGAGGAATCTAAACAACACACTCACAAACAACCAAAGGGTCAAAGAAAAAAATAAATCAAACAAGAAATAAAAAATATATCTTGAAACAAATGAAAATGGAAACACAATGTAACCAAATCTATGGGATGCTAAAAAACAAAACAGTTTTTAGAGGTAAGTCAACAGTATTAAATACATATATTAAGAAAAAAGAAAGATCTCCAATAACCTAACTTTACATCTCAAGGATCTAGAAAAGAACAAACTAAGCCCAAAGTTAGCAGTTGGAAGGAAATAACAAAAATCAAAGTGGAAATCAATACAATAGAGACCAGAATAACAATAGAAAAGATAAACAAAATTATAAAACTACTATAAGAAAACACAGGAAAAACATTCCTTGACATTGGACTTAGCAACTATTTTTTAGACATAACATCAACAGCACAAGCAATAAAAGCAAAAATGAACAGGTGGGAATACATCAAACTAAAAAGCTTCTGCATTGGGCCAGCCCATTGGTTCAGGCGGTTAGAGCTCCATGCTCCTACTTCCTAAGGCTGCCGGTTCGATTCCCACATGGGCCAGTGGGCTCTCAACCCTCAATTCAACAACTCAATTTCTCGAGTCCCGCAAGGGATGGTGGGCTCTGCCCCCTGCAACTAAGATTGAACACAGCACCTTGAGCTGAGCTGCCACTGAGCTCCGGAATGGCTCAGTTGGTTGGAGCACATCCTCTCAACCACAACGTTGCCAGTTAGATTCCTCGACTCCCGCAAGGGATGGTGGGCTGTGCCCCTGCAACTAGCAACGGCAACTGGACCTGGAGCTGAGCTGCACCCTCCACAACTAAGACTGAAAGGTCAACAACTTGAAGCTGAATGGCACCCTCCACAACTGACATTGAAAGGACAACAACTTGACTTGGAAAAAAGTCCTGGAAGTACACTCTGTTCCCCAATAAAGTCCTGTTCCCCTTCCCCAATAAAACCTTACAGAGAAAAAAAAAAGCATGTGCATAGCAAAAGAAATAATCAACAAAATGTAAAAGTAACCTATGGAGTGGGGAAAAAACATATGTAAATTATGTATCAGAGAAGAGGTTAATACTTAAAATATGTAAAGAAGTCATACAATTCCACTCCCCCCCAAAAAACATCTAATTTAAAAATGGGAAGAGTGAAATCATATGGTTCTAGATTTTTTTTCTGTGTGACTTATTTTGCTTAGCATAATAATCTCAAGATTACTATGTTGTTGCAAAAGGCACTATTTCATCTTTTCTCATGGCAGAGTAGTATTCCATTGTATATATACGACATCTTCTTTGTCCAATCATCTATTGAAGGACACTTTGGTTGTTTCCATGTCATGGCCACTGTAAATAAAGCAGCAATGAACATCAGAGCTCATATATCTTTATGGATAAATGTTTTCAGATTTTGGGAGCATATACCCAGGAGAGGGATATGAAACAAAAAGCAAAAAACGAACAAGACAAACAAATGAAGAGATAAAAACTGATAGATACAGACAATAGTTTAGTGATTACCAGAGGATAAGGGGGAGGGGGTGGTAGATGAGGGTAAATGGGGTCAAATATATGGTGATGGAAAGAGAACTGATTCTGGGTGGTGAACACATAATGTGATATATAGATGATGTATTACAGAATTGTACCCTTGAAACCTATGTAATTTTACTAACCATTCTCACCCCAATAAATTTTAATTTAAAAAAAATGGGAAGAGAAACTGAATAGATATTTTCCCAAAGAAGTCATACAAATGGCCAATAGGTACATGAAAAGATGTTCAACATCAATAATCATCAGAAGATGTAAATCAAAACCACAATGACATAGCACCTCACAACTGTTGAATGGCTATCAATAAAAAGAGAGCTACATGTTAGTGAGGATGTGGAGAAAATGGAACTCTTGCATACTGTTAGTAGGAATGCAAATTGCTTCAGCCACCAGGAAAACACTACGGACATTCCTCAAAAAGTTAAGAATAGAATTACCATATGACCCAGCAATCCCTCTTCTGGGTATCTACCCCAAAATTTTGAAACATTTATCCATAAAGATGTATGTACCTCTATGTTCATTGCAGTATTATTCATGGTGGTTAAGACATGGAAACAACCAAAGTGTCCTGCCATAGATGACTGGATAAAGAAGATGTGGTATATATGCATAATGGAATACTACTCAGCCATAAGAAAAGATGAAATTGTGCCATTTGCGAGAACATGGATAGGTCTTGAGATTATCATGCTAAGTAAAATAAGCCAGACAGATAAAGTCATAAACTAAGTGAATCTCTTGGTATCTACCCCAAAATTCTGAAAACTTTTATCTGTAAAGATATACGTGCTCCGGTGTTCATTGCAGCTTTATTTATGGTGGCCAAAACTTGGAAACAAAGTGTCCTGCCATAGATGATTGGATAAAGAAGTTGGGGTATATATACACAATGGAATACTATTCACCCATAAGAAAAGACGAAATAGTGTCATTTGTGACAACATGGATAGATCTTGAGATTATAATATCAATGAAATAAGTCACACAGAAAAAGCTGAGAACCATTTGATTTCACTGATGTGTGGTATATAAAACTGAAAACAGCAAAAGAAGAAAAACAATAATACATGCTCAATAAACATTTTTTGAATAAATGAATGAACCACAACACGTATAGAGCTAGAGATGTAGATCTATCATATTGAGGTAACAAAGGTTATTCAAAAATAAACTTGATCCAATGTAATATCATATAAATAAACTATATTGGCATTTTGTCCCATAACTCCCTTGATAGTTAAAGTACTACACTTTATTTTTAATGTGATATGTATTCTAATGTAGAAGAACAGGTTTTGTTTACAACCTACCATAACTTTTCTGGATTTGGTATGTAATGAGACTGAGAGCTAAAAGCGTCCCTTAGTAATGCACCTTATGTGTTAACTTAATAAAATAGAGGTGACATGGTAGCAGAGAATTCCCCTTGGACTTTGAGATTGTAATGAAGACTTCTTTCCTACTCTGCATTGAATCACGCAGCTCCTAAAAAGTAGAACTAGACAGAACTGATAATTGACAAAAAACAGCAATAAGAGGTATAGAAGGCAAAAGAGAAAAAGTAAAGTTGTTCAATGAACTAAAGAGCTACAGGGTATCAGGCATTGGGGGACAGGAAAAAGGATGCCTCAAAACTGACATGGTCCCTATTGTTTGAAGAGGGCAGCCCTGTGAGAAAGCCAGCATAAGGAATGGAAACCCCATTGCCATCAAAGGAATTGAGTCCCATCTAGCCCTTTGAGGAGTCTATGAGAGTGGAAACACAGAACACAAATGTAAAGTAAAAGACTAACTATTTATAAATTGTAAAAGTAAGTCCATAATATTTTATTTTCTTGTTTACATGTAATTATTATTTCTTCATAAAACTAAATAAGACAATTCATGCATAGAACTGAACAGTGCCTAAAACATTCTAAACGTCCAATAAACATTGCCTGTTTTATCATTATTAGTGTAGGATGTACTTTAATAGGCCATAAAGCTTAGAGTAGGCAAGATGTTCATCCTTAATTTTATGGAGTAATTTAGATGCTATTGAAGTATTTTGTCTCTCAGTTTCAAACCCAATTTTCTATGCTCTGCTTTGTGAGTTAGGATTAGTACACTGGAAACCACGTTTCTTCTCTGTCAGCTAGCGTCTGTTAAATTCTTCCAAAAGAGTTGTTAGAGAGAGAATGGAAGGCTGGATGAACATAAGGGAGCTCCCTGTTTCCTCTTGTTCCGGTCAACACCATGGTTCTTCACCATGATAATGGCATCTCCTTTGCTCCTTCCAGTACTGGTTTCAAGTTTTGTTTTGATTTGTTTGTTTGTTTTTCTCATGTTCTTCATTTTTTCTTTTCTATAACCCGTAACCACCAGAAGCTACCAGTGCTAACTCCTCTGAGGTTTGAATCTGTCTCTCAGGTTTTACTTCTGATAAATGAATAGCCCTGTCAAGTATTTGTCTTGAGGATCTTTTAAAGCAATAAAATATGCAATTCTCTGCTTGAGAAATGCAGTGAATCAGATAGAGGATAAGCAATAGATTTGGTTAGACTCATATTCCTACACAACTGAGTAAGAGAAGTTCGTGGGTAAGACATTTGTCTTTCTTCTAAAGTTGCTTTCTTGTGTCTAAAATGTAGTTTATGGACGTCTATTTAGTGCACGCTAAAATGGTATAACAATACTAATCATATAATCGTATGAAAGGAAAACACTGAGTAGTTAAACTAGCGCCGGAAATATGCATATGTGGGAGGAGGCAAGACTTAGACCTTGAGAAAAAGAAATATAATTCTTTTCTTTCACCAATGCATAGCTAGCACCTACCTAAGTCTGTGCCTGGCACAGTATGCTCTTTCTATAAATTTTGAATTAATGTATAAATAAATAAATGAATGAAAAACAAAATTCAGAAGAGTACATGTAGTTTCCAAAATAATTTATCAAGATCATATCTTTGGATCCTCATGATAACTCTTCAAGGATCTAATATTTCCCTACCTTTAGAGAAGAGAAAACCTAGTTCCAGAAATATAGAAATATCTGAAGTCACAGGCAAGATCTGGGAAGTCTCTGATTTGAACAAAACAGTTGACAAGCTTAACAACCCAACTATCATGGAACACACATTCTTCAAAAGTTCATATAGAATATGTACAAAAATAGATATTTTATGAGGCTGAAAGCAAGAATCAACAAATTTCCAAGAAATTATATGAAATAGTCCATATTCTTTCAAGTAAATTAAAAGTAATTAATTAAATACTCCATAACCTGAAATAATTAAAACACACTTCTAAATGACTAATGAGCAGCCAGGATATTCAAAATATTTAACAACTTCTATGGCAAGTGCTCTAATAAATCACAGTGAATGCCTGCCATAAACAAACAGTGTGCCCATAGTAACGTATGCGGCTAAACTTCAGCTTTGCTTTATAGCTCAGAGAAAAAACTGCAAACAAAAAATTAAAACCTCATAAGGCCAGGCGTGAGCTGGCACCCACTGGTACAGCTATACCGGTTGCTTATAGTAAGTATTCATTGGTTGATAGCTGTGACATCGTCTTTGCAAAGCATACTTTCAAGATCAACCCTGCTAAGAAATGAAACATAATTGAATACTATATATTAAAATTTATTGGATATTGGAAAAGTTTGCATTTAGTTTCTTATAGGAAATTTTCTTCACAAAGAGAGAAGGAAACAAAAGGCAAAGGAAGTCAAGGATAAGGAACAATAGAATTTGAAGGCAGAGCCAACACTCAGGCTTGGGCTGTATATTCACAGGTTATTTCTTATTAAATCTTCACAATAATCTTGAAAAGTATTATCTCCTTGTTCTCCATTTATAGATGAAGAGACTGACACTCACAGAAATGAAAATCATGCAGGTTCTAAGTGATAAAGCTAGTTTTCAAACCATAGTCTTGACTCTAAAGACATGATTTTCTCTACTGCCCTCTAGTCAGAAGGGAAATATCCTGAGGTCCAGTTGCATCTGAATCAGGAAAATTAATTCAAAGATATTAGAGGGCAAGAAAGTTAAGCTATCCTCAGTGAATTTAACCTCAGAATTTCTCCAAAGCTGTTAACTGGATATATAGGTGTATTCATGGAACTAGGATGACCAACTTCTCAAAAATTATGGCAAAAGCCATGGATAAGAGTGAATAATGCTTAGACTTTGTCTTGAACCCAGTGTTGTATCATCCTCCTGAGAAACTCATTGAGATCCATGTACTTACAGGTAACCGACGATAATCACCCGGAACCAAGTGTTTTAACCAACCAGAAAACTGCTAACTAAACTTAGGGTCACAGGTTTTCAGTGTGATACAATTTAGGGATAACAAATTTTTAGGTTCATGAATTTTCAGTGTATGAGAGAGGCAGAAAACATGACTAGTTAGGAGACTGGATGTAGAGTCACGCTGTTTGGACCGGAGCTCACATCTACCTTACTAATCTATAGCCTATGAAATAATTCAACTTCTCTGAACCTCAGTTTTCCTATTTATTGAGAGGGTTAAATGTAGCAGCTCATTCACCCACACTTTATAGCACTGCTCTCACTCTACAAAAAGGATCTTAGTTTTGAAAAACTAACGAGCTGGAGGAATAGGTAGCGTTCCACTATAACCAGGTTTGCTTGTGGTGATAGCGCATCAGCAGGTAGATGGCATCTAGCCATTATGTGATGATCCAAAATTTAAACACTAATGATGGATATTAAATTTGATACTATGGATGGTATGATTTTTGATGCAGATATTATAGGTAATATCTCTGCAGTAGATGAAGAAGCAGAGCAACCATTACTAATTGTCCTTCACATTTTAGGGAAGAAAAAAGTAGAAACTACTAAAAAGAGAAGCAAGTTGCAAGACATAGAGAGGCATGGCTAGGCATAGTCACCAAGATCACAAAAGGCTAAAAGGGAATATCCTAACTCAAAGAAAGGAAATCAGAGATAAGGACATTGGCGATTATCAGAGATACTAATGTGGAGAAGAGGGACTAGGACCCAGTTGGTGCAGAAACGGTTCCTGTGGGGCAGGAAGGAGAGTCAACAGTGGTGCCCAAAGTTGTCGTAAGCTCAGTAGGGCCCTAAACCGAGATAGAAGAGCAATGATTTTACTGCGCCCAGATAGGAAATTCTTATGACTATCTCTGGACAACATCCATGAGGTTCCCAGAGAAATGGGAAAAGAAAAGCCCTCTTCCCTGATTCAGATGAATTAAAATGAAGCAACCACTTCAGTGACTAATGTTTTCTGTAGCTCAGGCAAGGGAACACAGTAAACATCACTTGTGTTGCAGATACTTTCCATCCTCATAAAACCCTGAACATATACGTGTTTATACAATAAGGAATGTGAAGTCCAAAAAAGTTGTACAAACGGCCCCGGATCACACAGCTAAGAAGTGGCACAACGAAGATTAGACCACAATTAAACAGACCCCGAAATTCATACACTTTCAATCACCCAATCATATATGTCAATTTTTTTATTGGTAAAAGATCTTCCTGTCCATCTCCTTAGCAAATAGACAAAGAACAATTTTCAGCTGTATTTGGCCCCTGATCATATAAAACACAATGGTTCAAAAGAGGCCAATCGGCCGAGGAAGACATTTCTTTTCTACTTGTTGTCTCATAGCCTCATAATCTCCTCTCACGGGAATATAAAACACTGTCTGATATTTACACCAAAGCAGAGAACTACATCTCAGAGGACGTCATTAAAAGTTGACTGACCTACTTCTCTCAGATACCAAGGTACAAATAGGTTACATAGGGATGGGATCCCATGTGCTTGCAACCGTCTAAAGCTTGTTAAAGTAAACTTGTAACTTTTTAACAACACTCTTCCCTCTACAAGTTTTCTAGAGGGAACCTTGGATTGTTCCTAGGAGACACAATTCTCCTTAGTTACAACTTAACACGAAAAAAGAGTGTAAGAGATCATCATGTGGAAAATTCTAAAAGTGGAATCATTTTTTCTAGAAAGAGAAAGCAGCCTCTATGCACTTGTCATCACCAAGTCATTCATAAAATATAATTAGAGAGGGTAAAGAAGACGTATTCTAATGGAAATATTAAGTAGAGAGAGAGAGAGGTGATAAACTGATGGGGAAGGGAATAATATAGCATACGCATTTTGTTTAGTCACATAGAATTAAAGAGATTAACCACAGTCCCCACCCCTCCACATTGCTTTAGACCCAGCTTGTTTTACTCAATACATTCATTGTATAGCAGTGAAGATAATTTGAGTTCATGACTCCCAGAAGACATGAATTCACACAGATAGTCCATTTTCATCTTGGGAAATCAATTGAGGGCCCATATAATTAATGTTGTGGTTTTTAAAAAAATCATTACAGTTGTTTGGAAATAGACTGATCTAAATTGAAAGTGGAGAGTTCTTTTTTTCTTCACTGTTCACATAAATCCAGGACAACCATGGGTCAGGACACTATAAAGGAGAATCCCGAGTAGGATTCCTCCCACCTGGACTAAGTTTCAATAAGTTAAGATTTTTTTTCTAACTCTGAATTTACATAATCTATAATGACATTTAAATATGGTACAAGTTAAGTGTTCAGCTCAGGATCAGTAAGATGATAAATGGTAAGTAAAAAAAGAATGATAAATAAATAATCATACTAATTAGCACCCCTTTATGACAGGACAGTTCATCACATCAATTCAGAATCACTGTGGAATAATCATGACCTTCCAAAAGAACCTGTTGATTAGGGTCCTTTTGGAGGATACAGACGAACAAATTATGTGTTCACCTGCATGTAGATATGTCAACATCCATTACAGAAAATTTAAGATGTGGATGGCCAATGTTTCTAACAGTAGCTATATGATCACATATCCATGAATGATTCATTGACAGTACGAATATTTGTACCGATTGTAACACAAATGTGAGTAAGTGAACTACGGCTGATCAAACTACTTTACTTTTGTTGGGAATTTTATGTAATCACTCAAATTTGCAAAGTAATTTTAGAGAACTCAAAATTGAAAGTTTCAAATAAATGTGTCATTTTTAACATTACCTACTATTCATCATAACTGAAAATGTATCAGTATCTGTGCCTTTGGCATCTGGTAGCATTGGGTACAGGCATCTGTGGTGAGAAGGTAATCTACCCAGCCCTGCGTCTCTGTCATACCTTGCTCTTCACCCACCCCCAAGATACACAAAGCCCGAGGAAAGTAGGATGCAGTACCTTAGCCCTGGATACAAATGAAACACCCACAGATGAGCATAGAAAGACAGCCCTGACCCTTGAAAGTATGAGCTCTGCTTCCAAATATTTTCTGCTTTGTTTTATAGGAACCTGTGCTGCATATGAAAGTCAGAATGCAGCATCTTCTCTCATCTTAAGACAAAGTTTACTGTCCAGAAAATAGTCCTTACAAGATATCAAGTTGTGGCCATTTCTCAGTTTAGTATGAATGAGAAACTGGGCCCTAACAAGGGATGATATTCAAAAAATATTTAACAAGTAAGGCATAGGCAACAACGAATCAGAATAGAAACCCAGCTGGAATGACATGTTAGACTGTAAGCAGAGTTGTGGTTTGATCTGTATCACATTTGAAAAAGATCCATCATAGTGCTGTATGGAGAATATACTGAAGGAAGGTAAGAATGAAAGGTGAGAGACCAGTAGGAAGCTGTTGCAGAAATGTTATTTTAAGCAGGAGCTCATGTCTTGTCAGACTGTACACTACACATCTTTGAGTGTCCCACAGCTTTTGGGTCTGCCAGCATGACTGCTGAGCAAAATTGACTTGAATACATTTACCAAGAAAAACGAGCCTCTTCTAATTTAGATGGAATTATCTTAAATGACTTGCAAGGCTTTGTGTAATCACATTCAATAAGTTATATAATTTTGTCTCATACAAGCATTCAGTATTTTCCCCTACTCATTAAAGAATAGATTCCATTCTTTGGTGGCAGCAATTCATTTTGATACCCCTTCTATTGATTTTTATAACTTCACATTGAAGCAGAATGATTACGTCTGTGTTATTTACCAAAACCAACTAAAAGTGATTATTTATAGCATCAACAGTAGGCAAACTGTACTCAGACTCACTGATTCATAATCAAATATAATAATGTTAACTGTTTTTTATGAAGTGCCATAAGTACTCTTTATGACATAACAACCTTGTCAGTCATCTGTAAACTTGAAAAGCTGTCACATAAAAAGGAGTATGTACTTATTTTTGTTGTTCAATAGGAAATGCTGAATAGCATATAGAGAGTGATATATGCAGTTAAATATAAAGAATGTTCTAATGATAAGAACTATCTAAAAATAACCTGTATAGCCTCATGAAATGCTCTAACCATTACTGGGTTTGGGGGCAGAAGTAAGATGAACATCAGCCATACTTAGATGTGTTTCTGTCATCTCATAAGGGTTACAACTAGATTAATTTAATGATTTTCAGCTCTAAGATCCAATAATTTAGAATTTTACTATTTTACTGGTGTGATTATATGAGTATGCACTTAATTATCTTTACCTCCATTATGAAAGTGATTGAAATTATTCCAAAAATAAATAAAATGTAAGCAGTCCCCTGAAAGAATAAGTTGTAATTATTATTGCAGGATTATTTCTGATAGTGAAAAAAATGAAAACAAGGTAAATGCCCATTACTTGAGAATAGGTTAAACGAATCATGAGACATAGGCGTAAATATGGTAGACTACTATGTACTACTAAAAACAAGTTTTCCCTGAGTATTTGATGATAAGTGAAAATCTGCTTATGACATAATTTTAAGCATAAGAAAATGTAAATTACAGATAAAGGTAGAAATTTTATGGCTTGTAATATAACGTTTCTCATGTTTTTCTCTAAGTTTGAGTCTATATTTCTGAGCCTGTATATTTTTATCAACTGTGTCCAAGTTTACTCAATGTTGTCAAAGGGCTTGGCCCATATCAGGTGCTCAATAAATACCTGATAAATGAACAGGAGGGGAAACGTGTGACATATTTTTTAAATAATTTTTTACTTGTTAACTACAGCTGCATTTCAATATTATATTAGTTTCAGGTGTACAACACAGAGATTAGACATTTATATAACTTATGAAGTGTTCACCCCAATAAGTCTAGTACCCAACTGCAACCATACATAGTTATTACAATATTATTGACTATATTCTCTATGCTGTACTTTACATCCTGAGACTATTTTTATAACTGTGGATTTTATAACTGTAATCCCTGAGACTATTTTTATAACTGTGAATTTTTATAACAGTGAATTTTTCACCCATCGACCTAAACCCCCTCCCATCTGGAAACCATCAAAATGTGCTCTGTATCATGAATCTGTTTCTATTTTGCTTTTTATTTATTTTCTTTTTTAGATTCCACATGTACGTGAAATCATATGGTATTTGTCTTTCTCTATCTGACTTTTTTCACTTAGCTTAATACCCTCTAGGTCCATCCATGTTATCACAAATGACAAGATTTGATTCTTTTCATGGCTGAGAAATAGTCCATTGTGCATATGTACTACCTCTTCTTTATCCAATTGTTTATCGATGGACACTTAGGTTGCTTCTATATCTTGGCTATTGTAAATAATGCTGCAGTGACCATAGAGGGCATTAAGAATAGAACTATCATATGATCCAGAATGTCCTCCTCTGGGTACCTACTCAAAAAATCTGAAAACATTTATCCGTAAAGATATATTTACCCCCATGTTCATTGCAGTATTATTCACAGTGGTCAAGACATGGAAACAACCAAAGTGTCTTTCGATAGATGATTGGATAAAGAAGATGTAATACATATATACAATGGAATATTAGTCAGCCGTAAGAAAAGATGAAATACACCACTTGTGACAACATGGATGGATCTTGAGATTATCATGCTAAGTGAAATAAGTCAGAGAGAAAAAGTCTAAAACCATATAATTTCAGTCATAAGTGGGATATAAAACTGAAAGCAACAAAGGAATAAGACAAACAAATAAAGAAACAAAAACTCATAGACAAAGACAACAGTTTAGTGGTGACCAGGGGGTACGGGGGCATAGGGGATGGGAGAAGAGAGTAAAGGAGTCAAATATATGGTGATAAAAGGAGAACTGATACTGGGTGGTGAACACATAATGTGATTTATAGATGGTGTAATACAGATTTGTGCACCTGTAATCTATGTAACTTTACTAACAATTGTCACCCCAATAAACTTTAATTAAAAAATAAAAAAATAAAAAATGAACTCAGGGAATGAAATGAAGGGAATCTCTGATCCTGGTCCTCCAAACTAGTCATTACCTTCAAAAAGCAAAAAAAACTGAAAAGCTGCTGAGACTCCAGCAAAAAACTGTTACACTTCCACTTCCCATTTTCTATGATTTTTCTTATTTACCATTTATAGATATTATGAAAATCATCAAAATTGCCTAATAAAATAATAGGGGAAAATACATACACTATACTGTTAATTATAAAAGCACATAATAAATCAAGAAATGCAGTGTGCTCTCAGGCATGTAAATATAGAATATGAACAGGTATATATAAAAATTAATATTTATTCTATAATTATGAATGACTTTCATTTCTTCCTTTACATTTTCCTAAACTTCTCATATTTCCTATAACTGAGTATTATTTGTATAATCAGGCAACTAATACTTCAGAGGAAAACAAAAGTTACTGTTTAACAAGTCAGGTAAAATCAGGCCTTTGAGACAGCATGTCTAACATATCAAAAAGTTACTACCTTCTGTATAATTTAAAGATTCAACTTTAAATCACTCCTGGATTACAGTGTCTTAGGAAAAAACAGAGGAGTGTTTAAATTGGCCGCCAGATCCACTGTTGGGACCTCTGGAAATATTTAGAGCTCAGAGGTAGGAAAGTACTTACATGGCACATTGATTTACTACTGCATAAAACCTTATCAGATGATGTTCTGTTGGGTAGAAAGCTTTATCTTTCCTCTCCCACACGACTACTGATAGTTGTCTCTGATCATGGGATACTAGACTGTGGGTTCTAGAGCACAGCGAAAGCCCTAGGAAGAAAACTAAGAAGTCAACTCATTGAGGAGGAGCAGCAAAGTGTCACAAGAAGTTAATGAAACATTAATGAAAAGGAGAATGTTTTCCTTATTTTAGAAAACCGATATCCCAATTAGCCATGCTGTCTATTGTACATAGAGAAGATGGAGATCCTACACTGAATGTAATAGGGAACATTAGGACAAAGTTGAGAAGAGGTATTTGCAGAAAGGAAACGGTGACTGGGAACTGGGAGTTATGAATATTTTATTTTAAATGTGTTGAATAAGACAATGAAAAATTAAAGAATTATTGGATGAAGAAAATTCTGTGAATATACATGAATATCATTTTTAAAAAGTCACTTTCCTTTACCATAGAAAAGAAAAGAATATCAGCCTGGGGTTCTGATTAAACTAACATGTATTGTACACCCAAACTTTCAGTTATGTAATATTAATCCTCACAAAAACCCTAGAAACAGGTGTCATTGCCCTGTTTTAAATGACACATCATGCTGAGAGATAGTGTTTTGCTAAGGTTTCTACAGCCAATATGCCAAAACGCCCAGAGTGAAGTTTAGGTACTCCAAGCCAAATGTGTTCCGATAAGATGTAGCACTTCTCTGTCTCAGCAGTTAAGGGGACAAAGGAGTAAGAGAGGACAGGGCCACAGTCTTTCAGAGACACAGAGTTATTGGACTCTAGCAAAGCCCTTAGAGATGGTCAAAGCAAGATGATGACACACTGGGTGAAGCCACTCAGCAGTGAACCTAGCTCATTGAAGCTCCCAGCAACAAAGCATCCTTGGTTTCCACACAGAAATGTGAATGAGAAAACCCGGGGTAATTCTCAAAACCATGTAAGAAAATGAGAAGAGGCCTTGGTCTAACTAGAGCACCACTGCTCATTATTAACAACTTTGGGATTCAGAAGGGGTCATTTATTTGGTGAGCATGGGAGAACTAGCACCAGGGATGTCTGATGTCATGAATACATTGTTTCATAAATGGGAGGGGAAGCTAGCTGAAGTAGGAGATAGGATGCAATATTTAGTGCATTTGATTTCCTTCTGAGGGGAGAGAGACACCGCCTATTTCAAGAGGTTCCATAGGTTAAAATCAGGGAGTTGGGTGAGTACATGTGCTTTACAAACTACTACTCTCTACTATTTTTTTTAATTAAAGTTTACTGGGGTGACAATTGTTAGTAAAGTTACATAGATTTCAGGTGTACAATTCTGTATTACATCATCTATAAATCCCATTGTGTGTTCACCACCCAGAGTCAGCTCTCCTTCCATCACCATGTATTTGATTACTCTGTTCTATTAGTAAACATAGGAGAAGGGTGAATGCATCATGATCCAAGTCCTCAAGCACAGTTTGCTTTCTTTCTAGAGGTGATGTCCAAAGATGAGCATCAGTCTAAGGACTGACCTTTTGGAGACAGACAGACCAAAAACAGAGAACCAACAAACTGAAATGTTACCTATTTTTTGTCAGAAATAAAGAAGCTGAGGTAACATTAATCACTAATACCCCCCACACTCCTCACCACAGGTATCGCTTCCACCTTATCTTTTTACTGTGTGATATAGTTGAGTGCCTGATAAAATGCATCCCTTAAATACTGCCCACCTGGGCCATTCTAAATGGTGAACTCTAGAATCCTATTCTAAGAACTGGGAATGTATCAGTGTATCTGCTCAGGATGGATACATTTGTGAAGTGATTGCCTGAAATCAAAATATCAAATGGCATTAAGTCAGTCTATGTAATAAAGCAACAAAATATCTCTAGCCAATATCCTTTCCATTAACTGTTCTTACCCTTTCTTGAGTTTTAGTGAAAACTGGAGACAAAAGTTTGCAAATCCTTGTCACTGTATCCTTAAAAGAAAAATTTTAAAATAGTTCTGATTTTCAGTCATGAAATATACATTGTTAAAAGAAAATTTGGAGATTGAAGGAAAATTAAGAATATTAATAATGTCCCATTCTTATATTCCAGAGAAAACTAATTTTGCTGTGGCTTTTCTCAGTCACATATATACAAATTGCAATCATTTACATTGTTATGCAACTTCCCATATTAATGTAATATACCATGGATGTACATTTTCCTTCCCTTTAACTCTTCTCCAAGACTACAACTTTCATTGGTTGTATAATATATGAGGGTATGGCTTATCATGTGTATAGCATGACCCCCAACAAGCACAAACCAGAATTCCAAAGGAAAAAATTGCTGTAACTATTTAAATTATGATTGAACTTGAAACATCAAAAGATATGCAATGTCATTTATTTGTTTTATTCTATGCTATTGGGTGGATCATTCAGGGGGAAAATATTAAACAATAATGATATTTGACTACTTTAAGAGATACACTCGAGAGTTTCACCATTTTTAGTTACGTGGTCTGGCGATTTCAGAAATAACCATGTATTCTCTTACATCTATATTCCTAAGAGATTTTACCAATAATGAGTATTGTATTTTATCAAATGCTTTTTGACATCTTGTTAGATGACCATGTGCTTTGTTTTGGGTTTTTTGCCCAGTTGTTTAGATTATATTGATAGATTTTTAAATATTAATTTGGAATTTTGTGAATTCACAAAATAAATTAAATCACTTTAGTATACAGTTTGAATATATTTTATGATTTTTGCATATATATGCATAAGTAATGTTGATTCAGTTTTATTCTATGCTTGATAATTTGGGACAACAATCTATTTTAGTTTGATAAAATGTTTTTGTAAAATGTTCCATAATGTTCCATATTGAAACATGTTTTATGGCACAGAAATTATTTCTTGAAAGTATAAAGTAACTCTCTTAAGCATTCTGCATCGTGTCCATTTTGATAAATAAGTTCTCAAAAATGGGATCCCTATTACTTACCACAGTATATATGGCCTAGTGTGAATTGCATAAATAAGTAAATAAAGAATCACATGAGAGATATAAGTACAGAGTGCTGTGCAGTGCACAGAAAGGTCATCCTCCTCACAGCAGGAGATGAGAATGTTATCCCAGAAAAGGTAATATCTAAGTTAGGAGGGGACCCTCTGGGTTAAGAAAACACCGGATACAAATACATAAAGAAGAAAGAGTGTAGTATTATGGGGAGGCTGAAAGAAACTCAGCATTGTCATTGCAGAGCATCTGGGGTGTCAGTAGAACCTCCAGAATTTCCACATTAGGGGGATCTAGAACAATGTGATTGGAGGAGGTGCTAGAAGACTTGTCCTGAAGTTGTATTGCAGAGCACGTACATTTTTTTTTTACACAGATTATATTTATGTATTAGAATGTTTTTGTGAGGTTGCTGATGAAGATCATGGTGAAACAAAACCTACTTTGACACTGTCATGGGCACAGAAATGGTGTAAGTGAAAGAAAGGTAACGGAAGAGGTTCAGATAGACCTACATGATGGGTTGTTTCAGTGTTTTTGGTAAAGTTACTGTTTCTGTTTTCTCTTTTTTTAACCTAAATTCTTAAAAATGGCCTCCCTCACTTGGTACCTTTCTTGAACAGAAAGAAAGAGAGCTGTTCTTCCTTCATCTTTATCTGTATATGTAAATCTTTACTATTACTATATTACATAAACTAAATATCACTTTTTATACAAGATCTGCCAATTAAGTTTGTGAACTCATCCTAGAAAAAATGCTACATACCTCATTGCTGAATATCACTACAGTCACCTTCAAAGTACTCCCCTTGGGAAGCTATGCACAGATAACAGAGCCTAGTCTACCCTTCAAAGCAATTTTGGAACTCTTTTTCTGGAATGCCCATCAGAGCTGTCATCGTATTATTCTTGACATCCTGAATGTCATCAAAATGTCTTCCTTTCATATTTCCTTTATTTTCAGATAAAGAAAGAAACATTGGGGGCCAAATCAGGTGACTAGGGAAGGTATTCCAATACAGTTGTTTGTTTACTGGCTAAAAACTCCCTCACAGACAGTGTGGTATGAGCTAGTGCATTGTCGTGATGCAAAAGCCATGAATTGTTGGTGAAAAGTTCAGGTTGTTTTCCTCTTAACTTTTTTATGCAGCCTTTTCAGCTCTTTCAAATAGTAAACTTGGTGAACTGTTTATCCAGTTGGTACAAATTTATAATGAATAATCCCTGTGATATCAAAAAATGTTACCAACATCGTTTTGAGTCTTGATTTGGACTGACGGAAGTTTTTTGGTCATGGAGAATTGGTTGACTTCCATTGTGCACTTTGATGCTTTGTTTCAGGGTCATATTGGTACACCCATGTTTCATCACCAGTGATAACACAACCCAAAATATCGTCTTACCTCTCTAAAAGGTCTTGGCAAATTTCGCCTCTCCTTTGCTTTTGTTCATCGGTGAGCTCCTTCAGGACCATTTTTGCACACACCTTTCTCATGTCAAGATTCACAGTTAAGATTTTCCTGTTTCTCTATCGATGTTTCCTTGGTCTGCTATGCTTCTCAGTCAGTCGACAATTTTGATTCACAATTCAATGAATTTTTGCAATCTTTTTGTCAGTACTGCTCATTACTGGCCACCCTGACCTCTCTTCATCAGGGATGCATTCTCTCCCCTCAAAAAAATGTTTAATCCATTTGTACACTGCCATTTGCTTCATGGCTTTATCCCCATAAACTTGGACTAAGACGTCCCTGATTTCACTTCCTCTCTTGCCAAGTTTCACAAGAAATTTAAAATTTGTTCATTGCTCTAATTCAAGCTCAGACATTCTCAAGACAGTACACAAAGACACACAACAATAATGAATACCACTCAGCAAGACACCACCACATGTCAATACGAACACAGCTGTGAGACACTGATATACCAAGGTTATTAAACCTTACTGAGCTGTTTGTACACTGCTGCCAATGTAAGTGCATGGTGCAAATGTAATTGTCAGACCTTGTATTTCTTCCTTGGGAAGCTCTCCTTTTTGGACATCTGTTATACAACATCATCCATTCCTCCTACGCTTATTATGTTTGTGTCTGAGAGAAAAGCTGTATCCTTCACTGGCTGTGCTGTGCAATGGCTGTTTCTCTTGGTTTGGGCTCCACTGAGGGTGCATCCCTGGCTGTGAGGGCCTATGACTGGTATGTAGCCATAGGCATCCCACTGAGGTACCCCATCATCATGAACAGGGTGCTACCTATGCACATGGCTGCATGGTCTTGGATCCTAGTCTCTCTAAACACCTTAGTGCAAACTGTCCTGACAATGTTGTCATCTTTCTGTGGGAATAACATCATTTATTCTCTTACCTGTGAGATTCTGGCTCTTCTGAAACTCAAATGTTCAGATATCTCCACAAATATTGCTATCATGACAGTGGCAAATACTGTTTTATTGGTCATTCCTCTACTGTTAATTTTCATCTCCTATACTTTCATCCTCTCTTCCATCCTGAGAATTAATTCTGCTGAAGGCAGAAAAAAGACTTTTCTATCTATACAGCCCACCTGACTGCAGCCATCTTATTCTTTGGTTCAGCCATTTTTATATACATGAAGCCCAAGTCAAAGGACTCAAACACATCCGATGAAATTATTGGACTGTCTTATGGAGTGGTAACCCTGATGTTGAACCCCACTATCTACAGCCTGAGGAATAAAGAGGTAAAAGCTCTGAAGAAAGTCCTGAGCAGACACCTGCATTTAATGAAAATGTGAAAGAACTGAGGCATGTGATCTCCTCAGTGTGGGACCAAATCAGGTATTTTGTGTTTACAGATGAAGTCGTGAACCCAGTGTCAAGAGAACTCGTCTGCTTCTAAGACCAAATATGGAACTCTCATTCTTTTCAACACAGAATGCTTATGTAAAACATTCTGAATAGAGTCTTGTCTGCAATTTCTAACTGCATGCAATTCTGCCAGTTTGTCCCATATAGGGCACATGGCTTTTCCTCTAGATGAATCTCTCTCCTCTTTGTTCTCTGCTATCTCCTTTCTCTTCTCCTTGTTCTTTGTTTTTCTCTGTCTTCTCTTTCCCATTTCTTCCTCCTTTTTCTCCTTGCCCCTTCCTTCTCTCTCTATTCCTTCAGTCTTCCTGGTATCCTTTCTCAGTCCCTTTGAATTGAACATTTATTGTTTTGTAGGCCAGCATCCATTCTTCTAATAAAAGAATGCAAATATTTTTATTTTACTTTATTGACAATTAAAACAGTCCCTCCCTTTAAGTCCATGTGGTGCTAGATGGGGCTGACTCTACCCTCCGAAAATTCTGGTAAGCAGGGAACAAAAGCTTAGGCAATTAAAGAAGCAAATTCCGCTAGTCACAGTGATTCATTTAGCTAGCACGTGACTCCCACCAGGCTAATCAAACTCAACCCCAGAATGCTGTCTCACTGTGAGAAAAGAGGCATTCTTTCTGCTAGGGTTGCAAAACTGGTCAAACCTATGCCTGGAGCCAATCTTTGCCAATATGTGGAGAGAGCGTGAGAGGCAAAGGGCTCTTGAGAGAAGGAGGGAGAGTCTTTCTGATCCTGTTATTTTAACTCCTTGATCCAGCTGTGTCTAAAGTCAGTTCACAATTATTCTTATTAGTTATATGAGTCAATAAATTACCTTTTCATAAAAACTAATTTTGAGTTGAACTTTTGTCACTTATAATCAATTAATCATATAGTCCTAACTAGAGTATTCCTTTGCATCTCCTCTCTCCTATTTTTGAGACAAAAAAACAAAAACATGAGGATATATTACGTAAGTGATCTCAAGTTCTCCATTCTTCAGGGGCTCCCCTTTCCTTTAATAACTAAATAATCTAATTTCTATTCTACATGCCCACAGGCACTCCAATTATCTCCCTAATAATTTCTGTGGAGTGCTCACATTTTCCTAATTTCTGGTTTTCTTTTTTTACACCGCACTACTGTTCTAAACTTTTCCATCAACCCTTGCTGGTAATCTTATACGCCTCTGTGTTAAGCTCTCAACAGTACATTTTATCCATAAGTCTCCTAAATATCCACATTCAAAAGGCCACTACATATACACAACCATCCAAACGAAAACCCAACGACAAACACACACACACACACACACACACAAAAAAAAAAAGGCCACTATGTTTAACACCTTTACCTTGGCTTGAAAATAAGATTATTTTAAAATGGAGAATGAGACATTACTCAATATAATGAATATTATTGGTATTAGTGATAAAAGGACTATTGAAAATAAATTTTATGCTTCCAGTCAAAAGGTTTAAATTTCAAAGCATTTTGAAAGATAGCATAAGTGCACAACTCAGTGACTGGGGAACAAATGAAAGAGAGAGAGCGAGGAAGTAGAAGAAGAGGGGCCAGGAAGTGGAGAGGTAGAGGTAAAGGGAGATTGACAAAAGAAGGGAAGGAAAGAGGTAAGGAGAAAGGAAAGAAGAAAAGAGAGAAAAATAGGAAGGAGAGAAAGAAGTTAAGGAGGGAGGGAGAGCAGGAGGAAGGGAAGGAGAGATGTAAAGATTGGAAAGGGAGAAACAAATTTGTCATTTTTGCCTGAAAATAAAGTTGTCTACATAGAAACAGAAAAACAATCTATAGAAAGAAAGTCTTAAAATTTAAATTAATAAGAGGCTCTAGCAAGGCTGATAAGTCAATACACAAAATTCAATAGTATTTTCTGAAGCAGTTATAACTGGTTAGAAATGTAGATTAAAAAGCATCTCACACCACCAGGAAAAGTATGAAGCGCCCACAAAAAAATCCATAAAAGCTGCACAAAGAATTTTTGAAGAAACATATAAATCTTCATTAACATGCATAAAAGAAAACCTCCCACAAATTGAGGAGCTAGATTTTGTTCCTATTAGGAAAATAAAAATAAATATGTGAATTCATCTCAAATATTTCAATAAATTTAATGTAATTTCAATAAAAATGAAACTGGATTTTTTTTAATTTAAGAAGTTTACCCCAAAATTCAAATTGAACAGTAAAAGACCAAGAATAGCCAAGACACTGTGAGAATATGAACTGCATTATTTACTGTACCAAATGTCAAGATGAATGAGAAAGCTACTGTAATTCAGATAGCATAGTATCGGTGCAGGTAAAGATAAATACTATATCAATGAAATAGAGTAGAGAAGTCAGAAATAGCCTGGGCATATGGGAATGTTTACAACCTAAATAAATGCTATTTGACATAAGATGGCAATGCAAATCACTTGAAGTACTTAATAAATTGTGCTTTGAAATAGGACTACTAATATTGAAAAAAAAAGATCAAATTAAACCTCCACCTCACTCTGTCATCAAAATAAGTAACTGTAAAATATCTAGAGGAAAATATAGGAGAATGTCTTCCTAGGCAGTGATAGGAAGAGTATATCTTAAATGAGTCAAGAAAAAAAACCCACAAAATTTGAAGGATTCATAATTCAAATTTAGAAAAATGTATACGGCAAAATTGCATTATTAAGACATTTAAAGAATTGCACAAATGGAAAACTGTATCAGTAACAAATACAGCCAAAAAAGGATTAGTACCCAGAATATTAAAAAAAAAAGCTACCAAATCAATAAGAAAAAGATGAATAACAAAACAGAAAAGTGAGCAAAGTATATACACAGGGACCTCAAAGAAAAGGAAAATAGAATGGCCTATAAAATTATTTTTAAAAGTTCAATTCACATAAAATCAGATGAATGTAAATTAAATCAATCAGACATTTCTCAGCCAAAAGATACACAAATATTAAATTTGTCAAGAATATGGAGAAAGAAGAAATCCTATTCACTGCCAGTGGGAGTATTAAGCCAATACCATAAAAAGTGTGAAGTAGACTCATTAGTTCCATACAGGTGTATATCCAAGGAGGTACTTTAAAAATTACTCATTGAAGCATTATTTATAAAGTAAACATATGGAAACACTTAAATATCAATAGGAAAGAATAACTAAGTTATGGTATACTCAAACACTGGGTTACAGGAGAGCAATTAAAATAAATGAACCAGCTTCAACTACTCGTTTTGTTACGCTTTGATACTTAGCTTAGCTTCTCTGAACTTCTTATTCACTGTTTTTGTTTTAATCTGTATAGTGGAAATATCAGTTTTACAAAGTGAAATGATACATACTAAGAAAGGATTAAGTAAAAGACATAACATCCATGAGTGCTCCTTCATTCTATCAGGCACATTAGAATCTGATGTTCTCTTGTCTGTGAAATAGGTATCACTGACATTCTCTGAGAGAAAGAACAATAGGAGTGGAATATATGACTTGAAATTCTTAAGTAAATATTAAAACCTCTTTAAAAAAAGACAGCAGCTAAATAGAAATGAAGAAAATATTAACATATGAAATAAGGGCCTGGCTCTCATTAAAGAAGTAATCATAAATGAGATGCTAGTAACATGGACCTATGAATATGTCTCCCCAAAATATTTACAGGCTCAGTACCAATTAATATTCAATGAAAAACACTATGAAATAGGAATTATACTGAGGCCGCCTATAAAGTTACGACTTTTCACTATTTTCAGTTTTTCTTTTGCGCTGAGTGGGAACTCCAAATAACTCCAAGGGAGTAGGAATATTGGGAACTATATTTTTTAATATTCAATGTCTTTATATAAGAAGAAAATCATCTGGAATATGAAGCCTACTTCTCAGAGTACTGTTAAGCTATCTTGAGATATCAACTTGGAATGTTTTTCAGAAGAAATTTTAATCTGAGTAGTGCTGATTGCCCACAAACTATGTGTCAACCATCATAAGAGAGAGAGGGACAGTTGAATTTACATCATAAAATGTGTTTGGGAAAATCCTAGGTGACATCCTGATGGACCTAATCAGGGGCAAAAGAGACAACAGACCCCCACCCCCACCCCACCCCCATTGGAGAGCACTGGATAATGGGTGTTCATCTGAAAGAGGAAATTTTTTAAAAGTATGTCACAAACTAAGTGCATGAGTGCCCAAAGCTATATGTGTCAACTTATACATAGGAAAGAAACCAGCCATATTTAGTAATAAAAATATAAGACAAATAGCACGGTCCAGAAATACTTCTCCCATAACATTTCTCTCTAACTCCAGTTACAAGGTACAAGAATTTTTCAAAACAACAGACTTGCATAATGCTGCAATGAACATAGGGTTACATATGTCTTTATGGATGTTTTCAGATTTTTTTGTAGATACCCAGAAGAGGAATTGCTGGGTCATATGGTAATTACATGGAAACAACCAAAGTGTCCTTCGATAGATGACTGTATAAAGAAAATGCGGTACATACATACAATAGAATATTACTCGGCCATAAGATGAAATACTGCCATTTGCAACAACATGGATGAATTTTGAGATTATCATGCTAAGTGAAATAAGTCAGACAGAAAAAGTTGAGAACCATATGATTTCACTCATATGTGGGATATAAAACTGAAAGCAACAAATGAACAAGACAAAGAAACAAAAACTCATAGGCAGTTTAATGGTTACCAGAGGGTAAGGTGGTGGGGGGGGGGGGAATAAGGTAAAGGGGGTCAAATATACCATGATCGAAGGAGAACTGACTCTGGGTGGTGAGTACACAATGCATGATGTATTATAGAATTGTACACTTGAAACCTATATAATTTTACTAACCAGTGTCACCCCAATAAATTTAATAAAAAAAAATTTTAAAAGCACAATAGATTTGCAAAGCCTATTTAGGGAAATAATCACATTTATTAATGAGAAATTTTAAAATGTCATTGGCACTAGAGTTAACTTTCAAATGCAAAATATAAAGAAAGTCAGTTAATATAGGACATCTAAAAAGGGATATAATGGATATATATTAAACTCATATGTTTATGTATTTTAGCAACACAAAACAATTTGTTTTATTAATAGAAGCATGAAATAAATTTATGCTATATTTAATATTGAATTGCTCACAAATCTTTCTGGCTGCTTATTCTAATTAAGACTCAAAGCAGAGACTGATACAGAAATATCAAACATGTTGACAAACTCAAGGGGTATCCAGTCTTTTTTCCTTCTCCACAGCATTTAATTCAATGCTCAATGCACAACAGTTGCTTAATAAATATTCACTGATATGAGTAAGATACTTTTTAAGGAACAATGAATGAAAATCGTTATTTTATTACCATTTATTTATATTGATAAAGCAATTCATAAAATTTATGATATTAATTCATCTTTACTGAAGCTTTTCTCCCCAATATGTAATCTCATATGACAAAAGAAGAACTGTAAGCTACCTCCACTCTAAAGAACAATAGTTTAAGTTACAGGAACTGAGAAATAACGATAAAAGACATGCACACACTGTTCCAGACCTAATGTAAGAAAACTAGTCTATACCACCACCTAGTGGCCTCACAATACAACATTAACAAAGTACTTCCCCAGGGATGAATCACCAAAACACAAGCATCTGAAGTTCACATGCAGAGCAACTGCCCTCCTACTCAGCGGGGCCAGCACTGGGTCCACCTCTCCTGCTTCCTTTTGCAGATTAGCACAAGCCTGACTTTTGTATAAAACCAAGCAGGGACCCCATTAAGTGGATTGTTGCTTTTGCCCACATCATATAATTTTCCCCACCCTTTAACTGATACCTATTTGTACCCTCACACTCAGCAAACCAAATGAGCAGTAATAAAAAAATTAGTCAAAAGAACCTCATATACTGTTGTGAAGGGAAATTTATAGGACAGTTTGGCGTTACTGAGTAAATATCTTCTGACCCAGCAATTCCACTCTTAGGTATATACTCTAGTGAACTGGTTTGTAGCCTCCAGTAAACGGATCCCCAAGGAGTCTACGGATAGAATTCAGAGGGTCTGGTAACTTGGATCTTTAGTATCACTAACTTCTAACTAAAAATAAGCATTTCCTTTGAATACAAATGTAGGCAACAAATCACAGTATTATTAACAGGACATGTAACTCTGTGACCAACAAATAATACCGATATTGTCCAATTTCATTTAAAGTTGCTGCAAATACATAAAAATTTCTTTTGTTCTCATGACTACTTCAAAATTATGATAGCTGTTAAATCCAAAGATAGGTCTTGTTATTTAGTACCTTAATAAAAAAGCATGTCTATTTCTTTGTCAAGAATTTACTTTTACATTTTGATGAAATTAGCTCAATATAATCTGTTTTCTTTGTAACCCTACATATGTATTTGCTAAGCATATAAAAATAGGTCTTGTTATTTAGTACCTTAATAATAAAGCATGTCTATTTCTTTGTCAAGAATTTACTTTTACATTTTGATGAAATTAGCTCAATATAATCCGTTTTCTTTGTAACCCTACATATGTATTTGCTAAGCATATAAAAATATTAGGGTTCCATAGGCTCACGAGATTTCCAAAGGGTTTTATGGCACAAAAAAAGGTTAAGAATCTCTGCCCTAGAGAATTTCTTCATATGGAAATAGGAAATATCTATTTAAGAATTCAAAACATCTTTGTCCATGATAGTCAAATGGGCAAACAAAGATATATCTGTACAATGGAACTGCATACAGCAGACAAATGTATTAATTAAAATCACGATTTTAAAATACGTGATTTTCAAAAACCTTATATCAAAGGTTTCCTCTTACATGTTTCTTATTTCCTTAGATAGACAACCTCAGTCTACCCAGTCTAAAATAACTACCATTGCTCTATATCACATTAGCCTAAACCCACATTTATCTAGCTTTGCACTACTTGTCCTTTGGATCAGTTGTCAGAAATTTAGGATATACAACAATAATTTTCAAAATACTTACTCTATGCATCTTCCAGGCAGTTTAAGAATTTGTGTTTTTTTTTAAAGGCACAGAAAAGCATTTCTTTTTAAATGCTGTTTAGAGGCAATTTTCCACTACACATCTAAAATTACATGAAAGATCACACATCTTTTAAAAACAAATGTTCAACAGAACTGGTTTTATAATCTGAATTCAAACCTTACATGTACCACTTAGCAGCAGTGAACCTGAGAAAATTATTCTCTCTCAGAACCTCACCTTTCTCACTTGGAGATAAAGCTTAACTCACAGAGTTTTGAGGATAATTAAAACCTGTGAAGAAGTGAATACGAGATTGTCTTAGACATGTAGCAGCACTTACCAACATTTTCCCTCTCTAAGTTGCAGTCGTGAATTTTACTCTTAACTATCTGTTAAATATTTTCATCTTAGAAATCCTCTCTACCTGCTAGCTAGATGCTGTTGGTGATAGGGCTCTACGGATGGCAAAGCCACTGGGTTCTTAATCCACCACATATAAAAGAGCTGCCTGCTAACTAGGAAAACCTATTTTAGATTCCTAAGGAACAGGAAGAAAATCCTAATGTTTTTGAAACATTATGCATTTTGGTATCTATTAGTTACAGCAGTTTAGCCTAGCCTATTTAATATATTCTTAAAAAGCTAAACCACGTTCCTGAATACCAGATACAGCTGAAGGAGTAAGAACCACTCATAAACATAAAAATAAAGTGAATAGCTACCTACCAAATACTGAGAGATCCAGCCTCCTTCCCTCCTCGGTCACAGGAAACTGTGACTCTGGAAGTTTCCTACAGGGGTAACTGATTAGACTAAGAGACATGACTTACAGATTGATAACAGCCGGGGCTACTTCCCCTCAGTGAAATAGCCAGACAACTCTACAGTGAAGCCCACTATTTGACAGACTGCACCCATACTCACAGAGCTTTCAGATTTTTCTCATTTCAAAACATGAGATGATGGCCAAGCATCACAACAAAAATATTGTAGGAAAAACACTAGGACCTGGGCAGAAAACAGATCAAATGATATAAAACACAAAACATAAAAAAACAAAAAAGACAGAAACAATGCCGGAAGACCTAAAACAGTAACTACAAAATAAACACCTGTAATTAATATCCTCAGAGATAAACATATTGAATCTAAGGAGCAAAAAGAGGATAGTATTTCCAAAAAGAAAGAGTGAGAAATGAAGAAATATTCTGGGGAAGGGATTAAAAAAAAAAAGAAAAAAAAAAAAGGAGCTCCTGGAAACAACTACTGTGAAAGTAGAAGTTTAAAATTCAATAGATGAGTTAGAAGATAAAATTGTGGGGTTTTTACCCCCAAAAAACTAGGCCAAAAACAGTAGACATGTAAAATAGTAAAGAAAATAAAAAGAGCAACTGGTGGCACAATATTTGAATGACAGAAGTTCCAGAGATCAACAAGAGAAGAAAAAAATTCAAGAAATACAATAAAACTTTCAGGATTGAAAAGTGGCCAAATTAAGAGGGTGCACTGAGTGAGGAACAATGTATGGGGGGGAAAAATACCTACTCCAAGTAATATTATTGTGAAATTCCAGAACACCAGGGACAAAGAGAGAAACATAAAAAGTTCCAAGTGAGAGAAGCAAGCCACATACAAAGGATTCAGAATGTCTTCTGAAAAAGTATAATAAAACGAAGAATGGCCTTTAAAAATATGAGAAAAAATTATTTCCAATGTAGAATTTTATACCCACCCAAAATAGGAATCAAGAGTTGGTAGAATAAAACATTTTTAGAGATGCAAGTCTCAAAAGTCAAATTTCCATGTACCCTCTACTAAAATTAAGAATAAAAAATATACAAAATCTTGGAAATAGGTCCAATACAAAGTAAATGAGCTTTACCAGGATGTCAGTAAAAGATCCCAGAATTACTATTATGCCATCTTAGAGAACTATCTGACACTGGAGGGAGAGAACAAAGGACACCCAAAAGATAACTCGAGGAGATGAAACTGATAAGCTGATGAACGGGTTTAATCATATTGAGAGGAAATTTGTTCTTTTGGTAAAGAATTTGATGATTAATAAATGACAGGTACAAGAAAAGAGAGAGAGAGAGAGAGAGAGTCGTATTAAGATTATAGGTCTAGGCCATACAGCAGTGACAAACTAGATGATTTCTCACGTAGAAGACACCTAGAGATGGGCAGCCCAGGGCTCCTAGTATGGTGTTCCATGGTGTCAGAACCTAGCCTTTTTCTCTCTTGTTCTTCCACCATCTTCAGCACGTGGCTCCTACCTCATAATTCAAGAACTCAAGCCATTATATCCACATTACAGCAAGCAGAAATAATAAGGAACAAAAAGGGAAACAAACCTTCCAACACTACTTTAAGATCATTTACAGCAGGTCATAAATACACTAACACATCTCACTGGCAGGAGTTAGTCACATGGATGCACCTAACTACATGAGTCCTACTATGAATTTTAAAAATACATTGGGAAACAGCATTCTCTACTACCTCCCTCCAGCACTTTCTGTTCTCCATATCCTCCTTTGTTTTTCCCCCATAGTGTTTATTAATCCCTAATATATTTTTCTCTTCACATGTTAAAAAGTTTCCTCCAACCTGTAAGTACCCAGAGGACAGGGACTTTGTCTTTTGTTCACCCCTGTACCACAGTTTCTCGGAAAGTGCCTCAAGCATAGAAAGAATTTAATAAATATCGGTTGAATGAGTGAATGAATTGTGAATTCCAGTGCAGAAAATTCTAAGAAAATAATTTGAAGCATAAAGATCCAGTCTGGGCACAGATGATGCTTTGTTTTGTCTTGCCTTGTTAGAAATGGATGCTCGTCAACTGGAAAAACTAAATCACCCCCTCTGGACTCAGTAATTTTAAAAAGCCTCCCTTCCTCTGAGCAGATGATGCAAAAGTCTTTGCACAAGGCACAACCAATACAACCTCAGGTGATAGCCCTGTAATTATTTCCTAGTTTTAATAATGTAAGTAACATTACTTCAGTGTGTGCAATAATATAACTATCGTGTATAATTTTGTGTTTAATTATGTATCAGGTGTGTAATAATGTAATTTAATTAGTAAGAAAAATGTGAACATTTAATATAAAGTAAATTAATAATGTAACAATAAACTATTATTAATGTAAGCATTATCTGATGTGGAAGTGTATGTTGGGGGAGTGGCATATAAGAGCTAAATCCTCATTTTCCAAGCAATACATATACCTATACCTGAAAATATCAAGAAACATCAGAAAATGTCTATAATTTGGAAAAAAGGAAACAAGCATTAGAAGAAACAGAAAAATATTGAAAGTAGTTACGCTGGGACCAATGATCACAGAGATAGGGAGGACAATATCAGAGGTCAGCTGTTTTGCTTTTAAGGCTTAAAAACCTATTTTATTTCAAACTATGTATGTTTAAATTTAACTTTTATATCTAGTTTGGCGCCTCCATTCCTCTGAGCTCCTGAGAAACACAATCTAAATCATTATTAGAAGCCACCCAAGGTAATGGTGGGAGTGGCGATAGGGAGAGAGTGCATTTAATCGAGAAAATGAAGTCCCCGTGGTCTTCAGCTGTATGTACATATCGAATAAAACTTAACCTGGCAATAACCCACGATTTTAAATGCAAAGCATTACACATGCACGCATCCATACTCCCTTCTCAGTGGACAAACCCACTCGCACGCTACACACCACCTTTTACGAATTGCACATGGGAGTTGAGGTAATGGGCTCAGAAAGTTGGTACAGGAATGACCTCAGCATTCAGCTAACTCCAACGTCACTTCTGACTTTTGGGGTTAGAATGTTGGAGGAAACAAAGGGGAACGCAGGTGTCCAAGCTAACACCAAAAGCGCCGGGGTGTGGGACCGCAGCGGACACGGAGAGGATTGGGCGGCCCGGCCACGCCCCCGGGGCACCGGAGGCGGAGCTATATCCGCCGAGCCCCGCCCCGAGCCTGCAGACGCAGTTGTCCAGTCACTTCTCCCTCCCAGTAGCTTTTCCTTCCCAGTCGCGAAGTCAAAAGAAGAGGAATCTACTAAAAAATACCGGCTGGCTGCCCTTCTCAGCACTCCACGCCTCATCATGCTTGTTGCCCGAAGCAGCCTAACTAAGGCTCTGGCCGCACGGACGCTTGTGCCTCAGGTACCCGCTGTGGGGACGCGCCCGGCCATTTCCTGAGCCAGGGAGGGTCGTTTGCTGGAAGCGCGCGGGCCCGCGCATGCGCCCACCGCGATCTCGCGCCCAGCGGGCTCGCGCGCCCCCACTTGATTCCCCGCGCTTACGCCCACCCGGCTCGTGCGCCCAGACCTGCCGCTCGCTGTGTCCGTCCGTGGGTGCCCAAGCCAGGCAGGGTCAGGAACCTCGTAGCAAATATGATGGTAACAAACTCATTTAGCCTTAGATGGGAGATGTACGGGACGAATTTTTGTGATTCAGCCTTAACTGGTGGGAATTTGCTTAATCTGCAAATCTAACCACCGGAGATATTTTTCCTTTCGATGTTTAGACTTTCCTCCTTTCTCTGTGGACAGGATAGTAAGAGGTTTAACCTAGAGACTGGTAAAGACTGAAGAAAAGCCTTTAATGGCCCTTTCACCCAAGATTAGCAGTGCAGTCTTTATCATTCTGATTCTCTCTCTAATGGGGCAGGGCCAAGGATTATTCCTCACAACTTCATTCTGAACTTTGACTTTATAAATGTCGACCTAAAGTTCTCATAAATGAAAGTTATTGGAGCCAGAAATGAGCCCGAACTTGAGCAGCAGGAAGCCTGAATCACTCATGATTCCTTCAGCATAAGTTTGCTTTCTGTCATGAAACAAAAAATCACCTCCCCCCAAGCAAACACACATCTCACTGCTGTTTAATCTTTCACTGGGCTTCCCCTGTTACTGTTTCTCCTGTGAAAGATAAAAATATGTGCCTTTGACCACATACTTGTTTCCAAATACAGATTCCCTGGAACTCAACTTGCAAAAAGCAGTTGTTAACAAATACCCTCATTGTCCCATTTTCTGATATATTTTATTTATGGTACTTTTTAAACTAGACTGCTAAGCAGTTGTTTATTTGCATAACATTCTCTTATTAGAATTTAGTTAAAATGACACAAAAAGCATGTCAAGCAAAAGTAGTAGTAGCTGCAATTGTTTTTGGTGGGAATACCTGCTCTTCAGGGAAGCTTAGACACTTGGGCAATAGGAACATAACTTTAGTAGTCATGAGTAGAATGGACTCAAGTAGATAATTAGAATTATGATATTTTACACAACTAAATAAAATACATAGACAATGTATACAAGTATGTCAGAGGAAGTAGTCTCCTAGTTTCATTTGACATACCATATAGTCAGTATAAGCCCCAAATTTGTTCATACTGTGTTTGTACCAAACTTTTAATAGGTAATTCTGATTAATTAGCTTCAGAAAATTGGCAGGTAATAACCAAACCTACAATAAGAAGGATTTGTAAACCCAAATACCATATGAGTGTGTATGTGTACACACACACACATATAAATACACGGAGGATAATTTCTAGCAAGACATTCCTACCTAAAATTTTAACTTCACTCAGACTTGGAACAAATTAGAACAAAAATTTATATAGTGAATAACTGACTAATACAAAAAGAACTAATGGTTCTTAAGGATATTTCCATCAATCTGTTAAAATTGGATAAATTAAACACCTTTCTTCACATTGCATCTGTAATTAAACCTAATAATGATTCAGACGATTCTGGCCTGTTGATTTTTCTCTGATAGCATTCATACAGTCTACTACCATGTTATAATGCAGTTGGATAGATGATAGCTTCCTTTCACATTAGTTACATTCCAGTCCTTTTTTCTTTTTTTTTAACAGTGATCCACTTCCTTGGATTTAGGAAGTACTTCAACCTGAACAGTGATGTCCATTTTTACAAAAACTCAAGAGTTTTCCGCTAGTAAACACATTTTTATCATGCCTGCATATTTTATAAAGTTCACTTAAATGTATAACTGTAACACATGTAGTATTGACTAAAAACAGAATATTGACTAAATAAGGTAAAACATTTGTAAATATATTAGAATCCTAATTGTAGTTCTTGGGTAAGGGACTGATTAAGACCCCAGTCCCTTCGATTAACTTTTCATGAAGAGGTGGCTCTGGTGGACCCCAGCTAGGAGACAGTAGCTATATATTCAGCATACTTAAGAGTAGTTATCTTTATTGACATCACTTTAAACAAATGTCTATGGGCAGAGGACATCAGAGGTACAAACATGGGTTATAAGTCTAATGAGTGTCCCTTGTTTCCAAATTCAGATTTGGTTGTAACATAATATTATAAACTCTACCTTCCCAAAATTTAAATTTCTTTATCTTTCTTCAGGTGTGCTCATCTTTTGCTACAGGCCCCAGACAATACGATGGAACGTTCTATGACTTCCGTACTTACTCCCTTAAGCCTTCAAAGATGAATGAGTTTCTGGAAAATTTTAAGAAAAACGTACATCTTCGGACAGCTCACTCTGAAATGGTTGGATGCTGGAGTGTAGAATTTGGAGGCAGAATGAATAAAGTGTTTCATATTTGGAAGTATGGTATGAATCATCAACTTAAATATTCTACAGATTTTCATTCTGTTAAATGTTACAGGTGACTTGGTTCTTGGATCTGTTACTATAAATACACACAGGTATTAAACTTAAAAAGCAGAACAACAACAAAAACAAAAAAAACAAGAAGGAAAATCCATTGGTTATTCTTCCCAATGGTATACTTCTAACAATTCCTTGCTCAAATCCTTATCATGAATGGCATCTCTTATTTCAAATAATGAAATTGTGAACTAGATTTTAATTCTCAGAAAATTTAGAGAATGGTTCATTATAAAGATAATTTATGAAAAATTTAAAGCATTGATCATAAGAGCCCCAGCGGGTTAAGATCATAAAAGGAGGAGAGAATTATTTTTACTTACTGTTGAAGCTACAGCTGGATATCAGGATTTTTGTGGAAACAATACATGTAGGGGCCTGAGGGCAGTATAGGTTGATGAGGATGATGGTTAACTTCTAGGCATCACCCAATTCTGAGATTTAATAATTTGTTATGTTTAGGGAACCACATTTGTTTCATCTGTGCACCCCAGGGTTTCAGAGCATTCACTATCATTATGCTGCTCTCCGGAAAGGCAAAGGAATCAGAGTTGTCCCTATACTGAAGCTGAACTACCCCTATTTTAGTAGAGGAAGGAGAATAGGTAACAGGAATCCCCAGAGTAGTGTCAAATCTTTGTGAAGTCTACATCAGGATTTGATTCTATCCAGAGAACTTTTAATAATTTCATTTAGTGTTTGGTCATATAAAGTACTTTATTTAATATGAAAAGTACTCATTCTATACTTAACATGGCCATAGTTTAGGGGTTTTCCTTGTTGGAATAAAACAAACCTAATTTAAACACAATTTATGCTTTAATGTGCAACAGGTAGAATCATGTCCCATTAAAAAATTACTAGTAAGGTCCTAGTATAACTTATTTAAGCAATAAAATAGGTGTTATTCTTTATCTACAGCATAAACTATAGAAAACTCTTTTACTGTCAGTTCTTATGAGACCCTACTAGTAATATAGTACCAAGCCCATTTGTTAGTAAATGTATATACCTGTTTGTGTAACAAACAGAAGAAAAATAGTACTGGGTAAAAAGAATGAGTGATAATAAGTAAGAGAATCAGCACTATTTCTTTGGAAGCTGTTTGTTCAAAGAAGAGGATGCTGTAAACATGCATCTTAATTTATGTTGAATTTATTAATAATTCAAGGTGAACTTGGACCTGACCACCATCACCACCAAAGAAAAATAATCATTTTCAAAACTGGCACTATAAATTTCTCAAATTAGTAGGAATAGTTAACATATATTGAGTACTAACTAGGTGCCAAACACTTCTAAATTCCTTTCATGTACTAATTCGTTTAATCTTTACAACAACCCTGGAGGTATAGATACTATATCATTGTCTTCATTTCACAGAGTAAGAAACAGACACAGATTCAGTAACTTACCTAAGTCATACAACTACCTACTAAGTAGTACAGCCTATAAAGCTCACCATATGACATCATTAGTTATATACATCTCTACTCCCCTTTTAGACCATGAGGAATGTAGGGAAAGATGTCACTTTTTTTTTTCCCCCGTATCTCCAGTGATATAACACAGTGTTCTTAGGTGGCCTCAGTGAACATCTGAATTGAATGAAATCCCATAAAAGGTCTAGGTGATTTTAAATAAAAAACTTTTATTTTTCTTACTCCTTTTTTTCCCCACAGATAATTTTACTCATCGAACTGAAGTTCGGAAAGCCTTGGCCAAAGATAAGGAATGGCAAGAACAATTTCTCATTCCAAATTTGGCTCTTATTGATAAACAAGAGAGTGAGATTACTTATCTGGTGCCATGGTGCAAATTAGAAAAGCCTGCAAAAGAAGGTAAGTCCTTCCCTCTTAGTCACTTTGAATTTTGATGAAGAAAATACTAAGCATTTGAAGCTAGAAAAACTAAGGTTCCAAAGAAAAAGAAGAAAATTATCCTTTGTTTCAGGTAAGAATATGTTGTGATTATAGACATGAAAATGAATTTGAGCTTCTGCTTATTAAAACAATGAACATTAAATAATGTTTTTTCAACTTGGAAAAGCTCTTAAAGTTAGGTGTGAATACAAAAAGTTGACCTGGGAGTAAAAGTTGAAAAGTTGGGGATTTGGAGTAGAGAAAACATTTATAGGTAGGTGAAGGATAGTGTATGAAATTTTGTCATAGTATTTTTTTTCACAAATTACAACTAATCTTAAGATATTAAGTATACCTTTGCTTATAAGACTGACTGACTGAAGGGAATGAATTAACTTGAACTGTTAAGCTCTATTACTATAGTTTAACTTTTTTGTATTCCTCTTATTTCTCAGTTTGAAGAGAATTACTAAAGATTTGTCTTCTCTTGCTGATTTCACTTTCTCGCTGACCTAAAGAAATATTTATCTCAACCTAGTTTTAAACAAAAGTCAGATTTTTAAAAAGCATAAACTAATTTCAATTTTTATTTATTTATTTGTATTTGAAATTTATTTTCCCCATAATCTAAATTCTGTAATGTATCTTATATTACAAGAGATTTGAAAAGTCTTATTTGGATCATTGTTCACCTAGACCTCCCCTCAGCTTTCAGCTTTATCGAAATGAACTAAGTGGCTTCTAGAACAGTGTCAAATCTTGGTTCTTTTCCTCTGTTCTTCGTAATTCTCTAGTAACTTTATACTTTTTTCATTTTACTTCTCAAATCTTCTCGTCCCCTAGTTTCTTTCTTTCTATCGGCACCATACTTTTTACCAGAAGGTAAAATGCTTTTCAACTGTTGACCTGGATATTTAGGAATAATAAAACCATCTCCTTCAGTTTTTTAGGGGTTTTTTTGTTTGTTTGTTTGTTTTTTCCCCTCAAAATTTCAGATATTACATTGTTTACTTGCTGTTACTGTTAGAAATGGAATCCTATAGGGAGAAATTATACAAAAAAAAAATATTTCCTCTCAGAACTGGAAAGAAGGAAAAATAGATCAGAAAATACATTTCTTACTCATTTCTTATCTAAAAGTGTAGACTCGGGAAGCTCAAAAATCCTAATCCTATTATGAATTCTCAATATTTGTTTTATTGACAAATTTTATAGATCAAAAATATTTCAGATAATAGCTAGATACAGCTTCCTTTTTGTTTTGTATGATAAGCTTAAAAACTGACCCTTAAACATGGACAAGGACTTTATAAACATAAAAGCACGGAAAAATAATACAAAGAATTCATAAATATGTCCATATAAATGTGTACGTGTATGATCCTCCATATTTGTGTATGTACATTAGCCTTCCACTGGAACCATAGTAACCTGATTAGAAATTTATTTTGTAAAATAATTATTTTTCTCCCTACTCTAGGAGTCTATGAGCTGGTTACTTTTCAGATGAAACCAGGTGGACCAGCTCTGTGGGGTGATGCATTTAAAAGGGCAATCAATGCCCATGTCAATCTAGGCTACTCGAAACTAGTTGGCGTTTTCCACACAGAATTTGGAGCCCTCAACAGAGGTACGGTTGGCCATTCCGTCTATGAAATTACAAAAGATATTGGTGAACTACTAAGTTCCTGGGGTTAGTTTGTCTCTCTTTTTCATTATGGCACGTATTTTCATTTTTATTGCCAAATTTTAGGGTGTTGGTCTTTTTTTTGTAATTTTAAGGGTTGTAAACACCTGTTTTCTTCTTATTTATTTAGAATGTTAACACCTTTTGAAGCCTTTTTCAAATGCTGAACGGCTGTTTTCCATAATACATCAAAATGATAAAATCTGCAGAGCCTCTAGAAAATATCTGTTCTTTTTATCTTTTTTTCCCTCTTAATTATACTTTTTATTGGTTTTTTAAAAAATAACGTTACTTTGGGTTAAAAGTTTGTCTCTGAATGAAAAAGTATTGCATATGTTTACAAATACTGAAAACATGGACATGCCCAAAGGGGGAAATAGACATTTCCCACTACCTAATGATAATAGTCAACATTTTGGTCTTTGTATTCCTATGTCATTCATGTATATATTCATGTACATATATATGAATGACATAGGAACAAGATCAAAACATTATTTTATTTATACACATATGCCAGAAATATGCATATGCGTGGTTAATAATGACTTTTTAATACTCTAGTGCAAGTATATACATCAAAATAGACAGATAAGTATACATACTTTATTTAATAAACATCTATTGGGGCATTTAACTCTTAAAAGCTATTTCAGTCAGAATTTCAGAGAGTTTTTTTGTGGCAGACTCTAAAAAGAAGTGTATAAAATTTCTCTGGAAGGGTAAGTGACTAAGAATAGCTAATAAAATATTTGAAAGACTGATTATATCCATTTGCCTCCTTAACTTCCCTCCTTGAACGTCCCGGAGACATCTCAAACGTAACATATTCAAAGCTGAGTTTCTGATCTTTACCTAGAAATTTAACTTCTACTAATGGATCCTAACAAAATATTCAGTGTATAGAAAAATATATTTACAAGCTGGAAAATACATGAAGGGAAAAATTATGAAAATTATTATGTATCTATCTCACACCATATGCTAAAATAAAATTCAAATGGTTATAGATTTTAATGCAGAACAAAGAAGGAATACAATTACTAAAATAAAATATAGATGAATTTATTTAATAACCTGGATGAGAACTATATTTCTAAGCCAAAAGGCAAATGAAGAAACGATGAAGAAAACAAATTCACTGACAATTTTATTATAAAAAGGCTCCATCTTTCTGCATGCCCCAAAACACCATAAATGAAATTCAAAAGCAAAATGAAAAATAAAAACTTATGCAACGGTAAACATACAGATGATTGCTAAATATATATTAAAGAAGACAGATTAAATTAATAGTGAGATGCCTTTTTTCAGCTAGTGAAGACATTATATAGCTATAGTATGAGATAGGATGGGAAACAGTAAGTCCTCATACTGTGTGGTGTTCACTTTGGCTTACTATTCCCCAAAATAAGTTTGGCAATATAAATAAACACCCTTAATTTTTAAATTGTTTTTGCCAGTATTCTAGGAAATATGCATAGGTGTGTCGGTGTGTTCAATTATATAGGAAGGAAATTTCAAAGCATGTAAAATATATAGTGGTCATTTGAGTGCTGAGATTCGTTTATTAAGTCTCTATTTTAATTTTCTATAATGGACATGTAAAACTTTTATAAGATAAAACTGAAAGTGTGTGCACACTTTTTAATCTTAAATTCATTCTCAGCATTGGAGGAGAATATGCTCAGTATAAATCAGTACTCCATTTCTAAAGGACAGTGTATAATATGTATACTGTACATACATAAGCATATATAAGATATACTCCTTGATCCTCTTAGTTTGAATTTTAGGTGTTTATTTTGAGGAAATAATCAGATCCAGACTGTTTAGGTTTGAATCACAACTATGCCACTTACAACTTTGTGATGTTGAGTGAGTTACTCTAACCTTCCTGTGCTTACAATGCTCATCGATAAAATGATAATAATAACCTACCAACTAAGATTATTACGTATGAAGACTGAGATAAATGCTTTGACGCAAAGGAAATGCTTTGACGTAGGCCTGGCACGTAGTAAGCAAAATGCTTTGACGTAGGCCTGGCACGTAGTAAGCTTCCAAAAAATGTTAGTAGTAGTTGTTGTCAATATTATTATTATGGATACACGTGTCGGGCTGCTCTAGGGAAGTTTATGTCAGCATTGTTTACAATAAGCAAACCATTTGGTATGACACAAGGTATGTACATAACACACATTCATGTACATCATATACAACATGTATCAGTAAGACCCTAATTATATTTTACTTGTATTATTTTTAAGGAAAATACACTAAATATTAATAGAGGCTTTCTCTGGGAAGCTAAGATTATGCTACTTTTTATTTTTTTCTGTGTATCATCCAAACTTTTAGTAGTAAGCGCAATTTTTTTTATAATCTTCCTTTTTTTCTAAATAAGTAAAATGTAGTAGAAAGTAACTAAACCTGGGTCTAGTTTTGATAGTGTCTTTAGCTGCATTACTTTACTTCCCCTCTCCAGTTTCCTGTTTCTTCATCTATAAAGCCAGTTGGATTATTTATAAACACCTCTTCCAATCTCTGACCCCTCTGAAATCTTACCACAAACATACTTTGTTTTACCTTTTCATACTCATTATTTCAATTTAAAGAATAAGCCTTAATGTTTCTGGTTAATTTTTCTGTATTTCTTACTTGTAGTAACGCCGTGGTCTTTCAAGTCTATTTTTGGTTTATTTCTGCAGTTCATGTTCTTTGGTGGAATGAGAGTGCAGACAGTCGTGCAGCTGGGAGACATCAGTCCCATGAGGACCCCAGAGTCGTGGCAGCTGGTAAGCTACTTCACGAGGCATGGATCACTCCTAGGACATATTTGATATAGTCAATAACTTTAGATGCCTTCTTATACAATCTTTTTTTTTCCAGTGCGGGAAAGTGTCAATTACCTAGTGTCTCAGCAGAATATGTTCCTGATTCCTACGTCATTTTCACCACTGAAATAGTTTTCCACTGAAACAGGGAGCATTTCATGAATGGCCATAAGATGTATCTGCTAATGTTGTTTAAATTCTCCCAAGAGGTTCTCACTTTTATTTGAAGAAGGTGGTAAGTTAATTCGCGATGTGTCTGCATTTTCAAAGCCACTTGTGCTCTCTTTACCACCTCAGGAAATAGCTCTGTTCATTTTCCCCATGGCATTTCTGTAGCTATGACACATTAAAGATAGCTGCCGCTACTTCATGATGTTGTTTTCATTTCTTGCAGAAGATCTCTTATTCTCTATTTTGACAACCCTTCGCTTTATAGCTTTTTCTTATGTTTCAATAATGTTTCTACACTTCTGTGCCTGACAATATTTTACAATTATTTCCACGCAATGTCTATATTTCCAGTATGTCTGCTTTTTGAGATTTAAAAGAAATTTTGCAGTAAAATTTATTTTGTGATATCAATTGGATTCATAAGAATATTAGATCAAATATATTTTTCTACCTTGGGAAAGTACAGTATCACCTATGTCATCTGTATTAATTACGGTTTTCACATTATTAGTCACTATAATTTGGAAAATAATGTAATTAGGTCTCAGTGTTAAAAAAACTTCAGAAGACCTGTTTTATATGCTGAAATGTGTTCATTTGTAGTTGATTTTATTAACTTTGTTCATTTTGGATCACTGTTTAACAAAGATACTTGGACATCTATTTGTTTTAAAGAGATTTTATGGTTATAGAAACGCTTGCCCTAATAAAAGCCTATATATCCATTCTGAAATTTTTTTTTTTTTGCATTTTATATTTATATTATCTTCTCTGGAATCTTTACTGTGTTGCCACAAGGTAGTGATGCATTAATAATTTAGCAACTTTGTTGTAAATGTTAAGTTACATTAAGAAAACAGCATGATAGTAATCCCAAAAAGAGAGTTTCTTTAGTACCACCACAGACATGCCAAGGTTTTCCTTTAAACATCTTTAAATTCCATTTTAGTTGAGTGTCTCTACCTTCTAAAACTAGGTTTGGTACTTCCAATCTCTCTTGACAGTCTGTATTTGCAGCTATAGTATTTTCCATTCTAAAACAAATTGTAAATGTAAAAGAGTAAATAATGAATTAACTAAGGGGAATTTGGACAACAACGTACTGTATGTAAGGCTCCTGATAGAAGAAATGTTTAAAGGATTAAAAAACAAAATGAAAAAATCAGAGAGGAAAGGTAAGATGGTGTTCAGGTGTAGCCTATACTATTAACAGACAAGAATCCAAATAAAAGTTTTATAATCCAGCTATTGTCATGTTTTCTACTTCCCCTGGAAGCACAACTATCTGTAGTTGTGTATATTCACCATTTTCCCTTCCTTACCTCTTAAACTTCCTTGAGCCCAATCCCCACAGGCCTACATCCTCGTCAATCTGCTCAAGTGACTCGTCTGAGCATCACTAAGGACCTTTATCTTACCAAATTCAATGGTCCCTCGCCACCTTTACCCTCCTCATCTACTCAACAGTATTGGCTACAGTTGACCACCTCCGCCTTCGTGAAACACTCGATTCTGAGTGGCAGGGGTGTCAATCTATGGCAGGGGTGTCCAAACTTTTTTCAATGTTTTTCACCAAGGGCCATATGCGGTAAAATACACAAACAGCCGGGCCACTTACTTGAGGTGAAGTACATATTGCCTCACTTGGTTTATTTAACTAAATATATTTTTGGAATTTGCTGCGGGCCAATAAAAAATGGATTATGGGCCGCAGTTTTTACACCCCTGATCTATGGCATCATACTCAGGTTTTCCTGCTCCTCACTGGCTAGTGCCTCTTTTTGCTTTGCTGGCTTCTCTTCTGAATGTGGTAGGGTCTCAGGGCTCAAGGGTATTCTTCGCTCTCTAGTTAAGCTAATTCAGTCCCAAGGCTTAAGTGCCATATGTGTGCTAGTGATTCACACATTTTTATCTTCTTTCCCATCCTTGCCTCAGAGCTCCAGTCTGAAACACAATGGCCTGTTTAACACAACCACCTACCTAGTTTGGGTCAACAACTTGAAGTCACCTTGATAGCTCTTTCCCTCATCCCCGACATGCAGTGCACAGCAGGTCCTGTTGGTTCTACCCCTAAAATAGAGCCTGAATGTTATATTCTTCCCTCTGTCTGTCACTACCACCCTTGCCGAATCCACGATCATCTCTTACTTAGCCTCCCTGCCGTTCTTCCTTCCCACTCAGCCACCATTCTTTCTGAAACAGAGATTAGGCCAAACCAGTACCTTGTTTAAAACTTTCCAGTGGCTCCTAATATTTGCACTAATAATAAAATCCAGCTACTTTCAAATGGCCTGCAAGGCTCTCCAAGCTCTGGTTCCAGCATCTCTGCATCCATCCCCTCCCACTCCAGAGACAGTGGAATTCTCTCGCCCACTCCCCAACCTGCCTAGCTTTTTCCCACTTGGGGCTTTTGTACCAGGAACCCTTTCTTCCAGGAATGTTTTTCCTGCCAACCGTCATCGGCTCCTGCTCATTTTATCCAGATCTGAGCTTAGTCACTCCTCAGACGGGCTGTCTCTGACTCTTCCCCATCGTTAACCCATTACCATGTTTCATCTTCTTGGCATCTACTACTGCTGTTTACATTAATTACATTTGTCCACACAGCCATTGTGAATGTGAATATAATTTTTCCACTGAAATTTAAGTTCATTAGACCAGAAATTGTTCTTCTTCCACACTGCATCCCCAGAACCTCAAAAAGCATCTGGCACACGACAGAGTTCAATGAATATTTGTTAAATTATTGTATAATGATGCCGAACTGATCAGGACAATTTTAAGTGATACCCACCTTCACCTAAAAGACCCCTTTGCCAGTGACAAGCCATGTAACGGGACCAGTCCCGTATCCTCAGAGCCACAATTTACTCATGTCAAATGGTACACCTTAACCTTCTAGGAGAGGTACTAATTGAGGATTAAATGAAGTGCCTGACAACACAGTAAATACTTGGAAAAGGTATTTTTGTTGTTGTTGTTTTTAATCTAAATGTTTAAATAGGCTTTTCTCTAGACAGAAGAATGCTTTGGTCAAGACTCATGGGTAACATATTTTCATCTAAATTAACTCCTCATTTTTCAATAATTTTTTTCTCTCCCTCAGTGGTGAATTTTCACAAACAGTTTTCTACCCTTTTCATTGAAGTCACTGTAACGTGAACTTCAAGGGGGAAGGACTAAAGTGTGATGCTGAGGACAAGTGGTCAGCCAGGTGCACACAAAGCTAAGATGCATACCTTAGGCAAAGGACTGCTCGCTAGGCGTCATCACAGCCGTTCAGAAGAGGTCACCAATAGAGCCACAACTCCAGTGTGCTGCCTAATAGGGGCTGTTTGACTGATGCTCTTCAAGTACTGAAATAAACAGGCATCGTTTCTAAGACTGATTGTTAATTAGCTATGAAAAATACATCCACGTTTCCATCAGAGCACTACATAATCTCCGGCATAGATTGCACAGCACTTTCTACAGGATTAAGGGAAGGCACCTCTGATACTAGTCTCAGTATCATCTCTCTGCTCACACTTTTCTATCTTCCCTGCATGCTCACCCTTGCCACCATGTCCAGTACCTGGCCAATACACTTGCCAGACTGTGTACTTGTATTTTTGGTTGAATAAGCAAAAGAGCACTGAAGGCTGCCTTTGTAGCTTCCCAATACCAAATGAAGAAATGAGGTTTGTATTAAATAGGCTTAGAGACAGAGTATTTTCAGAGATCTCCCAGCTCATAATCATTAAGCAGAGTAAATTTATCTAAAAACCTTTCAAACTGAAAATCAGTTACTTTCTTAGCTGAATCAGGAAAGTGCAAAACACCCTTTTTAAAATTTCCAGGTGGTCCCCTTAGTTTTCTTTTGAGATTAACAGTACATTTACCCTTTTCAAAAATTTCTACTTTAGAGCCAAATAGCTTTAACAGTAGGTGGTGCTACGAATGCATGAAAATAAATTTGTCTAGACCAAAAGAACCGTCACAGCTTTATTTCATGACTCATTACAACATAGAAATATGCCTTTAATACTTCATATAAAGTTATAGACAATACAAAATTTTTTTCTCTTTTTGCCTTTTAATGAAAATGATTTAACTTAGAAATCTATTGTGAAACTTTTGTCTAGTTTTGCAGTTCTCAGATATTCCAGTGCAAAAATATATCCCATTACAGACAACATAAAGTGCTTGGGATGAAGGGCCAATGATAAAGAAAAAGCCAAAAACATAGTTTCATCCGAGGGTATAAGAAGGGAGAATAGAATACTTAATCCTTATGGAAATATAAACATTCTGTAAAAGGGATGCAACAACTTTAAACAGAATTAGAGCAGTATTACTATAGTACTATATTATTACTAGTAAATTGTAACAAGGGTACAAATTAATATCTCAATGTCAAAGTGGTTCAATATTATATGACACATGGCTCTTTGGGAAAAAAAAAATTCCTAATATATACAACCACGAGAAGAAAACAAACAAATCCCTTTAGTCAATGTTTACTATACAGTGAATGAATGATGTGCAACATTTAATAGTCACAATGCATTGCTTTCAGTACAGATATTGAAATACAGTAGTTTGAGGTTTGGTTGTTTTTTAAACAATGAACTGTGCTGGGTGTTTATGTATAGAGGGCTTTGTTATAGTTTTCCATCATGTTTTTTGTATTCACAGTTGTTAATAAGGTTTCCAAGGTGTCCAAAAGAAGCAAAAGCAGAACTCTTTGAACACTTGACAGTTTTTGAAACTCACATAGTTACATTTCCACAGGGAATATATAGAAATTTTACTTGAATATAGAGTTGGTAAAAAATTTCTACTATAATTAGGTTTACACAGGAAAATTTAAAAGATTACTATTTGGATTGTCTAAAAGGTAACAATATTAATGATATCGATGTGTAAGTGTAGATTGTTTCTAGCTTCAGAAAAGATCCTTTTAAATCTATATTGAAACATTGTATTTCCCTCCCCCTCCCCCCCAAATAACTCACAGAGACTTTTGATTTTTTTTCAATATGGCCTTGAAGTCAGAGTAATTAAAGGAGCATGGATTTAATATAATAGAGAATTTGAACATGATTCTAATGAAATGGGAAAACAAGTTTGATTTTTAAAAATATTAAACAAGGAGAAACTAAATTATTGTATGAGTTTTATAGCATTAAAGATACCATAAAATACAATGATCTCATATAGAGATCAATATAATGATCTCTAGTTATTGGAAGTATACCTTCATTACGTACCTATCATTCTGGAAAACAATACTGCATTAATTTCTAAAAGTCTTTTTCTTTCCCAATCAACAAGTTATGTGATAATGTTGTGTAGATTTTAAAAAAAAACAGATTAATTTGAAATAGATCTGAAATCTTATACCCTTAGAGTTATATTTAAATTTTAGAAAACGGTAATTGATAGTGAAAGATGACTTAAACTTCACCAGACATTCCCTCATATTTTTGTTAAGACAGATGACATTAAAAAATAGTATTTTACGAATGCTTAAAGTGTTTACTGACTAAAAATGTAAGACAGGGTTGGAAAAGTCTGAAATATACTTCATGCCAGGGCATTTGCTGTTCTTATTTTTTTCACGGGAGGTTAGTGATTGAAGAGATGAAAAGGATGAGATTGTTAGAATGAGGTGTCTGAGATCTTCAAAGCCAAGTATTTGAATATACCAAATGCCGTGATCACAAGTTGTCATGTTCAACGAGTTTTCAAACTAGCCGTCTTCTCTTTAAAAGTATTCAACTGTTTAGTCTTGTGACCCTTACCACATTTAAATTTTCTTGACTTTTGCATTGTTGCTATTTTGAAAAAGTGAGCTGCCCAATATGCTTTCATTGAGCTCCCACAACCACCACAACAAAACAACCTCTATTTGTAAACCAGTTAGCTGAATATCATGGCACAGGAAATCTGAGACTTAATTTCTCCTCACCCCCTCCATCCATACATACTCATTCAGCTATAACACAGACTCAAAAAATACTTGGTTAATGAACTGAGATTAAGAGTATTTTAAAGGATCTTAAAGAAGCTTAAATATAGTATCACGAGATCTTGACCATCACATTTGTTTTCTATTCACTAGGTACTAGTCAGATGATCCATCTGCAAACTCACATGAGAAAAGCAAGTGAGGCCACACTCCTCTATGCCGTGGACTTCTGCAATTAGGCCATTCTAAGGTTTCAGAAATCACTGACAGAACTTAGAATTCCAAATAAACATTTCAGCAAAATACAACTCCATCTTTTCATCTTCTAGATTAAGTTTGAAAGCCAGAAGTAATACTATACTTGTGTCAAACAAGATCTTGAGATGCAGTGTACCATGTTGGCAGACGGGATAAGTGGACACAGGTAACCCCAGGTTTGAACGCAACATCTCTTGCATCCCCTGCCCTGGCCTCAGTAGCTTACAGCTTCAACAACATGGCTGCTCATTCTTCGCTTCTTACCGGGGTCCCAGAAAGATGACCCTGCTGACCCATGGCTCCAAGCGAGGGACAATGTAACAATGAAACCAAGTTTAACGAGTCTAGAGCCATCCACAGTTTGCATATTACCACCACCAGAGCAGCTCAACAACAGGGGAACCAAAGCAGGACTTTTCCTTCCACACGTGGCACCATTTTGTGACCTGATATTTGATGATGTCTGATAGACTCTGAGCACAGCAGCTTTCACAGGAGTGTGCATGACACACCATGGTGCTCCAAGCTTTCTGAGCAACTTGGCACTGATAATTCTGGCACACTCATTGCCATCAATGGATGTGTCACCGGGAAACCAGTCTCCTGGCATGGCACGGCTTCATGAGTGAGGATGTGCATGCATACCTTTTGATTTTGGTAAGTAATCACTGGCCATGGTTACTTGATGAATTACTGTTGCAACCCACAGTGAGAATACAAAGGAACCAAAAAAAAGTATGATTTCAAACCCATATGTCCACTGGGTTCCATACTTGAGTTTCACATAGGTATAAGGTTATAAACTAAATTCAAGTCTTTTGTTCACTGGAGAGCCATACAAGACATCGGCTACAAAGGCACTGCCCCTGTAATGGAATTCTGTTTTCATTGCATTGAATTGCATTGCATTGAATAGTATCAGTACAGTATCCAGTTTACTTCTTCCCGCAGAAACGTCCCGCTTTTTCCTCTGGAACTCTTCGCACAGTGCAAAGGAAAGGCAAGTTCCTCCTTTTTTTTTCTGTCACCCTGTGTGAACAGGATTCTTCACACATAACTTTCTTTCACTTTCTCATCCTGCAGAAAAGACGTGAGGACTGCAACATCCACTACGGTCTGGTTTTTGTGTAATGACAGGTCCTTTAAGTGGTCATCATCGCTTTGGTCCTTCGCGAAGTTTACAAATACCTGTCAAGAGAAAGACAGGCCTGTATCAATACCTGTCGACTTGTTCTGTCTTTATTCTAGTTGTGTTTTTCCCTAGGTGGACATGAGGTCAGGTAGGAAAATACAAGATTGCAAAACTAGATTAACTAGAAAACTGGGAGAGGGGGGAATACTTGAAAAAGCATGTCACCATTTAAAAATTGAAAAACCATACATATTGACCCCCAAATCACCAACTGTTCAATCATCTATTTACTTTGGCTGATACAGTAAGGGATTAAAGGGAAGTGGGAGGAAAACTAACGTTGACTGAATACCTACTAAGTGCCAAGATATGTTTGATGTTATCTAATGTAAATAGATAGGCACCTGGCAAAATGCCTGGCCCATGGCAGGTACTCAGTAAACGGTAGTTAATGATGATTATTAATATAATCGATTCTCACAATAACTCTAAAGTAGAGAGTTATCTCCCTTTTCAGATTCACAGAGGTTTAATAAAAAACACAGCTAGTAGAAGATCAGAAATTCAAACTCTGATCATCTACACTGCTCGAGGGCCCATAATGGGATGGAAAAGGGAGCAGGACTCCTCACCTTGAAAAATAAATCAAAAAAAGAAAAAAGAAAAAGAAATATATTTTTGATATTCAAAGCTTACTTGGTCAAGTGTTGTCTGAGAAACAGAGTAGTCTTCTATGTGGAGTCGCTTTTTGTTCTGGGAAAGGATGCTGAATATCCTGGCCAGGGAAGATAATGAAGATGGAAGCTGGTATTGTAGCATGTTCCGGTGCTTCTCTTTTAGGACACTTCCTGGAAAGGCGAGTCCAAAGAACTCCTGGACAGGCTTCAGATCAGGGTTGGACCCTGCTATTCGTACAACTATTGTATAACCATCTCCAAACCTGAAAGCAGAAAAAAGAAGTCCAAATGGAAGATTCTCAGGACACCTCTCAAAAGAGTAATTAACCCCAAAAACCCAACTTGAGCCATGAAAAAGAGAGGTCCCTGAGAGACCCAGAGTAAGTATCTGAGAGGAGGAGCTAGTTATCATTTACTGAACACCTATTCTATGTGAGGTGTGTGCTGAGTGCCTTGGGTACGTGATTTAATTTAATCCTCAGCTAGACTTACGAAGCCTGATGGACGTTCCAGAGAAACAAGCCTGGGGACTTAGTCACTAGCCCATAGTAGAGCTCCTAAGTGGTAGGGCCAGATGTAGACCCATTTGTGTTTGATTCCAACGCCCATGCTCTAACCATACTGGCATGCGTAAAATTTTCAATTTCATCTATATAACAAAGCTAGAAGGTAAACATTCCTAGGAAATTGACTCTCAGAAAGGTTAAGTAATTTGTCCAAGAGCACACAATCAATAAAAGGTAAGGAGAATTTGAACACAACTCTGTTTGACTTCAAAGCCCTCATTCTTTCCACTATACCATTTTGTTCAGTTTATTTCCCCTTATTCTAGAGCCACCATTTATACACACCAAAAAAAAAAAAAAAAAAAAAAAAAAAAGCTTTCTCAGGCACTATTCCAAAGAAATTATCTTCGTTACCTATTTTTCAGATGTTGGACACTGCCAAGACACCTGAACTTCCCATTGACCATAATTGCCATCCTCGTGCAAAGCGCTTCGCATTCTTCCATACTGTGGGAAAACAATGAGGTTTTAGCTTGAGAGAGATGCTCCTGTAACCATTAGAATATCACTGTGACATCTGGCATTTCAAAGAAATATTCCCAGTATCCCAGGGCATAATTGAATCCTGTTACAAATACATAAAGATGTAAGAATAACACTGTTCACTGCAGTGCTCTTAATAATTGTGAAAAAAGCTGGAAACAATCCAAAAGTCTACAAAGAGGGGAACAGTTAAATAAATTAGGGTATATCCTAATGGAATACTATGGCTGTAAGAAATGATTGACTTGGAATAATGTTCACAATATATTGTGAAGTGAAAAAGAGCAGTATATATACGAAGTTTGCATTTTTGTTCATAAATCACACACAGACACACACATAGATTTTCATTAAGAAAACTGCAAAGATATTATTGCCCAATGACAGTAATATTAGGTTGGTGCAAAAGTAATTGCGGCTTTTGCAATTATTTTTAACCTTTTAAACCGCAATTATTTTTGCACGAATGTAATGGTTACCTCCAAGTGATGCAATTTCGGCAATTGTTTTTCTCATTGCTTTTCTGTATTTTCTGATTTTTACAGTGATCATATATACCAGTGGGAAATTTAAAAATTACACAACATAGAAGCCAAGCCAAGTCTTCACTACAGACCTGTGAGATGTAAGCACTACTGATCTCCCTTCCTTGACGATGCTTAGAGCACAATTCCACAAGAACCGCCGAGCTTTAGGATCCATGCCTGTGGTCGGTTCATCCTGTAATTACAATAAAATAAGTCCTATTATTTGATGAAAAAAACATTAAAACTAGATTTCTTTTTAGATGCAGAAGCATCTTCGAACTAGCTAGAATTTTAACTTAACATTCTATTTATTAATGATGGACCAAAGAACCAGACCTTACATATAAGAAAAACAGTTTACTTTTAAAAATGTCCCACTGAGCAGGAAACTCAATTTTTTATGAAATTAAATGTTTCCAAAATAACACAAAGCAAAGGGGAAAAGCCATTTAGTTTTTATCATCTTTTCATGACTGAAAAGTATATGCTAAAAATTCTCTTTGTCTGAAATCTCTACTGAAGTCAGTATAAGGTGTGGGTAAAATCCCTTCTCTTCTTTTTTTTTTTCTAGCTCACTCCAGCTTTGCCTGTTTTATTGGACTTGCTAGTCTTAGAGAAACAAATTCCAGATCTAAATGGCCTGAATGACATTAAAGCCTCAACCCAAGGCTTTTTCCTGTAATAATTTCCATGCTCTTCTCCGCCACAGAAGATGAAGGGTCAAGGGCCACTGTCCAGTCTAATCTGTTTCCATCTCTCTGTATAGAAGGATTATGACCCAGGTGCTACCTTGGGGATCTTGAAGCTGTATCCACACCCTCCATCTTCAGGGGATGAACACAGATGGTCAGAACGAATGTTCCAGAGAAAGGTCAAATCACACACCCAGCCTCAGCCACGCTTGTCAGGCTTCTCCATGCCAGAGAAACAAGGTCCCTATAGTATCTCTCTTTTGGAGTAGCTGAGGGCACGGCAGAGCCACCCAAGCAAGTGTCAAGGAGAGGGATAAGATAAGGGAGCTTCCCTCTAAGGTTCTCTAAGGCAGCTGTGCTGTTTCTGGTCGGGAGAGGGGAGCTTGCCATGGGCAAGCCAGGCACGCAGCATCCCTACACATACAGAGCTTTGGAAAAGTGTTTTCCATTTAGGCCAGAATAGTTTTCCATTTACAGTCACACTCACCAGAAACACCACAGGAGGCCCGCCAATCAAAGCCATGGCTGTTGAAAGTTTGCGCTTGTTGCCTCCACTGTAGTTACCAGCATATTTTTCTCCATACTTCACAAGGCCCAGCTTCCGAATTGCCCATTCACCAACCTAGAGTAATAAAAAAGTTCCTTTATTTTTATCTGGTTTGGTAATGTTATCATGCTTTCTTACCCTTACCTACAAAAATTCTTTTACCGAGTAAAACCACATTCTATAATCGTGATCTGGCAAGTGCCGAGGAGCCAAAAGCAGGGGGAATGGCACTTCCTGCCTCCAGCATGTGCCTGGACACCACTCCCACCCCACCGCCACCACAGATTCCCACCCTGAAAGTCAGTGCAAAGAGCCATATTTCATCCTGCTGCATCCATGAAGAAGAACAGCCTGAAGCCGGTGGTCATGTGTGCAAGTCAGAGACATAAGGTATATTGTCAGGATGCCAAAGGAGGAAGGCTGGCTTGCAGGTGCCCACGGTACCTTGCCAACTTCTTTCTCTGGGACTCCTCTCAGGAGAGCGAAGAACTCCACGTGTTCTCTCCCAGTCAGCAGCTCTGTGATGGCATCGAACTGAGGGCAATAGCCCATGTTCTGATGTACTTCATGGATGCTTGATAAGATACTGCGAAGATACACAAAACGTGTCAGGGTTTAGACATTTACAGGTACTCTGAGCAGACAATCTTGCCGAGTGTTCCTATAAAGTGTGCTCGGAAGTGAGCACTCTTGCTGTAGCTTGAGGGAACAGCCTTTCTGCCCCCAGGATGCGAGCCCCTTCCTGTCACTGTCCTGCCCAGGCCTTGCACTTGGCTCCCCAACACCTCAATATGCAGGCTCAGTCCATTTTAGCATGCCCGAGTCCATCCCAGTAGAAGCAACCATCTTTACCAATGATCTCGGTCACACAGTCCTGGAGCCGTAACACTAACTTCCATCCTAGACTTGACTCTGTGGTCCAGTCATATGTATCAAGTACCTTGTTGCCCCAAAGTCTCCTTCATGGCCACCCAGATCAGGGCCCAGCAACTCTGGGTGTGATCTCCCTCTGCTCTCTGCTGCCCATATATTGTCTTGGCCACAGCATGTTCCAAACTCCTTGGTCCTGCTCAATATCCAACCAAGTCACCCTCCTGGTTTTTAAGGGATTTTGTTGTTGTTGGTTTTTAAATCACAGACCTTCTGAGAATCTGGTAACAGGAAAAGCTATATCCATAGGCACAAGTTTACACGTATTGGTGGGGTGGCGTTTAAGCACTATGAAGCCAATCTCAGGTTAAGAATCCCTGATGTGGGAGAAGCTCAGTGTCCACATCCAGTCTGATGGCTGCACCGCAGCCACCTCTGGACAGCCCTGAGTTTGGCCTTTCAGCGGTATTCATTCCTCTCTGCATAGATCAGTACTCACAGATCCAGCCTTTTCCGGAATTATAATCAAGATGCCCATGGGCACTGCTTGGCTCTCAAGCTCCACTGCGCAAACCAGCTCTTACAGCCAGTCACTGTCACAAACCTTGGTTTGAGCCACTTACTGCCTTCATTTGCTGTATGATGATGCCCCAGAAGCCTGGTGCTAGGAACAAGCCTGGGGAAGCAGGGGTGCAGCCTCAGGCCTGCTATTCTAGAATTTCTGTTCTCTTTAACCTCCTTTACATGCTACTGAAAAAACTAGTAAGAGACAGAGGAGGAGACCCAAAAGTACAATAAGTCCCTCGCTCTTTTCAGTTTTATGGGCTTCTAGCCCCCCATCCAGTGTTTTCCAGTTGTGAGTCATCATCCATTAGTGGCTTGTGAAATAAATTTATTTGGTCACAACCAGTAATTTTTTTTTTTTAATGGCATGGTATAGAGTAGAATAAGAAATATCAGAGTGCACGCACGACAAGTAGTAAGAGTAGGTATTGTTTTACGGAACTTTCAGGTTATATGTACACCTATGTCTTATGTAGTTACTGGGTTTAAAAGTAAAATGTATTTGCTACTATGGGTCATGGTCAGAAAAGTTCAAAAGGCACTGCCTTGTACCATCTCCAAGTCAAAAGCCTAGAGAAGCCCCACATATTTCGAGTACTAAAGGGTAACATGACCTAACAGGTCTCCAAAGCAGAGCTGTACTCCTAATGGTCAGATTGCTTAGTGACCTGTGCATTCTCAGGTGACAGCCTGATGGTGGCCTCATCGATTGGTACAGTCTTTAGAAAGGGCAGTTTGGCAAGTGCATCCCCTTTTACCTTGGAGGAATTTTCCCTGAGGAAATCATCAAAGATGAGTACAAGGACATATTTACATAATGAAAAACAAACTAATAAATGTCCAACAATAAGAAATTAAACTATCGGTATAGGTACATAGGGGAATTTTATGCAGCAGTGTAAAAGTCTATATCTTAGAATGTGTAACCCACTGAGAAATAATCATAATATACTCATTAACAATAAAAACTAATTTTAAAAATCCCAATATAGTAGGGTTCAATTTTATAATGCATTTATATGTGTATATAAAATAGAACTGGGGTGACGAGAATGTTCCAAAACTGGATTGTGATGATGGGCTGTACGGCTCTGTAAATTTACTAAAAATCATGAATAGTATTTTTTTTTTTCTTTCCCCTTTCTCCCCCGCCGCCATTCCGGTTCAAGCCATTGTTTCTCAGTCTAGTAGTCCCCTTGGCTGAGGCAGTCGGTCGCCCGCAGCAGCACGCGGTGACTTCAGTGTTAGGAGCATGGCGCTCCAACCACCTGAGCCACCAGGCTGGCCCCTGTACTCTTAATAGAAGTAATTGTACGGTAGGTAAATTATACCTGAATAAAACTTGAAAAAACCAGAATGAAACTGAAAGGAAATGTAAATAGTGGCTATCTCTAGATAGTGGGATTAGAGATGATTTTGAATTTCTTCTTTACACTTTATTTCAACAATTTTATAAGCTCTATATAGCATATTATGTTATGATCATAAGCATAATATATTAAAGTAAAATTTAAAAACTCTTTGGGGCAAAATACAGACCACTTTTCTCACCTGTTTTTGTTCAGGAAAGCATCTCCTCTGGTAACAGTGGTATCTCCAGTTAACATCTTGAAAGTGGATGATTTCCCAGCCCCATTAACTCCCAGGAGACCAAAGCACTGAAAAAGATTGGGTAAATTTGTATAAGCAAATTAGGAAGAATCTGAATATAAATGGCCATTATTAAGTAGTCACCTCAGCTTAGTTTTGAATACAGCATAATTTTCAAATATCGGTGAAGAGCCAAAAATTTTCTTGGTCTTAAAGGAATCATGTGGACACTTAAACAGATATTTTATAATGGGACCATTTTAAATGTGGGCATATTTTGTCATACTATCTGAGTTGTCAGGTTGAGGCCAAAGTTAATGAGTGAAAAACAGTAATGAAAGCCAACTAGTCAAATTTCACCATCTAATCTGGCTAAAGGGTATGAAAGAACACAAACACGAATGAGAAAAGAGAAAATCAATTTTTTAAAGTCTGTTTGAATTTCATCATCTTGAACACATCTCAAAAATCACATGTTGGATGTGCATGTTTTTCTTAAACTGCCCAAGCTTACCTAAACCGTTCTCTTTTGACATATGGGGTCCCCATCCTCTCAACAACTGATTGCTCCACATAGACACAATCAGAGAAGCCTTTAAAAGCCACTTCTACCCCTTCCTGACATTGTTCTTGAATAGGGGAGAGACAGTCTAAATTAATAGGGACAAATACAATGGAGACCCAGTGCCTTTACCTCGCCAGGAGGAATGCCCACACAGATCCTGTCAACAGCCGGCTTCCTCTTCCTTCTATAGATCTGCAATGAACAAAATGCAAAAATGCATGAGCCGCAGTGACTCACAGTTATCCCAGGCAGCTGTGGAAGAAGAAATTATAGCCCAAACATACCATGAAATTGGACTCATCGATAAGATTAAGTCACATATTAGATGTGCTAAGAACCTTGGTATATCTCTGTGGCAACCAGCTTCTGAATGACTCTGAAGCTCAAAATACAAGTGAATTTCTTTTTCATTTTCAATCTAATATCAACCTTTTAAAAACCCCAGTGGTCATTTATGTGGCTACATAATTTTTCATTTACTTAATATAGAAAGCTACTATAGATATTTTACAAATTAAATTCTACAGGGTAAAAATTTGTAATCAAAACATTGCAAATACTGTACATATTATTTAAAAAAAAGTGAACTGCTGGGATTCTGGCACCTAGAGTGGGCTGAAACAACCCTGCTCCTGAGTAATGGAGATTTACCAGCTTTTCAACTATGAAATTCAAAACAACCAGTTAGTCTCCTTACAATAGCTTTGAATAGTTAGACAATATTAGTATGTTTTAATAAATAATACATAAATGTGAGTGTGAAAAACAAATATACTCAAGAATGAGAAATCACATTTCAAAAGTTTTCTCAGTAGGATTTCTTTCATTAGGAAGTCCCCACAGTGTATTTTAAATAAAATTAAATTGACAAAAATTTGGTAGATTCACATTTTGGGATACATACTCTTTTTTATTAAGCAAGTCAGCAAAATGCTAGTTTCCAACATATAAAGCTGAAAAAATTGAAGACAAGTTGTTATGGCCTGGATTCACTGCCTCACCTTAGTCAGGTCCTTGATTTCCAAGATGTCATTCTGTCCTCCACCATCAAGAATTCTCTGTCTTTCCCGCCTCACATCTTCATCCTCATCATTCAGGGGAGGAAGCTTTGCATTTACAGGTCTTGGGGGGAAAAAATTTAAGAAAAATCAACCTTCCAGGCTGTTTTTCAAGAGAAAGATCCAGTTCCTTAAACAATCCTATAAAACCTATTCTCCACAGTTTCCAGAACCAGCAGTGTTAGGTCCTGGGGATACCCACACTAGGAAAGAGTTTGATCATCCGCTTTGACTTCAGTTCAAACCAAACACCATTGAAGACTGTTTCCATGCTTCTCCTCTGTGACCCTCAACCAGGTGCTCCATCAGTTCTGAGAAAAAGCTCACCTGGGCCTGATGAAGAATCTGTACTGGATCAGAACAGTGATGAGGAAGAACAGCACCCCTTCCACGGCCATGGCGAAGAGGTTTCGTCCCACCAAGTCCCAAGAGAGTGGCGAGACAAAGCGATTCTCCCCTGGCAGACACAAAGCAGAGATCCAGTCAGAATGGAGGCACCAAAGATCATAGCCCTTCCTCAAATTCAAGCTCAAATTCACCTCTCTTCCTGGAAATACCAACGGTTATTGCCCATGACAAGAAAAAAGTGTACGGGAGCGACCACTTTCCAAGTCTGATTTAATGGAAGGTTTTGGGGAAACATACTGTGACCCAGTACTAACTAGAATTTCAGAGCCAACATGTATAAGATCTGTAATGTCATCTAAGAGATATAATATTTCCTTTTCAATGAGATGTTAAAAATCCTTTGTCAAAAGGCAAGCAATCCCAGATACTTTTTAGGGCCACTATTTTAATAAATTATACACTTCACTAAGATTAAAGAGTACTTTAAAAAGACGTCCCTTTCAATAGCACGTAATATAAACTAGAGACCCAATTAAATCACCTGGTTTTATGTAAATATTCCTTAAATCCTTATGTGTCTCCTTTGTACCTTCAAGTTGAACAAAAAAGTTTCTGTCCTATGTCCCTTAAATAACATGGCCCATCTAACTTATATGAGCCAGTGGATAAAGAACATAGTAATGTTGCCACAGAAGAAATACTTCTGAAGACTATAAAGGTAGAAAGAACTGCAATAAATTACCTTTTTATCAATGATATGAAAGATAATTTACGGCCACATCTGCAGACCCGTGATTTTCCTAAGAGAGCCAAAGTTTAAATCTTTCCTTCTGATAATGTGGCCTGTATCTAATTCTCAAAGCTGCGGTTTGACTTTTCCAATTACTCTGACAAACCCAACCGGTGGCATTAGGCACTGGGTTCAAGCTAAAGCCAGTATTTTCCTTATCTCCAAAACTGCCCTCTCACTTTTCTCAGTGCTGTCACAAGACTCAAGCCACAACCAGCTGTGTTGTCATCAGCCCTATCAGTAGAGGGAAGTCCTGTGCCCAGTCACCGGTCTCTTTCCAAAACAAAGTCCAGGGTACTAAGGCCTGTGCAAACCTCCATCTCTATTAAAACATCCTGCAACCACTGCTGTCACTCACCAAACCTTTCCAAGGCATCAGCCATTGCCTGGTTTTTCACCATGTCAATGAGCCCCCGTCCAAGGCAAAAATGTGGGAAGATCAGGAACACAGACTTCAGGATATCATTGATGTTATTCAGCTTCTAAAGAAAAAAAGACAGAGGGAGACTGAATGTCTTTGCAGTTTAAGCTAAAAATTTATCTAAGTCTGAAGTATGGTAGAGAAGAAAAAATTTGATTCCCTGAGGTCAAACTGAACCTTTGAATTCTGATACCAAAAATAGCAGCAGCTATAGCTGATGACATATAACATATAAAATTTTGCTCTTTAGAAAATTTAGAGTATGCTATGAGTATGGAGAAATACAATCAAAGTTTAGAAACATGGTTATGTTTAATCAGAAGCAAATCCATCAAAAAATATTTGCTTAGCATATTAAAAGCAAATTGCTCATGTCTGAGTCAATATTTCAGTTTTAGGATTTTGTGGAAACTTAAATAATTCTTGAATATATCAAGTCAGCCAGTGGCTAAATATCCAACAACTGAGTAAGTTTCTGGATGCACTGTGCTAGAGCACAAGTAAGGCAAAGGTTAATAAGAAATAAGTCTCTATTCTGGGGAAGAAAGACATGGAGACGGGAAATTACTACATAATTGGATACGTGTTCCACTGGCAGCACGAACTGAGGGATCTGGGGGCACAGAGAAAAGAGAGAGCACCTCCCACAGGGCAAGAAAGGAAAGCTTCACATTCAAGTTCAATCTTGAAGGGTAACTGTGACAGAAGAAAGGCTTTTTTTTTTCTTCTTTTTTTTTTTTAATTTAAATTATATTGGGGAACAGTTTGCCTCTCCAGGGCCCATCAGCTCCAAGTCACTGCTGTGGAGGGTGCAGCCCAGCTCCAAGTCCAGTCACCACCCTCAACCCTAGTTGCAGGGAGCGCAGCCCACCATCCCATGCAGGAATTGAACAGGCAACCTCGTTAAGAGCTCACGCTCTAACCGACTGAGCCATCCGGCCACCCTTCTGGCAGCTCAGTGGCAGCTCATTGTCTTCAATCTAGTTGTGGAAGGCGCAGCTCACTGGCCCATGTGAGAATCAAACCAGCAACCCTATTGTTCAGAGATCACACTCTAACCAACTGAGCCATCCGGCCACCCAGGAAGGGCATTTTAAGCCAGGCCTACAGGAGTATGGCAGATTTAAGGGACAACTCAGCTGAAGCTTACGGCGCCTTGGGGAAAGGTGTGGTGGGAACTGGCCAGAAAGGGTTGTACACCTCTGAAAGGCCTTACGTGCTAAGTTAAGGTGTCTGGACAAAGGCAATCACAACAAGAAAGGACAGGGACCCTTGTTTAAGAGATCTGTAATTGGAAGAACTGACAAGGTAACCAGTTCAATGTGGGAAATAAACAAAAGCACAGCACATAAGGTGACTCAAACATTGCCAGCTTGGGTGACCAGGCAGATGGCAATGCCATCCAGTTCTGAGGGGAAAGATGTTTAGGACATGTTGAGTCTGGGGCATCTGTAAATTACCTAAACAGAGCTATCCATTAGGCAAGTGAGAATGTGAGACTAGAGTTCCAGGGAACAATCGGGGCCAAAGGCATAGAATTGAGAGAGACCGACCTAAGACACTGAGAGGCGTGGTGGCAAAAGCCTCTGGAATGAATGGTGTCATCCAGAGATGGCATCTAAAGTGGAAAGCAAAGATAGCAGAGGGCCATATATTTGGGTAAGCAGCATTCAAACACAAAGGAGTATAAAAGAACTTGTCAAAGGAAACTGAAAGGCTTGATTGGAGAAATCTGAGGAAAAGGAGGGGAGAAAGGTGCCATGCAAACCCAGGGGAGAGAGGAAAAGGACAGAGTGGTCATCGGTGGCAATAACCCAGACAAGTGGAGTAAGATGGTGATTAAACACTGTCCTCCGGCTCCCAGAGATGCTCCTCCCAGCAGGAGGTGGTTTTTCACAGAACTCACATTGTTGGTGAAGAGCTCCAGCACAAAAGTGGCCACACTGCCATTAATCCCAATGAAGAGGTTCACGCTGGTGAGGACCACGTAGGCTGTGCTGGGGATCTTGAACACGAAGGAGGCTGGGTACATGAGAGGTGTGATCGACCACCTGGTGGGGCACAGAGACAAATGTCCACTGGATGTCCCCTGCCTTCCCTCTGACATGGGGCACCATATGCCTTACCCACCTATATCCCCCACCCAGAGGTGCCTTACCCATAAAGCAAAAGCAGGAGAGCTAGCACAGGCAGGTTGGTGGAGGACACATAGGACTTCTGCTGGAAGCAGATGAAGATGATAACGACCAGCGTGGCAGGGACCACATAGTTGCACTAAAAGTGAAACAAGGAAATAAAGTTCACCCCTACCGTCAATGATAGAATACATCTCAAGTCTTCACCATCATCAGACAAGAAAGGGCAGATAAACATATTGGAGAATGACTGAATTAATGAAGCCACATAAACTATTAATCAGAATACTGGACAATACATTTTGACAAGCATTTTACCCTTGGCTGATTTTATAAACTGCATGCCCTTTCTGTCTTTCCAACAGTGAAGTAAACTTAATGAACGATGGATTCCCAATCAGAATAATTTCAATTTCACAGGCAACAAAGAAGCTTCCATTATTCTTCCTGAAGATGATTGTGTCTGTTTCATCATTAATGCTATATTACAGTCTGCCCAAATTCAATCTCACATGCAATCTACTTATAATGTAAGTGCTTATAACATGAACGTCAGAATTGTTTCATCACACTGAGAATAATTTCAAAGTCTATCCTGACAGTGTTATCAAGAATTAAAATGCACAAATAAAGACTTGACCTCCAGATAGTTATGAGAATTCACAGCTAGCAGAACAAAGCACAGGCAGGGGTGCGGGTCTGTCAGCTATTAGAAGAATTTGCAACTTCAGGCTGCAGGGCTCTGCTTCAGTCCCACCCAACTCAAGGTGTTTATCAACAACTTAGATGAAGATGTGATTATAGCAAATGTCAGAGGCTCTAAAGCATAGGAAGGGCAGATAATACACAGGAAGATAAGTGACATTCCTGAGTTAGGGACCTGCTATTTCATCTCTGAATCTCCTCTGCTTGGCAGAGTCAGACACATAGTGAGCACTCAGTATGGGTTTACTGAATAAAGCAAATACTGGATCAAGATAAAAAGCAAATGGACACTAAACAGAATGCAGTTTAACAAAGATAAATATAAAGTTTAGGTTCAAAAAAGTCACCTGCATTAGTATAGAATGAAAAAGACCCCATTTAGCAATACCTGTCAAACAGAGATTTCAGTTCACCACCAAGTTGCCAACAAGACAGGGCTACTTCCAAAATGCAATGCCCTTGGGCTGAGTAATAGAAGTAGGGGATAAAAATCAACTCTCTCTAGACTTGTCACCATTCAGACCACAGCCTGAACAGAAGGTTCATGCTGGGTTTTGCTTTTTCCAAAGTGACACTGACAATATGGAACCTGGCCACAGCAAGGCAATCAGATCAGAAGAGTGACAAGTCAGAGAGGCTTGCTTTAATCAGCACAGACACCATCATCACTCACACGTGGACAGTGCTTTAGAGATTACAAAGTGTGTTCTCATGTAGCATCTCATCTGGGGAAGGCTTAGGTTAAATGAAAGCGATCTTCAAATATCTGAGGGGCTGTCCACTGGGAGAAGCATTCAATTTGTTCTGTGTGCCTTACAATTAATGGAATCCATAGGGAGATATAGTTCAACTTCACTTTACAAAAAATGGAACTTCGGAATTCTTTGAAGTCCTGTATTTGGTCTAAACAGAAGTAATATACTATAGGTGACAAGAAGACGTATTTGCAATAGATGGATAAGCTCCTGGTAAAATGTGCAGAGTTTTCAAATGACAAATGCATTCGTAGTAACACAAAGAATACCGACTCTGGAGGTTAAAATCTATCAGACAAGTTAGAGGCACTAGAGTTTTGACTAACAGTCTTCCACCTCATTGTTTCTTTGAAAAGTTTGCACTTAGGAAATCAGGTGGTGGTGGTGGTGTTGGTGGTGGTATTAACTGCAGTCACTGTGGACAGATTTTCTCTCTTGGTGTTAGATCAGCTCTGTACTTACTATCATATTTGGTGACATGAAAGCGTGCGTACAACTGCCTCTGCCCTTTCCTTTTCCATTCCTCTACAGACTCGGTAGAACACCTCCTGGTGAAGGGGGCTCTTTCACCCAACCCATCACTCTGATGGAGACGCACACAGCAGCAGCAGACCGGGGTCCTTACCATATCCCACACAAAGTTGGAGAGCCAGTAGATGACGGGCTTCACTCCACTGATGAATTGGAGGTGCTTCGCTTTGCTGACCCGCTCCTGGATCAGGAACACGACAAAGCTGGCTGGGACGAAGGACATCGCAAAGATGACACAGATGGACACAAGGACATCCACTGATGTTGTCATCCTGAAAAAAAAAAAGGCAGTGAGGATACGAGGGGCCACTGATGCAATTGAAGGCTCAATCAGGAGGACACACACAAATATCTGAAGCACAACACAGGGAAAAATAACCTGTTCACTAAATATGTTTTTTTCAGGGTTAAAGGTGATTTTTTCAAGTCAATACAAAACAAAACAACCCCCAAAACCTGACGATTCAACTGCAAAACTGATTCCCTGCAGGTTAAAAAAAGTTCACTGTCAAAATGAAACTATTAAAGAAAGTCTGAGAGTGGCCTATGGCATTCACTTTGTTTCACTGTTTTTGACCTTGTAAGAGCAATAAATTGTAAATTTTCACACACAAAGAACTAGAGTAGCTTGAAAACTAAATTAAGCAGAAATATTAGTGTGAAAGCATTCAAATAAGTTCATTTCTGGCTGTTAATAAATTTGAAAACAACAGCACGTGGCATATCAATCTAACACATACAAAAATTCTATCAGATTCTTATAAGAACAGACTTATAAGCCCATTAAACAGGGTATAATATAAATTAGATATATTTTATATATATTATATATTGCATATTATATATTATATACTTACAATATATATTATATATTTATATATATTACATATATTATATAAGCTCGGTATAGAGATTCCAGTGACATATATTGGTATTTTATACAAGATACGCACAAATAATAACTATGCCATGCCCCATATACAGAAATGGGACCCAACATGTGTTGAGTATCAACTACATGCCCAGTGCTGGACATGGCAATTTACATGAATTGCCTCATTTAACACCATACATCTAGAAAGTTTAGAAACCAGATTCAAATCCAGATGTCCATGATGACAAACGATATATGCTTTACCTATTTCATACCGGCTTTAACTTCACACACATTGTCAGAGAGACACTCACACACAGTTCAGGAATTAAGACACACAAGCTGATAGCATATTTCACCAAATTAACAAACAGTGGTATTAAACTGATTTTTTTTATTAAACATTGTGTTGATGATGGTGACTTAAAATATTTTTAGGATTTTATTAACAATTTAACTTACTTTCTATTAGAGTTCACTAAGTGTAATGATTTTTACATGTAAGAGTCATTTATCTTCTGCACTTTAATCCCTGCCATCCAATCATAAACTGATCATTTTCTGCCCAGAGACTGGACCCACACAGACATACCATAATGTAGCTGCTGCTCTTTAACCAGCTTCATAGCTCCTTCCCCTGCTCCACCATTATCCCAAACACCCTCCCCTCCCCCCACCTGATCCATTCAGACACAGCTACACTTACAGAGCCACTTCCGAGAGCTGCTGCTTGGTGAGATTCAGGGGGTGATTGAAAGCAGTAATCCCATACTGGCTGGGGTTCGCTCCCTTCTGCAGGTTGGCCCGGAGAATGGCATTGTTGATGACATTCAAGAAAGAGCTGATGGCATGCCACCCCTTGTTGTTGAACCACACCTGAAATAAAACATACCAGATATAAGGTAATGCTCCCAAACCCTGCTCCAGGAGGTGGGTGCACATACACAGAACATGCATGTAAACTTCAGAAATTCCAGTCACGTGCCAAGACAAAACACAATGTTGTCACGAGCTGAAAAGTACTTTAGAGAACATAAGGATTATTGTTCATCAAGAAGCTACTGGAACAAAGGACTTTACCTTGACGTTATTTTTCGTGTCCAGTCCTGTCATGAACCTTCCCAAGCTGCTGAGAAATCGGTCTGCGGAACTGTCCTGTGAACAACAGAAATCTGCCTCAGTTGGGATGGTTCATTTGCAAAACGTACCATGACTACCCTGCTCATGACAATGAAATTTCAAGCCACTGAATAACTCGCTCCTGAGACACAAATGACCAGGAATCTAAAGCATCAATGTTGCTATGAGCCACAAGTCTTGAAGGAATCATGGGGAAACCCTGTGACTCAAAGTCCTAAGACACTGATGTCTCGCTGTAACTGGGTGGGGTGGTGAGTATTCTTCAAAATATTCCCCTGGTGTCATCCTAAGACACAAGACTACACCCATCATGCTGATACGTCAGACTTACGGGGTCTGTGCCACAAAAGCAGAGCTGCAGACTCTAGGAGGGAGTATCACTGCCATCTGTGACCCTAGAGTCTCTATCATATCTGATCCCCTCAATTCTCACTAGAAAATGGGAAAGTTCAAGCACAGAGAAATGAAATGAATGCTCATTGGGTCCTAAAGCCTGCTGTCAACTTCAAGAAAATGACTTATTTCCTGTTTAACCAGTGGCTGTTTTAGAAAAGTATATTTGATCACTAAATGCCAGTGATGACTTTGTACTCAAAAGTCTTCAACGATAAGCTGCTAGATGATCGGATTTACCTGCCAACTCTCCCATGTACCAATAACTCAGGGCCCATTTTCTCATACGTCTTGGAATAGATACTATACCTTGGCCACATTCAAGTGTTTCTTCATTTGCTTGATGGCATCATTAACTTCTTGACTTGGAGGAAGTGCTTGAGAATTACTGGCCCCCAGGGAAAACCCTCCATACCTAAAAGAACAGCCTAACATTAAAACACAGACAGTGTAGTGTACAATGTCACTCAGTGGCAGACACTACTTGAGGGTGTACACGCCTCATGTGGATGAATTGCTTAGTCAAATTAGGACCAAAGTTAGACTCAGAGAAAGTTACAACTTGGCTTCTCTAATGGAATCTGGCAATCTCTCCACTCTTATGGTTCCTGCCAAATAGGAAGGACTTGGGCCTGAGTATGAACAGTTAGACATCTGAGATATTGAGGAAACAATGGTCAGTCAGCTCACAGGTGCTCCTCAGACTTTGGTGGCTGAGGCTTGAACTTGGGTCTCAAAGGCAAGCAGACGGGAGTCAGGATGAGTGGTGAGGCACACTGACCAGAGAGGCGAGGGCGGGCTTAGAGACAGGCCCTTAGCATGAGGACAACTATAGGGGTCCCTTTCTGCTCTGTTTAGACTTCTGTGGGTCCTGGCCCTCAGGAAAAAGGCAAAGAAGAAAAGTGGGAAGCAGTGCCAAAGAGCCAAGTTTTCAGGCAGCCATAGAAGGTATCTCATTTTTCATAAAATATGAATTGGCTCCAAGTAGTCTTCCTTCTTTTTTTCCCTGGTCCCACCTGTTCCTCCAAAGCACAGAGGGATAAATGGGTTACAATACAGTGAAAATAGATGGTTTTGATGCCTCTTATTTCATCCAAGACCCTCTTGGTCCTAATCCAAAGGCCTGAAAAATTTTCCTGGAGTCCCTAGGACTCCTGGGGATCTGATTCAAGACAACATGTGACTAGCACAGGTGTTCTCCTAACAACACAGTGCGTCCTCTTATGCATCTCACTGGAGACGCACAGGGAACTTCTGAGTCTCCTCAAGGAAATCAGGATGCCACATTTTCAAAGGCCTCTGAAGTGGCAGCTGGTCACTGAGCAGAAATACTAAGGGCAAAACAATCGCTAAACTATTTCCTGGGATCCAGGACACCTGCATCAAAATCATCCTGATATGGGAGTCAAGAAAAAGTAAAACACAGAAAGAGGTCCACTTACCTAAACTCATTCACCCAGATCTTGTTCTTTAAGCTGCAGAAGCCAAAGACAAACCAAAAATCAGTTCAAAGACACAGTGATCCTATTCCTAATGATTCAAAAGGAGTAAATATCTAGCAGAGGACACAACAAAGGAACAGAAATAATCCTATGACTAGGCTGGTGTTGTAGGGTTGTGCCCATGGAAAGCAGCCCTCATCAGCACGTCATTTCTTTTCCCCTCCTTAAAATCTTATTTATATGAAACTCATGCCTTGCATTAAACTAATTCAAAAACCACCTTATAGACAAAGATGGGACCAAACTGAAACTTTTTAAATTCAAAGTAATACATCAGTTTAGGGACAACATATGGAGAGGTTATGCCTCTTTCTTGGAAACTCACAGTAACTGTCATTCAAACATACCCTTGTCATTTAAAGTCACGGAGACCTCTGGAGAGGCCCAACTAGCCAAGTTCATGGGAAGGAAACCAGAAGAAACATTTCCTGAGTATTAGCGAAGTATTCAACATTCTGCTGTGATGCCCCAGGAAGACCCCACAGCCAAGGCAGGCTCCTGAGTTGGCTCAGGGCTCTCTTCATAACACCATGTATTGTCACACATCACATCCACGAGAGGTACCATATACCAGGGGTACCAAAAGAATGTATACAAGTGGACACTCGGTCAGTGTTGCTCAAGCAGTAGTTCGCCATAATCAGAAGTATCTGGACGCTGATGGTAACCACTTTGAGCACCTCTTGTAATTGCAGAAGTCAGACGTGACTTGTACACATCTTTTGTTATTGGTATATGGTTAGTATCACAATTTTAATAGTTTTTTCCTTTCTTAAAATGTGTATACATTTTTCTGGCACCGTGAGAGTGTGTGTGTGTGTGTGTGTGTGTGTGTGTGTGTGTGTGTGTAATATACATATATAATTTCATACATACATATATGTATCATTTCATTTAATCCTCAAAACAAACTCATAAAAGCAACATTATCATCCCATTTTATACGAACTAAAGATAACTGAATACTGCTGGTCAAACAGTTAGCAAGCGGAAGAATCAGAATTTGAATCCAGATATATTTTCATTTTGGAACCAGGCAGAGTCAATCTTGAAGCTGACAACTGAATGTTCATAATATTGCTCATTTTGTCTACTTTGAAAGAATATCCTGAACTTCCAATAGACAACAGCAGGCCAACATTTAATGTTTCCCCCCACTACTCAGCCTACTCTTTTTAGATCTCTAATTCCTCTGGTCAGTAATGATAAAGCAAGGCCCAAATTCAGTAAATAATGACCTTTTGGCTATGATCTGCACATAGGTCTTCACCAGATAATCCGAAATATTTCTTCCCGTCAGGTTCTGAAGGATGTCCGCAGTGTTCTGTTTTCTCTATTATCACAGAAAAACCAAGCACATGTGTCTTTATGAACCAGAATTGGGACACAAAGCAAATGAAGGACTACACTGACACATGTCCCTCAAACATGTACCACAGCGTGACCAGACCCTGCCCAAGGGTCCAGGCACTGCCATCAGCCAACCACCGAAGCCGGGTCTATCCCACCCTTGGCTCTGGCCATACACTTATGCCAAGCCACGATGTTCCCCAGGAAATTATTTTAAACAAGAGACTATTAAATGGGATTCTTCATGGTCGCAAAAGATTTCTAGGCAGCGACATCATTCACTATGCCTAGTGAATTCTTTCGTTCGTTGGTGTTATAAGGAAGAATACATTGGCTATTATTTTAAAGAGCGGTAACCAGAACTTCTTTAAGTTCTCACATCCATTTAACGTTGCTTGTTCTCACCCTGCAACCAGGATGCTGATAAAGCCGCCGAGGGCTATCACAAGCAAGCGTCTTCCTGAAATTGTTTTCAGAAAAAATGGCTCAGAACCGCTTTCCATACTCAGTCTCAGAGAATGTCAGCCTTGTTAAGGCCCACAGAAGTTTTATGGACCAGCCTCCCTAACGCAAAGATGAGGAAACAGGCCCAGGGACTCAGACTGGCCTGTCCAAGGTCACCAGCCAAGGGTAAAGCTGGGCCAGTCACACAGCCTGTCCTGTGACACCACCACTCTGGGAGAGGCCACTGTGTGTCTTCCATATCCTATTGTCCCAGAGATTTGTGTTCTGGTTTTAACTCAACTTAGGCTGACTTTTCAAAATAGAGAAATAGACTAAGCTCCCTCAGACATAGGAACGACGTGGTTCAAGCATCCCCACCCACCCAAAACACATGCTTTTTCCTACAACAAGAATTAAAATCAAGATGGAAAGAGACCCCCCCTGACATGACGTCATCCATTCCTTCTTCCCTAGCCCACCCTGCACCCCATCTGCTGCTACACCTGAGAGGCACTCACCTGTGGAGGAGGCAGCCCGCCTGCCCCCGCGGGACACACGGGTAGCATCTTCTTGATTTTATCGCTGCTACACTGGCAGGAGGGTGAGGGGTTCTCCATCGTCCAGTTCCCCTTCTGGAAGAGGTCCGTGATGATCTGGGGAACTGGGGCGGTGGTCCAGTCCTTCTCCCCCACTGAGCAAGGCATGTCTCTGCAAAGGGAGGACATCAAAGTTGGATCACCTGACAGGGCCTGGCCCTTCCTGCTGCCTCAGGAGTCCAGGATCAATAACAACTGCAAACATGCATTATACCTCCCTCACCACTTGATTATTTGATCCTCCCAGAGACTTGAAGCTGCAAACTCATTTTGCAGATAAGGACAATGGAACTCAAAAGGCCCCGAGTGCTTATGCTGAACTCCAGTCCATCCAATCCACCAGCACTCAATCACTCTCCCATGTGGCCACTCAAAAAAAACATTCATTGAGCATCTACTATGTGCCAGACACTGTTCTGCATATTGGACAGTCTTGGGTGAACAAAACAAAGTCCCTGCCTTCATGGAGTTTGTGTTCCCATGAAAGAGTTAGATATCAATTCAACCGCAGAAGCTTAATGGCCAAAAATGAAGCAAAGTGAAAAGAAAGATGCCACTTAAAGAAGTGACATACTTTAGCCAAAACAAAAACAGTAAGAGAGACAAGCCAGGCAGAGATTTGGGGGGGAAAGAACATTACAGGCAGAAGCCAAGAGAAAGCACAGGTGCAACAGCCCTGTGTTTTCTGGTTCAGAACAACGGGAGGCAGGGTGGCTGGAACGTGATGAGCCAGGAGGAAGAGCAGCAGGGAGGAAGATGACACAGGCCTGGGAAGGAGTCTCAACTTTATGCTCAAGTGCTGCTGATCTGGTGCAGAATTCGAGGATTCACTTTATGTTTTAAAACCACAGAAGTTTGGGAGTGAGTGGGGGGTGAGAGTGATTGGTCCATGAAGAGCTGGGTTGTTTGCAAGCATTCAGGTGACAGAAGACAGGCCTTTAGGGCTGATGTGAGCTCTGAATTATTGTGGGATCATCAAGCCACTTGCCCTCTCAGGGCTTATGTTGTCCACGAGAAAAACAAAAGTATGGAATTGCTTGTTTCCATACGTCATGTTTCAACAAGTCATTTCCACCATCCTTTCCAGCTCCAAACATTCTACAATTTAAAGCAGAGTCACCGTCTTTATAACATGCTTGCAGCAAAGTGTCCCAACGAAATGGAAACTTCAAATTAAGACACGGTGCCCTCCTGAAGCTCACATTCTAAAACGGTCACAAAATGACTGGCTGAGACAAAGTGTTAAATGCTGCAGGAAAGTGTCCCCGTCACACTTCCCACAGTTCCTCAGTTATTATTACTTTTTTTTTTTGAGGGGGGGGGAAACACCTGAAAGTTCCCAGAGTGGGATCCCTCCATCGGGCTGCCCCCCACACACATTCAGTGGTACTCGGCTTCCAGGTGGGGAGCCCTCTGCTGTCGGGGGCCCTGCCTCTTCTGTCTCTGTAGGCAAGCTCCCAATCCAGACCTGGCTCCTACAGATCCTTCCTAGGGTGGCATCAAGCTATGAAAGCACAGTGTTCAGCTGGCTTGTGTGAGTCCATCTAACTCTACTATCATCTCATCTCGTTCTTCTATCTCGCCCACCAAACTTTCAAGTGGAATCTCGTCAAAGGTCTGGTGGAATCTCATCAAGTCTTGCGAAATCCAGATAGGATGTGTCTTTGCCTTCTCCACCTCAGTCATCACGTTCCTAGGAGCTGACATTGGCTTCTAGGATTTACCTCCCATTCTAAGTATTAAGTACTAACAAATGGTCAGTAAGTACGGAATTAATGAGAGATAACAAGTACATAATAGCTACCCATTTAGAAACCTGCTCTAAAACCTTGCATACACAGGTTAGGAGGCTCACTACTCTGTGATTCTGGCAGGGTCGGTATCATCCCTTTAAAGCCTGGAATGTAAGTTAGCCCTTCTCCAATCTTTCTACACCTTCCCACACTCTCCACTAACTCCTCAGTTTGAGGTTAACAAGCTCAACGGCCAATTCCACCTGAGCTGGGAAACTTGCCCATCACTGGGCTCTCTCAGAAGCTCCTCACCTCTCTTTATTGCCTTTACTCACAGAGATCTCAGGATATACATTCCCCGCATACCCACTCAGTCTACGGGTATTTAACTGAATGTATTATACACCGCCTACTTTTTCAAAAAAGGATTTTGAAGGAGAATACCACAAAAACATGCAACTCTAAAAGAAGAAACCGCCTATTTTTACAAAAATGACATCATCTATTCAGGTTGTTACAGTGAAGAAGCTAAGAAGCAAAGCTGCAAATTACATATACTGGCAGCCTAGCTCCACACTTTGGCACGGGAGCTGAGGGGAAGGGAAAGAAGGGAAAGAAAGATCAGTAAGTACAAAGTGCCATTTAAATTAAATATTAATTCCTAAAGAGTAAACAAACGTCTGTAGTCATTCGCTTTGCAGGATGTCAGACAGCTCTCCTCGTCTGGTATGTTTCTTCCTAGATGGCCTAATTAGATTACTACATTAGCTTTTTAAATATAAAACAAAAAATGGCTCAAAGGGCAAATAAATGGTGGTAGTCACAGCATGGCACACAACTACTAAATACAGCGCATGAGAGGCCAAAGCAGGCGACAAGCACAAGAGGCCGGTGTGGAGGGTGTCATAGTGGCACTCACGGGATGGGGTTTCCTTCCATACATCGGGTCCCGAAGCCAGGGTCTTTGGTGAGGGCATTCAGGAGCTCCTGGGTGCTCATGTCCTCGGGAGCGTCATTGCTGTGGGTACAGCAGAGGCAGCCAGCTCAGCAATTCATTCAAAGCATACATTTCATGGAGGAAAAGTTTTTTGTTTTTTTTCAAATAAACACTCTATTAAGTCCTTCCTGTGTCCCAAGCTCTTGAAACAGAAATGAATAAAACAGAACCCACCCCCAAAGATCTCAGACTCTGGCCATATGTTTTGCCAGTAGAGTCACATGTAGCACTCCAAAGTGGAGCTGGTATAGAAACAAGTTATATGTACGGAGGTGTGCGTTATGTGTGGGCACGTGTATCCGTACACACATTTAAACACACTGACATATATATTTTAACGTGAGGTAAATGAATTCATTAAGAATCAGTAGTTCAAAGACCCTTTCGTGATCATCCATTAGGCAGACAACCAGGATATCCTAGGAGAGGGCAGGCAGATTTTATTGGCTGAGTGTTTGCATGGACAACTAGAAAACACAAACAAAAATGGGCTCAGCTTATAAACACAAAATAAGCCCACGTCCCACAGCCCTGGGCAATATGGAGTCAGCAGCTGGAAAAGGAAGGAATAACGTAAACCTACACTAAAAAGGAAGGAAAGGTGGGGGTTAGAGAAAAAGAGATCGATTCATTTGTTTTTTTAAGCTTTGCTTTTACATCACTGAAACACTTCCCTGCTCTAAAGGTCTGCAAACACTACAGCACTGAAGAAAACTCTTGTGTAATGAGACAGAGAAATTCCTTTGTCCTTTTGTTTGAAGCGTTGGATTATTATAACGTAGCTGGCATTTTTGTCTGAAGAACAAACAGCAGCTAACATCTACAACTTAAAAGACTAGATAATAAATACACGAATTGTACTCTGCAGAAAACTAGAAGCTGGAGGTGAAATGCGTTGACAGTGTCTGGAGGCCCCCTGCTGAACTACAAAATTACAACATAGCTATGAAAATCTACATATGTTATAGCTCGATCACAGATTTGTTTGCAAGGGCAGAGTGTGTATGTGAGGCACACACGCCTGTTTCTGACAACAGCAGTATGAAGAGGAAAGGAGTTCAAATGAGGCAACAGAAGACTGGCCTATTCCTTCTCGTTCTGTTCACAGCTGCTCTCTGCATATATTAGTGGTTTGTGTCAGGGCTTCAGCCACAGCTGGGAAAATCCATTCCACTGTGTGATTCTTAAGTCTACCTCCCGCTGGCCCTTGGCACAGCAAACACCCTTGGTTTGCCCGTGCTCTCCTCTCTCCTTGGGTGTCGAGAGCAAACACATACCTGACAAATGTGTACTGTTCGTTGTACATCCAGGGCTGCAGTTCCAGGCTGGGGTACTTGCCAAAAGGGGGCACGATCAAGCTGAACACCAAGGCGATGCAGACGAACACAGCTGGCAGGACAATCTATAACCAGGGGGTTGAAGGGGGGAGGACATGTGTCAGAAAGGTGGCCACGGGACAAGCCCCGGTGAGTCCAGCCTGCCTCCCGGCCCAGCCAGCGGGCAAGGGAGGAGTACAGGGCCCATAGCTGAACACAGCCAAGGCACCATGGGCAGGTTCAAAGCAGCAGCCTGAAAACTAAACCTCTTCCCTCCAGGGCATTTCTGGAAGCTGGCAGCCCAAGGCCAGAGGGTACGACCACCTGGCAGAGGTATCAAACTGAGAATTTCGCGGAATAAACCATGATCACATGCAGGATGACTCAGAACAGTGGTTCCTACCCTGTTCCCCCAGAAACCTGAGGAAAACTACACTGGGCCATGAGCCCAGCTCAGCTCAGAGGAAGGCTGAGAACAAGCCCTGAACCAGGAGCGAGGAGACCTGAAGTTGGTTCTCTCTCTACAAGTATATCCGTGTGAAGTCACTTCCCCACTGGCCTCAGTTTTCTCATTTGTAGTCTGCAAGCTGAGACTAGATGATCCATTCAGATCCCATACTGTGATTTTAAAAAAACACTCTATAGCAATGTCTCCATTGAAAGGGAACAGCAGCCATTGTCTTCCCCATGACCTCAAAAAGTGTAATTATCTAAGTCCTTATTAAGTAAGCCACCTCAAACTTCACACTTGTACCTTCTCTGACGTGCACACACTTCATAAGTAAACTCTAAGCTCCTTCCATTTATTCCTGAGAAATATGTCCTTAAAAAAATATGTAAAGATTCAAATGCTACCGCTGGCTCTAATGTTCTGCGGTTTCAATGCGGAAAATTATCACTGAGTGATTAATTCAATGGAAAAGTACTGTAGTGAGAATTATTTAATGATCATTATAACACTATGTAGTAGTATCTTTATCACCAATCAACCAACAAGGTAACTGAGGCTCAGAGAGATTGATTAAGCTGCCCAAGTTCACGCAGCCAATAAGTAGCAGAACGAGGATTCAAATCCAGGTCTGTATGCTCCGAACTTGTACTCTTTGCATTACCCACAGTCTGTAGGGAAGAAGCTCTGCAGGCTGTTTCTCTATACTTCCCAATTTTATAGAGAGGAATAATTTCACCCCTCCTAACCAAGCAAGTTAGCATGTCAACGCTGACATGCAGGCAACAGTGTAACGAGTCTTCTCCGTCTGCCATATTTTTCTGATCTCTCTGGTTATTTTTTTGATCAGTTTGTAATTAAACATCAATTTAGAAAAAAAACAAATTTCCAGTAAGTTCATATGTCAAGTGCATCTGGACATATCACCTCTTAAGTTATGAAAGTTTAATCTGCCCAGCCAGTTTTTCTAAATTTTATCTTTGTTACATTCTCTTCTACAATAAATTCACACACACACACACACACACACACACACACACACACACATATACACACAGAAATTTCTAATGTGAGGTCCATTCTACGCACTTAGTCTAATCTTCATAACCACCATATGTCACAGGTACTATGATTATCCCCATTTTACAGATGAGGAGATTGAGGCACAGAGAAGTAGCTTGCCAGCAGATACACAAGTGCCAAGAAGCAGAACTGGGACTGAAATACAGATACTCCGGCTCAGGCATCCATCTGATAACCACAACGCTATCCTGCCTTCACTGGATAGGGATCCTGCGTCCCCCCGCCCATGAAGCCTGAGTCCTTCACCCGGAACAGCGTATCTCACCTGAGCAAAGAATCCCTTCCGACTCCGTCTGGCAATCAGCAGCCTCTTCCACAAAAGGGCCACAAACTGCTGCTGTGTGAGTTTCCAGCCCTTCACCTGGTAGGAGCCTTTGCCGTCCATCCCACTGAGCAGGTCTGTTTCTCTGGATTCTGCAAGAAGCCAGCACTTAAGGTCACCTATTATCTTAGTCACTTTTGACATCACCATGCTTCTCCCTCCCGCATCTTCAGCAACCATCCTGGAGGCTGAGTTTGAAGGTAAAAGTATCTCAGGAGTAAAGGGCTTTCCTGACGAATCTATGTTCAAGAAAGTCATGTCTCCAAACGTGCAACCGCGGCAGTCTCTGCCTCTTGGTTCTTGTCTGACAAGTGCAGAAAATGAAGGTGCCTGGAGACAACTGCAGAGATGTGTCCCCACATGACTGGGTGTCACATCCAGTCCTTCAGATGACTCAAGTCACCCTCAGGCTCTATGAAACAGGCCATGGACACGGGCGGACAGACGAGAACACACAGTGGTGATCTGTCTCCCGTCTGTTATACTTTTGGTAAAAGGCAGACACATCCAAGCACGCTAAGTCCTGACAGCACATGACGTCAGGGAGAACAGGAGAGCCACACACTCACACAAGCAGAGACTGGGGCAGTCAGAAAGGTTCCTGTTCCTACAAATGTTACAGAAATCCTCATCTTCAATGAACGATTCCTTGCTGCAATGCTTTGACCTCTTATGACTTTGCTTGATTTCTTACCTCCACTTCTCCACTCCAGCCAAACACGCAGGGATAAGCTCATCCAAAATATCGAAATCTAAGGGGACAGTTAAGTCTAAAAGCACATTCACCTCTCTGACTCTTTCAAAATCATCCATCCATCCAAAGAAGATTTATTCAACAATTAAAAACTGGGACACTACAGAAAAGATAATGGATTCAGAAGACTGAGGGACCATCCTTTGATGTGTATCTTGAGAGAAAAGATCTCAGCTCAATGAAGAAAGTGATGAGAACAGGCTCTTTCAGGGTTGACCACAGGCACAACATTGGAAAAGGGAAAATAGCTTTTCTCATTTTCTCTCTTCCCTTTGGACCCTGTAGGCATCTATCATCCTGGTTCAAGGCCGTCGAAAGAACACCAGAGACGAACATAAGAGAGCAATTCACTTTCAAGCAACAGAACACAGATCTTGCCTAAACGGACCTGGGTCTATGTCGGAATCATTTGGGTCAACAGCATCGTCTTCGGTGAATGGGCGAAGACAGCTCTGCCTGTCCCCGAAGACCCGTCTGTTTCGTCTTGCGGGTAAGGTGCCATCTGAAGGCAAAGGGGAAGAATTCCACATTTTACTTGATTTGTAACAAAACAAACTCTCGGCATCTGTATCAAACCTATACACTAAAAGAAAGAAAGGAATAAAACAATTCAAAGGGAAAGGCACAGCCCAGGTGAGCTAAGACAGCCTGCAGGAGGCACAGCCCAGAGCCTGTGGAGCCCCCTGGGGGGTTACCTGACGGCTCAGCATCCACGCCACTCTCTTCAGCCACTTTGAGAAATATCTGAAAGATAAGAGTCATTGAGAATATTATAAGCACCATGTTAGGAAAGCAACCTCCACAGCCATGATTATTACATGACTGAATGGTAGGCTAGTCCCTAAAGACAAAAAGTAGAAGCTTCATTTATCAATAATACTTTGTCAGAGTCACTTGGGAGACAAACCATTTTTCTTCGGTGGTGAGGCTATCAATCCAGACAATCATTTACGGATTAAAGCTATGGCATTAGGACAATTCACTTACTTCTTCCAGGGTAGTCTCTGAGATGCCATAACTAGAGATGCCCAGGTCTGAAAGCCGGTCATCAATCTCATGGAAGAGTTCCACGAAGGCTCCCTCTTTGGCAGCTTCATAGGGTAGCACGTAGGTCAACTCATGCCCAATGTCTTCTACCAGCCGGGCCTCGGACACATGCTTCCTGATGAGGTTGGAGATGGCGGAGACATCTGTAGGCACCAAAGCACAAAGATGGCTCAGCCAGCTCAGAGGCCCCACATGAAGGGCCAGCCATTCCCTGCCTTCTCCCTTTGCCTACTCCTCAGAATCCCACAGCCCATGTGCTACACCTGTCGCAGATACTAAAGTCATTCCACATGTTCATCTGTGGCATGCGAGTTCCTGGGGACGAGGACTAAGTCTCATTCACCTTTCTATCACCAAAGCCAGGGACACTGGGTTGTCAGTGCATGGGCCGGTACACGGGCAGACGGAGGACTCTGAGGTTGAAAGGCTGGTTCTATTGCCTAAACTCTAGGATTCTTCAACGAAAAACTTGATTCAACAAACCTTAAAAGATTCTTCACTCTCCCCTAACCTTTATAGAAGGCTCCTTCTAGTTACCTCAATAGAAGGTTAACCAAACAGTTCATGGAAGGAGAAGTCTTCCTGGAAAATGTTGGCTGTTAGGACTGGGCAAACACGACCTTGGTAAAGGCTTCTGTTCCATACATGCTAGTGGTGACACCGGCCTCCTCTACACTCGTCCAGCTGGCTATTCCTGACCTACTAGGCTCTCACCGTCCTTAGGTCCTGAGCTCCAGTCCCTTCCCATTGGCGTGGATCTCAGCTCCTCAATCCCTTGATCTCAAGTGTCCAGCCTCATCCGCCACCCCCCTTAGGGATCTCCTCACCCACAATCATCGCAGCCATCTGGCACACTGCCCTGTCAGCGTCCATTTATTTGGGACCAAGCCCCAAGCTTCCCAACAAGTGTTAGGCCAGTCCGCCACCAAGCTGTGCCCTCTCCCACAGCCGCCCAGCCCCAGCCCCAGCCCAGCAGCAAACCTTGAGTCAGCGCCACCAGCCTCTGCACTTCTCCTCCTCTGCCTCCACTCCGCCCAGCTGGGGGAAGCTCAGGCACCACCTGAATAAGAGACCCCAGAGTCCTTACCGATAGTCAGCGTGTCACTTTCATGGTCGCTGCCCAGGCCAGCATCAGAACTGCTCTGAGAAACACTGTCCTCCTGATGGCAAAGAAGGAGGTGAGAATGGGTCAGGGACTGAGCAAGGCAGAGCTGCCACCACCTTCACCAGGGAGGGCTTCCAAGAGGCTCTGCTGTGGGAGGACTGGAGCAAGAAGCCTCCCATGACAGGCGTGCAACTGGGCGGCCATGGTTTCTGAGGCAACTGTATGACGTGTGTGTGCTGTGGGGATAGCCTCACCTCCTGGAGGTGGGAGGTCGGGAAGCAGAGCTTTCCAAAGCACTGTGGCCTGCCGATGAATGACGTCACCAGGCACTCGCCAGCCGTCTGAGGCATGGGATTTACCTGGCTAGTGGTCTACTTCAGTGCTTCTCAAGCTTTCCCGTGTGTTTAATCACCAGGGCACCTTGTTAAAATGCAGATTCTGATTTAGTACCTCTGAGGTAGGCCCAAGTTTCTGCATTTCTAACAAGCTCCCTAGTGACCCCAATGCTGCTGGTCCTCAGACCACACTCGGAGCCACCAGGTACCCGTGCAAAGGGAAGTAAGTTCAAGGTTGGGATGTCAATGTTTTTGTTTTCAGCCACTGGTTTCAATACACAAAGAAATTTCAGGCATGTACTGTGGTACAGAAGAAAACGTACCTGGTTATTGGGTTCTGGTCCCACCTCCATTATCTGCCTGCTGGGTGAACTTGAATAAACTACCAAATCACTACAAGTCTCACTTCCCTCATCTGGGATAGTAATTACAATATCCTCTTCCCAGGGTTACTCTGCACTTTGAGATGATGTTAAATTAAAAAAAAAAAAGTTTGTAAATGGCAATAATGCTACAAAGAATTAATTATTAGCATTGTTTTCTTTTATGCCCAGAGTCTGCTAGAGTAAGTGTCTGGCAGGAAATCAATTCTCGATACACGTTTGCTGCTTTGCAGGTTAGACGTTAAGGTCAATGCGATTCAGAGGTAATGAGCAGGAACTGCAGGGCATTCTGCAGCCAAGGCTCTTAACTCTTGGCAAGTCTCTTTCCTTCAACAGAAGGACCTTCTCTGTCACTCACTGTGCCCCATAGGAAGAACGAAATGGGATTCCACAGAGCTAGCATAATGGGAATGGAAGCCTCCTGACCTTTCCACGTATGAGGTACGACGGGATTCCCAAGGGACCACAGAGCAAAGAGATGGGGGCCTCAACGTGGCAGAATGGGGTGGAGACAGACAAGCCATTCACAGCCAACAAGTCCTGACTCCTGGACCCCGCACCAGCCCAGCCCTGAGACTGCAACTCACCTTTTTCAGGCACGACACAGTGCTACTGCTATTTCGGCAGGAACTGAGGGAGGATTCCACGTCCTTCTTGACGAGGGTGAGGTAGTAGCCTGTTCCCAGCTGGTTCTTCAGAAACAGGGAGGAGCCCACACAGCAGAGCTTCCCATGGGAAATGATGGCAATCCTGTCCCCCAGGATGTCCGCTTCATCCATGTGGTGTGTGGAGAGAATGATGGTGCGGCCTGCCGGGCACAAACACAATGTCAGGACTCGCGGGACAGGTGAGACCTATCGATTCTCATTGACTGCAATGGCCAGAACTAAAGAAATACAAGCAGGGGCAAGCATGGAAGAAAGATCTGGAAGCCTGTGTGGCCATGACCTCAAGGATGGCAAAGCTTTGGGGATAGCTACTGCATCTTCATAAAGGTAAGAATGGGATCATTTATTTGGGAATTCATTACCTGCCAGGCAGCGTACTAGGTGGCCTATGCGCATTCTCATTTAAGATAATCTTCTATGAGGTAGGCACTACTATTAATACAGGTAAAGAGACCAAGGCAAGTTAAATGACTTTGCCAAGGTCTCAGGGCCAGGCAGAGCTGGTTCCAAAGCCTGTACTCCTCATGCTGTTACCATGAGGTGGGAACATAATATACCTTCCATATCTCTAAGCAGACTGCCAATCATGCCCCTGCACCTCCCCTATCCACTCATTTATTCATCCACTCTTCCAACAGCCATAAATTTAATGCACCACATTGGGGACAGAGATGAACAGCGGTACAGTGTCTGCTCTCAGAACTTCAGTCTATAGGGGACATGGTTATAATACACAGTTAAGTTCTTTCCTACAGGTGGCGCTGGTGGCTGTGGGGGCCCAAAAGAGATGCCCCTTTTCCCCACTTCCCTTCTTCCTGCATGCAGGCCCCTAGGTAACGAAGCATAAACGAGTGCCTTGTAAACCAGGCCTCCCCCCTCCATACATAGGTGAGCACAGAGCTTTAAGAAAACAGGTTGTACATTTTCCTTGAGAAGCAACTCTGTTGCTCTAGCAAGAACAGCCACTAACTGTGGCCTTACTTCTCGAGCCTCTCCCACGGCCCCTCCCTCCCAGCCCCGGACACAGAATAAATGCACCTCAGTGACCTTGTCGATATTTCAGCAGGAGCTCCCATATTCCCCTGCGGGAGTAAGGGTCCACACCAGCTGTCGGCTCATCCAGAATGACAACCTTGGATCCCCCAACAAAGGCCAAGGCCACAGACAGCTTTCTCTGCATTCCACCTATAAGAAAAAGGGAGGATAAAGGTCCAGCCACAGACAGTGAGTGAAGACAGAAATGGCGAGAGAAGAATGGAGGCACCCCTCTGGGGACAGGCCAGAGACATGTTTCTGACCCCCCTCCCTCGAGAGGGGATCCTGGGGCAGCGTGTGTGTGTGTGTGTGTGTGTGTGTGTGCGTGTGTGTGTGTGTGTGTGTGAGGAGGAGGGGAAAGGGGAGCAGGGAGGCAGCTCTGGGCCTCACCTGACAGCTGATTTGTTTTGCTTTTCAGTTTGCTGGGTGGCAAACCGACATCCAGGGCCATCTGCTCCATCTCTGCTTTCACATGCTTCTCTGAGAGCCCTTTCAGGCGGGCGTAGAACCAGATGTGTTCTTCAACAGTCAACCTGGGGACAGAGAGGTAGGTCAGCTCTGGGCCCTGCAGGATGCACCAGAATATAGTGCCTCTTGACACAGAACACAAGAGAATGGGTGCATTTTTCTTTCTCCCTCCCTTTTTTTTTCTGAACTTTATCAACTTCTGAAAAATAATCTTCAGGAAGGATTCAAGGGAGAACAGCAGTAAGCAACCAGATGAGCTGCTTAAGCTGAAGCTGAGATGTGACAAGTCACTTCCAGCTTATTCCCAGCAGGCCCAGCCACCATGGATCACACAGCTGCAGGTCCCCAAAGGGCCCTCTCCAAAATGCCATCCACCAAGAAGCTGGCTCAGCATTAACCCAGGAGCAGCCCTCCTGCACTTCAAAGGACCTCAGGCCCTGAGAGAATAAGGCTCCTGTGGAAGACATGAGCAGAGCTGCTCACTTTAGATAAAAGGAAATTGGGGCCCAGCAGGGAAAGTCCTTGGCCAAGGTTACAGAACTCAGCTCTTTCTCTACTCCCCATGGGGGCTCCCTGGGGACCCTTACTTGCTGATGGGACAACCCAGCATCAGGGAGGGATGGGGCAGGAGGAAGGATGGGCCAAGTGGCCCTCCAGAATGACAATAATGTCAAACACCATTTCCCAAGCCCCCACCCACCAAATGGACTGACGAAACACCTCCCCATCCAACAATTCACCTCCTACTTTTCCTAAAACTGAGGGGCAACAAGGTCTCCACGTGTCCACAGAGGTGAGGCCTGCCACCCCCACAGAAGGTAAACTGTTTAAGTCCTACCCCCCATGACTCACACATACAGAGAGGGTCTGCTCCTCAGCACCCCACTACTACTCACATGTCAAACAGTACATTGTGCTGGGGACAGACCCCCAGGTTCTGCCGGATGGTGCTCAACTCAGAGCGAATGTCTTTCCCCAGGATGTAGGCGGTGCCCGAGGTGGGTGGAAACAGACCAGTTAGGATCGACCTGAGGACAAAAATATTAAAGTACTGGGGTCAGTGTTAACCCCCGCCTGCCCAGAATGCTCCATTCCAGTCTGCAAAACCCAGCACAGACAGAGCCCAGGCATCAACCCTCCCACCCATCCCCATTCCTCCCTAATGGTCTCTAACACCCCCACAAAGCAAAGAAGTCTTTGCTTTAGTGAATAACTTGGGAGTGGGCCCATGTGTTGGAAATGACAATTTCAGTATGAGCATTTTTTTAAATGAAGAGTCCAATTTGCAATGGAAAGTACATTTGAAGACATACATTTTGTGTGCCTAAGGCTATGTCCATGTAAAATGGACAAACAAGGAGAAATTATTCAGAGATAAAAACAAGTGGTAGGATTTTTGTACTTTTTTAAGATTTTCTGCAATGTTCATAATATATTGATTGCACATTTAAAAAAAGATAAAATAGGAAAAGAAGGTCACCCCCAAAGAGATACTCTTTGCAATGGTTGGGGGACCATGCTGAAAGCCACTGAGGCTAACTCTGGTGTTTCTATGGCCCATGTGCCCTTTTGAAGCTGCCCACTCTACGGCCCTTGTAGGCCCCAGGGAAGAGAAGCAGAGCCAGCTGCTGTTTCTCATGTCTGCTGAGAGACAGAGTGCCTGGAGATTACTACCTCCCTCCAAGACATCTAAGCTCTCTTCCCAAATTCTTGCCTCATACTTCTGAGCAAACCTGAGCTTCAAAGGAGACCCTTTCTCAGAGCTGTCACAGCCTCAGGTTCCAAGAAGGCTGCCTAATTCTGGGAATGGTCACCAAAAGGCCCCCAGCCTGTTTTAGCTGAAGAAATCATATCTAGCAAAAACTAGTCCTCAGAAAGCACTCTCATGATTAGATAGTATTTACACACTTATCAACTTCTCATATGACCTCGCCCCAGTGACCAATGCAATGTTCTTAGGTATGAAATTCTAACTGCACTACAGAATCTTCCTGCTGCTGACTGTGAGAAAGCCACACCCTCTTCTTACATGGTGGTGGTCTTCCCCGCTCCATTGTGACCCAGGAAGGAAGTGATCTGGCCCTCATAGAAATTCAGGGTCAGGCCATCGACAGCCACCTTCATGCCATCTCGGTAAACCTTCATGAGGTTCTGAATGGACACACCCAGTTTCAGGTGAGTGGGTTCCTCCTCCATGCAGACTGTGAGGAGAGAGAAGATAGGAATGACCACACAGAAAATAATGATGAGGGAGTGTAAAGATACAGGGGTTGTGCTTCTACTTTTGGAACTGTCCACTCTGCGTGGCTTCTTCTGGTTTCTCAGGAAGGTAGGCAGGCTACAAATATTTATTTAAGGCCTGTCTGGGGCACTGAGGTTGGTGATGTGAATACAATCATAAAGCAGGATTCACAGTCTATGGGGTGGTGGGAAAAGACTTGACAATTAAAATGTAGGAAGCTAAGAGCTGTTTAAAGAAACACATCCAAAATGCCGTGGAACTATAGTAGAACCACTTTGTGGAATACTACTCAGCAATGAAAAAGAATGAACTGTTAGTACACACCACAATTTGGATGGATTGCAAGGGAATTATGCCGAGTGAAAAAAAAAAAAGCCAATCTCAAAAGATTATATACTATGTGGTTCCATTTATATAACATTATGGGAATAATAAAATTGTGGAAGGGGAGAACAGACTATCACAGTTGACAGGTGTCAGGGATTGGGGAGGAGTGGAGGGGGCTGTGACTATTATGAGGTAGCATGAGGGAGTTTGTGGTGATGGAACAGTTCTGCATCTTCACTGAGCCAGTGATTATGGATCTACACCTGTGATAAAACTGCACAGAACTAAATACACACACACACACACACACACACACACACACACACACACACAAATGCTTGTAATACTGGTCAAATCTGAAGATGGTCTATGAAATGTACCAATTGGTTTTGATATTGTACTATAGTTATGTTAGGTGTAACTATTGGAGGAAACTGGGTAAAAGGTACAAGGGAATCCCCCATACAATATTTTGCAACTTCCTGTGAGTCTACAATTACATTAAAATAAAAAGGATTTGGGTTTTTTTTTCAGTGCTATGGCATCTCAAAAGGAGGGCATGGCTGACCACCTGGGAAGTTGAAGGGCTTCTCAGGGGAAGGGCTTCTGAACTAGATACTGAAGAGCAAGTAGGAACTTCAGGCAGGCTAGTTGGAGAGAGGGCTCTCCTGTGAGGAAAGTACACACAAGGCATGGCGATGTGGGAGAACATTTGACACGCTCTGGCAGCTGTGAGCAGTTCTAGGTGACTGACACAGAAGCTAAGCACAGAGAGGACGTTGGGCAGGAAGAGTGGGCACAGCAGGAGAAGCAGTGGTTGGAAGGAGTCTGGTGTACCATGCTAAGAGACATCAGCTTGTACCACTGGTGACTAGGGGAAGGGCGCACAATAGATCAGCAGAAGAGAGGCTTAGTAACTACTTAGGAAGCCACACTCACTGAACACAGAAAGAGAGTCTCCCTCCAAGAAGCTGAGCAAAGAGCCTAGAAGGCAGAGCCCCTGCTGACCTGTAGGCCTCTCTCTACCTGTAGGTCAGGAGCCAGGAGAGGATGAGGGCTGGGGAATGAAAGGTGAGAACATTAAGAAGCACAGGCTGAGCTCTTAACAGGCAGCAGCCACTTGGTGTCAGCCTACCTCGGCTCATACATCTATCACCATAACAAGGCAGGCAGCAAGGTTATGGTTCCATAATCACGGTTTTCTTTCTCTCTTCCTTCTAGCTATTAGAACAGCACGAAAAGTGTGTGGTGGGGAGATGAAGGGGGAGGTGGAAGTACAGACACGTAGTCACTTTCCAAGAAGCCAAGAAAACAAAACGTCTCTGGGACTCAGATGGTGACCTCCTGCTGAGGCAACAGCACTGGACACAATCACCATGGGAGGATTTGGAAAGGGGCATCGCGTGTGATTTCTCTGCCCCTGGAGTGGTTTCAGACTCTTGTTCCCAATAGTCAGCGGGGGCAACAGCACTTACTTTCTGATACTCCCTTCTGGCTGGAACCAGGATGGCTCTTCTCATCACATTCCTCGCCTAGCCAGTAGGACTTGGTGCAAGGAAAATACCAGGGCCTGGGAATTCCGTACTGGCCTGAAAGCAAAGCACAGGTGTGAGTCCAACTCGGCTACACCCCAGCATTCCCGAGGTATCCCAGCTAAACCCACTCGCTCCTTGACACAGCCTTCAGAGATGGGATAGTTCTCTCATTTGCAAAAACTGATTATAACAGTAACTCCTTCAGAGTAGCCTCATGAGGACTAAATGAACGAAACTATATGAAACACTTTGCACAGCACCTGGCACACTATGCTCAGGAAACAAGGTATTATCAGCAGCCAGAGTTGTCCTTTTGGCATCAGCTGCCTCTCCTTGGTCTATATATTTGCCGTAAGTCTAAAGCCCTAGCCACTTTGCAGGGAGCCCCAGGCCCTGCAGAACCTCCAGCAGAAAGAAAGGCAAGCTCTGCAGCTACACACCGTATTTCCCTAGCAGATGGCTAAAGCCATGTGGGAGCCCCGTGTACCTGGGAAGACAGCCTCGATGTACCACGTCATCACCCCATAGAGGAAGGTGTCAAACAGCATCATGGAGACCGAGGTGGTAAGGTTGAAGCCGTCTTCCTCCAAGGGGCTCTCAAAGAGGTTGTCCCACTGCACCCCAATGCCCTGCTCCTCGAAAAGGGCAAAGTACTCACAGCCAAACCCAAAGGCCACAGGAGACAGCAGGCTCTGTGAGAAGGAGGCAAAAGTCACTTATCCATCTCCTTGTCTCTCTCATTTTTCTGACACTTCTAATGTAAATTTCACCTGGAGAAATTTGAATTTGCAAAATGGATCAATTACAAGACATGGAAGCATTCACCTACAGAGTCCCTTTAGGGGAGTGGGCTCCTTGGCAACATATAAAAGGATTCTATTTATAACCACTCATTATGCACACACATTTCAGAAATGCATGTATGATGAAGTATAAAACTTTTGGAATTTTATGATTCCAAAGATGCCCCAAGGGCTCAACAATCCTGTGCCCGACACACACGTACTCTGACATTCGTCAAGGTCTTCTCAAGGCCCCTGCTCAGCCAGTGATGGCTCGTGTCAGAGGAGCCTGTCTGGGCCTGCTAATGTCTGAGGGGTCCAGACTGAGACACCTGGAGCACCCTGTGCATCACTCTTCCTTATAAGTGACCCAGGAGATAGCTGGCAACTTGCTTTTACACAGGTTTGCACACCCTCGAAGGCCCCTCCTCCTATGTACAAGGGGAGGAAATGCTGGAGTCAGGGATCTGTGGGGAGATGGGGCACCTCCTCCAAAGTCTTTTTCAGTTCAGAGAACATTACTCCAGCGAAATCCCATACTGGACACAAAGGAAGAAAAGAGTCAAGAAGGAGCCATCTCTAAAAGGAACCCTCATACACTGTTGGTGGGAATGTAAACTAGTGCAGCCGCTATGGAAAACAGTACAGAGGTTCCTCAAAAAATTAAGAATAGAATTACCATATGACCCAACAATCCCTCTCTGGGTTATCTACGCAAAAAAATCTGAAAATATTTATCCATAAAGATTTATGTCACTGTAGCATTATTTACAGTGGCCAAGACATGGAAACAACCAAAGTGTCCTTTGATAGATGATTGGATAAAGAAGATGTGGTATATATACACAATGGAATACCACTCTGCCTAAGAAAAGATGAAATAGTGCCATTTGCGACAACGTGCATGGATCTTGAGATTATTATGCTAAGCAAAATAAAACAGACAGAAAAAGTCAAGAACCATATGATTTAACTCATATATGGGATATAAAACTGAAAACAACAAAGGAACACGACAAACAAAGAAACAAAAACTCAAAGACACAGACAATAGTTTTGTGGTTACCAGGGGGTAAGGAGGGAGAGAGGGTATTAGAAGAGGGAAAAGAGGGTCAAATATACAGTGATGGAAGGAAAACTGACTCGGTGGTGAACATACAATGTGATATATACATGATGTATTATAAAAATGTACACTTGAAACCTATATAATTTTACTAACCATTGTCACAATGAATACATAAATACATAAACAAACAAGCAAACAAACAAACAAGGAGCCATGTCTGACCTCAAGAGCTAGCTCTGGCTATGACTTCATGGTGAGCTTAACATGGTCAGTGGAGGTGGAGATGGCATCTATTATCTAAAGGTGTTCCCCAATGCCATTTATCCCCAGCGGAGTTTATGCTACAGTCTGGCTCCCTAAACAATTCCATTTGATTCAATTCAACCAGCACTCACTAAGAGGACTAAAGATAATTTAATAAGACACAACCCCTGCCTTCCAGAAGCTTAGGATCTAGAACTGAGGCTCAAGGCCCATTGGAAAGAGACTATCTCATCGTCTGTTCTCAGCTTGGACTGCCACAGGGAGGTGAAGCCCTGGAAGTGGCTGTGACAGCAGCTACTCCACAAGGGCCAGCCACTCACCGCCAAGATCTTGAGCGAGAAGCCCACGTAGTCTTGCCATGCCACACACAGGACGTAGGGCAGGTACAGTGTGAAGTAGACGATGCCCCCACAGGCTGCTGCCAGGTTGGCTCTGGAGAAGAGTGTGCTGATCAGGAAGCACTGCAGGATGGTCACCACGGCGAACACGGACAGAAAGACAAACACCACGCTGGGGTCGCTGTAGGGCAGCAGGTTTCCTAACTGGGAAGGAAGAGATCCAATAAATGTGCTGCTTCAGCCAGCAAGCACGTCTCTGCACGATCTATGCGAAGAAGCCAGAGCTTATTTCTGTTCACCTTAGAGATAATATAGGAGAACAGTGATGTTCATGTTTTCTGATGAGGACACTGAAGCATAAGGCAGAGAAATGACTAGCCCAAGACCACACAGCACAAGAGTGGCAGAGTCAGGAATAGAAGAGCCCAGGGTTAACAGTCATCAAGGTTCATCTCAACGGACAATTTTGTTGTTTCTCCAAGAAATACTATTATCTCGTTTCTCCTTTTATAAGGACTACGACTCTTGGCACAAAGGAAACGTCGTGAGAGATGGCAACCTACACGACTTCTCCTTCCAAAAGCCAAGGAAAATGGCCAGGCAATCTTAATAACCCCCTTGATAACCTGTGGAATCCGCATTCCCATAATCATCTAAACTCCTGTGGACTTTCCAGTTTATCTCTAGTCGCTGCGCATACTTGAGCAGGACTTGCCAGTGTGTAGTTGTCCCACAGCCGCTCTCAGGCACCTGCCACAGGGCCACCCCTCCCCACCCATCACAGAGCTCAGGCTGGCCCTGCAGTCAGACAGCAAAGCAGGAGAGGGGCTTTGAGTTGAGCAAGAACTACTCTGCCAAACTGTCGGATGACCTCAGCGAAGTCCTTAGCCTTCCTCGGCCTCATGTCCTCGTATGTTAAATGGGTTAGTAAGGATAGAAGACAGCACATGTGATGTGCTTTAAACAGTGCTTGGCAATCAGTCAGTGCTCATTTGTAATGAACAGTAACTAGTATTAAAGTAAATGTTAGTTCCTATCCCATTGCACTCCCCCCTTTTTAGAAACACTTATTTTCATATGGTGTATCCTGAAATGAAATGCTTGTGCAGAAAGAAAATTGGCATATGAACTTATGAATGTATGTGGTGAAGGTAGAACATCACCGCCCAGAGCCCCCTTCAGCAGACAGCCTCCAGGTATCAACTCTTCTGGGTTTATCACTGCTGCAGAAGGCCACCTGGCCCTGGGGGACACACACTTTCGATGACTGACAGAGGGGCCTGGGGCATGGATGTCAGGGAGCGAGGCCTTGGGGGAACCTAAAGGGCTGGCCATTTCAGTCAGTGAGAGATGACTGACAAGCCGTATACACTCCAGAGTACCCATGGGGTTGGCCCTGCATTGCAGTTCAACTCTTCCCTCTGCTCAATCCTGCATCCTCCCCATCCCTTCCACAGACGCTGATCCCTAATAAATACTCGGATGCCAAACTCTGTTTCAGCCTCTGCTTCCAGAAAGCCTACCCTGCAGCAATATGCATCCTCCTGATTCGTTTTCAGCTATTTCAGAACAATCACCGCCCCATATGTGTACGGTAACAAATAGTTCTCAAATGCTCCCATACTCTCTGCCAAGGAGACAGAATGGCATCATCACGTGTGTGTGTTTACCTGGGCAGTGAGCCCCTTGGGTTTTAGTCCTGCTTAACTGCTAACCAGCCGGGCTGACCTTGGGGAAGTCACCGCCCCTCTCTGGGCCTCACTTTCCCCAACTATAAAGTGAGGACATTGCAGGAGAAGACATGTAAGACCCCCTCCCTCCCAAAGAATCTCTGCTTTTCTTCTCCTCACACAGCCCGACTGGGGCTGTTCGGGAGTCCCCAACAGGGAGGAGCCGGGGAGGCAGCCTTACTTTCAGGATGACCACCAGCAGGCCGGCGCTCACGAGCAGAGGGATGAGGCTGCTGATGAACCAGCTGAACCACAGGATGCCGTTGTCCAGGCCCATGATGCGCATGGTCTCCTTCAGCCGCGCCTCCTTCTCGTACACGATGCCCTTGATGATCACAGCCACAGAGTAAATCCATGCCAGAGTCATGAAGAGGGGCATTGACCGGCTCATCACCCGCAGGAAGCTGGAGGCCCAGGGAAGGGGTCGGGGGAGAATTAAAGACAAGTGTGAGCCAGACTCATGAGCCAATGCCTCCGGGCCTGCACGCAAGAGAAAGCACCACGACTGAGCCAAAGATGCAGGCGCCTGGACTCTGAAACATACAGGTTATCTTGTCAAATGCTTCATGAGCAGTAAAGAAAATCAGACTAACAAAGTCTAATTAGTGATAGAAATTAGACTAACAAAGTATTGCCGAAATAAACTTCTTTGGGGGCTTGCTTTAGCAACTCGGTAACTGTGGAATGTTATTAAGATAAACGTGGGTGATTCTAAAGTGCTAATACAGGAAAACCAACTCATTCTTTCATGAGAGGTCAACATCTCCAAGGTCATCTCATCTCACTATGGACCTGCCTTGCACAACCATTATGACAGAGAGTACAGAAATACACAGCAGGCAGCTCCTGTCAGTAATATTTCAGATTCCAAACTAGAATAGGAAATGCAGTGAAGTAAAAGGGACAGAGAATCTGGACCCTGAAACTCAAAGTTCCGGCTTTAGCACTTACGCACTTACTGCTAAGTGACAGTAGGCAAAGCTCTTAATGCGTCTGAAATCCCATCTTGTACTCATCTTAAGACATCCTTTCTAAAGTAAATCTTGGCTTTGGGAAAGTCTTGCTTTGGAAAATTCTGGCTAATCTTTCTGAAGGTGAAAAACAAAGTAATTGTAGGTGACATGGAAAAGCTAGTGAGCCATGCAAAGAAATAGATTTTTCAATGCAAAGCAGAGAGCAAATGTGAGGGGAGGAACCCTGCTCCTTCCTCAGTCTGATGTCTTCTCTCTCTCTTTCTCTCTCTCTCTCTCTCTCTCTCTCTCTCACACACACACTCTCTCTCTCTCTCTCTCTCTCTCTCACACACACACACACACACACACAGTCTCTCTCTCTCTCACACACACACACACACACACAACAACAATAACAAAGAATAAGAGAATTTCCAGAATTTGGAAGACACATTACATATTTCAGATGCCTGCAAGAACTATACCTCTGCCCAATCTCTCTTACAAGAAATCATTAGATCTGAAGGCACAGTTCCCACAATGACAACTTGGCAGCAGAGTAACTAAACACTGAGCTATTATCTTAAATGTCTAAGATAAAAAGGCCTTGTTCAGTTTTATTTGGATTGTTTCAAAATGTGGTTGACCATTTATAGAAAGGAAATAGACAAATTTACACGAAGTCAGCCTTTATAGGACTAGAACGTCATTTCTGCGTTTGGGGAACGTGTGCATGTGTGCATGTGCTTGCATATGTTTGTCATGACATATTTTAAACTTGTACACTGGGCAAATGTTGACCAAAAAGAGTGTAAAAAATAAAAGTTCTGGTACCCACAGACAAGAAAGGAAGGAGGATTACCAGTGTGCATGCCAGTGCACGTCTCTGATGTGGCTCAAACTGTCAACGACTAACATCTGGCATCTTATTTCCTGAAATCTTCACAGAATTGCAAAAAGAATTTTTGTCCATTATCAACACACATGTAAAATAATTAAATCAAAGCATTCCGTCTCCTCCCTTGGTGTGAGTGTGTGCTCATGTGTGCATGTGTCTACACTCCACCTGGGAACAGTGTTAACTGGTTAACTAAAGATGGTGGCTTACAGGTAACTTACATGTCATCGACGTAACAGGGGTAGGGCATCTGCTGCACATAGACACCAGTTTTCTTCTCGGTGCCCGTCAACACCCTGATGATTGCCTGCTCCACCACATCTTGCAAGTAGGCGAAGCCCCCCCAGACGTACCGCATGTCCTCAAAGGGGTCAGCCCGAGGACCAGGGTCCCAGTACCTAAAACCAAACCGCAGGTGCTCAAACATTCCTTAGAACCCATCCCATACAAGAAAAAAAAATCTAATCACTCACAATCCCATCACCATTGTAGAGCCACTGTTTTTATTTTTGTATCCTACCTCTGGTCTCAGTTGACATGTACACATCATTTTGAACGGATATAATCGGAATGAGCATACCACTCCTGAGTTTGTTTTTTTCCCCTCTCTATTGGATATCTAACCTTGCATCAGCTAGACATACCAAAATGGACCTAACCACTTCCTTTTACATTGATTGCTCCTTTTTATAAAGGATAAATGTTAGCACAAGGAACCTAAGGCCTTTTTTCTTCTTTTTATTTCTTTCTTTCTGTTAATTCCCTTGAGTGGGATTGCTAAATCAAAAGACATTTTATGACCTTTTAAAAAATTTTCTCCGTCAAGGAATGTGCCACTTTCACCAAAATCATGCCACCAGTTTGAGTTTCTACCAAACTATTCCATAAAATTAAGTACCTCTAGTCATCATAACTGCTCTTAACTTCCCCAAGGCTGGCTGGTGTGATGGGATTCAACTTACCCATCCTTGATCTTATTCGTCCTCTCCACATTGTCAATGTCCATTCGGATCTTGTACTTGACATGATGGGGCAGCTCGGCACTGCCGGCAGTAACTCCCGTGAACACGATTCCAGCCCAGAACTTCCTGTCATCCAGCAGCTCCATGGATTTGTTGATGAGCCGAACTTCTGTTGCTATTGGTTCCAGCTTATTCAGGTTGACACACTGAAGGAAGAACAACCATCATGAGAACTCTGGTGTCCAGAAAAACAAGCAGCGGCCCAGGCAGACCCCATCCTATGAGGGGAGTGCTGTGTGGCTTGTTTATCCTCACTATGAATCTTCTCTAAAGTTGTTTTCCAATAGTGAACTGAAAATGATATTTTTAAACTGAAATTTAGAGATAAGTTACTAATACTGATTGTTATGGCAGGAAAAGAGGTTGAAACAATGATCGTGCCTCCTTTTCCTCTGTTTTCTTACCAATTTTTGAGTCATTAAGAACTAATCAAATAAATAGACTCAAAAAACCTTTTATTTGCCCCTATTAAGTGACACAATTTTTAAGACTAAACTTTTAAACTGTAATCTGTCCAATTAGATTTTAGCTAAATTTCATAAACAATGCCTTAAAGGGCTGCTTTGTTGCCATTAGGTATCGGGATATCAAAACAGTGGGAAACCTAGAAGACAATGGATAGAAACACTCCTGAGTCAGACAGAATAAAGCTAGAGATAGGTTTGTTTATTTACTCATTCAGTCATTCAACTAACATTGAGGGCCTTTTGTACACCAAGCTCTGTGTTAGGTTTGAGGAATACTATTGCAAATCAGACGATACATGATTTCTAAACATCCCTCCAATCTGATTTACTGCACCATCTCTGAGAAAAAAGCCCCAATGTTTTCTAAATGGTCCACAGAACAGATCCTCACCTCCATGAAGCGAGATATGGTCTGGATTGCCTGGTTGGTCTCATTGAAAGCCTCTCTCCAGGTGTACACTGAGCCATTAGCTGACGGGACATCGTCTGGGTGTTTGGCCAGAAATGCCAAGATGTCTTTGGCTGTCCAGTCTAAGCCGGCCAATCGCTGTTCCCAAAAGTGGTCATTGCCTCTGCTGTTCAAGAGCGTCTGCCATTCCGACAAGAAAGCATAGCAGTAAACACCAATAACGTCTTGATGAGCACATGTGATTTACAAAACCCTGCACATACTTGTACATTGTCTCTCTCTTTTTTTTTTTTCCCTCACAGAAAACTGTGAAGTAAATAACAGTGTCCCCACTTTACAGATGAAAATATTGGGGCTGAAAAATTAAAGAACATGATTTTAACCAAGGCTGTGTCATAATGCGAATAGGCATGGAGCTAAGACTCAAAGTCACACCAGTCTAAAACCAGAGTCCATGTTTTCCACTGTACCAAACAGGCTAGCGTAACAGTATTAACTACAGTAATAATAATATAGTAATTCGATTATTATATTGAATTATTTATATGCTTTACCTCATAGAAAGAAGGTATCTTCAATAGCTCCCATCTTACAAAAGGGGAAAATGACATTCACAGAGGTCAAGTGCCTAATATAAGGTTACGCAGATAGTAAGCAGCAAAGCCAGGATATGAAACATGGGCTCTGATTCTACTGCACCTTCCCACTGCATTATGTTGCCTTCCTCGTTTGAGACCCAGTCTGATGACTCCTCATAAAGACCCCAGCTCTAGACTGAATGAAGACAAACCCACTTTTGCTGTTTAGTTTGGGAAAACAATGCTGCTAATAAACCAAGTAAAATATGATCTTTCTCAGTTGCAGGATACATGCGTCATGATGCAAAGGCCTGTCTTCCATTTCTTGTTCCCTAGCTGGTTGGTTCCCCCTGTGGATCAACATGGAAGAGAACAACCCAATCTGGTGTTCTACCAGTAAGTCCAGAGGGCTGGGGCAGAGGCCTGCACAGATGTGTGCCCCCCCACCCAAAAAAAATGGGTCAGCTTCAAACTCAGCTCATGGAACAGGAGAAGCAACTGCAAAGAGAGGAAAGGTGAAACTCTGGCTCGATGGAAATGGAATCTCTGAGGGACCAAACACTGTGACTTTTTAAATCAGCCTTATTTCCAATAACATTGCAAGCCTTTTTTTCTCCCCATGTGGTTTCATATTTATGATTTTAATGGAAGCATAATGATTTTATAGAGTACATATAATTTCATAACTATTCTCATACTGCTGAGCATTTAGATATCCTATTCCTAATTTCTCACAATAACAATTACTATAGCAATAATATTTTCTCTCCTACAGCGACTTCTTTCTTTGAAATTATTTCTGTAGGATACATCCCAGAGGGTGTGTGGAATGGAGGTATACAGAATAGCACCTTTTCTGTGGTTCTTGCAATTGTCATCCCAAATTGCTTTCCAATAGGAAATAACAATTTATACTGTCATCAGTAAGATATATACTTTTGTTAACAAAAATAGATACAAAAGTGTACCTCACAAAAGTTCACAGGGTATGGGTTAGCAATCTTCAACTGACTTTATTTGGAGACTTGAACTGAACGAATAAGAGCTGAGTGAAGGTATTTGGGGGGAGACCTGTCCTGCCCGGTGTGGCTTCTGAGCAATATGGCCAAGGAAGCAAGATCAGAGCAAGGTGCCCAGTGAGATCCCTGATCACACAGCCATTCTAGGCTCCTTGAGGGGACCAGGAGACCTAAAGTCACCCTCAGGAGTGGTAGCCAGGGAGAAAGCAGGGCCTTGATGAAGGCGGCAAAGAGCAGCTAGAGAAGAGAAGAGTTTAGTGTCAGTGGGTTCCACCCGGATCTGTGGGGTGATACAGTGGGTCACAGAGCCACAGACGGCAGAAAGAGAAGAGCTAACACAGGGTAGAATGGTGGCTGCCAGAGGCTGGGGGTGGGGGAAATGGGGAGGTCAAAGCTTACAAAGTTTAAGTTATGCAATCTTAAATAAGTTCAAATGTATAGCATGGTGACTATAGCTAACAATACTGTACTCCATGCTTGAAATTTGCTGAGCGGGAAAGATGTGAGATGATACATATGCTAACTAGCTTGACTGTGGTGATCATTTCACAATGTAAATGTATATCAAAACATCAAGTTGTACACCGTAAATATATACAATTTTTATTTGTCAATTATACACCAATAAAGCTGAAAAAAAGGGAGGGAGGGAGACAGAGAGAGAGAGAGACAGAGAGAGAGAGAGAGAGAGAGAGAATGAAAGGATGGAAGGAAACAGAAGTATCCCACCAGAAGCAGAAGCCAAGGCACCAGACGTGAGGCTGCAGGGGGTGCAGAAGACTAAGAAGCCCAAGCGTGTGGCGTTAAATAAACACTCCTTCATAGGGAAAGGAAAATTAAAGGAGAATCCTTCAACTTCCAACCACGGGCTGATGAGTCCCTAGTCAGTGTCTCCCGCCTAAACACCCTCTGCTCTCCAGGATCCAATACCCATCGGCCGATCGGAAATCCCTATCATCTTCCAGGTCAAAATCAAAACCCATCCTGATGCCTCCCTGTCTCTCACCCCTCCACAGACAAGTAGTCATCAGGCTTCACCTCCTGCCAGTACCTTGGCCACCCAGTTGGATAACTTCCACCTGGTCTCTGCCCTCTATCTTCCCTCTCTTCAATCCACTTGTCATATCAGAGTAACATGTCTACATCTCCCCTTGCTTAAAACCTTTCATGGTCCCACAGAGCTTAAAGTACAGGTCCTTGGCCTGACACACAAGGCCTCCAAACCACATACCATGCCTTTCTCCCTAACTATGGCTGCTACATTTCCTACTGCACATCCTGTGTTCTCCCAGCAGGATTCCTAATGAACGCTATGGCCGTGTCTACAAGGCCGTGTCCCAAAGAACAGGCCACACTCTCCATTTAAACACCTATTTGCCTACAGACCAAAACTCATGGAATCCCTTCAAGAGGGCCCCTCGCCATCCTGCGAGACTCAGAAGGCGAGAAGTCCAACAGGGAGAAATGTGGATTCCAAGGAGAGGACCAGAAAGAAGAGGCTTGAGACCATACTTCCATCTATGTTGCTGCCCATGGCTAGAACATGTGAATCCCTTTAGGAGAGACGGGAGCCCAACAGAAAGAAACCCATACTTGAAGGGCATGCATTGTTGTTGGTATTATTAGTCAAGAATTACTCAGTAAGTCCATAAACATTATTGTTCATGTTTTTCTCACTGACGTTCCTTGGTTTTTAAAGGCCTCAATTTAAGAATTCTGTATTTCTAATCAGCCTAGTACAACAAAGATGACTCTAGCTTTCCCATCATTGGAAGGTCCCCTGGGTATTGCCCCTCCTAGACAGAGTTCCTTCCAGGTAGGTACCACCTTTAAAACCCAGCTGCCCCTCTGATCAAGGGGGTATCAAGACAAGAAACCTGGCAAAATCCATTTTTGCTTCTTAATAGCAGTGGAAACAAAAGGAAAAATCCTCCCTCACCATGGAGATAGGAAATAGTGTAATGATTCTCTGACTCATCCCGAGGCAGGGATGATGTGATTAAATGGCACTCAGGCTTAAGCAAAGGAGACACTCTGTTCTTGCTCAGACTCCTGCACTTTTGAATCCAGTTGTCTCTAGAGCACTAATCCCTTTCAAGTACATACTTCTAAAGCACTAAGTGCAATTGCTCTCCATGTGAAAAGGGCAGCTCCTTGCTCACGCAGTGCTTTGGGAGCGAGGATCTCAGAGAGGTCTAGGGATCAGACCAGCCCTTTGCTCCACACCTCTGTGGAACAAGACACAGGTAGATGAAACAAGATGTTGTGGTTGGCTCTAGAGCCAGAAATGAAACATTTCTGGGTCCTGCCATCACCAAACTCTTGCTCCAAATACCAGCCTTCACTCAGTGTCTTAGAAAACTGGTTTTTGACCACCAGACGCGCTGATGCTGACACGCATGAAAGAGTGTTATCCATGCACAACCACCTATAGCTCTACGGTGGCCAGTTAGCTCAGTTGGTTAGAGCATGGTGCTGATAATACCAAGGTTGCCAGTTCAATCCCCACATAGGCCACTGTGATCTGTGCCCTACTTAAAAAAAAAGAAAAGAAAAAGAAAAAAAGTGACAGCCCTGTGGCTTGAGCTCTACTCAATATACCTATACTGATTGAACATGAAGAATTCTCCTCTCAGTCACTTCCGAGAAAGCGACCAGAAACTCACTTCTGTAACATCAAGCGGGCTCATAGTGACCGGAGGGCACTCACCCGGACCAGGTCCATTTCTTCGCTGCTCTCCATGAAGGTCCAGATCTTGGGGCTGAGCTCTTCCCACATGCCTTCCAAATCATGAAACACTGCCAGTTCCTGGAAGGTCTTATTCACCTGGAGTGAGGCGGGGAGCCAGGGATAGCAAAAAAAGAGGAGACGCAGAGACATGAACAATGTAGCTGCTTCCTAAAAAGCTGCTGCATCACAGCAGCCCTTCCCCTCCCCAAGAAGTGCCTGTCTGCAGCTGTGATTCAAATACCCAAGGCTGCAGAGATAGCCCTCAACAGTCAGCTCTTGGTGGGTCACACTCAAGGTTCTTGCTCTTTGGAAATCCCAAAAGAGGCAGGACTGTACTCAGCATATTCCATCTGAAACTGCCTTTGCCTGTTGGCCAGTAATTCTGGGGGGATTCTGGAGAGGGACATTTGGGCCTGGGCAGCTTACCTCAGCCATAACCTGCCTTGTGGCTGGAGTGTCAGGTGTATACAGGATCTTCCCAACAAGCAGAGGCTTCAGAGCTTTCCATATGATGCGGGAAAGGGGACTGGACTCCAAATTCTTCATCAGATCATTGCAATAAGGAGCTATGAAGAAGAGAAGAGGCAAATATTCATATGCATGGTCATATACTTATGGGAACTAACAAGGGCTTTGGAGCCAGCCAGACAGTCCTGGGGTCAAATTCCAGCTCTACCACTTAATAGCTACAAGCTATTATGTAATAAATAATTTCACTGTTTGTTCCCCTGTAAAAATAAAAGTTAATAACATCTACTTGGCAGAGATGTGGAGAGGATTCACTGAAATATTACTCATAGAGTCCTTAGAACAATGCTTAATAATCAGAGCTTATTACAGCACTGATGATGGAGAACTCACAACTGAAATGATCTAGAAAGTGTCTGTCCTATGTACAGCCTGCATAACTCTAGATTCATACTTTCATGGCTGGCCCTCACCAGTTTGTTTTCCTCGAAAACTGCGTGCTGAATTCAGACTTCAGTTTTCAAGGAAAAATTTAAAAATTCCTTTTAATTAGGTCTCAGCAGAAGTATATGTAATAAATGTAATAAAAATCCGAAGTTATAACAGGCAATAGGGTTTGATTATCCACAAGGATTCCTGATTTTTTTAAAAAAAATTTCATTCTGGAGTTTTTTAGATACCAAGTGTCCTCTATGCTGCAAAGACAATATAATTATTATTAGTTTTTTTTAAAAAGAGTGTTTGTTCACAATTATCTGTTGTACAAACGAAATGTCCCTTGGGTTGACTTGCGAAGCAGAGGGGATGGCATTTCAGAAAACTGCCTATAATGCCATCCCCTTCGGGCTGGCAAAGCAACCTGCAATGTCTTGAGTGCTTTACTCCAGAGAAAAAGAAAAGCTTCTTGGGTTACAGTAATGCACAAAAAGCTGCCTCACTCAGTGTCTGAAAGACACACCTGCGGTTGAAAATGGAGAAAGGCTCACTTGCATCAAGTTTTCAAGGAAAAGGACGCCATTGTCTAAAACTGTAACACTGGCTCCTTGCTGTCACCAGGCACAGGACACATTTCACCACCAAACTGCCCAAGTGTGGGGAGCAGATATGGAATTACAAGGTTCTTTAACGCAATCTGGCAGCTGAGAACCAAAAACAAACAGCAGATCAAATGACCAAGTCTGGTGGTAGACACACGCCAGCATTAACAGGTATTTCAGAAGCCATGTGCTTTACCGGAAAAAAGCATGGTGCCAGCACGTCCTGGGCTTAATGCCGGCTCTTATGGATTAGCTCATGGGTGGCTTTGACCAAGTCATGTATTTAACCTCTCTGAGCCTATAATAAAATGTGGGGTTATAAAACCCTGCCTTACAGGGTTATTGTAAGGGTTAAATGAGATAACTAATAGGATGCATGGTGGATAGACGTGTTCCCTAAATGTTGGTTTTTATTGTTGTTATTACTGCTATTAAGTTTTTATTATAAATCTTCCCTCAAGAGGGGAGGATGAAAAAAGAAGATCCTTGATTACTCTGGGAACCACCTTCCTGCATCCCACAGAAAACTTGGGAGATTGGCTTTCAATCATTCCTTCATTTGATAAACACACTGTGGACCTGAGATGTGCCAGGCCCCATTCAAAGTGGGGACACTTAGTTAATTAGGAAAAGACACTCTTTCCTCTAGGCACTCGGACAGACACGTGAACATTCAGTGCTGCTACAGAGGATGCGGGTAAGCATGAGCCAGGCGGTAACACAGGGCTGAGTCTATGACTAAGGTGGGCTGGGACCAGAGCTTTGGTCTGCACAGACACTCACTCGTAGAATTGTCATAGAAGGTTCCAGCATCCTCCTCGGTGCCATTGCCTCCAAAGAGGGCTTTGTAGTTGTTGTCCTCGTACCAGTTGAGGGACTTGATCTTCAGGCCCCCACCCTCGGGATGGCCACAGACGATGCGGGACACTGCCTGGTAAATCTGGGTAGAGGAGCTGGAGCTGTTCACATTGGTCAGAAACATCACCTCCTGCCGCATGTCACTCCAGCTCCTCATGCTGAACAGCTGGTGTCAGGGACGGGGAGGAAAAGGAGAGGGGAGAGGAGAAAAGGGTGGAGCAAGGGTGGGGGACAGAGGAGACAAAAAAGAGACATCTTATTTTCTGGACCTCTCCAAAGCCACATCCCAGAACACATCTTGTCTGACATCATCGAAGCCTTGTGACCGGATTGCCAGAACCACGCTACTCCGGCTGTGGTCCGGAGACCAGCAGCATCCGTGTAACATGAGAGGTTGTTTGAAATGCAGAGATGCTGGCCTGTTGACCTACAATGCAAATCTGTACTTTCACAGGATGCCAGGTGACTGCCCTGTACATTAAAGACTGAGAAGCACAGCTTAGACACTAGGGGAGCCCCGGGTGATGGGCTTTATTGCATTGATTAGCTTCTGGCTTACGGGAGAGCATGCTTTCTCTGTCTGCACAGCTACGTATGCATATACATACTTCAGGAACTGCTCACACTCTGGATCACAGACTCATTTCTAAAACATCTCAAACTTCAATGTGGAAACTGAGGAGAAAAGGTACTGTGTGTGCAGTCCCCATCCTCGTTAAGTGTAGGGCAACAGAAAAAGCATCAGGTAGGAGATCGCAGCTTGATTCCCAGCTATGTCCCTCATTAGCTTACAGTCTTAGAAAAGTCACTTCTCTAAGGCCCAACTTATCATCAAGATGATGACAGAGTATGGTGAGGAATAAATCACATGACATGTGCGAGGGGGGCCCCTGCCCAGAACAGCCCCTGCAGGTGATGAGTCAGACGCCCCAGGTAGCCAGGGGCTGTCTGTGACTTATACTCTGACAGGCGCTTTGTCTCACACACAAATGTACTCCAGCACCTTGTGAAGTTCTTGGCCCAATTGCTCTTATAATTAAATATTTATAGAGCACTTTGTATTTCCACGCATTGGACAATAAATCATTGACATATCCCTACATTCCTTGAGAAGTCAGCGCTGTTTTCATCACCCAGAAGACGGAGCCGTGGGGAGTACAGGGGGGGAGGCTGTGGGATCCTGCACACGCCCTGGAGAAGGCCAAGAATCGGACTCCACGTGCTGGGTTTTCTGTCTCTCAGAGCCTGCTGGCTCCTATGAACAACATGGCCCTGGATGTTACAGATCTGATCTGGCTTTCAGGCACTTCGGGGGTGGGTCAGAGGTCACAGACATGTCTCCCTCCAGAGAGGGAGCATCTAACACACACCATGAGAACACAATTAGGTGGCCAGCTTTTCCCTACTTTATCTTTTCAAAACCTGTATCAGGTATATGGGAAAGGAGGACAGAGATGGTCAAACCACCTTTCCTTTTGTTGGTGGGTGGAAGAGCCCTGGAAAGTTTTAGTCATTCACTTAACCTCCCTTTTCACAGACTGCCTCAGCACCACCATCTCAACAAGCCCCAATCAAAAGAACACATTTCTTCCTGCATAAAATCAGCATACCTTTGGACAGAGGCACCATAGATGACGCAGTTATTCCAAACTGTTGGCTCTTCCCAGCACCTGTCTTAGGGGCAAACCCCTACCCATTCTTTTCTACCTCAGCTCACGCTGCACACTTCCTCAGTGAGGCACTCCTCCTCACAGGAGGGGTGGCCATTCGTCCAGCAGCCCACGACAGGTGGCTGGAGAACCATCCGTGGAGAGAACGAATGGCTGACTAATTGACTGCTTCCTCAACCCACTGCAATGGCCTCCTCTGCCCTTGCCCCCACCGCCATGTCTTCTCAATTTAACAGCCAGAACGTAAACGGTCTCATACTCTAGGTCACATTCCATGCCCCTCTGCTCCAAACCCTCTGGGCATCCCATCTCACTCAGCAGAAATCCAGCCTGACCAGTCTCCACGGCACTCACCTCCTTCTCCGACCTCTCACCTCCAACCACCTTCTCATTTTGTTCTGGCCACACCAGTCTCCTTCCTGGTCTTTAAATGCATTCTTTAATCGCGCCCTACATTAGTGTCTGTATCCGTGGTTCCTCCTGGTTGGAGTGTCCTCCCTTCTCCATTGACACACTGTCATTTCCTCCAGGTTCAACTGTCACCTTATCAGAGAGGACTTCCCTACCTACCTCACTAGCTCCTTTACCCTGCGTTATTTACTTCATGGCACGTATCCCTGCTGTCACATTATCCAATGCCCTGTCTCCCACCCCACACGAGCCCCACGAGAACAGGGCAGTTCGTGTGTTCACTGCTGAGTCCCCAGCCTCAAAATGGCAGGTTGGTGTTGGGTGGGGAACAGATGCTGCTCCCGGTCCTGTGTTCCCAATCTTATCACCTTCCCTGTCACCCAGACAGGAAGCTCAGGTCAGCCCTGACTCATCTAGATGCATGCAGCTGCCAAGTCCAGTTCCTCTGTATTTTCTTTCTTTGAAGAGCCGCCTATCTATCCTGTTCCAGTTTCCATCAGAGGTCATCAGACAGAAAGTGGGCTAGAGTGGCAAGAACATGGGCTCTGGAGTCTAACAGTCCTGGGTTCAAATCCCAGTTTTGTGAATTAACTACCTAGGTGACTGTGGGCGAGCTGTCTACCTTTTCTGAGCCTCCGTGTCATCTGTAAAATGAGCACAGTCAGATCCACTCATATTTGTCACATGGATTGTACAGGGAAATTGGGTGAAACTGCACGAACCAGGGGAGTTCATCAGAAAATGTTAGGTCCTTTTTCCTTCAAGGGTTATGCTTTGGTCAAAACAACCAACTTTCTTTCCAAACACTGAACAGATAAACAAGTGCATTCATTCATTCATTCATTCATTCATTCATCTCCCATTTGTCCCAGAGAAATAGCACATTAGACAATGAGTAACCTATGGTCAAAGTAACTTAAAGGTTTTCCACTGAGAGGAGTGGGTGGCCCTTGCTTGCCCAGACCAGGGAGCAAACAATCCACACAGAAGCAGCTGCCAACAAAAATGTATATTGCTCAGTTGGAGAGTTTCTGCCACATCAGTGATGGGAACATCACAGGCTTTCGATTATTTTTTAACTTCAGACAAAAGACAGGCCAGTGATATAAGAGGAAACAGCTGTACCCAGACCCTGGGTTTAGAGGGAGTCTCCCATGTTACAGTCCCTGCTTGGCTTTCTCTAAGGCAGGGAACCCACAAGAGTACTACAGGGCATGTCAATGCCAGCTCACAGCGCCCTAGAGAAATGGCTATGGACTTGCAGGGCAGTTTCTGTTTCTCTTTCTGCCTCCTGGAAGAACCCCAGGTGACCCAGCGTCTCCACCTACAGAAAGGCTACCAGCATTCATAACTGAAGTAACAAATGTCAAGCTGGAAGAGGCTTCTCCTCCTGAAAGGGACACAAAAGCCCTTTTTGTGTCAGACACATGTGAGCAGAATTAAAAGAAAAAAGAGGATCGAAAAAAACACTCTGAAGTGTCGACGGTTTAATCTCGTTGTTTTCTGTCTTTTCCAAACATTCTGCATTTTCCACAGTGGATATGCAATACTTTTATCCTCCAAAAACAAAGTAAATTTCGATATTTGAGAAAAAAATGATACAAACACCAAAACTTGAGCTCGAGATGCAACTCAAAATAAGGCTGGACCAAGTCTGAGAAAATATCCCCACAAATTCTTCCTACCCAAAGTCCTACACATGAAGGTCTGTACTGGTCTGATCACTGCCCCTGGCTCAGCTCCTTACACACTGGGCTCCAGACAGTTCCTCCTTTCCCAGTCTAATCTGAAACAGGGCAGGGTGTCAGAAGGTAAAGCACACACTGGCTGGGAGGCCAAGGAAAGGTTAACTGCTTTTGTAACCACCTCTAGGCCCTCTGATCCTGTGACAAAGGTTATTCTGATACATCTGTCAATATGTGGACCTGAAAGGCAAACTCAACTTGATGTTCATCAAGAAACTATATTCCTAAAGTTGAACCCCAGAGGTTTGATGTTTACAATGGGAAGATCTAAATTAGTGGTACCCATGCTATTCCCTTTAGTGAGCAAATAAATGTTTTGGTAAAAAGATTCTCTGGCCTTGCTACTGAAAAAGAAAAATGGAGAAATTGCTGATAAGACAAATGCAGCAGCACCTGAGGGATAAGCGGGAATTATCCTCTGTACATGAGTCATTAGGGGCAGGAGTAACAATGGAAGACATTTCTAGGCTAAATATTGGGTCTTTAGCCACTAATTAGCTCTGCGACATCTATGAGTCTCGATTTCATCTCTAAAGATCAAACAAGATCATTTTCAAGATCACTGAAGCTTCTAAAATTGATTGTACATATCAAAAGGACCCTGTTAGCCAAATTCAGAGCCAAGAAAAGTAATAGTGGATGGTTTGACTTCTGGTGCTAGAAAGACAACTTACCTCTACGGCCAGAGCCCCGAGACTATCCAGCAAAGCTTCTGTGGCTTCAGCCAGCTCCTTGCTCGGGAAGAAAGATGTAGAGTTTAGTTGCACCTGGAATGAGAAAAAGAAAAATACTTTGTTTTTAAGCTCCAATGTAAACTTGAACTCTCTATTGAAAATAACCATTCATCATCTTGAGTTTAAAACACAAAAACCCATTCCTAACCAAAATAAGACACTAAAATTATTCTAATTATATGTTTACAGGTTGTTTATTTCAGATAAGAATTACTAATTCTTTGATGAATGCTTTCAAGGGGTGTAAGGATAAAGATTTAAAACTAGCTGATATGTAATACATAAAACCATCTCATATGTCAAGTGTGTGTGTGTCCAATGCAATTCTGACCACCAATTCCCAACTCTGTCTATGGTTCTGTAAGACAGGGACATGGGAATGGCCTGGAGAAACAAGTTTGGGATGGTTCAACAAGAAAGGGAAAAAAATGTAAAGTTTATAGCTACCAAAGGCATGGGAAGAAGGAATTCTCTTTCATTCTGCTCAAGTCTGCACTGGTTCTAACACTGGAAATGTGATACAGAACACTTATTTTTATGACTAATTTTAGTCAAATCTTTATATTTACTCATTTATATATTTAATTGCTGTTACAGACCACCTACTTACACAGCAAACATAAGAAAATAATTAATTAGGCCCAAGGAAAAGGTACATTAGAGCAGAAAGCCTAAGCTAGAGAAGAAAAGGAACGCTGATGGACAGACTCTGAGGCCAGAATTGTGATGGCTGAGGAGTCTCAAATTTGGTTCCAAGTTTTCAGACTGTCAAAGAGAAAAAGATATAGGAACAGTTTCATTCTTATCTGTCAAATGGGGGCAATAAAGTTCTTCAGGGAACACCCATGTTTCCTTCGTGCTTCTATGGGCATCGCTTTATTCAATATCAGACAGCTCTGAAATCGAAACGGCTAGGCTATTTGGGATATTTGTCTTATGTCAGAGATTGCTGTGAAATTACAATTCAGACTGCATGGGAAATGGCTGAAAGTGAATGGATCTCATTAACTCTGAGGAATAGCATTCTGGGATGTTTTCCTTTAGAAAGGACTCCAAATGCAGAAGATGAAGTTAGTATCATCGTGATTATAACATCCAAGCATAATTCTGAACGTCCACGTTGGAGAGAATCTGTCCACAGGTTCTATGAAAGAATTTGTCCAGCCTAATCCACGAGCTCTTCTAGAATGGCTTATCCATTAGCATCCAGCATTCCCACACTCAGTCCTCTGATGGATCTGTGGTTCCCCTTAAACACTATACTCAGGCAGGTCTCTATGATACCACTCATAGGTTGTATTAATGACTGTTCCTCCCATGAAGTACTTCATGAGCAAAAACAGGTGGGGTGTTTTTGATTTTTAATTTCTCTCTTCAGGTTGACATTAAAACTAAAGGTTACCACACTAGAGGTTAACCTTGCACAGAACTTGCAGGAAGGAAAACGTTTATAAACTGAGAGATCTTAACTGGAAGACATAAGAGGTAAAGTGTTTTTGTGCTTACCACAAGGCCCACAAGATGATATGTGCTCAGGATTGTATAGCAAAACAAAAAAATGCCAAATTATTGTAAATTTTTAAAACTTAAAATCTGATAGTCAATCCATTTCTTCAATAAAGTATGAATGAAGATAAGAGTCTTACGATTCTTGTCACTGTGCCCCCTCTTCTCTAGGGACCTGAGGTAGCTACAGATCACTGGGCAAATGATTTCAATTCCCCCGGCCTCTATTTTCTCAACTATACAGCAGTTAATAATGCTGTGCACATATCCCAGCATTTTCATGAACATTAGAGGCCATATGCAGACTACCTGGCACTGTGTCTGCCACACAGTAGGGCCTCACAATCATAAACAATTCTATCCCTGCCTTTCTTTTCCCTTCCTCAAAAATTTACTACCAAAATTAAAGGGCTCTTGTCTGCTACCAGGGTTTTCTAGTTCTTGAAAAGATATACATCCTTGTTGCGAAAATTTCCCAGGGCCAAGAGACCAAAGAAAGAGGCTGGCAACTCCAGAATTACACCTAGAGTTTATTATGGGAACTTACAAACAAAAGCAGGATCTAAGGCAGCAAGACAGTAGGTCTCCACACCGGAAGGAGACGTGATATATATAGCCAAGCTGCGTGTGTTAACACAGGGGCTTGTAGCCACATGGCGTGGGCTTAAGAGCTGTACAATTCAAAGCAGTAAACAACTTAATGGGCCCACTTTTCTGGTTAAGAATGGTCCCTTCAGGTGATCTGGGCCCGCCTCCCTGCCTCCTGGGGCAGTCAGGTCAGCTTGCTTCTTAAGATGGCAGAGGTCACATGAACTACCAGGAATCATTTCACCTAACCACCCTCCATTTCTTGGCTAGCTCTCCAGCATTGTCTCCTGTAGCCTCTCTCTGCGGGGCAGACCTAGAGCTATCATCTGAAAGCACATCAGCCACACTTCAATGTGCTATTTCTACAATTATAAATACTTCCCAGTGCAAGGATAAGTATATTTATACCACACACACACACACACACACACACACAAATTTGCCCCAAAGTTGACATTTAAGTGAAAAAACCCTGAAACAACACTATCTATGATTATGTATATATATCTACACCTACATATATAGATTTACACACACACATCTGTATCTTAATGTATACTTATGTGTATCTTCTATATACAATAATATTGATTTCACTTTTACAGCAGTGATATAAATTTATACAAAAGGAATCTATTAAAAGGAAATATTAAATTAAAATGGTACCAATTGCACTTGAGTACAACCAGAATCATGACAGATGGTTGTGAATGATGATTTTGCTAATACAGTGTGGTCTTGGGAGCTCCTGCAGGGGAACTACTTGTGGTGCTTGTGAAGTGTGCAGACTCCAGGTACCTACTGAATTAGAAGCTAGGAGGGCTACCCAGGAATCCCTGGGGCCTTCTTTTGCTGACTGAAGTGTGAGAACCACTCAGACACAGCACTTGGGCAATGTACACACCAATTTTTAAAATATTCTCTGCACGAAGGTGGTTGTTTGTACATTCCACATCTGACCCATACAATACTGAATGCTTCGGAGTGTAAAGTAGGGGAGAGAGACAAATCAGTTCACCTGGCCCTGAGTGGGATGCAAGACATTCCAAACACCTATGAGGCCAGGTATGTCACACCAACTGTACACACGAGTTACCAAGTGCAATAGACCAGGTTTCTAAAACTCCAGACCCAACACTGGCCCATTGTCATCATTAGCAGTCAGCTTTCCCCTGAAGGGTACATTTCAGTGAGCAGTTCACGGTGTTCTTAGAATAGGCCTTCGCCATCTGAATGAATTTAAGTCTTCATAAGTAATGATTTTTTTCCTTCAGGTTTTCCAATTTAAATGTCTTAACTTTGTGACAAGCTTATCCTTCTTATTTTAAAAGCTACGCAATTCAGCAAAATTCCATGCACAGAGCAGGGCCTACTGCATGACTATTTAACCTATGCATGTAGTTAACCATGAACACACATATAAGGACCTTGTTACATTTACTGTGCATATCAGGCATCAATGCAATACCGTATCTTACTATACGACTTTTTGTCAGTGGTCAAGCTTTGGTTTGTTTAACTTACTGATTTAGGTTTTGTTCTCAGAAAAACATTGGCTAAACCCATCCATAAGTAATAGGTAGAACAGTCAATGCCATTATTAGGATTTTTTTACACTAATTGTTTGAGATTAAATGCTCAGTATTCATTAACAGTATTGACAACCTATTGTTAATACAAACAAATTTCCATTTTCAAAGGAGTACTGACTGGAGTTACTCATAGAGGTGTAGGATGATGTCACAGGGTTAAAAAAACACACACAATTCAAATTCAGCATCAAGCTTAAAGCTTAGATCATCTATTGGGTGATTATTTTGCTCAAGATCTCATTTTACTTTCTGTGCTTGGACACTATAAAACGCAAATATTGGACTGATGCAAATCAGTAAGCTTAATATTACAATGGGGAAAGGATGAGCTATTCAATTACTATCGCTGGGACAACTGGTTATTCATATAAGAAAAAATTAATACATTTCCATCTCACACCACTATACAAAATTAAATTGAGGTAGATTAAATAAAGAGCTAAAATTAAAACTGAAAGTTTCAAAAATACGGGAGAAAATATACTTATGAACTTGAGGTAGGAAAAGCCTTCTTAAACAAAATACAAAAAAGTCCAAATGAAAATGGAAAAAAAATGACACCAATTTTCAAAAGCAAAAACTGTACAGCAAGAGACACCATAAACAATGTGCAAAAACAAGGCAAAGACTGGAGGCATGGATTTTTTTTTTAATTTCACTATAAAAATGGAATACCATGTAGCAGTCAAAATTAACCAGATGTCACATGGCGACATTGGCAAATCTCAAAAATCCTCTGTACCTTTTTGTATATTTGACCTATTTCATAATTTTCTTTTTAATTCAATGAACGATGATAAGCGAGGAGGGAGGAGGACAGGAGAGAGGTGGGCAGGAACGAAGCAAGGATGAAGAACCGAAGCTGGCTTGAGTACCTATCAGATAGACCTGAAAGACGTAACTTCCTTAAATAAAATTAACCCTAGGAAATAGGCTTTGAAACAAGGCCACAAAACGAAGTCGGAGAACCATGTGCCTATACTCCATTAAGTGTGGTGTCCTGCTCATACTTACTTGACAAAGGCAGGCAACGCTTGCCAAATCATTTTTCCAAAGAGCTCCAGTAAACAATTCAGTTTGGAATTCCTGCTATTATTTTTCCTAACCAAAAACATTTCTTTGGCTATGAACTCATATAGGTCCCTACTGACCACAGGACACAAGTGGTTTTGTTGTATGAAGAAAGGAAAGAGGGAAAACAAAACCTTTAGTGATGGACTGTACGTTCTGTGTTGAGCGGACAAGAATTCATGTATTATTCAATATTTTTAGAACATTTTAAATACTGTAATATCATTAGAGGAAGAGTGCACAAATGCTTATTGTATTATTCAAAAGCTCCCACCCACTTCTGCAAAACGTGTTAATCACAACATAGCAACATTTCCTGAAAGCATGACATTCTGGGGTGCTGGTCCCAGCATGACAAAGGCCATTGTGCCCTATCCTTTCTGGGTCTAACAGACAACTTCATTATATTCCTTCTTTCCTCACTAGTTTAATAGCTAAATCGTAAAAGACTGAAAAGTAACAAAGCAGTAACCCACCAAAGTCATTTTATACCAACTCAGTGTCCAGCGCAGTTACTGGCACATAATAATAAGTGCCCAGTAAATGTTTGTGAAAGAAAAATCCAAAGAAAGGGAGAAGCACATTAGAAGAGCTAGAGATGGACTGATGTGAGTCCTGCATCAAAGGTCATTCAAATGCACGGAGTTACTCTGTTTTGTATTCACCTCAGTAAGTCACCCTCTGGAGCCTCTGGTGGCTCCCCTTGCTCTAAAGATGAAGCCCAATAGTCCAATACGACTCAAGAGAGTTTGCCCCAGCTAACCCTGGCCATCTCTACAGCATCACGGTATACCGTTCCCTCTCCCATCAAACGCCCCATAGCTACGGCCACTCCACTCTGAGCTAGTCAATCATGTGCAGTTCCCTCAAATACCACCTTCTCTTCTCTCCCTTCCAGACGCATGCACATGCCATGTCCGCTGCCTGGAACATTTGTCTCCTGTTCTTTACCTGGGTAACCTCCATTCTTTAGGTTCCAACTTAGAGAATGCTTCTTTCCTGATCCTCAAAGATTGGGTTAAGAGACTCCATTCAGGGCCTGCCCAGCATCCAGCAGAGGGTCTGTCACTCTGCATAACATCTGCTGCTTGCTTGGTCTGTCCCATCTACTACCCCACCAGCAGGGAAACTCAGAGAAAGTGGTACCTTGCTCACCACTGCCTCTCTGGCCCAGTGCATGGTTCAGATCAGGGTTCAATAAATAAATGCTGAATAAATGTGTTTGTTTATAGACAATCACAATACAAAAAAAAAAGTCGAGGCAGGATTACTACGAATGCATTAGAAGTTACAGCCAAATGGAAATAGAAGACAGAACATCTGTGAAATGAAAAGGTAATTGAAAATTCCTTTCAATTTACAAAAATCTTATCTACACACAAAAATTTCAGGGACTCTACTACTAAATAAAGGACCTGGGGATGTATTTTCAATATAACGCACAATTTGTTTTCCTCCTACGAATGCATGTTAGAATGTGTTCATTGGGACATTCCAAACTTCCCTTAAACACTCACATAAAGTAGACTAAAATCTTGACTTCACTTTCCTCATATTCAGAAAATCCAACTCAGGACTAGGATTTATATGTTTTAGTTCAAACTGAAAATAAGCCAAATATCAGCTACAAAGACTATCAGACTATCACCACACAGAAGCAATCACTGTCTCTTTCCAATGATTTACATAACAATAAAGTTTTACTTTGAGGAACACTTTAATATTTTTAAATCAACGTAAGGAAATGTAAAACTCATGTCGGGAAGAAGGTACTACTCTTTTAAATACAATTCAACCATTTAAGTATTAACTTTTGAATTCGATATGTTCAATGCATTAAAATACTTCATTTTTTGCTATTTCTAAACACAGTTAAATATACCTATTACCACATAGCTCAGGACCAAATATCAAACTTCTACCTTAGAAATCGCCGCACTTTTCAAGGAAGGAATAACTGAGGCAAAAAATTTCAGTAGAGATGGGGTTGAGCAGTCATATTAATACAATGCTAAATTCACCAAAAATGTACCCCCATTTCTGTGCTCCCCTTTTCCTACGGAAATTAGGTGAATACAGAGTCTGAAGAGTAAATCCATGAGGCATGTCATTCTACCATTTACCAAATGATGAGGACTGCAATTGCTTGCTGGAGCAAAAGCAACTGTTGGAAACAGGTGGCCAGTAAAATTAACGAAAGCCAAACAAAATCTGATGCTTCACTCAAATGTCTGAATTTCAGGAAGGAGGAAAGAAAAAGCAACTATTTTCTCCTGCAAAAACAACCCCATGCAAATGTTTGATGGACTAAATGTGACAAACTGAAGTATCTAGCCCCAAAAGTCACAAGCCAAACCCCACCTGTATTCCGAGCCATTGTCTAAAAGTCAAGAAGACACCAAACAAAGACCCTTCAAGACAAGGATGACTTTATTGACCCCTCCTCCACCTGTTTCTTCCAACTACACACAGCCCAGCTGTCACGTCACTGGCCTTCTGGGAACCTTAGAGCACCACTTACTTCACCTCCTTTCTCCCACCTTTGGGAACTTACCCCACTGAGTTCCACCTTTGCAAGAATGTGCTGCATGAATCAGAAGCCATGTGAACAGAACTCTCTGTCCCACAGAAACTGATCTTTCCCTTTTAGGTCAAGACAATGGAATCACATGGATGTACAATCCAAGCTGTTACTGAAATGGATGTAAATCTGTATGCCCATCTTTCCTAATTCAAGAACCAGACACTATCTTCACATCACTGAGACAAGGGGAGCCAGGACTAAAGCCCAAGCCTAGCTAATCCCGCATTCGTTCTGCTGTGACTCACGATGTCCCATGTTGGCAAAGACTCTTATTAGGGAGGTCATCAGTGAAAATGGACGGGAGGGCCACCCTCAATCTACAGACCCAGGACCTGTGAGGTTTCCAATCTCAGCCTTAAAGTTGGAATTATCCTGGATTATCTGGGTGGCTCCAATCGAATCACATAAACCCTTAAAAGCAGTGAACTTTCCCTGGCTGGAGGCAGAGAGATGTGGCAGGAGAAGTCAGAGAGATTTAGTACCTCTGGGAGGACCCATCTCTCTGCAAAGAAATTATGTGGCACAAAGTCCCAGAGGATTCCAATTTCTTTTTATCATAACGAGGAAACAGCTCTTTCCAGGCACATCTTTCTTCCAGGGCTCTTTCCATGGTTTTAAGAGAATGCACTAATAAATCAGAGTGCTATACAGGTGAGTAGGAAACCAGAACACTGGATGCTAACTGATGCTGTTGGAGGGGCATTTCACCAGAGCTCTCAGAAAACTCTCCCAAAATACACCTGTGCTGGAACTATAGACACCACTCCAAAGACCAAAATGTTCAGGTTCATCCCCTTCTTTGAATAAGAATGAACATGTATTCTCATGGACTGCTTCTCTGAACTATTGATTCCTATCAGACTTTGTTGGCAAACTTTTTCTCTGCAAATGCAATTTTGTCATTGATTTAGCTAATTATTGAATGTACTTCCATCCAGTTCCAAGGTTTTCCCACTCTGACAGCTCACAGTGTTTCCTTTCTGATGAGCTTTTTAAAAAATGAATAGATATCTATCTCTCCATCAATGGTTTGGAGACTTCTTTCTAATCTGCAGAACCCTTTCTTCAAATAAACTCTCAAAATCTCAACTTACTATATATATATATATATATGTATATATATACATGTGTGTGTGTGTGTGTGTGTGTATATATATATATATATATATATATATATATATATATATATATATATATAACTAAAACAAGTCTTCTCTCTGATTGAAACAGACACAAGCAAATTCAGGCTTACACTCAGAGCCACACCCAACTCATGCTTCCTCCATTCCTCCTTTGGGAGATAGCCCAAAAATTTGTAAGAACAGTAAAATATCACTGAACTAAATTATATCGCAAACTCCCAGCCAGCGCTATGTTTCTACAAAAACAAAGTCAGTGTTGTCCAAGCAGAAATTTCACATTCCAAAAGCATTAGTGCTTGAAGCCTCTGCCCACAGTACATGTACTCACTAGGATGGGCTTCAGGACATCCAAGTTGGAAAGAAGGACTTGCTCTGCTGCATCCAGTTTCTCCCGTGGCAGGCTGCACAGCTTTGCAACTTCTTGGTCGCCTAGTTGAATCACCTCTGCTAATTGTGCTCCGCTGCACAGATGAGTCAAATGTAACTGGTAGCCTTGCAAAAATACCTGGAAGCATTTTGTGCAAAGAGAGACAAGCAAAACTGGATTACAGAGATGGGAAGCTGGATCCCTGAAGCCCTTGCAGGGGGACTTTGCATCACACAGCTTTAAAGAATGGACACCAGTGCAATAGTGCGATGCAGCGGGTCTCTTTAATGAACTTGGGAATGCATCAAGGCACGATCTGACAGGACATTTAAAACCTGAATGTTGTGTCTGACTCATCATCTCCCACACTCGTCCTTGCAAAGGAAAATCCTGAGTCCAACTCTTTTTCTCAAAAGCGGGATATATGATTCAGTGACTAAGAATCCAGAGTCTGAACTCCTGAAACCACTTTTATTAGAGAAAAACATTCTCATTATTTTGGAACTTATAATATCTTAAACTGGGGTTGGGCTAACTTATGGGGGGGGGGGGAGAATTTATACTATTTATTTGTAGGTACATACATTTAACTGATGCGAAGAACTATGTTCAAGCAATTTCAGAATTAGGAAGTCCTCATTTTACTTGCCCCAGAGCAGAGTACCAGAAAGCCAAGCTTCTCATCTCATTGATAGGCCAATTCTAAGTCATTCTTATCTGTTCATTATAGAAGACCCTCTAGAGAGCCTCTCCTTGGTCATATTTTGTTTCATTAGCTTCCCTGGGCCAAAATGAACCGAGCTTCTTCATGTGTGGTCCTCACTGTCCGTTAGACAGCAAGTTCAATCAGATGGGGAGCCTTGCTTTTCCTGTTCATTTTGTGTCCATAGTGCTGGAACATTACAGACAGTAAATATTTGTGGCATGAATGAATGGGTGATGCAAACGCTTTATTACTCCATTACTACCTCCCCTGTTAGTTTAAATTAGTGCTGCTTGACCTGCTTGTAGGACAACCTATTGTGAGTGATGGGCCAAAAGCCTCACAGGACCCATTCAGCTTTCTAACACTGCAGAGCATTTGGCCTGCCATGGTTTGCACTAAGTTTTCACCTACTGCCAGGTACTCAGGCATACTTCAGTTTCATTCCTTTCTCTAACTAGTCCTGCTGCCAGCCTGTCAGCTTACCTTTAGTATCTGTGTTTAAGAGCACTGACTATGCAGACTCTAATTACCATTCAAGGACCACCTCCGCACTAAGGATGCCCCTTATTTTAAACTGATTGGATGTGACAGATATGAATTGGCAAAGGGCGGCGGAAATCATGCTAAATGTAACTATTTTCAGACGCCTGCTGCCTTTGGCCCATCTCCCAACCACACAATTGGTAAACACAAAGCATATTTTCCTGGTTTCATAAGGGCCAGCAGTAAGCACATTTTTCTAATTTTAAAAGTTCTAGATCATGTATAGCAAAGATCTTATTTTTCAGGCATAAACACTTCTACTACTTCTGCTTATTGTAAAGACAAGCTAGTATGTAGACATGAGACAGGATAAGGAAGCAATTTCCCCTTTCTGCCAGAGAATAAACTTGAGAAGCTTCTCTGAAAATCAATAACCATGCAAGCTGGGTGTGCTACCCACTGCATAGGAGCTGTATGCTGTCTATTGATGTCAGGGGATGTTTTCTAAGAATATAACGCTAAAATTCTACATAAACACTAATACTACTTCCTGGTTTTATAAATTAAGAGGAGAAAGAAAAACCATTTTCCCCTTATATACCTTTCTTGTCTATCTTTAAAGGCAGCACTGAGTATTCTAAATCTTATAATAGAGCTGCTGCAGACCAACAATCCTCAACCCTGGTTACTGTCTCAGAACCATGAAACTTTAAAGAAAATGTTTGTTTCATCTTAACTTAAACTCATCCCCCTCTTAGGAGGAAGTTAATAAAAGTCAGCTGATAGGCAGGAAATCAGTTTTATTTCAACCAGCTGGCCCATGACGCCAGAATGCACATTCCACTCTCTGAACAATTTGGCAGTGCCAGCCTGAGCAGGGAAGTGAAAATAGGTGAAGCTGACTTTGAGCTAACACCCTCCTTCCGCGCCATTACAAAGACAGGGGTTTATTCACTGCTTTCCAGGCATTCCCTAACAATGTAATTGCCATCAGTCCCACAGAGGAAGCTGAGGGCCGCAGCTTACCTTGCGGAGATTGACATTGGCCTCCAGTATTTTGTCCACAGTAGGCCTTGGCAGAGACAGGTTGTGATTCAGGAATCCAGAGAAGGTTTCATTGTCCACCAGGAAATCCTGAAGCATCAAGCCTGCCGAGAAATAGTGTTTTATTTTCATTTATTAAGTAACTCAAAAAAAAAAAAAAAAAAAAAAAATCAGCACAATGTGGCAAGTGGAGAAAAATAAAATATCGATTGCCTCGTTTTTAAAACGATGGCCAACCACAGGGTTCTGTCTGTGGTATGCACACAGAGAAACAAGGTTCGAGGAGCTTGGCCTTATCAAGAGAGACATGCAAAGATTGCTTTCTGAAGACATGGAGAGCCACACTCCACATGGGCTCCTAGACTCAGGGTGACAGTGCTGTACACACACATACACACAGCCTTCCTTCGCTTTTCAAGGCAAAAGCCAAACCCATCCCACCTGAGATCTGTGACACCCACTCCACTGCTCCTGTCTCCCCACGGCCATCTCAGATAGCTAAACCCTCAGCTATTTTAAAGTCCTATTCCCACAGGCCCCAGGGCTGATATCCTCTTGATGAAGAAGAGTGGGTCTCAAAGGTGAGTGAGCATCACAGCCACCTGTGGGGCCCCTTCAGAAAGACTGCTGTTCCCCAACCCCAGAGTTTCTGATTCAGGGGGCCTGGGATGAGGCCAGAGAATCTGCCTGTCTAACAAGCTTCCAGGAGATGCTGCCGCTGCTGGTCTGGGAGAGCCACTGGGGTGGAGTGTAACGCATGTCAAAGCACCTCCACAGACATGGCCTTGTTTTAATGCCAAACGTGGAACACGTGATGCAGAGCTCCGCCACCCAGGGCCGCCACGCTTGAAGAAAACACACAAGTATATATTTTTTTTTAAAAAATCAACCTTACTAATGATTGCAGGATTTCATACAAAATCCCTTCACATGGTAAGCCCGCCAAGTACACGTAGAGAAGGCTCCCAGCACTGGCCAGAATTTCAGTTCCCAGAGTTGGAGTCTGGGCCTGTGGCGTCACTTGGTATTTCATATTATCCTTTGGAACCCCAGTTTCTTCATGGCTAAAATGAGAGGTTTCTGACCTGATGCGTGATAGGGGGCCCCCAGTTCTTAAATACCATCATTTTCCCTGCCCTATTTCGTGTGACTATCCACATCTCCCTCTTAATAACCCAACTTCTTGGCAATAAAGAAAAAACCGCCCATCGTAACCACATGGCTGGGCAGGCTTCATCTGCAGACTGCAGCCCACAGACCCAGGCACTAACCGACCTCTAGGGGGCAAACTTCCAAACCCAAATCATTTAACTGAAGAGAAATAGAGGTTAGATCTCAAACTGGGGCTATGGTAGGAGGCTTGAAAAGGACAGACGTTAAACCTGGGCGCTAAGGGGATTGTGTGTAGAGATGTCATAGGAGGGCCCAACAGCCCAACCAGACTCTCATCAGTGCTGCCTGATCCAAGTATGTTCTGCCTAAGCAAACATGAGTGATACGCAGTTATAGAAAGGATCAATTACACGTAGTTCACAATTAGTTACTCCTCATGATGCCTTCGAGAAGCTGTTCCTTGCCCAAGAGTGTTCCTCCTCAGAACAGGAGCTGCCTGGGGCTCCCCATCACACGTGGCACTATCCTGTAACCGTGAGGCTCACTGCCAGAGTTGTCAAACCTCAGAACACCTAAGACACACTCAGGAAGTGTGCTAAAATGCAGTGGGTTGAGCCGAATCCCCAGAGATCCTGAAATAATGATCTAGAATGGAGCCTAGGGATCTATATTTTAATAAGGAAGTACCCCTTGTATTTCCAATGCAGGCGGACTGGGGACCATATTTTTAGGAATGTTTTATTTGCATACTATCTCCCCTAGCTTATGCCTCCAGGACACAGAATATGTGTTTTATCTCACAGTGCCCAGATCAGGGGCTGGCAAAGAATTACTGGTCAGTGGGTGATGGCTGGATAATAAATATTAGGAGACAGAATTGCACACCTGAAATCTATGTAACTTTACTAACAATTGTCACCCCAATAAACTGTAATTTAAACAAACAAACAAACAAATAAATAAATAAATATTAGGAGATAGGATTAGGACTGTGATGATTCCAGAACTATCTGAGCAGCATCACAGGAGACTTTCTTTCAGCTGAGCAAGCCCAAGAAGGGCCCAGAAGTGTCAGGACGACCCCGCCACCACCACCACCAGCCACAGCCCCTGAGTAAACAGGATCCCTAGAGACTGGTACCACACTGCCAGGTACACAAAGTGACATCTGGGTATCCCAGCATCCCTATGGTAGGGGCAAACAGGAAGGAATGTAGGAAAGCCAGGGGCTTACACTGAGGCCTGGCATGAAAAGCCCGACACTGGGTATTGTGGAACAAAGGAAGAAGCACCATACTGGGGGTCAGACCTCTCTGAGCTCTGGACAGAACAGAGTACACACGGAGCTGACTCTCACTGCACAGGTGGGCCACACATCCCTGCTGAGTGTAAGAAGCCAGAGCAGCATGCAGCTATTGTACTGGGCTACTTCAGCACTGCCTCCTCCCTCCCGAGCAGGGCTGCCCAAGTGTGGGATGCGGCCCCGACTGGACTTGCACAGGTCTCGGTGGTGAGCAACACTCTCCAGACTGGTGAGTACACTCAGAGTATTTATAAGACTCTTCTGTTATGTCAACAGGCTCTGATGATGAGAACAACTGGAAGTGACCAAACTCCAACCATCTATCAGTGAATCCCCTGGATGAGACCTAAGAACCAAGAGGCTGATTAAACAGTAAATAACCCTTGGCAGGGGTGGTGAGGTCACTGGGTGGGGAAGCAGCAAGGAGGCCAAAGATCCCTGGCAACAAAGAACTTACATTCTGGTCACATGGATACCACACATGTGGGCTCTTAGATTCACACACCACTGACACAGCTACAGTCAGTGTGGACCCAGAGAAGCAACGTGTGTGGTGCACGGGTTCTCCACCTCGCTCCCATTACACTCACACAGGAAGCTTTACGAAACTCCCAGTGCCCAGGCCACTCCCCTCAACAACTGATCAGAACTGGGACTAAGACCCAGGCATCAAAATTTTATAAAAGTCCCCAGGTGATTCCAGACAAGTTTGAGAAACAATGGTATAGTAGAAAGATCAGGGGTGTGAGACCAGAAAAGCCTAAATTTGATGCCAGACTCTGCTATTTATTAACTGTGTGGCTTTGAGAAATTCATTTTGCTTTCCTGAGCCCAAGTTTTCTTACCTAGGAGGTAAAGATAGTGTCCACCTTTCAAAGATGTGAGAATTAGAGATATTCACATATAAAGCATGAAGAGTGAGCAACTGGCTTGTGGGAGGTACTCAATAAATGTTAATACTTTTGTGATTTTGAAAAGGATTCTCTTCACTCAACTAAACCAGTGTACCACAATGAAGTATAGAGAACAGGTAAGGACACAGACCCTGCCATCAAGGAACTTCCAAGGCTGATGAAGAGGCAAATCAATAAAACAGAAGGAGGGATGAGGAAGACAGTTCATGGAAGCGTTTGATTAAGACAAGGTGTATCTGCAAGTGTACCATGGTGGGGAGTCAGGTTGAAGCCAAATTCTGGAAAAGGACAGAGAGCCAAAATTCTCTAGAGGCTGTGGCTGGTGAGGAAGGGTACCGTCTCTCATGATGGCTGGAACTAGGACAGCCTGCAGTGCTATGCACATAGTAGGTTCTCAAAAAAAGTATTTGAATGAATAACTAATGGACAAGCAGATAAACATAGAAAGAGGAGATTCCTTAAAACCTAAGAGTTGGAAAGGAAGATGAGAGAAGAAAGAGAGAGGAAGGTAGTGTGCGGCCAGAGTGCCGTGGCTTTGTATCTCTGGTCTCAGTTTTCTCCTTATGTGGCTGGCAGAAAACTGAGTGGAGAAGCCAAGAATATTGAGAAAGCCAGATGTCTGAAACAGACCTTCTCCTCGTAGCCTAGTTAACACCTACCCCTTCTTTATGACTCGGACCATGAGTCATCTCCTCCAGGAAGACTGCCCTGATTTTCCCATCCGCAAGCTGGGTTAGGTGACCTACTTCTGTGCCCTAACAGCAGCCTGTGTTTCCCTCAGGCACCGCACAAATGAAGCTGCAGTTGTCTCAGCAAACATCTTTCTACCCCGGAAGAACAGAAGTGCCTTGAGGGCCAGGACTTTGTAACTCCAAAGTGCAGCAGTATCTGGCCCAGAGGAGGCACTCAGTAAATGGTGGATGCATGAAGAAATAAATAAACACAAGTAGTGAATAAACTAATGAACTGACATGATCTGGAAAACAGCCAATTATGGAGCAGTAAATTCACTTTGCAGTGGTTAGGCAAGAGTGGAACAGGACTTGAATATGAAACAAACCAGGTCAAGATAACACTAGAGTTTCTCATATCCCATTCAGCTGCATCAGCCCAGGTCAAGAAGACACTCAGGTGAGTGGAAGCTGGAAGCAGGGAGTGGGGAAATGTGAACAGAACAAACAGGGGTGACAATGGCATCTACCTCAATGGGCTGAGCTGAGAATTAAATGAGAAAATGTACCTAAAAGTCCCAGTATAATGCCGGGCACTGAGAAAGGTGCTCAATAAAGGATGGCTAACATCATCATGACTTTCAGGAAAGACTGGTCTCATTAGCTTCATTGCTAATTTGACCCTAACGCATAGGCTTTTAGAACAGATAAGAACACAGAAGCGATTTTGCCAACTAAGTGGAGAAGTTGAATTTATGATTTAAGGCGTGTGTGTGTGTGTGTGTGTGTGTGTGTGTGTTATATTTGCCTGGCTGAGTTCCTGAGTCAGACAGAATTCTTGAATTCTTTCTGCTGATACACTCTATAAGATGAAGAAAAGGCCAAAACTGACTGATTTGTCTATTCAGAACTTTATAGAGGAATAAATAAATCTAGTATTCTACAGGGAATCAGTGGGAATAATCACACCTATGAGGTCACCGCAAGGATGATGAACACTGATGGAAGATGACCAGTCAGAAAAACCAGTCTTTAGAAGCAAGACAGGGGACGACGCTTAGTAGAAAAGACAGTCACGTGACCATTTAACTTGGCCCAAGTGAGTTGACATGACTTCAATTTTCTTATCTATAAAACACGGGGTGAGAAGATGATCCTGTGGGTCTTCTTATCCATAGGACACTCGGGGTAAAATGAAATCTGCATGGATATAACATCAGAAGATTGAAATTCAAGTTCCAGCTCGGCTATGCCTTAACTGTGTCATCATGAATCTCTCTTTTCCTTTTTTCTTACTCTCCCTGGGCCTCAGTTTCCTTAAACATACAATGGGGCTAATAATATTCACAGGTTGTCGTGAACACCAAGATCAGGGATGTGAAAGTACTTGTTTATAGGGAAAGAGCTGATGAGCCTCAAGAGTTTCCACGGGTAACTGAGAGGGTACGAATGCTGTCCCAGAACAGGGCCATCAGGGAGCTAGGCTGGTCACTAAATCCTGAGTTTCTGCTGCCTACAAAGACTGAAAGTCACTATCCAGCCAAAGGCCAAGAGGGCTTTCCTGCTGCAATTTCTCCAATATGGACCAAAACACTTGATTCTCTGACCTCGGCTTCCTTGCTTTTGCCTGGAGGAGCCTACCCAATTCCCAAGAGCTTTGCTTTGGGAGCAGTGAGGTGGGACAATAGAGGAGAAAAAAAAAATGCAGGAGCTTGGCATCTAAAGAACAAAACAAGCAAAGTGTATATTTTGTGGGCTGAGGAAGAACAGTACAGCATCTTGTTTCGTGCCAATCCTCTGGGCCAGGCCTCTGGAACCAAGCTAAGGAGATGCTTCCACAGCGGGTATTGGAGTGTGGTGGGGAGAGGCCCTGCCCCCGAGGATGCTTCCACAGCCACTTAGTGCCCAGCTGCTTCTGTCCAGCCAGCCTGACAGAGAAGGAGAGGGGAGAAACGGAGGAGACGGAGGAGGGGGGGAGGAGGGCAGCAGCAGAAAGGCGGAGGAGGGAAGTCCTCAGCCAGAGAACTGGGGTTACTCTCGGTCAGTGCCCTCCAGTCCCCAGCTCAGGGTTTCGGGTTTCAAGATTGCTGTAGTCTCTTTTGTTCAACATGAAAAGGAACCACAGCAATCAGCTGCTTGAGAAGTGAGTGGGTGGAGGAGGCAGATGAAAAAAGGAGAAGTGGAGAAAGAGATCAGGTCAGCCTCCAAGGCCCAGAAACTCTTCTTAAAAGGACCCCAGGAGGGTCTTCCAGCCTTCACCACGTCAAACGGGTAATGGCCTTGAGGGCCCTGGGCCAAATTCTAACTTGTGGCTTTACTCAGCCTAAGCTTGTCTGGTTTTATAAACGAGACCTTGAAACAGTTCTCTGCTACAAAAGGGCGGGTAACAAACATACTCAGGTGTCTTCTGTTGTTTTGGTTTGTGTTCCTGATGCGAGGGCTGTACTTTCTTCTCTAAGCATAGCTACTGCCTGCTTCACTGAGGTGGCTGGACCTTCTCTGGGAAGACCAGGGCTCCTCTGGGAAGGCCAGGGTTCTGGAGAAGCAGGTAAGGCAGGATGACCTGGTTGTTCCCTGAGGTGACTCCTTACGCAGGTGAGAGTGGGCCAGGAGCCTCAGGACCCTCCTGCTGTGCATCTGGGCCTGGGGTTCCCACCCCAGGAGGAGTTTCCTTCTCTACAGTGAGGGCTTGCTGAGGGATACTAAGACATATGTGAAAGATCTCAGGTTCTGGATTCTGGCTAAACTGGATCAAATCTCAGTTCCAGAATTTTCCAGTTATGTGGCCTTGGAGAGGTCACTTAAGCTCTTGGAGCCTGCATTTCTCTATAAATGCAGGTCTACCTCACCAGGGGTGTGGCTTAGGTAAGCACTAATGACACTAAGTGTGTAAAGTACTCTGAATTCATTATGAGTGAGCACATACACGCTGAAAATTAAACAAGTTCAAAATAAATGGTGATCAAGTCATGATGGCAATTATGTGATGGGGGTTCCCACAGAAACCAGAACATTTCGGGTCATGCTCCATGAAGTCTTTGAGACAAGTACTAGGGAAGCCAGCGTCCCTTCTTGAGACCAATGGGAATATTATAACTTTAGGAGCCACATAGTTCTTCAAGCACTTTACATGTAATATGAACTTGCATTGGTTCAACAAGCTTTTAAATGGATACTGAACCACAAACACTAGTGCTATGGTTCAAAGTAGCAGAATTTCTCGGGGCTCCTTGAAAGCAGGAGCCTGTAGCAAAAGATGCTGTATAAAGACATGATCCTTTCCCTTGCCTTCCAAGAGGAGATGGCCAGAGGGTCAGATGAGCAGAGCTGTGAGCCTCCAGCCCTCTCTGCCACTCCAGAACCAGTCATCATTGAAACCGGGGGACGGAAAGAGACATCACATGACACATCTTCCCCCGATCCATCTACTAAGGCAATAGCAAACTTGTGTCTTACTGAGAAGTGGCCAACGGGGTAGAAGTTGTTGTAACCAGGCCCTCAAAGAGCCTGTGGAGACTGTGGCCCCAAAGAAACAGGGTGACCTATTCACACTGGCCAGGAGCATCCTGACGCAATGGGGGTGGCAGACACAGTTGAGCTGGCTCTGGAAGCCCGGAAAGAAATGGAAGGTAACACTGAGGAGGTTGCATTGGCCCAGATGAATTCTGGACCTAAAAGGAAGATGAGTTTATGAGTTAGGGGCTGAGAAGGGATTCTTTCCAGGGCTGGAGTAAGGAAGGACTGTTACTATACATAATGTATAAATAGCTTAGTTTTTCTTCTTTTAAAATTAATAAAATGTATTACGGGACAAGGTAGTGGTTTGTGGGCAGAAGAAGGTGATTAGCGTTTACTGAACATCAGACACGTTATGTGTATTATTTTCTAGAATCCCTCAAACAGACTTACAAGAAATGTATTATTCCCATTTTTCAAATGTGGAAACAGACCCAGAGAGGTTAATATCCTGCTCAAGGTCACAGAGCAAGCAAGTGGTGAATTTGAACCCAATCGGCTGTAGCTACAAAGCTTTTGGCTCTTTCTACTATACCGGGAATTAAATAAGTCACTTTACTCTTTAAAAATGCTTCATCACACTTGTGGCATCAAAGGCAGCATCACGTGTTTGGCATCAAAAGCAGATGCTGCCACCCCTGCTTCCTGGTGTTGGAATTAGACAACATGGCAGCATGGCCTGGGGGGAAGTTGCTGAGCTTTGGGGTCTGACAGACATGGATTCAGTCCACAACTTTATTACATGATCACGGGCAAAAGACATTAACACTTTCCAGCTTCTGTTTCCTCATCAATAAAACGGGGATGGTAATATCAAGCTGCTAGTGCCCGTGTAAGCCTTAAATGTAACAACACATTGAAATGTAAAATGGCATCGTTACCTGGTGCAACTTAGTCTTTTGACAAAGTGTCACTCTAACATTGCCCTTTTGTGCCTCGAGACAACAGTGATGAGAGGGCCAGAAATGGGAAGCTCTCAACAAGAAACTCACTGAACTGCCAAATTGCTCTTTGCCACACACAAGGGAAATAAATCTTATGCTGGAAAAGCAAGAGACATAAAACACTGTTCTTGATGTTAACAATCCAAACTTTTTAAAGTCAGTCCGATATTGTGGGGTACGTGCTGGCCTGCAATTGAGTACAATTGTGTTTTCTATTCTTGTTTGGGTAAAGTTTACCTTTGATTTGATTTAATTGAAGCAATATTTCAACACAGCACCTGGATGCAGCCTGGCTGTGACAGGTCTAGGAAACCTTTTTCATGTTAGCTGGAAAGGTTTCAAAATAGGAAACCCTAAGATCCTAAATCAGAACTTTCGACAAGTACCCTGTTTCCTCGAAACAGTATTGTATTATATTATATTATATTATATTATATTATATTATATTATATTATATTATATTGTATTGTATAAGACCCGGTCTTATATTATAGTAAAATAAGACCGTGTCTTATATTAATTTTTGCTCCATAAGATGCATTAGAGCTGATTGTCCGGCTAGGTCTTATTTTTGAGGAAACACAGTACATGTAGAACATGAATTGCAATCATCCAAAGATTGAAAGAAATTTCCAGTCTGATGACATAATATTGATACATATGTCATCTGATCTCTCAACAAGATGACACTCAGGGGGACCCACAAGAACAACAAAGTTTGGGGCTGCAACGTCAACTTCAGCAGTTGCTCAAGGGAATAAAGGGGTTCAGGCAGGAAAGGAGAAGTGGCTGTCTGAATCACAGGATGTTCTTTCTAGACAGGCCCTGGGGGACATTCCATCTATGCCTGTTACCCATGAAGCCAGGAAATGGAGGAAGTCTGGCATTTCTCTCAGAAGCCCTAGTCTCCTTTTTGATCCCAGCCCATGAATGCCTAGTATCCTGTGACCTTGGAGAAGTGTCTGGTTACCCTGGGCTGCTCCGTTTAGCATGTAATAGCAGAGTATGAAAGACTGAAGTTGTAGCTCTTTTCCTGCCTCTTGCCAGCTGTGCTTCCTTAGGCAAGTTACTTAGCCTCTCTGAACTTCAACTCCTTCGTGTGCATAAAAAGGAACAAAATTTCCTACCTCACATGATGGTTGTAAAAATGTAGTGAAATTAAAGTACAAGCCTGGTACTTCATGTGCTAGAAACTGTACCAAATGTTTTACCCTTATTGGCTTATTTATTCCCCCACAATATCTCTAAGAAAGATTCTAGTAATATCTCCATTTTGAGGAAACTGAGGGACAGAGATGTTATGGAATGATCCAAGATCACAGCTGGTAAGCAGGAGAGCCAAGATTTGAACCAAGGCAGCCTGACTGCCAAGTCTGTCCTCTTAACACTAAATTGTACTGCCCAGTGGATGTTTACAAGATGAAAATTTTACATCTCCTTCCCTCAACTCCCTGCCACAGCCAACTACATTGCCATGTCACCAAAGCCTCCCCTGCCCTCTGGGGATCATGCCTTTTGACTTTCAAAGATCAAAGCAGAATCAAAGGGCCATACAGTGAGTTCCCAGTATTGCTAGGAAATCCAAAAGACAGAAAGTTATGACCCTTTTCGCTAAGTAAAGCTCACCATAACCCTCTGGACTTATTTCATAAAAGTCTTACAGAACACATCAGAAAGGCCAAACAAATCAGATCAGCATCATGAATATACCGAAAATGGCAGTCCTGCCACTGACATTCAAAAATCTAGCCAAAGGGATGGAAAAGCTCAAGACCCAAGTCAGGATGTCAGGATGCACACAGCGCTGCCCTGGGTCTCTCCTCCAGTCCTGCCCCTTTCCAGCCCTTGACCCCAATGATGTGGGATGTCCTCCAAAGGGACATCTCCAGCCCAGTGACAAAATGCTCAGAGTTCTTCCTTGTTCTTTCCCTGCAAAGTGCTCCTAAGCTTCAGAGAACTCTACATCTTGGACAGAAGGAATTTCAGAAGCCCCTGATTCAGGGGCTGTGGGAGACCTGTTGTAACCCTAGTCCTCAGTATGGGAAGTAGAGATAAGGTACTTAGGCCACAGCAAAGTGCCATGTAGGTTGTACACTACCCAGCGTCTGGGAGCACAGTTCTCCTGGGGAGTGCCGTTCATGGAAACCATGGCATCCACACAAATGTGTCATCTGGCAGCTCTACGTACAGCTTGATAGCCATCCCTCAACTGTTCCACCTACCTGACCTGGCCTAGTTCAGCAGGTCTGGAAAATCATGCTCTGAAGTCCCATCTACTGGGCTTCTGTTAAAAGGTGTTGGTGCAGCTGTAATTTGGGACGGGGTCTGACACCTGGAGAGCTAAGATCTTGGCTGCGGATGGAAGCGGCTGAGTCCCCTGCACAGGGCAGATTGGGGATCTGGCATCCAGCCCCACCACAGAACCCACAATCCTGTCCACTGGGCCAGGCCACAGCTGATAGGGAACTCTCACAGTGCCCTCACAAGCCTAGGAATTGTCCCTGGCCAGCATAAGCAATGGGGAGGCTGGGGGAGCAGACATGGGAAGCAGCAGCAGACAAGAGCCCCATCAACTGTGGACACGGGGGAAAGTAGAGGAGTTGGAGAAGTTCTTATAGGGGGTGTAAGGATGGACCACCCCAGGAAGCCAAGAAGCCTCAGCCCCAGGATATGCATTTCACAAATCCCAACCAAGTAGGAAGCCCGACCATTATATACAGTGCAAACTCAAGAGGGACTTCGGCCCGTGGTGCCCGAGAGATGAAAGTGTCTGAGATCAAGATGCCAGGATTGGGGAAAGGAGCAAGGCACTGGAGCAAAGTGGATGCCTGAGCAGAAACGTTCAGCAGGAAGCAGGCTGATGAGCCTGGTCGGTACCCCTGAGTGACGATGCCTGTAAGTGGCTGGAAAGGAAACAAGCAGTAAAGACAAAAAGAAAGCAAAGGGACATCTCCTTGTCCAGACCAGCCCTGATCCAGGCAGCACCAGCCCCATCTGGGAGGCCTTAGCTCTGGCCTGTCTGCCAGATTCACCAAAGGGGTGGGAGGCAGCGGGGCTAGTTGGTGAGTGAGGCTGATGGACGGAATGAAGGAGGAAGGTGAGGAAGGAGACAGTTCCTTCTATCACCCAGTGCCTCTGGCAGACACAGATGCAGGTTGTGAGTCCTGAAGCTGACACAATTTGGGGGGCTCTCTTTAAGAAACAGTGTATTTTTTTAAAACACTACTTTGGCAATTTTTAATTGCTAAGATCCCTACCAGGGCCTTGGAAGGGGGCTATGAAAATGAAACCTTTCACGCTTCTCAGTAAATCCATGTCAGGCCTCTGTGTTCATGGCAGCTCTTCAGTCAAGTTCAGGAAAATAAACCTTATGGAAGAGAGCAAGCCAAAGCTGTTTTAAGAACTTTCGTCATTATTATTAATTTAGAGCCCTGCTGACGTGGGTTTACACAAGGGAATCAACTTGAAATTTACATGTGCTGGGATTCCATACTTTTCAAAGCACTTTCACTTGACCCTAAAAATACTCTGAAGGGCGGGTATTTTCTCTCACCCTCATTCATTTCTCTCACAGATTCATGGGTTGCTTACTACATGCCTGCTACTGTGCTGATGCTTGGGACAGAACCATGAGTAAGGGTCAGTCCTGCCTTCAAGGGCTACAATGTAGGGGACAGCCTATATCACCGGTCCCAGGTGATCCCCACCCAAATACCCACCAAGTTTCCGAGGTAAAACATTTTCAGGTTGGGTTGTCAAAGTCCCAATTTCGAGGCAAGGAAAGTTGAGGCCCAGAGAGGTTGGACAAACTGGTGAAGCCGAGTCAGCCAGGAAGAGAAGCGGAGGTAAATCAACTCAGATTTATTGTGCGTCAACTATGTGCTATGCCCTGCCATCAGTCAGCCACGGATTACATCTGATTTAATGCTAAATGACCCTGGGGGCAGCTAATCTCACGTTTCAGGTAAACTGAGGGTCAGAAAGAATCAAAACATGCCCAACGTGGACACATAATGAGGGACAGAGCCTGAATTTGTTCCCAAAACAAATCTTAATACAAAGCCCCAAACTCTTTCTCTTATACAGGTGTTTTCCAACCTTCAATCATCTACAAACGACTCTCACAATTTTTACGATATCCACATAAAATAATGTTTCCTTTAAATTAACTTTAATTTTTTCCTATTGAAAATCTTCCTAAGGAATAACACGCATGAAACTGTAATTTGATGTGGGTTAAAATTGAAAGTTGCCATCCATGTGCCACCTGAAATCATCTCAGATGTCACACAAAACTCACTCAGAGAAAACGCCCCTCGACATTCTGCATTTCACAGAAACAGAATCTTGCTAGATCCGTCACTTTTTCTAGAGATTCTAAAAACTTATGCAATGTTGATATTTCCATTGGGTTGCAGTCATGATAGGGACTTACGAAGAATGAATGCTCCTCACACTGATTCCCAAACATCAAGTTAGCCACCATTCAACCTGCACGTCTGTAGGTTTAGGAAGAAAATAATAAAATTCCAAAAAGTTCCAGGGATTAGAAAACCAGGTAAGGTCCCTCTGTAAGGCTTTCTACATGGATGGTTCGCAAGGATAGTTAGACTTGTCTATGATTTGATTCTTAAAACTAGAGGACTTTACAGTTGGAAGATTATTAGAGCAGCACACGATTGCACTGTAGAAAGAGAGCTGCATGAAATAACAGAGGCTTAACTGTGTTCTATTCCCAGATTATCCCTCCTGGGTCTGTGATAACGTGGGAAAGTCACTTCCCCCTTCTGTATCAGAGTCTTGTCTAGAGGCAGAAGTTCCATGTGGACAGAGGCCATATTTGTTTTGTACACCTCTGTGTCCCAGCACCTGGAACAGTGGTTGGCACATATTAGATGTTCAATAAATACTGGTTGAACGACTGAATCAATCAACCCATTTGTCTATAAATGAACTAACTGCTTCTTAGGTCTCATCCAATAAGTGGAAATAAAGCAATGCTCTAGCCCAGGAAACCATGGGACTAGAAGAGAGTATTTGAGTAGAGACCTCCATATGCGCAAAGTATCGGTGGATAGTCCAATGGATTTAGCACATGAAAACTGAAGGAAAAAACAAGATAAGTCCTCCAACTAGACCACTAAAGCAGGAGCTCAGTGGCCCAGCACTCACAACAACAGAGGTTGGTAGAACTTTAAGAGCCGCAGTGGTAGCGTACAAAGGGGTTGTTAGTTTCCGGTGGACTGATGCAAACCTCAAGCCTTCATCCCACAGTCATCAATGACTTGGATGAGAACAAAGCGAGATATTTATCAATTTCCTAGATGATAGGAAACAACAAGAAGCAGCAAATGTAGTACATGGCAAAATCGGAATCTAAAATGGTTTTGGTAGGACGAGGTGACATAGGAAATCTAGAAATGTAAAACAGACAAGAGACAGACAGTATTTTCCTTAGATTCAAAATGCCAACAGCACAATAGGAAATGGAGAACAAGAAACTTGCAATGCCGTATATTTAAAAGACTCCGTAATTTTGGTTGACTGCACATGGAAGATGAGTCAGCCAAAGTGACGTGGGCGCCCAAAAGCCTAACGCAATCTCAGATTGCGTTCACAGAAATGCAGTGCTCAGAACAAGAGAAGAAAAAGTCCCCTTTTTACCGCATGCTAGAACACTGTTGTCATTTTTGATAAACTTCAAGAAAGACAGAGAGGCACCGAAACACAACCAGATATAGGAGGGAAAAAAATCATTCCAGAAGTCTAGAAAAATCAAACTTTGGGAAGAGAGGGCAAAAAATAAATAAATAAATAAATAAATAAATAAAATAAATAAATAATGAGACCTGTCTTTACGTAGCTCAAGGGAAAAAGAATTAGCCTCATTTTCAAAAAGGTATAGCAGCGTAGTGGATATTTTCTGATACCGAAAGCTGTCAACACCCAAAATGAGCTGCCGTGTGAGAGGCAGGGGCCCATCGCAGGAAGTGGGTGTCTGAGAGAGAAGGCTGATGAGGGCTGGGCTTTGCACCAAGGATCCCTGCAGTCCTGAGGGTGACACTGCAAGAGAGCTAACTCAGCACAGGTGTCTAAGTCAGGTCCTACTCTGACACACCCCAGCCTCTGATCCTCTCCCCAATCTAGAGTGCTAGTCAAATTCAGCAAAAAGTGACTGACTGGCTTCATCTGGGAAGAAGCAGCGTTTCCTGTATTCCCTCTAGACTGAGGCCTGGCTCTCTGCTGCAAGGCAGGCAAAGAAAGGAGAAAGCAATTTAAGAAGTAGCCGCAGGGCAGAAAAGGGAACCGATTGGGTGAACGGACAGATAATCACGGATATAATACAATCAAATTCGGAGGAGACCTTCTCTCTTCAGAGCTGTGCAGAGGAAGTTTTTTGAATGCAGTTTTGGTTTCTCTTCTCCACCCGAACTCCACCCGCCATTTGCTCAAAGAAGAAAAATTGCTGCGTGTCTAACGAAGCCCCTACTAAGGTCTGAAACTGTGTTTAACACCTCATCCCCAACGGCCAGTCTACTTCTCCAGCCATGAAGTTGAGAGCAGAAGAGCAAGGCCAGGTGCTCAGAAATGCATCACTGACACATAAGGAAAATATTGGCTCCCATTTGTTGAACACATACTATGTGCCAGGCACTGTTAGATTTTATATTTTACATTTAGGTAAAATGTAATTACCTATTATAATATAGCTGAGGAAATTAAGGCTCAGAAAGGTTAAATGGCTTGGCCAAAATGTCATCACTCCAAAATGATCACAGCTCATGTTCACTAAATGCTTCCTATGTGCCAGATGCTGTTTTTAAGCAATTAAATGTTTTATCTCATTTATTCCTCACAGCAGCCCTATGAGATAGGTTCTCCTATTGTCCCCATTTTATAGATGAGAAGAGTGGCCCAAAAGGGCCTACATGACTTATTCCCAAAGTCACAAAACTACAAGGTAATGTATCCTAACACTCTTTCCTCTTTCCTCTGGGCCACGCTGACATTGTAGAAGAAATCACCCTAGCTCTGCCTCTGGTCTACCAGGCAGGGGCCCTCCAGTAGATCAGGAAGGACTAATACGCTTTGAGCAGTGTCCTCTCTGTGTCCTGCACTGGGACAGACACATGTGTGCAGGGGCTTACAGAGAGCAAGGAAACAGTATCCGGATGGCCTGGCCATGCAGCCAGGAGTGGTCCAGCTGGGGGGCCCCTCAAAGCTGAGCCAGAAGCCAAAGCACAGTCACACCTCTCTCTGATGTGAAGTGACACTTCCTCTGTGTCCACACCTCCACACACCGCTTTGCTTCCTTTTGTCATCAGGTCCCCCACTGCCCACTGCCTCTTTTCCTGACCCAAGAAAAACCTCCAAACCAAGTCTGGTTTAAACTCGAACACTTTACACCATTTCTCCTTTTGCCAAGCGGATCAGAATCTGGGAGGTCTTTCAAGCTAAGGCCAGCCCATTCCATCCCTCCTGGAATACCAGACTAAGTAAAAAGTATATTCCTGGAGTAGTGGCAGCAGCTGGCCCATGATGGGGAGTAATTTACCACTGATGTTATTTAGAACTGGTGCACGGTGATGATGAAAAGTAGACCAACTTTCAGTATGCATCGTTATTGCTTTTAAATTCTCTATAGACCGTGCACACCATCATTGCATGCACGCAGGGACTGCTCCCACATGCCCTGTCCCCTTGGTAGGCCACTGCCTGGGCGGCTGCTCCAGAAGTTCTGCAGCCAGTGCCTCAGTCAGCAAACTATCTGCTCCTCAGACACTTCCTTAGTGTCATGCAATAAACTGCCTGGGCACTTATCAAATTAAAGATAAAGATTTCGCTTTTTAAAGATCAGAGTTCAAATGTCGATCAGACTAAATCAAATGACTAGGGGAAAGATGAGTTACAGTCTCCTTTCAGGAATAAATGCTTACTTTCACTTATCCATATCAAGGTGCAATTTTAATTGCTCTTATATGACAGAAGTATCCCTTGTCTATAAATTTGCCCATTCATGGCAACCACATGGCCAACTCCAAAGAAATGAAGTTGGAAAGCACCCTGCACCCCCAGACTGTCTTAACACCAGGCCTGTGCCAGTCTCTCGCTAAAGGAGGCCAGCACACTCACTCACGGTCTCCCAACACCTCCTGCAGAGAGGCCTTACATACAGCCTAGCCACTGAGGAGAAAACCCAGTAGGAAGAGCTAACAGGGACAAGCACCAGGTGGCCTGGGATCCTGTCTTTCCCTGGTGCAGGTCAATTGCCAATGACAAACCGATACACAGAAGGCTGCTGCTTACGTGAGCGGTACTGCATCTTCTGTAACGTTCTCAGAACTTTGTGGATGTTTTTCATGCTGCTGTCTTTCTGGCTATACAAGAGAAGCCGCTGAGCATCTGAGAACAGGCGAGACACACTGCAGGGGGTACAAGAAGAGCGGAAAAGCTCTGGTCAGTCCAGCTGCCTCTCTCACTTGAACCAAGTGCCTGCCCCAGCCTGGCTGCCAGGTCCTCCACTCCTTCTGCTCCCCACACCCAGCCTCACTGATTCCCCAGATTTCCAACCTCCCACCCACCACCCCTGCCCCAACTGCTCTTCCCCAGGTGTCCGCACAAGCAAATCACACCCCCCGCTTCAAGGCCCATCCCATGTGCCTCCTCTCCAGGAAGCCCACACACACACACACACACACACACACACGCACTCCCCTCCCCGCCCCGCCCCCCCAGGGCCGACTTTTCCATGAGACACAGTAGGCACAGTGCCTAGGGTTCAGGATACTCTTAAAATCAGAAAGAATATGTATAATGATGAATCCAGCCTGGGTTATATTCATCTTTAGATCAACACACTCATAAAATTTTCAATATTTTTGCATGGAAGAGAGGGCCCACGAAAGCAACAAAGCCTAAAGTCCATGAACATTTTAATGTGGCCCTGCCTCCCCAGCTGCAGCTTGCTCAGAACTGTCTTGATAAATCTTCTACAGTCCTTCGTCCATCCTAAATCATGCCATGGTTCTGTGCGTTCCAAGAAATCTTCAATGGCTCATTCGGCAAACACTTACTAAGCCCATATGTCTCTGGTGTTGAAGTCAGGAGCCAGGAATACAAACGGTAAGAAAGTGGCATCCTGGCCCTCCGGGAGCTCACACCCAGGGAAGAGACAGACCAGACAGTGGGACAGTGCAGTGTGAAAGATGCCGGCTGAGTAAGAGAGGTGATCTGTGAACAGAAAGGACCAAATTCCCCCGGCCTTGGCTGTGAGCTCCTTGAGGGCAGGCCCCTTCCTACTCACATCTCTCTACCTACCCCTCCCCCAGCTCCCAGGCCAGCTGGTTCAGATGCACAGTGAATGTCTTTTACACGAGTGGGCTAAGTGACAGATGAAGAAGGTGTGCTGTGTCTCCCTCCTCAACTTACCAACCAGTCTTTGCCCCCCGCCCCCCCAGCCACACGACTTTTAGCTACACATCGTTACTCCTAAAATACACCAAAGGTAGGTCTTAAATCCTGGCAGCAATTCTCCCTGCCTGCATTTTGCACACTTTATCACACAAATCTTTACAAAAGCAACTCCACTCAAATCCAACCATTCAAAATTCTCCAGAGGTTGAGAAGGGAAGGAAAAGTATTAACCAGCAAGTTTGGGAAAGAAAACATGATCTGGTACTTACATGGATTTGTTAAAGTTTCCGACAACCCCAGGAGCCTCACCAGGAGTCGGATAACGGAAACACGGGTTATTGGCATTACAGATAATCCCCTGAATCCACGGAAGAGTTCCTGCAGAGGGCATGGCTTTGTTTGGAAAGTGGCCTGTTGACATCCAGGAGAAGAAAAATGCAGGAGAAACATTAATTCTCTGAAGCAATGTTGGGACCTGATCTTTATCTCTATTGGTTCCACCCATACATTCTCCATCCCAAAGCTGTCTGTCCCATCCCCCATATCCCAGAGACCGGCCACTTCTGACTAATCCGACCATGAGTTGGAAAATTGGCATCAGATAGCTATTCTTAATCTACCTGACAGCATCTGTAGAATGGGATTCATGACACAAACCTTGGAGCAGTGGTGAGAGGGGTAAATCAGACCATATACAGAGAGGGCCTGGCCTGTAGCTAGTACTTAACCATCTTCCGTTCATCACCACCCACCTCACCTTTCAGAGACACAGAGGGGCCCTGGGGATAATCCAACTCCTTCACATTCTAAAGCGGAAACCATGGCAAGATAAGGTGGTAGGTGGAGAACACAGGGAATCAGTGGGCAGGGCTGGGAGTAGACGCACATTTCCATGATCTCAATCCATGTCCCTTCCCTTTGGCCCCCTGTATACCTGGAGCCCTGTCCGATCCCCTTTGTGCTGTCCTCTGTTGGCCAAACCTGTTAGTTCAACCTCCTATGCCAGCTCACAAGCTCCTCAAAGGCATCGAATCAGCTTGCTGCTAACTTGGAGTCAGATGTCACCTGTGAAGCTACATTTGTCCTCGTTGCTATTATCACGCATCGAAACAATGAGCCCCATTCAACAGTGCATCTCCTCACCCTCCTTTTCCTTCACTATGGAGGAGCTTCTGACAAACAGCATGATGGGGTGTATTTGGCGGGTCTTAGGCGTCACAGGCACAGTACGGTTTGTGGCAGTCTGTCATGGGCGCTGCTTATGCGGAACAAGAAAATGTGCCCTGGAACAAGAGCTCTTAATTGGAGGACCAAGCATGTGTGAATTCCTTAGGACAGAAAGGCCACGGCTCCAGCTTTCATCATATTCTCAGGGTTATCTGTGACCCCAAAGAGGTAACAACCATTGAGAACCCCAGCTCTAGGTGGCAAAGAGCCGTGTAGCTTCACAGGCTTTGGGGTGAGACCAACTGCAATTCATATCCAGTCCCTGCAACACGCTGAACAGTGACTTTGGCCAAGTCCCTGAACCTCTAACCCTCAGTTTCCTCATCTGCAAAATGAGGATAAACATACAACCTCCTTCACAGAGCTGCGGGAAGTATTCCATGAGTTCTTACAGGCAAAGCACGTAGCAGAGTGCCTGGCACGATGTCAATGCTGAGTGAATGGGCCTGGTAGGATTATTGAGGCACTGGGGTCGGAGCCTACAACAGTATTTACTCCACAACAGTCCCGTGGAAACACTCCTTCCATCGCACAACTACCACCTTCCTTCATTTTACCATTTTCACGCAAATGTACTCACAGAGTGTCCCCAGAAGCTAACCCATAGCTAGGACCTGCTACACTGCATTTCCATTTTGGGGCCCTTCTAGCTGTCTTTTTCCTTCCATCCGTATTCCAACCAGAGAGGCAACATCCAAAGCAAGGATGTAACAAGATCTGATCACTGTGGCCACGCTGAAGGGACTCTGGCCTTTTGAACATTTACTTAGTTAACCTCCTTATCTCCCTGTTAATAGTTCAAGGAAAACCAAACAAGGTCCCTTGCCTAAGTCAGCTGCTCCTCAGGCAGGGGAGATTTATGTAACCCAACCAAGTACTCGAAGGATCAAGGGAGTCTCCCCTTTGACCTCCCAGAGATAGTGGTACCAAGGACAGGGTGGTGTTGGTACAGGCAATACAGGGCAATCAATGGAAGGGGAAGGTATTCAAGGCTATACCTTGGTGGGTGAAGCAAAGACCCTTCCCTGTATGTTGAGTCCCATCTTATTTGCAAACAAAAGCAGCAAGAGGACTTAGCACTGAGTGCACAGGATGACAATCAAGTAGCATAATGGACTCCCCGGACCCAGGGAAGTAATTAGGACCTTGATGGTTCTGGGTCAAACTGCAAAAGATTTACTGGGAAGAATTCCAGAGCAATCCTTTGCTTCCAGAGATGAGCTACCTCTGCAAGATTCACCTTAGCCCTCTCCCTTCTGGCTAGGTCCCTAGAAGGTGGTGAGAACAGAAGGTAAGGTTGCAAGAAGTGCATAGATGGAAGGCACAAGTCGTATCTTCCTTCTATATGCATAGGAATTCCATAACATTTCTGAGACACTATGGCCTAGATTTAGTGGGCTCTGGGTTCAAATTAATAACTTGACAAAGATCACAACCTCAGCAAATGCCAGAGCCCAGATTCAAACAAACTCCAATTTGTCTGATCCAAAGTCTGCCAATTTCTACTGCACCATCTTGCCTGCTTGTGACCATTCTAGAGAGAAAATAGCTGAGCAGATGAAAAGGCCTAGTTTTCCCTAAAATGTGCATTTCAGTGGGACTTAAGGTAATGCTTAAATAAAATCAAATATGCATTTGCTCATCAATCTGTGGGATTCCAAAAGAGAAAGCAGAATTACCTCCCAGGCTCACAAATTGGGTGTATATTTCATTTTATGTTCTTTTCTTTTTTGAGGAAATCTGAAAATCTGGTAGAATATTCTTTAGGTTTTGTGGGGGTTTTAAAAACTTGAATATATGTATATATATGTATATAATGTGTACTAGCAAATTAGCAGTTATGTGCCATGAGAGAGACAGGACCAGACCAAGAACACAACTAAAGGTGACCCTAGTCCCATTCCTTTCCTATCCTGCAAGCCTATGGGGCTGGCAGGGTGTGGGTAGAACTAGTTAATGGTCGGATAAGGTACAAGGGCAACAGAACAAAGGTTCCACCTAAACCCCCTACATAAATGCTGATCATTTAGACTGGGACCCATTTCTGCAGTGTCAATCCATCCCGCAAGCCCGGCCAAGAGAGAAAGACGTGATTGTAGGATAACACTCATGATAAACATATAGTGTAGGTATATTGCTCCTTTTCATAATGATGATAAAACGCAGGTACCAAGAACCAAGTCACTTACCCAAGGTGATATATATACCTAGTAAGTTTTGAAGGCAGGATTCAAACGCAAGTAACCTGACATCTAGAGCTTGTGTTCTTGGCCACTACTGTATTTTCTACACTCACTGTAAAGACCATCATCAAAACACAGGATTGGAAGTCAGATAACTTGAGCTTTATTTCATCTCTGTCACTTATTAAATGTGTGACCTTGGGCAAGTCCCTGAACTTCTCTGAGCCCCAATTTATCTATCAAGCAAATGATAACAATAATAAAGTCCATTTTACAAGGTTGTTATGAGACTCAAATGACCATTAGTCCATCTGAGAAGTTCTACACAAATGCTACTTAAAATTATGTGTTCGATGATTTGCAACTGTGTAGTAAAGCATATGCAGAAGATGGACAGGGACCAGATGACAATGGTGTTGAGACACTACCTTCAGGGGCTTTTTTAATCACCACTTTCTAAACTATCAGTAAGGTTATTTGACTTTCGTGATTTAGAATGTGTGACAGATGTTGGCTATTATAATTATTATTATCGCCATTCACTAAGACGGAAAATAGTTTCCTGAATTCATGCCTTATCAAAAAATCGGAAGTCTAGCTTTTCTGTTCCAAACCATTCACAATGTTTCCTAAAGATCGCATCTAGGGAAAGGTCAAATTTAGCCCATGCCCATTGTCTGGATTTCACTTGCCAGGGGGGAGTCTCAAGCAGGATGCTCAGATACTCACATTCATGTTGTTCATAGGGTGGGTAGCTCAGCCGAACGGAGATGAGGATCAGGAAGATAAATAGAGGCCAGGCCACTTCCAGCAACAGCTGACACTGAGTGGGAAATAAGACAGAACACTGTGAATTTAAATAATAACTTGGATGCTCAATGCTACTAGGCTTTGGGAAATCTACAGGAAAGTTAACTAAGCAATTGGTGAACTTCTCCAGTCTCTCCCACCACTCTCTAAGTTTTCATAACACTGAATTGTTTGCAGTTTTCACAGTGTAACACACTATTCTGTACCTCTGTATTTTCCTTAAGAAAGGGAAGATGCTTCCCATCCTGCTTCATCTGTCTTCTGCTCCTTCTTCAAGACTCAACCGGGTATAATTTCCTTTACTAAAATCTCAGGCTAAGCTAGAAGCCCTTCTCCTAGGCTCCCACCTGAAATCGTCTGTGTCTATCCCTGGCTTCTTTACTGCAATATGAGCACCCTGAAGGCAAGCGCTGGGTCCAGTCATCTTTGCTTCCCTGGCCTCATTGGAGTTCCAGGGACATAATGACCATTTGTTGAAAGGGGAAGGCCAGGGCAACCTGCTGTGCTTAATACACACCACCTCTGCTCCTTTAAATGCACACAAAGTTGCACCCCATGGGGCTGAGAAGAGGGTTCCAAAGACCAACAGAAATTCACACACAGTTCCATCTTGACCTCCATGCACCCCAGACTGAAAAGAGCTGGGAAGAATGCAAAGTTCTTCCCCATCCATTAAGGTCTGGTCAACATCTTCTCCAGTGGGTTAAAAGATCATTAAATTTAGAAGTAAGCATGATCCAATGGTTAAACCAATTCTCTAAAGGAAAACCCTGCTTCAATAAGTTACCAAGGGAAAAATAAGCACAAGGTCAGGATGGAAATCATTAGACATAATTTAATTGAAACAGTGGTGTTCAAACAATTACAGATGCTCATTGGCTTATGACACGGTTATGTCCCAATAAATCCACCATAAGTTGAAAATACTGCAAGTCGAAAATACATTTACTACACCTAACCTACTGATCATCATAGCTTAGCCTAGCCTGTCTTAAACAAACATGCTCAGAACACTTACATTACCCTACAGCAAAATCATCTCACACAGTGACTACCCTATAGATTATCGGTTGTTTAACCTCCTGATCGTGTGCCTGACTGGGAGCTGCAGCTCACTGCTGTAGCACAGAATCACAAAAGAGTATCATACCCGTATGCGAGCCCAGGAAAAGATCAAAATTCAAAGCACAGTGTTTACTGAATTGGTAATCACTTTTGCACCACAAAAAAGTGTAAGTTGAATCATCGTAAATCGAGGACCATCTGTAAGGACACTGCCTGATCTCTCACCTCTTTCTTCTTTTTATTTCTAGACTTTGAAGTTCTAATTAGGCTAAACACCAAAGAGCCCAAAAGAGTCATGGGGCGTTGTGGTTAAGAATAATTAGAACTGTGGCTTCAGAGCCATAAAGCCAAGAGAACACTGGTATGAAATTCCCCCTTTTAACAGAAGTTTTTTTCTTGATCCTCAAGTCCATATATTTTTATTGTAGAATATGTGAAATTTAAAAAATACAGCAAAGTAGAAAAAAATGAAATATAAATCACCCTTATTCCTACTTCCCAGGGAGAATGACTAGTAAATCGAGCTAACAATGGTTCTCTGTTAATACTTTGTGTCTTTTTTTTTCTATGCATACAGAAATAATATTTCTTCTCTACAAAATTGAGATTATACAGCATATGTAGTTTTGTATTTTCCTTTTTCATTTAACATCTCACTGGGAGTGTTTTCCAATGATATAAAATATTCTCTTAAAGTATGTATTTTAATGGCCACTTAATATTCCACACTATGAATGGATCATAATTAATTAAACTTTTCTGATATTGCTGGTGCTTCAGATTGCTTTCGGGTTTATGTTTATTATTTGTTATTGGATTTTTGGTATTTTAAACAACCCATTTTTAATTTCCAAAGACCTCTGATATGGTTCCACATTAACCTTTTTTTTTAAATCTTCTTTTTGGAAGGAAATACAAAGATGATAACAGTGGATGTCCAGGGGTGATAAGAAAATGGGTGATTTTTAAAAATACTTTCCTGTGTTTCCTAAATTTTCCATAAATGAAACAAACAAACAAAACAACCCACCATTACCATATAACTATGAAGAAGCACACCAGGGGGGAAAAAGACAAACGGGTCCCTCTTTGGAAGAAGGCATGCTGTCAATGGGATCTCCAAGACCAAAGATGGGGCTCATCTTGTGTCTATAAATATTCCCAAAGAGGCAACACACACTGACATCGCCAAGCTTTCAAAGGACATTGGGCCTCTTCTGCCAGCTGAGTGGGAAGTCCCTCCTCAGGATTCTCCAAGCATCTTGTGCCTTTATCAGCACTTGGCACAGCAAGGGTCCTATTTATGTGGGAGCGTCTCCCTTTGTGTCACTTTCTTCTCACTAAGGCTACCACATGATAAGGGCTTAAAAAAATGTTTGTTGAGTAAGAGAATGAACTAAAGTTTATAAAATAATGAAGATGGAAATATAAATCTGTTGAGCCCTTTGGGAAAGCAATTTTGCCATATGTATTCCAAAGACATGTTTATCCCTTTTGACCAAGTAATATTCCCGGGAATACATCCTATGGATGTAAATTTAAAATATCAAAAAGCTAAATATATGAAATTATTCGTTCATTGAAACACTATCGCTGGAAAATACTGGAAACAACTTAATTAAACAGCAGTAGGGAAATGATTAAGTGATGGTATATCTACTCAACAATATAGTATGCAGTCATTCCAACAACGTTGATGAAACACAGACACTATCAACAATATAATACTAAGTACAAAAAGCAGAACACAAAATTGTATCCATTTCAAGCTTATAGCTAAATAAAATCACAAATATTGACAGACAGGAATAAAACTTGTTAAAAATGACATAACTGTATGACTTCAGAGAAAAATAATAAACTCAGAAAAAAAATTAAATGAAGAGCATGAGTAAGAAAAATAGTCATCAACCTCGAAGCTCTGAAGCTACCATTTATAATTTTAGGATAAATAGTAGCTACCATTTATTTAAAGTCCAATATGTAGCAGGCACGTTATATATGGATTATTTCATTTAATCCTTAGAAAAACCTGTGATGTAGGAACCATTGTTGTCTCCACTTTATATGTGGCAAGGCTAAAGGTCAAGGAAGGGTAACCCTAGAGCTAGTCAGCAGCATAGGTGAGATTAGCAGCCAGTTCTGTCCAACCCCAGAGGCCACATGAAATTCTATTTGACACAGCAAGTGGCACAGGTGGGAAATGATTCCACTAGAATGGCATGGTCAAACACCAGCAACAGGTTCCATACAGGTAAAGTGAATTCATGGCCTATAGATTTATTATAGTTACAGCTAATACGGAGCCCCTATTATGTACCAGAGCTTTTTACACTTCTCATCTCTAATATTTAATTCTCACAATAACCCTGTGAGGTAGGTTGTACCATTACCATTTTAGAAGAAACTAAGGTTCAAACAGGTTATGAGCCATGGCCTGGTAAGGGAGCCCATCAGCATTGGAACCCAGATCTACTGACCCCTAACTCTGCACGTTTGCATCCATCATGCTGCCTCTCACAGAGCCATGTTTGGCACATAAATCTTTTAAGATGACCAATTCTATCACTCACCCGCCCTGCTGAGCGCCGATCTGACCCAATGAATCAAACCTATGTCCCTGGACATCTCTGCAGCCCCCACATTTAGGACCCTTTAGGGCAGCAGATGCTCAAAATATGTTCGTTGATTGAAAAAAAAAAATGAATGCGTCTTGCCCATGGCACTGATATTAAAGGGCACAAAGAAAATCTTACTAGTCTTTTACGACTTCTGAAACCAGTGAGCGTAAAGCAGATCAGGGAAAGAGCTAAGAAAAATGCTAACAATAATGGGGTTAACACTTCAATAGGTTTTACTACATACCAATGTTCCAAGCGCTTTACATGTATTAACTCATTTAATCTCCAAACACCATTAGTGCTATCATTATACTCATTTAACGGACGAGAAAACCAAGCCTCAAAGAGTTAATAAATCGCTCAAGGTTATACAGTTGGTAAATGGCAGAGCCAAGATTCAAAGCCAGTCCCATTCAAGGGTCCCTGCTCTTAGCCACTAAGCACAGCAACCTCCTTATGCCCCGTGCCCTGTCCCTAGAGTATCTAGATTCTGAATAATATACCCTAATGCATCTTTTGGAGGAAAACTTGATATGAGACCCGGTCTTATTTTCGGGGAAACATGGTACCCTGAAAATAAGCCCTAGCTGGACAGTCAGCGCTAATGAGTCTTCTGGAGCAAGAATTAACATAAGACCAGGTATTATATTATATTGTATTGCATTATATTATATTAAAGACCCGGTCTTATAGTAAAATAAGACTGGGTCTTATATTAATTTTTGCTCTTAATATAGAGAAACACTGTTTTCAAAAGGTGTTTCACCAAAATCAGGTGCCTTCTTTCAGCATTGGGTATTAAAATAATAAATCTGATGTTTAACTGAATTGCTACAATGAGCTGCTGTGGGGAGCAGCAAAGCATCCCTTTGTACCTTCCTTCTCATTATTCCTCAGCTATAATGTGCAGATAATCTAAGTATTAGGTTGGTGCAAAAGTAATCGCGGTTGTCGCAATTATTTTTAACCTTTCAATACCTCTAGAGGTAGGTTTTTCAATAGTAGCACTATTGACATTCTGGGCAGATAACAGTTGTGGGGGACCCCTCCTACAGACTGTAGAATGTTTACCACATTCCTGGCCTCTACCCACTAGATACCAGCAGCACCAACTAACCCCCACCCCCAGGACAGTGACAACAAAAAACGTCTCCATTCCTTACCAAATGTTCCTGGGGCGTTAAAATAGAGCTAGGATACTTTGTAGAACTTGATAAGCTAATAAGATTCAATGGGTAAAAGAAATAGATGAAATTATCAAAGAATATTCTGAGAGGCAAAAAAAGAACAAAAAAGTGGGGACAGTGAGTTCCCCCACATCTCAGAATGTTCAAAGGGAACAGCACGCTCTGGACTATAGCAGCAAGAAAATAAAAAATACTTATCAAATGGCCAAATCCATAATCCCAAAATAGCTCCCTACACAGATAAGATTTTGTTAAATGCTCCAGAAATAACTAGAAAACGAACAACTGTTTAATAAAAGCCGCTGGGATGACATGATATCAATGCAAAGAAAAATTAATTTGAGACCCATTCCTGCTACCATATACTTCAGTTAGGTCTGCGCAAATTAAAGTAAAATCTTCAGAATCAAATCAGAGAAATGCTAGAAGAAAACACAACTTTTAAAACCAGGCCTGCCCTCCCAGAACTATACAGCCTCATGCACTGATGGTAGTTTTGTTAATTGGTTTGATCCTTTGGAAGGACATCTGGCCATAGACTTCAAGGGCTATTTCCCTTTGACCTAATAATCCTACTCCCGAGATTTTGGCTTAAGGAAGTAATAACAAAAATAAGAAAAGGCTAGATATATAAAATCTTTATAACTATTTATAACACAAACACTGGAAACAATCTAAATGCTGGCAGTAGAATATAAACTTGTAAAATAAAAACTGAGTTGATGGATTACTATAAAGCTACCAGGAATGTCAATGGAATCATCCCGGGGGAGATTTGGGGCCAAAAGATCCAGCCCTTCCTCTCACTACCTTACTAACCTACAATTCTTTCTTCACCTGTGAAGCAGGAACTGTATTGCATACCTCTCAGAACTGCTATGAAAATCAAGATAATGGATAAAAAACTACTTTCAAAACTACGAAACACAGCCTACACACCAAGGATCACTACTATAAATATGAAGATTATTTGGAAATAAGGGAACATACACACCAAATAACATGAAAGGAAAGAAGGAAACAGAGCATCAAATGGTATATATGTTTATATAAAATAACTACAATTGTCTCCTTGGGCTACTGTCACTCAAGTCCCCTCAGTGACAAGGACCACACACAAGCTGACCCTGGTGATCATGGCCCGTCTACCCTTCCCCAGCTGCAAAGCCCTGTGTGATCTGGCCCTGCCGATTCCCAGCTCATTCTCAGCCAGGCTTCATTTGCTCCACCAGTGCCACTGGCTTTTCGGTTCTTTGATTCAGGAACATGCATTAGGCCCCATGGCCTTCACATCCTGTATCTATGCCTGGAATACCGTGCCCCTGACCCCTGGGCTTCTGACATTCCCCTGGCTAACGGCTGCTGGAACTTCAGGGCTCTCCCTTCATGACCTTCCAGTCTAAACTAAGTCCCTGTCCACAGCATGGTAGTATCTAACACAGTACCATTATTTGCTTTTTTTCATAATTTATCACAGTTTGCTGTTATATTTTTACCTGTGTGGTAATATCTGCTCCCCTCACTACACTGTAAGTTCTATAAGGGCAGGGGTCATGTCTGCCTGGTTCACTACTATAGACCCAGCTCACTGTCCCATATGTGGTAGATGCTCAATAAATATCTGCCCAAAGAAACAAAAACTGGCTATGAGTGCTAATATTCTTCATTCCACAGAAGGGGAAACTAAACGCTAGGAGAAATGAGTTTCCCTAAATCCAGTGGCATATAGTGGCCAAGCTGGAATTAGAATTGAATTAGAATTAGATAACAACTAGAATTATTAACTGGATTTGAACCATCATTGCCAGGACAGTGAAGAAATGTGTCAGGTGAAACTGGAAGTGGGGAGAGGATACGGAAGTTTTTCCATCACTCTGTAAAATTCTCTAATGGCTCTTAAACACTTTTATTTTTTATTTATTTGATAAATAAATATTTATTTATATATTCCTTGTCATTGAACAATCCCTAAATACTGACACGCTAATTTATGCAAAAAATAAAATTATCTATTTTCTCAACCACATGGCTAGTCAGATCTGAGAAAATATTTTAACAGGAAAGGCAAAAAAGAGGCCATATGGCCGCACTCTGTCCCATCTGTTCCATGGGGACCTTGGCCTCCAGCGCAGCCTAAAACCAGACGAAGATCCTGAAAACGCTGAACCTCCTTGCTCTTCCTGTCCCAAGCCCTGTTTGTGCTGAATGACTGCCACCCACACAAGTTGACTGTTACTTTGGACCCAAACTGAGCTTTGCACCCAACTTTCGCAACTCAATTTCAATGTATTCTTTGCCCAACAAGAAACGGAAAGCTAATCCTGGCAGATGGTCCCCATCAGTCTGCACCGGGGGGCACCAGACAGGCCCCCAGGAATCATCAGCAAACAAGGACACAGAGAAAAGGCAAACAGCCGCCTTTCAACAGGGTTGCCCTGCGCGCACGCACCGTTCAGCTCCCAGCCTTTACTTATTCTTGCTAATCTTCCTGGCAGCAGCACAGAAGGCCCTAGAGTGGGGAGCCTCCTTGAGACCTGAACTCAGATGTCCCACTTAACACATTTACCTCTCACTCGGCAAATACTGATCCCAGGTGCGAGGCCCTGGGGCCAAGCATGTACATTCCAGGATCTCAGAAGGGAAACGAGCGATGATTCTCCATATATTGTGGGCAAGAACGATCATGGAGCTGCTAACTTCTTCCCTGCCTAATGGCCAGGACTAGTTCTGACTATGTGAGCTAACAAAGTGGAATCAAACCCCTTAACAGGTTCCAATGTTAAATAATATAATCTAGAAATCCAAGCCACGTAGATTGGGAAATAACTACCAGTCAGAACCTAAGATCCAGGGACATTACACCTTTAGGGCAGATAAAGCAAAGCCTGCTAAAAAGGGTCTGTGCCTGCAGGGCCACCAGGAAATTGGTTCTGGTGCCACTTCCATGACCGACCCACTCTGCACCCCTACCCCTTGCCCCAAACCTCAGTCTGTCAACTGTATAAGAGGCAGGCTAGATCTTACCAGCTTTGATACTCTTAAGCATCTGCGACCTGAAATAAACCACCTTTCTTTCTGGCTCAGCAAAATACATTTCCTTTAGACATTAGAAGGGGAGGTAACAGGGACAAGCTAGCAGGCAGTGGTATATCATCTAAAAAAGCCCTTTGTGTCAGGATGCTGTAGCCCTACTTCCTCCTTCAACAGGAACTCGGCCACAAGACTACAAATTGCCTTTGAGTAAACCTGCCTATCTCGCTAATCTTAACTCTTTTAAAACCCATAAGCTAAACTGAGCAAGAAGCAACAAGCTCAAGACCAGTCTGGATGGCCCAACTCCACATCCTGGTTTAGGGCCCTATGCTCCCAATTCCATGGGGGACCTTGGGGAAAACCTTTCCCTGCTTTGTACTCAGTATTCTTATCTGTAACATGAAAGGCTTGGACTGAACTACCCTTGAGACCTCCTAAAATGATATGATTCTTTCCCCTCCTCACTGGCTAATGGACACACCACAGCAGAGACGCTGTCCCATCATGTGGGCTGCTGTCATCAGGAAAAGACAAGGCAGGAGACCTGGACCACACAGTAGCTAAGAAATGAGGAAGAGAGATGAACATAGAGGACCTGAGAACACCAGAATCTGGTAAGAGCCATAGAAGGCAGGAAGAAACGCGAAGAAGACAGCTAAGAAATGAGGATGAGAGATGAACATAGAGGACCTGAGAACACCAGAATCTGGTAAGAGCCGTAGAAGGCAGGAAGAAACGCGAAGAAGTCAGCTAAGAAATGAGGATGAGAGATGAACATAGAGGACCTGAGAACACCAGAATCTGGTAAGAGCCGTAGAAGGCAGGAAGAAACGCGAAGAAGTCAGCTAAGAAATGAGGATGAGAGATGAACATAGAGGACCTGAGAACACCAGAATCTGGTAAGAGACGTAGAAGGCAGAGAGAAACGCGAAGAAGTCAGAAACTTTAAGATCTTGAGACTGATGATAGAAAAATGATAACACTGAAAAGTAATGTGACATAGCAGTTTAGAGTAGTTTAGATGATCTGGATTTGAATACTACATGTGCTTCTGTGGACCTCAGATAAATTACTTAACCTCTCTCTGCGCTTCCCCAGGTATAGCAAGGAAATCACAGTACTTTGTAGGGTCATAAAAAGATTAATCGCGTTAATAGCGCTCTATTTAGCACCTAGCACATGGAAGCTCATTCTAAGTGTTTGCTTTTCTTATATATTAGGTTTTATATTTTACCATTGTTGTTATTATTGTTAATAAACAGATAGGATACGTAGAGTCTAGTCCCTACTCTCTCAGTAGTACCCTTGGGATTCAGGTCCCCTCTTCTAACATGAAGGACTAAACAAAATCTGTGTTTCTCAAACTAGAATCCGTGTGTGTGCGTGTGTTCTTGATGGATTATATATGAGGTCCCTGTGATAATTTTAAACATTTTGTGTTTTCATTTCAATGTTTATCTAAACGAACTTGAATAAACATACCTGGATTTTCTGAATGTCTACTTTATAACCAAGTTCTGGCAGAAGATTTCAAAGCCTAAGTTTATATTTGTGTTTGTGATTATGTTGGCACCAATATAATTGGTGACTAATGAGAAAGGAACAGATGCAGACACCATTTATGAATGATGAGACTGGACCAAATGAAAGCCAAATGACATCAAATGAAGGTCATTAGAAACATGGTTGGAGAATTGAATCCTTAGAACATAGTAACACAGAGTGTTTAAACTCAAAAGGATTGGCACCACACCATTCACTACCATATGACGTTACTACTTCTAATTTGGTTTCAGCTAAACAATGTCAGCTGTCTTACTAATTAAGGATGCTAATTTACATTGTATTGGTTTTGCAATTTTGTTTGCATTTAATTTGTAAGTATGTATGTGTCATATGATTGTATAATAGCACATACAATAAGAGGTTTGTATCTAGTTTCACATATGTACATATTTAAGCAACATTATAATAAAAAGAAATTTAGTGAACACAAAGGGACCTTGACATTTTTATTCTTTTAAAGAAGGTCCTAGCATTATTCTAGTTTAAGAAACACTAAATTATCTCCAAGGTCCCACACAGTTCTTTGAGTCTAAGAATGATGATAATTTTGGTTATAGGAATGTTAGGCATCATTAAGATAGCCAAGTGGGGGTGTAGGCTTGGACTTCAGGAAAAAAGGCAGGGCAAGAAACAGGGACTTAGAAGCCAACTACAGAGAGGGGCAGCTAAACCCAGAAGACTAGATGGGGTCCCTAGGGGAGTTCAGATATAGAAAAGCAAGTTGACCATGCCTTATAGCCCTCCCCTTCCTCTGTGGAAAAATACCATTCACCTGCACGCTAAAGACAATCTTCTCAGGATTACTCGAAAAATTACTGCCCCATTGGGGAAGTGAATGAACCAGGTCTTTGTTTTATATTCCTCCAGACTTGCAGTCAAAGCTGAGAGTTCACAATGACACTAAAAGATTCAGTCTCTGATCTCTAAAAGCTGGGCCATTATCTCGCTTCATTCCCACCCCCCAGGAATACAGGGGTCCGTGAGGTGCTCTTGGAGAGCCCCCGAGCTGCAGGAAAGGGAAAGGGTGGAATGGTCAGAGGCAATTCTGTGCCAGATTCCAGAGCTCAGAACTCATGCCTCGGCACTAGCACAAACCAAAGCTAACATTTTTGCCTGGTTGCAAATCTGCGCTCTAGGAGAAGTGATAGAGCCACATCAGGACCATGTAGTCCTGTGTCCACCGGGGCCACATTCACTCAATCACTTTGAGAGAAACCAAGAAGACTCCCTTTCCTCCCTCCTCCAATCCCCAACTCAAACCCATGAAGCAAAGCATGGGAGAATCACCCGGAGAAGCCCAAGCTTACTGTTTGTCTTCTTCTGAAAGTGAGGTTCTTCCACAGCAGCAATCTCAGCTGGGGCCAACAAGCCATGTTACCTCAGCTGGCTCGGAGCCTGTGGAGACAGTGGCCGGAGTGCACAGCAGGAATGCTGTGGCTGGTCATTAACTGCAAGATCAAACAGGAAGGAAGAGCGCTGTCAGTTACTGCTGCAAAACCACAGGACAGTGAGGGCTGTTACTCCAGCCCCCTCACCTGAGACCTCAAACATCCAAGTCTGCGTCATGACTGCTTCTCAACAGGTCATGAGTCCCCGACTTCCAGCCCCAGGGTTCTCCAGTAAACAGGGACGCTGGGGATTTTTTGGCAGCAACCTGGGAGCTAATTGTTATAATTCTAATCATTTTAGCTCCGTTTGGTGTCATCATTTGGGAATGAAACATACACCTGTGAAAACAGATTTACGTGAACAACCTTAGGTGGTCAAAACTCTGAGGTTGGAAATGGCATACCGGAAGCCCAGAGACCTGCCTCCCTCACATAAGATGTCAGCCATATTTATAAATTTTCCCTCGAAACTGAAGTAATTTATGCTATTCCTTGAAATTCTCTGCAGACTACATTTTCATCTGGCCAACAGTTGAATCAGTCAAATGACAAATGGCACCACGGAGAAAGCAGTTTCCCAATCTGGAAAGCCACAGTGTGTCTTTGATGATGACTAAACACCAAGGAAGTACTACCGACACCTGGCTCCCAGGTGACGAGGACAACCCCAGTGCTGTGTGTCTGTGGAAAGAAAACAACATCCCGTGGAGAAACAAGTCGGCTAAGGCCAGCGGAGAGCACCACCTGTAAAACTGACAAGCTCCCACTGTCTAGACATCTGCACACTCTGGCCTTGCTCCACCTGCACCTGCACGCGGGGCCGGCTGCTCCTTGTCAGGTGTCACAGGTGCCTCCTTGGAGGGTTGTTTTGCCATGCTCGGAGAAGGGGAGGTTCTTGTAAACAGGGGACACAACATTTTTGTGTGTCCCAACTGTCCACTCAACAGCTGTATTTATTTAGTGCTGGAATATTCCCAAGTAGTCGTACTAAAGTTAAAGTTGGGCAAAAGGCAGAAAAATGATAAGTGGAAGAGGCAGGGAGGGATACACAGGTTAAATCTAGGCCCTGCTGAAACCAGCTTTCCATCCAAAATGGCTCAGTTAATCATCGTGGCCTCTAGTGGAGTAGAGGTGGAAGCGGGAGATTAGGCGTGCGGAACAGACAGTGGACGGCGCTCAGTATGTAGTGACCACTGGTGGATACAAAACCAAGTAGCAGACTAAAAATCCCTGGGTCCAAACCGGATCTCAATGCAAAGGTCAACCTCTGGTAGGATTTTACTCTTTTGTTCCCCACCCCACAGTGACCTGGATTAAAAACGTCTAAAGAAGAAAAGAGAGCGGAGAGAATTTGCTGTATCTGAGAAGGAGGAATACCCCATTCAGTATGTATTCAAATTAATTCATTGACAATCCAACAAATCAGGAATTCCTCTGACATATTCAAGCCTTAGGATATATATATATATATATATATATATATATATATATATATATATATACACACACACACACACACACAGAGGGTGCCAAACAAATATATACACATTTTAAGAAAGGAAGGAAACTGTATTAAAGTTGTAAGACTCTATATATACCGATAACAAAAGATGAATACAAGTCATGTGTATACATTTTTTTGGTCACCCCCAGTACAGATATCATTTGCTCAGCAAATCTCTAGAAAGAGGTTTGCTGACTCTAAATCTGCCTGGTTGCAAATCTGCGCTCTATGGTAAGTGGTAGAGCCGTATCAGAACCACATAGTCCTGTGTCCACCACATTCATTCAGTCACTTTGAGAAAAACCAAGACAACTCCCTTTCCTGACACAGACCCCCTCAAAGGTTCTCACTCGAAAAAGAGGAAGAGTTAAACCCACACTGAGTCAGTTTGCAATTCACTGTCTCACGATAACTGGCCTCTGAACACTGACAGCCAGAATGTCATTAATGTTTGGAAACCCAAATTGTGGAGGCCAGGACTTGCGTTCCAGAAGCAGTGACATAAATAATTAGCTAGGTTTTTCTCAGGCAACAGCTGCTCTCCACAACTCACTTAGTTGATTTAGAAGTTACATGAATCTTTTCAGATTCCCAAGGTAACAATGAGGAGGTTGGAACACAGTTTGTTGATTTAAAAAGGAAAATGAACAGAAAGAGCCCAGACGTGAATCAACACCAGCTTCCCACCTAAGTGCCCTTGGCCACGGCTTTATGCTCCCTGTCCATTGATTTCCTCACTAGAAAATGGGGACAATAGCTACCTTGCATAATGTTCTAAAGATTAAATGAGATAATATACATAAGTTCTCAACACAGTATATGGCACATTATAGGTGCCAAAGAAATTAGTTCCCTTCTCCTACCTTATCTTTCTCTGTTCTATCGGCACAGAAATGGTTATATGCTGTGCAAACATTCTTTTCTATTCCATTATTTCTAGTAAATCCATTGTAGGTGTCTGGAAAGGGAGGAAAGGCAAAGTAGAAAGGACAAAATCTGAACAGACTACTGTTGGAGTCCCCAGGGCCAAACCAGAACATAGAACCAGAACCTCCCCTAAACCTGAGTGGAGACTCTCAGAGGAAGGGAAGACACACCTGTATAGAAGATTCGTGAAAAGAGAAAGGCCAGGAGGAGTTTTGAGGGAGAGTATTTTCCTAAAATTAGAGTTTCTGGGTCTCCCAATACAGGTTCTGACCCCAGGGACCCTCCAGGAGACAGGCAGACAAGGCGATCAAGAAGTAGCCCAGCACAGCAGTAAAAGGTTGTGCTCTGGCTTTGCTGGGTGCAAACACAAAGGCTTCTTGCCCCATTCCCCCACTCACCTTGGCATGGCCCTGGCTGCCTACAGAATTCCTTCCTCCCACCTCAAAACACAATGGTCACTGGGAGGAGCAATTCCGTCCAGAGAGGAGGGTTTGGCAAAGACCAAACCCCTCTGCACAGGTAACTGAAGCCAAAGGGACATTTCTACATCATTTTCCAAGGAAGTGAACAAACCAACCCAAACAAAAACGAAGGCAGTGCTACGTACTAGATTTCTCAATGTTGCAAAGCTGGTAGCACTCTCACTTTTGCCCTTCTGCACATTTCCAGTTACTAGCTGGAAAGGGTCCCACTCCACGGTCATTGCCAATCAACAGGCCATACTCATCTCACAGCAATCACTTCACTGGTCTCCCTGCCTCCAGCCTTGCCCCCCCTCATCCATTTATCACAGAGCAACCAAAGTTATTTGACTAAAACCAAATATCTAAATATGCCACTCCCCCACTTAAAACCCTCTGCCAGCTCCCCATCACCGTGAGGATGAAGTCTAATCTTCACTGCAGTTTACCTGGTGTCCCTGAGGCCTGCAGCTTCCTCTCTCACTGCTCCCCACCTCCCGATGCCCCAGACAACTACTTACGGGCTCTGAATGGGCCACACTCTCTCCTGTCACTGGAACTTCCCAGTGTGTCCCCTGTGCTGAAACACTGTCAGCCTGGCTAACTCTTCCTCAACCTTTAGTCTCCATTTAGCTGTCACTTGCTCAGGGTCCTTTCTGGATCACCTCCCCTGCACTGACCCCTCAGTTAGAGCCCCTCCCAGGTGCTCCCAGGGCAGCCTGTTTTCCCCTGCAGCATTTCTCCCACTTTCTGAGGCCGACCAGGGACCATTCCTGTTCCTTCCTAGCTGTTTTCCCCAGGATGAAAAATAGTACCTGGCATATAGTAAATGCTCAGGGAATGTTTGCTTAATTAATTAACTAAGAGGTGAACATGAGAAATAAGGTTTTAGAATATAAGGGTGGTGGCATTCCTGGGTCTGTGATAACCGATTTCTCAAGCTTGATTAACTAATTCAGGCAAATTGATTAACTAATTCAGTCCCCAGAGAGGGAACTGTATGTTCAGCAGACTTCCGTCATACACTTCTGAGGGCCACAAAGGACTGTGAGCTTCCCCGGGTGACTCCCGGGCATCCGGGAAAATGTAATTGAATCTACACCTCCTTCCCACAAACACCAGGTTTAGCTAAGCACGGAGCACGCCCTCCCAAGGCCAGTGGAGCCATGAAATCGACTTTTTACCAAGCTTCATGCTCATTTTTGGCCCATTGTTTAAAGAAATCTTCACTTCAAATGCCACTGATATTAAAAGTTACTCATATCTAGAGAATACAACAGACTGCTAAAACGTGACCTTCTAAAATACACAAAGTTGCCCAACATTATTAGTTGCAGAGAAATGCAAATTAAAACCACAATGAGATACCACTACACACCCACTACAACTACTAAATTTTTTTAAATTTTAAAGTGTTCGTGAGTATGTGAAGCAAGTGGCACTCTCATACACTAGTCGTGGAAATGTAAAATGGAACAGTAACTTTGCTAAACGGTTTGGCAGCTTCTTGTAAAGTTACACACAGACTGGTAACACAGCCCAACCATCCCATCCTAGGTACAACAGTCCCCTTATCCACAGGGGATATGTTCTAAAACCTCCAGTGGATGCCTGAAACCACAGCTAGCACTGAAGTTTTTTTCCTATATACACATAACTAATACAAAGCTTAATTTATAAATCAGTCACAGTAAGAGTTTAACAACAGTAACTAATAGTAAAGTAGAACAATTATAACAATATATTGTAGTAAAAGTTGTGTGAATGTGGTGCCATTAAGTAAAATAGGGGTTACTTGAATGTAAGCACTACAAAATGGTAACAATCAATCTGATATGAGAAGGCTACTGAGTGATTAACAGGTGGGGAACATATAAAGTATGGATACACTTGACAAAGGGATGATTCACGTCCTGGGCTCGACTGAGTGGGATGGTGTGAGATTTCATCATGCTACTCAGAATGCCATACAATTTAAAACTGATGAATTGTTGAGTTCTGGAAATTTCCATTTAATATTTTTGGACTGAGGGTTGACTACAGGTAACTGAAATCACAGAAAATGAAACCACAGATGGGTGGGGGGGGACTGCTGTATGCCAAAAGAAATGAGAGCATATGTTCCCACAACTGTACATTAATGTTTGTAGAAGTCTATACAGAATAGCCCAAACTGGAAACAACACAAATGTCCATCAACTAGCAAATAAATGAAAATGGAATACTAGTCCACAATAAAAAAAGGAACGAACTACTGATATATGCAACAGAACGGATGAATCTTAAAAGCCTTAAGCTAAGAGAAATAAGCAAGACACAGACAGACACACACACACACACACACACACACACACACACACTACATACTATATGACACCATTTATATTTCATTCTGCAAAGGTGAAAGAATGAGGACAGAAATCAGAGCAGCGGTGGCCCGTGGTTATGGCTGGGGGAGAGGACAGCCTGTGAAGGAGTACTGAGTGATGGAAATATTCTCTATTGTGATTTTGGCAGTGGTTCTACAACTATATACATTTATCAAAACTCATCACTTAAAAAGGATAAATTTAACTGTACATAAATTATACCTCAATAACCTGACTCCCCCCAAAAAAACACTTGCCTTCTATTATAATAACATTCTCTACAAGTCAAGTCATACTTTGAAAAACTAAGAACTGCATAATGTAAAAAGCTTGATTATTGTGTGATTCCCTAGGAAGGTGAATAGTGAATAAAATCTGTACCACCTATTCATTCAACAAACAACTGCAGCCTTAACTCTACAAGGCTCCCATTAGCCACAATATTTATTGAGTGCCTATTATATGCCAGGCACGGCTGTAGACACTGGAGATTCAGCAGTGAACAAAAGAAGCCACGTTTCTTTTCTCACGGAACTCCTATTCTAACAAGGGGGTGGACAAATAAGAGTGAGTTGTTAAGGTGGTGAGTGGTAGGAATCGCAAAGAAAAATAAAGCAGAGTACAGGGACAGAAAGTAATGAAGGGTGCGTAACTCCTTTCTGATGAAGCACCTTTGGGACAGTGAAATGAGAGGGTGAGCCATATGCTACTTGTAAAAAAGTCACTGAGTGACAGCTGAAATTGTGAATTCTGTTAACATTTCCCTAAACCAAAACCTGAAATGCCAGACAGAGATGCTGGTAAAAGACGAACAGATAGGTTCCCAGGAAGCTTGGTGTGAAGGCGGAAATGAGGACCCCAAGTCAGCACCTACCACACTGCCCCCCCTCCGCTTCCTCTGCCTCACCAAAACATTTGGCTTGTTTGAACTTCACATGTAAGTTTCCAAGAGAGACAATATATATACAGAAGAAAGGGGGAGAGAAAAAGAGGAAGACATGCTAAAAAGACAAGGTAGGAGGATTCCCCCCCGTCCCCCCCACCCCCCCATTTGGCAGAGCCAAAAGAAAAACAGGAACTACTACCCGTGACTGCCCTGTCTTTCCAGCATGTCTTCCTTAGATAAACGCTCAGCTCTAAAGCTAGAGGGTAGGGCCTCACGTGCTCCCAGTGTTGTTGCAAGAAGGAAAAAAAGCCAACTGACCCTTTTGTTACTGTACAAACTAACAGTTTCTAGGAACAGTGCAAACATATGCATTTTTTTCTTATTATATTTCCTTAGACATTAAATCTTGTTATATTAGAAGACAAGAAGAATTCTGTGGAATTTTGAAGACCCACTTTCTTCCTACACCTGCTCCAACCTTCTGGAGAAGCTGAAGCCTCTAAAAAGCAAGTGACTTGCCCAGAATCACACCCTAGCATTCGAGCTGGCCCCTGGGTTTCTCGGGAAATAATTTTTTCAACAATTTAGTTATATGCCTTTTCCCACTATGATATTTCTCCTACAATTCTGTTCTTCTGAACACATTTTTCTCATGAGTTCTATCTGAATAGGTTATACACTCAGCATGTGCAGCCAGCAACTAATTTTCATCCTTCAAAAAACAGTGATTTTATGACAGCTATTTCTCTCAACTTTAATAAGTGTGTGTGTGCGCACGCGCATCCTGCTTTGTTAGACAAATTTCCACATAGTTACCAGAAGTGAGATAGAAGCTCAAATGTCTGACAACGCCTATCAGTATCTCTCTTGATGAAACTGTTTCTACATGTCTTACATCAATAAACACCTAGCCAGTAACCTACAAGGCAGGAGGTAGAGTTAAAGCAGAATTTAACTATATCACATCATAAATTCAAAATGTGTTGGTACTAAAGCTCAACTGATTGCCTATTCATGAGATGTTGACACAAAAGCAAGAATGACAGATGTTTATGCATCTCATCTCCAGGGAGATGTGGATGGTCCGGTGGAATTAGGATGAAACCTGTAAGCCCAACAGAGCATGCTTGCTTTGGAAAAGGTTTGTTCTTTAATTGCTTCTTTGAGCTTATGTCTCTGGATCAGTCGCCACATTCCGGGAAAAGGCTAATGAGGTTACTGAAAGTCAGAAGACCAGGCTGGAACAGGCTCACTGCACCCATGACTGAAGACAGGACATGGTTGCTGGAGTGGTGGGAGGGGATTCTGAGTCATCTTGTGATTTCGCCCAGGCTGACTTATTAGCTTTATTAAACTTGAAGCTACTTTGACTGCCTCAGTTTAACTTTTCTAGTCTGCAGTTGCTATTGTACTCTCTACCCCTAAGACCATCCTTGCTAACCCTTAAATTCCACCCCCTCAGACTCTCCAACCATCCTGTAGACCAACAGGATCTATTTCAGTGAAACTGCCCTTAGTTGCCATTCGGCCCTTATAGGCCTGTAGAAAGACTCTGAGCTGGTACTGGTACTGTCACCCCTGAAATTTTGTTCTGCTCACACCGTAACATTTAAACACTCAAGTTTGAGGAGGCATAAGAAATCCTACAAGGATAAAATGAAGCCATTCTATCATTCTAGAAGAAAAAGAGGTTCTACTATCACACTACCCACTTAAATAATAACATAGATCCCGTGAATTTTATCAACGCCAACAATCTGTAACTTAGAGGGACTTTTTTGAAATTACCAAATGCATCATATTTACATAGTTATTAGTAGCAATAAGTCTATAAATAACTGCATACTCTTCTTTTACCCTGGAATTTTAATTCCCTGGACAAAACTATTTGCTAATAGCTAATTTTCAAATTGAGGGCCATGAGATGAATACATAAAATCTGAAAGCTAGAAGAGATCCATAAATACTGTACAAATCTATACACTTTGAGAAGCATAATTTCTCATGCTGTCAACAATTCTATTTTAAAGGAGACTCAAAAGATTTAAATCTGTCTCTATTATGTCACTTATGTGTGGATGACCAAAGAAGGATCCTATTTACCACTCCCAACATTGCAGTTTCCACCAGCTAAAAGAGTCTCAAGACTTCTACAACTATCAAGGACCAGGGTTCCTGAAAGCAAGTCTGTCCTGTAACCAAGTTCTTACTTCATCATTGTAGAATTATGGAGAAATTCTAACAAAATGTTAGAGAGCACCCTTCTTCCCCTGCTGATTTCCCCGCTAAACAAACACAGAGCAACCTTCAAAGAAAGACTTCATCAAACAATACAACTATTTGCTTTTGCCCTGGTTGGGAGTATATAGAACTTAGGAAAACAAACCTTTCCCCTAGAAATCAACCTGTCACAGAAAAAGAAAAAAAATTCAACCACAATCATAATGCCAACATCAGAGGGACCTGCAGGGCAGGAACTGTGGAAATCACAAACACCCTGAGCTACAGAAACACAAGCATGCCTCTCAGAACAGTCCTTTATTCGCAGAAAAACTTGATGGGATCATGTTCCCTGTTGTTGTAGGAGGGTTTTCCAAGAAGATTTGGGGATATAGACTTAGTGACTATATTAGCAAAAATCATTTTGTTTGGCATGCATCTCTGAAGGGTCAGCATCTTCAGACATTAACCTTCTCCCAGCCTACGGAGTTTATTTTTATAAAAGTGCTCAAAGGATTTGGGGGACAGACAACCCACATCCCTTCACTGCCTTGCCCTTCCTCTGGGCCTGTGCTACTATGCAGCCAACACCTCCAAACATCCTTAACTCTTTATTTGCTTGAATTAACTGGACCAATAGAAAGAAGGGAGGTGTTTGGAATCAGAAAACTGGGTTTGACTCCCGGTGGCTACTCAGCAGCTCTGGGACCCTAGGGACTCTGAGCACTGTATCCTCTCCATAGCATCGAGCTAGTAACATATATGAAACATTTTGCCAGTCCCTGGAACAAAGTTAGGAATCCAGTAAATGGTAGCTATTATGATTAGTGCTACTGCATTCACAGGGTAAAGCATTCATCAAGGGTGGGGTGCAGAGTGAGCAATTTATTTAAGGAATCTCTCCTCTATCTCCTTTGTCCCCAGAAGGTACTGTTTCCCCCAAAAGCCTTTCCAGGACAAAGTGATGCTCCCTCCAGTGCCCAGCTTTCAATGGGAGACGTGAAAGGGTGACTCTGGTATTCTGGTGCGACTTCTGCCATTGTTTTACCATAAAGCCCCTTTTTGGGGGGTCCCACTCCTCACTTTTACTATTCTCTCCGCACTCATGGCAGTCCGCTCCCATTTTCCATACAGGCACAGTGCTACCTTCCTTCAAATCTTCAACACCTGGCTCAGTTTTCCTCTCCACGCCACTTCCTCCAACCTCTATGTCAATTATCATTTGCAATCCAGGCCTTATAATTCCTCCATCTTTTCAGCTCTCCCTACACTCTCCTCCAGTGTACCAATTTATCAGTTGGTCCCTGCTAAACTGTAAGTCATGTACAGCAAGCTAATGTGTCTCTATATCTTGTTCTCAATCACACTGAGCCAGTGCCCAGGGTGACTCAGCGCTCCGTAAACATTTGTGGGATGCAGCCCTCTGAAGTCAGACCTCAGGGATGGGAAAAAATAGTTACAATAGGTTCACTACAGTAACAAATCAAAAAATTCATTAAAAAGAAAGGTTCAAGTAGCCTAAAACCATGACAAAATCTCCAGCTGTGTTCAAAGAAATAACAAGTTCAAGCAGGAGTGCATTTAATTTGGTTTTCCGCAAAGCCACTCTCATTTGTTGGGAAGAACATTCATTTTCACTGACCTCATGTGAGCAAAGGGAAAAACCTGTCATTTGCTAGACTGAGGCTCTAGAACCCCTGTGAACATGCCAGCTGACAAGCACACCTCCCCTAGGGGTGCCACCCCAAATACCAGAAATGTCAGCTCTGGTCAGGAGTACTGAACGCTAAAGGCACAGGCTCAAGTCAAGCACTCACTTAACGAAACACATCAATTATTGCCTTTACTTTTGCCAAAACCAGTCATCTAATCGCCAGGACCTTGCCCAGTTGTAGCTCGTAGAACACGTGACAAATGCTGCAACCTTCTTCAGAACGTCCTGTCTCACTGACCAGCTCTGGAAACAGTGCAGGTATATGTCGTGGGTCCCAGACACCTCCATTTCTGCAGCCCAGTGAGGACCCACTAACTAGGTAGGTGAGAATTTAGTCGGGGTTCTGGGGCAGGCACAGAGGCATGGGATCTAAGCCCTGCTTCCCCAACTTGATAACTGAACTCCTTGTCTATGATAACCAAAACAAACCACTTTGCTGGCTGCCTTGCTAAACTAAAGCAGAAAGAGAAATAAAATCACAAGTTTAAATCCACATACTTGTGATGCTGAAAAACAAAAACTGAAGGATGTTAGCCTTTTTTTTTTTTAAATACTGGCAACATGAACTCCATTATTTGAGATCTGGGAGGATTCTCCCAGGGAAAATAGATCTGTATTATTCCAACATTATCATGATTCTGAGTATTCCTTCTAGAAAGTAATGCCATCATTAAGATTTTCACAAATCAAACATTTTCTGAGACAGATTAGAAAGTACTCAAGGAAAGATGAAAGTAAACTATTGGGTGGAACTCCTAACTGCCTCCATTTTTCAACTGTGGCTTTTTAGGGGCATTTAACAATTCAATCTCAAAAGTGGACCCCGTGCTAAGTGTCTACATCAGGTGAGCACCAGGGAATCCCCAAATGGAGCTCCACCTAAAGAGAGAGTGTCTTGCTGGTCTCTGCAGCCTCCAGGGGCACATCCAGTCCCCTTATGGAGGCATTTGAACCAAATGTCAGACAATCCTCCATTTGCTCAGCAGAGGAGAAAGCCACACTGTGATCATGTGACATGGGACTAGAGTGGGAAACTGGAAAATGGCATGAATTCCCCTAAATTTGCAAATCCTGCAACAGGACTAACAACTGAATAAATAAACACTACTTAACCAAAGGCTTTCTTTATCTTGAACTCAAGGTTCTTACCACAATTAACACAATCATTAAAGTTTAAAAAAAAAGAAGAAGAAGAAGAGGAAAAAAACCCAAAGAACTGCCTTAAATCACAATTAATTTTAACTGGCCAAAATTAGCACAGGGTTTTGTACTTTCGCACGATGGAAACCGTTCCTAGGAAAGATTCAACCTTCAGGATTTCTGTGTGGAGATTTCCTTCTAACTAGAACCTATAACCAAAGAGCAATTTATTATTTGAGGGGAAAAGAAATGCAGTTGAAAAACTCGTTAAGATTCAAACTGAATCAACAGACAGAATAAATAAATGAGGCCAGTCCAATATTCAAGGATTCAGTGTCCATTTTAAGGTGATGAGGATAGACTTTTAGAGACACACTTTCTTTTTTCTCTCCTAAAAGGACACTGTAGATATTACCCAAAATTCTAGCATAACAGTGAGAAACCTGGATTAAAGAGGCAAGGGACCAAGATTTTAATTTCCAGGCCGTGGTGGCTGGGGAGTGAATTCAGAGGCCATCCTACCACTTTGAGACACAGAACACAGAACAGAAAACAAGTCTTTATGAGGAAGAGGATGCAGTAGATGACGAGTCTAAGAAAACTGCCTGGAGCTTGGGTATCAGACCTGAGTGCGACCGCCTGCCTGTGCTGTGAAGGAAATTTGTATTAACACTGACTCACATAATAAGAAAATGTTGTTCTTTTCACCATTTCTTTACCCTTTATAAAAATTTCATTACATTCAAGAGGATGTTTTTGTTTGGTCTTCTACACCTCTTTAACACAGGCTAAATTTCCCTTTTTTAACAAAGTGAGACAAGTGTCAGAGTCAGGTCGTGAGTTTGGAAAGCAATTTTATAGACAGACTGTGTAAAAACAATCATGTATTTTTATTTTAGTTATGTTTTTAATTACCTTCTATTTGAGACAACTGATCTCAGTTTTCAATTTAGAAGACCAATATAAAGTTAACTTTTAAAAAAATATTGATGATTACAAAAATGTGAGTCAATTTAAGTAATTTGAGTGGCTTATATGCGGCCGACCTCAGGGTCACAGTGAAGATTAAATGAGGTGGTAGAGGGAAGGCTTCGCCCGCCCTGTGCTCTCATCTACCCAGGGTCCATGGGTACAATTTCAGTCAGCGAGGAAGAGGAATAGAGGGTACAGTGCAAACAAGAGCAACCACAGAAAATGGATATGAGTTTCCAGAACAACAAGGAGCCAAAAAGTAGCAAGAAGGGGTTCTAAAAGTGGAAGTCCAGAGAAAAGAGGAAAACCTGCAGAGGGAGAGTCAGTTAACAAATAGTTATTGAGCCACACGATGTGCTAATAACTAGTGAGAAAACCAGTGTAGTTCCTTCACGTCTGCCTCTTATAATCTAGGACAAAGCTGTCACAAAAGGTCATTCTCGTTTCAGAGAGCCTTCAGTGGCAAGCTAAACGTCATGATGGTGGCAGATCCTTAAAGTCTTTTCATATTTGTTCAGCTCCTAGTAATGTACATAATGTCTGAAAAATATCTGCTGAACAGATGAATTGCCGTTTAATGGTATTTATTACCATTAACACATTTAATTTATATATATATATATATATATATATATGTAATTTTTATATATGTATATATGTTTAATGTTCTAGCTTCTTCTTCTCTCCCTCTACCAGTACCAGAGATCACACCTCACCACCCCAGTGTAGATTAACTGCCACCTCCATCCCAGGGCCCTGCCCCTGGGAGTGGAGAAGGGTCTACATTTACAGGTCAATCTAAACTCTGAGTCTGAGTCTTCACTTTCTCTCGGCTTTTCCAAGGAAAGCTGCTCCTTCCATCAGTGTTCCCTTTATGACAAACTTGGATCATCTAAATTCCAGCTCGAATCCATTTCAAACTGCCATACCCTTAGGGACTTGCTTCTTAAAGAAAACAAGCTTGGTTTGATTCTTGGCAAAAACAATGATTCCCAACCTGGCATCCTACAGGAATTTTGCAAGGCAAGTATAAATAAGGATATGAAACCCAAACAACTTCTTAGCAGCTCCTTTCCTCCTCCCATGCTGCCCCCGTCCTAAAACCTCTTGCTCCTTTTCCTCCCTTCTTCTTCCTTCTAGTCTGAATCTATTATTATATCTGAAACAGCAAATTCACAACAAAGCTTTAGAAACCTTTGTGTCTTTCCCACTTACCCTTAATGAGAGTCTTTCAAGATATTTAGAAATACGCTCATAAGATTAGTCCAATTCTCTAGGATGGGCATTGGCATTCCTTTCTTGGAGGATGAATGAGTCTTAGGCGTCAGTTAGCTTTTTTTCGATCACATATTGGCTTAACAGGGCTGCAATATAAGAAGCACACCGTATACCCAAAATGGAAATGTGCAAGATGAACATCCAAATGAATGTTTTATTTCAGAGCTATTCTCCAAATGGTGAGTCGGAGATGAGAACAGTGTCTCCCTGTCTTTCACTGCATCATGTTTGCTCTATTGAAATGTATTGCAATGAACTAACTCCTCCTTCCTTTGCATTTCAGATGAGAACTTCCTTCTGGTTCTGTGACTTAAGTCTTTGTCCACCTAATGCACATACTTAGGCAATTTCAACAACTTTCTTTTCTTCTTCCTCTCCTCCCATCATCTTCCTTTCCATCATTTCTCGCATCAGGAACGCTCTTGTGCATCCCCTGGGTGTTTCCCCTTTACCTCTCAAAATCCACAAGATCTGTTACACTAATGTCCCTCAAGACATACCTCCTAGAAGCTCCAATCAAAGGATCATTCTTTTCCCTCAACACAAACCTAGAGTTAGAGGACTTTAAAAGTCAAGTACTTCAGCCTCTTTCATTTTATAAACCAAGAACCTAAATCTCAGGAAAATAGAATGACTTGCCCAAGGTCACATGGCTCCTTGGTGGGTTTCTGGAATTATATGCAAAATATAATTATGTGTAAACTTGTAATTATATGTAATTATATGTAAATTCTGGAGCGTACATGTCTATGTATATTTTTTCTGAAGGGATAATCCACAGCTTTCATCATATTCTCAAGGTAGTAAAAAATCCTCTTCTAAATAACCAGATTGGTTTTATGTACATAAAATTCTTCCTAGGAAATGCCCCACACTATATTCCAGTTATCATAAAACATCTTGACTTCAAGAGTAGCCAGAAAAAATGCTTTGACTTCCAAATACTTCTTGGAAGTCGGATTTAGCATAAAAAATGTTGCATAAAAAAATGTTTAAACAAACACATACACACACACATAGACACACACACACAGAGAATGAATAAAAGAATAGATCCTATGCATAAAAGGATTTTGGTTTTAAAAACTATTTAAATTATAAATTACTGAATTATCTCATTCTTATTTAAAAAATAAATTAATGTGCAAATCAAAGTACTCTGAACGTGAAATGTCACCTACTATAGCATTTTTTCAAATCGCAGCTGCTTCAAAAAGAGAAATGAAACTGAATAGACTCAGAATTGTTTGTTCTCCAGAAAGTTAGCTGGTCAAGATAATTTAAGTACAGGCTAAAATTTCTCAATCATAAACCTAAACTTAAGTACAGTTATTTCTCATATAATTCTATTTCTAACACTTTTCTATGATTACTCCATCATTTTAATTCATCTTTTAGAATAGAGGAAACAAACATTAGTTTCCCATTGTCTTTGACTTGTTCAAGCCAGCATTTATTGAACTCCTTGCAGACCCCATATCAAGGGAGTTGAATTAAGGACTGGGGAGAATGAATGGAAGTTCTCCTCCTGGAAGAGAGGGTCTTTCCTTCCACTCAAAAGGAAGACAAATAAATGTTAACTATATAAAAAAAAAACAACAACACACAATTAAATACATGGCATGAATACTGTTGCAATCCAATCTTATGGGAGTAAAAAAGAAGGGGCTAATTAATTTTAACCCTGTGTTGGCAAGGAAGAGTGAATCCACACGTTTAGAAGGATGGCATTTCAATCAGGTCTTAAAATAGGTGTTCAAAATGTAAAAAGACAGAATTTCAAAGTTAATTTTTTTTTAGGATCCAAGTCTTCGTTCTTTGTTAAACGCTCTTTGCTTTAATATAGTTTATCATCTCAACAAAATGCAGAGTAACCAAAGATTCTATCTGAAAGCAGTTTTATACATGAGATTTTCATTCTCTGGCTTCAAATATTTTTTATACGTACCTCTCTAACAATATCTATGCTAGTTACTTATCCAGGAAACTATTTTTAGGTGAAAATAGCCAAATGAAAAGGAAGAATAACTCCTTGCCTCATGCTAGTATCTCAATTAGAAACCAAACTTGCGTGGATACAAGCTCAGCTCCACTCCTTACAAACTCTATCATCACACTCCTCACAAACTCTATACCTCAGTTTCCCTGTCTATACAAAGAAGATAATAACAGTATGTACCTCATGTGGTTCTTGTGAAAATGAACTGAATTATTACATGTAAAATGTTTAAAACAACATCCAGCGTACAGTAAATCCATAATAAATGTAACTGTTTTACCAAGAAGAAATGTTTTCTAAGAGTTTATTTTTAATTTTCTACACTAATTTAATTTAGAAAAAGTTTTCCATCCTATTCCACTTTTATAAAGCAGACTTTGAAATTACTACTTATTTTCAGAGAAAAATGCCTAAGAAAAGGCTAAATTTGCCTCACAGACAGTAATGGCAATAACAGGGAAATAGCTCAAAAGGTCCAAAACATAGTTAGAGATAGAACAGGCAGGAATCGTATTGAATTATAGTCATTTTTTTTAAAAATTCACCAAAGTTAGGACTGACAGACAGTTAAATAGCTCTGTTTCCTTTTTCTTTTGTTCCTTATATTTTTACTGCCAAATACTGTTATTCCATGTGCTGTGTGTCACACAGGAAAACATTTTGAGATCATAGACCTACTCACAAATATTTGACTGAAGCAATAGTACATTTTTCATTATAAATCAAGTAAAGAATTAGAGTTGAGTAAATCTTATTGTCTGTTCTTTCCATGGTGTTGCAATCCCTATGCAACCAATGTCCCAACAAGCAGAAGAGAATTTGGCTGGCCCACTCACAGCAATAAGGGAAATATGATACAGGCTGTTGATTCTGATAAGAACTTAGCAGATGAGTGCACCAAAACACAGTGTGAGCATCCTTGGAAAGTCCTCTGCTCCCAGCAGCTGTAATGGTACCACCTCATGACTCAATGTGGGAGTTCAAGAACTCTGGAGCTCACTGGCTAGGTTCAAATCTTAGCTCTGCCACTTGCAAGATGTATGGCCAGGGAGAAGTTAGTTAACCTCTCAGTTTCTTAATCTACAAAATAGGAATAATAAATGGGTTTGTTGCAAAGATTAAATTAGTATTTGAAAAACATTTGGAATAGTACTTGGCACATACTGCTCTTTAATAGTCGTTATATAAACACTGTAATAACTTTGGCATTTATGATTATTCCCACATGCAGATATGAAGACAATCTCCGTTTTTAGTCTATATCCTCTGCCAGGAGAGTTAAATAAAACAAATTTTCAGAAAGATCTTTTAAAATTCGATGCTGGAGTAACCGACCACTAAGGAACATTATACTTGCATTATTTCTTTACTACCCAGATAGTAAATAAAAATGTATTTGGATTTGAGAGTATTTTAGAAATGCAAAAACCACATCTATTGGTATTTTCTAGATATCCAAAAGGTTCCTAATTAAAGAGTAAAGCAATGCCCATTTAATTATTTTAAGTGCTAAAAATTTAAATTGCAAACATATTAACAATTGTGGTCACTACGAATATAGTATAAGCAACTTGTATTATGGAGGGGAAGCTCCCTAAAACAAAAAAATTTAACTCAAAAATTATTCCAACTTCTCTATATATAAGGTAAATACTACAGAAGATAAAAGCTGTGTTGCTGAGTTTCATTTGGTTTCACTAATTTTTAATAATGTAAGTATTGAGACGTTCTAGAGCATTGGTTTAAACCAAGTCCCAATTACCCTTTTCCAGTCCTAGACTAATCATTGTCTCACATGAACTATCAATATGCCCAAGCCAAAATGTGTCCAGCATCCGTCATAGGCCTCTATTTAGATATGAATCAAAAAACTTGTAAGGGTTGAGATTTCAAATGCTCATCTGGACAGGAGATGCACGTATCATAGGTATCTCCTTCACAATCATATGTGATTCTGGAACACCAGGCTTGTCCTTGCAAAGGGGTTCGTCAATTACTCTGACTACAGTAGCAATTAATTCTTACCCTTACGTGGACCTTGGTCATCACTAAGTCTGGTCACTGTGATCCCACTGCATTTTCTCAAGTAGATACGAATTTGCTTTATGTATCCAACGTATTCCGAACTCTATCATGAATTATTTTAATACTTTATAGAAGCATTTGGGAAACAGGCTGACAATGGGAACTTTGCACTTGAAAATTATTATACTATCTTAAGAGATTCTATTCTAGAACATTCTCCATGCTTTCCCACTTTCTTGGATTTGGGAGAAGTATCTCAAAAGAATGATATGAACAACAGAAAGCCTCCATTATTGTTGTGGTAGGTATGAGGAAAATGGGCTGAAATAAAAGGGGAGATGAGAAATTAAGTACTTGCTGATTTTTTGTCACCAAGGAAGTTTTTTTAAATGTCAAAGTTGTCCTCTATTATATGAATGTATATACCACCCACTCACTTTGTGAGGTGTCACTGAAAAGCCTTGGGTTTTAAAAGCTGATGGTATCAATGATGCCAAAGGGTCAATTACTTTAAGCGCCAGAAGCTCCTTTCTCTTTCTCTTCTAGTCTCTCCCCCTCCCTCCATTTTTAAATTTTGTTTATTTCCTTTCTTCTAATAAGTGCTGAAAAAGAGGCACCTACAACACAAGTCTGGCACTGGCCCACGCCCCAAGAACCTTCGGATTTAGCAACGGTCTGGGAGTCAGGAAACATTCTAACAAAAAAAAACAGACCAGCTTTCGCCTAATTCCCCAGGTTTCCTTCTTCAAGCGATCTTGGTCTGAACTCACGAGCAACAACGCCTTACAGAGCCCGGCCCCACGCCAGCCACAGGGCCGATTCCCAGGCCACCCGCCCAGGAGGCGCTGCGGGCCAGTCCCCCGGGGCCACTGGCAGCCGGCGCCCAGCCCCTCCCCACCCCCACTGTGGAGGCCAGCCCAGCCGCGAAGCTGAGTTCTGCACCGCCCGCCGGGGTTACTCTCGGTCATTCCGCTGCACCATCTCGCCCCAGCTTCTTTCTTCATCCGTGCCCTCCCTGAGGCTGCTCCAAGAGACAAGCAGCAAAGGGCAGGAAGATGGGGGACGGGGGAATAGGCACCTCGCCTCTAGGTGTCCGCAGGCTCTCCTTCTAAGTGTTGTGCTTTTCAAAGGAACAAAACTCGTCCCCCCGCCCCCACCCCGCTGAGCCAGGTACACCAGCTCGGGTGAGCGCACGGAGACCATCCGCAGGACTTCGAAGTCAAACAAAGCCCCTGAGGCCTCAAGTGAGCAATAGCTACGGACCCCGTTTGGGACACCTCCCAGTCGAGTTCTTGGGGAACAAGAACGCCTACTCCAGTCCGGGGACGCACAGGGCCGATCACCAGGTCAGAGCCCAACTTAGACCAGCTTCCTAAGAACGGAATAGGGACTAAGTGCTGGCATTCATCCCTATGGGCGCCGGCAGACCTGCAGCCAGAGGGGGTTCTAGCCAGCTCAGAAGCTTCCAAACAAAGGGAAGCACTCTGTGTGGGACCTGCCACGCTGTCCACTCCGGCAGCAGTGCCCCCAGCACCACCAGGAGCCCCCATCCCACTGCGCCTGAGGTATTGCTCCCGAGTCTCCACGCCCAGAGATGCTCCCTGGGCTCCACTGCAGGGCGAGTCCGGAGCGCAGCAGCGCCGGGCCTTTCGGTGGCCGAAGCTCGTCGTAGGACGTTTTCCCTGCATTTACAGCACCCCGCACCATTTGCGTTGCAAGAGATGGGGATGTGGGGGTTCGGACTAAACTCCCCGCAACCCAGCGCTTCCCAAAGACTCCTCGGCCCCAAAACAAAACAATAACGCCTAAGTCACTGGAGAGCCTCTTACCTGTTTTCCACTTTTGTGTTTGCGTCTCTTTTCCCCACCCCTTGAAAAACCCTTCCAGAGAAGGGGGAAAAAACCCAAAATAAAACCGGAAAAAAAGAAAGGGGAAAAAAAAGGAGCAAAACGCCCGGAGAAATTGGCTCTAGTGGCGCTGGTCCTGCGGCGCCTCCTGCCCTGCCCACCTGCGCCCGGGGACAGAAGTGTCGACTCGGCTGGTCCCGGCCCCAGTCACTCTCCCTCGGAATTACCGGGCTTTTGCCGCGACTAGTTCCTTTTATAGATTCGGCTGTGCTGAGCGCAGGGGTTACTATCGGTCAAAGCCTGTTCGCTTTGACTCCTTCCCCGCCCCCTTTCCCGGCCTCTGTTTTTGTAGTTCAGTCACTCAGCAGAAAGCACGTGGAGCCGCGCCCCGCCCCTTAAATGGGCGACGTCCCGCCGCTCCCCGCAGGACTGCGGGCGATGGGTGGAAAGCCGGGGGTGTTGCCGGCATCGCCACGTCCAGGGTCTGCGCCTCCTGTCCCCGCCCAGCCCTGGCCTCCTAGGATAAGAAGGCAACGCGGGGCTTGGGGCTGCGCGGGACACTGTCTCTCTCATCAACGTTCCGGGCAGCCAACAGCATTAGAGGAAATCGCTTCCTCTCAACCCGTGCTTTTCAGCAATGTTTTTTCTTTGTTAGTTTACTCAGTCATTGGGATTGGACGGAGAAAGTGAGGCTGAAAACCTGCCTGACGCCAACCATTTAGTCTTTCTTTCCTTTCAAAAGCCTAAAGTATGGGAGAAGGCGGACAGTCCTCTGGATAATTGACTGTTTTTGTTTTCCTCCACAAACCCTGACTTTGGTATTCAATAGGCAAGCTATTGCCTTTGGGATTCCCAGCCTGGGAGGACCAATGAAAAGCGTCTTGCTCCTGTTCTTAAACTGGGGTGAGGGGGAAGGGAGGACAAATAACGGAACCATGTGGACTAGCCCCCTTTTTATTTTCATTGTATTGGTCAGCATCCCAGTGATATATACACAGAGCTTGTATTTTGGCTTCTATAGATTAGCAAAGTGCAGCTAGAGAATCACAATCACGTAAAATTATGTAACCATCCAGATAGATCTCCAACTTCTTCCTCTAACTTTGGCTTTGACAATCAGAAGCAAGGCTGCTCATAACATTCAAGGGACAGAGGCAAGATTTCAAATGGGGGCCCACATACTTAAGTCTAAATATTGAAGTCATAAATCAAGCCAACAGACTGTAAAATAAATATCTCCTACTTTCACAAAGATACCTTGGAAGCAACCCAGAAGGGCAAGTTCATGTTCAGACTCCTCATAGTTTGACCTTAGTTTTGGTGGAACAGGACAGCCTGCCCCCAGACCCTTTCTCTTCCCATTTTCAGCGCCATTATATTCCAAAAGAACCTCCACTGTGTGCACATGGACCCCCAGCTGCACAAGCTCCCTTCATGGGAACCGTCAAGGCCACAACTGGAACCCAGGTGCAAAAGCCACTGGTTGTGTCAACACTCAGGATAGACTCAGTGAGGAAGCTCATGCAGAGCCTGCAAAGTACACTTAGGAGCCTTAGGACAAGGAACTCTGGGATCCCAGTACTCTGGTGTCCTGGCCCTGTGGACTACTCATCCTTAGGAAGAGATGCAGTTGGAGGAGAGCCAGAGGCAAGCCTTCTGAAGCTCAAGAGCCAGGAGAGAGGTCCCTCTTGCCTGCCTGGGTCAAAGAACAACCCTAGCCAAGAGACGGGGGTCAAATTTGAGTGAACCACATGATCTATAACTTTCTGCCTTCATGTTTTCATCTGGAAAATGGAGAAAATATATATTCTCTCCTTGCCTCACAGGAGTTTTCTGAAAGTGAATTTTGTTTATTTTAAACTCCTTGAAAAAATGGCACTATAAACAAAGAGGGTGTTACTTGCTGACTATTAATGTCATTTTCAGATATCAGCCGTGGCCTAGAAAGATTTTCCCATGGCAAACTTTTAAAACTTCAGGTCTAGCAAAGAGTTAAAAGTAATATCTCTGGACCTCTAGAGATAAAGGAAAGCTCCTGGAGGAGGTGTTGCCATTCCAAGTGTGATTTGGGAGAGTGATTAGGTCTCCCTGACTCTCTATTCCCTGCACCCCCACCCACCCACCTATCACAGTGCTTAAAATCCCACCACCAAAATTACTGTTTTTGGAATTTTAAAGGCTATGGTTCCCAAGAGCACCCCTACTAAACTAATCCCTTAGATTATTTTATTGGGAAATGAGCAACAAGAAGTCTTCACAAATAACAAAAAGATAGGATGCTGGAGAAAGGAGGTGAGCCCAAGAAGATGAAAGCCCCAGCGAGAGGATAGCCATTGATTCTAAACACATAAATCAGTGGCCCCAAAGCCAAGCTTGATCATTTTTAGCTAAGAAAAACCGGTGGTGTCAAGAACCTGCTCATCCCTACAATGAATACAGGTATACACTACAATGTTTGAAACCTGTTTATTAGTCTCATTGATTTCTACCAATAAAAGAGCCCAAGAGGCTATGTGATTTGGCCAGATGATGTAGGATCGGAACACAAGTCTGCTGACACCAAGCCCATACTTTGCCAGGGTGACAAAAATACTGAATTGCAAAAGTTAGAGCCTAAGAGAACGTGTCCCTTGAGGAAGTTTACAAGTGTGAATTATCTCCCTTGAATGTCATAGGTTGATTTTTTTTACTGAGTATGCTTTAGTGAGCTTTTCCCCAAGTTTTGCAATTCCTGCTAGTAACACCAACATCAAACGTCCAAATCTCCACCCTATGTGCCCCTCTCCAAATAAGTCGTAGGAAGGCCCTTCTTTGTTACTGTTGCTCTGGAGAATCTGATTCTGTAAATGTAGCCTGGGGGGCCTAAAGTTCTAGTCTGAAAGGACCCTGGCATCTTCTAATCAGGGAATCACCCTTCAGGCAGCTGTGACCTTGGAGACCCTGCTAGAGATCATGGAGCTACAGAGAAGCTCAATTTTATCATTCCATTCTGACTTTCAAATTATGGATTATCTAAAAGGCTTTCTTGGCGGTTGCTTTGATATATAGTATCTGTTAACTGGTCTACATAAATGTACATATACACATTGTTTAAAATATAAATGATTCCCACCACATACGTATTTTTGGTTGGTATGTATTCTGTTTTGTTCCTGAAAACTCTTGAAAAATAGAGTATTATAGGAAGTCAATGAAGAATAAAAAGAAAATATTGTAAGAATAACTTTTCAAGCTGAATTTGTTATAATTAAAAAAGACCTAAGAGCTGGATTTTTTATTTTTTTATTTTTGAGAATTCCAGGAAAATGAGAGGTGCCTCAAAAAAGAAAAAGAAAAGGTAATCCTTTCATATACGGAGGGAAAAAAAGGACCTACAGTTCATATCTGAGTCAGTTTAATTCCAATACATGGTTAGACACATAAACAAATCTTCAAGTAATTGATGTTTGTTTAAATTTTTTTTTAAATGAGGAATCGCCATTATTTGTGGAGTAAACTATGTATTGCGCAGGCTCTCTGTACCTACGAATTCAGTTTAATTAGACCAATGCAATTCCCTTCTGTATTAATGCGACTGCTATTGACATTTAAGCAAGATTCAAAACCATTACTGTTCTTGGATTTGAGTAAGATTTGTTCTTTGTCACTGGGATCAACAAGTTAGCCTGGCTTATAGACAGATATGTGCCCCTGAATCACTAGTTGATCAATGAGTTATAATTCTTTCTTAAAAGCCATCCTTCCCACCTGCCTCCCTTCACACTCTCCTTCCCGTAAGTGCCAAACTGCTGGAAAGATTTCATCCCTCCTCCCTCCCTTGCATTCCCTCACCAGCCCATTACAGGCAAACTCTTGCCCCCTCCACTCTGTCTGTTCTGTCCCAATTCATTAGCGACCTCCTTAAAAAGAGATAGGCATGTGAGCTTTCTTTTTTATCAATATAGAAAACAAGACCACTTAATTGGTACCGCTGATGACCTCCTTTCAGTCCTTAGGCTACCTGATCTCTGGTATCTGACACTATTGACCACACCTTCCTTCCTGAAACCAGTTCTTCTCTTGTATTGCGTGAATCCAGTTCTCTTATGCCTCTTCTGCCTCTTTCACGGCTCTTTTTCTGACTCCTCTTTCCTTATGGATATTTCCCTTTATACTAGTTTTTCTCTGTCTGTTTCTACACGCTCCACCACTCCCGTGGCTTCACTTAAACCCTGTGTCGCCAGCTCTTATCTCCTCCCTGCGCTCCTGGACTGTGTTCCCTAATTACATAGAATACCCAGCAGGACCAGTGGGGGGCTGGAGTCAGCTCACTCCAGCTCAGAAGAGCTGACTGTGTATATCTCTTCCCACCTCTGCAGTAAGTGACTTCCATGGGGCTAGTTTAAAATCAGCCAGTGGTAGGAATATTTACACCATTGGAAATCTGATACAAGTGGGGCTTTCTTTTATTTTTTTGGCAAGCCAGTTAACATTTACCAGCACAACACTGAACGAGACGTTCTGCCGATAAACCCCAAACCAATTTTTAATCTTCCCTTTACGTCTCTCTCCTCCAGCTGCATTTCATTTATCATTTCACTTAATGACATCATCATCCACACATTGACTATGGGAAATCATAGTCACCCTTGCTTAACTTTTCATCTCTGTGTCCCTATCGTTTCCTTCTCATTCTAAAAAGCACCAATGTGGGGTCAGTCAAACATATCTCTTAAAGCTGCCCCTTCATCTCCGCCCCCACTGCTTAAGCCCAAGCCAAAGGTCTGTGCTTCTGTATTGCAGTAACCTCCAAACTGCTGTTCCTGCCTTCAGTTTCTTCCCCTTCCTATTTATCTGCCCTAACACCATGGAGTAATTTTTGCTTTTGAGGGAGAAACCCTAAGCAAACCAACACAAAACCAAAAAATAATCATATAGTTTCCCCCCTCTCAAAACTGCCTATGGTTCTCCACTGCTTACAAAGAAAAAATACCCTCAAAATTCCTTAAGAATACCTACAAACACCTTTGCAAACTTGACATTTGCAGGCCTTTGGAGCCTAATTGTAGGCCCTGCTTCCTCCTTCATTCCCCCACTCCCATCTTACCTTTACCCATTCCCCTGTCCACAAACGTTCCATGGCTCTGCACATGCAGTTCCCATTGCTTGGAAATCGCCATCTCCACCCCTCTCCTCCTGTGTAAGAATACACACTGAAAGAGATGGATGGGATTAAATAATGAATCCGTGTGCTACTACTCTAGAAGCAGGAGGCAAAAGGGACAGAGAAGAAAAGGAAGAAAAAGGATATAGAAACCACGTCCCTCATTAAATAGAAAGTATGGGATATAGGGCAGGGGAGAGAGACAGAGAGAGAGGGAGGAAGGGAGGGTGGGGAGGAAAAGGGGGGGGGGAGAGAGAGAGAGAGAGAGAATTATTACAGATAGATATTTTTTAAGTACTGAAATTAACAGGCAAATAATACCCTCAGCTCAGATCCATTAGTAAGTGTAGCAATAGATTCAGAGGGGAAACAGTGCCCTTAAGTTTGAAAAGAAAATAATTAGACTCTGTGGATTAAAAGAAATCAAGCATTTATTATAACAGAAATGATGTGTCTACATTCTTCTCTCCTTATTCAAAGTGCTTTTTTGATACTTATTAAGAATCCATATTCCTGGCCATGATTTCTGGGATGAGGGACTGTTTTATTTCTTAGCCAGGAGGTTTCTTTCTCTCTGACATATTAATAAGAGAATAAGTCATTAAAAAAAAAAAAAAAGAAAGAAAGAAATCCTAAAAAATGTTCCAGATTTCCCTTTTCTCTTAGGCCCCTAGAAAGGCAAGCCTCTCTTTTTCTCTTTCAGTATTTTGGGAAGGATCCCTTCAGAAGTACATGGTCTTCCCTTTATTATCCTCTCCCTCTCCAGTGGCCTTGTGGTGGTTTGAGCTGGCCTTGTATAGTACCCTTCATGGCTTCTGCAATTGTCTAGACAGAATGAATGTTTTTACCTCCTCAAAGACTCACTGCCCAGATGTGCTGTGACCATGTCATAGGAGCAGGCCTTTATTTCCCTTCCTTGTTGCGATGCTTCTGGTAACTGATGCTGTCCAGTGAAATCTGAGTTATTTCTTAGCTGGTTACATGTCCCAGACAATCACATGCGCAGAATCACCCACAAGGATGTAAATTTGTGGAGAATGGGCTCCATGCCTAGAGGGCTGGGGTTTCCCACGGACTCCAGTTGACAGCAGAGTTTGGTAGGAAGTCCACACATCTGTCTGCTTATGGCTGGGGGTGGGCAGCCCTGGACACACTATGAGAATGAGGAAAGAAAGCTAAACTGAGGGTCTAGTCCTAAGACATCTAAGGAAATAAAACCAAAGAGAAGGAAATGAAGATCATAAACACAAAGGGTGTTGGTAGCACGTGAATTGGCCCGACATTCTGACGGACAACTCAGCAACATGTATTAAGAGCCTTTGACCCACTAATTTTACATGAAGGAATTTATCCTAAGGAAATATCCAAATACATGGTCAAAGACTTATGTTCAAAATGTGTGTCACTATGTTATCTGCACAAGTGAACACTTTATAAATACTTCATCACCTAGCAGCATGAAAATTTTAAAATAAACTCTGGTAAACTCATATGACAAAGCTCTATGTAGTCATTAAAAATAAAAATAATGTTTTCAAAGGTAGTGATATGGGGAACTGCTTATGATAAATGTTAATTGAAAACAAAAGCAGAGCTATGGTTACATGTACATATGATTTATATTTGGTAAAAATAATTGCTAGTATATTTATAATCTTTTTCATTGAATATATGTGCATAGGAAAGAATCCCACCTAAGGTTAATAGCTATTTTCTGTGGCTGGTAAGATTAGAAGTGAATTTTTTATACATGTCTGTATTTTACAAAATTTCTAGGATAAACATATGCTATTTTTTAGCTAAGAAAAATGGCATTAAGAACAGCGTTTGTAGATAAGTAGAAGGAGGAGATAGTTTACAACTGCCGAAAGGCAAACCATAAATTACCACATGGAAACAGTAAACCCTGACATATTTTAGAAGAGTATATACATAGTAATGAAAAACAGAAGAGAATGTGGAGAGATGAAAATGATTAAGACAGCTAGAACTTTTTGGTGAGTAGGTTTATAAATTGTAATGAATAAAATAAAATGAGAGGATTTTAAACTTATTCTAGCGGTCCACTGCTAAGTGAAAATTCCTTATTTGTATGACATATCTGTGTGTCTTTCTGTATATTACTTCATCTCTCTGTGCCTCAGTTTACTCCTCTTTCAAATGAAGGTAATAGTAGAATCTACCTGACGGGTATTAAATGAGTTAGTACATGTGAAGCACGTGTACTGGGCCTGGCATATGGTAGGTGCTCCATAAATGACAACTGTTGTTATTATTATTACCATTTATTACCGTTACTATTATTACTATTACCCCAAACAACAAAAATCTGTTCCTCAATGCCCAACAACAACTTAACAAATGTGGCTCTTTTGCAAAATTCCAATTTGTAAATTTTTAAATTGATGTTTTCAATTAAATTAACCAGTAAAACCACTTTATCAGCTTGGAGTCAAATACAAATACGATCGTATCTCTTTTTAATATTTTACTTAATTACTCAAATCCCTACTTGCCTCTTAGCAGGAAGTCCGATATGTCTTTCTTAAGATTCCCCTCACTATCTCTCTCCCCCAGAATTGCCCAAGAGCCTTGGGGGCTTCCACAGAGATCTAGAAAGGCCAATCAGCCTCAACCAATTGCTCTGTCACTAGCACACGACAATCCCACTGAAGATTGGTGCCTCAAAGTCCCAAAGTCACAGCTGGAATTACGTCCTCACCTCAGAGCAGCCTTCATCATACCTTGCTTTTGGACTCCCAAAGTTTATGCATTTCAGTTTTTAATCAGAAGTTGCACACTGGCAGCCCACAGATACATCCAGCTCTCTGACACGTGGTTTGGGCTAAAGTGTATTGACATTTTATTTGAAACAGTTGACAGGATTGGAAATATCAGACAAAAATCTTTATTTCTTGCTTCTATTGAAAAGGTGGAGGACCTGACCACACGAGGCCTATTCCCACATAGGAACAATTGTCTGATGCTGAAAAGAGGTTCTTCTCGATGGAACATGCCCTTGCAGCTTTGCCCAAGTCCCCCACTAACCCCTCTTTTGCTTAAACAGCCTGACTTACTTGTCTGCACTACCTGCCGGGCCCTGATAGGCTTCTGAGTTTGTGGCCCTTTGGCCTAGAAGTTCTTGGGGCGGGAAGGCGAGCAGGAGACACTAGTGTGTCGTACACCCTGAGAACGTGTTGGGAGAAGTGGCTGAGCATGTGAGTGTAGTAGGCAGTGAATTACCCACATCTTGGTGAAACTTAAACCTAGCTGAGGGACCTTTTAAGATATAGCTAAACTCTCATCTCTGCATTGATGAGTCATATCGCTCCTGAAAGATCGTAACCTTGAGTTTCTACTTTGGCTAGTTTAAATTTGAATTTTAAGGGCACACCACAGTGACTGTAACCAAACACAACTTGAGTCACAGCACAATGAAAGGCATGAGGACCTCAAACAACAACACCACTTTCTCAAGAATCTTACCCTTCGTTTGTATCAAAGGCCTTGTAAAATCAGCAGGGAAGAGTCAAAGACGGCAGAAGCAACACTCTTTTGGTAACTAAAAATGAAACCAGAGAATACATTCAAATCCATAAGAACCCAAAGTTTGATCCAAGACTCTCTGTTTATTGAATTAAACCCTGGAGATAAACAAAAAAAGCAAGATTTGAAAAAAAAAAAAAAACAGGCAGCACTCCACTGGGGGGTGGGCAGTCAGGCAAAGTTGGAGAAGAGATGGATCAGAAAAACATGTGAGCAGCTGGGGAGAAAAAAGCATTCCCAAAGAAATCTCCAGTGTGTGGAAGAGAGTTCTGAATGACCTAAGGTTTAATGAGATAATAACAATTATTTCCTCTGCAGACAATTTGTTTGTCAGCTTATATTTCCACGAAATGACCAGTGTGTCATATACAGTATGACACAATGAAAACTAAATTTGCAGTTTCACACTCTTCCTTTTCTTAAAACCATGCAAAGGCAAACAGAAATGTGAGACTTTGAGACTTCAAGGAAACTGTAGAGTCATAGTAATTTGATTCTAAAAACAGATGCTTGACAAGAAGTTATATTTAAATCAACCATCAAATCTATCAGTACATAATTTCTAAATTTAGTAATAGATAACCTTTCCATTTTATCCTCCCAATCATAATATGCATAAGACCATACTTTATACTAAGCAAAGTGCATTATTTGATTTTTTAACCCTATAAACACCATGAGGTTATGTTCCTTCAGCCCAAGAATTACATTTTAAATATCAAAGACTACTTCTCAACAGTGAGGAAGAGTGATAATAACCCACACATATTGGAAGGTGGGAAGTTAAACAGTGAAAATAATACTGCTGGTCCCAGCAGTCCTAGAAATATGCAGCTAAATGCTCTCTTTTATAATATATTTTGTGCAAGATACTTTGGGGAGTGAGGGGTGCATGACATTTGAATAAACCTGTTTTGACTTGAGAAAATTTTACCATGGTCTAAAATTCAAAACTTCAAACTTTGCATGGGTTTTTGTAAAAATCAAAATAAAGTTTAAAAATATGTAATACATGCTCATAGTCAAATGTTCAGATTATAACAAAGGTATAAAGATAAAAAGACTATGAAAAAAGTATACGAAGATGAAAAGTGGGAATCACTATATGCCCACTCCACAGAGATGACTTGTCAATGTGTCTGGTGTACATTCTTCTGGAATTTTTTTCTATAAATAAATATATGTTTAGATACATACTTCTCATTTTAAAAAGAAGTTTCACGCCATGTATACTATTTGTAAGCTATTATTTCACTACATAGTATGGACAATTTTCCATGTAAACAAGTATAGGTTTATATCATTTTAAATGGATGTATAATATTCCATTTTGCATATGTATCGACTTGAAACCCAATCCCCACAAATAGACATATAGTTTGTATCTCTTCTTACAACCATAAAATATGTAGCCATGAACATCCTAGTATTATCTTTGTACGCATGCCCAAAGATTCCTTAGACTGTACATTTTTTATACATACAGGTAAATAACCTTCCATATAGTTGGCACCAGTGTGAACAGGGTATGAGAATACCTACTGTTTTCTTTTTTTTAATTATCATAGAGTAAAAGTTACTTCTTTTTCTTTCAGTATAAAGTTCTATGACTCTTAAAACATATACAGATTTGTTACTACCACCATAATCACAATACAGAACAGTCTCATTTCCCCTTTTCCACACCTAAACCCTTGGCAACCACTAATCTTGTCTCCTTCCTTGTAATTACTTGTCTTGTCAACAATGTCATATCGATGGAATCATATAATATGAAATCTTTTGGGATTGACTTCTTTCTCTCAGCATAATGCTGAGATTCATCCAAGTCATTGTATGTATCAATAGTTCTGACAGTGGGTTTTTTTTTCATTGCTAAGTAGTGTTTCATTATTTGGATATACCACAGTTTGTTTAACCATTCATCCACTGAAGAGCATTTTGTCTCCCAGTTTTTGTCAGTTATGAATAAAGCCACAGTAAACATTCGCATACAGTTTTTTGCATGTGTCTGCATATAAGTTTTCATTTCTCTAGCATAAATGTCCAGGAAAAGATCACTAGGTCATATGGTAGGTATATGTTTAACTTTATAAGAAACTACTAACTTGTTTTCTCGGTGATTGTTCCATTTTGCATTCTCACCAGCTGTGATAGCTCCAATTGTTCTATATCTTTGTCAACACTTGATATTGTCAGTATTTTTTCTTTTAGCTATTTTAATAGATGTATATTCTAATAGGTGTGTATATTGGTTTGAATAGGCCTAGTTTTTCATCCTCCTATCAACATTTTATCAGTCTTTAAATTATGTCCAATCTAGCTTATTTTTGTTCTGATTTATATATTATTTGATTACCAGTAAGAATGAACACCTTTTCACATGTATATCCACGAATTTATCTTGTTCTGATTTATCTAACACTTATTAAACCAAGCATTTTAACTCCTTGACTGTTACATGTGTTGGAATATTTTCCCCAGATTGTCATCTTTCTTTTTTATTGTTTAACTTTGTTAAGTCTATAAATCTTTTCCTCTAGGGTTTCCAGCTTTAATAAAATGGAGCCTCCTCCATTTCAGGATTATAGAAATACTCAATCAGATGTTTTCAAGTGCTTGCATAAATTAGTAAACATTTAATTTTTTTACTAGTCGCCTTCACCCCAGCCCAATGAGGGGAGGCTCTGAAATGGGATAAGGGTCAGGACAGTCAGTTTATTCTCATTGTTTGAAAACTGAAACTTCTTTCCAAAACTGTTTCTCTATCAGCAGGGATCAGTTTTACACAACTACAGCAAAACATTATGTAAAATGTTCTGCTGAGCTTTAAAGTGAAAAGGCCAAGCTATTTCATGGGTAGGGAGATTGTCCTGAGGAAGGACAGAAGTGAGGGTGGAAAGAGATTATCCCAGCGCAACTTCGCTAAGAATTCTGTCTCCCTCATAGATCAAGAAAATGACCTTCCTGAAAATCAAGAGTTAATTACTGCAAGTCCTGATTTAAACTTCACACACCCCAAAGTACAGTTTTAGTGAGTAAATAGGATTAACACTGAGCGAAGCAGAGACCACCCTAAAGGTGATGAGAAGGGTAAAGGTAGAGGCAGAAGGCTCCAAGAGTGGGGGTTCAGTGCTGGGAAATTCCAAGGAAACAAACCAGAAAGGAGAAAAAATTAATATGCAAGAGAGTAAACTGCACAAGGGAAAAGAACATAGTAAAGAAAAAACTAAGAGTGAGAGAGGAGTCTGTCAGGATCTGCAACAAAGCAAATGATTGGCTATTAATGCACTGAGATGGTACGCTCCATGACAAAGGCAGAGAAGATAAAAGAAGTTGAGGTGACTGAGCCAGGTATCCTTGCTGAGCTCAGAGGTCAGCAATGGCTTAGGGAAAGAGTTTTGGTTGGAGCAAAGGCAGAATTTGAAATCAGTTTCAATTTTCACTCTCTAGTAAAATCAACTAATGGTTTGTCTCTATTTTATAAATAAGTTATTTTCAAATGAATCCCATTTTTAAAGACTGTTTAAGAAGTTCCAATGCTCATGAATTATGTCAAAAATTCCAAACTCCTTTCATGTCCAGATAAGGACCAACATATCCTCCTACGATTTCTGCACACCTGCCTACCTGGAAGACTGAAAAGAGAGGGTTTCATGACTGGCCCTGAAAATAAGTGCCTCATTTGCATATATGTTTTATTGTCAACATCATCATCATTAGAGTGGTTGCTCAATTCACATGTTAGTGTCAGCTCATCATCAAATAGTCAAATGCTTATAAAGTGTCAACAATTTATGCAAACAAGCCAAAAAGAGTGAAAAGACTGAGAAGATTATTAGGATAATTAGAGCCAAAAATAAAGTTCTGGAAGACAGAATCTCTGAATGCCCATAATCATCTAATGATAGTAACATTTGCGTTAGGCCTTTCTTTTCTCAGTAAATATTTTTGGAGGGCCAGCTCTGTACCACACGCTGTGCTATATGTACCATGCCTTGAAGGAGCTCACAGCTTCATGAGGCGAGATGGAAAGCAATTACAGTATTACCTGAAACAAGCTATTGAGAAGGGATAAGCCATGTGTTGAGGAAGCGCAAAGAAGAAACAACCCAGCCTGAAAACTCTGAGAAAGTTTCAGGAAGTTGACATTTGAGGTGAGTCTAAAAAAGCTGAGGGCTTCTCTAAACTTAGATGGAAGAAGAGCTTTCCAGGAAGGATATGTAGAAACATAAAAGCACAGGAGGTCAGCACATCAGGATGGGTGCCCAGCAAGTCACCTGTTGTGGCCGAAGTCCAGGGAAGTTGCTCAGTCGGAGGAGGCAGCCCAAAAGGTAGAAAGGCTGGCCAAGGCCTGCTGGGGAAGGACAGAGAAGCCATGCCGGAAGCTTAGATTCACTGTGGCCCCTCCACTTTTTTTTCCCCTTTCAGTTTTATTAAGATATAATTGACATACAGCACTGCGTAAGTTTAAAGGGGACAGCATAATGACTTGACTTACATACATTGTGAAATGATTCCCACAACATGTTTAGTCAATATCCATCATCTCACATAGATTTTTAAAAATGTTTTATTCCTTGTGTCCCCTGCTCTTCTAACTTGGCCTGAAATATGCTTACAGTTAACAATGCTCCTTTTTTTCATTTGCCACGTGGATGGAAACATCCTTGCTCAGAGTGATTAAGTGTGAACACTCTGAAACCAAATGGTCTGGTTTCAAATCCCAGCCTTGACCTTTCAGATGGTGAGTGACCTTGGCCTCGTTATTTCCTGCCTCTGTGCCTTGGTTTTCTCATTTATGAAGTGACGATAATAATAGTACCTGCCACGCAGATTTTGGGTAAGGATTAGTGAGTTAATACATGTAGAAGTACTTGGAACATAGCTGATAGTCAGTATTCAATACATATCAGATTAGATTGTAGTGGCATATTCAGAAATTAATAATATGCTTTCAAAAGTTTCTTTTCCATCATGTGCCTTCCCACTGAACCTCAGATTAGACCACATGTGATTTTTGTTTTCTTTCAACAGCCCTGCTGGGAGCCCCCTGCCCCCACTCCTAGGACAACATCCTTCTTTAAAAAACGACTTCTGAAGCAGAGCACCATGTTGCTATTGTCAGACTGGTCTTGTGTGATCACTGTCCCACTGTCAGCCTGGCTGCTAATCAGAAATAAATGGACAATTCACAGCCCATTGAGCTGTGCCACCCAGAGCACAGCCTGGACCAGGAGAGGCCACTAACTAGGAGAAATCTCAGCCTGGGGCTCCCAGATCATGTCACTGTAGAGAAGAACTTTCCACTCTCCAAAGCAGCGACCACCATGATATCACACCTCCATTGGAGGCGAGCCATTTAAATTTCTGAAACAGCAATCTGCCAAGTCTGCAGGGAGTGAAATAATAAAAAGGTGTCAGGAATAAAACACAAGAGAGAAATCCAAGGCCAGGCAGAGAATAAGCTGCAAGACCTACTTTCGGGTTCCTTCCAACCTAATTACAAATGGGTGTCATTAGTTGCCAGTTTGGCAAACTGTGTTTCATGCTGAAATTTACCATCTATGATGAACTCAAGAAAGGTGTGGGGACAGAGCCCCAGAAAGCAGTTTCCAGGCTCTCAGCCTCACATAGACAGGTGCTGGCTCAGGTAGTAAATGGCCATCAGCTGTGACTAGTTGGCCGTCAGCTGTAACCAGTGAGCCATTGGCTACTAATATAACTGCTGTGGCTATGCTAGCAGAGAGAGGAAAAAAAGTGTGTGCTAGCAAGAAGATGGCGGTTGAGCTTGCAAGCAGTGCAATGAGGGTTGAGAATTGTGTGGCTCCTGTTTCCTGTTTCTCCAGCCCAGCCACCAGCGAGAATATAGTGGTGTGACTCCCCTACTCATGGTTCCGTGGGTGTTCCTTTTTGGCCTCGCCATATCCTGCGTTCTTGTGCGGGGAGCGGGAGCAGAGACCCCGCGGGTCCCCCGCACGACAAAGGTATAGCAGATCAAGGACAATCAGACATCAATTTAAGAGCTGTCTCTCAAATATTTAAGATTAGTTCCAAAGTGGACATTCATGTAAACGCCGTGACTGACTCTCCTCTTCAATTCCAGTGTCTGGCCATCACCTGGCATTTTCTCCAAGAGCACTGTACGCAAACAAGGATCCCAGGCCCACGGCCACTTTCTGAACCCCAAGGCAGGAACCACATGATGGGACATGCTCTGGGCCTCCATGTGTCCAACAGCACTTTCTGGAGAAAGAACTCTGGTTATCGTAATATTGAAAAGAACCTCGGCTTTCATCTTGCCCAATGAGGTCATTACAACATGAAAAAAACTGAGGCCCAGAAAAGTCAAGTGACTTGCCCAAGGTTATTGTTAGTGACAGAGCCAGAGCCAGGGATAATTGACTATCAGGCTTTCTGTTCGACAGGTTGTTTAAATCATGTGGATGCCCGCAAGCTTATAGCAAACATCGCACAGCTGAATAGCCTAGGTTTCACCTGCCTGTGATTACAAAGTAGGCTACACAAACAAAGTCTCCTAAACATTGTCAGCTCCGCACCTCTGCCTGCTCATTCAGGAATTTAGCCCTCTCCCAAAGGCTTCCCATCCCAGGGTCTTTTGCTTTTTCCTGCTCAGGGACAGTCTGCAACCCACCAGCCCTTACAAGAGATCCAGCTGTCCTGCCTTAGGTCTGCCCTTACGTTCCAAGGCGTTCCTTGCGTTTCTGTAGATCCATCTCTGAGCCAGAATGCGCACTGTGGTCTGGGGGCTGGGGCTGGAGACAAGGTGGGAAAGGAGGGCATAGGACATGTGTCACTCATTGTGTGCTGCCTTTGGTCCCAACACAGGGCTGTTTATACCTCAGGCCTTCTGTCTTTCATGAGCACTGGACTCCGGTTACTTGCCCTGGCACCATTCCCACAGGGGCTCACAGCCAGGCCGGCAGACATGAGGCAGAAGTGAAGGGAAATTTCGAGGTGGTTATCCACACAATTCTTGCCTTTCTGTCCTCCCCCTCCGCAAATGCCTCTCCACCAAAAGCAAAGACAACAAAAACAAAACAACGAAACGGGAGCAGCAACATCCAACCCTCCGCTCAATCACCCAAAAACCAAAAGGTGCCTATGTGTATGTGTTTGAATTTGTATGAAGAGTTCTTTGGAAGGAAGTAATTGCCTAACCCTAAGCATCTGAGTCCCAGCTCTGGCTCAGCTATTGGAATCATATGATAAACTGATCATGAACTTAAACCACCTGTGAGGTGAAGCAACATCATTCCTAAGCAACACCTGCCTTCGTTTAAGTTTCCTCAGAAGTAGGCTGAGAAGGAAATGGAGGTAAGTTCTGTATTTGAAAGACAATTCCAGGATGCACCAGTGAGAAAGTGGGGAAAGTGAGACAAGAAAAGGAGAAATATCAGTAGAGAATGTATTAATAAGTAGGTTATTAAGTATGAGCTAACAGGGCTCATAGTTAGGAACTTACCTCAGCATCAGAGCCAGGACCAGGGCGGCATGAATGAGGCACCTAGGGTATACAATCTAAGAGGGCACTCACTCTCAAGATCAGCCAAGTTCAAATCCTGCAAAAGCAGTCAGCCCTGCTCAGAATCACACGCTTGGAGTATGGGAAGACTGGAGCATTTATCGGCTGACTTCCATCTCCCATTGGTTGAGAATGATCCCCTGTCCCGGGGGTGCTGATGCCTCTGCACTTCCAGGCTGAGCCTGTTTGAGACTCTGCAAGCTTCTCATGGTGCCAAGAAAGCCCCTAGGTAGAGGGAAAAAAGGCAGGTGCTCAGAGTGGAAAGCTGTCCATGCTCAGGAAACTGTCTGCAGCAGCTGCCAGTGAGCATGAGTGGGCAGAGGGGACAAAAGCAGGGCCTCAGCTGCATCTGCTACGTGCCCTGCAAGTCCCAACAGTATCTGCATACACAGACACGTGCAGGAGCTCACAGGCTCATGCTGCTTCCCCTTAGTCAGGGCAAGAGAACAACAGCTGTAGAATGTCCTACTTGACTCTTCCCTATTGTAAATTACTGGCGTTCCAGGGCTACTTCATACACACTTCCTTATTGTTTCAACCCTTAGGAAGCTGGCCTATTCTTACTCCATCCTCCTTTCTACTTCCAGCCTTTTCTCCTCTTCTCTTATGTGCAGAGTAGACAGTCAGTATCAGTACATACTGGTGCTTTCTCTCATTCTTCACATATCATGGGACCTTCAGACCCTCATCAACTGGGAGTTAGTTATTGTTCCTTAAATCAGATACAGGGTTCCAGAAACAGTACTGCTGATGGGTGTGACCATTAGAAAGTACAGTGAAATGGGCATTTCCATCTGATATGGATGATCTTCTTGTATAGTTCAGCAACCATTTTATACAGTTGACTCACATTACATTTGAAATTGACAAAAATATCTATGTCTTCTTTTCATGAACCAACAAGATGTCATTTCTCCCCAATCCTATACTTGTTTAAGACACTGGTTTAGGACTTTCCATTTTTCTTCATTAAAAATCATTTATTAGTTTGGAGCATTATTCTAGTTCGCTTTCTTTTTCTTCTTGGAAAAAAAACACCTTAGTTTTGATATTCATTGTGATTCAATATCTCTCAAAATGTTGTGTAAAAGCATGTACAAATTTCATTCAAGTTATTGATAAAGCTGGAGAATAATTCAGCATCCCAACATGCCACTCTATGACTCCCTCAAGGTTGCCTCTAGCTCATTAGTCACTTGTTTAACTAGCAAAATAGCTACCACATTACTATTCCAGTGAGTTTTCTTCATCGTGCTCTCAATAACCTTACTGAAATCAAGATACACTGATTTGAAGGAATTTCTCTTTTCTATCAGTGTCAACCCTATCATAAATGAGAACAAGGTTAGTTTAGCATGGCTTGCTCTTAGTAAACTCATGCTGTTTCTTTTGCCATGTGCTTACAAACCATCTGTTTCACCATCTGATGCCAGGGATTGTACCTCCAAGCCACCAGTTTCATGAATAAAAGCTAGATGTATTGCATGCAGAACTAAATTTTGTTCTATTTTTGTAAATAAGGCATAATGGATTGGGGTAAGACTTGGTATATAAGGCATTCGCAAATAAAAATATATATTAAGGCCTTGCTCAGGCCCTGATTTTATCACAACTTGAGAGTTAAGAAAATACAGGGATCTTATGCGTATGTGGCCCCCATGGGTCACCATACCATATTTTTGTGTTTATACAGTGTTTTCCTCGGCGGCCCTCATTGCTCCTACGATATGTCTAATACCAGTGGCACAATGTCTAAGCACAATGGCAGAACCCAAACTAGCCGGCGTACACAGTGATTTGACACAAATGATTTAATAATTGGTATGGAAAGCAAGGTGACATAATAGAAAAAAGGTAATTCCACTAAGACAGCACCAGCCAGACAGCAACTGCCCTAGTCCAGTATGGATGCACAACGAACACTACCAGTAAAGATGGAGACAGCAGGAAGCAGCCCATATTTTACCCCACCCTTACCCCCAATAGGTAGTGTTATCAATACCATACTTTGTGGAATAGAACAAAACAAGCCCATATCCCCAAATCCATTTTTTAAAAACCAATAGTAGCCAAGGAAAGTTCAAGGTAAAATCCAGCTCTTGTAACAGCCATTCGTTTTTATATGTAATTTGTTTTGGATCATGAAGAGCAAGAATTGAAAGGGTGATGGAGAGGGTGAGGCAGCTAACTCATGTCTCCCGAGAGCTCGTTGGTCTGATGCATGGAGTTTGTGTGTGCTTCCAAATAAATCCACGAGGGTTGGTTTTCCTTTCATGCCTCACAATCTTATGCTTTAGGAATTTTATATTCCTTTAAGTAGAAAGAGTATCATCATAAACGAAGGCCCTTAAAGTTTTTCTTATTTTTATGTGCCAAACTGTGTTTCTCACGCCCTTCTTGTCTGCTCTTTCAGGAAAATCCTAATTGAAATCCATGGAATGAGTTCTCTTCAGTTCAGACTTTATTTATAAAATTTCTAGAAAACCACAACACTGCCTCTCTCCCCAGACAGAATATTCCAGAGCAAGTCTCCTCTGTACAGTGAAACTCACTATCATCGCCACACAGGAAACAATTGGAAAGCTATCCCCGCCCCCCTCGCAATTCTTAAGCAACTGAGGGTGATGACCAAGGGAAAGAGAAATAAAAGTTGCTTCAATCAGGAAAAATATTTTGAGAAGCATTAGGAAGATGTGAAAAGACTGGCTCAGTAAATTTTACTTAACCAAGAAAATTCAGGGAAAGAGCTGTTTTCATTTGTTTGCTTGCTTTTGTTTAAATCCCCTAATTAAAAAGTTGCTCTGTTACCATATAATTCCATTTGCATATCATTCTGGGAAAGGCAAGACTAAAGGGACAAAACCTAGATCACTGGCTTCCAGGGATTAAAAGTAGAAAGGAGGTACAGCACAGGGTACTTTTGGGGGTGATAGAACTGTCCTGCATGGTAATTTTGATGATGGTTGCATGAGTGTATGCATTTTTTAAAACCTATAGAACTGTACACTACAAGGAGTGAATTTTGCCTTATGTAAAAATAAATGAATGTAAAATTTTAAGTTGCTATGCAATGTAGGAGGAAGACCATTGGACTGGGATTCAGGTGACCTACGTCTACTTCTGCTAGCACTGTAGACAAAAGTTATTTTTGCTTGTATTCTTATCACTGGACAGCTTTCTAAAATGATTCTAGGAGATGTGCCTGCCTTAGAAAGCAGAATATACAGCGGGGAAATGTCAGCTTTCTTTGTCATGTTTCAATGTCTTCAGGACCTACACATTACAGGACACAAACAGGAGCAGCCAGCATAGCACCTCAGCTCTTCCCAGCTGAATACTCTCCCTTCCTTGTGCCCCTCTGGTGCTGTGCACCTCCACAAGCCATCGGATTTTAACAGATTTTACTGACGTGTTAATGCACTTATTTATTCATACATTGCATTATAAGCAAAAGTCTCAATTATATTCTTAGATGCACTTAATGAGCTTCAATAAGCAGGCTCTTGCAACATATGTTGTTTGCAATTAGATTCAGCAGCACGGAGATGTCTATACTGAGTGGTCCGCCCATACATTTTCTCTGTGGCTTTCGGCTCTGCCTCTGTCTCCTATACAAGCTCTTGCAATAGAGTAGGTATCTCAAACAGACGCTCCAAAGAAAACCTCCTACCACGACGGTCTTTAGTGTATATTTTTAACTGCTGCATCGAGGTGCTCTTTGTAATAACAATTATTTCCTGTTATGCTTTTCCAGGTTTGTTAATGATTTGCCCTCAGCATTTCCATGTGCTTAGTCCCAGGGCATTTTTATCTGTTTCACGTCCAGTACCTTCTCTCTTTCATCAGTGCTCTCGGTCTTTAGGTTCTTGGACTACCTGATTGTGCTATATTTCATTAGTTTTCCTTATGTGATTTTGGGGATTCAAAAATGTATGAAAATGTATATAGCTCAGCCATTTAAGCTTCTTATAATTTTTCATTATGTAAACTGATACACAATCACTAGATGGTAGCATACTGGTTGGCTATAGTTATCAAGTGAAACCTTCCCCAGCAGAACCTTGGGGCAGCATGCCTAAACATTGTAAATCTATATAGGAAGATTGCAGTACTTATCACATTTTCATTGATTCAGGTGGCACCCAAGTTCCAGACTTTCTGGCAGAGACTATAGGACCTCTGAAAAATGGCAGGGATAAAGGCTTGCCGTCAGGAGTTATCCTTCGCTCCGCCCTCTCATCATCCTTCACCTCCGACTGGTTGTCCTGTCTTGTCAGCTCCCTCACTTCTCTGCCCTACTCTTTATTCCCAATGTCTCTGCCCTCGAACAGGCCTCCCATAGCCACTGATCTAAGGAACTTGGTGCATAGAAAGTACTCAGTAAATATTGGATGGATGGATGGATGGGTGGGAAGAAAGGCAGTAAGAAGGAGGGGAGAGGAAATGGAAAGAAGGAAAAGGAAGAATAGTTCTTTATGATATCATGTCGATGGAGTACTTGTAAATTAGAAATGACTATACCGTGACCCACATCTAATTTCCCAGCTCTGTAAGTGGGAGAATGAACCCAAAGATATAAATTCTCCCCTCCCCTATTGACCAAGGATTCCACTGTCCATACCTTACAGTGTTCCACCAACAAAACTTAGAGGAACAAAGTATTCTCACATGGCCCCTGGAAAGGTGATGAGGTATCCAGTGCCTTTTGCTGACAGCCCCCTGCCACCCCCAGAACACATGATTCCACAAGTCACCATGACCCTCAACGGCAGTTGCCTGATTGCCTGTTTCACACTAGAAAGCCCCACTGCATCACTTCTCTAAGAGAGCTAAGTCTTCCTCATTTGCCTGGAAGTCCGAAACCCCTGCCCTGGAAAGCCATGATGGCTGAGAGAGGCAGCCTGGGCTATAAATTGATTAACTAAAGTAACAAGCTGGAAGACAGAAACCCACCCTTAAGACCATCACTCTCTTTTCTGATGGAAATTGACTCCTCACATTGAACTGTGCTAATCATATTTTTGTTGACCGAGCAAGTTTTTTCCTAAACTGTTATTTATTTCCATAGTATGATACTAGAACTTTACCATGTTTATGCAGGTGAATGCTTGTTGGCTTTACTACTTATGGGAAAAAGCCCCATAAAATGAATTCAAGTGTGCATGTGGGTGGGTGTTATTAGCTTCGGGTACCACCTTGGTGACTTTTGCTTGGTGGAGCTCTATACTGTGGTTTAAACATGGACTACTTTCCCTTCCTTGGGTGTAACTCTATTGAAATAAGCTATATCTGGCTTTTTGCCCACAGAAAACCAAGGGCTTAAAACCAGCTGAGAAGGTAAAAAGCCAATTGCCCATGGCAAAAGCTTAGCAGATTTTCCCTAAAGATAAAGAAACTCTTTCCTATCACCTTTAGCCAAAGTGTAGTGAATTCCCACTGCATGCCTGGGGGTGGGGGTGGATGGGTACCCTGCAGTCCTGAGCTCAAGTGGTTCCAACAATCTGGAGGTTATAAAGGAGTGAGCAATGGCCGGTGGCCAAAGAGGAAGCCTGAACAGCCTGTACCACTGGTATTACTTTAGTTTATAAGCTGCATGGGGCAAAGACAGTGTGTCTTTAAAACTTATTTATTAGGTGCTCAATAGAGTACTGTGTAAACGTGGGTGCCTAATTAACAAAACTTTGCTGATAAGTGGAAAAGCCTTCCAAGGCTATATGCACCACCTGGGAATCCAGGAGGACCTGTGCTTCAAGGTACAAAGGTGAAGGTGGTGAAGAGCCAATAAGTCTATGACGTGTTCATTGCAAGGCTCTGGTTTTGGGGGTAAAAAAGACTGGATACACTTTTTTCAATAGGCAATTACGACCGTGACTCTGTGCTACCAAAATGAGGAAACAAAGATTAAAACATTTCAGCCAAATTGAATTTTCACAATTAAGTATCTTTAGTAAAACAAGGTATAATATGTTGTCTGTAGGTGGATGACTTGCCATTTCAGTCCTTTAAAAAAATGATATAAAAAGCACCTTTTTATATCTCTAATTGATATATAACATTATATTAGTTCAGGTGTACAACATGGTGACTCCATGTATGTATATATTCCGAAATGATCACCACAATAAGTCTAGCTAACATCCGTCGCCATACATAGTTACAAATTTTTTTTTTCCTGTCGTGAGATGTTTTAAGATCTACTCTCTTAGCAACTTTCGAATATACAATATAGTATTATCAACTCTAGTGTTTATTTTGTTTTGTACCTTTTGGCTACCTTCACCCATTTCATCCACCCCCAAAAGCACTTTTTCTAAAACTATAAACCAGTTGCAGAGAGGGAGAAGAATTTAGCTCAGTTGCCATTCCACTAGAATCTGGGATTCCAACAGGTTAATTTGCCCATTTTGATGGGAAGATGCCTGTGAAAAGATGAGGAGTTTTCCTGCTTAAAGCTGCAGCTTCTCACTGCATCGACCACAAATTAGTTAGTAGCAGAGAGCCATGCTCTTAGCCTGCACCTGCCCTGCTCCTAAAATTAGGATTCTCAGCCAGATTTAAGCTCTGCAGGGCCAGCTCACCCTATCTCCACTAGTCCCACTGTGCTGTAGGGATGTGGAGACAGAAAGCTGGGCAGATGGCCGTCAGCAAGATCCCTACATGCCTTGGTTCTCAATGCCAAGGGATCTTACAGAGAGTGGGTTGAAATATAAGGGAAACTCAGAAAGTTGTATGAAAATGTAAGTGTAACTTCAGTTCACCAAACAGGTCAGTCAGTCTTTTTCTTTTTGTTCTTTTAATGGGCAAGTTCATGAAGTAAAGAAACAAAATGTTACAGACACATTTGAAACTCCCTCCAATTTTATTTTCTTCCTTCCCCTAGAGTTTGGTGTTTATTCATCCTATATATGTTTTTCTACTTTCTCTACACACGAAAGTGTCCATAATCAATAACTAATATATTTCGTATGTTCCAAACGTTATATAAGTGGTATCATACCAGCATTGTACACATCATTTTGTAACTTGTTTTCTTGCACAAATTATGTTTTTGAGATTTATGTATGCTGGTAACGCAGTTCTAATTCATTCATTCTCACTGCCTGATAGTATTCCATTGAATAAATTGATTTACTTACCCACTCTTCTCTTGAGGGACATTTTCATTGTTTTCTATTTTTAGCTATCATCAGTGCACTATGAATATTTTCCACCATTTCACTTTATGCATGTGTACAAGCACGCAAAGTGGACTTGTTTTGTAATCTTGACTTTTGTCAAGATATTGCCAAACTTAACCAATTTACCGATTTATACTAACATCAGAAGCAGATGAGAGTTTCTGTTGCTCATCATCTTAGACTGATTATTATTGGTCTTATTAAACTTTCCAAACAGATAAATGTGAAATGATATCTTCTTGTTGTTTTAATTGGTATTTCCCTGGTTACCAGAGAGGTTGAGCATCTTCTCACTATCAGCCATACAGTTTTTCTCTTGTCAGAATTGCCAAACCATCTTTGTTCGTTATTATATTGTATCATTACACTGTATCATTTGCCTTTGTTTTATTGATTGTGTTAGTTAAATGTTCTGAATACTAATCTTTTGTATCTCTTTGAGTTGTATTAGGTCGGTGCAAAAGTAACTGCAGTTTTTGCAATTATTTTTAACCTTTTAAACCGCAATTACTTTTGCACCACCTTAATAAATGTCTTTCCAGTTGTGTGCCTTGACCTTTGTTTTCTAATGTACAGATGTTTTGTTTGTTTGCTTGCTTGCTCATTTTTAATGTAGTCACATTTACCTATCTTTTCCTTCATGGTTTAAACTTTATATGACTTGTTTAAGAAATCCTTTCCTAGACCAAATTCATAAAGATATATAAGAAACATCTAAAAGTTTTAAAGTTCTTCTTTTCATATTTAATTCTCTAATTCACCTAAATTTATTTATTTTTGTACGTTCAGAGATAGAGATCTCTTTTGTGTGTGCGGTTAACCAATTATTCCAAGAACCAGTGATTGAACAGTTCTTCTCCCGATGATCTATGATGTAAGTTCCCGTGTGCACAGCCTTGTTCTGTCCCCTATTTGTCTATTCCAGCAACACCATCGCATTGTCTTATTACTACAGTTTTATAAGATGTCTTGATATCTAGTAGGGGAAACCCCTGATATCTAGTAAGGCCCCTACCTTATTCTTTAAAAAATATGTTATTCATGAACCCTTGATAATCCACCTAAATTTTATTTAATAAGCTTGACACACACCTAATCTCTAAATACACTAAATATTTATTTTGTGTGTGTAAATATACATACACTAAAAACATGTGAGTAGTTGATTCAGATTTCATTAAATTTATAAATTTGAGAATTGATAGCTTTATAAAAGCTATATATAGAGTCCTTTCATCCATGAACACAATGTATCCCTCCATTTATTTAAATGCTTTCTTAATGTTTTTCCATAAAGTTTTATACTTCCCTCCATTAAAATTCTGCACATCTATTTTTACATTTATTCTAGGTTCCTGATTTTTTTGTTGCTACTGTAAGTGGTATCTTTTGTCAAATTGATGTTTGTTCTTTGTTGATGGTGATAGGGATAAATTTGATTACTGTACATTGCACTTATTTCCAGCTGTCCTGTCTTAAAAGTGTTAATAATTTGTCTGTAGTTTCTCTTTTAATTTTCTTGTATACAATAGCATTGTCTTATAGCTTCTGTTTCTTGTTTGCTTTCTTGTCTTATTCTGCGGGCTAGGACTTGATAAACTGAATGTTTAGTAGAAGAGTTGATAGCCAGAAAACTTGTTCTGTTCATGATTATAAAGAGAACACTTGAGAACTTGGAGAATTTTAAATATTACCAAATATCATGAGTATTGCTTTCTCCCTTATTTAATGTTCCAGAATGTATGGAGGGTTTGTTCAGAGCACAACCGCTGCTCTAGTCATCTTAAAAATCACTACATATTAACTATTATTTTCAGCCTATTGCTGGGCTCCCCCACAGAAAGAACAAATGGAAAAGTATACGTCTTGTTAATTTTTGACAAAGTTGCCCAATTTCATAATATCTACAAATGCCACCCTAAACAGGGTGCATACACAGTTATAAAACTCAGCAGGCTGAAGCTTGAGACGTCCAAAAACAAATGAAAAAAAATCCCAACTCTAAAACTATTCTGCATTCAAGTTCTGAATTGATTCCCTTTGAGGCCTTTAAATGTATTTGTTTGCAAGAAACAAAAGGACTTCTTTGTTAACATGTGGGGGTGGCTTATTAGTGACTCTGAGAAATCAGGGTGAGGACTACAGTTAAGAAGACAGTATGGAAGTTCTTCAGTTTTAGTGCATTAAGCCAATAAAAGTTTTAAGTCCGTTCTTACCACTGTAACTACTCTGTTCAAGAAACCCACTCTAGTCGGGAGGACCTAAGACTCTAATGGCACTTAGTCTGGTAGCTATTCCTCCAGCCAGCTAAGAATCGTCACTTTTTGCTACCCTACAGCAAGAGGAGTAGCAGTTTTAAACTGCATCCTTCTACATCCTATTCAAAGATTAGGTTACCATTAAAAGTAGGTTTTAAAATCTGCACCTTAAAAGAGCTTGCAAGTGTGCTACATTCTAAAGACGCTTCATTACAAAAGTTAAAATATAGAAAATTAGAGAAAAATTTATCAGATCAGCAAATTAAGCTTTTACGTTTTCAGTATGATGTACTGCAGGATTTCTTTAAACGGACTTCCCTCTTATTCATAGTGTAGAGAAAATAAGTGAGACTAAACATCAGCCACTGCCACCTACAAACTAGAAAAAAAAATAAAGTTGCTCTGATATAATAGGGAAAATTAATTCATGCTACAGAAATTTAAGCTATTTTTCAGCTTTCCATTTGCTAAATCAACTATTCGGAATTTAAGAAGTGGGAGCGACATGCAGTTGAACCTAGAGAAGCCTGTAAAGGAGCGTAACTATTGTTTTCTTGTTTTGTGCCACTTGCTAGTTCAAGTACAAAAGAGCAAAGGGAAAGATACCACCGCTCTCCCACTCAGCCCCGCTGGAAACACCAAGAGCGAACTCAGCACCCACCAGTCCGGCAGACAGAGCGATCTCGCCGCTTTAAGTCTCGGAGAGCCCTCGGGCCCGCCCACAGGAAGGCGGGGCCGGCGCGGTGTCTGCTGGAAGTTGTAGTTTCAGGCCCGAGCGCTTTTTGACTCGTTTCTTCTTCCCCCACCGCCCCATGGCTGCCCACGGACTGTGAAGCTGCTGTGTACTGAGCACGAGACACAACCGGAGGAGATAAGAGGAGAGCATTGGGGCTCCGTTGATGAGTGTCTAGAGTGTGGTGGCAACGCAAGCTGCGCGCATGCGCGGCTGGCCGAGCGGTCCCTACTCCACCTGAGTTTCTCCAGTGCTAGTGGGACAGCGGGAGGGCACAAGGCAAGTTTGAGGTCTTACGGCTTGCTTGCGCATTGCAGTTGTTAGCGGGGAGATGGGGGGAGCTGTCTGATAATCGGAGGACAGTTTTCACCCTGCCCCACCAAGCCTTTCCGGATTCTCCCACCCCCTACCCTTTTCCAATTTGCAGAATTGCAGCTTCCCCACCCTTCCCCGACTCCTCCATCGCTCCTCCACACACACAACCCCCCCCCCCCCCCCCCCGTCTCTCCGTGGGAAGCCTTTCCCAGCTGTGTTGTGAAATCCGCTAGAGCCTTTTAGCCAAGGCCTTTTAGCCCGCCTGGAATTCAAACTGCCCCCTCCCTGCCAAATCCAGGTCATTCGAGGCAGCAAAAGGCTTGAGGCACAGGCCCTACAAAGCAATGCCCTCTTTGGTTCTCTTAAATTTATGTCCTCCTCTTCCCCTACAAAGCCGGGACTAGCTAGACGATAAATAAGGTGGATGGATAGTTAGATTACATCCTTAAATTTGCAAAGGGCTCTCATAGCTTCCTTTGCTCTGGGAGGTGGCCTCAGTATATGAAAGGACAGTGAATGGCCAAAGAACTTAACGAATGTAAAACACCCTCTATTTCCCAAAGGATAGCATCAGGCACAGTTTGTTGTGCATTTCTTGCTTGTCTGCCTTTCTTGAGACTCTGTCATACTGTTTTGTTCACCATTGTGTCTGCAGTGCTAACACATGGTGGTCTCTTGGTGTATGTCAGGTGACGAAATGCATGAATCTAGTGTCTGCCCTTCAGGTCTGTACCCAAAATCTGTTGGGAGAGGTAAAAATGAAAATAGAAATGCAGGTCTATACAAAGCTTTGGGACAGGAAGGAAGAAGCACATAACTGCCTGGAGAGGTCCCTGAAGCCTGCGTGGAAGAGGCAGTACCTGCTAAGGTTTGGAATTGTCCCTCTTTGAGTTAGCAGGTAGGAAGTTAGCACACCAAAGCTTCCATGTGAGCTTTGTCTGAGATGGAAAGGGGCTGGTTACTTAAGAACTGGCCAAGACAGGAACACAAATGCTACCCTCTTCCAGGTGGTCATCTGCAGAAGCTGTACTTTCCAGAGACCCAGGCTTTCTTCAGACATCTTTGGAATGGTCTTTGTGGAACTGCCTTTTGAGCTTACAGCACATTTTTTTGTAATCTCTCAGCAAGTGGAATATGTCGTTCCATTAGAGAGTTGATATTCGGGAACAGCAAGAAGTCATTTTGGATGCAGGTCTAGAAGATGAGGAAGACAATTACGTAGCATAATAGTTGAAATTTGGGGGAAGGTGTTTGTTAGTTTATATAGGGCAAAGGTTCTCATTCTGGAGTGTGTGAAGTTTCAAGTGTATGTACAGTTTCCTAATGGATCATGTCTTTAGCTTTTATCAGATTGCTCAAGGACTCCATGATTCAAAAGAGATTAACAGCCACTACTATAGAGTTATGAAATCATTTCTTCTTGTAAGCTAGCTCTGAAGGACAGTCATGTGGCAGGACAACAGAGGTTTCAGCTTATCATTTGATGTGTTGTCTCAGTGGATTCCAGAGCTTCCAGAGCCTCCGTGTCTCCACATATAAAGTGGAAGGTAGAACTGGAAGTGGGTGGGGGGAAGAGCTGGGCTCCATGGTCACTTTTGGACTGAAGCTTCAGGACCGTTTTTGTCACAGGTTCCTCAAGCCACATAGCAGTTGCTGTTGATCTGGATGCCTTAACAAGTTTTGTCTCCTAACTTCAAAAAAACCCTCTGAATACCCAAGACCCACCTTGAAGAGAAAGGAGTACATGGAAGACATCCCTGCTATATTAATTTCTACAATGGTCAGAGTCAGGGGCATACACGTAGAGTGACCTAAAATTATAAACACAGGAAATGCTGCTTCCATAGGCTTTCTCTGTTGTTCAGTTCTATATATGTGTGTGAGCTTTCTGCCTTTGACTCAAGCTGTTTTCTCTTTCTGGGATTCTTTTTCTCCATATTTTTGCATCTATCAAAATCCAAGAAGAAGGAACTGCTTCCTGAAGAATGCTGTTTCTTCCTAACTGAATGCTTTTATTTTTCTGGTCTCCTAACAAGTTCCTACACATCGTTTCAGACTCTTAGACACCTGTTCCACTGTGACCCTTTCCCTGACATTCCCTACAGGCCCTCCTGGGCTGTTATTCACCTGGTCCTCTGAGCAGTTATTGACATTCCATTCTTTCAGCTGCACGATTCAAAAGCCCTCCACAATCTGGCTTCGATCTTCAACACATCTCCACTTTTGTTTCCTAGTCCAGCCATGTAGTACATTGTGTTCCCGTCAGAAGCCTTCCCTGATCCCAGAAAGAATTAATTGCCCATTTACCCTGCACCTTGTGACTGTACTTTTTAACAAACCTATCATGGCACCTAACACACTGTATTGAAAATTTTTGTTTATACACCTATCTCCTGAATGATACAATGGGTTCTTTTACCACATGGACCATGTTTATTTCATCCTTGAGCTTGAAATTTAACAGACACTCAATAAACGTTGAATAAATAAATGAATGGATGGTTGAATGATATAGTTTGTTTACATAAGTGTCCCTCCCACTTTATTAAGTCTTTGAGGTTAGTAATATTGGCTCATTTATCTTTTGGTCTTAATAGCTAGTTTTTGCCTGGCATATAATAGGCGCCCAATAAATACTTTTCACTGAATGAATGAATGGATGAATTTATAGTCTTTTGTAATATCTCCAACCTGATATAGCCTTTCCCTCCTTTGAAACCTGGAACACTTTCCTTGTGTTTATCCAGTGGCATTTTCTTTAGCTTGTACTTTCTCAGCATCTAATCCCCCCTACTTGGTGGTCAGTTCCTTGAGGGTAGAAATAGAGCCTTACTTCCCTTGGTGTCCCCTGCAGTGCCCACTGCATTGCTGGGCATATAACAAGGGCTCACCTTTGAGCTGTTCTGGGAACAATGAAAGTACCTGTCATTCAGAGCCCCTGTTGCAGCAATGAAATGCCCAAGTACGTGAATTACGTTCACATAGTAAATCTCCAAACCCACTCCTTTGCCTTATGGGTGCTCAGTGTTGCCAACTGCTGGGTGAGAGGATGGCAAAGCTGAAAAGACCATATTGTTTCACATTTGTGTTCTCTGCAATACCCTGTACTAGTAGGTGCCCAGTAAATGTAATTTTCACATTAATAAAGGACACGAAGCCCATCAAGAATGAATGAGCCCAAAGCTACAAAAGAGCTGCTGAAAAATGAAAATCCCATCAGCTAATAAGAAATGGAAAGGTGGGTCAGTGGACTCTCCCTCAGGGTAACAGTGTCGAAAGAATTGAAAAGCATGTTTTTCTCCATAAAAGACGGAGTGCCATGTATGCATTTGAACTTCAAAATGTTAAAAAGTCCCCCTAATTCTGCCATAGCTAAATAGAGAAGAGCAATCCTCAAAATTAGAATTTGTTAGCTGTGGTGGGACTTTTTCCTCCATTTGCTTTTTGTGTGGGCATTCGCTTCTCTTCCTCTCTTTTCTCTTCTTTTTCTTCCTTTCAACATATCTTTGCTGAGCATTAACTATGTTCTAGGTACTCATTCTTCTAAGAGCTTTATACTCATATTTTCTCATCACACTCATAACGACTCTGTGATGTAGGTCTTAGTATCTCCACTTAAAATGTGATAAAATTGGGGCTCAGATTCAAGAAGTTGCCTAAGGCCTCACAGGCAGTAAATACGAGGATCCTAATTTAAACCGAGGTCTCATAAACACTGAAGCTTATATGTTGTTGCTGAATTCCTACATTATAATGCCTCTCTGTACCAGCCAATGGTTCTAGTCTCACATAGCTTACAACTAGAAAGACAGTAAAAGTAAACCAAGTACAGGGTCACAGGTTAGCAAAGGGTAATACTGGAACACAGAGAAGGTCATCTATGTCGGGATGGAGGAGAGCAGGAGGGTCAGCAATGGCTCCCAGGGAAGGGGTCCCTTGAATTGAGCTCTCAAGACTAAGTGGGAGTTGCTAGATCAAGCCAGGGACACCATCTGGAGGAGGTACAGCAAGTACAAAGGCCGGGGGTGAGAAGCCACCCAACATGTGCAAGGAACTGAATGTACCATGTTTCCCCGAAGATAAGACCAGGTGTTATATTAACTTTTGCTCCAAAAGATGCATTAGGCCTTATGCTCAGGGGATGTCATCCTGAAAAATCATGCTAGGGCTTATTTTCCGGTTAAGTCTCATTTTCAGGGAAACATGGTAAGTGTTGCCAGGGCGCGAGAAAGGTAAATGTTTTAGTCATTTTGTTTTCAAAGCTTGTGTGTGTGTGTGTGTGTGTGTGTGTGTGTGTGTGTGTGTGTGTGTGTGTCATAACTCACAGTGGCTAATTGTCTTTGCTTTGTCAGAAAACGCTGAAATGTAAAGATGAGTGGGTCATTGAAATGAATTAAGGTTTTCATGTTGATTTCAAATGCTCTCCAGGGGACCAGTGCATTCTGATGTCCAGATGACATAGTGAAGTGGCCAATGCCATGGCCTTGCTGTCCAGTGAAATCAGATAGCTATGAAAGTACACTGATACTTCAGGAAAAGTCCAAAATGGGAAGGCTCATAGTATGCTTTTTAAAAAAGGAATTATCCTTTATCATTTCCACAGGATATAAAAATGTAAATCATTTTATTCTTATGTCTGTTGTGAAATGATTTCGCTAGTCACTCCAAACACTCAAATTAAGATCTAAGGTGGTGGGTCCGTGGGATCCATTATACTATTCTCTCTAATTTTGTATATTTTTGATGTTGTTGAACAAAAATTTTAACTTTCATAGCTGAAAGTCTTTTTAAAAGAAAGGGTTTATTAGGCCATTGCTAGGGAAAAAAGGAAGAAGAAGAGGAAGAGGGAGGAGGAGGAGGAGGAGGAGGAGGAGGAGGAGGAGGAGGAGGAGGAGGAGGAGAAGGAGAAAGACAGGTCTGGGGAATGGAGTGTAATCCACCAGCAACATGGCTGGGTAGGAAAGACAACATGTCCATAGGCCCTGAGTTTTGCAAGCATTTTTATGCATCAAATGCGAGGAGGGGGAATGTAAGCTGTTCTGAAAGGATTTACATTAGCTGTAGACAAAGGGGATGGGAGAAGCTGAAGCTGGGCTAGTTCTGGGATAAACCAGAGTCTGCAGCACATTCCACAGCAGAGTCCCTCAAGCTGGTGTGTAAACAAGGAGGAAAGGCTCCTGGAGTTCGATGGTGGCCGGCTAAAATAATCTGCCAAGGCAGCAACCTGAAAATTTGTCTGCAGATGCAACAGATATACAGGAATGTGAGCAGTCTTTTGTCAGAGTTGGTCCACAGCTGTTCACAGGCTGTTCCGTCTCTTTTTGTCACTCTCCAGTTGCTGTAATTGTAATCTAGAACATCTCAGAATTTTCTCCCTGTCAGTGTTTTCCATAAGACTAAAAAAAAAAACTTTTTAATAGACTATATTTTTAGAGCAGTTTTAGGTTCACAGCAAAGTTGAGTTGAAAGTGCCGAGTTCCCATACACTCCCCGCCCCCACACCTGTACACAGCCCCTGCCACTGTCAACAAACATCCTCCACTACAATGGGTTTTATTAATCTAGTCTTTAAATCAGATATATATTATAGATGCTTTGCTTATTTATCAATTATATAGTGAGCATTTCACCATTTGCTTTGCATTTTGCTAGGTCTTTGCTAAATAGGCATAGTCCCTGCCCGTATGTTGTTTATAGTCTAGTGGGAGATCCATTGAAGAAGTAATTTTACAGAAAAAACTTAGGTACAAAATGTGATGAGGAGAACCAGAAGATGCTACAACTGTATACTAGGAGAATTCCTTCAGTACAGGTGGTCAGGAAAGGCTTTCCCAGAGAAAATCAACAGGTAAACTGAGATCTGAAAGAGAAGCAAAGATGACAGGGAAAGCATTTTAGGCAAGCAGAGTAACGGCCTGCAGAGATCTTAAGGCAAGAAGGAGCCTGGCATATTTTAGGAGCTGAAAGTTGGTGGACAAAGACAGAGATGCGGCTGGAAAGTCAGGCGGAAGCCAGAACATGTGGGCGCCATGTTAATTGGTCTTTACCCTGCGTGATGGGAAACAGTGGATGGGTTTTACACAGGAGGTGCCATGAATGGACTTTATTTTAAAACGAAGACCCTGACTGCATTGTGAGAAATGGATAGGAGTGGAACTGAGGAGACTTGCTGGTAGCAAACTATTGGAATCGACGCAGAGATGATGGTAAAGTGGAGAGACAGAGAAATGGACAGGTGCCATCTTCATGAGATGGAATCAACAAGATTTGGTGTTTGCTTTGAAAAGATAGGGCAGAGCTGTGTTTCTTGGCTTGTAAAACTGGATAGATTCTGGTGCATTTACTGAGATGGAAGAAGGGGTGAAGAGAAGATCAGGAATTTACAAGGGCTTTATAACTATTTTGTCTATTCCAAATAATTACCCTGTGCTAGGTTCCGTGCTAGGTGATTCACACTCAGCATCACAGAAGTACTTTTATCTGATGTCATAGGAACTAGCAACGGGTTGATTCCCATACTGCCACAGCTCAATGAACCTTAAGGGACTGTATTTACTGTCCTCTGCTATCATTTCAAGTGCACATTGTTTGTTTCCTATGCACAGCTCATTGGCATACGGTTATCTGAAGCTCGAAGCATTGTCTCCAACTCCCTTCCCAATTATTTTCTCATGTGACTCACTGGGCAACTTCCACGCCTTTTTATTTTCCTTCTCTCAATACTATACCTACTCATGGTAACTTGTTTAATAGGTTTATTTAGACATCTTTCCCCTCCCCCTCCATGGTCAGTTTAAAGTCGTCTTGATCAGGGCAGGTCACTGGGCAAACGTGTTCTCAAGCCATACGTAGCAGAGGTTCATCTTTGATCCATTATCCCAGATGCTCCATCCCATGGAGCATTACCTCCCTGGTCTCACTTCCCTTCCTGAAGCACTGCAGTGGTGTGCCCACTGTTATAGGAAACAAACCCCAAATTCTCACCTTCCATATCAAAGCCCTTATCAGAACAGACTATGACATCCTTTCCATCTTCTCTTTATTCTAATCTGCCTCCTCTATTTCTCTGGGGCCCTTCTGTCACTGCTTCTCTTTAATAGTAACCAGGAGCGTATGGGATATTTTCATTTGTGTTGTGCCATTCAATCCCACAACACCTCCCCCTGGTTCCTTTCCCCACACCTGGCCTATCGTCGTCATCCAAATATTTGTTGAATTAGTGAATGAACTGTGTTGCTGGGAAAGCAAAGGATGCCTTATTTGAAGGGGGATCAGGCCTGTTTCTGTTTTTTTAAGAGGAATTTTAATGTTTTCTTAAATTTTCATAAATAACAGCTCATCTATCACCTATTACCAATTGTAAACTGTTAATTCATTTATAATCGTATGGTTCATTCTAAATGAATGACTAACATAAGTATGAACCTGATCTCTCAAATGAATTATTGCTTGGGTTAGAGGTGCAGTGACACCAAAATACCACTAAAAAGTAACAATTAAAAAGGAAAAACCAAAACCATTATCTCATGGTACCTCTAAAACACCAATCCAGATTTTCAGCTTTGGCTGGACATAGCTAGATGGCCGTTTTCTAATACTTCAGTGCCTCTTCTAGGGTTGCACTGAACAGCGTGTTTCCGTCTAGATGGTGTCATTACTGTTTTGTGCATTTTGGTAGCACTTTATATTTGCAAAGTGCAGGAAAATCACATTCATTAGTATTTCTTTAAAGCTCCTGTGTGGTAGCTCAGCATTACTGAAGCCAAGCATAAAAATAAGTGTGCACTTATCGGAAAGTTGCTGATAGGGTCCAAATGAAATGTCAATGAACACTAATGCACAATATTCGGAATGTTATAGTTTCTCTAGATACATTTCAGTGGAACTAAGAAACCTCTTTCCATAGCATTTGGATTTCCAACTCAAAAATGAATCCTAATTTTGACGGAAATAAGTGATTATTGTATTAGATCTTACTTTAAATGTTAGTTTATGTTACTATTTAAAACTTAACTACACAGACGTCTAAGCTTATGAAGGCAATGTTTAAATCTGCATTTCACAGAACTCATTTGCATTCTTGGCAGGAGCAATTTTTTTTAACACTCAGATTAAAGTAAAAATTAAATGCTCTTGTGGCAGAGAATCTGAATTATTCAATTATGTGGATTTGGGATCACCTCAAATTGCCCAGAATTTATCATTTTAAAGATCTAATTGTAGTTAATTAGCCCAAAAATATTCACCTATCTCAGACCAGTACACTCTAAGAATCTATTCTAATAGAAGAGAGAGCCCCAGTCCATAAAAGAGTCAAAGAAAGATAGGGCAAACACACTCAGGTTCCCCGGTCCTTTTGCTTCACCAAAGTCACATGTGGCCTCCATCTCATGGTTCAATGTGGGGGCTCTATCTCCAGGCTCTTCCCCTTGTTTCAGGCAAAAAGAAGGAGAAAGAGGAGGAGGAAGAAAAAGAAAGGGAGGAGGAAGAAGGGAACAACACAGGCAACAGGAAGACTTTTCAGAAACTGCCCCACAGACTCCCCAGCAGCCATGTAGCCTCACTGATGAGAGTTCCCCACCCTCACCAACCTCTGCCCTCCACCCACCGGCGTGGGAGATAGGAGAACAGAGTAATGTGTTTGTTTGGGCACATAGCCATCCCAAACAGAACTGACGGTCTGGTAATAATGAAAACAGGACGAATGGATGTGACTTGAAGTAGGAACGAGCAATATTACCAGACCGGCTGTTTTAAGTGTGAACCTAGAGGGACATACGAATATGTGGTGCAAAGACAGAACATGATGAGAAGTAACCGGAACAATTGAAGGAAGAAGAGCTGGGTCTGAAAAGGTTTCATGGAGGTTTCCAGCCCTTCAAGTCACCTCTTGGTGTTGTTTTAAGATTTCAAGGTGGAACCACATATGTCAAGTTCCCTGTATAATTGTGATGAAGGTGGTAAACTTTATGTAGAGAACATTTTTCATTTCCCCCAATGTGCGCCAGGAGCTATAATCCAAGAATGTTCATTCCAGAATTATTTGTAACAGCCAAAATTTGGGGAAAAATCCTAAATGTCCATCAACAAAAGAATAGATAAATTTTGGGTTATTCATAAAGTGTGGAATACTTTACAACCGTTAAAATAAGTAAAATTTGACAAAGCTAGGTGGTAGGCACTAAGGTATTTGTTATATTATTCATTTTGTTTTTTCTATGTGATTGAATATTTCATAATTTTATAAATTAGCAAAATAAAACAAAACAAAACTCGGGCAGTGTTTCCCACTATTTGATCTACAAACCACCTGCATCAAAATCACTGACGATATATATTAAAATGCAGATTCCTGGGGCCCCTCCCAGGCCCAGTACTAGAACCTCCAGGCCTAAGCCCAGTAGTCTGTGTTTCAAACAAGGCCACTCAGTGATTTCTAGAGGACTACTGACACAGTGTCTGGGTGGGGAAAAGAATTGGACGGAAAACAGAAATTGTGACGACCTCTGGGCTGGATAAATGAGTCATATAGAGCCTGAAGGAGGGCTGAAACTATCACGTATCCCAGACGCTGGGGTGGAGCACAGAAGCTGCCACCCCTTGATACCGGCATAGGGGGCAGTTTAGTGGTGAGCAGGACCTAGTCGTTAGGATTAAACTGTGAGAAATGGAGAACCCAAATATCAGTGGCTTAACCAAGCAAGTCTTGCATTGCCTTGTCATGTGGAAGAAGTCTGGAGATGGTCAGTTCTCCACGATGTCAGGAATCCAGGCTTAGTCGACGCTGTTGCTCTGCCCGTGCTCTGCACGCCACGCCTGCCTCGTGGCCTAGGAGGGTTGTTGAGCTTGAGCCACCATGCTGACACTGCAACCAACATGAAGGAGGAAAGGAGAAAAGGGCACCGCTCCCGTTAAGGATGTTTCCCGAAAGCAGTACGAACCACGTCTGCTCACTTCTCGTGCCATACATAGCTGAAAGGGAAACTAGGACATGTTGTCTTTATTTCAGGGGGTCAGGCACCCAGCTAAAGATGGGCAGGGGAGGTTCCATCCCCATGGAGAAAGGAGGAAATGGATGCAGGAGCCTCTGTCATAGGGGCTGGGGGCTCAGAGCCTATGGAAGCTCAGCAGCAAAGGCCCAGGAAGCTGCCGTGAGGACTCCAGGATCAGAGCCATACTGGTCAGGTGATTTCTGGGGTAGCAAGTTGCAAAGTGTGCTATGGGGCCAGCAGTTGCTACATCACCTGGCAGCCTGTTAGAAATGCCAATTCAGCCCCCACCCCCTCACCCGACCCCCCAAACACACGTCTCCTGAATCAGAATCTACATTTTAACACGACCCCCAGAACTGGGCTAGAAGGCCTCAGAGGAGAGAAAGAATAGAAGCTGGGCAGGCTTCTAGCACAGGACAGGGACCAGAGGAGAGCGTGTTCTGGCAGAGCGCTTCTTGGGCTCCTGTGAGCCAGCGAGCTCCCTGGAAGCAAAGGCAGAGACAGGCCAGAGAGCTGAAGGGAGGTGAATGGAAGAGACTGGCAGCAAGGAACGAGACAGAGAAGAAAGCGACACAGAAACTGGGAAAGAACATGGCCATGAAAACACACTTTAACAGAGTCAATGAAATACAGATTTAACCGGCCTGTACCGTGGACTAAGCAACACTTAATCCTTACAATACCCCGGAGTGGCAGGAACTACGTTCTCATTGGAGGTGTTGAAGCTGAGCTTCAGAGATGTTCACTTGCCAAGGTCACACAGCTGGGTAGTAACATAGCTTACAAGGATACTGTGTAGAGATCTGGCCAGTTTTCAAAGCACTATTATATTCATCATCGAATGTAATCCTCACAGTAACTTTGAAGTAAACAGAAAGTGGCTATTTTAATTTTGCACCTAAGGAGTTCCAGGATTTTGCTTCCCTGTCCATTTTTTTTTTCCATTTTTGTTTCCTGATTTCCTGACACATGATGATAATGAAGACTGGATAAGAGTGTGAGGTTCACTGAACCTGAACTCAACTGTGTGAGAGTCTAGCCCTGGAGCAGGCACACAGTAGGTAGGCCCTTTAATGTGACTGATGGTATAATTACAACAATTGGTTTTATTCAAGAGGAAGGTAATATTACAAAAGTAGTTTATTGGAATGAGGAGCACAGAAGCCAGATATGGGGTGGGGGGTGGGAGGATTGAAGGTACTGTGTCAGCAGCAAGGGAAGGGATTCTAAACACTGTGTAAATGAGCACCGGAGCCAGACAAGCTTAGTCCGCCTGGCCCCACTGCTAACTTATTAAAATGGTGATGTTGGATAAATTACCTAACATGCCCTTGCTTTCCCTTCCTCTTTCTTCAAAGTTGAGATAAATAGTACTTTATTGGGTAATATCATGAGGGTTAAATGAGACTAGGATGATAAGCCCAGGGCTCTGAAGAAAATAAATATTCAATAACTATAGCTATTATTAAATCTGGTTATGGATGGAAGAGTAAAATGAGGTGGGATTTAAAGCAGTAGTCGGTTCAGGTGGTCACTAAGATGAAGAATAAAATAACCCATGTTAACTGCTTTGGATGTTTATCAGTTCATAGATTTTATATAACTTTAAATTTCAAAAAAAAAAAAAAAATTCCCTGTTCCCCAGGCTCACATACTTTACACACTAATTACAATTAATTTGCCTTCAGATGATGCTGCATTCTCACAAATGTATGTGGTAACTCTGAATCTAGCAAATGAATACAAAACAAATCGTCAGAGCTCCTTACCTTAAATGTTTATGAAGTGAAAGAAGTCAAGGGAAAATGCCAACAAACGCTTGTTGTCTCACTTATGAGAAGCGTTGGCACAGCTTCTGAAGGTGACAGATGTTCTGCTTCCTAGAACCTTTTTGTTCCACCCCCAAAATCTATATTTTCCTTTAGTATATTGATTTCTTGTTATAGAGCAGAGTAGCTATTAAATATCTTTATTTGGGAGCGAGGGGATGCCAGAATGTGAGAGGGAAAAGGCATCAGTATTTAAAGAAAAGTTATGGAATGGGTGGAAAAGAACTGGAGAGAAGATGGCAGTCTATATCTGGGACATTATTGACGGTTTGACTGAAGGACAGAGACTTGCCGAAGGAAGAACACAGGGAACAAATGAAAAAGCATCCAATCACAGGTAAACCCTTTGATGGATGAGGAAGGCACTTGAATAGATGAGAAAGCACTTTCTCCAGTGGCCAGCTGGCTCACCTCATCTCTCTTGTTGGCTGGTAGCACAGTGGAACGACTCAGTGTAACAAATGATGGAATATGTGTATAATAGTGAACCAGCTGATGCAAACTAACAGCAAATCCAAGTGTTCTTTTCTGTTCTGATGAGGGGCTACTGATTTCTCTGTAGGGCTGATGTTGTAGCTTCACTACCAAAATCGCTAGAAATTGAGTTGACTAATTATGAACAATGTCCCCAACACCACTTTTCTCAGCAATAGAAATAACATTTATGGAATGTATTTGTAGTTTCAAAGTAGGCTCAACTGCATCATCTCATTTTATCTTACAAATAATCCTGTGAGCTCAGTATCATTATCCACATTTTGTACTTGAGAAAACTGAGATTTATCCACACCCAGGTGCATCTTACCACACTACCTTTCTTCGGCTCCTCAACAAATATCAATCTATGGCTATAGTTCCCACAAAGTACTTTTTTTTTGGGGGGGTGGCATCTTTGCCAAGCATACCCTAGGTTTCAATAGTGTTTTTACCTCCAGGCAACTCCATGGGCTTTGACATCTCTCAAAGGCCTTAAGAGTCCACTTGAGGTTGTTTGGAGGACCTGGAATGAGGGTGGGGACTAGGAGTGAGGCAGGACAGTGCAGTCCTACCAGAAACTAAGCTACAGCTTCCCTGGGCTTCTGAGGACCCTGTGACATTGGTGCCTCCCTTTTCCCCTGCAGCTCACACTTTCTGCAACACCCTCTCACATGCCCCCCTGGAACCTCTGGGCTGCCCTCCAGCCATCCTATGTATCCCATCCCTCAAAAGGCCCACCTACTCTATCTCCATCTAGATACCTCAGCCACCAGTTAGGAGAGCAATCGCTTATTGCAAATGACTATCTCCTTGAGAGAATTTCCAACATGAGGAACAAACAGCCTGGAGAAGGGGCTGCCTTAACCACACCAAGAGGTTTTCATCCTCTTGGGCAGAAAGCCTCCACTGCCTCCCCCTCTGATAACTTCCTGGTCTGGGGTAACGTCTTCTATCATCAGTGGTCAAGTAGCTTAGAATTGTGACTACACACTGAAAAGAGAGCTGCCTTGCCTCAGGTTGGCAGTGCAAAGCTATGCAAATTACAGCTAGGTAGACCATAATAGTTCCCAGCTAGTGTACAGATTTGCCTGTTTTTGAATCCAGGCAGCATCACTCGCTAGCTGTGGTACCTTGGTCAAATTACTTATCTTCTCTGTGGCTTAGTGTACGCATCTTCAAGCATGGTAATAATAGTACACATGGAATGGTAACGAGGATTAAAAGTGCTATATAGGTAAAGCGTTTAGATCAGTTCCTAGCACACAGAAAAGCTATATAAGGATTAGATAAACTGAATTTTTAAAATTACCTACTTTTAAAAGTATCTGCTCCGCATTAGGATATTTACATCTGAAATTCAGATTTTGGCTGGAATTATCCTGCCCCTTCAGGTGCAGATAAGTGGTTTCATCTCCCTTTCCATGGATTTTGAAGAAAAAAAACCTAATCATCTCCCCAAGAATTCGTTGAATTCCCAAGTGTACTTTACATTTCTTGATGAGGTCAGGCTCTAAGCACCAGCTTCTTCAGAATTATTCTGTTTTGTTGTTCTGCACATTGTGTTCCACAAATGTTTAACTCAATATCCACACAACATTTATCAGTGTTCACGTGCATAGCAAGCGTTCCCGAGCCTTTTGAGAAAGAAATGGTTGACGTTGCAATAACCCAATCCATTTTAAGTTCAGCATCAATCATTCCTGTTCTTTCCTAGGCTTCTGACCATGTCCACATCTTAGGATCTAGCCTCCTGCCAGGTTCCTTCACTCCCCACTCTCACCCCTTTTCCTACTATGTCTCTTCAAGCCTTCACCCCCAGATTGCCTGAGACTCCAGATTCTCCTGGTTCCATTATGCAGACAAATCCATTTAAGCTCTCTCCAGCCCACCTACTAAAAAAAAAAAAAAAAAAAAAAAAAGGATGGGTAAACCCTTAAAGGTCACCGTTTCAGGCACACAAAGACCTTGGTGAAAATTTGAAATTATCCTTTTTAATTATCGTTCATTACATTTTTGGCCCAAGATTAAACTCATCCCTGTTCTCTTTGTTTGAGGGGTGGGAAACAGGGAGAGGATGGTTACTAAATGTACATTATTTCAATTAGTTCTCACAGCAATGCTGCAAGGTAGGTGTGATTTTCCCCATTTTATAACTGGGAAAACTGCAGCTCAGAAAAGTTAAGGAATATACCCCAAATCATCTAGCTGGGAAGGGATGAACAGAGTTAAGACCATGTGCATCTGCCTCAGAATCCCTCACTATTTTCTCTGCACCCCAGTGCCTAATCCATTGTGCTTGGCTTTGAGAATCTAAAGTGTCCCAAGGTGATGGGAGAGATCAGGAGCTAAATGCAGCTCCTCCTTTGGGCCCTTCATCTTGGCCAACCCTCAGCTGTGCCCCTGGCTGCCATCTTATGGTAAGTGTCCATGTCTTCATACATGGGGCCCAGCCCTTAGCCCAGCCTTCCAGGTGGGATCTGAACAGCGCACAGGAGAGCAGGACCCTTCATTTTATTCTTTACCCTGGATTTCTAGTCACACAACCTGAGATCACTTTGGCTCCTTGAACCCACATTTCATTGCTGATTCATCCTGGGTTTCCAGCCAATGGAAACCTCTAAAACAAAAGTACTCCTTGAACTCTGGAGTCAGTCCCAGGAATTCCTGCTTCACTACTTCCTGTGAAACTTGGACAACTCACCTCTTTTTTAGACCCCAGTTTCCTTGGATGCTCTAAAAGAGGTGATGTTATTATTATCTTATAGATCATTAGAAAAATTAAATGAATTAATGCAAGATGCTAACCCAGTACCTGGAACATTGTAAAGTTCAATAAATATTAGCTGTATTAATATTAATTATAAATGTCCATCCTCTCCCCCACCTCCAGACAAATATGATCTCTCCTCTTCCCTGTTTTCCCCACATGAGCCTGCACATGTCTGTACATACGCACAAACCCATTATTGGAAGGCGCTCTCTTCAAGCAGAAGTTTTGGCCTTAGAAACTGTGGATTTGGTTTTATATAGCTATCTAGTGACCTTGGGCCAGAGCTTCAAACTCTTTTAGCCACAATTTCTTCCTCTGCAAAACAGAAATTATAATTTTGTACTCTCTTAACTCACAGCATTATCATAAGAATTACATAAGGTAGAAATGTAAAGAAGCTCCATATTTACTGGAATCATATTTCCATTCCCCTAATAAAAGTATGTTAGATTTTTTTTAACTAAGTGCAGGAATGTATACTTATAATCTCTGTTAAAACATATAGACTCATTTAGGATTTATCAAACTAACATGGTTCTAAATGCTTTCTCTATATCAGCCTTCACATATTTTTTTCACGTGATACTTTTTATTTGCTCATGAGTTTTAAAAGTCTCTTAATAAAATGAAAGCACTGGAACACTATCCCCCACTAGTCACAAATTTTCTTTTATTAAGAATGAATCTGCACCCATTGGCTGCATTATATACTTGGTTGGGGCAATGGCAGAGTCAAAGAAATACAATTCGGGTTGGGTGCCCTCACGTCGTACTTCGGGAAAATGACCTACATACCTAACCTTAAATGTTACTGTCTTGAGACAGTTATGCAACCTTTCAAAGAAACCTAGAAAACCTCAAAATGTCCAATCATGGAACAAACTTGCAACTTTGATGGTAATTCTCTTTAACAGCATTCCTTGCTGGGCCTGTCTGAAATGCAGGAGACATGACATTATGGAATTGAAAATCTTAGGATTCGTCACCTAACATTAATGCTGAAGGGCCTGGGGTACCATCCATATTAAGCTCTACATTTTACAGGTGAAGATGCTGACCCTAGAGAGAGAAAAGGATTTATCCCAAATCAATCCAGTAGGTAGCAGAGCCCAGAGGAACCCAGGTCAGCCTTCATTCGTTTGGGTTGTTAGTGGACTGCAGGAATCAGAGGTAGGAAGAGAGGGGTGGACAGATCAGAGGAACAAGAGGCACATTTTGCACACATCTAGTTCTTATTCTTCATCCTAGACCGTGTTCCCTGCCCCTAAATTGGTCGGATGTCCGGAGAGGGACGACCACTGGAGCAGAAGAGATAACAAGGACACCTGAAAACCGTCACTGGGGGTTGTGTGGTTGGGAACTCAAAACCTAGCCAGAGGATTAAAAGAATTTCTGTAAATGTGGTTTCTGAGGGCAAGGAAGCCTTGCCCTACCCCAGCGCTGGCCCCGCCCCGTGCCCGGCAGTAACCCCAAGGCGCCCTGAAGCCTCGGCTATCTTCAACGTAGCCATTTGGGAAGAGAAAAACAGAGAATGTGCTCCTTTTCACTTCAAACCCAATCGTTAGGTTGGGGCCCCTCCCTGGCAGAAATGGGAGCATTAACTTTGCGCCCACGTGGCTTTTCTGCGGGCGTGTGCTCTGTTCGGAAGCCAGAGGCTCCTTCCCTTAACTGTCTTTTTGGGGAAAAGGAGATGTGAGGAGATGACAGAACTGAATAGGGGTCTGCCATGCGTGAAGGGGCAAGCAAGCAATGTAAAGACAACAGATGGGGGAAGGCGGAATGAGAAGTAATGAGGTGTCTGGGGCTGGAGAACGTGTGGGGGTGACGGCTCAGGAAGCCAGGTCGCCTGTTGGGCCTGAGATTGTGCCCTGTCCCGCCAGCGCCAGAAATTAGGGCACATCCGCAAAGCCCACACCCTTTATTTAAGAGAGAAACGGAAACCACCAGAAAACAAACCCTCTCAACTGTCCACCGCGAAGGGGAACGAGCTATGCGCAGGCGCGCAAGGTTCCATGTCTGCCCTCGAGTTACCCCGCGCTGCGGGCCGGGAGAACTAGGTGAAAGGTAACTAGCAGGCGCTGCTCCGGTCGACAGCCAAGGCGCGCGTGCGCGGGCTGGAGCAGCTTGGTCAATCCTCCCCAAATTTCTCCAAGTCTGCATTTCATTGAGCTGTGGTTGTGGCAGGGGCCAAGCATGAGGCGATGGAGATTGGGGGCGGGGGGCACCGAGCAGACAGGGAAAATGTTTGTCACTGAATCCTCAATGGAGAAATTAAACCCAGGAATGATTCGGGGGAGGAGGGGGGGAGACCACTTACTGAGCGCCATTGAGCGCCATTGGTTTGCTTGACAGGCAGCTGGGCGCGTCCCTGCATTAATTCTCACAACCCTTCGAACAAGGCAAAGTCGCCTCCCATTTACGAAAGAGGAAACTGAGGCGCAGAGAGTTCCTGTGACTTGTGGAGATCATCCGATCAATAAAACGCAATTTCTACAAATGGTCCCTGATTCAAGGTGTTTGTTTTCAGGGTGTTTTTTCCCGCCTAGTATTAATAACTGACGAGTGTAGCACCTTTTACAGTACACCCTCCCATCCATTACTCGTTCTGTCCTTACCTGAAACCTATGAGGTGGGTACTATTAATATTTCCCTTTTGCATAGGGGGAAACTGAGACTCAAGAAAATTGTTCTGGGATCACACAGAAACGAGCAGAGTTGAGATTTTGTGCCTCACTTTAGAGGGATTTAAAAGCTTAAAGCTCAAGATCAGTTCCCCCACCCCTATCCCACAGACCTTTGAGAATAGGAGAGCTTCAAGCTCTAAGGGATGAGTGGGATAGGCCATGAGGAAAACCAAGAAGTTCTCATCGTTGGAGGTTCCATGACAGAATTCTACAGTGACCACCCCTTGTAGGAGATAGTTGGGTTGTTGGCTCATTGACATTAGGGACAGAATGCACTGATTAAGGTTTGTTCAACTTGGTGTTTGTTGGATACGTTTATAACTGAGTGAACAACACATTTTCAATCCCAGACTAACCCAGAAAGAAGCTGCAAGTGTGTGGCAGTGGCTGAAATGACAGCTTTTTGTGTGACTTTCCCTGGATTAGGGCTCTTGCATTCATTCAGCAAACATACTTAGCACACAGCTGGAAAACAACAGGGTAGCTTCAAAGGGCAGGAATGCCTTGCTTCTCCTGAAAATTCTGAGTCCTACACATCTGGGGTGTGTGCCCCTTCATACACAGAGAAGCCATAGGGTTTCCTATAGGCAAGAAGTCATCACCCATGGAGAGGTGTAGGATCAAATCACACCCCTCCCATGCCCACTTGCCCCTCATTGCCCTGGCTGTTCCTCAGAATCACAAACAAGGAAGCAGGTCTGCTCCTCTCCTGAGGAAGCCTTGGAAACAGGCAACTACAAAAAGGAAAATGCAAGGGAAGCAGAAAAAACTACAGAGCAACCATCAGCCCCCTCCCACCCCCATCTCTTAACAAGAATCCCCTCCCTTGAGTGTCCAGTCAGGGAACTGGAATTTCACCGCCTTGTTCCCTAAGACTGTGTTGCTACTCAGGCTGATAAAGACAAAGGCTGCAATTGGACTGCTTTTTGCCCTAATGTAACCCTGCCCTGCAGCCTCCCTGAGATGACCAGGGGGAATCATGTGCTACCCAATGCTTTCAAGATGCCACTGTGAGCAGCCTGCCTGATGGTATTGGCAGGAAGAAAGCTGCTTGGAGACTTATATCATCACCCTGTGGAGAGTCTCGTGTGCTGAGAACTTGAGCCACGCTGGGCCCTTTGCTAGACACTTTCACTTGAATTCCCATACATCCTCCACAGCCCTGTGTAGTAAGGTGTGATCCCCAGGTTAAAAACTGAGGCTCTGAAGGGGTAAGTGACTTCCCCACATCACACAGCCAGTAAAAGGCATGACGGAAACTCAACTCCTTTCACTGCCCTCTACATTTAGATCCAATACCTCCAGTGGGCCCTGTATCTGGACTGGTTGGGAAAACTCTCCCTAGGTTTCTTTCTTTCTACCCTAATTATCCCAGAGACATTGCAATGAAAACGTAGAACAAGTGAAATTCCATGCCTTACATACAGGTAAATGATAAGTGACTTAGAGGAATGAATGAATGGATGGATGAAGGAAGGTAGAGAATGAGATGCGGCAACCACCTAGACTCCTGCCTGGCACATGGCAGGCACTCAATAAATATATACCAACTGAATTAATAAAGGAGGAAGAATAAACCAAAGTACAAGGTATGAAAGAATTTCAACGTGAGGTGCAAATACTTTCGGGAAACAATTGCCCAAAATTAAGTTCACAGATAAAGTTTATAGTCCTGTTGGAATTTGAAATTCTTCTTTTGGAATTATTGGTGAAAGGTTTACTGGTGCCAGGAGGTTATCAGATACACAGAAAGTAAATGAAGTTAAGCCCTAGTCCACACCCCCTTCCCGATGAATTGCCTGTCATGGTGTGTCTGGGGTGTGATGTATGCTGCTGGCCTTTTATCCATAGGAAAGGCCTTTCATTCCATTTAATAGGAGACAGTACTCATTATGAAGCATGACACAGGTTACAAAGTACATAAGATATGGTCCTTGCTCCCAAGTGGGGAAAACATGAGATTTGGAGTCAAACGTCTGAGGTTTGAGTCCCTGCTCTTTTAGGGTGTATACTTCCTTGGCTTTCCCCTATGTAAAATGGGTATGGAATGACCTCACGGGGTCATTTTAATGACTTAATAATATATAAAATTAGTAATTTAATATATAAATATATAAGAGGAAGGGGTTGATAAGTTGCAAGTGCTATTAGTTTAATTTTGTTCAGAGCAAGTATGAGGAGTGTTGTCCCAGGCACCAAGCCTAGCCCTCTCCAGGGAGGGGGATGGGACAGCTGTACACTTGAGCCCAGAGAAGGATTCTGGGCTGGAGGGTTTCCAGGCAGCACGGAGCCTGGAGGAGCAGAGTGGTACTGCCGGGGAGTAGGAGCTCAGCAAGTGCCTCTTGGGCCTTGGGCCTGAGCCTGGGACTTGTCTAGCTCTTCCCTACTGAGATACGGATGTATCACTTAAATTCGGTGGCTGCAGGAGGAAGGAGCATCCTGGAGCAGCTGAAACCATGAAAGCTCTGCTGCCTCACGGTGTGCATCGCGCCACTGCCCTGCTCAGGTCAGCCTAAATTCACCTCAGCCATCATTTATGGAGCCTTTGCTGGATGCTAGACCCTAAAAATACAGAGCAGGCCTGATACAAATATAGAATGTAGAAACATAAAATGACCTGAAGATTTAAGGAGGGAGAAACTGAGCGAGCACACAGGGTAATGGGAAATTCCCAAGGAGGTGGCCTTTGGCTGTGATGTGAAGGATGGAGCCTAATTTGACTGAGATAGAAAGCAAAATGGGTTTACACCTTTTGGCCAAAAAAAAAGTAGAATCCCACTTTGGCCATACCACATGCTTTCTTTGATTTATCCAGAGATTTTTGAGGGATGGAAAGAAAGAAAACACTGAGAAACACATCTTGCTCATCTTGGGAGAAAAGTGAGCACTAAGGCTTTACAGCCGAGGTTTTACTTGTTTACCAGCTCTGAGGCTTTGGCTACTCACCTTCTCTGAATGCCTGTTTCCTTGTCTATAAAATAAGTACTCTCATACCTAACTCACAGCATTGTTGTGGGGAATGGATGATATGACGAAGGTAAAGTATTCACCATAATATCAGGGATGCAATAAACTCTAGAGAAATGGCGGCTTCTTTCTCCTTTCCTGCCATATGTAGTGTCTGCTCAACAGGGCTGAGCTCATTCTTTTGCATTACCTCATAGCCTCTTTTAAAATTATAGGCCCAAGAAAGATTTTAGAACATCTTCCTAGACTCAGAAATGTCTGCTTTCTTCCCTCTTACCCATAGAAAAACTTGTACAAATGTCGACCCCTTGGGGGAAAAAAAGCAGCTCTGTTAATTAAGCATAGCCTTATTCTGTCTGAAGACTGTAATTACCTTCTGTGTAGATGTCTTGCCTTGAGATTTCCCCGGGTCCCCCAGGTAACCTCTCAGAGCCCAGCCTCCTTAGGGTGAAGATGCCTGAGGGCTGGGATCTTAAAATCCTTCCACAGAGGACAAACTCTGATCCCCATGGAAAGCGGTTGTAAATAATTAGTGTGAGCCCCATTTCTCTGCCTAGCTTCATGGCAATTTCAAGGACAACAACACAGAGGACAGCCAAGTTTCTGAGGCATTTCCTGAAAAATCCAAAATGCTCAAGTGTCAAGGAATTTCCCCCACACAGCATCCAAGTTAAACCGTGCTGTTCTTTGTCCCACTTCACTCTTAAATACACTGTAGTGGGTACGAGGAAAAATTTAATTCCCATAGGTATATTTTTTCCAGAGTTAATTGTCATTGGGAAAAAACTGTCAAGGCTATAAAAAGAAACAAGAAGTTTGAATTCAGCTAACCCCATCTCAGTGGTTCTTGGGGGGAATCCAGCAGTCAGTCATTTCGAGAGCTTAGAAGGGGAATCAGGTGATGGGGGTCCTAACTCTGTTTCTACCTCTAACATGATATGCAGCCTTAGCTAAATCATTTCCTTTCTCTAAGCCTCAGTTTCTGTTTCTGCACCTGTAAACTTAGACGTTTGGTTTAGTGGATCTTTACGTTTCTTCCTAATTAGCAATCACCTCTGGTGTATATTTGGAGTTTTGCTTCAGAAAACGTAGAGAAAAAATACCTGTGGAACACTGACATTTACTGAAATTCAAGCACAAGCACCAACCATAATCAAATAACAAAATCCAATTCAGGAAAATATGTACTTGAGAACAATAAAAGTATTACTCAGTTCTTCGCCAAAAGTTAAACTAAATTTAACTCTCTTTCTTTCTTTTTTTTTTTTTTTTTTGCTAAATGTATTTTATTTATTTTGCTATGTGTTGAATATATTTTTTAAAGGAAGCGTTTTATTAAAAGACAATACTGTGCCAACTTTTATTAGTCAGGGAAAGCAATGAAATTTTTGCTTACCTTTCCGCACATAATACGAATGTTAGATAGGGAATAAGGAACTTTAGTGTCAATAGTTAGGAATAACAGTGAGTATATTTATGAATTAACTTTTTTTAATGACTAGAACTAGGAAATGGTTGAATTGGTGTGGTGAACACTTGGCGCCCTGTTAGCACTTGTCTATCCACCAGTTTCTATGAGTGTTCACTGCCAAACGTTCACAGAAATTGCCCTCCGCAGACCGGGAGCTGACCCTCCCAAGAGGTTAGGCTCTCCTCACCCTCAGCCTGCAGCCAAATATTGATTGATATGGGGTTAAAATATCTGACACCTCACTTCAGGGTGGGACCAACTCTGTGGTGTGATTTATGCTCCAGAGCTCCCCTTAGCTCAGGCCAAGGCTACACTTGACCTGAATCAACATTTTTACCTGACTCCTTGCCCTTCCCATCGTGCATCCTCATCCATTCTCTTACAGATTTCTTTGGTGAGCACTCCCTCAGTAAATCACTTACACCCAAATCCCTGTCTCAGGCTCTGCATCTAAGACACTTAAGATAAGAATGTGTTGTTGTAATGAGTGGCCAGTAATGAAAACATTTGAATTTTTTCCATTCCTTCATTTATTCCACCAACACTTAACGAATTACCTACCTAGCATGAATCAGATACTTTCAGATACTGGAGATACTTATAATGGGCAAGATAGACACTGCCTCCTCAATAAACAACAATAAATGTGGTTTATTTGATGTGGGGAGATACATTGTGATAAACAAAACAGACAAAATAATCATAGTAAACAAAAAATTGAACAAGATATTTAGGATTCTTATATTTAGGGTTTTTTTGAACTGTGTCTCTGGATCGTGTGCTATGATCATTAAATAAACATTTAAAATTCAAGTATGCATTTTTTCTGTTGTATAAGCCTTGGACTCAATGACTGCATATCAAGGAATTCACTGCACAGATATACCTGTTCCTATTCTTAAAGACATATATGCAAGGCTGTTTATTGTAACATTGTTTATAATGGCAGAAGATAGGAAACAACTTAAATGTCCATCAATAGAGGATTGATTAAATCCTCCGATACAGAATATAGCTGTATGAGTTGTGTTCCAGCCATACTAGGAAACACTATGCAGTCATTAAAAAGAATGAAGTAGCAAACACTATGCTACACACCGGGAACTAATATGAAATAATATTGAATATCAACTGTAATTGAAAAAAAAATTTTTTAAGTGGGGGTGAAATGAACAGAAATGAAAAAAAATGAAGGACTGTATATTTGCTAATGTAGGATAATTTCCAAGTGAAAAAGGTATAGAACAGCGTTTGCAGTTCTTCCATTTGTGAAGGAAAGAAGGTGAATACAAACATAGACATGTACACAAATAACTTCTATGCCATAGATCTCTGAAAGGATACACGAGAAACTTAATGGTGTTTCTGTGAAGAGGAACTATTAGGAAGTAATAGGTGGCTGGATTTCCTTTTCATTCCAGATTTAATTTTGTAAATATATGCATGTATTACTTAATAAACCAGTTAATTAAAAAGTATTACATACTTAGTGTGGAAATCATATAACATAAAGAAAAAGAAAAATCACTTATAGTCTCACCTCTAAAATATATCATTGTTTATATTTTGGTGTATTTCCTTTCTGTCTTCCTTCTATTTGAGGGTATAAATGAGATAATAATGTGCATGTATAGATTTGTTTTCTGATTTTTTGACTCGGTTTTATATCCTAAGTATTTTCCCATATCAATGAATTTTATTCTAAAATATCATTTGTAATGGCTGTTTAGTTTCTACTGTACGAACAAGCAATAATTTTAAAATCCTTTTCCTATATTTTGCTGTTGTATAATGCTGCTAGATACCTGTTAGATATCTTTTTATGCATGTGTCTCTAATTGTTCTCTTAAAATAGATTTCTAGATGTGGAGTTACAGGTCAAAGGAAATGGAAATTTTTTTTAAGTTGTAATAATGAGATATTAAATTGCCCTCCCCACAGCTTGTATCCACTCACAGTTCCCCCAACTGTATATATAAGAATTAATGAGCCCTCACCAGTACTGAGTACAGTAGACCCTTGGCATTCTTGGGGTTATCATTCTCAAATGTCCACTCCTCAGGAGCTTCCCAGACAGCTCATGACATGTAGTCATGACAGGGCTGGGAAACTTCCAGGAGAGGCCGAGAAGGTCACTGAGCACCCAGGAAGTCTAGCTGAGGGCCCAGAGCGTGCAGTCCAGGGGGGAGCTCTGCAGCGGGGCCTTGCTGACTCATCCTGTGGTCTGACCACTTGTCATCGCTGCCTTCATCCGTCAGCACTTTACTGGGCAGCAGCATCATTGGCACGCATCATCATCACCGAACTTTTGCACATTCAGGCAAGCTGAGGGTTTGCTTCATTTCAGTAACGATGTAGCATCATAATATAGTATCAGATTTATTTCTGTGGCTGATTTATTTTAAAAGCCTTACCAGTTACTTTTGTCCAATATTTATAGACTGTATTAGGGGTCTTCTGGGGTTACTTCAATTTCTCAGTTCTTCTTTAATGCATTTTCTGGAGGAAGTTATGTGCTTCAGTACAATTTGACAATTTAGAATCTCCAAATTCTGGAGATGTCAAGGGGTTTCTGTTATTCCAAATGAAATGGAATTTCAATGCTTGATTGCTTTCAGTGTACACAGAACCCATGACAGTAAGTGCTTCGAATGTCCCCATCCCATATCTGTTTCCCATCCACATGATCTGGCTGCACCTGTGACCTTTGGGAACAAGGTTCAAATTAGCCTGATAAATGTACAATCCTACAATATGGAATTCGCCGGTGCTAGTGCTGGTTCTGGCCCTGACGAGCTGGGACTCTTCAAGCAACTCACTTCTCTGGGTTTCAAGTTCCTCCTCTTTAAAAGAGAAATTTATTCGCAAATAGCAGTTCCCAACCTGGGATCCTAGAACCTCATTTGGAGTCTTGAAAGATAGTGATAAGTATTCATAGGCTAAAGTATGTTTAATATTTTATTAGAAACCTAATATTATAAGAAACCCTTTAGGTTTGACAGGGTAACAAAGGGGGCCATTTTTTTTTGTTTGGGTTGTGATAATGCAGGAGTCCTGACAAGTCTCTGAGGTATGTGCTATAGTTATTACCTTAGAGATGAGGAAACAGAGGCACAGAGAGTTAAGAAATTTGCTCAATGTTGCACAGCTAGTTCATGGTGGGAGGGAGATTCAAACCCAGGTAATTTGATTCCAGAATAAATAGCCACACCGCCTACTGCTAATTCTACTTACCCCATACTAATTGGAAGCTCTAATTGGCAATAATATGTCTTTAATGAAAATGAGAAAATGAAATATTAGTAATTAATAATTAAATACGGTTTGTTTGCCATGCAAACATTTTCAAATGCTATGAAAAAAGTGGAAATATTTGACCAACATTGGACTAGATGACACCCAAGTTCTCTTCTAGTTCTAATGTTCTGTGAGACTGAGGAGGAAATGTAGGTATTAAAGAAAAACACAATAGAGTACACAGATATTGGATTATAATGTTGTACACCTGAAATTTATGTTATTAACCAATGTTACCGCAATTTAAAAAAAGAAAAAAAGACAACAGCATGAAAATCATTCAGAGTGGTGCCTTTACATTCCAAGAGTAATCAAAGCACTATTTCTTTGTTACATGGTGCAAATGATTTTAATTTTAAAAGTCGAGAATCAAATGAGAATCAGTGGACTTGACTATTAAGAAACCTTAAAGTCAAATGCAAAAGGGCCTTAGATATGAAATTTCATGGTTGATTTTTAACACATTCTTATTGTGCTGGAGAATAATCACCTACTTGTGAGTTCTTATGTAGTGCCTAGCAAAACATCTGAACTGCTTTATAAACATTCTCTTCATTCCTCATAGCAATTCTGCAAGTTTGGTGACCAGGATAAATGCAATCAACTTGGATTATTTAATAGGAAAAAAGAAAATAAAAATGAGCGCTATGGCAGGGTTTGTCTTATTGACCTATCAGCCATTACCTAGCAGAGAGCTGATAAAAGCTCAATAAACACTTATTCGTTCAATGGATGAAAATTTTCCTAAGTTGCTGCTGGGCCCTGGCGAAATCTCTATTCAGTTGCCTTCTATCCATAATGTAGGTTTAATACAATGTAACGCCAACCAATGCAATTGATCTTAAGAAGCCATGAGTAGTGCAATGTAATCGCTGCTGTGGTTAGACAACTTTTTAAAAACTCTGTGGCCATAGGAACAATATTCCTATCATTGCATTCCAATTTTACTTTATTTTCTCATCAGTTCTAATAATCCTCATCCTGCTCAGAATTTGCAGTATGTATATTTTGCACCATAGATAATGATTCAGATTCTTATCCTGACATTCTTGATAAAATAAAGAAGCCTGAATTTGAAGTCAGGTTGTGAATTAATGTTTTTTTCAGAGATAGGTAAACGACTTCTGGTAACCCTGACTGATTTTAACACTGGGAGCAGCCCCACCCTCCAATTCATTGTGCAACGGGGAAGTGGTTTGCTGAGCAGGCCTACACAAAAGGGCAAAAACTGTATTATTGTACATTAAATGTGTGAGTCATATCCCTTGCTCCTTGCTCAAGAAGAATTGTATCTTAAACAAATGATGGAATGCATTGGCCAGACAAAGCTTGGGTTTCAGAGATGAATAAGATACAGTTCCAGCAATCATATGACAGGCACGGCATGTGGGAGTGGGAGAGTAAATTAAAAAGAAAAAAAAACAAAACAGAAATAACTATGACTCAAGGCAGAATGTGATTAGAGCACTTAGTTCCCACCAAAGCGAAAAAATCATTTCTAGTTAGAGGATCCAAAGGTTTTATGAGAGAAATGTTGTTAGAGATGGAATTCCCCACTTTATATAAGCATTTACTGAGCTCTGCTGTTCGCCAGACTCTGTGCCAGGTACTGGGGATTCAGAGATAAAGGTGGCACATCCATGCTCATGGAAAAGCTCTCAGCCTAGCCACGGAAGAGAAATGTGTAAAAAGAAAAATCTCACCCATCCTGACAAATGGTCTTTTAGGAAAAAGAAAAATAAGCCTGTGGAACACAGAGGATTAAGCAGCTACTTCTTTCTGGGGACCCTGGGACAATGTCACAAAAAGGAGTAAATAAGAGTTCATAAGAGAACCAACATTTGACCATCAAGGCACTTATTATTTTCCCTACTTTATGGATGGAAAAACTACAGCTTAGAGTTTCAATAAGTTGAAGTTGCCTAAAGTTGTACAGCTAGTAAGCAAAGAAGCAGTGGAAATTAAACTCTGGGTGCTGTGGCCCATCTCCAGTTGCCCAAAAGAAAAGGAAAGAAAGCTAGAAGAAAAATATTTGTTCTAATAGCTTGGTCACAAGCCAGAAAACAGGACAGCCAAGGTTTTTTTGGGGGGAATAACACACAATACAGGTTTTACAGAGTCTAGACCACCTAATGGTCTAGAATACAGCTGTATCTACATCTATATAATCTATATATATAAAATCATTCCTTGAGATTGGATGCTTAACTGTTTCCAAAGGTTTGCCATCAAAAGGAGCTGACACCTCTAACACAGAAAAAGGGGATAAGAAGTGATGGGAAGAGCAAGGAGGTGGCCATCTAAATGTAGTGATGAACAAGACCTCCCTCTAAAGAAGTCATTGGGCATTTAAAGCCATTATGCTTTATTCCGAGTATGGTAAGAAGCCAGAACATTTTGAAAATATAAATATGTAAATTCATAATAACTCCTAAAACTTAAATGGGGGCATAACCACTGGTAATATTTTGTTGTATTTCCTTCCAGTTTTCTCCTTTGTATATAAAACAAGGTAAATAAACACATACTTAATGTTTCAGTCTTTCAAATTTATGATCATACTGTACAGGGATTTGTGCCCTATTTTTATAACTTTTTTTTCCATCTAATTTCAAATGTTACCTACAGAAAATTTGTAGGAATAGTACAAAGAACCCTCATATACCCTTTTCCCAGATGCACCAGTACATTTTGCCCCATCTGTTTTATGATTCTATGTATATATATTTATGCATATTATTTAGTATGAACCATTTGAGAGTAAGTCAGAGACACCAATGTGTATTTCCTAAGAATAAGGACGTTGATTCTCTTATGTAACCGCAGTACAACTATCAGAATCAGGAAATTTAACTTTGATGCAATTCACAGTCTACAATCTATAGTCAAATTTCATCAGTTGTCCCATAAATGTCCTTTATAGATTGATTTTTTTTCTTGGTCTAAGATAAATCTTAGGTGCATTTAATTCTCACAACTCTTAATCTCCTTTAATTTGGAACAGTTCCTCACTGTGTGTGTGCATGTGTGTGTGTATTGACCTTGACATTTTTGAAGAGTACAAGCTGGTTATTTTGCACAATGTTTTTGATTTGGATTTATCTGATCAGATTCAGGTTTTGCCTTTTTGGCAGCTATAGCACCAAAGTCATGCTGTATCCTCAGTGCTTCTCACCATGAGACAAATGATATTGGTTTGTTAACTTTGACCACTTTGTTAAAGTGGAGTCTGCCTGTTTTCTCCATTCTAATGTCACTATTTTTCCCTTAAAATTAATAACTGATTTATGAGGAGATACTTTGAGACTACATAAACATGCCTCATTCATTACACCTCTACCTACTAGTTTTAGCATCTATTAATGATTTTTCTATCTCCATCATTCCTTTTATAATTGTTACGTGTCCTACTAAAAGAAGAACTTTCTTCCTTTCTCATTATTTATTTATTTACACATTTATTGACATAAGTATGACCTTCTAGATTTTAATTTTAGTTAATGGGTTATAATCCATTACAATCATTATTTATTTTGATACACACATTGTCCTGCATTTGGGACAATGGGAACTCTTCAAGTTGGCTACTGTGTCCTTTCATGTTTTCACTGTTGTAAAGAAATTCCTTACTTTTGATACAAGATGATCCAGATTCATCTTGTGCTTCCCTGACACAATCTTAGAATCTGCTCTTTCTCCAAGGAGCTTAATTCCTTTTATTAGAAAGTGGTGTTTACAAGCCAAGTTCTGGATGCCAGGTGTGTTCATTGTTACTACAATCATGTTTTCTAGGCCCTCTCAGCAGACAGAGCTAGAAAGTATACGTTAAATACGTATTTTTTAAAAAACATGAATACTAACTAATACCTCCAGTTCCAACCTAGCACTTCAGAGTACACTCTCAACTTCAACATTCACGTTTCTAACTCCCATCTTCAACACTGAAAAAATTGTCTTCCATTATCCTTAGTATATCTATGCACTTGCTGAAGCCTACAATACACAGAAAGTAGTTTCAGAATCGCTAACTCACACCACTACAAAAAGCAAATCTATTGACTAGAGCTCAATATTTGTTTATGTTGTTCTTTTTCTTAGATACATTCAATGTGTAACATAGATAGTTAAAGGCATAAATCTTGCATGTACAATGTGATGAGTTCTGACAATACCTGTATCCTCTTTTCAGCCCAATATGAGCAATTTCTCAGCTCATTAAAGGTTTTTTCAAAAATGTGAATTTTTAAGAGCTGGTTATTATTCTATAGTACAGATGTACTGTGTTTCCCCAAAAAATAAGACCTAACCGGAAAATAAGCCCTAGCATGATTTTTCAGGATGACATCCCCTGAACATAAGCCCTAATGTATCTTTTGGAGCAAAAATTAATATAAGACCTGGTCTTATTTTAGGGGAAACACGGTACTATAATTGATCTTACCATTCCTGATAATTAGATCATCAGTTTTCAGTGTTTTCTATTAAAAGCAGTGCTGCAATAAATATCCTATTAGCACTGCTAAAAGAATGTAATATCACTACATAAGCTATAGTTATGTTTTACTAAAAGAGATATTCTGTTGAATGGATTAGTCAAACTTCCAAGATTTTAAGATTTTTCAACTGTTATTCCTACAACTAAATTGGTTCTGGCCCAGTGTATTAATTTCCTAGGACCACTGTATCACGTTACCACAAACTAGGTGGCTTAAAACACTAGAAATTTATTCTCTCTCGGTTCAGGAGGTCAGAAATCTGAAGTCAAGGTGTTGGCAGAGTTGGTTCCTTCTGGAGGCTCTGAGGGAGAAACTGCCCCACGCCTCTCTCCTTAGCACCTGGGGTGCTGACAACCTTTGGCCTTCCTTGAGAGGTTGCATCACTCCAATCTCTGACTCCATCATCATGGAGTCTCCTCTGTGTGCCTTCTTCTCTACCTGTCTTCACGTATAAGGATACAAGTCATTGGTTTTAGGGCCAACTCAAATCCAGTACGACTTTATCTAATTTAACTAGTTATATCTGCAAAAGACCCTATTTCTAAATACAGTCATGTTTTGTCATGTTCTGAGTTGCCACGTAGACATGAATTCTGTGGGAGACACTATTCAATCCAGTGTGCCTAGCAAATGGTTTTCCCTCTTTGCAAATCCATAACCCCTTATCTGAACTCTTGGGACTAAATGATTTTAGATTTATTTAGATTTTAGGCAAGAAATATCATGTATACACGATATATTACGTAATACCCAGGAAGGTCTGGAGCAACACCCCATAATCAACCACATTACTATTGCTGCAGTGAAGTGTATACATATTTATATCAAGTGAGAGACAAAGACAATAAATCGTTTCATGTAATTTCATGCCTAATCTTGCTGCCAAATCAAAAAAAAAATTTTTTTTTAATTTTCCAAGCTTTGGGGATTTCAGAATTGCAGATTTTGTGGTCCTACATGTGAGGCCATTTTTAGGTGCCAATGTTAAAAGTCCAAGTCAAAAAGCCACCCATTGTAGTAGAAGAAAGCAAAGGTCCAAGGACATCAACCTATGTGTTCAAATTTGGTCACATTATCATTCATACCTGATTTTTACCAGCTCCAAAGTCATTTCTACTCAAGTAGAATTTCCAATACATTAGAAATCGCTCTACTCCTCAGCTACTTCTTGAAACTCCCAGTGTGGGCAGGGTCTTTTATGTACCCACAATGCTATTCTACTAATACCTATTCAATAATTATAATTCCCTTTAGAATTAACCCACTCTGAGAAACATGCTATGGTTGTAAGATGCTAAACTTGAGATATCATTCTAAAGCTTAAGGAAAAGGACTGTATTAACTGCTTCTCCAAAATGGAAGCAAGTGCTCAAGCGCTCTAAATTTCATACTTACCCAGTAGTCCAATTCCCTAAAGTTTTTTAAGTTTAAAAGTTCCTTTGTGCAAATTAAAATTTGAGTACACCTGAAACTAATATAATGTTGTATGTCAACTATAATGAAAATTTAAAAAAAAAAATTCTAGTGAGCTACTATTTTTTTCACCTATGGGATTGGCAAAGATCAAAAGACTAATAACACATTGTAGCCAAGAGTGTAGAACAAATACAAGGGGAAAAAACCACATATATTGCTGTAGGCAGTAAAACAGCACAGCTTCTGCATTGGGTAATTTGACAAGATCTATCAAAACTTTAAGTGTACATATCCTTTTACTGACAAGTTGATTTCTAGTAATTTAGCTTACATATATACTCCCACATGTTGATATGATATATGTACAGTACAAGGATATTTATTGTAGCATTGTTTGTAATACCAAAAGCTTGTAAATAACATAGATGTCAGCCAAACTTAAACTGGGCAAATAATATATGACACATCCAGACAATGAATTCTATGCAACATTTAACAAGAATGAGGCAGCTCTATGTATACCAAGGTGGAAAGATCTCCAAAATGTATTGTTAAAAAATATGAAGGTGCTATGTATGAATACTAAGCTACTATTTATGAGGGTGGGGGTGAGGAAATACGTATGTATGCATTTCAGAAGGCATAGATAATTTCTGAAAGCACACACCAGAAACAGGTCACAGTGGTATCTCTAGAGAAAATTGGACAAAGCAGATTAGGGCAGGGGTGGGGACTTACTTTACTTGTTACTCACTGCACCTTTGCAATTTTACCCTGTGTATGATTTACCTATTCAAAAAATTAATAAGATAACATTTTTTACAAAAGAAATCATAGTGTGGAATAATATATAGTTTGGAGTTAGAGGGCTGGGTTCAAGCTGCTCTTTATTGCCAGGATGACCTCAAACAAGTGATCTTCCCCTCTCTGACTGTTTCTTTGGGGAAATATAGGGATAATATAATATTGTTGGGAGGACACTTGAGATATTGGATATAAGATTGTTTATAAGTATAATAAAATGTTTCCACATGTCTGTCTGTCCAGGTATAAAGCATGGGAAAACCCAGCTGTCTCCACATCAGGGCATTACTCAGATTGGAACTGAGTCTCACACTTTGGGTTTATGGCTGGATGGTGAATTACCTGCTTCTTTGTACTTTTCTATATTCTGTATACTGTCCATAATGAGCATGATTGATTTTTAATACTAGTAAAAATAAAACAAATTGATTATTTAAAAGTTAACTTCACATACACTAAAGTGTTACAGTGGATATTTCTGGATGAATGAAATTGTGGGTTTTGTTCTTCTTTGTTTGTCATTTACAGTCCTTATTTTCTGGTATTAAATACGTATTGTTTTTGAGAAAAGAAAAATAATGTTAAAAAAAGCATATTTTTAAAATAAAAAAAAGAAGAAAGAAGAATCACTTTAACTCTAAGTCCAATAATTCATTCAAAGCATTTAGGGCTTCCTTCCGCACCCCTTTTGCCACCCCTTCTTTGTAACTTACAATAATAGACCATTATCATTGTTTGCCTCATAGAAAGTCATATCTTGCAGCACTGTAAGCCACAAACAGCAGGAAGCCACATGCACTGAGCTGTGCGTTTGCAAAATGCATGAAGTCAGGAGTCAGTATGAGCCATAGCCCCGGTCTGCAGAAATGTTTGACCAGTGTTTCACAAATGTGGGTGTAACTGAGGACAAAGAAATCTTCAAGTCTTTTGAAAGAGAAGAGTGTTCAACTTTCAGAAGCCAACAAAGAGGATTTAAAGGATTCCAGAAATAAGAATCTTCCATAAGCTCCCCCCAATTCCCAGCCAGTGAGGGTCAGTCTCTGGGGCACATGAAAGGGCAGATCCTGGGGTCACACAATCTTGTCATTTATACCACCAAGAAACACGTAGGTCTTCCTCCTCCCTAACCTCCTCAATAAGACCACCTTAGTCCGATTCCTGGTTACCTCGCTCCTGGATAATTGTGATGTCCTCCTAACTTGTCTCACCACTTCCACTCTTTCCTCTTTCTAACCTCTTCACATAAAAGTCAATGTGATGATATAAAAACTTACGTAAGCCCATTTCCCCTCCTGCTTAAGCCTTTGATGACTGTTCCATTCCATGGCAAATAAAATGCATATTCCTGTCCATGGTCTAGGAAATCCCACAGGGTCAGAACTGCCTTCTCTCCACCCTCATCCTGGACCACCTGGACCTCACCAACTTCCCTGCAGCCACATCAGAGTCCTTTCAGTTCTTCAAGCATGCCAAGCTTTTGCCCACTGAGTTTTCCAGGTTAGCTGTGGCCTCTGCTGGAAGAACTCTGACTTCTCTTTTCATGATTTCAACTAAACATCAGCCCCTCCTACAGGCCTTTCTGACCATCCAATCTAAGCATCAATCCTTCTCCTGACTCTGCTCCCAATATTCTCACCCAATCATTTCCTTCAGAGCACTTGTCACAATGTGTAATTACAGCCATGCATCACTTCATTACAGGGCTACGTTCTGAGAAATGCGTCGTAAGGCAATTTCATCGTTGTACTAACACAACCCTAGATGGTGTAGCCTGCTACTCACCTCGGCTGTATGGTAGAGCCTACTGACCCTAGGATAGAAACCTGTGCAGCATGTTACTGTACAAAACAGCACGAGATTAAATCAGGCACAAGAGAAAACAGTGCCATTAGGAGACTCAGTAAACATGAAATGTATGAGGCTGCTGCCGGCACAACCCGGCACACTGTTTTACAGTAAACCTTTTTATATATATAAATAAGTAGAAAGAGTACACTCTAAAGTAACAATTAAAAAATATAGTACAGTACATACATAAACCAGTACTATAGTTGCTTATTATTATTATCAAGTGTTTGTACTGCAATAATTATGCTATACTTTTATACGACTGGCAGTGTAGTGGGTTTCTTTACACCAGCATGGCCACAAATACATAAGTAATACATTGTGCCATGATGTTATGATGGCTACCATGTCACTGGGAAATAAGAATTTTTCAGCTCCATTATCATCTTACGGGGACCACTGTCATATGTGCGGTCCATTGTTGACCGATATGTCGTTATGCGGCCCATGACTGTGTACATTTCTATCTTTGTTTACTTGTTTATTATCTAACAGCCAGAGTATAAGCCCCATGTCTGGTTTACTTACCATTGTATTACTTCCCTTTGTGATTCTAGAAGAATGCCTGGCACTTGGTAGGTCCTCCTGGAAACCAAAAAAACAAAAACAAAAAAAAACTGTTGAATGAATGAATTCACTCAGTTCCACTGCTTATTCATTATGTGTCCTAGCATAGTTTACTGAACCTGTCTAGGACTCAGTTTCTTCATCTGCACAATGAGAATGCTAGTTACCATAAAATACATAGTTATGCATAAAAGTTTGTAAAATGTCTGACACAGTAGCTGCACGGAGCAGGCCCTCCTGAAATTATAGCTCTCATGATGAACGTTATTATGGGGTGAGCAGTTCATAGAGACATCCCATTTTTGTCTTGTAAACTGATAGGCAGAGTTTGTTCTTCTAATTGGTGATGTCCTGAAAAAGGTATAGTGTCTGGCACAGAAAGGATGCTTGATAAATGTCTGATCAATAAATCAATTGTAAGCTAAAAACTTTACAATTCTATCCTTTAAAAATTCACCATGTGCATTGTTTACAATTTTAAAAATGGAATACAATTTAAATGTCAATCAATAGGAGAGTGGCTAACTAAGTACAGTACATCCATACAATGGAATTATGTCCCTGAATACATTGGGGTATAAAAACCGTTAGTTTTTGACATCTATAAATGAAATCACCAAGGCATAAGGAAAAGAGGAACCTTGACAATAAACACTTGAATTTACTTTAAGAAAGCAACAAGTGTACTTTTGCACTGATGTGTCCAGATTGGCTGTGAACTCCCTTCAGATTTACAAAGGGAGCTTCCGTAAAACGAGCACTATTCTAAGAACCAAGGGCTGGCCTCTCTCATGCTGACTCTGGCATTAAGTAGCTACTTGACTCTGCATCTCTCTCAGCCTCGTTTTGTCAAATGAAAGGCTTGGACTAGATGATCCCTGACGTTCTGCTGATTCTAGTGAGACCTGAACACTTCCTTTGCTAGTCACAGCCCTCATTGTCAACCATCATTTCCTAATGACACTCGTCCCTCCTCACCCACCTCTTAGCTTTCTGCAGTTTCAGTTCCCTGCAGTCAACAGCAGTCCAAAAATACTAAACGTAAAATTTTGGAAATAAACAATTCATAAGCTTTAAATTGTGTGATGTCTGGGTAGCGTGATGAAATCTCGTGATGTCCCATTTCATTTCTCCTGGGAGGAGAATCATCCCTTTGTCCAGGGTGTTCGTACTATATATGCTCCCCGCCATTAGTCACTTAGCTGTGTCAGTCACCAGATCGACTGTGGTGGTATTGCAGTGCTTGTGTCCAACTCACCCCTACTTTACTTCACAGTGGCCCCAAAGTGCAAGGGTAGTGATGCTGGCAATTCGGTTATGCCAAAGAGAAAGGAGAAAGTGCTTCCTTAAAGTGAAAAGGTAAGTACAGTACAATAAGATATTTTCAGAGGGAGAGAGAGAGAGAGACCACCACGTTCACATAACTTTTATTCCAGTGTAGTTTTATAACTGTTCTATCTTATTATTAGTTATTACTGTTAATCTCTTACTGTACCTAATTTATAAATTAAACTGCATAATAGGTATGTAGATATAGGAACAACATAATATACATCGGACTTGGTCCTGTTCACAGTTTTAGGCATCCACCTGGGGTCTTGGAATGTATCCCCATAGATAAGGGGGGACTATTGGAATAACAACAGCTTATCTGCATTGCTCAACTTCGTGAAATAATCACTGATAGTCTATCTGATGGTGGAGGAACCCAACCGGGGTCTAGAAACATAGCAAACCAGGCATTACTCTACCACCCTAACACTTTCTAATCCAAAATTCATGTTTGGAATCTAGAGCATGAGCTCGAATAACTGTCTGTGTAGTTTAGACACCCAAATTCAGAAATCTTAAATTTTCCAGGTTGATACTCTGCAGGATAGTAATTCACCAAATATTAGCTTGGTGCAAAAGTAATTGTGGTCTAAAAGGTTAAAAGTAACTGCAAAAACCACAATTACTTTTGCACCAACCTAATAATTGCCAATTCTTATTGGTGACATTACTTGATAATCTTATTACCCCCATTGTAGTAACAATTACCAAATACTCAGACTATAACCTGTAACTTGTAGCAGTACAGGATGATGCCAAGAATGCAGCCTCGATGTCAGCTAGGCTTGGGTTCAAAACCCAGCTCAACCCTTAGTTGCTATAAGATGTTGGGAAACTCCCTTAATGCCATAAGCTTCTGTTTCCTGTAGAATGAGAATAAGAGGGAGAATGTCTCCCTCAAAGGGCTGTTTTGATTACATTAAATGACATTTATAAGGCACCAGCTTTATTGCCTGATACGTGTTTTCGTTTTCCTATTGAAAACTGGGGTCTGCTATTTCCATCTGTGGGAGGGCAGATGGAAGTTCAGAGTAATGGTGGCCCCACCTCTGCCACAAGCCAAGTCCAGAGCCCAATGCCCAAAAAGGCCGTACTTCCTGGCTCTAAATCTTAGTGTAGAACCATGATTGGTTCACACCCATGCTTCCTGAAGAGCCATTCCTCTTTCTAACATTTCTGAGCACTTACTCTATTCCAATCACTAATCTGGTTTCTTGGGATTAAAACAGGAATAAGATACATTCCTTTAATGAAGTTATAGGCCAGTGAGGGAACACTGGAAAACAGCAAGAAACAATAAGGACAAAAATAAATAAATAACACAACCTCCCCAAATACAGCATGATCAATAATATAAATGGGGGTATTAAGTGTACTCTGGGAGCATTAAATCCTGACTGACTATTTGAGAAAGGTCTCATGGAGCAAGGGGCATTAAACTGCCCCTTTGAGGATAAATAGGGATTCACTATATAGAGAAGGGAACTCTAGGCAGAGAAATAGTATTCTTAAGGCCACAAAAGCTCTAGTGACTAAAATAGGGTGTGGGGTAGCATAGACAGTGACCTGTGGAATGCTGGGAAGTAAAGGAGTGTGCACTGAGGCATATTGTATCTCTAAAATAATGACTGTGGGTATTAGGGTATTTCTAGAACAGGAGCAGAAAGAAGGTACTATACCAGATGACTGCAACAATCCGGGCCAAATAAAAGGTCTGAACTTAAGTATTGGCAATGGGAATGGAGAGGGGAAAATGAATTCAAGAATCGTTTACAGGACAAAACAAAAGGATTTGTATATGACTGTATTGTGTTTGCCTGTTTGCTTCTTTGGCTGAACTGAGCTGCGTATTATATTCAGGGCCATATCGCAATCATCTGGATCTCTCCTTCTATGGTCCAGTATCCAGCAGGGTACCAGCTCAACCCTCCCTGGATGCCAGCAGCCTCAAATTCTTCTTGTGGTCGCAGGGAAATCACCCAGGTGGTCCTTCAAGGCTTCTGTAAGTCCCTCTTCTTGCTCATGATCCAGTCCTTATAAAGCCTAGACATCATAAAAGAGTTACATCCATCCCCTCCACCAGGTTTCCTGCTTGCACCCCCAAAGTTTTCCAGCTTGATTAAGAAACTCACAAAGGGTAACATAATCAAGAGATCTGAGAAGCCCAGTTTCTCAGGAGTAAAAATCACAACTTGTTCAGAGAAGCAAAATATAACTCTAAGACTTCCTTTACAGAGGTAGGAAAACTGATATTTAACAAATAGCAATAACAATAAAAGGGTAACAGGTCATCAATTGCCCACTACTCCATTCTCCCTGAAAAAGAAAAAAAATTAGCCTCCCACTTCAAGCTCTCTCAGAGATCACAACTTTGATATAAAAAGTGGGACAATTTAACCTTGTCAATTATAGGTTCCCATGTAATTCCCTAGCTCATAAAAATAATACGACCTTACATTTAGCAGAGGCCATTTTATTTCAGCAAAAATCAAATTGCTTTAATAAATGTATTCCACTGTGCCTCAAACCATCCCTTGCTGGCAAAGAGACAGAATAAGTGGTTCTAATTTTGTTGCACAATCTAGCCACAGAGTTATCAAACAGTGGTCTAAGGTCGCCTATCACAGCACACAATTAATATCTCAGAGCTTGAATCAGAGGCTGAACACCTGGTTCATTACGTTGCTCACTAGGCGAGGCTGCGCTTCATTCTTCAGTGTTCCTAAGCAACTACCATCCCATAAGTTATCTGAAAAGAGTCGTTTGATTAGAGGAAAGAAACGGGGGGGGGGGGGAAAGACTCTTGAAGAAAGAAAGGGCATGTAAACACATCTATGATCAGGAAACCAAGGTCCAAATAGGTTAAGTGATTTGTGCAAAGTCATACAGATATTGAGAAACAGAGCTATAGCTATATATATAAGCAGAGCCTTTTTCAATTATTTTGCAAAAACTGTGGCTCTTAATATCTTTATAAAAATCATAATAATACTTAACACTTACTAAGTATATATGAAACTGTGAAACACTTATTCTAAGTATTTCCTCATTAATTATTTAATTTTACAAATGAAGATACTGAGTGTTAGAATAGGTTAAATAATGCGCATGAAGCTACAGAACTAGGTAAGTAAAGGAACCAGGATTTGAATCCAGGTCTGATTAAGTCCCAGTTCTTACCACTATGCAGGGCTGCTCACCATGTCATAGAATTTCAGAATTTGAAGGAAACTTCTTCATAATCCTTTTCAATCCCCCACCACCAAAAGCAAAACAGCAAAACAGATTGCTTAATGGTACAGACTGGGGAAAAGAAAAATAAAATTTTTTTTAGAAATAGTTGTGATAGTTTCACAACATTGTGAATGTAATTAATGCCATTGAATTATATACTTAAATGGTTAACATGACAAATGTTATGTTAACTATATTACCACAACTAAAGATTCAACAATGAAATATACCAAAAACAATTGAATTGTACAGTTTAAGGGGCTGAATTATATAGCTATGTGAATTATATTTCTTCATTTTCTACAGAGATTCACAGAAATCCACTGTATCTTAACAAATCTTTGTGAATAAAATTGTAAGATATGACTGCCTTATTAAGGTTGTCTTGATCCCCAGACTGCTGGAAGATGTCTTAAACAGGAAATATCTGAATAACTTTCTCTTTAAGAATCAGCTGTAAAACCACTTGAACTCCAGAACAAAGGAGAGAAATCACAGTTCCTCAAGAAGAGGGAAAAACATGCCCACTTACAACATAAGTGACACCTTCCTTTTGGGACCTTCACAAAAGGACCCTGAGGTCTTTGGTCTTCCAGATGATGAGTATCGCTAGTCCCTAAATGGTATTGACCAAAAAGAGACCAATCACACCCCTTGAACAACTTCCACATCAATGGTTAGTCAGAAAATAAAAAGCTTATGAGCCAAGTGAAGAGCTAAGAAAACTACCTCAATGATTCAAGATAACAAAAGAAAGAGTTACATAGGAAGACAAAATGGAAAATTTAGACAAAATTCCTGAGCTGTTTGATTTGCCCAATAATTCTCAGCAGTAGTGTCCCAGAATACTAAGGTGTAGAGATTGGTTAGAGATGCCTCATTGTTATTAAAAATTAAGATACCAATGCTTGAAAATTATTTCTTTCCTTAAAAAAAATAAAGTAAGTAATTGTATGTAACCTACACAAAACTAAGTCACCTCATGCCCCAGTTTCTACATAAAACTTGCATTCAATGATCCAGTATAAATATGACAGAATGGAAGTGTATATTTAGCTTCACAAACCCAAATAAACTGTATTAAAGGAACAAAAAAGTTTTTTAAAAAAACTATGAGAATAAAGACTGTAGGAAAGATAAGGGTGAATGAGACTACGAAATTTGGGGAAGATAAAAAATAAGTAGAGACGCTTTTTCCTCAGTGACTTACAAACCAGAGGAAGTTGCAAACAAAGTTGCTGAAGAGGGGGATGTTGATAACACGTGAGCTGATTTTTCTAATAAGTTTTTTCCCAGGAAAGCCTCAGGAGTTGGAAACACCAGGCACTGCAGTCGGGATTGGTTCTAACTCTATATGCACCTTCTACTTCTTCTGATGATGTAGATTTCCCACCTCTTTAAGAGATTTCCCACCCCCTTTTTTTTAAAGCAAGATATTCTTTTTAAAAAGATAACATTTTTGAGTACATCAAAGAACTCAGGTCTGAACTCAGGTCTGAAGAACTCAGGTCAGAACTGAGTAACATGAATTGCAAACAAACTCCTCCCAGAAGAAATAAGACACATAAACCTTTTGCTTTGGGCAGAGAAAGAAAAGTAGTGGTGGTCACCACATAAGCAGGTAAAAAGACATCAACTAAAATGTTAATTGATTGTCAAATGGCATGTCAGCTTAGGAAAGTTGGAAGTCCCAGGCACAAAGGGAGTTAGTAGTCACAACTATCAAATTGTGTTGTTAATGAGCTCTTTCAATCTGGAAACTTGTTCTCCAGTTCTGGAAATTTTTCTTCTATTATGTCTTTCATATTTTCCTTCCATCCGTTTTCTGTTTGCTCACCCTGAATGTCAGGTTTTCTGAACTGATTTCCTAATTTTATCATTTTCTATTTTGTATTTCTTTACCTTCTTTTCCATTTACACTCGAAAGACTTTTTTTTCTTTTCAATTTTGTCTTTTCATGTTTTCCATTGAATTTTCAATTTCAGTCTGCAGGAAAGAGTTAACAGAGCAGGCCTGATGTTGCTATCTCTATGAGGTTTTGAGAATAACTCCTTGAACCTGGCCTCTGGTGTGTTCCCCAGGCTACTAAGAGATAAGGTTGTTTCGTGTGCCTGGGGCACTGAATTCTGTTCTATCAGCTTGTCTACATTGTTTGTGCAAACACTGTGATTTAGGATGAACACCTGCTTTCCTTCTGAGAGTCTGAAACTTCAGTAATTGTGGCTGGTTGCATAGGCAAGACAGTGCCTGAATGACCAGCAATAAAAACTCTGAGTCTTAAGAGGGCTTATCTGGGCAAAAGCACCACACGTGCCCCTACATTTCATTGCTGAAGGCCAACGCAGGTTTTGTGCAATAGCCCCACACTACCCAGAGAGGAAACTCTGGAAGCCGGCAGTAAACTCCCCCAGACTCTGTCTAATGTGTCTTCCCCTTGCTGATCCTGCTGCGATCCTTTTGCTGTAATAAACAACAGCCATGATTACAACTACCCCTGAGTCTGAGTCCTAGAAAATCACTGAACATATGGGTAGTCATGGGAACCCCCAAGACTTTCAGCTACCATATTTTTTAAATTTCTATGTGTTCTGTTTTGTTGTTTGATTGTACCTCTTTTTAAAAAAACATAGCACGCTGCTCTTGTTTAAGGGATCAAATATCTTCTCTTCTCTCTTGGAGAATTTTAATTCTAAACATTGTAGCTTTTGCTCCATATATTGTCTTTCTTCCCCTCTGCTTAGTTTGGTCTCTCTTTTTAATGTGGGAGGCTTTCCTTAAATATTTCATGATACCTGATTGTCCATTGATGGCTAATGATAGGGAACGAAAAAGCTGATGGAGGCTGTGTTTGCATGGCAAAGGCTCGTTAAGTGGTGGGCTTGATCGTTGGGTGAGCTGGCATTCTTCACAGGGGATGTCAGTATATACAAGTCTTTGACCTGGAAACAGTTTCTACAGAGAAGAGTCCTTTCATTTTCTCCCTGTGAAGTGCATGCGGGGCTGCTGTAATTTTGTGAATAGACTAGGCAGTGGTTTTCAAACTTTAGTGCACATCTGGAGATATGTATATGGGGCTCTGGGTCTGGGCCAACAAGTATTTGGGGCGGGCCCAGCCCATATGTACTGTGTTTCCCCGAAAATAATACCTAGCCGGACTATCAGCTCTAATGTGTATTTTGGAGCAAAAATTAATATAAGACTCAGTCTTATTTTAATATAATATGAGACCAGGTCTATAATATAATATAATATAATATAATATAATATAATATAATATAATATAATAATACCGGGTCTTATATTAATTTTTGCTCCAAAAGACGCATTAGAGCTGATGGTCCAGCTCGATCTTATTTTTGGGGAAATACAGTATCTGCCCCCAAACTCCCAGCTCCCATGCGGTACCTCTCCTGCTTCCTCCCGGGTGGCCATTCCACCTCTGTTTGGCACAGACCTCTATCTCCTTCTTGGGGCCCTCAGGATTGCCTACTTTCGACTCTGTTCATAGGCTATCTGCCCCCTCTCTAGGGCCGCCTCCTATTCTCACCCCCGTCAGACAGGTTATGGAACAGGACGCAGTCTCCTTTGCTTCCCTCGTTTTCTGCTTCCCCCAAATAAGCTCTGTTTTTCATAAGTATACTACTAACCAAGTCAGGGAAACAAAAGCATGGCAAATGTGAGATCAGGGCAGAGGTTTCTGAATGCTTACAAAGTTCTAGACATTGTTGCCCTTATTTTTGGTTCCTAATGCTACTGGCCCAGCTCCCACCTTGCCACGGCCTCCAGCCCATACGACGGTACTGTAAAAATAAATAAATAAAAATAAGAAAATCGACGTTTTTCTTTTCTTATTGCACAAGTAATCTAGGGTTATAGTAGAAAAAGTACAGGTCACATTCCCCATTCCCCACACATACACATACTCAAATGGAAATTTAAGTCATTCATAATCCCTCCACCCACTATTAACATGTTGGTCTATTCTTTCCAGGATTTCTTCTATTCAAGAATGTTGATTTACCCACATTATAATACTGATTTTCAAGATAGGGATTGTATTGTGCATATTTTTTGTAACTGCCCTTTTTTATTTAATAAATAACAGGCATCTGCGTAGGTAAGTAAATATAATTCACAAGCCCATTTTAATTATTTACTTTATATGGATGTGCCATAATTTATTTAACTATTACCACATTGATGGACATTGAGGTTGTTTTCAGTTGTGTGCTGTTATAAATATTGCAGGGGTCAGCATGCTTTCACAAATGCCTGCACAGCCACCTGACGCTAATCTTAGCTATGAAATCTAGGGAGGTCTGAGACAAGGTTTCCTAATTTACACCCCACTAGCAGAGGCCTTTTTTGCTACATCATTGCTAACACTGCATATGAGCATCCTTTTAAGTGTTTGATCGCCTATTAGGCAAAAACTACATTTTGTTTGTCTTTGTCTTTGCATTTCTTTGATATTGAATACATTTTCTTCCACATCTTTACTTGTCACTTGTTTTCTTTCATGACTTGCTTGTTCTTGCCCATTTTTCTATTAGGATGATCAGCTTATTTCACTCCTTTGTAACAGTTCTTTGTGTGCTAAATATAGTAATTTTCAGTCTGACACATACATTGCTAATTTTCCCCCAGTTTATCATTTGCCTTGTTATAGGCTGATGGTACTTCTGGACAGTTAGAAAATACAGACCTCCTGGTCACGTCTGTCCATATTTCCCTTTATGGTGTCTGGGTGCATTTTCCTTGTGCGTTTTCTAAAAAGGCCTGCACTTCCTCCCATGCCTGCTAAAATATTTACCAACATTTCCTTCTAGTAGTTTTACCCTTTTGTTTGTTTATATTTAAGTCTTTACTCCATCTGAATTTATACTAGTATATGGCATGTGTATTAGTCAATGCTCTTCAGAGAAATAGAACCAGTAAGGTGTGTGAGAGAGAGAGAGAGAGAGAGAGAGAGAGAGAGAGAGAGAGAGAGAGAGAGAGAGAAAAGACCCACGGAAGAGTTGACATAGATAGCAGCTTGTGCCCCATGGCCATCTGCTGGCCAAATTCCCTCTTTCTCAGGGAACCTCAGTCTTTTTTTCTCCTAAGGCTTTTAGTTGATTGGAGAAGGCCCACCCACATTATGGAGCGTAGTCTACTTTACTCCCAGTCTATTGATTTAAATGTTAATCTCAATTCAAAAATACCTTCACACAGACATCGAGGCTGGTGGTTGACAACGTGGCCCAGCCAAGTTGACACATGAAATGAACCATCATAGTGTGAGTCAGGGATCTAACTTTAACTTTGCCCTCACCTTTCTGAAAGAGGAGCCCATGAAGCCCTGACTCCTTCATATTCTCTTCTGTTGTTCTTCTGAGGGGTCTAAATGGAGGTGTTCAACAAATGTCTTTCTCTCTCTGAGCTCAACCTTCCTGTCTCTAATCCTACTGGAGTCTTTTCAGGCCCCTAGACCTCAAAAGACAAACTGGGGCAAGCAATGGGTGGGATGCAGTGTCCTCTTATCTCCAAAAGTGGGGAGCTCGGACCACAGCAGACAAAAGGCAGGCCCCATCCTGATCGCTGCGGGGATCTTTGCCCCTGATGCTGCCCCTTTAGAAACAGCCACGACACCTTACTTTTCTACTTATCCTCACACTCTAGAGAGACTTTGTTCTCAACTACACAGCAGAATCCAGGAGCTCTACATCAGGACCTTGTGAGGACGACATGGAGCCCCAGTGAAAAGTTCTGCCGAAACATACAACATTATTACTATTAAAAAATACCAGCCATTAAGTACTTTGAGAGCTTCAGACGAAAGTTTCGCAAACATGCCAGAGTGTTATATAATAAGGATGATAAGCTTCGAAGTGCCTCACACTTGCTTTGTGATCAAAACAGACAAGTCTTTACATACATACAATATTAATAAATCAGATGCCCCTTTAAAGGTACTTAAGCAGGTCTGAGCTTCCTTTCTTGTGACTCTGTGATCACATTGAAGATACACACCCTGCTCTGTGGGCTCCAGAACCCCAGGCTTTCGTCCTGCTGGCTTGGCAGGAATTTGTCTGGGAGGCCCGTCCTAGCTGGGAGTGTGAAGGATAACCAATGGAGCACCATCCCTTGCACTTTGCAGCATCCCGAATGCCAGCTCCCATTACATGGGCACCAGAATGGACTCAGGGACGTCGATAGCACGCCAGGCTGCCCATCTTCCAGTCAGGCAACTCAGCCAACCTGCAGCAAATGCGGCCTGGTCTTAGCTATTCAGAACTGAATAATCGGCTCGGACATACATGCCTGCTGACTTGCATTTGGTGCCCCCATTTGAATTTGAATTCTTTCATTATACCACAGAGCATCCTTTCTAGAGGCCCAGATCTTCCCACAATAATTAGACTCTTCCTAAGGCACGAGGAAGGTTGACTTATTCTTTGTGCCTCCCTGAGTTGATTGTATTTAAATAAGGGGGCACTTGCTTTCTGAGTCAATTAGAAGAAAAGAGGTGAAGTGAGTGAGGCTCAACTCCCTGTTCTGCAGTGCAGACATCAATGCTAAAAATGCCTCCTCCTGCCTAGGTGGTACAGAAACACCTCCTTGGGCACCACAGGAAGGGAGCCTTGGAAAATTGGACTTTCGGTGTGTGCTTCCAAGTGAATCAAGGCACTAACAGCCCTGGGACGCTCTATAAGGTTGTGACAGTGTGGTTTGTGTGTGTCACGATAAAGGGTTCTGTTGCTGCTTCAATGCATTTATACGCCCTTGTTGAGACAGCAGGTGACTAGAGGGGAAAGGAATCCTGTTTGGTGTATTTTCTTTAAATCCTTTGGAAAGAAGGATCTAAGGAGCCAGGCTGCATAGAAATGTAATTGTGACTCTCAGCAGGTTGAGACTCAGTCACAGGGAGCCAGAGCAGCGGGTTTTATACAAGCCATTCACTCATTCTTTCTTTCTTCCTTTCTTTTATTCATTATTTCCGTTACTGAGTGCCTCTGTTATGTACCAGGCTCTGGGTAGAATACAGTCCCACCTTGATGAGCTGAAAGTATTTGTATGAGAAGTGGTTGGTAAGGGTACAGAGCTAAGGGCAGGGGAGACAAGCAGACAGGTTATTAATGCACTGTGATAATTATTAAACGGTGGTGGGTACAAGTACCAACATTCAGATGGGGGAAAATTTACTAGCACTGGTGCCAGAAAAGGGTGGGAAGGAAAGGAAAGCCTTTACAGAGGACGGAAAGGTTTATCTGTTTTGAATATGAGTAGGAACTTGTCAGGCAGATGAAGAAGTAGGCAGGGGAAAAAAAAAGAAAGGCACTCAAGTCAGATACAGGAAAAGGTACAAAATAGAGGGGGTGTAAAACAACATGGTGTACGCAGGGTACAAGAGTTCAGTACAGCTCAAGATTGGGAGCATGGAGCCGGGGGCAGCAAAAACGAGCCTAGAGAGGTAGTCAGAGACCAGATCCACAGGGACCTCCAACACCATGACCATGAGTACAATAAGCTGTATCCTAGAAGTTGGGGTTACTTGACACAAACCATCGCTGCCTACATCTACCCCTTCTGTAAGGCCTATGGGCCAAGCAGATCCCCCAAAGAGCTAAGCCTATGGTACATTTACTGTTTGACCTGGTTAATATGCTAATAAAGTGTGGATGGGCACAGGCCTAGGGCCAAAGCCCCGTGGGAGCCACTGGGGATCTGCTTCCTTATCGCTGCCCATCCACTGATTGGTATCCACTGGGTACAGCTATGCAGCCATCACATGATATCTGTAGTCAGCCCATCTTTCCACATCTTGCCTTCAATGATGTCAGAAGAGACACACCTTGCTGTCATCTGGATATACTGTGCTCACTCCATTCCTGCTCAGCCTTTCTAATGGCCTTAATCAAAAAGGGAAATTAGATTACTCAGGCATGACCTGTTTTACTGAAACGCTACTGGCTTAGTGGGACTGCTGCTTAATTTATAAGCACTCATAAGCCATTAGCGGAATAATCTTTTATGGAATTTTACCTAAGACTGGTGACAAACTCATGAATTCATAGTTGGTAGGTGTGGGGGAGAGGAAAAAATTGTGTTTCCTAAAAATCAGGACATTGGCCCATCCTTAGTCCTTCAGTTGGGTTCCTATTTTCTGAGTCCCTCAGGTTATCAATAGTGGTACTGTGGTCTCACCAGCAAATCTCCCAGTAGTTTGTACAGTGATTTGTTTAGTCCAGGAGACATGGACTCATTTAGTATCGCTCCTACCCAACTTCACCCATCTCAGGGGCTTTTATCAGCCAGGCTCAGTCTTCTTAGTAGGAACCGCCTTGTCCCTGACAGAGAAGAAACAGCAAAATTGGAGTCACCCATTAATCTTTCTGGTTCTTGACTAGCTGTTAGGTGTTCTCAGTGGGTGTAAATTTCTTTTTTAAACTTTGGCTGGCTCAGAGCATTAACTCTCATATTCCATGCATTTTGTTTCAGCGTTTAACATTCCCCAACATCCAAAGTGCACAGGACAAGTGCTTCCAAAGAGATAAGTGATGGTCCCTAAAACCAAACATTTGAACTGAGTCTGAGTCACACAAGGGATTTAGTGCTTCAGGAATTCTCTCAGAAGTCATACATCATAAGGACATATACAGGAGCAAGAGTCTTGCAAATCAGCCTTGACAGGAGAGAGTCTTTGAACTCATCCACTTCTGTACAATTCCATTTCAGTATGTCTCTTTTGCATTACTTGAGAATAAAGATAGATTTAGCGGTGAGAAGACGGATTATCTCTATGAACCTCAGTCTCTTAATTTATAAAATGAAGAATTCTGGTAAGATGACTTCTAAGGTCCCTTCCAGTTGGAAAGTTTCACAGCCCCAGAAAACTGAAGGAAGAACTAAAATTCATGGAAGGCCTATTACAGACGGGGCATTGTGCTAGCCTCTTACCACCTCATTTAATGTAGACAACAATCTCATGAGCTGGCCCTATTTGGCAGACAGGAAGCTAAAGTTTACAGATATTATGCACCTTGCCCAAGATAACACAACTATTAATCCTAAGTAAGGGACAGAGTAAGAATTCAAATACTAATCTGTCTACATTATTGATTCTCGGCTGGGGTGATTTGCCCCCTAGGGGAAATTTGGCAATATCTGGAGACATTTTTTGGTGGTCACACCTAGGAAATTGTTACTGGCACCTAGTAAGTAGAGGCCAGAGATGCTTCTACATTTCCTACAATGCACAGACAACCCCCACAACAAGGAATTATCTGGCCCAAAATGTCAATGTACCGAGGGTGTGAAATCCTAATCTATATAGCAGACCCAAGTGGTATGCAAATAATCTAAGTCACTTTTTGAATTCAGAAAATATTAGTCATTGCTATACACAAAGTTTTCTATACAAAGACCGCCAGCCACAGAGAAGAATGAAAATATTCCCAAAAGGGACGTGTCCATTGTCCACGTCTGAGTATGTCGCACTATATTCCATAATATGCCCACAATTGTGTAACAGAATACAAACATTTCAAAGGCTCTCCTCCCAAATCTTTGGATAAAATCCTAGAAGACATGCCATGCTTATCCTATGGCTTCACAGATCCACTCACTCACCACTCATATGCCATGAGTGTGGGAGTCCCATCTTGAAAAGCATTTCTTTAGGTAGTAAGAGGGAATAAATTGTCTATTGGCAAAACTAGCCATCTCTTGAAGGCCTTAGCCAGAAAAAAATTATAGTTCTGAATGTAAAAGTGTGATGAAAGAGAGAAGAGATAAATGAGTGAAATATGAGGAAAAACCTCAAAGTCATCTACTTTGGCCATTTCATTTTACAGATAAAGAACCAAAGAGCAAAGAGATCAAGTGACTTGCCAAAAACACACAGCACGTAATGGACAGGTCCAAAGGTCACACAGCAAACACTCAACACTAATTAAAAAATTATTTCTTAAACAAATAAACAAATCAGCCCAGACCGGTCTCCTGATGCACAGTCCACTGTGGCAGACCCTGTCCATTGCCTACCCAACAGCCACTTGCACACACTCCCTTCCTTGATGCATAACCCAGATTCTGTTCAGGGGTTGGTCAGATAACAACGTGCTCAGGGAAGGTAGAGTTCACCCTTTTCTAGGTGATGAATCATCTAACCTAGTCATGGTAATATCATTCCTATTTGTCAACAACTGGTTTACGGGAGGACCCATAACATAGCTATATGGCCAGTGATGGATGGAAACTAGACTTTTGGTGGTGAACACACTACAGTATATAGAGATATCAAATTACAGTGTTGTACACTGAAACCATCCTAACCAGAACAGCCTGGTACCTGCCACCTGGTACTAGAGTGATTTCAAGGATGTCTTCATGCTCCATTTAATCTTTTGAATTTCAGCTTGGAAGTTAACCCCACTTCCACTAGTGAGAGTCCATTATTCTCCATTCATTGAGGGTACAATAGAGGACATTAGGTATGGGATACAATTTGGACTGGATGAACTACAATGCTGTACAAACAAGGAGCTTCTCTAACACCAAAATAGTTTAGGGTAGTTACCATGAACAATGATTGTGATGCCATTATGTAACCTTTACTTTGAGGTAACTAGGTATCTGTTTAAAATGGAAGGAGGTTTCTGTTGTTTTCAGAGAGAAGTATATCAATCAGGGTGAATTTTAGTTGTAAACAAAACCATTTGACCTAGTTTACGCGGAAAACAGATGTAGTAAAGGCTATTAGGAAACTCACAGAAGGCCTGAGGGGGCTAAAGGTTATGATGTCTCCAGGAATAACCTCCACATCACAACACAGAGTTGCCCCAGAGAGCCATAACTGCTGCACCACTGGGCAGAGACACCCAGCTCACCTCACCAGCACAGGCAGGGTCTGAGGGTTATCTCTGACACCTCTGCCCCTGACCCCGCAAAGAATTGCATCCATTTGTGACCACCATCACCAAAGTGGATTTTGTGGCATCGCTTCTTCATGTCACAGGCCTCCAAAAATATTTCAGTGTCTCTGATCAGTGAAGCTAGATTACTCGGTCTGGATCCTGACTGCAAGGAAGGCTAAGGAAGGCAAGTTTCTGGCCTTTCCCTTGGGTTGGCATGGACCTAAAAGGTGAAGAATTCTCCAACTGTATACATCTGTAAGTTAAAGATGTCTAGACTTTTAAAGAATAAAATTAGTTTAATCACCATCCTAATGCTATCAGGAAGAAAGGGAGAGGGGGATGTCATTTGGGAGCTTCACCCTTTACCTAGTTTCACAAACAAGAAAACTCCTTGCCACCTGGTCTCCTCTTACCTCCCACGTTAAATCTTGATAGTTCTACTCTTCAACTCTCTCTAGTGTCTGCTCTCCCTCTCCATCCCCTCTGCCCTGGTTTAGGCCCACATCAGTTCTCACCTGGACTTCTGAAACAGCCACCTAACTGGTCTCCCCACCTCTAGTCTGATTCCTCACCTTGCTCCAAGAATGTTTGTAAAACACGAGTCTGATCATGTCACTCCCCTACTTAAAGAGTTTAATAGTTCCCATTGTTCACAGAAGAGTATGGAAAGCTGTTCATTACTGGACCCTGCCCACCTTTCCAACTTCATCTTCTGCCATATCCCATATACCCCCTAGTGTAGAGGGCACATTCCCTAGTCACAGGCAACTTAGCAGAACCATTCTGAATGTTTTTGTTCACATGGCTTTCCTTTTGTTTCATTTGCCTGGAGTTCTGCCCTATGTCTATCTGTGAAATCCTCCTTTTTACTTATGGCCAGGTTAAGTGTCACCTCCTCTGTTTCTGGAGAGAATGTGGAACCCCGTTCTCTATGCATTGGTAGCATTTTGCATAGAAGTCTCCTGCGACAGCCATCTCGCGGTGTGCTCCTGCTGGAACCCCTGATGTTCCTTCTCTAGCTCAGGAGCATCTGAGCAGAGGCATGGGTCCTATGTCAGCATTCACTGAGCCCTGACTGCCTGGCTGCAGGGACGATGGGTTCAGCGCGTAACCAAACAGGTAGCAACTTAGATTTGATCCGATTTCTTTCATACAGTATTCTAGGTTTTTGTGGGGTTTTCTTTGGTCGGGGGCAGTTAATTGTAATAAATAAATTAGCTAGGTCTGATATTACTCGAATTAAATGGCCCATTAGAGATAGATGCTCGATAGATCAACAGATAAATAAAATGATACCTTTCAGAATATTATAGTTTTCAGATAGAGGCTTTTCAAATTTGATTTCTTAAATCACTCCTTTTATCCAAGCACAACATCCATAACCTTAACATTTTAGAAAACATGTTGTGTTCACTGATACTTTTAATACTTCATTGTGTCAGCAGCTGGACGTGTGCCCATGACCAGGAAGCAACCTACCTAAGAAGACTTGCCACGTGCTTTGAGTTCTGAGAGGAAAACTTCCTGGTGGGGACGGTTAGGACGATTAGAATTAAGACTGTGTTTGCCTTAACGCTCAGGACTCACAGGAGCAGGGATTTTTGCCTGTTTCGTTCACACACGTAGCGCAGGGGCTTAGAACAGTGTCTGGTATGTAGAAGACCTTCAACAAATATCTGTTGAATGAGTGACCATATAAAGGCCTGACATTTGTTAGGAAAAGAAGGGTGGCTTTAGTAGTTCTGCTGGTCAGGGAAGGCCTCTCTGAGGAGACTACACATGAGCAAGCACCTGAATGATGTGACAGAGGGAGCCACGAGGGTCCGGAAGAAGAGTGTCCAGCTCCCCACCCCCAACCACTGCCCTAACAGCTAAATTATTAGGACACAAAGTGCATCTCTTCTCACTTCCATGGCTCCCCTTGGTGATTTACTTTAATTTCTAACATAACTCACATACCAGGGGGAGGTTGATGTTCCTTCTGCCATTAAGGTGGTCTCAAAATCCCCACTCCATGCCCTGTGGCAGTTCCATGGCCCCGCTCAGATTCCATAGCTCCCGGCACTCTGAGGGTCTCTCTTGGATCTCATTTCCACACCTGTGGTCTCCAATTTGATCTAGGTGTTTGACAAAGTCCTTTCCATGATGCTGCCCTCCCCAGAGTCAGACACACACACAAACCCACTCACACAATGATTCGTGAATATTAATTGACTGAATATGAGGACTCTCTATTGAAAATGACTTTTGGGCATCCGACTGTAGGGGACTCTCTATTGGCCCATCACCCCACGAAGTCCTTTACACCATCTTCCCAGCTTCTCTCGGTCCCTCCCCCGACCCCAGCCCACCCCCTCCTTTCTCTGGTCCTCACCTCCTCCTCCCTCATGCCTCTTCACTCTTAGGAGCAAAGAACAATTTCTTCTTCTTGTCTCATGCAGAGCAGTTGGGCCAGCATCTTTTACTACCTTGTTTCCTACTCTCTGGACTTCACATTCCACCCAGGCAGATTCTCAAGGCAACCTAGAAAAGTGTCGCCCAGGCGCAAGCTCATAGTATCAGCTGTTTGGTCCATCTTTTCACTTTGTTATACTGGGGAATCCCAGTACCAGTTCCACTGTGGGAATAAACACAGTGGCGGAGGGTACCAAGCCAGTCAGGGAGGGGGTGCTGACAGGATGACTTTGCAGAGGAGGTGACATCTGCAGGAGGTATAGGGGTGAGGTGAAGGGAGATGACACATCTGACAGCGCCCGGCACACTTAGCATTTGTAGAGCAGTACGTGCGTGTGGGGAGGTGAACCTAGAGAGGTAGTTAGCAGGGGCCAACTCAACATGTTTAGCGCCTCAGCTAAAGGGTTCTAATTGCATTCAGCAAGCGACATGGAGCCAGGGAAGGATTCTGAAGGATAACACAAATAGATTTGAACTGTTTGCTCTTTCTAAGAATCACTGCAAGGGCCCCATTGAGGATGGATAGAGGGGAGAGACCCTGGAGAGAGAGTGCCTGTGGATTGGGGAAGGGACATAGTGCCAGAGTGCTGGCCATGGAGATGGAAAAGTGGGAACTATTAGCTGTGTAACAGGTGGACTTGACACAGGCTGGTGACTGACTGGCCAGTGAGGGCACAGGGGTCATAGTGAGGATGCGAGGGTCAGAATCACAGCAAGTGTCCAGCTAGACAGCTGGTGGCTGGTGCGGCCTTCCTCTGGGAGCTGGGGCTCAGACAGGACCCCAAACAAGTTTGGGGGCAGCTGATGGATTGATTCCCTCTAGTCCTCCTGTGCTGCCCTTGGTGAAGAGATAGGCTCCCATCTCTGTCAGCTGCAGCTCTGTGCCAGCCACAGCTGGACATCTTTGAGCATTTCCTGTGCTGGCCTCGCCCCCACCCACACACACACAGAAAGGGAAGGCTGGAGCAGCTGAGCGCAGGGAAGAAAGCACTGTGGGGAGCTTTGAGTGGTTTACTGGCTGTGTGACCTCTGAGTAATTCCATGACCCTCTCAGTTCTAGATTCTCTATCTATAACTTAGCGATGGGCAGAATCTTTACTTTAGACCTGTGTTTTCAGGATTTCACATCAGGCACATGAAAGTGATTCTGTAAATTGTAAAATCCTCTAAGGGGAGTGAAGGGAACTAAAATTTATAGCTCTATGAACTGAAATTTTCCACCCACCCCCAACTCCTCTCAGGAAAGATCTGGGGGTTCATGGAGATGGAATTTGTAGACGTTTCAATCCACTGTCCTTGACTCAGAGTCCCTTTGTAATGAAAATAGGCCCTGGAAGGAGGAGAATGTACCATTATCACGATGCTGTCAAGGTTAATATTTCACAACATTTAGGGTCATAGTCACTTGAATTGGAGGAATTTCATGTTATGCCAAACTGTATGAGCTTCATAAGAAAATAATTCTCATACAGACATTTGCCTTGAGATTAATCAGGAGGAAAGTGGGCTCAGTTGTTTTTGTCAGAGAGAAACCAAACTGAAGTCCAGTCCTCACCCGCCCCCAGGCCGCCCCCCAAGCCTAGCCCATCGCCCACCCTTTAGCATGAGCAGGAGCCTGGGCAGAAATAAAACCTCTCTTCACATACAGCTGCAGGCTGCAGTGCAGAGTGCAAGACACTGGGACTCCATTCTGTAGCGAGGAATAGAGTGTCTGGAAGGAGGAGCATGTAGACAGCACACAGGGGACATCTTACAAAGGAGGGAGGAGGACAAGTGAAGGTTGGGGATACAAAATTGGGGGAACAAGCGAGCACCCAAGTGGGACCTCCTTCAAATGGCCAAACAGTGAAACTATTCTCCACCCTCCCCTCCCCTCAGTACAGCTGAAGGGACGACTTAGCCAGAGCCCTCATTTCAGTCTTTCATCCTGACGCTCTTTACAGGAATTTGTATGCCCTTTAGTAGAGAACAGCTCAAACCTCCAGCAGAGCTCAGTGAGGTCTCTGTTTCAGGAAGCTGGGCCTCACCTCTGCCTCATCTCCTGGCAGAAGCTGCCCTGCTATTCTTGGGTATTTCCAGGCAGAGAGGATTAAGGAGTAGCAAATGCCAGTCCCAGCCAGGAGATACTGGACCAGTCTCTTATTCTGCTACTGCCTTTTTCCCCTAGGTTGGTAAAGGACATTCACAATGGGACAGATAGGAAGAGTCTCACCTTGTCTACCCAGGACAGTTGGCACACTGAGGAATGCTGCCCTCCCTTGAGGGATGAAGAGGCTCAGAGGAAGAGTTTGCATGAGCACCATCTCATCCAGACAGTACGAGAGGGAGCAAGAAGTCAGCACCATCTGTGTACAAAGTCCCTCTGTGTACAAAGCCCAAGTGCTTCCTGCCACGCCAGCAGTGTACACATCTGCTAAGCTGGAGAGCCAGCCCTGGCTCGTTTGCCCCTTTCCTGATGGAGCTGACTCTGGTTCCCTTTCCCCTAAAACTCCATCCCCACCCCACCCCCAACACACACACACACACACACACACACACACACACACACTGCTGCTGCCACCACCACTCTCACCCATAAGAACAAGTTCCAACCCATTAACTGGACACATGGCTATACCGAACACCATCCCCAGCCCTGGCCCTGTGCTGCCTCAGGGAGGGGGAGACCCTGAGCTGCCCCTGCCCACAGGAGTTCTCAGTGTGATGTGAAGACAGTCCTAGAGGCATGTGACAGTGACATGCCCTTTCAGTTCTAGGGTTCTGGAAGCCCTCTGCAAAGACCCAACAGTCCTCCCCACTCCATCCTGGGAAGTGGGTACCTGGGAAGAGGGAATGTCCCCAGGTGGCAGAGGGGCCATGTGGGGAGCACTAGGGGGAGAGGGAGCAGGCTCCCTGATGCCCCGAGGATCTCCACTCCATTCGGGGCCTCAAGCCCTCCTCCCATGCCAGGCTGCTTGCAGTGGAGGCGCAGCCACTGGAGACAGTGAGTGTGGCTGGAGCAAGCCCACGGAATAACCGTGAGTAACCCCGCTGCATGTGATAGTGGCTTGCTGCCAGCTGGCTTCCTCCTGGAGGCTTCCAGCTGCTAGCAGCTCTGAAGTCAGACAAGCAGTGGCTCCTGGGCTGTCTCAAGGGGATGGTGAGTCCAGGCCTACACACCACACTGCCTTCTAACACACACCTAGATAACAAGCTAAGTCCGAGCAGGACTTCCTAAAGGTCCCGGGGTCTCAGGCCAGCTGTTGTGTCTGGGCTGGAAACAACAGAACACGTGAAGCTTACTCACCCCTGGCTGAAGCCGACAAAACAACAGTTCACAAAGCAGTTCCCATTCCATGATGTCATTTTACCTGCCTAACAACCCAGAGGAAATTTCTGCCAGCTCTGACCCTGGGCATGCCACTCAGTCTCATCATGCCTCAGTTACCATCTTTGTCAAGTGGGAAGGAGAAAGGCATATATGTCACTTTCGAGCTATGAGTCCTTGACAATGTGCTTAACTGAATTGCGCTTCCATTTTTCTCATGTGTCAAATGGGGTTAAAAATAGAACAAACCTCATAGGATAGTTGGAGAAATTAAATGCTATTCAGTTAATTAGTTAAAGAAGTTAAAACAATGGCTGACTCCATAGGCAGTGCTCAGTAAATGCTTGCAACTCTTATTATTCCTCTGTTATTATGAATCATAGGGTTACTATGAGGATTGGTAAAATAATAACAACTGGCATTTGTTGCATAGGAACCACATTTTGGGCACTAGGCTGAGACTTTCATAGGAATTACCTTGTGGATAATGTTGAGTGCAGTACCTAACACGCAGAGAACTACTGTCATGATTCACCTTCGTCCCCACTCTACAGAGGAACAAAGTGCTCAGAGGTTTAATGACTTGCCCAGGGCTACAAAGCCCCCAAACAGGAGCACTTTGACTTGAATGCAGGTCTTCTGGGAAATCGATTTCCGCAGTCCTACAATCCTCACCGCGCCTCCTGCCTTGGTCCTCAACATCTGCTCTGTAGCTAAAACTGGCTTCACTTCAAGAAAGCTGCCAGAGGATACAGGTGCTGCTCAGTTGGAAGGGACGAGGGCTGCTCTGCATACAGCTGCCACCAGCACCGGCACTGGGAAAGGCTGAGCGTGCCTCCTGGTGGCCTTTCCCTTTCAGGAGCCAGAAGCCAGGCTCCAGCAGGCACAGACATGTGGTAGGGAATGAGATGGGGTCATGGACATTCCCAGGAAGCAGCCCTGACCCCGACGCCAGCTCCGTCCTTTGACCCAAATGTCCCTCTGCTCAGATTCTGTGGTGGAGCCCACAGGAGAAGAGCTCCGAGTCCTCCCTAAATGCACCGAAATCAGTCCACAACCAGCAGCAGCCAGCTGAGGGTGACAGGTGTTTGCCTCCATGTTACATCTCAAAGGCAGTGTGTCACTGAAGACATGACTTCTGGACTGTTGGCAAGTCATTTCCCTTCTCTAGGCCATAGTTTCCTCATCTGTAATATTGAAATCCTGAGGCCCTCACTCAGTAAGGACCGAGTGAGAGAATGGGTATAAGAGCACAGGCCCTGGCACCCACAGCACAAGCAGGAGGAGAGTTAGCACACAGTCCACACATGACAAATGCTCACCGAACAGCTGAAATCTGACTGTGCAGCGCACTGAGGTGGCACACAGTAAAGGGAGCATGAACACCATGACTTGGAGAATAGAGGATGTGAGACCCCAAACTCCACTGAAGCAAAAATGCGTGTGCCCAATGCAGGTGGCACTTTCCTCAGACTTCACAAAACCCTACTTATCACAAAAGGCAGAGAAGCTATGTGGCAGAAGGCACAGAAGGGCAGCCATGGGGAGATGTGAACAACAAGGTGACAAGGAAGCAAAGGAGCCGTGATTACATTTGATACCCAAGTATTCATGGCCTGAGCTGGTTCGTCAAGGATCGGGCATGTGCGGGCAAAGACCAGGGGCAGTGCTGTGCTGGGGCTGCCATGTGTCTGCTCACAAGAGCCAATTGTTATGCGTTCAGAACTTTCGCAAACTGGTTGTTAAACATGGTTGTTCAACATTATTAAAAATTATAAAAACTTACACTTAAGTAACATATACTAAAAGTAATGATAATATTCAGAACTCATCATTTCCTAATTGTTTTGCTATATTTTACTCCCGTCTATGCTCATGAGGTTATTTACATAAGTGATACCTGTACAAAAAATACTCTATCACAGTGTGCTACTGCACATCTCTCTTCCCAAGTCCATGTTCAGTGATAGTACATTTTAATTTGATATCAGCCATAGGGTATGTATACCACAGAAATGGAGCTTTCAGGAAAGTGATTTTTTGTGTGTGTTTCTGCTTTCCCTTTGGGGAAATGTTGAAATTCCACTGTGATTCTCTTTGAGGTCTAGTTTTCATCTGAAGCTCTCATATGTAATAAAAAATGTGGGGAACTACTCAACAATATTCTTCCCTCTTCTGTCAATTCATTTGGTCTGATGAATCTAGGCAGAGGTGAGAAATCCCCCAGAGACTGTGGAGAGTACAGAGACCTATCACCCAGGACCCACTTGAAACCTAGGCCGGAGAGGAATGGTTAGATGCTGAGCCTGCAAGACACGCAGACAAGGTGACTCAATCCAACAGTGCTAATTCTCAGTGAGCTGTCACTCTATTCTGCATCAGATGAATAACTCTTTGACATCAATATACCCATGACTTCCTGATGCCTTGCCTGCCCACATACTACCAGTATAAGCCAGGACGGAAGTTTGAGAAAAAAATTAAATGAATGTTCATTGTCATTCTGGAGATGAGATGACTTGATTTTCAGTGGTAACATCACCAACTCTCATCCCCCTGTCATTTTTCTTCCCTTTGCCTTACTCAGTGACCTAACACTCAGTCTACTGTTATCTCTGCCTGTGGGGTCAACCTCCCAAATCAATTCCTACTTGTGACAGGAACAGGAGCAATTACTAGTATGTGTTCCCCTTCCTCAATCCTATGAGTTTAGGAATACTCCCAGATCCAAAATCTGGTGTCCTAGCCTCAAAACTACTAGGCTCCCAAGATCCCACTAATCTACATGATTGAGGAATAATACTGCAGGCTATTAAGTTAGAGAGACTTAGAGTTAAATTCCAATCTGCCACTTGACCTTGTACAGGAACATTGTATTAGTCAATATGGAACAGGCAACAGTGCTAAGAACTTAGCGACTTAAAATAAGAAAATTTATTTCTCATCACAATACATGTCCAGCATAGGTTAGTGGAAAGCAGCACTCCATATAGTCACTCAAGGACCCAGGCTGAAGCAGCTTCTATCTTGTAATGTCACCATCACAACACATGGTCTTTAGGATACTAAGAGGGTGGATAGAAGGCTAAAGGGTCAAGTTTTTCACCATCTCATACTGGAAATGACACTTCTCTTTGTGGTCTATTGGCTAGAACCAGTCACATGGCCCTGACAACCTGCAAGGGACAAGAAAGCATACCCCTTCTACATGCCCAGGAAGTGGAGAGAACTGGATATGGTTGAATAATTCTATAACAGCCAGTATCACAGTGTGTGACACTACCGTGAGATTACTTTCTTTCTTCAAGGTTGCTGCAGGTCCAACAGACGAAGTATCCATTAAGCTAAGGTAGGACCCTATGGCTTACATAACATACACCAGAGGACTCCCCCACTTGTCTCTCACCCTCAGTGCTTTCCACAATGAACTGGTTCAGTTCACCAGCCTGGGATTATGTCCAGGGCCCTTCTCCCTGCTCAGTCTTGCCCTTCTGTCCTGCCTGATTTTCTGGCCTTCACCTTCAAGCATGAGCCCTGCCCTGAGAAGAAACCTGTAGGACTGGAAGCTTCATGTCTTATCCAGCTTTTGCTAGGTCTCTTTGAAACCAGTCAGTATTTTTAGCAGGGGAGTCATCTTGAATCTTCAAGCTTCTTGAGGGGACCGAAGCATCAAACAATCCACAGTCACAATAAATTTACTGCTGAAAATACAGTCACTTAGCTGTCCTAAGGAAGTGATCAGATATGCAGAAAAGGATTACATACAAAGATGCTTCCTGAAGCATTGTTTTATAATATCAAAACATTGGGAATAACCTAAATGTCCAGCAAAGGGGAATGTTTATAAATATGAATCATCCACTGATAGATATACTGGTTCTGCCTGTTGAGTTCATCAGGGTAAAAGGAAAAAAAAAATTCAGATTATTTCTTGTGATAGAGTTAACTGGGAGCTTCCCTGTCACTGTGGGTCATAATGTGACCTGCTTTCATTTTGTTTGCCCTGCAATTATACTTTTTCCAACTGGACTTTATTGACTAATTTTGGATCAATTCTATAGGAAGCATCTCTGTTGGACAGCCTATACCTGGTTGGATAACCTTTGCCAGTCATTTGTCTCCAATCCAATCAGCTATGTTTAAGGGGGGATGTAGCTCTCCACCCAAGGAGAGAAGGTTGTTCTGGTCTCTAATTATCCCCTTCAGTCTGTCTGACTCAATGGTATGTAAAAATGGTCTTTACCAAAGGTTTTTAAAGATATGGGGGAAATACTGTAAAGTTTAAAAACATTATAAAATTGAATCCATAGTCTGACACATGCTACAACATGGATAAACTTTGAAAACATTATGCATAGTGAAATAAGCCATTCACAAAAAGACTAATAATGTATAATTCTACTCATATGAGGTAACTCGCGTAGTCCAAATCATAGACAGAAGGTAAAATGGTGTTTGCCAGAGGCTAGGGAGCAATTGTTGCTTAATGGGTCAAGAGTTTCAATTTTGTGAGATGATAAAAGTTCTGGAGATGGATAGTGGTGATGGTTACACAACAATGTGAGTGTAATTAATGCCACTAAACAATTAAACGTGGTTAAAATGGTAAATTTCATTACATATTTTATGAGAATTTTAAAAATTGAACCTATAGTATCATCTCAAATGTGTGAGTGAGTGAGTGAGTGTGTGTATGTGTGTATGGGCCTAGTTGTTCAGCCTTTGGTAATGGCGAAATGTGCTATAGTTTCTTCCCAAATGCTCTTCCTTAACTACTATTAGGACCAGCAAACCATGGCCCTCCAGCCAAATTCAGCCTCCCATGTGTTTTTGTAAATAAAGTTTTATCAGAACACAGTCTTAACCATCAGTTACATATTATCTACGGTTGTGTTTGCACTACAATAGCAGAGTTGAGTAGTTGCAACAGACATGGCACTGTCCAGAAAGCCTAAAATAGTTACCACCTGGCTCTTTACAGAAAAAGTTTGCTTACTCATGCTTTACTGCACTGAGAGCACACACGGAGACCAGACAATGATCAAAATTTTAGTATGGGTTCGAAGTCCTGTATTCTGAACCAGAGTCCACAGGCCTGGAGATTCCAGAATTGGCACCTCTTCTCTATTTAATCATTCTCCCACTTCCCAACAGGCTCAGAATCTTCATTCTAGACTCTCAGGTTGCCCCATGAGGCTACTCCAGACACTATAGGAAGAGACAAAGGGAAAAGAAGTTCTCATGGTGGATCTGATTCATTCTCTTCCTGGAGTTGCATTGCCTGAGACCATTCTCAGTTACCCAAAGCTTGTAATATACTAGGAAGAGGAAAAAAGAACATCATGTCACATTTGCAAACACAGATATAGTTTAGAAATCTGGAAGGATGTGTACCAGTAAACTCACTGTAATATCTCTGAGTTGTGAGAAGATGGATAATTTTTAAAATTTTTGCTATAAATTTTCATATTTTATGATTTGTTATGGGCAGGCATTGCTTTTGTAATCAGAAAAAATAAGCCATTTTCGTATTTCAAAAATTGTTAAAAGAAATAATCAGAATCATGGCAGGTTGAAACCCAGGATGAATCACATGGGAAACATTTCAGCAGGGTCAGAAATCTGGGTAACAATTAGCCAATCTCAGTTTGTTTTCTTGACCTAAGCTCTTCCGAGAAAGAGCTGAAATCTGTCAAGTCAAATATTTTTATGGCATGTTCAGCCACATGGCCCATAAATTGCATTTGTCCTGGCATTCTCTGCTCCTCGGAGAACTCCTGTGCCCTCCAGGCCTTTAAAAGCAGCCGCTAAGCTGCCACAGACTTTTTTTCTCCATTTGGCCATAGGTTCTCTTTTCAAAGGCCACAGACATTGGTTCTGCAGAGCTGAAAAAGTCAGACAGACCAGGGTGGGACATGGGCTCTGCTGCTGAGCTGAGTTTGGACCGTTACTAAACGTCTCATGTATAAAAGGGAGGTGACCCTACCTTTGGGGGAAGAAGAAATAACCCATTCATCTGCCCACTTCCCTCTCTCCTCTCTCAAGAGGACCTAACACTAATCTGAACTGTGGATGGTGACTGGGGTAGGAGTGGCCAGAGGAGCAGGTCCCTCTCCCATGTGGATGGAGGAACAACCAGCTTGCACTCATTCCTCTGACTTCCTGTGGTCACAGTGGTGACAGCCTAAGATTTGGGTTTAAATTTAGGGAGAGGAAAAAAGACATCAAAGACCTCACCTTACCTACATCACCGGGATTTGCATTAATGTTCGACACAAGCCTAGATATTTTCTTCATATTATAGAATCAAGACGTACTTCTTACAAAATATGAGACAACGTCACCTTAATCCATTAAACCTCTCATTACTCCCTCCCATACCTACCTCCCGGAAGTACAGAGAGGACGAAATAAAACTAAACGGGATAAAGCTGCTCATACAGAGCCAGGCATACAGTAGAAGCTTAATATCAAAGAACTTCATCTTTCTCTGCTTCCTCCTTCTCCTCCTCCCTGCATTCTCCCCCTCTTTCTTCATTCTGATCTTAGGGCCCTTCCTCTAATCACTATAGCATTTATCACGCTGAATTATAAACACCAAGTTCACTAGACGTTGCCTGCCTAGGAAGATAGAGCTATATTTTTGTTATTCACCATTTAATTCCCAGAGCCAAGCACAACGCCTGGTGTAGGATAGCTACTTATTTAATATTTGACAAATTGAAGAAACAAATACATTTTAAAAATAATGACTTGTCACACTGATTCTCTGAACCTGTTATTCTCATTGTATTTCCTATTACAATTAATAGCAACTCATCCTTTCCGGTTGCTCGGGCCAAACATATGCACGTAGTTCTCCTGATGCCTCTCTTTCTCTAATAATTCACATCCGATCTATCAGGAAATCCAGTGGATTCAAGTTATATCCAGAATGCAATCATTCCTCACCACCTTCCCTGCCACCATCACTGCCAGGGCCAACATCTTCCCTAGCATCCAGTTTCCATACAACAGCTAGAGTGAGCCCTTACAATATTTCTCAGGTCGGGTGACGCCCCTGCTCAGAATGTGTCAGTGGTTCCTCATTTCACACAGAAGATGAACCAAAGTTCAGTTCCCGAGTCCCAGCCTGAGAGCCAGCTTTCGAGGGCCACGCGTGGTACCAACTATGTTAGTCTAGGTTTCCCTGCTCCAAAGCAGAACAAGAGCTGTCAGGGAGCAAGAGTGAGGAACTGGGGGGAATGAAACAGAGAAAGGAAAAGCCAAAGTGTTATTGAAAAGCCAAAGTGTTACATCACTTTGAGTAGCCAGAACTTAATTCTACCAGAACCTTCTGAGGAGGAATACAGAATGTGACACAAAAGAGAAAAGTTTCCCAAGAGAGGAATGGGCCGTGGAGCATTGATCCATCAGCTCCCATTCCCCATTGGCAAGGGTTGCCCCACAGGGGGTTAAGGACTTTACACCTTTAGGCCGCTCATGTGTGAGTGCCAGGCAGATTCCCATGGGGAATGGGGAGGAAGAGGCAGCAGAAAGCACGGGTCACTCGCGGCAACTGAGGCCAGATGCTGTCAGCTTCCACCTGTGCAAAGCTGATTGCCACAGGTAATGGAATAAACAGTCAGCCAAATTTTTTCTGTAAAGGGCCAGAAAGTAAATATTTTAAACTTTTCAGGCTACATGTGGTCTGTGTCACATATTTGTCTCAATTTACAATCTTTAAAAAAAAAAAAAATCTTAGCTTCTGTGCTTCTGTGCTTATGAAGACAGGCCACCAGCAGATTTGACTAGTAGGCTGTACCTTGCCACCTCCTGCCCAAGAGGACATGGGGCTTCTCCTGGTAGAGGGGCCTTCCCCGACTACCTTATTTATGAGTGCACCTACTCCTAACCCCTCCCAAGCTCCTTTCGTGCTTGATTTTTCTCTTTGGTATTTATCACTTTCTAAAATGTTATATATTTTACATATTCAATTAGTTTCGTGTCTGGATGCTTTAATTGAGTGTAACCTCCATACATGCTGGGTTTTTCATCTGGTTTGCTTATGGCAATACTCCAGCATGAGTGCCTGACCCATAGTAAAGTCTCAATACATTTTTGTTTAACAAATTAAAGTAACACAATTGCATGCTTGTGTTTAGCACTTTACAAATGACCAGAGTCTTTGACACACATTTTAATATCCATTTTTGTTCAGTTTTCACAATCACCCTTCCAGGTAGGCTAAGCTGGTATTATTACCCTTATTTCGCAAATAAAGAAAAGAGGTTAAGCAATGAAGACAGCATTGGAAGAGAAAAAAGAAAATCAGTGACTTTGGATCATGTAGCCCTGGCTTTGACTTCTGGCTCCCACACTGCGTGACCTCGCGTACACTGTGTAACCTCTCTGCAATCAGTTCCTCATCGGTAAGATGGAGATAATAATATTTGCCCCACACATGAAGATTACATGAAATAACATACTGGGGACAGAGTAGTAGAATTTAGTCCACAAGCAGTAAATTGGCCAGGACTGCGGGGAACGGCTTCATGCAGAGTACTTGAATCTTCATGTGCCATGCCTCAGGAAGGTGACAAAAAACACCCGTCTGCAAATTCTAGCTCCATCCATAGAAAGAAAAGGTACGAACATCTCAACTGTCCACAGGCACTGCTTACACCACCTACACTACTGCCCTTGGGCTGAGTTTTGTTTGACTGGTTAGTTCGGTTTTGTCCACAAGTATGTTAAAAGGCAGTTTCTTTAGGCAGGTGTTCAGCTTGGTTGCAATATAAGCCACTTTTTGCCAGGTGTCTAACTCTAGCTTGATGCATTTATTGAACCTGCCTGGCCCCTGGAGACATTTTGAGTTCTATACCCCTGGCTTCATGTTAAAGAGTTGATGGCAGCAGCTAGACCAAGATTTGAATCTTGACACCACCACTTATTTAATCTCTCCGAGCTTCACTTTCTTCATTTATATGAAACGGGGCTGTTTTTGCCTCCCTATTGCCATGTGCCCTAAAGTAGAACACTTAAGCCCCCAGATGGCCATATTCCCAGTCTAGTACCTTTCCTGATTTTCTAAAGGGCCCCTAGCCTGCAGATGGGTGAAAGAAATGAAGAGCCACTTCTGTTTGTTCTCCAGATGGTGGTCTTGTCTACAACAGGAAGCTCGGCGTTCCAAAGAGATGCCTCCAATCCTTGCTGCTGCCGCCACTGGTACCAGAATAACCCTGCAGCTTATGGTAGTTATTCGCCAGAGATGTCTGCCCAGTGGTCAGCACTCTGCATATTCACTCTCTTCCCTTAAATCTGAGCAGGCCTGAAGCTAACTTGTGACTAATAGACGTGGCCAAAGTGACGTTGCATGTCTTCCAAGGCTGTTATAAGAAATGATGCGGTTTCCATCTGACCCCCTTGGAAAACACATTCTGGGAGAAGCCAACCTACACGTTAAAATTCCAACTACTCTGAAACAACCATACTGTGAGGAAGTCCAATCTACCTGTGTGAATATGCCCTGCGGAAGAAAATCAAGCCCCTGGTAGGCAGCTCCAGATATGCTCGGATTCAATAGTCAGCACCAACTTGCCAGGCAGGAGGAGAAGCCATTTGGACATTCAGCTCACTCAAGCCTTCAGATGACTTCACTTCAACCACCCACTGACTGCTACTGCGTAATAACAGACCACAAGTGACAACGTTCCTATGGAGCCCAGAACAATGAGGTAATACAATGGCTATTACTTTAAGCTACAGTGTTTAGAGGAGATTTGATACACAGCAATAGATAACAAGTACAGGCTTGTACAGACTACTGCTGCCTGGCACATGTGACGCCACGTGGCTGAGACCAAACTTCTGCTTCCCGTTGCTTCTTTCATCGCTGGTGGAAATCCCTGCCTAGAAGACACTGTTCCTTGAAAGGCAAAGGAGGATGACGCTTCTCTGTACATTATGCTTGGACAAGGCTGCCCCATGACAAAATTGCCTTGGGCTTCCAATGTTATAAATCCTGCAAACCATTCCTCCACCTGCTTCCCCTGGACATAAGCCCGTCACCAGGATGGCTGGGTTAGAACAGGTTCTAGAATTGACTGGCAAACTGACTGTATCAAGCAGGATCACAACAGGAAATACATGGGGCTTTCAAATGAGAAAAAACTGGGGTCACAAAAATAAACTTTTTCCAAGTGGGTGTAGAGGACCCATAAGGAATAGTTGAGTAACCCCAGACTAGTAACCCCAGCAGAATGTTACTACGTCTATGTCCATAGGGATGAGAGGAAGAAGCAGTGAATGGAACCTGAATAGAGTCAGGCACTGAAGGCCGCCTTGAGAGGAACTGTGTCCTCTGGTCTAGAGAGGTAGCCAGCCCCAAGAAACTCTTCAGGGAATGAACTGAAGAATAGTTATTTAAGACCTCCTTCCCCTCCCCTCCTCCTCATTTCCTGCTGGAGTTTCTCATTGGCCAAAATCAAGCAGAAGCTACAAGGCAACAAAGTGCATTGATGTATTTTATTAGTCTATATAGGTCAGCATTCTGGGGCTGAGATAAGGGTGGAAAGCGGCAAATGGAAGATATCTGGTCCATAGACCCGGAATTATCATTAACTACCACCCTCAGTATAGCAAGCCAACTCTGTCTGTCCTGATGAAGATTTTATCCTAGGAGTCTCAATGTCTCTCCCTGCCAATCAGATGCAACACAACAGCTTTCAATAATTTTGGCTCTTAGATAAGAAGGGTTCTGAATCCTTTCCCTCCCCAAGGCCCCTGGGTTCCTTATACAGTTTTTCCACCCCCCTTTCTAGAAATTTTAAACCTTCTATCATTTCTCTTTCCCTGATACCCTCTCTGGAAGCTTTAAGCACAGAACATTTCTGGAAGGCTATCCAAAAAACTAATTATTGCTGTTATAATAGGTTTGGGGTAGAAAGGGACATCTAATTGTCACTTTTGTTCTGTTTTAAAAAAATGTTTTTGACATGACCCTGAATTACTTACAATTAAAGTAACATGAAAATAATAATACCCATGTCACAGAAGAGAATTAAGTGGGATGATAAATAATTCACTGCTGGGCACGTAGCAAGTGCACAATAAATGACATTTTTCTTTTACTCCTTCTCATCTTTAAGTAACTTGCCCAAAATCACAGTCAGGGCTCAGATTTGATTTCAGGTTTCTAGATTCAAGTTCAATGTGCTTGGCACTAAATCACATTGTCTTTAATCGTGTGAACAAAACCATGTCTTCCAACAAATTCAGAAAGAAGTGTGACAACAAAAACCTGCCAATAACCTTTGTGTACCTGCAGACAGCAGGTCCCCCAAGTCAGACAAGAAATAAATTCACTTAAATCATATTGCTTCTACAATGTAAGAAAAACAAATCTCAGAAACTTTTTTTGTAATACGTCAAAGTCATAGGCTTGTCTTTATCCCTCTGAATCTCAGTTCACTTGTTTTCTTTTATTAAATTTATCGGGGTGACATTGGTCAATAAAATTATATAAGTTTCAAGAGTACAAGTCCATAAGACATCACCAATTTTGTGTTCACCCAAAGTCAAATCTCCCTCTGTCATCATACATTGTACCCCGTTTCCCTGCTCTACCTCCTCCCCCCCCCTTACCCTCTGATAACCACTAAACTGTTGTCTGTGTCTCTGACTTTTTGCTTGTTCGTTTGTCTTGTTCCTTTGTTGCTTTCAGTTTTATATCCCACATATGAGTGAAGTCATATGGTTCTCAACGTTTTATGTCTGACTTATTCCATTTAGCATGATAATCTCAAGATCCATCCATGTTGTCTCATATGGCAGTCTTTCATGTTTTCTTATGGTTGGGTAATATTCTATTGTATATATGTACCACATCTTCTTTATCCAATCATCTGTCAAAGGACATTTCAGTTGTTTCTATGTCTTGGCCACCGTGAATAAAGTGACAATGAATATAGGGTACAAATATATTTACAGATAAATGTTTTCAGATTTTGGGGTTATATACCCAGGAGAGGGATTGCTGGATCATATGGTAATTCTATTCATAATCTTTAGAAGAACCTCCATTTCACAGGGCTATAGGGGGGGCCAGAGACAGGATGTTAAGGAAAGCACGATGAAAACCTGCAACCTCCTATTTAAGATCTTCAAGTGGGAATCTATCCTGTGTTAAAGGAGTAATGTTGGAAATTATATTTTTAGCTTTAAACAACCCAGACATAAGAAAAACAGAAATTGCAAGACAAATACATCAGGGCAGAATTCTTTACACATAGTTTTCACTTTGCAGAAAGATAGGTTTGAGGGTGGCCCAGTGACTCAGGTGATTGAAGCGCCATGCTCCTAACACCGAAGGCCACTGGTTCGATTCCCACATGGGCCAGTGAGCTGCACCCTCTACAACTTAGACTGTGAACAATGGCTCTCCCTGGAGCTGGGATGCCGTGAACAGCCGGAGGTTGGTGTGAGCTGCCGTGGGCTGCTGTGTGCTACTGTGAGCGGCCGGTGGCTGTGCTGGCCAGCAGCCGTGAGTGGTCAGTAGCCAGCGTGGGGCCGGCAGCCATTGCAAGCAGCTGGCAGCCCACGAGAGCTGCTGTGAGCTGCTGTGAGAGGACGACCAACGACCGGCGACCAGTCACCAACTGCCTCAGCTGGGTGGAGCGCAAAGACTTATAATACCAGCATGGGCCAGGGAGCTGTGCCCTACAACTAGACTGAGAAACAAGGGCTTAAACCTGGCGGGGGTGGGGGGCAAAAAGAAAAAAGAGAGGTTTTTCTGATTGCTTTTCATAAATCCTTTGCTTTACCCATAACATTTTAGGAATACACATTTTGCTCAAAATGAGTTTATAGTTCTAGAACAGAGGCCATGGAGAAGGGCTTAGCTATGTAAACTTCAAAGAGGATCAAGGGAAAGCAGACCACTAGTGGAATTCCTGTGGTCCTGAAGAAGGGCAGAGCAAGGAGGCAAGACCAGAGGGTCAAAGAGAAATGCCAGTCAGGGAAGTGACACCTCCTTCAAAGTGGTACAAGAGTGACACCCAGTTCAGCAAACCTGATACTCCAAGACATAATTACCTTCTTAACCCCTTTTATCAAAAAAATTCTCTCTCAATCTTCTGGAAATTCTTTCCAATGGAATGTCTTTCAATTAAAAAAACAAAAAGCAATGAACATAAAAAATTTAGTTCCTAGAAGTTTCCTTTGCTTGTTACTTTACTAGAAACCATTTATTCTGCATAGATCCACTTCAGTGGATCCTGCTTTCCTGCTCAATGCCATTGCAAAACTGCTGGAGTTTGTTCAGTGTGCCACCACCATCACAGATGCTATCTGCTCTCAGATCCTCAAAGGTTATTACAGAGTTGGGAGACAGGGAGCCCGCCTCTTTCAGCCAAACCTTGGACACCTGGACATTGAAGGGATGTCATATTAGTTACCTTAAAGGCAGGTAGCCCTTTGAAGTGTGACAGCCTCTCTTCTCACATACCTGAAGGGGCTGAGTCATTAGGGAGGAATAATCTGATGCTACTACACACATAAATACCTCTCCCCAGTGACGCCAAGCTGGGCTCCTCCTTCTTTCTCTCTGCCCAACTGCAACATCTCGTCCAAAGGAGTGGGGCAGCCTTTGTTCCCATTGCCTGTTTAGAAGCTTTATTAATTTATTGATTAACTAAAAAAAAACACAATATATTGAGCCCCTGTGCTTCAATCTATCAGCAAAGACAGTAACTATAATATAAAATTATAATTGTTATAAGTGAGAAATATAGGGAATGACAGAAGCTCGTAGGGGGATCACCAATTCTAAAGGGGTGGAAAAAGCTTCCTACAGGAAATGTCTTTTAAGCTGAGTCCTGAAGAATATGAGGAAATTATTTAGGGTTTTGTTTGTTTGTTTGTTTGTTTGTTTGTTTGGTGTGTGTGTGTGTGTGTAAGGTGAGGAAGCAAGAATGTTGCAGGATGAGAAAGTGGCACATGTGAGGACAAAGTCAAGAAAGTACAGAGATTTTTAAAAATCGGAAGGTTTGAATATGGCTGGAATATAGCATGTGAGGCAGATGGACAAGGTGAGAGATGAATTGGACAGGTAAGCAAAAGCCAGTCTCTATTTCTCTTCTCTATTTGGATACTTTCATTTGTTTACTAATTCAATAAATATTTAGTACATTCCTCACATTTGCCTATTAATGGGAAAACATGAAAGACCTTGTAAACCAGGTTAAGAAATTTTGTCTTTATCCTAAAGGTAGTGGGATAATACTGACGTATTTTAATCAAGACAAAGCTAGCGTTCTGGGAGAGCTGAAAATGTGGGGTGGAGACAACTATGCTCCCCACTTTTCTAGATCAGGGACTTCCTACATCCCAGAATGGGAATCCTTTAGGACACCTCCTAGCGATAAGGTACCCAAGGATACCCAGAGCAGCTTTGTTATTACACGCATTAACTTTTAGGATTGCTGTGTCCTCTTGATGAAATATCTCCTCTCTTATTATTAAAGACCCTCTTTATCCCTGGTAATATTATTTGCTCTAAAATCTACTTTGTTTGATATTAATTTAGCCACTCAGCTTCTCTCTTTTAATAGTGTTAAAATGGCATAACTATTTCCATGCTCTTACTTTTAACATATTTATGTCTTCATATTTAAAATGGGTTTCTTTTAGACAGCACATAGTTGGGATTTGCTTTTATCAAATCTGCCAATCTTGGACTTTTAGCTCAGTGTTTAGACCATTTATATTTAATGTGATTACTGATCTGATATGGTTTAAATCTACCATCTTGCTTTTTTTTTTTCTCAAATTTCCTCTTTGGTTCTTTGTTTACTTTTCCCTCCTTTTCTACATTCATTTGGATTCATTGGTTGTTTTTTTTTTTGGTTTTTTTTTTTTATGATTCCCATGTATCTCTTTTATTGGCTTATTAGCTACTACTTTATTATGCTATTTTATTGGTTATCTAGGTTCTATAGTGTACATTTTTAATTTATCACAATCTACCTTCAAGTGATACAACATTTCACATATTAGACTCTTAAAAGAATATATATCCATGTATTCCCTCATAGATTTTTGGCTATTATTGTCATATATTTTACTTCTAGGTATCCAGTTTATTGGAATCAAATTACATGAGCCAAAAACTAATAGAATTGAGAATTGCAAAGAGAAGTAGATGAATCTACCCTCACAGTTGGAGACTTCACACCGCTCTCAGAAATGGACAGATCCAGCAGCAGAGAATCAGTAACATAGTTGAACTCAATAACGCCATCACTGAACAAGATATACTTGACACTTATAGACTACTTCATCTAACAACTGCAGAATATACATTTTTCCTCAAGCTCACATGAAATATTCACCAAAACAAAACACATTCTAGGACATAAGACACACCTTAACAATTTTAAAAGAATGGAAATCACACAATGTCTTCTCTTAAATCACAATGGACTTAAACTAGAAATTAATAACAGAAAGATAACCAGAAAATCACAAAATATGGATATTAAATAACTCACTTATTTATTTCAAAAAAGAAATCTCACGAGAAATTTTTAAATATTCTAAACTAAATAAAAATAAAAATATAACATCAAAATTTGTGGGATGCAGTGAAAGCAGTGCTTACAGAGAAATGCATAGTATTGAATGCATATATTACAAAAGAAGAATGATCTAAAATCAGTAATCTAAGTTCCCCCTTAGGAAATGAGAAAAAGAAAAGCAAATTAAATCCAAAGTAAGCAGAAGGAAAGAAATAAGGAGAATTAAAGAAGAAATCAATGAAACTGAAAACAGGAAATCAGTAGAGAAAATCAATGCAGTCAAAAGCTGGTTCTTTGAAAGGATCAAGAAAATCAATAAGCCTCTAGGACAAGCTAATTAAGAAAAACAGAGAGTACACAATTTGCTACCATGTTTCCCTGAAAATAAGACCTAGCAAGACAATCAGCTCTAATGCGTCTTTTGGAGCAAAAATTAATATAAGACCCAGTCTTATTTTACTATAATATAAGACCCTGTCATATAGTATAATATAATATAATATAATATAATATAATATAATATAATATAATATAATATAATACCAGGTCTTATATTAATTTTTGTTCCAAAAGACACATTAGAGCTGATTTTCCGGTTAGGTCTTATTTTCGGGGGGAAACAGTAATACCAGAAATAAAAGAGGTGACATCAGTAAGTAGCAAAATTTATGGACATTAAAAGGAAAATAAGGGAATACTATCAACAACTCTAATCCCACAAATTTGATAACCTAGATAAAATGGACAAATTCCTTGAAAGACACAATTTGCCTAAACTCACACAGGAAGAAAGAGACAATCTGAATAGGCCTCTATCTTAAAGAAATTGAATCAGTAATTAATAACCTTCCAAACCATAAAACACCAGGCCCATATAGGTTCACTGATGAATTCTACAAAACATTTAAGAAGGAAATTATACCAATATTCTACAATCTCTTTCAAAGAATAGAGCAGAAATTCTTCCTAACTCATTCTAGGAGGCCAGCATTACCCTAATACCAAAACCAGACAAAGATATTACAAGAAAAGAAAACTACAAACCAATATCTCTCATGAACACAGATGTAAAAATCCTCAACAAAATATTGTTCAATTGAATCCAGCAATGTATAAAAAGAATTATACACCATGGCCAGGTGAGATTTATTCTAGGTATGCAAGGCTGGTTCAACATTTGAAAATCAATTAGTGTAATCCATCAACAGGCTTAAAAAAAATCAGATAATCTTACCAATAAATGCAGAAAAAGTATTTGACAAAATCCAGCACCCATTCATGATTTTAAATAAAAAAAAGTCTCAGTAAACTGGAAACAGGGAGGAACTTCCTCAATTTGATAAAGAATTACCTACAAAAAACCCCACAGCTAACATCATATTTAATGATAAGAAACTTGAAGCTTTCCCACTTCTCTCACCACTCCTTTCCAGCATATACTGGAAGTTCTAGCTAATGCAATAAGACAAGAAAAGGAAATAGAAGATGTACATATTGAGAAAGAAGAAAATACACTGTGGTACATCCAGATAATGGAATGTTATTCAGTGTTAAAATAAAATGAGCTGCCAAGCTATTCTGTGGAGGAAACTTAAATGCTACTACTGAGTGAAAGAAGCCTAGCTGAAAAGTCTACATACTATATGATTCCAACTATATGACATTGACATAAGACAAAAATATTGAGACAGTAAAATAATGAGTGATTGCCAGGGATTGGGGGTGAGCAGGAGGAATGAATAGGTTGGAGCACATCCATAACAATGGATACATGTCATTACATATTTGTCCAAACCTATAAAATGTACACTAAGAGAGAACTGTAATGCACTTTGGGTGACTATGCTGTGTCAATGTAGGTTCATCAATTGTAACAAATGTACCACTCTGGTGAGGGATGTTGATAAGGGGGGAAGCTTTGAATGTGCAGAGTCAAGCAGTATATGAGAAGTCTCTGTAACTTCACCTCAATTTTACTGTGAACCTAAAACTTCTCTAAAAAAAGTAAAGCCCTAATAAAAAACAAATAAATAAAGTTGTCCCACAGCTCACAGATGCTTGGTTTGTTTATTTTGCAGCTTACTTCACTCTGAATATTTATTTCATTTTGAATGTTTTTCTTTTCCTAGGTCTTCAAATTCACTAATCAAGTCTTATGTAGTGTCTAATCTGTTGTTAATTCCATCCAGTGCATTTTTCATCTCAACTATCATTATAGTTTTCATCTCTAAAAGTTACACTTGCATATTTTGTATATCTTCAATATCCCTACTTAGTACCATGAATTTTTACTTCACCTTCTTTAACATATGGAATACAGTTATAATAACTGTTCCAGTATCCTTGTCTACTAATCCTATCATCTATGTAATTTCTGGGTCAGTTTTTATTGGTCGATTTTTCTCTTCATTATGGGTAATATTTCCTGCTTCTTTGCATGTTTGGTATATTCTGACTGGATGCCAGACATTGTGAGTTTTACTTTGTTGAATAATGGATATTTTTGCAGTCCTATAACTATCCTTGAGCTTTGTTCTGGGTGTTGTTAAATTACTTGGAAGCAGTTTGATCCTTTTGGAGTTTACTTCTAGTATTTGTTGATCTGGACCAACACAATGTTTACCCTAGGGCTGATTTTTCTCCATTACTGAGGCAAACCATTCTCACTATTCTATTTGAAGCCCCCAAATTATGGTGTTTTCCACTCTGGCTGATGGGAACAAAAACTAGTAGAATCGAACAGTCTCAGTCAAAATCTTGGCTCTACTCTACCACTGACTAACTATAAAATTTTCAACAAATCAATACATTTGGGTCTTGGTTTCTTAGTCTATAATGTCAGGGGTCAAAATAAATAACATTAAACCTCTTATCAAGGGTTATTAGTAAAGTGCATTTATTTTTCTTCTTTGTTAATTTCCTTCCTTTCCAATAGTGAAACTGTTAACCCCAGTTGTGAAGAAGTTCTCTCATTTTTACGACACATCTTAAATATTTCTTCTTCACCCTTAACCTACTCTTCTAGCATTATGTCCTACGATTCCTTTCATTTATTCAAGCACAGTGAGTGTTTATATTACTCACACTGGGTTGATTAGCTTAGAGGACTCAGAGAGGGATAAGACATAGTTCTACTCTCAGAAAGCTGAGGTTCAGAAAGCATGTCCAGTACTCTAGGCATTCGGAAATCCCTTCTCCTTGTCAAGCTCTCAGACAGATGAGATCAGGTGCTTAAAGCATTCTGAGAAGAAGACAGGATGGGAAGATGGGCTAGAGCTCAGAGCTGCCTAAATAATTAACTGCATAGGGTCAACTGAGTGGACAATGAATGGTGTCCAATGGTGAGGGCAGGAAACATCATCCATTTGTGTATTCATGGAACAGCCAGGTCACAGGTGTTATACGAAGGAGCAGGCAGCCTAATGGGTGGTCAAATAACCAGGACACGAAAACCCAAAGCTACAGGACCATGGCTTCATGAGTATTGTGGGAGCCCAGGGAACATCATAGAAGGTTTCAGGTACAAAATAGGGGAAGCCAAGCTTCCTGCCTCTTGTTCAGACTGGCTTGGACAGTCTGAGCCTTTAAATACACTGATGATCGAGTCAGCTGTCAGGAGCTGAGAATGAAATAGAAGCTTACCATTAGGTCTCTATTCATGCTCCGCCTGAAATGCCTGTTCATATCTTTTCTATATTTATAACCTAACTCATATCACTCTCTAACAGAAATCCAACAGAACATGATTTACTTCTCCTCTGAACCTTGAATCATCCTGCTCTATACCTGTTAGAGAACGTATCATATTTTGCTTTTCATTTGCGGACATGACTTTGCTTCAGTCTATATTATAAGCATCTTAGGGACAGTAATTACTTTTCTATAGGTTCCAGCCTCATTTCTGCATAGAGCTTCATAACGTTGAACAATTCCTTCAGCCTCGCTGAGCCTTGTTCCTCATCTGTAAAATAAGCATAACAAAACCTGCCCTGCCTGTACCTCCTGGGGTTGTTGTAAAGTGCCGTCAAAGTCAAGCTTATTAATGTACTTTATAAATAATGACATGTTAGGCAAATGTGACTACAGATGGGGACACTGAGGCACTAACTATTTAAGAAACTTCTTTAGTGTGTCTCTGAGCGAATAATGGCAGAATTAAAGTGAGGCTGCCCATCCCACTTCCATCTCCACCAAGAGCAAAGTTAAGAGCATGGAATCTGGATGAAGCCAGATCACTTGGGTTCTATGTTGGCCCTATTCCTTATGAGCTTTGGGAAAGTTACTGGACTTTTCTGCAGGCACTTTGTCATTCATCTTTATATATTCCAGGTACATTATTGACATCCAGTGTCAAAGGAGCAGAGCAATGTCCAAGGAAGTGTCTAACTGGCCATGTCATAGCATGTCACCTAGTCTCTCTGGATGACTAGTTCTTCATCTATACCTTAAGTCCTTGGATTAGATGAGCTCTTTTTAAATTCTCTTATATAATACTTTAAAGTTCATCTAATAAACCATTCTTAAAGATCTATTTTGTACTTTAGAGTAGAGACACATTATTTTGGTTAAAAATAAAAACTTTAGTGAGTACAGTATATTTGAAGAGTAAAAATCTTGCTGTGCCTCTTTCCATCTAAGCGACTTTGGCAAAGCATTTAAGCTCCCTGAGGCTCAATTTCCTCCTCAGTAGCTACATCATAGAATTGTTGTGACGATTAAATATTTAAAGCACGTAACACAGTGAAGCGCAATGGTAGCCAGCAATGCCAAACAATAATTACAACTTACTTTAAAATTTAATTTTTTTAAATGGATTTTAAAAGCTTGAAGTCAGTGTTCATGGACTGATACGTTGGAATACCAGTCTTTCACAATTACATTATCAGACGCCAAGATTTTACCACACAATGGGAATGCACTCCTCTCTATCTTTGTGTCTCTCTTTCTTCTGGAATAACCTTCCCTTCTTCTCCACCTAATAAACTCCTCATCATCCTTTAATGTCCAGATCAAATGTCACTTCTTCCAGGATCTCCCCTACCTGCTCTGGGCCAATTGAAGCTCCCCAGTGCCACACACTTCTATGACAATGTTCATTATGTGTCACTTCAAATACCATATATCTTTATGGAGATGTCTCCTCCACCAGGTCACGCAGGCTTTCAAGGAGTAGGATGAGCACAGGGCCTGGCCCATGGTAAGTGTTCAGTATATTTCTTATTGCTTGAATAAGTGAATAACAAAAAATAATTCTTCTGCTTTTAGCTGCTATTTAGTAAATTCACTCATTATTTATAAGAAGAATGGGCAAGGTAGAGGCCTTGTATAATTCTACAGGCTCAGGTGCAAGCTTAAAAAAGCCAAATCAGAGGGGTTTTTTTAGAAATTCAATCTCAGATAGAAATGGGAAATATTTTAATGATGGTTACTCACTGCCTTGTGACCAGAAAAAAAAAAAATTCTAAAATAGAAGAGTTCCAGCTCTACATGCTATTTTATTGAAAACATGAGAAACGTTTCCAAACTCTTTGGGAATCACGTGGCTCATCTTTTCAGGTCAAGGTAAACAAGAATAAGAACAAACCCAGGGTTAGTAGACTATAAGTGCCACCCCAAGGAGGCTCAAAGTTTCAAACAAGTTTGATGGAAAACCATAATTTGGCCTAATGTTTAAGAAAATTATAACTCCGTTGCTCAGTTATGAGTGTTCAAAAACTTAAGCCAAATCACACACATTTATACCCTGGGATCTATTTTCCCAAAATGTGAAGAGTTCAAAAGTTTGAACAGAGCAGGTTTATAGCCATCACTAATTACCATGGGGACCTTGGGTAAGGTACTTTATCTTTCTGGGTATAAATTTTGTTCATCGCAAAATGAGAGCATTGAAATGAGTGATTTTCAAAGTCCCTTATGCCTCTCAGCAAAGTCACAGAAAAGGAGAGGCATGGGGTATCATTTGGAATAAGCGGAACTGGCATCTACCAACATGATATGTTTTGAGAGCCAAGAAGGAAGAGCCTCTATCCAAAAATATCTCTGTTGCAGAAGGACAAAAACCCACAAGTTAAATGGTAGGACAGTAGTAGAAAAAGTCATAGAGGCTTTGGTATCAGCCAGACCTGGGCTCTAATCCCAACTCTGACACCAGCTTTCTGTCAGTGGGCATGTTACTTAATCTCTCCGAGCCTCTGTTTTCTTATCTGTAAAATGGTAATGTTTAGTTTACAGTCTTATTATTCAAGGTAGGTCAATGGTGGTCAAAGTGCAGCAGAGTGTTCTGAGAGTGGCAGACCTCCCTAGCCTGCAGGGTTACTAATTAGGAAGCAAATAATGAGTTCCGATTAGATGAGAGGGGACCAGCTGCCTTCTCGGCTTCCCTAGAAAAATGGATTTACTCTGGCAAGCCCACCCCCACCAGGAAAAAGAACCTGTCCCAAGTCCAGCCAACATTGCAATTATAGTTAATCATGTCTAAATAATGGAGAGTTGACTATAATTTTGTTTTTCTGAACCTGCTATTCCATCCCAATCTGCCAGTACTCCCACAAGTTGAGAATTAACTATAATATATTAAACGGTGATTTTATGGGTTATTTTCCTTTTGTTTGGTGGATGCCACAGAAATCTCCTTGAATGATTTTTAGAGCCTAAGAAACTAGGGCTCAACCAGCACTTGTAGAGTTGAAAAGAAACTGAGGGCCAAGGTGCTCATATAAGTGGAAGACTCAGCCTGCCCCCAAAGTATTTGGGGAAATGTGCTGGGGAGACATAAAAGGAGAGGCAGCCATGCAACCACAAAATCACGTGGCTTCTGCAATACGTCAGACACGATGCCTAGCCCTGTGAGCAACTTATGAAATAGGAGCTCCTATTATGAATCAGAGCTGATCTGTGTGGTGCCCAAGTCTACAAGTGTTTGCTCTGCCACACCGACCCCACACCAACACAACGCTATCTGGACGTTGTGGGTCACATCTCACTGTGAATGTTCTTTTTTTAAAAAAAAGGTTTAGCATACATACTCCAATACATGTGTATTTATTTATTTACATAATACACACATGCTGCTTTACATGTTAAAACTTCCACAAGATAAACATTTAAAAATCAAGGAAAGGATTAATGTGTTTGAATATGCCTTATTATTTTCAGCATCTTGGTTTCATATTTTGAGTCCCATCACTGTGAAGGTCCGTGTGTAAGTTCAGTTTATATCAACACTTAATTGTAAGCGTTGTCATAGCTGGAAAAAGAACTTCACATGGAAGTTCCAAACAGAACGAAACGGAAGAAATCTCTCACTGACTGCACTTACTAAATCATAGTACTCATTTTGCAGTTATAGCCACCAGTTAGTTATACAGAGGTTTTTAAGTTTCGCTAATGAATTTCCATCATTCTTGATGCTAAAAAAAAATTATTCCTGCAAACAAATGAGAAGGGATTGTATGTTTATATTTTTAAAAAATAGATTCAAAACCCACTAAAACACTTTGGGAGATCATTAAACAGATTGGAAAATTCTGTTTCCAAGTTTATTACATATGCAGGTGCCAAACATATATAATTTCTACAACTAAACAATAGAACAATAGAAACATTCCCCAAGAGCCATTTTCAAAAATGCCCTCTGGATTTCTTTTCAAAAGCAGTTTGTTTCTCATTATTAAACGTCATTTTTACCTTGAAGAGACAAGCTAACGTATGTAATGTGTGCTTATTTTTCTTTTAATCCATCTGCTAGATTGCACATTACTGACAACTGCTTGTTATCACATAAAAGGTTGATAAATTGGAGATTTGTTTCTAACTTCAACAACCTTGTTAAATACTCTGACACAAGATAAACAGTGAACCTCTACATTCGTGACTATTCCTCGCTCATTATAAAGTAGGTGTCAGCAAACTACAGCCCTCGAATCAGAACCAACCCAACCCTGTTTTTAAAAATAAAATTGACTGGAACACAGTCACACTCATTCATTTACATATTGTCTGTGGCTGCTTTTACACTACCATGGCAGAGTGAATAGTTGTGACAGAGACCATGTGGCCTGCAAAGCCTAAAACACTCTCTTCCTCTTTACAGAAAAAGCTTGCCAAGCTCTGCTATCGATCATTATAAAATTTTTAATATTAAAGGTTCTGTTTCACAAGATTCACTGTACCTATATTCCTGGAATTTTAAACACAAGGGCTTTGAATTCTTTGCTGCAGTATCTGCCTATGAACGATGCAGTGATTCAATTTCTCTTGTGGTTCTTTCCCTCTGGCGTTACCCCTTCTTTTATTAAAGAAGTCATTAATGTATTTATAATTAATAAATTCTTTCCAGAATATCTTTTCCTCAGAAGACAGAGAGAGAGAGAGAGAAGAGTGTTTTATCTATTTCATTATTGAAACAGAATCTAGCAAATATCGTAAACTGAGACAAGTTAGAAACATCTGTACTTTGATCCGGCCATATCAGAAATTTTCCACACTGTCAAATCGATCCTAATGCCTGTTTCTTCAGATCTTTAGCAATGCTTTCTATGCATCTTCCAATGATATTTGCTGACGAAGGAACACATTTTTGCTTATTGTTTCAGATGATTTTTATCATAGCAGAAGTAAAAGTGCTTCCTTAACAGGATGTAGCTTTTTAACTTCTATTATTAGGAAAAACGGTAGTTAGTGAAATTATATTAAGTGAATTTGAGCATAGCCTGACTAAAATAGCACTGTACAAAATCTGACCTTCATACTTTGGATACTTTGTTTCTAAATGTCATGATAATCATGATAGGTTCATGGATAAAAGAGCACAAAGTACACTTTGGGTCAATGCCTATTGTTAATGATATTAGATTTAAATCTACAGCTCAAAGAGGCCCCGTTACAATTTCTAATTTTTTGGACTACTTCTTGTTGAGTTGTACTAGATCATTGTTTTATCTTTTTTTTCTTCCTTTTTTAATTAAAGTTTATTGGGGTGACAATTGTTAGTAAAGTTACATAGGTTTCAGGAGTACAATTCTGTATTACATCATCTATAAATCCCATTGTGTGTTCACCAACCAGAGTCAGTTCTCCTTTCATCACCATATATTTCTTCCCCTTTACCCTCATCTCCCACCCCCACCCCCCTTATCCTCTGGTAACCACTGAACTATTGTCTGTGTCTATGAGTTTTTGTTTCTCATTTGTTTGTCTTGTTCTTTTGTTGTTTTTGGTTTATGTACCACATATCAGTGAAATCATATGGTTCTCTGCTTTTTTCTGTCTGACTTATTTCACTTAGCATTATAATCTCAAGATCCATCCGTGTTGTCACAAATGGTCCTAGTTCATCTTTTCTTACTGCCAAATAGTATTTCATTGTGTATATACACCACAACTTCTTTATCCATTCAGCTATCGAAGGACATTTTGGTTGTTTCCATGTCTTGGCCATTATAAATAAAGCTGCAATGAACATTGGAGCACATGTGTCTTTATGTATAAATGTTTTCAGATTTTTTGGGGTGGATACCGAGGAGAGGGATTGCTGGGTCATACAGTAATTCTATTCCTAATTTTTTGAGGAACCTCTACACTGCCTTCCATAACGGCTGCACCAGTCTGCATTCCCACCAACAATGTATGAGGGTTCCTTTTTCTCCACAGCCTCTCCAACACTTGTTACTATTTGTCTTGTTGACGATAGCCATTCTAACTGGGGTGAGGTGATATCTCATTGTGGTTTTTATTTGCATTTCTCTGATGATTAGTGATGTTGAGCATTTTTCCATATGTCTGAAATGTCTCTTCAGGTCCTCTGCCCATTTTTCAATTGGGTTGTTTGTTTTTTTGTTGTTGAGTTGCATGAGTTCCTTGTATATTTTGGATATTAGCCCCTTATCGGAGGCACTGTTTGCAAAAATCTCCCATTCAGTTGGTTGCCTCTTTATTTTGTCGATGGTTTCTTTTGCTGTGCAGAAGTTTTTAAGTTTGATATAGTCCCATTCATTTATTTTAGCTTTTACTTCCCTTGCCTTTGGAGTCAAATTCATAAAATGCTCTTTGAACCCAAGGTCCATAAGTTTAGTACCTGTTTTCTTCTATGCAGTTTATTGTTTCAGGTCTTATGCTTAAGTCTTTGATCCATTTTGAATTAATTTTGGTACATGGTGACAAATAGCAGTCCAGTTTCATTCTTTTGCACGTGGCTATCCAATTCTCCCAGCACCATTTATTGAAGAGGCTGTCTTTTCTACATTGTATGTTTTTTGCTTCTTTGTCAAAAATTATCTGTCCATATTTATGTGGTTTTATTTCTGAGTTCTCAATTCTATGCTATTGGTCTATGTGTCTGATTTTCTGCCAATACCATGCTGTTTTGATTATTGTAGCCCTGTAGTACAAGCTAAAGTCAGGGAGTGTGATACCTCCAGCATTGTTCTTTTTTCTTAAGATTGCTTTGGCTATTCGGGGTCTTTTGTGGTTCCAAACAAATCTGATGATTTTTTGTTCTATTTCTTTTAAAAATGCCAGTGGGATTTTGATGGGGATTGCATTAAATCTGTATATTGCTTTGGCTAATATGGCCATTTTAACTATGTTGATTCTTCCAATCCATAAGCACAGAACGTTTTTCCATTTCTTTGTGTCTTCTTCAATTTCTTTTAAAAATGTCTTATAGTTTTCAGCATATAGGTCTTTCACATCCTTGGTTAAGTTTATTACTAGGTATTTTATTCTTTTTGCTGCAATTGTAAAAGGAATCGGTTTTTTTTTAAATTTCTCTTTCTGAGATTTCATTGTTAGTATATAGGAATGCAATGGACTTTTGTACATTGATTTTGTAGCCGGCCACATTACTGTATTCGTTGATTGTTTCTAATAGCTTTTTGGTGGAATCTTTAGGGTTTTCTATATATATAGCATCATATAATCTGCAAAGAGTGGCAATTTAACTTCTTCATTCCCGATTTGGATGCCTTTTATTTCTTTCTCTTGCCTGATTGCTCTGGCAAGGACTTCTAACACTATGTTGAAAAGCAGAGGTGATAGGGGACAGCTCTGTCATGTTCCTGAACATAGAGCAAAGGGTTCAGTTTTTCACCGTTAATCATGAGATTGGCTGAGGGTTTGTCATATATGGCCTTTATTATGTTAAGGTATTTTCCTTCTATACCTATTTTATTAAGTGTTTTAATCATAAATGGATGCTGTATCTTGTCAAATGCTTTTTCTGCATCAATTGATATAATCATATGATTTTTGTCCTTTATTTTGTTTATGTGATGTATTACATTGATGGATTTGCATATGTTGAAACATCCTTGTGCCCCTGGGCATTTTATCTCTTAACATGGCCGATAAAGAACTCACAACAGGAGCAGAAGTGTCTACTTGGCCATTTATTTCATTGTTTCCTGTGCTTCCATTATAGATATTATCTTCAACTCACAATTTCTCTACTAATATTTTTAAGCCTTTTATTTATTTTGTGAGTGTTACTTTAGTAAAAACTACATAATATACCATTCTTGGAATACACATAGACCCATGTAAACTGTTATATATCGCAGTATCCTGAAAACCAATATTAATGAAAAACCGACTTGTACAGACTACTGTACTATATAGTGATTCTGCCATGTTAAAAAGTAAAATACTCAGAACAAGGGAAGTGAGTTATTCTGTTAATACTTAGTGAGCACCTACCATGTACAAAAAAAACCACAAAAAAACAACAACAGTCTATCGGCACTATATGAGTGTTACAAAGAAGAATCAAAATAAAACAGATATGGATCCTGCCCTCATCTCCTGTCATTCCTTTATTTATCCACGCAGCAAACATTTACTGGATGTCTTCCAGTTCCAGGGATGGAGCTCGGCACCAGTGTTCGGTGGCATGGTGCCTTTCCCTTCAGACATTGCCAACCATTCAGCCAACTTGAGTTAGCTTGACTAGATTGGTCATTATCATGGAAATGTTTCATTAATTTGGCTGCCCAGAATTTATTTTTCCTTCCTTTCCAATTTCCTTTGGGGTAACTACCTCTCCCCATTGTGAGACACTGAACTAAGCTGAAAATGTAGGATCGAAGACACCATGAATAAGGAGAAGCACAGGCTCTGCAACGAGGAGGCCAGAGGGGACAGGGGCAGAAAAGAGAGACCAAAGCATCTCAGGGGAGGAACAGCTTTATCCCTTACTCTCTCTTTCCCCTTTCCAGACCCTCTAAGGCCCACCTAGTCTTCATTTCCTCTCTATAGACATCTGTAACATTGCCTCACCGTCCAAGACATGGGGTGTTGTAACCATAGAATAAACATACCATTTTACATGAGCTAATTGGAGTGTTCCTATTCCTTGTATCCTCACAGTCCTTAACTGAGAATAATTTGGTCCCAGGAAGAGGAGCTGCAAACAACAAACACTAAGAGGGAATTAAATATGATCATTGTAGACGAACAATGACACTCTTCTCTTTGCCATCACCACTCTCCACCCTAGCTAAGGAGCTAAAGCTCTGAGATAAGCAGTGGAGAATCAGCTAGTTACTTTTATCATGAGTCTCTTAAGCAAACTAACATTAGAAAGAGGAAAGAAAAATCTTAGTTCCAGGTTGCCTGACTTGAAATAGACTGGGGAAACGATCCACTTATTTCTATCCCAGCTTGGAGGCTCTGGTGTGGAAACTCCTCCCTTTCATTTTTCTGAAGGCCTAGGGCTCCCCTTTAGTCAAATAATTTTAGTAGGAACAATATAAGGGGTAGCTAGCCAGTGGCAGAAATAGACTTACAGTATAACCTAGTAAGCTAGACATTGCTTCTGCTCAAAGGAAAGCTTTTGAGGATGCCTGATGTAAAATGATCAAGGGTTCATGAAGAGTGAACATTTGATCTTTAGAAGTCCTGGGAATGAAGAGGTAATGCAAGGTTTTCAATCCTACGACAGCAGTCAGCTGGCAAGGTTTCTGATCCAGTATGATTCCAGGACACAAAGACGAGATATTACAGAAGTTCTCTCAACTCACTTATCCACATTTTTCAGATGGGAGCCCCACTCTTGAACCATATTTCTTACTCTGGGTCAATGGCCCTTCTTACTTTCTCACCACATCCTCTCATCTTTTCACACCTGAAGGCTATTCCCCCCTCCCCCAAGCCCCTCACTAAAGTCCTTAATGACTGGATTCAGGATCATCAGAAAGAACTTTTATGGCCAATCAAAAGTCCAAGCAAGGTGAGAAAGGTAAGAAACCAAGAACAAATAGCACCCCCCTCTTCCTCAAAAGCCTGAAAGCACTTTTGAAACAATAGTCTTCAAAATAGTATTACCTAAATCTCTAGCTCCTTCTAGTTCCTGGAGACGAAGGGGAAAAAAAGGAAAAAAAATGTATACACACACACTCACACACACTATATATGTATACACTCAAAAATGAGTTGAATTATTTCTCCTAATTCAAAATAGTAAAGACAAGAAAGACTTGTTTCCATTTCAATACAAATTAAACATTAAAAAAATAAATATATGTAAACTTATTGGAAACCCCTTTCTGCCTGTAGACAGTGCTTTATGTTCCACTAACAAATGCTTCTATTGAAAAAGACTGGAATTCTAAGTATTGGAATGGGAGTATTTGAGAAGAACCAGAGGGACTGAAAAAGCTTGACCTCTGGGCCCTGAGTTAAGTACTTCTCTTGGGTGAGATTCCTTCTGGTAGGAAGAACCTGAAGCTGTCATAGTGTGCATCTCAGAAACTCATGCCTTTGCTGGAGAGGTGAATCTTTGATATCCCTGTTCAACAGGAGGTGATATTTATGATAGAAAAATTACCGCTGCATATTATGTTCCCTTTTTTCGCTATTCCACATTGGAGTTTTTCATCGTGGGTAATATATTCCTCAATTAGACATGGACCACTGAACCAAGAGAAATCGCATTCAAAGCTGCCTAAGAAGGAAAATTCCCCAGAGATTTGGAGTTGGAGCTAAATCAGCCGGTAGAGACTATAAACTGGTTTGCTTTGGGGAGGGAGTGAGTATATTTTAGGGATGTGTATGACGGCCGTGTTATTTTGGCCTAGAATACCACTGATGGGAGGAGAGTTTGTATTAGCCTGGGCAATCAAGGATAGATTGCAGTAGACTGTGGTGACTTCTTTTTCCTCACAGAAAGTTTTCACATTGTTCTTTCTGTTAAGAGATTCCACTACCCTGGCCATGTGCTGGGCAAATGATCTAGGTCTGGCCAATTCCCCTGTCAATAGCAATGGCTCATGGTGCAGCATGTGATGCAAGCAAAACCAAGTAGAATCCTTCATCAAGACTGAAACAGAGACCTGGGAGAAACGTGTGTTGTTTTTTCTTTTTCCTGGGGTTCCTAAACTATGACTCCAGCAGTCGTGTCCATATGGAAAAGTAGGAGAGAATGATGCCAACGTGCAAAGAGGAGAGAACACAAGTAGAGGTGAAAACGAGAGCAGGAGAAAGAATTCCTGGTTGAATGGAGGCCTTAGTTCTAGTCGCTGAGGCCCTGATTCTGGCAGTTCTTCCTTCAGTTCTGTGAACTACTCCATCCTGACTCTGTAATCCTGTAAACCACCTCGCCCATCTGTGGATGCTAGTTTAAATTTGATTTCCAACACTTCAAAGAGTCTTGACTAATAAATGCCCAGAGCTATTTGGTACTCAGAGAAATGATCAAACAAAAGTTTAGGGGTTTTTGTTGTTGTTGTCTTTTTTAACTGAAATTGTAATACATGCCTAGGGTAAAAATTCGAACAGTACACAAAGGTATATTACAAAATTATGAAATAAGTCTTCCCCCTACAAACCCCAGAGCCCCTCTGCAGAGGCAAAAACTGTTAACAATTTCTTGTGTATCCTTCTAGGAATTTTCGTGAATTAACTTTTTAGCACTCTAAAGGGACAAGGAAAGAATGAAGGGCGTGAGATGTATGGCTCCCACATCCAGCTCAAAAAGCAGAGATGTATCAATATTATGTTTGTTTGTTTTTCCTTTTTCTGATTACAATGGGTTTAAATTTGCAATTGTAAGATTATCTTACCATGAACTTTTACATTTCATATTTTTAAGTAAAATCCCAACAGGGAAATACCAGCTAACGAGTTTTGTTTTGTCATCATACAGGGTTTTTGCAACAGACTTTAAAACACCCAACATCTTGAAACAATTAAGAAAACCACTGAACTTCACAGAAAGTTGGTTTGCTTTTTTAAGGCCTCTAAGAATAGAGAGATTTATTTTTAACTCCATATCTCTGCTGCCTGATTTGAGATTTTTGTCCTACAAAATCGTCAAGAAGTTAGGCAATCTATGCTATCACTGTGGTTTCATTTTTGTCTTTAAATTTGAGGGGCAAAAGACATCACTGGAAGACCATATTTAAATGGTAGTGTTAAGTCCATTATATTCTGGAAGTCGCTACACAGTGCATAAATGTATGACAAAAAATAGCTGTTGCACAACATTGTGAATGTACTAAATGTTGTTGAATTGTTCAATTTAAAATGGTTAATTTTCTACTATGTAAATCTCACCTCAATAAATGTTTAAAACATAGTGTTTAAGAAAGTTCTACATTTTTCAAAGCAAACCAAAATTAAAAGATTTTTTAATGTCACCATCTCTGATAAAAACGTGAACTAACCTTTGTTGAGAACCTACTCTCGGCAAGACCACATGCTAAAAGCTTTCCAGTAAACAGTAGACACAAAAAAATAAAATATTATAGTATGTTAGAAGGTGATAGGTACTGTGAGGAAAGAAGGAGAATAGGGTAAGAAGGATTAGAATAGACAGAGAGGTGGAGGCGGTATTAAAAAGGGTGGTCCTGGTAGGCCTCAATGAGAAGGTAACATTTAAGAAAAGACTCAAAGAATGAAAGGGAGTTGGTCAAGCTGATATCAGATTTCTGGAGGAAGAACATTCCAGGAAGATGTAACAGCCAGTACGAAGACTTGAGGCAGAGACATGCCTGACATGTCCAAGAAACAGCAACATCAGCAGAGCTAGAATGGAATAAACAAAAGGGAAGTGATAAGAGATGAGATCACAGAAGTAACTCGGCCTGAAGCCCATGAGGACATGAGAATGACTTTGGTGTTTACTCAGGGTTAATTGAGGAGCGACAGTAGACTTTGGAAGCCATGGCTGAAACCAAAGACTGTGTTGAGAGTAAACAGGAGGGAGGGAGGAAGAGGGGGCAATGGTGGAATCAGAAAGACTTATTAGGAGGCTATTTCTGTACCCCAAGTGAAAGACAATGATAGTTATGACCAGGGAAGTAACAATGATGATGGTGGTAAATGGTCAGATTCTCAATTTATTTTTAAAATGGAGCTCACAGAATTTCAGATAGATTGGATATGAAATGTGAAAGAGAAGAGTCAAGGAGGAGCTCAAGGTCTAGGACTTAAACAACTGGAATGAGGAGCTGCCATGCACTACAATTGACATTGAGTGAAGCAGGTTTGACAGAGGTCTGACAAGTGAGCTGGGACGGGGCAGGAGTGATAACCGGAAGCTCAGTTTGGAACACGTCTAATAGAAACCAAGTGTAGATATCTCATACAATCGAGGTGGCTTGTGAAAGTCTTGAGATATCCAGACTGTCAGCCTCCTTCCAAAGCAGTAAGATTTCATTATGGTGCTATCAGTCAAACCCATATATCTTACACTTTCTTTTTCCCTAAAGAGTGAAGTCCTCACCCTGACCTATTACCAAATTGAAACATGGTTTTTCCATACTTCTCTCCCTTTGTAACCCCTTGCCTGTTTTTCTAGATGGGAACATAAATTTATTTGAGCCAATGTCTATCACTCTTTCTGAAAAGATGCTACTGCAACTTACTGCTATTTTATAAAAGCTATGACGAAATCTTTTACAACAATTACGGTAAAAGAGTCCACAAATAGTGACTGCCAAGGTGTATTTTCCCAGACTGTGTAGGGGATCTAGCCCAGTGAATTGTGACACCTCCCAAAAGGAACCTGGACCTTTATGACTGGGATATAGCTGACATGAGTGAGACCAACTACATTAGTTTTCTTGGAGGCAATATTTGGCATCTGACTGAATGTGGGCAAGAAAATTAGTAATAATAGAGAAAGGATAAATCAATAAAAGTTCACTTCAATCATCAACCCTTAGTTTATCCAATGACAGTCAAACTCTCTTCCATACCAAATCTCTTAAACAATAAGATGAAACCAGATGGATTTTTAGCTTGGGTATGCATAAGACATTATGGGCAGAGAGGACAAAGCAAAATCCTGGTCTGGGATGTACACAGATGTTTAGCAGGAGGAATAGGCCCAACTACAAAGGCAAATACCAGACTGGCAGCCAGATGGGTGAGGCACACTGGCCAAAGGACACAGCAAGCCCAAGCACGACTGAGGCAACAAGTCCAATCAAATGAGTGGAACACAACAGAGAAGAACCCCAACAGCTTGGCTGCCCTCCCCAGTCAGGCAGATAGACAGGTGGGAGGTTATTTGTAAACAAGTTGTCCACGGCAGCAAGAGACTGGTCCAGGTTTCTGTCCCAGGCAGAAGGCGTGGCAAGTGCCACATAGGCTATCAGGGCCCAGTGGGAGGCTGAGTTCAGGGCCAATGTCCAATCCTAAAAGGAGATAGTGCCTTCGGGCAGGAGAACTAGAGGTCAGGAATAAACCAGATCTGGGGCTTGGACCAGCAATGGACAGGGAAGAAGACAGATGTGACTTGGGAAAACATGTTTAGACCATCAAACCCCAAATGCAGGTGGATGACTAGCCACCAAGACCTACCAATAGAACTGAGGTGGTTGATCTACTTCCTACCTGAATTGGTTTAGACTCAGAAATGGTGGGGGCAGAGTGTGGCAAGGAGGGAGGGCAACTCGAATGAAACGCATCAATGGACCCAAAAGAGAGCAGCTGGGCAACACAGAGACATGGAAATTGAGGCAGGAGACCAACAGGTTTAAGTTATTCTGCTTGATCACGTACCATGCCCACCTTCTGATAGAGGTACTAATGGGAAAGGATGGCTACAACAGAACTATCCACTTGGAAATCTAAGGAGATGACATTAAGAAATATTCATTCCACCAACATTTATCAAGCACTTACTATATTCATAGCTCTTGCTTTGGAGCATGCAAAGATGCCACAGACATGGTGTTTGCCCTCAAGTATCCTATAGGACAGCAAGCATGATAACAGACCCCCCAAAATAAGTACTATGTAATAAGTCCTAGCCTTATGCTGTGGAGCACAGATGAGACATGAAGACCAGAAAAGAATAAAAAAGTCCTGTGAGCTTCTTGAGAAGAGACCATGGCCCTTTTTGCCTGGACAGCACAATTCTAGCTGTTGCTCTATCAGAGACTTCAGTCACCTCTGGGTGGCAGCTGTATCTAACTCCAGGTCTGAAGTCACAGCCATTTTGACTTTACGTGCATCTCCCTCAACTGCCTAAGTCTTGGGCATTTGCATCCTATGACAGAAGGAGCCTAGGATTCTGTAACCTAGCACTGAATTCCTGATTCTGTCACTTACTGAGTAAGTAGCCATATCCACATTTCCTAACCTGCCGGAACATCAGTTTTATTCTCCATAAAGTGTGAATAAAGACAACACTTACTTCAAAGGGCTATTTTAAGGATTAAGGAAAATAATGTATGGGAAAAAGTTTTGTAAACTGAAAAGAACTGGAAATATGTTTATCATTTTAATGGCGTCCCAACTGGAGCCTAACCTGGGTTTCAGCCCTGCCTGGGAATGTTCGATGAACTGGTATGTGGAGCATCTGGGAGTCACTCCAAGTGAGGATGAGGAAGTGGTTTTGCTCACATGCCAGGAAAAGAGACAAAGATGGGTGGGCAGCACGTGGGTAGCTTCAGACATCTATGCCCTGCCTGGGCCCACAGCAAGGAGTCAGAACTCAGCAGAGAGAGCAGCTCCATGCAAAGCTGAGGAAGCTGTTTCCAGAAGGGGGCATTACTGCTGCCATTTTAGGTCTTGATGACAAACTAAGATGCAAAATGAGGTAGGGGTGGGAGGGTGGGAGGAAGACAAAGAGGAATGAGGGGGGCTCTTCCCAGGACAGATTGGGCTCCAGAGCATTCGAGGCTGCTAGTTACAGAAAGCGTTTCCACACAAGGGGAAAGTGTTGTTGGTGTAAACACCAGTGCATAAGGCACACACCACACCTCACTCCCAGGCTACCAGGTGATCAGAGATCCTTCCAAAATGAAAAGAGCACTTGTGAGTGGCCTTGGACTGCTCCTGGGGGATGAAGTCTCAGTGGCAAAAGGCAGCAAAATGGCAGTCATTTCCCCTAATATGACTCTAACAGTGACACTCACGGGCTGGTGAGGCCTGGAGAAACTCAAGTCACATGATTACTAAGTCAGGATGAGTGTTCGATGCAATAGAAATTCAGGGACCAATAGCTACTGTTTGCAGTCGCTTCTATTAGCACTTCGTTTTTTCAGGGAGCCTGAGAACAGAGGTGTGTTACCCAGCGAGGCCAGCAGCCCCTTCTCTTGAGGAAGACCACCCAGAAGTGAGCTAAGGCGCTGGAAAACACCTGATCATGCTTTCAACAAATGCTGCTCCAATCAGCTGCAGCATCCAGGAAATCATTTCTCCTGGCTCTTTTCTCAATGTTGCCAAGTCCAGAAGAGGAGGGAAAGGCAGGTGGAAGGCCATATAAGATTATGACACAGGAGCTGCAGAGGGCAGGTGGCAAAAAGAGAAGAGCAACAACTGTACACCAACAAGAAAATGTAAACTTTCCCTTTTAAGTGGAGATGGGGGTGGGACAGCAGTGCAGGGAGCTGGGGCAAATGTCGGCTGGAGAAAACAAATGCATCCCATCTAAAGATACAGCAGGCGGTCTGGCCTAGGGTAAGTACACTCACTGTTCTTCTTCCCCCGCCCACTGCCATTAACTCTAGAATTCTGGCCCACACATCTTGAGAGGCACCTCAGATGTGGCCAGCATTGGATACATCACACAGACGGCTGCATTCACTCCACAAGGAGAGAGTAAATAATTCATCCAACGTCCACTAAGGCAACTCTCAGCACTATAATACTCTCTGAGGTTGAAGGCTGCCTCTTGCCAGACAGGGAGGAGCTCAGCCAATAACACAGGTCTCCTTAGCAATTTGGGATCTCTGCCTAAACGCCAGCTCACAGGCCACCCTGACGAGTCCGGCAGTGTCTGGCAGTCCAGAATGCCTCGGCTCAGCTTCATCCAGCAAATCGCTGCCTGTGACCGAGCTGATGCCCATTTCCCACCCACCCTGGATGCCAATCATGGTTCTGAGTAAAGGAGACATGGTCCCTGACTGCCTTGGAAGCGCTCAGTCTTAGGACAGGTTGGGGTGGGAGGTGGCCAACCCATGGGTTCCAAAATGGGAAATGAGTGGCTAATTGCTGAGTGGACAAGTGTGGGTTTGGGGAAAGAGTGGGGTTTCATAGAGGTGGAGTTATTTCAGTAGAGTTTTAAATAGTAAGTAGGAGATGACCAGGCAGGAAAGGAAGTGAAATGGAAATAACTAACTTTCTTTGATCTTACTATGTGCTAGCCAATGGGTAAAGAGCATTTGGAGCAGACAGAACAGCAGGTGCAAAGTCTTAGAAATGTGACAGTGCATGATATATTTACAGAAGGTGAATTCTGTATAGATAATGTTCAGTGCATTGTGGGAGTTGTCAAAAGATAAGGCTAGGAAGGCAAATTGGAACTGAAAAGTCTTCAAAAAATTTAAAAAATATATGTATTTATATACATATATATTTATATACAAATAGCATGTTTATATATATATTATTTATATAAATAATGTATTTATATATATTACACACACATGCGTGCACACACAGCCCTGAAAAGATATATGCCAATATGTTAACATTGGTTATGGTGGTGAAGATTCCGGGGAGTTTCATTTTTACTTTTTTAGGTATCTATAAGTTCTTGTCCTTTCTTTTCCTTTTCACCAACAAAAAGAAAGGAGGCTGGCAAGGTGGGTGTGTCGGAATACCATCATAGAAACTGTGCCCTCGATTCTGCCGGCACTGGGGAACCACTGAACATTCTTACGGGAAAGACTGAGGTAGCCAGATGCGAGCCATCAAGGGTGCCTTAGGTGGGAGTCCCTCGGTGACTCCCCTCGCTCCTCTTGCCTGGGGACCATCTTCCTTGTGCCACCTGCAGACTCAGGAGTCAAGCCTGTAGGACTGAATCTCTCAGTCTGCGATGGGAGGGGCCGGTCATGAGCAGAGCACAGTCAATGCAAGTGCATTTCTCTACCCACACAGAGCTCCCCAAAACCTGACAGCAGGCATAAAACAACCTGGCTCTGCCCCAAGCACCAACACAAAGGGGGGAAAAAGGACAGGTGGCAAAGCATTCACAAAAGCTAGAAAAAAAGGCAGATTTTTTTTTTCCTCCCCTACAGTGTAGCAGCTTTTATTGCTAGAAAATAAAATCCTGTCTGAGCAAATGCCAGGAAAACGATTAAGGGCTCAATTTAGACCGGGAGGCTTGGCTGGGCACCGCTGAGCAGAGAGCTCAACAATGTCAGCCCCACTCTCTGTGCACATCACGTTTGGGGTGAGCAGCCCAAGACCCAGCAAGACCTCGCGCCGCCTATTCTGCAGAATTACAGTGAAGCTTTGGCCACTTGGTTTCAGTTAAAAGGATTGTGTGGAAGGAAGGATAAAGGCTCTTGCGTGCAGAGCAGCTATTCCATCTGAGGACTGAGAAGAAAGGCAGCCACTGAGGTGCCAGACCCAGCAGAAACACTTCTTCCCAGCCTGAGGAAGGCCATGAGGTGGTGGAGAAGCATGGGCTGGCTTCAGAGTCAGACAGGCCTGGGTTGGAGCCCCCATTCGACTTCCCATGAGGCCCTTAGGCAAGATGTTTTAATTTCTCCAAGCCCCAGTGTATTCATCTATAAAGTGGAGATAATAATTTATAGAATTATTATGGGGATAGAATGACATGATATATATAAAAGTGCCAATAAAGTAGGCACTTAGTTGTTGGTAGTTTCTTCCTTTTCCTTTTGTCCTCTAGGGCCTCCTAAGCCAGAGAATTGTGGTGCTGTTGGAAAAGCATGACATTAGAGGTCGGAAAACCCGTCTTCTAGTCCTTATTCCACTACTAATGAGCTGTGGTGACGTTGCACAAGTCACTCAGTCTCTCTGGGCCTCACTTCCTCCCGCTGAAGAATGTGGGTCTTGGATTAAAACATCTTTAAGGGCCATTTCTATCTCTGACTTTCAATATTAACTATAATAACTACTATCATTAAGCACTATCATTGCTATGTGCCAGGCATGTTGTTCAACAATGCATATCCATTATCTTATCAGGATTATTATCCCTATTATATGAGTAAAGAAAGTATGGTTTATAGGAGTTTAGGAATTTCTCCCAGATTGCACAGCTAGGAAGGGACAGGCCAGGAAGTGTTTGCCTGACTTACTTTTTTAAACTAATGATTGTTTCTCCAGGGTTCCAAGTCCTTTTACGGAAAGGTAATAAAATCTGACCACTCTGCAGGTTCTAGGTCAGGTTTAAACAGCTGCCAATTCTTGGAACTGTAGCTGGGGTTTCATACTTGTAGCAGTATGAAACAGGCCCCACAGAGAGAGAATCTTATATCAGGAGGTGGGAAGGAGGCATTGCAGAGAGCCATTCCTGGGGCTTTCAATCAGGCCAGAGGGAGGGCATTGTGGTGGAGACCCAGGGAGCCAGGCAGACAGGCAGTTATCAGCCAATTGAGCAAGCAGTCGGTGCCAAGGTCAGCACAGTTAGGCTGGCAGAGGCCACTCAGCGGTCAGACACAAGTTTAAGCAGAAATGCAGGCCATTTGGTCTACACCACTGTGGAGGAAGTATGCAAGAGGGAATGCTGTGACTTGGCAGCCAGCAGCTCTCCCTGGGGACACAGACCTGAGTCTGACTGACAACAAGGAGACTCAGGAAGAAATATCAATGCCCAACACTCGCCACCGGGCCATGGAGCCCAGGGCTGGGTAAGGGAACTGTTGCTAAGCCCTTTATCAGTGGTCTATTGCTGTGTGACAAACCTCCCCAAAACTTTTTAAAGCGACAAAGATGTATTATGTCTCACCGTTTTGTGGGTTGGCTGGGCTCAGATGGGCAGTTCTTCCACTCTATGTAGTGTCAGCTGGGTTCACTCGTGTGGCTACATTCAGCTAAGAACTCACGTGGGGCTACAACACCAAAAATGGTTTCATTCACATGTCTAGCAGTGGGTGCTGGCTTTCTTCTGGAACACCTCAGTTCTTTGTTTAAAATTGGACACTGAAATTTTTTAAATAGTACCATTGACAATTCCTACACATGTAATACTTAAGTATAAGCTGAAGAGTAGAAAACACTAATGTAAGAAATTTGAAAAAGGGTTAAATACATGGAAAGATATACCATGTTGATAGATCGGAAGACGCCATATTGTTAATATGTCAGTTCTACCCAAACTGATCTCTAGATTAATGGAAATCCCAACATTATCCCAGTCAAGGGAGCAAGTTTTATAGGCTGATATTTATAAGCTGATTCTTAAAATAGCAAAGGAATTAAAATAGCCAAACCAACTTTGAAAAAGAACAGCAAATGAGTATTTAAACAATTTCTAGTACATTCATACAATTAAATACTATTAATACAAATGAATGAAAAATTGAAGTACACAACAACTTGGATGAATCCCAAAGGTATTCATTATTCTAAGTGAAACAAGATAGACTCAAATGTTATATCCTGTATGATTCCATTTATATGTCATTCTGGAAGAGGCAAAAACATAGGAACTTGATATAATCAAGACCATATGGTAGGGATAGGATAGCTAGCTAGATCAATGGAACAGAATAGGGAGGTCAGAAAAAAACAAAAACACATATGTTTAACTTATTTCTTACAGAAGTACAAAGGCAATTAAATAGAAAAAGGGTAGACTTTTTAACAAACGATGCCAAAACAATTGGATATCAATATACAAAAACATGCTCCTGACCAACACCTCATACCTTCCACAAACTTTAACAAAACAGATTGTAGACATAAATGTAAAATGTAATATTAAAAAACTTTTAGAAGAAAACATAGGAGAAAAAATTTGTGACCTCAGGTTAGGCACAGAGTTCTTAGTAGGACAACTACAATATATAAAATTAAAATATTGATAAATTGGACTAAAAATTTAAAATTCTTGCTCTGTTAAAGACATTGTTATATCATTCTGGAAAATGTTCAGAGAATTTTGGGGAGAAAACTTTATATTCTGATTGCATTAGTAGTTATATGACTCTGTACACTTGTCAAAAATCACAAAACTGGGCCAGCCCGGTGGCTCAGGCGGTTGGAGCTCCGTGCTCCTAACTCAGAAGGCTGCCGGTTCAATTCCCACATGGGCCAGTGGGCTCTCAACCACAAGGTTGCCAGTTCAATTCCTCGAGTCCTGCAAGGGATGGTGGGCAGCGCCCCCTGCAACTAGCAACTGGAGCTGAGCTGTGTCCTCCACAACTAAGACTGAAAGGACAACAACTTGAAGCTGAACAGCACCTTTCACAACTAAGATTGAAAGGACAACAACTTGACTTGGGGGAAAAAAAAAAAGGCCTGGAAGTACACACTGTTCCCCAATAAAGTCCTGTTCCCCTTACCCAATAAAAAAATCTTAAAAAAAAAAAAAAATGGAACTTTTTCTAAGGCTTTGCTCAAATGGCGCTTCCTCAATGAAACCACTCTAACCATTTGCTTCCTATGAACACCGTCAACCCATCTTCCCTTGCTCACTTTTCTCATCATACTTACCACCTTTTATAATATATTACTTATTATGTCTAGTGTTCGGTATATTTTCTCATACTCTAATATAAGTTCCCTAAGGGCAAAGAATCCTTACCATTGAGGTATCCCCAGTCCCTAGACAGCTTGGCACAGAGAAAGTACCCAGTAAGGCTTTTTTGTGTGAATCAATGAAGGTGAAGACTATGTACAGGTTTTGCAGACAGAGGGTGTTAACTAGGCGAGAGCCATGACAGGGAAAGAATAGAGCTGGGAACTAAGTTCCCAGTAGGTAGGCTGAGAGTTAACCTCCTGGCAGTCAAGAGAGGTGTGCTGCCAGAACTGGACAGGAGTGGCCTCTAGCCTGGGAACCAGAAGAGCTGGCAGGAAGTAGCATGGCTGGGCTTCACTGTGCTCAGAAGCACATCTGGTATCTGACAGCCAGGAAGCCAGGGTGGATCAGGAAGTGAATGGCCATCTGTGTTCTGCAAGAACCCAGGGAGTCACGGGCTCAGGGGTCAGATGAGCAGTCAGGGGTTGGGGATCAAAGCAGACAAAAGCTGACATGCAGGAAGTCTGGGAAGGCAAGATACCCATCCATCAAAACACAGAGACGATCCTAATCCTGAGGCAAGGGTGGTGGGAGCCAAGGTTTCTTTCAAGTTTTCTCCCAGGAGGAGTGTGGTTTCAGGGCTACAGGAGTGAGCAGAGAAGGGGGTGGGATTTAATGGTATGCTACAAGTAGCAAGAGCTGATTGCGCGTATCTCTTTCCAAGTTCAAGTTTAGTGGCTTGTTGCATGAAATTGGCCATGGTTGAAGTATTAACACCATAGAAGTTGACAAATGCTGTAAATTAGGGATTGTTGGCATGTTTGTTGGGTAGCTGATTGTTAAACATTTACCAGCCCACCCCTGGTGTAGTTTATTATGGAACTGAAGCTGCAGGGAGGCTCTGTTCTTGGCTGGAAGAAGTGGGTGGAACTGCATGTAGAGACTTACGTTAAGGCATATTCCTTGTGCCCTTGGGTAACTAGATAGAACAAGAAGCCGACTTAATAGAACCCTTCCCTAGGGTCTTCCTACCCTGTTTCCCCGAAAATAAGACCGAACCGGACAATCAGCTCTAAAGCGTCTTTTGGAGCAAAAATTAATATAAGACCCCGTATTATATTATATTATATTATATTATATTATATTATATTATATTATATTATATTATATTATATGAAAGACCCGATCTTATATTATAGCAAAATAAGACCGGGTCTTATATTAATTTTTGCTCCAAAAAACGCATTAGAGCTGATTGTCCAGCTAGGTCTTATTTTCAGAGAAACAAGGTATTCACCATAGAACTCACACGGGGATTCTTTCTCTTAAATTTGAAAGCCAGGAGTGATTCATTTGAATGCGTTTATTCATTTATTCGTTCATTGAACAAGTACTAATAGAGGACCTACCATGTGCCAGGCTAGCACTAGACCACAGAGGGTACAAGGCAGATTCATTCCTGCCCTCATGGAACTGATTATCTAGCACAGGAGTCCACAAATTATGGCCTGAGGACAAAAATGTGTCTTGTGACCTCTTTTCATACCACCATTCTTAATTCAAGTGAAGCATGGTTTTCATGTTTTTAAAGGGTTATCAGAAGAAGATGGGGGAAGAGGAGCAGGAGGACAAGACACCAGGTGTGGCCTGCAAAGCCTAAATATTTACCGCCTGGCCCTTTACCAACACAGGTTGCCAACGCTTCTTCTGGAAGCTGAGATAAACCTTACTCCTTTACAGCTCCCTTAATCAACCATGAAAAGGGCAAGGTTTGAGCCAGGACGCAGCCTGAGGAAAGGACCACGAATAGAGGAGGCGATGTTGACAGTTATAAGGACTGAGGCTGGATGTCTCCTGGGCCACATCTCAGTGTCAGCCAATGAGAAGTGTACATTTGCGAATATGTGGCTGGGTGGGCCAGGGCCTGAGACTAAGGCACGGAAGTTGCGTGCAAGGAGAGGACAGGTTCGGGGTTAGCCCAAGAACACAGGGAGGGACAGTCAGATACCTTTATTGGAGTGAATAGGGGAAGTAGAGAACAATAACAACAGCTAACCCTTCTGCAGTGGCTGCTCTCTACCACATGCTGTTCCAAGCACATTACTCATATCCACACATTTCATCCTCCCAACGGCCCTATGAGGTGGGTCCTATAATTATTCCCATTTGACAGAGGAAGAAGCAGAAGCATAGAGAGGTAAGGCAACTTGCCAACAGTTGGACAGGTAATAAGTAATAAAGCCAGGATTTAAAACCAGGTGATCTGATTTTAGCATCTACATTCTTAAGCACTACACTACACTCTCTCTCAAACCGACTAGTGGGGGAAGGAAGGAAAGCAGGTGGAAAAGGACAATGGGAAAGAGTGTGGTGGTAAGCGGCACTCGAACCCAAAGGATGAGCAAGGAAAAGCAGGTCCAGGCCACGGTCAGAGGCAACACAACAGTGAGCAGTTCCCCAATCCCTTGACATTCGTGGCTGAGCTCTCAACGTGCCAGGCTCTGTGCTACTTCAGGAGGGCCCAGAGGTGAGTTCGATCTTGGTCTAGGGGGAGGCAGTCACCAGGAAACAGGCAGGATTACGTCCTATAGAGCAGCCTCAGGGTCCCGCAGAGAAAGAAGCTCCACCCCAGTGGCAGCTGCACCAGTAAGCGTGGAGCCAGGTGCCAGAGACGGATGGAGAGCTTGCGCTACCTCATGTCACCTGGATGAACCACCTCCAGAACAAGTCACAAAAAAGGACGGGGCGGGAGGGGATTCAAGGACAAGTCAAGGGACCACTGGAGAGCCCAACAAATATTGATGTGCCAGAAGAGAGAAATGAGGCATAATTTCTGGAGCCAGTGGCTATTAGAAATGGAGTTGGGGTGGGAGGAGCCCAGATCAAAGCCAGAACGGAGGAAGCAGAGATGGAACAGGGGGACTTAGGCTTGTCTGGGTCTCCATATCATGCTGCCTTCCCTGCCTCATAGCCTTATCCCTTATCTTATTTCCTAACAGCGGACTCTCCAACAGCCATATGGATGGGCAATTACTGACTTTAGTACCCCCAGTTCTGGGGAAGGCAGGCGCTCCTCCTGCTCCCTGACACCCAGCTGACCTTCCCAGGATGAGCTACAGGCCTTCCTCTGAAAGGAACAGTGTCAGGCTCCTTTTCTTAGACATTTCTCCCCAGAAACGTCCCATCCAGAGCTTAAGGCTGCTGGTGACCTGGCAGTGTTGGTGACAGCACCATTCTTCCTCTGGGAAATGAAGTGACTCAGCAGTCATTAAGACCAAGATAACAGTACAAGCTGTCAGCAGTTCTTCGCAGGGCAGAGAAATGTCAGGATTGTCCAGTGCCTGAATGGAGCCAGAGTTCCTGGGGTTAATGCAGCAGGAAAAATATGACAGTGGAAAGAGCTGCAGGCTAGTCCAACAATTATCAAGTCACCAGGGAGCAACTCTCCATAAAGACTTGTTAACGTTGCTCTAACAATAGGAAAGGGGGTGTGCTCAACCCTAGGCTTTCCTTCCTGGTTTCCAGGATACTGATCAACATGCCTGGGCAACATTACTGGGCACACAATTGCTGCCATGCTGTTACATTGGACACACGTGGGATTGTTTGCCCAGAGCTGCTGCTCCTGGGAACCTCTCACACACCTCTATCCACATGACATCTTCCTATGAGACCTTGTCTTCCCCTACAGGTTTGATAAATTAGGGGTGGGCACTTAACCCAAGCTGGGCCAATCAGAGTCCTTCCTTGGTATTCTTCCAACCGGAATAAGGGAATTGGTCTGTTTTGAGTGGTAGAAGCTGAAAGATGGAAACTTTAGGAACTTGTAGTACCTATATGTATAATCGTGTGGAGGAGGGCTGTCTGCGGGAGAGATTAAAATGCATGCAGAAGCAGCAGTTAGGGAGATAAAAAAGAGTCTTGGCGGCATCCAAGTCTAGGCACCCCGTGGTTCCTGAGGCCAAGTTGCAGCCCTGCTTTCTGCAGTTTCGTCATCAGAATGGTTATTGGATTCCATGAGAAAGTAAATTTGCAATTTTGCCTAAGCTACTTCCAGCTTGAGTTTCTTCTACTTGATTTTATAAATAGTGTCTGAATCAACCTGGACGCCTGGTGGCACTGACTGTATGGTGGCAGAGAAAAAGCAGAGTTTTCCGGAAAGCCCCCAGAGAATTCCTGGCTTTGCCCTCTTAAAGAGAGTTTGCCAGGGAGTCATGGCAATCAGTCCCCAGCCCAGGCAGACCACACCAAGTCCACCATGGGAGGACCAAGGCAGCCACCCCTGTCTACACTTATCTGTACCTCACTGTCCCTCTTGTTGTTCTAGCATCTCTCTTGCTGCTCATTTGCTCAGCCACTCCAACCAATATCTACTCAGTCTGTTTCTCTGGATTCCAACTCACTGCTTCATTCCTGGTTATTTCTCCCCTTGTAGCATGTCTTCCAAATATTCAAACCCTCCAGCCAGCAATCTAAATTTGCCTCTGCCACTCAGCATCAAGGGCCGAGTCTAGGTAAGCACAATCAGTAAATCCTAAATGGTACATTATAGACTAGAACTGCCACAGGAGGTGAGAAAGTGGAAAAATCAATGTGGGCTCTTGTAGAATAAATGGCCTTGAATTTGGAGAGATAGAAAGGATATTGCAATCTGGACAAAACTAAACAAAGATACACCTGAATCAGAAAAGAGATTGGGGACAAAAAGACTGGAAACAAGAAACGAGCCTGACAGAAAATAGTATTAACAGAAAGAGACAAGCATTAGGTAAATCTGAGAGATAAAATGGGGTCAGATTATACAGGGTCTTAAAAATAAGGCATAGGAGGCTAGATTTGATATGTGGGTAGGCATCATGGGAGGTTTTTGATCAGAGAAAGGAGAAAAATGATATCTTAACTATGTATTTCTCATAGAGAATGACAGAGAATCTCCCTGATTTACAAATAAGGTGAAAGAGGACATAATGCTTATTCTCTCTACCAAAAGCATTCTTCATTTTCCTAAAGGATTCATCATGGGTCACTTTGAGACTTTTTGTTGTTGGGGTACTGTACAATATAAAAATTTAGAAAATACAGACAAGCAAAATAAAAAACTAAATTTCTCCAAAAACTTCACACACAAAATAAGCAAAATAAGATATGTATATACATCCTCCCAGAATGATTTATAACATATATACACTAATTAAGAATTGATTTATGTTATATAAATATGGCTCTTCTCACTTAGCAACATATTTCCCATTGGTTGCTTTTGAGTGGTAAATTCCATTATATTTAAAACATTATTTGATTCACAAAAAATAAATTTACATATACCTTTTTAAGAATTTTATTCCATTGCTCAGATCATCATTTTTCTAAATTTGTTTTATAAAACAGAGCTACAAGAGATTCTGCCCCAAATAAGGGGGTTATGTTTAGGAGAGCTCACACCCCTTGTGGAAATTAAAGGTTCTTAGGTGTCCTGCAACAAAATGATCAAAGCTAAATGAAGTTTGCTCCAGGAAATACCTTCTCAATGAAAGCTCATCAATATTGGTGTAATTCTAATTGAAATTAATGTATTCAGAAAGAGAGCGTTCAAAACACAATCCTGGTCAAAATACCGTACACCCAAGTAAATCATCAAATAAAGCCTCACTTTCTGGAAGAGCAATGATTGTCTCATCACCAGATGAGGCCAGTAGAGGCCAGCAGTGGTCCTATGACCACTCACAAGGACATAGAGACCAGAATTCAAGCATCTGCTTGAATATGGATACGGAATTGTTAAGACTCCATGAATTATAACTGAGAGCATTAAAAAGAAGAAAAAAACCTTCTTTTAGGTATAATCACTCCAGCAAGCCATTTCTCCTCTCTGAGTCTCAGTTTCTTCATCCATGAAATGAAAAGATCTTTCCAACTCTGGGCTACAATCTCTGTATCCCCTGGAGGTGCCTTCCCACAGTGACATACTCACACCCCCCTGGTCTCTTGGTCTCCTAACTTCCACAGCATCACTGAGAACCTCTATTCTTTGTTGAGGAAGAAATGGTAGAAGCAAACAAAAAATCAAGGGTTGCTTGTGTGTACACACAAAGCACAAACCAAACAGCAGAAAAACACCGAAAGTAGGTGAAAGGTGAAGTTGTTTGGCTGAATTGGTGTCAGAGGTCTGAGTACAAATCTACAGGGAGGTTGAGGGCACCACTAAAGTGAACACTTGCTCTGAAAAATTGTTCACAGAACTTCCATCCCGGCAGCGCAGCCTCCCATCCCCCAGCTGGTTAGGCCTAGAGGCAAGGAAAGTCTTGCTTTTTTTTTTCCATTTCCAGGAAAAGAAATAGAAATTTTAAAAAATTTTAAACTGAAGCTCAATCAGAAAGAGATCAGCCTTCGTCCTTAGAAAAAACTTTCAGCTGGTCCAATGGAGCCCCAGGGCCCCACCATTTGGCTTCTCTGCAGCCCCAGTGGGGTGTTGAAACCAATTCCATGCCCCTTCTTCCTGGTGCAGAACGAGGGGAAGCTACAGGGGATTGTATCTGGGATACTTACCAGTGTGGAATAAGGTATCTTTGAGCGCTGGTCTCTTCTTGAAGTGACCTCCCACGTATCCTCTAGGCAAAGTATCACCAAAACCAATGAAACCTAAATCTAAGTCTGAGAAAGGCACACAGCTGATTTCCTGGTTGAACCCAACATCCCAGAAGACGGGCCCTCTGCTCTGAAACCCTGGAGGCTCCTCACCGGCTACAGAACCACGACCCAAGCTGGCAGTTGAACAAAGTAGACAAATTCAACAAGCAGTGTAATACTTTTGGTGCAGTGCCTGAGGTCTAACGTTTCTTTGGTCCTATAGCTCTTTCTGTTGAGCCTGTCCCTTGAACCTACTGCAAGGTGTGCTGGTTCCATCACCATAATATCCTTCTGTCGGCTGTAGAGAGAGCTTATCATGCTAGTGCTACTTCTATTGCCTACGGCAGAGAATGGATCTTCCCCAAAGCCTCGAGAACCAGTTGAAGGATAATTCTTATATCTGCTAACTAGTAACCACTGTGTAGTTTTGACAGAATTTGGTGTAAGACTTACCTGGTGGGGCGGTTGTAAGGAAGAGGATGTATAGACCCTCCAACCAGCCGTAACCACCAGAGGTAGGGAGACAAACTCAGCCTGGTTTGGCCAGGACTTTCCTTGTTTTAGCACTATTAGTCCTATGTCCCAGGAAACCCCACAGTGCCAGGCAAACCAGGACACTTGTCACCCTACATAACTACCAAATGAATTTACCAACTGCTAAAGGCCAAATTAGCTTGAGTTGGTGGAAAACACCGTTTCCCTTAAAATAGCTTCTACGGGTTTAAATCTCCAGAAAGGATTAAAGGTAACATGAGATCTAGAGCCTTGTTAGTCAAAGCGTGTGGTTCACAGATCAACAGCATGTACACCCACCAGAGCTTATTACAAACACAGTCTCAGGCCCTGCCTCCAACCTATTGAATTAATATCTGCTGTTTAGCAAGACCTTCCAGTGTGATCTGGCACAGGGCCCGTGAAAGTCTGAGGTACACTGGCCCAGAGAAAGATGTCTCAGAGGGTGACTGTTAGCTGGGTCTTGAAGTCATTAGGAGTGAGTCAGCAGAAGGCACCAGAAAACAAGGACACAAAGGCACAGAAGATGGCAGTGTGTTCATTCACAGGAGTCTTTTGTTGTTTCTGAGTGTGAGGGATGGGAAATAACCTGGGAAGGCAGGTTAAGGGAGAGGTTATGGAAGCCCTTGACCATCACACTGAAACACCAGCCCTGTATCTTCCCTGCTCTCTTTTCTCTCAAGGCTCAGTCAGCTACTAAACTGTTTTATTTTCTGAAAACTAGAGCAACGCCCCCTACCCCGACCCCAGGCCTAGTCTGGCAGCAGCTGGACTCCCATGTTGTGAGCTGAGAGGGGTACAGCAGGCCCAGGAAAACCTTCCCCTAAGGCTGTGTTCAGGTGTAAGCTCTTCTCCCCAGGGACATTTGAAGGGTCAGAACCCTGTGTCTCTGGCTTACGGAACTGAGTCTGACAGGGAAGGCAGAGGAGACAGCCAGCAGTAACACGGAGGTGGATCAAGGATCTCTATTTCAAAATGAAGAGTTAGCAAAATGGAAGAAAAAAAGAGAGAGAGAGAGAGAGAAGTCTTGAGTAACATCTCTTTCATTCTGAGATACACCGTGGAGTATTGGTTACTTAAAGATTTTGTGCCTTGGTTTCCTAAACCACACAATAGGGAAAACCCTTGTCCCAACCTCATAGGTTGTAGGGATTCATGAATTAAGGCATGCGAAGCTCTTTGGACAGTGCCCAGAGCCTACCACAAGCTCCCTAGAAAGCACTGCCTTGAATTCGACAATTGTCTTTGTCCTAATGTGGGAGGTGGAAACATGACTTGCTGGATGGGGACCTAGAGTGTGGCAGCCAGCCTCCAAGTTGACCCAAAGGGTCGTCTTCATGGATGTTGGCATTTGTAAATACATTACTCTTTGCTACTTAACATGGTCATCACAAGGTGAACTGAAACACTAAGTGTGTTGGTCAGTAGATGATCAGAGAAGCGGAACCATGACGAGTGATAAAGAATAAAGGATTTATTATATAGTGGTTAGACCTTAAGCTAAATTGGCATACTGCAAAGCTACCACACTGTGTATTCCTAAAATGGCGGGTCAATTCTGAGAACTTCACCAAAAAACTCTCATTCCGGGAGGCCTCTCTGGGAAGCCTTTCCTTTAATCCCTCCTTCTTGGGGGTATACCACATGCCACCTTCTGTACACCTCTGTAATAGAACCTGTATCACTTGTGTTCCCACTATTTGCGTCTACCTCCTCCCTGCATTCTCTAAGCCCCTTCAGGCCAGAAGCTGTTTCATTTATTGGCATCTCCAGTTCCTGGCATGGCTTCTATCATATATTAGGTCAGATCGTGTGAAATCACTGCTACTTTTTCATCTATGATCCACAAAAAGATTGTAATTTCATAAATTTCAGAGTATTAGGAGGTGCTGCCCAAATGTTCACCAAATGAAGGAACACAGAACAACCAAATACCCACAAATTCTGGTCAAGCATCAAAGAAAGCAAGCACTTGGTTTGTGTGAGGCCTCAGTCTCCTCATTACATACCTCAGTCATCTTTGCCCTCCTGTATGTGGACGTGCCAATGAGTGATCTTCAGCAGGTCACACGCACAGATTTTGTACCATGTTCACATGTTTGGAGCCTGGAAGTGTCTCCACACAGGATATGAGTGATCCTCTAAGGGGTCAAATGCACAGTTTTCTGTACATTATAGTGTTTTTGGAGGTTGGCAGTATCGCCAAATAGCTGATAAGTGGCAGAATGCAAGATGGATGAGATTAACTTCTTAGATGGCCAGTGTCCAAGATGGCTCCGAAAGCAGCCGCCGAACTCCACTTGACTTTCCGTCCCAGCATTGTGGGATAGCAAGAAGCCTCAGAGGTCACGGATCTCAACCATGCCTCACAGGGAAATGAAAATTAGCAGATACAAACCAACGTTTTTTAAAAATCAAGACAAGTGTCAGTGAAAGGGAGTTTAAAAAACAAAACAAAAGGAAAGCAAGAAAGGAAGGAGGTAGCTGGTACACTCTAGCACGTAGGCAAGTGCGCCTGCCAATCACAGGCTTTGGCTTCACTTCAGCTGTAGGAGGTTTAAAACTGTGAGATTTGTCAGGCTCGACCATGCAAATAGACCCCAGTGGCCACCATTTGATGTGGCAGAGAAGCCCAAGTTGGTGGGTCCTGGAGAGGTTTTTCTGAACCCTCCAAAAGGACAAAGCTTCACAGCACTGTTATTTTTGCAGCTGTGCTCCTCTCTGGATCCAGCCCTGCGATTCCCTGGGTTCTGCCCCTCCATTCTTCCCCCTTCCTGCTCCTTGGTCCCCAGCAACTCCTGACCATCCCTGCCCTCCACTCTCATTACTTGCTGACCCAACTCTGGGCCTCTACCCTGGGCCCTGCCTCTCAGGCCCACTCTGGTTATGAGGACAGGAAACGTGAGCTAAGGGGAGCTGGTTGCCTTATATGGGCTATGTCACTTCAAATTCACAACACAATGCTGAGAGGTAAGGATTATTAGCCTTCTTTTAAAGATAAAGAGAAGTTAGGTAATCTGCTTTTTTGAAACTTAGAGGTCTAAAATCAGTCACTGTAATTATTTGAGTGATCTAAGAGTATTTAAGTACATTTGAAAAAAATAGTGAAAATAGCCTTTCTCTCTTCAAAATACAAGACTGAGACCAAGGGTAAAATGACAGGAAGTTAATCAAATTTTAATAGGAAGCATTTCCTCTGTTAGAAAAGGTGGGGAATCATAAATGTTTAGAGTTATGACCTTGCACAGCACTGAACCTAGGAAAGGATTTAAACTCTGAATTTATCTTTGATAACAGGGACTGATTTACAATGTGCTCATATTAAATTATACCTGTAATTTTTTTTAAAGTCACGGAGCTGCTAAAGAATGAGAGGAATCAAAAACAAGATGGGGAGACAACCAAGATGGTACATTAGGTAAACACTGTGTTTACCTTCTCTCACAACCCATCAAAATTACAACTAATCTACAAAACAAACATTATTGAAACTCACCTAAAATCAAGCTGAACCGAAGCCTTTCAACAAAGGACGTGCAGAAGCAGCCACCTCCAGACTGGTAGGAAGGGCAGAGACACAGAACGGGCTAGTCCCACACCCGTATGTGACCATTAAAGATCAGGAGGGCTATTTCGACTGTGGGGGTCCCCTCCCCATCCCCTAAAGGAGCGAGACATACCAGCCCCACCCCAGCCCAGGGTTCCAGTGCCGGGGAGAGAAGTCCCCATAATTTTTGGTTGTGAAAAACAGCGGAAACTGTGATTTACTGATGCTGAGTGCGGCTGCTCTCACAGGTGCTCCTCTTAAGGGAGTGAGCGGACTTAACCCCTAGTGGAATCGCTGGCTCTGAGCTCCAGTGCTGGGCATCAGCTGGAAAGGCAGAAGGGACAAATAGAGGGGAACTGAGTTGTCTGGCTTGGGACGGGCTGGAAAGGCGGCTTTCTCCTGCACGGGGGAGCTGGCAGAAGCCACTGTTTCTTTGTTGAGCCCTCCCCCTTCATGGCCTGCGAACATAGGCAGCTGCCATGTCTGAGTCTCTTCCATTAGTTTTCCCTGCCCTGGTGATTTGAGACCTGGCCCAAATCAGGCACACTCAGGCCGTATCCAGTGGCTTTGTCATCCAGACCACTTGTCTTGGCTCAAACTACAAACTTTCCTAGGGTATCTCAAACGTTCATCAAACCCAGACAAACAGCATCTTGCTTGAGCGTGTCCTGTACCTCTGGCTGAGAAGCCCTAAGCTGGCACTCGTGGCAACCAGCCTTGGTTCGATCTTGGCCTCTCAAGGCACTTCCAAGCACAGCACGGGTGGCAGACAACTGTGGATTTCTTTCTGGCTCCCATTAGGTGGCCCTGGGTGGGGTAAGGGCTGTGGCTGAGTACATCTACAGCAGATCCCCTCCAACGTGGTCCTGGGGCTGGCGTCCCCAGTGACCAGCTTCAAAACGAGCTGGAGCATCACCCAGCCATCTCCAAGTACGACACACCCAAGGGGCAGATCGGGCAGGCACCAGAGTCCTGCTGAGGCAGGTCCTGCTCCATAGGATCAGCCCCTGCACAACAACTCTTCCACTGTAGTTAAGGCCAATCCTCACAACCAGTGAGCCCAAGGGTCAGTCTCTCCCATTGATATGCAATTATCAACCAAGGCTCAACTATAAGAGGAGGGTACACACAACCCACACAAGGGACACACCTGGAGCATGTGACTCATGTGACCAGAAAGACCGCACCACTGAACCCCACAGCACACCTACTAAATAATGCCACTCTACTAAGACCATTAGATATAGCAGCCCTGCCTAACACATAGAAACAAACACAGGGATGCAGCCAAAATGGGGAGACAAAGACACATGTCCTAAATGAAAGAACAGAACAAAACTCCAGAAAAAGAACTAAGCGAAACGGAGATAAGCAATCTATCAGACATAGAGTTCCAAACACTGGTTATAAGAATGCTCAGTGATCTCATAAAAATGGAGATGGAGACCATAAAAAAGAACCAGTCAGAAATAAAGGATACAATAATGGAAACGAATAATATATTACAGGGAATCAACAGTAGATTAGATGAAGCAGAGGATCCAACCAGCAATGTAAAAGACAATGTAGCAGAAAACACCCAACCAGAACAGCAAAAAGAAAAGAGAATCCAAAAGCTGAGAAGAGTTTAAGGGGCCTCTAGGACAATATCAAGCATACCAACATTCATATTATAGGGGTACCAGAAGGAGAAGACAGAACAAGGAATTGAAAAACTATTTGAAGAAATAATGACAGAACACTTCCCTGACCTGCTGAAGGAAATGGACATACAATCCCAGGAAGCACAGAGAGTCCCAAACAAAATAAATCCAAAGAGGCCAACGCCAATATACATCATAATTAAAATGCCAAAGATGAAATACAAAGAGAGCATCTTAAAAGCAGCAAGAGAAAAGCAGTTAGTTACCTACACGGAAGCCCCCATAAAACTGTCAGCTGATTTCTCAACAGAAACTTTGCAGGCAAGAAGGGAGTGGCAGGAAATATTCCAAGTGATGAAAAGCAACGACATACAACCAAGATTGCTGTACCCAGCAAGGCTGTCATTTAGAATTGAAGGACAGATAAGGAGCTTCCCAGATAAGAAAGAGCTGAAGGAGTTCATCACCGCAAAATCAGTATTACAAGGACTCTTAGAGGGACTTCTTTAAGATGGGAGGGGAGTTAAGGACAGGTGAAAGGGCAAGGGATTAAGAAGAACAGATTGGGTGTTACACAGTAGTCATGGGGATGTAGGGTATAGCATAAGGAATATAGTGAACAATATTGTACTAACTAGGTATGGTGCCAGATAGATACTGTATCTATTGGGGTGCTAGATGGGAATGGGATTGGGGTCAGGATAAAAAAGGTGAAGGCATTTAGAAATGTAAATTGATAATTAGTACAATATGGGGAATACAATCAACAATGTTGCAAAGATGATGTAAGGTGCCATATGAGCACTGGAGTTACCAGGGGGATCACGTCATAGACTGTGTAGATGCCTGACCAATGTGCTATACAGCTGAAGAGCTGAAGTAGAATAATATTGAATGTCAACTATAACTAAATATGTAGGTATATATAGTTATGGGATGTGGAGCACAGCATAGGGAAGATAGTTGATGGTACAGTAACAGCTATACACAATGTCAGAGGGGTAGTAGCTTGGGGGATGGGTTATCAGTTTATGAGGGGTTTAAATGTCTAACTATTACGCTACTTTGTACACCTGAAACTAATGAAAAAAAAACAACCCAGATATATGAGACTCCAAGGCCACATTCTTTCTAATATGCCACACTGCCTCTTTTCCCGTGCTTCCTTTGCATCTTTCTTAGTGTACCATTTGCATGTTTCCCACCCCTTACATTCATTCTGACACCTTTCATCAACTTACAATTCATCTCTTCATCTCCAGCAACTTCCCCCACTCAGACTCTGCCCAGCTCACTGTGTCTTCTGATAGAAGAGCTACCCACCATTTGTAATCCATAAATGAAGTGAGGGCACATCTGATTACATCTCACCTGCCTTCCATGAGTCCCCACTTCCCCACAGGAAGGGTCCAAATATCTCATCATGGCATAAATGCCAATCACAATGTAGTGCCTACCAAGCTCTCGGACCTCATCTCTCACCTGGCCCTTCTGTCTTCTTTTTTATTTTTTTTTATCATATTTCAAGTACACTAAATCGCCTCCCCAAACAAGCCTACTCTAAGACCAAGTAGCCAACAGGTTGGCCTACAATATTTATTGCAATAAGATGGAGACCTTTTTATTGTCTTGGTATCTGGTACTAGAATTTCCCTTTGGGCAGAGCCACCTTTACTGGAAGAATTTCTTAATAACCCTCATTTGTGCAGAAGCTGAGGTCCTAGGATTCCAAGTGTGGGTAGTTTTCAAGCTGGGCTCTTGAGAAGCAGATGCTGAGATGGAGTTGGAGGAGCAAGATGTTTATCAGGACAACACAAATACACATCAACTGATGAATGGGTGAGCAAAATACAGTATATCCACATACTACATTCCGGAATATTATTTGCCTTTTTGTAGGAATGAAGGACAGAGCCATGCTGCAACATGGATAAACCTTGAAACCATGATGCTAAGTGAAAGAAACCAGTCACAAAAGGCCACGTATTGTATGATTCCATTTATATGAAAGTTCCAGAATAGTCAACTCTATAGAGATAGAAAGTACATTAATTATAGCCAGAGGTTGGAGGAGGGGTTAATAGGAAGTGACTGCTAAGAGGTATGGAGTTTCTTTTGGGGGGGGTCATAAAAATGTTCTGGAATTAGAGAGTTGTGGTGGTTGCACAACTTTATGAAAATACTGAAAACCAATGAGTTGTACATTGTAAAAGGGTGGACTTTATGGTATGTAAATTATATCTCAGTAAAGTTTTTTTTTAAAACATTTTTAAAAAGGTATTTATTAGAGATCAACATCTGCGAAAGGAAGGAGGAGGAAGCAGGATTGGTCACAGGAAGGACCTGACCTGTGATGCAAGCCCAGCTAACCAGTCTGGGAGCTCCAGAGCAGGTAGTGCCATCAGTGTCTCACATGAGACTGAAATGGCCCAGGCTCTGCACTTCCACTTCCCTCAGTGCCTGGATGCGGGTCATCCTGGGAAGGGCATGACCTCGGGCTGCCGCCACACTCTGTGAAGGAGCTGACAGTGGGACGCTGTCCGCTGACTCACTCCTGGGAGCTGGGCAGCAAGTTCCTCTCAGAAGGGGGTCTGGGTGTAAACACCCTGCAGGCCAGTAGGGAAGGAATGTGACAGTTGTTCCAGAAAGAAAAGAGAAGTTGACAAAAGAAAAAGGAGTGAGTGAAACGGGGCAATGAGATGGCAGAAAGCTGTGTGGTATGCAACGGGACCCCACTTTATAACCGCTCACATCTTTGTCAAGGTAAGGCCCAGGACATAGACCCTTAACATTTTGTCAAATAAGAAATTCTATTCTAACACTCAATGATTTCTGCGCTTAGGCTCTCATTTCTCCCAGAGCCTCAGCTGGCTGAAGCAGTTATTCAATTAAACTTCTTCACAAGTTGTGTAGGACAGGAGAACATCTCTTTTACCTCCTCTTCGCAGACTTATTAAAAGACATTAACACTGAGGTATAATTTATGAATTAAGTTAAACACTAAGCTTAAATTCTACGAACAATGATGAACAAGAGGAGTGGTAAAAGAAAAAGGGCGAGACGTCAACACCAAACCAATTTGGACTTAGTATCAGGTGCTTGGTCTACTAGCTTTTCATAAACAGCACAGCTGGAAAAGCCACAAGAAAGACTATATTTCACATATTGCATCTGGTTAATGGAAAAACCAACTTGAGAAAATGTAAACCCAGACATCTAATAATAAAAACATACTTTTGCAAAGGTGCTTTCCATATATCATCTCATTTAGCCCTCTCAACAACTCCCTAAAGTAGAGAGATCAGAATTATTATTATAATCATCATTTTATAGTTGAGTCAACTGATGTTCAGTTTAAGTGATTGGCTCAAGTTTACATAGCAAACAAGCAACAGTACCAGGACTTGTACCCAGAGCTAGTGACTCCAAGTGCAATACTCTTTCCATGACTACACCACGCTGTAGCACAGCTGCCACCACCTCCCTCCCCTCCGTGACCAGAGAGATCAGAGAGAAACCTGCTCAGCAATTCAAATGCATTCCCCATGAGGCAACAGCCATTTGAGAATTAACTTCTTAGAGGAAGTTTTTATTAATTAACATGGCTTTCAGCCAACAAACAGAATGAACAGAACTACCTTCTAACACACCCCAGAGATACAAGAACTCATTTGTGTGTGGACTTGGAAAAGTTAATCAATAAAACACCAGACAGGCAACCAGTTACCATTTTTAACTCCAGCTGTGGCAGCAAGTGGAATTTTAGATAGCAAGACAGAAGAAATTAATGAATAAAGGGTTTCCAGAGAAGAGAATAGCATTCAGCCCAGGAGTTTTCCTTTCCAATAAAAGTCACTACAACAAGACTGGGAAATCAAAGGCACTCATGTGCAGTGATGGTGAATATATTTACAGAACTGGGGCAAAGTGATACATCCAGCATTGATATGACTTATGCAATTAGCAATGGAGAACAGACGAGATCCCCTGTTTGAGAAACTGCCTCGACCAAGTTAAATGGATTTCTTTACTCCAGGACTTCCTAAGAGATGAACACCTTATCAGCAATTTAAGAAATGGTGAATTCGAGCAATAAAAATATAGTTGAGGTCATTTATAACAACTGCATAGAGAAACTGATCATTCTGGACAACTAGTTCATACATGACAAGTACCTGGCTTGTTTGCCTTCGTTTCTCACTCCTGCCCCGGTGACAGGCATGACTACTTACTCACTGCACTCTTTGCCGCTGATTTCAGATATAGCTTCACAATCCATAAAACAACTCTCCAAGAAGCTGCTACGAGTTAGTCATAAATGCATTATCAGATTTGAAATGAAAAAGTTGGGCATAAACCAGCACAAGGTGAAGAAATAGGTTAGATATTCCTCAGGTGCAGTCATTGAAGAGGATCCAGACCCAGAAGACCTGCCAGCTAATTATCACAGGAGGCGCTAAGGGCTGGGGACCAGGACCCATTTGCCTTCGTATCCTCAGCACCTAGCACAGTGCCTGACATTGTAGACTCTGGATATGTTTGGTGAATTAATGAGCTAACACCAAAATCACATGGTAGTGATGATTTTACATAGCCCATCGTTACTGTAACATATACATAATTTATACTGGAATTTATATGTAATCATATATATTAGCCATTAGGAAAAATATATCTAATTGTTCCCTACTATGAGTTCAGTGTCCTTCTGAGCTATTATTTCTGCTATCTTTACAAGGTCCCTAATAAAGGATCTTATCCAGTATGATATAAAGAAGCACCAGGAACTACCAACAGACCTTGGTTTGAATTCAGAATCTATACTTATTTGTTATATAACTTGGAGAAAACTGCTTGATCTCTCTGGTCTTCAGTGTCTTCAGTTAAAAAGAAGACAGTTGGGGCTGGCCCGGTGGCTCAGGCAGTTAGAGCTCCATGCTTCCAGCTCCGAAGGCTGCCAGTTCGGTTCCCACATAGGCCAGTCGGCTCTCAACCACAAGGTTGCCAGTTCAACTCCTCGAGTCCTGCAAGGGATGGTGGGCTCCGCCCCCTGCAACTAAGATTGAACAAGGCACCTTGAGCTGAGCTGCCGCTGAGCTCCCAGATGGCTCAGTTGGTTGGAGCGCGTCCTCTCAACCACAAGGTTGCTAGTTCGATTCCTCGACTCCCACAAGGGATGGTGGGCTGTGCCCCCTGCAACTAGAAACGGGAACTGGACCTGGAGATGAGCTGTGCCCTCCACAACTAAGACTGAAAGGACAACAACTTGACTTGGAAAAAGGCCTGGAAGTACACACTGTTCCCCAATAAAGTCCTGTTCCCCTCTCCCAATAAAATCTTTTAAAAAAAAAAAGAAGACAATAAAATGTACTTTGGAGAGTTGTTATGAGGATTAAGGATTTATTATGTAAAGCAACTAATACAGTTCCTGGTTCTTTTTCTATTTGTGCCTCTCCTTATTTCCAAAGGGATTTAAAGTGGTTTAAAAAGTTACCTACAGTGAAGTAAATAAATTTAAAATGAAGAGGTAAAAATTTCAGAGCAAAGGGAAAACAAGCATAATAAAAAATAAACAAGGAGTGAATTAGAGCATCTCACACACAGTAGACATAATACAAAATGCCGGTGGTGGTGATAATAGTTTATATTAATAACGTTAGTCGTCACTGCTGCTGTCACCATCTCTGCCTGGAAAAGTCCATTCATCCTTCAAGTCCCCATCTGGGGACTAGCCCTACCCGATAATAAACATAATATAAAACCTCAAACACTAAAACAGTGTGGAAATGGTACATGAATAGACAGACCAATTGAACAGAATAGAATGCCCATAAGAAATTTTAGTGTATGATAAAGTCACATCTGTATATGCATAAAGTTTCTGATAAAGTTGCAAGATTTTGAAAACCTCAGCTACAGATGTAGAAACTAAAGCAATGAGAAGTTAAGTAACTTGGCAAACTCACCCAGCTAGTAAATTATACAACTGGGATTAGAATGCAGGCCTTCTGATTCCAGAGTCCTTTTTATTAACCGCTAAATGTTAATATTGAGTTAAAAAAAAAAAAGCAAAGTGCAGACCAATAAGTATAATACACTACCTGTGGGGTAAAAAGAGAAAAGAAAAATACTTATTTATGTTTGCCCATCTATGCCTACAGAAGTTCTAGAAGGACTCATAAGAAACTAAGAGCAGCAGTTACCTTTGGAGAGCATGAGGATGGGCAGAAGAGTAAAGGGGCTTGGGGAACATATCTATAAGTAATGGGGGAAATGTATTTATAAATTGATCTTAAAACATATACATACATATGTATTTGAACTATATAAATATATAACCTGATCCAAAATTAAATGTTAAGACAGAAGGAAAACACACCCTGGGCAAGCCTTTTCTGACCCCTTCCTCCTCCCCAAGCACAGTAAGCCCACGCTTCTTCCAAGTTCCCTTCTCACCAGTGCCTACATTTTTTTCTGGCACAGATCATGTCGCACTGCCCTAATTTATCCTCCACTCCCCTGCTCACCTCTCCCCCCGCCACACTGTGAGCTCTTTAAAGGTAGGGTTCTGTTCCTTTCATTCTTGTATCCCCAGCACATAGTGCAGTCCCTGATGTGTAGTGAATAGCCAGTATATGGGGAAGTGGAACTGTGAAAAGAGAAGTGGGGCAGACCGGCCACGTTTGTGGTATTAGCCCTGTGGAAAGGGGAATCAACTGGGGCCTTCGTGTAACAATGGGAATTTGAAGAGGAAGTAAGGAGAGAGGAAACTACAGCACCCCTTGCAGAAAAGGTGTACCCAACACAGCTAAGGCAAAGGGGTAAGAAGGGCACTGTGAGCCCATGCTAATGAGGAAGCAGAACCCCTAGCTGAAGAAGAGGTGACTTGAGACTGACCCTGGAAGAGCAAGAAATGGAACATAAGACTGAGACCCAGAAGGGAGGACTCCCAGCCACCAGAGATTCAGTTGAAAACTCTGCACCCCTCTGATGACTGAATATGGGGCAGAGGGCATGTGAAAGATTGATACTGGAGGAAACTCTCAACTTGTATATGCCAACACACCTGATCTGTTGCATTCTGTTCATTTAAACCCTGCATACAGTCATCTGAGGGCTGAAGGGAGATCTATATTGGGTCAGGGATATATTTTCCCCGGCAGAATAAATGTCAGATTCCAAAGGCAAGGGAACTGGCTCACTCCAGTCTGACCACACACACCACCACCACCCCACCTACTGTAAAACTGGGCTTCTGTGGATAATTGTGTATATCCTCATACTATGATCCACAAGAATATATTTCAGTATTAGATTGTGTTAATAATCATCAAAACTGCACAGATTCAATAGTCCTTATTTTAAAATAACACACACACACACACACACACACACACACATTTTAAAAATGCAAGATAAATTTAAAAAAAGAAAAAAGAACAATAAAATAAGACACACACTGGACTAGGTCTAAGTGAAGTGAGGCAATGTCTAAGATTTGCTTCAAAAGAATAAAAAAATAATATGTAACAATAAGAAGTTTGGATCTTCCAAACAGTAGCCCTTACTAAGAGAACGCACTTTATGTTGAGGCTGCTTCCCCCTAAAAGGCAAGCCAGTTAAATAAAAGAAGCAAAAGCCTGGATAAGTATAGGAAATGTTTGCAGAAGGTAATTTTATTTCATTGCCTCAGCCCTCAGTGACATTAGCAAATATTGCAAAGTAATGAAAGAGGTCATTAGGAAGGAACTAGAAACACCTTCCGACGTTAGGAAAAAATTCTGACATCTTAATTATATTCTGCCACCTAGTGACAAAGGAAATTTAACATCGTTGCTTAGCCAGGCTCCAAGAGCAGAGAGGGCTGCCCTCCACCACCTGGACACCAAAGCATATAGCCTGACCCCTCCGAGGCAAGCCTGACCCCACAAGAGTTTGGCACACGATGTCCTCTCTCTGCTTCTGTTCACAGCTCTGGGAGACACTGTAAATGTGGTCAACAGCCAAAGGACAGACTTCCCCTGGAGCCAGAAGGTCCACCTTCCGCCACTCAACACAGCCCACTGGCCCCTTTGCTATCTCCTGTCCGCTGCTAAGGGCTTCAAGGGGAAACAGACAGCGAGACTGAAAGGTGTGAGGAAGCTGGACATTTTCACCCTGAAGTTCCACTGTGGGAAGGAACAGTAAATACTAATATCTCCTTCAGTGAAATGGGGTAACTTTGACTCACAAATCTTTGAGATCACACAATATGAGGGGCACAAAAACTCCTATTAATTTCCAAATATAAATTGAAGGAGTGTATGTTTTAAAGGTACACTCAGGACCAACTGCACATGGACTCTGAGGCCTTTCTTGTCCAGTGAGCTTCGTCTGACTAAAGGGGCGACGCATAATGCATTGGAGGCTGCAGGCGGTGGAGGCAGGGCCAGGGCTGGAGGGAGAACTGTGGCCCCCTCGCACTCCAGATTATAAGGTTTCTATGTATGTACCAGAGTCGGTGTGATTCCTCAGAGGTCTTCAGGTTCCCCCATTTCATTTTGTCAGCCTCCTCCGTTCATTTACAGACCACTGGTGTTACAACAGTGGCATTTCAGAAGAAACTTGATCCTATACAGAAACTCTTCATGGACAAGATTAAAGAGTGTAAATCTAAGCCCTTGGCATCTTGAGGACCATTTTATATTGGCCCAGAGGATCATCAGGAGCTGGAGTGGGAGGTTTTTAAGCTTGAACAGATGTACGTTAAGCCAGACATAAATACATTCTGTAACTTCAAATTTGAGGACCCCAAACTTGAAAGCACTGAAAAAAGCTAGTTCTAAAGAAATAAAATTAACCTGGTTTTTCTGTTATGCCTGGATTATTTGTACAACTAATTAGCATCAGACTAAACTTATATTTCACAAGTGTAAAAAAAAGTGGAAAGATATTCATAGTTATTCATCTTAGATTTATTTCTCTCTCTCATGTCACCCCCTGCAAAGGATTTAAGGGTGTGGGGACAGGAGTACAGTTTCCAGGTTCTCGGCCTCACGTGGAAAGGTGCTCACTCAGGTAGTAAATGGCCATCAACTGTGATCGGATGGCCATCAGCTGTGGCTAGTTGGCTGTCAGCTGTAACCAGTGAGCCATTGGCTACTAATATAACTGCTGTGGCTACGCTAGCAGCAAATGGAGGCTAGCAAGAAGATGGTGGCTGAGCTAGCAAGCATGGATTGCAGTTAGCATGACGGAGTGTGGGTTGCGGATTGCAGAGAAGTGGACGGCAGGTTGTGGATAGTGTGGCTACTGTTCCCTGTGTCTCCAACCCAGCCACCAGCAAAACTATAGTGGTATGACTCCCGATCTGTGGCTCTGTGGGTGTTCCTTTTTGGCCTCACCATATCCTGCGTTCTTATGTGGGGAGCAGGACCAGAGACCCCACATGACACCCTGCATGACAAAGGGACTGAAAAACAAAGAACGTATATAGTGAAATTTTGAATTATAAATTAAAGCAGAAACCAAAAGCATGAAAATGCAGAACACAAACATAATAGTTATACGGAAAAACAGAGCTGAGATATAGTTCAGTGATAAGAATCATCCAGGGAGAATTTCTTACCAAAATATTAATATTCTAGGATCTTTTACTCAAATTGTGGTTTCAAGACCAACATCAACATCACCTGGGAGCTTTTCAGAAATGCAGGATTTCAAGCCCTACCCAGACCTACTGAATCAGAATCTGCCTTTTAACAAGATTCCCAGGTGACTTGTGTACATAAAGTTTGAGAAGCACTGATTTAGTCCTCCCCGATTTATCCATCCCCGCATGGAGACTGAGATTCAGGAGCCTGTATTTTTTTTAAGCATCCACAGCTGATTCTTATTAAGCAACTTAAGAAATATTACTATAGGTGAATATCAAATATAGTTTGGGGCTTCCTAGTATACAAAGTAAAATCAGAAAAAAATAAGCAGAATTAGTTCCTCAGTGGCAAGCCAAGCATTTTAATAAATTTTCTTGTGGGACCTTAAAAATGAAGCTTACATAATGACCCAGTGGAAATGTTCTGACTTTTTTTTTTTTGTACCAAATGTTGCAGCAAACATAATTTGGTAAATTTCTTATATCTTTAATAAAAGCTAGACGTTTAGTGTCAGAATAGATGGGGCTAAGCTAATGGCATAGAAGTCAGGGGTCAGCAAATTACTGCTTTGCAAATAAAGTTTTATTGAGCACAGCCTTGCTCATTCATTTGCATATTGTCTATGGATGCTTTCATTCTATAATGGCAGACTTTCATTCTATAATTGTCTATAAGTGGTTGCAACAGATACCATATGGTCTGCAAAGGCTAAAATATTTATACCTGCCCTTTTACAGAAAACATTTGTCAACCCATGCTCTATACAAATTACCCAGGGAAAGCCTAGCTTTCAGTCTCCATGAACATCACTTCTCCCAGTGGGCTTCTGATAGGAATTAGAGATTGTACAGTGATGAAGGTATAAGAATTCATTTTGGGGATTAGTGGTTGGTAAACTGGCACTCAAAAAAAAAAAGTCCCGACTTGTTATACTCGCCAAATCCATGGTATAAATCAGGGTTTCTCAACCTAAGCTGGATTCCGGGCTGGATAATTCTGTTATAGGGTGCTGTCCTTTGCACTGTAGGATATTGAGCAGCACCTCTGGCTTCTACCCACTAGATGTCAGTAGTAAACCCTCAGTTGTGACAAAATATGTCTCCAGAGATTGACAGATGTCCCTGAGGGGGCAAAATCACCCTCATTGAGAACTGCTGGGGTAAATACTCCTGCCATCATCAATTTGACATCACTGACCATGGATGTGAGAAAAGATGTCTCAGTCTCACAAGCCAGAGAGAACCATCGCCAACATACGACTGCACGAGATCATACTTGCACAGATAGGAATGTTGGTGCCCTATTTTAAAAGCTGAGGTACCTAGCCAGGATCTCCACATGAATCAAAAGTTACCACTTCTCCACAGAGATGAACCTACTGGCAAAATTGGTTTTTTGTGTTTGTTTTTTTTTCTTCAGGAAATGGCTTGGATCACTCCACACAAAATTATGTTCCACAAAGCATGGTTGAGATTATTCTGAACTAGAAAATATCCAAAGCAGATGTTAACAGTCACCTCCAATGGTTATTTAAAAACTCTCAATAATATATTAGTAAATCACATGGCTTCCCAGTGGATTTGGCAGGATGAATTAGCCCCAAGAAAACTGAATGGCTGTACTTGTTATATGGATTTGGGTTCTGTTTTGTTGTGATTGGTGTTTTTGTTTTGTTTTATTATTTATTTAAATCAATTGAATTTGGGGAAATGTCTGCCAATGATAATGACATTAGCTCTGGAATTCGTTGTATCAAAAGCACCAAGAATTGTTAATTACTCAAAACCAATTATTGAGGTCACTCTTAGGCCATGACATTAAAACCATATCCTCAGCACCCAAGAGGACACTTACCCTCCTGTTCTGGGAGGGCAGGCATCAATTTTTATCTGCAGTTTCAGATCCTTAGGAATAAGGCTATTTCTATTGATCCCGAGTTCTTGAGGGTTATTAAAATGTAGATTTTGTAGAATTGTCAATAAGCCAGTGCTTGTATTGAGCACACGGTACTTAGTGTGGCAGACGAATGGAAGGTCAATAGAGGCTACAGTTATATTATACTGCCCAGATTTCTGCACAAGATCATTCTATACAGTGATCAATGTTACCACTTCTGGGATTTCCTTTCCCATCCTAGCTGTGGCCTCCCTGGATTCTCTAGATTATTAAAGAGACCAAAGGCAGATGGCTTGTAGAATCATAAGAATGTTATCAGCTTTGTGATAGCTCCTGGTATCATGTGATTGACAATGTAACCAATCAAACCCATCTCTAAATTCAAGATCACACACACACACACACACACACACACACACACACACACACACATAGAACCACTACAAAGTTGAACTTTACCACCAAGCTGTAACTACTACTTTGTGAGGGTGTCAGCTGATTATTTCACCTTCTTGCAGGATCTTAGCATCTTGTGATATATTGTTAACACAAGTTCACAGCATCAAAAAAGTACCTAGGTGGCTCTAGGTACACCCAACACCTTGGCATCGATGTATTACTTAAATATGTTTGTCCTCTCCTATAGCAAGCAACAATAAATAAGATATATAGCCCAATGTATATACCAAATTTAGGGAAATTGAAGAATCCCAACTTGAATTACACAGTACAACTGCAAAAAATAAAGAAATTCTAATTATCATTAAGTGAGCTTATAGAGTGATTTTATATACACACATAGGATTTAAGAGCTATACATGCACACTGTAGGCTAGGATATGATTGTGACCTCTGCCCTTTAAACTGGATGCATACGATGCACCCCAAATCCACTAGAAATCACCTTGTATAGCTTACCTCCAATAAATAATGTAGTAAATATGCCTTAAACCCATTGGCTCTGCATATAAATTTCTGTCCTGGCAAATCAAACAAGCAGTTTCTTAAGAATGAGGCTGGAGCAAAGATTGAAGGAAAACTCAGCAAACTACTGTAAATAAAAATGTAATCTTAAGGGCTAGAAGGCTTACCTTTAAAAAATACTAAGTGGCTTCGGTTTTGAGTGTACCCGAATTGAATTGTACTTGAGGAGTTAATAATGAAACATGTGTGATAAAAATCAGAAGTCACCAAAAATAACAGACTTTGAAAAAATACAGCAAAATAAAATAATTATCTAGAGCTTCAAGATGGATTTGAGAGAAGTAATTAGCAGACCCTACCAAAAACGTAACTTAACATAAGGTCTACAAGATCTGAAGTAGCTGAGAGAAGTGATGCTTCTAGACATCAGTTGAAATCTTTACTTCCACTGTTTCCATAATTATTTTCATTATAAATACTCAAGTCCAAATTCAATGTCTTCCAGAATTTATAATATTTATGTTTACAAAATGGTTATATCCATCAGGATAGGATAGGTTTTATGGTGGTGAGAAACAACCTCAACATTTCAGTCACTTAACAAACATTTATTTCTCAACCATATGACCAAAGTGAATTAGCAGGGGGTTTTAGCCCATCATCATCACTCGGATGATGGAGGTTTCATCTCAACTTGTGCCTCCACCATCTCCAGAGTAGCAGGAAGGAAAGGAACATGCAAATTGCACACAACCTCTTGAAGATTCCATCACATGTCACTTCCACTTGCATTGCATTTGTTGAAGCAAAGCACATGGCTACATCCAATGTCAAGGAGAGTGCAGACAGAAAAGGGAACTGAAATAATGCTAAGCAGCCCTAATGACTACCACAGTGACAGGACATCTTTTAAGATATAAACGTAAGGACTCCTCGAGTCACTTCCCACTACTTCCCCTTTTCAGTTGTATAGAATTCTTTGTATGTGTAAGGCAGACATAGAGACTTTAGATGCTGTAAATCCTCATAAACCTTACCAGAAGAACAATTCAAATGTGCTGCCAAAAGGTAAAATTTGAGCCCCATTTCAATGTTGTAAGGAATCCAACACTGAAGGGAAGTGTATTACCCAGGATTCTTTGGACTCCAAGAGATAGAAATTCAACTCAAACTAGCACAGGCAAAAATATTGTAACCAAAGTCAAAAAGAGCTATGGCATACGAGGCCTCAAAGTGAGACTGGATTTAGGAGCTTAAATGCTGTTAGTCCTCCTTCTCTCTGTGTTTCATTGCTGCTGCTCTCTGCTTTGTCAGCATCTCTTTCCCAAGCTGGCTTCTCCAAGCAGGGAAAGAGAGAGGAAATATGACCCCAGGGAGCTCCAGGCTCACAACCAGAAAGGAACTGAGAGCTCTTCCTCACCAGCTCTACTTAGACAAATCCTAGGAAAACCACAGAAGTTGCGAAAAGATTGCTCTGGCTGTTGTTTGGAGAATAAATTGCATAGAAGCAAAAGTAGAAGCACACTTGACCCTGTTGGTCAGTTTCTTAATGAAATTCTCTCTTCCCTTGTGTTCTATGACACAGAAACATCATGGGTCTCTGATCGTGGCTAAGAAGTCCTTTAGGTTCATATCTGTTGTTGCCACAGGTCATCTCCTGGGTTCTTCATTAACTACAAACACAGGAGACAATAATCCAGAGTATTACTCTTCTGATCCTGACACTGGAACTCAAGTGGAAAATTTTCACAGACTGATACTCGGATCTCTCTCCACACTTAAATCCAAACCTTATAGTTTTAACTTACTTCTCTCCTGGGCCTGCTGTTACTACTCTGCTCATAAACATCCATAACTCCTTACATTTCACTGATTTAAACACAGACTTCTCAGGTCCTCCACAATACTGCTTCAATTTACTTTTCCACATAGTATTTCCATTTGTTTACCCAAATGTAAGTGAACACCTTTTTATAAAAGACTTAAAAAATTCAGAAGTGTATAGAGAGAAAAATGTGGCAGCCCCCCCGGGACCTTCTAGCCTCCCCCGTTCCCCTCTCCAGAGGTGACCACTCTCACCAGTTTGGCAGGTATCTTTCCAGTCCCCTTTCAATACTTTTATCATATATACATGCATGTATAAAAATGTGGACGTCTCTTTGTATAAAAGTAACAGAAATCATATAATATGTATTGTTTGCCCAGTAGTCAAATACTATAACACATATGGTATTATTAGTTAATAATATGCCTTAACTTTCCATTTCAATATGTTCAGCTCTGCCTCATTCTTTTCAATGACAAACTTCTAGTCATAAGGTGGATCCATTATCGTACAGGTCCACAATCCTTTATACACAATTCCAGATTCCAAAACGTCCTGAAAACTGAAAGGTTTTGGAAAGTTTGCAGCAAACTCATTTGGTGGTAAAACTTGACCTGAACTTACACGAATCTTTTTAGAGTCTTTATTTATCATATGTAGTGAATATTCATAATTTTCATTGCAGAAATAATTATGTGTTTGACTAGGAACTGTGGCCCCAGACTCCACTAGCACTGTTGCATAACAAACAACAAAAAATTCTGAATTATGAAACATCTCTGACCCAAGAGTTTCAAACAAATGATGTGACTCTATAGTTTCGGGATTTGGGTCAGAGTGTGTGGGTGTGTGTGGGTGTTTGCAGTTTCTTAAGAAAAGTTTATGAAATGTGTAAAACTTAATAATAATTAACAATTATTGTGTGCTTATTATATACCAAACACTGTTCCAGTGCTTTCCATAAGCTAATTAATGTAATTCTCACAACAATACTATCAAGTATCATTATGATCTACACTTTACAGATAAGAAAAATTGAGCCACAGAGAGGCTAAGTAATTTGTGCAGCTTCTACAGTTAGTAATTCTTGTAGCCAAAATTGAAACTTAAACCAGTGTGGCCCCAGAAGCTCGCACTCAAGCCATTACGCTATTTTGCCTTTATGCCCTCTGAGTACAATATAGCAAGTACCTAATCAGATCTTAACATTTTGTCCCCTTCGCGTCACATGATTTTTTAAAAATAAATCCTTACAAATATATTTGAAACCACTGGGTACCTCTATCCAATCCCATTCCCTTCCTTCCCAGAGGTAACCACTGTCTTCAGTTTGGAGTTTATCATTGTTTGCATGTTTTTTTATACTTTTACATAACAATCTATGGTATTGTTTTTCATGTTTTAAACTTTACATATAACTGAAAAAGGCTCATAGATCTTCAAATTACTAATAATCTGTTTCTTCAACTGGATAGTGTATGAGGGTGCGTGCCATTGTCACTCTAACCTGCACATGCATTTGGTATTTTATATGTATGCTGATTTTAAAAGTTTTAAAGGTTAGTATTAATATTGTATGATTAAAAATTGTCCCCAGTTAATCAAACACTAATCTAGTATTGCTATAAGGTACTTTGTAGATATGATTAATATCTATAATCAGTTGACTTTATATAAAGGAGATTATCCTGCATAATCTGAGTGTATTATCCAATCAGTTGAAAGGCCTTAAGAACAGAGCTGAGATTTCTGTGAGGAAAAATGTATTCCCTCTGCAGATTTCAGACTTGCCTAGCCAACCGTTATGGTCATATAAGCCAGTTCCTTGCAACAAATCTTTTTACATACACACATACATACACATATCCTACTAGACACATATCCTACTATATATTCTATGGGTCTGTTCCTCTGGTGGAACAATGACCTGAAACAGGGCAGGAAAAATACTGGAAAATAAAGGCCAAAAATTTCCCAAATTTGGTGAAAAACATTAAGCCACAGATCCAAGAATGTCAACAAACCCCAAGTAGGATACACAAAAAGAAGATCACAGTTAACACAGTTCAAAACCAAGAAAAAGAAGCACCTTATCAACTCACATTGGTAGGATGTATAGTAGAGAATCAGATTTAGAGTGTATCTGAACTCTTCTATAGGACCCAGAGTGGCAAGCCCACCTGGAGAGACTGCAGAATTCCTAAGGCACTGGTCTAATTTAAATAACCTAAACTTGGAAAGGTATTAATAGTTAGATCCTGAGGCAAGTCCAAGCCCTGTGGGTAAATGGCAGGTGCTTCCCCCAACATGGGAGGAAATTTAGATGTTGACATTTTAAAGATCCCATACATTAGGATGAGATCAAGGGCAGGAAGAGCTGTTGGGCACTGAGATACAATGCACCTCCTAAAACTCTCCCCCAGAACTTAACCTACCCCGCAAATGACTGAGAGAGCTGGACCACTGCCATCCCCCTAACCCTGGCCATCCAAAAGCTTCCTTGTGTCAAGGAGTAGAGAAAGCATGCATTCCCAATGTTCTACAAATTCAGGAAGAGAGAAGAAAAAAGGTGCTGAGCCACCCTGCTCAGTCCCTCTCCCCAAGCTCACCACTCATATAAAAAACTCCTCCTTTCTTAGGAAGAATGAGAAAAGAAACAGAGAAATGTTCTACCTTGGCTGTGGAGGAGACATTTCTTCCCCTCTATAGAAACATGGGGAGTGAGGAATAAATTAGTCTGTTCTCCCAACTAGATTGTACATTTCTTAAAGTCAGAAGACTGACATACAAATTTCTACATCTATCACAGTTGGGAGCAGAGAGCTGGACATACAATAGACAGTGAGCCAACATGTATCAACTTGACCATTCTATGCATATACTTAACTGTGTGTGTATGTGTTATGAAGACTAAACATAATTTTAATATATCCTAATTTTATCTAATATTTGAACAGTAGCCTGCAGCTTATAAAATATTTCTGTAAATATTATCTGATTCAGTGCTCACGGCAACCAATATTATGAATGAGAAAAACGAAGCTCAAGAGGTGACATAACTTGCTCAAAGTCACATAGCTCATCACAACCAGAGCAGAGACTCAAATCCACATGATCTGGCTCACATCCCATTTTGTCTCTAATCATACCGTGACTGCTTCACTACTGCGATTTCTTCGGTAAGCATTTTGACCTCCTTAAAGAAGAGAAGGATGTTGCACATGACGTCTGAGGCAGCAGCTGTATCTCTGGCTGTCGGAAAAGCCTCCACCAGGTCTGGCAACAGCTGTCTCAGCTTGACATCTCACTGGGTTCCTGTCAGAGCCCCACCTTGGGGAATGACAAGCTTAATGAAGAAAAATCCAACCTTCCACCTGAACTCCTAGCTTTGCAAATGCAACTGACATCTGACAGGCTTGGAGGCCCTCGCTGCAGGGAATGGGGTGACCCCAGCCTCCCAGCTCATAGATTGTATGTTTGGCAGCTTTCTCTGCAATTGGCTGGCAACATTTGTGCCCTCTCCAGATCTTACTTTCTGGTCCCAGTGCTAATTTAGATGCAATTCAAACAAACACTTTCTGAGTATTCCCTATATGCCAGGCACTGGGGATATGTATAAAAAGATGAGTAACACACTCTTCCTGCCTTGGGGGCACTCAAAGTCCTACAGAAGAATCAGAAACTTTACACTGCCTGTATCTCTATGGAGACAATACTCAGTGCCATACTGAATGGGCCCCTTTTGAAAAGAAAACTCTAACGCGTCTGCTCAAAAAATTAAATACCATGTTAATTTCCTTTGGCAGGAACAACAGATTCAAATGCCAGCAAGAATCTCAGAAAGGCAAAGGGGATTCCAGAGCTGTGGAAGGGGCACTTTGAAACTAGTGTTTGAGAACCAGGACCTCGCTTCCTTTAATCTTGAAAAATAAAACAGTGATGATCATGAACCAAGGTGTATACGGGGGACACAAGTGGGACCATACACTTGCAGGACAGGATACAAGAAGCGAGACTGGAAGGAAAGGCGGTGAGGGGGCCTCAACATCAAGCCAATGATGTTTAGAATAGATTGTGAATGGACCCATAGAAGGTGTATAATTTGGGCTCAGGTTAGCGTGATTAAGGCACACTAGCACTTGGGAGAGGAACGGCACTGGGAGACTCGTCAGAGGGAATGTTAGAATGTCCTAAGTGAGAGATATGAGGGCCTGAAGCAAGGAGGTGGAAATGGAAACAGGAAGAATTGGAAGGACACTCGGAAGTGGAATAGTGAGGTCTGGGTTCAAGAGAGGTACAGCTATCTCACTATGTGACTGGGCACTAGGGAAGCTCTGAACCGAGACAGGAAAGCCAGAAGAAGAAGTGGAGAAGGAGAAGATTCAAGAAGTCATTGAGTTTGGTTTAGGCTGGATGTGCTCAATGTGTAGTCCATGCAACATCCAAGTGAAGATATGAAGAGGGCAGACAGAAAGCACAGCCCAGGAATGTGTCACAGGCTCATCGATGAAGCCATGCGAGTCGATGAGACTGTCCAGGAAGAGAGCATAGAGAGAAGGAAAACAAGTGAAAATGAGGCCCTCAGGGACACTGACATGTAAAAGCCAGGTCAGGAATCAAAAACAGGACCTCTGGATCACCTCAGAAAATTGAAAGCTCATTAAATCTAGAAGAACTAAAAACAAAAGAAAAAAAGAAAAACAAAACAAAAAAAATAGGAAAGGAATAAATGAAATAATATTGGCAAAATGTTGATCATTGTTAAAACTGAGCCCTGAGCACAGGGTGTTTATTATAATGTCTCTACTTGTATATGTTTGAAAATTTTTTCCAAATAAAAATTAAAACCAAATTACTACATAAAAAGAATAAAATCCAAAGCCATTATTGGCGTCTAAGATTAGGGTTTCAGATGACTATGGAGTAGCAAATGGAAAACAAAGAAGAGAGGGCAGCTGGCATCGAATGCCACGTTTTGGACTTTGCTGGTGATGTGAGAGCGTGTTGGGGAGGAACAGGACCCTATCATTCATTCAGTGTCTCTACAGAAAACAAATGACTCTCACATTAGGATGATTCCCCAAGGGTTGAGTAAAGGGAATAGTTATGGTGTGAGAGCAGGGTGTAGGGAGAGCGCAGGAACACCTCACTAACTCTGGTACTAGTAACAGTGGGGTGTTACCCCCCTTTATCACAGTCTTGGTGGAATGCAGAAGTAAGCATGTGTGTCTCGCGGGTGTGTGGCTTGCCTAGAGGTACCTGGCTCAGCATGGGGCTTTGCTTCAAGCTGGTGTCCAGCTGGGCTGGGCTCCTCTCTGCAGATCAAGTTCTGGTCTATTGCAGATGGCTTCATCCTGGGGCCCAGTCTGAAGAAGCAGCAGTGCTCAGGGGGAGCTATTCTCATGGAGATGGCAGATGCCTAGAAACGGCACACAGAAACACAGGATGCTTCCAAAGGCCTGGGCTTGAAACAGGCAAAAACAATTGGTTCCACCCACATTCCATTGACCAAAGCAAGTCATAGAGCCAAGCCCAGGGGCAGGGGAAATACACCCCTACTTTTACAGGAGCAGCTACAAAGTCACATCCAGGCAGAGTATGGATACCAGGAGGGGTGAAGAATTGAAGCCAATAATTCAATCGCACACTCAAGGGTCAGGGAGAGAGTGCTTCGCAGCACGCAGGAAGAGGCCTGCGAAAAGGACCCCCTTGAGAGGACCTTCCATCTCGGGCATCCTGAGGAGATCCCACAGGGCGGTGCCGGCGGAACAAATGTCTGGACCTCCCCAGGTCTCCTGCCCAGTTTTCTCACTTGCTGGACCCAGCTGGAAGCCAGAAAGCCAAGGAGCCCTCTGATGGGGTCCAAACAGGTCCACCTCCCAGGGCAGGTAGCAGTGTGGGGAAGAGTGACAGTGAGTCTGGAGGGACAAAAAGAGGATCTGGGCCCAGCGCTGGCCAGCTACTAGAAGAGAACAAAGTGAAGAGGCCCAGCACGCGAACAAATCCTCATCTTCCTCCAGTACAGGCCAGGAAAATGGGGAACCTGCGGGTACAGAAGTTGCAGGAGTCTCTAAGCGGCCTGCACTGCCACATGGGCATCTGAGCCAGGGGGATGGGCAGACACCAAGCCCTAAGAGAGGTTTTTTCCTTCCCGCAAGGAAGAGACACAGCTGGAGGTGGAAACAGGCAATTAAGACTGATTGTCTGACTCAGCAATAAAATTAGGCTGTGACAGCTAATGATTGTGAAGGGGAGCCCAGGTCAGGCAATCAGTGGGGGAATGATGCTTGAGGGGACCAGAGAGAAGGTTCTGAGTCCAGAGGCTCTATCGGGGCAGCCCCTCCCAAAAGGGCACCTTTTACTGAGCCGGACCAACACTCCCCTGCTAGACTAGAAGGAAGCTCTTGACATTTGCGCTGGTTGTGTTTCTGGAGACAAATTAACGTAGAATGGAGCCAATGTAATAGTAACAATCCACAGCAATTTTCTAAATACAGTAAATGTATTATTTTATAAGCAAAGAATCCTTACTATTGGGAGGGGGGATAAAATGAGCCCCTCAAACTAAATTCTAGGTTTTGTATGTCCAAAGCCCCAAATCAGGGCTCACTTGCTTTATTCATCCACAAAAAAACTGAAGGTGCCCCAAGCACACATTAGAAAAGCAGGTGTTAGATTTATAGTCAGCAAGAGCATGGACTCTGAAACAAACTGCCTGGATTCAAATCCCAGTTTGGGGGCTTATTCAAGCCATGAGCCCGGGCAAGTCACTAAATCTGTGCCTTGGTTTCTCCAGCTGTAAAATGGAGGTGATAATAAGAGCATAGAGTTGTTGTGAATATAATGAGTTACTGGATGTGAGCATTTACCAGAGTAAGATCCAGTCAGCGTCCTTACCTTCTGCAGCTTCACCCTGTGTCACAGGTCCGGCAGCCTGGGGACAGAGCGTTCCAGCCTCTCTCTGAGCCTAGCCTTCACCTTCATCTCAGCTTAGCATGGGGCACCTCTGAGCCAGGCTTGCTCTATCACCTAAGGCTGGAACCAGCGGACATTTCCTTTCTCGTGAGTGCTCTGACCAACCCAACCAGCACTGACTCAAGGTTGATGAGAACAGTTAAAGGAGTGTGAAAGAGGCGCTAGCAGCGGAAGGAACTCAGCATTTGTGGGAAAAAAATATGGACCGCTTCAGGAATTTACGTGTCATCCTTGTGCAGGGGCCACGCTAATTTCTGTATCGTTCCAATTTTAGTATATGTGCTGCCGAAGTGAGCACGAAACTCAGCATTTTCATGAAAGGCGTAACAAACCTACTGGAATAACTTTAGTCCCAGGAAAAGGAGGGGCTCAGCAAAGGCAGTTCGCTCTCCATGGCTTGGCATTTCATCAGTTGTTGAGTCTCCCTATCTCCCTGAAGCTTTCTCTCCTTGGGCTTTCAGTTTTGGGGTCTCTCTCCTCGTCTCTCCCGCTTTCTCACTCCTTTCTATCCCTTCTGCTCTCTCTCTCTCTCTCTCTCTCTCTCTCTCTCTCTCTCCTTCTCTCCTTCTCTCCCTCCCTCCATCTCTCTCTCTCCAAAGCCTGCTTCCGTAAACCAATAGGCTGGGGCCTTGTAAGAAGAGTAAGAGACACCAGGAGTGTGTGTGCACAGAGGATTGGCCAGGGGGAAGGCAGCCATCTGAAAGCCAGGAAGAAAAGTCTCACCAGCAACCAACCCTACTAGCAACTTGATCTTGGATTTCCAGCCTCCAGAACTATGAGAAAATAAATATCTGTTGTTTAAGCCAAAAAGAAAACAACACCTGCTTTCCACTGGTTTTTACATGTGTTTTGATCCTTGGTTGTCTGTGGATCCATAGATCTCAGCACACACACAATTATTTTTTCCTTTCAGTGATAACATCTGGGATCTATTTCAGCTCTGTCAATAATACACCGTATGATGTTCAGCAATCAGATATGCTTAATGTGTGTCACTCACTCTTCTAAATGCTTTGTGTTTAAAATTAACTCATTTAGTTGTCAGGGCAACCCATGAGGGAGGGACTTTTATTATCATTATCTTTGTCTGTGGTAAATTAGATTATTATTCACCAAATATTTTGGTTTCCCTCCCTGCAGTGTTCCTGCCTGTAGCAGATTTGAACATCCCCACCTGGTTGGACTAAGGAGTGACTGTGCGATTTTTCTTTAGCCAATAAAATAAGGGCAGAAGTGTCACGTGTCATTTCCAGGAAGAAGCTTTAAAAGCCAGTGTGTCTTACCGTGTTTTCTTTTCACGGTGACAGGATGACTGGCAGTGTGCCAGTTAGTGGCTGCTGTCAGTCTGGGTCTGAGGATGCAGTCGACATGGAGCAGAGCCAAAGCGACTCATGAAGGACACGCAGTGTAAACAAGAAGGAAACATTTGTCGTCTGTCATTGAGATTTTCAGAGTTGTTTGTTACTGCAGCATAACCTAGTCTCTCCTGACTCACAATACTCATTTTCGGATACGGGAACTGAGGCACATTTAGAGTGTGTCAGGAGTCTGGCTTGAGTCTAAGCGCCTAACCACTAGTTGGTATTACCTCAATGAACCTCAATTCCTGGTTTATGAGGTTTATTCTGTACCCTACCATGTTTCCCCGAAAATAAGACCTAGCTGGAAAATAAGCCCTAGCATGATTTTTCAGGATGCTCGTAATATAAAATAAGCCCTACCATATTTTCCCGAAAATAAGACCGGGTTTTATATTAATTTTTGCTCCAAAACACGCATTAGGGCTTATTTTATATTACGAGCATCCTGAAAAAAGCATGCTAGGGCTTATTTTCCGGTTAGGTCTTATTTTCGGGGAAACAAGGTAGATGAAGGCAAATGAATGCTGTTTCTTTCAGTCTCATTCATCTAGTTCTCACTCATTCCATTGCCTGTTTTCTTTATAGCTTTAAACATGTTTGGCATATTTATTTTACAGCTGACGCTGGTAAAGCGCAAGGAAACTGAGGCGTTCACAGCTGCTTACGGATGTTCTCATCATGGGTATAACTAGAGACCCTATCATCCATGTTCCCAGCTCAGGACACACTCAAGGAAAGAATTCCTAAACCTCCACTTCGCCCCACCGAGCTTCCCATCTTTGGTGTCTGGGAAAGGATAATAATTGCTATGCTTTATTTAGTATCTGCAATGCTCCAACAACCACACAAATATGATTTCTAATTCTTAAAGCTACACTACCAAGCAGGAATTATTCCCATTCTTCTTGATGAGGACATTGCGGTCCCATAACACAAAGGTGTCTAAGGTCACACACCTCGCATGTTTTAGGCTCCTGATCCCACCTCAGAGCCACCTGACACTAAGGCCTGTGTCCTTTCCACCAGGCTGCTATTGTAGCAAGCATTGCTCCAGCTGGTCTCTTTTATCATCTGTGACCTGGGAGGTATCTGAGTCTTTCAGTATATTCTATGCTAAGTAATAATTAAAATGCTTCTGAAGAAGGAAGGGGCGGCAAGCTGAATCTAGGCAAATTCCTTGGAAAGCCTTAATGTAAGAACAACAACAACAACAACAAAAGAAAACAGGCTTAAAAAAACAAGTAAAACAGCCAAAGCAGTTTGAGGTTTTAGTATTTAAATAATAAGGCCGAGCATAGAGCTGAGGAGTCTTTGATTCCACCTTTCTGAGCTCTCGACCAAACCTTAATGAAGCAAACCTCCACGGGAGGCATCCCAATTAGCCCTATTTTCCAGATGATCTGACCAGGACCCCAAAGTCTGATTTCCTGTCCCTCGTGTTCATCTGGGAACAAAACTATCGCTATTGAGAGACTATGCACCAAATACCACCTGTACATATAACTGCCTGATTTTTACAACAGGCTTATGTTGAACCATTGATCATTGCTGTCTTTCAATATTTTTTTTCTGATAATGAGCCAATTTATAATCTAAAGCCAAGCGCTGTCAGGCCTGGTCTTTTTTTTTTTTTAAAGTGTCATCATAATTATTATTTGGTATTGCCATCTGAGTCACATTTTTAAAAATTAAAGGCTTTCTTGTGCTTCTGGAAGCTACTTCTTCTGGAATATTTTGTCCTCAAAACATCCCCTCACAGCATGGCCTCACAAATACCGAGTCATTAGTGTAACCTTCTCAAAACCCTTTCTCCTTCTTGATCCCATTTTCAACAAAACCCCCAAATCATAACACCTTATTCACACAGCTGCCACTCACAGAATGCCTACAACATGCCAGGCCTCCTGCTAGATGCTGGGAAAAATGCAAAGCTATACAAGGCACAGCCCTGCCCTCACCACTCAGTCTCAAGGGCATTAAATATAAAAATCAGTACTGTTACGTGATATTAACAATTGGAAGCCAGGTAGGGTATTTTGCTTCTAGAGAGAAATCAAGGTTCCATCCACTTCCCCAAGCCTCCATTCTATCCCCACAATCAAGGAAACGGTGTTGATGGGAATTGATCAGGTTTAATATTCCTTGGACCACAGTGCCAAGAAGTGATGTTTTTGGTTATAAAAGCAAAGAGACTGAGCGCTGAGGCCCCTGGGCTCTCTCTGGACTCTTTGCAATCTTCTTTCTCCCTGGACTAGGAGTGAGAGAGACCTGGGGCTACCGCCTCCTTGGGAAGGACCTTTGTTTCCTGATGTGGAACCAGAGTGGAGCCCAGGAGGAGACCACAAGGCCTCCCTAAGCTGGCAAAAGGCTTTCTTGCAGTTCCATAGCAGATGACATTAGGACATGAGCGTTAAGAGAAATTATCCAAAACATGATCAATTCAAGAGAGTACAATCTGTCCTTTCAATGTCATACTGAACTGCTGTTTAACAGGCCTATCCAAGAATTATTTGATGTGTCATGAGAAGGTACCATTCTATGAACATGCTATTTACTACTAATTAAGACTCAGACTCAATAACATTGCCTTTTAACTTATAGATTTATGACTTGTAGAGATGCAGATGATTTCTGATAAGTAGATAAGATAAACCCAAAGGTTTTGGTTTTGTTGCCCTGTGGGACATTAAAGCAACTTTGTATCTAACCCAGTGATCTTATTCTGACATTTCTTTTTAAATATAGATTAGAATTTATACTTTGACAGAGACCGGAGACCAATCAGTGATAAGGAGAATTCCTTTCCCTGGCCTTGTCCTCCGGCATTTATGTCCCTTGGGAACCTCAAAGGGGAGTGGCTGTGGCAAGAATAGATTTCAGTGTATGGGATCTTAGGTTCTGGCCAAATACCCCTCCATGTCTTCGAATCAAGACCAGAAGTGACATATTGTAAAAAGCAGAAGTTTAAAATCAAATTATGTGCAACAAAATGCATAAATTAGTATTGGATAATAACCCAAAATATGGAATAAATATCCATGAGTTCATACTGATATAAATAAATGATTGAAGAAATAAGTAAGTGGGGAAGAAGAGAAAAATCTCCTGTGCAGAAAAATCCCAAATAACTTATATAGACCCTCTGCCCTTAAGGAGGGGGGAGCATAATTCCCCCCTCCTTAAATCTCTTAATTGTGACAAATGTACCAGACTAATGGATAATACTAATAACAGGAGAAACTGTGGGGTATACAGAATCTCTGTATTAGTTTCACGATGTTTCATAACACCACATACAGATTTAAAAAAAAAAAAATCAAATTGAATCCCAATTCCACAGCTTATTGACTGTAACCTTCGATAAGTCATTTAACCTTTCTAAGTCTCATCCATAAAATGATGATAATATTACCTGCCTCACAAGATTGTAATAAGGCTGACAAGCGAAAGTACCTGGTTCTCTCCATCTTCACTTTAGGGCTATTCAAAGGCACTTGAATGAACCTGGAAGGTGTGGGGTGGTAATGCACTCTCATTTGCCTGGAAACCAATCTCCAATGCATCTTCTTGAGACACTCTTTCGCAGTGCCAGGTAATGAGCCCAGCCAGCATAAAGCTAAATAAATGTAACCTCAGCAATTTCAAAAATACATCTCCAATGCCCTCCCAGTCTCGCGTTCTTGGTCTCCAAAGAAGGAAGGATGGTGTGGAAAATGTGGTTGAGTTTGTCTGGGCTTGCAAAGAAGAACAAAGCTTGAGTGTGGTATGTGGGGAAGGGAGCCTGGCCTCAGAATAAGCCTGAGGGGCTTTGGAGGGTGATTAGCTAAAGAGAGGAGCCAAGCTTCTCCCCTAGAAGCTTCTGTTTGGATAGGGTAGTCACACAGTCCACATGGGGCCTGGAGCTCAGGGATCAGGCCGCTAGGCAGAGCTGGGGTGCTCCCTGGCATGCCTCTCTGGACCATGAACTGGGCTTGGGAGGATGTGGGACTTTGATAAGCTGTCCCTTACAATCTGTCCCTTTTTCTTATCCTGTTATTGTTAATGTGTTTGTGTGTGCAATCGGTTTCTCATTGCACATTTTAAGGAAGTTTGGCTGTGGTGAACTGTTCAATTGGATCTGCTTTCCTCTAAAAAGGCTCCTGTGTTAGGTCGGCATCATCATTTTCACGGTTTTGTTCATCAGGATTCAAACCACCAGATGCTTTCTAAGAAAGGGAGTTCTACTTGCACATGCCTGTTTTATCAGAGAGCTACACCAGAGGGCAGTGTGGGTGCTCTGTTTTGGAGACGCCCTTTGTTCCTAGAGTGTACAGCTGAGTAATGGGTATTCTCCTGGTGTTTTCCTGAGTAATGAAAGAGGAAGGGAGGTATATTCATTTTCTATTGCTAGTGTAACAAATTACCACAAGCTTACAACACCCATGTATTAGCTCACAGCTCTGTAGGTCAGATGTCAATTGCTTTCACAATCACAGATAGGAGGCAACAACAGGTGTGGCTGGTGGTGAGGTGTGATCCAGGAAACTTAAGTCTTTTACATTTGAGCCATAAACTTGGCTAGTGAACTTTCTCTGGCTACAGCCACTTTAGTCCAGGAAAAGAAAAGGACAGGATTCACCGGGTTTGTGAAGAGCACCCGAGAGCCACTGAAACGGGATTCTGCTAGGTTTACAAACTTCCCTGGGTGTTCCTGAAATTGGACTTCAGATCCAAGTTTCATTTCCTGTGACAGGAGAGCTGGGACGGTATTCGATTCAACAATACTGAAATTTTTCTAACTCTCAAACAAATTTAAAAGCCCCTCCTGACTCTAGAATTTTTCTTCTGAGGTCTAGACCCCCTTCAGGCTGCTCTTTAACTGTTCTCTTTTGCAAGTTTCCCTGGGAGGAAATGAACCTTTCAGGGCTTCAAAATGAACAATCAACCAAAATCCTCCCTCCACTTTTGTTGCTGTTGCAATAGACCCATCGATGTTACGCTAAATGGAGAACCGCAAAGCAGAACTGGGTTTAGCTGTACTGTCCCATCGTATAAGACAGAGAAACTGAAGCCTGTGTTTTCTTATTTTCTCAAATACGCTGCATTTTCCATTTTAGAGAATAGAAGCAGTTGAAGACAGGTCTGTGTTCTCTCTTGACTAGAGACATTCTTTTTTCTTTACAAACTTTGTTAACCAATTAGGAATCTTCACTTACTTCTTACTTGGTATTTAAGATACATAGGGTTTTGCTGTTCAAATATGGTGAAGAAACATGTGCATTTAAGTAGTATACTTGGTTCCAAGATGTGAGGAGATGCTGGAAACCTCTACAGACTCCTTGGGATCCCAGCTGCCAAGCAGTCACAAGAGAAAGAGTGTGCGAATGGGCTCTTCAAAGAAAATAGCAAATGCTCCTCTTTCTTCTGCTTCTCTCCCTGACAGTCCTGCAAATAAGATACGGTTGTTAATCTATAACAGGAAGGGGATGCTAAATCTGGTGGACAGTACAGAAGATGCTACAATGAGGGAAAACTCTGTGGGGAACGGCTTGTTACTTGAGTTGACTTTGAGACACTTCATTGCCTACGTCTGTTCTGCCAGCTGGCTTCACAGGGACCATAAAGCCTCCAAAAATACTTTGTGTAAGATTGTGTGTGTCTTCATTAATTTACCCGGGTGACTTCAGGTGGGGCATCACTCCACAAGGAGAAGTCGGGTCCCAGCACAGACATCGAGTCACGCTCATGGAATCACCAATGCCCACATTGTCACAGAAATCCGCTCACCCACTGCTTCCTTTTTGGCAGCCTTCCCTCGGCTCAGGGTGCACCCTACTCCCCTATCAAAGCTGACTTTGTGTTTCTCACTTTTATCAGCACATTTCCATTCAGCAGCCAGGCTGTCCTGGACCAATGGCACTGTCTAGTCAATATGCCTAGCACATAGCAGGCACTTAAAATTCATTAGCTGAATCCAACATGTCCTCCTTGACTTCCAAATTAACATTTTCTCTCAGCTGGATGGGATGGCTTCCTTCCCCAATTGAGATGCAGTTTTCTCTGACTCTGTACCAGGACTGGCCATATGAGTAAAGAAGATAAACTATCCCCACTTTCAAAGACATTGCCCCAACTGGTGTTACATACTTGTAAAGATCCTAGGCATTCATTTTTCTAAACCCGCATTAAGAATAGTTACACATTAAGCTGGTGCTCCTCGGTTCCAAATGGACATTGGGCTTATTTAGGGCCTTTCTGACAAACAAATTGTCAAAGCATATGGCTATTTTCTTTACTGATACCACAGTTTCTCTTCTACAGATTGACACCAGAGAAAACACTTTAAACCTCTGGACCCATGAGAGACCTGAGGAGCGGAGAGAAGGGAGAAGAAAAGGCCAAAAGGGAGATAGAATATACTAGAAAAAAGTGAGACTATGCTGAGAAATAATCCCAAAGCATAAGAATGCCAGGTATAAGATAACAGTCTTGCCTTTCAAAATTAGAATAACCTAAATGTCCAATATTAGAGGAATGATTAGGTAAAGTATAATCTATTCATACAACGTGCAGGCATCAAATGTTTACTTTGAAGAATGTGTCACAGCAAAGGAAAAGTTTATGGAATGATAGTGAAAAAAAGCAAAACAAAACTATATTGTGCTGTAATCTACTTATCAATTTATGTGTATGTACCGTGTTTCCCCGAAAATAAGACCTAGCTGGACAATCAGCTCTAATGCGTCTTTTGGAGCAAAAATTAATATAAGACTCGCTCTTATTTTACTATAAGACCAAGTATTATATTAATTTTTGCTCAAAAAGATGCATTAAAGCTGATTGTCCGTCTTGAGAGTATGATGCTAAGCGAAATAAGTCAGACAGAAAAAGCAGAGAACCATATGATTTCACTGATATGTGGTATATAAACCAAAAACAACAAGAGAACAAGATAAACAAATGAGAAACAAAAACTCATAGACACAGACAATAGTTTAATGGTTACCAGAGGGTAAGGGGGGCGGGGGGTGGGAGATGAGGGTAAGGGGGATCAAATATATGGTGATGGAAGGAGAACTGACTCTGGGTGGTGAACACACAATGGGATTTATAGATGATGTAATACAGAATTGTACCCCTGAAATCTATGTAATTTTACTACAATTGTCACCCCAATAAATTAAAAAAAAAAAAAAAAGCTGATTGTCCGGCTAGGTCTTATTTTCGGGGAAACAGGGTACCACTGTTAGACTGAGGGAAAAGTAAGGGTGGAGGGGAGGTCAAGTGAATAATAGTACCCTAAAGAGCACTGACATCCATGGAAGGAGTGCCTTCAAAGGAGATAGAAAAGACAAAGCAAAGACGCCATGAAAAGGAGTGAACCAAGAGAGCTTGAGGTCCTAGAAGCTGGGAGAAGATGACACGTTCAAGGTGTCAGGCATTTTACATATATTACTACACTTAGTCCTCACCAAGAGTGGGTGACCCCATTCTAGCCATTTGTGTGATGAGCAAATTTTGAGCAAAGTTTCAAGAGGAGCTGAGCAAGCTGGACAAGATCTCAGGATAAGGGAGTGATAGGATTTGAGCTGAGTTCTGCCTCTTAAGCAAAGCCCATGCTCTCTGCTTTACCCCAGGCTTCCTCCCTGCCATATTAAAACTTTCTTCTAAATGCACTTGTATATGACGTCATGATTTAGAGGGATCAGTCAGTTGCATTTCCTATTCAATGAGTACACTTCTGATACAAGGAAGGACAGAGGTAGGAGGGAAGCGTAAGACAATGGACCCCAGGGTGATCAATTAGTATGGGAATTGCAAACTGCATTGCTTACAGGGCAGGTAAGGCAGAAGGGGAAGCACTGTGGCAACCTGGAGCATGCAGACACTGTCTAAAGGGGGCAGGAATCCAGGAATCTCACGGGCTGACATCAGCTATTCCAATTTGTTGAGAGACACCAGATATCTGGATTTGATCTTTCTCCATGAAATTTTCCATTTTTAAAAGTGGGGAGCTAAATGAAAACATTGTTAAACACTATGCAAACAAAACAATTCTGTGGAGGAGATTGAGCCCAGGTTTAGGCCACTGTCGTTGTATCTCTCCGAAGGTAATTTGTCTTCAGGAGCTACACCTTCATGTAGAGCCAATCCTCGCAGGCTAAGAGGAAATCCCCGAGCTGGGCTTGGGTGGAGGTGCTCCTCTTTCCATCTTCCTTCCCCAGCTTCTCTCATTGGGCCCATCACTCAGTTTTCCATGATGAATTCTTTGTTGGGTTCTGTTCCATGGAGTTAAAGGAGCACGGAATGTCTTTCAGCTCAGCCCTTCCTTTCTAGGAAAATAAATGGCTAGTTCCCTGGAGTTGGGGATTTTTTTATGCAATGAATTTCCTCTTTTGAGATTTATGGCAGTAGCTTTGTGAGAGATTTGTAGTAAGTAGTGTTCGGGCTGTATGTCTTAAATCCTCAATGCCACAGTCATAACTCTCCAGGAAGGAAATGATAAAAGATCACAGTAGCTAATATTGCATTATGATGATACTGTCTCCGCAGAAATGATTGCCGTCTTGCTACTGCTGTCTTACTTAGGAAACGTGAGCTCTTCAAATGTGCTTGAGATATCTATCTTGGTGGTGCTTTGTGAGATCCAGAACCTACAGGTGAAGAGAGCAAACATTTACTGAGTGTCTTCCGCTCCCCTTTTCACTAAGGATCAAAGAAATGAATGTTCCCAAGGTCTCCATCTGTAAAACCTCTCTGGTTCCAAAGCAGATCTTGTCTACCACAACACATGGAATATATTTTTATATATAAGAGAATGTCCAATGAATCAAGGTTGATAGGAGAAAATGGTGAAATATTCTTATCTTTTTAGGTTTAACCTGAATCTGTTTCACTTTTAGATTTAGTGTGTAGTGTATGGGAAGCACAGGAGATAAACAGTCTAAATGACACCATGAGGAAACAATCAGACAAACCCAGACTATGGAATAAAGACAATCATCCCAGTCACTTCGAAAAGCCAATGTCATCGTGAAAAATGTTGGGGTACTCGTCTAGACTAGAAGAGATTGAAAGGACAAATTAACAAATGCAATATATAAACCTTGGACCCTGATTCCAATTTTGGGAGCAATTGACAAAATGTGAATATGGGCTAGATGTTAGATGATTTTAGAGATTATTATTAGTTATCTTAAGTAGGATAATGGTACTGTGGTTATGCAGGAAAACAAACTTATTCTTAGGAGATATGTGCTGAAATACTTAGGAGTAAAGCATCATGATGTCTGCCCTTTAATTTCAAATGACTGAGAAAAAAATTAAATAGGTGTAAAATATTATCAATTGCTGAATCTAGGTGGTGAGTATGTAGGTATTATTACACTATTCTTTTAACTTTTCTGTGCATTTAAATTTTTCACAGTATAGCCACGGGGATACGAAAGTCAATTTGGGGAATGTAATCAATAATGTAAAGATTTTGCAGAGTATCAGATGGAAACTTGTCTCATTAGGGAGACCACCTCAGGGATGATGTAGATGCCTGATCACTGCACTGTACACCTGAAGCTGAAGCTGAACAATAATAAATGTCAACTACAATTTTGTACATATATATATATATTTTTTCACTATATATATATATAGTCACAAGAAGTGGAGTACAGGATTAGGAATAGAGACAGTGGAAATGTAATGGCTGTGTGCGATGTCAGAGGGGTAGTGGATGAGGGGAGGGGGGTTATCACTGTGTGAGGGATATAAATGATAAATTTCTAACTATTACATTGGTTGTACACCTGAAACTAACTAACTAACTAACTAAATAAATAAATAAATAAATAAATTTTTCATGGTGTAAAGTGAACATACACAAATAAAAAACTTGATTAAGCTGCCTCAGAATGATGGCGAGGGGGCTGCCCTGAATAAGGTCAAAGCATTTTATAATTCCGTTAGAAGATCAAAACTATGGACAAGCTTACATAGCTTAGACTATATGTTCATTGTAATAAATATAAAAAATACTTTAAAAGGATAGATGTACATAACTATAGCCATGTAAAACACCATTTGCAGGTGGACATGAACTAGAAATGTATCTATTAGGTTAGTGATTTATTTTTTCAAAATTACTCTTGCTGTATTATCTTTTCCATTAACATAGTCTCATAAAGTAAGCTCATAAATCAAGATGGAAAAAAATCATAACTCTTTTGCTCTGGTGTTTAGTTACAGATGAATATTTTTCTTTTAAGAGCTATTCTTGAAGCCCAATGAAAAGAAATACTCTATTTTTATCATCAGTAAATACATTGAGTTTATTGTATTACTAATAACAAATCATTGTGGAAACCTCAGCTTCATAATTCTAGAGTGGTTAAAAAGATCTGGGAAATATAACAATAAGTGAAATTAAATAATTAAAAATTCAAAACAGCTTCAGAAAGTTAAAAGTTGGTTCATGAATGCCCAAACAAATAGTTTCATCTAAATTATAAGAAAAACCATCTAAAAGAGTGATCAGCAAATATAGGGTGGCCCCTTGTTTTTTGTAAATAAAGTTTTATTGGAACACAGCCATGCTCATTCATTTATATATTGTCTGTGGCTGCTTTCATGCCACAATAGCAGTTAAGTGGTTTCAACAGAGACGGTGTGGCATGCAAATCCTAAAATATCACTATCTAGTCCAAAAAATATTTTGCCCAGTCCTAGTCTCAAAGAATATATGTATGTAAAAAAGGATTAAATGAAAACATGGAAAAACAAAGTTGATTCATTATGGTAGAAGTATTATGATTTTTTATTCATATTTTTAACATTTACTCATTTTATTCATATTTTTAACATTTACTCATTTAACATTTTATTCATATTTATAACATTAATTATGGTTATAATGTGGTTTGTTCATTACATAAGTGTTTTTAAGAAAAAATAATTGAATGAGTCTTATTACTGCTTTTACAGTATGTGAAATTGTGAGGAGGGAAGCCAATAGCAAATATATATTATATAGTTATTAAAGCCTGACATGGAAATTCTAATTCTTACGGTTGCGCCAAAGAAAAGCAGAAATACAGAGGGAGAAGGATTATCAAGGTAATTCTCACAGGATTGTTCATAATAACAAAATAGTGGAAATAGGGTAACCATTAAATAAATGATGGTGTCTATATCGTGAAATATTATACAACCATAAAAATGATACTTTAAAAAAGGATTTATTACTTTTGTAATTAGAAAAAAATATTTTTAAAGGATGAGGTAATTTTCACTGACAATGAAAAATGTTCATGATAGTGGTATTTAAGAAATAAATTACAGAACATTTCAAAATATCTATTTACAAGCATTATCTTCATAAAAATATCTGGAAAATATAAACTATATCAACAGTAGTTTAGGAATGATAGTTGGGAGGACTTTTCTTTCTTCTTAATAGAATTCTAGAGTATTTAATTTTTTTATGATCATGTATAACAAGAGAAAAAAAATATATATATCCATATTTTAAAATAATACTTATTAAAATTTTTAAATGACCTAGTTAAATGTGTATGAAAACTAAATACAAAATTACAGAGAGAATATGATCTCAAGTTCAAGAATAAAATGTATACAAGAAAAAGTCAAAATATTAAGTGTTGCTTCTGGGTGATAGCATTGTGGATGATTTTTACCTTATCTTTTTTTATACTTTTCTCTATCTCCCTGATCTTTCTACAATGAACATTTACAACTTGGATAATCCAGAAAAAATCTTAAAGTAAGAATTTGTTAAAATAACTTTTAAAGGAAAAGAAAATTATTACAGCTACTGCCAATCCATATTACCTGACTTTTGAATCTCTTTCTCTCTCTGTCTCTCTCTCACACACACACGCACATGCATGTGTGCAGTAATTCCTGACAATAATGAGTTCTACTATTGTAGCTCTAATTCCTTTAGTGACCCACCCATCCACACAAATCCACACAAACTCAGGCAAACAAGTAGACCACTGTCCCTGAGATTTGTCCAAAGCACCGTTCTCTACTTCTTCTGGTCCACCCTTCCTTACTTTTCCTCCTTCCCTATGTCTTTAAGGCTCATCTGTCTCTACATCTCAGTAAATGATACTTCTGGCCTATTATGCTCTTTTAACAAGTTCAGGGAAGATTTTAGCCTCCACCCTCTTCCATGATTCTGTTAGTCTCCATCCGGAAGTTTACCATAAAGTCTCAGAGAGGAGACAATTTTCATTTTTGGACCCATCCTCACCTCAGGATCCAGGCAATTTAGGTGGCCATTCCTCCCCCACCCTGCCTGGGCGGGGGGAATTGAACAGTTTACATAGGCAGCTTCTTTGAACCAGTCTCCCTCAACTTGCTGGGTGGGTCAGATTTTGCAACCTAAACTATGTGCTGCAATGATATAGGATAAAAAGAAAAGAGAATGATTAGAAAAAAACAAAGGAAAGAAGCACAAATTGAAGAGCAGAGCTTCATTTTTAAGTGACCAGTTTAAGGAAGGAGATGAGTTTTCTGCCTGACTTTGATTGTCCAGGTCTAGGCTGGGCTCAGGGGAGCACCCGGAGGAGGCAGAACAGAAGGCTCACTGCTTATGGGACTTGAGCTCTCAGTATTCAGGTCCTCCCTAGACCTGTGTGTGTTGCCATGGGCTTGACATGTTACAGGTGGCTATCTTGGGTTTAAATATTCTGCCCCCTATCTTGACTCCACAAGTCAATTAAGACTTCTTTGGAGGAGTGGGTCTGCCCTGCCTCACTAGGCTGGAAACAAAGGGCTCAGCTCCGTGAGGGGAATGTGGTCAGCCCTCTCTCTCAGCTCACTAAGCAACCTGTTGACAAGCTTATAATTACCAGAACTGTGCGCTACACAATGAATGTTCTTGGGGATTTTAATGATCGAAGTGAATGACCAAGCTTCAACATTTGGAACCATGCTTGAGAAGAATAATTGCTTTAAAGTGTTTCATAAATTGTTGCTAGGAGATCACATCAAGATGGGCCTTTTTACTTACAACTTGAAGTTCAACTGGCAGGAAATTCTCCCATTCAAAATATTATAGATAGGCAAACATAACAATTCAAAAGAGAAAGAAAGACAGAAATCTACTGCCTGTTAGAGAAAATCTTTCGCCTGAACCAAAATGCAGAATAAGAGGCAAGACAATGTTGATGCCAGTTATGGACTTGCATCTCAGTTCTTACTAGTTATATGATCTTGGACAATTCTTTTAATGTCTTTTATTCTTGTTTTATAATCTGAAAAATGGGACTACCAATAGCTCACTCATAGAATTAGAGATAACGAACACATGAACGTACTCTGCACGTAATACTCAATATTTTATATATTAATTATTTATACTCACCTATTCCAAAAGGTTTTGAGGTAGCTTACATAATTATTTCCTGTCTTAGTTTCTGTTCCTGACAAAGCAGCTCCTGACACAAGGTATTGGGTACAGGTGGCTTATTTGGAAGGTAGTACCAGGAAGCTCAATTGAGACAGTGAAGAAAGTAAGATTGGGAAGGGAGAACAGTCAATAAAAATTGCATCAATGAGCAGGAAAATCCACTATGGATCAATCCTGCTGGGAACCCTCTGAAGGACCATGTAGACCACATCTCAGCATTCTGCCGAGAGATGGGGAAGCTCAGGTATTTACCCATTGACTCTCATCTCAAGGTGGTTAAGGCTTGCCCCTGGGAGCCTTAAATAACCAGCATCTCCACCGTGCCCCTAGCAGTCTGGTAATTTCTGGGCGGACAGAAGAAAACACTCAGGAAGAGAAGCAGGAAACTGCAGTTATGTGTGCCCAAGAACTATCTTCCTCCAGCTGCATGTGAACTTGGAGGTGGGCGAAAGGAATATGGGTGGGGCATCAACAGAATCTGCTACACTTCAGATTCAACAAGGTAAAATTAGTTGATAAGAAACTGAAGTCAAATAAGAGTAGATAATCTGTAAATGTTGCTGTATCTAACACAAGGTTGTTTTGTAGAACGGCTGGCTGTGATGACATAACATTTTTTTCTTTTTTTTCTAGATTTCCAATCAACAAAATAGCCTGGAACTTGGACGAGGGTTCTACATTAGTGTGGGCAATAAATGGTTGAGCAAATCCTTTATATATGGCAGCCCCTTTTTGACCATGATTCAGGGGATTTGGAATATTCTTATGGGATTCAACTATAGCTGGACTTCAGGCTTCAAGCATTAAATTTGAACTCTGGGCACCCAACCTCCATCCAGTTCCCTGTCAGGAATCAGAAAGGTGAGCTACGGAAAGGAAAGAAGGAAGTCAAGAAGGGAAAAACAAGCAGGAGTACTTACTTCAGCTACTTCCCTGTCTAGTGGTCCCTCCCCTGCCTGACAGCTACTTGCCATCTACATCACTAAAAAAGTTAGGCGGGCTCAAACTTAGCACTCCTTAGTATGGAAGAGCAAAAGCAGTTATCCTCCAAAGTATTCTCAGCATGTCTGTTCCTCACCCAGCCCTGAGAAGAGCGTTAGCAGAAACCTGATGTTCCCAAAGGAATAAAAAGCCATGTTGATGGTATAGACAGGAAGGAAAGGGATAAGGCAGGGCAATGTCCCAGGAGGAGGCAGAAAGGCTGGCAATGCCTCCCCCCAAGACCCCCAACCTCCAGCTCTCTGCCAGGAATCAGAAAGGTGAGCTACGGAAAAGAAAGCAGGAAGGAAGTCAAGAAGGGAAAGACAAGCAGGAGAGAGGCAACCATTATATAGCCTCCTGATGGGAGAACACAACACAACTTATGAAGTAGTCTGGCTGAAAAATTGAACCTGAGTTTGATCAAGGCTCTAGCTTTATCTACCGATGTGCAATATATGCAGAGGACAGAGAAACATGCTAAATGCCACTACGGGATGCATGAAAAATCCAGACTGGGAAACTCTATAGAATAAACAAGCAGGTTTCTTCAACAAATAAAGAGAAACCCCATAGATTCAAAGAGACTTACAAAAAAAAAAAAAAAAAGAGAGAGAGAGAGAGAGAGAGAGAGACTTACAAGATATATTAACTAATTGCATTGTGTGAATCTTATTTAAATAATAAAGATAATTTCGATCTTTATTCAAACAAAAATTATGAGTTTATGAGAAAGGAAATTTGAATACTGACTGAATATCATATTATGAGTAATATTATGATATTGTTAATTACGTGGGTCATGTTTATTTTAAGATAAGAGTCTATCTTTTAAAGATACATAATTAAATATTAGTGGTGAAATTACATATTTTCTGGAATATTCTTTAAAAAGAATAAAGGAGATAAAGGTAGATAAATAGGCTTGGTCATGGGCTGATGGACACCTGGGGCTCTTAAGCTATTTTGTCTATTTTTGTGTATATTTGAGATTCTCAACAATAAAAAGGTAAAAATACAAAACAAAATAACAACAAAACCCACTAGGCAAGTGTACTACCTTTAGGAATGACCAAGAGGCTTATGAAGTCTATTTCAGCAGGGGGTGTATGTTGGATCTGAGGACATGTTCGTGAGGAAGCTTTGGTTTCCCAGCCCTAAGAAGGATCAAGGTGAGGTCCAGAGTGGAGGGAGCAGAATGCAACAAGATTGACACCTGGTATTAGGGATCCAGCCTCCTGCCATCTGGCCCCTAACAATCCAGCCCATAACACTGGAACCAGTGTCTGATTCCAGAATCCACATTTTTCACCCTTTTTACCAATAGGCTAAATTGTCTACCACTGAAGGGACACTGGCTTGGGTAAAATCACAGGTACATTCAACAACATTATAAGTTGTTGATTTCCATGGTCTAATCATCCTCTGCACCAGGCCCATTTCTCCAAGCCCACTGGTACCCTCAGCCTGTAATGTCACAGTGTGATACAATAATTCTCCTTTTCCCTGCCTCCACCCAATGCTCCTCTATGACAAGGGTTGGGGCGGGGGGAGGGGGGAGGACAGTGAATGTGTGTGTGTGTGTGTGTGTGTGTGTGTGTGAGAGAGAGAGAGAGAGAGAGAGAGAGAGAGAGAGAGAGAGAGAGAGAGACACAACAAACCAGACTAGCTTAAGCCAAAAACAGGGACGTAGTGTTCAGCTTCAGTCCAGGTACCAAACTCAACCTCTTCACCAATCTCCACAAGACAATCATGCATACTAAACATCCCATTCATTTAATATATTGTACCAAATATTTGTACATCTCCACAAAGTTCTCCACAAGGGGTTCTTGAGGCAAGGGGTTCTTGAGGCTTTGGGTTCCATTGTGCAGCAGACATGTCTCTGGTGGTCGTACTCTCTTCCCTCCACCTCCCTGCCCTCTTCCTTCTCTGCCATCTCTTAGGAGCAATAACATTCCTCTCCTTGTCTCATGCAAAGCAGTTTAGCAGATATTTTTTCTTGATGGATAAGGCCCTTGGGACTTCACCTTCCACTCCAAATGTCATTTCAAAGTATTCCTTCTAATCAAATAGAAAGCTCTCTCTAAGAGAGTTCTGGTGACCAACATTTTCTCACCTCATTGCTTGTCAGTCCTCACAGGTCTGCTATTTGGCTGTGGATAAAGCTGTACCTCAGGCCCAGACCAGATGAGTTGATAATTAATAGGACAGAGAGCCTCCTCACGGGACAGCATCCCTTGGCTAAGGAGCCTGTCAATTCATCCCACTGAGTCACCACACTGCCCAGAACAGTCTCTGGCACACACAATGGCTATTTGATACTGTTTGTGTAATACAGAGTAGCTTGAGTGATTAACCAGCATCTCTTATGAGGCAGGGAAAAGACGATACACAACACCAACAGAGAAAGGCAGGGCTTAGAAGGGCCTATGAGATGCAGAGGCCAAGCAAGATAGGGTGAAAGGAATTATTGACACTTCCTCCCTTGGGTGGAAGGTGGTTTTCTGTACCTAGAAAATGTATCCATGTATCTGCATTTAGTGCCTTCTATAATACAGAAGGTGCCAAAAAAATGTATACACATTTTAGCAAAGGAAAACTATTAAAATTGTAATAATATATACCAATAACAAAAGATGAATACAAGTCACGTTTGACTTCTGCAATCACAAGAGGTGCTCAAAGTGGTTACCATCAGTGTCCAGACACTTCTGATTACAGCGAACTACTGCTTGAGCAACGTTGACCAAAGTGTCCACTTGTATACTTTTATTTTGGCACCCCTGGTATATATTTACTTTATATCCTTGTTTTTTATTTCATTTGTTTTGAAAATACAAGACTGTAGGAACTATTTTAAGAGAAATCCAGATGTTCTGAAATGACCCAACCTAATTTGGCCACTCAACAGCTGCCAGGCTCTTTGAGTAGACATCAGTCACCTTTCGTACTTATAGGTGAGCAGTGACATACATCCTCTACAACGTCTACACCAAGTGAGGTTTAGACCAAAATGTGCCAAAGCTACAAATGTTTACTAGCCAGCAGGTACAAGAACTATCCTCCAAGGGGTTCTTGAGGCTTTGGGGACCCATTCTCTGCTTTAGGCACTACAAGTAACGTAAACAAAACAGTTCTCAGGTGGACACAAGATGATGAGAAGACCAGCCAGCCTTTTATAGGATCAAGTCACAGCCTTCATGAAGGAGAGAAACACAGGACAAAGGGAACACTAGAGCCCAATCACTATACAAGAAGTCTAACCACTGAGCTGTTGCTGCCTTATACTCATCCATGCAAAAGCAGTGGGGCTTCTGTCTTTCTAAGCAACCATATGTCCTGGACCATCGTTTATTTTACCTATTCAAAACTATTTCTAAATGGGCCGGCCCGGTAGCTCAGGCGGTTAGACCTCCATGCTCCTAACTCCGAAGGCTGCCAGTTTGATTCCCACATGGGCCAGTGGGCTCTCAACCACAAGGTTGCCAGTTCAATTCCTCGAGTCCCGCAAGGGATGGTGGACTGTGCCCCCTGCAATAAGATTGAACATGGCACTTTGAGCTGAGCTGCTGCTGAGCTCCCAGATGGCTCAGTTGGTTGGAATGTGTCCTCTCAATCACAAGGTTGCCGGTTCGACTCCCATGGTGGGCTGTGCCCCCTGCAACTAGAAAACGGCAACTGGACCTGGAGCTGAGCTGCACCCTCCATAATTAAGACTGAAAGGACAACAACTTGAAGCTGAACGGCACCCTCCACAACTAAGATTGAAAGGACAACAACTTGACTTGGAAAAAAGGCCTGGAAGTACACACTGTTCCCCAATAAAGTCCTGTTCCCCTTCCCCAATAAAATCTTTTAAAAAAAGAAAAAATTTCTAACATACCTTATACGAATTAAAAACATTTAAGTGAGATTTTGATAAGGATATTTGAAGTGTTATATAGCCATCTTTGGAGTATTAATTCCTGATGAGAGAATTTTAAAAGCTAGCCACTCTGTCCCAGGGTATGTATATATTATACATATATATTACACCATGTTTAAAAAGTATTGGTAAAGTAAATGACTATGCAGACAACGTGACATTAAAAAACAGTATCTATTCCTTGATGGGACAGGAGTTGCAAGGTTATAGGGAGAAAGGAAAAGGCCCCTTTTGGAAGGGGCAGTAGGAGGAATCCAAGTAGGAGAAGCTCGGGAGAAAGAGGACGATGCACAGATGAGGCAGAGTCTGATTGAAGGTCAGCTGACAAGCCGAACTTTCCTCTGCTGACATATTACATGATTTGTGTTTCTTTTCATGTTGGAGGCTGTTCCATCCTCTCTGGACTTGAAAGAAGTGATTTCAGCCCTCCTTTGATAACTCCCCTTTTTAGAAGGGGCAGTTTATTTTCCTGCTGGCGGCACAAATGTAAAAATGAGGAACACATCTGTTTGCACCTGTAGTTACCCACTTGCAGCCACAATTAGACATAAGCACTCTCCAAAAAATGGCAAACGCAGTTAAGCATGCCTGCAATTAAGTAATTATGGGCATCATTAGTTGCATCATTAGTCACATGAGTAACTTTTATGGTCGCCATGGCTACCTTCTGATACCAAATTACCCACCCAACAAGGGAGCATTTGGGCTGAAAACTGACCCCCTCGTTCTCCAATGTTGTGGAAACTTTGTGCTTTCCCCCCCTAATTATTTCACTCAAGTGAATGGGGAATGTTTGCAAATACAAACTTTTGATGTCAAACCAAAAAGAAATGATCACCCTGGGTCCTGTGTGTTACCCATTCAGTTTTTCGTTTTTGTTTTTGTGGTTTTTTTTCATTTGACATACAACAAATCAAAGCTAGCATTTTTTTCCCCCGGGGAGAATAACTCGCTTGTGGTATCCAGGTGACAATATAATCTTTCATGTATATAGTCTGTCCAATAAAGTTTTATTTTACACCATAGTTATCATTTCCCAATTTCAATATCTGCTACAGATTTTCAATTGGAGAGCTTTACTTCCTGTTTGAATTGAAATGATTAGATCTTTTTTACCCCAGAGGGTTTTACTCTGAAAGGGAAATGGGCCTAGACTAGGAAGATCGTTCCTGCTTAGAGAATGATGATCTATGAAAACGTCATTGAGAAATGTATTCTTAATGAATCACCAGCCTGAGAATAAAACACCATGTTCTTCAAAACCCCAGGAAATACATATTCACACACTAGAGCAGAGCGGGGTAGGGAGATGCATGTTTTAATTTATATTTATTTATATAATAATTTCAAGATGCTTGACACAGCAACCAACTAATCGTCCCTCAGTAAACAGCATGTTTCAGATTTACCCGTCCCAGAGACTAGTAGCTAGGACTTATCACTCCCATCTAAGTGTTTACAAAGTATGGAATAGATGACTGAATAGCTCAGAGTCCATGATCTGTCCTTTGGCTTCACTCGCCATTTGAAGAGAGGAAAGATTCGATCAGGTTTTTTGATCCTAGTGACTTTGGATAAAGAAGAAAATCTGTCTCTAGAGCAGTGCTGCCCTTTGGAACTTCCTGTAATGACAGAAATGTCCTCTATCTGCACTGTCCAATATGGCAGGCACTACCCACAGGTGGCTAGGGCGCACTTAACATTTTCGCTGGGACGTTCGTCTGTAGGCGAATGGTATTTCCATGCTGCTGACTGCAGCGTTCGACTTTACCCCACGAGCCCAGTGTTCCAGAAAGGAGGTTTAGGAAAGCAGATGTACATTTTTCTATATTTTTGTGGTTTTCAGGAATGAATAACAATAGGAACTTTTTATACTTTAAAGTAATAATTTACTTTAATAAAATGTAGCACCTTAACTGTATTTACTTACAAATCTAAATACAGTAATTATTTTTTGTGGATTTTTCACACATTTTGAAGAACAAACTTGAAATCTATTAATGCAGTGAAAAGGTTAAAATGGGACTAGAATGACTGAGGACCTGATTTTAAATTGTATTTAATTTCAATTAATCTACATTTAAGTAACTACATGAGACTAGCAGCTACCACATTGTACAATGCAGCTCTAAAGTGTATGGCTATAGCCAGAAAAGGAGGTCGACAGTGGCTCCAAATATGAGCAAATCTGTGATAAACGGACAGCAAAGTATTTGAATCCCAAATCCCAGGCATAGTTTTGGCTTTACCACCTATCAGCTCGAGGCTCATCATACCAGCACGGGCCAGGGAGCTGTGTCCTACACAACTAGACTGAGAAACAACAGCTTGAACTGGAGTGGAGTGGGGGGAGGTGGAAGAAGGGGGGGGAAGAAGCAAGATGGGAAATGTTCTTACACAAATTAGGACCCCCAAGCTAAACCTGCCTTAAGCCAAAAGGGAGACCATGAGTTTGTATCTTAACCCTCAGACCTATGCTGGCTTCAGCCAAGTAGATTCCGGCTTCAGTTGAAGTCATCTGGATCTGGTTCCCCCAATCTCTTGGCTCCGCATTCTACTATGCTGACAGCCGGCCGAGTCCCTACAAACCCTCAAATCTACCTTCAAGATAAAAAGTGAGAATCTCCATCACATGTGTCTTATAAAGATCCTTCATTATGGCTCATTGTCTCTGGGGCAACTAACTAGCCTTGTGTTAAAGCCAGGTCTCCTCTGGAGCCTGGGGTTGCCTCAGCCTTGCCCAAGCCACAGGGGCTGAGAATGGGGTGGGGGAGGGGAGGGAGAGGAGTTTCCCAGAGGTAAAGCAGAGTACATCTAGGGGGAGGATGAATTGATGCATGTACAGTGGTAGAAAACAACAGATGTCCTCTGGAGTCCTGCTTCCAGGACTTTGAAAGAGTGAAGTTCTGACACCTTAAGTAATCATAGCACAGTGAATCCAATTCCTCTGAATTCAACACATTTCAACTAACACACCCTAATACTACCTGGGAGCCTTCTGTTTCTAAGCATATACATGTGGTAGCTATTTTGGAAATGGCTTATTTTGGAAATGTATCTGGTCTTTTACCTTCATACATGCTATTGCTTATACAACAGATCAGATTTAGTATTTTCTACCAGCTGGGTTTTAGGATTTTATAATCTTTAGGTATGGTGCTAAGAATGGACAATAGTTCTTCAGAGATTCCATTTCCACTTCACTTGAGTGGCATTCATTCATGCTAATACTGCCTTAAAACCCAAAACACATTCTGCCAGTTTGCTTTCTTTACTCTCTATTATTCTGGGGGAGTGGGGGGAAGAAAGAATCGGGCAGTAGAGTAGCTGTTATTTGTTTATACATCCAACAATTATGTGCCAGGAGTGGTGGTTGGTGCTGAAAGAGCCACCAAGAGAACCAGATATGACAAGAGAGTGGTGTGGGTAGAAAAAGCACTGGACTTCTAGTCAAAAGACCTGAGTTCAAGTTCAGACTTTGACAGTAATCATCATGGTGCTTTGGAGACAGAGGCCTTATTTGGAAGATTTTGAAAAATCCCTTGAGCTAAAAAAAACTCTGATTTTACGAAAGGTTAGATCTCCATTAGCATGACTAAAGCTTGAGCCTGACCTTTGAGAACTAAGAGAGAAAAAATACTCCCTCACCCTCAGAATTCAGCACACATACCTCCTCTGGGATTCAAGCTGAGAGGATCAAACTAAAGTAGGAGACATAAAAGGAGCTTTTCATTAACTCTTAGAAATTGTTTTCTCCATGGGACCAGCTCATCACAAAAGAATCCCCAGGAGCTGGGGCACACACCTACTGCAGGAGAAGGGGGGCTCAGAGAAAGAAGGGTCTTCCACAATGAGCCGGAATTTACCAGCTGAGGAGTGGGGGTATGGGAGAAAAACATTCCAGGCCTTTGATAGGCTGGGGCAAAGCAGAACGGAAGCTGGGAGACTGACAGTAGCAGTGGGAATCATTTGCTCCTCTGGAACCTCAGGCCTGGGAGTGAAGAAGGGGGATCTCCAGAGGTATCCATACTTTCCCCAGGTTGGCTTTGCATATCTGCACTCTCAAGTTCTCTTGAGTTCCAGGATCCTGTATCCAGTCCTTAGCTACAATCTCTATGAAACCATCCTGCAAACAAACTGGAACAAGAGTTATGTGGTCCCCAGGGTTCTTGGCCTGCCATATCTTTGGTAGAGCCTCCACCTATACACAGGACCTGGTGGAGTAAGGGAGCCCCTGACCTCTCAGCCAGTCATCAGAGCCGGAGGATGAGAAATGCTGGTGACCTGTGTGTGTGTGTGTGGTGGGGGGGAGGGTTCAGAATGAGCCACCCCAAGATGTGCTTCAGTGGTATGCAGATGATTTTGAGCTAAAGGCAATTTTAGCTTCAGGCTCAAGAGAAACTTCTGCCCTTCCCTTTAACTACCTAGAGCTTGAATTAGGGGCCTTGCCCATGTCAATGAAAAAATATCCAGCCTAAGAGAAAGCTTAATAAGAGTTTATTTGAGCCAAACTGACGACAATTGCAGGGAAGCAAAGTCTCAATGGATTGAGAAAATGCTCCAGCAAATGGCCATTTTGCCACTTATTTTATACATTAGAATCAAAGGAGGAGGGTTACATGAAATCCATTGGTTGTAGATTAAGGGCGTGAGAGAAAGCAAAGTGGGGAAATCTCTGGGATTGGATAAAAAGTAAAATGGAGAGACACACACTTCTTTTACATTGGTGGGTATGGGATAGTTAATAGCATTTTACAGCACATAGAGATGGTATTTGGGGAACAAGATAACAATGAGGAATTTTGTAGTTTCCTGCTCTGGTGTAGTGGGTTGTGCCCCCTGGGGGGCTCTGGAAAAGGGGATTACTCTGACATTCCAAGGGTATGTTATCTTAGATGCAAAAAGGACAGACAGGCTCACTTAAGGTAAAAACTGACTTGTCACGGTAGCTATAGGCCAAGGATGTGACTTAACGCCATGGTCCACCTTAGTTAGGAATTTTTATGTTCACACCATCCTATGTGGTTACTTCCAGTCTCCTGAGTTTGTCAGGTTTAACATGTGGCCTCTTTTCCATCCACACCCATAATAAGACACTGTCAGAAATAATCCCTTTTTAACCCACCTACAGAGCAGGGCAAACTTCTATTTGCTAAACATCTTCTACACGAAACATTTACTTGTCTTATTATCCTGCAATGACCCTTTGAAGCCCTCAAGGTGCATTACCTCATCCCTAACTCTGAATGTCTTATACTTGTATACCTCAACCCCGCTTTTTATCTCTGAACCTCTCATGTATGAGGGTTCTCTGACTCTCTGATGTATAATATGTGGGGTACCCATGCACAGGAGATTACATTTTATTTCCTCTTATCAATCCTTTTCTTGTTGATTTGATTACTTGACCAGCTAAGTGAACCAGAAGAGGGAAAGGGGAATTTTTCCCTCTTCTCCATACCTGTTCCTCCATATCCCTTGACTAGGAGCTGAGAGAAGAAAAAGCTCCATTTTCTTGGAAATGCGTTTCCAGGTCAGAGCTTCTGTCATCAGGCTGAGATGGGAGGTGATGAGAAAGCAGGTTGTGTCACAGACTTACTGTTCTTATTAAGATCTAACAGATTTTCTTTAATAAAGATTTCTTCATTTGCCATATGCCCTTAGGACAATTTCTGCAGATTTTAATGGCTGGGATTGTTGACAAAAATTTCCAAAGAGATGTAGAAAAAGATGTTCACTATATTGAAGTGAAGAGTTTGCAAACGTGGAAAATACAAAACCGAAAGTGTGCTCCACCAAGACAATGGGAAGGCTGCCTTTTATAGGGAAAGTTCCCATCCAAGTTCCCAATTGGTTCAATTTTATGCAAATGAGGTTTAATAGTCATACAGTTCTGATTGGTCAATATCATGTGTTCTCATTTGTCATTACGGAGCAGTTCTGATTGGCCAGTATTGATGGAAATGAGGACATATTGTGCAGTTCTGATTGGTGGGGCAGGTTTCAGTCCATTGGTTGAAAGACAAAATTAGGGCTTCCCTGCAATGGTTGACTAAGATGGCATCAATAAGCATTCATAGTGCAGGAAGCCAAGAGTTCAATCTGAGGTTCTTCCCAGTATACAGAGTACGTGAGATTGCCAGCAAATGGCTGCTAGACTCTTATTATTTATAAAATTTGGATCCTCTGTTGACCATGAAGAGACCATCTTAGCAGATAAATTCCTTCTCAAGGGTTCATATCAAATGAATCTTCCCAGGGAGACATATATATATAGTTATGGCTGTTTCTCTGAGGAACTCTTGAAGAGTCCGTAGAACTCTTAGTATCACTGTTATAGAAGTAGAAGTCCTGAGGATTTTAAAGAGGGATTTTTAAACATGATCAAAAGATTCTTCTGGCTATTGTGTGGAAAATGGAACAAAGGGAGAACAGAATGTAATCAGGAGGTAAATGGAGTTGCCCAAATGAGACATAATGGTAACTAAAGTGGTCGTGTGGAGATGGTGTAATGGATGGGACCACATTTATCTTTTGTTCATTATTACAACCTCACCACCTAACACATTAGTAGATACTCAATAAATATTTGCTGAATTAAATAATGATTGACAACTGTCAAGTTTCAGCTTTGGAATTAAATTCACACATTTTCAAGCTTCCCATCATTGATGTCTCTTTTCCTCTGATTCTAGAATATAGCAAAACTTTTGTGAAAAGGAATGAAAAGTTACGTAGGAATTCTAGTATATCAAGAAGACTTTGTGTATACTAAGATGGGTCATTTCATCTGAGGCAAGAAAGCTTTACAGAAGAGAAAACATTTGATCAGACCCTTGAAGGATAATGCTAATAATGCTATAAAGGAAAGCGGGGGAGGTAGGGCATATCAGACTCTGCTGACTACGTTTTTTTTTTCAGAGGAAGGAAACATTTTAGTTAGCAGAAAGCCTGTGGAATATTGGCTGCATTGATAATCCTAATAAATTTATCTTCATCCTTTCCTCAGTGTCCTTAAATGTAAATTAATGAGGTGAGTGATGTGATCTGTACAGATCTGGCCAGCTCTAACATTCTAAGAGAGAGTCTGTGTACCCATGAATGGAAATCTGCAGGGAACAAATTTTGAAAGAAACAAAATGCTCTTCCTACCAGATGCTAAACCTGAACTAGGACCAATGCATTTATTTGGAATACATGTTGTTTCTCCCTTACCCTTGAACTTCTCACAGATGGAAGTATATTTTAGAAAAAGGAAAATAGGTTTTGTTGAACAAATAATCATTATTTTGGTCACTGGCAGAGATTTTCAAAACTCAGCAACATTTAAATGAATAAAACACTAGCAAAATCTGCTGCCCTTTTCCTGTACTTGCTTGATTTCTAATAATAATTTCAATTTTCAATTGTATACTAAACAAATTTTGGAAGTCAATGGATCCTTTGAAAATCTTATGTATGGAACACAACACAGCAAAATACACGTATCCTCAAATTAACACATGCAATTTGAGGAGGTTCCCTAAAGCTTAAGAGCCCAGAATTCCAGAGTAAGTTTATATTGTGATTTATAATTTACAAAGGGCATTTTAATGTCTTGTTTAACACTTATAACTCTGGGTGAAGCAATATTAGCATCCCCTTACAAATAAAGAAATTGGACCTCAGATTACTACTCATATTTTTACAGGAAAGTAAGAGAAAGCATTAAGACTGCTTACCTCCAACACCCACTCACCCCACCATGTTGTTGGTCTCCCAAGGCAAGGAGGAGGAAAAAAAAGCCCAAAATTGATTCCCTAAGAAGAGACCCCTTCATCACCCCATTATCAAAGAAATTGGGACATCAAAGGGTTATATCTCTCCCCAGCTTCAGGGGCTGCAAGAAAATCACCGTGTTGCTGAGTCCCAGGTCTGGGAGAGAAAGACTGAAAAGTAGCAAGTTACACTCAAATTTGTAGTCTATATTCATACCATTGAATTTGATTGGTCCAAAAAGTTGCAACTTCTGAATTTATTTAAAATGACCACAAGTTGGCAGTGCCTTTGAGCACCTGGCAGAATGAAATGTATATCCTCTCTGGGGCAAAACACCTTTATCCTAGACCACAAGGATCCCATGTATAATTTTTAAAAATATATTCATATGAGCACAGTCAAAAACAATCAAGCACACATACAAGGTACCGTGAGTAAGAACCTTTTAAAATAAAAGAACAAATAGATAACATCAACAGACTTTCACATATCTGATGTCAGAATTATGAGACCCAAGCTATAAAACAATTATGCCTACTCTGTTGTTGTTGTTTTAATAGGTAGGGAAGGGGTATTAAAAAAAAAAATTCCTGGAGAAAGTAACCTAACATATTTGAAAAAGAAACAGAAAGAATGTCTATAAATAAAAATTATAATAACCAAAATTAAGCACTCAGTAACAAATTAAATATAATTAAATACAGAATAAATGAACTAAAATTAGGTCAGAAGAAATTACCCAGAATGTCACATGAGAGGTAAATATATGGAAAATATGAGCATTAAAAATACACAGAGGATAGAATGAGAATGTACATTCCATTGAAGCTCCAGAAGAATGGTTATGTCCCTTATATCTCTTTAAATAATTTTATAATAAAAAATAAACACACATGAAAGAGAGAACATAGTACTATAAACTCCGTCACCCAGATTCCATGAATATCAAGATTTTGCCACAATTTTTTCATTTTCTCTTTCTATTTATGTCTTTTTTGGTGTGTTTTAAAGCAATTCCCAGAGCTAATATCATTTTTTGCCTGAGAGGCAATATTTGAATACCAAATGGCTGAGAGTTTTCCCAAACCAATGAAAGCTACCATCCATACAGATTCAAAAATTTCAACCATTCCCAAGCAAGATAAAAAGAAATCTACATCTAGATACTTTCTACAGAAACCACAACATACCAAGACAAAGAGAAAATCAGAAAAGCAACCGGGGGATTACCTTACTTGCTCAAGGCCAGGCAGCTTATGAATGACAGTCAAGCCTCCTTTTGGGATCATTTAGTTCAGAATTCAGCATCTTTCCCTAATACTACATTAAGCCCCTATCCTCTAAGCCCCTTGCCCAGGTATCATTCAGAGAGCTGATCTATTTATGTACTCCTTCAGCAGCGGGGCCGGACAACTAATACCCAGGCTTTCGCTCTTCTGTTTTTACTGAAGGATTAGTTCTAGGCAGGGGCTTCAGACATCAATGACTCTTTGTCTGCATTTATAGATGAGAAAACTGAGTCCCATGTAAAGAGATATGCTGAGGACCCTACAGCTAACACATCATTGTTTTGATATCTAGGAAGTTCATGGTTGTGATGAAAACTGCTAACCATGTTCCAGATTTCTGAAGAGAGCTGGTTACAGGAAGAAAAATTTAAAAGATGTTCCATCTGATTGGAGAGTTGATCTGTGTAAATATTTCTTTCTTTAATTTCCTAATGAGATAAAGGAATTGGATGTTCTTTGTAAAAAAGCAGTCAGAGAAGTAAATGAATACCTTCTGCCCGGGAAGGTTCGGAGCAATCAAAGAACTGGTTGAATTAAAGCCACTAACAGTTGAAGGTTAAAGGAGACAGGAGAGAAGACAATAAAGTGACATTTAATTCCAGCCTAGTCCAAACGTTGTTGGAAAGTGTTAGCTGTACAAAACATTTCAATCAAACTGTGTTTGGAAAATCAGGACTCAATGACTGATGAGCTAAAGAAACCAAAAAATTTACCAACATTTTTTTAAATAAAATGTTTTTCAAATTTTTAGAAGACTTCACATATCAGAAATTTCACTTTCTTATTATAGAAATTTCAGAAAATATTGAAAAATATATACAATAAAATAAAAGTCATCAATAATTCAGTAACTAAGAGTTACCCATTGGTAATGTACAACTGTTTCCTCATCTTTCTTCCATATACCTAAATATGTTTTTACAACTATCACTGTGATAAATATTCTCATTCATAAATTTTTGAAAGCAATTCTGGTTATATCCTTTGACTATATTCCTAGAAGTGAGGTTATAAAGGTATAAAATAATAGATTTGATAAGAGATTGGGCTTTTAGTCAAACAGAGCTGTATTTGAACACCAACTTTGCCACTAACGAGCTCATGCTTATAACCCTGGCCTACTTATAAAACTTCTCTACGTCTCAGTCATCTCCTCTGTAAGAAAAAAAAAAAGAACCTACTTCAGCTTAACATACATCATAGGTTCATATTAAAAGTTAAAATAATGGAATGAATGTACCGTTCCTGGAATACATACAGGAAGTGATCAATTATTATTGTTGACTTTGGATAACATGATTACTAAGACTTTTGTCTTTTGTATACTTTTGTAAAAGTAAAAAGGTATACTTTTTTATACTTTTGTATATTTTCATAAATTAGAAAGCATTTACGTATTGCTATTGTTGCAGAAAAACATTACTCTTTGTAAAAGGTAGTGATACTTCTTTATTGGGAAGTAGTCATATTTCCATGATTTGTTTTCTTCTCTTTCTGCAACACAAAAGTAAGACCCTAGGAATCTCTTTGGTTTTAAAGGACTTGTAGCAAAGTAATAACAATTGATTCCTGTTGAGTGCTTACTATATGCCAGGAACTTTGCAGTGGTATGCCAAGAGCAGGGTGGTAGGAGTGGCTGGCTCTGGCTCAACAATAGAAGGTGCATTGTCTGCAGAGAATTTTACAAAACAATCAAGCCCAGTCTGTCTGCTTTTTATTATTACCATCTGCCTGCAATTTTAAATAATGTCAGTGATAAAATGCCCTTTCTGAAAATATCTTTGGTTGGTCTACCTTTGAAATTGTTGAATTTTAATATTAATAATGTATATTTGTGTTATATAATAAGTGTACATACACTTATAGATATGTTTATTACATAATATGAATATGTAATACTTGTTGCATAATACTTCAAATTAGCAAATATTTATTACTTATTGCTTAATAAATATGGTATATTCTTAATGGAAGTTAATCCAGACAACCCCTAGTTACACAGTCCACCCTGACATATGTGGACACAGCTTCATGAGTTTGCTTCAAGAATAAGTTTATAACAGTTAGGAATTGTTCAAGTTCATTTAGGGCATTATTCGTTTATCCAACCCCTGTGGTAAGACATATCCCAAAATTTAAACAGTAAATACAAATAAAGAATTACAGCACAGTAGTTCTAAAGAAGAAATGGGATTAATTTAATTCAATCATTCCATGTAACATTTTTTTAATAAAAATTTAAAACCTAAAACGATAAAACTGTGAACTGCAAGGTATAATTGTTTAGTAAGTGTATATCTTAGTTCAAACTGTGGGGGAAGAAGAATAACTTTCCCTTTACCCTTCTAGGTTGTTGGCTGAGACACCCTTGTAATAAAAAGACAGATTAACAGAAGAAAAACAAACAAGTTTGATAACATGCATACCTCCTCTATACATGGGAGGTTCCCAGGAAAAGTGAGTAACTCTGAAATGGCCCAAGACACCACCTTAAATACCATCTGCAGCTAAAGGCAAAAGAAAGATGGGGGGTTGGGGAGCAACTTTTGGGGATTACCAGGAAAGAACAGCAAGTAAGGGTATGGTTGTTATGCAGATTTATTGGTACCTTCTTCATTGATAAGAGTTTCTAGAAATTTAGTCATCCCCTCTTTCTGGTACAGCAAGGAAGACCCCCTTACAAATGGAGATTTCCTTTATACATATGTCTCTGACACAAGGGTAACTTCTACCTAGTTTTCAGAGCTTTCTCCTGTGTCTGTTATATCTTTAAAAATAATTTGGCTTAAAATAATCTATATGCCAAAGAGGCATATTTTGGGGTAACAAATTCTGCTTCCCTTCAATACAAAACATACATTTAGTTCTTAAAAATTTGAAACTAAAAGATAAATTAAGAAAATGATTATTAATGAAAATAATTTTATTATTTAAATGAGTTAAAAATGATCTGTTCCAGGTGTCAAACATGCCAAACACACCATTTGTAACCTTGCAAACTGTTACCCTTCATTTAGTTATCACAGATGAGGACACAGGTTCTTCTGTAACTTGCACAAGGTCCACAGCTACTAGTAGTTTGCTGAGCAGATTATCAAACACACAGTTGTCTGATGCCACAGCCCAAGATTGTACCCAGTGTGTGAGGATGTTTGAGATGCTAATGAGAAAGGCAACGTAAGAACTAGAAGTTGTGATGCTCCTTTTGCCTTGCTTTAGAGAAGGTCATTACCTTTGCCATGAACCTTGACTCCTATGATTGTAAATTATCTCTATCAATACTCTCCTAAACAATTACCCAGGGGCCTTCTGAAAGAGTTTATGCACCTTCCCATAGGAAGCAGTTTATTTTCCTTTCCCAGAAGAAAAAAAGGCCCATTAAGCTTCTAAATAAGACCTTTTTTGCTAAATAACATTAAAATAAAATAATATAGAGGGCCCATTTTTTCAGAGTTTAGAAGAGGCTACAATGGTAAGCAACATGGGCCTTCTCAAATAGGTTGGTACCCGAAGGTACTGAGCTCACTCCATATTAGCATGCCTTGACATTTACTTCCTAGAGTGGTTCCAACATTTACAGTGTTTTAAAATGTAAGACTGCTCTCAGGCCACAACTTTAATTCCACTGTGACATTCTCCTTTCCTTTTACCTGAAGTCATGAATGAGTTGTGCTTAGCAGCATATGAAGAAAATTGCTGATATCAGGTAAAGGACTGGTAATAGAATCAGAATTTTAATGCTGGAAGTTTTGGGATCAGGTTACTGAAGGCTTTCCTCTGGCAAAATTTAAACTAGAACTTTCAGTGAAAGGTCTCCCTATGGAAGGATTTACATCCTAGGAAGGCACTTGTGTAACAGAAAGGGGCAGGAAGAAGAAATGATAAGAATTCACACATAAACCTTCATTAAGGGAGTGTTGTATGTTATGTAGGTTCTCATATTTTCGTCTTCACAATGATCTAAATGAGTTTTATTCATCCCTATTTTACAGACGGGAAAGCTTTTGTCCTTAGCAGAGGCTTTGGGACTTGCCCAAGGCCTCACCATTAGTGAGTGGCAAAACAGGTATGCAAACACATCTGTCTCACGTTCAGGGACCTTCCTACTATGCTACCACTGCCTCCCACACATGGCCACTTCTATCCGTCAAATGGCATGATGAAGTTATGAAAAGAAAAGACAGTGGTTAAGAGCACAGGCTCTGGGTTCAGCAGATTGGGTCTAGATGCTAATCGAGCCACTTGATAGCTATATGATGGTGGGCAAATTATACCTTGTAAAGCAGTGACAGTAAATGCTGACCATATATTACAGTTATTGTACAGTTCCTTCTTCTTAGTTATGTGAGGATATGATGAGTACTAGCTGATGAAATGCAACCAAAAGAGAGGAGATTCAAGATGGCAGAGTAAATACTGTGCCTGCTTCCTTGCATGAGAACATTAAAATTACAACTAAATTATAGAAGAATCAACTTGGAGAACTATCTGAAGTCTGGCTCAACAAAAGTTTTATAACTAAAGATATAAAGAAGCCATGTTGAGACCAGTAGGAGTGGCGGAGATGCCAAACGCCTGGCCCCAAACCTCCATGTGGCGATTGTGAACTGGGAGAAATATCTTGGTCATGGAGGTACCTCCCTGAGTAGCGAGACACCCCAGTCCCACACTGATCTCCCCAGCCCAGAATACTGGTGCTGGAAAAATGAACCCTCATAATGTCTGGCTGTGAAAAACTGTGGGGATTTCAGCTATCCATGTGGGACAGAAGGCTGCAGGAAACCCAGACATCTTCTTAAATATCCCGTGCACAGACTCACTCATTCTCAGGCACTCACCTCGGGCTCCAGCGGAGGGATGGTGACTTGGGAGGCATCGGAGGCATGCAGGGGACAGACTTAGGTGTGTAGCTTTGAAGTGAGGGCTGGAGGACAGTCAGCATTTTCCCTGTATGGGGTCTTCCTCCCTGGCAGTTGGCAGGTGGACGCCATCTTTCCTGTGCTGAGCCCTCCCTCACAGGACAAATCTGAATCTGATTGGCCTGGTGAGCTCTGCTGGGACCCTGCCCCACCAAACTCCCCCAACAGAGGCACTTTCTCTGCAAGCAGCTAGTCACACCTGCATTGCACTCTTTCTTGAAAAACTATCAGAGTCCACAGGACCCAGGCAGACAATAGCTGGCCTCGTATGCTCTGAGAAGTTTGCTGAGTAGCTCCAGGCTCAGCACGGGCACCAAACCAGAGTGTACATAAACCTAGTGACTCCCTGCCTCACCCAACTCATGTGCACCACGAGGCTTCATCAGGATCTGATCCTTAAGGGAGCCGGCAGGGGGCAGCAGGCCTCGCAGTGTCCTGGCTTCTGTGGAGCTGTCCCAGGCCTGGTATTGGTGGCAGCCATCCTCAGGTTGCAGTGTGGCCTCTCTTACATATATCCAGGTTTAGCACAGGCAGCAAACAACTACGGGTCACTCTGTAGCTCCTACCAGGTAGTTCCCGACCTGTCACAGGCAGTGGGTGACCCAGGCCTGCACCAGAGCCCCTCACAAGAGGTTCCAGAACCAACATACTTGGAGGTTGGCTTCAGTCCACAGAAATCACCACCCAATTAGCCCCACAAGTGGCACACCCAAAAAGCGGTCTTAATAGGCACCAGAATCTGCTGGGGCAAATCCGACTCAGTGGTGTAAGTCCCCTGCACAGTGACCTGTAACCTGTGGATGTGGCCAAACTCCACAGCTAATCAGCCTGAGGGGCAATCCCACTCACTGATGTGCCAATAGCATTTAAGGCTCAACTATAACAGGAGGGCACATAACAAACACAAGGGACACTCTTGGAGCACCCAGAGCAGGTGACCAGGGAGACTGTGCCAGGGCCCCACAGGGCACCTACTACATGAGGCCACCCAGCCAAGACTGGGAGACAGAGCAGATCTACCTAATGCATAGAAACAGAGAGGCAGCCAAAATGAGGAAACAAAGAAATACATCCCAAATGAAAGGACAGGAGAAAACTCCAGAAAACGAACTAAACAAAATAGAGGCAAGCAACCTACCAGATACAGAGTTCAAAACAATGGTTATAAGGATGCTCAAGGAACTTAGTAAGAACTTAGAGAGACAGCAAGCATAAATAAGGACACAGAAACCATAAGAAAGAACTACTCAGAAGTGAAGAATGCAAGAACTGAAATGAAGAATGTACTGGAAGGAATCACCATCAAACTAGATGAAGCAGAGGTTCGAATCAATGATTTGGAAGACAAGGTAGCAGAAAATACCCAATGGGAACAGGGAAAAGAAAAAAGAATAAAAAGGAAAATGAGGATAGTTTAAGAGACATCTGGGACAACATCAAGCATAACAACATTCACATCATAGGGCGTACCAGAAGGAGAAGAGAGGAAGCAAGGACTGAGAATCTATTTGAAGCAATAATGACTGAAAACTTTCCTAATCTGGTAAAGGAAATAAACGTACAAGTCCAGAAAGTTTATAAACAAGATGAACCCAAACAAACCCACCCAAGACACATTATAATTAGAACGGCAAAGGTTAAAGACAAAGAGAGAATCCTAAAAGCAGCAAGAGAAAGGCAACTAGTAACTTATAAGGGAGCTCACATAAGACTGTCAGCTGATTTCTCATCAGAAACTTTGCAGGCCAGAAGAGATTGGTACAAAATATTCAATGTGTTGAAAACCAAGGACCTACAATCAAGATTACTCTATCCAGCAAAGCTATAATTTAGAATTGAAGTACAGATAAAGAGCTTGCCAGGCAAGAAAAAGCTAAAGGAGTTCATCACCATCAAACCAGCATTATAAGGAATGTTAGAGGGACTTAAGATGGGGAAAAAAAGAAAAAAAGAAAAAAAAGGAAAAAATCTAAATTATGAATAAAATGGCAATAGCTACATATCTATCAAGAATAACTTTCAATGTAAGTGGATTAATTGCTCCACTCAAAATACATAGGAGCACTGAATGGATTAGAAAACAAAACCCTTACATATGTTGCCTATAAGAGAAATCACTTCAGCTTGAAAGACACACACAGATTGAAAGGGATAGAAAAAGATACTTCATGAAAATGGAAACAAACAAAAAGCTGGGGTAGTAATACTTATACCAGACAAAATAGACTTTAAAACAAAGGCCATAACAAGAGACAAAGGAGGACCCAGTAATCCCACTTCAGGGTATTTATCTGAAGAAACCTAAACACTACTTCAAGGGGACATGTTCATCCACATGTTCATTGCAGCATTGTTTACAATGGCCAAGATATGGAGGCAGCCTAGGTGGTTGTCGATGGAAGAATGGATAAAGAGGAGGTGGTACATATATACAATGGAATATTTCTCAGCCATGGAAGGGAATGGGTTCTTGCCATCCACAGTGGCATGGATGGATCTGGAGGGAATTATGCTGAGTTAAGTGTAAGAGAGAGAAAGACAGACACAATGTGATTTTGCTTATATGTGGAATATAAAGAACAAAATAAACAAACAAAACAGAAACAAACTCATAGAGACAGAAAACATATTGATCATTTCCAGATGGGAGAGGGGGTTGGGAGTGAGTGAAAAAACAGAAGGGATGAAGAAGTACAAATTGGTTCTTACACAGTAGTCATGGGGATGTATGGTACAGCATAAGGAATATAGTCAATAATATAATAACTTTGTATGGTATCAGATGGGTACTAGATTTTTGGGGGATGATAGATGGAAGGGGGTTAGCGGGCAGAGTGAAAAATGTGAGGGGATTAAGAAGTACAAACTGGTAGTTACAAAATAGTTATGGGGATGTAAAGCATGGGGAATAGGGTCAATAATATGGTAATAACTATGTATAGTGCCAGGTGAGTATTAGAATAGTCAGAGGGATCATTTCTTAAGTTATATAAATGTCTAACCACTATACTGTACACCTGAAATTAATATAAAATAATATTGAATGTCAACTGTATCTGAAAAATTTAAAAAGGGGGGAAAAGTGAAAGGGAATAAGAGGTCCAAATTTCCAGTTATAAAACAAATAAGCCATGGGGATGTAATGTATGGCATATGTAATATAGTTAATAATATTATGATACAGTGTCAGATGGTGGCTGGACTTATCATGGTGATCACTTCTTTAGGTATATAAATGTTGAATAACTATGGTGTACACCTGAAAGTAATATAGTATTGTATGTTAGCTATATTTTAATTAAAAATCTTTTTAAAAATTTGAAAAAAAAAAAAAAAAATTAAATACAACCAAAAGAATGTGTGTCATTTCTGTGCTGAAGCAGTGAAAAATCCATGGGTGATTACCAATTTCTTCTCTCTAAGAAGTTGAGAGACTTCACGTTGCACGGCACACAGCTAAAGTATCTGTGATCCTCCCTAAACCTGGGTACCTGAATGATTATATGGAGCAGACACTACCATCCCACCTCTCCCCAACCAGGCCAACTGCTGTGTCATACATACTGTAAAGGAGAAGTAAGCCTTTGTTGTATTAAACCACTTAGATTTATGATAAATTTGTTGTACCAACATAATCCAGTCTATCAAGACTATTGTTACATCTCATTTTATTAATCTCTAAAATAGTGATAAAAATTTTTACTTCATAGAATTATCATCGTGAGGATAAAGAGATTTCTATAGGCTACACCTGAATATATTGTCAAACTAGCATAAGGCAGGAGGAACGAGTTGAATATTACGACAATCTTTGTGAATCACTGTCTGTTTGTTTTTCCCAAATGTAAAGGAAAGTGGAGTACATGATGTACAAGATTCCTCACCACTAACGGCAATGTTTTGTTACTTCTCACCCCTAAATTTTTCTGTCTTCTAAATTCGGTTATTCAATTGTCTGACTCAAATTCATTGGTGATTATTTCTGTGTCAAACGCTGTATTAGAAGCAGACTTCAAAGGCAATTCATAAGAAGGAGCAATCTGGACTTTCTCTAAATCCAAACTGAAAACAGGGTGCCCATTTTCTGGGAATGGAGAGAGGATAGTCTGGAGAACCTTGGCTTAGTTTCTCTTTCCTACTTTTGAAGAAGCCATAAATGAAACTCTCCAGGAGGGAGTCTAGGAAGGCTGGTGATAGCCATGAGATGGCCCTTCAGGAGGGGAACAACATGTCATTTTTGCTTTAGTACTCATCTTAAATATCTTTCTACATCCCTGCAATAGGCTGAGGGGGAGTAAGAGAGCAAAGGTCTCAGACTAGCAGCATCTTAATTATGGAGATTAGAAATACTTTATGCAATGGACACAGACTCTTCTAAATTACATAGTATTATGGAAAATGACTTTGTCTAGTGCCAATGAGAAAGGAGCTCTGAGAAAAAGAACAGGTGGATTTTGACAGTTTGTCCAATAAAATAATAGCTGGGGGGACACTTTGAAAACCAGGCCAATGCTACAATTTTCATAGCCTGACACAAATCTCTTAACAGGACTTAAGGGAATGACTGTAGCTCAGTTTCAAATTGCTTGTCCAGCCAGACCTCACAGCCTCCCCACCTCTGCCTTCATTTTGTTCCGCACCACACTAGGAGACAGACTACTTACAGTAGCACTTGGAAAGTGAGTAAGTTGGCGGTCAAGTCTGGGCTCAATTCCCAGGAAATTTATGTCCTTTGCTCACTTGGAGAAATTGTTAGTAACCCAGAAGTGGTACCTTAGTATTCTGAACAAGTTCAATTACCTCCCATGGCCTAGTGATTTCCTGCCAGACATAGGAGCACATGGTCCTACACAAATTGAGGCCCATTGAGAGCATCCTGAAGACTGAATGCTTTGGGCAGAATATGGAGGACTTCTGTCAATCATCCTTAGGCATCATTTTGCTAAATTGAGCAGCAGAGTTCACTAGCAGGGGCAACAGCTTTAGCACCTACTGTTTTTATTATTTAATCTCTCCTTCCTTTAGACTTCCTTTTAAGATATCATCATAGTGATAGTTTTAAAGCAAAATCTCCCTCTGTTACCTATTTGCTCTAAGTGCTGTGTTCTTCTTGTGCGTATGAGGTGCAAACTCCAAGGAGGCCAGGGATAATGCAGATGGGAGAAGCTGGCTTCCATTAGAAAAGACTTTAGAGAGTGTTGGGAACTGTGGCAAATGGAGAACTCATGGCAAGATCTCCATCCCACATGCTCTTCTTGCAATGTGACATTGATATTTCTTCCATTGGAGGTGGGTGATGGTGGCATCTATGGTCCCTTGAATCTGAATGGGACTGTGACTATAGCAAAAGTCATGCTACCGTGTTTCCCCGAAAATAAGACCTAGCCGGACCATCAGCAACCGGTTCTTATTAATTTTTGCTCCAAAAGATGCATTAGAGCTGATGGTCTGGGTAGGTCTTATTTTTGGGGGAAACACGGTATCTCCTTTCTGAGGCGGGGTTATAAAAGGTAAGGCGGTGTCAGCCTGGTCCTCTTGGAACCCAGACACCATGCTGCCAGAAAGCCCCGGTTACACAGCCAGGTTCCTTGTAAGATTCTGGCTAACAGCCAACAGCCAGCATCAACCACCAGGCATACGAGCGAGGAAACTTTATTTCCTCATCCACTGTCTGATGAAACCACATGAGAGCCCCAAGCGAGAACTGCCAGCCTACCTGCGCCTACTCAGTCCCTAGAACTGAGAGATGATAATATATAATCGTTGTTTCAAGTCACCAAGTTTTAGTTTGATTTGTGATACAATAGATAACTGGAGCATCCAACAGATTTTATTCATTTCTAAGCCTACACCTTTGCTTAAGTCATTTTACACCTGAAACTCTTTCCCCACCATTCACTTATCGAAAAAACAACCTGTCCAACAACCAGCTCAATGCTGCTTCCTCTATGAAGCCTTTCCTGACTATCACATTTAACAGTGATCTGTTATTTTTCTGTACTCTGGACACTGCATACTTTCTCGACTATTAATAGGTCATTTAGGAGGACTCCTTCCCCTCTACAGACATTTAATAAAAGTATTTTAATACAGTTTAAAGACAACACATGCTATAAACAATATCAAAGTCTATAATTCAGAAAGTGTCTCCCATCTGTCTTGCTCCATTTCACCCCCATTTACCCCCATCTCCTTTCCAAAGGTGATTGGTCTAACAGAGTGGTATTTATTCTTCACAACCTCTTCTACACACACACACACACACACACACACACACACACACACACACACACACTTCACATAAATAGGATTCCATTGCAATACTGTTTTGTAAAGTGCTTTTTTAGTCAAGGGTACATTGTAGTTATCTACATCAGTTAATACCAATCAACCTTATACTTTATAATACCTGTCTAGTATTTCCTATTATTTAACCAATATTCTATTTATAGAAATTTAGGTTTCCCCCATTTTTTTTTCCTTCTTGAAAACCAAACTGTATTGCTGTTGCATACATTACTAGAAGAATTGCCAAGGTAAAAAAAGCGCATTTTTTAAATGTTGCTATAAATTCTTACATTCCTCTTCAGAAAGAGTTAATAATATCCCCATCAATAGTACACGAGTATATGATAGTACTGTGACTTTTTCTGACACTGGATACTATCAAGCTATTAAATCTTTGCCAACTTGATAGGTGAGTAATGAAAGCGCCTGATTTTTCAGTCTTAATGTTAGTGAGGTTGAGCAGCACTTCACATTTTATGAGTCCTTGTATTTCTTTCACTGTGGATTTTGTCTGCTATGTCCTTTGCCCATTTTTCTATGGAGAGTTTTTTAGTTTTTGTTTTTAATAGATTTTTGAGTACTGTAGATAATAAATGTCTTAGTCTATTTAGGTTGCTTTAACAAAATGTCATAGACTGGGTGGCTTATAAACACCAGAAATGTATTTCTCACAGTTCTGGAGGCCACAAGTCCAAGGTCAGGGTGCCAGCATGCTCAGGTTCTGGTGAAGGGCCTTTTCTGGGTTGCAGACTGCCGACTTCTTGCTGTGTCCTCACATGGTGAAAGGGGCTTGAGATCTCTCTGGAATCTCTTTTATAAGGCACTAATCCCATTCATGAAGGCTCCATCCTCATGACCCAAGTACCTCCCAAAAACCCAAGTCCTAAAACTATCGTCTTTGGGGGGTCAGGATTTCAATATATGAATTTTTGGTGACACATACATTCAGACCATTGCAGTAAATCTTTTATATATCACTTTGCAAGTATTACTTACCTGTTTGTTGGTTGTGTTTATTTATGGTACCTTTTCCATCTAGTTTAAAAAGGTTTAATTAGTTAATCCAATTTGTTTTTGCTAAGGTATTAGGCTATAATGTCTTCCAAAGAAAAGTTCTGTATTTCCAATATTATATAATTAAATGTTATTCCAGACGTTTTACAGAAAAAAAGCCAAACATTTTTAAGAAGGTAATCATTAAATATTTCAAATAACCTTTTCTTTGAGATATTCTTGGGCATTTATACATCTAATTTCCTAAGAACTCATTGATAAAATTCATTTATTCTTTGAAAAAATATTTATGACACATTCTTGGATATCAAGCTTGTTTCTAGGTTTTTGGTACACAGTGGAACTTGCGTAGTGGAAGTAAGAATATAATGGTTAACAAACAAAAAATGTAATGTAGCTAAGATTTTTTATAAACAAAATGAATCAATCAATCTCTGTGGACCCCCTCTGAGTTTATATACTATGTGGACTCATTCCTCTCATTACATTTAAGCTATACTCTAATTCATGGTTTAAATGTCTTTTCACCTCACTAAAATGTAAACAACTTAAGGGCAAGTAATGTACCTCATTCATCTTTGAATCCCTAGCATCTAGCTAAGTATCTGGCTCATTATAATGACTCAAGAAGTATATTGTTAAACAAACAGATTTCTGTACTTTATAAATCGCCTCTTTCCTTCTCAAATGAATATTCATAATCCTGCCTCCCTTCCCCCCTTTGCTCACCACTCCAAAATAAAACCAACACTAGTTTTATGTTGGAAACAGCTCAAATCCCCAAAGACTGATGTTTGCATATGTGATACTTAATCAAACAGGCTTAGTTGTTAAGAAGGAGTCAATTAAAAAAATTATTGAACTACAGATTTAAAATGTCATTCAGAAAAGTATAGGGAAATGCTATCCTCTACTAAACACCAATTCACAGTAAGAGATTTTTAAGAGAACTTGTAAGTTTTCTGATCTTGCAACAAAAATCCAAGTGAAACCATAAATAAAAGCCAGAGTTATTAATTAACACTGGAGAAACATCAACTTACAAGTGTGGACAGAAACAAAGTTGCAGAGCTAAGGATTTATAAGTCTCACCAGAGTCTTGCTGGAAACAATGTTGTATTATTCTGTCACATGCCTGAGTTCAGGGAAGCTCTTTTCAGGGGTGCTAACTTCAGGGTTTTAACCGGGAGGCTGAGATACATTTCCATCTTCTGAAATAGAGACTTGCTCTTTCCTCTCTGGAAATGAATGAACAGTTACAGCCCTTGGTTACAATTAGTTTTCGCTTTTGGAGCATTTCCCAGGGGTGACGTGAACGCTTGCAGGAGGTAGTTGTGAGGCAGATCTGGAAGCTTGGGTTCTGCTGAGGCAAACGTGCTCTTGTGGGATGCGGCTATGCACAGTATGTGCTAAAATGTAAATAACACAGCCTAAGCACCAAATGCCTCTTTTTTTATTTTTTAATTAGAGGACTATTTTGAGCAGTTATAGATATATACAGATGCATTTATATTTCTGTTACGCAAAACCCTGAAATCATGAGAACAATGAGTCAGGCTTTATTATAGCATCAGAAAGACTATTAGTGCAATGTTTTCCCTCGGTGAGTGGCCAGCACCAAGCCCTCCATCTGAAGCTGGAAACCCTGGAATTCACATGGCCAATTATACGATACTAAGACCACTGAGAAGCGTTTCTGGCTGGCTCAGCTGGTGATCTGTTTTTACCCTGCAGCACCAAGATTGATAGACCTTATAATTTTATCCTGGTTAGGGCAGATGCTGTTCTTACATAAGTTTTATTTTAAAATCCTCTTTTTCTCAAAACAAAAAACAAAAGCAAAAACCCCTAAGCCCTTCCCAGTGGCTTGCCTTGATGACACCTCTTGGTGGTGATATCAGTACCACGATCACGGGCTAAGAAAAAAAAAACTTCTCTTTCGAGATCTCTGAATTTGCAGTAGTTTAATTTCATTGAATGCTGTGCATGCTTGTTTATGAGAAAGAACGTAAAGGAACAGTAATTTGGCCCCTTCTAAATCACTCCTTTTATGAGGCTTCTTTGGTTGTGAGGGGGATGGGAAAGAGACTCCTTAGAAGTCACAGAATATAAATTCAGGAGCTGTTAGTTTCTCTCATGCTAATGATGAGGTATAATTTTAAAACATCACATTCATATGCATATGTGGTGCATATGTACATAATTAGTTTATTTACAAGCACCTCGCAGAACCTTAGAACTTGATAGTCCCATTAACCCTTAAAGGGAAAATGAGTTCAGATCAGTCAAGCAAAAAGGAATGTGCTCCCTTTCAATTATATTCACTCATCATCCATGTCTTGGAAGGAGACCTCCAAAGAAGTGAAATACATTTTTTCTGAAGCACTGCCAGTCTGTTACAAACGAGTATTTATCTGCTTCTGCCGTTCTAATTACAAAATAAGCACTAGCTGCTACATGGAATAACTACACTGAGCAAAAAGAGTTTTATAATCTGAGAGAAAGGCTCCTATATTGACTCTGCTAAGAGATACAACTCCCCTTTCCTTGATTATAAAGAAGGAAGACAGATGGTTTCTTGTTTAAGACTGTAATTTTACTTTCAGCCTCCTCCCTCAGTTAAAAACAAGATGTACTTTGAGGCTGTGAGGGAAAGTCTCAAGGGAAGGCTTTTTATTCCTGGTTGCATTGAATAATTCAACAAACACTTGAGATTGCTGAGGGAGGTACAAAGAAGAAAATGCTCTCCCTTGTTCTCAGGGAGTTTACAATCTAATTGTGGAGTTTACAACCAGAATTGGGACTACAGCCATTAAATTTTATTTTTTCACTTCTATTTTATGGCCTAATGTTACTGGTAACACACTTAGGATTCACCAGCCCAGAGGTATGGTGGATCATCTGATCAAACTGAAGAGCACAGGGAGGCGAATGCAGAGGAAGAATTAATGATCTCAAGCAGTACTTGTTGAGCGTTGACCGACCTACTAGCTGTTTTCATGTTATTTCATCTTGACAACAACCTTCTGTGGACATCCCAATTATTTCACAGAGGAGGAGAATGAGGTTTAGAGAAGGGATTCGTCCAGTAACATCTAGGAAATGATACTGGAACACATCAACTAGGAATTCTCTGGCCTTTTCTTTAGCTGTCCCCAGGTTCCCATCTTGACTTTCCTTTGCTTAGATTCCCTTTCCAAAGCTCGTTAAAGTCTACTTACTTCTGTGCTATTTCCCCCCCCCCCTTGGATTTTGGGTAATCGTTAAAACTTGATGTCTTTTATTTGGTCAGGCCTTCTCGAGTCTCATTCCCTTGCATCTCTGCAAATAAAAAAAATAATTTTTTTTTAACTGATTCTGTCTTTGAGACATTCTTTGACAGGATGAAATGAAACATAAAAGGCTTATAACAGTGCCCAGTACCGTGGTTCTCTTAACATTAACCACGATCTTTAGTTTTATTCTTGCCACCTTGTAACTGTTCTCATCTCACACTATTTCCCAACGACTCTTTTGGGGCTGCAAATTCCTTGAAGGTCGTGACAACACCTAGTCTAACTTGTTGCTACAGGGACTTGTAAGAAAACAAAAACTTGTGTCTTCTGTTCACCTCTTTATTCCCAGCGCCTTTAAGCTACTGGAACTTAGACTGTCTTCCGTCTGGATAAGAAAGTTTAGTTCAGCTCCAATATGGCTCTGAGTTGGGAGACCTGGAGAACTTTTTGCCTTTTCCCTATTTTGGCTCTTTATAACAATTTTGACCTTGGGTGCGTTTCATTACTTTCTTAGCCCCCTTTCAAGGCTGTTTCCACATCAGCAAAATGAGGCCAGTAGCAACAGACGCTTGTTTCTCTTCGTCTCCTATCACTTACCCCTTCTCCAGGGAAGGTTTATTGTGTACGTTCCCTCTGGATAAAAAGCTGCCGTCGGAGCAGTAAGAAGCCATTAGGGTCTCTGGGCTGCGCTCCCAGCGGGGACAGCGAGCAACTCCGGGCGCCTCGGCCGTGTCTCCCGGTCCGGAAGCAACCCGGCCCAATAACGACTGCGAGCCCGCCCAGCCCTCGGGAGCCTCAGCCCCGGCGCCCGCGCCCCGAGCCAGCGCTCTGCCTCGGTGCCACCGCTAAATGGGCTCGGCACCGCGCAGGCTCCGACGCGCGCCAAAGGGCCCGGCCTCGTTTTGGCCACCGCCGCCCCGCCGCCCGCGCGGCGCTGCACTGGGGGCGGGGAGTCTGATGGGAGACGCGCGCGGCGCTGAGGAGGCGGCGGCCCGGGAGAGGGAGCGGGAGAGGGACTGGGCGCGGGAGGCGGGAGGCGGGGGACAGGGGGAGGCGCCGCCGCCGCCCGCCCCTTTCCGCTGGGGAGCAGCTGCAGCAGCAGGAGCCGAGCAGGAGCCGCGCAGCCGCCGCCGCCGCCGCCGCCGCCGTGGGATGTGGCCGGAGCTTGCCCCGAGCCGCGCCGCCTTCTGAGTGCCCGCCGCCGCCCGAGCCGCCGCCGTCACCGCCGAGCCGTGCGGGGCCAGGCCGCGCCCTCCCCGGGCGCCCGCCGGCTCGCATGCCGAGGGGCTCCGGGGCGTAGCTGCGCGCCCGGCGCCGCCTCCGGGCTCCCCCGGCCCCGCCATGGGCTGCTGCAGCTCCGCCTCCTCCGCCGCACAGGTGAGGGTCTCCCGCCTCCCGGCCGCCCGCCTGGATGCCTCTCCTGCACCCCACTCCCCGCGCCCCGTGCCCCGCGCCCGCCGCCCGATGCCTCTCGCTGCCCGCGTCCCTCGCCCCCCGCTTAGCCCGCCGTGCACTCCAGAGCCCCCCACCCCCCCCCCCGCCTCTCCTGCTCGCCTGTCCCGCAGATGCCCTCGCGCTGGCTCCCCGGCTGCCGACCCGCGGGCGCTTCTGCGCGGCCCCCAGGGCGCTCAGCTCTTTTCCGCCCCTTCGCGACGTGGCCTCCTCCTCCCAGTCACACCTGAGCAGCCCGTCCCGCTCGCTTGCAGGTAGAGGCCACACAGGGGCCTCCTTTCTGCCCCAGGAGGCACCCCCTTCCCTTGTCGTCTGGCCTTGCTCCTCTCTTCCCTCCCCATCACCGACTATTTTCTGTGCTCCCAGGAGGAGTACCTCCAGCTTGGGCTCTTCACCCGTCTTCCACCTTATTCCAGTTTCTGCTCCATTAGCAATCTGTCCCTTTTCTCCTGCCTGCCGCCCCCCGTCCGGGTTCAGGTGTTTACGTGTGTCCTGGAGCCCTTCCACGGCCCACTTCCCAGATCCCACCCGCTCGTCTCCCCCCCCCCCATCCCCCTTTTGTGCCTTGACCCCGGGCACCGCGGCCTCTTCTCACACCGAGGCCCCTGCGGGAGCGCGGGGACTAGGCAGGAAAGGAGATTGGGCACCTGGTGGGTGACGGGAGCGCTACGGAAACTCCCTCTTTGTTGCCAGTGTAACAGGAGGAAAGGTGCCGAATTTAGTTTTTCTGTGGGCACTGGCTGAATGTTGTCGCTGAGGGCTGAGATGCAGAGATTTCTCCTAGCTGCTACCCTGCCCCCATTCAAATTTCGCCAACCTCCTCGCTCTCTCTTGCGGATCCGAGCCCTTAACCTGGATGGAAATGTTTAGACAACTGTATAAGGATCAAATGTAATAGGACTTGACTGCTGGCCACTAATAAGTGAGAGGACCTGTTTGTAAATTACCCAATTTAGTGGATTAGTGAGTGTATTTACAAATACGATAAGAAGCAATCAGGAATACTGCATCAAACTGTCTGGTGGTGGTGTATGAAAAATAGGCTCTGACAACGCCTGGGATGTAATCTCACAGTTTCATTAGGGTAGAATTTAACTGTGGTCTTTGATTTGTTTGTTTGGGGAGGGGGGAAGACAAGGGCTCATGTTTTTAGAAATAAAGGCTGGTGGGCTCTTGGTGAAGAAACATGCTAGTTTGGAAAAAAGAAAAAAATCCTCCAGAGATCTAGCATCTGTGATAATACCAGAAGTGTTTTGCTGCTGTTAAATGACTATATATAACTCAGTTTTAAATAACCTGCATACTTGTTCTGAAAATCTGAGATCTGTTAGAAAAATGACTAGAATTGCAGATGAATGGAGGACATTTATGTTTTATCAAGTATCCATCCTTTTTGTCTAGTTCTTTTTTTTTTTGAGTGTTTGCTTACCTGTGTGCTTTTTTTCCCTACTAGTATCATAGACTGGTTGGTTTAGTTAAACCTTTCTATTTAGTTAGAATAGCAAAGAAAAACTATGTGGTGCTGTTGTGAAGGAGAGGTTCATAGACCAGGGTTTTCATATTAGCAAATAAAGATGTAGAATTACACAACACCTTTCAACTAGTTGGGGATTTTGGAGTGGAGGGGGGATCAAGTTGAGTGCTATTCATCTAATATTTACTTAAATATTATTTTCACCCAAAAGGTATCTTTTATATTGCCTTTCTTTTAAAGAACTGGGTAACTTTACATCCTCTTTTGGTGGTGAAATGCTTTTAAGTCAGGAAAGTACTGGTAGTTGATGGATGGTTTGTTCAGTGCATGAACAATTAAATTTGGGAGGGATGATGCTACACCAGAACTCTGCTTTAATAACAGGTATTAGTAAGTCTTGGCATTTCTCTAGCTCCCTATCGTACTTTTCAGAATGCTGTCACATACCTTTATTTTCTTTGCTTTTTCCTCCTCTTGGAGCCACCGTTTCCTTCATGCCATGTTCTACAGACAAGATGTATGTCATGCACCCCAAGGGGTGCGTTTTTTTCCCCCTGTGAATTCCTATAACCAATCAGCAGCTGTCACATGCCTTTTAGTTCAGCTTTAGGGACTTGTAGTGCTCACTGGAGCATTGAGGAGCAGATTTTGTGCCGAAGAGCTCATCATTTTTTTTTCCCCTTGTTTGAGATTTTGGCATCATTCTTCATTTGTGAAATGTTACCAATCTGCTGACATTTTAATATTCCATTTAGGAGCATCACCAGCATTAAAATATTACTGTATCTGTATGTGTTGTGTTGAAACAAAATAGGGATGCAAGACCAAATCTTGTCCAGTCAAGAACCTCCATATCACTTTGAGCCTCTCCTAACGGCCTCAACTATATTTTCAGGCAGAATGTTTCTTTCATCCCTTCTACTGGATTGTAAGCTTCTGGAGTATAGGAACTACTTTTGTTTTCCTCATCTTTGTATCCACTGCAGTGCCTCACTATACCTTGTACATAATCGCTGTTCAGCAATAGTCAATGAACAGATTATATACACAGATTTGAACATCTGGCTCCCAAGTGACATTGAATATGAATCCACCCCTGACCCATGTGTTGTTTCACTTCCATGGGCTGGTTGACTAATTCTACCAAGGCATCTTCTTCTAAACTCAGATTTGAACTGTTGAAGTTAAATTTCACCCGCCTTTCCCACATTCCTTCCTATTGTGTCAGTGGTAGTGTCAGTTTACAAAATGAAGCAGGTTTTTCCTTTTCTTCTGGGCGCTTTGCTTAATGCTTATATTTCAGTGAGAGCAGTGGTTATAATATTTTAAAAAAAAGCTTGTCTGCAAACTCTAATGATAACCTTCGTGCCACATCAAAACAATGTGCTTTGAGGTAGTCTGCATTTCAGCTTAGCTTTTCTCTGGTTTGTCAGCAACTTTAAAGCCCTGGCAGGTTTTAGCAATGTAGATTAAGTGTGTTTCTTTCTCTAGTAGGGATTCACTTTTAAAATCTAATTTATTTTACCTTATAGTCTCTTGCTATGTTGTAGACTCTCCTAAGAGAGTTCATGGTCTTCTAAACTGTTTTATCTCTTGTAGTCTGTCCTGGAATTATTTTCATTTTCTTGGCAGTATCTGGGTATCATAGTTTGCCACCAAAACAATTATCTTGTTTTAGGATTTAGATCAAAGAGAAGTGTCACATTCTATACTAACTTGTATTGCATTGCTGAAGGAGCAAATGATTGGCAAAATAATTTGTCCTGTATCAGGCACGTACATCTAAGAATGTGAAGCATGTCTTATGAGCCAGGGCTCTTACAGAACTCTTAATTATGTTTCGTTTTTTTGTTAGTGACCATTACGAGTTGTATCTTAATATTAGTAATTGCTCAAAACAAGCCAACACATGATGATAGCCTTTGCCTAAAACTCTCTTTGAAGGGAACATAAAAGTGAGATAGTCTTCTTGAGTTTTTTTTTATAACACTAATCCTCTCTAAGACTCTTAAAATTTATTCCCAGCTCTCCCTAATTCGTTTGTTCTGTTACAACCTGACATAATTTCTACTCTTATAATGTTAAACTTCAAAGTCCACTTGTAAATCTTCAGATTTATTAAATGTTCTTTCCCATTGACAAACCAGTTTGAATGAAGGAGGCTTTTGAAAGATTACTTAGCAAATTGCCCTAAGTCTTTGTCGTTAATGGTTAGATCATTATTTCTCACAGTAGTGCTTTGGAGGCCAGGAGATTGCCAAGTGCTCTGAAGTTCTCTCTCCTTCAGTTCTAACCTTAGAAATTGTGGGAGGGATGGCAGACAGTCTTTCTGATTGAACAAACTGCTCCTTTGTCTGGCTTTGGGATAAATTGTACTCATCTGTCTTGTCCCATGGTCTTCAAGTGGAGAGTTACATATTTGACTGTATTTTTTTCTAGCTCTCATATCTTGTCTTGGGAGTGATGAAAAACAATCAAGTGGTCCACAAATACTGGTTAACTTTTGAGTATGTTAACTGTTCCTTAACAGAATTTTAATAATACTGTAGTCTCCATTTGCTTTGTGGCATTTGAAGTCACAGGATAAACATGAAATTTGAAGAGTATAGTGCGAATTATCAACAAAGACTAGGTTGTTCCATTAAAATATTTCCAGCAAAATAGATTTGCTCTAACTAACAAAAAAGTGTCTAACTGGCATTAAGACAGTTTTTAGGATTTTTTTGTTTTGTTTTGTTTTGTTTTCTTCTTCTGAACACTATGCTGATAAGCAAAGAAGAGCAACTGCTCAAAAATTGTATAGCATTAAAATTGGCTGGATATAATGTGCAAATTTATTGCTATGTTTCGCAGCCATTTTCATGTCTTTATTTCTACATTTTTATGTCTGAAGTTGATATTACTTCCATTTCATAGCTGAGGAAATGGAGACTTGGAGATTGGGAAAGTTGGCCAAAGTCGCAGAGCTACTAAAGGAAGCAAACCACACCCCAGGTCTTCCGAATCTGAGTCCTACACTGCTCTTTCTGTGCTAACATGTGTGCTTCCCAATCTTAAATTGCAAATCACTTTAGAAAAGTTCCACTTAATAACATTTTTTTTTTTTTTCAAATTGGGAGATATGGGGAACAGTGTGTTTCTCCAGGGCCCATCAGCTCCAAGTCACTGTGCTTCAATCTAGTTGTGGAGGGCACAGCTCAGCTCCAAGTCCAGTGGCCGTTTTCAATCTTTAATTGCAGGGGGCTCAGCCCACCATCCCATGTGGGAATTGAACCGGCAACCCTGTTCTTCAGAATTCACGCTCTAACCAACTGAGCCATCTGGCAGACCCTCAATAACATTTTGAATGAAGGAATTTCCAAGTTAATTCATGCCACCGTTTTGGACTTCCTACAGTTATTAGCTGGGGAGCAACATAGTATATATAATGTAGCAAAACTAATCCAGTTAGAATGTTCCCAGTCTTAACAAATAGTGTCAAATACTCTTTGATGTGTTAATTCTATCATTAAAAATGTTATTGGCTGGGGAAGATAATTATTTGTAAAATTTTGTCTATATTCTGTATTAATTGATTAATAGTTGTTTTTTATGGCCCCCTTCCCCCCCCCAAGAAGAAAGAAATATTTTAATTTTGTAACTTTTGCTAAGATTTTTGGGACCCTGGGGGATATTAGAGAAAAACTAGCCCTACTATCTCACTTTTCTATTGAGCCAAACTAGAATTTAGACATATGAAGTGGTCTGAGGCAGAGAGATAGATATCTTATGAGGTAGCTAGGACTAGAAACCTAATTAGTCTCTTAATCTCTTGATCTTTCTGTACTACAGTTAATTCTTAATGTCTTAAATCTCCTTACCTTTGCAACCGTGGCTGCACATTGGAAACACTTAAGAACTCTAGAAAACACTGATGCTGGGGTCCCACTCCCAGAGATTCTGATTTCATTTGTTCAGGGGTGCTGCCTGGGTGTCAAAATTTTTTTAAGTTCCCCTGTTGATTCTCCTGGGTTGCAGAGGTTGAAAACCACTGTTCCATACCCTTTCTGTAGGTAATATCATCTTCTGTGGTTTCAATTGCAGTCTGTATGCCAACGATTCTCAAACTGAATTACTGAGTTGAAACAAACTGCCCTCGCCCTCTGATCCTTATACCCAACTGATTGCTTAGCTCTTTCACGAGAGTATCTTGTAGGCAAGTCAAACTTGGCATGTCGAAAACTGAACTCAAAATTTGTGTAACACACACCTTTTTCAGTATCTCTGGTTCACTGAATGATACCAGTATCCTGGTGTGGAAACTGGAAACCTGAATCATGTAGGGAACTTGCCTTTCATTAGTTCGCATCTAGTCATGACATCTTACCTCTTTACCCTTCTCAACACCACTGCCAGCGTTCTAGTCCAAGCCTCTGTCATCTCTGGCCAGAACCCTCCTCGCAGATCTCCCTGCATTTGTTCATGCTTTCTTCTAATTTTTCTCCCTACTGCAGCCTTGGTGATCTTTAAAAAGTAGGAAGCTGATTTTGTCCCTCTCCTACTTGAAACCCTTAAGTGGTTTCCAGTTGCTTGTAGGACAAAGACTAGAATCCCTGACAAGACCCCGCATGGCCTGTTATCTCTTTCCAGCATCATCCTATGCCTCGCTTCTCCTTATTGTTTGTGCTTTATCCTCACAGATGTTTCTGTTGATTATGTGCCTTGTTTTAGAGCTTTTGCACGTGCTGCTCACTTGTCTTAGAAGGCTCTTTGCTTTTCTCCCTGCCTTTGGCTGGCTACCATTCATCCCTTAAGTTTCAGCCTAAAACTCACTTCTTTGGAAAGCCTTCCTTGATCCTTCAAACCAGGTCACGTCTCCTCGTTAACCCCTCACAGCCTTATATATTTTCTTTCCCCTTGACCACTTAGAACAATAAAGTAATTGCACAATTAGTATTAACTTCTAGACCAGGAGTTGGGAAAACTACAACCCATGGGCCAAATCTGATCAGCTGCGTGTTTTTGCATGGCTTGCAAGCTAAGAATGCCAAAAATGTTACCTATATTTTTTTAACAGTTGAAAAAAAATCAAAGGAACATTGAACAAGAAATTTATTTCATAAAAATTATATGAAATTTGTATTTCATTGTCCACAGATAAGTCCCCCCCCGAAAAAGTTTTATTGGGACACAACTATACTCTTACATATTGTCTATAGGTGCTTTCAAGCTACAAAGGCAGAGTCAAGTAGTTAGTTATGACAGAGACCTTATGGCCTCCAAGTGTAACTATTTACTCTGTATCCCTTTACACAAAATGTTTGCTGACCCCTGGTCTAGACTGAGCTGATGAAGACAGGTTCCACATCTGCTTTGTTCATTGCTGTATTTTCTGTGCTTGGCTGATACCTGGTACATATGAACAAATTAACAAATCCACAGATGGATGTGGATGAACTCCTACCTTAACAATTCTGATGCTTTTAAATTCAATACAAACACTTTTTTAAAGGATCAATATTTTAGAAGATTCTTAACCGAATTTTCAGCAGCAATCATAAGTGGCTTGTCCGTTACAGCTGTACATCTCATTTGTGAAGCAGGTGTGCTTGTGGAGGTTTCAGTTAACAGGTTAAGGTGGGTGGGGAAAAAAAGATCGGTCCACTCCAATATCAGGCCAGTTGGATTTATAGTGCTGGTGTTTTTGTAGCAGGTGCAAATGCTTGGTGCTTTATGTGTAGAGTTATAAAGAAAAAGTGTTTGAGCTGGTGAAAAACTTCCGTCATTAAAGAGGCATTGTTCTCTGTACTGTGGGAATTCACTCTGAAAATGGTTCAAGTTTCTGGCACAGTAATAATTCTTCCCTTTTAGTAGTTTTGTTTTCTCATTTGTTTGGAATATAGCATAGCATAATGTTCCGATTTTGAATTTATGCATTGTATCAAATTTAGTGCTCTTTTTAAGAGGTGATTTTTGAAAGAGATTTGCATTTTTCAGTATGTTTTAATGTACTCAAAAAGGGGGTGTTAGTTTTTTCCCCTAAGTGGACTTCTTTCTGATTTTATATCAGTTGTATAATAGGATTTACTTAAAAAACATTTGATTGATAAACTGTTGCAATTTATTTTTTGTGAAAATAATCATATTATTACTATTTTTTGATGCTCTCTTTAATATCCCACAACCAAATATTTAGACATTTTTGTCTTGAAAGTTATTTTTATTCTTCTAATTTTTAAGGTTGCCAGACAGATATTGTGAAAATTGTGAAACATAAGTGTTTGATGTCTGGATACATTTGTATAATGGAAAATAGCAAAACGACGGAAAAATTGAATACAGACAGTTATTTTAAGATGTTCCAGTAGCAATGCTGGTGTTCAAGTTTGCTCTTTATTTTTGCTAATGTAATGATGAGAACGATGTTGTAAGATTTTTTTTTTCATTATGAATTGCCTAGGATGAATTCCGCTGTTAATAAATTAAAACAAACAAACAAAACAACTCTTAAACTAAACAGCTAAAACCTTAAGGAAAATTTGTTATCTCATGTAAGTTGAGAGGTAGGGTGGCTTCCAGGTTGGTTAGTTCAGTGGCTTGACGATGGCAACAAGACCTGAGTTCTCTTCTTGTTCCTCTTTGGCATTTTCAGGAAGGGTAGCTTTTCCTCCCTTAGCTCCCCTCGCCGTCCCAAGATAGATGTGGTACTTCCTGCCTGTCTCTTACTGAGCTGATGAACCCCAGTGGCTTTCCTTTCAAAGGAGTTAAGGAGGGCTGCATACTCATTCTTAAACAGTCTCTAGCAAGGGGGAGACAAAGGATCCAGAAATTGGCGTAGACTAACCAGGATTTCCCTTTGAGCCATGTGGAGGACAGAACAACACAGGAACAAAATTAGTACCCTGCTAGCAAGGCAGAGGGAGAATGGTGACTGGGTAGGCAGCCAGTGGTATCTGCTACCTATTCACACTTCTGTAGTGTTTCCTAACATTTTGCTTATAGTTCCACTATAAAATTTGTCATAGTTCTTAGTTGAAAGTCAGTTATCTTCCTGTTCCCATAGTGATACAGCTCCAGCCACTGCTGAGCCCTTTTCTCTTTTCCCCATGCCTACTGCCTCTTTTCCATTCTGAGGCAAGGCTAGCTTCAGGATACAGAGGAACATTTAAGGTTGGAATACTGATTTATAGTAATTAGTATTCCCACAGGCACTGGGCCCCAAGAGAACCTGGGGGGTTATTACATGTAACCTTTTCCTTCTAGCTCCCTCAATTTCCTTTTTTACCTCTTCTGACTTCTCACCTCTGTGTGTATTTATCTTTGTCTGATTGGTGCTCATTTTTTCTCTTATTTTTTTCCTCTTTTCCCCTAAAATGTTGTTTTTCCTTTTCTTCCTACCCTACCTGATACATTTAAGGAGCCATAATACAGTCTAAAAATTGCATCTCTGCAACACATAGCTAATTTACAGAGGGGAAATAGTAAACTAATATATAAATATATTCAGTCTTGCTGATAATCGAATTAACTCAATTCAAAGCACAGAGACACCCTGTTACATCTGTAACTTTGGTAAAAGTTAACAGAATGATAATTAATTGCTCATGTGGTTTTGACTCAAGTTTATTTTATTGATTTGCTGAATAAATTGAAATGACCCTGTTGGGACATTGTTTGACAACATATACTGAAAGCCATAAAAAAAGTTGACGCTCTTTGTTTAGTAATCCAAAAGTATAGTGCAAGTATCTTTACATGTGGTATTATTTATAATAGCAAAAGATTTTAATTTTAAACATAATTGTTTCTGGAGTAAAATTTCTTTTCTTAAAATAATGTTCAATTGAATTAGTCTGTGAGATGTGTCTCATGTTGCCATCATCCCCAGCTAAGTGATCCTCCCTTAATGGGTGAGTGACCTGCTATCTGTAATCAGAAGTCCTTTCCCTACTGCTGCTCTAATGGGCTCCTAGAATCCAGAGAATTGAACACCGTCGTGTACAAGCAGGAGTACGGGCTGTGTAGCCAGATGATAAGGGTTTGAATCTTAGCTCTGTCATCAGCTGGGTTATTTGGGCCAAATCCTTTAACCTTTGGTGCCTCAATTTCCCTAGTTGTAAAATGGGAACAACAATAAAACCTACCTCATGGCTTGTAGCAAAGTGCACAACCCATGAAAATATCTCAGACATTACCATGTGAATGTAAACTAACTCTCTTCGGTGTCTTCATATCCATTAATCCTTCCCTAAAAAAAATTTAAAAAAATAAAATATCCTGTGTTTGGGATTTGGGAAAGGGATCCTGACTTCCAAAAATTTTGTGTCAGTAAGATGAGTGCTAAGGGTGAAATAAGAAGCAAAAATGGGACTAAGTTGGGTGTTAGGCGTTCAGGGAATGGAGAGACTAAGAAGGAAGGACTAATTGGAGAGTGGGCTTCTTGACAAGGACCATTGATCTGGCCTTGAATGGGGCTTAGAAAGAGTAGGAAGATAGACAGATTTTAGTAGAAAGCCCAGGAGACAAGAGGACATTCCAGAAGAAGGAAGAGTTGAGCAAAGGCAAGGAAACCTTTAAATACTGCATGTCAGTTTCAAAAGGAGACCGGGCCAGAGTAGAGAGAAGAGATGTTGCATGTAAGGAAGGCAATGATATATGAAGGGGAGGGAAGTGGACAGACATGGAGGATTTTTCAGAATGATTTAAGGAAGATTCATCTGACAGCATTGTCTGTGCCTGAAGTGGCAGAAGGGGAAACAGAAGCCACCCAGGAAGTTGTTCACTAACTCGACCCAGAGTGTAAATGGGAAACAGGAAATACATAGAGTTGAAGTAGGACAGACTTTCTTAACTTAATCTGGATATGTGGGATGAAGGAGAGGGATAAAACCAGTTTAGAGTGCCATATAATTAGAGAAAGGCATTATGATTGATAGACATGGGAGTGGCGATGCAGACCAGTATGTGGGGAGAAGATGAAGTTTTATACAGACGGAGGCTGAGTTGATGTTGATATTAATACCTCCATGTAGCAATCTCCCACAGGCAACTGAAGACCCAGTACAGGATTTCTGAGAATGCTGTAAGTCACGCGCGTAGAGGAGATGCATTTTTTTGGGGGTATGGGGTGTCTCTGAGGGGAAAGGAAGGGTATGAAATACGAGAGCAGACAGCTAGGGAATAAGTGCAGGGAATGGTGGTGACCAATCATTAACAGGGTTTCCAGTGCTCGTTTCCCTGGTTGTTCTTATATAGTAAATTTCATTTTGTTCTTGCAACTCAGATGGGTACCAGTGTAAGCCCCATTTTATATGTTAGGAAACAAGCTCAGAAAGTTTAGGTGGCTTGCACAAGGGCACCCAAGTAGCGTAAAGCCAGAAGTAGTAAAAGCCTGTGCGTTTCCTGCTGCACTACAGTTTCCTTCCCTCTGCTGTACTGAGAACCACTGTTATACGTTTAGGTAGCATATTAAAGGTACCTTAGATATCACTTTTCTGTTACTGAAATTCAGAGAGTGTGTGTATTATTTTCTCTCAATTTAAAGAGTGTGTGTAAGGAGGGGGGTTAAATCTGTGCAACTCAAACTAGAGGTCAAAGTGTGACCATTTGGAGCAGAGTCTGTGTAAGTGGTGGTTATAACCTTCAGACTGTGGATCCTTGACTACTATTCATTTCCTCTGGGGCTCTTCTGCATTTTCTTGTAAGAACTTAAATCTGAACAAGTCCGTCATGTAATTACAGTTGTGTTGTTTCCTTATAACTCAGATTCTTGAGAATACAGTTTTATAATAACGAATATATATATATATGTTATATATATACATATTATGTATATTATATATGTTATGTTATATATTGTATATATGTATATATACATATATACATATACACATACATATATATATATATATATATATATATATATATATATATATATATATTTAGTCAGTCTTTGGAGAGCCATGGCCTCTGAAAGGGTTAATATAATTGATGCTAACGTTATTTAATATTGAGTGCCAACAAAGCTCTGGAGCACTGCTATGAAAGGAAAGGGTGAAGAAATGGCCACAGTGAAGTTGACTCGAGCACAAATGATTAACGTGCACATTAGGATCAAATTACAAAGGCAGGGATTTTGCACCACCAGGGCAAAGGCTGAAATTTTTTCAAATCTCTTTTGCATGTGATTTTGTATTTTCATGATTCTAAAAACATCAGGTGTTGTAAAATGATTCCGAAGACATCAAGTTTTAAAGTATAGCATATTAAATATATTTTGAAACCAGCCACACTTTTACATCAAGAAAAAACATTTTGGAATAGACACCGGTGGTTGAAGCAGACTTCGGTAATGAAGGTTTGGAAATGATATTTTAATAAGGCTCTTGATTTTAAAATTGAGTGCACGTCTAGCTTTGATGATACGTTTTAGAAGTTTATAAAGTCAGCCAAGACCAAGTGGACCCCCGTTTCTGTTGAGGCAGTGAGCAGCAAACAGAGCAGGGAGCCTCCTGGGGAGGAAGGAGCACTTCCCCGTGACCTGCTTCTTACCAGGCTCTGTACTCAGTGGGTGGTGCCCTGTATGCCATCCCATTTAAGGATACAAGTGTTCTCATGCAAGAATACCTTAATCAGGCTTTCCCCAAGTATGTGCTCCCCAAACACAAGGATGTCCTCCAAGAAAGGGTTGAGGTCTAGAAAAGTTTGAGAAGTTCTTGCTTCTGCCATACCACCCTCCTAACACCTCGCACTCACCTCCCCTTCTCTCCCCATCTGTAGAGTCACAGTGTGTAGTAGCATATTGAGGACTCTTTGCTCCGTATCCTTACCTCCAGGAAACCAATTTAACTTTGCTTAACAGCCCTTCATTGAACTGATTTGTCCTTCACAATTTTTTTTCATTATTTCTTGCCCTATTCTGCACGACACTTATTGAGAAACGGTGCTTGAAATATTCCCTCTCAGTTCCATTCTCTTAAGTGAGAACAAAAGTGAGAGTAGCAGCAACAAGAATGTTGTTGGATCAGTAACCTGTAGGCAGATAGGCAGCCCTCTCCTCGTATCTGCAGCTGAGAACTTCAACGTGTTCGTTAAAATTATGGCAAAATAATGTAAATGAATTTCCAGTCACTTGTGTATATTATGATAATTTAAAAGCCTTTCATGTGAATTGTTTCTCAGATTGTTGTTTGAGATCTCCAAGAAGGTAAGGAAGAGGAACAGGTTTACAAAAGGATCCTTCAAGTTTCAAACTTCAGACTCTGGACTGTTGTGAGGCCAGCTGGGCCAACAGCAAGAAAGGGAACCAGCCACCTGTGGTTGGGAGTTTTCTTCTCCTTTCCTCCAGATGTGTGGGAGAGACACTTAGGGGCAGTTGTATTATCTCAGCACTCCAAGTGGCCACCCCGAGATGGGACCTGCAGATGGAATACTGACAGTGTTTTGTTGGAGGAAGAATTGAGGACAGAGATGATGTTACATGGGCTAAGCAAATAATAAATCCTCAGTAAATGTTTATTGAATAAATGTGGTGGGGGACCGGTTATTCAGGAACTGATATTTTGTCTTATGGTGTTAATGATACTTTTCAAAATTACTATTAAAACAAATAGAATCTGTCAATGGAGAGAAATAGGAGTGAACCCGAAAATTAAAAGTAGCCACTATTTGAAATGTTTTAAGTTAACTCTGGTGGTTTTGAACCTGACCTTATTAGTAGGTGTTCCTACAGGATAATGATATATTGGTGAAAATGTTACTACAGCCAGCCAGGGAAAAGAAAAAGAGCACATCCTAAGCTAGAGACCTCTGGGCCTTGTCAACACCTAAGGATGCTAGGTAATCAGCACTGGTGGATTTATAAGAATGAGGGCTTCCCTTCTGCTACACCTCCCACCCACTCCCCCCCACTTTTTTACTGGCCCACCATGAAAGCTCTTCTAGACCATCTCAGTGCCTTCCTGGAAGCAGAGTGGGTAGAGCTACCGATGCTACATATTTTCAAAGTATGACTGAAGGGTAGAGAGCCCCGCTGCAAAAAATGACCCCTCCTTGTGACCGGGGTGTGGGAGTGATGAAGCTCTGAGAGCAGTGGGAAGGCAGTGTAAAGAAAAAGGTAAAAATAAAGAATGTTGGTAAAATAAACAAAATTCCTGGCCAGCCGCATGTTTTGGTTCAGTTCAACATTCATTGACTAGTGTGCCGCTTTGGCTGCTAAGGACTGGATTCAACCAAGAATGAGACTTTGCTCTAGAAGTCTACATAGTCTCTTAGGTGAGACAGTACAGGGGATGTGGGGCCCTCCACAGACTGTCTGTATACCCGGATCTCTTTCATAAATAGCCAAAAGTTATACTGGTTTACAATGTATAAAGCATGGGTAATTTCTTGGTAGATGCTGAATTCATTTTTTTTAATTTATTTTTTTATTACTTTCAGGTGTGCAAAGCAACATACTAGACATTTAAACCCTTCATAAAGTGATAACACACCCCCAAGCTACTACCCCTCTGACATCGTATACAGCTGTTACAGTATCATCAACTATCTTCCCTATGCTGTGCTCCACATCCCGTGACTATATACCTATGTATTTAGTTACAGTTGACATTCAATATTATTCTGCTTCAGCTTCAGGTGTAGAGCACGTTGGTCAGGCATCTACACAGTCTATGATGTGATCCCCCTGATAAAGCCAGTGCTCATCTCACATCTTACATGATCTTTACAACATTGTTGATTATATTCCTCATACTGTATTAGCTACCAATTTGTATTTCTTAATACCTTCACCTTTCTCACCCTGCCCCAACGCCATTCCCATCTAGCACCCTGATAGATCTAGTACCTATCTGGCACCACACCTAGTTATTACAGTATTACTGACCATATTCCTCATGCTGTACCCTACATCCCCATGACTACTGTGCAACAACCAATTTGTACTTCTTAATCCCTTCCCCTTTCACCCATACTTAACCCCCCTCCCATCTTAAGTCCCTCTAAGATTCCTTGTAATACTGGTTTGGTGGTGATGAACTCTTTCAGCTTTTTGTTGTTTGGGAAGCTCCTTATCTGTCCTTCAATTCTAAATGATAGAATGCTGGGTAGAGCAATCTTGGTGTATATCATTGCTTTTCATCACTTGGAGTATTTCCTGCCACTCCCTTCTTGCCTGCGAAGTTTCTGTTGAGAAATCAGCTGACAGTCTATGGGGGCTCCGTGTAGGTAACTAAGTGCGTTTCTCTTGCTGCTTTCAAGATTTTCTCTCTGTATTTAACCTTTGGCATTTTAATTATCACGTGTCTTGGTGTTGGCCTCTTTGGATTTATCTTGTTTGGGACTCTGTGTGCTTCCTGGGCTTGTATGTCCATTTCTTTCACCAGGTTAGGGAAGTGTTCTGTCATTGTTTCTTCAAATAGATTTTCAATTTCTTGCTCTCCCTCTTCTCTTTCTGGTACCCCTATAATGCAAATATTGGTACACTTGATATTGTCCCTGAGGCCCCTTAAACTCTCCTTGATTTTTTGGATTGTTTTTTTCTTTTTGCTGTTCCAATTGGGTGTTTTCTCCTACCTTACCTTCTACATCGCTGGCTGGATCCTCTGTTTCATCTAATCTACTGTTGATTCCCTGTAATATAGTCTTTGTTTTCATTATTGTATCCTTTATTTCTGACTGGTTCTTTTTTATGGTTTCCATCTCCATTTTTATGCTCCCTGTCTCTCTGTAGAGGTTCTCCCTGAGATCGCTGAGCATTCTTAAAACCAGTGTTTGGAACTCTGCTTCTGATAGATGGCTTAGCTCCATTGCACTTAGTTCTTTTTCTGGAGCTTTGTTCTGTTCTTTCATTTGGGAAATGTTTCTTTGTCTCCCCATTTTGTCTTCCTCCCTGTGTTTGTTTCTATTTATTAGGCAGGGCTGTCATGTCTTCTGATCTTAGTAGAGTGGCGTTATGTAGTAGGTGTGCTGTGGGGGTTCAGTGGCGCTGTCTTCCTGGTCACCTGTGTCATGCTCCAGGTATATCCCTTGTGTGGGTTGCGTGTGGCCTCCTCTTGTAGTTGAGCCTTGGTTGATAAGTGCACATCAATGTGAGGGACTGACCCTTGGGGTCACTGGTTGTGAGGACTGGCCGTGACTACAGTGGAAGAGGTGTTGTGCAGGGGCTGACCCTACAGAGAAGGATCTGCCTCAGCAGGGCTCTGGTGCCTGCCCAATTCGCCCCTTGGGTGTGTTGTACTTGGAGGCTGCTCGTTGATGCTCCAGCTCGTTTTGAAGCTGGCCACTAGGGGTGCCAGCCCCAGGACCCCCTCAGAGAGGATCTGCTGTAGGTCTACTTCAGCCACAACCCATGCCCCACCCAGGCTACCCATAGGAGCCACAAAGAAATATGCAGATGGCTGCCGACATGCTGTGCTTGGAAGCACCTTGAGAGGCCAAGTTGCAAACCAAGGCCACCTGGTTTGGAGCTGCTCAGCCAGAGGTACAGGACACGCTCAAGGCAGATGCTGCTTGTCTGGATTCTGCAAGTCTTTGAGAGACCCTAGAAAAGTCTGCAGCTTGAGCCAAAGCAGATGTTGTGCACAAAAAAGCCACTGGATGTGGCCTGGGTGTGCCCGAAAATTGGGCGGAGCCAGGTCTCAAATCGCCAGGGCATGGCAAACTAATGGTGGAGACTCAGAAATGATGACCATCTGTGTTCGCTCGCTCGGAAGGGGGAGGACTCAACAAAGAAACAATGGCTTCCATCAGCTTCCCCGTCCAGGAGAAAGCTGCCTCTCCAGCCCCCATCCCAAGCTAGACAACTCAGTTCTCCCATATGACTCTGCCACCTTTCCATCTTCTGCCCCAGCGCTGAAGCTCAGAGCCAGTGATTCCACTGGTGGGTAAATCCACACACAATCCCTTTAAGAGAAGGGCCTGTGAGTGCAGCCGCACTCAGTATTACTCAGTGACAGTCTCTGCTGGTTTTCACAACCAAAAATTATGAGGACTTCTCTCCTTAGCATTGGAGCCCTGGGCTAAGATGGGACTGGGATCCCTCACGCCTTTAGGGGGTGAGGGGGTCCCCCACAGCTGAAAGAGTCCTCCTGATCTTCAGTGGTCACACGTGGGAGTGGAACCAACCCATTCCGCGTCTCTGCCCTTCCTACCAGTCTGGAGGTGGCTGCTTCTGCACGTCCTTAGTTGAAAGACTTCAGTTCAGCTTGATTTTAGGCAATTCTCAATAATGGTTGTTTTGTAGATTAGTTGTAATTTTGATGGGGTTATGAGAGAAGGTAAACACAGTGTTTACCTACTGTGCCATCTTGGTTGTCCCTAAATTCATTTTTAAAACCAAGAGCTAGAAATACGAAAGTGCCCTAAAGAAACATAGACATTATTTTTGAGGTATGATCTGTGTCTGTACTTAACTGGTAAGGATGGAGTTCAGCACACTTTAAGATAAATTTATTGTATCTGGAGGCATGACAGTATTTTATGACACAGAGTGAACAAAAAAATACTGTCCTTGAGTAGAAAATAACAAAACTTCAGGAGCCTTTAGACAAGTCACATTGATTCTGAGGCAGTCCCACAGAAAAGATATGTTTAATATTTTTATTTCCATGTTGAAATGACCAATGATTAAGCTAAGGTGTGATTTTTGTTCTTTGGTACTGCAAAATTCTAGAAACTTTAAAGTGGAACAAATCAAAGTGCTTTTGTTTGTTCACTAATCTCTGTTGGCTCTCTTGTTGGTCATCTGCATCTGTTCACTGAGTCACTGATCTCTGCCCTTTCACCCTGCCTGGAAGCCCAAGCACTTTGGTGATGGTCTCAGCGTGTCCTACCTAACTGGGTACTGTGGCCTGCGTAATGTCCTACGGCCACCGATCCCCCGGGGTCCAGAGTCTTTCTTTACTTCATCTCTTACCACATCAGACCATCTTCTTGTTTCTCTTCCAGCCTTCTCCCACTCAGACATGCATTTTCTTTTCTGCTCTGTAAGTATTTATACCTCATCTGCTTCCAAAAATATTTTAGGTGATTTGTAATCAAATGTAAATATATTTAAGAGTTTTGAAATGATAAATCAAAAGCTAACAGGAAATAGAGATGGAGTAGAAGTAAGAAGCACACGTGTGCTAAGTGCCTGAGCTTCCTTACCTATGTGTTCGAGGCCTGCTTTAGAATGGTACTAATTCAAAGGAGACTATTACATGGAATCCTTTTACAGAATTCCAAACTGGCAGGGATTTAAGAGGTCTGTCATCCAGCCCACCAAGACATCACTTAGTGGACAGTCCACTAAGTGTATTTTGTCCAGGCTCTGCTCAAATACCTCCATCAGCAGAGAACTCACCACTTGCTGAGACAGTTCATTCTATTTCCACGCAGTTAATAGAAGTCTCTTTTCCTTTGCACAGCTGAGCTTTTTCTATGTGACTTTATTGTTGGTTCTTATCCTGTACCCATTAGCCAGATAGAATAACCAAACCCCTGGAGATAGAACAACTGAAATCAGTCTTTAATGTGTGCCAAGTATTGTGTGTGTGTGTGTGTTTTAAACTTAAAAGCCCTTAGTTTATATTAATACAGCCATATCTAAATGTCATAATTCCAGATCCTGTACTATTCTGAATTCCCTTTTTTACCTCTTATGCTTTGATTTATAAATTTAGTCATTTTTCATTTTTATCAGAGCTAAACCTGCATATATTTTAAAGAGTTAAACATTTCTAGCAGGATTGTTCTCTTTTTTATTTCTAAACCTCTCCCCCATTTTCTGCTGCCCCAAGACCATCATGTTTAAATGTTTGACTAAATCTCTTGCCTTTTCCCCTTTGTAGCTCTAACATACATATATTGTTGTCTCCTAAATCTTCAGTGTTTGGAATTAATTTTGGCCTGCGTTATGGAAGATGAAGATGGAACTCTCTTCCAACACTATTTTTTGCCTCGATCCCAAGTACATACTCCCCAGACTCCTTGGCATAGCAGAAACAGATCCAGATCACCAGAGACCTAAGGCCCAGGGATATCTGAGGGTGTGGGTGAGAAGAGAGGCTGAAAACATCGGAACTGGTTAATGGTCTGTATCAGTAGGTAGACCCTCAGATCACTTCCCCAACCAAGTAGCTTAGATAACACACTGCCCTACAATTTGTTATTTTTACATTTTATACTTAGGTCTGTGTTACATTTTGAATTCACTTTTATATAAGTTTTGAAGTATAGGTTGGATTTTCATTGTTTTTGTTGCATATGGATGTCTAATTTTTTTCAGCACAATTTGTTGAAACGCTATACTTTTTCCATTGGGTTGCCTTTGTACCTTTTTCAAATATCAACCATATATACATGTATCTATTTCTGAACTTTCTATTCGGTTTCATTGATCTGATTGTCTTAATACTAATATCACATAGTCTTGATTATGGTAGCTTTGTAATATATATTGAAATCAGGTAATGTGAGTTCTTTAACTTTTTTCTTCCTTTTGAAAAACTATTTTGGCTCTTCTAGTTCCTTTGCCTTTCCTTACACATTAGAGAATCAGCTTGTCAATATCTACAAAAAAGTTCAGCTGGGATTTGGGTTTGGCTTGCATTGAAACTATAGATCATTTAGGGAAAAATTATCAAGTAATATTGAGTCTACCAATCTGTGAATGTGGTATAGTTCTCCATTTATTTAAGCTTTTGATTTATTTCTTTTTTAAAAATTAATTTCAGGTGTATAAAGCAACATACTAGACATTTAAACACTTCATAAAGTGATAACCCACCCCAAGCTACTACCCCTCTGACATCTTATACAGCTGTTACAGTACCATCGACTATCTTCCCTATATTGTACTCCACATCCCATAACTATATATACCTATGTATTTAGTTACAGTTGACATTCAACATTATTCTACTTCAGCTCTTCAGGTGTATAGCACGTTGGTCAGGCATCTACACAGTCTATGATGTGATCCCCCTGATAAAGCCAGTGCTCATCTCACATCTTACATGATCTTTACAACATTGTTGATTATATTCCCCATTCTGTATTAACTATCACTTTGTATTTCTTAATACCTTCACCTTTTTCACTCTGACCCCAACCGCATTCCCATCTAGCACCCTGATAGATCTAGTACCTATCTGGCACCACACCTAGTTATTACAGTATTACTGACTATATTCCTCATGCTGTACCCTACATCCCCATGACTACTGTATAACAACCAATTTGTTCTTCTTAATCCCTTCCCCTTTCACCCATACTTAACCCCCCTCCCATCTTAAAGTCCCTCTAAGATTCCTTGTAATACTGGTTTGGTGGTGATGAACTCCTTCAGCTTTTTGTTGTTTGGGAAGCTCCTTATCTGTCCTTTAATTCTAAATGATAGAATGCTGGGTAGAGCAATCTTGGTGTATATCATTGCTTTTCATCACTTGGAGTATTTCCTGCCACTCCCTTCTTGCCTGCGAAGTTTCTGTTGAGAAATCAGCCGATAGTCTTATGGGGGCTTCCGTGTAGGTAACTAACTGCGTTTCTCTTGCTGCTTTTAAGATTCTCTCTTTGTATTTAACCTTTGGCATTTTAATTATGACGTGTCTTGGTGCTGGCCTCTTTGGGTTTATCTTGTTTGGGACTGTCTGTGTTTTCTGAGCTTGTATGTCTGTTTCCTTTAGCTTAGGGAAGTGTTCTATCATTATTTCTTCAAAACGTTTTTTAATTCCTTGCTCTACTCCTCCTCCTTCTGGTACCCCTATAATGTGAATTTTGTTATGCTTGATATTGTCCCTGAGACCCCTTAAACTCTTTCTCAATTTTTTGGATTGTTTTTTCTTTTTGCTGTTCCAATTGGGTGTTTTTTCCTACCTTATCTTCTACATCGCTGTCTGGATCCTCTGCTTTATCTAATCTACTGTTGATTCCCTGTAATATATTATTTGTTTCCATTATTGTCCTTTATTTCTGACTGGTTCTTTTTTATGGTTTCCATCTCCATTTTTATGCTTCTTATCTCGTTATTGAAGTTGTCCCTGAGAACTTTTGAGCATTCTTATAACCAGCATTTGGAACTCTGTTTCTGATAGATTCCTTATCTCCAATTCGCTTAGTTCTTTTTCTGGAGCTTTGTTCTGTTCTTACATTTGGGACATATTTCTTTGTCTCCCCATTTTGGCTGCTTCCATGTGTTTCTATGTATTAGGCAGGGCTGCTATGTCTTCTGGTCTTAGTAGAGTGGCATTGTGTAGTAGGTGTGCTCTGGGGTTCAGTGGCAGAGTCTTTCTGGTCACCTGAGTCACGCCTTCCAGGTGTGTCCCTGTGTGGGTCGTGTGTGCCCTCCTCTTGTAGTTGAGCCTTGGTTGATAATTGCGTATCAATGTGAGGGACTGACCCTTGGGGTCACTGATTGTGAGGACTGGCCTTAACTACAGTGGAAGAGTTGTTGTGCGGGGGCTGATCCTACGGTGCAGGATCTGCCTCAGCGGGACTCTGGTGCCTGCCCAATTCGCCCCTTGGGTGATTTGTTCTTTGAGGTGGCTGGGTTATGCTCCAGCTTGTTTTGAAGCTGGCCACTAGGGTGCTAGCCCCAGGACCACCTTTGAGGGGATCCACTGTATGTCAAGTTCAGCCACAGCCCATCCCCTACCCGAGGCCACACATAAGAGCCAGAAAGAAATCCGCAGATGGCTGCTGCCTGTGCTGTGCTTGGAAACACCTTGAGAGGCCAAACCACGAACCAAAGCTGGCTGCCACTAGTGCTGGCTTAGGGCTGCTCAGCCAGAAGCACAGGACATGCTCAAGCCAGATGTTGCTTGTCTGGGTCCCGCGAATCTTTGAGAGACCCTTGGAAAGTCTGCAGCTTGAGCCAAAGCAGGTGGTCTGCATGAAAAAGCCACTGGAAGCAGCCTTGGTCAAATGTTGGGCGGGGCCAGGTCTCGAATCACCAGGGTGTGGTGAAGGAATGGTGGAGACTCAGAAATGGTGACCACCTGTGTTCCCACGCCCGGAAGGGGGAGTGCTCAACCTAGAAACAATTCCCTTCGCCAGCTCCTCCGTCCAGGAGAAAGCTGCCTCTCCAGCCCCCGTCCCAAACCAGACAACTCAGTTCTCCCCCCATATGACTCTGCCACCTTTCCAGCTTCTGCCCCAGCGCTGGAGCTCAGAGCCAGTGATTCCACTGGTGGGTAAGTCCACACACAATCCCCTTAAGAGGAGCGCCTGTGAGTGCAGCCGCATTCAGTCACAATCTCCGCTGGTTCTTACAACTAAAAATTATGGAGATTTCTCTCCCCAGCACTGGAACCCTGGGCTAGGGTGGGGCTGGGATCTCTTGCCCTTCTAGAGAATGGGAAGTGATCCCTACAGCCAAAGTGGCCCTTCCGATCTTTAGTGGTCACACACGGGTGTGGAATCAGCCCACTGTGCTTCTCTGCCCTTCCTACCAGTCTGGAGGTGATTTCTTCTGCACGTCCTTAGTTGAAAGGGTTCCTTTCAGCTTGATTTTAGGTGAGTCTTAATAATGGTTGTTTTGTAAATAGTTGTAATTTTGATGTGGTTGTGAGAGAAGGTGAACACAGCGTTTACCTGCTGCGCCATCTTGATTGTCCTCTAAGCTTTTGATTTCTTTCTTCAGTGTTCCTATCCTGGTGTTTGTTTTTTTTCTTGATTTGGTAAAATACTGCCTTTAATAACTTCTTGAGAAAGGATACATAAGGTAATTTTTTTATGTTTGTATTCTTATCTCCTACGTATTTAACATTTGCCTGGATGTAGAATTTTAGATTGGAAATTATGTTCTCTCAGAATTTCAAATGTGTTGTTCTTTTGTCTTCTTGCTTCTAGGGTGGCTGTTGAAGTCTGATGCCATTCTGGTTCTTGATTTTTTTGTACTCTGGAACCTTTTAGAATCTTCCTTGTAACCCCTGTGCTGACATTTTTCAGTGATGTGACTTCTGTGAATCTGTTTTCATCTATCACACTGGACACTGTCGGGATCTTTCAGTCTGGAAATTTGTGTTTTGCAGTTGGGAAAATTTTTCCTGGATTCTTTGATTCCTTCTTATCTGTTTCCCCTGTTCCTTAATTTTCTTATCTTTCATTTCTGAACTTCTTGTCTTCTCCATATCCTCATAGATTTGTTCAATTTACCTTTCAGCGTTTCTATTGCATTTTATCTCTGCTATGAGTTCTTAATTTTCTAGGGCATTTCATTTCTCTTTTTGTTTTTGCATCATCTGTTCTGATCTCTGTGTGTATGTTTTAAGTTCACTTCTCTCTGTAGCTCCATCATCTGTTTCTTCCAATTTTCTTCTGTCTTTGCATTCATGTTAAAGGTTTCCTTAAACTTTGGCAGTCCTTAGCTGTCTGCTTATTATTTAAGTACAGCTCTAAAAGGTTGTTTGAAAGTATTGTATTTATTTGGGAAGGGAATTGTTGACTGGGGTTTACTGTAGGGTGGTCTGGCTGGCCTGTTTCCTTGGGAAATGCCTACTGTCAGTATCTTTTGGTCTTTTCTCTTGGACTGGTCAGATTTTCCTAAAGAAGTCTGTTCTAGTCTCTTGCGGGGTGTTAATCTGGCTGCAAGTGTTCTGGAACCCAAGCAGGGAAAGAAGGTTGGAGTGGGAGTTGGTCTAAGTATTGTAAACTTCCACTTTTGTTTTCCATGTGATACCCCTGCCCACACTCTTCTGGGAAGATGAGGAGCAGTTAGCTGCCCAACTGCACAGGGTCTAACTGCTCTTAAGAAGCCTTTCACTGAATCCTCCCACTTTTAGCCCCACTGTCACCTCCAGTTCCAGAGATAGCTTTTACCATTAATTCCTGGGGTTTGGGGGAGTTTTGTGGTGTAAATTGGTTTGCTTTCTGACCTTTTCCACTGTTGACTCAGAATTTACCTTTTTGGAATCTGCTAGGTCAGCTTTCCATCTTCCACCTGCTTCTTAGTTTCAAGTATTTTAAATCCCTTTACTGTCATTTTATAATAGCAGAGTTAAATGCATTCATTGAGTTAGTATTTCATGAGGTACTTTCTAAGTCTCTTTCATCTGTATGAGTTCTAGTTTAACAGTTTTTTTTAAAGTGGGGTGCACAGAAAGGAACTCACTAAACTAGATGTAGTTAGGCCTTTTTTTTCTGGGTTCTGAATGTTGCCTAAGGTGGAATTAGCCTTTTCAACTTCACTTAAATTAGCTTGCAGTCCACCAAATGCCCTAAGTCCTCTTTTTTTCCTGTTCTGATGTTCTTATAATGTTGCATTAAAACAGAAGTATGAAACTTGAATTTCTCTCGGAAATTTAAAGCCATTGATTTTTTTTTTCCTCAGTTTTGTAGACTGCCGTGAGCTTTTGGAATTCTGGTTTTATTATCCAGTATATTTGCTATTTCTTTCTCAAGTTTTTATTTGATAATATGTCTTCATATTAGTTTGGGGAAGGGCTTGTTGATTCGGGGGTTCACTGTAGCATGGTCTGGCTGGCCCATTTTCCTTTGGAATCCCCCCAGTGTTATTATCTTTCGTCTTTAATATTATTTATCATTTTACTTTATTGTTAAAAATATATTTTTTAATTTCTTTTTAGGACATCTGTTTAGTTGGTCTGCTCTTTTCTCAAAAGACTATTCGAGCAGTCCCAAAGACACTTGACCCTTATTTTAGTCTGTTTTCCCCCATCTTATCTCCAGAGATAGTTTTAGAGGTGGGATCAACAAATTTTAGTAAAATTCGGCTGTATCATATATTTCCAATTTCCATGCTCCTAACTGTCAAACATGATGAACATGACATTTGCCAGGTATGGACCACTTACTAAGGTACAAGTGCTGGCTCTTATGTTTCACCTTTTCCTTTTCTAAGTGCCCGCAAATTCTCCTTTGATAATCTGTTCTAGAATTTTACTCCGGGTTGAAATTATGTTCAATTGTAAAGTTGATGGCATTCACTTTGTTCCCCTTTCTAAAAATGGGGGTCCTAATATGGTCCTTTCTCTGTTGTATTCCTCGTGTCCTTTGCTACCATGTTTCCCCGAAAATAGGACCTACCCCGAAAATAAGCCCCAGTTAAGATCGTCAGCCAGACGGACACATTTAGTATGTTATGACGATGTTCCAGAAGATGACATGATTGTATTTCAATAAATGTAGATTGTTGCGCATGAAAAAATAAGACATCCCCTGAAAATATGCCCTACTGCATCATTTAGAGCAAAAATTGATATAAGACCCGGTCTTATTTTCGGGGAAACACAGTATTACTCGAAGGTACTGACACCTGCTCAGCAGGTCGTGGAAGTCGTCTTGGTGCTCAGGCATGTAACTGGTGGGGACCACCAGGGTGTAAACTCCTCCCTGGGAGACGGGAGAGGCAGTCAGTGACTTTCGTCTGGGGTCTCAGCATTCTGCACTGGTCTGACATGTAGAAGTGTCAAGACTTATTGAAAAAGTCTTTTAAAAATACCTGTTGCTGTTCCAAGCATTACGCTGGGCTTTGGAGATAATAGCAAGGAATAAGACAGCGCCTGCTCTCTTGGAATTCACCAACCAGTGGGAGGAGAGGGCTAGAGAAGTGCTAACAGTGTTGTTTTGGGTGTGACCCATCCTGTGCACACGCTGTATTGACATTGAAGCTCGTCTATGTGATATTTCCCCTTTTTCTAAAAATTTTCTCCTAGGACCGCCTTTAGTCTTTTTTTGCATATCGTACTCGACACATGCCAATTTTAATGCCACCACCCTAGTCAAAGTGACTGTTGTCTTGTGCTTAGGTGTCTTTTCTTCACACAGCAGCCTGAGTGACCAAAAATCTAAATTAGATCCCATCTCCTTTGAGGTTAGAGCCCTAGCCTCCCGGTAACTTTCATCACACTTAAATATGACATCTAGACTTTCTCTCCACCTTAATCTGGCTGTATTTACCTCTTCTCCTCCCTTCCCACCATTGTTTTCATTCACTATGTTCTGGCTGAGTTCACTGTTTTCAAACATGTCAAGATTCTTCCTTGTCAGAGCCTTGCTCTCTCTGCCTAGCTCTACGCTCAGATCTGTCAGACTTGCTCCCTTAGTTCTGAAACAGCCCTGCTGCTCCAACCCTGTCATTTTCTATTTTTTCACTTGGCTGTATTTTTCTTTAAGCTGGTCACCGCCTGTAATCATTTATGTATGTTTATTGGCTTTCTCCCTTCATAAGCTCCATGGGCACAGTTTACATCATTTCTTCCACCTCTCCCTTTTTAATTCAAAGCCCATCTGTTGAGATAGACCAGTTTCTGGGCAAAGGCCTTTTTCCAGACTTAATAAAGTGCCCTGTGGTAGAGTTAAGTGCTTCATCATTGCAGAGTCTTAAACTGTAAAAAACTACATTCTATTCTTTGATGCTGTCTGTGACTGGTGATTAACTTTCCATATGCTTCTTAGTCCTGTTGGAATAATAGATGAAAAGACCAACTGTGGCTCTAAGTTCTATAGTTTCATAATTCCTGGTTACATTTCTCAGATTTCTGCTGGTGGTTTGTTGTTGTTGTTGTTATTGTTGTTGTTCCATAATTTTGACAGGCTTTTTCTCACCTCTTGGGTTCCTCCTGTTCGACCTTGTTAGACTTGTTAATTTTCTATGTAGCATGAGCTGATGGTTTTCTAAAAGGTTCTGAAAAATCCTTTGTTTCATATTTATCTTGTAGTTCCTCTGGTACAGATTTTTCATCCTTCTTTCTCTATATTCCCTGGTATCATTTTTTTTTTTTTAAATAACCTTCCTTTGTTCCAACTGGTCATGGGAAATGCTTGGTGAAGGAAAAGGAATGGAATTAAGTCTTGACGGGTGAATACTAATTTCAGTGGGATATACGTAAAGGAACTTGAGCCTACAAGAATGGCATGAGCAAAAGCACGGAAGTGTAAAATGCACCGTATGTTTGGCAGCGTGGTTTGGGATAACTACAGTATGTGTTTATCTGGAGTGCGAGATCTGGCTGAAAAGGCAGATTGTAGCCTTAAATGTTAGCCTCAGAATGATGGAGGTTCTGCATTTTGGTCTCATAATATTTTTGTATTTCTAGTATAAGAATGGTTTTGTTCTTTTCATATATTTGTTAGCTGAAGGTGAGGGACTTTTAATTTTTTTCACCATCATTAACAGTACCCAATATAGTACCTTGCGCATAACAGGTGTTCAGTGTTAAGTTGAATTCTGATAAGAGGATTTAATTTTCCCAAGAATCTAGAAAGCCAGACTTTTTTAATTTAAAATCCTATTGAATTAGTCTTAGAAAGGACATATATAAGTTGGGTTTTTCTGTTTTTTTTGTTTTTTTTTATTATTGGGTAATATTGGGGAACAGTGTGTTTTTCTAGGATGTCAAGTTTTTTCAACCTAGTTGTCGGGGGTACAGCTGAGCTCCAAGTCAAATCGTTGTTTTCATTCTAGTTGTAGAGGGCGCAGCTCACTGGTACGTGTGGGACTCGAACCGGCGACCTTGGTGTTATGAGCACTGTGCTCTAACCACTTAGCCAACCGGCCACCCACCGGAGGCTCAAGCTCCAAGCTCAGGCCCTTGCCTCCCACTGGACCATGTGGGAATTGAACCAGTGACCTTGGTGTTATGAGCACTGTGCTCCAACCACTGAGCCAACTGGTTGCCCTGACGTATATAAGTTTTTAAATTGCATACTTTATATGAGTTTGCACTATGGCTATTCATTTTCTGTTTTCTTTGTAACTCCCACATCACTTTTCTCATTTATAATATGTGATCACCACAACGGCAGTGCTGGCATCAGGGAGATGGGCCTGGAGGATACTTAGCTTCCTCAGTATCTCCATCGAGTCCCCATTCTTTGATAGGACAGTTAAGATTTTCATAATCGCCAGTGCAGTGCTGTGCAGAGGCATCTTCACACACTTCCTTCCAATCAGAAAACCACCTCTGTGTCCCTCAAAGAAGGAAATCCAGAGGCCCCATTGAGAACAACCTTATGTATTAGATATAACTATCCTGTGTACAGATGGGAAAACCAATTCGTAGAGGTTAAGGGTCTAAGATTATTTAGCTGGTCAGCAAGGAAGCCGGAATTGGAACACAGATCTCACGTTATTTTATTCCCTGTATTTTTCAGCTATCCCAAATTCCTCTTAAGGCTGATGAATGGCCTACTGGCCCAATGGAAAAAATGCAATTTGTGCAGCCTTGGCTAGAACACATGCTGAAAGTGAGCTTTCCCCATCTGCTAAGTGGTATAGGCAAATTCAAATTTATGCATGGGACACATGCATGAAAAAGATAACAAAAAGAGAAATGAACATTACTTTATACCACATTAAATAGTATGTTAAGATAAAATAATTTTATTCAATATGTTTAATTTTTAATTTTCTTTATATTTTCAACAATGATGTGATTCTCAAAAGGCCCTTTCTCCATTTGGCATAAACTGTTGCTGTTGATTGATAATTTTAATTAGAGTAAGAGTTAACCAAAATTGACTTCTAGGACATACAGTGTTGATAAATTAGAGGTGGGAGTGTTATTCCTTATTGTCAACAAAGTTAATAGGGACTATGGGCATGAATGGACTACATTTTGCTTTCATTAATACTTGTCAGCCAGGTTTTTCCTTTTTTGTTTTCCTAGTTCTGGTTGAACAGGTGCCCATTGATTTGAAAACTCCATATGTAAACTCAAGATGCTGGGCTCTTCTACCATTTCATGGTGGATGATTTGTGTAAAATTGCAACTGAATGAATTTCATTCAGGTAACAGGAAGGAGTCTTGAAAATTTGAGTCCATTGCTAAAAATTGTTCTGTTCTGTGTATGTTCCCTGATTCTTTACCTGCAGTCACAGAACAGTGATAGTTTGTACCATTGTACATCTCAATATCATAGTTCATTAACTAGTTTTGTCTTGCCCTAAAATTGCTGTTTTTGTTTTTTTCCTCAACAGAATGTGCCTCATTTTTCTGTCCTTAGTAATATTAATAATGAATGACTTTTCCTGGCTCCCATGATCTTGAGAGATCAAACAGCATTTTTAAGTTGTAAGAAACCCTCAGCCCTGCCTTCTTCTGTGTTTTAGCCACATCCATCGTCACATGTGAATGAATGTGATCATTCTGTAAGTTATTATTTCTCTGTGTATACAATTATGTTTCCCAGTGCTAAAGGACAGGGTAGGGTAGGAATACTGACAGTGATGTAGAGATAAAAATGGTGAATAAAGCTAATAAAAGACAAAATCAGAAGGAGTTTGCTTATGCTCATTATTGTAAACTCTTATTCAGGTCTTTATTAGATAAACCACTAATTCTCATTTTACTGGATGTTTTCCTATAAGCAGTATGAAGCTTCTCCTTTTCCATTTTTATTCTATTTAGCAGTATATCTTTTATGTCAGCATTAGATTCAAAGTTCCCTCTGGACTCTGCCCTCAGTTTATTCATCTGGCCTTTGCCCACTGAGCAAGAATTGTAGTAGAGGCATAGTCTGTGAACATGCATCTTTACTCTTGCCTCACTGCTTTTACTTAAGATGTTCTTTCTCCTTGTTTGCAATTTTTTTTCCCTTCTGTCCAACTCCTGTCCTGATGAGCCAGCGCATACTTCTTCCTTTGAAGGAGCCTTTCTCTTTAGTCCACACTGATCAGCCCCTTCTCTGAACACTTACCTTTTAATAATATACCAGCCCGGGTATTGTTATCTAAGTGTTTCATGTTATTTACCTATAGAAATATTGACCTTTTGAAAGCATACAGATGAGGCTCTGTCATTCTGGGTATGAAACAAGTTCTCACGGCCAGAATTTAATAATAATAACACCTAACGATCAAGTGTTCAGTTTGCTATATGTAGTGCTATGTATTCTACACATATCATCATTAATCTCACAGTGTTACAGATGAGCAATTAGGGACACATTGGTTAAGTGAGTTGCCCCAAGATCAGATAACTTCTTTGTAGTAGAGCCAGGATTTGTAAACAGGCTTACCAGGCTTCAAAACCTGTGTTCTTTGTACTATGCAAAATGCTTTGTACCTCTGATTTAAACATTTGTGTGTGTGAACAACTGAAAGAATTAAATAGAAGTCTTAGTCTCTCTGAACGTGGTTTTCTTCTTTGACAGACACTTATTTAGTACTGCTGCCCCCATGGCATTATCCTGGGTCCAGGCTATGAAGGATCATAATTTAGCTGTTCCCATCCTCAAAGGTCTTGAGTCTAATGGGTAATGTAGACATATGTGTTGTTACCTACATAAAAGGCAGGATGAAATCAGATCTATAAAAGGGCATGAAGTAGTCATTTGGGTCCATGGAGATTAACATTTCCAACTAGAGGAATTAGGGACGGTACCAGAAGTTAGCATTTGTTCTCGGTCTTGATGGGAGGATGGAAGTTGGAAAGAAGATTGTATATTCAGAGTTTAGACTTTGGAACTTGGGGTTTTCATGTTCTTACTCCATCACTCACTAGTGCCAGATAACCTTGGGAACATTAGCTAGTAGCTCTGGCTTTTTCTCATTTAGTAGCACTTATCCTTGGAGATTGGTGAGAAGACTACAGGAAAAAAATTACATGTAAATCTCAGCTTTTTACCTACTAGCACATAATAAGCACTCAGCAAATGGTAGCCAAAGTAAGTAATTTTATTATTGAGAAGGGTATGATCAAAGGTTTGGAGGAAGCTCCATGCTGGGTGTTGTAAAACGGTTTAGCTTCTTTGGGACTAAATCTGATGGGACATCGTGGGGGCCTTGTAAGGTAGGTTGGAAATTATGGCCTTGGTGAATCATGTCACCCTTAGAATATTATTTCCTCTTCTTTAGACAATAAGTAGAACCATAGCCATTAGAGGTTTTGTTGTTTCTGTTTTAACACCTAAGTGACGTGTTATTACCTGAATTTTAGGAAAATAAGTTATAAGAATGGGAAAAGTAAACTGAAGATGAGTGAAGGGGTCTGGGGGGGACTGGCTGATGATACAACAGACTAGGGGGGAATTGATCAGAGTCTAAACCAGTGCAGGTTGGTGGGGACAAAGAGGGGAGCAAGAGCGTGTGTAAGAGCTCGCGAGAGCAGAAGTAACCTCTTATTTTAGCACAAGATCACAGGCACTAATACCAATATGTATTTTGCTTGTTGTTCAGATTATAAAATCTTTGTGCTCATTGTAGAGAAAAGTTTAAAGAATAAAGTCATCATGTATGATTCTAGCACATAGAAACAACTGCTGTTTGCTTTAAGTCCCTTCCAAATTTAGAATGTCCTTCAGACCCAGTATTGGTTGGAATAATTTATTCTAATCTTCACGTAACTTCAAGTCTATGTAAATGTGAACATTGTTATTACCTTGAGGTGGTTTTCCTTTGTTGGTTTTTGGGTATTTATATTTTGTTGTGATAGATTAACAGCAGATTTTATTTTTGGTTCGGGGTATCTATTTTTGACAATTTGCATATTGAGAAAAACAAACTGAATTTCTAGGTTTTTGTAGCGCTTCATTATTCTATATCAATAAACTAAGTAAAACCAATTTTGTGGGATTGGCTTTTTTATCGATCATCCTAAAATGGCTCAAGTTTTTTGTGTGTTTCTAGAATTAGCACCCTCTTTTAAATTTTTACTTGGAAATAATTTTAAACTTACTGAAGAGTTGCAGAGTACAGAGTGTTCCTATATTCCCTTGATCCAGCTTCTCCTAATATTAGCATCTTACACGTCCATGGTCCATTTATCAAAACTAAGAAATTAACACTGGCATAATACCATCAACTACACTACAGCCTTTATTCAGGTTTTCCCAGTTTTTACACTATCATCCCTTTTCTAACCCAGGATCCAGTGCAGGATCCCACATTGCATTTAGCATCATGTCTCCTTAGCTAGCTCCTCCAATCTGTGATGGTTTCTCAGGAATTCCTTGTATTTCATTACCTTGCTCCTATTGAAAAGTAAGCACCTGTGCTTTTAAAGAAATGAATTATATAATTTGAAATCTATATATGTGTGGGCCAATGTGAAATTTAAATTCTTAACAATAGTGGTATAAACAGATCTATAATATTACAATTTTAAGATTCAAAAATCAGTTTGAAAATAATAAACATTTTAACCCCAAAAGTGCAAAGTTATAGGCCTGGAGCTAGTCATAAGCATTCTTGATGTAATGACAGGAAAGTGGCATTTAAGAAATACCCATACTCTATCTACAACTATAGTGTATATTAGGCATATTTCAGTTCTCATGACTCTTGGCTTACGTCATAGATGGTAGCTCCAGTGTTATTTCAGCCCTTTCCTAGAAAAGAATGTTTTCACAGCATCAGGGATAGTAAACATGTTCCAGAGTTGAGCATATGTTTTAGGATTGCTTTAACCTTTTAAAATTCATCTTTAGAGTATCATGAATATTGACTTTTTGTTGCTCAAATTTTGCTTTCATCTCCTGTGCATTTTGTTCATGAAAATGTGAACCATGCCAGTTGAGGCCCGTCCCAGAGGGATGCACTTCAAAGGCAACCACACTGAAAGTGCGATTCTTTCTTTCAAACATCTGTGAATTTCTTTTGGAAATGATTTATAAAATTCTCTGATTTTGTAATTCAGTGATTCCACTGAGTGTGGAGGCTGGTCAGTTGTGGAAAATGAATGCAGTCTCCAGTTGCTTGATTCACATGTCCAGTTTGATTCAGAACGCTTGTATTTCCTTGGTCACATCAGCAGTGCTCCCCCGACCCCCACCGCAATTTCAGTTTTAGTGTGTTCAGATGTCTTGTCACATCATGGAAGAACAATCTCGTGAGTCGCCAGGGGGCTGACAAGATGAGCCACTCAAAGCCCTTTAATTCCAAGTGTCCTTGATCTGTGGAAGCAGCTCAGTAAATCTCTTGAGTAAGTTTTCACAACCTAGTCTTATGACTGCATAAAAATAAACTTCTGTGCACTGCTTCACCTTCTTCTAAGTATTCCTGGAATTTGAAATGATGAAGGCCATAACCTCAAGAGTCATCATTCGTTACTTCCTTCATCACATACTGCAGTGAACCTGATTCATTCATTCTGTAAGTAGCTGTTGAGCATTTCTCTTATTTCTATGTTCCAGGAACTATTGTAGGTGTTGGAGATACCACAGAGAGCACCCATCTTCTTCTCTATTAGACAAGGCAGCTACATAAATAAGTAAAATAACATGCTGTTATGGAGAAAAGTGAGTTAGGGGAGGGGAAAAGAGAGAGAGACATTGATTGAAGTTTACAATGTGGTGGTCAAGAAAAGCCTCACTGAGATGATGACATTTGAGCAAAAACCTAAAGAAGTGAGGCGGCATGCCAATTTGATTAGCTAGGAGAGGAGTATATTCTAGTCAGAGGGACCAGAAAGTGCAAAAGTCGGGAGATGGAAGCAAGGCTGACAGGCTGAAGGGACAGCAGGCCAGAGTGGTTAAAGGAGTGTGTGGAGGGAAGAGAGCAAACAGGGCCGGAGCCAGAGCGCCTAGGGTGTTGTAAGCCATCATAAAACCTTTGGCTTTTGCCCTGAGTTTGGAAGACATTGTGGGTTTTTGCAAAGAGAAATAACGTGATCTGGCTTACCGATGCAAAGGGTCTCGTTTTATTAAAACTAATGTTAAGGGGGAAAGGATTAAAGTAGATAGAAGGGTACTGCAGTATTCAGGTGAGAGATAATGGTGGCTTGAACCAGGAAGGTTGCAGTGGACATGTGATGAGAAGTGGTCAGATTCTGGACATGTTTGGAAGATAGAGATATCAGCGTTTCTTTTTTTTCCCCCCTTTCTTCCGCCCCCTCCCATCCCCACTCCGGTTCAAGCTGTTGTTTCTCAGTCTAGTTGTGTAGGACACAGCACCTTGGCCCATGCTGGTGTTATGAGCCTTGCGCTCCAGTTGGTCGCTCACGGCAGCTCTAGTCGGCTGCTGGCTGATCACGATGACTGCCGGCCACAGCAGCCCAGCTCCAGGGAGAGCTGTTGTTCACAGTCTTAACTGTGGAGGGCACAGCTCACTGGCCCATGTGGGAATCGAACCGGTGACCTCCACTTTAGGAGTACGGTGCTCCAACCACCTGAGCCACCGGGCCGGCCCAGCATTTCTTGATAATTGAGATATATGGTGTGAGAAAGAGAGGCCATAATGTTTTCAGTCTGAACACCTGAGAAAGTGGAATCACTGTTTACAGAGATGGGGAAGGCTGTTGGTGGAGCATATTTGGTGTTTGGTGACCAAAACACCAGGAGTTTGGTGACAGACTTGCATTGTGAACAAGACAGTGGGGCCTGGGTATGGCCAGCCTCATTGTGTGAATATACTTCAGAAATTGGCACACCCCCTGTCTTCACTGAAGGTACTCCATCTATGATAAATGATTTCAACTTCTCAATGTTTAAATCAGTTATCTTAAAATTCTAGATGGCAGGTCCTTCATGCCTATTAGCTGACTGGGTTAAAAAAAAATCTCAAATCTCAAGTGGGCTACATTGTGATAAACAGGTTTCATTAGACCCAGTGGTTCTATGAGGAATACAGATGTTTCTGCTGCCACCCCATATAAGTGAAGTTGGAAAATATAAGTAAACAGAAACAGCAAGACTAAAACCTGGACAACCATCTAAAAATAAACAACCTCATGTTGTGCAAAATCAGGCATGGAAAATAACAGGCTGATGGGAAATATAGAGTTGGAACAGAACACTAAAAACTAAGGTACTTTGTAACCAAGTCTAATGCTAATAGAAGTACTAAGAAAAAAACTAGCACAGTTTACTGGTGTTTGTACCTGCTGTCATAGTCAGAAAATTCTTTGTAGCTTTAAACCCTGGAACTCATGCTCTCTTCTTTGAGAAGTCAGTCTTCGAATAGAGACCTTTCATCAACATTAAAATTCTGATCCAGGACATAGCCTTGTTAACCCATTGTTTCAATATGTCTGCAGCTTTTCCAGATAGTTTAAAAGAAGGGAAGTGTAGTGGTTTTTGAAGTCACTGAATCAGTCACCCCCTTTAAGTCCGTCAGTTCTGTAGATTTTTCAGCCTCCCCACCCCCTTCAGTTCTTATATTGCTCAGGTTTTCTCTTTAGTAATCATGAGGAAACTTGAGTCTGATTACTTGGAAACATTAACATGCTGGGAAAAATCGCCTGTGAGTCAGTGTGACTTCTCCGTTATACTGACATCATTTATCTAGTCACCAGTTGTGTATGAGGTAATGCCTTTCAAAGGAACACATTGTGGCACACCAGACTGTAAGGCTGACCTAGGACTCCTTACAGCTGACGTACCCCAGGACCAAACTCAGATCTGCCTCCGTATTGGACAGTCCAAAGTTTTCTGTTTAAAATGGGTATTTAGTAAGGAAAATCCTAAAATGATCTCAGTAGGATTTTCAAAAAAATGTTTGAAAACAATTCAACATCTATTCCTTTAAAAAGCTATTTTAAGAATTAGGAACTAAAAACTATACTTTGAACAAGATCCACTGTCTTGACCAGCAGGCAATATCATACTTGACAATGTCACACTAGAGGATTTCTTTTTATTTCAGGAACATATAAGCAAGGCTTCTATCACCATTAACATTGTTCTAGAAGTTCTGACTAATGCAGTAAACCATAAAACAAAACTAAATAGAATGATTGAAAAGGAGATAAAATACAAAACCCAACAACATCAACAAAAAATTATTAAAGAGGGCTGTATATGGTAAGTATACAAAAATCAGTAACTTTCCCAAGTATCAGCAATAACAAGTTAGAAACATGCATGGGAAAAACATCCCATTCACCATAGTAACAACAAACACAAAATACCTAGAGGTAATCCTTATAAGAAATATGTGCGATTGAAATGAAAAATACTATAAAACTTTTATTGAGATTTATAAAATTAAACGAATGAACCAGAGGTACATACCTTGTTCCTGGGTATAAAAACTGGACTATTGAGATACCATGTTTTTCAATTTATAAATTTAACATGGTCTTAGTAAAAATGACATATGTTTTTCGATAGACTTGACAAAATGGTTCTAAGCAATAAACATAAAGGAGAGACTAATACCAGCTAATAAAACTTAAAAGCTGTAGCAGTGTGTAGCAGTTTAGCGCAGGGGTCATGAGTTTAGGTTCTGAAGGTAAGAGTTCTTGGATTCCAGGCCTGCCACGTAGCAGTGATGTGAGCATGATCCTGTTACTTAATCTCCCCAAGTCGAAGTTTATTCACCTGTAAAGCATGAGGTTTTGTGTAATGTAAATAATGTAAATAAAGGGCTGAGCAAATTACCTGTACATGGGAAGTACTCAAAAAATGTTGGTTACTATTGTTTTGTTGTTGACACAAAAGTAAAATAAGTCAATGAAAGAGAATAGTGTGAACATAAGACCATACTATAGGTAAGAATGTATTGTTTATTAAAGGAGCCATTTTAAAGCAACAGAATTCATTAGATATTTAGTTTAAAAAATTTTGGGTAACTCTTACTATACATCAACATAAATTCCATGAAACCATAAACAAGTAGGAAAAAAATATTTACCAAGTAGTTGAAGAGCTTTTAAAAGCAGTGAGAAAAGGTCCAAAGTCAAATTGGTTTGGCTATACAAAAATTTGTTTCTGTATGAAAGAAAAACTAATTGAATGACAAATTGAGGAACAAGTGATGGTGTATTTGTAAATATTCAACAACCAGCTCTGCAAGGGAAGAAAGAAAATTCCCAGGTTTGTCATATTTGCAGATTTTCATGATAATAATACTTCAGGCTTCCAAGGTGAAGCGAGCAAGAGTTGGAAAGAGACGTGCATCGCTGACTGCAGCTCACCACCTGCACAGACATGGCAGAGCATGCTGAGAAACCGCCTAAAGATCACCCGAGGCTAGAGCACATACCTGCTTGAAGCTGCCTTCCCCAAGTTCACGAACTTGTTGCAATGATTTTGCTAACCCTTTTTGACACCAGAGGGATTATTCATTGAGTATTTGTACCAACTGGACAAACAGTTAACCAAGTTTACTATTTGGAGCTGCTGAAAAGGATCCATGAAAAAGTTAGATGACCTGAACTTTTCATAGCTCTTGCATCAGGACAATGTAGCAGCTCACACGGCACTGTCTGTGAGGGAGTTTTTAGCCAGTAAACACATAACTATATTGGAACACCCTCCCTGCTCACTTGATCTGGCCCCCAGTGACTTTTTTCTTTACCAAAAGGTAAAGAAAATATTGAAAGGTAGACATTTTGATGACATTCAGGACATCAGGGGTAATGCGACGACAGCTCTGATGGTCATTCCAGAAAAAGAGTTCCAAAATTGCTTTGAAGGGTGGGCTCGGCGCTGGTGTTGGTGCATAGCTTCCCAAGGGGAGCACTTCAAAGGTGACCATAGTGACATTCAGCAATGAGGTATGTAGCACTTTTATTAGGATGAGTTTGCAAACTTCATTGTCTGACTTTGTAAGATAGAGGTAATTGAGAATAAATATCTACTGTGCTGTATCATGGAGGGAACCTTGAACTGGATGTCCACCGGCTCAAGGATGGAGGAACCCTAGGGGGTGTCTGGAGCCTACCCTGGAAGCAGCCTGTTTGGGGCCAAATCATACAATGGCTGAGGACTAAGAAGAGAGGTGTTGCTAGGCAAATGCTTAGCAGAACAGGTAGACCAGAGCAGTGGGTGTTTCTCCCTTGGTTTCTTCTTCTGGAGCCCATGGTACTCTTGGCAGGGGTGCATGTGTTTTGCTATTTTCCTCTGTCTGCATATTTATATTCTTATATCTGTATTTCTCCTTTTGCTACTGTTAAATTACTCTCTACAATAGTTTTTATAAGTGTGGTCACCAGAAAGATCAGTCATGGGGGCAATGGTGACGTGTGAAAGCATGAACACTTGTGTGTAGACAGTGACAAAGTGACCCAAATGATATTTTGTAGACCAGGAGGCCAAAGATATGTCTCATCTTGGCCAGGGATGAGATGTCTTACGATATTGTTGGGAAGGGAAGCTTCAAAGCGTGGAGAATTGGGGTCCTATCTCAATGTTTGTTGAACACAGGGATTCCATCAGGGGCTTGTACTTTTTATTTAACAATGGACTAGGTACTAGCTGGTTATTTGGTAAGCCAGTCTTACGCATATCACCTTAGAATGGGTTGTTTCTTTGCTGTAGTTCTAATACAAGATGGGTTTATGATAAGGTCAACTTTGTGCAGAGAAGCAGGATTTAATTGGCTTTCAGAGAAATGGAGACTTTTTCTGAATATGGGAGCGATGTTGTTGGAAGTTGTGTAGTTGTTGGAAGCCTGTGATTGAGAATCAGTACTTTTGGTGATACAGAAAGAACCAATTGTATGGGGGTGTGGAGAGAGGAAAAAAACAGTACTTTTAAGGGGTTAATGAAGACTAATCTTATGATATGAGAAAAGTAGCTTTAACAGACACAAAGTGGAAAAATAGGTTGCCAGAATTGGATAGAGACCAGTCAAGATGTAAACGATGTCTGTCTGAACTTGAGACTTGGCTTTGAAGAGGGACAGAAATTATTTCTAATGAGTGAGCTGTTTGAATGATTCATTGGGTGTGGAGGTTTACAGGTGCTCATGTTTTCAGAGCATTTATTCAAGGTTGGTCCATTAACATTCATTTCTCTTGGTTGACTTTTTTTTTTTTAAGAGCAAATACATATACAGGGCTATTAATTTGATGATTCATTGTTCCTTCTCACTTATTTGGGTGTTTCTTGTCTTTTTGTGTGAGTCTTTGCTAATCACTTTAGATCTTTAGCTGGTTTCATTAATTTAGCTTCTCTTGAAAACCTTTGCTGATTGTGGAACCATTGTATCTCAGGGTTGGAAGGGGCTGTAATAGTTTTCTAATCCAACTGTCAATTTGATGCTCAAATCCCCTGTATTATTCTTTTCTATTTCATACTTAAATAATTGATGTCTTGATTTTTAGTAGCTGGATTTACCAAGCAGTAGAATTCGGGGGCTTCGTGATAATATAGCATTCTTAGACCCAGCAGTCATTTGGAGATAACCAATTGGTCATACTTTGGGGTGGGTGAGGGCCAGCTGGTGCTCTGATGCTGAATGTTTACACCATTCAGTGGCCCCTTCTACAGGGTACTCTGACACCTAACTTTAAACGCTGGGCGGGGGTGGGGGGTGGGAGTATAACTGAACTTAAGACCTAGGTTCTAGAGCCAAGCTAAACACAGGACTTGCATATTCCTGGTGCTTCCTCCCTGGTTCTGATCTAGTCACAGGCAGGGAGAGGGGGTTGGTTGGTAATGGTGTAGAACCAACCTCTTTGCTTCCAAAGCTAGTTGGCTAAGGCCAGTCTGTATGTCCAGGAGCTGCCTGTTTGTAAATTATGCTGAAATGCCGGGAAATGTTCTCTGGAAGGGTTCTAAATTATAGCTCTTTAATATTTTCTGCTTATAGAATTTGAATGCAGAATACTTGGTGTGGTTCAGGTTTAACTGAGGAAGCCCAGCTGCTGATTGCGAGGGGGCTTTACCAAGTGTCACGTATCTTAGAAGTCACCAAGCCCTCTTCCTTTGGAGGCTCAGAAACTTAATTTTGCTAGTACATTTAAAGTGCATCCTTCCATTAATAGTATTCATGTAAATCAAGGTCATAAGACACACATGTCAACTCAGGAGGCTAATGTATTAAACTGACATGCCAGATCATTTTTGTCAGATTAGCTAATATTGAGGTAAAGCCAAATTATTATTTAAGAATTATTTACTTCTAATACAACAGTACTATGATTAAATTTTTTAAAAATCCAGTTCAAAAATGGAAATGCGGAAGTAGAAAGTCCTTTCTGGTCCCACCTCATGAGGTAACAATTGTCAAGAGCTTAGTCTGTATGTATTCATCCGGACTGTTTGCACATGCAATAACCTCTTTTGCTCTATTGCTTTCCCGTTCGGTCGCTCTCTAGTGATGTCATGCGCATTGCTTGTTAACTTGTGGGAGGCCAGAGGACAGTCAGAAGGTTGCCTAATGACATGAAATCAGATGAAGGGGAGTAGGCAGGTGACCCACGGTAGCAGCAGCATCGTGAATTGTCTATTCAGCAATCTGGAGTCTACTACCCTGGCACCCCTTCCCAAGACAGTTTGAAAGGGCAGTATTAACCTTTCTCTCACAGACTGTTGTTTTTCAGTATAACTGGCCAAGTACAGATCTTGGCACCTAATAGGTGCTAAATAAATAGTAACTATGCGTGCACTGCCCTTTCCAGTCCCTTTTTTCTGACAAGTACATTTTTTCGGTAGCTGTGTTTATACCACAGTCTAGTTTTGCCTCGGCATGTGTGTCCTATGGTCTCTTGAATTTTCTAGCTCTACTTTGATCTATTGGATCTTTTATTTTGGTTCTCTGCAACCTTATTTCTCTTATTGCCTATACAGTTCAATACAGGAATTAAACTGTTCCATGAAAATCGGCACTTTATCTAGTAATTCTTATAACTTCTGATTTCTCAGAAAAATGCTTTCTTTGATTACATTTCATTATTACCCAGCTCTTTAGTTAAAACTATTCTGCTTTTATTTTGTTGTACACCTAATGTGGCTATATTAAAAGGGCTCATATGGAGTCAGAACTATATACTCTCATGAAATGAGCAGAACTGCATATGTGTAGTGGACAGTGTGGCCCCCTTTTAAGTGTTTTGTGTGATTTCTTTTATATATAAAATTTATTGAGATACAATTCACATACCATACTGTTTACACATCTACAGGGTGTACTCTTCAGTGGTTTTTAGTATATTCCCACAGTTGCGTAACCATCACCTCAATCAATTTGAAAACATTTTCGTCATCCCCAAAAGAAGCCCCATTTCTACTAACAGTTATTCCCCACTCCCCCTGAACTCACATCCACCCCTTGGCAAGTGCCAATCTACTTTCTGTCTCTATAGATTTGTCTCCCAAGGGGTGTATGGCCAAATAAGTTTGGAGAGTCTCGCAATAGGTCTCAGAGAAGTCCTGCGCTAAAGATTAGACTTTGTTAATCGGCATTTCTAAAACTTACTTAAATCTGGAATTTATTTTCCTTGTAGAACCTCTTAACAAACATCTTTGGGAAATGCCATGCTATATAATACTTGTAGGGAAAGTAGCTAGCTTATGATACAATAGGATGCTTTTTAGGGAAATGATCTCGTACAGGAGAGGCAGTCAGGATGTTTGCTCTCACATTATGCCACTCCACTGGTAAGAGACCTAGCCATGCTCATTCACTCATTAAATGAATTTACTGAGAGCCTACTATGTGTCAGACACTGTTCATATACTGGGGTATAGCAGTGGATAAAATCAACAAGTCCCTGCCCCCAAGTAGGTAGTAAGGTGGAAGGAATGGACATACAAATGTTCAACCATATAGGAGGAAGGTTCTGTACACATTGTTTTGCGTAGAATAGGCTTCCTCTTGAAGACTTTTAAATGCCTACTCTAAACAGTGCTGATCCCTGATTTAAGCAAAACATAGACACATTATCCTTACTCTCAAGAAGTTCATAATCTACTCCGGAAGCAAATAATTATGATGTGAAATGGTGTTGCGACCTGCACAACACAAGCCGTGGGAAGGCGAGGGAGGCGAGGGAGTGTTAAACTATAATAAAGAGACAGAGACTCATATACAGTTAAATCACAGAGAACCAAGGGACTCGCAGCCTCAATAGACTGGAGCCCCGAATCAGGTCACTGACAGTATTTATTGATTACAAACAATGAACATCACATGATTAGAGGCAGGGCCTGTGAAAATCCTACACCAATTCAAAAAAATGATTTCCATACCCAATTATTTGTCCCAAAGCAGCCGAAGCATGTCGTCCCAGGATGACTAAGGTGCAGTATGCACCACCCTGGGGGAGAGAGTCTCTCAGGGTGAAACTGTCCCATGAGCTGAGCAGAAAGAGCTTGATCTTAACGCTCTAATGGGCCTCTCTCACAATAAGGTGAGAGGGAGTAGCAGAGGCAATCAGCAGCTTCCTACAAGAACAAGAGGAAGGAGGGGCAAGGCTGCTTTTTATTATTTCTTATTACAGCTCATTGGGGTCTCAACAGGGTCCCGTCTAGTTTGAGTTGTCCCTCCTGTGAGGAATCTTACTCGTCGTTGACCACAGACCCTTCTCTTGAAGACCAGATGGAGAGACTCAGGATATTATAAACTCAATCCCAGAGAGGCACAGTCCCACAACTTCTTCTTTCCTTAGGGAAAGGTTGGGGGGGACAAACGGTTAGGCTGCCATGTGACCACAAAATGGTAATTACCGAGATGGTGGTATATACATACTGTTCTCTAGGAACACAAAAGAAGGGACTCTACTCCATACTTGGGGTGTCCCTAAATTATTTTTTTAACTACAGTAAAATAAGACCTGGTCTTATATTAATTTTTCCTCCAAATGATGCGTTAGAACTGATGGTCCTGCTAGGTCTTATTTTGGGGGAAACACGGTATAATAGGGATTTAGTGACTTAAGATTTCTTAGGTACCACCACAGAACTGAACATACATTTGCTTGTGGGTAGGATTGCTGTGGACTAAAACATCTTCACTGGCAAAGACAATATCTAATTTTGATTTAAAACATAAATTTATTGAATTCCATTGATCCATTAGCTATGTTATGATCAGTGTAATATTCATGTTCTTCCTCCATAAGTCACTATAGTCTTCATAAGTCAGTTTTTACCTGTTCAAAAGAAGAAAGATTGGAATAAGAATCCTGTATTGAGTACCCATCAATTCCTACTTTTAAAAAATGGTTATGGTATAGCAAGAACAGTCAGTAAACCTGTTAGCTTTCTGAAAATGGCTGGACTGTAGCAGTAGGAGGTACAAAGTAGAGCTTTTATCCCATCAGTCTGTCCTTGGTATCGTCAAGTACTGAAGAGTTTCTGACATTTGTAAGCTGTAATGGGGGAAGGGAAAATGAAGCCCACAAAACGAAAATTTTTAAAAATTAATAAATTTAAATTAAAAATTGCTCTCACTGATTCAGAAGAAAGACATTTAGAAATACTGTTTGAGAATTGCAGACAGCTCTGTATAATTTTAATCATGTTTCATTGATGATGGAGGTAAAAGGTGCTATTAGTTCTGTTGCAGAACACGACGAACTTGACCTCTGCCCAGTAATTATCATGTGCTCATGTGCAAGGAAGACAGTCCCTGAGAAGTCTGATGTAAGGACTTCTTTGTAACAGGCCCACATTATTATTATTTGGGGGGCAGTTGGAGGAAGAGCGAAGACACTGGCTGAATATTTCCTTGTGATCTTTCTATTACTATATGAATACATAACTTATAATACAGCTCTACGCAGTTGCCATTTCCCCATTTATCCTTAAACAGATGAATGTTTGTGATTTAGCATAAAGTTCATGAACTAAGAAAAGCAGTTGCACACAGATGCCTGTATCTTTCCACTCAATGTGTCTTATTACCTTTAACTTCCTGTTAAAATCATGCTTTTATTTTTACCTTTCAAATATGAATTGCCATCACCAGGCTTAGCAAATGAAACGGATTACTTGTAGTAACTGTAAGTAGTTTTGCACTCCAGATCCTTACAGAGCTTTCCCAAAGGACAGGCAATGTCTTTCAAAATCCTATTACAAGATTTTATTTGCAGGTGCTTATGAACAGAAGGCTGAAAGCCTCCATGTTTTATTGCTACCCAACTTCATCAGGTCTGCTCACTCTACTGAAAATTGTGGCAAAAATGATACACATCAGCTCTTTTATTCTTTTGTTACTACTCTGCACAAATAAAAGCATATTGGGGAATTTAATGAAGCAGTATGTCCTTGGAGGGAGCTTTGGAGATTTGGAGTGTATTTGCCTTTGATACCTGAGGTTTTTGTGTAAAACAAATGGGCACGACCAAAATAAAGTCCTCACAGATAGGTCAGTGTTTGTCACATACGTACTTAAATCACACAAATGTCTATAGAAGCAGTGACCTTAGAGATGCATTCAGTGACTACGTAGGAGGCTTTTTGGATGTGCCAGGGAATAGTTGGGACAATGAAAACTACTGCAGAACCCCTGGAACTCTGACATTCTTTTGGAGGTTGTCTGTTGACCCAAGAAGTAGACTTCGATGGTCAAGAAAAATATTAGGGCGGGAGGGATTTGCTTATTCAACAAATGAATGAGCATTTCCCAAGGATATATTCTGGGAACCTGTGCTGGGTGAGAGGCCACATCTTAGCTTGCTTTGGCCTTCACACAGAGTTGGTATTGCATTGGAATCTGGGAGAGGCAGCGTGGATGGAAAGGATGAATCTGCTGCAGAGATCTAGGCACACATGAAGGATGGCACCTGTATGCTTGTTGTGAGCTGTAAGTTTCAGGTTACTGCAATTCCTAGCCTACCAGTTTAACTCTCCTTTATTTCTGTCCTATAGAAGTGTAAGCATGTGTGGAGGATAATCTTGATTCTGCTTAAATTTCTAAGCTTTAATACTTAATTGATAGTTATGAATACTAGTAAACTGATAAAAACACAGAAGCATGGGCAGTGCTGTAATTGTGACTTGCTGGCCCACATGATATTGGAATCAATTCTGGTTTGTCCTTTTTTTGCAGGGTTAACACTATCTTTACATCAGTTCTCTTCCTTTGGACCAGCCTCCCAGGTTGCCACTTACTGTTGCTCTGAATGTAGGAGAATGCAATTCTCTGGCTTACTCTGGGGGAATGACAAAGGAGCCTGTAGTCGTTTATCCCATCAGAAATTCCAAATCGCAGCAACTCTAGATGTACAAGGTGTGATCAACAAATATGGTAAATGTTTAAGTTCAAAAAATGTATTACAGGGCCGGCCCGGTGGCTCAGGTGGTTGGAGCGCTGTGCTCCTCTAACACCAAGGTCGCTGGTTCGATTCCCACATGGGTCATCTAAGATAGTGAAAACCAGCTGGAGCTGGGGTGCCATGAGCAGCCAGAGGTTGGCGTGAGCTGCCTGTGGGCTGCTGTGGGCTATCGTTTGCCACCATGAGCAGCAGTGGCCAGCGTGAGTGGCTGGCAGCCAGTGAGAACTGCTGCGAGTTGCTGTGAGCAGTCGACCAACGACTGGTGATAGACTGACTACCTCAGCCGGGAGGGAGCGCAAGGCTCATAACACCAGCATGGGCCAGGGAGCTGTGTCCTACACAATTAGATTGAGAAACAACGGCTTGACCTGGAGTTGGGGTGGGAGGGGGTGGGGGTGTGGGGAGGCGGAAGAAAGGGGGGAAAATGTATTACAGTAAAAGACACCTTGTCATTAATCCCCCCTCAAAGTACTCCCTCTCACTTCAAATACACTTATCCCCTCATTATCGCCACTTTCTGAAGCAGTTCTGGAAGTCCTCTTTTGTGAGTGTCTTTAGTTGCCCTATCGTGGCTGCCTCAATGTCCTGAGTCGATTCAAAATGTTTACCTTTCGTGGTCATTTTGACTTTGGGGAAGCGCCAGAAGTCGCACAGTGCCAGACCTGGTGAATAAGGTGGATAAGGACACCCTGCAGTGGTTTTATGGGACAGAAATTGCCATATACCAGAAGCAATGTGTGACATGGAGTCTTTCCGTTGTGATCACAAAATACGGTGAATGCTGCTGCCAAGTGCCATCCAGTGGAAAGGCAGGGGTCTTCAATATGGGAAGCAACGTGTCGAACCTTAGTAACAGTGTGTGACAAATTTCAACTTGTTCAGTACAGTCAGTCAGGTGTGAACTACAGTTGAAGGTGTTTTAAAGTGTACCATAAATCATCGTCCATCATGACAACACTGTGTCACACATAGCTTCTAGTATACTACAGTTTCTGTCAAATAAAAACATTACAGTGTGTCCTCATCTACCTTATTCACCAGATCTGGCACCGTGCAACTTCTGGCTCTTCCCCAAAGTCAAAATGATTCAGCACATAGAGGCAGCCACGACAGCGCAACTAAAGAAAGACATGAAAGAGGACATCCAGAACTGCTTCAGAAAGTGGCAAGAACAATGGGATAAGTGTGTTGAAGCGAGGAGGAGTATTTTGAGGGGCATTAATGGCAATGTGTCTTTTAATGAAATAATTTTTTTTTTTAAATTTAAACATTCACCATATTGTTTGGTCATGCCTTGTATGTGACCAGATAGTATTTAACTCAGTGGTAGTAGGAATCTCACCAGTGACATCAACATGAAAATGTTATTCTAGTAGCTTAGTAAATAGAGCCCTGTGCTAATTGTGTCAGAAAATGAAAGATATTTTTCCTGTTCTCCAAGACTGGAAGGCCCCTTCCTAACTGGAACAACCATACCATCTTTAGGATAAAGGAATCTTAATGGATACAAAGTGAGAAATGGATGATACTTGTTTTTTTAAGCCAATTTCATGTTCTGTTTGTTTACTACTAAGCATTTCTGAGTGGGATAATTCTTACTTGGCAGTCAATATTTCCCCATCATAGCTAGTAAGAATTTTTAGTATGTTTTGGGCATAAAACACATTTTATTTTAGACATCAAAGGGTCATTTTTCAGTGTTTGTTTCAGAAATTTAGGAAATAATTTCAACTGATTTCACAAATATTTGCTTAATGGTTCCCCATCTGTATTCCAGCAGTACTTTTTACACATCTCTATTTTGGCATTTCTCATGATATCATAGTACTTAGCTTGCCTCTTTTGCTGAACTAGAGCTCAGTAAGCACAGGGGCTCCTCTTACCTGGCTTTGAATCTTTGTGTGGTTCTCAGTATGTATTTGAAAAACCACTGGTTCTTTATGAAGAATATTGTCTGAAAGTATGGTAACTACTTAGTTTAATTGACTGTAACCATGTTGTAGCACATTTGCCATTATTTTCAAACCTTGTCTACAAAAAAATCTGGTGTATCAAGGAAAGATTCATAGCATTAGGTAATACTGTTATTAGATTACTGTAAGAATCTTTTGGGAAGCTTTGTACCTCTATCGTAATTAGGAGAAAGTCATACACTATGGACAGTAAGTATAAAAAGAGGGCAGTGAAAAAGCTCCGAGTAAAGTCTTTGCCTTTAGATATCACCTAGGTGCCTTCTGACTTCCTGGATTTTGAACCCTACTTACTTCCAATCTTCCTAATTCTTCCTGGGCTGCCTACTTCTGTAAACTAGATTCACATCTGCCAGACTTTTTCCTACTCGATTAGTCCCCTGCCTTTGCACCCTTCCCGCCCTGTTACTTCTGATGCCATCCAGTGATATCTGATTTGACCAAATGGTTATTACATATTACTTGTCAGAACCTTTGTGTGTTATTATTATCTACAAATACATTTACTCAACAACTATATCTTCATTAGAAGTAACATGAAAATTCAGGATAAAACTTTTTACAGGTTTATTTCCTGAAAAATACACACCCCTAGTAGAGCGTATCAAATTCACTGGAAGGCCTTGGGTTTAGCTATCAAGGCTCATAGTGAATGTGGAGTCCGGGACATAGTTGCCTGTAGTATGGCTACTGTAAGAGATATTATAGAAGCTTTTTTATTTTTCATCTGTAATATACAAAATGTAGGAAGGAATGTGAATATATTAAACATTGTTCTTCCTTAACTTTAAGGATATGAATATAAGACAAACATGAAGTAGATATCAGCTGTGTTCTGACTTAGAATTATTTATTAATGGTCTATTACTAGTTTAAAAATTAATTCTGCCTTCTACATTATTAACCTTGTAAAAATGCAAGAAGACTATATAATGAGAATGTTTATATATACATACATTCACACCTTTGTTTTTTAAATTTTCTTAAAAAAGCTTTTTATTATGGAAAATTTCAAACCTTCATTTTACCCACTTTTGGAAATTTTTATTTCTTTGTGTACATCCAAGTTTGTCTGGTACCATATTCTTCCTGTCTGTAAAACTTTCTTTAACATTTTTTGTAATTCCAGTTTGCTGCTAATAAATTCTCTTAGTTTTTTTCTTTTTGCCTGAAAAAGTCTTCATTTCTGAGAGACATTTTCTCTGGGTATAGAATTCTGGGTTAATACTGGTTTTTAAAAATTCTTTCAATAATTTAAAGATGTCATTCATGGTTTTTTGCTTTGCATAGTTTCTGACAAGTTTGCTTAATCTTTGTTTTTCTGTATGTAATGTGTCTTTTCCTGTCTTTTGCTGCCATCAAGATGATCTCTTTATCTTGACAGTTTGAATATAATATGTGTAGAGGGTATATGTGTATGCATGCATACACGCGTGTGTGTGTTGTATTAATCCTGTTTAGGATTCTCTGAGCTTCTTGGATCTGTGCTTTGATTTGTTTTGTTGTTTTTGGAAAATTCTCAGTCATTATTTCTTCTAATAGTCCCTCTGCCCCATTCTATCTTCTCCTTCTGGGATTCCAATTACACATATGTTAGCCCATTCGACATTTTCCTATAGTCCTTGAATGCTATGTTCTGGGTTTTTAATTTTCACTTTTCTTTTTCTTTGTGTTTCACTTTGGGTAATTTCTACTGACTTATCCTTGAGTGAATTGATTCTTTCCTTGGGTGTGTTTAGTCTGCTGATAATCCTGATCAGTCATTCTTCATCTCTGTTATGTTTTTACTTTCAGCATTTCCTTCACTCTTTCTTACAGAGTCCTCAGAATTTGAAGACTCAAGTTTCAGAAATAGATTTTCCACTATTTTCTCTGGAGCTGTGTTTCCTCTTTTACAAAGTAGGAAAATTGGGAATACCCTGTTTCCCTGAAAATAAGATCTAGCCAGACTATCAACTCTAATGTGTCTTTTGGAGCAAAAATTAATATACGACCAGGTATTATGTTATATTATATTATATTATATTATATTATATTATATTATATTATACCTGGTCTTATAGTAAAATAAGACTGGGTCTTATATTAATTTTTGCTTCAAAAGATGCATTAAAGCTGATTATCCGGCTAGGTCTTATTTTCAGGGAAACACAGTATATAATAATAACCAACAGATTTGTTTTGAGGATCAAAGAAGTTCGTCTGGGCAAGTTCCTTCTTCCTTTTCCCTGGGTCTCAATCATTCTCATTGAAAGGTTTGGACTGTGTGATTACTTTGGTCCTATTTAGTTCCTAAATTGTAAGATTCTGTGAAGGGGAAGGGACCTAACATTTATTGACAGCCTGTATTAATCTCATGTAGAATTTGAGAAAGAGACAAAAGTCACATTTAAAAAGTGCTTTTGCAAAACACTTTACTTTTTGCCGGGTCTATGTGGATTTTAATTGGAAGAAATGGGCAGCATTAAATCCAGTTACCACTTGGTTAAATCTGTTAGAGAATCATTAAAATTTTTCAACCATTGGGTTTCCTGACTCACTTGAGAAATTTCATGGCTCATAAAACATCTCACTCTCTTTTTCTGTGCCTGTAGGATTTTAAATTATTGGGTTGACTCCCAAATTTTGCATGTAAGAAAAAACTAATGGAGGTTTTTGCTCTTCACTGATTAGTACAAATGAATGATATTCTCATCAGATTTGGCTTTGCAGTCACAGTCTCGTGTTCAAATCTTGATTGCACTGCTATGAAACCTTGGGCTGCTTGTTTAACTTTTGATCCTGAGTTTCCTTATCTGTGAAATAGGGATCATGCCTACATCAGAGAGCTGTTTTGAACATAGAAGACAATGTATGTGAAGCTTTGGGTATACTGTCTAGTTAATAGTAACGAATAACTGGTGGCATTAAAATAGTAGCCAAAATGAATTTTGCCACACTAAGTCAAATTTGTAGTAAATAGAAGGGGAAAAGCAAGTTTAATATTCTTTTTACTCCTTTCAATGGAAAGGTCCACCTGGTAAAGGGATTTTTTTTTGCGGGGGGGTGGGGGGGGAGGGAACAGGACTTTATTGGGGAACAGTGTATACTTCCAGGCCTTTTTTCCAAGTCAAGTTGTTGTCCTTTCAATCTTAGTTGTGGAGGGTGTCGTTCAGCTTCAAGTTGTTGTCCTTTCAGTCTTAGTTGTGGAGGGTGCAGCTCAGCTCCAGGTCCAGTTGCTGGTTGTGGGGGGGCGCAGCCTACCATCCCTTGCGGGAGTCGAGGAATCAAACTGGCAACCTTGTGGTTGAGAGCCTGCGCTCCAACCAACTGAGCCATCTGGGAGGCAGCTCAGCTCAAGGTGCTGGGTTCAATGTTAATTGCAGGGGGCGGAGCCCTCCATCCCTTGCGGGACTCGAGGAATTGAACCGGCAACTTTGTGGTTGAGAGCCTACTGGCCCACGTGGGAATTGAACCAGCAGCCTTCGGAGTTAGGAGCATGGAGCTCTAACCGCCTGAGCCACCGGGGCGGGCCCCTAAAGGGATATTTTAACAATAGGGACAGGGTTAACTGAAAACTGAGTGTTGATGAAGTAGTAGTGCCTACTATGTGGCAGATGCTCACATTTAATCCTCAGAACACCTATGAAGGAAGCTGCCTCTCCGCTGAGAAGCCTTTCTGTATCTGGGTGATGGTGACCACCCCTTCTTTGTGTTCTTGCATTCTACTTTGTACTCTGTCCCTATTTTTTGTATGTAATACCTATCCGCTTCCCACTTCTCATCCCCACTGAAAGGTTTTCTATGTGTTTGGCCCAGAAATGGCCCACAGTGAGTTGAATTGAATTGCTGCGATGTTGAATCTTTGGTTTTTTTTCTGGTCAAGACTGAAATCCCACTTTCTTTGTAGATGAGAATTAAAGCATTGAAAACTGAATGTTGGTCTGAGACAAAAATACTAAGAAAATAGTTGTAGATAAAATGCTTAATCAATCAGAGTCCTTCCCCACCCTCCAATACAGTTTGTTAAGATAAACAAATATAGTATATTAAAGTAGCTGTTGATCTGGATATTACCTTTGAGTAAATAAACATAATGCATTTCAAAGAGTTGTTCAAATTCTGTGTTTCTAAGTAATTTTACTGTAATGGGTATTATTGAAGATTAAAGTTATTTAATACAAAGAAACATTCTTTATTCATACTGTGAGCAACTGTCTTCCAAACTACAGACCACAATACAGGCATTCTTATTTGAATAACACAGGGAATATGTCAAATTATTTTTGCAGTTTTTTTTCTTGTCATAACAAAAATTTTTACAAAATTGCATTCCTGATAATAAATTTTTTAAGAGTTGGAAGGAACCTAGGAGATCTAGTCTAATTTCTTCCTACCACCCAGGGAGATGAAGCAATTTACCTTCAGTCATACAGCTGACTAATGACAGAGTGAGGGAGAAAGCAGAGTCCTTTATCCATTTGCCATAGTATTACATTCCTCTGGAAAAAACTGCCTCCTCACTCTTCATTTTTAATGCTAGAATCTTGGGGTAAGGTTTTTTCCATGACTAACTAGTGTTCTTGTTTTCTTGTGTGGGTGTCTGGGAGCAAGCGATGAAGGGTGGTGGTGTTTTTTTGTTGGTGGTGAACAACTGAACCGAGTAAGGCACTAAACACAGAAAATGCATTTATCTAGTTAGCATTTAAGGGGTCAGGAAGAAGTGGTTGAAGCTCAAATTTTCTGCCTTCAGTGTTGATAGGCAGGTATTCTAAGGTTCAGTTTCTTAACCTGGGCTCTGAATTCCTGAAACTTTTATGAAAATTATGCAATTATATGCTGACCTCCTAAGAAAAGAATCTGTAGCTTTCATCAAGTTATCAAAGGGTACACAATTAAAAGCTACTGTTTTTAAAGGAAGGGAAAGCTAAGCAAACTTGATTGAGAACGAGCTCCCCACTCTGACACTCTAACTACTAACTATACTAGAGGGCTTCCTTATCCGCAGCCCCTTCTGCTTGTGCCCTTCCTACTAACAAGTCTTCTCAAGATGGCTTCCTGGACCTTGTCATGGAAGCCACTGGATGCCCCAACCTTCTTTTTTGAACAAACATTTCCCATAGATTTTCCAAGGCTCCCTTCTTTCTCCCCCCCCCTCTTACTTTCCAGGTGAGGGTGTGAGACTCAGGGATTTCTGTTCATCAGAAAGCTAAGAAGTGTTGTTTCAGTTACATTCTGGTTAAAAGGAATTTGTGAGCTGACTTGAGAACCTAAGACTGTTACTCTAAGAAAAAAATGTAATTACATTCTAACCTAATACTTTGCAAATTAACTTTTAGAACGCCTCTTGCTCTTTAGTCAGGAAACTCTGTGTTTGATATAGAAACTCTTTACACCTTCCAGAAACAGAATGAAAATTTATGGATGGTGGTGTAGGAGTTGCCCAGATCTGTCTGCAACAGTGTCTTAATTTAGTTTTTCCTTCCTGAACTTTATAAGACTTAGAAAAATCTACCCCTGAATAGAAATTTATTTTAATGGGCTTCCTTCCTAGAAGAGAACATATAGAAAGCAGATTCTAAATTTTTAAATCTGGCATCTGGACACACAATAAAAAGCTAGCACCAAAATTGCAACTGGAAGAATTTGTTCATTTGTTTATTCATTTGTAAAAGTTCATAATGAGTACCTATCATGAGCCCTCAGGCATCATGTTAGATGCTGGGAAAAGAGAAGTGGTCTCTTCCTTTGCAAAGCCCATGATCTACTGGGGACACAGCTCAACAAATAACAGTTCAACATGCTAAGTGCTCTACTAGTGGTACCAGAAAAGCACTGGAATCAGTACTCTGCCTGGCCAGGAAGTAGGGTGGGAGTTGGGATAAACTTCACAGGAAGGTAGTAATTATTGAAGTTGCATCTTAAAGGTTCAATAGAAACTTGTCAAGCAAAGAAGGGATCTAGGTATAAATGGTATATTTGTGCTTTCCGGATTTTAACTAAATTTAACATTTACTACCCTTTTATTTTATATTTCCTGTTAGAGCTCCAAACGAGAATGGAAGCCACTGGAGGAACGTAGCTGCACAGACTTACCATGGCTGCTGCTTTTTATCCTCTTCTGCATTGGGATGGTAAGGAAACTCTCCCAGATGATCAGAACTTGAACTCATGATCCACGGGAATGATGGGGAACTGGCTTAAAGAGGGAGCTTGTTATTTTTAAATTTATTTTTAAGTCCTCCTGAATTGCTTATAAATGGAGGTCATAGGATACCACTGAAGCACGTTATTTTTCTGCCATATAATTCACTGGTACTATTTGGTACCCCTTGATTTTTTTTTTTTTTTTTTTGTACATGAAAATAGATCAAAATTTACGGAGCAGTTGGAACCCTATCTCTTTGACTAGATCATTTCAGAAAGCCAGATGATTTGACATACATTTCTGTGAACTCTGATCTTTATGGGGTGGTGAGCAGAGAGGGCGTTGGCCATGGAGTCAAGAGTCCTGAATATTTATCCAATCCGGTTACATAGACCTAATGGTTATTTTTGCATCAGTCAGTTTCCTCTCAGGGGCTGGTGTTCCTTTGTATAAAATTAGAGGTTGTGCCACATGATGCCTACAATGCTCCCAGTATTGACATTTTGGGGTTCTTTTTAGAGAAGAGGCTGGTTGCTCACTGCTTCTTCCTCTACCCACACTGCGCCCCTGCTGCCTATTGTGTTTACTGTATAAGTGGCATCTCTCAGTTGAGATCAGGGGACCTGGTGATTTCCCAGTGGGTACAGAGGTTGGAGGAGCAAAGTCCCTGGCGCTAGGTGTTGGGGCTGTCCTCATCCAATCTGTGTAACCACTCTGCCCTGCAGGAGTTTCTGACACCGATCTCAGGGACTTCAGAATGACTGCCTGTGTGCAGCGCTGGGAAAAATGAAAACAGCGGTTTTCAAACTAGCTGATGTTTAGAGCTAGGAAAGACTTGCAACTCCTCTTCTGGTCCATCACCCTCATTTTATAGATTAAAAACCTCAGACCCAGAGATCAATTCCCAAGGCCACACTCCTAATTAATGGCAGAGCTGGAAACGGAGCCCCTGTCTCGTAACTTCTAGGCCAGGGCTCTTTCTGCCACTTTGTTTCTTCTTCCTCAAAGGGCCTGTGCAGACAGTATTACTCTCTCTTTCATAGTCTTTACAACTCAAAACACAATTATGCTACCTCAGCAGCCATTTTTTTCACTTATGTGTCAGTATTTTTAATTCCCCTTTTCCCATGCCTTTTATAGAGGTTCTTTAGGAAAATCTTATTCTGGGTCTCTAGGCAACTGCCGACCTGCAAATGCCATTTGAGAATCACAGGGCAACCCTAATCGTGGCTAATAGGTATAACTGTAGGTATCACTTCTTCCCCTGAACCAAGGAAAAGAAAGCAGTACATTTTAATGAGATACAACACATCCAGTAAAATAAGGAGTATTAATTTTAAAGATAATAGACAGCTCAGTTTCAGCAAACTTATGATATTAGAAAAGTCAAAATGGGTACATTTCCTAACTTAGGACTTCTAAGATCATGTTTAAAAATCCACTTAGTTTATTAGAGTGGCAACTGAAATGCAGCATACACTAATATACAGGGAGAGTGTGGAAAAGAGTCTTTGCTAACAGAATTCGTCCACAACCTCTCCCCACCCCCTGAATTTAATCCTGGGAGGAATACCAGCTGACCTTTCAAAATTATATTTATAAAAACATGTCCCTGCCACCTGAGGCACTTATGATATTCTGTGCTAAAATAGCTCAGGAAAGTGCAATCATTAATGTTAATAGGCTGACTTGGGAGTGACTTGAGAGTAAGGAGCTATTTGTTTTCTGAAATGTTTTAATGCAATGGTAATTAATATAATGTTGATTTTAGTGCACAGATAATTAAGACCCACTGTGTGTACTTTTAAATTCAGGCATAACTTTATTTGTTTTGGAATGCCTTCATGGAGTTGAACTAACATGAACTTTTGCAATGTGGAAACTGGAGAGCTCTCACAGTTCTGTTGCCCACCCTACTGGCACAACAGTAGTTCAAAGTTTGTCTTCTGGGTATTTATTTTATATGGTTTTCTAAAGTTCTTTTCTCCCCCTTTGGATTTCATTCTGTTAGTACTTTAAAGAGAAACATTCAACATATATGTGTTGAACATTAACTTATGCTTGAGGCTTTCATGTATGTATTTATCTCATTGAATTCTCCCCATTACCCTGTGAGATAGGTTTTTATCCCCACTTTATAGACAAGGTATAGCGAGATTAAATATTAGCTTATCTAAGAAGATACTATAAGTGGCAAAGATAGACTAGGAACTGGAACTTGCTGCCTCTTGTGGCCCAGTGGCTGCTTCTTTTATAGTCTTCTTTCTCAGTCATCTTGCGTCCTAAACCATATCTTTATTCACTATCTTTACTTGTCGTTCTTTGCTCATTCCTTGATAACTATGCTCCAGCTCTGAAATATTTTAAGACCTTTTCATCTTTCACTCATCTTCACCATTAAATATTTTTATTTATACATATTCGTCTCTTCATAAATATTTAAATTTCTCTTTTATTTCTTCCCTTACTTTCAAGGTTTTTCCATGCTTGAATTGTCTAGAACTTAGGGTATTTTTCAAAGTGAATTGCTATCAGCCTTCTTGAGAGCTGTCATCTTCCACATGAACTTACATGAATACTTTGAAATTATCGGACATATGCTTACCCTGCTGTAAAAAAGTACATGTAACATTGGACTTCTAAATTTCTATTTTCCATTAAAGTAATAAAAATGTGGTTTGCAACCCTAGCTGCATATTAGAATCAACTGGGATCTTTAAATAAAAGATTCATTTCGAGGCCCCCGCTCAGTGATTCTGATTCAATCTCTGTGATTCTAACGCTCATGCAGGGTTGAGCCCCACTTTTGTGGATACTGATAAACCACTAGAGTTTTGAGAAACAATGATAAGACTGGGTTTAGTAGGATAGCCCTGGTGGTCTGTGTTCAAGATGGCTGTTAAAGCTGCTGTAAATGAGGAGGAGATGCAGGCAGACCACTTTGGAGGCTGATGCAATCGTCCAGATAAGTCCAGATAAGAGATGAAAAACCTGAAATCAGGGGAGGAGGAGAAAGACTTTAAAAGTAGGATTTGGTATCATCAATATTGCTGGCGAGTGGGAGACAGATTAAGGATGACTAAGAGGTTCTTGTGTTAGTGGTGCAGGGAAGGGTTTTTCAGCTCACATCCTACATTATCTCCTCATAGGATCCAAACCATGCCTCTGTACACATAAGAGAATAAAAATGGGATGGGTAAATAGTATCATTTTATTCGTAGCTGAACAGTTACCTGCTTATGCCCAATAGAGTACTCCATTGTAAAAATGACTTGTGGAATAAAGCTTGGGCCATGTGGGCTCAAGTTTCTTCCCGTGTTGTAAGGTCTGACTTCATTCTGTCTCAGGGAGAGGAATATATGAGGAGGGGAGGGAAAGGGAGGTGGCAAGAGAAAGGTGGTCCACCTGGACCAAATCAGCTCAGATCAGCTTGCCACAAAAAGACAAGAAAGAGAGGAGGCTGGATGGCCCTAACAGGAGTGTTTACCATGGAAAATAGAAGCTAGAGACTCCCTGCAACTTACCCCTGATAATTATTGCTGCTTACTATTCGTATGTACTAGGTACTATTCTCTGCATTTGACACAGAGACTCATTTAATTTTCCCAACTGCTCAAGGAAGTAAACATTATCAGCATTCCCATTTTACAGATAAGGAAACTGAGGCATAGATATATGTTTAATAACTTGTCTAGATTATACAGTGGCAACATTGAACCTAGGAGAGAAGAGGAAGAAGGTGAGGCTTCAAGAAACAGTCCCCCCCCTTTTTTTTCTTTTTAATTAGTTTCAGGTGTACAAAACAAAGTACTAGTTAGACATTTATACCCCTCACAAAGTGATAACCCCCTTTCCTCAATCTACTACCCTTCAGACATTGTATATAGTTGTTACAATTCCATTGACTCTATTCCTTATGCTGTACTCCACATCCTGTGACTCTCTCTCTCTCTCTCTATCTATCTATCTATCTATCTATATAAAATTATAGTTGACATTCATTATTATTCAGCTTCAGCTTCAGGTATACACTGCAGTGGTCAGGTACCTATACCATCTATGAAGTGGTCTCCCTAATAAGACAAATGTCCATCTGATACCCTATAAAATCTTTACAACATTATTGATTATATTCCCCAAACTGTATTTTGTATCCTCGTAGCAATCTGTGGTTACCGATTGTGCTTTCTAATCCCCTCACCTTCTCCCTTATCCCTACCCCCCTCCCATCTAGCAACCCTCAGTTTTTCCTCTATATCTCTGAGACTGAAGAAACAGTCCCTTTTTTGTTGCCTGGAACTGGGAATAAAAGAAAAAGTTCAGAACATGGACCTGTAGGACACGGTAACCTTACCGGCCAGTAAAATGTGGTCTAGTCAATATTTCAGACTCGGAGCAAATCCCAGAGCATCACCACTTTCTCTAGTGCAGTGTTAGGAAGCTGGGGTGATGGCCCAACGCATGGAGAGAGGAGACTGAAGCTTCCTCTCACTCTGTATCTTACATGTGCAGTCTAGTAGATAATGATGCTACAAATGGACATAGGGTCTATTCAGGAAAGGGAAATGATTTGGCAAAGTGTGAAATGAGGAGATGACTTTTTGACATGTGGAATGTATGGGTAAGGGTAAGCAATTGGAAATGCAGAGTTGGAAATTTGGAGAATGCTAGGGACTAGAGCTGGATTTAGGAGACATCATTGTATAGTTTGTCCCTTCAGACTGCTTTCAAGGACCTTTTTTATTTTATAACATTAGCCCAGTTCCCAGAACATAGTGTTTCTACCTCATTAACTATTGTTGATAGCAGCACAAAGTGAGAGACTCAGCGACTCACTGCAGTATTTTGTCACCTCTGTGAGGGTCTGTGCTTTGCGAGGATCATAAAGTAGGAAGAACAGCATGCCAAAGATTACCTTAAGGTTACCTGACCCAAATGACTCCCTACTTTCCGTTCAATCCTGTTTTTACTTTTAATTGTGGTCATGTATACGTAACATAAAATGAACCATTTTAACTGTTTTTCAAAATACAGTTTAGTTAAATCCATTTTGCTTTTACTCTTGTTTTTTTGTTTTTTTCCCCCTGGGTCACTGTAGTGGACCAAATGGGTTTATAGTCCCTCTGCAAGTATACCCTGAAAAATTTACGTTGTATCTACTATCCCTTAGAATCATAACATTTTGGAAGCCAAAAGAGCTTAATCTAGAGAGAGATTAGTCTAGTTTTATCCTTGTTACAGGTAAGGAAACTGAGGAGCAGAGAATTTAAAGTGACTTGCCCAGGGTCATAAGGAGCATTTGGGACAGAGCTGGGTTCAATTCCCTGTATTCCATGTCTGTTATTTTTGTTGTTGTTTTTCCATTTCTTAAGCTGCTCGTGATACTGAGCCTCACGATTTTACTCCCTCACGCCGCATTGTTTTCTTCTCTTTTGAGATATTTCAGTTCTTCTAGGGTAAACTTTATGTGTTATAACCCTTTTGTACCTTGCATGGCATTTTGCATTTGTATATTATCAATAAATGCTTATTGAGTGGATATTTCCTAGACTTCCAATCATTACTGTCTTCCTTTCTCCTCTTTCTTGAGTAATGCATCCTGTTAAATGTTAAACTTTAAAGAAATCCAAAAATCTAGCAGATTGGCTGAATTTTTTTATTTTTTCAGGTCGTTTGCATAAGTAATGGTTCTGCATCTGGCATTCTCATCCTACCCTGTCAGCTGGGACTAATAGTCTTGCTTGTCTCAGGGTTCTCCAAAGAGGAGGAACAAGCCAAATGTTACGCTAAGGTTTGACAAATTGGTTATTAAGAGATTGACACACTAAGCATTGATTGAGATGAGAGATTTATAAAGCTAAAGGAAGTAGGATTTGAGGAAAAAGTAGAATCTGGATATAATTTCATTAATTCCTGGGCGAGGGGCTGTAAGCTTAAGACTTTTTCCCCCACATTTTTATTTCAAAACATTTTGCCGTATTCATACTCCATACTCCTCCTCCCACTCGTGTTTTGTTGACTTTTATTTTTTTTCTCAAAACTAAAGTAAGGCTTTCTACCTTGCTCAGTAAGGCTCCAGGTGTGAAATTCAAACATGCTTGTGAAATAAAATCCTATCCTCCTATTTGACCAATAGTGAATGAAACTGACAAAAGCTCTTAATTAAGTCAAACTAAACTTTGTGATGTGAAGGCAAAATGAGCACAGTTCATTAATTAGCAAATTGTCTTTCCCTCGCTTAGGCAGTAGGCACTGACTAATCGCCAGATCTTGCCTGTGAGCCTCCATCCCCGTGTGCCTTCATCTGCTTTGAGTCACCTCCTCCTTGTGATTCAATTTGTCTACTCCTCCTCTCTTAAAATAGCAGTTTTGAAGGCACTTCAGTGGCTCAGTCATTTTAAGATTTTAGCCATGGTTCTCTTCATTACTAATAGGCTTCCTTTCTCTCTAGTGATTGCTCCCTACTCTAGGCTTGTAAAAGCTCTCCTCATATACCCCTTATCATTTGCTTCATTAATGTGATTTCCTTCTGTTGAATGCCTCCCCCACCCCACCCCTACCCTCTATGGAGCCATTAAATTACTGAGTGTATTCTGTACAGTTTCTCTTATCCTATTTTAATTTCGTGGACCACATGTTTTCTCATCTGAAACTAGGTATATTGCTTCTTGCATTTGGATTCCAGAATTTTTTTTTTTTTTTAAGGAAACTGTATTTTTAATTATATTTGGCCTAGTTCTTCATTATCAGTGCTTTTACCATATGGGAAGTCCCTGGGATAACAGTCATGGTTTCTTCCTATCTTATTATCTTATTATTCTCCTTCTTTTCTCCCCTGCAGCTTTTCACCCTCTCTACTCTAATGCTTTTGGCAGCTACTAAGAAGTTTACATGGCCTATTATGAAAATATGTCCCGTCTTACCTGTGATGTTTGTCATTTATCCTTTGCCTACATCCCGAAGGGATGGGAAGTAGCTTATACTTAAAAAGAAACACAAAAATCCCACATGTCCAACAGTACTGTTAAAAATAGGGAAATCAGAAACCATTTAAAGGAATTGGTAACACAAAGTACTAATCAAGCATCAGAAGCAAATTCCTATAAAAAGTGAAAGAAGAACATAACCTTTTTAATTATATAAGGGCTTTGCTATTTTAGACTAGTAGTGAAAGAAGATTATAATTGTGGTCTCAATGTTTCTGTGTAGTAACAGAATTACTGACAATATCTCTCACTTTTATCCCCCAAGAAATTTTTGTTCTAAAATAGAGAATTGCAGGGGTTTTTGGTTAGGCCCCAATTATGGTTGTCAACCTCTTTAGTCTTTGTCTTTCAAATTTACCGTGAATAACTACTAGACAGAGGATGCCAAAAAAATGTATACACATTTTAAGAAAGGAAAACAATGTGTTAAAATTGTAATACTCAATATATACCCTTAACAAAAGATGAATACAAGTCATGTGTGTACATTTTTTTGGCACCCCCGGTATATTGATTACTTGCCATGTATTGGAACAGCTGGGGGCTAGATACGCATTATCTCATTTAGTCCTCTTCATTAGGCTGTGAAGTAGATGATATTACACTAGTCCCCCTTATTCACAGGGGATACCTTCCAAGACCCCCAGTGGATACCTGCAATTGTGGAGAGTACCAAACCCAAATGTACTATGCTTTTTCCTATATACACATAACTGTGCACTTAAAGGAAGTACTTTATGGCTTCTCTTTGGCATACTCAAATTGCCAGCATCACTACTCTTGCGCTTTGGGGCCATTATTAAGCAAAATAAGGATGACTGGAGCACAAGCACTGTCGGTCTGATAACCAAGTAGGCTACTAAGTGAGTAACGGCACGTAGCATATGTGGAATGGATACGCTGGACAAAGGGATGATTCACGTCCCAGGAAGGATGGGTGGGGTGTGGAGCGCAATTTCATCATGCCATTCAGAACGGCATGCAATTTAAAACTTACGAATTGTTTCTTTCTGGAATTCTCCATTTAATATTTTCAGACCACAGGTGACTACAGGTAACTGAAACCATGGGAAACAAAACCTCAGTACTCTGTTAGGGATGAGGAGGAAACAGTCTAAGTAAGTAATGGGTCAGTCACACAGGTAGTAAGTGGTAAAGTGAGGGTTTGAATCCAGGTCTTTCTGGATTCTCTTTCTGTTACTCTATGCTTTTTGTTAAAGAACTGTATTGGAACTGTTAGCCATTAAACCTCCTAATGTTGACCTCCACGTCCAGTTTTTGCTCAGTTGTAGGAATTCCTCTTTTGAGGTTCAAAAATATGCTTGCAAAATGGCATGCTGATTTGCACATGTGTATGTATGTAGGGGATTAAATTTTTTTTTCTCACGTGTTAGTATTGGCTTGAAGTTCTGAGATGGGACTAACTGCCCTGCAGTATCCTTGGAGAAGTCAGGAGAGAAGGGGAGTGGTGAGAGAGTGAGAGGGAATGAGTGAGTCCTGACCACCGTGTGCTTAATCCTAGATCTAGCCATTAGCTGCTGCTTTGAGGCAGAAGGGCACTAAAAGTTATTGAGACAGACACTTTACATTTATTATCAAATGTGACTTCTTGCAGCAGCCTTTGTGGTAAGTGGTTTCAACCCCATTTTTATGGGTAAACTGAGGCACAGGGAAGTAAGCAAGTTTGTCCAAGATCACACAAGTAGAAAATGGAGTCATCAGTGTTCCATTGAGCAATGCAAGTTTATCTGACCCCAAAACCCATGGTCTTTCCCGTAGAGCCTGTTCTCATTTTTACCAACAATAATAGCTAATACTTATTGAGCCCTTGTTATGTGCCAAGCAGGATTCCTGCCACTTTACTGGGGATTATTTTGTTTAATCCTTACGGCAACCTTATGAGCTGCCATTATTTCCATTTCACAGGTGAGTAAATTGAGGCACAGAAAGCTAAAGTAACTTGGCAAGGATCAGAGAGCAAGAGAGTAGCAAATCAGGGATAGTCTCTACTCAAAATCTACTTTCTTACAAAGTGTAATTTCAAGAAGTTTCTTCTAGCTAGAGCTGCACTCTCTGCTCTTCCTTACCTGCATGATAAAAATAGAGGAGTTATTTTGAAAAAAGGAAAGAGTTTGTTTGCCTTTTTAGGAAAGTGTATTTAAGGGGGAAATACTTTTCTCTGAGGAATTGCGTGTGAGTACAGTATTCACCACTGTAGGCCTGAGATGTAACAGGGCTGCTTAGGTAAGTACTACTCATAATACTTGGATATGATGAGTGAAACAGTGATAACTTCTGCCTGCATGAGCCATTTTAATAAAGATAACACAAACTCAACCTATTAGTGACCAAGTGGCAAGAATATTTCTTAACCCCAGTCTTTTCTGCCATTTTCGTCAGCTGATCAGTAGTGATTCATGTGGCTTCCCATTCTCCTGCCTTGAGTATAGGCTTTTGTTGCTGTGTTTTGGTTGTACTTGACTCAACAAGCATGATACGCGTTTGAAGCATCGACCACTTGCCTTTGGCGCTGTGAGGAAACATATTCCCATGAAATAACATGACCTTCGCAGTCCCTACAACCAGTACCTCACTCTCCCTGAGACTTCAGTATTAAGAGCATGGTGGTGCTTCATGGTGTAATTCTTTGGCTTGGATACAGCTTTACTGCAGGAAGCAAACAGAAGTGTTGTGTGCGCTGAAGTGGTAATAATTTAAAACCCACATACCTATTGTTCTTTGAATTTTTTTTTCTTTTGTCCATCGTTGTGATTCATTTAATAGGACTCCTTTACAATCAAATAAAACTAAAAAGTGAAGAAAGCTGGGCTGGATTCTATGCACTGATCTTTATTAGCTTCTATGGCCTTGGAAAACGTATTTTAACCTCCCTGGGCCTCAGTTTCTTCATCATGAGGATTAGCGATAATGTATGGTAAGCACCCAATACAGAGCCTGGCTTAGAGCAGATGTTCAATACAGAGAAGCTGCTTTTATTACTATCGAATGCAAAGAGGATCTTATGATGTAAAAGCTTAGAGATGTGTTTTGTTATGGCAGTAAATAGTGTTTCCTGTGGACATATTTGTGCTGCTTATGTGAAACCCAAGGAAAACAGTGGAATAGTGTTTGCAACAAGGAAAGATAGCTCTTTGTTCCCTTCAACAGACAAAAGAAGGTCATTATCGTATCAAGTAGTGACTGTTGCTATTGAAATGGTTTATTTGTATGTTTTTTCTGTTTTTTTTTTTCCCTAGGGATTTATTTGTGGCTTTTCAGTAGCAACAGGTGCAGCAGCGAGACTAGTGTCAGGATACGACAGCTATGGAAATATCTGTGGGCAGAAAAATGCAAAGTTGGAAGCAATACCAAACAGTGGCATGGACCACACCCATCGGAAGTGAGTAGACTGTTGCTGAATGATGGACACTATGGAAAGTTTGAAGTGGGGGGAGAAAATCCTGCTTTTCTTACTGTTACAAAGATAATATCTTACTGAATGTTATTTTTACATGACTCATGTTGGTGTTTTTTTTTTTTTTTTCCTTTATCCACTTGAATCATTCCTGGTCTATATATACTTTTTCCAGGAAAAAAAATTAGCAACCCTGTTAAAAATGGGCTACTTTGAGATGGTAATGGATAAAGGCTTAATTTGAGAGGGTTACTGTTGTTTTTTCATTAGCTTTTAGATTGTACACTAAGTTTTAACCCAGAAAATAACATGATATTTTTCTTCCAAGATTATACTTGATGGGAGACAGAGGGATGATAATGGATTTTGAAACATTAAAGTTATAATGAAACACTTCGTAATGCATCATTTATAAATACACATCAATCCAACTATAGAAGGTGTATTTCCTTTGTCAGACTTTAAACTTTGTTTTGAATTCCTAAGGTTCATCTTTTGGATTTCATGAAATTCCTGACTTAATTGCCTTTTTTTCCTTCCGAAGAGCTATTATTTCATTTTTAACATCTCTGGGGAAAATGTATTTCATCAGACATATTTTATGTTTGTATATTTGTTTACACTGTATATTTATGCCCTCATCAAACTTTATTAGACAGGTTTAATAAATAAAGGTAGGTCTTCAGAATTAACCAAAGTAATTTTAAGGTAACAGGTTAACCAGTTCAATTAATGAACTTTATAGGAAAATGCATAGCAGATTAAAAAGAATTTTAGGCTATATTTCTATTATTAAGCATTTCTCAGGATGTAGTAACTCTACTGTTAGATAAATCTCTTGGTTAAATCTGGGTTCCTACTGGAAAGTATAACATTAATTTGATAATTTCACAAACGTGAAGAAATCCAAATAGCTAATCATATCACAGAGATATTCCTCCATTTAATGAAGGAGTAATGAAGTTCAAATAAATAAAAACTTAAGTAAAAACAATGTATATCTGTATATCACACCATTGTCAATGAGCATATGAGGCCACATTGTGAGGTGAGTGTAGCAGATGAGAGAGACTGAAATGACTTTCCCAAAAGTCTAGCAGGCAGTGGAATATCCAGTGTGGACCATGAGCTTTTCTCTTGTATGCACCTGCATCCCTTGACAGGAGAAGTGAACATTGAACTCTTAGAGAGTAATTTGGAGAATTGTTTCATTTCTCCTTTTTGATTGCCTCATGAAATTAACACAAATTTTTAGCCTTGTGTTATTTCTTGTAGCAAGACTACCCATATATTTTATTTCCTTTTTTTACTCATTATTTTGAAATAATTTTACACTCAAAGAGAAGTTGCAAAAATAGTGCAGACTTCCACATACCTTTCTTTTTCCTTTGTAGGTAGTGTTCATGCTGTCAAATATTGTTTAACTCTTTAATGCTGTTGACATGTGTGAAACATAAAATATTACCATTTAGATACTTGAGGAGCTAGGAGGAAAAGGGCTCCACTCACTCAGGTCTACTTCTCAAATGAGGCTGTAATCATTTTTATGGCTCCCTTTATAACTCGCTGATGACTGCAAACATATTCTCATCATAAGGTTTCTGTAAATGTCACTCTTCACACTTAACCTCATGGAGGTTCATTTGGTCAATTTTTAATTTCAAATCAGTGGATTATGTAGTGTACATTTTGATCTCTTGCAAAGAGAGCCTACTATGTTATTCCAAAACAGGAGTTAACTTTTCCCTGATTGCTTAGCATAGTTGGAGCCATAGGTGCATAGCTGTAGGGGCAAGTTTCCTAAGTATAGTGATGCCCTAACTCATGTTTAAAATTTGTTTTTTATCTCTACTTGCTTCTTCTTTGCATATGAGCATTTTAGTGCTCACCTAAGTATTTCTATCTATAAATGGTAACTTAAAAAAATGAATGGTACATTTTTGAACATTCCTTTCTCAGGTAAGTCTATTTGGATTTGAAAGGAGGCAGAAAATCTTTGTGTTTGTTACTTGTACTACATCCTCTTCTTTCTTTCTGCCAAGTACGTTGGTTTCCTCCTTTTCCACTCATTTCCTCGTATATCTTGGGCTTTATTATCAACACTTGGGCCTTCCGTAACTATGGAATTATTTTATACCTGTGTTGTCTGCCGTTTCCTCAGCTTGACTTTGATCACCTTCTGCCGTCCCTCATCCTCAGCCCCTATTACCTGGTACTTACTAAGCCCTTTGTACATATTTGTTGAATAAATTAATGAGTGAATCCTGTAAAATCCTGAATACAATTAATGCTTTCTTGCCTTCATGAGTATTATTTCCTCTGTCGGGAAAAAATTTTTTTCTCATTCTTCACATGGCCAAATTCTATTCATCCTTCAGTTTTCAGTATAAATGTTACTTCCAAGGAAGGTCTTTTTTGATCTCACAATTTAAATCAGGTATTTAAAAACACTCTCTCATTGTGTCCTATAATTTGTGTAATTATACATTTATTTTGTGATTATTTGTTAAATATTTGGCTCTTCTAAGTTCTACAAGAGCAGAGGTGACGTCTGTTTTGTTCACTGCTATATCCTCAGTACCTAGAACACAATAGGCACTCAATTAAATGTTTGTTGAATGGTAAATAAATTTATTTCCTTATGATATGTTCTAAGAAGTGAATTACTGAGCCTGAGCATCTAATGTATTTTAAGATTAATAATGCATATTGCTGAATGGCTTTCCGTAAAGGTGGTTCCATTTACATTCCCACCAACAGTGTCTGAGATTGCTTTATCTTCGCTAGTATTACTGGTTTTTATTTTTTTACTAATTTATCGACCAAAAAATGGTGTTTTATAGTTTTAATTTGCGTTTCTTTGATTATTCATGAACGTGAACCTTTTCCCCCCCATGTTCAGTGAGCCTCTTCTGAAGACTATTGTGCTAGCATATCTATTCTTGATCTTCTCCGTCTGTTTTACTGTGATAGGATTACGTTCTTTAAAACACTTTTTATTGTCAAGTCCCTGCCTTTCTTTTAGTGTTGTTTCCTTTAGTGTTGAGGGTGAGCCCACTTAGCCCCTGCCATTCCGAGGCTTTTTGTGAAGAGACCCACTGTACCTGTTCAGTATTCTCTCACTGTTGTATTCGTAGTGTCCATGATACTCGGTTGATTCTACCTCCATGCCATTCCCTCTACTTCTCTGCCAATCTGAATTCTTTAAAGACTTAAGGTGGGTCTCATAACTAACCTCTTAGTCCCATAGTGATCTTTCCTTTATTACCTGAACTTTCCTATCTCACACTGGTTTTTCTATTGCCTCTAAGTTGTTCTCTAATTATATTCCGTTTCTCATCTGCCTGTATTCATTATCAGTTGCTAGATAACAATGTTACCATAAACTGAGTGGCTTAAAACAACACACCGACATATTTACTATCTCTCAGTTTCTGTGGGCCAGGAAGGAATCTAAATATGCTTAGTTGGGTCTCCTGCGTCAGAGTCTCTCACAGGCTGCTGTCAAGGTGTTAGTCAGGGCTGGGCTCTACTCTGGAAGTTCCCCTTCCAAGTTCATGTGGTTATTGGCAGCATACAGTCCTTGAGGATGCTGGACTGAGAGCCTTAGCTCTTTACTGGCTGTCAGCTGGAGGACTCCCTCAGTGCATGCTATGTGGACCTCTCCATATGGCAGCTTACGTCAAACCAGCAGCGGAGAGCATCAGTAGAGAGTCTGCTAGCAAGACGGAAGTTCCAGTCTTCTATAATGTATTTATGAAAATGATATCCTGTCACCTTTGCCATAGTCTACTGCTCAGAAGCAAGTCTCAGTTCCTACCAAAACTCAAGGGTGGCAAACAAAGGGTGTTAAACAAGGGTGTGAATTTGAGGAGGTAGGGATGATTGTGCCATTTTAGAATCTGTCTGCCGTACTGTCCAGCTCTGTGTCCCTGGAGCACCATGTTTTTTCTCAGGTTTGAGTTACTTCATAAGGGCTTATTAATTATGATAAAGTAGGAAGGAGGAAAGCCAGAGAAGAAATAGGAAAGGAAATGTTTTTAACCTCTTATAACCAGAAAATAAAATGCCAAGATGACTATAATGATTCTATTAGTAGTAAAGAAAAGGCAATATTCTATTTTCTTCTAATTCTAATGTGTTCTTTTTCTCCAAATAATATTTTTGACCTGATCACATATTTACTATAGCAATAAGGTTGTATAGGACAATGGCAGACAGTATTGTATGAGAAATAGGAAGGCCCCAACTTCAAATCGATTATGTTCCCAAAGTTGATCTTTAAGTTGGTTGTTTGAGGTGTATAAATCTTTTCTGCATGGGAACAATGCTGTGACTAAGGCTCTGAGGCTGGGTCAGTTTAGAAAAGCTCATTAATCTTACTTAGAATCTTAAAGTGCCAGAGATGAAAGGGCTTTCTAAGATTACCTAGCTTGTAGCCTCCTTAATGCCTCCCATCAAATTTTTGTGAGTTTCAGTTAAGGCCCGGAGAAGAAAATGACTTTTCATAGCTCAGTTTTGTAGCTGACTATGGTGGATGGCGGTAATGGTACATATGACATGGGTATGGCTTACAGCCAATTTTTTTGGTGCTAGGAAGTGGGGTGGTAATAATATATTTTGAACTCTGATTGACAGTTCCAAAAACATATCTCTTCTGCCACATTCTAGATTGCCTACAATTTTCCAAACCATAAAGCCAGCCTTAGAGTGTCTGGGTCAATTTTTAGACAGATGAGGATGAGGATGAGGATGATGACAATGATGATAACTCGTTCTCAGAGAGGAAGTCCCCAACATTCCTATCAATTTGGACAAAGCAGGGGTGCTTTTAATTCTAAGATTCCTGTATTAGTAGACATGGGACGATGCTGGGGTGAAGTTTCTAGCTCTTCTGGCCCTTGGGGAGATGATTAGAGGAGAGAAGGTATTGTGTTTGTACTATGGACATACCCTTGTCCTGGGTGCCTGGGATGGGAAAGGCTATGGCAAGGTGGCAGTGGCTATTGGGATACACAGGTTATTGTAAAGCCTGGTGAGGGTAAGTAGAGAACTGCTTTTATTTTTTATTTTTTTGATAAAGGCATTATATAATTATTAGAACTCTGTTCTCCATTCAACAAACAATCCTAACACAGAGCTTAGTGTCCACTTTCTTTGATACTTTAAAAAATTTTCCCCTTTGTATCTCACCTATGAATATTGATTTTTCCATAAAGGTTCTCAAGATATATTTTTTGTGCAAATGTAACTTTCTTCTTTATCTTTTTGTCTTCTCTCTAAGGAACCCAGTTAAAGTCCCAATTACTGATAAAATCTCTGTGGTCCTAAAATGCCTCTCAGATTTCGGATAATCAGTGTTAACAAGATGTACAGGAAGTAGAGGTCTGAGGAGGTTGATGGCATACATGACTATTGTCTATAGGGAATATTCTATTTGAGACTTTTTTCAGTTTTCTTTATTCCCTTTAGCAGAGGATCTGGTAAAAATTAGAGTGTAAGTTTTACTTCTTTAACTTTCTCATTCCCCAGAAATCCACAGCTTAGAATGTTTGTGCTTGAAGGGCCTTTGAGATCATTGAGTCCTTTCATTTTACAGGTGAAGAAACTGGGGTCTAGGACACATGGGTGACACGATGAAGACAGTATACTCATATATCAGGACTAGCTCTCTACTTTCCATGCTCAGTCTAGTGATCTTTGCATTACCGTGTATCTTCAAAAATAAGACCTAGCTGGACAATCAGTTCTAATGCGCCTTTTGGAGCAAAAATTAATAAGACCCCGTCTTAATTTATAATATAATATAATAATGTAATGTAATAATATAATACCGGGTCTTATATTAATTTTTGCTCCAAAAGACACATTAGAGTTGATTGTCCGGCTAGGTCTTATTTTCGGGGATACGCTATATACTGCACTGTCTCTGGTAAGCTACTCCGTGATCTAGTATCCAACCTTTTTCACTGTTGGGTCCTCTCCTTCCCAACATTTCAAGATGAAAGAAGTTTTTGGTAGCACATGCAGAGAAGAAGGGGCAGGTTATATAAATTAATAAAGTTATAACAAAAGAAGTTTTGAGCCAAAGAACTTATATAACCTATGAAGGCTTTAAAATAATTTGAAGGCAGTCTTTGCTTCTTTCTCTGTCAGATAAAGAATATGAATTTTAATGATGAAAGGTATAATTCTCGTTTCACATTTGGATATTTTTACCATTTGTATATTTTAATTATTTACTGGAAAACATGTGGCTTAAACTGTTAATGTTAATTTTTAGTAAGATAATTGATTGTTTAATAGACAATAGTCTTATTTTAAGGAAACCCTATTTTTCCTTATCTCTACATGGATACAAAGTAGGACTTCAGTGGCACTGATTACCTTCCCTGAAGCTCAGAGCTCTGTAGGTTTAGTCTGTAGGTCTGGTTCAGTCTACCCAGTGATTGCTAATTACTTATTAACTTTTAAAAAGGCTTATTAAGAGGGTTAGTTGTGATATTACACCAATATGGAGAATGTGTTCACTTTTTAAATTACTTATGAGAACTTTGCCAAGCTTTTTGGGCCCATACCACACCCTTTCACCATCTGTTTTAGGAAGAACATTTCTCTTTAGTTAATGTGTAAAACACACTTCTTTTGAAGACCTTTTAAAATTAGCACATCTTGTTGACTGCATATTTGTCCCTGTTTGAAAAGAAAAAGAACTAGAAAAGTACAGATATAATTTGCTAAAAAGTTTGCTTTGAGGATCATTTTCTTCATGTTTATGTGACTAGGACTTATTTCTCTTCCTCCCCATGACTTAAATCAAATTACTCTTTACTGAATGACTATCCTTCACCATTCTTGAAAATTCTGCTTATTGATTTTTGTCCTCAGCAAACACTTATTGAAAATCTCCTGTGTGCTAGAGACCTCCGTTAGAAATAATAAAATAGGAAACAACCTAAATGGCTGAAAAAAGAGGTTTGGTTAAATTCATTTATTCATTCATTATATTTCTTGGACACCCTCTTTGGATTCAACTCTGGAGATGATACACTTGAGCAAAATAGGCACATTGTTTTATCTCATGGAATTTATAGTCTGTGGAGAAAACTGAATTTAATAAAATCATCCAATCACAGCTGTCGGGAGAGGTATAAGGGCATGAGGGACGTTCTAACAGAAGGACCTAGCCCAGCCTGCTGTTCTATGGAGCAGTAAAAATGAACGATGTCCATTGACATGGAATAACAACATAACATTATTAAGAAAAAAATAAGTTATAAAGCAGTATATAGTATAATATATATACTATGATTTATATATTTATATATACTATGAATTAAATATGTTAATATATACTTGTAATGATTTATTTATATACATGCACATAGAAAAATATAAAATGACACGAAAATATTAACAGTGTGGTTAAGTGTTGAATTGTGGATGGTTTTTAATTTTCTTTTACATGCATCTCTTTTTTTCTAAATTTCCTACAATCAATGTATATTACTTGGGTCATGAAAAAAATTAAAAAGCATAAAAGGCACTCACAGTCTCTGTCCTAGAAGAGCTTGCATTGGTGAGGAAGACAAAATACACAGATAAAATTATGACAACGGAATGTGGGACATCCTATAAAAATGTTGTATATTGAATGCTGGTTGACTCCAGCAGGCACGTGGGGAGAGGAAAATAAGGCAATTTGATGGTAGCATTGGGGCCACCATTGTATTAGTTTCTGCTACTGCAGTAACAAATTGCCACAAACTAAGTGGCTTAAAACAACAAAGTTCTCTAAATCAGAAGTCTGGGCATAGCATGGGTTTCCTCCTTCAGATTTCACAGGGCTGAAATCAAGTGTTGGCAAAGCTGCTGCGTTCCTCACTAGAGGCTCTGGGAAATGAATCTTTTCCCAAGCTCGTTAAGGTTGTCGGCAGAATTAGTTCCCATGTGGCTATAGGACTCAGGTCCCATTTCCTTGATGGCCACTAGCCAGGAGTCATTCTCAGCTTCTAGAGGTAGCCTATGTATTCTGTAGCCTAGATCTTGTGGCTCATGGTCCCTTTCCTTTAATAACAGCGCGTCGGATCCTTCTCGTGTTTCCATTCCTCTGACCTCCTTTTTCAGGGTAGCATCTTGGTTTCAGACTGTGAATGTGGGTTAAAGAATCTCTTCAATGACTGGGGACTCAGGGAGAGAGTCGTTTTAAGTAGGGTTTTAGAGCCCCAGTTAGGTGGGTTGAGGATTCAGAGCAGGGATTGCATTGTAGCAGGGGAAAAATCAAATAAAGCAGGTCTCTGGAAGGACGGTATACATAGATGTGATGTGGCGGAAGGTGGTGAATGGATGGTCATGTGGGTTCTTAGGCTGAGCGACGGCTCCAAGGCCCATCTCTAGTGAGGATGGGATTTGGATTAGAACGCCAAGATTGGTTGTCATTGGCTGAGTCTACAAGTTGGAGTTCTGAAGGCCAGGCTAAAGCCAGGTGAAAACTGGCACACACAGGAGGGAGCTCCCAACTCTTTGTTGTGGAACTGTAGAGGCTTAGAAAAGAAAAGGTAGTATTTATCCACTGTGCTAATGTTTGAGTTTTACAGTGTCAGGGGTATTCTTCAGAGCAACCCAGTAGATCACTTGCTCGTTCCCACACTCAGGGATAAGTTTGAACAAATGTAGATACTCGAAGTCTTGGACAATTTTAGTTTGCTTTGAGGGAAAGCACTCTCCTCTCTGCCTCCTGTCAAATACTCTTTGATTTCTAACATTATCCTACCACCTCTACTAGTTTGGCTCAACATGAAAAAGAGCAGCCTGGATAGATACTTCTCTTGAACTTGAATTTGTGGACTCATTTTTCCACAAATTTCCAAGCATTTGGAAACAGTAACATTTATGATATTCTAATGGAAATTTCCTGTATTATGTATGCAAGTTTTCCTGAACTTTTATTTTTCTCTCATGGCAAATGTTTGAAGTTATAAGAATGATAGCTAAATTTTCGAAGGTGAATTTATGGGGGCATACTTGGAAAATATTTTTGTAATTTTGTGACCACACCACTCTTTAGCCTGAATATTTTTCAACTCTCTGTGAAGGTAATATCTGTATTGCTAGTGTAATTCTGTCTCTAAGATAATACTTGTCATGGATGACACTGCTGGCAATTTGGAAGAAGAAATCCAACTGCATACTTTGAAAAATGCAGGAGTTGAAAGTCAAAATGTTTTGCAGATTCTAAATAGGGAAGTAAAAAGCTACGTAATAGAATTAGATACTATGCATTCACCAAGGTAAGGATAGGAGGATTGTTTTTTCTGTCACCTGCCTAGGTGTGTATACTTGACATATTTAAGTTAATCTGTAGCCTTTAAGTAGCTGGCTACACATGCCCAATCCAGAGTCTCACTACTTGGGTTGGTTCTAGGTTAACCAGGCAGCTGTAAAGATTCCAAAAAGCTTTAGTCATTGTACATAAGCTCCTGGATATGATCTTTGTAATATACTTTGGACAATTATTAAGTACTTCAACTATGAATTTTATTATTATTAATTTGCAACCTGTTTATGTTTATTTGGGTGTGAGAGTTGAGGGCAACTGCAAAGTTATCGGGTACAGTCCACACAATGACCATTCTCACCCTGACACCAATTACAAGTTCAGGGGTCCACAAGACCACCTTTACTTCTGACACCAGTTTCAAGTTCAGGGGTCCACAAGAGCACCCTGAGGTTTGATAATTTACCTGAAAGCTTCACAGAACTGACTGAAATCGATTATATTCATAGTATGGTTTGTTACAGGGAAAGGCTACAGATTAAAATCAGTCAACGAGAGAAACGCATAGGGCATAGCTTCCGCTGTCCTCTCCCCAGGAAGTCAGGGCATGTTACCTTCCTGGCATTATTGTGTGACAATACACATGGAGAACTGCCAACCTGTAAGCACACCCACACCTCAGTGTTCAGAATTTTACTGGGGCTCCATTATGCCGCCATGATTCCTTGCCCACGTTGCTTATTTCAGTCCCAGCCCCTCTGTCAAGCTGATAGCACATGACCCCAAACTCCCAGTCTACGTGACATTGCTGGTCTTTCTATTCAGGGTGGCCAACCTGCCCCCTAAATGCTATCTGGTGTGGCCTGCTCCCACCCTAAATCACACTGTTATACTATCAGCCATGACCCAAGGCCCCAGGCAAATAAGATGCTCCTTAAAGGCTTAGAGATTAACTCCAGAAGCTCAGGGCAGAGCCCAGACCGCTTTCTGGGTCCCTTAAATTCTTTACTATCCACTGGGATCCTTTAGATTAAGTTGGATTTTGTAAAGTATATTTTCAAGAAGAATCTTAAAATATTTTATTTTTATAGTTTTATTAAAGTATAATTTACATATAACAATTTACCCATTTTAAATGTACAGTTAGAGTTTGGGGAGCTGTATACAGTCATGTACCGTCTACCACAACCCACACTTCTGTTGCCCCCAGAAAATTACTTCAGTCCCCATTGTCATTAATCCTTACTCCCATCCTTGTCCCCAAACAACCCCTGATCCGCTTTCTGTCAGTACAGTTTTGCCTTTCCTAGGATTTCATATACATGGAATCATATAATGTATAGTGTTTTGTGTCTGGCTTTTTAAACATAGCATAATAATGTTTTTGAGATTTATCCATGTTGTTAAATACATCAGTAGTTTGTTCCTTTTTTAATAACTGAGTAGTATTCCACTTTGTGGATATATATATATATATATATATATATGTATATATATATATATAAATGTGTATATATATATATATAAATGTATATATATATGTGTGTGTGTATATATATATATATATATATCACATTTTGTTTATCTATTCCAGTTTTTGGTTATTTTTATCTATTGTGAATAACACTGCTTTGAAAATGTGTGTACATGATAGTGTATGGACGTATATTTCATTACTTTTGGGTGGATACTTACCATGTTTCCCCGAAAATAAGACGTAGTCAGATAATCAGCTCTAATGCGTCTTTTGGAGCAAAAATTAATATAAGACCCAGTCTTATTTTACGATAATATAAGGCCAGGTCTTAAAATATAATATAATATAATACCAGGTCTTATATTAATTTTTGCTCCAAAAGATACATTAGAGCTGATTATTAGGCTTGGTCTTATTTTCAGGGCAACAGGGTAGGACTGGGATTGCTGAGTCATATGGTGAGGGTATGTTTAACTTTATAAGAACTTGCCAAGCTGTTTTTCAAAGTGGTTGCACCGTTTTGCATTCCCAGTAGGAAAGTAGGAGGGTTATAGTTGCTCTACCTCCTCACTAACATTTCGTATTGTCAGTCTTTTTAATTTTAACTATTCTAGTGTGTGTGTAGTGATATCTCATTGGGGTTTTAATTTGCATGTTTCTAGTGACCAATGATATTGAGCATCTTTTTAAGTGCTGGTTGACCATCCATATATCTTCTTTTGAACATGAAAAAAACGACAAATTAGTGTTTTAAAAAGTCATAGGGGTTCTTTATATATATTCTGGATACAAGACCTTTGTCAGGTATATGTTTTGCAAATATTCTTCTTATCTGTGGTTTCTCTTTTCATTTTCTTAATGGTATCTTTCAATAAGCAAAAGATTTTTATTTTGATGAAGTCTAATTTATCCATTAAATACATTTAAAAACATGTACACAAAAATGTGTCTTTTTACTGGCTTATGCTTTTTATGTTCTAAGAAATCATCAATATACCCCAAAGTCACAAAGATTTTTTTCTGTTTCCTTCTAGAATTTTTTTATTTAGCTCTTATGTTCATGTCTATGATCTATTTTGATTTAATGTTTACATACGATGTGAAGAGGTCAAGGTTTATCCCTTTTTTTTGCCCCATATAAAAATCCAGTTATTTCAGCATCATTTATTGAAAAGACTATCTTCCCTATTGAATTAGCTTGGCACTTTTGTCAAAAATAGATTTTAGGTCTGAGGACATGAAAGAAAATTGATGGAGTTTATAGTTGTGGCAGAAACAGTATCTAAAATTAAACAGGATAATGATATCTTTTTTTATAGCATTGATTTAAATAACTAGTTGCAACAAATCAGGTAAAAGAAATAAGTGGAATGTGTGTAGGTCAGTAGAGAGAAAAATAATACTATTTGCCAATGACAAGGGACTATAACCTGAATGTTTAAGAGATTAAAGAAAAACATATCTTGAAATGAGATGCTTAAATCCTGGGTTATAAAACATACACCTAACTGAATTCAGTGATTTATTTTATCAGTAGAGAAAATATAATGAAAAAGTTAATACTTGTTTTATTAAAAAATAAAATCTAACAAGATAATAAGGTCAAATACAGAGAATTATAATATTTTAATAGAAAGAAAGGAAAACAAATAATAAAAGATATATAATCTACTCCTGGCTGAGTAGTCTTAATATAATAAATATGACAATGCTAACAAAGTTAATTTACAGATTTAATACAATACCAGTCAAGATCCCAATAGGATGTTGAATTGAACTTGATTGATAGTATAAATCATACAATAAAGGCGCAGGCAAGAACTTCAGGGGGGGAAACCTTTTTAAAAATTATTCTTGTTCGCAAAATAATTTGAGAGGATTAGAATTAGGTGCATATATTAAGATAATTAAATGGGGATAAATGATCAGGAGCCATGCCAGGAAGTAGAGAAGAGATTAGACCAGAAATCTAGGCTAAATGTAGTTACTGAAGTTGAGCACCAAATTAACTGAACTTTTCTGTCTTTGAAGGTAGAAAGGGAAACTGCGGGTTTCCCCAGAGGTCGCACATCCAGAGGCCTCTAAGCAGTTACCATAAATCACTCAAGTGGGCTGGAAATAAGACAACAAGGAATGTTGGACACTTTGAACTTTGTATGTGTGTGTCCCATAAAAGGAGACAGTCACTACTCAGTTCTAGCTGATTTTTGGCATGTGGGTTGATGGGCCCAGTGATACTAATTTATCAGGAGACGCCAGAAAGCAATCTATTGGTGGAGGGAGAGGAGAGTAGAAGCTCACAGGACCTATTGTCTTTGTTTATTCAGGCTGCTATAACAAAATGTCACAGACTGGCTGGCTTATAAACAACAGAAATTTATGTCCCTTGGTTCTGGAGACTGGAAGTCCAAGATCAAGGTACTGGCATGACCCCATTCTTAGGAGGGCCTTCTTTCGGGGTCATAGCTGGCACCATCTTGCTCTCACATGGTAGAAGGGGGTAGGGATCTGTCTGGAGCCTCTTTTATAAGGCTCTACTTGCATTCATGAGGGGTCCCCTGGCCTGGCCTAATCACCCCCCAAAGGCCCTTAATAACATCACCTTTGGAAGTTAGGTTTCAACATAGGAATTTGTGGGGGACACATTCAGACCATAACACTTATCCATCGTCTGAATTTTAAATATTGGCAATTAGTGTACTGGCCAACAAAACATATCAAGGGGAGGTGTTACTTATTGTCTGAGTCAGGTTATGTATCTATAGTTGTCATTATCTAATTAATGATTATGGAGCTTAGAGGGGAACAAAAGGAGTTTTGCCATTCAAGACCAAAAGCTATTCCAATATATGTTATTAACAAGACTACCTGAAGGCAGATGAATTACAGTGATGGAAACAAAATAGAAATATCAGAAACAAATTGATGGTGGTTTAATGTATGAGTAATCAAGTAAAATAAAAACTAAAAGCAGTCGGTGTTTAACAAAAGACATCTTTGAATGATGCCATGAAGAAAAAAACTATTATACATTTAGATCTATTTTAATTGTATGCTATGCAAAATAAATTCCACATGAGTTAAATATTTTAAAACAAATGTTATACAGTACTTACCTTTGTCACGGAGAGGAGATCATTTATACATTGTTGAAGCAATAGAGAAATAAAGTAGTAACCAAGGTAGGTATGTTTGATCAAAAAGTTTGATTCTCTGATATAAAGATAAAAGCAAGATAATGGGAATGGTATTTGTAGTTTTTCTATGATGGATAAAATTTTTTATGTAATTGGGGATGTAGACAGATAACCAATGGCAGTTTGCACTGGAGGAAATAACACCAATAATATGTTTGGCCTAAAACTCTTCATTTGTAAAATTAAGATAATAGTAGTACATAGTAGCAAGGGTGTTTTGGAGAAATAATATGAATGATGTATTCTCTTTCGCACATTGCCTGGAAACATACATGTTAACTGCTTTTATTATAATCATCTTCATTATCATCATCTTCTGAAACAAGTTTCAAAGTTACTTGTCAGAGCTCCTTCCCTTTTTAACCAGAAAGGGAAAACACGCTAGTTTAACCAGCTTTGTATTTATGTAGTTTATAAAGTACTTTCACATATTCTTTCTCATTGATTTTCACTCTGGCCCTGGGAACCATTTGAATTTCTTCTCTGTGGGGGCTTTCAGGATTCACTCTTCCGTAGTCATAGCTTGAAGTTTGTCATCATCCTTAATTGCTCCACCTACAGAATCACTTCAAACTAATTATTCAGTAATTCCCCATCCTGACCACAGCCTTCTCTCCTTCCAGCTTGCATGTTCTTTGCCCACTGGACCCATTCTTTGACTTCTAATCCTTTGACTCCTATACTTCCAAAGTGCTCTTTTTTTCTCTACTTTTATTCTTATTTTCTTTTGTACTATAATTTTTTTCATAATATTTTGACATTATTGAGTGCCTGTTTCTGCCTTACTCTGTCTTTCTCAAAGATTAAAAGGAAATCTATGATGGACAAAGGATTCAAACAGACATTTCTCCAAAGAAGAGATGAATGGCTGATAAGCACATGAAAAGATTTGGTCGTCAAGGAAATGCAAATCAGAGTCACAAGGAGATACCACCTGATATCCACTAGTATAGTTATAATAAAAAAGACATATAGTTACAGGTGTTGGCAAGGATGTGGAGAAATTAGATTCCTCATACATTGCTGCTGGGAACGTAAAATTGGAAAACAGTCTGGCAGCTCATAAAATGTTAAACAAAGAGTTACCCATATGACCCAGCAGTTTTACTCCTCGGTATCTATCCAAGAGAAGTAAAAAAACATGTCCGTACAAGGAATGCATACAAATGTTCATAGCAGCATTATTCATAATAGCCAAAAAAGGAAAACAATACAAATGTGTACTAACTGATGAATGGATAAACAAAATGTGGTATGCCAATGGAATAATATTCAGCCATAAAAAGGAATCAAGTACCGATCGATGCTACAATATAGATGAACTTTGAAAACATTATGCTATGTAAAGGAAGATGGTATCAAAAGACTGCATATTAAATGATTCCACTTATGTGAACTGTCCAGAGTAAGCAAATCCAGAAAGTAGATTAGTGGTTGCCTAGGGCTAGGGGTTAGGGAGCGGAAGGTGGTGACTGCTAATGGGTTTGAGGTTTCTTTTTGGGGTAACTACATGTTCTAAAATTAGATTATGGTAATGAATAAACAACTCGGTAAAATATACTTAAAAACAGTGAATTATAGAAAACATTGAATTGTACTATTTATAGGTGAATTTTATGGTATGTAGATTATATGTTTATATATCAGTAAAGCCTTTAAAGTAAAAAAAAAACAAACGAATCTCTGGACTTTGGCTCTTAGCGCATATTATGTCTCAGTATGAGTGCTAGAAGGAACTGACGATTGAGAATGCTCCCTCTGAATATGTAGAATTTAAGATCAAATAGAAAACATTTTCTTCCTTGTAGCTCTTGTGAAACATTTTTAAAAGATGTTTTAGTTTGCTTTCTTGTCTTAGTATGAGGACTACAAGTTGATGTCTGACACTTGGTTATCATTCTGGGAGTTATTTCTCCCTTTATAGTACATATATAAGGAGATAGGCACTGTCTCCTTATAAGAGTCATTTTTGCCCCCGTGCAATTCCATATCCATGCCTTTGTTTTACAATGTTAGTATCTGTTTTGGTTCTTTGCTTGTCTCACTTTACTTTTGGTTTTATTCTCCTTGGGGCCCTTTGACAATCTGTTCAAAACTATGAAATATGAAGTCTCTCGTTAGAAAACTGCAGGTAAGCTCGGCATCTGGGGACACTCACAGTTCTCGGCGCTCAGCCCAGTTTCTTTCAAACTGTCTACTGTTCACGGAATTCTGCTCACACTCAGCTTGGAGGGTGATCACTCTATACCCCCAAGTGCATATGGGTCAGTCAAAGCCTACACCAACTTCAATTCCGTCTGGGATGCTTTCAACTTTGAAACAGCCATCAAGACCAAAGGTGTGGGTGAGGTCACCATTGTCAACATTTTGACCAAGTGCAAGCAAGAACAGAGACAGGATATTACCCTCGCCTACGAGAGAAGGACCAAAAAGGAACTTGCAATAGCACTGAAGTCAGTCTTGTCCAACCACCAGGAGACGGTGATTTGGAGCCTGTTGAAAACACCTGCTCAGTATGATGCTTCAGAGCTGAAAGCCTCCATGAAGGGGCTGTGGGGACTGATGAGGACTCTCTCGTTGAGATCATCTGCTCACTGGCCAACCAGGAGCTGCAGGAAATTAACAAGAGTCTACAAGGAAATGTACAAGACTGATCTGGAGAAGGACATTATTTCTGACACGTCTGGTGACTTCTGCAAGCTGATGGTTGCCCTCGCAAAGGGTAGACGAGCAGAAGATGGCTCTGTCATTGATTGTGAAGTGATTGACCAAGATGCCTGGGATCTCAGTGATGCTAAAGTGAAGAGGAAAGGAACTGATGTTCCAAAATGGATCAGCATCATGACTGAGTGGCGCCTGTGTCACCTCCAGAAAGTATTTGAAAGCTACAAGAGCTACAACCCTTATGACATGTTGGAGAGCATCAAGAAGGAAGTCAAGGGAGACCTGGAAAATGCTTTCCTGATCCTGGTCCAGTGGAGCCAGAACAAGCCCCTGTATTTTGCTAACCAACTGTACGATTCCATGAAGGGCAAGGGGACTCGTGATAAGGTCCCGATCAGAATCATGGTTTCCCACAATGAAGTGGACATGTTGAAAATTAGGTCTGAATTCAAGAGAAAGTATGGCAAGTCCCTCTACTACCACACCCAGCAAGACACCAAGGGTGACTACCGGAAAGCGCTGCTGTACCTGTGTGGTGGCGATGACGGAAGCCCGCGATGGTGTGAGCATCCAGGAACAGTGCCCCTGTGCTTCCATCGAACAATTCTAGAAAATCAGCTTGCGGCTAACACCCTCCTGCCCATGCCCGTTAGGATGACGTTAGCGTTGGCTGCTGCCACATCTTTGTTTCAGTTGCTTTCCCGTAAACAAAGAAATGAACATTCTAAGGAGTTGGAAGTGAAATCTATGATGTGAAACACTTTGCCTCTTGTGTACTATGTCATAAACAGACGAATAAACTGAATTTTTACTTTAGAAACAAACAAAAAAGGAAAACTACATGTGAATTTGCACATGCAATTTTGCTTACAATTTCAGAAGGGTCACAAATTTTCACATAAGAATCGCAATTTACATACTCACCTTGGTGACCTCGTGTCCTCCCAGGGGTGAGGTGATCATTTATATGCTGATAATTCCAAAGTCTCTGTCTCTTGTCCAGATTTCTCTGCTGGGACACTGCAGTCAACTGTCTAGGTGCACTCGACACTCCACAGATATCCGAGACTCAAATTGTCTGAAGTCAAAACACGATATTTTTCCATTTATACTCTACTCCTCTTCCTGAGTCCCCGGTCTTAGTGAATGGAACGGGAACCCAAACCAGAGTCCCCTAGCCACCCTGGTCTAAATCAGATGCTAAGCATCTTCTTTATTTCTTTCCCTCCACATGTAGTTAGTCATCAGGTTTCATAATCGTGCCTCGCTGCTTTAGAAATCTCCTTTTGATTCCCATTCCAGCCTAGTCCAAGGGATCATTTCCTGGGAGCGATTCAGTAGCCTGTTGACCAATCAATCTCCTTCCTTTCTTGCTTACCTTTAATTCAGTCTCCACATTGCAGCTGGTGAACTCTCAGTGGCTTCCCAGTATCTTTAGGATGAATTCCAAACTTCCTAGCATCTTTAAGACCACTTATGCAGCCCTACGTGCTCTGGCTCCAGCTTGCCTGTCTAGCCACTTGTCTCTTTCATCACAGTCCATCTCAAGCATCCTGATATTTTTCACTTTCTCAGTGATGCTATACTCTCACTTTATAATCAGCCTTTTCATGCTCTGTTCCCTCCCTGCTCCCACCTCCTTTCCTCCACACCTTGCTAACTCTTACTCCTTATTTAGGTCCTGGCTTTAGATTTTCCTTTCTTCTGAACTCCTGACTCTCCCTTCATGGCACTCTTTTGATGCATCCTCTGCTATCCTCTTTTCTCTGCTATAACGTTTACACACCTTAGTAATTGCTTCCCTACTCTATGGACTGTAAATGTTGGGAAGGGAGATAATTGTTTATGTCAGTCTTATTTATCACAGTATCGCTAGTGCTTATTTAGCCCTGCACCTAGCAGAGATGTTAATAAATTTCTGTTGAATGAATGAGAGCATTTCCTTCTACCTAATATGTCTTCTTTCTTACTTTCCCTCTACCCCTGCCTCACTTGGCAAAACTTCACATAATTACCATCCATTTCTTAATTCAACAAATAGGAAAGGAGTTCCTGCCTTATTCCAGGCACTATTTTAGGCACTGGGGATATAGTGATGAATTAATTAGACAGTCAAATATCTCCCTTCTGGGAGCTGGTATTCTACCAGTGGAGACAGCTACCAAACAGATAGTAAGTAAATTATGCCGTGTGTTAGTGAGTGTAAGCTCTGAGGAAAAGCAAATAAGGCAGGAAAGATGGCTAAGGCGCATCAGAGTGGAGAGCTGGCATTCTAGATAGGGAGGCCGAGGAAGGCTTTGTTGAGAAGGTGGCTTTTGAGTGAAAACTTGAAGCAAGTGAGGGTGCTAAGCAACAGCCGTGCTGCTCCTGTGGAGAAAGAACATTTCAGGCATACAGAAGTGCAAGGGCCCCAAGGTGAGACAGTAGCAGAGTGTTTGAGGAACGGGAAAAGAGACCAATGGGAGGAGAGGTCAAAGAGTAAACAGTCTCTGTGTACAGCTGTCTTCATCTGACCCCTGGGCTTCCCCCACAATTTTAAATGGTTTTCAGTTCTCAATGACATTAGTTTACCAGAAAGGACTATGGAAGTTTCTCTTCTTAGCAGTTACCTGTGCACGGAGGGCCATAGAAGTGCTAATGTAGAAACTGCCCTGCTGTTTAGAGTTCAGCGGTTTCTTTGGAGGTTGGGGAGGTACATGCTTGGGCATTTCTTTAACAAGTTCCATTTCTTTCTCAGGATATCTTTGCCTTTTCCTCGTTTGGATTGGGAGGCCTTGGAAGCTCGTCACCCTCCTGGGTCTGGTTTCCTACAGTGCACCTCCGTCCTTTTCTTTTTCTTCTCTAGTCTGTGTCCCTACCATCTTGGGGGCATTATGAACATTGTACAACTCTCTCAGCCTTGAGGTACAATTTTAAAGACAAATTGTTGCTGTCAACTTGTTTCTCTATCTCCCCATAGCTTTGTTCCAGCAAGTTGAGGGCCAGTGAAGTTTTGGTTAATTCTGGGTTGCCATCAGTTGTTGGGTTACTAGGGTTTTACCCACACTTGAGTGTGCTGGCCTTATAGCTCTCCTTGTACATAGCCTTCATGGGACAGCTGGGTCCCACCCCGATGGGATGACTGGAATTGCCTTGCTGGTACCCCACCTAGGAAATAAGAGGCCTCCGGGGCAGGATTCTACTGTGGGTGGTACATCGATCCAGGCTCTCAGCCGTCTATGATTCGCAGTAGCAGGGCCTCTGCCAGCCTGTCGTGCTTTTCCTCTTGGTGTGATTCCCTTGCAGCACTAGACTCTGTAGGAAGGGGCTATAAATTGTAAGCTGATATGAGGTTAATAATTGGAAAAATGATCAGACTCCATTTTTATTCCCCTCTGGGGAAAACACACGTCAGGAATCACTAACGCAGAAGGCGACAGAGGAATTGTTGAGCCAGCTTTCCGGCGCTCGGCTTTAGTGCAGCAGCACTTCCATCCTGATCAGAGAGGAGAGAAGCCAAATTCGGCGCAGGCAGCCAGCAGCCGGTGTATCTGCTTGCGACGTTTTGCTCCAGAAGGCCTTGCTGCAGAGTTGCCATGGCAGCAGGAGGCAATTTAATGGCAAAGGCTCATTTCTGAAGCAACGCCACTGGTACCCCAGCCTCACGCTCTCCGGCCATCAACCCGAGAGGCTGGTTAGAGCGGGCCACCACTGCCGTGGCCATGTGGGAGCACGTTACCTAATGGAGCGGAGCTGTAAGATCCTCCAATTCCAAGGATGGCCGCTTCTCCCCCCTGCTTCTTAGCGCACAGCACTTTCATGTCCCATCCTGTTGTCCACCTCATCAAACTGTTTGCAGTTCCTTAAATAATGCCCTTTACACATGCAGTTCCCTCTGCCTGGACTGTTCCTTTCCCCATCTGTCTAGAAGATTCCTACTCACTTTCAAAATGTGGCTTAGATACTGCCTCCTGCTCCATAATGCTTCCTCGGAAACCCTTATCCTCTGTGTATGCTTACACTATTTCCTTTCCTCTACCTTCTCAACTTTGCCATATACCATGTGACTTTTGAAATGACTCTGTATATTTGTCTTTTCTTCTCCAGACTGTAACTTACTTGCCTTTAGGAACTGTTTTGTTATTGTTGTTTGTTTGTTTATTTGTTTGTTTTTATGAATTTCATATCCCCAAGGCCTAGGCCAGGAGTGGACACACAGGAAACACTTAGTAATGTTTGTTGAATGAATCACATGTTTTCATATCGTCCTATTTAATTCTGATCCCGGAAGTGTTGCATGCCATAACAGAACTGTCATGTCCAGGTAGGACTTCAGCTGCTCTGGGTCCCACCGGATTGACCCAGTTTAATCAGCTGACTTGCTTGGTCTGTACCTGAATCCCCATTACATTTAGTCTCACTTTCCGGTTTCAATTGGAATGGCCGAGGTGGAAAGAGCAACACTTGGGAATCAGTCTCCCCAGGGTTCACGTCGGTGTGGCCTTCGGTTTGTTGCCCAGCTTGTCAATCTCAGTTCCCTCTTGTTGAATTAGGATGTGTGAGGACAGCATCTAACATGCCCTGTGGCCCCAAGTGAATTCTCAGTAAACCTTACTTTCTTTACCTCGCCCTGTCTTCCGTGAGGAAAGTGAAAGCAAAATAGAAGTTGAAACTAGTTTTGAACCATCTCTGGCATCTTTATCATTCAGTGTTCATCTTCTTGCTCTGAGCACAGCTTTAAAGGTCACCTTTTTGTGTGTCTCTTGTCCCTTTTCCTGGGATTCCATACCTGACTGCCCTTCTATTGTGTCATTGCCCCGTTTTCTTCTTTGGTGCATCTCTCCCCTTCAGTTCGCTGTGTAGTCGCACATTTTATTTATATATCTTTCCTTTTCTGCCTTGTTGGGGATCACTTATTTGTATTTCAAAAATTTCAATTTTAAATGAACTTATCTTTTGCTCTCCTTCAATAAATCCCGGAAACCACCTCAACTGTAGTACATATTCACATGCCTTACCTGCCATCCTCTGTAATGTTTGCTTTACAGTTTAGTCTGAGCATTTTTCTTCAGTCCCTAACATTTGAGGTCAAAGCTCACTTAGGCTATTTCACAATGCTCTTTGCAAATATGGTCTTCTCAATATCGTGATCATGTCCTGTACATCTTGTACCTGCCAATGCCAGCAGGTATCGAGGCTGTTTAGTTTGTATTTTTCTCTTGTTGCTTCTCTTCCTTCTTTAACTCCCACTTTGGGTATTATATTCATTCCAACTCCTCTAAAAGATGTGAAACATAAACAGAGTTGTTTTTAAGTTATTAATAGGTCTAGTCAGAGATTCACTAAGGATAGCAATGAAAATTTACTTTTAACTTAGGTTTCTGCGCTATCTGTGACAGTGGTTCTGCACCCTGAAACGATAGGGCATAGGGACATAATCAGAGTTGGGCATAATCAGAGTTACCTAAGATGCTTTTTAAAAATTCATATGCCCCGTCCCTTTCCCAACCACTTCTCTGGTTGCAGAGTGAATGTAGGCTGAGTGTTTTAAGAACCTTTCTAGAATCTTTGTAGCCTCTTACCTGGTGTCTCTCCCTTCTCAGTTGCAAAACACTCATCTGTAGATTTGTTCGTTATAATAATCTGGCCTGCCAATGTCATGCTTATTTGAGAGCTGTTATTTGTTTCATTTCAAAAAAATAAAATTGCCGCATATACTTCATTTTGTTTTAAGTAAAAGTAAAGCCAAGGATATACTTGCCTGGCTAAGGACATTTTCAAATCAAAAGACAAGAAAGTGTAGTTTTAATGAATCATAAATTTGTTTTATACAGACACTTTTTCTACTAAGCAAATATTTAGTTAAATACTAATTAATTAAAATATAATTACATATAAACACGTTGCCATGCATTGAATGAACTCTGGAATGCTGGAAACAATATGTAAAGTTAATATAGAACAGTTAAAATTACTGTATTTGTAGGAAATATTTTGAGAATAGAGCAGATCAAAAATAGTAAAACTCAGAAAGACTAGGTTTGATTTCATGTGTTGTCATCTACTAGCTCTCTGGGGCTATTTGCTAGCTCTAGCTCTTTACTAGCTCTCTTGGTGTCTCAGTTTTGTCTTCTGTGGAATGGTGATGGCCTTTCATAAAGTTGTGAGGATCAAATAAAGTCATGAATGTGACAATTCCCAACACCTACGAGGTCTGACAATTAAGTTCACAAAGTCATACTAGAAAAAGTGCTGCAAACCTCATTGCTGAATATCACCACACTCACCTTAGAAGTACTCCCCTTGGGAAGCTATACACTGACACCAGCACCTAGTCCACCCTTCAAAGCAATTTTGGAACTCTTTCTGGAATGACCATCAGAGCTGTTGTATTACCCTTGATGTCCTCAACACCATCAAAATGTCTTCCTTTCAATATTTCCTTTATCTCTGGATAAAGAAAGAAGTCCTTGGGGCCAGATCAGGTGAGTAGGGAGGGTATTCCAATACAGTTATTTGTTTACTGGCTAAAAACTCCCTCACAGACAATGCAGAGTGAGCTGGTGCATTGTCGTGAAGCAAGAGCCATGAATTGTTGGTAAATCAGGTCGTCTAACTTTCCTGCAGCCTTTTCAGCTCTTCCAAATAGTAAACTTGGTTAACTGTTTGTCCAGTTGGTACAAATTCATACTGAATAATCCCTCTGATGTCAAAAAAAGGTTAGCAACATCATTTTGACTCTTGGTTTGGACTGACAGAACTTTTTGGTCGCGGAGAATTGGCTGACTTCCGTTGTACATTTTGACACTTTGTTTCAGGGTCGTATTGGTACACCCATGTTTTGTCACCAGTGATAACACATCTCAAAATATCGTCTTGCCTCTCCAAAAGGTCTTGGCAAACTTCAACCCTCCTTTGCTTTTGTTCATCGGTGAGCTCCTTTGGGACCATTTTTGCACACACCTTTCTCATGACAAGATTTTCGGTTGTGATTTTCCTACCATGTTTCCCCGAAACTAAGACCTAGCTGGACAATCAGCTCTAATGAGTCTTTTGGAGCAAAAATTAATAAAATAAGACCGGGTCTTATATAATATAATATAACATAATGTAATATAATGTAATATAATATATAATATAATACCCAGTCTTATTTTACTATAATATAAGACCGAGTCTTATATTAATTTTTGCTCCAAAAGATGCACTAGAGCTGATGGCTAGGTCTTATTTTCAGGAAAACACGGTAACTGTTTCTCTGTCGATGTTCACTTGGTCTGCTATGCTTCCCACAGTCAGCCGATGATTTTGACATATAATTCAACGAATTTTTGCAATGTTTTTGTCAGTTCTGCTCGTTACTAGCTGCCCTGACTTCTCTTCATCAGTGACACGTTCTCTCCGCTCAGAAAAGCACTTAATCCGTTTGTACATTGCTGTTTTCTTCATGGCATTATCCCCATAAACTTGGACTAACATGTCCCTGATTTCACTTCCACTCTTGCCAAGTTTAATAAGAAATTTAATGTTTGTTCGTTGCTCTAATTCAAGCTCAGACCTTCTCACAATGGCACACAAAAACACGCAACAACAATAATGAACTCCACTCAGCAAGACACCGCCACACGTCAACACGAGCACAGCTGTGAGACACTGATATACCAAGGTTATGAAACCTTACAGAGCTGTCTGTACAGTGCTGCCACTGTAAGCACACAGTGGCAAGTTCACAAACTTAATTGGCAGAACTTGTATGTGTGAAGGGTTTAATACACGGTCTGGCACATAGTAAGTACTCAATAGATGTTGGCTACCATTATTTTTATTTTTATTGTTAATAGTATTATTGGTGGTGGTGGTAAATAATTCAAAGGTTTTATGACACCTTCCTCAAGGATCTGAACGTTCCCCAGTGATTCATTGCACAGGGTCCCTGGCATGGGCCTGCTCAGCAAGATGTACAGGACAGGTGGAGGGAGAGTTAGTAAGGGAATAATTGTTTCACCATGAAGGTTGCCAGAAAGTTTTCTCTGTGCCCTACCTTAGTTCCTTGTCATCAGCCAGAGAAGCAGTCGGTGAATCTCACTTCCAAACCCCATCTTTCTGCCTGGCTTCTTTTCTTTCCTTCTATCTATGTAGAACATTAATGGTATCAGAGTCACTAACAGGGTTACAAATTATTTGGGGGGTTTAGGAGTTGTAGCTTATATTTGACCTTCATGCTGGGTTCTAGGTCCCCTGCTCTGCTTAAATGTGCAGTGTTATTCAACCTGCAAAAGCCTCTTTGGTCACCCCCACACCCCAATGCACATACCTACTTTTTCTTTTTTCTGTTTATTTTCTGGTATCCCTTTATATTGTCCATCCCAGTACATGTATTGACTTTACATTTTTGTTTCTCAGTGTTCTCACCTAATTCTTTTATTTTGTTCTCTTTCCTGATTTGATTTAACTCTGTATAGCAACAGAGTTGAACAATGTGGGAAATGTTAGGTACATAGTTTTATAAAACTTTCCATGTACCCAGTAGCATTGCACCCAGGGCTAGATGTTTTTTAACTCTTATTTTGCATGAGAGCATTTCTACTTGAACTCTCTCCCTTGATCCATAATATTAGATTTTGCTCATCTCAGTTAAGAATGTTTGGCTCTTATTTTCTCTTTGGGCAAATGATAACGTTTGCAATCTTTGTCACCTCTTCTACTTTATAACATTTAAAAAATCTGTTTTAATGTAATTTCTAATTAATTTTCCCTTTTCTAAAATATAGTTGTACAGTATACACAAGGGAAAATTTAGGATTGGGGATTCTTTTATTTATAGGAAATGGACCTTTTAAATAAACAATATTTATTATAGTTATTCAATTCAAAAGTAATTTGCATTCTTTCTAGAAAATGATAATTCTAAAAAGTGAAAAAAGTAAATTGAAATTACTTTATTCTGACACCCAGAGATGACTATAGTTAAAATGTTGGTTTATTTTCTTCTCATCTTAATTCAATTTTATATATTTAATTTTATAATGCAGTTTTAGAATTATATATTCATTAGCTAAAGTGTCTATGTTCATTTTTGTAATTAAACATTTTACATATAATTTTATATTCATTAACTAAAGTTTACATATAAACTACAATTCATATTATATAGCAGTATTGGGATATTCCACTAATTTTTTTTAACTTTTTATTTATTTTAAGTGTGTTTTTCCAGGATACATCAGCTCCAAGTCAAGTCAAGTAATGATTTCAATCTAGTTGTGTAGGGCACAGCTCACAGTGTCCCTTGTGGGGATCGAACCGGCAACCTTGGTGTTATGAACACCACGCTCTAACCAACTGAGCTAACCGGCCGCCCCCCCTCCCAGTAATTTTTTTTATATAACTTTGACAAAACAAACAAACAAACAAAAAACAAACTCTAAAATTAATTATTTAAAAAACTAAAATAGTTTCTAATTATAAAATACACATGACAAAAATTTAAATATTAGAAAAATAATCATGAAAAACATGAGTCCTACAATACCTCCATTCCCACTGTTAACAGTATACATATAAGCACTTAAACAATGTATCTGTGATTAGATTCGTGAAGTGTTTGATCATCTATGATTAAATTTGTGAAGGAGTATGGAATAGATGTTCTTTGCTTTTAGGCTGAGTCAGATATGCAGTGAACAAGAATGTAGTTTGAAAAATAATATCTCAATGTTTTTCTCCACGCTTTAGGTATGTGTTCTTTTTGGACCCATGCCATCTGGACTTGATAAATCGGAAGATCAAGTCTGTAGCACTGTGTGTAGCAGCATGTCCAAGACAAGAATTGAAAACCCTGAGTGATGTTCAGAAGTTTGCGGAGACGAATGGTGAGACAATAGGCCATCCAAGGCTGCACCCAGTCACTTATTCTCTTTGTGAAATATTATCAGTTTGTCTTCGAATACAAATGTGCCCTCGTGTTTAAAAAGTCATCAAAGAACTTTAAGAAAAAGAGACCTGAAAGCATTTTTGGACTTCCTTGATAAAAAAAAATGTTATGGTCTCCTAGGGAGTTCAAACTCTAGATTCCTGGACTCCACCCAGGGAAATTCTGACTGAGTAGGTCTTTGAGCTCTGGAAATTTGTATTTTTAACAAATGTCTCAGGTGATTTTGATGTAGCCCCTCAGGTGATTTTGAGTGGGAATTATTCGATTACTCTAGGTAATATTTGTTTTTTTCTTTTCCTTCCTAAGTATTGATTAAAAGTATTTCAATTAGTATATTTTATTTTTACTCCTGGATAGCAATGTAATATATGTCTATTTTAGGAAATTTGAAAAGTTCAGAGAAAATAAAAGAAGTAAAAACCAAAATTTCACCATTTTCCAATGTGTTAGTATATATAATTTTGTTTTTGCTTTTTCAGTGGAACATTATGTCTTAACCAGTTTTCTAAGAAACTTTGAGGTTAAACATATGGGAATTAGCTGAGAAACAAAAAGGATAGTCAATTCCCTGAATTCTAGTTCAGTTCTCTTGGGTTCTAATATCCAGGTGCCATCCTCAGCTCCTTATGACTCGCCTCAGTCTCTTCAGAGAATTTTTTTTAACCTCTCTTTGTGGAGGGCCACATATTGATAGTCCTTAAAGCCTGTGTTTTTGAACTTCTGTGGTTTCATGTTTGTATTTTGTGTGTAGGAATCCTCAGAGCTGCCTCAGTCCTTCCCAGATTCACCGCTGGTTCTAGTTCCTTTGAACAAGCTCTGACTCGGGCATCCACCTGGTATAACTTTTAGCTGGATGGAGAAAGAGCTTGGGAACACAGCTGTACACACACCAGCGTGGCTCCACAGTCTCTAAGATGGGGGTGCTGGTCTTCTGAGGGCAAGGACTACAGACTGGCAGTATTCCTGTGCCACTGCTAAATGCCCTCAGCTTCAGAGAGTGGGAAGTGAATGGAATTGGTTTGGATCTGGATTCTAATTCTGCTTCTGTCACTGACTGGCTCTGTAATGAGGGATAGAAGGTATAGCCTGTCTGAGCCTAGATTTCCTCACCTGAAAAAAATGTGCATTTAAAATAATGCCGCGCTCGTAGCTTGTTGTAAATATTAAATGAGGTGATGTGTGAAGAATACTGGGATTTGGTGGGCACTGAATAAAGAGGTACCGACTACTCTGTAAGATACCATTTTCTGTTCCTATGTGATATCCTCAGATGTGTTGATTTGCTGAGTCAAATACCAGAACGATCAGCCTTGACATTATCAGGGTTCTTGGGGTGGGGGGGTTAGTTATTCTCTAAGGCTTTTTCTAAAATCTTAGACAATGTGAGCACACACAGCATGGTCTGGGAGATGGTTAGGAGTATTGGCATTGGAGCTAGATTACCTGGGTTCGCTTGTTGGTCCTTGCACTTAATAGCTATGAGACCCCTGGGCAAGTTACTTGATCTCTCTATGCTTTAGTTTCCTGACTATGAAATAGGGATAAGATTTGTACCTAAACTACTTCCGAGGGCGGTTATGAGGAGTTAATACATGAAAAATGATTAGAACAGTGTCTGGCAAATACTAAGTTGCTAAAAAGAAGTGTTGGCTGCTGCTGTTCCATTATTATTATTATTATTATTAATATTATTAATATTCCGCACAGGGAATGTAATAGTCTCCTGCCTCTAGTCTCTCTCTACTTCTAGCTCCCTTACATACTGCTGCCATGTTACTATTCATAGAGCTGCAATCATGTTAATCCCTTACTCAGAAATCAGTGGTAAAAATAATAGAAGTCTGTATGTCTTACCGTGGCATTTAAAGCTATGATCTAGTGCCGAACTACCTTCTAATACGTTCTCTTGAATCTAAGGGATGTGAGTGAGTCTTGGTCCCTGGACCTGACATGTCATCCAGAGGGCCGAAAGAGAGCTAGTTCCTTGTTGGCGGTATTGCCTGCTGTGACAATCAACTAGAGAGAAATGCCCGTGCTGCCTTGCTGGCATTGTTTGTTTCCCGGTCAGTATCCTTCTAAGTCTACATGGTACTGAGTATGGCCTATTACGGTCCTGTTCAGAAGACCCATCTGGTGAATTTTGCAGTGTTGTATTTCCCACATTGTCCCACAGTGTATTTCACACAGAGTAGGTGTTCAAGAATATTAATGAGTAAACATTATTTCAGAAAACAGACTTCTTAAATTGATGCCTAGCTACAAAGGCACCCTTACTATTTGCAAAATGAGTCAACCAATGTGACATTTTAAAAATAATAATAATAATGGCAGCATCAAGAAGCACAGCAATGGAAGATGGAGAAAATAATAATTTAAAAAGCAAAAAGAAAAACTATAAAATTATAATAGGGAGCCTTTGGTGTAGAGACCTAAACACCTTAATTTTAACAGCAACCCTAAGTTGAAATTTCTGAATTTTTCAAAAGAATCAATATTGTTCTTTGGATTGGTGACTTAAAATTGGACCTGGTAAGATTTAATTTCAATATTACTTTTTTCACTGAGATAATTCTTTCTCTACTTTTTGCATTATCTTTACCCCCTTTTATCTTTCCATCGCTTGAGGTGCAAATTGCTTTGGAAGAAACAGATAATTTTTATTGTTATCTGTGTCCACATATTGTTACAGCTATATTTCTATTAGAAAATACACAGGCCTTTTTATCTCAAATATGTAGGTCTCAATCATTAATTTCAGAGAGGAATATTTTTAAGGATAATTTAGATTTAAGTGGGAAATTTCCAAATCTCTAAGAGAATTGTCAAAAGTCCACAAAAGAGCTCAAATGCACGAGTAAGCTATAAAGCTCTTTGAAGAAAACATAGGGCAAAACTTCGTGACTTAGGATTTGGCAGTAATTTCTTGGATCTGAACCAAAAGCATAGGCAACAAAAGAAAAATATAAATAAATTTGACTACATCAAAATTTAAAACTTTGTGCATCAAAGAACATAATAGAGTGAAAGGCAATCCAAAGAATGGGTTAAAATATTTACAGATTTTATAAGGGTTACTATCTAGATAAGGGGTTAATATCCAGAATATATAAAGAATTCCTACAACTCAACAACAAAAACAAACAAACAACCTAATTTTAAAGTGGACAAAGGACTTGAATGGTCAAATGACTTCAGACATTTCTCTAAATAGATATATGAATGGTTAATAATAAGGACATGAAAAGATGCTGGACATCACTAATCATAAGGGAAATGCAAATCAAAATCATACCACTTCACACCCAATAGGATAGCTCCTATCATAAACAAAAACCAAAAACTCCACAAACCAGAAAATAACAAATGTTGGTGAGGATATGGAGAAATTGGAATCCTGGTGCACTGTTGTTAGGAATGTAAAATGGTGTGTCTGCTATAGAAAACAGTATGGAATTCCTCAAAAAATTAAAAATAGGATTACGACAGAGAATTTTTAGGGCAGTGAAAATACTTTGTTTCATACTCTAATGTTGTGCATACATGTCATTATACATTTGGCCATGCCCATAGAATGTACAACACCAAGAGTGAACCTACTGTGAACTATGGACGTTGGGTGATTATAGCCTGTCAATGTAGGTTCATCAATTTTATCAAGTTTCCACTCTGGTGAGGGATGTTAATAACGGGGGAAGGCTATGCATGTGTTGGGGCAGGAGGTATATGGGAAATCTCTGTACCTTCCTCTCAATTTTGCTGTGAACCTAAAATTGTTCTAAAAAAAACAAAGTCTTTAAAAAAATAGATTACTATATGATCCAGAAATCTCACTTTTAGGTGAGATTTGACAACAGGATTTCGAGGAGATATTTGCAGACTTATGTTTATTGAAGGATTATTCTGCCAAGAGATGGAAGTAACCTGAATGTCTATTGATGAATGAATGGATAAAGAAAATGTGGAGGGTGGTGGTGTGTTGGGGTGTAATGGAATATTAGCCTTAAAAAATAAGGAAATCTTCTTACATGCTATGATATGGATGAACCTTGAGGACGTTATTCTAGGTGAAATTCACCAGTTACAAAAAGACAAATACTGCATGATTCCACTTATATGAAGTATCTAAAGTAGTCAAACTCTTAGAAGGTAGAATGCTGGTTACCAGGGGCTGGGAGGAGGGGAAAATTGGGAGATAGTGTTCAATGAATATAGATTTCAGTTTTACCAGATGAAAAAATTCTAGAGATCTATTGCACAACAGTGTGCATATAGTTAACACTACTATGCATTTAATAATGGGGAAGATGGTAAATTTTATGTTATGTGTTTTTATCACAATTTTTTTTTCTAAAAGGAAGGCAATTCTGACATATGCTACAATATGGATGAACCCTGAAGACATTATGTCAAGTGAAGTAAACCAGTTCACAAAAGGACATACACTGTGTGATTCCCCTTATGAGAGGTATTTAGAGTAGTCAAATTTATAGAGACAGAAAGTAAAATGGTAGTTGCCAGGGTCTGTGGGGAGAGAGGAATGGAGAGTTGTTGTTTTGTGCGTAAAGAGTTTCAGATTTGCAAGAAATGAAGAGTTCTGAAGATAGATGGCGGTGATGGTAGCATAACAGTGTCAATGTACTTAATGCTACTGAACTGTACACTTAAACATGGTTAAGATGGTATATTTTTTGTTATGTGTATTTTACCACAAATAAAAAGTTCATGAAAGAGAAAGAATGATAGTAACTTTTTAAATAATGATTTTAAACCTTATTTTAAAGTGGAAGGTAAAATAACATTTTTCTTACCAGAATGAAAAGATAATATAAATCTTTTTCAAAGAAATTTAAGCTTTCATGACAACATTTGAATGTACTTTTTAGCACTTAACAACCATCCATTCTTGTGAATTTCTGTTACCTTTACAAATTATTTAAAATCCCTTATAAGGGATTTACATTCCTGTAGTAATGTTTGTAAGAAATGCATTTATTAGGCAAATAAAATATTTCCTCAGTTATTTGTTTCTTTTAGACAAGAAAAACGAGTTGTTTTCTTGTATTCTTAAATGCCTCTGTCATGTATATCTGACTAGAATAGAAAGTTTGGAAGAAATAGCTAGGTATTAGTTTGGTTATGTGGAGATGCTACCATATTACAAAGAGCTTGGAAAGGCAAGCAGAAGAATTTAGATGAATATATAAAAGTCTAAGTTCCCGTACATGAGTGGGGTGGTAGGTATACAAATGTGCATTTTATTATTGTGGTTCATAGTTTATATGACACAAAATCGTAAATATATGATGCTAGAGAACAAAACAATTTAAAGTTTTAAATTAAAAAATTAAAGTTGCCAACTATCATAAGGACTCAGTATTAAACTTCTTTGGTCCTTTGTTTATCGTCTTCCTGCACTAGTGCATGAGTTTCCTGGGGGCCTCATCTCAGAATATCCACGCCCTAATATAGGAGGTCTTATAGTAGCTATTCATAAATGTATTTTGAAAGAACAATGGACTGGATTTCCCTCCTCATCTCTATTGCCACTTAATAGTTTCTCATTCTCAGCGTGTACTTTATCCTTTGCTCATTTCTGTATCCATGTTCCCACTAGCAAGTAAATTGTTTAGCTTCAGTCTAACCAGAATGCTGTCAAATCAGTTCTTTTTCTTCATCTCTTTAATAATTCATCTTACTCGTTCATTTATCTCTCTTATACATACTCTCCAAGTGATTATTCATACGTGTTCTTAAGCCCTCTTTTTCTTCTTCTTTCCTAACATTATACCCTGAGCCGGCTGGTGAGAGCTCCCGTCTGAGTTCTTAGTTTCAGCAGAGCATGAATTCTATCAACGTTCCTTGCCTCCAGTTTCTGATGAACAGGTTTCTTTCCTCCTTTATTATCATTATTTTTGAAAACTCACAAAGAATATGTATATTGTGGGGGGTGGGAATAATCCTCCCTCCGCTGCTAACTTCAGCTTTATATGAAATTTTCATCTCAACCCAGCCAGACCATGACAGGTGGTGAGGGGAGGGGAAGATAATGTCTGCTCAGTTTTCCCCTTCCTCTCTCTCTTCTCTCACCACCGCTAGCTAATCAACCACCTTTCATTTTACTTCACTGCCCTCCTTTTTCAGCATGGGCATCCAAGTCTGAGGACATAAATCATGCTTAAGCCCTGTGTCTTGTTTCAGTATACCATTTCTTGATACCTATTTTGTGCTATGCATTGTGCCAAATACTTTGCATGTTGTTTTATCCTTTCCACTTGCAATCTAAATTCTAAACGGCAGTTTAGAACTGAGAATAACTTGTGATTAAGTTAGGGGCTGACTGTATGTTCTCAGTGGGTGCTAATATTTTACATGGAGTTCCTTATACCTTTTGCATTATTCTTGTCAAACTGTTTTGTAATACATATTTTGTTTTCTCTAACACAGTAGTAAACTGGCAGAAATCTTATTTTCCTTTTGTTTGTGCCTCATTTATAGCATTTGAAAAAGCACTCCCTTTTAAGAGTGCTTCTTCAATGTACTGTATTTTGTTTAAATTCTGAGAGCTTTTGTGACCTGCCATTTGGACAATGTTCACATTTTGAGTCGTGCTTTTTCGGTGATCACTGTTTTGCCATTGAAAGATTATGTGATCCATTCAGATAAAATTTATAAATGTTAATAAGTCTTTTGATTATCATTATCTAGTTGTTTAGAGTTAGTATCAGTAGGTATTCAGTATATTACTGTCTTACCAGTCAGTAACAATATAACTTAAACTAGGGCTGGCCCGGTGGCTCAAGTACACACTGTTCCCCAATAAAGTCCTGTTCCCCTTCCTCAATAAAGTCTTTAAAAAAAACACATACCAAAAAAAACATTTAAAAAAAAAAGTATATATATATATATATATATATATATATATATATATATATGTAACTTAAACCAGAGTTAGTATGGATTATTTTGGCGCAGTGAATCAAAAGATTAGACTTGATATCATTTATAAATGAACGAACAATCCTAGCAACTGATTTAATTGCCTCTAAGTCAGAGACTAGCAAGGGAAGCCTGATTGTTAAAAAGGGGAAAAATTCTTACATTTGATAATGCACTTTAAACTAATTCCTCATTCAAGAAATAATTACCATTCATTAAGTATGTGCCAAAAAGACAAAAACAAGGAACAGTCCCCATGTTTAAGGAGCTTGCATTATAGTAGATAATCAAACTTCTATTTGCCCTCCACAATACCTAGTAGAAGTCTTGCACATAGATGTCCAAAATTATTTCACTCAGCATATACGCGTACGTATTTATTGAGTGCCTGGTATAAGCCAATAGTAGTTGACAGATAATGTCATGCCACCATCTAGTCAATGCGTGCTTTTTGGGAATTGCAAATATGACTATACTTCTCATTGGTTACTAGAAATTGAAATCGGAAATTGCCTTGCATTCTTCCAGCATATACTCATATATAACACTTTCTTAATTGGGGGGGGGGGTTAAATTAAATTTGGACTTGCCTATAGCAATATAGTTTGTTTCTCACAATGAAAACTATTCTGCATTGAGAGGTTTTTTGTTTTTTTATTAACTAGAATTTTCTAAATCATGTTTTTTAAGGAATCTTTTTTCTCTTAATTTTAGTGTATCCTACAAATATTACTGTGGTGGCATATCAAACAAAATTTTAAAGCAAGAAGAATTAGCCTCTAACTTACCAACTTTTTGTTTTGTATCTTTTTTTTCAAATCATTTGGTTTTTAGACCAGTAGTTCTCAACTAAGGGTGATTTGCCCCGTAGGACATTTGGCAATATCAGGAGACATTTTTGGTTGTCACACCTGGTTGAGGAATTAGGGGGAGGCTACTGGCATCCAATGGATAGAGACCTTGGATGATGTTAGAATCCCCCAATGCACAGGGCAGCCCTCTCCAGCCAAGAATTGCCAGGGCCCAAAATGTCTTACTGCCAAGATTGAGAAATCCTGTTTTAGATATATGGTGAATAGTATAAAGCATATGAACATTATACATAACATGTAACACCAAAATATAAGAGATTAAAAATAGGTATTTTTTTCTTTCTTTTTAAAAAAAATCAGAATGTCTGTTGTAGTCAACAGATGGCTTTTGAGTACTATCTACATGCCAGGAGAGACAGGTTCCAGATATTTTGAAGGCATAAGGTCCCAGTTCTCAAAGAGCTCACGTTCTCAAAATAGAGATGATATATAAATCAAAAAGTTACAAAATAATATGCTAAGTTTTATTATAGAGCTAAGCAGTAAATAGCTTTGTTTGGGTACATCAGAGAAGGCTTGATGGAGGAGGCGAAGCTTTGGTAGTTTGTAGAAATTATGCTCCAACTTGAATACTCACTCAGATGCCAGTTACAATAAACTGAGGGAACACCCTGCGGAAAAGCCTGAAAGCTTGTTAAACAGCAACAATTGTAAGTAGTTTATTATGTTAAAATGAGGCTGGAGTTTTAGGCAGAGGACTTTTAGGAGAACTTGAAGCCAAGGAATTTGAAATTTAACCTGAGGGCAGGGATGTAATACCATTAATGCCCATTTTACAGAGACCATTCTGAAGGTTGTGTTTGTGCAGGATGGAGATGAGAAACCCTCTGAGAAAGTAGTTTAACTGACTCGATTAGAGATCAGAGATCATGAAGGTCTGAGATAACATAGAATGGGCTGATTGTCAGGACTTGGCATCTTGCTTGATGTGGGGGATGGTAGATTAAGAAGAAGAGAAAGCATGATTTCCACATTTCATCTGGGGGATTTTGTGGATGATGGAGCCATTAGCAGGATTGAAAATATATGGGAGGAGGCAGAGCAAATTTGGAAAGTGGGTGATAGAAAGGTTTGTTTTCAAATATGTTATTTTTGAGGTATCTATGGAACATGTTTTTTGCTCAGGAGCTTATTGAATACTTGTCTGATTATGATTATTTGGAATGACACTGAAGAAGCACTGTAGCCTAGGAGGTAAGAATTCTATTTCTAAATTTGCCAGTGATTGTTGATAAGGCCTTGGAAGTATTACTTTATTTTTCATCTGTAATGTTTAGAGCATGGTGATGGGAACACACCTCTTAGGGGGAGTTGTAAGTGATATTGAGCTAAAGACTAAATAATTGAATATTATAAGGCATTTGAAAAATTGTAGTAGTTGAACATTCTGGGGGCTGTGGCAATCATTTACCAAGATAAATGTTTATATACCAAAGTTAGGTTCGTAAAATCACTTATCTTGACCACATTTGAATAACATTGGCTGAGTTGCGTGGATTGCCTCTGGTATAGTTTAGATACGCTTTTTGTTTTTGTTTCAGACTTTTCATTACTCAAGTATAGCTTTTGCATTAGAAGAAAAACTTTGTCTTACTGCTTATGACCAAACCTCTTGTGCTAAGTATTGTTTATACTTTCCCCTATTAAAAAAGTAAGACAGATACTACCTTAAAAATGTTCACTGAAATTGCATTAGCTAATAAACATGAAAAGAAACACAACTGTAAAATGTTTGCCATTACTGGTTGTCTTAATGTTCTTCCTTGAGGCTTCTCTGTCCATCAACCCTCTGGGCAGGAAGCAATATAAAGTTTCTTATGATTGTTACTACAAACACATTGTAAAGATCTTTTCCCTTTAATCTATTTAATACAGGATCTATTTAGTACTGGCCTGTGTCCCAGAATACCATCAGAGATAAGGCTATTATCCTTTCATTGAGCATTATCCTGGGAAAGTATTTATAAAATTGAACTCTGTTGCACCTGCTGACCTTCTTTTTCTAAATGAAAAAAGGGTGGGGATGGAGATTATGTTCACTGAATTCAGCTGGAGCCGTATGTTTGACATTACCGACACAAAGTGCCTTAGTTAGGACCTGTTTTATTGTGCAAATTGATTCCATCTTAGACTCTGAAAGAAATAAGTTGACAATTCAGATCAGGAAGTTGATGATCACATTGGGTGCTCTCCAGTTATTGGCACAGTTGCTGTTTTTCATGCACAATTCTATAATAGGACTCCCAGCTATTTCAGGGATTAGTCTAAAATGTTTGTTTGCCATTGCTGTCATGTTTTCTCTAAAATTGTTATAAATGGAATTAAGTGGTATTATCTTCACGCAGGAAAGACTAATTTGAGAAGAGTTAGATATTTAATATTTTGTTTAACTTAAAGTAAGCCATTAAAATGTTGAAAAGAATAATCAAAAATAATTTCGAAAACTCAGTTTCTTATTGAGTCTGTCTTAAGAAGATGAAGAGATTTGAGCAGGGTTGTGTAACTTTCGGGTATCTCTTTAAAAATATTTTACATTGTCAACTTGAATTACCTTTAGGTGCTACACGTATTTATGTAAGTATGCTATTACAGCCCACATATTTAAACACTTGGCATGTTGGTTGCTGGTTTGAGGGCAGCATTACTGAATTAAATGCAGGTTTGTGGCTTTCTAAAATTTTCTTTGATTGATAGGACAAGAAATAAATGAAATAAAATCACCCCCAGTTTTGTTGGCCCAACAAATCTTTTTCCTGTATTCCCCTCTAGTTTCTTCTCACATCTTCACATGATGTTTCCATAATTATTTCAGCGTTAAAATCTGCCACTTTTATTTCACATGATATTTTAAACTTTTTCCGTGGTGGTTCATTGTAGAAGTCCATGATTGCTATAATACAAATGCAAAGCTAGTCTATTTGTATTTAATAATAAAATTAATAATCTGTTAGGAACATCAATTAATGAAATAAATATAAACAATTTGCGTGATATAATGCTGTAGGTCCTCAGCAAAACTAGGCTACATCCTAGATCTCCTCAGTTAACACTGTCTATTGTACAACGAACCTTACAGTATTTTAGTTGCTATATTATAAAACTTAACAGGTCAGTAAAGTAAGATTTACCAAGAATTTGATGAACTATACTCAACTGAATTTTGTATATTGTTTACCAATGGGAGAAATAGATGATTGCATTACTAATCTAGGATTGAATTTAAGCTGTTTTAAACTATCTGAAAACTGAGAACCCTTCTATCAATTTATCAGTGTTATCAATTTGTTCAGTTTCTTTATAGTTAGCATGTCCTGCCTTTTGAATTAAAAAAAAAGTCATGTAGTATCTGAATGCACATGTGCTCCATGCAATACTTTTAAATATTTAGTAACGGAAAGCACAGAAAAGAGAGGCAACATGTGCTGTTGATTATGGGTTTTGTAATCAAAGAGATCAAGCGTTCAATCCCACCTCTGCTACTTAGTGTCACTTGGGGCAAATTATTAATATTTACCTTATCTCTTAGCTTCTATTTCTTCCTCTGTAAAGTGGGTTTATAGTACCTGCCTTAGAGTTTTAGTCAATGCTATAAATAACACATATGGGGTGAGAGGAGAGGCTCACCCCACCAGTAGCTTTCTAAGAGTTCCCAGCGCGGCGGGAGAAGGGGTGAGAAAGGTCTCTGCCCTTGGCCTCATCCTCACAAGCACTGGCAAAAACTCACTGGCAAAAACTCTTGGTTTCTTCGATAGAGAATTTCATCATGTTTCTTTTCTTTGGTTTGGAGACATTCCTGGATTAAGTTCAGTCAGTTACAATTAAAGGTCATTCTTTTAAAAAAATTATATATATAATTGACATAAGTGAATTAATAAGACGATTTATTCAGACTCTGCTTGCTAGCTAACATACAGCTTTTCTTTCAACAGGCTCAGCACTATGTAGCTACAACCTAAAGCCTTCTGAATATACTACATCGAAAGCTTCTGGTCTTTGCCCCAAACTGCCAGTTCCAGCGAGGTAAATTTTATTGTATTTTGTTAACGTGTGACTTTTGTTTTTATTGGTAGACTTTAAACTGTGTATGTTACTCTGAGAAAAGAGTCGCTTGATGATACCAGTTGGCCAGGCCCAATACTTTTACATCAAGATTCAAAAAGTAGTAATAGAAGTGATAGCATGTAATGTATATCTTAAAAAACACACACGGGCAAACAATTTTTCTCATTATCAGGTATTTTAAATTTCTTTTGGGGGCTTACTTTCTTTTAATGCCATAATTTTTAAAGTATACAAAACAGCTGAATGATTATGAAATCTACAATAAACTTAAAAGCCAAGTCTCACAGTCTTCAAAGATTCTTTGAAGTTGATCCTAGTAATACTTACGGGAGTTATTTTTTAATTTGCAAATTTAAAAACTATACCAGTCATTATTTTCCGTAGTTTCTTTCAGGCTATATCCTTTAGGTACATTCTCTGTAATAGACTGTTTGCTATAGCCAAGATCTTATTCAGCAAACATGTATTAAGTGCCTACTCTGTGTAATGGAAATAAGGATGAGGAAAAAAAAATCTCACAGTAGTTATAAGTAAAGCAAATTTTAAAATTACAAATAGATTTTTAAGAAAGGAAATAAATTTTCAAACTCTGTAGAATAGAGCCTCAGAATTAGGTGTGTAGGATTTGGAGCATGTCTGATCTTGAGAACCTTTGTGTGTATCACTAACCATATATGACATGTGTCACTTCTCCAGGAATACTGAATTAACACCACTTTTATTGTATCTCATCAGCATGTTACAGCAAGCTATTGGTTAAAATTCTGAGACTCCTGTCTACTTCCTTATGGATTGCTTATTGCACAAGTAACCTGTGCTTTATTAACTTGAATTTGAGATTTTCTGTTGAAAAGTGGACAAAGAATATATCAGTTAAATTGATTCAGCTTTTAGTCTTGTCAAGTTGCTATTGGTGTTAAAATTTAAAGTCTTTGAACATAAAATAAGGGGACCATTTAAAAAAATACTAAATAAGAGGGACCTACAAATTACAGGCTTAGACCAATAGTTTAGGGGACTCCATTCATGAAAATTGAAACTATTAGAAAGGCTATGACAGTAAAAAAAGGAGGTCCTTTGAATAGAGTCACTGGAGAAAATTTATCAATGTAAAAACAAGGAGCTCGGTCCTCTTATTATTCAACTGCCAAAGTTTGTTTTAAATGCGCGCTTAGAGTACAGAGTCACTATTTTAGGGCATAAACATATTATAAAAGGATAACCAAAAAGCCTAGGTATGAGAAAGGTTGCTTTACTGTTGTATGACACGGGGGTTGGGGCCGGGGTAGGGGGCGGCTCACACTGAAAATCTTCCTCCGCCTCTGAGCTCTGATTCTACCACATTGAGGACCTGTTTCTGGTTATCTTGGGTGATCCAGTCTCGGACACATGCACCACCAGCCCCACCACCCACCTCTACCTCACATGTAGCATCCTAAGGGCATTCGCCAGAAGACAAAGCATAGGATTAGGGGCTTGGATTTTAGAGATGGACGGACTTGGCTTCTAACAGGGTCATCCACTAACGTGTCAGGAATCCAAGATGCAATGATGAATCTATACCATCAGAAAACTGACAGCATATACTATGTTTATATTTTATTTAAAGATCGTCATGTTTTACTTATTTTAGTACCTCACAGTCTAAGTATCTTATCTCTTTTGTCTGAACTCAACCTGTTGGAAAGTAAAGAAGAAGAAATGGTTGATGGAAGGAAGATAAATTAGGACCTTGTAAATATCATCATTTAGTATTCGTCAAGCAAAGTGAAAGGATCAGAAAACAGAATAAAGTTGTTTTAATAAAGACCTTGGGACACTACGTTGTTCCACACCCAGGCACCTTCTGCAGCCAAAGGTAGTGTCTATTTTAGAGAATAGCAATTGTAAACTAATTTGTAATAAAACACTAGCACATAATTGCCAAATGGTTACCATTCCTAAGAGCTTTTGGATTTTAAAATCAGATGCCTAAAAAGGGCCATATTTTACCCAAATTCATACCTCTTTCTTGATGACGTGCTAAGCATGGTAGCAATAGGGAGACTAGGTAGCCCGTATACTTAAACGTTTAGAATAGGGCTAGAGAAAAGTTGCAATAGTAGAAACTGATTACATAAATTCAGGTTACTCATCAAACATTTATTTTGGTACTTTTGGAGGCCAGAAAGCATACTGGGTGTTGGGGAATTAATAACATAATGACACAATACGGGAATGAGAAAGTAATAGCCAAGAAAAAAATATTGCTTATTTATATTTTTTAAATCAAGGATTAAAGATAAATTAACATTTATAAATCACCTACTGTGTACCAGCCACCACATTAAGCTTCTCATATGTATTATCTCATTTAACCCTCAAAAAAGCCTGTAAGGGTATTGTCCCAATTTATAGATAAGGAAATAGAAGATAAGAGAGGTTAAATGAGTTATTCAAGGCCACACAACTAATTGTTGGATGTCAGAATTTGAATTAAGATCTTGTAATGTCTATATCACAATTTGTATAAAAACAAGAGTACAGGAATGAAAGAAGAAAAAAATGAAACGTGAAAACCACTGCATATTGCAATTAGTTTCTTGACTTATTTCCTGCCTGTTCTGTGCTATATATTGTCAGAAACCCCTATTGTTTGTTTCTCAAATAAAACTTTTAATAGAAATCATGTGTAATTGCTTATTAATAACCTGAAAGTATTTTTTAATTGAGGTAACATTGGCTTACAAGCCAATTATTAAGTTATATAAGTTTCAGGTGTGCAACCATATAATGCAGCATCTGTATATACTGCATTATACTCACCATCAAAAGTCTCACCATTTAATTGACCCCCTTTACCTGTATCTCCCTCCCTCCACAACCCTTTCCCTCTGGTATCCACTAATCTGTTGTCTGCCCTTTGACTTAGTTTTTGTTTTATAACATGAAGTTTTAAAATAATTGTGTGAGATGCAAACTCCTTTCTTCTCATATGAAGACGTATGGATAAGAAAGCTTAGACATTGTTTGTCACCATAGTTTGAGGGAGCTCATTAATTGTGATAGTCTAGACCGAAAGACAAATGGATAGTATGTTTGCCACGGTAAGATACAATTTTCCTATGAGTGGCTAATTTTTAAAAAACATCTTTAAGAGACTCATTATAAATTCATCCTGTTCTTGTTGATGAATGTTTCAATAATGTGAAACAGCAACAGTTCCTAATGGGACTATGTCGATTTCTTAAAGATTCAGTATTTTGTGGGCTTCAGAAAGTAGTCAACCTTACTAGAAATGTAATTCTTTAGGTTTGTCCTCTTAATTAAGAAGCACAGAGTATATCATGTAGGTTAGATACGAAAATAGAAATGATCTCATATACTAGGTTCTCAGAATTACTGTTTTCTGAGAGGTATATGAAATCAGCTAACTCATCTTAAATTCATTATATTACATAGGATTTAAGCAGTAACCTATAAGATAAACCACATCAATGCCATGATTAGATTTTTTTTTAATAAGAAAATAATTCAGGTACTTAAAACTCATGGCTGGTCGAATTCTTTTTATTTGGGGAAGAGTTGAGAAAAAAATGACATATAAGGTAAACTAGTGCTTTTTATGTTAAAGCTAAGTATTTGATTTAATTTTTTACTACTGTGTCCAAATAGTATCTTCTCTTTTATTTGCCTTCTATTTGCATACCAGTAAGAGAAGATTTTGGCCATCAGCTAGACAATGTAGTTAATCAGCTTGTGTGTGCTAAATTTATAACCTTCAAATTTAGAGCTGCCAGCGTTTTTCTTTAACTGACGCAGATTGAATTATAAGGTAAGGGACTGTTGTTATTTTGCTTCAGTTCTTTGAAGGATACATATAAAAATACTCTTTCTAATTGGCCACATGTTTACATACAGTATAAAAATGTCTTGAAAGGGTAAGTTCAGGGCAGATATTACTCAGTATTTCCTCTTTGAAAAATGAAGGATTAGAATTTTAAGAGTAAAATCGTCCCCTTTTCAAATCAGCTGTTCTCATTAAAAGTCTAAAAAGCGGAAAAATACTAAGGATGCTGGGCATGCTGTTCCTATTAATTTAGAATCATTGATTTATGGGTGGGCATATTTGTTATTATTGTTAGTAATATCTGGAAAGACAGAAAACTTACTCCTCTTTCAACTAACAAACAGATGGAGAAATTGAGATGGAGTGACATGTCTCTGTGTAATGTTAGGAGAATTACCCCAGGTTTCTGAACCCAAGTCCAGTTTTCTGTATCACAGGCTCCACTCTCTTTTAGAAATGATGTGTATTGCTCTTAGAGTATAAAAATACATTGACATCTGTTATGATATGAGAGCTGTAGGAGGAGCCACTTCTGGACAAAGGATAAGTTCACCATCTGACAGGAAACGGGAAACGGGAGAGCAGGCCCAAGAAAATTGGGGGATATTAAAAATAAGAAAAAGACATCAGTATCCTTAAGATGGATATATTTTATGTTTAAGGTTGGAAGCAAGTGAGTTAAAACAGAGACTACATCAGAGATAACAGGGTAATAAGTAAAGCAAGTGAAGATGTACATAATCGTGGACCAGAGAGGACTTCAGTTTTGAAGAATAGAAAACCAGGATTAAAAATACGGTTAGAAGTCCTTAAACCAGGGACGTTAACCTGGTAAGGACAGTATCTAGACAGCATCAAAACAAACAAACAATACAAAACAACAACAACAAAAAAAACACCTTTGTTGTAGGTCCCAACAAAGTTACCAGTTTAAAGGTTTCTTTCCCAAATCAGCCTCCATTGACTTAGGAATTTACAGTTAATCCTATTTGATTATTTCCTGTAATTGTCATTAAATCCATTTCACTTAAAAGTATTCTGTAATTTAATACCTTTTCATATCATTAGTGAAAGTTTATTATATCATTAACTGAAGTTTAACAACATGGAAGATGTTGCTTGTCTTTCTCCCAGTGGTGCTCATTTACCATCATTTAAGGAAAAACAATACATACTTCACTTATATTCTTAATGTTTTTGGAGGAAGGAAACAAAGATAGTGTGTTGCTTGAGGTCATAGACAGTTGCTTTGTTGAGATTAGAAACCTTGGAATTTGATGCTCAACTCTATAATCTTAGCCACTAATTTGACCAAAGTACCATGCCAACCAAGAATAAGAACATATACAAGAAGCGGGGTACAGCGTGAGGAATAGAGACAGTAGAAATATAATGACTGTGTGTGAAGTCAGAGGGATGGTGGATGGGGGGAGGGGGTTTATATCCCCCCACAGTGTGAGGGATATAAATGGTAAATGTCTAACTATTACATTGTTTTGTGCACCTGAAACTAATAATAATAAAAAAAGGAATAAGAACATACTTATATCCTTCCAGTCAAAAATGTTACATTAGAACTGTGACTGATAGTCCTACAAATAATTCTGAAGATGTGGGATTATGTTAGCAATGACTAAAGTTTAACTTAATGCACACGTAAGTGTGTATTCGTGCATTGACACAGGTACAGGCTCTCATTGAATCCAAACGACTCAGAACTGAGGGCATGTTCATAGAGCTTTGTTTAAAATCTCATTGATTAGCTGTATACCATCCTCTCGAAGCTAAAGCAGAACCATGTTAATAACAAATCTTATTTATGTCACAGTTCACACATAGCTATGTTCCTTCACAAATAAAAGCTGCCATCTATACCATATAAGCCTGATGTAACAGATTACCTCTTTTTTGGACACAAATAATCTCATAATAACAACATATAAAAAGAAAGTAGATAGCTCAGAATCCCATGACCCTACCAAATCAGAGATTTTTTTCATTTGTTTATATTTTTTCTGTTCTCATTCTTCTGTGTATATCTTTTGTACAGGGATGCAGTCATCCCATTAGATATAAATTTTTGGTTTTTTCCCTTATACTATTAGATCATAAGTATTTCCATATGTTAGTAATCATGGTTATTGTTTTAAATAGCTGCATATTATGCTGTCTGTTGATGTCTTGGAATGACTTAATTTATATAAGAGTTATTAAGCTTGTGTCCAAACACCTTTTTAAATCTAAGGTTTTATATGTTGTTCTGATACAGGAAACATTCTATTAATGGTGGCATATTTCAAGCAAAAGCGCATTGTTTTTGTTTTTGTTTTTTAAGTAGCTTATGGCAAAAATTCATTTTCAGTTCAATGAAGTATATGTTTGTAAGTTTGTCATCTGTCCCTTGATTGATAGATGTGTAGGCTAAGGAGTTTAAGTGTTTGGTGTTGCTTTTGGTAGTTTTGTATGTGTGTGTATATGTGTGTGTGTTTCTTTTCAGAAGGGGAGGGTAATGTCTTCTGTTGGAATATGCACTCCACCCTCTTTGATAAGGTTCGTGGTAAGATTTGCATCAATATCCATGGCAGTCATCTTCATAGCATTAAGCTCACAGCTCTTAGCTCCCCTATGACGTGTGGAGGGTGGAGTGTATTGCAGTCATACTCACCTTTCATTTCTGTGTTTGATGTGGCATTTGTATTAAGTAGGAGTAATTTTTTTTCTGATTTTTTTTTTCTTGTGTCACCAGTGCACCTATTCCATTCTTCCATCGCTGTGCTCCTGTGAACATTTCCTGCTATGCCAAGTTTGCAGAGGCCCTGATCACCTTTGTCAGTGACAATAGTGTCTTACACAGGCTGATTAGTGGAGTAATGACCAGCAAAGAAATTATATTGGGACTTTGCTTGTTATCACTAGGTAATTGTTTTTCTCATTATTAGCTATGGCATCATACTGCAGTAGAAGACTGTTTTGTCTTTTAACCAAACTATGAACACAACTGGGGATACTTGTAAACTGTTTTACTTCCCATAGACAAAATAATTGTTTCAGATTATATATAGTTATAAATATATATACATCTGAAACTCATTTCTTTTCTTTTTCTCTCTTTGGAGAAAACTGGTATTTTCCCAAACTTTGATTACTAAGTCTATAATCACCTTTAACATTATATAGGAGGAGGCTTCTTTTAAGGAATCAATACCCCTTTGTTTTTAGTTATGAATCTAATCTTTGGCTATTTACTTATAAAAAGAGGCCACAGAGTTTCTTATATATTTCCATCAAAGAACATAGATTTCTGATAGGTTAGTTTTGAAATACATAATTTTTTTTTTCATTGCAACAGTTCATAATATCATTGTATTGCTGGAAAAATTAGTAAATCTCCACTTGTTAGCCATTGAGTTTTCTGGTCAATAAGTAGATAATGTCATCAAATAAAACTCTTATTTTCATGAAGTAAGCTTCCCTCTTTGAGCCTACAACTATATGTGGCCGTATCAGAATGTACAGACCTTTTTAGTTGGGAGAAGTAAACTGTGGTAGGCACCAACCATTTCATTATATAAGTGAAATGGGTATTTATGCCTGCTAACAACAATTATAGTCATTGAGAATATGAGCTGTATTTCCACCTTGTCATTAGAGAGTATTTTCTTTTTGCTCAGGTAGTGCTTGATTCAATTGAAATAATGCTGTCCATATGAAAAGCTATTTCTGTGATATTTGAAACACTCCCATCTGTTTTTTGGTTCCTGTACATTTATTGCAAAAGTGAGTAGTTTAATGTAACCTAGTCACAGATCTCAACCATTTATTTGGCTTTGCAAACGGCCCAAAGAAATTTGACTGTTAGCCTAGCTTTATATAAAAATTATTTGATTTCTAACATAGTTGAATACTTTACCAAGAAAAAAAACCACACTAAACATTAAAAATAGTGATAATAATTTGTTAAGCCATTGAAATTCCATTGTTTTTATTAGAATGGTTCTCTTTTGAGTCTTAAGATCTTTGTGCATTTGTTTGGGAAGTGGGCCTTGGATAAAGATGAATAAATTATCCTTTCAGAAACAAATTTTCCCCTTTCAAGGGTTAAATTCTCCCACTTTCTTTTTTGAGATTTTTCACTCGAGATTTTAGCCTGTTACAATTTAGCTGGGGATGGGAAGAAGAGTTGGCTAAATAACTCAAATTAAGTTTTGCTCCTTTTTGAAGAGCTTCTCAATCAGGGCCCTTGAGCCCAGTTGAGAAATGAGGTCAGAGGAATTTTGTCCTCAGTAGGCTTCAGAATAATGTTCCTTAAGGTCAGATCATCTCTTGGAATTTTAGAGGAGAAACAACCAGAAAAAGATAAAATACCTTCTGGCTTCTTGGCCAACCATGAAAGAAGTTGGTCCTGAAATGCATAGATTAGTCAGGGAAGTATAGCACCTAATTTAACTGATCTCTGCTTACGTGTGATAATTTTTCTGGTCACCAACATGACATGTCATTCTCTACACTTGGTGTGTTGGCACGTGTGTTTGCATGTGAATGTGATGCCTTCCTGTGGTGAATCCACAACAGTTCTGCGCTGTTTTTGAGTCACCATGTGCATTTGCATGTATTCTTTTCTGTCATAAACCCGCAGTTAGGTTCCTTTGGTTTCAAGTGATGCTATTCTCGTGGCACAAGTACCAAAGTCAAAGTGCAAAAGCAACCAGTTTCCTTTCTTACCTAAATTGGGGTCATGAACTTGTCAGTAGCATCAAATTATTTCCCTAAGAGAAAACAATTGAAAGAATCTTTCTTTGTATTTTCCAATGTTTTCAAATAATATTCTACATGTTCTCTATCTTCCCTGCAGTTCTGTCCATGATTTTGATGGTGATAATTAGGTATATATCAAGAATACTTGTGTGGATCGTAACAATTCTGGTCATACTGGGTTCACTTGGTAAGCTGCTTATTTCTTTGTTTTTCAGTAATTAAAATTGAGAATTAAAGATTGCTTTTGACACTCCCTCAACTCAGAACTACTTTGATTATTTTAAGTAATTTTCTGCTTGTCAATTAAACTGTAAAAAGACTGGTAAGTGGATTATATTAAAGTTAGTTCACTATGAGATCACTAAATTAAATAAAATGTCAAGGTCACCAGCATTTGGAATAAAAGCAAGTGGAGATTTTTTTGTTTTTTTTTAAAGGAGCTAACATACTTTTGTCAGTTATTAGTTTTGGGGGAAGAACCCAAGAGAAAAGACAGCAATTGAGGCTCTGTCCTGCTTCTGGCTGTTTAATTTTCACCTGATCCTTTCAGTATTCTCTGCCCAGCAAGTGAAGGGACCTTTTCTTTTTATCTTGTACTTTTTAAAGGCCTGAATCTGCCATTTTAAGGTGTCAAAGTTTTTTCTGGTTGAAAAGTGTTCTTAGCAGGATAATGTGTGTGTGTGTGTGTGTGTGTTTAAAATTTTATTACTCATTTTTCTGTCTACTGACCTTCTATTTTGTTTTACTGTTTATAATGAAACTTTCTGGACTTTCTGTGTTTATTGTCTTTTTTAAAAAACAAATAATTTCCCACTCCAAGTTATAAATGTGACACTTACTTATGGTAGTTAGCTATAACTACTTCCATGGTAAAAAAAATAGAAATATAAAAAAGAAAATAAAAGTTTTGTTTTCACATGCTACATATTCTCTTTAAAGAAGAATATTTACTTTTGCCTTTAAAAATTTAATAGTTATATTTACCCCGTTCTCAATTCACCACTGTTAGCATTTGAAATCCAGACCTTTTTCCGGTGTGTGTGTGTGTGTGTGTGCGTGTGTGTGTGTGTGTATGTGTGTGTGAAAGAGAGCGAGACAGAGAGACAGAGAGAGACAGAGAGAGAGAGAGAGAGAGAAATATATAATACATTTTTTTTAACCCAATATGCAAGTCTTTTAGTAGGGGAATTTGCCCCCATTACATTATAATACTAAATAGTATGTTTGATCTTACCGATGTCATCTTTTTTTATGTTTTCCTTAAATTTATGCTTTCTCATTTTGTTTTCCCTATCTTTGCTTTATCAACTATGTTTTCTTTGGTTATTTTCACCCTTACTTTGGATGGTATACACTTTATTTTTATTTCTGCAGTTGGTAACTTGTACATTTTCAGAAAATATTCTTTAGAATTCTGTAATTATTAGAGGTTGAAATGAAATGGTACATGTACAGTTTTCCCCTACCTCTTTTAAATTTAAATAAACTTTTCTTCCTTTCCACTCCTACTCCTTTCTGCCTCACTCTCTCTTTTTAGCCCTTGTTAAATATCTGAGTTTTTGTATTCAGTTTATTATTTAAGTTAAAATATTATTTGATATGCTGTCTTTTAAAAATAATTTTGCTTACCTTTACCTTGAAACGTTTCATAATTATATTTAAGTTTTCCTATCTTAGTGTTAGTGAGAACTACTGGTCCTGTTTTCACAGAACCTCATTCTTGAGTTCTTGATTTTAGTTCACCTTTGTTTTCACTGGAATCTGAATCAAGTAACTTATTCATGAAGGATTTGAGGGTTGTATATATTCTCTACTCTTGATTATCTGAGATTGTCTTTGCCTCCCTATGTGAATATTGAATTTGCTGCGTATAAAATTCTTTAGGTATTATACATCATGTTCCCTTGTGTCTGTACTTTATTTCAGAAAGAACTTGGAGACCAGTACAAATTTTGTTCCTTTGCCCGTAACCTGCCTCACTTACCTAGATGTTAATATAATTTTTAACTTATCCTTATAATAATTTACAATTTTTGTCTAGTTCTGAATCTTAACTAAGTCTGCCTGTGATCTCTTTGAGGAGGATCTTTTCCAACTCTGAAAATTTTTCTACATTTCTGTATTTGATTATTGCTTCTGTCCAATTGTTTTCTTCTTACAATCATTGTTCATTCTGCTTTCATCTTCTAAATTATCATTTTAATTTTTTGGTCATATTCTTTACAGTCAAGAACTCAAGTTTATCTTCCATATCATTGATTCAGTTCTCTTCACTGTCAGTTCTGTACTTGACTACCTAATTTTCTTTTTCCAGTTTCATCTTATTTGTTATTCTTCCTTCTCTCAACCATCTTTTTTTTTCATTTCAGCTTGTAGCCTTCGTATCTAGAGGATTTCTTAGTCAGTTTGGGCTGTTATAACAAAGTATCTTAGACTAGGTACCTTTTGAGCAACAAATATTTATTTCCACAGTTCTGGAGGCTGGGAAGTTCCAGATCAAGGCACCAGCAGATTCAGTGTCCGGTAGGGCCCGCTTCCTGTTTTTTGGCTCTGTCTGGCAAAAGGAGCTCTCCGGAGTCTCCTTTATATGAAGACTAATCCCATTCATAAGGGCTCCACTCTTATGACCTGATCATTTCCCAAAGGCCCCACCTCCAAATACCATCACATTGGGAATTAGGTTTCAACGTATGAGTTTTGGGAGACACAAACATTCAGTTCGTAACAGATAGATAGTTTTTATAATAAATGTAGGTTGGAATCCCAACTCTGCCATTTACTAGGTGTGTGATATTTGGCATGCTACTTAACTTTCCGAAATGTCAATTTTATCATTTGTGAAGTAGAGCTAATCATGTTCACTTAATAGTATTGTGGTGATTACATGTGACTACATCTATTGCACAGTTCCTGGCACAAATTTAAATGTTCGATAAATGGTATCTCCTGTGGCTGTTGTGACCAACGTCCTCTTTGATGTCATCGTTATCTCATTCTGTTTCCCTTGCACCTGACCCTTTCTCTCATAACTTTTTATTCCTGTGTGTAGAAAAAATATCTTCTTCCATTTTTATTGAGGCTATTAAACAGTTTCTTAAATAATATTCTTGTACCTTCAAGATTTCGAAATAGGAGTATTTCCCTTGCTCTGAAATATTTTTCATAGACATATGGTTGTTTTGGCTTGTTTACGCATCTTCAGTAGAAGAAAAATTCAGTATCTGCCAAAAGGTAAGGGTATAAAATTTCCCTTTGACTCATTCACTCTTTACTTGAGTGAACATGGAGGTCAGGTTGATTTGCATAGATCTTAGCTCAGTTTCTTATTTCCCAGGCATTTATCTTGTCCACCCCAACCCCCAGCCCCCCCAACACACCCTCTACTCTGAATCTTCCATTTCATTACTGTGGCCTACAAGGCCCTCCAGTATGATCTGGTCCCCACCTACCTCGCTACCCACATCTCTTACCACCATTGCCTTGCTTATTGCATCCCCCTATCTCTTTTGCCAGGCATGATCTTACTTCAGCATCTTAGAACTTAACCTCTTGCCTGGAACACTCTTTCCTTAGATAGTTTCATAGACTGCTCTCTCCTCTGTTTCTGATTTTCTTGCTCCAGTTCTTCTCACCAGTGAGGCCTTGCTTATGCATCTTATATAAAATTGCAGTGCTTTCCCAACACCAGCACTTTCTATCCCTCTTACCAGATGACTTTTTTCTTAGACTTAATATACTATGTGTTTACTTTTTTCTTTATTTTTTTGTTTCCCCATTACTGTATAAGCTCCATGAGGGGTAAGGGTAGGGATGGTGTTTTGTTCATTGCTCTATCCCTGATACCTTGAGCAGGAGATGCTATTAGGCACTTAAAATATTTACTGAATGGATCGAATGCAGGTATCTGATGCAGCTTTCTTACCTGGAGGTAGGTTTGCCTCTGTCTTAAGTCTAGGTCTTGCAATCTTTGAACAAGTAATAGAGATAAAAAACTCCATCCCTAGCACCTACTACTGATGAAAGATTTCCTGTCTTTGTTCCTTCCTTTGGTGGAAACTACTCTTTTGATTATCATATAGTTGTTGTACAAATATTTCATCAACGGCATAACTGTGTTGGCTCAGGGGTGACTTATGAGTACAGCAGAGAAGATCTTTGCCATCCTCGGCTTCACTGCTGATTCCGAAGACCCCTACTTGCTTCCTACAGGCTTCCCTACAGGCGCTGAAGCTCTCTTTGTGACCCATTCCTCTCAGGGGTATATGTCTTTTCTGGTTCTCTCTTAGTTTCAGAGTCAGTAAGCACAGTTGAAGACAGTTTATTTGATACACTGGAAGAAGATTTGTAAGTGTCTAATGTGGAAGAAGATAGTGCATAATTGGAGCTCCTCTTATGCTGGCAAAATGTTATAGCCACCCGCCTCCCAGCCAAATGGATTGCTACTGCATTAGTCCCATAGCGATGCATAGGAAAGGTCCAGAAAATGGGGGATTTGTGTTACACGGTTTTTTTGTGTGTGGTAATTGTTGCAAAAACAATTGTTCTTTTGTCTCCAGGTGGCACAGGTGTACTGTGGTGGCTGTATGCAAAGCAAAGAAAGTCTCCCAAAGAAACAGTCCTCCCTGAGCAGCTGCAGATAGCTGAAGACAATCTTCGGGCCCTCCTCATCTACGCTATTTCAGCTACAGTGTTCACAGTGAGTATAGGTTTAGGTGTATCTTTCAGGTCTATGTTTTTATTTACAGGAGATCATTAATGGAGGAGAAACTCACCTCTAGCTATTGCATGCCTAACCTTGATCTCCGTGAGATAAAAATCTGTCCCACAAAATATGACACACTACAAAGTCTTCAGAAGGTTGTCCTAATTGATGAGTGCTATTTGATGCAACATTTTATTCTGCAGTACCTGCTTTTTGAGAAGATTTTCACCTAGAATATTTACATTATCATTTACTAGTAAGCATATATAGTCTTACAGACATAATGTAATCTATTTACTTTTAAAAAAGTAGTTCTCTTTACTATAGAAAAGTATGTTAAGAAAAAAGTCACTTCATATCATTTATTTGTTTACTAATTAGTTTCTCATTTTTTTCTTTCAAACTTTTAACAGTATTTCAAACATATAGGTGAGCTTCACTGCCTACCCACACTATACAGTCAAATTACGAATTAACATGTGGTAAAATAATCTATACTCATATCTTTGGCTCATCTTCTCCTCTCTGAAAAAAGGAAAAAACATCTCAGTCCACTTCTAGGTATAATCCCAAGCTTTTTATTGTTGCATTAGAAGCAAAACAAATAAAGCCACCATAAAACCACTGGTGCCAAAAGATATTTGTTTGTTATTATTGTGCAAATATTTATTAATCATCTTTTAAACACAATTTTCTGTACCAGGTGTCAGAGCAGGAGGGTGGGGGGCTGGCGAAAAAGGGTAAATCTCCAGTGGATGCTGTACTTAGGAGCTCTTGGCCTCCAGGGAGAAGAGGTACGATTGTGGCATGTGGTCCTCTCGCCTACTTTTCGGAATGACAAGCATGTATCTATTCTAGTAAATTAAGTGTCTCATCCTGACTGACAAACACCACATTTTGATTCCTAAGGAGCGGAGAAAGGAAAAGTAGAATAATTCTAGGATTTATTAATAAATTGAGAAACCTCTTTATTTAGCTTTAAAGGACATTTTCAATATGCAATTGAAAATAAGTGCTACAAGAGGGATAGCAGACTGATAAAGTATTATTGGATTCAGAGTATGAAACTTCCATGATTTAGAATGAAGGGTTACATTAAAAATATCCGCCATTGTTCAGTTTCTATTTTCACTACTTAAAACAGTAACCGGATCCTTTCCCTGCATTCTCTCCGCACAGGTTATCTTGTTCCTGATAATGTTGGTTATGCGCAAGCGTGTTGCTCTCACTATCGCCTTGTTCCATGTGGCTGGCAAGGTCTTCATCCACTTGCCACTGCTAGTCTTCCAACCCTTTTGGACTTTCTTTGCTCTTGTCCTGTTTTGGGCTTACTGGATCATGACTCTTCTTTTTCTTGGCACTACTGGTAAGAAGATATTTTGCTTCTTTCTCTTAGTACTGCATCTGATTTGCATTAAAATATTTAAAATATCAAAGAGATTTAATTCTTCAGATATTTATTGACTATAGTCTAACAGCCATCAGAACTAGTAGCAGTTATGGCTCTTCAATGACTCGTTTTCCAGTCATGATTTTTAGATCGTACTAGCAAAGTGGGTGTATACCAGATAAAACCTGAAATTGCACCCTAGTTTTGGGATGGTTGTGGATTTGAAGTAAGCTGCTATATTGACTCAGATGCTGACGTAGACATTTGGATCCAACCTGTGATGAACTAATGAATGGAGTGCCACTTTGGCGTTGCCTCAAATCCCAGTTACAGCTAAAGATCAGCTTGCTTCCTTGGGATTTTCTAGTTTGCAAATGACCTGAATCTAGCTAGAGCGCCTAGTGATGATAGTTTATAGACTCTGAGATTTGCTTGTAGCCATACTTAATATCAAAGGTTACACCTAAATGGAATTCATTGTGAGGAGTGGTGTAAGGGTAGTAAATGTGTATGTAACTTCTCTGGCCCTTCCGTACACGTTCACCAATTGAATACAATATGAATTTCTGTACTTTGCTAGTAATTTAGGTCTATAATTATTGGCCAAGTAATAGCTCCGAAAAGAAAATTGAAGTATTTGAAAATTCATGCCTAAACTAAATAACTGATAATGTGGTAAGTTATTGTTGGAAATGAGATTAATCTCTTGAATTTAATAGCCATATTTTTTGGTTTACACTTTATGTGCTTCTTCTTTTCTTTGATTTTTTTTTTTTCCTAGGCAGTGCTGTTCAGAATGAGCAAGGCTTTGTGGAGTTCAGAGTGTCTGGGCCTCTGCAGTACATGTGGTGGTACCACGTGGTGGGCCTGATTTGGATCAGCGAATTCATCCTAGCCTGTCAGCAGATGACAGTGGCGGGAGCTGTGGTCACATACTATTTTACTAGGTGAGAATTTATACTTGTCAGGAAACTTAAGATCATCTAAGTGATTGTGCCAGGAGGGAATGGAACTGAGGCTTCGAAGAGTTTCATTTCTTTAAAAAGTAATTGGAAGTGAGTATCATAAAATGTTATAGTTGATCATTCTGGAAGGTAGAAAAATGAGAGGCCGTTATTTTATTCTTTACACTTTTTTAAAACTTTCTCAAAAATTAATCAAAATGGCAGGCCATGGTATAACATAAATTATATTTAGCGGAAGAATATCTTGTAGTAGGGCCTTATGTACTTTTGCTTTATATAAAAGCCCATCAAAGGACAACAAGCGTTTTTAATTTGGATCAGAACAGTTGTGTGACTCCCTTTCCTAACTTCAGAGCTGAATATAAGCTGTGGGCCTTTTAGTTTTCTATTATAATGAAATACCAGATCTAGACTGAACATCTTTTTAAATTCAATATTTTGACTATACAATTAACTCCATAAGTATTTACTAATAAGAGCTTTCAAAGCACAGTTTTATTTAACTTAAAATATTAGAGCATAAGAACTCCATGAAACTACCATAGAGAAATGAAACATTAATTTTATATGGTACACCTGTAGCATTTATATTTGTTGTGCTATATTATTTTGCCATTTTGTCATAAAGCTCTGAATAAGAAAAATGAACCAATTTTTTACTGCATTGGACTCTAAACCATTCCTGTGTTTCCATCCTAGTCTAGCCTTTGTTTTCATTGTCTTTTTGGTTATTTTACAAATAGGGATAAAAGGAATTTGCCATTTACACCTATTTTGGCATCCGTGAATCGCCTGATTCGTTATCACCTGGGTACTGTGGCAAAAGGATCTTTCATCATCACGTTAGTCAAAATTCCACGAATGATCCTTATGTACATTCACAGCCAGCTGAAAGGAAAGGTAAGGGGAAAATGCTTTTCTGGACTTTCCGTGGGCACATTCCAGATTTCAGTTCTGTATGTAGTAGAGCACCCAATGAGGTTTTAAGTAAAAAGTTGCGAATGTTTTCTTCGAAGTCCCAGCAAAGTGGAATCCAGTTCTTCCCACCTTGTCCCCCACTCTTGCTCTCCATATGCTCTGGCAAAATCCATCTCATCACTGGTTTCCAAAAGTGTCCTGTGCTTCTCTTCCTCTGTGTCAGTTCACACACCTTCCTCCTTAGAACCACTTCCCTGTCCTTGACTGTGGAAATAACATGCATTTCAATATAACTTAGCTCAAATGCCGCCTCTTCCTAGAAACTTCCTCCATTCCTCCCACCTCCCAAATGATGTTGTCTCTCTCTGTTTTCCACTCTCCTAGCATCAGTATCCATATCATATTCTGATTCTAACCTTCTTTATGTTTAGCATTTTTTACTTTCCTACTAGGTTGTAAGTTCCTTGCTGGTCTTATATACCTCACTGTATCGTATGTATAATAGGTACTAAATAAATGTTCAACTGATTAAAAATAATCTAGCCATTACATTTTGAGGGAAAAAGAGAGGGTGTGGAAGCTTTGAAGCGTAGGTTGTGATTTTTTTAATTTTTACTTATTTTCTAATATTTAGAGTATCCTTTATGATGGTTTGATTCTTTGTTTTTTTAATTATTTCAACTTTTCCTTCTTTCCAGGAAAATGCCTGTGCTCGATGTGTGTTGAAATCTTGCATTTGTTGCCTCTGGTGTCTTGAAAAGTGCCTAAATTATTTAAATCAGGTAAAATATTTTTAAAATAAATCTAACATTCATTTCAAAGATAGGTTTGTTATTTCTTCTTCCAAGATAAAATGATTGCGATTAATTAAAGATGTTAATGTTTTTCTCATGCTGTTGTACGTTGTACCTTGATCAAGTATACCTATTTCAATCATACTATTATTTCTAAAAGTGACATGTTTTTACCGAGGTTCACTATTAATCAATTGTAATGCATGGATAAACTATCATTAGGAGTCCTCTCTTAGGAAAGACATTTCTCTCTTCTCCCGTAGTTCACATCCTTTCATCTTTGATTTTCCCTAAGAAGCTGTCTACCCTAACCCATAGTTCTTTAATTCTTCCTTAAAAAATAACTTGGAGTTGAGCCAGAGCAAACAAGTGGTTAGGCCACACAATGTCAGTTCTCTGGGCCACTAGTTTGTTGCCACTGCTTTAATGGATTTAGAAGATAATAGTAAAGGAGCATGTCGCTAGGGAAGTGGAGTGGTAGGCCAGTCGTTTTGCAGCAAAGGATGAAGTCCCCAATCCCAAACCATGCACCAGTGCCACACAGCATGGGAAATGCAGCTGTCTTCAAAAAAGAGCTTTCAAGTTTTTAAATGAGCCATTTAGTATGGCAGCACAGGTATTAGAGTTTTGCAAATAAACAGAGTGAACTGTGAACTGCCCTTTGTTTCTGTGGATGCTTATCTTCATGTGACGTGAAGGTGACTATATATCTAACAGGCAGAATTCACTTTAGGTAGAGAGATTGTTAAAGCAGGAATCTGTTTCTCTTGGGCGTTGGATTACTCGGGCCATGGTTTACCTTAGCTCTATTTGGAGATAGTACACGTAACACTGGAGGGTATCTGCTCTCTGGCTGATAAGCTCTTAAGGTTATAAAGCTTTTCTCTACTTAGCATGAGTGGGAGTTGTAGAGAATATTCTTTGAGCACGTACTACCTGATACTATACTAAGCACTTTATGTACATTATCAGTTTCTCTCCGCAACTCTGTAAGGAAAGCTCACTTCCTCGGTTTTATAGATGAGAAAATTGAGACTGGCATCTCCATCCAGGCAGATCACATAATCTAGAGGTGGAGAAAGTTTTCAAATCTAAGTTTGCCTAGCTCTTGCCCTGATAACACACTGCTTTTTGTATAAATACATACGTGTTTTGTGCAATATAAAGAAAACTGAAGTGTAGTTTATTTCAGAGAATATGCAAGCATCTCACATTTTCATGTATCATGCTATAAACTAAGACAAGGGATGATTTTAAAGGCAATCGATTTAAGATTTGCAACATAGGTTTAATCCTGATGACTCTTAAAAAGTCTAAAACCTTAGGACCAAACTGAATGAAATCTGTGGCATAAGTTTGACTTTGTGTCCCCTCCATCCCTCCCTCAAAATAAGAAAGGGATCATTTTAATTGCCTTTTCCCTTATTTAATATATACTGATCCACACACAGAGTTGCACATATCCTATTCCCCTTTTCCTACCATTACTGTCTAGTTTGCCCTTATTGAGTTACATGTAATATTTTCAACTTTAAGAGAATTTCTAGGTCCTTAAGTAAAGAAAAGGAAAGAAGGTGTGAACGTGTGGAAGCTGTGCTGTGGGACAGGTGCCCAAGCAGGCCTGCCTGTGTTACCTGATGGTGACCCTCTGCCCTAACATAGTTCTTCCACATGATAACTACTTTTTCACTGAATCCTGTCACACAAAAATGCTATCAGTGACCACTTGGGCTAATAGGCATCCTTTTAGAAAGATTCCTGGATGGTGATCATCTTTTATTTTGCTCTGGGAATTGAACAGTCTCCAGCCTATGTCCTGCCTGAGCAGAAGTTGGGCACGAGCAAAATGTTAATCAGTGATACCTTTCTGTGGGCAGTTTAGCGCAAGATCAGGAAGGCTATCTGAGAAGAAGGTGAGGGGGCTCTAAAAATCTCAACTAAGTAGTCTGCAGAAAGCTCAGAGAGCAGTTAATAGGGAAAGCTGCAAAGGCCTCAGAATTTCTTGAGAACCTTAGCGTGAATCCTTTTAGACTAGGAAGTATAGAATCGGAGAGAAATTTTATTGACCTGCTGTGATCTGCAGCACGTTTTTCTTCCTGAAGAGGTCATCTTGACCTTGGTGTATCACATGCAGCTCATCTAACTGCCCTGGGAGTGGGAGAAAGCTTATAAAATATCCACTTACTGTTCTCAGTTAGGTTAAATACAAAGGAGTTGCACAGATCTGTAGGAATATTGCCAAGAAGGCTAAATTTCTCTGAGCCAATGCTACCCTGGAACTGGGGAGTAGAGAAAAGAAATAATTTCTGCCTCCTTCTATGTCTACAGATAAATAGGCTTCTGCTGTAAAAGTAGATGGGATGGGATGAGTGGGGCAGGGTGGGGGGAAGAAGAAAGAAGCAGCAGAGGAGGAATTACAACAGTTCTCAAATAAACTGACACTTCTGAAAACTAATGAGGGCAACAAAAAAGCTTTTATAATTTAGTTAGGAAGTGCTGCACCTACTCCTACAGTCAGCTGGCCTGATGATAAGAGGAGAGAGATGGAGTGTGTGGACCCTCTCTTCTGTCTCCTCTTTCAAGGAAAGTCATGTTCAAACTGCAAATGGTAGAAACTGCACAGTTAAGAGAGTTGCCTCTCTTTATTGAGGGGGTGGGATTTAAGACAGTCTGTAATTGACTTAAGTGTGTTATCCAATATCCTTGATTCTAGACAGTATAATGCTTTTTATGCTTTAGGAAGCCCCTCATAACCAATGTATATGTAGTTAATATGGTAGGGTATTTTCCTCTGAAAACCTGCTGTTAAATACGGTTGGCCCTGTGTGTCCCAGGATTCTGTATCTGCAGGTTCCACATTTCATAATTAACCAACCACGGATGGAAAATATTGAGGTGGGGGGATGGTACTTCGTTGCTGATGTGTACTATGTAGTAAGGCCTATGATGGTTGCGTCTGTACTGAACATGTACAGACTTTTTTTCTTCTCATGATTCCCTAAACAGTTCAGTAGAACAACTACCATGCTTCCCCGAAAATAAGACCTAGCCGGACCATCAGCTCTAATGCGTCTTTTGGAGCAAAAATTAATATAAGACCCAGTATTATATTATCTTATCTTATATAAAACCCTATATAGTATTATATAATATAATATTGTATAATATTATGTTATATATTATACTGGGTCTTATCTTACATAAGACCCAGTATTGTATTGTATTGTATTGTATTGTATTGTATTGTATTGTATTATACCAGGTCTTATATTAATTTTTGCTCCAAGAGACGCATTAGAGTTGATGGTCCAGCTAGGTCTTATTTTCGAGGAAACATGGTATTTACATAGCATTTAATTGTATTAGGTATTATAAGTAATCTAGAGATGATTTAAAGTATACGGGAGGAGGTGTGTGGGTTATATGCAAATGCTGCACCATTTCATGTTTGGGACTTGAGCATCCTTGGATTTTGGTATCATCAGGCATTTTGGAGCCGATCTCCCACAGATACCGAGAGACCATTGTAACTGGTTCATTAGTCTCTTGAGCATGTCTTAGAATAGTGGTAGTAAATATTTTGGCTTTATGGGCCATATAGTCTCTGTCACAGTAGCTCAGTTCTGCCATTGTAGCACAAAAACAGCCATAAACAATATGTAAACAAATGAAGATGGCTATGTTTCAATAAAACTTTATTTGCAAAGTAGACAGCAGGAGAGATTTGGCCCACAGGCAGTAGTTTGACAACCCCTGCTCTAGAAAAATTGTTAAATGTTTTGTACATAGGGAACTGATGAGAACTGGGAACTAGTTACGGTTTATTGAAAATAGATGCATCTAGGGCAGAGTTGCTATTACACAAGATCAATAGTATGGTTTATTTTGATGTCATTGAGGCATTTTGTGGAATGTTTCAAAAAGAGCTTTGTAGAAGATGAAGAAATGTGGGCCACTGCTGTTAGGTAGTTAACTCTTTGGTGCCTAATATCTTTTTTTATTTAATTGGGGTGACATTGGTTAGTAAAATTATATAGGTTTCAACTGTACAATTCTATAATACATTATCTATATATTGCATTGTGTGTTCACCACCCAAAGTCAATTCTCCTTCCGTCACCATATATTTGACTTCCTTTACCCTCTTCTACCACCCTCCGCCCTCCTTACCCTCTGGTAACCACTAAACTGTTATCTCTCTATGAGTTTTTGTTTGTCTTGTTTGTTTGTTGCTTTTAGTTTTATATTCCACATATGAGTGAAGTCATATGGTTCTCCACTTTTTCTTTCTGACTTATTTCACTTAGCATGATGATCTCAAGATCCATCCATGTTGTTGCAAATGGCAATATTTCATCTTGTCTTATGGATGAGTACTATGCCATTGTATATATGTACCACATCGTCTTTATCCAATCATCTGTCAAAGGAAACTTTTGTTGTTTCTATGTCTTGGAATAATGCAGCAAAAAACATAGGGGTACATATAGATAGCATATATCTTTATGGATAAATGTTTTCAGATTTTTGGGTTAGATCCTCAGAAGAGGGATTGCTGGGTCATATGGTAATTCTATTTTTAATTTTTCAAGGCACCTCTATACTGTTTTCCATAGTTGTCTCTGTATGAGTTTGTTTGCATTTCCACCAGCAGTGTATGAGGGTCCCTTTTTCTCCACAGCCTCTCCAACACTTGTTTTTACTTGTCTTGTTGATAATAGCCATTCTAACAGGTATGAGGTGGTATCTCATTGTGGTTTTGATTTACATTTCCCTAACAACTAATGAAGTTGAGCATATATATCTGTTGGCCATTTGTCTTCTTGGGAGAAGTGTCTGTTAGGTCCTCTGCCCATTTTTTAAATTGCATTATTTGTTTTTTTTGCTGTTGAGTTATATGAGTTCTTTACGTATTTTGGATATTAGCCCCTTATTGGAAGTGTTACTTGCAAGTATCTCCTCCCATTCGGTTGAGTCATCTTTGTTTAGTTGATGGTTTCTTTTGCTGTACAGATGCTTTTTAGTTTGATATAGTCCCATTCATTTATTTTGCTTTTACTTCCCTTGCCTTTGAGGTCAAATTCATAAAATCCTCTCTAAACCCAAGTTCCATAACTTTAGTACCTATACTTTCTTCTGTGCAATTTATTGTCAGATTTATATGGAATCACAAAAGAACCTGAATAGCCAAAGCAATCCTGAGAAACAAGAACAAGGTCAGAGGTATCACATTCCCTGACTTCAAATTATACTACAAAGTGACAGCAATCAAAACAGCATGGTGTTGGCAGAAAGACACACAGACCAATGGAAGAGATTTGAGAACCCAGAAATAAACCCACAAATATATGGGCAAGTAATTTTCAACAAAGGAGCCAAAAACATACAATGGAGAAAAGAAAGCCCTTTCAATAAATGGTGCTGGCAAAATTGGAAAGCCACATGCAAAAGAATGAAACTAGACTGCTGTCACCATATACCAAAGTTAACTCAAAATGGATTAAAGACCTTAATATAAAAGCTACTATTTTTAAAATGATAAACACTGGCAAGATAACAATAGAAGAGAACAAGCAGGAAATGAATGCCAATAGAAAAACTTAATATCGTATATGTTAGCTTTTGAGATAAAAACACCTGAAAACTTAATGTAGTAATATATTCTGATAATTAATTACAATTTGTGTGATAGAATTTCATCTATTAAAATCATTCTATGTTTCTCAGAAAGAACCACAGGTTCCTACTGCTCTGTTACTGAAAAAAGGTTATGAACCTTGAGTAGTGATCTTCTCAGAATAGTGATCTTTTCTTGGCCCTGAAATGCTCTGTATTTTAAATCAATAAATTTGATCATGTAATGGCAAATTAAATTTTTGATGACTCACACCTCATCTCCATACCAGGTTCCTAATAACTAACAGGCCTACAATTGGAACATTCATCCTTTAAAGACTATCTCTCCCAAGCTCAGTATTTAAAGTTTTATAGACAACACAATATAAAGTAAACCCTTTGTGTCCAGCAGTTTTCCAGTAACTTTAACATTTTGGACCCACCAATAATAATTCTTAAGTCCATACTTAAAACCAAAAATAACTCAGGGCCAAAAGTTTTAGCCACAAAGTCCATATACTTTTCTAAGACTCAGACATACTTGATATAGTACTTATTCACATCTCCAGAAAAATGTCATGCTATTCTAAAATGTAATATGAAAAAGGACAAACACAATCCGAGTCTGTGCCTGGTGGGTCAGAGAGGACATTGAGCAGCAGAACCAGGTATAATTGAATGAAAGTGTGTCACCTGGGACTCGGTACAACAAAGGACAGAAAGCCAGCTCAGTCTGGCCTAAGAAAGAGAGAGTGATGAAGGAAGGAGGGGGAGAGATTCTTAGCAATTTATTAGCTTCTGTAATTGAAAAGTCCAGAAATCTGTCCAGTTCCTAATGACGTAAATATCATCACCAAGTGCAAGTACCTGGTTTCTCTGTGATCTGACTTCCGTGCTGTTAGCTTCCCTCCCCCTCAGCTTCAAACTGTGACCTCCAGCAGCTCCAGGTTTTCCCCTGTACATTGGCAAAACAGCCATGGCAATCCATACCCTCACATCTCAATAGCCAGGAAAAGGAGAAAGCTTCTCTGTCAGGAGCACCTATCAATGAAAAAGGAAACTTCTTTTTCCCCGAAGCCCAAGGGAATATCTTTTTGTTTTTTTCATTGGCTCTGATTAGTTTATGTGCCAGTTCTGAACCCGTCATTACCTACCCCCACAGCTGAAGGTAGTGTCACCTCCACAGAGACTCTAAGAGAATGAGGAAGGCTGTTTTCTCAAATGAGAGTTTGGGTCCTGCACCCAGAATGGCAGGGTATAAAATATTGGGCAACAAACAGCTATCTACTACGAGAGCTGTGAGAAGGGACAGCATAGAAGAAAGCACCAAGGAGATGGTAGGTGTTCCAGATAAAACAACACAGCAATCTGATGCCTTTACATCTTTGTGTAGCTTTTAAAGCATCACTGAGATGGTAATAATGCATCACTGATATTCACAGTGATGAACCTGAGACATCTAGGAAAGGCCAAATTATTTTTGATTTACTAAGACGGGGAAGAAGTGAATGGATGTTGGAAAAGTTAATATGTGTTTCAGTTAACACCAATGTTTTTGAAGGACCAAGACTAAGGCAACTGAAAAAAATTCTTTCTACCGTATCAGGGTGGTTTTCGTTTGTCTGTCTGTTTGTTTGTTTGTTTGTTTGTTTGTTTGTTACATATCTCATATTTTCTTGTGCATAATCTTAATGTATACCTCACCAAACCGTGGGTTTAATTTTGAAATATTTTTTATTAAGCTGTGCTTAATGATGCTTGTTTTATATCTTAAAGTAAGATTACTTTTGTTGATGAAAATATTGTTTTGCTTTTGTCCAGAATGCATATACAGCCACAGCTATCAACAGCACCAACTTCTGCACCTCGGCAAAGGATGCCTTTGTCATTCTCGTGGAGAATGCTTTGCGAGTGGCTGCCATCAACACAGTGGGGGATTTCATGTTATTTTTAGGCAAGGTAAGACCAAGTATATATCTGAGACATACAGTAAATTTTTATGCATATATATATATATATATATATATATATATAAAATTATTTTTTATTTTTTCTTTTTTTCAAAAATATCCAACCCACCAAAAAACTAAAAGTAACTTAATATATAGCAAGCACTTACAAAGCCGTTCATACGTGTTAGGCACTTTTCTAAGTACTTTTACTTGTATTGTGCTCATGTAGCCCTCACAACAAATTTATAAAGGCACCTCTATTATTATCTTTTTACAGATGGGAAAACTGATTTTAACCACGGAGTGCTTAAGTACTTTGCCTGTGTTTCTCCTTGTGTATTTTCAACTGGAAAGAATTAAGAAAGTCTGTGTAGTGGTTAAGGGTGCTAACTCTGGAGCTTGACTGCCTAGATTTAAATCCTGGCTCTTTCGCTGACTAGCTGTGTGACCTGAGGCAGGGTTCATAACCACTCTGTGCCTCAGTTTGCTCATTTATAAATTTGGGATAATAAGAATGCCAAAGCCCTAAGGTTGTGAGGAGTAGACTCGTTAATACGTGTAGTGTATCTACATTGCTTGACACATTGTAAGTTCTTGAGGAATGTTAGCCGTCATTGTACGGTATATGAACCCCTTTAAAATAGAGCTGTTGGAGAATGAGACTTAACTGTCCTTAAAAGTGTCTGAGAAGAGGTCATTTATTCTATAATACTATCAAAATCTGTAAAATAATAGATAACATTATAATTAGATTTTATTGTATCTGTATTTCAAACCATAAAATACTCAGAAAACCTGAGTTAAGTAAAAGACACCACCACTGGAACCTATTAACTTACTGGTTTTACATATTCCTTCCCACTTTTTTTTCATAGGCTCATATTTGTATAGTATAAGAATCATAGCATACATACCTGTTCTTCTGCTCTGTTCACTTCACATTACGTCGCATACATTTTCGTATTGCTTTGATATTTACTCATTGTCATAATAGTATTTTATCAAATGCTATTCTTAAAATTCTCTTGCTACTGAACACTTAGTGGCATTTTCAAAGTCAGTGCGCTTTGAAATGTTTTTGAAAGGAAAAAATATTTGGTGTAAAGAGGCATTGATAGCTTTGTGCGGTTTTAAGTTCTTAAGCAGCTGTCATCTAAAAAGAATTCTAAAATGATACAGATGGTTATTTATAAAAGTTCTAATTAAACTTATATTATGACTGTTGCATTTGTTCTTGTAATGTTTTTACAATAAGAGGAGATATTTTATAGAAAGAATTGAATGATTTAATCCACTGTTAAAGACAGTATAATGTCTGACACTTATTAACTGCTACTATCATTTACATGCTATATGATTAGTTCTGGGAAGCTTCAGAATTTTTGCTTATTTTTTGCATATTTATAATTTATCCCTACTGCTAAGAAAGATATGAAGCACCTTAAAATAAAAATGAGGTCTGACAATTAGGTTCACGAACTTGCCACCGTGTGCTTACGTTGGCAGCTCTGTACACACAGCTTATTTCATAACCTTGGTATATCAGTGTCTCAACTGTGTTCATGTTGACATGTGGCAGTGTTTTGCTGAGTGGTGTTCATCATTGTTGTTGCATGTTTTTGTGTGCTGTCTTGAGAATGTCTGAGCTTGGATTAGGGCAATAAACAAACATTCAGTTTCTTGTTAAATTTGGCAAGAATGGAAGTGAAATCAGGGACGTGTTAATCCAAGTGTATGGCGATAATGCCATGAAGAAAATGGCAGTGTACAAATAGATTAAACATTTTTCTGAGGGGAGAGAATGTGTCACTGATGAAGAGAGGTCACGGTGGCCAGTTATGAGCAGAACTGACAAAAACATTGCAAAAATTCATCGAATTGTGTGTCAAAATCGTCAGCTGACTGTGAGAGGCATAGCAGACCAAGTTAACATCGACAGAGAAACAGTTAGAAAAATCTTAACTGAAAATCTTGGCATGAGAAAGGTGTGTGCAAAAATGTTCCCGAAGGAGCTCACTGATGAACAAAAGCAAAGGAGAGTCAAAGGTTGCCAAGACCTTTTGGATAGTCAAGACAATGTTTTGAGCCGTGTTTTCGCTGGTGATGAAACATGGGTGTACCATTACGATTCTGAAACAAAGCATCAAAGTGCACAATGGAAGTCAGCCAATTCTCCACGACCAAAAAAGTTCTGTCAGTCCAAATCAAGAGTCAAAATGACGTTGCTAACCTTTTTTGATATCAGATGGATTATTCATTATGAATTTGTACCAACTCGACAAACAAGTTAACCAAGTTTACTATTTGGAAGTGCTGAACAGGCTGCAAGAAAAAGTTAGACGAAAACGACCTGAACTTTTTACCAACAATTCATGGCTCTTACATCACGACAATGCACCAGCTCACTCTGCATTGTCTGTGAGGGAGTTTTTAGCCAGTAAGCAAATAACTATTGGAATATCCTCCATACTCACCTGATCTAGCCCCCAATGATTTCTTTCTTTACCCAAAGACAAAGGAAATATTGAGAGGAAGACATTTTGATGACATTCAGGACATCAAGGATAGATAATATGACGACAGCTCTGATGGCCATTCCAGAAAAAAGACTTCCAAAATTGCTTTGAAGGGTGAACTAGGCTCTGGCATCGGTGCATAGCTTCCCAAGGGGAGTCCTTCGAAGGTGACCACAGTAGTTTTCAGCAATGATGTATGCAGCACATTTTCTAGGATAAGTTCATGAACTGAATTGTCAGACCTCATACACAGAGCAATTAAAATAAAAGGGAAATAAGAAGCCATATAGAGGAATAAGGGAAAAAATTATACTAAGTGGCAACAGTTGATCATTATGGTGATTTTAGTAAACTGATTGGAACACTTGCTTGGTATTAGGTACTGAGGGAAGTGCTAAGAGTTATATTTGGCCTCCCCTGTAAGGTGAGCTGTTACTCTTATCTTCCATTTTTTAGCAGAAGAAACCCAAGTTTAAACAGCTAAGTAGGTTGCCCAAATTTAGAGAACTAGAATGTGACAGAGCTGGAGTTCAAATTCAGGTCTGGCTTCTAAGTTTTGAATCACCATGTGCTATAATTGCTTCAACTGACAATTTTGCCCTTAGAACTTTTTTTAAAAAAAAAGACTTTTGATTCAGTAATCCTGATGATGGTAAACCACTGCTAAAACAATTCTAAAAACAGAAAAAATACAGCATTATTTTGTAATAGTGACTAATTGTAAACTGTCTACTGCCTAACCATAGAGAAATGGTGGAAAATAATAATCAACAGACTATTATTCACTTATTAAATCATGTTTTTTATTGAGTTTATAATATGACAATGCATATAATATAATAAGTGAAAAAGCTGAGGAAAGCTGCTAGATTATCACAATACTGTTTTAATATATGCATAGGGTGGCTGGTTAGCTCAGTTGGTTAGAGCATGGTGCAAATAACTCCAATGTTGCTGGTTCGATCCCCACATGGGCCACTGTGAGCTGCGCCCTCCTTAAAAATAAATAAATAAATAAATAGTGTATAAAACATGAAAGTTAGTATCTTAAAATAGTAATAAAGATTGTCTTTGGATATTGAAAATATTAATTATTCCAGACTCCTCCCCCTACTTTATCATTAAGATAAAGTTCTATATATTAACTATGCATTCCTTTCACAATGGAAAAATATATAGATGATAAAATACAGTGGTTTAAAATTGGCTATGAGTTTTTCAGCAGCCTAGTGACCTATCTGTCAAAATTTTTTCATTAGGTTTATCATAACCTTTTATTCATTCAACAAATATTTATAGTGTGACTTAGTGATGTCCTTGGAGCTATTCTGAGTGTTGGTTATATATACAATTGTTGTAACTTTTATTTAACCAAGCCCCTCAGTTTCTTTCATAGCTAAATTGTTCTCATTTTTTTACTAATGTAAAGTATGCTGCAGTGAAACCTTTGTATACAAATCCTTGTCCACATCAGTACTTATTTCCTGAAGCCAGAATCCTAGGAGTGGAATTAATGAGTCAGAGTACGTAATAGGGTACTTGATATGCATTGCCAAATTGCTTTCCCGAAAGGTATAATTTTGAATAATATAATTATAATATTGTTAAAAATTGACTTTTAAAACCATGAAAGATAAACATTTTTTTAATGAAGAAATCCAACAAGGAGAAAAATAAGAGGAAAGAAAAATCTTCTGGGTTTCCAACAGTCTAAGATAGATTCTTTAGTTTTCCTTTTTAAAAAATATAGTTCTGGTCACAGAATACAGTAAATCTTTTGAAAAGAACTTATTTCAATACTATTAAGTGGTTGGTAGTGTGCAGAAATATTTTCTGATTAGGTAGTTCAACTAGCTAAATCATAATAAACATTATAAAAGACTGTGTCCAGAACAAACCATTGATACAACAACTTGTATAAATCTTGAGGGAATTATGCTGAGTGAAAAATGCCAATCCCAGAAGATTAAATACTGTATGATTTCATTTATAGAACGTTCTTGAAATGAAAACCTTACAGAAATGTAAAACAGATTTGTGGTTGCCCAGTTAGAGATGGGGTTTGGGGAAGTAGGGGTAGAGATCAAAGGTTCAAGTGAAATCTCCTTGTGATGATGGAAATGTTCTGTGTCTTGCTTGTGTCACTGTGAAAAGGTCCAGGTTGTGATAGTGGTCTACAGTCTTACAAGATGTTGTCTTTGAAGTGAACTAGATAAGGGTACATGGGATCATTCTCTGTTATTTCTTACAACTGCATGCAAATTCACAGTTGTCTCAAATGTTATAATTTAATTTTTAAAACCCTGAGTTTAAAAAGAATACAGAAGACAATGTAATGGATTCCATTTCTGTAGGTCATTAATGGTTTTGTGGAGTATGGTAAATTAGATTTGGAAGAGACCTAGCTCTAGTTTAGTGGCTTGTGACTTGTGATCACGGGCCTACCGGGTCCTCAAAGGTAAGAACAGAGATTTAGAAGCTCTTCAAACATTTTTAAGTTTAATAGATATTGAATATTTGCCCCAATAATGCTATACCAAAAAAACCCCAAAATCTGAAGTTTCTTTGCTTCTGTATGAAATTATTTTTCCTCTATTTGATACTTTTTTATAATACGAATATGTTCTGGTTGACGATTTGGCTTTGAATTAATTTTTAAAATGAGAATATGAATTATTACTTTTAAATGTTATGTTATTGGTAAAATCTTTGAAAACATGGGTTCCGTGGGGAAAGGGCATCATCATAAATGCAAGACTTAGGGTGGCAAAAAGAAAGAAAGAAAGAAACTAAGATTGCTAGGCACTGTGTTAATGCTTTCAGAGTGCTTGTTTTAACAATTATGGGATGTAGTTACTATTGTGTCTTCTTTAAAGATAAAAATAAAGGCTCCGAAAGGGTAAATGAGCCACCCAACTAAGAAGTACTAACTTCGTGATTCAGAGCTACATCTTTCTGACTCCAAAACTAGCATCCTTTCTGTCCTCCTTCTCACATCCTACCCTGTATATGAATCTCTTCTACTGTATCACTAATAATTTATCTTCTAGAATTTTTGAAGTCATGCATCTTATTACCAAAAAAAATGTGTGCACACTTCCTCAACGTATTTACATTTACTTATTAATGATATCTGTATAGCTTTTACTAATACATGCATTATAAAGCTTAGTATAAAAGAAATTTTAAAGACATGAGAAATACGAGTAGACATCACAGGTGATTCTCTTGAACACTCCTTTGGGTCTGAGTACTCCGACACGGAGACCCCTGACTTAGATCTTCTTGTAGGCTGTGGACTGTATCAGAATCATCTGGGATGCTTTTATATAATGGACACTGCTGGGCTTCATCTTAGATCCAAGCAATCAGACTCTTGGGGGGAGGCGGGCCCAGGAATCTGCATTGTTCACAAACTCCCCCAAGTAATTCCTAGCCTGCTAATAGTTTGAGAAGTGTGTAGTACCCTTTCATTATGTTAGGTTGGTGCAAAAGCAATTGCGGTTTTTGCAATTATTTTAACCTTTTAAACCATAATTACTTTTGCACCAATATTTGGGAGTAATTATTACATTTCTTTGTCTTTTTGGGCTGAACATCGCTAATTCTTGAAGTTGTTTCTCATGTGACAATATCCAGCCTTTTCCGCCTCAACATCTAATTTGTTTGAGCCACACCTTCTACTTATATTTAACGTTAACATTCCAAATGTGGTTAAACTTAGTGGCATAGTGAAAGCATAAAGAACCTCAGTCTTCCCATTGGGTAGATGTAAAAAGTTAGAAGAAGAGTGTAAGAAATAACTCATTCTAAAATTGAAACCAAAGGAATGAAAATAAAAAAGGATGTGATTAACTATCTGTGGAAATTACCCCAGAAAATAAGTCACTATAAGAGAATATTCGTAAGTTGGCCACAAAAATCATGGAGGTGAGGTCTTCCAAATCTCAGGCAGACCCAGGTTTGCTCCCTAAAATCATCTGAGAGAAGGATCAATTTATAGTATAACTGGTGTATCAGCTAATGCATTACAACACCTGGTTAAGGTAATAGTGAATAAGAGATGCTTTGATGTTGATAAATAGTAGGGAAGAGACAAAAGAAGAATTCTCTATCTGGCTGTCCTCGGCACTGGACAAGGAAAGGCTGCTGTAATTCTAGAGAATTCCTCTTTCTCTTTGTTATTTAAACTTGATGTTAGGCCAAGTAAAGGGCTGGGCAAGAGTGCGTCTAGGATTCAGTATAACCTGTTACTGCTTTGTATCACTATCCAAGTATTTGCTCAGTTTTTACCTGGACAGAGCACTGAAGTTAGCATCATAAGATCATTATTTGAGTGACATCTGCTCCTCTACCCTGTGATCTTGGGCAGGGTGGCCAGCATGTTTTCCAGTCTATAAAATGAGGTTGATAATGTTTGCCATAAACCATTCATACGGTTATTGAAAAGCTGAAATAAAATGTATTAAAAGAACCACAAAAACTGTGAAGTACTGCCTATGAGGTGATGAAGCATCAGAGTAGGTGGTTCTTGACAAGAGTCAAATTGGCTGTTTCTTTTCTTCTTATAGCATGGATGTTTTGGGCAACCTGTTTCTTCATAGATAGCCCAAATCTAAACTTCATGGCAAATCATATTAAATTTGCCACATATTCTATGTGAAATAAAATACGAAATAAAGAAAAGGCTCTTAGAGATGTTTGTTGCAGCATTATTTATATCTGAAAACAATGTAAGTCTCCAACTGTAGGAGAATGGTTAAATAAACTTTAAATCACCCATAAGGTGAAATTATGTAGCTGAATAAGTGTTTATGAAACATGTATAATGATATTATAAATATTAATAAGGAGCCTTTAATGATATTTTTATATAATACTATTTCATAAACGTAAAAGTGCTTAGAAAAAAATACATAGCAATACCCTGAAATGTCAGTAATTTTCTTCCGAGTGCTAAAAGCATGTGTAATGTCTTGTTTTTAATATATGCATATATTTATCTTTAAAATTGCCATAGGTGCTAAATATGGGAAGCTTTAGGAAACAAGCATCACATTTGGAAAACTTGTTTTTAATGTCAACAAGGATTTTTTTTTTAATTTATATTCGATGATATACATGTGTAACTCCGTGTGTATATGTTATCCCTGGATTGTACTTTCTAATTTGAGATGGGATGGACTCATGCGACCATCTTTTGTAAATAGTAAAGAGACATTCAGGTCTGCACAAGACGAAGAAAGGGTGGTTTTCTACAGCAGGATGTTAACTGTGGCCCTTGTTCTCTCTGCCTCAGGTGCTGATCGTCTGCAGCACAGGTTTGGCTGGGATTATGCTGCTCAACTACCATCAGGATTACACAGTATGGGTGCTGCCTCTGATCATCGTCTGCCTCTTTGCTTTCCTAGTCGCTCATTGCTTCCTGTCCATTTATGAAATGGTAGTGGATGTGTTATTCTTGTGTTTTGCCATTGATACAAAATACAATGATGGGAGCCCCGGCAGAGAATTCTATATGGATAAAGTACTCATGGTAAGTACTCCCGATGTCCTCGACTGCTTTAGGAGCAAAAATACTAATAAAAATAGTTTGCGAAACATTCTTTATATTCAATTGTCATTATATGCAACAGATTAATTCAGAATTAAACCCGTAACGCTCCTGAATGAAATTAATCTTGGGGAAATGAGGGAAGAAGGCCCTCTTGGCATGGATGAGACCGTTGAAAATCCACCTAGCTAGAACAACACCAGTTAATAGACCTGAGCTCACACTATTCCATGCTGCTGCCCCCTCTCTGCACTTAGACAAGTCTGAAGTGACTTGTTAAACCTGACTTTTAGCCCTTGAATTAGAACACTGGACCATTGATGTTCTAAGTGCTCTTTCCTGAAGTGGGGCTCAAAGACAAAAGGTCTTATTTCCCAGGTTGTAGCGCCTACCTGTATTTCTCCATCCACCAACTTTCCAAATATTATAGTTGTCAACTCCATTAAAACTCACTATGCTAAGTATGCCAGGCCAAAGTAAAGCCATTTTGTAATGAATACAGATTATTAGACCTGTGACTGGTAGATTATATTGTTTTGTTTTAGTCAAGATCTGAACCTTTACACAGATGTTATATTCAGATTCTTTAGAATGAAGTAGCCTCTGCAGCTTCCCTATATTAGAACCTCAATTAAAACTTTTGGAAAATTGAGAAACTGTACTAATTTAAATACTATTATCATCAATGTCAAATGCTACCAAATTAAAGATGCTTTTTCATAGTAGTACTTGGTTATTGAGCTGTGACATATTCCTATCTTAAGAGTTGCTAATACTGAAGACTAAACCATTAGTGAAATAACAAATCATCTTCCAGAAGCATGGATTTACTTTAAATAAATTAAAATTTTTTTATTTAAAATAAATGTGTTAATTAATAAGCTAGATTCTTTTTGTTTTCCCCAATCATCAAAATACCAAGCAATTTAACTGACCTATTTGGTAATGATTATCTCTTTTACCAAGAACATTATCAACCAAATTTTGGGCATTCTCATAATGTCTAAATTATCATTCTAGCTGGTTATTTCCATAATAGAATTTGACCTATGAGCATTGCCTCTCTTTTGTGATTAAGGCATTTAGAAGAAGAGTTTGTTTTTGTGTTTTAAGCCACTGATCAAAAGCAAAGTACACAATACCATTTTCCTTCTTTTAGTTTTCTCTGTAAGAATGATGAGTATGTTTAATGAAGAGGTGCTCTATAAACCTGGACAGGATATAAATGTTTCCTTAGGGGCGTAATCCCATTTTACCACTTCTGACACAAGTTCTCTGGTTGTTACTCCCTGTCTACCTGCTTTATGGAGTAATTTCAAATCTAGATGGACTTTTTTTTAAAGGAGCTTATTTATGGTTTGGTAAAAACAGTTTGCTGAGCTTAGCAGAATTAAGGCTTTGTTTTACCTTCTAGGGTTATTTTAAAGAGGAGGCTTATGGAGTAAAACGTTCTTGTTGTTCCATTTAACCGTGATATGGACAAAGTGAAACAACAAATAACACAGTGTTCTAAGAGTGGAAAAATAGTCTTTTTAAAAATATTGGGTATTTTCTCTTTTGGACAGAACTAACAGTATCTCTTAACATTATCCTGAGATTGTCACAATGGATGAATGCAAAAAGGATTTCATACCAACAGATTGCAGTCCTTTCCTACACATTTAACAGCGCTTATGTGTGCTACTAAATATTATTTATTGCTGTGATTTTAGGCCATCCATTTACCAATACTGAGTAAAAAAACTGTAAATCTTCTTTAGCATTCATCTACCAACCAAAATCTGAAAGGACCTAAGAATTTATGCCATTTGATCCTTATTTTGCAGGAGTTTGTGGAAAACAGTAGGAAAGCAGTGAAAGAAGCTGGTAAGGGAGGCGTCGCTGATGCCAGAGAGCTAAAACCGATGGTAGGTGGAGATGAGGAGGTTGCCAGCCTCCAAGAATTTCACTTTCACTTCCTCTCTCTCTCTGTCTTCACTGACTGCACTTCTTCAGGAGAGGCTTTTGTTATCTGTATCACGCAGGATGTGTTGCTCTTTCTGTTTGTGTGTTTACCCATCACTTGGATGGCAGAATTATTGTCACAACTGAGACCACCTTCTGTAAAAGTAAGCTGAAAGGAACATCATTGTCACAATGAAAAGTGGTCCTGGCAGGGTAGGGGATGTTTTTATCCCTAAGGTAAAATTGCTGTTTCTATTGTTTTCTTTTTAACTGTCAGTGTTTAGTTTTCATGGGACTGAACATTTGGTTGTACACTTGAACTGACGGTTTGTTTTGTATCGTTTTGGAAGGTGCTAATAGCAATTCCTTTCAACTTGCTAAAATCCATATTCCCCCATTTTTTAATATCGGTTTGTTTATGTTGCTGTCTTTTCCTCTTTGCTGACTTTCTTCTGTTGCCTGGATTGTACTTTCTTTGTTTCTGAAGCTATTTTTCAGTAGCAAGCAAGTCTATTTCCATCAACACTCGCATTTCCCACTCAGTAAGAAAACCTGGTCTTCTCCAACCTCAGCTTAATTGTGAGAAGGATAAATTGTCTCTGGTCAGTGACACATATATTCTATTTTCATTTGAAAAAAGCAACCTAAAGTTAATCAGTGTGAGAGAATCCTGAGCTGCTTTTTCCCTGAACATTCTCACTGCATAACAATAGATGTCTCTTGCATATATTGCTCTAATTAATGCTTATTTTACAAATTTCTTGCTCTTAAATAGCATGTTTATCTCAAAATATAATAAAATTGCCTATACTCTTAAAGAGTTAATTTTAAGCAATGGGCTTTCTGACTGCATATGATGCCCAAAAGTGGGAAGACTCTTCTTTATACTTTGATAAATGGTTTGAGTCATAGTGTTCCAACTTAAGAAATATATAGTATAAAACAAGCCCATTTAAGTATGTCAGAATAAAGGAATTGCGTTCATTTAAAAGGAGTGGGGAAGGCTATATATATATATATATATATGCAAAATGATTGTATATTCAACCTAAATTAAAGTCTTAGCAGAATGTTTAGATATAAACTCTTTTCCTCTGTAACTTCTTCCAGTGACTATTTCGGTGTTGCTCTCAATAGCATTGATGATTAGAAAGCAAAATATCAATATTTAGATTCCCAAGGCACAGATCACTCTAATCATAGGTAAAAGGATGAAGAATGGTCGTATAGCTCTTAATTTTACGTGTACATTAGCCTGAACTGGATTGAAGAATTGAGTGTGTAAGGGGCATCAATCAGCAAAACCTCCAGTCAAGTCTCTTGCCTCCCTACCCCTTCTTTCTGTACCCCTCTTACTTCATGTAGGCTGAGGGGGGCTGCAGTGAAGATTCTGCCAACCCTGTAGTGGCATGACATGACCCTTTTCTGTCTTTCCAGTGGTTGGAGTTTCCAGTAAATTATTCTGCAGTAATAAGCATTTAAAGAAAGGGAGACATATTGGGAGGTGTAAGACTAGCTAGTTTAACCACGAATTGGCATATATTTCTGTATTCTTGAGGGATAGATGGATTGTGGTAGACCAGAATGCAAGTATACCTTCTCTTATCTAAACCCCTAATTCATAGTTAATAACACGAGGAGAATGCCCAGGTTATGTGGCGTTCTACCAGAAGCGAAAAATTTAGAAAGATTAGTTTTCCCTAATATTGCTTTCAGTTTTAAGTTAATGACCCTTAAACAATGCATTAAAATCTTCATTCAGTTTTTGCTTTTATTTTTTGTTGCTCATCAGTTCATTGCTTGCAGATTAATTGCAAAACCCTCAGCTTTGTCCCCAAATACATCTTTTATGTTCATTGTTCTTCTGGTGCTTTGGACACTGTAGCATTTGGTCCGAAGAATGATGTTTTAAGTGGTTAAAAAACTCAGAAGTGTAAAATGTTGCTCACAGGGTAGTTACATTTTTTAAGCACATGAGTACCTCTAATTCTTATCTCATTTCCACAGTGTACATGGTAAGAGTTGACCCCTTACCACCACCACTATCTTTTATGTGTCCTTAGGATTATCTGAGAAATTACCCCCTACTATTTGGGAGATGGTAGAATTTACGATTGTGTCCTGTATTTGCTTGGTTTAATTCACATGGTGTTCCCTTAGATGTAAGTTCTGTAAAAAAGCATCAGACCTATTTTGCCATATCTGTAGAAATACGCTGTTTGAGTTCCCTGTCTATCTTCCTCCTGAGTGGGATATTTTAATTTAGGGTTTATTTTTAGTCTATAAAATAATATTCAGGAAAATGAGGTTTTATATTTTTCTTTTGACAGAGGGATCATTGAACTAAATATAAGTACTCCTGGTTTTCCTCTTGGACATTTTTTTGCGACAACTTACTAGTTAAAGAAACTTTGAAGATTTGTGAGGTCTTTCTCTAACTCTTTGAAAATGATTTTAGAAAAATTTACCAAATGTGGTATAGAGGTTTAAAAAAAGAAACATTCTGGCCATGTGCTTGTACAAGAAAGAAGCTACAGAGGAAAGGAAAGAAAAAAACCAAAACTGGGCACTATAGCAATATAGTCAGGAGAAGTATTCTCTGCATTTGTCAGAGATTACCCAGAGGGCAGCGTGATTTCCAACATTCATATGAATTTCAGCCCTTGGACTATAGGTTCAGAGGAGGAGGAGTCTCAGTCTATTTTGCCTTGTTGCTATATCTGTCCGTTTTGTATTTGTACCATCATTCATGATCTTGTTTTAATGGTAATTGTCTAAGATTATACTCTGTATGACTTTGTTTTCTAGGCTTCGGGAGCAAGTTCTGCTTGAACCTAGCCGACCATTATGGAACCCATTGACATTCCAAAATATATATACACATAACTATGTATTTGTGTGTGTGGGTGTGTGTATATATGTGTATGTATATATATATAGACACACACACACACCCATAATCAGCCAAAATCAGAGAAAAGGAACAGGGATTTAATACCTTTTTTATGCTTATTTTTGTCAAACATGTACTCCTTTCATACGGGTGGCTTTTACAAGGCAACTGCCGTCATTTAATGTTTTCAATTGTAATTGTCTTAATGGAAATGTTAAGATTCATATCTGATTAACATTTTTAATAACTTAGAGGAGATTTTAACTTTAGTTATTTAAATTAGGTAAAATTGTTGTACCGAATTCTCTGTCTAAAGTTTATTCAGGGGTGATTTCCCTGATGTGTGCATAAAATCAAGATCTTATTTTACTGATGCATACATCCTAGTGGGATGAGACTAGGCGTATGCTTTCAGATAAATAAGGAATTACTCCAGTCAGTTTTCCCCAATCAAAGAAGCCATGTCATTTTACTTTTAGAAACATGCAAGTGGGTCCGATAGGGGAATTTTCATAACCGCTCACGCATTTGTCAGCCAACATTAAAAAGTAACCAACTCCTCAGGTATTTGTAGTTACCCTAATGCTTATATATAAGAGAGTAGGTAAAAAAAGAGAAGGGTAGATAATCTTTCTTATGCAAACTTTTTTCTTATGGTTTGTCTTTCTTTCATTTTTGACTTCAGTAGCACCCTCCACACATTTGTGTGCCTGATTTGAAAGGAAGCTGGAGCACCCAGCAAGTTTAGCCTTTACGTTTCTGTGTATTGATCTGCAGATTAAGTAATGCTTGGAGGAATAAAGAAGGGAGAGAAACAGGGAACACAAAGCATTGAAAATTTCAGTGCTTGGGTTCCTGCATTGGAGGAACTTGAGTAATTTAGGGCTAGATCGCCATTTTATTCAAATGCTTGCTATAAAATCTGAAAACTAACGGGCGGGTGCTCCTTTCTTTGGCAATTCATGAAGCATCCAAAATTCTACAATGTTTAACTGAAAATTGGTTAATGTTTTGATCCTCAAGTGTTTGTTTTTTTGTTTGTTTGTTTGGGGATGGGTTATGGGTTGTTTGGTTTTGTTTGTTTTTAATTCCTGAAGCTTACCAGATATGAATGGCTAATATTCCATTATTCTGCTTATTGTAATGGTGAATGCTTTAAGAAAAAAAATGTAATTTGCTAAGAACAATTCATGATCTGTTTATGCGATAACTCCTTTTTGTTACAATTTTTTTAAAAGAAGCTATTTTTGTTAATGTAAAGTAAATATTTCAGAGCAAATTTTTTAAACTTATTGCACTAAATACGGGCTCTGTACAAAAAAAAAAAATAGCCTCAGCATTTTATCATTCCATAGAAGGAGAATCTTTTGAAAGAAAGCATTGCCTCCTACCAGAATTAGTGAATTAGACCGGTTTTATGGAAATGTGTACATTTAATGTCACGAGGGCTTAATCAACAGCTGTTTGCTAATGTGCTTCCTTTCAGAGGGTTGGACCTTTAAATTGCTGCAAAAGGTAAATTGTATTTTTTTTTAAGTATTCGTTTTCTTTACTCTAGCTAGGCTGAAATTTGCTGAATGCCTTGGTTTCTTTTCAAAGCTCATGTAATATTTCTGATTTTTCAGAATATTTGCAATAAGAGTCTGATTTTTTTTTAACACACAATTAAGAGCTCATGTCTTGGCAAGATCTGGAAAATCAACATTGTGAGAGTAGCTATTTTGAATCAATAATTCTCCAGAAGTTACCATCTAACATCGCCAAACAGCACCATTATACTCTTTTATATCATTTGAAAGGAATAAATATAATTACATAACTAACAATTATCCAAATAGGTGAGAGAGCAAATCATCTAAGAAAATTCAGAATACCTTCTGTTTCATAGCCACACAGATTTTGGACATTAAGAAATATTGGGAACTAAATTTAGGATTGGCAAAAATCTGGAAGATGGGTATCAAAACAGAAGACATTCCAGCAGCTAGCTATTTTAGGAGGTGTCCCTCCAAAGTGACCTGACGGAAGGCTTGAATTTGGAAATTAGTTTCTACTCACTTGGACATCCCAACATGATGGACTTTTGCTGCTCCCTGATCCATATGCTCGCAATCTCAACTATTTGGAAGCCACCAGGAATCCTTTCTAATTATCATTTGCAACTAGAACTGTATAATCAGAAAGAAATTTTGTATTTTTGTATAACTTGATTGTGTGCCATTTTATATAACAGGTCCTGTTTTACAAAATAAATTCTGTTTTACTAACATTGTGTTTAGAAATTATGATCTATGTGTAACCATGTCATTTGAGTTCCAAATTAACTGCCAGGCTGTTTTCCTTAAGTCAATTTGTGTGCCCTATAGGAAGATATATGCAAGTATGCATATGTATTACCCAGGCACACAGAGCAATTTGATATATAGAATATCACTCTCCTATGAGTTTCATCCCTTGATTCATTTTATAAAACCTCACAGAGGATTTTTTAGCAATATTTAAATGTTTTGAGGTTATGTTTGGATGTTCCTGCTGCCTCTTTCATCCATCGTAAGTCGTTCTTCAGCTAGCTATGGGCTGCCTTATTGCTGTTCGCTCTCTGCCTCCATCTTCTGCCCAAGTGAGAATAGATGAAAAACAAAACTTATCTGTGTAATGGGGTTACCTGACTAATTTTCTAAACCACTGACTCTTGTGTTGTGGTTTTGTTTTTTTCCTGTGGTAGACCCTCAGAATTGCATTCAGGACTCCTATCTCCAGTGGTAGTTGGGGTCCTCCATTGTAAATTGTGATCACAGTGGCCAGAGTATCATGATGGCTTCTGCCATCAGATAATTTAGGCTCTTATGCATGATGTAGACTTTCGAGGCTCCTGCCTCAAGATTAACCTCTGCTGTAATGTCGTGTGGACAGGAAAAGGTGGTATTTCCACATAAATTGAAGAGACCCATCTTGTGTGGGAGGCTTTAAGTTAACATTAGGAATTTAGGGCTTTGAGATTGTATAATCCTTGCATGGATGAGCAGAGCTCAAAGCAGGTTGTTCCTTTAAACCATTTAATGCAATGTTTAATGTTTAGGATTAAAGCTTTTATCCTATCCTATAGCATAATGAAATCCTAAATTATTGCAATTTAAGTAGCTTAAATGTGTGTTGGTCACCCAATTTTTTCCATAATGGTTGAGGAGGAGGCACTCACTGAGTCTATTTAAAAATTATGCTGGAAATAAGTGTTTCCTTTGTAGAGATACTCCCTTCCTCTTTTTCTTTTTTTCAGCAAAGGGCATTAAGCTGCTGATTCCCAGTACCACTGATCTTGCTTGGTATCTGCCAAGGGGCTCTCTTGCCTCCCTAGGCAGTTACAGGATTTCATCCCAATAGGAAATAGTGAGGAGATGATCCCTTCCTTTCTCCTGGTCATGAGCTGCTTTAAACCAGAGTAATGCTTCTCCTATCCCTTGCCTCAAAACAGCTAAAGGGACTGCAGGCACCAAATATTTGTGAGGCCCTATCACTGCCCCGGAGGCTTCAGCCATTTCCAGCATGCGCCACCAGCTAAAGGCCATGTCAGGAGGTCTCCCCATCTGCAAAATAGAATTCTGGGATCAGTTCCAAAACCAGAGTTGCCAGTTTTGTTATTGTTGGTCAATAACCTTCTCGTTTGAATTTTGGGAGTTTCCAAGTAGCCTTAACATAGCCTCTGAGAAGTTTCCTTCAGAAAGGACTTGAATCTTTCGCCTTTCAATAAATAAGTTCTCTGCTGTTCTTTCACTGTTACTTACAAAAAAATAATCCTCAGAGTCAAAGCTTATGAAGGTACCAGCCACAGTGAATTTCTGTGTTCTTTTCATATATTCCATCTGACAGATAGGAATGCCCTATAATGGCTTGCCTAGAGTTGTTAAGATGTGGGAACCCACACTGGAAAATTGTGGGTTCATAAGTAAATGCATAAAGCAGAGATTTATGTATAATGTATTCACAGCATAGAATGCCTTTTGCTTTAAATGCATATTCATGTATCTTTGCGCACATGATGCGTGTTAGCACTTCTGAAAAGAAGGCTCTGTTCAGATACACTGGCTGCTTTTGGAATTAGCTCATCTTTGTTTTATGGCATGTAGCCCAAATTTTCAAAAAGGAGGAGCTTTGAACGTGCCAAGAGAAAATCTAAAGCTAGCAAACTAAAAACAAAAAGCTAAACATGTTGTATACACTCATAAATTTAAAATAGCACACTTTCCCCCATTCTGATTGCATGAGTTTGAGCCAAATTCTTATTCTCCAAGTTTTAAGAGGAAAATTTTAATCCAAGATGTAAATCTTTGAAAATATTTCTTATAAAAAAATTTCAATGCAAAATTTATAAACTTGAAATTTTCTGTGGAAAACCATTCTTTTCCATACAAATACTATAGTAGTCTTTCTTCCTGCTTATCTCCTTGATTTTTAGGTGTGTAAAAACCGATAAATGATGCTCCCATTTCAGTATTGCCTGAACAATGATCAATTTTGTAAATTACATGGGCAGAATTTAAGTCTGATATTTTCCAAAGGAATTCATTAGCAAATTTGTGGAAAAGACATGAAATTGTTAGGGACCCAAATACTAGGCTATTTTATTCAGTGTTGATACTCAGTTTTACAACTTCAGCAATTTCCTGAGGAATAAACCCTTCAGACTAGGAAGTTCAGGAGAGTAAAGCTTTCAGGTTACTCATAGTCTAGTCAAGATCTCGTTGAACATGAAAACATTGTAATTCCCAAATGTTTCAGAAATTTTTCACTTTTATTCGCTAAAACCTGAATTTAATATTTGATACTCAGTAGCAGGTTCTTAATCTTTTGAGGGGACGTGGGCCCCTTCGAGAAGCTGACAAAAGCAATGGACTCTCTCTCAAATGCACATAGCCCGTCTGTGAATATCTAAAATGCTAATAAGAATTTCAGGGTCCTCATACTGCCGGTCCCTACCCCACTATCCATCCCCTCAGAGAGAACGAGCACAAGTCAGAGGCAGCTCTTAAGTTTGTTTGATAATATGTTTTGAATTGACTTAGTGATTAAGCCTCCACTGAAGATACTTTTAAGGTGGTACTTACCAGCTTCTGACCTGGAATCATTTTTATGACTTGGTCTTTAATTTAGTACCAGCTTTGGAAATTGAAATCACACTAATCTGAATGAATAACAAGATGGTCAACACTGAATCTTCAAGACAGTAAGATTTCTTTCCTGTGAGGGTGTATGTGTGGGGGGTGGGGAGGATGGATTTTTGGCAAGTTAGCAAATTATTTGCAATGGACAAGAAATCCAAGAAATGAATATGGAATCTTTGTAATTTTCCATTTACCAAAACACTTGATATTTTTTCATCGTAGCTCAGAAATGACATGTGGCAGTGTTATCAGTAGATTACTGTCTAAAAATATAAGTCAGCATGACTGGAACAGTTGAAGATGATAAATTCGCACACTCAGTGTAGTCCACAGTTGACAAAGTTTTAGTGGAAAGTTGGAGGAGCAGATGCTGGGAGAGAAATTCAAAAGTTATTTTTCTCTACATAAATCAAGGAAGTGTTTCTTGTTCTGAGTGTTTTCAGTCACCACTAGAGCAGCCTTGAACTGCTGCCAATGTGACTGCCTCCACTCCCCACATCCACCCTCTTCTTCCTTTAGGAAACACGTGGATGTCTTCATACCGGTACCTTACTACTAAGTAAGCATGCTGCATTTACATGGAGAGCCCTCAGGGTCCCTGAAAAAGGTGGCAGAAACCCTTAAAGGAGCTTGAAGTACTTTTGATTCCAGTGGGTCATGACTTATGGTCAGATAACAAACCATTACCTACCATTTTTAAGCTAAAGAAAGTAGAGGAAATCCTGTAACTGGCTGGTGAAAAAAGTAATCAGCTCACTACCCCTTCTCCCACTCCTAGAAAAGCTTTAACAAACTGTCCACAGGAGCAAATGGAGAGACTGCTGGTGGAAATTCCTTTATTGGATGGAAAAGGGCTTAAGGCCAGTGTGAATATCTACATTTGATATGACCTTTTGTCCTGGAAGTGTATAACTTAAAGGCAATATGCTGACCTTCACATAGTAATCTGAACCCACCAGCTAGGAAATTCGTTTGAGATAGTTATTTTTTGAGGAATACGTGTTCTGCCATTCCATGTAAGTAAAAGGAAGCCTTGAAAAGACCTGAGGACTAAATGGGCACAGGACAGGGTGAAGGTACTGCCAGCATCCTGCAGACCATTCTACCTGCCACGGGAATGAGACAGTTAGAGGACAGCTTTGGGGGCTGATGATTTGAGACAGACTAGTAAGTCAATTTTCGTCCTCTGTGTTTAGTAGTCTGCTCAGAACTACTTTTTGGCCCCTCTTGTTTTTGCTAGTTTTGATTTTCAGAAACATCACCTGGGGAAAGTTACCTTCTGCGTTTCCTTAGAGCTACTAGATTATGCTGTGTTGTTGGGGTTTTCGGATTTCTTTCCTCCCATAGAAGGGTACTGGGAGCTCCATAATGAATAGAAGTTTCAATTGTATAGTTATACTAACAAAAAGGTGGGGGGAAAAGTGTGGGAGGTACCTAACAAAATGATAGGCGCTCTGAGAAAACAACCAAAGACAAAAGCATATCTTCTGAAGACCAAAGGTCCAACCTTAAGTTCTTGTTGGCACAGTCTATCTGAACTCCTGGAGTTTAGATTAAAGCTCCTGGAATAAGGCAGCCAAGCTTTAAAGATCAGCCGGTGCACTAGGGACCTGCTGTTGACCTCGCAGGCTCTGAGCCTTCACATCCAGTGTCAGGCCCAGCACAGCATACGGGGTGGTGTGAACAGAAAACACACCTCAGTGTGTCTTGATTTCCCAGTGCTGTGCAATCCAGCCTGGGAAGTATGTTGTGGTGCCACATATTTCTCAGTCTGATGCCTTTTTTGTCTTTTTTTTTTCCATACACATTCTATTTCCTAGTGTCAAAATGAATTTTGTATCACGTCCTGTCTTTGTCCGTTACGAACTATAGGATCACAGTTAAGCCTTCCATGAATTCTATAGTTCGGGGTCTTTTACCTTAGCATTCTTTTGAGTTTTTCCTTATTGCTGTGTCACTACACTGTATTCAGGTGGGGAAACAAACATGTAGGTGCTTGAACATGCCCCACAGACACGGTTGTAGCCCTAGTATTTGTGACTTATTATTGATATTGTGCAGACTTTACGAACAGAGCATTATGCTCTCAGAGGACTTTAAAAATATGTATATTGAGCAATTAACTTTCTGGACTTATCAAATCTTGCTGGGAAATTAACTTCCAAGAGCTCTGAATTGGATGGAATTCCATCTGGCTTCAGAGTACAATGAGCCTATATGAAATGGAGCTTTGAAATGTTTTTCTTGTGCAGAAATATGAACTAGAAAAAAATGCTGATCTAATGCTAAGTTTTCTCTGTGTACTGACTCAGTTGCCAGAATTATAATGAAAACTGTATTTTAGTCTAACAAATGTATAGAATTTTTTATGTAATAAATAAAATTTTATAGGAAAGCATGTCATTGTCTACTGTGTCGTAACACTTCCCCATGCCCAGGGTGGTGATTAAATAGTGTAGAGGAGAAAAGTAATTTTCCCCCTACCCTTATGAGTTCTTAGCTGAGATCCCTGTAACGGAAGACAAATTGATGAGAGAAAAACACGCAGAAATTTGTTAACATGTATACCTCATGGATACGTGGGATATACCAGAGGAAAATAGGAATAACTCCCTCAGGTGGCTTAAAATTCAAGCTTAAATACCATCCTAATAGGGAAAGGGGAGGAAGGAGGTAGGTCTTTTAGAGGAGAGTAAATGATTTTCAGGAAAGATGAATGAGCCCTTAGAAGAATAGATGGGGGGTATGATAGCTTGTGAGAAAGTTTGTCTGGGTGTGCTGTCGACCTCTACTCTATCCTGTGATAAGAGTCAGTCTTCCCTGGTTGATGAAACTCCCAAGAAGGGGATTGATGGCAACTGAGTTCCTTTTGCAGGGTCTGTCTTTAGGCAGATAAGGAGAGTTCAGAGAAAGCCTCTCCCTGCATTTGCTGTTTTTCAAGTGCCTACAGCTCAAAATAATCAATATTCCAAAGAGGCATATTTTTGAGGTAGCATGTCCTGAATTACAGTCATATTTTGGGGGTGGCATATTCTGCTACTCTTCAATAGGAAGTGATTGTGGACAACATCTTGGTTTCAGTTTAGGTCAGTATGCTGTAAGGGTTCCCTAGAATTTCCCAGCTGTTCCTTCCTAGCATCTCAGCGTGGCCTGGGGTCCATGAAGTATGAAATATAAATGTACTAAAAACTAATTTCTGAAGTACAAAGTTCATCCACTGCCCAGGGAGGATTCCTAGTTGGAGTCCGAGTCTCCCTGTGAATGCTAAGATTGCAACTAAAGTCGATCATCAGGCAGAGTAGAAAAGCCTGTTGGATAAGGTTTGTCATGGAAAACACTCATCGTGCCTGCTACAGTGCCCTGGACATAAATTGAAACCTGGATCTGTGCTAAGTTAGTAGGTTTGTGGAAGACCTTCTTTGGCAATACCAATAAACCTCTCCTGATGTGATTTGTAATTTTGGTTTTTTCTTGAGAGGCTGCTATACAGACCGCTTTTTATTAGCAAATGTGAGTAATGCCCAGCTCATAGACCTGAATGTTTAGCTATACCATCTTGCCAAAAGGAGTTGTTACAGAACATTTGTGAGGTTCCCTCAAATACTGAAGGTGTTTGAGATGCTAAGGAATATTAGCTAGTCTGGACTTAATTCTTTGTGTGTGTGTGTGGGCTGATTCTAATGCCTATTTACACAATTTCTTGTAGGTGTGACAATTAAGTTCGCAAACTTGTTGCAACACTGTTGCTAACCTTTTTTGATGTCAGAGGGATTATTCATTATGAATTTGTACCAACTGGACAAACAGTTAACCAAGTTTACTGTTTGGAAGTGCTGAAAAGGCTGCGTGAAAAAGTTAGATGACCTGAACTTTTTGCCAACAATTCCTGGCACCAGCTCACACGGCACTGTCTGTGAGGGAGTTTTCAGCCAGTAAACAAATAATTGTATTGGAACACCCTCCCTACTCACCTGATCTGGCCCCCAATGACTTCTTTCTTTACCTGAAGATAAAGGAAATATTGAAAGGAAGACATTTTGATGACATTCAGGACATCAAGGGTAATATGACTACAGCTTTGATGGCCATTCCAGAAAGCCTTCCAAAATTGATTTGAAGGGTAGGCTAGGCACTGGCGTCTGTGCATAGCTTCCCAAGGGAAGTACCTTGAAGGTGACCGTAGTGATATTCAGCAATGAGGCATGTAGCACTTTTTCTAGGATGAGTTCGCAAACTTAATTGTCAGACCTCATTAGGCCACCTAGTGATTGGAGCTTGTAGAAAGCTTCACATCTCCTGAAAGTACCCAGAATTTTTTTCTCTGTTTGGCTATGAAAAGCTTACTTTATTCAATCTCAAATTTTAGAAAATCAAGAAAAAACTAGAGGATTTCTTTTAAGAAGTATACTATTTGTGCACTGTAGGATAATATGTACTAAGTCATGATTGAAATTCGAGTTTCTTCAAATAGCTTTTTAGCTCTCAGCTCTTACAGGTGTTGAAAGATTCGGAAAGAAGCCAGTGTCCTATGAGGGTTTTTGGCCTTATACCTTTGACCAAGTTTGCTGTGGGACTAACCCACAAGACCATGCCCCTTCACATTGTTTGGTTGTGGCAAAGTAGCTGTGAAAGTAAAAAATGCTTTGTGCCCTGAATTTGAGAGTGTGTATTTACTGTTCAAATCCTGAGAAAAATTACTGTAGAAGATGCACCTAGCTTAAATTTAGGATTCCAGAAAACGCAAAGCTAAACTATTAGGCCATTTCAAGGGCTTATCAGCAATTTCAGTAGAAGTCTTAGAGCTCTGTCGGTAGTTTGAAGCTCCCTAGATAGGTATGTCAGACTCAAGAGGCAACAGTTATTGCTTTCCAGGCAAAACGACAGGGCTTTCAGTTATCCAAACTCATCCTATAACCTTACACTTGGACACAGGATGGAAGGGGTTTGTGTTTGGTCTATTCTCTCCATCTGCCAGAAAGGATTCTCACAGCCTACAACAAAATAACACAATTTTAACACAAACATTAAATTAAAAAGAAGCAGGTAAAAATTGAGCAAAGGAGATTAGCTGTATAAGAAACCCTAGGCTGAATTCTTAATTTTTCTGTCAATCCTAAAAAGAGAAAATCAAGAAAGGTACATAGTTTTACATGTCTAATAAAAAGCGTTGAATATAACTTAAAGGCATTAAAAATGATGTTACTAATATTTACTGATTTGGAATAATGTCTACAATATAGTCAAATGGAAAAGGGAGTAAGGCAGTATGATGGCATGATCTCATGTATGTAAGAGTCTTACACATTTTTAATGACTAAAGGTATAGTAGATGCTCTCTTAACTAATACTATAGGCACTGGTAGTTGATCAGTTAATTGAAAATTTTCATTAAGGAAGAGAATCATAAATGAAATGTTTTTTAAAAAACCACAAGTAAATATTCATGGGCCCATCTTTGGCATAGGTGTAGTTCCTTTTTCATGATTCTGATTCCTCTGAAGTTGTCTATTGTCTTTTTTGCATTAACCATCCCAATAATGCAACCACCCAAAAATGTAGTAATGTGAAATATTGATTTCTTCAAAATCGATCAAGATTTAGAGATGCTTATGAAGCCGACTGAGTATGGATGCCCAGATTTTTTTAATTTCTTTCCAATGTTTATACTCACCCATATACATATAATGCGAGAGTAATATTTTTAGTATCTTTATAGAGTCTTTCCAAACCATTCAACTTAGTTTTCATAGAAATTACTCTTTATACTAATTTTTATCAATATACATAATATTTAAATAATCATATCATTAGAATAACAATTGCACCTGGCAGGACATGTTGGAGCAAACACACCTGACTCTTGCTAAGCACAGTTCCCTAATGTTGAGAAAAGAGTACACAGGCCCCTGAGCGTCGGCCTCACCCCAGGAACATTCAGCCTGATGTAAACATCAGCCAGTACATTCTACAGAGGACCAGACAGTGTCCGTTATTCTGGCAAGGTGGTTAGTGCTAGTCAGCTAAGAAAGTCACCCTTTTCACATAAATATAATAATTATGGTTATCTCTGTGTTACAGGATTATGGATAGTTTAATTATTTTTCTTTGCTTATCTGTATGTTTAAAATATAGTTTTTTAATACAAAAAAGTATAGTTCCATTAAAAAGCAAATAGCCAGGTAAGTAGAATAAATGACAATAACTAAACCCTTGTGATAATAGGACAATGGAGTACAAGGGAATATTCCCCAAACAAATTCTATTATGTTTAAGACTTGAATAAAGCTAACATATACCTCAAATGAATATGAAAGGAAAGAATCCATTTAACAAGTGGTGTTTAGGACAATTGGCTTTCAGTTTGAAAACAAATCTAAGTCAAATCCAAATGGATTAAGGGGGTTTTGTTTGTTTAGACAATGAAAAGTTCAGGGGAAAGAGTGGGGGCAACTTAATAAATTTTGAAGGATTAGAAAAAGAAAAATAGAAGCAATAGACTGGTGGGAGTTTGTGAGATCCACATCTCACATTTTGTGGAAATGTGATGAGTGAGCCCACTTCAGAGGCATTTACTCTGCCTGTCTATAGCAGCGTATCCACTTTCATTCAACAAACGTTTCCTGAGACTCCTCTGGTCAGCCAGATTTGTATTCCGGGAACTCAGTGGTAAATATTCACTCCCTGATCATAAGTAACTCACAACTTAATGAGGGAGATAGACAGCAATAAGGGTTATGATAAGTACAGGTGCTTTGGGAGCAATTGGGAGATGATGGGGTCATTGGGAAGAAGCTCTCTGAGCTAAGTCTTGAAGGATGAGCAGGAATTAGCCAGATGATGAAAGGGGAGGCGGGGGGAGGAGAGAAGAATTTTACCCAGAGGAATAGCATGGGCAATCCAATAGTAACATGAGAAAACACTAGTGGTTTAGGATGTCCAGAGCCAAGAATATGTGGATGTGTAGAAAGAGGTGACCCTGGAGAGGACACAGAAGTCTTGCCTGTGCATTCAGACCTAAACTGAGAGGTGATGGGAGCCTGTCATGGGATTGGAGGGGAGACAGGAGGACGGGAAGAGGAAGATTCCAGTGGGAAATCTAAGAGCCCTAGTGACTAGATCTGGGGGGGTGGGGGGGGGCAGGGAAAAGAAACCGTGGCGGCCTACACTCAGCATGGTATATGCCACTGCTTCATTTAAAAATAGGGGTTTGTGCCAGATGTTCAAGTTCATCCAGTCTCTGATTCTCTAATTCACTGAATATTGGAAATATTTACCATTTCTTCTCAATGCCATCTGATGCAAAAATCTCTGTAATGAGACAAAGGAGCCAGTAGGAGAGGAGTTTAAGAGGTTAAAAATATTTCTCTGTGCCAACAAAATATTTTCCCCTTCCCTGATGAATCAAATCTACCTTTTGGTTTTCATTTATGAGACCCCCCAACCTAACAGTGGCTTATGCAGCTTAGAGGTAACTGCAGACAAACTCTTTCTTAATGGTTCTAACTCTGCTTTTCCACAATGTCACCTTAAACATCTGTGTGCGTCTATGCTAACAAACATGCAATGTATTTTTAGTGCATGTGTATTTACATATTTGTGCTCCACTTTTTTTCTAAACAGGCTTAGATACAAAAAGATTATTAAAATAAAAATAGAAAAGCAAATATATAAACAGGAAGAAATAAATATGGCATACTCTAAGACTGATACGGTCACTATACAAGGCATTAAATACTTTGAGCTCCCTAGCAACCTGAAAAAATAAAAGGAAAACACCAAGGTTTATAGAATTTTATTCTTTGATGGAAGAGGTATATGAATTCTTCAAGTTACTGTGAAAGCAAAAATAATCTGCGTCTAGTTTTTGAATTGGGGTTTGGAGGTGCTGAGCTGATAGAGTCCAAGCTTGTAACTTCCTGATTCTTTTGCTTTTATTACTTCCTGATTTGATTCTTTAACTGAATTTGTTATCTTGTCCTTATTCAGATCTGCCTCGATTAGAGCTTATAAGCCACATTCTTAAGTATAAATAAAACAGAAAGGTAGTCTTTGTTTATTCCAAAGCCTTTTGCCAAGTCCTCTATTCAATAAGGATACAGAAATGAAAGACCCAGTCTTTGCCTTCCCAAAACCTCACAGTCTGTTTAGGAAGGCAAAGGGGTAATAAGCAGAGGATTGTAATATAGTGTATAGTGTACCAGCTGCTCTAACAGTTAACTCAGGAGCAGCACAGAGACTCCCTGAAGAATGGAGGGGCAGGGAGACAGGGATGAGATGAGGTAAAGAAGCCTTTTGAGGAAGGGTGGTAGTGTTCCAAGCAGACACATGAAATTGGAGCAGTCAGCAGGAATCAGATCTTGAGGGTCTTGTGAGCCATACTAAGGGACTTGATTTTATGCTGAAGAAAATGGGGAGTCACCGAAGAATTTTAAGCAAGGGAGTGCTTGGTGATATTTGCCTTTGGGGGCAGGGGGAGAATCACTGTGACAGCAGTGGGGGGAACTTAACCTGATAGAGGGTGTTTATGGAAAACTCCCAGCTAACATCATACTCAATGGTGAGCTTTGCCCCTAAGAACAATAACAAGGCAAGAGTGACTTCTCTTGCCGTTTCTATTCAACATTGTACTGAAGGTTCTAGCCAGGGCAATTAGGTAAAACATAAAAATACATACATACATACATACTTAAAATACACCCAAATTAGAAAAGAAGAAGTAAAATTATTTCTCTTCTCAGATGACATTGTGTTATATAGAGAGAAGTCATAAAGAATTCACACACACACAATTAGAATTAAAGGAATTAAGCATTGTTGTGGGATACAAGATCCATGTACAAAAATCCGTTTTATTCCTATGCCCTAGTATATTTTCATGGTTCTTCTCTGGAGCTACTACTACTGTCTAATGGTGATTTTTTTTGGTAAAGTTTATTGGGGTGACAATTGTTAGAAAATTACATAGATTTCAAGTGTACAATTCTGTATTACATCATCTATAAATCTCATTGTGTGTTCACCACCCCAGAGTCAGTTCTCCTTCCATTGTAATGGTGATTTTCTAATACCCTCATTCTTGCATTTATTAGTTGGTGTTCTACAGGAAGGGGGAGTTTTCCCTTTGCATATTTTGTATGCTCAGGTTGTCTCCGATTTGGCTAATCCTGTAAGAGCCCGTTCATGCCGGCTGCTGTGAACCTTTGACGTGTCCCCATCATGCTCTCAGTGCTGCCTTGTCTACTGACAGCCAGATGTATCAGGCTTCCCTGTCTCAGCCCTATAATCAGTCACGTCTTCAAGGAACCCTGGTTCCTTTTCATGTAAATTGGTATTTAGAAACCAAGACCTGGGTCCTAGATAGACTCACTGTGGTAGCCATTATTGAAAATATAGAAAACTGGCTTTCTACCAAATACCACTTTGGAATACTTTGTTTTATTGATGAGACAATATGAAAATATTGAAAAAAATTACACCCCTTGCCCATATCTTTGTGCCAAATCTGTTTTTATTTTATCCACATTTCTTCCAGTTCTACATAAGAATACACACACACACACACACACACATACACACATGCAACCATATGCCATGTTACTTATATCTTCCTTTTTTCACTTATATTAAATTCTAAATATTTTTCATGCTGCTACAAGGGCACAGGGGCTCAAGCCCTCTCCTCTTAAATGGCTAGCATAGTTCCATTGAGCAGCTGTGCCCAGTACACTAAGTTTTCTTCCATCCCCAATGTAGGCAAGTAGTGGCTGTTAGCTTTTAGCTGTTAAGAGATAGCCCTGAAAATCTAGCATCTATGTTTTTGCTTCAGTTGAATTTGTTCCTTTGGATAAATTCCCAGAATTAAAAAAAAAAAAAGAAAAAGATTTTTTTTTAAAGTATAACACTGTTTTCTTCACTATATTTTCTACTTTTAATCTTTCCCCTTCCTTTCTCCTTCATGGATGCGTGAAGCTCTAACAGTGGGCTGGAGTTTCCCTGGTCATACTCAATGTAACAAAGCAAGGAGTGCCTGCCAGGTGCCATATTCTGTGCAACGTGGTTACAGAAGTGCGCTTGTGTGTGTATATGCATGTGAACTTAACTCCTCCCAACAATACACAAAGTAGGTCTTATCAGGAAGAAAATCTAGAGACAAAGAGGTAAGGAGTTTGTCCAGTGGCAAATGGCAGGTGCTGAACTCAACCTGCAGTCTTTCCCACTCCAAAGCCCTTGAACTTTCCCCCGCCACAGCACTCCACACTGCCATGATGTTTGCTGGGCTGCCACACTTCCTCCTCCATTTAGGTCATATCTCCCATTTTCCTTCAGCATAGCCTGGTTCTGGGATCTGATCCTATTTATCCAAATTACAAAGGACAAAGATCTTAGGAGCTAGGCAGACCTGAGAAGAAATATGAGTGGAGTAATCATTAATTGAAGGACTAAGCCTAAGGCGTGCTAATTAATTTGAACCCAAGGGAGGGCCCTTGTAGAGGAAGCTGATTTCAGATGTGAGTAACAAAAATATCCCAAAATAACAGTTGCCAAAATAAGACAGAAGTTTATAGCTGTCACACATTGCCCAACGGCAATGCATTATAGTGATTATTTTAGGAGCATGAGTTCCACTCCCGTATACCTATGTCCTTTATGAGATATGTGACCTTGGGCTTCAGCTTCTCTAGGCCTCTGTTTTCCCACTTTTGAAATAGAGTACTAGTGCCCAACTTAAGAGTATTTTTGTGGTAATTAATTATATTATGTCATGTAAAGTGCATAAAGCAGTGTTTGGCACATAATAAATGTTCAATAAACAATAACTTATTGTTGGTCTTTTGCCTTAGTCTTGGACTGTTTATTATTTTTACCACTGATAATGGATTAAAAAATGGAAGGAGTGGCCAAGACTACAAGTTGTTTCCCAATATCCTTTTTCTCAGCCTTTGATGACAACAGTCACCGGATTTTTAAATAGATAAAGACCACATTTCTCAGTCCCTCTTACAGCTAAATTGTAACCTTGTGACTCAGTTCTGGCAAGTGGAAATGACATGTAAGTACCAGGAAATATCTTTAAAGGGAAAGGTCATTGACCCTTCCTTGATTTCCTCTCCCCGGCTGCCTGGAATTCAGACATGACGGCTGGAGGTCCAGTAGCCATCACGGACAACAAGGTGACCTTGAGACTTGAAGACATGCATGATGGAGCAACAAGATAGGTGCTATATCCCTGATATTTTGGCAGAGCATGTCAACTCTGGCCTGAGAACCTCCAGACTTTTGAGTGAACTTCTGTCTTACGTGAGCAACTGTTATTTGGGTTTGGTTTTTGTTTTATTCATTACAGCTGAACACAATCCTCACTGCTAGCAAAGACATATCATAGTTTAAGGTGACTTAGAGCTAAAATGCTAGCTGGGTAATGATGAAAGTTTGGGAGCAATGGACTAAATCTGACAGCATGGAGTTTAGTAATGACACTGTAAAGTGCTTCCTTGGGTCCATAAAACCAGCCTTCACTGACCAAATGAGCTTGGCATGGCCTGGGGGGAGGGAGAGTTCTTCCGACTGGATGTCTTATAAAGGAGATGGCAGAATACCTGTCACAGGGTAGGTACTCAGTGATATGCTTCTCCTTTACGCCACCTTTTCCCCACAAGGCATGCTCTGTACGAACTGACTGTGGATGTTTCAGGTTCAGGGGATTTTAGGCTCTGAATCACAAGGTGTACAGAAGGAGGAAGAACATGACTGCATTACTTTTTATAGGTCAGTTACACCTAGAATGTAAACAAATGGGAGTGTTTTCAGAGACAAGCCTGGAAAAGACATCTACTTAGAAAAGAGGTATCATGGGGTGGGGAAAAAGAAAAGAAATAATCGCTGTATTCAAATATATAAATGGATGTTACAGGAAAGAAAGAAAAAGTGTTTCTATAATCTTGTGCTAAGCTCCTACACAGTTCTAACGATTGGAAAGACAGATTTCCTCCATTAACGTGTGTTAATCACCTATTGCTATCAGGCTGAGGCAGTCACTGATAATTGCCCTACCCAACGTTTGTTCCGCCCTTCTTCCTCCTGAATGTAACCCAGATATTGTTCCGGTCAGCAAAGTGCGCAGCTACAATCCCCACTTTCCCGGACTTGCTTGAAGTTTGAGGTGGTCATTTGACACAGTTCTGGCCAATGAGATGAAAGCTGACATACAATGATGGGGAGTTCCAAAAAGGTTTTGCCTTCTAGACAGGGACCTGCCCATCTTCCTGGTTTTCCCCTTCTTCGACCTGCCTGGAATACAGATGTATGCCCGGAGGGGTAGCAGTCGTCTTAGAAGCAGGAACAAAAACCACACGCAAAAGATGGCAGAACAGAAAGACAGAAGAACCTAGTTTCTGGAAGACATCCTTGCACAGCTTTCCTCGCTTGAGCTTGCTGTTTTCTGCGTTTCTTCTTACATAAAAAGAATGAATCGCTTTGTTGTTTAAGGCACTGGAACAGGTTTCTTGTCAATGCAGCCGAGATGCAATCCTAACCCACGCATCATTCTGTTCTAGAGAGGGAAAGGCTTTCTTGTGGAGCCACTGGCTTTTCCTGCTTAGCAGACAGGAGGTGAGGAAGAAGGTCTTAAAAAATCGGAACAGTCCCAAGATGAAGTGAGCTGGGAGTTGGGGGGAGGAAGTGATCCCCTGACCCCAGAGGAATGCATGCCGAGGCTGTGGGGAACTTTTACAGCTGCGATGTTGTAAAGCAGTATTGAATGTGAAGTGAAAGGTGGGAGTCAATGACATTTAAAGTCCATTCTAGAGCAAAACATTCCTAATGGTCAAAAAGTTTTAAAGAAAGAAAAGACAGATGGACTCAGGGCATGTAAGTTTTGGTCGCTGAACAGATAGTGTGTTTCAGGTGTAGTCTGCAGTGAGATACACAATTTTCATTAGTTTCTAAGAAAGCTCTCTCCCTCAACTATATCATGGCAATTTTAAGTTTCTAATGGAATTTTAGTTTATGTTTTACTTGTAGTCATGTGATTTATCCCACTTTTTTTTTCACTACTAGGATTTTCATTTATCTTGGATTTACAAAGTTAACATGGCAATGGAAATTAATACTCAAATACAAATAGATTTATTTATTTTATCTGTTTTAAAACCATGGATATATTATTTTTGCCTCTGTTTTAAAGGATGAAGCTTGGTAACAAATTGCTTCCCAACTATTTATTACAATGTGTACATCCTATAACTATATGTCCTATAAACTAACCATTAGGGATCCATTTATTGGCAGAATTTTTGTACATGTGTGAGTGTTCTTTATGGAAAATGGGGGCTCTTTTCCTCTCGTGGTGGAAGCCAGGTTCTTTGATGGGTGCACATAAGAAAGGACAGGTTGAGTCTTTACTGGATTCTGTGGTTGATCCCTGATAATGAGATAGGAGGGGGGACCCGAGCCTGTAAGGGCTTAATGTATATTTATTTGGTGAAGGAGTAAACAATTGAGTCCCTTTCCAGCCTAACTGTCTCTCAGGTGGTATTGTAAAGTTTGTGTAGGTGCAAATCCATGTTTCTCAAAGTACATCACAATGGGAGGATGAGAAGGTGGTGCTTAAGATGGAAATTACTGGAGGGCCCCATCCAGACCTTCTGAATCAGAATATCTGCAGCTGGGGTTCAGGAATCTGCCTTTTAACATTACCCCCCACCCCCTAAAGTGATTCTCCTGTATAATGAACTTTGATAATGGCAGAATATTATACTGGCTGTTCCAGGTGAAGCTTCCACAGGAGGATGGGACCTTCGGAGGCAACCGGAATTCCAGCTGGAGCAGGATTTGGGGTTATCATCCTTGAGGAGGCGGCCATAGCAAATGTGCTTGTCTCTGCTGACACCTGCTGGTGGAGAGTAATATAAGTGGCAAATGCTCAAGCCCTCAAACTACAAAGGTGTTTTCTCTTGTGGAGTCTATGATATTGAGGGTGCTGCCTTTTAGTGTTTGAATTCTCACAGTGATGATTAATATACCCAAAGCCCCAGGTATTTGGGGTGGGGGAATACTTGCTTTTATATCTGTATCCTCTCTTAACTGGCTGCAGGTAGAATCAATATATATTTGAACAATATTGTCCTTCAGTCATCTTACATGTTTCTTACAACAAATGTTCCTATTTTATACTCATGTGAAACATTACCAATTTTTGGATTTCCCTGGAAAGGATTTACTGAACGCTTCAACTAAGGAACTTATTGTTTGTGGTTGTTCTTGGGAAATGAGAAGCTAACTGTTAACTCTCATTGAGGTCTCCAGGTAAGATAAAGAAAAGTGTTTCACAATGTCTTAGGATAATTGTTTCCTGTCCTTGACTGAGCAGCTACCATATGCCAGCCCTCCTCTCAGGTAGCTCTCAGTTCAGGGATGGAGAGGGGCAGGTGTGGTCAGTGCAGTGAGGTGAGCATGATGTAGGAAAGCGATGGGGGAGAAGGGGGAGATGTAGTCTTCCAAATCCTACACAGACATCACCAGGTCAGAAGTTCCCAGAAGAGGGACTGCTACGTGCTGCGATCTAAAGGTGCAAAATGGCATTTGGGGTGTTTGCACTTAGAAAGGGATAACCTCCAAATAATTTATTCTTGTAAAGCGTGAGGCTGGAAGTGATAGAAAATGGAGCCAATCAGGCCTCACCTGCCAGCCAAGGTTAGCTATCATCCTACAGGTGGTGAGTACCCATTGTAGAGTGAAATGTAGGATTTGCTTTCTATTAGATTGTTTATTCCATTGCAATATCAGTGCACAAAGTATAGCACCTCCTTTTTAATCTGACGGTGGTCAAATCTATCCAAATTTCTGATTAACATTGTATCTAGTAGTTGAGAATTTCATGCAGATTCAACACAAAAAAACGTCTCTTAGCATTCTTAATCGATTGAGAAAGTCTCTTAACACTCTGGTAATTAGATTTGCCTATGTGCTGTAACAGGTTCTTTTTGTGTAGGTATTTGGCAGAGCTGGCTCTCTGGGCTTGTTATTTCCGAGCTTCTGCACTGCCTCCTCTTCCTGTCCTAACAAGGCCCCTGCCCCCACATCATTACCCATCACACAGACCCTAGGAAAACACCACAGGTGTCCTTATTAGGGCCAGAAGCTGAGCACTGGTTCATATTCAGTGCCTGAGGCATGCAACAAACCAATTCATTATTTTGTGCATCATTTTTTACCTTTTAAAAATAATAAGGGATAATGGGTGTATTTCCATGTTGCGCTGCACACCGGGGTGAGGTGCTCACCTTGTGGTGATGCTACACAATCAAGACCTTCCCTCATGACAGATGGATACACAGAATCTCTCTGTTTCTGCCCATGCGCTTCTGCTTGGTCTTCAGCCAACTTGGCCTGGACTAGCGGGGAAAGCATGGGATTTGGAATCTGATGGGCTTGTATTTGACTCTGGTTCCCTCCTCTCCCCTGCACTGCATCCCCCCCCCCCCCAATTATGTTGGAAGTCACTTAGCTTTTCCTCTTTCTTTACCTGGCAAAAGAAGCTAATAATACCTTTCCTTGTGAATGAAGTGAGAAAACTATGTGTAAGATGCCTAAGACTAGTGCCCAATACAGAGAAGCTTCTTCATAAATGTTAGCTCCTTTCCTATCCTTCCCTTGATACCAGAGTCATGAAAAAACCAGGAAGCACACAGCCTTCAGACTGCAACAGTGGTAAGTGGCTATTACTTCATGCTGTTCCGTGCTATTCTAGGGGATTTACCTCCGAAACAGGTTAATTAAATAAGATACCTTTTCTTAGCTTACAGAGTTCCTGTCTCAAACTGTCTGTAAAGAGTTTGAACTCTTTCAATATGGAGTCTGATGGTCATTAACCAGCCCCCCCACTCCCTCCCCACTTGCTGTTCTGAGAGGAATCCAGTTCTGTCAATATTTGCTCACCACTGGACATGGCACACAACCCTGGGGTGATCCCCAAAGCAAATGCTCCTGCCCCATCTGCACAGATAAGTAGCTTGTGCCTGACTGGCCTGGCCCCAAATCAGGAGAGGGTCTCTTAGCCACTGGTGCCAAGTGTGACTTTCTTACTGGAAGATATTACCTAACAGACCTTGGTGTCTTGTTCATCAGTCAACAGCCTAAAAGGCATTACTCTTAAAGGTCTGGTCCAAAGTTAATCTTTGGCTTAAAGGGACAACAGGGACAGTCCCCATTGCACAGGTTCTGAAAATCCTGGAAATGCTGAGATGTTGCCAAATTGTAACCGAACAAAGTTTGGCAGTGAACACGACAAAAAATAGAACCTAATGTTGCAACAACTATGTATCGTGCCAGGTGGGTGCTAGACCAATCGAGGGGAACAGTGCATAAATTATGTAAATGTCTATTATGCTGTACACCTGAAACTAATATAAAATCATATTGAATGTGAACTGTAACTGAAAAAAAGTAATTAAAAAAAAAAAGAGAGGCAAGTGACTAAAGATTGAAAAGCCACAAAAGGATAAGACTCCCAAGCTGAAGAATGAAAGTGTTTGCAAAGAGACGTATGGTAGGAAGTGTGCTAGTTTGCACAGCTTCAGTACTTCTGAATAGCACTAATATAAATGCCTGGCTAAGGAAGGCTGGAAGACAAAGCTGGTGACTGATGTGGAAGGATAACAATAATGCTGAAATAATGCTGAAACATTCAGCTATATTCGTACTTGAAGGATTTTAAAAGTATATTCAAAGTCATTTTTATTTGAGTGTTTAATAAGCTCAAGACTAGGAAAGAAAATTGTACCTTCATTGTAGTTTTACAAAGGGAGTATCTTTCAGGAAATACGCAAGTCAGGAGAAAAGGCCTCTGGACAGACCACGTCCCCATCTGGGATTTAGAAAGTTTGAACATCCTACATTCCAGGAAGCTTCTTGTTTGTGCTGGATCTCCTAACTTGCAGGTACAGCCAACTGCTGATTAGTAGTAGAAATTGATTTAGTAATTCCAACCTTCTAACGAGTTCAGAAGTCTTCTCAGAAGGCAGCGTGCGCCCACGCTGTCTGCTTTGATGGTTAGAGAGCAGTGTGCCGCTTTGCACCTTCCACAGAGCTCTTTGCATTGCCTCCTGGAACAGCTGGCGCCTGTGCTCTTGGACAGCCCTTCAATCATTTGCTCAGAGGTCTCTTTTGTCTGCCATTATTCAGGGCAAATGCCACCATCTCCAGAGCCCTTCCCATCCAGGATCCCCTGATTTGGATGGAATGCATCCTGTTACCTATTGCACCCCCGAGTTCTGGCAAGGACAGATGCAAGAAACTAACTGCCCTAATTTACTTCTTGTTAGATTGCTAGAAAAGAGGGAGGAAGTGAAAGCACACGATTAAGTAAAAGTCATGGTCATCTGTAACTTTTATTATTCATGAAATGTTCTCCTACTGGGAACCAAAAATTGAAATTATCACAACATTCTTTAATTTTGTCCTGGAGACATGTGTGCATAGTAGAGTATGAGGGAGAGTTAGAAAGACACTTTCTTCCTTTCACTGGGAATCACACATCCTTTTTTTCTGCATCTTTCTTTTCTTCCAAAGTAAGGAAGTCTGTAAAGTGCCAGGAAGTTGAGCTGGTTACAGTCAGTGCAATGCTTGTTTGAACAGGATAGCCTAGATTGATCTGTTATGTTGCGTCAACATCCTACTGAGCAAAGAACTGCAAAAGCCCATTCAGAAAGACACAGACATAGCACATCATTTTGGTAAATAAAAAGTGTTCGGCAAATGTTCAATAAACTGACAAATAGTATCTAAAGTTCCAAAGTTTTAACCGCATCATATATTTTTAAAAAGCAGCTGTTAAACCTTTCAGAAATCATTGTATGTTAACTTATTTTTCATTACAAAACAATAGCTGGCAATGGATCCTTTTCAAATAGATGGTCTGATAAATTTAATGCATTAATATTTTTATGAATCAGGTGTGCTAGAAAGGTATACCTTGCTCCAGGAATAGCCACCACATACTGAACATTTACTAAGGGAAAGTTTTTGAACTAGGGGCTTTAGGTGATTTATCTCTTTAAATCCGTATAAGAATCATGTAGAATTGTTGTTCCCATTGTAAAGGAGAGCACACAATGACTTCAGAGACTTCAGAAACTTATTAGAGGGCAGAGAGCCTCTAGCAAGTTACTTACGAGCCACCCTCGTTAACAGAGCTCTGGAGTGCAGTGGTTTATATAATAGTCAATGTTCAGAAAGGAGACTAACAATACTCGTAACCAAGCTTTGCATGGGGTTCACAATACGCCAGGCATCTCCTTTTAATTCCTTTGGGACATAGGTACATTGTCACTATTGTCCAGCCTGTATAGGGCCTACGTCTTTCAAGTACCAGCAGTAAATACTGTTGGGCACGCTGAAGTCTTTCCCTAAGTGCCAGTTGTGAAGACAAAAGATCTTGTCCAGTTGAATTCTCCTATCTGAGTTACAATAGAGGAAGTCCACCAGGGCCTCGCTGAACTCGAGGTCAGAGTCAAATCTAGCAACTTAGGTGCTCAAGCCAAGAAGTAGGGAATCTACTCTCAAACCAAGAGGGTGGAGGCTGGCCCTAGGCCGCCACATGAGGGCCTCATGTGGGGAACTCCTGCCCCGACCTGGCTAGAGCAATCCTTCCTCATGGCCTGGAGAGGTGATATGGCCGTTGGCTACCAGGGTACAATTTGCACAATACTTTAAAAGCTCATTGTAAAATGGTACCCTCTAACTTACAGTTCCTTGGGGCAAAGTCTGGTCTCAGTGTCCTATGTGTGGTCTGCACAAAGGTAAACCTTTTTTCCTTCCAAATTGCCAGAGTGGCATTGCCAACATAATGATGAAGGAATTTTAACTCATTTGGCCTTCTACAAAGAAGTGTGTGGGTAGGATATCCAAGTCATCTGATTCAAAATTCTAGAGTCTCCCATAGCTCTTCCTTCTCCCCAGTTGTCTCCCAGCCCCCAACAAGGAACAAAGCTAGATTTATCTCAGGCCCTGTGTGGGACATAGTAGGTACTTGACTAAGGTTTCGTCACTGAATGGACAAAGGAACAGTGGGAGGGAAGTGAGGAAAAAGAAAGAGGGGAGGGAGACTTAGAACTTCAGTACTCAAAATCTACCCTAATGTTAACAGTGTGAGGAAACAGTTAGCTCTTTTAAAAGTTCTTTGGCAATGCATATTTAAAAATCTAAAAAATGTGCACATCTTTTAACCCAGCAATTCTGTATTTAGAAATTAAGGATGTGTGAAAAGATTTTGCTGTAAATCAGAGTATTGTTCCTAATTATAAAATATTGCAACCAACATCAATGTCTGACAATAGGGAATCAGGTCAACGAATTAGGATACGTCAATACCCATTCTTCCCTTGGTCTTTCCCATGTCACAGATCGCACCATTGTTAAACCAGTTACTCAAGGTAGAATCCTAGAATCATTTAAAGATGTCCCTCCCTCTCTTTCAGCCTGTCATTCCAAGTCCAATCATTTTCCAAAATCTACAGAGTCATCTTATAGATGTACTAACTAGCAGGCAATAGTTGGCATCAAGCCTAAAAGCCAATGTATAAAGAAGAAATGAATGCTTTCAAGGGTTTACTTACCATGGATACAGAGGAAATACATTAGTAGCCAGGTAAGTGGGCGTTGATCACCAACACCATGGAAGGTGAAATTAATTTAACTGAGAGCTCTAGGGAAACATGGACAAGGAAGAATGAGAAAACAGTGATACAGGGTTGTACACATAACACACATGTACAGTACTGTACTTTATGGATGACTTAAGAGATTTTTCAAAGTGAATGTTGGCTAGATGCAGTCAGTATCACCTTAAGACCCTGAGCATCAGCGTCCTCACTTGCCCTCCTCCCTCTGGACCCTTTCCACAGGGTAAGGAGTCCATGTGGCTAAGGGGATGTGCCCACCTATAGCCCACTTCGTCCCCCCAAGACCACACTGGAGAAACCCAGGATTCTAGAACTCCCTTCTCCAACAAGGCCTGCATGGGTCTCTTCTCCAGGTAATTCCTCCTAAGGGTGGATCCTGGCTATGGCAGGGGGCATGGATGGCGCTTGGACTAGTGAGCTCAGGTGTCCACAGGTGAGCATGAGAGAGAACTCCAGGTCACGGTGTGGGCTGGAGCAAAGATGGGAAGAGGATGAGAGCAGAGTCTTCCATTTGCCCTCTTGCCTCAGAACCCACAAGTTTTCCCAGCCATCCTGGACTCAATGTTTACTGCCGACTACTCGGACTAACTAACTGCCCACCCCATTGTATATCATATCCAATCATTATTATCTCTACGCTATTCCAAACCCCAGCATCTCCTGTTTGGATTATCACTGTCCTTGCCTAACCAGGCACCCATGGTACATGCTTGCCTCCTAATCCATTCTCCTCCCCAGAACAGGCAGAGTGAGCTTTCTAAAATACAAAGCAGATCATGTTACTGCTACAGACTGAAAACACAGCACATACACCTTTCCATGGTAGGGAGGCCCTCCAGCTTCATCTGTCCCATCCTCACTGAGTGCAAGCCTCACTGAACACCTTTCAGCTTCTAGTGATGCTAAGAACTTTTCCACCTCAGGGTCTTCACGTATGCTGCTCCTTTTGCCTAGAACGTTCTTCCTCTGCTTTTACATGCCAGATTCTTTGTCCTTCAAGTCCAATCTTTCTCTAGTCTCTCAGACAGGCCTTCTGCAACCAACTCCTGTACCACTAGTATTTTCTCTTCTAGTATCCGGTTCTGTTCTTTTATGGCATTTTATCACCAACCGGGTTTCTGTATTTATTTTTCTTGTTTATTTGTTTAACGCCTGCTCTCCCCTGCTCCCATAAAACTGTAAGTGCCATGTCCAGTAACGTATGTACTAGAACTCAGTACTGCATAGTACATGTGTGCAATTAACACATCTATATAATGGGATACCATTCAGTCAATACAAATAAAGTTTTCTATGGGTATTACTGGCATAGAAAGTTGCACGTGATATAATTTTAAATGAAAAAAATTATATATGCATAGTCGTATAATTCCACTTTGTTTTAAAAATGTGAATATATACTACATATATATTACACATATATGTGTATGTTTTAAAAACCTGCAAGGTGTTACAGTGGTCATCTGGGTTGGGAAGTTGTGAGTGTAGATTATTTTCTTAATTTTCCTTTTTAAAAATACTGTGTATTATCTTTGCAATAAGAACATACTTTAATTTTTATAACTAAATAAATGCAGTCATAGCTACTTGTACAGAAACTCTCTCAGTAAATGACTGAGCAGCAGTCTGGATGTCCTGCTTTATGGGAACATGGGGCCAGGGTATGGCACATCTTTTCAAAAAAAGGTTAGGCAGCTATTAAAAATCATTGTGAAAAAAAATCATTGTGAAGAATGTCACAGCATGGAAAATGCTAATTATATAATATTAACTTAGAAATTTTAAAAAATGGGATGAAATAATAAAAATAATTTTTAAATGATGTTATTGTTTTGCAGTGATTGGATTATGGTGATGTTTTTGGTTGTTCACCAAACTTCCTATAATATTACTTTCTACATTAAAACTTTTTATTTTTAAATTAAGTATGTGTTTGAACAATTTGTGTATAATCTCACCTTGTTAAATGTTAATTTTTTGTTAAGGATACGGAGGGTGCCAAAAAAAAATGTATACACATTTTTAAAAAAGCAAAAACTATATTAAAATTGTAATACTCAATATATACCGATAACAACAGATGAATAGAAGTCACGTTCGACTTCTGCAATTACAAGACGTGCTCAAAGTGGTTACCATCAGCATAATTTTAGTACAGTTTTTTCCTTTCTTAATATACATTAGTATACATTTTTTTGGCATCCTCTGTACTTATATAACTTAGCGTGTCTATATAAATCACTTCAAAATAAAATTTCAATCCCTGGGATATGTAATGCATGACTAATTCCACAAGGTGGCAATATCATAGTTATTAAGCAGCACTGGGGAATTTGCAGGGGTGCCTTATGTTATTCCTAACATTGTGTTTGCTTAATTATATTTTGATCTGAGTTGTGTATTGTTCCTTGATTTTCATTAATATTTACACTTCTTTTGAGTCCCAAGAATGTAATATATTTGATAATTTTATATTTTAAAATTGTAAGATAAATAATTCCCCTGACTGGGAGAATGAGAAGCTCTCTGCCCACACATTATCATCTTTCTACTACTTCTTTGCTTCCTAAATCTTTTCCATTTTTTAAAATAATAATCAAATAATATCAACTGCTATTTCTTGAAAACCTTTTCTGGGTAGGTCATTGTGCTGGGTCTTTATATGCATTGCCTCATTTATTCTTGCAGAATAGATGTTCCTCCCATTTTACAGATGAGAAAACAGAGGCTAAGGGGACGATTGGCAATTTACCTAAAGTCTCACAGTTATTTCTTGCCAGAGTCTGAATTCAAACCCAGTCTCTGTAAAGAAATTGTTAAGTGGATAAATCGGAAAATAAGCAAATAAATAAATAAAATGACTATACATTAATGAGTGTGTGTGTGTGTGTGTGTGTGTGTGTGTGTGTGTGTACTTCTATCTAATTTAGGTCATATTAAAAAGAAAAGGGCATAGTAAATAAGATACATGTTAAATAATTTCTATCTTCTGTTTTCTCTTAACATATGAGAATTCCCCCATGTTATTAAAAGTTCCCTGAAAGCAGAACTAATAGATTTATAATATTTTCCTTTGCTATATTTTACTCAGTCTTATTCTCCTGTTACTGAATATAGCAATTTCCTCTCAAAATTAGGGGATTATCAATAATGCTAAAATAATCATCTTTGTATCTAAAATCTTTGTCTATATCTCTGCCCAATATTAAGGATACATTCCTAGACCTTAAATGATTTATTAGACCACCAAAAATGAACTTTTAAAAGGCTCTTTTTTGTTATAATTTTAACCTGATTATTAAAGTAACAAATTTTCATTTTAAAATATGTAGAAATTTTTTTCAGAAAAGAGAAAAACTATGCTTGCCTCCCTCTAACCAAAATAATAACTATTTTTATGATTTTATGTATTTCCTGCTAGGTTTACATATTTATGTATCTATATTTATCCACATATACACCATTTTCACAGATTTGATAAAATATATACGCACAGAAACTTTCATATCCTGTCTTTGTCATTTTACATTATATATATATTAGGCATGTTTCATATCATTAAATATTCTTCAAAAACATGATTTTTAATAGTGGATTTATATTCCCATATATCCTTTTATTACTGTAAAGACGTATTTGTCACACTGCTAATTACTTCCTTAAGATAGACTTGAGGAAATATTGTAGAGCAAAGGGTGAAGATAAAGTTGATACGTATTGCCAAATTGATGTCTACAAATGCTCTACCCATTTATATTTACACTAAAATCTATGAATATCCCCATTTTCCACACCTGGCAGATACTCATGACATCATTCTCGGTTCACCTTTGATGACCATAAAGGGAAAATAGAACAGTCCCTTGTTTTCATTTGCATTTCTTTGATAGTGAATTAAATATTTTGCATTAAGTTATCAACCATTTATATTTCCTTTTCTCTAAATTCTCTATTCATGTCCTTTGCCAATTTTGCTATTGAGATATCACTGCTTTTCTTACTGTTGGGTAAAAGATTTTTATGTTAGTGATATTAGCATTTTTTCTGTCACATTTACGGCAAATATTTTTCATCCTGTATAATTTGTCTTTTATTTTTGTTAGTGATAGTTTATCTATAAATGATTTAAATTTTTATGAGAGACAAATTGATCATGTATTTTATGTTATTGTCCTCTTTTTTGTTCAAAATTCTTGTCTGAACCCCCTACATCAGTAAAATACATACCTATATTTTCTTGTATTTTTTTCTTTCTAAAATTAAGGTATAACTTATATTCTATTTTTAATGGTTTTATCTCTTTCATTTTTCGTATTTGTTAATAGCTGAAAATAATTTTGTTATATCAATGTAGTGAGGCCCACACTGAATATTTAACAAATTTCTGCCAATCTAATTAAGCAATCTGTCCCTTCCCCCATTGGTTAGTGAAGATGTTTCATCATATGCAGTAGACCCTTAATTAATAGTCCAAGAAGTATAGTAGTTGGCTTTGGACCTTGATCAGCCACAGGTGGGTTCAGATCCTGACTCGGCTACGTTTTTTTGGTCTCAGGCAAGGTATTTAGCCCATCGAATCCTCAGCTTTCTCACGTGTATCAGAGGGATGGTAAGGAGGATTCATTATACAGTTCTAGATTTAGCATGCGGTGTATCACCTAAGAAACATTCAATACAGTACATATTAGCTACTATGATTTGACTATGATATCGATACAGTTATTTCATACGTTAATAAATCCTGATGTTCTTGAACGGTGTACAAAGCTTTAATTGAGTTACTGAGAAATAAAAAAAAATTAAACGAAGCTGCATTCACATCTCTACAATAGGCATTAGCGTGGCTCACTCATAGCTAAATGATACCATTCCACATCCACGGGGCACATAATTCATACCATGCCTTAGAAGGAAGATTTGGAAGGATAGAAAACCAGATTATGTCAAAAGTTAGAGGAATTTGAAGGTAGGGATTTTCTGTATTACTTTAATTTTTTACAATAATTATGTATATTGAGGGAAAAACAATAAAGATGTTTATGGAAAAAGTGCATACCTCAACAAAGTTAGGGATCAATCACCATCCAAGATTTCATTGCAAATAGGAAAAACATCAACACTTAAAGCTGCAAATGCAGAGGCCTTTTAGGAGCCATTTCACGGTATATCTCGTTTTGTCAATCTCTAATTTCTTGTGCCAGTTTTATTTATTGTAGTTTTAGACTGCACTTTCATACCCTACATTAATCTTCATTTTGAAATTTTACTTAGCATCTCTTGCCCATTTTTCTTCCAGATGAAATTTAGATTCACTTTAGGCCTCTCCAATTACCTACCTGTCATCTCTCCCTTGGATTTCTGACAAGTATATCAAACTTATTCTCAAATCGAACTCCCTTCTCAGTAAATGGCAACAGTGACCCTCCATTTGCTGAGAATGAAAACCACGAAATGAATCCTTAACCACTCTTTTCCTCTTCTACCCTGCATCTAGTCTGTCAGCAGTTTGGACTTCTATTATTCTATAGAGACCCATCATTCAATCACTTCTCACCTCCTCCACTCCTGCCACCCTTTATTTCTTGCCTGAAAAATTGCCCGAGGTTCCTAACTAGTCTTCTGGCTTCCAGCCTTGTCCCCCTACATTTTATTCTCAACACAAGAATCAAAGGGATCCTTTTAAAATCTAAGTCAGATCTTATCCCTCCTCTGCTCAAAACTCCCCAGTGACCTGCCATCGCACTCAGAATAAAACTCAAAGCCGCTACATGATTCACCCCACCCACCCACCTCTTATTGCTTTCAAATCATTTCCTACTACTCTCCCTTCATTCACTCTGCTCCAGCCACGAGACCTCCTGGCCTCTTGTTCTTTGCATAACCAGGCACATCTCACCACCTTTGCTTCTACATGTCTCATACCCTCGCTTGCTTCGGGTCTCAATACAAATGTTACCCTATCAGTGATTCCCTCCTTAAACTACTTAAGTAAAATGGTAACACCACTACCACATTCTGTCTTGGTTAACATCCTTTCGTTTTCTTTATAGCACTTATTACTATCTTTTGACATGTAAAATCACTTACTGTGTACTGTCTGTCAGAAGGTCTCTGCGATGTTAATGAGAAGACTATTAGATACATAAATTAATTTGAAAAATTTTTTCAATAATTCTTCTTCCCTTGCAGAACTTTGGTATTATCTCAGTTTGTTGAAATCTTTTCTGTCTCTTAGTGTGTGTATGCCTTAATTACAGTTCTTATTCTGTGGGACTAAATCATTTCTTACAAGTTTTTCATAGTTATTTTCTTTCTCTTTTAATTGAGATATACTTCACATATCATAAAATTTACCGTCTTAGGGTACAATGTATGGTTTTTAGCCTGTTCACAAATGGTGCAACCATGACATTATCATCATCCCAGAAAGAATCCCCATGCTCTGTAGCAGTCAGTGCCTATTCTCCTCACTCAGCACCTGGCAACCACTACTCTCCTTTACTTCTCTGTGGACTTGCCTATTCTGGATACTTCATATAAATGGAATAATAAGGTATATAGACTTTTTGACCTGCTTCTTTCACTTAGCATAACATGTTTTCAAGGTTCAACCAAGTTGTAGCGTATATATATATACTATACATATATAATATATATACATACATATATATATATATATATATATATATATATATATATATATATATCAGTATCTTACTTCTTTTTGTGGCTGAATAATATTCCATTGTATAATATACATATTATTTATCCATTCATTAGTTGATGGACGGTTGTTTGTACCTTTTAGCTATTATGAATAATGAGACTATGAATATTTGTACAAGTTTTTGTGAGAACATATGTTTTCAATTATCTTTCGTGTGTACTTAGGAGTAATATTGCTAGGTCATATGATAACTATGTTTAACTTTTTGAGGAACTGCCAAATTGTTTTACACTGCAGCTGTACCATTTTACCTTCCCAATGGCTATGTATGAGGCTTCTAATTTCTCCACATCCCCACCTATTTTCTGTCTTTCTTATTATAGCCATCTTAGTGGGTATGAAGTGGTATCTCATTTTGGTTTTGTTTTGCACGTTACTAATGACTATTGATGTATGCACCTTTCTGTATGTTTGTTGGCAATTTGAAAATCTTCTTAAGAGAAATGTCTATTCAGGTCCTTTGCCCATTTTTAAATTAGATTTTTGTTGTTGAATATAATAGTTCTTCATATATTCTGGATACTAGACCTTTATCAGATATGTGATTTGCAAATATTTTCTCCCTTTCTATGGGTTCTCTTTCTCACTTTCTTATAGTGTCCTTTGAAGCATTAAAATTTTTAAAATTTTGATGAAGTTCAATTATCTGTCTTTGGGGATGGGGTTGCTTATTCTTTTGTTATCATATCTAAGAAACCATGGTTTAATCCAAAGTCATAAAGATTTAGCCCTATTTTTTCTTCTGAGAGGTCTATCGTTTTAGCTCATACATTTAGGTCTTTGATCTATTTTTAGTTAATTTAATGCATGGTATGAGGTAGGTGTTCAACTTTCTTCTTTTGCATGTGGATATCCACTTGTCCAATCACCCCTTATTGAAAGACTATTCTTTCCCCACTAAATGGTCTTATCACTCTAGTCAAGGTCAAACTCAATTGATTATGGATCTATGGGTTTATTTCTGGACTTTCAAGTCTATCCATTGGTCTGTATGTCTTAGCTGAGCTTTTGATAAATACAGAAGTGAAATGGGTACATTTTGTTCTCTAACAAGTACCTGGAATATAGTTGAACACTGACCTATGCTTCTTACCTGTCAGCTGGCATGGGTAGGAGGCTGACATCCTCCTCTGAGAAATGAGAATCTTAAGAAAGACGTGCATCTGAAAAGAAGGTGGAACTCCGATCAGCACCAAGAGTCTCCTTGGGACAAAGTGACAAATAAGGGCCCAAATTCCAATCCATATAGTGTGGCTTCAAGAATTTGAAGCCTAGTAAATTTTAGGTAGATACAATTCGATACACCCATCTCAGCACCCTCAAATTCATCTGGTAAATATTTATTGAGCCCCTACTCTATGCTGTGCACAATAAAGCAGCTTTAATTTAAAGACTTTTTTTCCTGGCATACTTCTGACATAAACTACTTGCAAAGTTACCAAAAATAGTTAAGTTGGTTATATAAAAACTATCAATTTTTTTATGGGTCAAAAACAGTTGAATGGTGGCTCTAGTTTGCAAACAGTGAATTTCTAGTCCTTTTCTTTATCAGTAATTAGCTCATAGGCCTACTATCTGTTCAGGCCATTCCCTGGTCAAGGTAATAACACTATCATCTGTGTATGATAGAAATGCTTGTCTTTCTGTTCGACTTTGTTGAAGGGGGGAGATCTAATGGATTGCATAAAAATTACCCAAAATGATACCAGATTATTAACAGGCAATATGTAAAGAAGGGGGCAGAGAATAATTTTTCTGGGTCTGGAAGCTTTGTCCATCTGTATTTAGGGTCCAAAGCTTTTTTTGCAATATTATATGGTCTGCCAGAGCAACCAAAAATTGATCCCTTTCTTCCTCTTTTTGGTGCCAGAGATCCTAGGGCAGCATTGTATTGTTTGTGTCTGGTAATATTTAATCTTGATGACAGCTGGAACAAACGTGGTTTTATGCTCACCTCAAGTTCTATCACAGTGTATTACAGTGAACTCAGAAAAACAACCCATACTTTTAAATAAAATTATTCTTTTTTAAGTTGCTTAAAATTGAGACTTCCATTTGACATTATAAAAATCAACAACTCTGTTCATCAAAAGACACCATTAAAAGAGAGAAAAGGCAAGCCACAGACTGGAAAATTGGTATTTACAAAACACATTTGCAAAACTCATCTAAAATTTATAAAGAACTTCTGCAAATCAGTAAGAAAAAGACAACCCAAAAGGCTAAAAGACTTGCGCTTCACAAAAGAGGCTGGTCAACTGCCCAATGAGCATATAAAATGATATTTAACATCTTCAGTTATCAGGAACATGCAGATTAAAATCATAATGAAATTCTACTATCCATCCATCAGAAAGGCTAAAATCCAAGGTGTTGGCTAGGTTATGGAGCAACTGGAACTCTCATACACTGCGCATGGGAAAATAAACCAGTACAAGCGCGCCGGAAACTTGTTTTACTGTATTGTTAAAGCCAAAAGTAAATATATGTCCTAAGATCCAGCAAGTCTACTCCTGGGCATGTACCCAACAGAAATGCATACATATGTGCATCAAAAGACATGCTCCATAATGTTCATGGAAGTATTGTTTGTAAGAGTCAAAAACTGGAAACAGCTCAAGTGGTCATAGCAGTTGAATAAATTAATAAATTGTGGTATATTCATACAATGGCACACTACACAGCACTGAGAAAGAATGAAGTACAGCTAACTTGAAATGACATTAAACCTCACAGATATGTTGAGCAAAAAACTAGACACAAACAAGTACACACAGTGTGGTTCCATTTAAATCAAGTATAAGAACAGGCAAAACGAATCTATGGTAAAAGAGATCAGAACAGTGGTTACTTTAGGTAGTGCTTTGCTGGGATGGAGGCTTGAGGGAGTCTTCTTGGGTACTGGAAATATACTATAGGTCAATCTAGATAGTGTTACATGGATACATACATGTGTAAACATTCATTAGCCATGTATACTTAAGGTTTGTGTACTTTATTGTACTTCAGTTATAATTAAAACTTTTAAAGGTATATTTAAAAAATAAAGTTTTCCAGTTTACCATCATGTCTTCTGTGAAGTCAGGCAACTGCCCCAGCAGACAACTAGAGGGATATTCTCTGAAGAATTCAAGCAAGTAAAATTGGAGATCAAATTGGCTTCATTAAGCTATTCGTGGACATGGCAGCATCCCTTCTAGCAACTAGAAGGCAGCTCCCAGAGGTATACAAACTGGACGTTTTTATAGGAAGAAGCGTAGGGCAAGGGAGCTAGTAACAAAAGATAAGACTGGATTATTTTGGGCTGGGACATTTTTGGGAGGGGGTAAGAAAACAGGAAGGTGTTTTATCATGCAGATTGCTTCTTTATAATGGGGGAATGGAGACGATACACTTTAGTTATATTTGGCTTTTAAAATAATATTTTAAAATGTAAAAAAAGAGGAAAGCTAAATGTAATGTGGTCCCCTGGATGGAATCCTGGAATAGAAAAGGACATTAGGGAAAATCAATAAAATCTGAATAAAGTATGGAGTTTAGTTAATAACTATGTGCCAGTGTGGGTTCATTAGTTGTGAGAAATGTACCATAGTGATGAAAGATGTTAACATAGGGGAAACTAGATGTGGAGTATATGGGACCTCTCTGTATTATCTTTGCAACTTTTCTGTAAACCTAAGACTATTCTAAAATTTAAAAGTTTATTTAAATTTAAAAAAAAAATTGGAGGAAAGAACTTTTACTTCAATCTCAGACAAATCACAACTTTGGCATAAGCGTACCGTATTTTCCTGAAAATAAGACCTAACCAGACCATCAGCTCTAATGCATCTTTTGGAGCAAAATTAATATAAGACCCGGTCTTATATTATGCTATATAAGACCGGGTCTTATATTATAGTAAAATCAGACTGGGTCTTATATTATATTATGTTATATAAGACCCAGTCTTATAGTAAAATAAGACTGGGTCTTATAGTGAAATAAGACTGGGTCTTATATTAATTTTGCTCCAAAAGACACATTAGAGCTGATGGTCCAGTTAGGTCTTATTTTGGGGGAAACACGGTAGTGTTCAGGCCACATGACTGTAACTAAGCATCAACCTTGATCAGATCTCAGTCTAATCATAGGTTCTGTAATTTTCAGTAATGGCGGAAAACAAACCATGAAAGCTGAAACTACAAGTCAAAACACGTAAAATCATAAAACATGGAACTGATTAGACAGGAAAGTACAGGTAAGGTGTTGTGGAAATAGGAAATCATTGTAATTTCTTGAGTTAGGAGCTGATGTGGTGAGAGCAATGATTTAGGAATTTATTCTATGAGCAGTTTGCAAAATAGATTGAAGTTGGGGAGAAACTGAGGCAGGGGGACCAGCAAAGAGGCAATAACAGGCATGTGAAACGAGTCTCAATTCTAAAACCCTAAAATGAAACTTATGGCAAAGGGTTCAAGCAATGTTATTCTTAGTGCCACATACAACCTGTCTTAGGCACCTGGGAACAAGAAAAGCTTATTGTGGAGATGGGTGTATCAGGAGATCTTACCCCGACTCCATCAGGTATTTGAATCACAGAACTATTTTATGTCCCCTTCTTCCAAGTCCAAGCTCTCCTAGTGCCTTGTCAGGACTGTATCTTGACATCTTTGCATGTCTTGCAGCAGCCCCATGCTTGTTTGATTGTCAAACTTGAGAAAACACTTCTTTTTAGTTGGAAATTATTTCAAACTTACAAAAAAGTTGCAAGAATAAGAATAGAATACTACACAAAAAAACGTAGACGCTTGTTACACCTATTGTTAAATCTCTCTCTCTCTCTCTCTCTCTCTCTCTCTCTCTCTATATATATATATATATATATATATATATATACACACACACATATATATACATACATATATACATATATGTATACATATATGTATGCATATATATCTTGTATTTTTGAACTGAGAATAATTTGCACATAGCATGGCCCTTTAACCCTAATGACTTCATTGTGAATGTCCTAAGAATTAGGATATCTTTTTACAAACCACAGTATAGTTGTCAATTTTGATACATTTACTCAGTAACTGTCTCTTGAATAGAACAGAACTATGAAAATACTCATTATCCTGGTCTGACCTGTCCTATTGTTAACTGAGTCACGGGCATGAAAAATCCAAAGTTTCATTTGAATTTCAGGTTTGGGTGTTTGAGGGTACCATAGAATCAGATTTTTCATATTAGTTTTGAATTTGATCCATTATGTGTTTGTTTGACTCAGTTGTTCAGCTATTCTAAAAACACCTTTGTCAAAGAATAATACTGACACCAATAATGGCAAATACTAATCTAGCAATCCTAATTACTCATATGTGCCAGGTACTATTCTAAACATTTTGTATATGTTAATATTAATGCAGTTAATCCTCACAACAACCATAAAGGAACATACCGTGATTATCTTCATTTCATACATGGGGAAATGTGGGCACAGAAATTAAATAACATCCACAAATAAACAGCAGGTAAGGGAATAAAATCAGGATTTGAACCCAGGCTCTTAGACATCTTTCTTGTCTGTTAATATCTCTCTCTCTCTCTCTCTCTCTCTCTCTCTCTCTCTCTCTCTCTCTCTCTCTCTCTCGTGTGTGTTTAGCCTTATTACATTTCACAGTGTCTTCTCTAAAGATGATCCCACACTATTTTTTTGTTATTGATTACTTCTCATTGTGTCACGTTCCCCTAGGAGAGAAGCATTCATTTTCTTGATGTGTTTATTTTTCAGCTGAAGAAAAGGTGACTGGTCCCTTGAGCCCGGAAGAATGAACTCAGAGGAGGCTGTTTATACAAGGGTCTCCCACTCACCAGCTGTTGAGTCTGTACATGAAGAGCAGGATCGTATTACTTCAATGAAAGCATGTAACCATGTTCCCAAACCACTGACAGCCAAGTAGATTTAGTACAGTGGGGTGGCCTAATAAATATTTAATCAGAAGCATTTGATACAAATCTGTCTTGCAGCAGCGTCTTCAATTTAGGGTTGTCTCCTTATCTAGCCTCATGTATGCTAAAGTGATCCTTGCTACTTCTCACCGCAGTGCCAGCACTGATCTCTGGAGCCACGATGGAATTCTCCTCATTTGGGCTGTGTCTGTCCTGTTTGACTGCTATTTATAGAGACAATGTGGGTTAATAACTACTTGTTGAGTGCCTGTTCCAGGCCAGTCATCAGGCTGGGTGCTTTACAAACATTTAATCCTCACAAAAATTCCATGAAGTTGCACTTGTTTTCTTCACGTTGCCTCCGAGCAAACAGAGGCTCAAAGGGGTTGTGCGCTATGCGTGAGAGCCCACAATTGGCAGAGTCAGGGCTCAAATCGAGGTCTAAATCCAAAGCCCCTCCACTTTAACATGCTGCTTTGCCTATTACTGTTCTAGAGATAATTAGCCCATAATATCATCACTGGTCTTCCTTTCATAAATAGAGGTGGGGATGAGGGTATATGAGAAGTGCCTGAGAGAGAAGGTCAAGGAGGCTTTAGTGTCACCGCACCGAAGAATCACAGAATTATTTTCTAAGAAAAATAACACAATGTTCTTTCAGATCAGAAGTTGATTAACTATGGCCGGTGAGTCAAATCCAGCCCCCAACCTATTTTTATAAATAAAGTTTTGTGGGAACACAGCCACACCCAATGTTTTATGTATTATCTACGGCTGCTTTCTCTCTACAATGGCAGACACTGTATGGCCTGCAAAGCCTAAAATATTGACTATCTGGGCCTTTCCAGAAAGTTTGCAGACCCCTGTTTTGGATGACTTAGGAAGAAAGCCAACTGTTCTCATTAAGGCCAATTTATTGTGTGTGTTTTTTCCATTTGACTGAAAAACTACTTAAAGATTTGTGATGCTGAGATAATCACCGTATTCTAATGGTGGTAGGGGAAGGGTAGAGGGCTGTAGGGATGTAACCAGGGAAGGTTAAGGGATGGAGTAGAAGAGAAAGGTCAGGCCCTCCGCGTCCCCAGCCAACTCCTCACCCCAGGCTCATGTCACTCATTCCTTCCTTTTCCTCCTGCCAAATCAAGTTTCTTAAAATAGCTCTTTGCTCATAAACTTGGAAGTGGCTTCCCTCTTACCACATGCTCAAATCCCAACACCCCAGCCTGCAATTTAGAGACCACAGCAATGTGACCCCTACTAACCTTCCTTTCCACCTCCCCTTTTTTCTTCTCTTTTTTTTAACTATGAGGAAGTCATGCCAAATTTGAGTTTATATTTCAAAGCCATTTTACTTGTCTTTGGTTCACTTTTACGTAAGCAGAAAAGCAGACATATAATATTTGTAGGTCATGGATTTAATAACAGAAAACCAGGTTGAGCTTTCATATAGGATGCCACTTCACCTAAGGTAAAAGTTATAAACAAAAGAAAACTTTATAAATGTACTAGTTACTTTTCTGTACTAGACATTATCCAATTGTATTTAGAAAATAAGTTCTAAGGTTTTGTTTCATTTTTAGATTGTAATATCATAAGCTTTCTCCCACATTGCTATGTATTTTTCATAAAGATAATTTTTCATGGCTGCAGAATATTTCATCTTTTATATGTTGCAAAGCTTTCTTAATACTTCCCTGGCATTTGGGCATTGAAGGTTGCTATTTCCATGCATTTCTTCTCCTATATCCATTCCCTGGAGTTGTGCTCATTCCCACCTTTGCTCAAGCTGTTAAGAGGTCATATCTTCCCTTCTTGTCTGCTTGTCTTAAGTCCTACCCTTCCACTGTGAGTCCTTCCCCCTTCAAACTCCGATTGCTAGGGACATTTTCAAACTGACCCTCAAAATGAGGGATGGATTTCAAGAGACTTATTTCCCTAGGAAGTGCTGACATACTGGAGAACCATCTGAATCTGACAGCAATGACATTGCAGTACCAAAGGGCTCAAAAACATCCTCGTTTCCTGGTGATATACTCAGTAGAATGACTTATTTTAGAAAATAATAATAGCTAACATATTATGTCCTTTCTATATATCAGGCATTATTCTAAGCACTTTATATACACTGTCATTTATCTTCATGACAACCCTTTCAAATGGGTGCTGTTAATACTTTCATTTTACAAATAAGAAAATTGAGGTACAGAGAGATGAAGGCAACGTAGCTGTGAAGACTTGGTATTTGAATTCAGATGGTCTGGGATGGGAGTCTGGATGCTTATTCACTATGGCCTTTTATCTCCCTAGTCTCAATCACCCAGTCTCAATCCGGCCCACATCATTTTCAGAGTGTATGCAGAGGGACAGGGGATGCTGAGTAATGTTCTTGCTGGGAACAGAGAGCCTGTTCCTCTGTTGGAGAGACCTGGCTGGAGGCCAGCATCCTTTCCTAATGAGATCAACAGGCAGACACTTTTGCTTTGTCCTTGGTCATTCTCTGACCAAGAGGCATTTCCAGAGCAAGGCAGGATGTGATGGAAACACCTGTGTCTTCCAGACCTCACTCATTTCAGTGTCCCCAGTGCCTAGCATAAAACAGGCCATCATACATGGAGAAAGTATTGTGACATGGTAATATCACAATTGTTATAGCCTAGTTAAATGCCCCTCTCATGCCCTCTCCCAGGAAGGAGTGGGGCCTCTTGCAATGATTATATGAGAGTGAGTTTGGAAAGAAGAGATTCAGAGCACATTCCAGAGGTGTGTATAATTGCAAAGCTGAGTCAGAAAGGGAATGAATTGGCCTCTAGTTTGAAGAATGATAGAACATCAGTGTTCAAAAAGGTGTTAAAATTATCATTGCCAGCCACCCTCCAGTGCCTGATTCCGCTAGGATAGCTCTGCCAAGCAAATGCCCAGCCCCCTACTTGGATACCTCTACTGATGGGGACCTCATTACCAAACAAAGTTCATTTCAGTTTTGTATGGATGGTTCTGTTAGAAAGTTGGACTTTTGTTGAGGGGAAATCTATCTTTCTGTAGCTTCCATCCATTGGTCTAATTCTATAATACCTGTGGGATGCTAGAGAACACGTCAGCTCCCTCTTCCACACAACAGCCCTAGAGAGATTTGAAGTATGCCACATCCTCCCTGAATTTTTTCCTCTCCAGGCTAAATACTCATAGGTGCTTTAATTGTGTCTCTTCTCACATGGTTTCCAGGCCCTTTGTCAGGTTTGTGTGTACTGACTACTTCTCATTTTACTTAGAGGTCTCCAAGTATGGAGCTAGCCCACCCCATAGAGCTCCAGCTCACATCAGAGCAGAACCATCCTCTCCCTGCTATGAGAAATTAAATGTCTATCATGAGTTTCTAGGATCAGAAATTAGTATTCTGTGTTCCCAGGGGTTCCAGGATTTTTGAGTGACTTTGTTTTTTGAGTGACTTTGTTTTTAGGTAGAAGGAGGCAGGAAGAGATGTGGTTGGGAAGAGATGATAATAGCTAATATTTTTTGAATGCTTATTATATGCTAGACACTGTGCTAAACACTTAACATGAATTATCTCATTTAATTCACTCAGCACCCCTTGTAGGTGGTACTGTTATGACGCCTATTTCACAGCTGAAGAAACTGAGGCTTAGAGAAGCTCAGCGTTCCTCCAGACTAGGTGGTGTATGCCAAGACTCAGGCCAGATATTAGTAACAGGGAGCAACAGGTGGAGATTTTGGGCTTCAGAAAAGAGCAGTATCAGGGCAGTGATTGTGCTTCAGAAAAGCCAGGTATATCAGTGAAAAGGGGAGTTAGGGGTGAGCGCAGAACTTCTAAGGCCCCAAAGATTGAGAGGGAGAAAGCCACACAAGGGTGGCACAGAAGGATGTGATGTGCAGGGGAGTAATAATAGTCACAGTTACCGTTTGCTAAATGTGTACGAAACCAGGAGCTTTGCATACGTAATCTCCCTTAATCCTCACAACCCTAACTGGGAATCATTATTATGATTGCTATGTAACACATGAGGAAATTAAGGCTTATTGAGGTTAAATGACTCTGAAGGCTGCACAGCTGGTAAGCCACAGGGTCAGGATTTAAATTCAGGCCACTGACTCCAGGCCTGTGGCCTTATACCTAAAGGGGAAGACTGTTGGCAACATTTAAGGGGAGGAAGTTTCTCTTCTAAGAGATGGGGGAATCCCAGAATTTATGAGGGATCTCAGGCTGCAGGCAATGCTTGGCAAGAGAGGACAAGGAACCTGGCTCTGGAAGACACAATTTTGTCAGACTGTTAACATCAGCAGTGTCAACCCTGAGGCTATCCTAACTTATTCCAGTAGCAGAAACCTAAGAGGTGAAATGTCACCTGTTTTTATGCCTCCCTAGCTGCTTTTATCCTTTTTTAAAAATGTAAGCAATGTGCTTTCTCTTAGTTCAATGGTCCTTAAGCTTTAGTGTGCATTAGAATAACCTGGAGGTCGTGTTAAAATACGTTACACCCCACTCCCAGAACTTCTGATTTAGTACATCTGAGGATGAAGCCTGAGAACTAGCACTTCTAACAAGTTACCAGGTGGTGCTGACGCAGCTGGTCCTGGGAATACATTTAAGAATGCTTTAGTTTATTAGTAAGGCTACTTTTGCAAATTTCTAAACTCACTTGGCTGTGAAAAGGTAAGTACAGAAAAAGCAAAGGACTTGCCCATAAGCCAGAAGCACCGGGAATGAGTTGGTGGGTGCAGACTTAGTGAGTCACTCCAGCTAGGTGAGTGACTGGCGGGAGAGCCTGTATGTGCTGGGGAAGATAAAAGTCACAGCCAGAGGAGACTAGCTATTCCTGGATAGGAAGGAGGGGAGCAGAAGGCTCCAGTGACCTGGTCAAGGGAGCAGAGTGGCCACAGTGACAGAGACCTGGTGAGGGCAGAAGTCAAATGGGGTAGAGCTCTTGTCAAATGCTACAGGCTTCTGGCTGGGCTGCAGGGAAAAACAGGAGAGGGAGAGGGCAAGCAGCCAGGAGTGAGCTCCTTGGGATCGTGGCCTGTGACAGAATCTGGTGATCACATTTCAGCTGCGACTCACTGTCTCCAAAGCCTCTTTCTGCCTGTGGATATGCCCATCAGTCATAAAGTGCCCAGGAGTTGCCCTCTGACAGTAGCGAGGTGAAGTCCTTGCAGCAAGAGAACTGAAGACAGCACTAAATGCTATTTCTTCCCCTTAGTGGTGGGTCCCACAGTGGCAGGCAGGGCCAAAGCTGGGGAGCTCGTAGGCAGGTGGTTTGACCTCTGATGTTCTCCAGTTCCTGGAGCGGCATTTCTCCCTCGTGGGAAACTGACTCAGCTGCAGTCTGTGCGCAGTGCAGAGAATGGCTTTTGTGGCTGCAGCAGTGGGCTCATGGCTGGGTGTCTGGCTGCTCTCACTGCTCCTTGAGGTATTAGAACGGCTTGGATGGGAGGCTCCTTTCCCTTGGTACCAAGAGATGGACCATCTCTCTGCAAGACTGCATGCCATTAGTCCTTTCAGCTGCAGGAGCAAAATCATACTCACAGGCCCTCCCTGGACCCTGGCCTTCAAGCACTATCCACCTAGCTTGAGCCAAGTTCCTGTTTTCCCTCTTGTGACCTTCATCCTGTTTCTTATACATATCTGTCCAGTTAACAGAGGATTTGTTGAGGGCATACTAGATGGCAGGCCCTCAAGGAAATCACAATATAGTCAAGGAGACCCATGTACAGCAATAATTACAAATTACAGCCTTGTAGGATAAATGCTGTTCCTTAAACACAAAGCTCTTGCCCTCTTAGGACATTTGTATTTGCTGTTCCTTCTGTCTAGAATGCTCTTCCCCAGATCTTTGGGTGAGGTCACTTTACTCAGGTAACTTCTGAAAGAGCCCTTCCCTGACTATCCTATGGAAAATAAGCCCTCCCAATTCTGAGTCCATTACCATATGATTTTTCTTTAGGGCACCTCTAACCATCTCACATTAATTAATTAATTAGTTAATTATCTATCTATCTATTTTTTGGTCAACCTCCCATACCAGATTGTGAGCTCTGCAAGAGAGCTGGGCCTTGTCACTGCTGAATTCTCAGTTCATAGAACTGGTACCTAGTAGGTACTCAATATGTAGTTCCCTTTTGTTCATTCATCATAAGTGATTACCCAGTTGAACTTTTCTGAGCCTCTCTATAGTCAATGAAATGGAGAATGAGGCCTGTCTGGTTGGGGAAGAACATTTTCAAGCCTATCTTCCCAAGCTTTCTACAGTCTGCACTGTCCCTTCATTCCAGACTGAACGTGTTCTAGCTCCCCACGAATTACTATAATATACTGAGCTTTAAGTAGGTACCGGGGCCTTCACGTTATTTAATCCTTACAATGCTCTGCAAAGTCAGCATCATTTCTTTGTTTTACCTAAGATGAAACAGGCTCAGGGAGAGTGACTCGCTCAAAATCACAGATAGCAACGTGTCCAGGGGGGCTCTCTGGAAAAGGTCTACCAGACTCCACAGTCTACCCACCTTCTGCCAAGTTCCTACAGGCCTTTGCCATCACATCTCCACCCTAGCCCTTTCCTTCTCACGGGACAGCTGGGCCTAGGCTAGCCTGGTTGGTCCTCCACCTGCAGTGAGGGAAGGTGCTTCAGATGTCCGCAGGATGGAGAGGGGGCTGATCTATCTCCACCGCCAGAATTTTCCTTCCCGCGCCCTCCCCACGGGCCCGGCTGATGGATGCCCAGTGGTCCATTCCAAGGCCTGCAGCGATCGCGCGCGCCGGAGGAAGGAGACTGGGGAAGGAAGGAGAAGCTCCTTCAAAGGACCCGCGCGCACTCTCTCCTCCCTGCGGTTCCCTCCCGGCACCCAACACCCCCAGCACTGTCCAGTCCGGAGGCAACGCGCATGCGCGGGGCGCTCCTCGCCCCCTCCCTTCGGCGGGCCGCCCTTTCACCCTGGCAACCGAGGCGCGACGAGGGCGCGCGCGCGGGCTGGGTGCGGACCGGGCGGGGCCGGGCGGCACCGGTGCGGGCTGTGGCTTAGGCGGCGGCGGCGGCCCAGGACAGCGGCGGCCGCGGGTAGCGGTCTTGGCCTGTCGGACCTCCTTCGCCATCCCACACCGTTCTTCGACGTGGTTTCGGGCCCAGCGGACTTAGCCCCTGGCCATGGACTCCCAGAAAGTAAGCGGGGTGGGGGGCGCGGGCCCGCGGAGGCCGGGAGCAGGGTGGGCGGGGCGCCCCGGCCGGGATGGGTGGTTGGCGCGCGGGCCTGGTGGGGCCCGGCTGGGCTGCGACCACGGAGGGTGAGGCCCCCGGCCTTTCTTCCCGGAGGGAGAGAAGGGGCGCCCGCCGGCCAGTGGGGACCGCGCCTGGTGACCCAGGCTGGCCTGTGCGCTGCACTTGGTCCTGGGCCCGGGCTCCTGAGGGCAACAGGGAGGTGTTCCCATTTGTTAATCGTGTTGTGCAGCTCTCTAGGCCCCCCTTGATTCTCGCAGCCTCCCAGATGCTACTGAGGGTTTATCGCTTTCCAGCAGAGGAGGAAACTAAGGCACATGGGGTCTCCCTGCTGACGCCGACGCTGATGCTCTTTCCTCCGCCCTGCCTGCTCCTAGGACTCTTGGCACAATGCATGCTTCTTTAGGTCGGGAACCAAATCTCCTTAGTAGCACCCCTGCCCACCCCCCCTTCTCTAGTATAAGCGGGTCTTGGTGTTTAGTGTTGATTGAATCGAGGGGAAAGAGTTGTCAGGGCAGCGGTTCCACCCTCTTTGACTAGTAGTGTGTGGCTAGTTACAGTTACCTTAGTGGTGATCGTGGCATGTTTTATACTTTCCGAACCAGTTAAGGAAAGGATATACAGAACTAGCCGTTTCAGTTAAGAAGAACAACAACAAAAACAAGTTAGAGAACATAGCCAATGTTTTCAATACAATTAGAAGTGAGTTATTAATATTCAGCCATCATCCCTATATAGAAATCAACCACTCTCTTCTCTTTGTTAGATTATAGTAACTGAAATATAGTACAGTAAGGAAACAAGTGTTATTAATAATGTAGCAGGGAAAAACAAGGGCATATCCAAGAGGGCATTCTTTTCTATTATTAGACAGAAAGCACTGGAAAGACTTACTAGAATAATGTTTTCTGTAATTTTGCCTGGATTCACCTTCCTTAAGGAGCGCTGGGGGCATGAGAGAAGAGTGTAATGCTACATTGACAATTACAGAATTTAATAAAAGTGCAGGTGATTTCATTGTATGCCTGCATCTTGGTACTCAGTTGGGTATACTCGATTTTTATTTCTGTAACTATTAGTAAGACATTTTTAAAAAAACTACCTTTTGTGTTTTGAATATACGTTTAAAACATCTCTGCCTAAATTTGTAAAACATTTCACAGCTTATTGAACTTTTTATATAAAAGTCATATGATATCTGAATGGTGTTTGTTCAGGGCAAATGAAAGGGCAAAGTTTTGGAGTCCAGAGACTTGGGTTCCATTCCGCTGTTTACTGGCTCTGTGATATGGAGCAAAGCACATAACCTTGATTAAAGCATTTCCTTATCTATGCAGTGGAAGTAAGAATATTTTATAGGGTTATTGTAAAAATCAGGTAAATAGTTATGAAAACAGTGTTATTAAAGTGTACAAAGTGCTAAAATACTCTATGCGCTGTAAAATACAATTTTAAAAAGTATTTTAATATGGATCACCTTATATTGCCAGGGCATGCATTATCCCTCACTTTAATGAGGACTTAAGGAGGTGTGACTCTTTCAAGGTCATATCACTAGCCATAGGCTAAGTAAGATTTGAACTTACTTGTTCTCATTCCAAATGATGTGTTTGGGTACCTATACATACCATGTGCGGTTTCTTCAGAGGTAGCAAAGAAATAACTGTTCTTTCTTAATGGCATTAATGTAGCTTATTTGCGATAACTTTGAGAATCAACTTCACAATATTAGAAAATGTGTTGAATTTCCCTGGTGGTATCAAATAATATTTCTAATTTAAAAAAAACAACCCTTCATTTTGTTTTATATCTTAAAATGAGTATCTGGTGTTAATGCTTATCACCGTGAATTATAATCATGAATACTGCAGAATCAGTTATATACCTCGACTAATAATGAACTAAACTGGATATTTATTTCTCTTTAAATAGGACAGTAAGCAGTACATCCCTGGCATGATTTTTCTTTCCTACTATGGACTGTTACAATGAAAATAGGAGCAGGGATGGTATCTTAGTGTAAGGAAAATAATTAGGTACTGTAAGTGGCAAAGGGTGACAGTGGCTTGAATATATATACCTGTTTGTAAGGCATTGGGATTTGGGCTTTAAATTATTAAGAGGATGGCTTTGGAGCCTGTTCTCCAGCCCTACAATTTATCAGCTGACTGAGCTTGGGTAATTTGCTGTGTGTGTCTCCATTTCCTCATCTATAGAGATAATAATTATACTTATCTCAAAGGGTTATTGTGAGGATCATGTTAATTTTGAAAAATCACTTGGTGCACACATGAGTACTATCTGTTAGCTGTTGTTACTAATTTCATAATTCCATCTTCAAAATAACTCTCCATTTTTTGTTAATTTGTGTAACTATTTTTCTAATCCAGTCTAGCCAATTTTTTTTTAATCTTTGCCCTTAAGTTTGAAAGTATGTTTTCTGTTTTTAATGTATGTAAGAAATGACTTCAAATGGTGGTGCCAAAGAAGAGTTGTTAAATCCTAGTTGAAAGAAGATTGGAAGTTCTCACTCATGCAATCAGACAATAGAGGTTCAGTTAACTGGACAGTCTTACAGAAGCTTGATGGTGGCTAGTCAGCAAATGGATTAGCTTGACCAGCTGCTTTTTTTGTCCGTGAAAATAACTTGGACTTCAGTGTTGTGTTAGCAACAGATGCTTTGTTTGAGTAGAGGAAGAAAATATAATTGCCTTGGGTATGTAAGGCATACTGTTGGATACAGAGAACCACAGTATTATCTCCCAGAAATAAACAGAGGGATTTTGTTTATATCAAGTTTCTGGGACACTTTTGTGAACAGGATGTGTTATAGATAGGTGGTTTTGTTTGATACTTAAACCTTTTGATTATGTCCTTAAGTGGTTTTAAGATAAAATCCCAAAGGTTTCTTTACCTGATAAAATGTGTATATTCAAAGAAACCATTGAAACAAATGAGACATTTGTGCCTTTCTAGAATCTTGGTGCTTAAAATTTGATAGTTTAAGTTAAATTTTTGTACAAGGGATCATTCACATTCATAGGAGTTACTGTTCCTAGCAAAAGGTCCATGCTGTAGGAATAATAAAAGAGAAGAGGAAGGGGGAAGGGGTCCCAGAGGAAGGGCGTCACCAAGAGCATACATTGTCAATTGTTTGCTTTCTCCCACTTTTTACTGTGTGTTCTTTACTTTCTACTGCTTGGAAAGGGTTAGTGACAGTCAGATGAGGCTTGACTGTATAAGAGTGGGCAAACCTAGAGTTTGGAGATTGAACTGAGTAGGGGGAGTTTAAAGCATGACAGCCTGTAGCAAGTAGCATGTCTACACTTACCTTCCTTATCCCAGGCTCCTCCTGTACTCTCGTGTTTGCTATCCTTTGCCTTCATATTGTACCCTAGCAGTTCCATAACCAAAGACCCCCACCATGTCGTGTAATATGAACTGTCTAATGTTGGTCCGCCTTCCTCTTGTTAAAAAAATATTTCCTGAGGAAGGGAAACATAAATGAAAATTGGGTATTGTTTTGCATCCACTGTTGTGGTAGACTGCTTTAAACTCTCACAACAGCTCTTACTCCTGTTGCACAGATATGGAAAATGAAACCCCGAGAGGTTGAGTCATTCAGAGTCACACAGCAGGCACATAATCAGGAGGCAAACCAGGTCTTTCTTCACTGCCCAAGCTTTTTTCATTACCACCCTTTGTGCATGAATCCTTTGCTTTTAAATGGTGGTAAGATTAAAATAATTAAAACTTAAGATGTTAACAGGAATAAACTCCTATAAAGTAGTTTTTTAAAAAGAAGCTAGTTAAGACTAGTGAAAATAGTTGATAGAAAGTATAGAACATGATTTAGATAAAACCCAGGAATTTGATCTTTCTTGTCCCTAATAAAATCATTATTTTTCTGTTTTATATATATATACATATATATAATTATATGTGTGTGTATATACGCGTGTATATATGTATACATATATGTGTATATATATGTGTATATAGCCATATACATATATATGTGTATATATATATATTTATATATGTATACATATATGTGTATATATATGTGTATATAGCCATATACATATATATGTGTATATATATGTGTATATAGCCACATACAAAAACTATTATAATTACACTGATGGTAACCACTTTGAGTACCTCTTGTAATTGTACAAGTAAAATGTGACTTCATCCGTTGTTATCAGTATATATTGAGTATTACAATTTTAACACAGTTTTTTTCCTTTCTTAAAATGTGTATACACTTTTTGGTACTGTGTGTGTGTGTTTGTGTGTGTGTGTGTATGTATTTTCCCTCTCTCCAGCAATTTTTCTCTTTTTTAAGGTGTTTTTTTTTTCTTTTTTTATTGGGGAAGGGGAACGGGACTTTATTGGGGAACAGTGTGTACTTCCAGGACTTTTTCTTCTCAAGTCAAGTTGATGTCCTTTCAATCTTAATTGTGGAGGACGCAACTCAGCTCCAGGTCTAGTTGCCTTTGCTAGTTGCAGGGGGAAAAGCCCACCATCCCTTGCGGGAGTTGAGGAATCGAACTAGTGGTTGAGAGGATGCGCTTGCCCACCATCCCTTGCGGGAGTCGAGGACTTGAACTGGCAACCTTGTGGTTGGGAGCCCACTCGCCCATGTGGGAATCGAACCAGCAGCCTTCGGAGTTAGGAGCATGGAGCTCTAACCGCCTGAGCCACTGGGCCGGCCCCCCAATTTTTCCTTTTTGAGGGAAGGTCTTAGCTTTCTAAACTAGAGTTGTGAACAAGTATAAGTGGGGTTTTATAAACCCCAGCCTAGCACAAACTGCAAACATTTATGCGGAATGGATCAAAGTAATCTGGGATGATACACATGGCATGAGGTACCCTCTTCAAAGGACTGTACTGACCTACTCATGATTACTATATTTAAATACAGGTGTCTTCATTTCTTATTGAACTTTGCAGTTTAAGAAATTAGAAATATAGTGAAGTGGACCGGTTTTTCTTTTTTTTTAATTTTAATCCAGTGGTTCTTTGCAATGCCTAGCTGAATGTAAGCGCATTATTCATGCAACAAACACTTTGAATGTTTACTTTAGTGATAGATATTCCACCCTAGGGTGGACAATATTGAAGTTGGTGGATTTTGTCTCCAGCTTTCTTATTATGTGATTTATCCCCTCAGTTGGCACCTCTTCCCAGTCACAGGTTCTGATAGTATCTAGTCTCAGTTATTGATACTTGTTGATTGATAGCTAATTATATCTTGAACTAATTTATTATAAAGTGTTAGCACAGCCAACCTTTGTGTTTTTGTTACAAGTAATATAAGCTTATTGTAGGAAAATAGAAAATACAGATAAATGAAAATAAAAATCACCCATAATCCTTCCACCCAAAGATACCTCTTTTAACATTTGTATGTATTACATTCCAGTCTATTTTTATGCATATAGAAACTTAAAAAACTATGGTATCATGTTATATATACTGCTTTATAATTTACCTTTCACTTAATATGTCATGAATCTTTTATCATGTCAATATCATTCTGCAGAATTCTTCTGTATGAATGTATTACTTGATTTTTAATCAGTACCATTTTGTTGTACATTTATTTTGGTCCCAACCATTTAATATTATAAATAACATTGAGGTGGACATCCTTGTAGCCAAGTCTCAGCTTAGTCTTACTTACTTACTTATAAATTAGTGGAATAAATCAGTAGAAATAGAATTTGTGAATCAATGTGCATATACTTTTAAAAATCTTTTTGTGTGTTGCCTAGTTGCCCTTCACAGGTTATGCCAGTTTATACTGCTACCAGCAGTACCTGGCAGTATCCCCATCTCCATTCACACGGCACCTCCCTTAATTAGATCGGGGGACCTCTAGTTTCATTGGCTAAACATGAGCTTCCTAGACTGTCCTGAATGGAGCAGCCAGTTTAGCGGTCACTGAACATGGATAAGGCTTCTTCAGCCTCTGACACACTGTATTTCCTTAACTTCTAGATGGGGAGACCTCCTCTTCTGCCCTGATACTGCAGCTGGGCTCAGGGGGAAAGGCAGCATTCCTACCGTGTCCTGCATTAGACTTGTTTTCTGTGGATCACCTCAGTTGCTTCTGTGTACAGGTAGTGCTCCAAACTGTTTCACTGTTGGAGAGGAAGTGGCTTTCTCCTGGTTACCTTGTTGATTATCAGCTTACTGAATTCCTCCACAATACATAATTCTCCTGTCTCAGCTCCTTGCAGCACATGTGAGCACAGTACTCTTGTTTGTGTTCCCATAGCTGTGGTCAGCTGGTAAGATTCTGGTTGTCTAGCTTACTAGCTGGATAGAGCTTTCTAGATTTCAACTCTTGTTACCTAATTCAAAGGAGAGGTCTGTGGTGTAGCATGATGCAAATGGCATCGTTCCTAGTAGCATTAGGATATTTTCTAAGAATTCTATCTGCTGGTTTCATTGATTCTTTTTGTATGGTTTCAGGAACCCTATGATTGTTGTGTGTAGTCCCCAGCAGCGTAAGGGGCCGAGGGTGGTGTACAAGTACAGGCTTTGGCGGGAGACTCCTGTATTGGAGGCACTTGATTGCTGTGTGATCTAAAAATGTTCCTTAACTTGTCTAACCTTCGCTTTCTTCAACCATAAAATGCCAAGACTAATACTACTTTTTTAAAAAAATCTGTTGTGAAGATTAAAAAGATACTCCTTGTTCGTAGCTTAGCACAGTGCCTGGCCCATAAAAAGTGCTTAATGAATACCAGCGGAAATGGCTCTAACAATAGTTTGACCCCCGTAAGTTGTAGATCAATTAGTGATATTTGCAGTGGTTCTAGATTTGTGTATCTTGATTGTCTAGAATATTAACGTGCAATTTAATTTGAATCAGAAATCTTCTGTTCTGAGTAGATGCTGGTGGGAAACTCGCATGTCATAGTGTTTCTTTAATTATGACCACTTGATTATTGATGCCCTCGGATTCAGAGTAGCATATAAACCTGGGTATAATGATTTTCTGCTACTGGTTCTAAGAACAGGAAGTTTCTGCGTTATAACTTCAGAGGCTTGTTGCCATGGATAGTTTCCAATTAAGTGGCCCGAGTTGGCAGAATTTTTTGTTGGATGCAGCAGAATTAAGACTGACATTTGCATTTGTCATCTTCACATCCATTAACCAAAAACCAGTAGAACCGTGCCATTTCAAATGGTGAAAGTTATCATGTTCCCAGACTTACAAGATGATATATGCTGTAGTTAAGAATAGCTGTTTCGGCTGCTCTTGCTCTGGCAGGATGGTACCATCTGTTGACCAGTTCCAGTTCTTTCTGGTCTTGAAGTAAAAGCTTAGTCCTTTTGGTGCCCTCAGATGTTCTGACCTCCTTTCCATGAACCTGTGATCTTTACTTTCAGGTTGTACAGTGTGATAGGTAAGAGCACAGACTTAGGAGTCAGACTGCCTTATCTTGAATCCTGCCTCTGCCATGTATTAGCTCTGAGATCCTGGGCAAGCCACTTAACCTCTCTATACTACAGCTTCCAAACTGGAAAATGCGGATAGTAGTAGTATCCTACCCCGTAGGATTCTTGAGAGTTATGGCAGGTATCCCTGAGTTAAGTCAGGTATCCCTGAGTTAAGGCAGGTGTATCCCAGCTTTTCGGAGGTTTGCATTTCACCACTTCGCTTTTACGTAAGACCTACCTGTTTCGCTAACCAAAAGAAATCCAAAGAATTTCACTTTTACGAAAAAAGGCAAAAAACACAAATAGTGTTCAGTGTTTGTTTTGCAACCAGCCGTTGCAGAGGCATCAGGCACCCCAAGCAGCGAGAGCGGCATCGCCAAGCTCCTTCCCTGGGGACCACACTCAGCATCAGGCCCCTGTAGCTTTGAACTGTGTCTGCGAGCATCTGAGCTTTATCGCGATTTATTTTGTGCACTTCTGCTTTTACTATGTTAGTATTATTTTAGGTTTTATGTGGTATTTGGTATGGTTTGTTAGGTTGTTTTTTGGGTCTGGGAATGCTCAAAAAATTTTCCGTAGAAATAAATCATAATTGCTTCTTCCTTTATGCCATTTTGGCTTATGAAAGGTTTCATTCTACATTTGAATACCCGGGAATGTTTATGTTTGTATGTAAAGAGCTAAAGATAGTGCTTGGCACATAAGAGTATAAAAGCATTAGTTATTATTTTATCCAGAGTCTACTGAGTGCTTTTACTTCTCATGAATTATACTAGTGACTATAAGATAACTTGAAGCTATGTTCATGCCTCGTACATCCCAGATTACCTTGATCCCTTCCATGGGAATTGATTGCAGTCGTGCTTGGCTAGGGCGCATAAAACCCTTTTTCTTGTTAGCATAGCAGTTACCTTAGCCTGTTTCTATATTCAAGTAATTGAGAGGCTTAATCCTGATCCAGTATGTTTTCTTTGAGGTCCTGGTAGCTGTGGTGTGTGATCAAAGGATTGTGGCTGAGATTACCTGTATATATAGATTATGTCCTATATATTTTACTGTGATCCAGCAGAATTGGTATCTGTCAAAGCATATCTTCAGACTCACATTATCTAGAACTTTTAGTCATGGCCACCTGATGTCTTTCCAAATACACTTATATTATCTATATAAGCCTCGGATAATTTATACTGCCTTTATCCATCTATGTTTATCTATCACTTTATCCATCGATGTTTGGAAGGTAATGGGAGACTTGAGATCTGAGATGAAATCGGATACCCTTGTAGGCGTCCTTTCAGGTTGATAGGATCCCACGGAGCAGTTGGAAGTTGTCTTTGCCGTCCTTCACATCAGGCTTTGATAAGAAAAGAAATAAGGCAGATACATGTCATAATGGGCTCATACTACATATACTTTTTTGGAACTTGTTTTAGTAATACATTGTGTATATGTTTTAGAACAGTGGTTATAGGCAGAGGAACTGATAAACGTGAGGGATCCCAGGTGGGAAGCAAGGCGTGTTAGAGAAGCTCACAGCAGGCAGCTGCAGCTGGAACACATGTAGCAAGAGAGAGAAGTCTGGTGTGAGTTGAAGCAGGTGAGGTGGGCAATGGGAAGATCATGCAGGGTCCTACACAGTATGTAAGGTCATGTTAAAGGTCATGTTCACAGGTCATGTTAAAAGATTTTAGATTTTATCCAAGGACCAGTGAGAAACTATTGAAAACGACTGAGCAGGAAGAGTGATTGATGCTATTATATTACTCTAGCTGCAGTATAGAGAACTGATGAGTATTGGGGAGAAAGAATGCATCAAAGGCAAGTTAAGTGGTTTTGCAAGAGTGTAAGTTGAGATATGGTATTGACTTGTAAGGTAGCGGTAGTGATCTTGGAACTATTTAGGGTCACAGAACTCGGTGACTGCCTGTGGAGCACAAATACGAGGAGAGGATATAATGTTAACAGCCGAGGTTTCTGGTTTTGCAGCTGGTAGTGCCGTTTGCAGAGATAGAACACTAGAGGAGGGCTCAGGTTTAGTGGGGGACACTGACATGCTGAGTTTTGAAGTGCTTGTCATCCAAGTGGAGATTTCCAGTAAGCAGATGGATTAAATGCTCTGGAGTTCAGAGGAGAGGCGCTGTATCTCACTGCAGGTTGCATCACACTCATTGAGGTTCTGGCTTTGTGCTTCCTCCTCAACCTCTTAATCAATTACTTGTCTCCTTCATAAAAGCTATTGATTAAATTCGGAGGACCCAGAGCAGTAGAACACTCAGTGCATCAGGGTGTAGTGTAGTTCTTTTCTGCCTCTTTCTCTAAGTTTCTGAAAACAAAATATATAGATATCCTGCCCTGGCATATTGCCTGCCACATTTTGAAAACACTTTTTAAAAATTCTGCTAGATACGGTACCTAGTCAGCCACCCTCCCCTTGCGTACCTGCTCTATTCGGTGCACATTATCCTTGTATATACCGCTTCCTGGACCCCCACCACCTCGAGAAAACTTCAGTCTCCTGGTACATATACAAGCTGGGGTTCAGTTTCAGAACTCAGCTCACGTAGTCCTAATCTTTTAGTTTTCTATAAGTTTTGGTGTTGGTGGTGGTTTGTCTTAAATATTTTGGTTGCTTGTAATTTGTTTTCCACTTCTCCCGATTTCCACTTTCCTTACTTCTTTCTCTCTTCATGCCATTTCCCCTCTACATCTAGCAATGCCTGTCCTTGTGAGGACCAGAATGGTGCAAGCCCTGGTCCCCTTCAGAGTTTATTCCTCAGCACTTCCTGATGAACTAACTCCTTATAGTAGAATACTAAATATGAGCTCTTGATTACAGTCTTTTGTGTTTGCTCATCCTCTCCACCAGCGCAGCTTAGACAGCAAGTGGCTTCAGAGTTTCTGGAGCCTTTGTCTGAGCAGCCTGCCCTTGGGGAACTCTCAGGATATTGCCCCTTTTTTCTTCCAAGCTTAGAAGTAGAGGCAGCACTTTATCTGAATTAGTTACCAAGGTCACGTGACCATGGTTGCTTTGGGTTCTCTTACTCACCTGGCTAATTGCTTCTTCTGCAGCCATGGTGGTGTGTACTAACGTATTTGGTAGCTGAGAAATTATAGGTGACCTTAAATGCTGAGGCTCCAAAGCCCTCTACAGCTAGCTTGTCCATTCTTACAGCACTTCAGTGGTGTGTATTACAGAAGTGTATGCTCTCCCCACCTAGGAATGGGAGTAGCACACCTCTGAGACTCTCAGCCTTCGGTCTTTGTTATTTTGGCGGTAAGTAAATCTGCCTTTTTAAGGACATGGGCCCTTTAGCTAGGTGTTCTGAGATAGACTCTTGTGCTCTTTTAGAGCTCCCAGTTAAATTCACAATGTGAGCCGTAGAGCATTCTCTCTTTGCAAAGAACGAGATGATTTTCCCAGAAATGCTATCTTGGCCTTTAAAGACCTTTTCTTCCCAACCATTTTCTGAGGAGTATAGTAGTTTTAAAGGTTTGATAATTTATATAGAATAGCATTCCCCCAGAAAGTTTAACACAGATTGTAGGGTTTCTTTCCAGAAATACTGCTATTAATACTTCTTGGGCCAATACAAATTGAGAAGGATCACTTTTCATTCTCTGGTAATAGCAGAATTTTGAATGAATTAAAGGGGAAATGGTAAAGATAAGAGTAACTGTAATCTAAGGTATTATATGTTGGAGGTATGAAACAGTACCATACACAAAAAGCAGCATTATTCTGATGGTTCTTGTGAGTTTGTATAACTTACATGTCAGCTGTCCTCAGGTACAACCTTGTTTTTGTCAGATGCCAACCTCGACACAGACGTTTATGTTCTCTGTGATCCCCAGAAAGCCTTCCCTAAGCACAAACAATAAGCAGTGTAAGTTCTACAGGAGAGGAGTGTGTCTCTCTCCCTTGGTCATGGTGTTTAGAGGGACCCAAAGAAGAGCTGTTTATGCACCAGTTTTTTGAGAGGTGGTAGTATTAAATCCTACTTTCCATTTCTAGAGGCAACGGTAAATAAATAAAAACAGAAATTGATGAAATTCTGGTAAAGGAACTTGGCTGTAACATTTTAATTTATATCCACATACAGCCATTATATGATAATTCAAAAATCTGGTATATCGTAAGATTATTAGTATATTTAACACATACAGAAATTCTAGTATTCCAAGAAAAAAGTTCAGAGAGCATTTAGGTTGTTTATTATTAATGGCAAATTAAGCAGATCAATATAGGATGTTTGCCCTGTCCCCACTGTTAGAAATATATGGACTCTTTGCCTGGTATAGGTTTCTACGGCTCTGTTGTCCAGTATGGTGACTTCTAGCCACTTGTGGTTATTGAGCACTGGAAATTGGCTAATTTAAATTGAGATGTGCTGTAAGTGTAAAATACGCATTGGATTTCGAAGACTGAGTATCACGAAGGAAGGAAGGAAAAAGGGAAGGAAAGAAGGCACTCGGTAATTGTTTGAAATGATAATATTTTGAGTCATTTGGATTAAGTAAAATATTAAAATTAATTTTACCTGTTTCTCTTTTGATGTGGCTACTACTGGCTCTCACTGTATTTCTGTTGAACATTGCCGCTTTAAGAATGAGAACGCTGTAGTCGGTAAAGGCTATATTATGCCCTCTGTTATGTTAGAACAGTCTATTAACTTTCAGTAGGTGGGTAACTCTTAAAGGGTCAAGGATTTAGCTTGAAGACCTAATGAAAATTAGAGCATCTAGATGTTGTTGACTATACTCAGTAAATAGCAGGAGCTTTAAAAAGGTACAGAGGCTTTTCATGAAAATCTTTGGAGCTTAGAGCTGGGACAGTATGCTTCATCTATCTCCAAAGAGTTTCTGATGCAAAATTCCCCCAATACAGAGTTTGCTATGATATTTACACAAAAAATAAATAAAAGTGAAAATTTATTTTGTGCTAGGGAGATTTTTTTTCCCCTCTGAACTAGATCTGCCTTTTTATATACCAGTGTTGCAGGATGTGTGTGTGTATGAAATTTCCTTCAGTTTTATTGAACTCACTTATATCCTGGTGCTTAAAATTTTGTTTTTGGGTTGAATTTACTGGGGATGGCTACTCCTTTTCATAGAATAAGATCTCTTGCAGAAGATTCTTTAACCCCTGTTATGCTAGAATATTATCATCTTTACTTTGAAGTTCACTAGATATGCCTAACAGTGGACAAAGCTTAATTTAAGCTCAAGCTGTGATTCTGTACTATGAAAATTCTAAGTTTTATATGTCAATAAAGAGTCTTAGCAAACTAAATTTTTAAGAGAATAGAATTTGTTGTGTGGGTATTTCATATGAAGGGCAAATTGGATAGATTTAGAGGAAGTTTTCTGAAGTGGTAAAGAGCAGGGGCTTTGCAGACAGACTGGGCATGATCTTTGCCTTACTAGCCATGTCGCTTTGGGCAAGTGGTTGAATTTCATTTTCTCATCTGTGCAATATGGATATATCGCTGCCAGTAGGTAGGCATCTAAGGGGAGGCAGATACAATCCTTCAATTAGAAAGAGCACAGTCTTAATGGAAACTTTCTATACACAGTCTGAGGATTGTATAGAATCGTTTTTACTGTTTCATTGTATTGTTTTTAAATATATAGCGAGCTTATCTTGTGGGAGTATTTGGAAGACTCTTAAGTCCTCTGCCCTCCTTTTCTAGCTCCCTCCTACTGTGCCTGCCCCTCCCCCAAGTCCTGGCTCCACTCTGCGGTTCTTCTGGTCATCTTTGTATTCAAATCTTGGTGCACCTGTTTCTGGGAGGAACACGTACAGGAACACCTACAGGAGGAACAGCTAACTCTTGGTGTGGGTCTTCTTTCATAGCATAACTTCATTGTGTTATTGTACTAAAATACCACTAGCAGTGGCGATGGGAAGAAATAGCATAAGTAAGTGAATACAGCAGAGAGCCTAGGCAGCCCCAGGGATGCATGATAATACCTACTTATCTCCAGGGATACGAGAATTAAATGAGAACTGTTGTAATTATTTTTAATTTTTCACTGCTATAATAGCTTTATGAACATTTAAATAAAATGTTATACTTTTATCAGATTATTTTCTGAACTCTTTATTTATAGCCTTTTATCAGTTTTGATTATATTTTGAGGAGACCGTTTGTCACACACAATCTTACAGGAAATTATTAGAGTATTTACACTTGTAAGTTCTTACAGATACGGGGCTTATGTGTGTCTGGGAAAATTATAAAGTAAAAATACCTGCATTTGATTTTTACTGAGAAAAGAAGCACCTTGTTTGGGTTTTGCTGTTATTACCCATGGAGAATTATTAAACAATAGACCTGTGCTGTCCAGTATGACAGCACTTGTTACACATGGCTACAAGCAGTGAAATTAAAGTTAAAAAAAAAATTTAGTTCCTCGGTTGCTCTATCTTCATTTCAAAAGCTCATTAGCATCATGTGTCTAGTGGACAGCACAGAACATTTCCATCATAGCCGAACATTTTATTGGATAGCACTGAACTAGAGTGTGTTAAATCAAATACCCAAGTGTTTTATTGAAATAGAAGCAATATCAAAAAGTCTAAGGTATTTGCTACTAAAATTACTTACCTAATTTATTATGCTTCTATAGTATCTGTAAATATTGCAGTGAATGTTGTAATTTTAGCTGCACATTTATTATCTACTTTCATATTTCTAGAATATTTTTTTATTTTTATAAATAAATAAAATGTAAAATTTCAGTGTCTCTTTGCTTTTATGTCTCATATCCTGGTGTATTAGAAGTTTCCATTTGTTTTGCAGTATTTAAGGATTTTGTTGTATTCCTTTGCCACAGCCCTATGACTTAAATAATACTACTGATATTAAAGAATACTGATCATCTTCAATGTGGAAGGTGTGGTGGTGATCAGGTTGTGTATTAGGAATAAGGGGTTTTTAACAGTACACATATGAGGTATGATTAAACAATACGGTGAATGTTTAAATTTAAAAAAATTATTGCAGTAAAAGACACGTTGCAGTTAATCCCCCTCAGAATATTCCTCCTTGCTTGAAACACACTTATGGCATCGTTTTTGCCACTTTCTGAAGCAGTTCTGGAAGTTCTCTTTCATGAGTGTCTTTAGTTGCGCTGTCATGGCTGCCTTGATGTCCTGAATCATTTTGACGTTGGGGAAGAGCCAGAAGTCACATGGTGCCTGATCTGGTGAATAAGGTGGATGAGGACACACTGTAATGTTTTTATTTGACAGAAATTGCCATATACCAGAAACGATATGGAACACGCAACGTTGTCTTGATGGAGGATGATTTAGTGCACACTTTAAAACACACCTTCTCTCAACCGTAGCTCACACCCAACTGACTGCACTGAACAGGTTGAAACTTGTCACACACTGTTACTAAGGTTTGGCGCTCCGCTTTCCATATTGAAGAGCCCTTCCTTTCTGTTAGTTGGCACTCAGCAGCAGCATTCACCGTATTTTGTGATTACAACGGAAAGACTCTGTGTCACACACAGGAAAGGCTCCGTGTCACACATTGCTTCTGGTACGGAAATTTCTGTCAAATGAAAACATTACGGTGTGTCCTCCTACACCTTATTCATTGGATCTGAATCTGGCACCATGCGACTTCTGGCTCTTCCCCAAAGTCAAAATGACCATGACAGGTAAACGTTTTGAATCGATTCAGGACATCGAGGCAGCCACGACAGTGCAACTAAAGACACTCATGAAAGAATTCTAGAACTGTTTCAGAAAATGGTAAGAACAATGGGATAAGTGTGTTTGAAGTGAGGGACAGTATTGTGAGGGGGATTAATGGCAATGTATCGTTTACTGTAATACATTTTTTTAAATTTAAACATTCACTGTATTTTTTTATCACACCTTGTACATACCCCATCTTATTATAGGCCTTTGGAAATTTTGAACAATGAGAAGCTTTGCATTGCTTCTATTTATTATATAATATACTCTTACATAAAGGATTTGTTTGGAGAATTGTTAATGATGTTTATAATTCTCTTATTAAAATATCATAATGTTTAATTTTTTTAAATCCTAGGAAGCACTACAAAGGATCATTTCAACTCTGGCAAATAAAAATGATGAAATTCAGAACTTTATTGATACACTAAATCAAACACTAAAAGGAGTTCAGGTATGCATTTTTTTTTTTTAAGTTTGTATAACTATGTGACAATGAATGATTGTTGGGTCAAATCAGAAGTATAAATATACTCTATCAAGTCTAGACTATAAACTGCTGGAGAGCAGGGAGGCTGAATAAAAATGCTTTCTTTGCTGTTCCTGCATTTTCCAAGGAAAAATCAAGTAGTAAGGGAAAAAAGGAAAAAGAACTCTGGACTAGTAGTTAGTAGGAAACATTACAGGGCTCACGTTTGTCCTTTTCCATTTTGTTTGTCTTTTCTAATTCTAACTAAGAGCAAATTGTACCTTTTCACCTTTTTTGTGAGTGAAGGATTTTTAAATATTTCATTTAAAATTGTACCTTTTCGAAATTACAGGGAAGCTAAGCATTTCTTTTATGGTAAATAGTGTGGAAGAAAAATGTAGATAGTAAGAGGTCTGCTGGAGGATGGGTGGCTCAATTGGTTAGAGCGCATGCTCTCAACCACAGGGTTGCTGGTTTGACTCCTTGCGAGGGATGGTGGGCAATTCCTACAAGGGATGGTGGGCTGCGCCCCCTGCAACTAAGATTGAAAGGACAACAACTTGACTTGGAGCTGATGGGTGCTGGGAAAAACACACTGTTCCCCAATTAAGTCCTGGAAATACGCACTGTTCACCAATAAAGTCCTGTTCCCCTTCCCCAATAAAATCTTAAAATAAAATCTTAAAAAAAAGATCTGCTTGTAGAACTAGATGAAGGTAAAACAAAAATAAATGATAAGCTGCTTCATAAGGAGAGAGAGGAATACTTAAGGAAATGGTCCCAGGTTTGGGGAGATAATTCATACTGTAAACAATCAAATGCTGATGGTGGACGTTACCTTAAAATAGTCTGGTGATGCTTTTCCATGAATGTACCTTAATGAATTTAAGGGTCATTCCTTCGTAAAATAAGCATAGAAGATTTGTAGGACACTTGCAGACAGTTAATCCTTTCCTGTGGTTTTCGTTTTACCCTATGTAATTGCCTGGTTCCTGGCTTTATGGTCATTGTATTTCCTTCTGAATTTATTGTAATCAAAGTTAGTTGATTATGATCTTCACCACTTTAACTATCTTTCTTGAACTATTTTATTGGAAAATGTGGTGAATTTACAAACCCACTTTCTTTAAGTAAGCAAAGCTAGTGGTTCTAAAATTCTTGATCTGTGGTTAAGAGAATCATCACATTTGACATCTGGAAAAAGCAACCATAAGATAGAGCTAGCCCCAGATATTTTTCTTATTGACAAATTAATAGAACTCCACCTTGGAATCCAGAAAAAAAATAGAGGGGAGTTAAGTTACACTCGTCACAGAAGGTGCAGGCATAAGAAGTAGTGGGCAATGGACCATTAGAATGTTATTGAGGAGAAAAGAGTAGTCCAGGTCCTTTTGGATGAATAAACTGAGATCCAAGAATTTAAGTGGCTTGTCCAGGGTCACACTTACTGAGTAGTTAACGTGAGATTTGATTTAGGTCTTCTGCCTTCCATACTGCACGTTTCTTCTTCCACAGCTTGTTCTTACCACTATAAATAAACGAATAAAATGATTAACACTTGTGGTAAGATTCCAGTGAGATGATGTCTGATTTTTATAAACATTATAACTATAAATTGTATGTATTATTAGTTCTCTTAGCCAGTGCCAATTTGCTTCTCTTAACTGAATGATTCATGTAAGTCGAAAAATGCCTTATTAATTTCTTCTCTCATAATTGTTGCAAGTGTACATATGGCTTATATAGGGATTTCACAGATAAATTATTTCTTGGGGAAAGAGTAGCATCTTTCTTAATGAGGCACTGAGGAACTCTGGGAAGTCAACAGATTTGAAATGCTTTATTAATTCTGCCACTAGCAACTAGTTGTGTAGCTTTGGGCAAGTCACTTAATTTGCATTTTATTTTATAAAATTGAGGAGTTTAAAAATAAATAAAATTTAGAAGTTTGGCAACAAATTCTAGTCAATAGATGATTTCTGAAGTTCCTTCCAGTGTGTGATAAATCTTTTAGGATCCAGAAGGGAATTGCTTAGTCTTTAAGTTCTGCATATCTTATGTAAATGTAGTATTTTAGACAACCTGAAGATTTTAAAATTTACACAAAATCAGTCCCATCCCTGTGTGTCCAACTGTTCATCAAGAGTTACGGAATAAATTTTTTTTTATTTTATTAAAATGCTTCACTGATAATTCTGATGCACACCAAAGGTTGAGAACCACACTGACTTAGGGTCTGCCTTAGAGCCTGAAAGTCTGGACAAAATTGACAACCTTAAAACAACCTGTCCCATTGTCCTGTGGAAACAGTATTATAAAAGGGGAAGAGAGTATGGGCTAGTAGTCCATAAAAGGCTGCTTAACTCATAGTATAGCTGAAATGGTACTTTCAGCATTAACAGCCAGCTTTTTGGATTTATGTGTTTTTAAAGCCTTATGTTAAATATCAAAATTTTCTTATTTTTGTGGTGGTAGGCTGAGGTATTATTTATGAGTCTAGTCTCTCCTTTGATAAAGTATGTCTTATTTTTAAATTTTTAATAGCTCTTCAGTAAAATCATTTTGTTTTGTTTATTAAATAGGAAAATTCTTCTAACATACTTGCAGAATTAGATGAAGAATTTGATAGTTTATACTCTATATTGGATGAGGTGAAAGAAAGTATGATTAACAGTATCAAACAGGAGCAAGCTCGTAAATCACAAGAGTTACAGGTGAGATCATACAACTATTCAAATACGAATAATTTTAATTTAATGCTTAATTTATTGAAAGCAAAAATTAGTGAATTTCTGTGTAACTGTACTTTTATCTTGTAGAAGAATGATTCTTAACTTTTTTTGGTCATAGATATCTTGTTTTAAATGTAATAAAAAAACATAATGTAAGATTTACCCTGTTAACTATTTTAAAATGTATAATTCAATTGTATTAATGATATTTACATTGTGTAACAGATCTCTAGAACTTTTCCATCTTGCAAAGACTGAAACACTGTACCCATTGAACAACTGACCATTTGCCCCTCCCCCACTGCCTGGCAACCACCATTATATTTTCTGTTTTCATGATTTTGACTACTCTAGATATCGCATATAAGTGGAACCATAAGTTTGTCCCTTTTATGACTGGCTTATTCCACTCAGCATAATGTTCTCAAGGTTCATCCATCTTTACCATGTTCCACGATTTCACTCTTTTTCTGGGTGAATGATAATTACATTGTGTGTGTGTGTATCTCACATTTTCTTTATTCATCCCTCTGTCTATGGACAGTTGGGTTGCTTCCATCTCTTGCCTATCGTGAATTATGCTGCACTGAACATGGGTGTGCAAACAATCTCTTTTTGAGATCCTGTTTTCAGTTCTTTTGGATACATATCCAGAAGTGGGATTCTTGATTCATATGGTAATTCTATTTTTAGTTTTTAAAAGAACTTCCATACTGTTTTCCATAGTTCCTGTACCATATTACATTCCCACCAGCAGTGCACAAGGGTTTCAGTTTTTCCACATCCTTGCCATCACTTGCTACTTTCTATTTTTATTGTTATTTTAGTTGATATATAATTAACATATAACATTTCTATTAGTTTCAGGTGTATACCATAATCATTTTTTTATTAGTTTCAGGTGTACAAAACAATGTAGTAGTTAGATATTTATCATTTATACCCCTCACAAAGTGATAACCCCCCTCCCCCAATCTACTACCCCTCTGATATCGCATACAGCCATTACATTTCCGCTGTCTCTATTCATTATGCTGTACTCCACTTCTTGTGAATATATATACACACATATATGTATATACACACGTATATATGTACATACACGTATATATATACACACATATATACGTATATATGTATACACACATATGTATACATATATATGTATATATATACAATTATAGTTGGCATTCATTATTATTCAGCTTCAGCTTCAGGTGTACAGTGCAGTGATCAGGCATCTACATCATCCCTGAGGTGATCTCCCTAATGAGACAAGTGTCCATCGGGTACCCTACAAAATTTTTACAACCTTATTGATTATATTCACCAAACTGACTTTCGTATCCCCATGGCTATCTTGTGGTTATGGATTGTGCTTTCTAATCCCCTCACCTTCCCCCTCATCCCCACCCCCACCCCCATCTAGCAACCCTCAGTTTTTCCTCTATATCTCTGAGACTATTTCTGATTAGATCGTTCGTTCTTTTCTTCAGATTGCACATATAAGTGAGATCGGATGGTATTTGTCTTTCTTTGTCTGATTTATTTCACTTAGCATAATGTTCTCTAGGTCCATCCATATTGTTGCAAATGGTAATATTTCCTTCTTTATGGCTGCGTAATACTCCATTGTATAAATGTACCACAGTTTCTTAATCCAGTTGTCTACTGATGGGCATTTCCATTGTTTCCATGTCTTGGCTATTGTGTATGGTGCTGCAATAAACATAGGGGTGCATACATTTTTTCGAATTAGAGTTTTGGATTTCTCCGGATAGATACCTAGGAGTGGAATTGCTGGATCATAAGGTAGTTCCATTTCCAGTTTTTTGAGATACCTCCATACTGTTTTCCATAGTGGCTGCGTCAATCTGCAATCCCACCAACAGTACACAAGGGTTCCCTTTTCTCCACATCCTCGCCAGCACCTGTGGTTTGTTGATTAATTGATGATAGCCATTTTGACTGGGGTGAGGTGGTATCTCACTGTGGTTTTGTTTGCATTTCTCTAATGATTAGTGAGGTTGAGCATTTTTTAATGTCTGTTTGCCATCTGTATGTCCTATTTAGAAAAATGTCTCTTCGTGTCCTCTGCCCATTTTTTAATTGGGTTGTTTGGTTTTTTTGGAGTTGAGTTAAGTGAGTTTTTTATAAATTTGGGATATTAACCCCTTATCCGATGTATCATTGACAAATATCTTCTCCCATTCAATAGGATCCCTTTTTGTTTTATTGATGGTTTCCTTTGCTGTGAAAAAACTTTTTAGTTTGATGTAATCCCATATGTGGTTTTTTTTTCTCTTCCCTTGCCTGAGGGGATATGTCAGTAAAAATATTACTCCGGGTAATGTCGTAAACTTTCTTCCTATATTTTCTTCTAGGAGTTTTATGGTTTCAGATCTTACATTTAAGTCTTTGATCCATTTTGAATTTTTTCTTGTATATGGTACACCATAATCATTTGATATTTATAAATTACTTAATGATCACCACAATAAGTCTAACTGCTATCCATCGCTACACATAGTTACAAATTTGTTTCCTTGTGATGAGAACTTTTAAGATCTACTCGCATAGCAACTTTAAAATATACAATACACTATTAACTATAGTCACCATGCTGTACATTACATCCCCAGGACTTATTTTATAACTGGACGTTTGTATCTTTTGACCACCTTCACCCATTTTGCATGTACTTACTATTTTTTTTATAGTGGTCATCCTAATGGGTGTGAGATGATATCTTGTACTTTTGATTTGCATTTCTCTAATGATTAGTGATGTTGAGCATCTTTTCATATAGTTGTCCATTTGCATATCTTACTTTGAGAAATGTTTATTTAGGTCTTTTGCCCATTTTTCAATCAGCTTACTTGTTTTTTGTTGTTGTTTTTGATGAGTAGGAGTTCATTATATATTCTGGATATTAACCCCTTGTCAGATACATGCTTTGCATTTATTTTCTCCCATTCTGTAGCTTACCTTTTCACTGTGTTGATTGTTTGCTTTGATGTGGACAAGTTTTTAAGTTTGGTGTAGTCTCATTTGTCCACTTTGCTTTTGTTGTCTGGGCTTTTGGTGTCATAGCCAAGAAATCATTGCCAAATCCAGTGTCATGAAGCTTTACCTAATGGTAATTCAGCCATAAAGCTTTCTTGAGATAGTTTACAAACCAAGTATTAAAAAGAATCACAACTTTGAAACTGATGCCATTTTGTCCTTTAGCTGGAGATAATAGAGCATTTCTGTTCTTCCTTTGGGTTCACAAACTCAATAGCATGTTGTTTTCATTACGAGTTTTTAATAGTTATTCTGAATAACTGATAAGTTAGTGTTCTTTGAGTTGTATTCTTTTGCACCCTCTCCCTTCTTTTGCTTTCCCTCTTGATTTCAAAGCAAATTCATAGCCTTTGCCCTTAGAATATTATTTTCTCTTGACCTTTGACCTCAGATTGGACTCTTTCACTTTAATAGTTCCTTGAGATATATTCTTTAATATTAATATATTTTACTTCAATACTATATTGATGTAGTCTGCTCTAGTGATCCTGTATAGACCATTTATACCTACCATTTTGTTCTCAGTGATTTTTATTAAACTTTCTATAAATGGGATATTTCAAATGGTGGTTTAATTCATCTTTGGAACTTATTAAGAGGTTTATTCATAGGAGGAGCAGTATTTTTATGAAATTGTGGTTAGGTTCTTAGAATAACCCATGGAAACCTATTTTAACCCCAAACAAGGTTAAACTATTCTAGTTTTCCAAAGTAAAATAGAACATAGTAGAAACCAATAAAATGAGCCATAGTTTATCTTTAGTGTTGATCGTAAGAGAAAATTAAGTAGATTTGAATATGGAATAAATATTAATAAATAGATATTAATAAATATTCTGAAGGAGAATCTTGGATACATTTTAAAGCATAGAAATGGGTCTGTTTCTTCATTTAAAGGTATCACTAACAATATTTTTACATGAGTAGGCTTAGTTTTATATCCACAAATGATAAAGTAAGAGAGAGAGAGAACTGAATAAGAAAGATTGTGTTCAGTGAAATTAATACATCACTATAACAGAGCACATCAATATACCAGTTACCATAATTTGTTCCTCTTTATTCTTTTTGAAATCTAGGCACCAACATTGTAATTCCAGTATTGAAAACTATAAATTAGCATTTATAGGAGTATGTATTATTTGAGTATTTTGATAAATGGTGCACTAAGATTGTGCTTAGCTGAATGTATCTGTCATTTGATTCATAAATTTTGCTTAAATAGTTAAATATCATCAAGAAATTTAGTCTTCATTATAGACAATGTTGTCTGCAGATGGATTATTTTTATACTTTAAATTATTGATGGTTTTTGACTACCCTGATTGGGAAAAATCTTTAGTAAATTTGACCCCAGTTTTTTTACAATTGCTTTATTTTCTTTTGTGTTTTTAAATGATTTGTTTTTCTGTATGCACTTAAGCTATTTTGGACATATCATGGGAAGATGTTAAGTACAATGTATTAAGATAATTAAAATTTGTTAAAAATATGACTAGTGATTACCTTGCTTCAATAGTTCTCAAAAATATTTTTGTTCAATTATTGCTATTAAAATTGTAAGTTCATTATAACAACATATATTTAAGATTCTGATGGCAGTAGGAAATTTTAATGATTTTTTTTTCTTTTTTCTAGAGTCAGCTTAGTCAATGTAATAATGCCCTGGAGAACTCTGAAGAACTGCTAGAATTTGCAACACGATCATTAGATATAAAGGAAGCTGAAGAATTTTCAAAGGTACCAAAAAAAAACCACCAAAAAGCCCTTAAACTAATCCACTTAAAAAAACAAAGTTTTGTTTAAAAAAAAATGGTATTTTCCCTTTTAATTTTGGATTCATTCATTCCAAAAAAATCTAAAGTCTAAAAGAAATGTAAAATCTAGTTTTGTATTCCTTTCTATAAGCAGGTAGGGAAAACATCATCATTTGGTGCATATGAGCACTGTAACTTATTGAAATTTGTTATTAAGCGTTCCACTGTTTAGCTTAAGAAATTGAATGTTTTGTTAAAATATGAAAATATAGGTCCCTTATTTAGGGGGTATACGTGGTGTGAAAAGATAAACAGTAGAGCAAGAAGACTGCTAATGTTTTACCCTAGATTCTATTGTTTAAGAGATTCTGAATTCCAGTTTCTAGTTCTTATTTTAAGTGCAGTTTTTAAATGATTGCCAATTTATCAAATCTATTATATTGAATGTAGAATAAGGATGTGAAATACGTTTTTAAATGATATGAAAAGAGTGGGAAATTAAGCTGTATAACAAAATGTATACTATGTATTAATCTTATCAAGATAAAATATTTGAGTTTGAGATTTCTTTTCTTCATTCTTTGTGCACTATGTAATGAGCTGCATTAGTGTTAGAAAGGTGGCTTTATCATTCATGTGTGTCCATGTATTCATCTTACGTTTTTTCTGAACTTGAAGATGGAAGAACATCCTTGAGAAGGTAACATTTGCTGGCTTATTTCCCTACATTTTGAAAATGAACTTTGAAAATTGATTCCTTTTAACAAAATTAATCAAAACAAAAGTTATTATTTTGCTATAAACCATTGAACTAATTAATTCTCGAATTTGGAGGTGGTTTGTGAGGAAGTTCATCTTTGCACTTGGTAGCACTTATTATATAAAGGAATTATGAAAGGTACTTTAAAAGTATAGATACGTCACCTGTTTAGAGGGCATTTATGTGATAACATCAAATATCAGGACATAGCCAAAAAACATGCAGAAAGCAAAAGATGTCTGAGTCATCAAAAATCAGTGTCATAGAGTTCATGGACAACAGTTAATATCCTCTGTTCATGAGAGTTTCTCAGAATCTGTTAACTATTAATATGTACATGATACTACTAAATTTTTCGTGTGTTTTTTTTAAATCTTTCTGTTTCCTAGTTGTCAACAGAGTTCCTTTCTAGTGGACTAGGGCAGATGTAAATGACAGGCATAATCATAGAAGCAAGAATCAATAGCTGAGATCCTGAGAGTGAGGAAGAAAACAGGAAAACTATAAAATGTGTGCTCAAGGACTCAAAAATAACTTGAATCCAGTTGCATTTAAATAGGGACTGACGCTCAGAAAAACTGTGATAAAAGTTTGTTTCTCCCAAGTTTCTCTTTTTATAGACATTCAGAGTCCTTTCCCCTTCCTTTCAAAGGTTACTGTTCTCTCTCTCTCTCACCTTTGTTCTTTCCAGCTTTGTTTCTAGCTTTGATAATTAAAACTTGTTCCCTTTGTAAATTGGAAAGGTTCTGATAAAATAAGTCACATTGTGGTTTAAATATATTTTTTTAATGTGCCACTTTTCTTCATATTTTATTTTGGTTTTGTCTTCCAGTATTTACAACACTGCTTGATAGTAAACCATTTGGAGATGTAGTGAAATGAATTATTTGTCAGTGTTTCCGAGCCAGAAATCTGAGTTTTTTGTTCAAGAAAAATGCTTAAGTGAGAGTTGCTTTGTACTTATTTTCTGAGTATATCCGAATAGCATCCAGATAATGGTTTGCTTTCAAGTCAAAAACTAAGTTCATTTTCCTGATTTGCTGCATGGACTACAGGCTTGCCTCAAACACCTAATTGCTGACAGATAGAGAAAGATGACTTTGAAGATTAATTATTGGACTAGCAATATATTGTTAGATACTTGGAAAAAGAAATTCTTTTAATGTATGCTCTTTACAAATATCCCATATTAAAGTGATTAAATCAGATTAATATGAAGAGTTCACGGGGTCTAAAAAATATCATAGACTAAAACCCAGACCGTGAGTCTTTTTAGACTTCATTATCTTCAAAAAGAGAATTTTAAATAATATTTAAATGATCACATTGCGGTACCTCAGCATGTGAGTTGAATGTGAAGCTATACCATTTACCAGCATTAGACAGTCTGAAAGTGAGCAAGTGAAAGCACAAAAGGAAAAGGATTTTAGAACATACTTTCACTAATTTGTTTAGACTGCTAGAAGTTTGTTTGATAGTAAATATGTGCAGGAAGATCATCAGCAAATGAAATCGGGATCATTAGCTTTGTTTTTGGATGGACAAGTAGCCAAAACCCCACCAAACTTGGGTTCTCCGCTAATACGTAGCTGGCCTGCAGAACACTGCTTGGATTTCTTTGCTAAAATTAATATCCCTATCGTTCCACCCCCCACCCGGAATTTAGAACTTGAATTCTACCTATGAAAAGAGAATCTGTGGGACAATTTGCAAGTCAATATCACTAACCAGCCATTTCATCACAATCTTGCCACACATAATCCACTATTCAGGTTAGAAGGGATGAAATGGTTACCTGCCCAGGTATCTACAATGGAATAAAATATACAGAGTAAGGTGAAAGGAAAACAATGTCTTCTACATTTGATCACAGAGGAAAAGGGAGAATGGGTTTTGTGTATTTCTCACTGACAATCATTAAAATATTGTTCAGTGAGTGTCAGCCTCTGATCACGAGGAGGAGAAAACAGGGAGTACTGTATCCAAAATTTATTTCCAGTTGTTTACTATGACTTTGTGAAGAAGACATTTAAATGATCATGTTTTTGAAAAATAGTTATTTTTATTAACAGATTTATATAGAAAATACAAAATTTGTTATGTATGTAATCAACCGGTATGCAGTGTTTTCTTTGGAAGTTGGTATTTTTGCCTGAAGGAAAATAGTGTTTTGAAACTATCTCTCCACTCTCTCTGACTGAGTCCCCTTTATTTCCCAAGTTATTCCCTTAATATATTTTTGAGGTGAGGACAAAAGTCTCAATTATGTATTGTAAAAAGTATTGAAAAAGTATTAAATATTTGCCCCTTAGTCATTTTCAGGTTGTCTCAAGGAACCATTACAAAATTATCTGTTTCAAATTTACTAGGAAAATTTGAAGTATAAAACAATGTGGTCATGTAGACAAGACTTGAAAAGTTTCCCGTGTGGCATTCAGAGTTTTACTTAGACCTCTTTTGATCTTTACTGCAAATAAAAGTAAAGATAAATTCTCTCAGGCAAATACCAATTTCGATGTCTAGCTTTTGCTAGATTCATTGTTTTGACAGTGTTAGTCTATTTTTCTCAGCAGTTACGCATATATTCTTATTGTTGCTATTTATCAGTGCTCTCTGATTTTAACTAACTCTTCCTTTGCTGCCTGTTTCTCTATTTCAGTAAGCAGTTCAGAGAATTATATTGTTAAAATGTTTAATTCGTTTTAGATAATTTAAGTCATTATCTACAAATAAGATGGCTTAGGATGGACTTTTAGGGTTCAAAGTTATCTTAGTGCTCATCATTTTACAGGTGACATAACTGGGCCCTAAAAGAGTTAAGTGACTTGCTAGTTAATGTGATGGGCCGACACTCAGATCTCGTAAACCTTGGTCAGTGCTCCTTATTTTTACTGGTGAGTTTCAAAATTTCTGTCTGTTGGGAAGAAATTTGGAAATCCCAATATTTTTCTGTTTGGGTAAATGATTCATTGAGTACAATAAGCAGGATCTAAAACTCCTTTATTTTATTATTTTCTTTTTAACTGTTCAGAAATCCTGTAGTATTTAGAAATACTAAATAGTGTTTAGAAAATACTGTTCAATTTAGCTGCTCCGTAAATAGAATTGTTTTAAGTATTTTGCTTCTAACATTTTTCTATAAAAGGAGAAAAATGAGAATATTAAGAAGAAATATATAAACAATAAGATCTTAACCTTCAAAGGGCTTGATAAATTCATGGAAGAAAATAGTTTCTGTATCCACTCATTGCAGATTAAAAACAAGAGCGATTGGGAAAAGATCTGGTTTAACTTCTTTATATTAAATTGGTAATTATGGAGAACCATTTGTGATTACTCCTACATTGTACTCATATTACATTTCTGTTTAAGGAAGTTTGGTCTTAGGTGACAGATTTCCTAAACTGATACAGTAAAGGATCAGAATTGTAAGATTTATTTTTAAAACAATTAACAGATGGACGAAGGGAATGAGAGAGAGAAAGGAGACATCTTTGATATGAATAGAGAGAAATGAAGTGTTGGCAAACAGTATTTCACTAGAAAATTGAAATAGAGATAGTGATCGAAATTTATAGAAAATAGTGATATTGAGCAAAGTAATATGACTAATACTTCTTGAAGGCTTTCTAGTAATATATAGTACCATAACCTAAAAATCTAAACATTCACCGAGGCCTTTTCATAAGTCACTAAGTGGAATTATGTAGATGCACATAAATGTATTGGAGGCAGAATACTCGTAAATGCTGGGGTCAGTTGGTACTTACTAAGCAGAGATGTTTAATTGACAAAATGCATCACTCTTGAAATTGAAACTTAGAGGAATCAGGCAGCATAGTACTGTGTACTTTTTGGGAGGCTTTCTGCTTTGGGAGAAGTCCCAGAAAAAAATTAATCTATTTTCCAATATAAGACATTTCTTGAAATTGGGCCCTTTTAAAGAATTATCTTCAGAACTGGAAACTTCCTACTCTTTGTCATTGCACAGAGTAACTTCTTCAACCCCTCCTGCATTTACACAGTATATGTACTATAAGATTTGAACCTAAATGAAAGAGGAACTATGGAGTCTTCTGTTTTACCAACTAGATATATTTATGTATAAATACATGGGACAACAGTTTTTCCTAGGTTATCTGGCTTTTCATCTTTTCCTTTTCTGGTTTGTCATAAACAACCTAGTACATAAAATGATAACATGAAAGCTTTACATGCATGTGTATGTGTGCACACTTGCACACACTGAAAGACATGGCACCTTACTAAATTAAGTAACACTAGACACAGAATTGAATCATTACGGTCAGTTTAAAAAATAGGAATGGTCTTCATATTGTTGGGTTATTTGAGAATGACTGGTAAGTAACATTTCTCTAACCAAATTCTAAACCAATTGGGAAATAAGATAAAACAAATAAGCTGTTAAGAGGCCGAATACTGATAAAACGGCATTGGAGAATTTGGCTTATATCAGTGGACCAGCTTCCTAATATTGAATCCTAGAATTAGACTTACCCGCCCAGGTATGGTTAGTACGGGGCTGCCTCAGGTATCTGTGTGGGGGAGCCTGTTTCAGAGATATTGACTGCATCAAGGGGAAGAACAGAATATATTTTCTCTGTGGGAAAGCAAGCTGCCAGAAAATGGGAAGGGTGCCGAGCTACTGATTTTTACTTTCTCCTTTCAAACTCATAATCAGATTAAGTTATCACCTTTGCAGGAGAAATGAGGCTATAGAGAGAGGTTTAGGGAGTAATGCTAGTGGCAGTTTCTCCATATGTAAAGAAACATCAAGTGCAGGGAAGAGTCTCCTCTTTCCCTCTCTTGACTCTTGTATTAAAATCTTTGGTTTGTAATTCTAGCTATGATAATAATTTTAAAAATATGTCAATGTAATTGACTTAACATTTTTTTGTCCCTAGTACCAAAGTAGTGTTGTGATTTAAGGAACATGTCATAGATGCCACAGAGTTGGGTTGTCTGCTGTAGAGTGTGGAGCTTGAAAAGGATCTTTAGAAACATTAAGGACCAATATCCCTTAATAAAAAAAATGGAATGATTAGTATACAAGGTCATGGAATACAGTGCTAGAACTGCTGATCTAAATTGCAGTTCTGTTCTTTTGTATAGAAAGACCAGACCAGAATATTTTACTCAGACCAGAATATTTTAGGATGGGTATAAAAATTAACTAATTTCAAGTAAGAATAATATTAGAACTGAATAAGCAAGACAAACAGAAGCATTGCTATAGACATTTATATATTCAGTTACATCTAATAATTAGTAAGTGATACTATGTGCCAAGCTTTATGCTAGACTCTGAGGATAGAGTGTTGAGCAAAACAGCCATGGTCTACATAGGATGTATCATTGTTATGCTGGCCAGTGTGGGGGAAAAAATCTTTTTTTGGATATAGTATATTGTATGTAAATGTAAAGGGGACAACAGGTTTTACGTGTATTTTTCATTATTTTTCTGTGATTGTACGGCACTAATAGCTGTATCCCCCTCTTAAACTTGTGCTAGCGTTCTCAAAAAAAAAAAAAAAATCTTATGTAGAGTGGGTTTAAGTTGGCAGTTACTATGAAGTCATCTGAGGGAAAGACCCCATTGCTAGAAGTATTTCTCTGGTTTCTTCTTGTCTGAATTTTTGCCATTACAGCTTCACTCTGTGGGGGGAAAGGATTGTAGAACTGCAGCCTAGTTTTATATGTTAGCAGGCAAGCTCTCAGAATACACAGTCCTTGCCCAGTGAAGGCATATAGAGAAAGCTTGGAACAATCATTATGAAGTGGTGAAAGAGATGTCTGAAGAAAAATTGGAGAGCAGATTTGAAATGTGTAAGAAAACCATCAGAATGCATAGAAAAGTGTGCCCCGTGAAGGAGATTGATTGTTCTAGTTGAAGAGTGTCAGACTGAATGAAAGTGGAGGTGTGTTATGATAATCTTAAGGTAAGAAAAAACATTTCTAGTCACCTGGAATTAGTTTGAAGTGTTAAATTCCCCTCCTTTTAAGGTGATTTATGTGGGTCTGGATTTTCTACTATTGTTCTAACATCACATTATCCAAACTGATGCAAACTGTACAGATGTCCTGTAATTTGTGTTTTGGTGAATATTGAACTAACCTATTCCAGGGTTTATATCCTAACTTTTCTTGCATGTCACTGCCATTGAAACTTGCATGAAAAGCACTAACTGCCTTCTTTCTCTTCTCCCTGATTTGCTCCAAGGCTGCCAGACAGATCAAGGATAGGTATGGAATAAAACCTACATTTTTATTTAAGTATTGATACTGACATCAGAAATGAAATTCAACAACAGTTTCTTATTGGAATCTTGATGGTGAAAATAAAAATACCTAATGGCAAGTACAAAAAAAGAAAATGTGTTTTGCATATTTTCTGGCATAAACAATGAATCAGCAAGATTTTTTTAAAAACACAGTGTGTACAATTATACACTTCCAAAAGAATTTCATTTCTGGTATAATATAGTTAGTTTTAGTACAGTTCTTAATTAGCTATGCTAATGTATGGGGAACCATTTTAAATAATTAAAAAATATGTATTCCTGGAATGCATTTTTTGTTATTCTTAAATTTTATAAGCATGTCTTACTTTCTGAGAAGTCACAGCATTTTTAAGTAGTCCTCAGGAGCTAAAGCTGTCTTCACTGCTCTCCTGTTTTAACACCTTTGTATTCTCATTCCATCCTGTTCCTGGTGCCATCTCTTTCTATTTCTAATGCCACCATTCTCTAGTTTATGGGAAGAGAATAGTAACGAAAATGATGAAAGACTTTAGCTTAAAAGGTGTTTCTCATTGATGGAGCCAGGATTAAGAAAGGGTGGTACTTGCTGTAATGAATGCACCAAAGGGCTAACGGAGTTGCTGGCAGTTTGGGATTGGGTGACCATGGGAGGCATGTCTTGGATCTGCCTCGCTAGTCGCTGAGCATTGACTCCACTTCGATTTCTTCATTTGAGGATTATGAGAGTCTCTGAAAGGCACAGCTCTTCAAATCTCCACTCTGAATCCTAAGTACATTATTCTTCATCAGATAATTTACAAAATTACTCGTTATAGACTGCGTGAAAATAAGTGTGTCTGTTGTTAATCTTGACTGAAGACTTCAATTCTATGTTTTTCTTGTGGCCATTTATTTGACTAGAGGCAAGATTCACGTGGCAGTCATAGCATTCTTAACACAAATATTTATTTTTAAATTTTTTGTATTTTTTATACCAGATATTGGTTAGAGACATGGATCATTCTTATAAATCATGAATGTATTAATAGAAAGGAGATTATGAGAACTCGAAGGTGAAAAGTAGTGGCTGTCTGAGGATTGGGTGCTAGGTAGGCCAGTTTTTTGGATAAGGTAGTTTTGCGTTGTATCTGCTGGAATGCGCTATGAGTGATCCATGTCCTCCCCTGGCTAGATTATTATCCTATTTAGCCACCTACTCCACTCAGTCCTGCTCTGGTCCCTGATTTTTTGGATTAGAAGTCATTTCCTAATCAGGCTTTGAGCTGTCCAAAGACTGAGAGACCCTGCAAAATCCTCTCTTGTTCTTCCCCTGGGGATCTCTATGGTTCTGTGCTTCCCAGAATGCTGTCCTCACCCTGACCTCTTTCTCTTTTCTCAGACTTGTTTGTCAGAATTTAATTTTATGGTCAGTGTTCATGGCTGAATGTATTCTTCAGAAGCTTGACTTCTTTTCCTCTTCTTCTAAGCCAACCTCTTGGCTTGATTTCATCACTATCCATGTGATCTCAGGAGTCAGGATTCCTTTTTTCTGTCAGGGCAAACTCCATTTAGTTTTCGTTTGTTTTTCAAAGCCTATACTCTTTTTTTTTTTTTTTTAAGGCTTCCCACAGAATTTTTACTTCCTGCCTAAGGAACATTTCTGGGTCTTGGCTTAATTTTTTAAACTTGGTTTTTAGTTTCATAATGTTCAGTTTCTCCAATACAGTTTTTAGGGATTCTCCCAGGAAGCAGTTTTCTAGGATTCCATCATTGCCATTTATAATATAAAAATAGTTTAAACATATAGTCATAATAAAATAATTATTATCACTAAGGGAGGAAAGGATTAATCACTCCCTTATATTAAGGCAGAAGTGGCATTTTCAGGAAGAATGTATTACACACCTGAGCAAGGAACCAAATATATAAAAATGAAAATATCTGTGAGAACTGAGTATATATGATTTGCTGTGATAGAAGTTATTCAGGAGGAATAGTGGGAGTGACAGGAAACACTAATGTAGTACTTACGTAGTAATGTTGGAAGATGATTTGTTGAAGTATATTGTACGAGTCACTGGTTCTTGAAGAAAAGGGGTCATGAAAAGAGGAGTCAAGTTAATTAGGCAAGTAGTTTGAGGAAATTAAAAGTATTCATCCATATGTTTTGCAGTTATTTTCTCTTTGCAAAAATAAAATGAGGAGAAGGGATCCTTGTATTCAGCTTGTACTATTAGAAATAAATTGAGAAAGTCAGAGTGAATTAAAACATTCCCTAACCCCTTGGATCCTGTAATGTAGAGAGTTATCTGTGGATTTTAGATTGTTAGTTTGGGCTTTGAGGTACAATTGTCTAAATATATTCAATTTAAAAATAAAAAACTTAAGTCATTTGAAAGATTATAACATTGTTAAACATCTAACTTAATTTATGGAGACTGAAATTTTCATTGACTAGAAAGTAAAGGTCATCATTCTTGTTTTTTAGGCTTTGATAGACCTTTCTAATCCATTTTGGGGGAACATTCTTTTTCTTTGAGGCCATAGTGATTAAATCAAGATTTGCAGATGAAGTTTCAGATTTAAATTCCCTAAAATACCTTCAGATATTTTTTTCTAAACAGTTCTCAGCTAACATTGAAATAACCTGGTTTAACAGCAACCAAGTAGGTTCAAACCCATTCATTGGTTCTATGGGCATTTACTAAGTACCCATCTGAATATAGCTCTTCTGGAAGTCTTCGAGTCAAAAGATACTTGGGGCTGTAGAAAACAATGTATGTAAGACTTTGCTTCTAACTTCTTATTGGTATAATCTGAAATTTTATTACTGAGTACCAGCAGCTTAAAGTAATAATGTGAAACATTCAGCGTTATGTCTGCCCTGCATTAAGTGTGAGTTCCCTTACCCATAAATGGTATTTCAGTATAGTACGTTCTTTTTGAGAAATAGATCAGTTAACTCATTGTTTCTACTAAATAAAGTGATTACTTCCCTAGTTTTAAAATGACATTAAAATAACTGAATACAGAAACAGACATTTTTCATCCTCAAATAACTGAATAGAGCAACAAGTTTGATATTTCTCCTACCATTGATCTCTAGAGTAAATCTGGCAGATTTGAATGACTAGGCCTGGTATTTTCTTTGTTCCTCCAGCTCCATTTACTTCCTCTCCCAAATTATGTACAGAAATACAACATTCATGAATATTACTTTTGTATCATTCTTTGACCAAAGATAATAATGGGAATTGCTTTGTGATACTTGTGGAAATTTAATATGCAAAATTGAAATTTGAGATAAAATTTCTCAGGTTATATTAATAACATGAGAACTTCTTTTAGTTCCCAGTTATAATTGACAGAACAGTTTCCCCCTAGTTTGAGTAAAATGAAGTCTGGTATGACTTCTTTCTTTTTTTGTTGTTTTTTATACCGCATTCATGTAATAAATATTTATTGAGCTCCTCTTAATTCCATGGTATATGGTTTCACAGGGCTGTTTCTCCTTGCATTCTTTCACGTAGCTGATGTGGATACATCAGAGTGACACCTACTAGCATGGTATTTAAAATCGTGATTCCACTTCTCTCCTTTCTCTTCCATGGCCTATCTTTGACAGCTGCCGAGCTATACAGTATTTAGTGAGTGCACCTCTGCTCTTCTCTGAGGATCCATGGAGTAGTTGTGATTGCTAGGAAGGACGGAATCAGGGTGTATGTACAGTTCATTCTGTGGTATATAGAAAGGAGTGAGGCTGGCATCAGGAAGTCAGGGAGCTTGAGTTTACAGAGGTTCAGATGACTATTGCGTCTGCTAAAGATGATTTATACCGGATATTTATCTCTTGTGATATTTGTATTTATATGCAGTTTTATAAAACCGGGTGGAGGAAAGTTCCTTAAAGTTATCTTAAATGTCTTTAAAAACATTTTACAGTTTTTATTTAATTTTCAAAGACTCTAACAGCAAATTTCTGTTTAGTTTTGTTACCTTTGTTATAGTTTCTGAAATCACTAGAGTGAAATCATTTCTATCTTTTCATTTTATACATTAAATATATGATATTTCCATTCTTTTATTTTTAAAAGTATGTTTGTGTTTACCATAGAGTAACAATGGCTTCAGCCTTTCGCCTTTCTTTGAAACCAAAGGTCAGTGACAACATGACTCATTTAATGGTGGATTTTTCTCAGGAAAGACAGATGCTGCAAACTTTGAAGTTTTTGCCAGGTAAGTAAGTATGTACATTACATGTAAAATTATGTATAAAAACTTTTTTTCTGCAAAATTTTTCTGTGATGAACATTGGAAAATAAATATTAAATAAGGATAGTGTGATTTTTTTCTTCATTCAATTAAGGGATGATTCTTCATTCAATTAAGGAAAAATTTGCTAGTCTTTATTTTTAGAGAGTTATTTTACTGGTGGTTATTGTTAGTTTGACAGAAGCAGTAAACCATGATGTATCACTGGGTCTTGGGACCAGGCTTTTTGGATTTGAATCCTAGCTGTCACTTACTTGCTGTGTAACTTTGAAAGAGTTATTTAACTTTGCCTCATTTTCTTCATCTTTAAAAACGTGATGTTTTTCCTTCTAGGGTTTTTATGGGGATTAGATGAATTGAACCGTCTAAAGCACTTGAGATTGTACCCAACATATAGTTAACACTCAGTGAATGTTAGCTGCTGTCATTACCATTATTGTTGAAGTTGTTCCTGGCTCAGATGGAATTTTATTTCCAGTAATAATGTTAACATTGATTTAGTAGAGGATTAGTATGAGGCTATCCCAGAAGTCAAGACCATTTGAAATTGAGTCCACATGTGTGAAAGAGCCAGTTAAAGACCTTTTGGTTAGTAGTAGTCTATTTTTAGCTAGCATCAAGTAATGTTGTTAAGTTGATACATAGCTAAAACAATTTGGACATGGTGATTTGGGGGATGGGGAAGTCTCTTGAAAGTGAAACGTTTTACTTAAATAGGTGCTTTGTTGAAACTGGCTTCTGTTTCTTTAGAGGTTAGCTGTTTCTGAAAAGAGAATTTTGATCATATGAAACCATTCTTCTCTGAATCTTTAGCCAGAGATTTAAAATAGGATTGGAAAGATGAGGTTAGTAGTCATGAAACTAATTGAACTAGTAAGGGTAGCACAAGGGAAGTATTAACTTGAGTGGTATGGATCAGAAGTGTTAGAAGAGTTTATAGAAGGAAAAGATGAGAGGATGAACTGTAGTTGTAGAGGAAGAAAGTGTGCTTGTCACTGAATATCTACCTGTAAAGGGGTCTTTAAGAATTACTCACCATTATATTGTCATTCCCACTACTTCTAAATTCAGGAGAGTCAGGAGTGGTAGATTGTTAATACACTATTATTTTGATTTTTTAAAAAGCTGCCTAAAAAGCAATCTTCTCACCATTCCTCTTTCTCTTGAGTTTTCAGTGATGTCTTAACAGACCAAGGCCATGCCTGCTGTACAGTCAAGCAGATTGCATTGCACAGTTAGGATTTCCTCTTTTGGCAAACTGTTAAGACTGAAGGAATGAGGTATAATAAAAATTTTTTTTTTTAATAAAATAAAAAACAAAAAGCAAGAAATCCTTTTGTGGAGGACTTTTATCCTGAAGGAAAAGTATAGTAGGTTGTTAAAATTTATGAAAGATGAATTCATATTACTAATTTTACATATTCTGCTATAGCATAAAAATTTCCTGTAAGGTACAATCAAATTAAATAAAAAATGAATACGTTTATCCCATAGTAATTCATTCCATAAACACCACAAACATTAGCTCTACACTGCATTATGTATAATAACATGAGTTGTGGACTTACCTGAGTCTGAAAAATGGATGTGATGATGATGGATGATAACAATTGCAAAGCCATTTTCTCCTACTTTAAGCCATTTTTTTATATAGTGAAACTTAGAGTTTATAGTCTTCTCTTCTGAGCTTGTGCAACTAAAATGAGAAATATGCTTGTGATAGGGTTGATGCCACCTGCCCTTTTACATTCACATGCAAAGAAAACCTTAGTAAAATTCTCGAACCAATTTCCGCACTATTGCTAGTTAACTGTTGCTTTATGGAAATTGCTGTGAATTGCTTTTCAGTCTCATTTACAAAGAGAGTTCTGAATTTGCTAAGTGATATTTTTATATGGCAGTTTTACCACCTTTCATCTGAAATTTTATCCCTCACTTAATGGACTTTTCAGTATATAGTCTTGGGTGAACTTCCCACATATTAGGTCCAAGTCAACCTTAATTTGACATACCACTCTTAAATTATCTAAAATTTCTTTTTCTCTCCCAAGAATCACCACTTCCTTGGATTTCTTAAAATTTTTACCTCAGTTACCACTTTTAGTAGTTTGCTTTCTTTTGGGGGCCGTTATTCACAAAAAGGAAGACTCTACTTGCTTGTACATTCTTACTGGAATGGTAGCTGAATTGAAATGTGTATATAGTGGGGAGTTAGCCAGATGTACTTACAAATTGAGTGATTCTTGCTTTATACCAGCCTCTTACAACTTTCAGTACAGGTTTGTGACTTGGCAAAATTATAAAATCTCTGCATGCCAAATAGGCCTTTACATATCCTCATGTGTAAGCAGCGCAGAGTATATTAAATTCATGAATGCTTGTGGTCTGTTCTCGTGGCAATGAATAAATAGTCTGTATTGCTTATGTTCCAGTAATAGAGAGTAACATCTGTTACGTATTATTGGGACAAAGGTCCTACAAGGCAAATGAAGGAAATTAATCATAATGACAAATGATAAAGTACTTCTGTGGTTGTCTGTTGTCTTACTAATAAGGTATATCAGATTCCAAGTATTTATTGTACGTATACACATTAGACTTGAATTTTGAAGACTAGTTAATGGAGATCAATTGTCCCATCTGTCTTCTTCCTTCCCTTTCTTACTAGTTAGGCTTGAAGATTTAAAGTTCCTTTCATCTTGGTCTTGATTATGTTATCCAAGATAATTTGGTTTCCTTTGTTGTTAGGTGTCACATTGCTTTGCATTTTAACTTTTGTACATAATTCCTTTGTTGTTGTTATAGTTTTTGTAATGAGTGCTTCGTTTTTTACAAGCAAGTTTAGGTTTATAGAAGATGGAACAGATACAGAGTGACCAGACACAGACTTGCCTCTTCCCCACATACAGTTTCCCCTGTTAGCATCTTGCATTAGTGTGGTACATTTATTATAATTGCTATAACCAATATTGATACCTTAGTATTAACTGAAGTCCACAGTTTACATTAGGGTTTACTCTTAATTTAACACAGGGTTTACTCTTGTGTTGTAGAATTTTAATGGGGTTTTGACGAGTGCATAATGTCAGTTATCCATCATAACACTGTGATACAGAATAGTTTCACTGCCCTAATATTCCCCTGTACTCTGCCTGTTCATTCCTTGTATCCTGCAGATTTGCTATAATCATTTTTTAGTTCCAGGAACTTTTTTGTTGATTCTTTGGGATTTTAGACACTCATGTCATCAACGAATAGACAATTTTATTTTTCCTTCCTAGTCTGTATACCCTCTACTTCCTTTCTTGTCTTACTGCATTTAGCTAGAACTTCCAGAAGTAGTGAGAGGGGACACCTTTGCCTTAGGAAAAAATACCTAGTTTCTCAACATTAAGTATGATGTTAACTCTAGTTTTTTTTGTAGATGTTCTTTATCAAGGAAAGCCTCCCTCTATTCCTGGTTTGCTGAGAGTTTTTGTGATAAGTGGTTGTTGTATTTTGTCATATTTTTTCTCTATCGAGCATATGATTTTTCTTCTGATGTGATAGATTGCATTAATTGATTTAAAATTTTAAACCAGCTTTGCTTGCATACTTGGAGTAAACCTTTTGAAACTTTTTTATTTTTAAGCAACAAAATGTTTAAACACAGTACCTGCACAGTTTCACACATCTCAGACACATCTGTGTCACTGGAGGACCAGGTTCTCCAATTAATCTGTGGTTACATAAATGGAACATCTGTTCATGTTGAGGAGCTACAGAAAAATCTCTTTTACAGAAAAGGAGTTGTGATTAATGTTCATACATGTTAATTGTGGCTCATTTACTCCAATTTACTTTAATGAATCATAGAATTCTTTGGAGAAACATTTTAAAATCCTTAAGTATTTTGGGGGGCTGGGGAGTTCATTTTTGTTTACTGTTGAGAAATTATAATTTTTTATGAAAAAGATTTTGAAAATATCTTGAATTATTTTAATCATTGGATTCAGAACAAGTTACTCTATTTTGTTAATAGTGATTTAATTTACAATTCTACAGCAGTTTGAAATAGATTAAAAGTACATTTTGAGAAGTAACGAGTCATTCTTGATTCTTTATTCTTAACATGTTTGAGTTGCTTTTTGCCAGCTAGGATTTTAATGTATTTTGAATAAGTCTATGAAAAAAAACTTTGAAACATGAATTTCTAAATAGAGCTTTGAAAACTAGTTATTTATAGGGTATCCCTCTTCTTAGTTGCTTGCTTTAATTGGACAGTTCAAAAGCAACATGAAAAAGCATAGTTTCAATCAGAAACATAAATATTGGATTTGTACTATAATAAATGAGAAATGAACCTTTTTTTTTTTTTTTTTCCCTTCAGTCCCCAAAGCTCCAGAGATAGATCCAATAGAGTGTTTGGTGGCTGACAACGCTGTAACAGTAGCTTGGAGAATGCCAGAAGAAGATAATAAGATTGACCATTTTATACTGGAATATAGGAAAACTAATTTTGATGGACTTCCACGTGTAAAGGATGAGCGATGCTGGGAGATAATTGATAATATTAAGGGTACTGAATATACATTATCAGGTAAAATGACTGCATATCATGAATCTCATTCTCAGAAAATAAATATAATTGTGAAAAATATTTTGAGTTACTTTAAAAGATAAAGTTAAGTTTCTTTAGCCAAGTAAATTTTTTTATATTCATTATAGAAGTGAATTTCTCTTAAAATATCAAGAAAACCTTCATTTAAATTACTTCTGGATATTTGCAACCTGGTAAAATAATGTATGTAAAACAAACATGAAAGGATGTTCTGGAAACTGTGTTTCAGAATAACATTTAATTGTTAACCTTGGTTTTCTAACAGTAAAGAAGCTGTCAATTTTCTAGATGTACACACCACTCCACAGTTCAGTGATACTATAAACACTGCTGCCTTTACCCTGTTAAGATTACCGTCATGGTAATACTTAAAGTAGAGCTGTGACTTGGTATTAGAAATTTGTTTGTCGGCCTTTTGAAAGCCTTTAAAAGAATACCTCTCTATATAGGGGACTTTGGATATTTGAAATGGTCGAATGTTGCCTGACTTGTTCAGCGCTTGTTATGCATAGTCAGTAACATTAGTAACTTGACCATTATTGAGCACTTACCATTTGTCAGGAGCTGGGCTGAAGTGTATTATTGCATAATACTTCTCATTTAATCAGTACAGTACATCTCATTTAATATTTACAATTCTGAGGTTGATGTTTTTCCTACTTTACAGTAACAAAAATGCGGCTCTGTCATGTTAGTAATTTTTGAACTATTTTAATCTAGACATGACTAATTTCAGAGTTTTGCTATTAATCCCTATGTTTCAATCTAGTTGTGGAGGGCGCAGCTCAGCTCCAAGTCCAGTCACTGTTTTCAATCTTTAGTTGCATGGGGCGCAGCCCACCATCCCATGCGGGAATTGAACTGGCAACCTTGTTGTTGAGAGCTCGCACTCTAACCAACTGAGCCATTCGGCTGTCCCCACTTTTTCTTTAAATTCATTTTTTACACAAAATGACAGTTTCATAAATATAAAAATTCTTTAGGGCATCTACTTTCCAGAAATTGAATATGTTGTTTTATATTATAGCATCTCTCCTTGAATGAAACATGGCTATTAATGAGACTTGAAAGCACCTTTTTATCACTCGGTTTAAAAAAAAAAGCAAAAACTCATTAATAAACTGTTTAATTATTTCTTTTAAAGAAAATAATAGATAAATCATGATTTTTCTTATTTCAGGCATTATCAGCATTTTAAATAAATTTGTATTCTTCCTGAGTAAAGAGATAGTTCCAAGGAGGGAAAAATGTCTGTTTGAAGGTTCATAGTCACACTTTTGGAATAGATTCGTTTACTTTTCAGATCTGAAAACCATTTTCATTTTTTCAGGCTTAAAGTTTGATTCAAAGTATATGAATTTCAGAGTGCGAGCTTGTAACAAGGCTGTGGCTGGAGAGTATTCTGACCCAGTAACCCTAGAGACCAAAGGTAAGATTAATAGCTATTTACACAGCATAAAACAAAATTTAACATCTGAAGTTATTCGAGACTTGTGACAGGAAGCATTTCATGTATGGATGCATTCCTTCCACATACACGCATACACATACCACCACCACCATCACCACCACCCCTGGCCCCACCCCCACCCCCGGAATTCCCAACAGTAGGAATTTTAAGATGGGAAAATTAGGACTACGGTAGTGGTTTTTACTAGTTTTTCCTGTATCATGGTATTCAGATAGGTAAAATAGACTGAGATGATGATGTTATCTTCTCCAATGGGTGCTTAGTTTACAAATTTCAGCCTAGGATAAATATATAAACGTCAGTAAGATTTGCCCAGAGTTTTCCCAGGGAATGATTATGGCTCAATAATGGGGAAATACCTTTTCAGTTAAGTTCAGATCCTGTTTTCTTAAATCTTACTGTAGAAATTAACATTTACATAGTTTATTAATGTTTACAAAGCACTCTCACAGTTCTTCATTGATCATTAAAACCTATCCTGAGAGATCAATAGAATAGATATTATTGATGTCCATTTTGCAGATGAAGAAAGTGAAGTTCAAATATGTTAAATGACTTGCCTGCAATCCCTAGCACTAGCTTGGAAGGGTGTGAATAAGAATCTGTTTTCAAGTTCTGTATCAGCCCCTATTGCAGGCATGGAACCTAGGTGCTTCTAGTCTGAGAGCAATTTGGATTTAGTTAAAATTCCCTAGAGTTTTATTTTAACTCTCATATTTTAACACAGAGTATTTTTCAGATATTCACCAATTTGAAGGTCGTAATGCTAGAGATTTTCCCAGTTGTGAGATGGTAATTGACTGGGTTTACTTCCAGAATCAAATTCTACGCACTGTTCTAGGTACTTGGGCCGTAGAGTGTTCCACTGACCTCTAATTCATACAGCATTTGAATAATAAGTTTGCATGTCAGGAGTATGATATGATTTGGAGGATGATATAAAAATAGAATGAAACAAAATACAAGGCTCATAATTTTTGACAAGACAAACTCAGAAGAATATGTTTGCATCACAAAGATAAATAAAAAACATAACGAAGTAATTTATTTGGATTAGCAAATGTTTTTGTTTGAGAACTATAGATAACTTAGCCAAGAAATTCAGTTACTTTGAATTACTTGTTATCAAACTGAAATATTGCTGTGGTTTCTTGAGAGATTATTACCATGTCAAAGTAGTCATTTATAGGCAGATAATCCTTTCTGCATAACTTGAATTTTGTCGGGTAAAATTGCATTATTATTCTCCCTCATCTATATCGTATTTTTTAATTTATTCCTTCTCATTTACCCTTTATATTTAGTGACCAAACTTGGATCTAAATGGGGTGAATTGTACATTTCTATGCAAATTCAGGAGAATCAGGAAAATTAATAACTGGCTTACAGTTTCCTTGGAGCTGGGCTGGCTGCTCCTGTTAGCAGTATCTGGATCTTACTAGTCAGATTCTTGGTTTTGGGGTTTGTAGGGAAAGATTAAATTGATTATAGTTTTATCAAGCATATCTCACTGTGGGGTAACCAACCCTGCTGGATAGACTGAAACTCAACCCTGAGGCCCACTGAACTTCAGAGAGATCCAGAATAAAATTTGTCTCTTAAATAGCTATGGCTTGCAGATTTTCTAAGATTGTACCATAGCACAGGAGGGGCTACTAATGAGAGCAAGAGCTCGAGAGGAAGAGTCCAGATTTGTTTTTAAAATGTCATCTTGGACAGTTGTTTACTAATTTTTATTGGCTTGTTGTAGCCCTTTTTGACCAACCAGTAGAAGTAAGTGTATGAGCAAAAAACTGGAAGGCAAGAGGGAGAGGTGTAGATTAAATAGCTGACACCTACAAAAATTTCATATCCTCCTACTTACAGTACTTGGTGTGGAAAATAGTGAACATTGTTAACGTCTGTCTCTCCAGCATATGTAGCACTATTCTGTGATTGGAATTGTCAGAAGTGATGCGTAATGTAAAGTTGTTATGACCAGAATTTTAAAATATTATCCCTTCCTTGTAAAGGTAAATGATATGATATTAATCAAATTTACTCTCTAGCCTCAAATGATAGTGGCTGTGATAGAATTTTACAGTAACAAGAAAACAGCCACCAATACAACCAGTTAAACCCCTTGAAACATATCTGAACTCTGAGTTTTTTGGTATTTTGTTTTCACAGACTTTTAAAGGTATGGAAACTAATATCTAGCCATATTACAGGGCTTATGTAGAGACAGGACTAACATCTGAAACCTTACTTTTGAGGCCAGTCCTTTTGTGTTTTTTTTAAAAGAACTATATGATGTTATCCCTGTTACCTTTGCCTCTATGACTTAGTTGAGGTTCCATAAAGGAATAGCATCCAAAAACAAAAAGAGAGAGAAGATTATACCCCTGGGATTGAAACCCATGCCTCTTTGTTTGGGTGCAGTGGTATTTGATAAGTCTGGTCTCAAGTGGCTTGGGAGTGATACCTTTTCTTGTAACCATTACTTCACCCTTCTCTCCATCATAAGAAATATTAAAGAACAGCCTTAGAATTTTTGTCTTTCCTTTTTAAAAAAAATTTAGTATTATTGTTTTCACTTTTATTTTTTTAAACGGCCTTAGGATTTTAACAAGTAACTGAGAATTGATGACACCTTAGCATTATATGCACTTTTTCTTTTTCTCAAAAATGTAGATGCCCTCACATGCATTAGCTAATAACTAATATAGAGGTTAACCATGTTTTTTTAAGGCAGTTCATGCTTGATAATGTAGGGTCTCAATTTTGCTTAATCCTAACTTTTTAGTAATCTACCTAATAAGGAATTCTATTTCCATTTTTACTGGAAAGCTGTATTCTTTCTTTTTTCTGTAAGTCCATTGCTGTATACATACAGATTTTGAAAGCCATTAACTTACTTGCATAGTGTGCCATTTACTGGAAGCAGTTATGGTCAGTAAACTTGTATTTAGAACATTGTGTAAATAGACAAGGAGCAGTAGGTCTGATGCATAGTTGAAATTAAAGTGCTCCTTACAGAACAGTAGAGGATAAAGGATTCTTGATTCACTAGGTAAACATTAGGCTTTCTGTATGAATATTTAGTTGTTTGATGATGCATACATCATGGACACACTGAAGCTTTAGCTAAATCAAGTAATATCCTTAAGGGAAATGGGGTATTGGAAAGAAATAATTCCTTCAATGAGTAATTACCAGAAATTGGAACTTTTGTAGGGAAATACAACTAACAGAGCCAGATTAGTTGGTAACTGTGTAGTAGGTAATACCTTGCTTAAGACAGAGATTCTAAGAATTGCATTTTAAAACAGTAGGAATTGTGCATTACTTACTATGAAACAATAAATTTTAATGATTTACTCTCAATTTCTAAAGAGAGAAGGTAATACCTTGCTATACTGATTTCCTAAATTAGCAGTTCTAAGTATGTCTTGTGAATAGTACAGATGGTTCCCTAAAATACCAAATAATTTGAAAAGCAGTTTTGTTTTTTAATTTGTTTTTATTTAAGTAGCCCCCCCCCACACACACACACACACACACTCCTTGCCATGTAAATCATCTCTAGCTCTGTCAGCTGTGTCAGTTCCCTTGCTTCTGCCATCACGGCTGGTTTCTCCATGTTTGTCTGAATTTGAAACTACTGAGAGTTTAAATATGAAATTTTTGAGTATTAGAGGATCAGGAAAAATGCGGGTGTTCCAGGCTCTATAATTTTTTTACACCACATCACTTTCTCCTCATCCTTAATGCTACTAACGCCTCTTCCTATTTAGTCATAACAATTAACATAATCAACTGCTATCCTAGAAACAGGAAATTGGGGTTATTGTATACTGATGGAGATTCCAGCAGAAGAAATAGCAAAAACACCCATGGCCATGCAAGTATGTTGTGTTTGTTGGGAGTATAGGATATATAGAGAAGAATAATGGGAGATAAAGTAGGAATTAGGAAATGACGCCCTTATCTTTGGGGATTTTAAAAGCTAGGATTAGGAATTTGAACTTTATATACAGTATTGAATAAGTTGAGTAGGAAAATAATATGATGATAGTTGTGCTTCAGAAAGCGGAGATATGCTACATTTTTAAAAAATTGAAATACTGTTTTGGATAGCACTTAACTTCAGTTTGGATAACTCATCATCCCATTTGAACCTGAAAGTTGAAGATACCTGTGTAGAATGGGATCCTACTGGAGGCAAAGGTCAAGAAAATAAAATTAAAGGAAAAGAGAACAAGGGCAGGTAAGCTAGTTCCTTAAATCTGTTATCTGGACAAATGCTTGTACACTGATTCAAATTTAATGATAACTTACAATGAAATTCTTATTCTGTATATCAATATGATTTATGATATGTTGATAACATCAAAGTGGAGAACATAATATTGTTTGTCAATACTTGAATTTGTCACTAACATTTTCCGTTTCTTTTTCTTAGTTTCTTTTCTAATCCTCTTCTTACACATTATAATTTCAGTACTCCATTTCTTTAAAATTATATCTATAGCAATTTGAACTGCTTAGAGAGAAGTTCCTAATATAGTTCCTGAATTTTAGATTTATAGTCACCTGTCTTACCTGAAGGTCTGCCTCGAATGACAGCTTTGAGCATGTATGACCCCAGTGTCTTGCCCCTGATCAGCAGTTACCTTATGAACCAAAGAGTTAGGCTTGGGACCTTTAATTGTTGTTAAATTTATTTAGATAGTCTCAAAGTTTGGGGGCTTCTTACTTTTTTAACAGCAGGCTTTTGATCTAATTTTATTATAAGCTGTGAAATTTAAGTTATAAAGCAGTCTCTTGTTTAACAGTTGCCTATTTTTATCTGACAGTGTCCATGTTACTTCACTGAAGAGACATACAAGGTGACGATCTGTGTCTGTCTAGCTCTAGGACTTAGTATATCTAGCTTGGCTGAATAACTTTAATATTTTGTTCTTTAACCAATAAGCAGAAACCTTCATAAGTTAAAATATTGCTCTGTGTAGATTGTCTGTGTGGTAGCTTATGTTTTGAATTTACAGCATTATAGTGTGCTGCATAGTATTTAGATTATATTGTATATGATAAAACAGTAAGCTCTGCTTAAAGTATTTCTTGAATTATTTTCCCTCGTCTGACTTTTTTCTGCGTTTACTTATAACTGGCATCTTTGTTGTTGTGCTATATTCAGTATATCTAACATTACAGCTTCGTTTTTATTTGTATTTGACACGAGCCAGGTTTGACGAGTTCTGTATTTTATAATGATCGTGCAGTTTTTAAAGCATCAGAATAAAAAAATAAAGGTCATTAGTAAAATTATTAGGACAGTGCCAGAAAGGTGATTCAATTCAAATGCACAAGTAATAATGTTAAGATACAACATATCTCTATCAGTAACCAGAATGTGTTCTTTTCCCAAAATTATCTTCCTCTTTTTTCTAGTTTATTTGCTCATTGTTGAAAGCGACTTTATAGTTAGTGTATTATAAATTGTAAAATGCTCCTGGATTTAATAGAATAGAATGTATGAAGTTTCATTTGGTCAGTTGGAGATTTTTAAACTGCTTGTATTTAAGCATTTCAGATCATGTTATTTCTTTCTCTCTTCCCTATTTTGAGGGTATTTTCTATGTAGGCTACTTTTGGACAATTATGTACATTTATTCTTTCCATAAATATTTGCTCACTAGGATGTCAGATGAATGTTGTGGGATATATAGAGATAAATACTGCCCTTGCCTTCAAGAAATTTGCCCTAACTTACGTAGATGAGAGGTACATATTTATATACAAATAACAATAACACAAGGTGTAGAGATTATGTGTAATGGTAAGTGTGGATAAAGGAGTTTAGAGGAAGAACGAGGTCCGGAGCTGCCAAGTGTTGAAGTGGTCAGTGAGGGCAATGAGCCAAACTGAAAGTAACAAACTTTCATTCACTATGGTAGTATAAGCAAGAGGCCACAAAGGAAAGGGTGCTAGCTCTCCCCATATTTCATTTTTCCCGGCAGAATGAGCTCAGGGCCAGGTAAATCACAGAAGGTTGCAGATGGCAGATATATTCTGACTGCTGGGGAAGCCCCAAGTAAAAGGTCCTTCCTGTTGTTTTATGGACTTGAGGCCAAGAAGATAGGGGAGGGGGAAAGGTTAGGAATACAAAAGCATTGAGACACAGTGGAGAAAAGCGTCTTCATACTCCACCCTCCACCCTAGCCCCCTTTATGGAGGTCTTCTCAGAGGCTGCTAAGAAGGGTCTCAGCTGAAGGCCTGTCTCCTGTAAGGGGGTCTCTGAATAGAGGTGCCTAAGCTAGGAATGCAGATGTGCATATGAGCATGGACTAAGGCCAGGGATTGCAGTGCCCTCCAGAAACTGCAGTGACCTGGCTGTACACCAAGTCTGGTGTGGGGAAGGTAGCCCCCGCCCCCAGGCCTGCCATTAAGGCCTTTATAATTGCCTGTGGTTGGTCCTGAAAGAGCACATGTAGGATTTTGGTCTGGAGTTGGACTCCTCAGAGAGTTATTTAGCCTGGTAGGATCTGGGAGACCTTCATCAATGGCAGCAACAGAGGAAGGGCACTGAAGCAGATTGAGTTTAAAGAACACTTTAGCTGCTACATTTAGCTAGGGGTGAAAAGGCTAGAAAATCAGGTTGGGACCAAATCAAGAAACTGAAATGTCAAGCTCATTGAGTCATTTGTAAGCAGTAAGGAAGTGCTTGAAATTTTTAAAGTAAGAGAATCAGAGTTAAGTGTATCTCATAAACAGTGAACAAGATGCACTGGATAACAAAGATCATTTGGAAGCTGGTAAAGCAATCCGGAGGAAAGGTAACAAAAAGCCTTAATTCTGAGATTTAAGAGGCCAAGGTGTCGTTAAAGAGGTGGGGAGAAGGGTATTGTGTTTGGCATAAGACAATAATAGCTGTTGTACTTCTTGCAAAAATGTGCTTAGGGTCAGAAGTCTAAAATGCTGCAGTGGAAGAGTTCTCCTTATTCATTTTTTCTCTGAAATTTAAACTGCCACTCTCAGTAGTTATGTCTGTTTTTCTTTTCTCCATGCTTTCCTTTTATTTCTTTACTACTGGTAAGTTATAAATTTTTTGTTTTTTAAATGCAGTTATTCAGTATAATTGAAATATTAATTTTTAAACATCTTTGGGATTTAATTTGAGTTTTTGAGAGTTAGTGAAAGACCTAATACTGTCCAGTCTGCCATGTCACATAATTTGATATAAGAGGAAATCAAGTTGGATCATGTCCATTTCAGTAAGAGAAATGCTTTGTAATACATGATACTATCTTGTGCATGGATTTGGGAAATTGCTGTTTCTCTTTTTAAGAAGAAAAGATCCAGAAGAGAAATACCTACTGCTCGCAAAAAAAGTTACTTAGTTTTGATTATAATAAGCCTATTTTTGCCTTTGCTTCTATTTAAATTTAACTGAAAAATATAAGCTATAATCCACTATCTGTCTTGAGTTCTCTTTTCCCTTTGTATCTTGTCTGATTTTGATGTTGCTTATTTCAACTGTGTGTTCTTTGTATAAGCCTTGCTCAGTCTGCATGCTATTAGTGTTTGCAACCTGCTTTGTGCTGATAACTTACTACGTTTGGGTGTTTATTATTGACAACTCCGTGTAATAATAATTCAGATAAAATTAAATGGTGTTATTTGTGCAACATAATTAGAAAATCTTTTCAAAAATTTCTTTTGTGATTCGTAATTTTAGTTTATGAAACATTTACAACATAGAATGTTTGTTTTTCTTTTTGTTCCTGTTTATATAGAAGTGGTACACCGTCCCCCAAACGGACATCTGTAGGTTCCAGGCCACCAGCAGTGAGAGGCAGCAGAGATCGTTTCACTGGGGAATCATACACAGTGCTGGGTAGGGTAAACTCCGTAGTTCTTCATTATCTCCTGTTAAAGGTGTCCCAGTCACACTGGGGGACTTCCCACTCACTCAGAGCTGGAGTGGGTGTCTGTGTACTGAATGAAACTTTGCCGGAGTTTCTTGAAACCTAATTACTTTGGCAGGTTTTCAGATTGTCTTGTTATTGATATGTTTAAAACTCTACTTCATTTTACATACTGTTCCACTTATATGTAGAACTCTTGAGGGCATAGTAAGGAGGGAAAGTTCTGGAGCCTTTTATATACAGAAAAATTAGTAATAAATATGCAAGCAAAGTTATAGCAGATACTCTATAATTAGTGTCAGTGTGTTAATATCCTAAATCGAATTTTTTGTGCCATTTTATGGGACAAGCAATAGGTTAAAAAATCTATAAGGAGGAGGTAAGAGTCAAATTTACTTTTCTGATTTTTTGTAGGAGACACTGCGATTGAAAGTGGACAGCATTATTGGGAGGTCAAGGCCCAGAAGGATTGTAAATCCTACAGTGTGGGAGTAGCATACAAGACTTTGGGGAAATTTGACCAATTAGGAAAGACAAATACTAGTTGGTGTATCCATGTCAACAACTGGCTACAAAACACATTTGCAGCAAAACATAACAATAAAGTCAAAGCCTTGGATGTTACTGTTCCTGAAAGAATAGGTGTATTTTGTGATTTTGATGGGGGTAAGTTTACTGATTTTTCTCGTAGGTCATTTCGTCATAGTTGCTTGTGTTTCAGTACTTTTCACTGGTAATCATCTGTACAGAATTTCCATTAGTATTGTGGATACGGGGGTGTTTTGACCTCCTAGGATTTGATCTCAAACATAATTTCAGTTCCAGAGTTGACTGGAAGGATATGCAGTGTCTGCTTGCAGCCCTAGAAAAGCACTCGTCTATAATGTACTAAATGAATTTGAAAGAAAGATTTTGCTAATTTTAGCCTTAAAACATTAAATTTCTTTTGTCCATTTTAATTTTTCTTACCTTGCTTTATTACCCGTAAAGCATGGTGGAGTCAGAATTTTCAGTTGGAATAGACCTTAGAAATACTCCATCTGCCTTATATAATAATATAAAACCCTTTTTACATTATCTCTGCAGGTAGTTTCCTCTGTGCTTGAAGAAGTTTTTTATGCGAAGTTTCTTGTCTTAGAAGGCAGCCTGTTTCATTGTTGAATAGCACTTGGTTAGAAAGTTTTTCTTTAATTGACTCACTTTGCCTCCCAGTAAATTCTGAGACTGTTGCTCTTCAATTTTGTCACCTGAAGAAACACAGAATTATGTTTCCTAAATCACATTTACATGATAATCCTTATTCGCTTAAAAACTACTAATACTGTTTATCTTGCCGTTTTTCCAGACTATACATTCTCTGTACCATTAGTTGTCCGTCTTATTTAATTTTTCCAACCCCTTACAATCTCCTATGGTTGTATATTATGCCAATATATTTCTTAAAGATTGTTTCTCAAAGTAGGACGCACCTACTTTGAAAACAGAATTCATAAGATTTGATAACTAAATATGGATTGGAGGGAGAGACAAAGAAGAGTTGAAGATGACTCTGAGGTTCCAGCCAGTGTGATATAGAGGACAATAGCGTCACCAATAGGATAGGAAACAGAGTCCTGGGGGGAAATAAGATGCCAATAGGACGATGTGGCATGTCTGGCAAATATTTGGAAATGCAGTGCTAAACTCAGAGGAGAAGTAGAGCTGAAGCTAAATATTACAGACAGCGTCACAGAGTGGCTACGGAAGATTGCACAGAACAATTCAGTATTACTGCTCTGCTCTTTACTAACTTTGTGACCATATGTAGAGTGCTTAATATTTTGAGGTAAAGCAGCCAGTGCTTTTAATAGTAGGATAAATGTTAGTTTTGTTTTGTTTTTCCCTCTGCTGGCAGCTGATTTATTAAGGGAGCATTGCAGAGAGAAAAGAGCTCGGACGAGCATCTACACTTAGAATAGGAGAAAAAGAGAAGATATCCTCGGGATTGTGATACAATCCAAGAGAATAGTCATGAGAGAAGAATTTCAAGAAGTGATAACAGTTGTAAATGGGTCATCAGGTTGGACAGTTAGGTGGGCAGAAAGAGTTATGTTAGTGCATGATCATGTTGAAAAGACAGACTGTGAGAGGATTTTTTAAATTAACAAAGCTGAAGCAGTGATTACTATGATTTCAGAGGCTGCAGTGTGAGTATGGCTTCAGGTAGTTAGAAGACAAGGTTTCATAGAATGACCCTTAAATGGTGATGGGGTTTGGGTAGAGAGACTGGTTATAGTAAAAATGAAGAAGAAATAGCCTTGGTTTTTACTGGACTAAGGAAACCATTTGTTAAATAATGACAAAATAAATAGTTTATAGTTGACTAAGTAGAATTCTGCCAGATTATGGAAGCACTGTGGAGATCTCAAAAACCAGGGAAAGAAAATTGGATTTGGGCTTTTTCTTAAGCACATTTTCTGCTGATTTTCAAGTGAGAAAGTTTAAGTCCAGTCATTGTATCATTGTAGTTTGTAACAAAAAAAAATTAATGTCAAAATATGCACTTAGTTACTAGTTTTATGCATGATTATATGTTAGACTAAAGTAGATGTTATAGTATCTTGTATAATAAACCAGGCTTTTTTTCCTTCTCTTTAGGTCAACTTTCTTTCTATGATGCAAACTCAAAACAGTTGTTGTATTCCTTTAAGACAAAATTTACTCAGCCAGTATTACCTGGTTTCATGGTTAGTACCTAATTTACATTTTGTTTGGTTTGGCAGCTTTAAGGAGAATGACGTGTGCTGTGTGGGGAAGCCGACTAGCGTATTTTTCCTTCGTGTTCCTCTCCCTTCCACCAGTCCACCGCTCCCCAATCTGCAATTGTCTGTTTATTTTTGGTATATTTTATTGAAGTAAATAATAATACCTAAAAGTGCACATGTTATAAGCAGGCAGTTTGATGAATCTTCGTGGGACTTGCGCTGGTTTTTGTAACCAGCATCCAAATCAAGAAGTGGGACGTTCCCAGAACCTCGTCAGCCCCCTCGTGCCCATTCCCAGGTGCTCCTCGCCCTCCTCCATACGGTTACTATCTTGAGTTTTAATCCCGTAAACTGAAATTTGCCTTCCTAAATTTTGTATAAATGGAATCAGACAGTATCTTTTTGGCTTCACATTACGTTTATGAGATTTATCCATGTTGTCCTGTGTGGTGGTAAATCACTCATTTTCATCGTTTTCCATTATATGAGTCTGTTATAATTTATCCATTCTAATTTCGTTGGTACTTGGGTGGCTTTCCTTTGGGGAACATTTATAAATAGAACCACTATGAATATTCTCGTTCATGTCTTTTGGTAGGGGGTGTGTGTGTGTGTGTGTGTGTTTGTGTGTATATGTATTTATTGGGTATAGAACTAGGATTGGGATTGCTAGATCATACGGTATGTGTGTATTTAACTGTAGCAGTTTTCCAGAGTCATTGGTTATACTAATGTACCACCAGCAGTATACCGTGTTTCCCCGAAAATAAGACCTAGCTGGACTATCAGCTCTAATGTGTCTTTTGGAGCAAAAATTAATATAAGACCTGGTATTATATTATATTAATTATGTTAAAGATCCAGTCTTATATTATAGTAAAATAAGACCGAGTTTTATATTAATTTTTGCTCCAAAAGACGCTTTAGAGCTAATTGTCCGGCTAGGTCTTATTTTCAGGGAAACAAAGTATATCAGGTAGATACGTAGTGAGTTTATTCATTGCTTTTTCATTCAAAGTAATGAAATTATAGTTACTTTATTAAATGTCATAAGATGCTTTAGGAAATTCATTTTTAAACTAATTAAAATTGGTTTTCTTCTTCATTGAAGGCTTGCTTGTATTGACTAAGTAAATGTTAAAATTTTTGTGTACAAGATTGATTTTCTTTTTTAAAGTCAGGGTTACTGAGGTGTGATTTATAGTAGTGTACAGTTCTGTGGTATTTGACAAATGTATACAGTTGTATAACCACCGCCATAATCAAGACATAGAACATTTCCATCATCTAAGAAAATTCCTTCGTGCTTCTTGGTAGCGGACATCTGTTAATATCACCCCCAGCCCTGGCAGTCACCAAGCAGCTTTAGACCCTATAGTTTTGGTTTTTCCAGAATAGTATAGAAAAGGAATTGTATGGTATGTAGACTGTTGACTCTGTAGCCTAATACATTTGAAATTCATCTGTGTTGTTGTGTTTGTCAGTAGACCCATTTTTTCATTGCTGAGTAGTGTTCGTATATGTATGTATCACAGGTTATTCATCATTCACCAAAATTGCCAAAACTGCGTTCTTTCCAGTTGTTGGCAATTCTGAATAAAGGCACGGTAAACATTTTCACCTGGGTTTTTGTGTGAATATTTGTTTTCATTTCTTTTGGTTAAATAGTGAGGTTGCTAGGTCACATTGAAAGTGTATCTTTTAACTTTATAAGAAGCTACCAAAATGTTTTCCAAAGTGGCTGTACAACTTTTGTATTCCTACAAGTAATATATGAGAGTTTACCAGATCCTTGCCATTATTCGATAATGTCACATATTTGTTTTTGTTAAGCTATTTTAGTAGGTGTGTAATGGTATTTTATTGTGATTTTAATTTCCATTTTCCTAAGGACAAATGATGTTGAGCATCTTTTCATATGCTCATTTGCCAATTTTAATTTCATTGGTGAAGTATCTGGTAAAGTCTTTTGCTCATTATTTAATTGGGTTACTTGTTTTCTTATTAGTGAGTTTTTAAGCTTTCCTTATGTATTGTGGATATGAGTCCTTTATCAGATAAATATTTTGCAAACACAGTATCTTTTCCCAGTCTGTGGTTTTTTATCATTTTCTGAACATTTTGAAGAGAAGTTTTTCATTATGAAGTTCAGTTTATCGATTTTTTTTTGCTTTGATGGATCCTGCTTTGCTCAACTCAGGGTCCCAAAGATATTCTTTTTTTTTTTTTTTTTCTTGAAAGTTGTTATGGTTTTAGGTTTTACATTTAGGTCTATGATCCATTTAGAGTTAATTTTTCGTATATGATAGTAACGGGTATAGTTTGAGATCTGTTTTTCTCTCATATGTATGTCCAGTTGTTTCAGTACCATTTATTGATTTGCCCTTACACTGTTGTGCTAGGTATTTTGAGTAAATATTTTTGTAAATTGCTTACATAATTTCCACAAAAAAAGTAATATCGTAGTTTTAAAATCAGAGAGTTAATTTTGTATTTTCAGAGTTATCATTACTGAACCTGCTAGTTTTAAAAATTTAGAATGTTAAGTATATAGTTACAAATTTCACAAGTCAGTAGATTCTTTGGTACAATACTGTAGTTACTTAGTAAATCTTGAACACTTTAGGATATAATTGAAGGTGTGAATACTTAATTTCTAGAATCTCTCTTGCCTTAAGCTTGTGTCTGTTACATACATGGAAGTTGATGACAGTTTAAGTGATCCATATTTTCAGATTTTAATTCTCTTGACTGTGTTCCAGGTCAGTTTTTGTTCACTTTATTGCAGGATAACTGTGCTCTGTTCACAAGCAAAACAGTTTATCTTTCATAAACTAGTTCACATTTATGGTAATTAAAGAATATGGCAAGTGTATCTGGATATTGCCATTTGCATTTTTCTCAGAAGTCCTTTAAGAATTAGAGTTCTTACTGTTAGGGAAGAAACTATTGGATTTTACTGTTAACAGAAGTGTGTTTCATTCCTATAATCTCAGGCCGTACCTCTTCAAAATCAACAGCAGTAAGTGGGATAAGTAAGTTGGCTCTTTGTGCACTTCTCTTGGTTGTGAAGGTTAGTACAGTGGTGATAGCCAATGTCTTTTGCCTAGATTAATGCAATTAGTCTCCAAATTTCTGCAGCCACCAGTTCTCTTGTGTGCAGCTCCAGTGGGCTCTCCTCCCAGGGACTCCCGTTGGTCTCTGTGGTTCTAAAGGACTCTTGAGTTAGCCTTTCCACTTCCCCTCAGTTCAAATGAAGGTTATCAGTTTGGAACTTGCTGATGTTCACATATGTGGCATTATGCCTTTGAAATGGAAATTGAAGTCTCACTTAAGTTCTAATTGATTTGAAATCTGACTGAAGCTTTGTTTTTGTCTTTTCTTAGGTTTGGTGTGGTGGACTTTCTTTGAGTACTGGGATGCAAGTTCCAAGTGCTGTGAGAACACTTCAGAAAAATGAAAATGGAATGACTGGTTCATCTAGCAGCCTAAACATTGTTACTCAGTAATGCCCACTCAGAATATGTTTATCCACCTCCACCTTTTGATTGGGTGGCCTTAATCACAGAAACTTAGGAGTAGTGGAAATGAGATTTGCTACGTTCTGCTTTAAGGCCTGGAATCTCTTAGCATTAAGCTTCTACTGCAAAGTATTCACAGGACTCTACTGTGCAATAGCATAGAAGCAAGCAGATACCAAGCAAGAAACTGGTATTTTGAAGAGCAAATAGGGGACAAATCAGTGTTTAAATAATTACATAGAAACTCACTTTTGTTTTTCTTGGGTTACTTTGGCTTTTCTAATGTTCCGTTACATACAGTAGCCCTGGGGCCTGAAGAAAAAAATTTAAATCTTCTTTCTTCTATACTTCCTCCCCCCACCCCCTTATCACTACCTATTATTTAGTTCTTACACGGAAGCTTTAAAAATATACAGTTCTCTGAGGTTTTCTAAAAATTGAAATAATTGGTTGGGGATGCCAAACAGGTTTTCTTACAATGGTTTATTTTTCCCCCTTTATAAGTAAGTTGAGTTTTGCTAATTTATCCTCTTTTGTTGTATTGACTAGGTTGTATATCATTTTCTCTTTTCCAAATATTGTGGTATTTCTCTTGTGGTTATAACTCAAAATAGAGAGTGAATAAGAAGAGTTTCTAGACATGATAGCTTAAAATCACCCAAATTTCAGTTTTTCACTTGCTGCACTAACACTGTCAAAGTGATACTCTTTATATGTTGCTCTGTTTAATTAGACTTCTTTTCATTCCATCATTTTGGATGATGGGTAATATTTTTTAAAGCTTTATATTTTCTGATTTTGTTGTCTAGTTTAATACTACCTTTAATAGTTATCTTTGGTAAAAATCCCACTTGAATTTGGTAATAACTGATAATACTTATACTGATTTTTACCATTTCTAGTAGGAATGAAAGTTTATTGAAGTTATATAGGAGGTAGGAAAACCTACCCTACGCAAGTTTTATCTAAGAAGGATAAGGCTATAAAGGGAGATGCCTAAAACTATTCGTTACTGAAGTCATTTATATCTGATTTTTGATAAGACAGAGAATGGCTTAAACAGTTGTTTTAAAAAATATATACATATCTCTGATTTATTTGGCACATGAGTCTTTCAGTCATAATTAGAGGTTTTCTCTCAGTCCTTTTGCTACATTCATTTGCTTTCTAGAGGGGTGTGATTCTTCCAAAAATCTCAACATAGAATAATCTTTACCAAAGTTTGGAAAAATGTGTTAACAAAGAGTAAAACCCATGGTTATTGAGAACATATCTATTTTTTAAAAGTTGATTAAAATTTGTAACACAGTCCTTTGAACCAAACTGAAAGTTGTAATTACTGTGGTATTTAAGAATTCTTTGACTGTTTTTAAGAGGTCTAAATTTGCATATTCCTTAATTTTTGAAACTTTCACTTTCTCATTTTGACTTACTTTCATTCTCATTTTAAGTATATTGTGCTATGAAAATCTTCTAAGAAATAACTGATGCTGCTTACATTGGAGTTGCTTTCTACAGAAAGCCCTGTGGAATAGGAATAGCCCATTCTTTCTTAAAGTTTACTGTTTAGTAATAGGATGTTTTATTCATTTTAAAACAAATCTAAATGAGGAATTTTATTTGAACTGGATATTATTTTCCCAGAGGACAGTCATAACTGCACCATTGATGACATATTGGTAATTTTAAAGACTGTAAGGGAGTTTAGAGAATGAAATATGTCAATAGATATTCCTTTGATTCTCCAGATATAATTTTTTTTGTTCATCCTGGAGATTATGAAATACATTTTTGGATGTTCTATTCCCCACAGCAGGTTTATTCCAGGACCTAAGGAAGCAGGAAGTTATAATTCTTTCATAGAGTCAAACCTGAAAGCAGTAATTTAGTGGAGGAGCTGCTTTATGTGAATGGTTGTATATGTATATTTCAGAAAAATGACACAGAAAAAGCCAGAAATTCTTGTATAAAACTTTTCACTATTATGTCTTATATAATCGTGTCTTCTCTTTAATTCAGTGCCTTCTTCTTGTAAGCATGCTCTTCTTGCTTCGTGCTCCATGCCCCATGCAATGTCCACTGATATTGAAGCCAGAGACCATTATGCTATACTATACCGGTGAGGGCCTTCTGTCGCAGGGGCATGGGGAAAAGGAAATACTAATCAGGGTCTGGTGGAGTGTATATGATTCTTTCCTCTGCTCATGCTACCATTTGAAATCCTTCATGTAACATTTTCTAATATTCATTTGGAAAAGTCATTGAGAGTGATGCTGTTATTCAAAATAATAATCTGAGGTTTTCCTGTTACTGTACTTCTTAAAGGTCTCTAAAAATAAAGAGCAAAATGTGTGGGGTTTTAGTTTAGTTGTTTTAAGTTTATTTGCATTAAGTTAAACTGGAGAAAGTTTGCAACCTTCCTTTTCAAACTAGAAAATAATCAACTGTAGTGCCTCTTTAAATAGTCTCAAGTTAAGGTAACTATTAACTTGATCATATATATAACATTCTCATTGATATTTAAATTTAAAAATATTGAACTCTTTTGCTCAATTTGATACATTGTGTAAGTTGGTATACCCTTTCAAACATTCTTTCTTGGTTTATTCACTCTGTTTTAACAGGTCAAACATGATTGCTTTCTGTAAAAGAAATGCATGAGAGATTGACAGTAATGGAGGTATCACAGATCTAAAAAAAATATGTTTTATAAAAACATGCATTTAGTATTGCATTTCTCTTCTAGCAGTTGAAGCCCAAACCAGTTTTAGTAAACTGGATAAAGAAATGAAGGAATTGCCTTAAGCACTTTAGAAAAAGAATTTTTTACAATTCATTTTGATTCTTTGGGCTGACCATGTCACATACGTCTTCAACTTTTGTTAAATATGTATATACCAAGCATTTAATAACAGTGCACATAGAAATTTAATATACCGTGATTCTTTGACTGTTCCAAGTGCAAAGTATTAGAGGCATGTCTGTACATGGGACTAATTGGTGGCATCTGTACCATTTTGACAAACCATGAACTGCTAGTGTAAGCTGGACTTGGCCTACTTTGTTCTGCAAACTAATATTTTCTCATATTATTATCTAAAGACATGTTGGGTTGGTTTTATTTACTCACTTATGAAATTAAAGCATGAACAGTAAGATGTGTAATTTGAACTTCTTGGACTGAGCCTATAAAAGTAATTTGTCATGAAATCTTTTAATTAGGCTAATATACTCTATTTCATGTCTTACCTAGAATGATTAGTATAATTATTTATTTTTGTTTCTTTTAGAAACAGGTTAAAAATTGGAAAAGGATATTATGGGAATTGATTATTTCAAAGAGTATTAATTTTAGAAAAGGAGAGTATAGACTTCTTACTACAAAATATGTGGTTCCAGGCTAAAAAAGTTATGATGATTTTCAAATCATCATCATAATTTTCCAAAAAAACTATATTTGTTAGATCAGTAGTCATTCATTGGCTAATTTATACAACAAATATTTTAAGTGTCTGTGATGTGTGAGTCATACTTTGTATTCAGATTTCCAAAATTAATGAAGTTTGGTTTACTGTGCATATAGTTTTGCTGCTTTTGAGTGGTGTGACAAAGTTTGCATCTTAAAAACTATGTTTTGCTAATAAGTCAGAAATTTTGAAAAGTAAATTTGTTAGTAGTTTTTTAAAAAATCAAATTTTAATAAGCATATTGCACATAATATGGTTCACTTTCATATAGTCACATAAAATGGGTCTGGAAAAGTTTCTTCCTTGATTGTATTTTTACACTGGATATTCTTTTAGGGAAGTATGTGGTCAGCATAAATTTACTCAACATCTAAGTAACCATAAGTTATTTGTTATTTTTAACCAAAATGTACGTTTCATAATGCCAGTACTGGAGCATTATAAGAGATCATGAATGTTTCTTTAATCACCACAGAAAGATTACCTCATGTTCAATATAATTTTAGTATTGTTTGTATTTTACAGTATTCACATTATGCCAATATTTGTGATCCTGATATGTCACCTATGATAGCTTTGTTACTTGGAATATTTGATTAATGTAAATACTTTAAGCTTTTTTAATAATTCGGAGTTTAAATGGATTACATTTAGTATAGGTTGTTTTTGTTGAAAAGATGTTGTTGGACATGCCATATAAAAGTTAGTATTGGCTTATAAATACCAGAGATTGCCATAGGACTTTTGCCACAGACTAAATTAAAACAGTATTTGTTACTTCTGGGTCAGTATAAGGTACTGACTTTTGATTCATAATCATTTGATCTATGTTAGTTTAAACCAATATATTTTCTTAATGGTTCCCATTCAGTATAAGTTGCTCCTTGGGAATGGACATGTAGAGGATTTCACAGTACGTAGGGCAGAAGGTCAGTGAATGTGTTTGCTTTTGCTTGGAGCTTAAGTTTAGACAAATTTTAAAACAAGTCAAAATGTTAAGTGGTTGGTAAAAGGCATTTTTATTAGTATTGGAACTTTTTGAGAGCCTAAGGGCTATGAGAACGCGTGTTTTTTTTTTAACATTTCTAATATCTCTAAGGTACCAAAGCACTGAGTCTACTTTACCTCTTAAGGGAGACTCTTTAAAATCAAATTTATAACTAATTCATACTATAAGATATGTAATGGCTAAGGTTTTAGAGTTATTTATATTAAAAAGCACTAGTTTTTGAATTTTCTGGATATAATATAAAAATGTTTTGGCTTCATTTCTTTTAAAATATTTACAATTAATCACCTTAGCTCTACCATATACTAGATCTATGACCTCTACATGAATCATTTATCATCTTCGGACCTCCATTGCCTTACATAAAATAATTGTAACCTGCTCAGCCTACCTCACAGGGCTGTTGTGAGGAGTGAAATGAAATGGAGTATATGAAATGGTTTCAACCACAGTAAAATGCTATGGAAATGTAAGGTATTACTTTCAGTTAATAATGGAGTTAAGTGTTTGGATACTTCTAGATGCCATTTACTTTGATAAAGCATGTGCTTAAAGTGGTATCACCAGGACTTCAAACATGATTTTAAAAAACAAAACCCTGATTAAAATGCCCAACATTCTTTAGTTTGTGCATGATTTGTGGCCTTTTTGTATTTTCTCATCAAACCTGTCATTCTATATCAAGACTTCCTAGAACTGTAAAATTCCTCCCACATTAGTGTGTCACTGTAGAATAGTAGCATGAATAAATAAATGATTTAAGCTATGTTTCCATGCAGGCGTTTGCACTTTCACTTTATGACTGCTCAGTGCCACATGCAAAGAATAAATTTGGCCTAAATAATTCTTTCCAAACAACCAAATGGTTATAAAGTCTGTCATTGGATGAGTGATAAAAAGTGTATGTGCCCATTTAACATTGAACAACTTTTGTTGCATTTTGTCATTTTTTTAAAAATATGATGAAGCATTTCAAAACCTTGTGAACCTGAGTATCATTTAGTATCTCTCCTAACATACTTGTTATGCTTTAGATTGGATTTATTAAGTGGTTTGCAGGTTATCTGAATCTACAGATTATTTGGTATGTCTGTCATCTGGACATGGTTTTGCTATGCAGTTTTGATAATAAAAATTCTTAATTCCTCAGGTTTAAACTTTAAGTTATGGATAAAGAACATTAATGAACTAGTTATAATGTACTCAGTGCTGCAAACTAGTATTTTAATAAGCATATTGCCTCATTTTCCTTGGAAACAAAACAAGGCCTTTTAAATGTTTTTTAACTTTAAAATAGTGTATTCAAAGTGGAGTAACTTGTATGTTGAAATGATTGTATGCTCTGTATAGAATGACCAAGTTCTTAAAAAAAGCACCTGGAATATCTCATCTAAAAATTAAACTTTTTTCTGCTTTCTTTTGCTTTAGTGCTTGCATTTTATCCCCTCTCAGTAAAAATCTAAAATGTGCTGTTGAGGATGACACGATAAAGTCATAGGCCCTTTGCCCCAGAAGCTTTTATTTTAGAGCAGTGCTGGTCAACAGAATTGTATGCAATGATGGAAAGTTCTATATAGCTGCTGTTTTGTACACTGCAGCTATAGATAGAAGATGAAACATGTTATAAGTAACTGTAATATAAATCAAGAACTTAGTTTCGGTCTTTGGAGCTTGTCACATCTTGGATTATATTTTGGTAATTAGTAGCTAAGAGTCAGAACCAGAACCTAAGCCTTTTTAAAATTTGTGTTCTAAATTGAAACTAGGAGAAGAAAGAAAACCAATCATGACTATATGAGGATGGAGCTCTTGTAACTAAGGTCATTTTCACCAAGAGAAGAATGGAGTCTTGAGTCATAGGGAGAGGAATGTGACAGATACTAAGAAACCAGTACCCTCATATAGAAGATGGAGTGTGAATGGGAGCAACATTTCTGGAGAATAATTCAGCAATAGCAAGATTTTAAATACATACCTTTGAAAACTTAATTCCATTTCTAGGTATTTCTCTTACATATATACTCACAAACAAGACAACACTCATGACAGCACTACGATAGCAAAATACAAACAACCTGATTGTTAACTGAAGAATGAGCTACCAGAATTCTGCTGTAGCAAGCTCTCATGGTTATATATCTGTCTAGATACATTCTGCCTGGCCCTCTTCGCATTATGCGAGCTGGCTTCCTCAATTGGAGCCCTTTTCATGGTAGACCAGTCCTGCTGTGCCTGACTGGATCTCTGGGACAAGAGCTCAGGAAATTGTATGTATTCTACTTTTCTGTCTTAGTGTTTCCTTTCCTAAACCCTATTTTACATTTACACTGCATGGTACTAGTAGTATGTTTATGCCCCTTTTGCAGATCACCAGGATGATTATAGATTGTGGTGTTTCCAAGTAACCTTACACAGCTTTTACAGAGTACGCTATTAATGGGAGGGTACTCATGATATGAAATGGAAAGGCAAGTTCAACAGTATATATGGTATACCAGGGGTGTGTGTGTACACTTAGACTTGGGCAAGAGGGGTCCCTGCCCTGATCCTCACTCTGGCTGTCCTCTGTCCAGGAAATGAAAAATGGAAGGAGCCACGGGATTGCACCCACTTGGAGTCTGCACTCCTCTGCCCAGAATTCCTGCCCCACCAGCCCAAAGCTTGCTTCCAGAACACATGCAGGCCTCTTTCCCCAGTCCGTCCTGAAGACAGACTGCACTACAGGTGTATATATCCCTGTACTCAAGGGATGCAGTAGATGAGGAGCATGGATGGAACTTGGACATGCAGACTGGGGTGTCCACATACATGCATACCAGGACCCTTCTGGCAAGCTGAAGCTGGAAGTAAATGGGGACAAACCCAGGGGCTGGGGGAAGAACAGGCCAATCTAGCTAATTCTTACCTGTAGACACAAAATATGTCAGGGTTGGCCTCCATTTGTACTCTTGCTCAAGGCCCCACAGGATTAAGGTGTGTGTGCTCCGCATCTGAGTGCTTTTTAAAAGATGGATGTTCGCTTGTAAGAGAGGCTGTTCTTACCCATCTTTGTATCCCTCCTCCAACTAGATTGGCTATCCAGGTTAAAGTATACTGACTGTAGAAGGCTCCCCACTGGGCTCCCCTCTAGTATGCTGGAGAAGTGCTGCTTCTATGTTTACCTCTGGTTAACTGTTTATTCCCAAGCCTGTTGAAGTCAATGGCAGTCATTGTAATTATATAATTTAAATATCACATAAACCAATGAACTGTGAGTATGAAAAGTTACTTAAAAGGTAAGTGGGGAAAACATTACAGATGAAGAGCTAAAAAAGTTGCTGACAAGTTAGTTGTGTCCAAGATCATTGTAAATGATAGGGGAGGATGGCAAAAAATAACCATCTAGGACTCTTGAGTTTAGATTTCTTCACTTGTATCTTTAAGTTCCAGGTCCACTTCTAAAAATTATAGATGATGCATTATGCCTGTGGTTTATATAAGAAAAACAAACTCCAATCAGTTGATCCATACTGAAAAAGACAGTGCAAAATAATCCTCTGCTTTTAACTGCCTTTTTCTTAGGTTTACAAGATATGCTATGCACTTGAAAAGTATTCTAGGAATCTGATGATTATTTTCCCCTTTTCATGTTAATTTTTATTACGATAATTTTCAAACATACAGAAACGTAGAGGCTATTAATAATGAACACCTTTATTCTCATCACCTAGATTTAGCAATTGTTAACATTTTGCCATGTTTGTGTTATCCTTTTTTAATATTTCTAAAAATTTCATCTATAAGTCCTGCCATATGCATCATTGATTATTTTCTTTTAAGCACAACCACCCTCAGTTAATATTCTTAGTAAAATTAACAGCAATCCCTTAATATCATCTAAAGGCTCAGTCCACGTTAAACTCAGTTGTCTCAAAAATGTCTTTTTATGGTGTTTTCTTCAAATGAGGATCCAGACAAGGTCCACACATTGCATTTGGTTATATGTCTCTTAAGTCTCAGATTTTGTAGTAGTTCCTTCGCCCCTTTTAAAATGTCATTGATAAAGAAACGGGGGCATTTGTCTTGTGGAATTCTAACTTGAGCTGATTGCTTCTCTATACCTGGCATTCAATCTAGAGTTTTTATTAAACGCAGGTTCGATTTTTAGGCAAGAATCTTTCACAGGTGGTGCTGTGTACTTTGTTGCATCACATCAAGAAGTACATAATGGCTGGTTGTCCCAGACATAGTGAGATTGCCCAGTGGGTTCAGGTGGTGCCAGCTTAATCCATCTATTAAAAAGTTCCCTATCAACATTTTACCTTAATTTTAGTATCTATTGATGAGTGTTGTCCTATGGTATTATTAGGAGTAACAAAATGGTGATTGTTCTATCATTTGTTCTTCACCTATTAGATGGCATTCTCATAAGCATTTTGGTTACACTGAAATACAGTTCATGCAAGAAAGGCAGGATAAATGCTTGACATTTTCTCTTTACCCAGTTTCAGGATAGAGAGTTGGTGCTCTGGCGACCTTCAATCATGACTAATGAGTTTCATATTTAAGGAATCATGAAGTCAAGAATGTGTATATATTTCATGTGTTTCAGTCAATAGCAGTTACTCATTTTGATGCTGTAATTTAACTATCTTAGGTCCCTAAAGTTAGCACCTGTGTCCGATGATCTCGTTAATGTTTGGTAACTTCCTTCCTCTGGGTGTTATCTACTTTTTTATTAACCTAAGAGGACTTCTACAGAATAAGAACTAGTTCTAAGTAATAAGAGCATTTCTACAGAATAAGCTTGTACAGAATTAGCTTTTCTGGAATGAAAAACAAACTGATAAGTCATAGTAACCCTGGAAAATGAGAAAAAGACTGCATTTGATACTTTTCTGAAACCAAAGTTCAGAAAACAAATATATCAGGGACTATTTTCAGTTTTTACTATGGTCTGATAATAGTAATTTTTGTAGCAAAAACAAAATCAATGATTAGTGCTTTATAGTTTCCAAAATTCCTATCAAGACGGATTCATACCTGATCCTTAGTACTCCTTTGGATTACACTGTTAAAGAACCGGGTCCGGAATTGTATGTGTGTTTATTTCCAGACCTAAACCGGATTGCAACAGCTGGCTGGAGCCTGGATGTCATGCAGGCACTTCACTCATTAATATTAAACGCAACCACTGTTTCCCACTCCACCCCATCTCACCTGATGGTACCCAAACTGAATTCAGGGAGTTATTCCGAATACCTTCTGCATAGAACACGCACTAAAAAGTTATTCGTTGTATATCTGAAAGTCACATTAAACCGGCACCCTACATTTTATCTGGCAAACACACGCTTTGGGAAACAGCTCAGCTGGTGCCTCTCCACTTCTTGGTTCATTTCCTAAAACCTCAGGTCGCCTCGGTGCACTGCTGTTATCTAGGCACGAGATAAAAGGGCTTTAGTTAAGTGGTGAGATCGCAAAAGCTAGGAAATCGCCAGGGCTCAGTAAACTTCGGGGGTGAGGAAGTGACAGAAGCGGACGGGCTGAAGCTGGGATCCGGACCGTGGGAACGTCCAGGACACCTACCGGTCCAGGCCCCGCAGCTCTGCGCTTGACGGCCCCTTTTGCAGCGGTCGCTGTCAGTGCCGTAAAGCAGAGTCGCCGCTGCTGTGGAGTAAGGTGAGGTCTGGGACGCTCAGCCAGCTTGGTGGGGGGACGGGCGGGTGCCTTCAGACAGGTTTCGCCTGTGGCTCGGGTGCCCTCACTGGGCATCCCCTAGCTTCCTGGGCCCCTGCCCGGCCCCCGGAGGCCGAGGCAGACCGCAGGGTGCGTGCGCTCAGGGCAGGGGCTACTCAGTGGGCAGACGTCCACTCGGGCAGTCCTTCCCACGCTCCTGGGCGCGTCAGCACGTGCAGTCCTCACCCTGGGACACGTTCAGTTTTGGAGGGCGATCGAGACCCTTGTAGGACCCGGCTTGGGCTAGTAACGTTTGAGCAGGGTCGCGAGAGCCGGCTCGGGATTTGCGAGAGGATCTGGCGGGTGGAGTGGAGGAGAGCATTGCAAGTTGTGGGACCAATGTGTGCAAAGGCACAGAAGTAGGAACGCAACTGCCAGGTTTGGGCAGCGTTGCATGTTAGGGTAATGGCTGGAGGATGGTGCGTGAAAGGGAAGGCCAGGAATGTGGCGGGAGCTAACACTGCGTCTCAGCTGGGAAGGACCTTGATGCCGTGTGGAGTATGGAGTTCTTCCTCGGGCAGTGGGGAGCTACACCAGTTTTATAGAGAGGGGGTAACGTAATTAACTATCCCTTTTCCCTCCTGATGCTTTCCTCCTAGGTTCAGCTTTTAGTTTATTTGGAGAAGTATTTACGGAAGCCCCCACCCGCTTTGTGTGCTTGATGGGATGGCCATATTAAAGTTTCATGTGGCTTTAACATCTGCATATTGTTTGCATTTATCAGTTGGGGATGTCAGGAAAGACTGGATATGAGTAGAGGTGACTAATAGAAGCTTTGGATAGGGATCTGGAGAACTGAGTTTAGATTTCATCCCCATCACCAATTTCTCAAGTGACATGAGGCAAGTCACTTCTCCCTGGGCCTCAGTTTTCTCAGGTGTAAAAAGAGGACCTGGATGATACCAGGTTCTTTCTATTTTTGAAGATAACAGGTTTCCAAAGAATAAACGTTAACCTGTGAACAAAAATCAAAGTGAGTAATGGAGCAGAGCATTAGGTATTGGGAAATGAGAGAAGCTGGGGTTGAGCTGTATTCTGAGGATGGATAGGGTTTGAATCATCTGGAACCATCTCTGTTGAACACCATGGATAAAGACAGAGAAGTCATGACTAGGTATTCATATTTTAGAGTTTATTTTTGGAGGTAAGTTTTGAGATGATAGAAGATTTGGGAAGGATGGCACTAGATGTTGAAGGAATCACAAGTGGAAAGAAAGTGCAGTATGTTCTGAAAAGGAAGAAAAAAGGAATGAGAGAAATGCCAACAATATAGAGACTTGATTTCATGGATCTAGATGATTGATGTTTTGAACCTGGGTTTCTGAAAAGTAAATTTAAGTGCTGTTGGCAGAAATGAGAATTCTATCAGAATTCCAGCCTGCAATAGTATATTGGAAGGAAGGTGATTCCGACTGTAGCCCTGGTGTTGCCAATAACCAGCCTCTGGACTGTAATTTAATTCTCCGTCTTATTCTCTGTAAAATGATGCTGTTGGACTAGGTGGTTTCTCCTCTGTAAAACCTGTAAAACGTGCCTGAGGATGGAAGGAAATAGTTGATGGAGAATAAAATTGGTACTTTGGAACAAGTTAAATTTGAAGTGTAGGGTATAGAGTTGGAACTATAGGCAAGTGGAGTTCATAGACGAGAACTTAAATAGCAAGTTTTCTCTCAGAGGTGGCAGTTAAAATCGTGAAAGTGAATTTACTTTGAGGTATAGATTGTAGTGAGATTAATAGCGGATGTGCCCATAGATAGGAGGCTAGAGAGATGGTTGAGGAGCCATGCGGATCACAGAGCTAAGAGCAAGGACTCCCTTTAAAACAGGATTCCATGTAGTTATAGAAATCCTTGGGGCCGTTTTTAGTAAAATAATTTAACAGCATTTACAGCAAATATTAAGTACCCACTTCTGGGAACATAGCTGACAACAAATAATTCAAATAGATATAATCTCCACTGTCTTTCCGACTGTATGCTCAGAAGTAGTAGTATTTGTGTATTTATTCAGAAGATACTTACATGTTTCAGGTAAAGGCCTTAGCATCTAGATCAGTGATTTTCAAACTTTAATGTACATAGGAATCATCTGAGGATCTTGCTGAAATGTAGATTCTGAATAAGTGGGTCTGTAGGAAGACCTGACACAATGTGGTTTTGACAAGCTCCAACATGGTGCTGATGTTGCTGGTCTTAAGACCATACTTTTAAGTAGCAGAGATCTAGGTCCTGTCTAGCAGATGTGGCAGTTACTAAGCCACTACTACGACCTATTTTCTGTTTTTATTAATGATTATATTGTCTGTGGAAATAATATATGCTCATTATTAACATATTGGGACAGTATAGAAAAGCATAAAGAACAATGTAAAAATCACCCCAGTCCTCCCCTCCTGGAGATAACCATTATTGATATTTTGGTGAACATCGAGATATCATACTTTATACGTTATACCATGTACGTGATACATTCTCAGCCCTGCATTTGATTCTGTTAGCTTTATGGTTTTATGAAGATCAATACCCAAAAGTCCTCAACCAAGCAATTCTTTTTTTTTTTAATTTATTTTTTAAATTTATTGGGGTGACAATTGTTAGTAAAATTACATAGATTTCAGGTGTACAATTCTGTATTACATCATCTATAAATCCCATTGTGTGTTCACCACCCAGAATCAGTTCTCCTTCCATCACCATATATTTGATCCCCCTTACCCTCATTTCCCACCCCCCACCCCCCTTACCCTCTGGTAACCACTAAACTATTGTCTGTGTCTATGAGTTTCTGTTTCTCATTTGTTTGTCTTGTTCTTTTGTTGTTTTTGGTTTATATACCACATATCAGTGAAATCACATGGTTCTCTGATTTTTCAGTCTGACTTATTTTGCTCAGCATTACACTCTCAAGATCCATCCATGTTGTCACAAATGTTCCTATATCATCTTTTCTTACCGCCGAATAGTATTCCATTGTCAACCAAGCAATTCTTGAGGGGCAGACTTTACTTAGTTAAAAATAACTTGGTTTAATATTCTGTTACTCCAAAAATGGGAAGATATTAACATAATTAAAGCTTATAACGTGTGGGTTGTAGTAAATGAGTATTTGTTCATTGAGCCATAGAATGAGAGATGAATTTTAAGGTTTTTTTTTTAAACTTATTCTTCTTTTTCTAATTACAGAATCAGCTGATGTTCACATAGGATAAACAGACAAGAAAAATAAAAGCACCTACACTCATCCCAACTCAAGACAACCACTGTTCTTACTCTGGTGTGTATGCTAAGAGCTCTTAAATGAACCCATGGAATAACTTATGTAAATAATGTTTGGGTCAAAAGAAATCCTGGGTTCCTCACCTTTCTGTCGCCTTTGAAATAACCATAATCTATTGTTTATAGTTTTGAGACAGGGAACAACTAGCAGGTTGCCCAGTGTATAGTTCGTAGAGCTCAGTGATGTTTGTGAACTTAATGGAAGAATGGTTGAATGAAGTAACAAACCAAAGTGACCTGTGTGACATGAACTCTGGCTGTCACTCTTCACCTGCCGCTGTTCATGTTTACCATTTGTCTCAGATACTTTTGTACTCTTCTGGGCACACAGAGCTCTTCTGGGGCCACAGAAGTCCATCATATGAGTAAAGTTGCCTCTTAAAACCTACGTCTGTGCTTGAATTCTCCTGTGGAAAAATACGGAAGACTGGGGAATATGGAAACATATGAGAGCCTCCTGTCTGAAGGAACTGTAATTTAAGATCGAGTGCAAAAATAGTGCAAATACACAGTGCTGTGGGAACATACAGGAGGAGGACTCTAATTGTCTTAGAGGGAATTACTAGTAGACCTTTAAGATGACTGTTATTAAGTATTGCTAGCATTGTATATTTATCATGGTCTAGGTGATATTCAGTGCTTCATGTGTATTCATTTGTTCAATCCTTAAACAGTCCTGTGAGTCAACTACATTTTATAGATGCATTTTAAAGATGGGGCATAGAGAGATTAAGTAACCTACTCAAGGTCCTACAAGCTACAAGTGGCAGAGCAGGACTTGAACACAGCAGTCTGTCTTTGGAGCCTGAACTCGTAACTATTCAATAGACAGTGACGGGGATGGAGGTGGGGAGAGGAAGCATTGCAGAGAGAAAGAATACCATAGGTAAAGACACCAAGGTAAAACAGCACTGTATCCCTGGGTTCATGTAGGGGAAAAGTGCCAAATAAACCATGGAACGTCTTAGAGCAGGGGAAGTAATGCAATGTGGTACTATAGAAATAATTGGACTTTGGTCCCTGAGCTGGGTGGGTTGAAGAAAGCCTGGTAGTAGAGTATTCATGCAGGAGGCTTTCTCTCTAGGCGGAGGGAATAAGGCCTTTAAATTAGGCTAATTATACTGGCAATGGAAAAGGAATGACAGCTTTTGGAGGCACTGAGACTATACACTGTTTGGTGACTCGTTAGATGTGGAGTTAGAACCACAAAAACGATTTTGTTTTAAACATAAATAATTGGTAAAATGGGGATACAGTTAATAGATGAGATGGTCCAGTCATGAAAGAAATCTGGTTTGGAGGTAGACAATGATTGTTTTAGGTGCTAGTGGAATGTTCAAGAGGACATATCCACTGGTCAGCTGGAATGTTTGTACATAATAATTAACCAGTAGATATGGGAAAGCATACCTAATAAAATGAGTAAGAGAATGTAAAGAAAACATCCATTTGTGAACATCCATCTAGATTTTATATTAAGCATGTAATAATAGGCATATTAAGAAATACCACTTCTTCACCCTTTTGCTTTGCCCCTGTGATCTCAGTTCCTTCTTCACGTCCTTTCTCATCTAGCCTTTCTTATCTAGGTCTATGATTTCAGACACTCTCTTTCAAAAACATCATTATACCATTGTCATTCAGAAAGGAGTCACTATATGTTTATGATTTTTCTGGAGCATCAGATGGAGAGATTAATTTGTTTTATCTTCAAGTGCCAACATATTGAGATACATGTTATATTGCAAAGGGTTAAGACGTGAATGAGTGGTAAGCAGATAAAGAGACTTCTTAAACCCTTGCAGTCTAACCTTTACGTCCAGGCTACTGACACTCTTTTGAGAAGTTAGCAATGAAAGGAAAGGAAATGAACAGCATGAAGGACCAGCAATATTTAAGGAAGAGTGAACAGCATCTATTATTGCTATGCCTTTTTTGGCTTAGAACTGCTAAAAATGTTGGGGTTTTTTTCAGGTCTTAACTGTGAATACATCTTCAGAAGCATTTTCTCTTTATGCTTTCCAATCTGCTACGTCATCTCTCTAAACATGCCTTTGCCTAACTATACTACCCTCTTTCTTCTCTGTAGTTTAGCCTGCTGTTTTATTTTTGCAGTGTTTGAATAATTGAATCTCACGTCTGTCTGATTCATACCACCCATGCCTCCATCTCTCATCCCAATGTCCCGGAATAAGTCAGCAGCATCGAGTGGACCAGGCCAGCACACATCATCTTAAGAACCTAAGTTAGGTATCAGGGCTGGTCATTTCTTGTCCGAGGGCCTCTGAGGTCAAGATAGGGGATCCACAAGGCCGGAGTGGGGAGAAGTGGAATAAAAAAGTCAGGCAGTTAGACGTTCTTTCAAACAGGTTCCTTACCCAGATGATTCTCAGAAGGGCAATAGTGGGTGGGACGTTAGGGTAAGACAGCTGCCGACGTCTTTCATGCTGTTACCTTTAAAGAGCAAGTGATAGTGTGAAAGGGCAAATGGGAGGCTGACAGAATATGAAATGCTCTGCTCATTGGATGTAGCAAGAGCCCGGAAACTATCTGTACTTCCCATCCTGTAGGTTTTCTTTCACATTTGTGTATGGATTTCATCTACCAATCTTTTTCATTTCTTGATACATAGTGAAATTGATTACAAAGGGTTGAAAGAAAGGATAAAGGAATGTGTTTGTTCTTGGCTGGAGGTGTCCAGTTTGGGGCTCTAGCTACCCCAGACCCAAAGACTGAGGTAATTGATACCCCTGACCCCATAATCCATTAATGGTTCGGTTGCGAAGCAGACGTACCCATTCTTTCCTTCTTCATTGCCAAATCTCAGTTCGTGCTTTCGTTATGGCCTTCTTCCACCACATCTAAGAGTAACCCTGCTGAAATATACCATATTTATATTAACCTTCTCATATTCGCATTAGAACTTGAAGAGACTTGGGCTACTTAAACTCATAACTCCTCTTAGTGTCCCCATTACATCTTTTTTTTTCTTTCCTGAAAACATTTTCTGTCTCTTTTTCCCTTTTCCCCCTCATTTTAATTTACTATTTCTGCGATTTTCTTTTCTTTTCCGTTAGACATGATATACTATCTTTAGGAAGCTTTACCAAAGTATAAGAAAGGAAATACATTACCTAGCCTCCCCAGCATTTCTATTATGATAGCTAAAATGTCACATATGAGAAGAAATGTATACACAAATAATGTTTTTATTTTGGTTCTATACCATGTTTCTCCATATGTTGTTTTTAAGTGTTTATTGTTTGGGAGTTGGAACCAGGTATGGGTTTTAAACTCTAAAACAATCACTTTTTCATATTTTACATTCTGTTTTATCATAACAGTTCAACAGAACATTTTAAAATAAAAACTTTTTAAGTTTTGTATGCTCTTGAGCACTGTGGAGTATATTTGAGTATATTAGTGTACTTATTGTTACTTGAAATTAATTCAGCCAGTTTTAGGCTGATAGGGGAGATTTCATGTGAACTATAATTCAAAATAGAAAGCAGTACAAGCTTTAGGATTAGTTGCATCTCCTTGTGCTTCCATAGTAACCTATACTTACTCCTTCATAGCAATTACACTATTGATATTGCCTCTAATATTTATCTCTAATAAACTAGAGCAGTAGTTCGTAATAGAAATGGGGTGATAAGGGATCGGGCTTGTGCATTTTGGAAAAATCTTCCCGTGCTATTTTCTAGGTACATCACCCCCTCCACCACCATCACCATCACCAGTCTTCTTTTGAAAACTCTTATATTCATCTCTAAACTCTTAGAAGATGGGGAACTTTGTGGCATTTATCATTTTATCTCCAGTGCTTAGCATTGTTTTGACATCTTTGCCTATTTTGGTAGACAGTAATAGGCAAATATTTATTTATTTATAGGCAAATATTTATTCCCTGCAAGATGGTAAAACTAGAAGGGTAGGTCTAGGAGAGGACACTTCTGGCTTGGAAGAGCATGAGAAACTTCATAAAAGAAGGATCATTTAAAATGAGCTATGAAAAGAGGTACAGAACTGGTTTTGTGGAGATGCATGAGACAAAAAGAAGTGAACAAAAGCTAAGAGGCAGAAAAATGTGGGATGTATTGCAGGAATGCTTGGGCAAAACCATAGAATGTGTGAAGTGGGAGAAAGCCTAGAAAATTTGTCTGTGCTCAGATTATGTATACCCTCGAATGCTGTTGTATGGAACTTGAACTTTATTTATAGGTAGTTGAGAACCATTGAAAAGTTTTGATTGTGGTGTAACTTGATTCATCTAGCAACAACTTGCTACATCTCTCAATATATAGATAAGATTATGGGTAAGTAGAAAGTAGAGACTGGGGCGTCAGTTAAAATTAGGACATTAGGTACAATTAGAATCTAAATTAGAATGACAGTGAAAAAGAAGAGGGAGTTGATGCCAGAGATATTTCAGAGGTAAAAATCAACAGGTCTTGACCTCTCTTTTTTTAAAGTATCACATTATTCATTTTAACTACATTCCTAATGCGGAGATAACACTAGCAAAAAAGAATGTTTTGACATCTAATATTCCTCCTTTGCAATTGAATTGCCTTGGCATTTATGAAAATAAACAATGAAGTAAAGTTAATTGGATGTCATCCTGATAATAAAAATGTAGTTAAGTGATGACATATTGTGGAGGTTTATTTCATGTAAGAATTAATGAGATTAGAAATGTGTCCAAAGAGAGAGTAAGGTATTAATTTGGACTTTGTGTTTCTGTAGTGCTTTATATAGGCCTTTCATGCCTTCTTTCTCATTTATTAATTCAGGCATAGAACAGGCTGAGCTTTGGCACAATCTGAATGCCACTTATATTTCATTAGGAATTAGTATACATTGACGCACAAGTGCAAGAAACTGAGCTGAAATCTTGAAAATGAAGGATATTCTTGTTATCTTGTGAGCTGCCCTGATCAGAGTATTTGATTGTTTTATTGTAGCCTATTCTAGCTGACAACAAAATCTGATACCATCATCAATATTGTTTTATGTTGCTAGTTTTCAGTTTTAGGAGATAGAAAATGATCATGATTTATTCAGTTATCTTTGCGTAATATAATTATCTGTAGATCAAGTAGATTATTCTCATCACTGTTGATATAATTTCTTTTAAGTAGTTTGTTGACCTTATATAATTTCTTAGTGTTTGCTTTTTATAGGCTTTAGCTCTGGAAGCTCATCTGGATTGTTTTGAAATCCAAAAACAAGACTTCTGATTTAAGATGGCAGTTAAGACATTCGTACCTTCTATCTGAAATTACCCTGGAACAGCAAGGAGAATAAGAGCTAGAGATGTAATCACATCTTCAATGAGACTAGAAGTCCTGTAACCCCAAATCAAAATACTTGAGAAATGGTTGTCACTTGTAAATTGGAAGAAATTAAAAGAGTGTGCTGGTAGAAAGCGGTCTCAGATGGAGCTGGCAGAACAAGGAGAGCTGGATCTCCCGTTTACAGTGGGATCAGGATGCATAGGAAGGCAGTGAGACCTTCCTTGGACTGTTTGGCAATATGAGCTAGCAAGAAAGGAAGAGCAAAGGAGGAAACACGCAGAGACACCATCTTTACAGGAAGCACTCTCTTGGGGAGGCAAGAAGAAGTAATGGCTAACCACCTTTTTCTTGCTTGTTCTTACACACGTTCTCTCTGTTTCCCACATAAACATGTACAAAGCACGGTCATAAAGAGCTTCTTGTGTGCCAGGGAGACTATCTCCTGGTCCAGAACACAGCCTTGTTTCTTCCTTCCCCAGTCTCCTTGCAAATAACTGATTTGGGAGAAAAGAAACAGGGAATGCCGAGTGACAAAGAACCCATGAGAAAACTGTACTGGCCTAAAAAATTTAATAAAACAATCACTTTTTAAAAATAAGGGACAAAGTTAATTGGCCCAAGAGCTAGGAAGAAATAGTAAAAGAACAATATATGATGAATTATAATCTGGCAGAGCTCAAGAAAGAACAGAAAGAACAATAAAATCAGAGAAATAAAAGACCATGTTGGAAGCAAAAAGGAGTGATTTATTCAATTATCTTTGCGTAATATAATTATCAAATATAAAATATTTCAATATTGTTGAAAACTCAGTAGAGGACATGATAATAGGCTTTTGAAAGTTGGTCAAAGTGGAATGGGAATGAAAGGCAATGACACAAGTGCTTAATTATAGTTCTGGAAAGAGTTCACCATTAGAACAGAAAAATATTCGAACACAGGACTTAAGGAAACTGCACAACCGAAGGAAACATGGGTTCTGCAGATTGAGGCGTTACACAGTGAGGAAAAACTAACTTCTAGTCAGCAACATTTTTACATACTAGTTTTTTAAAAATTGAATTTCACAGGTAAGGAATGTGTTCTTTGCTCCTCCCAGTAAAATGATCAACTTATCTATAGGGAGTGCTGGGGGAAGGATCAGATATTGTTAAGGAATATATAGCATTACAGGAGAGTGGTACAAAACCTGTAAGTCATCAGGAGAAAGAAAGTGTGACCGCAAAGCCAAATTGTCAATTGACAACCGTTTTTGAACAATGCAAGAACTCAAGGTAATTAGTACTCGTAAGTTTTCTTTTTATGAACTCTGAGATGAATATCAGCCATGTAGTGCATGAGCAGAGATGATACAGCAAAAGGACTGGTAGGGAACATAGTAGGAATAAGACCAAGATAACTGAGATTTGTAGGTACAAATTACAATAGAACTATAACAACGTAGAAATAACTAATAAAAGTCAGGTTTGAAAGAGAAACACTTGAACTAAATTTAATATATTTAACCAAAATCAGGCAGTGGAGAGGAGGTAAGAAGTCGTAGAACTATGTTAAATTTCTTGTCCTAAAGAAAATCAGATGGGACTAAAGATGAGAGAACAAAAATTTTTATGATGGCTCTCTTTACACTTGCCAAAACTGAAAACATACACGGGGTCTTTATAAAAACTGACCACATCCTAGATCCCAAGAAACAACTAAGAGCTGTCACATAGATGATGTTCTTTGACCCAAACCTTTTTGGTTTCTTCTGTGGAAGTGGTCTTAGTATAGTCGGCAGCATCAGCATCATGGGAACTTGTCAGAAATGCAAGTTCAGAGGCCCCACACCACATCGACTGAATCGGAAACCCGGGGGGAGAAGCCCCCCAGTCGCTGTTGGTCAGTGTTTATAAATATTGCATTTATAGTTTTTCTTATTCCCAATTGTAAAGAATGCCGTGACAAACATTTTTGTTCCTTCAGGTTTGGTCTCCTATCTGATCATCTCTTTAGGCTAGGAAATTACCAAATCAAAGAATGTTCTGTAGGACTTTAGGTAACTTTTTCTTTATTGCTGGTTATTAGAGGTGAAAATTAAAATTAGGTTTTTTCTCTTTAGAAATATCTTTTTGTTCACGGGAAACAAGATTGTCTTCTTATCCGAAAAGATGAAACCAACCGGGTTACTTTCAAAAGACAACCAAGTGACCACTACAGACTAATGAGTAGAATCAATAAGAACGTGATTTTGGCACTTTTAACTTTGACAAGTTCTGCATTTCTGCTGTTTCAGTTGTACTACTACAAGCACTATTTATCAGCAAAGGTAACTTTTTTCTCCTTGCTCATCATTAGGATTCATTTCAGCGGTGTATTTTCCTAACATACTTTTCTTTTGCAGTACATAAAATTAATAAGTTTTTCAGATCCTTGCGGAAATATTTCTTACTGAGATTCTCATCTTTGTGGGGTGATTATAACTGTGAGTGCTCATTCAGTCTGTATTTATGTTTACTTGTTATATCCAGGGCACTTTGTAGGAATACAGAGATAAATAGAATGCAGGTCCTACTCTCAGGGAACTCATATATAAGTTGATAGTGACAACAGCAGTAGTTCTTGAGTCTGAGGCCTTTAAAGCCCTGAGTTGGAATCCTCATTTTGTTGTTTGGCTTTCAGCAAGTTACTTAAGTTCTTTGAGTCTCAATTTCTTTACATGGGGCTAATAGTAACTTTGCTGGATGAGATATTAGGTTGGTACCAAAGTAATTGCGGTTTCAAAGGTTAAAAATAATTGCAAAAACCGCACCGCAATTACTTTTGCACCAACCTACTATAATGCATCTAACTTGGTGTCTGATACTTGTAGATGCTCAGAAGACTGTCGTATTAATAGCTTATGTCTTCTAGTGCTTTTAAGGTTTCCACTGGAATTTCATAAATTAAATCGTATTTCATTATTTTAGTGTTCATATGAGCTCACATTTATTACTTTTTCCTAAATAAGTGAAGCCCTGTGTATGTTAAGGTTCTTGCGCAAGATGGCCAAGTTCAGGTCCTATAACTTGCGTCTTCACTCATCACGCTACTGCGGTGTGTAAACAAGTACGTTCAACAAAATCCTGTAAGATTGATGAGAAGATATGAAATGAGATGGCTTTGAGGAATGCTGAATCACAACAGAAAATTATAAAATACTGATGCGTTAGTGGAGGGAAGACAGTCAATGAACTGTGCTTGTGTAAAGCACTGAGTGAACCAAACTTGAATGATATTCTTGACTTATTCCCATAAGCCACACCAGTGCCTGCAGTAATCAGGTATTCTCATTACTGAGGAGACCACTTACAGGGTTCTGTGCAAGGATGTCTTACGTTGCATTCTATTTGGTAACCTGTGTGTGTTTGGCTAAAAGCCAGGGAAAGGGAATTGAAAGGACAGTTTGGATTTCAAGTCGGGCAGTAGTCATTCACGGTGAACAATGTAATGTCATATACCATTATTAGAAGTAGAAATAAATCTTGTAGCCAGGTAATGTGCAACAAAGGTTTTCGAAATGTTTTGAGTTGGTCAGTTACTTGCTAAAATCATACAAAAACCATGATTTTCTTTGCTATTCTTTGACTATTGGCTAGTTCCATCTTGCTCTGAAGGATAATTTACAGGTCATTGCTGGAGGAAAAGTATTATTTGTGATAGTCTGATTTAGCATAGTAAACTTTAATAAATGCTATTGCTCCTCTTTTCCCGTCCCACCCTTCCATGTCCCCCAACTCCTGCCATTATCCAGGAGAAATGTGAAAGAATTTTTTTTTATTAGAATTGGAGGATATTTTTTTATTCTTTCATTTATTCTCTGACTTTAGACTGTACAGATTTTCTGGCCAAACAGTATTGATTATTAAAAAATAGCTTTCCCACCATTGCAGATTACATTTATGAGTTCTATCCACTAACCCCTTCCGTGATGGGAGTAAATGTGTTTCTACGGGAAGGAAAAGCGCTGAGATACAGAAGGGGAAGGCTGCCTGGAGTGTGGGTGAATTTGCTGTGGTTAGCGTTTGTGATCCTTAGGTTTGCAAATTTATAAACAATTTTAAAAGATCAGTTATTGCAGACTTCATTTTTTTTTTTTAAGTATTACTGTTTGATTCTATATAGCAATGAGTAGCGATCATGAGGAATTAAGAATTTGTTTTTTTTGGTTTCTGTCAGAAACTGATTCTTGGATACTGTCTTTCAAAAATAACAAGATTTTTGGGGTGGCCAGATAGCTCAGTTGGTTAGAGCATGAGCGCTTAACAACAGGGTTGCTGGTTCAATTCCCACATGGGCCTTGTAAACGACGACTGGACTTAGAGCTGAGCTGTTCGACTTAGAGCTGAGCTGTGTCCTCCACACCTGGATTGAAGTCCAACGACTTGGAACTGATGGGCCCTGGAGAAACACACTGTTCCCCAATAAAAAAAAAAAACTACACGATTTTCCCTTAAATCTTTACCTATTGCCCAGATGCTTTTTCTTTCATGGCATATCTTCATTTAACTCATTTATCAGTGGAGTTCTGTAGCCACCAGACTTTTTCTACCAGTCCTTTTGGGCATCTGATTCCATCTCTCCTCTTATTTATTTATTTCACTTAAATTTTCACTCCAAATATCCCATAGACAATGCTTCAAAATATATTTAGGCTTTTTTTAACCTCTTGACTTTAACGTTATGGCATTTCTTTTAGAACATTCAGTCATTCATTTGTCAATTATTTGTTGAGGACTTACTGTGTGCCAAGCACAATACTACGCTATGAGACAAAATGACGAATCAGTGTAATCCTTGCTGTCTAGGGACTTGTAAATTGGGGAAGTTTGGGATCAAAGGGGAGAGGCTTTAAGAAACTTATAAAGAGACATATAAACAAATGACAACAATGTTATACGTTACTTCTCCTTCAAAGCACACAACATAAAACCCTGTTCTGGCTACTTCACTAATTAAAGCTTAAGAACTCTTCTGTCCTTTAATCTCTAGATTTTGCAGTCCTCCTCCGTACAGCTATTAGAGTTATATTTTCTTAGGTACAAATCTGATCTAGTTATTCTCTGCATAGCATACCTGTGGAAAGATCTAAACTCCTTAGCATGGTATGGTGTAGAGTCTCTGTTTGCCCTCCAGGTCCTCTGCTCACCATTCCCTGTGCCTTGCGAGGCTGGCCTCTGAGGACTGCATCAGCTGAGCTGCCTTGCCCTTTGTTACGTAATGAGGAACTGCTGGATAACCTACTTAGGAGGGTTATGATTGGCTATTTCATGGATGAACTTATATTTTGAGGTGGTCTTATAGAATGAGTAGGCATTCTCTAGGTGAAGAAGGATGGGAGGGCCATTACAAAAAGAGGAAACAGCCTATTCAAAGAGAATGAGCTATATGGCTATCTTAAAGAGGTGCATAAGAGGTAGAAACCAAAGGAAGAACAAAGGTCCTGAGGCAGAAATATGCCTCATAGTTTTGAGACCACCAAAGAGATCAGTGTGGCTGTAGAAAATTATTGGGGGTGGCATGGGGGTGGGAATATTGGGTAAGGTTAGAGAGTTCCATATTGTTTAGGGGCCTGTAAGACAAAAGGACAAGCTTTTATTCTGAGATAGACTAGGAACCACAGGAAGGTTTTGAGCTGATATTTGACATGATCTGACTTTATTTTAAAAAGAAGTAGACTGGATACTCTGTTGAGAATAGGTTGTAGGGGCAAGAGCTGAAACACAAAGACCAGTTAGCAGGTGATTCTAGTAATTTACATGAGCTGATGATGGTTTGGACCAGGGAGTTAGTGGTGGAGTTCGTAAGAAATGGAAGGTGGAGCTATCATGATTTGTTGATGGGCTAGATTTAGGGTATGAAAGACAAAAAAGAGTCAGGGATAACTAGTATTTTAGGCCTAGATAATTGGAAGGGAGTCACTGTTTACTGAGATGGGAAAGACTGGAAGAAACAAGTCTGAGAGTGAACATCAGGAGTTTTGGGGTGTTTTTTGTTTTTGTACATGTAAAGTTTGAGATGCCTATTTGACATCCACATGTAGAAAGTGAATAGACAGTTGGCTATATATACGTCTGGAATTCAAAGGACTGGTATGGTTGGGAATGTAAATTGGGAGTTGTAAGCATACAGATGGTATTTAAAGCCACAGGAGTAGCTAAGTTAGTTACCAAGGAAGTGAACATAGAACAAATAAGAGAAAAGTCTCGGGGCCTGACCTTTGGGTGCCTCCAATATGTCAGGGAGGTGAGAAGAACGAGGAAATGAGGCCAAGACGACTGAGGAGTCAGAGAAAACTATCAGTAAAACCAGAAGTACGGCGACCCTGAGTGCCAATTGAATGAAACGTTTGAGTGAGGGAGAAACAATCAACAATTCTGGGCAGATCAAGTAAGACAAGGATGGAGTAAATGTTAAGCTCAAGAGAATTCACGTAAGGAGAGGAATTAGAGGCAGTGAATACAGACAGCCCATTAGGAGTTTTGCTGTAAAGGGGGACAGAAAATTGTTAGTTGGGAAAAGAGGAGTCAAGAGGGTTTTTTGTGTGTGTTTTTTAATTAAGATAGAAGAGATAATATCTTGTTTTTATACTAAACGGAATTACAAAGCTGCCTCTTTGTTGTTTTTCCCCAAATATCCTCAGTATAAAAATGTTACTGTCTAAGTTGCTGAGCTTGTGAGGAAGGACCAATCCTGATTCAACCTTAGTTACCCAGTATATCCCTCCTTCCCTCCAATTGACAATCGCTTATTAAGCATTTACTAATTACCAACCATCATGCCAGGCACTGGCAATACACAGGAGAAATAAGATGTGTGCCCTGCCCTTGAGTTTGAGATTTAGGGTGAGATGAATCTCCATTTTAGAAACTTGGAGCACATTTCATTTTTAGGGTGAGACTATTCTGATTATTCGTAAACATGCTCCTCTCTATACCTTACAGATAAGAACACATTGAAGGCATAGGAAACCTCTTTGGTTCTTTGAACGTGAAATATTCTTCCTCTTTTCTTTAGACCATCAGACAGTCTTTCTCCTGTTCCTTTTAAAGTATTTGGGGGCTTATCAAATGAAAATGGAGTCTGAATATTTCTGAAAATATTTTTGATAACTCAGCACTTAAAATTATGGTGCATGTTAGGGAAGGTGTGGGCACTGGAGCTACTATAAAACAGCAATAATGCCTACTTTGCAGGATTGTTATGTGGGATAGATGGGAATACATAATTCATGTATGGAAATATCAAACACGGTGCACTTAGGAGCTGCTCAATAAATATTATTATACTTTCTTATCACCTTGCCAAGGTGCATCCTCGTAAACACCAACTCAGTGTGTGGAGATTAAGTTGAGGTTAGGGATGTGGAGCTAAATGGATAAGCCCCAATTCCAAAGAGATAGCGAAAAGTTCACTATTCGTTGGTGGAAATTAGTTAGTTTAGAGATGTTCGCCATATATACCTTAGTGTTTAATAACATACTGCACTCTGTCAGTGTTTTCCATCTTGGGTAGCTGTATTATGTAACTGTAGAATTCTTAGCTCATGGCTGTATGAAAATAGGTATTTGGTGAATACTTTTTAATAATTATGAGCCAGTGATAAAGTTTGAATCTCATGCCTATCCTAAATGTAATGTTGCATGCCGAGCTTTGGATTTACTAAAATGTTCTTTTGTTATCTTCCTAGAATGGAGCTGGTTTATCAAAATCCAAAGGAAGCCGAATTGGGTTTGATAGCATACAGTGGGTACGTACAAGAAGCACGAAATTACTAAAGTATACTGTTCAATAAGTTCATTCGTTTTACATACTCAGTAAGTGTTTGTTGAATGATGACAATGACAATCGCTACCTTTGGTGAGGAGTGGGGTAGGTGGTAAAGGGAAAGTGCTTTACATGCAGCATCTCACTTAGTTCTCACGGAAACTTGTTAACAAGTCAGCATAGATTGTTATCCTCAGTTCACATGGAGAGGTTCAGGTTAGTTTGCTAATAAATGACTGAGTCCCGAGTCTGTTTGCCTCCAATCCTCATTCACTGATCTATGGTGCTTCCCCAAATGAATAAATATGTGAATACGAATTGAACTATAAAATGATGAGGAATAAAAATCTATTCAACATGTTTCCTTTATAAGATAAGGGAAACTAGTGATATATACAATATATCCCTGGTTTGGTTTATAAATTTCAGAGCCTGCACATTTATAAAATATATTTTCTTACCTTTTCTCTAACTCAACTTAGAATGAAAAACAATGCTCGGTTATTAATAAAAAATTACATTTATCCCATTAGTATACGTTTTGGATATGACCAGATAGTTCTTGTAGATGTACTTCAATCCTTGGCTTCTCTTTAACCAGAGACCTGTGAGGCTTTAGATGAGAAGTGGGTTTCAAATCACCAAGCAGCAGTAAAGTACTGGTGATAATTGATTTTACGTCATTGCTAACGCCGATTGGATTTGAACCACTGTTCAAAAGGTGAAGTCTGGGTTATCCTATTATCAGACTCTTCAACTATCAAATCTACAAGTATCAGTGTGAACTTTTAGTTTATTAAAAATAGCACGTGTTTTGCTCTGTGGACTTGGGGTAGTCTGAGGGGAAAGGGAAGTATGATACCCCTGTGACATACTCGCCAGTCACAATTATAGTCTAGCAGATGAAATAAAAAGGGGCATTTTGTGCATTTTGTCTAGCCCTGCTCTACCTCCATCCCATCCTTAAGAAAAATACACACGTAATATTTGGACCAAATTTATTGTCCTGTGAGTGAAATAATGTGTTGAGGTTTGAAATTCAGTACTTAACAGCTGGCCAATACACCATCTGAAGATAATGGGGGTGCTTTATCATAAATTGTAACATTTAAAATGTGATGATACTTGTGGTAATACAAACTTTCCAAGTTTGCCATTTATTGAGAGTTTTCATATGTGCACTGGCAGAGCATGTTCGGAAAAAGTTTTAAAGCTGTAATAGGTTCAGTGGGACAGAAGACTTGATTTCGTCTGGATTAACAAACGGCATTCCCAAAACCTTTAGTACATAAAGCAGTCAGCAGGAGTACAGATTCATTGATATATTTTTTTAATGGAATTTGTATGTCATTTAAAGCTTAACATTACAGAAAAATGTAGGATACTCCATCTTTTTCATTCAGGGAATGACCCTTGAGGTAGAAGAAAATAATGGATTTTTTTTTAAAAAGTTTACTTTCAAAGTAAATGAGCAAAACCTTAAAGAGCAGTGTACTATATTCAGTGAGTTCTTTAATTACATTGCACGGTACTAACAGTTATAATAGTTGCAAAATCACAGGGAAGGGAGAATTACTGAAATACTTTTAGAAGGAATGAAAGTGTAATCTGATCAATAAGTGTGATACTGACTCCTGATAAAATTCTAACATGAATTATTAAACACATGACTTAAGAGCACTTAGCAAAGAAAATGATGATGATTAGGCTTTCACTAAGAACAAGTCCCACCAAGCCCTCTTAGGTTCTGATAAAAGTGTAATACACTGGTAGAGGAATAAGCTATTACAGTGTCAGTGTATCCTCTTTTCAACAAGACATTTTTCTTTCTTGTAAACGAAATGAATTACCAAAGACCAGATGATAACGGTCATGTTGATTTAGAAACTGATTGGATCTAGAGTCTATTGCACATCTGTTTCCAAAGGAGCATTGATAACAACCTGGAAGGCATATTTAGGAAGTGAGTTATAGACTCTCTCCTTAATCCTGCCTTAATCTACATTTATATTAATAATCATGATGAAGCCATAAATGTGTTCATCATGTTAGTATTTAACACCAAGCTGAGAGTCATTCAACAAACATTTATTAAGCACCTTATTTATACTAGTGTCTGTCATCTCATCATCTTGCTTCCAAAACCATTTCTTTCTCTTTTATTGTCCTAGTGTAAAGCACAGAAAGCAATAATATAAAAGGAAAAAACATTAATTAGACTATCAAAATTGAAAACTTCTACTCATCAAAAGACACCATTAAGAAAATGAATAGACATGCCAGAGACTAGGAAATATTTGCAAAACATGCATCAGACAAAAGAGTAGTATCAATGATAAATAAAGAACTTCTACAACTCAGTAATAGTTTTTTTTTTTGTTCATACTTTTTATCAGATTGAGGAAATATTCTATTCTTGGTTTGCTGAGAGTTTTTAATCATGAATATGTATTGACTTTTATGAAATACCTTTTCTATATTGAAATTGTCATAGATTATTCCCCTTTATTCTGTTGATATGATGAATTTCATTGATTTTCAAATGCTGTCCTTTGTTTCTGGAATAAACCTTACTTGGTCATGATACTTACTTTTCTGTTGTTGTTTTCTTTAAACTACTGGAATTGATTTTGTACTGTCTTAAGAATTTTTGCATCTATGTTCATGAAGGGTGGTAGTCTGTAATTTTCTTTCTTTTTTGAAAGGCATACATCCCTTTGAAATCATAATTGCTTTTATTGAAATAGGCTTTTAAGTAATAATGTATACCCTTTCTTCTATTTATCTTTCCTACTCTTAGGTATTATTTAATCCTAAGTGTGATTTAATTTGTTTTCATTCTATTTGAAATTTATTTTTTCACTATCACACTCTATTTAATGCCCAGCAAAATTATATTTAAAAATATTGCAGTATTATCAGAAAATCAAACTATATATGGGAATGGTCAAGCAAGCAGTGTATTTTAGTTGGGGTCTTTTGCTTACAAAAATTATTGAACAGTATTATAAATATGAAGGAGAGTGTCACATACAATTAGTTTTTGATTTTGAAAAGGTTGACATGACTGATTTTTAAAAACTGACAAATCTGGTATTTCCTCTTCCACATTTACTTGAAAAGATTTAGCTAATACCAAGAGAATAATTTGTAAGCTTGAAGTTTTCCTCTCTGATACCACTTTGTCGACAATTGTCTTATCCTTTTGAGGTACAGTTAATTAGTAGCTTACTGTTCTGTACTTTATAATGTGTTGCATATATTTTTACTAATAATTGTTCATCTTCCTCAGTAGATTGTGTACTTCTTGAGAGTAGGGACCATGTATTATTATTTTTTAGGACAATAATAAGGATAGTGTATTAAGTAAACACTGTATATATACTTTATAAAATTAATAAATAAAGTTTAATAAGATAGATTGTTGTATTGGTTTAGTAGAATTAAAGGGATTCTTTTCCTCTCAAACAGCGTGCAGTTAAAAAATTTATTATGCTAACATCCAGCCAAAATGTACCCGTGTTCCTTATTGATCCTTTGCTTCTGGAATTGATTAATAAAAACCTTGAACAAGTCAAAAATACTTCTCATGGCTCCACTTCAGGATGCAACTTTTTCTGTGTTCCAAGAGACTTTACTGCATTTGCACTACAGTATCACCTATGGAAGAATGAGGTAAGATGATCTGCTTTCAGATAATGGAATGTGTCTTTAACGAAAAGCATGGGATGAAACCAGTTTAAAATGTAAAACATGAAAAGTTTTTCTAAAATCTTTTTATAAATTGTATCAGGAATATTTTCAGCTGTAAGTAGCACAAAAGCTTAAGCAAATAAGGGAATTTATTTATTTTTTGTATAAGAGGTTAAAAGGTTGGTTGGTAGCTGCTGGTATTAGTTCAGCTGCTCGCTGACATCAGGGCTGCATCACGGAAGTTCTTGCTTCATTTCCCTCATCGTCACAAGGTAGCTGACATAGCTCCAGGCATCATGTCCACGTTCAAGGCTGGAGGGTGAGAGGAAGGGATGATGATACTGTCCATCCTCTGAAGGCAAAATTTTCTCAGAAGCTTTTGTCCAGAACTACATTCACATGTCTACTTCTTGTGAAGGAAGCTAAAAAGATAGGTATTTAGCATTTCTGTCCGTGTAGCCAGGAAAGTAGGAAGGGATTTGGTGATGAATTTTCAGTACCTGACACATAAGGTGTACGTGAGGGTAGTATCCCCAGTTTATAGTACTATTCTTTCTATTTTGTAAGTGCACAATGCTTGTTTGATACTCGAGTGGGGTGCTTCTTAGGTGTATCCAATAATTCAAACTTATATTTTCATCCTGCTTAGTGGTTATAAGGCAAAAGTCAGACAGTAGTCAAAAACAAAAGGTCTCAATCAAGCATGTCAAAACTTTGCTTACTTTTTTATTTGGAATACCTCTAACTGCCCAATTTCATTATTTTTCATACTGAGGAGTTACTCAAGTAAGAATAAGAAAATTAGCATCGGATTAAATGAACTCAACTAGTTAGTCAGCCACCCATGATGGAATGTGCACTAATTCCTCAGAAGAATCTGTTTTAGTTGTGTTGACCTCTGAGAGGTAGGGATTACACTCCACGGTGATGATGTGGTCAGGGAAAGCAGTATTAGCTCACATTTTCTTGCTTGCCCCAGACTCTTACCCAGGGCCTCAAGAAAATGAGCTTTGACTTATTTCCAGCCTATAGTTTTGTTTTTTTCTTTCCTTCCAGTTTTATGTTTTGAAAATTTTTTACCTTATGGAAAAGAACATGGTATTTTAAATGTAATTTTTATTTTTTAATCAAAATAGTACTAGTACTAAGTTTAAAAAGTCAGATAGTGATGCAAGGCTCATAATGGAAAACAGCAGTGTCTGCCTCGTCTCTCCCCACCCCTTATTTCCACTCATAGAGCCAACCACCTTCAACTCTGTCTACCTTGTTTATCTTCTCTTTTATAAATGAAATGTTTATAGTTCTATTTTTGATATTTTATATTTAGATTATAAATTATGTGAATTTAGCTATTATATCTATTTTGTCACACACACACACACACACACACACACACACACAGTCACTCACACATACTCCCATCATCATCCTAAAATGACTATATCACATTTTGTAGTTAAATTAGTGTTTACCTTATTATGAAAATATAGATTAATCACACAGATTCTATCTAGTTTACTCTGATTATATTTCTTATATAACTTTTTTCTCCTTTGTTGTTTGCTACTTTTCTGTATATCTTTCAATACTCCATGTATGAACTCTGCATCAGAAATATAAAACTCTCAATAAGATCTATCCTATCAGGTAATCTCTCAGTTCAATTTTTATTTTTTTCCCCTTGATGACATATTCCCTAGAGCTCTTGGTCTTTCTGCCCTACTACAGACTGATCTGCTGTGCAGATATTGTTCTGTAACTTCCTTTCACATTTTAGGAATTTCCTCCTAGGAAAGGGTGAGTGGGAGGTTGAAACCTTGCATATCTGAAAATGTTTTCTTTTTATCTATACAGTTGAGTTCTAATCTGACCTATATAGCAGTCAGTTTCTGCTTTGTAACAAGTCACCCCCAAATTTAGTGGCTTAAACAGCATCCATTATGTACCTCATGATTCTCGGACTCAGCAATTAAGGTAGGATTCAGCTGGGCAGTGCTGGTCTCAGCTGTGCTCACTTATGCAGCTGCCAGTCAACTAGGCAGCTCTGCTGCTTCAGGATGGCTGGCTGTCACATGTGGTAGTGGAGGTGGCTGGGCCTTGTAACTTTCATCATCCAGGCAGGCTCAGGCTAGCGTGAGAGAGCAAAAGCATGCAAGGTCTTTGGACATTGTTAAAATATTAAGATTTCTTATCCATTAACATGAAATATGGGTCCTTTAATTTCAGGTGTCCTTTCATGTTCTTTAATAGAATATTCTCATTTTTCTTAAAGATTTTTCACATCTTTTGTAAGATTTATGTCTTGCTACCTTACAGGGTTTTTTTTACAGGGAGGGGGAGGTGGTTAATGTGGATAGTTTTCTTTTTCCAATTCTTTACTGTAGGTGAATGAGAATGCTTTTGGCTTGTATTTTGATCTTGTTTTCCAGCAACTGTAGTGGAATCTGAACTCTATAGATAACTTCCAATAGTTTCTCCCTCCCCTATCCTCTTTCCTCCCTTTCTCTTTCTCTCTTTGAATATAGATCATTGTATTCTCTGCACAAAAAGACAGTTTGTTCTCTTCCAACTCAACAGCTAATTTCTTTTTCTTATGTATTGATTTAGGTAGGAGCCCCCAGGATAGTATTGAATAAAAGTGTTTTCTCTTTCTAAACTTTTTATTACATAGATGTTGGACTTCCAGAATTGATCCTCTCATTTTCTTATCTTTACTCTAAGCTTTTTCATCTCATTTGCTACCTTTTAAACAAAATCATTAACAATGCCATTGATTTTTTTTCCCATATTTTTGCTTGAAATTTTTATGTTTTTATTTTCTAAGAGCTCTGTGTACTCTGTTTCTTATAGTAGCATTCTTGTTTCATGGGTGCAGCTTTGTCTTTTTCGTTCTGCAGATTTTAAAGTTTTGTTTGTTTAAAAAAGTTTTTTGCTCTCTGCTGCATTTTGCTTTTCTAAATCCCTTCTTTCTGGGTGTTTATTTTTTGGTATCGTTATGTGTTTTCTTTGTTTTTCGTGATACAGTTTTTCTACAATGTTTGTTGGTCTTTGTCTTTCATATTTAAGAATGAGGCACTGAAAACCACTTGGAAGCTTTTTTTGTTATGATCAGGCTTCATTAAATGGTGGACTTTACTATAGGGTAATAAGAGCACTCCATCTTTTTCACTGGAGAGACTCCTAAATGTCAGTATTTGTGGGTCATTCCTACTAGACTGCTTGATATCATCATAAAACAAGCCTAAAAAGTTTATAAACCTTTTTTATAAAGATTATTTTGTAATATTCCTTTATTTTCCCAAAAGGAAGTTCGTAGAAATTATAACCTACCTACCTACATAGTCCCCCAAATCAATAGAATGTCTTAACTCTAATATAAGGGAGAAATAAAAGGAAATGTATATTTCAGTGTATAAATGCTGAAGCATGACTACCCTGGAAGACATAATAAAGTAATTCAGATGCTTGCACTTATCTGTAGGATCACTGAGTGTGATAGCTTCAAATGTGATTGAATGATATTGTTGTTACTAATACGATTTTCCAAAATAGTGAACAAGTTTACAACAACGAAAAAGGAAAATTGTCTCCCTTTAACGTGGCTGTGGTATTCCTGAGAAGTAGAGGGCCAGGTAATTATAAACAAGTTTTTCACTATGTGATTATCTGATAGAACATTTGAAATTATGCAGGACACAGTAGATTTTCCTATTTTGGACTGTAGGATGTCTAACATTCCTAGCCTAAGCCTCTAAATGCCAGGTTTGTCCTTTTTGATCATTATGATGACCAAAAATATCCCCACAAATTTCGAAAATGTCTCTTGGACACAGTACCACTTGCCTTGAGAACTAGTACTTTAGAAGAAAGGGAAGATGCCACAATTGGCAAAACCGACATGATCAGAGTCAGTGTAGCAAAAGGTACACTGACAAGAAGCAAAAGGTAGCAATGCCCAGAAAAAGAACACAGATGCATGGTTATCCTTTTATCGGTATGACATCCTATAGAGCCCTTGGTAGTCTTCTTAAACCTGCTCCCAAGGTAGAGCTCAGTAGATCAGTCTGCATGTAATTTTTCTTTATTGAACCATTCTCATGAAGTACACCAACCTCTGCAAAGTCCACTGGGAGTAGATGTGTGCAATCCAGCCTTGACCTGGGCTTTTGCTCTGTCTGATCAGAGCAATTACTTTGTTCTTGACTTCTCTCTCTCTCATGAGTATAAGAAGGTAAGTTATTTCATAGTTCTGCCTATGTCATCTGTCAGCCTTTCTCTCCTCCCACAACCCAAGGTCAGTTTCCTCTTCAAGATCTGGCTTGCCTTTTAAATTTTTCCTGATTAACCAACTTACAATGTCCTTCTTTTATTCTGTATGGTAGATCCTTCTCTGAACTGGCCACTCTCATCTTCGGTCAGTACTTTCTACCTCTTAGGTATACCAAGGAAGAAAAGGAAAAAGAGGAACCCTACAGTTGATAATTCCGTGTTTCCCTGAAAATAAGGCGTAGCAAGACAATCAGCTCTAATGCGTCTTTTGGAGCAAATAAGACCAGGTCTTATATTAATTTTTGCTCCGAAAGACGCATTAGAGCTGATGGTCCGGCTAGGTCTTATTTTCAGGGAAACATGGTTCTACTATAAGAAGAATCAATGTGAAATTGTATTAATGAGGATAAGATACATTAGTTGCTGTTAAAAGCAACCCTAAAAATCACATTGATTTAACATAAGAAAGGAGTAATTGTCTTTACACAAAATCCAGTGTGGATATTCTTGGTCAGGGACATTCCTGGACCGCTATACTCTAAGCAGTGTCTTAGGGATATAGGTTTTTTTCATTTGGTTTTTTTTTTTTTCCCCTCTTGGAGTTCTTTGCTTTCCTATATGCAGATGGAAGAAGGGAAGCATGGAAGATCTTATGGGAAATTATAAAGCCGGGCCTGGAAGTGATATATGACACTTCTATCCACATTCCTTTGACACAGTTCAGCTCTGTATCCAGAAAGGAGAAGACAGTTGTTATTGGTACTAGTTAGCATTCTACCAGAATTATGTCACTTTCTCTCGTTTAACAACGTAAACAACAACAAAGATCTATTAGCACCTGCTGGGTACTCGCCACTCTGTTGATTCCTGTGGTTGAGGAACTTGCAGTATATTAATGGAGTTTAAACAGTTTTAAAAAAGTACAATCAATACTATGATAAGGGTTTGTGTTATGGGAGCATAGATAAGGTGTAGCCAATTCAAATGGCAACATTCGAAGAGGAAAAGTAATGTGAATCAAGTACTCTTGAAAAATGTTTGTGAATGCTGTGGCTTTTGGGACAACCTTCCAGACACAGCTCCATCATTGAATAACTTTAATGTCTGGTGTTACCACGTAGAGCTTTTTTTCCCCTTTAACTGTAGACTAGGCATAATGTCTTCCTTGCTGACTTCACATAGTTTTATGGGCCTCAGATGAGAGCATGAATGTGAATGAGCTTTGTACACATTATGTCAGTGTAGACTAGCAAGGAAGTATTATGGAGTGGAACAAACCTTGGATTAGGTTGGAAAATACCTAAATGCTGGTAGTTCTTTGCCTCTTTTTAATTTTGTTTCTTTAGACTTCTGTGAGTCTTCTGTGAGTTTCTTTATCTTTAATCCCTGTGCTACTTGCTTTATAAGATAGATTTAATATGTAAATGCAATGTTTACAAAAGTTCCTTGAAAATTATAAATTCCTCTTCAAATATAAGATGTTCTTAATAATTAATACTGTTTAATCATCTATAGCACTGGTTGTTGAGATTAGGACTAATAATCTACCACATAGGTTAATCTTGTTATGTGATATATTATAACTAATGATGTTGGAAATGCACTTTGTTTTGTAGTATGTCTCAGTCTGTTTTCTAATGATTTGCATTATAATGGGCTTCTATGATAATAGCAGGTTAAGTGTTGGGATATAAACTGAATTGAAACCACTATTTTTTCAAGTGCCTTTGAAGATAAAGGTTATTAGAAGTTAAATTGAGAATGACAAGTTTAAGTGCTATCCTTATATATTAACATTTACTTTATAGGTACTAATCAGAGAACACTAAAATGAGCATTCTCATTCCAAAGAAAAAATTTGCATTAATTTTCATAAAGAGAGTCTTTGAACATGTCTTCCAAGCTATATAGTTTCTCTCTTTGACACTTTCCTTTACTCTCCCACCACCTCCTTCCCCTCACCACACTCATTTTTAAATTTTCAGGCAAAGAACAGATTAGCACAAAAATATGTATAGCTTAATTCAGCTTTAGTTTTGCTACTACTATTTGGTTTTAAATATTCGTGCTTGATGTTTCTTTGGTTTTAGGAAGGCTGGTTTCAGATAGCTGAAAATATGGGATTTCAGTGCCTAAAGATTGAGAGCAAAGATCCCCGGCTAGATGGGATAGACTCACTTTCTGGAACTGAAATCCCCCTGCACTACATCTGCAAATTGGCTACTCATGCCATCCACTTGGTGGTCTTTCACGAGAGGAGTGGCAACTACCTCTGGCATGGCCATCTACGACTCAAAGGACACATTGACAGGAAATTTATTCCTTTTCGGAAGTTACAGTTTGGTCGTTATCCGGGAGCTTTTGACAGGTAAATTCAGGGTGGAAAGGGGAAATGTGAAATCTATATTGTCCAGTCATGAATTTTTACTTTTTTTTTGCATTTAGTAATTAAATCTAATATGCAATACATGTAAATCAGTTTTGAAATGTGAATATTCAATAGGAAGAAACTCACGCACAAATGTACCAGGAAATATATGTATAAGAATGTTCATAGCAACATTGTTCCTCATGCTCCCAGACAAAACATTGCCTATTCACACATTGGAGTAGAATTATAGAGCAGGGAAATAAATGAACTAGTGCTCTGCGTGACAACATAGATGAATCCTACAATGTCGGCAGCAAAAGCAACATGTGAGAGAACGCAAATATTATGATTATATTTATAAAAAGTTCAAACACAGGATAAAGTCTTTTCATGGATGTCTACTCATACTTACATACAAAAAGTGGTCAAGAGGTACAAACTTCCAGTTGTGAGAGAAATATGTTCTGGGGCTGTAACATGCAGTAAGGTGACTAAAGGTAACACTGCTGTATCGTACATTTGAAAGTTACTAAGAGAGTAGATTTTAAAAGTTGTTATCTGAGGTAATCGAATGCTTGATGTTCAGCTATTTTGCTTATGTTGTATATTTTGAAGAGGCTGCCAGTAATTTAAGTCCTTATAATGAATCTTAACTTTTGTCTTCAGGCCAGAGTTACAACAAATTACTGTTGACGGACTAGAAGTTCTCATTCCAAAAGATCCAACGCACTTTCTAGAAGAAGTACCACACTCTCGATTTATTGAGTGTAGGTATAAAGAAGCTCGAGCATTCTTTCAGGTTAGAGATCATCAGATATACTTTTTAAATTACAGGAAGTATGTTTGCTTTTAATATTTCTGGGCTGGGGTGGAAATAAAGGGACTTACGGAAAATAGATGAGAAAGCATCTTTTTTTTATCTTCTAGATTGTTTTCTTTTAATTTTTTTTTAAGTAGATTAAACATTACCGTTAAGAAATGGTTTGATATGGCTTGATATTTATGGAGACCTTGTTTTATTTAGATAAACTTCAATAGGTTTAGCATTGGCCTCTGCTTTCAGTTAGGGTAACCCACGAAGTTTATAAAAGATGGCATATTCTGTTCTTGAAGCAATCCAAGTGGGATGAAGCCACAGCAGAAGTTGGACCATACGAAAGAATCTTAGAAAAGATTTCATGGAAAATACAATTTTTCTCAGAGGGTTGGCACTGAATATGAATTTTTTTGTGTTTATGAAGGTTTTTGAAGATAAATGCTACACAAAGACCAAGGGCTTTTGAACTTTACTTTATTCTGCTGCTCTAGCTTTCAATTCAATGAACATTTATTGAAAGCCTCTTTCCCAGGAACTCTGCTGACCCTGGGGATATAAAGATGATTTTGAAGGGCATGAAAGTTCAGCTAAGAGATGACATGAAACAGAGATACTGAGAAAACAGTGAAATTTACGGTGGGGTTTTGGTGCCCTAATTCTTTCACTTGCCCTTTATTTTCACGGGTCCCATTCTGAGAAAGCTATAGACACAGGACAGGAGCAGAATGGGAAAATGATATGTCATCTATATCATGACTGGTCAAGTGCTCAACACCCACAAATGCAAGGTTTTTCTGGTAGGATCTTGACCTGCCAGCCCAAGAGGGCTTCCTAATCCCATTCCCTTTACTCTGAAATTGTGGAGCTGTGACACATACCCAGTCGTCCTCATGGAGGAAAAGCTGGAAGATCGCATGTGTGCCTGGGCCTGCTGCTCCAGTAGGCAAGTGCTACCATCATACCCCACCACATAGTAACAAGAAACAGAAGAAATGCAGTGTGGTTCTTGAACTTGACCACTCACTCTCTTTGCCTTAAGGGAGTTTGTTCTGGTTGCCACTTCTGTCATAGCAATTATTAAAGTGAATTGGGAAGGTCTGTCTTGTCCCTCTACTAGATGATGTGAATTTCTTGATAGCAGGCATCTCATTTTCTTCACCTTTGTAGCCCCAGTATCTAGCACGGTACCCAGCACAAAGAAAAGATCTTATAATTATAGAAAAAAGCATGAAGAATAAGGTGCTGATCTGAATCAAATGATTTTTTAGGGACATTTATTTAGAGTACTCCATCACCTAGCAAGTATGTGCTCAGACTCATTTTTTTGATCTTTTTGGGAAGGCAGTTTCAAAATATTGAGAAATCATGAGGATAGTGTCACATTTTTTAATTCCATGTTTTCATTCTTTTGAAAATTTGAGTGTAGTCAGCATTTGTGTAAAGAATATGGATTACCGATACTCAGCGGGCTTATCAATTTATTATAGCCTCACAGTTGTGATGTCTAAAGCTCCATCACATAGAAAGACTGTAATATTGTCTGGAGGTTTATATTCATAAGAGGGTAAGGTGGAACTTTGTATTCGTTCTTCACCATGTTATCTGTGTCCTTCACTGCAGCAAGACAGATTACTAATTTGTTTTTCTCTTCTGCTAACGTATTGGTGTTACTCATATCGAGTGCCTGGTGGGATTGATAACTTTTTAATTTTTATTTTCTTTAATGTTTCATTCTTCATCATTTCTTATATTAGGACCATGATGAAAAATACCAGGTGGGTCCGTTTTCAAATTAAAGTGAACATACATAATTTTGAACACTTGATGGCGCCAAACTGTCTTAAATATAGTGCCTGATGTAAAATAAGCAGGGCACTCATCTAAAAATCTCATAAAGCAACCTCCTAACTTTCATTTTTTTTTATAACATTTGCAAACTTGCAGAAAAGTTGCAAATGCAATACAAATAATTTTTTTCCCCCTGAACTATCTGGGAGTAAGTTTGTAGGCCATATACCCCACAACTTCCAATAATTTAGTATTTCTTAAAAGCAAGGACAGTGTCTTACAAGTCTTGATCCGAAAATCAGGAAATTAACACATAGATTATTACCATTTCATCCCCATTCAATCAAGTTGTTCTAATTGCCTCAATAATGACCTTTATAATAAAAGGATTCAGTTCAGAATCACATGTTGTATTTCATTTTCCTGTCTCTAGTCTCCTTCAGTCTGGAACAATTTCTCAGTCCCTTTTTAACTTTCATGACTTTGATACCTTTGAGAATTATAGGCTAGGTATTTTATAAATCATCCCTCATTTGGGATTCGTCTGGTTTTTCCTCAAGTTAGATGTAGGTTATACACCTTTTGTAGGAATAACAGACGTAATGTTGTGCTCTTCTCGTTACATGCTGTCAGGTGCTGCATGGCTGACTTGTCCCCTTAGTGTGGGTATTCACATGGATCACTTGATTAAAGTGCTGTATGCTTGCTTCCCCCTGGGAAGTTTCTGGTTTTTCCCTTTGTAATTAATAGTATTTGGCGGGAAGATACTTTAAAACTATGTCATTGTCAATATCATCATCAAACTTCCCACTTATTTATTTGTTTATATTAGTATGAACTCACGGTTTTCTATTTTTTCAATGGGTATTTTCATTCTTTATTTTGATAATCGTTCCACATTTGGCCGTTGGGAACCCCTTCACGATGGCTTCTGTGTCTTTTGACATGTTACCATCCTTTTTTTGACCACTGTCTTGCCTGTTGGCACATGATGTTCTAGATTCCTCTTGTAATTTCCTGGCCACAAACCTAGACTCAGCCATTTCTCTGAGTCCTGGTTCCTTTTTAGAAGCTGAGATCTGGATATCAGTTGTGCTCGTTGCTGTTTGGGTTTTGCTGCATACAGGCCCTCACAGTAACAGGACAATGGTGTGTTCAAGGCGTATAGCAGTATAAATGTATTCACTCTAACACATCTGAGGGTCAGTTTTAAGAAATGGAATCTCTAGGAGTGGCATGTTAGGAAAGGCATGTCAGGGTCAGGGTATGTCTGTGCAGAGGGCAGCCTCAGTAGAACAGAACTATCAGAGTAATGTTTTTGTAGAGCAAAAAGTTATGTTAATTAATTTGATCCTTTCAGTCACTGTGAAATGAGGCCAGTGTATACTACAAAGGTATACTACAGTGTATACTACTGAGGTTTTGAGATGTTAGTTGTGCAATCATTATTGGATGAGCATGGACTAAATAAATCCTGGGTCTCCAAACTTCTGGCTCCAGGCTTTTCCCACTACAGTAACAATAAGGACATGTGTCTCTCATTCTAATCATACATCCTAAGAGAAGTCATGGCCCTAAGAATATTTTCATCTCGAAAGGATCTCGTATAATTTGTATATTCTTGAGAAGGCAACTTATCTTCAGGAACCCCACCTTCTTACTAGGAATACTCTTTGCTTAAGGTCCCTAGTGTCCTTCTAGGAACTGTATTTCCTCCTGCTGTATTGTAAAAGAATGACAGGATATTTTAGGATATTGTAGGCACGGGAGGGGGCTGTCAATCATTTATTCATTAATCCATTTATCAATATATGGTGATCACATATTAAGTGCCATTCTAAATTTGTGCTTACAGTGATGGAAAGATTCAGTACCTGTCCTTAAGGAACCATCTTTACAGACTAGTGGAGGAAATATAAATAAAATGAACAATTAGAATTAAATGTGATAAAAATTATAGTAAAAGTGTACACCAGCGGTAATAATTATAAGCTCATTAACAGATTAGTTCATTTGTCTTTGTCTGTATCTGAAGAGGAGCACTGGGAGAAAAGATACATACGTCCTTCTGGGAGAATCAGGGAATGTTTTCCTGAGGGTAGAACTACACATGAAAGATTTTAGGAAACAGTGTGTATAAGGGCACAGAGACTTGAAACGTGGTATATTTGAGGAATTACAAGTTATTGCTGTGATGTGAAGTGTGAGGAGGGTGGCGATGAGGCGGGGCCAGTAGTCAGGGAGCAGAACACAAATGTCCTTTTCCGCCATGCCATGAAGTTTAGATTTGGTCCCATAGGTAGTGAAGCATCCCTTAAGAATTTATAGGGTTCTCTCCTCAGTTCCAGAACACTCTAAAAATGAAGGAAATCAGAAAAGCAAGAAGACTAAGTAAATGATAATATTTGTGTAGAGCTTCTCAAGTGGTGACACATTTTTCTGTCATCCATTATCTCATTAAATCTTCACAGCAGTCCTATACAGTGTAATTATTATTCTTTAATTCCTGATGAGGAAATGATATCTAAGAGAGGTTTGTTCTTTCATTCTCTCATTCATTTAGCAGATATTCAGGCACTGTTCTAGGCACTGGAGGTAGAGTGGTAAACAAATGAAGTCACTTTCCCCGGAAAGCTTACATTCTTCTGAGGCGATACGCCCCAGGTTGCAGCTAAAAAGAGGTGGGACTAGACTTGAACACATAATCGGATTCAAAATCCCACGCTCTTTCTACTATATGAGAACTATATAGTCTCTAAAGACCAGTTGCATCAGTGAATGATGGAAATGTCATTGAATATATTTTGCTTCAGATATGCCTGTAGCTCTCGCCATTCCTTCCTTTCCCCTACTAGTCCAGTCTGATAAATTGTAAAGTGGAAGAGGGAACTGATAAAGGTGTAAGTCTCATCCTTTAGGAATCCTGGGTATATTCCTTCCTGTTTAACTTATATTTCCTAGAATCTACTCCTTTAGTCTTTATAAAATAAATGTGACTAACAGGGAGCTCTGAAACTTCATTTTTATAATTGAAAAATATATGGGGCTAGTTTTCAAGTTTAAATTAGATGTCACAAAAATGTTTCTAGCAATTTAGGTACGACTTTAATAGCTGACTGTTTATTCTATCTGTAGCAGTACCTTGATGATAACACTGCGGAAGCCATGGCCTTTCGGAAGAGGGCAAAGGAATTGTTGCAACTTGCAGCCAAAACATTAAAGAAATTGGGAGTACGGTTCTGGCTGAGCAGTGGAACTTGTTTAGGTAAAACTCTTGTCGCGTCACATTTGTCTTTGTGTCATTTCATCCTCTTTGGTGGCTTTAGGGGGTGAATGCTTGAGATGGATGACAAAATATCAGTGATACTCAAAATGTCATATTTATAGATAGAATAAACGTAGTGCATGGAGCAAGGATTTATTGATTACTTTAAAGAAATTAATTTCAGAAACATAAAAGTGAGTTGGGAAGGTCATATTTGTGTTTACCAAAAATTATAATTCATGTGTGCAAAATTTATAGCAGAACATGTAGACTGTATTTGATTCTCAGGTAATCCTTAGTTAGTATTTTGTTATTTCTATCCCAAAGAGTACTGTTGCCTTAAAAAAAGAAATTTATTTAGTTTCTCATACATACAAATAACTTGCATTGTACCAAAAGTTTCTAGTGGGAGGAAGATTGAAGGGAGTGTCACACGGTTTTCACAAACCTTTTCCAGATCATCACTAGCGTTAATATCACTGACTGCACTTCACTGCCTCACTCCACTCTGTTCATTCTGAGGTGGGGAAATGTAGACTTTTCTAGAGTCCTTAGGCAAGTTGCTCTCAGTCTCTGGGAAAGATTTCTGGATCTCTTTCTCCTATACACTCGATCAGACTTTTTTGGAATTTAGAATCTTAAATTTTGTGTTTATTCCCTCTTGTGTATAACTATAGTTGGTTATAACTTTATTTGTTCTTGCTTAATTATAACTGTATTTATACAAAAGTTCTGCTTCTGCTTTTATAGGATTATTGTATAATTTACTTTCTAATTCAAGAGACTTTTGAGTGAAAGGGAGTCCCATTAATAAGTATGTTGGTACAACAGGCATAAACTAGGATATATGGTTATCCTCTTTATTAGTGTTTGTGGAAAATTCACACGGTTCTTCCTGTCAACAAGCTGACAGCTCGAGTAAGCCAAAGAAATACACCTCACACATTTATGTGATATATGCTTAAAGGTTTAACTTTAATTGTTTTATAGACTATGTCATCAGAAATACTTCTTAATCATTTGTCATGGTTTGTTTTGAGTTCTTAGCCCCATGGTTTTCTTGATTTAAGGACATTTACAAAATGAGGGAGTTAGATTAGATAATAATAAAGAGGCTTCCATTTTTAATAATTTATGATTATTTGATAGATGTGGATTGTAGACTTTTCTCAAACTAGACGTGAGAGCCCATCATCATAGGCTTCTAAAGATCCATGTTAAAATAAAATGAAAGTTTAGACTTCCAAACAGTATTGCCTGGTGGTGATACCTATAAAGATAATCGCAGACATTTACTTACTTTTTTAATAATTTGGATGGAAGGCATAGAAGGATAATAGGAGAGATTCAGGAGTCCTTAGTAATCTTAAAGTATAAATTTTGTTTTTCTTTTTTTAGAACATTACTATAGTACCTGATTGTGAAGTAGATACATAGCAAATACCTAGAAATATCTTTTGACAGTATGCTGACAATTGAGGTTGATACTGCTCTTCTTTGCTATATGACCCATTGGACATGAGCTGTTCTGAGCTGTTAAGTTCTGGAAATTACTATTCAGGAAAAGGATATTGTTTAAGCAAAATAATTAAATTATATTTTTAGCATATCTTAAATGCAGCCTTCATCATTGGAAGTTTCTGATTAAACATTCTCAAAAGTAACTTAATTTGTTTAAATGGATGGCTTAATTAACATTATTAAAGCTAATAGTTTATTCAGAAATTAAAATACATCATGAAAGTTTTAGAGGATACCAAGTACCCAGGCCAGTAAAAATGAGGGGAGGGGCAGGGAGGGGAGGGGAGGATTTTGTTTTGTTTTTCTGTCCACCCCCCAAGGGTCGAGTTCTTTAACAGGTGGGTCCTATAACCACAGATTTTAGTTTGGGATTTAATTTTTTTTAAATAATTTTAATAAAGCATCCTAAGTCTAATCCTATGAAATAAAATCCACTGTTACAAAGATCAGACATTATAATAATGACAATTTTTTCCAAATTTAAGTTTTTTTCTTTTTTTAATACTGATGTGTTTTTTATTAGTTTCAGATATACAAAGTAAAATAATAGATATTTGTACCCCTCACAAAATTTAAGTTTCTAAAAAAGTTTTCTTATTTCTTTTTCTTTTTTTAAGGATGGTATCGGCAGTGCAGTATTATTCCTTATAGTAAAGATGTTGACTTAGGAATTTTTATACAAGATTACAAATCTAATATTATTTCAGCATTTCAGGATGCAGGACTTCCACTCAAACACAAATTTGGGAAGGTGAGTAATAAAAACCTGCTTTACTGAACAAATAGCATGTCTCAAAAGTAAAATTTATATTAAGCAACTCAGAAATGTTTAAGAATGTTGCACGCATCATGTTATCACTAAATATTGGCCAGGCTGAGTTCAGCAGAAGCTTGTTACCACTTGTGACCTCAGCACTATTTAAGGAAAACTAGAAATCTGGCTTTCTATTGACAGCGACAAAGAGAAAAAGATCTTGGATTCTTGCAAATGAATTTATTCCCATTATATAATATACAATTAATATAATAAGTAAGAATCCCTCCTCCCCTTCCATGAAGTTATATTGTTTCTCATGAGTCATTTAATTTTATGCTCACTTAGGCATCTTATCACTGTCAACATGAAACATTCCATTGATTGCTACGGGTTACAAATACAGACTCATTTCAAACAGTACTTGAATTTCTTGTTTATTTTGCCTGGCCTAGGTGATAGCAGTTTTCTCACAGGTCAGCTAGGAAGAGGTTATCGTGGCTTAGATGAAATCTCCTTTAGACGATTTGATTCCTGTGCTCCAACCCCGTGATCCTTTTGCAATCACCTCACTTCTAATTTTCTTGTCTCCAGGATGGTGTTGTCTTGGAAAGCACGTAGAAGTATGAAAAGTTATTTCCCTCATCATAATCATTCTACTTTACCAAAAAAATTAATAAAATATTTTCCTGAGGTCAAAGTCAAAGCAGTGGAACTCTAGTCACTCAGCAAACGTTTCCTCAGCCCTCACTCCATGCCTGGCACTGTGCTCAGCACCCAGGACATAGAGAGGAATCAGTGACAGTCCTTACCTTTGAGGCGTTCACTGTCTAATTAGAAGGGAAAAAAATGCATAAATAATTATTATGTGATTAGTGCTGTAACAGACAGATGCACCAAGTCCAATGGGAACATAATTATTTGTGGAATACATACCATTAGGGAAATACTCTCAGAAGTCTTTATGAGCCCATTGTAGAGAGAAAAAGGGATAAAAACTCCAAGTCCTCGCCAGTCAGCACCTTGGAGGCTTTGGACCCCATTCTTGTGCTCCGGCCACTCCGATCCCTTTGGAGTGTACTTTTTCTTCTAATAAACTGCTCTTTCATCACTTAAAAAAAAAAAAAAAAGAAGAAAAAGTCTTTGTACCTTTAACTTCTCTTTTTGTCATGTACATAATGTACTGATCTATGGTAGGTATATGGATTTCTAGAATACAACATTTCCTTAAGTGCTTATTTATTGATTGTAATGAGAAACTTCTTTTCCTGATAGTGTCACTTGATTATTAAATATTAAAGGGCGTAATCTGTCTTTGGTTCCTTCCCTCCTTTAGTCAGAAAGGGGCTCAGGAGCAGGATGTTCCACACAGTGATAATTTCACTGCTGTAAGTCGTTGCCCTGAGTCGTCACCAGTTGTAGGGAGCAACATTGTTTTATATGCATTTCAGGAGGAAATCAAATGATGGCGTGCTACTGATGCATCCCGATTTCAGAGCTGCTCCAACTTGAAAAAACGTGTATCTAAAATCTGTACTCTCTCTATATAAAATATTATCTCTCTAAATTGAAAACGTGTATTTCTTTTGTTTCAGTCTCTGAACGTTTTCATCTTCCCTCTAGGTAGAAGACAGCTTGGAACTCTCTTTCCAGGGAAAAGATGACGTAAAACTTGACATTTTTTTCTTCTATGAAGAGACTGACCATATGTGGAATGGAGGCACTCAGGCCAAAACAGGAAAAAAATTTAAGTATGAATCAGATAAACACTTATAAAGGGGGAGGGGGGCTATAGAAATAACTTCACAAGGTTGGGGGGAGAAAAGGCTCTGTCAAGGCTCCACTGTTAGGTACCATTTTCTCAGCTTGCCCATAGAACCCAGTTGTGTTTGTGAAGCGAGGACTACCTGTCAGGAAAGTCTGCAAGGAGGAAGTGTCCCTGGGCTTGTTAGTCCAGAGATTCATTATCATTCAAAGCCCTTGAGTCATCAGAAAGACAAACCCAAAACAAGGAACACGAAAACCAAGCTCAGAGTCTGACCCAGAAAACTGATTTGCTGTTCGAGTTGTAGGAGCTTGATAATTTGATGGGCATGGGTAAAGGTCAGCAAGGAGACAGTCAAGGTGAAGTGCTATTTAAATGAGGAATGTGGATTGACTGGGGCTGAGGCCGTGAGTGCTGGGCAGGCACTATGTGCCTTCAACATAGACGAGGGTTAGTCCTCCAAAGATGCTCGTTGGGCTGAACAGCAACCGTATTTTGTCGAATGTAAGATGATATAGATTGTAAGATGCACCCTTATTTTATGTGCTTCTAAGAAAGGAAAAACACTTCCAGTTACAATTGTAAGACACATGATTCACAGATGAAAAAATTGGGGGGTAGAGGGGTGTGTCTCAGAACTGAAGAATGCAGTATGTGTTAGATTGGCATTTTAAACATTTTTTTAATGCTGCCATAGTAAAACTCCTTGATGAGAAAAGACGAAAATGATATGAGAGTAACTATGCTCTCCTTTATTTATTTATTTTTTAGAGATATTACTGGGGAAGGAGAACAATGTGTATTTCCAGAACTTTCTTGGGGAACAGTGTGTTTTTTCCCAGGACCCATCAGCTCCAAGTCAAGTTGTTGTCCTTCAGTCTTAGCTGTGGAGGGTGCAGCTCAGCTCCAAGTCCAGTCGCCGTTTTCCATGTTTAGTTGCAGGGGGCACAGCCCACCATCCCATGCGGGAATTGAACCGGCAACTCTTGCTCAGAGCTCGCGCTCTAACCAACTGAGCCACCCAGCCGCCCTGTGCTTTCCTTTATGATGCAGTTGGTCTGTTCTCAGTTCTGAGAGAGTGAGAATGAATGGGAGAACGCGAAGAGCAGGGGCTTTGGAGTCAGGCAAACTGGAAAACCTCAGCTCCACCTACGTGTGGCTTTTCCCAACATTAATCTCATCTATTAAATTGGGGTAGTGCTACTTACTATGTGTCAGGCACTATTATGAACATTTTACATGTATTAGCACACCTAACCCTCAAAACAACCTTAAGAGGTAGATACTCTGTGAGGCACTGAGAATTTAAGTAGTTTGTTCAAGATCACATAGCAAATGAGTGAAGGAGGCAGACCGCAGCCTGTCTCTAGAGTTCGTACTTTGAACCACTTCTCGCCTCTGCCTCCCTAAAACACCTGACAATATGAGGCACTTACCATAATGCTTAGCATTTATTAAGTAAGTGGTGGTTATCACTGTTATTGTTATTTAATATTATTAATACTGAGAGTATTAATGTGATTATTGTCATTACTGTCGTTATGGTAGTTACGTAACCAGTCGCATAAATTTACCTTACCACCTTGCTGAGACTGGGGCTTTTGTCATTGATTACCTTTGAGCCATGGGGCATAGTGAGGAATGTTCTGTAACACAGAAGAGGAATTCCACACTCAGCCTGGTTTCTCCTGGGTACACTGACATTCCCTACTGGGATCGCTGAATCTTTATTTGAAGGCAAGGTGTCTGTCTTCATGTAAAGTTCAACTAGTTCTGGAGGTTTGAGAGTAATCCAAACCTTTTCCTCAAAGTCATGCAGTATCCCCAAATTGACATTGACCCCAGAGCATATTCTTGAAACTTTCATTTATTATAAAACATTATTTTGCTTTTTAACAGCAAACACATTTATGTTGGGTAAGCTCTGATTATAAGACAGAAAATAATAAGTTAATGAATATATAATTGACACTGGTGAATGGGGGGTGTTTTTGATATTCACTTACAGTTTGTTTATTCAAAGTACGATAAAGATGCCAAATTTAATGTATCATTTAGAAGCTTTTAAAAAAACTATAAGGTGATATACCATACAAATTAAAGGCACAGTCAGTCTGCTTGCTTTTGAATCCCAGCCCTACATTTTACTAGATTGATTACCTTGGGAAAGTTATTTAACCTCTCTGTGCCTAAGTTTCCTCAAATGTAAAATGGGAATAATAATAGAAATTGCTACAGAGAGTGGTTGTAAAGATCAAATGAGTTAATACACAAAAAGCGTTTTGAAGAGAATTAAGCATGTCTTGAGTGCTAAGAAAGGATTAGCTGCTATTATTAATACTACTAGTAGTAGTGGTCGTAAAGAAAATTATTCCTCTTCTTTGTCTTGTGAGAAATTTACAGATTAGGAACCTATCTAGTTATTTCAATATTAAACTGCCAGACCTACTCTTAGAGAACTCACATGAGAAGGTCACCTTTTTATTTTTCTAAGAAAGATAATTTTTACAGCCAGTATGATAATCCTGTTTTTCTTAAATTTCCTTCCAAGGCTTGAGTTTCTTACTGACATGATCTGAAACCCACAAACCTCGAAAGAACTGTTCATTTCTAACCACTACATTTCTGGATCGAAAGAGCTGCTTTCATCCTGCTTTAAGCGCTCTTTATGGTAGCAGTGTTTGGGAAGTGTGAAGTGTTCTGATTATTTAAGAAGAGAAATGAGCAGTACTAGAACTGTCTGGACAGATGGTGTGAGTCCCAGATTTTCTATCATGTTACCGTGACCTTAAAAGGCAGAGAAAAGAACAGGGGATGGCTGCGTAGTTTCTTTGGAAGATTCCCCCAACCATATGCCATTTTCATTCTTTTCAACACTATTTACTTAAAGGAGCTGTAGTATTTTCACCACTACTATTCCTAGAAGGAAAAAGAAAAAAACAACAACCTTTAAAGTTAGTCTAAGGTTCTTTCTATCTTTATAATATTCTACTTTTTATTCATGCATAGTTAATTCTGAGAAAAGCTTAATAATATAGAATGCTTACCATTTTTTTAAAAAGGTTGAAAAGGAACTCAGGAAGGAAGAAAGAAGTTCTCTCTTTCAAAACTTTATGCCTTCAGAATGATGTTTTTGGTTCTCAGATTTAATAATTATCATAGTAACAGCAGTAATAAAGATATAGCTACCAGGGTATCTGCTAGACATCAGGCACTTTGTATTTATAATCTCAGATAATCCTCAGATTATCCTGTGGGTTAGGTGTTCTTACTCCCAGTTAGATATGAGGAAACTAAAGCTCAGAGAAATGAAGTAACTCACTCAAAGTCATCTTACCATTAATGGCAGGGCCAAGATTTAACTCCAGACCTGTTTAGACTCTTAAGCCTAAATGCTTTCTTCTAAGAGTTAATAGATTAAATGAGTTAATAATATGCATTTAGAGCAATTCCTGGCACCTAATAAATACTACTATGTGGGTATTAGCTACGGCTGCTACTATCATTACTATCTATTACTGTTGCTGTGTAGCTCTGTCACAAAGCATAGCACCTTCATATAGTGCTAACTTGGATTAGTTATTCTCTGGGCAAGCATTTTATTTCCAGATCTCATATTCATTCCATCCTTAGTTCTCAGTCCGTCACTCCTTTTCCTAAATTCCCTCTTTTACCTCAAATCTAAATCCCATTCTTATATATTGTCTAGATTTTTTATATTTATTTTTCTTCTGCAGAGTCCCAATCACCAGTAATAAAAAGTGGTGAATATAGTAACCATGCCTCCAGGATGTGAAGTTTCTTTTCCACAGCTTCACAGTTCCTATAGTGCTGCCCATATTTCTTGGGGTTATTTCTTTCCTTCCCCACTGAATCAACTGATATAAGTAGAGGCCAAAAGTTTGAGAGGTAATACTAATGGTAATAATAAAAATGAACTTTTATTGAGTATTTACTATGTACCAAGCTTTTATTTGCATCATCTCACTTAACCCTCACAAGTTTATAAGGGAGATTTTTATCATTGTCACCTTCATTTTATGGATGAGGAAATTAAGACAGAGCTAAGACTCAGACCTAGGACCATATCACTTCAGAGCCCATGTTCTTATCCATATACAGTGTTATTTTCACCACAAACTCTGTCATATTGTTAATGAGCAGGTCCTTGAAAAAATTTATTTATTTTAACATCATTTTGTTATAACATTGATGAAATGCTGTGGGAACATAACTCTTGTTTGTATCAATTAGCCTATGGTAAAATTGGTTCCTTTATACATCGTTTTGCTTGAAGTCGGCAGAACATACCAACAGCGTTAAATGAGGACTTACTGTCCCCCCCCAGTGACGGACCACATATACAATGGTGGTCCCGTGTGATTATAACGGAGCTGAAAAATTCCTATTGCCTAGTGACTCATAGCTGTCCTAACGTTGTAGTACCAGGCATCACTCAGGTGTTGTGGTGATGCTGGTGTAAACAAACGTGCACTGCCAGTCGTGTAAAAGTACAGCACAGACAATTACGTACAGTGCAGAGTATTTGATAATGATAATAAATGACTATGTTACTGGGTTATGTACTTACTATACTATGCTTTTTATTGTTACTTTAGAGTGTACTCTTTCTACTTATTTATAATAAAAAAAAAGTTTACCGCAGAACAGCATGCCGTGTTGTGCTGGTAGCAGCCTCATACATCTCATGTTTACTGAATCTCTTGATTGCACCATTTTCTCTGTGCTTGACTTAATCTCTTGCTGTTTTGTACAGTAACCTGCTACACAGGCTTGTAGCCTAGGAGCAATAAGCTGCACCATACAGTCTAGGTGTCTAGTAGGCTATACCATCTACATTTCCGTAAGTACAATCTGTGATGTTCGCAGTGATGAAATCACCTAATGACACATTTCTCAGAATGTCTCACCGTCAGTAAGCAGCACATGACTGTATATGTCATGTATAGTTGAGATACCAAATCAACTCTGTCTAAAAGCAACGGCAAGGAACTATGACTTAACAATAGAGAACTTTGTTAGGTAGACTTAGGAGGAATACGGAGAAAGGCCTAATAATACATCTACTTTATTATTTTTTCTATATAGATTGTTCTCTTATTATTAAGAAAATTCTGTGAGCATCTTTGTACATAAAGTAAACACTTTATTAGGGATTGTTTTCCTGAATAGATTCCTAGAAATAGAGTTATTATTGTTTGATTGTGCTCTTTGAGAAATAGAGGGCAATGTTCTAATACCAGTAAAAGTATAACATTTTGTTCCTCAGTGTTTTGTTTTTCCTTTGACTCCTTAAGGCTCTTAGTAGCTGTACAGGCCTCCTCAGTCTTCCTTGTTTGTCAGCATGCTTTATTCTACCTGCCTTTTTCTCCCCTAATTTTTTTAAGTAAACTTTTTATTTTGTGGTAATTTTAGATTTACTGAAAAGTTACAAAGATAATACAGCGTTTCTGTATACCAGTCACCCAGTTTCCCTAATGTTAACATATCGTTACCATGGTTCATTTGTCAAAACTAATTAACCAACATTGGTGTGTTACAATTAACTAAGCTCTAGACTTTATCTGTATTTCACCAGTTTTTCCACGAATGTCCTTTTTTTGTTCCAGGATCTAATCCAAGATACCACATGGCATTTAGACACTCAGCCTTTTGAATCTTGATTTTAGTCCAAGATTTTAAGCATCTCACTAGTGGTACCAGATTACTGTACATCATCACATGGCCCAGTTCTTGCAAGGACATTGAGTTGCCTCCAATTTGATTGCACCTCAGTACCTCTAACTGGAAATAATCTCCACTTCCTCTGAATTTCCATAGATTTTTCCCCCCTTTACCTCTTTCGTGCTTTATTTGAATACTATTGCCGACTTGTCTGTCCTGAGTTGTAGATAGAATCAAGCTTGATAAATCTGTCTAGCTGAGTGAGACCCAAGCCATACTTGAAACTAAAATCAGGTCCTCTTAAGTGCAGTCTTCAGTGTTTTGTGAAGGTGCTAGGGTGACATCAGGTTGATGACTTGATCCAACCTAGCACCTTTGGAGAACCAAAGCAGTCAAGTTAAGTCACTCCAGTTGTTTTCAGTCACTTGGCTTCAAAAGATGTTAAGGACTAGAGTTAGTTGTTGAATCCCCATTCGTAAGTTCTCTCAGCTTCACAGATACTATGCTTCTGTAGTTCTAGCTCTCAGAAAAACACATTTTTTTTTTAGTACTTACAGCTGTGAAGCTAAAAAGGCAAATTTGAATAATTTCTTTCAGTGAGTATATTTAAAACATTGTCTTTTCTAAAAATGATCTCACAGATGATACCACATCTCAGTTTATGCCTTCATATTTTACAACATAGAGATTGTGACTTAGGGCTCCTTAATTATACCTCCAAACCTTTACTGTGTAGGAGGGACAAAACTGAGTCATTGAGGGAAGAGCTTTGAATGCATGTTATGTGGTAATTGTATACTTATACAATATACAGAAGTGGCAATTATTTATATAGTAAGCTTCGTTTATTTGGTTTTTAAAGAAATTATCTCAGAATGAATAAATACCAGATCTTATTATATATTTATGTGAAATAAATTATATTTTTAAGACTGCCATAAATTTGTTGTTTGAATATAATTCCATAAAATATTCTATAAGGTAGTATTTGGGGAGATATAAGAACATATTTTCATAATAAGACTTGTACACAAATGTTTTTAGCAGTCTTATTCATGGTAGCCAAAAAATGGAAACAACCCAAATGCACATCTTATGGTGACCAGATAAACAAATTATGGTATGTTCAAACAGTGGACTAGTACTCAGCAATAGGGAGAAACGAACTACATGGATGAATTTCCAAAACATGCTAAGTGGAAGAAGTCAGATAGGAAGAGTACATACGCTGTAACTGCATTTATTTCATGTTGTGGAACAGGCAAAACCAATCACAAAGGTAACAATATCAGTGAATGCCAGGGGCTGGGGTGGATTGACTGCCAAAGAGCATGGGGAACTTTGGGAAGCAAGGTGGTAGAAATGTTCTCTATCTTGATTATTGTAGTGGTTACAGGGTATATGTATTTGTCAAAACTTAAAATGGGTACATTCCATTATATGTAAATTACACCTCAAAAAAGTTGATTTAAAAGGTTAAAAAAGAAAACAAAAGTATTTTATGGCTTAGAAAACCAATGCTCAGAGAAAAGAGCCCAAGATTACAAGTTGAAACAGGGATACCTGGGTCCAGAAGCCATGAATTTGATCAAGGCAGACCTAATTACAGTGATAAACTTTGAACCTTTTGTATTTTATTGGACAAACTGGATAATCTGAAATCTAAAAGAAGCCTTGTGCATTTAGTATCTAATTTGAAATCATAATTTAACCTCCTTTTCCCCTTGTCTATTATTCAAAGAGAAATCCGATAAAAATTGTGTAAGAGAAAGCAAGCACAGCTGGAGTCCGGTTGGTTGGTGATGAGCTGTACGAGTAGATCTAGTTTTTTGGAAGTTACGCACCAGAAATAAAATTGTCCTGAGGCTCTGTCCTCTGGCCGTAAAAGTTTTGCGCAGGCTTTAAATGGGTAGTTTTTGATATGGTTATTCTGCATGTGCGTTCAAGTGTTAAATGATAACTATTCATGCAAGCTTTAATTTGTCTACTCACTGATGATACAGATTTCTTCTTGTTTCTCCTGTGGGACAGATAAACCACTCATTCTGTCCTATGGAGAGGGCATGGCAGAGTTTAAAAGTCAGTAGGATAGACGGAACCACTCAATTTACAGTGGAAGTCAGTGGGAAAATGAGGGCCGATGGGTAGAATTTTACTTTATAAAAGCTGTATATGCTATATATATAGATCATATGTTAGAAGTTTGGGATAGGAGTGGCGTATGGGATCAGCAAAGACCTCAGAGAGACTCCATTCTAACCTAGGTTCTAAAAAGTATGTAACGCCGTTCCTCTTTTACCCATTTAGCTTCTGAATAATTGGTGGTGGAAATGGGAGAGGTTTAATGGAAGAGACAGTTAAAAAAAAAATACTAGTTAGCTAGCACACTGTAACTTTGGTTTTCAAGAGTTGATTCTAATTCTTAGAAAACTACTTATGGGCAGAATTGTTGGTGATGACTAGTAATTAATGTGGCATAGTAATTGCTCACTTTGTCACATTCCTTTGCTTAAAACACAGATAACAGGAATATGTCTAAAGACATAGCTAAGCTAAAAGAAACTGAAGTAAATGATGAAGAAGCAGTATTTAAAGAGAATTTCCAAATTTAGGACAGCCAAGCAGGATAAATAATAAATCTATATGTAGATACTTCTTAAGGAAAACTATGCTATCAAAACCAAAAAAGTTTACAGGCTACCTGAGAAAATAAATTCACAAAGGAACAGCAAATACACCTCAGCAACGATAGAGACCAGAAGATAATGCAGTAACATCTTCCAAAAGCTGAGGAGGAATAACTGTCAATTTGGAATGTTACGTACACTTAAAACTAATAATCAAGACTGAGGTCAAGATAAAGACATTTACATGTATACAAAGACTGTGAAAGTTTATGTCTTACAGAGCCACACTTAAAGATCTATTAAAGAATCCAGAAGGAAGACATGATATGTATGAAATAATGTTGAACACAGAATTGCATAAAATGTGTCAGTAAATTTGTTAGCCATTGCCTGTTTAAAAAAAAAAAAGACAAATGTTAAAAATAAGTTGAAGGAGGTGATTTGCCAAGTGTTCAAGAGTAAAGTATACTAAATTACATGTTTATAAAGAGCGTAGAAATTCTGCATACATTTAGTCTTTATAAGTAAATGTTGTAGTGAAGTATGTATGTTAAAAAATAAACAGTAATTATTACAGACAGTAACTACTAGTAGATAGAAATATTGAAAACTTCCAGACAAACAGAATGAAAGAAAATTTATAAACCTTTATTAATCCAAATGTAGGAAATGTGGGTCAAAGAAAAAGCATGATAAACTGAAAACATATAAAAATAATCATGTAACAACAACAGTCAGCATTGTTATAGCACTTACTTATGTGTTACTTATGTGTTAAATACTGCTCAGCACTTTACATATATTTATTCATTCTATGCTAACATCTCTCTGAGGTAGTAGTAGTATCCTTGTTTTATAAAGGAAGAAGTTAGGACACAAAAAGATTGACCAAGGTCACACAATTAATAACTGGTGAAGCCAGGATTTGAGCCCAGGCAGTCTGGCTCTAGAGTTCAAAACACATCCAGATATATAATTTATTACAATAAATGTTAATAGATTAAGGTAACCTGTAAAAAGACATAGTTTATCAAACGGGATAGAAAAACAAAATTTAGTTATAATGCTTGGCAAGAGGCACACCTAAAACAAAATCACACAAAGGTTGAAAATTATAGGGACAGAAAAAATATACCCTGATATTATTAACCAAAGAAAACTGGCACTATATTTAATTTTAGTATCAGGCAAAATAGAATTTTAGGGGGGGAATATTAAAGGATGAAAAGGCCCACTATACAATTTCACAAAGAAACAGCCCACTAAGAAGAAAGAATATTCATGAGCTTGTATGACAATATGGCCTTTAAATATATAAATCAAAAACTGATGAAATTCTAATGAATATTTGACATGTTCACAATTATGGTAGGAGATTTTCATATACTTTTTAAAACTGCTGATTCAAACAAAGAAGAAATTAGTAAAATTGTTGAAGATATGAACAAAATTAACAGGCTTGATCGACTTGATATTTATAAAAGTCTTCACCCAACAAATGGTGAATATCCTCTTATATGCTATAAATGGAGCATTTACAGAAGTTGATTTATGTACTACATCATAAAGGCAATCTTAGTAAATTTCAAAGATTAATAAAAATTGTGTGTGTGTGTGTGTGTGTGTGTAAAATTCTCCACATTAACAGATTAAAGGGGAAGAACCTACATGATTATGTCAATACGTGGAATACTTGTAGTATGGCACAATGGAATTGAATTTGAAAACAATTAAACGACATCTTTAAAATGTGTGGAAAGTTTAAAATGCCCTCCCTAATAACTAATGAATTTAAAAAGGAAATCATGAGTGAGAATTATAAAATTTTTAGGACCCAAAGATAATGAATGTACTACATATCAAAGCTTGTAGAATGCAGTTAAAAGGATAAAGGTAAAGTGAAGGAAGGAAACCAATAGAAGAAATTAATGAAATAAAACCAATACCAAAGATCAACAAATCCAAATGCTGGTTTTTAAAAAATAAAATCTAGTGAACAGACATTTAGCAATATTGATCAAGAAAATCAGTAAAATTAAAAATAATATTCAATATTCAAACCCAGGATGTTGACTCTTAACCATGTTACACTGATTCTCTCAAAAGTGAAAGCTACAGACCACCTTCAGTCAATAAATGTGGTAATTAGATAAAATGTGAACATGATAAAATTTTCTGGAAAAAACATGTATCAAAATCAACTCAAGAAATTCTAGATAATCTATATTCATTAGAGAAATTGAATTAGTAACCAAAAATACTCCTTTTCCCTTCTTTTCCCTACCAAAAGACGTAGAAAGTTTTACCATGCCTTCACAGATTATTCCCTGTATTATATAGCCTATGTTGGAAAATAGAAAAAAAAAAACTGCTTCAAGCAACTCATTTTATGAGACTGATAGCAAATAGGACTTGGACAGTACCCAAAAAAAATTTTTTAAGGGAAATTAAAGTCTCAGCACAGATAAAAATATCCTAAGTGAAACAAATGATTAGAATTTTGGAGTGTGTATGTATTAGTATAATTCTCAACATTAAAGGATTAAAATTTTAAAAGGATTTTAAACTATGTGATTGTTTCAGTAGATGACATTAAAAACTTTTGGTAAATTTCCTAATTAATCAAAAAGGAAAAAAGGGGGGGGTTTAGTAAACTTGGAATAAAAGGGATCTGGAATTTCTTTAACCTGATAAAGGGACTATACCAAAAACCTACGTTGAGAAATCACATTTAATAGTAAAACTTTAGAAGACTTTCTATTAAAATCAGAAGAAAAAGATGTAAGAATGGTTGCTGTTCCTGCTTCTATAAAGCAGTATACTAGAGGGCTTAGGCACTGGACTAACAAAAGAATAAGAAATTAAGAGTTAAAAGAAGAGACAAAATTGGTAATGAGAATAAACCATTTATGTTGTTTTGTAGGAAATTCTTGTTTTGAAAAAAGGCTCTACTGTTCCAACTTCAGAATTTAATGCAAACTTAGGTTTAAAAATGTCAGCGTCAGTTGTAATTGATGTTAGCTCACTTAGCCAAGCTAACTAGTAATAATAAAAACAGTGTTTTTCACTTAGTAATTGTGTTTATAGGTTGTATAATTAAACTGATGAAATTACTTTATCCTACCACCAATGAGTAGATTTTAAGCATCTCTGTGAGGGGAGAATTTTACAGACTTTAAGCATCTCTGTGAGGGGAGAAAAATGGTCTACTCTAGCTAACTCTTAATTCTAAGTACTGTTTTATGCAAAAATAAAATGAAGTACAAATGGTATGAAATCGAAAATGATTGAGGGGAATTTTTGTGTGTGTGATAAGATCCCTTGAATTTGTATTCTGATATAGGGTTGCTTAGTCTGAATTTAAATCTTTTCACATTTTGGACTCTATCAGAGCTTTAAGTACAAACTGCTTAGCTGAACTGAACCTTAGCTTTAAAAGCTAAAGTCACATTACACACCCATGACAGATTATTGGTCATTGTTTATTGGTGACCTGAACAGAGTACATGGTGTGTGCTGTTCTGGGTCCCTCAGCCCTCTTTCCTTCTCCACAATCCCATTTTAAAGTCAGTTTTCACATTTTATGGTTTGTTTATCTTTGCTGGAATTTTCTTTTGGCCGAATGGATTGAAAATTATGTGGTGAAAAGAAAACCACAAAATGTTTAGGGATGTTTCTATTTAGGAACAAAAATTAACATTTGAATTAAATTGTCTTTGAGTTATTTTAATATTGTTTATGTATTTTAAATGTTTTGGTTTTGTTCATAAATCTTTTCTTGTTCAAAACATTGCTTTTGTAAAATGGGTAGTATCCTTATTTACCTTCTATCCTGGACCTATGATTTTTCTTTCTTTCACCTCTTTGATGAGACTGTAGAGGCTAATATTTAAGAGAGAAATTTCCTGGCCTGTGTTACTAGATAGACCGTGGTTTTTGCCTCATTTCAACTTCAGTGTGTCAACTTGATAGGATGGGACAGGTGGACATTCTGCTGACCAGCATTTGATGGGGGAGGGTGGAGGCTGGTGATGGATGGATCTGTCTGATGACAAAATAAGCAATTCCATGAATATGAGTGTGCAGAGTAAAAGTGGGACCAGCAGATGGTGGATCTATGCTGTATCTGATTTCTTCCTCAGCTATGAGATTTGCTGTGGCTGACTTTTCACAGAAGCCAGCTGGGATTGTCTATTAACTGCCAGCACCCATTGGTTTGGGGAGAAGGGACTTGTTGCTTTCTTTAGAATTTGTTCAGCCTCTCATTTTCATGTATGGCTTTATGTTCATCTGGTGGTAAAACATGATATTCAAAAGCAGAACGTATGAAAAGTGACCTTTCCTTGGAGAACATCCCAGTTAGATCTCATTTGCACAATATGATTACACTTTGACATCTGGCTTTTTTCCCTTGTTCCTTTTTTTTTCCCCTTTAATCCTCTGATATTTTGAATTTCTGTGATCTCTGCTGTTGGCACTTCAAATCTCTTTCCTAAAAGTTCTTCCCATGTTGTGAAGAGAAGGAACATTTTTCAGAAAACACCAACACAGGATATAAGTCTATCAGAAAAGCTTAAAATCTCACAAAGCTGATGGTTTGAACTTCCCTTTGTAATATATAAAATTTTACTTACTGATCCAGTGTACTTTTAAGGAACGTTTTGGTTTAATGTCGGAACCTTACCTACTAATTGAGAAAGTTCTGCTATAGATAGATTAAAATTCATTATAACCCATACTCCTTCGGCTGGCTTAGAGATGGTCTTTAGCGTTTTAAAAGAAAGGAAGAAGGGCAGGAACTACAGGTGGGTTCAGGTGAGGGATGCAAGCCTGAAAATGTACTTTGAGGTCAGGCTGGCTATATAGTCTGGGGAAGTCAGGTTGTGAAAGAAAAGAAAATTCACCTTCCATGTGTGCTGTTTATTTTAGTGTTCTTTAGTTAAATTCTTTGAGCAGCAGCTTGAATGTGATGAGGATTTAATGGTATGTGAACTGTTTTTAAAAAGAATGTTTGGGGCTGAGAGCAGAGATTTTAAAAGTGTAGATGGTAAAAAAAAAAAAAAAAAAAAAAGGCAGAGCAGGAAGAAGGTGGTTGTTGAAGTACAGTGCATCGAAACATTGGATGTGTATTCCTGCATTTGAAAAGGCGGTAGGGTGTGAAGCTTTACTTAAGCCAAGTTAATGGGTCCTACCTACCATGTTCACGTATTGTGGTATGAGATTCTCACTACAGTATGAGGGAGGAAATTCTAGGAGTTAGAGAAATACCCTGGCGGACCCTGGGAATTTCTCCTTAAGCTATCTAAGCTGAGTAGGTTATCAAGCCACCTGGGACCACAGTGAAACCCAGGGCACAGAAATTAACATGGCCTATTACAAAGGCACAAGCATTTGTGATGCCCTTGTTGGAGAATGTCATATTGCTAGGATTGATTCAGGTTCTCTGGCTGACTAGGAGAGTTTCGTTTCCTTTGTCACTGCTGCTGCACGTGCCTCCCTCCATGTACTAAGAATTGCACATATTAAAATGTAGTCAATATTTATATGCTTGTTGGTTCACCCAAGGAATGACCACAGCCAAATCCAAGCACTGCCCCAGGATTCTCCAAACTCTGTCATTTTCCTCCCTCTTTTGGCAGCTTTTTGCTTTGACTTCATTCTCAGACAGGCTCTCTTGGCTAATAGCAAAAATAGCCACCAGCAGTGCTCAGCTTCTATCCTAGCAGCTTAGAAATCTCAGCAAAAAAAAAAAGATACCTCTTCCCCCCCTCCCTCCCCAGTCGTTCCAACATAAATGCCAAAGCTGACTTTCATTTGCCCAATTTGTGTACACTCCCATCCCTGACCCAGTCACTAAAATTTTCTGTTTAGTCCTGGGTCTTTTCTACCCATCTCTGGAACCTAGGAGTGGGTTAGCCCTCCTGAATCACAGGGACTGGGAATAGAGGAGGGAAATGGGGGTGCTATTAACATTAGAAGAGGAAAGGGGTGCCGGACAATTGGAAACAATAAAATGTCCACATTATCTAGCCTCAAATCTATTTAATGGGAGGGGACTGTCTTTCAGCCAGGAGTTCACCAACAGCTGGGTTCCTTGGCTAACATGTCCAGTGTTGAAGCCTAACTCCTCTCCACATTGCCTTTGTTTTTGCCACAGATACCTGTTTCCCAAGTTCACGCTGTGCTGGACTGAGTTTGTAGACATGAAGGTTCATGTGCCCTGTGAAACCATCGAGTACATTGAAGCCAACTATGGTAAGACCTGGAGGATTCCCGTGAAGACGTGGGACTGGAAACGCTCTCCCCCCAACGTGCAGCCCAATGGGGTCTGGCCTGTTTCGGAGTGGGATGAGGTTATCCAGTTATACTGAGACAGCAGGTTGAAACAGTAGAATTCCCCTCCTGAAAACCAGACGGATAACTATTTGAAAAGATATATGTCTATTTGTCAAACATAAGTAGGAGCCAAAGAAAAATGACAAGTTTGAAGACCCAGAAAGAGTCCTAACTCCTGAACCGTCTGATTTAATTCTCTCCCTTTACATTTATTAAGGAGTCTCCATGTGCCAGGTACAGTTGCTAGTTCAGAGTGGCGAGCAGAGATGAATGAGATAGATGCCTGCCTCTTTCCCCCTCCCTTTGGCAAGCACCCCAATTTTCCCTTGAGGGAAACACCTTCACCCTTTGAAGAGCTCGTATAGAATCTGATATGTTCTGTAAGTGCTTTCAAAATGTTAGTGTTTGGAGTACAAGATGGGCTTACCAGGCGAAATTAAGTTCGAATATACTAGTTAAAAAGAATTAACTGTTCCTGTTCTCAGCACTTAAGCTTGTACATTAGTGCTACTTTTAAGGCGTGGAGTCTGCATTGATAAGCAGGTGATCAAACTTTAGGTGGCATTAAGCAGTGATGCTAGCAGATTCCTTTTATTAGTACCGTGATGTGGAATTGATTTAGAGCATCATCCTATAAGAGAATGAGAGCTTATTTCTGGCCTTGTCAAGGATACCTAAATTTCCTTATACTTTCTATTTTTATATTTGAAGTGAATAGAAACCTTATGTTTGTGTAATGCTTAAATTACCGGCCATTGTGAGCATATTTTCCCTGACTTTTGATAGCACTTGTTGACAAATCATTCAAGTGAAACCGTGCCCACAGACATGACTTTGAAAAGGTTGTCATTTCATAAAACTTATTTTCCTTGTTTCATTCTCATCCATCTGTTGAGTAAAAATATGAGCTACTCATGGACATTTAATATTTTCTTATTTATAATCCTTGCCCTCCCTATTTTAATGTTAACACTAACATATCAATAGAAATACCTCTGATTTTTCTAAGTGTACTCTTCAATGTATTCATTCATTAATTACAGCTCCCCATCTTTCATTTATAGGCCTATAAACCAGTTTAAATGGTATGTAAGCCTACCTATTCCGTTTTGTCTTCAATACTACAACAAGTCTTCAAAATGAAGATAAATGGCAACCCTGGCAACTGTGCCCCACCCAACCTCATACTGTTAGTAAAGTTTGCATCTGTTCTTATTGTTCTATCTGAATATCACTGGGGCAAGAACTCAGACTTCCCTACTTTATCAAGTATAACACATTCTGAAACCCTCCATTTTCCTTTTTCCTCACAAGACACATCCCTGAGTGGGCTGGGATGGCCTGTCTTCCCCATCTCTTCATGAATCACTTTAATTATATATTCCAAGTGAAAAGTAAAGGGATATATAGGCACAATAAGCACCTCTCTCTCTCTCTCTCTCTCTCTCTCTCTCTCTCTCTCTCTCTCTCTCTCTCTCAGACTCTCAAAGGAATCTAAATGTTACATTTTATCTAGACTGTTTAGGACTACTTTCTGGAACAGATTGGCAGATTTTCCTCCAAGACTAAAGAATATCAGGAGTGTCACAAATAGAAACCAGGAGGTCTGAGGAAAGGGGCTGACAGAATTTTCTTAAAACAAAGTTAGGGTAGTAAGGTGATTATCAGAGGAGAAGAGGTGGGGGGAAGATGGAGAGGGTAAAGGGGGTCAAATATACAGTGATGGAAGACTTTGGATGGTGAGCACACAGTCGAATATACAGATGTTGTATTATAAAGTTGTATACCTGAAACATAATATTATTAACCAGTTACTCCAATAAATTTAATTTGAAAAGAAAAAAAACAGTTGGGGAAAGTAACCTACAGCCACTCCACTCCAAATTTTAAATACAATGAAAACTTTTTTTGATAAATAGTAACTAATGACCTTTCTCTCCTAGGGTGAACTTTCAATGCCATAATCGTTGGGTCTTTTCATAAGTAACGTAATTGGGTTTTCAGGGACCTTTATAGATTACCAGGAAATTTGTCCCCAAATGACAAGCCATTGTAATTACCTTTCTCTTTGCTAGAAAATCAGCCCGTGGAAATCATACCCAAATTCTAAATAGCTGGCCCTAATTTTATTTTTCATGGTTGAAAAAATATAACAGATAATGTAATAACAGTGTTCCTGGGCAAAATCCACCATGCTTAGTGAGGACCGTTTGCTTGTACACAGCATCTAGAAGTGTATACACTCCACATTTCTGACCATCTCTAATTGGGACTCCCACTGTTTGCTAGGGGTCTTACCCATCCCTGGTTAGCTTATTTCTCTTTTATCTGTCCCTGGAACCCAAGGTCTTGAAGTGTTCAAAATCTAAGATGGCTTGACCCCATCGACAGAGGTTCCCATCCTGCCCTCCAGAGGTTCTACATCCTGCAGGAATTCCTTTCTTGACTGTCTTCTGGTGTCCCCGGCTTCAGCTTTTTGGGTCCTGCCCTAACTTTGGGGGAATGAAAGCTTTTCCCCAGATTCTGAAGTCCGGGCTCACCTCTCATACAGATTCAGCCATATTTCAGCCTGTGCTGCTTCACAGTTGAATTCTGCTGAGTGTCCGGAAACCTTGGGTCAGGTAGATCTACCATCAGCACCTCATCAGGTCATTTTTCTTTCCTCACCTGAGTATTCCAACAATAATTTTCCTAATCCGACCACTTTTAGGTCCAGTTTGCCTGGATTACTAGGAGAAAACCTCTCATATTAAGATTGGCAGGATTTACAACTGGTAGCCACTCAGTCCTTCTCTCAGCAGGGAGCACTTAGCCTTCTCTCCTCTCCTGCAGCTAGTGACATCCGGCCCTGGAATAAAACTGCGGTTCCCAAAGTTGAGCATCCCTAAGAAGCCCAGCAGTGGGATAGCAGGTTTCAACCGTGATTGCTTAGCTACAAACCCCCAAAAATGACCACTAGATGGCAGAATGTCTGCCACCATCCCCCCAGAAATTCTAACACTCTTATTTTATAGCTAAATAAATAGGCCCAGAAAGGAGTGATTTGAGCACGACAGACCTGAGGCTAAAACTCAGGAATGCCATGACCTCTGGCCCCGGGCCTGTTTCCCTGCATTGCAGCACAGCGTCTTAACCCTGCTTTAGGTGCTTGACCATGAGTCATCCAGTGCCTCAGTTGGATTATGTTTCAGGGTATTGCTGCCATTCCCCACTGACTATCTCCCTGCCAGATGGAGAGCCTCAGGTGACAAAGAGGTCAAGGAGGAGGGTTTCCTTCTTGTCCAAAATTCTTAGTCTGTCTTTTACCTTTATCTGAAAAATGCCTTAGCTTCATAAGGTGAAATAGTCCATGTCTGGGGACATTAGCCTTAGGTCATGTCATTCTTAATATCCAGGAGTACCTGGTTTTCAAGATGCTACATTACTCCTCTACTTCCGCAGTAAACATTAGCATCAATCTGCTAAGTTTCCATTTCTGAAGAGTCCCTCCTCTTCCTCTTTATTGATATTCTCTTACGGGTACAAGTAGTTGAAAACAGACTGTGCTCATTCCTTTTTTCCTTTGCGACCCCAAACCATTGTTTCTAGTCTTACACAGCTATCACACTTCGAATGACACACAGGACAGAGAGGTGAGAGATGGTACATAGGAAAGCAGGGGGTTATAGATTGGGGACCACAGCGGCATCTGGGAAACACACTTGTGATGAATTTCCTAAATCCCAGCCAAAAACCTCACCCAGTGTCACAAGCTTAAGGCTGCCAATGTTTCTAAGTCTCCCCCTAGTTTCACCTTTATGAAAATGAACAGTTCTTTTATCCTCAATGTTATAAATCCCCAGGGGAAATTTCCCCTCAAAATCTAGTCAGGGAAAGTGCCACATTTCCACCTTGTAACACATAATCATCATTTGAAACAACTTTAAAGCATGGAAAAACTCCAGTTCTTGACCCGTCAAAAGAATTTCTCTGAAGAAATATCCTGCAGCTATTTCTTTTTCCTCCTTCTCTCTCTTTGTCGTTAAGACTGGGCTAGGTAACCTCTCACATCTCACTAAGGAAAGGCAGCATGTTGGCATAAAAAGACCATAAACTTTTGAATTAGGCCTGAATTTAGATCCAAGCTTCATCATATGGGATTTGTGGTACAGGACCTCTCAGCCTTAATTTTCATGAGTGATTTGGGGAAATGATGCGGACTTCTAAGGGCTTTTAGTTGGGATTAAATGAAATATAAAGTGCTGAGGATCAGACCCACACATAGTAAGTACTCAAAAAATATTCTGTTTTCTACTCCCAAGTCCTTTTCTAATTATTCTTCAAATGGGATTTTAAAAACTGTGGTTCAGGGCACAGTTCTTACTCAGAAGGCTGCATGACTGAATCTGCTTAGAAAAAATTTTTTTCATTGTATCAAGGTATGAAAGGGCAAATTGGATGGTTTTTTAATTCAGAGACTTAACCAAGTTGTCTCCTTATCTAAATAGAACTTGTATTTTCATTGTATTGGTCAAGCTGTTGTCTCCAGGATCTTCTTATCCTAGTTCTTGGTTCCAAGCAATTCATTCTCTGTACTTCCCTAGGTTTGGTGTGTGCTCTGGGCTTTTTTTTTCTGTATTCTACCTTTTTATAGAGGTAAACCCTCCCCTCCTCATTAGTAAATCTCTGCCCAGCCAAAAACAGATGTAAGTCATGATGTGAGAGGAAAAGAATTTAGAATACTTAATTTCATTTAGTTGTCTGTGCTGAATGCCTATATCAGTATTAATAAAGGATAATTGAAAGTACTCATTTCCATCGACTTCCCCCACATTTGTTCCTGTGTCTCAATGAGGCAAGAATCAAGGGTATGTGATGCTATTTTCAACTGCTCTGCATCAGACTAAAATTCTGTTAGGTTGGTGCAAAAGTAATTGTGGTTCAAAAGGTATAAAATTGCAAAAACTGCAATTACTTTTGCACCAACATAATAAATATAGGGCATAAGTCAAACAGCCAATACAGTGAGTGGTGTTAGCTTTTGAACAGGACCAGTGCTGAAGTAGGCATGCATAAATTTTTCTAATGAGAAATCTCTGCTTCTATAGTCTCAGAACTTCTAGCTTAAAATGCCCCCCTTGCAATCTCCCAACCCACCCAACCCAATGCAGATTATACAGGAACACATTAACCAGCCAAGCAGCTATATATTTATGATCAGCTCTCACAGCGGAGTTGAGAGGGAGTATTAGGAGAATTCGAAGTACTGTATTTTATTCTATAAAACAATTATACTGTCTCATGCATCATTTCCTTAAAAAATTATAAGACTTTACAGCATTCTGATGACTCATTTACAGCATGGGAAACATTTCATGTGTTTGTTCAATGAAAATGATATGTAGGTATTTGTGTGTCCGTTCCACTTCATAACCAGCAAAACATGCATGTGATTTTCTAAACAAAGTGTTATTTTAAACATGAGTAAATTTTCGTGTATGCTTACCAGTTTACTTGGTTTTATCTTCGGGTACAAATAGTTTGTGGTACTACTGAAAATACCTTTAATATTATTACTTTGATCAGAATTTGTAATATATAATCCAGTTTGTGATGATGAATAAAATTTTTCTAATCTCTTGAGATACTTTGTGCTTATTTTTGAAGTTTGCAGTAGAAATAACAGCCACTAACATTTATAAGCAATCTGGTAAAATAGTAATCTTGTCACTGGTACAATAGTTCTAAAATTCAATTCTGTAAATCCAAGAGTTCTCAGTGATAAAGCTTACCGGTCACAGACCATCAGGAAGACACCCATAATCAAAGAAAGTTAGGTTTATTAGCTTGTTATAGCAAGAGAGGACACCCAGCATGGGGAACTATAATATTTTCAAGAAGAAAGAAATAGAAAGGCCTTTTATAGGATTTGAATTAAAGTCAGAATTGTGAAGAGTAGCTACAGCAGAGTGGAAATAACACAGGCTATGAAGTGAAAAGTCCTAGTCTGCCGAATCCAACAATGTCTAAAAAAGATTTACACACCATGACCAAGTGGGATTTATTCCAATTATATATGGCCTGGTTCAGCATTCAAAAAAATCAACAAACATGAGAGACTACATGTTCTCCCTGTAAAATTGGGAACAAGGTAAGGATACCTGTTCTCACTACCTGTATTCAACATAACCCTGGAAGTTCTCACCACTGCAATAAGGCAAGAAAAATTTTCAAAAACATACAGATTGGAAAGAAAGAAATAAAACCCTTTATTTTCAGATGATATGATTGTCTACATAGATAATACTAAGAAATGTATTATGAACAAAAACCAAACCAAAGAACTCCTGGAGCTTATAAGTGAGTTTAGCATGGTGACAGTATACAAGATCAACATTGAAAACTCTGTTGCATTCCTATATATGATACTAACAGTGAACATGTGAAAACAGTCCATTTACAGTCATGTCTATGAAAATGAAGTACTTAGGTATAAACTCAGTAAAACATATACAGTATCTGCATGCTAAAAATGCTGATGAAAGATGTCAAAGAAGACCTAAATAAATGGGTTGAAAAAGTCAACATAGTAAAGACGTCACTTCTAACCAAATCGATCTATAGGTTTAATACAATTCCTATCAAAATCTCAGCAAGATTTTTAGTAGACATAGACAAGCTTATTGTAAAATGTATGTGGAAAGCCACAGATTCTAGAATAGCTAAAGCAGTCTTGACAAAGAATAAAGTGGCAGAAAGATTTGGAATTGGAAGACTTGAGTTTGTCTTTACATTTCAGTAGAGGTGTCAGCTGATCTTGTAAGGTAGGTGTTACTGTCCTTTGTTTTGCATGTGAAGAACCTGCAATTTAGAGGTAACAGATCTTAAACCCTGCTGACTTGAAATGCAGTGGCTGCTCTGCTAATTCCAATTAACTGCTGATTAGAAAAAAAAATTCTTTTTAATTATAACTTGAGACCAACCTCTTCTACTAAAAGTGAGAAGAATCACTTTACCCAATATTATGGCTTATTATATACCTACAGAACTTGTTATGGGCTGAATTGTGCCCTCCCCACCCAAGTCATATATTGAAGTCCTAACCCCCAGGACCTCAGAATGGAACTGTATTTGGAGATATGGCCTTTAAAGAGGTAATTAAGGTAAAAAGAGGTCTTGTGGGTGGGTCCTAATCCAACATGCTGGTGTCCTTGACAAGAAGAGATGAGGGTACAGAAGAGCATGTGAACATTTAGAGAGAAGATGGCCATCTACAGGCCAAGGACAGAGGCCCTCAGAAGACGTCAACACTTGCCAACACTTTGATCTTGGACTTCTAGCATTCAGAACTGTAAGAAAATAAATTTCTATTTTAAGCCACCCAGTCTGTAATACTTGATTAGGCAATTTTAGCAAACTAATGCAGTAATCAAGATAGCATGGTACTGGTAAAGGACAGACACATAGACCAATGGATCAGAATGAAGAACCCAGAAGCTGACACACAAATATGCTCAACTGATGTTTGGGAAAATTGCAAAAGCAATGGAGGAAGAATAGCCTTTTCAGCAAATGGTGCTAGAACAATTGGACATCCGTAGTTCCCCCCACCCACCCACCCTAAAAGAACCTCAATTACTTTATACAAAAATGAACTCAAAATGGATCACATACTTAAATGTAAAACGTACAGCTATGAAATGTTTAGGGTAAAAGACTAGGAGAAAATCTTCATGATCTAGGGCTAAGCAAAGAGTCTTATACTTGGTACCAATCGATAAAAGGAAAAACTGATAAATTGGGCTTCATCAAAACTAAAAAATTGCTTCTCTTCAAAAGCCTACAAGAAGAGGATGAAAATTCAAGCTATAGACCAGGAGAAAATATTTGCAAAGTGCATATCCAACAAACCACATATCTGATAAATGGTTAATATCCAAAATATATAAGGAACTCATACAACTTTTTAGCAGAAAAACCAAATAATCCAATTTAAAAATGAGCAAAAGAACTGAGTAGACGTTTTCCCAAAGAAGATATTCAAATGGCCAAAAGGTACATGAAAAGGTGATCAACATCACTAGTAATTAGGGAAACACAAATCAAAACCACAATGAAATCGCACTTCACACCTGTTAAAATGGCTGTTATCAAAATGACAAGAGATAAGTGCTGGTGAGGATGTGGAGAAAAGAGACCCTAGTGCACTGTTGGTGGGAATGTGAATTGGCGCAGCAACTATAGAAAACAGTGTGGAGTTTCCTTAAAAAATTAAAAATAGAATTACCATATGACCCAGCAATCCCACTTCTGGGTATATATCTGAAGGAAACGAAATCACTACCCCAAAAATATGTACCCCCCATGTTCACTGCAGCTTTATTTACAATAGCCAAGACATGGGAAGTGTCTATTGGCAATGAATGGATAAAAAGATATGGTATATATGTATGTATCACACACACACAGAGTATATGAATCTATGTATTGAAATTATGCTGATGGTAACCACTTTGAGCACCTCTTGTAATAACAGAAGTCAAACGTGACTTGTATTCATCTTTTGTTATCGGTATATATTGAGTATTACAATTTTAACAGTTTTTTCCTTAATATGTGTATATGTGTATACATTTTTTTGGTACCCTCCATATATATATATATATATATATATATATATATATATATATATATATATATATATTTCTCTGATAATGCCTAGTAATATTTTTTCTGTAAAATTAGTTCCGAGTACTTAAGAGCCCTCCTGAGTAGAGGACCTCTTCCTGAGGACTGGTGATAGGAAGTGTCCCTAGCCTCAATGGCACAGGTAGGTATAAGGCCTGTCCTTTGGGGAGATTGGATATGGGATTAAAATATAACTCAACAGAATTGAGTCTCAAAGACTAGGCTTAGGTAAGGGAACCAAAGGTCCCAGACTTTGTAGAAGGAGGCCTGAGCACCTGAGGCTAGAAAACGCTCCAGGTAGGAGGGCAGGGAGAGGGACAGTGAGTGTCGGCTGGGTCTTCAGACTTAACAAACAGAAAATCTGAATAAGTGAAGAAAGGGAAGAAATCATTCCTGAGTAAAAGGAGAAAGTAAAGTCACAGAATGGACTTAATGGGACAGTGGATAAGACTACCTAGCTTTATGTGGGTAAATAGTTAAAAAAGAAAAAAACTCTGACTAGAAAAGTGGGCAATGAGCAGATTGTGGGGGCATTGGCTATGCCGCCCTGAAGTCTGGGTAAGAGCAAATGGAGAAAGGTTATTGGAATGACAGTCACTCCTCCTGGGCCTGTGCACTCCAGCAGTTTGGGAATAAATTTTCTTTAAAAAATAAAGAAAGGGAAGGAAGGAAGGAAGGAAGGAAGGAAGGAAGGAAGGAAGGAAGGAAGGAAGGAAGGAAGGAAGGAAGGAAGGAAGGAAGGAAGGAAGGAAGGAAGGAAGGAAGGAAGGAAGGAAGGAAGGAAGGAAGGAAATAGAATAAGAGCGTGACACCTTCAGTAAACACCTCTAGCTGATGACCACTCACAGGCACTGTGCTAAGGGCCAAGGCTCATTTGCTGACTCAGCAAACATTCACAAAGCCCCTTCCCGGCCAGAGTAGGGATTTGGGAGAACTTAGTCACAGACTGAGCTGGGATCCCTAAAGTTGCAGGGGCAGAGGGCAGAGGCCTAGCCAGGTGGGCGTGAGGCCCCAGGTGGCCCAGGTAAGTTTACTCCTCGGAATTCCCAGTCAGCTCCAGGCATGGATAGGGTCCAGGGGCAGGAAGTGCTGGAGGCTGAGGGGTGTTTGGTGTTGGTCTGAGAAGTGGAGCTCAAAGCAGCTCTGCCACCACAGAGCGCAAGTACGCTGGGACCAAGGTAGGGTCTTATCCGGAGAGTTCCAGGGAATTAGAACAGGCACTTGGGAGGCAAGACAAAAGCTCAGATGAATTGAGGCAGGAGGGTTGGTAGTGAGATCCTAGGCTCTGGTGAAGACATGAAGGCAGTTTCTGGAAAGGGGCAGGCAAAGGGGGACACAAAGGAACTCCGTGGTCAGCGTGTGGCCTGGGCACCACAGTGCAGGCAGTGTGAGAGATGGGAGGGAGCGGATGGCACCATTTCTGCCCCTGCTGCTTCAGCGAGAAACCAGGACGGGATGGCATCTCCACGGGGGGATGCCACAAAGGATGAGCTCGGGGAGCTGGGAAACAGATGGCAGGAGAGGAGACGTCGCAGCAGAGATGTTCACTTCTGGGTCTTAACTTGGTCCTCATTCCCTGTAGACTGTTTGCCCCTGCGGACTCATCCCCAAAGGGTAAAGAGGGGCCGTTCCAGTTGTTCTAGGAGCACAGCTCATGCTCACAACTGACCTCACTGTCCCCAGGCTACCTCCCACGCTGACAAGGCTGAGACGCCGCTGGCTGGGCCATTCTAGGTGCCAATCGGGCTAGGCCAAGGCCGTCTTGTTTTCACACTTTCCCACTTTCACCAGGTGCTGCCCGCTCATTGGGTCTGGGCCAGCCTATCATGCCTGCCGGCATCATGGGAGTGGGATGGCAGGTTGTATCCTGCTAATACAGCCTGCCTCCGCTACAGTTTGAGTCTCAGAATCGGGTCTGAAACCCCAGCTGGAAACGTACTTATTTTCCGGCGATTTTCAAAGAAACCAAATCTCCACCAGCTAGGAAAGATGGATATGCTCTCGGGTAGTGCAGAAGTATCTGTAATGAAAAGAAGAGGTGAGAACAGTGGTGAAAAGTCAAGGTTTTCTCTGAAGGTTTCTTATTGGTTACATTTAAGGTAACATCCTCTAACTTTCCTAAGAAGCCCCAGTGAAGCTCCTGAAAACATCTGCTGGTTTTGATGTGGGTATGGAAGACGCTCCCTCATCCCCTGGTTTGGGGGGGCGATGTTTGATTTGGGATTTGTCAGTCTGGGAAGCTGAGGGCTCTGGGCAGCTCAGGCCTGGCAGATTTCCCCCACCTGCCTGAAATTCAACAGGGGGTGGGAGGTGGGGGTGGCAGAGGCCCTCCCAGCCCAATCCTGCATCTCACTCTCCAGCCCCTGGAACTGTGGCCTTTATTTCAAGCCTGGTCCCCAGGGGGCTGCGTGGGGAATGAGGACAGCTGATAAGCCTCACAGTATTGACTTTATGGGGAGTATTCAATGAATTTACTTTCTGCGAGAAGGCTGCACTCTTATCTGCTGCCCACAGAGCATCTAAAGCCTCATCTACAGGAACCATTGATGAGTCATGTCTCTCTACAAAGACTAGGGAATAAAGAGGAAAAGGGAAGTTGCACCCCACCCCTTTCTTTTCTCCAGTATGAGGTCCTTCCCTCACCCCTACCCCACCCCCTGGCTTTCCCAGTGCCTTTGGGTGTATTGGCTGGAAATAGAAGCAAGCGCTCACAGCTCCAGGCCTGCAGAGTGAAGGCCAAGCCTGCCTGGGGCTGAGAGCATCCGCAGCTGGGCACGCCCAGGGCTGTGCATCCTTCTAAGTGGTAACTAGGGAAGAAAGCCCACTCCCTTGAAGCAGTTACATGCCTCGCTTTCTGCTGCAATGGTCAACATTTGCTCTGGACAGAAACACCCACCTGGCCTCAACACCAGGTGTCTTGGTGGGGAAATGTGTGTGCATGTGGGTGTGTGGGTGTTACCAAGGGTTCCTGGGTCTGGGGCGCTGGCAGGTGGAAATTAAATGTAAGAGAGCCTGAGGCTCAAGAGGTTTTCTTTCCCCTCTCTGACATATCCCTCATCCGGCCCTCGCCTCTGTTTGCTTCAAATCGTGGAAGGAAATACGTGCCTCTTAGCAGCACAGAACCCAAAGCAACTGGAAGGAGAGAGGTGGGTTGGGCAGATGAAAGGAATAAATGAAAGTGCCTTTTGGAGCTAATTAGAGGCATGTGTTCAGATTCCCTATCTAGCTTTTAGATAGAGTTTTTCTGGTAATTAAGATAAAACAGTATTTACTGAGCAACTATGCTTTTATTAGTTGCCTGTTACCACTATTTTTAAGCATTTGCCCCAAATCACTAACTTTACATACATTAGCTTACTGAATCTTCACAATAACCCCTAAAGTTGACATTATTTCCCATGTACAGCTGAGAAAATTGACTGGGAGAAGTTAAGTAATGTGCCCAGGATAACAGCTTATCATGACAGCAGGAGTTCAAACCCCAGCAGGTCTGCCTCCACAGCCAAACCCAGGGTCTGCTCTTAGCTACTACACTGAACCACCTCCCAGTTGGTATTTCTCAATACCTTATCCCACTTCATCCACAGCAAAGCAATGAGAATTTATTGTTGCTATTTGATAAGAAACAGGTTCAGAAGGGTACATTTTTTCCCCCAGTTGTATCAGCTTTTTATTTCTTAAATAAGTGGCTAATTTGATTGAGAACATGACAAAGCAGCAGTGAGCCTCTAAACCAATTAAACAATTCCTCTACTTACAATCCAAACCAGTAACCTCACCATCATATACTTATCCCAGGCAAGGCACAGGTTAGACAGCAGACAGAAAATGCAGGAAGCAGGAAGAAAGCATCAAGAATAGTGTTAAACAGTAGTGAGAAAACCTTTGCAGTTCTGATTTCAGATAGTGGATGGATCACTCTCACCCCGCTTCTTCATTCACCGAGGGCTCCTTACATTTGGATCCACTGAAGGACCATCCCTGCGTCTTAAATGGAGGATGTCTGGTAACACAACTATGCAGCGGGCAAGCTGTGGCAATCTCCTAGGTAAGTGTAACTTTGTTTACAGAGTAATGCTGTTTTTCCTCCTTTGTCAACAAAAGTCACTGTATCCTGCAAGGGAAAAACAGTGGACAGCAGGTGTGTTTTTCCTCTGAAATCAGAGCCATTTTTTCCTTTATTGTTCCTATCTATGAGTGTATCCAGGGCCACAAAACCATTGTACATCGGAGACTCTGGTCTGCAGATTCTAGCATCTTTCCTCTTCTGTGATGACTAGGGAATGACCTCAGGGAAGTCCAAAAATGATGATAGAATAGCCAAAGCTCTCTTTCCTTATGAGAGAAGACGAAAGCTCTCACTCTTTCGGCACTCCTCCCAATACTCAGGTAGAGATTGGGCCATGTCAGGGTAGCTCTCCCTTCCAGATGCCCTGGTTTCCCACATCACCTGCCTTCTTCTGCAGCTACTTGCTTTATTACGTTTTTTATTTGAGGGAGGTTAGAGCAGAGGCCTCAGGAAGAGTCTCAGAGGTGGTGAGCTAATCATTAAGTTGCCCTATGGGTCTTATGAAAGGAGTGACATTAACAGCCAAGAGAATTTACAGCCTCTGCTGGCTCTGGAAAGATGTCTCTGTAAGAATCGCTACTAAAACAGTGTCAGCCACATGTGAAGTCTTTTTCTTTGGGCCTACATTTTAGTATCTCACTTGTTTGGGAGTGATATTTTGTTTCGTCAAAGATGGTAACTTCCTAATCAAAATATATGATTTCTCATATTAAATGAGAAATTTGGGTAAAATCCCTAGCATTATACCTCGTACTTAGTGCTAATTAGCCAGAGTTGGCACTCAGTGCTACCCACCCAGATCAGGCTGTCACCCCCTCTAGTCTGCATTCCTGTGACGGCCTCTTAGCTAATCTCCCCACATCCTTTCTTGGCCCACTCCATATGGCATCGAGAATGCTCTTCTCTTCTTAAAAACCAATCACCAGAAACCCCTTCCCATGGCCTGGGAAGCATTCACTTCACAGAAACCAGCTAGGTGTCTTCTGACAGAGAACAGCACAGGCTGGAGGCAGCTGTTTGGAGAAATGACTGAGCACTGTCTAAAAGTCATTCAACAAATGTCTTACCAAGCAGCTTTTACGTGGAGTGAGCACAGTTCGTCGGATCTAGTGATTAATGAAACTAAGTCCTTGCCCTTCTAACATTTACAGTGTAAGTAGGCAACCAAGCAAGTAAACTAGAAAGTGGTTCATTTTGAAGAACTCAACATGCAGATGGCGCTCCTTTAAAAGAAAAAAGTCAAAGGAATTTAAATTTACCAAATAACATTTCACAGAAAGAGAAAACCTATGACCGAGAGTCGCACCCACACACCTACACATTAACTGTAAAAGAATGGGCACATTCTTTTGGAAAATGCAGACTTAAAATGATACAAAACAAAATGAATTCCTGACAAAGAGCATGGCAAAGAGGGTCAATTTACAGCGATATGGGGTACAATTCTCTAAGTCTGTAAAACTTCCACGAGCCTTTGTGCGTCAGATGCAGTGCATCAAAAGGTATAAGGTCTAAAGCAAGCACTCCTGGAAAAACCAGAAAGAAGAAAAGACATGAAATAGAGGGAGATTTTCATACGAGTCTCTCTAACAGATCAAATACACCAAAACTCACAAGAATATAGAGGATCAATTTTACGGCTGTGTATAAAAAATATTTTATTTTTCAAACAGAGGACTTACCTGCTTTTCTGTTGGCTATGGAACATTTATGAAAGTCAGCCATATGTTTTACCAAAGAGAAAATCTGAGTAAATATCCCAAAGCAAAAAATGTTTGGGGGCATATCTTTGACTATCCTTAATGCAATTAGAAATTAATAGTAAACGGTTACCAAAAAATACAACAATAAGGAAATTTTAAGAGTACTTTCTAAAGGAAAATGAATAATAAACAACAGAAGTTAGAAACTAATGACAAAGATACTGCAAATGGAAACACAGGACGACACCAAAGGTGTATCAGAAGAAAATTCATGGTCTGAAATGCTTTTCTTACGAAATAAGAAAGAATGAAAATTAATAAAATAAGCACTCAATCTAAGAATGGGAGGTGTAGAGAGAACAAAATGAACATAAGCAAATGAGAAAGCAGATTTAATCAAGATACAGTCGAAATTAGTGAGTTAGAAAATCATGAAATGATGAATCACAGAAGTAGATTTTTACAAAGAACAATAGAATGTACAAGCTTCTGCAAAGCTCATCAAGGAGAGAGAAGTCATGAACACAACATAGAGAACGAGAAAAGTGATAACACAAATACAGAGATTTTGTTCATGTTATTAACTATATATAACACTTTACGAATGACTGAAAATGTCAAAGTACCAAAATTGACATAAGAGATAGAGCACTTGAAGGAACAAAACCTACCTAGAAGGATTACTCGTTAGCAGTAAATTCTGTTAACTATCAAGAACAAGCCAAGTCATGTGATGAATACATTGATGGATGCATACCCAGTATGTGGATGGAGCAAAGGATAGATCTATGGATGAATGGATACATGGAGGGATGCACTGCAGCTTGGATATGCAGAACTGGAGATTGGGAAGGGGGCTAACCAAGAATGAGGGAGGAGAAGGGAGGCTTAAGATTGCATAAGGCTGATGCTTGACTTCCTGCCAGAATGACCTTGGTTCCCAACCACCTGGGCTGACAGAAATGTCCTCTGAAAACCTCAGGTTTGGCCTTTCCTGAAGCTGACAACCCCTGCACACAGGACTAGAGGTCCAGTGTTCACAGGATTATCCAGACAGATCAATTAAGCCAGTAAAACCAAATCCCAACAATGCCCAAGCTCTCATAGCGATCTGCCCTCCCCTCCCCAGGAGCCCGCAGGTGCAGTCTCTCCAGGGGGCGGTGAGAGCCATGAATAGTAAGGGCTTTAGCTCAAGCACACAGAGGCGTTTAGGGGCCCAAACCTAATCCCCCAATAATCGGATTATGTAAATTTCTACTTCAACCCCTTTCTCTGGACCCAGCCCCTAAACTCTCCATCCTGGGAGACTGGGATGGGAGAGGGCCCATCACTCTGAAGAATCACTGCTAGTGGAATGGTAAAACGAAATTCTTTCCCCACCTTCTCCCATTTTAAAAACTGTAAGACCAGCAATCACATATAAGAAGAAGGTTTTCAGAAGAAACCAAATGTCAACCCTGGTTCCAGTGTGCCAACGCAATCGTGCTCCCTTCTGTTTACTCCTCGGTAGTCTCAGTCTTTGTCCAATTGCATACATGTCTTGTTTTATAGTTTATTGTTTCATTTAGCATCCGATCTTGCTGCCCAGTTGCCACAATTCCTTTGTTTACAACTGTAGAATATGCCATTAAGAGAATATATTACCTCAGGTGTTTGGCTAAGATGAAGGGTAATACCAGTTCTTGGTTTCAAATCTAACAAGCGCTCCATCAGAATTGTGATACAGTAGGGCAGGGTGGAAAAGCTTGGGTACCATAAGCACCTGGAGGCAGCAACCCCCTTCCCACAGCACACAAAGAAAACAAAAAGGCAGAAAGGGGCCGACAAATGGGCAATGTTTACTGCACAAATTAAGTTATGATTTTAAAGGCCCCTTTTGTGCCTATACATAAATTGACTGATTAATGCTCTCCAACCCACCCTCCAATCCATGCTTTGCTCTGCTACCAGCACCATCCTCGTAACCTGCAAGTCTAAACATATTACTCCCATGTTGGAGGCACACAGTTGCTGTCGCATGGACTGCCCTCCTGCCCAGCCTTGGGGTCTGTGTTTTAGATGGCCCTGCTCTGGCCCTCCTCCAGCACCTTGCCCACATTCTAAACCACACAGTCTGAGTAGCTGGGACCTCTGAATTCCTGCTCAAATGGCCCAAATGCCATTTTCAGAGCTTGCACAGGGTTTTTCCTTAGGCCTGTCTGCGCTGGGAGTCCCATCATATACAAAGGCCCTTCACAGAGCAGGACAGAGCTGGAGGGTAGGGAAAAATGGGATGGGGATGGGTCAGGAGTCTCCATGTGTTCCCTCGTCCTAAGTCCCACAAATGTCAGAGGCAGCCCTGCCTCAAGGCCTACTCTAAATGCCATCCCTCCCACGAGGAATCCCTGATCTGCCAGCTAGAAGTGTTTGCCTCCCTAACTCCAATTTCACACTCTCTGGTGCTCAGGATGATCTATCTTGTATTTAGTCATTTTTGTTGTGTCCTCTCCCTCCCAAAGACTGTGAACTCCTTGAAGGCATAGACAGAGTTTTCTTCACCTTCCTACCTCCTGAAAACCTAGCAATTCTTACATCTTTTTTTATTTATAATAAGAGCTGTATTAATTCTTTTTTTGAGGAGAGGGACAAATAACCCAAAAGTCTCAGTGGCTTACAAAAGCAAAGATTGATTCATCATTCATGTTAACGTGAGGGCTGTGGTTGGCTGTCGGTGTGCTCTGTGGCCTCCAGGCTTAAAGAGCAAACCCAAGCATAATGCTCCCTTGCCTGAGCCCAACAGGCAGTGCCTCTTAAATGTGAGTCATGTCTGCTCACATTTCATTGGTGGATGCAAGCCACATGGCCAAGGCTAGCAGGCAGATAAATGCTCTCCCTCCACCTATGGGGGAGACACTGCCAGTCACATGGCAGAGGTCAGGCTATGAAATTCCCTCATAGGAAAGGGAGCTAGTAGTTGTAACAATAATACAATTTACCACAATAAATTGTACAATATTCTGACGGAGTGCTAGGCACAGTGCTAAATTTTTGCTATTTTCTTTTTCTCATTTAATGCTCACAGTCCTATCATTGTCCCCACTTTACAGGTGAGGAAACTGAGGCAGGGAGAAGTTACTTAATTTCCCTGGGAATTAAACAAGTGGGTAGATCAGAGATTTCATGCGACTCCAGGGTCCTTTGTTTTTATCCACTAAGCTGTGATGCATTTGTGAATTTATTGTGCCAAACCCTATGCTGGGTCCTTCAGAGAGTGAGATGCCTAGAAATTCATTACCGATGGGTTCATTAGTCAACCAACGTTTGATGGATGCCTATTCAATTCACTGAGGCTAGGGAGGCAACAGCAAGATAAATAAGTAAAATATTACTAAATGGAGATGAGTGCTAAGGAGAAGAATAAAGCAGGGTAGGGACAATGGGGTACTTGTGGGTGTGAAGGTGCAATTTTAGATACTGTGGTCAGAGGTCCTTCATTGAGAAAGTAACATCTGAGCAAAGACCTGAAGTACGACAGCTCCTTGAGGGCAGGGATTTGTGTCTGTTTTGTTTGAAATTGTGTTCCCAGTGCCTACAACAGGCACTGGCCCATAGTAGGCACCCAATAATAATTTGTTGAATGAATGAAAGAAGGTGTGGGAAGGAACTATGTGGATAACTTGGGGGAAGAGTGTGTCTGGCAGAGAAAGCAGTGCAAAGGCCCTGAGGCAGGAGAGTGCCTGGCATGTTTCTGAAACAACAGAGGTCAGGGTGGTAGACCAGAGGAAACAAGGAGATAAAGAACAGACAGGTCAGGTAAAGGTAGGGTTTCCAGGTGGGAATTCCCACCCATTCTCATGTGTTTTTTTTGTTGTTTGTTTGTTTTGTTTTACTTTCCTGTTCCTAAATCCCGAGAAAAGTTGGTCGGGAAATCAGGAAAATTTGCTCCTTGAACCCAGGTGGTTGGTAGTATCAGTCGTCACTTTGTGGAAATGATTCATCATGGAGAACAGAAAACAGTTTATATCTCGGGATGCTGGAAAGGGAAAGCGAAAAAAATTCCTGAAAATGGGCAGGAATTCCCGCCTGGAAACCCTAGGTAAAGGGTATCTCCTGAGCCACCACAGACACTTGAGCTTAACTCTGAATGAATGTAATGAAGAGCCACCACGGGATTTTGAGCAGAGAAGTGACAGGAATCTGACGTGTTTTTAGAGAATCATTCTGGGTGATGTTGGAGAATAAATAGAAGGAAAGAGGCAAACGCAGAAGAGGGAAGGCCACTGAAATAACAAAGTCCTGTGCCGGCCCTGGACACTGAGATACACATATTCCGTAATCTGCCCACAGCAGTGATGTTAAACTTCGACGTGCATCTTGATTGATCTCATTCGGTCCATTAGTGAAAACACAGATTTCAGATCCCGCCCCCAGAAAACCTGATCTGGTGGGTCTGGGTTGTGGGTTTTGAGATCTGCCTCCCCTCACCTTTGATTCTGAAGCAAGTGGTTCTCCTACTGCCGTAGTAGACTCGCTGGGGCTTAAATCATTGCCATCTGATGAACTAATGGCGGGGTACTTACTTTCTGAGCTGCACGGGGCAGGGCCCTCGGGATGGGTGGCAGGACCCCTCCCGTGCCCAAGCCATACACAAAGCGGGCTTCTCCTTCCCCCTCTGTCCCTTTCTAGGGCACAGGGAGGGCTGGTACCGGGAAGTGGGGGCGCGGGGAATGGGGAATGGGGAATGGGGCGGGACCTGCGGGAGTTTCGAGCGGGAAGGGCCCGAAGGGCAGCGCTAACAAAGGGCGGTGTCCTATAAAGGCGGTGGCGGAGGAGGTGTCCAGGCGAGGGCGCGCGCACCGCCGGCGACAACTTCGGCGGGGGCTCCCGGCTCTTGGCAAGGAGGTGCGTCGACTCCGGGGGAAAGTGGGCATCGCCGGGGCAGGGCTCTTGGGCCAGCGGATCTCCTACACAGCACCCCCGAGTCCAAGACTCACTGGCCCGGAAGGGCAGGAGTGTCAAGGCGACGTGGTAGCAGCCACCAAGCCTATCCGATAGGTGAGAAGACCTGGGGGCTTTCTGCCGGCAGGGGAGGTGGCGCAGCTCCGGGAGGTTGCCGGTCCCCTAGCGCGTGTTTGGCAGGGACACCTCGCTTTGATACACGATGCCGGGGACACCCCACAGCACCTCGGAGGGCCATTTAGAGGGCTCCTGGGTCCCGATGAGCAATTCCTGGACACCTGTCAGGTGCGAAACTTTAGCACGAGATGCTTTCCGGGGTGCCTGAACTCCTTATTCAGAAGGCAAGGCACTGCAGGCAGGGGCAGCAAAAGCTATAAAAAGAAAAAAGGAAAAGCCGGGAAGTGACGCTGGCGAGGGCAGCGGGTTGGAGGGGTGGGTAGCTAGGCTCCGGCGTTGAGCGCACCTTGGACCATGGGTCTCTGCCAGTGCCCACGCAAAGGCTGGTATTCACAGTACATGTACTCACTTAGAACATCAGCATGCAGTCGTCTGGTGAGAAAAGAAACGTGCGTAATAGCATGTATTCTGATTCATATTGTATATAAAGCATATCTATCCCAGACTGGCTACTGCTGGGGAGTGAGACTGACTAGGTAGACAGATAGATAGGGAGCCTTTTGTTTTTTACTTTATGCACTTGCATCCTGCTTGATTTTTTGTTTTCTTTCCTTAAATGAGCATGTGTTACTTATACAGACATTTCAAAAGGCAAAGGTGTACCTGGTATCCAAGGTTAGGCACCTTCCCCTAACCCAACAAACGATAGAAACCACCCTTCATCTCCCCCTTTCTCCAGAGTGGTTTCACTCGCTTTCAAGAGACGCATAAAAGAAGAGACAATATGCAAGGCCACACATCAGGAAGAGAAATTTAAAGTTTTATGATAAAAGAGCCGCAGGAGTTTGGCCATGTGCCTATCCTGCATTCTTTCAAGCTGACCTGGGCTCTGTCACCAGGAAGCACCAGCACAAAAAGGCAGCAGCAGCTACCTGGGGTATTAGTCACCATCTCTGGGGGTGTAAGTGTCAGTCCGTTCTCTGGTAATCTGTTACCTTCAGTGGTGACCGATACACCTATATTCCTATTGTATTTGCCATGACATTCCTCTTGTACAGGCATTTAGATCCAGGGTCCATGATGCCCACCCACCCAGGGGTGTCTACATAGAATTCCGGGGTTCTATGTATTTGGATGAGGTAAACTTCCATCTTTATTTTCAGAAACTTTTAATCAAAATTTAGCATTTCCTTTACTTGTGAATGTGGGTAGTAAACAGCAGTCGTTTTAGCAGCATTGGTGACTTTGTCACCAATAGAAATCATACTTTCACATTACAGCGTTGCACATCTTTTGAAAAAATCATTTACATATCACTCTATAGAAATTATGGTAATAAATCTATTTAATGTGTTAAAAAACACACGTATTACAAAGCACATGCAGTACAAAGCACATGTGTTACATTTTAAAAGTATTTTAATAACTATTAAGTATAATTGGTTATTTTATGTATCTATGCATTTTAATTCATGCATTTGAAATCATTATTTTGAGAAGGGAACCAAAGACTTTTTATGATATGTATTTAAAATCACTGTTCTGAGATGGAATCCATCTGTAGGCTTCCCCAGACTGCCAAAAAGGTCCATGGCACACACACAAAAAAGGTTATGGACCCTGTCACAGCAGGATCAGGGGCGATATGGATGCATAAATACCCAGGTTTGGGATGCAGGCTGTGCCACTGATTCTCTGTGTAACTTGGGACAAAATGCTTCACCCCTATTTTGACATCTATCAGATGTTTTCTGATTCTCTGGCATCTGGCCTATTATTTAAGCTCTTAAATTATTCAAAAATCAATACTAGCAGCAATCACTCCTTGCAACTGGAAAAACACCAAGTGCAATTTTCCTTTAATTTAATAAGGATTTTAGTAATTTTCCACTGACCTCTACTTTGAATTTTTCCAGCTTGTTAAATCACTGAGTTCTACTTCCCCCTAGGGAGAAGGGGAGTAACACACTTGAGGATAAATCAACAGGTAATAATTAAGCACCTCGTAGGATGGTGGGCCTTGTTTCAGAAGCTGTCTTCTCATCTCTGGTTTCCTCTGCTTCTAGCACAATAGGATCGAGCCCTCTTAGAAGAGAACACCAGTTAGTTTATCCTGCCTAATCTTTTTCTTCCCAGCTTGAAAAAGACCCCCGTGAGACTGGAATTGACTTGGTGAATGAGCTAAACCCTCTTTTGAACAAGAGAAGCTTGAAAGTAACTTTGCTCTCACAGTCGTGGCTGCAAAGCAGCCAACCTCGCTGTGAGTAAAATTTGAGTTTTCTTTCTATCTTATAAATCTTCCTGGTTTAGGTTCAAACTTTCATATTTTAGGTATAGTTGGACACAGTTCTGACAACACTCATATTTTCGTTGGAGAACCAAAGACTGGGTTATTTAGAAATGGCTTAGGTCAGGTAAGTAGCGATAAGCAGGGTGTCATACCATTTCAGACCAGAAAGAGGCCTTGGGAATCACCTGGTTCATCCCTTCAGTTTGGAAAGATGCGTGGCCGGCCTGGAAGCTCCCCAGAATGCCTGGGTTAGCCCCTGTGCTTCCCTCCCCACGTCACACAGGCAGTGGCCCCTCAGTAGCCAGCACCCAGCACAGGAGTTGGCACGTCGTGTCAGTAAGTGTGGGTACCAAAGCTTAGAGGGCACATGACTGTAACTGGACCATGGCTCCAACTGGGAGTGTCTCCACAGGGAGAGGAAGTGGGACTATGTGGCTGGTGGAGGGAGCCTGAAGCCAGACAGTGAACTTGGGTTGCCATGCTTCTGCTCACCAATGGGTTCTCAGCACAGCACTGGATGCTCCAACCCAGACAGAAGCAGGAAAGGCAACAGGAACCTGGCTGGGGACATGTCCCGGGGGATGTAGATGACTGAAAAATGCCATTCTCTGCAGTAATGACACTTCTCATCTGTGTAGGGAAGAAAAGTCTTGTATTTATTGAGCACCTATGTTCCAGGCACATAGTGTCTCATTGATATATTTATATACTTTACATAGTGTCTTGTATAATCCTTGCAAGAACCTGGAGGGTGGCTTTATTTCCATTTTTTAGAGAAGAAAACTGAGGCTTAAAGAAGTGAACTGATTTTCTCAGAATCAGGTAACTAGGAAATTGGGAGCTGAGAGTCAAAGCCAGGTTTTCCTACATTACAGCTCACAAACTTTCTCGAGTTTTTTCTGTTATGAAGCAAATAATATACAAATACTTTCTTATTATAAAAATGTAAAGCAGTACCAAACTATATAGAATAAAATACATGTCTCCTTTATCTATCTTCCCCTAACCTACTGTCCTCCCCCAAGGAAGCACTATTGACAGTTTGATCTGAATCCTTCCAGGTATTTTTGCTCTACATCTACACACACACACACACACACACACACACACACACACACACACACATTCCTATACATTCCTATAGAGTGAAACAAATACATAAATAAAGCTCAGATCTTTTCTACTGCAATATAGCTTCATTAGGGAAAAAAAATTATAATGAACATTGACTTCTCTGTTGTATTTGTAGAGATAACTGTAATAATTTAACATTTATTGAGCACTTACTGTGTCCCAGACATTGCCCTAAGGTACTTTACATGCATCATTTCATGTGTCCTACCCTGAGTCGTCCTTCAGTAATGAGGCATTTGAAGCACAGAGAGGTTAAGAGATTGTTCAAGGTCACAGAGCTAGGAGGAGTAGAGCCAAAAGTCAAACCAGGGTTCTGGCTCTGGAGGCTTTGGATAAACAGCCACACGGATGCCTCCACGGGTGGCTGACTCCCATAGAGTCCGGGCTCGGTGGTAACAGAGCAGCTTGTCCCGGTTACCTGGGAACGCCATTTGGTTCCTGTGGAAGGACAAAGATACCAACACATCATATAGTGAGGTAACTTCTGGGACATACATGTCTGCCTCCCTAGGCCAATCCCAGCAGTGTGTGCAGCCCTGTCACCACAGCCAAACGCTGCTTACATGTTTATGTAGCATGCCTTCACACATGAAAACAGTGCCTGGCCCAAAGCAGGTGCTGTTTGCTCTCATTTTCCTTACCGTGTAGTTCACAGGATGCTTTCCTATGCCATTTTTCATTTGGTCCTTACAAGAGCCCTGTGGGGAGAGAATGGTATCATTGGCCCGTTTGACAGCTGAGGAACGGAGGCTCAGGGGAACCCACTGGAGCGTCTCGTGGCTGGTTAGTGTTCGGTGCTGGGACGAGAACACCCACCTTCTGAGGGAAAGGGTGGCTTTTCCCCTCTGTTTTGTACTCCTGCTGTACCTTCCTCCAGCTGGCAGGTGTCTTGTATGTGAATATACTGCTTCCTTATTAAACGCAGTTTTGCTAGGCATCAGTGTTCCTATTCAGAGAGTAGAGCAGCGGTTCTCAATGTTGGCCGCACGCTGAGATCACTTGGAAACGTGCTCCTTGGATCTCACATCGAGAAAGAACTTGCAGTTCATTTGCAAGGAGAGCAGGCAGCTGACAGCCCTCAGCTGCAGTGCCTTCAGGATGGCACTTCCTTGGCAGTACCCAGCCAGTGACTGAGCATGGCGGGGCTACCAGGATCTGGCTATTTCTGCCCAGTGGGGTCTCCTCTAACAGGCAGTCTTTGCCCCAGAGCTCCTTGCTGGTGGACAGCCGCTTTTTCAAATCTGCATTGCAGGCTGAGGCCCTTCTGACCCATCCTGCTTCTTCCCTGCTTTCCTGTCATTGGTGTCAGAAGTGCGTGGCAGTCTGGAGGCGTTCTTTGCCCAGTTCTGCTTTCTTCCCTTTTTATCTCTCACAGGCGTTTAACCCCCAGTAAACTGCTTGTGCACCCAACTCCAACTCAGCATCTGCTTCCTGGAGGACCCAGCTGATCTACCTAAAGCAGTTTTAAAAATTACCGATGTCCTCAGAGATTTTTCTTTAATTGGTCTGGGGTGCTACTTGGGTGCTTCCACTCAAACAGAACAGGAGAAGAGCTGATAGGCAGACTTTCCAAGTGTTTTAAGTTAGAAAAGGACCCGCTTTCTCACAATTCCCTGGGGCCTGAAGAAGTCATTTTTTTTTAGGTTCTTTTCACATAAAGTGGACCCACCTTTTCTTACCATACTTGCCAATTTTTAACCCTCCAACTCCTTCCTGCAATGTGGGCTGTTAGCATAAACAACAGGTGTAGAAGGAAGCTGGCATTTTGAGAGACCCCACTGAGTTCCTGACATTCTACACAATGCTTTATGTAACCTAGATATGCGAGGTATTTACCCACACACCATATTCTTGTGAAAATCCAAATAAAAATTAAAGGAAGGTAAATTTTCAGGACAAGTTCAGTGGCACCAAGCTGATCATTTTGGTCTTTTTTTTGTTTTGTTTTTTGATCATTTTGGTCTTGGTGTGATTCTTTTACACCTTTCTCTAGTCAGCAAGTGTTGTTCTGGCCCTTAGTGTGTGGGATTTTGTGCTGTGATTTTAAAGTGCTTCTGTCGGTGCCACCTCCTTCACCAGACCATCCAAGAAGCTCCTTGAGAACAAGTGCCCCGAGCAGCCATGTCCACAAACCCAGCTCATAGCACAGGGCCTGGCACAGAGTACGTCTACTGAAGGGTTAAAATAAAAGGACAAAATCACCAAGAACTGAGAGATTTTAGCAGGCGTGGTTATAGAAAAACAAGAAATCACCCTCTAGGTATTTTCCATGCCCTGAAAATTATTTTTATTTATAAATATACTTATTATCTTGTATTTATTCATCGATGCTTTTATAGCAATTACTATGTGTCAGGCAATGTTATAAGTGATTTAAAAATATTACCTTATTTATTTAATTATCCTAACAGCCTCCGTCTACCACCAAGGGCTGCAGAAGTTCAGTGAGGGGAGGTCATGCAGTTGGGGGGGTGGGGCCTCTGGGATGGCCTGGACAGCTTCACAGAAAAGGAGGCATTTGAGCTGCCTCCTAAAGAACGTGAAGAAATAGGCAAGTTGAGTGAGCAAGGAGCTCAAGGAACAGAGAATGGCGTGTGGAAAGGAATATATACTACGCTTTGGGGGAACAAGAAGGGGCCCACTGCCAGGGAGCTGAGACTGGAGCAGGAGGCAAGCTGACAGCAGTGAGTGAAAAGCACCAAATTGTTGGGTACTGTGTTTTGGCTCATTTGCTGATGCATCAAAAAATGTTCCCGTTGACACATGTCAATCCAAGCCACATGAGAAAAGGGGCTCATGCCTCTAAGAGTTAAATAAAATTTGAGCATATATTAGGATAATCACCTCTCCTAGGGTTGGAGAGGTCATCTAAATGGAGTCTTGGGGAGGCCTGGGTATCTTCCACAGTATCCAGGCCCAATTACCACCCCCATCTGTCCCTTGTCTTTCTTCTTTTGTCACACTAAATAGCCCCACTTCTGTTTTTCATACAGTAGTTTCAAGACTCTTCAGCATGCTGTTCATCCTCCTCTAAATGCGGTCCAGTGTGGGGGATTGTAGCTCTTCCACCCGGGCCCAATCCTCTAAGTGAGGTCTCCCAGCTAAGAGGAGCATTGTGCTGTCATTTTCATTCCAAATATGGTCTCATTAATGCAACCTAGGATCACAGCTTTTCTCTTAAGAATCCATATTCAACTCTATTGGCTGAATATATATTTTGTTACTCGATCCTACATTTGTATTCAATCCTATCCTGTGCCTGAGTCTGAACAATTAGGAAAAGTTGATTATAAAAGAAGTAATGAGAGTTTTGGGATTAAATAACCCTATAACTGGAGGCTTCAAAACAGTCAGGGAGAAAAGGGCTGAAGGGTGTTGTTCTTACCTTGCCCTTTCTTCTGTCTCATCTTCTTCCCTTCCTAAAAGAAATATTCAAAAAACCTGAAAAATGAGGAAATGAATTTCCTAAAATCTGGGTCAAGGAGATCTCAAGTTTTGGGCAGGACACGTGCTACCCACCAGGCCTCTCACAAGGTGTTGGCCCTTAGGGCCTTTCTCTTTCCCATCCCAGGAACTCAGACATGACCAGGAAGATCGTCACAAATACCCGGGAACGGTGGAGGCAGCAAACTGTCAACAGTGCCTTTGCCAAGCTGAGGAAGCTCCTCCCCACTCACCCTCCAGACAAAAAACTGAGCAAAAATGAAACGCTTCGCCTGGCAATGAGGTACATCAACTTCTTGGTCAAGGTCTTGGGGGAGCAAAGCCTGCAGCAAACGGGAGTGGCTGCTCCAGGAAACATTCTGGGACTCTTCCCCCCAGGGCCCCACCTGCCAGACAGGACTCTCCTTGGTGACTACCAGGTTCCTTCCCCTGGCCCAAGCCACCACATTCCTTAGTGTGGCTCCAATTCTCGTCACCCAGGGCAGCACTTGTTCAGACGTCGCTGGCTATCAACCACCTTTTGCATGTTGCGGAGTCAACTTGATGAATAATTTGTGAGGCATGAGTTTAAGCTTCATTAGGCTGTGGCTCGGGGACAGCTGCAGGGAGCCGAAAGGAGGTCACGAGGAATGTGGCTTTGGAGTCCACCACCCTCTGGGCTTCAGCCAGAGCAGACTGTCTCTATTTTATATATCCAGGACCTCCATAAGATGTTGTTTGAAGAAAAAAACATGATAGGTTAAAAACAGGTTTGAAAATCACTGTTTCACTCAATATGTTTTCAGTTACAAGGAAGGAGTTTTCTAATGATGCATGTCGGATGAGTAGAAGGTGCTTCCCTCAGAACATATTTTAAAGTTTGTTTTGAAAAATGAGGCATATTTGGCCAAGGGTGAACAAAATAAGTTTGCAGGTCGACAAATGTAAAGATAGCCCTTACAGCAACCAACCGGGAGCCTTATGGGAAAATCTGTGGAGAAAAGACGCTCCCGACATGTGAACATTACAGGAACACAGAAGATACATGTGGAGGAACTCTGCATCCTTTATGGAAACGCAAGGTGTTAGTTGCGTCGAGCCATTTCTATATATGTTATCGCTAAAGCCAAATGGTGGATTATATCTGAAGAGGAAAGGACTTGATAATTTATAAATTAGAGTTCATAGTTTTCTTATGCAAAATGGTTAGCTAAAATAGGTTATCTAACCCCTCAGTGTCACATGTCAGGTATGAAAATTTCAAATTCAGCCTGAGTTCCTGCTGATTTAAGACCCGTAAAATTCAAATATGATTATGAAAATCCAAACATTACCATTTAACGACTCATTTAACAGAGAGCTTAGTTTCAACAAAAGGTTGAGAGCAGACAATAGGAATGTAATACCAGACTCTAATGAATTAATGAATTTGTAATTTGCTCAATCTTATGCTGGGAGGGGTGGTACCCCCACGTCAGTGGAACAGGGTGGACCTGGAGAAACCCTTCACCACATGCTCCCCTGATGATGCTTGTGTTCAAACCTGAATCCCATAGTTGAGCCCGAGATACAAATGTCATTTGAATGTCTTTGGGACATTTTATTTCCCCAAAGTTGTGGACTTAAGTTTGTTCCCAAATTACCAAAGCTTTGATGATAATTGTCAATTGAACAGCATTACTTACTCTCTCATCTGGCTCTCAGTCAAACCAACACTTTTCACAGTATTTGTACATTAGCTTCATTTTAACATGTTGCCAAGGAAGGCACAAAGGACCTCTTTGCCTGATACAGGATTTTATTGCTCTTCTCAGAATGAGTGCATTTTTCTGCTATTGGGGGTCATGTCTGTGTGCACAGAGGACCTTTCCACTGAAATGTAACAGAGAACTCCTGAAAAGTTGTGGGGAGATTGAGTTATCATTAAACTATATGGGGGGGGGTAATTATTTAAAGGAAACCTGCGGGAAATCCCTTTGATAATGAATAAACATTTAAAATATTACTTTATGTAATTCACCTCTTAAATGACTTCTGTTGCAAGCTTGGATTTTGGTATATCAAGTTGTGTTAAGTTAAAGTGGCTGTCAAAAGGAATTGTAGGTACATGTGGACCAAAGTCTTCGCAAGGTATCCTTGAGCCTAAGATATAGGGAAGGTGAGTGAGCAGGGAATGCAAGGAACAGAGAATGCCATGTGTAAAGGAATATATACCACTCTGGGTGGGGGGACAGGAAGGGGCCCACTGCCAGGGGGCCGAGACTGGAGACTTGAGCAGGCGGCAAGCTAACTGAAAAATCACTCTGTAGTCTTCCTTGATGTTCTATACTTAAGGCTTTGTGATTCTACTAGTAATCATTTGTGGTTCAAACGTATTAGGTAGTTTACTGATGGTATATCTCTTTATGGATCATTTGAACCCAACAGAAGAGTTTAGACAGATTATATCATCTGTGCTACTCTGTTACTTGAAACAAGTGTTTGGTCTGCTATGGACACCACTGGAAACTTCTGGAAACCAGGTATAAACAAGTTCATTTATTTATATAGATCACTAGATTGGCTAATTCTACTCCTCATATGACAGAGGAAAAAATAGGTCCAGAGGGTTTGGAAGTGACTTTCCGGAGGTCACATGGACAGTTAGTGGAAACCCAGGTCGGCGCCAGGTCTCCTGACCCAGAGCCCAGGCTCGGACAGCCCAATTCAGGCAGTAAGTATTTTAGGATTGAAAACGGACAAGCACATTATTATTAAGTTCATCTCTTTTCAATAGCACTCTGTCATTTTCTTCATCTGCCTTTTTATTGAAATTGAATGATTGTGCTTTGTAGAATGTAATTAGAGGTATCAACCAAAGATTTTATCTGTCATTTTGTGAGTTTTAACCATTGATTCTAATTTATTTCACTATTAACTTATTGAAAATAAATAAAGAAAAGAAACTGTTCTTTTGTTCTTTTTAAAAAGAATTTCGTGAATTAACTAAGCACATCCATCCATTCTCTCCATCCTCACAGCCACTCTTCTGGCTTTGAACCCTGTGACCTCCCGCCCACCACCACTGTCTTTAGCCTAGAAAATCAATGCCATATCCCAGCAAATCAGGCCCTCTGCAGCCTGACCCCCTCTACCCTTCCCCTTACCTTCCACAATCACCTAAATATATTATACATGCTAAGGAAACCAGTTCACTTGGTGGTCTCCACATGCCCCACTCTTTGATACCTCTGGCTTTACTCTTGTGATTCCATCTGCTTGCATGAATGTTCCCATTCTCACTTGTTCTACTCACCCCTCCTTCTGCACCAAATTCCACGTACTGAAATCTTTCAAGACTGATCTTAAATATCACTCCTTCAGGAAACTTGATTCATCTGAAACATCATCTCTTACATGAAGTCTAGATTCTCACCACTCAATCTAATCTCTCCTTTCTTAGAATCCCCTATGTACTTCACGACACTTATTTCTCTACCCTGTGTTACAAATACTGTGTGTATTCTGTCCCTATCCCCACCCCAAGCTAAGATCTCCTTGAGGACAGTGACAGTTTCTAACAATTCATACAACAGCCCTGCAAGTGACCTCACTTTCAAGTTGAGAAAACTGTATCAAGACTGGCTCTGTTGAGAATATTGCTCCTCTAGCCTTCCCTAACAGACGGCATCGAAGTGAAACTTAAACAGGCTGAATTTTCCTGAGAAACCCAAAGTCTAAAGCTCTTCTTAAAAGTTTGTTTCTCATAATATATATTCAGCACGGCCCCTGCAGCACCTGCCTTATGAGGTTGCATCACCTAAGAATGGCTTGAGATGACCAAAATCTGTGTAAGTTATGCAAAACAGGCTTTGTCCTTAAAAAGGCAAAAGATGAAAGGGGCCTGGGAGAAAGGATAGCTTAACTGCTGACCCACAGGCCAAAGGTTAGTTAAAAGTCACATCTTTAAATTAAAAGGTCAAAGATAAGGAGGGAATCTAGAGGTTCAATGGCAATGCAAAGTGAGGGATTAAAAGTGGCAGGTGTTACCAGATGCCCAGGAATGAATGTGAAGGATTATGGGAAGCCAGGGACACTCCTACACTGAACTTGCACGACTGGGACTCTTAAGAGTTTGCTATAAACAGGGAAGCTTTCCATTTTGTGTTCTCTTTCTTGCTAATGACCTCTCACAAACAGATTTAAAAGATCACTAGATTTGTGCATAAGCCTTAGTTAGGTTTGTAATTTACCAAATAGTTTACACTCTAAGAATTTAATTTCCAGAGCTCCAGAATTCTCTGATAGTCGAATGAAGCAAGCTGTTGAATAGCTGTTTCTGGATCACTTTAAAAAGCAGGATTACTCAATATGTGCATACGCTTGAGCCTAAGTAATTATCCTTCCAGGAACCTATCATAAAGAAATAATCAGAATTATGGTCAAGGAATTATGTATATGGATGCCTACTTCAGAATTATTTATAATGTAAGTACAATTAAAGTAAAATTGTAAGAATAAGAGTAACAGCCAAGGTTTGCTGAGAGCTTATCCGATGCCAGGCTCTGTGCCAAGATCTTCCGGTGTATCAGCTCACTTAGCGTTCGTAACAGTGTTCTGGTGTTAATATTATATAGATTATACGTATTGTTCTCACTTCCCAGATGAGGAAACTGAGTTGTAAGAGGTTATTTAACTTGCCCAAGTTTCCACTGCAGAGCCAGAATTTGTCCCTTAGTCATTTTTCACACAAAATCACTACTCTTCACAGAGAGGTTTTTTGTTTTTTTTCCCCCCACATCAGAGTTCTTAATTCTTTTTGATCCTAGCCACCTTAATGGAACCTCGTGAACCCGGCATATTACCCAGTAACACTGTTGGGTAAACAAACACAACACTGAAAAGCCAAAGCCTCCTGTTCAGAAGCACCAAGCTGGGGGTAAGACGCTGATAAGACACCATGAGTGAGCTGTCCTGCAGCGGCAGGCCTGAAGGTGCACCTGCACGGGGTGGCTGGTTTGTTCTGTCATCTGGACTTGGACATGAGATTGCTGTATTTTTTTCCTGTCACTGCCTCATCTTCCTTTCCCAACCTACAATGGCATGTCAGGCAGAGCTCAGGCCTTTCCAGTCTCTGGGGAATAAAAAGACCAGTTTGGGCCCATTCAAAAGCCCATTTCATCTCCTTCCCACCTCCACCCCCTCCCTGGCTAAAGCATGATCTATGGCTCAGGACGCTGGCACTTGTATGTGCGTGTATGCGGGTGTGCATGTATGTGTGTGTGTGTTTACACACGAGGATAGGAAATCTGCTCCTCCACGTTTCCCACCTTCTGGTTTTACCTCCCCTGGAGTCGAGGAGGAAGGCAGGTCTAAGGAAATGGACAAAGTGTTTTTCTTCACTGGGTGTGGGATTGCATTTTCTTCCTATATTCAGTTTAGACTGTTTGTATTGATTCCTTTAACCTGGTGACACAAGTCTTAGGCTTAAGAACACTGAACAGCAGAGAATTAAGACTCTACCTTGAACATCGTCTTATGGCCACTGTGAGCCTCTTCCAACTTTGTGAGAAGTGGAACACTGGGCTGAGTATTTTGCATCTGCTCCAGACCACTTCAGTGTATTGTTTGTATCTCTCACTAAGTAAGTCAAGATTTAATTTTGCCATATGTGTGTGTGCAAATAAGTGTAGGTATGTGCACATAGTCCATTTCTACCAACTTATAATACACTTGAGAGTGTACACGTGTCAAAATTGGAGATGCATAGACCCCCTCACATCCTCATTTAGGCGCTGCACAAAGAATGGATTTAGAAAGATTTCAAAACTGAGACAATGTTGGTTAGAAAATACCTGGGAGGGGACGGGATAGGCTGTTTCATGAAATTGTTGGGTCTCTAAGAGAAGTACGGATGAGGGATGTCATATCCGTGAAATCTATCAGCATTCCCCTCACTCCTTTCAGTTTGGACCAGTGAGTAACTAGACAAGGTTAAAGCTGAGCAACAGCTGGCCTGAGATCCAGTTTCTTGGTTTCTCTTTAAGATTCTAGCCAAGGAGGTGAAAGTCATAGATCACAAGATAAATCCACAGAGAGTAGTCTGGGATGCGGGCTGTACCCAGATGTCCTGGGATGTCCCCAATCTTATCATGTGGTATGGTAATATTCTGGACGGCACAGTCCCTGGAAATGTCCCCTCTGCAGCCACTGTTAGACTGAGGATCAGTGACTTTCTGGGCAAAAATTGGATACATGTTCAGCTTTTAAGCAGTATGTGAGACTAGAGCCCCAAATGCTCTAACTCTGACTCCACTGTCCCTGGATGAGTAGATTTAAAAGGAGGAGGGGAGAGGGCTGCTGAGGACAAAACAATCAAGTAAACAAACAAACAAGTGTAATATTTGCCAAATTGGGATCTGTAGCCTCTAAAACACAGTTTATACCTTGGAGCCCCAATTTGGACAAATATATTGTAAAATACTTGGGTATAAAAATTAGTTTTCAGGAGACACATATATATATATTTGAAAAGAGGACTTTCGAAGCAATACTACAAAAATATAAAATTTCCACAGTGTAAACATCTCTTTTTTTTCCCCCCTAAGTACTTCTGTTTAAAGAATAAATGTGTAAGTGTTACCTGGTCAGGTAAAACGTTTAAGTGGATGGCCTCAATGCATAAAATGTTAAAAAGCTATACATTTTATCATTTGTGGTTACAAGTATACTAAACTAAAATGGTCTCAATTCAATTTATAAGTTGATACTGTGTTTTAAAATCTATAGCTTTTCTATTTCAGAAATAATATTTTTAAATATATGCTTGAAATAAGGGGGTATGGTAATATGCCCAGAAAATGATTATCAAAAAGTTCTTTTCTAAGGCTATCTTTAAAGAAAAAAGTGGAGAGGGGTGTGGGGTTAGTAACAGTAATACTTTTTATTTTAAACATATTTTTGAGCTCTGTGAAAATGTCAACAGAATGAGGACAAGCCACAGACTAGGAGAAAATATTTGCAAAACACATATGTGATAAAGGACTGTTATCCAAAATAGAGAAAGAACTCTTAAAACTCAACAAGAAGAAAGCAAAAACCTGATTAAAAAATGGGCCAAAGATCTTAACAGCACGTTAAAGAAGATATACAGATGGTAAGTTAAGCATATGGAAAGATGCTCCATATCATATGCCATCAGGGAAACACAAATTAAAACATCAAGATGCCACTACACACCTATTAGAATGGCTGAAATCTGGAACACCGACAATATCAAATGCTGACGAGGACGTGGAGCAACAGGAACTCCCATTCATTACTAGCGGGAATGCACAGTGGCACAGTCACTTTGGAAGACAGTTTGGTGGTTTTTTACAAAACTAAACATATTCTACCATATGACACAGCAGTGGCACTCCTTGGTATTTCCCCAAAGGAGTTGAAAACTTATGTCCACAAAAACCTGAACATGGATGTTTATAGCAACTTTATTCATAATTGCCAAAACATGGAAGCAACCAAGATGTCCTTCAGTAGGTGAATGGATAAACTGTGGTACATCTAGACAATGGAATATTATTCAGCACTAAAAAGAAATGAGCTATTCATTCATGAAAAGGCATAGAGGAAACTGAAATGCATATTACTAAGTGAAAGAAGCCAAACTGAAAAGGCTACGTACTGTTTGATTCCAACTACTGGAAAAGGCAAAACTATGGAGACAGTAAAAAGAACAGTGTTGCCAGAGGTGGGAATGGGAGGCATGAATAGGCAGAGCACTGAGGCTTTGGGGGCAGTGAAAAATATCTGTGTGATATTATAATGATGGACACATGTCATTATACACTTATTGAAACCCTTAGAATGTATAGCACTGTTGGTACATGCAGACCCAGGGAAAACTCCCAGACTGAAAATTTACCTCCATAAACAGAGGGTAAGGAAAGACCGAAGAAAGAGGTAGGCCACTCCAGTCTGGCAATAAACCCTTATTAAAGAAAACTGGTGTATGAGTGGCACCTTGGGTTGCCGCAAGACAAAGTGAATATTCTCCGTGCCCCTTGGCAGGTGCCAAAGAATTACATAGAACAGGGCAGAATAGACAGGGGTACTAGTACATGACTGGTCCCAGGTATGAGAAAATGCCTTGACTGGGTCAGGACAACAGCCTGTTCCAAGAACCAGCCTGCCATGAGACACAGGGGAAAAGTATTGATTTATGTCAGAAGTACAGTGTCCATTTACGATCAGACAGTCTCTAAGGGGGTTTACAGGAAGCAGCTCCATTCTGGCCCTGGTCTAGCTTGTAGGCCCAGTAGCGGTCACATTATGGAAAAATCTCTCTTCCACAAACACACACTCCTGACCTGGAAGAAAAACAAACATCCAAAAGGCAGGAAGGAAAACACAAAAACAAGAAATAAAAATTCAGAACAACTTTCTCAAAAACTGGAGCACCAGAAAGGGATAGCTGGGTAAAAATGGGTTCAAATTCTCCTGCTACCCTCTGGTATCCCCGGTGTTAAAGGAACCCAGAAAAATGTGGCCGTGAAGAGGGGCTGCCTGACAAGAGCTGTGGTTGCAGAGGTAGGGGATGGGAGGATAAATACCTTGACCTCTTTTTTCTCCTTCCATCCTCTGTTCTGCCACTGCCTTCCCCTGGTGAACCCAACTAGAAGTCTGATTGCTGGGAGGCCAGAGTGATGGAGGCTGAGCTTTGTAGCCGTCTGCCACCTGGGGCAATGAGCAGGGCGGAGTTTTGACTGCCCTGTATCCAAAATAAGGACCAGGTAATAAATTTTAATGAAAGTTTTTTTTTGATATCTATTGAAATTGATATGGGATATGTAATATTAATATATTTTCTTGCATTGTTTGGATAAATCTTTACTTGGTCATGGTGTAATTGTATTTTCATAAACTGTCAAATTATGTTCCCCATACATATCTTGACCATGATGTAAAATATCTCTGAAAAAGTCAGACTTTCTCAAAAGGAGCCTTTCTTAAAATGCAGAACGTCTTGTCTAAAGATACCTTGCAGTAACTTCCTTTTACGCCACTCAATCACTCTATGTAAGAGGACGGTTAAAACACAACTGTTTCAGTCCACAACCCTAGGGCGATATGGGCTGTCAGAGCTAATGAGCTTCTCAGGCCTTCCTCTGATGTGAGTTTTACCCTTTTCTCTGTAATCAGGCCTCCAGATCTTCTCATACTTAAAATATTCTACATACTGATTTTGTCTTCTAGCAGGTAGGAATTATTTTCCTAACTTCCTTCCCAGACTAAATTTCTCCCCTAAGCTCCCTAGCTTCTTTAAACAACCTTGCAGTGTTTCCTGTGTTCTTTCCTCTCTGAGAAGCTGAATGGCTCTAGGCTCCAGGAGGAAAGACGCTCCATCACAGAAACGGAGGATAGATATTCTGGTGAAAAGACAGAGGAGACAAAGAATAGGAAAGACAGCTCTTGTAACCAGTAAACTCTTTGCTCTGTGTTTGAGTATCATGACATACCTACTTGGACATACAATATGAATAGATTTGAATATGAGTTTACTGAAAGCCTATCATGTGCCAGGCATTTTATTGTTGCTATCTTTGATACATCTAACAACCATTTAATGGAGGTTGCTCCAGTGGAAGTTGGTGAAACAGTGGCTTAAAATAATTCGAAGGTAACTTTGAGATCAGGCAGTGAGCAAGTGACAAGGCTGGGCTCTGAACCCATGTCTACCTTTCAACATAGGCTAAATTTCTTCTACTATGTTCTTCTGCCTCATAGTAGAAACCTCCGGTGAAAGAAATGCTTACTATAGGTAGGCAATGATTAAAATATAGAACAACAACAACAACAAAAAAGAAAGCACAGAGTAATTTGGTTGGTGATCTGGGTTTTCTAACCAGAAGAATTCTTTGATGAAGGAAAAGTTACCTAAAGGAAGTAATGGGGGTTCCATTCCTCTCAGATATGAATGATGTTGAACGACTTTGCATATGACGTATCAACAAAAATGAGCCTTCTCTACCCAGCCTTAGATGTCAATCACGCCGTACGTCAGGTTTCCTTTTAGTTCCATAGAGTGCTACACATGTAGATGTTCTCTGAGAATCACGGAAGGTGGCACAGATGGTGCTCAGTCCTTAGCAAGTACAGGGACTTGGTCTCAGGACTCCTTCATCTTTGGGGGAAAAAATTTTTCTTCCACATAAGTGTAAAAGAAATCACTTGCCAGAAACTCAACATTTACTGCACACATAGGCTCCCTTGTTTAGTTTTCAAAATAATGAAAACTTCAGCTATACCCATAAACTGTCCATAGCAGAGAAAGGTACACTCTATCAGAAAATTCCCTGGTTTCATCTATTACAAGTTGATTGTTGAGTTTTTCTTTTGATTTCTAAGCACACATTACCCAACGGCCTAAAACAACTGCCACCAACCACCTCACTTTGTATTTTTCTTTTCCAGAAATAAAGGAAAGAGACAGAAGTCCAATTCAGAAAGTACTGAGATCAAACATCCAATGAACTTTGTTCCCTACAAGTAAACCCCTTATCAGTCTCTGGCAGAGATTCTAAAACGCTTATCTCGATAGATCAGATTTTGGGGCTGACCCACTCTCAATGCTGAGTAGGAATCAAATGGGCATTCTCTCTGTCAGCAACCCCCGATTTGCCAATCCAGATAAATCAATTAATGGGATGCAGAGCTGCTGTCTTGCCTTTCTCTGCCCCATTCTTACCTCCCTGAGCTCCCCCCAACTCCTCAGCCCCCTGTTTAATACCATCTAAGAGTGCTTATTTACAAGAGGACTTGTGCAGGTGCAAGCTTTCAGGCCTGCAGCACCGGAGCAATTGTCGCCCCTCCTCTTCCAAGCTCCAGGCTCCTCTCTTTGTGAGACACTTTTCTTTTCTCTGCTTTTCAGACCAAAGACGCCCCTCAGCAGCTAATCTAATCGGATTATGCTAATTTGTACTTCATGAACCTAAACTGCAGAACTAGATCTGCAGAGGGCTAAGGCCAGGAGGAGGGGCACAACGACCGTTGGTAAACCTACCCCCCAAAAAGTGCAAGAAGACAGTCCGTCCTGTGTTTAGCCACACAAAGCTGCTACTCTGGGAAGCACACAGAGCTCTGGACGATTTAGAGTGACCAGAGGCCGTCTGTGTTCAGAAGAGAAAAGACAGCGCTGCGAAAGCACAATAAGGACCACACTGGCAAGGCTGCTTTACCCTCTTATAAAGTAAGGTTCCTCTTCTTCCTTCTTCCCAACGGACTCATAGTCCCTCTCTTGGCTCATCAGCCTATGAATTTGGAAGCGGAAGCCAGGTGGTACAATTCCACAAATATTTATTGGCACCTACTACCCCTTCAGGATGATGCTTGTGCTATTGGGCTGCACAAAGCGGGCTAAGACTTTGTACTTGCCCTTCGGAATTGATATTCTAGGTATAAAAATGAGAAAACCGCGTGAGGCGGTTGCAGTTTCTCTGCTTAGTTGTCTCACGTTTGCTGACCCTGTTAGTCCTTTTCCACAGTCTTTCACAGATGATTTTAAAAATTACTTCTATTCATATAAAACTTTATGTTTATTCAAAATATATAACATTAAGTATAACTTGATCTTCATAACAGACCGTGAGATAAATAAAATTGATTTTTTTTAACCCCATTTTCAAGTGTTGAAATGGAGACTTAGAGACCTTATATGGCTCATCCAGGAGGAATCATCCAGTTAAGAATTGGGTTTCTGATTCCAAATGGAGTGTTTCCTGCCCCCACTCCCAGCATGTTGCCTCACAAAAGGCTGAGGGGACCCAGGAGGCTGACCCATTCTATCATGTATGAGTAGGACTGTACACAAATGTTAGCGTTTTCCACTAATAGCTGTTTTTTTAAAAAAAACCTTTATGCATTGTGAAATTATAAAAACCAATTTGAATTTTCCAATGGGTAAGTGAAATTGTTCCACTGGCGTAATCTAGACCAGTGTTTCTGGTAACCTTCAGCTCATTTTCAGCCCTTAACTTTCCTCTCCCTGTTCTTGTACTTACATCATTCAGCTTCCTCCTTTCTTGGTCAAGACATCTACAAATGTTCCCTGAATTGGTCTCTCCCACCCATTCTGGAGTCAGACCCTTTTGGGCACTAGGCCACTGGGTGGTCAGCACTCAGTACTTTTGCTAATCAGTTTCTAAGATGGTTATACCCTTGGGTGATGTAGCCCCAGCCATTGCAGAAATCTTCCCTGGAGATAACCACATACCAGTTTCTGTCACAACTAGCAGAGGAATGTGTCTTATTTCCCAAGTCCTCATTCCTTCCAGGACCTCATGCTGAGTTCTGTATCTGATCTGAGAGTCTTGTAATTCACAATTTACAGAGCTGAGAAGATTGACTATCCTGAAATTAATGAATGACTGACGCCTTCTCAATTCACATGCTCACCACATCTCCCGTTCCATCACCCCTAAAATAGCCTAAATATGCAGCCATAATCAGTTTCCATCAAGAGAAGGACACAAATGCATATCTCGTCTCTGCTATTCTCCCACAGACTCTTAAAAAAAAAAGCTTAAAAAAAGTTATTTTTATAATCCCATAGCCTTAGATCCTGTTTAGGGTGGAGAGTGGAAGGGCAGAGGGTTAGAGATGGAAGATTTCAGATGTGTTTAAATAAATAATTTTTATCAGAAAAATGTTATTTTCAACTTCCAATTGATTTAAGATAGGTTTTTGTCTGAAAAGCTTCCACCACTGGTTTAAATTAATTCCTTATATGGTTGTATGTTATAGGCCAATTTCACCTTTTTTTTTTTTAATTGTAGTCTAATATTGAGCAATCTAAACAATAATGAATGTTTAAACATCTTGACCTTGGTGTTAATTTTGCTGCAAATGGCCTTCTTTTGCCACTATAATAATGCCCTATTGAATTTTTAGAGCTCCATCCACATTGTTTTGTCAAATTCGCATAAGGAACTAAGGGCTGGGGGTTAGAGTAAATGTGGGCTGAGGTCTTGGAACTTTGCCAAGCTAACTGCCTTGCCCTCATTCAGATCAAGTATCACAGACATAGCTCTGAAAAAGATGACTGCTTTATGAAAATTGTAGTGACACAGATTTTTTTTAAACAAAGAAGATTAAAAAATTTGGCTAACATTAAAAAAACTTGATGAACAGGAAATACTTGTATGGTATAAAGTTAAATATTTCATTATAGATATAAAATTATGCTAGAATATTTATTACTGAATTCATTCTGGCAGTGTTTTCTCTGTGTATTGTGCAGACACCAGGATTTCCCGAAGCCAGAGCCCAGCAAATCTTTGAGTGTAGAATACCATGTGAATAATTCTCCCCACCTCTGTTGTAAAGTGCAGTCTCTAAGAGGCGATACTGCTGAGGCAAGTGTACTAAAGACAAAACAAAGAATGGGAAAGGATCGCTTCTCGGCCTTTTGGCTAAGATCAAGTGTAAAGAATGGGAAAGGAGTTTTATAGCAGGTTAAACAGACAACCAAATCTAAGTCCAAATACCTTTGGGTTTTTTGCTCAAGATCAGTTTTGAGGGTAACACAATGGAAATTACAAATGCAACATATGAAATGAAAAAATGGAAACGCAAGTGCAACATAAGAATCAAAGTCCATTGTCATACCTGGGTTTACAGCCAGAGGAAGTTATCCAATAGAAAAGATCAGAGGAGTAACATCAGCAAGATGGCAGAATGGGAGGTTCCAGCCCTCATCACCCCCCTACCCCCTCACCCCAAATCAATTTAACCATCCATAGATAAAAATACACTCTCACCAACAATGTAAGAGAGTTCAAGTTGCCTAACATCCTCACCAGCACTTGGTATTGTCTCTCTTTTTCAGTTTAGCCATTCTAATAAGCATGTAGAAGTATCTTATTGTAGTTTTAATTTGCATTTCCAGGATGACTATTGAAGTTGAGCACCTCTTCATACATTTATTGGTCATTTGGATATCCTTATTTGTGAGTTACCTGTTGAAGTTTTTGCTCAGTTTTGCATTGAACTTTAAAAAACACTTAGTTGTCTTTGCTTATCAATTTATCTGAGTGCTTTATATTTTTCTGGGTAAGTCTCTTTTCTTGGAGATACATATGTCTGGCAAGTATCATCTTCCACTTTATGTTTGCCTTTTTATTCTCTTAATAGTGTCTTTTGTATTTGGAAGTGCTTAATTTTAGTGTAACCCTATTTATCAATATTTTTTTCTTTTATAGTTAGATCTTTTTGTGAGAAGGTGTCTTTAGGATAGCAAATCCTTTTTAGGTATAACTCTTCATCTGTGTGGGAAAACCCTTGTATGGCTCCTGTCAAATGTTAGCCTCAGTGGTTTTTCTATGGATAGTCATCCATACCTTGTCACTAAGGTGTTTCTTGCTTCATTAGCTTGACTTTTTTTACCTGACATTTTTGCTCTGGTAATGTTTTGACTTTGTTCCTGCTTAAGCTCGCTGACAAAACCTTCTCTGGTCCTCAGGTTGGATTTCTTAGTCATAGCTACGATCTGATTGACCAGACTCCCCAGTTACCCACTGGAATTAGCTAGTCTCAACAATCCTATCTAATTTTATCCTCAGCCTCTCTCCTGGTTATGAATTTACAACAGCTGTTGGCCCAGTTGTCCTAACTTCCATCTGGTAGGGAATGTTCTCAGCCCTTCTTTAGAGTATTCCCTGGCTAATTCTTTTTTTTTTTTTTTTTTTTTACTTTGGCACTTTAAACTTAGACAAATTTAGTGGGTTGGAGGCCCTGCCAAAGACTTCTCTGAACTGAACTAATAGATTTCAACGTAGATGACTTCTAGCTGAGAGAATGTAATAAGAAAGAACTCATAGAAAATCTCATGCCTTTTGTCAACACAATAGCATCATCTTCATGTAGTAAGGGAAGCATTATTATTTCTATTTAGGCACACATTATTATTACTAGATACAATGATAAAGAAAAGGAAATAAGAACAAAAGCCACAAAACAAAACCAAAAGGGAGACAATAAAGGAGAACTGCCTATACCTTTTCTTGGAATGCCAAAGCCAGTTTTACTGAACTTACTAAAGTCTGTGACCTCCACATCCTTTTTCATTGCACACTGATAATTCTGTTCACTATTTAGGCCAGTGTACGAGAGCACAAATTTGTGTGTTATCTTAATAATTTGTTACCAAAAAATTTATGTGGTAGGTGTTTTCTATGAAATTGGGTTTAAATTGAATTCTATTCATAAGAGAAAATTATGAAAGTTCTTATAATGTTGGGTAAGTTCTGAATAATAATGGACAAACGTCAGTTCTTGAGGGCTTTCTCTGTGCTAGCCACTGTTCTTTACACATATTTAATCCTCACAAAGCCCCATGAGCTCCTGAGTGTTATTTTCATCATTTTGAAAATGAGAAACCTGAGGCACAGAAAATTTTGCCAAGGTAATTCAGCTAGCAAGGGGCAGAGCCAGGATTTGACCCAGGACATCTGGCTTCATCACCTGCACTCTTAACCACAATGCCTCTAAAACATTATATAGAACTTTAGTAGGTAAAAAAGCAGCAGGAGAGGGATGTCAAAATCCCTTCTAAAAGATCTTAATATAATAGAAGAGTAATCGCTAAGATTTATCAAACAGCTACCCTGTTTCAGGTACTATACAAAGCAATTTATGTGCACGCTCTCTTAATTTTGAAAATGACACTGTGAAATACTGTTAATCCGAGGTTAAAAATGAAGACAACAGACTGAAGGGACATAGCAGCTACTTTCTATAAGGTTATGCAATAAGAAGAGTGTCTGACTCTAGAGACTATTCTGTTACCACTATGATACGCCCTCTTCCATAATGAGAGTTTCCCAAGTGAACTCCTTGGCACAAAGTCAAGAATGCAATTTGATATACTGCTCCTGGCTGGCTAAGCCTAACAGAGAGGTAGGTGAAAGGTGGAGGGGAAGGCTTTGCGCTTATGATCTGATGGGCCCCATCCGAAAGATGAGATCCATATGATAAATAACCTGATTGTCCAGCTGACTGTAGTGGACATAGGAAAAGCTTTATACAGGGTTCTCCATGCTGAATTTCTAGTTTCATGAGTTGCTTAGAGGGGGAAAAATAGATTTCCATGTTTAAATCACTTTGGGAAATTATCTCCTTCTTAGATCGTCATAATGCCTATAAGAAATTGTGCTGTTATTAAAAATATTCTCTTTAACTTTTTCCCAAACTAAGAAAACTAATTACTAATTTTTGTATGTAAAACTATAAGAATATCAGGCTTCGTAGATAATAAATACAAATAGATTTTTACATTTTACAGATTTTACACATATATGACTTACACAGATTTATGATATTTAAAGAACTTACAGTGATTGGATCAGTCCCTGGAATATATGTTCTATCCATATATACAGATACAATTCCACTAATTGAACATGGACTTTAAAAATAGGCCCAAGAACTATGTAATGTAGATACATTCTGTATGAAAGCTAGGCAACTTTAGGCTCCAGCAATGGAGAGTGTATTTATTGTCCATAGTCATATAAGGACAACTTTACATTGGAATGACTCCTCCGTGAATGTTACAGGTCAGAACCTGTACCTGCAATTGCACTTGCCCTCTGTATTTGTACTTCTGTTGTCTGGACACATTTATGAATCTTTAGCTAGGATTCCTTTTGTTTGCCCGAGTATCAGCTGCACATTATGTTCTTGTTGCTAAGTTTTGGTTTAGTCAACCCTTCTACACAGATCACTGACACTTTGTGTGTTCCTAGCCTTAGCTACGTGCATTTTCTTTCAAACCTCACCCATTGACCTCATTTTCTAATCTTTTTCCTTCATCTGCCTTCTGGTAATTGGGATTTATTATCTTGGAATTCAAGCTAAAGTTCCTAAGACAAAAGATGTTACTTCCACATTCTAAAAAGAGGCACTAGACCATCTAAGTGGGACTTAATTAAAGATAATAAATGGTCCAGAGACCTTCCCTCTCAGCAGCTCAAGAGGTAAACAATTTGAAAGAAAATTCATAGACAAGAACTCAAAGGGTTAGAGTGTTTCGCTTTTCTACTCCTGTCTATGAGAAAGGAGGTGCTTCTCTCCCCCAAGACAATTCAGACTTTATTTAAACAGATAAAGGATTATTTTTTCTCACATAACAGTAAGTCAGGGAAAGATAGGTGATACCTTCTATTATCTGTTATTTTCTTTCTTCCATGGTCACAAGATGGCTACCCGAGCTCAATGCAAAAAATAAAAAATAAAAAAAAGGAGAATGGCCCACCTCGAAGGCATAGATCGTTTTTATAAAAGAGGCCACATTGTTTTCATTGATGTATTGTCTGCTCTTTTACCAATACCACATTGTCTTGATTACTGTAGTATAGTAAGTCTTGAGTTTGAGTAGTGTCAGTCTTCTACCTTTGTTTTCTTCACTTTGTTTTCAGAAGCATGTCAACAGACTTTCTCTTCTGTTTCATTTGCCAATATTCTAACACGTGACCACTCTTTGCTGAGAGGCTGGAAATACCGTAGTTAATATTTTAACTCAACAGGCAGAGTTGCATATGCCTGTTGGGTTAGCCATCTGCTGGTGTTCCGGAAGGGTAGGAGCTGGGAGACCTCGCTGTGTACAAGTCCATGGCATAATTGAGGAACCCACAAGTGTACCCTGGGAATCAGTCAGCACTGGGAGCCTGCCATGAAGAAGAATATCAGTAGCCAAAATAAAAACAAAAACTATAACCCATACTTGTTAACTAGAAGGCCTTTTGTTCCTTTTTTATAATTTCCCTACCTACTACCTGACCCTGAAAAACACAAAGGGTTTCGGAAGGGACCAAAGATGAGGAAAGGTAAAAAGATCACACTATGCCCTCTTTCCCCATTGCAAGCCTTTGGACCAGGCAGACCTGAGCTGACGAAATGGGAGAAGAATTCGATGCAAGATTGGCGTTTTAATTGGACTGGACGTTTAATTTTTATTTAATTTTTTTAGTGTTTTAAATGACAAGGAAGCAATGGGATCTGCTGAGACTGTATAAAGGATGGAAAGGGGAGACCTGACTGTAAGACCATAGTTGGGGTTTGTCTGGAGAAAGATAAATCCACCTTGTGATTGTGTTCCCACTGAGTTCAGCCCCTTCAACAAACTGGGTATGCTGGAAACTACAAACTCCTTTAATCCTGGCTGTTCATCCAGAGCCCAGACTCCTAATAGGTTTTCCTGACTCTCATCTCGTGGTCTTTTCATTGCTGTAGGGATGCTGGGTCTGTCAGTACAAGACAACTTTGGGAGAGTATTTTGGGTCTGTGGGACAGGACAGGAGAAAGCCCAGTAGGAATACTTAGAGGAGATTGATTATTACAGGATAGTAACAAATCCTGGTCTGTCACTAACTGCCTTTGTGATCTCTCTCTAGCCCTGAGTTACTTACTCTGAAATAAATGGGCTAAAGAAAATGATTGTAATAGATACCTCTTGTGATGGCTTCCTGGCTCCCTCCATTCCCAGGACATTGTCCCTGATACCTAGGGATGCTGTGGGTCCATGTGACCAGCCTCCTTCCAGAGCTGTTTGACCAGGAGAGGACATCTGTCCCAGGCCAGGGCAGGCTCTCTTTCCTGTCAGTATTTAACAGGGGGACACAGAAACTAAACAATGTTGACATTGACTGTCAGTAACTGAGAGCAGCTCACACCCACCTGCTGTCGCTGGTCCCAGAAATGCCCAGCTTCTTGCTCTTTTTGGGGCCTGATGGCTCAACTCTTCCTTGGTTTTCATGAGGTTCCCTGGTAGCCTTTCAATAAATCCCTCACTCTTCTTAAGCTGCTCAGAACTGTTTTCTATGACTTGCAATCCAAGGTACTTTTTTTTTTTTTTGGGGGGGGGGGCATTTAACTTCCACAATTCTATTATTCTTTGATTTAATGGTACCTGTTACTCTTGATGAGAGATGGATTGAAACCGTCAGTGTTGATAATCATAGACAACTGGCAGCTTTGGCATTGGTGAGTGACTGCAGTTTTAGTAGTCCTTCACTGATGAATACTAGAGATACTCCTTTTAATAACGTCAGATTTTTTAATTAGGTAAATTTGCACTTGTTACACATGGAGAACATTTTTAGTTTAATTGTTCATGTAAGGGGTATTAGTGATGTTTATAGAAAAGGGTTTTATTTTTCAGTGCAAGAAATAAGTGAGCCAAGTCATATTTTCCAAGTCACCGTACCAAAGGTACTATTATTAGCTAGACACCGAGTCTGAAGAGTTGATTGTACAGTTGAATTGGATTGTCACTTAAATCTCAAGCATCAGTATCTCATTGTACTAACTGAAGTCAGTGGGTAGTTCTCCTTGAGGGCAATTCTCCTTGATGATGCTGAACGTTGAAAAAGTTGAATTCAAATTAAACATATTTTGTCTTAAATGTCATACATTATTACACTATAATTTGATAGGGCGCAGTTATCAAATACCTATTAAAATAACTTTAGAATGGAAAAGCTTAACCAGAATATAAAGTATCATTGTCCCCTTTAATGTGAAACTTCCTAATCATGGACTTTTTGTAGTTCTTTAAAAAGTTATTGTTATTGATTTCCCAAAGTGAAAGGCATGCCCCACTTAGTGGATAGAAGCAGTACTGCAGAGAAGGAAAAGCTCGGATTACGTTCGTGATTCTGGGTGTTGGGATGTTGCCAACTTGACCAGGGAAAGAGCTAAGCAAGCTGAGACTAAGAAGGGTTATGTGAGTTGTTCTAGAATTAACTTGATGATTAATATTAGTGGCATGGCCATAATATTATAGAAATAGATGCACATACTGCCCCCAAAATAATTTATTCATTTCTAACAAAGATAAAGGAATGTATAAAAAGCATAGGAAGAACCAACTAAAACATGAAAATATAAATAATCACAGGTGTTGCTTTTTTGCTAGAGACCTAAAACCTTTCCCTACAGGAATTGCTTGTTTGGAAAACCACATATGAAAACTATCGTAGCAAATTTATTCTTTCTTGATAAGTAATGAAATGTAGAGGTTTACGACAATTTTTCCACCTTTTTAACAGTTGGTGTTTAGGGCAGGGCCCCTGACATCCAGCAAAATGTCTGGTATCTAGCAGGCACGCAGAAAACATTTGTTAAGTGAATTAAAATGAATGGATAAATATTCAGATAAAAAAGATCAATGTAAGTCTCCCTTTGCAGTTCATACTCCCGTGTGGCTCTTACCTATCTAGCAGCTCATTATGTATTTCCAATTTCCTGGTGCCACGTCAAACAAAAAATGTACCAAAGTAAATTTGTGTTTTTCCTACCCAAACCTGCTCCTCCTTCTTGTTTCCTACTTCTCTGAATGCAACCATAATCCTCCTACTCATGCATTCCCCTTCTCTGACCAGTTGAGTTGACATCCAGCCTATTATTTCTACTGCTTTTTCCCTATCCCGGTCCCTGTTCCTATTGTCCTCAGCCTCCACTACCTTTTGCTTGGACCAGTGAATACCCTACCATCTTCCCTGTCTCTTCTTACTAATATGTTCCTAATTTTGTTGCTTGCTCACACCCCCCACACAAAAAAGAAAAATCCAGTTTAGCATAATGGTTATGAGTCTGGATTCTGGCTCTGATTTGCTTGAGTGTACGGTGGTGATCAAGGGCTTAGACTTTGGAGCCAAACCTCCTGATTTATGGTCTGCCTTTCAAGGACTTCTTTTCCAACCTCATTTCTCACTTCACAGTGTAGCCAAAATAACTCCTCCACCTCTCACCTAGTTTTTACAGGACAGCTTACCTTACCCCTTCCATGAAATAATCTTCCTCTCCTCCAAACTGCCCTAGCATGGCCTGTATATACTTCTTACTACCTGCTTTGTACAAATTATGTGCGTCCTTTAAAAAACTTTTAATTTCTCTTGGGAGAATACAAGTTTCTTGAAGGCAGGATATTAATAGTATTCTTTTTTATATTTCCAATAAGTCACGGTGTGACGAACACTGTAGTTGCTGGAGAAATACAGGCGAATGAAATCAATTCAGAAATAAATCCGACTCTGAGGGTCTCCCCTTTAGACTGTATATATGTTTGTCCAAGATTATAGGACTTTATATGAAAACGGATGAATATAATGTATGTAAATTAAATCTTTAGAAAAGCTTACATAAAATTTCTTGACTCCACAAAGCTTTTATGTGGGTTACATGTATCGATATTTAGCATATTAGAAATTGTAACAAAATTTAAAAATAGTTCTTTATTCATTTTAAAAGTAATCAATGCACTAAATGTTAACATTAATAATGTATTTTTATTCATTATTTATGTTTTCTTCATCTGCCCATTCTTCCAGGTCTGGCACAGATCCCAGCACGGAGAAGATGTCAGACCCTTATTAGGAGAACAGGTCAAGCCGTGCGAAACAGCGGGAGCCCTCTAACCCCGCCCATCCGCCCACTACTCGCTCGCCTTTGGCTCCCGGGACTCGCGGTCCCGCCCCTCCGCGCCGGCGCGGATGCCAGGGCGCACGCGCAGGGCTCCTCGAGGGCGCGCAGAAAAGCGCGCGGCCGCGGCTGCCCCTCCTCCAACTCTCACCGCGCAAGCCGGGAACTCGTCGACCCGGCTGCTTTGGTCGCCGTGGTCGGTCGTAGTCATGGATTCTCCGTGGGATGATCTGACCCTTGCCTTTTCTCGCACGTCCATGTTCCCCTTTTTTGACATCGCCCACTACTTGGTATCAGTGATGGCGCTGAAGTGTCAGCCAGGTGAGTGCGGGGCGCTGCGGACTGGCCCCCTGAAGGTCTCCGCTTCATCGTCGGGACCGCTAGGACTGGGTGAGCGGCGGAGCTGCCTCTATCCTAGAAAGTCCTGTAATCGAGTTGAAGGAGCGCCTAGAGTCGGCTCCACCGACCACTCCAGTACAGATGGGGAAACTGAGGCGGGGAAAGGCGGTGGCTCAGCTACTCGTCAAAGGAGGCGCGACCTGGGGTCCGCAACTCGTGGGGTTGGCCTGACAATCCCGGGAAGGACTCCCCGGACAGGTGACTGAGAGGTGCTGCCGCTTGCCCGCCCAGCATTTGCGTGGTCTCCTGGTGGTGCTACCACTTCCTTGGAAAGTATTGAAAAGTCACCTGGGAACAAAGCTGCCAGAGAAGCAAGTCTGACATAGTCACCTGGGATAATTAATAGTTACGGACTCCTCTCCAGTTATGAAAGTTCTGTGAACACTTAAAAAGTCTCAAGTAGGCACACCAACCAGGCATAACCTCGGTTTACTGCGCTTTGCTTTACTTGGCTTTACAGCTGTGGGCTTTTTTTTAAAAAACAAAACAAAACAAACAACAAAATGAAGGCAGGACCTCCCCCCCAGCAAAACGATTACCACTCTTTGTATTGTCATACTCGTTGTATTGTGTTGGTCTGAAACTGAATCAGCAATGCCTCCAATGTATACCTATATTCCCTTTAAGGCAGGGTGCTACTACCTTGCTGAGCGTGTTAGACAAAATGATTGTTGAGAAGAGACTGGGTTCCTGTTTACGGTATATGAGTGACCTTGTACAAGAGTGAGTCATTTGGCCTAGTTTCACTATCTGTAGAATGGGGATGTAGTCTTAATACAGCATTTGGAGTTAGGATCAAGGAGCAATATTTGTATTTTTCTTGTAGTTTACATTCAGGATATGTTTGCTCCCATATTGCTTTACTTTTGCAGTTACTTTCCCTGTCTCTTTGTTTTATTGATGGTCTCTTTCTGTGAGCTCGGGCATTTATTTTGTCTACTTTCTATGTGTTCTTGCTGCCTTTAATCTGCCTTGTCCTACAGAGTCAATGAGTTGAGGGCTTGAGAATGATGCTGTACCTCTTATGGACTACTGGTTATTTAAACCCTTGTACCTCAGAAACAGTTTTCATTTACATTGAAGTTTGTAGCCCAGTCTAAATCACTGTTTGGCAGAAGTTTTGATTTGGATAAGGGGAATATTACTGTATTAAATCAGTACAGGCCATATACGTAAGATACTACTTCCTTGATTGGAAAAGAAGTACATTTTCTTATTATGCCATATTCAGTAGTTGATATTTTCTTGTGTAGACTAAATTAGAGGTTCTCAAAGTGTGGCCCGGAACCCCTGGGGTTCCTGACACTTATTTGCAGGTCAAAATTATTTTCATAATAATATGCAGATGTTATTTGTCTTTTTCACACTCATTTTCCTGCAAGTGGACAATGGAATTTTCCAGAGGCTACATGACCAGTGATGCTATAACAGATTGAATACAGAAGCAGATACAAGAATCCGGCTGTCTTCTATTTGAAGCCAGATCTTAAAGAGATTTATCGTGTTTCCCCAAAAATAAGACCTAGCTGGACAATCCCCTCTAATGCGTCTTTTGGAGCAAAAATTAATATAAGACCCGGTCTTATGTAATACAATATAATGTAATACATGGTCTTATATTAATATTTGCTCCAAAAGACGCATTAGAGCTGATTGGCTAGGTCTTATTTTCGGGGAAATAGTACTAAAATATAAAACTGTGCCTTTTCTCATTAAGTGGTTTTTGCTTTGGAAGATAGTTATTTTCATAATGAATACATTATTTGTGTTAACATTTAGTGCACTTATTTTCAAAATGAATACATAAAAAAACTTTAAAAATTTTCCCATTTATAATTTCTAATATTCTAAATGTTGATACATGAAACCCACATAAGCGAAAGATCTTTGGGGGTCTTTGAGACATCTTTTTTTTTTTAAAGATTTTATTGGGGAAGGGGAACAGGACTTTATTGGGGAACAGTGTGTACTTCCAGGCCTTTTTTTTTTTTTTTTCCAAGTCAAGTTGTTGTCCTTTCAGTCTTAGTTGTGGAGGGCGCAGCTCAGCTCCAGGTCCAGTTGCCGGTTGCTAGTTGCAGGGGGCGGAGCCCACCATCCCTTGCCGGACTCCAGGAGTTGAACCGGCAACCTTGTGGTTGAGAGCCCACTGGCCCATGTGGGAATCGAATCAGCAGCCTTCAGAGTTAGCAGCATGGAACTCCAACCGCCTGAGCCACCGGGCCAGCCCGAGACCTCTTTTAAAGTCAGGCTTTTTAAAGGTTTAATTTACTTATATTCACCCTTTTTAATATAAAATTCTACTGTCTTGGACAAACACAGACAGTCATGTAACCACCACCACAATCAAGATACAGTTCAGTTCATCACCCATCCCAGATTCCCACCTGCCCTTTTGTAGTCAGCCCTCCCCCAGCCCCAGGCAACCATTCATCTGCTCACTAGTTTTTTATTTATTTATTTATTTATTTATTTATTTATTTATTTATTTATTTATTTTATTTGTTTTTTAATTAGTTTCAGGTGCACAAGACAGAGCAAAACTTAGACATTTATCATTTACATCCCTCACACTGTGTGAACCCCCCTCCCCCCATCCATCATCCCCCCATACGTTCCCAAAACCTCTCACCTTCCCCTTATCTCACTAGTTTTTAAGGAGTCCTGACGAGAGAAGTCTTGAGACCAAAAAATTTGAGAACCACTGGACTAATTGAATGCTATTACAGTATTGTACATGGTGTGAACAATATTTTATATTCTAGTGCCAGTACTTATAGACAGGTACAAGTGATAGAGTTCACACCAAGGAGTAGATCTATTTAAGCTCTTAACAGAAGTGTGTTAGACTGCCTTCTGCAGTACTGGCTTTTTATCAGTCTTAAATATGGTCATTCTAATGATCAGCAAACATAGTTACTAATGAGTTTGTACTTCTTACATTTATAGGCCATTTGTATTTCCACTTCTGTAAATCTGTTGAGTTGATCATATTTTTCCTATTTAAAATGAAATGTAATACGTTTAAAAAAAGACTCAACCTTTACATTCTTGGAATAAACTCTACTTGTTTGATGTATTATTTTAATTCAATAGGGATTTTGATTTGCTAATACATTACATAAATTTTTAGTTAAAATTGGAAACTTTTATCTATCCCCTGTGACTGAGTCTATAAAACTCAGATCTACAGTACAATACAACTGCAGTTCACCTATGTGCTGCCACCAGGGTTCTTCGTATTTTAATCCTCTCAGGTATGTTACTACTTGAGATTGTAATTTTTGGAATGTACTCTACCACTGCCAATACCTTACTCCCCACTTTCCTACCATTTACATTTTATGCCTAGATCTTAAATGCTAGTGGAGGCAACGGGTATAGGTGGATTCACTCTCTCTGTGGTGTAGATAAGGATAGCATCCCTTTTTTGTTTGGTTCAGCTTGTAGGCCTTCACATCCCAGGAAAGCTGATGCTTCCTCCGCTTTCCTTTTCCACGTGACTTGTGCTTCGTAAGCAAAGATATCAGGGTGTTCAATAAATTGGATTGTTTTTTCTTAATTTACCTTCATTTATCTTATAATTAACTTTAATTTCTCCTGAACCTTGGTATCTGGTTTTCTTTAGTTTTCAGTTTTGGCTGGTAGTATATAGGTTTTTGTTTTATTTTGTTTGTTTTCTATTTTCCTGGGCTTTGGAAGCTATTAGAAACCATTTTAACAAAGGTTTACATTTTTCATCTGTTTTCTCTCTTTTTTTATTTAAATCGTCATTAAAATAAACACATTTCTTCAATCCCACATTCATATTCAACTGCTATTTTTTGTAATACTTCCTGAAAATTTAATCTACAATTATTTCTACTTGATTTTAACACATAGAATCTATTATTTTACTCTTAATTCTCCCATCACTATTTTGGTAGCCTCTCTCAAATCAAACACAGTTCAATTAAGCAAATATTCATTGAAACTATTGCATATCAAGCATTATATTAGACGCTGAGGATAGCAAGACGAAGGATACTGTTAGAGTCCTGAAGAAATTCAACTGGGCTGTTGTCGTCACCTTTTTTTTTGATTGTGTCACAAAAGGTTGCACTACCTTCTCTACACAATAATAATATTCATTCATTTCAGATACATGCAAAACATTTCAGTATCGTAATTCTAATCCTTACACATCCCTCTTAGGTAGCTATTACTGAACTCATTTTGTAAATGAGGAATAATCTTAGAGGAACAAAATAGCCTTCCTTAAGTTGTGTGGTTGTTATGGAGCTAATTTTTGGGCAGATTCCAAAGTTTTCAGCTATTCTGTGCTCTCTTTGCAGGTTCATTTAATGTTCCTGGTTTCTCAATATTTAGCAATTTCTCAATAAGTTGTCCTTTGACGTTTTCTGGTTATTGACTATTTTCTCCCAGAATTTCTGTCATTTCCATATCATCAATCAGTTTCTACTTTGCTTTCAGGAATTAAATCTAGTTGTAAAGTTTGGCATTGTCCTTCCTCTAATTTATGGGCGATGAAAGGATTAATAAATCAAAAATTTTTCAATAGTGGGGATTCCAGAAAAATGGCAACATAGTTTTGCTATCTTTATGAATATCCATATAAAAACATACAGAAAAGTCCAAAATCATAAATGTACAGCGCAGTGAATTTTCACAGTGAACATCTATCCAGATAAAAATAGAACATTCATGATATCCCCAAGGCCCCCTTTGTTATATGATGCTTTTAAAGGTTCTGCCCAGTGTGGGGGTGGAAAAGGATGCCTCAGAAATACAGTCCATAATTTATTTCTGTGTGTTTAGAAAATCTTACTTAAATTGTTTTTCATGTTTTTCCTTTGGAAGGAAAATTAGAATATTTGAGTGACCTGATATAAAATATTGGTCACAGAGTGTGGTGTGGTAGAAAGAGCTCATAAAGTTAGGAGACTAGTGTTTAGTTCAGACTCTCTTACTAACTGGGTAGCTTGGGATATGCAATGAGTGAGCTGAACTAGGACACCAGCTGAGCAGTCTCCCCTCCTCAGTCAGGAGTTTCAGTTTTGGCTCTAAAGAGCTCTTCTTCCAGGCTTCTAACTTTTAATAATTTCAGCTTATCCTTCGTTCCCCCAGCAGTGGTAACTGCTTTCTGCAGTTGATACCTCTATTATACGATAGTAATTACTTTTTATCTTTTCAACAATTTCCTACCTACCGTAGTTACTTCTTTTTTAAATTTATTTTTTAACCTACTTCTTTATATTAAACTCTTTCTGTTAAAATAACTGTTTTCTGTGTCTTGACTGGACTCTGACTGGTACAGAAACCTGGAGTTGAACTTCCCACTTTTTGGTTTGCATACGTCATATTAAGATATCTAAAGTACTGGCCACTTCCTGCCGGTTGATATACAGTCAGTATAATGTTTCTGGTGTAGTGAGCCAATGTGGAGTCTCAATATGCTCAAAATCTCTGTGGACTTTGTTGGAGAGCAGAAGAGTTGACATAGACCTGAGGCAAGACTGATAGTATACTCTTAACCTTGCCAGGTAAAAGCAAAGTGTTTCTGGGCTTCTTTGCAAATTAGTGTGGAGAAAAAAGCATTTGCTTACCTGGTTACAGGGGTTATGTTGATTTGTTCCAATAAAAATAGTGCATCTGGAATATCAGCTGCAACTGGAGTCACTACCTGTCTACATTTATGATAATCACAGTCATTCTCTAAATCCATTTGCCTTATGTATAGACCAAATAGGCAAGTTACATGGCACGTGATAGCTATCACCATTGTTTCATCGTTTGTTTTTGGTTATGGCACCTGTCTCTGTGGTATTGCTTTTTAAAAATATCTTGGTGAGGGGGTGGCCGGTTAGCTCAGTTGGTAGAGCATGGTGGTAATAACACCAAGGTCACTGGTTCAATCCCCGTATGGGCCACTGTGAGCTGCGCCCTCCTTAAAAAAAAAAAAAATCTCGGTGAGAAGAAACTCTAGGGGCTTGTCCTTGACCACTCCTACCATAATGATCCTCACTTCATGGATTCAAGAATCAATATGGGGTTTGTGCCAGTTGCCAAATATGTCTATTCTGGTTATACATTAAGGAACTAGGGAAATAATCATAGATGGGTTGTGGATTTTCTTGGCCCACTATGATTCAAATCTAATCCCAAAACTCCTTGAATCTATTGTGTCATGGATAATCTCTAAGACTCTGTTGCTTACATGATTCTTTTTTAAATTGTTTTGATGAGAAGCATACTTGAGGTATATCAGATTTTGTTGTTAATTTTTCTCTTCTTTTTAAGGAGATAAATCTATAAAGGGGAAAAACTAGGGCAAAAGTTCACTAATACGCAATTTAAAAATATTTAACATCTGGAGTTCGAGCTTTAACTCAAGGTAGGACAGATAATTTTTTTTTCCTCTTTTAAATGTCAGTGTGTTAAAAATAAAATAATGCATCCTAATTAACACATCTTGTTCCTTAACTAAAGAATACATCTTTTTAAAAAATTGAGTAGAAATTAAAAATATCATATAAACTACTTTTTCCTACCAAGTATTATTTATATGCTCTAAAGATATACAAGCTGTTCTGGTTAACTTTCTATATTTTCATAGATCAGTTTCACATTAAACTAATTCTGGTACCAGTATGATACATACAAAGGAATATAAGAATTGGAGAACTTTGTCGTAAGATTGCCTTATAAGATAACACTGTAAAATGTGTTACCGTAGTGTGTGTTCTGAAGAGAGTGTTATAGAAAGGCTTATTTGAGTTAGAGAAATTTTTCCGGGGGACATAATTTTGATAATTAGGCAAAAGGACTGATGTGAGGGAGACTCTTCTTTCAACTCTGTTCTTTTCCTTTTTTTAAAATCTAATAAAATCTTAGTTTCATGATTTAAGACTGTTGGGGTTATGAGTACTTTTTCAGTGCCATGATGTGCTGTTCTCATCCCAGCCTTGCAATAAGAACTCAGAAGTATCATATCTTGGGCTCAGAGAATTGAGTCAGAAGCAGCCCAAGGGTTGCATTTTGCCTACCTCTTTTCTCTGCTGTCAATGATCAATCCATTCAGCAGATAAATAGAGTGTCTGCCATGTACTAGGTACTAATATATGTTTTTATGTGTATTCTCTCATCTTAAACCCTATAAGTTATGTATTATTCCCATTTTATGAAAGTTGAAATTTAAGCCAAGAGAGATTAGAGAGCCTACAAAAAGGTCACAAAACTGATATGCAATCACAGTAGCCTCTCTCACTTGTAATATTGTAAAACTAGTAAATTGTAATACAGTGTGTTTGTGTGTGTGTGTGTGTGCGTGCATGCGCGCATGTATGTGTATGTATATATATGTGTATATATATGTGTGTGTATATATATATATATATATATGTGTGTGTGTATATATATATATGACAGTGCAATTAAAGACACTCACTACAGAAAGTGACAAGAATGATGGGATAAGTGTTCGAAGCAAGGGGGCGTATTTTGATGGGGATTAATGGCAATGTGTCTTTTACTGTAATAAATTTTTTTTTAATTTAAACACCGTATTTTTTGATATGTGAAACCCTTATGTGCTCCTTTAAATCATGAAACCCTTGTGTGATATGGGACACCAAACAGTTAAGTTGTTGAGTTGACACCAAGATTAGTACTGGAGCCAGGATTTACACCTGTGCAGTTAAGCTCTGCAGTGCATACTCTGTATTGCCTTTCAACATCAGGATGACTCTATGTGGCTGCTGGTGTCCACTGACCAAAAGAAAAGATCGTGATCATCTACTGTGCTGACTGATCAGTGTTGTAATCAGTCACCACTCTGGGGCAGTCCTGAGCGGTGCCTATACATGCCTATGCTTAGATAGATAACAATATATGTGTATTAGAGATATGGTATGACATCTCACTAGAGGTTTGACTCTCAAGACAGCATGACCATATATCATCAAAATAACTCTTGAAAATTCTTAGGTATAGGGGGAATTGCGACACTGGAGATTGACATCCTGTGTTTTAGTAAGTTTTTCATAACTAATTTGTCTTCCAGATTGGAACAGGTCACCATTTCTTGAGTTGTCACCAGATGTATGTCATTAAACCTTGACATCACTTCACTTGACAGGATGTGTACACCACAGAAAATTCACATCTGCCAACTCATGTTCACTCCTGGGCACATTTTCTTGTGTGGAATGGTGGGTTGCGCTATTTAAATTTTTATCTCTCTTTTTTCCCCCAAGCACGTATAGATGAATTCCCATGTTAATACAAGTATGATGATGTTAGTCTCCTGAATTCACACACACATTTGCATAGTTTTTGTTGTTGTTGTGTATAAGTAGTCCTTTCCCTAAGAGGTAACAACAGTTAACAGCTGGGGCGTGTATTATTGCAGACCTAGTTTTGTGCAGTGCCTGCATGTGTATCTGCCTGTAGAAATACGTAGTTTTCTGATTTCCACCCCCAAATGATTCTTACTGTATATCTTGTTGAAATACATATGGTTTTCTTTTTTGTCATGCCAATGCATGTACAGCTGCTACATTCTTCTGAATAAATGCATTGTATTCATCAGATTGGATGTGACATAATTTGTTAAATTTTTATTTAATGATACAATTAATAAATGAACATTTTATTTTGAAGAACCCAAATATAATTAAATAATATGATTAAATAAATTTAAAGCCCATTTGATCATTTTCGCTAATTCCAAGCTTTTCTCAAGAGATAATAAAGAGTTAATATTTTGGTGTATTACAGACCCTTTTTGGGCATTTCATGTTTATGTATATACCTGTAGAAATATACAGTGTTTGTATTTTTGCGCATAAGTGATTCCATACTGTAATATTATTGTTCAACATGATTGTACTGTGTTTCCCCGAAAATAAGACCTAGCCGGACAATCAGCTCTGATGCGTCTTTTGGAGCAAAAATTAGTATTAGACCTGGTATTATATTATGTTATGTTATGTTATGTTATGTTATGTTATGTTATGTTATGTTATGTTATTTTATGTTATAGTATAGTATATGTGCCCAGGTCTTATAGTAAAATAAGACCAGGTCTTATATTAATTTTTGCTTCAAAAGATGTATTAGAGCTGATTGTCAGGCTAGGTCTTATTTTTGGAGAAACACGGTATTTGGTTCTTTGTTTTTAATAACAGCATGTCTTGGGGATCTTCCCATGTTGACATTGATCTACCCCACTCTTGAATTGCTCCTGTATAGTATTGCATAGTACAAGTGATCATGGTTTGTTAACTGTTTCTCTGATGATTGTCATTTAGATGTATTTCATTTTTTCCACAGCATTATAAACAATACTGCTTTAATATTCTTGCATGAAGCTCCTTGGACACCTGAGTCAGTTTTAAATTTAAAATTTTAATTGATATTGCTAAATTGTTCTTCCAAATAGTTTTACTTGTTCACACTTTCACAAGAGTATATGAATTTCTTCACACTTTTGCCCATTTTATGTTTTTTACCCTTGCCGATTTATTAATATAATCTGTAATTTTTTAATTTTTATTTTGCTAAATGAATGTGTGTGAAATAACATCTTGTTTTATTTTGTTTTTCCTAGATTACTGAGTGGAGGACTTTTTTTTTTTTTTGGTATGTTTATTAGTCATTTATAGTTCCTGCTTTGTGACTTGCCCATTTTTCTATTCTCTTTGTTGTCTTTTTCTGTTGATTTGTTGGAATTTGCCTTATGTAGATCGAAAAACATTTTATCCCAGTCTTGTCATAGAGAAGGTTTAAATTTTCATGAAATCACATTTGTAAATCTTTTTCCTTCATGGCTTTATTCAGGTTAAGTACTTTTCTTTCTGTTGATAAATTGCTGGATTTTTTTTTTTTTTTTAAGGAGTGTTGAATTTTATCAAGTGATTTTTACTGTCTGACTAAAGGAGTGATCATAATAATTTGTTAATATAGTGAATGATTTTAATGAATTTTTGAAGCGTGAACCTTCCTTAAATTCTTTGGATAAAATGTATTTGGTCATGATTTATTATCCTTTCAGAAAACTACTGATTTCAATTTGTTATTAATGTATTTGTGCATTGTACTATATAAGTTATATAGAATTTTTCTTAATATATCTCTTTAATGTATTGACTAGATTGGGCATGAACGGAAACAGTAGGTGGGGAGATTGTTTATAATAACCATCTACTAGGAAAACTGGTACTAAGAGCCTGAACAGAGTATTTTAAAGGTGCCCCAAATCACCCATGTCTTAACAAAATGTTTCTAATCTTGACTTATATAAAGAACGAAAGATATGGTTTATGATGATCGTGATTGAGTATGAGTAATGATAAATTATAGAAAATTATGAAATTATTAACTCATAAGAATTGTAGTATCTTTTTCCTTTTTTTCTTTCTTCCTCTCTCCCTCCCTCTTTTCCTTCCTTCCTATCACTTTCCCTTCCTCCTTCCTCTCTCATTCTCTGCTTTTTCTTCTCTTTTCTTTCTTTCTTTTTTTTTTTTTTTTTTAAGATTTTATTGGGGAAGGGGAACAGGACTTTATTGGGGAACAGTGTGTACTTCCAGGACTTTTTTCCAAGTTAAGTTGTTGTCTTTTCAATCTTAGTTGTGGAGGGTGCCATTCAGCCTCAAGTTGTTGTCCTTTCAGTCTTAGTTGTGGAGGGCGCAGCTCAGCTCCAGGTCCAGTTGCTGTTGCTAGTTGCAGGGGGCACAGCCCACCATCCCTTGCGGGAGTCGAAACCGGCAACCTTGTGGTTGAGAGGACGCCCTCCAACCAACTGAGCCATCTGGCAGCTCACAGCTCAGCCCAAGGTGCCGTGTTCAATCTTAGTTGCAGGGGGCAGAGCCCACCATCCCTTGAGGGACTCGAGGAATTTAACCAGCAACCTTGTGGTTGAGAGCCCACTGGCCCATGTGGGAATCGAACCGGTAGCCTTCGGAATTAGGAGCATGGAGCTCTAACTGCCTGAGCCACTAGGCTGGCCCTGCTTTTTCTTTTCTTTATAATTTTTGATGTTGGTGTTATGTTGTCTCATAGAATGATTTAAGTTTTTCTCCTTTGCTAAACTCTGTAATGGTTATAATAGCATAAAAATGAGCGATCCAAAATTATTTGGTGAATGTTTCTTGGTGAATGTTTTCCAATTAATTTATCTGAGTCTAGCAGTTTTTTTTTTTTTAAAGCTGCTGTTGTGTTTTTTTTTTTTAAGATTTATTGGGGAATATTGGAGAACAGTGTGTTTCTCCAGGGCCTATCAGCTCCAAGTCGTTGTCCTTCAATCTAGTTGTGGAGGGCGCAGCTCAGCTCCAGGTCCAGTTGCTGTTGCTAGTTGCAGGGGGCACAGCCCACCATCCCTTGCGGGAGTCGAAACCGGCAACCTTGTGGTTGAGAGGACGCCCTCCAACCAACTGAGCCATCTGGCAGCTCAGAGGCAGCTCAGCTCAAGGTGCCGTGTTCAATCTTAGTTGCAGGGGGCAGAGCCCACCATCCCTTGAGGGACTCGAGGAATTTAACCAGCAACCTTGTGGTTGAGAGCCCACTGGCCCATGTGGGAATCGAACCGGCAGCCTTCAGAATTAGGAGCATGGAGCTCTAACTGCCTGAGCCACTAGGCTGGCCCTGCTTTTTCTTTTCTTTATAATTTTTGATGTTGGTGTTATGTTGTCTCATAGAATGATTTAAGTTTTTCTCCTTTGCTAAACTCTGTAATGGTTATAATAGCATAAAAATGAGCGATCCAAAATTATTTGGTGAATGTTTCTTGGTGAATGTTTTCCAATTAATTTATCTGAGTCTAGCAGTTTTTTTTTTTAAAGCTGCTGTTTTTTGTTTTTTTTAAGATTTATTGGGGGAATATTGGAGAACAGTGTGTTTCTCCAGGGCCTATCAGCTTCAAGTCGTTGTCCTTCAATCTAGTTGTGGAGGGTGCAGCTCAGCTCCAGGTCCAGTTGCCATTTTCAATCTTTAGTTGCAGGGGGCGCAGCCCACCACCATGTGGGAATTGAACTGGCAACCTTGTTGTTGAGAGTTTGCTCTCTAACCAACTGAGTCATTTGGCTGCCCCTCCGGCAGGCAGCTCAGCGGCAGCTTGTTGTCTTCAATCTAGTTCTGGAGGGCGAGCTCACTGGCCCATGTGGGAATCGAACCTGCACCCCTGTTGTTCAGAGCTTGCACTCTAACCAACTGAGCCATCTGGCCACCCCTAGCAGTTTTCTTAAGATAGATGTTTGACTGCCTTGTAATTTTTTCCATAGTTATTTGTATGTTTAGATTTCTATCTGTTCTTAAGGGAATTTTGCTAATTTATGGTTTCTTAGAAAATTGCCCATTTCAACTACATGTTCACCTTTTTCAGATTAAATATATGCTGTTTTCCTATAATTAAAAACTCTAAAATTATTATTTTTTCTTCTGATGTTATGCATTATTTTCATTTTCCACTTCTCCACCCTTTTCTCAGACTTGCTGAGCAATGGTCTGTTTTATTGGTCTTTTCCATTCTAGGATATGATCTAGGATGTGCATTGCATTTAGTTGTTTTCTTTTTAATGTCGTTTAATCTGGAACATTTTATCAATCTTTTTTGTGTTTCTTGACTTTGACATTAAAGTATAGACCAGGTATTTTTTTTCTTTCTCAGAATAGCCCTCAATTTAGGTGTATCTGATTAGATTAGTTCAAGTTATACATTTTTGGTAGAAATAGCCAGAAGTAATGATGTGTTCTTAGCGCATTGTATCAGGAGTCATCTGATGTTTGTTTACAGTGATGTCTGCAAGGCCTTCTGCACTTTAAAGTATTATTTCCCTCTGTAATTAATAAGTAATTTGTTAGGAGGCATTTTGAGATGATGTAAGTATCTGTTCCTCATCAACTTTCCACCTTTGGTTTTATTTTTTTATTCTGTTTCTAGTCTGTTATGTTGAAAGCGTAGTTTATTTCAGCTCTTATTTTTAAAAGTACTTAAGATTATAAATTTTTCTGAGTATGTCTTTTTAACATATCGACTGGGTTAGGAATGAAACGAAACAGTAGGTGGGGAGATTGTTTATAATAATCAACTTCTAGGAAAACTGGCAATAAGAGCCTGAACAGAGTGTTTTAAAGGGGCCCCAAATCACCCATGTCTTAACAAAATGTTTCTAGTCTTGTCTTCAATAAAGAACAAAAGATACCGTTTATAATCCTTGTGACTAAGATGAGTAATGATAAGTTACAGAAAATTACGAAACTAAGTTTATTTCTTTAGTGCCAGTGGTATCTTGGGACTTGTTTAATATACAGCTATCTCAGACTATATTTTTATTTTATCATTTCAGGAGCAGCGGCAGAGGCATGGAAGAATCCTTTTTCAAGTTGGTTTACTGCTATGCTCCACTGCTTTGGTGGGGGAATTTTATCCTGTGTACTGCTTGCGGAGCCTCCATTGAGGTTTCTTGCAAACAACACTAATGTATTACTGGCATCTTCAATCTGGTAAGCTGACATTATGATGAATGTTTTAACAATTGTTTTATAAATTATTAGTAAGTGAAATGTTTTTCTTTAAAAAAACATTTTATGTCCTTTAAAAGTTAATGCATGTGCAAGGGAAGGGACCCAAATAATCCCAAAGGTTTTAAGTGTGAAGTCTGTCTCTTTCCACTCTTCTCCCTCATCCTCTCACAGAGGCAATCATTCTTACCATTGTCTTCTGTATCTTTAGTGGAAGCATTTCAAAGTATGAAAGGGCATCAAATATTTGGCCGCAAACAGTTTATCTTGTGAACCTAACCCATACACGCAGATACACTACAGGATAAAATCCAGAATGTGAGCAACTACACAAAAAGTCCAAGTGATTATGATTCACGTACAGTAATTGTTCTTGTCATACTCTTTGTGGGATTTTTCAGCGCCTTGTGAGATTTAACCTTAATTTGTTTTGAATTTAGTTTTCAAGAACACAAGAAATGTTATTAGAAATTGCTTTGAATTCTTGCAAATCAAATGTAGTTATCCTTGAGAGGATAGATTCATCAAATTTTAAATAAGTGTAATACAGATCGGAGTGCTTTGTTATATATAAAGCGAACACTGGTTTGATTAAAAGCCATATCAATGAAATTTATAACGTGTTAGAAACATGTTATATTTAAAATTCATTTTTATTGTGATACCTTTTAAATTAATGTGTAACTAATCATAAAAGGGAATGTTATAAATAGTAGTAGCAATGGAAAAAAGTAATAATAGTGAGAACCTATAGCAGTGAAAACGAGTAGGAGTAGAAGAATAAATTTGATAGCTAATATTTATTGAGTTGTTACCATATGTTCTCTAAATTCTTTATATTCATTTTTTATATTTAATCACAGGAGTTCTATGAGGTAGCTATAATAATTAAATTATTCCCATCTGACAAATGATAAAATTGAGGCATAGAAAAACTTGGCTGAAATTTTCATTTTTAGTAAGTGTTTAACCAGGATCAAAACCAGAAAGTTTGACTTTAGAGGCTTGACACTTAATAGCCACTGTCTCTCCAATGGTTAGAGATTTGTTTAACCATTAATTACAGTAGTTTGACCATTAAGCATATATTCTTCCAGTTGCTATGTGTTTTGAAAGACTTCCTCAAGGACTCTTATTTCTGTAACAATATTTTAAAAAAATATTAGCATTTTGGAGAAGTTTTAAATGTGTTTCAGATGCTGAAACTGTATAAAAAGTAGGATATCCAGAATCTGACACTTTCCATCACTTCCACTTCGACTCCTACATACTAATTACCACTGTTTCTTGCATGGACAGTTGCAGTAGCTTCCTAAGTGGTCTAGCTGGTTTTTTCATTATCCCCTGAGTCTGTTCTTCATATAGCAGACAAAGTGATTATTTTAAAAGTAAGTTAGAACATACTAGTCCTATGCTCAATAGTTTATCTTAGCTAAGAACAAAATCCAAAACACTTAACGTGGCCTATAATGCGGCAGAATCTTCCCTCCCACTCTCTTTGATGTGATGTCTTCCCACTCTTCTGCACGGTCTGCTCAGCCACATTGGCTTTGCCGTTTCTTGAACACTTGAGATGTCCTCCTACCTCAGTGCCTTTGTGCTTGCTGTCTTCTTTCTATAATGGTTTTTGCCCAGAAGGGCCATATTTTTTCAGAGAGGTTGTCCCTGACTGAAATAACACCTCCTCTGCCGTGACTCTCCCATCATCGTTCTTCATTCTTCTCAGACTGATTACTACCTGACATATTATCTGTTCATTTCTTTTCATGTTGGTTTGTCTCACTCCGCTAGCATAACAGCCCATCAGAGCAGGGGCTTTGTTTTATTAACCATGTACCAAGAACTTTCTAGGTTCAGTAAATACATTGCTAAAGGAATGGGGCTGCTGTGTATTGTTATCTAAGGGATTTCTGTACATTTGAGTCGCAATGAATTTCAGGTGTTCATTAGTTGATCCCTTAAATGAAATAAACTTGTTTTTCTATAAATATATGCTTTCTTGGCTTAAACTAAAAGGTATGTTAGAAATGGAAAATGAGAAATGCATTTTTATAGAGGTTTAGTAGTATAGTATTTAATTATTTGTTAACCTCAGATCTTTTATTATCCCCCTTTTATATACCATGTTTCCCTGAAAATAAGACCTAGCCGGACCATCAGCCCTAATGTGTCTTTTGGAGCAAAAATTAGTATAAGACCTGGTCTTATTTTAATATAGTATAAGACCAGTCTTATATAGTATAATGTAATATAATACCGGGTATAATATAATATCTAATCTAATCTAATATAATATAGTATAATACTGGGTCTTATATTAATATTGCTCCAAAAGATGCATTAGAGCTGATGGTCCAGTGAGGTCTTATTTTCGGGGAAACATGGTAATAGGAAATTGAGTCTGAGAGGGTTAGTAAATGGCAGAATATGGATTTCAACTCAGCACTGTGAGCTTATTAAGAGGAATTTTCACTATAAACAATATGTATTTTTAAATTAAAACATTTCAATTAATACTGACTGGGTACAAAAGAATGTAAAATACGTGAAAAGTATAAAGAGTTGTGATATAATAAAAACTTGTGTATCCATCATTTAAATTAAGAAAAAATTTCCATTTAAAACATCTTTAAATTATAAAGTGAAAATTCAGAAAACCAAAAAAAACAAATACATCGTCTAATGAATTATTGTAAGGTATGTCATTGTAACCACTGCTGAAGTCGACAGAGCGTTGCCCTCCATTCTAAAAGAGCCTTCTGTTGTGTCTCATTCCAATCACAACCCCCTTCCCACCTTAAATAACCATTACAGTAGCACACCATTATCCTAACTTCTATGATAATCACTTCCTTCTTTCTTTCTTTATTTTTTTATTGTGGAACAGTGTGTACTTCCAGGACTTTTTTCCAAGTCAAGTTTTGTCCTTTCAATCTTAGTTGTGGAGGGTGCCGTTCAGCTTCAAGTTGTTGTCCTTTCAGTCTTAGTTGTGGAGGGTGTAGTTCAGCTCCAGGTCCAGTTGTTAATTGCAGGGGGCGCAGCCCACCATCCCTTGCGGGACTCGAGGAGTTGAACTGGCAACCTTGTGGTTGAGAGCCCACTGGCCCATGTGGGAATCGAACTGGCAGCCTTCGGAGTTAGGAGCACGGAGCTCCAACCGCCTGAGCCACCAGGCCAGCCCTCCTTCTTTTTTTTTAATTTTTTTCTTTTTATTGGGGAATACTGGGGAAGAGTGTGTTTTTCCAGGGCCCATCAGATCCAAGTCGTTGTCCTTCAATCTAGTTGTGGAGGACACAGCTCCCTGGCCCATGTGACAATCGAACTGGCAACCCTGTTAAGAGTTCACATTCTAACCAACTGAGCCCTCCGGCCGCCTTGATAATCACTTCCTTGCATATTTTTATTTTGTCATCCATGTGTTCATCCATAGACACTATAATTTAGTCATGCCCATAACAAAATTTGATGTCTCTTAAATCTCTTTTATTTTATAGGTTCCACCTCCATTCCTTTCTTTCCCTTATAATTTATCTCTTGAAGAACCAGAGCCATTTGCCATGTAGAGTTTTCCATAGTCTGGAGGTTGCTAATTGCATACTCATGGTGTGTATCATTATGTTCCTCTGTTCTTTGTATTTCCTGAAAATTGGCAGATGGATCCAGAATCCAATTCAAATTCAGGTTAGATCCGTTTAGTAAGACCGTAAGAGGCCCAAAATGTCTGATTAGTTTTCTGTTTATTGACATTAGCACTCTTTTACACTTACTGACTAAATTAATTGGGAATTGTAAAATTTTAATAGTCTAATATTATCTTTTCTTCTTTTGTATTAGTTGGGATAGTATTATAAATTATAATTCCCACTAATCATCTATTATTTGGTTACCCATTTGTACAGTTCATCTAGGAAAGGCAGGATAAATACCTGATATTTTTCCCTTTATTTACTGGTTTTCAGGATAATGAATTGGTCCTCTGCCATTCTCCAAAGGTGACCCCCTTTTTTTTTAATATGAACCCATGGATTTAAGCATATTTCATGGTTTCAATAAATTGCAGTTATTGTTTTCATTGAAGCTCAAATTGTTCCATTTTTGGCTAGTAGAAACTTCTTCAGATTGCTCCTGAGGCTTTGATTAGCTTCCTTGATACTTACTATAAGATTAATCTCACATTTTTCTTATGGAATCACTCATTTCTCTAGTAGGTTTTTTTTTTGTGTGTGTGTGTGAGAAGTAGCATTTCGAGACTGCAGTCTGAGATGTTTATTATTACTGGATTGATTGTTGTTTCTAAGCCTTTTCAGTGTACAGAGCTAGGAAACAATAAGGATGAAATAACTCATGAGTTCATACTGGAATGTCTAAATCAAATACAAGACCATAGAGCTTTCTTTGTTACATATGTATCTCTTTTCTTCCACATTAAGAATTTTGGTTCTGAAGGGCATAAGATATGATAGCATTAGAATATTCCAACATTACTCACTTATTTTTTTCCTCTTTTATGCACACAATACACAATAATTTTGGTTTAATGGTACTAGTACTACCACTCATATGATTACTGAAAACATCAATTTTTTTTGTATGTACACTTTTTATTTTCTTCCCATTTTTAAAATAGATGTACTGCACTGTCATAGTGACAGCTATTACATACTATACACTCTTCTTAATCCTCATTCAGTCTTAATTTTATAGCTAACTGTATAGTTACTGCTTATCATCAATCCTTATGTCTTTGTCCTGCTAGTAATTTGGGTTGTCTGAAGCTTATTCTGTAGTAGATTCTTCAGTAACTGAATTCTCACATGCTGATAAGTTTGTCTGTGTCTTTTGTACTTGAAAGTGAGTTTTACTGTCTACATATATAAAATCGATTGGATCATACTTTTCTATCTTTGAGTATTTTAAGTATGTTACTCCATTTTCTTGTGCCATAAAGCATTCCTGTGAAAAGTCTGACGATCATTTAATTTTCTTCCCCTTATAAGTCACATAATTCTTTTTTTCTATGTGCCCAAAACATTTTTTTCCATTAAAATCTAATACTTTAAATTAAATATACCTTGATGGTATTCATTCTGGGTCAGTATTCTTAGGTATGTGGTATGTTCTTTTTAGTAGCTACACATTTTTTTTTTTTTTTTAGTTTCAGGTGTACATTAGTAACTATTACTAACGTAATAGTTAGACATTTATCATTTATAGCCCTCACACAGTGATAACCCTCCTCCCTCATCTACTACCCCTCTGACATCGCATACAGCCATTACATTTCCACTGTCTATTCCTAATGCTGTGTTCCACTTGTATCTATATGTAAAATTATAGTTGACATTCATTATTGTTCAGCTTCAGCTTCAGGTGTACAGTGCAGTGATCAGGCATCTACATCATCCCTGAGGTGGTCTCCCTAATGGGACAAGTGTCCATCGGATACCCTACAAAATCTTTATGACGTTATTGATTACATTCCCCAAATTGACTTTTGTCAGTTCCCCGTGGCAATCTTGTGGTTACCAATTGTGCTTTCTAATCCCCTCACCTTCCCCTTATCTGCCCCCATCTAGCAACCCTCAGTTTTTCCTCTATGTTTCTGATTAGTTCATTCATTTATTCTTTTCTTTAGATTCCACATATAAGTGAGATCATATGTATTTGTCTTTCTCTGTCTGATTTACACACATTTTTTTTAATTGATAAAGTTATTTTACTATTTGTGTTCTTTCCTTTCTTCAGGAACTCCTATTATTGGTATATTGTCTCTTTGCCTTTCTCCAATGAACCTTTTTATCTTTTTTAAAATTTTAAATGTTTTTTCGGTTCACATTCTATTTTTTGAAGGCACTGTTGTATTTATTTCTCTTTGTTTTCCTTCTAGTTTGGTCTTCATTAGTGAATTTTTTCTTTCTTATTTTTAACCTGCATATTTTATCCTTAGTTCTCAGTTTTTCTAATTCTGATGTATTTTTTTTTTTTTAGTGTGTTGTTCTTACTTTTTTAATGACTTAGCTTGTTTTGAAATAGTAGTTGTAGTTTGGGTCTGTTTTATGGATATACTTTCCTGAGTGCTTTCACTGTCTGTAGGGATTTATTCTGTTTTTTTTTCTTATAATGAATTCATATGGGATTTGACCTTGATACTTTTCTATAAAGTTATTAATTTTTATGGGGAATTAAGTTTCTTTAACTTCTAGCATAAGGTGGAATTCAGGAAAGATTTTATGACTTCATAGAGCTCCACCTCTGTTGTTTTTATATAGTGTTCAAAAGATGATGGCCTGGATTCTGATATTTCCTAGGTCTTTTCCTTTGTACAAGTTTGTTCTAGAGTTTGTCTTTTTTCTGTTGTTCTACTATATTCGGTGTTGATTCTATATGCTGTTTCTTCTCATTATGGGGCTTGTTCTAGAAGACAGGCCAGACGGATCAGTTTTGAAAGTTCTTGGGGACTAAATTGATCCAACCCCTTCAGACCTTCTTATCATGGACCTCCCAGTTTCAGCTATTGTTTTCCAAATTGGCCTGCTGTGCTTTCTAGTGAATACCCATCAGCTGTTCTGGAGTTGTTTTGTTCCTGGGTCCATTAAGTGGCCCCTTGTTGTTTTGTTTTCTTTTTCCTGCCAAGCAGTGTAGGTCTTGTAGGTCTTGGTGAATTGTCTCTGCCCACCTCCATTTTGGGATTTGAAGGGATACCTTGTCACATAGTTCTGTTGTAAGTGTTGTGAATGGGATTTTGGTTTTGCTATCTAGGTGCCTTGTCTGCTTTACGTGGGGATTTGAAGAGATCAAAATCTTTGCAGCCACTGCTGCTATCATCCTCCCAGAACCCTTGCCATTAGTTTTGACATCCCCTGTGAGTGCACTCTATGTTCACATGACAAAATTGCCTAATGACAGTTCTCAGACTGTATCCCCATCGTTGAGTGACACATGACTGTATGTAGTTCTCTGGGACTTGTCTTTTTCACTCAATATTATGATACTAAGATTTATCTGTGTTTTTGTATGTAGTACATTCCCTCTCACTGCTATATAATTCATTATTTATAATATCTATTTTTGTTTATTCTTCTGATGAGCATTTTTACTGGTTCGAGTTTTCTTGGTCTTTACAAAACAATGGAAACCACTGATGTAGTATTTACTATGTCCCAGACACTTTTCTAGGTACATATATTATCTCACAAGAACCCTGTAAAGTAGGTACTATTTTATTCTCATTTAGTAGATGATGTAACTGAGGCCAGAAGAGTTAAATAACGCCCAAGGTATCAACAGATATCTGGTGGTTGGAGCCAGACTTCAAACCTAGGATATCTAGTCCTTTAGTCTACACTTATGTTGTAGATTGTTTTGGACTCTGGAAATACAAATGTCATCTCTGTTCTCATAGACAATATAAAAAAATGATACTTGCTTAAAACAGCATATTTTACTATTTTCTTTTTTAAAGTTTAAATGTTGAGAATGTATTTGTAATCTTTGCTCATCTGATTTTAATTTGAAAGAAAAAATTATGTTTGGAACATATGTTAAACTCGAACAAGCTAAACTAAGGGATTCTGTGAGTGCACTTACTAGAAAGGTCATTTTTAGTACAATCACTGGAAATGCTCACATCTGGAGATTAGCACCATCTACTGGCAAAGGGAGACAACTGTTTGGAAGGCAGTGTACACTTTTGTAGGATTTTTCTTTTTGAAAACTTTCTGGAGGAAATACATATTTTGTAATTTTTCTTTGTATTGATTTTTGTATCCCAGTTTGTTTTCCTTAAATTTCCACATATCTGTTATATAATGCATATTTGTATAATTGAGTGCATTTTTATGAGGAAAAATACAATAATAGGTATAGTTTTACAGATCTGTCATCTTGCAATAGTTTTTTTCAAAGCATATAAAGTTATTAATTTGTTAGAGTAGTAAGAGCAAAGCTGTCATATTGGACTAATGTGAACTGTATTTAGTGAATAGTTCTGTTTTGGCTTAGGTAAGTAATACTGTCTTTGATAGTCAGAGCGGTGGAATTAATAGAGTGAAAACAGTTCTCAGTGACTAACCATAGGAAACTTCTTTCTGCTCAACTCTTAGTATTAACCTAATTTCTACTTTTATCTTTCCTAACTAAACTGGTTTAGCTTTCATTTGTCAGTGGCTTAGCATCCTGTTTGTATCCTATTTTAGACTAACTTCTGTTATTTAGCACTATTCTTTGTCATTTTTTTCCTCTTCATTAACCTAAGTGACTTAAAAATGTATGAGAAGTCAATTGACTTCTCATTCAATTTCTTGTCTAATAGATTCCATTTCTTCTTCTTTTCTGATATGTTTTCTTTAGGTGCTTTACAAGTTAAGATTCCTTACATGTAACAATTTTAGTTAAAGGGGAAATGATAATTTTTACAGAAGGAGGGACATGAAGATTGCTTAATGAGTGTTGGTTGAGTGATTCATTAAAGGAATTTTAAAAAGCTAATTTGTGGCACAGCCGGATGGTTCGGTTAGAGCACGAGGTCTCAACAACAAGGTTGCCGGTTCAATTCCCGCATGGGATGGTGGGCTGTGCCCCCTGCAACTAAAGATTGAAAACGGCGACTGGACTTGGAGCTGAGCTGTGCCCTCCACAACTAGACTGAAGGACAATGACTTGGAGTTGATGGGCCCTGGAGAAACACACTGTTCCCCAATATTTCCCAATAAAATTTATTTAAAGAAAAAAAAGCTAAACTTGTGTTATAGAGAAGGAATGGTTGGTTAGGGAGTCATTGGTCTGATATATTTACTTGTAAGTCTACTGAGCACCATGAAGAATTGTTCTTTTCCCCTGTGACTATTTAATACTTGAAACAAAAACTGTTTTAAAATATTAGCTTATTATAGGTCTACTTTAGAAATAGCTTATTAAATAGAATATTTATTAAAAAATAGGAATAGTTACAACTTTTAGATCGTATGCCATAATGTCACATAGTTGAATATAAAAAGTCCAAGATTGCTTTTGTAATACTATAGGTTTTTAACTATTGTTGAAGATAGTCTCAGTGTAGAGAATGAAAATGGGATCATTTGTGTTTTTTGTTTTTGTTGTTTTACTTTTGAAACCAAATCCCCCTTTCTTAATCTGATTTACAGTGGATACCAAAATATTTTTATTTTATTTAAAAATACATTTTAAAATTGTTTATTTAAGTGAAACTCATTCTCCCTCCCCCCCCCCCCCCAGTACCCAACCGACTTCCTGGAAATCTGTTACTTAAAGAAAAAATTTTATAGAGGCTTTGAAAATATTATAATGAACATGTAAAATTTTTAAATCTACCAGTCATTTTCAGAAAGCTTTTTGCTATGAGATAATTTATTCCTTTTTCTCAAGCTCTTTTAATTATCAACTGATTCTTTGATAAATATTTTGTATTTTGCCTCCAGATTAATTGTAAATAAATGATTTAATTCAGGACTACTTTTCACCATACTGAGTGAAGGGATAAGACGAATGATTCTTGCCATCTAAGGACTATTATAATTTATTATGAGCATTGCAGCCTTTATATGTTATAAAGAAAAACGTATAATAAAGAACTATGTTGAGGCATAGGAACCAATTGTTTTAGTTGTACAGAGCCATTAGAATTTTTTCTGAACTGAGAATATTAAATAAAACAAAACTCTCAGAGTCAGTGTATACTAGTATTTGAGTGGGACCTTAAATAATAGGAAGGAATTGGTAAGTGGAGACAAAGAGGAAAGAGTACCTCAGGCTGAACAAACCATTGCCTCTTGTAATGGATCTCTGAAGCAGTATTTTGGCAAATAGATTTCATATTCCATGAATACTTTTGGGAATTACTACTTTATGAATCATGAATTGCAGTAAGATTAACAACTTCTTTTAGAAGAAACATAATACTTCTTTTCAGGCAGTATATGCCACATCACTCCATTAGAAAGAAGATACGTTCTGCTTTAAGCACAAAATTATCTGCCAGAGAGTATTTTAGGGATGGGGGTGGGGGGAAGTAGTGTGTTTTCCAATTTAACACTACTGCTAAACTGTTTGAACAGATGCTTAGAACAAGTGAAGCTTCAAAAAAAAAATAATTCACCTGAGGATGAGTGAATTATTTTCAAACTAATATCACAATTTAATTGGTTAAAACTTAAGCTTACTCAACTAAATGGAAGAACAAGCTTTATATTCTTTCAGCTGTATGAAAATATGTGTTTCCTTAATACAAATCTCTCTCCTTGAGAACTTTGTATAGGTTACAGTTTATGTACTGCACAAAGGAGCACGGGTGAAGATGTTAGTGGGGTTGAAATAGAGCCCTTGCTCAGCTACCGAAGGCCCTTTTCTCATTCCTTTTTCCAGAGGAAAAAGTCTATCTTGAGAAGTCTTTTCCCTAGAAGTGATTATGTATTTGCTTTATTTTGTTAGTGGATTCAGCACTTGACTTCTCGAGAGTATCAACACAAATTAGATTAGTATAATAAATACTTTTCGCATATTTAGAGTATTCAGAAGTCTAAACAAGATGAAATTCTTCTCTGATTATGACTTTTGTGATTCATGTGATTAAAAAAATCTACTTCACCCAATTTGTGATTTTGAAGTCAAATTTTGTGTTTATATGGATTTTATGTTCATGTTTATATGTCTGTTGTATTTTGCCAGATAGTTATTGCTAATATGCTGGATTTTTATTTCTAGTCTTCTGATTCCATTTATGTATTAAGATATTTAAATTTTAATTGCAGGTATATTATTTTTTTTTGCCCATGTGACCTCGTTTCCCAGGGCTATTCTTTCCTACCTGTTCAACTCTTGGCTGCAGGAATGAAGGAAGTGACCAGAACTTGGAAAATAGTAGGTGGTGTCACACATGCTGATAGCTATTACAAAGATGGCTGGATAGTCATGATAGCTATTGGATGGGCCCGAGGTAATACTACAGTATGTGTTCATATAAATATTCTGTTATTGGTATATTATGACTACTGAACATTTCTCTAGTTACATTAATGGTGACTATATACTTTAATGACAGTCTTTTTGGAGGATGGTAGCCTTACTTCTGTTGGCTAGTAAAGTTAATTCAAAACTAGCGCTTTTCACTACTATTAGCCATCAACCATTATTTTGAGCCTGACTGTCATAAAACTTTTATGATTGGTTTGATTAGCAGCGCCAGAACCAGAGGGATTCATAATTAAGGTGTAATGCCACCATAAATAAAATTAGATTACATACGAAATTATGTGGTGTATGGGGGGAAAAATTTGCTCTGGTTTTTTCTTTTTTTTTCCATCCTAAATAACTGGAAATGATAAATATGATTGAATATGGATTCATGTTTACTTTGCATCACTTACTTTTATTGTTGAGTTCTTTTATATGTAGGACTTGAGTAAATTTCTCCACTCTCTTGTTATAATAAATTGCACCTAAAACTAATATGAAGGAAGGAAATGATAAAGCAGAGGTTTTTATTTTTCAGGTCTGAAACAAACCTCTAACCATTTTTACCTTAATTACGATACAATAGACAGTTGCCATGCTGGTGAAAGGGAAGAATTACAGTAATGTCAGTGCTATAAATGTACAAAGCAACTTTTTTTCTTGTTCCCCAAAATTATATTTGGGGGATCCTCTTGGAATTTAAGTCAGGAGATAAAATTATGGCTTTGTTGCAAATATTTTCTCTAGAACATTTGGCTAAATATTCTTGTTTTATTTTCTTATTTTTAGGTGCAGGTGGTAGCATTATTACAAATTTTGAGCAGTTGGTAAAAGGACGGTGGAAACCACAAGCTGATGAATGGCTGAAGATGTCCTAGTGAGTTGGTATAAATTATACTGAGCCCTGGATTTTTATCCTTAGATTTTATCAAATTTCTTTTTGAAAACATTTTGGGGACTCTAAATATGTATTAAATATAGGTGAAAAGATAAAATAATGGGAAGAAAACCAGGAATCTTTATTCTTTCACAAAGTTTGCTCTCTCAAATATACTTTGTAAAATAAATATTGATGCCTTTCTCTGTGGGTTCCCCCGCTTAGAAAATAAAACCAAATAAAAACTTCCGAATTATTGTAGATTTGTGGGAAGAGTGTGTATTTATGGAGAGGGAATTACATAGGGACAGACTTCTCTGGATGGAAATGAATCAATTGCAGGCTCTTGGCATTTTCATTAATGAAATCACCCAGATTTCAAATTATGCGTAGTTCTGTTGCTGAAATGTCAAGCTATGGGAACAAATCAATACAGTGTCATAAAGCTCTATTACGTAGTTGCTTTAAAAATGAAAGTTGAGCTTAATTGCATCTAAAAATAAGAAAAAGATGAGAAGAAATAACCCACTCTACACTTGTAAGATGCAAATTATCTTTTATGTCCACTTAAGAGAATCTAACTGTTAGGTGTTTTCTAAAGACACTGACCCAATCTTAAGTCACAAATGTATCCCTGATTCACCTGAAAATGAATAGAGAAATACAGTTACTGTTCCCACAATTCAAGAAGGAAAAGACTTAAGGAATAGTGGCCATAATTAGCCAAGGGAGGAAAGACTTCATGTGACAATAAGCTCATTAGAATGGATTAAAAATCAAGGTTGAGAAGCAGTATGGATGAGGAAGTATATGTTTGAGTGAACCAACAAACTCCAGGACGTTTAGCTTGGAAAGTACTCCTTAAAGCTTGAATGAGGTCGTTTGGAACCAGAACAGAGGAGGCTTTGGTTGATAATAAGTTATAAATAAGGTGTTAGTGTAATTAAGGGGAAATATTTCTCATTTTGAGTTCATGCCTTGAAAATGACTTTTATAAACCATTTCTTGGGACTTTAACACTGAAATCAAATTTGTTTTTCCTCTGTTCAAAACCTTGCAGTGACTCGCCCAAGTGGCTTATAACACCCTCCATGAGCTGCCTCTCTCCCACATCCAATTTGCTTTGATTTCATCTCTTATTATTCTCTCCCTGTTCACTGCCCTCTAGTCTTGAAAAAGCCAGGTGTGGTCTGGTTTAACACCAGCTTTTCTCTTTGCCTAGAATCTTTTTTCTCAGGTGGTTAACTCACTTACCTGCTTTGATCAAAGTATTTTCTCAAAGTTCACCTTCTCATTGAGGACTGCTGTGTTCAGAATTGGAATGTTTCCCTCTGTTTTTCTTTTGTCTCCCACAACATTTATTGTAGCCTATAATTATTCATTGTATTTATTCTCCCCTTGGCTTACCCTCATGCATCAAAGAATACAAGACGCCAAGGACAGGGAATTTTGTCTTCTGATTGTTGTTGTATCCCAAGCACCAATCACATAGACATGTAATAAATATTAGATGAATGAATGATCAACAATTTGTCAGGCAAGATACTTAGATCATTGGTGCATTATGATATTTTGTATATGTTTGTATATATTTAAGTTTTCATATATCTGTTACCAAATGCTGTTGTATAGTAGGGAAAACCTATTTGGTCTTAGAGGATTTATATATTATCATAAACAGGATATTGGTACAAATATGAATGTAAGAGGTGCTGGTGAAGGAGGGCCTAGAAGGAAATGAGGAACATAATATTGAAAACTGGAGGAGAGACGATATAGTTATATAGTGGAAGAAAACTTAGCTGAATTGTGGAAAGCATAACTTGTAAGCAATGAACTTGGATATTTAGCTGAGGAGATTTTGAAGCAAAGTGTTGAAAGCCTGGACTAGTTTCTCCTTGCTGCGTAAAATAAAGTCTGGGAGGAAAGAGTTGAATTGATGGAATACCTGCTAAACAAAGGAACCAAGACTTGATGATTTGGGAAATGCTCAGCCTATCCAGATGATATCTTTTTATCAAAAGATGATGAAATTAGATGATTTGTTGTTAAGAAAGCCTGCTGTGGAGAGAAAGTCAAGGGTGTGGCTGGAAATTTTTGCTAGTCTTAAAAAGAGCTTAGGCAGGTGACTCATGGATCTATTCGTCTATCACAGCAGAAACCAGGAATAGAGATGAGAGTATCCAGGAAAGATCTTGAGTAATGGCATGGATCCCTGTGCCATACACAGGAGACCCACAAAGTCTTTGAAAATGTTCTATCAGCAGAAACACTGCCAGCTTGGACTGAGAGGGATAGAGACAAGATGAAATAAAAGAGGGCTGTCAGACTCCCAAAATTCTACAGGCAGGAAACAGGCTTATAAAACTGCTCAGCTGCAAACATGTGCTCCCCTTCAAGGGAAAGGAAGAATGACTTTAAGGTGGGAGCTCTGGACCTAGAGACCTGAAGCCAGGTTCACAGGCTGGCGTCAACAGGCACAGAGGCCAGAGCCATGAGTGCAGAGGTTGAAACTACGTTTAGAGGACAGGGCTGCGAGCCACAGGATTATCCCAGACCTTACAGCCTAATGGAGTTGCCCTGCTGGATTTTGAAATTGCGTGGGACCAGTGACCACGTTCTTCCTTCATTTTCTCCCTTTTGGAATGGGAATGCCTAGAACTGTTATCCTATGCCTATTCCACCACTGTATTTTGGAAGCAGATAGCTTATTTACCAGTTTCACAGGAAACTATCGTAATAAGTGTAAGGATTTTCTAAATGCTTCTTGATCTTCCTAACCAGTCTCACTGACTTTTTCCTAAATCCCAGCCCTTCTCCAATACCCTACCCCAACTTATTGTCTACAGTCCCTGTCCTTCAGATTCAGTGCTTCAGAATTTATGCTCTGAAAGAACACAACCCCAGATGGAATGTGTGTGTGCTAAGGGGCTGCCCATGACGAGGGGCTGCGGTGCAGAAACCAAACTATTAGAAACGAAGAGCAGCAAAATGACATTAAAACAAGCCTAATTTCATTTGTTTGTTATCTTCTCCTGTTAAAATGTCATTTGGTGTACATATTATATTACAGTTGTACATGTATGTAATTTATAAATTAATTGATAAAATATATTAGGGAGTGTCTTAAGATGCTTTTTTACCAATAGGGACGTACAGTCAAAAAGTTTAGAGACCACTTTTCCAAAACGGGTGCTGCCCAATCATTGTTAAAGCAAGGTCCAAACTCCTGTTACCTAAACCAAACCCCATTTTGAACTCAATCCTTAGCTTGTAATAATTAAATAAATAACTTGTTTTTCATAAAATGGCTTTAGGGATTTTTAAGTATGTCATATTTTGTGGTGTGGCATTCTAAGGGTTTGTTCTTTATCCTTTTCTAGTTGTAATCATAAAGAGCTAGATAATCTGTTACTGAGATATACTTTAAGTGGGGTAAATATATGACATGAAAGTTGTGCTTCTTATTTGTAGATTGACATTGTATTGTAGACTTGAAACATTCAGCACTTATTTGTAGATTGACATCGTATTGTAGACTTTAAACATTCAGCATTAATTTATTAAGATATTAGCTAATGGTAATATTCTGTGCTGAAGTTAGTTAGCTAAGTAATGTATTGGAGTTGACTGTTTTATGAGAGCCATTTGTGTGTATCTCTTCATTCTATATAGCAGCCTGAAGTTGGTCAGGATGGGAGTATTTACACAGTGGAAATGAGAAAATGTTACAAGTCAGGGCTTTATTTTCCTTCCTGGACCCCACCCAAGGAGGCTGTTTAGCATTGTAAGGTTTTTTCAGGACTAATCTGCTTTTCCCAAACCATGCTGTGGAACATGGGACTTTCAGATCCTTTGTGAAAAGGTGTTATATGGTCAAAGTATTTTAGAAATATTGCATATAGAGATGTACTCTCTTTATCAGAGTGTCACAGTGTGTGTAAACATTCTCAAATCTCTGCTACTTTATCCTGTGAAGAAAGGCATTTAATTTTATATGACTTAGCATTTCCAAAACTTTGTAAGTATATTCATAGAACTCATTTTTGTGTTATATCTATTAATAACTCATTAAATTAATATTTTGCAGAGTCCTCTCTGAGAAATATAGACATAGATCATGTTTATTACATACTAACTTAAAGTGTGTTTTATTTTCAGCCCTGCCAAGGTAACCCTGCTGGGATCAGTTATCTTCACGTTTCAGCACACCAATCATCTGGCAATATCCAGGCATAATCTTATGTTCCTCTATACCATGTTTCTTGTGGCCACAAAGGTAAGACTTCAAAGTAGCAATGGAATCAGTATTACAAGTTCTGTGTAACCAGTGTTCTGTGTATGAGGCAAATAACAGGAACATTTATTTTTTATTGTTATTACAGTCTAAAAAGATGAGTTTGGGGGAGTTTATTCAGCACATCCATGACTTTCTGAAACATAGCTCTCCTATGATTCCTCCTTTGGTTTATGCTGAGGCTATCAGGAAAGACTAGCAGATACCTTAATAGTATATTGGAGGCCAGAGAGTAGGAGAAATAGCCAAGGCGGATCAGGTACTGCGGATGGTGTTGTCTCTTTTGTAAAATTAGGTATAGGTACTTGGGTGGATGTTCTCTGAAGTTCCTTTAAGCTTTAAAATTTTGAAATTTAATATTAGGACATATTTGTGGTCAATCTCTTCTATTATTTTTGTCTAGTTGGAAGCTTTATTTCTTCTTGAAGATAGAAGATAGTATGACATAAGAGCTCAGGTTTTAGAGACGCGTAGTCTTAAGTTCAAACCGAGTTTTGCTCTCTAATCCCTGAACAGGCAAGTCACTCAGTGTCTCTGAATTCCTATTTCCTCATCTTCATTGTATGATTGTTGAGAGGACTGGAGATGACATATGTCATTGTATCACTGTGTCTGACACATCTTATGAATTTTATTTGCAGCTGTATCATGAGGCTAATTCTGATAATTGCTATTCTTACCATTACTAGATATTGTTCCCTATTCACAGCTAGACAATTGATTTTAAAATAAGATTATTTAAGCCTAGAGAAATGTTATAGCTAACTCTATCTTAGTCTAGATACTTTTGGCTAAAATCTTACCTACAGGATTCTTAAAAGGAAACAGTATATATGTTATATACATTTATATTTTAGAAAGAACCAAGTCACTGTAGGGACCATTTATTTGTGTTTCAGTAGTCTCTGCAGTGGAGGTGACCTGTGGCAGTGATTGAAGTAATGCAAATATCTGAGGCAGAATCTCTTCACATGTGCCCTCCTCCCAGTCCTCACATTTTGAGCTGTATGTATTTCTTTGTACTGGCTTTACTGAGATACAGTTTACAACCATACAATTCATCCATTTAAAGTGTACAATTCAGTGGTTTTCAGTATAGTCAAAGAATTGTACAACCATCACCACAATCAATGTTAAAACATTTTCATCACCCCCAAAAGAAACCTCGTACCCATTAGCAGTCACTGCACATTTTCCCTCTATCTTCCTAACTGTAGGCAATTATTTTGCCTATTCTGACATTTCATGTAAATGGAATCCTAACAATATGTGGTCTTTTGACTGTTTTCTTTTCACTTAGCATAATGTTTTTGAGGTCCATCCATGTTGTGTGTACGTGTATCAGTATGTTATTCCTTTTTATTACCAAATAATATTCCATTGAATGGATATACTACATTGTATTTATCAAGTGATGGATATTTGGGTTGTTTTACATTTTGGCTAATACAAATAATGAGCTGTGAACATTCATTTGCAAGTTTTTATGTGGACATGTGTTGCATTTCTCTTGGGTATATCATATAGGAATGGAATTACTACATTATATAGTAATTCGTTGTTTAACCTTTTGAGGAGCTTTTGAGAAATTAACCAAGTGGCTTCGTCATTTTACATTTCCAGCGACAATATATGAGAGTTCTAATTTCACCACATCTTTACCAATGCTTGTCTTTTTTATTAGAGCGATCCTAGTGGGTGTGAAGTGGCATCTCATTGTTATTTTGATTTACATTTCTCTGATGGCTAATGATGTTGATCAACTTTTCATGTGCTTGTTGGTCATTTGTATATCTTCTTTGGAAAAATGTCTATTCAGATCATTTGCCCATTTTTAATTTTGTCATTTATCTTTTTAATGTTGAGTGTAAGATTTCTTCATATATTCTGGGTATTAGACCCTTATTAGATTTCTGATTCTCAAATGTTTTCTTCTTCTCTGTGGGTTGACACTATTATTTTTTTTTATATATAAATTTTATTGGAGAATATTGGGGTATAGTGTGTTAGCTCCAAGTCATTGTCCTTCAATCTAGATGTAGCGGGTGCAGTTCACTGGCCCATGTGGGAATCGAACTGGCAACCCTGTTGTTCAGAGCTCGTGCTCTTACCAACTGAGCCACCTGGGCGCCCCAACACTATCACTTTTTTGATAGTGTCCTGGGAAGCACAAATTTTTGATTTTGATGAAGTCCAATTTACCTGTTTTTTTGTTGTTTGTGCTTTTGATGTCACATCTAAGAAACCATTGCCAAATCCATGGTAAAAAAAAGATTTACCTCTATGTTTTATTCTAAAGAGTTTTGTAGTTTTAACCCTCATGTTTAGCTCTGTGGTCTATTTGGAGTCAATTTTTGTATATGAGAATATGGTATCTCCATTCTTTTGCATGTGGCTATCTAGTTGTCCCAGCGTTTTTTTAATTGGAAAGACTATTCTTTCCCTCATTGAGTTGTTTTGGCAACCTTGTTGAAAATCAGTTGACTATAAATGTACGTAAGGGTTTATTTTTGGACTCTCACTTTTATTCCATTTACCTATGTACCGATCCACATGGTCTTAATTATTTTAGCTTTGTGGTCAGTTTTGAAATTGAAAAAATGTTAGTCCTCCAAGTTTGTTCGTCTTTCTCAGGATTGTTTTGACCATTCTGGGTCACTTAAATTTCCATACGAGTTTTAGAATTTAACTTGACAATTTCTGCAAAGAAGGCCAGCTCATAGTTTTGTAGGGATTGCATTGAATCTTTTTCCATGGAATCAATTTGGGGATTATTGTCATCTTAACAATATTAAATCTTTGAATCCATTAACACAGGTGTCTTTCCATTTATTTAGGTCTTCTTTAAATATTTTTCAATGATATTTTTAGTGTCCAAATTTTATGTATCTCTTGTTAAATTTATTCTTAAGAATTTTATTTGATGCAATAGTAAATAGAATTGTTTTTTATAATACTGTCATTTTTATATTGCAAATGTATAGAAATAAAAGTGGTTTTTGTATATCAGTCTTGTATCCTGTAACCCTGCTGAACTCCTTCATTAGCGATAATAAGGTTTTGTGTGTGTGTGTGTGTGTATGGAGTCCTTAAGGTTTTCTATAGTCAAGGTCATGTCATCTGCCAATAGAGATGGGTTTACTTCTTCCTTTCCGATCCACATATCTTTTATCTCATTTTCTTGCCCAGTTGCCCTGGCTGGAACCTGCAGTACGTGTTGAGTAGAAGTAGAGAAAATGAACACCCTTGTCTTCTTCCTGACCTCAGGGAGAACGTGTTCAGTCTTGCACTATTAAGAATGGTATTAGCTGTAGGGCTTTTGTAGATGCCCTGTCAGGTTGAGGAAGATAGTTCTCTTCTACTCCGAGTTTGTAGAGTGTTTTTATCATGGAGCGTTGGGAGGTGCATAATATTTTATAACTTTGATCTTTAAAGAAAATGAACATATGTTGTGAGTTTGGTAAGAATAAGTAGTACTAGTATCTATTAAATTTTTAGAATTGCAAGGGTCAATTTTCATTGAAGGCCTAATTTGTGGAATAACAATGAGTTTTTCTTCCAGTTATTGCCCGATATATAGTTCTTTATTATAACATCTAAATTTAAATACCACATTACAAAGTGGTAATGAAAGAGATACTTTAAAATAGAATAACATAATAGAATAATATTGAACTTTTCTCATAATATTCCTCAACATTTTCCTAATTAGAATATTATTCCCCTAATTAGAATAATGTTCCCCAACATTTTTCTAAATATCCACCAACTTCTAAATAGAATATTCATTTCTGACTCATCCATTTGCCCAAATTCCCTTTAGATTTATACTGATTTTTAAATGGCTTGTCATTTGTTTCTGAGTAGCTACAGTGGTTTTTCATTTCTTAGATATGAAAAACTGAATTGACAGAATGTGCAGAGAAAAACTTGGCAGTAATTATTTTTCTTTGCTCTTTCTTGTATTATTTATATAGTCAGAAAATTTGCGTTTTGTGTTTGTTTTGGGTAATAATCCAGCGTGTTGGCATATACACAGATGCTAAAAATACAAGAATAAAAATAGTGAGATTTATGAGAAACAGAAAGTCAGTGGCCCCAGCATTGCTTATCCTCTAGTGTCTCTGTAGTCATCTCAACTGGCTGGAGAAGCCACTCTGCGGTAAACCTTAGGCAGTCTCCCTTTTGACTTGTGCAGCCTAGCCCTAAGCCAAGGACTGGTGGCACCATCCCATACACACATCAGGACTCTCCTTTCCTGCCTGCTGTGCCTGCCGAGCTCCCTACTCTCGGATCCCCTCCCCTGCAGATGGCAGGCAGTTTAGCTTCCCATCTCTGCCACCTCAGTTTCAGTTCTAGCTCTCTGCTCTCTCTTTGAAAAGTTGTCCCGAGGCAGAAGTGAGGGTAAGTGTGGGGATCACTTCATCAGTTCCCCTTTTTCTCATGGGTCCTCAGTCTTACATTGTCTGTTGCCCATTGTATTTTGTCAGATTTATGGTTTCCATGCCTGGAAGGATCATCTGGAACCAGTTATTTCTGTCATAGCCAAGGAGAAAGTTCCTCTATTCTTTCTTGATCAGTTTTGTCAGAGGTTTATCGGTGTATAATTTTGTCAGAGGACCAACTTTTGATTTTCTTGTTCCCCTCAATCATACTGTTTTACATTTCTGTGCCTTACATCACATGTTTTGATGTGTATGCTTTTATTGTCATTCAGTTTAAATTTCTCCTAATTTACATTATAATTTTTTTGACAGAAATATTTACAAAGGTGTTTTGAAATTTCAAGCATTTAAAAAACTTTTTGAAAAATGGTTTGTACTGAAACTGCATTTTGGACAGTGTATTGCAGTCTGTGTTATTCTTTGGTATTTGCTGAGACTTCATTTCTCTACTACTACTGTTGATGAGATTTTGTAGTTCTGATTTGTGTGTGTGAAAAATAAGTATGTTTTCATTTTGGAGGTGTAGGGAGTCTACATATATCTATATGTATGCTTGTTCATTATGTTTCAAATATAGCATATAGTTACTAATTTTTTCCCTGCCTGATCTGTTAATTTTCTTCCTTCCTGAGAGAAGTATGTTAAATTTCTCCTTCCTTGTCTTCTTGTCTCTTTCCCTCTTTTCCTCCCTCCTATTTTTTTTTTATAGTCCTTTCCTTTCTTCCTTTTTTCTAGAGTTCAAGTTATTGTGGGGTCCCAGTTTCATTCAAGGAGGACTCAATTCTACTTTTCCAACTTCCATAAGTCCTTTGTGATTGTTAAAATCCAAGTCTCAGAGGAAAGAAATGTGAAGAAAATCTAGGCTTCAGAATTTTAAACAAGTCATTTGTGTTTCTCAAACTATAATTACACACATCCCAAGGGATATATAGCTTCTGGTCCTGCCTGAACAGTCACATTATAAATGTGATGCATTATGTACCATTGGTTGATCTCAATGTAAATTTTAAACATTTTAAAGTTAAACAGGAATATATTATGGGATGGAATTCAAAATTCACATAAAGTTTTAAGATAAGATGAAAAAATGACATTCTGTATTTGCCGAGTCTTTGGCTATTTTGGGCTATGCCACGTTCACTTTCTCCCATCAGAGATGTTTCAGAAGCACAGGTACTATTTTGGTGCCTCAGTGTAAGAAAGTATTGTAACGTAGTGTTATAGTGAAATAAAGCAGAGGGAGACCTGAGTGGTCAAGAATGATTAAAACTGAAAACAGGTTGTTGGACTTTGAAGTGAAGAAGTATTTTGGTGACTTTGGTAAAAGCAGTTTCATTGGACTGGTAGAGAATAGAAAAATGATTGTAATAGACTAAGGTGAATAAGAGGAAGTGAAGACAAAATATAAACTTTTAAAGGAATTTGGAGAGAGTAGAAACAGAAACAACTTGGGAGAGCAGTTCGGCAGTGCCTAATAATACCCATCTTGTGACCTCATAATTCCATTTCTAGGTATAACCTGTGGTAGTCTCCCAAGCTGTGGTATGGAGCTCAACTTCATCAGGATCTCTTTAAAAAATGTTTTAGCAAAGTAGCCTTTAATATTTATATAAAAAAACTTAGGAACGATTCCCTTAAATTTTTTTTAAATCAACTTTATTGAAATATAATTTACATACTATAAAATATACTCATTTTAAGAGTACATTTTAATGAGTTTTCACAAATTTGTGTATGTGTGTAACTACCACCACAATCAAGATAGGGACATTTCTATTCGAAAAGTTTCTTTTGTGCTATCCCGGTAAATTCCAACCACTGCATAGCCTATTGCTATAGCTTAATCTTTTTTCAAATTTCTTATCAATGCAATCATATCGTACGTATCTTTTATGTCTGGCTTCTTCTGCTCAGCATAATGTTTTTGAGATTTATCTATGATGTTGCATATTCCCTTTTATTGCTAAATAGCATCATATATCACAATTTGTTTATCTGATTACCTACTGATGGATTTTGGATTGTTTCCAGGTTTTGATTGTTTGAATAAAGTTGTTATGAACAAAGTGCTATGAACACATGTATTTTGTGTGGACATGTATTTTCATTTCTCTTGGTTAAATAACTAGGATTGGAATTGCTGGGTCATATGGAAAGCATATGTTTAACTTTTTAGGAAACTGACATGCTCGCTGTTTACCAAAATGGTTGTACCCACCAGCATTCCTACCAGCAATGTATGAACGTTCTAGTTGTCCTACGTTCTTGCTAATATTTGATATTTTAGCTTTAGCCATTTTATAGTATGTAATAGTGTCTTATTATAGTTATATTTTGCATTTCTCTGATGACTAAGGATTTGAGCTTCTTTTATGTGCTTACTGGCCATTTATATATTGTCTTTTGGGCAGTGTCTGTTCAAATGTTTTGCCTCTTTTAAAAATTAGATTGTTTTTCTTATTACTGAGTTCTCTATATATTTAGGATACCAATGCTTTATGTGATAATACATATTGCCAATATTTTCCCCCCGTGTGTGGCTTTCCTTTTTATTTCCTTAACATTGTTTTTAGAAGAGCTCAGTTTTTTATTTTGATGAAGTTAGGTTTATCAGATTTTCCTTTTATGTCCCTGTTTTTATTGTCCTATCTAAGAAATTCTTCCATATGCCGAGGTTGTGAAGATTTTTTTTACCTCTATTTTCTTCTTAACAGTTTTACAGCTTTTGCTTTTATGTTTAGGTCTGTGATCCATTTCAAATTAAGTTTTATGATTAGCATAAGGAAAGGGTCAGGTATATTTTTTCCATATGAATATGACGATTCAGCAGCATTTGTTGAGAAGACTGTCCTTTCCCTGATTGAATTCTCTCAACACCTTTGTTGAAAATCAGTTGCCCTTACATGTGTGGGTCTTTGTCTGGACTATGTTCTCTTCCATTGATTTATGTCTATGCTTAGCCAATACCAAACTGTTTTAATAACCATAACTTTATAGTAAGTTTTGAAATTAGGTAGTATAAGTATTTCACCTTTGTTCGTTCTCAAGATTTCTTTGTATATTCTAGGTCTTTTACATTTACTTAGAAATATTATAATGGTGTCACTTTCTACTAAAAATAAGCCTTCTGGGATTGTGATGGAGATTGTGTTGTAGCTATAGATCCATTTGGGAGAAATAACATCTTAAAAATATGAAAACTACCAATCCATGAATAGATATCTCTCTCCATTTAATTAGTTCTTAAATTTCTCACAACAGTATTTTGTGGTTTTAATTATTTTACATACATTATTTTACATACATTATATTTACATACATTGCTGAAGTAGTTCATAGTTTCAGATGCCTTTATAAATAGTAATTTTTAAATTTTCAGTTTTGAATTTTACATTGCTTATATGTATATTTACAGTTGGTTCTTGTATCCTGTGACCTTACTAAATTTACCTATTGGTTCTAGTATCTTTTGTGTTGATTTCTTAGCATTGTCTTTATATCATTGATCTTGTTGTCTATAATGAAGACAGTTTTACCTTTTCCTTATTAACCTGGATGATGCTTATTTCTGTTTCTTACCTTATTGTTCTGGTTAGAACCTCTAGTTCAGTCGTGAAAAGAAATGGTGATAGTGGGCATCTTTGTCTTGTTTCTGACCTTAGTGAGAAAACAGTCATCCTTTTACCATTAAGTATGATGTTAGCTGTAAGTGTCTTAGAGATGCCGTTTATCAGGTTGAGGAAATTAACTTCTATTCTTAGTTTGCTGAGAATTTTTATGGGGAATGGGTGTGGAATTTTGTGAAATGTTTTGTTCTGCATTGGTTAAGATAATTATATGGTTTTTCTCCTATATTCTGTTAATATAGTGGATTACACTGATTAATTTTTTTCAAATGGTTATATCAACCTTTCATTTCTGTGATGAACCCAACTGTCATGATGTATCCTTTTTGTATATTGTTGGATTCTGTTTGCCAATATATTTCAAGGATTTTGTTGTTGTTGTTGTTAAATGTGTTCATGAATGATATTTTCTTTGTAATTTCTTTGTCTGGTTTTCGTATCAGCATATAACACTAGACTCATTAAATAGGTTGAGAAGTATTCAGTTCACAACTCTCTGAAAGGGTTTATATTTGTTTGCTATCATTTCTTAATTAAATGTTTGATATAGGACTATTCAGATTTTCTATTTTATTTGTTCATTTCAGTAAATTGCATTTTTTTCAAAATACTTACCATTTCACTTAAGTTTTCAATTTTGTTGGCATGAAATTGTTAATAGCAGTTCTTTGCTACTGTTTGTTTAATGTCTATAGAATTTGTAGTAATATCACCACTTTCATTCCTGTCCTAAAGATTTATTGTCTAAAAAGGAATATAAAACATGTACACTATACTTTTAAACTTTGTGGGGATAGGGACTAGTTTTGTTTTATTCTCACTGCATCCCTAGCACTGTATCTGGTGCACATAGTAGATTTTTAATATGTATTTGTTGACTGATAAATGACCAAAATGCTTTTCCATAGGTCTCTCTGTATTTAATTCTCTCATAATTATTTATTTAAGGCTATGCTATCAGATGAACAATTCATTTACCTAGCTTACTGAAAATAACATTTTCAAAAATGGAAATCTTAAGATTTTAGTTTGACAGTCATTTAGATTAATAATTATTGATGTCTAAATGAATGACATCACCAATGAAGAAAACAAAGTGACCAGAAAACTTGGTTGAATATGCCTTCTGTCGTCAGGCATTTGTAATTGAGCAAGGTGACTATCACTGGAGGTCTTAAGGAGTAGATACTTGAGTTACACTGCAAAGGATTGTTTGGATTTGGGCAAGTGGAGACAGGAAGAAGTATGTTCTGGGTGGAGATAAGGATTAATTATGCAAATTTTGCTTATGTAGATATATTGTAATAGTCTTTGAATTATTCATGTGAAGTAGAAGTTGTGTTTATTCATTGTACTATCAGTGCTAGGCACCATGGAGGATATAAAAGTACATAAGTACTATTTGTGTTCTTAAAGAACTTACATCGTACGTCACATTTTTCTGGGCATTTTTAAAAGAATGTGGCAAAGCTTTAAACAATTTCTTTACCTGAATTATTTATATTTTATGATGTGTTGTAAGTATGAGATTATCTTTAGGACTTCTACTTTCTTTTGTTTTCTTTACTTTTTAACCAAGAGACCATGAAGTCAAATGCTATCTAATTTAGGTAATGGTGCTTTTTCTTTTAATAGTTTACTAAATACGGAGATAGTTTTATATTTCGTTTATAAAAGAATAAGGTTTGATTCCATTTGTCACCAGTTTATTTGTATTACCTTGCTGAATCAAGACCTGATAAGAGGCTGAATTCACAGAAGTCTGTCCTTGAACCTCCTAAGTCTATCTCAGCAATAATTTCTGATGCCGGCAATACTTCTCAGCTGAGTGATGACTCTACTGGGAGAAAAGATTATATTAAAACACTCAACTTTGAAAAATACTTACTATAGTTCACGTTCTCAGGAAATAACTTTAGATCCTGACACTCTTCTATTTAGGATTTTGTAAAAAAAACACCCTCTTTTTCTGATAGTAGACCATTGTTTATATCTGAATTCTTTTGTCTTTTATTGGCAGCTCATGAAGTCAAGCGATGACCAAAATAATTATGTTAGTACATTTCATTGTAACTATTTATTCTAAAGAATAATGGAATATAAAGAAGTTCTTCTTAGATCTTACTCAATAATGGCATGTATTTGGAGGTTAGCATTATATTTAGATTCTCCTCGCTCTGTACTCTTTCCGGGTAACCACATTCATATTTGTGCTTTTACCTTCTGCTTGTATGGTAATGACTCCCAAATCTACATTCTGTACTTAAATGTTTCATTACTGTACTTACTCTTTACTATTCTGTAATTACTGATTTACTTGCTTGACCCTAAGAGTCTGTAAGGTCCTTGAGGTCAGGGACTACATTCTGGCAGCCTGGTGTGATGCACAAGCAGAGTATTTAAATCCTCTTGATAGTTTTAGGCTTTGTTAGTGCTGTTCTATTTCTGATTTGCCCTTCTAGAATGTGACCCTTTTGGGGGTCTCAGTTTAAGCCTGAGGTGTATCCCTGGTGTATCAAGCAGTTCCACCATGAACTTCAACCTGTCTTCCCGGCACAAAGCAGCTGGCTGCTGAAGTGTCTCCTCAGCAAATTGGTGTCCCAGCTGTTGCTCTCTGCAAGGTGTTTCAAAATCACTTTCTATGTTCTCACAGTTTAGGGTTGATAACCTCCTGTTGGACAGATTAATCATGGTTTTTGGGCTCATTGCCCTCTAGTCCTAGGTGCTTTGGCTTCTCAGACTCCAGCCTCTGTCTTCTTAGCCGATTTGAGACTTCTGCTTATTCTTCCTCTATGCTGTCAATGGACAACCATACTTAAAAACCAGGGCGAATGTGGAGTTCACCTTGTTCAGCTGCCTTTGTTTTAGGGATCATACCGCCATCGGGGTCTGCTTGTACTAGTTGCTCTCCAGTGCCTTTTAACAGTTGTTTTATGTATTTCTGTCTTTTGTATTGATTTTGGTGAAAGACTGAGTCTGATATAAACTGTTTAGTAATGGCTGGCCTGAAGTCCATGTGCATGCCTTCAAAAATGTTATTTTGTTTGTTTAGTTTTTTTGAAGTCAAAGTCACATAACAAAATCAACTTTCAAAGTATATATGGTTCAGTGGCATTTAGTACCTTTACAGTGTTGTGTGTGCATGCATTTTTAGTGTATATAATGATAGTCGTACATTACACCTCTTGTTCTTTGTCTCATTGTCACCTAACAATATGTTTTAAGAATTTTTCCATATTAGTTTTTTATTTATTTATTACTATAACTGTTGCATAGTATGCATTTCATGTATCCATTCTCCTTGTGATGGAAACATACTTTGTCTCCAAATCTCCATTACCTAGACTACATTGCAGTTAATTAGAATTTATTCTTGATTCCATTGTCCTCAAGCAAGTGGATTATGTAAGGACCTCTTATAGAAAATGATTCCAAAAATTTCTAGTTTGATTCATTATCTGAGATCTGCTGGAGGAATTGACCCTTGGAAATTCATGGGCTTTTTTGAACCTTAAAATTTCCCCTTCAGAACCATTTTGACACCAGTGTAATTTCTTCAGCAAATCTGAACATCTCTGAGCACTGTGTATTCTGTCAGATAAAGTATTGGTAGCACTCTCCGTTCTACCTCTCAATGTCTTGGTTGCTTCTCTATATAAATACATATGGAAAAGAATTGAATGATTAGAAATTTTCTAGTCTTTCCTAGAGGCAATGTTCTGCAATTCACTGAAAGTCTTTGACTTCAGATTATGATAGAATGCAGTGTATTTAATGATTGAACTCAAAATATATGGTGACGGAAGGAGAACTGACTCAGCCGGGTGAACATCCAATGCAATATATAGATGATGTAGTATAGAAATGTACACTTGAAACCTGTATAATTTTACTAATCAATGTCACCCCAATAAATTTAATAAAAATTTTTAAAAGGACAAGAGTGACTGAATGGATTAAAAAAATAAGACTCACCTATATGCTACCTACAAGAAATTCATTTCAGATATGAGGATGCACACAGAGTAAAAGTGAGGGATGGAAAAATATATTCCATAGGAATGAAAACCAAAGAAAGCTGAGGTAGACGAAATAGACTTTAAAACAAAGACTGTAATAAGTGACAGAGAAGAGCATGACGTAATGATAAAGGGTTCAATCCAACAAGAGTATGTAACATTTGCAAACATTTATGCACCTAACTAGGAGCACCTATAAAGCAAATGTTAACACATCTAAAGAGAGAAATAGATAGCAATACAATAATGGTAGGGGACTTTAAGCCCCATTTTCATCAATGGATAGTTCATTGAGACAGAAAATCAAAAGGAAAAGTTCGCCTCAAGTGACATGTTAGCCTGTATGGACTTAACAGAGATAGAGAGAGCAATCCATCCAAAAGCAGCAGAATACACATTCTTCTCAAATACACATGGAACATTCTCCAGAATAGATCATATGTTAGGTCACAAAACAAGTCTTAATAAATTTAAGAAGAATGAAATCATAATAGATCTCTTTTGACCACAATTGTATGAAACTAGAAATCAATTATAAGAAGAAAACTGGAAAATGCATAAATATGTGGAGGTTAAATCACATGCTACTGAATAAACAATGTATCAAAGAAGAATTCAAAAGAGAAATCATAAAACATTTTGAGACAAATGAAAATGGAAATACAACAAACATACCAAAACTTACAGGATGCTGCAAAAGCAGTTCTAAGAGAGGAATTTATAGCGATAAATGCCTACTTCCAGAAGCAAGCACAATCTCAAACAACCTAACTTGACACCTCAAGGAGCTAGAGAAAAAAGAACAAATGAAGCTCAAAGTTAGTAGAAGAAAGGAAATAACAAAGGTCAGAGCAGAAATATGCATAAGTGAAATAAATTGAAAACCATTAAAACAGATAAGTGAAACAGAGCTGGTTCTTTGAAAAGATAAGCAAAATTAGTAAACCTTTAGCTGAACTCACCAAGAGAAGAAGAGGACTCAAATAAATAAAATCAGAAATGAAAGAGGAGACATTACAACTGATACAAAGAATCATAAGAGACCACTATGAATACTTAAACAGCAACAAATTTAACAACCTGGAAAAAAATGGGTAAATTTCTAGAAACATACAGCCTATCAAAATAAGTCATGAAGAAATAGAAAAATCTGAACAGACCAATTACTAGTAAGAAGATTTTTGAATCAGTAATCGAAAACCTCCCAGTAAACAAAAGTCTTGGACCAGGTGGCTTCAGTGCTGAAGTCTACCAAACATTAAAAAGAGAATTAATACCAATCCTTCTCAGAATCTTCCAAATAATAGGAGAGAAGGGAATGCTCCAAACTCATTTTATGATGCCAATATTACCCTGATACCAAACCAGATAAAGCTTTTCCTCTAAGATCAAAAACAAAACAAGGATGCCTACTCTTGCCGGTTTTATTCACTTTTATTCTTGGAAAGAGAAATAGTATTGGAAGCCCTAGCAAGAGCGACTAGGCAAGAAAAAGAAATAAAGGCATCCATATTGGGAAGGAAGAAGTAAAACTGTCTCTATTTGAAGATAATATGGTGTTATATATAGAAAACCATAAAGACTTCACCACAAAATTGTTAGAACTAATAAATGAACCCAGTACAGTTGCAAGATACATAATCAACATAAAAATTGAAGAAGACAAAAATAAATGGAAACATAGTTTGTGGATTAGAAGAATTAATATCAGTGGAATGTCCATACTACCCAAAGTGATTTACAGATTCAATGCAATACCTATCAAAATTCCAACAGCATTTTTACAGAAATAGACCAAACAATCCTAAAATTTGTACAAAACCACAAAAAGACGCCAGATAGCAAAAGCACTCTTGAGGGAAAAACAGCTCGAGGCACGACACTCCTTGACTTCAAACTATATTACAAAGCTATAGTAATCAAAACTGCATGGTACTGGCATAAAAACAGCCACATAGAACAATGGAACAGTAGAGAACCCAGATAAAACCACACACATATGATTAATTTATGCCAAAGGAGCCAAGAATATACAATGGGGAAAAGACAGTCTCTTTAATAAATGGTGTTGGGAAGACTGGACAGCCACATGCAAAAGAATGAAAGTAAAGTAGACCCCTATCTTACACCATACACAAAAATCAACTCAAAATGGATTAAAGACTTGAATTGAAGACCTGAAACCATAAAACTCCTTGAAGAAAATATAGGCAGTAAGCTCTTGGCATTGGTCTTGGCAATGATTTTTTGAATCTGATACCAAAAGCAAAGGTCGCCAAAGGTAAAAATAAAAAAGTGGGACTATATCAAACTAAAAAGCTACTGCACAGCAAAGGAAACCATCAACAAAATGAAAAGACAACCTACTGAATGGGAGAAAATATTTTCATATCACGTTTGATGAGAGGTTAATATCCAAAAATTTATGAATAATTCATGCAATTCAGAAAATCAAATAACCCCATTAAAAAATGGGCAAAGGACCCGAATATATATATTTTTTTTCCGGAAGAAGACATAAATATAGCCAACAGTTACATGAAAAGGTGCTTAACATTACTAATCATCAGGGAAATGCAAATCAAAACCACAAGGAGATATCACCTCATACCTGTTAGAATGGCTATTATCAGAAAGAGAAGAAATAACAAATCTTGGTAAGGATATGGAGAAAAGGGAACCCTTGTTCACTGTTGGTGGGAATATAAATTGGTGTAGCTACTATGGAAAACTGGAGGTTCCTCAGAAAATATAAATAGAATTCTTGTATGACCCAGCAATTCCACTCCTGGGTGTTTATTCAAAGGAAATGAAAATGCTAATAAAAAAGATACATGCATTCCCATGTTTGTTGTAGCATTATTTACAATAACCAAGATAGGGAAACAACCTAAGTTTCCATCAATGGATGAATGAAGAAAATATGGTGTAGATGTATACATTGGAATATTCAGCCATAAAAAGGAACGAAATCTTGACATTTGTGACAACGTGCATGGACCTTCAGGGCATTATGCTAAGTGAAATAAGTCAGACAGAGAAAGGTAAGAATAGTATGAGCTTAGTTATATATGGAAGAGATTACTGGTTGCCAGAGGCAGGGGTTGGTGGTGGGCCAAATAGAGGAAGGGGATCAAAAGATGAACAGACTTCCAGTTAAAAATTAAGTAAGTCATTGGGATATAATGTTCAATTAATAATACTGACTATAGTTAATAATACTGTTTTGCATATTTGAAAGTTGCCAAGAGTAGATATTAAAAATTCTCATCACAAGAAAAAAAAATTTTTAAACTATGGTGATGGATGTTAGACTTATTGTGATCATTTTGCAGTATTTATAAGTATTGAATCATATGTTGTACACCTGAAACTAACATAATGTTATATGTCAGTTATACCGCAATAAAAAAGCACATTTTGAACTTGGTCTTCTTTTTATAATTTACTTTCTCAATTATCTCAGTTATGAGAAAGAAAACATTTGAATTTAAATTCAAAGTTGAACTTTTTTTTTCCAGATAACCATGATGATTACACAGACTGCTTTTATGCCTTTTGCTCCTTTTGAGGATACACTGAGTCGGATGCTGTTTGGCTGGCAGCAGCAGTTCTCGTGTGAAAAGAAAAGTAAAACAAAATCGTCTTTCAATGGTACTGGTTCATCGACCTCAAAGCCTATAGCTGATGCTTCAGATAACGTTAAAAAGAAGCATGCTAAGAAGACTGAATAAATTTACTTGATGAGTTTTAGAAGCCAAAAAAATATTTTTTCTTATCTACCTGTCAGATTGTGGTAAATATTTATATATAAATGATGTAAAATAAAGACTATATATAAGGAATGGAGGTGACAAAAAGAAAGAACTTCTTTCTGTTTCTGGGAAACTATCCCTTTGTGGATTGTAATTCTTGTGTTATGAGTGTTTCATGTGAAATTGTTTTTCTAAGTTATATAAAAATATTCTATTGTGATTATTTTATAGTTTTATATCGATAAAAGAAGGCTAGATTTTTTTAATGTTAGATAAAGGAAGCCTACTATCATTGCAAAATTACAAAATTTAAAGCCTTTTTGTTTTATGTGGGTATTTTCATACAGGTTTTTAATTTGAATCTATTTGAGCTTTAGTACAGCAAAATTAAAATTTTATTTCACATTACCATTATAATTCCTAGCTATTAAAAACAATTCCTGTTTAATTTTGAGCACTTCCTAGGAAGAGTAAACTTTACCTAAATTACTTTATATTATGAGTGAAAATAAATGACTAGTTTATATTTCAGATGTAAACATTGTATTCTTTTTGTCTACATTAAATGGAAATACCAGAAATTTTATTAATTTTTTTGTAGTAGTATTTATTGTTCAGTGAGAACAGGGTGTGAGTATGAGTTCTGAAGTCTGTTTCATGCACTTGTTTGTACTATCTTTTTTCTCAAAATCAGGGGTGTAATTTTTAATAAATTACTAGTCCCATGTTTTGTAAGTTTCATTTGCGGATCTTATATTTTTTTCTCTCTCCTTAAAACACATTTGTTTTGACTGTAGGAGAAATTATTCTTTTCAGCGTTCACATATTCTTCTTTCTGGTCTTAGTTGGTTTGAATGCATTGATGGTAGTATCTTAATGATTCGACAAAAATTTAAAAATTTCCTTTTTATGTCTCTAATGGGAACTTTTCAGTTTTCCAGTTGAAATGTCTCTCTCTAGATTGCATATATTTGTGTTATATTTTAATCTATATGTACATACATTATTCATTTTATTTTAAATTAATACTAATTATCCTTATGTGAACATTCTCAGCTCTAATGAGAATCGTCCTTGGGTCTTTGGTAGTAACCAGCTAACCAAGAGGAAACAGACTCATGGTAGTCCATTTTAGTGAAGAATGGTGATGTTAAATCTGGTTCCTGTTAGATTTTCTTGCTTTATTTCATAGTTTAAAATTCCACTTGTAACGTTAAAACTCTGTGACTGACATTTCTTATATCCAGACCATGAATCTGCTACCTGCAAAGAGTTAGTACGTATCTGGCATTTTGGATGACTAAGTATTCAAATCACATTTAAGTTAGAAGTCTTTTATTTTAAAACATTTTTAACAAATATAAACAGGGGTTATACTTTTACTTGTTAAAAATTTTTTTCGGGGAGTAAAGACCTTTGAGGATACTAAGATGTTTATTTTTAATATTGTGACAGAAGGCATTAAATATTTAAGAGTTCTTTATTACAGTTGGTTTTCTTGTAGTTAACTTGTTAAAATTAACATGTTACTAGTTGTTGACTTAGTTTTGAAGTTTGGGTTTAACTGTAGTTGAAATGGCAGGAATCTTGTTTTACACTTGTTATTAAAGACAAATTTATTAAAATAAGTTTTTTAGCACCAATGGAGTATGACATTATTTTATGTTTTTTTCTTTTATATTTTATTTGAGTTAGGACTTCAGAACTCCTCTGGCATTTCGACTGATAGTGTATATGAGGTGTGATCAACAAATACAGTGAATGTTTAAATTAAAAAACAATTATTATTGTAAAAACACATTGCCGTCAATCCTCCTCAAAATACCCTCCACCCTTATCCCATTGTTCTTGCCACTTTCTAAAGCAGTTCTGGAAGTCCTCTTTGGTGAGTGTCTAGTTGCGCTGCCGTGGCTGCCTTGATGTCCGGAATTGATTCCAAACTTTTCCTTTCATGGTCATTTTGACTTCGGGGAAGTCAGAAGTCGGATGGTGCCAGATCCAGTGAATAAAGTGGAAGAGGACACACTGTAATATTATTTGACAGAAATTGCCATATACCAGAAGTGATGTGTGACATGGAGCCTTTCCATTGTGATCACAAAATACAGTGAATGCTGCTGCCGAGTGCCATCCAACGGAAAGACAGAGATCTTCAATGCAGGAAATGGTGTGTCAAACCTTAGTAACAGAGTGTGATAAGGTTCAACTTGTTCGGTGCAGTCAGTTGGGTGTGAGCTACAGTTAAGAAAAGGTGTGTTTTAGGGGTTTTTAGAGCGTGGTGCTGATAATTCCAAGGTTGCCGGTTCAATTCCCACATGGACCACCGTGAACTGCGCCCTCCTTTAAAAAAAAAAAAAAAGAAAGAAAGAAAAGAGACAAGATGTGTTTTAAAGTGTGCCGTAAATCATCCTCCAGGACAAGGCTTCGTGGGACGAATTGCTTCTGATATATGGCAATTTCTGTCAAAAACATTTTTGTACAAATCTTTTGGTGAAGGTATGTTTTTATTTCTTTTGGGGAAATACCTAGAAATAGAATTATGTTTAGTTTTTATAAAAAACTGCTAGGCCTTTTTTCCAAAGTTATACTATTTTATATTCCACAACAATGGATGAATATTTTAGTAGCTCTCCATCCTTACCTAGGATTAGTATTGTCAAACATTTTAATTTTGTCTGTTTACAATGGGTTGTTTGTAAATTTTGTGGTTTTAATTTACATTTCCCTGCTGATTAATGATGCAGAGGACTTTTATGTGTGCTTATTGGCCATTTGTATATGTCCCTCTCTGAAGTGGCTCTTCAGATCTTTTGCCATATTTTATTGGATTTGTGTTTTTGTTAAGTTTTAAGAGTTCTTTATATATATTGGCTATTGATCCTTTGTCAAACAGTTATTTTGCACATATTTTCTTTCTGGTCTGGCTGATTTTTATCATGATATCTTTTAATGAGCACAGGTTTTAAATTTGGAAGAACTCTAATTTCCCAATATTTTATAGTTATTGTTTTCTGTATCTTAAGATTTGCCTACCTCCAAGTCATGATGCCCATTTGAGGAATCCCAAATAAAGGAGTGCCTAGCTTTTAGCTTTCTTTTGAGAAACACTTAGAAGAGAAACACTTTATACCCTTATGTAAATCTCTTGCTCAGCAAGTCACTCAGGCCTAATTTTTGATTCTGCTTCTTGAAAATCATTATACGTGTCGCTTTTTCTTTGTGCTACAGATTGTACATTAAAGGACTTTAGGACTTTTTCTGTATATATGTATTTAGGGACTTTCTGTGGGCAGGCTTGACCTTGATTTATCAACTCTGATATTTATAAGAGATGGTGAATAAGAATGTGATAATAGAAAATATTTTAAAAATGAAATGAAAATTCTCTAAGCTCAGTGTAGGTATGGGATTGGTTGGGAAGGTAGTGGTCCGTATTGAAATATATAATCTAAGTATGTATTTGTGGTGACCGAATGTAGACCAGTAGACCTTAAAGATTAATTTACAGGGCAGACTGTCCAATAATCCATGACAATACTAAATTGTGTGGCACACATAACTGAAAGTGAGAACTATTACTTTCTCCTATACTTAATAAAGAGAACTAAGATTTAATTGGGATCAAGAAAAAATTCATATATTGGAACCATTATCAGCAAACAATGGTTTGGTGGGGGTGAGGAAAGGAAGGGAGGGACTCCTGCCAGACAAATTTAATAACTTCAGACATATTTTTACCCCTGTAGAATTGTAGTATTAGTGAAGTGGATAAAGTTGATAATAGATATTTGTATTTTTATAAATATTTTGTGTAATGCAAAGTTTGACTTAAAAATTCAGTCCAATCTCTAAAAATAGACTAGATGGAAACCTTCCTTGAGAATAATACGAAGTGAAAGAAATCTGCTACAGTGGCTGATAAGCACCATTGTTCCAGTGACATCTTAATGAGCTGTGAGAGGAAGTACATAGCATCTTGAATCAATTTTCAAAGGACGTTAGGTGTTACGAAAGCCTGTGATGACAGGAAAAATTTAAACGCTAATAGTAGGCTTGGAAAATGATTCAGCTTAAAAAATGTGAGCATACATCTGGGAAGAATTATGTAAGGCTCAAATTTAAGGAACTACGCATGCATTTTGTAATAAACTTTGAATAACAAAAATTAATGAAACATTAACATGTTACGGTATTTTGTTTTGTTTTTTTGAGCACTCTTGACATTTTGGGTGTTAATGTTACTGAGGAAGAGAGTAACTCATGTTACAGGACAAATCGCAGCCTTTGCCGTGACTGCTTACCGTGAAGGACTGTGGTGAAAATAAGATAATGTATGTGAAAATGTTTTTAAAACATTATTTTCCAGAGAAGAGTCTGGTTAATTTATAGGTGAAACCAGAGTTCTCCACAGTTTGGAGTACAAAGAATAAGCACCAGTCGTTTCCCACGTATGGTGTTTGAATTCCACCAGCCAGTAAGACAGGAAGTTCAGGAGTCCATTCTCATTCTTCTGTTACTTTGTTTTATTGTTATTAGGATGGTGTGGTGATGTGACGGTCTTGTTACGGAGCAGCTCAGTCCCTGGCATTCTGACTCATGCGTTTCAGTCTGTCATTTGTATCCCTGCACCACTGTGCCAATTATCACATTCACAGTCAGTGTCTGATCTTTCATGTTCTCAGTAGGATACAAGTCCTCAACAGCTCACGTTATTCTTCCCTATGATTGCAGACTATGTATTATGACAAAGTTTTCGGTAATTAAATCCACTTGAACATGATCTTTTAAAAGCCCTTCTCTCTCCTTCCAATGTGGTGTGTTCCAGGGGCTTCAAGTTCGGTCCTGCCTCCTCGTCTTGAGCAATGTTACTACTGTGCTCTTAGTAAAGGAGACTTGGGAGCCAAACTATCCAGAATCTATTTCCAATCCCTCTGAACCAAATGGCACAAATTCAGTTGATGACCACTCCTCAGAGGTGGCAAAAATTGGAGTCAATAGGTGGATGGGGCAGAAGGTGGGCAATAGGAACAAGGTTGAGAATTGCTAGGTAGAGATGAAACTCCTAAGAAAGGCTCCCGGGAGGACAAGTGCTTCCTGTGCTGGCAGTTACCCCCAAATACTGGGTCTGAAACAAGCTGGCAGAGGTTAAATCTGCTCTAGCTGCTATCAAGGCCGCGAAGGTTAAGTTGTACAGCAGTTGTTCAAAGGACAAACATCCTGGGTCATGTGCCATTGAGATGTTTTACTTTCCTGATAGACCTCTGAGCAATCCACTCTTTGTTTCACTTAACACTACCTCCCAGCACACACACCTAGGACCCTTATTCCTATTTCCTCCTTGGTGACTACCTCCACAAGAGGTCATACTGAAAGCCATTCAACATACTGTTAGTTTTGCTAATACTTAATTTTGCTAATAAGCCTCTGTTGGAGGACAGGAACTCACTTAAGAGATTCTTTGCAGAAAAAGATCTGCTTCAAGGTGACTTTTAGTCTTTGACTATTCAAAATGCAACTGACAACTCAACTGTAGAAGAGAAATTAAAACATATTTAAACTGACAGCGCGCTCTCCTCAGAAGGCATCCCACTACCTAAAAGATGGATACGTTCAATTCAGGCAAGGCTGTGAGGAAACTGGCAAAACAAGTAACTTCTATTAGAAACAGTTCTTCAAAAGAGCTTTTATCTGAATTGCCTTAAAATTTTTTAATTGATGCATAACATTCAGAAAAGTGCATAAATCATAAGTGTTTGTCTTGTGAAATGATCACAAAAAACACACCCATGCCTTTTTCCTGGGATGTCTGACTTATTTTGTGCATATTATATTTGTGAGACTCATCTGTGTTACTTTATGTAGCTTGTAGTTCACTCATTTTCATGTTAGTATTGCGCTGTATGACGACACCTTAATTCGTGTATCCAATCCATGCATATGGAAATTTAGATTGTTTTTAGTTTTGGGCTGTTGCAAGTATTGCTGCTATAAATATTCTATTGCATATCTTTTGGTGTACATGTATGTGTTTCATATATTTTTGTTTCATATATTCTTAAGAATGAAAGTGCTGGGTTATGGGCTATGAACATACTCATATTCAGCTTTTGTAAATAGTTTCAAAAAGTTTATCTAAATAGGTGGCATTTATATGGCTTGGTGCTCTGTGAGTTTCCTGGATCTGTGATTTGGTGTCTGATGTTTGGGGAAATTCTCAGTCATTATTACCTCAAATATTTCTTCAGTGCCTTTCTCTCTTTCTTCTCCTGGTATTCCATTACATGTATGTTACACTTTTTGAGGTTTTTCACACATTCCTTGGATATACTGTTCCTTTTTTTTTTTTACAGTCTTTACTCTTGCTTTTTGGGTTTTTGAGAATTCTATTGGTAATATCCTCTAGCTCAGAGATTCTTTCCTTAGCCATCTTCATCTACTAAATAAGCTCATCAAAGGCATTTTGCATTTCTGTTACAATGTTTTTGGTCTCTAGCATTTCTTTTTGGTTCTTTCTTAGGACTTCCATCTCTCAGATTACATTGCTTGCCCATCTGTTCTTGTATGCTGTCTACTTTATCTGTTGTAGCCCTTGGCATATTAGTCATAGTTATCTTAAATTTCTGGTCTTATAATTCCAATTTCCCCGCTATGTCAGGTTCTGATGCTTGCTCTGTCTCTCCTAATTGTACTTTTTGACTTTTGGTATGCCTCCTAATTTTTTCTTGATGCCCAGACAGAATGCCCTGGGTAAAAGGAACTGATATAAATAGGCCTTTAGCAACGTGGTGGTGAAGTGTGGGGTGAGGGGAAGTATTTTATAACCTTATGATTAGGTCTCAGTTTTGTAGTGCCTCTGGACTGTGAACTCCACGAGTGTTTCTCAGCGTGTTTCTTTCCCCATAGGTGGGACAGGAAGGCTAGAGTGGGCTGAAATTGGATATTTCCCTTCCCCTCATTCAGTTAGGCTCTGATAATACCCCAGCATTTTTTAAAAAATTTAAGTTGATTGGGGTGACAGTGGTTAGTACAGTTATACAGGTTTCAAGTGTACAATTCTGTAATACATCGTCTATATGTCACATTGTGTGTTGTGCAGAACTGACTCTGGGTGGTGAGCACCCCAGCACTTTAAGCTGTGGTTAAGTTAGATTCCCCTACGGCAGGCCTACTTAAGAACAGAGTACTCAGGCATATTTCAAAATGGTTCCCTTATCCCGCCCCCTGCTGGATGCCCCAGGGATTTTTCTCTTGAATTTGCTGTGGGAATCTAGTTGAGCTCCTGCAGGGAAGTCTCACAATATTGAGGAACCCAGTTATAAGTAGGTTTCCCTGCAGTTCCCCTACTTTGTGTCTCTATGAATTTGACTACTTTAAGAACCTTATATAAGTGGAATCATGCAGTGTTTGTCTTTTTGTTGTCAACACCGAACCTTCAGAAATTTTTCAATTACTGTTCAGGTTTTCTTACCAGGCACAGCTTTCATTGGCAGTTTTTGCTGGTGAGTCTCTGCTCCTTTAAACTGCCACACCCTCTATTCGCACGTCTCTGCAATCTTTGGGATGGGGTGGTTTGCCCATGTCCTCCCCTTTCTTATGGGTCCAAGAAGAGCTGCTGATTGTTCAGTCTGTTAGGAGTGGCGACTTCCAAGATCCTTACATGTGGAACTGGAAATCTGGAAATTGGGACTCCCTCTTTGTTTTATTTTTTATTGTTATGTATATATATATGTGTATATATATATGTGTGTGTGTATATATATGTATGCATATATATATATAGATGTATAACATTCAGAAAAGTGCACAAATCATAAGTGTTTGTCTTGTGAAATGATTACAGAGAGAACACACCCATGCATGTACCTTGGTGTGTCCGAATTATTTTGTGCATATTGTTTGTGAGATTCATCTGTGTTACTTTATGTACCTTGTAGTTCACTCATTTTCATGCTAGTATTGCATTGTATGACCTACACCTCAATTCGTGTATCCAGTCCATTACACACACACACACACACACGCATGCACACACACACGGTGCCAAAAAGTGTATACACATTTTAAGAAAGGAAAGCTGTATTAAAATTGTAATACTCAATATATACCGATAACAAAAGATGAATACAAGTCAGTTTTGACTTCTGCAATTACAAGAGGTGCTCAAACTAGTTACCATCAGCGTCCAGACACTTCTGATTACGGCGAACTACTGCTTGAGTAGCGCTGACCAAAGTGCCCACTTGTATACATTTTTTGGGCACCCCCGATATATCCCATCTTACCCATTTTTAATTGTACAATGGATATTAAATACATTCATAATGTATTTAAATGTGTAGCCATCACCACCATCCATCTCCATAACTGTTTTCATCTTGTAAAACAATCTCTATATCCATTAAACAATAACTCCCTATTCCCCGCATTCCCCTGCCCCTGGCAACCACCGTTTTACTTTCTGTCTCTATGAATTTGACTACTTTAAGAACCTTATATAAGTGGAATCATACAGTATTTGTCTTTTTGTTCCTGGCTTATTTTACTTAGCACAATGTCTTCAGTGTTTATTCATGTTGAAGCATATGTCAGAATTTTCTTTTTAAGGCTAAATAATATGCCATTGTAAGTATATACTACATTTTGCTTATTTATTCATCTGTCAATGGACACTTGGATTTCTTACACATTTTAGCTATTGTGAACAATGCTGCTATGAACATAGGTGTACAGATATCTTTGAGATCCTGCTCTCAATTCTTTTGGGTATATATCCAGATGTGGAATTGCTGGATCATATGGTAGTTCTATTTTTAATTTTTTGAAGATTTGCCATACTATTTTCCACAGTGGCTGTACCACTTTACATTCCCAAAAATGGTGAATGAGGGTTCCGATTTCTCCAAGTCCTCACCAACATTTACTATTTTTCTGTTTTCTTTCTTTTTTATAGTAGCCATTCTAATCATTGTGAGGTTGTGTCTCATCTAGTTTTGGTTTGCATTTCCCAAATAAGTAGTGATGTTAAGCATCTTTTCATGAGCTTGTTTGCCATTTGTATATTTTCTTTGGAGAAATATCTATTCAAGTCCTTTGTCCATTTTTTTGATATAATTGTTTATTTTTGTTGTTGTTGAGTTTTAAGAGTTCTTTCTTTGTTGTGGATATTAACATTTTATCACATAGATATATGACTTGCAAATATTTTATCCCATTCTGTGGGTTGCCTTTTTACTTTGCTGATATTGTCTTTTGATGCACAAAATTTTAAAATATTCATGAAGTCCAATTGTTTATTTTTATTTTTGTTGTCCTTGTCTTCGGTGTCATATCCACAAAATAATTGCCAAATCCAATGTCATGAAGTTTTTTGCCCTGTGTTAAGAATTTTACAGTTTTAGGTGTTACTTTTAAGTCTTTGATCCTTTTTGAGTTAATTTTTGTATATCATGTTAGGTAAGTGTGCAACTTTTTTCTTTTTCATGTGGCTATTCAGTTTTCCCAGCATCACTTATTGAAGACTGTCTTTTCCCCATTGGATGGTCTAGGCATCCTTCTCAAGAATCATTGGACCATATATGTGAAGTTTTATTTTTGGACTCTCTAGTCTATCCAGTCTGTATGTCTGTCTTCATGCCAGTACCATTTTGATAACTGTAGATTTGTAGAAAGTTTTGAAATCAGGAAGTGTAAGTCCTCCAGCTTGTTGTTTTTCAAGATTGTTTTGGCTATTTGGGGTTCATTGAGATTGCAGATAAATTTTAGAATGGATTTTTCTATTTCTGAAAAAAAAAAATCACTGGAATCATTGATATGGATTGCATTGAATCTGTAGGTCACTTTAGGTAGTATTGACATCTTAATAATATTTAGACTTCCAATCCGTGAACGTGAGATGTGTTTCCATTTATTTATGTCTTCTTTAACTTCTTTCAGCAATATATTGTAGTTTTTATTGTTCAAGTCTTTCACCTCTACAGTTAAGTTCATTTCTACCATGTTTTCCTGAAAATAAGACCTAGCTGGACCATCACCTCTAATGCGTCTTTTGGAGCAAAAATTAATATAAGACCTGATCTTATTTTAATATAATATAAAACTGGATCTTATATAATGTAAGACTGGGTCTTACATAATATAATATAATTTAAGACCTGGTCTTATATAATATAATACAATATAATATAACATAATATAATACTGGGTCTTATGTTAATTTTTGTTCCAAAAGACACATTAGAGCTGATGGTCCGGCTAGGTCATATTTTCGGGGAAACACTATAAATATTTTATTCTTTTTGGTGCTATTGTAAATTGAGTTGCTTTTGTAATTTACTTTTCAGATTGTCATTGTTAGTATATAGAAATGCTAGTGTTCTTTGTATTTACTTTGATGAATTAATGAATTACTTTTGGGTGTGTGGAATATTTAAGGTTTCTACATATAAGATCATCTGTGAACAGAGATATTTTACTTCTTCCTTTCCAATTTGAATGTCTCATTTCTTTTTCTTGCTTAATTGCTCTGCTAGGACTTTCAGTTCTATGTTGAATAGAAGTGGCAAAAGTGGGCAACTTTGTCTTGTTCCTGATCTTTGAGGAAAAGCTTTCAGTCTTTCACCATTGCGTATGATGTTCTTTGTGGGTTTTTAATAATATGGCTTTTATTATATTGAGTAGTATCTTCTATTCCTAGTTTATTGAGTGTTTTTATCATGAAAGGATATTGAATTTTGCCAAAGGTTTTTTCAGCATCATTGAGATGATCATGTGGTTTTCTTCCCCTCTATTCTGTTAATGTACATTACATTGATCAGTTTTCATACATTGGACTACTCTTGCATTCTAAGAATAAATCCCACTAGATTATGATGTATAATTATTTTAGTATGCTGTTGGATTTGGTTTGGGAGTATTCTGTTGAGGATTTTTGCATCAATGTTTATAAGGGTTATTGATTTGTAGATTTTATTTTTTCTTATAGTGTTGTTAGGTAGCTTTAGAATCAGTGTAATACTGGCCCCACAGAATGAGTTAGGAAGTGTTCCTTCGTATTTTTTTGAAAAATATGAGAAGGATTGGTATTAGTTGTTTTTCAAATGTTTGGTAGAATTCACCTGTGAAGTCACTGGGTCCAGGGGTTTTCTTTGTTCAGACATTTTTTTATTACTCTTTACTAGTTATATGTCTTCTTACATTTTCTATTTCTTCATGTTTTAGTCTTGGTAGCTATAGCATTTCTAGGAGTTTATCCATTTCATCTAGGTTATGCAATTTGTTGGTATACAATTGTTAATAGTATTCTGTTATAATTATTTTTATTTCTTTAGAATTCGTAAGGTTCCCACTGTCATTTCTAATTTTAATAATTGTCTTTTATTCTTAGTCCATCTAGCTAAAGGTTTGTCAATTTGTTTCTATTGTTTTTTTTTTTTTTCTCTCTCTCTTCTTTATTTCATTTATCTCCACCTATTCTTTATTATTTCCTTCCGTCTGCCAGCTTTGGGTTGAGTTTGTTCTCCCTTTGTTCTCCTCTCTTTGTTGTAAAGTTGGGTTTTTGACTTGAAATCTTTCTTGTTTTTAATGTAAGCATTTATAGTTATAAATTTTCCCCTTTGCATGGCTTTCACTGTGTCCATAAGTTTTGGTATGTTGTATATTTGTTTTCATCCATCTCTAAGTATTTTCTAATTTCCCGTGTGATTTAGTCTTTGATCCATTGGTTGTTTAAGAGTGTGTTGCTTAATTTTGACAAATTTGTGAATTTTCCAATTTTGCTTTGTTACTGATTTCTAACTTCATCCTGCTGTGGTCGGTGAAGATACATTGTATGACATCTGTCTTACAAAATCAGTTGAGACTTAATTTGTGACCTAACATATGGTCTATTCTGGAAAATGTCCCATGTGCATTTGAGAAGAATTTGTATACTGTTGTTGTTGGGTAGGGTTTCTCTATGTCTATAGATCTAGTTAGTTTATTATATTGTTTAAGTCTTCTATTTCCTTATTTATCTTTTGTTTCATCTATCTATTATGGAGTGGGGTATTGAAGTTTTCAACTATTATTGTAGAACTATTTCTTCAATTTTGTCAGTTTTTGCTTCATATATTTTGATGGACTGTTACTTGATGTTTATTATGGTATATTCTTGCTGTATTTAACCTTTTTTTACAAAAAGTATTGTAAACTTTTTGATTTAAAGTCTATTTTGTCTGATGTTAATACAGCCATCCATTTTCTCTTTTGGTTACTATTAGTATGGCATATCTTTTTCCATCCTTCACTTTCTAGCTGTTTGTGTCTTTGGATCTAAAATGAGTCTGTTCTAGACAGAATATAGTTGGATCAATTTTAAAATCTGTTTCGTAAATCTCTGTCTTTTGGGGAGTTTAATCCATTTACATTTAAAATAATTACTGATATGGAGGAACTTTCATCATTTTTCTATTCGTTTTCCTGATGTTATACAGCTTTTTTGACTCTTATTTCCTGCATTTTGTGTTCTTTTGTGTTTAGTTGATTTTTTTTGTAGTGAAACGTTTAAATTTATTACTCATTTCCTTTTTTATGTATTCTACATCTATTTTCTTTCTGGATACCATGAGGATTACATTTAACATCCTAAAGTTGTAACACCTTAATTTGAATTTATATCATCTGAATTTCAATAACATACAAACACGCTGCTCCTTTATACTCTGTTCCCACACCTTTTGGGATTTATGTCACAAAATTACATCTTTATACATTGTATTCTTAAAAACATAAATGAATAATTCTTTTAAATGCATTAGTCTCTTAAATTATGTACAAAACAAAATGTGGTATTACAAACCATAGTTATAACATCTCATCTAACAGGAGCAGAATACAAATTCTTCTCAAATGCACATGGAACATTCTCCAGGATAGATCATATGTTAGGCCACCAAACAAGTCTTAACAAATTCAAGAAGATACAAACAAACAAACAGACAAACAAACAAAAACACTGCTGAAAGAAATGAAAGGAGACCTAAATAAATGGAAAGATATCCTATGTTTATGTATTAGAAAACTTAACATTATTAAGATGGCAGTATGTCTCAAGGCTATCTACAGATTCAATGCAATCCTTATCAAAATTCCAATAATCCTTTTTGCAAAAATGGAAAGGCTGATCCTAAATTCATATGGAGGTTGTTATGTATGAGCTCCACAGCATAGGCCACTCACAAGTCACCAAGGCCAACCTGGCTACAGCTGCTGCTTTATATTCCAACAGTAGAGTCCAACACTGAGCCTTCCTTATGGCACCAGTTTGATTCTATTGGACTACTTTCATCATAGAAGGGGCAGCGCTTTGTTCTTACTGTAATAGACATTTCAGACACAGCTTTGATTTCCCTGCATGCAATGCTTCTGCCCAAACTATCATCCTTGGGCTTACAGAATGCTTTATATACCATCATAGTATTCCAGCCTCGCTTCTGATCAAGGAACTCCCTTCACAGCAAATGAAGTGCAGCAATAGGCTCATGCTCATGTCATTCACGGGTCTTACCTTGTTCCCATGTTTCTCTCTTGTGTCTCATCTCTGCCCTCTACTGGTTTAGGGGCTCAATCTAAGCCACTCTTAAGCTTTGTAAGAAGAGCACGTGTCAAATAGGGACCCAGAACACCCCTAACAATGTTTTTAAACTGGGTTAACAGAAGTTCTATCTGGTTTCAGTAGTTCCTAATTACCCTAAATAAGGCAATTTCCACATCTTCTATCACAAGAACCAATTTTTAAAAAATCTGTTCTAGAAAAGTCAGGGAAGTAAGTAATATATTGGCTTTCTTTTTTTTTTTTTTTCATCCTCTCATCTCTTCAGAGTGACACTGAAGTTATAGACTTACATTCTCCTTACTGAGGGATGCCAGTCAAGCCATCTTTGGATGAGCAGGCTGAGAGAAAGAGGCTCAGGGCTGTGTGTGTGTACATTCCTCACCTCTTGCCATAAATCTAGCTTTCCTCATCCCTGAGCCCATAGGATGCTGCGTTTATTAAGATGGGGTTGGCACATAAGATGTTGGGATCTCAGCCATGCGTGGTAGGAAAAACTAGCAAGCAAGGACTGAGTACAGGGCCAGGGAAGTTAACTCATCAATAGGAGGGTCCTTGTGGAGGATTCTCTGAAGGGTATTAGTGGATTGGGACTTGATCTACTTGTATTGTTGGATAGGCCAACTGCAGTAACCGATGTCTCCCGTTTTTATAATGGCTCAAGTACATTCAAGTTTATTTTTACTCACATGAACAGTCCAAGACATTTCCAGTTTGTGGGCAACTGTTATCTGCACATGCATTCAGGAACCCAGGCTGATAGGCTCTTTAACAAATGATTTTCAAGGTTGCCCTGGAAATCAACACGCAGCCACTGGAAGGGGAAAGAAGCACATACAGGTTTTTATGGCTAGACATGGAATACTACTATTTACTTTCCTTTGGTAAAACTGAATCACATATGGCCACATCTCACTGCAAGAGAGACTCAGCTATAAGCCCAAGAAGAGGAAATGGATTTGGTGAGGACTAGCAATGGCGGACACAGCATCTCTATCCTAGGGATGGTGCTGTGGTGTCTGGATCATGGCAGCAGGAGCTAAAGCCAAGATTTTGCTGGAATTCAGACAGGAGGCAACATTCTGTCTGAACGGTCCTGCCCAAATTGGAGTAGGACGTTAGCCAGCTGCCGATATGGAGATAGTTTTGGTGGTGGGAGTGTTACTGATGCTAGTGTCCAGGCCCTGGGAAAAGGGGGCGCCAAGAACCAAGTAGGGCGGGATTCTGGGACCTGAGCCACAAGAACGAAGACACAAGTCCAGGCCCAGTGGTGATATTGAAGACCAGTGAGATAGACAGAGATCTGGGAGAAGGCTTGCATGTAAGGTGTTGTCTTGGAGATTCTTTGCCTGTGACAGCAAGACTTCATTCCAGATCCCTGGTACTGGGGGACCTGGGACTCTTTGGGCCAGGCTTGGCTCTGGGATAGTTTTTGGATGGGCCTCCTCCTGAATTTTTTTTTTTTAAGCACTGTTTTTTCCAGAAGGGCATCAAAGAGCTTGCTTCATCTCCTCAGGAGAGAGGTGTCCTGGTACCTGTGGCTGCCTCAAGCAGCCAAACTCACATCCTCGAGCTTTTAGGAATTTACATTAAAATAATGCTTGGAGGGCAGCCAGTTAGCTCAGTTGGTTAGAGTGCAGTGCTGTTAACAACAAGGTTGCTGGTTCGATCCCCACATGGGCCACTGTGAGCTGCGCCCTCCACAACTAGATTGAAACAACTACTTGACTTGGAGCTGTGGGTCCTGGAAAAACACACTTAAATTAAGTAAAAGTTAAAAAAAAATTATTTTAAAAAAAATGCTGGGATACAGGTCACACATTTCTGATGTCCTGTGATCTCACAGGACACATTTTGTCTCACCGTTTAGGCATGTGAACTTGGGGCTCAATAACTAGTAGATTCTAAATAGCCAATAGATTCTGGAGCATGAATTGCTTGCTTTGTTTGCTTTCTTCTTTGGAGGAGGCCAAAAAATCTGAACAATTGTTTAGGGCCTTCTGAAAATTGTCTTCTAAGGATGATACTGCATGTACTGTCTAGAGATGTTGTTGGAACAGATGTTGTGAGAGGCTCTTACACTCTAATATGCTGAGAATGCCCGTGTATCCCCCAGGCGTTAGCGCAGAAAACCCTCAAACACATTCATAGCACTACAGGGCGTTGCCTTCCACTTGACCCGTCTGTTCTCTTGATTGTCCAATGCACAAGGGTTATTAAGAAGCTGAAAGATGATTATTACACTGCATCGCGGTTGCCAGCTATGTGCTGGCAGATTTTTGAAAACAGATTCAGGAAACCACTGTATGTTCGTGACATAATAGGATGTGGAAGATTCTGGTCTTGGAGTAAGGTAGTCTATTTCATACAACACAATGTGGGATGGTAAAGGAGGCAATATATTACAGTATTTGAACATAGACTCTGTAGTAAATCTGCCCTTTAATGGCAACTTGCCCTTGTGCTAATTTTAAGCATTTAAATGCCTCAGTTTCCCCATCTCAGAAATGGAGATTATAATGTTACTCACTTCCATGGGGTTATTGATAGAACTAAATGAGACAATGTGTAGAAAGTGCTTAGCACGATGTCTGGCAGAGAGTAGGCTCTCAAAAATGTTACCTATTATTATGGGCTAAGGTTTTTATAAAAAATCTGTCATTTGACTAAGAAAAAATGTGAGATAAATCAGCCATCAAATTCAAACACTTGTTCTTAATGGTTAGAAATGAATCCTTGAAATTCTGCTGGTGAAAGGGAACATTTTTGATCATGTCTACCTGTATCAGTCCTTTTAGTTACCCACCCAGAGAAAATCGCAGGTCAAGTTGGGGAAAATAGCCCAAACAAAAGTCTAGAGTCGCATTTCTCATAGTGTGAACTACAGGTCAGTTGTATTAGCATCACACGGAACTTGCTAGAAATACAAAGTCTTGGGCTTGCTGTCCGAGACCTACTAAATCCGAAACGCTGGGGTTGGAGCCCAGGAATCTGTGTTTTAATAAGCTCTCTAGGTGATTCTTAAGCTCAGATTTGAGGGCCACTGGTGAAGAGCCTCCAGAGATAGATTTGTTGAGAAAACGTAGCGTACAGTCATCGCAGAGAACCTGTGGAAGGTAATGAGTCCAGACCACATTTCCAGCTGCCTTTTGTAGTCGCCTGGGCCCTTCCTGCCCCCTGCTCCACCTCCTCCTGTGGTTGGTGAATAGTCTCACCCTCCATCCAATTGCCCACTCTTCTGCTCTCGCACTTTTCATCCGACCAGGCACCGAGAACCTGCTGATTCCGCTTTCTGAATGCTTGTATCTCTCCACTCCTCCCTCCCACTGCCTCTACTTTCATTCAGGCTTCCACTGCATCTCACAGGGTTTAGGATGACAGCGAGCGCCACATTTTTGTTGCTTTTGACCTTTGTTTCTTTACTTTTCCCACTCTGCTCTCCACACTGCTGTAGAGTGACTTTGGTAGAACATGGACAGATCAGTTGTTTCGCTGCTTAAAAATCTTCAAACGTATAGCCAAATCCTTAGCTTAATACTCCAGGCTCTTCCCATTCCAGGCTCTTCACAACCTTAACAACCCAGAGACTCCATTTCCAGCCTTCCCTTCTTCCCAACCCCTTTCTCTCACACCCTATAATCCTGCCACTCTACCCTTTATTCTGTTCATTCTAAACTGTTTCATAACCTCTTGCTCTGTATATGTTTCTCCCCTGCCTTATATGTTCCTCATTATCTGTTGATTGAGGTTCTGTTTAACAGCTCAGCTCCAACATCACTGACCCTGGGAACCTTCCTTGACTTTTCTAAGGAGATTTAGAAATTCTCTTTTTTGGTTCTCTAGCCATTACTCCATTTTAAAAAGCATGTCCTACTTGTATGATGGTCTTTCCACCAGACTGCGAGCTTCTTAAGGGCCAAGAAATGTATTGCCTTTTATTCCTCTTTGCCTCCCAATGCTCAGCACAGTGGGTAGCACTTACTAAGTAGTTGCTTAATAAATGTTTGCTGAAGAAATGAAGGAAGGAGAGTGAGTGTATTGTTATAAGAGGATTTCCTTTCAAAGAACAAAACCTCAGCTGCCCAGGCATACCATACTGCCTTCGAGAGAGTATTTATGTTCTGGATCATGGCAGCCATGGCAGAGAAATGCATCTCTCGGGGGAAACCACTGGAGAGTTTGGGCAGGTGAAATGTAATTATCCAAGCTGGCCCTGGGCCAAGGATTCTCAGCGCTGCTGTGAGGCCAGGGCTAAACACAAACGGATATGACCTTCCTCTCTCATCCCTTCTGAAGAGCTGCTCCTCTGGCAGCCTGGAGCTCCCTAACAGCTTGTGGGAGCCTGGGGTCAGTGTCCCTCACAGGGAGGGGGCAGCAGAGCCCCGTGACCCAGCTGGGCTGGCTGCTTGGCTCTCCGCTGCCTTTGGTTTAAACACACAGCCTGGTGTGGAAATGGAAGCTGGCCTGTGATCCTCTTTCATTCTTTTCAGCCGGCCGCACTGCTGCATTCCTTCCAGCTGAAGTTCGCAACATACATTTGCTTTTGAGAACACAAGACCCCAGCATGTAACAAGAACTTGACCTCAAGTTACTGGCAGCCAATTTTCTCGTGTGTGTGTGTGTGTGTGTGTGTGTGTGTGTGTGTGTGTGTGTGTGTGTGTATGTTTATTTCTAAAAACTGTAAATCCCCCTACCCAGATTACCAGGTAACATGCACAAATGCACAAAATTAAAAAGCCTTTTTGCAGATCATCTTAAATCCTTTCTGGAAGAAAGTGCAGGTTACACAGAAAGCTGAGATTTAAACTCAGGAAGTCTGATTCCAGGGTCTGAGCTCTGAGCCGCCTGACTTGGTGGCAGGTTGGCCTCTCAGAGAATCTACCTGGGTCGGGTAGGGATGGGGGGTAGCAGAGGCCAACAAGCATAGCTGGGACTCCAGGGCCTCTGCTTTTTATAACTAAAACCAAAGAGCCTTGGCTCTTCCACAAGTAAATGACCTTGGAGGTGGCCACAGGAGACCGGCGGGAGAAAGCAGAGTAAAGAACAAGGCACGTCCTTTATACAAAGCAATCTCACGTTTAGTCAGTATTGTGCCTGTCAACCATTCTCCAGACAAGATTTTATGCCCAGAGCACAGACTTTCCCCTAAACAGCAATATTCCTGTATGTTCTACTTTTCATTTCCTTGATTCTCCCCTCAAAGGTCTCCAAGCAATTTACAAACTGTGGGTTATGTTTGCAATTTGGACCCTTAAAGTTTATCTGTCTTTCTCTCCCCTCTCACTTTTCCTTTGTCTTTTATGATTGTGATTGAAAAAGAGGAAGAGTAGGGAGACCAAAGCTCATGAATGTATATGAAGCCATTACATCTGCTGGGTGAAATACTCGCAAGTGGTTGTCTCTGCGTCACCAGAACTGCTTTGGAGCTTTTTCCTCCAATTGCACAAATTCATTATTTACTCTTTTACTGCCTCTATTTACAAGTCCACGTGGACCCTCTGGGATGCCCAGTTTGGGCCTCAGAGCTCTGGTAATGAAGCCTGGCTCACTCTACTTTGATATATCTCACGACTACGGCTGCTTGGGGGGTAGAGACCGTGCCCACCTCTTTTTTGGAAGGTCAGTCTGACTGAGGACAAAGGATTTTAAATTGTTCTCTGTGGAATCCTAGAATCCTGAGTAGGCTGCCAAGAGTTCTAGGAAATAATAATAAAATCAGCCATGGACATTCTTTTATTTTTCAAGGCACTATGATTTTGGTTTGGTTATTAAACTTTTTCGGGGGTTAAGAAATACATGTCTAATGCAAGCAGGTGGTACTTCCTGAAGCTTGCTTTAAGAGTTAGCCCCCGTTGTGGATCAAGTGCATATGGAGCCAAATGAGAGGGAGAACTGGGACGTTCTATGCTCGTGACTTGTCCCAAATAGAGATTTGTCATTTGACTAGGGTGTCAGCTCCAAGAGGAAGACGATCTGGCAATAGTAGGTGCTGAATAAATATTTGTTGAATGAATGAATGAATTTTTCTGGCTGCTCTCTGTCCTCTGATGGCCCCACTTGCAGGCTTCATTCTGCTCTAGCTCTTGTGCCCATTTCGACCAAGAGAGAAATTTTATCAGCCGCTTTGCTTAGAATCAGGACCCTCAGGCCTGATTGGCACCAGGTGACCCCATCGTGGTCCATTGGCTGACCCCACCATTGCTTCCCATGTCTCCTTTGCTGCAAAGACTTGCTCTCAGGGGACTTCCTGGGCACTTGGCTCACCTCCGATCCTGTGTCTTCCCTCTGCCCTCAGGTGATGACGGCTGAGCTCCCTGCTCTCTACTCCTGATTCAAGGCCAGGAGCTCTGACGTCTTGTCGCCCTTGGGTTTTTCTCCAGAAAAATGCCTATTCTCCTAACTCCAGAGTCTTGGCACTAGCTGAGATGACCAGTTCCCTGGAACTGAAAGCTTTGTAGCCTGGATGCTCCCTGGAATATGCTTCTGTTGTTAGCCAGACCTTCTCTCAGAGAGCTGAATACCTGCATATGGGGGCAAGGCTGTCAGGGTTTGACTCAGTTTCTTTTAGAGTGACATATAATGCTCTAGTCCCCCAACCTCCAATCTTCCTCAGAAAGGTCCAGGTTCTCGAACTAGATTTGAGACGAACGGGAAGTCTCTAACCTCTACCCAACAGGTAACTTAACAATAATAGTACAAGTGTCTCAACTAACAATTTTCTTTGGGAAAACACTAGGGCCCCTGGCCTGTTTGCTGTCTGAGGTTGCATTTGTAACAATAGACAAAATTATTGTCCAAAAACCTCTTTATTACAGTTACGTTGGGAAAAGCACTCAGAATGAGAGAACCTTGCTTCTTAGAGGATGTGGCACCCATCCTTCTGGTGACGGTGTGGGGGGAATGTACGCTGAGGAAGGAAAAGTAAAGAGCCTACACAGACAGGGTGCCTGGGGAAGTTTCAGGCAGAGACATGGGAGCAAAGCCGTTAGGGGAAGCAGCTGCTGGAATCTAAGAATTCAGGGTGGAAAGGAAAATTTTAAGAAGTTTGGCCTGGGTTATGATAGCAATCTTAGTGTTTTTTGAGAGCACAACAAAAGTTTCAAATTATCTTTGGCTGCAGGATTAGTTTACTTGAATGCTGGAATCAAATTACTCGAGAACCAGGCATTTCATTCAACAAATATTGAGTGCCAACTCCTGGGGATACAGCAGTGAGCAAAACAGAACCCAAGCCCTTCCTCATGGAACTTACCGGAAGAGATAGAAAGTAAGGAAGATGGTACATTATGTCATTTACTGTAAAGCAGTGAGTGCTGTGGGAAAAACAAAACAGGAGAGGTAGGTAGGGAACTCTAAAGGAGGAACATGTTGAAAATTTCCAATGTGGTGGTCAGGGAAATCCTCGGTGAGAAAGTGTCACGGGAGCAAAGACTGGAAGGCTGTGAGGGGGGGAGCCATGCAGGTATCTGGGACAAGGTCCCAGAAGAGTTAGCACAGGGCATGTTTGTGCAACACAAAGGAGGCCGATGTGACTGGAGGACTCGATTGACGCAAAGCATGGCAGAGTTGCGATCAGAGGCCCTGATCATACAGAGGTTTGTGAGCTATTACAAAACCTTTGGCTCTTCCTCAGAAAGCCTCTGAGCAGAGGAGTGATACGTGTGTCTGTTTTAAAATGGAAGGGGAGGCAGATACAAGGAGAACAGTTCATTATTGCAAAAACCCAGATGATAAAGATGGTGGCAGTGAATACAATGAGAAAAGTGTGCATTTGTTAGCATTACCCACCCATTTATTTATTATTTAATTTAATAAATCATTTAATAAATATTTATGGAGTCCTCACAGAGATTACAATCTGAAATGGAAGAGAAATAATGACCATGTGTTCAGCCAGCTCCAGAATTCTTGGAGTCTAAGGAACCCGTGAATATAGCATTGGAAAGGGAAAAACTGGCTCCTTCCCATCAAAGAATCAATTGAGAAGCATAAGGAAGTATGTGACAGGTGACATTCGGTTCTTTATGGACAGAGGACGAAGCAGGGGCAGAAGCCCAGAGCTGAGCAAGGGGAATGCTAAGGAATGTACAATTTGGGAGCCTGGCGTGAGAGAGTATGGCTGGCAGTTATGCCCAAGGCAAGTGGAGGGCAATAGTGAAGGGTATGGGGATAGAAATTTTGCAGGCTGGGTTGGGGGTTGGGGGCTGTTCACCCCTTGGCAACAGCCACAGCAGTAAAAGAGGACCTGCTTTCTCAGTCCCACCTATTCTGGGGGAAGGAGACAACTAGTGTGCCTGTAGCCAAATGGATCTGAGGCACTGAGGCATAAGGTCAGAGATGAAAAAGCCCTCGAGATCACCAGCCACATCCATTTATTATCCAGGGGATGGTGTGGAAGCCTAGACAGGGTAGGAATTTTCCAGAGTCACCAGTTAGAAAATGGCAGAGCGGGGCTCTTAGCCTGGGTGGTGCATTGTCAGAAGGTTTTCCCCAGTCTCTCCTTCCTCACCTTTATTCAGTGGAATGTGGCCCTTTCTCTCTGGCATCTATTGGCCAGAATCCATCCATGCTGAGGACCTGGTTTCTGTCTTGGTTGGCAAATCATGGATAGCACAGATTTGGTCTCAGAATCATGGTGGTTCTGGGCTCTTTCTCAGGAGTTTTGATCTGTGGCCCTTCCTGCACCTCTTGTCATCACCCGGATTCGTGACTTGCTCCATACTCTAACCTCTTCTTCCTATAACTGCTCATATCTACCCAAAGACTCGTCTGAGGCTATGCCCAGTTCTGTTCTCTCTCTCCATCAGTCTTCCGTACGAGACAATGATACCAAAGTCTCATTTCTCTCCCTCTCCAAACTCTAAAATATTCTCTTTAAAACCCAGCCCAAAAGGTCTCTCTTCATCTCTGCGTAAATTCTTTTTCTCATGTCCATAGCTCTCTCCCTTTCTATTTCAAATCCTGGTAACTTCTCCCTCTTCTTGTATTATCTCTCTTGTTGATTACCCCACAGTTCACGAAAATGTCTAGGGACGGTTTGGATAATTGGGCAGGAAAGAATCCTTTTGGGCCTGAGGGATGAGGAGGGAAAAGGTTGTGATTAGTCATATTTTATGATTTGTTTCTGTTACATCTGTGTTTCTCATAACAAACAGGGGCCTGCATTTCAGGTTTGATCTGGACTGTGTGGAGTGGAGCTGCTGTGTTTCCTCCTCTTCATCTTCCTTCTTCCTTCTGTGTATTTTCACACAATGGACAAAGGTTTCCATTCTTCAGACTGTGAATTCAGACTGTCACCAGGGTGAGCTTTCTTATCTTTCTTTTCCCGGCCATCACCAAGCTGTGCTGTCTTGATTTGTTTATTGAAATCCCGTTGTGTTATTTCCCACGGCTCCAAGTTTTGATCAACCTATGACTTCAAATACTACCTCTACTCTGATGATTACCTATTTTGTACCCCCAGCCCAAATGGCTCTCTAGATTTAAGACCATTTAGATTGTCAAAAAGCTTTCACTCTTTTACACCTGTTGTGAGTTTGAAGTTGAGTCCCAGTCTCAACATTTTCTGCTTTTTCTTCTGCTGAGTAGGGAGAGACTGAATACCCACCTGCCAACAATGGTGGGAGGATAAAATGAGATAATGGATGTAGAAGTGCCTTGTAACTTAGAATGGATGTTTCAAAAAAAAAAAAAAAAAAAAGAATTACAGGCTCTCTACCAATCTTCATTGATTTGTGAGTTATATTTGCAACTTCAGCTGATACCAGCTAAATTTAGAAATTGCTCCTGCAATAGACATATGATGCCACCAGGTGGCAGGAGACACCTGTGATGCAATCAAGGAGGGGGGAGGAAAAAAACATACCAAAAAACCATCTAGGAGATAGAAGTAATAAATTCTGATTGTTAAAAGCAGTCAACTCTTTAGTGATTATTAGATAAACAACAAAGCTTATTTATAAATCACAGCAGCTCTGAATACACCAAATATAAAGGCTCTAATACAGTGTGTTTAAAACAGTTTTGTATGCCATGGTGATCATTTTCCTGATGGTCTTACACAAATATATAAAATAGGTAAAAATGGCAGTACTTCTTCTGAAGTATGACAGGGACACTGGGAGTCTTTTCCCTCGTCCTCCTTTTTCATTCTTGAGTCACCTCTGCGGAATCTCAGGTCTTCATGGGACAGAGTTTTAAACCACGATTTTAATAACTATATTTTTCTAACACCCTCTTAAAACATTCTTTTATCATTAGGAAAAAAATACACATGACTTTAAAAAATATTGACTTTAAAGTTTATATTAAATATTCATATAAATATATAGAATATACAAACATAATTTTATAGACTCTATATAGAATATAAGATATGTAAATATAAACTTTAACATTTTAGAAAAAAGTATTATTTTAAGGCACTTAAGAAAAGTGCCTTATTCAGATGGTTGCTGGACTTGTCACGGTGATCACTTTTTTAGGTTTGTAAACGTTGAATAATTATGGTGTACACCTGAAACTAATATAATATTGTATATGTTAGCCATATTTTAATAAAATTCTTTTCCAAAAAGTGCCTTAAAAGAATATTCGGAACATTCTCGGTAACTCTCCATTTCTTAACTATGGGAAAATTTATACCTAGCTTTCAGTTCGAGACGGCAGACTGAGAACATCATTCAACCTCTTTCTTTCATCCTTAAAAGTATCACCATGAATAAGTTAATTAAATGTAAACAATTATTAAAATAAGTCAATTTATTAAAAAATGAAAATGTGTTGTAGCACATTTAGAAGATCAAATGTTTTGTAGAATTTGTAGACTACAGACGTCAGATTGGGTTTAAACTTGTGGGCAAGTCAGAGTGGAGAGGGCCAGAGCTCGGTCCTGCCCTGCAGAAAGCAGCAGAGAGGAGAGAAAGCAAGTTTTCACTGGGAAGGAGAGAACCTCCCCACCTCCCCAAAGTTAGCAGTATGGAGACTTGTAGGATGAGAGTAGAAGCAGCAGCCAAACTCTAGGAGTGATCTAGAGACAATGAATAAAATGTCTGTAGGATGGCTGCCTTGTTTAACTTTTTAAACTTCCCTCATTATTCTTCCCCTTAAATCCCCCTGAACAATGGATGTGCTTTCCGTCTAAGACGGGAGAGGAATATTTTCTTAAGAAATCAAGAAGTCTGTATGTAAGAGCCCAGTCCCCATAAAAGGGACTATTGTAATCCAGAATACAGTCTTTACCTACCGTTTCCCCCTGAAAATAAGACCTAGCCAGACAATCAACTCTAATGCGTCTTTTGGAGCAAATATTAATATAAGACCTGGTATTATATTATATTGTATTACATTGTATTACATTATATTACATTATATTACATTATATTACATTATATTACATTATATTACATTATATTATATTATATTATATTATATTATATTATATTATATTATATTATACTATATTATATTATACAAGACCTGGTCTTATATTATAGTAAAATAAGACCGGGTCTCACATTAATTTTTGCTCCAAAAGATGCATTAGAGCTGATTGTCCAGCTAGGTCTTATTTTTGGAAAAACACGGTAGGCAATGGGGTCAGAGGGCTTTGGGGATGGTGCTGCCTGCCTGCTCCCCATTCTCACACCCTAAAGAGAAGCTTTCTCATCAACACACTCCTTCTCTCACTCAGGACAGATGCTGGTAATGGCAGAGCAAACATAAACCCATCTCTCTCCATTAATCAACCTAGACCTTCCTTCAAAAATGTGAATGGATAACCAGCTGTCATCAGACTCATGAAGAGATTGAGAAGCAAAAAATGAGAATGAACTAACAGAACTGACCGCAGAGAAAACAGGGATAACTCAGGACAAAGAAGAAAACTTTAAAAGGATTATTGAAGGTGTGAATTAGTCAAGATGATATTGTTCTCATAAAATGAGAAGAGTTTATTATAATAAAGAGGCAATCAGTGAATAAAGAAAATTCCAAGGATATTTAACAATATAATTCTTAAATCAAGGCTGCCACAGTGCACAGCTCCAGGGGTGTAGCTATGTGAATGGAACTCTCTGGATGGTGCAGTGCACAGCCTGTGTGGCCTGCATGGGATAACTTGAGTTTGGAAATCAGGCACCCGGGCTCAAGGCAGAAATATGCTGCGGATGGGGAGATGGTTTGACCTTTCTGGGCCTTAGTTTACTCTGGTCCTAAAACATTGTGGGACCAGGAATGTAGTCAGCAAAGGCACAGCAGGAGGCCTTTTCCTGTCTTTTGTTCCTACAGATGTTAAGAGACTCCCACAGATGGCCTTGCTCTTCTCTAGGTCATTTAGTATGTATTGCAACTGTTGCAACTTTTTTCTTCTTTGGGTCTGGACTTAGGAATATGAAGGAGTTGGGAGGGACCCTCTTTCTCCATTACCCCTTCACCCAAAACTCTGACTAGTTTAGATGCAATTCTTTCTTGGTAAGGCTTCAATCCTGGACAAGTATATCTCGCCTTCATAAAGATGAGAACAGAGAAAAATCAATATAAGGTTTATGGAAAAATTCTGTAGCACAAGAGAAGCATGGTAATGTACTGTGACTAAGCAAATCCACTTTCCTCTGAAATATTTCTTATAAGAAACTGAAAACACAGTAAAAATAAAATGTCAGTTTCTAATAAGATGCATGTGGATACTTGCTTCTATTAAACTGACCAAACCGTTATGGGGAGGAATGAGAGTAAGAAAATAAAAAGATGCGTACAAATGAAAAATACAGTAGCTAAAATAAAATCTACATAGGAATCAAGAAAGTGGAGACAGGGTACTATAAAAAGAATAATTAAGTGAGTTAGAAGACAAAACTTTAGATGTTCTCAGAATTCAGAGAAAAAGGGCAAAGATATTAAAGCAATATGAAAGAAGATGGCAGCTGTAAGTAATAGAAAGCAGAAACTTACTTCATGATTAATAGGAATTCTAGAAAAATAATCCAAAACAAATGGAGTAAAGTCAATAAACAAAGAAAAAAATGAGAAAAGGACTTTCGGATTATTATTATTATTATTTTTTTAATTGGATTTCAAAGAAAAAGAAATAACCATGAAGTCTTCCTGAAAAGAAAGAAAAAAACCTGTTTCTGAAAAATGAGCAAAAAGCACATGATGTTAGAATTCTTGGCAACAATAATTGCCAGAAAACAATTTAGTGACGTAAGTAGAACTTACTGGAGAAAGTTGTGGTTCCTGTGTGAAAAGAATAGGAAGACACTGTCAGATATCTGGAGAAATCTACCACCCACATAGGATTGCTTAACAAATTAGTCACAAGGTGTTCCAGATCTTTGAGACATGAATTACACTGCTGTGAGCCTTGAATATATGAAACATATAGATATAATTTAAGTAATAGTGATAAATGTAGTTGCGCAGAAGGAAAAGACTATATATAAAGAAATTATACATATTATATATGTTTAAAAGAGAAAATAATATTATCTGAATTCAAAATAAAAGAAAGCAGAAAGGAAAGTGTCACGCGGGGTGACAGGCGGGGTCTCTGGTCCCGCTCCCCACATAAGAATGCAGGATATGGTGAGGCCAAAAAGGAACACCCACGGAGCCATAGACAGGAGAGTCATACCACTATATTCTCGCTGGCAGCTGGATTGGAGACACAGGAAGCAGGAGCCATACTGTCCGCAACCCGCTGTCCTAACAGCAATCTGTGCTTGCTAGTCACCATCATCTTGCTAGCCCCCATTTTTTCTGCTAGCGTAGCCACAGCAGTTATATTAGTGGCCAATGGCTCACTGGTTACAGCTGACACCCAACTAGCCACAGTTGATGGCCATCCAATCACAATTGATGGCCATTTACTACCTGAGCCAGCACCCTTTAGTATGAGGCTGAGAGCCTGGAAATTGCATTCCTGACTCTGTGCCCACAGAAAGAATAGAGGGCAAGAGAAAAAATGAATTTTCATATTTTCAATAGACTAGTCTTTATATTTTATAAATAAATACAAATTTGAGAGTGCTTTTACATGCAATTTATAAGTATAATTCCAAATATTTGTAGAGCAGTAAAATACAGTTTAACCTATAAACTAGAACAGAAAGGAAATATCAAAGAAACAAAAAAACAGAAAGCCTAAGATGTCATTAAAAAGACCAAGCATAACAAGTATCAGAATAACTGTAAATAGTTTAAAATTTCCTGTTTTAAAAAAGTCAAACTTTCTCCAATTTGATCATAAAATAAAATTCAGTGGTTTGCTGTGTTCGACAGTAAAACAAAAGGCAAAACTATGTTAGGAAAACAGAAATAAAAAAGAAAAGAAAGTGGTTATAGTAATCATTAAATGAGTCATTTAGAATCATGTTATACTTGTAGAATTTCTTATATAGGTCAGTAGTTCTCTAACTGTAAGAGGCATCAGAATCACCTCAGGATCTCTTAACAAGCAGATGCCTCGGCCCCACCCACAGACTTTCTGATTCATTAAGTTTGGGATGGGGCATGAGAATGTGCATAATTAACAAATCCCCAGGTGAGGCTGATGCTGCCTGTCACTGAGAAATACTGATGGAGAGTGAAGATTTAATAATACAAATTTATGTGCTAAGGAAGAGCATCAAAATATACGTAGTAAAAAACCAATGGAAATATGAGAAGATAAGAGAATAACATATCTAAACACATTACTAATTTTGAACAGCAGCAATTTAAAAAGGGGTAAAATTAAATATTTTAATTAACATCATTATGTGAATACTATACAAATGAAAAAATATACCCTTTCAAGTGTCCATGCAATATTTATGTTTATCCACAGATTAGTATACCTTTATAGACTTTATAAATATCCATTAATAGAAATCGAGGTAGGAAAAAATATATGATGAAAGTGTTTGGAAAAAATATTTTTTTACATCAAGGAGCTAGAGAAAGAATGAAAAACTAACTTTGAGAATGTAAAACGGGATAATTATTAAGAAATACACTAAAAAAAAGAAAAGTGGAATTTATAAATAATTATTAGACCTGGTTTCTTTAAAAAGGACAAACTTCTGGAAATTTTAATCAGGATAAAAATGGAGGATATATGTGAATAACAGTGTAACTCAATATTGTATGTCAACTGTAAAGAAAAATAAGATTTTTTAAAAATTGTAATTCAGAACAGTAATATGATATATATGCAGAATATTTAAAAATTAAAAGTAAATAATATGGACAACTGCAACAAAGTAACTTAGATATGGATGGTTTCCTGGAAAAAAATGATCAAAATTGATTCTGAGAATTAGGAAGCCTGAATGGCATGATAATCAAGGAAAAAATAGAAACAAAATTATTAAATCTCAAAAAAGAAAAGAAAAGAAAAACAATTTATGCTAAAGGTAATAATGGATAATTCTTCCCCAGTTGACAAGAATTGGAAAATTTCCACATTATATGTACTGTTTTACATGTGGAACCTGAGGAGTTGAAAGACAATAAAAAAAATAGTATAATTTAAATATTATCAACAGGCATGGATGAAAAGAAAATCTATAGACCATTCTTAAGACTCTTACAACTTAAAAAAAAAGAGTGTAAAATGACACAACAGAACCAAATAGGGTTTATCCTATAAAGGAATGGATTACATTTAGGAATTTATTACAATAAGACATCATATCTATAGATATGTGAGATCCCTAAAAAAAGATAAAATATTACACCCATTTACCAGAAAATTTAGCATTAGTAAGAGTATAGCTGTCTAAGCCAAAATCATTCTTGGTAGTGATCAATTATGATGATGTAGAGTTCACGTAAATCTCACAACATTAGTGGGAGCATTTACACTTCCCAAAATACAGGATTTGATTGGGTCAGTTTCCCCCCCACTTACATGGAATGTACCTTTAAGTAGTGTCTGTATCAAGCCATCTTAAAAGTTCCTAGCCTTCTTCATACCTTTGCAATTGCTGCCTGGTGCCATCAGCTACAGCTTAGGTGGCTGTAGAGATTATATGTGTGACACATATGGCTGCAGCCAGGGCATGCTTGTGGGATCCCTTTTCTCAGGAGGAAAGTGAACTAGAAGACATTCCTTGGATTTCTCTTGCAATACGTGCAGTTCATGGGCACCTACTTTCTGAGCCATACAGCATCTGTGATAGAAACAACCCAGGAGCAAGCGTTCAGAAGGAAAGATGGAGCATGACCCATTTCTCTACGCAGAAATCCTTAAAAATATTGCTGATGCTACTGAACTCCTACAGCAATGTGGGCTGAAGTTTTGAGTTTTCTCTTGGCTGTTAAAAGACACTGTGACTCAAAAGTCTAGAAGGGGTTCTGGGACAACTGGATATCCAAATGCAAAAAGATGAAGTTGAATCCCCATTACACCCAATATAGAAAAATTAACTCAAAGCAGATTAATGACCTAAATGTAAGAGGTACTACTATAGGATTTTTAAAGAAAACATAGGCATAAATCTTCATGATCTCGGATTTGGCACTGGTTTCTTCATTATGGCAACAAATCACAAGCATCAAAAGAAATAATAGGTAAATTGGACTTCATCAAAGTAAAAAACTTTTGTGCTTCAAAAGTGTTTTAAAGGATCCCGTCGATGATGAAAACATAATCCACAGAATGGAAGGAAATATTTGCAAATCATATACTGATAAAGGATTTATATCTAGAATAGCTAAAGAACTCTTACAATTCAATAATTAAAAGACAACACAGTTAAAAATGGGCAAAGGATTAGAATAGGTATTTCTCCAAAGAAGATATGCAAATGGTCAGTAAACATATGAAACGATGTTCAATCAACATCTTAGTCATCAGAGAAATGGAAATCAAGACCATAATGAGGCACTACTTTATACTAAGATGGCTGTAATTAAAAATACAGATAACAACAGCATGGCCTTTGGAGTCTCCAGGCCTGAGGATGTGGAGAAGTTGGGATACTCATATTCTGCTGGTGGAAATGTAAAATGGTGCCGTTGATTTGGAAAACAGCCTGTCAATTCCTTAAAATTTGAAACATAGAATTATCATATGAGCTGGCAATTCCACTTCTAGGTACATACCCAAGAGAAATGACAACTTATGTCTGTCAAAAGAAGAAGCAGAAGAAGGAAGAAGAAGGAGACGAAGGAGAAGGAGGAGAAGGAGAAGAAGGAGAAGAAAGGGAAGGGGAAGAAGAAGAAAAAACCAAAAACCCACACTTGTCCATGAATGTTCATAGCAGCATTATTCATAAAGGCGAAAACCACCCAAATGTCCATTATTTGGTCATAAAAAAGAAACGATGTATTGACACATGCTACATGAATGGATCTCAAAAATATTATGCTATGTAAAAGAAATCAGTCACAAAAGACCACGTAGTGCATGATTCTACTTACGTGAAATGTCCAGAATAGGCAAATCCATAGAGACACAAAGTGTACTAGTGGCTGGAGTGGGATGAGGAGTTTAGGGGCTAAAGGGTATCTTTGGGGTGATGGAAATATTTTAAAATTGATTGTGGCGATGGTAGCACATCTCTATACAAAGACTAAAAAACATTGAATTATACACTTTAATGGGTGAATTACATGGTATGTGAGTCGTATCTCAATACAGGAGTTATAATGGCTAGAATATTGTGGACACTGGGGTGTTACACAGGCTGAATCTCCTCCATATATCCTTCATGTCTTCTTACGTTAAAAAAAAGTTTATGTTTCTACTTAAAATTTTAAATTTCCTATTTCTCTTCACTTGGTAAGCCGATCTTTTGCAGTATCTATCTGCTTCCATTATAGCTTTTTTTTTTTTTATTATAGCTTTAATTCCACAGTTTGCTTTAATTCCTATCCAATCTTTCTTGATGTCAAATTCTTATTTCTTCATAACTCTTTGCTTTAGTTTCTAAATGCAATATATTCTTGAATTTGGCTGAGACTATGACTCATAAATATTTCAAAATTTCTCTTGCTTCTTGGAATAAGTAAAAGCATTTTTTTAGAATATTACCTCTTCTTCCTCTGACCTGTATTTCATGGAAATTTGGGATTGGGGACATCAGATGTTTGTTGTGTCACCATCTTAGCCAGTCCCCTTCCCGGTCAATTTTATTTGCTAAAAAGTGTAGGGTTGAATTACCCATACATAGTTTAGGAAGCTTGAAACTCATACATATATTGGTAGGAATTAAATTGAAAAAACATTTGGAAAACTTCAGCTTTGAGAGAAGAATGCCTTATCTTATGATAGTAATTGCAGGAAGAGGCAATAAGGAGGGTTTTGTCAGAAATAGTACTAGCTAGACCAGTGGATCTAAAATTTGATTACTACCATACATCAAAATGAATTCCAGATGGATTCAAGAGTTAAAAGAATGTACAGTCAGAATACAGACTAAAATAAAATAGAGTTGTTATCATTTTTTCCCCCTGTAGCAGAATACCTTACCAAGCATTGGAGTCACAGAAAAATAATCTTAAGACAAAGGGTCCCAAGTTTGAACCCATAAAACAAAAAACTTCTGTGCAACAACAGCAAAAAATGATCAAAATTTAAAAGGCAAACATACTTTGAGTGCATGTGTAATGATAATAACAAAGTCATGGTCATAGGTTTCATATCTGCATGGAACCTTAGGAATTACTTTGGTCAAATTCCTCCCGAGGGGCAGTGTGGGGTTTTAGATCCATACTGGACTTGAGGGTAAATTGCTATGGGAAGGCCATTCAGTATACTGATTAAGATCATGACCTTTGGCGTCTCTAGGCCTGAGTTTGGCTTTCAGCTTTACCATCTACCAGCTATGTTACATTGGGGAACTCATTCCCCTCTGAGCCTCAGTTTCTTTATCTGTACATGGTAGATAATGATAATCTCTACCTCACAAGGTTACAGTGAGAATAAAGTAAAATAAAGGATTTAAAGTACCTAAAAATGCCTGGCACATAGAAAGAACTCAATAGATGGTACTGCTTTATTTATCCTCACTGTCATCCTCATCCTCATCATTGATCATTGCCATCATCATACTCATCATCAATCTTCATCATTATCCATCATCAGTCTTCTTTTTCTTCCTCCTCCTCCCCTCGTCTATCATCATCCTCATCATCATCACCACCACCACCATCGTCACCACTACCTGTGTTTGAATCCTGAATCAGCTTTCCTGAGTGTCAGAAGCTTTTAGAGTCTTCACGGTACCTTGGAGGAAGTCAGCCCAACAGGTGACTGAAGTGAAAATGAGGCCAGATTAGTCAGAACATCCCATGTCACTGCTGTTGATGTGCCTTGATTCCTCTCTTCCTTCTGTTGGTTTCCTAGCTTGGCACTACGCCCCCTAACTCAGACATTCCATCCCCTGGCCAATCCTGATGTGCCAGGACACTGTACGCCATTGGGAAGGTTATAAAAGTTTTCTTTCATCCAGTTTCCTCACTTGGAAGTTGGGTATAATAATTCCTATGTCCTCACAGTTGTTATGAGGATTTGAAAAAGTGAATGATTATGAAATATTGCATAGTAGCAGGCATATTGTAGGTCCTCCAAAACTCTTTATTAATTTTGAGAGAGAGTGACTTGCTCGATGTCACATATCTTATTGAACCAGGGAATGCCCTTGGGTGCAGTGTCTAACTGTTGTTACATTTATGGCCCAGCCTCACGTTAAATATGGAAGGACAGGTTGTTGCTTGGATATGCTTGACCCAGTTCTCTGAGCTCCATATTTATCTATTTCTAAAATCCCTAGAGTGGCTTTTCCTCACCAATAGTAAGAGCCTTTTGGCTTTCTGTGATAGCTTTCTTTTCCTTCTTTCTTTTCCAATTACTTATGACCACTTGTTTTTTATACATAATTTAAAATACCAAAGCTGACACCCCTCCCCCATGTAACAGTTGGCAAAAACACTAAAAATATGCCAAAACTTAATTTTATGTGTGTACTTTTTTTTTTACCCTCGAACAAATAATAAAAAAAAAATTATACTTGCAAAATATGTAGTGTGGGTCTTGAATCAAGTAATCAAGTTACTTCTGCCAGATGCCTCTGACAGCATCCAAGAAGGTCTAGATTCCTGGGAATTACATTCCCTGTGTGTACCGTCCACCTGTCTGTACTCTGTGTGTGTGCAAGGTGTAGGTCGGATGCAGCCCACCCCCTAGGACACAATTCCTGGTGTTAAAAGGCAATACTAGGGCCATTTTTTGTTGTTGTTGTTTCAAACAGCGTATTTTTTTCTTAACAATCTGATGCTGAAGCAGACCTCCTCTGGAAAAGCAAGTCTGTTTCTAGTGCAGTTCCTTCCCAGCCCCCTCCCACCCTAGCCATATGCTTTTTCTATCTAACTCCCATCTCTTGGATGCCATAAGGTTTGGCAGAATCTTGGCATGGGGCTCAGAGATCTGAAATTATGTTGGGTGTGATGTCTGGCCATTTTCTCCTTGCCTGTCCAGCTTTTCTTTCCGTGGTAATATGGACGCGCATGGTAATATGGGTTTGATGTATTCCTCTGGTAGTTGGAATCAATTGCATCTCATTGATATTGATATGCTCACTATGATTTAAACACTGCCTTTTAATTTAAAGAATCTTATTGGGAAGGTGTTCTTAGCATATGTTCCCAAATGACATTATTCTTCAGTAGCTGTAATTCAGTGGGAACTAGATTCAGTACGAGCTGGATCATTGCCCCTTGGATGTGATGCTTCTGCCTACAAGTTGTAGTGCCACAGTGCCTAGCACCATTGATGAATGGTTGCTCTTGAGTTATTTAGTACAGAAGATGTACTTGCATTGTTATTGCCCCTATGCTGCAAACACTTCAGGGTCTAGTTGTGAAATACTCTAGAAAGACCCCATATCAGCTGCCATCTTGTTTCCCTGAGCTCTGCCTTCCTCAGCAACTTCCCACTGGGTTCCCTGACATCTTCTACCTACAGGGTCTCTCTTTCCTCCAGTCCTGAGCTCACCATAATTGAGAAGGCTCCTGTACTCCTTTCCCGTAACACTATAGTCCTTAAAAGGAACCCAGTCTCTACTCCAGATCCAGGCTCTACCAGCTTTCCATCATGTTTGGTCTCCTCTTGACCCACACCCTAACCCAGCTGTTAAAGTCGGTTTGGTGCTAACCAAATATTGGACCTAGTATGTACCACAAGGAGCTAATTCACAGTGCCTATGTCGCCATTCATTCATTCATTCATTCATGAAACATTTACTGAATCCCTGCTCTCAGATAAGCTCTCCCCCAGGCCCTGTGAGGGAGATAGAAAAATAAGGAGACAATTACACTATAATATAGTAAGGACTAAATTATAGGGAAGCACAGACTGCTATGAAAACAAAGAAATTTTAACCCATTCAGGGGCTGAGCAGAGGAGGTGGGGCTGTAGGGGGAGACATTTCTGGAATGCAAACTCATGGAGCTGAGTCTGTGCTCATTATAAGCCCTCCTGCCTCCATCCATGGGGCTAGTTTCTGCCTTAATTGTCTACCCTGTACTTCACTAGTTGTCCTTCCTAATTCTTCAGTCCCACCTTTGGGTGGAAGTCCCTCTCTGAACCTGAATTTGGTTGGAACCTAAGTACCCTGCTTTACTCCCTTTGGCACTCCCCGCCTGTCCTGGTGATGACATATGCCTGGTCCCCTGTCCATTGTTTGAGACCTTCCAGATCCAGGTCTACCATCTCTTGGCTCCTAAGTGTTTGATCTCTGAGCCATGGACTCCCATTGCTGCATCATTCTCCCGAGTAGTGAGACTGCCTAACAGAGGTATGTGGAAACCAGACTTTGGGAGCTTGGCTGGGGACCACACCAGCCTGGTCCTGGGCCAGGTTAATTTTCCCAGACCCCTTCTCTCTGGCCCCACCTTCTGGCTTCTCCTTCCAGCTCAGAGTCCACATTTAACACCCACCTCCCCCAAGGTTCTAGCATGGCTTACATCTGAGCACATCTGAACTACAACTGTATTTTACTTAGGTGATGCATGGGCTGAAGTTGGTAGAGTGAAATCCAAAAATAATTTTATTTTTTTCCCGATTACTGCTCTTTAAACCAGCTCTGTTGGGATCCCCTTTCCTATTCCTACATAATATCTCAAACGGAGATGTTAGCTTTTCTGGCAACTTCAGGTATCAGCATAGACTCATTTTTGGAGTATTTAGAAGTTTGATTTGAGTTAAATTAAAATTTCACTCTCTTACCCAATGTTAAGTTTGTCCTCTAATCCCCAGCTCAGGGTGGACTCAGAATCAGCTTCCTGCTGTGGAGATGAGAGACATGGTCCCTCCTTTTACCCTGCCTGCCGGCTCTTGCTTTCTCCCCCCCGATTCACCTACTGCTTCTGGATGAGTGGGGAGAAGGAATAGGAGCAAAATCTTAATTCTTATTTGACAGCTGCTGGCATAATTGGCCCTGATGCTCTCTGCGTGGCAGATGTGCAAATGCTTAAGGAGAGGTTGATTTTGTGAGTCCTTGAAGCTCCAGCTCTGGCCCTCCCAGGGATCTCTGGCAGTGGCGATGTATCCTCTGCGTGGCTGCCACCAACTCCTCTACAGTTCTTGTTCAGAGGGCCTTTCCAGACGCTTCCTGCTGGCATCTTCTCAACCTGCAGGCCGTCCTTCTGTGTGTGGGTCCTTTTAAGATGTCTGGAGCTTAGCTACTCTTGGTGAAGTTCACTTGGTCCGTGGGAAAACCGACATCCCTCCTTGCCTTACCTTCTGAGGTGAAGCTTACCCCCGCTGTGGCCGTCCTTCGCCACTCTGCTGTCACGGGCAGCTCCCTGGGGGTTGATGTGGGGTGAGTATACCCCACCCCACTTCCCTTCTTCATGGGGAGGGGACAGGGTTGTCTTACACTTCCTGCCAGACGGGCAACTCTCTTCAAAGAAACCTTTACTCTGACTCTCCTGAGCTTGTCTAGACAGAAGGAGTGTGATGCACTAAGGGATCCAGGACCTTTCAGCTTCAACAAAAATTCTGAGACGCCGGTGAAATTCCCACTTAACAGAGACACACTGTGGGATGTTTTATTGAGAAAATGTACCAGACAGGAATAGTTTGGCATAGTCCAGTCTTGGAGGAACTTGAATTTGAACTGTATGGATTCATGAACTGAGCCCCCCTTACTCCTCAGGGAAGCTCTGGTAGCTACAGCTGATGCTGTAATGGGCCCTCCTCACCCCAGCTGGCATGAGGCTCTACCAGCACATTCTGAACCACAGGATCTGGAGGGAAACCAGTGGAGAGCAGGAATCGAATGGGAAGGTTGTTGGGTGGATTAAAGCAAAACCTGCTGCCCACGGTGAGCCGCAAATATGCACTAAACAGGAAACAGGCTGACTGACAAAAGCTGGTCACAGTGACTGGCGATGTGTGTGCCACAGGAAACACCGTGTTTCCCCGAAAATAAGACCTAGCTGGACAATCAGCTCTAATGCATCTTTTGGAGCAAAAATGAGTATAAGGCCTGGTCTTATTTTACTATAATATAAGAACAGTCCTTATATAGTATAATATAATGTAATATAATATAATGTAATACAATATAATACTGAGTCTTATATTAATTCTTGCTCCAAAAGATGTATTAGGGCTGATTGTCCAGCTAGGTCTTATTTTCGGGGAACATGGCACCTGTTTAAGCCTGGCAGAACCTTAGTTGGTGTGGCTTACCTCCTGCCTGAGACGCAGCCAGTGACGATGGTGCATATATATATATATATATGAGAGAGAGAAAGGGAATGCAAATCAGAGCAAGAGAGGCAGCAGTAAGTAAAGACAATGTGAGCTTGGCTAGCTCTGGAGACTGGGTAGAGGGCACCCTCACCAGCTGAGCAGGCCTCGCAGTGGGTAGAAGAGCAATTTGTGCCCCTTCAGTGGATCATTCGGTTCTGAGTTACAGTTGTTACTGGCCTCCTGCTCACCCTCATGGGACTGTGTCCCAAAGAGCATTTGTATGAGGGGGTCAGTGACAATTATTCCAAAGGACATTAAGATTGGGGGTCCTGAGATGTGCAGACAAGGGCTTCTTAGAGGAACACGTATTTGGCTTGGGGCTTGAAGGAGAAGCATTTTTAGGAAATGCAGCGACTAGAGAAAGAGCAGTTCAGCAGCAGAGATCATTGGAAAAGGATCCCTGCACATCCAGCAGTAGAATAGACTGGACAGAGGCCAAGAATTGGGTCAAGAGGTCAGGGGTCACCCATACTTTGGCTGACCACGGTGGACTTGATTCCTTGCCTTCTTTGACGTTAATAAGTTCCACGCCACCCTGTTTAGCTGGAGTCCAGGTCCTGACCTCTACTGCTGGGTAGCCCCCTGTAGTGGAAGGAACTCACTCGCCATTACCACGTCTTCCCATTCCTGCCCAGTCCCTCAGCCATCCTGGAGAGCTGCATCTCTGCTCTCCCCTCCCTGCCACCTGCCACAGGTAGATGGGATGTCAGAAAAGCTTCATGGCTTTTTCAGTCAGCTTGGCCGACCTTCCCACCCGTGCTGTAGCCCCTGGCAGGTAGGAGACCCATGATGAAGATTTGTCAAATGAATAATGAAAGATAACGAAGGAGCAAAAGTGTGGATTTGGAGTTGGAATGCCTGGGTTTGATGTCAACTTGATCATTTTCCACTTGGACAAGTTTGGGCAAGTCACTTACCTTCCCTGGTCCCAGTTTCCACTTAGTCCCCATGGTGATTGTAAGATTTGTATGAAATCACTGTTAAATAATGTATAGATACCAGTTGTCAACAGGACTCGAGGGCCATGATATTAAAAACTACATCAAATTGTGTTTTCAAGCTAAGAAACTTCCAGAAATTATTTTCCATGGTTATATGCATTAGATCAGTGTTCCCCCATCATTCCTGAAGGTAAGAATTACTTGGAGCTCTTCTTAGAAAATGCAGATTGTTGGGCTCCTTCCCAGAATTAGAATTTCCAGGGGAGAGGCCTGGTCATCAGTGTATTTAGCAAGCATTTCAGGTGATTCATATAAAAGCTGGGAACTCCAGCTCTCCTGCTGGGGAATACTCAGGTATTACATACTGGGAGCCATTAGCGGAGGCAAGAGTGAGAAATGCAGGTTGAGGGTGGAAAAGACAGGCATTGAATAATTTATTAGAAGTGACTATCAAAGCCTTATTTTTTAAATCTTGGGCATTATAGTTGTTATCCGTCCTGGTTGTGAACCAAAGTCAGGAACCTGTGAACCCAGGCTGCCCCTCTCTTTGTTGCTCTCATCCTGAAGACTAACAACCCATCTCTGGCAGCTGCCCGGGAAGTTGGGGCACTGATAGTATGGAGATGGGGAAGGACACTGAGAACTGTCCCCTTTGCAGTCACTGGGGCTCCCGCCTCTGAGGGAAGGAGTCTGACGGTGGTGGTGGTGGGGGCGGGGGGAGGGCAGAATCCCTTGTGCAAGGCCGGCTTCAGCTTGACACAGAGGGAGAGCTGATCCAGATGTCCCTTCCCCTTGTGGGTAGAGAACTAACTTTAGTGCTCCGGAATGTAAAGACTGACCATAGAGGGGTAACAGAAATGCCACCCCTTCTTCTGGACAGTTGGGCTGGAGGGAACTGACCCTCCTCTTAACTTGTATTACACTCTACCCACCTCTTAGGGGACAGGACACTTTGTCCTTCGTTTTCTGATTACTTCTATAGCAGAGAAGTAACCAGAAATAACCTGGATGGTTACAACTGTACTCGTACATGTTCTTCCTGCGAATACCAGGGGTGGAAGTGAAGTTTGCCACATCCAGGTATGGCCATTAGAATTTCTCTGCGGTATTCTTGGCTGTCTTTCCCTTGTCTGAACAGCTACACGTTGGAAGGATCCAGATGCCTGATTCCTGTGTGAGCATATCCCTCCCAGACCTGCAGGGGACTGTGAGGGCAGTGAGAAAAATACCGCTGAGACGTTGGGCTGGTTATCATGGTACATCTGTCCCTGTAGACTGGAAATTCTGCGATGATGATCGATGTTCAGTCCGTCTTTAGAACCTCCAGAGCTAGAGACAGTGCCTGGAATTCAGTAGATGCGAATGAAAATGCTCTGGGTTGGGCTACTGAAGCAGAGATGATGAAACTGTGTTCTTTGAATAAAATGGTATAATGTTAAAAGCACAGGCTTGGAGCCATATTTACTTGAGTTCAGATTGTTACTCTGCCACACAGTAGTTCTAAATGTTAAATGAGAAGATGTTTGTGAAAGGGCTCTGTAAATCCCGTGGCATTACGGAAATGTTCATTAACGTCAGTTAGTTCAATTTTTCATTATTTCTTTGCCTTCAGTAATCTCCTTCTGCCCTGTTCTTTAGATACTGTCTTTCTAGCTCTGTGGTGATATTTGATAACAGGAGTTATTAATGCCCCAAACACTTACCTGGATGTCAGGTAGGACGTGATTTAAATCTCTTGGTCAAAGAGACTCAATGGATCACTTTCTCTTCTCTACTCAAGGTGGGCTTCTCCCTTCTAATGCGATCAGAATACTTTCTTCAATGCTCGGAGAGACAGACAGGTTTCATTTTGTACTTTCTTTTCTGAAATTAATTATAGCAGTACTTTATCAAAGTTAATTGTTAGCCACATTAGGGAATTGTTTAATGATTTGGTAGTTGCGTTCGCCAAAAATACTTGAGGCCAAAATTAGTAGACTCATGGGGAGGTGAAACATCTTGAAATTTGCAAGTTGCGCTTGAATAGTATTTTCCTAATTTGCCTGGTTTTAAGAACAACCTGGAGTGCTCATGAAAGCACAGATTTCTTGTTCCCGCCCTAGAGCAAATGAATCAGTGCCCGAGGTGATTCTTACCATCAGGCAAGTTTAGTAGGCACGGCTTTTACACATCCGGAAGACATTTTTGATACCTGTATTAAGGTTAATCCCAAATACCAGTCTATTTTAAAAGCTAACAAGCTCAACGTATATATTATTTTCACAAATCCAGTGTATGCATTTTTTTCTTTGCATATCCCCTCATATACTCACACACAGCCAAAGTGAAACACATTCCCTAGTAGGTAAAAGTAAGACATTTATAATAACCGTGTTTCCTCGAAAATAAGACCTAATCAGACAATCATCTCTGATGCGTCTTTTGGAGCAAAAATTAATATAAGACCCAGTCTTATAGTAAAATAAGACTGGGTAGAATAGAATAGAATAGAATACCGGGTCTTAGATAATATAATATAGTATAATATAATATAATATAATAATATAATACAGGGTCTTATATTAATTTTTGCTCCAAAAAACGCATTAGAGCTGATTGTCCGACTAGGTCTTATTTTCGGGGAAACAGGGTATTGGGTTATAAAGTTAATTCAGTTTCTGCTATCTTCCTGTTTATTTTTAACCTAGAAAAAGAAAGATGAACTCCCTGGCTTTTTTTTTTTAATTTCCCAAAAGAATTTGTTAAAGAAATATTTCCTTACACCTACATGGCTATTAGAAATTAGGTCGTTACTTCAATGGTTTCGGGTAGTAAGGCACTTCCAGACTATTGCGATAGGGCTGATTTGAAGATTCAGATTAAAAAAGAGGCACTATGTTAGGTGCTGTCCCACATATAATCTCCTTTAATATGCATAGCAATTCTGCAAGGTGTTATGATCCCCATTTTATAGATGAGCAAATAAAGGCTCAGAATCAAGAGAGTTCACCCCAAGTTACGTTGCTAGTAAGTGTCATGACTTTCTTGAAAATCTCATTAACAAGAATCACCCTTATTCCTGAAATGAATTACTGTTTAGTCTAGAGAGTTGACTTTACATGTGCTTTTTTTTTTTTTTTGAAATTAATGATTAACCTTAGTATTGAGAATAACAGCAAGAATATTGGTAACGTGCAGGAACATTTTTGTTGTAATGGAAAGACAACAGGATTTATAGTCAGAAAAAAATACCACTTAGGAGTTATGTGACCTTGAGCAAGTTACTGAACTTTGTTGAAACTTAGCCTCTGAAAAATGAAGACAGTAGCGCCCAATTCACTCTTGGGAGAGAGTTGCGAGAAGTGAATGAGACAAAAGATTTGAAAAATCTGAGTGTCTGTCACATGGTTAGTACTTAATAAAGTTGTATCTTTCTTCTTTTCTCCTTCTAGTCACAATTTGAGTATCTGCAATTTAAACCCTGTCATTATCTATGTTTTTCTCAAGCTTTCCACCAACCTTTTCCTAACTGTACTAGGATTCTCAATAATAGTATTTAAATGTATACATAATAACTGACATTTATTATGTGTTTCATATGCATCATCTCCTTGAATTCTCACCACAACTTTTTGAGGAATATATTGTTATTATTTTCAATTCATAGATGAAGAAGCAGATGGAGAGAGGGAAATGACTGTCCAAGGACACGCTTGTAATAAATGGTAGAGATGAGATGGAGCCAGATCTGCCTTATATTCTTAACTAACATCTTCCATTGCTTCCATAAAGATAACTGCATACCAATTTTTCTAAGTATGAAGAGATGGGTTCCTAGAGGGGCAATATGGGTTCTCTGCTTTTCCCAAGACTGTTAACTTTGGTTTTGAAGAATGGGTCAACTTGCTTATGTCCTTCTTTGGGAACTGGCATCTTGTGATGGTTAATTTTCTGTTTCAACTTGACTGTACCATGGGGTGCCCAGGTTAAACATTAATTTTTGTGAGAGTGTTACCGGATGTGATTAGCATTTGAATCAGTGGACTGGGTAAAGCAGATGGCCCTCCCCAGTTTGGGTAGGCATCATTCGATCCACCAGGGGCCTGAATAGAATGAAAAGGTAGAGGAAGGTGGAAATTCTCTATGAGCTGGAACATCAGTATTTTACCCTCAGACTGGGACTTACACCAATGGTGTTGCTGGTTCTCAAACCTTTGGTATCAGACTGGAACTTATGCTACCAGCTTTCCTGGGTCAGTATCCAGCTTGCAGATGGCAAACTGGGGACTTCTCAGCCTCCATCATCCCATGAGCCAATTTCTCATTATCTATCTATTATCTATGTATGTATGTGTATCTATCTATCTATCTATCTATCTATCTATCTATCTATCTATCTATCTGTCATCTATCTAATCTCCTATTGGTTCTGTGTCTCTGGAGGACCCTGATTAATACACGTCTAATCAGGCTAATTTTTAGTATACTGCTTAATCTCTTATCTTGATTTTCTCTGAGTTTCCTTGTGATTTGTCTAAGTGGCAGCAGTGGCAATGGCAGCAGAACCATCAACAAAATGGTTTTGATGAAGAAAGTATTTATAGTATTGCTACACCTTTATCCAGCGCTGTTAGAACACCGAAGGACTTGTGGATGAAGGCACTGCCTCTGTTATTAATGCCAATGTTTTGTCACTGATTTAAAAAAAAATCTATCATAAAGTTTATTTTTCGTAACAAAGCCACGCCTCCCAGATGCTTCACCTTTCTTTATCATTTGTTCTAGTTCCTCTACTACCCTCTAGTCCTTCTAGCCCCTCTTCTACATGCATTCTTGGTGGGTAATAACAACAACACGTATGAATGGAGCCCTTTATACTTTATAAAGCACTTCCAACTATATAATCTCATTTTGTCCTCATGCCATCATTATGCTATGCTTTCTACATGGAACACTCTCTCCCTTTGAGTACTGGCAAACTCGTATTCATCCGCTAAGACCTAGATTAAATGTCCTCTCTTTGCGACTTCTGAACTTTCCAACATCCTGCCACTCTGACAGATTTGCTATTCTTGAACATATGAAGTATATCCACCTTCAGGACCTTTGCACTGGCTGTCCTCTCAGGTTGGAACGCTTTCCCCAGATGTCTGCATGACTTCTCATTTTATTTCAGACTTTGTTCAAAAATCACTTCTTCCAAGAGGCCTTCATGACCATGTGTTTAAAAATAAATCTTTGGTAGACATTAGCCCATTACTAATGTTCATGAATATTGGTTTCAATTATACCTCACTAAAGCCAGAAAATATTGGGTCATAAATTTTAATAAATGTACTGTACAAATGTAAGATGTTAATACAAGGGCAAACTGGGTGAGAGGGTATATGGGAAATCTCTGTAGTGCTTCTCAGTTTTTCTGTAAATTTAAAACTGTTCTAAACAATAAAGTCTATTAAAACAAGGTGCAGGTCCTGGGCTAAGTTGCTGGGCGCGGAGCCCAGGAAGCTGCAGATTTATAGATTCAGGGAATTCTCATCAGTCAGTATTTAAAAAACTACTGGCTGATCACATGCTTACTGTTACTTGGTTGCTCCCAGGTAGACGTGATTTAATCAAAGTCATGGAGCCTGTCTCCTAGCTCAGATCCTGGGCTAACACAGAGCCTGGCTCAGGAAAGTGCTCCATCGAAGCCGAGTGAATAATTAACATTAAAAGCCAGTTCTGCACGTAGGATAGCACCGTGGAGAGGAACAGTTAAAATAATAACCCCCTGGGTTCAATTTCAACTAATCTTAATGACTGAGCACTTGCTCTCAGTCATTGCCCTCTCGACTTCATCAGGAGTCAACAGATATTTACCTGGGGCAAACCTGCAATTGTTAATGATTCCTGGTTCCCATTGACTGGTCTTTGAAAGGCAGGAATTGCTACTTGCAGGCCTAGGGGGTGTGTTCTCTGCTCCCGAGGTTGCTGGAAGAATGGGGAGGAAGATGGTGAGGGGATGAGGATGAGTAGTCTGCAGACATCCGGGTGCATGCTGAGGGTGCTGCTTTCTGTTTTTTTGTTAACTAAGCAGAGCTGGGAACTGAGCCAGGCCACAGCCAGGGGAATCTTCCTGCTCATTCACACTTAGGTGGCATAGGCTCCCTGCTGCCTGACTGCATGCTTAGACCAGGGAAGCTCAGCTACCTAGGGAACCTATGCTGAAAGCTATAGAAGTGCAGTATCTCCTCCCTCCTCTCCTGGCTTCCCTGGGGTCTGGTCCCATATTTGGTCATTTTCTTCCTAGAGCAGTTGCCCTTTCCTGGCTTTCGTCTTTCCCTCTGGCATCAGATCCTAATTTCTTTCTTACTCTGGGACAGCAGCATTTCTGTAGCTTGAATCTTCGCTAACAACATTCCTTGTTTGGCCCTGCTCTGGGACTGCCCATCGTATTCTGCCTTTGTAGAATCCAGTCCTGGAGATTAAATGGGCTGTCAAGGCAAATTCAAGAGCAACTTTTGAAAGTGCTCCTAGAAGTGAATCAAGAATAGCAGCTGGCTTACTCTGTGCTAGGCAATGTGTTGTGTGCTTTGCATGTATCATCCAGGCTTTAAAAAGAGCCCTATGAAGAAGTATTATAAGCAGACCCATTTTTTAGAAGAAGAAACTGAGGGTCAAAGAGGTTCAGTTTCTTACATCTAGTAAGTGGCTGAGATGGCCTTTGAGACTGTGAGACAGTCAGTTTCACACTGCTGTTGGTTAACAGAAGTATATGCATTAACAGAGACTAAATAATGGTGACTTAAGAAAATAGAAGGTTTACTTTTCTCTTTCATGAAATCCAAACTAGAATGAAGGGATGAAGAGCTGGGTGAATGTAGCAGACAGGTCTGTATTGTGTGGTGGCCAGATCCCCTCCATTCTCACCATTTCAATGCACTCAGGTCATCCACCTCCTAGTACCTATTCCTGCCTGAGGACTCTCTCTGTCCCTAGGACGCTCTCTGCCTGGAGTTAGGCAAACTCAAGGTACCAGGGAATGAATGCACCCTTCTTCCAATATCTATCAAATGTATACAGGTTTTGGTTTATAAGTACCCCAACTCCCTGACCCCTTTGGCGGGATAACTCTGGGTCACATTCTATACTCTCTCCCAGTATTCCCATTATGATTGAGCTCCAGCTGCTCTTGGTGGTGATGGCTTGGTAATGTACACCTGCCTGGTTTCTTTCCCTTCTCTGTTTCACTTTCCCACACTCTGCCGTGTTTCCTGGAATCACCTCTGAAATAAATGCACTGAAATCCTATCTCCAAGAAAGCCCAAACCAAGCACAATAGTGGTAAACTCTACATACCCTCAGGGACCCAAGTTCCTTCTGCCTTGTTGCTGTATCATCCTCTAGGGTGTTGTCCTCATCTGCATGGTTAAAGCTGGCTTATTACGAACATGTGCATTTTTTTCATCCCTGAGAACAAATAGAAAGTGGAGCACAAGAAGCTTCCTTTTAATGGCATACCCAGAAGTAGCACACATCACTTTCCCTCACATCCCATTAGAATCTAGTCACGTGGTCACACCTAGCTGCAAGGGAGTCCTTGTTCTCAGTTAAAACTCAAGGGTTGAATTACCAAAAGGAAGAAGTGGATAATGGATTGTTGTTAACTGTAGATACAACGCTATTGTCTCATTAACTGATTGGGTGGGGGAGGAGGTGGTCTTGGGTGGAATTGATGAGATTAGAGGGGTAGCCTACGTTGAAATATAAAGGGTATTTTGCAGATTAGAGGGTTCTGGCTTCATTGTGACGTTTTCCTCAGGTATGTGATTTGATGGAATTACTTTGAAAAGAGCCCTCTGTTGACAGTGATGAGTTGAGTTGATGAGGCAGGACTGGAGCGTGGATCAGCAGGTGTCTGACTTTTGCTGGAATCCAGCTAGGAGCCAGTGGGGGCCTGATGTGGGGCAGTGGCGGTGAAGACAGTGATGAGGTGGCTAGGATGTGTTTAGTCATTATTGAGATGAGAGTTCAGGAAAACATTGAGGATGACTTTACAGTGTCAAGTTGGACTCCTGGGTTCTGTGTTCAGAGAGCCAGAGCACTGTGAAACACTTCTATATCAGTCTAGAGTCAGTTTCTGCATGAGAGAAAGTTGTTTTTCTATGCCCAAACCCTCACTTGCCAAATGCATCTCCTCAGTTAAGTCACTCCTAGCCTCAGTTTCTTTGCTTGTGAAACAGGCAATTTTTATCTTTTGTGGGGCATTGTTACAATGAATAAAGATGGTAAGAGCTTTTGAGGGTTGATTAAATGGGAACAGTTTTATAACAAGGAAAACTCAAGAAAGACTTACAAAGTGAGATGGCTGAGAACTGAAGAAAAGGGAACATGACATAGGGACATTTTAAAGAGGGAGTTTTCAGAGAGAATTTTATTGTGTTTGGTGTGTACTTGTTGGAAAAACTCAGGCTTTGTTGTCTAGCATGTCAGAGCTTCAGACCTGGCTCTCCCACACACTTAGCTGTGTGACCTCAGGTAAGTTACTCAATCTCTCTGAGCCTCAGGCACCTCATCAGGAAAGCAGAGACAAGCATCTCTCCCTTATAGGGTTGTGAGTATCACATGAGAGTGTTAGGAAAGTGCCCAGTACAAATGCTGGCACACAATGGGTGCTTAACAAATATGAATTCCCTCTTCTCTTTGTTTAAAAGATAAATAAAAAGATCCAGTTGACTGTTGGTTTAGTAAAAAAAAAACATGGTTAATTCAGAGAGGAAAACTCATCCCATCAGATATTTGGAATTTGATCAAGGGAACCTGGTTATTTCACTCAAATCTTCTTTTCCCGATAGTTGTGTTGGCACAGTTTCGGCATAACCTTTATCAGAGCCACTTGCTAGAATACTAACAGAAGAAGGCACTCTGGAAATACAAAGCAGAATTGATATGGTGATTTTAGAAATATAAGACAGGGTGACATGAAATCGATTAAATAACATTCCTCCCACTTCAGGGTAATGACTCCAAAATTGAGGGGAATGTGTCCAACAGAAGGAAAGGGAGCCATAGTTTGGGGTCCATATGTCCACTTCATTTTGCAGTTAGTCCTAGCTGCCCATCTGTTCGTGACTGCCTAGCCTAGCCATGGGGCTTATAAAACGGTATCCACATAGTATATGGATGCCTTCACGCAACAGATGTGAGAATGAGGAATGTCCACGTCTAATACCAAGCCCATTCACCATCCCTTCGTGCCTCTTTCCATTCTGTTTTCTCCTGTTTGCCTTTTAATATCGCTCAAATATATTTCTCAATTATTTTTGTTATTTGTAACAAAATGGGTAAAGGAAAGAATTGTAAAATTTATGAAGTTGCTCTTCTGTGCTAAGTATTTGCTGGATACTCTATGTCTAATATCTCATATAATCATCACCATCGGGGGGCATGATGAAGAGACTTAGCCTCAGAGAAGTGAAGTCACTTGTCCAAGTTCATACACTAGGAAATGGTGGCACTGGGATTTAACTCTAGTCTATCTAACTGGAAAGATTTTACTCTTGGACTAATGATGAATAATGATTACACTTTCTCTCTCTCTCTCTCTCTCTCTCTCTCTCTCTCTCTCTCTCTCTCTCTCTCTCTCTCTCTCTCACACACACACACACACACACACCACCACCACCACCACCACCACCACCAAACCAACCAACCCTCCCCAGCTTTCGGTCTCTCCTAATGTATAACCTCTATTTTGAATTTGAGCTGAAATGGCTTTCTTGATGCTAACGGATGAGCTCCCTCTAGTGGCAGAGCGTGGTTTGGCGCAACCTCAATGGCTTGGGGGCACAAGTAAATGCGAGAAAGACAGGCACTTTCTTTTATGTAGTACAATTTTGTCTAAAGACACATTATTAAGACTCTCATAATACAATGCAAAAATGGAAACCAAATCTGGGTGGACCCCCCCCCCCATTGCGAAGTTAATGCTGAGGGAAATGATAACCCCTGTTTATCCCAGTAAAAGGACAATGGAATCAGCATTTTCACTGAGCTCTGTGACATCCCAAGAGCTTTCACCTCCATGTCTCAGGGTCTTCTCAACATCCCTGGGAGGCAGCTGCTCTTTCCTTATAGTTGAGATAGCTGGGAATCGGAGAAGTTAAGTAGCCTTTTCAAAGTTATACATCTGGTCAGTAAAGGAGCCATAATTCTAATGTGGGCTTCTATTTTCAGACCTTGCTTTTTTAACTACACATGGACTCTTTCCAGGGCAGATTCATACCTATATCACAGTGAATTATCTGTCAGGCGAGGGACAGGTAATCATGGTGGCGATATCACAATTAAATGAGACAGATTGAATTATAATGTGTCGTTATAATTTCCTGTCCCTCTCTTCTCTGGTCCATCCTCTCACTGTCCCAGAAAGATTAAAATAAAACAACAACAAACACAAATTCCATTGAATCCTTGCTTGAAGACTCCCATGTGTCCCCATGACTGTCAGGATAAAAATCCAAACTTGGCATATAAAATCTTCCATGATCTGAACCCTCCTTACCTCTCCAGGCTTACTACCCTTTGCACCTTAACCTACTGCCAATTTGGGAAACTCACCTTTTTCATCTTTCCCTACAAACATCAGCTCCTGTCACATCCTGTGCCAATTTCTCCATCAGGAGCAATTCTACTAACTTTCCCTTTCCAGGTGAGGTGACACCTCTCACTAAAGAATCATGGAAATCCCATGGGTAATGCTCTGTTGCCTTCTTGGCTCTTCTCACACTTGATTTGTAATTTTACTTTAAGCCTTTCTCTCTCTCTGTCTCTCTCACTGGACTGTCACTTCTGGCTTAGTGCCTCTCTGGATCCCCTGACACAGGAACACAGTTCCTGACACACAGTGAATTTACTAAACGTTTGCTGAATGGCTTCTGGAAAGGTACAAAGGGATGTCTTTGGGAATTGTGGGCAGAATCAAAACCCACTGGATATGCTAAATAGGGTTTAAGGGTACTTGACAATTTGTAATGAAAATTTGTTGCAAGCCTGCATTCCGATGCTATTGGCTGTCGTGTTAAATTCAACGTAAAAATAAAAAAGTACATTTTTAGGGGGAAAAAAAAAAGATTGGAATAGTGCCATTTGGTTAACCTTGGGATATTTTTTTCCCACCATACTCCTAGAAACTCTTTTGAGCATGAGGAAGAGATGGAAGTTTGTGGCTTCTTGAATGACAGCCTTGAAAGATCTGGGCTGTTTTGCAGCCCAAGTGCAGATTAGTGGATCTCTGCTAGAGGGTGCGGGAGGAGAGAACTCTCAATCTTCTCTACAGCCTACCCTGGACCATCTCACTTTTCCCTCCAAGAATCCATGATGATCTGACCCAGTGGCTCCCTACTCAACCTTCCTTGAGTTAAGTTTTGAATTATTTTAATCACCGTCTAGAAAATCTTCTGATAAAATAATTCAAGCTAGGGTCTTTGACTCCCTGAAACTCTTCCATTCTTGACCAATGACTTAGCATCTGCTTGAATCTAGCGGGCTCACTATTCTGAAAACAGCCCATTCATTGTTATGATGCACATTTTTCTTAAATATTTATCTAAATGCTGCTTCCGTTAACATCCTACTTACTAGTTGGTGGATGTGGGGGCATCAAACCCTCTTTGCTTCCCTCCTAAAAATACTTTCCTCGTTGCCAACTTTTGAACCCCTTTTGCTCAGAGACATAGCTAATGGCTGCCCCTGAGCAATCTCTGAGCAGGCTTGGAGGTCTGCCTGCAGCGTGGGCTGCACACAGCTGTCACTATAAATGTGAAATGGAAGATAACGTCTGCCAGCCGCAATATGAATGCATCCATAGCTTCCTCTGGTGGGAGATGGTCAAGGCTGGAAAAAACTATTTATTACAAGCCACGATAACAGGAATTAAAAACCACCCATGCTCCCTTAATCATAAAAATCAATGGTTTTATTTTTTGTGTTTGCTGCCAATGTCTGTCCATATGCAGAGCTCATTTTTATAGTTACACCGATAAGGTGGATATTTTATATTGTGCTTCTCTCTACTGCATGAATTCTGTTTCTCATGTCAGTTAAAAGTTGCCTGAATTATTTCAATGGCTATAGAACCGTTCTTTGAGTGGAAGCACGATGATTTACTCATCTATTCCCTATCGTTGGACAGGTAACTTGTTTCCAGGTATTTGGTAATCGTGGATTTAGTGCAACTGAATGCCAACCCTTCCCATTCCACACATGGCCAGCAGCAGCTGCCACGGACCCTGGACAGGGTCTGTCATGTTTCAGGGCAATAGTCAATGGGGCTTGAACACACCAGTGGGGCTGAGAAGAGTCCTAATGCCTTCTCACTGGTACCCACAGAGCTTGAGGAAGGCTTGGCTTCTTCATGCCCAGGAAACCCCCACCGAGTGGCTCCATCTTCCACCTGAGCTTTTGTCGTGGTTTCCAATTTTTTCACAGGGAGGTGGCCCTAGCCCTTGTGGTTGACTCTGACACCCTCACTAATGCTGCTGCGGTGGATGCTATGATGGCCCCCAGATCCCTTTTCAGAAATGTGGGTTGCGGTCCCCAGCTGCTGGGGGCGTTATCTGCAGACAGCTGTGCAGGGATTGCCTCCTTTGAAGACAGCCACCTCATCAGGTCCATAGCCCCTTCCATGATTGATCCAGGGATGTAAAGGCCTGACTCTTTCTCTCTCTGCAAACTGGGAAACTGAAGGGTCATACCAGCCTCAGACCTGAGGCCTCCATCCAGGCTGTATTACAGCCCAACTTCTCCCTCTGCCTAATTCTGCTTGTCCTCCTTCCCTCCCTTCCATAAGCATCTATCGCAAGAACACACCTAACAGACCTCTTTTATGCTAATCTCCATCTCAGAGTTGGCTTCCTGGGAAATCCAACCTGTGACACCTTCCTAGTCCCTTCTGCATGGGACTGTTCCCACAGCAGTTAGCCACGTCCTGAGATACTACTGCAGGTGGGAGTCCCCCTTCCCCTGGGCCACAGCCTGGGATTCTGCTGCAGGGGGGATGTCTTCTCTCCCCCAGGCCGCAATGCTGCCCTCAGCTCCATTCACTGACCCCTGGCAAGGTCAGTTTCCAGCTCTTCTGAGATTGTTTTCAACTCTTTTCTCCCCCTTAAACTTCCATAAATTACTAAATTCCATAAATTACTTACTAAATTCTGGTGACTGACTGATTAGAATATGCTGAAGGACTCCTTACCTTCCTTCTCTCTCATGCATCTTTTCCTTTCTTCCCCCATCACTACTCTGGCGGGAGGGGGTAGCCTCCATCATCTGCTCCCTGCTTGGACTGTAGCCACGCCCACCTAAGTGGCTTTCCTGTCTGCTCTCATCCCTCTGCGTCCTCCACACCACAACCCGAGGGACCATCGTAAAGCTCACATGTGCTCATATCATTCCCTTGCCTAAACCCTAGACCAGGGGTGTCCAAACTTTTTTCAATGGTTTTCACCAAGGGCCATATGCGATAAAATACACAAACAGCCGGGCCACTCACTCGAGGTGAAGTACGCATTGCCTCACCTGGTTTATTTAAGTAAACTAAATATATTTTTGGAATTTGCTGCGGGCCAATTAAAAATGGATTGCGGGCCGCAGTTGGCCCGCGGGCCGCAGTTTGGACACCCCTGCCCTAGACTCTTAGCAGAAGCCTTAAGTCGCTGTGGTGTGGGCACACCTGCCTCTGAGCACCTCTAGCCCTGGTTTCCCTCTGGTCTCCTGCGTACTACACGCTCCCACAAGCTTCCAAGCTTTTGCTCAGGCTGTGCCATCTACCTGGAACACCATTTGCAGCCTTCTTCACCTGGTTAACTCTTGCTCATCCTTCCAATTCAGCTCAATAGTCAATCTTTTCAGGAATCCTGTTCGTAAACCTCCAGGTTGGGCTAAGAGGCCTCCTTAGAAGGTCCCATGACACCCAGTGCTTACCATGTCCTTTAGTATTGAAACAAGTGTTCACTTCTCTGTCTCATCCACTGTACAGTGAATCCTTTGAAGGCCGTGAGCAAGTATCATTCATACCTGTATCTCCAACACCTGACATAGCGCCCAGCACAAAGCGAGCCTCAGTAAAGGACCCTGCTGGCTGTGTGACTTCTGGCTGTGTGACCTCTGACACTCTTGACTTGTCATGCTGCATTGGGTTGCAAAGTATATCTATTTAAATTGCTACAAGCAATGTGCAAATGAACCAATTTCAGTGTAACCTCACTGAAATTGGGTGTTGTCAGCCTGAAATTTGATGGCTATAAAATGCCCTACATTGTTTTGATTGCATTTTAAAAAATAGATGTTAGAATTTAAATTGCTGATTAGGAGCATCTCTTCTTATATAGATCAGGTATTCCTGTCCTTTACCTTTGCATTATCACCTACAATCTCAGGTCAGTTTCTTGCCTTAGACTCACAACCATTGAGGTGGGCTTGTCGAAAGGTAAGTTGGCTGGGCTAAGGCTGTGTGACCCGTTTCCAGCATCTGTGAACCTCTCACCATAGCATCTGTGCCGTGGACTTCCTTGGCTTCTTATTTTGAAACATGCTACACTGGAAGGAGTAAGAGACGCTGAGGGTCCTCTTGGAGGGTGCAGAGCTGAACTCACATTTCCCATGAAACGTAGAAAAGTGCTGAGGTACAATCCACAAAATCAAATCGGGTATTTGTGCAGTATGCCATGAATCTGCACACATTTTTGTTTTTAATTGGGGAAGAGGAACAGGACTTTATTGGGTAACAGTATGTACTTCCAGGACTTTTTTCCAAGTCAAGTTGTTGTCCTTTCAGTCTTAGTTGTGGAGGGCGCAGCTCAGCTCCAGGTCCAGTTGCCATTTCCTAGTTGCAGGGGGCGCAGCCCACTATCCCTTGCAGGAGTCGAACCGGCAACCTTGTGGTTGAGAGGACGCACTCCAACCAACTGAGCCATCCGGGAGCTCAGTGGCAGCTCAGCTCAAGGTGCCGTGTTCAATCTTAGTTGCAGGAGGCGTAGCCCACCATCCCTTGCGGGACTCGAGGAATTGAACTGGCAACCTTGCGGTTGAGAGCCCACTGGCCCATGTGGGAATCAAACCGGCAGCCTTCGGAGTTAGGAGCACAGAGCTCTAACCACCTGAGCCACCGGGCCAGCCCCTGCACACATTTTAAATAGTGTTTTTAATACTGTTGTTTATTTTGTCATGTGTCATTATGTCCTTTTTAAAAATGTTCCTCTTTGTTGTGATTTTATCTTTTTTTTTTTAAGGCAAAATGGTCTTACGACCAATTAGCTATTGAGGCAAAAATGTTTGCCGCAAAAACACTTGTGACAAAGATGTCTATGGCAAAGTGCCTAGGACACGCCAATACCAGACATGATGTGATGTAGAGGTAGTTACATCCCTCTAGACTCCTGGGCTTACATCCACTGAGTTTGTAGGTCTTTATACCTTGTGGACGTGAGTGTCTATAGCAATATTTGCTAATGTACACACATGTGCAAACCATGTAGAATTCTTTAACCCTCACATTAGCTCTGTGAGCCCTGTTTTTATCTTCATTTATCCCTGTTGTTCACAGGTGAAAATTGAGGCTTAGAGAGGCCGTGACTTTTCTAAGATCAAGAGCCTATGTTCTTTTTAACATGGAGCAGATAAATATGTCTATTTGCCCCCTACTTTTTTTTTTTTTTTTTTTTGGACACCATTTGAGTTTGGAAACCATTACAAGTTTCCAGGTAGAAAAAAATCCAAGAAGAACAAGAATTGAGTTTAAGTTTATGTGATGAGCGATGACCAGCCAGCACCCCCTCTCCCTGCACTTTCTCCTTTGATTTTTTTCATGCATGCTACCGGTCAAGGAGACACATTAGATGATGACCAAAGACCAAAGAGGGCTCTTTAATGAGAGAATGAAAGGCATGAGGTGGTATTCCCGACTCCCTGTGAGCTTGGGCCCTTTGGTGTGCTTTTGGTTTTGGAACTTTAAAACCCCAATGCTTCAGGAAGTCCCTGGCCACCTAACTTTCCCCACGTGGGTTTGAATCAGTTCCACCCTCACTTCCTGGGCTCTTTTCCTCTTTGTTAATTTCCAGTGGGATGCAGTGATGTTCCTCTATAGGTGTTCTGTTCTCTTGTCCTGGTCCTACCCCCACCCCCGCCGAGGCAGGAGGTGCTCTTCTACTGCAGATACCTTTCCCCTTTCCAGGTGGGTGGACTCAGTGTGGCATCACCTTCCTTGTTCATCAGAGCAAGGAAGGGGGCACCCAGTACTGGCCACTGTGACCCCTTACTGTGGCCTGAGGTGTGCTCCCCCCCATGCCTCTCCATCCCTGTATCAGGATGCCCACTTCAGACAGTGGTTTTACTATTCCTGAGTTTCCACAAGCCTTGATGGGGCCCCTATAATTGGCCTGTGTTTTGGCTCCCCCTTTAAGTTCCTGTGCTGGGGCCTCCCTGTTTGTAAGGCTGCCTTCCTGTTTCTCAGCTCCAGTTTTCTTGGCCTGACCCCCATATGCCAACTAGGGACCCACCTTCTGTCTGGGCATTATCTATTTTTCTTTATGATTAAATCCCCAGATCCAGTGTTTTGCCTGGTACATAGTAGGAGCTGAATTTATATTTATTGAACAAATAAATTGTAAACATTCAAGGGAAATGGGTATTGCAGGCATGGATGTAGATCAGCTATTTGCTTTGAATAGCAGGATGATTTTTGAGAGTTTGCATTGTTTAGTTTCACCAAAACCCAACCTGTTAAAGAAACATTAGACCGATTGCCTTAGATTTTAAAAGGTGCCGGAGGACTTAATTTAACACACTGAAAGTCTTCAAATTTCAGAGCAGTTACTCTGGATGTTCGTGCTATATCATCCCCAATCCTTTTCACAACTCTGCCATTTGGATTTGATGTGCATTCCCTTCCACTTGGGGATAAACTGCTTTTTAATAATTCTGTAATAAAATGACTCCAGCCATCTTTGCTGTTCAAAACCTGAATCTGTCCAGGTATTAGTTGTAAACACACCCCCTCATAGGGTTTGAAGGGATTCTGATACCCTTTGGAGGTATTTCATATCTAAGAATTCACTTTTCAAAAATGAAATTTTGTGGTTATTTCTTTATGGCGAGACCAACCACTTTAGTAATAAAATAAAGGGGAATAATAGCGGCCAGGTGTCAAGTGCATGTGAGGGAGACTGTGAAGGTGGCAGAGGGCGCAGGAAGTTTTCCTCCTGGCCCTCCCTTTACTGCTGCCAGTTCTTGGGCCATCACTGAGGAAAGCCTTGGAGGCCCCGTTCTACTTGTGCTCCAGAGCTGCCACTTACCTATCTGCTCTGGATTTTAACACATTCTTCACATGGCCTCTGTTGTGGACTGAATTGTGTCCCCCCAATTTCATGTTGAAGCCCCAACTTCCAATGTGACTGTGTTTGGAGTAGGACCTTTGTGGAGATAATTAAAGTTCAATGATGTTAGAGGGTGGGATTACTCCCACAGAACTGGTATCCCTAGGAGAGGAGGAAGAGACCCCACAGTTCTCTCTCTACGCGCACACCCAGCAAAGCCATGTGACGACACAGAGGAGGCAGCCATCTTCAAGCCATGAACAGAGTTCTCACCAGAAACCTAACTTGTCAGCACCTTGATCACGGACATTTGTCATTGGATTTAGGGGCCACCCAGGTAATCCAGGATAATCTCCTCTCCACAACCTTAATTACACCTGTAAAAACCTTTTTCCAAAAAAGGTCACCTTCATAGGTTCTGGGGGTTAGGATGTGAATGTATGTTTTTGGGTCCACCGTTCAGCCCACTATTGACAAGTTATTTTATGTAACACAAATGATGACCAACATCTGTATGTTTCTTGATGGATGACCATGCCCTTCTCACACACATACTAGCGTGTGTGATTTGACAAATGCTGGGAGAGGGAGCTCTCATTATAATCTCTATTTACAGAGGGGGAAAGGGAGTTAGAAGTGGCTCGCTCAAAGCTACACAGTGAACAAAATAGGTGGCTACATTTTAATCCCAGATTTCCTGTCTCCAAATTCCATGTCCTTCTCACTCTGCCCCACTGTCTCTCAATCTGCGTTGATGAAATGAAGATAATAGTGTCAAAAAGAGTAACTAAAAACTGTATTGAATGCTTACTGTGGGCCTGGCTCTGTGTGAAGCATTTTATTTGCACTATCTCATATAATCCTCACCACAACTCTAAAAGGTAGGTGCTATTATTATGTCCATTTTATAGTTGAAGAGACTGAGGCACAGAGAGCTGAAGTTAGTTGTCCAAACTCCCCAGTTTGGCGAAAGGCAGAGGTAGGATTTGAATTCAGGTCTGTTTCAGCCCAAAGCCTAAAGTCTTAATCTATGTTAGTTGCTTCCTTGAAAGAATGATTTAGTATCTTGACATTTGCAAGTACCTATGGAATTAAAAAGCAAATAGCATACAAATGAACAATTAACAAGCTGGGCTTTGGAGTTAGGCTTGCATTCTCTTCGGTCTGCTTTCTGAGCCTAGAGAGGCAACATAAAATAGTTAAGGGCATGGATTCTGGAGCTAGTCTGTCTGGGTTTGAATCCTTGTTCTACCACTTACTATCTTCGTGACATTGAACAAGTAATTTCAGCCCCGGTCTCAGTTTCCCCGTCAGTAAAATGGGAGTGATACTCATAGTATCTGCTGTATAGGGGGTGCTGTGTGGGTTTTATGAGTTAATATTTGTAAAACTTTTAGTGCCTGTTACGTGATAAGGGCTATATGAGTGTTAAAACAAAAATATCAACCTCCGGGAGTCTCAAGCCAGGAGTAAGACGTACTTTAGGGAACTCATGTAAATGTTAATGTAAAAGCTCCCGACGCAGTACGGTAGACAACAAATGGTGGCTATTATTTTTATTTCATGTGAGGAGTGAAGGTTGCCTTGATCTCCTTCCAGGCCTTTCTTTGGCAAAAACATTAGCTCAGGACTCCACTAGAGGACGCTCTCAAACTTCCCTCCTAGATGGCATAGAGAGGCAGCATCGTCTTGGGTGATTTTTAAGGTTGGCAATTTGCATCAATCAGAATTCCTGGTACATAGGGGACGTAGTTTACTGGCATGAAACTGTGGAGGTTCTCAAGGGGACGTCTGGCTCTCCAAAGACCCTCACATCCTTGCAGCACCTGGGCTAGCTCCGTGCAGCCAGGTTTTCTCTAACGGCCTCCTCCAAAATGCACCCAGGCTTTTGCAGAGTGTGAGAGTAAGTAATTCATGGGGCACTGTGCATGTCACAATCCCCAGGTTGCACTTTAGTGTCTCATTGTTCGCCCCTGAGATTCTGGGACCTGGAATGGAGCCCATCCAGTTGTCTGCCTCCAGGGCATTAAAGATACACCAAGTTATCTTTTCAACTACACTGACTGCTCTTCCACCATTAGGCTCTGAGCTTTGTGAGGGCAAGGACTGGGCACAGGTGAGGTGCTGAGTGTATGAATGTTTCCAGCATCGAATTGCATGTGGGTAGCTCTGGCCTACCCAGCTTCCCAGAGTGAAGGAGCAGGGTTGGCTTCATGGGTGTGCGATCCGTGCAGTAGCACAGGGCCCTGTGCTTAGGAAGGCCTTGAACTTGGCTTAATATTCTGTCTCTGTCTTGAAATTCTTTCTTTTTTAAAAAACTTATTTATTTATTTTTTTAAGGAGGGCGCAGCTCACAGTGGCCCATGCGGGAATCGAACCGGCAACCTTGGTGTTATCAGCACCACGCTCTAACCAACTGAACTAACCCGCCACCCCTTGAAATTCTTAATACTTTTTGAATAAGCGTCCTGGTGAATCATGCAGCATCTCCCATGAAGGAGGCTTAATCTACCTTGAAATTCTCGAGCACAAGCCTCAGGAGCTCCAAAGGCCTGGTGTGTCCTTTGGATGGTGAATATCTAAAAAAGATGTACAGAAGTTTTAACACTTTTACTTGGTCACTGTTTTCTTTATTATGTGTGCCCTTGGTTCCATGATTAGAAAACATCTCCCTGCCTCCCCAAGATGATATGAGTATCTGCTGGTCTTTTTCTCCAGTTACTGCATTTGTTTTTATTTATCCACCAACCAGAGATTGAAGGTAAGCATTGCCTTTAGTCAATCAGACAGTTTTTATTTTGCTCAAGAAAGATAACAGTACAGGCCTGCCAAGGAAGAAACAAATGCACAGTCTGGCCTGCTGAGTGCTGGGGCTAATGGAAGGATAGGCTAGATTGAACTGGTCATGCCAGGGACTAACAGAAGGTCAGGCATCCCTGGATGCAGAAGGACAAGTCCTTGTTCCTGCCATTGCCCTGCCAACTTTGTTCCTTTGGGGACACAGAGAGACTTGTTGAATTAGGGGATGCTATTTGGAGGCAAAGGGACCTGGTCTGAATATCATCTTCTCCAGCATGTACAATTTCTGGGAACTTGGGCATAAAAAAGTGAGCAAGAGACATGGTCTCTACCCTCACAGAGCTCAGAGCCTAGGGGACAGAGCAGACGGAGAGAAATCACATAACAGCACAAATAGGTAATTATAAGCGCTGCTGTGCGTTATGATAGAACACCACAGGGAGTTATGAGTGCTTAACAGGGAGAGAGGATCAAGGGGCCAGGAAGGTATCCAGGAGGATTTGAGGTTTGAGGAGGGAGTGGAGGAGGGGTGTATCAGGCAGGGGATGGGAATAGGGGACTAGAGGGAAAAGCGTGTGCAAAACCTCGAAGACGGGAGGAAGAATGGGGCATTTGAGAAACTGCAAACAACCAGTGTGGAATGGAGGGAATGAGGGCCAAAGGGTGATTAAGTGAGACTGGAGAGAGGGTGAGTGTGCAAAGCAGAGATTAGGATTTTGGTCTCGGTCCTAAGAACAAGAAGTCCTTGAAACCGTACACATTAGGAGAATTTAAGCTTTGTGTTGTTAAATTGGGCGTCTGAGTTATGGATGGCAGAGTGGATGGGACAGGAGTGGGTAAGGGGCTGTGTGGCTGGCCCAGGCGAGGCTAATGGAAGCTTGGACCTGTTGGTGCATCAGTGGAAAAATCTAAGGGACATTCACAAAGTAAAAGAATGGGACTTAGTGATGGTTTGTTAGGGGTTGTGAAGATTAGTTAACAGGGAAGTAAGGATGGAATGAGATCATGTGGGAAAAATGCCTGCATACAGCAGGCACTCAGTAAACATTAGTTTCCTTCTTTGATCATGAACCTGGGTTTCTGTGGCTCTGTCAGTCTTGAACACCCACCCCCTTGGAGATGTCGGCCTATGGGTTCAGTTTCTCAGAGAGTTCACGAGCATCACTCCCAGCTTTCTAGATCCCATCCTGTGCTTCTGTGGCCTATGTCATTGTGGGACCTAGTGGACAGCTGTCCTCCATATTGAGATTACTGCCATCTAAGGCCCTGGAGTCCTCGTCCTCGTGCTGCTGAGGCAGACCCCTGCCACCACGTCCTTGCTGTCCAGAACACAAAGGCCACAGGGGAGGAGAGGCTGTATGCAGGAAAGTTCATCCTGTGCTAAGGTGAGGCTGAGGTCCTGTGAGGGGCCTCTGGTACCTGAGTCATAGGGTGAATACTGCCTGCCCCCTAAGAGCAGGAGAGTAGAGGGGCAGAGGCCACATGGGCTACTGTCTTTCCCTAGGTGATGGGTGGGAGGAAGGGGGTTGCAAAGAGACCCTGGGGGAAGGAGGGGCTCAGTCAGGGGCCACCCTCACATGCGTATGCATGTATGTGTGTACCTGTGTGCCCACGGAGGTGGACAGGGCCATGTTTATGAGCACACATGTAATTGTGTTATTTATGTCTGTGTGCTTGCATGCTTGGGCTCATGTCTGCATGTGCATATGTGTGCACACATGGCTCTCGGTTTTAAGCACACGCATGCTTGGGATGTGGGATGTGTGTTTGTATGCATGTGTGTGTGTCCCTGCAGGAGCCCTGGGTCTAAGCAGCTCCACCCCCACAGTCAACACGTGCCCCTGGCTGCCAGCAGGTGGCCCCTGAGCACCATGTGCTGGGCTCTGGGGAAGGGGGCCAGCAGTGTTCCTCTAGCCCTCTCCCAGAGAGAATCACTGCGGTGAGGACTGCAAGACCCCCCTCCCTGTTCTGGTCTCTCCCGGCTTTATCCCTGAGGGTCTGCTTACCTTGGGTTCCACCCTCGGCCCACACAGAGTCAGAGGCACCTCCAGTAGCTCAAGGAGACGTTGGGCATAAGGAAGATTCTGAATTGTGGCAAGATCCTGAGAGTGGCAGGGACTTGCCTTCTTTACATGGGGTTACTGAACACCTGTGATGCTTCCGCCTCTGTGCTGGGTTCTTGTGGAGAGATGCTGGCCCTGGACCAAGGCAGGCAGCAGGCATATAAGCAAGCCCCCAGCCTGGGGTAAGCCTGGGGAGCAGTACGGTCTGAGGATGAGGGTTGCTCCCTCTGGGTCACAGAAGGGGCAGAAGACAGTGAACAGGGATGCTGCTAACCCCTGCTTGAAGTGGCAGTGAGGCCAAGCAAGACAGATAGATGGCGTTTCCCTTTCTTGGAGGCGGGGCAGTACGATCATCCATCTTATAAAGACAGCAGCTGAATGTACATGTCTTTGTTTAATCCTGACTGTATAGCCTCAGGATAATCTGGAAGGCTGCAGAAAGAATCAGGGATCCAGTTGGACTTGATCACATGCCTGTGAGAGCCACCAGAATGCCGGGGACTCTGCTGTAATTGAGTCAGCTGGGTTATGTCCCAGGTGCGGTTCCTGCAGGGTGGGGCCCTGTTTTGCTTGCCTCTGGATCTACTGTGCCCAGTGCAGAGCTGCGCTGGGGCTGGCACTTGCTGGTGATTCCACAAATAGGAGCAGTGAGTGGGTGGTGGGCACAGCCTGGAGCACCTGGCAGGAGGTGTGCTTGGGTAAGAGAAGTTGGGATGGTGGAGGTGAGGTGGAAAGAGATGTGTGGAGTGTAACACTGAGTGTTGGATGGAACCCAAGGAAGGTGGGGTTGCTGAGAAGGAGGGCTCAGGTCGAACTTCTGTAGATTGTCGGAACTGCAAAGACCTGAGCCCATCAGGCGATCCTGTGGTTTTTACACTCTTTCCTGCAGGGCCCTAGGGAGTCCCCTGGACATACCTGAGGGTACCCAGGGGTGGTGGGGAGGGAAAGGAGAAAGGTAGAGGCAAGACTCTGGACTCCTGCCCTCACTTCAATTGAAGCAGCTCAGCTTTTTATCTTAAGGACAAATTGGAGTTCATTTTTAATCAAAGGAGTGATTATTGCGTGCCTACTGTATGCAACTCACGGTTCTGGATTCTAGAGATATGTGGAAAACAAGACATACAACATCCCTAGTCTCTTGACCCGTATATTCTAGTAGGGAAGATAAGTAAACAAATACATAGACAAGTCGGTTTTGGGTTATAAGTGATAAGAACACAATAAGACACAGTGACTCGGGAGAAGGAAGCGGTAGAGCTACTTGAGATCCTGTGGTTAAAGAATGGCCTCTCCAAGGAGGTGATATTTGAGCTGAGGCCTGAATGATGACAGCGGGAAGAGCATTCTAGATAAGATTTTGTTTGAAGAAAAAGCTCTGTGGAAAAATTTCCGAATCACTCAGTTAGTCTTCTTTTATTTATATTCATTTATTTAAATTTCAAAGGTAATACATATTCATTGTAACAATTTTAAATCTTATTAATGTATATAAAATGAAATGTAGAAGTAGCTTCTTTCCTCTTCATCTCCCCTCCCCTGACTCGCCATTCCATTTCTTGGAGAGAATCCTTTTATCAGTTAGGTGGCTAACCTCTCAGATTTTCCTCTGTGCATTTGCAAATACATATGTTAATTTCCAACTTTATCTCTACTTTCATGTCTCATCGGACATTTAAACTTAACAAGTGGACCACAGACTCTGGACTTTCTATCCTAAACTTTCCTCCCCCAGCCTTTTCCATCTTAGAAAATAATCCCACCATCCCACCAGTTGTTCAGGTGCCAAGGCTTGGAGACATCTTGATTTTTTCCTTTGCTGTCAAACCCCAAGTCCAAACCACTTAGGACATCCTATTGGCTCTACCTCCAAAATGTGCCCCATATCAAGACACTTCTTGCTCGCCACGGCCAACAACCTGGTCTACCCTGCAGGCACATCTTGCCAGGACCTCCTAAGTACTCTCCATCCTTCCACTGTTATTTCCTACAATTCATTCTTCACCTCGCTGCAAGAGGGATCTTATAAAAATGGTAGGCCTGGTCATGTCCCTCCTTGCTTAGTACTCTAGTGGCTTCCCAAACTCTTCATCTGCAAGCTGAAGTTCAAGGCCTACATGATATCAAGTCCTTGTTCTCCTCTCCAATCGCATCTTGGCCCTTTATTCATGATCTTTCGTCTTCCTCCTATTGTGTCTTGGGGCCTTGCCTTTGCTGGGCTAGTTCTTTGTCCTAATTCTGATCTTAGCTCAATGTCACCTTCAGGGAGGCCTCCCTCCCCTGATGGCTCCATGTAAATAGCCTCCCTTCTGCCCTCTCTCTCCCCACATAACGCTCTATCACATCCGCTTGTTTTGTGTCCTTTACAGTAGTTATGTTATTGGAACTATTGGAATGCATCTTGCTTACGTGTTTGCTTGTTTGTTGTCTGTCTCCTCTGCCCTCCACTGGAACCCAGGCTCCATCCGGGCAGAGATCTTGACTTGACTCTATGTTCTTGTTCACAATTCATTTGCTGGGCAAATAAAATTGTTTCCAGATTGTTGCTAATGAACAAGACGCTAGTGACCATTCTTGTACACACATCTTTGGGTAATTGTATAAGGGATTCTGTGGGACAGATACCTACAAGTGCTATTTCTAGGTCTGAGATGATATATTTTAAAATTTGATAGAGATATCAAATTACTGTACCGATTTGCAATCCCATGGACTTTGATTGAGAATACCTTTCTCAAGTCCTTGTCAACATTGGGTAATAGAAATCTTTCTTCTTTTTGGCCTATGTTATGAGCAGATACCAAGTATTTTGTTTCATTTTGTAGTTTCCTGATTATGTGAGGTTGAATATCTTTTATGTGCTTTTTGGTCATTTGTACTTTTTCTTTTGGGTAAAAAACGCATTGCTGGCCCCACCCCTTAATATAGTTCTGTTTGTGAGAAAGAAGAATAGATAACAGGTAGACAGTTACCAGTGTGCCCCGTACCATTTGGCTACTTTTGTCCTGGCTGTTTCTATCTTATTGATCCATAAGAGTTGTTGATATTTTATGAAGTTAACTTTGTTATATATGAGGCAAATACTCTCTTTGTTTTTCCTTAATCTTTCAATATTGTTTATGATATTAACATCTTCCTAAAAAACAGGTGGAGCCTTCACTTTTCTATTTCTGTTATTATGAAAATAGCAGGCATACCTATACAATTCTTTAAAAAAATCTATGAAAAGATATAAAATGAAAAGTGATCGCTCTCCCGTTATACTGAAGTAACCTTGTATATCTTTTCAAACAAATGCATCATGTTTATATGCATATTCATTCATCATTCATTTATTCATCAGTCATTCATTCCTCTAACAAATATTTACCAGTCATTTATACTGCCAATATTTATTGGGTATTTACTATATTCCTGGCGTTATACTAGGTATAGTAATAGTATTCATATACATATTATCTTTTATTTAAAAAGCTTTTTAGGAAGATGCATTTTTATTTTTTTACACTTTAGAAGCTTCTATAGTAGCACATACATATTTACCTCACTGTTTTTAATGTTTGCTCACTATTCTGTTTTATATATGCCAGGAAATATTTAGTCTTTTCCTTACTGATGGACATTTATAATGTTTCCTGTGTATTTGCAATTACAACAGTGCTTTAGTGCATAGCCTTGTAGATGTATCTTTGCAGGCATGTGCAAATATATCTGTAGGGCAGACTTTTAAAATGGATTGTATTTTAAGTTTGATAAACATTGCCAAATTGTCCTCCAAACCTGAATTCCAATTCACACTCCCATCAGATATGTGAGAGTGTGCATTTCTCTACTTTATTTGCAACCCTGGATATCGTGTCTTTTAAATTTTTGCAAATATAATGGGCAGAGAGTGAAACCCAGGGTTTCATTGTTTTATTTTTCATTTCCCTAATTAGGAGTGAAGCTGAGAATCTTCATATATCTATATATATATATATATTGGTCACCTGTATTTCTTCTATGAATTGTCTGTCTACATTTTTTCCTCATTCTTATTTTTATGAATATTTTTGAAATGGTTTTTTATTTTCCATTTACAGTTGACATACAATATTACATTAGTTTCGGGTGTATAATATAGTGATTTAGGCATTTATATAACTTACGATGTGATCACCCCGGTAAATCTAGTACCTATGTGACACCATATATACTTATTACACTATTTACTTTCAGTCTCTGTGTGTCTTTTGATCTGAAGTGAGTCCCTTGTAGGCAGCATACGAGTACGTAAGATTCTTGTTTTCTCATACATTCAGTGACCCTATATCTTTTGATTGGAGCAGTTAACTCATTTACATTTAAAGTAATTGTTGATATGTAGTTACTGTCATTTTATTATTCATATTTTTTATCTTTTCTTTTTTCTTCTTCTTAAAGAAGTACCTTTAACATTTCTTGTAATACTGGTTTGGTGGTGATGAACTCCTTTAGCTTTTTCTTGTCTGGGAAGCTCATTTAAAAAAAAAAAATTTTTTTTTTTTTTACTTTATTAAAATACTGAGTTTATTTCACATGTATATTTTTGTCTCCCCACCATTTCCATTTGTCTGACCACCATTACTACTATGTCCTATCATAACATTCCATACATACTTAAAACCAAGCAAAGGGTGGAGTCCCATCTTTAAAAATTAAACAGGCATTTTTGACAACACATTCTTGGCAATGGAACCTGGACAACATTTATCAGACACGGTAGGGCAAGTTCTCACTCTGCATTGTAAAAAGGACAGCCAGATAGCAACTGTTACAGAAATGAAATAAGATGGAAAATTTTAACACACTGTTTAAACTATTTTCTTAAAGAGACTTCCTCCACTGCCAGAGATCTTGAATAGCCTCCTGGTCAGTCATCCGGAAGCAATTCTTCATATAATTGATGAACTTGGCTTCCACTTTGGGAAGATAACCACCTTTTTCTATACTTGCTTGCATTTTTGCTTCAATGTCTTCTACAGATGTAGGCCCTTTTGGTGTTTTAGGAGTTTTTTTCCTGTTTTTTGAAGGATTCTTGACTTTTTGATCTTGGTGTTGATGGTTTTGAGTCTTTTCCATTTTGGTTTGATTTTTGAGCATTTTTAGCTGGAGTATCTCAAACAGATTTCTTTATAGGAGCATTTTCTTCAGTTTCCTCATCATCAAACTCATCATCATCATCATCGTTGTTATCATCATCATCATCTTCTTCATCAGCAGAAAGTTTTACTTTCTTTCTGTGGAAACTTGCTACCACTTCCAGGGGCAGAGCGCTTTCCAGATATACTTAGGAGTTTCACATCCTCCTCCTCATCGTCTTCTGACTCTGCATCTTCCTCTACAGCTACTAAGTGCTGTCCACTAATATATACAGGCCCTGAACCACACTTCAACCGTAAGACCACAGGTGGTGTTATTTCAAAGGCCCTAAAGGAAACCGTTGGCTGTACAGACATTTTCAAAGTTGCCAGTGTTACTTTAATTGAACTGCCTTCATAATCCATTGCCTCTGCTTCAACAATGCGCAATTCATCCTTTGCACCAGCCCCTAAACGGACCATTCTTAAAGATAGTTGGTGCTCATTTTCATCATTATCCACTTTAAAGCGATAATCTTTGTCGGCCTTTAGTTCACAACTGAAAAGATAGTTCTGGGGCCTCAGGGGGCTCATGTCCATGTCCATTGAATCTTCCATGGGATGGTGGCACGCACTTAGGTAGGAGAGAAGAAAGATGGAGATAAATGACTACTGCTCAGCAGCACAGACACACAAGACGGAATCGCACCAGGGACTGGGAAGCTCTTTATCTGTCTGAGTCTAATGATAGCTTTGCTGGGTAGAGTAATCTTAGTTATAAGTCCTTGATTTTCACCACTTTGAGTATTTCATGCCAATCCCTCTGGCCTGCAATGTTTCTGTGAGAAATCAGCTGACAGTCTTATGGGAGCTTTCTTATAGGTAACTGCCTTTCTTTAGCTGCTTTTAAGATTCTCTCTTTGTCTTTAACCTTTGGAATTTTAATATGATGTGTCTTGGTATGTGCTTCTTTGGGTTCATCTTGTTTGAACTCTACACTTCCTGGTCTATTTCCTTCGTCAGGTTAGGGAAGTTTTCTGTCACTATTTCTTCAAATAAGTTTTCAATTCCTTGTACCCTCTCTTCTTCTGATACCCCTATGATATGAATGTTGGTATGCTTGATTTTGTTCCAGAGGCCCCTTAAACTATCCTCATGTTTTTGGATTCTTTTTTCTTATTGCTGTTCTGATTGGGTGTTTTCTGCTTCCTTATCTTCCAAATTGCTTATTTAGTCCTCTGCTTCATCTAGTCTGCTGGTGTTTCCTTGTAGTGCATTCTTCATTTCAGTTATTATAGTCCTCATTTCTGACTGGTTCTTTTTTATGTTTCTATCTTAATTTTTATGTTTCCTATCTCTTTGTGGCAGTATTTTGAACTTTGCATCTGGTAGATTGCTTGTCTCCATTTTGTTTAGTTCTTTTTCTGGAATTTTGTTCTGTTCTTTCATTTGGGACATACTTTGTCTCCTCATTTTGGCTGTTTCCCTGTGTTTCTTTCTATGTATTAGGTAGAGCTGCAATATCTCTTAATCTTGGTAGAGGAGCCTTATGTAGTAGGTGTCCTGTGGGGCCCAGTGACAGTCTTCCTGGTCACCTGAGCCAGGTGCTCCAAGTGTGTCCCTTGTGTGGGTTGTATGTGCCCTCCTGTTGTAGTTGAGTCTTGAATACTATTGGCATGTTAATGGGAGGGATTGACCCTCAGGCTGATTGGTTGTGAGAACTGGCTGTGACTACAGTGGAGGAGCCTGTTGTGCAGGGGCTGATCCTATCAAGCAGGAATTGCTTTAATGGGGCTCTAGTGCCTGACGAGTCTGCCCTTCGGGTGTGTTGTTTGTGGTGGTGGTGCTCTGTTGTGGTCTGAAGATGGCCACAGGTGTATTGGTTCTGAGGAATCTTGGGAGGGGCTCTGCTGTAGGCCAAGGTTAACTACTGCCTATGCCCTGTGTGGGGCTACATGGTATGAACTACAAAGTGATCTGCAGATGGTTCTCACCTGTCCTGGGTTTGGAGGTGCCTGGGAGAGGCTAAGCTGTGAACTGAGTCTGTCTGCCACTAGTATTGGGTGTAGGGCTGCTTAGGAAGTGGTGTGGGGGATGCTGAGACCAGGTGCTGCTTGTTTTGGGTTTATGAACCTTTGAGAGGTTTTAGGAAAGTCTGCAGCATGAGCCAAGACAGGCCATTTGCATGAAAAAGTCACTGGAATGGCTTGGATGAACCTGCAAGTTGGATGGGGTGGGGTCTCAGGGAAGGGTGAATGATGGGAAGGGTGAATGAAGGGTGAACCAGGGCAGGGTGAATGATGTTAGCTAGGTTGAGGTTCAGATAAGGCACCCACCTGAAAGTGCAGGCTGAGTTGGGGGATAGCTCAATAAAGGAACAATGACTTCTGCAGCACTTCTGCCTGGGAGAAAGCTGCCCCTCCAGCCCTCGCTCTGAAGCCAGAAAATTCAGTTCCTCCCCTTATGTCCCTTGTGCCTTTCCAGCTGCTGCCCCAGCTCTGGAGCTCAGAGCAAGTGAGTCCATCAGTGAGTAAATTTGTGTGCAGGCCCTTTAATCAGAGCACCTGGGATTCCAGCCACCCTCCATCTCACTCAGCCAAAATCTCCTCTGGTTTTCACAGCCAGAAGTTATAGGGACTTCTCTTCCCAGCACTAGAACTCTGGGCTGGGGAGCCTGGTATAAGGCAGGGACCCTTCAATCCTCTGAGGGGGACCTCTACAGCCTAGATAACCCTCCTGATTTTTAACTGTAATATGTGGATGCAGGACCAGACTGTTCTGCATCTCTGCCCATCCTATTAGTCTCAACATGGCTTCTTCTGTACATACTTAGTTACAGGACTTCTGATTCTAGACTTCAGGTGATTCTCAATGATGATTGGTCTGCAGTTTATCTGTAATTTTGATGTTGCATTAGTTATTTTTAATGCTTAGAAATACAGTATTCCATAGGGGTAAGAGGACAGATTCTGGAACCAAATTGCCTCGTCTTTCCTCCCGATTTTTAATGTTGAGTTGTTTTTTAAAAAATTAAGTTGATTTGTAAATTCTATGTAGTATGGATATTCAAGCTTTGTCCATTATATATGTTGGAAATACCTTCTCCCAAGATGTTCTTAGTTTTTCAATATTGTTTATGGTGTAGCCCCACATTTTTGATGGTGCAGAACACTATAATTCTGATGTAGACCACATTTTTTCCAATGTCTTCCTGTAGATTTCTCAACCTATGTTTAGGTAGATTTTTTTTTTTTCTTTCTTTTCAGCCATGATTCTCAGGCGACCCCACTCTGGGGGACTACAGTTCAATCCTGACCTAGAGGTGAGGAGGCATCTTTGACTGGCCTTGCTATTGCCATTTCTCCTGTGTTGACAGGTCACTAGTTTGTCAGTGGTTTGCATGTTTCCTACAAACAAAAGCATTTTTTAAATTTGTTTAAACTTTTAGGGCTTCATGTCTGTTTCTTACTGAAAAAGTTCTATTACCCAAAACATGGGATGGCCCTTGTCCTTGGTTTAGATCATCATTTCTAAACTTACTCCAGGGAGACCTAACAATTGAGTGGAAATGACTCAGCAGCCATCAGTGGGGTGTGGACTGAGTGGGTGGAGTAGAGGCTCCCACCACTCTTTAACCTGGATTGCTTCTGTATGAGATTCCTTCTGAAGGAAGTGATTTATGTGCCTAAGCAATCTTGGAAACTGCAATTGTAAAATGAGGTCTTTACTTTTCAAAAGCTGTGAAGCTCCAGGGGTTTCAAAGGGTCTATCCTTTTTATATTGTAGTTGCTCCCTCCCTTGTAAACATGAGTCCCTTTTGTAGCTTTGTAGTAACACTAGCTAGATACTCATGGGTGTAGCCAGGGCAGATTTTGGTTAATAGGCCATCATGAAATAATTCTTTATTTGGTGAGGGTACTTGGTAGTAAGATTGATTAGTATCTCTTATCTTTAGAGCAACATTAACCCAGGTCTGCTCAAATATGTGAGTGTTCCCACTTCAACTAAGAACTTCATCTGGGACAAGGGTACTGCTGCAAGAGAGGAAGTGAGTGGAGGGTCATTTCTCAACATATCAGTCTATAATGGTGAATAATTCAACTGTATCAATCATGATGCCTTTGAATGTAGTACCAGGAACCCCAACCATGAAGATAATTATCCTTTTTTAAAAAAAATTTTTTTAAACAAGAAATTCAAGGTAGAGTTGTTTCAGGGTTGGTTAATTCAGCAGCTCAACAAGGATCAAGACTCTCTGCATCTTGCACAATATGGCTGCTGGGGTTCAGGGTCATGTGCAGATTCAACATTGTACAACATTTTTACTGGTAGTGGATTCTCCATCAAATCTCTTTTCAAGAGTGAGGAAACCTCCTCTCAAAGGCCCCAACCCAATTCCCTCATGTGTCCTTTGTCAAAACTAAAGCACATGCCCACTCCTGAACTAGTGTCCGCCCAGAGAATGGGATTAGTACAATCAATTGCTACCTGTTCAGGATTTCACCCTGAGCTGCAGAAAGGATGACCTTCTCTAGAGTGGTGGTTACTTGGTCAAAATCAAGGGAGGTATTTTTAACAAGGAAGGGGGAATTGAGAAGCGACTAATAATGGTTGCTGCTTTTATTTTATTTTTAAAAATATTATTAAATGTATCGGGGTGACATTGGTTAATAAGACTATATAAGTTTCAAGCATACATTTCTATAATTCATCATCTGTATATTGCATTGGGTGTTCACCACCCAAAGTGAAATCTTCTTCCGTCACTATATATATGACACCATTTATGCTTCTTTTATTTTAATCAGTTAATTAATTTATTAATTTTATTTCCCCAGAACATAACGCAATTATTGTTGGAGCAACCTGATCCACTCTTTTGAGGTTTTACAGTCCACTTGAAATGATTCTACACGAGAGAGAGTGTGAACTTGGCTGGTGTGAACACAATTAAACATTCAAGAGACTGAATAGTTGGTGTCAAAAGATAAAATTGGAGATTTATTAGAGGTAGAACTAGATGTATGGTGCCTTTATAAAGTCCTTACTCTTTGAATATTTCACACACACTTTCCAATTTCAGAATTTCATCTGTTTGGGTTTGCCTCAGTCTACTGTGGCAACAAAGCCACTATCTATTAAGAATTTAAATCAATTAGTTAATTATTATTATTTTGTAGATTGGTTGAAAGGAGTTTGGACATGAAGATGGTGGCTAAATAGTGCTCAGCTGGTTTCAGATTTTTTCTCTCCATTAAATGAAGCTGCAGCTTTTTTTTTTTTTTCTTCTTTTTTCAGATGAAAATTTGTAGGTTCCACATGTTGGCTAAAGAGAACAATGGTGATGAGTAACTTGGATTGTGCTAAAGGGGTGTTACATACGTTCATGAAAGTTGGCTCTGTGGCAGGTTAAGGCTGCGATGTATAGATTCCCATTGACTGAAATGAAATTGTATGTGTTCTGAATAGAACTGCTGCTGGGCTCCGAAGACACTGGAAATCTAGTTAAGTCACACACAGTGTGTATTGTTTGGAGCATGGCAAGGATAACAAGAAGCACTGTGCACTGGGTTGGGATGCATGTGGTGCCCGGGGAATGCCACAGGCACCAGAGGACACGAATTCTGCCATATGTAGCTCCAAGCTATTTGAGCTAAAATTGACCCTCCAGGATTTGGAAACCAGTCCAAATTTCCTCATGCTGTTATGCTGTGGAATGCAGGAAAGAGAGGACAAGGCTCACCCCTTGCTATGTTTTTATATCCTTTCAACATCAAAACTGGTTCTCAAAAGTAATTTTTCTTCATGCATCCAGACGTTTGAACAGTGCAACACAGAGTCAGGTCTTGAGGTTCCATAGCAAGTCATTCTAAAATTAAATACAATTTTCAGCCTTGGCAAATATTTTTTCCTCCACCTCAAAGCTCCAAAGACCTGTCCTATTGGGGGGTGGGGCTAGTGAGGTACATACTGATGGTGCAGGTCTCAGCAAACAAAGGATGGTGTGTGTGTGTGTGTGTGTGTGTGTGTGTGTGTGTGTGTGAGAGAGAGAGAGAGAGAGAGAGGCCTGTTTCTAAGAGAAGCTCTGGTAACAGGTTTCTGGGTAAATGAAAGTTGTATTGTCTTCCATCAGAGATGACTTGAAAATAAAGTGCTTTAATGCTAATACTGCAGATGTCTGCAGGAAACTCAGCACCACACTGAACACTGTAGTTAGATAGCTGTGCAAAAAGTACATGAAGGAAAGGGCTAATGTGCAATACTTCTATTTAAGATAGAAGGAGGAAATAGAAATTGTGATAGCATGCTATTTCAAGTAATAATAGAAAGTACTTCATGTTTACATGGTGAATGGATCAATACTAATTCTGTAGTCAGCGCACATACAGTAGTTTGGATTATACAAGTGATAGATGCACTCAGTATAGCTGAAATTTCCACCCTGCAACATCCATTTCTTGCTGCGTGTTAGATGGAATTTTCCACCCAACTCTCTGGAAGGATTTGCATAAGAATGGTGATGGAGCAGTATTCTTTAATGATGTGCTTTTCTTTGTTAAACTTCAAAAATGTCTATGGTGCATGATGAGGTTTGGGTGAATTGCCAAGCTAATGCTTTTATATTTTCTTTAAAGAGCTTATCTTCACTGTGTTGTGGGAGTTACTTTATATTGTGGTTATAAAGGCAATGGCAGTAAAGCCGAATTGTAGCAATCCCCAATAAATGCCTCCTCCTCAAGGGCTTGGTCCTTCTTAGAAGGGAATTTGGGAAGGCAGTTGGCTGCCACTGGTTCATGCAATGAGTCAGATGGATTTGTTTTATGTTCCCATACCTGGTTCTGCTCACCGAGAAGCGAGAAGCGAGGATGCCATTCTCCTGCTCAAACAATGACCTCTTGTTAGCCTAAATCAGCACCCGTTCCAACTGTCAAAGGGGCTTGAGATCCGCCCAACTGGTGCTCTCATTGAAGATGAGTTGAATTATTCAGATCAGAGCCTGGGAGCAAATGCGGTTTGGAAAGTGACCTTTTTGTCCTCCCCATAAGAACCTAATGTTTACAATGTGAGGAGGAAAGAAACTGGAATCTTGGGCATTCCAGGAATGCAGCCACCAAGCAAAAGAAGCTTTCCTTCCTGGGTTGTGCTTCTCTAGGACTCACTCTCCAGATTCTGCTCCACAGCAAGGATTTGCAAGTACAAAGATGGAAACACAAAACCTCAAAGCCGGAGGCGGCAAGTGTAGTCCAATAGAGGACTTCACATTAACCTCAGTTTCAATGGAACAAAGAATTTGAAAGCCAAGAATGGAAGGAAGCTTCAGGTCACCTAATCCGACCCTTTGTCTAATGCATGAATCTCTTTCCTGACATAGCCTCGTCCTCGGCTCAATGATTATCAGTTGCAGCTTGAATACCTTCAAGGACAAAAAACTCACTTCCTTCAAACAGGAAGGACAACAGGATGACGTTATATGGAGAACTTACTATGTGCCTTGTGATAAACCCTTAAGATTCATGATTTTATTTAATGCTCACAACAACTTTATGAGATTAGTACTATTATCACCAGATAGGGAAACTGAGACTTTATATGTTACAGAGAAGGAATTTAAGAGACTGCTCTTAACCCCTGCACCCTCCTGCCTAGCTTGTCCCATCATCGGCAGACTTGATTATTATTTTTCTATCCCTTGGCCACACATGGAATATACCTTGCCCCTCTTTGACACAACAGCCCTTCAAAAATTTGAGGTAGTTTTTCTGTCCTTCTACCAGGGTCCCAGTTTTCCTTTTTTTCCCTACTCCATGCCAAACATGTCTTAGTTTGTTTCAGTTTGGTGAGTTCCTCTAGACCCATTCCCATTTACCAATGCTCTTCTCAAAACATGTGTCTTTTACTTATCAAACGTTTTGAAGAGACCTTATAATTGTTGCATTCTTTTGTTATGAGATAGTGGGCTTTTTTGGTGACATCCTACCATGAAGGTATCTATTCAGGGTGCAGAAGGAGGCTTTCTAAAGAGCACATGGTGACATTTTTTCACAGTCCTTTTCAGGAAGAAGGCATTTAAAAAATCCAGAGCATCAAAATAAGCCACGGTGTCATTGCTGGTGGGAAAGGCCACGCCAGAGTAAAGGACGGAAGCCTTCTTGTACAGGGTCCATGGTGGTCCTGTGAGGCCTTGTGGGAGGCAGCTGCCCTTGGATCTAATTCAGCCTCTAACCTGGATTCTCTCTGTAGCTCGGTGGCATGTCACCATGCCCTCTGCATTAGCCTCCCAGCTTGTGAAAGGTGATCATGTGGTTGACACTCTGGCGTTATCTGTCTCTTTCTTTCTTGAATTCAAGATTATTATTTATTTTGTTTTTTAATATGTAGTTTTTATTTATTAAATTTACTGGGGTGACACTGGTTAGTAAAATGTAGGTTTCAAGTGTACATTTCTATAATACGTCATCTATATATTGTGTTGTGTGTTCACCACCCAGAGTTCTTCCATCACCATATATTTGATCCCCTTTTCATTGTATTTTTCATGGAGTGAGTTCTGACTTCGAATTAGGAAACCTGGGGCTGGCTGTGTTGCCTTGGGCAAATTACCTCTTTGCGCTTTAGTATCCTCATCTGTAAGTATATCCCCTTAACAGCGCTAAACTAAGCAGACAAGAAGGTCATTAGACCCAGGTGGCTGTGATACCACGGAGGCCGACCTAAGCAAACCAAAATCTAAGCCTGTAAATGCCTCACGGTTACAAAATCAGAACACCAAAGACAAGCAATCACAAACAGCCAACTAGGCTTTAAGCTGTAGCTAATCAATAATTTCCTTACGTTGCTTCCACTTCTTTCTGAAAGTCCTCCTTCCCCTCCCCCCAGCGCCTGTCCGTGGAAGGCTCCAAACCACTTCCGGTTTGGTGCTGCCTGAGGGGAATTGATTTTTGCTCAGATAAACTCTTGAAATATTTAGTGTGCCTTTTAGTAAGTTCTGATATCAGAACAGGAAACCCAAAGAGACCCCCACCACAGCCCCCAGGAGCAACGAACAACCAGGCGAAGGTACCTGTTGAGCCCTTTGACCTCGCTGCTTCCTCGCCGCCACTGGAGGAAGTCATGGATGGGTAAGGAAGGCGCCTCGGAACGCAGCTGCCTCTGCGTCTTTTGCATTGTGAGCTTTCACGTGTTATGTGAGCATTTATTTGTCCAGACTGGGTCCAGAACCGGCCAGAGTGGGACTGGGCCTGACTTAGAAACTGGACTGAGTTGGGGTTGACCTGGGTCTGACTTAAGCTAGATTTGGGTCCGGTCTAAGGCCTCAGGTGTATAAAATTTTGTTTTAAGGCTGAACGAGTGGGTTAACCTCACCAAAGTTAATCTTGAATTATAGTGGCCACGATGGAGAACTTTTAGCCTAGATAAGCTTATTCGTTTACGAGATGCCCTAGAGAACAAAGGGTCTCAGCCAAGTACTCACTGTAAAGGGTAGAGGTAAAATTATTTTCCTTCCTCTCCTTTTTCTGGTGACTAGGAGGAGACCCAATGGGACACCCCACTCACTCTGGATCCTGCAGATGGCATCCTAAGAAAACTGGCAGAAGTTGGCAAACGGTAAGAATTCTTACCAAAGTTAGCTCACCTAAATCTCTCTCGAGCCTGGCTGAGAGAGGAAGGTAAAATTTCACATTGTCCCCTTTTTTCAAAATTCAGAGTGGCAGGAAAAAACATTGGTTATCGACCTTTTCTCTCCCAAGGACAGCTTTTGCCTTTTCTTTGTCTCATTTTGCTGTCTGAGAACTTGGTTTGGCAACTGCCATGGTGGCGCCCTGAAAATATGGCTGGACAGAAATTGCAGCTAGGGCCCTAGTGACTGTTGCCAGCTCTCAGGGGAGTAGTCTTTCTTTCTTTTGATTGTCTTTGGGTGTAGCTGTGGATCTTGGGAGGCTGGTATCTTTTGTACCCTCTTTGGTGCTTCCTGTTGTGTTCATGGAGTTGTTCAATACTACCAGGAATATTTACTGTTTGTCTAGGCTGAAATCTGACAAGGTATTTGAAATGACTTAAAAAAGTATCTCTTTGGTCAGAAGTTGACCAAATTGGAAGCTGATATTCAGAGCCTGATAGGAACCGATTTTTTAGGCTTTCTCCCTTAAGCTAAAATAAAACTATCCAGAGGGAAAGAAAAACATTCTGAAGCCATTGTGGAAAGATTTACTAAGACATTCCGAAGAAACACAGCTCTAAATCTGGAACATAGCAGTCTTTTGATTTCCATCTTAGTTGAAGATCTTCTCCCTGATATAAAGTAGCAAGTTGAGGATAATGTACTTGGATGGCTGGATCAGCGTCTTGGTATCATTCAGGTTGCAACCCAATTTTTTGAGGAATTAAAAGCAATTGTACTTGTCTTAAAATTGAATCTTTACAAGAACAGAAATAAGGCTCTAGAAACAATTCACAGCCCACCTATCCTTTTTACCAATTCCAAAGCCTCCCCTATTCACACTGAAGTAACATTCAAAGTGCCTCCCCTGCCATGATGAGGGTCTTTCTGATGGCCCGGCTGTATCATGGCAGTACCACAGAGACCCCCATTATGGCGCAACTCTGCGTAAGTCAAGATCACCGCAAGTTTGGTTGTCATTGAACTAACAAAAGAAACTGATGACAGATGACCACACTGAAATAATTGTAAGTTTAAGACAGAGACTTTCCTAAGTCAAGGTTATTTTGTGGTAAAAAATGCTCAACACTAGTAATAAATTGAAAAAAAAAAAGCAAAAATGAAAATTATTTTTAAGGAGCAATTTATAGTATAGAATAGCAATTTTCTATAATCTTTGTGCTTTTCTTTAAATACAAATTACTGAAGAAATAGGTTTCTTTCCTTACCCACCCATCTTCCTTCCCTTTTGATTCCACAGCAAAGTTAGGACAGGAAATGGGAGTATAATATCTCTTTATTGGTTGAAAAATATTTACTAAGTATTTTACACTTAATATTTATTTTACGTTTTCATTTAATGAAGTGGAAAGAGCACTGGGCTGTGTTGGAAGATCTGGTTTCTAGTGCTGGTTCTGTGTGACTTCAGGGAAACCACATTCCCTTTCTGGGTCTCCCATTCTTCCTCTGTTGGGGTTGGTGAAGACAATTTGTAAGGTTGTCCCCAAGTCTTGATTTTATGTGTCAAAGCAGCTCAAGGCCGAGCCAGAAATGTCAATTTAGTTAACAATGCTGGGGTCCCTGTTGAGCATAGAGCTTGTGCTGGGCATGGGGATACAGTTGGTGAAAACAGACATGGAACTTCAGGCCAGTGCAGTCCCAGCTGCCTTGGATTATACAACATTGTCTCTTATCAGCTAGGGATTCACAGTCCAGTTGTTTCTCTTCTGTGCTTCATTTTCCTCATGGGATTGTTGTGCTAATAAAACAAATGAGTATAAGTCGAGATTTCGGTAGTGCCTGGCACATAGTGAACATTCAAATGATATTGGCTTTTATTAAAATTATCATTGGTGGAAGAGGCAGACATAATCCAATAATCACAAAAAGAAATCTAATATTTCAATTGTGCTAAGTGCTCTGAGAGCATATATCAGGAGGATTTCTTTGGCTTGGGAAGTAGTGATTAAGATTAAAATCTGAAGGATAAGTTCACTAGTGGAAGGGGAATGGAAGAGAGTCGGGAGAACATATATGTAAAGATCCTATGGTGGGAGGAAGCACAGATTTCTGGGAACTTAATGTAGGCCAGGATGAAGGGAAACAAGAAGGAGGGAAGAGAGTGAAGGTTGGAGGCAGGCAGGGACCAGGCTGTGCTGGGCGCTGTCTGAGCCAAAGATAGGGAAACCTGGTTTTGCGTGTGTCTCCCGGAGGTCAGAGTTCCCAGTTAGACCCAGTTAGGCTCTGATACCCTGATGTGATGTCCGACAAGGATAAAGCTTCTTCCAGAGTGGAACCCAGCAGGAACTAGCTTCTAAGGGACACTAGGAAAAAGTGCAAGTGAGGAGTTGTGGCTCAGAAGGGTTGACACTACCCGAGCCATCATGCACTTGGGTCACACTGTAGGGACCAAAGTCCCAGACTGGTCTGATCATTTCAATGTCCTATTCAGTGTGTTTTATGAATAGGGTTGAAAGACGATACTGAATTTTTCCCTGTCTATAGGGAAATAAAGCTTAATGGGTCTTCAGCTTTTGGGATCACACTCACCATTTGAGAATCTGATGAAACCTGTGCCTCTTCTATCTTGATAGATACATTTACACAATAAAATCCAAATCCGAGTGCATTTTTAAGTTGGGTTAATGGGTCCCGCAGAAACATACCCATGGTCCCAGGTTAAATGTCCTTCCCATACAAAGCCATACCCAACATTATGGATTCTCTCTCAATCCCTCTGCCCACCCCTCCCCCCAACTTGCCCCTCCTTTCCTTTTCTATTGTTGCCTTGATTTTGGAATCTTCTTACTTTTCCCCTAGACTATAATTTCCTCTGAATTTGTCTCTCAGCCTTTTGCTTATCACCCCTCCAATTCTCCACATATCCTATAGAAAGAAATTTTATTGGGGGTATAAGTGAGATAAAATAAATAAAATTGTAAATATTTATTTTCAGAATAAAGTAAATCAGATTTATTATAGATACTTTGAAAAATACATACAAGTTAAAACAAAATCCATAGTCTCAGTACCCAGAGGCAACCAATAATGTATTTTTTTCTAGTCTTTTTCTAGAAAATTTCTTTTCTATAGTTGTGGTCAAACTATGTACGTATATTTTTACATTCAGATGCTTTACTTAACATTTATTTCCTTTAGCCCAATGCATATATGTATTGAAAAATATTTTATTATAAAAAGTACAAAAAATACACAAAAGCAGAGAAAATATTATAATGAACCTCCTCCCACAAGTACCTAAATTAATATAAGACCTGATCTTATATTTTTGCTCCAAAAGACGCATTAGAGCTGATGATCCGGCTGGATCTTATTTTCAGGGAAACACGGTAGCTTCAACAACTGTTGGCATTGTATCAGTGAATTTTTGATGTGTAACACATGACCTCAAAATTTAGAGCTTAAAACAACAACTATTGATTTAGTTCATAATTCTCTAGAGGAGCAATTTGGGCTGGGCTCAGCTGTGTGGTTCATTTGTGAGTCTTGGCTGGCCTCAGTCATGCATCTGTGTTTTGGTACCACTTATCTAGATGGCTCTGCTTCTGGGATTGGCTGGCTGACATATGGGGCTACAAGAGGAATTGGGTTCGTGTATCTCTCATCATCCAGCAGGTTATCCCTGAGCTTCTTCACATGGTGATGGAAGGCTTCCAAGCACAGCTAGAGGCAAGTGCCAATGCCTAAGTGCTTTTCAAGTTTCTGGCTGCATCTCATTTACTAATATCTAATTGGCCAAAGCAAGTTACAAGGTTACTTCACACTCAAGGGTGGAGAAATAAATTCCACCTCTTGACAAGAGGATCTGCAGCAGCGTATTGTAAGGGCATGGGTATAGGCAGAATTCGTGGCCATTTTTATAATCTACCTCAAATGTGTTGCTAACATTAGCATTAGTGAATTCTCATTTTCTTATGATATTGGTAACTTGTCATGAATATAATTCAGATGGCTGAGTAATGTGCTACCCAGCGGTTGTACAGAACCTTGCGTGACCATTCCCCTGTTGTTGAGTATTGCGGTCATTGCCATTTTTCTGCCTTTATGAATAATGCTACAATGGGTGCTTTGTGCATAAAGTTTTTTTTGGTTTTAGGATTATTTCCTCAGAGTAGTCACAAAAGTGATATTACTGTGTCAAACATTTTAGAGCTCTTAGTACACTTTGCCAAATTGCTTTCAAAAAGGATTGTATCAATTCACACTCCCACCAGTGTGTGTGAGAGTATCCCAGAGGGATCCTCCTAACATGCAAATCTGATTACCTCACACCCAGTTGAAAAGGGATTTCTGCTGCTTTTACAATAAAGACTAAACTATGTAAGGTACAACTACATCTGCTACATGACTTTTGAATAACGATTTTAGTTTGATAAGACCCTGCATCCAAGGGTCATAGAATCTAGTGAGGAAACAAGGCTGGGTAGGCTCAGAACCAAGAGAAATGAACCCATCACTCTCATGTTGTCCTTGAATGCAGATATCATTGTTATAGAAGAAGAAGAAGAGAGTCAAGAGTTCAGTATTTAAAATGGAAACCTATTCGTAGGTTTCTATTTATGGCATTATCTATTGTAGCATATAATCTTTGCAAAGGAATACACATGCACAAGTCTAAGTGTGCATTTAATCCATGTAAATAAATGATAACACATTTGTTCTGTTGGTGAGATTTCTTTGCTTCCTGAAAACTAAAGACTGAGATTTGTAATGAGACAGATCTGAGTTTGAATTCAGATCCTGTCACTTGTTAGAATTTGAACGAGACTTAACATTTCTAAGCCTCAACTTTGTTATCTGTAAGATGTGGGCAATAATGATTACGTTTTAGGGGGGCAGTGATGATTTCACATATACATCAAATGTCAAACCATTCGATAGTAACTATTATTATTTTGTGAGAAGAATATGGAAGTAGGAGAGAAACATCGACGTAAGCAAAACGAGGAGGCTTTGTTAATCTAGGACTATAAATAAAGTTATGTGACTGTAAACACCCACGTTAACATGGGTTGGAACCCGGTTCAGTCTGCTAACTGGAATTTTTGTCTTTTCTGAGGTTTCCTTTCCCCCAATATTCTTGAGTCTCCAGGTTCACCAATCATTGGTTCTCCTTGAGGCTCACCTCTGTCCCCTGCCTGAAAAGGGAGAGCAGAAACCAGGATGCATTCCTTGAGATAGAGTTCCTCGACCAGTGGTCTCCAGGCTGCCCTGTCTGCCCTGGATGACTCTAGCACCACATGGCTCGTTGAGGAGGGCTGGGCCTTCGTTGCCTTGGGAGCCTTGGCGATTCTCTGCAGGAGTGTCTGAGGAAGCTCTCTGTGGCCCCAGGAATGCCAGGACTGGCTTATTTGTATACACTGCAAATATGTATCTGTGATTTGCTCAAGCCAACCTGGTCTCCTGAGGCTCTTTCTTCATTAGGGATGTTTTAGTGTGGCACTGTCCAGTAGAAATATATTGTAAGCCACATATAATTTAAAATTTTCTAGCAGACACACAAAAAGTATATAAAGAAATAGATGAAATTAATTTCAATAATGTGCGTTACTTAACCTGATATATATAAACTAGTATTTCAACATGTAATCTGTATATCATAAAATTAGTGAAATTCTTTCTTTGACTTTTTATGTATGAAGTCCTTGATATCTCAAATTGAACTGGGCACATTTTAAGTGCTCCGTGGCCACATGTGGCTGGTGGCTACTCTGAGAGCACAGCTCTAGAACAAAACTGCTGGGCTCCACATTGCATAACTCTCCAGGATATAGGTCTTGATACCCACATGTAACTATTTTCCCTGAAAATTTCTGACGCCAGCTTGGCTGGGTCTGTGAGGGGTTCAGTTTACTACATGTTGTGCCTAGAATTATTCCCTTTAACTTAGTGTTGCATCTGGTTAACCCATTCAGACTTCATTTCCTTTACAATGAAGTTCCTTTCGGGGCTGGGGGGCGGTTCTTGTATTTTCCTATTTTGCTGCCATTTTATTCTGTCAGCGAAAAATGTTTTCAATTCTGGAACATCAATATGTAGGGGACAAGAGGGTCAGTTTTATTTCTGTTTCTCCCATGAGGTTGTGCTGCTTCTATGCGGATTTATGAACACAAAGAATGTGTGAGAATCTGTACGCCAAGTGCAAGGGTGCGATGAGGAACGGGTATCTCGTGACAATGGTCAGCAGTGTCTGAGCCGTAGGCAATGGCCCAGCTGAAATGTTCTGTTGCTACAGTCATGGAAGTGATGCCAGATGGAGTATAACGGAATGATATGGAGGGCCAGACAGCAACTGGTTCTGCACTGGTAGAGACTTCCTGGAGGAGGCATGCAGTGGGAAGAATTCCCGGTTAGTGACAATAGGGTTACTGAGGTCCTACTGTGTGCAGGAGCTTCACATGCTTTATTTCATTAGGTAGACATTATCATCCCTGTTTTGTAGATGAAATAGTGAAACTCAGAGAGGTTAAGTAACTTAGCTAAGACCACAGGAGAGAACCTGGTTCTGGGGTCTCCAAAGATCTGACCCTTTCCATTGCCTCACTCATGCCCTTGGATAGTTGATGGCTAGGGATTATCTCATGGAACCAGCTGGAGTGTACCTGAAGAGACTTTGCTGGAGAGAGAACATTTGTAATTTCTTACAGAGGATATGGTTAGAGTCCACTGGTGCTCCAGTCACTATCGCTGTGAAACAAATTACCCCCAAATAGCATAAAACAGCCCCTCATTATGCTCATGAGTCTGTGGGTCAGGAAATCAAATAGGGCGGAGTCAAGTTGGCTTATCTCTGCCCCGTAATGTGTGAGGACTCAGAAGACTTGAAAGCTGAGGGCTGGAAAGATCTGAAGACTTGTTTACTCGCAGATCTGCTGGCTGAGGCTGGCTATCAACTTGGTGCCTCAGACCTCTCCATGTGGCCTCTCCCAGTTGTCTTCTCTACATGGACTGGTTTTGGCTTTCTCACAGCATGGTGGCTCGGTTCTAAAGGTTAGAACCAGCCAAGAGTCACATTGCTTTTCACTGCCTTGCCCCAGGTGTCACGTACATACATTTCATGCATTTTATTCAACAAGGTGGTAGCAAAGTCCTGTCAGTATCGAGGGCAGGTGAAATAGATTCTGCCTCTTGATGGGAAGTGGCAAGTTCCTAGAAGGGCAAGTAGGACCAGAAACATTGGTGTAGACATTTTTACAAAACACAATGTGCCACAGTCATTATCAGTGTTGTTGGCCCACTGATGGATGGGGAAGGAAAGGTGGATAGGTAACTGGGAAGGAAATGTCTTATTGGAATGCCAAAGTCTCTAGTAAATGTCAAAATACTGAAGGGGAATCAGGAAAAGGATGGAAAAGCAATAAATGCAAATGGCGAATATTTGAAAAGGCTCCCTCCAGCTGAAACCCCTTCCCTTAGTCCACTGGCCTGATTCAAGTTCCTTGAAGCCTTAGGCAGCCTCCACTGGTCAGAGCGCTGTGTCCTGTGTAACCTTCGAGAGTCCAGTCTCAGGCAGGGCCACGACACCATGCCTTCGGCCCACGCTGTTTCCTTCATGGCTTAACCCCAAGCCTCCTTTTACTAGAGATTTGAAATTTCATTAAATCAGGGCTCGAACTGAGAAATAACGACTGCCTTTATATGCACTGCCTCTTTACTGGCAAGCTATTAGAGGGAAGATAAGGTTCTATAACACTGCAGGAATAAAGCCCAGAAAATTATGCGAAAAGCTCCACCATCCAGGATAAATGTTATAGGAGGCATTAACCTTCCATAAAAATCCTTTTGCTAGGCAGGAATTTAAATGGCAGTCACTGTGAGAGGAGATATTTAGCCTTCGAAACATATTATACCGCCACCTTCTCTGAGAATAGCAAGCTCTTTGGTTCTCAGCAGCTGGGTATTGTTCATCTTTTTCAGGAATGCTCAGTATTATAGCAAATATGTAAATGTGGGTTCTCTGGATATACCCCCGTGTCACACGCTGTACTTCCCAAGAAGTTGTATATACACTCTCCGCTTTTATTTGGAAAATTGAATAAGAAATTGATATCCAAGGAAAGCTGAGAGAAACCCTTACGATAGCCTCCAAATTACTTGTCTTGAGGTAAAAATAATTTTTGTCCCTAAGGTATAAGTGTGATTCTCCAGTGCATGTGTTAGGCCAGAAATTACAGTGATTACCCTCTCTTTTTATATAAATTTGGCTCTTCCAGCAACGAAACCATCAAAATCACAGGGCAAAGGCTTTCCACAGGAGTTTATGCATGTTCCACGTCCATGTTTATATGTGTTGGGGGAAAATCTTAGGCGATAGCGTAACAATAATTATTCTGGTTTAAATACTCAATCTCCGTGTCTCAACATTAAAAGCATTTGTAACAGGATGGGAAACAGGACCCTTCCCTACTGTCGTAGAATCTCTGCTTAAGCTCCAGAGCTGCGTCCTGCCCTGCACAGTTTGGTGTGGAAGAGATGCCCAAATTTCCCGATGAGCAAAGGGGATGCAAATTTTAATACCTACCTTCTTGAGTTCCACTACGTCCTCAGATGTGATTCCTTCCCAGGAATTCACAAACGGGGCAATTTTTTTTCCCCCTGTCGACTGAGCAGCTTTTAAAATACTGTTTGGAGGTCCCAGAATTGAAACTTGTCATAACAGGTGGTTGAGAAATCCACAGTTGCCCCCGTTCCTCACCCTGCCCTGTTCATTTAATCAAGTTGACATACTTATGAGGCAATAATTTGAAGAATTTTAAAACTTTCTCTAGACTAAATCACAATAAAACGACACTGAGATTAACTTTGAGAAACAACTGCAAAGAAATGAAAGGAAAAAAGATCTTCTAAAAGGCTTTGTAGTTTTTCCTAATGGTAAAATAATGATGCACCCTACTAATTTGTATTAGAAAATACTTATTTAGAATATTGAAAAGCTTTGTGCTTTAAACTAGACTAATTAAAAAAAAAAGTCTTCAGAGGACTGTGTCTGATCCCAAATGATCTCAAATCTTTGTTAGTTTAGGAGCAGTGAAACTCATATGTATTGAGGTCTGATGTGTCCCAGGCATTGTACTCATTAAATTCCTTTGATCACTGGATGATGTAGATATTATTATCCCATTTTTATACTTAAGAAAACCAAGGCCTAAAGAGGTCGACCAGCTTGCTTAGACTTTGATTACCTGGGCTAACCCAGAGTTTGTCACTCATCACCTCAGGATCGTTCTAGGTCTTGAGGCTTTCTCTAAATTCCAACCAACATGGCCCGCCGGTTTCTTAAGTGACAAACCTACATAAAATATCTGAGTCTTTTTCCAGTTAAACAGAATCCATTGACACATGCTCTCGCTTCTACACCTAAACTGATCACAAATCCATGTCTTTCTGGCATCTCTAATATTGTCACTGGGGCCCAGGGCACTGTTGTCTCTAGCTTGACCCCTTCCTTGGTTTCTAGGTGTGCTGCTTGCTTCTGTGCTTTCCCCATCTGCCATGATCATAAAGAGCAGCCAGGACCATCTTCTAAGAAATGAAGATACAATATGTCTCTCCTCTGCTTGGAACTCTCTGCAGATTTTCTGTTGTACCTAAAATAAAAGTTGAATTTCTTACCTGGGCTTATAATACCTGCATGATCTGGCCCTAGCCTTGCCCTCTCATCTCTTGTCCTATACTCTCTGCTTTGATTTCCAAACTCCACTTTCCCCACACACAGTTGACTGTGTCTAGAAAAGGGCAAGTTCTTTCCTGATCCTTGCTCTTTTCCTCTCCTCAGAATATTTTTCTCTTGGCTTTTCATATGGCTGGAGTCTTGCCCTTCAGGTCTTGATTTAAAAGCCAGTTCCTCTGCGAGACCTCCTGTGACCACCATGTATAAAGAAGGCTCCTCCACTGTACTGTCTGCCATCACAGTGCCTTGCGTGCTTCCTTTATGGTGCTTGTCATACACGGTGATTATTTGGTGTATTTGCTTACATCCATCCCTGTCCCTCACCCTGCTCCGACTGCAGGTCATATGCGAGTGGGAACCCTATCTGTCACATTCTTTGCTGTTCCCTCAGTGCCCAAAACATGGTAGACACTCAATAAACCTTTGATGCAAAAGTTAATCCATACTTGGGTTGTCCTTCTGCTTTTAACCCTCCCCTCCCAAATCACAAAGTCTATTCAATAATCCATCATCTTTTCAGTGTTATACTGGGTGAAAACATTTGGAGTTGGCTTTAGGGACCCTCATCTGTACTCCTAGCTCAGTCATTAATTTTCTGTATGTTCCCTCTGAGCCCTGACCTCTGATTGTTTCCAATTTCCCTACTACTGTCTCCCTGAAGCGATCTTAATAGAAGCAACTTGGTTTTAACTAGGTCATTATGTTGAGATGCAGCCTGCAATTTTTAGAGGTGGACCCAGTGTTTCCCCTCTGTTTGGAGACTCTTGGGTAGTGTTAAAGGAGTGTGTCAGGTGACAATGTCTGGGGAAAGGGATCCCTTCAGACAGCACTGCATGAGAGAAGCAGAGGAGTTGTATTGCTGGCAGCTGCTGTGACAACAGGAGAAACCCGTTAGTCTTTTGGAAGATCTCAGCCCAGCCGAATAAGCACAGAGAAACCGGCACTTAATATGATATCGTGTCTGTGGCTGCTCAGCCTCGTCACCTCAGGAGCACGAGCCCCTCACCTGGACTCCTGGTCTATAAGGGTGACAAGAGGCAGAGAAAACCAGTCCCTGAATGTGGCCTGGTCGGGACTGGGTGGCGGGGCCCAGTTGCTTGCCTGTCCTGTGCCCCGTGCTCGTGGGAACACACTTCCTCCTGCAATGTTTATCTGGGGGTGGAGGAGGAGCAGAGTGGATGCTGTTTGCTGTGCTAAGTGTTCTACATTCCTCCCCCAAACGCTGTGAGACAGTTACTATTTTCATACTATCCCCATTGTCCAGATGGGAAGGTGGAGTGTATACACAGATTAAGCAAATTGTTTGAAGCCCCAGTATTAAGAAGTGTCAAGTTCTAGCACACTCACTTTGTGTTGGCTACTTCTCTGTCATCTCACTGGGTGGTTTCTGGTGTCACAGGGGCCGCTGACCTCTGCAGCAGGAGCCCTTCCTGGGGAGGTTGAAAAGCCAATGTGCGGGGTCAGGCGAGCTGGGGTTAGATTTGGCAAACACGTTTCTAGCAACTGAGAATGGTAACTTAAAGAAGAAAATGCGACAAATGGCATCATATGTCAACACAGAGACAAATAACCGTGGAGAAGAATCTTCTGCTTAATAGGAAAACTGAAAACTAAAAACATTGAAATGAACTTAAAATATATATATGTTTTTCTTTATATCCCTACTGGCATCATGGCTTTTGGGTATTTCAAGAAAGCGAAAATTTTCTCAAGCCAGCAAATCAACCTCATAGAAGGTTATCTGGGGTGTGAGAAAGGAGATATTCAACATGGTTTATGGAATGGCAATGTTGGGCCAGGCCCTGCTGGCCACTGGAAATAAAAAGGTGAGGGAGGGACAGCCCCATTCCATGCAGAGATCACGCTGAGGGCTGAGGTCAGGGACAGAATAGTTGGTGGACACTATAATAGGCTGTGATTCAGGCTATTCAGACTGAGCTGAAGACGGGAGCCCGTGGGAACAGGGGAGAGAAAAGTCCCTGGAGGAGGCAAATTTGGAGATGAGGCTTGAAGGATAAGCCAGCAAAAGTTGGGGAGACCAGTGTGGGCCAAACTCAGAACCACACAACATGTGGAGTGTCTGAGGCAGTAGGAAAAGAGGCTGGAGAGATCAAGTATAACCGGACTATGGAAGGCCTTGCGTATTAGACTTGAGAGCTCAGACGTTATCCTGTGGTGACAGTTTTAGAAAGATCCCTCTGGGGGGCCATTTGAGAATGTACTAGAGAGAACAAACTAGAGCAACGTTGCTCTGACAGTCCAGGTGAGACTGAAGCAGTCTTGAACTAGGGTAGTGGCAGTGTCGGAAAGGAGAGAAGAGGACAGATTCAGTCATGTAAGGAATGCTATTATTCGCAGAATTTTTATACTAAGATGGTACCAAGTCAGTGCTTATTGTGTGCGTGGAAGCAAAGTATACAGATGGATTGTATTACACATATAGTTAGAAATTTATACATAGATGCACACTCACATGTACCAGCAATATAATTTTTATGATAAACAGATATACCTGGAGATTTTAAGTTAAAATATTTACTTTCATTACAGAAAGTGAATACAAATGATGGCAGTTTTGAAGCATCTAATGTTCTGTATGTTAAGATGACAAATTGTTCTTTCCAAACATTCCTGTTTAGTAACAAACTTTTCTACTTGATTGCTTATTATTTTTTTGTACTATTACAGATGTTGTATTTGATTTGAGAGTGGAATTTGCTGTTCCATATCATTAGATAAATTCTCAGGGATGTAATTTATTTTACTCCTCAGAGAATAGAAGGAATTTGTAGTTTTGAAGGATGTGCTTGTCTTCCAGGGAGTTAGAAAAAATACAGAACACCTTATTGAAATGTTTTTCTACTAATAAAGACGAGTTCCTATTCTTGGGGGAAAGATAATTTTGAAGATGGGATATGCTCATAGTGCAGATGGGCTGTACTTGAAGGCTTGTGACTATTTATCCCTTAGAGCGAGAGAGTGCCCCTGGCTGCCTGCTCACCCGATCTAAACTGGATTCCTCAGTCCCCCTCATGGCACCCTGTTTCTTATCCTTCACAGTATTTTTCACAATTGTGAATTACACATTTGTAGTAGGTTAATTATTGCTGCAAATTCTTTCTTTCTTCTTCCAGCAGGACAAGGTGTGATTCGTGTGCCCTCTCACAGAATCTGTGTAGGCTCTGGAACTGCCAGGTCAATGCAACGTGGCGGAAATTATGATGTGACCGTTTCCAGGCTCAAACCTTATTATTATACTGGTGGCTTCTGCTTCATGTCTCTTGGAACACTTGGTTCCTTGAGCCACCAAGCAAGAAACCTGATGACCCCGACAGTGCCGTGTCAGCGTCTCTGAGAGGCACTTGATGCTCTGCCCTAGCTGAGCCCAGTCTCCCAGCTCTCTCTGCCAAGGCATGTGACATGCTAATGGACGGCTTTGGACCTTGCGCACTATACCATATCTGCCCGATAAACTCTGTCACGTGACCTCCATCGACACCATGTGGAACAGAAGTGCCTCGTTGAACTCTACCTGATTTCCTGACCTCCAGTATTGTGAGATATAACACAGTGGTTGATGGTTTAGCCACTATGCTTTGGGGTAGCTTGTTTTGCAGTAACAGCAACTTGGACAATGCTCACTCATGTTTATGTATTTATTCATATTTATTTTCTCCTTTAGACGGTAAACATCATGAGGCCAACAGGGACCATGTGTGGTTTGTTCGCACTGTGTACTCAACGCAGTAATAGAACACAATAGGAACTTAGCAAATATTTATTTAAAGAACGAATGAAAGTTCCGTGACTGAAGTTGAACGAAGCACAGTTAGCCTAAAACAGGTGGGACCTCTCCTCAGAATCCTGACTTATTTGTGTGCTTCCTTCTTTAACCCTTGGATTCACTCCAACTCTCTGCTTGCTTGCATGCAATGCATTTTGATGCTAAGGATACTATTTGTTTCAAGCTAGATATACATATATATTTTTTTAGAACCCGTCGCATGCCCAATTTTCTCATAGGTGATGGCAAAGGGTGAGCGTCATCTGGGTCTGAAATGAATTAAGAAGCAGTATCCATCCATCCTATCCATCTAGCATAATTTGGCTCTGATGCAAAACTTGAAAAATAATCCACAGGTTTAGAGCATTTGATACTACTCAGAGAAACAGGTATGTTTATTACAGGAGTCTTTGCCTGACTTGCTTTGACAGCCACACTTCTGATTTCTTAATGGCCATAAATCACAATTGTTAGTAAGGATTTCATTAAAAAGTGGGATGCTGGCGCTGGGTGCTTTGTCTCTTCAATACACACTTCTATATCTGTGCCAGCAATTCTAATTCTAATTATTATTTTGTTTGCTTGAGATTTACCTTACACACTACAGTATATGGTAAACATTTGGTGATTCTTGAAACATCTCTATTACCTTCTCTGAGTATCTTTCCCATCACTGTCTTTTGCAAAGGGCCAAGCTGATGTGATTGCTGAGATGGTTTTAGTAATATTTTGTTTTCTTCAGAGCAGCTCTTTATAGTAAATGAAAAATGCTGCCATGATGTGTTAGCAGGCCCTGTTTTAAGTGGCTTGTCCCGTCTGAATGCACACCATTAATACTACCCTTTGGCTGGGAGGTGGGTGTGTACCAAAGAAATGGGATGGTGGACTGGATGCTTACTTGCTCACATTTGGGCCATTTTTCATTAGGTGGACCAGACTCCTAAAAGCCTTCTTATTTCATTTATGTATATTTTTTCCTGGTGAGGATTTTAAAGAATTTAATGGCACTATAGTCAGAGATAATGCAAAAAGTGGTGCCCAATAATTTATTAATGTAATTAGTACTATGGAAGACTCAGGGAACAATTCCACTTAGGAGGTCCATCAGGTATAGGTGTGTAAGTGGGGAGGGCAAGGGGTGCTTGTGTTGTCAGTGATCATGTTAAAAGCTGGGTTATACCAAGGGAGTCTTACATGTTGATTCATGGTTGCAAATAATCAAGAAAAGTTGGTTAGAAATGACAACACAACTCTGACAATCTTTAAAAAAGGTAAAATGTATTAACACATGTAACTGAAAAGTCTAGGTCTTCGGGTATGGTTGAATGCAGGTGCTCAAAGAATATTATTCTGTTGGATTAATTCTAAAGAAGGCAAAGATGGTCTCTAGCAACTCAAGACTTTTAGTCCTTACAACATACAATCCCAGGGAACACTACAGTGTAGACTTTTTTTTAAAAGCTTTTGCAAAAATCCTGGGGTTGAGTCTTCTTGGCCTTATTTAGGTCCTATAATTATCCTTGAACCAATAGTCCCTGTGGCCAGAAGAGGGTGTGTTCTAATTATCCAGGTCTGGGCCATGTGCATATCCCTGGAACTGGGAAGCAAAGTCAACCCCAGGTGAGTCATGCTGACTAGAAATGGTGGCGAGGTGGCTTCCTAGGAGCAAAGTGTGAGGTGCTTCTTGGACTGGGAGACCTGAATTTAGATGCATTCTGTTGTTCACTCACTAAATGATTGTGGGCTAGTCATTTTCTCTCATGGAGTATCAGATTCCTCCTTTGTAAGGTGAGGAGTGTGGACCACTTGATTCAAATGATCCTATCCAGCTCAAATGTTCTATAATTTTCATTGCCCTGCATGGAAGGATTATTGCAAACATCCCGAGGAAAGAAGTATGAGAAGGTACTACACAGACATAAGGGGTTTGTGATTCTGAAGCCAGTGATGATGTTGATGATGGCAGTTCTGGACTCAGTGAAAGACCCCGTCTGCCGCTCTCAGAGATGCTGCTTCAGAGCTCTTCCCCTCACTGCACCACCCCCCTCCAGCTCAGCATCGATGAGAGAGACTTTCTGGCTGTTGTAAGGTCACTGGGATAAATGCGAAGGTTGGCCCATTGCCTGAAAATGAGTTTGGCTTCAAAGTTCCTTGCCCAAGAAATGGAAAGAAAAAAACCTGCTGGGATAGCCAAGGGAAAGACAAGAGTGAGTGACCTCTTTAGAAAGAACTGCAGCCCTGGAAATCTGACTAATGGCTGGAGAAGGTACGTGATGATAACTCACAGCGGCCACTTGGATTTAATTATAGCAACATTTGCAGACAATAAATGGGTCTTGAGTGAAGCCGGCCCGATGATATGGCAGTGACAAAAGGTAATCTGGATTTCTGGCCAAAAGGATAAATGAGAAACGACTTGGGAATATATGTATGTATGTATATGTATATAGCCTTATTTACATATAAAAATTACACACACACACACACACACACACACACACACAAATACTCTGCATTATGGGAAGAGAAGTGGACTTGGAGTTTGGAAACCTGGGTTCACTTCTGGAGTTTTCACTGACTGAGCCTCATTTTCATCATTTGCAAAATGAGGAGCTTTGTTTTTAAAAGTGAGTAATTTTGAGACTAGACGTTTGCTAAGGTACATTCTTTTTTCTAATTCTATGCTTTTTTAGTTCTGTGTCTCACATATGATAGAAAAAATAAGATTTCTGACTTCTAGTTATTCTCAATAAAAGGACTCATTAGAGTAGTAGAAAATGTAAGAATTCTCAGTGATAAGCTGACAGGATTGTAGCAGAAAAAATATGGTCTGAACAGCAGAGTCAATCATTCCCCCAACTGTCTGCTGTTTATTAAGTGTCTGCTATGTGTCAGCGTGGTATTACGTGCTTTACATATAGGTCAACAATGGGGTAGGTCTTACTAAACCCATTTTAAAGGTCAGGATACTGAAGGTCAGACAGTTTAAGTAACAAAAAAAAATAGAATGTGCCTTAATAAACCTCTAGTCTCAAAATTACTAACTTTCAAGACTGGAAAGAACAAAGCTCCTCATTTTGCAAGTGATGAAAATGAGGTCCAGTAAGTAAGTGGAAACTCCAGAAGTGAACCCAGGTTTCCTAACTCCAAGTCCAGCAAGAAATCTTATAAGGATGGTGTAGGGATTCAGGTCTGGTCTAAGGGCTGTTCTCTTAGCACTGTGTTGTGCCTCTGTTCTGTTTCTGTCTCCTGTCTCATCTCCGGGTCTTGTTAAATGCAGGTGGATTTGAAGTTTCTGGTCTTAGGAACCGCCCTTTAGCAGTAGGATTCTGCCTGATCTCTGGCATGTATGAAATCCAAGCTTTGTGAATTGTGAAGGCAGGGCTTGTCTGCAGTTACACGGAAGTATGGAAGGAGCTGGGGAATGGGAACCTTAGAGGGCGCTGAAGGTTGTGGTTAGCCCCTTACACTCAGCTAGCGCTGGAGGTATATTGGTTGGTGATAGTGATTGTTTCTCACCCCCTTCAAGTGCACTACATTTTTCATGAGAATAAGTTGCTTTGATTTGCTCCTATATATGATGGAGTCATGGATTCCAAGATGATGGTCCGATTATATTTTATATCTATGTAGTATTCAAAACTCTTAAATAATTATTTTCCTTTGGCTGAATTATTATTTTCCAGCCCTGTGAATATTCTCAGCCACTGTGTCAGTTGCCTTTTGCTGCTTACAGACCTTTCCAAAATACGTATAGTGGTTTAAAACAGCAAACATGTATTTAGATTCTGGTTCTGTGGATCTGCAGCCACAGCGAGGCTGAGCTGAGTGGTTCTTCTGGTCTTGAATGGCTTCAGTCTTGCATCAAGTTCCAGTTAGCTAGGTAGCTCTGCTTTTAGGGCTTGGCTGGCTGTTGGCTGGGGAGATGGGGGCAGCTGGGTCACATGTCTTTCATCATCTAGCAGGACTTGTTCACTGGCTTTGTTCACTTGATGGTTGAATGGGATTGAAAGAGAGAGGGGATCTTCTCAAGTTCTTTTGAGTCTCAGAAGTTTCATAATATTACTTTTGCTGCATTCTGCATATTCAAACAAATCACAAAACCCACCTTTTGATGGGAGTTGTGGCAAAGTCACATTGGGAAGGCGCATTCACATAGGGAAGAAAACCATTGTGTCAGTTTTTGTGAATGGACTACCACAGCCATTCGTGTTGGCATTGAGCAGATGAATGACCACGTAGATTGTCACAGTTGCTGTGGTTATATTGGACAATCACTTAAAATTTTGAAATCAACATAAATTTAATGAGGACTTATTAAACAAAGATGAATTAGATATGACTTGGTTCTCAAAGCACTCAGTAGACAAACATAAAGAACCCCAGGAAAGTAGTGGACTCTGAGGTTGGGGCTGTACTGGTTGACCAAATATTGGGAAAATTGTCTGGATGAGGATCATGGGCTTGGTTCTGTTGGGAATAAAGAAAGCACCATGGAGATAACACCAGGATTCCATGAACTGGGTCACAGACATAAAGAAGAAACAGTCCTGGTGTCCACTATTAAATAGGAAGGACCCTTAGCCTGTGTGTCATGGAGAGAGTTTAGGGCCAGATCCCTGCACTGATCTGTGGCAGAGAGTTTGAGCATCCTGAAAACAGGAGAAGGCGACAGATTACCTCAGCACCATCATGAGCCCTGGCCTGTAGAGGGTAGTCAGAGCTAAATTATGTACTTACGTATGTGACTGTCTTTAAAAAAACAAAAAACAGTCATATTGTTTTATCTGATGATCAATGTAATATGTTTTCATTGTAGGAAATTATAAAAATACAGAAAAGAGTTTAAAAAAGATAATAGAATCACCCAGAGAGAAACATTGTGAACCTTTTGAAGAACTTATTCTAGATTTTTCCCCCTAGTTACTATTGTCTTATGCAGAGGTATTCATCCATTTCCTTATAGGTGTGGATCAGAGAGTGATAGCTAACTCAGTCCGCTGATAATTGTTTTAGGAGTCTTAGAAATGAAATCACTTGGTTGTATTAAGGATTATCATAGTATTAAAATTATTTCTAGGGAAAGTGTAGTGATTTTTACTTTCACGATATATGACAATGCTTATCTTAATGCACCTTTGTCAGTCTTAAGTGTAATCATTAAAAATAAATCTGTTATTTTAAACCCATAAACACTGTATAATCATTCATCAGGTAAATCCCAACAGAAAAACATTTTACAAGATACCTGACCAGTACTTCTCAAAACTGTGAAAGTCATCAAAAACAAGGAAAGCCTGAGAAACCATCATAGCCAAGAGGAGGCTAAGGAGACATGATGACTAAATGTAATGTGGTATCTTGGATGGGATCCTAGAGCAGAAAAAGGCTGTTAGGTTTACACTAAGGAAATGTGAATAAAGTATGAGCTTTAGTTAATAATAATGTATCAATATTAATCAAGTGTATCAAATTTACCATACTAATGGTATGTGGTATATCTTCACATTTTTCCATAAATTTAAAGTCGTTCTGTTTATTAAAAACTAAAAAATAAGTGAAGCACACACAAGCACAAGTGCAACAAATGAAGTAAAGTGAATAGATAGCTATAAATACATTGAAAAAAATTCCTAAAATTACTGGTCTGTACCTAATAACGTGAGTTATTTGTGGTCTTGAAGGTTTTCTTGAAATAACCAGTGATCACAGTTGTAGTTGCTGAAAACGATCATAATACATATGATATATTATATTGATTGAAACTATACTGCTTAAAGAGCATAGAGACTGGAATGAGAATGCCTTGGCTTAAACCCTAATTCTATAAACTTATCAGCTGAATGAACTTGGGTTAGTTATCTCATGACTCTATGCCTTAGTTGTTCAGTCTATAAACTGGTGATAAAAATAGACTTCTGTAAGTTGCTCTGAGAATGATGATATTTGTTTAGCACTTAGAACTATGCCAGGCATTTAGTGTTATAAAAGTGTTAATATATAAATAAACAAATATGCTAATTTACTTATTAAATAAACATTTACTGAGCACCCATGTATGCCAGGCATTGGGTTCAGTGCTTAGGACACAGTTGTAAAGACAGTGCCCTCATTGTAGTTTACTGTTTAGCAGGCTGAGGCAGATGATAAACAAGTAATCATAGATTGCAATAGTGTTAGGAAGGAAATAAAAAGGCCAAATTGATGATTAAAAGACATGTTTCATTGTTTCAAATTTATATTTCTTTGATTGCTTGTGATAGTAAACGTGTTTTATTATATTTGTTAATGACTTAGTTTTCTCCTGTTAACTATGTGTGCCTTTTGTCTATGTTTCTGTTGGGTAAGTGCTTTTATATTGATTTATAAGGGCTCTTATTTATTAAGGGTATTAAATCTTTTCCCTCATTTTATATTTGCCTTTTAATCTTATTTCTGCTTTAATAATATACATATGCAAAATTTTAATTATTACGTGGGCATTTTGTCCCATTTCCACTGGAGACTTTTTTTATTTTTCTATAAAAGTTTTCTCCAACCCCAAAGCAAATATATATTCAAATATATTTTTCCTCCAATTATTTTTTTGAGTTCATTTTTTACCTTTAGCTCTTATTAGTTCGAATTTGATTTCTTATAAGCCATGATGTAACACTCTAATTGGATTTTTTTCACAAATCTGGCCAATTACTTGACTAATTCTTTGTTTTCCTATTTTTTTGTGATGCTGTTTTTATCATTTGCTAAACTTTTTTTTTTTTTTACATACTAGAGCTTTTACTTCTGGGACTTCTATTATATTTCTCTGATTTTTAAAACTATCATACTGTTTTGATTATTGTAGCCCCATGGTATATTTTACTATGGTAGATTTACTTTTGACAGGTGCTATCTCATCACATTTTTTTACTTCTCCAAAGTTTTTAGTTATTTCTACCATTTTACATTTTGGATAAACATTAGAATTATTTTGACAAATTTCAGTAATAATCTCCTTAAGGTACTGACAAGGATTTTTTTAAATTCTCACACTATATTGTCTGTTTGACAACCGTTCTTTTCTGGCTGTTGGTTTCTTTTTATCAGTGCTGACTGATACTCAAAACATTGTTTTGTTCTATTACATATAAATATTTCTTCAATGCTACAAGTTTTTTTTCCCCTTATATCTTTGATTTTTTGCTTCTGTTTGTTTTGGTCTCATCTTTAGGAATATCAATTACCTGCAGATTTGATTTCTGTTCCCTACCCTCTACATCTATCCATCTTTTTTATTTTCTTCTCTGTCCTTTGAATTCTTAAAGGACTTTTCAAGTTTTTGTGCCATGAATTTGATTTTCTATGGTATTTGCCATTGTATTTTTGGCTTCTAATGTACATTGGTTGTTATTTTGTTTTTGTTTTCTTCTTAGCAAGCTTATCTTTACATCTCTGCCTATATTTTGTTCACCTTTCTTTTTACTGCATTTGACACCTGGTACTTTCAACTTTTATTTGCTTAATGGTGTCCTTATTTTCTTGATTCTAATGGAAAACTAAAATTGATGCTTTCTACATTCTTTACTCTTCTATGTAAGTAATTTTCAGAAAGCAGTCATTTGAATCAAGATTCTCATTATAATGTAAAAAAGAAAAAAAAAATCCCTGACTTTGGCTGATTTAATTAAGTAGAAAAAGAATTTATTGGAAAGATATTGGGTAGTATATAGAATTGCTGGGATAGAGGGTGTGTGCTGGGGAACTGGACTTGGAGGCGATATTGCTTGAGTCTTGTCAAAAACCACACTACAGAACTGGTCAGTGAGCATTCACTGCTGTCTTTGCCAAGCATTGGTGCCACACTTCCGCTTCTGTCTTGACTGCCTCTGGAAACTGGATATTACTGGTTTTAATTTGGATTTCTTTTGATTTGAGTATTTTTTTCCTCATGTGTGAATTGGCCATTTGTTTATATTCTTTAGTGAAGTGTCTCTTCAAGTCTTTTATCCACAATTTAATCTTGTTATTTTTCTTCTTATTGAGTTGTTAGAGTTCTTTATGTATTTTGAATACTAGTCCTTTGTCAGAGTGCAACTATTTCCTCCCATTATGTGGCTTATATCTTTATACTCTCAAAGCGATATTTTACTGAGCAAAAGTTTTACATTTTGATGAGATCCAACTTAGTGATTTCTTTTAATAGTTTGTGGTTTTTGTGTCCTGTCCAAGAGATTATTCCCTACCCCAGGGTTGCAAAGATTTTCTCCGTTATTTGAATCACATTTAGGTATATAGACAATTTTGATTTTTGTTAATGATATAAAGTTAGGGTCAATGTTCTTTTTTTGACTTATGCATACCTAGTTGTTTCAGCACAATTTGGTGAAAAGATTTTCTTTCCCATTAAATTACCTCAGGATCTTTGTTGAAAATTAATTGTCTAGATGTGTATGAGCTTTGTTTCTGACTCCCTATGCTGTAAAAAGTAATCTGTATGTTTGTCCTTTTGCTAATACTACTGTCTTGATTACTGTGTTTTTAGAGTAAGTCTTGAAATCATATAGTACGGTGGGAGTATGCTGTTTGTTCTTTTCAACAATGCTTTTTATATTCTAAGTTATTTTGATTTTCATATAGCTACAAATTTTATAATCAACTTGTAATTTCTATTAAAAAAAAGTCCTGCTGGAATTTTTATCGGTAATATGTTCAAATGATACATAAATCTAGAGAGATACGTTTTCATTATATTGAGTTATGTAATCCATGAACATGGCATATCTCTCCATTTATAGTTCTTTAATTAATTTCTCTCAGCAATTTTCTGTACCTTTTGTTAAAAAAATCATTCTAATTGTTTGCTACTGATATATAAAAATTCAATTAATTTTGATTTTTAAACTTGATTTAAAATATTTTAGTTCCATGTTCTGAGATCTTACTAAAAGCACTCATTAGTTCTAGTACTTGTTTTGTATCATCCTGAGGACTTTCTATATAAATAATCATGACATCTGCAAATAAGAGACAGTTTTACTCTTTCCTTTCTGATGCTTACGACTTTTTATTTTTCTTAATTTATTGCAATTGCTAGCACTCCCAGTGTCAAATAGAACTGATGAGAGCAGACATCCTTGTCTTCTTCCTGATGTTAAGGGAAGGACATTCATTATTTTATCATCAAGTATGATATTAGTTGTAAGTTTCTTCCTAGACATCCTTCACCATATAAAGTTCCTTTTATTCAGTTTGTCTCTGAAAGTTTTTATCATGGATGGGTGTAGAATTTTGTCAGGTGCTTTTTTGGGCCTATGATTTTTCTCCTTTATTTTGTTAATATGGTGAATTGCATTAGTTTCTTTTTAAATATTAAAACAATTTTGCATTATGGCGTAAACCTCATTTGATCATGATGTATTCATGATCGACTATTCTGATTATTCTTTTGGTATATTGTTGGATTTGATTTGCTAAGTGTTTGTTAAGAGTTTTTGCATCTATATTGATGAAAGATATGGATCTGAAGTTTTTGTTAATTGTAATATTTCAGTATGGATTAGTATTAGGATAATGTTCCTCTTCTCTCCTATTTTCTGGAGTTTGTGTCAATTTTTTTTTCTTTATTGTTTGTTAGAGTTAACTAGCAGAGACATCTGGACCTTGAGGTGTTTTTTTTTTTGTTTGTTTGTTTTAAAATTTTTTTAATAAGAAGGCTTTTTAACAAGGAATTAGTTTTTTTGATAGCTACATATTAGGTTATTAATAGGTTATCTATTTTTTTTCTTGACTGTGCTTTGCTAGCTTTCAAGGAATATATTTGTTTCATTTAAGTTGTCAAGTTTTTTGATAGAAAACTATAATTTTTTTAATTAATATCTGTAGTATCTGTAGTTATAGTCCCTCTTTTATTCCAGATACTGGCCATTTGTGTCTTTTTCCCCACTCTATCTTTCCACTTCCATCTTAGCCTAGCTAGGGATTTAGGAATTTTGTTGATTTTTTAAAAATTTAAATCAAAGGACAAACTTTTGGCTTTATTAATTGTATTTACTGTTTTATTGGGTTTTGCTCTTAAATTTATTTCCTTTCTTTTACCTGCTTTGGATTTATGTCGCTCTTTTTTTTTTTTTTAAAGATTCTTGCAGTCATTAATTATAGATCTTTTCCTTTTTTTCCTCTAATATAACTATTTTAAACCATAACTTTCCTCTAAGCCCTGCTGTAGCTGCATCATGCAAATATTTATATGTGTATTTTCATTATCCTTCAGTTTCAAATATTTTCTAACCCTTCTGTGATTTCTTCTTTGACACATGGATTATTGAGAAGTCTGTTGTCTTAATTTTTAGATATTTGTGATTATCCTTGCTATATTGTTACTGTTTTTTAATTTAATCTTTTGGTAGTCAAATAACATACCTTCTATGTCTTTAATCCTTTGATGTATTGAAACTTGTATTGTGGTCTAATGTATGGTCTATCTTGGTGAATTTATCATGTGCACTTGAAAATAATGTGTATTGTGCAGTTGTTGGGTATAAAGTTCTTTAAGTATAAATTAGATGAATGATACATCCAGTTATTCTGGAGATGAATGATACATCCAGTTATTCTGTTCTGTGTATCTACTGTGTTTTTTTGTTTTTGTTTTTTTTTGTAGCTTTTTTATCATTTGCTAAAGAAGGGTGTTAAATTCTCCCATTCTGATTGTAGCATCATCTGTTTCTTCCTTTCATCCTGTCAATTTTTGACTCATGTACTTGAAGGATCTGTTACTAGGCACATGCATATTTATGATGACTATGCCTTTTTGATGAACTGACCCTTTTATTATTTTGAAATGTTCTTCATTATTTTTGGTAATATTCTTGAAATTTATTTTTTCTGATATTATTACAGCCACTTCAGCCTTACCATGCTTACTCCTTAGATGGTATGTCTTTACCTGTCCATTCACTTTCAAACTTTTAATTTATGTTTAAGATATGTCTCTTATGGATAGCATTTAATTGGTTCTTGATTTGTTTTTAATTCATTCTGATAATTTGTGCATTTTATTTGGAGTGTTTATCCCTTTAACATTTAATATAATTATCGGTATAATTGGATTTTGGCCTACCCTTTTATTCTTTGTGTGTATGTTTTTAGCCCCTCTCCTTTCTTCCCCTCTTTCACTTATGCTGCCTTCTTTTGGATTATTTTAATATTTTCATGTCCATTTTAGTGCATTTTTTGGTTTAAAGTTATACTCCTTTGCATTTTTAAAAATGTTTGCACTGTGTATTCTTAACTTTTCACAGTCCGTGTAGCATTATGTAATAAAGAGGAGAAATACAAGTCTGTTTAGTCTCCATCCTAGTATACTTTAAGTTGTCATTGTCAGGTGTATTACCTTACATATACAATAAATCCCATAAGACAAAAATCCAAGATTTCATTTGTTTCATTTTTGTTCTGAATAGGCATATGTAGTCTACAGAAATTAAAATTAAAAAAATTAATATTTACTTATATATTTATCATTTATATATGCTACTCTTTATTTCTGAAAATCCAAGATTCTCTCTGGTATCATTTCCAACCTGAAGTTTGTTATTTATTATTTATTTATTTATTCTGACATACTTTTAATATAGGTCTTGTGGTGACAAATTCCCCATTCTTTCATTATCTAAAAATGTCTTTATTTCATTTTTATTTTTGAAGGATGTATTGCTAAATTTGGAATTCTGGATTGGCAGTTATTTTCTTTTAATACTTTAAAGATGTTTTGGTGTGTCCCAGTCTCCATGGTTTCTGGTGAAAAGCCTGTTAATTTTTCTTCTTGTTCTCCTATATATAATGTGATGTTTTTCTCTGACTGCTTTGACTATAATGTGCTGAGACATGGGTTTCTTTAAATTAATGTTATTTGAGGTTTTTAGAGCTTCCTCAATCTATACATTTACATTTTTCAGAAATTTGTCATGGTTTTTGGTATTTTTTTCCTCCAAAAAAATTTTCCTGCCCCATTCTCTCTCTCTCTGAAATATTTTGAAGTTATTTCACAGGTTGCTAAGGTTATGTTCATTTTTCTTTTCATTTTTTTCAATCTGTCTTATTCAAATTGGATGATTTCTATTGATCCATCTTCAAATTAACTGACTGTTTCCTTTCATCTTTATTTTACTGTTAGGGCCAGCCATTGAATTTTTAATTTCAGAAGTTCTAGATTTTCTATTCTAAAATTTTCATTTGTTTCATTTTCATATTTTGTATTTCTCTGCTGAAGTTTCTGTCATTCATTATAAGTGTATTTTCCTTGACCTCAGTGAGTATACTTATAATAGATATTTTAAAATCCTTTCCTCATAATTCTAACATATGAGCCATCTTGAGACAGGCATCAATTGTTTTCACTTCCCCTTGAGACTGAGTCACATTTTTCATGTGTTGAGTAATTTTGCATGATATCCTGGACATTGGGAATGGTATATTATAGAGCCTCTGGATTTTGTTATATTGTTTTAAAGAGTGTTGATGTTTTGTTTTAGCAGACAACCAACTTGCTTTGATTTAAACTGAAAAATGTAATGCCTATGGTGAGTGAATTTCAGACCTCAGTTCAATTCTTTAAACCTTGATTGGTAGCTGTTTTCCATTTGACCCACTCAGAGGCCAAGCAGAAGCTTGGACTGAGTTTAAGCACATAATTTGATGTTTTTTTTCCCCCGTCTCTCTTCTCCTCTCACTCTCTGGTTGTGTAGCTTCCCTAGGCTTTTTTTCACCTGGTACCTCTGGCCAGAATAGTAGCAGACTTCCCTGGAATTTCAGTCATGCCATCTTGGCCACGATTCTGGCTGCCTTCAGGGCATACCTGAAAAAAAAAAAAAGGAATTCACACTGTGCTACAATTTTTGACTGCTCTCCAAAATATGCCTGCTTTTTTTTTTTTTGAGTTGCTGGAGCTCTCAAGGGTTTATGTTTTTACTTCTAGCACTTATAGATGTTATTTATGGGAGGATAAGTTGTTAGACACTCACTCCTTCTTGTTAAAAGCAAAACACTGTAATTTGTTTCCTATCCTTGGAGGTCTATGATTTTGCTTAGTGCTTCCTTCATTAATCCCCACTTTATTTGAGCTAGCTTGATTGGATTTCTGTTTCTTTCAAAACCGATAACAGAAGCCATTAGTCATTGAGTGCAGAACTACTATAGACTTGGCAGAATGGTGCAATGACAAGGACATAGTTTGGGAAACCAGACATACCACTATATTTCAGCTATATGACTTAAGAAAGTATTTGTGTTAGTTATCTATTGTTGGATAACAAATTCAACAAACACTTAGTAACTTAAAACCAGAAACATTTGTTATTTCACACAGATTCTGAGGGTCAGGAATTTGGGAGCTACTTAGATGGATTGTTCTGGCCCAGAGTCTCTCATGAGGTTGCAATCAAGCTGTCATACAAAGATGCAATGCTAAAGATTTGACTGAGACTGGAAAATCTATTTCTAAGCTCACTCACTGTTGGCAGGAGGCTTTTGGCAAAAGGCTTCCATTCCTTGCCACATGGGCCTCTCCATAGAGCTGTTCACAACATGGCCTCTGAGAGAGAGAGAGAGGGAGAGAGAGGAAGAGAGGGAGAGAGGGAGAGAGAAAGTTAGCATTTAATTCACATAAATAAGCTTCCTTTTTTTATGCTGCCCTTAGCAATTGGCTTTGAATTGCCTGGAATCTAAGCTGCTAGGTGGCTGGATTGCTTAATGTGGCTTTCATAGCTCTTGGTCACATTGAAATTGTTGAGATACCTTGGCGCCACTACCTAAACCTTTAACCTGGGGCAGTTGTGTAGTGCTGAGAAGAATTTGGAGATATATAAGAATCCCAAGTATCAGGCTTTGACTCAATGATGTCCTGAGATGCCATTTTGAACTTGTTGAAGACCCCAGAGGGCATGGAAAGTTAAGAGAAGAATAATGGCTGATTTTGGTCCTTTTTTCCATTTAACAGAATCCCCTCCTCTCCTTCCGTTCTCCTCTGATTAATTCCTATCAGTGCTGCAATAGGAAGGCCTGTATCCTGTCTTTTTTCTACACTGTAACCACCACTTTTTTATTTATTATATTCTCATTGCTGAGGAGGAAGAGTTGGACTTCCACGGTCAATTTCTGTAAGGTTCCCCTGGTTATTCCCAGCAGTGGGACGTTTCTTTTGTGCCACCTCTGGAGTTTCCTGTTCTCAGTCTCTCTGCACTGTTTGTTGTACCTTAGAGCTTAATTAAGTTTTGTGGGGCTTTTCAGATTGGGGGATTGCTGAACACATGGAAATATACTTGCTTTTAATCTCCTACACCTGTAACACCTGTAACAACATCAAGTTCTCCCTGTGAGGGAACCTGGAGTACCTGATACAAGTCTCCCTTTTAATTTTTGACCAGGCGGTCTGCCTATATTTCCATCCTCAAGGATTAGACAATGAAGATGCCTGGGCCTTCCCTTTTCTACATCTCCTTCAATATTCAAAGGTACCACTCCATGTGTCTAACTGACCAAAGAGGACACGGGAGGAAAGGCAGGCACCAACATGCTCCTAGGCTTCCTCAGATTCCCCAGTGCGTTGGAATCAGTTGGTCTGAAGATACCCTCTGTAGAGGGTATAAGCTTACTTGGTAGCTGATAAACTGGCACAGTCTTTTCTGCATTCTTCATGGCAGGAGAGTATCCTCAAGCCCGTGGGTTACCTATTATATATTCAAACTTATGATCTAGTGCTTCTAGGAAAAAGAGGAGTACTTGCTCCTTAAAGCTCTTTGAACTTAAAGACTTAAGTTCCATTTGCTTCTTTGGGTCCTATCACGGTCACTAATGTACACTGCCTCCTGGCTCTAGCACTTACTAGCTGTGTAGCATTGGGCAATTCATGTAGTCCCCCTCATTGTGCCTCAGTTTTCTTATCTGTACAATGGGAAGAATTATGATACCAACCTTACTGAGTTGCTGTGAATACTAAATGAATTAACATATATGAACAACTTAGAACAATGCCTAGTACTCTGTAAGCACTATAGCAGCCGCTATTGGTCCCCTCTCCTTCTTCTCCTTCGACTTGTTCCTTCTCTTTCTTCTTCTTATGTCTTCTGGAACCTGGCTTTCCTGTGGCCCCTGAGATGACCAAAAGAAGCACCAACATAAAGAAGAGCAGACATCAAGGCTGGAGAAATGATACTTCAGGCTCATAGAACTTGCATTTCCCGAGAAAACTTACTTACTGAGTCCATTATGTATAATAAAAACTTAACATGCATTTCTCTAATTCTTGCAGCAATACTAGATGGTAGATGTCATTATTACTATTTTACAGGTGAAGAAACAGAGTGGTAACTTGTCCAGAGTCCTGCTGTTAGGAAGGGCAACACTGAAAGTCGAACTTGACTTCAAAGCCCATGCAATTTTCTCTATGCTGTTGGGACTTTTGTGATTTCTTAGCTCCTTGCACTAAAATTCTCAGCCCTATTCCTGGGGAAAGGGATGGATGGAAGAGTCTGAATGTGTTTGGATGATGACAGGAGTTCTCCCTGGAGAAAATGTGTGGAAAAGGGCTAAGATTCTTTTAGCTAATTGAGTGCTTATCTCCCGGGTTAATAAGCTGCAGGTGGCACCAGCGGCATGACCAACAAATCTGAGGCATGTCACTCTTTACAGACTGAATTTGGCTTTGGCATATTTGGGACTAACTACATTAAGTGCCTTTGAATATATGTCTAGGTCTGAACAGGGCAGTACAATGGATACTGTATTCTATGTGATACTGATACAGTTTTGCCCAAGTACGTAGAATATTCCCATCTCCACTGATTCCTAATAACAAAATCAGGGGCCATCAACGGTCTCACGTACCTCTCTACTGGAAGACAAAGTATGGCACTATGCTTTTGTGCCAATAAACAAAGACGTTGTCAGCTTTTCTTTTCCTTCTTGTTTTTCCTAAGGTTGTCACTTGGCATTCTGGGTAATATGCATATTGATTGGTGCATATTGATTGGGGGTTGCAGCAAAAAAAATGAACAAATGAGATGTAGAATTTGTCTTTTGTCATACAAATCTGGGGAAAGATGCTGAATTAAGGAGGAGATGCCTTGGTACAAAATAAAGTGAGTTATGCTGCCAGCAGAAGTGCTAAGGAGGAGATAGTTTATAATTTATCAAGTTTTAAGTCACCATAAACAGCAGTGTTATTCATTTGGATTAGCTAAAAAGTCTCCTCACTGACAGTCTCCTATCTGCTTCTGAGTCTGGGGACTCCCTGCTGATTATAAGTTAAGGTTCCTGAATGGGTTTCCTTGTCTCCCCTTCCCACCCTGCAGAAGGTGGAGTTTGGGGCAGTTATATTCCAACTCCGTGGCTCCTTATTTTGCCTCATTCCTCACTAATTCATCCTGAACTCCAGACAGACTGGTTTCCCCTTGCTTCATACTGGTGTTGCCTAATTATTAACCCAGCAGGAAGAATTAACTTTTAACTCCACTGTTGTTTTTGTGTCTCTTGAGGCACCTCAGCATGACTGAGCACCATGAAATCTGAGCAGTGATTTCTGGGCCTGTAGCGTGGCGGGAGAGGAGAAAACTTGGGGGGTGGCTTGTAACATAAAGGCAGTCGTTTGGATGAGAGTAAATGTCTGCAAGTGAACATTCACTAATGAGTCTGAGAGCTTATTTATAGCAAATAATAACAGTTATTCTTTACTTGCGATGAATCATCCCAGCACCAGGTCGTGTAGAATATGCCAAGGTTTTTGCTGAGTGTTTCCTCTTTAAGTTATACGGACACGGCAATTTGAACATGTGAAGGAAGGGTAATCCAATTAGAGGAGTGGGGCGCTTTCTTGATCTTTTATGTCCCGAAGTCAATAAATAAAGACAAACAGCTAATGTGTATATACATGAAATAACAAATCTACATAGTGAAGGAAGGGTGGGTAGAATCCATCCAGAGAAAGGGACAGTGTGTGAAAGAGAATAATAAAGTGGAATGCTATTTGCTCTGCATTTGTAACAATAGCTACTATACTGAGCTCTTAACCAGGTGCCAGGCGAAATCTAGCCCGTCACCTGATTTTATAAACAAAGTTTTATTGGAACCCAGTTTGTTCATGTATTGCCATGGCTGCTTTCACACTTAATAGCAGCGTGGAGTAGTTGCCACAGGGACTACGTGGCCCAGAAAGCCTAAAATAGTTACTATCTGGCCCTTTCTAGGAAAAGGTAGTCGACGCCTATATTATTAACCCATTTGGATCTATAAGTATCCCCTTTTGTAGGTAAAGAATCGGAGGCACAGATAGGTCAAACCACCTGCATAAGGTCACACAGCTGTGGAGTGGCTGACTCAAGATTCAAACTCAAGCAGTCTGACTCTAGAACTGCGCCCTTAACCGCTATACCACATTGTCCCTCCCACTGTATAAGACACAATTCTAGGATTCTAGTTAACTTGCAAATGGCAAACAACTTGAACTCATCACTGCTGTGTCTCTCACCATCCTGGCTCAGACTCTGGACAGAAGAGCAGTTTGGGTGAGTCAGAGGCCACAGTGAGAAAGTGGTTGAAAAGACTGTCAGCAGGGAAGGCGCCTACCCTTTACCAATGGGTCCGTGTACACTGCACTGAGTTCTGCCTAGGGAGACATAGGCCTTTTTATAAACTTACCTCCTGCCTGGCATTGCAGTTGGCACACAATAGGAATGCAAAGAATATTTGTAGAATAAAACATTGCATGTCATTTTGGGGTTCCTGCCAAGTTCCATTACCTCTCCTTCCTGATAACAGCGCCTTGAATTTCCTGTGAGAAAGTACCTCTCCACTGTAATCCTTATCCCTGGCTCTAGTGGAGCGCTCTGATTAGCCTAAACTAACCAAAGTGTCCCCTCTGTCCATTATGATTGGTTCAGGGATGGGCACATGATTTAAGCTAGTCCAGTCAGAGTGAAGCTCACCATCTGTGATGGAACCACAGAGACATAAATGCTGTCTTCCCCATGGAAGATGGCACTGTGAGGATATGTGGGCTGGGCCTGCCTCTACCATGAGGTGAGAACCTATAGTTGCCAGGGGGCCACCATGTGGAGGGAGCTAACTCAGGTTTTAACCTGGGATCTGAAACCTGTCCCTGAACTCTTTAGTTATGTAAAAAGAGAGAAGGAGGGAGGGAGGGGGAGAGAGAGAGAGAGAGGCAGAGAGAAAAGAAAACCTCTCCCTTTTTAAAGAAGATTTGAATTGGATTGTCTGCTGTTTGCCACCAGAAGATTTCTAATTGACACAGGCAGTAATCTGGTATAGTTCAGAGAAGATGGGACTGGCGTGAGGAAACCTGTGTTTAAGACCTGGCTTTCCCAGGAATACGTTGTCTGTTTCTTCCCATGGTACCTGAGTTGTGATTTTTCAGTTTTCCCAATTGAAGAAAGGATGCTGATCCACCTTCCTCACAGGACTGTGAAGAGGAGGAGGATGCGTCATTCATATGCTCAGCGTGGTGTCTGAGGTTAGAGAAAGAGCATCCCCAGCTGGCTTGACATCTTGAAGTCAGCTCTGTTCTGTCCACTGGGGTACAGCAAAACCCTCCAGAGCTTTCTCAGTCTCGTTCCCTGGCTATCGCACAATAGTCAATGATGTCATTCATGTATCTGGTTTGGTAGACATCTCCCTTTATTGGTTTCCAAGGGGAAACATTCTTTCATTGGTCTCTCTTGGACTTTTTACTTTGAGTCAGGAGTCGAAGGTGCAAAGGGAAATAGACGACTAAAGAGAACGCTGGGCTGACTCAGATGGAGGATAGATCAGGATGCAGAGAAGGCACGATTGTATCTGACCTGCAAAAGTTCCACATTTCTTTCCAGGTGGAAGTTTTTAAGTATTCGGCACAGTGTACCATTAGGATAGGAAGCAGACAACCAGGCTTTTGCTCTGGGTACCAGTTTTCTGCATCACCAGGCTAGTAACAAAATGACTAAAACCTGAGACCTCAGCTTTTCTCTTCTGTCAGATGGGCATCCTATACCGGCCTTGGCAACCTCACATTGCTGGTACAGGGATTAAAGGAGAGAATGTCAGAGAAAATGCTTTGTATTTGCAGAAATCCCAAGTAAGACGTTACAGCTGCCTATGTGTATCAAATCCAGAAGCTGCCTATGTTTTTAAGACTTGATTCTTGCTCACTGAAATACTTTGTAAAGAGACTTCTTGCTCTGTGAATTATAATTTCCAATAACATATCTCACAGGGCATGCTAGCTTCTAAGCTACTTAGGATTTTGAGCACTTAGTGTGGACACGGTGCTACTTTCTGGAGAAGGTCTGTGGCTATCATCATCATCATCATCATCATCATCATCATCTGGGGCATCTGCATCCTCATCCTTCTGACTGCCATTTATTACACACCAAAGATACATCAGGTATTATGGTTGGTGCTTTACATACGTTCTCTAATTTAAACCGTATGATGTCCCTGTAAGATATTATCCCCTTTCACATCTGAGAAAGTCAAGATTCAGAGAGATTGAGTTTCCCAAGGTCACATAGTTAGTGGAGCGCTGTGCTGTAACCCAAACCCTTGCTCTTCTCGCTGCAGCATATTGCTTCAACCAAAGGGAGCTTTGGAATTAGACCTGGAAGTTCTGATCTCATTCCATTGCTTCAGCAATTCCACACAAAGGCTCTGGTCCAACTCTTTTCCTTTTGTGTCTCAGTAAGTAATATTTCATCTCTCTCCCCTCTGATCCCACCCTCATTGCCAGATTCTGGAACCGTCTGCATGTTTCTGGTCTGTAGTTCAGCTTCTCTCCCCAGGCATTCGAGAAAGGCATTCTCTACAAAAAAGGAAAACACATTTTATTAAAGCAAACATGCAGTCCTCAGCACTTTTACTTATCTTATTTATACACTGCAGTGCAGCTTTCTGTGACCTAGTGAGTATCATTTCCCAGAGCTATCACCATTTTAAAGCTACCTGTTCATCCCGCTTCAGCAGATGGTACTACACTAGGAGTATTGTAAGAGCTTTAAAGAAAGAAAAACAAACAGACAAAGGAAAGATGAGCAGTTGGGTCAGCTAGAGGAAGAGCTCACTTGCATTGTCTCTGACGCTGTTCGATTTCAGCTGGGGCTGGGAGGTGGCAGGTGAACTCCTAGAGGCCTCCGACCACCGAGGAAATTTAGGTCGTGGGCTGTTTTTCCTTTCCCCTATCAGTTGGGGATGTGGAATAGGCAGCCTGTATACAGTTGGTTTAAAATTTTTTATGTCTTTCCAATGAAACCTCTTTGTTGAATTAAAGTCATGTGTCCCTTCACTCGTTCATTTGACAAAACATTTTTTGAGCGCCTGCCCCTGGTAGGGTATTGTTCTAGGTTAGAGTTCTGAGTTCCACAAGCAGTTCTGTGTCCTTGCGCAGAGCCTGTACTTTTCTGGACCTCAGTTTTTCCTTCTGTAAAATGAGGGGCCTGGCTCAGATGGCGAAGTCTGCCCTCAGAAGCAGAGGCATTGGAGCTCGTACCAGTCCTTTGCAGGTAGAAGGTCCTCAGGTTGCACACAACCCAGGTTTATTCTCGAAGGAGAGTAACTCCCCACAGGGTTACAGTACGTGTTAGGTGGGCTGCTCAGGCTGAAGGAGGACCAAGCTATCCCGCTCTCTCTCAGTTTCCAACTGTCTGAAATTCTTAATATCCTAGAGTACTGTTTCTCAACCTTTTTCTCATTATCTTCCCCATAAAGAGCCTTTTCAAACATTTTTTTTCTAATCCCCCTCTCCCTATGAAATTTTAATACCACGTAAATACTGGATAACTGTTTATATACTACGACCTTAGGGAAGGGAGTGGGGGACAAACCATTGAAATAGCTAAGATTTTTTTGGCCCTCAAGAAACAAATTTCATTCCCTTGGGAGTTATATTATCCCCCCCCTTCCCCACCCCACCCACACACCCATCCCCATTGAGAATGCATGCCCTAGAATAATGATTTTCAAACCTGTTTTTTTAACCTATGCAAATTATATGCAAAATTCAATATATGAAATTGATAAAAGCAGTATGTTAGTAGTATACATGTATTTTAAATGTTAACTTATATAAATATGTTCTATCATAAAGTCAGCCACTGAGAACATGAGCTAATATCCTGGTAGTCTCCAAAAGGTTAACACTGAGTATATATAACACTTGAACATACCCCCTTTTTTGTTACAGTTTTAAAGTATTTAAAAATATGATTTAAATTCATATCAAACATTTGAGCAACCCCTAAAACACTGGAACACAGTTTGAAAATCATTGCTGTAGTCTTCTGGAACGAGGGATTTGGAATCAGATGGGATGGGTCTCAGTTTGCTTATTCTCAGTCCTACCACCTACCAGCTATAAGATGGTGGGCAAGACTTAGAATTTCAGTTTCATCATCTATAAAATGGGTATTGGAATCTCTGTCTCATAGGGTAACTATGAGGATTGAAAGAGCTAGTCCACTCTGCCTGGCACGTAGTAGGCACTTAGTAAACATTCATTATCTTTTGTTTCACTCCGTGTCTTTGTATTTTTCTCCCACTGACCATAGCAACTTGTGCCTGAACACATAGCAAATAATAGCTGCAGAGGAACTTGTGGCCAAATCAAACAAGGAGTGATTCCAGTATCACTCTCAGTGACTCTGTTTTCCTTTTCCTGAACCTGGAGCAGGGGAGGGTATTATTACTCTGCCTGAGATCATGTTAAACTGGCATGAATCCTGACTTGTTTTATTTTTTTCTTTTAATGAAACTGGTGGGCCCAGCTATTAACTCTTCATATACTGAGTAATGTAAATCTCATCTTGTAAAAAAAAGAGAAAAAATCACATATTGTTAAATGGAGACCACCCAGTTTTATAGGTGGAAATACCAAATGTTGTTTTATAACAAACTTGCTAGTAAAGTGAGCTCTATTTTGATAGAATTTAGCAGTGCATACCATTTTTTCTTTGGACATATGAGTAGTCTAGTTATGTACATTTGTGGAATGCAATGTAATGACAACCATTCAGTATCATTGACCATATCCTGCTCAAAGCTCTAGTTGGGCTTGCTTTCCATAAAGATGTGAGATGACTTCATGGGGTTTGGGACCAAGATAATGAAGAATACCGCCAGATATAGATGTTGTAAGGATGGAGAGAATCGGACTGTGGTCCAGTCCCATGTGGATTGCTTCTCAGATCTTGCTGTGGTCATCTGTACAAGAGGAATGGGAGTTCACGTAATGTGCATTCTTCCTGATCCATCAACGTGAAAACCAGGAGTGGTGATCCCAGTGAACCCCTGTCCGACTCACCTGTTCTGAAGAGGAAAACACAATGGCAGTGGTGATGGGAAAAGAATCACAACTTGTTCACGAGGTTAACTTTAAAATTTCTGCTAGGGAAAAGTATAGGTATTCTTTTGTATGTGTGTTGAAGCCTATGGTTGATAAAACTGAAGTTCTACATCATAAATTCCCATTTGGACATTCAGTTCTGAGAACCTCCATCCCTGCAGCCTTATCACTTTGAAGTGAAGTCACAATCACTAATGGAATCTGCTAGCTTTTTCACACACTGAAATTAGCTTTGATTCTTTCCCCCAAACATATGTTGAAAAGCAACATGCACATACTGTACACTGACCCATGAAAGCAATCGCCGTGGAGGAGGCTTGTGGACTCACCTTTTGGGGTTGAGAGAAATAAATGTATTTCTTTCAGGAGTACAAAGAAGATTTCTGAGCCCCCTTCTGGCCCCCAAAAGGGAGAGCCTCCTCCTTCCCTCCCTATGAAGGAAGAGAAAGTAAATGTCATTTTCCTTTGCGACTGTGAATAATAACATTTATGCTCTGAGATCGGTTTGCTTCTTTAAAATGAAAAACGATATCCTGTTTGGATGAGACATTTCCTTGAATGCTTAGCATAAATTGAGCTCTTAAGCTTTTAACAAGAAATTCTGGGCTGTCTTGCCTGAAAACTCAGAGTGGATCTTGGAAACACTGCAGGTTTTTTGATTTGCAAAAACTAGCTAGCCTCTTCCATGAGATTACTAACAGCGCTCTTTGATATTCAGGAAGAGCCATCCAGAATAATCCTTGTTTGTCTATCAGTTTTCCTCTCTCCATCTTTGTCTTGTTCTCTTTCTCTGATTCTATCACTTAACCTGTCTCTGTTCTGTCTGTCTCTCTCCTTCTCATGGCTTTTCTCTTCCTCTCTCTCTTCCCACTCACTTCTTCTCTCACATGTTCACACACACACTTCTCCTTTTTATTTTTTATCACACGCTCAAGTGACATGGGCCCAGTTAAGGTATTACAAAGCTGATAGATAAGCATCCTGGAGAAGGAAATGCATTTTTCGTCACTCACAGTGACAATTAAAATGACAACAACAAGGCCAGACTCTTCCATCATTGTTTTTTAATGCTGTCAGCACCAACTTGGTCAGAATTATCCTGTCTGATGCATGAGTGGACGTAGTCATTTTTCACATTGTGCTATCCAGAGACTCAGTATCATTTAAGAGAGTCAGTTAGCTTCCATCTCATTTAAATTAACATTCTAAAAACCTGTCTCAGCAATATGGTCCTCTGGCTAGAGAAGGTTAATTTGGTGGGCTGTGATGTGTCTGTGGATGTAAAATATCTCTCTTTTGGACCATAGACGATGGTTTGAATTTGGGTGTCAGGAAAGCAAAGGCATTTTGGTGCACCACGTTTTGTTCACTAACAGGACTCAGTGGCTAAGTTGTAGCTACTGAAACTGGGATTCATATATATATCTATATATATCTATATCTATATCTATATCTACATATATATATATCTAGAGAGAGAGAGAAAGAGAATATTAATAATGTATATTAAGTATATATTAGAGACTTCTCATATATACCTTGATCATCAAGTTCTGGAGCATGCACAGAGAAGGACAGAACCACTGGGAGTCCATGTAATGGAAGATAAATGACTAATTGTTTCACAGTATAATTTGCATTCTTGTGCCATCCAGGATGTGTTCCCACACTAGGCAGAAACTTTGGTTGAACCTCTAAGGGCTTCCCCTTCCTGTGACCTGAGTTCTCTGCCCTGCTCCTCTGCAGGTTTGGAGGGATCTCTCTCTCTCTCTCTCTCTCTCTCTCTCTCTCTCTCTCTCTCGCACCCATGCGCAATAAGAATTGCAGATATATCAGCCAGCAGTGCAAAAATGTGATAGTTTAATTTGACAAGAAACTCATGACACCTACAGTTGATAGTCTACCGACAGACTGAATGGGGTCCACAGAGGACCTGTAGTCATGGCTGCAGCTGCGGGAGACCTCAGAGAATTTGATCCTTTCAGTGGTTTTTCTGGAGAGGGAATGAGTTGCAGAGTTGACTGCTGGGCAGAGGCTGGGGCCACTGAAATCTCACTTGGAGAGACTGAAGTTTGACCTTTCTCATAACATATAACCTTCTGAAGTAGGCCCTTGGGTGACATAAATCAATTCTTGATCAATAGGGAGCATGGATAATAGAAACCCAACAAATCTGACTTGGCAAAGTCAACCTGTTTTTGTGGTCCTGGAGGTAGTTGTATTTCAGGGTATATTTATTTACTTGTCTAGGGATTATGACCTCACTCCAGGCCTCTTTTTCTTTTGTTCCTCTCTCCAATGGTTGATATCTTTAAGCCTCAACTCAAATGACCCTTTTAAAACGTCTTTTAAAATGGATACCTGCCCTCCTGTGTGGTGCCTCCTTTTTCCTTGTCTTTGCTCTAGCACTGGTATTACATGTTAGGTAATAAGAAAGCGCTAGCTTTCTGCTAGACACGTGCTTTCTGAGGGCAAGGACTGTGTCTTCCTCATCTCTGTGCCCCAGTACCTAGCACAGTGCTTAGGTTCTTAGTGAATGCTGAAGTGAATTTCATGGGCCAGGTTATGAAAATGTTCTGAGAAAAAGAAGTATGATTTTGTGCTTTTGTGCCAAGCCTTCCGCAGCCTTTAGTTCAGGTGCATGCTTGGAGAAAATTCAGAAACCATGACATGGAGAAGGGTCATAAATCATTTAAGTAGAGTCAAAGGAAGTTGAACATCCCTGGGAACTCATCAATCCTAATTTAATAGGAGTGGGAGATGTTTCACATTTCAAATTCTGGTTTCTGGTGTCTGAGGGTAATGCCGTATTGACCAATTGTTCATGCCCAACATTTTTTTCTCTCCCTTTTTCGTCTGTGAATAGCAATCTCACTGACATTGGGAGATGTTCATGGATGTTGAAAGCATTTCACTTTGTTGTTTAAAGAAGGCTTTGTCCTGAAGGCATGAGATTATTTTTTCACATGAGGTGGAAAGGAAAGTAAGAAAGCCTCCCTGTGTCCTTGGGTTCACATGGTAGGAACTCTTTCTTGCAGCAGTAAAAAGCCTTTGGAGGAGACCTTTCAATATAAAGGTTTCAAGCTAAGGACTGCACATGGGGACGGAAGCTAAATCCCAATTTACTCGGCTGTATTTCCCAAGATCAGGATCTCTGTGCAAGCTCCATCAGGCCACAGCAGACCAGGCCAGAGGATTTGAATATTAATGCCATTCAGATTTCCTTAGAGAGGAAACCCTCTGAGTTACAATAGTGAGACACCCTCTGCAAGTCTGTGGCTGAATATGAAAATAAAGAGCCCAGAGTGTGTCAGTAAAAGGAGGGACCAGGAAAGTGCACACGTATCATGCCCAACAGGCCAACCTGTCCCACGTTTTCTATCAGTGTGTGGAGAATGCTTTCTCTGGGGACCTGCTCATTGCGCAATGAAGGCCTGTCATTTAGGAGCCAAAATAAAATCAGTTTTCCATGTATTCAGATACATTCTTGATGAGATTCCGAGTCTCACAAAAAAATGCTGCAAATTCCTTCCACTCCCATCAAGCATCTAAATGTTGATCTGGAGAAACAAAGAAACGGAAAAAGAAAAATGAGTTTGTTGTCAAATTGAAATACCACGTTTTTGTATTGCTGGCTGATATATCTGTAATTCTCATCTGCCATTCCTTCATCGTATGGGTGTAAGAGTGTGTGTGTGTGTGTGTGTGTGTGTGTGTGTGTGTGTGATTTTCCCCTCCAAACCTGCAAAACTAGATTTAAATATTTCAAGCGGACTGCACCCAGCATTTGCATTCCTCTGACTCATTCAGAGAAAAGACATCTGAGCAGAAATACAGCAGATAAAAGAGAAACCATTAATCCAAGAAAGATTACTGGCACAGAATCTTTATCCTGTATCCTTCCTGAAACGAGACAAAGATCTCACTATGAACATCCCTCTGGCTTAACTTCAGATAGTAAGCAATATAGAAGTGTAGACATGGTCCTTTATAAAGGCATACTGGATTTGTCTGAATTCTGAAGCATCATCCTTCTATTAAATTCTTGCTTTTATGAGTGTCTTGCTTTCTTCACCAGTGTCTTCTGCCCTTGATCTCATTCCTTCCTCTGTAGCTTTCTAATTGGGACCTCTGCCTTTCCCAGATGTTAGGGTTGACTTTTAAAGACTATTACATAAAATCTTGGGTAGCACTAAGTGCTCTGGGCCATGAGGAGAGACAGGATCTCAGCTTTATTTATTAACTACAGGACTCTAGCTATGACTTTATTTTCCTCATCTATAAAATGGGCAAATACCATACTTTACACACAGAGATGTTGAGTTTATTTGAAAAAGCTTTGAGAGTAGAAGCAATGTGAAAATATAAGCTGCTCTATTTTAAGCATAGTATTAAAAGCAAGTGGAATACAGAATTAAGTTATTTTGAGGGTATTAGCCCTATTTACTAAGGACATTTAAATCAGCCTTTCTTAGGAAGGAATTCTCCTGCTTTCTTATTTGAAGCCAAACACAGTGGTGGTCATTACCTTGGCCATTTTTCCAGCACTTACTGTACTGTGCCAGGCATTGTTCAGGAAAGATCGCATTCAGTTCTTGCAAACCACCCTGAAAAGTAAGTGCTATCTATTATATTAGCAGTTCCATCATTTTGCAGATAAAGAAATTGAAGCTTTGGGAGGGAAAAATTTGCCTAAAGATAAATAGCTGATGGGTATCTGTATTTGAACTCAGGGTTGAGTTTAAACTCTAAATTATTTCCAATATATTCTCCTGCTACTGCAGTTTCCAACATTCCAAAATGTTCTCAACTTCATGTTTCTCCATTTACATATTTCCACTCCAGATGGATGGGAATATGTACAGTTATAAAAGTATTAACACACAGTGGTTTAATAAGCCATTTCCAAGTTTGACAATCCTCCCCATCATTTCCTGATGAATCACCCCAATCTGTGGGTCAAGCCCAATGCCTCTTATTCTTGATGAAAACCAGGAGCCCCGGTCCTCACTCTCCATACACAAAGTGACATCCTTACCCCAAGTGTCCCATGATGAGGGCAGTGCCAAGTCTGACTCTGCTATGAAGAAGTGACCCTGGTCTGAGGTGTCTCTGGGCACTGCAGTTGCCTCCATCTTTATATATCAGAAAGGTGTTATCAAACAATGTGTGTTAAAACTCTCTGACACCCCATGTTCTATGCTAATGGGAGGGATGATGATAATGATGATGATGACGACGACATAAAGCAGGAAATGATAAAGGGCCACCTACTAAATAGTTTAAACTTTGCAGGCCAAGTGTCTGTCCTTAACTATTGAACTCTGTCAATATAGTGCAAAAGCAGCTGTAGGTGATACATACATGAATGAGCATAGCTCTCTTCCAATAAAATTTTATTTATAAACACAGACAGCAAGCTAGATTTGGACTGTGGGTATAATTTGTTAACCCCTGACTTAAAGGAAATCCGACGCAAATATTTTGAGCAGGAATGACAGGAGATGCTCCTCCCATTTTTATTTCGGTGGACCTCCTTAACTGAAGGGGAGAGCATGAACAGTAGTTTTCATCTCTGGCCATTGCCCTTTTCTAAGATTACTGCACAAACATAAGGCAGGATGATGATGATGATGACAGTTATAAAACAACAAAGCTCTTTATGACCATCTGAAACTGGTGTCAGCAGTTGTTTCTGCCTTGAGCAATAATTGGAAGTCAAAGTTTTTTCTGACCACTGTGCCTGCTGAGCTGGCTGTGATCATTGGCTCCTTTTAAAATAATTTATTTCCACGTTGCAACAATAGCAAAACCTACTGTGTCCAATTAAATCTCTACTTAATTGCAGCCCAGGGAGTGTGATCGCTTTCTGAAGATAGATCCGTGTCTTTCTGACCTTATCTACTTATAGCTTGCATTCAGCTATGAAATTAAATTTCAGTAAATGATTCAGTTTTGAATCATTCTATTCAAAAAAGCAGGAGCCAAAAGTTCTCCTATGAGTGACAAACACGTGGACTGCTTTTTAGTTGGAAAACATCTTCAAGCTCGCTCTGTAAACTGGGCCATGGGTCCCAAAATCTCCAGGCCTGGTGAGGCTTGAGCTTTCAGATTTGCTCCAGCTAGGTTTTATTTTTGACAAAGGCTCTTATTCAGATAAAGGCAGTTTGCCTTCCTTGTTTCCTAGGAACCTTTTTTTTTTTTTTTTTTTTTTAGTGCCCTGGAAAAGACTCTTCTTGAGGCATTCTCAATCTAACTTCCTCTTCTGGTTATGAAACTGAAGGCAACGTTAAAACTTGAGGTTATAAAGAGTTATGCCGACTGGGACAAAGCTGTGATTATTTTGTTGATTTAAACTGGCAGAAAGGTGAGGTCAGAATAAAATCTTCTTTCTCCTGTAATTTAGAGGCTAGGAACCATGATGGCTTTTTTCCCCTAATAGTGCTCAAATTATCCATTCAGTGTGACTTGATTTCAGGTTTGAAGCTGGAGATCGCAGTAATAAGCTTTCTCAGTATGAAGCATTTATTTATGGAGTAGTCTTTGCCATTTTTAATTGCACTTTCCCCTCATGCCCTTATTAATTATCTCTCTAGTTCCTCTTAGGTCTTGTCATGATGCCAAATATTGAAATAGAAAGGTTTATTTATTTCCAAAGGCATACAGAATAGGACAGTTTTTATAACTTGCTGTTTTGGCTCTTGAAGTTTCATCCTTTCAGAAAGTACGCTTCATGCAAATTAGGGTGCTTCATGCAAATTGGGTGTCCCCCCCCCCCCCCCAATTCTTGTTGGTAATGGACCCTTAGGACTCTTACTTGCTTGGAACATCCTTGAAAATCTCACAAAGCAGGGTGTTTTGTGAGCCTAGTGAAGCTGCAGTTTCCAATTATGATGCTACTTTGCTCAAAAATGGTGTGCAGCTTCCCAATGCTCCTGGGATCAAATACCACCTCTTCTAATATGATCCCAGTCAAAGTTTCCCTCTGCTTTCTCCTTCTTAGACAAACAAGTCTTCAGTGTGCCCAAACTGGTCCCAACACTTTCCTACATCAATGGTCATGTCACTTCTGCATTTGGAATATCCACGTCCCAGTCTATTGAAATCTTATATATAACCCCTCAAGGCTCATCAAGTTTTAAATTTTGCATGGAGCCCTTTATAAACCCTCCTCTGACTTTGCAGAGTACTTGGATTTCACTTCTTTTGTGGCATTATGTTGCCCTGCCTTATAACCATTAGCAGTAGTCTTGTCCTAACTGCCCCAGCTCGGTTGTAAACTCCTTGAGGACAAAAGGTGCGACTCCTTTTTGTAGTCCCCCGGGACCTTGCAAAATGTGTTTGTGCTGTAGATTTTCCATGTAGACCCATTGAACTTAATTGCAACAAAATATTCCTGTTCCGTTTCTGAGGATCTGTTCCAGAAAAGATTGGCAATAAAGAAGCTGCTCTGAAAGAACAGGTCTGACTATCCGGCTGGGCTTTGAGACGCCCGCGAATTATGGGAGTGGTCTGAAACAAACCCGTTCTAAAACTTATTGGGAATAGCAACACCAGACGATCTCATTCCTCAGCTCTAGGTGACAGGGACAGGAGAAAATGAGACAATCATTGGCAGTAAACAAAAAAAAAGAAAAAAAAATGAATAAAAATCTGTGGCTGAGAGGCAATATGGCTGAATATATATATGAGCTTTTTTTTGGAAATAGTATTCATAAATTATAGGAAGAACATTTTAGAGTTAACATTTGTGTCTTTTTGAGGTTGACTACAACCTTCTCGTAAAAAAAATATTCTTTGTGATGAGTGTTAGAGGTGAATGTTGCCCAGAGACGCAATGTTTATGTTTTACTCTAAAAGAATAATTCCAATTCTCAAACTTACGCTTCTCTAACTTGTAGGGCAGTTGAATGTCTTCTAACTCGGCAGGACGTCCTCAGTTTCTTAGGAGGTTAGCAATCCAGCAAACATTTAGCTTGGAGAATTCCTGAAACAGCAACATATACTCTGAAGGGCAGTTAAAATTTAAGAAGCCAGTAGAAGCTCTGTGTGTGTGTGTGTGTGTGTGTGTGTGTGTGTGTGTGTGTGTGTGTGTTGCAGTCTGGAATGTGAGAGTTAGGGTTCTCTGTCACAATTTGTTTTTCTCTCTCACACTGATTACACACTCAGATCCAATATGTAATAGAGTGTATATTATGTTATTCTCAGACTATTTTAAAGGAAACTAAACATCCTTTCCTTTATGAGCCAGTTTCCTAGTTGTGGTATAGAAAAAAGCGACCTGTCAGAGAAGTTGACGAAATGACAGATTATTTTTTAATGGGTTTAATTTTTCTACAATATTTTGTCTGAATCATCAGCTGAGTAGCTTTCCTTTTTGTGTATATATTTTAAAGTGCCAGTCATGGTTGAATGTTAATAATCAATCTGGCCATTGATCTCTAAAGACACAGTGTATTTCCAAATGTGCTGACTCTTATGTTTAATACAATTTTATGTTTTTGGTGCAGAGAGGAAAGAGAGGACCATTACATGTTGGTGGGATTTGTTTTTGACATTTTAAAATCTATCCTCATACATCTATTTCTCCACCCGCCGTCCTTCCATCCATCAGACATTTAGTGTGTACCTCTACTGTGTGCCAAGCTCTGTGCTAGGAGCTGGGAAGTGTCTGCAAAAAAGCAAAGACCCCATGGGAGACAACTAAAGAACAATTTCCAAGAAAAAAGGCTTCAGACAGTTTCCTGATAACCGCCCTTTCAGAGAGCCACTGTTGTCTGCTACTGGCCTGATACAAACCCTCTTCCCTTCTTTTGTAACCCCACAGCCCCAAAGACCTTTGCGTGCCTTAGAGGTCAGCTCACAGATGTGGCCCTGGAGCACTCTCCTCTTTATCTATATCGTACTTACAAGCGATGGAGGCACATGGGTCTTTTATAATTTTTTTCCCCCTATTTCTTTTTCGATTAGCATCTGCACAAATGGCCTCAGTTCATTGCTTTAAACTAACTAATCCGGCTTGTTAAGACGGAGATTGTCATCCACAAGTTGTTATTAGCAGGCTTCTAAAGGAAGAGGGTCTCCGTCAGAGCAGGGCAGGCTTGGAGAAAGGTTATACAATATAATATGTTCTTCAGGCGCCATATGAGGGAGACAATGCTGCCTTACAGGACCTGTTCTCAAGTGCTACTTAGAGGCTTACGTAGTCCTGCCTATTCTACCTCATGAAAAGGGAGATCCAATCATTGCTCTCTGCAAACTATTCTCATCTCTTTGGCTGTCATATGTATTTAACAGTAGTGCCCTCAAGGACAATGGGGTGAGGAAGCATGTTAGGGGGCTCCAGCCTACAGCCTGTAGCTTTTCATTTCACATTGCCGGGTTTGCTAAGAATGGTCTTCTTTGTTTCCATTTTGAGTCATGGCTGAATTCTTGTATGTTGTCTGATCTTCAAGCTCAAATACCCAAGGGACCAGGCAGCTGTGAATCAACCGTGTGTGTGTGTGTGTGTGTGTGTGTGTGTGTGTGTGTGTTTGCTAGCAGGTACTATAGCAAAGAAGACAGTATACTTTTCCTGATTTCTTTAAATCGATGGGGATTTGGAGGAAAAGACTAATAAAATAGAATTGTGACTGATTATTTTTCCCCTTTCTGAGCACTGCTGTAAAATCAGAAGGTTCTGAATAGCATGAGGAAAAAAATAATAAAAAACCCTTTTCTAATGTAGTCCTCAGGGTTTAAACCCAAACCTTGGATTTATAATGAAAGCTCCGTGTCTATGTACTAACCTCCACCTTATGAGATGGATCTCCTTTCTGATTGCAGAGTATAAGGAAATCTTCCACATGCTTTCACTTATTGGGAAGGTACACAGTTGCTTATCTGTTGTTTTTCTTCCACAAAGTCTGTGTTATGATTTGGAAATTCGACATCATGTATTTCTCCCCCCCGGGCCAGATGTTTTATCCTGCTATGTTAAGTCATCTTGACATATTGCCACGAAATGGAAACAACTGCTAGTTTTAATATCGCTCCATATCTTTATTACAAGGTACGTCTCATGCATCTTAATTCCTCATATTCTCCCTCTCTGTTGTTCTCTGATCGTCTTCATCCCAACCCCCCATTCCTCCTGAAGAAGGCATATTGTAATTGTATGACAGTCCTGTCCCAGTAGCTAAAGAGGTTCTAGATAGCATAATGAATATGTAGCACATTATCTCCCAGGATGTGTGCCTATGTCTTTAATCACAGCTGGAATGCAAAATCGGGCTCCACCTTTCAACTCTATCTCCATCATGCTGAGAGAGTGAGCGAGAGCTAGCCGGAGACTGCTAGACAGCTCGAAAGAGATTGCAGCTCAGATGTCCTGAAAAACAGCAAATCCCTCAGACCTGGCAGATTCCGTTACCATGAGAACTGCAGATATTTCCATTGTGATGGTTTGCTCCAGCAGCCATCTGTTACACCCATTTGATTAGGAAGTACAGTTCAGCTTGTATGGGATTTTCATCACACCTTATCCCAGGGCAGTATACAGAGGCTCTTGCTTTTTTATATGCTAAACTCCAAGGCTTCAAAGTACTGTAATTTACTGAGGCGGAGGACATTTAATGAAACGGTATGAGAAGGTCACTAAAGACTAAAGCGCTGAGAAGAAATACACACAGGAGATGTAAGAGAGGATTTGCCTGCACAGCAGAAATGCAAGCAACTCAGAAAATTAGCCGAACTTAATAGCAATCCCTTCTCTTGGTGGAGCGGCGTGAAATGAAGCCCTAGGTTCTGAGACCTCGAATCCTCGAAGGAGGAAGATGTTTTCATGGAGTCATGGTGTGAACGTTACCGGAGCAGTAATTCTCTCTCACGACTCAAGGACAGTCAAAAGAAAGGGAGAGAGGTAGCGCTTCAAGCACAGCTCATCGGTGGAGATGAATCCACTGTATAAAGATTCCATTAACTCAAAAAATTTTATGATGCCATCTAACTTTTCCATAGACACAAAACGACCTTAAAAGTTCCTGGAAGCAGTGCTGTAATTTACAGATTTAAACCCGTTATTTGGACTAGTTGCCCCTTTGTGTATTTTTGTGGGGGAGGAAATGCTGATGATACATCATATAGACATAAAAATAGGAATTCCCCTCAATTAAGACTCTCCAAATACTCTTCCCAGGCGGTAGGCATTCTAGGTCCAAGCTTCTAAGAGGGTTGGTGCAGGCCAGGAGGAGCTGCCTAGAGCGTCTTAAATTGACTGGAGTTCCTGTAAACCCAGGCAGCTAATTAAATGCTTACACACTGACATGAATTTGTGATTGCTGCACAGGGGCCCTTGATGTGGCCTCCTTTTGTTTCTCAGCCTGCATTTTCTAGAATGGACTCTGATAATATATTACTTGGGTTGGGCGAGAGCTGCTACATTTTCCAAACTTGCTAAGTTTGCACGTCCCATTATGTCACATTTTGTCTGTTCGTTTGGTTTCTGGGTGACTTTCTGAACAAGGGAAACACTTTCCCTATCTGATTGCACCGTGGGCTGGAGAACGTCCCCCCCACTCTCATTTCCTGGTCTGGTTTCAGGTTGCCATCCAGGGAGGCTGGGATGTCAGGGGGAACCAGAGAATTCATTCCCTGCTTTGATGCCAAAGATACGGGTTTCTGGCCAGAAAAATGCAGTGACCAGGGCCGTGGAGATTGAAAAGGTGCTTGCCTTTTCTGCTGAATTGTAGCAGATATTTTTATTCCTTCACAGTGGAAAAGCTCAAACTTGAATGAGGAACCCACTGTCTCAGGCAGCAGCTGAAGGTATAAATGAGTCAAGGTCCTGCCCTTGTGAATGGTGAGTTAGAAGGCTCTCCTCCTGCGTCCCAGCAGCGAAGACCTAGCCCTGCCCATCTTCCAGTGGTGTTGACTTTCCCATTAAACCCTCAATCCTACACCCTGGAGATTGCCCTTTCTCCAAGGTTTTTGAGACAGGGCCCTGGTTTTATGAACACAGTGTTTGTCTCTGAAAGGCAGCAGATGCAATGAGGGCCTGAATGGAAACAATAAATACCATTCAGGTTTCCTGCATGGAACGTCTTATAGTGGTGCCTTTGTTGAAGGAAACATGGACTAAAATGCCTCTCCCTCCCTCCCCTGTACCCCCAGCTCCCCTTCGCCACTAGGATCTCCTCCACCTTTGGAAAGGAAAGGTTAAGTATCTGAGGCAAAATCTGTTGACACACAAAAGAGACTGAAGCAAATGTATCACTCACGTTGCCAGCAAGAGGGTGGGACGGAGAGCTTTTGGGGGAGGGGAATAAATTTTACTTGAAGCCAGAAGAAAAACAGCCCTTGGAGGGGAGTGTTAGCTAGAAATATTCTACTCTGAGCTGGGATGTTAACAGTGGCACCTTCTGACTTAATGTGGCATCTTTCTTCATCGTTATCAATCTCATGAGAGCTCTCCTGCCATCTGTACCATTCGTGCTTCAGGCTCCCATATGAAAGTCCAATCTGGCAGCATAAATACGGGCTAATGAAGAGTAGGTGTCTGACTGACTGGGAGAGATGCGATCCTGTGTCAATGATGGAGCAGAATTCATTCATTTAAGAAAAACACTGCATTTATACAGCCATTCAAGAAGAAATCCTCTGCCTTTCTCTCTTTTTTCCCCTCCCTACTCTCTCTTATCCTCCTTTCTCATTTTCTTCCTGTGTCATCCTACGTTAATGGAGTTCATGCAAAAGTCAGCATAAAAATGGTCTTTGCCTAGAATGTTATACCTCGGAGATTAAAAATAGGAATGTGATGTGGACTTGCCGACATGTGGTGGGTTATTTTTTCTCCTTCAGTGGGAAAGCTATAACTACATAGATTAGCAAAACTTGTGCAAGAATGGATGTAAAACAGATTTATCTCTGTGTCAGCTTTATCTGATCCATTTGGTCTTGCAGAGTTTGGATGGCTTCTTTTGTTACAATAACCAGCTTTCAAACATCTATATCCTTAGGGTATTAAATGTCAGGCTCCTGATGTACCAGTCAAGGATAGAGGGTTGACAATCTGTGGGCTAGAGAAGTGCTCTTTGTGTGCAGTGGAGAGGGGTTGCCTCTGCACCAAGGCTGGCTCCTGGTATGATCTACGGGAGCTCCCACCACCGCCCGAGTCACTGGATAGGGGTGCTGAAGCTTCCCACCGCCATTAATATCCTTTTACAAAGAATTCAAAAAAATTTCCTGTCACTGACAAGGACAGATTTGTTAGGGGTATCTCCAAGGAAATGGACAATAAGTAATTAATTGAGCTCTCCCTGACTTTCCGGGCTGCCGTTTCTCATTTATCTATTGTAGTTTCTCACTACACAGGTCTAGATCTTTTCCTTTCTTTCATTTCTTTATCTACCTCTTTCATTGTATTTGTCATTCCCCTTTTTCCCTCTTGCCTCATTTTCTTCTCTCTCTCTCTCTCTGTCTCTCTGTCTCTGTCTCTGTCTCTGTCATAGAATCTATACTTTGAAAAGCAAAAACAAAACAAAACCCTAGCAGGACACATACAGGCAAAGATTTTTCTAGGAATATGGGTATCTTTCTTCTGAGTCTGAAAATTGTCATCTTCCACGGTTGGCAGAGACCTCAGAAGTTCCCTCTTTGTACTAGATATATAAATAATCTTTAGCATTCTTGACAAGGCATTGCAAAGCTTTTGTTAAAAAACCTACAGTGACCTACTAAATTGGTGCATTATTACTGTTATTAACCTCCAGGAATGATACGCTATCTATGCTGTAGAAAATGAGGAACCATGCTAGTTGTCTTATTTCAGAGAAAAACAATTGAGGACCACTCGAATTAAATGGAAATTTCATCACAACCTGCAAACAGTTCTGTGAGGTCTTGAATACCCCACGTAGCTGTTGTTCCATCCTTCTCATAACTGGCCTGCTTGGTTTATTGGGTTGGAGCAGGGCACCAGTGAATCAAGGTCTGCTGTTCCCCATTTCAGTCACTCTGTACACAGAGAATCTGAATTCCTCCATATGCCCGCCCCTCTACCTCTGTTCTCATGTCCATCTATGCAGAGAAACATCAGGCATGGAGAGGGATTGTTGGAGGTGGCTCTAGTTAAAGCAAGCAGATCTGGGGTTGAATCCTGGCTCTGCCACTTTCTTTGTGTATGTGACCTTTAGCAATTATTGGACCTCTTGTTGCCTCAGTTTTGCCATCTAGAAAATGGAGACACCAACATCTTGAGTCTCAGCAAAGTTTATTGTGTAAATCAAATGAAGTAAGTCTGTGAAAGTGTTGGACACTGAGTGCTGACTCAAGGGTGACCAACTGCCCCAGTTTGTTGTCTAGGAGTGAAGGTTGCTTGGGGCACAGGACTTTGAGAGCTACAATCAGGACAGTTCTGGGAAAACTGGGATGATTGGTCATCCTATTCAAAACAATTTATCCCCTGAGAGGACCCAGACCCAGTTTAAACAAATACCCCAGAAGGTAATGGAACTTTCTCCAGGGTTGAAGGAAGTCTTGTTTTCACCTGTGGACTAATTGCTTGCTATGTTTTGGATCTATGGATTCTTAACCCTGGTTTGAAGAAGGTTTACTTACTATCCTTCCCCCCAGTATTTCAAGATGTGGCATGAAACTTGAAAGTATGAAAATGTAAAGTGAAGTAAGAACAAATTCCTTCCTATGAGTTGGGGCTTATTCATTCTTCAAGACCCAGTACATGTATTACCCCATTCAAGAGCCATTAGCCCATGTTGCTGTCTCTCCTCAGAATGATTCTGTGCTTTGGGGGTCAGGAGGGTGGGTAATGTATTAGGTTATTGCTTTACTTCCAGGTTGATTTTTAAACTCCTTGAAAGCATACGGCCTGGCTTATATTTTCTGAGTAACCACTGAATGAATTAATGAACGAGAGAGAATGAATAATTTAGAAGTGGGGAAATGAGTCGGAGGGAATAAATGAGGAATGAATAAATGCATGAATGAATTAGTGATTTTTCTGTTTATTTTCGTACATGCCTTTTTAAAGTCTTGGTCTGGCCTTATTATGTATTTTATGTCTAGAATTTTTGAACTTCAGATCCTGGATCCCTAGTCGTAGTTTTAGTCTCAGCTGCCATATTCAATTCCTAATACCCAAAATGACCCAGCTCACCTGGTAGGCACCACTCATTTGATAAACTGGGAGAATATAACTTATATTTTTCTTTAAACATGTAAAGATTAAAATGAAGTAAAACCTGCATATGACAAACAGAAAAAAAAAATCATTCAAACTACATAAGTGTAAAATGAAAAGCAAAAATCTGTCCTGCCTGTTTCCCCCCATACCTCAGTTTCATCCCTTTGAAATAAAAATTTCTGCTGTTAAGTTTTTGGTGGCTACAATTGAAATTCTATTATAACAGAACTTTATGTTTGGGAAATATCAACACTTGAGAGTATATTTTAACATCCTGTTACGGAAATTTGAGGTATTTGGTCATTTTCAGTGTTGTCCACTTTTCCTGCTTTCTCTACCTCCTGAGACACAGTACTTCTGATGATTACCTTTATCCCTTTACAGTTTCTCCCTTCTCTATTTGTTGACTTATATTTAGACATTATCTATGGAATTCCACTGTACAGTACACTTAGATATTTTTTTAAAACTTTTATTTATTTAAGTGTGTTTTTCCAGGACCCATCAGCTCCAAGTCAAGTAGTTGTTTCAATCTATAAGTAATCTAAAATTTCCAAGTAATTGTGGAGGGCGCAGCTCACAGTGGCCCATGTGGGGATCGAACCGGCAACCTTGTTGTTAAAAGCACTGTGCTCTCATCAACTGAGCTAATTGGCCGCCCCACAGTACACTTAGATTTATTTCTACCTCTCTCCTCTGCTCCTGATTTTTGTTGTATTTATTTTTATATTGTCAAGTTTTATAATACTTATATTTTGTTTTGTCACTGTAATTTTCTTTGGTGGTACATTATCCATAGGTTAATTCTAAATATTAACCAAAGAAGAGTAGTATTTACAGAACTCAGCCCAGTGAGATAACTGGATTAAAAGAGAAGGAAATGTAATCCTGTCACTCAAACCACAAGGCAAGAGGATTCTCTCTTGATTTCTTTGGAGCTGTCTTTCCTTCTTGGTCATGTTCTTCATATATTTTTCTTCATATATCTCTCTTATCTCATTTTTCTTCTTATATTACATTTTTGTTTTACTGTGGGTCCTCTTTAGGACTTTTTTCCATGTGGAGTATAAGGGGATAACATTTAAAAATCTTTGTATGTTTGAAAATGCCTTTATTTTCACTTCACATTTAACTGATAGTTTGGCTGGGTATAGATTTCTAATTTCAAATATTTCTCTCAGAACTTTGAAGGAATTACTATTGAGAAGTATGTTGTCATTCTGCTCTTGTTACTTTGTAGGTAACCTCTCTTCTTTATGATAATTTTTAGGATTTTATCTTTACCCTTGGAGTTCTGTAAGCTCACGAAAATTTGTTTAGATGTGTGCTGTTCTTAATTGTTTTTCTTTTTAGCTCAGTAGGTATTTTCATTATAAAAATTTATCTCTGGGATTTTCATACCCTATTATTTATTTGATTATTTTCTCCTTTTTATTGTCTCTAATTTTTCTTCTAGGATTCAGATGTATATTGACTTCCTGGCTCCATCCTTCATGATCTCATGTTTTCTATCTCTTTTCATTTTTTTTTAAATGGGAAATTTTCTCCGTCTATTCAGTCTTCAACCTTATCCATTGTAATGTTTTATTCCATGCAATGATTTATTAAAAAATTTGGCAATCACCATACTACCCAGTATTTCCTCTTCTGGATATCTACTTGAAAGATCTGAAAATATTTATCCATAAAGATATATGTACCCCTCTGTTCATTGCAGCATTATTCATGGTGGCCAAGACATAGCAACAACCAAAGTTTCTTTTGATAGATTTTTGGATAAAGAAGATGTGGTACATATATACAATGGAATATTATTCAGTGGAAAGAAAAGATAAAATACTGCCATTTGCAACAACCTGGGTGGATCTTGAGATTATCATGCTAAGTGAAACAAGTCAGACAGAAAAAGTCAAGAACCATATGATTTCACTCATGTGTGGGATATAAAACTGAAAGCAATAAATGAACAAGACAAACAAGCAAAAACTCGTAGACAACTGTTTAATGGTTACCAGAGGGTAAGAGGAGAGAGGAAGTGGTAGAAGAGGGTAAAGGGGGTCAAATATATGGTGGTGGAAGGAGAACTGACTCTGAGTGGTGAACACAATGCAATATATAGATGATGTATTATAGAATTGTACACTTGATACCTACATAATCTTATTAACTAATGTCACCCCAATAAATTTAATAAAAAAAATTTGGTAATCATATTTTTAATTTCCAGGAATTTTTTTCTTCTATGATTGTTCTTATTTCATAGCAACGATTACAATTCATTCATTAATTTAGTTTAATGTATATTCAAATTCAACATCCACTCAAATATCTCTAAAGACACACATTAGAACATGTAAAAATTAGTTTTACTTTCCTTGATTATTTCTATTTCTTTTGATGTCATACTGGGTCCATCTTTTTAATGAAAATTGATTTTCTCAGATGTCTTGTGATCCTGACTATAAATGAAGGAGTGGTTTGATGCATATAGATAGCTTATATGGGGTTTTCTCTGCAGGTTTTAAAAGTTTGTTTTCTTGATAGGCTTCTCCCTTGATTGGGGGGTCTTATTTAGGACTCCAGTAAAGGTGAGCGGATGGGCAGATTTTTTTTGTAGGTTCCACGAACAAAGAAGATACATGTAGATTGAGGAGCCCCTTGCCCCCAATCTCCAATGTAACATAACTTTACTCCAGGGTTAGAGCTCTTTTATTTTATGCCTAGATGGCACTAACCCCTCCTATACCTCTCCTCCACCTTGTCTCATGTGGAAGTGTATAGTTATTTACTCAAACTCTTTTAGGCCCTATTTCCTCCCTTATTCCTATTTAATAACTCCCTTTCCTAGTCACTTCCTCATTATTCCTAGAGAGACATTGTCATGCTTAATCCTGGGGCCATAACATGCTGTTGCCAGTCTCATAAGCTCCGTAAGCCTGGGGATGAGCAAAGGTCTGATGAACACTATGATTCTTATTACAGTTTTGTAGTTTATTAGCCCGATGATGAACTCTGCCCGTTGAGGCTCTGTCGCACCCTCGGGAAGGACTACTTTGTGTATCTTTTGGGCTACAGTTTTCCCAACTCTCATTCTTTATTGGGTTTATCCTAGCAGCTCTCTATTCAGGGTTTCCTCACCATTTCTGGTGACAGCTGGCTTCCTTTCTTGTTTTAGTATAATCAAGAAAATTATGTTTTTCTATCATATCACCATATCAACATGACCGCAGTAGATGGGGAGGTGACACAAGGGCTTATTAGTCTATCAGATAGAAATGGTAGGTAGAGTAGAATTTCTGAGAAAGTATATATCAGGGTGGTGGGGTGCCTGATGAGCTTAAAAATGTCTGTGTTTCCCTTACGTTACCTTTTTCCTTTGGCCAAACATATAACTTCTTCTTTTCTCTATAGACCTGTCCGCTTTCGCCACCTATCTCGAAAGCCCAGGTGCCTTAGCTAGCGCTTTTTCTCTGAAGCTTCCTTTGACCATTCCAGGTCACCTAGAATCTTTGTTTCTGGAACTCCAGAAACTCCTCAAGTCAGGGCCAGAGACATGAATGCATAAGACCTTTGTATAGCTTTTGTCTGTTTGTTTCTACCCCTAAAGTGATGGTAAAACCCCTTCAGGATGGACCATGTGTCTTTGTTTTTGTGTGTGTGCTGGTACAGGGCTTGGGGTTTAGTGGGTCAAGGGTGTGCTCTGCTGGCCTCACAGAGCATGGTTACTGAACACTCACTGATGAATTAAAGAAATAAATAAATAAAATCTATTCTTGTAAGAAGCTTGATATGCATTGTTTTTCTTCCATAACTTCACTTAGGAATGTGCTAGAATTGGGCTACTGAAACCTTGATAACAACCAAGAGTGTTAGTTGCATTTTTTTTTTTTTTTTAACATTTAAAAATAGTGCATTAGTTCTGGAAGGGTTTAGGTTTGTAATACATAATTAAGCATTCCTACCCTGAACCCATGTCTATCTGACTCCAAATTCCACATTCTTTGCATCATGCCATGATATCCATGCTAATAGATTTATAATTTAGTTAAGGTGCAGGATAGAGATTTATGAAATCATAAAATATTACAGTCTCAAAGCTGGGAGGGTTCTTTTGACATTATATAGTTCAACCCTATCTTGGAATACTGGATATTCTGTACAACTTCTATGAGAAAACCTTTAGTGTTAGAAATTCCCTACCTGTCATGTCGAATGAATGGACCTGAGTGAAACCTTAATTTTGTTCCTATTGAAGGCCTTATTACCAGTGTTGGCTCTTTTTCCAACTAGTTCAGAAAATTTTATAACTTTATTTAATTACCCAATATTTTTTTTTCTCCAAGTTATATATTTTTCTCAGAGTGCCATAATTATTACCATCCTGTTATTGACAAAAATGTTCTTGGGAGATGGATCTGTGAACACACTGCTAGAGCTTTTCTTGCTGGCTGACAACTATGCAATGACTGACATCCTTTAGGTGTGGTCATTCAATTATCTAAAAAGTTCATCACACTTATTACTCTTAAATTAGTGGCAAGGAGATACCTTCTTACATACTTTGATGAAATGCAGGAGTATTATATTTATTCCATGTTCCCATTTTATTCTTGTAAACTCCCTGAACAAGAAAGAATTGACTTACTGCTGAGCTCAGGTTGGCATCACGGCATCTTCTCACTTCCTTCCAAGTCTGCATACACTGCCTATTTGCTAATCTCTTCTAGAATTTGTCCCAAAATGATGCAGATAACTTGTGACATCCAAATTCTTGCATTTCAAAAAATTGGAACACATTGTGAAAGGACGTGAAACGAGGACCTGGTTACCACCAGTCTACAATGCAGCACCTTTTTTGACGTAGACCATATGCACTTCTCGAAGAGCTAAAGAGCGAGATGTAATCAAGCCACAAAGGGAGGAGATGAAAGAGAATTCCAAATGATGGGAATAGGATGAGCAAAAGCATGGAGGTCTAAGATATGAATGCATTTGGTGTGTTTGTGGGCCGAAAAGGCACTGGTTTGGCTGCTGTGGTGAGTACAGGCTCAGAGTATCACAAATGCAGTGGGACGGCAGGGTGGACTTGCTTGTGGAATAGTCTTGAAGGTGACACAGAGAATGTTGGCTCTGAATGTTGTGATAGCATAAAAGACGAAAGATTTTTGAGCAGAGCAGTGCTCTGGTAAGAGTAGCATTGGCGAGCGTGATCCTGGCTGCTGTGTGAGGAACGCGTGTATGGAAGAGCCGCTGTAATCCCGGAGGCCTAATTGGATTGACCCAACGATCCCAGCATGAGGATGAGTCTTGCTTACTGTAGGGACATTGGAACTGAATAGGAATGGACACAAGAGCCATTTCAAGGGGAATTAGGCCAGACTGAATGTGCGACGGTTCATTGTAAGTGTCAACTTAATTGGATTCTGGGATGCCCAAATATCTAGTTAAACATTCTTTTTGGATGTGTGTGTGAAGGAATTTACAGGAAAACCTAGCATTTGAATCTGTAGACTTAGTTCAGTTTGCCTTCCCCAATGTGGGTGGGCATCATCCAATCCATTGAGGGCCTGAAGAGAACAAAAAGGCGGAGGAAGGGAGCATCCTCTCTCTCTCTGACTGGCTGAGCTGACACATCAGTCTTCTGCCCTCGGACTAGGACTTGTACTATCTGCACTCCTGATTCTGAGACGTCCAAACTCAGACAGGAACTTACACGGTCAGGTTTCCTGGGTCGGTCTCCAGCTTGCACATAGCAGGTTGTGGGATTTTTCAGCCTCTGTAATCACATGAGCCAACTTATTATATATGATATAGCCTGTTGGTTCTGTTTCTTTGGGGAACTTGACTGACCCAGGATATTTGATTAGCTTGGTGATGGAATGACTGACTGAAAAGATACGAGGAATGAAGGGGGTGGTGAGTCAAAGACAAGGATAGCTTTTCTAGTCTGGGTGCCTTGGTGTCATACCCGGAAATAGTGTAGGGGGGTCAGGGTGGGCATATATACTTTGGTGGCAAAACTGGACTCATTGGAAATGAAATCCTCCTTAGAAAGGTTCCTTTCAAGAGCATTCTAAATATTCCTCTGTCAAAACTTCTCTTTGGAGGTGAATTCATGGTAGGTATCTCTTTAAATATATGTGTAGGGGCAGCAAAATAACCTCCCACCTCAGATCTTTAGAGAAAATAAAAGGCCCTGTAACTATGGAGGAAAAATACATTCACCTTCAAATTATATTGTTTTAGAGGTTAAAAGTATATAATTTCCCAAGGAACACATCGTGATTCAGCCTGCTGGGAGGCTATTGCTCAATTACTCCCAGCAGTGGTGAAGGTGCCTACAATTCCTCCAGCTCTGCTTAAGCTGCTGGGAGCAGAGGCCTTGCCCAGGCTGTGGGCTGACAGAGCACATTCGGGCCCGCCAGGGCACATGGGCCTGCCCCTTGGGCTGTGGTCCCTCTGCCCTGATGTGTCAGGAGCCTGTCTAATCGCAGGTTGCCCACACGGGTGGCCCCGGCCTTTGCTTCCCGTGCCTGTGAGTTAATTTGTCTGGCTGGCATGTCTCTGAGTATGATCGTGTTGCAGGTTCCATCCTCTGGGTGTGACCAAGTGGAAAGATTCTTGTCGTTTCTTGTCTCCACGGAAAGAGGCCAGACCTGAGCTCAGCTGATTGGAGGGGCCAGGGTGACTGCTGGAGGTGACCCTGCCCCTGCAGTTGTAGACTCTGTCACCTTTAAACTGCAAAGGCCTGGATGAACAGGATGAGCTGCTAGGAGCTCAGCAGGCTTACGGCCTGATGCCTGAGGGATGCTTCTCGTTAGAGATACAATTATTTGTTATTGGGCATTGTGAGAGGGGCTGTAGCCACCTGGAATTTTTGTTACTTTAATAATTTAGCAACTGATGTCTTCAGTGGTTTCCAGTGTGACACAAAGGGTCACCAGATGTGTATACAACAACATGCATAGATCATCTACTATAGAAAGAATTTGCTTTTCTGTTTTTTGTTTTTGTTTTTTTTCCATACACACAGTATCTTGATTTCCTGGTAGTTTTGAAAAACAGAATTGTTGTGACTCGCTTAAGGATTTTAGGTCTTATCTTTCTTCCCACCGCCCTTCCTTCATGTTGCCAACTCGAACGTCACTTGAGATGACTAGGAACAGTATTTGACCAGGGCCGAGGATGGAGAAGAGTGTGAACTGATGGCTTTAAAAAGTTGTAGAGAGAAGACAATAATCCACGCTGGAGAGTGGGCGTGGGTGCAAGGGTTCAGGAAGCCCCCCTTCCCTCACATCCTTCTTCTCATGCCATCCATTCCTCCAACTGGCAATCTTTGAAAGGTTGTTCATTAAAACTTGCGAGAACGTACATCCAAGACTAATCCACTGTAACCAATTCAAAGGTCGATTCTGGTCTGCAGTTTGAGGTTTTGGAAAAGGCTCACTGGCTCATGTTAAAGATTTATAAACAAGCCCTAATGTCAGCCAAAGGCAGAGTCTCAAGAAGGGAACTGCTAGAATCTTTGACTCATCAAAGAGAGTCTATAGCTTTTCTAGCTCTCTCCCTCTTTCTTTCTCAGCGTCTCTCCTGGCAACAAGGAGAGTTTGGAAATTGTTTTTTAGCAAATGCATTAGAGGGAAAGATGAAGAGAAGTGACACATTGACAAGTGACTGAGGGAACAAACCTGGGAAAGATGGTAAAAAAGGCTGCTGAAAATGAGCACCTCCCCAAATCCCTTGAAGGTGTAATTGCAGGTGTACAGCTGACCCGTGTAAACTGGGAACAGGAGGGATGTGGCAGCATATCTTCTTCCCTTTGAAAACCCAGCAGATCTTAAGACAGCCCTGCAGCAGGAGCAAGAACCTTTGCTGTTCAGGGCTGGCGCTGACAGTAGTGCCGGGTCTGCAGTTGAGGTCATGAGTTGCTCCCCTCCAGCTTTGTGCAGGGTTTCTACAACATATCAGCATCATCGTCCTTGTCATATTTGTCATCGTAGCCACTAACACATGTGGATGTTTACTCTGTGCTTGGCACGTTACTCGAGGACTTTCTTTCCTCCATAAAGTAAGCTTCTGAGGTAATATTATTATTCCCATTTTACAGAGGGGCAGCATTTTGAGATAAGGGAAGTAGTGCTTTGTTTGAGTTACACATCTGGTGAGTCGTGGAGTCAGGGTTCACCTCAGGAAGCCTGTCTGCAGAGAGTCTATGCTATAAATAAATAGATGATGGATGGACAGGTTAACAAATGAATAAATGACCTTCCAGTAGGTGCTCCAGGTGTGTTCTCGGCCCTGACTTCCACCTTCACAGAACCCAGGGGAGGGGACTATGGCATCTCTTGGCCGTCCTCGTCAGTGGTGTCAGCATTCCCCTTTTCGGGGGTGCGTCCTTCAGCCCTCCTGGGGCAGGTTGCTGATGCCTCTATGGACCGAAGTGAATTCTGCCACAGCCCTCGATGGCAGCACTGAGTGCGGAACCTCTGAGAGTCCCCAGAAATTCCAGGGAGAAGAGTGTCCTCACCTCATGTACCAGATGTACCAGAGGTACATGTCCCCTCGGGCCTCTCGGCAGCACTCAAATCCAGACAGACCGGGTCAGTACCCTCTCCATGGGTGGAGGCGAGGAAGGAAGGGAGGGGATAGGACCATGTGCCAAAGCATGATCCCCAAATCACCAGACTCTGCTCTTCATCCGAAGGTACCCTGTTTGTTGGATTGAGCTGTGTCCCTCCAAGGAGCTATTCAAGTCTTAGTTATGGTGTCTGTGAATGGGACTTTATTTGGAAATAGGGTTTTTTCTTTGCACATGTCATGAGTTAAGATGAGCTTATACTGGATCAGGATGAGCCCCAGACCCAATGACTGTGTCATTCTGGGAAGAGGAGAGGACACACACAGGGAGAAAGGCCATGTGGGGATGGAGGCAGACACAGGAGTGATGCAGCTGCAGGCCCGGGAACGCCAAGGACGGCCGGGAGCCCTCAGAAGCCAGGAAGTGACGAGGAGGCATCTCCCCTAGTGTCTGCAGCAGGGTCATGGCCCTGCTGACACTTGGTTTTGGTCTTCCTGCCTCCAGAATTTCCAGAGAAGACATGCTGTTGTTTTAGGTCACCCAGTTTATAGTAACTCATTATAGCAGCACTAGGAAACGAGTACACCCCATTTCTATGTTCTCCTTCCCTACTTGCTGTCTATCCTAGGATGTCACTTCTCTGGTACTTTTATCCATGTCTATCCCACTGCGACGTCTTCACTGGATCTAGCCTTTGATAACCTGGGTGAGAGAGAGTCTAGAGAGAAAAAATGGGAGTTGGATATTTCAAGTTGTTGCCACAAAGAAATGCATCACATCACCGAGTTACACCTTGCTGCTTAGTGACTGCTCAGGAACGTCTAGTGAGTCCAAGAAAGAATCACCGAATAAAAATTCAGCGCGTGGGGCATAGCTTTCCATCTCCCTTTTTGTCCCTCACTAACTACTCTGTGGAGTGAATTTTCATGAAATGATGATTTGTTTCAGGTTTACTTTGAAGTATAGACTCACTTCCATGGAATTCAAGTCAAGACACAATTGTCTGTGCATTAGTATTAATTGCCTCCAATTATAAAAAACCTAGTGTGCGCAAGGCACCGTGCTGGGTTCTTCCACGCATTGTCTGATTTACTTACGATAACCCAATGAAGTACCTATCTTGTTACTATTTAACTGATGAGGGAACTAAGACCCAGAGGTAATTGATTATATTAATAATAGGAGCAAACATAGTTTTGAGGACTTATCATATACCATGCTGGGATTTCCCATACATCATTTCATGTAACGCTCCCAGTAACCCTCTGAGGTTAGTTCTGTTACTTCCTCTGATTTTACAGAGAGTCTGGGTGACTCGCCTCATGTGGCATAGCACCGTGTCTGTGATCGGTGCTCACACACACAATGTCTGGAAATGTGGGTCTTGCCCTCTTGGAGCTCACAGTCCTGATCGGGACGGACAAGAGACTGATTCATGGAAAAACTCAGTTTGTGTTTACAGATGGGCATAAGCGGAGGCTGAGGCCCAGGCTGCCTTTGAGAAAGTACTTCATTCTAGAGGAAAAGGAGAAGGAATGGGGAGGAGCTTATGGAGAGTGTTAGCGAAATGCCTCATTTTAATTGTGTTGGAAAGGTTGGAGCAAGATGTAGGGCCCGATGGTTGGAGGTGCTCAAAATTTGTAAGAAGGTCCCGTTCTGAGAGGGACAGTTATGACAGACACATCGGTGCACAATGGCTGAGCGTGGCTGTCTTCATAAGAGAAGAACATGAGGGATGGTCCTTAGATCTGTTCGCTTACTGAATATTGGACGTGTTCAAATTGAATGAAAAAGATCCGTGTGTACCCTTAAGGGTGCTGATAATCCATTCTCCTATCACCATCCTATTTGGGATAATATTGTCCTTCATGAGGCTTTGGCTCCGACCTTGAAGACTCTCTCTTACCATCTTAAATTCTCTGGGCTTAGAGCCTGTGTTCTCTAGACACCTGATTATACCTGGTTTGGGGATCATGGTGGGTCCGAGGACCCTTCATAGAGGCGATTTTGACTGCACGTCTGCTCCCACTGCCTGCAATAGTCCAATCTCCCCGTTCCCTACCAAGCCAGTGAGGGCCACCGAGCCCTGGTCTGGGGCACTGAGAAACGCCACAGCCAAATGTTCAAGAGGGCAGGCCAGAGAGGGGTGACAGGAGAGGCAGTATCTGGAGCAGAAACTGAAATCAAAGTTCGGAAACCATCCAGTGGCTCATCCACTTGAAAGGGCTAAAATTCCATTGAATTTACAATGGAAACAGGAGAATGAGGAGGAAGAAAGTAAAACATGGGGGCAGAACTTGCGAGATGGACAGGGAGGACTTCCTGGATTCAGAGAAGGTCACTCAGGGACTCTGTGGGGGCGCCTTGGCCTTGGCCTTGGACAAGGAGTGGTCACAACGACATCAATTTTGCTTGGACTGGAGTGCCCTGTATGGCCCTCACACACTTGGAAAACTCCTATACACTCTTCAAAACCCAACATAGGGATTCCATCTCCCAGATGACCTCCCTGATCCCTCAGCATGCATCAGGAGCCTCTCTTTTGTGCTCGCCTTCGTCCTAATGCTTGGCATCCTATCTTGTAATCATCTGTTTATTTTTCTCTTTCACCCACTGTGAGCAACTTGGTGTTAGAACAGTGCCGTCTTACTTGCTACATTTCCTTTTAGCACCTGGCCCGTAGTAGAAGCTCAAAGCATGTGTCTTGATCCCGATTATAAATTTTAAAATGGCCATTTTGCTCCACTCAGTTTTGCTGTGAACTTAAAACTGCTCCAAAAACTAAAGTCTATTTTCTAAAAAAACACAAAAAAAAGCCATTTTGTTTTCCACACCAGTCTTTTATGAGATTAGTGGGAACGTGAGTTCTTCAGAGCTTGATTAGCTCAGGGTACATGGGCAAAATCCTATTTCTGGATCTGGAAAGCTATCTGAATGCACTAAGTCCCCTTGGGCCCTGGCCCCAGGGGGGTCCAGCTGATGTCAGTCTCCCTCTGACATCCCCGTCCTTTAGATACAATTGGGTGTGAGGCTGCCTCTGTCTTCTCCGTCTGTGGAATTTGCAGATGGTGCTGGCAGATGCTCAGCTGGGTCCTCCTCAATGCTGCTTGTTCTCTGCTGGCCGCCCCTGCACGGCAGGCCTGGGGCTGGCAGAATGGGTGGGAGTCCAGGGGGAGGGGAGCTGGGAAATTGGACTTTCATGCCTGGCATGAAAACTCACCCATGTCGCCCGGAGAAAGTGTTTTGACCTTTGAATTGCCTGTGCTGAAATGGCTGTGGGGCTGCAAGGCACTGTCCCCATGGAAAAGTTTGCGGGCACAGGCCTTATGGCTGTTCCTCAATTTCCATCTTCAGGATGGAAACATCTCCTGCTTCCGCCTTCAGAGAGCCTTTCTCTGTGCTTCTTTGTGAGACATTTCTGAGAACTGCCTGCGTTCCCTTTCTGGTGGTGAATTGATTTAGAAGATCCTTTGTTGATAGACCAGCCTCAAAAGCACTCAGAGTCCGCTGTTTATCTTCCTTCTCCTTTCTAAGCGAGGCAGCACTCTTACAAAGGAGGGGGGGGGGATAAAAATGCCTTTTTTATTGACTTATAAACTCATTGAGCTCTTTTTGGGGGCCATAGTGTATCTATTTTGTGGGTAAATAGTGTGATTTCCACATGTTTTATATTCAGTTAAATGGGGTGATGGTAAATCAGATCATTCTGTGTCTGCGAAGAGTGCGTGTTTTATATTAAATGTTTCATGGTTTCTTGCGTTCCAGATGTTTATTTAATTTGATTTCAGCAAACATTTATTGAGCACTTAATGTGTGGTCAATGTTGATAAAATGAGATCCACAATTTTGAGAAGCTACTAGGAGAGAGAAGCTAGTAAATAGTTACAGTTTTTAGGGCAGCCAGGTGGAACTGCCTTGAGGATACTATATAGGTCTAAATTATTTTACCTTCGGGCACGGGCGGGTCTTAGGCCATATCTTCTTAGCTTTATCTCAAAGTTGAAAAAGACTCTGTCATCTTAGTTCCAGTTTGAAGAATCCTGGGGGACGGACTCTGGTCAGTCTGGCTGGATCACACTGTGCCTTCTGTGGCCCGAGGTGGCGTAAGGGTTGGGGTGGGGACGTATGACTGGGCAACCCCACAAGAATAGATGGTTGGAGAAAGAGGAGGCACCATCCTCATTAAAAAGGGGAGTGCTGTTCCCGGGAAGAGGGAGGGCTGCTCGGCAGACAAACAGAAGCTGTCCACTACAGCTGAGGGGCATTGATTAACCCTGCTTGCTGTCGGAAGAGAAAGCCAAGTCTTACATTCATCCACTTGTGGTGTCTTCATCCCGTCACCCGTCTGGTTAGGGACATCGCAAGCTACCTTCTCATTATCGTCATACTTCCTCCGTGAGCACCTGCTATGTGCTAGGCGTTGGACCAGGTGCTTTATATACATGATGTCACTTCTACAACAATACTATAAGGCAGATACTGTTCTGCAACTTTATTGAGGCTCAAACACATGAAGTGGCTTACTCACCATCACACACGTAGTAAGTGGGTGAGCGGGGACTTGAATTCCTGTCTGTCTGGCTTCAATGCTTGTCTCCTTTCTGCTGCCCGATTGCTGCTTGGAATCTGTGCATCTTTAGTATGCTACAAAGCCTCCAATGAATATATGTAACTGAATTCAAAGACTTTTGACCTCCCACCATAGCCTCCAAAATCCCCACTGGAAATTCTCTGTGATGACTTGTGGTCATGTCTTATGAGGGCTGCAGGCACAAGGAAGGGTGTTCAGAACAGGCTTGGTGCAAACAACTCTTCTAACACGTCCCGTAGTGCAAATCTATCGGTGGGCATGGTCAGCCAACTGGCAAAGCAAAGAATGGGTGATAGAAAACGTTGATTATTGGTTGTTGATGGAAACAATTATGGTGTCCATGATTATTATTATATTTTGGAGTGTTTGGAGAAAACAAGCCGAAGGAATGCAATTAAAATGTGTGGTGTTCCCAGGAGAATGTTCTGTGTTTAACCCTAGGCTGCTGCAGGGTCCCAATTTTTGTTGACTAAAGCAATAGTAATAACAACAATGACAACACTGAATATCTGCAGTCTGCCACTGGTTCTTATTTTTCTCAAGTAGTGACATACTTGAAAATAAGGTAAATCAGTCTTATTTTGTTTATTTTTATTTTTCAAATGTATGTTTTTCTTTTGGTAGGTTACTCATACCATAAAACTTATCTTGACCATTTTTAAGTGTACAGATCAGTGGTGTGAGGTGCATTCATGTTGTCGTGCAGCCATCACCACCCTCCATCTCCAGAACTCTTTTTCATCGTGCAAAACTGAAACTCTACCCATTAAATAATAACTCACCATGACCTCCTTCCCCCCAACCCCTGGCAACCACCATTCTACTCTCTGTTACTATGAGATAAGTTTTTAAACAATATTCTACATATAAATGAGATCATGGAATATTTGCCTTTCTGTGTCTGGCTTATTTCACTTTGCATAATGTCCTCCAGGTTCATCCATGTTGTTGCAAATGGCAGGATTTCCTTTTTAAAAAAATGCTGAATAGTATTCCGTGTGTGTGTGTGTGTGTGTGTGTGTGTGTGTGTGTTTTCTTTACCCATTCATCTGTTAGTATTATTTTTAATAAAAGTAACAAGATATCCTAATACCTCTTAGAGTGGTGTGTAAAGGTTAACATACCAGTTTTGTTTCAGAATGAATTAGGTTGATCCCTGTTATAACCCTGATGGTAGAGATGAGGGTAATATTCATTCTTCAAACATTTTCTGCCCCTGTGAGGAAACGATATGCCCCACTTTATATGGGGAAAACCTGCACGAAGGGTGGCTGGGATTATTATTTGTTAAGGCCTTGGAACGGAGCCTGGTGTGCAGTAAAAACTGCGTAAGTTTTGCTTAAGTTAAACTGCACTGTACTTTGTAGTTTATAACCCTTTCATGTATGTGCCTCTTTTGATTCTTGCATCAACCTCGGGAATTGGTAAAATAGGGATTATTATTCCCACTTTACAGATGAAGAAAATGTGGTTCAGAGAAGTTACGGACTTTGCTTAAGATCACCCAGCTAATAACCAGAGGGGATTAATCTAGAATTATTTCAGGATTCTGTTTCCCTTTTGGGTACCCAGGCCATGAGTTCAGTGGTGGCCAAGCTTTAGTTTTCACGGACAAGTTTAAAAATTGAGAGGAACTATGCAGGTTATTCCCCATTTGTCCCTTTGGCTCAATCCATTCAGTGCCCATCTTGGACCTTCTCTGTGCTCAGGAGGCTGACCCCCATGGGATGTACCATTTGGATACTCTTGCTGGCTGGCTTCCACTTGGGTGTGGCCACTGGGAGTCCCTGGCAGGAGACTGAGGGGTCGCAGGAGAGAAACTTTGCTTCACCGTTACGTGTCAGGAGTAGTGATTGATGTCCATCCAAAGCTATGGCTTCTGTTGGGTGGCCTTTCCTCCGTGGCTTTTACTCCCACCAGTCTCCAATGACACTGTTTCTCCTCTTGACCCTTCCAGGCATCCCATCTCTTTGTTCATTTTCCCAACTCTCCCAGACCTCTGAGTGGTCCCTTCATTAATATCTCTTTATTTGAAATATCTGGGGTGAATTCTGTCACCCGCTGAGACCCTTGACTGTTACAAAGACCAATACTGACTTGCTTATGTTTAGATTGCAAAATAAGGGCATAAACAAATAAGCAAAATTCAGACAAAACTACTGTTTACTACTGCTCCATTTGTCCCTTTAAAACAAAGGTCTCTTAACACCAGAAAAAGGAGGAAGGGAATAATTGTAGAAAATCTCACTATATTACTTTGTCTTATTTTGTTGTGACTTAGTAAAAACGGTGTCCAAGATTGGATGTGGTCCGTCGGCCAATGTTTAGAAGCAAATAAGTGAGATCACTTTACCACTCTAGCGATATGTTCCTCTGGTATTTAACACAGTTAAAAAGAGAACCCAATGCATTTTATGTGCATTTTCCACTACAGTTTACAATGTACTTATGAAGTTTCATAAACTCTCCATGGGTTCTTTTCAACAAACCTGTATTAAACATCTATTCTGTGTATCCCCCCAAAGTGGGGTTTGTACAGGTATATAAGACATGACCCCTGCCGTCACAGTCAAGTTGGGGTGACAGAGAAGAAAAGAGACAATTGTCCTGTATTGAGGACAGTGCAAAAGGTGAAAGATGAGCATGGGGTCGCAGGAGCTCTTTGCAGACACAGCAACTGATTTTCCTGGGGATGGGGGTAGAGTGGTGACATGTAGACCAGGTAACATTTGAGCTGAAGCTTGGAAGCATTTTAAGAGTTTGCCTAATGGACAAAGGGCAAGGACATTTCAAATTAAAAGTCCAGCTTGAATAAAGGCACAGGGGCATGAGACATATGGCACCCATGGGAGTATCTCCTGAAATACATCTGGTGTGGCTGAATTGCAGGGTTGAAGGTGAGACAGAATGGAGCCAAAGGATGAGGAACTTTAGATTCAGCACTGAGGGATTTAGCCTTTATTTTGCAGGCAGCTGTGATTTCTTGGATTTCCTTCCCTCTCTCCCTCCCTCCCTTTCTTCCTTCCATCCATCCACCATTGAAGAGATGGATTGGAGGGGACTTAAATTAAGGACTCAGATTCCAGTTAGGATGTTACTGCAATCGTTTAGGAACTAAAAATAAATGAGGTTCTTGATTAAAGTGACAGAGTAGATGCAATATTCCCAGTGGTGCCCTCAAATCCGCCTACTGATCCTGGGGAAAATCAGGGAGATTCTTCCGTTGAATTTTCCTCTTAGCTTTAGCCTTCCGTCTGCCACCTCATAATCCTGGGCACCACTGGTCTGTGAAAGGCGGCAACTAAGAAGTTTCTACCCTCTCATAGGCGTTTGAACTCACATAGAATTAGGAATCTCATGAATGCTGTAATTTTACAGAGTAGCATATTGGTGAAATAAAAGGCAGCCTGTGTATCTCAGGAAATATCTCCCGGCAAGTGCCACATCCTTTGATTTGTGAGTGCTTTTCCTGAGTGTTTGTACAATTAGGGCTGGGGGTTTGGGGGGTGGGGGAGGGTCTCTTCTGTGTGTGTGTGTGTATGTATGTGTGTGTGTGTGTATGTGTGTGTGTGTGTGTGTTAGGAATTTTCTTACTAGTTCTGTGGAAAACTAGGAAACCTGGTTTACCTAAATTTAACATAAGTATCCCTGTCTTATTGAGATGTGAAGCATTGGGCAAATTACTTAACTTTTTGGAGACTCAGTGTCATCATGAGTAAAACGAAAGTGCATCATGAATATTATTATTATTATTTAACAGCTCAATTTGGATGTGTTTCAAATGTCAGTGTAACCTTCCTAAGACTGTCCTTCTGACAGAGATTATCGTGAGTCCAGATGGCTCTTACAGGTTCAGATCTGGTATCTTTTATAGGTGAGTACAAGAGACCCTACTCTTGACTGAGATTACTCGTTTAAGTTTTGGGTAAATTTCTACTATAGTTCCTGCCTTGTAGCTGGCTACTATTATGAATAATCTATTATAAACATAAAGAACTGTTAAAAATGCTTGATAGCTGGTATTGCATTTTCCTTATAATAACCATGTGAATTAACTTAGATGACTGTTATTTTACAGATGAAGAGACTAATATTCAGAGAGCTAAAATGGTGTCTAAGCTCATACAGTAAATAATTGGAGCAGCACCCTGAGTTGTAGTGTTTCGATTCCAAATTGCCTTTTCTTCTTATTATACCGCCTCTGTTAGGTTATAATATTTCTGGAAAAAATTTGTTTTCCGTTCTCTGCTGCCCCTGTTCCCCTGCCATACATTCGTGTTGATGGAATATACTTTGGTGCCTCATTGACTTTGAACTTGGCCATGTGACTTGCTTTAGACAATGGTCGGTGGGCAGTTAATTCACATGGTTATTATAAGGAAAATAAACCATATCTAAACAGAACTTGTACATGAACTTGCATGGCTTGGCCCTACAACTTGAGTGTCTGCTCTTTGCCATAAGAACAGCATGCCCCATATATGATTGCTCCCTGTGCCTGGATGAAAAAGAAAAGAGAAGGAAAGGAGAAAACTTGTGGCATTCAGTGGAGCCCAAGCAAGCCCATCAAAACCAACCCTCAGCCCTCGTGTTTGTGGTTATAAACTACTAAGATTTGGGGGTACCTTTGTTGTTGCAGCAAAAGCTGACTAATAAACCACCCTAGTTTTCTTAGGAGCTAATTTGGTTCTGAGACTTTGATGGGTCCAATTTCATTCTCCTTGAGCTTTTGATACTTACATCAAAATCTGTATGACCCAGGACTAAACCAGTCACTGGTGTTATCTGCCCCAAGCTCAAAGCTTGTCATATGCAAGTTTTCAGTAAATGTGCATGTTATTGCTAAGAATGATGAAAACCTAAAGCTCTGGTTCAGTGGCCCTGGCAAGAGAGAACAAAATGCTGGATACTGAAGGACTGTTTGGGTGAAATGAGGCACATGGGGGTAGGGGCTGGGACAAGGAACCAAATCTGCTCAAACATGAGAAGAGCCTTGGGGTGAAAGCCCATCTGTAAAAGGATGTTCAGCCAAGCTGTCACGGTAGGGAAGCAAGGTTGTAAAATCACTAAAAAGAAGCAGATTTCCTTGGAACTTTGCAGCCAGCTCATGTCATGTAGTGTTATCAACGTGAGGCACACAACCAAACCCCTTTTATCCTTCCAGGATATAGAAAATTGTCACCGGAGGAGTAAGCCGTGACTGCCTTACTCTACTGAAGCTATGCTCCAGCCTTACTCAGGGTACACCTGGCATCATTTGGACTGTAGTTTGCTCTATTACAGAAAATATTTCACGTGACTGGAACCACATTTGTCTCATTCGTACTGTATCTTCAGTGCCTAGTGCAGTATCTGCATGTAGTAGGAAATTCATGAATATTTGTTAAGTACGTAATAAATAAAAACTTCTTCACATTCCCTGAAAACTGGATATTCTCGAACAGTAAGTCTTTGTTTGCAGCTCTCTCCAGTGGATATTGCTCTGCCTATTTCCTGGTGGTTCCATGGAATGGAGAAGGTTCTATATAGGCCTTGCCCTTCTCTGTTGCTCTGTTGTCAGCCTTCACAATTTTTTGCCAAGCTCTTGACCTTTGTCATCTGTGGCTCCGTTCACACTCCACGCCACCAGATTCAGCCTGGATGGAAATCTGCTGCCCTCCAGATTACTCTCCCATCTAGCTGATTATGAGTCACAGCCTTTCCTTGACTCCTGTCCATGGTGGGCTTTCTTTGGAGCTTTCATATCCTTGCTATAGGTTAATTTCACAGTTCCTCAGCCTCTTGAAATATCTGTGACCTTCATCTATACTCCACATAAATCTTTTTAAGCCTCAGCAAAAATAGAATTTTAGCCCTTGAGTGCAGGAAGTATCCTTAGAGATCATTTAATTCAATTCTATCATTCTTCAGATGACGAAAGGACTTGGTCAAGTACGTAAATAGCAGAGCACAGGACAGAACCCAAATGTATTTCTTCCTGGTCCAGGATCATTTCAGCTGTACTATCTTCCCTTCGCAGGCAGACTCCTCGTGTCTTACCATTGATGTGAGTGTGTAACTACAGTGCGTGTGACACACCTAAAAGTGTTACTACTGCAAACTCGAATCAAAACGTGAGGTTCAGTTTTAATTTGGAAAATATTTTCAGGCTTAAATTTGCTTCTTATTTAATTTCGGTAGATAAAAGACACTGGCTTCTAGTTTAAATTAGTCCTCAAGATTTTCTTAAACTGCTTCGACTTGACCCTTACTAGCAGATTAGAAAGAATTCAGTGAAATTCAAAAAACTTTGGTTGGAGGCCTACATGCCAGGTTCTGAAAACACAGTGCAGCTCAGGAGAGGAGAGTTACAGATTAGGAGAGGAGAGAGAAATGTAAAGAGTTAAATGCAAAACTGTGAGAAGTGGTATAATGGATAAATGTGTAAAGTACTGCATGGACCCCAAGAGGGAGGGGTCACCTTTGGCCAGAGAGTCCTGGAAAGAGGCACGGAGGAGGTGACTCAAACCGTATCTTAAGGATGAATAGGCATTTCCTAGACAACCGAGCTGGTGGTGGTGCTGGAGGCAAGAGGTCCGGGGTTACAGAGGTGAAGATTAAAAAGTATTCATTTGGGTTGTGCAGTGTGGAGCTCACAGGTATTCTTGGTGAGAGCATGTAGGGGGTTGAATTAAGAAGTAAAAGATAGAGTCCAAGTACATTGAAAGTGGACAACCCTTTCTAGATACTTGACTAGATACTTTGAAAAAGAGGAAAGCAAAGGGCAGTAGCTACTAGATAGGGATATGGGAATGGGAGAGAGCCTTAATTACAGGCACTTGTTCACATTTCTCAGTCATGTGAAAAGGATCCAGTAGAGAGGGGGTGTTTGAACCATCAAAAATTGAAGCACAATTGATGGGAAAGGATATGACAAAGCATAGTAAGGAAGAATGTGTCTGGGGCAGAAGGAAGAACATCATCTTGGATATTGGAGGGAGAAAGCCAGGTTGTGGGTATAGGATGTTTGTTGGTGTAGAAGACAGAGGATGATGCGGTCCAGGCTGGCTCACTTGTTTTGTTTGTAAAATAATTTTCTGTGAGATCATCTAAGGGGTAAGGATGCAGGGAAGACATAAAGGACCTGAAATCAGTGGTGAGGTTTGGAGCTGTCACTGAAAGGGGTAGATAGGGAACTGGCCACAGTCTAGTAAGAGCAATGCTAGTTAAACCACACGGAGGGCTCAGCTGACATTAATGAGCTCGAACCTGTCCTGGCACCAATCTGAAGAGTGGTGTCACCTTGGACTCCATCTTGGATGATCTCAGAATAACTAGGGTGAAATGACATCTTGTTCTTTTAGGTTCTCTATAAATCTGTGCATGTGATTTAGCTGTATGTCGATATTACGATATTCCAGGCACTTGATTCTTTACCTCTTGATTCAGCTATTCCACATGCTTTTATGGTTCTGTAAATCGGGGTTGCTGGGGTGACGATAATAGTGAGAAGTTCCCCAAAAGCCACAGGACCCGATTAGCATTTTTATATGGGCATGCCACATTTCTAATAACAATAAAACCCAGAAATCTCCAAGTTGGTACTGTACGTAGAATTCCTTGGAAGGGCAGAGCAAGTGAATCAAGACATCTCAGACTTTTCCCCCAAGATTCACCTTTTTGCTGGAGCTTCTCAAGTATTATTGCTGCCACTGTGATGCCACCCACCAGAGAACACCTGCCTTTAACGTTGGGGCAACAGTATAGGTAAAAGACGCATCCACTTATAGAGCTGAGTCGTTCAACAAGACTTGTTTGGCATTGGCAATGGGAAAATAAAGATAGGTTGTTGTGAATCTAGATCTTGTTTAAGTTGTACATTTCTGGCTTGCGACCCCCACAGGGGGAAGGGAAAGTAACTTATGTAAGGTCACAGAACAAGTGGCAGAATTGGGATTCTAATCAGATCTACCTGACCTGAAATCATGTCCTTTCCTGCCTCTTATCACAGCTGGGCCTCAGCTTAAGGTCTATACCGAGGCGGAAGGAGGAGTTCAAGGGTGCATATGCAGGAAGAGAGGAACCAGAGGCATGAGGTGCCGCTAGGGGCCAAGTTCAGGGAGAGGAAGCCCTCGGCGTGGCCTGGCTCAGAGGAGACGTGGGGGGACATGAGTGTCTAATCTGAATTCTTAGGTGATTTGCTGTGGGAAGTCCATTTTCTCCGCAGATCTTCAGTAAGTTGACCTTGTTCATTGGTTGTCTTTAGAAGGACCCTGAAGAGAATTCAGTCCTGCATTTGGGTTGATGTGGGGTGAAAAGAGAGATAACATGTATGGCACCGAGGAGCTGGTGATGAAGGGACAAAGGACTTCTGGGATACTTATGTGTTAGGAAGATTATTCTTGCTTCAGTATGAGAAGGGGGTAGAGAGAGAGAGAGAGAGAGAGAGAGGAGAGAGGTGTGTCGAGGTGTGTAAGGTGCAAGAGACTACTTAAGAGATGATGAGCTCTGAACCAAAACAAAATGGTGGGAATAGTGAAGAGGAGCCAGATCTGGGGACTGTTTCTCATATAGAACTAAGAGTTCTTTGTGATTAACGATGAGAAGGAGGGTGGAGTCAAGGCTAACTCCAAAGTTTGGGGACTATATGTCACGTTGAGAATGCTGAGGAAAGGAAGATTGAGAACCCCAAAAGAAAAAGTAGGAAAAAGAAGTCCAAACACAGCATCTAGTGGGCGGAGTGCTGATTTTCCTACTTGTGGAAACCTGGGACTGAGTCCTTTTCTTCACACAGTAGTTTAGCGGAAGCACAATAACCGCCAGGTGCTGTTGCTTGGGTTGGAGGCTGGAGGAGAGGATCCCCGCCAGCTGCCCAATCCATGGCCCCTGCTAGGGTTCTCAGGAGTCCCTATTGAACCTCAGAGCACAGTTTGAAAAACCAGTGAATAGAAGATAAGGAGGCTAAACTGTGAGAGGGCACAGGAAAGAACAGAACAGAAACAAAACAGGTATTTACTAGAACATTATGCCAACCCGACTGCTGGTGAGAGACAGAAAGTTTCTGGCCTTTTCATGCCCCATAGCAAAAGGCATTAGAGCCAGAGGCAAATAATCAATGAAACAAAAAACAAAAAAAGAACCCCCAACGCCCCCCCCCCAAAAAAAAAAAAAAATAACTGACTAGCTATTGTCACAGAGAGAGATTGTGGAATTTTATTGGAAAGAAAGGGTTCAGAGAAGAATAATAAAGGTTTCTAAGTGGAGGATATGGACTCTCTAAGACATCAGAGAAATCTATAAATGTGTAAAAATGTGACCCAAATGAAGCTTACTACGAATAAGAAGAAGACAGAAGAGACAAGGAAAACATGGGAATTTTAAAGCTGGAAGTTTATACAAACGGACACCAAAATTTTGAAGAAGTTTCATTTGGGGTGGGAAAATCATTTGCAAATATGTGTTTTCCTGACAAAGCATTGACTTTTACAAAATTTTCTGAGGGTGAAACAAGAAAAATCTATGAAAATGTTTTTAAAATGCTAAAGCTCCACTCTATTGTGGGGGTACTTTTCTGTTCCTGGTTGTTCATTCGGTCAACAATATTGGCTGGCAGCTACTCCCTTGTAGATACTGTCCGTAGCTTATGAAGTAAAGAGGTGCTGTCCCTCTTCACGAAAGTCACAGTCTAGTTCTGGAGACAGTCAAGGAACTCCATTGGGTATGCGCGTTAGGCACATTGTGAGTGGCCAGAAGGGTGTGGGGGGTAGGAGAGTATGTGGATCTAACCGGGTTTAGGAGTTGGAGGTGACCTGGAGTTGGGAGATCCCAGCTGAGTAAAATGCAGGCTGGTAGACAAAGGCAGTGGAGGAGGGAAGTATATATGCGGATTAGGAAAGGGAAGAGAAAGGCATGACACCTACAGGAGCTACAGAGGTGGGTGTGGCTGGCGTGGGTGAGGATCTGGCAGGACATGAAGCTACAGGGGAACCCCAAAGCCAGGCCATGAAGGGCCTCATGGGTGATGCTAAAGAGCTGGAACCTTATCCTGAAGGGGAAGTGGAACCACTGAAAGTCATGCCTGTCACCTGCACTGCCAGCCGTGTGGCATCATTGACTCTACATTATATGCTCAAGTTATTAATAATTAGAACCCAGCCATGCTGTCATTTACTAGCTATGAGACCTTGGGCATCTATCACTCACATGCCTTCTGCCTCAGTTTTCTCATCTGTATGATGAGATACTAATAGTATATTCTTCATAAGGCTTCTTTCTAATGTGATGAAGTCTGTATACAAGTTTGTTATTATTATTATTAGTTAGAGCAAATTAATTTGTTTCTGTCCCTCTTTCCTTTCTGCTTTTTAAATGACCATGTTTCCTTGGTAAGAAACATAGAAAATACTTCAAATTTTGTTTTAGATGTGAGCCTTTCGGTCTAGAGACATATTTTAATCACGAGGGAAGGGTTATCTCTTTAACTTTCACTTTGCCGTTTTAAGGAGGAAACAGAAATCTCATAGACTAATGTTCTGGAAGCAAATCTACAGTCAAATGAGGAGGCGGATGTGGGGGCTGTTCCTGCCCCTGAGTCAGTTAGTGGCGATAACCAACTGGGAGTCGTCAGTTTACCTCGTATTTTTTTGATCCATATATCATTAAATGCTCATGGATTATGAGTCATTATTTTTATTTTAAGGGTGAGAAAACTGAGATTTAATCCATATCTACAAATAGTCACGGCTCCATCCAGGTCCCCTGATTCCACATCCTGTACTCTTTCTGCTTTCCCACATGGGGTAGGAATTAAGTAGAAAAGCTAATTTTTCCTTTGAGGTCATGGAGGCCCAAGCTGGCTACTCACTGCATTCCTTGTTTGAGAGTTAAGGGAAACGCTGGCCAGACTGAAGCTCCTTCCTATACATTTTCCTAAATCCAAGTGGGAAGATGGGCGAAACAGCCTAATTTATTGTCTAGAATCCAATAAGTTTCCAGTAAATAGCGTAAGTTCCCTTGAATTTTGTGGACTCCTAGTGGGTTGGAAAAAGCAGTCTTAGAGAATTCCTTTTTTTTTTTTTTTCAGACTTAGACTGTTTAAAAGAGTTTCCTCCTCAATTCTACCCCTCACGCCATACTCACTTTAAGTTTTACAAAAGTATCATTTTCATTTTTAAACCTGATTTTCTAGCATCACACTTTTGTTTTGAATATAACCACATCTAGTAATTTTAAATACTTTAGATTTAAACACCTAGGATGCTGACTAAAAGGGGTGGGGGGGACTCAGTGGGAGAAATGAGACCTTGGTAAGGGAAGCTTGTAAACCATCATGGGGAAGCTTAAAAATTCTGCAGCCGCTTTAACTTACTTTCCATCCAGAAAAACAGTTGGAAAGAAACAGCTGTAATGTCGTGCTAAGTTGATTGTTCCAAGACAAAATATCATCATCTCTTTAACTTCATACTTTCCATCCATCTTCTCTCTCCCTTCTCTGCAACACTCGTTTTCCTTCCATTCTTTTACTCCCTCTCTTTAGTCTTCCATCACCTTGGATATTGTGTTCCTTTTCCACGAGCACCCACTTCAATAAAAGAAACCAAGGCCTAACACACAGCTGTGAACGAAAGAAAATTGCATAAGGAGAAAAAGCACAGTCTTTTCTTAGGAGAAATAGAGATTAGTTTCCTGGGGGTATTAAAAAAAAAAGAAGCTCACGTCCATTTCTTTGCAAAAAAGTTGCAGATCAAGGTTGCATTACTGCTTACAGATCATTTGGAAGCAACACGTAGGCTTGAAAAATGAACCATTCCTTCCTGGGTGAAACTTAGCCTATCCCCCTCTATCATAATTATCGACAGATTTGGTTAGATGGAAGTGACTGTGGAATGCATTGTCCTTAAAGATATTCAGGGACGTGACCACAAGCCACTCTGATGGGAAAGACTGAAAGCATTGCAGTTCATCATCACAGCCCTGAAATGGCTGAGATATGCAAAAGTGCTGGTTTGATCCAAAAGGTATAAATAGCACGCGAGGGGGAGGGGGAGTAGGGTTTGCAGACTGCTGTGTTTGGGGAACGATTTGACAGAGACGGAGCAAGATGATGATAACTTGGAAAAAGGATAATTTGTCATGATTACCTATTCCCCCCTCCTCCCTAGAGAGAATAGCTTGCACCCATTGAAATTCATGTGTGGATAAAAAAAAAAAAGTAAATTGGCATTGTAACAAAGAAAACATATCATTTTGTGTTTTCCTTTTCTGGGTTGACACTTTGGGTACATGGTGACATCAGATTGTGAAGGTTCTGCTAAAAAGATGTGGCATGTTGGTAGGGTTTTTCTTAGACATTGTAGTCCAAGTAGCTCCTTCCTTAGTAAGTGCCACCCCTAAATGCAACTGTGTGGGATTTATGACCGCGGACGCAGAGCCATCCGACAATGCTGTCCCCTCCACCAGTTTTGCTACAAATGCCTGTGCCCTGTAAACTCAGATGGTGCTAACTGCTATCGGAAGTCTGAAGATAAATCCTAAAATTTTTGCAGCAAAAATTTCAAGGAGCCTGCCTACTTTTCCTCTTTAAAACAACACTCACTGTTTTCTAAAAATCTGATTATATAAGTAGCTCATTGTCAATGGAGCACTTTTGGAAATAGGGAAAAGTATGAAAATTAAGGAATAGAAGAGTATAATTCTGTCACCCACGTGTGCGCTTGTTAAGACTCACTGAAGACCTCAGGGTCTTCTGCCTGACTCAGAATAGAGGTGGTTTTCTTTGTTGCCCCATCTTCTCTCGTCATATTGCCCCTTTCTGTCCTCTTCTCTTGTCCTCATTTATGTCTGTGATTTTGATTCATTGCCTCTGCCTTATGGCTAATCCGTGTTTCTTTCAGGAACCACTTTGGTGGAGGATGATGATAGTTTCTTTATGCCAAGACTTGATGAGCCACGGAACACATTACAGAAAAACAACTCCATTTATTTGCCAAGAGGGGCACTGTAGAACAGCGTTTGCAGATTGGCGATAACGCCTCCTCAAATCCCCACTTCTGGGCCATGGGGTGGGTAACAGTGGGGAGCCCTGGGTGAAGGAGTGGGCTGTAGCTAGGGTGGCCAGGTTTATCAACCAGAAACACAGGATGCCCAAATGTTTCATGGGACATACATACTTAGATTTTTTTTAAAAATTGTTTTTTATCTGAAATTCAAGTTTATCTGGGAGTCCTGTATTTTATCTGGCAAACACTAATGAAATAGTAGCTGAACCTCCAGAAAGGCAAGGGATTGAAAAATAGGAGAAAGAGACCAGGGAAGGTGGGCTTATCACGTTTCAGTGGGTTCGTAGAAGTGCTGTTCTTTCTAGCACTGGATGGTTCCACCCTCGGGACCTCAGTTTGACCCTCATCCTCCTGTCTCTACCCTCAAACTGTCACCCAAACCTGGTGATTCTGTCACCTAAAAACTCTTTACCCACCATTCCCACCACCACTGTCCATTCCGCTGTCAGTGTTGACCACCTTGACCACTGAGGTGCTTGCTTAGACCAGACTCTGAGATTGTCTTCTCCAGCCCATCTTTTACAGTGCTGCCGAGAGATCTTTCTAAACCCAAATCTAGTCCAGTACGCTCCCCTGCTTCAAGCCCTTCAAAAAGTTCCCATTGTCCTGAGTAAGGTTTCTGGGCGGGAATTCCAGCCCGTTCTTGGGAAATTTTTTTGCTTTTCCATTTCCGAATCCCCAGAAAAGTTGGTTGGGAAATCGGGAAAATCGGCTCCTGGACCCAGGTGGTTGGTAGTATCGACCGTCACTTTGTGGAAATGAATCATCATGGAGAACAGAAAACAGTTTATATCTCAGGATTCGGGAACGGGAAAGCAAAAATAATTCCTGAGAACGGGCGGGAATTCCCACCCGGAAACCTGAATCCTGAGGATAAAGCCTAAACTCTAGAAAATCTGGCCAGACCTTCCTGATATGGCTTTTTCCCTGCTCTCCACCTTCATGTCAGGCTCCTCCGTGCTCCTTTACATTCATCCTCATTCCCCCCCGCCCCCAATTCCCTGAATAAAATATGCTCTTTCCCCCAGTGTTATTGAAATATAATTGCCGTATAGCACTGTATAAGTTTAAGGTACACAGCATAATGATTTGACAGATATACATCATGAAATGATTACCACAGGACGTTTAGTTAACATCCGTCATCTCATACAGATACAACAAAAAGACAGAACAAACAAACAAACAAACACTTTTTCCCCATGTGATGAGAACTCTTAGGATTCATTCTCTTAACAGTTGTTGTGAACGCCGTGCAGCCATGTTAATTGCAGTCATCATGTGCATTACATCCCTAGTACACAGTTACCTTATAACTGGAGGTTTGTACCTTTTGACCACCTTCATCCAGTTTTCCCTCTTCCACCCCCAACACCTTTCTGATAACCACAAATCTGATCTTTTTTTCTATGAGTTTTTTTTTCTTTTTTAAAGATTACACATAAAAGTGAAGTCATACAGTAATTGTCTCTTTCTGTCTGACTTATTTCACTTAGCCTAATATCCTCAAGGTCTATCCATGTTGTCACAGATGGCAGGATTTCCTTCTTTTTTATGGCTGAATAATATTCCATTGTAAGATGTGCTCTTTCTTGCATTGTAGCCATTTTACATCTCTTTTAAAAAATCATTCAAAAAAGCATTTGTTTCTCCTCCACTAAATGCCAGGCACTGTGCCTGATGCTGAATCCACAGAGGTGGAAAAGACCTGGTTCCTTACCCTCATGTTGGTGTAAACCACGGCCTCCACATTTGAAGGCATCCCGGGGCTGAAATGGCTGTACAGATCGGGGCAAAGAGCTGAGTGAAACACGGCTGCCTTGCTCTGTCCTACCGTTTCCATGTTTGGTAGGAACATGGGTGCAAGAAACATTTTGCCTTTAAAAAGAGAAAGCAAAACACTCTACTATTAGAAAGACAACATCACAAACTCGATGATAAACGGCAACTGAACGAGGCTGTACTGCTAGGGGAACCAGAAGGAGTGGTGGGGACTCGGGCAAATTAGGCCTTGTTTAAATTCCAGCCAGTTGTTACGCGGAGGGAATTACAAGAGGAATCAGAAGTCTGACTTTTCATTTGAAGCCTTGTTGGCCAGCAATGAACAACTACAACAACAAACCCATAGAACTCTGTGGGCCAGACAAAATGTATCTGTGGGTTTGCTTTTTCTCTTGGTCCTCTTGTGTGAGGACTCTGATTGTTCCAACTATCTGATTCACACGTTACATTCTATTTACCTAGAAAATTCTTATTCATCCTGTGGGCACCAGCTTGAAAGTTACTTCTAAATAACCTTCCTCAACTGCCATTCGCCCCTCAACTATGTCCAGATCCTGTCCCGGGTGCTTGTATAGTAGGGGCTTCCTACTGTACAGGGAAGCTTCCTTTCCCTATCAGAGCACCTGTCCTGTATTGTAATTGCCTCGGTAATTATTTCTTTTGTACTGGATGGTAACCTCCCTGAAGACCGCAGCTCTGTTGATAGTGTTGACTTCTGTTCCCGAGTTGCCTGGAGGACAGGGCGTTTAGAAAACAATGATCAAATGAATGCATGAGTGCCTGAGGGTCATTTGTATTCTCCAACCTGCACGCATGGCTCTGGGCCTGCTGCCTTCTCTCTGCTCCCTTAGGTTTTAAGCTGTTCCTTTCCCTCATCTTCACGTTCTAGGCCTTGGTCTACCATCATCGTTCTCAGCCTTCACTCCAAAGATGTGACCGGGGCTTAATCTGGCTTGCTTGTTGCCAGAAAGATCAGAGTATAAATAAAAAGCAGATCCCCTGTTGGGCAGGAACGTGGATGCTCAGGCACTTTCTGTGTAACACCATGCCACATCCCTCTCTCCCCACCACCTCAGGGGGTATCAGGGTTTCACCAGTCTGTACCGAGGACCATCTGGCTCCATAAATCCTCCTTGGTGTCAGCAAAATGTACCAAACACTCTTGCTAAATAAAGACAATGCCCTCAGAATGGTTAGTACAATAACTACTTCATTTAAGACCTTTATATTATTGTAAGTCAATTCTTCAGAGTAAATAGTCTATTTAAGAGGCCAAGATTTTTTTCCTAAAAACTTGCCTTTGGCTTACCAGTTTCATTTTTGAAGCCCCACGTGAATCCTAAGAGGTATTTCATACATATGGAAGCGGGGGGATGGAGTTGTGTGTGTCCCAAGGCCAGGTTGGTGGGAGATCTTATGCTGGGTCCGTCTAGTCTCACCTTGGACACTCTCCCCTTTTTGGCCCAAGAGTAGGACCTGGTTTCTCAAGTACTGGGTATAGTCAGATCACTGCTTGGACTCTGCTGCAAGCAGGGATGGTAAATACCCTACCTGCGTGGCTGTACCCTGCCCTCTCCCCTCCAGTCCCATGCCAGGCTACTCCAGTTATCCCAGTTCCACTGAGCCCAGCTGCAGCCACCTGGACCCTGTCCTCTGGATAGTCTCATGGTGCATTGTAGGAGGAGCCTGTTAGCCTCCCCTGCTGTACAGGAGTCATCATGGAAAAGAGGGAAGAGACGGCGGTCGGCCAATCCTTGTGTCCCTCTCCATCTCCCACTCCCCTGCGTTCCCCAGCTGTATCTCTTTTGTTCAAGAGGAGAGGCAGAGTCTTCAAGGGATGGAGGAGACTTTATTACTTATCCATTTCTGAACAAATGTTTGTTATTTAAAAAAAAAGAAACATAGGGAGATAAACTCCCCACCCACATGTCTCCAGGGCACTATTTTCTAGTTAGTGCCAGCGTGCATGTGTATATGTATATATGTATATGTGTGTGCGTGTATGTGCGTGTATGTGTGCATGTGTATGTATGTGTGTGGGTGTGTTTGTGTGTGTACGTGTAGGCCCTACAAGGGCCCTGGACCATTTTTGACATGGCGTGGATTGGATGAGGTGCTGGGCAAACTCTTGGGACAGAGATGAGATGAGCATCTCCTTTCCTGGGCAGCTCCTGGTGACGTGCTGGTTGCTGTTGATTGGTAGTCATCTGCAGACCACAACAAGGGACCAGGTTTCTATCCAGCTGCCAGGCTAGTGATGATGATGATGGATGGTGCCTGCTCAGGGAAATGCCTGCGGTGTCTCCATGCCACTCTGCTTCTGTCCGTGTGATCCCGCCTCTTCTCCCTCAGCCCATCAGGTCTTTAGTCTAGTGGCAGCAACAACTTGCTCTGAAAGTATGCTCTAAGTCTTTCTGTCTTACATCTGGACCAGTGGCATTTGAACTCAGTATTTAAGAATATGCCCTATTGATTTTCTGGTTCCTCAGTGTCCCCTTTACCTGCAAGCATTAGGTGACCCATATCTAGGTGTCTGGGCATGTGCAGAGGGGGCTATCCTTGTAAGAACAGTGAAGAAATTCCATGAGAGCAGTCATGAAGGAAAAACACACTGATGCCTACTTTAGAATATTATTTTAGACCACATGGGTATGTCTCATATCCTACTTGCTTGTAAATACACGTTCAAGATTTTACTGGGAGAGCGTCTGTAGGGGGAAGATTTTTTTGGAAAAATTCAGGCATATTTGCTAAGCTGAACAGAGGATCAACTTTCAAAGTAAAATAAGGATGATGGCTCTTTTCACCCTTGGTTTTCAAAGTACTTTTGCATGTTGTTATCCTCATAATAGACTGTAAAACAGGCAGAATGGGTGGTATTTTCATGTTTAACAGATGAAAGCTCAAAGAGGTTATATGACTAACATAAATTTGCTAAGTGAGTTAATGGCAGAGGAGCCAGGCCTTTGGAGTCCAGTCCAGTCTCTTCTGCTATTCCCGGGCTGCCCCTCCATGACGTGGAAGGGCTAACCCTGTCATGGGAGTGTCTCTGTCCTGGCGGTGCCCACAGGGCAGGGACAGGTGTGTCCCCACCCATAGAACCTTCCACACCATCCAGTGTCCTGTGGACAGTCAGCCCCAGTCAGACAGGCTGCCCTGAGTGAGCTTTCGTGAAAAGGACCTCTTGGCCTCTTTTCCTACCATGATTGACAGGACTGCAGAAAACCTCCAACCTGTTTGTAGGGAAGTATTTAATTAATTAGTTAACTCACCCATCGATTTTTATTTATTGATGCCTCGTCCCGGGCTAGGCTGTGGGGAGAGAGATACGTAAGTGGTCCCCGTCTGGCTGGAATGAGGAACAAGGCTTCCTGTCGGTCAGTGGCTGGCAACATGTGCAGCAGAGGAGGTGACCATGCAGAGCTGTGGCACCGCCCAGGTGGGGCCATCACCAAAACCAGGGCCGGGGCACGTTTTCATGCAGTGCACTGAGATGGCGATCAGGCTGGATGGAGGTGAGTAGGACATCCCAGCGGGGACGTCAATGTGGAAAAAGTCATGGAAGCCTGAGCATGAGTAGGTCAGTGCTATTGGTGTTGAGCTTAGGGCATGAGTGACGGGAAAGGAGGCCAGGGAGGCGGACAGAGGTGAGATTGCGAGGGCCCCTAAAACCTAGATGAGGTCTGGACTTCAGGCTAAGGCTGGTGAGAATCACCCGGGACGGTGACAAAGGCAATTATAATAGCAATTAAAAAAATCTTTCCTGCTGCAGCGTGGAGGATGAATTAGAGGGAAATGAGCCTTTAGGCTATAACATCCGTTAGAAGAGGAAGGCCTAAACCTGGGTACCATCAGAGGCTGGGGAAGAGGGCAGGGAGGCATTTGAGAGGTGGTCAGCAGACAGTTGACATCAGTAGAAATGAATTTGGTGTGATGATGGGAAAGAGAGGGAAAACTCGAGCCTGACATCCTGTTCCAGACACATGGAGGACATTGTGCTCATGAGAAAGAGGACGTGCGGAAAGAATCTGGTTTAGCCAGGTAAACAGAGGGCCCCACGGCGCTGTTTCCCAGGCAGGAGGGAGTAACAGAGCAGGCCATGAGCAGAGGCGCACACTTCCAGCCCTGAAGAAACTCTCGCTGAGAAGCTCTTGTTCCCCATCTGCCTCTCCCACAACATCAACTGGAGATCTGAGAGAGGATGTGGGTTAGCACCGAGGAGGTGTTCTCAGCTGCCCTGCAAACTTCTGTCTTCCCGCGACCTTCATCTCATGAGCTTAAGTTCTGCCTAGGCAATGAGGAGAGAGGAAAGAGGGGAGCAACTTGCAACGCAGCTGCAATTAAAATCAAGAATTAGAGAATAATGCCCTTGCCAGGCCTGTCAGGGGAGAAGAGGAATAAGTTCAAATTAAACCTCGGTTGATCCAGATCTGAAATAGATTTAAACAAGCCAGGGCAGGTTTTTAAATCAAAACCCATGCTTCGGGTTCTTTTTGTTATAGAAATGCCCTGATTTGATGGAACACCAAAAGCTTATTAAATTGCAAACCCTGGACTCTAAAAGATGGAGAATGAGCAATTACACTTAAATGCTGCCGCTCTCCACACGTTGCCCCAGAAGGACAATGAGTTCTAAAGGTCAGGGTTACACAAGGCAGGGTAAGTGTTTTTCTCCTTCAAACACTAACAGGCTTGGAAAATGGCCAGAGAGAGAGAGAGAGAGAGAGAGAGAGAGAGAGAGAGAGAGAGAGAGAGAGAGAGAGAGAGAGAGAGAGTCAGAGACTATAGTTAGCCTCCTTCAAGAATGAAAAATAAACTTTTTCCCCCGTGCAGAAAAAAAAAAAAACAACCCTGAAGAAAAGCAGACAGCTGCTAACTAGTTGTCTAGCTGTCTATTTGTGGACACTTCCTTTCATCTTGTCATATCTTTTGTGCTGTTTGAAATGTTTGGAGCTTAAGAGTGGAAGACCGCTCAGTGGAATCCAAACTTTTGTTAAAAGAAAGGGAAAGGAGACAGCAAAGTTCTGACAAGTGTGTGTTTAGATGTCGGGGCCAAATTCTGCCCAAATTCCAGGCAGAGGAGCGAGTTATTTTTAGGTAAATGAAGCCCCAAAACACACTTCTATTAAAAAATACACACGACGATAATGTGTAGGAAACCAACCTGTTTTGGGGGGAGGCTGCAGAGAGGTACAAATGGACCTTAAGAAGGGGCAGGAGGAAAGGGGCCTCAGTCCCCAGGCCTGGCCAGGGTCCTTTTGTGCTAGTTCATTGGAATGCTAATTTCTGCTCCATTGTCCCCAAGAAGCCACTCTGCTTTCTCTCACTGGAAGCCCTTTCTCACTCTCTTGTCTTTGGTGGTCTTCACCAGCTGCTCCTATTAGCTTAGAGCCTCAGGAGATTTTATTTCCATGAGCGTCCTTTCGCTCAGACCTCTTTCTTTTTGATCGATTCCTTGATTTGATTTTCATTCCTCCTTGCATTCTTCGTCAGGGGTTAGACCACCAGATTATGGTTTCCTTGTCCAAATTAGAAACCCAAAGTGGATGGTCACAGGATCCTGGGGTTTTTGCCTTTGACATCCATTTCGGAGGAAATAGAGATTGAAATCTTAGCAGGAGAATCTCTTCAGGGACTCTTTGATTTTCCTTTAAAAGGAACCAAGTCCTGAATTAAAATAAATACCTAGACTTCAGATGAGGCGGCGGTGAATCAACAGAAGGCCCAAGTCTTTGTTTCGACGCCTGTCTGTGTGCACCATAATTAGGGGGAAAGAGCTTAGGGAATTATCTACAGCTCAGCTTTCACAGCCAGTTTTCTTTTCAAACTGGATCTGTACCATAATGCTTGGAAAATGTATTTGAAGGACTTCTCTGGGTGTCCACGGTATGCTGCGGCAATGAGAGATGGGCAGAAGCAGGAAAGATGGAAGGGCTCAGCTCATTCATGTCCTGAAAGACCAACAGCTTTTGGTCTGCACATCTCTGTGGTACTTACGGCTTTTCCCTGGCATTAGAATGAGTCATGCTCTTCTCTCATTTCTTCTAGTGTATCGGGAAGCAGCTGGTGGAGGGAGACAGGGTGGTGTGACGGGAAGAGCCAAGGCAGGGGTCAGCCAGATCTGGCTCCGGCCATACCTCCTCACTGGGCCTCAGTTTCCTTACCTGTAGAATGGGCATAACCTACTCTATGGTTGTGAGGATTATGAGAGCCCATATGTACCGTTCCAGGGATCTGGAAGGCATCCACGAAATATTAATCACTCTCCGTGTTCCTCCACCCTGCCCCCATGGAAGACTGTGTATTATTCTAAACTTAATCAACAGTTTGATTCTGTCCCTTGAATGTGCTGTGCTTCTTCACATCTCAGTGATTTACTGAACACGGTTGCCCTTCTGACTGGAATGGTCTATCCCCAGATCCTTTAGGGACCTTTCTTGACCTGGCTAAGGTAACCTTTGGCTAGTCCCATTGTGGTAACCCTGTTTATGTTTTCATAGCACTTACGGCTATCTGAAAGGTTCTTGTTCTTTTGTTTTGCCTTGATGTGTGCTGTTTCCTTCTACCAGAACAGAAGGACCACACGATAGGAACTTCATCTTGTTCACTAGAGTACTGCCCAGCATGGAAGTTTATACTTTGGTCTGATGCTGGCTGGGGAAGCAGACGTGAATGAGGCCCACACCCTGCTCTGCGGGAGCTGGCAGACATGTAAGCAGATACCTGCAATGTGCTCGGGAGTCTTGTGCCATCTGCTTTGGGTTTCCACAGGGGACACAGACATATACACACACTGTGCTCTGAGGGCAGTGGATCAAGGCAAGTGTGTTCTAGGTATAGTTGTGACACAAAAGAAAGATTTGATGATTCTGCCTGGATGTCCCAGATAAGGCTTCTGAGAGGAGAAGAAAATCCAGCTAGGATTTACAGGGTGAATAACATATCCTGGCTGTGTTGGCGAGGGTGGAAGAGCATTCTAGGCAGGGGAACCACATGAAACATGGAGATACAAAGCAGCGCGTGGCATACATTGGGGCATAAGCTTGTTCAGGTATTTCTATTAAACCTATAGAGTGTCACCATTTGGGCTTCTGGGTTGTATCCCAACCTGTTAGGGTTGTTTTCAGTTCTTCATCCCAATCTCGATGATAGTAATTATCTCTCCTGATAGTCATCAGAAATGTGTCCCTAAAAAGCCCTATAAAACTGACCAGCACAGAGAGGTTTGCCCAGGAAAGGGATAAAATTCAGCCAATCACAGCAGGGCAGAGTGTGTGGGGATGGGTGGGGGCTGGAGAAGAGCCCAGGATCTGAAGTCAGTAGACTTGGAACCTCACTCTTTTCTGTCACTTCTTGTGTAGTCTGAGGTGGATTATTTAATCTGTCTGAACCTCAAATTCTTCATGTGTAGGAAAAACAAAGTGTCATTAATAATACTTGGTAAGGAATGAGAATCATAGAAAATACTTTGAGCTTTTGAGTCTTCACCACAACTGCAGTGATGCTAATGGCTGTGGGAGCACCTGGCCATGCTAGGATTCCACAGGCTTTAAATGCTACTTCTCTCTTTGTTTGCTTCCCCCCCCCCAACCATTTCCAAGTTTAGGATTATAAAGCATTTCTACTTCCCTTTTTATCCAATCTTCCCTGTATTGATTTGCAACCCAGAGTATTGGTGTTTCTTCCACTCTATCCATCAACAGTTCAGCAGCACTGGAGAGGTTTCCCTATCCCAGATATTTCTCCAGGAAGTGGATCAAATAATGTCCTGTGTGTGTGTGTGTGTGTGTGTGTGTGTGTGTGTGTATCTCCTCACAGAGATGTGAGTGAAGATTATGGAGAGGCACTAGGCATCTCGCCTTCTGTCAGCATGCTAAATCCATTTTTCAGGTTGTTTAGGATGTGGGTCTCTCTGTTGCTATGATACAAGCTAGGGTTCTGCTCTCCACTGGCTGTGCCATCGCGTGTACCCCCTGAGAGCTGTAAGGAACCTTGGGCATCATCTAATCTAACTTCCTCATTTTACAGAAGAAGAAACTGAGGCCCTGAGAGAGGAAGGGATTTGTTTAAGCCTTGACAGTAAAGGAGCCCAAAGTAAAGCAGATACCAAAAGAAAGAGAAAATTGCCTGTGGTACAACCTTCACTATTCTATTCATATTTAAAATCTGTGTAAACGATATGCATATAGTAATTTGTCCCAAAGAGGATCAGGGTGACTTTTAAAAATGTACACTTCAAAAATATTTTTATAAAATAATTGAGAATAAGAAGACACACCACAGATTGGGAGAAGATGTATGCAAAAGATACGTCAGATAAAGGATTCTTATCTAAAAATATGCAAAAAGACTTAAAACTCAATAGTAAGAAAACTAAGAACCCAACTAAAAAATGGCAAAAGATCTGAATAGACACCTTACCAAAGAAGATATACAGATGGCAAATAAATGTATGAAAAATGCTCAACATCCTATGTCATCAGGGAATTGCAAATTAAAACAACAATGAGATACTACCACACACCTATGAAATCCAAACACTGGCAACACCAATGCTGGATAAGATGCAGAGCAACAGGAGTCCTCATTCTTTGCTGGTGGGAATGCACAATGGGGCAGTCTCATCAGAAGACAGTTGGGGGTTTCTTTCAAAACTAAATATACTCTTACCATCCAGCAATTGTACTCCTTGGTATTTACCCAAAGGAATTGAAACCTTATGTCCACACAAGTCACTGCACACAGATGTTTATAACAGCTGAATTCATAATTACCAACACTTGGAAGCAACCAAGATGTCCTAGATATCCACCGTGAGGGAAAGAATAAATAAACTCTGGTATATGCAGACAATGGAATAGGATTCAGTGCTAAAAATTAATGAGCTACCAAACCATGAAAAGGCTTTAAATACATCTTACTAAGTGAACGAAGCCAATCTGAAAAAGGCTACATACTATATGGCATCAACCATATGACATTCTGGAAAAGGTAAAACTATGGAGACAATAAAAAAGATCAGGTGTTGGGGGTTGGAGGGATGAGTAGATGGAACCCAGAGGACATTGGGAGGATATTTAGGACAGTGAAACTATTCTGTGTGATACTATAATGGTTGATACATGTTGTTACACATTTGTCCAAACCCATAGAACATACAACAGCAAGAGTAAACCCAAATGTAAACTATGGACTTTGAGTGACGTTGATGTGTCACAATGTATGTTCATAGATGGTAATGAGTGGACCCCTCTGGTGAGTGATGATGATGGGACAGTCTGTGCATGGGTGGGGGAAAGGAGGACATAACATGGGGATTTTCTACTTGCTGCTCAACTTTGTTCTGAACCTAAAACTCCTCTAAAAAATAAAGTCTATGTAAAAAATATTGAGGTACTCAGGGCAGAAGGAAAATAATGACAGGGAAATAGGTTTGAAACCTGGATGAGGTTAATGGATAGAATGTATGCCTTCAACTTTTGCACACTTGGGTAGGGCACGTATTTAACTTCTGAGCAGCTGTTTTGAAAAGAGGAATCACAGTTCCTATCCATAACTGATAAACCGTTTAGCACGGCTAATCCTGGGGCTAAGACCAGAGAAGACGTTCTCTTGTATTTCTTTGTACCAGGGATAGGATGAAATATTGAACACCAGCCTCAACTACATTCGCTATGTCAATAAACCAACGGGAATCACAGGTTAGAGGACTTGGCCTTATAATGCAGTCTCCCCAAAGCGTTTCTAGTCTCTGAGGACTTGGGGCATTCTGGCCTGGAACTGTGGGTTTACATGAGTAAGACGTTGGCAGGCCTCCTGGAAGAAATGGTCAGCAGAGGTGCTGGCCGCTACCTGTCAGGAGAGAAGAGATGTCCTCACATTCTCAGGCAGCAGAATGGACACTGCTGAGGATCGGCATTTACCTGACATTAATTAAATGCCAGGACGGTGGAGTGATTTCCATTATGGCACTTAATTGTGTTGACCTCCTTTCCTCTAAGGAGCTTGTTTCAGTTTCTGCAAGAACATTGTACAAAATTGAAAAAATGGGGAAATTTAAAAAAAATCAACTTCATTGAGTTATAATTTGCATACAATAAAATGTATGCATGCCAGCGTGCAGGTTCCTGACCCATGTAGCTACCACCCCAGTGAAGATACTCGTACAGCACATTTCCATCTCCTCAGACGGTTCTTCTAATGTCTCTCTCTTCAGTCAGTCTCTTCCTCTTGCCGCCCCTCCCCTCTCATCACCCCAGGCAAATGCTGGTTTGATTTATATCACAATGGATTCGTGTTTTTTTTTTTTGCTGGTATTTCATATAAATGGAATCAAACCGCATGTGTCCTTCTTTTGTCTCGTTTCTTTCACTTTTCATAATGTCTGTGAGATTTATCAATATTATTGTGTGTATCAGTAGTGCATTCCTTTTTATTGCTGACTATTCTGTTTCACAAATATACCCCAATTTATTTGTTCACCTGTTGATGAACATGTTGGTTGTGTCTAGTGCTGGGATATTATGAATGAAGCTTCTATGAAATCCATGTAATAGTGTTTGTGTGGACATGTTGTCGTTTCTACTACTGCTGCGACCAGCGGGTGGTGTCATGTTAAAGGTTACTTACTGCTCGTGTGCAGTAGCTCTGCCTGCCTGCTTTCCGCTTCCTTTTATCTTGCATTTTCTTCTGCTTTTCTTTTAATTTAGTGGAACATATATCTGTTTATTGGTGTAAGTCAGATAGTTGCAAACCACTAGGATTAGCCCTTGTTCCTGTTTCTTTGTTTTAAATTAAATTTATTGGGGTGACATTGGTTAATAACATATAAGTTTCAGTGTACAATTCTATAGCATAGCATCTGTACACTGCATTGTGTGCTAACCAGACAAAGTCTAGTCTCTTTCCATCACCATATATTTGACCCCCTTTACGCTGTTCATCCTCCCCCCACCCTCCCAACCCCCCTTACCCTCTGGTAACCACCATACTGTTGTCTATGAGTTTGTTTGTTTTGTTTGTTACTTTCTGTATATCCCACATATGAGTGAAGTCATATGGTTCTTGTCTTTTTCTATTTGACTTTTTTCACTTAGCATGATACACTCAGGATCTATTCATGTTATTGTAAATGGCAGTATCTCATGCTTTCTTATGACTGAGTATTATTCCATTATATATATGTGCTACATCTTTATATAATCATCCATTGAAGGACCCTTAAGTTGTTTCCATGTCTTGGATCCCATGAGTAATGACTAATGCTGCAGTGAACATAGGAGTACATATAGCTTTATGAGTAAACGTTTTCAAATTTTTCAGATAGATACTCAGAAAAGGGATTGCTGGGTCATATGGGAATTCTACTCTTTATTTTTTGAGGAACCTCCATACTGTTTTCCATAGTGGCTACACAAATTTATCTTCCCACCAACAGTGAAGAAGGGTTCCCTTTTCTCCGTATCCTCACCGAGGCTTGTTATTTCTTGCCTTATTGATAATAGTCAGTCTAACAGGTGTGAGGTGGTATCACATTGTGGTTTTGATTTGCATTTCCCTTATAGCTAGTGAAGTTGAACATCTTTTCTGTTGGCCATTTGTATGTCTTCTTGGGAAAAGTGTTCAAGGTCCTCTCTCTGCCCATTTTTTAATTGGATTATTTATTGTTTTGTTGTTGAGTTGTATAAGTTCTTTATACTTTTTGGATATTAGCCCCATATCAGAGGTATTCTTTACAAATATCTTCTCCCATTCAGTTGTCCTTTTTCCTTCTTGAGCTTAAGAGGGTTCCTCTTGTATTCTTATTCCCAGGTGGTAACACAGACACAGGTAGTGCCTCCTCTTTATGGAGCTGTTGATCACTCTCTCTCTTCCACCTGTGATGTGCTTGCTCATTGAAGCTCCAGAGGGTTCTCTGGAGGCATGTCCTCAACTTTGGCCTTAGGACAACCCTTTTTCTAAAACACAGCTTTTCCCAGAGAGAACACATTGGGGGTATGTAGTGCTTGCGCTGTTTAATAAACCTCACTCTTCTGTTTTCTCTTATAAAATCCAGTTACTTGCCTTCATTATATTTATTACAGTTGGTTATTATATATAATTTATTTGTGGTTTATTGATTAATGCTTGACTCTTCTACTAGATTGTTATTTTATTAACCACTGTGTTCCCAGCACTTGTCATGGAGCTTGGCTTGAGTAGGTGGTCAAAAATATTTGATGAATGAATACAGGGGTTCCAGCAGTCACCCTAATCAGACTTTGATCAATGTGACTATGTTCCAAGCTCTGTTGTTGCACATTTCAGGCTAAAGGTATGTCACTACATGTAGATGTCAGTTCCCTGGCCCTGCAAGAAGGTTTGCACGAGTTGTTAAGGGCATTCAGATCGCCTTTCCTTCACTAAATGTATGTACAGTGCTGAAATCTTCAGAGCATCATTGACTGAAGTGCTGTAGCTTAGTCCTTGTGTGGACAGGGACTTGAGACCCAGAGGGGTTTTTCCAAGACATTTGGTTTTGGGATTTAGAATGATAAGACTTGAGTTGGAATCCTACCTCTATTACCAACTCACTGTGTGATTTTGATCAAGCAACTTAACCTCCTTGAGCCTCAGTTTCTAGTCTGATAGCCCTTTTGATATTGACTGCAGCGCTTACATCACTTCAGGTCATCTCCAGGCCCAGTGGTTTCTTCGACAGGTCCTCTTGTGCCATGATTTTGAGTTTGCATATCTTATGGGTAGTTTTCAACCGAACACATCTAGGTTTTCCATCCTCTTCTTCGAGTGTGGTGTTCAGAGCTAAGAGCAGCCAGCACTCAGGGTGTGGCCTGACTGGGTGCAGAGATGCGCAGGGCTAGTTTTCCTTTGTTCTGGGTGCACGTGTACCTTCTCAACTGAGGGTCATGTCAGCTCTCGTGGCGGACACATTGCTGAATCAGATCCTACTCTCATCGTGAATACCCCTACCTCCTCTCTTCACGTCAGCCATTATTATTATTGTTATTATTTAAAATTTTTAAATTTCGTTTTAAGTCCCTTTGCCATCCTGATCAGTCTAGAGTCAAACCCTCTTGGTTATTTTCCTGTCGGTTCTCAGTTTATCCTGTTGCTTTTGGGTGAAAGCAGAAGCACCTGATTTCTAGAAAATATAAGGCCCAAACCACGAAATTGTATTATTCTCTCTTTCCTGCCCATTCACTTCCATGGAAGGACCCTCAGAGCAGGGTCACTTGACAATGTTCATGAGCTCTTATTATGCGCCAGGTACTGTGTCACATTCAGTAGAAAAGACAGAGAGGTGGAAGATTACACTGCAGGGTGATAAGTTCTTTGGTAGAGGGAGGTCCAGGGGCTCAGACAACAGAAGAGGGACCCAAACCATAGAGGCCAGAGCCAGCAGCTCAGTGGACAGGCTGGAGGGGTACTTAGGGTGGATCCCTGGGGGATTAGTGTCTAGTTCTTCAAATCCTTTGCATTTTGAGGCCTGAGCACTTCCCAGTCATTCCAAGCCACAAGCCAACACCATATAAAAGAGGAATTTTACACCCTGATGATTCATCCATTTATTCATCAGTGGATATTGGAGGACCTTCCAGGTGCAGGGTTATGTAAGGGAACAAAAGAAACAAAATCTCTGTCCTCATGGAGATGGCATGCATAGTCTTTGCCCTGAGCTGTTTGCCTTAGGCCATTTTGCACCCCACTTCATGACCTGTTCCCAATATCCGGGGTTTCTGACCTCTTGGTTATTTGCCTGTTTACTGCTTCAGTGTAACCTTATAGCACAGACCTAACCCTGTTTCTCTGGAGTTTCCTCATTGATATGACTCAGACTCTTTGTCTGGCTGTATATGTGAGCTTTGAAAAAACAGAAAAATCCTTCTCAGCTTGGTCAGAGCCCTGAGACCTGTTACCTTCACGCACATGCCTCTGGGTGCCCGTGGCTCGCACACCACCCTGTGTTGGTTTTGGCTACACAAGTCAAAGTGAGAGAGGTGAGAAGCTGAGTAGGTCCAGCTAAGGGTGATTCTTGATATCAGAGTGTGTTGTGTGTGGTTCCCAGGACTGGGAATAAAGACAACAAGTTGAAGCTTACTGGGAAAGGGACCTGGCAAGAGCTTTGCCGTGTCTAGGACATAGGAAGATGGGCAGAGATTTTTGGGTATGGATCTGGGATCAGGAGGGAAACCAAGCCAAAGCCCCTCATATAGCCTGTGATGATGATGATGGGAAGGCAAATATAATAATAATAATAATAATAATAATAATAACCACCACATAATATAATAACAGCAACAACATCGCAACAACAGTGATAGTAATGACATAGTTTTTACAATGAGCTGGACACTGTTCTAAACATTTAGCAAATATTTACTAATTTAATCTGGGACTAACTTGGTTTGGGACTTTTCTGGGGGTCCTGTGAGGAAGCCATTCAAAAGAAGCTACGACCATTAGATGATACCGCTGAGGACAGGCATCTCTGCATCGAGAGCCAAGGGCTCTCCGTGTTCCTTCTGTTTCTCCTGAAAACGTTCCCTGTGCTTATCATGCTTGACTGTTAGGACGCTGAGTGAAGAGACGGAAAAGTGTTGTCATTATGGTGCAGTGTGGTGGGGAGGGGGTTTTAACTTCTGTGAAGCATTGTGACGGCCACTCCTCGCAGCCTGGCAGGGAGCCTGGAAGACCTACTGCTGTCATGCCCAAGAGGATAATGAAGCCAATTAGAACGCAGCAGCGTCCATGAACCAGACGCGTCTTCGCTCTTCTCCTTGCTGTCCTGTAACCCCAGGGAGGCCACTGCCTCTGGTGGAGGGGCTGGGGGTGGAAATGCTCGGGAAGGCAGAAAGTGAGCTGATATGGCTTCTTTTACAAGTGTGCCGGGGGTCCTATGCTTATTGCATCACTGTGAGCCTCCTGAGACAGGGGCCAAGCCTTGTGTGTCTCGGTATCTTCCTGGTGTCCTGAATCCAGGAAATATTTGTGGAATTGAATTGAGTTGAAGAGTGGCCTGCTTCTCCTTGTGGGAATTGGCTAAGATGACCTGAGGGTTACTATGGATTTCTCTGAGACAGAGTTCACGTGGAGGCGTGGAATGAAGCCGAATACTCTGCACATGATAGGGGCTTATTAAATATTGTTGCCTAAAAACACTTTTTCTGACTGGATGCTGAATTATAACATCAGGGTCAAAAGGGCCTGCAAAAGTTACCAGGTTTAAGCAGCCTTTTTTAGATAATGAGGAGAGCCCTAAATCCCTCTAGCAAGCAGTTCACATAGCCTGAGAAACGGGGCTCCTAGCCTGGAAGGACATCTGCAGAGTGCTCTTGTAAGCAGGGACACTCGGGAAGCATTCGGAGGACCATACCCATGAATATCTGGCCCAGTGTATCAGCAAGGTTCCTGTTGCAGAGAAAGGAAGACGACACACGAAGATAATGCCTGCGAAGCCTTGCTTTTTCTCTCTTCATTCCTCGTTGAACTGGGGATGGATCCTCCAGGCTGCCTGACTTGTGAGAAGTATAAACTGAATCCACAATCAGCCCTTAATTCATAGATCTACAATCATTTTCTTTACTGATCTCCTAAAAACTCTTTCTCGAGCTTTGTCATTAATGGGCATTAGCCTTAATGTTTTTTATACGTTCTAGAAAAGAGCCTTGCGATGTTCAGGTTGGGCTATGGAGTTGAACATATCTGCCTTTGAATCTAGCGCAATGGGACTTTGAACAAAGTATCTTTTATGAGCCTTAGTTTTATTATCTCTAAAAGTGGAACCAATACCATCTTATTGCTTTGCTGTGAAGGCAAAAGAGATGGTATAGTACGGGGCAACTAGCAGGCATTCCATAAATATTTGTAATTATAAACATTCAGTATCTGTAATAAATATTCAATAAATATTCCCTTCCTTGCTGCTGCCTGAATTTTTTTTTCCCACTCTGACATTGTGCATCTGTCATTTTTAGGCAGAGCTGAGCGTTGTGAGCCTGTGGAAAGCCCAGGTCGCCTGTCTTTGGCTCTAGATTGCTGTTGCCTTTTCCTCTATAAAAGAAGCATCACCTCCTGGTTCCTTGTTGGTTTTCAGAGGCACGACTGTTTGACAAACCATTTCAGGTGCTGTCTGCAGGCTGCCTAACGAGTCTTCATCTTTCACATCACTGACTGTTCAACTGATTTAGGGAGAAGTGCCCCCCGCTGATGTGTAAGAAACAGATGCAGCATAATTGTTCCACATCTTTCCTCCTTTTCTTTTCCTCTGTTTCCACTTCTGTGCAAGCTTTCCCAGGAGATCGGATGATTGCCCTTACCATTTCTCTACTGGGAATATATTCTAATAATGCAATTTATTGCTATTAAGGTATTATATTAATATTTATGAGTTTTTTTCTTAATCTAATGTTTGTTGCGGTTTCATCCAATGTTTATTATTTGTAGATTACTTTAAACTTTGAAAATGCTTTTAGCTTGTCTTTGAACATCACCTCTGTTTCTCCTTGGTTTGAGGCTCTTCCCTTTTCTCCCTTTTCTTAAGGTGGTAAATAGAAGTGCTTGTGTACCTATAGTTAAACTGGTACGCAAGTGCCGTTAGCATACTTCTCTAGCTGTGTGATTCAAAGTGACAGCACTTGAATAGAACCTATATATTTGGTAATCAATCTAGTTTCCTCCATAGACTCATATGGTTTTTGTACCGTGGAATAGCAAAATACACATTCGAATCATGGGCTCTTAGAGCTGTCTGGGACCTGAAAGGAGGTCTAGTTCAAATTCCCATCTGATGCTTTGCTTGACTTTCTTAGGCAACATAGAGATACCAGAACCTCTCACCACCTTGTGTGCTCTGGACAGGCTAGAAGAAAAAGGGGAGTGTGGTGTTGAATACAAGTGACAAATTTTGTTTTGGTGAATAAGTCTGTGGTTGTGCTAATTTCACAACAGTAGACTTTTTTCTGTTGTTGTTATTGTTGTTAGAATGTTGACTATTACCAGTCTGTGATTTGTGGATAAACTTTAATACTCTCGTACAAATATGTTGCATGCCTATGGTAATTGCAAGAGGAACTTGGTCATAGTAATTCAATTAATGCTGTTTTATAACTACTGTATTTCCCCCAAAATAAGACCTAGTTGTACCATCAGCTCTAATGCGTCTTTTGGAGCAATAATTAATATAAGACTCGGTATTATATTATATTTTATTATATTATATTATAATGTCATATCATATAAGACCTGGTCTTATATTAAAATATTAAAATAAGACCGGGTCTTATATTAATTTTTGCTCCAAAAGACTCATTAGAGCTGATGGTCCGGCTAGGTCTTATTTTCGGGGAAACACGGTAGGATGGAAAAATTCAAGGGAAACTCAACTGCCTCTGCCAAAATCCAGAAACTTGACGTTAGAGCTGCTTAATTTGTGGTGGTTATTTTAGGTGTAATTATTTAAACCTATTAGGTTGGTGCAAAAGTAATTGCGGCTTAAAAGGTTAAAAATAATTGCAAAAACCACAATTACTTTTGCACCAACCTAATAGTATTCCTGTCTTTTTTGGAAGTGCATTTCTATCCTTCCACAAAGGATTTGAGGCAGCTCAAATATTTTATTTCATTACACAGCAACCCTTCCCCTCAAAGAGCTGGATAGAATATATTTATTTTTCAAATTAACATAAATTAAACTAAATTGTGTTTTGAACATTTTCCAAAAATTAGAGGGGAAATGTAGTAGGCAAAGCTCTGGAATTGGAATCAGAGACCTGGGCTCTTCTCCCAGTTCCACTCATCGCTGGCTGTATAGCTTTGGACAAGTCACCCTAATTTTGCACCTGTAAAATTGGGGAAATCACACAGGTATAATACGAACAGCTTCCATTTATTAATTATTAATATGTGTCATACATGTATTGTAGCTCTAAATTCCTCTGAGTCCCTGCAAAGTATGTTATGATGTCCTCTGGCTTAAAGATGATAAAAATGGAGACTGGGGGAGGTGGTGCGACTTATCGAAACAAGTCCAACGAAGCAAATAAGTGGTTAAAAAAAAAATAGGGCATTTTGGCTCTTTCTGTGATGCCAGGATGTCGCTAGGTAGAGGGAAGACCCAGGTGAATGAGATTCCATATGTTTTTTCATGCTCGTGGAGAGATGGTCGAATGCTGCTGCCTTAGTGCAAGTACAGTCATCCCGTTGAATCCGCTGAGCCTCCTCCTCAGTTAGCTTCACAATTTATAAGCTTGTTCTAGCTACATAACTTGTTTCTTACTTGTTGTACAACTGAAAAATAAAGTTTCGTGGTAGGATAACGTGGGTGCAAGTCCATCTCTGCTTGCATTAGTTATCGAAACTTAGTGGCTTCACACATCACCCATTTATTCGCATAATTTCGGTAGGTCAGAAGTCCAGGCACAGCTGAGATGGGACCTCTGCTCAGTCTCAGAGGCTGCAATCACAGTACCTGCCAAGGTGTGTTCTTATTTGGAGGCTTGACTAGAGAAGAATACCCTTCCAAGTTCATTCAGATTGTGGGAAGAATTCATTTCTTTGTGGCTTATAGGAGCTGGGGGCCTTGGCTACTCATTGGCTGTTAGCTGGAGGTCACCTGCAGTTCCCTGCCAAGCAACGCTTCCCATAGGCAGTTGACAGCATAGCAGCTTACTTCTTCAAGGCCAGCTGGAGAGCCAGAGTGGCTAGCAAGGTGGAGTCTTATATAAAGCAATGTAATCATAAGATTGACATCCCATCGCCTTTGAGGTACCCTATAGGTTAGAAGCAAGTCACAGTTTCCGCCCATATTCAGGAGCTCCCAAAGCTGGTTTGAAGTTTTCTGTGGGAGCTGTACATATGTGTATTTTTTCTTTTACTAAAGGGTGGTCTTTTAGCTGGGAAGGTTTGATCATCTGTGGAGCTTCAAAAGAGAGCAGTGATAGGAGAAGGTGACACCTGCGTGGGTGGTCACATTAGCCAAATCCATTTGGGCAGTCAGCATTGAGCCAAATCTTATTACACTGAACTGATGTGTGGGGAGTCACTTCTCTTTTTGAATTTTCTTAGTTGTTAAATTGGGATCTTAATTACTTACTTTATAGGGTTATGGTAGGATGATGGATGTCAAAAAAAAGCTATTTATAAACAACATAATATACTTACTAGTCACCTTCCTGCTTAGATTCTGGATCCCCACCTACATCAGCTTCTGAGAGATGGCATGGTGCCAGCTTCTTTTCTAGGAATTCATCTGCCCCTGCCCCACAGAAATAAAAATGCAAACACTTTCTGACATGATGAAAAATAATGCAATGATTTGCACATTTTGGATGCTTAAAAATCAACAGGAGCCATTGTAAAGAGTTTTCCAAGCATCTTTTAAAAGGACTGACATGTCATCATTTTCCTGGGAGTTTTTCATCTCTTTTTCATTCCACCTTGTAATTTTCCTTCTGGACCAGTTCGCAGTAAATAAATAAATAAAATAAAGTTTAAAAAGCAGCAGTAAAAGAAAACCTTAACAAAACACTCCCATGCCCCACAGTTAGCCATAGGTTTCTGAAATGGTCACTTCCTGCCTAATTCTGGCCTTGCATCCTTATTCAGGTGCCTGGGTTAGGAATCCTTGGTTAAGAAAACAGCGCCATAATGATATCTTCTGTAAACATATGCTCCTTTCTAAAGGGATTCTTATGATTACCAGAATATTTATAATTTTCATCTCAAGGATTGGCTGAATTGGATGGTTTAGTTTTTGATGGTTCCAAATCTCAACATGTTTGCTCTGACAAATGGTGGATGGACCTGCTTTTAGCAGTCACTCATTATGCTTGCAAAATTAGATAGTGTAGCTCAATTTTGACTATTACAGTTTTTTTATATTCCTTCTGGGCTTCTGATGAACAATGCTTAGCAACTTTTAAAACAATTTTTATAGTATTTTTGTGTATAACAATAGATAACTTTCACTGTTTTGGGCTCATTTTACATTCAGATTACCCATTTTTGGAGTGGGCATTGAGAGTACACTTGACTTCTCTCTATGATCCATAGATTTCCTGGTATTATTTCTTCATGCATGGATCACTGTGAATGCCCACTCTAGTTATCTAATTGCTGGTTTGATTTCTTTAGGAGAACCTTAATGCAGTCACTAAATCAGAATTCCCAAATAAACACAACAGTATTTTAAATGAAATTCAAAGAATTTGCATTTTGGAAACTATCCTCTTAGAAACTTTTTCTGAGATCCTGTTTTGTGCCAGACATTCTGTTTGATGCTAGAGTACAAGAAGGAATATAGTCACAGTTGTTTTTAAGTTAGCAGTTCCTTGAGGGTGATTGACCCTGTTTTACTCTTCCTTGAATACTCCAAAAACTTAAACCATACTAACAATCACGAAAGAAATATGTAATGTTATTACAGAATTATTGATCAAATGCTCTGGAACCAGGTGGTTTTAGTGGTGAGCTATTTCAGAATTTAGAAGGACAGGTACATAAAGTATTTTCTATAGCATAGGAAATAAGGGAATTCTTTATGGAGGAAGCATTTTTTTTTGTGTGTGTGTGTGTGTGGCATATCTTCCAAACTCCCTCCATATATTTGTGTGAGTTCTCAAAGGAGGCATGACCCTCATCCCATAATATAAGCTGAAATTGCCACATAGTTGCTTTGTGTTGGAAGTCAGAAACTGGGCCTCCTGCAAGTGGCCACCCAGGGTTTTGAATTTGAATGAATGAAGCCAAGAAGCAGGGGCAGTTTAGAAAGACTATTGTGGAGTCCAGTGATGGCAGTGTCAGAGCCCATGACAAGACTGGCGCACTCAGTTTCCCTTGATTTATGGGCGTGGTCTTTAGCTTTGTTATTAATCCTACAAACTATCCACTGTCTGACTTACAGGGGTTTTACAAATGAAAGCCCTGGAATTCTTCTGTTCTGCCAAGAAAATAAATTCAAAGCAATATTCCAGCTTTGGGAGAATTTGCAGAGATTAGTGTCCTCATCAAAGAAGTGAATAATGTAGAGATGGGGATTCCTATAATATTACATTTAATTCTCCAATGTAGTAACAGTATAAATACATCTCATGAAATTTTTGGAGCAGCATCATACTGAAAAAATGGTAGCAAACTAAATACAATAATACATCAAAAGAATCATCCATTATAACTAACTATAGTTCTGGGACTATGAAGGTAATTTTTTTTTATTAATTCCAGGACAGAAGGAAATTGATTAATATAATGCATCATAACTCTAGGTAAAAGACCAAGAGCTATACAATAATTTTAGTAGATTGCGAAAAGGCATTTAATAGTATGCTATCCCAGATTTAAAAACATAAACCTTAGGAAACTAAGAATAGTTTTTTCCAATGTGCCAAAAATGAACTGTTTAAAAATAAACACTGTGATACTCCATAATGAAACATTAGGCTCATTGCCACCAAAATCAGGAACAAGATATATATTTATCAATTAAATTTATTGGGGTAACACTGGTTAATAACATTGTATAAATTTCAGGTGTACAACTTTATAATACAAACATCCGTATACTCTGTTGTGTACTCACCACCTGAGTCTGTTCTCCTTCAGTCACCTTATATTTGACCCCCTTTATCCTCTTTGTCCTACCCCCCACCTCCTTTTCCCTCTGGTAACCACCATTCTGTTGTCTGTATCTTTGTTAGAAACAAGATATTTTTACATGACTTTGTTCCGGAAGTTCTGGGCCATATAGCAGAACATCAAGTAGAAATAAAAGAAGGAAGACACAAAGACATCACTACTTGCATATGTTTATGTTCCTAGAAAGCCTGAGAATATCAACTGTAAAACTTTTAGAAGTAGTGAGAGTTCAGTAAAATATCTACATGTGAGATAAATATATAAAAATTACTAGATTTTTCTCTATATAACAAACAAAATATTAGGCAATATGATAGAGAAATATCTAACTTACAATTGCAACAATAATAAAAGTAGTAACAATTTTGAAACATGAAGAAACTATTGAACCAATTATACAGAGTAGTATAAAGAATATTTAGATAAGTGGAAAGACATGGCATATTATATATTCTTGGATTCCTGTGAAAATGTCTTATCTTCTCATGGACACTGTGCTCAGCTCTTCCTATATCTTATCAAATAGGACATATATAGTGGGGCCTGATCATAAACTATTCATCAATACCTTGTTGCAATACAAGTGCCGTAATATAACTTACGGACAATGTAGCACTGTGGCTCTGTGGGCAGAGTAAGAAACTGTACTCAGGATCGAGACAACAGGTTCAGAGGTGGCATGCAAAAGACAGTTTTTAAAGCCATATAAAGTCTCAAAGTGACATGGTAGAGAGATATAAGAGACTTGGTGAGCTCCCACTTGTGTGTTTCCATTTCCTGTATGTATGTCACCATGGACAGGCAGACAACCACAGATGGCACTCAAGGAAACTGGTAGAGACTCAGGAAGGCCCAGTCAGTTTGATATCCTTCCATCATGAATATTTCATGACACGTTTTAAAATCATATAGCTCTGAAAGGGATTTTTAGCAAGGACGTAGGATCAATGCAAAGGGTATGGAAGATAGACTGGGAATAGAGAGATGGATGGAAATGTGATGCATTAAGACGCAACACACAACACAGCCTAAGAGTCTCAAGTGAAGAATGATTTCCCTGGGTTCAAAATACTCATATTATAATATTTTCCACTCAAATCTTTTATACACTGGTTTATTATCTTCTGACATTTTGGTGTTCTAGTGGAAAAATTTGAGTCCAGCTTGAATTTTGTTTCTTTCAAAAGAACTACGTTTTTCTTTTGGATGTTTTTAGGACTTTCTCCTTTAACTGTACAATAAAAAATTCCAGATATCTAGGTTTAGGCTTGTTTTTCTTAAAATTTCTGTACCAAATATTCAAAAACATATTTAAAACTTTTTTTTTTACAGCTCTGGAAAGTTTTCTTTAGTTATGTCTTTGATTATTTTTTCTTACTCAAGATTCCTGGAATTATCTATTATTCTTAGATTGCATCATTTTTTTGGTTTGTTTATGGTATTTTTTTTTAATTTACCTAATTTAAACATTTTTGCTCTTCTTTGAGTTCTTAGGGACCACCGTTTTCCCTCCACATATGCCTTTATTTTTCACAGTGCCCATCCTATTTCTAATAGAGATATCATTTCCGTTCTTACTGTCTAATTTTGCCTGGCTCCTACTTTAATCTCAGCCAATCATTTTGCACCTCATCCTATTATACTTCGACTTTTCCTTTCTGTCTTTTTTTCCCCAGTCTTTTCATTTCTTTATTATAATAAAAAATACTTTTGTTTTCTAGAAGTCATGCATTCTTAAGTTCCATTGGAAATCCATTGTAATATAACACTCCTTTTGGTTCATATTATGATTTTTTCAAGAATATTGCATTTCCTCTGAGTATCAGGGTGATGTTGTCCTTCCCTCTGGCTACAATTTTATTTCATACACTCTATGTTGGATTTATCTTTTGTTCATCTGCAAATAAGGGAATAAATCTCTCTCTCGACACATATTTGCATGGGCATAGTACATAGATTGGCTTAGGCTTTATTGTCTTCTGGGTATAGATGGACCCTTTCTCACATCTAGAATTGGGAGCACATTGTTGTGAACCTATTCTGGTCCAAATACCAATGAAGATCGGTCTCTTATCAACTGCAAATGATATAGACTGAAGTGAAATATTTTACACACAACTGCCTGATTCTCTGATACTTGGAACTAATGGAATATATTAAAAAATGACTGTTCCCAGCACATGCTGTCTGTGTTCACCTCATAGTACTTTATCTCCCAAGATGCAGTGACTCACAGACATGCTTCATCAGGAAGAGGGACTTTGATTATGAAGCTGAAAATGAGTGACTACATGCAATACTATTGCCCAAATTACACTAATGATAAAAGAAGGCTTAGTAAATATGGACGATATTGATGTTGATTATATAGCAGGTCTTTTCCACCACATATGACTAACCAGGCCCTTGCATTCATGATTTATGGATTTCACATTTTTTAGCATGTGCTAAGTGTAGGGGATTCAAATGTCAGGAAATATAACCAGTGGGAGAGATTCGTACTCCTGTGCCTTCTACATATGGATATTTCCCCCCAGTGTCTTACAGGTTAGCATCGCCTCATCCACCTTTAAGGTGTCTCCATCTTAGCTGTGCTGGGAGACTCCCAAGTGTGAGCACTCCTGCTGAGAGCCCACGTTGTGTTTCTGGTTGATTTCAACAGGCCTGTTTTTTGTACAGGTGTCACATGTGACTTGGGGCTGGAGCCTGTATACGAGGTGTTTGTGTGGGAGTGTAATAACTCAGGGTGTAGGGGTCAAGGGAAAGAAAGGGAGGAGACTTAAGGGGGCATATATCACTCGGATTTCTGATATATTTGCCGTGGTGTTCAGTTGTCTAGTGGGACAAGGGAAATGTAAGGAAGGACAGTAACAGGAGGCAAATTTCTTTAGAAGATGTAGTAAATCTAACTGTTTCTCCAGCTGGCTGTATAAGAGCTTTGTGAAAGAGAGGGCTGTGTTAATGTTAAGATTAAAAATCTCGTACAGGTCCCCATTTCCTAGATGACAAACTACAAAATCTATAGCATATCATTTATGGTTCTTCACAGCCGGGCACCACCCATTGTTCCCCGCTGCACACGTGCTGTGCCTCAGCCCCTCTGAGCGTTCGTTTACATCTCTGTACCTTTGTTTATGCTGTTTCTTCTAGTTGGAATGCCTTCTCTTCTCACCTCCCTCAGGAAAATCTCTACTCATCCTGAGTCAACAAACAGTGATGCCCATACCATTATTTCAATAAAGCCTTTGGTTATTTCTCCACTTAGCATTATTGATTCTTCTATACTTCCAGAATATAATGATAGGGAGCCTCCATTACAGTTGTGTATATACAAGGTCTGACAATTAAGTTTGCGAACTTGTTGCAATGATGTTGCTAACCTTTTTGTGACATCAGAGGGATTACTCATTATGGGTTTGTACCAACCGGACAAACAGTTAACCAAGTTTACTGTTTGGAAATCTGCGTGAAAAAGTTAGATGACCTGAACTTTTCACCAACAATTCATGGCTCTTGCATCACGACAATGCACCAGCTCACAGGGCACTGTCTGTAAGGGAGTTTTAGCCAGTAAACAAATAACTGTATTGGAACACCCTCCCTACTCACCCAATCTGGCCCCCAATGACTTCTTTGTTTACCCGGAGATAAAGGAAATATTGAAAGGAAGATATTTTGATGACATTCAGGACATCAAAGGTAATATGATGACAGCTCTGTTGGCCATTCCAGAGAAAGAGTTTCAAAATTGCTTTGAAGGATGGACTAGGCACTGGCATCGGTGCATCACTTCCCAAGGGGAGTACTTTGAAGGTGACCATAGTGACAATTCAGCAGCGAGGTATAAAGCTGTTTTTCTAGGATGAGTTGGCGAACTTTATTGTCTAATCTTGTATGTTTGTCTTCTCCAATAATTTGAGTGTAACTAGAATGCCATTTTGAATGTATATAGTCTGCATCGTATAATTGCTGGTATTCATTCAGTCAACATGTATTTATTGAACAACCACTATGACAAACACTGTGCTAGGCATTGGGATGTAGGGTGTGAACAAGACAAACGAAGTTCCTGACTTCATGAAGCTCACAGCTCAGTAGAAGGATGAGAAATGACAAGTAAACAAGTAAATAGCATCCAATTATCTATTTGTGAAATATTAAAGCAGCCACTTATAAAATGTTTGATGAATTAAATTTTTGAATGAAGGTTTGGTGCTAGCATAGAAGAAAGAAGTCCAGCTTTGGCAGCAGTTTTCTTTGGCTTCCGAGCACTCAATAATAATAACTACAAAAATGTCAGCATGATACAACAATAAGCATTTTTTTTTTAAGCTCCTGTGTCTGTGGATCACAGGCTGGGTGGTTGAACGGGGTTCACCTGTGTCTGTGACTGACTGGGGTTAGCTGATCTAGGCTGGGCTTGGTTAGGGCAGCTCACCTTCCTGTTGCAACCAGCAGGATAACTGTGGCGTGAGGTGTAGGAGTGAAACCCCAATAAGCAACCCCATTTCAAGTCTTTGCTTGTGTCACACCTGCTGCCATCCCATTGATCAAAGCAAATCACGTGGTCAAGCCCAGAGTCAGAGGGTGAGGAGGTACACCCTGCCCAAAGCAGGAGGCACTGCAAAGTTTACCTGCAAAGGATGTAGACTTGTAATCTTGTTATTGGGTAAGGAATGAAAAGTTGGAACAATAATCTAGTCAGCCTCATGTCTCTTAACGTGTATGACAGCATGTGATGAGGAAGATTAGAGCTTGTTAAATCCTCAAGCTAGTACTTGGGTAAATTTCCTGACTTTCCCTTATGCTCTGTTTTTCTTTTATCCAATCCTCTATGATGTTATGGTTTCTGGCACCTGCATCTCTTGCTTGGGAAGTACCCCCCCCCCCTTTTCTGTGGTGTGCCTGCGTGTGTGTGTGTGTGTGTATTGGGCTACTCTGCTACGCAGCAGGGCAGAAGTACTGAAAGATTCATCGAGACAGGAGGCTGTGTATAAATATTCCAATTCCTTCACTCAAAGAAGAGGGGTGTCTGACGTATATTTTCTACAGCATTCCCAGAGTTTTCCAATGGAATCAAACTCTTTGTTTGGCAATAAACCCTTCAGTGACTATCTCATGTCTCCCGTCCCCTACTGGTGTTTCCTAGGATCACGCCCCAATAAACTACTTGCACTCAAGTCCTTGTTTCGGGTCTTTCTGTGGGAAGCCAAATAAGAAAATACGTATTGAAAGTCTGTGAGCAGACGGTACCCTGGAAACCCATTGTCATGCTAGAAAGTAAATCCCGAGACTTCGTATTACTGCTGATATCAGTTTATAGAAAGAAATCAAATGGGTAGTGGAAAGAACATGGGCTTTGGAGTCAGACAAACGTGGGTTCCAGCACTTTCTGCACAACTTACTTTCCTACCTTCCTGAGTTTCCTCATCTGTAAGATGGAGATAATGCCCGTCTCATAGCGTGAGGACAGTAACACATATAAAGCAATATGCACAGTGCTTGGCACGTAGTAGGTGTTCAGTAGGTGGTAACTGTCCTTATTGTCAAGGTACCATTTCCTTTTAGATAATATCAACATGTATGCAACACCATGAGTAGACATGATCTCATTTAATCCTCGCTACAAGTGCGTGGGGCAGGTGTTACTATCAGACCCATTTTACAGAAAAAGTAGCTAAAGCTCAGAGAAGCCAAGAAACTCACGCACGATCACTCAGCCAGCACCGAGCAGCGGAAGCAAATCTTCCAGCCTCAAGACCCACATCCTTCCCATCTTACTTGATCTTCCTTCAGCGATCATGGTTATTTATTCTCTGCCTCGCCTAGTGTAAGTTCCCCAAAGACAGGAATAGATTTATTTTCCCCATGGATTCTTGGGCTCCACTCAGGGAACTTGGTTATTGAGAAAGGAATTAAATAATTGTCAGGGGAAAAGACAGCTTGTAGGAGAATGTGATAAATTCAACTGAGAAAGCGCCAAGGGCGCAGACACATGCAAAGCTGCCACCAGAGCTCAGGCCTTTAGGCTGTTGCTTAATAATATTAACAACTAATATTTGTCTAGCGTTTTACAGTTGTCAGAGTACTTCCTGATGTTCAGTCTCACTTGATTCTCACAACGGCTCTGCGCTCTGAGGTGACTTTCTTTGTTAATATTTTTACTGCAGGAAACTGAGGCTCAGATAGAGTAAAGGATTGGCTTACAACAACCCAGCCAGTAAATGTTAGAACTGATGGTTCTGGGAACCAAGGCTTCTGCTGGGGTTTATGAGATAGAATATTTTTCTTTCACTAATAGCAACTAGAATTTACAAAGTGTTCAGCAGTTAAAGCGCATTCACAAATATCTCAGTTTCTACAGTTACGAAGGCATTACCCCTTTTTGTGGAGGAGGAAGCTGGGGTTCAAAGAGGTGAAAGGACGTGCCCAAGGACGTTGTTGGCAATTGCCTGAGTCAGGATTCAAACAGAGGTCCTTCGATGATAAAATCTCTACCAGTCTACCCTGCTGGACCCTAAATGCAGCCTCCCTAGTCAAAATAAAGAAATCACTTCTCTTAATCGATTCCCAGCTTCTTCTCAGAGAAAGCCTTCCTTTTGGACCTTCTTCTTTCTTTAGTCCTTAGACAAGATGGGAACAGTCTTCATAAGGGCCAAGGGAGAGGCCAGCCAGAAGGTCTTGGCAGGAGCATAGCTTGTCCCATTTGCTAATGAAGATCAGCTGGGCCCCTTGAGCTCCCCTCCCTTGTGACAGGAGCAGGGAGGCATCCACTGAGTTAGAAGTGCAGCTTCAGAAGCAGACGTTTCTCACATCCAGGCGCTGATGCAGTTTCCTGGGAAGGATGGAGTCCCTGGGTTTCCTGGGCTGAGCATGCTATGTCCATCCACCTCTGCTCCACCCACAGGGGAACATGGTAATGAAGACGGGGCAGGGTGGGAAGGGAGGCTATGCCACACCTCCTCAGAATGAGAAACAGCTCCCTGCTTGTAAATAGCACCGGATCTGGGGGAAGACCAAGCTTTGGTACTATATCAAGCCAGGGAAATTCTACATCATTTGCAGAATCTGGGTGTTTAGTTTTCTTTGCTTGTATTGCAAATTTATAACAAGCTGAGAAAAAAAAAAAGCACCCACCCCCTTTTTTTTTTTATTGGCCTCTCACTCTCTTCCCTACAATGTCTGAGTTTTCCTTAAAGCTACTAAGTGCTAATTTGAAAAATATGTTGCCGACAAGTGGGAGAAAAGCAGTCATCTAATGTGAAATGCCCTCTGGGGCACGGAGGAGGAGGGGGGGACAGAGAGAGAGAACAAGAGAAAACACAAGTGGCCAGGGTTGCATACTGAGCAGCAGGAAGAAATGTGGACTGATGCAGGCTAAGACATAGGAACCCACATGTAACTAGGTGACATCTTGGGCTGCTGGATGAAACCCTCCATTGCATTTAAAGTACAACGTAAACCTCATTGTTGATATTATTCACTGCATTTCTCAGAGTCGCCTGTAGGATACTTCATAAGAAAAAATCATTCTAGAGTTAATTACTAGGAAATACTTGCTTCTCCTATGGAGCTTATATGTTTTCTCATCATGGATAAAAAGATCTAGATCACACATTAGGTTTCCGGTTTTTCATTGTCGGCCAGGAAGCTTAGAGCAAATTTTACAGCATGAACAGAGCTGTGGTAGAGATCCCATCCCCCACTAACCATATCCTGTTTTTCCTTTGGCTTGTCTCTAATGCAATTTCTTCTTCTTTTTTTTAAATGATGATTCAGAAATGGATATTTTACCATGCTATGTATGTTATATGAATGGTTTCAAATGTATATTATATGAACGGCTTCAAATTTGTGGAATGAGGCAATATATAAGTAAATAAATACATACATCAAAAAATCTTGCTGGAACACACTTTACATGAACAAATTAAAGGGACCAGGGAGCGAGGGAAGGAAATCCTGAAGTTGACTTCAGGCTTTTTCCTCATCTACATCAAATCCCATCACCTCATTCCTCGTTGCTCCCTCCCTTAAAAGAGGCACCGTGGCTATGGAGAGAACTTTCAAGGAAAGACAAGCATAGTGGCTTATGGTGGATGGCTGTAGACCCCTTACTCTTCTTCTGTGCAGAGCACCAAAAACTGAGGACAGAGAATTCAATTCAGTGGAACATTTCCGAGAGATCTTCCCCCGGGTTCTTCCCTGTGCTTTCCAATCTCCCCATGGCAATCTGATTTTTCTGAAGTGTTAGAAAGAGTATGGGGTTCCAAGGCCGAAGACTACAAAGTTTCTAGCTCCAACTGTGAGGACTTGGGCCTACCCTCTTACCTTCTGCAATGAGTGGAAGGTAGTAACTCCACAGGGTTGATATAAATGTCAAGGGAAATTGAAGGTGAAAGTGCTATGTAGGTTACAGGCTACTACACAAATCTCATTATCATTCTTGTCAGGAATTCAGGGTTTTTGCCATCTTTCCTCACCCCCACCATTAGTTATCTTCATTTACAACATTCCCTCCACCATATCCAGCATCCCCATATGCTCCAGTCACTCATTCCTTGACCATGGCTCTGCCTGGGATGCCCTTTTCCTCCCCTTGCTTTCATGGTAGACTCCTACACAGTCTTTGAAGCGCAGCTCAAATAGCACTACTTTGATGAAGTCAGCCCTGCCTTTCATAATGAGTAGTACTGCCTCCTTACTCTTAGTCACCAAAGAAGTTGGTTTACACCATTAATGTTGCGTTTGTTTTAGTGCAGTTGGTTATTTCCTGCCTGTCCCCTCTCAGTGCAGCTCCCTAACGACAGGGACTGTTTGTTCATCTTTCAATCGCTAGCACTTTGTGGGCACATCGAGCTTCAAGGTGCTAAAACCAGTCACAAACTAAACAGAGTATGAACTTCAAGACCTGTGAGTGGAGGACAGAATTGTCTCAACATCCATCTACACCTTAGAAATGCTTAGTGCTACAAAAAGCCAAGCTGATAAAAATGAAGCACCTGGGAATAACATTGAAAGGGACTATTTTGTGTCTGTCAAACGGTGATGGACAGATGGTCCCAGTTTCCTCTGAGAACTCCTGCTTTCCAAGTCTAAGTCCCCATCAACACTGGACGGGACATTAGGGGACTGTCAAGAGCCCTTGTTCTGTTCTGCTCACCTCTCATGCAAAGTGTTGACTCATCTGGATGCAGCATTTAGAGAGGGTCATCGACAAAATGGACTGTGTTCCCAAACTTACCTTCCTATCTGTACTGTGAAGATGACAATCCTACTTTATATAATTTCTGGAAAGAATAAGACCCGGAGTATGTCAAGGTGCCTTATAAACCAAAAAGAACTGTCTGTATCTTTGTTATTATTAGAACAGACCAATGTGAGGTTAAATTCAGTCCCACGGACAACAACATTCAAAACAAATTTGAGTGTCCTGGAATGCCTAATGTGTTGTATTATTGGTTATCAAGCCCATGTGGGGTGTGTAGCGCCAGTCATGGAAGAATGGTAAGAGAAGATAGATTGCTGTGATGCTTTTTAGTGCTTTGTGCTAGGTGTGGATTTTACCCAAATGAAAAAGGGGAGAGATTCTTCCCAGCTATGAATGAAGACTTGGAGTGATCTCTCCCGATTGACAGGAAACCACTCTCACCTCTGCTGACCTAAGAGGGCTGCTCCTTGGATTATGGAAGATTGTCACAGAAATATTGCACTCACTTAGCCAAGGGAGCTGTGTCAGCGTTTTAGAAGATTGCTGAACTCCACTATTTAGAGAGCTCTGCATCTTCTCCCTGACAGGACACCACAGCAGAGATGAGGGCGAGAGGGAACGAGACCATTCTGGCAGGGGCATGGTGATTTACACTCAGCTCCTCCTCGCTTTGATAATGGGCATCAAAGCAGGGAAGTCTTGTTCTCACCATGAGCACTCCTCATTTGGGCAATCACTGTGCTCCTAAAGACTTTTGTGCAAGGCAGATTTCTGTACATCAGATCATAGAAAAGTTTATTGGGAACAGCACCATTTGATGAAATTCATTGAGATGTCTGAGAATCTTTTTGTGATGGTAGTTTTAGATGTTTTATACATGTGGAGTTTTGTAAGTTAGATTGTTTTTGAAACATGGGTAATACTTGTAACCAACAAAAATATGCTTGTTTTAAGACTTCCTACAGATTTCTTAAATATTTCAGCTTGCTCATATTGTCTTGCATTGTATAGGGCTGTCAAATGTTGCAAAGCTTTGAATTTTATTGGAAGTTGATACAATTGAAGTAACCTGGATGGTTTTCTCTACTTGGAACACTCTGAAAATCTAATTTTTTGGAATTTTAGGAAGCAAAGGTGTTGGAAATTCATGGGTATCCCACATATCTACAACACTCAGATCTCTCAGATATCCTCTTGAGTAGAGATGGCTCTTAAATGTTCACAAAATGTTTCTATGAGACAGCTACACAATATGGGGTGTTGTGTTTATGTGACATCACTGAATTTTATACATTGGGAAAGAGGTTTGTCTGTCAGCTTGCCCTGTGCCATCACACTCTGCCTGCTATTGGCCCAGGCACTTACATGCTTATTATTTCATTCACTCATTGCAATAGATATTATTTCACCTACTCTAAAGATGAGGAACCCAAGGCACAGAAAATGTAAGTGATTTGCCAGAGCTCAAGTAGGTTACAGATCTAGGACTTAAAACCAGAGATTTTGTTCCACATCGTCATGTAACCAGTGAGCAAAATCAACTAATGACTTGAATCGAGATTGAAGAATAGGGAAGTAAAAGGGAGAGTTTCAAAGGAGTGAGTGAAGATACAGTTGCAAAGAATGGGAAAACTTCTTAATATGGATATGGCCACCATTTGGCTACCGTTTATCAGCTGCTTATCATGAGCCTGGCTTTGGGCTAAGTGTGTCTAATTAAAACTCACAGAATTGCCAGGAAGTGCTATCTTATTATCCAATTGTACAGATGAAAAAATTGAGATACTGAGATTGAGATTGATTTGCCTCCAGCCATACAATTTAATAAGCTGGGGATTTGGACTGAGACCCATTTCTATCTCCCTATAAACTGTGCTCTTTCTATACTACTCTGCTGCTCACTCTCCAAACCCTTGAAAAGCAAATGCTTTTGCCTGTTAATAACTGGAATTTAGGTCCCTGTCCAAGACTTGTTCAATAATATACAAGGTAATGAAGCCATGCAGCAGTGTACTTTGAAACTTAAAGACCAGCATTTTCTCAATATAACAACAATAACAAAAAACTTTTTTGATGCTGTGGAAATAGTAAAAATATTGAAGTTACCTACCCTAAGATGCTGCAGAGGCTTAAAACATGGCAAGATAGCTTTTGAAAGATACATTTTATGAAAGTTGTGAGTTCACATAGTTTAAAAAGTCAAGTAGTTTGACATGACTTATCATGGAAAACAGCAGTCTCCTGCCTCCCTTCCCCCTTTATCCCTACTCCTGTTCCCACTTCCCGGAGGCAACCACTTATATTTATGGGTGCCTCCATGTTGAGAATGTCATGTATATACTACCATTTCTTATTTATTGACTTAGTAAGCTATTGCATTAGTTTCCTAGGGCTGCTGTAACAAAGTGCCACAGATTTGGTTGCTTAAACATCAGAAATTTATTGTCCTGCAGTCTGGAGGCTCAATGTCTGAGATGGAAGTGTCCGCAGGGTTGGTTCCTTCTCAGGGCTGGGAGGGCGAAACTCCTCCATGCCTCTTTCACTTTCTGGTGGTTTGCCTGCAATCTTCGGTATTCCTTGGCTTGTAGATGCATCACCCCCATCTCTGCCTTCAACTTCACATGACAGTCTCCCTGTGTCTTCACAGATCTTCTCTCTTTGCATGTTTGTCTCTGTTTCCAATATTCCCTTTAAATAAGCATACTATCATATTGGATTAGCCCAATTTAATGACTTCATTTTCACTTGATTACCTCTATAAAGACTATTTTAAATAAGGTCTCATTCTGGAATATGGGGGGTTAGGGCTTCAATATATATTTTTTGGGGGGACACAATTCAACCCATAAGTGTTATCTCTTTCTTCCTATCCTAAACGATGAGGATTTAGCTCTTATCCATCTTCCTTCTGCTCGCTTTTCCTCCTCCCATCTTTCTGGTAATAATTTTTTTGTTAGATTAAGATTCAGTGTTTACATTATGACTATGCAAATATTATTTACATCTGAGTAATATAATGAGTTTGATTAAATTTCCTTTCCTGTGCAACTTTTGGTTTTCATGTCATTATTAATGGTCTTGTGTTCTTGTTTGTTTAATTTCCTAAATTAAAAGAGACCATGTTCTAGACCGTAAATGAGGAATTTCTGCAAATCAAAAAAAATGAAAATTAAGTAAAATAATGAAACTAGTAAAACATGGGCAAAGGTGTGAACAGGTAGTTCAAAAAAGAAAAAAGAAAAAAACCCACATGGTTAACAAGCAGATGAAGAGATGCTCCAAATCCATTGATGATTAGAAAAATGAAAACATCAAAATATTACTTTATTCCACCCAGATTGGCTATAATTGGAAAGCTGGGTGATGAAGGGTTGGCAGGTAGGTATGTGGCAATCCAAGCACTGCAAAGCACCACTGGTCAAAGTGTAGAGTGGGCAGCCATTCTGGAGAACACTCTCACTACTGCCATTACTTAGTCAACTCCGTCGCACTGCAGGATGGAAATCTTACAGAAACTTCTTACTTCATTTGTGGTAGCAGGAAGTTGGAGACAATCTAGTTGTTGATCGATAAGGAACCAGATTAAGTACATATGGTGGATGCATATGCAGGAATACTTGTAAATTAGAAGCAATGAATTAGATGTATGCATAGCAATATGGATGGATCTAAAAATCAGTAGAGAAAAACTATGAAAAACAAGACATTTAGCAAAATGCAATTTGTATAAATTAAAAATACATGCAAATAATACAATATACGTTTGAAGACAACTCATAAGTGAAATAATATACTTCAAACATATGTAAGCAGTGTTTATATAATTATGACTAAATAAACATTACATCTGAGTCATGTAGTGTAATATGATTACATTTTGTTTTGGGGAGTCGGGGGAGGTACAGTTTTTTTCACTTCCCTAGAGTTAATAATGATCCAGACTTTTTTTTGGTTTAGTTTTCTGTGTACATATCACTAATTCGTCCATAAACTCTTTGCCAAATGAATATACCTCTTCCCTTTATATTCAGATTCCTCAGATAATCTGTCATCTGCTTTATATGTGTATTTCCTGCCGTGCAAGGACTCAGTTAGAAGACTTACATGTGCAAGCCAAGAAGAGAGATCTCACCAGAAACAGACCCTGCCAGATCTGGGACTTTCATCCTCCAGAAGTGTGAGAAAATAGATTTCTGTTGTTGAAGCCATCTAGTCTGTGGTATGTTGTTATGTTAGCTAAAGCAGACTAAGTCAGATTTTGGTATCGAGAAGTGGGATGCTGCTGTAACAAATACCTAAATGTGGAAATGGCTTTGGAACTGAGTGATGGGTAGAGGCTGGAAGAGTTGTGAGGTACATGCTAGAATATATCTAGTTTTCCATGAAGGGACTGTTGGCAGAAATATGGATGTTAAAGGTGATTCTGGCACGGACTCAGAACAGAGGAGAGCTGGAGGGAAAGCCTCCTTCTTCTTAGAGAATAATCATGAACAGAACGTTGATAGAAACGTGGATGGTAAAGGTCATTCTGGTGAGGTCTCGGACATGAGCAACATATTGTTGGAAATGGGAGGAAAGGCAATCCTTGTTAAGTGGCCAAAAAGTTACATTCTAGAGATTTGTAGAATGTAGAATTTGTGAGTGATGAAATGAGATATTTAGCTGAGGAGATTTCTGAGCCTCATATTGAAGATGCCTCCTGGGTCTTGTGACTGCTGTAATAAAATGTGAGGAGAGAGATGAATTGAAGAAGACATTGTTAAGCAAAAGGAACCAGAACTTGAAGATTTAGACAATCCGCAGCCTTCACATATTACCAAAATGAGAAAGCTTGTTGTGAAAGGTGTGGTTGAACAACCATTGGTAAGGAGATCACTATGAACCATGAATTGAATCAGTCATTTCAGCAGAAGCCAGGAATAGAGATGTGATTATACCACCAGAAAACTGGGGATGGAGAGAGGATGAAAGGAAGGAAGGTGATTCTGTAGGACAGGACAATGGAGCTAACTATTGGTTGCAATCGGCTGTACTGTTCTTTAGTATAAGGGAAGAATGAACCTGAATTTTCTCTCCTCTGGTTTCTTTATTTTCTTTCCTAAAACTCCCAAACTGTGGCTCTAATTTTTGTTATCTTTCCCCCACTCCAGTTTTCACCCCTTTTTATTTTAAACTTTCTGAGAGATTTTCTCAACTTTGTCTTCCAACTCTTCTGTTAATTTATTTCTGCTCACTTGTTTTTTAATTTTAAAAGCTTTCATTTTATGCACTTAAAAAAATATAGATGCATACTCTTATTTCATCCTGACAGTATTCTCTTATTTCTGTGAACAGGCCAGTTTTTCAGAGATGTTTTCTTCTGTTCCCTGCATTATTTTTCTTTCTTCTGAGACCCTTTCACTTTTGTTGTTTTGGTCTCTTTCACATCAAAAACTTTCCCTTAAGTATCTGATGATGTGGGGCTCTTTGCTGAAAGATCAAGACACTGGAAACTTCTGGGAAAAGGGACAGAATTGTTAACTGGTGGGTGTCACTGTGGAACGATCGGACAGGCTTGTGCAAGGACTAAAACAGCTATGAGCTTTTTTTGTTCGACTGGTCACTTTCCCCAGCAATGACTCTTCCAGTCTCCCTCCTGGAGAACACCTACTTGGCTTCCAGCATTCTTGTTGTTGAGGTGGGTGAGAAGATTGATGTTCTTAACATTCAGCACATAGAGCTCTACCTAAGCCTCCAGTTTTCAGTATGCAATCCCACCCTTCAGCTCTGCTCAGTGACCACAAGACCAGCCTCTTTCTAGAGTATACATACACATATAGTCTTCTGCTGGACTGGGAGGGCAGGTCACCCAGCTGCAAATTCTTGTTCAGACGTCCAACTAAATCTACTGTTTCAGTCCCACCTACACCCTAACTTTCAAAAGTACATTCCACCATGAATACCTGACCCTCTTCCAGTTCTTCTCCATGCATAGGCTTGTTTCTTGGATACCCTCAAAAATCAGTTTAGGAGTCAACCTTCACGCGTCTGATAAATCATGTACTTCCTTTACATCTGCCTCCGGTTTCCAAAATGTTGTTGCTGTCACCTTTCCCATTCTCTTGCCACTGGATGTTACATCTTTTTGTACCATTATGTCATTGTGATGTTATTTTGGGAGGGAGAAATGGCAAGACACTTCTGTTGAATCTCCAGTTGATCAGAAGTCCTATAGTAAGTTTTTGAGAGAAATAGTTAGAAATGTTGGGGAGACATGTATTATTTATTGAAGTGGAGGATTTCAGAGCCAAAACTTAAATTTTGCATCCTGGTTTAGATTCTTCAAATCATGTGGCATGTAAAAAGGGGGGTAATAACACCTACCTTACAGAGTCGTTACACGTAGAAGCATGAGTAAACTAATATATAGTAAGTACAGAATAAGTGGCAAGTTTTATTTTATTGTTGAAGGACAGAGGTGCCATTTGCATATTATTTCTCTTTCGTGAGAAAGAAAAAGAAAATCCAAGCGTTCGTTTTATTAGTGGTGTCATGCAAATGTCAAGTAACCCTCCCTCCATACTTACCAAATGCAAGATTCTCAAACAACTAAATTGGAGAATGAGGTACGGTCTCCTATTTTCTACTACTTCATTTTTCTCTCTCCTTTATCCCCATCTCTTTCTCTTCTCTTCTCTTCTCTTCTCTTCTCTTCTCTTCTCTTCTCTTCTCTTCTCTTCTCTTCTCTTCTCTTCTCTTCTCTTCTCTTCTCTTCTCCTTTCTCTCTCTGTCTCTCTGTCTCTCTCTCTCTCTCTCTCTCTCTCTCTCTCTCTCTCTGTTTATTTTCATTCTCCTGCTGCTTGTCCTCCTCTTCCCTTTTCTCCTTGTTCACCTTCATCTTTCTTGGATCGTCACCACTCCTCTACATTAATTAGGCAGGATGCTGAGCAAAGGCTTTCCAGAGTTCTGAAAATAAGTGACTTCTATTTCTCTTGGAGCTTTCATTTGCTAACATGAGGATGCGCGTGCCCCTCTTGGCGAGGAATCTTAAACCAAATGTATGGACTTGGGTTGGAATTGTTATTCCCTGAAGAGCCTGTAGGTATCAATTATGGGGTGGTGACTACAAAGCTGTGACCTCCTCTGGGACCTCCAACTCATTTCTCAGAGGGCACTAAGAACCCAGGAACCACCACAACTTTGTGCAACTTTCTCCCTCAGACACATCTGAAGTGATGACCCGAGGGTGAGAGGCTCTGTATAACTTGATTACATTTTTTTAAAATTCCATTTTTCTCTTGAAAAGACACCTTCAGTACACAATGTCAGTTTATCTCTGCAATTTTAGACATCAAATAGCTTATTTTTTAGTTCTCTGTGGGTCAAAGAATGTTATTAAGAAGAAAAATGTAAAAAATATTGGTTTTGTAACAATTCAGTATCCAAACTGAAGGCTCTAATAAACTCACAGAAATGTCCTTGCTGTGAAATTCTTTATAGTAGAAAGGAAAGATAAAAATATTATGCAGGGCAAGAGTGTTCTAAAATTTATATTAAAAAATAAAACAAAGCAAATAAAACAGTCAACAGATTTTGAATGTTAATGTGCCAAAAAGTCTTTCTAGTGGGAATTATCATGTAGGTTCTAGATGTTATGAATATGCAATTTTATGACTTGCCTCTGTGGGAGATCACTTTAGAATCCAGAGTGTAGATTTTGCATGAGCAGGAAAGGAGGAAATGGGAATGACTCCTTAACCTCTTTGTTCATGTAAGAATCTGTCAACCGAGATGTTTGTCCTATTTCTCAAGGCAGCAGAAGACATTGGATCTTGTTTCAGCACGCTAGGATTAGAACTTCATCTCCAGATATTGTGAGGGTGTTTCATCAAAACAGGCACCAATAAATTAAAACAACTGGCATAATGTAATGAAAATGAACAAGGCCGTTCTTTTTTTTTTAAGTGCATGGAAACAATATTTTGTCTTCAAGTGCTTACACACATGCAGGAAAGAGAGGTGGAAGAATGAATTGTTCCATCTGTAATTTCAAGCAGGGAAAATGAGTTACAAGCATATCAGCAAAATACAGACAGAGGTAGACCCAGCGAAGCAGAAGGAAAATGACTAACCACCATTTCCCCTTATTCCCATAACTGATTGGATGTAAACAGAATATTCTTTCTCAAATGAGACGCAGAAGTCTGATACTGAGCAGTGGCTACTTCTCAAGATATCTTTGTCAGCAAGATGGGTTCAAGTTATGGTTTCACCATTTCTGTGATTGACATTGTTACGGTTCTTAGAGCAGTTACCATGGAAACAGAAAGGCCTTGCATGTATTTGAAGTAATTCACCTGACCTAGTGCTCAAAATGAGGGAGGGCTGCGTGCTAGTATTTCTCCCAAGTATTAAACAAATTCCAGCCTGTGATCTCCTCTAGGGGGTTATGATGCTGTCAGCAGCCTCTGGTGCGTTCTCCTTCCTAAATATGGACTTGGTTTCTTCCCTTCCACTCCTGGTATGTGCTGGGGAGGCCTCCAGGAAGGATGTTTCCATCAATTTTTAGCACAGCATTTGTGCCACCCCTGGACCAGAGCAAAATGGGGAGAGAGGTTGAGGTGGAGAGAGACATTTAAACAAGCTTAAGGTGGCCCTCTGCCTTGGGGCAGAGACATCACATTTTACTAGAAGTGGTATCTGGATCACATTACAAATCAGCCTGTGATTCCCCATCCCTTTGAAAGCAGACGGCAGAACTCTAGGAGTCTATCACACCATCACAGCATCTCTTCAACCTTGACATTGGTCAGATCTGCCCAAGACCCACTCTCCACATTCTGCCTCCCCCTTCACTAATAGATTTCTCTGGACTATTTCATGACTCCTCTCTACTTCAGGACGCTCCCATTTCTTTTAACTTATGGGACCAAGAAGGGGTACTGGCAATTTTTTCACCCTTCATTGCTGCCTTGGATAATTTTTGTACCCATACTCTTCGGTCTTTTTTTTGAGAAACTCAGGTTACCACTGGGCCATTTCCTGCCCATCCTCGTTGCTGTCATTGACTGACCTTTGGGATCTTCTGCTGTTTCGGTGACCTTAGCACCTGGCTTGCCATTTTACTTTCTGACTTTCCCCTACCTGATGTATAAGGAATTCTGTTTCACACCAATAGCTCTTCTAATACATTGGTTCTCTCCTTTTCTTGGCTTTCTCAACTCTGTTCACCTTCATCTGTCCTCCTACTATGGTCATTAGGGTAGAACTAATTGCATTTGATCATCCCCCAAAACTGAGCTGCTTCTGTTACTACCACAACTTCTTATCCTTCTACATGGTATACTCTCACCCTCAGTGGGCCCCCTGTGGACCCTGTTGTGGCTTTAATCTTGGGAGCCACTCTATTTTCTGAGACCCTCCTTGGCTACTCAGGTGTGTTTACATAGCTGGGTCACTATGGTTAATGAGTTCAGCTTTCTCAAAAACAGCTTGGGCTCTCTCAGGTCTTACACACTGAATTGGGTATGATATTATCTCATTCATTCATTCATTCATTCATTCTTCCATTCACCTAATATTGACCTAGCAGCTGTCATTCTTATAGGTATTGGGGATATGGGCTAGTTCTCTACCCTCCTAGAACTTATGAAATAGTGGGTGAACCAGACAATAAACATGAAACACAAAATTACAAACTAAAGTGTTAAAAGGAAGTGAACAGGGTGCTATGGTGATAATGAATACGTACTGAGCATTTACAAGGACCAGGTACTGTTATACGTTTCTTATGCTTATTGATTTATTGAATCATCATAACCAGCCTCTGAAGAACTACTTCATTTTATTCCTATTTTATAGTGGAGAGCATTTAAGTTACTTGCCTGGGATCACACAAGCGATGGAGCTGGGATTTGATATCAGGCAGGTTTCTTAGTCCACCTTCTTCACCGCTAAAGCCCTGCTTTAGAGCAGTGGTTAGGGTATGTTTTAGACAGGCTGCTCATTGAGGGCCTTTTGAGAAGAAGGCATTTAGCATGAGGCTTCAGGAAAGAGACACAGACATACACGAATGAGCATTGCAGTGAGGGTAAGCAGCATGGAGACGGGCCTGAGTAGTAAGGAGCATGGCTAACTTGAAAGATGGAAAAAAGGTCAACATGACTGGACTAGAGAGAGAATGAGAAAATGGCACGTGATTGGGCTGGAGAGGGGAGCGGGACTAGGTGATCTAAGACAGTTTTGGCAAAGTGAGGGATTTTTATTCCAAGAGCATGGGGGAGCTGGAGTCAATTTCAGTTTTGGAATCTTTCTCTGGCAGATGTGTGAAGAATGGAATGGGGGTGAATAAGGAATTGGGTAGAACGGTTAGAAACTTTTGCAGGGGTCCAGGCTAGGGGCTACTGTGGTTTGGGCTTCAGTGGTGGCCGTGCAGATGGACACACATGGCTCTGTTGTGGATGTACTTTGGAGGTAGGATCAGCTGGACTAGGTGAGAGGCAGACATGGAGAGTGAAGGAGGGGACAGAAAGAAGGGTGAATGTCAGGTTTCTGATTCAAACCAGTGGGCTTTACCCTCAATTTACCGAGCAGATGAGGCCATCAGGCAGCACAACACTCAGTTCTCTTTCACCCTCTGAATTACCCTACACCTTTTTTTTTTTTGTCTTCTTCCCCTATCAGGGGAAGTTGCCTGCTTACTTCATTCCCATATAACATCTTCAGTGAGCTGTTTTGAGCCACTCTTCCTGTCTTCTCTGTGATATTAGTCAATCTCTTATTCTATCGTGTATCTTTTAAGTTCTTCTCCTCTGGTGTCCTCCTTAGCTTATACAACAAATTCAAGTTTTATCTAATCTGAAACAAAAACTCTTCTCTCAATGTCAATTATCTCTTGAGTTGCTCCCTTAATCCCCCTTCTTCCTTTGAAAGCAAGTTCTTTTAGTAAGTGGTTCATATTTTTCATGGTTGTTTCCCAGAATAGATGTCCTTAGCTTGATGTCACATGAGCAAAGAGTGATGTTGGGCCACTTTGGGTGCTATCCAGGCATGTGACTTGGCCAGCAGTCCTAAATGCTTTGCCTCACATCATATTTTTTACCCCCTGCATTCCCATCCCATAGTCTTTGTCGGAGGAAATTTACCAAAGGCAAACATTGCTTGATGCAAACATTGGGAAGGAGCTAATGCTTGCTTGGACTTTCCTTTTGAGGAATGTCCTCGACTCCAGGGTTTTTGAAATTCATTAAGTTGAGCATCTCTCTTATTTGCTTCTTGCTTCTACTCCTTGTAAAGAGCAGAGGAAACTGGGTAATGGTTTTTCATTGAGATAATGAATAAATTATACTGTATCCTCTTCTAATATGGCAGAAATCTGGCTTTCTTAAATATATGGCCAAATACCTGGGGTCATTTTTAAGTGTCCAATGTTGGGTGGTCATTCAAATAACATCAGTTGGTATTTTTAAGCAGCTTGTTTATCCAAGGTGAGTAGTTCCATGATTATCCCTGACAGGATATTTGTTCTGATGAGTGAATAAAACTGTGGACCAAAGAGGAAGGCAGAGAATTGGCTTTGGAGATACAGGAAGGGCCACTTAGAGGAACTCAACTCTAATATAATAACTGGGAGGAAATATCAGTGAGGCTATTCTAACAGGCAACTTTATCAGCCTTGGCTCCTGTCAGTTTTTGGTCTATCCCTCCAATTGGCTACACATACTGCTCAATTATCTTTAGACACTGAGCTTCCATACCAGGTTCATGCTGTTCCCACTACACTGACTCTCATGATCCTCTTTTCTGGCTTGCAAACTGCTTATCCTACAAGTCCTGGTTCCAATGTCATCTTCTCTATAAAGTATCTCTCAACAGCCTCAGTATACTATAGTGTTTGAAATGTGGGTTCTGAAGCCAGAATGCTTGGATTCAAATCCTGGCTCTGTCTCTTGTTAGCTGTGACCTTGGACAAGAAACTTGACTTTCCTGTGCCTCAGTTTCCTAATATGCAAAATGGAAATAATCATAATATTGTGATGCTTAATGAGTTGGCACATGTAAAATATTTTAAATATGGCTTGGTGCATAGTAAGTGCTCAGTAAATGTTCGCTAGTATTTTCCCCTACGTAGAATTACTTGTTCCTTCTTTTGAACTCTCAGTATTTTCTTCTGTGATAATTATTATCACAGTGCGGTGATTATTGGTTTATATGCATATAGGCTATGGGCTTATAAAAAGAAGCCAGAAACAACATTGTTCTTTTCATTTCTCAGAGCATGTCATGTAATACATGGCCTGTAATGCAAATTCAATAAATGTTTATTGAATTAATGAACTGTGAGAAATTTTGTGGTTCATTGAAAGATGAATTAATAGGGGACCAAGTATAAATTGTTGCTAATAAAATCAGCATTGGTGACTAACCCAATTACGTAGTCATTTGTGTTTTTGTAGTTTTAATCTTTGACTATATTATGATCAAATCTTTATATGCATATGTACTAAGGTGAAAGAAGGAACCGAAAATTTATTGAGCATGATCTATGTGCCTTGTGAATCACAATTACCGCCCTCCTTTATGTAATTATTACCCTTCTACAGGTGAAGAAATTGATTCAGAGAAGTTTAGTGATTTATCTAAGGTCACAAAACTAATGAGTGGCAGATCTAGGTTCCCCACCAATAGAGCAAAACTATAGACTCTCAGGTATGAACTCTTTTTGCTTTTCTATATTTTACGTATCCCTTTCCATTGTTGGTAACTTTCCTCCATCACCTCACCTCTATCTCCATCAAAGATTTTATAATTTAGCCATCATTGCCCTCAGGTCACCTGAAGCTTATGCATTACTTTTATTGGTATATTACTTCCATAGAAAGAAAATCACTGTGCCTGCTTTGTCAGTCATTGGTAGTCTAAAAATGCTTTGTGACCAGATAACGTAATTCTGGGTATGAACGGGGAATTGAGGTGTTCAATTCAGCTTGATAAAAATATCAGACTTTAACTGTCAGCTCTATTTAGCTTCACAGTACTCTACTGGCATGGTGTAACCTCAGCCACAAAAGAGAGCCCTTCCTGACGGCTCTCCTAGTCATAGAGGAAACAAGAATTTTTTTTTTCCCTCTTAGTTTCTCCAGCTGTACCATCAGCTTCAGATTAGACTGTCTTCAAAGCAGCCCTCATGCTCCTGATGGTAAAACTCCCTTGGTTTCCCAAACAGAGAAATATTGATTATTGAATCTTTCTCTTTCCTGGGCACTTCCTCCCTAAACAATTTCCCAACAGTGACTGTTGTCTGCTCCAAAGTTTTTTCCAATTGTTAAGTTAGTTCCGTAAAACATCTGCATTTTGATTGTCCCTGAGATCTTTCAAACTGGAAACAGTCATCCCATCTCTAAGACTTACTTTCTCTAAACTAGGATTCCTTTCACCCTGTATCTCTCCTGCCTTGCAGAATAGTACAACTATTTAGGCATGCCAAGCTTTTTTTCCACCAGTGATGAACTTGGCTCTTCCATTCTCTGTTTTTACATTTGAGAACTTAGTCAATTGGAAGACAGATCAGATTGTCCCATCATTGTAGGGGGGTTGTTTTTTCTTCTCTTTTTAGTTACAGTACTTTGATGTATGAAAAAACATTACACAGTGCTTGATAGCAAAAGTTAGCGGGTAAACTTCTACTCTTACAAAGGTATATCTATTTCAAAAGATCTGGTAGGTTAAATATTCTACCTACTTGTAGATAACAAAGGTATGACATCTCAGGGACAAACAGTAACCTAGTTATTAAATGATGGATTTTTGTGCAGAGCTCCCTTCCTCTCCCCAACGGTTTTTGAATAATGGTGAATTTTTAGGTGATGGAATCAATTTAGAAAATCATACCAAGGCAGATTTTCACGAATTCCTTCACCAACTCTATTCTGATGCTGGGCCAATACATCATTCCTCTGTGCTCCAGCTTTCCTATCAGTGGCAAATCGCAGTGGACTCCCAACTTATCTTCTTGCTTCCATTCTTGTCATCCTAAACACAGCAACCAGAGTGATCCGGTTAAAGGGTAAGTCAGATAATCTCACTCCCCTGCTCAAAACCCTGCAGTGATTGCCCACTCCTTATTTACCAAGTGAAAGCAAACCCGTTATGATGGCCCACAAGATCTTCCATAATCTGGCCCCCTGTCGACCTTACTTCCTCTTAGTCTTTCTTTGATTCCTGTACACTAGGCACCTTGTTCTTCCTTCTCTTGCCTTAGGGTCTTGGCAGCTCTTCCCAGATCTCTCTCCAATAGCCTCTTGACTCAGTTCCTTTCAGATCACTACATCTTCTGTAAAGAAGGGAGCGGCCCTGATCACCCTCTTTAAAAATCACAAAACCCAATGTTTCCAGTTCTTTCCTACTTTTGGGTGTTTTCGTTTTCATCATCTATTATAGTATTTATTGTACTCATTTGAATATTTTTGTCTGTCATGCCCCACTAAAAAAAAAGTTCAGTTTGGACGGGAACCTTATTATTTGTTCACTGCTTTATTCACAGCATCTAGAACAGTGTCTGGCACATGGTGACTATTCAATAAGTATTTGTTAAATGACTGAAGTGGCACAGACTACCATTTTGGCATTCTTTCCATTGATTTCCCTCAAGTTCTCTGATAAAGCCATGCATAAGGGCGTAAGTCTGGCTTTTTTCTTTCCCTGAAGAAACTGCCAGCAATTTGAATCTGTTGCAGAGATCTGGGCAGTACCAAGATATGGACCCCGGAGGACTCGCTGGGATGGGCCCTTGTTTTTTCAATTCCTTTTTTCTTGTATTTTCTTTTCTTCCTTCTTATAACATCCCACATGCAAATGGCACTCTGGTTCATCTTCAATGAGCTCATTCAGTCTTCACATTAACCCTATGAGACAGATAAGGGGGAAAAAAAAAAGAAGAATGAAACCAGCAATAATTGAACATTACTTTGTGCCTGGAACGGAGCCAGGAACTTTCACAATGGTCATTTCATTTATGCACCAATCTTAAGATAGAGTTCTTTTTATTCCAATTTTACAGATGTGGTTCAGATATTTGGTGATTGGTAACCTTCCTGAGATCTCAGATCACTCATACATAAGCCTCTTACTTATCTCCTATCCTCTTTCCTCCATGCTCCCAATGCCTCTTTTGTGTGGGCTTGGTTTCATTTAAGTCATATTTTAGATTTGCTTCTTCTCTAAGGCCTTTTGTAGGTTCTTCATTTTGGTTACTATTTGTCCTTAAGCATGAACCCAGGGACCATAGCAGTGAGACACAATTTAATGAACTGCAAACAATAAATGAACTGCTTAGGGTTTTATCTAGTTGGAAGAAAGTTACCCCATCCATTCAGGGCACTGTAGGTTGCAGAAATTGAATTGTCTTCAATATTTGGCGTGGCATATTGACAATGAGCACTGGGGCTTTTACTTGAGAACAACACTGAAGGTCCTTCATCCTGTGAAGGAAAGATTTAAACTCTTTCAAGGCAGCATCTGAGTTTGTTTTCTGAAAAGAGATGGTTGATTGGGAGGAAGCAGATCTGTCTCTAGCAAAAGTGCACACCACTTAAAAAATAAAACATCTAATTCAGCCAAGTTTTCTCTTTGGCAGAGTTTAAGACATATCCTCATCTTACAATCAGTCCAGTCCTAGGAGAACTTCTCAAAGTTTAAAAAAAAAAAAAGTCCCCAAATTATCCAAATAGTGAAGCTTGAAAAGCAGCCAAGGGGAATTGCATCTTTCCTATTACTACCACATGTGCTCCCCTGCTTACCCCATTTCACAAAAAGCTGAATATTGTACACTGTCTCCCTATCAGGAACACAGCCCCACATCATCCGCTTGGCATGATGGCATTCTAGAACAGAAAGCCACAAGCCCGTGGTTTTCCTTGCACGGGGTTCCCATCCTCACTCACTGGCTGCCTCATTGTCACTCAGCTCATGTGCTTTGAATTTAAGTCCCTTGTAGGCAGCATGTGTTATGTTTACACATAGTGAACGGATTTATTTTTTATCTGAGTAATCTTGTTTTAGTGCTTTCAGAATACATGCAAACAAAATGACTTACCACCCAAAAGAACATTTTTTTAGAAAGTGTTCAAGTACCAGCCTACCTGAAAGAACCTTTTATCGGGAGCTAAAGCTGGCTACTGGGTATGCAGACAGATTTGGATTGGGTTCACAAAATGTAGAAGACCTGGGACTTGGTGCAGCATGCTTTGTGACTTGTCATTTGGTCCATGACTGCTGTGATTGTGGATTCTTTGTATAATAACAAAAGAGGAAGGAAGGACGGGAGGGAGGGAAGGAGGGAGGGAGGGAGGAAGGAAGGAAGGAAAAAAAGAGAAGAAAATGCTATATGATTTTTGTTCCAGAAACATCCAAGTTAAAAATGTCAGCTTTGTCTTCTATTTGCTTTCTGGTTTTGGGTATGCCATTTAACGTCTCTGAGTCTCATTTGCCTTATCTGTAAAGCAGGAGTGATAATCTCTCCCTTATAGATTTTATAGGAAAAAAAATGATATCTATATAACTATGATATACGTGGCATATTTCTTCCCTTCCTTCACAATTCCGCCCTACACTGATGGCTTATTGTTCCTCTGGGTATAACTGGGTGGGTTTTCCCCTCCCTTCCACTTTATAATCAAGTTAGATCATTCCTTCCTCATTCTTTCTCCTTGAAGACATGCTTTCAGCTATGATTTCTGGAGAGGAGATTCTACAGGTTAAATCCTGAGGGGGTCCCAGTACTGAATGTTACATAATAGTCCATTGTTCATGATTAAAAATAATATTTACATAGCACTTTTAGCATTTAAGAAACACTTTCAAATATGTCATCCTGTTTAATTCTTAAAATTATTTTGTGAACTAGTTATTAGTATCTGTTGTTACCCCAGAGCCCCAGAAATTGGGGCTGTGAAATGTTCAGGGACTAGGCCAGGGTCACACAGCTAGATAGACAATGGAGTAAGCATGGCTTCCCCCAGTGCACCTAAATTAACAAATAGTACTTTTCAGGTATTGACCGTTCCTCTTCTGTATCCTCTGCTCCTTGCTGCTACTGTTTCCTGGTCCCCTTTTATTTCTGGGATTCCCTGGGAGCTCTTTCTTAGGTCCTCAGAAACACATCCTCGTATCTACTGCTTGGTGTTGGCCATTTTCCTCCTCTCCAGGTTTGGTTTATTTTGGTGAGGTCTGTGGCCTAAAAAGAAGAATTGTCACGGTGCCTCCCTGTTGCCATGGCTACTATTGCCTGCCATCAAAGGAGCTTATAACTGAGTGCCTGGTCTCACCAGGCTCCCTGAGTCACGGGTGTTTCTGCTTACCACTGACACTGCCTACTTGTAGTGAGCTTACTGTCTGCTACCTCTGTGGTAATACCACCCAAGTAGGGGGAAACCCTCTCCAAGCTTTGTGTCAAACTGCATTCCGCAAGCCCAAAGCAGTACCACCTCACCCCTACCCTAATGACTTACACACTTTAGTGAAAACAGTCCTTTTAGTTTTACTATATCCTTCTTGAAAGTCCTAGTGAGGCCTTATGTTTGTTAGGGTATTTCAGAGAAACAGAATCAATAGGATGGATAGATAGATTAGATAGATTAGATTAGATTAGATTAGATTAGATCGATTAGATAGATAGATACATACATAGACAGATAGACAGATTAGATAGACAGATAGACAGAGAGACAGATTAGACAGATAGCTAGATAGACAGACAGACAGACAGACAGACAGACAAATAGACAGACAGACGTTTATTATGAGCGATTGGCTCATGTGATTCTGGAGGCTGAGAAGTCCAGGATCTGCTGTCTGTAAGCCAGAGACCCGGGAAAGCCAATGGTGTAGTTCCAGTCTACGTCAAAATGTCCGAGATCCAGGAGCACAGATATGCGAGGGCAGGAGAAGATGAATGTTCCAACTCAGGCAAAGACAGTGAATTTGCCCTTTGTCCACCTTTTTGTTCTATGAGGGCTCTCAACAGATTGAATATTGCCCACATGCATTCAATGTGAGGGCGATCGTCTTTGCTCAGTCTATGGATTCACATGCTCACAGACACATCCAGAAATAATGTTTCACCAGCTCTCTGGGCATCCCTTAGCCCAGTCAAGTTGACACATAAAATTAAACAAGCGTTACTGAGGAAAAGATAAACTCAGAGGACAGAAACATGCTGACCTTGGGATCATCTTCTGACTCCAACCTCTGATCATTCACTGATATGCCTGATGGACAATTTCTTATCTTTCAGTAAGTTTTTTCCTCTGAATTTCCTTAGTTCTTTAAGCACATAAGTTGCCTGCTAGTGGTCTCTACTTGTTTTCAACCATAACTGATTCTTTAGCTTAAGCCCACGCAGGGACCTCTGCCATCCAAGTATTAATTTAGTGGTATTCTGACTTTTGGGTTTCAAAGTTCAGTAACAGTTCAGAAATAATTTGCAGAAATAACATTGAATTGTCAGCTCTTTATTTTGCCAACTGAGGAAAATAACAACAGAGACCAAAAGCAAAACAATAGCCATTTACTAAAACCATACAGCAAGAAGGAGATGGATGTCTGCTAGCTCTTTTGTTTAATAACAGAAAGACGACTTTAACACCAAGAATGTAGGAAAGGTATTATATCCAAATAAAGGACAAACATGTTACTGAACAAATAGCTTTATCAAAAATTCATACATCAGTCTCCCATTTTGCTGCAGAGTGTAAAATGTTTGTCACCCTCTGGCATTTTGAAACTATTATATTGCTTCATTTGCTGTTCACAACAATGTTGTGAGGTAAGTGTTATGATTATCACCATTTCACAACTGTAGAAATTCAGGACCAGAGAAGTTGGGCATTTTGCCAAAAGTTGCAGAGATAAGGAGAGTAGGACTTAAATACAAGCCCTCCGCTGCCAAATACGTTTTTGCTTGGCTGACTAGGCAGCTGAAGATGATGGGGCTACTCAACTGGAATTCTGTCTGCTCCTGGATTTTGAATGTTTTGAGTATTTAAAATAGGTTTCTTTAAAATAGATCATTGTTTATCATTTCCCCAGCATGTTACTTTGGTTATGCAATATTATTAGTAAATGTGCATACATATCTACAAAATTTGCCACTCTTAATTATTGGCATTATAATTTGTGTGTAATTCTTGTGTCTATCGTCCCTGAAGAATCTACTATAGAAAAAATATGGGATTGTTATTATAATTTTAAGTATTGCAAAGGTCCAGCTCTTTCTCTTTGTTAAAAAAAGGACAATCATGAAATCTTTCTAGATTTCATTTTTTTTAACTTTCCATTTTCCCCCTAGGCTTTTTCTGTCTTTTTCTTCTTTGAGATTATGATTGTCTGGTCGTTGGAAACATTTCCAGGTGATAAGTTCTTGATTAATCAGCCTCAAGATTTCCTCATGTTGGGATAGTTCCTTTTGTCAAGATTAATTTTCAGTTTTCATCAACCATGACCATGTACAAAATGGTTTATTTTTGGTAAGGGTGGGCCAGAGGGATGGAGAAAATCATGAGGTGGACTTGGGGCCTGTTCAGATTTAATATTTGATACTCTAATTTTTCTGAAAGAATCTAGAGGCCAGTGCTTTCTAGTCATTTGTAATTTTGTCAGCTCATCAATTTCAATCAAGTGCATGAACTGTAAGGACTGCCAAGAACCTATATTTTAATATGGCTTTTATTGTTTATATTTATTACATTTTAAAAATTCTTATAAAACATTAGTGATGTAGATCTCAAAATCCCCATTTTGTAGATGAAGAAAATTTGGCAAAATATACACAATAGGCTATGAGGTGGTCAATAGTCAGAAAAGTCTTGGTCCCGTCCTTCTCAAATATAAAGGCTCTATGCTATATTTGAGCCCATTTCTACTAAATTTATGTTGAAAGACCTCCTTTCACCGCACTCTGTTTCTGGAATTGTATACATTAGCCTCTGGGGAATTCATTATTCTTTTGATATTTAATAGGTGTAACTGCTCATGACTCTAGGGGCCGAGAATAAAGAGGGGAACAGCAGAAATACAGTCTCTATTCCCATGGAACTTACTATCTGAGAGAAGCAGAAAATAAGCGAGTAAAATATATAATGAAAATTTTGTTGAGGACACTGAAAGACAAGAGGAAAGAACAAGGAAGAATGACAGAATCCGGGTCTCTGCTCAGCCTTGCCTCTTTATCTGTAGTGAATCCACCACTTACCATTCAAAGCCTACTCTGCAAATAGGGCTCCCGTGTGCCAGTTATGGTCCCAGAAACAGTTCTGGACCACCCCTTGCCTTGTTCCTTGCGTCTTTTTCATTCATTCGTTCACTCACTCATTCACTTATCACAGACTTGTTGAGCATTGACTCACTCCCAGGCCTGTGCCACACGCTGGGAACATGTCCATGGAAGGCATGTGATTCTTAGTCTCATGGTAGCCACAGGCTGGTGGGATGTGAAGACAAGTTACAAGACAATTAAAATGCAGTGGATATGGGCTCTGGTAGAGATAGTACTGGGCAATGGAAGGCAGACAACTCTGGGGTGAGGGGCCATGTGTAGAGGACTCAAGATGAAGGGGAAACAGGATGTGGAGAGTATTTCAGGCAGAAAGAGCAGCATATGCAAAAGGAGAAAGAAAAATCAGATTCTTCCATTGAACTGAGCAGTGGAGTAAAGATTGGAAGGGACAGAAAATTGCAAAGGGAGGTACAGACAAGGTAATGAAAGACTTTGAAGGTCATGTTAATTCATTTGCATTTACTCGGCATCTGACATCTAGGCATGTTCCCTTGGTTTGACCCTCGTGTGGCCTTCTTGTGTACTTTTTTTTGAGATTGCTGCTGGCTTGATCATACCTCAGTCCCTGGAACCCAACTCTGTTATCCATTCACTTTCTTGGTATTCTTAAGTCTCTATCACCCATCTACTTTCTTGATATTCTTAAGTGGTCTGACTTGGGGGAGAGGACTGGGTAATAGGGGCTTAGACTAATGTAAACTTTTAAAATATCCATGGACTTACAATGTGGTCTTGACTATTTTCATGAGATAAATGTGCTGAGCATCAAAAAAGGATGAAGAGTTGGTCTTCCCCGAACTAGGGTAATAAAGTGTTGGAGTGCAGCCCTGGAGATGACAAGACTTTTAAAGCTAGGTGGCCAGGACACTTCTGATCACTGAGGTTTGTTGTATTTTTGCCTCTTGCTTTCTTAAGATAAAGCACTTTGGGAAAATGGAGGCGTCTCAAAGGAAAATGTTGGTGAATTTTGCTTCCTTAAGCCCTTTAAATCCTCACCCTTGAGGAGGTGATTCAGTCATGCAAGGGGTTTCATTTAGGTTCATAGTCATCTACCTGAAATGCTTGGAACGAATACATTTCATACGTCAAATGTTTATGATTTGGGGAAAGTAAAATGGAGCATGTGTTTTATATTTTGTGACACCCCCAGAGGGTCTGGAGTGGCACCTTGTAGTCATTTTCAGCAAAACGTATGTATATCCACACAAAGTTAGGTAAATAAAGATTTTAAAAAGTTTCTAGAGAGTTCAGGTCAGGTTTTGCCCCAAAATGGGTTAAGGTCACAGCAGGGTTTGCTGCTAGTTGAGTTATATAAAGATTTAGATTTCAGAGCTTTTGGATTTCATAATTGTAGATTATGAAATTTGGATCTGTGTATGTAGTACGTCAGTTTGTTTGGCACAATGGAAAAAATTATTCACCATAAAAATTGAGAATCTCTAGAAGATTCTTAACTAGAGGTGTGCAGTTCTGGTTGGAGACCTACTAAATCAGACCATCTAGGAGGAGACTGGGAAAAGATACGTTTAACAAGCTCCCCAGGTAACTGATTCACATCAAAATTTAAGAACTTCTGCTCTAGAAGAAATTTCCAAGTGAGACTGTGAAAATCTTCTTCTCTGTACATTTAAGAAAATGTTGATTTTCTTTAGATCTCTGTGAACTGATAAACATCTTATGCACTTTGCATCAAACAGGCTTCTGCTGAAGCTAAGATCAGCATTCAGGTAGTTTAGCTTTTTGGGCTAAACTGTCCCTGTCCCTCTAGAGAGAAAGACTCTCCCACCGGAAGACCCTTAGGTGACACACACGTGAGTGTGCCATTCTACCACAGGCTCCACAGTCACTCAAGTGATTTGATACAGCTTCCCCTGTATGCCCAGCCCTCTGTCAGTTACTGCAGAAAGAATGGCTGATTTCTGTTCTCAAAGAGTTCATTGTCACCATAAAGAGAAAACACCTGCACATGTTAATGTTAATTAATGCCAGTGCTTTTTAATTTGGTACAGTTCAACTCCCTACTGTTACCATTTCAGAGCTACATTGACACATGTTCTTTTAAAACTTTTAATTAACATTTACTTTTTGACTTTTGGGGAAATGGTAAACTCATATGACAGAGATACTAGAGAGGGAAAAGCTATTAAGAAAAGAATATGAGAGAGACATTTTGCAATGAATCAAGGTAGGAATATGATTACTCTATTTTTTTATGAACAAGGGATTAATTGGGAGTGGAGAAAAAGAACAAGGACTTTGGTATCCAACCAGCCCTGACTTTGAATCTTAATTCTGTCCTTATCAGCTTTATGACCATGGGCACTTTAATGGAGTCTCTGCATCTCAGTTTGCCCATATATATAATATGGTGACAATAACATGTGCTTCATGGGTTGCTGTGTGAATTGGGTCAGCTTCTCTCTAAGGAATCACTTGGAACAGTGTACATGGTTTTCTTAATTCTCTCTGTTCCACAGCACTTGGGTTGTTTGTGTTTCTACATTTATGTGTTGTTCTGTCCTGTGCCATTTATCGGTTGTTGGTTGGCCTCTCACACTGGACTGTGAACTTAGGGAGAACATGGACCTCATCTTTCTATCTTTCTAGTTCTTTCATCCCTTGTGTCTGGCATGTGGTCAGCACTCAGCAAAGGTTTATTGAGAAGGGAAAGAAAGAGCAGAATGGATTACAGATTTTGTGAAAAAAGTGAGGTTTGAGCAGTGGTATACTGGTAAGTATTTAACAACCAGCTCGCCAATAAAAATGTATATGTATGTGTAGTATTTTTTATTATAAATTTTATGGATATAAAGGATGTATAGCACAGATTTACAAATCATAATAAAATACCCTTTATTGTCCATTCCATATAGCCCACTGATTCTCTCAGAATGCTTCCCTAACTTTAGATCAGGGGTTGGCAAACTGCGGCCTGTGAGTCAAATCTGACTCATCATCTACTTTTGTAAATAAAACTTTACTGAAACAGAGCCACACCCAGTGACTGTCATTGTGCTGCAATGACAGAGTTGAGCAGTTCTAACAGAGACCATATAACCCACAAAGCCAGAATATTTACCTCTGGCCCTTTAGAGAAAAGGGAATCTCTGTTTCTTGTTCTTCTTCTCCTCTTTGTCTTTTTCCTTTTTCTTTTATAATCCTTTAAAAATGTGAAAGCCACTTTCAGCTCGTGGGCAATGCAAAATAAGCTGGATTTGTCCGTTGAGTCATAGATTACTGAGCCCTGGTATAGACAATCAATACAAGAAGAAATCAAGACCTGACTTGTAGCACTTGCCACTTTCTGTGGTGTAATTACTCCCACTACGGCTGATTTCAAACTACCAACATGGTATCACTGAACATGGAATTGGACTAGATCAGGGGTGTCAAAACTGTGGCCCGGGGGCCAACTGCGGTCTGCAATCCATTTTTTATTGGCCCGCAGCAAATTCCAAAAATATATTTAGTTTACTTAAATAAACCAGGTGAGGCAATACGTACTTCACCTCAAGTGAGTGGCCCGGCTGTTTGTGTATTTTACCACATATGGCCCTTGGTAAAAAACATTGAAAAAAGTTTCGACACCCCTGGACTAGATATACAATAGCTTATTCTTGTATATATTTCAACCATACAGAATCAATAGATGTAAATAACCACAAGAGCATAGATAGTAAAAGAAAAGAGCATAGATAATGCAAGTAAGATAATTAAAAAGGGATGAGTTTTGAATATTTATTACCTTTGTTTTTAATATATCTTATTTAATTATAAATTTATATAATTTAATTTTTAATAATAGCTGTGATTAGCAAGTGGCTTGCAAAGTTCTTGAAAATTTAATTGTCCACTTTTACAAGGTGGTAAAAGATGGCTCCATCACATCCCTGGGCCTTGGCATTAGTTCCTGTTGAAGGACTGGGTCTTGATAAATGGAACAGCGAAGCAGGCATTTCAGCCTGTATCTCATTTCTTTGTCCCACAGCTTTCATCTAGTTCAAATCCTGGTGACACTAATACAGAATCTTTGCTCTCTGCAAAGGTCTAAATTGAACTAGCAGACATGAGGATGGGGGTGAAACCCATTGAAGGAGCCACATAGAGATTCGAGTTGCTAAAACAGTGCTTTTTACTATTGCTCATCCTGGTCAGTCCCGCCAACGTTAGTAAGCATCCTCGTGACCCTATTCTTATGAACAGGCTTCACTTGATTGTGTAAAGGAGGTTTGGGGGGAAGGAAATGAATTTTTGGAATTGTTTGACCTCATTTATTCTTGGGTACATATTAGTAACTGGACATTTGGCTTCTATGCCTGAGAGGGTTATCCTCTTTTCTAATGGCAACGTGATGCCCTATTACTTGCAACATCATACTTTTAGGGAACAGCAGCTGATGTAGTCATTATCATGAACCAACAATAGAGCAAAGCCGCTATCATACCATACTTCTCATGTTGAGCTCATTAATGGGTGTAATTTTGTTAGTCTTGCAGGAAGGACTCTTTAGGTCATTCACACTGTGAGAAACGAGAAGGAAAAGCTAATGTAACAAGGTTGTCACCTTCGTGACAGCATATTCAAAGCTTGCTAAGCTGAAGAAATTAGAATAAAAGGGAGGGGTTAGTGCTGAAAGCTTTCTCCTTTTCTCCCTATTTTACTTTTCTTCATTCAATAGGGACTTCTGGAAATAAAATATGTCTAAGGAATGGAGAAAGAAAGGAAAAGAAAAAAAAGGCTTCATTTCTTTCTTTTCTTTTTTTGAAAGCTATACACGAAGGATGTGTGGCCTGTGTGGAATGGGTGAAGTGCTCTGTAGCTCTCAGTGACATTACCAAGGGGAATCTGGGGCCAGAGGTGTACAGGTGGGGCTGTCAATCAGAGACAACATCAAGGGCTCTTACAAAAACAAAAGGTAAGAAAATGGATGTTTAATCAATACAGTTGCTCTCTGTTTAACCTTTTGTGTTTTAAGCAACATTCACTGGGGCCCAGCAACAGAGTCCAATATTTAACACATAAAAGGGACTCAAAAAGGTGAAGCTTTGGAGAGCAACTAGAGAGTGAAGATGGAACTGAAGGTTAAGAAATGGAAAGAAAAAGACTCGAAGGGTTGGGAGGTCAAATGGATGTTTAAAGGCTGGAATCTATTAAGAACTGTCTGGGGACCACTAGGGGGACAGGTGGGAGAGGCCAATGTTAGACTGCATGGATCCTGGGCACCTGGTGGCCCTGAGCTATATTCAATTTGCTTTTCTTGTACCTAGAAGGAAATCAGAACGACTCAAGCTTTGGCTAAAAAAGAGGAAAAAGTAACCGTGGTAGGCTCAGCTTACCGTTTCTTTACTATTGCTTCTGATGGCACTTAGTCAGCTCTCTATATCCCCTCTGCCTTAGGGTACTAATTCACAATGGTGGACGGCGCAGCATCCAGTGAGTGTCAGAGAAAAGATTCTTACACGAGCATTTGGCTCTTTGGCAATAGTCAAGTTAGGCCACTCAGAGTCTGAACTATTAAAATAGCCTCCAAACTTTCTCAGCCTGTTTCCACATTGGGGTCCATACTCCACGCTGTCACCAGTCATGTTTTTAATCTTTTTTAATATTAATTTTGAAAATGTGTGAAAATTTTTACAGAAAAATGTGAAGAGGGAGCTAATAACCATCCATTTCTTACCTACCGCATTTTTATTTCCTTCTTCCTTTTGTCTTTCCCTTCCTTCCTTCCTTCTTTCGACATTCATTGAGTACCTATTATATGGCAGGAACTGTTTTAGGAGATAGAAAGATGAATATAACTGACCCCTTGTCTCAGTCTGGAAGGAAAGACATATAGACTAATGAATGCAGTGTTTTGTCTCAGCGTATGTACATATTTTAGTTTTATTTTATTTTTGTAATTATTTGATTATTCATTTTGATTAAAAAATGTATGCAAACAGTATAGAATTCAAAAATTGCAAAAGGGCATAGAGTTAAAGATGTCTGTCTCCTGTCCCTGTCCTTTAGCTGCTCAATTTCCCATCCCAGAGGCAACCACAGGTACCAGTTTCTTATTTTTCTTTCCCTCTCTCTCTCAATATATATACATATATTTATAAGTATATATATACATATATATATATGTATATATATATATATATATATATATGTATATATATATACCTATGTATAATGTACAAGTATCGTATCATATGCCTCACTTTACATCTTGCATAGTCTACTTAATACATTTTGGAGATCATCAACCCCTAATGAACAGCTTACCATTTTTATTGGCTACATAATATTCAATTGTATATATTTTAAAAGTACATATAAAAGCATAGAGGTTATATATATATATATACACACATATATATGTGTGTGTGTATATATATATATATATATACACATACATACATATATATATATATATATATATATTATATACATATATATATATATAAATACATAGCAACCATATATAAATATCATAAACACATATGTTTTAAAATGCCCACTTGACTACTTAGGCCCTCTGGTGGAAAGTGTTGAGTTAATTGTACTCCTCAATTCCTGGAACATCAGCATCATCGACAATGATCCTCACAGGTTTTCTGTTACTTTTCACTCAGTACGGTGTTTTTCAGATCGATTCATGTTGTTTTGTGTATGTACAGTTTGTAGCTTCTAAATAGTGCTTAGTATTCCATCATATACAACCAGTACATTTTATCCATCTCTTTTTTTTTTGGTGATGGACAACTAGATTGCCTCCAACTCACCATTTTTATAAATAACTCAATGAAATATCCTTGAATGTGTTCCCTTATCAACCTGTTTTTTTCTTTATGAGATATAAACACAGAAGTGGAATGGCTGGGCCAAAGGATGTATGTACATTTAATCAAAATACTGCCAGGTTGCACACAAGAATGGTTGTCCTCATTAGCATTCCCAAAACCATTGTAGGGGGTGTCTTGTATTGTTACATCATTTCTACTACTTGGCACTAGCTTTCTAATTTTTTACATTTTTGGACATTTTATTAACTTTTTAAAATAAAATTAAGATGTTATTTTTTAGAACAGCTTAAGATTCACAGCAAAAAGAAGATGAAGGCACAGAGATTTCCCATATATCCCCTGCGCCCCCACCCAACAAATATAGCTTCTTCCATTATCAACATCCCCAATTAGAGTGGTACATTTACAGTTGATGAACCTGCACTAACACCTTATTGCCACCCAAAGTTTATAGTTTGCCTTTAGGTTAACTATTGGTGGTGTACATTCTATGGGTTTGGACTAATGTATAAAGATATAACCTTGTGTGTGTTTTGTAAATTGTGTCTTTCAAGCAATTGGTTCATTTCATCTAGGTCATCAAATTTGCAGGCCTAGAGTTGTTCATAGTATTCCTTTATTATCCTTTTAACGTCCATGGGATCTGTAGTGATGTCCCCCTTTTCATATTCCCTCATTGTTGTTGAAATTTGCACTTGTGTAAATACAAACGAGTTTGAGCATATTTTCACATGCTTGCTAGTGAAATCACCAGTTCATACCTTTGCATATCACCAGTTCATACCTTTGTCCCATTTTCTGGCTAGATATCCTGTTCTTTTATTATTGATTTTAAGAATTCTTTATATATCCTATGAATTCTAGATAATAGTTTCTTGTTTTTAGACAATGAAAATATTTTCTTCTATTTGTCATATGTCTGTTAACACTGTCAGAGGTGTTCTCCACTAAGTAGATGTCCATAATTTTTGTCTCATGAAGTCTATCACTTTTTTCTGCCTTATGGATTAAGTTTTCAGAGTTTTCTTTTAGAAGTTCATCCCTACACAGAGTATATAAATATTCTCCTACATTAATTTGTATCAACGTCATCATTATACCTTTCACATCTACATCTTTAGTATATCTGCACCAACTGTTGTATATGGTGTAAGACAGGGATTTAGTTTTTCTTAAAGTCTAGGCTAGTTATTTTTAATACCATCTATGAAAAATCAGGCTTTTCTATACTGCTTTGTAGTGCTACCTTTATTATATATCTGGTTACCATAACTTCATGGATCTGTTTCAGAAATGTCTACTATCCTCCACTGGTTCATTTATTCTTGTTATGCATTGTTTGTATCACAATGGCTCCATATAAATCTTAGTATCTGGAAAACAAATCTCTATTCTTTACTCAACTTTTTCGAACTTGATTTAGTTAATTATAGCCATTTTTTTTCCATATAAATTTAGGAATAAATTGAGTTCCTTAAAGACCTAACTGAAATATAGTTTGGGATTTAATTTTTAGGTTAATTTTGAGAGAAATCGATATTTTTGTGACAAAGTATTACTATCCAAGATCATGAATTTTTCTCCCCATTTATATAGATCTTATTTTATGTCACTCAAAACATGAATTAAAAATACCTCTATGGAAGCTTTTCTATACTTAAGTTAATTCTTAGATAATTATGATTTTTCTTGTTATTTTGAACGATATCTTATACTTGATAATATTTTCTGTTTAGCAAGTCCTGGGGAAAAAATGCTATTTATATTTAATATATTTACCATGCAGCTAGTAGCCTCATTGAACTCTTATAATTATTCTGATAGCTTGATGAGTCCATTGCTTTTTTTTTCTTCTGTGTAGGTGATCACAGTATTTTCAAGTATTGATTATTTTATTTCTTTCCTTACAGATCTCACATCTTTCTTTATTTTCTCATTGCAGTGGCTATGCCCTAGTATAACTGTAAATAGTAAAAACCCTCTCTGTCTTGTTTATGTTCTAAACTTTTCTCTAAAAAGAAAAATATATATGGTGATTTTTAGATGTAGTATTTCCATGTTAATGAAGTTCCCTTCAATCCCTAGTTTGCTAAGAGTTTTCGTCATAGATAATAAATATTGTTTTTTGCTATCTAGTATTTTACTCATTTAGTTTATAAATTTGTTGCACTTCCTTGATATATATATATATATATTTTTTTGTTGTTGTTGTTGTTTTGTTTTTTTGTTATCAAACTATTTTTGCATTTTTGGAATAAAGCTTACCTGATCATGATGTGTTTTATTTTATATACAATATTAGATATTCTTAGCTAATATTTTTTGTTTCTGTGAAATTAATTTGGCTGCTAACTTCTTTCTTTAGGAGAAGTATGGCATCGTGCTTTACGGTACATACTTGGAGCTAGACTACCTAGATTTCAGCTCCAGCTTGGCTGCTTGTTAGCTATGTGATCTGAGGGAGGAAGCAGTAAACCTTTCTGGCTTTATTTGTATCATGTGTAAGATGGGATTAATGTTTATGATACCTAAATTATAATTTGTATTGAGAAATAAATAAGTTAAAATATGGAAAACACTTAGAAGAATACCTGGTATATAGTAAGCTCTATCTAAATGCTAACTATGATTATGACACCAAATTAATTTTGTTTGACACTAGTCTTATAAAATAATCTACAGAGTTTTCTCACTTTTTTCTATTTTCTGGAACAATTTGTATTATACAGGAATTATCTATTCCTTGAAAATGTGGTAGAAATGACCAATAAAGGTCTTGTTTTGTTTGTTTTGTTTTGTTTGTTTGATTGTTTTTCCAGTGGACAGGTCCTTCCTTGCCTCTTCTTAGCCACTTGTGCTTTGCTGGTAATCTCTGGCAAGCCTTGGCTTGAAGATGCGGAACTTCAGTTTCGGCCTCCATCATTACATTGCATTTCCCCCTTGTGCACTGTGTCTTTACATAGCATATTCTACTTATGAGGACACCAGTCATGATGAACTAGGACCCACTGTAATGGATTGATTACATTTGCAAAGACTCCGTTTCCAGATAAGGTCACATTCACAGGCACTAAGGGTTACTACGACTTCAATATATTTTTTTGGAGCAACACATTCAACATAACAGTAGTGACAGAAAAAATTGCCAACTTAAATTTCTAAACCCAGTGAAAGTGTTTTTTGAAAATAAGGACTTATTTAGAGAGAGTGATCTTTGGTAGTTTGTGTCTTTAAGGCATTTGACTATTTCATCTAAGATATATTTATTGGCATAAATTTGTTCTCAGTATTATCCTTTTAATATCTGTAGGATTTGTAGTGATGTCCCCTCATTATTCCTGATATTGATAATTCTCTCTCTCTCTCTCTCTCTCTCTCTCTCTCTCTCTCTCATTATTCTGGCTGGAGGTATATCTATTTTTTTGTTGTCCAATGTCTGAAAAGTAATGTTAATATATTTTCTCTAGTTTTCTAGTTGCTTGAGTTGGAAGGGTAAATCTGGTTCCTGTTACTCTGTCATGGCCAGTGCTAACTGTTGCACACTCATTTTTAAATGATACTTCGGCTGGACAAAACTTGGTCAAAGTTTTTTCTTCCAATGATAAGAAAATAATGAATCACTGCTTTCTGGCATCCAGAGTTTGCTCTTGAGAAGTGTGATATTATGATTCTTTTCTTGGTAGGATATCTGCAACCCCTTTCTGGAGTCTTTTAAAACATATGTTAATCTATCTAATTTTCTTTTTGTCTTTGACATTCTAAAATTCATTTTAATATTTATTGATTTGGGTTTTTCAATATCTGTTGAGCCTTTAAGTTAAACATGTTTCATCCTTTTTTCTTTTTACAATCTGGAAGTTTTTATCTTCTTTATTTCATTCCTTATTTTTTTCGTATTTTTCTGAGACTTGTATTATTTGAAAGTTAGTGGTTTCTAATTCTCATCTACATGTTTATTAGGTATTTTTTTCATATTTTTTATGTCATTGTCATTTTTTTGATGCTTTCTGGAAGATCTCCTCAATCATATGTGTATCTTACAGCTCACTAAATCATTCATCAACAATATCCACTCCACAATTTATTCCATTTATTTACATTCTTTATCTGTTATATTTTACATAGTTAATATTTCATTTGGTTCTTTTTATGAATTCTTATTTTTGTTTCATTTATTCAGTATCTTCCCTTATTCCTTTGAGATTATTTATTATGCTTAATTTTGAATATTTTTGTATATAATTATGCTTCATGTGGCATATGATACTTAGTGTTCTTATTTTATAAAAATAATCATTGCCTACCTCAAATGTCTACTTATTTTGGCTTGTTTTCCTTCAAATATTAACTACATGTTTTCCTTGAAATATTAACTACTCTGTCTGCTAACATATATTTTGGAAGATGCCAATGCTAAGCTCTATGTTTGTTCTTCTAGGTAAATATAGGAAGGAGGAGAGAAAAGCTGTTGACTGTCCTTTTTTGTCACTGCTCTACTAGGCAACATCTCTGGTTAGAGATTTTTCCTTAAACTATTTGGTAGAAATAGCATTAAGTAGAGATAATCTCATTAGATCAGTGATTTTCAGATTGAATATTTTGGGAAGTTTAAAAAAATAAAGTAGCATTGACTATATTAGAAAATATCAGAGTACATCACAATTGATAAATACATTGTTAAGTGAAACTTTTTTTTAGCTCTCTATAGCATTACACACACGCACGCGCGTGCACACACACACACACACAAATGTATACACTGGGAATAAAAGTGTTCCTTACTGTGGATCAAGATCAAATGTTTGGAAAGTCATTGTCTTGGATTACAACCCACATTAATTCTTAGGTTGGAGCGGGAAGGCTACTGATGAACCTCTGCCCTTTCTTTCCAGTCCTTCACCCAACAGCGCTTTGAGTCCTCCCTGGTATCGTCCTGCTGAAGCCATGATTTTTATCTCAAAGTAGTACCAAGGCAGCCATAATCTTTTGAAGACAATATTGGGGAGACGCAGGAGCAGAATGCAAAAGCTATCTTCCAGTGTATCCTCTGTAATACCTGGAAGGTCTAATCTGTCAGTGTACCCCGACTACCTTCCTTCTTCAAGTTACTACATCCTTCAGGCTCCTCAGGGGCTCTCACAGTATTTAGATGGTTCCTCAGATGTTTGCTTTACTCTCTCTTGTTTAGTGTCAATGTGACTGATCCTTGGGAACAGGAAGAAAGGCAGCCACACTAGATACTTTTTCACTTTTTCAGGACTTAGACACACATACATTTTGAATATTTCATATTAAGTCCTATATTAAATTCAGAATCCTGCATTTTTGACCTAATATTATAGCATGCATTTTCCTTTATTGCCAAAAGTCTAAATGAATGCCATTTGAATGGCTACACAATATTCTATCAAATAATTTTACCATAATTTATTTAATCATTCCTCTATTGTTAGACATTTAGATTGCTTCCACTTTTTTCCACAATGAAATACTACTCTGGGTTGGGAAGTTTTATGCCTAAATCTTTGCCCAGGGTTTAGATCAGAATGACCTTTTAAATGTACACTCCTCCGTTTACAAAGAGCTCATATTTTCCCACTGACGAATTGTTATAGGTGAAAGCAAAAATTGCTATTGGACAGCAACAATAAAGTGAATAGAACCACTTCTGCATTCTAGGGGTGCTGAGAAATTATTCTCAAGGAGAAATCCAATATTTTGTTTAGAAGACATCTTAATGGCACTTTTGCTATGAAAGTCGAGATGATGTGAGATGCTGTGATGAAAAACTACAGATTAAGGAAACTAAACTTTTCTACATAATAAGAAAATGAAGATTAGAAGGTTTTCTGCAGTACAATCACTTTTGGTTTTATCAGAGTACATCTCTGATCAGTAGTCTGTAAGTCCCCTTGGCATTGGGAAGAAGAGAGGAAATGGATGGAAGATAGAACTTGGTTCTGAGTAAACACAGATCCTAGAAAGATGGCAGGAGGTAAGAGAGTACTGAGAGAAGGGGATTCCAGTAGGAGAATCCCTGTGACAAAGTTTGTGGGTGGGAAGCTGATGCAGAGATGTCTGATAATCCAGTACCTCCTCTTTGAATTTTTCTCTTTCTCCTTCCTTCTCTTCACTCATTGCAAAATTTTAATAGACCTGTATTAGTGACTAATTTAGAATTAGCCTTGTACTATAAATGCTGCCTTGAAGAACGAAGGGCCCCTCTTATGGTTATGGTGAAATCAATCAGAGATAGCTGGGGTGGTCTGGGGTAAGTGCTGAAGAGGAGGCCCAAGGGGATTTACAGGAAACGGGCTGATTGCAGACAACCAGGACTTGTAAGCACCTGACTTCTCAGGAATATTCATGCAGAGACAGGATTTGCGGTCAAATGCAGAAAGGAGCTTGAGTTTTATTCAGGTGGTGAAGGACAGAGGTCATTCTAAAGCGAAAGAGCTTGGGGATGTCTGGCTAACAAAGCTTTCTTAATACCCTCTGCTTCTTTTTTTATATCAATCCCAGTTGTAGTCAAATAAATATATCTTTAGTTGCTCAGGGTCTGCTTTCCCATTAGATTAAGGTACACAAGGCCAAGAACACGTTTGTTTTTATTTTTCAGCACCTAACACACTCTTCTGGCGCAAGATAAATGCTTGGTAAATGTTTGTGAAATAAAGTAATATAATCAATTGTTGTTAACTTTGTTATTCAAAAGTAGCACCTAAATATGGCAAACACGCTAGAATATTGGAATGATGGGCAGTATTCCCTTTTATTTTTCATACTTCCCATGCACATATTATTTTCATTAAGAGAGGAAAAAAGAATTAACTCTTGGGAAGACCTCTTTTAACTGAGTCTTGCATTCTTTAGAGTTTGCCTTTGTTTCTGTGCTCTTTCTGATAACTGAGTGATGGGTGATGCTGAGGGTTACCCACCAGAGAGCTACTTAGAGTCATTTAATGGCACTCTTCTGCCTTTTCAGTCTTCAGGTTTTGCCCTTTCATCTACCAATGTGGACATTTATGTTTAGATTCTGATTCTTCTTGGTATGTCTTGATAAATGATGAAAATATTGCTCTGATAAAAAACAGTATGAATCTAAAATTTTTATAATCATAGGCCTATCCTGGGTCCCTAAAGGGGAGGTTTGCGTAAATCAAGTAAACACACACCTCCCTCTATTTTGGTTGCTTTCATTAATAATTAGTTGACCTTCACTTACCTTGAAACATGTTATAAATTTTTGACCAGCTAATACCTTTGAGAATTGAGAGGGGATTCGGTCCATTGAATGTAACGAGCAGGCTGGTAAATCCAGATTCTCTCGGGTCACTGGCATTCAATCTTGATGTTGACATCAGTGTTTGTTCTAGGTCTTCTCCTTGGCTCTTTAAAATAGGTTGCCTTTCATGACATGCTCTGGTAGAACCGCTGCAAAAACCAAGGGGAGAATGAATATTCTTTTTTGAGACTAGGTTGAGAATAAAATGGAATCCTGAAAACACAACCCTAATAGGATGGAATTATATTGATCTTGCTTCACTTTCCCACCTTATAATAATATCACTCAATGTCTTTGCTGTTCTTCACTTTCAAACTTTTGGTGAATGTAGTCTACCCTTGTGTTCACTCTCTCACCTCTCTTTCACCCCTCAACTTACCGCATCTGGATTCCATCCCACATCACCTTACTGAAACACGTGATTAATAATCTCCCAATTGACAAATGTGAAGTATAATTTTTAGCCTGCCTCTAATTTGATGTCGCTGCCTTTTTTCTTTTCTTTTCTTCTGTTGATCATCTCTCCTTGAGAATTTCTCCTGTGGGTTTCATGACCCTGAAATCTCTTGAATATCTTTTTCTTCTTTTGGATTTTCCTTTTCGCTGATTTTTATGCCTTCTCTTTCTTCCCCACCCTTTATGTGTTGGTATCCCCCAAGGTCCTATTCTTGGCTGTCTTTTCTGCTTTACAAGCTCCTTAGGTGATCTCCTTCAATACTATGAGTTTAACTAGCATACGAATGCCAGCATTTCCAAAATTTATGTTTTCAGCTGGCACTTCTCTCTTGAAACCTCAGTTGCATATCACCTATGTGACACATCCTTCAACAATGTAACTAAAGGCAACACAAACTCAATATGATTAAAACTGAACTTATTTCATTTTCTTCCCCACAAAACACCTGGATCCTTTTTTGTATTTCTTCTCTTAGTTAATAAGATATCATATGCCTTCCAGAAATCTAGAAGTTAGCCCCAACCTTTTTTCTGCCTATGTAATTAATCACCAGGCCCTGTCAATTCTACCTAATAAACATTTCTCAAGTATGTTTTGTCCTCTCCATTCCACAAGCCACAGCTCACGTGGCCTCCACCAATTCCATCCTATCTGCTGCCATCAAAATTGTCTTTCTAAAATACAGATGTGAATCTTGACATACACCTGGCGTAGAAGATGAAGTCCAAACTTCTTAACAGGGCAACAAAGTCCCTCTTAAGAGAAAAACTAGTCCCCTCTATATTACCATGCCCTTTGTACACAACTCTATTATGGCCCGTGGCATATTGTATGGGATTATTATAGGGACTGCATATGTGGTGATCAAATGGGCCACAAACTCCTTGAGAACAAGCCTCATGTCTTTTTTACTTTTATATTTTCAGTGCTAAACACACAGAATAGAACTATATTTAAATAAAAGGGAGGAATGGATGAACTGGGTAAAAAAATGTTGAACGAATCTCTCTGCCAAATGACAAAGACCAAAGGATCAAAATGTAAGAAATAGATGGAGTGATGTGAAAATTGCAAAAATAAGAGAGGTCAGCAGGTTGTAGAAGTCCATTAACTGGGACATTGGATAACTTGTCATTCCAGAACCTGCCCTATGCTTTCCTGTGTGCTGCCTCTGGTGGTTTTACAATGTCTGCAAATTCTTGACACTCTTCCCATCAAAAGGTGGAGCCCAATTCCCTTCCTGTGAATCTGAGTCAGACAGTGACTTGCCTCTAACTATAGAATGTGGCAGAATTCATGGTCTATGATTTCTGAGGCTGGGCCATTAAAAAGATAGCTCCTGCCTGGTTCTCTCTTCCTCTGTTGGATCACTCCCCCTGGGGAAAGCCAATTGCCATGTTGTTGGAGACACTTAAGCAAACTATAAAGAAGCCCTTGTGGGGAGGAGCTGATATCTCCACAAACAGCCAGCCCCAAGTTTCCAGCCATGTCAGTGAGTCACCTTAAAAGAGCCTATTCTTGCCAGCCCGACCTTCAAAAGACTGTAATCCCAGCCAGCATCTTAATGGCAACCTCATGAGAGATCGTAAGTTGAAATCGCCCAGCAAGGTTGCTCCTGAATGCCAAACCCACAGAAACCGTAAGGATAATAAATGTTTATTTTTGTCTCAATCTGCCAAATTTGGCTGTAACTTGTTATGCAACAACAGATAACCAAAAGACTCTCCTCTATATCTTTTAGAATCCTACATATTCTTTCATGTCCACTGTAAGTATTTCAGTTGTTCTGGATTATTCCCAATTTCCTCCAATTACAACTGATGTTTCTGTCTTATAGTTTTACCTCTTTTTTTGTTGCTTAGTGTCATTTATTCTTTTAGCCAAAATGTGTTCTCTACTCACAGTGTGCTATACTCTATGCCAGTCATTAGGGACCTGAAGATGAGGGATTCAGAACTTTTGAAAAAAGTTTTTTACATCCCTCAGTATACCCAGCTTTCTCTGAGAAAATAAATTCCTGACTGTTCTTCATCTTTAGGTCATTACTGAGCTTAAAAGTGTGAGTTCTGGGGTAAGGCTGTCTGAGTGAGGACACAGGCTTTGCCTCCTTACTGTGTTGGCTTACTGTCTGCCTGACTTTGGATAGGTAATCTCGCAAGGTTTAAGTTTCTCTGTCTGTAAAATGGGCGTAACAGTGATCCCTGCCTCATATGGTTATGATGAGGATTAAATGGGACCGCGCGTGTGTGCAGTGCTTAGCATGGCATCTGCCGTGAGGTAAGTGCTTCATAAACACTTGTTAGTATTGTGGTTGGCTGTCCCACTCGGTATCTGGCATAGTGTCTGGAATGCTGTGGGTATTCAGGAAATGTTTGTTGAATTGAACCATAAATGGGATAGTTTAGTGTTGATGATGTTGGGGAAACAGGCGGTCAGAAAAGTGTCAGACATAGAGTGCGAGTCATTGCGCATAGAGCATTGAGTACAGTCAGTTGGGCTATTTATTAATTGGCTAATTAATTTGTCAAACATTTATTTATTTCCCATTATATCTTATTAACTAGGGACATAGGAAGATGAGTGAAAAGTATCTAGATAGGCAAGTATTTAGGCACTGGAGAAAATATTCATCAACTTGGGGGCTTCCCTAAGGAAGCAATAGATTCAACGAATAGTTATGGAGCAGCTATTATCTACCAGGCAGTGTTACAGGAGCCAAGGGCAAAGTGAATGATTTGTTTTCATTTATCTAATAAATACTTACTGAACACCTACTGTGTTACAGTCATTCTTCCAGGTTCTTGGGATTCACCTATGAACAAAACAGACAAGAATTTCAGCCCGCATAGACTTTTCATTCTCACAGGGAGAGACAAACAATAAATGATACTCATCATTGCTAATTACATAGCATAGTAAGAGATGATAGAAGCTAATTAAAAAAAACAACAAAAAACACCCAGAAAGGTAAAGCAAGGAAGTGAGATCAGGACTGCCAGGGGGAGTGTATGGAGTGTATGGAGAACACTTCTCAATTGTGTTTCTTGCCCAGAGAATGAGATGTGGGAAGAAACTAGAAGGAGGCCGGAGGGTTAATTTTAGTGGGAGTGACAGATAATACGTAAGTAAATACTTAATTTAACTTCAAATGGTGATAAATGCCTTGAAGAAACTCGGAGAGCTTGAGCAATTCATGGTCCTAGCCCTGGATGTTTGTGCTGTTCCAGGAAAGAAGCCCAGGCCGCTGCCAGTCACGGCCATTCAGCAGACCAGTGTCTCTATGGCAGACACACGCCTGCTAGGAAGTGGTCACGACCTGCGTGTCTGTGAACAGGAAGGCAGGACTGGAATGTGTCGTAGCAGGTATCATAGGCCAGCTGATCAGTTGACAGAAGAAGAAGCATTACTAATCTGGTAGTCATACTTCTCTTGGCATAAATGGGATGTGATGGATTATCTGCCTCAACACACAGACTCGAGCCTCTCTGCGTGGACAGGAGGAGAAACCGTATGAAGCTTGTTACTGCCCAGACAGTGGGATATTGTCCTGGAGTGGGAAAAAGCCTATTATCACATTTGCTTATCATGAAAACAGAATTTCTCATCGGTCTGAATTTGATCTTCACACGAGGACTCTTAAAAAGGAGATGGCGCTTTCAGTTTTCTAACGTTAAGTTTTAATGTCATTACAGATGACATGATGATGAGATGTTTATTTCTCATGTTCAAGAAGGAGTGATGGGGGTGGCCAGTTAGCTCAGTTGGTTACAGTGTGGTGCTAATAACACCAAGATTGCTGGTTTGATCCCTGCATGGGCCACTGTGAGCTGCGCCCTCCTTAAACAAACAAACTAACAAACAAACAAGCAAACAAACAAAGGAGTGATCTGGGTTGTAAAATGTTTGTCTCTTTCAGTTTGTTTGAAGGCAGGAGGAGTCTGGAGCTCATACACCCTTGAAAGGATGTGGAGTGGGGCGTTTGCAGAGTAGAACCATGAAGGTGGTTAAAGGGCCCAAGGAGGAAGGGAAATCCAAATTATGAGGCCTGTAGAAAGGTGTGTGTGTGGCCACGGTGGGGGAGGATGGGAAAGAGAGCTGACTTAATAAGTGTTCTCTCTCCACTAGGGGTAGCACAAGGGGAAATAGGCTTAAGTGAAAACAGGGCGATTAAAGATAAGAAAGCTGAGTTTCTTCACTGGGCTCTAGAGACTGGAGTCTCATCTATAAGATCTCCAGGGAAGATACACAGCAGTCTGCTCTACTTTGTCTTAACTTTAGTAAACAGTTTGCACAAGGTGTACAGCTCTGTCCGTCTCATTCAGTGCTTCCCGCTGGTAAACTGAGAATGTGTATGATGTCCAAAAGCCACATCAGGCTGAAGAAATCTGATCTTAGTGTTGGGTATAGAATTTCCAATTAGAATGTTCATTTGTCCTTTGTGCCAAATACTTTGGGCCCTGGGCTAATTTAAGTGGAATATTTTCAGTGAAGTCACACCTAGAGACAGGAAAATGGTCTCGGAGACGTCTCCTGCTTTCCTTTATTCCCCACATTCTCTGGGAAACACTATTTATTCATTTAAAACTATTGACGCTCAGATTAAACTAATATTTTTTTTTATTCAACTTATGTCGCTTGACACTCTTGTAGATGATCTTTAATATTCTCTACATAAAAAACTGTATGAAATAACCTCAGTTATGTAAAATGTAAAATCACACACACACACACACACACACACACACACACACACAGAGTCACCAAAAATATATGAATGATGGCCAAGAAAATGTTCAAGGTTCTTACGTAAAGAAAGTGGAATTCATGTGACCTTTGTGTTCTTTTTTTTTAATAGTACCATATAGATTTTGAATTTTTATACAATGAGAATGTGTCATCTATAGAATCAGAAGAAAAACAGTAAAGCTACAATAAAGCTATTGAGGAAAAATGCAACCAGCCGCATTCTGAGGTTATTATAATGTCTCAAAGAAGAAAGATAATTTACTCAGGATTCAAATCCAAACCTTACTCCAAGCCTGGCTTGTTAGGTAATTTGGGGGGCATACAAAAGAGCCACTGGCAAACCAACAGTCTGGTCGGAGAAAGAAGTCACAGAGTCCTGAGACATGAAATAAAAAATAAAACCAGTGGCAAAGAGAAGGAATGCCTCAGGAATTCTGTGACAAGATCAAGGAGGGCTTCCTGGACAATCGAGGGCTAGCAAATCTTGGTTAGCTTGAAGGGAAGGGGAAGAACATTCCTGGTAGAAGGCGCAACACATACAAAGACCCAGGGGCAAGTCCGAGGCAAGTGTGGCAGAATAATTTGTTGAGATATTAATTTGTGTCTTGCTATCTCTTTCTTGTAGAGCTTTAGCTGCATGGTTGAAAGCAGGGGTTGCTTGAAGACTTTGCTAGCTTTTGTTTTCAGAAGCCTCAGTTTATTGAGAGACTTCTAGTGAGGGAAGAGGGTGTGGTTGGTGCCTTTGTGTGGGACGCAGAGTGGTGAGAACAGAGAAAGAGCCATTTTCCCCAAGACTACAGTGTGATGCAGTTTAGGTTTGTGAAGGTGTCTGCCCCTGTCTTCTACCCCTTTACAGAGCCCCAGGGAGGTTGTAAGACCATAGTAAGAAAGGGCTGCATGGTGCTTCTATGTACTTCCAGTGCCCAGTCTTGGCACAGACCTGGTGCTAAGTGTGCAAGTCCCACATAGATGTAGAAAGCCGAAGAATTTCTAAGCACTACAGGAAACACACAAATATACATCTACAGCCACTTGTGAGAACATATTACCTCGACCAAGTCAGTTACCTTCTGAGACCTCAGTTTCTCCAGCTACCAAAAATGAGTGTATTTATCCCTTTCGATTCTAAAGTTCATTGAATCTATGAAATTGGAATATCTGTAATGTGGAATCACTTCATTTCCACCTGAAATGCAGGGAGAATATTTTGGAAACTCCATTTTCAAAGATCTTCCACCATAATCTGTGCATACACATGTTTATTGGGGGGGGCAGTAGGAATACACTGCATGGTAACTGAAACTGCCTTTTGAATCTTCTAAGCCCTTAGGATCTGATGCCTGATCGCATGAGCTTCGTTTCTTCCTTCCTGTAAAATCAGCTAAAACGGGAGGACTCAAGTGCAAATTTCCATCACAACTAGAAAAACCTTCCCTCCACTCATTCTCTCTCTCTCTCTCTCTCTCTCTCTCTCTCTCTCTCTCTCCCTCCCTCCCTCCCTCCCTCCCTCCCTCCCTCCCCTCGCCCTCTTTCCCTCTCTCCCTCTCTCCTTTATTTGTATAGATTCTTGCTTTCAACTAAAGGGGTTCAGCTCTAGAGAGACACAAATCACGTACAAAGAGAAAGGAAAATTGCTTCCTAGACCTGAATATTTAGTGATGAACTAAACCTTCCAAGAGGGGAAAAAATATGATTCTGTTGCGAAGGGAAAATAAATGTCCTCCAAATCAATGTGAAATGGAGACCCAGGGAAGTGAGGTTCGCATCTATCCTTAATGCTGCTCTGGAAGGATGGAGGCAGAGACAATAAATGATATATCAGACATGGCGCTCTGCTTAGAAATTGCAATTCTAAATGTCATACGCCGTGAGCCTCTCTTGCTCCCCCCATAATTCAAGACAATTCACAAGAGATAACTTCTTTTCTCTGCCATAATAATATTCTCTACCTTGTATCCCAAATAACCAACATTGGTTACTGCTTTAAGCAACACCTTCTCCATTTTCCCACACCACTTAAATCAACAACCCCTTTCTCTGTGTGACCTGAATCCCAAGCCCCCCGTCCGTATACTCTGCTGCAGACAGGCTCCCTATTCTGAGTCCCTGTTCCTTATCGCCAGTGTTATTAAAGAGCAGCTCAGCATTGCCCCATTCGTCCTGTAGTTTTTCACCACTCTAGATAAGATGGGAATATTTTATAGCTTCCCTTTTTTTTTTTGAATCATCTTCTTAATCTTTATCCTGATCTATATAATTTTTTCAAACCTGTGGTTTTTCAGAGTGTGTATTTTTTCTTTGTATTAATCTTCGCAGACTGCAATTCAGTCATCTCCTTACTGAAACGAGAAGCCTGGTATTCACATCATTCAACACGGTTGGTTTTGGAGCTCGGCAAAGATTAAAAACACAGAAAGACTTGCAAGCAACCTAGAGGGAATAGAGAGGTTGCTGTTAATGTGTTTCTTCATTGAACAAAGCTCATGTGTGCATTTGGAAATAAAGAGAAAGTGACTGTTCAAAGACACTGGGGAAAGTGCTATCTGGGACATTTTATCCTAAGATTTTATAGCACATGAAGAACAGCCCAAAGTAAAATGTGACATCACTGTACATAATCCTCCTAATACTCCCATTAATGCTGGCTGCTTGACTAAGAGTAGCAGGGGGGTGAAATTGTCTCTTGAAAATTGGGGCTGGTCTCAGGGAAGAAGAGAATGCTCTGGGCAGAAAAATAGAGATGGCTACACTTTACGAGGCCCAAAGCTGCTTGATGTTGGCAGAGTATCCCGTCCTTTGCATCCCTCTGGGCCTTCAGGATTCCTCTTCTTTTCCCTGTACACATCAGCTATAGTGAGACATTCCTAGAACTAGGTAATGAAGTCACCCTCTGAACGTAAAGTATCCAAATATCAGCATCGAATCAGTGAATTGAACCATCTTCAGACATGGTCAGCGCCAGAGAGGTTCTCTACTTGTGTGATTGAATGGACGTGGGAGTCGCCCTGTGTTTAGGATTTGTCGACAGGACCAGAATCACAGAAACTGAGGAAAGAGTGGATTTAATAGAATTGAAATAGTAGCTACTATAATAGCAATCACACAGGCACTGTGCTAAGTATATACCTTCTTGCTAAGCCTCACAACAGCCTGTGAAGTAGGTTATTGCCACTATTTTATAGATCAGTAAATCGAGGTTCAGAGAAGCTGAGTGATGTTTCCAGGGTCACAAAGCTTGCCAGTGGTGGAGCAGGGAATCAGATCCAGGTCTAGCTGACTTCAAACCTTTACTTTATGGAGAGAGGGTTCTATATGCATTTTGAGGAAAGGGGGGAAAGACTTCAGCTCTGTGTACAGGAAGGAGATGTGATATTTGGTCGCATCACATTATAATGGTAACGAACAGGTCGATCTACACAGAAATCCAGCTGTCAAGCTTAGACTTGTGTGGCAACCTCTCTGAGCTTCTGTTCCCAGTGAAACCGAAATATCTGAATGTCATGTACTTGACACGAATGTGAAGTATTCAGATCACTTGGGAGGTGGAGTCTGTGGTGGGAGAGGCTATTTAGCTTTGACACACCTGGATAAATACCCCACTAGACCTTCAAGTTTCCTGTGATCTCCTCTTACCAAGTCATCTTCCAATGGCTAATTTGGTTTCTTGTGTATTTCACATGCCTTGGTTACTGGAAGTGAATACCTGACTCTATAAATGACTATGTTTGTGTTGGTGTTTGTATCAGTGTGTCCTCAGTGGAGGAAGTTTATCCAGCCTGATGCAATTCCTTTACAAACACTGTGGACCCACCCATACTCAGCACACTCATGACCAAATGATGGGACATATGGGAGAAACCCTTCATCTAATCAGCTTCTTTCTCCTTGCACTAGCATGGCTTTGCTACACATCCTTTCTTTGATTAATCAAAGTCAAAATATTAGTTGCACAATAATCACAATGGTGATTGCCGCCATTACCTGAGGGCTTTATATGTGTCCGTTGCTGTACCAGACACAACATGAACCCTATTGCCTTAACCCTTACAAGTCCCTCTGAGATAGTTCTGTTTTACTGGGAATAGAGACTCAGACAGGCCGCCCCGTGAGTCTAAGCAGGACAGCTGGATTCCTGTTCGGATCTGAACGCTGTGGGCCATTAGGATGTGACACTTGTTTTATCTTAACTTCATCTTTTCTCTCTGGGCCAGTCTTTTGCCTTTGGGGCTAAAACCGTGTCTCACTGAGTAGACAGCTTTGTATCAGGCTCCCACCCATCTTGCCTGGTTTTTTGAGACTTTCCGGTAGTGGAGTGTGTCCAGGAGTCTGAGGGGCACTGGATGCATGGACATGTTTGAGTTCCTGGGCCTGTGAAATTGAAGATCAGCACTCAAGCTCTGGTGTTCCCACCGAAGGAGACCTGGTATGAGACGTGTGGAGGGTGGGAAGGCAGGAGAGCGTGGACAAGAAGATGCCGTCTAAATGGCCAGCTCAAATTTCCTGCCCTTTGTAACATCACTCTCTTCCCTCTCATGTTTCCGTAGATTCAAAAGCTCAGGCACCAGCTGCCACTGTGTCATTGCAGGAGGCCTTGATAGGCTTCCCTTGAGGAGTCATGCGTGATGAGTTACGATTTCTCCAATACCAAATCTATTATGATGATGACGATCATTAATAGCAACCCCTTAGATTTATAAAGCACCTTTCTCCTAACAATCTCTCTCCTAGAGATTGTCTCATTTATCCTCCCATATCCCGAGGGATGAGGAGGAGGCAATATTATCATTTTTACATTATGGATTGCTGTGATCAAGAAGTTTTTATTGCAGTACCGATTTCCATGTGGAACTGTATTAGGTACTACATGAAGCGATTCCACTAATTCATCAAGTTTTTTTTGAGTGTCTTTTATGTGCCAAAGTAACTTTGTGATGTTAATATTACATTGTCCCATTTTACAGATGAAATGAAGTCTGAGAGAGGTTTAAGTGACTTGCTTAGCAGCATATATGGATGAATGACTAGTGTCACCAAGAAGACACTATTATAAATAATCAGTAGCCTTTGTTGAACACTTACTGTGTGCCCAGTACTATGCTGAGAAAAATACAGTAGTCATCTTTGTTAATCCTTTTAGCCACCCTACAAATGTGTTATAGTTTAACCATGTACAATTATTTCCATTTAGCAGATGAGGCATAGAGAGGCTCAGTACCATGCCTGAAACTACACAGGTGATAAGTGTTTGACCTTGAGAGGGAGAAGAGCAGGGTGGAGCCAGGTTGTCTGAGTTGGATTCTAGCTCTAATACTTTCTATGTGATCCGGGGCAAGTTGCTTAACTTTTCTATGTCTCAATTTCCTCGTTTGTAAAATGGGAATAATATAAGCATCTACTTCATAGGGTTGCTATGATGATCAAATGCAATTATATATACATATGTTATGTAGAATTCTGCCTTGCATGTTAGCTACGAGTATCTGGGATTCAAATCCAGGCACTCTGACGCTAGACCTAGTCTGCTCTGCTCCAAAAATAATTCTCTCAGGCGCAGAAGCAGGAACATTTGAACTGAGTTTCCAAAGAACAGACAGTCAGAGGCTTGGTTCTAGCAGTTTAGTCCTAGTTCAGTCGATGTAGAGTCACGTGTAATGATTCGGATGCCTGGAGGTAAAGTAGCCTTTTTATCCCTTTGTAATTACCCTCAAAATTGCAGCTTTGGGGCCTAAGCATCTTTGGATTTCCTCTGTCCAGAGGTCGTTTAATTTATTTTCTTAAAAGGTACATGGAAATTCTGCCAACCATGAAGGTTGTCATCTACCCTCTAGTTACTGAAAGATGTGTTTTGAGGAGACTTCAAAATTTTACTTGACCATTATTTAGACAGAGTGATTTTTCTTTGAAGATTCAGCATTATAAACATGGGACAATCTTATCATTACAAACAATCCCAGAAAATGCTGCATTACCTTCAGAGAATAGAGCAAAACTACTTACATGTGGAAAGCTTAACTTTTGCCTCCAACTAAAATTGTCAACTAAATTCTTAAGAATTCTATTTAATTTGATAAATTAAATAATTTGATAAAGTACATTTATCAAATATTTTATTTTTGTTTTGAATCCATGAAGCCTGTTTCAATGACAAAGTCCTATTATTTTTCAACACAATTTAACAGAAGTTTACTAGTACCACGTGTATAGTGAACCCTACCTACTTGAAGTAGAAATATAATCTATGTTTATTATTTAGGGTAGGCAAATATAGAATCACTTACCAAATTAGTATCAATACAGTAAATAAAAATAATGAATAAGGGATGTCCAATTAATATTTTTACTGCAGAAAAACCTTATATATTGTAGCTGAGCTATTTAAGTCCCAAAATTTGCAATTTAGGCAAAGGATATCATAACCTGTATTTCCATTGAAGAATATGTATTTCTTAATAATGATAGTTAATATTTGTTGAGCATAATCCAGCGAGACAGGCATGATTATCCCCACTTAAAAGGTGGTGGGATATAAAGTTTTGAGAGGTTCAGTTTAACTTTCCTAAGGTGATAGGACCAGGATTTGGACTTGGGTACATTTGAATCCGAAATCTACACTCTTTTTACTGTCTTATCCACGTTATACTCTCTACTAAGTGGTAAAGACTGGATTTGAACTCAGATTCCCTGATTTGATAGCCCATATCACTGTATAGCACCTCACTGCTTTTCTAAAAAATCGTATCTATTCTGTCTGTCTGAGGAGCCTTATTCTTTGAAGATAGTCAATCGCTGTATTTCTTTTATATGGAAGACAGTCATCCAAGAGATATAATTTGAAGCCAAGACTTTCATGCTTGATTTAGATCAAGTTTCGATAATACATGCCAGTGTGGCACAGATCTCTGTAAACTGAACCAAAATAATTCTAAGTTTCTACTCTTGGCCCCCTAGCATAATCAATAAGGTGATTCATTCATATTCCAATATAGCTGAAGAAGCAGGACAATCCATTGGACTTTAAAATACTTGGTAATAGAACTCTCCTCCTCAAACTCCTATTGCTCTATAGAAATAAAAATCCTCATTCAATATGTTTTTGTGTTTCGAAAGGTACAAGAGAGGCAGCATGATATGTTCAAAAGAACACTAGAGCTCTAACCTCTGCTCCTGATGGCTCAAGGGGATTTTGACAATGGCCTGCTATTTACAGAGTATGAGTCATAAAACACAGGTTTTCCTGGCCCTGGTCTGCCAAATGGACAAGTCTCTCCATTTCTCAGAGCCTCATCCCTTCCCTGGTAAAATGGGACGCATCCTCTCTGCCCATCGGCCTCCCAGGAAGGTAATGAGGATCAAAAGAGAGAGCACACATGATTGTTTAGAAAAACCATGAAGAGCTATGTAAACTTAACATGTAATTATGATTATGCTCCAAATCTGAGTGGTGTACTTGTCCTTCACGTACCCTCTCACCTTCCTCCCCCACTGCTTTCTCTTCACACAATTGTCTCCCTTTCCCTCTCTCACTTTTCTTCACCGTGTCTTTTTCTCCCTCCTGCTGGAGTTTATGACCTACGCTAATGAGACAAATATGGCTCCTCACATCAAGGGTGGGGAATTAAGGCCTGGTTATAGCCCAATTTAATTTTCATGATCTCTTGAACAAGTGAAGGAATGCTTGGGAAACAGGCTGCTCTTGGCCTGATGCCGGCCCAGCCTGAGTCGGGGCAGCCGTTAGCAGTACCAGCTCATCACACTCCTGGTAGACATTTCAATTAGCAGTCATTATCCTTCCTTCCATGGCTTCCTCAGCAGACGCAGCACCAACCCTGCCTTTTGGTCCCAGTTCTGTCACTTAGCAGGCAGCCTTGAATGAGTCTTTTAAGTTCTCTAAGCCTTAACTTCCTCACTTCTAAAATGGGGATATTAATGATATCTGCCCTACCTTTCGTGCGAAACTGTTTTAAGGATTGCATTAAATCAGATAAGTAAAGATTATTTTAAACTGGCAAGTTACATATATATATATATACACACACACATATATATATACACATATATATGTGTGTATATATATATATGTGTATATATATATATATATATATTTTATTATGTAGCATGCCTGGTTTTCACATTTTTTAAATGAATTCATCCAAATTAATATTTGTATGGAATATTTTTGGGTAGCATATTTGCTTTCATTGTTGTCCTGTGTTTATTTGAGATATGGAGGAAGCACTCTTATAAAACTCGTAAGAGTTTAATATGGGGGGAGCCAAAAAAATGTATGCACATGACTTGTATTCATCTTTTGTTATTGGTATATATTGACTATTACAATTTTAATAGTTTTTTTTCCTTTCTTAAAATGTGTATACATTTTTTTGGCACCCTCTATATATGTAAAATGTTATATATCCACATATATAATTCTACAGACTTCATATAGAAATTAGAATTCTACACAAGCTCTCAATTTCCATACTCTGCAACCAGGGATTCTGTCCTTTTTCCTGATAACCATGACAGCCTTGGAGATATATTATTATTCCTATTTTGGGCTTCTCAGCTTTATCAAGATTTCCTTGTATTCACTGAGTCTTGCAAATGGCTGGGTATCCTCTACAGGACCCATCTCATCTCTTGTCTGTGTGAACAGGCTCCATCTCCCGAGTTGCTTGGCCAATGTGCTCTTCACTTCTAGAATGAATGAGCTATTTCCTTTGCAACTTGTTTTTTCTGCCAAGGGAAGGTAGCTGAATTAATTTCATTGATGGTTGCAATTTTTTTTCTCCTCTTTTCTGTGTTGTGCTGTCTAAGGTTAAAGAGTCATTGTTTTAATTGGGTCCTCCAAGGACCTCTTTGCCCACACAATTCTCAACACTACCTCTCTCTATTTTTTTGAAGACTTTGTTTTTTTAAGAGCAATTTTAGGTTCACTGCAAAAATGAGAGGAAAGTTCAGGGATTTCCCACTACCCCCTGTCCTTACACATGCACAGCCTCCCCCATTACCAACATCCCCCACTAGAGTGGTGCATTATTACAATTGATGAACTAATCTTGACATCTCATAATCACTCAAAGTCTATAGTTTGCCTTAGGTTTAACTATTGGCATTGTACCTTCTGTGGGTTTGGACAAATGTGTAATGACATGTATCCATCATTATAGTATCTATAGAGTGTTTTTACTACCCTAAAAATCTGTGCTCCACCTATTCATCCCCTCTCCAACCCCCAACGCCTGGCAACCACTGCTCTTTTCGCTCTTCCCATAGTCTTGCCTTTTCCAGAATGTCATATAGTTGGAGGCATACAGTCTGTATGTAGCCTTTTCAGTGCATTTAATTTTCCTCTATGTCTTTTCGTGGCTGGCTAGCTCATTTCTTTTTAGTGCTGAATAATATTTCATTGCTTGGATGTAACAGTTTATCCATTTACCTCCTGAAGGACATCTTGGTGGCTTCCAAGTTTTGGCAATTATGAATAAAGTTTCTGTAAATCCATGTTTAGGTTTTTCTACAGACATAAGTTTTCAACTCCTTTGGGTAAATATCAAGAAGAACCATTGCTGGATGGAGTAAGAGTATGTTTAGTTTTGTAAGAAACTACCGTACTGTCTTCCAAAGTTTAAAGTGGCTGTACTGTTTTGCCTTCCCACCAGCAACCAACAGGATTTCCTGTTACTCCACATCCTTGACAGCATTTGGTATTGTTAGTGTTATGGATTTTGACCATCCTAACAGGTGTGTAGTGGTATCTCATTGTTGTTTGAATTTGTATTTCCTTGATGACATGAGGCTTATTTGCTATCTGTATATATTCTTTGGTGAAGTGTCTTTGACCCATTTTTATATTGGATTGTTTGGTTTCTTACTGCTGAATTTTAAGAGTTCTTTGTATATTTTGCATAACAGTCCTTTATCAGATGTGTCTTTTATAAACATTTTCTCCCAGTCTATGGCTTATTTTCTCATTCATTATCTTGACATTGTCCTTGGCAGAACAGAAGTTTTCATTTTAATGGAGTTCAGCTTATCAATTATTTCTTTCATGACTTATGCCTTTGGTGTTGTATCTGAAACATTATCACCATACTCAAGGTAATCTAGGTTTTCTGCTATGTTATCTTCTAAGAGTATTATAGTTTTGCATTTTACATTTAAGTGTATAATCCATTTTGAGATAATTTTTGTGAAGGGTATATAAGGTCTAAGTCTTGATTTATTTATTTAAAAAATGTGACTATCTAGTTGTTCCAGCATAGTTTGTTAATAAGACTATCTTTGCTCCATTGTACTGTCTCCACTGTATAGCTACTTTGTCAAGATCAGTTGACCAAATCTATGTAGCTCTTTTTCTGGATGCTCTATTCTGTTCCATTGCTCTATTTGCCTATTCTTTCACCAGGACCACACTGTCTTGATTATTGTAGCTTTACAGTAGGTCTTGAAATTATGCAGTGTCAGTCCTCCAACTCTCTTCTCTTCCTGCACTATTGTGTTGGTGGTTCTGGGTCTTTTGTCTCCTTATATAAATTTTAGGATCAGTTTGTGAATATCCACAAAATAACTAGCTAGAATTTTGATTGATGTTGCATTCAACCTATAGATAAATTTGAAAAGAGCTGAAATCTTGACAATATTGAATTTTCCTATCCATGAACATGGACTATCTCTCTACTTACTTAACTTTCCTTTGATTTCATTCATCAGAGTTTTGTGGTTTTCCTCATATTCATTTTGTACATATTTTGGTAGATTTGTACCTCAGTGTTTCATTTTTTTGTGTGCTAATGTAAAATATTGTCTTTCTGGAACTAATTAATATAGCATACAAGGTTAATATACAAAAGTCAATTGCTTTCCTATATACTGGCAAGGAACAAATTTAATTTGCTTCATATGAGTGAAATCATTCAGTATCTGTCCTTTTTATTTCATTTTGCATAATATCCTTGACATTCATTCAAGTTGTAGCATGTGATAGGATTTCCTGCTTTTTAAAGGCTGCATAGTGTTTCATTGTATGTATATGCCACATTTCTTTTTATATATTCATCTGTTAATTGACATTTGGGTTACTTCATACTCTTGGCTGCTGTGAATTATGCCACAATGAATATGGGTATCTAAATACATCTTTGAAATTCTGCTTTGAATGCTTTTGGATATATACCCAGAAGTGGGATTGCTAGGTCATATGGTAGTTCTATTTTTAAAATTTTGAGCAACCTCCATACTGTTTTTCATAATGACTACACCATTTTACGTTCTCCTCATTCTTGCCAACACTTATTTTCTTTACTTTTGATTGTCGCCATCCCAATGGACGTGAGGTGGTATCTCATTGTGATTTTGACTTGCATTTCCCTAATGATTGGTAATGTTGAGAGAGAAACATTTTTGTTGAATGCATGAATGAAGATTGATCCTGGACAAAGTCCTTCCTGAAGGCCACAACCATTCCTACTTCCTGCCTCATGTTGGATGAACTTAGCATGCTGGGAGTTGATGACAGGCCAGTCAGAGAGGTAAAAGAGTATCCAGGCTGAGGTCAGTAACCAAGGGCTCCAGTCTGCGCTGGGTACAACAGCAAGAGTCTCCAGGCACAATATATTGGATTATGTGTCATTGTTATATTTCTGTGTATTCTTTTCAGTCTGGAATAGGAAACCAGTCAGTGGTTGGTAGACCAGCCAGCAGAGTTCACCGAACTCCAGGAGGAGAGTTTGACTGGTCAGGGTCATGCTGGTTATCAAGCCCCACCCATTGTAGTTGAAGGTCAGTGATGGCTTCCATGCCCAGTGAGGGGGACCTGGATCGCAAGCCAGGAAGTCTTTAGTAAGACAGAGTTTGCTAGGTTAGTGTGATCCTAGAGTTGATTGATTTCCGAGCTAGAATGTGTGTGTGTGTTTTTTTTTTTTTTTTTTTTTTTTAACATTCTGATATTTCTCTCTTCTTCCTGTGTTCATAGTAGGATTTATGGAAAATTATTTCTATGACTGGTAAAGCTAGAGCTGGGGATAGGTCATGTCACCAGAGTTGAATAAAATGGTCACACTAAAAAAATAGCTTCAGCTTAGAAACTAGGAAATGGAAAAAAAAATTTAGTGGCCTGAAATTCAGGTTTATATTCCACACAAGTTCAAATCCTAAATTCTTGATCATTTCAGGGTTTTATTATCTTTTTTTTTAATCGATGAAATGAGGGGGATGGACAGGTTAGTCTCAAAAGGTTCTGTCAATTCTGGAAAAAAATAATCCATTCAGCATTTATTTAGTATTTATCTAGAATCCTCTGTGGGGATCATAATCCTCTGTGGGGATTGTACTAGGTGCTGAGTAAGCGGAAGTAAATAATTATAGTTGCTGTCCTTAAGAAGCTTTTGGTCCAGTGAAGGAGAAAGGCAAGTAAACTGGCAGACAAATGAGCAACTAAATCAGGGAACAGATTTTAGTTCATTATGGGAGATAGGTTTATGTGATATACATGTAGATAGTGGCTGAATGTTAGGCTGACAAGGTAGATTGGGGTCAGATTGACAAAGAACTCAAAGATATATATATATATATATATATATATATATATATATATATATATATAATCTATACATGTAATATACAGTATATATTACAGTAATATATAATATACAGTTTTTTCCTTTCTTAAAATGTGTACATTTTTTTGGCACCTCCGGTATATATATTATATATTTAAATGTAAAATGTTAGCTACTATAATAGACAATTTCCCCAATTCCAAGTGACTTAATACAAGAAAGGTTTACATCTCCCTTCTATAAAATCCAAAACAGGTTTCCTAATATGCAGGTGGTTTTTCTTCAAGTGGTTTTCGTCTTCTCCACCAGCTTCAATATATCTTCCAAGACTAATGTACTGATTTGTATCAAGCTGAGAGGGTAAGAGTATGGAGGCCCACACATGAGAGCTTTGGATGAGCCTGCCCTAGAGGAGTTGTACAGTATTGTGCCCCATATTCGATTGACTAGAACTTACTTATACCTAACTGCAATGGAACATGGGACATGAAGAGCATCAGTGAGCCTAGGTAGGAGAGGACCTACATTTGCTGGTCAGCTGGCAGTCTCTGCCACAGGTTACAATATGGATAATGCAGCGTTACCTACAAGACTTCAAGGTAGGAAGAAAGGGGAAGTGTTGTGCCAGAAACATCTCCTTTTGAGTTTGTGGCCATTTTCATGGAAATTTTCTAGATGACTTCCCCATGTGTCTCCCTGACAAAAACTATGTCACATGTCACCCTTAGCTGGCTGAAATGAGTTTGGAAATATAAGCATCTGAATGGAGAGTGATTGACCTAAGGTATTTTGAATCATATCCTGGAATTTGGGAGGGGTGTGTTTTTCCTGAACACATCCAATCCGTCTAATGCTTGAATAAAGTCTGTGTTTTGTTAGCCAGGAAGAAGGAAAAAGAATGGAGATTGAATAGTCAACCAAAAATGTCCACCAAGGAAGTCAAGGAGATTTTTAAACAAGAGCAACATGATCTGAGTTGTGGTTTAGGATGGTCTTTTTGGAAAATAGATTGAGAGAGACTTCCTATTCTGAGGAATGGGTACCAATTTATCTCATGGAGTGTTAAATTCTAATAAAGTCAGAGAAAATTTTATAGAGCATTCAACACAATGAATGTCTCAAAACTTTTACCTTGTGAAGAAAGATCCAAATCTTTGATTCCAGAAATAAAATTTCTTTTTGAATAATTAAAGCCTATGTCATTGTGATTGATGGGCCAAGAAAAAAATTTTTTAAACATATTTCATGAAAAAATGTTTCTTTCTCTTTGAAACCTTGGATATTTTTATTTCTTACACAAACTGGGGTCTGTAGTTATGAATACCCTTTACTATCCACAAATGAATGGTCCCATGTTTAGAATTTAGCATGACTTCCTTGGGCTCACAAGAATGGTTTCTAACAACTGCATGTGTGAGCTTGTGTAAGAATGACATTACCTGTGGCGTTGACCAGCATTTTGGTTTTCTGACGGGTAGAGATTAGAAAGACAGGAAGAAGATACTTGGAGTTAAAGAGAATTTGAGATATAAATAAGTGTAAAACAGAAAAATAGGGATATAATCACTCTTTAATGTATGATCTTGAATATGTTGTTTAAACTCCCAGAGGCTCACTAATGCCCTAAGTATCCTATAGGTTGAGGGGTTAGTGCTCAACAAATATTTATGTCCTCATCTACACTCTAACACCCCCCTTGCAGGTATGTTATGACCATGAGACTAATTGTAACCACTGAAATGTGAACAGAACTGATGTCAGTTTTTTGGGGTCAAGGTCATTAAGAATTGGTATACCTCCTCTATCTCTCTGTTCACCTACTGTGCTGACATTGGATGCCAGCTAGTTCAGATGACATAGCTACAATGGAGGAGGGTCATTGACCCAACTTTGTATGAGCAAGAAATAATTCTATCCAGATAACACAGGTAAGAAAATGCTTTGAAAATGATAATTACCACTGTTGGTGCTATGATAATGATAAAAACAGGTATTGTTTACACTGATACCAGCTCATAGGGCTTAATTCTTAACTGGTTTGGTTAGGTTCTACCTTGTTTAGGCAGCATGGTTTTTCTTTTGAACACTACACCTGCACAAGGTGTCTAAGGTAGAATAGGGGCTACCGACTATTTAGAGAGCCTACAAATATCCTGGACAGGGAACACTAGAGTATCCATACTTGAAAAGAAATCAGTGCTGAGTCTCACTTGGCCCTCAAATTGGCAGGTCCTTCTTCTCCCTGATATTTAACTGCCTCCCCTCCTTCACCTCCAGCTTTAGTCTCTCCTCTGCCTTCTCATCCCTCTTTCTCCATTTCTCTGGCAAATATACTCCTTAGAAGGATAAATGCCTATGTGCAAAATTTCTGTCTCATGTTTAGATGAGGGGTTTCTTCACCCCTTTATTTGTGCTTTGGTGAGGGCAGAGTAGGAGAAAAATGGCCCTCACTAAGAGTGAAAAAGCAGAAGAGCAGAGAAATATACTAAAACACAGAGTATGAATTTGAGTTATAACCTGTTATGTTATTATCTTTGTTGACACGATTATTAATAATGAATAGATGAAACATGGATGACTGAGAAACAGTGTCATATAATAAAGGAATTCACAGGAATAATTTTTGAGAAATTTATTATATGGCTTGCCATCATCCTGAACTCTCAAAGAGCTTCTTATGCACTTCTATCAGAAATAAACAACAAGTCATATTACGTGCATGTAGGTGCCAACACTAACAAAGAAGCAGAACAACCAACAGTTTTTAGAAAAGATTTCTAAAGCTACCTATAGTTTATCATCTTCTCTTAATCTCATTAGTAGTAGGTGTCTTCTGACACGGTCCCAATGATCTTGTGTCCTAATACTCACGCCGCTATGTAATCCCCTCTTCTTGAATATGATTAGTTCTAGTGACTTACTTCTAATCAATAGAATATCACAGTATGTCACTTTCAGTATTAGGCATGAAAGACTGTGGCTTCGTTTTATTCACACTCTCTCCATGGCCCTCTCATTTGCCCACCCTGATAAAATCAGGTGCTACGGGGAGAGGTCCTGATATGGTGCTGGAAGCACAGATATGGGGAAGATTAATTCCTTTCTTTTATGGAGTTCATAATCTATAGAAACAATACAATGAATGTTTTAGTAGAGGCGTATACAAAGGACTGCGGCTACACAGATGAAGGAGCAATTAATTGACATTATCAATAAATAAGGTCCATAACTAGAACAATTCATGAAAGTTTTCTGAAAATGATGTAGTGCAAAGCAGACTGTCTGCCCAGCCTACAAATGGAACATCACAGAATTATAGACAGAGAGACTGAGACTGGATAATGTTTTGGTTCTGGTCCAAGGAAGTGACCACCTGAATTGAACCAACATGGATACCTTGGAAAATGCATATGGCTCAGAAGATAACACAGAACACAGTAACAGCAGAAGGGATGTGAGTATTGCCCATGTGGAAACCCTGATCTAAGCTACTCCTGACTAAGGATTTCCCCAATGGTTATCAAAGATGGTTTGGAACTTCTGTGGGAATCCCTGTGTGTTATGTTCTGTGATTATATGTTTTACAGCTAAATTATCCTCAGGCAATATTTATAAAGCTCTATTACCTCCTTTAAAAAACTTTTTGCTAAAACAAAACAAACACACAGAAAAATATACAAATCATCAATGTACAGCTTGATGAATTTTTCACAAACTGACTACACCCATGTGGCCAACAACCAAATAAAAACAGAACATTATTAGTGTCCCAGAAGCTAACTTCATGCTCCCTTCAAGTCCTTCTTAACTTTTTAAAAGCTTTATTTTGAAATAGTTTTAGACTTATAGGAAAGTTACGAAAAATAGTGTAGAGAGCTCCTGGATACCCTCCGCTGTTTCCCTTAAAGTTAACATCTGCCCCAATCATAACACAGTATCTAACAGACATGGAACTTGCTTAAACTAGATTAGCTCCTAATGCCTAAAACTTAGATGAGCAACAACAACAACAACAACAAATAAATAAAACAATGGATTTTAACCCATAGGATAAAATAAATATCTATGAGTCTTATTTATCTAAATAGTTGAATAAATAAATAGGAGAGAAAGGACAGCTCTTTCTTAAAGTAGAATTCCAATTAATAAATGTGATAAAAATGATGGAAATAGATCACCATTAAGCAAACACCACACTGATAATTGTGGAAGGAAAGAATCATTGATAGGTGTCAAAAGTAGTGGGTAAAGTAAGATGGGAAACAGGACATTTGCATAGTCTCAAAGTATTTCCCTATAAAATACTTATTAGTTACTCAGGGAAAAATAGTAGCTTTCCAAATGGACAAACTTGTCAGACACCACCTTAACCTGGTACTAACCTAGTAACATCTCCAGTTAAGAGATACTGAAGTCATGTTCCTCCTAATATGATGCACTGAGAAGGACTCAGCATTACTGCTATAATATTCTTGTCCCAAATTCATAAAAGCAATTCTATCATCAAAAACATAAAACACACCAAAATTGAGAAACAGTCTCCGAAACGACTGGCCAGTCCTCTCTAAAAGTGCCAATGTTATGAAAGACTGAGGAACTGTCCCAAGTAGGAGTAATCTAAGGAGACATGATGACTTAAAGCCATGTGGGATCCTGAATTAGATCCTGGACCAGAAAAAAAAGAACAGTGGTGGAAAAACTGGTGAAATTTAAGTAAGGTTTAATATATTAACACTAACTTCACTTTTAAGTTTTGCAAGGTGAAAGAATTAGCAACAGATAGTACATATGTGCTGTTCACATTTCCATTTTACAGATGATGAAACTGAGACCCAGACAGATCAAGCTGTGTTCAGCTAGATTTACGCAGCTAGAGAGCATCAGAGCTGGGATCAAACCCAAGCTGTCTGTTTCCCAGAGTCCGTGTTTAACCTCCCTGCTTTCTGCCGCTAGTGGAGTTCCTTCAGGGATTGTCGAGGGTACACATCTGGGCCCTGGACTCCTGAGGGAGCAGACCCAAGCAAGGAGCATTTCCCCATCTTCAGCCAGGGTCTGGAGCCAAGACTTCCTTCCTGGCTGGGGTGCCCCTTATGAAGGCATTTGCTTTTGAGATTCTAAAATAGAAGCTCCGGGCTCTGTCTTCGCACAGAAATTATCGACATCTATATTTATCCCTTTTCCAGAAGCTGAGGAGACCCAGTTCATGCTAATTGCAGTTTACCAAACAAGCTGATTCTTAACCCCGTGAATATTTTTGCCATCGAAAGCGCCTACAACTTGTGAAAATGAACAAATGGCAAACTGCTCTGCTCTTTTCGCTTCCCACACATGATTATATTTTGTTGCCCATTAACTCGGCAATCACACCATGGGCAACGCAGAGCTGTGACCGAGGATCCCAGCCACCCCCAATCTGAGCACAGCATGGACTCAGGCTGGTTTATACACAAAATCAGGCTTGGGAGAACCTGGCCAGGCACTGCTGGACATGTGGTTCTCTGGTGATTCTTAAGCCAGTAACTCAGTATTTAATCTTTTTTTTTTTTTTTTAAAGCTTTTTTAAAACTTTATTTTTCAAACCATTTCATAATTACATGGCACAGGAAGAAGAGAGCAACGGACACACATATATCCATCCATCACCTAGATCCAGCAGTTATCAACACTTTGCCAAATATGCTTTACACATGCATACTCCTGTCATGCGCACATACATGCATATATTTATTTGCTCAACTATGTCAAAGGAAACCACAGATTCTGTACATCAGAGGTTTAAATGGAGCAGCATATTGCAGGATCTATAGTCTAGAACTGCTCTTAGGAACTTTTGTTTTGGTGGGAGGGCAGGAGTAGAAAGATATTCAGGGATGAGCAGCATTGGTTAGCCAACAGGGTAGAGTAATAACCGTGGGGTAACAGTCAGTCAGGACATCGTAGAAGTTCTATCTCACTCCCTGGCTCCAGCCTCCCTTTTCTCTCTTTCTCGCCTCTACCCTATGATGTAGTTAAATTGCTTCATTTCACTATCAGAGCACATGTTCTGTCTTTCCCCACCCTTGTCTTGGTTCAGGATTTCTCCTTCATTGGGTCCTCCCCCTTTCCCTCTCTCTTGACGACCACCTTCCCCTTATTTTCGCTTATCCAAACCTCACTCATTTTCCAAGACCTGACCCAATGGCACCTTCTTCCAGAGTGCACCTCCCCCCTTTTAAATGTACCTCTCCTCTCCCTCACATTATGGAAGTATTATTCCCCACTCTGAGCTCCTGTTCATTTTGTCTGTAGTACTTCTGTGTTCCTTAACCTTTTTTCATTTTGTCTTTTTCACTTAGTTGTGTGTGTCACGTATCTTCTCCTCTAGATGATAAGCTTTTTGAGAGTAGCTGCCACACCTTACTGATCTTTATATTTCTGAGTGCCTTATACCTCACAGTGCTTAATTACTGCATGTGTGTAAATGCCCGAAGGCCCATATTGGTGGTCTAGCTCATTATTGTTCAGAAATTGGTGTGGTCACTCGGGGCCAGCCTTTCCATGTATCCATCTCTGGTGTGAATGGCTGGAAAAAGCCGGAGAGTGTCAGGACCCATTTCAGGGCTGCAGTCTTTTGGGGCAGTTTCGTTGGGTACCAACAACCCCTAACACACTGGAATGCTTGTGATTCTGCTCTCTGGCCCATTGCGGCAAGGGTGAGAATATCTGTGTGCTACTTCCAGTGCCTGGAGGCTGGCAGGTGGCAAGGATCTCGGGTCCCTTTTCACAGACTGGATTCTCAGTGCAATTAGAAATTAAAAAGAGCAAAGAGACCAATTCACAAAATACTTCCTTCTTTATTCAGGTAAGATACATTTTACACGCTTTATGAGGTTAATGTCTTCTGTTCCTGATTACAAAAATCTTAGTGGCATATTAATTAGGCTATAAAAGTGAGAGAAGGAAGAACCACAAGAGATCCAGCAGCTGCTCCTTTGCTGCCGAATTCATTCAGGATATAGAATACTTGCTGAGATATTTATTGTAAAATAGTTTTTTGTTTTTTTTTTCTCCTCTTGCTCTTATTTTTAGCTGGCACTACCCCAGCATCTGTTCCACCTCGTGTGAGAAATGTGTTGGAATAGGGGGTGAGAGGAATGTACTTTCAAAAATTGGGAAGGCTTCTGCAGAGTGTGAGAGGAGAGGCAACACCTCTTGTTCTAATCAAAGACTGAGAATCTTGGGAGGAGCTTGCCTCCCTCTACTTGACACTCATAGTTTCAGATCCCAGAGCCTTGAGAGTTACCTGGAAAAGACTTAATTTTTGTCAGCAAAATCCATACCAAGTGCATGTCTATTTTTTTTGCTTGATTACTTTCAGTGATGAGGAACTCATTACCTATCAAAGCGCTTTAAAGAGGAAAATAAAAGAGTGGTTTCCTGGCTCTTGTTGCATGGAACAAGAAGCCAGCATTAAGAACCAGTCTGAGTTATAGGGTGCAGCAATCACAGTTTATGTGGTTCCATCATACGCACCTGTTAGAAAGTTCTTTGTTATTCACACTTGAAGCTTCCACTCATTAATAAAACTTTGCTCCACTGAGGCCTTGTGTAACAAATTGATCGCCTCTTCAGATATTAAAAGGCAGGATTTCTCTGCTGACTATTCTCTTCTCCAAGTTAAATTTCTCCAACTTCTTTCATCATTTCCTTCAAGGCATTGTGTTAAGGGTGTTCACCGTTTCAGCTACTCTTTCTCTGATTACCTGAGTCTTCTGCAAGTATGAGTTCCGAACCTGAATTAATTGCTCTCCCTGAAGAGATATTTACTTTGCAGGTATTGGGAAAGAAACTGATGCTATTCTCTCACCTGCTTGCCATTTCCACTTGAGGTGACTCAAGTCAGCATTAATGAATGCATTGATAATCTGAATTCTGGTTTGCAGATTATCAGAACTTGTTACTAAATTGAATTGATTGTTAATAAGGACAACACTGTACATTTCAGGACTTCAGGTAAAGCACTAATTTATTAAGATGTGTATTCTGACTCTTACAGAAGATAATTTATGAGTGTTGCTTTTGCAGTAGGTCCACTTGGTCACTGGGAATTCCAAACAAAGTCAAGTTTGGCCCCTAGAAGAAGGAGGAAAGTGATCAGGGACCAGTATTGGGTCACTCACTCTGCTGGGAATTTTCACCCTGATTCTTGTAATGTAGGTGAACGGGTTTTAATGGATCCTGAAGAGTCCATCAACTTGAGTTAACTGTAAATTATGTCCCCGAGGAACTGAATGAATCGACCTGATTGATGTTATCTTAGTTTGGGTTCCTCTGGAAACGAACTGAGACAAGCCCTTCAGTGCAGGGAGTTTATTAGGGAGTTGATTCTGGGGAATGCAGATGAGGGAATGAGAAATGGGAAATGGGAGAAGAGGGAAAACAATAAGGTGTTTGGTAATGATTGGTTTGCCCTCCATCTGGAGAATACCTACCAAGTTTTTACCTCTTTGGGAAATTTACTTCGATTCTGCAGCCAATTACGTTTTTACCTTTGATGGCTCTGATTGCCTTTTGTGCTTGGCTCTCCTATATCACTAATCAGATCACGTGATGCCTTGGCATTTGTAATACATTTGTCTTTTCTACTGGACTGTGAGTTCCTTGAGAAAAGGAACAATAATATTTTAATGTCTTTGGTCTAGCACAAAATAAACGTTGAAAAATATTTGTTGGTTGTATTAATGTAGTCAAGTAGAGCAATCACATCTTTGAGAATCCATCGCACAGTTCTCTTCCATGTGGCTAGACCTGTCCTGAAAAAACAAATTCTTTGATAAAGGGTCAGCAGGAATGTCTCTGTTCTTTTGTAAGTAATACCACCAGAGGTGATTTTAGATTTTTGTTGCTATAGAAACCTCAGAAAGTACATTAACTTCAATGCAAAGGCATCTTATTCCTTAAAAATTTCATGTTTGAATGATTTAAATGCAGGTCCCAGCTGGGTGATTAAATGCGCTTCATATGAGGGAAGGAATATAATATAGTGGTTAAATGTGTAGGTTTTAGATTCAGACTGCCTGGGTTCAACTGCTGGCTCCATCCCATAATATCTGTGTGACCTTGAACAAGTCAGACGAAGAAATTGAAGCTTAGAGATATTATGTATCTTTCTCAAGGATTCACACCTCTGCCAATTATAACTTTTCATGGTAGTTAATATTAGCTTCAGAAACTTGTCCAAGGGCACACTCTTAGTAAGTGATGGAGTTGGAATTTGAACAAAGTAAGACGATAGCCTTTCCTGTCCCTTCCTCTCCTTTATTCTCCTGTCCTGTCCTGTCCTGTCCTGTCCTTTCCTTTCTTTTCTTTTCCCCCTTCCCTTCCTTTTCCTATTCTTCCCTGGAAGAAAAGAATTTCCTTTTTTGGAAAGGGGTTTAATTACATTCGTGAATGAACGAAGAAAGAGTATATTTCCTGGGCAATATACTTGTTGCATCACAGTCCTTCACAAATATTATAACCCTTCCTAAATGGAAACATATTTGTTTATTTTAATAGTCACCAATCATTGGGTACCTACTGCATACCAAGCTCTTTACCTGTATGATTTCTTACACTCAAAATAATTCTGCAAGGCAAATTCCATTGTCACAGTTTGGTTTTCTTAGAAGCAGGCCGTTAGACAAGGTTCAAAGGCAAGTAGGTGATTTGGAAGGTGAGCCCAGGAGACACTGGTGACGGAGTAGGGAAGTGAGCAGGGAAGGGCAGGCAGCCAGTTAAGGGCGGGTCGTATCACGCCAGTTAACACTGTGGTTAACTGGGGCTTAATCCTCTAGGGCAGCTCTGGGAACCAGTGCAGAACAAGCAGCTTAGTCTTGTCCCAGACAAGGTGTGCAGGAGCTGGTGGGGGGCATTTTCACACCAGTTCCTATCGCTCATTGGTTGAGGGCTGCACTCTGTGGTGTGTTAATTCTCCAGGGCCCGTTGCCTACCATGGATGAGCAGAGTGTACTTCTGTGGAGACAGAAATCCTTAGGCAAAATAGTGCAGATGCTGGCAGGTGGAAGGTTCAAGGGAATACAGGTGGGGCACCAACAAGGTCTGCTACAATGAACTACTATCCACATTCTAAGGATGAGGAAACTGAGGCCCAGAGAAGTGAACTGCCTTGCCCCAACTCGCTGGTATGTAAAATGTTGGATCTGGCATTCGAAGGCAGGCTGTTCTGACTCTAAAATCAGGCCTTTTCTCCACTCCTTGCATCATCAGGCTGGGGAGTAACTAGTTCATCTGTGTGAACTTGAGTTCACTAGCCTGAGGCCTATGTCTGGTGTGAGGGACTGTGCCTTTGGGGGCGCCAGTGTACTGTTTTATTTACAGTATCAGGCATCCACCCTGCCATGAATTGAGTTGTATCCTCCAAAAAAGATATGTTGAAGTAATACCCAGGACCTCAGAATGTTACCTTCTTTGGAAATAGGGTCACTACAGATATAATTCAGTTAAGATGAGGACATAGTGGAGTAGGGTGGGTCCCTAACCCAACATGACCAGTGCCCTTATAAGAAGATGGCCATACAAAGACAGATACACAGGGAGTGGAGAACATCATGTGATGACGAGGGCAGAATGTGGAGTGATGTAGCTGCAAGCTAAGGAATGCCAAAGATTGCCAGCAAGCCCCCCAGGAGAAGCAAGGAAGGATTCCCCTGCAGGTTTCGGAAAGACCATGGCCCTGCTGACACCTTGATTTCAAACTTCTAGCCTCCAGACCGGTGAGACAATCCATGTCTGAGTTGTTTTAAGCCACCCAATTTGCTGTATTTTGTTATGGCAGCCCTAGGAAACACATACACATCCATTGTTGCTGTTGTTTCTTCAGTGAACCGTTTACTGACACTAGCGTGTGTATAAGAGGGGGTTTGGTGTCGGCTTGCAGCATTGTCTGAGCTGGGGGCTCCAGCTGTAGTTTGCATGACTCCCTTTCTGAGGGGTGGATCTTGAGCAATCAGTGCCTCTGACACAAAGAATATAAAATAAGTTGGTTGGAAGGAAAGAATTTCCTACTTTAGTACCTACTAGACTCGACTCTAATTGATGTACTTAGCACTGCTCCAGCGAAGGTAAACTAGATCCTATTTGATAGACAGGGAAACAGGAAAACAGAGCAGTTAGGGAAGCCAGCACCAGGCTCCAGGGCTCTGCTCATCTCTGCATCTGATGTGGCCCCGCAAGGCTCTCCCCTCCCGTCCCCCAGGATCCCGTGATCAGCCTTCCACTCTGCTGCAGTGCCTGGACCTGAGCTACTGGCCCGGGACAAAGGAAGACACTAAAGGAAGACTCATCCTTAGAAATGCAGTCCTCAGGCTTAGGCAGAGGGCGAACTGAGCACACTCTCCAGGGAGGGAGAGCAAGACACTGGTGCTCAAAGGTGTTAGGAGCAGCCAGAGATAGTGGGTGAGATGTCTCGTGTGCTGATGGTGAACCACAGCCCATACCTAGGTGGTCTGCGCACAGCCCCGCTTCTGCTTCTGCCGTCTTGAGACAAAATCACATCAGTGGGGCTTCTGTTCCCATCACCCTGTACAGTGACGTGGAAAATAACTCCAAACTCTACTGAGTCTGGTTTCAGAGTATTTGAAGTTGCTGCTTTGGGCGCGGCCCACCCATCAGCAAGAGGCCCGACCTGGGTGCCATTACTCAAGGAGAGATTTGTACCCGCACATCCACTGTGGGTCCGTATGGTGGGGCCACACATTCGAATGGGAAGAATGCAGGTGTTGGAGACAGGGAGGCTGGGAACTGCTCCTGGTCTCTTTGCTGCCTCCGTGTATGTCTATGACTATAATGTGGGCATCAAAACACCCACATCACAGTGAATGAAGGTAGGAAGGGAATGTATGTCCCAGGAATCTTAAGAGGAGCAAATGTGTAAACCATGCGAACTGTGCCTGTAAGCAGTCAATGCCTGTTAGCTCGTCTCCTTGGTATTGTTACTGTTACCACTATTAAAGGAGAAAATGGAAACATTCTATCTAGAAGCACATAGTTTTCCTGATGACTTGACAACTGCAAATGTGTACTGAGTTCAACAAAATGGGAAACGACTCATCTATCTGTCTGTCTGTCTATCTATCTATCTATCTATCTATCTATCTATCTATCATTTATCTATCTTATAACAGGGTTATATCTGAATAAGTTCTTTCCCTGGGCATTTATGAAGACAGACGGAGGCGGAATTCACCCTTCAGAGTGACAGCATCCCCACAGAGCAGTGGTAACGCTCAGTCCCCCGTCCCTGTGATGGTGAGGACCCCCTTCGTCAGGTGTGGCTGTCCCAGGTATTGCCTGTCCCAGGGATGGTCAAGGCAGTGGATGCTCTTTTTATTGTCCTTACCTTGTTCTGTTGCATCTGCAGATCTGATTCGTTGTAGATCCCATTGCTCCTCATGAGTTCCCCACATTGATTACTTTCTTGGTTCATTCATTCTTTCAACATTCAGTGAGTCATCACTGTGTGTTAAGCACTAAATATCACAGGTGCTATACTGGGTCAGGTCATGGGCATGGATTTCAGTGTCATTGATATGAGTCCCAGCGTTCTTCTCACAGGCAGATCCCTCAGGTCGTGATGTCTACTTGTGGTATTCCGCCGAGTCTCTCCACCTATCAGAGCAGTGGATGGGGTCAGGAACGAGTGGTAAGGAGGGCAATTATTCTTTCCAAACATAAGCCATGTGGCCCCAGCCCCTAGCATCTGCTTGGCCTAACTCTTCCTTGGTTCCCTGCCCATTTTGATACAACATCCCACTCCTTTGTCACATTGTACTTGAAATAGAACCATGGGGACAGCAGGTAACTCAATTAAAGTCTTGAAGATGTCTCTTCTCTCAAGTCTTTCCATATTTAGAACTTTCTTCCCACCCAGTGTTTCCTCTGTCTCACTGGCTCCTTTATTCCCTTTCCCAAATCTTCTCCCACCATTATATTCTGATCTCTTATGCAGAGCAGTTTGGCTCTGTCCCAGCACTCTACTATTTGGGTACAAGTTTTGGGAACCAGTGGGTCCTCCATTTGTCAGAGCCCACCCTCCACAGACGACAGTAGGATGTTAAAAATAATAAACATGTGTTTTTTTTTATAAAACATAAAATCTCAGAAATTTTTTTTTATAAAACATAAAATCTCAGAAAAACATAAAAACTCATAAAATCTCAGAAAAATAAACGTGAAAGAGTTTAATACGTCCAGTGTCCTATAGAAAGAAAGAATTGTTCTAAAGGAAATGATATAACGCAAAATATATAATGCAAAATAATATACCAGCAACGCCTCTTGCCACACTCACACTGTAGACGGCGGAGCCAGTCTTGCAATTGCACCAATTTGTTTCTGTTTTCAGTTTCAATGGAGAAACAGAAGCTGCTTGGCAGATTCTCAATACTGATTTCACAGTTTTTAATCCTTATGAATGAAATTGCTTAAGTTCAATCTATATAGTAAAGATTTCTTCTTGTATTTCTATTTCTCCAGTGATTTCTGTTTTTATTTTCTATTGCACAAATCTATGAAAATGCTAGAGGCAGAATATTCTTTCAGGAAAACTTGCTTTGTAAAATTCTTATTACAAAATGCCTCCTTCTCTGCACAGTTGTGCTGGGAGGTTCTTTATAGCTCTCTCTGGCTTTCGGTAGATGAAACAATTTCTGGGCTGAGTGTTAGCTAAAATAATTTTTCCCTCATATTTTAAAAAAATCATTTACTCTATGGTTCCTTCACAGGTCCCACTATCAAGTGTGTTTTTTCTGGCTACTGTCCCCACCTCCTGTCTTGGCCTACAGCAGCTGGTCTTAAACACTATGCACTTGCTTTGTAGTCTGATTTTGTGCTTAACCGACTCATGTCCCCTTACATGTGGACCACATAAGTCAAGGAAGGAAACTGTTTTACATTCTACATGTTTACGAAGGGTTGTGTCGTTTCTTCTTGGACCCAGACTCTGGGTTGCTGGTGTGTGAGCTTATTTACTCAGGGTAAAACACAACTTCCAATTTGGAACTGATATGGCTTAACAAGTCTCATAAAAAGGATTGGAAAGATGTCTGGACATCAAAAAGCTCTTATGTGCCGACATTTTGTAGAACATAAAAGAATCTGGAACATATGGATTAAATTCCCCCTAAAATATACACATTCCTCTTTAAAAACTGCTTGGGACAAGTCACATTTTGGATTTCTTCAGCCTCTCTGTTTCCCCCCCTCCTGACCAGTCTTCCATTTGGGGACTTGATGTGAGTGGCCAGAGACAATTCCTCGATGAACCTGTAATTATCCATCTTAACGAGGTTTCAGAGACTTGCTTTTTCATTTTCAACCACTTTCAGCCTCTCCGCTGTGTGGTACTCATAGTCCAAATATGGGCTTTAGCGAAGACCTTTTTGGGCAATGCTACATCTTGAACATGCATAGTTTTATTTTTCTGAGGTCCTGGTAAGAAGGGTAGATTGTAATTCGATGTGGCTGACTACCTATTCCTTTTTGAAACTTCTTGTTGAACACATGACGGTTACAGCATCCTGGTTTTTTCTCCAACGATGGCTGCTCCTTCTCAGAGTCTAATTGACTGAGCTGCAGGAGAACTGGGATTTTGTTCACTGCTGTATCCCCAGGACTGAACAGTGCCTGGCATATAGTTGGTGTTCAACAGACGTTTATTGACTGGATGACTGAATCTCCTGAATGGAGTTATGCTTCAAGGCTTTAATCCTTAAGCTTCACCCTTGAGTTCTTCCTCTATCCTGACTTCCCTGGAAATCTCAGTCACTCTTACTCTCTCAACTGGCACCCATTGACCCGTCTATCTCCCTGCTTCCTGTCACAACTCCAATTATTTTCAGACACAGCAATCAGCTATCTTCCCATCACATTAGGAAAGATAGTCTAAATGCAATTCACTATCCTTACCCCAGCTTTGGAGTCAATCTTTCCTCCACTTTTGCTTTTCTGTCCCATTATCTAGACAGTTACAGCCTCCTTTACATTTCTCCATGCATTCCGTTTCTACTACCAATTCTCTAGGTTCCCCCCCCCCCCCACAATATTTTCTCTGAGCTGATCTCCCTGCCTTTCTTATATACACACTTTTTTATACACTGGTGGTAGATTTATAGTATACAGCCTTTGCTGTGCATATAGCTTTGTGTGTGTGTGTGTGTGTGTGTGTGTGTGTGTGTGTGTGCTCGGAAACTTTGAGTGCAATAGTCCCCCTCCAGAATAAGAAGATAATTTTGAAGCTAAATTCTCAAGGCCCTTCGCCACTCTTCCCCAGTCTATCTCTCGAAACTTATCAACAATTCAGATAGGGCGCGAAGGTGATTTATTTAGAAGCAATGTATAGGATGACTTGGCGAGGAGAGGGCACGTGTCGCTGGGAGCTGGAGCAATTCTCAGGGAAGCTTGCCCTAGAAATAAAGCTCATATTTCATACAAAGAAGGGCTGCAGACGAAGAGACAATTCAGAAAGTCCTCACCTGCTCCTTGCGCATGTTTTGGTACTTCTCATGTGTGTCTAGACTGAGAGTTCCTTAAGATGAGAAGCTATATGTCATTAAAGTAGAAATTGATGGGAGAATAGCAGGTTCTGAAAACAGTCAGATGTGGGTTCAAATTCTGACTATCATTTCCTAAGTTATAACTTCAGGCACGTTTTTTTAACTTCTCCCAGACTCAGTTTCTGCATCTATAAAACTGAGGTAAAATATCTAACGTACAGAATTTTTGCAAGATTAAAGTAAGAATATCCATTCTATGTTATGATTATTTATACTGTAGCAGATGTGCTCTTGAAACATCATAAGAACTCAGTAAATGGTAGATACTTTTATCATCATTGTTCTTCTTTTGACCCTTTACGTTTTTTTAGTTTAGAAAATCTCACTTACTCTAACATTTCTGTTATACAGAGATATTTTCTTTAATATCTATGTTAACATCTCTGTGTAACACCTCTGTATATAATTTAACATGTCTAGCACCCATCATAGAGATGAGTGTTTTACAACTCTCAATGTGTTTTGTTTTTTGTTTTTGAATAGTGAAAACAATGTTACTGACGTTTATTAACATGGCTATGTTGTTTTTTGGAGAGTTTCATTATTATTATGAAGATGCTAAGCCCCTCCCAAATCTAGTATTGACCAGCAACACACACAGTTGCTTTTTGATTTTTATGATTCTATTATTCAAAGCTTTCTATGTAGACAATATGATCCTCCAAATATTAACTGAGATTAATATTTATTGAGTATTTACTAGATGCTTGGTCCGTACTAAGTGCCAAAATTACTGAGTCAAACCCTGCTTTGGGAAGCATATATTGTGGGAACATTCCACCAAGTGTAAAGTGTTGTGAGAATGACTGACGGTCTGGATAGTCCTAAGAGCCTTCTTAGAGGAGATGATAATTGAATTGAATCTAGAAATGATTAATGGGCACTGTTGTTAACGGTGAGGGTGGAATCCCAGGGAAAGGAACCAGCTTGGACAAATGATAGGGAGGTTTGAAAAGAAATGGCTTGTGTTGAGTGGGCAAGCAATTAAGCATGATGACTTCAGAATTCCTACATAGGAGAGGCGTGGAAGTGGTCAGGTTGGAAGAAAGAACTATGGAACTTGCATGGCATCTTGACACAAAATTGGTAAACTCTTTACTGCCCATATTAAAAATGAGGAAGTGTGGCTACCGGATGCTATTGGAGGGAATAGATTCATCTTGCCTAAGTCATGCCCATGGCTCTGCAACTAGAACAGGATGGAGAATTGGCTGAAATGAGATGCAGAACAGCAGCCACAGAGGACGGTGAAGCCAGGTAATGAAAAGCCGCATAGCACGTTAAGGCTCCATTGCATGTCTTAACGTGGTCAACTTGATGCCTTAGAAAGCTGACTGGGTAGAGTGTGGAGGGAGCTCTGGGAGGGGAGAAGAAAGGTGGCAGAGAGCTGAATTAGGAGCAGTGGGATAGATCGAAAGAATGAGTAATTGAGTACATTATTTAACACTTTTTTTTCTTGACTCATAAGAAAAACTTTCTCAGGTAGTTACGCTAAAAGATTATAATACTAACTAACATTTATTCAAGTATTTCTATGTGACAAACATGGTTTTGGGCTCTTTCCATGGATTAATTTGTTTAATCTTGATGGCTACACTGTGTTTAGGAATCTACTATTTTTCTCAGTTTATAGGTTCGAAAACTGAGGCACAGGTAGGTTAACTAACTTGCCCAGAGTCATACAGCTCTAAAGATTTGGATTTAGGCTTAGAATCTAGGAGCCGTGATTTCAGAGCCAGTACTCCTAATGTCTGTTATACTGTTTATTCATGACAACAATGTTTGTGTATTTCTGTAATAAAATACTTAGAAGACGACTGAAGTGATGTATTCATTATAGTGTTCTGCATATAGTATGTGCTTAATTCATAGCTGTTGAATCCACAAGTGAGCTTTTTAAAAATTTTTTCATTAGATTTATTGGGGTGACATTGGTTAGTAAAATTATATAGATTTCAAGTGTACATTTCTATAATACATCATCTATATATCGCATTGTGCGTTCACCACCCAGAGTCAGTTCTCCTTCTATCACCATATATCTGATCCCCTGTACCCTCTGCTACCCCTTTCCCCCCTTACCCTCCGGTAACCACTCAACTGTTTTCTGTGTCTGTGAGTTTGTGTTTTTATTGGTTTATTTGCCTTGTTTGTTGCTTTCTGTTTATATGCCACATATGAGTAAAATCATATGGTTCTCAACTTTTTGTATCTGACTTATTTTACTTAGCATGATAATCTCAAGATCCATCCATGTTATTGCAAGTGGCAGTAGTTCTTCTTATGGCTGAGCAATATTCCATTATATACATACGTATATATCTTTATCTATGTCTATGTCTATGTCTATAGATATTGATACCACATTTTCTTTATCCAATTATTTATTGAAGGACGCTTTGTTTGTTTCCATGTCTTGGCCACTGTGAATAATGCTGCAGTGAACATAGGGGTACATATATCTTTATGGATAAATGTTTTCAGGTTTTTTTGGTAGCTACCCCAAAGAGGAATTGCTGGGTTGTATGGCAATTTTGTTTGTAATTTTTGAGGAACCTCCATCCTGTCTTCCATAGTGGCTGTGCCAATTTACATTCCCACCAGCAGTGTATGAGGGTTCCTTTGTCTCCAGAGCCTCTCCAACATTTGTTATTACTTGTCATGTTGATGATAGCCATTCTGACTGGGGTGAGGTGATATCTCATTGTTGTTTTGATTTGCATTTCCCTAATAGCTAGTGCAGTTGAGCATTTTTTTGTATATCTATTGGCTGTTTGTATGTCTTCTCAGGAGAAGTGTCTGTGCAGGTCCTCTGCCCAGTTTTTAATTGGATTGTTTGTTTTTTGTTGTTGAGTTGTTCTTTATATATTTTATCTTATCAGAGATATTGTTTGCAAATATCTTCTCCCATTCAGTTGGTTGCCTGTTTGTGGTTTTGTCAATGGTTTCTTTTGCTGTGCACAAGCTTTTTAGCTTGACATAGTTCCATTCATTTATTTTTGCTTTTACTTCTCTTGCTTTTGAGGTCAAATTTGTAAAATCCTCTCTGAACCCAAAGTCCATTAGTTTAGTACCTATGCTGTCTTCTATGCAATTTATTGTTTAAGTTCTTATATTTAGGCCTTTGATCCATTTTGAGTTAATTTTGGTATATGGTTGCAGCAGTCTAGTTTCATTCTTTTGCACGTGGCTTTCCAATTTTCCCAGCACCATTCATTGAAGAGGTTTTCTTTTCTCCACTGTATGTTTTTGGCTCCTTTGTCGAAAATTATCTGCCCATATATATGTGCATTTATTTCTGGGTTCTCAATTCTATTACAAGTGAACTTTAATAAAAATAATTACTCTCATTAATTGAGCATTTATGTGCCAGATACTAATCTAAGTGTTTTATATAAATTACTTAGATCTCATAATAACTCTCTGAGGTAAATACAGTAGAATGGTAGTACTTAATATTATTATAATCAATTAGGATTACAAAAGAGGTTTACCTATGGCATTTCTTTTGATCTACATAAAAATTATATAACATAGATAACAATTTGACCTGTTCTTTGAGGCTGAAAGGTGGGCTCTGGTCATGCAGCTAATAAATTCTGAAACTAGTACTTGAACCCCAGTCTTCTGATTCTGAATGTTGCTCACTTTGTACCATGCTATACTGCCTTTCAAAGATCTTTATGCATTATAAAATATTATTCACTTGTAAGGATTAAAATAACCAGAGACTATGCTTCAGGAGGGACATTTTGAGCTTGCCCTTGAAAGGTGGGAGCGCAGATGTTGTGAGAGAACATTTCAGGCAATCGGAATGGTTGTCAGAAGAAAAGAGGCTGGAAAGTGTGAGATATTTTTGATGATTAGCAGCTCAGGTGTGTGACAAGTACTTACCAAACTGTAAAGGCATTATATAAACATTAGTGGTTATTATTATGGAGGTCATGATTATTTTCTATTGGAGTGTGCCAATTTGGATTCTCGACACATGTTGTGTTTTGTTTGGATGAAAGGAGAATTCTTAAACCATTCAAGCAACTGGAACACACATTTTACACACATATACATTGGAGGACTGGACCCCTGCCATTCCTATTTTTATATGTTGAAATCTCTAACTGTCTAATCGTGGTGGTACAAAGTTCACTCCCTCAGCAGCCAAGATTGATTTTTCTTTTGAGTAGACATGCTTCACAGAAGTACCCTTTCCCGTTACGTTTTGAAAGTCATCAGACATGCTGTTATAAATGATCACGGAAGATTACTGGAGATGCTGCAAAATAATAGTGAACCAAGTAGCATCTGTAATTTCCAAGGATGGCTTGCAATCATCACTCAAAATGAACCCTATCTGAGTGCAGGGCTGAACTTTTTCTTTTCCTCCCTCTCCTTTCTTTTTACTACTTTATAACATAGCTGAAATAGATACTGCACCTCATGAATTTTTATGCAAAATATTAAGTTGCAAGCCACTGCTGTGCAGACAAACTCTCCTGGTGAAGATGAGAGTCAGACTGCACAGTTCAATGGCTGACGTCCTTAGATAAAGAGACTCCGTGTCAAACTGGCCAACTGAGAGTAAAAGTGCATGCTGGTTGCTGACCCAAAAAGAGTTTTGGATGCCTCTTGGTTTAGATTCTCATAGGCTGAAAGGAAAACGATTCCACATTTGCTGTCAGAATTGCTACCTGCCTAGGTAACTGTTTTCTTAAGACATTTTATGTATCTCAATCTCTCATATGGATAAGCCATGAGAAAATGAAGTTTTCCGAGCTGGCAACTGTTGAGCCACCCTTCCCTGTCCCTTCTGGGCTCAGATGCATCAATCCCCAGGTCCTATTGATTCTATTTCATTAATATCGCTTGAATCCACATCACGTCTCTCTACCATGTTTCCACAGCCCAGCTCAGCCTCTCCTCTTTTCTCAACTATACCATTGTAGCTGCTTTTGACTTGATTTCTCTTTCTGTTATCTCCTCCCCTTCCATCTAACTCGTTCTCAGCTGCCAAAGTGATATTTCCACCTTCCAGACCTTGTTGCGTGGCTCTTTGTTGTAAAATCCCTGATGGCTCTCACATTACCTGAAGAAGTCCAACCAGCTTCTACCAATTAAACTTCCAGTTACTTCCCTGCCATCTTATTCCTGAGCTACCAGTTGTTTTCCAAATATACCACGTAATTTTCTGTTGCTGTGCCTTTCCGTACCCACTTTCTGAAGCTTTTCCTGATTTCAACCCCTCTTCTAGGGAAGAGGAAGAAAAGTATTTTTTCCTTCTTCTGTGTCCCAAAATTTAGAGGAAGTGCTTCCTTTAATAAATGTAATCCAGGAAAAAATTGTTGAGGGCCTACTATGTACCAGACACTGTATCTTGTACTTGAGACTAAGTTATGTCACACTTCGGTTGGGGCAGTTGGGAGATGGATGAGGAAACAGATAATCATAATCCAGTGATGTAAATATTATAATAAAGAAATGCTCACTATATTGTACACTTGAAACTCTTATAACCAATATAAGATTGTATACCATCTATACTTAAATAATAAAAAGCAGTGTTCACATAAAGATCAGAGGGAGACGTTTTTAGGCACCATATCTGAGGTTACCTGCCTTTACATATCCAGTCATTCTCTACCATAGTCTCCAGTTTTATTTTCTTCACGGCATTTATTATCTAAGCTTATCATGTTTATTCTATTGTTTCCTTATTTGTTTTTGTCTCCTCCACTGGGAGGTGAGCTCTGTAAGAGTAAATCCTTTGGCTCTTTCATTCACTCTTTTTTTATTTTCTTTATTTTTTATTTTATTTTATTAAATTTATTGAGGTGACAATTGTTAGTAAAATTACATAGATTTCAGGTGTACAATTCTGTATTACATCATCTATAAATCCCATTGTGTGTTCATCACCCAGAGTCAGTTCTCCTTCCATTACCGTATATTTGATCCCCCTTACCCTCATCTCCCACCCCGCACCCCCCGCCCCCCTTACCCTCTTGTACCACTATGTTTAGAATAGTGCTTGGCATATTGCAGGTGCTTAAGAAATATTTATTGGCTAAATAAATGTGGTTGGAGAAAGCTCCTTGCTCCCTTCTCCCTATCCTCCTCCTTTTTATTTTTCTCTAAGATGAGCTAAGAATGGCCTGAGCTCATACTAATTGCATCCACCGAGTCATTATAACTGTGGTGTGCTTGATGAGAAGTGTAACTTTTATTTCATTCTGGGGACTTATCTGACCGTCTATTACTCATAGTCATTTGTTCGTTTGTGTCTATTCATTAACCATACCACAAATGTGCTAACCGCCTGGCTAAATGGAGGAAAAGAAAGATGAATAAGATGAAGTCCTTCGAGTAACTCATTACACTAGATTAAACGATACATCAAAATAGTGCTTTTAATTGCAGTAAACAGGAAGATTTTGATGAAGGCACAAACGTCTTTCATTGCGCCTCATACAATACCAATGCCAATCACATTCTAAGCTCTGTCTGTTAGGTAGCTTTTGTTTTCTTAAATTCTCTCAAATATGCAAATCAGTAGATATTTATGAACAGCTACTTTGTCCCCTATGCTTAGATATGGGGGATATGTATAAATGGGAATCTCAGGGACCATGCTTCTGAGAAACTGACAGTGCAGTAGACTCTTCCCAAAATTAATTTGAAGCATTCTACAGCAGGGTATCAAAATCCTAGTTAAGGAGGCAAAACAAACATGTTAACCATGGTCAATCAAATACAAGTTGTTATCACATTTGGATTTGAAATTCCTTTCTGCAAAGTCGAAGTGGGAACCAGGTTAGATTACAGAGCTTTTCAATGTGAGAAAAGTGTGATTCCCAGTGGATACTCTATTTTCTTTAGATTACATTCTTAAGAAAAATTTTCATGGAGGACCCATATCAGAGACATTAAATGATTTACTATACAATGTTCTATACAATAGTTTTTATAAGCACAATTAAATCTAGTAACTTGTATTTATGCAGCCAGGAGCTGCTTTATATATGCATATATTCATCTCATTTAATTCTCACCCTATGTTGCGGATGCTCTTTTATCCCCACTTTACAGATGGAGAAACTGAAGCCTAAGAGGTTAAGTAACTTGCCAGAGACACATAACCAGGAGCAGTAGAGTCAATAATGACATCTGGGCAGCCTGACAGTGGAACCTGTGCCCTTAACTCTTCCACTGACAAACAAAGCAAGCAGTATAATGGATATTCTTGTGTGATTCCTCCATGGAAACAGTGGTCATGTTATTAAAGGGCAACTCTGGACAGATCTGTGATTGACTGTGGAGCCTCTGATGGTTCCTTGACCCTATGGTGAAGACCCTAGAAGAATGGTTTCGTAGTATGAATATCTTTCCTAATTACTTAGCAGTTTCTGTCATGGGCCAGACTGTAGGCATTATGAGCCCAGTGTGGCCTGATAAGGCTTAGTGTATTTGGCTGAGGGCAGGGCTTTATATTTGGGAAGTCACAGGAGCAGACAGTCGAGTCGACATTCCATACGAAGGTCAAGAAACCCAACAAGCTTTCCTCCCTTGATGACAGACCACCTCATTTCCACATGGAGAGAGGCCACGGGGGGATCTGCAGACAAAACCACGGTTTCCCCTGGAACCAGCTTTTGATCAGTTATAGCACTTGGGTTCAAGTTTTGACTGGCTAAACCCCCTGGAAAGATTTCTGTTGCTGACTCTTGAAAAAAAAATTGTCCAGGCGGTACCTCTTGGTTTTGTCTACCAAATTGAAGAGGACATAGCTGAAAGAATATGCTGCAAAATCCAAATGATAGAAAAAAACACAGCCTGGGCCCAATTTTGTGCATTTTCTGGCTTTTTTTTTTTTTTAAATACTGCAGACGAACTTTACGATAATGCTCTGAACTAACAACTCCTTTAAATGACTCCATAATGAGAAAACTCTTTTGTATGAATTTGTGAAGTTCACTGTCAATTCAGATCAATAGATCCTGTACCAGCTGATTTTTTTAAATGCAATTTATTGGAGGGAGTAAAAGGCTGTATGGATTGGATTGCTTGTTCCAGCTTTGAAAGATAAAGAACAGACTCAATAGCAATGAGACTAAAGTGTCTCCTTGCCATCTCAACACCTTCGCTTCTCTCACCAATTCCCACTCCTGGTTTTCATTTTTTAGTGCCCTATGTATAATCACCCTGTCTGGGGCTGTTGCAGATGCATGAAGAAGTAGTACTTTGAAAAATTCAGAGATGAGATATGATACTGCCTGGATAGTGGATGTAGAATTCCAGCATCTCTGTTCATGAATTTCTTTCAAACCTTCTACTATAACCATAACTTGGAAGAATACTGCTCTCAGTTGCTGTTGGCTCCATCCTTAGCTCCAGGGTTCCTACTTCCCAGGCAGAACTGACCTATCATCCCTTTGAAATTTTTTGAACTTGTTTTTTTAAGGAGGTTTCCTCCTTGCACTAGAGTAGACTAGAGAGTTGATATTAGAATTTGATTGTCTGGTTTCAAATCCTAGCTATATTATTTAGACCTTAGGAGAATTGCTTAAGTTCTCTGAGCCTCAGTTTCTTCGTCTTTAAGATAATGATAATAGTGCCTAACCTCGTAGGGTTAATTAAGATGTAAAGTACTTATGTGTAAATTATAGTGCTCTGCTCATGGAGTTAGTCAATTAATATTTCTTATAAATACGCATGAGCGTGTGTGTGTGTGTGTGTGTGTGTGTGTGTGTGTGAGTGTAAATGTCTCCAAAAATAACAAATTATGTCTTTTCCTTCTCTGAATCCCAGAATTTTGTATAGGCTGTAGCACATGGCAGGTGCTCAGTAAATGTTAATTGAATTAATGGCAGTAATGAAACCTAGCAATGATGATTCCACAGATTTTTTTCAAGTCAACTCCTAAATTAATGTTCTCCTTTGCAATTGGTCATGGCTCTGCTATGAACTCAGCATGACCTCAGGGGAGTGATGGTGGTCTTTTCTAGAATGAGGAGTTGGCATGCTATGGTCTTTGGAGCTTTGAAATTCCTCGCTCTCTCCTCATTCTCTCTTCCTTGCTCTGGTTTGTCCGAATAACCAGAAGTTGGGCACTGTTAACATGCCGGCTGTTGTTCTCTATTGTTTCTAGGGGCAGCAGACCCAGAAGTCCTGGATCAAACTGTTGGCTGATTCTGACAGCAAGGACTCAAATTTAGGAGTGAAGAGGTTTTTCCAGGAGTTAGAAGACCTCCATTCGAGTCCTAGTTGTCTTTCTCTGACTGTGAACTTGGGCAAGTCAAGTAACCTCTGTTTTCATGCTTTCTAAGTAGACATGGCGACCCTTGCTCTGTTTATCACTCAGCGTGTAGTGAGGTTCCAGGAAGATTGAGTCTTGTACCATGAGCACAGTTGTAGTCATGCCACCATGGTTTTGGGGTTGGGGTGTAATGTTTTCCTTTCCTTGAGAGTTTACAGAGATGAGCGCATGGTGAACTTTCAAAGTCAATAGACATTTCTTGAGAGTGGTCAACTCATGTTTAAGTTATGGACAGAAAAAAGAGTTGTGAAGTATAGGCCGTTGAGAGCACTGGATTCCAAACCCCTGTTCAGTGACAGGTGGGTATTATTCATCCTGCTTTTCACATGAGAAATTTAAGAGAGAAAGAAGTTACACAAGGTATCCAAGGCCATACAACTTTTAAGAGAATATGCTTGAGATTCAAACGCAGGTTTATCCCACCATGTCCCTCTATTGCTTCCCAAAACTGAGGTGGAGGAAGCCTAATATTGTTAAATTGGCATAACATCTGGCAATTTTTATCTGTATGCTGAAGCATTGTTTGAACTCTGAAAGAAAACAAATTAAATACTTCTGTATTTGTGCATTCTATCATCCTTTGACAAGTGGCACCCTCCTACATAGAATCTTATTCTGGCTCTTTGTCAATTTATGATTACACTGATGGGGACATGTTACTCTAAGAGAACATAGTACAGAGTCCTCTCTTCCTGCCTGAGTTTTGTCTTTTCCCCCCCTCTGCCAAGGTGAATGCATCTGGCCTGTTGCCAATAGGATAAGCAAACAGTAATCAGGGGAACTGAAGCCCAAGAAAGGTGAGGGGATGCTACAGAAGCCCTGGCCTTGCAAAGTGAATGCCAGGCTTTTGACCCAATAAAGTATATACTACTGCTCTGAGCGAATTTCTGTATAAGGCTGTTAGACCGTCTCACAGGGAATCAAAAAGACATTCACCAAGTTCTGTCAATTCTAGCTCCTTCGTATCCCTTAATTTTGCCAAACTCAGTCTACCTCATTGCTTTTTTTCCTTGTTCAGGCTGCCATCATCTTGAACCCTAATTACTAAGAGAGCCTCCTCAAAGGTTTCCGCTCATTTTTTTTTACCTTCTACCCCCATTTCATCCATTCTCTGCACGACAGTCAAGATGGTCTCCCTAAAATGTGGGTCATGTCACTCCCTGTGCAAAACAGGTCAATGTTCCTTGATGTTCTTTGGGTAAAATCCAAACTCCCTAAGAGGAGCTATAAGCACCTTCAGAATTCTACTTCTCTAAGCTCATTCCTTGCTCACCGCTGTCTTCCCAAAAATCTTCTAGGACCAGAACTTCTGCAACATTAAATGATGTTCAGACTTCGGAACCCACCATGCTTTTTGTTGTTTCTGGGCAGAAGCATGTGTTGTCCCTTTTGCCTCCTTCAAAGCTCTTTCCTCCTACACATGACTTATTATTTTATAAAAGATTACTTAGAGGTGCCTTTCCCTGGAAAAGTACAGTTGACTCCTCCAACCCTCCAAACAACTGGCCAACAGGGGAAGGATTAGACTGATTGTGTGTCAGGGAGTAGAGCTATGGATAATATACAAAAAGTTACGGAGCACAGACATTAGCTAAATTTGAGGAAGACGTTTCCAACAGTCCAAAGACTGGGTGAGAGAGCGAGTTCCGAATCACTGGAAGCGAACAGTAGAGGAGAGACAGGCCCTTGGAAGGGAGGGTGTAGAACAGTTTCAACACTGGGACAAGGTGGAAAAGGGAGAGAGGAAAACTAGATGATTTTTCACTGTCTCTCCTGAGGCTTTATGAGTTTAGTCTCCATAATCACATTAAGTAAACAAGCAATTTTCTCTTTGGTCAAAGTTTGGGATTAAACAAAGCTGATGTTTTTCTCTTGCTTCCTTCTCTTCTTTTTTTTTTTTCTTTCTTTGAATCCAAACAATTTTGTTGAGACCTACTAGGCTTATTGCAGATAAAGAACAGAGAGTTTAATATTCACCAGCATAAATAATAAAAAAACAGGCTGAAAGCAAAGATAACAAGCCATGTGCCCCTTGTGGTATTTGTATGCCTTAACTATAAGGAAGAGAGCCCCCTCCCACTTTCTCGTTAAAGCAAAGAGGAGAGCTTGGCTAAGTAAAAATGAGGATCTTGGGTAGGAGGGCCCTCCCAGCTGTTTGTGTGGAGCACAATGGGACAGGGCACCTTCTCTTGGCTTCCCCTTGTCAGGGATGAATTTACCCAGATGCACCACTCCATCAACACCAGGATGGAGCAGGAAGGAAGGATGGAGGGATGCTGATTTTTAGAGAGGAAAGCTGCTTGGTGAGCATTTTCTATATACTCTTTTCTTTGAGAGAGATGGCAGCTCCAGAACACCTACACACACAGGTTGGAGCCCCCAGCACTAGCTGTCCTAAAGCATATGCATTCATTAATAAATTCTATAAGTGTCTGTTGAGCACCTACAGTTACTGTTCTAGGTGGTAGCAATATAGTGAACAAGACATAGTTGCTATCCTCATGAGCTTATATTCCAGTGGGAGATATGGAACAAGTAATCAAATAAAAAACATATTGTGCTTTTAGGTGATGATAAATGCTGTGGAAGGTAAAGGGCTAAGTTACGCTGCAGTAACAAACAGGCTCCCAGTCTCCGTGGCTTAAAATCAGCAAGCTTATTCCTTGCTCCTGCAATATGTCTACCATAGGTTGGCTGTACTCCTGCTCCATGTTTTTTACTTCGAGACCCAGACTGACAGAGCAACCTCAATCTGGAGCATTTCGGGTCATGGTGACAGAGAGGAAAGATAGAACAAGCCACACACTGGCTCTTCTCTTAAAGCTTCTTCCTGAAAGTGGGACACATTGCTTCTATCCCTATTTCATTAATCAAAGCAAATGAACATCTGCTCCTAACTTCCTTTATTCTCCTACTAGGTGGGGCATCACAGGGTGGGAAATGGGGGCATTTGGTTGACAGTGGTACAGTCCAACAACACACATTCAACCCAGGGGTCTGGAAAGTATTCTCTGAATGAAATAAGGAAGTAACCCACATGAAGACACAGACAATGCCTGTTCTAGGTAAAGGGAAGTGAAGCACAAAATTCTGAGGGAGGAAGGAGAGTGATATGTTTGGGGAACAGCAAGAAGGCAAGTTTGGCTGGGGCCCAGAGAGCAAAAGAAGAGTGATAGGAGATGAGGCCGGGGAACTAGCAGGGGCAAGTCACCAAGGCAAGACAGAGGTGCCATTGCCAATCTATGAGTGTCTATTGAGTGCTCATGGTAGACCAGCTACTTGTCTAGGCTCTCAGGACTTACCTTGGAATCAGACAACAAATATTGTAGAACTTGACATTGTAGTGGAGAGCAAGAGACCATAAACAATAAATGTAAAGAGTAAATTACATAACATCTTAGCTGGAGAGAAGTCCCATTAAAAATAGATAAGAATAAATGGGATCAGGAGTAGAGGGATGGTGGGCTACAATTTTAAATGTTGTGGTCAGTGTCAGCACCCCTTAAAAAGTGACATTTGAGCAAACACTTAAAGGCAGTGAAAGCATTAGCTATGCAGATGTCACGGTTAAGAAGACCAACAATTTGGACTTTAGTCTGAGATGGGAAGCCTTTGGAATGCTTTCATCACAGAGTGTCACAATCTGACTTTAGTGTGAAAAGGATCCCTCTGGCTGGGGTAACGCAGGGAAGAAATGGGCAGTGCAGCTGAGGTGAGGCTGGGCTGGAGGTACCAGCGAAGGCAGTGGGGGCGCTGTTGCCTCCTATTAGTTCACGTGAGACATGGAGACTTGAAGGAGGGTGGTAAGTGTGCAGGCGGAGGTGGTGAGAAATGGTCAATGTTTAGATATTTTTTAAGGATGAGTAAATACCATTTGGCACATATGGATTGGAGGACTTCTAAGTTTCAGTCTGTGTACGGTTCTCATTTACTGAGTTGGGAAAGGCTGCAGAGGAACAGGTAAGGGGCAGGTGGCAAGGTACAGGATGCAGGAATGAATGGGAATCAAAAGTTTTCTTTTGGGCTCATTAATTCTAAGAAGCCAATTAGACATCCTGGTGGGAATTTTGAGAAGCGTATTCGTCAACAAGGTGGAACTAAGGGAGATTTGGGGGCTGGAGAGTCACAATTATGCATCATGACTGGATAGATGATATTTAATTGTGAAACTGGATGAGCATGCTTTGCATGTGCAAATAAAAAGAGAAGCACTGAGATGAGGATTGAGCCTTGGGGCCTTCTAACATTTAGAGACTAGAATGAGGAGTTAGCAAAGAAGCCCGAGAAAGGATAGCCAGCAAATCTAATAAACCAATGAATGAGCAAACAACAAACATGAAACAAAACAGGAAATGTGTTCTTCCAGAAGATAAGAGAGACAAGTATTTCAAGAGGGAGAAGGAAGTTAACTCTGCCAAATGTTACTGAGAAGTCAAGTATGCTTGAGACTGAAAGTTATCCATTGTCTTCATGAAGGCGGGAGGCATTGGTGGCTGTTCTAGGGCGGTTTGGGGGACATGCTGGGGACGAGAACTTGGAGTATTGTCATTAGAGAACAGAAGGTAAGGAAATAGAGACAATAAGAACAGGCAATCCTTCTTCGACTAATGTGGCGGTGACTGGAAAGAGCTCTGGGGGCAACAGAGGTTTCCTCCTCTTTTTGTCTGTTTTGTTTCCATTTGGTTTTATTTTTGTTCGTTGAAATGGGAGGTAGTACCGTGTTTCCTGAAAATAAGACCGGATTTTCTATTAAGTTGTGCTCCAAATGACTCATTAGGGCTTATGTTCAGGAGATGTCATCCTGAGAAATCATGCTAGGGCTCATTTTCCAGTGAGGTCTTATTTTCGGGAAAACACGGTACATCACTGTTGTGTTCTAATGGGAATGGCCCTTTCAAGTCATGGACCTGTCCTACATATCAGAGCCGTGTGGCCCTTCACAGCTGACAGGCTCTTACACATTAACTTGGCCATTTTGGCTTGGTTTTGTTCCTTCCTCAAAGCCACTAAGCGATGTAATAATAGAGGCAAAAGTTGCTTTTGGAGCCGGTTTCTCTCAGGTCATTGTGACTCGTCGATTTTATCTGGTACCAGCAGTATGAGAGCCTTCCTCTCGAGGAACATTATTTAGCACTCCTCAGTCCTCTTACTGTTTGGTGGCACTGCCTTCTGACTTCTGATTTCTTCCTGGCGTATGTTACCTTACTGAGGTCTGCAACCCCCCCTACTAGGAGTCATTGTTAGGTCTTGGGAACCATCATGAAGGAACTGTGTCTTTCTTTGCATAGACCTGACTTCACATTGTTCTAGGGCTGTAGAGTCATCACTGCCCTTAGAACCGCAACCAGTTCTCAAGGAAAGTTTTGGAAGTAGAAGTAAAGGGGCTCTTATTTTAGGTTCATGATTTTGCTTCGCTCTGGTTCCTCTCAGTTAGGTGTCACCCACAGATGTGAAAGACATCCCTGAGTCTGCAAAATTAGCATCCAAGTCCAGCCCACAACCAATTAGTCAGCATGAGCCTGTCACTCGTTTCTTTGGTTTTTCTGCCTGTTAGTTCTATTTTCCCATCTTAACGTGGGATTTATGGATTCTTGGTGGTCTGTACCTGGAAATCTGTTTCCATTCAGCAAATTTATATTTCAATTTTGGTCTTTTTGAGCCAAGGCCAGAGTTTTTGTCTGCTCTTTAGAAAATAAGGAATTGTGTCCCTTCTCTAGGCCTGTTCTGAGGACGTGGGTGACTGTTCGGAGCATTTTGCTTATCGGTATTAGGAGGACCACTTTTTCTGAAAGCTTACGTGAGCCTTGAGCATATGCGTATGTCCAAAGTCCCCACAGCTTCTAAAATTCATCTAGTCTTTCTTGAGAAAATGATCAAGGCCTTGCTTCCTTTTGTTCTAAATAAAATGTTAAGTGCCAAGATTACTTAGATTGTGCTCTAGTTGAGAGGTTTTATATTTGTCCACCTAGCAGAGGTTCTTGGCCTTCAGGGAGACCATGTAATTTTGTTGGAATATGAAGGAAGAGTGAACAGTAGAGTTCTGGAATTTTTTTCTGGAATCTTCTTTTGTTGACAGTTCTAAGAATACTCCACTCTTCTTTAGTCTCTCCAGGAACATATTGGGATGAAGTGAAAACAGACTAAGATTTGTATATACTCAAATAGACTTGGATTAAGATCAAAGTTTACAGCACTATTTATTGACTCTGATTTTGAACACAATTTCGGTCTCTTTTCCTCTGTAAATTAAAAATAATCAGACCTATGCCATTGAATTTTAGTGAGCATTAATAATAATGCATCAAGTACTCAGTATAAATAGTAGCTATAAAATCAATATCATCATACACTATGCTAGGCAGTAGGTAAACAATAGTGAATAAGAAATAATCTTTTACTTTCAAGCATCTCCTGGTCTAGTGGGACATATAAAGGAATAGCTGCAACAACACAGCAAATGGAATGATAGATTAAACGCAAAGTTTTAAAGAAGTCTCGTGTGCAGGAAGTATGATAGAATTGCTACCTGAGCTAGGGTTTCATAAAGCATACAGGACATTTTGATTAATAAATGTGTTACAAACAAAGGGATGGAGATATGAAACTGTATTCTGGCCTTTGAAATGATGAGTGAGTGAAATAAAGTTTCTAGTAGGATAATGGTAGTTCCCTAAAGCTAAATCTCTCTGTATTCTCTCCAAACACCATACATACCAATAAGGAGAGCAAACAAAACCACCCATAATCTACCTACAGCACTAAAAGGTATAGAATACTACAAAGGCCATTTCTGTGCAAGTAGGACATGGCAGGCAGAATAATACCCCACCTCGAAGATGTCCACATCCTAATCCCTGGAAACTGTGAATATGTTAGTTTACATGGCAAAGGGGAATTAAAGTTGCAGAGAAAATTAAGATTGCTAATCAGATGATCTAGAGATAAGATTGCCCTGGATTATCTTCCTCATAAGTGGAAGGAGGAAGAAGAGAAAGGACCAGAGAGATGGCAGTATGAAAAGGACTCAGTAAGACATTGTTGGCTTTATAAATGGAAGAATGTGGCCACAAGCCAAGCAATGTGGATGACCCCTACAATTTGGAATAAGCAAGGAAATACCATGTATTCATTCTCTCCTTGAGCCTCCAAAAGGAACTCAGTTCTGCCAGCACCTTAAATTTAGCCCATTGAGACCCATTTCGGACTTCTGACCTCGAGAATGCTAAGATAATAAAATTATGTTGTTTTAAGCCACTAACTTTGTGATTATTTGTTACAGCAGTACTAGGAACAGTCAACTCTGCATCAAAGTTTTGAACAATAAATTGTAAAACAGCATATGGATGTCAAGGCAAAAAGACAAAGTTACTTAAAAAGAAAAAAAAATCAAGGCGTTGGAATTCTCAACAGCAAAATACAAAGAAAGACGATTTTGAAACACTATTTTCAAAGAACTTGATGAAATACAATTTTAGTGAATGATTTTGTATCCAGCCAACTTGTACTTAAAAATCAAGGTTAAGGAATAACAGTTTTAAACATGCAAGACTTCAGGGAATACTGCACTTAGGAGCACCTGCTGAGTAAGCACTGACTGGGGAAAGTTTGGCACATTGGTGGGCATTGAATATATCTAACTGTGGATTTCAGACTTAACAAAAATGGAGCAAGATCTAAAACCAAAACAAGGATACAGAAAAATGTTATGTGAATTTTATGTTTTCACTAAGTAGAACTAATGTAACAAAACATGGAGGAGAAAAAAAGAGTTAAAACAAAAAAAAGGTCAGTGATTGATCCATAGGTTATATGTGAGTCAGAGGATATATTAAAAGATGAAAAACCAAATAGTAGTAGCCCAGGTAAGGAAAAATATAAAAAGGGTATTAGATGATGGTAGCTACTAGAACAAAAAATGAAAACCTCTTCCATATCAAAAGAAACATCAAAAAGAAAATAGAGAAAAATAGATCATATAAAGAAAAGTAAATATTTTACAATACAAACCATATGCTACTTTTTATATACGAAAGAAGGGAAATTTGGGGAAATTGAGGTAAAAAAGGATAAATAACTTTGGACCTAACATAATGAATGCAGAGCCGAGATTAAATGCAGTCTGTTTGACTCTAGATCACAGACTCTTAGCTTAAATGAAGGCAGCCATGAGATCTTCTTGCCAAGAAAGTTAAATTCTGAACTGCTTGTGTCTCTCAAATGCACTTACAGGTTTAGATAATGATCAATTATGATCTCTGCTGAATTCCTTACAACTTTATCAAACAACTCTTAAATTCATCTAAAAAATGCCTGTTCTTCAAAGAATGGTGATGAACAAAGTGGATGATGAACAAATGCACCATATATTAAACCATGAGAGGAAATACGCAATAATTGAAATAGTGAGGTAGTATCATGTAATTAAACACACAAAAGTCCCAATTAAGAAGTGAAAATGTATTACATATGAATTAGAGAATACAAAAAATTGCCAAACACCATTAATATGCCATTAAAAACAGTAGAACAGAAAATGGAATTGAATATCACATTCTGGAGTGACACTGAGGCTTTAAGTTTTGAGATATTAGATTAAATGACAAACTGGCAAATAGTCTGATTTGACCAGGTAAGATAAAATATCTGTTCAGGAAAGAAAGAGATAATCTATCGTGAGAAAATATTTACAACAAACATGATAATGGTTAATGTCTTGATTATCGAAAGAACACGTACAAGTTGCAAAAATATCTGAAGACCCTCAAAGATAAATATATGATACTTGTTATTTTTATACCGATTAAAGTACTAATAATTTGGAAAATATACTGCTTGAATTTGTGGTTATCTATACCTATTAATAGTTGCCGGATCGATGAATACAAACCTTTTAGAAAGCATATTAGCAAATGTGGATGAGTAATTATACAATGCTCACACATTTTGAATTTTTAAATTTTGTTTCTATGAATTTATCCTAGGGAACAAATGGAATAAAAGGAAAAAAGGAAGATATTCACTATGGTGTCATTTATACTAGCGAGACTTTGGCAACAATCTAAGCATCCAACGATAGAAAAATTGATATGAAAATTATGAGAAATTGATTTAGGAGACTATTGTGTGATAATTCTAAAGATACAGAGCAATATTCAGATGTTCTAAATACATAAGAAATAAAAATAACAAAAAATTATATGCATCTTTGGAAAGTCGACTATGTCTGAACATAGATAAGTGTAGGAAGAGAACAAGTAGATTAAAATGCTTTGTTTTGTTGAAAATAGAAGATTTTATAAAGTCTGTTCTACTTTCCATGTTTCATTGTGATTATACTATCATTGTAGTGATTATACTATATTATACTGTTATACTATCATCACTACATTTTCTCTTTGAGCTCCAAGTTCAATTTCTATTATAGAAATTTACTTACCATATTTTTTTCATATATTTTAATTGTATGTTTGCCAGTTCCTCCATTAGATTGTAAACTTCCTGAGGGCATCTCTGACACTAGTATATTGCCTGCATAGTCAGTACTCATTTACTATTCATTGAATGAGTGATTATAATTGTGAGTAAATTAAGGTCTGGAATGACAGAAGGAAGGAATCCCCCTAAAATGAAGCACGTAATGGCCATAACATCCCAATCCAATCAGAGGTTCATTTCTGGTGTATTACTATAAAATATTTTTTGTCCTGTTGTGTGTCTGGGCTGGTGGAGGGGTATTGGAGAGGAATGAAGCAAGCAGCAAAGGAGAAAAGAGGAATCTTAGTTAACATGAATTTTTGAATGGCATTGGTTTGGATTCTCATCTTTCTAGCATAACAGTTCTCTTAGCCACTAAATCAGCATCTAGAACAGACTGATTTCCTTCCAGTAGCAACACAGAAAAGCCTGTTTATTGGTTTGAGTGAGGACTGTGACTTCCATCAAGCCAGGCTGTAAGATGTAGTTCCTGGGAAAACTAGGGTAAAGGGACGTGCTTTCTATCCACTGCTCTGTGTTTTATCTTTGGGTCAAATTAGCTCCTCCAGAATGCTGTGTCCTTGGGCCGTGTTAGTTTAGGAATTTACTGAGAGGTTTGATTGATGTCCGTTTGTTATTACTCCCTTGATATTATGAAGAATAGAATACTTTGATTTTGATCACTGTTATTTGAAAATAACATTATTGTTCTTGAGAAAATGCATAGCCCCGTCTGTGTTTGTTTTAGAATTCCAACTCCTGTGAGACCAGGCACGCTGGCTGGCCATTGTAGCCAGAGAACTTCAGCTTTCAGCCTGATGCCAGACATACAGGACACTCAGTCGAGTTGAATAAATGAATACGTTTGTTGACAACCACATTTTTTTTCTTCAGCTCATTATCTTTCACTTAAAATCTCATGTGAGAAATTTTTCCTTTGAGGAATTAGTTGTTTTCTCTTTTTCTATATGAAAGTTCAAAAAATATGCTTCTTCTTTCCCATCCTCATCTCCTCCTCCTCCTCATCTTCTTCATCTTCATCTTTTTCTCCTGCTTCTCCTCCTTTTTCATACTACAGCTACTAGAAATTTTGCAACCAAAAATATTTGTAGCTAATTCTAATGCAGTGTCCTGGGTATTGTCATGTTTACTTCCTCCTTTTTTTCCAGGACTCTATTTAAGTCCACAGCCCTGGAACCAGACTGACGTGATTTGAAGCCTGGTCTCCCCACCTAGCCCCTTGGAGCCTATTTCCTCATTGTAAAATGGGAGTAACCTCTCTCCTCCCTGGTCCACTGTGAAGAGTAGATAATCAAAGAGCTAGGCAACATACCTTGATCACTAAATCCTTATTCCCTCTTTCTTTATTGTTAATTATCTCAAAGCATTTTTTGGGGAAAGGAATAGGATTTAAATGAGTATTAAAAATACCCGATTGTGGAGGGCACTCCGGTTGTTGGGCGCCGAACCAAATGTGTGTTGTGTGTTTGGGGGATGGGAACAATTATGAAAACCATGCTACCTACCTTCAAAGTACTTCCAGGCTTGCAGTGGAGAGAGCGAGGTGACTTTTTTATGAAGTACTACTAGGAGGAGTTGTGGTTTTTTGGTTTTTTCTTCACTATGGTCCAGAGAACCTGAAGTATACAAAGGTTCCCTGGCTACCCTTTGGCATTGTCAGGTAGTTGTAAGCTTTTGGATCTCAGCGGTGATTTGTCCTCCTACTTCTGCTTGCAACTTATGGCACTTAGCAGGAATCTCACCCTCTGCCAGACCAACTTTGGAAACAGAAGACTTGTCTCTGTTAGGGAACGTGGATGTGGTGTGTGTGAAAGGCAGAGAGGATAAAAGGGAGTTATCTCATTTGATACTGATAACACAGGACTGGTCTTCAGACCACGCTGTGAATATGGGCCACTGGGGTAAATAATGACCACGTGGACAAACATGTGTGTGATATGTAAGGTGACGCTAAGGGAAGAAGCACAAAGGTACTCCCATGACTTGGGAGGGAGACACATACTAGTGCAGCCCCAAGAAAGCTCTCCATGACCACTTATTCCCATGCTATCACACACTTGCAGTGTTGGTTATTTTTTTCAGGTGTGAAAATATATAAACTTGTAAGTTAGAAATGGTATGTACCTTGTCTGCACTGCTGGACTTTCACACACTGCTGCTATTTGGTTTTATGCGTTTCTCTCCTCCAGTGAACTGTGAGTTCCCAGAGGGCACTGTCTATGCCCTATTCAAGTTTGAGTCCCAGACACCAGTACAGGGCCAGGGACATAGTAGGCGTTTAGTGAATGTTTGATAAAAATCCAAACTCTGCTCTCTTGGAGCTCACAGTCCAGTGCGTGAAGTAAACCAGTACATTTTAGACAACCTCTGTTTGGTGAAAGGCTAGTCTTGTCTTTTCTTTTCCTTTCCTTTCCTTTCCTTTCCTTTCCTTTCCTTTCCTTTCCTTTCCTTTCCTTTCCTTTCCTTTCCTTTCCTTTCCTTTCCTTTCCTTTCCTTTCCTTTCCTTTCCTTTCCTTTCCTTTCCTTTCCTTTCCTTTCCTTTCCTTTCCTTTCCTTTCCTTTCCTTTCCTTCTTTTCTTTTCTAATTTTATTGGGGAATATTGGGGAACAGTGTGTTTCTCCAGGGCCCATCAGTTCCAAGTTGTTGTCCTTCAATCTGGTTGTAGAGGGCGCTGCTCAGCTCCAAGTCCAGTCACCATTTTCAATCTATAGTTACAGGGGGCGCAGCCCACTATCACTTGTAGGAATTGAACTGGCAACCTTGTTGTTTAGAGCTCACACTCTAACCAACTAAGCTATCCAGCTACCCGTCCAGAAGCTCAGCGGCAGCTTGTTGTTTTCAATCTAGTTGTGGAGGGCACAGGTCACTGGTCCATGTGGGAATCGAACCGACAACCCTGTTGTTCAGAGCTTGCACTCTAACCAACTGAGCCATCCAGCTGCCCCGGCTAGTGTTTTCTTTTTTAAAAATTTCCAATCTCTTATAGGCTGACATATTGAAAAAAATAAATACAAAACACAACTTCTAATTCTTTTATTAGCTTCTCCAGACATAAACTTCTGTCAAGTTACTAAACAAGTTTCAGAGTACTTTTTCTTTTTCTCATTGCAGATTGGTCACAGTTTGCAGACGGACAGCAATCCGCAGACCACAGGTACCACTGAAATTTTTTATACAAATGCATATAGAATGTGCAGATGTTGTTAAAATGCTATTGAGTAAAATAAGGAGTGGGAGAGAGAAGGATGGAGCTGGAGGGTGGTGGTGCTGCTTTGCTAAAGGAAGTCAGAGGGGTTTCTCTGACACGTGGTTTGAGCAGAGAAGGGGATGAACTGAGAGAGAGCCTTCCAGATATCAAAGGGAGAGTCTCAGGGAAAGGAAAGCATCTGAGCAAAGACTCAGAGGCAGGATTTGTGCTATGTTGTAGGAGTGGGGGACATGGGAGAAGTGGGTCAGATTAGCATGGCCTAACAGATCATTAAAGAATGTTGGATTTTATTCCAAGTCTTTGGAAGGTTTTGAGCAAAGTGGTGGCATAAATTATAAACATGACCATACCTGCCACTCCTTGGGGAATAGGTTACAGGAGGGAAAATTAGGAGGTCTTGTAATAATCTACGGGACAAATGCTGGTGGTTCGGCCAGAGAGGTAGCAGTGCAGCTGGTGAGAAGTGGTTGGAGTAGGAATTGGCCTTGAAGGTAGAACAGACAGTCTAGGCTGATAGATTGGATGCAGACTCTGAGAAAAAGAGAGGAGTCAAGGTTGAGTCCAAGGATTTTGGTCAGAGCAAATGGCCAACTGGTGCTGCCCTTTTTGAGATTAGGTGGTCAGAGAATGGAACAGGTTTTGCAGTTTGTGCATGGGTGAGAATCAGCAATCATTCTGGCTATGTTATATTTAGGATGCTTATTTGACACACAAAGAAGATGCTGAATAGGCAGTTGGGTATATGAGATTGGAGTTCAAGAAAAAAGCTAAAACTGGAGGTGTAACATTGAAAGTCGGGAGTATCTTGATGGAATTCAGAGCCACGGGACTGAATGAGATCGTCTTGGAAGTGAGTGCAGGTAGAGAAGTAAGTAGGCCTGTTGCCTAAGTCCTTGGGCTCATCCACGTTTAAGAGATCTGGAAGATGAGGAAGAATCGATAGAAAAGAAAGAGAAGGATAAGATCATAAACTGACTGCTGCAACTTACTCAACAAGTAGTTAAGTCTTAGCCTCATGTTCAGTGTGCTCTTAAGCAATATTTTGGAAAGCTTTCCATGTCTATGTGAAGTGGTTAATATTTTAGGGAAAAAAATGTTTTCATGCTTAAAGGATAAACTCTCAACTGGGTTTCACACCCAGCTATCCAGAATCATATGCCCTTGAGGATTACCAGCTAACTAAATGGCTGCTTTCAAATTTTACCTTTAGTCACATTGTTTGTGGGAAACGAGTAAACTCGTCATATCTCCTCTAGTTGGAACCGGCAAAAATTTTGTAAAGTAAATAAATAGAGACCTCTTTTTAAACTAAAACACTGAAAGTTTCATAGAAAAATATCAAATAGATAGAAAGATATGAATATTTTATGGAAAGTCTAATTTTGGCGAGAAAATGTCAAAAAAGCCCCGCGTTACAACGCGATTTGGCGGGAAAATGCCCGCTTACAAAGTGTTAAAAGACATGCTGCAGTATACAAAAATATTTACCTATAGACTGTTTCCCTTGAGCTTTACAACAACCCTCCTAGGTAAGTAGATCCTTGTTTACAATCTTCATTTTATTGATAGACAAACTAAGAAAGCAGATGATGAGACTAGTCAATGATGAACTTGAGTCAAGGTCCTAAGCTTTCTTCCCATGTGCCCAGGGCTTTTTCTTCAACATTTCCCTCCCTCCCACAGAAATGATACCGTACTCTGTGGCCACTGGGGAGTAAATAGCCTTCAGGCTCAATCAGGATCTTTAGTGTTGCTTCTTTTGGGGAAAAAATATATTTCGGTTTCTAAGCAATTGACTTTAAACAGTTGGAATCTAGCTTGGTGGTAAGTTAGAGACGGTCTCTATTTCCCTGTGTTTCCACAGCACCTCGCTTTCCAAAGAGCTGTTTGTGATGAACATGTTAATTCGTTTCTCTTCCAGCCTGGTTCTCCTTCCAGTATCCCCCCTTTTCAGTCACGGGAATCACCAATGCTAGAAACATCTGTCATTAAAGGCTATACCTTCTTATTTATCGCCAGCATCTTATGAGTTACCAAATGCAGCCTATTCTACCACTTAAAACCCTCTGAGTGCCCACTCTTCTATGCCAGTGCCCTCGTTTCAGCCCTCTCCATCTCTCACCTACACTACTGCAGCAATCTTCTTACTGGCCTCTCTGCCACCTGGCTTCCTGCCTCTAATCTACTTTCCACAATCCAGCCAAAGGGCTTTCTAAATGAAAATCTAGTCCTATTAAAAACTGACCTTGTTGAAAAGGCTCTAGTGCTTCCAATTGCTCTTGGGATAACATCCAAGCTCTTTAGAATGGCACATTAGGACCTTGGGAATCTGCATATGGAATACAAACATGTAAAAATGTGCAGTCCCATCTTTAATGAACTCACAGTTTGATTAGGGAGTCCATGCATACCCAAGTAATTCTGATGATTATGAAAAAAATCTTCTCAAAGTTATGTGAAAATATCAACTAATAACTGTAATAAAGTGTAATATTTGAAATACTCCTATTATCACATAAGGTGTAGCACTGCAAGAGAGAACATAGGCCTGTTAAGAGAGCATTCTCTGAAGTCATCTTTTTTTTTAATTTACCCACCCTGTGAAGCAAAATTTAACAGCTATTGTCTGGCAGGTTCCTTACCAATGCAGACATATGCATACCTCACACAATACCTAGATGGGTTTTTTTCATTTGGGACTTAGAGAAAGTCCCAAGGACTTGTGGAAAATGTCTTCTTGTAGAGAATTATGTATGTTTTACTACACAGCCTACTCCGGTATAAATCTGAATAGTGTTTGTGGGGCGCTGATATTCATCCCCAGTTCTCCTTTATGAAAGGTCTCTAAGCCAATGGGGCAAAAAAAATGTGTCTTTGCAGCCCGCATTGTTCCAGTTCTGCTTTTCCTCTACTGCATGTCATCTGGACTTAGATGCCCTGCTCTCATTTCAGGGTCCTTAACTACATATTTTCAACGTTCTTAAATTTTGCTTGTGTATGTGTTTGAAGTAAGTCTTTATGTTTTTTTTTTTTTTTTTATCAATTCATTTTTGTGTTTCTGTTCTTCATATTTTATAAGTTCCTCACCCAGGGTCTCCATGAATGATTATGGTGCTATAATACTGCATTGTGTGCTTTAAACCACTACACATGATGAAGTAAATTCCTCTTTAGGCTATGAGCTAAAAAAGGAATCCCCATGTACAATACACATGACATTACCTGTGTGACACATTGCATTTCTTCAGGACAGCAGTAGCTCAGGGGAATTAATCCTTAATCTAGCATCTCCCATTGTCTATTCCTTAAAACACAAGTGCTGAGAAATAACTGGGGAAGAAATCCTATAATCAAATACACCTGGAAAATTCTATATATTATATCTGATCTAAGGGATATAGAACATCTTAGAGGTATGAATATATGAAACAGTAAAGAAACATGTTTAACCCGATGTTTCCCAAATTTCCCTGACCACAGACCTCTTCTTGTCTTGTACCCATTAGCAATTGTTAGAAAAATGATGGTCTCCTCACTTTGGGTTAAATGCTAGTAAGCGCTTGTCATGTTGTATTGTAATTTATTTTTTGGACATTGAATTAAAGGTTTTCAAAATTACAGAAAAATTCAAAGCAATGTGCAGCAAAAGCATATATCCCCACCATCTAGATTCTACAATTAATGTTTTACTATGTCTGCTTTAGCTACTATTATTTATTTCTATTCTCCCACTAGCCTAGGGCGCCTTCATGATAATTAATCTAATTTATCTTTATTTCAGCAGGACTTAGCTGAGTACCAGCCACACAGTTGCTAACCAATAGATGTTTGTCCAAATAATGAATAAATGAATGAATGAATGAACGAACGAATGAATATTTTTATAACCTCAGACATCTTTAGAGCACATCACAGAGGCTGAGCTTCAAGGGAGATGGAAGACTAGACAGAGCTGTTCACAGCCTCTCTAAGTCAGAACAAATATTAGCTTAGATAAGGCATAGATGCTGAGATAGGCCTTCTCTTGGGAAAGAGGTGGAAGCCTGCAACCTTTTCCCTGTGAGCTAAGGAGCAGCCTGTGCACCTCTCTTCTCATCTCTGTATGTACAATTCCTTTAGAGAGGAGGCAGTTTTTGTCAGGTCCAGTGAGCTGGGATGAATGAACTCAGGTGGACTGACTGTCAAGTCTTGCCCACATGTTGGATTCTCCTCCCTTCATAGGTTTCATGCTCTTGTGAGATCTTGGTGTCTTCTTAATTTCCAAAGACTTTTCATTTCCACTTTGATTTTATCAGCCCTCATCTCTCATTCCTGGAAACTTGATCCTTGGTTTGTCTCACTATCCACTTGCTTCATTTGTAACTGCAGATGGAAAACAGTTATTTAATACGTCTTTTGTCCTTTTATCCCCTAGTGTCTGATTACCTACCAGGTTCTAAGGAAGCAACTGCCCTTCTCCTTTTATTTCTTTTCTGGTCCCGTATCAACAGAATCTTTACTTTTCTCAGTTTTTAAATTTGCTTCACTTTCTCTTCCAATGAACTCCTTTTTAACTCTCTAAGATTCTTTATCTTGACATGTGTTCTTCTCTTTTCTATTTCTTCTATTTGATTCTTCCCCCAGTCCCTTGGATTTTCTTTCTTTGATAGAAAAGAAGCCAGTGCTGTAAGTGCAGAAGAAATGAGGTCGAGGGTTATAACCATATGAATAAAGAATGAGCTCCAGGAATCAGGCTAAGGCCTCCCATTTACTTTTTCAAACATAGTTTCCACTGCTTCCAAACATGTCCTGGGGTTCCCACAGCTCCCTATTTGACATGTCAGTTCCTCTATTTGGAGATGGCTTCTGATTCACTGTGTTTTATTCTTGTCAAAATATGACTCTTGCTTAAAAATTCCATTAAAAATCCTTCCTCCAATGTGAAGGCTTCGTTGATATCCCATCAGTGTATGTTCTCATGCCTTTTTCTCTGAACATCTCTAATACTTAGTTCTGAGGTATTAATAGAACACTGCCCAGCAATAAAATGAAAAAAAAAAAAAAAAAAAAAAGAACTGATTCACCCAACAACATGGAATGAACCTCAAAAATGTTTGACACGTATTTGTAATGGGGCTATCATTATCGGAATTGATATTAATGTTTTTCTGACTTCATAAAAAATAATTTGGAAGTGTTTATATATATTTTTTACTCAGTTTAAAGAGTATTTAGGATATATATGTTTTAAAGGTTTGGTGGAACTCACCTGAGAAACTTAAATTTATCCTTTCTGGGGGATAGGGGGGTGAGTAGTTCTTTGACAATTTGGTCTGTTTCATATGGTAATTTATTTGTGTTGATTTTCTAGCATTTCTTAGATATATTTCTAGTTAGTTGTCTTATATTAATTTTCTCAGACAGATGGGCCATTTTAACTTTTGGATTCAAATATTATTTTCTTTCTGGAAATTTTATTGAAATATATCTTGAACTTTTTTTTTCTTGGGTTTTGTTCTCTTCTTTAGAAGCACTGATCGTATGTATGAAAGATCTCCTTAGTTTAGTCTTCATTAACATAATTTGTCTAAACTATTTTAATGAATTTCTTGTTTCCATTTAATTTTGTTTACTTTTTCCAATCTTGTCTTCTTTAGTCTTTACTATGTTTTCATAAGATTCTATTTGTGTGTGTGTGTGTGTGTGTGTGTGTGCGTGTGTGTGTGTGCACTGCTTACAATGTGATCTTCATTGCTTTTATGCCTTTCCTTTTTCCTTTTTTTCTTAGCTCTGACCTGTTATATTGTACTTTCTTCTGTTATTTCACCACATATTACACTGATGGGATATCAAGGAAGACTTCACATTGGAGGGAGGATTTTTAATGGACTTTTTAAGCAAGAGTCATGTTACATATGTGGTGAAATGAGATTTTAAGCTCTTGTATATGTGATACAAGCTCTTGTATCTCTACTTTGGGTTCTTTGTTTTTTTTTTAATGTTCTTTGGTTTATTGCAGTAAGTTTTGTCATGATTTTTCTCTGTTAACGTTTTCTAGTGAGTCATACATATATTCTTTTTAGTGTGTGTGTGTGAGGAGGGCAAAAGCAGCTTTTGTCATTTCTTTCTTTTTTCTTGAATCTTTGGTTCTTTTTTGAATATTTTTTTTAAATGAAATAAATTTTTCAGTTCTTGGATTGCATGTGTAAGAACTTTATGGGAAAGGAAACAAGCTATATTGCAGACCAGCAGGAATCTACGTATTTCATAGGTAGAACTGAGAAGTGTAAAGTCTCCCTCTGCCGCTCTCACTTTATTCTCTCTCCTCTCTGTGGTGTGTGTGTGTGTGTGAGTGTGTGTGTGTGTGTGTGTGTGTGTTAGTTATTTAAGTCTTTTTACGTTTTCATATCTTCAGTCTTTGACTTTTTGTTCTATTATGATTCATCAATAGGCTGTTTCATGCAACCATGTCATGTCAGTCTAGTTCCTTGCTTATTTCCTGCTACTCTTTGTTGTCTGGGCATCTCCTTCATATTTCCCCCCCAAAGATATGATTATTGTTTTTTGCTTTTTGGAGTGCACCATCTGTTTTGGTGATTGTGCTTTCCTGACATGTTTAAGATCTGCTCCCGTGGGCCTTTTTTCTTGTACTAATCCCACATCTTGACATCTCTTAATAATATACGGTGCTTTGGGATTCTAGATGTTTTTAAGTTTTGCCAAAAAAAGACTTGGAATTCTGTTGTTCATGTTTCTTATTGCTTTGGGAGTCATATCTGAAAGAAGAGGACATCTTAATACCAGAAATCTCTTTGTTTATTTTAGTAATTGAATCCTTAAATAGAGGTGCAAAATAGAGAATAATTGAGAAATTAAATGGAACAAATATTTAAAATAATTGCATTAATAAAAAGACAATAAAAAGAATAAAAGACTTAATGTTACCATCTGGATCCATACATTGGTCTCTTTTGAAACTTAAAGAAAAGTTTTAAAAAAAAGAATGTAGGATACAACATTGGAATACTTGAACTTGAGTTATGTCTTTATTATTATCTTCGTCATCTTGGACAAGTGCCTTAATCAGCCTAAATCTCAGTTTCCTTATCTGTAAATGGGGATAACAATAGATTTTTTTACAGTCACCTGTCACTTAGCAGGCATTCAATAAATAGCCACTGTATTTGAATATAATATAGTACGCCTTCATTCCAAGTACCTTAACATTTTTTTTTTTAAGTAACAATTTTTAAAGCATTGAAGACATCAAGAAGGCTAAATCTGCAGGATTATATATGAAGACAATGCGATCATGTTTTAAGAGGATTATGCCTGGGTAAACTTTTGATTTTTATAATGGACTGAATTCCTAAAAGTTCTCCAAGCCTGCAACTGTCCTTTTCTACATCAAACTCTGAATTTTCAAGCCATTTTTCAGTATAGTCTAGTACAGGGGTGTCCAAACTGCGGCCCGCGGGCCAACTTCGGCCTGTGATCCATTTTTAATTGGCCTGCAGCAAATTCCAAAAACATATTTAGTTTACTTAAATAAACCAGGTGAGGCAATACGTACTTCACCTAGAGTGAGTGGCCCAGCTGTTTGTGTATTTTACCGCATATGGCCCTTCGTGAAAACTGTTGAAAAAAGTTTGGACACCCCTGGTCTAATAGAAGAGTACCATTACCAAATATATTTGTCTTTGAATATTTGTGTTCAAAATGTACAATCATGAACCTTTTTTGTTCTAACCAGACAATTCTTTCATTCTTTTATAAAGGAAGTCCTTTACTTTTCTGTAGTCTATATTTATGAGAAATACATCTCACAGATAACAATTAATATTAACACAGTACTTTCATTTTGCCTATATTCTCATTTGCCCTCATTTAATTATAGAAATCTGGGTCATGAGGTAATGGATGTTTGGCAGAACAACTGATTCAGACATATGGATCACTCAAAAAAATCTAGATTTAAATTTTTCAGGGGTTCTATTCTAGAAACCAAAATTAATCAAATTCAGGTTTTCTGACTAAGATAGAGAGGCACCTTCATGGAAAAATACCCAATTTTCATATGTATTATATGATCTGATGTTACTCCTTGATAACAATATGGAGTTAGAGAGTTTCTAAAAGACCCACAAAAGAGTAGGAAAACTTAATAACATGCAAATGCTTATATTTGACACCATTAAAGTGACTTAACCTTACTTAGCCCTCCATTTCCTCATGTGTTTCAAAAGGATAACAATTCTTAACTCTGTTCAGTTCTTTGCAACACGCATTTATTGAAAGGCTACTATGGTCCAGACAATGGGATTAAAATGTTTTATAATCTGAAAATCAAATGAAGTTTACGTTTGAAATGTTCTGTGAGCTATAGAAAGTACATATAAATCTCAATGACTATTATTCTTACCTGCTGAGCTATTGGTTAACAAAGAAAATATTTTATTGCACTTTCTTTGGTAAAATCTCATGTATTTTATAGCTATTGTACTTTTCAGAGTATCTGAAAATGTTGGTTGGCATGCTGTTATCATTCAGTACACAAGTTCTTCAACTTACCCAATTTTCTATCCATTTCCAAGTAGTTCTGAGCATGGGGCCTCAATGACTACACTTCTGTTTATAACTTGATCTTCAAGGATATTGCTTCCAAGAATGACTGTAGGTACATAGCATGAAGGACATAGTTATTTGACGTTGTCCTGCCAGTTGACATTCATAAGCATGGCCAAGTGCTTTTAGAATGAGCCAACTGGTTTCTTGTTCCTTCAGGTACAATCTTGACTATCTGGAGAGATTTTTTTTTTTTTTTTTTTTTTTTACTACATTTGCTTGTTCTATTTTGATATTTAAGGATAGTGGTTTAGAACATTTTGTGATCAAAACTAGGAATTTCCAAATGGAAAGTTCTGTTAAGAGCTATTTGTACGTTTCTCATCAGAGTCTTCTACACTTTAAATGACTGTGTGTGTGTGTGTGTGTGTGTGTGTGTGTGTGTGTATTTATAATATGTAATTATAGCAGTATCTCATAGATTTGGGTTTGAATTAGTTGCAACACTAACTTCAACCTTGTATATCTATGCAATGGGTCTACTTACTATTGTCCTGCGTAGTGAGGATTAGGACTTCTGTATGCAAAATGTCTAATAGAGTATCGTAAACTAGGTATACAGTAATGTTGACTCCTTTTCCCAAAACTCTGAGGTGATAAATAGAACACTTATTTGGAATCAGAAGGTAGGATTCAGAAATCCAGAACATTAATTCAAAAAGATATATGCATCCCTGTGTTCACTGCAGCAATATTTACAATAGCCAAAATATGGAAACAATGGAAATGCCCATCAATAGATGAATGGATAAAGAAATTTTGGTACATATGTACAATGAAATATTACTGTGCCATAGAAAAGAATGAAATCTCATCATTTGTGACAACATGGATGGACTTAGAAGGTATTATACTAAATGAAGTAAGTCAGACAGAAAGACAAATAGCATATGATATCACTTACACATGGAACCTAAAGGACAAAGTAAATGAACAAAAAATAGAAACACCCATAGCTACAGGGAATGAACTGATGGTTACTAGGTGGGGGTGGGTTGCGGGGACTGGGTGAGAAAGGTGAAGGGATTAGGAAGTACAGATAGGTAGTCACAAAATAGTCACAGGGATGTGAAATACAGTATGGGGAATATAGCCAATAATGTTGTAAAAGTACGTATGGTGTCAGATGGGTACTAGATTTATTGGGGGGGATACATTATAAATTACACAAATGTCTAATTACTATGCTGGACACCTGAAACTAATATAAAATAATATTGAATGTCAACTGTAAGTAAAATAATAGTCATGGGGATATATAGTACATCATAGGGAATATAGTAAATAATATTCTAATAACTACGTACACTGTCAGATGAATAATAGACTTATTGGGGTTATTACTTTGTGAGGTATATAAATGTCTAATCACTATGTTGTTCTGTACACATGAAACTAATGAAAAAAAAAAGGGTGGGGAGAGATAGGGTTGAAATGCTGGCTATGCTGCTATGAGCTTTGTGACCTATGAAATGTTACTGAATCTCCTGGGGTATCTGTTTTCCCATTGTGAAATGGTGACATCATTCTTACCAGGCCTTCAGTGCTCTCACTAGGATCAAATGAGATAATGTCCTTAGTAAAGACGTATTTTGCTGTAAGATGTAGTGGGTTGTTAGTATTCGCTAATGAGAGTAATAGAGTCGAAAGAGCACTGGATTCGCTGTCAGGGAGTTCTGGCTTCACTTCCTCCTTGCTCTGTGGCACCCAATCTCTTAGAACTTTAGTTTTGTCAACTGTGAAACAGAATGAAAATGACTAGTAGGATTGTTCTGAAAATTAAATAACATGTGAGAAGGCACCTAGAAAGAGTTTGGCCCATAATAGGTTTTGAATATATGTGGGTTGATTTTAGCAGAATATATGGGGGATTTAAGTCTCCGAATAGAATTTGAAAAGGGACTTTTAAACTAGCAGTACTTCCAAATCTTTCTTGTTCTACCTGGTTCCCATATAACTTGCCAGGTGAAAATACTCCCACATGCTAGAAGTTGGTCTTCACGTTTTCTGGTAGGGTTAAGAACATCCATTAGAAAACAGAGCATAAAGGCTAGCTTGCATATAAATGTTTTAATGCCATCTCCTTGGAGACACCTGTAAACAGTTTTCTAGGCCCATGACCTTATTCCTGAAACTGAGCAAGAGATTCCACACACAAACATCTGGATTAGTATGAATTCAATTTTGATTTATATTTCTAGTACCTAGGACATGCCAATATGCTAATGTAGCTAAACATATTATGCACTTTTTTATTGAGTCTCCATATTTTCTCAGTTTCAGCTCTTTGGAGGCCCTTAAGTTCACAAGGCCAGAGAGGAGTTTCCAACTTCCTACTTCACAACTTTTAGACTTAACTAATAAGCTCTTGGAGCTAAGCTTCTATAGGAATAACTGGGAGTTTCCACTACACTCTGAGTCTAGACTCTATGAGAATGAAAGCACATATGAAAATATAAATCAGTGGTTCTCCAACCATATAGTTCCCATTAATGAGGAGATTCTGCTTCAGAGTCTGGGGCCCAAGAATCTTCATTTTAACAAACACCCAAGTGATTTTGATGAGAGCGTTATGCAGGACATGTTTTGAGAAACCCTGACCTACATCCGTGCCTCCAACCTGAGAGCACCTTTAGTCAAAAGGCATGAGGTACATGAGCAGTTTTCAATACTGAAAACACCCAGTGGAGCTTGTGCTGAGACTTTCTGAGTTCAGCAAAATGACAAGTGTCTATGCTTTTTCTCTGGATTTCTGTTCGTCACGTTCATGGTAACACTGGTTTTCTGAGGCTACTCCACAGCCCTAGAGCAGCTCCAGGCCACTTGGCATGAGAAGGGATTCCCAGATTTAATAACCAGATGCCTTAAAAAGCTACTCAGTTTCTAAATCTGATGTCCGTGTGATAGATGCTACAGATTAGTTTCCTCAACTCCCACTTTCAATACCATTCTCTTATATTTTCCTGTACTATAGGGACTAAAAAGCTAAAATCTACAGTCTGAAATTACCATGCAGCTAAGATTTCATAAACTGATACAATTGTGGGAGACTTAGAGATCAGGCTTTATCGCAGGAGCATTTGGTTTTTGTGGGACGCCTATTGTAGAAGTTCTACTTCCTGGTCCCATTTGTCGTGGCTGCTGAGCAGCAAGAGACAGCAGCAAGAGGGTATCCGCTACAGAAGTTCAGTAATGTGATTGGATATCTCTCCTGGCGGTATAATTCCGGGCTGGGTAGCATTCAGTCTTGGCCATCCAGTAAGTTCTGTGAGCTATTTACTACCCTCTAATATAGATCTTTCTGCTTAACCAGATATAATAGCTTCTGTTGTCTGCAACTGCGCTGCATTTAGGTTAGCTATGCTTGACGCATGTGAGTTTAAATCTGAAATATTTCCTCCACCTACCTGCACAGACTCGTCTTCTCTCCCCTTCCTTGATGCAAGAATCAACCCTGAGGTCCTTCTGGAGTCTACAGTCCACCTCCTTTAATGTGTGACATGATCCCAGCCCTGTCATGCTGATATCTTAGTTTATTTATCTGAACTTGGATTTAAAAGATTGCTGACTTTCCTAAGCATACATTGTAAGGGTATAGTCTGCACTTTTCTAGACGTTTTTTTGTTTTTTTGTTTATTTGTTTTTAGTCTATACCTTTTGCTAAGAAACGAGGATTTTCTTTCCTCATTTTCCTTACTTATCCCTGGGAAATGAGCCCCTATAAAAGAGAGATAATTTTAGATTATGGATAAGCAATAGCCTCAGAAATCATATAGAACAGTAATGATAATAGCACCAACAGTAGTAATATTGATGACATTTGCTGTTACAATACCAACAGCTACAATATCTTGAGTAATTCTTCTCCAGGCAACACGGTAGGGTTTTGCGTAAAGTGTCTCATTTAATAATCAATGAGGTCTCATGACCCATATTCCAGTTTCATTTTTGCTGCACGTTTTTGTTGCTACCAGAAACTTCAGGTCATGGCAGGGTATCCTGTACTGTCCATAAATGTTATTCTCTAATTTCTGTTCTTCTTCTCATAGACACTATATGAATATACTTCAGGGAGTTAAGAAAAAAAAAGTAAGCAAGAGTGCAATGGGAATGGCGCCGGCGGGCAGCCTGCCCAAACAAGCCCTGACAGAGCAATGCTCTTTAAGTGCCTGTCTTCCTTGGGAATCGATCTCAGTTGCTTTTGTTGGTTGGCATCTATCAATGAGGGCTGCAAAGAGAATTGTCACTGCTATGGCCCAGGATCGGGTGATGATTTTATGGCACAGTATCTGGTATGTAGTCGGTGTTCAACATGAATGCATTATCCTGGTTCTGCTGGGTGTGGCCCCAAGCGACATGAGGTTGGGTGCAGGCCACTATCAAGGATGTTATGTGTCCTCAGCTGTGCTCGCCCCAAGCAGATCCGCTCTGGGATGTCACTTCCTTCTATGAGGCATTTATTTCTATTTGCAGGAACTTTTCACTCTCTATGTCTGTTATTGCTCAAAGGTCACCTAAATTGTAGAGCTTTTATTAGCTGCAGTGAAAGGATGGGATGTACTTTCCCCCGAATGCTCTCTGCCAGTTCCGTTTCCATTCGCTTCTTAGTGAGGGAATGGATTATTTCTTCACTTGCCTAGTCCTGCGATCTCTCTCTCTCTCTCTCTCCCCCCAGTCTCTCCCAATAGCGCTCTCTCTCTCTCTCTCTCTCTCTCTCCACACTTAATGATCTTCCCCTTGTATTCTATCTTTTCCCCAAAGGCAAATGATAGAAGAATCTATTTTCCTGAGTATTTATATTTTTGAAAGGGTCTCATCCATTCACAGATGGGAAGATAAACTCATAAAGGATTTCCCCATTGTAGAAATCATGGCTGCCATCCTTCACATAGTACTATGAAATTGTTGGGGGGGGGTGTGTATGTGAGGGGTTGTCCTTAACCACGTCCTTCCCTGTGTCATCTGGATGACATGGACAGGTAATGACTGTGATAACACAAAGAAGTGGAAGCAGTGGAATTTGGCTTCTACTCTGAAAGACTGAGACTCCGGTTGAAAAGAGACCCATGTCTGACATCAGCTCTTGTGATAAGAATTTTTCAACTTCTGGTTAGTTCCTCGTTCATAGCCCAAGAACAGGGGGAGTGTACTATTTTTGAGAATTTGAAAACTTTCCAAGCTATAAATCACATTCATTTGCATTTCTTCTCAGAAGAGGAGGTGGAGCATGGGGGAAGCCTCTGTTAATGAGGATTAAATTCACATAACAGGATGAGTTCACATAATTCCCAGAGTTATGCCAACAATACCAGCTACTAATACGGAGTATCGCTGGCACTAGCTTGCCAGTGGGCTTTGGAACATTCTGGGCTGTGTTCAGCTGGCATTGGCTAATTACCTACACAGCCATTCCTGCTGTCAGGATCATTTTACAGCATCTTTAACAAAATAAAAAGAAGAATGCAAAGATAAAAAGAAATCTTGATTTAAAGAAAAAAACATACGGTTTCTTCTCTTACCCTCTTCTAAGCAATAGGTATTATATTTAGAATCATACCTGGGTTCCAGCAAATCACTTGTACTAAGCAAAGAAAAAATGTCAACACCCATAAAATGAGGAGTGGTGGAACAATATTCAAGGACAGAATCAAGGTTCCAAGTGATGAAATAATGGGCTGAAAACCAAAGTGAGGTACAACATAGCTGGACATCAAGTTAAATGAAAAAGTCAATAATCAACATTCTAAAGGGTGCAGGCATGACTTGATTGTTGTTCTTGCGAAAAATACCCAGGAGGGTTGAATTGACTGTAAATTTCCTTATGAGTGAGTTGTCTCATGTGGCACTAGCCTCCTTGAGGTTAAAAATCATGTCTTCTTTGAGTTATTGCCAATACCAAAAATAGTTTTGGGAAAATATCAGTAATTAATACAGATTTGTGGAATGCGATTGGTAAATGTGTTCTTAGAGGTGCAGAACAAGAACTCTAAACTGATGAGAGGAACAATACAAGAAAAAAAAGAGACATGAGAGGAATGTGACGAGGATGTAGAAGTATGTAGAAACCTCATTACAGAAGAAACAAAGAAATAAGGGCTTGCTTTTCTTGGCAAAGTAAATTTAGTAAGAGGAAGCTCCATGACAATTGTATTTAATTTTTCGAAGAGGGTAAGTTTATTTATTTTATCTCAAGAGGACAAATTATTTTCAATTGCAAAAACAACAGAGAGGCAATTTTACCTAAATATGAGGAAGGGTTTTGAACCCTGGATGGCAGAAGTTGCCAGTTGTCCTCCAATATTCATTGCCTCTTTTTGTTTCATTGTAGTAGAATCTCTGATTTTTTTTGATAGGACTATGATGATCAGGAATAAGGACTTTCTTTTAGCCATGTTTGGAATGTAACTGAGTTTTGGTCAACTGGACCTGAGCAAGAATGATATGTGCAACTTCTGGTTCTATCCTCAAAAAGAAGGGGTGTGCTTCTCCTTTACCTCCTTTCCCCTTCTTGCTACTGGGAATGTAAACTCATGTGACAGTAGGAACTAGAAAAGACACTTCGTACCATGAGATGGAAGCTGAATTTTGAAGATAACAGAGGGAAAGATAAATAGAACCAAGATCCCTAATGATAGTAGAGCTACCATATCAGACTTGGACCATCTACCCAGAAAAATATCCCACTAGATTGTTAGAGCCGCTATTATTTTGGGTTTCTCTGTAACAGTGCAAGAACCAACACCTCATCTGTTCCTTCTTTCTGATAAGTGCTTTAGAAGATAGTGACCTCTTATTAGCAGGTCAGGTTCAAACAAAAAGACCGTGGAGGAAAGCATTTCATTGAACGGTGATCAGACAAAACATCTCGTATGATTCTTCATATTTTAGATACGGAGCATTTGGATGATACTGGAAGAGTGTAAGTCAGTCCAGTACGTTTCAGAAGATATTTTGGATTGAAATTTCATAGGGGGCAGAAAACTGTTACTGTGTTTCCCCGAAAATAAGACCTAGCTGGACCATCAGCTCTAATGCATCTTTTGGAGCAAAAATTAATATAAGACCCGGTCTTATTTTAATATAAGACCGGGTCTTATATAATATAATATGATATAGGACCGGGTCTTATTTTAATATAAGACCAGGTCAATATATGATATGATATGATATGATATGATATGATATGATATGATATGATATGATATGATATGATACCGGGTATTATATTAATTTGTGCTCCAAAAGACGCATTAGAGCTGATGGTTTGGCTAGGTCTTATTTTCGGGGAAACACAGTATGTGAGAACATGCTGAAGGAAGGAGGGATATTTACCTCTGGAAAAGATAATCCTTAGAGGTTGGGTTGGCAGCATGTGAGAGCAATTACCACTTTACTGGTAGACAGTGAGATACACAAAGTAAGTTACTTGTCTTGGCCTCCAGAGCACAGAATTTGGGCCACTGGGTGGAAACATCAGATTCACAGTTGGAACTGTGACGGCTTGGGCAGGCTTTTTTTCTAATATAAATGTCAATTAAGCTTTGTACTTTTCATTTTGGATCTTATTATGCTGGTTTGAATTCAGTCTGTAAGGTCCTTCCTTTGGAATCCTGGTGATGACACGGGATGTAGCAGTTTTCCCAGAACCCAGACATGGCCCATTCTCCCTACTTATTAAGGCTAAGAATTAATGAGCTGATATTTTGGAAGGAAATTCTAAACGTTGCTATGAGTTATTCTCGAATGTATAATCCTCATCTCGCCTGTTAATGGCTCCAATCTAGAGTTTTATAAATATCTCAGTGAGTTTAGTGGGTGTCACCCTGGAAAATGTGAGAGTAATCCACATATTGATCATATCTTAGTCATGTATTTCAAGCACTAGATGCAAGAATTACAATAAACTTTGTAGACCAAATTAATAGAAAAAAAATCTAACATTAGCACAATGACTGGAATAAGGAACAGGAAGATCCCCATGTTCCTCTTCATAGCCATGTTTCTAGTCTTAATGTGGGGCTTAGACTGTGGGAAAATCGTCCTCTTGAACAGCCTCATTGCTGCCATTTTCCTGGACCCATGATATGATGGATTTTCCTCTCTCTCCTCTAGGGTTCTACAAGTCATGCATTTGGCTGGTATGACTCTTAGGTTTCCATAGACCTATATTTCAGTAGGCCTAACCTTCTGGAATAATTCAAGGAGAGGTAACTCTGTATCTCTCACTCTCACCATCGACTTTCTCTACCCATTCTATCCCTATTTCTGTGTCTCTTTAGGGCTACATCCAGCTCCTTTTGTAAGTTTCTTCTTCTCTAATGACCTATTCTTTTATCCAACTACCCACTTATCTAATGAACTTTGTACTTTTTACTGAGCACCTATTTCCAATTCACATACTATGCAATGCACTTGGCCCGCAGAGATGAATAAGACCCGTTACTCATTCTCAAATGCTTATTATGCGAGGCCGAGTGTTTACAACAGTGAGCAAGACAGATGCCAAAGAGCTTTAACCTAGTGAGGGAGCTTTAACCCATGCGAAGAATGCAGACTCAACAGCAAATAGTAGTTAATATTTATGAAATGATTACTTAACCCAGTTACTGTTGTTCTAAGTGCTTTACATGCACAGTGTCATACAACCACCACACAAACTAACCGTGAAGATAGTTTTCTGTTCTCATTTAGAGGAGAGAACTGAGGAACAGAAAGCTAAGCAATGTACTTACATATGTGTCACATAGGATGTAATGATGTTAAATGATGGACCTAAGTATCTTCACTCCAGACCCTGCATTATTAACCAGGGGTGGAGGTGGGTGCAGACTGCCCTCCTGGGGAAGAATATTTTATCACTGAGATTGTTTAGAATTGCAGGTACATAAAACTTTCAGTGCATTTTCTGTTTTTTTTTTTCTTCTTTTTTTCTTTTTCTTTTGCATACTCTACATACAGTGTACCCAGGGCAGACCCTCCTACTTCTCTCCTTGGTACTTCCTGTACTCTTAGTCACTACACTATATTGCTTCCCTGGGTCACTGTAACACACGTGGGAGAAATGGAAAAGGACTTTGGGAGCCTGAAGGAAATTAACCAATCCAGAGTGTTAGAAGAAGCTGGAAGAGCTGATGCTTTAGCAAAGCCTCAACTAATAAGTAGAAGCTTGCTAAGCCAAGTGGGTGAGAGGCGAGGGGTGAAGGAAAAAGTATCCTAGGCAGAAAGGACTGCTTGAGCAAAGGCATGGAGACAAAAACGATATGTGTGGAAACTGACAAATAGGTTGGCGTTATAGGATCCAAAAGTCCGAGACAAACATTTATTTGTCATCCTGAATAAAATAGGGATCGTTGAAGGTATTGTTTAAGTGGGGTGTGACATGTTCAGGTTATTTTAGCAAAACACGCTGGTGGATGTATTGAAGGGAGACAATCCTGGAGACAGACTTGTCTTTCCCAACTGTCTCTGAAATCCTGTTCCTCTCCGCATTACCCTCTGGTACCATTATCATGTAACAACTAAGATGGGAAAGTCAGAAACTGTTTGGGTAGCAGACAGGGGCCCTCCTTCAAAAATGCAGTAGCTATTGCTTAGAGCATATGTCACCAAAGAGATCCGGGACAGTCAGAGTTAATCTGGGGAAGGCTGCACATCTGAATAAAAGCATCTCTGTGGGCTAACTGTGTCAGTTTCTCACTCCAGCCGATAACAAATTACTCCATCTCTGGCAGAGGTGTACTTGCTGACTGTTTCACGTGGTAACACTGGATTTGCAACATGAAACACTAGTGTTAGGTAAGGGTATAGCTAGCAATTTGAAATTGGTACACACAGCAGTCAATCTATTGCTCCCCGTCCTCATCGTCCCCCAAAGTAGGCTTGCCATTAAACGCAGTATGAGATCTGGCCCAGTGGGGACACTTCTACCCACAGCCAGCTGCATGCCCTCCACCCTCCTCCCTCTCCTCTGTCTCTGCTTCTCTGTCTCCCTCTTACAGACACAGAAGAAAGAATACAAACTGGCATTTGGATAGGGCTTTTGAGTTAACTTTTATGTCCAGCCTCTTGCCTTTCTCATCTCTTCAGAGTGTATAGGAGGGGAGGAGAGGATATGGAGCGAGAGAAAGGGTGGCAGGAAGGAAAGAAGTATAGGAAAACACATTGGCTCTACTTGAGCGGGCAGTTAATTAACTTGATTGAGGACTAGTAAGGAAGAAACTGAAAAGTCAGCTAAATTCATTTCGATAAGCACTTATCGAACTCTTATGCTAAGCCCGGGGGCGCCAAATGATGAAAACAGGATCTCTACCCCCTGTTTGGTCCTAGAGACATACTTGTATGTATCATGCAAAATGACAGAAGTATACGACTAGTACCAAAGCAGCCCATGGAAAGACTAGAATTCCAAGGGTGGTAGACAGAGAGGGGATCTTAAAGAGGGAGTATCCCGGCTGGGAAGTTCCCCAGACATACAGAAGGAGAGAGAAAATATTCCAGTCAGAGAGCATTGTGAGCTTAGATACAGAATTGCATCATCCCAGAACCAGAACGGTCCATTGTGGCAGGAGCAGAAATTGTGAGGGGTGGTGGAGAAGCACATAGGACGAGACTCAAGAGGTGGTTTCATTGCAGAATAGAGGCTGGGAACATGGCACTGGAATCTGTGGACAGTTTCCTAAAGAAAATAGGGAGCTAGTGAGAGTTTTTAAATATGGGAGTGACACGAACAGATCCATGTTTCTAGAAGATTCCTCCTATGGAAATATGGGAGACTGGTTGTAGAACAGAAAGAATGAAGATAGGGACATAAAAGGCTGTCTAGGGGAGATATGATGGCCCCTTATTAAGGTGTCTTTGGTGGAAATAGATAAGGGGGATGGTTTTAAGTAGCAGATTACTGATACAGGTAATGATATTAACAACTTTCAATTCTCTACATTTTTACAAATTACAAGGAGAAATCAGTCCTCTGTTTTTCCGGTCTTCTCTTTATCTTCCATACAAGGCAGCAGCTGTAGCATTGTGGTTAATTCCCACCAACTGGGGGTGGTGGGGGTGGTGGTGGTCAGAAACCCTGAATGTAAATCTCAACTCCACTGCTTACTGGATGTGGGTCCTTTGCATAAGAATGTAACTTTTTATTGCCCTACTCATAAAATGCAGGCACGATGTCACCTATTGCATGGATTCTTGTGAAGTGGTTTTAATTATAGTTACTGAAGACCAATTGCTGGAGTTTGCATTTCTGCTTCACCATCTTCTAGATTTGTGACTTTGGACATTAAACTCACTTAACATTTAAACCAGACTTTAGAAAAGGCAATCATTTCTTAAATGAATAATTGAATATTCTTGCTTTCCAGTATTTGCCAGTGGTCTTGTTGAATTAATAACTATAGTTTTGGGTACCGAGCCAAAAGAATTCATTATTAAAATGACAACAATTGCTTTTATTTGTATATCGCTTTCCAGTTTTTAATAGACTTTAATAATCATGTCCTCATTGACACGGGCCTATCCTTCTGAGTCTTTCTGTGAAGTTACTGACGGATTAGTGATCAATCAAATATCCCAATGGCTGGAATTGACAAACTAATGGTCAGTGTTTACCTGCATCTTTTTGTTTTAGCCACATGTTGTAGAGACAGCTATTATGTAGTGGATATTGCTTGGACTAAAGAGTTGGAAGACCTGGGCTTAAATCTCAATCTTGACACTTATCAGTGAGGTGGCTTGATAAATTGTTTAAATCCTTTGACCCTATAGTTTCATGTATAAGCACCATATATGAGCGTGCATATACAAATGGATCAAAGAGAGCCTCAAGGGCAGAGAAAATCCCGATAAAGGGGAGATGAGAAGGGAAGGTTTCCTAGGAAAGAACAGTGGTCCAGTAGACTTTTGATTCCTTATTCAGCCTCCTTTCTGTAAGTCCATCTGAGGGACTAGGAATTCTCTGATTTTGGCCACTTCCAAACCCTCAATCTTTTTTTAACTCTAACAGGGACTCAGGAACTCTTTTCCCAAGCAGTTTGCAATAGCACTTCATCCTTTTGGGGTGCAAAAGAATCTAGTGAAAGAATGTTAATTTGGAGTCCTTGAATCTGAGTTCAAATTACAACTCTGCTGCATTCTAATTATGTGATCCTAGGTAAGTAAATTAATCTCAGGACCTTCAGCTTCTCCATGTATCGTCATGTTGTTGAGAGACTTCCTAAGAAAATGAATGTGGACAAACCAGCACAGATCCTGGCATATAGCAAAGGCTCAATGTTCCTTTTGTTCTGAATTCCCTTCTTTCTTTCCTTCCTTCCATCAATTGGTCTCTCCTTCCTCTCTCCCTCCCTTCTGCTGGCTCCCCTGACCCTCTGCTCCTTTGACTAAGAGGATTCAATTATGAAGACAGAATGGCTTACAGTTCATTTCAGGACACAGATATTTTGAGCTGTTTGTTTTCCAGCTCACACTCATGTTTTCCAATTCAGGTTACGTTTCCTGCTGGAAAACCGGGCCCTCACAAGAGCTTTTGGCAGCCACAGACTGATTTGGTTGAGAACCATCCCTTCCTTGGCAGGCAGTCGAGGAGAAGCCACTCTGTGTGTGCGGGCGGTAATTCACAGTCCTCTGAGGCTGGACAGCTCGCCAAAGCCACTGCCCACACGGCTCCATCTCCCTTGAGATGGCGACATCCTTTTCCAGCTTAATGGTTGTATGCTTCCTTGAAAGTGGAATGCAGAGGCACAGGAATAGGTACCTCTGAGCGTTGCTCATATCCTCTGTCGGAAGTTGGGCATGGACTACTGTGTCTTTAAGACCCTGAAAGGGCGTGAATGGGAGAAAGGCCCAGGCCATTAGTGCAATTCTGTGGAAATTGGTCCTAACCTACTGGGATGGTCCCTCATTCCTAGGCCTTGTCTCTTGTTAATCTCTGCTGGCTCTGATCCTGGATTTATCTGAAACTTAGGTGGCCTTAGTTGGTGCTGCCTATACTTTATGTCTTGTTGCCCATTCAATCTATTCTGATTGCCATCCCATCCAGAAGCTTATCAGTATTTTATCTTAGCCTTTTCACTTTTTTGTGAAAAAGCCTTCACTGTTCCCCTCTTGAGCCTAACTTAACATGTCTAAAATCAAACATAGTAATTGCACCCCTGCTTCTCCTGGGCTCCTCAGTTCAGGGAAGACCATAATTAGCTCAGCAGTGCAAGCTGGAGACGTGGGGCTCATCTCAAACTCTTCCATGTCTCTCTCTATCCTCTCTCCAATCAGTCACTTAGAACTGGCTGTCTCCTAAATGTCTCTTGAATTTGTTCTTCCTATTCCCAATTACCCAATCCCACCACTCTAGGACAGACTTTATCATTTCTCATTTCGATGATTGCAAAATACCACCCCCCTTGTTTGGTACAGCCTCAGATGTAATAGTTTTGAAACTCAAGTATGATTGTATATCTCCTTTGCTTAAAACATGTCACTGGTTCTCCAACCATTAGCCATAGGATTAAGTTTAAATATAGGAAATGAGTTCACTCTCTGCCCCTCTTCCCTCTCTCTTGTATTTTGGCTTAAGTAATTTTGAATTCCAAAAAACGCTGCTTAGTGTTATGACTCCTATATCTTTTAACCTGTAATTTCTTCTACCTGAAAAACCCTCCACCACATATTCTGCCTCATTCATTCATTCATTCAGGAAATTACCAGTTCCGAAGTCTAGTGTAAAGAATTCTGTTTAAAATAGAGTTTGAAAATACTGGACTCACTAATCCCTAAAGTTCTTTCTGGCTTGAAGATCCTTGATTCTGTGAAATTTTTCATTTCACATTCAGAGTCATCTGCTTTCTCTCATCCTTATTTTTTTTCCCCTGAATGCCAGAACAATATCTGCTTTAGAAACTGTGTCGTGAGCTGACAATGCCCTTTAAAAGAAATCAGAAATTGAAGATCAAATCCATAGAAGAATCACCAGCACTGCTTGTGGAAATGAGACACAGAGCAGAAATGGTGGGGGAAAATGCCCCAATTCTAGTAGAAAGAGAATGTGAGCTCAGAGATCTCATGGGACTTGACATTTCCATCTATCATGGCCAGCAAGCATGGAAGGGGAATGACTTGGTTTAATGCAAAATCTTCTGGATCTAGTTAACCATTTGGAAATCATGAATAACAATCACCTTTTCCATTAAGGCCCACATTCTTGTCACCAGCCATAATAAATACACATCATATTGCCCATGCATCAATATTGCAAGGTTTTTCCAGAACAGTCTTCTGGGATACACATCCATGCGTCTGTGCACTTGCATGTAACACACATACACACAAATTATTTTTGTACTTCTTGTCCTTTAAAACACAAAATAAGGCTGATTGATTGGAGAAGTGCTATTATTCTTTGTCTTAGTTTATAGCACCCAGTATCTAATCCATGTCTCTAACCTTCCCAGCAGTGTACAGACATACCAGAGAGAATTTAGATATGTAGGTCCTGCAATTTTGGTGCCTTCTTGTTTCGTTACCATCTGTGCTCCCCGTGCCTTGCTATGCTTCCTTATTTACCAGGCTCCTGAAGTTTCATCTCCAACACCAGCTTCACAGTCCCTTTCGTCCTAATATGTGGTCTGGCTTCTCACTTTGTGGTCCTGGCATACTCCCTTGGACTCAGTCACACTTTGATTCAATTTGTTCCCAAATGTTTTAGGAAATCCTTCTCTCCAATTCCCATATCAAATTTCCTGCCTGGGGAATCCACCCAGCAGTCACTGCTGGTCTTGCCATAGCCTAGCTGGGTCAGATACTAAACTATTGTCTCCTGGCCCTAAACTCACTTTCCTGCACTCAGATTTGTGATGTTGGGCCTGGAAGCCTGTACACCTTTATGTCAGTTCTGCTTTACAACCTGGCTTCATGATAGGTTCTGTCAAAAGGGGGCAAGGCAGAAGGGACTTCCTTCTTCCTGTCTCCTTCCTGTGTACTTCTGGTGGGTCACCTGCTGTTCCCTTCTTCCCCTCAGAAGCAGCAGGGTATTTCTGCAGCAGCAGCTGAAGAAGATTTCTCTAACATTTAAAGAACCAGCCTCATAGCACCTTCCTCAGAGATACAAACAGCCAAGCAGAGAGTACCCCTACCCTCAGAGATCTGAGGGTCTGTGGGTTTCTAGTCCATGCATGGGACCCTGGTCAAAATTCTAAGTTTTAATTTCCATCTTTGATCTTTGTTCCCATTCTAGAGGTAGCAGCTCTTCCTACTTTTGCTATCTTTGTGATATCTTAGTGTATTTTTGCTTTTACAGATATTTAGTTACCAATTCTTTTATTACATAGATTTCTTTTATTAAATGCTTCCTGTAAAAATAACCAGTATAATTTCTTTCTATGAGATACGAGTCACGGAGGAGATGATTTATATAGGCGTTCTCTTAAAACTCCAACACTGTACCCACACGTTTTTGCATGCATAAGTCCCTCCGCCAAATGCTTAGGGGAGTTATAAACACTAATGCTGGATTCTAAAGAGTTGGACTGCACCACTTGCCCATCCCTTTGGCATCTGAAGAAGGAAGAACATTTTCCAGTCTATTTGGGACCCCACTGGTTCCTAAAAATGCCACCCTGAGTTTAGGCATGGATATTTCTGTGGACTGGGCTTGGCACAGGAACTGTGGGCATAATGCTCACTAGGCATTGTGGCCAGTTGTGTGGACAGTGGGTGTCTGGTGTGCAGGTGACCTCAAACTCTTCCAGTCTCTTTACCAGCACTGATGGTACCTATCTTTGCAGTACGGGGGAGGGACCTTATATTCAGATATTTGCTTTTCCACTGTCTTCGCATAGGGTTGGGTTGCACTTTTGTACTCACCTTAAAGTTAGGTATGGCCATGGAATTTGGTTTGCAATATTTGTGCCTTGGTATTTAAAAATTGTCTTTTGTATACAGCACATATTTGGGTCTTTTTATACAGTCTAACAACTTCAGCTTTTATTTGAGGATATATTGAATTTACATTACTATAGTCATTGATATTATTGTATAAGATCACGTTATTATTTGTTCTAGCTATTGTTTTGTTCCTCTATTCCACCTTTTTTTGCCTTGTTCTGAGTTAGACAATTTTTAATACTCAATTTTACTTCAACTAATGGTATTTTAACCGTATCTCCTTCCATGTTTTTGACTGATTGTTCAGCATTTAACTTGTGATTACCATTTGTACCTTTCACTTTTCACAGTTAACTTTTTACTGCTTCACATGAACTTGCAGTAGTAACATCCATTGATGTCATCATCCTTTGTGTTATTATAAACATAATTTACATACATATATAGTATTTTTACATACATATATGTATATACATTTTATAATCTATTTACACAATTGATACCACAACAAAATATTTTTTGTTGTTGTTTAAACAGTTATATACTTTTGAAGAAAAGGAAAAAGGAGAGGAAAACCCTCTGTCATATTTGTGCAGTATTTCTTATGTTTAGTGCTAGTGATTTGTATTTGTTGATCTGTCTGAATTTCTATCTGGTATAATTGCATTTCAGCCAGAAGAACTTCTTTCAGAATATTTTGCACATCTTGCATGCAAATCCTATCCGTTTTTTGTTCATCTGAAAATGTTTTTGTTTTGCCTCTATATTTTTAGAATAATTTTACCGGGTATAGAATTCTTGGTTGTCAATCTTATCCTTTCATCATTTTAAAGATGTCGTCCCATTGCCGTATGGCCTTCATTACTTCTGATAAGGAGTGAGCAGATTTGAAACATTATGATTATGTACATAGTACGTGATTATTTTCTGGCTGCTGTTAAGTTTTCTTTTTATCTTGAATTTTAGCATTTGATATGATGTTATATGATATTGATTATATTTATTCTGCTTGGGGTTTATTGGACTTCTGTAAATTGAACTTTCTCAAATAATTTAAGAGATTTTTTATCATTATTTTTTTCTCTGCTCCATTCTTTCTTTGACTTCTTTTTGGAACTCCATTTATAAATGTATTAGACTGCTTGATATTTTCACACAGGTCACTAAAGTTTTGTTAATTTTTATTCAAAAATTTTCTGCTCTGTTATTTAGTTTGGATAACTTCCATTCGTCTATTCTTCAAATTACTGGTTCCTCTGACATTTTTAATATTCTGTTTTATAGTTTCAGTTCTAAAATACACTCTTTTTAACAGTTGCTATTTGTTTGCTAATATTCCCCATTCTTTATTCACTATGACCTATTTTCTTAGACATTCTTGAACATACTGCTTTTTCTGAAGTATAGGTCATACATTCTTTTTACTTTGTATTTCTAATAATTTTTTTTATATGTGGACATTATGGAAGATACATTGTAGCGACTTTGGATTTTATCTTGTTTTGAAGAGTGTTGATGTTTGTTTAATTAACTTGAACTCCATGTTAATTAAGCTAGGCTTGAACTCCAAACTGTGTCTTCCTTGGAAGGGAAAAAGTTGAAATCTACACTCACTTATTTCAGCTTTCACCTTCTGTATTCTTCCTTGAGCAGCAATCAACCAATACTTTTCAGAGGGTTGATTTGTAGAGTTTTGCACGCATTCCCGCTGTATATCCCTCCTTTTCAGGATCTCACCCTCCCCAACACACACACACACACACACACACACACACACACACACGTACTTTTCAGTAGTCTAGCCAGCTCAGAACTCTATTCTCTGACACCTTGAGGAAGTTTTCTACCACCCCGAGCTAAAGGGATTGGAATATATCCTTAGGTAAAAAGCTGCTAACTCACAAATCTCACCAGTGCACTTCCTGTCTTACAAGGATTGATCTCCAATCCAATTTCTGCTGGCTTGGGTAGTCTCCAATGCTTTAAAAAATATTTTGCATACATTATATTATTATCTGGAGAAGAGTGAGTTTGGCCAACTCACTTTGCCAGTACTGGAAGCTGGAACTTCCTTAAATTTACATTGACTTTTAAAATGTTAACAACCTCTTTGAGAAGTTAGCTATAAATAAATATATAACATTGTTTTGTGCTTTCAGTTTTTGAACATTTTTGTATATGTTTTCTTTTTTTAGACATAACTCAATCTAGTTAGGACAATATTTTTACTATTCCAATTTTACAGATGAAGAAATTGAAATTCAGAAACACTGCTTTGTGCAAGTTCCTGCATTGAATATGAAGACGAATATAGTCTTTTGAACTCGTTTCTGCTGGTTCTAAGCCCTGTGTTTTTGTCACAACACCTATGCTGTCTCCAAAGGTAATCTTTGCCTTATAGCTGAGTCATGGGTAGCTTTGATGACCTGCTCATAGGAAATTTGTGGCTGGATATGGTTGAATGGAAATTGGAGAGGGCAAGTCTTCCTTGATTGCTGGGCGTGCATGACTGAGAAAGTTCTGCCAACTGCCACTGATATTTAGCACATGGAACTCTCATAATCTGCATATTTGTTTCCCTACCATGAACTGGTCCCCTAACGGCTGATGGATCAATGTCTGATTAACGTATAGTATCCCCAAAACATCACACTAGGGGTCTTGCCTGCAATTTTAGACTCAGAGAAGGCATGAATGTGGGCTAGGCCCTTGAGGAAACTGTGCTGGTTACAGAGATTGGCTCAGGAAGTACAGCCAACCAGGTCGGCACAGAGCCCAGAGACTTTGGCAATTTCAACATGTATCAGACCTGGCTGAACATAGTTGTGTGGTGGATGCAGGTGAGAGGCACTTGGGGCTCCCATGGTCCAAATCTTGGGAAAGTAGGCTCTAATCCAGACAAGACCCTAGAAGGAGCAAGACCTTTCCATAAAGATCCCACTGACAGCCTTGGGGGCCTGGGATGCCTGGCAGAGTCAGATGTAGAGCTTCTATTCAACTCATTGCTCAATGCCAGACCCTATGCCAGGTATATACTTTTTAAAAATTTGATTAAACAGGAACATATCCCTGATAACTGAGCTAATTCAGGAAAGAGCTCTGCATGGAGGAGACACTTGGGGGTTTCCCCAGGGCCTTGGAGAACCAGGTGGTGGCTAATATTAGAGCTTCATCACAAACACATAAAAAGTCTGCCAAAGTTTCTCTACTAGGTATTCAGTGACCATAGGTCACTGAAGCTAAGATATATGTCCATTTTGAATGATTGCTTATTCTCTGGTCTCCCTGCTTGCCCAAGTCCTGAGAGGGTATTTTTTTCTGTCTGTCTCTCTCTCTTTTTTAACCTTTTTCTTTGTCAATTACAGTTGACATTCAGTATTATTTTATATTAGTTTCAGGTGTACAGCATAGTAGTTAGACATTTATATAATTTATGAAGTGAACCCTTCAATAAGTCTAGTACTCACCTGGCACCATATTTATATATAGTTATTACAATGTTACCAACTATATTCCCTGTGCTGTACTTTACATCCCTGTGACTATTTTATTTTCCGGCCTTTCTGGATTATTGATAGCTGGAGAAAGCATTGGCCACTATTCTATTTGACAGGCACTGTCTGTGTAGAGCTGGATCACATCTCTCATAGGCTGCCAGTCTGACTTGGAGGGGGCTTGATGAATTCACCAACCAGAGTGCCCCTAGCGAGCCTGTTCTTGGAGACTGGGGTTTGCTCCAGAACAGCAGTGCTGACAAATTGACAGAGCAATGGGAGATCACTAGACTGCCAAGTGCCTCTGCAGGCAGAAAGTGGGACGCTGGACCCATTCACCAACTTCCGGTACAAGTCCTGGGTGTCACATTACTGCTCAAACTGACCCACTGGGCTCAGTTGCCACATCATTCTATATGCATGGCCAGGTCCACTGGAAGCTGGACATAGGAGCGCCTGTGAGTGGCTCATCATTGGATGTCTATTTGTTCCCACGGAGCCTTTTCTGTATGCATTCTGATAGGCCCAGAAGGCCTTTATACCGTGCATTTTGGGTGCTAAGCTCAGTCCCGATTTCATTTTCTCTCTATTGAAACTACTCAAACTTTCATTTTCTCTTTGTTCCACTCTTCTCATCTACTTATTTTAAATTTAGTCTTACCCTTATCTATTTTATATTGAATGCATTTAGGTAATCCACTTTAAGTCCTTTCTTGAAAACAGAAGGTATAAATAAATAAATAGGCAAATAAACAAACATAATCTCTTTGTGAAATAGACTCGAGTTCCACACAATGGTAAGAATTTTTCTCCATTGCTTTAGGTAGCAGAGAAAAATACTGGTGAATTTTAAGTATAGGTTGATTTTCTTGAGTTCCTACTGTGGTTCATTTGGGGGGATGATGCTTCATTTTGGGGGATAGGTATTGCAGTCATGTGCTAGGGCTGGTTTGTTTCAGCTCATGACAAAGAAGTTTGTTAAGTTTTAAGGAATTTTGAGAGTTGTTTGATGGCACTTCGGTAGCTTAAAACCAGCCATCGTGGGAGTATTTATGCAACAGAACATGTCACAAGTTACAAATTAAAGCTTTATTTTTTAAATTTTTTACCAGCAAACTACTAGGCAATTCCCTCCCCAAAATTTGAACTTGAAGTAGTAACATTGCCTTTTGAAACTTAAATTATAGGTTAATACATTATAAATCAGAATGGAGGGTGGTAAAATGCTGGGCAGTGGGACTTATGAGAACATAATAGCAGGAAGCTGTAGTGACCTGTTTAACCAGCTTGTGTACAAATGTGTTCTCATCTTGTTTATGTGTCACGTTGGAACCAGCTGAAGCATCCACATGGTTAAATTATTCACTGTCTCTCCAGAGAGGAGTGGGGTTTTGTCTCTTCTTCTCTCTCTGGGTTTTCCAAGAGGCCCAGAGCTCACACAGTCCAAAAAGGACCTTGCTGCTTCCAAGTGCCTCTTGGAGAGTGATGTGGGGAATATAACCAGTTTCCCATGAGGCCCAGATATGTGATGCTGGCTTCAGTGAGTGGCATGTATGATGCTGCTCAACAGATGCTACTGGTGGTTTATCTGCTGTTGAGATGAGCCTGCTATGATTCCAGGGTGTGTGTGTAATTGTGGATGTGTGTGTGTGTGTAATTGTGGATGTGTGTGCATGCATGCACACATATGCATGTACGCACAGGGATAGAACTTGTCTCTCTGTAGTGGTGCCTTGACCTGTGGTCATCATATACCACATAAGCCCTGAGCGCCTGATGGTTCCTTTAGATTCGCAGAGGGAGATTGATCTCATTTCCTCAGCATTAAACTTGGAGTAGGGAGCTTCATACCATGCATGGCCTGACTTTCCAACAGGCAGCTCTTTAGATTCACTTGTATGACAAATTCTTCAGGAGCCCTGGGCAGGACCAGTTCTGGGATTTGCCTCACCTAAGACCATTTCCTAGTGAAGAATGAGTGACACCTTTTGCAGGTGACAGAGATCCAAAGCAACAATGTGTTCTTTGGGGCAGAGGAAGGTGAGCTCTAGGGGAGGTGAAGGAGTCACAGAGGTGGACGTGGGCAGGGCCTGTCAGAGTTCTCCCCAGGCAGGGGCCCCTGGACTTGGAGATGTATTGTACGTTCCATGAGGGTAGGAGCTGTCTGTCCTGTTCATAGGAATTTTCCAATAAAGGATCATTGGCAGATTATCAAGGCCATGGTTAACATGACTGTGGATGCTATTTAACATTTAAACCGAAGATTCCAGATTGCCCTCTGATTGTGATGTGACTTCCGTGTAGATCATCCAAACAGAGAGACTGTGTGGGTCCGGCTGACGAGATAGTTTTCGTCCATGTGGCAGTTCTATTTCTCATCAAAATTAAAAAATAGACATTATGATCTGTCCTTCAAAGTCTTGCTACTTTAGAATCTGTGAGTCTTGCTAGGTTTTAATCAGTTCAGGGTCCCTGACGGGAGTGGGTTTTTAGTCCATCTTGATCATAGACAGACCCTGGAGTGTAGTACAACCTCCAAGATGTTGCTGCTCCCTGAGACTATCCTGAGCTTATCCAACCCTGCCCTGGTTTCAGACAACATGTGCCTACGTCAGCAAGGTCCGACCCGGAAGGAAATCACTCTCAGCATTAAAAACAGAGAGAAATGAATGCAGAGAACTGCTTACATAGGTAAAGGAAAAGCTGCAAGCCAAACTGGGGGCTGCAAAGCAATCCACCTTCCAACAAAGCAACTTCCTCCATCTGTAGGCTCCAGGTGGGAGCTGGAACCATGGAAGGGACCTCACTGATTCCAGAGACTTTTCCCTGCACAGAGAGAAATACCCTGGTTTGTTCATTCCTCGTGCTCTTTCATTTATCGCCAATGCCTCCCATTGGCCAAGGCCAGCTGCAAGCCAGCTCACACAGGTGCTGGGGAAATTCAGGCTTTAGGGTCAGCCTCTAACACAGCCATGTTATAGGGAGCAGAGCAGGTAAAGGCCAAGGATGAAGTCCTGCTGGCCCACTTTGCCTTTCTCTCCCCAGAGATTGCTGGGGAATGTACACATTCTAGATTAAATCAGTGTTACTTTGAATGATCTTTGAGAGATTAAGGGAACTCCTGGGGAGATAATAAGAAGTCTGGGTAGGAGCCAAGGATTACAGAACAAGAAAGCACTCTCCCCCAATTCTTAGGTCAACAGCTGGGAGATTTTGCATCTGAAACCTTTTGGCATGTTAGCAGCAACTTGGAGAACCTGGACTAATCTTATCCCTAACTCCTTCCCCCTGAGGGAGTGTCTTAAACGTGCTGTTCCTCAGCAGGATTATTGCAGTTTTCAACTTCTAGTGGAATTCTTACTTTTAATTTTTTTTTTAAGTAACAGTAATAGCAGTTCTTCCATGTTAACACCCTTATATGATAAAGGATCAAGTTGGCCTCTATTGCATACATTTTCTCTCACCCTCACAAAAACACTGTGTGGTAGATGCTAATATCCCCAGTTTATAGATGATGATTCCAGACACAGAGGTGAAATAATGAGTTCAAAGTCACATAGTTATTATTGCTTTTGTGTGTTTGTACCCTGTCTTATTCCACAACAGGATTTAAAGGGGTCCACGTGACCCGTAAGAGATGGACTTGAAATTAAAACACAGATCTGTGCTCTTGTCACTACAATGAGATACTTTTCCTGTGCTACAATATCAGAATGTCAGGCCACATAAATCCCAAAGATGGAAGACTCCTGCTTTCCCCTCCTTTGTCTGCATGCCTGACTGTTTCGTGAATATATTTGAGGTCTTTATTTCTGGGGTAGAAACACAAGTCCTACAGCGAAAAAGGCCTTGAAGAGATCAGATGATCTCTTGGAAACTAAATAATCCTCCTTTCTTCAATTTTGAAACTGAGAACTACAAAGGTTCAGGGACACATCCAAGATGACACGTGGTGCCATCACCACTCTGAGATATTTTCTAGTTGCAAGTTGAACAGAATTCTTGGTTTATCTCTATCCAGGCAAATGTACACTGTTTTGGGACCCAAATTTTCTCTTGGTGTGCTGGCCAATCTGGTTTTGATCCATGAAGAAAGCATGGAAAGCAAGAGGGAAATTTTTTCATGCAAAGGACCCACATTGTCCTCAAGTTGGATTTGATTGATCCTGAGGTAGCGCATATCACAGCTCTCATTTCCTATGTCTGCTGAGTGAATTCCTTCAGGTGGGTGTGATGAGAACATCTGATTTGCTCAGGATGAATTTAACAACTGAAGCTATAGCAGAACAGCATTATCCTCAGATCCTTGGTTTTCCATTTAATCAGCTTCCTAGTCCTGTCAATTCTAAAAGCAGAATGCCTTCATTTTATTCAGAGTGAAAGCCCGTGTTCTCACAGCGATCTAGGAGTCTCTTGATTCATGTCTCTGAGCTCCACTCCCACCTTTGTTCATTTCCCTCCAGCCACACCAGCCTCCTCACTTTACTATGAATATACCATTTTTGTTCTTTGCTAGAAGGCTTTGCTCCAAGATACCTGCTTGGTTCTCTTCTCTTCTTTCAGTTCTGTGCTCAAATATGACCTTCCCCAAAGTCCCACTGAAATGTTCCCTTATCCACACCTGTCACTATTTAGGCTTCTTTCCCCACTCCAGTTTTCTTGAGAGATCCTATCAACCCCTAACACATTATATACTTATTTGTCTGTATCCATTGCACTGTAAGTCCGATGGGAGGATTAGTATATCAACCAAACACCTACAATAGTACCTGGCACATAGCAGGCACTCAAAAATAATTTGTTGAATGGGTGAATGAATGAACAAATGAATGAATGACTCCTTCTCTCTCCCACTATATTGCTCCCCGTGAGGCCTCATTACTTCTTGCCTAAACCATTCTACCAGCTTCCTAACTGATTTGCTTGACTTGCTCCCTCTAATTTGTCCTTCATACAACTGCCACAATGATCGTTCTTAAATGCAAATCTGACCATGTCACTTTAAAAATGTCAGTGGCTCCCCATCGCCCTTCATGGCCTGGCTCCCTCGCCTCATCTTCTAGTTTTTCCTTTGTGGACTTAAAAAATAAGATTAAACTTCCACCCTTCCACAGTGTGATTTCTCCTGTATTAGTTTTCCATTTGCGGTTCTGACAAATCCCCACCAACTTAGTAGCTGAGAACAACACATTTATTATCCTTTAGCTCCAGAGGTCAGAAGTCTGACCCAGGTCCCTTGGGCTGAGATCAAGGTATTGACAGGGCTGTGTTCCCTTCTGGAGGCGCTAGGAGAGAGTCTGTTTCCTTGCCTTTTATGGCTTCTTCATCTACCCTCATCCCTTGACTCACAGACACCTCCCTTCATCTTCAAAGCCAGAAATGTAGCATCTCTCTGACCTTGCTTGTCATCACGTCTCCTTCTCTGACTCTCTCCATCTGCCTCCCTCTTCCACCTTTAAGGACCCTTACTGGGCTCACCCAGATAACCCGGGGTCATTAGCAACCTTAATTCCACCATCAATCTTAATCCCGCGTTGCCCTGTAACCTACATATATACGGGTTCTGGGACATTAACAGGACGTGGACATCTTTGGGGGTGGGGTGGGGTGCATTATTCTGCCGAGCACAGAACCTTTGCTAGATTCCTTTTCTCCTGATTTTTACAAAAAATTTATTTGTTTGTATTTTATTTTATTTTTTTTGACGTTCAGTATTATTTTATATTAATTTCAGGGGTACAGCACAGTGGTTAGACATTTATATCATTTAAGAAATGATCCTCCTGACTCATCTAGTACCCGCCTGGTACTTTACGTAGTCATTACCATATTATTGACTATATTTCCTATACTTTATATCCCCATGACTATTTTGTAACTCCCACTTTGTATTTCTTTATTCCTTCAGCTTTTTCACCCTGCCCCCAATCCCCCTCCCATTTCCTTCCCCTTTATTTTTATATGTCTGTATCCTACGCATTTATTTCCTCTATACTTTAAACCTCATCCTCCACTTAAAAGTAACCTGACCCTTCATTTTACCTCCACAACATTTTTCCCCCCAAACTTCTCTTAAGGCAAGTAATGCTTTTCATCTTGTATTATTTATTTTTATGTAAATGTCTTATTGCTTAAATCAGAATGCTGGTGTCTAGATTCCAATCACTGGGCATAATTCATTGTAAATAGAGGACTTCCATGTGTATATAATGTTTAATAAGAATCTGTTGCTGAAGAATGAATCAGAGGAAAGCTAAGAAGAAAAGAAAAAAGAACAGAAAAAGTCAAGAAAGAAAAAAGAAATGAGAAAAGAGAAAGGGATAGAAGAAATGAGGAATGGAGAATTTTTGTAGATAATACACTTTCTCTTCAGAGAGGAAAAGGAGAGCATGGCTAAATCTCCAGGGCACACTGTATCTATTCTGGAGTTATTTCTTGGGCAGTCAAATCTGCTTTGATTTAACCACCCATTTGCCTTTTTTGTACATATCTCAGAGGTTGTTGAAGTGATCTGGGCGAAGGCCTGGAATGACTGAGGCATTCAAACGTTCACAAACTCTAGCTCCTCCTGCATTTACTGTCTCAGAAATTGTACCACCACCCAGAAATCCAACAGCTGGAAACCTTGAGTCCTCCGTACTCCAAAGATCCAAATAAAAGGCTTTACCCAACAGCTCCCTTGTTTCTAAGATCCAAATATATTAACTATCCCTGAATCAAATTATGAGAAATTAAATTATGGAAAAACACATGACAAACAACACACGTTTGGCATCAGTTTCAAACCTGTCTTTCCTTCGTAGTTGTATGACTCTAGGCAAGTTACTTTGCATTTCTGAATGTCAGATATGGCTTCTCTAGTAGGGAACATATACCATTGACCTCACAGGTTTGTTGTGAGGGTCAATGGAAATTATATATATAAAGTGGCCACATTAGTACCTATACAATAGGTATTCAGAAGAGGTTTCTTCTTTGAGCTTCTGCCCACAAATAAGGAAATGTGACCATTGATGGGACACCCACTCAGAGCTAACAGTAGAGTGGAATTGGGTCTCAGTGTCGTCTATATACCTGGGTGGCATTGATTACATGCAGTAATCCCAACCTCAGGTGACAAAGGTACCAACACCCTCTAGCTTCTCAGGCACAGACTGATGGATCAAAAACAACACCTGAGAGAGCAGGAGCAGCTGTGGCTCGAAAATGCTACCTCACCTGGCTAATGACAGTGGCCAAGGGTAAAACATGGAACTTGACCAGTTGGGTGCGGTAAATAGATCAGCCGAATGATAGACAAAGCAGAAGTTTCCTTTGCCAGTGCCCTAGCTCCTGCATCTTATGACACATAAGTCCCAGCCATCCCTTTGACGGCTGTCATTGTCATTTCTCTCTCAACTGGAAGTTAAGAAGACTCACACCCAAGCTAAGAATAAATGTATTAACCAATTGATAACCACCCTCCATTTTGAAGTGTCAGGCACCATAGAAACATGAGGTTTTATTTTAACTGGTCTCATACCTGGTCTGCTCAGCTACCAAGAGCCTTATTTATTACGATGATGGGAGCTGGATATGGGGGTGCATTCCGGGAGGAGAAGACAGCCATCATTCCTTGATGCCTTTTTAAATTGCCTCATTTATACTAACCGAAGCCGAACTCAGGAATGGAGAAATTACCGAGCCCCTCACTTGAAAAAGTGGGGAACTGTCAGACATAGTACCTGGCAACAGAGCACATTTGAAGAAAAGAGATTTTATAAAGGTTTATGATGAATTGTAGCAACTCAAAGCTTCCGTTAATCGGGAAAAGTATTACTCAGGGCTGGGTGTGCGATGATTTGTGGGCAATCACTTTCTCCTAGTTCTTTTACACCTTTGGGACAATAGCTTTTCATGAAGAAACACTTTCTCTCTGTGAGTATCACTTGTTTAGATTTTGGACACGGCAGCACATACATATATTCTGACCAACAGTCATGGACTTACAGTTCTAGAGTAGTGAAAAGGTCCATAGCCACAGAAACCCATCCATATACAAGAAGAAATAGCAGCTCTTGAGAACTGGGAGTGAAAAGCTAGTCCATGCTTTGCTCTTTGGGAAATGCCTGCGCGTACCTGCTTTGCTAAATCCTGCATTGCTTAATCTCCCCTTTGCACGGGGTTTTTACTTGCAAAGTTGCTAGCTAATGAGCATTTGCAGTAGAAGCATAGGCACTAGCTGAATTTTCGGATGTGTTCTTGGTGATTTAAGTATGATGACTGGTGAGGGTCTTAAAGGATAAGTAGGAATTGGTTAAGTTATTGCAGGTGACGGTATTATACATAGATGGTACTGCATGTGCAAAGGTATAGGCTACCTTCTATTCTCCACAGCTCCCCTCTCTCCAAAAAACTGTAGAAGGAGCTCTAAGGAATTCAAAGTGGCTGGAATTTAAGGTGTATAGAAAGGGATTGGTGGGCGATGAAGTGGGAAAGGCAAAAAGGGCCTTGGTACCAAGTTAGGAATCAACTACTCTTGCAGAGGGGAGATATGGAAGCTTTTTGGACAAGTGACTTTCATTATCAGATGTCTATTTCAAGGAGTAAAGTCTGGTCATGGGGTTTTGGCCAGCAAGTGGTGCCTAGTGGTGGAGAGGACAGTCAGCATCAGGTTGCCAGTGTTGCAGCCCAGACTGGGGGCCAGTGCCATGTCCAGTGTTGGTGTTGTTGACAGAGGACTGGAGAACTAGGCTGATTACTAAGCCAGGGATTCAAATACAGAGTCCAAAGCAGAAGCCCAGCTGTCTTCCCTCAGGCATGAGACAAGGGCAGGTTAGCAGCCAGGGTGTCTGTGTCTCAGGTCCAGTGGTGGTTCGTCGTGGGCTCTTTTTATCCTTCCCGACAATAGTGAAATATATGAGTGCATGCCCCAGATATGGAAGATTATCATCTGTCATAAAGTATGGCAAGTGCTTCAAAAGAAGATTAAACAAAAATTCCAAGAGCTAGGAAAGGGAGAAAGCACATCTTACTTGGGTATTTGGGAAAGATTCATGGAGCATAGAGCATCTGAATCTTTATCTGTATTTGAAAGGTTAATGAAGGAGGGAAAGGACAGTGAGGCCAAAGCCTGCAATGGAATTGGGAGACGAGTCCATGCCCAGGTCAAAGTAGTCCAGTTAGGCCACTGACAGAGAAAATTACAAAACGAATAATCTTAGAATTTTTTAGCAATTGTGACTCCTCAATTCAGGGTGTTTTTAAATAATCTACGAAGAACTCATTTATTCAACATATCTTAAGCCTTTAGTAAGCTATAAACATTCTTTAATTGCTGGGTATGTAGAGATTAGTAATAATAACAACAATAGCAAACATTTATATAGTGATTCTTATGTGCCAGACATTGTTCTAGGATGTTTACATATAGTAGTTCACATAATCTTGGCAATAATTCTTTGAAATGGCTACTTTTCTTATTTTGCTCATTTGTTACATGAGGAAACTTAGGCACTGACGTTGTCACCTGCCCACATGGTTGGTCGTGGAACTGAGATTCAGATTCGGGCATTTGGATTTAAAGTTTGCACTCTGGACCACTGTCATGGGACCTGCCCTCATAGAGCATCAACTGGAGAGACTAATAGATAAACCCAATTATGTTAATTAAAAAATAGCCAGCCCCTCCCCGCAATGAAAGTGAAATAAAGGCCTTTTCAGATAAACAAAAGCTGAGAAGATTTGTTTCCAACAGACTTGTTCAATAAGAAATGCTAAGAGAACTTCTTTAGACTGAAGATAAATGGCAACAGATGAACACCTGAATCTATAGGAAGGAGTGAAGAACATCAGAAATGCTGACTTTGTGGGCAAATATAAAGAATGCTCTCCCCCGCCCCCTTCTGGGTGGCTTGATTGTATGGCTCTGCAGTATTCCTAAATGGAAAGAAACAGTGTGTCGTAAATCCAGACTTCTCTAGGGAAAGACAGCACGCATATGTCATGTATCTACATTTCATGTACAATTTGCCAGTGGAGACTTTCCCCATGAAAAACTGGGAAAGATTTGATCCTGTTAAGTCTTCAAAGTTACTTTGGGATTTTCTTTGATAGGATTCCAAAGCCCCTGTTCGTTTATAACTAGAAAGTCTAAATGGGCTATGTGCCAGTCTCACCTGCTCAAAACTCCCTGGTTAGACAGCAAAATCAAGTGGTGAAAGGATTAGAATGCAGTCTGGGAATTCATTGCAGTTGGAAGAAAGCTGAGGACCTGTGTAAGTTCTGTCCAACTACACAGATGTGCTGAGACATAGTGTGTAATTTAATAAGAGTACCTGATCATATCGTTATGTTAAGGTCCAGTCCAAGGAGGCTCATGGTTTTGAAAAGTGACACAAGTTTACCGGAACCACTTGAATATTAGGAGATCCTACCTGTGTAGTCTTGGAATGACTATAATAAATTGCTTGTGATCAAATAAATGCTAGGTGCAATTATTGGATTAGCACATTTTGAATGATTTATAGATGCTATATTATAATTTGGGGTTAAGTCAGGTTCCCTAAGAAGCAGACCTTGACACAGGAATTTGAGTACTCAAGATTTATTTTGCTCAGTGTTTGCATGTACATTTTTTTCATGGTTTTTACTTTAAACCTGTCTGTATCTTTGTATTAGTAGTTTTTTACTTGTAACCACTATATACAAGTACTTATGTCTAATGCTGAAAAAATCCAGTGTGACAGCCTCTGCCTTTTAATTGAAATGTTTTGTCCATTTATAGTTAATGAAATTACTGAAATGTTTATGTGTAGGCCCATCATTTGTAATTTGTTTTCTATTTGCTTCGCCTGTTTTATAGTTTTCTCTCTTCTTGTCCTGTCTTATGTTGGTTAATTTTATTTTTTCTAACATACCATTTCAATTCCTCTAATAGCTTTATAGCCGTACCTCTTTGTATTATGTTTTAGTGGTAACTCTGGGTTATGTATCCTTACATTATGTATCCTTAACTTACCACAGTGTACTTAAAGTTAATATTGTTCCACTGACAAAAATATAAAAACAATAATAATTGCATTTACAAACACATATTTGTGCTCTGTCACTTATTTTAGTTCATATTTTATAGACCCCATGATACAATGTTAAAATTGTTCTTTAAATAATCAGTTGTATTTTAAGGAAATTAAGAGAAGAAAAAGTATAATCTTATATATTTATTCACATATTTAGCATTTCTGATGCTCTCTATTCCTTTCTATCCATCCACATTTTCATCTGATGTCATTTACCTTCAATCTGAAGAAGTTCTTATAGTATTTTTTTTAGTACAGATCTCTTGGTAACTTGACCTCTTAATTTTTGCTTATTTGAAACTATTTCACCTTAATTTCTTTAAGTGAGTTAGCTTTTTATTTTTTAAACAACTTTCTTGAAGTACAATTTACTTACAATAAACTAAATCTATTTTCAGAGTGTGAAAAAAGGTCACAACGAAAAACTCACAGCAAATCTAACACTTAATGGTGAAACATTAGGTCAGGAAGAGGAAAAGATGGTGTCTAACTTTTATTCAACATTATACTGGAGGTCTAGTCAATTCAGTAAGGCGAGAGAGAGAAATAGACATGCACACACTTAAAGGAAGACATTAAACCATATTTGCAAATGATGTAATTTTGTGCATAGAAAATCTTTTAAAAATCTCCAAAATCTAAAGGTGAATGTGATCACAGAGAGCAGTAGTGAGAGACAGAGAGATGAGACGTGGAAGAAGGGAAAGCCCATCATAGGGTGTATCATTGTTTTGGCCACTACTATAAATGAAGCAATTAAGTTACTTGATGCTGCAGCTTCTTCACAGAAGTCTTATTGAATCCATCAAGAACCATCTATCCACTCAAGGGAAGAATAGGGAAAGCGTTCATCCACCATTCTCATTCCCATGGGTTGAGGATTGCCCAAGGAGATGTTAATTCTCCCTACTTCTGATTTGTACCAAGTGTTTTCCCGTGATAGAACACTGCAGGGCAGGAAATGAGAGGAGCAAGGTGCTATCAGGTTCTACCTGGGGGGAAGCTGGTTGAAGACTTCACTGAAACTTGTTGATAAAGCAATTGCTAGAAATAGAGGTGAAGCACAGAGACTCTGAAGTGCTGCATAACAGGTATCCAATATAATACATTTGCTGACTGTATATGCAAGCAGGATGCTGAGGGCAGATGGAAGTAGCTGTTGACTAAGAATGAGGCTCCCCTAGTAAAAAGCCGTAAGTCAGACAGGCTGTAAGCACCCAGGCAATGGGCACACCTACATCCCAAATAGCTTCCTCTTCTCATTCCTTGCTCAAGCGATGAAGTCATGGGTCAAGGTTAAAAAGCTCATCAACCCAAGACAACCTCCCTAAGATGAGAGCAACAGAGTTAACATATAAGTGATTTGGCATGTCCACATATACACAAGTGCTGGAGCCTTTCAAAATAAACCAAGTCCTTCCAGCAGGTCAGTGGAGAATTGCCAAAAGAGAAACTTAGATATTGCATGTTGTGATCCTTGTTCTAGTAGGCAATTAAAAATACTTTGTTCTGTTATAAAAATAAGATACAAAAAAGTGGAAACTAAAAAGTGTCAACCATAATTCATCAGTGGAAACAATCATTTTAAAGATGTTTTGTATTAAAAATTTTTCATCTACGTCAAAAATCATTTTTCAGTGGTTGAATAATATTCTATGCAACCAACTTACCACTGTATTTAAAAACTCTATAATATCTCTAATAAGTTTGCTGATTTTTATTTCTTTTGCTATTATAGATAATACTGTTATATAGTTTAGGCACATGTCTTTTTCTCTATTTAGGTGGTCAATTATGCAACACCAAAAAGAGTTGGTTTTTGTTGGAATAATTGTGTTTTAAAATTTCAAGTAAAGAAATAAAATGGCTTAGGGACGAACCATTAGTTAGAAGCATTGTCATAAGTGAGTGATGTAAATAAAAGCCAGGTGATGGAATTCCAGGGTGATACTGGAAGTGGATTATTTTTTAACACAGTTGAGTATCTTGGAGAAGGGATTCATATACAAGGAGACAATAAAAGTTTAATGTTGAAAGATAAATCAATTTGTTTTTTAAGACGGAGGAGAAGAAAGAACATTTTAAGAAGAAATAGGCATGGAGTTGTTAAAGAGTATGATACATTAAGGAAATGGGCCATTTAATGGAATATATGGTACTTGGAGGAGAGAGAAAGGCAGATGTTGAGTTATGAATAAAGTAGTTGGGTTCAGATTGGTTAGTGCCTTGATTTCATGCTGAGTCATTTGAACTTTATCATTTAAATTATGGGGAGTCATTGAAGGTATTTGAGCAGGGGCTATTAATGAATACCAATTCTATCCTCTAAGATGGAAACATAGGTAAATCTCCCCATTGGTGATTGACTAAAAGTCAGCCTCATCCAAGCACACTTGTCCCAGATGTCCCTCCAGAGCAACCTGATTATACAATTGTCTTACGGCTTTCTGTCCTCAAATCCATGTTTTTCTGAATTCTCTCTGGAACTTGTTGTAGTCCTTGGATTCTTCAAACACATTTGGATGCCCTTTCCTCACTCAGTGACTTGTTTCCGGCTTAGCTATCAGTTGCTAGATTTTAGCGTCCTCTGCGGCTTGAAATAACAAATATTCCCTCCCCAAGCCTCAACCACAGACTCCTCCTCAGTTTCTTCATTCCTTTAGCAGTGCCAGCCAGAAAGCAGTGAGGGTGTGAGGAAGGGCTCTAGAATGGCACAGCTGAATAATTGTGACAGACCAATGGTGACAGACCATATGACCCTCAACTACCTGACCCTTTACAAAAAATTTTTTGCTTATATCTGCCCTAGATCAAAATAAATTAATGGTTACCAGAGAGTTAAAAAGCAACTCATATATAGGCACGTCCTTGAAATGTTTAAAGTTTCAAGTAAAGAAAAAGAATGCCACAAATCTATGCAAAATAAAAGGTTATCCAAAAAGGAATAAATACCAGGCTATCCCAAAACTTTATGTCTTATTACAACAGAGAAACATTTATATTAATATAATGAGGGAAGAAAAGTTTATGGCCTAGCCAAGTTATGACACTTGTATGACAGCTATAGAAAGACATCATCAAACAGGCAAGGATACAGAAAATATTTTTCTCATTTATCTTTCTTGAAAAATTACTTGGAGATGTATTCCAGATATCTCTGAGCATAATCAAAATAAAGAAATTATTAAAAGAGAAGTCATAGAATGAATGAGCTTGTAGCTTAAACTAAAATAATTTAAACAAAATTGTATCTAATTCACAACTAGACATGTAGGGGAAAGAAAAGATCTAATGTAAATATCTTAAATGATTCTTGAAAGGGAAAATATACAGAGTGAAAATAACAATATAATGATAGTAATATGATAGTAGCCTAGGACAAAAATTTTATATACTATCAAAACATAGGATTTGATAAGCAAGAGCATATTATATTATGTTGATGTCCTCATCATATACAGAGTACATATGTGTGTGTGTGTGTGTGTGTGTGTGCGCGCGTGTGTGTGGTGTATATTCTTAATGCTGAAAATTAGAGCAATATCAGTAAAAACTATTTTTATAAAACTTAAAAATAACCACTGATATAACTTAAAATTGAACGTTCATCTTCCAGTAATGGGGGAAAAAGAAAAGCAAGCATAAGCTATATGTCAAAAAAAAAGTTGTGAGAGAGATTACTGCTCTCCGTTGCTCCCTGATTGCAACTTTATGAGAGAGATTTAGAGGGACTAGGGTATATGCTTTCCAGGAAACGGAACCTGGATTGATACGGTAGATACATATTATTTTATGGAAAGATGGCAAAGTGTAGTTGTTAAGAGCCACTGAGTCTTTCATGTATTCATTCAACTGACAAATATTTATTGAACACCTTACTACGCACCAGGCACTGTTCTAGGAATAAGGGATAAAGTGGTGAATAAGACAAATAATATTCCTACTCTCATTTAACTTACACCATAGTTGGGGAGGAGGCAAGGAATAACAGAAAACATCTAAGTAAATGAATGAGCAAGATCATTTGACATATTATTTACTTTTACAAAGGCAATTGAGAGTGCTCACGAGCACTTCGCATGGAGTGTCTTGAGTGATCAAAGAAGACCTCTCTGAAGAGACACTTGAGCTAAGTCTTGAATCCAAGTCTGAAAGTTCCAACAATGCAAATATCTGGGTGCAGAGTGTTTCAGGTAAAGAGAAAATCAAGCGCCAAGGCTCCAAATGTAACAATGGGCTTGCTATATTTGAGGAACAGAAAGAAGGCATGTGTGCTGTCATGTAGTAAGCTTGAAGGAGAGTGGTTCCCAATGAGGTTGGAGAGAAAGGCGGGGAGACATTATGTAGAGCCTTATTGAGTACTGTAATAAGTTTGGATTCAAAGTTCAATGGTAAGCCCTGAGGGGCATTAACCATGAAATGATTACATCATTCGTAGCAGGGAAAGGTGACTCTGGCTATTGTATAGAGGGTGCATGGGGCAAAATCGAATGGATGGAGGTCAATTAGGAGCTTACTGCAGTTGTACGAGTAAGAGATAGTGGAAGCTTCAATCAAGATTGTAGCAGTTGGGATAAAAATAACAAAACACAAATTTTGGGTATATTTTGAAGGTAGAGGAAAATAGATTTGCTTATAGATTGCATGTTGTGTAGGGAGGCAAAGGAATTGAGATAGCTCTAGGATTCAGTCTTGAGCAATTGGGTAGAGAAGCGTGTTTTGTATGTAGACAGAATCAAGAATGTTGTTTACCCCATGTTAACTTAAATTGAAACAGTCCATTCAAGACCCAAATGGACACGTCAAGTATTTATTTATTACTGTATGTATCATAGTAGTTGTCACATGGTAAGCTTTTGTTGTCTGCTACTGATTGTACAGTTAGAATATGTTTGTAACTTACAAAACCTCAACTGGTTTAAAACGTAAGAGTAGTTTATAATTGATATAATAAGAAAGCACTAGGCAAGATGGCTCTCACATTGGTTAATTCAGTGGCTCAAGACATCAAGGAGCTGCTTCTTTTCTTTCTTTTTTATTTTCTGTGATCTTCTCAATATATCAGCATAGTCCTCCTGGTTATGTCAACCAAATGGTAATCTATAGTGGAGGAAAGACTGTTTTTACTTGTCCATCTCTTCTATACTTCACGGACTTTTTATTTTGAAAAATTTCAAGCATACAGGAAAATTGAAAGAATAGTCTTTTTGGTAAACCATTTGAAATTAAGTTACAAATCATGACATTTCATTCTAAATACTTCAGCATGTATCTCTTACGGATAAGGATAATACCCTACATAAGGACAGTACAATCATCAGAATTAAGGCAATTAACAATAATTCCATATCTTTCAAATTGAATGTGTATTTAAATTCTCCAATATCTGCTTTTTAAAATCTAGGATCCAATGATTATACACCCATTGCATTTGTTTATGAGTCTTTAATCTCTTAAATCTAGAAGAGTCCCCTTACCTTTTTATTTTTTGACACTGATCTTTTGAAGAGTTCTGACCGTGTAATAAGGACCACATTCTAGATTTATCTGATTGTTTCCTTACTGTGTCAACTAATTTTTTTTTCTCTATTCACTGTATCTCCATATATGAGGGCTAGTGCCTTAGGTAGTTTTAGGTCATTTTTGGCAAGGTAACTTCATGGGTGATGCCGTGTATTTCATATTGCAGTATATCGAGCACAATGTCAGGATGTACTACTATTGATAGTATTAAGTGCGATCACGTGGTTAAGATGATGATAGTCATAGCTCTCTATTACGAAAGTATATATTCCATTCAGCGTTCAGTCTAATCTGAGGGAAGGGGATGATACTTGGCTACCATGTTCTTCGTCGGCTAATAATTTCAGCATCCACTGATTATACTTACTTGAATTAATTATTACATTGGTGGTTATAAAATAGCAATATTCTAATCCCATCATTCCTTTCACGTTTGTTAGTTTGCATTTTTCTGTAAAGAAAAGCACTTTTCCTTTTACCTGAATGTCACGATGGATTCACGTATTTATTTTTAATTCAGTATGTTATGACCAATTACAGGGATTACTCTTTTTGATGCTTAAATTGTCCTAAATTTTGCCAGTTGGAACTCCTTCAGTTGGCTCCTCTGTGCTTTTGACATTGTCCCTTTAGTCTTTGAGTCTTACTTTGCTTTTTTGGCACAATAATGTATCTAAGATTAACCTTGTGCTTTTCTATCTGAGACATAGATTAGCTTCTTCTGCAAGAAGCTGTTGTTCCCTTAGTTGGGGACTGGCATTAAGAAACCAAGATGTGTTCTTGGGTATGTTTATTGATAGTGAAATATTGCTTCCATCCTTTTTTAATGTAAAGAGCTAGGATGGATATATATGTATATAAACTGGGGGTGCCAAAAAAATGTGTACACATGACTTGTATTTTTTTGGCACTCTATGTGTGTGTGTGTATGTGTGTATTCACACACATTCATATATAATCTATATCATCATAAGTTCATACTGATATTTCCAATTCAAATATAACAACATTACACTTTCTTATTTTACATTTTGTTTGCATTTTTTCTCTTAAAGTTAACATCTTGGTTTATAGATAATATATATACACACATATACATATATTCATATATGTATATATATATACATATATGAATATATGTATATATAAATGTATATTGTGTATATATACATATATATGTATGTATGTATATGTGTGTGTGTATATATATATATACACACACACACACACACAGTACACGTAAAATAACTTAAAATTATAATACTGCTATCACTACTGAAAAAAACCTCTACCAAGTAAATTTAAAAATTTCTTTGTAGTTACCTGGTATAATGATTGTGTTTATCAGTTTAACGTAGTCTCCAGTTATATTCAGTTGTTTCATCTACCCTTTATAAGGAGCAAAGAAACCCTTTCTAGAATCTCTGGGGTGACTTCGTCTTGAGTCTCATTGGCAAGGAAATGGGATTTTCAAGATTGTCCTTAACTAAGCATTACCTGTTTCTGAGTCGCATGGAGGAGAGATGGTAACCTGGACGAAATCTGGGCTCTTTAGCAAGGTAGAGGGGGAGGGGCTATTTGATTGGCAATGTCACTGTCTGTTACAACTACTATTATGGCAATTGTTGCAAATTCCTCGGCCACTTCACTAAATACACGCACATGTGCCGCTCTATACCTTTTATATTAATACTCAAACAGTACAAATCCCCAGTGTTGGCATGGCTGTGGTGAAGATGACATTTTCATGTGTTGCTAATGAATGTGTAAATGGGAATTATCATCATGAAAAGCAGTTTGACAAGATACAAAGAACCGCATTTATATGGTTTGGTTTAAAAATTTGTCTCCTTTGAACTTGTCATGTGGAAATAACCCAAATAATTCAAACAATTTAAATGTCTGTGTAGTGAAATGGTTAATTAAATCATAATGCAGTTGCTTAATGGATGTGTAGCTCTATCAGAAATGATAATTATGAACACCATGTGGTAACCACGTAATAGGAAATGTGTTTATAAAGCTAAGTGGGAAAGAAAAAAAACCCCTAGAATATAAAAGTATGCCTATGTAATAATTGTAATTTAACATTTATGTCCGTAGATGGGCAGAGGCTAGAAACGAACATGGAAAAAGGAAGTGAGTTTAATGAGGATGGGGGGATGGTAGACTGTAGGTAAATTTCTAATTTTATTTAGAATTGTGTTAATGTTTTTCACCTAAAACAAAAACAAAGGCAATTGAGGGGGGAAAAAAATTTCTCTTATGTTCTGAAGTCAACTAGAGATTTATCTGAGCTCTTAGGCAGATCTAAACTTTATTTTTTAAGAAAGTTTTGATTGTATCTCCAAGCGCTTTCATAGCCTACCTCGCCCTTTCATCTGGGAAAGTATAAGTCAGAATCCACAATTACCCTAACAGAATGTCAATTGTGCCACTGGAATGTCTCATATCAAAAGCCGATGGAATTTGCTTCGTTCAGCCACACAGAGGAACTGCTCCCTTGGTGCTGCCAGAGAGCTCAGTCTGGAATTGATTGCTATAACTCTCTTTCAGAGCACAGTTGAATTGATTGCTTTTTGAGAAATTCTTTCAGGGGTTTGCTGACCATGTGCCTACTGGGCTGCCTATGCCCGGCAAGAGCAGAACCTGAGGAAGGAAGATCCTAGGGTTTATCCGGTGGAAGGGTCTTTGGGGAGGAGATCCACTCTTAGACGTGTAGTGCCAAGAGTTGAAATTGTGAACTTGGGAAATATGATAAAGGGAAGGAGCTGGAAGTAACCATTTGAACATCCAAAGCTAAAAGGTCAGCTAGTGGAAACATTAAACCTAACAGAAAATGAGATTATCAAAGCATGTATGTGAGGATATTTCTTTTATGTAGACCCCTGCCAGAGCACGGTCAGCCTCTGCAAGGTTCTGACTAGTAACAGGAGCCCATTTCTCCGTTTCTCTGGACTCTGTTCTATGCACGCTGGTGGGTGGTACTGGCTTTGCTCATTTTAGAATTGCCTTCACCAAACAGCAGTGTAGTACTTTTCCCCCTTTGCTTCCATAAAGAATCTCTACAAGAAATAGCTGTGAAGACTCTTGTTTTATCTTCTGCAAAGCCACTTTGAAGACATCATCTGTTGTTTTACTCAACATCTAAGTGATGAATTCTTTTTACAGCTATGCGATAAATGCTTTTTTGAATTCTTTTAGAATGCAGTGGCAGGAAAACAGTTCTCTCTTTTCATGACCTGGTTACTAGTTTTCTTTTATCCTGTGGTGAGAATCTTTGAAACTATAGTTTTACTTCTCTTTTTGCCTTGAGTGCCAGGAAGCTCACAGCTAAATGTAATGCTTAAATGTAATTTAATACTTTTCTTAGAGTTGATGTCAGGAATAATTATCTTCCTTCCTTAAAAATACACTGTTTTTATTATTCTTTTATATGTATATATTTTGGCTGTGTAATTTACTTAAGTGTTCTTCTTTGAGTCGCTTAAAAATTTAGAAGGGGAAAAGAGATTATTTGTAAATAAATATCCAGTGGGAAAGCTGAAGGCAGCCATTTCTAATGGAAAGAATAGTGGTTTGAGTATCACACGGGCCTAAACTTAAATCCCGGCTCCCCTGCTTCTGAGCCTTTGAGTTTGGGCATATTGCTGACCTGATTTACACTCCATGTCCTCATTTGCAAAATGGAGATAATTGGTCAGATAAATATGCACAGTAAATTTACTGCATGGATTAAAGGTTGTTCTAGCTCCCTGTGAACAAACCCCATCATTTTCACCTGGAAAAGGAAAGACGGAAGGGAGATATGTACAAAGGCCATCATGGAATATAGGAAGGGCTGAGACATTTCAAAGGTCTTGCAGAGAGAGGACTAGTAAAATGAATATAATAAGAAGGTCGGTTTTGATTAAAAAAACAAGCAGTTTTCTTACTATTAGATCATTCTAACAGTAGAAGGAGGTTCCTGTCACCGCAAGCGGTGAGCAGAGTCTAGATGAGCAGACTTGAGCTACCTGAGGCAAAATTGGTACACTGGATGGAACCCTGTCCCAACGGTGACATAAAGTTTGGCTCAGCTCCAAATGAGCTGCGTAGACCATCCTTCACTCTCTCAAACTTGTTCTTACCAAGTAAACTGATCACATCAGACCACAGTCTGACCAGTCATACCAAAAACAAACAAACAAGCAAAAAGAAAAAGTCCGCAAACCTTAGAAAGTAAGTTCATGGTTCTGAGGGGCATTTTTCATTTTTAGAGTTGCCTTTGTCTGATATCCTACAGGCACAATAGAACCGAATCAAACTATAAGGAACCTAGAGTTAGAGGCAAAAGTTTCTCACTCAACTAACTTATTACATCTGTAATTAAGCTGTTTTCTGATGGAAAGTGGCACCCCTTGCACACTTTCTGCATTCCTCCCAGACATTGGGATTCAAAATTTGAGGGTAAGGCTTGACCCGATCTTTACTGAGATCTGCCATATCAGACCAAAAACCCAGGTGCCTCTAGTCTTCTTTGACATGTTTTCACACCCACCTTTTCTTGTCCAGCTTAGCCCAGTAGAAGGATGTAGGGATTGGGACTACACACTCCTTGCTTTGAACTTCAGTTCTGACCCCTTCTAGCTGCATGATCTTGGGCAAGCTACTTAACCTCCATGAGCCTCTGTTGATTTATCAATACAACGGGCTTACTCAAAGTTATTGAATGATTTTTTAAATGTGTGCAATTTATATATTATGGAGCCGGATATGTGATATTTGCTCAATAAATCTTAGTTTTATTTCTTTTTCTTTACCTGCTTTGAGGGGTTCTCTGATTACATTAGTCCAGAATGCTAATAACTTTCATCCAGCAATCAATTACAGATTGTCCTAAAATATTTCATAGAAGCATTATTATTTATCTTCTGATGATTTTATAACTTTTCTCTCCAACTAAACTGTAAGCCCATTCATTCATTCAGTCATGTACTTGATACCCATGTATTTAAAAGTGACCAAGTACCAATCACTGATTGATACTTTAAATGCATATGGGAATTCTATTCTTGAAGGTTGTACTTCCTGGCACCTGGCACATATGCAGATATATATATATGCATATATATATATATATATATATATATATATATATATATATACACACATATATATATATGCATATATATATATATGTGTGTGTGTGTGTATATATATATATATATATATATATGAATTGAATGAATGAATGAATACTTCAAACATCAGAATTTAATCCTGTGGTTCAAGGTAAAATAGATAGAAAAAGAGAAAGACTCGAAAGAAAGGAGATCAATTAGGTGATTATCACAATAGGCCATGTGAGATAATATCAATACATGAAGTAGGGAAATGACAATAGAGAGGGAAAACCTGGGAGGCGATTTAGGTAGGGTATAAAGATTTTGAAAGAGTGAATGTCTGGAGCTAGACTCATCAGGAGTTATCGAGTGACTGATCCAGTTAGAAGGGAAGAAATAGTCAAATGTAAAATCACTATTTTGAGTGTTAGTGGCTGTGTGGTCTGCAGGTATCGTGACCAGGCATCAGGGACTACAAACTGGAGGATGTTTGGGAGGATAGATGAATTAAGTCCTAAATGTGTTTGGTTTGAGGTGTTGGTGGGACATTCAAGCTGTATAGAAGTATCAGTGAGAAATGTGGGACAAATCAGGAGATAAGGATGTAGCCAGAATATTTCTTAGAAATCCAATGTGGAAAAGGGAATTTCAGGTAGAGGGGAAATATGTGCAAAAGCCTAAAGGTTAAAGGGCCAGCACCCTTTAGCCTGCTACAAGTAGGGTGATACGAGGAATGTGGAATGTAATGGGGGTAGACAGGGGCTGAGACTGGATCTGTAAGTCAGGATCAGGTCATGAACAGACATGTATAATGAAGGGTTCTAGAATATGTCGTGTGGGCAATGGAAAGCCGTTCGACATGCACAAGGACGGATGATCAGATCAGGAAAAAACCTGCAAGTTGAAATTAGAAGTTGATTAGACAGCCCCCAAGACATGAATTGAAGTTGTCATTTTCAAATGAGCTTTTCTGGATTCTAATACTTGCATTTCCACCATTAAGACAAATTCTTCCCTATTGTTAAGCTCAATTAAGCTTTCTGCTCTGGATAAAACGTTCCTTTTCTTCCTCTTCCTCTCCTACTCCTCCTTCATCTTGTAAGAGAGAAAGATGATGACCTTCCCTACTTTAAAAACCTGAGCAAACTCCAACTCTGGATTCTGACAGGCGGGCAGGGGGTGGAGGGATCATTTTGCAAAGTCATCTAGGTGAGATTCTGTAAGTGGTGTTGCCAGCACAGTAAAGCCACTCCCAGTGCTGTTTTTGAGTATCTATGTGGGGAGCAGCCCGTCATGGATTTCTCTTCAGACAAGAATTCCCTGGCACAAATCCTGGAGTTCCTGTTTCCTACTAGGGACGCCTCCTCTTTGATTGTAGTCACACCTGATCTAATGATTCTGTAATGAGAAGCAGCATGACAGTGCCATCTTATATTCTGACCCGCATGGAAATGTGTTATGAACAGAAAGGAAATTCAGGAAATCCAAACAGGAAGGATTCCATTAGCAGGCCAACATGCCCACTATCGCAGTGCCGTGAATGCCTTATTGGCGTTCCTATTCACGTCCAATCCCAGCGTAATTAATCACTGATGCATTTGCTATCCCAGGCTACAAAGATATGTCTTGAAGCCTTTTCAAGTTCCTTCCAAGCTTCTTGCCTTGGCATTTTCCCAAGCTGCTTCTTGAAGAACAGCAAGCTGGTATTTGGAGCATATGGCGATGGTCTGTTTGTGTGTTCATTAAATCAAGATACCAATAAAAAGAAAGCAGAAAGCTTTCTGTCCTTTAAATGAAATTGTCAACCCAGATATCTGCTGCCTTTCCCAAACCCTGGCCTGAAATGCCTGGCAAGTGGGGCTGTGTTATAATGACAAATTAATTCATATCAGACTTTGATCACTGCCTGAAAATTTTTTTGACATCAATTTTCAGGAATTGCATTTCAGAAAATCAGAATTCATTTTAGTGCCTCCAATTCCTAACAACAGCAGCAGAAAACGCGTGCCCTGTCTGGAGTGTCTACCTATAAGGTGAGGATGGTAGGGGAAATTTTAGGGCTGGACCGATGTGAGTAACAGCAAGGCAATGTCTGGGGCTTTCCGAAATGCTTGGTCCAAACCCAACAGAAGGGGGCTGTCTTGCTGACTTGAGGTCTATGCACAAACAGTGCTGTCCTTGCCTCTCTCTCTCCCACTTTGCCTTGTTCTGTCCTCCTGCCATGTAACGTGTCAAAAGCAAATGAAAATTGAGAGGATTCTGCCGAAAATAGAATTGAATTCTATTAGTCAGCCTAATAGTGAAGGTGCATTTGGAAATACAGTGCAGTATAGCTCATGTTTACCACTTGACTACTCATGCCCCAGGCTCAAAATGCATAACGATGCAAATTAAAACCCAGCAAATGGAGGAGCTGGAATCTCAAAGATAACCATACCTAACACAGGGTATGACAGAACATCTGCTCTTTAATTAATCTTACGTAAAGACTGAGGCACTGCATTAAGATGCACAGTGTTTACGACAACTGTTTTTTGTGTGTGTGTGGTTAACATGCTCCTGGACTCCATCATGTAATTGTTGCTGCTTTGTGACTCACACAAAGCCCCGCTGAATAAGCCCCATCAGCCAGAAAGGAAAACATAGGCAGGAAGGGTACTGAGAAGAAAATAGGATGATTTCCGAATATAAATCAGGCCACTCTCATTCCTTACTTGTGGAGTTGGACTGGGTGGTAGAAACTGAATCAGAATACTTCATTTTTTAAATATGGGTGTTCAACTGTGTGTATATTTGCATACACACATATGCATATTTAATATATTATTATATATCATATTTTATATTTTATGAAGAGCTTTTACATATAGCACAATGGTTGAAATTATAAGCTTTGGGTCCAGACTGTTTGATTCTTTCCACTGTTTCCTAATCTGCAATATTGCGCAAGTCACTTAACCTCTCTGTGCCTCTGTTTCCTCATCTGTGTAAAAGTCCTAATAATTTCATTTTTAGAAGGTTTTTGTGAGGATCACATTGTTATTGTTATAATTACCATTTATAATGCATTCACCATGTACTGCTAGGTGGAAAAGTATTACTTCATTTACATGAATTAACTCATGTAATATTCCCAATAACCTCATAGTTAATAAGCTAATATGTGTCAGGCTCTCAAAATAATGACTGATAACATTTTAAAGTATGTGGTAAATGTTAGTGATGATAATTATCATGACTTTTTATGTCATCTATAACATTTATTATTATTTAATCTTCATCACTTCCCTGTGAGAGTGGGTCTGTTGGTTTCCACTTTATAGATGCCAGTTGAAGTTCAGCAACATTAATTCAGGTCCCCAAAGCTAGAAATTTGGAGAGCGACAGAACAGGGATTCCAGCCCCAAATCATCTGACTTCAAATTTTGTGCTTTAAGTCCCTTCTTATTCTGAAATTGGGGTGGTGGGTAATTGTAACAATTGAAGGGCTAAAAAAAGAGGAGAGTGGTTTGAAATTCATTGTAAAATTGTGTTTGTTCAAATCCGTCCCACCCAATCGAGCATGCTCAGCTCTGAAGAAAAATGGAGGTTATCTCAGATGTCAAAATACTTCCCTGTGAATATTACTATTTTGGACACTGGCCATTTTATAAATTTCAATATTCATTTTTGCTTCACCACTGTTTGGTACTCCTGTGGCTCTCATTCGCCAAGCCTGATGGTAACATGGAAACGACAAGGCATCAAGATCTGAATTTTGTTCTGACATGGAATCTATTCCTATTTCACATACAGGTTGGTTGTTATTTTCTAGCTGATGCTGTAAGGTTGATACATATAAAATTCACACACTGTTTAGAATTAAGTAGAGGGGTGAAGGGGAACAACAAAGACAAAAAAAAGATGAAGAGAGAAGTGCGATGCTTATGTTTTTTTGACACCGAAATGGAATCTTTAAGTGTAAGTATTTCAAAGCACTGACAACAAATTCTCCTGTTTGCTGGGTGAGCTTCATTTAGTGGTGTTATTTCCCCATGGATAGTAAGAGTCTTTCTGAGACGAGCACAAGAAGCTAATCACAAACAAACAAAGAAGGCAATGCTTATTCCCAACCACCTTGTTCCTTCCACTGGAGGGGGCTCTCTCAACCCCTTCTCTTAGGATGTGAAAACAAACCAGATGGGTGTGCTATCTCCATCTTTTGGCCTTTAGCAGAGTCTCTGGAACAAAGCAGGGAAGCAGGGCTTCTTGAAGACTTGCTTGGAGAGAGAGAGAGAGAGAGAGAGAGAGAGACTGAGAGAGAGAGAGAGAGACAGGCTGGATGGAATCTTGAATAAAAATGATAGGTTATGCTTGAAGCTGAATAAAAATAAGCTATCTGAAGAATATATAGAAGTGGCATGCATGCTGCCTCTTGAAAGATTCATTTTTATTTGTCTATCTATGTATAAAGGAGAAAGGTAGATAAATTGAAAGGAAAGTGCCATTTCTGTAATGTTCACTCTGGCAAAGGGTTTGCAAACAATATAAAAATAGCGGCTCTCCCAAAATGACGGCTTCACTTGAAGTTTAGCCACCTCTCTCCCCATTTCTTGCCACCCCCACCCCTCCCCTCACCGAAAGAAATATATATATGTATTCAAAGCTAGCATTCCCCCCACCAAAAAAATATATTCAAAGCTAGCATAGTCACTGTGGGGAAAAGACAGCGATCTTTTGTATGTTGTTATAATTAACCAGGCCCGTTTCATCATCAGATTATAGAATGGGGTACAGTGTTAAAAAAAGAACTAAAGGAAGAAACCAGGAGAAATGACCATTTTAATTGCATGTTTATTCTCTCTTCGCTTTCCCAAATTGGTTTCGTTTCCTCTGAGTGGGGTAAGTGCCAGGGTATTCATATGAGCAGGGGGCCAGGGTGGATTCCAACATTTACCAGCATTTGAATTACCTCCGGATGGTTTGGCGGCCTCTAAATTTATACCCTTGAAGGCACAGCAACAAGCCTTGGTCTCCTATGGAAGAGACTTGAAAGCATGCCAGAACAGGACCTTCGTCCTCCCTTCTTAGAGTCCTGGCACGTAGAATCACACAAGAAAACAAAAGGCATTTGTGAGGAGCCGTCCAGGAAGAAAGATTAACAATATAAACCAAGGAGGGAGGGGGGTAGAGAAAGAAAAGGAAAAGCCCTTTAAAATGGTTTTGTGCTTATTTTAATAGAACTTGCACAGTCCCTGAATATCCTCTAATCAAAACCAAATGCTTGTTGCTGTACGGCACTCTTTCTTTGTTCAGTGGTAATGCCCACTCTGCTCCGATGGGGGGGTGGGGCCGGGTCTGGCTGGCTTATCTTTCCACCAGGAGTAAACAATGTCCTCAAGGTTAGGGCACGCAGCTGACTTGAAAAACTCTAGGAAAAACACCCATTGGCAGCTGGACCTTGTGCTTCCATCACCCCAAATGCCTGATGAAATATTTGAAAAAAAATTTTTTTCATACCTTTTGATCCTGAAATATGTCACGGCACAGGAAGAGAAAAAGGAACTACTACTTTTTCCCCCTCCATCTCTGTCTCTCATTCGCTGTCAGTCCATCTGTTCACCTCTATCCAAGGGCTTTTCTCCTTTTTTCCCTCAGCTCTTCCCCCTGTCCTCCTCCCTCTACCTACCTCTGTCCCTCTGTCAGTCTCTGACTTTAGAAAATCCGTCAGCTTTCAACTTGATTATCTAATGTTGTCTGACCTTGACTTTATGTGGTCTGGAAGGATTTCAGTCTTGGTTTTATCAGGATTAGCTATTTATCTGCACAGAAGTACCTAAGCAAGTAACTCACCTCCTGGTCTTTCACCTCAGCCTTGCTGATTTTTCCACTAATTTCTCAAAAACCGTGGAGAAAAACAGAATGATTGTGATGGTTAGGATGATGTGACTTACTGCAAGGCAGAAGAGACAAAGCCATAACCTAGTCCTAGGCTTGGGATCAATGTCTTTGGGTCACACTGGGTGACGTCATTAAGAGAGTCAGCAGCATGTTTTGTCTTTAAGGCCAGACAACTCTTTTCAAATGCGTATGGGGTGTCCAGGGCACCCTGCCTAGGGGCAATGGGAAGGAAGAAGAAGACCACAGCAACCCAAGTACACAGCATCTGCACCTTTTCATATCGCCCCAGCTCCTTGCAACACAAATTGACTTTGCAAGATTGGCTCTGAAAATGAATACCCAGGACATCATTCTGTGTTACTTTCCTGTGAAATTACTTTTCTGAATGAAAATATTGAATTCCTTTGAAAGCAAGTAGTATAATATCTCTGGAAATGAAAATCCTGTGGAAATCACAAAGGGAAGAAGACTGAAGGATATGAAAGCTTTATATCTCTAAATGTTAGTCAGGCCCTGGATTTTTTTTTCTTGACAACAATCATAACTGCTCTTTCTGACGTTGATACACTGGACGCTGGAATCTACTAGATGCTCCTATTACAGATTTATGTTTTATCTACAGTAAACAGCCAATATCATTATCTTAATTTACTACAGCATTTGTATGCACTCGGTGCTTTTTGTAGTCTACTTGCCTAGCGAGTCTGACCTGCGGAATTTTCCTTGTCTCAAGGGGAACATATTGACTTACCGCCAGGCTTCTGGCCATCACAGACAGAGCTTCTGCTGAACTGACAGATGCACAGGGCAGATGCTTCCGAGGACGTAGAGGCATGGATGATAGGCCTTCCCACTCTGCACCAGCTACCTGGTTGCTCGCCACCATTCCTCAGATCATCTTGAGAGGGACGGCCTCTACCCTTCTCAGTACATTGGCAGCTTCACCAACCATAGGGGGAGTTTCCGCAAATAAAAGTACCCTCTCGAAAATATGTTCCCCTTTGCCATCTTCTCACTCATTTAAGTTCCCTTAGTCTCTCAATCACCTTTGTTATTTAGGTACATTAGGTTTGGTGTCATTTATTCTTTGTTTGTTTTTTTTTGTTTCTGTTTTTTTTTTTTTTAAAGAGTGGGATGTCAGTTGTCCACTGAGTAAATTATAAAATTTCATCTTCTCCCCAGATCAGTAGGAAGAAAAGCAGGAAAGAGAGGAACAAATACTAAGGAGAGGATCTGGGAATCCGATCAAGATAAAATTATCCAAAGGAGTATTGCCTTTCTGTAAAGGACATGGAGCCCTCTGCCCAGGTGGAATTGTCAGCTTCTGCCTGATGGTGGAGCTGAGCAAGGCCGCAGGTTAGATTGTTGAGATGCTGTTAGCCATGTCTGAGGAATGTGGCGAGAGAAGAGGTACAGGGTGACCAAACCAATGGCTGGATTTCCAAAAGCTTTAGAAAACTTGAAGACGCTTCTGATTTTTAAATCAATTAAAAGAAACATTTTAAGCAATTAAAAAAAGGTATAGTGATCCCTGGGCGTTAGCAATCATCTCAGAGAATAAATGATGCCCTGTCACCTTCATTTCATTTTGTAGATAAAAATTTGGCCATTTATAAAATCCTATAGTCACAATAGTAGCATATTTGAGTCGGATCCCTTGTAAAACCATAAAGTGAAGATGAAAACAGAGCTTCATGGTTTTCAGTTTGGTGGGTGTATAATTGATAGTACCCAGGGAGTGTTGCAGTGACCATGAGGAGTAAGATCCCTGGAGAAACGGCGAGCCTTCAAGACCTTGATCCTGTTGGCCATTTTTATTTTATTTTATTAAGAGATAGATGAAAGCGTATCTGTTAAAATTGCACATGACACGAAGCTGAAAGGAATAATAATGAATATGTTCTATTTTTCAATGATATCAAAATTATATATCAAAAAAAATCTCAACAGACTAGAAAAATGAACTTTAACATGCATAATAGAAAGTCTGATACTTGAATATGAGTATGGCTTAATGTTAAACTTAAAACTTTGTATGTGAAAAAGTCAGATGATTTGGGTAACAGTCAGTATGAAAAACCCCTGATTCTTCTGCCTCTCACCCAAAAGTTTCGTGGAAGATGTTGTTCAGCCCAAATCAGATTCTTCAAAGAGATGATCATGCATTTCTTTGGACCTTCCACACCTTCTTTTAAGTTGATCTAAAAGAACTAATATTTATATCCTACAGTAGTATTATACATACTACTGTATAATTTCATATACACACATGTTCCAATATATAATGGGTGATCAAAAAATATCCATGAATGGAGTTTCTGAATCATTCAAATTTGGGTGTTTCCTCTGTGCCCCACACTGCCTTCATCGTATACACTTCTGTCCTGGGACATTTCTTCTTTGTATCCCCATTTGCAGAAAACTTTCAGTGTCCAAATAAAATGCTAGTGAGAATTAGTATCCTAAGTCAAACTTCTGATAGTAATTTTTTTTATGCCAAGTATTCTTAAAGCCATTTGGCCAAGGTGAGGCTCATCACCAATTTATGTTCCTCAAACAGTTCCAATGAATGTCCTTTGTATCAGAGATAAAAAATTCAGGTGTACCATGACCCGTGGCTGAATTTCTTAAAAAGGGTGCCAGCCAAGACCAAATATGCTAAAAGCATTTTTCCAATAGAGTAATGGTATGGAAGAGATTTAGGATATTTCAGCCACTCTAGGGGAATATCACTATCTCCATTTAATCTATAGTTACATATAGCTGGACTCACTTAATAAGTATTTAGGGTGAGAGGTGAAGTGAACAGAGAAAGAGTTGGAGATGATAAATCAGCTTCCTAATGCTGTCACAAAGTTGATGGCTATAGGTCCTCTCTGATCGTAGGATTTTCTTTCTATGCTCAAATAAATTAAAAATCATTAACGGTTTAGTTTGTTCCACATTGTTCTGTGTAGCTGTGGAATCACAAGCAGTTAATATAGAGAAAGAAAACTGCAATGCAGAAAACCACAAACATAGCACAAATGCATTTCACTTTAAGGCAATGGAGAAACTGTGGAGGTGAAGGATAGGTTCTGGAACATTGTCATTCACTGGCAATTAGCACCCCTAATGTAGCGCCCACTCACCATGGTACTTGCTACACATTACATTACATTATATTGCATTACTGCCTCGTTTCACTAAAAGGCCTAAATAAAATTATGTGATATATCAAATATGTAAAACACAAATGTATCTAGACCAAGAAGTGCCTGTGTAAGCTTTTATAAAAATAGTTATAGATCTATGAAATGTTTATTTTCCATTGTCCATGCTTCAGGTTTAATGTGTGCTGTAGTAAATGAGCATCTCAGATTTTCAGTCTCAATTTAGAGCATTCTTTTCTGGTGTCCTCGTATATTAGCAGTGTGTGTAGAATCCTACTATGGACACGCAAGCAATTTCTCTTCAAATTGCTCCTAACCAATTCACAGTAAAGAAATTCTTTGCCGGGATATGTGTCTTCAGTTAACTTGGAAAACACTTGAATCAAACATTTCCTTCCTGTGTCCCATCTTTGATACTCTCTTTCCTCCCCACCGTGATGGGTGCTCAGGACCTGGTAGGAAAAAAAGAGACATGTAAAGCAATGATCAGACAGTATAGTCAGTGCTATCTGTATTATGGTCAGTGCTCTTTTGAACGTTTTATGGAATTTCCACGGAGCACAGAATTGGGGGGTGGATGTGTTCACAGAGGGTTTCTTTGAAAGAGGCAACAAGTAGATGGAGTCTTGAAATGTGTTTGTTAGTTTCAGAATTCAAATGCAATGTCAAGCTATAGAAGGATTTTTCCAAACTTTCTATTCTTTCTATAAAGGCAGAAGCAAAGAACTAAAATTTACTTTTGTGGCGAAATTGGGTCATCCCCTTTTGCTCTGTTAACTTTTCTTTTTATTAGAAATAAATTTGAAAAATCCAAAAGTGAGTCGAGCTGGTTGCTAAGTTCAATCATAGAAAAAGGCAAAAAACCAGAATCTTCTCATATGGAATATTGAGCAAACAAATGAAAGGGAAACCAAGCTTTTTACTGGTGTGGTTGCAGTAAATGTTTTTGGTAGAGAGAATTCCTCTTGTCTTGCAGAGAAGTAAGTAGGGGTAGAAGATGCCATAATTGAGTATTTGCAAAGATTTGCTTATAGCCATGTAGCTACGTCACCACCAACAGTGTGAGAAGATTCCGGGGAAGTAGGTGGTGCTCAGATGGGGGAGAAACATCAGCTGAGTCATTATTATCATTTGTATATTACAGTAAGACAGCCACAGATCTGGATTTGAAGCATTGAATGTGTGCCACCCCAACCTTACTTTGGTTCAGTTTTGGAAAGTCCTGGTCAAGGTGAATAGAGCAATGTGGTAGAAAAATAATGGAACATTAGTCTGATACTTCATTCATTACTTATTAATAACATGACATTTCATTGCCTACTAAACCTTTAGGTCTCACTTTCCTCATCAGTGCAATGTTGGGGGACTAGGGACAGATTTATAACAGATTATCTCTCAAATCCTGTCTAATTTAAAATTTCTAACTGAATGGACAGATTTAATTCCTATATACTCATTCATATACTCTTATGAAAATATTCATATATGGATATAAACATACGTTATCTGGAAATTATGTAGAAGGCATATTATAACCTAGAGCTAATATGGATTTGCTAGTTCTGTCTTGCATCCATGTACCTCAGACATCTAATTTCAATCACCTTGTCTAAACCTATCTTCAGTTACTCACCTTCTTGCATTTCCCATCTCAGTCCATTTTCACAATTCTCTGGAAATGTCAAACATATCTTCATCTCAATCTTTTGCCTTGTGTTCTTAGCAAGTTCCCACGCTTAGAGATCCTTATATTCAAATTCAACCCATCCTCCAAGGCCCATCATCCAGGAACTGTCTCTGTGAGCCACACCTGATTACCTCTTCCCCAAAGCTGAGAGGGATCTCGCCTCCCCCCAAGGCTACTCCTCTCTCACAACACTTGCCCATTTTCTGCCTTGTCTTAGATTTGTTTGTTTAAATATCTGTTTGCTATTGAAGAGGGACTGGATTGCATTCCTGTTTGTGTTCCCGGAGCTTATCAGAGTGCTGGGAACATGGTGGGCAACTGGTTTATACTAATGGAATGGAATGAGGAAAAATGGTGTTTTTAAATGGACATTCCTTCAGGGTGAAAGTGTAAGCCCTTTCATCAGCACAAGGCTCTATGTGATCTTCCCCACCTTCTGCTCTAAACACGTTGGCTTCTTTCTGCTCCTGGAACTGGTCCAAGCCTCTTCCTGCCTTAGGGCTTTTGCGCCAGTTGTTTCCTCTGCCTAGGATGCTCTTCCCCAGATAACAGCCTGTTCCATTCTTTCATTTCCATCATATCTCTAGTCAGTGATGCCTCCCTTGACCACCCAATGTAAAATGACAATTTTATAGAACTCTATTCCTTATCTCTTTCACTCCCTCCACAGCACTCATGACCATCTGGCATAACATGTATTTATTTGTTTGCTGGCCATTTGTAGCCCCCATCAGAATGGAAGCCCCATGTGGACAGGATCTTCGTTCACTGCTCTTTCCCCAGTGCCTAAAACTGTGCCTGCTGCTTAGGAAGCTTCGTGTAACTTTCCTCCAGCATCTGCTCGTGCTCATCAGTGTGTCTGAGTCTTCTCTAGGTTCAGACCAGCTTGCCATCAGTGCTGCTTTCTTGCTTCCAGGTCCTAACCTCTACTTGTGGGAGGTCCACCGTCTCTCTTCTAGACTGTGGACCTCAGGTTAGGAACCTCTCATCTAGTGGAACCGGAAACTCTCAAGTACAGTTGTAGCCATAGGATTAATGATATAAATGAAAAGAAAGGGGAGGAATAAGTAACTGAAGAAAACAAGTAAAGGTATGTGTATTTAACAGAGGACCTCATAATCAAAAATAGAGTTGAATGATGCTCTATTAATTTATCGATAATACATTTTAAAGAGGGCTGGCTAGTGGCTTAGGCTTAGCTCGGCCACGTGACTCAATGCGACTCAAGTATACATGGAAGCTTTAGTGAGCAGCTTCCACATACAGAGCGTGTTAGGAACTTGAAAGGGGTGTTTTGGATTCTACTCTTAAGAAGTCTGTATTAATGATACAGTACGTACTTGTTCTTTGGTAAGAAATCCTTTGGTATGATCCATCAGACTTTACATTGATCTTATAGAGAAATGTAATATGTCAGATTAAGATTGTACCTCGCTTCAAAGGCAGTTACATCTGGTCCTCTCCTGTTAGAATGATCCTAGTCTGCACTCAGACGTGTAATTATTTAGAATCACTGGCCACTTAGTTTCTATTTCTGGTTGATTATATGTTTGTTTGTTTTTTCATAAAAATCTTCACCACGTTGCCCCCTCATCAGGTGGGTCATATTTGGCCCTTGAGTACTCATGTTTCAAACACAAATGGCAAGGGACTTGGAGAGATAGGATACCTAGGTAAAGGAGAGATAAGAGGAGAAGACGCCTTTTAAATCTATTCACTGACAAATATTTATTGAGCATGCCCTATGTACCAGCACCGCCTGTAAGCATACACAGGTAATTACGGCGTGCTTCCTGCTCTTGAGGGAATCAGTGTCTAGTTTTCAGCCTATGTGACTGGGACTGTTGGCAGAATAAAGAAGAAAGCAAAAGGCATTGGGCAGAGAAAAGATCAGAGGTTAAGACTCAGGCTTGTTGAATTTGAGATGCGAGCAACACATCCAAATGGTCTTTACTGTGCTTTTGAAATGAGTCAAAAAGTCTAAGGTCTGTGGGGAAAAAGCAGTGAATAAAATGGTAGACGAGCATGACAGGGACGTAAAAGTCTGTTTTCTATTGGGAAATATACATTTGATACTTCATGGATGGAAGAAGGTTTTTTTGTTGTTTTTCCTAATATAAGTTAGGACTTCTTGCCAAGTTTCTGCTTAGGAATTCTGAACTGAACTTCAAATGTTTAGGGGCTTCTGTTTTAAACACATTTGGAATTGTGGCTTCTTGTTCAAGGAAGAAAACCCCTTCAAGTACATCAAAGAGCTGTGAAAAAAGATACAGTGTGTTGACAATTTGTGTAAGGGCATCAAAACCAGAAAAATGTTCTCTGCTGTACACACATATTTCAAAGTTAAGGGGGAAGGTTTCTGCTGAGGGTCTTCTGTTGCTGTGTTAAACCCCAAATACTTGGGAAATAATTTAACACATTTGCTTTACCTAAATAGGAACTGGCTCACCCTGTATTTTCAAACCGAGGTCTAGAAGATGTTTTCTCTGGTGGGTGACCTCTAAATAAATTGCGAGGCTTCTCACTACTGAGAAGAGTCAGACAACAGAAGTACCAGGAGGAATCTTCTCAGAACATCAGCTGCCATTCGATCCAGGGCTTTGGGAAAACTGTTTAAAAAATTCAATTTAAATCATCGTGGCCTTGATCTTGTGAAGGGATGATGGAAGGAGACTGCCTGTGTTGATTCAAGACCCAGTTCACTCCTTAAATCCTATTGAGGACCTGGCCAAAGCAGGTACAGAATCAAGTTCATACCTGCCAGGGACTAACCCACTATTAGATTCTTGGCAGAGGAGCGCAGTGCACGGGCGTCACATCCACATTGCCCTGATCTGGGGCCCCAGCTTCGTCCCTTATGTGCTGGATGAACTTGGGCAGGTTTCCCTCACCTCTGTTGTCTCATTTGGAAAATGGAAGCAACACCACCAATCTCACCAGGCTGCCGCTTGAACAAATTCATTTTTGGATAGAAAGTCCCTTGCAGATTACTTGATGCTCAGAAAGATCTCAATACATGTTCCCCCCTTCTCATCTCCCTTTTATCTCTTCCTTGGAAGGAGAAAATAAGCTTTGCTTAGGTTCAAGTGAGAATTTCAAGTTAAGTAATCAAGGCGGTAATGATTTGTATGCCGGTTCTAGCTCTGCCACCACTAGCTCTGTGACCTGCGGCAAGTCACTTAATCTCTCTCACTTCTGTTTTCTCACCTACAAATTGAGAGTGAGATTAAAGTTTACAAGTACTTGTAAATCGGAATAAAAGAGTGAGTTAAACTCCTAGGCAGGAAGAAACAGATTAGCAAAATGATCAAGAAGGTTGGCTTTGGAGTTTGGCTTCCTAAGCTCCAACCTGGGCTCCAGATCACTGTGTCTGAGTTTCCTCATCAGTTATATAGGAATAACAATAATAGTTTATGCCTTCTAGGTATTAAGAGTAAATGAGAGCATGCATGTAAAATACTTAGCGTGTGCCTGGCACAAAGTAAGTGCTCAATACACACCTTTAGTATCTCAGAGAACTCTGGTAGAAAGCGTATTATGGCTTGTGACCATAGTAAAGATTGGATTAGAAGATAAATCTTGAAGTGTGTTTTCTGAACTACTCTGGCTTGGAGACACTAAACAGACCTTTCAGATTTCTGTTCTGTAGTGAGTTTAGACTACTGGATTGTCCAAGTGTTTGGGAGATGTCCAGGGAATAGCACCAACTTTTTTTGTTATCAGAATTGCTCACTCCTTTGCGTCTCTCTCTATAGTGTTGACTTTCCTTCCCGTCAGGAGCACCTGGAAGAGTTTTGGGATTGCTCTAGTTTGGGGTAGTGTGCCTATAACTTAAGCAGCCTGCCCAACAATAACCACCAATACCTTCAAGTGCTGGAAATATAGAGGATCCCAATTTGATGCTGTTGGGTAACCAGAATCCGCTATTCCCGTGTTCCCATTCTGTCACTCAAATAAACTCGCACTGGGTCCAAAGCTGAGTTAGTCAGTAAGAGTCGCTAGCCATATCTTCTTGTGCAGCCTTGCAAAGGGCAGAGGTGATATCCTCGGCAGTGCTGTGAGTGATGGATCCAATTCATCGCACTTCTGCTTGCTAGGGCCTGGAAACTCTCTCAAGAAAGTAGGTCCAAGGAAGGAAATGGCCATGGCAACCAGAGAAAAGAGGGCACGATCAGGGCCAGACCAAGACCTTTAGAAGACTTAAGTGCTAAAAAGATTAGTGTCTCACCTCCACCTCCACATTATATGCAATTGAAAAAAAAAAGTAAATTTTAAACTATGTTCTGATTCCTCCATGATGATTTAAAAATGTATCTACACATACATTTGTTGTTTTAATCCCTGCTTTTGGGGGGCTCAGAAGATGTTAGTTTGCCATGGATAATCAAGACCTGGCTGATTATCCTGGTGAACCTGATCTTGGGATCACCATCCAGTGTGTGAGAAATCTGGGAAATGATTGTCCCTCTGATAAAAGAATACAATTAACTAAATGGGCGGGTCCTTTGTTAAGTGTTTGCTTTTCCCAAAGGAAAGGCTGAGACCATCGATATGACATAGCAGTGATGTCCCCCTGTGAATTCAAGTCCTCAGCTGTAATGACACACATGGCTTTGGAGTGAGTGCACATTAATTCAGAACTCTGGACTTTGGAATTAACCTCTTAAGTGGTTTCCTTCAATCTTACTGACTTCCAGTAGACTCTATATTGTTGCCAGAGTAATCTCTTATTAAAAATGTGACACTTTGTGTGAAGCCTCACCATTACACACAGAATGAGGATGAGCTCCTTCGTACCCCCAGGTTCTTTACACCCACTTTTCTCCTACCTCTTGAATTCCATCTCTCCCTATTGCCCCATCCGAGCCTATGTGCTAGCCCTACACAATACTCTTCCCAGTCTACACGTTGTTTCAACAGCCGCGCCTTCTGTTCCACTTTATCCACCCAGTGAACTCCCAGTGATCTTCAGAATCCAGCCCAAATGACTCTTCCTGTGGCAGGGTTCCCTGATTCTCCAGGCAGGCTCAGTATCTCTCTCCTTTGCACCCCTGCACGCTTGGTTCTATCTCTATGGTCACAGTTTTGCTGTGATCTTTCAGACTTGGCATTTTACGTGTCTGCGCCCTTTTTGCAACTGTGAGCTCCTTGAGGGCTGGGAGGACACTTTGTTCATTTGGGTATCTTCATTGACTTCTACAGTGCCCAGAACACAGTAGATACAAAATAATGTTTGTTGAATAAACACAATAACTAGTAAAAAAAAACCCAAAAAAACAATAATACAATAATACCTACCTCCCTGGAGGCAGAGGAGGTGCTCTGTTGCTGGCACTCTGTTGGTTGAATAAATGAGTGAGTGAATGAAAGCCTCACAGAGGTGCTGTGACAACCAAAATGAAAACTACGGAAGCTTTGTGAACTATGAGTGGCTGCTCCTGGGGGAGGTATTATTACTGTGATTGCATTGAGCACAGTCCCCTGGTTTTCACAGCATCATGGTCATGTGCAAAGGGCCACAAGAGCCAGATTTCAGTTGCCTGACTATCTCCCCAGGTAAGGAAAAGGCAGCGTTCCGTTGACTGGATGTGTAATGGGGTGAAAGTGAACCTGCTGCTATTTCTTTCACAGCTTGTGAAGGCTGTAATGAAAAGATCTGAGGGACTCTTTCTCCCTGGTCCTGGAAGAAGAGTGTCATAAATGTCCAATTTACCACTGATTGCCACATTGGCCCTGGGACTCCACAGCAACAAGTCATCGAAACACAGCTAACCGGGAGCACACATACTGAGAAAGCAACATAACCTCTTTTATGACTCTAATTGAGTAGCAAATTACAATAATAATAACCACCATTAATTGAACAACTTTTCTGTGTCATGCATAGTGGTAGAATGTCATTTGATCTCCACGCAATCATACAAGTGGTTGTATTTGTCACCATTTTAGTGAACACAAGATTCAGTTAGTTTAACCGCTCTTTCCAAAATCACTCTGTGTATCAGTCAGCTTTCATACATCAGACTGAGGTAAGAAACACTCCCAGTCTTTCAGTGTATTGGAACAACAAGACTTTAATTCATACTCATATTACATGTCCAGTACAGTATCTGAGGTCAGCTCTGGCTCTGCTCCCTGTGTCTTCATTATTCCAGAACACCCTCCTGATTTGGGGTGTATAATTCTCATGACAGAGAGAAAAGCACAATGACCAACCAACCTCCCAAAGGTTCTTAAACATCTTTGGGATTGTGACATATATTAGTTCAACACACATTCCACTCACATGGCCAAAGCAAGTCATTGACTGAGGTGGAAGTGAAGGTGAGAGGAGTGAGTGCCTCTCCTATAGAGAGAGACACCTCAAGTCCCACAGCTGTGGGCAGGAGTGAGTAATTGGGAAGGGATAATTACGGGCAAGATAAAATCACCTCGTAAGTGACAGAGCTGGGATTAAAACTGAAGTTCTTTCCAATCCAAATTCCAAGTTCTTTCCACCACACCAAGTGATCTATTATGGGAACCTCACTGGAGCTTTATTAACTTTGGTGGCAGGAGTCCTGAGTAAAACTCCAAGGCTTTGATTCCTGGAAGTACAGGAGAAGGAAGAACTAAGGACCCAATCTTGTCACTTAACAGAACAGGATTGCAAGTGTGTGTCAGGAAAGTCTTGCTCTGTTGTCTGTCAGTGTAATTGGCATGAAAAACCTACTCTCTCTCTGCAGCCCTTATTGCTCCAGTAAATCTCCCACTGTACTTCCCATTACCCCTCGCTTAAAGCACCGATTATCCCTTTATTAGAGCTCAGCCACAAGTAGGCCGTGAATTTTTATGGCTTTCCTGGATCTCATAAGGCAATGAGAAGCATCCATTTAAACACAGTCACTAAACTATACCACAGGTTTATGACCTGATATAGCGTTTCACCACCATTTAAAAGAAGCCTCACCACTCACCCCTTCTTTGAACATTTAGTTACCTCCTTGAAGAGAGAAAAGTCCAGTTTCCCGCTTTTGATCCCCCTAGTGGTTGCCTTGGGATGTGGCCAGGTTTAAACGCTAACGTTGACTCAAATCTGAATGCCCCACCTTTGGAAATCACTCTTACTGAGGAGATGAAAGGTTCTCCCAGCCCTCTCCCACTCCACTGGGATGTTTCTTCTGTTTAATTTATATGTACCTTCATTCTGAATTTATTCACCAAACATTAATTGTGTAACTACTGAATGTCAGACAGTAAGCTGGCATGACTACCTTTGGGCCACTAAACTTTTAATAGTGTTGCTGTGGGCTGCGCCTGTATAAGGAAACAGGAAAGAAAGAAGAAACTGCTGCTTTGTGAGGAACTTCAAAGCAATTTCAAGTACATTGTCTCAGCTGACTATGTCTACATCCTTTAGTATGGTCCAGAGTCCTCTCACCTTGGACATGGCATAGCTGAATGTCCTTGAGTTTTGTTTGGAGCCTCAAGAATATGGTTGAGCACCAGTTAGTATGTGGATCTGAACATAGAGTTCGGTTAATGAGGAAAGAAACATTGTCCCCAGAGCAGTTCAGTTGCTGAAAATAACCACTGTATTTGCTATCAACAAACTCCTAGGAACATCCTGACATCAAGGAACTACTCTTAGCTTCTACATAATGAGATTCTTTTCCCCTGAGTTTTTTCCCCCAATAAATTAAAGATACACATATCATAATTACCGGATTTTTCATCTGGATTTTCACAGGTACTTTTGAACTCAACATGTCTCAAACCAAACTCACTATCTCCCACATCTACTCACTCTTAAATTTGCTCCACTTCTTTACTTTCTCTCTTGGCCAAGGTGCAAATCATTCACCTATTCACTTGAATTTGTAACCTGAGATACAAGCCCCAATTTCTCATTCTGCTTTACCTGCCCCATCCAATCAGTCACTGAGCCCTGCCTTTTTTCCTTCTTAGCACCTTTGAAATAAGTAGTTTCCACCACTTAGTCGCTGCTGCCACTGTCTTTCCTTACCAAGATTCCTACACCACCATCTCCAATTGTGGTCTTTCTGCCTCCAATCTCACTCTGCTCCAGCCCATCTTAATCAGTATTTCCAGAGTGATTATTCTATCCCCAAATCTGATCATGTCACTCTCCTGTATAAAGCCTTCATTGGTCCTTCAGTGTATTCAGTGGACAGGCCTTCCTTTTCAGCACAGATTAACAAAATCCTCATTAGCAGGATCCTCACCGGCCCATCTTCTGTAATTATACTTCCTCTGCCTCAAAATGTAACTTATGAACCAATCATATCAATTTACACACCTGTTTCCTGAAACTCAGCATCCTTTTTTTTTTTTTTATTCCCACCTATGCTATCTCCCTTTGTTCTTATGGAAGACTTCAAAGACTTAGTTCATATCTTCTTTCCAAAGGAAAGTGCTGTACAATCTCTTTAGGCGGGACAAATCCCTTCGACTTTTGGGCTTCCACAGCAACTTGAACTTCACTTATTTTCTTAAATTTTCATCTCCTCTGTTCAACTGCCAGGTCAGAGGAACACAGCATCATGTCTTATAATACACACCTTGTTTTTACTGCTTACTTAGATCTCTCATGTCCTTTGTCTCATTGATTCTCCAACCCTGACAGATAGATCACTATTATCCCGTTTTATAGATGATGGTCAGTTTACCCAATGTTTCCGGTTGTGCAGTTAGTAAACGGAAGGCCCAGAGGTCCAAGCCAGGTGTCCCCACTACCACACACAGTTTGCTAATACAGCAGCAGCTTCTCTCATGTAGACAGGAGGGGCTTAGCTGAGGGCATCTGGTTGGAAGAGAGGCCCGGCCGTCATGTCTTCCAGCTGCGTTTGCAAGAACAGAGGTTGTGTTCGGATTGTCATACATCATTAAAAATTGTAATGTTTTCTGAAGTTATTTGTATTTCATACATCACGTAAGATTGAGAAAATCTGAGTGGTATATACTAAAAAATACTATCATCATTGCATTTATTTATTTGTTTCTTTGAAGGGGGTTTTAGCTACTGGGTGAGAATGTCGGGAGGGGTTTTATCCTCTCTGGGGGGACTACTATCACCCTTCGTGCATTGCCAGACATAGATTGGAAACCCAGCCTGAACCTCATAAGTTTAGCCCCAGCAGAAATGCTTTCACCAGCGATGTGCTTAGGGTGCTGGCTTCATATTCATTGCAGATGGGTACAGTATGTGTCCCATGTACATTTCTGCATCTGAGGAATAAAGCTGTTGCCAGTTTTATCTACTCTGTTGATCAGTAACCCCCGAATAAAGACACATATGTGACAAATTCCTCTTGGAGTTTAGAACTAACAAATTGTTTCTCCTAAAGATGTGCTAATCTTCCTTTTATCACAGCAAGAATTATGGATATCAGTAGCCCCCAAACCTCGACTATGAATCCGAATGACCTGAGAACGTAATAAATATACTGATTCCTTGAGCCCATCCCCAGGAATTCTGATTGAGAGACCTGGACAGGGGTTGAGGAATCTGTTGCTTCCCAAGCTCTCTGTGGTGCACTGCGTAAGCCACTGCTCTCAGCATTCGCCTCTAACCATTTCAGCTTGAGGTGTGGCTACTCCCACCACTATCAGTGCTGTGCTAAGGTCGCTCCCGCCTAATCTCTACCATAAAAGAGCTCTGCTTGATGCAGAAGACAAAGTATGCCTCTGAACCCTGGCTTCTTTCCTCTCTCTGGCCCGAGGGCACTCCATCCTGGTGAAAGGTGAGCCCTAGTACTGAAGGAACTCAGGTCCCCCCAACCCTCCAGCCTCTTGTTTCTGCGTCTGTGGACATAGAAATGGGGTCTCAATCCACGGGAAGAGCTTCGTCTAACCTTCCAAGCAGGCATTTATGGGTCAGCAGAGCACTGACAGGGAACTTGAAGTTCTCAGAGGTGGACTTGCCCAAGGTCACTGAAAGTTAATGGCAGAGACTCAATTGGAATCCAAGTCACTTGACTTTTAGACCAGTGCTTGTCCCACTACAGCCTGTGGCTGCCGTGAGCACTGGAGGCCTATCCCTGCCCCAGCTTCTGTAGGAAGGGACATGAAACATGGGATTAGAGTGACTGCTGCATATTCAAAAATCAGCCCTTTGTCTGTCTCTGAATAGATCCACTGCTCATGTTCCCATTATTAGGACAGAAACTTCCCAGGAGACAGACAAGAGGAAAATGAGAAGGATTTAAGGAAGCTCCATATAGGGGACATTTTTTTTTCCCCTTTTAAGTTTCAAGTTAATATGAACCTGCTTATTTCTCCTCTGCATCCTTAGTGACTACCAAACGCAATTGATTTATGTCACTTTCTCTAAGTGGCATCCTAATGGGTCCACAAGAGGAAAATAAAATATTTAATAAAATAAAATGTGACAAATGAACTCTTTGAGTGAAACAAACCGTATTAGTGAGATTTGCAGATGCAACAGAAGGAGGAAGGAGGAAGAAGGTTCTAAGAGCTGGAAAGAAGCCCAGGTGGAATTGTGATGGGATTTGAAAAAAAAATTTTTTAATTTTAAGTTGGAGGGGTTTGACCATATTATACATAATCTGATGTATACATTTCATCTTCCTTCATTCGCCATTCCTTTGTCGCTTCTCATTTGCTGCAGTCAGAGCAGGGTTCCCTATTATGTAAATAAGGGAATGAGACAGATGGTGCCACAAAGCCATGAATTCATTTGGGGGGAGGGCTTTAATTATGGATGGGTGGGCCCGGCTGTGTTTTGGGTTCAGCAAACGTCCCAAACGTTATGGGATTGGCAAAACCCCAGATGCAGTTTTCCAGGCACATTTTAAAATCCTGTCATATTTGCAGGGGAATTGAAGTTGGGATTCATTTCTTGTTCTTTATTAAATTCCTCAAGTTGCTGGCCCTGATTTTTAGCCTCTGAAACTGTGGAGGAATTTGTGCAGTTTTAAGGAACTGCCTAACAATTTTCTTAAGACTAAGGTACTTCATAGGTACTACTGTGCTTTTGAATAATCTTTTTTATGGATTATAAAAATATTGGAAATACTCTAAGAGGAAAATTAAAATGAGTCATAATCCCAGCAATGTTTTCTGTTCATTTGTTGGTATATTGAATTGTAGTATTTTAGTATACGTTTCTGACACTGTTGGAATTTCACTATATTTGCAATTTTATATCTTGTTTTGTCGCTTAATACTATGTCATAATCGTTTCTCTGTATCACTATTCATACTTTTCATGAATATATAATAGTTCATTGAATTTATGACTTAGTCACTTGAAAAAATTGAAAACATATATTTTGTTTCACCCAGAGTCATGTAAACTAGATTCTTAGACAGTCTAGGCTTTGTTATATCCTTGGTCAGATAAAATTTGTTTAGTAGAAACAGATGAACAGAATAATCAGAAATGGCTACAGGGATATTTTTGGGTGCTATTTAAGGTCAGTGTCAATGATAAATTGATTAAAGTCATGTGGCAAGTTTACAGTCAAAGGCAGAAGCTTGAAGAGAGACCCAAGACAGGCTGAGCTGAGAGCACAGTATACACAAAGGACTTAGAGCTTTGGATATTATTACATAAAAAGCAAAATGCAAGTTAGGTGAAAACTTAGGGGAACAAAGTAGACCATTAGCATTTGTGAATTTAGTATCCGTGAATTCAGCCATTCACAAGGGACCTTACAGGGCAGGGATATGGGGTGATTTATCATTTTGCTGTAATAGCACTTTAAATCACACGGGTTTGCAAAGCTTGTGTTTTGACCAAGCCACTCAGCCCATGAACCACCCAGCTTTTGTGTTTTAATCAGTTTTGTGGTTTCACACTCCTTCAGGAGAAATTAGCAATTTTTATAATGTGATAAATTGTATTTCTTTGTGAGAAAACTCTACAAAAGAAGAACATCAACTGCAAGAGCTGGTGCTGAAAGGGAATAGAAAATACGAAGCCTAAGAAAGTGATCGTCCCTTGCCAGAAAGCCGAAGGCTTGGCTTCATTAAGGAATGGAATGTCACATTTGGCAGCACTCTGGCTCTGACATCAACGCGTCCAGCATACGCTCCATACAGCATTGAGAACAAGGGACTCGTGATTCCACTTCAGGCTGCTCTCCACTCTGTGCCGATACTGCTCGTTAAGTACATTATCAAAGCACAACTTAAGATGTTTCCGTTTTTCATTATTTCTTTTTCTGGGAGAAATTACATTAGAGTGATATTTGTGAAGGTGCTGATTCACTAAGACCTTGGATACATCAAGGTTTTATTTTAATGAAATCTCTTTTAGTGGGAAGTTGCAGTGAAGTCCATTTCAACTCTGACAAATTGAGTTCCCTGTAAGTTCCAGAGAAATGAGGTAGGATGAGAATCACCTGAGGACAGAGCAATGAACTTAGAATGCAAAATATGACTGGCGTGGAGCAACGATGCACATCTCAGAAGAGCGAAGGGAAAACTGACCGCATTTGAGTGCTGAATGCTCCTGTGACTGATGGGGTGACCAGAGAAGATCATTTAAAGCCAACCATGCAAATGTACTTTGATCCCAGATTGGAGATCCACAAAGATTCTGGGCCTAAAGGAACTCATGCTGAGGTCAGCTTTAAAAAGCAATAAAAATGGAAACTGTCGCCCACACAATCAATATGCATAGTCCTGACTGGCCGTAGGCCAACTTGTGGAAGAGACAAAGTTGGCTTCTAAAATCTCCCACCCAGGTGGAGTCCAATAGACCAAACTTGAAATCCTGTCTGGTCATTACAACTTACACTGCCTGGTTCACTTCACCTCTCTGAGCCTGTCTTCTCATCTGCAAAGTAGGGTCAGTACCATTGACCTTGCAAGATATATACTAAGCCAGTGCTTCACATTTTCTATCCATGTATCCCCGATATCTGAGGAGAAGGCTCCTGTTCTTCTGAAAGGACCAAAAGTTAACTACAAAGTAGCCTGAAGCCCACACACACTTTTGTTGTTTTCTACACCTAATGTGCTCCCAAGACCGTACTATCATCTGTCCCTCCTGATCTCCCCAGCCTGGTCCACCATTCTCTTACTTGCCTTATAAGCTTCAACCTCACTGGCCTTTGTTCCATTTTGTGAATATGTCCTAATTCCCACCCATTTCAAGGCCTTTGCTCATGCTGTTCCATCTGCACCCACACCCTGCAACCCGAACACCCTGTCTTTCACCTACTTAGGTCTTCTCAGCCTGCAGAGTATCCTTCACTTGTCTTTTTTCCAGGCTTTTCAAGAACTGTGATGCTTTCCTTCATTGCCATTATCCCAGCTTTTGTGACAAACTCATCTGCCTCCTTCACTAGGTTCTAAATCTCCTAAGATTGGGGGCCATTTTGATTGCTGCCCATCATTGGTGCAATGCTCAGTAAATATTTGTTGACTAAATAAACCAATGAATCTTAAAAATCCATGCTAATTTTGATTCTTTCCTATAATATGCCCATTTTCATAGTTGTTTGAGATAAAACTCACTGTCCTAAAATAAAGATCCTAAAATAATGTCCTAAAATAATTGAGTCACGTGGTCCCTCCAGGAAGTTGTCGTGTCCGGTCTTCTCTGACACTGATTCATTGCGGCAATCATCAGCATGTATGTCCTTCCCCCAACCTGATAACAGGGAAAGACACTGAAACAATCATTAGCTACAATTGTCTTTATTATCCTCTGGCTTTCTTCTCCCTCAGGATCAGCTAGTTACTGGCAAAACCCTATTACTAACCTGACAGGGAAAGCAAGGGCATTCCAGGAGAGTTCTCTTATACCCCCATTGAAGCCATTACATATGTAGATGACAGGCCTTCCTCAATGTTTCTCTGAAAGAAGCCAGGTCCATAGCATAGATTTACTTCAGGAAGAAGCACACAACGATGATTCCTAGTGAGAAGTGCTTCAGGTAGAGCTGTCAAACTCCACTTCCTTCTAGATTTCAATTTCACAACTTACGGTTTAGGTGGCACATGAGTCATGTTTGTAAAGGAATGACCTCAGTGGACTTATGCCTTTTTCTTTCTGTATACAAAAACCAGAAAGCGTAAGTCCTTGGAAAATTATACAGATAACTTTTCCAGTGTGAACCTTGTTCCATTTTGTGCCCTTCAGCTACCCTAGAAAGAAAAAGGAAATATTTTCATTATCGTGGAAGGCAATCTTTGCCTCCCATCAAGTTTCTTAAGATGACGAATTCTCCAAATGAAGATGAGGGCTCAGATGGGAAGTGAACAAAATAGTAGACAAATGTCCACTGAAGTGCTTCTATTTTCCCAATTACTTTTCAAACCCATTTTATGAGAGCCATTCTTTCAGGAATAAAGCTGTTCAAGCCATTAAAATACACATGTTTTCTTATAGGAGAAATTAGGATATAAGGGTTGTAGGGTCTCTGAATCAGACTTCCTGGGCTCACATCCGACATACTACATAGCTGGTTTTATTCACTTTTCAATGCCTGCATTTCATCATCTCTAGAATGGGATTATAGTAGGACCCATTTTTATAGGATTGCGTAAAATGACAGATTGGAACTAAACTAATGGTGCTCTGCTTCAACCCCTCGTTCCTTAAAAGAATCTTCAGAGAGAATGATCCAGGCAAACTTGAGATTCAAGTCCAGGTCTGACCTTTCTAGGACAAATAATAATAAAAGTAGAATTTTCTGGTGAAAATATTGGAAATTCCTAAGCACAAAAAAGAGGTAAAGCCCTTTTCTTGTCTATTTATCTAACTTTGTTCAGTCATTCATAGCTTAGTTCAGTCCTTTCCTAAGAGCTACTTCTGAGAAAGGAAAGCAATAATTTTGCTTTTATATAATGCTGTGGGAAACATCTGTGTGTTTGACATTTTTCCTTTTTATATGAATATTTTTTTCCTAGTTTCTTAAAGAAAAATGGTTATCTTGTTTTAATTTTTTTAAGTATGGTATCCTCTTGATTGAAAAATATGCAGTTATTCAAATGATCATTATGAAGACATAGTAAAATCAAATTTATATCTTAATGATTCATTCAAAAAAACATTTACGATCCCATTCTATGTCAGGCCCTGTGCTAGATTCTGTAGATACAGACATGAAATGTAGCCCCTGATAGAAGCAAGTTACATAAAATAGAGGAGATAATGAAATAAATAGTCATGTTCCTGTGGAGAGTGATAGCTGAGAGCTTTTCAAGGACAGAGTATGGTTTGCCAGGCCAACGGGTAAAGGAAGTCAGTTTTCAAGAAGGCATGGAACTGAGAACAATGTTGTGTTTGGGAAAATGGAAGTGGTTGCGCAATAGGGAGACGAAAAATGGGGATGGAGAGTTGAGCATATGAAATCATAAAGGTGAGGACCCCATGCCAAGGAGTTGGAGTTTTATAGTGAGGATCATGAAAAGGCATGGAACGGTTTTAAGTAAGGCAACAAGATGGACTGTTCTGCAGTTTTGAAAGCCCAGCCTAACAATAATTTGGAGGAAAAGAGAGATGGTGGAGTTACGGAATCCGTAAGGTAATTGATGAAATCCTGGCAAGGAAGAGCAAAGGTCTCAGGTGTCATATACAACATGTAAACTTGTATTTTCTTCTCGTTCAGAATGCAAAAGAAGTAGCCCAATTTTATTAGCTTTATTCTTCAGTTATGCTATTATTCTTATATCCACTCTGCAAGTAAAGAAGGGTACAATTATTTAAGGAGTATTTCTTAGAAATTAAGCACTGTGCCAATTACTTTCACATATTAATAACATTGCGAGGTAGGCATTGTTACCAACCATTTCTAGCTGAAAAATCCCTGAATCACACTGGTTGTGAATATACTTCTTTCTGTGCAAGGATTTTCTGAAAGTGCAAGTTACATTGGCTTTATAACTTTGGCATGTCATTAGAACAGCAATAATTCTGCCCAATATTATTCATAAGCCCTGTCCTCCGTCCCTCAAACTATTTGTATGTGCTATTCATCATTGCATGCCACTTCTCCCCTGTTTGGGGGCACATGATAGAATTGCACTTTCTTATTCCTTTTGCTTGGGTGGGACCATGTGACTAATTCTGACCAATGAGTTTGAGTGGAAATGATGCATGTCACTGCAGAGCTGGATCATTTAGTAGCCACTCTGAGACATTCCAAAGATCTCTGTTCCCTCAGCCATATTATTCTGTTAGCCTAAATCCTGGACTGAGGACTACGAGGATTCTAGAGTAAAGCTCTAAATGTATCCATGGTGGACATGTTGTATGAGTATTATTTTAATCTAGAGTTTTTCAGTCTTGGTGCTAGTAACATCTGGGGCTGAGTAACTTTTTGAGGGTGGAGGGTTGGAGCTCTCTGGCGCACTATCGGATATTGAGCAGTAGCTCTGACCTTTTCTCACTAGATGTCAGTAGCACCCCTCCCCCAATTGTTACAACCAAAACTGTCCAGACATTGTCAAATGATAACCTAGCTAAAACTGGCACATACCTCAATTCCTTCTTTTCATCTTTTACTACTCTCCTTGTAAGATTAATTCTCAATATATACTTTTGATGTGAAACATTGTTTTATGTCCTAACATTTTTTCATCTCTTTTATGTATTTAAAGCTATACTAGACTTATTGGGGTGATCACTTAATGAGGTATATAAATATCTAATCACTCTGTTGTACACCTGAAATTAATGTAATATTGTATGTCAACTATAATTGAAAAGTAATTTAAAAAAAAAAAAGCTATCAAGTTCAACTGCTATTACAATTCTCCTTTCATGGTCCCCACTCAGCTAGTCAAAATGATTTCTAATAATACATTTGTCCCTTGGCAATAGTTGTCATTAAAACATATAGAAAAAAAATTTATTGTAACGCAGTTTAGTTTACTTACAATTCCCAGCTTGCTACCATAAGCTGGTTCATTTTGGTATAATTGAGGATATATATAAGGTAAGTAAAACACTGAGAAGGAAGACTTTTGTTCTCAATGAGTTTATAATCCAGTTGGGAAAGTAATATACATTCATAAGAAAGTATAAATCATAGTACATTCTGCAAATTCTTCTACCATATATGTAAGTGATTATTATGGTGCTGGTACATAGTAAGTATGCAATAAATGTTAGCAATTATGATTATAAACATCATTATTTTTATTCCATTTTAAAATTCCCTATGCCCTGTACTACGTAGCAAACTCTTCAAAAGTAAGGACCATATCTTACTCAACTTTCAATTCCAACTGTTTGGCACTTTGGTATAAGGAAGATATGAAAAATTTGGAATGAATGAACATGAGTTAAAATCAAAGTGGAAATATATACAACACACATTCTACTTGGATTTAGAAAAGAGAGAGAACTTAAAACTAAAGCATTCCAGAAATATTCCATGATGTTACTTTTTTTAAAGCCAAGGGTGAAGAATTTAGGAGAAAACTCCTTGTATTTAGAGAGTACTAATTTCCATGGTGGGTTATTCTGTCTGTTTCTTTCTGGGAGTAAGTAGTGTAAGTAATACAGTAAAGTAACACAACAGTGAGACTTTGGATCTGAAGACCTGCATTGGAGTCTTAGCCCTACCATGTACATACAGTCTGTGCAAGAAAACATAATCTTCCAGAATGATCATTATTAATAATAATTATCTTGGTTCCTACATCTGCAGAACGATAATTATTAATAATATCTTTTCTGCATAAATTATGGAAGTGTTATAAAGATCTCTGTCATGTATATAAAACATTTAATAAAAGCCCATTCACATGAAGTGTGTTATTGTTACCCGTTTACAAGTACTAATGAGAAATCCCAAGAGATAAGACAAATGTTTTGCTGAGCATCTGGAAATAGGTCTGCAGAAACTTTTTCAAATGACTGATATTTCATACCTGGGCAAGTAAATTGGGAGTGAGGTGACAAGATAAGAGAGTGGATGAACTGGCTTTAAAGGAACAGGAATCCATGGTTCACTTATCAATAGCAGTTCGTTAGAAGTACCGAAGTACCTGGGGCCAGATAACTGGAATGGGGTTCACTGCAGAATCTGACCCTTAGCCTTCCCTCATCACAAAGCATGGAAGCGGAGGGGTTCTACTGTTCTGTTCCGATTTTCTTCCTGCTTGAGGCCATCTTGACTGTTTGCATGTGTCCCATGCCATTTTCTCATCCTATTTAAGGAAATCATAAAACGGTTTGGGAAAGCTCTCAAATGGCTTATTAGAAAGGAAGGGAGACATTAGCGAGAAAATGAGGAATGAGAAGGGATTGGAGATGAATACCAAAAGGTCGGCAAAAGGACACTTGAGGTGATGGGAAAAAAGGATGAGATGAAATCATAATTCCTGTAGCTCTTCAATATTTAAGGAGTTTCTTTTTTTTCTCACAAAAAGCAAGTCTTACCAAAGTGTTACTTAATACTTCACAGAAAATGAGAGGGATCCATAAGCATGAGTAAGGTCAAGAGAATTTCCAGAGAAAGGCAGATTTGGGTGGTTTAGTAACATCTTGTAGCTTTTTTGGACCTGAAGTGGCCAATCAAGACATAGGCTGTGGTTAAACCCTGCCTCAGATGCTCTTCAATCCCGCTGACCACCTCTCCCTCAAGCTCCCTTGTGTGATGACAAATAACATGCTCAAAAGATAAAAGGCTTGATCTCTATCTCTAAATATTTGACAGCCTCACATTGGATGGAAGAGGCTGGTTTTGATGACCCCAGAGGAGGGAATGAGGACCAAGTAGAGGAAGATTTCAGCACAATATAAAGATCATTTTAATACGAAGGTGCCCTGAAAAATCAGACAACTAGAAGTACTTGAGCAGAAAGTAGAGAGAGATCCACTTGTTGTGGTGAGGAACTGGAATATAAATCCTGTCCAATTCAACATTCCTACCACTTTAGTCCTGCCTTCCACCCAGCATAGGCATTTCCTCTATAGCATTGTTGGAAAAGGGAGCTCTCCAGCCAATTTTTTTGAGTCCTTACGTAAGTGTGCATGCTACTTGTTAACAGTTTGATCTTCTAGAGGTGGCCAAGCATTGATTTACAGAGCACATTTCCTGGAACGGGTAGAGGGACTGATTTCCAGAGTGCAGGTGGAAGAACCTCCTTTAACCAAAGAATTATTAATAATAGGAAGAAGGTCCTTCAGTGTGAGAACTTACTGAGAAAACATCAAGTTCTAGCACTTAATGTGTTGGCTGTATTTTTTAGTGAAGATACATGAATTAACTATTCTCTACCAAAGATGTTAATCAACACTTATTTCACACTTTACAATTCACAGTCTTTTCATATTTTAAAAATTTCATCTGACGTCAGGAAAACTGCTTAATTATCCCATGTCACGGGAGGACACTGAAAGTAATAGATACTGAAACTTGAATTTGCGTCTATGTGCTGAGACTGTGCTGAAGACTTTACATGCATTATTGCTGAGTCTCATATTACCTGTACAGAGTGGTTATAATTTCCTTCCATTCTATGCCCAGGAAGCAGGGGCTGACAGTAGTAATATAGCCCAATAGGTGAAGCAGGAGATCTTCATAAATTGGCACACAACCACCAAATATCAAATATTTGATCAAATATTTAGATCAAAGAGTATAAGCAACGAGAGTTCAGGGTTTGTTCAACAGTGAACAAACATGAGTGTGACACTATCCCTGGCCTCAAAGGGCACAAGGTCTAGAAGGATCTGGACCATGTGTCTGCCTCCAGGCTGGGGGCCTCAGCAACCAGCCTGAACTTCAGCTACTGTATCTCATATAATCGCCAGAAAGGTATGGAGAGATGAAAGACTTGCCCAAACCAGTCAATTACTAGGTAGCGAAGCTTGAATTTGTAGCATTCAAAGCTTCATATTCGTCCAAAGTCTCTAAATTTAGATGAAATTTCAGCTCAGTAAATTTTATTTTTCTCATTTTTAATGGATTCTCTTTGCCTACAAAGGCTTTTGCCACCTTTTCTCCTGCTACTCAAAATCCCAAATTTTCAACAGATACACTAATCCTAACTTTAAAAAAACCTGTTTTCTGGCCATTGTCCACATTCCATCTCAGAATTTCTCCTTCTTCACCAACCCTGGATTCCTGTCTTTCCCTCCTTGCAGAGGAAGAATCCAAATGCATCTCCATCCCAAGGTGAACTTTCGCACTGGGTTCGTTGCAGTCTAGTATAATGAAGAGACCACGAGAGCTAGGACCACTGACTGGTCGTCCAAGCTGTTCTATTGACTTGTGGGTGGTACTGCGTCACTTTCCTAGGCCGCACATTTTTCATTTTGGTTTTGTTTTTCCTTTTTAAAGAGAATTCACTGCATCTAATTTAACCATAAGAGCAACCCTTGAGATAGATACTATTACCGTGTTACCCCCAAAATAAGACCTAACCAGAAAATAAGCCCTAGCATGATTTTTCAGGATGACATCCCCTGAACATAAGCCCTAGTGCATCGTTTGGAGCAAAAATTAATATAAGACCTGGTCTTATTTTCGGGGAAACACGGTATTACCTTCACCAAAAAAATGATGACACTGAAACCTGGTGAGAAATTAAGAAACATAGCCAGTGGCACAGAGAAAATAATGGATAGAGTCAAGATTTAGCCCCAAATCTGTCAGAATCTAGGGACCGTGTTTGGAAGCATGGTACTTATTGTTGTCCTGGCTGCAGCACCTTTTCTGTAAAATGCAGTTGGAGCAATCAGCTTTGTTTGATTCCTAGCTGTACAGTTGACCCTTGAACAATGCAGAGGAGTCGACCCCTGCACAGTCAAAAATCCACGTACTATAGCATTTGACTTCCCTCAAACTGAACTACTAATAGCCTACTGTTGACCGGAAGCCTTGCCAATAACATAAACTGTCAATTATAATACATATTTTGTATGTTATATGTATTATAGACTGTATTCTTACAATAAAGTAAGCTGGAGAAAAGAAAACCATAGCAAAGGGAAAATACTTTCATAGTATTTACTAAAAAAAAAATCCGTATATAAATAAAATAAATGGACCTGCACAGTTCAAAACTGTGTTGTTCAGGGGTCAACTGTATTTCTTTTCAAACAAAATAATATGAGGAAAAAAAATATGAGGAACCTAAATATATAAAGAGAAAAAGCAGTGCTTATAGTGTATTTTTTTAAATTTCATCATGTATTTATGTATATTTACATATGCACATATGTTTATTTAATGTATTCTTATTTATTATAAAAGCAACTGAAATGTTTCAAAATTATGTGTTAATAAGCATAATTTTGAAATCAGGGCTTATGGATCACAACTGGTGTCAGAATCCAATTATTCTAGTGATTTGTTTTAGTTTCATGGCACAAAATTACTGATTCAGATACAGAAGTTTTTGTTTGTTTGGTTTTTTTCTTTTTTACAAAAAATAACAGTTTTTCAGTGAATAAGCTTATTCTTCTATTAACAATTAGAGAAGATTGAAAGAGAAGACTAGGATATTTTTGTTTCAAGATTGAATCACTAACATTATCTCATAGCTGCTCACTTTCGTTACTTGGTAAGTGTTTCATTTGGGGAGTGTTAATAAATTGACTCCTATCTAGCTGGTTGAAATGTCATTGGCAGGAAATACTTTTCAAATCTATCTGATAACAATATAAGATTTCTAAATAATGTCATTGAAAAAAAATCTCAGATGTCTTTGCACACCTCTGTCTGTCATTTTCTCAAGGCTGTAAAATCTTTTTTTCCATTCAGTATAAATTTGAAGTTTTAGTTTCCTTGTTGGCACTTTATTTGCAGTTATAGCATGAAAATACCAGAATTCTGAAAAGTTGCTATATTTTTGTTAGCTACTTAATAAATGGAATTCCTTCACTGACAAACACAATTTTTTTTTTCCCCTTAAAATCTTCGAAATATTTGTACTAGCACCTTGCCTTCCGTTAGTTCATCATACCACTTTCCTATAAAAAGGCAATTCTGGAACATACTGCCAATATAATTACCAGCAACTCTGGAAAATTGCAGTTTTAAGGCTGAACCTTAATCTAATTGATTATTGATGTGGTCTGACCCAACCCTATTTAGAAAGACGTTTGCACATTTGTAAGAAGTTAACAGCTAGTGTTTGACTATACAATACTATTAAGGAGTCTTTAGCCTGCTTGAACACAGTGTGCAGATAGCTTTAAAGTGAGTCATTACTTCTGTACTCTTCCCAGGGATTACTTTCATATTAGCTATGTAGATGTTACTCCCCTTTGGCCAGTTTAAGGTAAAATATCTTTGTTTTCATCTGCATGAACTTAGCATAGAAAAATAAGAAACACGTTGAAAGCCACATGAACTTTCCTACTCTAATGTACTCAATTTCATTAGAGTTCACAAAACTGGCTCCTTCATTAATCCAGCATGTATTTTGGATGTTAAAAATTTCACTCCTCTGTAGACGTATCATCTGAAAATGGAAGCAGGTGTGTATATATGTATATTTATAGCAGTCTTATCCTCTTACATTTAAGTTGGATTGTTAAATAGTACTGGGTTTTAAAACTTTTCCTTTGTAGAATCTGATTGTGTGTCATGCGAGGAAGTGTATGCCCGTAATGTCACTAACATGCAATTTGCCTCAATTTGGTAACATTAAAACTGCTGAAGTAATATTGAAAAAAGCAAGTAAAAAGGCATTTTATTGCTTACTGTCTTTTATTTAGATGTGACTAAACTGTCATACTATTTTGAAGTAGTTGGTTGCATAAAACATACTGCAGACGCAGACAATTTTATGGTCATTAACATGGATTCCTCCAGTTTTTTCATCCATCATTGCAGTTACTTGATTTTGAGTGAGTTTGTGTCAGAGTTGTCAGCACTTGCCTTCATTCCTTATATTATTCTCAGTGGGTTGACATTAGTTGATGCATCAATAGATGCTAATATGCCGTATCTAATCTACCCTTTAAATTCTCTCTCTCTCTCTCTCTCTCTCTCTCTCTCTCTCTCTCTCTCTGTCTTTCACTCTCTTACTCTTTCTCTCTCTCACCAGATACTGTATCTCTTTCTAGCTGAAGGGTATTTTTAAAACTCCTGAGAAAAGGAGAACATTTATAAATACAAAACTGAGACAAGGATAACTCAACATTTGCAACAACTTTTTCAATAAAAAGTCAAACCAGAAACCTCCAAGATTTAAAATTAGCACTAACGCTATCTATAACACATTATTTTGACTCTATACATTTTGCATTCCATTCTTATTGCACTATTGAGTATTAATTGAGGCTGGGAGCATGTGCCAAGCAGATGTCACAAAGGCCTGCCTTGCTTATGCATTGTGTGCATGAGTTGGGATCGCATGCTTACTTTTGTTCACATTTATGAGAATTGACATACTCGGTCTTGAATTTTTTTTTTTTTTTTTTAAGTTCAAGGCAGTGCTATACCCTTCCTACCCAGTCACACATTTCCCATAGGTTCACACACACACACACACCACACACACACACCAGAAAAAAAATTATTACGGTTTGCCTCAAAACAAATTAAAGTGGTGAAACAAGTTAAAATTCCAGTGACCCACAATGTGTTGAAATTTCAGTCCGTGCCTTTTCACTTTTCTAACACTTGAAAGGTATCTAAGACATATTTATTATACCTTAAATATATAGATTTGAGCATCTTTACAGAATTCCAGGATTTCACAAAATAGAATTTGAAAACCATGGGATCAGGTAATTTCCAAGTTTTCTTTCAGTCTAGCTGTCTATATTTATGGCTATTTTCTATAATCATATTACTTTCTCCACTTTTTTCCTAGTTTCTAATTATCTCCTTACTCTCTTTTATCTTTAATCTATTTCCCACTGCTTCCTTTCGGTTAGAGAACACACGCGTTTGAAATGTGCCTAGTGGAACTGAGGAACTTAATATTTAACTTTACTTTTAATTGATATACATTCACATAACCACATGTGTCTGGTGTTTACCATATTGGAAAGTGCAGATGTAGGCTATTTATGATTCTGTAAGTTAATAATATAAAACAATCAATAGAAGAATAAATGTAAAAGCTCAGTAAACATGAAAGGGTGCTGAAGCTCAGTAGCAATAATCAGGTATCATTTTTCACTCTTCAGATTGACAAGAAACACCAAGATAGGCGGTCTATGTTTTAGTGAGGGTGGAAGAAAATGGGTTCGTTCATACACTGTTTGTGGGAGAGGAATGTGGGCCTTTTCAGAGTCACTCTGGCAGCATCTATCACCATTTACCCTGTCCCTACTCTTTACTCTGCATTTCCAATTCTGGGCATCCAGCTTATAGAAATCCTGGCAGAGATGGATAAGAAAGTTTATCGCAACACCAGTTGTATTACTGAAAAAAATGAAACTACTTAAATGCGGAATCACATGGGCAATGTAGTCCACAACTCCAGTGGGTGCCATTCATCTTGTGTTTGTATGAATGGTGACCTGTGGGTGACACTGTTTGCAAACTCCGGTATATCTAAGTGTCAGAGTGGTTAGATTAGTTACGGTACATCTCATGTACACTATGAAATACCATGTAGCCAGTAAAAAGAATACTGTAAAGACATATGTTCTGGTGAGGACATAGGCCTGCTCAACTCTTAGTAAAAAATACCATTGGCAGAACTATATGTGCAATAAAATCCCACTTATGTTTAAGGAAACAACAAAATTAAAAATAATCAAGAAAACCAAAATTATCTATGAGGAAATTTAGTATAAAGCATAAGAGTATAGACTCTGGAAACAGACCGCCTAAGATTGACTTGTGTCTCGGACAGTTGCTAGCTGTATGTTCTTGGAAAAATGACTGAGCCCAGCGGTGCATGAGTTTCCTCATTTGTAAAAGGGCTGTAACATCAGTGCCTATCTCATATGGTTGTTATGAGGATTACACAGATTAATATATGGAAAGCCTGTAGAATAGTGCATGGCACGTAGTAAATGATATTGTTATCATTGCTAAATATTTGCATATACCTACCTGAATATGCACATAAATGTAGAGAGAAATATTCAGAAGAACATACACTAAATTGTTAACATTTCCCTCATCACAGAAAGTCCTGATAGATAGCACTGTTCTAGGTATTAATCTTTGGTTTTATGATTTACATATATTTCTCCAAGACTCTTACTTGCCTTTTAAGACTATTCGTGTCTTTTGTAATGCAAATAGTTTTATGTCATCTAATATGTTAATCTTTTTCTTATTTGTGCCTTCCTTAGAAAAGCTGTCTTAGTCTATGGTTATACAAATATTTTAAGTTAGTCGATCTCTTTAAACCATCTAAAATTTAGCTTTGTGTATAGTGTGAATTAGGGATCCAGCACTATTTTTTAATGTAAATATATAGATCTATATTTTTTATAAAAGAGAACTTTCCTTTTTTGAAAAAAATGAGATGATGAGGTTACATCCGGTGTTTAATTCTGCCCGTTAGCTTGTGGCTGCATCCCAGAGGCCAATGTCCCTTTTAATTGGGACCCGTGTCCTCTAGTTCTCGTGGTCCCTTTTGTTCCCTCTCACCTCCAGCATGCCAGATGATGATTTAAGCATGATTGCCCATTTGTTTCTCTCGTAGGAGAAAGGTACTTCTTGGTTCCATGTCTCTATTAAGACCAAGAATATCAAAGATGGACCAAGAAAAAGGAAAGCATGCATGGTCTTTCTTGCAACAAGACTGTTTTTCTCATTTATATTCCTGTGTGGCTCTGTAAGGCATCTGAATTTATGATCCATTGATCTATGTGTCTATTTGTGTGCCCATATCACTTTTTCTTAAATTACCATGATGTCATAGAACATTTTCTGTGCTCTGGAACAATTGATGTAAATGTGGATGACCTGTTTCTTTAATATTTTTCTCAACCCACTTAAAAGCAATGTGCCTGCAGTCCCATTTAAAGAATAATGACAATGTCATTGATAGCTTACTATATGCCAGGTCCTCACAAGACTCATGTGAGTAGATATAGACTAAGAACCTGAATCACAGAGGGGTTAAGGAAATTAGCCAAAGTGACACAGCTGGGCGGGTGTCAGAATTTGAACCCTGATTGATACTCCAGAGCATGGCCCAAACTCTGGAGCAACTATTCAATGGTTAAGGAAGGAATGAAAGAAAAATAAACAATTTTAAGTATGGAAAAATTATTTTTTTAGGTTTAACAATTCCTATTTCCCTAGATCTTTATCAGTTTTCTAGCTTTTCTAATTTGTTGGTTGAAATTGTTAAGTGTGTTCTCTTGTGACATTTGCTAGCTCCTCCGTATCTATAGTATGTCTCTTATATTGTTCATAGGAATCCATACTTTATTCCCTGCAATCCTACTGGCCACAACTCTGTGTGTGTCATCAGTCTTTATTTACAAAGAGCATATTTAGAATTCATACGAATGTGATCTACCTTTAAAATATATTTTCATCATTTTTAAATCTTCAGTAATTCCTAGATCACATCTCTTTTCTGTTATTTGACTTCTGTAAGATTCTTAAGTGAAGATCTGGCTCATTTATTTTCATGCTACCTTTCTTCTTATGAAGAGATTATTGGCTTTGCATTTCCTTGTGAATGCCACTTTAGCTTACATGTTTTATCCTGAAAGACTTTTTATTCATTTCTGAACCATTTGTACATTAAATTTTGATTACTTCTTTAAGGTAGCATTATATCAAGGGGTATTCTTAAATTTACAAATGGACAGATTACTTTTTATTTTAATTAAAGTTTATTGGGGTGACAATGGTTAGTAAAGTTACATAGATTTCAAGTGTGCAATTCTGTAATACACCATCTATAAATCACATTGTGTGTTCACCACCCAGACTCAGTTCTCTTTCCAGCACCATATATTTGATCCCTTTCACCCTCATCTACCACCCTCCTTCCCCCTTACTCTCTGGTAACCACTAAACTATTGGATAGATTACGTTTTATACTTCTTTGGTTTTGGAGACTCTGGCAGAAAAAAATGCCACAGATTCACCCACCCCTATTTCAGTTCTCTTTTCTGAACAGATAGGAGGCTGTGCTCCCCAACCCTTGCAGTTAGGCTGGACCACATGACTAATTCTGGCCCAAGAAATATGGGCAGAAGTGACTTGGGACACAGCCAGGCTGAGGCAATGGAAAACTCTATATCATTGCACAGTTCTCTGGTCACTTGTCCTCTTAAGTGGTAAAGGTGGAGGCTTGTGTTGAGATGGTTGAATCACAGGATGAAATAATTTGTATGGGAAAAGAAGGAGAAATAACCTAGAACGTTTGTTGTTTGGGGGTTTCTACATCAGCACCGACCTGGCCTAACCTCATGATTACAAACTATTATCATTGCTTCCATCAACAACCTCAGAATCATTGGTATTTCCTCCTACTAGTTAACTTGCATGTGGTAGCAACACAGTCAAACAAAAATGTTCAGTATTGGGGAAGCCCAGCAGAAAATTCTCAGTACTGGCAATTTACAGAAGTGGCTGTACCTGCACTCTTCACCCTCTGGATGCATTTCTCCATTCAGTCATTCACTTACTTTTCCCAAGCCCCTATTCTGTGCGAGATTTTGTGCTGAGCTCTCTGGATACCTTCTTTGGGTAAGAACAGACAATGCAAGAACATGTCAAGTTATCCTAGAGGTTTTACAGTGGAACGAATAAGGATCACTCCATGGCCTTTGAGTTCCCAAATTGCTGCATTACCCCATGTCTCTCACTACCCCCATGATAATGGCTCATTATCACATTTTCCTTATTTGGATCATTTTCCTACTTATCTCATGTTTTGTGGGTTTTATTTTTAGAAAACAGCCCGACTGCTGCTTCTGATTTGTGCAGCTTTTGCTTATGCTATTGTTTGCAGACACATTTTGGCTGGGACCTCATCTGATGAGCCATTTGTGAGTTCTGATTGAGTAGGTCACTTGTGGGCTCAATTAACCACTTGCCCTTCGTCTGATGGTGCAAGTGGCCAATTGCACCTGCAATTAGCTAATTAAGGGTTCAGTCGTTTCCATGGGCAATTTTGCCTTTATCTAATTGGGGGGCTACACAAGAGTCCTTACATCATTTGGGCTTATACCAGCCAGTGCGGGCAGAGGACGATGACTCTTGATGAAGGTAAGGTAGCAAAAAAGGAAATTTAAAAATTTTTTGTTTTGTTTATATTTGTTTCCTCATATGCGCTTTTTCCTTTTTCTTTTTTTTTGTATTATGGTAAAATACACATAATAAAATTTACCATCTTAACTAGTTAAGTGTACAGTTCAGTTGTATTAATTACATTTGTAGCGTTGTGAAAGCATCACCACCATCTACTTCCATAACTCTTTTCATCTTGAAAAGCTGAAACTCTGTCCCATTAAACACTAGCTCCCCCAGTCCCTGCTCCCTCCAGTCCCTGACAACCACCCTTCTATTTTCTGTCCCCATAATTTTGATTACTCTAAGTATCTGATCTAAACGAAATCATACAGTATTTGTCTTTTTGTGACTGGCTTAGGAAGTTTTGAAATTGTGTTCTCTACTGCAGTTGTCCAAGGTTGGCAAAAATCACAGGTTAAAAGCCTAGAATGTGTTCTGTTCAAATTAAAAAGATGTCTACCTAGATGATCTAAAAATATTTTGCTTCGTGGGTACTTACCTATCTAAATAAACACCTTTAACATCACAAGCTTAGAGCATTTCCTGGAATGTGTGTGTGTGTGTGTGTGTGTGTGTGTGTGTGTGTGTTCACGTCGAGGGTTCATGTACATGAACTCATTCTGTAAATTTGCATTCCTGCTATGGAAGAGCTAAAGGTGCAACAGAACCTGGATCAGTCTGTCTAGAGGGAAATCACAGAGGAAAGAGGGCTCTGAACTCATGAGGAGAGGAGGGAATTTGTCAGTCACTTCTATCCTTTTGATAAATGCTGTACAATGGCTTTTAATGGGTTAAGTTGTTCATTCAAGAACCAAAGAGGAGCAGAACTGGAAGGCACTTTTTTTTTTTTTTTTTGCTTAATGCCGGGACAAAAGCACAGCAAAATATCTTGAAACCCCCTCTGTAAAATCTGTAATTCAGACTGAAAGCCATTGAGGTCTTCCCTTCCAGAAAGTGACCAATACATAGGCAACAATCAGAGCAAGCACTTATTGTCCGGATTTTTCATTGTATATAATCTGTTGGAGGCATAGCCACACAGCCAATTTCTATAGCCCATCTGTTAGGACATTGCAATTGCTTTATTATACAGAACCCGCTCATAGATTCTGTGGATTCAGTAAGGAATATTTACTGAGTGTCATCTGAGATCTCAGAGGTTCCATAAAACACTTAATTAACATACAAAATCCACTTCAGCTAAGCCTATACCTGCTTTCTGAATTATCAGTTACAGATTTGATTACTCGTGAGGCTCAGGTTGGCATGGGGAAAATTTGCAGAAGCTACTGGATGCTCAGCTTGAGGCAAAGCAAGGTGGGTGGCCTCTAAGAGCCATTTTCTCCCCAGGGTATAAGAGTTGGTGACATAGCTCCACCAAAGAATCACAGAAACAAAGGTCTGTAGAACTGCTTTTGTTTATTTCTTCCCCGTTTTGTTTCATTTGTAATAAGCAGGAGTGCTGGCTTGCACTGGTCATTAATTGCTCATGTCATCTTATCTGACCTGCCTAGCTGGTCTCTACTGCTTCCGAGCTATGTTACCGTCAGCAAGTTACTTAACCTCCCTGAGCCTCAGTTTCCCTTCTTTTAAAAGGAAGATAAAATCTCCCTGATGGAGTTGGTGTGATGGTAAAATGAGATAATATCTGATCAAATGGAGTTTCTTCCAGCATTGTCAGTCTGTGGAGGGCTGGAGACTAACCTCTTAAGATCAAGGATCATTGCTCAGAAGGTTGCTGAGCATATAACAGAGTTATTTGCATAGACCAGGTGCTGGAAACATAATTGGTGGAAATATAATTGTTGATTGACTGGATGGATATTAATGGGTTAGATCAGCAATAATAATGCTGGTTCTATAGCTTCAGGCTTCTTGCGTGCACAAGCCCTCATCTCCACGTAATTACTTTTCAAGTGTTTACAGCAGTTTCCAAGAGTGTCTCCTTCCTAGTGCCGTATTTGCTGCTCTGTCTCTAGCAGGGCACTTGCTGCGTGCCATTAGCAACAGGTACACAACTCCTGAAACCGAATAGGGCCCGGAGCCTTTGAGACATTCTAGGACAAGGTAGAGAAGAAGGTCCCTCTCTGTGCTTTGTGTCACATTCCATTACAGGGTTCCCCTTGCAGTGCTGTTTCACAGACCTTTATGTTTCACCGACCTTTATGAAAGGAATCCATTAGGGGTTTCCTGTAGCCTCCTCATTCCACAGGACTCGGAGATGATACATCTTGTGAGGGCCGTGCTTGGAGACAAATCCAGCAGCCACCACATCTGTGTGTGAATGAGAGTACCCTCCACTGGGCTGGCTCCTTCTCCCCTGAATTCTCACCCAGGAAACTCCCCATGCCTCGTGCAAAAAAGGCATCTGGTTGGCCTGCCCCATATTTGTCAGACGTGTCTGGACGTGTGTGAATCCATGTTTAGGCACATGCTGCGACCCCCTTTTATATATATAGCTTTTATATATATAGCTTTTATATATATATATATAGCTTTTATATATATATATTTGGTGCACAGTAGAAACTTTTACGATGTAGATCTCTTGCCTTGTTCTGGAAACCACATCATACGTTGGGATCATGCAAACATAATTATTGGTTGGCTGGATTGTTTTTCAGATTTTTAAATGATTTCTTCCTCTCAGATATAGGGGAATTCTGAAACTAAAGTGTTTTGAATCGTGATGAAGGAGTCCAATTTTCATGCTTAATTACTCTAATTACTAGTTCTGTGAGGGCATAGAACAGGCTTGAACTTAGAGGTGTACTGTTTAAAAACATTTCTTCTTGAAGACACAATTGGTCCTTAATAGTTCTCCTACTATCAGTTTATGTCTCAAACAAGATGACTTCAAAGAAACCTCACAGTTTCACTCGGTTCAGGCTAAGTTTGGCTGAGGTAACACGTGACGCCATTACAACAAAAAGGGCTTCTTTCTCACTGGCTTTACACATCCATCATGGGTTGGTTGTGACTCCATGTCCTCATCATACCAGGACCCCGGATGACGGAGCAGCCCCTCTCTGGGGCCTACCAAAGAATTAGATCCATCCTGTCATTGCTTGGGAGCCATCGAGTGTTTTTAAGCAGGAGAATGGTTAAGTCTGAGTTTGAAATGATCATTCTGATGCCAGGGTGGAAGGAACATGAGTAGAAGAGGAAGAAGCTGGCAGCAGGGTAACCAATTACAAGGCATGCAGCAAGTATTCCGGACATACTAGGTAATCACAGTATCTACTGAAAGCTACTTCCGGCATCATGGAGACACCAGGCTAGGGGCACAGAGAGGAGATAACTTGCACCCTTCCTTCCAGATAGTCTTTTACAGAGAGAGAAATAGAGAGGGGGAGAGAGAGAGAGAGAGAGCAGTCTAGATTAGCGACCAGTTGCCGTAGAGACAGGCTAACTCCTGGAATGCACAGTGAATGCAAGGCACAACACAAAAAGCCCAACAAAGATTTCTGACTTGAGTAAAATGACCCGCCACCCCAGAAATACCTTCAAGTTCTTGGAGAGAGAGAATTGTTGCCAGCCTGGGGCCTACAGCAGGAGTCCAGCATCTTAGCAAATGAATATTTGTCTTTTTGCACCTGTCAGTGCCCCAGTAATGTCCTGCTAATCTCTCAGCCTCATTTGTCCGAGGGCTTGTTTTCCATCAGAGGAACAACTGGCAGCTCGGGCCGTTGTGGTGGAGAGGCATCGAAACACATATAGGGCTTCATTTTCAAGAAGCTGCCTGGATCATCTCCTGAGGTTATATTTTTGGATTAGCCAGCTAGCTCCCTGAGGTCACGATTTGTAGATACAGGCTTTGAAACTTTAAGAGCAAGTCTATGACTTAGGGGGAGGGTGCTGAGGGGATTTAGGTATTTAAATGGGTTCTTTGTAAAATATTCTCTCTCTCTCTCTCTCTCTCTCTCTCTCTCTCTCTCTGGTTCACTGAGCAAACTAGACTTGTAGCACTGCATTGATTATTCTCCTCACAGCCTCATAGAGAAGAATGAGCAAACTGTGAGAGATTTATTTCCGTGCTGGACTCTCCTCCAGCTGTGAGTGACACAGTCACAGAAAGGTTGTCAGTGCCACCCCCAAGGTGGGGCTGGGTCTGGGAAGATGTAGCCTTCATGAGGAAGTGCTAGAGCTGAGAGAACCCTCCTGGTTGCCAAACCCACTTCCCAAAATGAAAAGGAAGGGGGCCTTGAATAGAAGGGGGCATCACTGAATAATTTGCTGTGGTTCTCCCCATTCAGTTCCAGGAGCCAGGCTGCAGCCACATCTGTGAGCCTTCAGCTCAGCTCAACTTGTCTCTGGTGAGACTTCTCAGATTTCAGGAGCCCTGCAAGGCTTTGGAATGCTTGCCAGTGAGGAATTTGAACATCAAAAGGTTCAAAGGTGGTTGGAAAAACCAATACTCAAATTGTCAGGAAGCAAAACATGTCTTCTCTGTCCTATTTTTATGACTTTGGTAGTGACGACTGGTAGTACTAAGAATCCAGGGGAATCTCAACATTTACCTAACAAACACTCTCTTCTAAGGACGTCAGTAGTCAGTCTGCAGCATTATCTTAATTTTTAGAAGCTGGGGAAGGAGGGAAAGTGGTTATTTCATCGGAAGACACAGAGCAGTTTTAGTGACATTCATAATGGAACATTGTAAATCTGGGGAGTCAAGGTTCAAATATGGGGCTCTTTGTACTCGACATATTTTTATTATGGGTCCAAATGAAGTATATTTTTAATAAGCAGGACGACACTTCCTGTCTCCAATCAGAGATAATACCAGACTGAGATAATATCCTGAGATAGAAGTTGCATTTTAACTTAAGATAAATATGCCCCAAGTAAAATTTTACCCATTCTGGCTTTAAAATATGTAATGTCCAAGGTCAATTAATTGTACTTGCAACTTAAGTCAATCAGGAGGATGAGCTAACATTAAGGTTCTTTTTAAAAATGAAAATTTATCCTCAATCAGTATTTTTTTGCTTATGCTGTTTCTTAAAAAAAAATTAAAAAAAATTGGCATGCATTATTCAAAAATTAGAAAGAAAAGAAAGAATGGATTAGCAGTGGGACATGACAATATACAAAGACATTTAAAGTAAGTTATTCCGAAACGGATATGTACCAACTGAAGAAGCTTTCCATGGCATCTGTGACCTTGAAATTTAATCTCCGATTCTGCTTCTGTGCAAAATGGCTGAGCATCCTGAATAAGCAAGACTTAGACTAATGCATTTCACTCAAGAGTTATTTTTTGACGACCTTTTGGAAAGGTATATAAGGAAAAGAAGGTATAGATCCTGGCCTCAAGGAGATTACAGCCCAGGGAGACTTTGAGCCCAAAGTGGGTGACTGTGTATAATTTCCTCGCCTTTCTCAGAGCCTTAGTTTGATCATTTATAAATTTGAATTGAAAATATCTTTCCTATCTTCCTCACTGACCACTCTGAGAATTGGGAGAGAGAGGGAGGGAAGGAAAGAGTAAGGAGAGAGAGACAGAGACACACGCACAGAGAGAGAGAATGGTTGGGAAGAATTTTGAATAATTGTCATTATCAAAAGGCTATCTATGGTCATTGATAGTTATATCCTACTTTTGAAACCTGACGGTGTCGTTCTGTGACGTAGCCAGTGCAGCACCTTTATGAGAAATGCCCCTATATTATTCCTTTTCCATGGTTGCCTAGAAACAATAATAATCTTATTTTCCTGGCCCTCACTCTTTTCTCTTCTCCTCTGTCTGTTGAAGGCCTGATTCAGAACTGCTGTTAACTGAAGATGCATCTGTGGTCTGCCCATGTGGCACTTTGGGTATGAGCATAATTCATCATCTCGGTGAATCCTCACAGAAACGCTGTGAGGTTCACTGCTCTCACTTTATGTACAAGGAAACTGAGTCTCAGAGTAGTTAAGGAATTGTCCCAAGATCACAAAGTTAGGAAAGAGCAGAGTTAGATTTCGAAGGGTTTACTTTGCCTTTGATTTTTGGGGGGTGAGTAGACATGAAAGCATATTCTAGTCCTGGTTTCTTCCTGTGACTCTCTGAGCTCCCCTCCTGTTTTATTCCTTGAGCTATTTAACAATGCATATCTGGTGCCCAGTCTCTGATCAGGCTCTGTTCACAAATCGGGGGTACAGGGGGCCACCAGAGTCAGGTGCCCTGAGTTCAAGTTTCAACAAACTCCAACGAAGCTGAGCTCTAATTTCCTCCTTTGCAAAATGGTGACAATAACATGGATTTCTTGGAAGGATTGGATAATGTATGTTAGAATGCAGTAGGGTGTCTGGTGTTTAGCAGGAGGTGCCCAGAAATCTGGATTTGAATCTGAATTCTGATTCCAGTCTCTTTGGGCATTGACCCACAACTAGTGTCCTGTGAACTGAAGTTACACTCAGGGGTGTTTTGCAGCAGCATGTTTATCATCATGGGATGATAGTTCCCCCAGGGCTTTTTATGTAGACAATCCAGCTAGAAAATGATGTAGCTTCAAATAAAATACTTCACTGGAAAATACCTTAGAGTGCATCTCATTCAGTCATTTTCCCAACTGTTTTTATTAGCAGAGGCTTTTTTCAAACAAATCTGAAAAAGAATCACATTATGCAAACATAACAAAAGAGACCTTCTGTCCATGGAGAGATGCAGGAAGACCCAAAGCCAGCCAGCTTAAATGCTCACCACAAACCGCCCTTCTCCAAAACCCTGAGGATTTTCAGAGGAGGGTTTCAAAAGCATGATACTTCTAACAATCTCATTTTGTACATGAGGAAACTGAGGTCCAGGAAGAATGACTGGCTGGAAAGAATCCATCCATTTTAATATGTAAAGGCATCATGTGCAGCGACTTGGCATGATCTGATATTCAGCTGTAAAGCAAGGGGATAGAACAGTGGATGTGTTCTATTTCTCTTTGCATAGGGATTTAAACATTTCCCCCCTTCCTCTGTCTTTCTTGGAGATTATATGAAAATGACTCTGTTCACCTTAACGACAGAGAAGAAAAAGTGGAACATCTGAAAAACACTTTTGTAATTCATCTTTCAGAAAAAAAACAGCTCCTCAATATGTATCAAGAGCCTGAAAAACTTTCATGCCTTTTAACCCAGTATCTTTTCTGCTGGAAATTCTAATAAAGAAATTAATTTTAAATTAAAAAAATGACAGGCACAAATATTTATCACCATATTAATTATATTAGAATAAAAACTTTAAACAACCTATGCAGTAGACAATAGATAGAATGGTTGAATAATAACAGCACTTTAGCTCAGTAGGAATGTTGTAGAGCAATTAAAATTGATTTTATACATGAAATACCTAAGGATAAAACTAACAAAATATGTTCGAGATCTATATACCAAGATCTACAAAACATGGGTGAGATCAATTAAATAAGACCTAAATAAAGGAGAGACACATCATTTTAATATCAGAAGATTCAGTATTATTATATTTATTGCATTATTATTTAAATCCCTCAAAGTTGGTCAGTAGAGTCAATGAAATCCCAATCAAGATCCTTTTTAAAAAATAGATTACTAAAATGATTTAATGCAGAAAACAATAGCTAAACCAATTTACAAAAATAAGTTGGAAGGCATACGCTAGCTGATTTCAAGGCTTATTATAAGGCTGCAACCATCAAGACTCTATGATGTTAATATAAGAATAGACATACTCGTATAGCTCAATGAAACAGAATACAGACTCCAGAATAGACCCATATATGTGACAAGGTGACCCAAAGGGGAAAGAATAATCTTTTCAGCATCTATATGGGAATAATTGCATATGGACATGGGAGAAATTGAACCTTCATCCTTATATTATATCATGTACAAAATTAACTCAAAATGGATCTCAATCTGTACATAAAAATGAAAATGGTATAACTTCATGAAGAAAATAGGAGAAGAATCTTTGCAGTCTTGAATTAGGCAAAGATTTCTTAGGACACAAAATTCACTAACTATAGTAGGAAAAAATGATAAATTGGACTTTTTCAAAATGGAAAAGATGGCTTTTTGAAACTCACTATCAAGCTATGAAAAGGCAAGCCATAGATTCACTGAAAATATTTACAATGCTTACATGTGACAAAGAACTTGTGTCTAGAATATATAAAGAGCTCTTACAGATCAATAACATGAAGTTAACCGAATTTTTAAAAAGGCAAAATATTTGAACAGTCACACACAAAAATATATATATAAATGTCCACAAAGTATGTGATAATATGTTCAACATCACTAGCATCAAGAAATGTAAGTAAAACCAAAATGGCATATCATTACACATCCCCCAGAATGACCAAAATTAAGAGGATTCCCAATGTTGGCTAGAATATGGAGCAATTAAACTATATAAGTTGCTGAAGGGAATGCAAAATAGTACTGTCACTTTAGAAAACAATTTGATAGTTTCTTAAAATGTTAAACGTTCACTTAACTTACCATCTAACAATTCCACTCCTAGTTAGTTACCCAAGAAAAATGAAAACATATGTCCAAGAAAAAAAAAAAAAACTTGTACAAGAATGTTCATTATTAATGGTAGATACGGGCTGCAAACAACCCAAATGGTTACGAATAAGTGAATGAATAAACAAATGGTAGAATAATTATGCAATGGAATATTATCTACCAATAAAAAGTAGCAAACTTCTGATATGCACAATAATAAGGATAAGTAATAAGGATAAATCCAATAGCTGAGTGAAAGAAGCCAGACACATTCATACTCGTGCTATATGATTCCATTCATGTGAAATACTAGAAAAGGCAAAACAAGTAATATATACTCACAGAAAGCACACTGGTGGTTATGTGAGGCTAGGAATAGGGAGGATTGTCTGTAAAGGAGACACAAGGTAAATTCAGGGGCGGGTAGTGAATAGAAGTTTCCTTGACTAGGATGATGGTTGATGAGTTTATACATGTGGGTGAGTCATTGTATATGTTATACCTTAGTAAAGATTTAGAGAGTAAAATAGTTTGTTATGATTTTAATGGAAAAATTTTAATCACTTTAAGCAATAAAATCAAGATAAGAAAATTGTGGGCACAGTCTGATTATAACTTTTTAAATTATGCATAAAATAAATGAAAATACAACAAAAATCTGTTTAAATCGGTGATGAGCTATGTGACCTTTTTTATACCCAAGTATTTTTCACTGAGCTTTCATTTGAAATTTTAACCATTCCACGGATGTCACACACTAAAAAAAAGTGTTTGCTGATGCATACATATCAAAGACATAAGAATCTGCAAATATCCAAAACCATTTTTGGTGAAAATGATACCACAATAATAGCTGCAAAATTAAAGGGCAGAAGGAATAGATTTTTACTCAACAAAACTGGATTTTAAAAAAGCAATGTGTTTTTTTTTAAATATTACCTAGGAAAATGTCTCAGAGTCCTGTATATAAACCAGATTCTAATGAATCATCATTATAAATGTGTGCTATGACTCAGTTTGAGATCTTATGGACTCTAGTCTTGTCTTTGAAAACCCCAATAGCCAAGGGAACATCCAAAAATTTAAGAAACAAGATCCCTCTGTATTGCAAAGATAGGATCAAATGAACAAGTTTATTTCCCCATGAACTTCACATTGCACGTTATACCTCATCTCAGGGTGACTTACTCAAATTCTCCCAATCCACAGCCTCTTACTCAATGTCTCCTAGGAACTAGCGCTTCAAAGTTTTACAGAAGAGCAATATGAAAATGTTATTAAAGGGGGAATGTGTATGCGTGTGTGTGTGTGTGTGTGTGTGTGTGTGTGTGTATATTATACACATAAAAGAAATTTTAAGTAGCCCGTTTAAAGTTTGGGATATGTAAAACCCTCAGCAGCATAGCAGCAGCAAAGCATAAACTTTGACTATGTAACTTCATTCAGTTCACTCTATATAACTACATAGAGTTAACATCAAGCATATTTTTTCAAAACGTCTTCTAATTCCAGGTTTGCAATTCACCTGAAAGAAATCAAAGACACCTAAGAACATTTTATGACTTAAGAAGTTTTCTTTTCTTGAAATGAAAACTACTGCTGGAGATCTCTCCTCCCATATCCTATCAGCCCAACTACCTAGTGTGATTTGAATCGCCCAAATCTCAGTTAAAAAAGAGAGAAAGAAAGAAAAGAAAAACCTTTGGTAAAGTAAGTTCTTTTGATCCTTTTTTGCTATTTATGAAAACTCACACTGTATGTTTAACACATTCCCAACAAGCCAGGATAATGAAGCACATGGGACACCAAGATTTAATTCCGTGTCTGTTTCTTTATTTTTTTTTAAAAAAAAAAGAAAGAAAAAAATGCATGCTCTATGGGCCAAGGAAAGAATAGGGTAAACTAGCTAGGAGCAAACAGTAAGAAGCAGTCATGATTGCCGAGTTGGGAGATATCATTAAAAAGCAAACTGGGGAGTTCCAGTTTAGGATCTGAGGAAATTATTGATTCAAATCCTTTAAGGCATTCTTCAAAGGACTTCTTAAAAAGTTGTATTGTCTGAGGAGTTTGGGGCGAGTGTGCGTGTGAGTGTGTGTATGTGTGTGTGTGTGTGTCACAAAGGGGGGAGATTAGTGGTTGGGAGGGCTGCGTCTATGTGAGGTACAGGGTGATGAGTTGTGTGCACAGATTGTGAATAACTTTACAGTCAGTCTGAGTAAATATAGGTCATTGCACAACAGGCTTTCTGAGTACTGACTTAGGTTTTTGGTTCCTGATAATTTAGCTTCCATAACTATAACCGAGGCCCTTTAGGAGGTGCAATCCTCCTTCATCACTGTCTCCTTCCATTCCCCAGAGGCGGGCATGTGCTATCAAGTCAGACTGTTTGGGTTCAGCACTTGCTCACTTACCAGCCTGTGACACTTTGTTAACCTGGCCCAGCCTCAGTTTCCCCTTAGATAAAATAGGAATAATAATAATATCTCTATCACAGTGTTGCTGGGTTAACTTAGCTCATTGAACATGTTAAGTGCTCCGTATGGGTCAGCTGTGCAACTCCCAGACATTTTAATTCAGTAAATATTTTTTTGAAAGTTTTCTATGCACCACGTGGTACTGTTCTCCTTCCAGTCTGAACATGAGGCATTGTGTTACTTTGGTAGGCTACTGTCACAAAATGACACAGACTGGGTGGCTTACAGAACAGAAATGTATTCTCTCACAGTTCTGGAAACTGGAAATCCAAGATCAAGGTGCGAGCAGAGCTGGTTGGTTTCTCCTGAGGCCTCTCTCGTTGGCTTGCAGATGGCCTCCTTCTCACTGTGTCCTCACATGGCCCTTTCTCTGAGCCTGTATCCCTGGTGTCTCTCCCTCTTGTTAAAAGGACACCAGTCATATTGAATTATTAGGTCCCTACCCTCATGGTCTTATTTTTATTTAATCATTTCTTTAAAGATCTTATTTCCAAATGCAGCTAACATTATGAGGTATTGGGAGTTGGGACTTCTACATATGAATTTGGGGAGACACAATTCAGCTCATAATAGGTACTAAATCTGACTTTTCATGCTAAGAATAGGAGGACCTGGAATTCCTTCTTCTGCATTGCCACTTGGTGATCTCGCTCTGTTGTAGTCTGCCCAGCTGAACTATCTTTTCCTCAGCAGAGTTTCTGTTGAACGCACATACACACGTAGTCACAATCCCTTAGATATAATCTGTTATGACAATTACTATACTACATTCACTCTATCTAATACATTCATATATATATATATATATATATATATATATATATATATATATATCACACAATTGTACCCACATATATACACGTGTGTGTGTGTGTGTGTGTTGTAGAGATAAAGAGATGGGTCTTTAATAGTCCATCTCCCCAGTTAGAATGGAAGCTCCAGGGGGGAAAAGGGCATTTTCATCACCAATGCATCCCCAGAGCCCAGAACAGTGCTTTGACAGAGCAAGTGCTGACTCTCTTACTCACACCAGCTCAGAGGTCTGAAACCTCCTCGTAATGCTCACAAGCTCCTTAAGAACAGGGCGTATGTCTGCTTTCTCTTCCTAGTCTACATAATTTGCTTAATAAATGTGTTGGACAAAACAAGGAAGGTTTTCACAGGCTGACATTCAGTTCTTTGAAATTATTTCTGTGGATGATAACCAGAGAAGTAAACATGCTTGTTTTGATCCAGAACGAGGGACATAATACATGTATGCATTTGATTGCGAAGCCATAATTAATGAGAAGAAAGGCTTCTGAGTCAGAACGCTCAGGAGAGTTTGGGACCAATTGCAGACAGTGTATTTCTCTCTTTGAGATTTTCTTTTCTGCACACAAACTGGGTTTGATGGTTTTGACTGACTTGACCATGCCTTGAGGCAAAGAAATATGATAACTATGTACCTAGGGGTGGATTAAGACTAAATAAAGGGCCATCACAGGACTCTATCCAATTCTGCCTCTCCACAACTCCCTCTGGGTAAATCCTATAGCTTACACCTGTCCAAGGCAGCAGAGACCTAGACCATCACATCTGTCGATGGCTGCCCGAATAATTAAAGCCATCTGTGCCCAGCGTCCCAACACTTCTCTGAGTCAGTATGCAGCTCCATAATTCTACCAATGAGAAATGGCTCCAGAACCATTATGGTTAAATACTTTTTTTTTTTAATGAAAGAAAAAGAAACTAAAAAGATAAATTCTCTTTGATCCCTCGTGACCCCATCGACAAAATGTCCTATGCAACACAGCAGCTGAGATGTTAGGAAAGTCTCCAAGATGGAGATGCTAAATCTCCAAATCGAGTTAGAGGTCAGTGCGTGTATTTGCCTGAACTGTTTCGTTCAGCACAGGGAATCCAACCTACCTGCTCTCTTTGTGCATCTAGTGATGAATGTGTTGACTGATTGGAATGCAGCCAAATGCTATTTCATGTTGAGTCTTTTCCTCGGGGTATTCTGAGGCTGCACGGGGCAGCATGACACAGAAGAATGCATGGTTAAGAGCTCAGGCTCTCGAGTCAAACACAACGGAGTGGGAGTCCAAGCCTTGTCACTCGCTTCACCTCGGGCAAATTGCTTGGCCTCACTACATCTGTTTCTTCATCTGTAAAATGGAAATGATGGTAATGCATCCTTTGTTAGTTATGGTAAAGATTACATGAGAAAATGCACATTAAGCACTTAGCAGACTACTTGGCACATGGTGGGCATGCAATAAATGTCACTACAATTTTTGTTATTGTGGGAGTTATAACTCCCAGATCAGGCAGCCTCCCGGTTTTCAGTAAACTTACAAAGGACAACTTGAAAGGGACTCCCGATTCTTTCCCACATTCTATAAGATTGCTGTGTTGTCCAGTTGGACTTGCTAATTGGTAAAGGCTCAGTGAGGAGGTGATCTAAGTAGCCCAGTACCACCCACCTTTGCATAATCAACAAGGAAACAAACTTTATAAGACACTTTCTATCTGCCAGGTGCTGTGCTAGGTACATTTTCTCTCTTGCTACTGCTTGATCCTCAGGAAAACACTGTGAGGTAGCTGTCTCCCCTTTTCCAAAGGTTAGCCCACTGGCTTTCCAGTTGTCACACACCTAATACTGTCAAAAACTGTGACTGTATTGTGGCCATATGTTTTTTCGTCTGCCCAGAATTCCTTTGGTTTTGGTTAACCTCTCTTTACCCATTCTATAATAATCCAGTTCGATCCCTTTGATTTGAGTGGAACTGAATCCATCTCCACTGGGGCTAAAGGGTGGTAACAAAGACTCAAGACTGACCAATCCCACTACCTACAGAGGTGGCCGTGGTATGGCTGACATTTCTCAAGCACTCTCATGGAGGGAGAGAGGGTCTCTCTTCTTCTTGAGGTTGCAAGATAGTGTATCCATGGATACTCGGAGAATCTGAAAGTTATATACTACCACTTGCCTAGAGTATACTTAAAAACAGAGAAAAGGAGAGAGAGAGAGAGAGAGAGAGAGAGATAGATATCTAACAACATCGTTTGAACCTCTGGATGCAGATGTGCCTGAAACCAGTTATGTAAGCCAATAAATTCTCATGGTCTTAGGCTAGTTTAAGTTCTCATCCTGCTAATACACTTCCAGCTACCAGTTGGTTCTGTGGAACCAACAGTGCTGCTGTTGTATACAGTGTTGTACAGTGCTGCTTTGTCACATTGTGTAAGAATATTATGTTTGAACAAAGGATTTTTCCTTTTTGTACAAATGGCCTTTCTACACACTAGCCTTACTTGGGACCAGTAATATTCTTTACCTAAATACGTTGGTTTAACTCTTATATTTAAATTCACATATGTCCATAAAATGCCTATATATTTTTAAAACTTGTTTAATTCATATCCTCCTTAAATTTCAAAATCATTTATCAGTAAAGCAGCTTTAGAATTTTTTAAAAATAGTGGTTCTATAGTTTGTTTTAAAGAAAACAATACTATGTATAATAGCATATAATACTTGCACTAGGGTAGCTCCAGTAGAGTGGGAGACGTATTAACTTAAGTATCTAAGATATATGCTGGGCTCTCAGCTCTGTGACTCTGTAGCTGTGTTAGTTTCGGCAAATTGCCTAGTTTCTTACAACCTCAATTTCCTTATCAATGGAGATAATAATATATACTTCACAGGGTAATACAAGAGTTAAATGAGATTGTGCTTGCAAAACTGGGCAGGAACTTTTTTTTTTCCTGAACCAGTTTAGCTTGGTATCTAGTGCCATAAACTAGGATTTTATGAGTATCACTGGATAATGGTTATCATTTTTCTCTTCGGACAAATTTTTTCAAGTTAGAGGGATGTATAAAGAAGAAACAATAATCACCCATACTCCCTAACCACCCCACCCCCTAAGAAATAACTGTCAATATTTTTAAGATATTTGTACCTTTTTTCAATATTTTTAGATATTTAATTTTAAATGTATGCAAATAATACATAAACCAGTTATCACTTAAAACATTTAGACTATTACAGATTAAGCTATAGTCTCCTGAAAACTCCTTTCCCTATACTGATATCCTCCCATCAAGACTAAGCGCATACTCTGTGATAAATTTGCCTCATGAAAGAGCTTCTCAAATTTGTTATATTTTCCATACATACCAATATGTTGGGAGAAATATAAAATATCGTTTTTTGTTTTTTTTGTGAGTGATCCATGTTAACATGAATACTTTTGAATATTTTACAGTAATTCTTCAGGTTTATGGAATTGTATTCATTCCGTTGTGGATAAATATTTAAAAAGTGTTTTTCATATCAGGAGCAATATTGCATCAAATCTTTTGTGTATATGTGGAAGTCTTTATCCAGGACAGATATATAGAAAGAAATTGCTAAGGCCTAGGATGATTAATGTAATAGCTACCACCATCTTGCCCTTCAGATTGAGCATTAATTTCAGGGTCATAAGCAGTCATATTCAATTTTACTGTCCTCTCCCTCTCCTCCGACCCTGCCCCTTGCTTGTCTACACTTGATATTATCAAACATTTTAATCTTTGTGAAACGGGTAATAAAATGGTAATTCATTGTTATTTTACGTTTTCTGATTATTGATTAGGTAGAGCCATTGTTTTTTCCATAGGGTAATTCTGATTTTATCTTCTTTGATTATCTATTTGTGTCCTTTAAACCATACCTTCATTGACTGTTGGACTTTTATTTTTTTTATAAACATATAAGAATTATTTGAAAGTTTCAGATGCTTATCCTGGTCTGTTTTATATCTGAATATTTTATAGCAGTGACTATTTCCTCCTGGATTATCTCTTGTCTTTTACCTTTGTTCATATTCAAATTTCTGTTTTTTTCTTCCTTTTTATTTTTGCTACATAAGTGATTTTAAGAAAGTCTTCCCAACTCCAGGGTCTTGTTATTGTCCTTCATTATCTTGCCATAAAATTAGTTTTATTTTCCCAAATATGGGTCTTTAATTCAACTTGAATTTATTTGTGCCTATGAATAAGACAATTCATTGGATTCTGAATTTGCACCATTGATCTATATGCCTATTCTTGAAACAACACCACACTGTTTTAAGTACCGTGGCTTTGTTGTAAGCCTTGATTTCTGGAATGACAGATGGATAAAATGACTTTCTAAAGTATTTTTAATAAAGCATAAAGAAAAGGGACTGCTAACTCATGAGCACAGCTGTATGCTGAGTTTGATGGGGCGGGGGGGGGGGCTACTTTTCATATTTTATCTTCATGTCAACCATGCAAAGGAGTTGGTATTGCCTGGCTTTCTCAGTGGAGATACCTCACTTTCACAGGGTCACATAGGTTACAAGCAGTGGAGCCAAAAATTTGAGTCCATGTCTGTCTGACTCTAAAATTCCATTCTTTCTTTGACGTCTCCCACATTCCCAGGTCCAGACCATTCTTGAGGAAAACAGTAATATCTGGTAATTCCTTTCACTTTTTAAAAAAGCTGTATTATTCTGCAGATAAGAGCCTTAATATAGAAGGAAGCTGAAAGATGAAGCTTTAATCGGCTGTGTAAGTTATGTTGAGGACAAGAAAGGTAAGAAGAAGTAGAGCCTTTGGTGAAGTTGACCAACTATTTCTTATTTGAAGGAATAATACGGCTTTACTCCCACCCCCACCTCTCAGCCTCAAGTTTCCTTTTTCCCACTAATTAGTTCCAAATGTTTTTCAGTTTTCTGCTGTCCTCTCCTCCTCTAGACAGAAACCTAATGCCAGCAGTGGGCACCAAGCCATCCTTTTGGCCTTTGCACTTTATGGCCGGGTCGCTGCCTTCAGCAATTAGTAAATCATGGACAATTTCAGCTGTCACACATTCTTGGATTTGACTCTGACCTCTCTCTGGAATCTGAAGTCTCTTGAACCAATCCGCCATTTTCCCACATGGGGCTTCCTTCTGGTGTTGCCGTGGAGAGGAACGTGGAAAAGATTTTGCACTGGTGCTGCAGAATTCCTGGCTACAGATTGCCCACCCCCCACCCCACCCCGGACTTTGCAATGTTTCCAGATTTTACCTGAGAAGCAGGTAGTTAAGTTTATCAGGTTGTTCACTTTGCCATGGAATAGGAGAAGTCTAGACTTCCCTCCTTCTCTTTTAAAGAAGAATGAAGACCTGTCTCTGTTGATTTATGATCTTGGAAAGAGGAGAAGGGCACAAGATAAAAGGAGAGATGAGGAATGCTATGATAAAGTGGGTAACACCTGAGGAATCTCTCCCGCCTGGAGACAAGAGAGATCTTACAGCCTGTTGAAGACGGGCAGCTTTTATTTGTTTGTTTGTTTGTTTGTTTATTTAAGTATTTATTTTTCATTTCTTAAACTGAAACACCATCTATTCTGACTTTTCCATGCTGAGGACTTTGATGTCCCACGAGATTTGCCTGAGCTCGTGCGAGGTCTTAAGATGGGTATTACTGAACAAGGAGAAGCTTTTTCTTCAAACTGAATGGCTCAGTTCCATTTCCAGAGGAAGGCTGATGAGTAAGGACATGTTTGTGTCTTTTTAGACAAGTGAATGATTGAAATTATTGCATATGAAAAACCAGATGTTTCACAGGAGTGGACGTTTATCATTCAAACTTGACCTACCTTTGGCCTGGCCAGTGTCTTTTTGCAATTTGCCTTGCATCTTGACTATTCCTTTTGCATGTGACTCCTATGGAACACACATGGAGGGAGAGTACAGAACCACAGAGATGGTAATGGAAAGGAAGGAGGCGGGGAGGCGAGAAGAGCAGAGTTATAAAAGAGACCACATGCCCTTACTTGCAACCCGATTTTGGAGAACAGCCAACCATTAAATGCAATGATCATACTGTCATGTTGCTGAATTCAGGAGATTGTGATCACACAACTGAGTAGACTGTTTTCTTCCACTCAGAACACTTAAGTGTCTAACCTTGAGAAAGGTTGTGGACACACCATATAGCACAGTGTCTCTGAAATACTGAATGTGGAGCTGAGAGTCAGATTGCAAGCAGGAGAGTCCGCTCAGCTGCATTCTCATTACAGCTCTGCCCTTCCCATGTTACCTTTGGTGAGTCTTCCCCATTTTGGCCTGTGGGTTTCTGACAAGTAAAAGGATGGGTTAAATTAAGTAAATTCTGCATCCTTTCAAGATGAAAAGGAATATGGAGATCTTAACAAATACCTGTTAGCTGCAAAGTATCATATTTCCTTGTGCCAGGGAAACATAGATGAGCGATTGTTGCTAAGCACGAAGTCATGCAAACGGGAAAGCCATCCAAGGCTCATATTAGATTAGCCCTCCCAGTCATTGATCCCTGTTCAAAGTCAAGAAGTATGGGGCCAGACTTCTCTGTGGTCAGAGCCTCTGCTTATGGTCTCCACCAGCCAGTTGAAGAAAATGCCTTTTCTACCTCAGACTTAATTGGTTTCTGGGCCCTGCAGTCCTCCATTGCCATTGTTATCTTGTTCAGTATGAGCTCAGGTACAGTTTTCTGTGCATGTTTGCAGCTAACTAGGCAGCTCTAGTTATCAGGAGCAACTTTTGTGGGAAACATTCCCAAAATCTATTCGAAGAAAAGCAGTAGAATTCTGACAAACTTATCTTACTTGAGGTGTGCTTGGGAATTACTCTGTATCTTAAAAAAAAAAAAAAAAGAGGCAGCGGGGAAAAACATAACCATTTTTGTGGAAGTGAAAATTAATTGTCTGTAGTCCTGGGGTTTTCCTTTCAGTAATGACCAAGTAAACTCATATCAGATTAACTCTTCTATAGATAACAATTCTAAACTCCAAAATAAAAATATAAAAAATTAACTATCTAAAGGCTTAAGAGTGAACAAATATAGGCACATTTTGAAGGAAAGCCCATATTTGGAAAAAAGGGAATAGCATTTGGTTATTTTCTCCCTTTTGTGTGTGTGTGCATCTGTTTGTGTGTGGTTTTTAGCCAGAAGGCATGCCCTTGTCTATGCCATGTAGGTTGGCCAAAACACAGATGTAAAAGCTGGAATTGATCTACCTTGAAGAACCAGTATGCAGAGTTCAGGGCAACCATCAGTTCTAGAAAGCAAGGGGTAGTGGGAATATTGGCAAGGAGAGAACCAGAGAGGGAAAGCCCTAAATTCTGTGTATGATTATATCCAACTGTCTGGTTGACCCTTGAACCATGCATATATAAAACATGACAAGTTATTTAGCCTAATTAAGGCCAAATAACTAAACTGAGATTTGAGTTACTACCCAAGAGACAGTTTACAGTTTGCAGCCAAGTTAATTGCCTACTTGAAGTCAGCATTCTTTGGAGGAATATAAAGGAATCCAGAGTTTCTACAATATGACATTCACAATGTCAACAATATCCACAATTGCTCAGTATGTAAAGAAAGAGTAGAGTAAATACAGATGATCATAAACATATAAAAACAGCTTCATCCCCACTGGCAATGAAAGAAAGCCAAATGAACCGTTAATTTTAATTTGTCAAATTAGCAAAGGTTTTAAAAATAACCTATGCTAGTTAGCAAAGGTGTCATCAGATGTAACCTTATCTGATGCTGTTTGGAGTGTAAATAGGTATAAATTTCTTGAAAACCAATTAGGTTAGCCGTATTACAATGCGTAAAATAGTTTACACCCTTTAACCCAGAAATTCCACTTGTAAAAATGTATTCCAAAGAATTTTCAGCTGTGCAAAGAGTCTTATATAATGATATTCCTAAAAATATTTATAGAATTGAAAGAATATAATCTAAATATCTGAGAATAAAGGACTGGTTTAAAAAATTAAATATAATGGAATACTTTACAGATATTAAATTGTTTTAAATGAACATCAAAGTCATATAAAATTATATAAAGGCATAAATAAAGTAGCAGTTACTCATTTGTGAGTCTTTAAATGTCTTCTGGGTCTGTGATTTTTATCACTCTTCTTACTCGTCATTTATTTGTCCTTTGACTCTTCGGACCTTGGTTAAGTTTCTCAGAGGGCTATTTATTGGGGTATGCTTTTCAGTGGTGTAAGGATATATTTTTAATGTCTGTTATTCTTTGATCAATGATATTTTTGGTAGAGAAGAAGAAGATACCTGGGTTTAATTTTCCATCTTAAAAGTAGAAGCTAAGACATAGCTATTTGAAGAGATGAAGCTACTTGAAGAAAACAAGATGGAATATGGAATTATAAAAAGGGAGTATCTGAAGGAGTTGGTCAGAAATATTTGATTTGGGGGTAAAATGTAGACCCACTGCATCTATTCAGAGAGGATAATATTTGCTAGGTCCCATGTCTGACTTGGCGGATAATTATTATGTAAGAGATCATAAACACTCATAGTATTCAGGAATTGGCTAAAAAATTATTCCAAGTTCCTCATTATATAGAGGCAGAAACTAAGCCACAAAGAAGTGAAGTGACTTACTCAAGATTACACAGCATGCTAATAAGATGTTTGAGGACTACTTAATCCAATTGAGTTCTTCGCACTATACAGCACTTTTTTTTGTTTGTTTTAAAAGAAAATATATAGATGTCAGTTAATAGGAAGAAATTCAAGGAGGCACTTCCATAAATGCTTTATAAATATTGTTCTGATACGATGCCAGACTCTGTCCTTATTTCTTAGATGAAGACACAAGGGGATTAAAGAAAAGCAAGTTATGGTCCAAATCAAGTCTGAAACCTCTTTCAATTGATTGCCTCACCTATCGGTAGCTCAAAAAGCAACATTACCTCTTTCAAAAATCAATGAACGGAAATGCTATGAGGAAACAAATTGGTAGAAATCTTCATTCTTGTATTCATAGAAAAAATTTTAATTATTGCTCCTCTTTTGCTTATTAAAGAAGAGAAAAAGAATAAAACTCAATGCTTGCAGGGGTCCAGGAAAGTTTGGGGCCATGCATTATTGTAAAATAATCTTTTGAAAGTCAAATTAGCAAACTAAGGAAAAATGTTATATGTATGAAGGTACTTATTGGAGTAGTATCTAATAACAAAAAGACTTGAAGCAACAGAATTAGTCAAAGGGGAAGGTCTAAGTACATTGTGGTACACATGAGAATACTGTGTAGCTAAGGAAAATATCATTATCATTAGGTATACAAGCATGAGACAGTGCCCTTACCCTCTGTGTCCTCACTTCTCTGCATTTGGCTTAGAAGGCCCCATACACACTGAAATCAAGGTGAAGGCCTGTTGGACTCTTATCTGGGGACTCTGGGTAGAAATTGCTTCCAAGCTCAGTCAAGTTGTTGGCAGAATTCACTTTTGCAGTTGTAAGGCTGAGGGTCCTATCTTCTTGCTGACTGTTGACCAGAGTTCACTGCCAATTTCTAGAGGCTTCTCCCAGGCCCTTCCACGTGGCTCCCTCCATCTCAGCAATGGAGAACCTCCCTTGTGTTCTGTTTCTCTCACACTTTAAATCTGACTTTCCCTTTTGCTACCAACTGGAGAATACTGTCTCTTTCATGGGGTCATATGATTAAGTTAGGCCCACATGCGTAATATCCCTATCTTAAAATTAGTGTCTACAAAATCCCCTTTTTCGTGTAACTTAATAGAATCGTGGAAATCAAACCAAGGGGCAAATTAGGCCATGGGGTTATTTTAGAATTCTGCACACCATACCACAGATGGCCATAGAGCTCATTACCTCACTTCCCACAGGTCTTCACTTAGTTATTAATTTCAGAAAAGTGTTTCCTGGCATCTATCTAAAATTTCAACTGCACCCCTTACCCCCACCCAAATTTCCACCCCCTTTGTCTGTTTTTATTTTTTCTCCTTGACATTGATCATCTAACATACAAAATATTTTACTTATTTATATTGTTTGTTTCCCCCATCACATATAATCTCAATGAGATCAAGGACTTTGTCATTGTTCTCTGCTGTACTTCTTGATCCTAGAATCGTGTCTGGAACATAGCAGGCACTCAATCAATAATGCATTTAATGAATAAATAAATAAATGATACAAAACTATATGTAGAATATGATTATAATTATTTAAAATTATGAATACATGTAAACACAATTAAAATAGTATTGATAAGACAGTGAGATCTGAATAGCTTAAAAATCGGTTGCCTATACTTTGCATTGCTGTTATTCTGACATTACAAAGAAAAGGCCCCATAGAAGGGGCTGTTCTCTGGGGAGTAGGAATTAGCCAAGCATGACATACTGAATGAGTAGATAATTTTGAGGTAATGCTAAGGACTCTGCAGCTCATCAGAGGCAGAAAAACATGGCAGAGGCAGTATGGTAGAGGAGAGAGAGGAAGGGAAATGGAATCACAGAGACCTGGATTTTAGTCTTGCTTCTAGTACATACTAGTTGTGTGATTTGAAAAGTCACTTAACACCTCTGAACCTATTTCCTCAACTAAAGAAATGAGGACCACAGAGCAGATGCTTAGTCTCACTTTATTTCACTTCATTCAGCCTATTCATCCTTTGAGTTGCCAAGGAAACCAGGCTGCTCATACTGTTCCTACTTCTCTTCTTCATCTCACCTGTCTTCTGTTACAGAAGAGGATCTTCTCGACAGGGTAAGATTAATTTCTCGATGAAAGGAGTATCGCCACATTTTTTTAAATTGTTGATTTAAAATAATTATAACTAGCCTAAAATGCCAGGAGGAGAAATTCCTATACGGATATAGAGGAATTTTGACTTTCCTATGCAAATATAGAAGAATTTTTCCATTCACTTTACTTCTTGGCCTTCCGGTACAGTCTAAGAATCCATGCATGCATGAAAATAATTAATCTTTGTAGAAAGATATTTCCCATATTAATAAAAGCTATCACTTACAGCATAGAGAATATAGTCAATAATGTTGCTACAACTATGTATAGTGCCAGGCCCATGGGTACTAGACTAATCAGGGGGGATCACTGAATAAATTATGTAAATGTCTAACTACCATGCTGTATACTTGCAACTAATATAAAATAATATTGAATGTCAATTGTAACTGAAAAATATAAAAAAATAAAGTAACGTAAAAGCTATTTGTTTTAAGCATCTAATATATTCCAGGCACTGTGCTATATTCTTTACATACATTATCTTTAAAGCTCAAAACAAATCAATCAGCATACATCATTGCTCCATTTTATACACAAGGAAGCTAAGGCTCAGAGAGATTAAATACATTCTCAACAGTAGCATGACTAAATGCTAGAGTTGATCTACTGGTATAATTTGTTGACATCATTTTGAATCTGGATCATTCTTTTCAGTGCATTTGCTCTCTTGGCCAATTTTGTGTCAGAGAGGATTTGGTTCAACATTCTATGCCTTCATCAGTTTGTTTCTTGCTACATCTCCAATGCCTAGTGCAATACCAGGTACATAGTAGGTGTTTAATAAGTGAGTTTTGAGTGAATGAATGAATGAATGAATGAACCATATAGGGCCAAGACAGAGCCCCATACCATGCCTCCATTGACATACAGTACTGGTCCTCTCAGTTACAAATCCACTGTAATATATTATTAAGATATCCTTATTCCTATACTTTTACCTATAATTACTAAAAGGAGACATTGTGAAATGTTTTGGTGTGGTCAGGTACACTATATCTATATCCCCCCCCCCATAAGACAATTCTTAGCCTCTTATTTTACAAAAAGAAAAGGTGAAGGTGTTTCATGAACATATTCCCCTCATCTTTCTTTTTCCTTCTCCCAGCATTCACAAATATTCAATTTTATTATTTGTTCCAGAAAACTACTTGGGATAGATAGTAAACACATTCCATATTTTTACAGCGTACTTGTTTTGTTGAGGAAAGATTATATTTTTCTTTGTTAAGTCTTCCAAGATTTCTGGCAGAGTTTTAATAATATATTTGGGAAGTTCTCTTAAGAATAACAACCACCACCATTTATTGAAAAGTTGGGATGTATAAACACTGCATAGATAGATACCTGACCTACATTATCTTACCTAATTACCCCCAAATCTATGAAGTAGGTGTTAATATCTAAAATTTAAACATCAGGAAGCCAAGACTAAAGGAGCTAAATATTTGCCCTAGACCACACAAATTAGATAAGTAGTGAAGTCAGGATTCAAAGCTAGGTCTATTACTCCAAAGATTGTACTTTTAATGAATATATACATTATTTGGGATGTAACTTTTCTAGGCCAGGAAACACCTTAAAAATATCCTAATGCTTGCTTATGATCACTTCACCAGTATTTGCTTCAATATCCTCATTTTAGTTGGATTAGACTAGGTTATGCTGCAGTAACAAGTCGCATCAATAATCTCAATGTTGCATTTAAGTATCAAAATGGTTTTACATGATCACAACAACTGGAAGATCACGCAGAAAAGTTGCGTACAGCCAATTAACTTTTTAAAACTCAAAAATAATACATATCACTTCTAATGACATTTCATGGCCAAAGTAAATTATATGACCATGCCACAAAAGGACAGAAATTATTATAGAATCCAACCCCTATATCCAGTAGGAGAGAACATGCTACTGTGTTTCCCCAAAAATAAGACCTACCTGGACCATCAGCTCTAATGCGTCTTTCGGAGCAAAAATTAATATAAGACCTGGTCTTATTTTACTATAAGACTGAATCTTTGACATGACATGATATGATATGATATGATATGATATGATATGATATGATACTTGGGTTTTATAATAATTTTTGCTCCAAAGACACATTAGAGCTATCTGTCTGGCTAGGTCTTATTTTTGGGGAAACATAGTATCAGTGAATAGTGAGTGTCTCCTCAAATCCATGTTTTGTCTGCCCTTTCCCGAACTGACAATATTCTTTTTGAACATAGTAGAAATAAGATATGGGTTTTGAGCTTTCAGTTTTCATTAAAAATTTTATCATTATGTACTTTCATATAAAAATTATGATATTACTTCTAATACTTCCTTCTTGCATCTTAGAAATGAAGAAAGTCCTTTTGGTTGTCCTTCACACTTACTGCAAGAATCATGTAAATCTAATTATTTTCTGCCCAGTTGGACACCTTCATTGTTTTCCCCTTTAATCCATATCCTCTAAAAGTCTGCACCCATTAGAGCGTCCTGTGCAGTTATATTGACCTTATGAAACTGTTCCCACTCATCTTCGGCATGATGAAAACTTGCTGTTGTAAAGTCATGATTTCAACTTTGTGTGCCTGATGGCCCAGAGATTTTCTTTTTATCTTGGAGGTTAAAGATGCTTTGAAAAGAAGCACTCAAAATGTTTATTACTCCCCTACCTTTATTAGCAAGCTATTGGAGATCTGCAAAATAAAGGATTTTTTTCTTTTCTTCTTTTTTTTTTTTTAAAGGAAGGAGGATTCAGGAAAGAGAAACCTAGATAAGTGACGAAGAGACGTCATAGATGACAGTTATGTAACAGATCTAGAGAGAAGCTGTTTCAGATTGCAACCACAGGATGGAAGATAGAGACCTTTGGGAAAGGTTTTCTTGACTATGATACATTTTGGAAAGTGAACATTAGATTGATCTGGTGGAGAAACTAGAGATAGGTACATTGGAGGCTACTCATGCCAAAAACAAACAAACAAAAAATGTAATAATGAACTGTAGAAAGCATAAGTACATTGTGCATAATTGAACCATAACTGTTGAACGTGGCTCTGCTGTGTATAATATTCAGCAATAACTTAAATACTGATATTGGTTAAATGGATTTAACTATAGTTATGGTAAATCATTTCCAGATATCGCTTCATCCTGCATGCCTGTTGCAATGAGACTATGTCACTCTCTTCAAGACGTGGTATTGATTTCCCCTCCCCTAGATTGTAGGTTTGCCCTATCACTTGGGTTGACCCATCAGTGTGGTAGAAGTGAGATGCTGGAGTCTTTTGAGTCTGGATTTTAAGAAGTCTTGTAGCTTCCATTTTCAGGCTTTTGAAATGCTTCCTTTTAGAATGCTGTCCTGAGACTGCCATGCTCTGAGGAAGCCCAAGTGAGCCATGCGGAGGACAACTGAGGAGCTCTGGTTGAAAACCGCAGCTGACCCTGGCTCCGCGCCCGTCCACCCGCTGAATGCAGACACACGAGTGATGCCAGGTAAGACCCACAAAAAGCTACCCAGCAGCTGCAGAGCATCCCAAGAAATAATAAATCATTACTTCCTTAAAATGCTCATTTGGGAGTGATTTGTTATCCCAAAATAGAAAACTGAAACTACATGTACATTGGGAGAATGGAAGAAGGGGTGGGGTGATGTAAGAGAACTAAATTATCAACTGAAATGCCAGGAAATTAATGAATATCTTCAGAAGATAAATCAAGTAAAAAGCACCGAGTATATTATTAGAGATGTGGCTAGAGATAGAAACCAGAAGAAATAAGTGAAGTGTTTTCAAGTTGTTGCCTGGGGCCAGACTGTGGGGTGGGCCAGGGGAATGCAATTTTTCATTATAGACCTTTTAGTAGTATTTGATTTTTAAAATGTGAACATGAGTTGCTTTGATAAAGTAAAATTTATATATTTTTAAATTGTCCCTGGGATATGCAATCATATGAAGTTAGGGCATGCAAAGGCCTCAGGGCCTGGCAAATGAATGAGGAGACAGTTGTAACTTGGTGATGACTTTCTGTTGACCATCCTGCCCCTAAAGGCTTATCCTCCCTCCCAAGCCTCCCTTTTCAGTTTCAGTTCTTGGCAACCAGTTCAAAATGAAATGAGAACATATTTTAATGTATAGGCGAAGACTTACCAGTAACTTTGAGGAAAGAACTGAAAAATAGGAGGCAGCAATGCACTGTCCTTTTGTCTTCAGCTAATTTTTATCGTGGACCCATGTCGTTTAAGAACAAAAGGTGGAGGGAAAAAGCCCAGAACTTTGTCAACTACTCATACCTGAAGTAAAAGAATAATATCTTTAAATCACTGGCTCTGAGAACCTCTAAATGGCCCCAACTCTGTGCAATCTGATTGCTAGAAAAATATTTGTAATTCTTCTGTGCTCTTTTGGGTTCCCTCCTTGTTTGTGACCATGAATATAATCTTTGCATAAATCTTAAAGAACTTTGTGTTCCTCCAATAATATATAGGTAGAAATAGCTTTGGAAAAATCTGCTTATTTTTATTTCTCCTACTTTTTCCCTTTAGAATCCTTAGTGCCATTCTTTGGCCTATTAGAAGTGCTTGCTTCAAGCCATCCATTATTTCTGAGAACAACACAGTCTGTGGCTTTGGCTACACAATTCTGACAACTGGACAACTTGGTTGGTTCAGGCTTTAAAAAAAAAAAAAATCAATCAAAGCAGCTGTTTGGCAAAGTGTATTGAGTGATTTTCTCATTTTTCAGCAAACTGTTGTGGAATTATATCACTTCAACTCAAGTGTTCTCTCATTCCCCAAAATATCTCCACTCTTGAAGTGGCTTCCCTTTTTCTGTTCTGGTCTTGCCCCAGCCCCCAGCTCAACTTACCTTCAAAGGAAGCACCGCAGGATTATGCTTTCTGGTTGGGTGATTCCAGTGATGAAGGTGGCGCTATTCTTGGGGACTGGATCAAAGAATATTTGTACGGTCAATTTGTATGCAAAAATGTCGAGATGGAAGGGCGAGGGAAGTCCCTGCTTCTGCCTTCTCCATCCTTGCCAGCATTACTGACTGAGTCCATCCTGTCCAGTCCAGCATCATCCCAGGCTGTGCCAGGCCCACCAATCCTACGACTTGGAATTGAGTCGTGTGCTCACAGGCTGCTCTCTAGCCTGCCAAGTATAACAATAACAATAACAAGAATCAGTGCCAATTGTTCAGCATCTGCTATGGGTCCAACGTTTGACTAGCTACTTACTGCTAATCCTTCCACCAAGCCTGAATGTTACGTATCATTTTTCCCATTTTTCAGATAAGCTTATACACTGGCCCACCGTCACATAACCAGCCACATGTGGAGGAAGGATTTTAATCCATATCGTTCTGACCACAAAACTTCAGTCTGCTCTATCACGTTGCTCTGGATATTATTGGCTCCCAGGACCTACAGACCATTCTCATGCTATCTTCAGTAGATAGGTCCAGCTTAGTTCTGTCTTACACTGAGTCTTGGTTTCTATAGCGGCTTCTCACTGCCACTCTCTTTCTAATGGATTAAGGTGCCTTGATGGTGACATTTGGCTGAATCTGGCCAATCCATTTAACTCGGCAACTTGAAGGCCTGGTGAGTTTGGCAGACGCTGGCCAAGGGAATGGCCAGTTCTCTCAGTTTCCTCTGCTTGATCTTGCCTGCCTCCCTTCCCTGCTGCGCAAGACCTCTGCTCTTAAAATACTGACAGCTGAAAAAAAAACTAATGAATGTTATATTCGTTATATATTCATGTTGTTGTGTCTTAAGCATTGTGCTAGGCTTTGTGTGGGACAAAACAAATCAAGCACATATCCTGATGTGCATTAGAAGGGGGTTAAGAAGTATAGGTTTATACCCCTAGTAATAGTCATTGTGATTGTAAGTACCTGTTTAACTTACTGTGTGCAAGGCACTTTAAGGTTATGTCACTTTGTCCTCACAACAACCCAGCTAAGTAGATTCTATTATCCTATTTTACAAGTAATGAAACTGCAACGCATAGGGAAGATTGTGAACCCAAGCTGTTTGGCTCCAGATCTGAGCTGTTAAACACCACTGGGTTTAATGAAGATGCTGCATAGGTTTCAGGAGAAGCATAGATCAGAGGAACTGAAGGGAGAGAGAAATATAACCTCGCTGCATGAAGCTAGGAAGGCTTCCTGTAGAAGGAAGCACTTGAGCTAAGTCCTAAAGGATAAAAGGTACTATTGGGCCATAAGCAATGCGTATGCAAGAAGAAAATTTCAGGAGAGGATAGCAATCACCTTGTTGTTTGTGGGCTTTATTGCTGAGACCCCAACCTGCCTCCTGAGTTGTGTCATGAGTCATCAGCCTTGCCCTGAGTGCCTGGCAGTGTGCAAGATTGGGTGGCCCTTTTGTCCATCAGTCTAAACATGTCTTAGGAAAAATACCTTTAGCTCCCGTTAGCAGGACTCCAGGTTTCTCTCCTAGTTTATGACTACCTCTGGGATGATAGAATCCTTCCTTTAAGATTGTCAGTATGAAAGGACCTTGAGTAAGGACATTGGTCCAGACAGGACAGCAGCTATCAACCATGTCAGATGAGTGTATTCACTGCCCAGCTTGGGGAAATACTCTCGGTGTTGCTCCAAGCCCTAATGGGGGACAGATGGCAGCAGGCTATTTAACCTCTGTGCATTTCCTGAATATGACATGTCTGCCCATCTTGTTAACGACTGAACTGAGAGGGACACCAGACTGAGAGGTTTGGGGAGAAACCTGAGAACGGAATCCTTATCTTCTGCACCCTTCGCCATGCCCCGTCTGCTCTAAGAAAACGGTCACTGTAATGATGAGTTTGTACCCTGTGCTTCCTACTAAGGGATCAGCTCTGAGAGAAACTTGAGGGTGAACATAGCAATGCCTTTGACCACAGCAGACGTGTCTGTGGAGATTCCTGGGTTTTCTTAATCCTCTAACTAGAAATCTTTTGACAATACAACTTCATTGACCATTTAGCATCATCTTGACTGAACACTTGATTCACATCATCTGACTTCTCCTCCCCAGATGTGTCATCATGGGTGGCCTCTTCTAATTGTAACCAGTATGGCTTCTTGTTGTTTTTGTTGTTTTGCTGAGTTACTACTTGCCTGCTCCTGACATTAGGAAATATCTCCTATCTTCTCTCTTTCCTACGTCTGAACTCCAGCCTCACTGTTTATATTCATTGTGTTCCAAAATAATTAGTCACTTGCCTTGGCAGATGAGTTCTTACTGTGATTTTTCTCAAGAGATACTTCTAGAATCCTCAAAACAAGAAGACTCAAAGTTCTTTAGTTTCACAAATGTCATTTTACACTACTCTGTGTGTGTGTGTGTGTGTTTTACTTTCTTCATCCCATTCCTGTTGTATTGTCTCAATGGTTAAGGCAAGACCTGGTACTTGAATGGTGCCCTTGGTTCTGGGGAGTAATGATGAATGGAGCAAACTTTATCAATAAAATTCTAATACGAATAGGAGAAAAAGAAAACTGATTGAATGGAAAAACAAAGAAAAGTGAGAAGTATCCTACCTTTATTACAGAATAACAGATTATTCTTCCAGGATAGAGAATACCACATGCAAAACTTCTCTGATAGTTTTGAAGAGTTAACTAATTGAAGAATTCAATAAGATGGTATGAAATCATCATTAATTATACTGGACGATTTATGTTCTCATGACTTGTATTAGTTCAGGTGTGTTCCCCCCCCCCCCCCCCCCCGTAAGTTCTTCACCATCCACTTGCCTTTCTGTGCTTATAGGGTCACTATTATGTGTCTTGTGCCAAAAAGCTCCTAAGCCGTTTTCCCCAAATGCACTGGCCTCCTACTAAAGAGCATCTTTGAACTCCTGGCAGTGTCACCAGATATTTGTTGGTGTGCTAGTTGAATTCTTGTGCAGCTTTCAATTCTCTTTCCAGCAAAGTGAGGTTTTATGGCTCTTGCAGATTCACTTAATCTTTTGCAACACATGAATGATCCCTTCATTCTAAAGGCCACATGGTTGATTTGGTAATTTCTATAGATCTGTCTCTCACTGGTTTGCTTTTGTCTGCTCCTTCCTTTTCTGTTACTTAATTATTTCATGAGATTTTGCTCTCCCTTATTTACCATCCCGATTCAGGCCATCCCTTATTCTTCTCCTCAACTTTAGGGTTTTACAGCCCAGGCTCCAAAAGCCTGGGGTTTCATCTCTACATATTGCACACCATTCCCCCTCTTGTTAACTGAAGCAGAGGCTAGGAATTATGTAATTCCACACTCCATTGGTCATTTGTAGTGTTGGCTTTTTGAGGATTGTGTATCTGGAGATCTCATTCCATGAGAACTGTGGTGTCCAAAAAAGAGAGAGAGCAGAATACAGGTCACTGGCTAGAGTGAGAACTTGTCTGTTCTTAGTTCTCTGTGTTCATTATTAGTATGACTGGAAAAGATCGCTTTTTAGAATTCTGGGCAGGAAGACTTTTCGTGCTTTTAAAAAATTATATAAAGTCTGAATTTTGATAATAGCATACTCAGAGCTTTTAAAGTATTTCAGTTTGGTTTTATCTTAAAGACTAAGCTTTTAGTCACTTAAAAGTTGATATTTTTATTTAACTATGTTTTTTTGTTAAAATAAACTGCAGCTTTTAAACCCACAATTTTTATTCCGATTTAATATAATCAATTAAGCTAATTCTAATACTTTTCTTCCCAAATGCAAGGCTTATAAAACATTAAGAAAAAAAGCAATTCAAGATATATTTTGAGCACCTATGTTCAAAACAGTTTGCTAATTCAGCACTGGAAACTTTAACCAAAATATCAAAAGTAAAGATAAGAAATAACAGTGTGAGAAGTTCTGAAAATCTCAAACCTCTCTGTATTGCCCGTCTTTCCATTTTCCAATTTATCTTTTTTGTTCTTTTGCTGCCATAATGCTCTTTCTAAAATATAATCCAAATCAAGTGGCTTCCCTGATCAAAAGCCTTCAGTAACTTCATATAATTTTATAAATTAAGTCTAAATTCCAAGAATCAACAATGCAAAATCTCCACAATGTGGTTTCAACTTCCCTTACCCTTATATTTTCATTTGCTCCCTCCCTCCCTCTCTCCTTTTTTCCCTCTGTTTCACCCTCCCTCCCTTCCTTCCAGAATATTAAACATCCAGAGTATACCAAAGTAGTAAAACATAAGGGGGAATGAGTGGTCCTTCAAAGCCCTCCAGTCAGTACTCTCCTGCAAAGGTCCACAATATAGTCTACATACTCTGGCCCTGTTGTCTTTGCTCTACTATGTTCCCACCACTCATTGCATCCCACCTTTCCCTCACCTCAAATGCCATCTCCATCACCATCTTTCACCACCTGGACTCTCTCAATCCAAACTTACCTCCTTACGGAACACCCCACAACCTACCGTGCCCACCTTCTCTGTGCTTCCTATAGTATATCTTTCCAGCATTATTTTTTTCCCCCTGAAAATCAAAGTAATATATACTCATTCCATAAGACTTTGAGAATGGAGATCAGTGTAAAAAGAAACTAATAATGCATGGTCTTGGGTGACAGAGTAGTCCCTGAGAATATGAATTTCCAGATTTTAGTCCCACCTCTGCCACGTAGGACGTTGAGCATGGCAGTTATCCACTTTGGGCCTCATATTTTTTTCTTCGTAAAGGTGGGAACTGAGTGCCTGATCCGTCAGGACCTTTCTGGTTGTGGAATTCGATGTCTAATTTACATGTTTATAAATGTGTGTCCCGTGTCCTTGCTCCTCCTTTGGGCAGTGACAGGCCCTTCGTTGCCCCGCCCAGTGCTTGGCCCAGAGTGGATCATACAGGGATCTTGGAAGCAGAGAGGCCTGTGTTGAGAGTCTCCTAATTTTATCCCCAATAGATTCAACTTGCAATAATTGGCAGCTATTATATCAAATTTGTCATCTAGCTTATTTAATAGTGGAACCTACTGCACTTGTATTTTATTATTACATTTAGGGTTTATTATCCTATGTCTCTCTGTACTCTTTTGCTTTCCTTCTTTCCCGTTCTAACTTAAAATGAGAGCAGCAAGCAAAGCATTAAAATTCTATCTACTCGAACAACACTGTAAACATTATTTAAATTGATTTTGTTCAAATTCACTGCAAACCCATACGATGCATGAGTCTATATTTAATACTATCGTCTCTTCTGAAATTTGAAGTTTTTTTCTGTCTAGAGCTCTGTGATTTGAAGAATTGGAAAAAAACAAAAGACTAAGACAGTGGCAACTGTATCAGAAAATTCATGCTACCAATATTGGGAAACTGGATTTGGGCATAGATTTATAAATCCCTATAATTCCTTAACTCTAAGGAATTATACACATTTTTTCAGTAAGTCATTTCTGAAGTATGATATACAGGAAACCCTTCATTAATTATTTGCTACATAATTACCCTTCAGAGTAGCCCCTGAGTTTTTCATAAGCACCCAATGGATATTTTGTTTCCTCTGATTTCCTAGTGTGGGGGGTGGGATGGGATGGAATCAGGAAGCTAGTCCTGGGATGGCCAATTGTTGGCTGGGTGGAAGGTGGGCCAATGGCAACTTCCCTGGAACTCTGTCTCTATCTCTTTAAATAGAATTGCCTTTCTTTCCAAATTGTGATGAAGTTCAATTAAAATGATATGAGAAAACCTTTTGAAAACTACAAAGCCCCATAAGAGGTGTTGGGTAATTCTCCTTTAGAACTGTCCCCAGGGTTCATGGGAAAGCTGTCCCATGCCCCATCTCATGTAAAATCTCTGTTCTTGGCTGGGGATGAAGAGAAGTGAGGTATCGATTTACTTTATAGTTTGCTTTGACGCTATGGCAATATTAATGGGTAAACAGAACTTCTGCATTGATGTATTGCTTTCATCTACTGTTTCCTGTTATTTGAAGAGTTTCTCTATGCTTCCTAGAAATGTATTAGAAATTATTTGGTTAGAATTTTACACTCATGGTAATTAGCACTCTTAAGAGTATAAGCAAGTAAGCACCCCCACATAACGAGGTCCCTCTTTAGCATGCCAATATAATGTCCTGTTATGCCAGAGGGATGAAAAACAAACAAACAAACAAAATGAAATGTGTTACTGTCAAAATGTGAGACAGCATGAAGCAAGATACTACAGGGAATCAATTCTACAAATTTTGAAAAGCCGCCCTCTTTTTTGCTCTCTGATAGTATAAAAATCTGTCACACATAACTACCCCCTCATCAAAATAGAAGCCACCCAATCAAAAGGAGAAACTCTGTGTGTCGTATGCTTATTTTTCAGTTTTATTGAGATTTAATTGGCATATAACGTACTAGTTTAAGGAGTACAACAAATTAATTTGATGTATGTATATATTGTGAAATGTTCACCACAGTAAGTTTAGTTAATATCCATCACCTCACATGGTTACAAATTTTATTTTTCTTGTGATGAGAACTTTTAAAATCTACTCTCTTAGCAACTTTCAGATATACAATGCAGTATTGTTAATTATAGCTGAGTGTTATCTTCTGAACTGGTCTTCTAATACCATGTTAGATTATGCCACCTGCTCCCTTCCAACTATTTTTAATCAGAAGCTTCTGAGGCAAAACAGATCTGCTAATGTAGCTGGTCGTTGGCATAAGCTCTGTTTTTTGAAATAGCAGTTTACTTAGGTCGAATAGGTTGATATGTATGAGTTACTGAATTTTTATTAGATTTTAAAATATATGTATAATAGCTCACATAAATGTTTTTCCATACATCTTATCCTATTCATTTTTACAGACTGAGAGTGCAAAACCAAGCTCCAGAGAGCTCAAGTAATTTTCCCAAGGTCATGTAACCATTGGAGACTTAAGTTGTGACTTGCTCTCAAGCCCCAAATTCCACTTTTCCTTCATGATATTCCTGGTCATTTTCCCTGATCTCTTAGCAGTAGCAACTTTCCTCTGATCAATGCTCCTATAATTCTTCTTCCTGCACTATGTTGCTTCTCACTTTGAAGGATGCAATTCTATCGGTGATTTGGCAGAATCCGTAGATGTCCTGCAACCTGGTCGTGGGTGGTGCTCTTACCCACAGGTAACAGGAGGAAACAGTGTTAAAATAAGGTACCACAACTATCTAATTAGTCTCTCCCATTGAGGCCGTTTTCACCGACTAAGTTTCTAAGTTACCATCTTATTTCTTTGCACAAAGGACTGGTCTTTGGGAATGATGTGGACGCTGTTCTTCATGAGGTTTCATGGGGAACAATCAGACATTTCAAGTCTCATTATCTGACAGAGTCAGGCCTCCTAATAGAAAGAGAACAAAGGCAACAAAGGCAATTTATGGGGGAGGAAAATGTGAGTCAGTTTTCTCTTTGACTAAAAGATGTGAGAACACTGGACCATAAATCCCAGGTAGACCTGTTTCTTCTCAATTCAGAGGCTGCTTCCTGACCCACTCTGTAATGGGAACAAATACTTTATGGTGGGCAATTGTAACAGACCATTTCCACTGGAGACAGGAGATATTTTTCTTTCAGCTCTTACTTGACGATATGGTCCCAAAGTGGGTGACAGCAGAAGACTCACATAACTTTCTGGACGCTCTCATGATTCTACCACGATGCCAGCTTGTCCTGATTTCTTAGGCTTTCTACCTTTTCCAGACACTGAAGTAGCTATTTCTTTACAGCGATCACCGTGGTGTCAACATGGCATCTAAAATATCGAACAGGCCAAACATTTGCAGTTCTGTGTGAGGAACTTTCGCTGAATGTCAATGAGATTAAATGAATATGTATTAAGTTCTAGCCATGGGTCAGGCACTGATCCGTGTACTTTTTTTACCCATGTTTTTTTTCTTTTAATTGGGAGACTCACTTCCTTAAAAGATTGGTAGAATAGACTAACCTATATCTGGCCGAAACCATAACAGAACTATTTTATTGCTATCTGTAATTTAGCCTCCTAATTGGTCTGAACCAGTTCCTGGGTGAACCAGTTTTAAAGTCAACTGATCTGCACGGAGCCTTTTCACTGGCAGTTCCACTAGTCTCTCTTAGCTTTACATTGGCTGCGGGCTAAGGGAAGGAGGGTAATTTGTTCATTCCGTTTTCAGATAGGAATGCTCTGTGCATCTGAAAAACAACTAGCCACCTGGTACAACATAGTGGGTTAGATATTAGGTTGGTGCAAAAGTAATTGCAGTTTACAAGGTTGAAAATAATTGCAAAAACCACAATTACTTTTGCACCAACCTAATAAAAAGACCAGACCATATGGAGTCAGATAGACCAGGGTTTGAGTCCCAGCTCTACTTCATCATTGCTGTGTTGCATGAGGCAAGTTAGTTTACGTCTCAGGCTCAGTTTCCTTATCTGTAATCTGAGGAGGGCAAATCCTATCTCACTTGGATGTGGTGAAGGTTAAATCAGATAATGTTTGTTAAGCGCACTGGAGATATTGGATGGTCAGCAGGAGTGGAGGAGGAAAGCTTTGTGCGACATGGCCTGTTAACCAAATATGTAATATCACAGTGCAAAGAAGACAGAGGAAAGGGCAAGTGGTTGAGATGTTTCCAGGCATTATGACCCCTAAATAAAGGCTTTCATGAGGGGAAACACCAAAAACAGCAGCTTTCTGAGATGGCCCCATTAAATGTTTAATTGGGCAAGAATATTTTGTGGTTTCCACACCCTGCCAGGAACCATAGGCAGTGTTTAATTCTTTCTCTAAATGTCTTCCCCGCGAGGCAGAGACACAGACTCAAGGCTAGCTGGAAAATCTACCCGCTTGCTCTGTCAGAGAACACACACGGATTAGTGTGGGTAGAGTATTTTCTTGCTTTGATGTGTCTCTTTTAAGACAGCCTCTCCTGCCATCCCTGAGAGGGTGGTGGGAACAGTGAGTGAAATGATTTACCGGGAAGATAAGTGAAGGAGGCTTCAGGTGACCAACCAGCTCTGTGAAGTTGGAGGTTACTAAAAGGTCACGCTGGAGGGCTGCATTCCAGAGAGCTAATATCAGGTGAAATGGGTTGTGCTTATTTCACCCAAGAGGTAATTGTCCCCCAAAATGCATTGCCTGCCATATTTCAGGTTGTCTTGTGTATGTACGAACTCATATATATTGCGCTCTCTCCTCTGGGCAGACCTGGCCTAGTTTAGTTCTATAGCGACTGCAGAGAAAGCACAAGATGTGGCCTCTGCTCTCAAGGAGCTTATTTAGCTAAAAAAGAGAGGACGGAAAACTAAGAAATAATACAAGACATACTCAGTATGCTCTTGATCCTAAATCTAAGTGGAACAGGAGACGAAATCCTTATGCTCTGGCAGATGCTGAGCACTGATGAAATATTCATCAGACCGTCTCAAAATGGAGAGAAAACAAGGACATATTTTAACATTAGTATATAGGTGTATGTTATAGAACATATAATAATCTGAATATTGTATTTCCTATATATGTATATACATATACTGTGTGTGTGTAAAATGCCTATGTATCCAACTGTCTTTCTTTGTGACTATTCTTTATTTTTTAATCTTTATTAAATTTATTGAGGTGACATTGGTTAGTAAATTATATAGGTTTCAAGTGTACATTTCTGTAATACATCATCTATATATTGCATTTTGTGTTCACCACCCAGAGGCAGTCCTTGGACCCCCCTTTATCCTCTTCTACCAACTCCCCTCCCCTCTCACCTTCTGGTATCCACTAAACTGTTGTTGATCTTATTATTTTTCCTTTAGTTTTTTTTCTCTCTAATTTTTTCTTTATTTCTGTGAAAGGGTCATAAGACTATAAAGCCATTGGTTCTTCAACTTTCATACTTGGGGATGAAAATGTTTGTGAGTTGCCAAAACCTTCACTCTTTTAATGCCTCTGGTCCCTGGGAACCACTGGTTTGAAGCAGGGAGAGGTGAGTGCTGGGGGTGGGCAACGAGAGAAGACTTCTGGGGGAAGGAGGAACTTGCTGGTAAAAAGGATATGTATTAGGGACCAGTCGATAATACATCGAGATGGTTAGGTAAAGTCCAGTTTAGGAAGTTATAGATTTCGTATAGTAGGGAATGAGAAACCATTCATTTGTCTTGAACTAGAGAGTGACATAAGAAAACTGTATTTAGGAAGGTGGTTTGTCCTTGTGGCATAAAATGAATTAAAAGAGGGTGAAATTAGCCATTTATTTTAAGAAAAATTATTTATAGAAATTCCACCCAGAGTTACTAAAGTCCAGGTGGGGTTCAAAAAATTTTCAAATGGAAGATTCAACTACAAAGAAGAAAATCAAGGAGAACAGAAGTTGCGACTAATTCATGGATTTGCAAGCTGCCATTGCTTGTAGTCAGAACAGGAGTTCTGGGCTCTTTCCTTTCTTTGTCCACCTACCACATCACGCTGGGCAGCATAGCAGAGTGGGCAAGAGGGCGGGTTCTGGCCTGAGTGGTAATCTTGGCTTTGTCCCTTAGCAATTGTGCAACCTTGAGAAATTTCAGCTTCACTTTTCTCAGATGAAATATATGAAACACAATATTACCTACATCATAAGGCCATTGTGGAGATTAAAAGAGATAATGCAAGTGATGTGTTCAGCAGAGCGTATGGTCCAGGGCTCTGGATAAGCAGAGTTACTGTTCTTGTCTGTGTTCTTTGGCAAGACACTTCCTCTCTCTGAGCCCCAGTCCACTCAGTTGTGAAAGGAGATGAATCAGAACTACCTTGAACAATTATTGTGAGAATTAGAGGAGATTGATGTGAAAGCACTTTGAAAATTGTAATTTTCTGTTATGGATACTAGCTTTTATGGTTATTAATTTTCATAATAACTGGTGTCAAATATAAACCATGTGTCCAGAACCTGAGCTAAAATAGGTTATTTTACATTTACGTGGTCTGTTGGGTTTACCAGGGATGTCATATTCTACACAATGTTCTTAGGTCAAGGGCTGGGCCCTGGGCAGTAAATGCTGAGCTGGCCAAGCAGAGGTGACAGAGGGTCATGTTAAGTGTACTCCAGACCATGTCCTGAAGGACTTTCAGGTTAGCCTGGTTGCTGTGCTACAACCTGGCGGGGCTTGTCCTGAGCCCATCAGTGCAGCTCAGTAAGCCCTGCTTTCTGATGAATATTTCAGGCCCACTCATTCCATCCTTCAGCAAACAATTCTCAAGCATATGTCATGTGCCATGCCCAATGCTAGGTACTGGGAATATACAGAGGAATCATTCCGAGTTGCTCCTTAGAGGTACTTGCACTCTGGTGAGGGGAATAAACCGAACTCCGGGCAGTGCAGCCATGTGAGGCTCCCAGGTGATTCTAGCTCTCACGCTGAGCACGTGTAAAGTAGTAGACACAGCACAGGGCACAGTGTCAGAGATTAGCTCAGCCAGTCACTAGCTGTGTGATGTTGGTGGAGGTACTTAATCACTCCGGTCCTTGGTATCTGCATGTATGCACACCTTCTACAGTTGTTAAAGGGATCAAGAGAGAATCAGCATCTGGCCAAGAGGAAGCTCTCAACAGATGGCCACTGATTTTACTGTAGAGGGAAGGTGCAGCTTGCACACACACAAGGCAAGCCCTCTTCAGGGGACCGTACTTCCCTTTAGCTGTTGTCTACAGCTGAAGGAAAAGCAAGATCAGGACAGACTTTCGGTGAGTGGGGATTAACTTTTGTGATTTTCCGTCAGCTAAACTCTGGGAAACATCTTTTCACGTGGATTATTTATTTAATCCCTAAAACAGCCCAAGGGGAATATCATATCCCCATCTTCTGAATAAAAAATATGAGGCACTGAAAATCAAATATTTTTTGCCCGAAGATCATAGCTAATCCGAATGTCGACTGGATTTGAATCTAAGTATTTTCCATTTTATGTAAAGAGGAGACCTGCCCACAGATTTTCTCCTCTTAGTCTTAGTAAAATCTAGGTATTTGAACTTTTAGTTTATTATTTGCCACAGCTACGACTCATGCAGCCTGGGTTATATACAAAATCATCAAATGTTTTGTTATTTTATCCAAAGGATATATCCAGATATGTCTGGAATGATCTTTGATTCTATAAATAATACTATGTGAATCACCAATCTATGAATTAAGACACATTTATTTGGGAATTTACTGACGTTTACATAGTGATATGCAATTTCGAATAATTGCTATGGCAGACATTGTATTATAATCAATATGAGAGGGGACGAGGATAGAAATTGAACATCTACCATTGCCATGTACACTACATACATTATTCCAGTCAGTCCTCAGTGGATTCATTTATTCAATAAATGATTATTGGATGCCTCTCCTGTTTCATGTGTTCTGGGTATCGAGGGTACCGAGTCAAACAAAACAAAGAGAACCCATGCCTTTGTGGAAATTAACATTGTCTTAGGAGATATAAACAAGAAATAAAATATATATGCCAGATGAGCAGAAGTGCTATGGAGAAAAATAAAGCATAGAAGGGATGGAGAGTGTGGGTGGGGTAATGGGGGTTTGCCCCCATCCCGTAGGAAGGGTCTCGCTGAGGCAGAAACTCTGAGTAAAGACATAAAGCAGATGACAGAGTGAGCCCAGCTGAAATCTGGGGAGACTTTTTCAGGCAGAAATGAATAGTGAGTGCAAAGGCCCTGAGGTAGGAATGTGGCTGTGTGTTTGAAGAACAACAAATGGGGCAGAGTGGCTGGAGTGAGTGAGCAAGAGAACAGTAGGAGATGAGATCAAAGAGATTTTAGGGGCCAGATCATATAGGGCCTTGCAGACCATTGTAAAGATGTTGGCTTTTATTCTCAATGGAATGGAAGCCACTGGAAGGTTTTAAGAAGAGTAACATGATCTGACTTATCTTTTTTTTTTTAAATTAAAGTTTATTGGGGTGACAATTGTTAGTAAAGTTACATAAATTTCAGGTATACAATTCTGTATTACATCGTCTATAAATCATATTGTGTGCTCACCACCCAGAGTCAGTTCTCCTTCCATCACCATATATTTGATCCCGTTTACTCTCATCTTCCACCCCGCTCCCCCCTTGCCCTCTGGTAACCACTAAACTATTGTCTGTGTCTATGAAAAAGATCACTCTGGCTACTAAACAGCATAGATACTGTGTAGATGGCTTTTGCAATAACCCAGGTAAGACAGGGTGGTGGCTTAGACTTGAGTGGTAGCTGTCTAAGTGAGAAGAAGTGGTTGGATTTGTGATATATTTCAAAGGGAGAACTGACAGCATTTGCAGATGGATGGGATAAGAAATATGAGAGAAAGAGAGGAGCCAAGGATGACTCCAGGGCTTTTGGAACTAGAACTAGAAGAATGGAGTTATCTTTAACAGGGACAGAAAAGACTACTGAGGAGCTGCTAATTAGCAACTTGCTCACACCCGCATGTCTAGGCTTTCCCCACATGACACTGCCTCCTTCCAACAGGGCTAGATCCACAAAATGGTGCAATCATCTCGATCCAGTTCATAAGCAGGCACGGTGTGGATGAAGCACTTGCCAAGGGCTCTGAAAACAACTCTCTTTTTTCCCCTTCAGACTAATTAGGAAGCGATTTTTGTGTGAAATTAGAGTGCTCTAGTAAACCCAAGCCAAACTCTTGGTCAACTTGTTGATTATGGAAAATGGGGTTTTCCTGGCAACTTTTCCATATGTTTCCATTGCTCTTCTCTATCCAAGAGATGGGCCTACATGCCAAATTATTTCTTTCTCTCTAAATGATGTCTCTTTGGATAACCTCTCTGATGAGTATGTAACCACCACAGTGGTTATTTATTATTGGTCTTTAGACTAAAAAGCATCAACCAGAGGAAAATAACAAAAATATGACTGTCTCATCGGACTCATAAATGGGTAACGAGTGAGATTCTAAGTTCATGCCTGCACCCTGGCAGGCATAACCTTACTCCATCCTCTATGAGGAGGATGTTTATCTAGTTGGCCACCTCTGCACCCCAGAGGAACCAAGGCAAGGCTGGAACCTCCCAGAACAGACATCACTCTGTTCCTGTACCTACAAAGGTTTTCTAACTCAGAATCTTACAACAGACAACAATGGGATTAGTTGAACATGCTTGAATCCCCACCCTGGAATGAGAACTATATTAAGCTAATTTACACTTGAATTGGGTATATTTACATATCATATACCATAAATAACAGAGCGAGTACTGGTATGAACTCCCAATTTTCTTTCTCCAAGGAACAAATGAAAATGTTAAGCCCGTGTAGCTCGCATAAGTTTATTCATGTGGGTATGTTCATTCACTCATTAATTCAATTATTCATTTATTCATTTCATAAACATTTTTAGCAACACGGTGTGCCAGTCCTCGTGCTAGAAATCACTAGAGTGACCTCAAGGAGCTCACAGTCTGTTGTGGAAAGGGACAGGGTGAGGGAGGCACATATGCCTACAATGTTATAGGCACTACATTAGGCCCTGGGGAGATGAAAGATAAGGTCCCTGCTCACAGATCTTACAGAAACGAAATAAGGAAACATCCAAATGTAGTCAGAAATATGATTATTTCAGGGACTTGTGTTATGCAGACACAAAGAAAAAGGTGCTAATTGGACAGAGAGCAAACGTAGTACAGTGTTGAGGTATTTTCGGAAGAGTGGTTAGGACACGAGTTCAATGAGCAAAAGAGAAAACAGAATGCCAGAAAGAAGGAACACAAAAGACCGTTGAGGTAGAACGACATGGAATGAGAGGGGACAGGAACAGCGAGCAGGCTAGTTGGCTAGAGCCTGGCACAGAGGGAACTAGTGGGGTGACGTGAGGTCAAGCAAAGAGGCCACAGCCAGAGCCCTGGGGCTTTGCAGGTTGTGGTGAGCAGTTTGGTTTTCATTCTAAGTGCAATTGGATGCTATTGGAAGGTTTTATGGAAGTGTTTAATACAGCCTAATGTGTGATAATTTTATGCAGGGCAGAGAATGGACAAGAAGGGCCACGGTGGAAGCTAGGAGACAGTTAGGAGTCCATTGCAGAGGAGAGAATGTGGCAACTAATACTTGTGTGTGGCAGTGGAGACAATGTGGTCAGATTTAAGACATATTTGGAGAGAAGAGTCAGAGAATTGGAATACCCAAAGATGGCCCCTCAGTTTGGGCTGAGCTAATGGTGGATGGTGTTGCCAATAACTTAGAAAGGCTAGACTGGGGAAGGAAGGAAATTATAAATAAAGAGTGCTTTTTGGAACCTATCAAGTTTGAGGTGGTAATTAAATATCGCAAGTCTAAAGCTCAGGGAAGAAGTTAACATAAGACATATACTGTACTTTCCCGAAAATAAGACCTACTGGACCATCAGCTGTAATGCGTCTTTTGGAGCAAAAATTAATGTAAGACCTGGTCTTATTTTAATATAATATAAGATGGGGTATAATACAATATAATAGTATATGATATGATATATGATATGATATAATACTGGCTTTTATATAATATAATGTAAAGACTGAGTCTTATATTAATTTTTGCTCCAAAAGACACATGAGAGCTGATGGTCTGGCTAGGTCTTATTTTCAGGGAAACACAATAGATGTGAGAGTTATTACATATACTTGATATTTAAATATTGTGAATGATAAAGCTCAGAAATAGTTTCAGAAATAGAAGAGAACAGATGATTGAGCTGTGAGGCATCCCAATATTCATGCTGGATTCAGTAGAGGAGTAACCTACAAAAGAAACCAGGAAGAATCAGCCAGTTGTAGGGAGAAAAACAAAAGACTATTATTATACAAGCCAAAAGAAGAAGGAATTTCAACAAAGGAAAAGTGGTCATCTTTTCCACAGGCTGCAGAATTTAAGGAAAATAATAACAGATGAAATTGATCACTGGATTTGGTAAGATAGAATTCATTGGTAATCTTGACCATGGCCATTTTAGTGGAGATATGTATAGGATATATGAAAACACAAAAAATAAATTATTCTGGAAATGCGTTGGAAGTCATATAGAATTTGGAATTAAAAGTTTGAAAGTGAGTTAGTTAGGCAAAGACAAGTGTTGGGGAAGATCTTTTCAGCAGAAAATTTAATTATAGAATCAAAGTTAGAGAAATATCATTTTGTTGGGGGAGCTATAAGCAATTTGGTATTGTTGAATGATAAAGTAATACTGTGTTTCCCCGAAAATAAGACCTACCCCAAAAATAAGCCCCAGTTAAGATCTCAACCAAACAGACACATTTAGTACATTTTGATGATATTTCAGAAGAAGATGACGTGACTGTATTTGAATAAATGTAGATTGTGGTACATGAAAAAAATAAGACATCCCCTGAAAATAAACACTAATGGAGCAAAAATTAATATGAAACCCGGTCTTATTTTTGGGGAAACACGGTAAGCTGGAAATGGGGGGTAATTTCTGTTACAAGGCTCGATCCTCAATGACATGGTGAATGTTGTCTGTAGGAAATGAGGGACTATTGAAGAGTTTACTCGGGTAAGTGGCATAAACTCATCTGCATTTTCAACGAGGCCACTCTGCTGTATGGATAGACTATGTCAGGCAAGATTGGAGATAAGGAAACCATAAATGAGTTGCTGAAGTGTTACAGGTGAAAAACAAGGATACAAACTTGAGTAGCTATTGTGAGATAGAAAAGAAAGAGCATATCTTAGAAATATTGGAGATCTAAATTTGTCATGTCTTGATTATGGATTAGTCAAAATGCCTTCTAGGTTTTAGTCTTCAGTGACTGGGTAAGTGGCATTGCTGGCATCTGTGATGGGTGAAACTGAAGGAAGACCTGGCTTAAACAGAAAATTATTAAGCTAAGTTTTGTACCTGTTGACATTGAGGTGTTTGTGGGACATGCTGAGGAAGCTTTCCAGTAGAAGGCTAAATATTAATGTGAAACTTTGTGAAGAGGTATGGGTCGGACACACACACACACACACACACACTCTTAAACTACTGGAAAAATATCCAAAATATTTAACAGTTCAAAGATACTGGTAACTTGTTCTTTCTGGGTATTTTTTTTTAAATTAAAGTTTATTGGGATGACAATTGTTAGTAAAGTTACAAAGGTTTCAGGTGTACAGTTCTGTAATACATCATCTATATATCACATTGTGTGTTCACCAACCAGAGTCAGTTCTCTTTCCATCACCATATATTTGATTCCATTTACCCTCATCTATCACCTGCCTCCCCTTAACCCTCTGGTAGCCACTAAACTATTATCTATGCCTATGAGTTTTTGTTTCTTCATTTGTTTGTCTTGTTCTTTTGTTGTTTTCAGTTTTATATACCACCTATGAGTGAAATCATTGTTCTCGACTTTTTCTGTCTGACTTATTTCGCTTGGCATAATAATCTCAAGATCCATTCATGTTGTCGCAAATGGCACTATTTCATTTTTTCTTATGGCAGAATAGTGTTCCATTGTGTATATGTACCACATCTTCTTTATCCAATCATCTATGGAAGGACTGTCCTTGCTATTTTTAATACCACAGTGGCAGTGTACTGAGGAGTAAGTGGAAGGTGAGGAAGTGGAAGTAGGGAGTGTAGACTAAACTACTCCTGAGAGGTTTGGAGGAGACAGATTGGACAGTCACTAAAAAGATATGTAAGATTGAAGAGATAGTCTCACTTTTTTTTCTTTTTTTTTAAGTTGAAAAAAACTTGAAAATGTTTATTGGCTCAGGAGAACGAATTAAAGTAATTCAGGAGGGAAGTGAGGTGATTGAAAAAGTCAAGTACAAGTGGAGCCAGAGGAAGATGTACTCGGGCTTTGGATGAGTGGTTGGCTGTGATCAAGAGGAAGGACACCTCAGTCTCTTACCCTGCAGGAAAGCAGTTGGTGTGAATGTAGATAAGGTAGATAGAGGGACTGAGAAGACTTAGTTTTCTAGAACTCTTGAAAAGCACAAGATCATTGCTGAAAATGAAGATGGTGGGTATTGGGCAGGGCACTTGAGACCTGTGAAGGTTTGAAAGAGCATCAGTGAGAAACAGAAAGTGGAGATGACCAAGAGCTGACAAAGAGACTCATGAACCACACTTGGTCCAGTTTTGAGAGCATGAATTTGTACGTTGTCAATCTGCATGGTTGCCTGCTTTTCTGAGATGCACTAAGCAATTCTGGTATAGTAGTGGGGAAAAAAAAGAAAGAAATAATAAACCAATTAGGTTTATGTTAGACAGATAAAGTGGAAAGATGGAGGGTGGGGAAGAACTGTGAATACTACTGAGGGAGTAGTTCGATGATCTCTTGTGAGGGAGACCCAGGTTGGTTAGAAAAAGATGAGAGGTTAGAATGCAGCTGATGGAGTGAGAAGGAATGAAGGATTCAAGGTACCCCCTAGGTTAAAGGACGTTGAAGATGGGGAAAAGATACTGAGGGACCTGAAAGGCAGTTTATGGGAGAAATTGAAGCTTAATATCTCAGAGGAGGAAATATTCCAGGTGATGACAAGGTCTAAGGAGTGGCTGCAAAAGTAAATGACTGGGTTGGAGTGGAATGGAGAGGAGGTGAAGGCTACAAGGGCTGATGCTCTTAGATGCTGGATGGCTCATCAATGCAGAAATTAAAGCCACTCTCCTTACATAGAGGTTGACGTGGGGCAAAAATCTACAACAAATGTAAGGGAGGGACCATGACATCAACAGGGAACAGTGATGGGTGAGGACAAAGGTTGTAGGGACACGAATTTTTACAAGAAGGTGAATAAACAAAAAGGAAGTAGCATTGAGAAGCAAAGAAACATCAAATCTACCTCCTAACCGTAAACTAGGTGAAATGTGTAAGAATGAGTAGCTTTCATTTGAAAGGGAAAACCATATTTTCCGGGGGAAAGTAGAAGGATTAATGTAGGATAAGGTTAATATGGGAGGATTGGTTATAATGAAGGGTTCCAGAGGTCTCACTGGAAACGTTTGAAAGGCAGAGGAGCAGTAAGATTGGGACCAGGACTGAGAAAATCAGAACAGTTAAAGGATGCATATGTAAGCAGAGATGACCATGGGGCTTTATGTCTTCGACAGAAACCACTGAAAGAAAGCTGGTAGAATGTGCTGGCTATAAACACTGCCAGAAAACATTGGCATGAAATAGAAGCCTTTGAGGTCTGGTGATGCTGGCATTTTGGTAGCCTGTTCTAATGACTGGTGCAGGAATAACTCTTCAAGGTCAGAGACTGCGGGGCAGATGAAGCCTCGTACCGGCAGAAACAGGAGGCTTCCTGTGTGTATACTGAGTCCTCTTCTCCTGGCATAGATAGCCATCCTTCTTCTCTTTTCCTTCCATGTGCCCTTGCCAACCAACCATGAAATGTCAATCTCTTTATCAATCTTTGCTTAAGCCCTCGTTCAGTGCTCACTTTGGGTACAGATTTTATCAATTGATTTCTATGCATGTTACCTACAATGTATGTATTCAAATGCCTGTTCTTCACTCATTAAGCAAATATACCTTGTATCTCTCTTGGAGGGGTTTTGATGCTCTCGGTAGGAAGAATCATTTCTCATTGCAACTCAAAATAAAAAAAAAACGATGCCTTCTTTATTCCTTTTATTGGCAATAATATGAAAACCTGGACACTTCCTGTGTAATTCCATTTAATTTCCTCTCATGCTGTCTCATTTCCAAGTGTTTTTGTTTTACCACTTCACACTACATCTCATTGGGGCTATGCAATCATTGTTAATAACCTACAAAAGGGTCTGTGCTCGTCTCTGCATCTTTCTTCTCAAGTATAATTTCCATGGCCTTGGAGTCATCAGGGTGCTCTGTGCAAGCATGAATAATGTAAGAACCACCTGGAAGGCCTGGTAACTCGACACCTTTCTTAATACAAGGCAAAGTGCAATTTAGAAATTCTGACTGCAGACACATTCCCCAATACCTTGTTTTCACCATGCAGATCTGGGAGCATAACAGAGGGCAGAGAGTGAACAGCCTTTGCTTTAGGATCAGAGGTTACTTTTGTGTGACTTGCTTACAAACATCATTATCTCTGTTGCCTGACCTGTCTGAATACTGGAATTTCCATGCCCAGACCTACTATTGGGACCTACCTGACTCAGACTGCCTCTGCTTACTTTTTAAACTTACCCTGAATAGCATTCATCCAGTCTTGTTGGTTGCTCCGGGCTCAACCTGTTGCCCTCCATTTCTAAAAGATGGAGAAGATAGGCTTTGGTGGGAGACCCAACTGGTCAAAAGGGCTTGAAATTGAATCTAGAGGGAAAGTGAAAATAAATCCAGATAAAACTGCAAACTCATACACTGTGATAAACAGCATGACTGATATCCCTGCTCCTCGTTCTGCCCCGGCCAAACCATTTACACAGATCTGTTCATACCATCACCCTATTCCAAAGTCTTCTCGGGTTTCCTAATAACCCTGGGAACAAAATTCAAAATACTTAGCTTGACATTAGACTTTATGACCAAGTTTTAATCTATCATTCCAGCCTCATTTCTTGCCATTTTTCATCCTGCCCTTATGTTCCAGCCACATTGTAGAAACCTTTCCCTGAACAAAGAATTTTCCACATTCCTTTGTCTTGCATATGTCAGTACCTAGTTGTAAATTGCCCTATTATTATCTTTTGCCAGAAGAACATCTCCACAATGTTCAAATCCCATCATAACCTTTCCTAGAAATTTTCCTAAATATCTACAGCCAAAGATAATGGTTCCCTCTTTTATGTTCTTTATACATATGATATTTAAGTGTTAACAAATGTCTAGGGTTGGCTAGCAGGCTAGAAAATATTGGGCAGGAGTTGAATAAATCTGCAGTCCACAGATAGGATTTCTTTTTCTTCTGCAAAAGCCTCAGTTTTACTCTTAATATTTTCAGCTGATTGAATGAGGTTCACCCAGATAATCAAGGGTAATCTCCTTTACTTAAAGTCAACTGATTGTAGATATTAAATGGATCTACCAAATATCTTTACAATAACACCTAGATTAGTATTTAATTAAATAACTGAGTATTGTGGCCTAGCAAAGTTGACAAGTAAAACGAACCATCACAGGGAGATAGAGTTATTGTTAGTCCATTAGAATCAAGTTTCCAGATATTTGGAAGCAGCTGTAGCAGAGGGATCTTGATCTTTTTGTGGAATCATATGGAGACTATCATTTAAAATTTTTTCATTTTTGGTCACATTAGTAGCTATTAAGTATCTAGAAATTATTTTAAGAATGCACTCATTACTTTTTATATTAAGAGCCTTATATCTTTAGGCATTTGCTTTCAAAACTAAATGGGTAAAGGTCCTGTTTCTTTGAAGAGTGGAAAGAAGCAGCCACAGTCTTTAAATACATTAAAGCAGATTTTGCCTAAAATAAATGAGGTAAAGGAAAATAGCCTTGTAATAAATGAAAATCTTGGAAATCTCAGTGGAAAAATAGACACTATTATGAAGAACCAAAAGGAAATTCTAACATAATAACAGAAATTTTAAAAATATATTTATTCACCAGACAAAATGTACAGATTACAAATAAACTTATAAAAAAATGCTTCACAGTATATGTCATCAGGGAAATGCAAATTAAAACAACAGTGACATACTATTACACATCTATTAGAATAGCCAAAATCTGGAACACTGACCACACCAAATGCTGGTGATAAAGTAGAGAACAAGAACTCTCATTCATTGCTGGTGGGAACGCAAAATGGTACAGACACTTTGGAAGAAAGTTTGGTGATTTCTTACCAAACTAAACATACTCTTGCCATATGATTCAGCAATCATACTCCTTGCTGTTTACCCAAATAAACTGAAAATTCATATTCATAAAAACCTGAACATGGGTTTATAGCAGATTTACTCATAATTGCCAAAACTTGGAAGTAACTAAGATGTCCTTCAGCAGGTGAGTGGATAAATAAACTGTGGTACATCCAGACCATGAAATAGCATTCACTGCTAAAAACAATTGAGCTATCAAGCCATGAAAAGACACGGAGGAATGTTGAATGCATATTACTAAGTGAAAGAAGCCAACTGAAAAGGGTACATCCTAGGTGATTCCAACTATATGGTATTCTGGAAAAGGCAAAACTGTGGGAATTGTGAAGAGATCAGTAGTTGCCAAGGTTTGGTGTGAAGGGATGAATAGGCAGAGCACAGATCATTTTTAGGGCAGTGAGAATACTGTGTGTGATACTGGAGGACATTATACTAAGTGAAGTAAGCCTGACACAGAAAGACACATGTTGCATGATCTCACTTATATATAGAATCTAAGGGGAAAACAAAGATAAACTAACAGTAAAGAGAGAAGAATGATAGTCACCAAAAGCTAAGGGGTAGGAGAAAAGGTAAAATATTGGTCAAAGGGCACAAACTTTCAGTTTTTAAATGAATAAGTTCTGAAGACTTAATGTACAACATGATGACTAAAGTTAATAATAATGTTTTGTATACTTGAAATTTGTCAAGACACAGATCTCAACAGTTCTCACAACATACACACAAAAATGGTAACTATGTCAGATGATGGATATGTTAATTAGTTTGATTGTAATAATAATTTCCAATGTATACGAATATCATATGTTCCAATGTATACGAACATCACGTACACTTTACATATATATATATAATTTTTATTTGTCAATCATATTTTAATCAAACTGGAAAAAATAGAATTCTGTATCCAGAAAAAATTGTCTGCATAATAAAAGTGAAATAAACACATTTTTAGATAAAATTTAGAGACTTCATTAGCCTCAGACTTGCACTACAAGGAGTGCTAAAGGAACTTTTTCAGGCTGATAGAAAATACACCAAGTATCAAATATAGATGATACTTGGCTCCTCAAAAAGGAAAGAAAATTAATAGGAATGGTAAATATGGGGGGTAAATATAAGCGTTCATTTTCCCCTTAATTTCTTTAAAATATATATGGATATGTAAAGGACAACTTCTAACATTGTTTTGAAGGTTTTATAATGTGTACAGATGTAATGTATATGATACTATAACCTAATGGATGAGGGGACTAAGTGGATTTTTACAGTTGCGAGTTTTCTGTAGGAGGCCAATGAAAAATTAAGAAGGAATATTGTCATCCCCAGAGCAATCACACACACACACACACAAAATGCAATGACTTATAACTAAAATACCAATAGATAAATCAAAATGGAATCCTGAAGTAAATGTAAATAATGCCCCCCTGGCCTCCCAAAAAAAGGCAGGAAAAGAAAGGGTTAAAAAAAAACAAAAAACACACCGGAGTGGGCAAAAGAGAAAATAAAGGATAAAATGCTAAACCTAAATACAGCCATATAAATAATTGTATTAAATGTTAAGAGACTCAACACACCAATTAAAAGGACTTAGTGTTTCGGTTGTCAGAATGGATGAAGAGCGCAAGTTCTAACTATTTGCTCTCTATACAAGGTGCACTTTAACTACAAAGACACAGATAGGTTGGGAGGAAATCAAGGGTAAAAGTTATACCATGTAAATGGTAAGCATAAGTAGGCTAACTTGGCAGTATTTATATCAACTAAAACAGATTTCAAAACATAGACAGACCATTACCAGAAATAAAGAGGAATATGATAGAATGATAAAAGAGTAAATTCATAAAGAAGATATAAGTGTATTCTATGTGTATGTACCAAATAAACGTTCAAATATATAAAGTGAAACTTAACTTAATCAAATGGAGAAATGGACAATTCCACATAATTGGAGATTTAACACTCCATTGTGGGCAACTGATAGAACAAATAGACAAAAAAAAAGAAAAAAAAGAAAAATCAGTAAAGATATAAATGATCAGAATACAATCAAATCCTTTGACCTAGTTGATATTTATAACACAACTAAATTCCTGATGAATACATATGTTTTTTTCAACAGTACATGGTACATTCACAAAAATAGACCATAAGATGTCTGAATAAATTTAAAAGAATGAATATCATGCAAGTATGTTCTCTGGTAACAAATCACAAAGGCAATTAGAAAACATTTTGAACTGAATGATAATAAAAATACAGCATAATGCAATTTGTGAAATGCAGCTAAAGCAGTACTTAGGTGAAAATTTATAGCTTAAAATACTAACATTAGAAAAGGTTTAAATCAATGATATCTAAGGAAGTAATTCACATTCAAAGAAAGTAGAAAAAATGAAACTAAAAATAGTGGATATTAGTAAAATAGAAACAAACACACAATAGCATAAATTAATAAATCCAAAATTTTTATTCTTTTAAACAACATCAAAATTGATAACTCCTTAGCTAGACTGATCAAGGCAAAAGGAGAAACGACACAAATTACTAACATCAGAAATAAAGGGATACAGATCTGAGAGACATTAAAAGGATAATAAAAGATAATAAGAAAATATTAGGAAAAATTTTATACCAACATATTTGACAATTTAGGTGAAATAGATAATTGTCTTGAAAAATAAAGCTTATCAAAAGTGACAGTAAATGAAACAGAAAATTTGAATATCCCCATTTTTATTAAAGAAGTTGAATTTATTATCAATAGTCTTTCCATAAAATAAACTCTGGCCCAGATAATTGCACTAGTGAATTCTATCAAACATTTAAAAAAGGAATTCTATACTATACACAAATTCTTTCTAAAAATAAAGGAGAAGGAAATACTTCCCATTACTTATATGTGGCCAATATAACCCCAATACTGAAATTGGACAGAGAAATAACAGAAAAAAGTAAATTACTATCAGTTATCCCTCAAGGACATTAAATCAAAAATAATAAAATTTTAGCAAATATAGTTCTGCAATATATTCAAAGAGTAATGCACCATGACCAAGTAGGGTTTATTCCAAGAATGCAAGGTTGGTTTTAGCATTTTTAACTCAAGTGATATAATTTACTATATAATAGAATAAATAACAACAACAAAAGATCATTTCAATAATTGTTTTAAACAATTAAAATTTACTTCCAATTTGTGATTAAAGGAAACTATTCTTGCAAACTAGGAATAAAAAGAATGTCTTCAGTGTGATAAAGATCATCTGCAAAAAGCTTACAGCTAATGTCATACTTAATATGAAATATATTCCCTAAAATCAGGAATAATCCAAGAATATCCACTCTTTTCATGTATATTCCACAGTAAACAAAAGACATTAAGTAAATGAATTAGCAAGCAATAGACCAGGATAAAATATTTGCAAAACATGTATCTGAGAGAAGAAAGATATCCTGAACACATAAAGAACTCCTACATTTAAATAATAAAGACACAAAACACCCAATTAACAATGGGCAAAACATTTTTAAATATATTTCACAAAAGAAGATATGGGAATGACCAATAAGCAATGAACAATTGCTCAACATCATTAATCAACTAGGAAATACAAATTAAATCCACAATGCATACACGAGAATGGCTTCAATTATATTGACTGGTAATATCAATTGTTGGTGAAGATGTGGAAAAATAGAACTCGCATACATTGACTGTGGGAGTATAAAATGGTGTAACCATTTTAGAAAAATAGCTTCACAGTTTCTTATGAAATTGAATGCATGCCTACCCTAAGATCCAGTAATCCCAACCATAGTTACTTACTCAAAATAAACTAAAAGAAACTTGTGTGAGGATGTTCATAGCAGCTTAATTCATAATAGCACAATCTGGAGACCCCAGAATAGATAAACAAATTAGTCTGTTCATGCAATGGCATACTACTCAACAGTAAAGTGGAAAAATTTACTGATATGTGCATGCGTCAACTTGGATAAATCTCCAAAACACTATGCTGAGTAAAAGAAGCCTTATACAAAATATACATGTGGCATGATTCTATTTATATGATATTCTATAACAGACAAATGTAATCTATGTTGGAAAAAAATTAGAACAAGGTTTACCTGCAGAGTAGTCAGGGGTAGCAATTAACTGGGAAAAGAAAAGAGAGAACTATCTGAGATTATGGTAATGTTCTATATCTTTCTATAGGGGCTTGAGTTACGACAGATGTATATATTATCAAAATTAAGCAAAAATATAGTTAAGACTTCTGTATTTCATTGTATGTAAAATTTACATCCAAATAAAATAACTGTCCAACAAATATTGAACTCTATCTAGTTAGTGATATGCATAATGAAGTATTTAGATGGAAATATTCAGATGTCTGCAATTTACACAGAAATGCCGTAAAATAGGTAGAACAATGTATGTATAGAGGGATGAATAGCTAGGTGTGTGATAAATGCAAGTCTAGTAAATGATAATGATAGAATCTAGATTACTGATACAGGTGTTGATGGTAGGATTCTTTCAATTCTGCATTCTGAAAATTTTTATAATACATGTTGGGAGGGGAAACTAAATGGATGAGCAAGTAATCAACGTTTTTCAGGGTTTGATTATTTAGCTGTAGTTTCAGCAACATAAGAGTTTTGTGTATTTATTTTTAAGTATGGTACTCGTTACCATATTTCTCTGCCAATAATCATCCTATCATGAAGAGACAAAGGAATCCAGAAGTGTTTTCAGACATTTCTGAACAACTGGCTTCTGCTTGGACAAAAGAATTCCTAAAGTCTCGCTTTGAGAACCAAATGTGTCTTTTAGCATGGGAGTAGATTAGGTTAACTTCTCCCTTATTTCGAAACCCTAGGGCTTGGAGCAGGTGGTGTGTGACTTTCAGTCTGAAACGGAGAAGTGCCTTCTTTATTCATCAGCCGTATCTGGAGGAATCAGTCTCTTGATTGACAGAGCCCCTGATGACCTTGTGCTTTACGTGCTATAATAGTACTGCAGGTGTCTTTCAAAAGGATGTTTCAGATAGGACAGTGAGCCCCCTTCCCTGGTAAATCATGCTTGGCCATATACAAATAAGATCTTTGTTTGGCCTGAGGCACGTGGTTAGAAATCTTCCATCTTCACTTTTTTTTTTTTTTTGGCCTGCAGTAAGGTTCTATAGTTTAAGAACTTCACTTTATCTTAACAGCTAGGCTTGTTTTCTAGCTTCTGTCGTGTTGCTTCACAAATTAAAGGATGGTGTCGAATCTAGATTTGGCTTAGAGAAAGGCTGTGGTCTCCTAGAGGTAATGATTGGTTGAGAGGAATCTGAATTGAGCTCCTCTCTCTGCGTAATAAGAACAGAATATTCATGAACAGAGTCACATGATGGATGGAAACCAGTAAAGGAACATTGATGAGCAGAGGCTATTGTACTGATGGTAATGATTCTTGATTCTTACTCGGGAGGGAATGTTGAGAAAATTTTGAAATGAGCACATTAACTCCTAGAAAGAAAATAATTTCCTCCTCCACATATGCCTTCTCCGATTCCTCCCCCTCTTCTTCCTCCTTCTCTTCCTCCCCTTTCTCCTACTCTTGTGACAATAAACTGTAAGATATGGATAGGTAGACATAGAGATAGAGATAGCGATAGATCCATATGTCTGCACACACATCTTTTTATAGGTAGGCAGATATGAATCTTGCTGTTTTTCAAATAATAAATTTGTGAATATAGGTGGCTCACTCTTACACTGATAGGGCGCATATTTAAAGAGGAGTGTTGCAGAAGGATGAATGAGAGTCTTCACCCAGGAGACAATGCGATTATGGACAAATTCTTCTTTGTTAAAAAATTAGCTTGTTGATTTATTTAGATCCGATCTTCTTCCAAAAAATAATTTGATGTACCTTAAAATATAACATACATATGCCATAATATCATCAAAACAGGAATAAATAAATACCACACAGAAGGAAGTAAAAATATATATACAAATACTAGTAAAATATATTCATTATAATAAAACATTACAGTTAATTTTACAATGGGTCATACATAGACTGCTTTTCAATAGGACAAGGGAAGCACAGCAGTTCTTTAGTACAGAAAACCTTTGCCTGTGCTAAATTTTTAAAGAAATTTAATATACTCTGCATGAATATTTATGGAGTTCTTTAGTTTAAAAAGCTCTCTCCTTTTTTCATTAATACTCACAAATCTGTAAGTATTTTTTGTCTCATTTTACAAAAGAATAGATTGCAGCTCAGAGAAGTATGGTTTGGTGACTAGTAAATTACAGAGCAGGAATTCCAGCCTGTATCTTTTAACCCCAATCCTGTGCTCTTTCCATGTCACCATGTCAGGTACATCGGCCACATTAACGATGCCTGTTTTCAACAGTACGTTTATTGAAGATGCAGCAGTGGGGATAGCATATGACCATTTCCTGTATTGACCCTTGGTTAAAAGCTGAGGGCATAGAGGTCAAAGCAAAACTCATTGAGTGACTTGCTGTGTAGAGATAATTTACTGAGGTCGTGGTATTTTGCTTTCCAATAATTTAAATTTATGTGAGTTTGAGACTTTAGACTAACTGAAGGAATTGAGGCAAAATATGTCCTTTAGACTAATGATCTTATTACTATTTTCTTTTCCTTCTTTTTTATTTTTTATTTTCTTGATTGGAAATTTTACCAGTCAGGGTCCTGGCAGGAAACAGATGGCACCACTCAAACTGGGTCATTAAAGTGAGTTTAATAAAGGGAGTATTAAAAAGGAGTGGGTAGAATTCAGGGAAATCAACAAGGGACAGTGCAGGACTTCCAGAGAGGAGCCAGTCAAGGAGCAACACTCTTCCAAGAAGGGAGCTAGAGCAACAAATTCCTTGATAAACTCTCAGACATTCTGCTGGGGCTCCCATTGACCAAACTCAGCGTAAAGGTAGAGGACAATGGGAGCCTGTGACACATCCCATGTAGGTCAGCGTCCATGGACAAAGAGCAGGGTGGAGAAGAGGGCAGTGCCAACCAGGAGGTTCACATCAACATGAAAATGGGTAGACATGGTACAGGAATGTGTTCTCTGGAAAAAGCAAACAGAGAGAAATTTGGTAAATACTAATCAAAGAAAGACCTATCTGTTCTCAGTTATAGCTAGGGATGGTTATAATATAGTTTAGGTTAAAAAGCAGGAAATGGAAACAAACTTTTCTTAAACACCAGTATGTTCCAGGTCTGTGTAGATTTCTTTCATTTAATTCTTGCACTGATAACATTGGACATTATCATCACCATTATATATGCGAGAAACTAAGGCTCAGAGAGGCTAAGGAATTTATCCCACAAAATAGCTTGTAAATAGCAAATCAGAGATTTGAATCCAGGACTTGCTAACATTACAGCCTGGAAGCTTTTCATTTTTGCAGTTTTCCTGCCCACTTTATTTGTATGTCACCAGAGGAAACCTGTAACACATCTGCACTAAGATAGAACCTCAGTGTTTCTGAAGAAGCAGTTTTGGATTACTTACATATATAAACAAGTGTTCCGTCAAGACCAAAAGTTAACACTCAAGAGAATATGGAAGAGTATAGAATTGAAATTTGGAAACTTGAGAGACAATAACTAGTCATAAGCCTTTCCCATAATGATAGCAGCCATTTATTGAATATTTAAAATATAGACTAATTTATGAGCACTAAATCAATTCATTTTCATATTAATCATATAAAGATGAAGTTGAAAAGTGAAGCATAGAAAGAGTGAATGAGTGAAAGGGATTGAGACAGAAGTCAGATTTCTCTGGATAAACCTTGTTTCCACGATTATAAAGCAAAATAAAATAATAAGTGAAAAAAGAAAAAATTTTTCCCCAAAACAGAAAAAATAATTTAATTTACTTGATATAAATTTGTTGGCATAACTCCATAGGGAGGAACATTTTTAAAGTTATTTAAATCAGCATTTCTTTGTACATCTTTAATGGGATGTACCCAAAGTACAAAAAAAAACCACAAAAAACTAAAAAGAAAACCTGAAACTGGTGTAATAATATTGTGAGTAATATTGTTGTTATTCTGAAAATATTATGCATGCATTATATGTATAATTAATATGGTATATAATAAAGCAATATCACATTAACGTAATTACTGTCAATAGGACCTAAGATTTTTAGATTAGGAGAAAAAAGAGGTATAAATATAAAAATCAAAGAATTTGAATAAAACCCTGTAATTTGTACTTAGAACTGGAAATATCAGTATGTATTTATACCATACAGTGTTGTACACTGGAAAGATTTAGAAGTATAACAAATTCAGTAGCAAGAAACACCACCAGCAACCAGATTATGTTCTCTAAATAGCTTTTCCTACTACAAGAGGCAGGCTGCTTGGAGAAATGGCTATATGAGATGTGCTTGGAACACCTTATCATTACCAGAAAGTAAAGAAACCATCAGAAACTGCTGAGGCCATGCCAAAAGGACTCAGGAACAAATGTGAAGAGACTCCCACTGGACCAATATGAGGCAATTTGAGCATCTATAGGAATAATAAATTTATGGGTTAAAACACACTACAATGTGAAAAAATAATGATATCATAATTATTTTTGAAGAGGAAAAAAAGTCATTGACAACCTTTGAATTATGTGAAAGAACCAATTCTCATTTTTCTGAAAATTAGTAAATAGAGAAAGGATTAAGTATTCCACCTGCTTTTCCTTTACAACGTCAGGATAACCAAATATCCTGAGGTTTATCTTCATAAAAGTATCCCAGCTAACAAATGAAGGAGGAAAGAATTAGATTACCGTATTTCAAACATCTAATGAAATAGTGGATCTAGGTAATGATAATCAATGGTTACTAACATCATAAAAAGAGAAAAATGTGGACACTGTACCTCCTGTTGAAACTATGAAGTACATTCTATGAAGTATTTTTTGCCAAAACATCAACCTAAGAGAGATCAAGTTTCTGGATATAGCTATGAGTTCATGGGAAATACAGTGCTGGAATGACATGTTAAATATGACCAAAGAGTTGGGAATCAAAAAAATCCAGAATGTGGGAAATTGTACAGAACATCACTAAAGACTTTTATTTCTTCAATAAATTGTAAGGAAAATGAAAGAGGGAGGAGAAGCTATAGTTTAAAAGAAACTCATAAAAATGCAATATGTGGAAATTGTTTGGATCTTGATTCAAAGAAACAAACTGTAAAAACAAATTTATGAGATAATTAGAAATGTTTGACACAGAGTTGGTTTTTTATGATATGAAGTAATAATAACAAATATTTATATAGATTAATGGTATTATAGTTATGTTCTTTTAAGTAATTCCTACTCTTAGAGATACTTACTAAAGAAACAATATGATATGTGGAATTTGGTTCAAAATAATATTGGGGTTGGGAGCTTAGGGTTATATGGCAGGGTTGATATTTGCTGAAGATGGGAAATGGGTATGTGGAGTTCATTATATTTCTCTTACATATATGTTTTCATTATTATACAACAAAGTTTTTAAAATGTGTTCCAATAGGTGGACATTACTAAATTCCACCTGTGGATGGTTCAGAGATCTGTATAATTTAAGAAAACCAGTCTAAATTAAAAACAAATAGGTCATCCTGTCATAAATTTAAAACTGTGCTTCCACAAACCCTTCTACATGTAATGGGTAAGAAGCTTGGTCTATAAACGTCAGTGTGTAAGATAAAGAACTTTTTCAAAAATTTTCTGGAACCCAATTTAGGTTCTAGTTAAAGATCCAAAGAGTGAAAATATGTGGAAATTTAATTGCAGTCGATTGGGGATTATCACCTACTTTTTCCTGGCATGCATTCAAGGTCAGGGGAGTTACCGTATTGTTATAGTTTGGGATTAGGGGGCATCAGGTCCTCGTGTCACCTGTCCATGCTGACATCTGTTGAAACATGCATCATGCTATCTACTCCTTGATCTGTTAGTCCATGCAGACCGCCAGGAGTCATCCCTTTTTCCCATCCTCAAGAATCCTTCAGGTCTGGCTTTTACCAGTTGATGATTTGGTCTGCCTTTCAGGTGCATTCTTTCAACACCAGGCTGTGCTACAGAGAATTTTTGTGAGGTTCTCCCAGCCCTGTCTGCCTGGATACACAGCAGAGTCGCTTCTTTTGGGGGGTCTTGCCCCTCCCAGAGATTCTACCTTGAAAGGAAGCACAAGTCCCTTCTGCTTTTCCATTCCACAAACACTTCCAGGGTTCATCTCGTTCCTTCCATGTCTGGCCCTCAGCCCCACACCGGGTCAGTGAAGGATGCTTCCCAGGTACCCACTAATGTCGACTATACTACCGTACCCTCCAACATCTCCTCTTTCCACCTCAGAACACTGTTCTAGTCTTGGAAGTAAGAAGCTTTGTTCATATTTTTTCATATTTTTTACTCTGCTCTGAGTCATTTCTATTTCTCTGAGAGCTAGGCATTTGAAATTCAAAGACCAAGAAGAGACTCTTATTTCCTTTCTGAAACAGCCCCTTCCCAGTGGGAATGAATGAACTGCCTAAGTAAGAGGAGGGAAGATAGGAATAATAACATTAAAATATTTTTGAATATAATAATAATAACAGCAGCAAACACTAAGTGGCAAGTATGATTTAAGTGCTCTACATATATTAACCCGTCTAATTCTCATAATAACGCTATGAAGTACATACTGTTATCCCAATTATGAGTCTTGGAACTGAGGCACAGAGAGGTAAAACTACTTGTCCAAGATTGCACAGCTAGTTAGTGAAGCCCTAGAATTCCAATCAATTCCAGTCTGGCTCTAGTCTGTGCCCTTTAAATCATTAAGAAAGATATGGTGGGGAAAAAAATACCAAATGCATTTGAAAGTCCTAGTCAGGGTCTTTTTTGTATGTATATTCCTTTTTTTTTTAAATCACCAGATGTATACAAGTTTCCCCCGCCATCTGAAAGTTGAGTGTTCATATGAAACTTTTCATAAGCCCAGGTAGTGTGAAGCAAAGAAGCAATTACCATTAATTTATACGGAAAAAAATTTTACTGTTTAGGACACTTATGTCTTTATTTCCTTCACCACAATCAAAACGTTTAATTAGTCTAGTTGTTTTTTGTTTGTTTGTTTGTTTGTTTGTTTGTTTTTTATGCTAAGTGTAAATGCCCTTACTAGACGTTTCAGGCTTTTCTGATATATTAGGACACATCTTGCTAACAAATGCACAAAGTCAAGGTAAAGCAGAGAAATGCTCACAGAGTACAAAGCTATGGAGGCTTGATGCTGAGATGCTCAGTGTAGTTCCCGGGGAAGGAGCAAGCCTGGCAGTGCCACTCTCACTGCGTGGGGTGCCCGCTGCCTCTGTAATGGTTCCCTGTAAAACAGATGTTGAATTATTTTCACCTTTTTTCGTAAAAGCGAAAATCCTCTTCAGATTTCTTTCGGTTAGCGAAAAGAGGTACTAGTGTAGGTGTTTTATAAAAGTGAAGTCGCGTAAGGCGAACTTTCAAAAAGCAGGGGATACCTGCAAAACTGTCTGCCTCTCTAATTTTCTTTTCTTCAGCCACAAACAATGCAGATAATGTGGAGGAAGAAAGAAACTTAATACCGTGTTTCCCCGAAAATAAGACCTAGCCGGACCATCAGCTCTAAAGCGTCTTTTGGAGCAAAAATTAATATTAAGACCTGGTCTTATTTTACTATAATATAAGACAGGGTCTTATAGAATAGAATAGAATAGAATAGAATAGAATAGAATAGAATAGAATAGAATAGAATAGAATAGAATAGAATAGAATTAGAATGTAATGTAATATAATGTAATGTAATATAATATAATGTAATAGATGCCGGGTCTTATATTAATTTTTGCTCCAAAAGATGCATTAGAACTGATGGTCTGGCTAGGTTTTATTTTCAGGGAAACACGGAACTTACTGAAGTCTCACAGATACATGTCACTATAGCACTGGAATTTATATTATTTAATTTCCATTTTATTTCAGTTGAGGACACTAACCTTTAGCTTAACTTATGTTCAGATGGACCCACAGTGAGGCAGTGGGAGTGCTGTGATGAACACCCAAGGCCATCCCATTGACCAAGGTCATGCTTATTCCCCAACCACACAACAGAGCTTAACTGCGTTTTGACCTGAAATTGAAGGTGGGCAGTTGCAAGGCCCCTATGAACATCAGACCCTGCCAGGGCACAGGAGATTCAGACCTTGGGCCTGTCAAGCAGACACCTTTTCACCAGCTGTGACTCTGCCTGCCTATACGCAGCATTAATGAAAAGGCTAAAGAAGTAACAGATGGAACACACTCCAACTTTCCAATCAGGGTTCTCCCATCTCCTCTGGCTGCTCTCAGCGCTGTGCATCATCTGCATTAAAAAGCCCAGTGGATCTTTTTCAGCTGCTTCCCGTCAGCCCGCGTAACGTCCTTTCTGACACTCCTCTGGGAGCAGCCCGTGTTGTGCAATAACAGGCTGAAGAGGGTACAAATAATTAGAACTTAGATTGTCAACTTGGTCTTCAAAGTCAGTCACACAGAAAATGCACTGGCTTGACATATGATGCACAGTGCTGTGTTCTAAAAGTAAAACTGCTTATTTGGGGGGAAAGTTTTGATAGCATATGTATGTGTCCCAATCACTCATTTTTATGGGAGCAGAGGCAATAACATTGATTAAGATGAATTCTTTGGAGCCAATGTCAGTTAATTTAACTTTGGTTGTTCACGGAGTACCATTCATTTAACTTTCCCTTTTCTTCTCTTCCCTCCCCCGCCAACCATCAGAGATGACATTTAATGTAAACAGTCGTTTGTAGATATAACTCTTGAAAATAGTCATTTGTATTTAGAAATAAAAATGCTCCGGTATAGAAGCATGATGATCTCTGTGAGTAAGAATTTGTTGAGATACAGCTGTGCATTGCAAACTTGTTACAGGAACCCTAGATTGATTCACAGAAAACACGCGCACCCAGACACACACACCTTGACTGAGGTTAAACTGCTCTCCTCCTCTTCTTGTCATAATAACTTAACGTAATGATAGTGCTGTCATTATAAATATTTGGAGACTTCTGCATCTTGATAATTGATGGATTCTGAATGTTGGAGAACTCAGAGAATAATTTTTAAATCAGCACGAGCATCATGTTCAAAGTGTTTCCTTGGATTTTCAGAATGAAAACCAGAACCAACCTCTATTTCTTAAGAAATGATTGCGAAGCGGGAGCGAGGCAAATGCACTCAGACCTCTGTTATTTCTTAGGTCTTTCTCCGGTAAATTGAGAATGGTACCTCCCCTCTGTGAATCTGCCATCCCCACATGGTGGCCCGGGTGCCATCCACCTGCTAGTGTCAGCTGGAACCCACCAGAGCATATGGCGGCTCACATATTGCCTAGTCCCAGGATGGTTCGGGAACACTGGTCACCTGGGCTCTGTTTGCAAGTGGTGTGACAGCAGCTGTGGGATGCCCAGAGACTGACAGACTCTTGCTGTTCTTGCTAGTGGGAAAGAAGAGCACGGGAAACAGAAGGGAGATGTTTTCATGTACCATGCAGCCATGACGTGACTCTTCTGTAAAAGAACACACTGCTTTCTGGCTTTCGCCACTGTGAACAGATACAATAGGAGGGAAACTGTGTTGTTGTTTTTTTAATTTTATTTTATTTACAATTGCTAGTGAATTGTGGTAGGCAGAATTATGTCCACCTTCTCATTCGCCAGAACCTGTGACTGTGTTCCCTTACATGGCAAAGGGAATTAGGTAGCAGTTGGAATTAAGGTTGCTAATCATTTGACTTTAAAATAGGGAGATTGTCCTGGATAACCTGGGTGAGCCCAGTGTAATCACAAGGGTCCTTACATGGGGAAAGGGAGGCAGAAGAGGCGAGAGTGATGCTGTGTGAGAAAGACTTGGTCTGCTTTGATGGCTTTGAAGATAGAGAAGAAGGGCCATAAACCAAGAGTGTGTGCGGCCTCTGCAAGCTGGAAAGGGCAAGAAACGGATTCTACCCTAGAACCTCCAGAAAGAAACACAGCCCTGCCAGCACCTTGATTTCAGCCCAGTTTGGCCCTCTGAAATACAGAAACTAACATAATAAATGTGTCTTGTTTTGAGCCACTAAGTTTGTGGTAATTTGTCACGGCAGCAGTAAGAAACTGATAACATGGGAGTGATGGCTTGACCTGGGGTTCTCAACTTTAGAGTACATTCGAATTATCTGGGGAGCTTTTACAGCCCTCACATTGGGGTCACACCCCAGACCAATCACGTCAGAATCTCCGGGAGTGGGAGCCAGAGGTTTTGTAAACTAGATGATTCCAGTGTACAAGCAAAGTTGAGATGCAATGATTTGTTGGCTAGAGAACCCTGACGGTGTTTGAAGTCAAGAAAGCTGGGTTCAAATCCCATTTCTGTCATTTCAAGATTGAGCTTATCTTATTTCACCTGCCTATTAATGCACATGTACACGTATATTTGTAGATATAAATGTATTTGGAAACAAATATGCTCTGGTATATACCTAAGTGCAGTGGTCTCTGTGACTAAGAAGGGATATTTTTATTTATAAAATATAAGCATATTTGCATGTATGTGTACACACACATGCACACAACCTTTCTGTAAAATGGGAAGTTCTTAGCACGTGAGGATGTATATAAGAGTTTAGCACACGGTAAATGCGTGTAAGAAAGTTATTTTGGTATAAGTAGTTGAGAGCTACTAAAGAGATTTTTTAAAGTTCTTCTTTGGTAACATCAAAAAATGTGCTTATTTTCCTATTTTATGGTTTTCTGGGCCTGTGGATGAAAAAGGGGTGCTGTAATATATCATAAATTCCTAACTGGGCTGGTCATGGTGGGTAGTCATGCCCCAGGCCTGTGACTACTTTAGTGAAAGGTTTTAAGCCAGCCTTGTCCATTGTTTTTGTGCATCCAGGTTAACACACCTTTGAAATGCCAGAGGTAATACCCCTCCAAGGCATAACCACCCTCAGGAGGGCACATTCAGACCCCACCTTGCTTTCTCTCACTATCATGTAATTCCTTACGTTCCCTCCTTAATTCCAAATGCATAAAAGAAACTGCAAAACTGTCATTCTCTGGAGCATTTTAGATCTTGCTTCCCAGCAATTGTCATCAGATTTGGCTCAAGTAAAGTCTTATAAAAGTTCTTTAGAGGTTTGAGCGCTTCTTACTTCATCGACAGGCCTATCAGACTCAAAGTATGTTCTAATGTGGGAGCCATCCTTAAATCAATGTCACATAACTGACACCTTGGGAAAAGTAAAGTTATTTTATGAAAGTTTTTTAAAATATATATATTAATACACTTAACCCCTTATTTGAGGTTTGTCTGCACCTCTGCATGAACATTTGGGCTCTGATTGTAGGCCGTGAACTCAGGCAATTTCCTTAACCTTGCCTGGAGCCTTTGTCTCCATGTCAGTGAAACAGGGACCACAATTCTCCTCTTTCCTATAGTTGCAGGGATTAGAGAGTGCAAATGTAAAGGATCCAGCACAGTGCCTGGTCTGCAATCATGACTTGATAAATGAATTGTTATAGTACTATAGGTCAAGTCCAAATCCAACAAATGGGATGGATGAATAAAGTGGAAATTCAGTGGTTGTGAGACTAGAAAAGAGCGTGTTGCTAGGCACGGAATCAGTGAGGAAATTCAGGGCTTTGGCTGGGCCAGATGTTCATCATTGTACAGGTGCCAGGCAGGTGTGGCAGAGGTGGGCACAGCTGTGTGAAAGAGCTCGAGCCTGCTAAGTAGCCGACATTGAGCCAAGCCCCTGGCGATGTGGAGACATAGAAAATCTGGTGGACTTCATGGACATTTAAGGTGCAACAGACCAGCCTGTACCCAGATGACGCAGATGTTTTCAGTTCCAACTCCCACCTCTGTTGTTAATCCCTTGAGGGCTGGGACTGTGGCTAAAGGTTCTCTGTCATCTGATTCCCTGGTTCAGACCTGGGCACACGGCAAATGCCACAATAAAACCTCGCTGTTTGCTTAGTTCATAAGAGTCACATAAAAATAATTAAGAGAAATGTAACATATTCTGTCCTCCTTTCAATTTCAATAAGTGGAAAGTACCATGGTTCTTAAAATCAGGGATACTGGGCTGGAGTTTGGGCCACAGAACTCAAGTGGGTGAGCCCAGGCTTACGGTTTGATCTTGGCTAAGCCACTGGTCTTTCGTAATGTCAGTTCATCTGTTTGGTGGTGATGGAGTGATAGCAGTTTCTGCAGTACCTAGCGCACAGGGTAAGTGCCTCGATCAAGTGTGATGAGTGTGAAAGTTTTCCAAAAATTTGAAATAAAGTAATAATTTGAGGTTCAATGGAGGTAAAGCTCACATCTGGTTGGGGAGCTAAGAGAAGTGTTTTTGAAAACGTTATCCAAGCGTAGTAGCTAAAGAAATTTTCTTTATTCAGGATTCAGACTCTCCTGTTTTCCGGGTGCCACTGGTAGAAGTATGTTAATGGGAATGATGGATGGGAGGGGCATGGGCTGTGAAGCCACACACACCTGGGCTCAAATCCCAAGGCATTCGCATTCGTTTACTGTATGTGGAACCTCAGCCAAGCCTGTTCCCCGACCCTTAGTCCTTTTCTACAAGCAGGAGGGATGATCTCAATATGGCAGGCCTTGCTCTTATGAACTTTCACTGCATGCCTCTGGCAGCGCCTACTCCTTGGTATGTGAAGTCGCTCAGTGTCCCTCCCCGTCCCCTGAGGCTCTCTCAAGAAGTGCGATTGTTTGTAAGACCGATTATAGTTGGAGGCCTTCTCCTGCTAAAAGACAATAATTATTTATTTTGGGTTATTTTTAAAGACTTATAATGAGATATAATTTGTATGTATTATTATATGCATATAGATGTATATAGACGTTCTTACAATGCCAGTAAAGCGAAAGCTCTATCAATCCCCTTTTTAAAGGGAGGTTTCCTTTTTAAAAAATCAATTTTCATCAGAGAAATATGAAACCTCATTATTGTCCCATCATACTTCAAGGATCCGACAACTGGAATTTGTTCTCTTGCAATACAGTCGAATCTAAGACCATCTTCAGGACTCTCTGGAGAAATGCACTGAGCAGCCCTAGTGATTTATGGCTCGGCGAGTTCTTCCTGGGTTCTGATTGAGGCCAGATCAGCTGTCTGCAGCCAGTCCTACAATGCCTTCTTTATTCACTCTGCCTTTTCCTCTTGCTGGGAACATACCACTGTGGTATAGTATACAGGAAAGAACATGGGACCAGGAATCAAAAAATGATAATGCACAAAGCCTAGTGCTTCCTGCTACTAGCCAAGTAGCACCAAGTAATAGAAACTCTGCCTCTTACCTTCCTCATCTGTGAAATTATGTCCTAAGATTGCTATCAGCATTGAATGATGTCATGTCTTAAGATCTTGAAGTATTTCTAAAATATGAGACACTGTTATACTGCATATAACGAAGAATGGAAGAGAGTTTAGAAGGTACAAGAATAGAAAGTAATAGATTCAATTGCTTTTACTCTCTTCTAGGAATACTCCTCATTTCATAAAATCCCATAGGGTTCATCCTTTGCTATTGTACAATATCTACTCACGCTGCAATTTATAGCTCTAGAATGGTTTGTAATGAAGGCCTTTCATTCAACAAATATTTTTCAAGCACCTACTAAGTGCCAGCCCTGATCACACCAATGAACAAAACAAACAAAAAGTCCTGTCCTCGTGGTTCTTATGTGACTTTAGGAAAACCCAGAGATGGTGGTTCCAGAGAGTTCTCTGACACACAGCTGCCCCAGTGAGGTCCCAGGGGCTTATTTTCCCCATCTTCCACCCAATATAATCCTGAGGCCCAGATCTCTGAGAAACCCACTACTTGGCTTTAGTCCAGGGACAGGCATTTGGAATGTTAAGTCAGGCCAATGCTTGGTGCTCAGAAGTTGGACGGGAACCATGTGCTGAGTGCCAGCAATGCTGTTTGAGAACTAGTATCTGGGTTTAATTTCCACTGTCTGTCAGAGGGAAGCTTTGATCAGGCCCTGCATTTTTTCACTTCTCCTAAGTGACTGGAGGCTACTACTGGCCCATTACCACTGCCTCCGTGTGAGCTCTGGGTTGGCCATGATATTAGAGATTTATTTGCATGAATTTCCCCCCACATTGCCCTGCCCATCGCTTCGGTCTCTCCCCGCCAGTCTTGGTATCGTTAGTGCTAGGGGCTCAAGATGGGAGTGAATGTGTGTCCAGGAAGGTAAGGGATGGGAAATGGGGTGGGAGACCCACACGCGTTGCAGAAGGAAGTGCAGCACGAGTAAGTGACTGCAGCTGGCATTTAATGGCTTTTCTTCTCTGCCATCATTTTCCTTTAAGCCCAAAAGAAACTCTTTGTAATACGTGTTAAAATTATGGTTCAGATTTCTGATGATCAAGTTACATAGATTAAAGTAATGGATACCAGACTCCGCATCAATTCAGGTATAAATATGGATGAAATGAATGTACATTATCCACTGTTATAAATCTGTGTGTTCAAGGAAAGACATAAATCTCCCAAACCTTTCCTACCTCAGGGTATGAAGGGTTTTTGTTTTGTTTTTTTCTTTTTCAGTGTTTTCGATGAAATTATGATTTGGAGTAATTTGCTGGTTTTGCAGAAAACCTCTGGGTTTTTTTGTTTTGTTTTGTTTTTCTTCCTTTTTTTTTTTTTACAAGAAAGGGTAGAGTATATTATTTATAATGGCGAGTCATTAAAATGCTCCAGGAAGTCATCACTGCAGAGGGGGTTGGAGAGGGAAGGGGTTATACGGCATTCCAGATGTGCATGTGTGGAGAAGGGCCATGCATTTGGAGAAATTTATAGCACCTGGCTCCATTGTAAAGGGTTCTTGGCCTGGGGCATTCTGTCCTCTTCCCCTCCCCTCAGCCCTATCAACACTGTACATTCATGGGCTCAAAGGTGTCAATGCATGATGGACACATGGCTGCAGGATGTTGTGGTCTGGATGGGAAGACTGGGTTCTCACTCCACAGGGCTGGTGAAAGTGTCTGAGCTCCTTGCAGCCTGGGGCCTTACAGGAGCAAGAAGAAGCCCCCTGGGAAGGGGGAAGAACAAAGCCTCATGCTGTTCAAAAATGCACCCCTCAGCTGTACTGTTCAACAGCTACACGTTTGGTCACCTTAGTTTACCTCTTTTGAGTTTCACAATCTGTAACTTGAAGGCGATAATGCACATTCCATAAGGTTGGTATGAGGACTAAATAAGATTATGAGTGAGAAGGCACCTAGCACAATTCCTTCCCCTTCCTGCTGAAACTCCCAACTTGTAGGGCTAAACGACTCAGACGCCATTGTCCCAAGTGGAATTGCATCATGAACTTTCAGCCGTACTCCAGCTCCCCTGAGCTGAGACCACTGCTGACCCCACACGGAGCTCAGCTGTGTCTGTAGTCCCAAGTAGTAAACGAAGAACTGTGCAAGGAGGCCCAGGCACTTTCTATGGTATTGCCCCTCTTTCTTCCTCTGCAGCATCCACATTAGCAAAAACCACTTTGTCCTCATTCCAGGCAGCAAAAGGGAATATGGGGAAAGTAGGGCATGCCCCTTCCCTTTCAGGACCAGCCTGGAAATGACCTACCTCACTTTCCTTCACATTCCACTGGTCAGAACTTAGTCATATGGTGCTACCTAATTACGAGGGGGACTGGGAAAAGTATTCTTTATCTGCGGTAGCCATGGACGCAGCTAAATTCCCTTACCGTGGAGGTAAGGGAGATGGCTATTGGGGGATAACTGGCTGTCCCTTCCTGAGGGGGTCACAGGGAGTTGTGCCAGAAAATCAAGTAGAACCATATGCTTGTAGAGAGAGTGTCAGGTGGGGAAAAGAAGATTGTTATCTAATGGGTCATGAAATGTGTTTATGTCTAATAATAAGATTAATTATGATGTTGATGTGCAAATTCCAGAGGCCAAGGTAACTGGGCCTGTCCTGTTGTGGGTCAAGTAAAGCTTACTTTTCTCTGCAGCCACAGGCAGTCAAGTCACCATATGCCTGCCCAATGCACTACATGCTTTTTATCTTTGTACTCCCAGTGCATATTCCATGGCCTGCCACAAAGCTATTGATTCAATTGCTGAATGAATGAATGAATGAATGAATGAATGAATGAATGAATGAATTCGAGAGTGTGAGAGTGAAGTAAAGACAAGTGGGGACTAGGCAACAGGGTGGTAGTGATTTCAATGGGCACTGTCATAAAACCAAATCATCTCCACTCTCTTGAGCCACCATCTGCTTAACTCTTAAAAGATGGCCTTGCTTCTCATTTATACAGATAAAAGAAAAGGCAAAAATTATCTACACTGGTCCAGCAAACTTACCGGCCTGCAGGTCCATCCTTGCTTTCTTCCCTTCTGTTATATTGGGCGAAGCATTCTTCCAGGACCTACGGTCCTCCCTTTGCTCCTCAGAGTCTTATTCCAACATTATGCCCTCTCATTCACCTTCACATTCTACCTTTTCTTCTGGATCCTTCAGAATTTAAATAGGTTCAAATTTCTCCCATCATATATATATATATATATATATATATATATATATATATATATATATATTCATTCATCCTCTAGCTACAATTGTATCTTTCTCCCCACCTTCTTGAAACAGTTGGCTAAATGCACTGTTCCTACTTCTATACTTCCCACTTCCTTTTCATTCATCACACTGATGTTTGGGGCCTATCCCTACCTACCCTGGTCCAGCTGGTCAAAGTCACTGATGATCTTCCTGTTGCAATTACCAAGGGCATTTTACAGTTCTTATCTCACTTGGTCTCTTAAAAGCATTTAACCTTGTCGACCATTCCCTTTTTGAGAAGCTTCTTCCCATGGCTTGTGTAAAACGCCACCCATCCTGGTTTTTCTCTTATCTTGGGGTGCTTGTTTTACGTCTCCTGTGGATTCTCTTCCTCTGCACATCCTTAAATGTTAGTGTTTCTCAGGCATCTGTCCTGGGCTATCTTCTATTCTTACTCTACACACAGATGCCTGGACATCTCACCCACTGCCTTTATTTCTACACATATGTAACTTATACACATAAGATGTCCAAATGTATATATCTAGCCCACTCTTCCATCTAGAGCATGCAAACCTAACTGCCTCCAGGACATCTCCATTTAGATATTCTAGAGGCTAAAAATCTCAAAAACACTAAAATAACTAGAACACTTCGTATCTAACATTAGATTTGGGCTCTACCACTCACTATTCTTGTGACTTGCTCATGTCTCATTTGTCAAGTGAAGGTAAGGATAATTCAGGATTATAGTGGGATCAAATGGATTGATACATGAGACTGTGCTATGTGTGCTGAGATGCACGTGAAGGATGACAATGACTTTATATCACCAACAAGGCTTTATTGAGTCCCTACAGTGTCTGGTATGGTTCTGGATGTTCTTGTGAATATTGAATGGAACAATCCGTGACTCCTGTCCTAAGGACCTTACAGATTGATTAGGAAAGGGGAACGTGAAATAATGAAGCTTTAAACTTTGATTTAGGCAAAAGAGCTTGCAAAAATTGGAAAAGCCAATGGCATCACCAGTGGAGTTCCAGAAGAGTCCTCTATTTCCTTTCTGCCTTACTCATCCTATTCTCAAAGATACTACCCTGCCCAGAGCCCAGAAAATATAGCCCTAGTTATCACATATGACCTCTCACCCACAGCCAGTCATTTGGACTGGACTCCACCTGGCCTGGACTGAGCGGGTCAGAATGTCTCTCTCAGGGAGATGTCATTCAGGCAGTGTTGAGAAGTGATAATGTAACAATGACGCCAGATTTCATGCCGTGGGGACATCTAACTAAAGGTTATGAGTACCAAATGCCAAAAATCTGGCAGTGAAAGGGAAAATGGAGCAGATAAGCAGAGAGAAGTGGAGATGAAAGACGAGGGAGAACAGTGGAGAGCAGAAGCTGGAAGTCGGCTTTTCAGTTCTCTTGAGACCTGGCTGGGTTTCCTGCAATCATGTTAACTTGCAAATCCAAGTCCTCTGCTCATTCTAGTATCACATGGCACCATATCACATCTATGCTTGTTTTTTAAATTATAGGAAGCTATTTCAGTATTATGCTCCTTAGTCATTTACCAAAGTAGATTTACATTGCAGTTTGATTCAAGTTGACCAGAATATATGAGCATTTGATGTTTTTCTACCTCTAGTTTCTAATGGGAATTACTTCCTTTCATGCATCCATTACACATTAATTACTTTAATAATAATAACAACAGTAGTAGTGTCTTAATTTTATCGTGGTTTACTATTTCCAAAGAGATTTCACACACATGATCTCATGTGAGCCTCAGGATAACTCTGTGTGGCTCAGAGAGAGTAAGTGAATTATTTCAAGTTACACAGCAAGATCGGGTCAGAAATTGAGGTTGACTCTTAATCCAGTTCCGAGGCAGATTAAAAGTTCACACAGTGCATTGTCTAACCTGAGATAAGTATGTGTGCAGATACCTCTCACATCGCAAAGGCTTAAGTCATTCTTGTTTGCCTTTATATTCAAATTCCCAAAGTTCCAACAGAGGAAAAACCCAAATTCAGCTGAGTTCACCAACATTCTCTAATTTCTTATTAGATGCTAGCTCTGAGCTCTAAGCTCCAATTTTTTGTGAACGGGCTGGCTGGGTTTGAAACATCTGTATTGGAGCAGGTAGACAGCCAAGTCCGACCTGTTAAAACATCAAGTGTAACTTTCAACTTCTTTACAGTGATCGAGGTTGTATTACTCAGGGACAGGAGTCAGCTGTTTTTGTGGAAGCTTCCCCACTATTCAGCTCTGACATCTGGCTCCCAGGACACCTGATCTAGAGGATGCTGCAAGCAACGTAGCGTGGTAGCTCAAGGCTTCTGCTACTGAGAGCAAGAGCTTTCATGTGATCTCATAAAACTTGCAAAAGCTGCTCGATCATTCCTGGGACAGCCATCTTTCACATCTATACTGAGAGGAGGAGACAGTCCAGTTTTAGTCTCCCTTTCTAAAAAGCGGGCTGAAGGAATGCTCCCAGATAGTCCCCAGTCTCAAGAGGCAGAGAACTTTCCTGGAGGAAGAACTGCAAGGTGATCTCTTTGTGGTGTACTCTGAGCACAGGCTTGGACTAGTAGCATGCCTGCCCGCCTGTCCCCACTCTCCAAGGTCTCTGCCTTTCAGAGCAGGACCCCGTGCCTCACCTCTCTTGCAAATGCACAGAATGAGGGCCGATTATAGAAAAGGGATGCAGTGTGGCGGTTAGACTGGACGGTGAGCATAATGAACAACAGGATACTACACTACCAGTCATACGCCACCCAGCATTCCTACCTCTCTCCAAGTTCCCTAAGATAAAAAGGGAAACGATTAGACAACAAGACCCTGATTAAAGATGCACAAATCAGGGCCACCAAAGCTTAGGTTTTGATCCAATTCCCTAACAGATTATTGGTCTTCATTTCAAAAAATTAGTTGGTCTTGGAAAAATAGCTGAGACCCCTCGGTTTCTAAGGAATGGAAAGAGTAACTGTCAGGCATAGAATCAGCCTTCAAGCCTCCTTCCAGTGTGACAATCTCAGAGCTGACCTCCAGAGCCTGGATAGCTCAGCTTGTGGACTGTCTCCTCTCAGGAGGAGCTCCATGTCTCCTCTTCCTCGGCCCTCCAGTAAATCCCTGCTCATGCGAGTCCTAGGGCTTCAGAAAGGAAGCACCAAAGGGGTTGGGGTGCCTGCTACTGTGCTACATGTTTAGTTAGAGCATAGGTCAGTATTGCCCAGGGAGTGCCTCAAATCCTATCCTTTTCTGAGTCAGGCTTCTTGGAACGTGCCTGACACAGCTGTACACGGTTTGTGATCCCAGGTGGGCCATAATATAATTTAATTGGTTCTCGGAGGCCCCTTCCTCCATACCAGGAAGGCTGAAATACTGACAGCACCACCTCAGCCCAAAGGAATCATAAGCCAGTGACCCTTCCGTTAATAGGAGCCATTAGACCTCAGGGCAACTGGCACTGCTCTGAGGAGGGCGGGTGAAGTGTATGCCAACCCCATCCCAGGAAGGAAAACTGAGCTCATAGAAAGAGACAAGTATGAGCCATCCCCCAAGAGATACTGGATAAATGTGGTAAGTTCGGTGTGGCCAAGGCCTGTAACTCAAGGAACTTAGAATGTATCTTCCAAAGGACCTATCAGTTTGCCCCATTTTATAATTAAAAAAAAAAAAAGTAACCTTGAAAATCCATCTTTCATCCAGTATTATCCAAAAGGAATCCCATTTTCCTCTGTGGCTTTTTTGCTGTTTCCAAAATGCATTAACTCCACTATCATTTTAATGAATCTGTGGAATTGCATGTATCTGGTCTACACACTGGAAGGTGGGTGAACAGACTCAGTTTGATGCTTCAGTTGGCCTGGTAGTTGGGGTGTGGGAAGGCTTTCTCTGCACAGGAGTCCTAGGTGAGGTCACAGCTAAGGACAATTGGTTAGAGGAGAAATGTCAGATCACTAAGAGAATTAGTAACTACCCTTTATATAGTCTTTTTAAGTACCAGGCATTGTTCTAAGCACCTAATACATACTAACTCATTTCTTCCTCATGGTAACCCCATGAGGTGTATAATTATTATCTTTGCTTTATGGCCAAAGAAACCAAGGCTCAGAGAGTGCTCAGTTGTTTGTCCAAGGCCATGAGAGCAGCACATCTCTGATTCTTCCCCAGGCAGTCTGGCTCTGCAGACCACACTCAGGCCACACTCTCCTTGGGCTCTAATATAATGACAAAAATCTCAGACAGTTGTGTCCAGAAAGTGAGGTGGGAAGCAGAGAATGGACAATGAGGCAAGAAAGGGGGAGCAGGGGCTTTGTGTACCATGCCGAGTCCTTATTTCTCAAACTAGGTACAGATATTGCTAGGGCTATATGATGAAAGGTCAAGGGACGTGATAAACCACCATTTGAAAGTATCAATTTACAGAATAAAAGGTCTTAAGTTTGTACTTCAAAATTATTTTGATGACACATAACCCAAAAACACCAATAAGCAAGTACTTGCTCCTATAAATTGCATTTTATTAGGTGTTTTGTTCATTACACAAGGTTTACAAAACAGAATATGCTTATTTCTGTTTTCTACCAATGAATTCCCTGATAATGCAAAGGTATAGAAAATTCTTTCCCTCTCTCCCTCTCTCCCGCACTCCCTCCTCTCTCTCTCCCCCTCTTCCTCTCCCCCCCCCCGTATGATTTGGTGCTTATTATCTTTATTTTAAAGTGTAATGATCTTGAATTTAAGAATATTTACCACTGCTTAAAAACAGGAAGTTTTAAGCATTAACTTGAAAGTGGTAAAAGTCTAAAAAATGAGCAAAATCTAGACGTAACCTAAAATCACCGACCACTAAAAAATCCACGGCCTTGCCTCACTATGTATAATAATTCACAGGAAGAAAATGGTAGCATTAACCAACCACAGTTAGTGAACAAATATTTTATTTCAGAGACTAGTTTAAACAGTGTGTGTTTAAGTGCTTCTTAGAATATATACTTTGTTGTTGTGTAATCTTCTGTTTCAAAGGGCTTAAATTTTGGCATCTCTTGTATAAGACTTTAAATCATAAATACATAGTTTTGGCATTAATTTTTTAACCCTGCAAATTTTGTAGGACAGTCACCTGAATTTAGATGGCAATGGTATGATGAAAAACATCAAGCAAACAAAATATGCTTAACATTTCTTTTGAGTTCAATCTCAAAAATCATCTTGAAAGGTGAAATGCAAGTAAAGGGGGCGGGGGGGGAAGACATGACCAAATCTAGTTAAGGTCAAAAAGAGGGAGCCATGCTGAAAAATGGTGTCATTTTTGAATGATACCATCACACACTCCTTTTTAATGTGCTCAGAAATATATTCTTGAATTACAGGATGAAAAACTGAAGTCAATTTGATGCTATAATGTCAAACTGTATGAAACACTGATGCCAGTTTTGTGGTCACTATATTTTTATCTTTTTTAAATTGAGAGTATTTGCATTAAAATGTTTATTTGCAAAGTAGTGACATAATATAAACATTTTTGAAATAATATATAAATTAAAATATAAGTTTGTATACACGTGAAATAATATACACACACACACACATACACACGCATGATTTGTGTGCTCAGATGTGACAATGGCTCCCATCAAGACCACCATGTACTCCTGAATATGTTAGTCACCTGTGTATTATTCTCTGAGAATGCATCACCCTCAGAAATACCTCAGTACGTTCAATGAGATGGAAAACTAATAAATTTTATTTAATAAATAGAGTAGTGGGAATGTTCATCTTTTAAGATGAAGCTAAAATGAAACAAGATGTGAATTCAAAAACTTACTCTACAAAATGTATATTTGTTTAACCAGAGAAATAATTGAGCTGTGATTTTCTAATGAATGTCTAAACAGCTCTTTTTGTCATAGAAAGGGGGAGAAACATAACAAAGTGGGAACCTAAATAAAGTGAAAGAGTTCGTTGTTCTCCTCAATGATTGAAAAGAGGCCTACAAATTTTGGTTCTCTGGAGGAATTTCAATGAACAATTCTATGAACAAATAAAAGTCAGAACAAATAAAAGACAGAATTGAATATTCTATTGTAACAAAGTGATGTTTGACAGTTCTACGATGAGGATTAACTACGGGAATGCTGTTTTTGAGACCCTTCGTCCATTTAAATGTCCTGACAGTTACAGCAGTTGTAGGAAAATGAAGCATGCTATCAGTAACATTTCTCTAGAGTGACCATATACGTTATCATCAAAATCAGTAATAAAAGTGAGTCCTATTAATTGAAAATGAAAGTTGGCCCCATTTATTACTATACCAGGACAATGTTATAAGCCGAGACTGTCGAAGTACTCCAATAAATGCTGTCATTGTATGTTTTCCCCTATATCCCTGGACACCCCCTGCCCTCACCCCCCTCAACAAAAAAGAATGAAAAGGAAAAGCCCAAGAAAATATAATGCAACACTATTTCCCTGTGTGATAGTTAACTTCATGTGTCAACTTGACTGGGACACAGGATGCTCAAATATCTGACTAAACATTATGGATGTGTCTGAGAGGGTGTTTCCAGATGAGATAAGCATTTGACTCTGTAGACTGAGTGAAGCAAATTGTCCTCCCCTGTGAATGGGCCTCATCCAAATCATGGAGGGTCTGACTAGAAAAAAAATGGAGGAAGGAAGAATTGGCTCTCTGACTGACTGAGCTGGGACATAGGTCTTCTTCTGTACTTGGACTGGGAATTACAGACATAACTTGGAGATATTCCGGGTTTGGACCCAGACTACCACAGTAAAGCGAATATCACAATAAAGCAAATATCACAATAAAACAAATTAAACACTTTTTTTTTAGTTTTCCAATGCATATAACAGTTAAGTTTACACGATAACTATGGTCTCCTAAGTGCGCAATGATAGCATTATGTTTAAAAAAACAATGTACATACCTTAATTTAAAAATGCTATATTGCTAAACAGTACTAACCATCATTTGAGCCTTCAGCAAGTCGTAGTCTTTTTGCTGGTGAAGGGTCTTGCCTGGATGTTGACCTATCTGTGAAGTGCAATGAAGTGAAGCTCAATGAAAACAACTGTGCTTATACACCATCGGCTTCCCTGGTTCTCAAACTTTGGAGATTGAACTGGAACTGCATTACTGGCTTTCCTGGACCTCCAGGTTGCAGATAGCATATGCAGGATTCCCATGCTCCAAGGCTTCATTAGCCAATTCCTTATAATAAATACCTGTATTTGTCTATTCTAATTCTATTCTATTCTATTCTATTCTATTCTATTCTATTCTATTCTATTCTATTCTATTCTATTCTATTCTATTCGTTCTGTTTGATTGGAGAATCTTATACCCTGAGACAGTGAAAGTGATTGACAAGTGGATCATTGACAATGAGTACAAGCTATTCCATCACAGACTTGAGGTTGAGATGGACTCTTCCCGTCTCTGATCCCATGCAACAGAGCCGTGTATACCTATTTCTACCCTCATGAGTATTTCTCGGGAAGAGTTTGAAAAGAATGCTGTCGGCAAGTGGGAATCACTGAAGGAGTATAGACCACAGAGAGGCCTTACAAGATTTGATTCCAGAAGGACCACTCACTTGCTGCAGAGAAGCTGATAGAGAGAAGTGGCGTGAAAATTGAGACATGAATTCTACTGTTGTAGTCAGTTGTCCAGGCAGAAAATAATGAGAACTGGAGCTCAGACCCTATCTATGAGTAAAAAATATATTAAAGGATGAAGAAACTTACCACTTCAGCTCATAAATGGCTTTGTTGAACCATCTAAACTCTTTCTAACATATACCTATGTAACTTTATGTCTAAGCTACTCATAACCAATTAACTCAGTGTTTCAGTTTGTTGACACTGAAGTCTCCAGTTTCAAATTTCTGTTTGAGAGGAATGGCAAAGAATTCCCACTCCATTCGGCTGAGGTGAGAAGATGGGTTCACCTCCTATAAACATGGCAACGTAGGCCTGTTTCCAGGTAATCGGTTATTCAGAAAATGGAACTATAGCATGTTTTCTTTAATAAGCACCTCTGTATGAAATAGAAATTGGTTCTGAGCATGAGAGAAGAAGAAGAAGAAAAGTGAACTAGAAGGAAATGAACACTTGTTAAAAGATAAAAATGCAGCAGTCACTCAATGTACACGGCACTTTGCACATCTGCTGCTGTGATATTCCCCCTGAGGCAGGGACTCTTCCTGTCTTATAGATGGAGTGATGCAAATGTCCCGTGGCCACCTGCCTGTTAGCATAGGATTCAAGTTTCCAAACAGATCTGTCTGCCTCCAAAGCACATGCTTGTCCTGGCCTCTGCATGATGCTGTTTGACCTAGCGTGCAAGGATAACTGGCCTTGGGGACCTCTCCTCTTGGAATAACATTTTGCTTCCTGGCAAGGAAACAAAAATCCCCAATATATTCTGTAACTAGCCTCTTTCTGGAACAAGTAGGTCTTCCTCAAGTTCTTTTCATGATTAAATTTTATCCCAACAGGCCCGAAATTAGGTCACATATCTGTGAGTTCCAGTTCCACTTCACGTATTTCATTAACAAACGGACCCAGTGCCTTCCGTATGCCAAACCCTAGGCCATGCTGCAGCATGTATAAAGGTTGGCCCTGCCCTCAAGGAGCTCTCAGCATAGACGAGATGAGACATGGGTATAAATAATCATAACGCATAATCAGATGAGTATCATATTAAAGATACACTTGGAGCGATATGGAAATTTCAGATGTCATCCAAGTAAAACTTCACAGATCACACGGCATTTGGGCTGGGCTGGAAGGATACACTGAAGTAAATGTGTGGAGTTGGTGTCAGGTGTCTCAGGCAGGGGAAATGTAGAAACAGGGGCCCAGAGGCTGGTCATTAGGAGCATGGGCCGGGAACAAGAGATAGTGCAGTGGTGATAAAACCCCGTCCAAAGGCAGTGAGGCATGGGTGCTGGATGTTTTCTCCCTTCTGACACTGACATTTGAGAGCTTGATTGTGTCCCTGGCTATTTTCAGGAGCGGCTATGGCAATCTCCAAGGCTGGTGCAAGGCTGAGTACTTCTATCTTTGTGCAGTCTTTTTTCTTTTGATGAGTCCTTGGGTGTATGAAATCCACCTCCTCTCCTGATACTGTTATCAAACCTCATACTTGCATTCAAAATGGGGTCAAAAAAGAAGAGAAGAAAAGGGCAATTGATTCATGTGTTTCAGTCATTTCCTTGGGAACACGCTGAGCTTTTACTCTGGGGTGACTGCAGAAGAGACCCCACCTGTGATTAGATCTGTCAGGCAGTGGCTGTGTTACACTAGGTACCTGGGGAAATAAAATCACGGGCAATTGCCAGTGTCCGCGAGCCTGGAGAGCTGTCTGCATGTAGTACGGTAATGGGCGAGTTTGTGTGCATGTGTGTGGGAACCAGTTAGCTAGCACTTGGCAGGGGGACTTTAGATTTGAATCAGGGTTGGACAGATGATCTCTAAGGCCCCTGCTCAAATCTCAGATTATCTGACTCTGTGTATCTGGACAGAGGCACACAATGAAATGATGCCTAAGGGTCTACAGGTAAGTTCCCATTTTACCTTTCATCTTAACTATATCCATTCCACATACCATGTAGCTGCCAGAGTGGCATTTCTAAAACATAAATCTGACCACATCACCCTCATGTTCTTGCTTAAAAACCTTCTGTGTCTCCCAGTTATCTACAGGATAAAGTCTAAAACTTGCCATGACCTAGCCTCGGGATACTTGTCCAGCTTCAGCTCCCAGCATTCCCCACCTCACCCTTCATGACCCAGCAGCAATGGATTATTTGCAGTTCCTTTGCATTTTCCTGCTCATATTGCCTTCTTCTCCCCTGCCTCCTTCGCTTTCTTCCTCCCTCTCCCCACAACACACACACACACACACACACACACACACACATACACGCACACAGACACACACAGACACACACTTATACACGTCTAGAATGTCCTTCTCAATCTTTTTTCCCAGTTAGCATTCCCCCCCCCTTTTTTTTTTTTTTGGTTTTTAAGACTCAGCTCAGTTTTTCTTTCTTTCAGAAACCCTCCCTGACTGCACTAGTCTTCAAGTGGTGCCCATATTTCTATCTTATCCTTAAAATATTGAATTCTAAACTGCCTATTTATATGATTGCTTCCCTAAACTGTGAATTCTTCAGAGTCAGGTACTTTATGTTGTATACCTTTGAGTCTCATGCCTCGCACAACATCTGGCACAGTGCTACATATAGTGACTGTCAATGACATGAATATTGGATGAAAGGGATGGATAGTAGGTGGAAATGTATCTAAGAAGTAGACAAAATCCAGGATTGTATTTCCAGTTTTGGTGTGACGGTTAAGTTTATGTGTCAGGCTGACTAGGCTAGGGGATGCCCAGGTAGCTGGTTAAACATTATTTCTGGGTGTGTCTGGAAGAGTGTTTCTGGAAGAGATGAGCATTTGAATTGGTGGCCTGAGTAAAACAGATGGCCTCTCCAGTGTCGGTAGGCATCATCCAAACTGCTGAGGGACTGCATAGAACAAATCGGTAGAGGAGGGTTGAACTCGCTGTCTGACTACTTGAGCTGAGTCAGAGATCTGCTCTTGCCTTCAGGGCTCCTGCTGCTCAGGCCTTCAGACTCAGTCTGGAATTCCACTATTGGCTCTCCCCCTCTCGGGCCTTTTAATTACACCACCGATTTTCCTGAGTCTTCAGCTTGCAGTTGGCAGATTATGGGTCCTCTGCCTCATAATCGCAAGGAGCCAATACCTTATAATAAACCCTATATAAATAAACAGGATTTTAAAAATCCTATTGGTTCTGTTTCTCTGGAGAGCACTGACTAATACACTTTGCAAGGTGTTATTTTCTTTAATTTTACAGAAAAAGCTACTGTGGCACAGAGAGGTATATGTCACACAGCTAACACTGCCCTTTCAAAACTGCAACCAGAGCCCCTTATTTCAAACATAGTCCTCTTCCTTGGCACTTCTCAGCAACTGAGTACCTATTGCTTCTTGAATCCTGAATTGCCTAGACTTAGAATTCTACAACTCAAAAGAAACTAAAAGAAGATCCATCCTACCTCATCCTCCCCTTTTTCTCTTTTTCTTAGATAATTAAGAGCTAGAAGTGGTCAAGTGACTTGACACCTCATTTATCCTTCAAAATCCTGGTCATTCCTAACCACTATTGACATCTGAGTAAATGTAGAATTAACAACAGTGATCAATGCTAGAGAGTAGGCGATATAACAAGAGCCTATAATATAGTAATAAAGAAAATAAACCAAATCAGCAGTCTGATGATTAGCTAATCATTAAGTAACTACTCATTGAATACCATGTGCCAGAGACTCTCTCCTAAGTGCTGAGTACATAACAGTAAAGACAGTCTAAATTCCTGCTGTGTGGAGCTTACATTTAGTGGGACAATAAGTACACAAGGAAATAGACGCTATCTCAGAAAGTGATATAATAGACATTAACAGGCAAACAGAAGGGAATAGTCAGAGAAGAACAAAGCGCATAGACAGGAACCCTCAGGAATTCGAGGTCATAAAATGTTTGAGGAATGAAAAATTTTATGATTAGAACATGGAGATAAGAGTGTCACAAAAAGAGATCAGAGCTGGTTAGTCATGTCTCAGGTCATGCTGGGCCTTGAAGGTCATGTTGAATTTAAACTAGATCCTCAGTGCAAGATATATTATTGATGAGTTTTAAACAGGAAGTAGCATTATTAGAGGTGTGTGTGTGTGTGTGTGTGTGTGTATAAAATATCTGGCAACTGGGTAGAAAATTTGGGGAAGGGAATAGTAACTCTGGAGAGATAAGTTAGGAAGATATCTTAATAGTTCAGGTGAGAGATAATGGTGGCCTAGACAAGGGAGAGGTAAGGAAAGCTGAAGAGATGTTTTAGAGTTAGTGGAGAAAAGGAGATGTTAGAGCTGATGCCTAAATTTCTTGTGCAATTGGATAGTTGATTATGCCATTTAATGAAAGTGATAACACTGGAAGAGGAACATAATTTTGGATAGAAAGAGTCAGGAGTCCAATAATTAAGTTTTGGACATGTCGTGATTGAGATGTTCGTGAGGCATCTGAGTGGAGGTATTAGGTAATCAATTGGGTTATATAAATCTTTACTTCACAAGTGTTTAGGGCTAGAAATCTAAGTCTAGGAATCTTAAAACATGTAGAGAATATGGGAGCCATGGGAGTAGATGAGCTCAGCTAGGGAAAGAGGGTGAGATGAGAAGAGACCCAAAGAACCCCACCCTGAAGAGGAGTCAGCAAAGGAGACTGAGAAGCAGAAGCAAAGAAGTAAATGGAGATTGTGATGTTATAGAGGCTCCGTAAAGAGGAAGTTCAAGAAGGAAGGAGTATTGAATGCTGCTGAAATTTCGAGTAATGTGCTGGCTGGTGATTGTCCATTGGATTTGTAACAAGATGGTTATTGATCATCTTACCAAAGGCAATTCTAAAGGAGCAAGCCAGACAGAATGGGTTGAAAAGTGGATAGGAGGTGATATCTAGGTAACATGTGTTGCAAGTTTTTTTGAAGAGTTGGCTGTGAAAGAAAGTAATTGCTCTCACAAATGTGCTTAAATGATGAATTTTTAAAAAAATTTTATATCCACGTTGCTGGACTGTCAACTTCTTCATATCAGGCTGCATTGTTCTTGTTTACTTCAGATGCTGAAGACCCGACCCACTGCTCAGTTTGTAGTAAAGCTCAGCAATAGTTGATAAGTAAATGAATAAAATTAAGATTTAGGGAATATCTTAGCTATTTTCAGGAAAATGATAAAGAGCATTTAGAATATACTCATGACATTGGAAGTTAATTTGGTAGAAGCAACTGAATTGTCATGCACTCTTACTTTCAGGGAGATTTTGGGGCTGAAAAAAGCTATACTCTTTCCTTTTTTGAAGAGGATTCCACTGTGATTGTTGTTTCCTTGAACTTTGCCCCGTCTTTTGCCTTCAACACTGTTGACGTAATTCCGACCCTTACCTATTCTAATGCAATTTTGAGTGCTCCAGGCACTACAATCCCTTTGTTACTATCTGTAAATTAAAATCAAAATAACACCAAACTATAAAACTCAAAGCTTATGCATATCCTGATATTAGAAGAACTTTTCTCTGTATTTCTGCAGAATTCTGGATAAATCATGGAGCTGACACAGACTCATTCACCCCTGCATTATTGGCTCCCTAAGCATGAGCTTAACCCACCTACTGAGGAATTCATTATTCCTCCTGGCTGGCCTCTCTTCAGTTCATCCTCTTCTAGAGAGATCTTAAAACACTGATGTCATCTTCCCACATGAAATCCTTCATTGGTTCCCCATGACCCATAGAACAAAGTTTATTCTCCTAGCCTGGCTTACAAGGTTTTTGGTTTTATGACCCCTGGAAACTCCCTGGTCTCATCCATTGCCACAATTCACATGTGCTCCAGCCATTCTGAATTGTTTGTAGTTCTCTGAACAACGCTTGAGATCTCAAGAGATTCATATTTTGCAAGGCTTGATCTCTTTGCCTGGAATTTCCCTTACCAACTTCATCTACCTAATTCCTCCATCTCTCCAGATTCAACGAAAAACAAACAAACAAACAAACAATCACTGAAGACCTCTCTTCTAGGCCTCTGTGCTATTTTAGCATATTCTTGTTTTGCCTAATCTACCCACAGTATTGAAATTGACCTCATTACTTTCCCACATGTTCTTCCTAATAATTACAGTCAACATGTATTGACCCTTTAATGAGCTCTATGTGAGTCATCTCATGTAATTCTCACAATAACCCTATGAAATAGGTACTATTAATATTGTATTTTGCATACGACAAAAATAAGACCTAATGACTTAGCCAAGGTCACACAAATATCAAGAGATAGAGCAGGAATTCAAACCAAACTATCTAACACTGGAATACTTCTTGAGGGCGAGGAGTGAACCTCATTCATCTCTGTTCCCAGATCTTTGCACTAGGTTTAGAACAATGAGAAGTTGGTAAGTGTTTGCTGTATGAATAGAATGACTGAATCAATTTACTTTATTATGATTTATTTATCTTATCTCACAGACATTGTTAGGAGAATTAGATTAAGTGCATTTTTATTTTTTCTATAATGTTCTAATGAGAGAGTTCAAAATAGAAAGGAGTCTAGCATAAATCAGAAGGGTAGAAGCATTGGAAGACTTTCCACATTGAAGGGGAGATTTGTTTGGTCTCATGTCAAGAGCTTGAATTGGGGCCAAGGGAAGAAAGCATCAGGGAAATCGGTTTTCACTCACTGAGAATTAAAATATTTTAACTTCCAGAGTTGTGTAAAGATAAAGAGCCCCAGTAAGGTAATGAGGTCCCCATTCCTGGGGGTGTCCAGACAGAGGATGAAGGACCACTTGGTGAGATCTTGCTAAGGAATTTCAATTATATAACGAGGCATTTTACTGGATGACCTTGAAGCTCTTTTCCAATCAGAAATCCTATGCGTCTAGGAAATAGAAATCTGAACAGATAAGGTGATACTATTTAGTTTTCCTGTTGGTGTAACCGAATGTCTAAATTTATGGAAAAGCAATGTTTGTTGGGATTTATCTATCAAATCAAAGAGAACAGGCAGATGGAAATAAGCTAATGGAAAGAACTTACTATGGAGACTTTTTTCCAAGGGATCAGTTCTGCCATGGTCCTCTTTCACTCTTGAGCCTCCCTATTTCCACCACCTATGTTGGAGGTGACTTTCCTATGAGCGATGGGCTTCTGTAAAATGAGAACACAGGGAATTAGAAAAGGGCTCCCTCTCCAATGGACCAGTTTTGACGGTAGAAGAGACAGGCAGAGAAAAACTGCTCCAGTAGAGGAAAAGTTTAAAGAAACTAAGGGGAAATCTCACACTGGCTAGTGGAGCAAAACTTTTTGAATAAATTCTTCATTTCTGCGGAGACAACAGAATTAAGGATGATGGCTCTAACCCTAGAGGCAGTGGTGAGCACTTCCACCTATTTCTATGGTGTTGAGTTTTCCTGGGCTTGTGGGAGAAAAAGAAAAGAACAAGGAGAGACCCAAGAATAGAGAAACAGAATCTGGTGGGACCACTGAGGTCTTGGCTTGTTACAGAGGCTAAGCTTTGAAGTGGACACTAAGGCTATAGGAAAGGCAGGCAACATCAGAGGATGCTAGCATACTGAGCAGCAGTGCCCAGGCCTCAGCATCAGAGGATGAGTCTGGCAGAAATGGGGTCATCAAGGGGAGTTTGGGAGGCCTGCTAATACCAGAGAGCGGTGGAGGGATGGGGGATAGAAACTGACATTCCAGTAAGTTGACTGGTGTAGCTAACCCAGGAAATTCCTCTTTGTTACTATCTCTTTCCTGGAACTATAACTTATTTAAGTTTTACTTAAGCAACTTGAGGAGAAAAATCCTACCTTGTTGCAGTGCCTGGGACACCATGCACTAAATAAATGTTTCTTAAATGACTGACTGAATGAATAGATGAATGAAGAGTAATCACTAAATTTGTAGGAGAGACTATATTAGACACTGGATAGAGTCAGAGATGGAATCTAGAAATGAGGAAGACAGCATCCATGTTCCTAAAAAGACTTTTGTCAAGTGGGGAAGTTAGATATTATGGTTAACACAATGGAATAAAAGTTGATGAACGAGGAGAAAGTGCTGAGTTTAGACTGAGTCTAGAAGTTACTTGCCTCAAATTCCATATGAGCATATTGATATCTGATACCAGAGGATCCTCTTTTCTTGTCTTGTCTTTTCTTTTCTTTTCTTTTCTTTTCTTTTCTTTTCTTTTCTTTTCTTTTCTTGTCCTTTCTCTCTCTCTCTCTCTCTCTCTCTCTCTCTCTCTCTCTCTTTCTCTTTTTCTTTTTTTTGGTAACTTCTCTTGATTGTTGATGTAATAGAGCAGCATTTGGAATAATTTAGAAAACGTTAAAAGGCAGGGCAAATATAAATCATAAGCTCACCACTCAGCAGCAATCTATTATTACTATTTTGGCATATTGCTTTCCACACTTTTTCTTTGCATTTTTTTCTTCATAATTGAGATCATATTGCAGCTAGAATGTTATTCTTTCCTCTCCCCCATTTACCATGTCATTAAAATATTCTTTCTAAGCAGGATGTATGACTTTCTGGTAGTCTATTGTATATCTGTACTGTAACTTGTTTAACAATTCTCTTTCTGCTGGACACTTGCATTCTTCAAATTATTGGTGTTATAAAAATTAGACTTGGTTTTTATAAACATAATTCCTAGTCAAAGGGCAGTAATTATTTTTGATGTACCTTTCCCAATTGCCCTTGCCTTAGTCCACTTGTGCTACTATAACACATTACCATAGACTAGGGGGCTTATAAACAACATAAATTTTTTTTTGGTCACAGTTGTAGAAGCTGGAAATTCCAAGATAACGGCCTGGGCAGATTTGGTGTCTGGTGAGGGCCCACTTCTTGGCTCATAGATTGCTGTCTTTCCTCACATGGCAGAAAGGTGAAAGGAAAGTCTTTGGGGCCTCTTTTATAAAGGGAATAATGCTGTTCACGAGGGTTCCACCCTTACGCCCTAACCACCTTAAAAGTCCCTATCTACAAAGACTATCCCACTAGGGATATAAATTTTGGGGAGAAATGAATATTCAGTGTATAGCAGTCCTCCAGGATGATTAAACCAACTACTATTCTCACTGGCTCTTTGTGAGTGCCTGGCTTACCACATGTAGGGACATTTTAAAATTCTGTTCCGGCACGGGAGTCCTTCCCAGTTCTCTGGCCAGGAGAGAAACCAGATTCAACAGCTATATTTAAATTTATACCATACCACTTTCTCAAGTTACCCAAATATGAATATAATGATTAATTGGCACTGACAAGGATTGAGATGTGACTCTGACATTGTTGAGAGGAAGATAAAATTATGTAACACTTTCTAAAAGGTAATTTAGGAATACTTTTTAACAAATATTGATGGCCGTGTAATTTCACACCTGAAAATGCTTCCCAAAGATCCAGTCCAAAAGAAGAAAGCAAATCTTCATCAAGGGGATTAAATGCAAAATAAGTTAAGGCTCTTGTAAATATTCAGTATGTTGGGGAATGTAAATTATGGCATACCTTCTCATTGAACTTGTGATACCTGTATTTCAAAATATCATAAAATCTTTGTGGAAATATGAAAAACAATACAATTTTATCTTGATTTAATTATATATACATAAATATGATGTCAATATATAAGCAGATGGAAAATGTTCAAAAAATAGAAGAGTTGTCTTTGTTGATGACTATAGCGGCAGGCACTGCATTTATAATATGTTTTCTTTTTTTTTAATTGCAAGTAACATTTATGGAACACTTACCATATTTCAGATATTATCTCTGCCATATGCAACGTACTTTACATGTACTATTTAGAATATTTCTCTTGACATCTCTGTTATATTGTTACTATATATTGTTTTTAAGTAGATGCAATTGAGGCTCAGAAAGGTAAAGAGCTTGTCTTAGGTCACCTGCCTAATACAAAGCAAAGCTTGAACTCAAATTCAGTTCCTCTCTACCATAAGTGCTGATGCTCTTAAGCTTCGTGCTCTGTTGCTTAAACTCCCGTTTTTAAAGCTGATAATTATTTATTTATTTTTATTGTGGTAAGAACATTTAACATGAATTCTAGCCTCTTAACAAATTTTAAATGTACAACAGGGTGTCTGGTGAGGGCCTACTTCTTGGCTCATAGATAGCTGTCTTTCCTAAAAAAAGGTGAAAGGAAATTCTTTGGGGCCTCTTTTATAAAGGCAATAATGCTATTCATGAGGGCTCCACCCTCACGCCCTAACCACCTTAGAAGTCCCCATCTACAAATACTATCCCACTAGGGATATAAATTTTGGGGAGTTAGTGTTAAAAATAAGTGTTGTTAATGTCATTTTTCTTAAGTTTGTTTATCTTTATTTGTTCTCTCTTTATATTCAGCTCTACAAGGCAGCTATTTCCCTTTTCATCCCAAAGCAAAATGGTATATAAATGGCCCCCTAACTAAATGGCATATAGTAGATGTTTTCAGGGTGAGATCAAGGTCGAAAGTAACATGAGATCTTTACATATGACCTCAACCTGGGAGAGCCAAGGAAATCATAGGCAGTTTGTTTTCCAAGTTTCAGGAGAAAAAAACCCACCACTCTAGTCCGTTGAAGGAGGATTCTTACAGGCCTGGAGGAACTTCACAAAGATTGGAAAGAATGTGTTTGGCAAGACAGTCCCTGGCCTGAGCAGTTGATTTTTAGGGAGAGAGAAGAAAACCCCAGATAAATTGCAAAAGCAGATGTCACAGAGGACAATAGGCCTGTGAAAAAGAAGCAATGTGGTGTGAAGTATTACAGGAACTCTCAGATAAAAATATGTTCAGAAATAAGTCTATAGCCACCTTGTGTACATGCCAACACATTCAGGGCAAAAATCAGTAAAGGGAAGTAAAAAAGCACAAAATCGTCAAATAAAATTTTATAAGTGTCATTGCAAATTGACAGAGTAGGGATCAAGGATGAAAACTGACAATCAAAAGTTAAGTATATTTTTAAAATATAGAAATAGAGCAAAATATATGAGGAAATGAAGTAGTAGAGTACATCTCGAAAGTATTGAGTTGTAAGATAATTTAGAAACTGAAGTGGGATGGAATAAAAGAGAAAAAGAGAGAGGAACTAATGGAGCAAGAAGGAAAATATTAATATAAAAGTGGATTTCATAAAGAATTGGGAAAAGTGGCTGTGTAGGGACACTGGATATAGTTATATCCTGTGCTTAAAATGACTTATTAAAAAAGTAAAACTTGGTCCTACAGATTAAAATGGAAATTGGCTACCAGTCTTGTTCCAAGCTATCCTGAATTTCTACTAAAATTCCCATGAAAATTTAATAGATGAAAACTCATAACAAACAAAATTAAAGAGGCAAGAAAATATATTTCTAGAATCAGGTAGAAATGTTACTCATAAAACAGATTTTGGATCTGGATTAGAAGAGGAAAAATGGTGGGTTGTCCATGTGTGACCTGAAACAAAGGCAGAACAAAAGTAGGAAGACACAATGTATCTATTGCACAGCTGCCTCTTGATTCAGAGATGTGGAAATCATGTAAAACTTAAAAGCCTGTACTCAGGGACAACTGGACATGACATTGTAATCCATTCTATCATTTTATTATTTGGGCAAGTTGTTAACTTTCCTAGCCTTGTTTCCATCATCTGCAAAATGGGGTTTGTATAATACTTTCCTTAAAGAGTAGCCATGAAGATTAAATTAGAAGAACTAGTTCACACACAACACTAAGCACAGTGCCTGAAACATAGTGAACATTCAATAAACAGTTATTAGTTTTACTCCATCCTTTTGGAAACTTGATCTCTCAGAGAACAGGAAGTTTCCCAAAGTGGTGACAAAGGAAATAAAAAGAGGAAGGGCAGTTGCAGATAATGTCCTGGATATGGAGTTCCTTCCAGCATTGCAAAGAGGGGAGAAAAGAGGGAAAACGGCTTCCGGAGTATTGCGGCATTTGCAGAGAACCAGTGGGCAGAATAAGAAAACTCCCCTCAGTAGATCTGCAACAGATAAAAACCTGCTACACATAAGGAATTGGACTATGTTTGATGCTTGTCAGCCTAATCAGGGGTTGTCAGATAAAACATAGGGAGACCAATTAAATTAGAATAGTAGATGAATTTTAATTATTTTATCATAAGTATATCCCATACAATATTTGGAACATATGTATACTAAAAAAAATTCACTGTTTATCTGAAATTCAAATTTAACTGGCATCTTGTATTTTTCTTGGCTAAATCTGCCAAACCTAATTTACCTTCTGGCTGCAGCTGTTAGGAGAAAGTTTGACTTGCAAAGAAATGGAGAGTGAATGAAGCCACAGGAAATGCACTCATTTCATCTTTCAGGACACACAGAGATTGAAAGGGAAGGCATAGAGAAAGATATTCCATGCAAATAGAAACCAAAAATAAGCAGAGGTAGCTATAGTTGCATCAGACAAAATGGACTTTAAACCAAAACCTGTAATAAGAGACAAAGGAGGCTATTATATAATAATAAAGAAGTCAATTCATCAAGAGGATATAACAATTATAAATATTTATGCACCCAACATTGGAGCACCTAAATATATGAAGCAAATATTAACAGATCTGAAGGGAGAATAGACAATGATATAATAATAGTAGAGGACTTCAATACCCGATTTTCATTCATGGACAGATCATCCAGACAGAAAATCAATAGGGAAACATTGGACTTAAACTACACATTAGACCAGATGGACCTAACTGAAAATTGCATCCAAAAGCAGCATTATACATATCCTTCTGAGAAACACATGGAACATTCTCCAGGACACATCATATGTTAGTCCACAAAACAAATCTTAATAAATTTAAAATGCTTAAAATTATATCAAACATCTTTTCCAACCACAATGGTATAACAATGGAAATCAATTACAAGAGGAAATTGGAAAATTTACAAATATATAGAGCTAAACAACATGTTTCTTCACAACCAATGAGTAAAAGAAGAAATCAAAATGGAAACCAAAAAGAAACATCTGAGACAAATGAACACAGCATGTTGAAACATGAGATGCAGCAAAAATAGTTCTAAAAAGGAAGTTAATAATCATAAACACCTACATTAAGAAAAAAAAAAGATCTCAATAACAACCTAACTTTATACCTCAGGGAACTGGAGAAAGAAGAATAAACTAAGGCTAAAGTTAGTAGAAGGAAGGAAATAAAGATCAGAGTAGATATAAAAGAAATAGAGACTTGAAAGACAATATGAAAGATCAATGAAACTAAGAGCTGGTCTCCTGAAAAGATAAACAAAATTGACAAACCTTTATCTAGACCAACTAAGAAAAAAAAAGAGACACGACTTAAAAGCAGAAATGAAAGTGGAGACATTACAACCAAAACCAGAAATATTAAGGATCTTAAGAAACTACTATGAACAATTAAGTATATGCCAACAAATTAGATGGCCTAGAAGAAATGCATAAATTCCTAGAAACATACAACTTATCAAGACTCAACCATGAAGATACAGAAATTTGAACAGACCAATAACAAATAAGAAGATTGAATCAGTCACCAAAAAAAAAAACCCAACAAAGAAAAGTCCAGAAACAGATTGCCTCACTGGTGAACTCTACCAAAATTTAAAGAATTAATACCAATCTTTTTCAAACTCTTGCCAAAACAGAAGAGAACACTTCAAAACTAATTTTATGAAGCCAGCCTTACCCTGATAGCAAAGCCAGACAAGGACACTACCAGTAATCATAGGCCAATATCCTTGATGAACATAAATGCAAAAATCCTCAGCAAAATATTAGCAAAACAAATTTAAGAGTACATTAGAAGGAGCATACACCATGACCAAGTGAAATTTATTCCTGGGATGCAAGGAAGGTTCAATATATGCAGATCAATCATTGTGATGCATCACATTAACAAAATAATGGATAAAAATTATGTGATCATCTCAATAAATGCAGGAGAAGCACTTGACAAAATCCAACATCCTTTCATTATAAAAAAAACTCTCAACAAATTAGGAATAGATTGAATGTACCTCAACATAATAAATGCCATAATATGACAACCCACAGCTATCATAATACTCACCAGTAAAGGTTGTGAGTTTTTTTCTCTAAGATTAGAAACAAGACAATTATGCCCACTCTCACCACTTTTATTTAACATAGTCCTAGCTAGAGCAATTAAGCAAGAATAAGAAATAAAACAGATCCAAATTAGGAAGGAAGAAGTAAAATTGTCTGTTTGCAGATGACATATTATATATTGAAAATCCTGAAGACTCCTCCAAAAAATTGTTAGAACTAATAAATAAATTCAGTAAAGTTGCAGGATATAAAATCCACATACAAAAGTCAGTTGTATTTCTATACACTAACAACAAACTATCAGAAAGGGACATTAAGAAAACAATCCCAATTTTAATTGCATCGAAATAATACAATGTTTAGGAATAAATTTAACTAAGTAGGTGAAAGATCTGTACACTGAAAACTATAAAAAATTGCTGAAAGAAAGGAAGATACAAATAAATGGGTGATACCCCATGTTCATGGATTGGAAAAATTTAATATTGTTAAAATGTCCATACTACCCAAAACAATCTACAGATGTAATCCTTATCAAAATTCCAATCACATATTTTCACAGAAATAGAAATAGAAAAGAAAAAAAAAGTCGTAAAATTTATTGCAACAACAAACAACTCTTAATTGCCAAAACAATCTTTAGAAAGAAGAACAAAGCTGGAATCATCTCACTTCCTGATTTCAAATTATACTACAAAATTATAGGAATCAAAACAGTATGTTATTGGCATAAACACAGGCACACAGATCAATGGAACAAAATAGATACCCTAGAAATAAACTTATGCATACGTATACGATCAACTGATTTTTGACGAAGATGCTAAGAATATACAATTGGTAAAGGATAGTCCCTTTAATAAATGGTTGAGAAAACTGGATATCCACATTCAAAAGAATAAAATGTACCCCTTATCTTACACCACACACAAAACTCAACTCAAGATGGAATAAGGACTTGAACTTAAGACCTGAAGCCATAAAACTAGAAGAAAACTAAGAGAAAAAGCTCCTTGGCATAGGTCTTGGAAATGAAATTTTGGATTTTACACCAAAAGCACAGGCAACAAAAATGAAATTAAAGAAGTGGGACCATATTAAACTAAAAAGCTTCTGCACAGCTAAGGAAACCATCAACACAATGAAAAGGCAATCTATGGAATGAGAGAAAATATTTGCAAACCACATATCTCATAAAGGGTTAATATTCAAAATACATAAGGAACTGATACAACTCAATAGCAATAAAATAACCTATAATAACCCAATTGAAAATGAGCAATGTGCATAAATAGATTTTTTTTTCCAGAGACAGAAATGGCCAACAGGTACATAAAAACGTGCTCCACATCACAGAATCATCAGAGAAATGCACATCAAAACCACAACACCTCACAACTGTTAGGATGGCTATTATCAAAAAGGCAAGAAATAAATGATGGTGAGGATGTGGAGAAAAGGGAACCCTTGTGCACTGTTGATGGGAGTGTGTAAACTAGTACAGTCAGTATGGAAAACAGTATGAAGTTTCTTCAAGAAATTTAAAAAAATAGAAGTATCATATGATTTGGCAACCCTACTTCTAAGTATATATCTAAAAGAAATGAAATTATTATCTTGAAGAGGTACCTGTACTCCCATATGCATTTCAGCAGTGTTCACAGTAGCCAAGATATGTTAATAATCTAAGTATCTGTCAAGGGGTGAATGAATATAGGGGGAAATAAACAAACATATATATATATATATATATATATATATATATATATATATATATATATATATATATATATATATATATATGAATACTATTCAGCCTTTAAAAGAAGAAAATCTTGCCATTTGTAACATCATGGATGAACCTGGAAGGCATTATGCTAAGTGAAATAAGCCAGACAGAGAAAGCCAAAACTGCACGGTATCACTTACATGTGGAATCTAGAAAAAAAAAAAAAATTGAACTCATTGAAACAGAGAGTAGATGGTGGCTGCCAAGGATTGGGTGATAGGGAAAATAGGGAGAGGTTGATAAAACGGTATACAAACTTTCAGTTCTAAGATGAATAAGGTCTGAGGATCTATTGTATAACATGGTGACTGTAGTTGATAGTACTGTATTGTATAATTGAAATTTGTAAAGAGAATGGAACTTAAGCATCTTCACAAGAAAAATAAATGTATGAGGTGATGGATGTGTAAATTAACTAGATATGGGAATTCTTTCACAATGTGTACACATATCAAATCATCACATTGTACATTTTAAGTATATTACAATTTCATTGTCCATTATACCTCAATAAAGAAAAACAAAAAACCCTAAAACACAGGCATATAGTAGATATCAATAATGATAGGGGAAAAACCCCAAACAAACATTTCCTACCTGTGCTAGAATACTGGAAATTTTAAATGTTTTATATATTATAAATTATATATATATGTATATGTATATATATACACATATATAATATCTACAGATTATTTTTATTATATATTATATATTTTATATTATGTTACATATATTTCATATATAACATTTTTATATATTAATATATATCATCTCATTTAATTCTCACAAATACCTTGTGAATTCACAAAGACATGTTAAGCTAAACCTTTGGTATTATTACTTATGGCAGCAGAATTAGTCAAATATTTATATTGTTATTATAGTTTTCAGCTCAGCAATTTAAAATACGTAATAAAAAATCAGTACACTTAAAAAAATGAAGGAGAAAATTTTCTGAAGGTAAAAAAGCAGAGGGAGAAAAAAAGACAGTGGCCTAAGAGGTTCTTGCCGGATACTTAGGATAGACTAAGTGTCCTTCTAGGTACTTTACCTGTGTTAACTTTTGTTTTTTCTCAAAAACAACAGAAAATTATTGTCTCACAATTCTGGAGGCTAGAACTTCAAAATCAAGGTGCCACCGTGTTTCCTCGAAAATAAGACCTAGCTGGACAATCAGCTGTAATGCGTCTTTTGGAGCAAACATTAATATAAGACCCAGTCTTATTTTACTACAATATAAGACCCGGTCTTTGATATGATATGATATGATATGATATGATATGATATGATATGATATGATGATATGATATGATATGATATGATATGATATGATACTATATAATATAATACCAGGTCTTATTTTACTATAACATAAGCTCCGGTCATAATATACCATACCATACCACACCATACCATAATATAATAATATAATACCAGGTCTTATTTTACTATAATATAAGACTCGGTCTTAGATAATATAATACTGGGTCTTATATTAATTTTTGCTCCAAAAGACGCATTAGAGCTGATTGTCCGGCTAGGTCTTATTTTCGGGAAAATGGTATCAGGGCCATGCTCTCTGCAGGCTGTAGAAGAGGATCCTTCCTTGCTTCTTCCTATCTTCTGGTGGTTGCTGACAATCCTTGGTGTTGCCTGACTTGCAGATGTGTCACTCCAATCTGTGCCTCTGTGTTCACATGACCTCTCCCCTGTTTTTCTGTGTGTTTATGTCTCTGCTCATAAGGACACCATTTGGATTTAGAACCTACACTACCCTCACAACTACCCTACGAGGCAGGTACTATGTTAGCCCTATTTTACGAGTATAAACCAGGAAACTGAAACCGAGACGTTTTCAATCTTGTAGTTTCTTTTAAACATTTTGTTCTAGATTGTCTTTTGGAGCAAAAATTAATACAAGACCCGGTATTATATTATCTAAGACCCGGTCATATATTATAGTAAAATAAGACCTGGTATTATATTATTGTGTTATGATGCGATGCGATGCCATGCCATGCCATGCCATGCCATGCGATGCCCGGGTCTTATATTATAGTCCTAGCAAGGACAAACCTGGGACTTGGACCTAACCAGTCAGGTTCTACAGTGAATATTCTGAAATCCAAAGCTACATGATAGCACCCTTTCAAAATCTACATATGCAAATTGGAAAACCTCACTTGATTGTATCAAGGCAACATCAATGGAAAGATAGCCACACCCACAAAATTTCCAGGAAATAATTGGAATATTTGAATGGACAAAAAACGATTTTGTAAGCATCTAAGCTGCAAACAAAACAGAACAAAAGAAGTTACTTGGAAGGGAGCAGTAACCAGGCTAACCTGAGACTTCGCCCCTTTAATGCCAAATGCCGAATAACAATGAAGAATCTTACAGAGTTCTGAGGAAAGCTAGTTATGGGCCAGTGATTTTATAACCAGCCAGGTTGTTGCTCATTTGTGTAGTCAACAACACTAAGAATTCCAGAGTAGGAGCAGGTTTCGAAAATATACCACCACATACCCTTCTTGAGAGAATTAGCTCAAGACACATACATATTCTAAATGACCAGAAGATTAATCCAAGTCAGAAGCTTGAGTATGAGGGATGGATGTGGCAAAAGGGTGTTAATGATGAGTAGGAACTCCGCTAAACATTGAGTCATGGAGTCTAACCTAAAATGATTGTTGAAAATATTATTTCAGAACTGAATACAAATCTCAATTAAAATTCTTGACATGGAAGATATATGATACACAAAAGAATAATTTAATGAAACACTGGTGTGAAAAATCCAAAATTATATTGTAAGCCTGATAAGTGTTAGGTGAGAAGAAAACTCTCACTTGATTCCTCGTCTAAACTGCTTGGTTGTGGAGGAATCAGAATGTCTAGTTTCATTTCCAATTTTGAGATTTAAAGAGACAAGAATTGACTAATGCTGATCAAACTCCTATAAATTTCATCTCACACCAACATCTTACTAGCTCTCTACGCTCCAGCTGCAGTGTTGTTGTTGTTGTTTAATGTTGTAGCTGGTTTGTTTTCAGGGTCCTCAAAGTCTTTCTTCTACCCCCGGTCCTTTTTTTGTACTATTCCCTCTGGATGGAATGCTTCCACCTTGATCACCACCCTCCCTTTAATGAGATAACGCCTACTTATTCTTCATGTTTTGAGTCGTATTTCATTTCTTGAGGAATTTTCCAACACCTTCGTGACTAAGTCAACTATCTTTGTCATATGCTCTCATAGAACTTCATTCCTTACTTTTGGAGAAGAGATCAGTGTATAATCATTATTTATAGTGCAGTTATTTGCAACTATTAATTAATGCAGTTATTTATTTATGTCCGTTTCCCCCACTGATCTGCTGTCTCTCACCCCAGCAGGGAGTGGAGCTGTTTGTTTCTCTGTATTTTGTACCTAAAACCTGGCAAAGTGCCTGCCACATAGGAGGCAGTTCATGTTTGTTGGGTAAATTAATAGAAAATATAAAACAAATAAAACACAGTCCAAACAATAGAAGACATCAAATAAACCTCAAAGAAGCATTAAAAAAAAAAAAAAAAAAAAAGAAAGCAGACACGCAGACGATTGAGGGACGAGTATGTATTTCAGTCATGACATGCGGCGTATATAAATCAAACTGCCTCACTTAATGTCAAAAACTCCTAAAGTAAACCTATAGTTGAACCTACAGCACTGCACAACATGCTGCTGCATTCAAGGGGCGATTTAAAATGTATGGAAATCATAAAATAATTGGGTGTAAAGAAAACAAAAACAGGGCCAGTGATAGTTTCAGACAATATGGAATTCAAATTTTTGTGGAGAAACTTAACGTGAGAAAGAAGACAAATGGAACCATTTGATTGTTTTAGGATACTTTACCCCATCTCACTAATCCTTTATCTATCATATGGAGGAAAAAAGGATAGTGATAGTTTAAGTAACATAATTATTGAGATTAATTATATGTATGTACATATGTACAGTTAGTTATACACTTCATAATTATATCAAGGTTGTGCCTACCAAGAGAAAATATACTTGCTTTCAATGCTTAATGGAACAACTAGAAAATAAGATTATTAACTAGGCTATAAACACATTTGAAAAATTGAATATTCCAATAGCCATATCCTGCAGAGGCCACATTTTCTCTCCATCATGCCAAATAACTAGAAATATTTTGACAAATATGAACTTTAAATATTCCTCACAATCGAATGGGGTAAGTAACATTGCTCTAAATTAGTACTAGGACAAAGATAAACATGATAGACTGTAAATATATTTTAAAAGTGTTCGAAGTGGGAACATCTGAACAAAACACTTAAGAAGTGTAGCCAAAGCTGCTCTCAAAATGAAATGTAAAGTATAAATGCCTTTCTTCATAAATATTAAACAATTAAAGAATTAAACAATACTAAAGAGAGCTGAAGGAAATAAATAACAGTAAAAGCAGAAAACATTAATTTTAAAAAATATTTAAAATTATATATAAATCAAAGCCCTACTTTTTTGAAAAACACTAAAATGGAGAACTCTTGAAAACTCTAACCAGCAAATAGAGAAAAAGTAAATAATTAATATTAAATGTACAAAGAACCTACAAAAATCCCCATGGTAGAGATTTTGTTTTAAAAAGGAGAATATATAAATACATTCTACTGTCATAAAATATGAGATTATCAGTGAAATGGAAGAATTTGGGAAGAAATATCAAACTTGTTAAAAAAGAAAAAAATTGGATTAAACAATAACCATGATAGAGATTGAAAATTTTACTAAAGAGCAAAGTTGCCTTCCCAACTAAAATAAATGTGATGAATATGATAATTCTCATTTGATGTAACTTTTTAGAACAAAGAATAAATTTAAAGAGAATCATATGCCTTCCCCAAGGAGGGTTGGTTTACAATTTGAATACTTGTTCAAGAGTTGACTATTTTACATGAACAAGTAAGATGAACAGAACCTGGATCCCAAATCGTCCTCTCATGAGGGGTCATAGTTGAGGATGGATGATATCAATAATGAATGTAATGAGAAAAAAAGAGAAGAGCTGAAGAGCAAGAGTGGAAGGAGCATTAACTGTTTAAGTTCTTCTCAGAGAACCTGGGAAGCTGGACATAGAAAAAAGGAGATAACATTTCAGTGTCTACTCTGTGACAAGAATTAAGCCACAAGACTTATACAGATTGTCTTGAAAGTCTTCCAAAACCACTACAAAGTAGATTCTTTCATCTCCATTATTGCACAGACGAAAAATTAGAGTCAGAGACTTTAGGTTACTTGCTCAAAGATCACAAAGGTACTAAATAGTGGAGCTGATTTTTGAAGACAGGCCTGCCTACCCCCAAAGCTTTTCAAAAGTTCACCAAGACATCAAAGTTGGGCAGAGGACAGATTGAGAAGTTACTAATGTAGAAACACTACTCTGTGAGGGGAAAGACAAAATGATGTCTCTGGAGAGACATATTCGTGGGAACGTCATTCTTTGCGTGTGGGCATCTTTTGAAGTTTCACACTCTCTCTTCCAAGTCTGAGTCTGCTTCCTGTTAAGGCTGTCAAGTTGTTTAAATAGTTAATGGCTGGTACCCAACTGTCTCCTTGTGATAGTACTATGTCAGTGCCAGCAATGGAAGATAAAGGTTTAATTTCTCGGTCTCTACAAAAGTTGTGCAAAACCTACTTTCTCCAGGCCCCCATGCCAAGAACCAGTCCCCACAGCGCAGTCACTTTGAGTCTCAGTGAAGAGACAAAGCTCCTTAAGTGGTACCTAAGCTTAAGAAAGCTAACAACTTCTTCCTTTTGTTTTTTTTAAAGCTAACAATTCCCTGATTCCACAAGGAAGGATTGTAGGTTAGTTATATGAATTGGCAAATGTCACTTTGGGGTAGAAACTTCATGAGATAAACTACATTCTTTTTTTTCTTTTTTTTTCTGTCTCACCGATTATGGTAACATATGTCAAAATGGACCTTCCATCAGACTGGATCCCCAAGTGACTATGCTGATTAAGGGCTCCCATCCTGACTTCCAGTGACCATGTAGTAAGGGCAAAATTTAAACTTTTGTTGTTTAAAACCTGTGGCGTATTGTTCTAAAGAGGACAACATCAATAGAGTTCATCACCCGTGCTCTTCTTACGTTGTGACATTGACACTCTTGCATTGGGGGGGCGGGGGGGTCTATGTTCCCTCTGAATGTGGGTCAGCCTGTGACTATGGAAGCAGTGGCACTATATGACATCAGAGTCTGAGATAAATTGCAATACAGCTTTTGTCTGTTTTTCTTGAGATACTCACCCATGGAATCTAGACTCCATGCTGCGAGGAAATGAAGCAGACATACAGAAAGGTCATGTGTAGCTGTTCTCACCGTATTCCCAACTGAAGTCCCAACCAACAGCCAGCATTAACCACCCGACATGAGTGTGTGAGCCTTTTTATGATTCAATCCCCAATCTTCTAGGCCCCCGCCCCCCCCGTTCTCCCAGCTAATGCTGACTGGAATAGAGAGAACTTGTTCCCACCAAGTTCTGCCTAAAGTACAGATCTGTGAGCAAAATTCATGTAATTGTTTAAAGCCACTAAGTTTGGGGGTGATTTATCACAAAGCAATAGATAATTAGACCAACTCCCGGTCCCCCATCCCCCCTACCCCCCAGATTTTGGAGTTGTCATTGCACAGTAAGTTACACATCTTGACGGATGTGGTGTGTGTGTTATTGCTTTCCCCATTTTGCAAGTGGGGAAACAGAAGTACAGTGAGGTGAACTAACTGGCTTAAAGCGCATAGCCTAGGACAGATTGGCAGTGTAGAACACATAGGAAAAGGGAAGTAACACTGAGCGCTGATCATATGGACAAATAGTACTGTACTCTTTTTTAATACTATCACATTAACTCTCAAAACAAACAACTATGAGGAGAGTGCAGTATTTCTCTCCATTTTACAGCTCCTCAGGATTCACACTGTGCTTTTCCATATTTCCTTTATATCTCCAGTATTAAGTATAATTTTTTTAATGTGTCAAGATCCTCGGTTAATGTTTGTTGGATTAAATTATGTTGAACTGAGTAGACTGCAGGTCAGGAGAGGCTTGGAGGAAGCCAAGGGTGGCACAGCTGCTGACTGGTCATCTCACAATAAATGCAGGTCCGGCTGTGCCTTTTTATCACTGTGAGGTCGTAAGGGAACAGACATCTTTTTCCATGGGTATTGGTTAGGTCCTGGCAGTGTGCCCTGTGGGTGAGACAGACCCGTTTAAAAGTCAGGGCAGCATGGGCAATGAATGACCCTTAGGGAGAAGAAGCAGAGGTCTGGATGCTTCTGGTTAGCGCTAGGTTCTTCACAAAGCCCTGGTTCCATATACAGCCTATCCCGACACAGTAGACTTTGAGGAATAAAGCTCCATTTCACTAAGACTCTATTTTCAAATAAGGTCATATTCATAGGTTCTGGGGGTTAGGATTTCAACATATCTTTTTGTGGGACACAGTTCCACCCATAATACTAAATATGTGGGGTAATTTTTGCTGTATTTGTTGACTTTGTGGATATCTCCTTTTGTGGAATTCCCATTCCAAACACTGCATCATTTTAAAAATTATATTGTTTCTCTTTTTCTTATTGATTTGTGGAATATCTTTATATTTCTGGATACAAATCCATTGCTTACCATGAAATTGTATTGAATTTTATCAAATGCTTTTTCTGAATCTCTTGAGTTGATTAATTTTTCCTTATTTGTGCAGCTATTGTGGCGAATTACTTTGAGTTTTTAATGTTAAACAAAACCAATCTTGAATTCCTGAAATGAACTCAATTTAGTCACCACTTTTCAATATATTACCTTTTAAATGTATCACTGAATTTGATTTGCAAATATTTTAGTTAAGATTTTTGCAGTTATGCTCATGAGAGAAATTGGCCAGTAATTTTATTTTATTGTAATGCCCTTGTTAGGTTTGGGTATCAAGAATAGTCTTTTTCTGTTCTCTGGAAGATTTTGTAATTTTGTGTTATTTTTTTCCTTCATGGATTGGAAAAGTGCATGTGTAAAACCATGTAGCCCTAGAGATCTTTTCTCTCTCTGTTTTTCTTTTAGTTACTAAGAGGTATGTTAGTTATCACTTTATATCTTTTTACCTTATGTCATTATATGCATATAAATTTAGGATTATTATATTTTCTCTTTGAATCAATTTTTAGTGAACTATACCATTTTATCTCTAATAATACTTCTTGCTTTCAAAATTACTTTATTTGTTATTAATATAGTATATTAACTTTTCTTGTCTGTACACCTAAGGTTTATATCATAATGAACATATAGTTGATTTTGTTTTCTCTATTAAGTCTGACAAACTTAGGTGTTTAATTGTAATATTTAGTATTTACATTTAATATAACCACTGATATATTTGAGTTTAAACATACTACTTCTGTTTGTCCCTTTTAGTGTGTTGCTTTATTTTTCTTTGCCATGTACTAATTGTTTAGAAAGTTATTGTATTTCTCTTCTCTTTGCATATTTATACTTTCTTTTATAAATTTTTACTGGTTATCCTGTAGATTAAATATGCATCATTGACTTATTAATGTCTCCCTTATGTTGAACTTTTATCACTTCCTGAAGAATGCAGAGATTGTGCAAAACTTTAGCTCCATCTATTCCCTTCTGGTCCTTGTGCTATTGTCTTATACTTTACTCATGTTTCTTTTTATTTTTACTGAATTACCTGCTTTCATCTGGGATAACATTTTTTATATCTGAGGAACTCTGTTTAGTATTTCTTTTAGTATAGTTTGGCTGGTGATAAATTCTTCCAATATTTTTTATCTGAAAATGTGTTTATTTCACCTTAATTTTTGAGAGATGTTTTTATTCGGCATAGATTTTAGGTTTGTAGTTATGATCTTTTAGCCAATTAAAGATTTTGTTCTATTGCTTTCTGCCTCCCATCATTCCTACTAAAAAGTCAGCTGTAAGTCTTGTTATTGCTCCTTTGAAACTAATATGCCTCTCCCTTCCCCCTCAGTTGCTGTTCATTTTCTATTTGTCTCTGATTTCCAGAAATTTTTCTATGATGTGTCTACATATGTTTTATTTGTATTTATCATGTTTCAGGTTCATAGAGCTTTTGAATCTATGACTTGCTATCATTTGGAAAATTTTCAGCTAGCATTTCTTCAAATATCACTTCTGTTCATTTCCTCTTTTTTTCCTTTTGGGCCCTCACTTGCATGCATATTAAGTCTTTTCAACATATCCCATATATCTCTTATGTTATTCCTGGTATTTTCCATTATCTATCTGTCCTTCAATCTGTATAATTTGTATATTTTATACTTCAAGCTGTATATTTTGTACTGACTTATGCACAGATTTGTTAATCTATCTTTTGCCGTATCTTACATTCTGTTAAAGCCAATCTTAACTGAAAATTTTATTTTCAGTCACTGACTTTTCATTTGATTGTCTTTATAAATTTCAGTATTTTACTAGAATCCTATACCTTTTAATCTATTGTAAAGCATGATAAGCATACTTATTTCAAAGTCTGTGTTTGATAACTCTAATAGCTAGATTACCTGTAGGTTTCTATTATATATTTTTTCCCTTGGATTATTTGGTCCTGTTTCCTGACACACCTTGAAATTTTGGACTGAATGTTTTACATTTTGTTTGAAACATCGTTGAGGCATTGGATGATTTTATTTTCCTCCAGAAATGATCTTTCTTCTTTGACCATTGATAGATTACTTCAGTCCAATCAGGGAGGAAGGTGATTTGAGGCTCTGGATGGCGTACCAGAATCCCTTCTCCTTGAAGTTAATTTTTACTTCACCAGCCCCATGACACTAATAAAATCTCTCCTTAGATTTCTAGCTCCTTAAAAGCTGTTTTAAACGTGTGTATCCTGCTTTGACATTAGCAAATGCCTGTGGGAGAAATTGTGCTCAGAATATTGGGTTCACTTTTTTCTTTACACAGAATCTTGTCCTGTCATTGCAGGCTGCCTTGGTAGGCTTGAACTTCAGTTTTGTTTCCCCACCTCATTTGTAGTGCCATAATATTTACTCTTCCATTTTCTTTTTTTCAGTGTATAGCAAGGTATTTATTCATTGTACTCTTTTATTTTAATTGAGATATAATTGACATCTAACTTTGTATTAGTTTAAGGTATACGACATAATGATCTAATAAATGTATGTATTGCAAAATAATCACCAGAATAAGTTTAGTTACTATCAATCACCATACGTAGTACAATTCTTTTCATGTGAAAACTTTTAAGATTTACTCTCTTAGCAACTTTCAAATATACAATATATATTGTCAACTGTAGTCGCCATGCTGATTTTCTTTTTTAGTGCTATGTCCTCACTGCAAATTGGCAAATGGTCTAAGCAGGGAAAAGTAGTAGCAAAAGTGCTTATCGTCTACCTCAACTGTTTTCTTTTCTCTCTGGGATCCTGGTCTTTCCAGTCCTGGATGCTTTGGTTGCTCTCCTTTAATCAGCTGGGCTTTGTGTGTTACATTGCTTTTATAGTTGATCATTGTGGAAGCATAAGTTTGACACAAGATACTCCTTCATAGCCAGAAGTACAAGTCTTGCATTTAATTTAAAATATACACTTTCCACCAGATGATATATTGGGAGCATTTTTCTATGTTATTGAAAAATTTTTTAAATGTAACCTTCAGGGGCTACATAATATGCCACTGTAATGAATGTATCACAGTTCACTATACCCACTCCCTGATATTGAGAGCCTTCAGGCTACTTCTAGTTTTTCACTTTTCCAGGTTATTACAGGGAGATTTTTTATGCTTCCCTAGACAAGTTGTTTATGTTTTATGTGTGCAAGATTGCTTCTTATGTATGATATAACATGTGTATACATGAGCAACTGCTAAAAAGTGTGTGCCAATCAAATAAATGGGATGGTTATGTAAGATAAGCAAATTCTACATGATCTTATGTGAAATATTAATCCGCTATTCAGAAGAAATTAGTGAATTCACTAAGGGTGAAACAGCAATGGGTTTAAATCTGAATTTTATCTCTTTATTTACTGATGATCCTGGGCAAATTACTCAGGCTTGCTTTGTGTGTTTTCTCACTTCTTGAAGACAGATAATGATATCCACCTGACAGAGTTCTTGTAATTTTTGAAAGACAAGATTATTTATTTATGTGTCTCTACACACTAGAAGCTCCCCAAGAAACAGGTTCAGACATTCATTTATTCACTCATTCAAAATATTTATTGAGTATTCATGGCAGCGGGCATTGGGGACACAGCTATAGGCAAGTCAAATAAGTTCATGCTCATAGGAAGTTTACATTACAGCGTGGTTGAGCTGGACAATAAATAAATAAATAACATAATTTTAGGTAGTTGTTGGTGCTATGAAGAAAAGTGAAAAAAAGGATAAAGGCTAGAAAGTGATGGTGGTGATGCTACTAATTTGAAATGGCCACCAGGGAAATTCTCCCTGAGGAGATAACTTTGAACTAAAATGTATGAAATGAGAGAGCAAAGCCATGTGGAAATGTAGGGAAGAGATTTCCAGATACAGAGAACACTAAGGGCAAATGTCTGGAGTAGAGAAGCTCAATGGATTCATGAAACAGTCAGAAAGTCAAAGTGATGGGAATGGAATGACTGAGGAGAATACCAAGAGGTGAGGGGCACAGAGGTAAACGGGCCAATTCAAATAGGGGCGTGTTGGCCATGACTGATGGAAAACTGCTGAAGAGCTTGGTATGAAAAGGCATGAGATTGTATTTTTTTCATTCAAACACTCACTTCATCCGCTGTGTGGACAGAAGTCCACAGGGACCAGCATGAAAATGGAGGCTATTACAGTCTTCTTTCTCTTAAATTGTCTATACAGGCCTACCTCGTTTTATTGTGCTTCACTTTATTGTACGTCATAGATATTGCATCTTTTTACAAGTTGAAATTAAGACCCTCCACCAGCAAAAGAAATTGCAATTCGCTGAAGGCTCAGATGAGAGCATGTTTTAGCAGTATTTTTAATTAGGGGAAGGATGTATGTTGCTTTTTTAGACATGATATTGCACACTTAATAGACTACAGTAGAGTATAAACATAACTTCTATATGCACTGGGAAAAAAATTTTGTATGACTCGCTTTATTGCAATACTGGCTTTATTGTGGTGGTCTGGAACCAAACCCGCAGTATTTCCAAGGTATGACTATACTCAACACACTGGTGCATAATTGTGAAAAATTAATTTTGGTTGTTATATTCTTTTAAGGGAGGATTTGGGCTGGGGAATGCAAGCAATCTCAAATGTCTGCTTTTGAATTATGAGTACACTGGTGAGTATAGCACAAGCAGACAAACTACTTTGGCAGTTAATCGAGGTTCATTCAACAGCATTTTGAGTTTACAGGTAAACGGTGCAGTGTCAGGATTTTCAAATGATTTTGAAAATGAGCATCAATCAATATTCATCTATTACGGTCTTAAAATTGACTGCCTGGTGAACCAACTGCAATTCTTAGCAACAGCTTCTACATCCTTCTGTCAATGTAGGAAGACCAGGGTTGGTAGTAAAACTCTGATCCAGGTGAAGAAATATTAGAACGTTATCATTTCAAATTTTCAAACTCTCACGATCTTTTTAACAGTACTTTTTGTGAAGTAAAATGAGGAAGCTTTTTTATTTAATCTGGAAAATATGGGTGATATCAAGCTTGAGAGTCTCTTTTGAGTAGTGCCATGTCTGGGACACTAAATATTGAATATTTGTTCTTCAGAGCAATCAGGTTGCATACTATATGTGGCTGTTCTTAAAATGACAGAGGGTTGAGAAACAGGTATTTAGGCATTTTTAGGAATAAATATTCTATACCCAGAGGTACTAGAAATAATCCCCCTAATAGACTTGATAATTCTCATCAGTGGAATGGTTTTTGGCTTCCCTTGTATCTCCCACAGCATTAGTCAGTGCATAATAAATATTGGCTGAATAAAATCCAGATCCAGTAAAAGGCACCAGGATCTCCAGAATAGTTATTTGTTTGTTTACAAAAACATTGTCAAACAATTTCAACATATTAGACATTATGATAGACAATAGGAATATAAGGATGAGAAAAAGTAATCTAGTGAGGGAGTCAGCCATTTGAAACAAAACGATTGTACAAAATGGGATAGGTGCTGGAATGAAAGATTTCACCATAGTGGAGAGGGTGGTGGTACAATTCACTGAAGTTCTTAACTTAGCCGTGAGTACTTATCCAGATGGGTGGGCAGTATTGTGCACCTAATGAGAGGGCAGGTTCCCTTGTGTAAAGAGAGCATTATTTTGTCCTAACCCCTCTGAGTTTACCTTGGGCCACCAACTCTGCTCTTACCCCCACACCCTTCCTTACCTACTGGCGAGTTATTCTCCTATACATATTCTTCAAGATAAACCTTTGACTGATTTTATCAAGTTCCAAAACTAAATTCTATTGTAATTTTGATTGATATTTTCTTAGTCCTATGCACTAATTTGGAAAAATTTAGTCTGAAAATTCTTCGCTTTCTCATTAAGAAACACAGTCTGCCTCCCCATTTATGCAAATCTTAATTTGTATTTCTCAGTTGAGTTTTATAGGTTTTCTTTATTGTTATCCTAAACATTTCCCATTCAGATTATTCTTAAGATTTTCTTTCTTTTTTTTTTTTTTTTGGCTTATGATGAATTGAGTACTTTTTGTATTTATATTTCTAATTGACACTCTTTTGGTATATAGGGAAGCTATGGCATTTAAAAATTTTATTTTATGTTCAGCAGATTCACTAAACTTTCTAATGGAACTTTTTTTTTTCAGTCAGTGCTTAGATTGGAACAAAAATAAAAATATTAATTTCCTCCCTCATTGTTCTGTTTCATGTGATATTTCATCAGCCAGAATTTCCAGAACATATCTTGTCCTAGAAGGAGATGCACTTTTGCCTAAATATTCTTCACAGCGGGCCCCAGAGCTAGCTAAGGCCTTTTCCTTTTGTACTTTTGAACTTGACCTGCCTTGTTGCGCTTTCTCAATTGAGAATGACTGGACCATCAGCCATGGAAGGTCTAGTGTGTGCGGGGACAATGGCTACCACCCTAACCTACAAATTCTAGTCTAGTACTCCTTCCTTTCTTCTAAACTTCTAGATCCAAAAGACATTTACTTAGCCCCTGTCACTATAAGGAGCCAAATCCTGAAGCTTTAGGATCCTGCCTTGAAAATAATATCAACAGCTAAGGACAGCACATGCCATTTCTCCTGTGAGCTCTGTACAGCATGTCCATTCAGCCCCCTGATTAACATCTTCTTTTGGATTTCTCACAGAAATATGAAAATTAATATGCTTAAAACAGATATCTTGATTCTGTCATCAATACACTACATATCTTAACCAATACCACCAACTTTCACTAAGTCGTTTAGGCAAGAGACCTGGACATTGTTCTTGATTCCTTTATTCCCTTCACCAGCTTCTCACTCTTATCCCATCCTTCTGGAAGTCCTGTTGCGTTTATATCCAACATGCCTTTAAAAAATGTTTACCCCTCCTTGTCTATATGGTCACGTTGTTGGTGCGTGCCACCGTCATCTCTTTCTTGGATTACTATGACAGCTTCCTAATGAGTCACTTTACTTTCATGCCTGCCCAGCATGATTCCATCACCCAAAAACAGCTAAAGAAATTTTCTTAGAACTTATACTGCAGCTCATCATTCCACTGCTTTAAACACTTACAGGCCATGGTGATTTCACTGGAATAAAATGTAAACTTTACCACGGTCTCCAGGGTCCTTTGTGACCTTGCCATTGCCTATCTAACCATGTCTCATATCACTTTTTTCTCTCCACTGTTTACACTCCGGCTACACCGGCCTTTCCTCCATTCTTCCAACCCTGCTTTACAGATACTATTGCATCTATTTGGATTGTTTATTTCTCTATTTGTCTAGTTTGGCTAGTTGTTTCTTATTCCTTGTATCTGTGGTCTTTCAGTGTTTTTAATTCTCTATCACAAGGGGAAAACATTGAACCTAAAATCTCACATTTATTTATTTATACATTATATACAAGTACTACTCTGCTAATATATTATATACATTATGAAATTTGTGCAAATATAGAGCTGTAAGGGAAATATTAAAGATAAAATAGTATTTAAAAAAATAATCATGTCACTTTATTAATAGTGCTTTTTTTTCTTTTCACCCCCCAGCTTTATTGAAATATAATTGACATATACTATTATGTAAGTTTAAGGTGTACAGTGTGCTAATTTGATACATTTATATTACAAAATGATTACTAGCAGCATATTAGCTAACACCTCCATCTTGTCATGTAATTACCATTTCTTTTTATGGGTGAGAACATTTACTCTCTTAACATTCAAGTATATAATGCCGTATTATTAGCTATAATCACTATGCTGTACAATAGATCCCCAGAACTTATTTATCTTACAACTGGAAGTTTATATGCTCTGACCAACATCTCCCCATAGTCCCCACGTCCCAACCTCTGAATAGTGCATTTTAAGTGATAGTTCATATAAATCCCTATTTCAAGTCATCTTAATAATTTCAGTGTTCTGGAGCATTTTTGTTATACCTGCTTTTCATTCAGATTATATTTAACTGCATTATACAAGGAACAGACATATCAATTGCTGTTTTCTTCATGTTGCTCACATTTACCTTTTTACTATTCTTTTCTATCATGGTTCCTTTGGAGGACTCTTTTAAAGCCACTTGTCAATTTTATGAGTGTTCATTTATTTAAAACTAGATAATATCATTTGAAAATCCGCATAACCAGCTACTTGTAAACTATAATGCATTACTATCCATGGGAAGGGAAAGAACAAATGAGGTGCCACTGTCAGTCCCTTGATGTTGTGGAATTCCATTTTCGCTCTCCAGAGATCCAACCTACTTTGTGTGACATATGGTCATCCAATAAATGGACAGAGAGAGGAGAGAGACAGAGACAGAGAGACAGAGAGAGAGAGAAAGAGAGAGAGAGAGCGAGGTCATCGGCAGATATGAATAGAATCTAACTTCTCGTATTTAGATTTTAAAATTATTGATGAGGTTCATATTTTTCTGTATCTCAGTAGAGCTCCGGCACAGCATTTTGTGGAGCTTTCCAGGCAGAGGACTGTGTGCTTTTTCCCCCACAAGGATAAAAACCATTGTCCATCTTTCTCAATATTTATCCCCAGCCATCTAGACAATGCTGGGCTCTGTTAGTATGTATGAAAGTTCAGCAGTTCTCAGCTGCAATTTGATGATACATTGATGTGATGTGAATAATTGTAAGGTGAATAGCAAATCATTTGTTATTGATAAAATTAAAATAAATATCGCCTTATATGGCTTTTAATTTAAATTAAGTGAAACCAAACGTATCTCTGTAGTAATATTAGTTTTGGTTGCATTTCTCTATACTTTTTTAAATGGAGGAAGATAGGTGGAATTTCACCTGGTGCCAAGAGAACTGTGCATAATTCGGCTTTTCTTGTGTATGTCCCATCTCATCCTTATTCATCATCAATGTGAACTTCATCTTTCCTGCACATCATAGGGCACTGCATGTTAAGAATGGTGACTTACTGGGGCAGAAACATATGAAAATGTACCACACGGCGCACAATCTGGCTGAGGAATGGACCAAGTGCTATGGCAGAGACGGAAGTGGGCCTGGATTGCTATTTGGGTCAGTCAATCTCAGTGGAGGGAAAAGCCTTAGAAATAGAGAGACCTTAATTCTAGTCCTACATCCACACAATTTGCTAGTGGTATGACCGTGCACACTGTTTCCATCAGGAACCTCAGTTCCCACATCTCTAAAAATGGCAATAATACCTCAAGCCCTCCTGATTTCAGAGGATTGTTGTGAGAATTAAATGAGGCAGTGGATGAAAGAGCTTTTGGTTAACCTTAAAATGCTGTGTAATTGTTTTAGTCAAAACCATTCTCTTCTCAGTTGTTCCACTGAGCTAAATGCAGTTCATTTTAATAAACGTTCCATTTATTGTAGTGCAGACAATATGCAAAGAATGTGGGATAAGGGGGCTGCCCTCAGGCTCCTGACCATGTGAGGGGAGAGGCAGACACAGGCTCAGGTCAAGGCACAGAACAAGGTCGTACCATGATCGGGGAGACAACGAGTCCAGCAGCAGGCCTGGGAGCAGCGCTGTTGTGTTGGGAGAGGGGATCGTTTGTGAAGGAATCAGCCTCAAGGAACGCTCACATGGGATGAAGTCTGGGCAGTGTTTCAAAGGCGTTTGGGAAGAGGACTTGACCAAATAGGGCTTTCCAGGCAGAGGAAATAGTAAGTGTGAAGGCAGAGCCCCTGCAGCCCCACACCAGCATCGTGTGTGTGTGTGTGTGTGTGTGTGTGTGTGTACTTGTTTATGTTGACAAGAGAATCGTGGAGAAGGCGCAGGACACCTTAAGAAGTTCAATGTGGTTCAAGAATAAAATACACGCACAAGAGAGGCATTAGATGGGGCAGAAGGGGTAAGGGAGTTTGTTTTGGAGGTTGGGAAAAATATTACTAGCTTATATATAATGAGTGTTTACTATATAAAAGGCTTTTCCATGCATTGTCTCTCAAAATATGGTCCCTTTTTTTTATTAACTCCGTTTTACAGATGAGGAAGCAGATTGAGTGAGATTAAATGACTAGCCCAAGATTGCATCACTAATAAACTGAGGAGCCTGGATTCACACCTGGCTCTAAGATTGCAGATGCTGACTCTCCAGAGAGGACTGGATTAAACTAGGGCCCTGCTTTGTATGTGGGGAAAGGCATGTGACCACCCCACCCCCACCACCAATTATAAACAAAGCAGGAGAGTTCTTTTGCACCTCCACCAGGCCAACTTCTGAAGTGTTTTTCTACCTTGATCCCTGATCATGGACCTCTTACATTACAAGGTCTTGTTTCTTTGTGCTCTTCCAAATGGAGCTGGACTCTTTCAGCCAAACAGGAGAAACCAGGTTTCTTTCATGCAACAACAAGCCCACAGGCCAACTTGCCAAGAGCTCCTTTCTCCTTCCCATTCCTGTAGTTCACTGACCAGGGACGTTCTATGGAGACTGAGTTTATAAACCTCACTTCCTGTAACATTCCCCACCCTTCCCCCATTCCCTTGCAGGCATCAGCCTGGAGCTTGTAGCCTCCTCCCCTTGGAATCCAGACAGTTGGAGCTGCAGAAACCTATAGGGCTCCTTCTGAATCTGGTCTTTGCACAATAGCAACCTCATTGGGTTGCAGCCCTGCCTGCAAGGGTCACCGTGTGATGAACCCATGATTAACCTCATTCTCCAATCAGAATTTTGATCTAATCTCTGGGACGGCCTAGTTAACACACATGGTCTTTTTGTTTCTGTAGAACTGGAGACCTGAAATGTGACAGGCTCAGCTATGCCAAGCACCAGAGGAAACCACAGAGTTCATATTACATATGCTAGACTTTTTTTTTTTTTTTTTTTTTTGAGCTGCAATTCTCAACAGGCTCAAACAGACCTTGGATGGTGGAATAGCTTCCTGCAAAGGAGGCTCACTCCTTCTGTGGACTTCCCTTGCAAAGGGCACTGACACAACAGTGTGTATTTTGCTTGGCTGTAATGTGGCGCAATCGCATTTTGTAGGCAGGTTGGAAGTGGCCACCCCGGAGCTGAGAGCTATGGAGAACATTCATTTCTGCCACCGCAGACAGCTCAGCCACAGACATGGATGATGAAAGGGAAATTGGCATTGACCTTGCTGCTTTGCAAGGAGCAGATGGGACTTGGAGTCTGGTTAGCAAAGAAAAATGAATCAAGCCTCCTCAGTAGCATTTGAAGAGTAAGAGCTGGGCCCAACAGAATGCTTCAGTGTCTTCCTCAGTTTGTGTGTGTGTGTGTGTATATGTGTGTGTGTGTGTGTGTTTGCTTTCATGTGCATATACACACACACACACATGCTGTGTCTGACATGTACAGGAGAGACAGAAGCACCCTTACCCATGCTGGAACTCCCGATTACACAGTTGGCATTTGACTGACACATAAAATTCCCAGGGACATCAATAGGCCAGTAGCTCAGAATGCGTAAGAGATTTTTGCTGTTGATAAGAAGACAGTTGGAGAGGAGAATATTACTGAGAGTACTTTCCAATCCTTCCAGAGGTCCTGTTTCAGAGGAAAAGGAGTCTCTCTTAAGAGAGTGATGCAAGAGGTGAGAAACAAAGCTGATGTAGCCAAATGTACAATATGTACCAGTCCCAAATTATCTGAGTGTGCCATTGTCCCTTCAGTTTTGCTCCAGTTGGTTTCCCCTGCAAGGAGTGTCCTTATCTTCCTAGTTCCCACCTGGTGAAATCCTTTTCATCTTTCAAGTCCCAGTTGGATTTTCATTTCCTTTAAAAAGACTTCTCTGATTTTTCCCCACTCAGTACAAATCTTTCTTTCTTCTTACTGGTCAATTTCTTGAGAGAAGAGAAACTACGCCCAGTGTATACATACCAGGGTCTCAGTGGTGAGACAGTGGGAGGAGGTCAAGACTGGAAACAGTAGGGCCTGAGTTTAAACTAGGCTCCCACTCACTGGAGCTGTGAGACTTTGGGAATAACCTCTCCAAATCTCAGTTTCCTCATCTGTAAACATGGATGGCATGAGTGGGAATCTGTAATGAGATCATGTATGTAAAGAGAGCACATCCTCGGTAACTCAGTATGTATGTATATATGGTTTCCTTTGCCCACACATTGGGTCTGATTCCTCTTCGTATTGTGTTTTGTACAATTCGTGGCACATTTTAGGCATGAACTAAATCTTGTTTAATTGCAGTAAATAGAATATTTTTTCTACTTAAGCATTCTAAGCCATCAATATCAAATAATAATACAAATAATAATACTAAGGAAAATAGTAGCAATCCCTAGCGCACAAAGCTTTATCTTTGCATGTATGATCTTATTTTTTCTTCATTAAGAACTCTAGAGGTAGATGTACTTATTCCCCTTTGCAGATGAGGAAATTGAGGCCACACAACTGGTGGTGATACAGTTAGATTTCAAACGCAACCCTAGTGCTGAACTGTCACTCGAACCGTGGTTCTCAACCCCGCCTGCCCAAGATTATCCCTGGGGGAGCATTTAAAAACGTCAATGCCTGAACTCCTTATGATTTAGACTCAATTAGTCTGAAACGGGACCCAGGGATTTTTTTTTTTAAGTCCCAGGTGATTCGAGGTGCGCCCAGGAATGAGAATTCCTGACTTCGGGCAATGTTGTAGTGCCGGTAGAGTTTTATATCTTACCATAGGTCCCGTGTTTCAGTTTTATCTTGCCCAGAGTAAATAGCCATCCAGTTTGGGGACAGAACATCCCAACTTCATGAAATTTCTCTGATGAGTATTCTGTCAACCTTCGTTAGCAGGTCTGCATTCATGAAATATATGTCTGACATACCATTTATGTCCAGTGGTAACTGGCCCAACTGTCCACGGGAGGGACCCATGGAAGTCAGCAGGGAGAGTGAACTAGCTGCACATGCGTCGGCCACAAAACTGTAGCCTTCCGCGAGCCCCAAGGTCTGGGGCAGTGACACGGTGTTCTGGCATGGACTCCCAGGATTATGTGTGGATTGGTTACTTTTGATAGCTCTAAGCTTTCATACAGATTTTCTGGTCATTGGTGGCTTGAATGAGGTAGAATGTTTGTGTGCAGCCTGCCTGAGTAGCCAAGTTGGTATAAGTGAAAAAGTGACACTAAGTTATGAAGTCAGTTTGGTGACTATCCAGATAACCCCAGAGCAGCAAAGCGGCACTAGAATTAGAACCAGCAGACTTGCAGTTGGAGTTCTAATTCTGCTTCATTAGTTGTGGGACCTTGGGTAAGTCAGGTAACTGTCCTAAATCTCATTTGTCCTGACTATAAAATAGAGTGAAAAAAATACCTTAAGTATAACTTACAAAGCCAATGTGCTGGAAAGAGCGGTATAAGCTTTTGAAAACTAAACCTAAGTGAAGACTTTTAATGCAGACTCTAAAGCCAGTTAGCCTGGGTTAGAATCCTGACCTACCTTAGGCAAGTTCCTTAATGTCTCTATGCTTCAATTTTTTCTCCTGTAAAGTGAGGATAATAATGCACATTCACAATTATAGACTTGAAATCTTTGGATTGGAATATGATTTGGAATGTAGAATTTTTGACATTTTATAAAGGTAATAAAGTATTTATACTGTCTAATACATAAAACCCTTGGGAGGTTCTGGGACAACCCCCTATAATCAAAAACATTAATGTTTTTTTTCAGTGAAGCTTGACTGTTCATAAATGGAATAAAAAAAAAGACCATCAAAAGCTTCATGTCAGATCTGATAAGGTTTTGCTATGAACAGAGTTTGTGTAAAATTTACCCAATAATCCTCATTTTCAGAGCTTTTTGGACCATAGAATTATAGGTAAGGGATGTGAATGTATAATACTTGCCATTTAGGTTAGTCATGAGGATAAAATAATTGAATATGTATAAAGGGCTTAGACCAATGCCCTGCATATAGTAAGCACTAAATAAATATTGGCTATTGTTACATTTATTACCTTAAAGTGTGAAACCAAGAGAGAATGGGGCTTCACAAGCCCTCACTGACATTACTCAGATTTCTGTTAATTAATGAACTAATAGATTTGCCAGGAACTAATCTCCTATCCCTTTGCCTGCTGAGAAAATATATTTTTAGGTAGGAGATGTAGTCAGCACTTAAAGGAACAGTATTGTACTTTGAGGATACATGAATGTATGTATAAGTCAGAGAGAGAGAGAGAGGTCCAGCAAAATGCTAGCCGGTTGCAAATATGTAGTATTTCCATTTTCTTCTTACAACTTTCACGCATTTTCTAAATTTTATCTTTTGATCTTGAATTACTTTTATAATGAGAAAAAAAGTACATTCTCTTTTAAGCTCTCTTCTGGTTCTTCTTCCTTAGAGAATTGGTTCTCAGACTCGGGCTCCCATTTACAAGACAACCATTGAGCAGCAAACTTTTATTGATTTCCAGCTATATGCCAGACACTGCAGAAAGTGCTCAGAAACAAAAGGAAAACCCAGAGACGTTATTTGAAAAATCTTCAGCAAAATCACTTTGTATAGCAATTTATAGTTCACACCATGCTTCACTATAAATTCTTTCAGTTGGTCCTTCTCTCTAGATTAGAGAAAGTATATATTTTGGCTGACATTTTATGAATGAACAAAGTTGCCTGAGGTTAGTCAGAAGGGATGAGGTTGGACTCAAAGTTCTGAATCATGTGAGTGGTATAACAGGATGAAAGCAGTATTCTGAGAACTTATAAATCAGTGACACTTAAAGAAAGCAAATATTAGGAAACCAAGTTGTAAATGCTTGTGACCAGCTGTCCATAAAATCTTTGCCTTGGCAACAAATTGTAATGGAAGTTAAAAAGACCTGAAGGCACCAGATAACATCCTTAAAGAGTGCCTTCAGAATAGTCCAACTTTCTAAAGATGGACATCATCAAACCTAAGGGGAAAAAAAGCTTCAACCCAAGACAGATGTTTGGAAGAGAGTACTGGAAACAGAAGGAAGGAAAGAGGATATGGTCTTTATATAGTCAACACAATCGAAGAGGCAAAGCTGTGGAAGATGTCTCTCTGAGGTTAGGGACATCAATAAGAACAAGTCCCCCACATTCAGACTCTACTCACAGGTAACCTTTAGATGATTATCTTTTGACTTCCCAAAGAATCAGAGCATGGGCTGGTGTTCTGCTAACAACAATCATAACCGATTGAATATTTTTGTTTTGAGGTTGTTCTTCCTTTTAGCTTTTATTAGAAGGAGTTGGTTCCTAAGTGGTTGATTGGTATTACCTGCATTGCCCAAGACAAATTTGGGAACCCAGAAAGTAAACATCAGACCCTATTCAAACAAGGTCCTATTAGCTTAGACCCTGTCCAAACACTCTGCCCACCTTCTTGATGACATTGTGAGTTCTCCATGCTCTCACCATCCAGAATGCAAGTCCATGGCTCCATCTGTTTCTTCTAATTTCACACAGCTTTTTTTTCCTGGACAAAAGGGGCTGGCTGGTCCTGCCTGCCTTTGTTAAAACGAAGGGAATCATTCAACATTTTGTTCTGCATTCTTCTACCCCAGATAACCCTCTCTAATTTGAGGTTGGCTGGAAATCTGGAAATCCTTATTCTTATCAGGAGAATTTCCATTGCTAAAGGGGAGGGCGCACTAGGCCACATCCTGTGTTCTGGGAGAGGCTCGAGAGTCAATTGCAATGCTTTGGAGTCCAACAAAGTCAGGGACTTTCTTAAGTGTATTCAAAAAACAAGCTGGGACAACAGGCTCGCTGTAATTTTTCTCGTTCCTTTCTCCTTTGCTTGCATTGCCCCAGGCAAGACAGTGGACACATTTTCCACTTGCAAATTTCTTCCTGTGGACTAGCAAAATTTTCTGCCTGGCTCCTGACTTGAAAGTCTTTGGAGCCTCGGGTGATCAAACTAATACTGTATAGACCTGGAGACTTCAGTGTCTACAGAGTGCAGCTGCGGGGGCCTGGGACATGCTTGTGTTTTGGAATGTGTAGAGGTAGACTGTACTCAGGGGATTTGTTCATTTTAGCAAACTTGGCAGAACTTCCCTGCGCGACCTAAATAGAATATCTTCCTCTACATAAAGCATGCATCAGGGTATTTCCTGATTTATTCATGAAAGGTTTGCTTTACAAAGGCGTCAGGAACTGTGCAATCTCAAAATATATGATACATAGAGCTGGATACTAGAGTGGCATTTGCACAAATTGCTGTGATAGATGGGCTGTGCAGGAGGCAGCAGAGTTGGATCAATTTAAATACGCACTGTAGGGGGTGGCTCTTTCAGAGGAGGAAGAGAGACCCACCCTGCAGATTGCTAGCAATAACATGGGAAAGTATGCTCTCTCTGCAATGAGTAATTGATCAAGAGATAGAAAAAGAAGTAAATAAAATTCATGTGTACTAACGGGGGAGATAGAACCTTTATGTGCTAATCACTCCTTGGTTCATTCATTCATTCCCAAGTAGAAAATCAACCTGTCAGCAGCTGATAGAATGAGTTCCATTGAGGGTACATAGTCATAGATAGATACGTATGGACTCACAGGACAATAGGATGCAATATTTGAAATCTGATCAGTCTTAGGAATTTTGGGTTCTGTTGTTACCTTGGGGGTGGAGAGTAATCAATCTCTTACCGCGAGAGAAAGACAGACTGCTTTCTCCCAATCAAAGGCAGGCATTTTCAGGTGAGTCCACTGTAATATCTCTGATCATGGATTTAGCTAATGCGTTCAGTATTTTCATGCCAGGGTATTTTTAACAGTGTAGCAGATGGACCTTGGTTGTTTGCAAAGAAGTTTTATTTTGGAGCTTGTGAAGAGATGTGGGGTTAGTGTACAATAAAGTGAAAGTGACGTTTGTAAAGATGGTGCAAGCAGAATGCCAGGATCCATTACCCTGATAACCCCACAAACAGACCGGCAGCCTCCATTGGTGAACTGCTGCTCAGAGCCCATCAGCGTTACTTGCAGGAGGCATCGTCACTTCGTGGCAAATTTCCAGGGGTTTTCACATGCCAAGCAACTTGTCCTAACTAGGACGAGGAGACATTGGTTTACAAAGTTTGCTTTGGGGCCTAGAACTTTGAGGAGAACCAGGCCTGGTTCTTTCTCCTGGTTTTGTAATCACGGACATCCATGGGCAATGAAGGGAAGGACAACCCAGGTGCAGGCCCCAGAGCTAAAGAATGAGATGTAAAGAGTGCAGTGCACGAGGGCTGAGATACATGGCTGAGGCTTCTCTTCAGAGGGTGACAGGCATTACCCAGGACTGTTTAGATCCCTGGTGAGAAAATAAAAATGGCTTTTTGGGAAGGACCTTCCAGGACGGAGAACCAACCGGAAGACAGTATTTGAATGAATTAACCCTCAGTGATTTCCCATGACCCACAGGACCAAGTCCAAATCCTTAGTTCAGCCTCCAGTTCTTTCACCATCTGGTCCCTGACTAACCTTGGGTCTTTCTATTGTCCCCAAACAACATGTGTTCTGACCGTTCCAAGCTGCCCTTTGTTCCATGATGCTAATGACGGCCAACATTTATTCACGCCCTTAAAATGCCAGGAACCGGGCTAAGGATTTATGTATTGCGTCATCTACTCTTCAGCGCAATCTCTGAGGTAGAGACTATCATAGTCCCCAGTTTGCAGATGAGGAAACAAAAGCAGAGGTTATAAAACTGGCTCACCAGCCATTACGAAGAGTTGGATTAGAAGGCGGTGTGACTGCGTGGCCCGCTTTCGACCCCTTCACCACCCCTTCCTCCATTTCTTATGAGAAAATACCTTCCGACCTCTCATGCATTGCTGTCTCTGCATAGGATTGGCCTTTCTCCTTATTTTGCTGATTTTAAAAACATCTCTTTGTTCCTCAAAACCTTCACGATCAACATCCCTTTCTCTAGATGCCATTCCCGGCATCCCCAGGCAGAGGTAGTGACTTTCTCCTTGGAGCTCCCACATTCCTCCCACAAATTCAAGCACACGCTGAATTGCAAGACAGTGCCCCCCTCTCCTGCATGCATTTTGTGCCTGGGCTGTGCAGACTCCTTAGACCTTTCTCCCAGATGAATCAAAGCTCCAAGAGAGTGAGCAGCAAATGGGGAGCAACCATTCCCATGAATCCAGAGGTAGCTCAGGCCCCAGGTGACGATTGCACCCAAATGCCATGTGGCATTTCTCAAGCTGCTCAGCAGACAGGTCCAGACGAGTGCCCGCCTACCACATTCCTGCCTTTATCATTAACCGCAGCCCATGGTGACTTCCTTCAACATGTGAGGCAGCGCCTGCCTGTCTGATAACCCGGCTTCCTTCTGGAAAGGATTTCCTTTGGCCTGGGTACATACCTGGCTCTGCAAGAGTTAACCACAAGGCGGCCCAGATCAGGAGAACATGAGGTTTCCATTAACTGGTGGTATGCGGACAAGTGGCACGAGCATGGATTATGCAGTAATAAAAACACACTGCGCAGTATTTGTCAGAGGCCTCGCTTCTCTCCTTCCCTGCCTCCTGCCCCAGCACAGACAGACCAGACCCTCGCTGCTCTGCTGCTAGCTTGTAGCAATAGTCGGTGTCGGACTTTTCTCCCGACTCACTTTCGTCCTGCTGTGTGTGCTCATCGTGTCCCCAAAAGACACAGCTGGAAAGAACGAGGGCCAGAGGAATTCATTCCTTCCCCTGGGATGAATCCTAAGTGAACCAGTTGGGAGACAGAAAAAAGGAAAAGGGTCCAGGCAGAGAGAAGGAGGGAGGGCAAGAGGGAGGGAAGATGGGAAAGGATGTGAAAAAGATAGTGGAGATTGAGCTCACTTAGGAGGGGACAGATGGATGGAACATTGGGCGAGTCTGAAACCGTATCTTCTGGAAAGAAGGGAATTCACACAAATGGAGATTTATTATATTGAAGGTATGATGGTTAATTTTGTGTGTCAGTTAGACTGGGCCACAGGGGCCTAGACATTCGGTCCAACATTATTCTGAGCATGTCTGTGAGGGTATTTCTGGATGAGATTAATATTTGAGTCAATAGACTGAGGAGAGCTGATTGCCCTCCCTCATGTGGGTGGGCCGCTCACAATTTTTGAAGAGCTGAATAGAACAAAAAGGCTGAGTAAGAAGGACTTCCTGCCTGACTGTTTGAACTGGGACATTATTCTTTTTCTGCCTTGGACTCAAACTGAAACATTGGCGCTTCCTGGGTCTGGTTGAGTCTGCTTACACAGGACTTACACTGTCGGCTCTCCTGGGTGTCCAACTTGCCAGCAGCAGATCTTGGGACTTCTCAGCCTCCGTAATCACATGAGTCAATTCCTTACAATATAGTAAACCAATCACTCTCATTTTCTATCTATCTATCTATCAATTGGTTCTGTTTCTCTGGAGAACCCTGACTAATACAGCAAGCAACATGCTGAACTCTATATATTATTTCATAGAGGCCTAGACATTCAATAACTGGTCACACAGGTCATACAGTTAATAAGGGGAATAAGTTTCCAACCAGGGTCTCTCTGGGTTTAAACAATCTCGTCTGCCTTTCTTTTAGTCATAGGGTTGCCCAGCCACATAAAGGTGAGATTAGCCTCCCATTTTCAGTTGCAGGTGAGTAGAAGTTCATGGCTCATTTCCCTTCCTTGGAGACAGTAGATGTAAAGGACCAATTTCTAGAACACAGAACCCTGGGGAATCTCTCAGAGGCTCTACCCCATGACTCAACATCCCAGGAACGTGGGTGGTTTTCTGAACAGAGGTCATGCTGGGGTTCAGTAACTCTTATTCATACCACAGTTATTTACTAAGCACCTGCTATTGTCTGCTCCTGCAATTTTTATAATAAAAAAAACCCCAGATAAATAGAACAGAATCTCCTTTGTCAAATCCACAGTCTCCTTAGGGTGCCAGAAAGACATATAAGCAAAGGTGTATGAATGCTGTGACGTAGGTGTGTGTAAAGTGTGTGCAAAAGTAGTACAAAGCAAAAGGAATGATCTATCTTGGTGGTTTGTGGGGAGAGCCAGGTGGAAAAGTGGAGACAAGGCAGAGTGAGGATTCCCTGTCCCAAGCCCGGGAGAGGGCCAGGCAGATTTGGATAACAGAAAGTAGTTAGCTGTGGGTGAGTCGTGATTCTCATTGAAGTCTTGTGGGGAGATTTAAAACATACATATGCCCAGAGCCCCCACCCAGGGAAGCTCTGGAGGTACAGTCTAAACCTCAGTATTTTTTTTACAAAAGCTCTGCAGATGTTCTGGCAGATGTTGCCAGGATTAAGAACCATGGGTTTGCTGCCCAGTGTGGACCTGGGCTAGAGTGAGAGAGGAGTTTGGAAAGTAAGGAAGAACACCAAGATGAAAGGCCTTGGATGCCACTCTAAGCAGTTTGAACGTCCCCTGTGGGCATGCAAGGTTTTTAAACAGGGAAGTGACCTTACTTATAGGAAATGAGTCAGCACAATGGCGCAGCCCGGGTAGGCTGAGCTCCAGGGCAAATTCTGGCTTCATCTTCTCAGAGAGCCTGACCACCTGTGCTTGCTAAGACACACTTGATTTAACTCTTCCTTTAGTGCATGCAGCCAGAGGCCTTGTGTCACTCTCGGGAAACCAGTTGTCTAGCAGTCAGGAGAGCCGACTTCTGAACTTGCTGCAGGTCCTAACTTGCCGAGGGACCTCAGCCAGCTCCTTGCCCCACTCCTGTCCTCAGCTTCTCACACCAAACATTTAGGAGATTAAACAAATCAGTGCTTCTTAATGAGCTTGGTAGTATCTGATTGCTTTAATTTGTTTTTTAGCCCAAATGCTGCATTTAACAGAGCAATAGAGCGGCTAACAAGCTGTCTGTTAGTCGATCAAGTCTAGGTTAGGAGAGGTTGGGAAAGGGTGAGCCAGGGAATGTCAAAGTCAGTGCGTTCTTATTTCCTTTGGTCTCTGACCAGATGTCAGTTGTTTTTGTGATCTATTTAATCCATAGGGATATTGCTTAGGTCAAGTGGTGCCCTAAATAATCGGCTTGTTTCTCAATGGGATTTCCATAAGTCAGTGACCCAACCTGCTCTGCCGAGATGGAGGAGAATCCATATTTGGAGTTGCCCTATTCATTTCACTGGCCTTGAGCTAAGAGTAGCACCAGCTTGGAGAAGGCACTCTCACAGGCCTCCTCACCTGGAGCATTTCCTGCCCCAGTCCTCTCACCTCAAGCCCAGGAAAATCTTTCAAAAGTTGCTATGATGCACCTTCAGTGGTTCTTCATTGCCAGGAACCAGGCCCAAGTTCTCTGACCTGGCACTGAAGACCGTTTACAATCCTCCCTTGATCTGATTCTCCATCCTTATTTCCTAACAGGTTGTTAGTATCCTGCTTGCTGGGCATCTAGGACTGCTTATTCTTTCCTAGGATGGCTAATCCCATTCACGCTGGCAAGTCTCAACCCATATAGTTCCCTCTGTTTGGAATGCTTTCCCCTCAGCTTCTCTACCTGGGAAACTTTTACTCATCCTTTAGGCCCAGCTAACACGTCACTTCATTCATTTATTGAGGACTTAACCTGTATTTCAGGAAAAATGCTAGATACTTGGAGGATAAACACAATAGAATCCTTCAGTAATGACCCTGGTCTCCCTACCCCTTTTCACTTTGCTCTTTGTCACTTTACGGCGATTATCTGTTTACATTTCTGGAACTCTCTCTAGACTGTAAACTCCTTAAGAGTCAAAACATCTCTTATTTATCTCTGTACCCATAGCACTGAACACAGGGCCTGGCACAGACCAAGGGTTTAGTGGATATTTGCTGAATGAATGAATGAATAATTTATTTGATAACATGAATGAGTGTGTGTGAGTGAATGTTACAAGGAAAGTGAGGATTGCTTTAACTCTTGGGGACTGGTACAGGTTGTGACAATGAAGACACCCCTTCTATCCCCTAATCCGGATAAGAGCCTGGAAGAGATGGCTGACATATTACATATGAGAAATGAAGACCATACAAGGGAAGGAGTTTATCTAGATGACCAAATGACCAGCAGCTGGTCCCCAGCCTTTCCCACACTGTCTCAACAGGCAGCCCCCCTGGCTGTGACTGGATCATCCTCACACTGTGGAACATGCAGCCCAGGCTTCCTCGCCTTGGAATCCAATCACCTGTTCAGTTGCTTTCTTCCTTTGTCTATTTGATATGGCCGGTCAGGAAGACAGTGCTGACGAGGCAGTCTTCAGCCCTGCACTGACAAAAATCAGGTGTCCTCGCTTCATAAAAGAAACATTAACTGATCCAATGGGAACTGGAAGCAGAAGTGCTGACAAAGATGTAACTCCCAAGGATTCCGTGGGCCAAGGAGAAAGCACTGTTCTCTCCTGATTGAGAGGCTTTCTGGGGTTTACAGACAAGACAGAGAAGAATGAGAGGAGCCAGGGATGAAGGCCATCAGAGAGCACGTCTCAGTGGCTCCTCTGATGGCATCAGGAGACAAGGAATGATAAGGAAGGCCACCTTCCTCTCTGCCCACTGCACCATCCAAGTCCTTATCACTTTCTCCTGGATCCAAGCCGTGGAATGGTTCCCCACTGTCTGCTGTCTTCAGCCTCAGTCTGTCCCAGCCCAGTCTCCACACTGCTGTCTGGTGTTCTTTCTAGATTAGCAGACTATAATTGAAGTACCATTCATTCAAATCCTTCTGTGGCTCCCTGTGACTCACATGGCACACAGACCTCCCCAAACATATTCCTGATGCCCGGAGGCAGCCATTTCTCCTCGCCAGAGGGGATTGTGTTTTCACTTACCATGTGGGTCAGAGGACCTCTGGCAAAGAACAGATTCAGGAAACAGAGGTGGGTGGTTTGATGGCAGGAGGGAGCTCTCTTTTAGAACCACCTTCCTTCCTGCACGCACACATGCATCCCCCATTCCTCTCACAGGAGCACACAGAGATGGAGGTACTATACGTCCAGCCCTGTCTGGGGCATTATGAACTTAAAGATGCTCCTACTCAGCCCCTGTCCTCATCGTCTAATGGAGGAAAAAGCAGTAGAAACAATTACGACAAGGAAGGAAATGCTACCCTAGACATCTGCTCAAAGTGCTGGGGGTGGGAGAGGGCCCGGAGACTAACTGCATGTGGAGGATGGAGGAGGAATTGGGGACATTTGGGGTAGGCCTGGGAGGATGATTAGGTACAAGAACAGAAGAGAAGGAGCTGAGAGGGCTTTGCTTATGTTATAAACCAGGTTCAGAGACTTGTAGAAGACAGATGTAGAATGTTTGGAAAACAAGGATAATTAAATAGCGAGTGGGTGAGGGCAAGCTACGAGATTTCAGTGGATATAAGACCTCACATCGTGTCATCACACCTCTCTGTCGCTATCTATCTCTCTCTATCTATCTATCTCCACCCCTCCCTCTGACTCTGTCTCTATTTCGATCTCTCTCCTTCTGTTTACCACTTTGTCTCTTCTTCCTTGGCCTTGGTCTCATTTCCTTTTATGTGGAAGAGGAACTTGCATGGAAAGTGGTAGGGAGGAAGTGGCATGCATTGAAGCAGCTTCAAGCTTACGTCGTCCCAACTGAAGGAACTTGGAAGGAAGAGCTTTCTCACTGCCTCCGTGTTTCTTAATCCTCAGGAAGGACTGACTGGCCATTTTGAGTCATGGGCCCACCTCCAGGACTAACCCTTGGCCACCAGTATGGAGGCTGTATTTAAGCAGGTAACATGGGTAACAGGACTAGGGCAGGGCTCTAGGATTACCGGTCTCTCCAAAATCACATGGTCAGAGTAAGGGAGGAACAGTTCCTCAAAGAAAGATGGGTTGCTCTGACCAGAAGATGGGAGAGGGTTTCGACAGACGAAACTCTCTAGATGTTTGCTTCATTTGTGGATTCCCTTCCTCTCGGGACACCTTGGTGACTCTCTGGGCATACCAGGTATTTCCTGGCCTTCTCTTTATCCAGCGGGTCTTGTATACAACATGTCCTCAATGAATGTTTATGGATGATTATTTGGGCACATCTGAAAAAAGGAAACAAAAAATAAAGTTAGTGCTTACAAAAACAGTAAGAATATAGTGAGCTGGAAATTCAGCCTCTGTGAAACCACTTGTTGGAAGAAACGTCTTGCTGCCCTTGGTGCGCCTGAAGAAAGAATAAGGAGATCCTCAAAGAACATGTGGAGTGTGCGCAGCTGCATTTGCACCAGGAAGCAGAGCTTAGCTGAAGAGCTGCAGTCAGCATCCGAGATGGGAGGGGCCTGTCCTGCATTTGATGCTGTAGGGATAATGGAGCCACAGTGCAAGCTCAGGGCCTTTTATTGGCAGGGTAAAAAGAAGCCAGCTGGGGTTTGTCTATAGCTGAGCTTCTGATTCTATCCCATACTTCTGAAGAATACCGTCTTTGTTCCTTTGCTGCAGGTGGCACCTGTCATTACAGGACATGGAAATAGGATAAACAGCCCTGAGCTACTTAAGAGAAGCCCATTCCTCAAATGAGCCTCAAACAGCTCTCCAAGTACATCTCCGTCACTCTCTTTCTCGCTCCGTCTCTTTCTCGCAATCAGAGGATGCAACTAAACAAGGATGGTGGTCACAGAACTCTGTTCCAATACAATGTCACTAATTTTTGTTATAAGGTCACAGTCTCAATTTTGCCACAGCTTCCTTTCCCATGACAAATCCCTTAAAAATCGTACAAAAAATATAACAGAAAAAAATAAATTCAAAATGAGTCCCCAATCCAAGAAGGGAAGCTCGCAGAGGGTCCAGAAACAATGAAGAATTCTTTTTTTTTTTTTTAAATGAAGAATTCTTTAAGAGCAGAGAGTAGTGAAATTGGTGTGAAAGGGAAACTATGACCCAAAAAGCACAGAGGAAGTTCTATTGAAAAATGCCTACTTACCCAGAAGGGGTGGAGAGAAGAGGAGGAGACAGAGGTTAACTTACCTGGTGCCATCGAGTGCATCGCTCTGACTCCCATTTCCTCCCCTGAGAGTAGCAGGCCACTGCAGGGGTGCTTGCCTCCAGGAGAAAGTGATGTTATGGGAACTGGGAAGGGGCAGCGGATATACCGGATATACCGAGGAGGAAGGAGAGCACCCATGCCCAAAGGCAATCACCACACAAAGCTATCCGGAGGCAGGTCCCATTGTTCTCAAACCTCACTGGAAAGGGCAAGATCAATTCAGGAAGCAGGTCCCACTCCTCCTCCCAGACAGGCTGCATGCCAAACAGAGAAACTCAGCTGCAAAGAGGGAGGCACAATCCATTCACACCAATAACTGAGGAAAGTCGACACCATGAAAGAGAAACAGCAAACTTAAATCCAGAGCCTATACCTAGCGACTCAGAGGGACACAAGTAAGGAGAATACGACTTTAGAATAAGGAAAAATCAAAGTTGCACAGTTTGAGGCAAAAGGACTTATTGTTGGTAAAACATCAACTAGATCATGACAATTGGGAGTTTAGTCAGTGAACAAAAATCAAAAAACAACAGGTTAGTTGAAAGGTAGAATGGACACAAATGAAAAGGGAATTAGTGAGCTGGAAGATTGAGTCCAGGAATTCTCTGAGAAAGCAGCAAAAAGGAATAAAGAGGTGAAATAAGTCAGACAGAGAAAGACAAATACTGTATGATCTCACTTATATGATGTGTAAGTGGAATCATATGTGGAATCTAAAAAACTGAATTTACAGAAACAGAGAATACATTGGTGGTTGCCAGGGGCAAGGATGGGAGGAGGAAGAAATGGGTGAAGGCAGACAAAAGATACTTCCAGTTATAAGATAGATTAAGTGCTGGGGATGTAATACACAGCATGGTGACTATAGTTAACAATACTATATTGCATGTTTGAAAGTTACTGCGAGTAGATCTTAAAAGTTCTCATCACAAGAAAAAAATGTGTAATATAAGGTGATAGGTGGTGACTAGACTTATTGTGGTGATCATTTCACAATCTATACATATATCAAATCAGTATGTTGCATATCTTAAACTAATAGAATGTTCCATGTCAATTATATCCCAATAAAACTGCAAAAAAAAAAATGCAAAAAGAAAGGAATAAAGAAATTAGGATAGTTAGAGAAAGGTTTAGAATCGTAGGTCAGAGATAAAAAAAATTTCGAACATCCATTTAAAAGGCATTCAGGAAAAAAAATGAATATTTAAAGCAATAATAGAAGATCCCAGAAATAAAGACAAGTCTTCGTAGATTTAAAGGGCTCAGCGAGAATCTATTAACAGCACACGTACAAATTACAGAACTTCAAGGGGGAAAGAAAATCAGAAAAGCACCCCAAAAAAGAAAAGGAGATTGACCTACAAAGGAAAAAGAGCCTGAATGCCATCAGACATTCCGTTAGCTACCAGAAAAACTAGAAGTTCTAGCTGAAAATTATTTCAAGTGTAGAATTCTATATTTTCAGAGATACATGGGCTTGGAAAAAATTATAACCCACATTCTCTAAAAAAAACATAATCGCTAGAGGATGTTTTATAGGAAGGAGAAAAATTAATCCAGGAGGGAGCAGTGAGATGCATGAAGCAATGACAAGTAAAAGAAATAAATTAGTAAAACTGACTCTGAAACCTAATGTGTTGATTGTTTTAATGTAGATTGCATATTGGTGCATGGGTTAAGAGAGAGAGAGCAGGAAGATAATTACTAGGGGATAAACAGATGAACAACTTCAAACAAATAGAACATATTTTTTAAAGACAGGAGTAAGGAAAACTTGATAAAGACAAAAGAAGGCAAGCATTGGAGAGAGGGAAAAGCAATTAGAAATCACAGTGAACTAAAAACACAAACCATGAAACAGGAACAATTCCAAACTTAGTAAGTACTTACTATTAATACTAATGAGTTACACTCACCTGTAAGAGACCAATTCTTATATTGTATTTGAACATCTAGCCTCTTGCGATTTTCAAGAAACAGACAAAACAAAATTTTCTCAAACACAAAGCAGTGGAAAATATTTGTTTAGAAATGGCTAACAAACATAAAGCAGATATAATTGGGTTAAATCAAATACAATTCAAGGTGAAAACCATTGAAAGAAATAAATACAGCCAAGAAAAAAATAACTGTTACGCACCTAAAATATAGCTAAAATATAGTTGAAGCAAAAACTGACAGAATTACAAGAGGAGACTGAAAGATAGAAAAATCGCTGTTGAAACCTTGAACAAACTGCTCCAGAAAACAAAATCAAACAGAGAAAAAACAAATAAGGATATGAAGAATTTTAGTAGTAACAAGTCAATTGGCTTGATACAATATTTAGAGAACTATGTACCCAATAAACAGACTCTGCATCATTTTGTAACATGTATAATGGTCATAAAATTGTCCATAAACAAGGCCACAAATATCAACAACTTTCAAAAAATTAACTTTATAAGCAAAGTTCACTAACTGTTATGCAATAAAATTAGAAGTTAACCAAGAGACAGATGTTAGAAAGAAACAAACAAAAGCAAGCCAGGTATCCAAATATAAACACATATTTCTGTATCATTTTTTGATTAATGAGAAAGCAAAGTGGAAACTTCAATTAAAGAAATGCAAAAAGAACAATGAAACACATTCAAAGAAAATATATATTTTTAATGTATAATGAAAGAAATAAAAATGTAAACGCAGAAATGAATGAAGTTGAAAACCTGTCCAATACCTCTGGTGGTTACTCTGGCTAGTTTTCCCCAGGTGAAGCCTGGGACTCAAATGCATCTGGGTAGCTGCTTTGTGGTTTGGTGTTAGAAAAATGGCATCTTTTAAGTGAAACACTGCCCTTGATCAGCTGAACCGGAGGCCTCCGACTTCTAAGGAAACCTCAAGCAGATCAGACTTTTGCCATAATCCCTAAAGTACAGGAAGTATAGTCTCTCATTTTTGGCAATTCCATAGATTGTCTTCTGACCTTGAGTTGACCTTCTCCTTAAAATAGACATCAGAATATCTCTCATTCTAAATGTACTATCTGGCTTTTCTTTCTTTTAAATTACCTTTGTGGAATGAGATTTTTCATGACCTTCTCCACCACTACTGGTAGATTAAAATGATTGGAAAGTGTTAGAAATGGAATATGTGAAAAAGAGTGCCCCCCCCCCGCCTTTTTGAAGCAGACTGAGAGTTTAAATAGGTTTTCAGAATAGAGTCATATGCAGCAAATTAGAATCTATAGATTGTTTAATTACATTTTGCCCGTATTATTTATTATTAGGAGGGTAAGCCAGTTTTTCCTGGAAGGCCTTGTTATAATTAGTGGGAGTGCATGAAATTGTGTGAGCAATATTAATTGAGTGCTCTCTACGTGCCTGGCATTGTGCTAGGCATATAAAGCGTATACGGCCTCTAACCTGGAGCTTCCAGTCCTGCTGCCTGGAGCACACCTACCATGGAAAAGCATTATGTCACTGTGGATCCCACTAGGACTAAAGTGTGGCCTGCTGAGGTGAATGCAGTGAAACGGCCTAGTACACAGGGAAGCTGAAGCCATGGTCGTGAGGCAAGATGGACAGCAAATCCCAGACGAGCGTCATTCTCACAAATTCACCATGGTCTAGGGGTTTAGAGCCACAGTTTTGGAAGCCCAGAGAATGATCTTATCAGTACACCTGGAGAGGAGAGACTCTCAGTGACACGCTGATACTCATTTCACACAAGATTGATTTTAAAATGCCAATTTACCACGTTCCTGTGGCCAGAGTCAGCCTGTTCTCAATCGACCACACTACTTTCCCGGTACTAAGGTACCTGGAAAGTTGAATTAGGCCTCAGAAGATTGCCTGGAGAGCAGAGAAACATAGTGACGGGAGATGGCTAATTTTGACATTTTCATCTGTGGAGAAGTTGCCACCCAACAATGAAGGCTCTTAGGCAGAATAAAATTTAGTTTGTATCTGACGTGAGCCATTTCATTTTTTCCTGTATCATCAGTGTACAAATATGTCTTATTGTTGCTACTACTTCTACATCTACTATTACTAGTACTCCTATACTTACTATAGCTAGCAGATACAAGAGTTACTACTGTTCAGACACTATGCTAACCTTTTATACAGGTATGAACTCACTTCGTACTCAAAACCTCAGTTTTCAGTTGAGGAAAATGAGGCAGGAAAAGTTTATGTCAATTGCTCAGAGTCAACCAGCTGTTCAGTGGCAGAATCAGAATTCGAATCCAGGTGGCCCGGCTCCAGATTTTGATGCCCCTCTTTTGGGTCATGGTCTCTCTCACACTCATCTGTAAGGAAAAGTTCAATCTATAATTTTTTATATGAGTTGTTAGACTTATTAGATCAGAGACAACTAAGAACAGTAAGATGAAAAGAGCCCAGCTTTCTTTAAGCAGTCGTCCTTTCCTCTTGAATTCCTAGAACCTCAAATGGAAGAGGAGGAAAGTAAAAAAAAAAAAAAAAGTCTTGAACCAAATGCAAAATGGGAACTGAAATACTTCCTGCAGGTGAATGTGTACTACAAACAGTGATTCATGGTGTTCACAGGTCTTATTCCAAAGAGAGAATTTAAGGCTTTTAAAACATCTGAAGAACTTTCCGGAAGCTTGGCCACTTGTTACTTAGAGAAGTCAGGAACCTAAGCACCTATTGGTGGCATAGGAAGGCATTGCACATACAAAGCCCCTGAAGAACTCATGGCAGCAGGGAATGGGGTAGGGGAGGTGGGAGAACAACAGGTAAACCAACCAATGCGGTAAAATATTACAGCTGAGTTCCTGGTACACGACTGAGGCACAATAAATGCTTGTTGAAAGAAAGAATGACACAAACTCATCTAGTCCCTTGGGTACTCTTACTTTCAGTGACAATCTCTAGGTGATTATTCAAATAATCAAAACGTGTCTGCTTCAGACAACTGTACATATTTTCTATGTCTGCTGATTTAGGAAGCAAGGAGAGGTATTGAAGACTTGGAGAAGATCAAGTAAATTAGTGCCAGTGGTGCTCAGGCTATTTCAGCTCTGTAACAAATCAGACTATGATTTATCATCATGCATTTACTGTATTCAAAATTAACTACTGAGCCTCATATGCCTTTTGAATTCAAAGTTCTAAACTGAAATATAAAGAGAGGTGCGAGTCCTAACACCTGATAGAGGAGGAGAGTAGATAACAGTGATAGAGGAGATGAGAATGAAATGCAGAGCCCACCTATGGAAGGGAAAGGCCCCTGGGAGGCTTGTGTGGGGTGCCTTGTGATGCGGTTGGAGGTGAAGCAATAGTGAAAAGGTAGCTCTGTTCAGATGAACAGACATTCATTGAGTTCCTGTTATGTGGCGGGTCAATAGGGGGTACTGAAAATACAAATGTAACTCATGCTGCACCGACTTCTAGTTGCCGAGTATTCTGCCGTGATTTCCTCTGGAAAACCTAGATAGGGTCGCACAGGGGCCCATGAATATGTCTTATTCTGGCCCAGCTCAGTGAAATGTCTTGACAAGGCTTCCTCCACCGGCTTCCTTGTGAGAAGAACCTTTTGTTCCAGGTTTCACTCAGCAGTCATCTTTTGCCACACCTTGCAACCTGGCGGTGTCGGAGGACTAACCCCTGGGACAAACTTCATGCTCTCCTACTTGCCCTCCTCACTCACACGTGTTCTTCTCTGTCCTTCCTTCAAAGTGTTTGGGCACATTGTCACCAGCCCACCACCAATGCCTTGACCCACCCAAATTCTTCTGGAGGAGACCACTTGGGTCCCACAAGAATTCTTAAATAGAAAGATAAATAAGACCTGGCCCCACCTCTTGAGGCATCTAGTGGACCCTACAGGTACTTCAGTTGTGTCACAACTTACCTGAGAGTTGGGGTTGCTGACCAAAAAGAGGCAGCAATTCAGTGCGATGGAGATACCATCTCCCCAGACTCCCAGAGAGTTCTGTCACACTCCTTGGATCTGTTCTTTACCAGCCATGTGCACTAAGGAAGTCATTTTACTTTTCATGTTTGGTTTCCTGATTTAAGAGGGGAAACAAACAAAAACTCTTCTCTACCTCTTGGGAGGCGTTGCGATGCTCCAGAGAGATGGTGCATGTGAAAGGGCTTTTTGTAAGCAGCAGACTCCATCTGTCCTCACCCGGGCCGGTCGTGAGCTTCTCCTCCTCTCCCAAAGCACTTGGAGCTTCTGTCTAACACAATGCTTATCACTCTGCAAAGTGTTTGCTTATATGACTGATTCCCACAGTAGGCTGTCAGCCACCAGAAGGCAAGAGCCTCCTCCTATTCCATTATTATTATGATGATGATGATGATGATGATGATGATGATGCCCTTGGTGTGATGTCAATCATATAACACACACTAAATACATAAATAAATACATAAGTAAATAAATAAGTAAATAAAACTATGTTAACTGACTTCATGAATGAAAGGATAGGGTGTAAAAGTTTCAATTATCCTCTGCTGTTCTGAATAGTTTTGGACCAATTGCATCACCCTCAGAATTCTAGTTTTCCTAATTGCAAGCGGGAAAAATACACGAGACTAGTAAACATACAGTGAGGTTTGGGAAGATAGATGAGATTACACATCATATAATTTCAATCCACAGAGTCCCTACCGTGTTAGAGTCCAAATTCTTCTGTCATACAGATGAGATTAAGGCTAGGAAATGTGTGTGATGTATCTGAGGGCATAGAGTGGCCATCTGGACTAGAGTACAGACCTCTTGCCCACCAATTCAGTGCTCTTTGTGCTACATTTTGAGATCTACCTATGAAATCGACACAGTTAACACAGAGTGATTTTATAATGTAGAGCACCGTGTTCTGATCCAGATAATAAATCTGTTCCTGGCAGAAAATAGACTCTCTGGCCAATGGGGAGATAATCCTTGGTGAGCAGGAGGCATGAATTGAGAACAAAACTGCACAGGACTGGTCAGAGTGGGGATGACTCACTCTGAGTGAAGCTTACTGGAAGAACGGCAAGGGAGTCCCATCCTCCACAGCCCCACGCTGAAATTAAACGGCTTTGTTCCACAAGACAAATACTGAGGAAACTCAGCAAAGCTGGGTGGCTTGTAAAGAGAAGAGATTGGGTAAATTAAACACAGATAACATTAAAAGCCAGCAATCTAGGAGATGATAAATTAGTGAAGGACTTCAAGAATTTTGTTGTGAAATCAGAAACATGTTTAAGACTGATCTTTCTGGCACCAGTTAGGACAGAGCACAGGGGGGAGAGGCTGGAGGCAGGGAGACCATGGGAGAGTGCTATAATAGTGCAGGTGAGAGAAACTGAGCCTGACCTGTGACAGTGTCAGTGGGTTGGACAACCGGTCCCTTAAATAATTGACTTAAAATCGCTTATTCATTAATGTTATCAGTAATATTTAGTATTATTTATTAATAGTTTTCCATTGCTGCTGTAATAAATTACCTCCAACATCATGGCTTAAAACAGTACACATTTATTCAGAAGTCTAACACAAGTGTCCATAGGCTAAGATAAAAATGTTGGCCAGGCTGCATTCCTTTCTGGAGGCTCTTAGGGGAGAAATCTATAGTGTTCCCATCTCTTATATCGTATCTGAAAAATCCCTTCTGTAGTGTAAGATAACTATTCACACATGCCAGTGATTAGAATGGAGGGGGGGTGGAAGTGGGGATGCATTGTTTTGCCTGCCCCGGATGGAAACTCTGAGACCCAGGAAGTGGAAGAGGTGTATTGCCTGAGGCCTCAAGCTTGTAAGAGTTGAGTTGGGAGGAGGATCCAGGCGTCTTGCACTTCCGGCCTGGGCAGATTCCAACTCTTGGTGCACTTAGGTTAGTCATCACCATACACTGTTGAGAGTGTGGCTGAGTGGATGGCACTTGCCTAGTTCCTCTCCACTGTGTGATGCATAAGGGGTGTGCTAATTCCCATTTTTTTGGCCAGGGTGGCTGTGATATGGCCCATAGAAGGGAAGTAGGCACCAGTTTTGTGTTGGCTGGCCTCAGCTACATAGCACTGACCAGATCTGCCAACCTCCATCCTGCGGCAGTTTAGCTTTGTCATATAGGTATCACATTTCAGTAATCAGAACTCATCCAGGCACATGGCATGGCGAGAGGGTGTGAGAGTGAGTTCCAGAGTTGGAATTTGGAGTCCAAGCTCATACCGGGTGACTTGGAATATGTCATTTCTCTTCATTTGAGACTAATTATCCTCCAATATGAAATGAGATGTTTGGGTTAAATATAAAGGGCCCTCTAACATTCAAAAGTGTAGAATGTGGAGATGACTACTGAGCTGATTGGCAGGTCAAGTAGAGTGAATGTATGGCAATCCTAGTAGAAGATCCTTTCTTTGATTCTCAGCCCTTGATGCAGCCTTGGAGCTTGGCATTCAACAGTTCAACTGCACTGGACTGTAGCAGCCAGAAATACCAGATTTCTGTAGAGGGCTGTGAAGGCTCTGAAGGAGCATTGAAAGCATAGGCTGCAATGGAGTCTACACACCATGCATGTTGGCTCACAAAGACTTTCTGGCTAGGCTATGAGCGTTCTAGAGTCTCTATGTCACCAGAACAGATTCATGCTTGTCTCTGTGTCTCTAGATGGTTGGCAAATGTGAACAGAATTTCAAAACTGCAAAAATAGCTGGTTTTGGTTTCTAAAACAGTAGCCCATCAATCTCAAGAACTAACCAAAGGGAATTGGAAGGAACAGGAGAGAACTGGCATAAACCATTTGGGCTTACTTTGGTTTTGCACTAGCAGAAATGACATTTAAGAAGTTGAAAAAAATAGAGATAGGAACAAGGGATTAAGGAGAAGAAGAGCTTTTAAAAGCGTGTCCAAAACCTGGGGGTTAGGACATCAACACGTAAATTGTGAGTGGACGTAATTCAGCACATAACACTGGGTGCCTAACACTCTGGGTCTCGCTGCACTCTCCTTTGAAGTGAGTGGTTAGATTATATGACCCCTGTGCTTCCTCCCAGCTCCAGATTTACCAAGTGTCATCATTTTCAGCTTGCTTGTAAGTACCCTCTAGTCACAGATCTCTTCATTTTTCCATGGATTAACATGTATAATGCCATGTAGTATAGGTAAGTGAATAGCTACATTTTCCTGGTTCAAAGGTAGAAGTCAGTTCCTTAGACATGAACCTACTTTTCTGAAACTTCTGGGATTAGAAGTTGTTAATTTGTCTGAAACTCCTCATGGAGAGAGAAGGAAATAATTGAAGTTGCAGAGAAAAGAAAACTGAACACATAGGAGGAATTCATTAGAGAGAGGCTCAAAATCAGGGAGGGAGACATGTATAGAAACTCCTCGAAGGCAAAAAAAAAAAAAAAAAAAAAAAAAGGGAAGGAAAACCTACTCCTGTGTGCCCACAACCACTGTCAAGTGAGTGATGTAAGTTAGTTCTCTTCTTTCACACTTATTTTTTTAATGCAAAAGATATGTTTTGGTGTTCGGGGACCATCCTTATTTCATGTAACCTGATTCTTTTCCATAAAGAAGGTGATTCATTAAATGTGTAGCTAAATGTGATTCCATTTTTATAACTTTGCTAGGCTTCTCATATAAAAATAGTCATAGTTCAGAAAAAAAAATCTTTTGTCAGATGGAGTATATAAATTCTTGGTTCATAAACCATAATCAGCTGCAGAAAGACTTATGGAGAGATACCTGAAGGCAGTAGAAAGAGTAGAGAATTTGCTCTTGGGAGCGTAGGTTTATGTCTGTGTTCTGATATTTCCTAGCAAGCAGCTGAATCTCTATAAGCTTCATCTGAAATGAGTTTAAAAGGGGCCCAACATGACCAGTGGGCATGCCCTCTTATGGAACTGCTACTAGAAGGGAATTTCAAAATGCAAATACAGCTCATTCTTCTAGAGACGGAACCAGGGTAGTGGATGAAGGAGAACAGTGTCCAGAGCATAGAGCAATGGAGACCAGTATGTGGTGTGTAAGTTAACACTCCCTCTCCCTGACAGCCTATGCTCACATCAGACATCATTCATCAAGCGTGGTAGGCCCTACATCTGAGTGTGAATGTGCCTCACGATCTTTCTAGCTGTTGTGCTCCAGGCAGCCATTATCAATTGGATGGAGAGAACATTTGAGGAGGAAACAGTTTGCTATCCCTGGCCTCAAGCTTAGTCTGAATGATGGAACCACATGCACTGAATTTTATTGAAATAAATGTCAGAAAAACTAACAGGATGGACTCAGGAAAGATAGCTGTCTGCTGAAAAGCAAGGAAAAGATCAGGTTGGATGTAAAGGATGGAGGCACCACAGCTCCATGGTAGGAGAAAACAACGGATGAACGGGGGTGAGGAAAGCTGCAAGTACCAAGAAGCCTCAGAAAGAGAGAGTTTCAAGGGACTGCGTAGAATTAAGACCCAGTCCCAGGGACTTAGGTTTGGCCATTGCTGCCTAAAAGAGGACCTGTTAGGCACACACATGCATTGTCCACGAGACAGAAACAACTGGTACTATTGATAAAGCAGCACTGCTGTACTTACTACCTGTGGTATCTATAAGGTCAGCCAGAAACTGGCAAAACAGTAGATTGCTGGTGTGATGAATGCATTGCAGCTCTGAAGCCACAAATGAGTCAAATGTCTATCATGTACTGGTTTTGTGACCTTGGGCAATTTATTTAACTCTCTGAGACTCGGTTTTTCAAGATAATTCAGTCATAATGTTATCTTTTTCACAGTGTAATAGTAAGAATCTGATACATAGTAAATGCTTAATAAGTAGAAGGTATCACTTTTGTTTTTTTGTTTTTTCACCGTACCCTCTGCCTCTGCAGAAGTCAGGGCTGCAGGATCCAGGGAAAACAATGATAAGAGTCTTGAGGAATACGAGTAGGCTACCAGGAATATACTTTATTGCAATCAGACATTAAGCTGATTTGAAGATGATTTATTTCTGGTTTACTCTTATACCTCCAGCCCATCAGTGGTCCCATCTGAAGATTCATGATGTTTGCAAGGCTCCCAACTCTGACTTTGTACCTCATCAAATCTGTGAGACTACTGAAAGTTCATATCAGCTTCTCACTCTCACACCTGCAACTGGTGAATTGGTAAGTCCCCTCAAAGGGGAAATGTCACATAATGTCTGTGTACGCTTCTTTTCTTTACGATCCTGGACCCTCAAGTCCTGATTTTTCAATATTTTTATCCAGGCTACTAGTTATTCTCAAAAGGTGAATTCATCCTTAAAAACTGTCCTAATTAAAAATGGAGACAAGTCACTTATTTAATGTGCATTTGAAAAAAATAACTAGCACATAAAAATTATGATGGACGTTTCCAGGACACGATTTTTTAAAAAGATTTTTATTAAAATTATAGCTAACTTACAATATTATATTAGTTTCAGGGCTACACCATAGTTATTTAACATTTATATATCTAAAGACGTGATCACCATGATAAGTCCAACACCCATCTGACACTGTACTATGCTATCACAATATTGTTACTATTATTGAATATATATGTTGATTATTATTGAATATATATTCCCTGTGCCGTACATTGCATCACCATGACTTACTTGTTTTATACCTGGAAATTTGGACCTCTTATTCTCCGCCCACTTTCCACCTTTTTAAATTTATCAATTACAGTTAATGCTTAATATTATTTTATCAATTACAGTTAACACTCAATGTTAATTTCAGGTGTACAGCATAGTGGTTTTGCATTCTCTGTCTCTAGTAGGTTGCTTGCCTCCATTTCATTTAGTTATTTTTCTGGAATTTTCTCCTGTGTTTTCATTTGGGATGTATTTCTTTGTTTCCTCATTTTGGCTTCCTTTCTGTGTTAGTTTCTATATATTAGGTAGATCTGCTGTGTCTCCCAGTTTTGGCCAGGTGGCCTTATGTAGTAGGTGCCCTGTGGGACCCTGGCACAGTCTCCCCTGGTCACCTGCTCTTGGTGCTCCAGAAGTGTCCCTTGTGTGGGTTTTGTGTGGTCTCCTGTTATTGCTGAGACTTAGTTGCTATTGGCATGTCAGTGGGTGAGACTGACCCTCAGGCTGACTGGCTGTGGGGCTTGGCCACATCCACAGCTTATAGGCTGCTGTGTGAGAGTGTTACCCCACTGAGTGGGATTCGACCCAATGGGCTCTGATGCCTATTGAGACTGCCCTTTGTGTGTGCCACTTGTAGGACTAATTGGGCAATGCTCTCCTGTGGTCTGAAGCCAACCTCCAAGTATGTTCGTTCTGAGGCCTCTTGTGAGGGGCTCCAGTGCAGGCCCCGGTGAGCCACTGTCTGTGACAGGCTGAGGACTGCCTGGTAAAAGCTACAAAGTGATCCACAGTTGTTTACTGCCTGTGCTGGACCTCAAGGTGTGTGGTAGAGGCCACGCTGCAAAATGAGGATGTCTGCCACCAGTACTGGGTCTGGGGTAGCTCCTCAAAAAGCCAGGACATCCCAAGGTCTGTTGCCACCTGCAAGCTCCCTTAAGTTTCAGCTACTGATAATGCCTCGTGTGATATGCAAGTTGCGTGAGGCAGGGTCGCAGGGAGTCACTAGAGTGGGAAGAATTGTGGTCACCAGCTTACTGTAAATACTGGTTTGGTGCCAGTGCTGAGCCTGGAGTGACTCAGCAAAAGTCTCAGTGCATACCGGGGCCAGTCGCTGCCTGCCTGGGGCCTGCCAGACTCTGATAATTTTCCAAGAAAGAGTGCAATGGGGGTGGGGCTGGCTGCTCACGGAGAAAGTGCTTTCAGCGGTGTACAGGTTGGATGGGGTGGGGTCCCAGTGAGTCAGCGGGGTGGAGCAGCCAAGCTCACCAGGCCAATTAGCTCAGAATTGGCCAGAGGGGGCGGGCTCAACACAGAAAAGATGGTACCCGCCTGCAGACTGCACAGAAGGTGGACTTCTCCTCACCAGGAAAATGCTGACTGTCCTCTAGTCCTCCCCTGTGAAGCCACACACTTCATCTGCCCCTCTGTATATCTCCGAGGCCCCTCAAGTTACTGCCCCTTCGCTGGAACACAAGGTGAGTGCCTGCAAATGAGTCTGTGCGTGGACCGTTTAAGAGGGTTTCTGATTTTCCTGCAGCCGTCTGTCCCATGCAAATGGTCAGAATCCCCTCTGTTTTTCACAGCCAGATGTTGTGGGAGCTCCTATTCTTAGTGCCAGTACCCTGGGCTGGGAGCTTGGTGAGGGGGCCTGGGGTCCCTCGCTCCTCCAGGGGAAACCAAGGTGGCCCAGATAGCCCTCCTGATTCTCAACTGCCACTAACAGGTATGGAGCTCGTTCTGCGTCTCCACCCCCCTACCAGTCTCGACGTGGCTTCTTTATATTTTTAGTTATAGGACTTCTGTTTGTCTAGACTTCAGATGGTTTTCCAGGTTGATTGTTCTACAATTTAGTTGTAATTTTAATGTGTTCGTGGAATAACGTAGGCACAGTGTTTATCTACTCCATCATCTTGGATCTCTCCCCCCAGGAAACTATTTAAAGAAAAAAGTATCAAGTGAAAAATGTTACAGATGATATGAGAATAACTGATGTTTTCAGATCACTGGCTTAGTACATGGTAGGTTTTCAATGTGTGTGTTCAGATCTTTATTACTTTTGCCCTGATTGCTACAAAGTTCCATACTGGTCTCCCTGCTTCTGTTTCTCACTTCCCCATACAAAACATACTCATACCTTAACCTGGAATCTTCCTAAAAATACAAAACTGGTCACATCTACCTCTTGACTGAAACCCTTCAATGTATCTTGTAACAGTAAAGCTTCTTTTAGAGCAAAAGTGGCTTAAAGGATAAATATATTTATTTCCTCACAAACAATACATCCATAATTAACTGGTTTGAAAGTTGGTTCGTTATCAGTTTAGTGACGTCAGATGCCTGTGTTGGTTCCTCTGAAATTCTTTTGGTTTTTCTATCCTTGGACACAAGATGGCTGTGATGGCTCCTAAAAATCACATTTTCACACACTGACAAAAGCGTAAAAGAATCAAGGAAGTGGTATAGCTCTATTTTTATCATGGAGGACAATTTTTGCCAGAAGTTCTCCTGAAACTTTCCCTTAGGTCTCACTGACCAGACCTGAATTAATAACCTTTCCCTTGATATAGCTGAGTCTAGGACAGTGAGTGTCTGGGAAGCCCAACCACCACAATGAGAGATGGGCTGTGTCAGCAAAGAAGAAGGCAGCTGCAAAGAATGGCTGATTTAGGTGACCATTAATATCTGCCACAGCTACCCATATTTTGTTTGTTTTTTTACGTGGTAAAGCCCAAACATCTTATCATGGTATGTTAGTAATTCTTTCATGTTGCAAGAAACCCACAGCACATTCAAGTGTGATTAGCATTTATTGAAGAGATATCTTGGAGAATAGGGAAGCACAGGAAACCAATTCAACAATTCCCAAGGGTAATGAGACATCATCAGTTGATAGCTCTGGGTTTACCCAGAGCCGAGAAGCAGAAGTGAGAGGCTCACGCCCATACTCAGGTGAGTGGTCATTGTGTTGAATCAGTTCATCTCTGACACCCCTCAATGTCTCTCAGCCATTTCTTTTTCCTCCTGTTGTTCCTGACCATTAACCCTGTCACACTTCCAGTGACAAGATTGGGCAGATAAGTTTCTTTCCTAAAGAGGCCAGGTCCCGTGCAATCTCCAAGATATGACTCAAGCATCATGGGACATGTTTGTTGACCCTTTAGGGGACCTTGCTTTATGCTTCCTCTATATTAAAATTGTTTCTGCCTGGGAAGCTTATTAGGGGATAGATTCTTGGGCCCTATCCCCAGAGATGCTGACTCTCTAAGTCAGGAATGGGCCTAGGAATATGGATTTTTAACCTGCATGATTCTGTGTGAGGAACTATGGAGTGCAGTTTTTAAATATCAGTCCTGTGACTCAGGCCCTTTGTATACCAAGTTTTATTAATTCCTCCGAAGTGTTCTGCATGGCTATTATTAAAATCTTGATTTCACAATCGGGAAATCAGAGGATCAGAGAGGAGGACAAAGGCACCCAGTGCAGAAATAATGAAGCCAGGACTCAAACTCAGTTCTGATTATTCCAAAGCACCTGCGCCTGTGTCATACCTGGCCGCCTCGTGAGAGTCTAGCACCCCGGTAGTCCCAAGACTTCCTCTTCTCTCCACCTCTCTCCTTAACAAAGCTGGGCAGGTCTGCGTCTCAGAATGGCTGCGAGGGAGGAAGCAGATGGGCCCTCCATGAGCGGGCATTGAGGGAGCCCCAGCGGCCTTCCACTAATGAGCACAGGCTTTTGCTAGGAAAGTAGTGGGACCCCGTCCACCGGGTTTCCCAGAGGAGTTAGTCTGAGAAAAGAAATTGTGAAGATGGTGCTGATTTCCCTGTAGCAGCTGCCCTTTCCACAGCCACAGGAAATCCTTTGAAGACATCTCAGTACCATACACCAGATCTGGACTTTTCTCTCACTCAAAATGGTGGCATGAAAGAAGGGCCTGAACAGCTTCAGTTGGGGGCAGGAGGGAGGGACTGAGTGGCAGGAGGAGAAATGAGGAAATGGCCCAAATTGGGGCTTCCAGTTTCACTTAAATTGGAGCCCCATGGTGGGATTTTGAAGATCTGAGGTCAAATCCAGACCTTGCCATTCAGCAAATTGTAGTTGAGGAAATGACTTCACTTACCTGGATTGTAGTTTGCTTTTCTGCGAAATGGGCATGCGTTCCCAGCTTCAGCTTCTGTGGTTGGGACTAATTGAGATTCTTGATGTGAGTGGGTTGCTTTTTTTTTAGTGTTACCAGGAGAAACCTCTTCCTCGGGGATGAACACAACCCACTGGTACCCAGGAAGCCCTGGACCAGCACATGCTCACCCACTCCCCACTCCCTACAGCCCATGCGGCTCCTAGCTAAGAATTCAGGACTTTCGTAAGGTTGCTTCAGTGATAAAGGTTGGGGTCCAAGGGAGAGAGAAGTTGGCCAGTCTCCCCCCTGCTCAATTTCACACCATACACACACTTAGAGTAACAAAAGCAAGCCAGGGAATGTCAAGGTCTCGGGGGACCCCTGAAATGGCAGAGCCAGAGCAATAGCTGAGACCTCGACACAGGTCCTCAAGACATCATTCCTGCATTAATATTAAGGCCTTCATCCTGCACCTCTGCCACCTATGTGCCTCCTCATTGCTTATGCAGAAAACCCATAAAACAAAAACAGAGGGACTCTGTCCTGTTCTGTAGCCAGTGTCGGTGGAGCAGAATTCCAAGGGACAGAGGGGGGTGGGAAAATAAGGGAGAAGAAAATGTAATAAACACGCAGCTCACGTATATGTGTGGTCAGTTAGTGCTTCTGTTTGGGGAAAGAGCTTGCAGTTATTATTATTTTAAAAATTTGTATATCCAAGTATAACATACATAGAAAGAAGTACACAAATGTTAGTGTAGAGCTCAGTGAGACTCACGTAGTGAACACCAGTAAAAAGATCAGGAACCAGCACAGCCGAAGACCGCAGAAGCTCCTCTCAAACTCCTTTCCAGTCCTTAACTCCTACCCTGGCCCCTACGGCATGAATTCCTTTTTTCTACGTTTTAGCATTTGGAATCATACAACACTATTCTTCTATGTCTAGCTTCTGTTCAACTGTAGGTTCATAGGTTCCTAAGTTGTGTCCATATTGTTGCATATAGGTGCAGTGTCTTCACTCTCATTGCTCTGTATTCTATTTGCTAATATTCCACAAAGTATCGATCCACTGTAATATTGATAGTAGTTTCTAGGTGGGGGCTTTTATAAACAGTGCTGCTATGAAAATCCTTTGATGGGCAGCTGTGCTCATTTGGTTTGAGTGTACACTCAAGAGTGGAAATGCTGGGTCAAAGAAGTGGTTATACGACTTGCATCCCTACCAGCAGTCTATGAGAATTTCAGTTGACACATCTTTGACAATACTTGGTATTTTTTGTTCTTTTTTCTGTTTCATTTGAGCCCTTTTGGTGGGCATACAGTCAGCCCAGTGACTTTGAACAAATAGAATTTGATGTCTCCAGAAGAATAAGCTCTCTTTGGGTTTCACCATCCCTATCAATCCTTACAGTCTTACATGAGGCCACCTCAAATATTTATGCCACCTGCCATGTTCCTAAAGGCATTTGAGTTTGAAACCCGTGACATGTACTTTGTCATCAAAATCTAAAAAGAAATATATTTCCCTTTTACTGAAAATACAGAAATTGCATAACTGACCCCAAAACTCAGACAGCAAGAAAGTGACAAAGCCATGTGCCACCAACAGCTGGCTTCTGCTCCTACATGCCTTTCCCAAGTGTGGTAATTAGCTGGAGACAAGGAAGGTGGTAGAATGGCAGCACATTTTATTAGAAAAACTGGGTTCTCCTTCCCACTGGATTCTTGTCTAACTAGCTGTGCAAATTTAAACTAATTAGCACACTCTTTAGAATCTCCATTTACTTGCCTGTAAAGTGGGGATAATGATAAAATATCTTAAAGGAATATTTGGTGGATTAAATGAGACCACGTACATGAAACTGCCTAGCACAGTGCCTCCCAAAACAGTAAATGCAAGTTAAAGACTTTAAGTACAGGGTAACTTGAGTACAGGTCTCTGAAAGGCCCCTTCCTGTCCCCACTGATGTGACCAAAGGAATATAAACATTCTGACAATTCTTCTCTGGCATTAAGAACTCAAGGAAGTTGTGGACCACATTCCTTGAACTTTGCAGGCTTTCTCATAGGAAGAGTAGAGCTGGCCCAGAGCAAGGGAAGTTATCAAGCACAGTGGGAAACCCTGGCTTCTAAAAGCTGTCTGGTTAGAGGGAGGAGGGCAGAGGCAAGTGATGGTACAGAGAAGAAGTGCTGCCCTGGGAACTCTGTCTGCAGCTTGACAACATCCCAGTGTGGGTTTGCAGAGGTGTTACCAAGGAGAACAGTCCGACAGGAGGCTTCTCCATGGCTTATGGGAGGTGGTACAAGGCAGGAGGCAAGATGGGCATACGTGCCTCTGTTAGTGGCCAAGAGAGGAAAAGGGGAAAACAAACATGGAGTTCTGGGCATGGCAAGAGTCTCAACCACAGAGACGAAGCTCCCTAAGGGTCAGCCCATGCTAACATCCCCACCCTCCCTCCTCAGGGAGCCATGGGTGAGAACTAGAAAAATAGTGAGGTCGCTAAGACTGGGCTTCGAAAAGCCAAGCAATGAAGGGAAAAACAGAGGAGGGACAATCAAGAAGAATCCACCCATCCTATTCCGAGAAAACATCAATCTCATATATAATGTGTCCTCTTTCTACTTGACTGAACAGAGATAGAACCAAAATGGAAACAGAGAAAAGATGCTGCAAAAATAAAAGAAGGAGGAACATATATTACCCAAGGTTCAGAAGATGAGCTTATTTTTTGGGGAAAAAAACTTTACTAAAACAACCAGACAAAAATTAGGGAGAACCTGCTTAGAATTTAAAATGTTAACTAGCATAGCTTTTGCAAACATCCTCATAAAGACAATTACAAAAAGCAAATCTCCAACCAGCCTTAAGAACTAAAACTGAAAAATAGTGTATCAAAATATGAAACCTATTGAAACTGTAAGATACAAAGAATGGACTGAGGAAAACATCCAGGTTTAAGTGGCACAGACCAGAATTGCTTCTTGCAACAACAACAAAAGAAGTCTAAAAATAAGTAAGAAGGTACTTTGTGTCTTTTCCGTTGTCTTATTTAGAATGAAAGACTCAATATTTCAAGCAAACAGAAAATGGCCAGGGGTCTATCTCTGCTCTGTGCTGTGTTAAGAATCAGGCAACATTATATTCCTTTCTCTACATATGATAACTCATCCATCCATCTTGGCATTTCCCAGCACGGCATGCTGGGAAATGCAGTCCCTACAAGTAAAGCAATCAAGTCAGGATGGCAGCTGGAAAAGCCCAACAATGCAGGGGGGAACCACAGTAGAAGTGTGAGGCAAAAAGAGAAAGAGCTCAGTGTGGTGCTTTGGAGAGTAGGCTCAGGAACCAGGCTGCCCGTGTTCAAATCCTAAACATGCTACTAACTAATTGGGTGACCTTGGGGATCGCAGGGCCTCAGTTTTTTTATCTATAAAATGGGGGTAATAATAGTACTACCTACTTAGCAGTTATTGTGAAGCTCAAAGGAGTTCATATGTATCAAGTGTTTAGACAGGACCTGTCATACAGTTATAATACAATAATTATTATTTTTATCTATCCAATGAATCAATGAAAAAATCTCATTTAAATAGAGTTGGGAAGCCCTGAAGGGTGAACTATCACTGGCAATTACAGCTTACTTTACATACCCAGGCAGGAAGAAGCTTACTTTACATACCCCAGCAGAAGGAAGATTTTTCTCCTTGCCTTGCAACAAAACCCAACCAATGAGAAACTGCCACTACTCAACCTATGAGAAGCTGTCACAGCCCCAAACTCTCACTCTTCCTCCAATGAATTTTCATTCAAAAGAGCCCCTCTCAACTTCCTCCCTCCCAGGATGAAAGAACTGCTCTTCTCCTTTTGTTTTTCAGGACTTGCCTATGGTTTGCAGTCTCAAATTGCAATTTCTCTGCTATTCCCAAATAAACTTAATTTTTCTGGCTAAACACATTCATATTTGTTTTAAAGGCTGGCATTATCTATCTATCTATCTATCTATCTATCTATCTATCTATCATCTATCTATCTATCTATCTATCTATCTATCTATCTATCTATCTACCTACCTACCTACCTATCTAATGTTTGCCAGGAGAAAGGTGGTTGGGGAAGGAAAAGATACAGCACTGCTGGAAAAGAGTATACCAGATTTCATGTAACAGTAAAATTAGGGTAATCAACGTTGGGTTGCAGTTTATTTTATTTCACGGGTAAAATCATTTTCAAAAATGAAAGCAAATGACATTAATTAGCCAAAACATGGAAAAATAATCCCAAATAAAGGATTGTCCCTGAAATTAATTTATTCTCAATACATCACCTATAGTTTTCTCCATTTAGAGTAGACAGTAAATACTTCATCTCAAATGTGCATTGGTCTAAAGGCTGAAAACTAGTTTGGGAACTATAGCAAAATAGGTGAAAAACTGCTAATAGCTGAGAAGTAGACTGGAAGTTGTACATCACCTGGCCCACCAGCTACAGATATGAGGAAGGACTGTCCCCTACACACAAAGTCAGAGTCAGAAAGGGGTCCAAAGTCGAGTCATTATCCCTGATCTTTACAAGGCCAGACCAAAGACTCCTAATCGGTGAGAAGAGTAAAAATATACCCTATAGAGGAGAGACAAACGAAAGTAAGCTGATTAGTCTGAACGCATATATTATATAAAGTGAAAGAAGACAAACATAAAAAAGCACTACAGAATTAAAAAAACTTAAGAGTCAGTGGAGGAGCATCCTTCTGAAAACCCTCAAAATAGCAAAGAATTATTTTAATACAACAGGAGAAATACAAGTATATACAAGTATGATTTTTTCTTTTTTTTATGAGCAGGGTATTTTATATATGTACACACACAGTGAACCCATATTATATGCAGATTCTGTATTTGCAAATTCTCCTACTTGCTAAAATTTATTTGTAACCCCCAAATTAGTACTTACAGTGCTTTCACAGTCATTCCCAGATAAGTGGCATAAAATGTGGGTTGCCCAATTTGCATGTTCCCAACTGAAGTCAAATAAGGCAACACTCTGCCTTTTGTTTCAGTTCTCGTAGTGTAAACAAGTGTCCTTTTTGCAGTATATTTAGTGCCACAGTTTTTGTGCTTTTTGATGGTGTTTTTAGTGTTTTAAATGTCCCCTAAGTGTCGTGCTCAAGTGCTGTCTGGTATTCTGAAGTACAACATAAGAAGATGAGGTCAATGTTAATAAATTATATATATATTCACACACACACACACACACACACACACACACACACACACACACCACAGTGATACTGAAACAATAATTGAAAGACAAATCAAGGAAATGAAATAGGAAATCCAGAAACAGACCTTAGCACAGTCTAGTGTAGTGTATTATGTGTTGTTCTATTATTTAGTTTATTACTGTTTTAGTTTTTTATTTATGTATTTTTTATTAGTTCCAGGTGTACAAAACAACATAACAATGAGACATTTTACACCCCTCGCAAAGCGATAATCGTAACACATCGACTACCCATCTGACACCATACATAGCTATTACAATACCATTGGCTATATTCCCGATGCTGTACATTACATCCCGTGACCATATATATATATATATATATGTATACACATATATATACGTATGTGTATATATATATATGTGTGTGTATATATATATATATATATATATATATATATATATATATAAGTTCTGTCTTGAGTGCAATAAAACTAGAAATCAGTAACAAAGAAAAATAATTAAAGCCCAGTCACCTGGAGGAATAAAAATACAAAAATACTCTTGTAAATAATTTTTAATACAAAGAGAAATAAATTAAACATTATTTGAAGAATATTTTTTAAATATTCCTAATCAAAGGATTACATGTAAAAGTTCACAGGTTCCCAATTTGTAACAAGAAGATAAGTTATGATTTTTTATGCTTTTATTGTTGTACAAGAAAGAATGGAAATAAACTAATTATTTAACTTTATAAGCTAGAAAAAGAACCCATAGGTCAAGAGAGAAAACTCAATGAAAATCAGAAAATATTTTGAACTACATGATAATAAAAACATCACATAGCAGAACATAGGGGATACAGCTTAACCTGTTCTTGGAAGGCAATGTATTGGCTTAAATGCGTATAGAAGAAAAGAAAGAAAAGCTGAAAACAATCATTTATGTATCTATCTCAAGAATATAGAGAAAGAAAACTAAAACCAAAAGATAGAAAGATGAAATAAATTATGTTAAAGAACAGAACTTAATAACATAGAAAATAAAGAAGCAATAAAAAGTAAACAAAATGAAATGCTGATTATTTGGGGGGAAATTACTAATATTTACAAAGTCCTGCAAAGGTTAATGAAGTAAATTAAAGGGAATGAAATATTATCAAAATTGGAAGTTTAAAAAGGGTAAAATTACAGATTCTATGAACCATAAAAAAATAAGAGGTTATCATGAAAGACTTGATTGATAAATGTGAAATTCAAATAAAATTGACAAATAGACTAACACCACTCAACCAAAGCTGACTCAAGAAGAATTTCTAAAAAACTGAATAGCCTAAAGAAATTGAATGTGTCAATAAAAGACTTCCTATAGGAAATTCTCCAGACCCAAGTGACTTCACCTGTGTATTTTTATAGCTATATAAGAAATAATGCAACCTTATTTTTTTTTTTTTTAATTCAGAGACTAGAAAAAGAGGAAATACTTCCAAGTCATTATGAATCCAGCACCATCCTGATACAAAATCTGACAAGAACATTGTAAGGGAGTAAAATCACAGGTCAATTTCTCTTATGAGTGTATATGCAAAAATGCTAAATAAAATATCAAATTTATATAAAAAGAATAGTGCATCATGATCAAATTAAGTTTGTTTCAGGAATGGAAGATCAGTATTACTTTCAAATACTAATCCATGCAATTCACCACCAGGAGAATAACCATATCAATATCTCAATATAATGCAGAAGAAGCATTCACTAAAATTCAAAACCTGCTCATCAATTTTGAAACAAAAAACAAATTAGTTTTCAGCAAAATCCCAGCAAGTGTTCTTGAGAAAATTGACAAAAATCAATCTAAAATTTCTTTGGAAATACAAATAGCTTGCAATAGCAAAAATAATCTTAAAGATAAAAAACTTTAAAGGAATTATTCTACTAGGTATCAAGACTTCTTCAAAAAGCTAGAATCAGACAATATGCTATTGGTATTAAGGATAGAAAACTAGATGAGTAGACTAGGATAAAACATCTAGAAACAATATCACACATAAACAGTCTCCTCATTTATGACCAAAGTGCCACAGCTGAGGAAAAGGATTGTCTTCTCAATAAATGATGCTGGATTAATTGAATATTCATATGGATAATTCAATATTCAATAAGAAATGACCTCTACCATATACTGTACATAAAAATTAACTCTAGATAGATCAATAGACTTAATATAAAAGTTAAAGCAATAAAATCCTTAGACAATAGTGTAGAATAGTCTCATGGGATAAGTAAAAATTATTTAAACTGAACGTAAATAGCAGTAACTATAAAAGAAAAGAATCATAAATTGGACAATAGTAAAATTTATAACTTCTGTTCATGAAAAGACAAGTTTCAGAATAGGATACAATATTTGCAATAAATCTTTATAAGACATAAGTGACATATGCAATATATATGATACGTAAATCATATACATCTATGATAAAGGACCCATATCTAGAATATATAAAGAACTTTTACTTAACAAAAAGAAAAAAAAAAGGAACTAATAAAAACTAGGCAAAAGATGATCAGGGAATTCCCAAAAGAAAATATGCAAATGGTGACTAGACATGTGAAAAACTCACCATTATAAACCATACTGGAAATGGAAACTAAAAGCCCAGTTATGTACCACTAAACAACAGTATGGTGGAGTTAACTGACATTACCAAGTATTGGCAAGGATGTGGAATAACTTGAACCCTCACCTACTGTCAGTGAGGGTGTAAAGTGGAAACTCTTTAACAAGGATCTTCTCACGCTGACCCTATGTGCTGTATGGCCAGCCATTCCCCTCCTACTAGATATATACTCAGCACGAGTAGAAAAGCTCTGGTGGACTTACCCTCCCAGGAACAGAATTGTCACTATGTCAGTCCATATCAGCACAAAAGACAAGAACAAGAGTGTTCATAGCCGCATGACTATGATATCCAAATGTCCATCAAGAATAAGATCAGTCAATAGTTGTGGCATATTTGTACAATAGAATAGTAGGGAAATGAAAGAGCAACTACATATTTCGCATAACTACATAGATAACTTTTACAAAATGCGAGGAAAATATGCCCAAAATGAAGGAGTATTAGGTGATTATACAATGCTCAAAAATAGGCCAAAACTAGTCGCTATTACCCTTGGTAGGAGAGGCATGACAGAGACTTCTAGGGTACTGGTAATTTACATATCATGATCTGGGTGGTAGAAATGTGGGTGTGTTCATTTTCTAAAATTACATCACTAGTGCCCTTATTTTGGTATATATTATTCTTTGGTAAAAACATAGCTATGTCAAAATGTTTACAGTATTTATAACTGAGTTGTAATATCATAAATAATATTTAATTTTCTTTACATTATACTTTCATGAACTTTTCAAATCTGTTATATTTAAGCTTTGGGAAGTGATTTACATTTTCTAATCTCTAATGGAACCTTCTCCTCTTCATCGCCATGGCCTTCTCCTATGTCTTAAAAAACTGTCTTGCCTCAACTATTGCAGTGGTCTCTTGACCAGTCTTCTTGCCTCTTGTAAACAGGAGACAAGATTATCTGCCAGATATTGGTCAGTATTGTGGACCCCCCGCCCCAAAATCCCTTCACCTGGAGCAATTGTTCTTGCTATCTTTTTAGGCCATGGGTTCTCTTTTTGTTTTTATACCACAGCGTATATGAGTAATCATATTCCTATGAGCCATACACTCCCATGACAATGAGACTGTTATGCTAAGTGAAAGAAGCCAGGCACAAAAGGTCACATGTCATATAATTTCATGTATATGAAATATCCAGAATAGGTAAATTCTTAGAGATGGTACACAGATTATTGGTTACCAGAGCCTGAGGGGAGTGGGGAGTAAAGAAAAACTGCTTAATGGGTATAGAGTTTTTATAGCCTGAATTGTGACCACCCCACTTCTCTCCCTCCCCCCACCAATTTATATATTGAAATCCTGACTTTCAGTACTTCAGAATATAACTGTATTTGGAGATAGAATATAATGGTATTTAAAGAGGTAATCAAGTTAAAATGAGGTTAGTAAGGTGGGCCCTAATCCTATCTAACTGATGTCCTTTTAAGAAGAGGAAATTTGGACACAGATACATACAGAGGGCAGATGATGTGAAGACACAGGAAAAAAAGACGGCCATCTACCAGCTAAGGACAGAGGCCTGAAACAGATTCTTACCGTGTGGCCCTCAGAAACCAATCCTGCGGACACCTGATCTCAGATTTCTAGCTTTCAAAATTGGGAGAAAGGAAATTTCTCTGATACTTCATGATGGCAGCCCTAGAAAACTAATACAGAGGTTTTATTTTGGAGTGATAGAAATGTTTTGGAGCTAGATAGGGGTGATGGTTACACAACATTATGAAGGTACTAAATAGCACTGAATCGTTCACTTTAAAAAAGTTAATTTTATGCTGTGTGCATTTCACCTCAATAAATTAAGGAAACAAAACAAGACAAAACAATCAGGTTCCCAAATCCCCTATACCCTGCAACGATCAGCCAGGCAATCTTTCCTCTCAAATGAAATCAAAAGACTGAAAGTTTATTCTTCAGAGAAGGTAAAACAGACAAGCTCTGAAAAAAGAAAAATCAGAAAATGTGTGCACTAGTTGCTAAACGGAGCCCTTATTAAAAGTTAAATTATATAAAAATATAATAAATTATATTAAGAACAAAGATAAGTACTCAAAATTCCTCATTTCCTAATTATTTTTTTTATCTTTTACTATTATCTATGCTCTTGACGTTATTTGTGTTTCATATAACAATAGAGGGAAAACTACATAACGATGTGCTACTGTACATTTCTTTTCAAGTTCACACTCAGTAAGATTGTGTTGGTACCTTGAAATTTTCTGTGGAGGGAGTTTTTATACCACAGAAATCATAAAAAACTACAAATCAGGACTTTCCTTTTCTTTCTTCCTCCCTCCCTCCTTCCCTTCTTCCTTCCTTCCTCTCTTCCTTCATCCCTTCCTTCCTTCCTCTTTTCTTCCTTTCTTTGCGATCTGGTTGTTAAACTTCTACTACGAGCACACACATCTGCTAACAAATGCTAACCAACGATTGCAGAATTGTACACCTCAAATCTACGTAACTTTGCTAACAATTGTCCCCCCAATAAGCTTTAATTTAAAAAAAACTGCTAATGATCGTTGAGATAAGTCTCAGTCCTGGACAAACCAGAACCCGCAGCAGAATCTGCCTTTGGAAGCATCCTGCCAACTTTCCTCACTGTATCCTGGTGTCCTCCTGTTCCCCATGGCACTGTCCACTCTGGAAGCCACCTGACATCATCCAGGAAGAACCAGGGCCTGGGACACAGTGCTGCTCCTGGGAGAAGCTGCGTCCACAGCTGTGGGGCTGACAATGGAGGAGACTCCTCGCAGCGAGAAGCAGCCTGACTCCTGCCTGCCACGCTGGAGGCATCCTCTTGGCCGCCACTCGCTGGCCCAGCTCTCAGCTTCCTGTGTGTCAGGGCAGGAGCAGCAGGCACCGAGCCACTGTAAATGTTTGCTGGAGATGGAGCAACCTGGCCTGGTGGCAGCTGCAGCCGCACTCGCTGCCAGAGCTTCTCAGAGGCTTCGAGTCAGTGGGTTCATTGGTGGCATGGGGAGAGCAGCCCGTGAAATGGCCTCCCAAGGTGAGCCTGGCTCTGACAGCCAAGCAAGGAATATCCGAGCTTCTTACCTGGGAAACAGAACATAGAGGTCAAACGGCAGGCTTCATCAAAGCCATAATCATTATTCTCTGCCGGGAGCCAACAAACCTGCCTCTATTCCTGGGATAAAATATCTACTTTTTTTCTGAGCAGAGAATGGCAAGCCAAAGCCACTGCAGCCTCTTTATCACAGGCATTGTCACTGCCAACCACTGATGCCAGCCAGTACCAAGTGCTTAATACATCATCTTTAATCTTCTCATCCACCCTCAAAGGCAAATGCCATTACCCTTGCTTTACAGATGAGGAGAATAAGCCTGAGGAAATTACTTGGATAAATTCTCAAAGAGTTCACGGTAGAGTCTGAATTCAAATTCAAGTTCAGCTCCTTGGGCTCCAAAGACAGTGCTGTGCTTGCCACACTGCACAGTCCTCCTGTTTACACCCTCCCTCCTGGACTAGTGCAGGACCTCCGAACTTGAATGTCTGATGCTTCTTTTGGCACACACACACCCACCCCCCGATCTCATCTCCTCTGCTTCACTCCATCCTGCCACCACTGTTGGGTTACTCTCTCCATAGCTGTAGACCTGGATACAGGTGCAGAGAGAGAATGATGGAGAGGGGGATGCAGGTACAAACACAGGTGCGGGTGTGGGCGTAGGGATAGGCACAGGAGTAGCTATTTCTAATGGGAAAGTCCAGAAGTCAGAAGCCGCGCCTGGTTCATTTTGTGCAGCTACATCCTATCGCGGTACCTGGCTCAGAGCAAGGGCTCAGAAAATATTGGTGGAATTACGTTGAATGGACTTTTACTTCCCCCGATTAAAATTTCAGTGATTCCCACCAAGTAACTGAAATTGGTCCTGAGCCCTCAACATTCAGGGTCTCTGCCATCTGACTCCACCTTCCCAGTCTTAACTACGTGCAGCGAACACTTGAAGCACACTTGATTCTCCCATGTTCTACCCCGCCATGCACTTTCCTGCCTCCATGCCATTGCTCATGCTATTCCCTTAATCGGAAGTGCCCTCACTAGCCCCCTCTGTGCCTTCTGAAGTGTCACGGCCCATTTTAAATACTGTTTCTTTGATCCTTTTTATGAAATGCGCTCTTTCTCTCCTCTGAATGAATCCCTTAGAGCTTTATAGCTTTCTGTGGCCTAACCTTTTTCTGCCTTGTATATTAATCGCTGAAGTAAGCATCTCCCCCCCTGCCTGGAGTGTCCTTCATCTCTTTTCTGTCTCATGTTTGTGATCCAGTCTAATGTCACCTCCTCTGTGAGGCCTTCCCAGCTCTCCCAGACTCCATTAGTCACTCCCTGTCCAGTGCTTCTGAACATGCTCTATTAAAACGCTGGCTATTGGTGTTATTAACTACCCTCCCCCAGCTGTCGAGTCCCTTGAAGGTGCAGATGATATCTCTTCCAGCTGTCTTTTTGGCTCCTCCACAGTGCCAGTCACCTAGCAGCTACCTGGGGATTGTTGAAGAGTAAGCGAAAGAAGAGAAAGACACTGTCCTCTCTTTCTGTGTTTCCTACTTTCTTTCCCTACCATTCTACTTGTTTTGACTTCTGTTATCAGTATGCCATTTGTGGGATCACAGATGTAGTCATGGGAGACCAGAAAAGAAAAGCTAAGTAGCATTCAAAAATGTAGGAAAACACAATAGATGGTCTGATCTGAGAGCCCAGATCTTATCGGTTAGGATGAGAATAAATTGTTTCTATCAAATGAGTCAATCACAATAAGAATTGCTAATTTATTTGAAGGGATAATTTCAATGTTGCTCTTGAAACAAACCAAACAAACAAAAACCCGAAAAGCTAGAATGCTATACTGGCTTATAACATCACAGTAAAAACAAGGAGGGTGGATGAAACCTATGTTCTAGATCAGAAGTGTGTTCATTATGAGAAACATTGTAGCTGATTTAGGACATTAGGCCACAGAAGTGTTTATTTTTACCAGGAGGTCATTCCTGGGCAGAAACCTGGTAAGAAATAACCAAATGAATAGAGAATAACCAAATGAATAGAGAAACACAAAGTCCTTACTTGAAGACATCTCTGCACCTCGAACCTCTTGGGGCAGCATGTTTGCTTGACCCATTTTATAGACAGACAGTTAAAAATCCAAACAGGTTAAGTCACAAATTCAAGGTCACTAAACAGACAAATGGCAAATCTGTAGTTACTGCCTCTGGCTTTCTATAGATGAACTCTTCTAGTTTTAGGCAAAATGGCTTTATCACCAATGTTCAAGTATGTCTTCCTTCTTCCTGCTTCTGTGCCTTTGACCTGAGCCATCTCTTCTACTGGGTTCCCTTCTTAAAATAATAACGAGCACTTTGAAAAACATAAACAAAATCCTGCCCCAAATCTTTGAGGTTAGTGTCACCATCCCCATTTACAGATGAGGCTAATCGTTAAGACCTCACAGTCATGTAGCTGTTGAGCCAAGGTCAAAAGCCCTGGAGCATTCCCTTTTCCAAAGCTGTCTCTACCACCTGCTTTGTCAAATCCATTCCCAAAGCACAACCCAAGGACCTCCTCATAGCATCTTGGGCACCCTGGAAGAAGGATGTCCGTGGTCTGTGTTTACAGCACGCTATTCACAAGCATTCCAAATTGGCTTACTGCTCCTTGACTGATGGCAGGGCTTCTTGTGGGCAGGGCTTGTGTACCTGTCTATCCTTTATCCACTAATGCAATGATATTTTCCCTGAGAACCTTACTTCAAGTAGTCAAGGAAGTCAGATAAAACCTAGAGTCAACTTCGGCATTTAAAGCCCAGGTCATAATTCGATTACTTAAAACAACATGAAAACAGAAGAAGACACTAAAAGTGCTTTTAATGCTCTAATTTTTCAACAACAAAAAATAATAAAAATCCAGCTTTCATGTAAACTTACAGTTGATATTAAACTCATGGAGAAGATCAAAAGACCCCAACATGGCTAAACTCTATAAATTTGTGGCTCACATTAGACTGGAGGCCCAAGCCAGGTGGTTTTCCTACCCCTATAATTTAACTTATCTCAGTTCCTGGCACATAGGTATGCTTAACAAACATGCACTTGGGTGGATTGGTTGGTAAATGGAGATATTAACACATGAAGAATAGATAAATGAGTATACAACCAAATCAAATAATAATGCTTCTTTTTAGGAATAACTTTTGAGGCATATTATTAATAAATTTTTAAACCAAGCAAAATAATCTAAACAATGTCATCCCTGGCAAGTTGTCTACAAAGCATAGCTCTCATGATCTCTATAATTCTGTTTTGACAGTATGGCTGCTGTGTCTGAAATATCTACAATCCTTTTGTTATAATAGCACCTTAACTGGATGATTTAAATGAGTGGAGATTGCTTCTAAATTTTTGTACGATTATTTAAATGCACATTTCAATTTTCCTGAATTGTGCAAAAGTAATTTGGAAGATTAATTTCTGAAAATACCTGGTGGAATTTGCATACACCAGGCATAATTATTATTGATATTTGCATAGTTCCCCCTGCCCACATGCATGCACTATTACCAACTGCTACACAAAGCATGAAATTATTGAAGAAGTTGCTGTCAGTACAATATGGATTCATCAATAAATGTTCAGCCTCACAGAAGAAAAACAAACTTCAGTGTTCAGCTGTGGAAGTGTGGCATTCCATTTTATTCATTTCTTTGGGGTAAAATCCACACAGATTAATCCATACCAAAAGAATGTGGCAGACTTTTGCAATAAAGATTAATGCCATTGCAAAGAATCTCTGAGATTCAAAAGAGATTGAAAGCGCCATTGAAAAAAGCTATAAAAGTGAGAGGGATTGGGGAATGTTGGTGGGGGAAAGAAATTAAATATACCTATGTTACAGCAGGGTTGGGGTATCACGATGTACTCAGTGAGTTCTACCACACCTGGTTAGGAAAAAAATTCACGGCATTTGGACTGTGGGGATCACAAATGCTTGATTAATGGGTGAATATGTAGATTGACTAAGTGCTTATATTACGTTTTATAAAGGAATATGAAAGACAAAGGCATGTTTCTTCTTCATTTTTTTGTATATTTACTATTCATATTTCCTGTTCATTCTTTTCTTTTTTTAATTAAAAATTTTTTGGGTGACAATAGTAAAGTTACATAGGTTTCAGGTGTACAATTCTGTAATACATCACCTATTTATCACATTGTGTGTTCACCACCCAGGGTCAGTTCTCCTTCCATCACCATGTATTTGATCCTATTTACCCTCATCTACCACCCCAGGCCCCCCCTTACCCTCTGGTAACCAATGAACTATTGTTTGGAGCTCCAGGGGCATAATTGGTTAGCACACGGTACTTATAAGACATGTTTCTTTGCTTTAATCTGCTTGGGTGGCAAAACCAACTGGAAATAAATATTGAAAGAAATTATTCAGGAGAAAAATAGTAATAGAAAATACTTATATAACACCAAGTATGTGTCAGGACACTCTTTAAGGGCTTTATGTATATTAACTTATGTAATTTTTGTAATAAATAATCATTCATTCATTTAGCTCACCAACAACTGTTGAACCATTTCTTGTATTTGGCATATTAGAAGGGATTGTGAATGAAGGATTACAGAGATACACAAACCAAGTCTTTACCCTCAAAGAGCTCACAATCTGTGGCACTAAACAGATACACCAAATGTATTTTTTTATTACAGTGTTAAACAGATATGTATGAGTATTCTGTATATAGACATAAAGAAGTGACAATCAAGTCTGCTGGGGACTGGAGGGAAGTTCTTAAAGGAGACAAAAGCAAGGTTTGGAAAGATAAGTAGGTAGTTTCCAGATCAGTAAGAAAGAGAATAGTGGTGTATTGGGCATGAAAAACATGGTACTGTGAAATGGCAGGGCTTGTTTATATCACCATAAATACCTCATTGTAGCTGGCAGGGGGAGAAGAGGAAAAAACAGAAATGACCAAGCTTTGAGTGCCATATGGGCCGTATGGAGCCATTGAAAGATTTTAAACAATGAAATGAGATGGAGACGTTCCACTTTTAAAAGATCTCTCTAGAGACTTTGGAGAGAATGGACTTACAGGGTTAATTCTAGAAGAAGGTTAAGTTGTTGAAATTAGTAAAATGTGACCAGGGATTGAAATAACTTATTAGGAGTGAGGACCGAGAGGCTGGGACAGATTCACCAGTGCTGAACATATATAACTAATAGATCTACTGGCAAATAGAACACACTGTGTATAAGAGAACCAAGTAGTCAAGCAGACCATATGTCACAAAATGTTGTCTGCATGTTTTAGGCAATGCTTTGTCAGTGAACATACTTTCAATCCTGATTTCTCTGAATCTAGTTTCCAAACTTTTTTGATCATTCATTTATAGCACTAAAAACATATGAGAATGTACCTCTAATCACTGTATATATACTAATTTACTTATATATTACATATGGGTACAACTATCACTGGTTGGAATCTCAAAGAGAAGGTTCATCATGAATGATATTGATATAAATTCATATTTCAAAAGACTTCTTTGATCAATTTGATTTCTATAGGCTTTCTAACTTGTCCAGAACGGAGCCCACCATCTTTTCCCTCCAATCTCCTTTGTTCATCCTCCTCTCAGGAGAAGGCAGGAACATGCACATGGTCCTCCAAAGACTGAGAGTCTTCACGGACACCTCACTCCTTCCTTCCCTAAATCTAGTCATTCATCATTTTCAGTTATGTCCACCTTCTAAATACTTTGGGTATCAGTCAGCTTTTTTTTCTTCCTACCCTGGCTGCCCTAATTTCAGCTGTCATGTCTTCCTTGCACTGTAAACTAAGACAGCCCTGGTTCAAATGCTAGCCACACCCTTAGTGCAATGTGACGTCATAAAAGTTATTTAGCCTCAGTTTCCCCATCTATAAGATAGAAAAATGCTACATTTTTCATAAAGTTGTTGTGGAAATTGAATAAATAATGCATGTAATGTTTTGGTACAGATGCTATTACATAGCAAGTGATTAATTTATGTAGACTATTATTATACTTTAATTTCTCTACTGCCAGACTCAGAACCCACCTTCCATCTCACTGTAGCATTAATTCATCCACCGTAGGTTATGTCAAAGTGATTTCACAGATTTGATGAGGTCACTGTCAGGCTTAAAACAGATTTTCCATGCCTCTCCATTAACTACAACATCAACCCAGATATTTTGTTAAGACAGGAAAAGCTGTTCATGAGCTAGCCCATGTTTGTATTTTCAATCCTATTTCTGCCATTCCTTAACATGCCCCCTATACTACAATGGACCGAAACATTTACATCACCTCATACAGACCACATTGTCCTCCCTCTTCTGAAACTTTGTGTTTGCTGTTCCTGTGCACAAAATACCTTCCTCCTTCTGCTGTCCCTATTCCTCCAATGCTCATGTTATAGCTCATCCTTCAACATCCAGTTCCAGTGATGGCTCTAATATGAATCCTTTCCTGGCCCCCATGCCTAAGGACTGAGTTAATTATTCTCTCCATCTGAGTTCCCAAGGCCCTTTCTCTATTCCTCAGTAATAACACCCGGCACACTGTACCGTAGTTTGCTCCTTTGCCATAGTGCACAGCACCCAGTACCATCGTCACCTGAGAAGTTGTTTTCCCCACTGGATGGTGTGCTCCCTGAAGGAAGGGACCCTGACTCACTAGCCTCTGTGGCCTCAAGATCTAGAACAGCAACCGTGCAGCTAATCAGGGCTTCATGAAGGCTTGGAATGTTTCCTGGGTAACTATATTTTCAGTGACTTATGTGCTTATGCGATATGTAGGGTTCCCCCCACCCCCCAGGAAACCTGCCAATATCCCAGTGTTCCACATTTATAGAAAGCCTTTGGCTTTGCATTTTGAAGCCTTTTGGAATTAGCCCTGTACTGGCTGATGGGGTGGAAAAAAGACCCACGTTTCCATCCAAGCACAACCAGGTGGTTAGAAGACAAGTTGTCTGGTGGAAAGAACATGGACATGGGGTTCTGACAGCCCTGCACTTGACTCCTGGTTTTACTCATTTTCAGTTCTTCGATTTTGAGCAAGTTATGTAACTTTCTGAGTTTCAGTTTTCCTTCTGTAAAACAGAGATAACAACCAACCACAGAGACTTATCTTGAGGACTCAATGAGATCATTTGTGTTAAATATTTAGTATAGCAGGCCCTCGAATAACATCATTGCGTTCAATGTTGTTTCTTTATAACGTTGAGGAGGAAAAAAAATTGATTCCCAACCAAGGCCACTGTCTGTGTAGAGTGTGCATGTCCTCCGCCTGTTCATGTGGGTTTTTTCCCACTTCCCAGAGATGTGCATGTTAGGTTAACTGGCGTGTCTAAATTGTCCCCATTCGAGTGGGTGCGAGTGTGGGTGTGAGTGGCTCTGTGATGGAAGAGCATCCCGTCCAGGGTGGGTCCCGCCTTGGACTCTTTTAAGTTGCCAGGATGGACTCCATCTACCTGTGACCCTGAACTGGAATAGGCAGGTTGGAAAATCATTATCTTACTTGTTTTTATTAAGCTTTCTTAAATGTATGTAAAGCTCACATTTTTTCAATGTTTAATATCGTAAGTGTTTGTGTCTTTATTTAGAAGTTCGGTGATGTTTTTGTGACCAGAGGTAGGCCAGAGGAGCTGAACTCTTGTTTGTATCAATTAGCCTGTAGTAAAACTGGTTTCGTTGTATGTCATTTCACTTGAAGCTTCACAGTTTCCAAGAATCCATCAAAGCACAAGTGAAGACTTACTGTGGACAGTATGAATTTAATGATCAGTATTGTAGTTGTTCTCATTTTTATCAACCTCAAAATTCAGTGAACATACACCTCACACCCATTAGGGTAGCTATCATAAAAAACAAAACGAAACACACAGTAATGGTGCAGCCAATGTAAAAAGCAGCATGATGGCTCCTCAAAAGATTAAAATTACCATAATATACAGCAATTCCATTTCTAGGTATACACCCAAAATAATTGATTGTAGTTGACTTGAGCAGATATTTGTACACAAGTGTTCATAGAAACATTTTTCACAATAGCCAAAAAGTGGAAACAACCCAAATGTCCATCAGCAAGTGAATGGATAAACAGTATGTGGCAGTATCCATACGATGCATTATTATTCAACAAATACTATATGATTCCACTTACTTACATGAGGAAACTGGAGTAGTCAAATTTATGATACAAAAAGTGAAATGATGATTTCCTAGGGCTGGGAGGAGGAGGGAATGAGGAGTGATTGTTTAATGAGTGCAGAGTTTCATTTTGGGTAGATACAAAAGTTCTAGAGGTAGATGGGAAACGCTATGGTCACACAAATGTAAAGGTACTTAATGACACTGAACTGTCCACGTAAAAGTGATTAAAATGGTAAATTTTATGTTATGTATATTTTACCACAATAAAAATTCAATCAACAAGATTTAATCAGATTTGCAAGAATAGTTAAACAGCTATAGCAAAGCTGTTAAAACGAAGCCACAGAAGACTCCATGTTCCTTCAACTCTCATCTGATTTCTTTATCCAAGACAATCCTGAGACCTAGAAGTGTTTATTTTCCATGGCCAAGTGAATGTACACACACACACACACACACACACACACACACACTACACACACACACAGCCTCTGGGGTCCATGGAGACACAACCTGGAAATGAGGCTTGCTAGGATTAGAGAGCCAGGGCCAGCCCGTGCATCACTCACCCAGAAGACAGCCCTCCGTGGACAAAAAGAACCTCATAGTCCTCTAACAAAGAGGATAATAAATTCCGATTAGCCAAGGAAGCTCTGAGTCTAAATACCAGCAAAGCTCAGTCCCTGCAAGTGAGGATGAATTCTCTGAAAGGTCATCCTGGAGACACTGAACAAAGGGACTCGAGCAGCTGGGTCCCTTAATTTGAGGAAACACTGAAGCCTTTAAAGAAGCAAGAGGCAGAGCTGGAGAGATGGGAAAGTGGAGCAGCCTTCTGAGCACAGAGAGGATTTAATAGGAAGGGAAACACAAACCCCACAGGAGGCTCCGGGGCCCCAACAGCCTTTGCTTCTCAAGGCCAGGCCCAGGGCCTCTGAAAGGAGTTGCCATCGCCTAGGTTAGGCTGGGGTGGCCCTTTTTGGCACTGTAGTAAAACAGATTGGCTCTGATCTCAGCGATTAAAGCTTTAAAACCACAAGCCCCAGGAAGGCAGCAGACTCAAAGTAACAGCCTGCCATACACCCCTGTTCACTCTTTTCCAGGTTGTGGGCTGCTGACAGAGCCCAGTCTGTCTCCAGAAAATTCCAGAGGCCTCTCAGGAATCTAAGTCCAGGGCTCAGCCAGTGGCCTCTTGCCTGGGTCCTGTTGTCATAGCCCCAGAGGTTGTAAGCTGGAAAGCTCTGTGGGAGGGCCAGGTGGTAGGCAGGAAGTGGCCTGCTGGCCTGGAGCCATTCCCAGCTTCTAATAACTCCTCTGTCTGGAAAACCTAGGGAAGGAGAATGAAAGGGTCATCTTACTTAGGTGAAAAATGCAGCGATTGGTCTCCTCCTGCACAGAGGGCACTCCAAGGGTCGAACTGAGTCAAATTGCTGAGTCCCTCAAGAAGCACGGGAGAGAACTGGTATGCATTGAGCCAAGCACTGTGCTAACCAGAGAAAGCAAGGAACTTACCTTGTGGGCCAAGTGCTTAGTACACATTTTTCTCCTTGACTTTAATCCTCACAACAACTTTGTGAGGTATGTAATATTGTCCCCACTTTTGACAACATAAAAAATAAAAATAAAAATGGCAGAGCCAAAATTTGAACCGACATCTGGATGGCTCTACAATCTTATCCACTATACCATGCTGCCCCTGACTTAGGCCTTTCACAAATATTAGCTTCCTGCACCTTGCAAATGCATCCTAAATCATATATTTGAGGCTCGGCGAAGTTTAGTAGCTTGCCAAATATCACACTGTTCGTGAGTTACGGAACTGGGACTGGAATTCATTTCTGACTGATTCCAAAGCTGATGTCCTCTCTCCATGCCTCATATATCTTTGGTTAAAACAAAATAATCCTGTGGCTTCCTGCCAATCAGCAAACATTTTGCTCCTTCACTCTTGAAGCCTAAGCCCTCAAAAGAGTAGCTCAATAATTGTGCTGCCCCTGTGCCCCAGAAGTCACAATTTACGGCAGAATGAGGTGATATGAAACAAAACAGACACATCTCCCAGGCCAAAGGGAGGCTGTCTGGATTGTACAGACCTGATGACTTTTATTGAGAAGATCTGAAGCTCATTTCTTACAAAAAGTAGTAGAGGAAGGTGGCGGTACGTACGTGAATTGATAGTATTTAGTTCCCACACTGGCAAATGACTCTGGTTTTTTTGGTTTTGGTGAGGTAAGACCTAGTGGGCTTGAGTAATAGAAATGATGAGAAATTAGTTATCATTAATCAAAGCAACAAAAGAGTGTCTCTCTTCCACAATTTATGTGGCCCAACAACTGCAGGTGTCTTTCTGCTCTTCAGACTTTAATTCTGTAAGGATGTTCACGTACATAGGAAATAACACGCATACGTCGTCAGATACTTCTTTTATTCTCTTGGGGGAAACAGTACCAAGAGCAGGAACATAACCAATTGAGAGAAATGGAAATCATCTAGGATATTGCTTAACACCTTATAGTTTCAGTCCAAATGACAAAGCCCACTTAAGGATTACTCGTGCCTAATGGGCAGGAAATAGTTAAACCACAAAGGCTTGAAAGAGACCCCTCAAGTTGTTAGAGAACAATCCTAGTGCCAGTCAGCTCCCGTGAGCATTATCCTTGCAGTAGAGACGTTCACGGTAAAGAAAGCATGAAGGATGGGATGTCTGGGGCAGTGGAAGAGAGTCTTCCTGTAGCTCCGACGTTATGCACAGTAGATATTCTGAAAAAATTCCTTCCACAAATGTTTATAAATGCTGGATAAAAATACAACAAACATCCTGTTAGATGCATGGCTGAGATCACAAGAAAGAGAAATCCCCAGAGGTCAGAGGTCAGAAATGAAGAAATAATTGGAAAGCAAGTTTGTAGCTGCCCCGAGGTGACCAAGGGCAGGCGTGGCCACTCTCAATAATCTAGGGGCGTGGGTTTTAGAGGCCACGTTATGACGGGAGGTGAGGTCTTGTGCTTATGCAAGGTGAAGGGAGTCAGAACTTAGTCACTTGGGGGAAGAAAAAAAGGATCCACGACGAATAACACATACATTAAAAGGATAAACTAGAAATAATCTGCCTACCCCCAAAGAGAGATGACAAGAAAAGTTGTTTCCTTCAACGAGTTTACAGTTAGGAAAATATCTCCCTAAAATTTGTGACCACCAACTTGTACCACATGTGTATCTGGGGCCTTAATTTACATTACTCTTATGACCTGGAAAGCCCCAATCTGGAATATCACACACAAGAAAAGGTTCTAGGCTTCTCATACCCCTGAAGCAAATATCACCACCATTATGGGCAAATACCCTCAATCAAAAATGAATATGATTTCCACAGATGAAGATCATCTCAAGATGAACTCTTAGTCCATAGCTAGAAACATCCAAAAATTGATCTATCATGAGTGATCATTAGCAGAAACAAAAATAATACAATTAAGCCCTAAAGAACTCAAGTAACAAACCATTTCACAGAGAAATTTAACATGAAGCAAGTATATTAAATAGTTAAGAGGCATGAAAAATGAGACACTCTGGAAAAAGTTGAATGATTTTACAAAGAATGAGCTAGAATGTTAAGAAATGAAAAACATAGTCACTGAAATAAAAGAGCCAATAGACACCCTATAACTGAAGAGAGGCCTTGTGAACTAGCTGATAGATATGGAGTCATAAATTAAAACCACCTGACACAATGGAAAGAGCATGGACCTTGGGGTCAGTCAGGCTGGGCTGAATTGTGCTGAATGGGTGCCGTTCATAAGGCACCAGTATTATGAAGCGTTTACTAGGCACAAAGCACTATAATAGGCGCATGATACATTATTTCATGGAATCCTTACAATAATACGATGAGATACAAATTATTCTCTCCCATTTTACAGGTGATAAAACTGAGACTTAGGAAGGAAATATCTTGCCCCCACAATTGAAAGATTCAATTGTGATTCAAACCCAGGCCAGTCTCACTCCAAAGTTCATTGTCTTAACCACTAAGTTGTATTGCCTACCACTTTAGCTTCATAGCCTATGTAAATCAGCTGTGTAGGCTTCCATTGCCTGAGCATAGGAAAAAAATATTTTCTTATGAACTTTTCTCATCTTGACGACCTAATGGAGACTTTCAAGAGTATAGTTTACAGCTCTCTCTCTCCTCACCGGTAACAGCCGAGTTTGATCTACGGCTCAAACCGTAGTCCAGGGGATTGTGGAAGCTTGAGGGTTAGGCAGGCATCTGATGTCAGCAGAGGCACTGGGCAAGCCCCGAAGTCCTCTAAATCTGCAAGGCTCAGGCAGATGGAAGTGATCAGAGCCTGTCATGGAAGAATTTGAGAAGTCAATAAAAGGCTGAGATCAATACAATAGCAAAAGATTCCAGAATTTAGTAGTTCAGATGGTCAGAGAGGTGCAAATTCTGAACAAGAATTCAAGGTGAAATTCTGAACAAGATCCGGATCAGTAATAAAACTTTTTTTTTCTGTTCTTGTTTAGTCTCTCATATTTCCAATTTAAGGCTGGCAGCTGAACCCCCAGAGGGAGCCTGAGAAGTAGAAATGACCCTTGTCTCTGACTCGGACAGGGACAGAGGCCATAACATCACCAGGCTCCGTGCATGACTTGCTCCAGTCCAAAGTATATCTCCACAAGGTGATCCTCCTGTGTTAACATGTGGACCCGTGACTATAGCACTGACACTTGTGAAGAAATATAAAGATCACCAGAAGCATTTCTAGGAATTAGTACTTCATATTCCAGTGCTAGTTTCTCAGTAAACAATTACTAAGCATTTCTAAGAAACAAATACAAATCCGGACACCGTCTAAAAAAATGGTTACATTAGTAACAAACATAACGCATACAAACAAAAGTAAAAGTTAAGAAAATATACATTGTCATAATATGTTTTTATGACTTTTGGGTAAGCTCTTGGATGGTTAGCAAGGCTTGAAATATTTATGACTATATTGATAATAGGAATATAGCTTTACATTTTTTCTCTCAATGAGTTCCCTCTAGAGTCGTTACCGTTAGCCCTAATTTACAGATGGGGAAACCGAGGCAAGACTAGTTAATGGGGATTACCCAAATCAAATAATTCATTAGTGACAAGTTAGACCCCAAATCCAAAGTTTTCTGATTCCAAATCCTATACCCTTCTAGTGTCTCTTGGTGCCAAATTGGTAGCTGACTTGAAGAAAACACTTGTAAAAATGGTTTAAATGCATCTTATAAGGTGAAATTTATCAAGGATAAATGAAAGGAACTGCCTGCATTTATGGCCAAAATACCCATCAAACAACCATGGGAGATTGTCCCAGCAGCTCACTGAAAAAAAGACTCGGAAGGAATGAATAGCAGGAAGAATGGCATAAATCGCATAAATAATGTGCGACATGACCACAAAACCTGGCACGTTGGTGAGTTCTGCTTGATCAGGTGACTCCTGGGGCACCTTACCCCGTGTTGGGTTCATGCTGTGAGAGGGAGATGGTGGAAGCTGAGGATGATCCCCAAAGAGCAAGATGGCAAACTTCAAAATGATGGTGGAGTGTCAAGTGATGAGAAAATTCAGTGTGTTTAGCTTAGAGAATCCATGATAAGAATTCAAGGTATTCCCCCAAACAATTGTGGAAACTCTAGGACTTTTAGAAAGAAAACTACCTCCTGCGATAATGTGGTGCTTATGATACTAGACTCTGGAATTGTACAAGCCTGGGTTCAAATCCTAGTTCCACTACTTACCAGCTATACGACCTTGAGTAAGTTACGTAACCTCTCTATGCCTCATTGTTCTCACCAATAAAATAGGACTATAAATAGTACTATCTGCACAGGGCTTTTTTGAAGATTGAGTTAATAAAATGTATTAATTTAACACAAGTTATTGCCATAGCAGAGCATAAATCTCATTGTATATTACTTGTTGTTACTAGTATCCCTTCTCCAATTATGAGAATCATGAGCTTCCCAAAAGAGAATCTATCTCTCCAGCTATGATGGCAGCTTGGAGATTGCTCCCCACTTCCTGAGCTTTGGGGGAGCCCACATGAGTTCACATAAGTCTTCTACTTGTATGAAGTGGTCTCAGTGCCTGGAACATTTGGACCCTAATCCCAACCAGCCCAACAAACAAACGCCTTCAAAACACAGCCCCCTAGATTTGCCATGTCCGACTTCCTGCCTGTGTGATCTTGAGCAAGTTACTTGGTCTCTCAGAGCTGCAGCGGCGTCATCTGCAAAACGCCTATTTGGAGTAAAGGTGACTGAGAAAGTGTATGTGGCTATTCCCAGTGCCAAGCCTGGTGTGAGGCGAAATGCTCAGGATTTGTCATTCTCTTTTCACAGCTCAAGAAGAAAAGCTGTGACAATGTGATAGTTCTGGAGTAAGTGCATTTAGTCAAACAAGTCCTGAGCACCATGATACTATGAACACAGAAATGGACAAAGTATGACCCCAGGCCTGAAAGTGCTCAAGGTATGAAAGAAGAGACAGTAAACAAAGAAATAAGGCCTTAAAAACATGGCAGTTACCAGAGACCTTAGCCAGGATGGGATTGTGGCTGGGGGCGAAGGACAGCAATCACGCTGGAGGAATAAGTAAGCAGGAATTGGAGGTGCAGAGACAGCAAGTAGGGAGCAGTCTTGAGATACTTAGATCGAGAGGAGAGGGAAGGAGAAGGAAGGGAGGTCGTGTGTGTGTGTATGTGTGTGTGTGTGTGTGTGTGTGTGTGTGTGTGTGTGTGTGTGTGTGTTTGGCTGAGGCTGTATTTATAACCTGAAAAAAAAGCCTAGTGAAGAGGTAGTAATTAAATACCAACATGAAAAGGGCAACTGTCATGTAAGGCCAGTTGAAACTCCTGGGGTATGTGGTCAGAGTTTACTGATAGGAGTGTAGATAGCTGGCCCTGTCTCTGCATCTGTGTGGAGAGTTACAGTGGATGCAGGGACAAAGGCACAGTTCCAGAAGTCCCTATTCTAGAGATGCAGCCCCCCAGGGGGATGAATCTTTTACTGAGCCCTCCGAGTGGGGCAGTCACCCACAAAGAGGGCAGGAGCTTCCCAAACTCTTCCTCTTTGGGGCAGAGGGTCGGAGTGGAGCACTCACTGACAGACCACCACCAAATCTGTGCCTTGCTTTGCTTTTTGTTTTTTCCTTGGGAGTCAGCACATTTTGCATTGAGGTTTGCACAAAGCAAAACAGCTCCAGTGTCAAATGGAAATCCAGCAGGCTCTTCGCAAGATGTACTGTTCCCTTTGTACAGTCTGCTGACTTGGGAGAGGGGGCCCAGGACATAATGCCTGCGTCTCTTGGGAAGCACATCCAGACAATGGTCTGTGTGTGAAAAGGGGAACAGATTAACCAGGACCAGGGTATCTCCCAATTGCTTTTCTTAAAGAAAGACTCTATTGCCAGGATGCAAAGCACACACAAAAACAATACCTAAGCTAACAGAGTACTGGCTTTAATATACTCAGAAATAACAGAACATGGGCAGGCTACAACTTTCCAAATCCCTTGGAAAATCCTTTGCGAGAGCAGAGATGGTTTGTCAAATCTATACTCTTTGTTTAATACATTTGTTCTTTTGTTTGATCAAGGGGGGGAAAGCCGTCTAACTCATTATATTGGGGGAGCTGCATTCATTCCTTTGTGCTTCTTTTTCTCCTTCTAATCTTTATTAAAATCAAAAGAAGAGCCACTCTAATCCTTCCAATGATAATTTATTTCTCAACCTACAAAGTCTTTACTATTATTTTAAAAACAAATCACTGCAACGATTTTAATTAAAAATGAAACAGGGTGTACCTAAAAAAAATAAATAGGCATTTGTTAGATCAATGCACAAACTTGTTTACAATTAATGGGCAACGGTGTTCCTGGTGGTAAAGAATGTTGCACTGTAGTTGGTAAATTCTCTGGACTTCCATTTGAGTCTTTAGAGGAAAAAAAAAAAAAACAACACAAACATCTAGAAGCGTCCTAATGAAATGCTCTAATCCTGGGAAATTTTATGCTTCAAAATGTGCTCACCTCCCCCATCTCTGCCAGCCGCCTCCTTGGCTGGAAGACTCAGTGGGTTCTATTTTAGCAGGGGTTATTCATCTCAGATAGCAGAGGAGGTTTGGTTTTCTCACAAGGAGAAAAAAGGGCTCTGTGTTAAGGAGACATGCTTTGGCCCGCCCGTTGGTGGGTGGGGCTGGGGAAGTGGACTGGTGATCTTCAGGTTTCTCAGGCAGTAGAGAAAACCCCATGTAATAGGAGGTAGAGTTCCCCACAAACACCACTGGGGGGAAAAAATTGTGAAAGGGAAACCTAGTGGAAATTGAGCTTGAATATGTATTCAGTATGTATTTATTTATTAAGAAGCTACTGAGCTCCAGCTATGGTTCTTAGGGACTGAATTTCAAGAGATGATCTTTCAATTAGTTTACCATGGCTCAGCAGTCACCCAGCACTCCCTGAGTCAGGTCCTGAGCTCCGCAAAGACAACACTGAGAGAAGAGTCACACAGAGTCCAAGTTCACGGTTCAGTGGAGGAGGCAAAAAAATGTGATGAAAGCTGTGGCCATCATATATGCTAAGTGCTGTGGGAGGTTACACGGAGGAAAGGAATCCTTCCTTGGGGTCCCCTCCTCCTCCAGACTGGGACAGGGAAGTTACAGAGAAGAAGTGAATTTCACACGGGCATTGAAGAGTCAGCAAGACTTGAGCAAGTGGATACAGATGAAGCAAAGCTTCAAAGGCAGGGCACCTTATGCGCAAACTGTGATCACGGAAGTGTGAGTAGCTCCAAGTGACTCAAGTCCTGTGAGAATGTAGGAGGTAGAGGGACCAGAGGAGATGGTGGTAATGGCAGAGGGGGACGCTCTTTTCCTCTCTGTTGGCCTGAGAAACTCTTCTCCAGCCTCCCAAAGTCAGCCTGAGCTTTATCTCTGAGGAGCATTCCTTGAGCTCCCCATCTTGGTCCTGGGGACGTCCCCACCACATACTGTGTCCCTTCTTGGTCTCTCCCACTAAACTGCATGCCCTTACCCTGCTCACTCTTTCTTCCCTTAGTGTCCAGCACAGTGCTTAGAAAGTGAACTGAGAGCAAACACCGGGGTCAGACAATCAGATCTGCAAGGCCAGGGTGGAATGAGAAATAAGACGCCTCAGGGCATCCAGGGCTCGTCTGTCATAGTCACACTTAGAATACCCACCTGAGGTTTGGTTCTTGTAAAAACAGAGCATGTGAGAGGAAACACAGTTACCGTATTTCTCCGAAAATAAGACCAGGTCTTATATTAATTATTGCTCCAAAAGACACATAGGGCTTATTTTCAGGGGATGTCTTATTTTTTTCATGACAACAATCTACATTTATTCATTTATTCATGTACAAAAATCTACATTTATTCAAATACAGTCATGTCATCTTCTTCTGGAACATCGTCATAACTCTCCAAACTGCGAATTCTGGCTTGAATTTCTTGCGACTCCATTTCCTGTAGAAACATTGGCCCCAATCTCTCATGTCCAGCAATAGAGCTCTCCTTAAATGAGCACTTCTTGTCCATGTAGCCTGCTCGTAGTGCATTGGCAACACAGCTGTCAGTGATTTTATCCCATGAATTCTTCCCCCAAGTCATGACCTCTTGCAGGCTAGGTTTCACAAAGTTTCCACGCTGATTTCTCTCCATTCTATTTTCAGTGTAGCCATTGATTTCCATGCACAAATGGTCCTTGAATGGCTAGTTTATTGCAATATCAAGAGCCTGGAGATAGGCAGTCATTCCTGCAGGAATCATTATTTTATCTATTCTTCTCCCTGCAAGGAAGTTGTTTGTGTCGTTAGCATGGTGAGTGCTGGCTGAATCCCAGACTAGCAGACCTCTTTGGCCACCTCGCAAAACAAGTGGCAGCATTAAATCAACCCACTTCCTTATAACTGCTTGTGTGCACCAGGCTTTTTTGGTTTCAAGAACATAAATGCGTGAAACACGTTCAACTTCATCTTTCTTGCCCTTAGTGATGATTAGAGGTGGGGCTTTCTTTCCATCCAAACGAGTTGCCAAAATACAGGTCACACGTGCACTTTCGTAAACAGTGGAGGGAATGTAGATTGACGAGGCACCCCTCTGATCAATTGTCATTTGAGATCCTTGGCCCATAAACACTGCAGTTTCATCCATAGCAATCATGTTGGAGAGTTGGTATTTAGAAAAGTCGATGCCATCAACAAAGGACTTGAATGCAAGTGCACGTTTAATAACGTCAGTATCTTCCAGCTTGAACAGTGTTGTCGATCTTAGAGACAGTTCATGTGGCTGAAGGAAGTCATCCAGCCAGTGTTGTGATGCTTTGAATTCTTCTGGGGATATTTCTAACTGTGGTCCCATTGCAAGGGCAAATGCTTGAATATCAGCCCTGCGCACAACCAAAGCCTTTGCTCTCCTGTCAGCAGTCTATTCACAGATGATGTCTTCCAGCTCAGGAAATAATGGTTGCCAACCTGATCCACACTTGTACTTCTTAGCATTTCCCTCGTGCACCTGTTGACTGAGGTTATCATACTCTGCTCGCCGTTTTCAGACTATTCGGAGATCCAACTTCTCTTTGCAGAAAGCTGTAAGATTCTTGCCCCGGGAGTCCTCCGTGATTTCCTTTCTTGTACTCGACAGAATAGCTCTTTCTTTTTGCACTCATCTTGTCTGGGGGTCAAAATATTATTCCCTTTAAATCTACCATTAAATCAAGTGTTAATTGAAGACTTACAAGACAGGAGTGGCAACAAAAATGATGACAGTTAAGAATGATGGTCCACACAAAAGCGACGAAAAGTTGCAGGCACCAAAATTCAGAAAACGTTTCTTTATTCCACACGAGTGCATTAAGTACATCCGTTACAACACATGACATATCGTGTTTCCCCAAAAATAAGACCTAGCTGGACAATCAGCTCTAATGCAGCTTTTGGAGCAAAAATTAATATAAGACCCGGTCTTATTTTACTATAAGACCAGGTATAATATAATATAATATAATATAATATAATATAATATAATATAATATAATATAATATAATATAATATATAATATAATACCAGGTCTTATTTTACTATAAGACCGGGTATAATATAATATAATATAATATAATATAATATAATATAATACCAGGTCTATATTAATTTTTGCTCCAGAAGACGCATTAAAGCTGATTGTCTGGCTAGGTGAAGATTCATATTAGACGCAACCGCGTCCATTCCTTAGCAAGTGCACACGTTGTTTGTGCGTTGTGTCTGTACTCCAGTTCGTCATTCAGCAGTAGGTCTCGAGTTCATCTGTTTACATAGGCGTTAACCTCTCCTCCAAAGGCGCCCGCTTGGGTATTTACAAATGCTTAATTATAATTTATATTATTATTTATTTTCAGTATTAATGTCAATAATATTTATTGACATTTAATTACATATCAATATTATTATTTTATAATTTAGTACATCCGTTGTGTGTTGCAACGGACATACTGAATGCATCAGTCTGGCTGATGATCTTAACTGGGGCTTAGTTTTGGGGTAGGGTGTATATTACGAGCATCCTGGAAAATCATGCTAGAGCTTATTTTCCGGTTAGGTCTTATTTTCGGGGAAATACGATAATAAGCCTTGGGAGCATACCTATGTTCACAAGTCATCAGGTAAAGAATTAGGAAATTCTAAATAAATAAATAAATAAATAACATCCAAGTCTAGCCGTTCTATAGGTAGAATATTCTGGGGGCAATAAAAATTAGTATAGGTCTTCCGGAAAGCAATTTTGTAATGCATATCAATTATTATAAATCATTCTGAAGTAGGGGTTTATCCCAAAGAAATCATTAAAAAGAATAAAATGCATGTATAGAAAAATCATGCTTTTTGCAGCAGTAGCCTGAACGAGGAAAAAATTTTAAGCAACCTAACTGTCCAATATTAAGTGACAGGAATACTATGGAACAATCTACAATGATAGCTATGAAGGCCATGAGAAGGTATAAAAGACTTAGGTTAGAATTTTAGGTGCAAGAAGCAAACATTTTAAACGTCCACAGCAATTATAACTACCTAAAAGCTGAGTGGGTTCAGATAATGAAGAAAAATAAAAGAAGAAAACTCAAAGTGGTTTTCATTGACTAGGTGTTTTTTTTTCCTCTCCAAATTTTATTTAGTGCCATTGTATTTTTCTCTTTAAAAATGTAAGTACCCGGTGATTTGCGTGATTTGGTACCAGGTCCCGTTGCATGAGCAAAAGGGAATAAATGTGCAAAGAACGGAAAATCAGACCTCAATCATGCTTGCCTAGAACATGACGTGACCTTCCCCCGCCTGCAACCTGCTGAGGCAGAGCAGGGTTTTCAAGTGGATATCATTTGATAGCTGCTTTGTGAGGCTTACTTCAAGAAAGAATGAAGTCATAATTCTCAAGGGGCATTGTGATTGATGAAAAGAAGTTCCTGTTCTCAGGCTCTTAGGGCCACAGCAAATCATCCTGTCGTACACCAGCTTCTGAATGCCTCACTCAGTCTATCCTCTTTAGAGCAGAAGAGGCACCACCACGCCTTCTTAAGAGGCTCCCCTCAGGAATGCCCTCCTGCCATGCCTCCTGGGCTCCTGAGTCACCTTACTGATGACTCTGTGTCTTCTTGGACTTCCCCTTAGCTTTGACACCCCAGGTAATAATATGCCATGTCCTCACAGCTTCCAGTCACTGGATATTTCTCTGTGCCAGGCACCATGCTAAGTATCTTACCTACATTTTCTCAGCTTGTCCTTATAACAACCCTATGGCTAGGTATTATTATTCCCACTTGAAAGATGAGGAAACTGAGGCTCAGAGAAGTTAAAAAAATCAGCTCAAAGTCAGAAGACTAGAGAAGTGCAAGACCAAGACTCAAACCAAGTTTGTAACCATAAAACCTATGTCCTAACCACGGCTCCTTGAGGCTGTGCCAATTCAGAGAAAACTTGACATTCTGTTCTTTCCAGTGAAGAGAATTTTGAGAAATGTTCTTCTCTCGTTTGCCTGAAAAACTCCACAATTCTTGGGAAACGTGACTACTGCTTTGCAAAATATTCATATGAAATATGCATCATACAGCTTAGCTTGTCCTGGACATGGGAAATTCACCTCTCTTTTTCTTCCCCAGTCTGCATCCCTTTATACAAGGAAGTTGGTGACCCTGGCATATGCGTGATAGAGGGCAGGGGAGAGGACAAGCTGAAAAAAGAAAGAACTATGTGGGGATGAAGCTCGCTCATGTCCTGAGACCCAAAGGGGAATGCCCTGTGGAAATGAACTGTGAAAGCCGAGCCAACAGGGCTATCTGTCTAGTCCCTTCTGCCCACCGTGTAGCTTCAGAAGATAATTATCATAGGTTAATCAGGTCAACAAACTCGCTGGGCAGTCTGACAAGCCGGGCAGTCTCGGGTTCACTCCCAGTGGGCAAGACCGAAAGGGCTCTCTGGCTGCTCAGAAAAGAAAATCAACTGGGAACTATCAGTCTGCTGAGAAATCGAACGGCCACCCCATGTGGGGGTCCAAGTCATTAGGATTGCTGGGTGAGGGCCGCTGGCCTTTAAATGGTCTAACCCATTGCGATCAGGCTGTTTTAGTCTCCAAATCTCAAGACTGTTATCACAAATCCGGAACTGGTTTATATTCTAAAGCCCTGGCAGAAATACCATGTTTAGTTGGTTTTGTTATAACAGAAGACACAGAGTAGAGATCAGCAAAGTTAGCGTTACAATCACCAAATGTCCAGTGCCCTTTGTAATGGTTACGTGAGTTTTTTTTTCCAAGGTAAGTTGTAGTTGTGTGCATGTGTGTGTGTCTGTGTGTGTGCGTGTGTGTGTGTGGTATTTTCGTCTACTGTATGCGATGTAGAAGAAAGAGCCCAGGATTTGAAGTGGGGACAGGAATTTAAGCCCCAGGTGGGCACTTGGCAGCTGTGTGACCACAGGCAACAAACATTCTTAACCCCTGAGAGGCACATCTGTACAATGGGAATAATTATATCCAATCCCCCCTGAGAGGGGGGGTCGTGAGAATAAATTGAGATAAAGCATATGAAAGTACCCAGCCCTTGTGTACTCAGTCAATATGACTTTTTCCTTCCTTTCATTATCATCATTATTACACCCTTATCTTTTTTTTCATCATTGCCAGTAACAATAACATCAGCCAGTACTCGACTTTCAAGGCAACCATGAAAACGCCCCAACTGCTGCTAAATTACTGGCAACAAGGAGCTGGTTAGTAAGTTATTTTGGGAAGTCAGGTCTTGTCAGCATGCGTCCAGTTCCTTGCAGACCTCACTGTCAGTCATTCTTAAGCCCCTCAGATACCCAGAACCTCTAAGTCTCCTGAAAAGAACTGAACTATTAATGTCCTCACAGAAGAAGAAGAAGAAGAAAGGGGAGCCAGCTCCTGTGAATGTGGGTCAGGACTCACCAGGGTGGTAATGACTCGGCCGGCTCTGTGTTCTCTGGCCCTCGCTGGTCCTTCCATAAGAAAGCTCTCTGTCAGGAGCCCGGCGTGGCCATGGCGTGATCTCCCTTTTGTTCCACAAATTCCTGGATATGACTCACAAAACCATTTAAGCATGTCTCTCCTCGTGTCCCTAGGACTATTCCTGACAAGAGCAGCCCCTATCCAGTGGCAATTGTATTTCTTCCCAACTTCCCTCCACTATCAGCTTGCTGCCTGACGCCCCTGCATAGCCGATTTCATAACGTTGGTGAGTCTGGCTGCATTTTCCTCAGAGGCCAGCCTGGCTGCCGAGTGCTGAGGCAGCATCAGAGCCACAGTGAATCATGTATCCTCCGTGCCTTCATCTTCAGCCCTCAGCGAGGTGAAGTCCTTGAAAGTGTCACCACCATCCAGTGGAAATTAGTGCAGCAATTTTTGGAATATTTTACATAGAAAGAGAATAAGAGGTACTCTTACCCCGTGTCTCAGGGATCCTATTTTAGAGAATCTATCCTAAGGAAATAACCTGAAAGAATTCAGCCCTAGTGGCTAGTGGTTATTGAGTACTCACCTGTGCCGACACTGTTCTAATTGTTGTATGTATATTGACTCATTTAAGCACCATAACAACTCCATGAGGAAGTATTAATATAATCCCCACTCTGCAGAGGAGGAAACCAAGGAATAGAAAGGCAACTGTGTTTATGTTCATACTCCTTGAGCGTGTAAGAGCAGCGCTGTGAGCTCAGGCAGTCCGATTCCACAGGCCTTACTCTTGACTTCTCTACTAATGCTACCTCAATGTGCAAAGCTTGATAATGAAGGAAAAAGAAGGAAAAGGAGGAACGGAAGGAGGTGGAAGAGGGAAAAAAGGAGAAGGAGGAAGCTTTCAAAAAAAGAAGTTAAATTTATTGTTATTTATGATCATGCACCTCTGGATCAGGGCCATTCTGGCAGGATATTCTGGCATCCCAGGTACCCGAGCATGATCTAGTAGGAAGGGCTGTGGGCTCCACACCCAGCAGACTTCTCACCTTCTAGGGAAGGGGCAAAACTTTACAAAGTTGCTATGGAAATTAATTCCTAATGTTAAACAAACAGAAAGAGTAAGGTTTGGATTTTGTTGATTATTGGAATAGAGGAGAAAAAAAAGTTCCAGTCTTAATAACTTGAACTTTAAGTTACTTCTATTCCTCCCTTCTTCTTAGACCCTCTTAATTATCTATATTACTATGTGAACTTTTAGATGCTCTCAAATAAGTCACTTGCCATGGGGACTTTTTTTACTATTAAAAGAAGTAAAATTCACTATATAAAAAAAATTTTTTTTTAAATAAAAAGATAGTGTTTTATACTCTTGTCACCCAGGGTCAACCTTCTAGAAAGCTATCAGGGACATCCATACCAAAACGTCTTCAGAACAGTTGACCAAGGAATTCTCTTCTTCAAGATTTACAGTAGTGAATGAATTGAAGAGAAGCAAATGATTTTACCCAGGAAGATTACTTCAATGTTACCCATAACAACAAATATTAGAAATGACTCAAATGTCTAAGAGAGAAATAGTTAAGTATCTTAGAGTAAGTATATCCCCACTGTGGAAGAGTATGCACCAATAAAAGCAATAATTTCTAAGATAATGTTGCAAATTGGGAGAATACTTATTATTTAAGGAAGTACTGAAAGTAAAACATAAAAATTGTATAGAAACTATTCTTACTGTCAAGCGAAATACAATTTTGCATATGAACAGAGACTGGAAGAGTGTACAAAAATTAAATCAGATTTTATGATGATGCGATAAAAGATAGTTTTATTTTCACATGCTCATCTCTAGTTAAATACTAAACCTTCAGTGATAAAAGGGCAAGGCGTTGTAATGGCTGCAGCACAAGAGAAGTCTGGGTACAAGCAAGGTGATAGTTAGAAATCTAGAAGTCTATTGCCCTGATCAGATGTGAGATCCTAGTGGTGAACTTGGATAGTGGCAGTAGAGGGGTTCATAGAGATAAGATAGAGTGAGTGAGGGCATGAGGGAGTGGGGGAGAATCACTGTTGATTCCAAGGTCCAGGGCCTGAACATAAAATAGGGAACAATGGAGGAACAAGTCGAGGAGAATTTCAGAGATGTTATGTAGGAGATGACAGTGGAAGATCCTTTTGGCGATAACCAGTAGGAAATTGTAATACTAGGTTGAAGTTCAGGATAAGGTGTGGCCCTGGTCCCCAAGTGCCTGTATGTGCAGAGGACATTTTTGTGGTTGTATCAAGATCTAAGCCCATGATAGTTCTTACTATGTAGAGTATGGAACTCAGGCTTGTGTGTTACTTCTCAAGACTCATCTTCATGATTGCCAAAAGTTCTGTATTAGTTATCTATTGCTGTATAATATATTACCCCAAAATGTGTCAGCTTAAAACAACATTTATTATCTCACAGCTTCTGTGGGTCAGGAATCCAGGTTCAGCTTATCTAGGTGTCTTTGCCTCAGGATCTCCCAAAATAGGCTCATCTTAGGGAGGATTCATTTCCAACTCACTCCTATGGCAGTTGGCAGGCTCAGGTCCTCTTTGGCTGTTGGCTGGAGACATTAATTCCTTGTCATGTTGACCTCTCCTTCAAGTGGCTCACTGCATGGCAGTTTGTTTTAGAGAAACAGAGAGAGAGAGAGAGAGAGAGAGAGAGAGAGAGAGAGAGAGAGAGAACAAACCCAAGGGAGAAGCCACAGTCTTTTTATAACTTAATCTCAGAAATGACATCACATCACTTCTACTGTATTTATTTGTTAGAAGCAAAACAAATCCAACTCATACTCAAGGGGAAGGAGTTACACACCAGGTGGCAGGGATCATTGGGAGGCAATTTAGAGGCTGCCCACCACAAGTTCTACAGAGATACATTGAAGTTGTTCCTAACATTCCCACCATCACCACACCACCATCTTTGCCGTGTTCACTCACTACTTACTGTGAAGAAAAAAAATGGAGTTGATTTTTGTAGAACCGTAGAATGTCAGACCTTAAAGTTCCCTTCAAAGTAATCCTGCTCAAATACTGTAAGTGCAGTGTGGCAAGGCGTTTCCATTCTTCCACTCACACTCATGTCAGCATAACTAATCATTCAATTACCCCTCCCACATCCATGCTAGACATAATCATTCAAGCATATTCCCGCCTCAACCAGGGTCTACCCTCAGAAGCCTTCTCACCAAAGCGCTTCAGTAAGGGACACTCATTCAGTGAAACGAACTTTCTGTCACTGATCCAGTCCAATCCTCTCATTTTACAGAGGAAAACAACCTCAGAGAGGTGAAGAGCTTGATCAAAGTTTGCAGTAAGTGGCAAAGCAGAGATTTGAATTCTGGTCTGACACGAGTCTACTCTCTTCCCATTTCTCACTGTCTACTTACAGCTCCACTCCTGGCAAGTTATTCACTACACAGCATCACCTTACAGTTCTAGCACTTGGGCAGTTGTGTGTGGGTGAATGTGTAAATACCCCCTAATATGGTCTATTGATTAGAAACAAAACAAATACAGCCCACACTCACATGTACACACACACACACACACGTATATTTACATATATATGTGTATATATTTTCCTTTTTCCATTCCCACCCAGTCTGATCACCCACATTAGTGTGGATGTTAACAAATTTTTCTGTGTCCAGTAGGGGAATGTGCAGAGTGTCCAGGGAGAATGTCTAAAATTTAAAGGACAGATACCAAGATGGAAACTGCCCATCATCTATACACCCCTCACACAGAACAGGGCATGGCATGTGATGTGCCATAAACATTGGATGAGTGCTTAAATGAATGAAATGCATCATGATTTCTTTCATATATCTGCATTATATAAACTTAATATTCCTCTTTCAATCAATTCACTTTTTACACCTAAATAATTTTTAAACATGTAGTGTTATTTGCTATCATAAATGAAAAAGAGGTTCTTCCTAAATCGTGTATAAATAAATTTGTATCTACTAGAAAATATCACAGACCCCCTAAGAAATCTTCTTGCCGACCAGTAGGAGTGAGGGCACTGCAATAAACAAATGAATGTGAAACCCCATAGCATGTGTTCACCTTTAGGACCTCAAAGATGGCCCAAGAGGCCCTTCAGAGAGCCAGGGGCAGTGATTGCCAGAAGGAGCCTTGCAAGAGTAATTGGTCTCTTTAACCCTAGGGAGAGATTATTGTGAAGTCTGTGAAATATAAGTGGGATTGAAAGAGGCGTGGTCAAGGCGGCAGCAAATGAGAATCCATTAAAATATTCTTTGGGGAGACTGTTCTCACGCCCTGCCAGTATGCCAGTCACATTCACGCGTTCACTCATTCATCCAGCATGTTCTCAGTTACTATCATGTGCCTGGTCCTGAAGGAGGAGACCAAGAAGAATACAACCCATTCTTGCCCATCAAGAGCTCACGATCTAGCAGGGTAGTGAGAAGGGCAAAAACAAGCCAACCCCTTTATATACAGATCAGCTCTTCAATGGGAGCACACACAGCTGTTCAACATCCTGGGGAAGCAAATGATATTGGCTATGAAAGCCTCACAGGATGCACAGAAGAAGTAACACCTGCTTCTTGTTACAAAGGACAGGTATGGAAGAGCGCTCCAAGCGGAAGCGGCATGGGCACAGGCCTGTGAGCTAAAAGACAAATGAGCATGATGAATGTGCCACTGAAGCATGGGAGCCACTGGACACTAGCAGCGGGTATAGGAAAGAGAATGCAAGGGGTTGGGGTTAGTGATGAGAGCGCGTGCTATGAAGAGCTGGGGAGCCAAGAGGCAGAGACTGGAATTTATCCTGAGGGCCGAGGAGGCCCTGGAAGGATTTTAGGCAGAGGAATGAAGCAGCCAGTTCTGGATCTCAGAAAAGTCACTCTCATGTGAGATACACACTCAGTTTTCTTATCTGTGCATAGGTCTCCATAAATTACTTCAGAAGGCTAGCAGAAGAATTACATTAATACCTGGGTGAAGCACTTTGATCTCACAGAAAAGAGCCAAATACTTCTGTGTAATTATTAGGTTGGTGCGGTTTAAAAGGTATATATGTATATGTTGCAAAAGCCGCAATTACTTTTGCACCAACCTAATAAAATGCCATCACCCCTGTGTGTCCATCCTCTTTTTGCCACCTCACTCACTAGAGCCCACCACCCCAGAAAAGAATATGTCAAAGGAATTCAGAAGCATGTACTTCTGATGGACAAATTGTGTCGTAGTTTAAAACTAATCACCGTTAGTTTGAATCCAAAACAATAAGAATGCTCATATGACTGAATTTAAAGGAAAGAGAACTGACAAGAGATATGGAGGTCTCAGCTTGATCCCTTACTGTGTGGATTTGAGCAAACTGCAACCTTTCTGGGCTTCACTTTTCTCAGCTATAAAAATGCAGAGGTGGGTTTTGCAAACCTGAGATTCTTCTAATGCTTATGTTCCGTGCTTTTAAGATGCTCTCTACTTCTTAATTCAGGAATTCTATAAATATCTGTGCTGAGAGTATTCTGGGTATAGCGATTAGGAAGTGCAAAGGCCCTGGCGCAGTAATGAGTTTGGTGTGTTAAAGGAAAGTCAGACAGCCAGTGTAGATATAGCACAACTGATCAGTGGAAAAGGTGGTAGGAAATAAGGCCAGAAAGTTAAGCAGGGGATAGATCAGGTAACGCCTGGTAGGCCAGTAAGTAGTCTGAATCTTATTCTCAGTAAAATGGAAAGTAATTAAAGTAGTTTTAGGAGGACAGAACAAAATTCATTTTAAAAAGAACACTGGCTGCTGGGTAGAGAACAGGCCTGGATAGAGGGAAGAGGGAAGAGTAGAAGCAATGAGATCAATTTGCAGGCTTTTGTAGTTCAGGCAAGAGAGAATAGTGGCTTAGACTAGAAGTGTAGGTGGCGATGGAGGGAAGTGATGACGTTTAGGTACAGCCAGCAAATTTTGCTGGTGAGTTAGTTGGATATAGGAAATGAGGGGAAACGAGAAATCCAGAATGATGTCTAGGTTTTGAAAAGAAGTTAAAAGGATCAGAGTATGTCAAGGGGGAAAGAAAGAATCGAGAGTTGTGTTTGGGCCATGTTCATATAAGATACATAATAGACACACAAGATATTTGATAGGTAGTTTCGTATCTCATATCTCTTGGAGGAGGTTAGGAGAAGAGGTGGAAAGGTGGAAGTTATCAGATTGTATGAAGCCATCCAGAAGTAAGTGCAGGTGGAGAAGAGGAGACAACAGAGAACCATACTGAATCTTTGGATTAGAGCAGGGATGGAGGAGACAGCAAAAAAAACTAAGAAGGGGTGACTAGCGAGGGAGAAAAACCCAGAACACACTGTCCCAGAAGCCAAGGAAGCAGAGTGTTGGAGGAAGGAAAAGTAAACAACTTTGTCAGAGCTCCTAAGAGTTTAAAAGTAGTACCAAGAATGTCATCATTGGATTTGACAGCATGTCATTTTCTTGGTGACATTGACAAGTGTGGTTTTTAAAAATTGTTTTTGAAGGAATGGGAACCAAAGCCTGATTAGCACAGGTTAAAAAGAGAATTAAGTGACGTCAGACGAATGGCGGCAGCAGGGCACACCTTTTGAGTTCTCCTCCGGATCTTATCACAAACAGGACATCTATAACCCATCAAAAGACTCTCTGCTCATCACACAGAACACCTAAGAGACTCGTGCAAGGATTACTTGAAGGTGGGCAAATTGGGCGAGCAGGGGAAGAGGGAAGGGAGCGGAGTGGAGACGCGGCCACATCTGCAGTGGTGGAAACGGGGCCCACATCCGCAGCTGCAGAGAGGCAGGGGCTCCCAGGACGGAACAGAGAACACAAAAGCCAGGAGGTGGGCTCTTTCCCTGCATCTCACAGCTGATCTCTTCTGCCGAGGGGGCAGCATACCCAGCATTTGAGGCAGTAACCTCAGCTGAGACCTCCAGTTGGGCTCTAGGTTGGACAAAGGACACAAAATCCATACCTGGGCCCCTCCCCCCCTTCCTATCCTACTCCCACCCTTCGAGAAACTTAAACTGGCCCCTGATCTGAGGAGTAGTGTCAGATTACAGAGGAGCCTTAGGAAGCCTCACGCTCTGGGAAGACCGGGTGTGCAGCTCTCACCCAGGGAAGAGGCTGGGAAGAGTATGATTTTTGCTGGGCTAGGAGAGAAGATATTCCTTCACCCCCAGCCACCACCTTCTCTGGCCCGCGGGAAGAGTGTGACATGGCTGGGCTGGGAGAGAGAAGACCCTTCTACCCCCAGCCCCCAACCTTTCTGGCGTGTCTAGGGCGGGGCAATTACAACTGCAGAGGCACTCCCAGGGATCAGCAGTAGGCGGCAGATGCAGCTCTGGGCTTTCAGCAGCTTAGAAATCTCCCGCCCGCCACACACACACACACACACACACACACACACACACACACGCACACACACGGAAGAACTGCCCTAAGACTCAGGAGAACTGGACACAGGGCTGATGGTGCTACTCTCAGTGCACATATGTGCAGGCAAGGGCAGAAACTGCACTGACTTTAGAAACTACCATCCAGACCCCTCACCTCCATGCATCTAAATCTGCAGTCCCAACGTCACTCTGGGCACCAGTGACCAGTTCTGCCTGCACAATACACAGAGGACCTTTTGGTACAGCAGAGGACAACCTGGAGATTACTTGGTGGGCTTAAGCCAAGACTGTCGCTGCTTTTTGTTTTGTTTTGTTCTGTCTTTATATCTTTGATATCTTTGCCTGTGTTGAGTGTGGGTTGTCGGTTGTTTTTACATGTGAATGTATTTGATTTTTTTCTTTGTTGTTGTGCTTGGTGATTTGCTTTGTTCTGAAATTGCCCTACCAGGGCCCAGCTTAAGAGACACACGATTCAACACACCCAGAGGCCAACTCCAAACCAAACCAGAGTACTACCCGGTTTGACCTAAAAGTGACACACCCAGAGGGAATTCTCTACAGGCCAAGAGCCCACAGAGGCCAAACCACATTTAAGTGGTCAACCCTCACTCAGCAGAACACCCTGTGGTGGGCAGAGCCAAGTCTCACAACTAGTCAGCCTAGGAGTTAACACCACCTACTCACAAGTGAAAAGCAATTAAAGATCTTCTTTAACAGGACAATATACACAACAGAAGAGTCACCTTTGGAGCACACGCAGAGGAGAAAAACGAAGTAGTGCAAGTCAAATATAAAGGACACATACTACATAAGATAACCCAGCAAGAACTAAGAACTCTAGGGGATCTACCTAATACATCGAAGCAAACACAGAGAGTCAGCCAGAATGGGGAAACAAAAAACATGTCCCAAATAAAAGAACAGAAGAAACCTCCAGAAATGGAACCAAATGAAACAGAGGTAACCAACCAATCAGAGACAGAGTTCAGAACACTGATGATAAGAATGTTTAAGGAGCTTAGAGACGACATAAAGAAGGATGTAGAAATCATAATGAACAACCAGTTAGAACTAAAGAACACAATTACTGAAATAAAGAATTCACTTGAAGGAATTAACAGCAGGTTAGATGAAGCAGAGGATCGAATCAGCAACTTAGAAGACAAGTTAGCAGAGATCACCCAAACAGAACAACAGAAAGAAAAAAGAATAAAAAACAATGAAGATGGATTAAGAAACCTCTGGGATAACATCAAGCACAACAACATGCGCATCATAGGAATACCAGAAGGTGAAGAGAGGGAGCAAGGGATTGAGAACATATTTGAAGTAATAATGTCTGAAAATTTCCTTAACCTGATGAAGGAAACCAACATACAAGCCCAGAAAGTGCACAGAGTTCCAACCAGGATAAACCCAAACAGGCCCACACCAAGACGCATTATAGTTAAAATAGCAAAGGTTAAAGACAAAGAGAGAATCCTAAAAACAGCAAGAGAAAGACAGAGGGTTACATACGAGGGAACTCCCATGAGACTATCAAATGACTTTTCTATAGAAACATTGAAGGCTAGGAGGGAGTGGCAGGAGATACTCAAAGTGATGGAAAACAAAGGCCTACAACCTAGATTGCTTTATCCAGCAAGGCTATCATTTAAGGTGGATGGAGAGATAAAGACTTCCCAGAAAAGAATAAGCTAAAGGAATTTATTACCACCAAGCCAGCATTGCAAGAAATACTAAAAGGCCTTCTGTAAATAGAAGAAAGATGAAAACAATCTAACTACAAATTTTAAAATGGCAATAACTATGTACCTATCAATAATCACTTTAAATGTAAACGGATTAAATGCTCCAATCAAGAGACACAGGGTGGCTGAGTGGATAAGAAAGCAAGACCCTTGTATATGCCGTATACAAGACACTCACCTCAGATCAAAAGACAAACACAGGCTGAAAGTGAAGGGTTGGAGTAAGATATATCACGCAAATGGAAATGAGAAAAAAGCTGGAGTTGCCATACTTATATCTGACAAAATAGACTTTAAAATGAAGAACATATTAAAAGCCAAAGATGGGCACTATATAAGAATAAAGGGTTCGATCTGACAAGAGGATGTAACCCTAGTAAACATCTATGCACCCAACACAGGAGCACCTAAATATATAAAGCAGATATTGACTGACATAAAGACAGAGATCAACAGTAATACTATCATAGTACGGGACTTCAACACACCTCTGACAACAAGGGACAGGTCTTCCAGACAGAAAATCAACATGGAAACAACGGCCTTAAATGACACATTGGACCACTTGGATTTAAATGATATTTTCAGAGCATTTCACCCCAAAGCTGCAGAATACACGTTCTTCTCAAGCGCACATGGAACATTTTCCAAGATAGACCATATGTTAGGCCACAAAACAAGTCTTGATAAATTTAAGAAAATTGAAGTCATACTAATTGTCTTCTCTGACCACAGTGCTATGAAATTAGAAATGAACTACAGGAAAAAAACTGGAAGACACACCAATTCATGGAAGCTGAATAACATGTTACTAAATAATGAATGGGTCAACCAGGAGATCAAGGAAGAAATCAAAAGATATCTTGAGACAAACGAAAATGAAAACACGACGACCCAAAATCTATGGGACACCGCGAAAGCAGTCGTAAGAGGGAAATTCATAGCATTGCAAGCCTACCTAAAGAAACAAGAAATATCACTAATCAACAGTTTATCTTCACACTTAAGGGATCTGGAAAAAGAACAGCAAGATAAGCCTAAAGGGACTACAAGGAAGGAGATAATAAAGATCACAGAGGAAATAAATGAAATAGAAACCAGAAAAACAACACAAAAGATCAATGAATCCAAGAGTTGGTTCCTAGAAAAGATAAACAAAATTGACAAACCTTTAGCGAGACTCCTTATAAAAAAAGAGAGAGAGGACCCAAATTAGTAAAATCAGAAATGAAAGAGGAGAAGTGACAACAGACACCGCAGAAATACAAAAACTTTTAAGAAATTACTATGAGCAACTATATGCCAAGAAATTTGACAATCTGGAAGAAACGGACAATTTTCTAGAGGTGTACAACCTTCCAAGGCTAACTCAAGAAGATACAGAAAACCTGAATAGACTGATTACCACAAGGGAAATTGAATCAGTAATCAACAATCTCCCAACAAACAAAAGCCCTGGACCAGATGGCTTTACAGGTGAATTCTACAAAACGTTCAAAAAAGAATTATCACCTATTCTCCTCAAGCTCTTCCAAAAAATCCGGAAGGAGGGAAGTCTCCCAAACACTGTATGAAGCCACTATCACCCTGATCCCAAAATCAGACAAAGACACCACAAAAAAAGAAAACTACAGGTCAATATCTCTAATGAACATAGATGCAAAAATCCTCAACAAAATATTAGCGAACAGAACTCAGCAATACATTAAAAAGATCATACACCCTGATCAAGTGGGATTCATCCCTGGTATGCAAGGGTGGTTCAACATCCTCAAATCAATTAATGTGATACACCACATTAACAAAATGAAAAATAAAAATCCCATGATCATATCAATAGATGCAGAAAAAACATTTGATAAAATCCAGCAGCCTTTTATGATAAAAACCCTTAAGAAAGTGGGACTAGAGGGATCATATCTCAACATAATAAAGGCCATATATGATAAACCCACAGCTAACATCATACTCAATGGAGAAAAGCTAAAACCATTCCCCTTAAGATCGGGAACAAGGCAGGTTGCCCACTTTCTCCACTTCTATTCAACATAGTGCTGGAAGTTCTAGCCACAGCAATCAGACAAGAAAAAGAAATACAAGGCATCCAAATCGGTAAGGAGGAAGTAAAATTGTCAATATATGCAGATGACCTGATACTATATATAGAGAACCCTAAAGACTCCACCAAGAAACTATTAGAGATGATAGATGAATTTAGTAAAGTAGCAGGATACAAAATTAATATTCAGAAATCAGTTGCATTTGTATATACCAATAATAAAACATCAGAAGGGGAAATTAAAAACACAATCCCATTTACAATTGCTCCAAAGACTATAAAATACCTGGGAATAAATTTAACCAAAGAAGTAAAAAGATCTGTACTCAGAAAATTGTAAGACACTGAAGAAAGAAATGAAAGAAGATACAAACAGATGGAAACACATACCATGTTCATGGATAGGAAGAATTAATATAGTTAAAATGTCCATACTGCCTAAGGCAATATACATATTCAACGCAATTCCTATCAAACTACCAACGATGTTCTTCACAGAAATAGAACATATAATCCTAAAATTTATATGGGACCATAAAAGACCCCAGATAGCCACAGCAATCTTGAGAAATAAGAACAAAGTGGGAGGTATAACAATACCTGACATCAAATTATACTACAAGGCTACAGTAATCAAAACAGCATGGTACTGGCATAAAAACAGACACATAGATCAATGGAACAGAATAGAGAGTCCATAAATAAATCCATGCCTATATGGCCATTTAATCTACGACAATGGAAACAAGAATGTACAATGGGGTAAAGACAGTCTATTCAATAAATGGTGCTGGGAAACCTGGACAGACACATGCAAAAAAATGAAGCTGGACCGCCTCCTTACACCATATACAAAAATAAATTCAAAATGGCTTAAAGACTTAAATGTAAGATCTGTAAACCATAAAATTCCTAGAAGAAAATATAGGAAGAAACTTCACAGACGTTACCCGGAGTAAGATTTTTATTGATATATCCCCTCGCGTGAGGGAAGTAAGAGAAAAAATAAACATGTGGGATTACATCAAACTAAAAAGCTTTTTCACAGCAAAGGAAACCATCAATAAAACAAAAAGGGATCCTACTGAATGGGAAAAGATATTTGCCAATGATATATCTGATAAGGGGTTAATATCACAAATTTATAAAAAACTCACTCAACTCCAAAAAAAACAAACAACCCAATTAAAAAATGGGCAGAGGCCATGAAGAGACATTTTTCTAAAAAGGACATACAGATGGCAGACAGACATATGAAGAAATGCTCAACCTCACTAACCATCAGAGAAATGCAAATAAAAACCACAATGAGATATCACCTCACCCCAGTCAAAATGGCTATCACCAATAAATCAACAAACTACAAGTGCTGGCGCAGATGTGGAGAAAAGGGAACGCTTGTGCACTGTTAGTGGGATTGCAGATTGGTGCAGCCACTATGGAAAACAGTATGGAGGTATCTCAAAAATCTGAAAATGGAACTACCTTATGATCCAGCAGTTCCACTCCTAGGTATCTATCCGGAGAAATCCAAAACTCTAATTTAAAAATCTTTATGCACTCCTATGTTTATTGCAGCACTATACACAATAGCCAAGACATGGAAACAACCGAAATGCCCATCAGTAGATGACTGGATTAAGAAACTGTGGTACATTTATACAATGGAGCATTACGTAGCCATAAAGAAGAAAGAAATCTTACCATTTGCAACAACATGGTTGGACCTAGAGAACATTATGTTAAGTGAAATAAGCCAGACAGAGAAAGACAAATGCCATATGATCTCACTTATATGTGGAATCTAAAGAAAAGAATAAGTGAATAATCAGAAACAGTTTTGGAGACATAGAGGAAAAACTGAGGGCTGCTAGATGGGTGGGGGGGTGGGGATAAGGGGGAAGGTGAGGGGATTAGAAAACAGTCGGTAACCACAAGATGGCCACGGGGTTTTGAAAATTAATTTGGGGAATGTAATCAATAATGTTGTGAAGATTTTTTAGGGTATCTGATGGACACGTGTCCCATTTGGGAGACCACCTCAGGGAGGATGTAGATGCCTGATCACTGCACTGTACACCTGAAGCTGAAGCTGAACAATAATGAATGCGAACTATAATTGTATATATGTACACATATGTATATGTACATATATGTATATATATGTATGTATATACTTACAAGAAGCAGAGTACAGCATTAGGACTAGAGACAGTGGAAATGTAATGGCTCTGTGCGATGTCAGAGGGGTAGTGGATGGGGGGAGCGGGTTTCACACAGTGTGAGGGATATAAATGATAAACGTCTAAGTATTGCTTTGTCTTGTGCACCTGAAACTAATAAAAAAAAAAGAGAGAGAGAGAATTAAAGGTGAGAAAATGGAGAGAGCAAGTATGGATGGACAATTCTTTCCAGGAGTTGTGCTTTAAAAGAGAGGAAAAACATATGGTAAGGGCTGGGAGGGACTGTGAGTCGAGGGCAAGTTGTGTTTTCTTATGGTGGGAGATAGAGCATGTTTGTCTGCTGAGGGCTATGATCAGGAGAGGGTGGAAACGATCCAGAGGGCAGAAGAAGACAACCGCAGGAACAAAGTACTGGAGCGAGAGAGGGGGTGAGCTCATGCCGAAGTGGAGGTGTTGGTCTCAGCAGAAGTGGGGACAGTTCTTACGAGTAAATATATAAATAGGAAGGCTGTAGTTAACTAACCACAAAAGTTAAGATGCAGATAGGTTGGTAAATTTGGACATGAGAATAGGTGCATTTATCTTCAGATTGTGACTGTATTTTTCCAGTTGAATAAGAAGCAAAGTCTTCATCAGAAAGTCAGGAGAAAGGGGCAGGGTAAGAGATTTGAGAAATGAGAAGACTTGACCATGTTTGTTTTGAATACTGAAAGATGTGATTGACTAAACAAATGAGGCAAGGTTGCCAGGCAGGGTAGAGGGCCCCCTTGAGGTTTGTGGTCATGAATTTGAGGTAAGACCAGTGAACGCAGTAGTGCGTTTTCTCCAGCCCACCGTCAGTGATTCTGGTGTGAGAATGAGGTGGACAGGGCTGGGATTACGGGTTGAGTTTTGCTGTTTGAGAATGCTGGAAGGAGTGAGTGGCTAGGGAGCTGAGGGTTTGCAAGAGGATGATTCAAGCTGTAGATTCTGGAATCTAAGCTGAGTGCAGATTGAAAGGAGGGCATAAAGAGGAGGGTACTGAAAAGGAGGGGATCAATGGACCAGAGGTCCACATGTGATCAGATCAGGCGTGGAGTCGGGGTTAAAAGAGTTCTGCCACTTCCTACTTTGACAAACTTGGGCAAGTTTTTTAGCTCCTCACTCTCCCATTTCCTCATTTGTGAAACAAGGATAATAATATCTACCATATAAGGTTGATACCATAAAAATATGTTGTTAAGCAGCTAATATTTACAAAAAGATATCATACTGGCACATAGTATTTGCTCAAAATCTTCTTTTTCAGGTTTCATCCTTTCTATCGTCAAGGCCCTTATATGACTTTATCAACGCAATGCCAAATATCTTTATAAAAAGAGAAAATTCAGGCAATGACTAGATTGTTTCTATATCCATTTTGGAAGAGATCTGGATTTTGCCCATTCTTAAGAATTTATCTAAACATCTAGCATTGTGTAAACATATCCTAAGCCATTATGAATTAGCACCTTTGTCTCTGAGACTGTGAAGGGGTAGGAGGGCTGCAAATGGGAGATGAGGTCATGCCCTTCAATTTTAGGTATATGTCCAAGCTTTACTGAAAGCAATCCCTGTTTGTGTTTGAAGTAAAAATCTGAAATCAGCATGTTCTCCCTCATTTGTCAGTATGTCCATTTAAGTTCAATTATACTTCCTGGTATATGTCTTAAGCTTCATAGAGAAAATAGCAGTACCATAATTGCATTCCAAGGAGCATTCAGTGCCAATACCGAGACTAAATCTATCCACCTCCTTCCTTCCCAAAGTTTATAGCCTCTCCTATACTTCCTCTTTGGCGAATTAACTATCTCCTAGGCTAGAAAATTAAGAGGTATCGATGCTTCATCTTCCCTCTCTTTCACCTTCCACATCTGAGTGATGGTCAACTGCAGGTATCATTCCTGGCTCCCCAACAGCCTATATACCCGCCACCTCCACCCCCACGGCCATTACCTCAGCTCGTCTTCCTCTCCACTGTGTTCTTCACCAGTCTTCACATCTTTTCCTCCTTCTGAGACAACTCTAATGGCATTGATCTTAATCATTTTGTGTCACTGACCCTTTGAGACCAAAACTATAGACACTCTCCTCAGAACACAAACTCATATGCACATAAGACACAACTTTTCACCTGCAAGTTTAGGGTATTCGTCTCACCACATCTATGACCCTCTTGACATCACCAAGTGACAAACTTTAGCCTCATCACTGCTCCAAAGTGAGTTTTAAAAATTGCAGTGTTTACAGCATCCCCCCGCCCCGCCCAGCCCCAGTAATGGCGTATGTCAGGAGGTTGCCAAAGCCAGCATCCCCCAATGTAAACTCAAAGTTCATCCAAATCTTGCCCCTGATTTTCTTTCCAGACACAACTTGCATGTATAATTTAAATATATCAAGTATAAAATCTTGCCCCATTTTCCATAACTCAGCACCCTTAGTATCTAACATGGCGCCCTGTGCTGAAAAGAGTCAATGAGTATTTGGGGCGGGGGGAGGAAGGAAGAATGGTTTTTGTGTGTGTGATCTTGTTTTCCAGAGAGATATTCAAAAGACAAAATTCCCAAGAAGAACATGGGAGATGGCAAACATCTTCGGCAAATACTAATAACAACTTTACAAATCCTACTAATCCGTTCCTCCTCAGCCCTGCTCCCTAGATCAATACTGGAATCTATTATTTTAGTGCATTTCCACCTCCACTCTCCAACCTCTATTTCCCCAGGGATTCTGCAGTTCACTGGTTTTTTAGCTTATTAAAGTCATATCACTGATTTCTCCTTCCAACATGCCCTGACAACAAAGTGATTGAGAGAATGGGCTCTGGACTGAGCCAGTCCAAAATGTGAATCTTGGCTGTATCCATGATTAGCTGTATCATGTAAAGAAAGTCATTTAACCCCTCTGAGCCTCACTGTCCTTATCTGAAAAATGTGTATAATATTTGTATCCAGAGAAGGAAAATATTACTATTAAATTGCTTAGCACGTTACCTGGAACATAGTTAGTGGTTAATAAATGTTAGCTCTTTTATTCTAGAGACTCAGAGTACATTCCAATGGCTACACAGGAAAAACAAACACATGTTTATTGAGCACGTACCACATGCTACGCTGGTTACAATCCACTATCTCATTTAATCTTCATAGCAACTCCAAGTTGGTTTAGAAGTAATCCCTTTTAAACATAAGGCTACTGTGGCCCACAAAATGTATGTCTTGTGCCCAAGTTACAGCGACAGTGATTTGCAGAGTTGGGACAAGCAACCTCCCTGTGCTGGACTCTGAGCTCCACAGACGCCCTAGACTGTCCTTCCTCAATCTCCATACCGTTTATAAGTTAACTCCAGCATTATGTCTTGTTGGAGATATCACTTCACTGTTGTTTCTCCTACTGCCAATATGGTGTTTCCTATAGCTGCTCAAACCAGTATTAAAGACTAGACGTCCATGCAGAGCCCACAGAAGCCTGAACAAAAGCAGTCTGGATGCCCTTCTCTCTTTGGTGCGCTATTAATTTTCAGTTTCTAGTAATCGATCTGGAAACGTTGCTAGAAAAATGGTAATATTCCATGGAGTCCTGGACTTACAATTTGGCTTTAATTATAGACTTCCAGGATTGGAAGGGAACTTAGCATCCAACTGACAATCTCCTGAAATGATTACAGGTTAAACATTTGGAAAATCTTGGGTTTGTAGAAGGTTGCATTTCTTAGAGGATAAAGGACTACTAACATGGGGAGCTGACATTCTGGAATGATTGCTTTCCAGAAAACAAAAAATTGGTAAATTTGAAATAGCCAGAACCCTCAAAGGAAGGTGTCACCTCTTACAATAATCGGGGAAGACAAGACTAGCCTAGCCTTACAGGAGGCAGACCCCAAATATTCAGAACACAGGTCTGGAAGGAAAGGGCACAGGAAGGCTAGGACATTTTCAAACATGTTGTGATTTTTTTTTTTTTTCAATGATCTATGCTTCTAAGGAGGGTCATTAAGGGGAGACATCTGAGGAGAACGGTGAGAATGTATGGAAAGCTCTCTGATGTGCTCAGCTCTAAAGATCATGAAAGTGAGATGGCAAGAAGGACACGTAACCACAGAATCAAATGGGAGAATGCTGTAGAGCAGCCTAGAGAACCAACCGATAGAGCAGAGACGTGGTTTATTCCTTCATCCTGTTGTTTAGCAACATTGATTGAGCATTTGGCCTTGTCAGTAACTGAACAAAGGCTCTCCCTCAAGTATGAGCTTGAGCCTTAGGTGCTTCAGGCCTTTCTGATTCCTTCTGATCCAGCTCATGCTTATTGTCTTACTTTTGAGTCACGCACCACGGTCCCCTTTCCTCTCTGATAGCAAGGCCACTTGAGTGGTGCTTTCCTGAATGAAGTAAATGTCTGTGCCAGTCAATGCACAATTGTTGTTTGTGACCTTCCTGAGGTTTCCTGTTTCCTCCTAATGTATTAGAAGAACAAATCAATAAAGTCTGTGTCCCAGTACCTTGGGTAACTGCCATCTGCATGGTTACATCACTATCCAGGGCAACTGTGGAAGACAGTGGGATGCTTAACCCCAGGGGGAATGGAAGGACTGGATTGGACTTAGCACAGCCTTACACAGAGACAGTGCAATTGCCCTGACTCCCATGGAGGCACAAAGCCTCCCCCACCACGTGGTGATTTGTATGCAGCAGCAGCCCCCTGCCTTGGCACTGGGTGGATGGGGCTGCAGGAGAGAACTAAGGAAGAAGGAAGGGGCTGTTGTCCTTGACAAGGAAACGATTGATGTCTCTGCTTTCTCACCCTCTTTAAATTGAGATGGGGACAAGATTAAAAGTTTAGGCAGGAGGCCAACTGGTGACTTACAGCACTGATCAACCAGCCTAGTGCATGAAGTGGTCCATCTCAAGAAATGAGCTACCTGAATATTCGAAATTTTCTCCATTCTTGCCAGAATTTAGGCATTAGGACATTATCGTGGCAATGGTAATAATAACATAATAATAAACCTACTGAATCTTATTTGCAACGCTCTATATTTTATATTCATTACCTCTTCTAATCCTCACAATGGCAGTATAAAGTAAGTATAATTATCCCCATTGTATAGATGAAGAAACTGAGGCTCGGAAAAGTTAAGAAGCTTGATTGAGATGACACAGTTACAAGGAGTAGAATCAGGATTCAAACAAGTCTGCGCGACTCCAAAGCACTTGATATTCTATTGCATCACATTGGGTGATGAACAGTAACATGGTTGGCTTTTCTCAAAATGTAGATATAGTCGAGCTAGTTTGAAATGGTTGCAGTTACCTCATTAGCTGAGAGTTCTCTGGGATGCATGAAACTACACTACCCCTCTGGTGGCTTAGGTGCTAACAGTGATGGAGCACATTCCCTCAAGCCTATAGCCCCTCCCAGTTCATTTATGGGAGGCTCTTTTCTGTCTTTGGCTTTGTGTCACGGAGTGGACCCCTTGGAGTTATCGATATTTCCACAGAAAGAGCAAAGGCAAAAATGGGGCAAGGGATGGAATGAAGAACAGACACTGACAAATGTGGCTGACATTGGCACTCACCTCTAGTAGAAGCAGGGAAAGTGCAGTCCGGGTAAGTCAAGGTCAGGTATCAAATCAACAAGATTAGACATCGTGTCCAGGATGAGTGAATGTAATAAAAATAAATTAAAGGTAGGTCTGAGATCAGAGTTGTTAAGGAGATGAGACAGATGGTGACGAGACAAGGTAAGGGAACTAGAAAGTAGGTAGTTCTAGAAACATGATAACGTCCATGAATAGTTTATGACCACACAGGACTTCTTTTTAGAAGGTCCCACACCCAGCTTTGAAGGTAAACCTTAACTTGTCTTAAAGGTACAGTCCTTGAAACCTGATATCTGAGAATCCCATCTTCCCTTTGATGGAGTGGCTGAGACTTATTTAACTGGGAGGCACACTCAGTTAACTCAGATGCTTAGAACACTCCAATGAAAGGTCAAGGCATGCGATCAATCCCCGTGAGAGTCAGGTTAGCTCTGTCTCAGTGTCACATCTCTGCCTTTAGCCTCAGGCAACTCTCTGGGGAAATAAATGCTATTAATCAGAAGGGGCACCAGGCAAGTTCATGTGGACTGAGCAACAAAATCCTATTCTTTCTCTTGAATCGGCAGCATGTTCCTTTGATGAGGACATCACAGATTTAGGGGGTTATCAAAGCGCAGAACCATCTCATTTCTCTCCAAAGAGACCTAAGATATAATATCATTATTTAACTTGTGTTTCTTCCATTCATAATATGATTATTTAATGATCTCTGTACTCCTCTAATTTAATAACTTTGAGATACACCTTTTACCCTCAAGTACAAATAACTAGACATAAACACTTCCCAAATAGGCAGCTTATTCTGCATTGCCCAATCTCATTCTATTTTATTGAAAAACATTTTTTAGAAAGCTCTGACTCCTTTCCGTGCTACCATGAAGTGTGTTTCCTGGGTCTTTTAGGCAAAAGTGTGATCTCTAGGATCCCAAATGAACTTGCCTTGATTTGACCTGGAGAGAGACATCTTAAGCATTTTCAGTGTCACCACGTCTTTCTTCTCATTTTGCTCACCCGTGTTTAGTGAAGGGAGCTTCATCTGGCATTTTATGATTTGAGTGGTTAACTCTTCTGATTCTGAACAAAGGACCATGTTTCATTCTGCCAATTTGTACCCTCCAGGCTTTCCTCATGAGTGGTTCCTTCTCAACCTCTTTGGAGAATGATGGCAAAGTCTATTTATTCAGTACTTCCCATGGGTGAAGGCTCTTCCAACCTATAAATAAAACGAACTTAACTTTTACAGAGTTACTAATGCCATGAAGAGATAAGCAAGTGGGCCGGCTGCCTGCTGGCAGCAGGGATCAAGCCAAGAATTTTCATAATATAGCCCAGGGCTCTTTAATGTAAGATGAGTCTTTTATTGTGATAAGAACTTAACCAAACAATAATAACAATAATTCCCTCTTTGTTGCAGACTTCGTTAAGAAAGAAAGAAAAGAAAAGCTAAAAAAGAAAGAGAGCTGCAATTGACCATGCCCTGAGACTATGATGGTTGGGGGATTCATGGTCACTTACTACATTTGAAACTGGGGCAAAATCTCCCAAGAATAAGGCCTCTAGTGAAAGATTTTTTTGTGCACTGAATGCCACTTAACTGAACATTTACCACGTCTCCACTGGTGTGTTTAGATTGTCACACCAGGACATTTAAGGTGATACAAAAATAGATAAAATGCAGGACTATCCCTGTCCTTTAAAATAATTCATTAATGGGCCAATCATGTTTTTTAATTTTTCAATCTACCATAAATGTCAGAATGTAATTATTACTATTATACTGTAGAGGACGGAAGGCAAGGTAGTATGAAATAAAAAGGGCATTTGGAGTCAGCTGGACCAGGGTTCAAATTTTTGCTCTGGTCTTTATTAGCTGAGTGACCTTGGGAAAGTTCTGCTGAAAAAAAAATGAAGATAATATTAATTACTTCATAAGGTTGTTGTGAAAAGTATATGACTCTACACTCAACAGAGTGTGCTTAGTACTGCAGTTCCCTTTCCTTTCCTTCAAATAAAGTCTTATAATAATGCGGGGAGTAAAAGTTTTAACTTGGGGGATTCAGGAAGGGTTATGGAAAGAGGTGACATCTTATCTGGCAAATGGGTAGATCCCAGAAATCAGATAAATGTCTTACAAAGAGAAATAGAATATGGATAACTCAGGGAGAAGAGTTTCCATGATCAAAGACCCAGAGTCAGAAATAGTGATGAGTGTCAGTTATAAGTTACGAATTAGGGAGGATACAATTTTAGGAGGAAGGACGGCTTCAGCAAAGGCCAGGATGGTAGGTAACAGTTGCATGTATTTGTGAAGAACATATCTGTAAAAAGGTATAAAGTAGGTAGGGCAGGAGAAATAGGGAGCAGGGGGATAAAATAACATTTATTGAGTGCCTCTTGTGTGCCTGGCATTGTACTACCTGCTTTAGACACCTTATTTCAATTAATGCTCACAACAATCCTGACATCCAGATATTATTCGTTCCTGCACAGACTTGGAGAGTTTCAATTATGTGCTCAAGGTTGTACAGCTAGTAAAGGACAAAGACAAAATTCGAATCGAAGCTTATGGTGCTTTGCATCCTATTCATTCACTAGGCCTTTCAGGAAAATTAATTTACTGGATTTTGTAATCATTTAAGCATGAGATGATAGTGGACTGAAATGGAGTAGTAGCCAAAACAAAAGGGATGGATGGATGGATGGATGGATGGATGGATGGATGGATGGATGGATGGATGGATGGATGGACAAATAAATGCAATGATGAATGGAAGGATGGACATATGAATAGAGCATAGATGACTGGATGGTTGCAAGAGATATTGTGGAGGTAGTGTCAATGCGATGAAGGAACTGGAATGAATAAAGCATTAGATATAACTTTCAGTGCCAGAACATTTCACCAAATCTGACAGTATTAATGAAGACAAAGCACAGGAAGAAAGAACAAGTTACTAAAAGGGGGAAAACATTTGGTGCTGTGTCTCAGAATCATATTTTATGGGAATTGTCTGCTGAATCATTACTAAATGTGAATATGCTCATTGGATGTCCAGAGCTGCATGGACAGAGCAGCCACCTTGTCCCAGGGGCAAGTTCCCCTCCTGGGGATGGACAGGCAGACTGACCCTAAGCCTGCATGCAGAGCCTTGAGCCGCATCTGTCACAGCGCTCACCACCCTGCTCACATCTGGAGTCTGATGAAAACAGCTAATTAGTGAAAACTGAGGAAAACAAATTCTTCAAATGTTTGGCAGGCAAAAGAACAGGTTGTCTCATTTTCCTTTTGAACTCTGTACTGGAGTCACTTGAAAACAGATCCCTCACAAAGCATGCTGTCTGAGGATTCTGTGGATGCCGTCCAACTGGGAAATCCTCACCCATGCCTAAGGTCCAGCTCTCATGTAACCTCCTCTCTGAAACTTTCTCATCTGTGTGGACTTGATGGAATCACTTAGCTAGACAAGAATGCTCTCTCTCAGAATTTCTTTCCCCACGTTGCTCCAACTTAGCATGTGTCGTAAGAGACCTTTTTGCATGAGTTTGGGATGGTTGAATTGTTGCAGAATCCGTATTCATTTTGCACTCAGAAGGTCACTGCAGGACACCAGGCATCCTTGCAGACCATGTCTATTGTCACTTATCTGCTGCCAAACCAGCAGCAACTCCAGTTCCCACTGGCTCCCCCTTCAGTTTTTCCAACCCTTGGGGCATATCATAGTTCTGGCTCTGCGGTGAAAGGCATCACTTCTTCTGCAGGACTCACACATTATTGAGTTGAAGCCTCGAAGACAACGAGAGGCTGACACAGGTTCCAGGTCATCTGTGGGCTCCAGTTTGTCCCCGCTTTCCTCCACTGCACATCCATCTTCCTTCCCCAATGTCCGTCCTGCTGACTCCAAGCTCCACAACCAGTCGCAAGACCAAGTGTCGGCAAGCTATGGCCCACAGGACAAATCCAGCCCATCTCCTTTTCTTTTGTAAATAAAGTTTTATGGGCACATAGCCATACCCAATTGTTTATGAATTGTTTAGGGCTGCTGCGGTGCTAAATTGGCAGAGTTAAGTAGAGACTATCTTGCAAAGCCTAAAATATTTATTATCTGGCCCTTTACAGAAAATGTTTGCCAAACCCTGGCTAAGACAACAGCTATACATAGACTGTTAAATCAACTCTCACAACCATGTAAGATCAAATTCCTATGCATATATGCATGTACATAATACGTATGTATGTATGTATGTATGTATGTATGTATGTATGTGTATATATACATAGATATGTATATATGTATACATTTATCAGTTCTTTTATTTCTCTGATCAAACCTTGACTATTACACAATCTTCTCCATCTAATACTTATAAAGCAGGAAAACAGAATGCCTCCCTCTCCTCTGTTGCCACAGTATTTTGCTATTATAGCACTTGCCATATTGTCTTATAATTGTTTTCATCTCTATCCATGCAGTCTCTTTTACTAAATAATGAAATCTTAGAATCCCTGTTTCTCCAAACACAATGTTCAATAAAGAATAATTAAATGAATGCATAAGTAAATGAGGAAGCAAGCGAGCGAATGAATAAATATGGGGGTAAGAATGGATGTTTCTCTTCCCCTCGTTTGGCTTCTCTAGCTTCTGTAAATTCCGATGGCCACAAACAGCACACAGCGCCAGCGTCTGCCAGGCTGATGTTTGAGTCTCAGTCTTGGAGCTGGCCCAGCCTGCTCAGCAGGGTAAGCCATGGAGCTCTTTCTCGCAACTGTGTTGTCTCCATGTCCCATAACTCAACAGGGACCAAGTCCAGTCTGGGCAGGCAGTGCTCTGCTGGGACAGTGGTGCCACTGGTGGCAGGCAGCCCTGCAGTCACTGTAGAGACGATGGCCCTCTGCCATGGCTTCCGTAGGAGAGTTGGCAGGTGCTGGGGAGGAGGTGCTGGCATGTGGAAAGCACCTGGTAGTTGCCAAGCATTTCCGTGCTCATGGTGTCAGTTGAATCTTATGATAGCTGAGGACATAGGGGGGACTCGAGGAGAACTGGGGTTCCTCCATGACCTTGGTCAAGTCATGTGACCTTTTCATGTTTCAGTTTGTCACCTGCCAAGTTCTAAAGTGCTATGATTTTGTGATTAAGAACCCAGCAGCAAATTGATGGCTTTTGACACCTACTAACATTGGATTTCTCTGCCCCATGTTGCTTCTAAAAAAGAAGCCTCTTCAGATAGGAGAATGGGAAAAGGGTGCATGATGACTTGGGATTTCACTATACTGAAAACTATTGTTGTAAATAAAAATAAATGTGACTATTACTTATTGAGCTCTTACGTGCAAAAACGCTACTATGCATTTTAAATGAAATTTGTGTGTGTGCGTCTGGGTGTGTGCGCGTGTGTTCTTAGACGATTCATCACATGGAGCAAAAAAAGTCAGTGTAAATAGTGTTAATTTTTTTGCCTCCCCGAAGTAAAATGTGATATTTCCGCATAGATGCATGGAGAAATATATATAAATCGATATCACATATACTGTAGATACATATACAACAATATACATCTGCATTGTTAATTTTTTATTGCAATAATAAAAATCACATTAATATCTGCTGCGTACCTACCGTGTATCAGGCACATATCTCATTTAATCTTGTAACAGCCTTTCATGATGATTACTATCCCACTTTTGCTGTGGAAGAAACTCTGGATCAGAGAGCCTAAGGAGTTTGTCTGAGGTCACACAGCCAGGAAGTACAGAGATTAAATTTGAACTCAAGTCTGCCTGACTCCAAAGCCAACGCTATTTCTCCTGTATTCAGCTACCCCACTGTAGTGTGTCTGGAAGAAATCAAGCTGTCCTGCTGCTACGCGAACATGCCCATATGCTTTGGTGCTAATCCTATGAGCAAGGTTTCTGTTAGCATCTTAGTAGGTAGATCTGTGGCAAAAACCCACAACCAGACGTTTCCAGATGACATCAATTGTCTCTAACACATGAGAAAAGCTACTTATTGAGTCAGTGTCAAAGCTGCATGGGATTCAGGGATGGGCTCCCACATTTTTCCAGGCGAGGACACTGAATGTAAAGAAGAGAGTTACTTATCCAAGTTCACACAGAGGTGGAGCTTAAACTACAACTCTTTAACTATCAGGTCATCTGTTCTCCTTGGAAATTTTAATTCAGTGAGTGTGTGTGTGTGTGTGCGTGTGTGTGTGTGTGTGTAGTTTAGAGACACCAAAATAAAATGATCACAGGTGAGCGCGGGCAGAGCAGAGACCAAGTTGGCGAAGAAAGGCAGGAAGACTAGCATTGTTTTAAGCCAGAGGAGGCATTTGAAATGGCAGGACAAGACAAGCAACATCCCCATGATGGCTTCTCATCCTGGACTTGAGCAGAAGCAAGCCTTTGAGTGCTTTTCTGAGGTTTCTGCCACTGGTTTGCACACCCTAGAATCGAGAAAACCAGTTACTGAATGCCCCGGTGTCTTGGAGGTAGCAAAACAAAGCAATTGTGTCACGGCGAGCTGGAGCTGGGGCCGCCACTTCATTTCCTTTCCCATGGGAAATGAGAGCGTCACCAGCTCTGAGGAGCCTCTGTGATCCTACGTGCCTGTCTCTCTGCCCCTCTTTTCCAAATGCATTTAGAATCTAATGATTCTTCTGGCATGAATTGAAGTGATCCCTCTACAGCCGCGCCACCCACCCCCCACCCCAGTCAGCAAGGATTTGTCAGTATGAGACCCTCAAAGGGTAGGCAGTAAGAGCATATGAAAAAGGAAGATACCAGGGTGCTCCAGACTCTAACCCTCCGATATAATAAATAACCTGTGAGATGGGGCTGGGGGTGGGCAGAGAAAAGATGCATCATTCACTTTCATTGAGGTCACACTGCCCTTCTCTGCTCTTTTCAGAGAAAAGCTTCCTTTTTTTTTTCTTCTTTTTTTTTATACATGCATGCCGCACTCACACATGCATCCTCCCTGCAAGAAGCCAACAAAGCATTTTGGTCACCTAAAGGCCACTCAGCTTCTTCAAAGTTGAGTAAGATTTTAATAAACCCGACATATCCGATATTCCTCACAGACAGATGAAAAGGGGGTTGGGACATGTATTAACAAACACGTATATATATGATGGGTAAGAGAGAGAGAGAGAGAGAAAGGATATGGTACAGATTAATGTCTCTCCCGGTATTTTCAGAATCTTTTGTTTCAGGCCAGAATGGTGGTGCATTGGAAGGGTTCTGGAATTTCAGAACACAAAGTAGCAGTTTTAAATAATGAGAGAAGATTCCACATGGAACGCTCATCTGGCTGTGGCAGCCTGTGACTGAATGAGAGAAAAGTGCCCTAGAAGCTATTCATTACGAATTCACTGGAAGCTCTCAAACGAGGCTGGCAGAAGCTGAAATTGAAGTGGTCTCTGACCTAATTTTCTTCTGCATGAAACATCTGCATCAAGGCTCTCTTTGATGTATTCCACTTGGCTCTGTCTACGGGATTGTATCACATGGCCTCCGCATTGCCTCCTTATTGAAAGACATTTCCAGCCTGTGCAAGGTAATGCAATGTTACTGTTACCCAAGCTAATCACTCAATGTGCTCCTAAAATAGAAACAATAGCAGTTCAGAGACAATGTTGTCTGCTGGCTTGTTCTGCAGCCTGGGCTCCTCGTTTTCCAACTCAGATCTGTGCCATTCTCCTTGTGTGATTCCAAAACAAAGGAGAGGGAGAAGACAGGCGAAGCCATGCAAGATGATGCTGAAGGACCAGCCACTTTATGTGTGAGAAGCTCCATCTTATTTGGTCCCTCAAACCATTGGCTGGGATTTGGGCATCTTTTAAAACCACACAGAGCAGTACTGAAAGACATCTGCCTGGAGAAAGGAAGGGTCTCTTGATGTGGGTATTTCATTTATTCTAAATTCAGATTGACACCCTCAACGAGAGAGAGAGAGAGAGAGAGAGAGAGAGAGAGAGAGATACTGAATGTTGAATGTTTTGTGATTCCTTAGTGATCTATGAAGTACTTTTCAAAATTGTCTTTCCCGTCTTACACTCTTCCAACCTAGGTATAATGCCAGAGTGAATTTTAAAAAACATTAATGATCATAATCTGTTTTTAAAGCCACTGTAATGAGGCGTCTTCTTTACCGTGGTAGAATCGCTCTCTCCTTTCCCCATAAAGGTTTGCTGTACAGACTTGGTTAAGGCGTGCTGCCACTCCCCACCATCCCAGCATTATGTGAATAACGGTGGTGTCTTTTGTGTCCCACCCCCTGAAGAAGAAACCTTTGAAATTCTAAATGACTGTGCAGCAGGTTTTAATGTCTGTTTCTGAGGAAGAATTGAGAAATGCTCACTCACTGAGCAAGATGCAGCATGCCTTTGAAAAGCCTTTCCGCCTGACTCCTCTGTCCCACGAATTTAGATGAATATACATTCTTGTAGATGCCCTCTCGTTCTCTTTATGCCCAGAAAGAATTACAGATGTGATCAACAGCCTCCTTTTGCCCAAATATTGATATCCCCTGGGCAAATATGTAGTCCCCTTCCAGTGCTTCCTAATCAAACAAAGCAATCAGACATGAAGCATTTGGGAACCAGAAGAATCTCTGAGGTCAGGTGGCAATCTGGTTCTCTGTTGGGGAGGGCACAATGAGAAGACGTGGGTGCACGTCAGCCTACCTGTTGTGAAATCTCTTCAGAGGGCCCAGAGAAGGCATTAGAGTTGGGGCCACAAGGTAGACCTCTTTAGTCATCTTCAGAAATCAAAGCAGACGTGCTCCTCCACCAGGAAGCCTTCCCTCATTGCCCTCACCGCACTGAGGCCTTGCAGGTGTGCAACTTGCCGGAGCAACTATGTTCTCCTCTAGCAAACAGTTACAATTCTACATTGTCTGTCCTCCCGCCCAGGCTGTGATGTCTTAAAGGCAGGCAATGGAGCTTAGCTTTGTAGTCACATGTCTCCCACGAGGAGGCTGACCAACTTGTCCCATTTTGCCTGGGACGTTCCTGGTGTTAGCATGGAAAGTCCAATGTCCTGGGAAGCCCCTCATTCCTGGACAAACCACTGGGTACACAGTAAGTGCTCAATAAATGTGTTAAATTCATTAATAAGAAAAATGGTATATCTCCGTTATTTTGTGACTAGTAAAGTACAGGAGTCGTATTAATTACCACAGCATCTCTCCACCAGAAGGTTTTCACGTTCCGGTCAGCCAAGCCTAGCTCTCTCAGTTGTCCAGCAGCGGGTCAGCCAGATCCTGCAGGCACAGGGTCAGAGCTCTGGGCTGCAAAGGGGACTCGATGCTCTCTGGTGCAAAACCTGGTGTGTGCTCTGGTTTCCTCAAAGGCATTCCCAAAAAGTAAGGGACATCCTCTCACCAAGGCATGCATGTTATAAGGCATAGGAGTGTGACAGGGAGGGAGGGAGAGAGGGAGAAAGAGGAGAGAAGGGGAGGGAAAGAAAGACAAAACTCCAAATCGCTGGTGCTCATGGAAAGCCAAGGTTTGTTAAGACCTGCAAGGCCCGGTACGATGTGACCCAGCCTCACTTTCTAACTTCATTCATAATCACCGCCTCCTCTTTCACCCCGTTCCACTTAGAGAAGCCTTCCCGCTATTCCCCAAATACATAAGCATGCAACCTTTTGGCCCTTGTCCTAAGTGCTCCCCGACTTGGAATATCCTTCCCCCAGATAACCACAGGGCCTGGTCCCTCTCTGCATTCTCACCGTTGTTCCGAGATCTCACCATTATCGCCCAGGAGAAGTGAGCACTTCCCTCTCTGTCTCCACTCGTCCTCGTATCCTGCTTTACCAGACGTCACTGCCCTTACCCCCGCCAGAAACATTATATATCTGTTTCCCACCCATCTAGAGCAGCCCTGGCTAATGGCACTTCCTGCAGTCGTGGCGACGTTCTGTGTCTGTACCGTCCTGTAGGGGAACCACAGTCATCCGTAGCAACTGAAGGGCTTGAAACTCAAGTAGTTGAGCACTTGAAATTCTCTAGTGAAATTGATGACCTACATTTTTAATTTTTTAAACATTTATCAATTTAATTTAACTTCAACTTACCACGTGTGGCTGGTGGCTACCATTTTGGATGGTGAGGTTCTAGAAAAGTCCTTGAGAGCAGTGATTGGTTTTTTGTTGTTGTTTTTTTCCATTTTGTTTCCTGTTGTACTTCACAGATCCCAGCAATGCCAAGCACATAGAAGGCCTTCCATAAATGTTTTTAAAATAAATTAATACATCTGGGCATGAAACAGGCATCTGGGATCAGGGAACACCCTAACAAGCCAGGCTACTTCTAAGTTTCAATTAGCCCAGGTCAGGATATAAAATCAAAACATGACTGAGAAGACCCTTCAGGTGCAGAAGTTGTCCAGGACTTTCCCTGACCTTTATGTCACCTTCCTGAACCTAGGTTTCCTTACATGTTAAATGGAGCTTTCATTTCTTACTATTTAAGGGCTTTTTCACTGAATAGGTGCTCAATACACAGAGTTCTCCAGTGACACAAAAAGCCTGTGTGTAAGTATATGGCTATATATGCAGAAAAACACTTTGAAGAATGTCAACTTGTGATGTTCTTGCCAGTGATTACTGTTTTTTGGAGGAGGGGATGGTTTGTTTTCATTCTAAAATGAGTCTTTGCTTAACAAGAGAATCTACAACAGGATTCTCTTAAAATAGGTAACTCCTTGATGCTTTTTCAAATAAGAATATATCCTGGGAAATCCAGGGACCATGTGATTTATTGCACAAAGCAAGGCTCACCTGTATTTTCAAGATTCTAATGTTTATTAAATTCCAAATGTGCCAACCACTCTTCTTGACACTGGTAATACACTGTCACAAAATGAAAAACGGAATAGGATAATACATGTGAAGTTTTTAAAAATAGTACCTGGCACACACTAAACACTCCATAAATATTAGTTGTTATTGTTGTTGCTGTTGTTATGTGGAACTTAGAGTCTAGTGGGGGAAAGAGACAAGACACAGCTAAGCCTATATGTGATCAGAATTAGGTCCAATGTAAAGTGCTGTGGCAAATATAAAACAGGGTAGATAGAGCCTGTAACCTTAGGGACAGCACCCGAAGCTTGACCCCAAAGTGGTCCAGTGTCCAGCCATTAGGTAGTGGAATTTCTGATCTCAATTATAGAGGTAATAAGATCCTGCTTCTGGAATGGTGTTGAGCCTGCCTCAAGTGGATTATGAAGTGTGTGGTCAGACCACTTAAAAGGACAGAGAGCTATGATTTAATCTCGTTAGATGAACTTTTTTTTTTTGCCTACTGGCAAATAAATGTTGTTTAGTAAATGTCTGTGTACCTGGCCCCACACAAACAAACAAGCCCCCAGCAGAATAAAGTGATAACATTTCTGGGGTAGGGGCCACTGTACATTTGCCCACCGAGGCAGCTGCTGGGAGGTGACACTCTGTGAAGGACAGGAGAAACCAGATCCAAAGATCTAGGGCATAGAATTAATTCCACTTAGTGGGCATTCACCGAGAACGGCTGGGAGCACAGCTACTAACTCTGGGGGCAATGGAAAGACAAGAAAGAAGGTAAAACAAGTGTCTCTCTTCAAGGACTTCACAGTTTGTAGGGCTGTTGAACTGCATCCACTGAAGCCGAGGAATGATAAAGGCTGTTGGAGAAAACCCAAAAGCACTGAGCTGGAATGGAGAGAAGATCTCACTTCATCTCACTCTGCTGCCTCCTCTTTTTCTTCTTGCTCCTCCTTCTCCCTTCCCCCTCCAGCACCACGGGCACTCACCCCAGCCCTCCTGAGGACAATAGAGAAGCAGCCCTTGATGAGGCTGGGGGGATTCTCCTGTCTGCCTCCCAGCCCACATTTGCCTTGCTTTGACTTTGCTCGATGGAAAACAAATCACCGCCACTCCATTCCCAGTTCCTGTCCCCAGGGAGCTGAGACCTCACCTCCTCCCTGGAGCCTGCCTGCAACATGGGACTGTCAGGTACAAAGAGAAAATCTTCAGAGACCCACATCCTATTTGGAGAGCGAAGAGGGTCAATGGGAATAATTGCTAGCAGTTGAATGTGAGCGGCCGTAGAGGGACTGGAAGGAAAGGGCTACGGGAAGGAAAGAAAGGAAAGGAGTGAAAAAGCCCTCTCCCCCTCCGCTCCCCCCACAAGCTCCATAGTCTGTGCACAGAGAACCGCATGGTGGTCTGGGTCCTTGTAGAACATTTGTGTGCTGGACAATAGCACAGCCTGGCTTCAGATCATCAGCTGCTGTTTTCTGGTTAGCTCTCCCTTTATGTGACTGCACAATGCAAGCCTTCAGTCACAGTGACTCTTGAGGAATACATCTGGTTTTTTCTTTCAGACACTCTGAAAAGGTCAGCCTGTTCGTTTCTTAGACGCGAGACACCACATATTTTTTTCTTCCTCTGAACTGGAAAGACAGACCTACACCTTTTCTTGCCTCCTGGTACATAATTAGACATGGTGCCGCTCTAGAAGCCAGCCAGCCAGCCCATCCTCTGAACCCTTTCAGAGAGACCCACAGCCCAGCTTCCGTGGCTGCCAAGCTCCGGGTCTGCTCACAAAGCTCCGAATGGTCCTCCTTCCCCAGGCCGATACCCTGGGGTTCTCTGCTTGCTGTTTTGTTAATTACGACAATGAACCCAACCCATCCTGCTCCCCCAACACAGTCTATGACCGATGCCATCTCTGGCAGAGGGGAAGCTTTGAGAATTTCTGGGGGAAAAAAAAAAACACACAACATTTTAATCATTTTCACTCCAGTGATGGTAAAGATTCTTCATGCGTATTGTAACATAATAATAAATGTGCCCATGAGGAAAGAATGATCAGCAGCTGGTGTCTGACAAATTATCTCATTCCAGACAGGCAAACAGTCCACAGTGGGGAGAGACTGGAGCCCAAAGAGGCAATTTGGCACCCGATTGGGATTTCACCTCTCAGATGATGGAGGTCCAAATGGCTCCCCACGTCTGGGCCTGGGCCGCAGAGGTTTTCTCTGGCTTTCCTGTTCTCCCATCACCTTCCAGAGCTCCTGATAGCCATGAAAAAGGAGATTATCCTGTGGGCTCAGCCAGCTCATCTCTCGCCTCTCCTCCAGGGCACTCGTATTCCAACCATAAGAAGCAATTACACCCCACCCCCGCCATGAACCGTGCTCTTTCATGCAAGGCACATGCTAACTCTTGTCATCGTACCCTGGCCCCACCTCCCACTCCTATTTCACATTCAAAACCCATCTACGTTCCTTCTCTCATTCTGCTACAGAGTGTTCCTCTCTTCTGGAAGCCTCCGGTACCTTTTCCGAGTATTTTTATTACACCATTGTGTGGTTATTTGTTTTCTATGAACTTTTTGGCAGCAGCTCCCATGTGTTTTTAATGAACTCAGAGTCTAAGGTAGCATTCTAAGAGCCTTTCCTCTGTAGCTTGTTTAATCCTCATGACCCCAAGAGGGAGGAATTCTCCCCTTTTTACAAAGAGCAAACTGAAGATTTATTTATTTTGCATCTGAGGCCCAGCATGCGCCCTGAAGCGAGGATGGAGCTGGAAAAGCCCTGCCTCACCTCTGTCCTGTCTCCCAGGGGCCTCGTGGGGCTTGCTGGCCTCTCCGGACTCATTTCCACATAGCACAATATGATCTATACTGGCTTGGTGGGTTGTTGTGATGAAGTTCCAAGGCCATCCGCTTTACCTGTGTTGTCCGTATCATAGCTCCTGTCTAGAGTTTATATTTGGTGATATTTTAAATGCCAGTTTTCTTCCAGAGTGGACACCTCTGAGGGCCAGGACACAGCCTGCCTTGTTCCTAACTATATTCCCAGTAACTAGAACAGTACTTGTCACCAGTGAGGAGCACAATACATTTTTTTGATGAATAGATGACACATGAGTTGAGCAATACCAAGATGAAAACATGATGTGTGTTTAACCTGAGTCACAATTGCAGCCAACATCTTATGAATTAAGACAGTGCCTCCGCTGGGAACTAGCAACTTTTTAGCAATTATTCCTTGAATTGCTAAATTAGATGGGTCAGCCCAAAGCCCACGCTTCAGTATTGTTTCCCCTGCTCAAAGTGTTTACATCCCTTCCTGGGGATATGATTGGCAATATCGGAATAGCACTGTTGATAACCTCTCATCACTACGAGAGAAAACTGAGGTTGCTAGCAGCTGTCTCTTAAAATAGCCTTTTAGAACCAAGGTTTAGAAGCAGCTATGCAGTAACTATGATTTGCATCCCTACTATGTGCTGGGCAGTTACAGATGTGGAGAAAATCATCCCATGTGTGTGCATAGCTGTTGCAGACCCTGTCTCATTCAACCTCCATGTGAGGACAGCAATATTATCCCTATTTTATAGCTAAGGAAAACTAAGTCACCAACTGATGATATAACCTGCCCAAGATCTTATAACTTTTAAGGGACAGAACACAAACTTGATTGCCCATTATACAATTAGAAAATGAATGCTAAGATCAGGACATGATATTAATTCCGTGAAAAACTGTCAAATGGAAATGTTATTAAAGCTCGGCAATCTATAATTGATGAGAATAGTTAAGCAACTGTATATTTGTATCAATATTCTTTAAAAACAGAACAAAAAGAAACAGTGAGGTGCAGACATCCTTAACGGCCAACACAGAATACCGGCCTGCTCATAAGCCTGAGGTGGGCAGCTGGAATCCATGTGCTTGAGGCAAGTGTTTAGAGATGGGGTCTAGCCTCTACCTTGAATAGTCCTTCCATTAAACCTGGAAGGAAAAAAGAAGATCTCTTGGCTGGGGTATCTCTACAGAGAATCCAAAAGACTTTATTTAGTCTCTTATGTTGTACCTCCCACTTGAGGATTAAAATCTGGCTCTTGGGTTTCATTCTGTAGCAGCTTTCTTTTAATTTGTGTTTATGTTAGACACTACAAAGGCTCTCAGTCATCTATCACCGCTCAGGTTTAAAAATAGCCACATCTCCCATTCTTATGTTGCCATTTAGAACCAAAGAAGACTAAAGACAAAGAAAAAAAAAGTTTCTGGTATTAGATTTCTTGATTGGCTTAAAAACCAGTGTTATTATTTTTAACAGGAAACCCAAAGGGTTTCAGCTTGGTTCCCAACCACTCTCACTGTGAATACTAGCTCTAGGACGCAGAGGGAACAGTTGAAATCTTCATTAGATCCCCTCTGTGGGAGTGACCCACACTTACATGGTTATACTGATGGCTTTCTGTGTGCATTTCCTTTTGGAATGCTGGGTGTGCAAACATTTTAAGTTCTAGGACCCTTTTTTTTCCACACTGAGTTTTAAAGAACTGGGACTTAAGTGAACAGAAATATTAATAAGACTTAAAGTGTCTCTTGCTAGAAAGGGCTTGGTTGAAGTCATATTCTGTAAGGATAGCCTACTGTTCTCCAGGCACTTTGGTACCTGGAGTCCTGTCTAAAGCAGTTCCAAGTTGAGATGGAGAGCCACCAGCGTACCTGAAGGTGCTTCTGAAATTAGAGCTTATTGAAGCCTGCAAAAGAATTCACTAGGCATCACAAAATACACGTTCTGTGTAGAATGAAGTTTATTATTAAGTGTACCCAGTTGTGTGCAAATATATGCCATGTCTTACATACTAACTCATGTATAGTTTCTACGAAGAACTTTCAGTTCTTCCTCACCAAAACCAAAACACCTTTAGGCAAATATGGAAAAAAAAGAAAAAAAGTCTGGCTGATTGGGTCTGGCTTCCCCTCCTTGAGTTATCCTAATTCCATGGGCTCCATGCATGACCTTCTGCAAAAAGGTTGTTTCTGTTGTTACTACGTGCTGCCAACATTGGCCTGCTAACATTTTCTCTACTTCCAGCCATAGTTGTTCAAAGTTCACTTGGATATCTAGATTTTTATCAACAACAATCTGAGCAAACAATTTTCTGCCTCAGATACTCTCCAGTGTTGCCTAGATTGGGCATATTGATTATTATTCTAGAAAAGATTTCTCTTTCTGCTTGCTCCCAGTTGCAACTCTGAAGCTCTAATCCAGTGCTGTCCTGTAGAAACACAATAAGCACTACCAACATGAACCACATATGTAATCACAAATTTTCTAGTAGCCATATTAAAAAGAGTAAGAAAAAAGGTGAAATTAATACATCAAATGTATTATTTCAGCATGTAATCAATTTTTAAAACCATTAATGACACATTTTCGTTCTTTTTTTTTTTTTCTGTCATATGATGGTACCAAAATCCGGTATATATTTTACCCTTACAGCTCATCTGAATCTGGACCGGTCACACTGCATGCGCTGAAAAGCCACACGTGACTAGTTGCTACCATATTGGGCCACACAGCACAAATCTCCTCTAGGGGCCTTGTGTTCTAACCAGCTGGCTATGATCACAGAGAGATTTTCACCCTGCTCACATTTTGGTGGGATGTATACCTTCCTCATTCAGATCAAGCTGAAAATAATTCCCCACTTTCCCACCAAGGAGTTACACCATGACAATTCCTGTGTATTAAACTCCAAGGTGTGGTCCACTCCAACCTTCTTGTACTATTACAATAGTTTAATTATTACATTCACAATGTTGAACATGGTAACACAAAAGAATATTTCCTTTCCATAGCTTTCACTTCATAATGTTTTATTGTTGTTAGAGGTGGTGGATTTTACCTATGTCGGATGAGAATGTCAAGATAGAAAAAGAATCCTTTACTCTTCTGTTTCCCTGGCATGTTTTCTTTCTTCCTCCTTTGTTTCCTGTGCATTGAAGCTGTTGTCAAATTCCTGCTTCTGTGGTTTATGGAGCTGCATGTCTCCTCTTCCTGGAGCTCCCCCTGTGCAGAACATCCAATAGGTCATTTGTAAGGTCTCCTCCAAGTCCACTCGAGCCTGCTCCACGTCTACAAGTAAAGAGAGAGCTGACATGGTCTCAGGACTGAAGGCAGGGGGTGGTGAGGAGTGACAGGAGGTAGAAAGCAGGGGAAGGAAACATCCTAGGGGTAGGCTAGAAGGAGACAAACAACTGAGAGCCAAGAGTATGTGGCGAGCATAGAAAATGGCTGGCAATTACAGGGGAATGGTATGCTAAAGCTGGTGAAACAATCAAAATATACGAATTGTAAAGGTTAAGTGAAATGTTTATTTTATTCCTTTCTCTTCCTCAGTCAGCCTGACTGAATACGATTAACAGGAACACTGCACTAGCTGCATACTAAAATTAGATGTTAGCTCAACTTCTCACTCACCGCATTAATGCACAGATGCCTCTGACACATAAATGCCTTTCTCACTAGGCACAGTCACCTTACACATCCTTCCCCACAGTTGTATGTCACCAATGAAACATGGAGCTCTGGTTCAGTTGGCTTGCCTGTCTAAGTCAGCACCTTGTGATAGGGTGGAAAACACTGGCGTAGAGCCATCAGACCTGAGGTCAAGTCCTGGCTTTACACCATCCTAGCTTTGCAACTTGGAGCAAGCCCATTTACTCCTGTAGGTACAATTTTCTTGTCTACCAAAGGGATGTGCACATCTCTTTCTCGCCTACCTTACAGGGATTTGAGAAAAATAAGGTAATAAATGGGGAAGCACTTAACATGTCTCAAGTCTTCCACGCAAGGATTAATGTAATTATGTCTGTGTTGGCCATCGTGTCTAAACATTTTGACAACTTGCTCTCAGTTTACAGATAGGGAAAGCGAGGTCCAACCAAGTAACACTGGCTCACCTAGTATCTTCCCGAGACCAATACTATGAGATGAAAACCTAGTCTACTGTCTTCCAGCCCCAGCCTGTGTCCTCCCAATCACATTGCCTTTCTGGAAAAAACATTCCTCAGCTCACCCCCATTTCCACATAATGGCTGCTCAGTCGTCAAGCGAGAAAAGGCCAAAGATGTGTTTCAAAATTAAAAAGAGAAGTGTTTTTAAACAATAAATCTTTGAAAGATTGACATGAAAATGATTTTTTCCCCCAAATTTCTTTTTCTTCTCTATCATTTATGTGTAGTACTTTACTACTTGTGAAAGCTGACATACTTGGAATTTTTAGCTTAAAAAAAATGACTAAAACATGTGTCCTTGGGTTTTTTTCTCTATTAAGTACACTCATAACAAGACTATATGGGTTTTTCAGTTGCTAAATAAATACTTCTTTAATAAATAGATTTTCAGTGAAATAATTCACTGACTGAAAGAATTCATTTTCAGTTATCAGCTGTGACTTACATATACAAAGCCAATACTGAGTTTATTTACAAATTCACTGTGTACTAATGCTATTTAAATGTGTTCCTTGCACTTGACCCCACTTGACGATATGCAATAATGACAACATTGCAGAACTTCAGAGCTAGTTCAAGCCCCAGAAATTGCTTCAAGCTCTGAGACATTGAGCATATTACATTCCCCCATGAACATTAGTTTTATCATTAATAAAGAGGAAATAATATCACCTATGTTACATAATTCTTGGGAGAAGTAAACAATTTTTATGTAAGAGATGTATAAATCTCAAAGCCTTATAGAAAATTAATTTTTTTTCATTACAATGCTTTCCACCTATAACTACATAAGGCAAGAACAGTCAGTGTCTGCACTAATATTCCCCAAGGGTCATTTTCCCATTGTGTTGATCAGTGACAAGGAAGGAACAAAACCTATGACATTAAAGAGGGTGAGAAATTTAAACAGTGGAAGAGTAATACTAAGAAACGTGGACTGTAGTTCTTAGAATTAAAGGACCTTAGGGATGATCTAGTCTATGTCCTTATTTCTCAGTGAAGGAAACAGGGCAAGTAGGAAGGTCTTACTTTTTCAGCAATGCGAGAATAAAGACCAAATCAAAACCAGAGAAAATGCCCCATTTCCTGCCTCTAGATGTTTCACTACACTGAGCTGCCTCATTTTATGAGGATCAAATATCACATCCTCTGGGTGATAGCAGAGCACTTGTGGATGCTACAGCCTCAGAGAGGTCACTCAGGGACGCTCAGAAATGGAAAGTCTGTAATCAGACCTGTCGTGTTGACTCTCCTCTCTAAAATTCCCACCAAGTGTCAACTATCCTCTTTACATACCTCTGGTGATGGTATACTCATTGCACATCTATGCCATTCTGACCTAATAGTTCAAATATATCTTTTTCTGAGTAGGATGTATCTCTGCTGTAAGCCTCTGTCTACCCTCTCTCCTTTGTGGCTGAGACCCAAGTGTTAGGGTGGAACCATCCTGTCAATGAGTTCACAAACGTCAAACAAGTCATTACCAAATTAGTTACTTCATTGAAGCTGTAATAAGAATTCTAGAAGAAAAGCACCAGATGCCATGAGTGAGTGTGACATGAGATGGAACACAGGCTGGTGGTCAGGACAGATTTCCCCAAGGCCATGGTGACTGACCTAGACCTGAAGGATGAGTAGATCCTGGACCAGCGAAGTTCCATGAATGTGAGGAGGTGGGTCCCAGGCTTCAAGGAAAGAGCTCTTATGAAAGCCATGAGGAAAAAGGGCCAAGAGAGTACTCGGGGGAAAAGGAAGGCCATTTGGGGGAAACAAAGTGTGGAAGAGTGAGAGGGAAAGAGATCAAGATGGCCACCCCCACGTAATGCAAATCTTGCTCCTTTGTGGGATTCTTGGGCCGGCCCGGTGGCTCAGGCGGTTGGAGCTCCATGCTCCTAACTCCGAAGGCTGCTGGTTCGATTCCCACATGGGCTAGTGGGCTCTCAACCACAAGGTTGCTGGTTCAACTCCTCGAGTCCCGCAAGGGATCGTGGGCTCCGCCCTCTGCAACTAAGATTGAACACGGCACCTTGAGCTGAGCTGCCACTGAGCTCCAGGATGGCTCAGTGTGTTGGAGCGTGTCCTCTCAACCACAAGGTTGCTGGTTCGACTCCCGCAAGGGATGGTGGGCTGCGCCCCCTGCAACTAGCAACGACAACTGGACCTGGAGCTGAGCTGCGCCCTCCACAACTGGGACTGGAGGGACAGCAACTTGAAGCTGGATGGCACCCTCCACAGCTAGGATTGAAAGGACAACAACTTGACTTGGAAAAAAGTCCTGGAGGTGCACACTGTTCCCCAATAAGGTCCTATTCCCCTTCCCCAATAAAATCTTTAAAAGAAAAAAAAAATCTTGCTCCTTTGTCTTTCAAGTTTATCTATAACTGCTTTGAAGTAGGTTGCCCAAGGAGAGCTCAAGGGTTATAAACTTTAATTCTATGCCAGACTAGCTGGGTACAAATTCTGGCTCTACAAATTATTCGCTGTGAGGTCTTGGAGCCATTAGGTATTTTTCTGTGAATCATCATCTATAACTGACAATAACAGTAGCTCTCACTCCCAGTGTCTCCACGATCAAATGATTTAATGTACATAAAGCTCCTCTATCAGTGCCTGGCACAAAATATAAAACGTGGTTATTAATATGATGGTCCACACCAGTGGCCTGGGTCCTAGTTTCTTTCTACTTTTGGCTTCTGTGTCAGTTCAGGAAGCAGATAGATTGGACAGGGAGAGCTTCAGATAGTAATGTCCATCTGACAAAGACTTAGAGAACCCACTGAGAAGTTGCAGAGCAAATACTGCCTGTTAAAGATGTGGTCAGGCCCTAGTCCTATTTTGCTGGGTCATTGGCTAGGGAAGAGTGCCCAGGAAGAGTGCGGCATTGGCTCCAACACAGTATAACTCACAGCTGGCTGGCAAGTTCTTTAAGCATTGTCTGAGGAGTGCACATATGGCTACCACAGCTTCTGGCTCATTGAATAGCTTCCCCTGCTCTTTGACTCTCCTTTGCATCTTTCAGACTCTCAGTTGCATTCCTCTGCTGACCCCTGGCCCTCCTGGTCCATTTGCTTGATCTGACCTCCTCCCTGATGGGTCTCCTAACTCCACTGTTTCCATGGACACCGCTTCAACTTAACCCTTTCTACCCTCAGGTGCACGTGCTGCTGCGTTTAGTCCTCTTATTATGGGCACGTAGGGGCCTTGTCTTTCCATCACTTGGCAGCAACCCTTTGGAGATGTGAAAATAACGATCTCGTGAAAATTGTGTCAAAGAAGGATACTGATGTCAAATAGAATTAGGTTTGAAAGCTGGTTCTACCAATTAACAATTGTGCAAATTCCTAAACCTCACTCAACCTCAATGTCTCCATCTGCAAAATGGAACTCATGTCTATCTTTCAGGGTTGTGGTACGTATTGGGTGAGATAACGTATGTGATAGTTCCCAGCACAGTGACTACCACACAGCAAATGCTCAATTAAATTTTTTTTTCCTTTTCTTTCCTCTTCTGGCATTTTGTCTTCTCCAAATTGGTCACCACCCATTTCCCCCTGGATTTCAGGTGCTCTTATCATCCTGCAAAACTCCTTTTAAAAAGTTCCAATCTCTTTATAATAACCTTCAAGAGGTTATTTGCAAAATACAATGAAATACCTGTTCCGCATTGTGGTGGTATGACCACCATGACATAGATGATGTCTGTTCACTAACACCCATCTTCCATGGTTACCCATTAAACCTGGATAAGATGCAAGCTCCCTAACATGGCCTTTCGTGCCGGTTCTTCTACCTGGAATTCTTTTCTTCTCACATCTCCTGGCCCTGCCCTCCAGTTCTCAGTCACTTCCTCAAAGAGGCCTCCTCTCATCTCCTAATCTAAGTTAGCTCTCCATTATACTCTTTCCTTACACTCTGTTCTTTTCTCTTATAGAATTTAGCACAATTTATAATTTATACTTATTTCTATGGCTACAATTGTTTAATGTCTGATTTGCTCTATAGACATTACACTTCAAGAAGGCAGGGACTGTATCATCTCTAAAGCATCCAGCACAGACAATTGATAATACTCTTGAATGAATACATGATTTAGCTCCCTTCATTCAAACCAACATTGCACTCACTTTTGGGGGGCAAGCTCATCCCACTGTTGATTTGTGTTCACCTTCTTGTTCACCATCACTCCTAAGGCATTTACATGCTTGTTGCAGCTAACTTGTCATGACCTATGTAGCTCTATGTATGTGTGTGCATGTGCATATGTATGCATGTGACATCGCACAGCCGTTACATTTCCACTGTCTCTGTTCCTAATGCTGTACTCCGCTTCCTGTAACCATATACATACATATATATATATATATATATATATATATATATATATATATATATATATATAAAATTATAGTTGGCATTCATTATTGTTCAGCTTCAGCTTCAGGCATACAGTGCAGTGATCAGGCATCTACATCATCCCTGAGGTGGTCTCCCTAATGGGACACGTGTTCATCGGATACCCCACAGAATCTTTACAACATTATTGATTACATCCCCCAAATTAATTTTCAAAACCCCATGGCCATCTTGTGGTTACCGACTGTTTTCTAATCCCCTCACCTTCCCCTTTATCCCCACCCGCCCTCCTATCTAGCAACCCTCAGTTTTTCCTCTATGTCTCCAAAACTGTTTCTGATTAGTTCATTCACTTATTCTTTTCTTTAGATTCCACATATAAGTGAGATCATATGGTATTTGTCTTTCTCTGTCTGATTTATTTCACTTAACATAATGTTCTCTAGGTCCATCCATGTTGTTGCAAATGGTAAGATTTCTTTCTTCTTTATGGCTGCGTAATGCTCCATTGTATAAATGTACCACAGTTTCTTAATCCAGTCATCTACCGATGGGCATTTCGGTTGTTTCCATGTCTTGGCTATTGGGTATAGTGCTGCAATAAACATAGGAGTGCATAAAGATTTTTGAATTAGAGTTTTGGATTTCTCCGGATAGATACCTAGGAGTGGAATTGCTGGATCATAAGGTAATTCCACTTTCAGATTTTTGAGATACCTCCATACTGTTTTCCATAGTGGCTGCACCAATCTGCAATCCCACCAACAGTACACAAGCGTTCCCTTTTCTCCACATCTGCACCAGCACTTGTTGTTAGTTGATTTATTGGTGATAGCCATTTTGACTGGGGTGAGGTGGTATCTCATTGTGGTTTTTATTTGCATTTCTCTGATGATTAGTGAGGTTGAGCATTTCTTCATATGTCTGTTTGCCATCTGTATGTCCTTTTTAGAAAAATGTCTCTTCAAATCCTCTGCCCATTTTTCAATTGGGTTGTTTGCTTTTTTGGAGTTGAGTTGAGTGAGTTTTTTTATAAATTTGTGATATTAACCCCTTATCAGATATATCATTGGCAAATATCTTTTCCCATTCAGTAGGATCCCTTTTTGTTTTATTGATGGTTTCCTTTGCTGTGAAAAAACTTTTCAGTTTGATGTAATCCCACATGTTTATTTTTTCTCTTACTTCCCTCACGCGAGGGGATATATCAGTAAAAATCTTACTCCGGGTAACGTCTGTGAAGTTTCTTCCTATATTTTCTTCTAGGAATTTTATGGTTTCAGATCTTACATTTAAGTCTTTAAGCCATTTTGAATTTATTTTTGTATGTGGTGTAAGGAGGCGGTCCAGCTTCATCTTTTTGCATGTGTCTGTCCAGGTTTCCCAGCACCATTTATTGAATAGACTGTCTTTACCCCACCGTACATTCTTGTTTCCATTGTCGTAGATTAAATGGCCATATAGGCATGGATTTATTTCTGGACTCTCTATTCTGTTCCATTGATCTATGTGTCTGTTTTTATGCCAGTACCATGCTGTTTTGATTACTGTAGCCTTGTAGTATAATTTGATGTCAGGTATTGTTATACCTCCCACTTTGTTCTTATTTCTCAAGATTGCTGTGGCTATCCGGGGTTTTTTATGGTCCCATATAAATTTTAGGATTATATGTTCTATTTCTGTGAAAAACATCATTGGTAGTTTGATAGGAATTGCGTTGAATATGTATATTGCCTTAGGCAGTATGGACATTTTAACTATATTAATTCTTCCTATCCATGAACATGGTATGTGTTTCCATCTATTTGTATCTTCTTTCATTTCTTTCTTCAGTGTCTTATAATTTTCTGATTACAGATCTTTTACTTCTTTGGTTAAATTTATTCCCAGGTATTTTATAGTCTTTGGAGCAATTGTAAATGGGATTGTGTTTTCAATTTCCCCTTCTGATGTTTTATTATTGGTATATACAAATGCAACTGATTTCTGAATATTAATTTTGTATCCTGCTACTTTACTAAATTCACTATCAGCTCTAATAGTTTCTTGGTGGAGTCTTTAGGGTTCTCTATATATAGTATCAGGTCATCTGCATATAATGACAATTTTACTTCCTCCTTACCGATTTGGATGCCTTGTATTTCATTTTCTTGTCTGATTGCTGTGGCTAGAACTTCCAGCACTCTGTTGAATAGAAGTGGAGAAAGTGGGCAACCTTGCCTAGTTCCCGAACTTAAGGGGAATGGTTTTAGCTTTTCCCCATTGAGTATGATGTTAGCTGTGGATTTATCCTATATGGTCTTTCTTATGTTGAGATATGACCCCTCTAGTCCCACTTTCTTAAGGGTTTTTATCATAAAAGGCTGCTGGATTTTATCAAATGCTTTTTCTGCATCGATTTATATGATCATGGAATTCTTATTTTTCATTTTGTTACTATGGTGTATCACATTAATTGATTTGTGGATGTTGAACCACCCTTGCACACCAGGGATGAATCCCACTTGATCATGGTGTATGATCTTTTTAATGTATTGCTGAATTCTGTTCGCTAATATTTTGTCGAGGATTTTTGCGTCTATGTTCATTAGAGGTATTGACCTGTAGTTTTCTTTTTTTGTGGTGTCTTTGTCTGATTTTGGGATCAGGGTGATAGTGGCTTCATACAAAGTGTTTGGGAGCTTTCCCTTCTTCTGGATTTTTTGGAAGAGCTTGAGGAGAATAGGTGATAATTCTTTTTTGAACGTTTTGTAGAATTCACCTGTAAAGCCATCTGGTCCAGGGCTTTTGTTTGTTGGGAGATTGTTGATTACTGATTCAATTTCCCTGGTGGTAATCAGTCTATTCAGGTTTTCTGTTTCTTCTTGAGTTAGCCTTGGAAGGTTGTATGCCTCTAGAAAATTGTCCATTTCTTCTAGATTGTCAAATTTCTTGGCATATAGTTGCTCATAGTAATTTCTTAAAAGTTTTTGTATTTCTGCGGTGTCTGTTGTCACTTCTCCTCTTTCATTTCTGATTTTACTAATTTGGGTCCTCTCTTTTTTTTAATGAGTCTGGCTAAAGGTTTGTCGATTTTGTTTATCTTTTCTAAGAACCAACTCTTGGATTCATTGATCTTTTGTGTTGTTTTTCTGGTTTCTATTTCATTTATTTCCTCTCTGATCTTTATTATCTCCTTCCTTGTACTCCCTTTGGGCTAATTTTGCTGTTCTTTTTCCAGATCCCTTAATTGTGAAGATAAACTTGATTAGTGATGTTTCTTGTTTCTTTAGGTAGGCCTGCAATGCTATGAATTTCCCTCTTACGACTGCTTTAGCGGCGTCCCATAGATTTTTGGGTCGTCGTGTTTTCATTTTCGTTTGTCTCAAGATATCTTTTGATTTCTTCCTTGATCTCCTGGTTGACCCATTCATTATTTAGTAACATGTTATTCAGCTTCCATGAATTGGTGTGTCTTCCAGTTTTTCTCCTGTAGTTCATTTCTAATTTCATAGCACTGTGGTCAGAGAAGACAATTAGTATGACTTCAATTTTCTTAAATTTATCAAGACTTGTTTTGTGGCCTAACATATGGTCTATCTTGGAAAATGTTCCATGTGTGCTTGAGAAGAACGTGTATTCTGCAGCTTTGGGGTGAAATGCTTTGTAAATATCGAATAAATCCAAGTGGTCCAATGTGTCATTTAAGGCTGTTGTTTCCATAATGATTTTCTGTCTGGAAGACCTGTCCCTTGTTGTCAGAGGTGTGTTGAAGTCCCCTACTATGATAGTGTTACTGTTGATCTCTGTCTTTATGTCAGTCAATATCTGCTTTATATATTTAGGTGCTCCTGTGTTGGGTGCATAGATGTTTACTAGAGTTATGTCCTCTTGTCGCATCGATCCCTTTATTCTTATATAGTGCCCGTCTTTGGCTTTTAATATGTCCTTCTTTTTAAAGTTTATTTTGTCAGATATAAGTATTGCAACTCCAGCTTTTTTCTCATTTCCATTTGCATGAAATATCTTACTCCAACCCTTCACTTTCAGCCTGTGTGTGTCTTTTGATCTGAGGTGAGTGTCTTTTATACGACATATACAAGGGTCTTGCTTTCTTATCCACTCAGCCACCCTGTGTCTCTTGATTGAAGCATTTAATCCATTTACATTTAAAGTGATTATTGATAGGTACATAGTTATTGCCATTTTTAAATTTGTAGTTAGATTGTTTTCATCTTTCTTCTATTTACAGAAGTCCTTTTAGTATTTCTTGCAATGCTGGCTTGGTGGTAATAAATTCCTTTAGCTTATTCTTTTCTGGGAAGTCTTTATCTCTCCATCAACCTTAAATGATAGCCTTGCTGGATAAAGCAATCTAGGTTGTAGGCCTTTGTTTTCCATCACTTTGAGTATCTCCTGCCACTCCCTCCTGGCCTTCAATGTTTCTATAGAAAAGTCATTTGATAGTCTTATGGGAGTTCCCTCGTATGTAACCCTCTGTCTTTCTCTTGCTGTTTTTAGGATTCTCTCTTTATCTTTAACCTTTGCCATTTTAACTATAATGTGTCTTGGTGTGGGCCTGTTTGGGTTTATCCTGGTTGGAACACTGTGCACTTCCTGGGCTTGTATGTTGGTTTCCTTCATCAGGTTAAGGAAGTTTTCGGACATTATTACTTCAAATATGTTCTCAATCCCTTGCTCCCTCTCTTCATCTTCTGGTATTCCTATGATGCGCATGTTGTTGAGCTTGATGTTATCCCATAGGTTTCTTAAAGCATCTTCATTGTTTTCATTCTTTTTTCTTTCTGTTGTTCTGTTTGGATGATCTCTGCTAACTTGTCTTCTAAGTCGCTGATTTGATCCTCTGCTTCTTCTAACCTGCTGTTATTTCCTTCAAGTGAATTCTTTATTTAAGTAATTGCGTTCTTTAGTTCTAACTGGTTGTTCATTATGATTTCTCTATCCTTCTTTATGTCGTCTCTAAGGTCCTTAAACATTCTTATCATCAGTGTTCTGAACTCTGTCTCTGATAGGTTGGTTACCTCTGTTTCATTTGGTTCCATTTCTGGAGGTTTCTTCTGTTCTTTTATATGGGACATGTTTGTTTGTTTCTCCATTCTGGCATGACTCTCTGTGTTTGCTTCAATGTATTAGGTAGATCCCCTAGAGCTCTTAGTTCTTGCTGGGTTATCTTATGTAGTATGTGTCCTTTGTATTTGACTTGCACTACTTCGTTTTTCTCCTCTTTGTGTGCTCCAAAGGTGACTCTTGTGTTGTGTATGTTGCCCTCAAGTTATCCTTGCATGAGTCTCATAGATGTTCTGCGTGATGAGCAGAGAGTCTGTTGATGGGTTATAGATGTCCCGTTTGTGATAAGATCCAGAGGAGAACTCAAAAAGTGTGCCCCACTGCCACCATTCCTATGACGTCACTGCTCTATAATGCTTTGTTCTATTGGCCTGTGTTACATGCTTAAAAAAAATAAACTTAAAAAGCCTTTCAAAGAAATTTTAAACATCTATGTGAAGTCTGAAGAAGATCAAATTTCTGAAGTCCAGGAAGCCTTAGAGATCATTTCATTTAAATTTTTAATTTCCTTTCAAAATTGCCCTTTGTCTTTTTTATGTGATCCTTTTTCTATCTCTATTACATCCCTGTATATTCCTGGACTGTCTCCCACATAGGCTGCTCCTTAGGTTTATAGTCAGAAGTGCCTGGTTGAGAGTTGTTTAACCTTCTCTTGCCACGTTCACTACTCAGAGAGGCATGTTATGGAATCATGGCTAGTCTTCCTTTGAAGTCAGCTTTCCCAACGTTCAGCAGCACTCTGTGCATATCTTAAGCTCTTGTCAGCCACACATACAACCTTCCTACTTTCAGAAGGCTGCCTCCAGCACGCCAAGGAATGTCTGTTATGCAGAACAGGTGGGGTCTTGCCCATACCCCCTTGATAGTTAATCTTTAGACAAGAGTATAGAAAAATAATTAATTAACAAAGGATATTCTTGCTGCAATCTTGTGTTAAATAAACATGTAAAAAGCATTAAATCTGTCAACTACATAGATACTAGGCTATCTGAGTCTGTGATTGCCTATTTTGTCCAATCACGAAGGCTGAGCAAGGGAGAGGTACCCTCCCTTCCTGGTTCTTTATTCGGTGTCTCTGAAATGTATACTGCTCCCAGATTTGTACATACACCCCCCACAACAACAAAAATTTCAGCATTCTTTCTCATCAGATATGTCAGCTCTGTGTAATACATCAGATCTCTCTAAGATTTTTGCTGGTTGCCAACCAACCTGTAGCACACACTTAGTATTAATATTATAGAAGGATAGGAAAAAATCAATTGGACCCACGCACACAAGACTGCCTTTTATATATATATATTTATTGGGGTGACAATTGTTAGTAAAATTACATAGATTTCTGGTGTACAATTCTGTATTACGTCATCTATAAATCCCATTGTGTGTTCACCAGTCAGTTCTCCTTCCATCACCATATATTTGATCCCCCTTACCCTCATCTCCCACCCCCCCACTCCCCTTACCCTCTGGTAACCACTAAACTGTTGTCTGTTTCTATGAGTCTTTGTTTCTCCTTTGTTTGTCTTGTTCTTTTGTTGTTTTTGGTTTATATACCACATATCAGTGAAATCATATAGTTCTCTACTTTTTCTGTCTGACTTATTTCACTTCGCATTATACTCTCAAGATCCATCCATGTTGTCATAAATGTTCCTATATCATCTTTTCTTACCGCCGAATAGTATTCCATTGAGTATGTATACCACAACTTCTTTATCCATTCATCTATCAAAGGACATTTTGGTTGTTTCCATGTCTTGGCCACCATAAACAAAGCTGCAATGAACATTGGAGCACACGTGTCTTTATAGATAAATGTTTTCAGATTTTTTGGGTAGATACCCAGGAGAGGGATTGCTGGGTCATATGGTAATTCTATTCGTAATTTTTTGAGGAAACTCCACACTGCCTTCCATAACGGCTGCACCAGTCTGCATTCCCACCAACAGTGTATGAGGGTTCCTTTTTCTCCACAGCCTCTCCAACACTTGTTACTATTTGTCTTGTCGATGATAGCCATTCTGACTGGGGTGAGGTGATATCTCATTGTGGTTTTTATTTGCATTTCTCTGATGATTAGTGATGTTGAGCATTTTTTCATATGTCTATTTGCCATTTGTATGTCCTCTTTGGAGAAATGTCTCTTCAGGTCGTCTGCCCATTTTTCATTTGGGTTGTTTGTTTTTTTGTTGTTGAGTTGCATGAGTTCCTTGTATATTTTGGATATTACCCCTTATCGGAGGCACTGTTTGCAAAAATCTTCTCCCATTCAGTTGGTTGCCTCTTTATTTTGTCGATGGTTTCTTTTGCTGTGCAGAAGCTTTTAAGTTTTATATAGTCCCATTCGTTTATTTTAGCTTTTACTTCCATTGCCTTTGGAGTTAAATTCATTAGATGCTCTTTGAACCCAAGGTCCATAAGTTTAGTACCTATGTTTTCTTCTATGCAGTTTATTGTGTCAGGTCTTACGCTTAAGTCTTTGATCCATTTTGAATTAATTTTGGTACATGGTGACAGATAGCAGTCCAGTTTCATTCTTTTGCACCTGGCTATCCAATTCTCCCAACACCATTTATTGAAGAGGCTGTCTTTCCTCCATTGTATGTTTTTAGCTTCTTTGTCAAAAATTATCTGTCCATATTTATGTGGTTTTATTTCTGGGTTCTCAATTCTATTCCATTGGTCTATGTATCTGTTTTTTCTGCCAATACCATGCTGTTTTGATTATTGTTGCCCTGTAGTACAAGCTAAAGTCAGGGAGTGTGATACCTCCAGCATTGTTCTTTTTTCTTAAGATTGCTTTGGCTATTCGGGGTCTTTTGTGGTTCCAAACAAATCTGATGATTTTTTGTTCTATTTCTTTAAAAAATGCCATTGGGATTTTGATGGGGATTGCATTAAATCTGTATATTGCTTTGGGTAATATGGCCATTTTAACTATTTTGATTCTTCCAATCCATGAGCATGGAATATCTTTCCATTTTTTTATGTCTTCTTCAATTTCTTTTAAAAATGTCTTATAGTTTTCAGCACATAGGTCCTTCACATCCTTGGTTAAGTTTATTCCTAAGTATTTTATTATTTTTGCTGCAATTGCAAAAGGAATTGCTTTTTGTATATCTTTTTCTGAGATTTCATTGTCAGTATGTAGGAATGCATGGACTTTTGTACGTTGATTTTGTAGCCAGCAACTTTACTGTATTCGTTGATTGTTTCTAATAGCTTTTTGGTGGAGTCTTTAGGGTTTTCTATATATAGCATCAAGTCATCTACAAAGAGTGACAATTTAACTTCTTCATTCCCAATTTGGATGCCTTTTATTTCTTTCTCTTGCCTGATTGCTCTGGCAAGGACTTCCAACACTATGTTGAAAAGCAGAGGTGATAGGGACAGGCCTGTCGTGTTCCTGAACGTAGAGCAAAGGACTTCAGTTTTTCACCTTAATTATGAGATTAGCTGAGGGTTTGTCATATGTGGCCTTTATTATGTTAAGGTATTTTCCTTCTATACCTATTTTATTAAGTGTTTTAATCATAAATGGATGTTGTATCTTGTCAAATACTTTTTCTGCATCAATTGATATAATCATATGATTTTTGTCCTTTATTTTGTTTATGTGATGTATCACATTGATGGATTTGCGGATGTTGAACCATCCTTGTGCCCCAGGGATGACCCCCACTTGGTCGTGATGAATAATCTTTTTAATGCATTGTTGTATTCGATTTGCTAGAATTTTGTTTAGGATTTTTGCATCTGTATTCGTTATAGATATTGGTCTGTAGTTTTCTTTTTTTGTGTTGTCCTTACCAGGTTTTGCTATCAGGGTAATGTTGGCCTCATAAAATGAGTTAGGGAGTACTGTCTCTTCTTCAATTTTTTGGAAGAGTTTGAGCAGGATTGGTATTAGATCCTCTTGGTTGAATTCACTAGTGAAGCCATCTGGTCCAGGACTTTTGCTTTTGGGAAGGTTTTAGATGACTGATTCAATTTCGTTACTGGTGATCGGTCTGTTTAGATTTTCCAGTTCTCATGGTTCAGCCTAGGAAGGCTATATGTTTCTATGAACTTGTCCATTTCTTCTAGGTTATTGAATTTGGTGGCATGTAGTCCTTCATAGTATTCTTGGATGATCCTTTGTATTTCTGTGGTGTCCCTGATAACTTCCCCTTTTTCCTTTCTGATTTTGTTAATTAGTTTCTTCTCTCTTTTTTATCTTAGTGAGTCTAGCCAAGGGTTTGTCAATTTTGTTAATCTTTTCAAAGAACCAGCTCTTTGTCACATTAATTTTTTCTATTGTCTTTTTGTTCTCTATTTCATTTAGTTCTGCTCTGATTTTTGTTATTTCCTTTCTTCTGCTGACCTTGGGTTTCACTTGTTCTTTTTCTAGTTCTTTAAGGTGTAACATGAGGTTATTTATTTGGGATTTTTCTTGTTTCTTGAGATAGGCCTGTAATGATATAAATTTCCCTCTTAAAACTGCTTTTGCTGCATCCCAAAAATTTTGGTAGGATGTATTTTCATTGTCATTTGTTTCTATGTATCTTTTGATCTCTCCTCTAATTTCTTCTTTGACCCAGTCGTTCTTTAAAAGTATGTTGTTTAATCTCCATGTATTTGTGTTTTTTCCTGCTTTCTTTTTGCAGTTGATATCCAATTTCAAAGCCTTGTGATCAGAGAATATGCTTGGTATGATTTCAATCTTCTTAAATTTGCTGAGGCTGATTTTATGTCCCAATATATGGTCTATCCTTGAGAATGTTCCATGTACACTAGAAAAAAATGTATAGTCTGATGTTTTAGGATGAAGTGCTCTATAAATGTCAATTATGTCCATTTCATCTAATGTGTCATTTAGGGCTGCTATTTGTTATTTATTTTCTGTTTGGATGATCTATCCATAGCTGTCAATGATGTATTTAAGTCCCCTAGTATAATTGTGTTTTGGTCAATTTCTCCCTTTAGTTCTGTTAGTAGTTGCTTGGTATATTTCAGTGCTCCCTGATTGGGGGCATAAATATTGATGACTGTTACATCTTCTTGTTGTATAGTCCTCTTTACCATTATGAAATATCCATTTTGTCTCTTGTTATATTTTTCACCCTGAAGTCTGTTTCATCTGATATCATTATGGCTACACCTGATTTTCTCTGGGTACCATTTGCTTGGAGTGTCAATTTCCACCCTTTCACTTTGAGTCTATGCTTGTCCTTGTAGCTGAGATGTGTCTCTTGGAGACAGCATATGGTTGGGTTTAGTTTTTTGATCCAATCTGCTATTCTGTGCCTTTTTATTGGTGAGTTCAGTCCATTTACATTTAGGGTGATTATTGATATGTGAGGATTTCCTGTCATTCTATCTTTAGTTTTCTGGTAAGGCTGTGTCTCCATTGTTTCTTTGCCATTTTGTTGTTGTCTATTATTTCTGTGTGGTGGTATTCTATGATGTTTCCCTCTGTTTCTTCTTTTATTACAGTATATATTTCAGTTCTGGATTTTTTTTTTTTTTTTGAATGGTTACCCTTAAGTTTACGTAAAAGAAAGTTTGATATTTAGAGTATTCTATTTTCTTCAGCACGCTTACTTTCTCCATTCCCATATTCTGGTTCAGGCCTTTACTCTGCCCCTTTTTATATTTTGGTTGCCACAAATTGTCCCTGTTGATAGTGGTCGAATAGCCTCCTTTAGTATTTCTTGTAGTGCAGGTCGTGTATTAGAAAATTCCTTCAGCTTCTGTATGTCTGGAAAGGTCTTTATTCCTCCTTCATATCTAAAGGATATCTTTGCTGGATATATTGTTCTTGGCTCATAATTTCTCTTTTTCAATAGTTTGAATATTTGGTTCCACTCCCTCCTGACTTGTAGAGTTTCTGCTAAAAAATCTGATGATAATCTAATGGGCTTTCCTTTGTAGATTACTGTCTTCTTTTCCCTGGCCGCCTTGAGGATTCTTTGTCATTGATTTTAGACAGCTTCAATACAATGTGCCTTGGAGAAGGCCTGTTTGGATTGAGGTAATTAGGTGTTCTATTTGCTTCTTGGATTTGAGGATCCAGTTCTGTCCACAAGTTTGGGAAGTTCTCATCAACAATTTGTTTGAATATATTCTCTGTTCCCTTCTCTCTTTCTTCTCCTTCTGGTATGCCCATTATTCTTATCTCTCTCTCTCTCTCTGATGGAGTCAGAAAGTTCTTGTAGAGTTCTTTCATTTCTTTTAAGTCTCAAGTCTCTTTCTTCTTCCATCCGTGTCATTTCCAGATTCTTTCCTCCATCTGGTCAACTCTACTACCCAAGCTGGCTGTTTCATTCTTAATTTCTTCTATTGAGTTCTTAATCTCCAGAAATTCTATTTGGTTCTTTTTTTAAATTTCAATCTGTTTTGTAAAATGCTCATGTTGTTCTTTGATTGTGTTTCTGAGTTCATTAAATTGCCTTTCTGTGTTTTCTTGCATCTCATTGAGTGTTTCCAGAACTGCAATCTTGAATTCTCTGTCATTGAAGTCACATATTTCCATATCTTTAAGTTCCTTTTCTGGAGACTTTTCACTTTCTTTCTGAGCTTTCTTGTTGCCTTGGTTATTCATGGCAATTACCGATGTATTATTTCTCTTCCTAGACATCTGCAGGAGTGGCTTCTGCAACAGGTTAATAGGAAAAGGTCTTTCTTTTGTTTTCCAATACTTGTCGGTAGAATGTTTTATTTTCTCCACGAGTGCAGCCTTTTTTTCTCTCTCACATGGTAGTGCTATGCTTTTTCTGCACTATTCCAGCTTCTCACACAATGGGGGGATTCCCTGGGAGATGAGCTTCTCCTCTGTTAATAGTTCGCCTGGGTCACAGGGCACAGTGTCCGTGTGGGTATGCGGAGAGCTTTAGAAGTTCCAAAGCTCTTCCTGCACCAGATTCAGAGCCCATATGTTTCAGCAGTTCTGTTTACTCCTGCAGGGATCTGCCCAGATAGGTGGGGCCAGGGGCGGGGTTAGTTGTGAGGGGTGGCCCAGAGCAATGGCAGCAACCACCACCACAGCCGTCCTGCTTCCACAGCTCCCTACCCCCTGCCGGAACCAGCTGGGCTGCAAATCCGCGTCTGCGGCCCACAGCTCCCAGAACAGCAAATACTCCACTCTTCCGATCTGACACTGTTACTGTTCCACCTCCAGCACCAGGCAAGTGGGGGTGGGGCGAGCTCTGGGAGGGTAGGGAAGGGGCGGCTAGTCTCAGTGCCTAAGGCTTCCGTTCTCTGCTCGGCAGTGAGGGCTTAAACCACCGTTTTCAGCCTTCTTCTCTCAGTCTTTTCTCCGGGGTCTCTGCCGTGAGCGTTGGGTTCAGCCGTGTTATATGCTGCCCCCTCAGCCCTGTGGGCCCTAAGCGGAGCCCTAGCAGTCTGAGTTCTTCCCTCTCCTGCAGCTGTGGTATTTCTGGGAAGCAGCGAGCTCAGAGCACTGAGCTAGGTCTGTGTCCTGCGCCTGCCTGGCTCCGTCTCCGCACTTCTCCCTTCCCTCCTCCCCCACTCACGCGATTCGCCCACCTTTAGATGAATTCAGCAGTGGGCCTCTTCGTCTTGCCTGTCTGCTATGCAGGGAGTCCCTTGTGGAGTTATTGTTGTTCGATTAGTTGTAGATTCCAGGGAAGATTTACAGAGGCTCACCTCACGTCGCCATTTTGATAAAGACCTTTTTTTTTGTTTGGTTTGGTTATTTTTTCTTTTTTTTTTTTCTTTTTTCTTTTTTTTTTCTTATTACTTTTGGCTTAGTCATTCTTCCTCCAATCTTATAGGAACACACAATTATCAGGGTTATCTGAATGCTTAGACTCCTCTTACTCCCTTGTCTAGGATGACTTGATAGCTCTATCTCAAGCCTCTGCTTTTGGGTATATTGTGTTGCTCAAGAAGTAAAGTGACTTTTTGACAAGGGTGGAAAGACCATGCAATGGGGAAAGAATAGTCTTTTGACAAATGGTGTTGGGATAATCAGATATCCACAGGCAAAAAAAAAGTAGTTGGACCTCTCCCTCATACCATATACAAAAATTAACTAAAAATAAATCAAAGACCTAAATGTGAAAGGTAAAACTATAAAACAGGAGAAAAAAAATATGAGTAAATCTTGGTGACTTTGGGTTAATCAAAGCCTTTTTAGATATGCTACCAAAAGCACAAGTGACTAAAGGAAAAATAGACAAATTGGACTTCACTGAAAGTAAAAACATTTAGGCTTCAAAGGGCATCACAAAAAGTGGAAGACAACATGAGGAATGGAATAAAATATTTGCAAATGGTATATCTGATAAGTAATAAATACCTAGAATATATAAAGAACTTTTACGACTCAATAATAAAAAGACAAATAACCCATTTTAAAAATGGGCAAAGGACATTTCTGCAAAGATGATATACAAATGGCTAATAGGCTCATGAAAGATTAGTCAGCATCATTAGTCATTAGGAAAATGTAAATCAAAACCACAATGAAATACCACTTCACATGCACCAGGGTGATTATAATCTAAATGGCAGACAAGAACAAGTATTGACCATGTTGAAGAGAAATTAGAACCTTCATATTTCTCTGGTTGGAGTGAAAAATGGTGTAGCTGCTTTGAAAAACAATCTAACAGTTCCTCAAAGTGTCACAAATAGAGTTACCATATTACCCAGTAATTCCACTCCTATGTACATAGTAAAGAGAAATCAAAACATATGTCCAAAAACTTGTACACAAATGTTTACAGCAACATTATTCATAATGGGCCCAAAGTGGAAACAACCTAAATATCCATCAGTTGATGAATGGATAACCAGAATGTGGTATATTCATACAATGGAATATTATTCAGCCATACAAAGGATACATACTACAATAGGGATGAACCTTGAAAACATTGTGTGAAATGAAAGAAGGCAAATTCAAAAGGCCACATATTGTATGACTCCATTTTTATGAACTATCCAGAATAGGCAAATCCACAGAGACACAGTTGAGTAGGGTTACCTAGGACTGGGGAGGAGGAGGGCAGAATGTGGAGTTTGTGGGAGACAGAGTATTGGGTTTTGGGAGATGGATGATGAAAAATGCTCTGGATTTAGATAGTGGTGATGGTTATAAACATTATCAATACACTAAAAACCACTGAATGGTACACTTTTAATGGTGAATGTTATGGTGTTTGAATTATATCTGAATTAAAATGTAAAGGAGGAGGAGGAGGAGCAGGACGAAGAGGAGGAGGAGAAGAAGAAGAAAGAGAAGAAAGAGGAGGAACAGGAGAAAGTGAGAGGAGAAGCAAAGTCACAAATGTTAAACATAGTTGCCACATAGTAATAATAAAGGACAATGATTTCCAAGAGTGCAGAAAAGTGACCAGAAGGCCACCTTGCCAATAAAGATTAGGCTCTTTAAAATTCCAGCGTTCACTCGTCCTTTCAACCCATCACCTGATGGCAAGGGCCATCTTAAGCTGTACTCACCAGCTCTCCCATCTTACCTAACACACTCAACAGTGAGTTTTTGTACCATCGTCGCTGTACATTTGGATAGATACTTGGCATGCCCTAGACAAGGGGACGTGTGCTACACAATTATAAAAAACTATAATTTCAATCTAAAAAGAGTTTTAAAGATAATAATAACTAATTCTGATACAGAACAGAGTAAATCTTTCTGGGATGACCTCTCTCTCTACTGAACTTCTCTAACCTTGAATTTCATCTCTCTCTGTGGCCCCTATGGCACCTCTCTTGTATTATGTCATTTTCACATCTGCATCATCTCACCTGTAGAATATAAATCCTTCAGTGCAGAATCATCACTATATCCCAGGGCCCTAGCACAGGCCAGCAGTATCCTGGGCTCAGCTGATGTTCGTTGGTGAAGAAATTAATGAACCTCCACTTTCATTTGAAGGTGGACAGAGTACACATATAAGGATTTTTAAAAACAATGCAAGAATGTTACTGATCTTACAGGCAAAGGGAATTTATAACCTGTCCTGACTCTGGCCTTTCCCAAACTAGCGTGTGTCCCCAGTGACACAACCCCAACCCTATTCTACGTCGTAGCAGCTTCTATTTATGTTTTCAAACAGCTGTAACATGATTTACAACTGAAACACGCTTCCCCTTACAACATTAGGTAGATTTTGGCAATTGTAGAAAACCCTGTTTGGGCTTAATGTTTAACTATCTGGAAGCAGTTGCCTTCTTCTAGACATCTTCCTTGAAATATAGATGAATCCAGAATTCTTAATGCAGATCAGTAATTTTCTTTCTGGATTTCCTGTAGCCTCCTCAAGAGTACTTCTTATGAGGCCACTGCAAACCCAGGGCCAGAGCTCTCCCTGGCTCCTGTAGGACAGGCTCTTTCCGGAGAGTCCTGTGGGTCTCGCCCCTACAGCTCTTTCCCTCTCACCACAATAAATTTAACTGAGAGAGAGGGAGGGAGAGAGTCATGTGGAGAGTGAGTTCTTCAAGGAGAAAGCAGAGCTTTTTACAGGATTTAAAGGGCCCCTGGGGTCTGTGAAGACCTGCTACTGTTGCCTATGTTCATTGACTTTGGTACTATTTGCTTTCTCATCCCATAGCAGATAGAAAATATTTCCAGAAACTTCATTTCAATACAAACATTTTATTTAGATTTTGGTTTTGGAGAGGGCAAATCAGAGTCTATGAGAGAATTAAAATGCATCCAATACATTTTTAGAAATCTCTTTAGAAATCTAATGTCTATTAGGTTACAGGAGTGTGGCTTTTCCAGGATTTTGTATGCTCAGAGCTTAACCACATTCGATATTTTTCTTTATTACAATAAGAGTTGCAGCCACTTTCCGGTTTACAAAGTGCATTTGCAGGCCGCCCTCATCTGTTGCTCTCAAGATGACTAGGAACTTCATTCTAGAGATGAAGAGGTTGAGGCTGAGAGAGGTGTCATGACCTCTCAAGTGGCCACAGGTAACAGCAGACCCAGAACTCCAAAGTCAGAAGTCAGGCTCTGGATTTTATCCCGTTTCACTTGGACAAATGAAGACCAGGCCCCAGAGGGACACAAACATAACCATCTGAGGGCATATTTTCCAAAATTAATATTGACAGGAAAAGAATTAGCCTTAAGATGTGGAGCGGATGCATATTGTGGGTTTTATTCTCTTTTTGGTTGGTAGTCACATCTCCCTTAATGCATATGCTTCCTTTGTCCCAGACTGAACTTATAGGTAATAAGAACCCTCACTCTTGCATTTGGGATTTAGACAAACATTCTCCAAAGATGAAGGTTCACTGCTTTACGTGCTGGCATCAAATGGAAATGCTGTAGCATCCCCATATGCAAACAACTTTCCAAAATAGTGTAGTGTTTCAAAAGCCATATACTGAATGGAGACAAGATCTCAGTACAAGCTGTGGGAGCAGGGTGAATTTATGAAGCAGAAAGTATGGGCTGAGGAAGAGATCAGCCCAGTAACAGTTTACTGGCCTTGCTGTTCTCTTAAGAGGCACTAATGGTAGTGGACTGGTACAATGGAAGTAAACCCAGCTTCATTTAAAGCAGTAGCATGAAATTGGTTGCAATAAAATTATGCATTAAGTGTGCATTATGTTTAATAAGACTGGATTGCACTTCCCATGTTTACTCTGTGACTATTGAGGCTGATCCAATTTTCTAAAGTTCTCCAATTGGTTCACGATCGAGTTTCCGGCCAGAAGGTCAAATTTCCCTTGCTGTTATTATATGTCTCTATTACTTTACTATGGCATTTACACTTTATATTCATTACTTTTTTTTTCTATCTCTTGAACCTTCCTCATTCCAAAATGTTCCCTGTAGATGGCCTGTTTGACACAAATTAGAACAACCTTGATAGCTGTCAACTGGAGACTATCTGAGAACAAAAGGACATTATTGCAAACCAGCACTGGAGGTAATTTCTTGTGCTTTCTCTGAAGGCTTCTTAATGGCCTTTGAGAAATAATACAATTCAGATCAGCAAGCGGGAGACAAAAGAGTAGATGTTGGACAGGATGGGAAATGTGAGGCTTGGTCTTGAATCCTACTATCCTGGGATTAGGAGTATTATCATTACAAAGTAGAGGTATCTATTTTCATTTCACCATGTGTATATTTATTAATTCATCTAATTAGCAAACACTCATCAGGAATCTACCAAGTGCCAGATACTGTGAATGTGATTAGAATACACCAGTGAATAAGATATAATCCTGTTATGATTTTTATAGTCTAATAGGGATGGGATGTAGGGAGATCGATACATAAAAGTATAATATAATTTCAATGCACTGAGATAAGTAAAATATTAGGGGAAAGAATACAATGTTGTAGTAGCAATAAGGAAGGACAATTAATTTTTTCTGATAAAGAATAGGCAAGGTTTGCAGAAAAGGTGAAACAATTTTTTAAAAAGAAGAAGAAACAAAGGGCACGACACGCAGAGAGAATGGCGTGAGCGAGGCATGGAGGTGTGAAAGAGTATGATATATTTGGGAAATCACAAGCAGATTTCTAGAGGCCTTAAAGGGTCCACGGGCTGGGGTGGGGCATGAAATGACAGGAAATGAAGCCAGAGTGTGAGGAGAGCTCAAATACAATGCCATTGGAGGTCTAGACGTTATCCCATAGTCATGGAGGCATCACTGACAAATTGTCCCAAACTGAGAAGTTTGGTCTTTTATTTCTACAAAGTGGTTTAAATTGGGTGAATAAATAGGGAATTTTAAAATATCTTTCTGAGAGAATACATTGAAGGAAATGTTTACTAGCACATGGTATATACATATACACAGTATTTATATTTACATATTGATCAGCAGTGATATGCATATAATATGTATGTATGTATGTTATATATATACATACACACACACACATATGTATATTTATATATCTCTTAACTTTAAACCATGGACTTGACAGTACTCTCCTGTGACCTTTTAAATAGTCATGGAGTTCAGCGATGGTGAATTAATGGGTATTATTCTTACTGTCCCACGGTTAGCAACTCTAACATAGGACAAAATATGTGAAGCAACTATTTTCAGACACTGGACAATAAAGAGCACAAACTCTAATCCTGAGAGCCAAGCAATATATAAGGTGAGCTCCACATTCATCCTAGGTTTCTGCATGGGAGTACTTTTAAACTTCTGCCCACAAAGGCGGAACCCAAACAGAAAGTATCAGCCCCCCTAGGATATGAAACAGATCAGAATTCAGGGCCGTTATGGCCCCTAGAATTTGCAACGCAAGGTACCAGAAAGAAGGGAACTGTGCAGGGAAGGATCTCCAGAAATTTTCATTGAATCTTACGTTTTTTGTGAAATAGTACAACAAAAAATGTCTAAAATAGATATAAATAAAAAGCCAGTAGATAAATGTAGTTCTAAAAAATATTTTTAAAGCATTTGTTTTCAAATTTAACTTTTTCATACTTCCCTAGCCAGATGTTGGATATTCTCTTCTTTCACATCCCAAAGCATTTTTATAGCCTTTCCTATCTCCTGTAATGCTGCATCGTCGTTACTCAATCAAATGTTTGTTTTCCAAACTAGGCTGTGGGTTCCTTTGTTTCCATACCCCAGAGCTCAGTAACTATAGTGAATGAATAACGGATAAATTGATGAATGGATAAAAAAATGTCTGCCCTCTCTTGCTACAATGGTCAGACCAAAAAGAGAAAAAAATAAAAAGAACACAGATCTACATTCCTCTCCAAAAGAGGGAGCAATAGAGTTATCACCTGGACAGTTCTCAGTATTAGCAAATTCAGGAAATTCAAGTTATTGCCAGATAAATCCTTGGCTTGCAGAATGCATTTTTATTTAAATCATTTATAAAAATGATTATAATGTATAATAAACTCTTTGTTTTATATACATTGTATTTTTAGCATTCCACATTCATATAAAAATCTACCCGAACTTTCCTTTTGTACTCTGGATATTGCGCTGAGATTCTTGTACTGCTAAATTTACTACTATTTAATTAAATCAGTTTGGTTGTCATCATCTTACTAATTTATTTTCCGTTTTCCTCCTGAACATTTATTATTAAATTTTGAAGCATACAACAAAGTTGAAAGAATTATACAATAAGCACTAATATACCCATCATCTAGTTTCAATAATTAACAATGTCTTGCCATATTTATTTCATAGCTCTATTACATATATATGTATTTATATTTTTGATGAACGTAAATTATAGACATTATGACACTTCACCCCTCAGTATTTCAACCTGCATCTCCTAAAAATTAAAGTATTAGTCTACATAACCTTAATGCCATTATTTTATCCAGAAAATTAATAATCACCAGCTAATAATTGGTTCATATTCAAAATATTCTCACTGATCTCTAATTGTATTTTATGGATTCTTTCAAACTGAAATACATGAGGATTCAGACGTTTTGTTTGATTGTTGTGTCTCTTTTGACCCTTACTCTGCAACAATATTTCCACCCCAGATTTTTTTCATGACACATTTTTTGGAGAGACCAGGTCAGTTGCCTTCTAAAATATGCACGTTCTGGATTTGTCTCATGATGTCTTGGTTGTGTCATTGAACTGTTTTGTCAATTACCTGTGTTTCCTCTAATCTAGAAGTTAAGACTAGGAGCTTGATTAGATTCAAGTTAAATGTGGCTTTTTACACGACGACTTAAGTGGTGACGCTAAGTGTTCCATTGTACTTCAGAAAGAACATAATGATAGGCTGCACCACGATTAGTGATTCTAAATTTGATCATGCTTTGTAAAGCTAAGATTTTCCCTTAACAATGAACAATCTCCATAATAGGAACATTCCATGGAGCTACCGGTGGATGGAATGCCTCTGTGCCAGGCACTGGGCTAACTTTCTAAAGCTCGTAACGATCTTGTAAGGTAAACATATTTCTCTCCATTTAAAGATGAAGAAACCAAGGCAACGATAGGCTGACACTTTGCCCAAGGAGAGAATCTGCTACCTAAATTACATCTCCTACAACACTGATGGATGTAGAGGGATGGAGTAGGGGGAGGGCAATTGTCTCTGGCTCCTAATCTATTTCTTTGGGTTAGCTAAGGATAATCATGGTCAGATCATCATCATCATCACCTTTTCCCAAAACTAGGAGCTGAAGCTTTATGACTAAATAATCTTTCAAAGTAACTTCAAATTTTCAGCTCATCTTATAACTTTCTACAGTTTTTTTACTTCTTCGTAAACAAACTCAAATATGATTGTTGATAGTAGACTGTAACTTTTTATTTTACATAGTTATTAACGTGAAGTTATAATTTTGGAAACCTATCTTTCCACTTGAATTTGGTGGCACATAGATGGTAATATCTTCCTCTCACAGCGATGAGAATTGTACGAATGGCAGGTAAATCTACCTCAGGCTTTAATGATAACAAAAGTATTTATTGCTGCTATTATATAAGCAAGCTCCATCCCCTTCCATTTTGGGAGGGAAAAAAGACACTCAGCCTTTTAGGGACAACCTTTCTTTCACTTTCCCCTCACATGGATTCTTCCTGAAAAGGCCGTTCCCAGTAGTTGTAGCCTCTGAGCTGGGACTATCAGGAGTCTGGCAGCACACACGGGGTAGAAGACAGAGACGTTGCAAGGGTCAACTAATGGCTGAAAAAATAAAGGGATAATTACTATCATGTGGCAGTTTACATACTTATGTTAAATTTAATGAAGGTTCCTACACTCAGATAGGTTGAAAAATACCAGAATAGTCTACACTCCTTGTCTGCACTTCATATATAATTCCCTATAGTCTGGCTTCTATCCCCATTAACTTCACTTAAAATTGTTTAGTCCTTATGTTACTTGCCTGCTCTGTAACATTTAATAATACTGCGTACTCCTTCTTTGGCTCTCTCTCTTCCCTTGGCATTCCATTACACTCCACTCCCCTGGCCTTTCTCCGATTTCTCTGATCATTCCTTTATCTCTGTATTACCAGAATTCTCTTTCTCTGCCCATACTGCATACACTGGTGTTCCCCAGGGTCATGTCCGTGGCCATCTTTTCAATTTGTGTGCTCTTTCTGAATGATCTCACCACTCCTGTGGCTTCGACCATGGCTTATGCTTGGATGAGTCCCAACTCTATCCTGGAGATATAAATACCACATTTCTCTAATGGGCAACAGACTCATGCATGATTTCCTATTGTACATCTCCACTGGTTGTCCCCAAGGAAGCTAAGCACACCCAGTCTAAACTTATCACACTGTCTTCCTCCATCCCCCAACTTGCTCCTCCTGCTCCTTTACTTCTCATTTGCTTGAGTGTACCACCCCTCATATTCCCCCAAGCCAGAAATGTGGGATTCATTCTTGATTCCTCTGTTCCCTTCCCACCCCACATCCTGTAAATCAACAAGTCCCGTGGGACAATTACTTAAATATCATTTTGTCCTTATCTGTGTCTTCTTACTCACAACCCCTTGCCGTCCTCTGTTTGGGGGCAGGATTTCTGCAAGTTTCCTGACTGGTCTCTGTCCCAATCTGTGTCTTCTCCCCAGTCCAAGCTTTCTGTCTTCTACGGCCAGGGTGTCTATTTAACCTACAAATTTGATCATGTTATTCTTCTATTGAAAACATTCCATTGGCCTTTTCTTGCCCTTGGATAATGTTTAAATTCTTCAAACAGTTCCTTCATGATATAACTCCTACTTCCTCTTCTGGTGTCACAGCTCAGCACAGCCTCCTTCAGGCATACTAAACTACGTGTTCATGAAAGGGGAGTGCCTTCTCTTTGCTTCTGTGCTTTTGCACATACCCATCACTTTTACTGAAGTGTCCTTACCAAACTGTCATGACTAGCTCACACGTGTCCTTCAAGATCAAGTTCAGATGTCACCGTATCCAAAAAGTTTAACAGGTAATTTATTTTGGCCATTGTTCCATCTACAGATTTGTATTTCCAAGTAATTAAATATGCTGCCTATTTTTAGCAATGATTGATCTCCTTTAAGATGGTGGGTCTTTATATTACATACGTTTACTTAGTGAGTATGAAGAAATTATGATTCTCTTTTCTAATTAGCACTTAATTTCTTGTTGGTAATAGAGTCCAGCTCTCAAGAGGCCTGGCTAAGCCTTGGCACTATGCTATCTCTTGCCTACACCCATCCATGGAAAGCTAAATGGTGCCCTCATTTCTTAGCTATTTGTCCAGGTAAAATCGCCACATGTGGTTGTGCAGGTTGTGCACTGCAAATATTCACAGTGGAACCTCTGTGGAAGATCCTGTTTGAAGACCTTCCTCTGTGACAAATGATCACCTGAATCCAGAATGCCACCATATACTGCTTATGCTTCAACCACATCCAGTGGATCGGGCCACCTTGCATGGGGAGATTGCCCAGTTTAGCCTTTATTGGCATTTCTCTAGGGAATTACGTTTTAGCTAGAGAATTATCTGTCCTTCTCAGGGATCCTTCTCAAGCCAGCAAGAGGCAACAACACATGTCAAAAAAAAATTTTTAAAGCTTGCATTTGGGAGTCAGTCTGATCTGGGCTTGAATTTTTGCTCTTCTAACTGTGTAGCCCTAAGCAAGCTCCTAAATCTCTTTGATCCTGTTTTCCCTTTTTCATCAGGTAGCGTAATATTAAATAAATTAATCTATATAGACCACCAAGCACTAACCCTGACCAGCTTCTGTTTACTCTTTCTCCTCATCAATCTAACAGGCTTTGTGACAGAAGGGGCCATAGATCAAGGTGTAACAAGGACACACATTATCTGCCCACTCAACAATTCTGTCTAGGTGCTCATCTCATCTAGGCCTCTATAGCGCTCAGGGCACAAAAGAGTAAACAAGATATTGATCAAAATTCTCTGGTTATATATCCTGGGTTCAGAGGAAAGAAACTTCAGTCAAAATCACTGCCATTTATATTTTTTGTTTTGCTGAGATTTACAAGTGCTTAACTACTTATTTACTATTTTTGTTGTACGAATTCTTAACAATTATCTCATTTCTCTCTTTTAACTGTACTGTTTCTCTCACTGCTGCTGCTGCTAAGAATGGTAAGATTAAGTTATTGGAAAAATGAAGGACTCTAGTATTCTCTTGTCTGTGGTTGTTCAAGTTATTTGGAAAACACACACACACACACACACACACACACACACACACACACACACACACAGCAGCAGCAGCAGCAGCAGCCCAAGCTAGAGATTCTTAAAGATACAATGTCCACAGGATCAAAGATGGCATTTGAGAACAATGAGGAACAATGTTTCTGGGATTCCCTCCCCCGTTATCTTTCTCATCTTCCCATAATTTTATGTATTTGATTATTTATATATTTATGCATTTTTAGGTATATATGTATTGAAAAGGCCAGTGGTGGAGCTGAAAGCATGTTTCAATGGTAGATGGAATGTATTTCCTCTGTGGGGAGAATAGCTATCATTCCTTTGAACTTGTGTTCCAGGTGAATTTTTGGAGGATTCACTTGGGAAAACACACGAAGGCTTATAATAGTTAAACTTTCTCAGAGGAGCCTACTACAAAGTCTCCGAACCACATTGCACTGTCTCATGGGAAAGGGAAACTGATTTATGCTAATATCTAAAAGACTGTTGTCTGGGATGAGAAGAGAAACCAAGTGACAAAGCGGAGAAGCAATATGGATTTTTTTTCCAGCTAGTTGGATTGCTTGTATCAACTTCAATCTTGATTCATGCTTAGCACGAAGAAGCAGTGAGCTCGGTGGAAAGGACATGGATTTGCTGGGACAGAGGAAGTGAGTTAGAATCCCACCCCTAGCACTTTAGCAGTCACCAGAGCTGTTAACAAATAGTCCAGTTCCTTTTCCTGGGCACATGGTAGGATTGAATTTTCCACTCATTTAAAGTTAGCTGTGGTCTAAGTTTGGCCAATGAAATATGAGCATAAGTCAGGTGAGTCACTTCTGAGTGGCAGACTTAAGAGTTGTTGAATTTGCTTTTCCCTTTGCGCTGGTGATGGCAAATACATGAATTGTAGCTGCGCCATCAGCCTGGGTCCCAGAATAAGGGACATGGTGATGTACAGCAGGCCTCCCTGTGGACCCTCAATTCCACATCTAGCATGGGAGGAAATTAAACTTTTATTACTTGATGTCCCAAAGATTTGGGGGTTGATTGTTACTGCCCTATAATCCAGTCTATTCTAACTGATGGTGCAAGTCCTTTTTGTAGAGTACTGAACCAAATCTTGCTTCTTTGAGCATCAGGTTTCTCATCTCTAAAGTGGAGAGAGTGATAATCTTGTAGCTACTCTCATTAAGTCTTCTAGGGATCTAAAATTAGCATATAAACAGTAAATCCTTTTTAACAATGGCAAGTGTTATCCTTGCCAGGAATCTATTACTAACGGTGGAGAAATTTGCCTTCCCAAAAGTGACTTCAGAACACATTTCTTTGAAGGTTTGGCCTTGGGTTTAGAAGAGAGGTCTCAGGGACAACAAACATCTCCAGTGAACTTTATCACCAGCCTTTCATTAAGAAGCAGAATCCACAGCTTAAACATTACCTAATAGAGTCAGAGGCTTAAAACAAAGACATCTTACAGTTGAAAGGTTCCAGATCCAAGACCAGTGACCACTGATGAGGAGCTGGTAGAGCAATAGAATGTCCCACCAGAGTATATGTGTGTTCCCAAACCTGAAAGGATATTTTTTTTACTGCCAGAGCTCTGAGATGGCATATTGAATAATGAAATATGTGAGTCAGGGTACAGCCAGGAAGCCTGAGCTCCCATGTTGCACAACTAACCATCCCTCTTCACCTCTCCCCACTTTTGGGTTTACTGCTTTGTATTATGTGTGTATGTCTGTGTCCTTTCGTAGACTGCAAATTTCCAGCTCATCTTCTGTCCCTGTGAGCAGCTCCTATTGCAGTATCTATACTGAATGGTCACCAGACTTTAACCATTTCCTGTGAATGGGGACCTTACTGTATCCCAAAACTCTTCTACCATTAAAACAGTCTTCTTTCTTACTTTTTACCAAAACAGACATCTTCAGAAACTTTCTCCGCCCCTTCAACTCCCACCTCCTGAAATAAAACAGAATGTTCCTGCACTTTCTCCTAGAGAGATTAGAAAGGCAATGAGCATGTTGACCTTTAATCTTCAACTCTCTTCATGGGCTCTGATGTCTAGATTCTCCATCGTTTTTGTCAGGCCTAGACTCTAGTTTTCATTTTTCCTCTTAAAATATGGTGCATAGACCTATCTGTCAAGTAGAATGTAATTCCCTAGGTGGCAGAAATAGCATCTATCGTGGCAATGATTGATTCCTTCCTGCCTAACAAGGTTTCTGTATCATTACAGGGGCTCAATAAATATGACTGAACAAATGCATGAATACAAACAGTACCCCCAAGCGTGGTCTATACTAGTTCATCGGAGACCGCATCTTTTTATCACAACCACAGACCTCCTCTGTCACCAGTTCTCACTGCCACTTCCTTTCCTGTGTGTGACCACAGGAAGACATCTGACTTTTCTCTGTGTCTTATCAGAGCAGTAGACTCTGTAGATGAGGCCACACTAGGGCTCATCTTCCTGAGCACTGTGCAGCTGCTTTGCTGAGCTCTGCCACGCTGCAGCACGCCAGGACCTGTCTCAGGACGTGCTACCTCCCTGGGCAACCAAGTGGGAAGTAAGGTTACCTGGCCTAACAACTTCTATGAGCTCTGTTCCCTGTTTCCTCCAGACTTACCTCGTGTCACCCCTCACTCTCTTCCACCCTGCACCTGTGCTCCAATCTCCTGGTTCCTTGAAGATGCCACGTTTCTTCCTGCCTCAAGGCCCTTGCACATGCTGTTCCCTCTGCCCCAAAGGTTCTCTCTCTACCCTTCTACTCTTCTTCATTAGTTAATCCTTCATTCATCTGCACTTGATTATTATTTCCTCAGAGGAGTCGTTCCTGACCCCCCGGGCTAGAACTGGATGTTATCTGGGTTTCCTAGTATTATACACCTTTCCTTCAGAGAATGAATCATAGTTTGTAATTATGCATTTATTGATATCTGCTTCTAAGTTCCATAATGGCGGAGACTTCATTTATTTTATCGCTATTGTGTCCCAGTATCTAAAATAGTGCCAAACACATAGTGGGCAGTCAGTAACTACTTGTTGAAAGAATGAGTCGGCATCTTTCTCCTTCACTAAACTCGAAAGCTCCATGAAGACATAGAGTGTTATTTTTGCAAATCATTGTATGCCTAAGGACCTGCACAGTATCTGGCACAAAGTAGGTACTCCACAATAATGTGAATAAATAAGGAAGGAAAGCAAGATGAAGAGAGGGAAGAACAAGAAGAAGAGCCACAACTAGCAATATCATCCTCTTTGCTCTCAAAAATGTCTCAGTTTGGACAAAGAATTGCATAAGTATGGTCACCATAGTTATGTTTCATGAATGTTTCAAAGATATTTTTTAGGTCAAAGAACAAAGGATATAAGAGAGATTAGGACTTGGAAATTTGCCATGTCTCTAGAGAAATCACAAGGCAGTCAGAAAGATGGATTGGATAATTTCTGATAGTTCCAGAGGAGTCTCAAGGCGTCTCAGGTGTGTCCGACCCTCCAGTGGGCTGCATCTATCTAGCTGCTTGCAGGCTGCTCACAAATGGATTTGGTTTCTTTGTTACATTAGTGGAAAATCAAAATGTCTCCTAAACATTTCTTTACACTGTTATATACATTTGCGTGCATGCACACACACACACACACACACACAAACACACACACACTCACACACAGAGTTAGTCAGTCATGGGAGAAAGCAGAGAACAGAAAGGTATGTGACTTTTTATATTTTCTCAAATCTCTAAAAGTCAAGCCTTCTGACTTCAATCTTCCCATCTAGTTCATATTCCCCAGGTGGAACCTGATGGAAATCTTGAAAGAGAGACATGTTTGAGCCCAGATCTAAAGGAGTAAAAGCTATTCTGCTTCGTCCCTCTGTCTTACCTTACAGCAAAGCTTTCAAAGTTGAAATTCTGTGCTCATTTGTTATCAAGTTTAGTAGAAGACAGAGTTAACTCCTGACCTTTGGGGTCTGAGAACCAACATAGTCCTTGAAGTCCAAAATCTATGTCTCAGCGTCTAATAAGTTTCTTTTCCAGAACTTCTTGTTGCCCTGCACTTATCTTTCTATGGACTGTAATGATAGGATCCTGTAGCAGGGGTGCACGGAGAATCTCTGGGACCCGTCTCCTTCCACATCACATTTTAAGTAGCTGAGCACATCAACAGGAGCAAATACTTTCAACACACACACACACATACACACACCTTTACCAATGTGCCTCAGTTTCTTTCAATATGTATGTGTGTAGGTCTATATCTATATGTTTAGATCATACCAGGATGAATGTTTATAGAGATGGATGTTGCCACTCTTGATAGATGGATATGGTACAGCATATTAGATATAGGTAGATAGATATAGATGTAGATATAGATATAGATATAGCTATAGATACAGATATATAGATATGGAAAGATAGAAATAGAGATATGTACATGTTCATATATAAATAGAGCCATTCATTCATGCAACAATATATACCAAATGTCTTCTCCAAGTCAGGTTCTGTTCTAGATGCTTGGAATGTGTCCATGAACACACCAGACAAATATCCCTGCCCCTTTTGGAGGTTGCATTACAGTGTGGAGGAAGGGGTGATGATAAAAGAAAATACAATAAATAAGTACATTATATGATATTTAGAAGATTATAAGTGATACAGTGGACTAAGAAAAATCAAAAATATGGCTGGACTGGGTGGGTTACAATTTTCAACAGAGTGATACCGTGGTTATGTAGATTTCAGCAAGAAGCTGACGTTTGAACAGAGACTTAGAGGAAGTGAGGGAATAATCTATGTGATATTTCCAGTTACAGGGAACAACCAGGACAAAGACCCTTAGGTGAGAATGTACCTGAAATTTATGGAACAGCATATAATAATGGGAGGGAGAGAGTATTAGAGGGAATATAGTCAGAGAGGTGATGGGGGCCAGATCACATAAGGTATATGGGTATTAAACATAAGTGCTATGCATGTATATAGAGAACACACAGAGATATGTTTATATTTTAGTCTTAAATGCATTTTTAGTCTTCCATGTATTTTGATTGTCTGAATATCAGTTATATACATGTAGAGAAATATAAATAGTATATATATTTGTGTGATGCAGTTTATTTAACTATGTCCATAAATGCTATTCATATGGTAATAGATGCTCATTCATGTACCTATTGTGCAAATGAATGTGCTTGTCTTTATGGAATATGCATGGTACCCCATACCTGTGTGTGCATGTGTACTTATATACCACTACACTAATGCACATATCTACAAATAGCCATGTGTCTCTTCAAATGACAGGAAAATCTCACAGGTGTGTAATTATGTGAACCATCCTTAAATTTATAGGCTTTTTCTGCAGGCAGGAGGCAGATACCCACATCATTCCTCCTGACCATTCATTCCTTCTCATGAGAGAACCCCGCCTCAAGGCAGAAAGCCTAGGTACTGAAGGGACAAGCGAATGAAGATAGGTTTCAAAGACTGTGGGTCTTAAGTGATGAAACTGAAGAAAACACCAAAGCCATGACCATCTGAGAAAAATGTGAGGGCTCTCTGACATCCGGTAATTATTGACCTGATTCTGATAGTCAGCCATTTACCATGGGAATTAGGAATGCCAGCCTGTTCTGTCAGATCTGACAGGAGAATTTCTTTTCTTTCCTATTTCCTTCTTTTTCTTCAACTCGTTGTAGGCAAATACATTGCTGATTTATTTGGATTTTAATTTGAGATTTTATTCTTAAAAACTCGATGGATAGAGTAAGAAGTGAGGTTGGCTTTTTTTTTCTCTTCATTTTCTATACTTGCCAGAGTTGTAAACCTAAGGCCAAGTTAATTAAAGTCAATGGAGAATGTATTTTTTTATTAAACTTTCTCTTTATATTGATTTTTCCCTCTCATACAAATAGTACAGACTTAGTCCTCAAAATCAAAAACACTGTAGAGCAGGGAAAAGGAATAATCAGACTCCCAAGATGATTTACACACTCCGACACAGGATTTCAGAGGTGGCTAGTATTTCAGAGGTGACTAAACTGGCAAGATGCTGAGACTCTAGGTCAGCTAAGGACAGGCCAACCCAGCTGCGTGCCAGCTAAAATCTGTGAGGCCAAATCCCAGGTACATTTGGCTCATAAAAGCAATGCTGGTTTCTTCACGGTACAAACGTTTGGACCACTGCACCAACCTCCTAATCTTTATTCCACCTTTCAGTCTATTCTCTCTAATCTGTTCTCCACCCGGAAATTGAATGCATCTTCCCAAGGCATAATGTTGATGATATCATTTTGTAAACTCAAAGCCTTCAATGGCTTCCTCTACCCAAGGATCTGCAAACTACAGCCCACAGGCCATCATCTATTTTTTGTAAATAAAGTTTTATTAGAACACAGCCAGGCTCTTTTGTTGATGTATTGTCTAAGGCTGCTTGCTTTCACACCACAACAGAAGAGTTAAGTAGTTATAGTAGAAATTATATGATCTGTGTACACGAAAACAATTACTATCTGGTCTTTTATAGAAAGTGTTTGTTGATCCCTGTTCTAACTGATCAAATAGGAACAATGATCTCAGTCTAGCATTTAAGATCTTCCAAACAATTATTCCAAGTTGCCTTTCCTCTTTAATTCCTGTTCTCCTCCCAAACAATGCCCATGTTATAGTCATTTTGGACTATTTGGTGTTTCCCAAGCGTTCATTGGCAGAATTAGATTGCTCCATGTCCATTTCTTCTTTTCCTGGAAACAGCACTGGAGTCTTCCTTGGGAAATTGCCCCTCTTCGACCCTCAGTCTTTGTAGTTCTTGAGGGGGCTGATCCCACCCCTACTCCCAGTAAAGAATCCATGACAAGATCTGGCATTTGGATAATTCCATCCTCTTGGTCACGATGGATTTTGAAATAGGCACTTGACCAAAACTACACCAATGAGGGATAATCCTGGACTTCTCTTGGGGCTGTTGGGAACGAGGAACTCTTTTTCCCACCAGGGTTCTTCAGCCTATTGACTGTGTAACTAGCACTGGGGAGATGAGAACAAAGTCAGTAATACAGAGGGAAGCAGAGCCAAGAGATGGAGATTCAGGTTCTAATGGCATATTTTAGGCACCTTGTTCTAATTATACCTGAAGCTAGACTATTTATATACTTTACATTTATAGGAACCAATAAGGTCTCTTTTTCCTGAGACACTTTGAATGGGTTTCTGCCACTTGTAATCTAAGTAGTACTGCTGTAAACACTCCTCTGTTTCCCTACCTTCTGTCATTGCTCTATCTCCTCCCTCTACCTTGAATGCCTTCTTTCTGCTTCTCCCTAACCATATTTTATCTTGCTTTAAAGACCCTCATCTTCTCTATGAAGTATCTCCTGACCTCTCAATGAAATACAATCACTCACTTTTGAGCTCCATAGCTTAATTCTATCTTTCTTATCATCTGATATCATGCCTTTGAATGTGTACTAAGTACACAAAAATGTTTAATAAATTTTTAAAAAACAAGTTCATAGTGTGGAGAGGATGACTCTTTTAATCATTGTGTTTGGGGTTAGAGTGTAGGAGGATGGGAAATTATCTGATTTTTTAAAATAGTATTAAACTTTCAGAAATGTTGCAAGAACAGTGCAAAGAAGAAGATACAAATAGTATCTTCTTCACCCAGATTTGGCTGCATTTGTGCTCCCCACTCCACCCCCCTACACACACTAATTATTTTTCTTTTTTTGGTCCCTTGAGAACAATATGTATATCCCCAAAACAGACACAAACCCTTTCCAACATAAACCCCGTGTACCCATCCAATTCAGGTAATCAACATCAATACAGCACCACCAGGCCCTGTTTGATTATTGCTCTCTTGACGATGTCTCTTTTTTACTTTGTGGTCTAGGATCCAATTCAGTATCATTCATTGCACTTAATTCTCATGTCTCTTGAGTTCCTCCATCCTTTCCAGTCTTTCTGGAACTTGACAGTTGTGGATGACAAACTTTTTATTCCATAGGATGTCCCTCAACTTTGGTCCATCCAGTGTCCCCTCATGACCAGACTCAAGGCACATATTCTTGGCAGAAATATCATAGATTTGATGCTCCATTCCTCTTAGTTCATTCCATGGGGAGGCACCTGACATCACTCTGTTTAAGACGTAGTGATACCAAACCTTGATCACCTGGTCAAATTACTCTCTGCCAAGTTTCTTTACTCTAGAGTCACGACTTTTATCTTTGTGACTGATAAAATAGTTTATAGCAAGATACCCCAAACTAACCAATATCCTGTACTTCAACAAACCTCTACTCAACTGCTTTAGCATCCATTAATAATTCCTGCCTGAAACAGCCACCACCATGATGATTGTCAAAGGATGGCTTTCTTTCCCCATTTCTCTCCCTCTCATGCTTTCTCTTCCTCTTTCTTCATTATAGACCCCAAAATTCCTATTTATACAACAGGTAATAATCTGTTACAATCATTTATTTTAATGCTTAAATTGTCCTACTTTTGGTCAACAGGAGCCCCTGACTTTGATTTCCTTTTGACTTGTCCCATATCCTTCAAACACTTTCCTACTTTCTATTGCCGAATATTTTGGGGGCTCATCTTACACTTTTCCTGCTCCAGGCCTGGCATCAACACTTTTTCTAAGAGAACTTGGTTCTTTTTAGTAGAAAATTCTATTTGGAAAGCAAGATATGAGAGCCTGGTGTGCTCATTGTTGCTGGAATGGTATCACTTGTAGGCCCCTTCAGCAGACAGAGGTACGACATATGTGCATGTATGTACATACATTAACACACATGCATATACATCTATACACGATATGTAGATATACATGCATACATACATATACACACTTCTACATCTATTTTGTATATCTAGATAGATAGATGGATGGATGCATGGATGCATGGATGGATGGATGGATGGATGGATAGATAGATAGTAGATATTTTAAAATGAAACTATGAGTTTACTCTTTCATCTCCATTCCAAGCTAACACCTCAGGTTTCTGTCTAGACTCCTCTTTTCTAAATGTATAAATCTCTGCTCTGATTATGCTCAATCTTGACTCTGATATTGTTTTAAAAGTTGGGAGCAAGAGCTTTTCTTGTCTTTGCATTTCAGCAAAGGGCCGCAGTGCTCAGGATATAGGGACTCAGTCAGTCAGCTGTCTGTTGATGCCGGGGTCAGGTAAAACTTCGGCTTTAGCAGTGAATCTCCTGACTGGAGAACTTTTCCGGAAATCAGGGCACTGGTTGTCTGCTTCACTGTTTAACTCTTCACCTGGCAGTAGACTCTCTTTAAGCAGCTTCACAGGCTTCTTAAAATAAGAAATGAAAAAATATTCTCAACGTCTCTCTGAGGCTCTCCAGAGACAGGTTCTATATAAATACAAAGTGTAATCATTGCTGCTGTGTGGAAATTTTTTTCTCCATCCATCTTGTTCAACAATAGATGGTGAATGTTTTGTGGGATCACTATTCTTCTCTGGCTTCTCGAAAAGGTGAAGCCGCTGAAGATTGCATCAGGTACAATGGCATGCGTCGAAATGAGTTACAAACAACACCTCAATGCCCATGTTTTTTTTTAACTTTATTTATTTCATTTAAAAAATACAGCACAACACATAAAATGCACATGAACCTGTCTTGTTACTTAAAGGGGGTAAAGCTTTCAATTCTGGGGTCAGGTGGGGCATGCTGTCTGGGGTGAAACAATAGACAATGAACCAGAAATGTCTGGGTGGCATCAACCTAAATATCTGCTCTGTCTTTTCTTGAGCTTTCAATATTGCAAGAAATGATGCTTTCTCACTAAGTCCCTCCTTTTGGAAAGAGGAAATTGATTAGGTCCTGGAAGCTTCCATAAATGGATCCAGTGACTTTCTCAGTATCATGTCAGGCAACAAGTGAAGAATCAGGACTCAACCAAAGAATGCTGCTCTCTGCATTTATTTAACAGCTGGCTGCCTTGGAGCCCCCAGATGTAGGTTTCTTTGCCATGATTATTCATTGCTGGCTGGGTGTATTTCAATTTATCAAACCTAGAGACATACATAGACAATAGTCTGTTTCTAGCTCTTCTTAGGATCATACAGAATAGCCAAGAAACTTTAGAGATCGTCTTGTCAAATTTCCTCATTTTATAGATGAGAACACAGAGGTGAGGAGGACATTTGTCCAAAGTGAGTTCTTCTCTACTGTGCTTTACTTCCTCTCCTCTGTATCTGTTCTCCTGCATTTAAAAGCTGTATCTTGGTTAGACATCAGCTCTGGGTTTGGTTACCTTTCCAGATATTGCATTTCCTCCAAATTTTTATGACTAAAGAAAATGATATACTAACCATTTCCTCTCACTCAGTCTCACACTGCACGCACAGTGCATGCATGCACATAGCACAGTAGAAAACACACTAAGATTTTTCTAATCCTGGCACTGCCACTGATCAGCTGGGTGACCTTGGGCAGGTCCCTTGTGCTCTCTGAGCCCCAGTTTCTTCATCTGTGAAATGAAGGTGTTGGATTAAAATATCCATTCATTCCACAAATTAAGTATAAAACAAAAGAGAAACACCCCCCCTTAGCGAGTTTATTTGGTGCATGACCTTGAGCAAGTTACCCAATCTATCACTAACTCAGTTTTCTCATCTGTATAATGGAAATAATAGAAGTACCTACTTCATTGCTTTGTTGTGAGGATTAAGAGATGACCATGAAAAGCACTTATAACAGTAATTGGCACATATGCTAAGCACTCAAAACTTGATTGCTAGTATTATTATTATCATTATCATCATCATTATTACTTCTATTATTTCCCTGCTCCCCGTCCTGGCTCATGCTCTTCCATCTATCTGACTTGAGCTTCCTGTTTTCTGTAAGTCCAAATCCTACGTGGTTTTCAGGACCCTATTCAAACACTCTTTGAGGAATCACTCTCTGATTCTCTCCAACTTCTTCCTTGGAACACTCATCCATGGTCCTCTGACATTGCAATTTTATTTGAACATCATGTGTACACATGTATTCTATCCCTGAGGCTCCCTGAGGGCAGCGTTTCCATCTGACTCATCTTTGAATCCAAGTGCCTAGCACAGAACCCAGCAATTTGTAGACAATTAGCAAATATTCCTTGAATGGATGGGGTGAAATATTGCTTAAACGCAGGTCTACACTGGTTGTATAAATAGTTGTGTTGAGTTTTCATCAATACAACCAAGAGAGATTATTTTCCTAAGTGTTGTTAATAAAACAACTGATGATGTAGACCCAAAAGGTCTATCTTGGTGATGCCCAATGCTGGTTCTTAGATGAGTTCAATCAAGATTATCTTTGGAGTTCTTTAAATATATGAAAGCCTGGTGTCCACCCCCCAAACATTATGACTCAGTAGATCTTGGTGGGAGAGGAGGAAACCCAAAAATCTTCCTTTTCAAAGGCTTCACAAGTGTTTGTAATGTACAGCCAAAATGAGAATGATCAAATGTGTATCATGTCTGAACAACTTTCTCAAGTTTTCTCCCCAAAATGACTGTTCAATTTAAATACACAATCATATAGCCTGAAAATTGTTTTCTCTTTTTGTGTTCCTCATTATCAATTATTTTCTTTACACATTGAGGATTCTCAATGAATGATATCGGCTATTAAGAGGGAGCATATTGGAAAGAGCTGTGTTCTAAATGGCAAGAAACGTAGGTTCTGGAGTAAACTTGGCCAAATACATATGAACTTGAATAACTGACATTGCCTCTCTGGGTTTTAATTTCCCCATCTTTAAAATGGGAGCAGCTATAACAGCAGCATGAAGCTAGTTTGGAGATCTTGATGTCAGCTTGGCTACTCAGCATTATCCCGTTGCAATGCTGCTTAATTTTGTTAGATTTTGGCTTTGTCACAAGTGAAGACATCTTGAGGGGATCTTAGAAGCAGGTTGGGAAAACAGTGGTTTTGGCACTGTCTTTAGAAGGGCAAGACCTTTTTTGCATTGTTTGGAGGCGGAATCAACAGCCCTGTGTAAACTGTGCTTAGTCTAAGCCATGGAATTAAAGCCCACTCTGGCATCCCTTTATGGTTTAGGGGTCGGGGAAATGCTAATGGTTATTCAGCTCAAACCATCTCTATTAGCTACAACCCTTTGGGTTGCAAGGGACAGAAACACAATTCAAATAATTTTAGGCTAAAAGGATTAAGCAGACTTGCAGCAGAGCTTTGAGAATCGCTGAAATGATAAATTCAAATGTTGCAAGAGCTTTCTCATGTCTCATCTCTGCTGCTGGTGGCATATTACCTTTCTGTTCCCAGCCAGCCTTCTTCCACACAGCAGACAATATGACTAGGACTTATATTTTCATTTTTGCCACCAGAGAAGGACTGCCTTTTTCCTTGTTCCAATTTGGAAATTCTTGAGGGAGGACTGTGGCTTGGCTTGGGCCATGTATCTACGCTCTGAACAAATCATCCAAGATCACAGAGAAAAAGAACTGTGATTGGTAGCTCCTATTAATGTTACCAAGTTTAAGTAAGAGGAGGAACAATTTACCCCCAAAAGGGAGTGCTATACCTAGGTAAAGGATGGGTGCTGAGAAGGCCAAACAATCAGTGTTCACTGCACTGTCCTGTAGGCATTTGGGTAGATATGTGCAAGAAATGGTCATCAGCTAGCCGACTACATGGGATCAAATGTAATAAAACACATGTTGGTTCTTACACCAAGTAGCTGTGTGACTTTAGGCCACATCCATCATTCATCTCCCTGCATTGTGATTACTTCTATAAATGACTATCTCCTCCACTTGACTAGGGTTTTTTGAGATCTGATAGCAGGTATTATTCATATTAACATCTGCAAAACCTAGTACAAAGTCTGGCTCTTAACAATTACCTAATGTGCTGTGGTTTTTTATTTTTAATCATTTCCAAGCAAAGTTTTTTTAACTGAGATATTTATAGCCATTAGATGTTTTTTAATAAAGAAAATAAGGTGAAGGAAATATAAACAAACAGGAAAGAAACATAAAGTTAAGTAAATGCCATAAAGTTCTGTTAGAAAGCAATAATGATAATTTGCCTTTAAGCTTCCTAGCAGTCAGAGTAAGGATGGAAGATGGAAAGACATTATAATTAGGATTCTAGAAAGATAAAAAAAAATAAGAAGCAGCAGCAGCCAACTTGAATTTGAATTTCTGTTTAAAAAAAAAAAAAAAGAATATCTGTTCTGTTCCTCCCTGGATGCTTGAAGATCGGCTGCCATCATGAACAACCCAATTATTATCCAGACCAGGAAGTTCATGACCAATGGACTACTTCAGTGGAGACAAATGGTCATCGACGTCCTTCACCCTGGGAAGGCAACAGTACCTAAGACAGAAATTTGGGGGAAACTAGCTAAACTGTACAAGACCTCACCAGATGCTATTTTGTATTTGGATTCAGAACCTATTTTGGTGGTGATTTATGAGTCCTTGGATTACACAAAGAAAAATGAACGCAAACATAAATTTGAAAGACATGGCCTATATGAGAAGAAAAAGACCTCAAGAAAATGGCAAAAGGAACGCAAGAATAGAAAGAAGGAAGTTAAGGGGGCTGCAAAGGCCGATGCTGGTGCTGCAAAAAGTGAGGTGGAGATCGGACAACAGAAAGACTTGAGATTCGTCAGTGACTTTACCTGTGGTGATGATGTCGGGTTTTTTTCATGAGAGGGTAAATAAACTGAACTTTTTAAAAAATGAGTAACTTTAGTATAAGTTGTCCCGCGAACTATTTGGGACATACTTATACTAAAAATTTACTTATTGTTCATTGAAAGTTCAGCTTTATCTGAGTTTCCTTTACCGTATCGAACAATATTATCTATAATTAATTATTAGATAGTATGCCCAAACGATAAGGACCAAACCAGTTACTCATTGAAGTGGGGTTTTTTTTCCCAATACCAGCTTTCCCCCAATGAAATTCCTTATAAAGGAGGTTAATGAGGTCCTTAATAATGCTTATTAGCTGAGCTCGCCTACACGTTCCAGATCTCAGTTTTCCCCTCTGTACAATGAAGGAGCTTGACTCAATGATCTATGAGCTTCCTCTTTGCACAGGGCCCTGTGATTATTCCAGTCTATGATCTTCCATGCCGGAGATTGTGCTTGTTGACTAAACTGGCCCTATTGTAGCCAAGGCTACTGAGTGGAGCACTTTGATTTTGCTGAATTTTTACTTCACTCAAGAAGTTGACTGTAGCCATGCTCTGATTCCCCAAAACCTTTCGTTGTGATTCTGGCTGGTGGCTATGTCATCCACCCCTGAGGGGACTGGACAGTCAACTTCTCTGTCTCTCTCATTGCATATGTGCATCTTACTGTGGGACCCCCAGGTCCAGCACGAGTAGCACCGGCTGTAGCTTTCCTGAGGGAAGTTGAGTGTGAGCACACTTCCCCGAAGGCTGGAGTGTGAGCACTTCTCAGGAAGCAAAAGAAGCCCGAGGGAAACAGAGCAACTTTTCCCCTGTGACAAAGGCCGTGAGTCACTGAGCAGTCACTAAATCCAAATTCTGCAGCCTCTCCACTGTAGAATGCTGTCTTGTGAGAAAGCTAACATCCAGAGCTTTGGAGACGTTTGCTCAGTTTTCAACAGTGAAACCCAAGAATTTTAAAAACTGTGACTAGCACTTGTTGCTCTAGTGAAGGTCTCCACGTTTAGATTAATTTCTTTACCCACAGTCTTACTGGGATTTTTTTTTTTTTTTTTTGAAGCCTGAATGCTTGAGAAAAGAGAGTCTTAGAAAATCCCCTCTCCTCTCTGGAGTCAAAAGTTTTCTGGTGTTGTTGACCAAACTGGAGATTTCAGTGACAAGATGTCAGGCTTGCAAGATCAGACCTCTAGGCTACTTTTCCAGCCTCCTCAGTTGGCTTCTGTCTGCCCTGTGTTGGCCTAACACAGCTGTCATACAATTGTTTACATTTTCACCCTGACGATTCCACACTCTCCCACACTCCAGCACTTTGAGCCCTTCCCTATCTCCTTCACTATCTAGCTCAATAGTTTCTGGGAAGTCTTTCCTGATTCCTTTAATCAGAGCAGACACTGCCAATCAGTTCAGAGGGCCTGTATGATTCTTGGTTCACACATCCTTCCTCCAATAGATCCTAAGCTCCTTATACAAAGGTTTGTTTGTTTTCTATGTACCGCCAGCATTTCACATAGCACTTAGCATGACGTTGGAGCTCAGTAATTATTTACTGAAGGGAGGAAAGAGAAGGATGAATGAAGGGAGGAACGGAAGAAGAATGTTCTTTGCTCTCTCCAGAAGGAAGGAGTCCACTGACGTTTTTAAAAAAAAAATTGTTATTCTCTTGATAACTTCTTTTAACAGTTCCGTTTCATTTGTAGACATTATACATAATCAACTTCAATAAGTTCTAATTGTTCTTTAATACTGAAGCATTAGGATTATGACTTCTGATTGTCTAGACTGTGCCATGATGTCTGAATCAAAGTGGAGACACTTCGGGAGGAAATGTATTATTGTCTGTATCAGCTTCTTCTTTGGTTTGTCTCTTCTCTTTGGTGTTTTGTTTGTTTGTATTGTTTTGTTGTCTCTTCTCTCTTTGTGCTTTTAGGCATAGGCTCAGTAACTCACACGTAATATAAAGATAAATGCAATTCAAGCCACTTGGCTTTGTTGCTCACTCATATCCAGTCAAGTCGCCAAGTCCTGCCAATTGTCCTTCTTAAATACTTTCCATCTTTGTTTCATCTTGTCCAACCGCCCTGCCACTGCATTGGACCAAGCTCTCAGCCCTTCCTGTCTGAACTATTGCCACAGCTTTTTTTGTCGTCAGTCATTCTCTAGGCTTTTCCACCCATCCTCTACTTAGCCACCAGAATGAGCTTTCTAAAACTCAGTTCAAAATTTATTAATTGCTTTCACTACTCACCATTACCTATAAAATAAATTTTCAAACTTTAACCAGGAAAGGAAGGCTCGGTATATCATACAAGACTTCCATAATTTGTTCTCAGCTCTGGCCATTCTTACCATCTTCAAACCCAAACAAATTGCCATTTCTTTTAGTCTACTAGTGCCTCTGTAACAAAGCACCACACATTTGATGGCTTCAAAACAACAGAAATTTTTATCATCTCACAAATTCAGGAGGCAAAAAGGGCAAGATCAAGGTGTTGGGGGCCATAGAGAATAATCTGTTACAGGCCTTTATCCTTAGCTTTTGGATGGTTGTCTTCTTCCTGTGTCTTCCCATTGTTATCCCTCTTTACATGTCTGTGTCCAAGTTTCCTCTTCATAGAAGGACACCGGTCAATATGGATTTCGGTCCACCCTAATGACCTCAGTTAAACTTGATTACCTCTATGAAGACCCTGTTTCCAAATAAGGTCACATTCTGAAGTAATGGGGATTAAGACCTCAATATATGAATTTTGGGGACACTATTCAACCCATAATGTCACCCCTCCAGTCCCTTTCATACATCTATGTTTTTGTAGATGTTGGTCCATTTGCTTGGAATTCTTTACCACCAACTGTCTAGTTTCTATAAGTAAACATGATCATCTAAAGTTTGCATTTCTTCTCCTTGTTTACTATTTTCTTGCATTCCTCATAGTCCTTCATTCAATGAATGAATGATATTTATTTGTTTCCATGTCTGTTTCCCCACATGTCTATTGCCTTCTCTATTGAGAGCAAAGATGGTGTAATTTGCCATTTTGTTCTCAGTGCCTAACACAGTTCCTGGCACATAGTAGGATAATTAAGTCCTTGAGGAAATCTGAATTAGAAATGATGAACCAAAGGAAATGACACGTAGGCTGAGTCCCAAGGGAAGTCTAAAAATTATCCAAATGAACCAAATGAGGCCTGTCCAGAGAAGCAAGACAATGGTATATTTGTAGGACTATTAATATATAAAGTAATGAGTTCTAAAATTATAAGAAGTATGGTTAGAAATATAGGCTGAGGCAGTTCATGCAGGGTCTTGTGAGTTAAGGAGTTCTGTCAGTATCTTATACTTGTTCATTCATTTATACACACACACACATATGTATGTTATTTATTTACTGACTTACTAGCACATCATGTTAAATCATTGAAAAATTTTAAGCAAGAAAGTGACATGTCACATTTGTTTATTAGAATATTAATTTTGACAGCAAAGTAAAGATAGATGGAAGAGAGTTAAGACTGGAAACAGGGAAGCCATTGGAGAAACATCCCAGTCCAGGCCAGGGATGATAAGGGAATGAACCAGGATAGACATCACCGAGATTGAGACGAGGGGGTGACTCACAGTAATACTTAGAAGGTAAAAGTGGATACATTTGACGATCGTTTATACAAGGACGTAAGAGGGAGGAAGGACAGAAGGATAAATCCCTGGTGTGGCTGGGTGACCGAGTGGATGAGAGAACGGTTCATAGAAACTTCAAAGACAGAGGAGAAGCATGTTGTTATGCTGTTAGGTGTCAGGTGGGCTAGGGGATAAGATGTGGAGGAGGACAAAAGGTTTAGTTGAATTACAGGTGTTCACGAGATGTCCAATTGGAGATAGCAGATAGATAGATAGCCAGTCTCGGACTTGAGAGAGATGTTAGCTGAAGATGTGGATACTGGAGTCATCTGTATAGAGAATGTAACTGAGGTCATGGAAATAAATCCCATCACGCAGGGAAAATGTACAGAGTGAGGAGACGCGGGGACTTGGGATGGAACCCTGGGCCTGGTAGCAGCAATTCAACAGCTTTGGCCCTGTCCTATTTCTTGGTACCCATCTATTTGGAAGACCACAGATTTTCCAGGTTCATATTGAATATTGCTATCCAGGTACCCTTTAGTTTATGAAAATAAGTGCAGTCAAATCCATGGCTACAAAGAGTGATAGCAAGAAACTAGCCTTTGGTGATCCCACTTTATTCTCGTCACTTATTCTGCCAATTTTATTCTGTTTATTATTTGCCACTCCAATATATTAAAAATATAGCCATTATTCATAAACCAAATATACCCTAAGAACTCATGCAAAATTATAATTGCAATAATTAAGTTGAATAAAATCCAGCAGATGAAGTTTAAAATCTTCCCCTTCTCTCTGCCACCATGAAAGAAAAATGGAAGTCAATCTTTAGCTGGCAGAAATCCCACCCAACCAGCATACGAAATGAGAACACTGGGATCCTTCACTTTTAGAGATAAAAACCTGGAGATCATTAATGGGCGTGTCACAGTTGATCCTCATTACAAGTCAGCCAGTTACAGATTCTAGTCCATCAAGCTACATACCTGTGTTCCCTGCTCTCTCACCTCTTCATCCCTCCTCCACTGTTATGTGCAGCCATCCAGCCTAGAACATGCAAGAATATGGTTGACAAGCCTACTTTTCCTTAACAACACCCATGGCAGGTGAAGGCTATTAGTCTATTTCTTAACTGTTTTTGTGTCTGTTCTTAAATATCCTCTCCAAATTTTCAGTTTTTGATCTATAAAATGGAAACTGTACTGATTTTTCTACCCAATACTTTTACATTACAAGTTGACTTTGGCTTTGACAGTTGTTCCCCTAGTAAGCTAGATCATTAGTATGGTTGCCCTGCCAGATTAAGCCTTTCTACTTCCAGTGCCTTTGGTATCACAGCACCTTTGACCCCAAAACCCCACTTCACATTATACAGAGAAAATAATCCAAAAGAAAGAATAATTTGTGCCAGCGACATTCATTGAAATATTATCTATTATAAAAAGATATCTCACAATAGAAGATGAATTAAGTAAAGACGCATTCAGCAGAATTTCATGCAGCTCTCACAATGGCATTTTTATGAAGAAAGAACTAAAGGGAAAGTAGAAGAAATACCAAATGATATTTCTGTAATAATCATAGCTGTATGAAAATTATGTAGTCATGTAGATAAGAACTTTAAAGGCACTACCATAAATTTTTTTAAGTCAAATTTTGTAGTTACATATATATATATATATATATATATATATATATATATATATATATATATTTGCCTTCTACTTTTTAGCTAAGTGACTTTGTGCAAATTACCAAGTTTTATATATATTCAAATTTTTCATAGAATTCCTATGTGGTAGATGTCATCATTGCCTTTTTCATTTAACAGAAGAGGAAACTGGACTCAAGAATTGCCCAAGATCATGTTGGAGTAGCAAGATTATGAATGGATTGTCTCCTCTGTATTTTGTTTTTCATGAACAATGTTGAATGATTTTATGCAATTTTTATTTTAATATTTGCCAGAAAGAAGAATAGAATAATGAGCTTCCTCTTGCAATAAATACCAAAACCAGTTCGTTTTAAATTCTGTGGTTAGAAATGTAGACTTTAGAATTGGGCAGTCTCCTTATTCCACTGTCATTGTGGAAAATGCCTTCCAATTTCTTTTCGTGGTGAACACCTCCACTCTCCATCTCCCGGGTTCTCAGATGGAGAACTTGTCCCGTAATCACTGATGACAATGGCTGAGAATCTCTGCTGATCATTAATTGGACACAAGAAATTGTGTTGAGCCATCACGTCCACTGAAATTGTGTCACTGTGGGCTTGTAAAATGCAAGAAGAAAGGAGCCCCATGGCCCTATCTCAGTTGGCTCCAGCCCCTTTAAGATTGCTAATGCAAGCCAGCTCAGTGCATCACGGAGAAAAGACTTGAAGACGCACTTAAATGACAGACCTATTTCTGGGCTCTCTGTTGTTGCGAATTACAAGAATATACTGTGTGCATTTTCAGGTAATTTGATACTATTACCTTAAAATTCACTGGTTCCGCCTCCCCCTTCCCTCCCCTGTTCAAATGGAATATCTGACCTTTTCCCTTGGCAGCCGGCTTCTCTTTTCCAGGTAACCGATGATGATTTTATACCCTGGATGATAATCAATATGTAGAAGCTGTCTTTATTGATTTGGATAAAACCACCAATTATGGCTATTTTGAGCAGAGCTCAATGAGATTAGATGTGATTATGGCCATGGGGTGTGAGCCCATTGGCTACCAGAGGCTGCTATGAGGCTGTTTAATTGTTACAGATGAAATGCAAAAAGGTTCCCGTAACCAGTGTCCATTCGGTGGGCACTGACTCCACCCTTCATAGGGCAGAACCCCCAGGCTGGACCACCACATTTCAGACGACAAATACATAGGAAGGACCCCATGAGCCTGTGTCAGAGACAGCAAAGATAGAATGGCTCAAAGAGAAGCGATGGCCCACGTGAGTCCTGTTTACTCCAGTGTCCACCATGTCATTTACCCAGAAATCAGAGGCAGTCACATTTCCAAGAATATCATAAGGCAGCTCTGTACGAATGTCAGGAGGCAGTAAGAGAAAAGACAGGTGGCCCTAGATCAGGCAGACGTCTTTGGCGGGGAAGTCTTTTCCCATGATCCCCACCCATCCTGATCATCCTGGATTCAGACACCTCCTCAGAAGACTCTTCTTCATGTTGTCTGGACGACGCCATGATATTAGCGATTTGGAGCATGGGCTTTGGAGTTAGACTTTTACTTTTTAGTTAAGTGACTTTATGCAAATTTGAAAATCTTTTTCTGCCCTATTTGTAGAAGAGGGACAATAACAGAAATACTTAAAACTGTTCTTGGCCCTCTCTCCCTAGCATTCTGTTTGCACAGACAAAGTAATAGAGTCAGAGACCTAAGTGCATGCCTCTGCTCTCTACACTTACTGGCTACATAGCCCATGCCTATATTTTTTCACCTGCAGCAATTACAAGATTTAGTATGTGTGAGGACCTCAGCCCACAGAAGGTACTCTACCTGATTATTCGTTTATTCCTCTCAGTCAGTTTCTGAGTAGATCATCTGGGCCTCAGGCATCTGGGGACACGCTTGTCCTCCAGCCATTGAGGATTTCGTAGCACAAAAATGTTATAATAATGATGATAAAGAAAGAGCCATATTCCACTCATTGATTCATTCATCCATTTATTAAGTCAAGAAGTATTTACTGAGCATTTACCGTTATAAATGAGGCCCTTTTCCGTGTGTGGAGTACAGTACTGAGCAAAACAAATGAGGTCTTTGAAACAGTGGAGCCTACATTCCAAGGAGGGGGGAGAGTTAGTAAACATATGTAAACAAATAAACGGAACAAGGTAATTTAAGTGCTGTGGGAATAAAAAGCAGGATTATGTGGCTGAGAGTGACTAGTGCATGGGCATTGAAGAAAGGCTGCTAATTTGATTAGACAGTGTCTCCCTAAAGAGACGACATTGAAACTAAAACCTGAAGGCCAAGCAGGATCTCTCCAGAAGATCTGGGCAGAGCTGCAAGCAGGCCATGAGGTGGGAACACCAAAGCTAATCTGGAGAGTCTGTGCTAAGCAAGGGGAAAGAGTCTCCTGGAGCAAAAATCCCCAGTGCCTCAGTCCCCACTGAAGTCATTCACTCCTATTTTGGGGTTCCTGCAATGACTCAGGAACCATCATGACTCAACTTCTGTCTCTCTTATGGTGACTCTCCACAGAGTCATGCTGAATGTGGGGCCCAGTCTTTTTCCTGCAGCTCCTGCTACATTATACAATATCACCTGAGTTGGTAGAGTTCTAGCTATCACCCTGGCTAAAAAAGCAAGAAGAGGAATGCCTCTCTGGGTGGCAGAAATTTCCCCCTTTCTTGTGTTACACTCAACTCTCAGCCTAGCTGTATTCTTGGTGGTCAGTTCCCCTGCCAGCCCAGATGGAGTAGAGCCTATTTATGTGATGATGTCTTCAGTTCATTCAGGCTACCTTAGGAGTAGCATCTAGAACCTTCTCACCCGGTTTGGAGTCCAGGCCATTTTAAAAGGGTGGAATCATGCTCCACTCTGCATCACTCTTTTCTCATGTAACATGAGGGTAGGAACATAGGCTTTAAAGTCAGGGAGACCCAGGTCCCAGGCCCTTCTTATCTACTGATTAGATGTATGAACTTAAGCAAAGGACATAATCTCCCTATGCCTCATCTTCCTCACCTGTAAAATGGGAAGAATAATGATAACTATATCGTAGGTTATAAAACACCAGCACAGGGCCTAGCATAGAAAAAGACACAATTTTTTTTTTTTTTTTTTGTCATTGTTACTTCTGGACCAAGATGTACACCTTGATTTTCTTTTAATGATAGTTCCTTCCCCACTTCCTGTGATGCTAAGATGTGATTTTATTCCCCATGGTTTGGACAAGACTCAGCCTGGGAACTGGCCATCCGCTCAATTTTTGAGTTACTGATTCCTCCAATGAGGATACCCACATTCTCTGTTAAGTAGAAATCTGAGCACCTGCCCAACAGTGTCTGAATTTAAAGGAGATAAACAGCCTAGACCCTTTCTCTGAGCCCCTTACTGCTGCAGGAAACGTAAAGCTCAGACAATACTAGCCACTCTGATTTGTGCACACACCTGGGTCTGCATTAAATTCATAGTGTCAGAAAACAAGCATGGAAAACCCACTGAAGCTTCCTTTATTTTTTTCTTCTTGCTTTTCATGTGCCTTTGAGTTGCCAAAGAACATTCTTGTTATGTCAAAAAAAAAAAATAAATACTAGCATAGTTTGCTTTTGGAGAGAGCTTATTATACAAGCTGCAAGCTTTTGGGGGCTGAAAGACAGAACAATTGGAAACTCTAAGAGTGACTTCTGGCCCCATCATTTAAAGCTAAATTCTCCACTCTGAGACACAGTGATGGTCTCCATTGCATAATTTAGACTCCTGCCATGCACTTAAGTCCTATTCATATGAAGAGCAGCTCAGCTTGCAGCAAAGGTGGAATATGCAATAGGCTCTGTGGTGTTGTTGGAACAGAGCTGATGAGAGAGAATTTTCCTGCTAATCTTCTTTCCATTCTGACACCAGCCTGGCATTTGGGAGGTGGGAGGATGATAGAGGTTAGAACTACATGGGGTGAACAGAGATATGGAGCAGTATATAGGCAAGTCTCTCTCCTCAGATACAAGACTGAAAAATGGATCACATTTTACACTAAAATTTTGCACTGCTCCTTAGCATCTTGCCAAGAGCCATTCAAAAGGTAGTGAATGTATTAGGATTACAGGTCTCCAAGCCTGAGAAGAATGGGCCCAGCCATGGAGTAGGTCAGCACTTCTGAGAAAGTTGTTTTCATGTTTGTCTCCATGTCATTGCCGAGGCAGGAAATCAACATTTAAAGAAAAACAAACAAACAAACAAACAAAAAACTAATTTTGGCTATTTGACCATCAGATTATACAATCACTGAGATTCAACATGCTACAACTTATCTCAGCTACAAAGATAGCAAAATACAGCATCTTAAAAATCTACAGATCTTGAATTGTATAATGTCTGTAGCCTACCAAACCGTTTTCCCATCTTCAGCCTGACAAAACCAGACCACTTAGTACTCATTAGGTGATGTATATGGCTACTGAGAAAGAAAAAATGTCCATCCCTTGCTTGGTTCTCTTTTCCCTCTTCCTTTCTTTATTCATTCAAATTGTTTCCAACTTCATTACCACAAATGAATTCATTCCAATATTTACATGGTTTCAGCCACCACTGATGCTAATGGCAGTCCTACTTCCTCTTCTGACCTCCAAATGTGTATTGCTATCTACTTGATTGTCTTACAGTCACCTCAAGTCTAACTTAACACATCGCCTTCCCTCCTCCTCTTCCTAAATTTCAAACTGATGAAATACTGTCAGCACGTTTTGCCCAAGCCACAAAAGTGGGGGGTAATTATTAATTCTTCCAACTCTCTCACTAACCTTATGCAATTGGTGGATAAAACTAACTCATTCTGCCTGTTACTATCTCTTCATTCTGTGTCCTTCTTCTATTGTCACTTTAGGTCAAGCCAGTATGATGTCTTAACCTGGATCACCATGTCAGCTTCCCGTCAGTTCTCCCTATTTTGATTCTTGTACAGTTCCAATTGACTCTGTGTATGTATGAGTGATCTTTCTGAAATGCTTATCTGATTGTGACATTCACTGTTAAATCCTTCAGTGGCTCTCCTAGGCCCTCAGTCGAAGCTCCTATGTTTGGCTTTAAAAACCTCCCATAATCGGACCCTTTCTGACTGGCCCCATCTTTTATCAGTCTCTGATAACTCTCTTCTCTCTCTCTCCCTCTCTCTCTCTTTCTCCTCTCTCTCCCTCTCTCTCTCTCTCTCTCTCCCTTTCTCTCTCTCTCTCTCTCTTTCTCTCTCCCTCTCTCTCTCTGTCTCTCTCTGTCTCTTTCTGTCTCTCTCTGTCTCTCTCTCTCTCTCCCTCTCTCCCTCCCTCTCTCCCTCTCCCTCTCCCTCTCCCTCCTCCCTCTCCCCCTCCCCCTCCCCTTCCCTTCCCCCCCACTCCTTCCTGACTAGACTGTGGTCTCCTCAAAGTCAGAGCCCATCTCTTCCTCATTTCAGAATCTACAATTCCTAGCACAGAGACTCTCACACAATAAGAGTTCAAAGTTTGAATGAGAATCTTGATTTCAATGGACTAGAGTCAGAAGGGCAGCTTTAGAAGCAGCTCACCATCTTGCTCAGAAAACCTCAGAGACTTTATGAAAAAAATACCCACCCTGTGTCCTCCTGGGTTCTCTGAGTCCTGAAGTGGGACGTAAATAGATCCCCATCAGTCATAGGCTATGAGCCAAGCCAACCTCTCACCCTTCTGGAAGCTCTCAGTAGTTCTGTTTTCACCTTGTAGGTGGGGTAATCAAGGTAAGAAGGTTGATGGCAAAAAATACCCTCATAGTCTTGGTCCCGTCTTCACATGTTATGATCTGGAACTTAATGGAAACATAGGAACCAAAAACTTGATTTACTATTGAAGAAAATGTCAGTATATTTTATCAGAATTTAGAGAGGAAAGACAAACAAAACGTCGAATGCTAATCAATCCCAAATAAGAATAAAATAAAAAGAGTCATAATAAAGTTACTATTAATAAAAATATCTCACATTTATCTCATTTAATCCTTACAACAGCCCTTTCAAGTAAGTGGTATTTCTACCCCATTTATCACAGGAGGGAATTGAAGCTCAGAGAAGTTCAATACCTAGAGCATGAGCAGCAGACTCAACATGTGAAGACAAGTCTTCCTGATTTCATAAATCTATATTCTCCATCATCAAGCTATATTGCTTCTCTAAAAAGAAAATTGAAACATTCAGGATGATTGTTCCTTCACATGTAGCCAGTGCAGTATATAGTAATCTGTTGAATGAAAATTAGTGAGTGAAAAATCCAGCTAGAATTCTCTGCTGGTTCATTTTCAGATTTCTTTTGTTCACAGAACAGACTCATCAGGGGTCCTTAAGCTAAATTGACAGCATCTCTGGAGATTTTTTAAGTAACAGTCTAACCATTGCCCATATTGGACAAGAACAAGATGCAAGTACATTGTATGTATTGGTTCTGCAAATATCTGAGGCAGCCCCGTAAGTAAAATTTAAACCAGACAGCCCACATCAGGAAGTCTAGATGGGAGGGTTTCCCTCCATACCTCCTCTGTGGTAGCTGTGGTCACTGTCAGTGCAGAGAAGCCATCCAGAGGTGCCCTGTGGGACAACATGAAGGGCTCTGGGGGAAAGTACAGGAAATGTAGGTGGCAGCTAGGAAAGGAAGAGGGAACCTAAAATTAGGTAATGGGGTCCACCCTGTACTAGGCAGGAGGTAAGGAATTTTACATTCTTTCAGTCCTCACAACCACAACCTGTACAGTAGGTATTGATAGCTTCATTTGATTTGTGATAAAACAGAGTCTCAAAGAAGACCAAAAACATTGCCCAAAGTAGTACCGCTAAGAAAGCAAGACAGGAACTCTTTCCATGTTACCCATCTGCTTCTATGATGATGGGTGAAATTCGGTGTGGGGTCATGGGAGAAGGAAGTAAGGGGGCACCTGCTCTCCTTCTCAACTAATGAGAAGGTGGACATTTGGAGAATCATTTACATTCCACTGGCATCATCATTAGGATTTTGTGGGGAAGTGAAGGTTGTTCTGTTTTGCTGTGTTTTGGTTGTTTTTTTTTGAAATGGAAACTAAAGGCACCACATATTTTATCAAAATAACAAAGCTATTCCTTGTGATAAGAAAACTCACCACACCAAACCATTTCTATAACAAAATTCATTAAAGTTGCAAATTATTTTTTATTTTGCCTGAGTATATAAATTACTAAACTTTTCTGGTTTCTCTAGTAAGTGTCCTGTCAATGCTATCATCTTGCCTTGGTTCAATGAGTCTTATCTTAAATATCATCTAACATTTATAGCAAAAAAATCTAAATAAAAAAATCTAAGGTCAGGGGGAGGAAGGTTGTCACTGTGTGAGGGATACAAATGATAAATGTCTAACTATTACATTGCTTTGTGCACCTGAAACTAATAAAAAAATAGTCATAAATAAATAAATAAATAAATAAAACTAAAAGTATTACGAAACATTCTTAGAAAGTAAATAGTAAAAAAATTGAACATTAAAAATGTAAATAAGAAATAGATGAAATGAGTTTTTAAATTGTATTTTGTTTTACTGATATACTCAAAATATCATTTCAATAAACAATGAATACAAAAATTAAAAAAAAAAATCTAAGGTCAATATTGTGCTGAAAGCAGACACCTGGCCTGAATGACCACGACCTCAGGGATGTTCAGTGATTTTCTTGATGTCTGCATTTTTGAGTAGAAGAAAATGGTTTGGTGGATTTTTATGTGAATTTTAAAATAACAGTAGCCGAGAGGCAGATCTCAAAGGCCTGATGTTGTCTTGGATCCATACTTTTTCCTCGGATCTATGCATCAGGTTCTGGGGATACAAACATAAATAGGACAGACATGTGAACCTGCCTTTTCAGAGCTTACAGTCTGGTAGGGGAGACCAAGAAGTGAGGGAAACACCGCTGGACTGACTCGCACAGCAGTCTGGGAGGCCTTTGGTATCAACTAGGAGAGTCACAGAATCCCTTAATCCCCGCTGAATAGACTTGGTCTTCGGGAGGTAGGATCATGAGTTGTAAACATAAGTCCAGTTTTGCCCGTAATCCCTTGTGCGTGCATCAGCAGTTGGCCGTGCTCATCCACACACACTTCTCTTTCCTAGCCCTTATAAATAGAGATAAGATCAACATTAGCTGCTTCTCAGCATCTCTGGGACAATGCCAGTAGAAAAAAGAAAGAAAAGTGTTATGAAATGTAAAATATGTTATGCAAATGCATGTTGCTAGTGTCACTATTTCTCTGGTCTCCAGGGATCATATTATAAGCAGTACTGATAACCTCCTGCCAGGGAGACAGCAGAAATGACTGCTCAGAACGATTTGTGGACAATGGAAGATGGGGGTAGAAGGGACGTGAGCATAGGCCATGTAACCACAGAGACCTGAATTCAAATCCTGCCTTCGCCATTTGCTACCTGTATAACTGTGGACACAACAGAAACTTACTTTAGGCCTGTTTTCTTACCTATAAATTATATCTAATAATATCCATTTCCTCAGGCTGAAATAAGAATAAAATTCAAGAGTTATTACAGTGCCTGGTACATAGTAATCATGCAATAAATGGCAATAAAGATGATTTTAATTATGGCTGTCCTTATTTACCCAAGATAATAGGAGTAGTGTTACGGAATCAGGGAATTATAGAGCTAGAAGTGACCTCAGAAAGTTTTTTCTCTCCCTGAGAGTATGGTCTTCCAGCATTCCTCAATCCAAAAGCTGTGATCCTGTTTGTGCATTACCAAATTTCTTCTTCAGGTTAAGCCCATTTTGTCTTATTTAATTTCTGAATACAATAACAGGAGTAGAGAAAGAATCAGCTGGACAAGACCAAGACCTAGAGTGACCAGTTGTCCTAGTTTGCCTGGGACTGAGGGGTTTCCCAGGACACTGGACTTCCAGTACTAAATGAGGACAGTCCCTGGCAAATAGACGGTTGGTCTCTGTATATCACTTAGTGCAGTTTTCATCTCTGGTTAAGCTAGAAAAGCCAAACACTGTATAACTCACTACATTCTATTTCCTGCTATAAACAAATGCATACAACTATGAATAAGAAACAACTAGAGGCAAAAAGCCCCATGTAGATCAGTGTGAACACTATCACCTTTCTCCCTTAATTAGACATTGTCTTTTGATCAATCCACTGGAAGCCTTGACAGCATAGATGCACATTGCCAGAACTCTCTATTTTTGCAGTTGTTGTGACCTTGGAAGAAAGGTGGTCTTCCCTTCCCTATATCTCTGATGCTATTTCAGGTGGTGAATCTGACAACTCAGTGCCAAAGGGTTTTTGAATGAACCGATGTCTATAGTGAGGGGCCTATTTTCTGTCCTGTCTTATCAAATCTGGATCAGAATGAAAACATGGCAACCTCTTATTTCAGTGACTGCACATGACCTTTGTCTCCACTGGTTCAGGCTAAAGTCAAGTTCTTCTGTCAGTGTCTCTGCATGATTAATGGACATCCTCTCTTCTTTGGCTAGGATGCTGTAAGCACTTCACTGTGTGGCTTGCAAACCAAATATGGTGGCTGAAGGTGTTGCACTCTCCAAGATGTCTTCTGGATCTTCCTTCCAAAATTCCTGGTTCAGCTGAACATTATTTTTCATGAACTCAAAATAACTTAGGCAACCATTTGTTTGCTTTGAGATTTTCTTTAATTGTTCTCACAGAGACAAGCCTTGAAGTCAAGGAGCACCATGATTGGATACAGGGAAAAGGAGAAACACTCTCTCTGGAATGCCCTAAATACCTCAGAGAAACATGGGAAATGTGCCAAGAATGTCCAAGGCCAGTCAGTTTTTCCAGTAACTTGAATGACCCACAGTGGCATAAACCAGGTCCTGGTCAAGAAGTATTACACCAACCCCTTGTAACGATAAGTAAAGCTCCTTCATGAAGTCGTGCAAACTCAACTTTCAGCAGCAGCAGCAGCGACATAATCAGGGTCATCTTGAAGAACCATCTGAATTTTTAAAGCATTGAAAAACAGACCTTTTAAAAACATATCTGTAAGATATTATGACAAATAACAAGCTGCAAAGAAATTTGCAATACATATGACATACAAGTATTCTAATGTCCTTAGTATATATAAAGCTCTTATAATTCAATAAGAAAAAAACAACTCAACAGAAAAATAAATAAAGGTCATGAACAGGCTCCTTCACAGGCTGCCCAAGTGGCTCATAAGAATTTGAAAAGATGTCCAACTTCATTAAAAGCAAGTAAATGCCAATGAAAACAGAACATTTTCACCTTTCGGTGGGCAAACATTTTTTAAGTGTTACAATACAGGAGGTTAGTAAAAATGTGTAAGTACTATCTTGAAATCTTTCTTAAAGTATTAAGAGCAGAGCCTCTTCCAAAAGGAAGATAAATATTCAAAACCTGTAAAGAAGCAACAGTAGCAATTTATTTTATAATGAACTTGTATTCAAAGCTATATACAAGGATATACACTAAAACATTTTGAAATGGAAAAAGAATAGGCATCTACTAAATGTTCATCAATTAGAAATTATTAGGTAAATGTCACATACTGAATGTTTGTGTCTAGCCAAATTTATATGTTGAAATCCTAACCTCCAATGTGATTGTATTAGGAATTGGGCCTTGGGGAATTAATTGGGTCTGAGGATGGGGCCCTGATGAATGGAAGTAGTGCCCTTATAAAAATAAACAAAAGACAGCTTGCTTCCTCTCTGTCTCTTCTTTCTGCCATATGAGGATACAAGGAGAAGACAGCCCCCTGGAACCAGGAAGAGGGCCTCCACCAAGAACCCAACCATGCTAGCACCTTATCTTGGACTTTCCAGCCTCTAGAACTGTGAGAACTCAATGTTTAAGCCACCATATCTATGGTAATTTGTTAAAGTAGCTGGAACTAAGACTGTTATATAAAGAGATACAATGATGAAATACTATACAATTACTATAAAGAATGAGATAAATCTAGATGTACTGCTATGGAAATTGTTAGACTAAATTTTTAACTAAGAAAACCAAACGAAGAAGTATGTATATAGTATGGGGAATATATAAATAGATAAAGATATACGTTACATTCATACTCGTATGTACTTTTGTATATCGAGAAAATGCTGTGATGACACAAGAATATGTTGTAAGTTATCTTTTGGAAAGTAGAATTTGGGGTCAGGGTGAGAGGGAGACTCCTTTCAATAGTATATTCTTTTATACTCACAATTTTTGATCCTTTCTGAAAGGTATGAAGATAATAACACAAACAGAGTGAACTTCTATGTTACCTTTACTCATAACCATGAATAGGAACTATTTATAAGTACTAAATACCCAGGATGCCTTTCTTGTATTTTCTTTATATATTACTCTCCATGCACCCCTGATTGGTAGCACGTATCGCCCTATATAGTTATTGCATGTTGGAGGTCTGCTTTCCCCAGTGACCTGTGATCTCTAAAGGATAAATTGGTCATTTTTCCTGGAATGGGGTGGGGTACTGATCTGGCTTCCAGCTCTGCCAACTTACGTATCATAGTTCCTGTTTTACAGACAAGGAACCTAAAGTTTAGGGAAAGGACAGAGTAATTTTTGTCTGAAGTCATACAGCCAGTTGAAAGTCACACAGTTGAGTCATGACCAGAATATAAGGCTCCTTCCTCCAGGCTCATTTCTGCTTTGGAGTGACTAAGGAATAACCAAAGCTTTAGAAGAAACATTGACCTGACGTTCAACCTGGTATAAGAATGGAGATTCAGATATTCCTTCTTCAGGAGGGATCATCTCATAACCCTTCCTCAGTCCAAGAATAGACTTTCACAGATCAGTGCTTGGAGTGCTTATGTTTCCTTTATTTTACTTCCACAGATGCTAAATAGGGTTACTAAGGTCTTGTGTTATGGGACAGAAGTACTAGGGAGTCCAAGACTAGAGAATGAATCTAGGTTCCGCCACTTTCTTGCTCTGTGACTGTGGACAGGTCACTTAACACTCCTAAACTTAAGATTCTTCCTCTGCAAAACAGGGATACCAACAGTACACAGGGTTTTCAGGAGATTCGGATGAAATCATGCAAGTGACCTGCAAACTATAAAACACTATCAAAAGTGAATTTAATGAATCATTTGATAGACAATAAGTATATCTACTTGTCTTCGTTGAATCGTGGAGAGATCCTCCATGGCCATCCTAGGGTCAAATCTGGCCCACACTATGTATTTAAAATTTTGAGAGTTGTCAACATTTAAAACTCAAATTTCAGAGTTTTTTAAAAGTCTGAAAGATCTGGCAAACTTGAGAGCCACATTCTAGGGTGATAATAATGCCACGAGAGTGGCGCTGCCTCTTTCAAACTGGACTTCTACCCTCTAGCTGACCACAGTCCCCACTGCTCCCTTTGGTCTTAAGCTTCACTCATTTACACTTTCCGTCTATAGGCCATTGCGCTGCAAATCTGCAGCTAGTTTAACAACCATATTTTTGCAAAAGAAACAGCTGCAGCTCAGTAGAGTATAGTGTCTTGGCCACCATCACACACCAAGCACTCAAAGTCACCAACTTCCGCTTTAGAGTCCGTTAATCTACAATATGTGTATGCCTTACACACTACAGCAACTGTGGAGCTCTGTGCTTATCATCAAGCCCATTTATTTTTTTCAAAACAAGAGAGAAAGGCTCACTTCACCCCACAGCTGATCTGGACTTCCCCTTACTGAAAAAAAAAAAAAAAAAAGCTAGGTTTCAAAAGACAATCCTCAAATGAAAGTCTGTCCTGATTTCCCTCTTTGGCTCAGCCACTCTTGCCCTCCACGGTTTCCATTACACAGTTCCTCTCCTGTAGTTTCCATTACTGCATGCTCACAGGCCCAAACAGTTTATCAGACACTTCACTTCAGTGGGGAGGTAACATCACATGGCAATAAATCCTGCAGGAGCCCTGCTACTGTAATAGAAACCTGCTCAAGACTCTGAGGGACCTTCTAGAAGACGCTCCTGGACTGGATTTCCCTGTCCCACAGGATCCAAAAGACCCACAAAATAAGAGTGTGTGTGTGTGTGTGTGTGTGAGAGAGAGAGACAGAGAGACAGAGAGACAGAGAGACAGAGAGACAGAGAGAGAGAGAGATTTATGAGTAAGTATATTAGAATTGCTCACACAATAAGTAAGCAAATAGGATAAAAATGTATCTCCACAACTCCTCTACCCAAAGAATATATCAAGAGATACATGGGTTGACTCAGTCAGCACTGAAAATGTAAGTTGGTGATTTATGAAAGCACATAAATTACTATAGCACAAATATGTTTTTAAAAATATTTTGATAACTCCAATATTAATGCTTTCTTTTGTTATTCTGTTTATTTCGTTTTGTACATTTAAAAACATTAGTCTGAAACAGTCTTTTGTCTTCTCCAGATGGCCAAAGAGGTCCATTGCCACAAAATTTTTAAGAATTCTTGCTTTTAGAGAAGTGGTTCTCATGCAGGGACAATTTTGCCCCTGTCCCTTGAGGACATTTGACAATGTTTGGAAACAGTTGCTACTGGCATCTAGCGGGTAAGGGACAGGGATACTGCTAAACATTCTACAATGCACAGGAAAGCATCCACATACAAAGAATTATGCCCATTTGTCAATTGTGCTGAGTTTAAGAACCCTGTACAACAAGAGGCCAAAAAGTTGCTAGTCTTTCCATTCCCTAACAGCCATTTACGTTCATCTGTTTTGATCCTCCTGCTCTCCCTTTGAGAAATCACGCAGATGAAGTAGGTTTGTTTTTGTTTGTTTTTGTTTCTAATTCTTGCACCCATTTCATCTCCAAGTATTACAAGTTGAGCCAGAAGCTCTGGGTAAAGGAGAGTTACGAGTGTTGATGAATTTGCTGGAAATGTAAGCAAGGAGTCTGTGTCCCATAGACAAAAACAAGATGGCCCCAAAACCCTCTATCTAGCTAACCAGGCCTTGTATTAACTATGATTAATTCAGTGCTTTCCACAAAGGGTGGCTTCTTAAAATGCAGGGCTCCTTTACAAGCCTGTGAGGGCAGCAGGAAGGGTGGAGGAGATGAGGGTATCCAAAATCTTCTCCACATGGGGACCAGTAATCCAACATAGAGCACAAGTGAGTCAGCCATCTTCTTCTTCCCGTTTTCCTCTCAGTAATATCTTCATCTTCAACGAAAAATCCTTCCTTGTTGATTTTTTTTAAATTTCTCAAATGGAAGAACAAAAATTAAAAACTCCAGGAATTAAAAAGAAAAAAAGGAAACCAGTACAAAGGGTAGAACTTCGAATAGTGGTTTTAAAACTTTTATAGGAGAACCCTGGGCAAATACTTCATTTTCACTTTGGCACATTGTACATTACCTATCCAGGCTGTGAGTGACATTCCTTTCTGCTTAGAGGTTCTGAAAAACATCTGGCCCGGTCTGACATAGACCAGCCTTGCTGGTAAATCTCTCTTGTTATGTAATACCAAAAAGATGACAAGTAACTGGTGGCCCAGGACGGGATAAGTGCAAAAGATTCATCAGGGACTTTTCATGAGTAAACAGTTCAACTCCAGGTGTGCTGGTGTGCTGGTTAATTTTATCTGCAACTTGATTGGATTACAGGGCTCCCAGGTATTTGGCTAAATACTATTTCTGGATGTGTCTGTGAAGGTGTTTCCGGATGAAATTAGCATTTGAATCATTGGATTCAGTAATGCAACCTGCCCTCCCCAATGGTTGGGCATCACCCAACTTATTGAGGGCCTGAATAGAACAAAAAACTGAAGGAAGCTCAGTAAATATTTGTTAGATTAATAAATTCTCTAATGAAATCATGAATTTACTAATGGATAAACAAATCACAGGAAAGATTCATTTCCCCATTTTGCAGATACAAGAAGTCAAGGAATGCAAGTATGCTTGCCCCAAATCACAGAATTTCTAATAGACTAAGCCAGCACTTGAGTCCCAGGTCATCTGACAGGAAACACCTTACCCTAGACAATACTTTTCCTCTTAGGGCTTTATTTTAAGAAGGACTTAGTCTCAAAACACCTTGAATGGGCTAAAGAATTATCTGGCTAGGGCATCAGTCACACAACAAATCATCAGCATTGACAGCAATAGATAGCTTGGGAGATACTATGTTCAGCAAAATTAAGCAAGTTGCTTTACTGTAGGACTTATCAGAGCCTTTGCTATGCCAATACATGGCAGGAATAAAATGTACCATTTCCCAAACCTAACTGAGGAGCACATTTTGGTTAGAACATAAACAAAAGCTGGGGAATACTCCTTGTGAGAAATATGGGGTAACCATTTTGACTCTCATCCTTGCTACCTGATTGGATGGTGGCCAGAATGGAGAAATCATCTCACTTCATTTCCAGAACCAATCTGGGGTGGCACCTGATCACCACCATCTGGGTATGAGATACCAACGTAGAGTATTTTCAGAATGAGGACCCCGCCCCACGGTCATCCAACTAACCAATAGCAAAACAAACATTTTTTTTTTAAATTGCCTGTGGTAATTGCAAGTTGGGAACAGAACAGTTTTCTGGAAGGCTGAGCAGTGCCCGAATGCATGCTCGTCATCAGTCTGACACCAGCCGTCAGAGCACTTGATCAGATACATACGAACAAATGAAGTTGAAATCGTCTCTCACCTACGTTGCCCTCAGTGAGAAATGTGGTGTGAAGGACATTCAAAATGCTGCCAAGAACCTTATCAAGGTCTAACTGGGGAATGTTTGTGGCCTGATTCTTTCATCTTTGTTATGGGCAGAGATCATCTTTGAAGAGAGAGAAAAATGAAACTGATATGTTTATATGCCTGCCTTCCTGCTTGGCCCGAGGACTTTCAAGAAAATAAGAAGTCACATTCCATGATGTATGTATTAACTTCAAATTTAGAACAGAAAAATGTTTTCCAACAAATAGATACAGACCAAATTATTTCATAGGTTTTTCCTTTTCTTTTTAAAATTTTGATAGAAAGTCATGTCACTTCAAGGTATAGTCTCTTTTCAGATGTCATGTCATGATGCTGTATCGTCTTTGGAGGAAAATATTTGAGGAATGGGCATCTGCCTACCTAAAGCAATGCTGAAAATGCCCCCAGAAACATAAATCTATTGGAGGGAAAGAGTAATCATCAGAAGTAGCATTGAAAAGGCATTTCAGAATAGTAAAGTGGTAAATAGTAAAGGTTGTGAGATTCAGAGTCCTAATTCAATCATACTTAGTATAGCATGGCAGTTAAGAGCACAAACAGGGAATCGATGTGAAGCCCAGTTTTGTTACTTGTAGCAATAAATAATATACTTATAGTTGTATAACCTTGAAAAAGTTATTTAAACTTTCTATGCCTCAGTTTCACTGCTGAAAAATGGAGTAAGAGTAATAGCTACCATATAGGATTATGGACTCAGAATATGTAAAATGCATGGAACAGTGTGCGTGGAACAAAGTAAACTTTCTATTAATGTTAGTAATAACGAGTATTAGTAGCTGTATGACCGCGAAAAGTCAATTCACTCCTGTCAGTCTCATTTTTTCCATCTATAAAATTGAGATAATCATAATTATATCTTAATATGATAATGAAGATCAAACAAGAAGAAGGACAGAAGCCAAAGTGTAAAACATCACCTCACAAATGTAAGGAAACTATTTTCCTGCTATGATCTGATGGTTCTTTTTTCCCCTCAGTGGAAGATATTTCCTCTTCTTGCCAGGGCCGCAGATTTCCATTCCGGACACTGACCTCTCTAGCGTACAAAGGGGTACACTCTTGGTCTGTGTGCTAAGGGAGAAACCCCTGGTCTGTCATCAGTCCTTTCTTCTCAGTGAGTGGCACCATCCACCACCATCCAGTGGCTGGAGTCAAAACCAGGGTGCCAACTCTTTTGCCTCACCCCCTTAACTCAGTTGATTGGCACTTCCTCTTGTGTCTACCTCCACCATAGATACCTAATCCTTCTACTTCTCCATGTTGACAGCTGCCATCCTAATGCATGTCACCATCATTTCTTGCCATTAATAACCTCCTATACTCCCACTTCCACACTTGTCTGATCCAATCCATTTCATCCTCCCCAATACAGATGGGGAAACCTTTCAAAAATGTCATTCCAATTATTTCTCTTCCCAGCTCTAAATCCAACAATGGTTTCCCATTTTCATATCTCTCCCCAGGACATAGTGCTCAACAAGCGCCCTGCCAACTTCTCCAAGTTTATCCCACACCATTCCAAAATCCCCAGTTCCTGCCCCTGTCACCCACTTATTTCTACACCCTATCCCATAGGCCTTTCTCAGCGACTCTTTGAATGCACTTAAGTTCTTTCCTACCTCAGGACCTTTGCACTTGCTCTTTCCTCTCCCTGGCTCCTTTGCATCCTTCATATCTCAACTCAGATTTCATCTCCTTAAAGAGGCCTTCCCTGGCCACCCCCAAATGCCCATTTTCATAGTATTTACTCCACAGTGTTACAGGATTAAATGAGAAACGCCTGTAGAAAGTGTTTGGCACAAAAGAAGTACTCATTAAAATTGTAAATCATCATCATCATCATCATCATCAGTCTCTACCTCAGTAGCCTCTTAAATTGCATTTTGCACATCCGATTGTTAGTGCCATATAGACCTTGTCTATTTTGTTTTCTGGTGTATCTTCGCCTCCCAGCAAACCAGCCACAGAGGAAGCTCTCAAATATTTACTGAGGAACGAATGGAAGTGAGTCTCTCTTGGCTGTCAAAGGAGTACAAATTGCTGAAACCCCATAAGGACCTGGGGCAATCTCACCTTCAGGGCAGCCCCACATCTGGCTCCAAGGGAATACTCCCTCCCTCCTGCCACCCACCCTGCCTCTCCCCTACACATCCCTGTTTGTATTCAACGTGTCCCTGCTTGTGTGAGAAAAGCAAAAGATCCCACAAAATTCTTTTCTTTATACTCTTTCCAGAAAAATGGGCCAATTCACAGCTGCAATCTTTGGGAGAATTTCCTGTCTGGAAGTCTGGAAACTGCCAAGAGTGGAAAGCAGCAGCCAGCCAGCAAGGCCTCTGTTGTCATTGGCCCAAACAACAACAAAAAACAGCCACCACCACAACAACAACAAAACATGCCACGTGTGCGCAGGCATACACAAACACGCCCACAGAACCAAACCAAACGGACAAGGCTTCAGGGAAGCGCTGCTGGGATGCACATTCCGGCAGCGAGGCAGATCCCTTGGCACCGTGCCATGGCAGCCCAATTCCCAGCCCCCCCCACCACCATCTGTCATCAGCATTCTGCCTACTGTAAGTGTGCCGACACAGTACACGGAGGCTGACAAGTAGCAAATGGAGGGGAAGAAAAAACAAAGCCACCACAGTCAGTGGGGGAAAGGTGGCTACGGCTTTGACATAAACTGACAAAAAGCCGGGAAATTTAAACTGAAAGTTTGCCCTAAAGACCTTCAGCTGTGAGGGTTGGGCTGGGGGGAAGGGTGTGCGGTGAGTGAGGCTGGCGGTGTGGGAGAGTTGAGCAGGCCAGCTTTTTTCAGACTCTATGAACATGAGACATTATTTATAATCCGTTCTGACTGTTCATGGATTGCCCAATAAGGCTTTCTCTTACAAGAGAAAAAGAAAAAAAAAACTTTTTCCAATAAAATTTCTGAAGGAAACATTTAATCAGGGGAATCACATTTAATGTAATGCAGATTACTACATTCTCCATCAACTAATCATTCAAATTAATAACTTTCAAATTATTAAATTAATTAATTGTAATCTATTATAATAATTAATAATCTATCAAATTGGGATAACTTGTCCTTTCCTTATTGTCAAGAAGTTGTGGGGTTAGTTTTATGTTCTCATTAGAGAAACTTTTGGGGGGGGGAAGTTTTTGTCAAAGTATTTGTCATATTTTACTGTTGGTAACAAAAATACTTTTATGAACCTATTTGTCTACCAAAAACTGCAGCAGCGAAAGAATTCAAACCAGCTAAGGTCCCTGCTAAAATGTCTACATTTTTGCTTGAGTGGGATGAGTTCTGTCCACACTTGAATGGATGATTGTCTTGGATTTTCATTTTCTGTCATGAAAAGCAGGGACTCTTTTTCATAAAAGTCTTAAAAAATATGGCCCCAGGTTACTAGGCACTTGATGTCCATTCCATATGCTTAACATTATTCTTCTTATGTTAGAAATAAAGAAACTGAGGCTGAGAGAATTTAAAATACCCAATGCTGAAATGGCAGAACTTCAAAATCTTCTGACTTGAGTCCCTAGTGTTTTAAATAATGAGATTCTGCTATGCTGCTATGATTTCACTTTGTCCAATTAGTTTTCACCACAAAGCCACAAATACTCTAAATGCAAATTCCCATTTAAAAAAATATATTAATTAAGCAAACAAAATTGCAGTAAGTTTTAACCAAGATGACCAGAAACAAACCAGCTTTCATTCTATTTGCTCATCAGTTAAATGTTATTATTTGATCACTCTTAAAGAGTTGATTACCAAGAAATAAACTCTGGAAAAGAAGTCTCAACCCCTAAATAATTCTGACTGACAGCATAATAACTTGGCTCATTATCTCTAATCGACAGAGTACATATATATTTACAAATAAAAACACACACCAGATGTATTTTCATCCACAAGGTGATGCTGTCAACTACAATAGGGAATGTGCACCAATGTACAGCACCCATCATTTTTCACACAGATTCACCACAAGGTCTCCCACTTCGTGATGCTTGGATGAAAGCCTGTGTGTGCATGCAGGTGGCTGTGATATTGCCATGTTCACAAAGATGCAGTGAGGTGCTTTAAAAACCACCAGCTCTAAAGTCAGGATAATTAGCTTTGAGTGCAAGCTTATACTCTTATGCCTAGGTGTCTTCATCTGTGAAATGGGAACAGTAATCGTATTGGCAGAATTGTTTTACACACAAAAATGAGATAGTGGACATGAAAATGTCTTGTAAATAGTAACATACTTACTAACATAGGTCTCCTTTTTTTCATATTTCTCCATTCCCTTCAAATGTCCTTCTGTTTCTTCCAAATTGATCAGTATTTAAAAGGAAACAGTACTTCTCCTACCTCCCACCCTCTCTTCAGACAGTAAAAGTCGGTTTGAAGGTGGTCTTGTAATATTTTGGTGGCCATCCTGACACTCTACATCAAAAACCCATTTTGAGTTTCACCTGGAGAGAAAAGTACATAGAAATAGCTTCATTTCCATTTCCTGTGGAATTTAATGGAATTTTCAAAAATTTTACAGACAGGTCTTCTAGGAGCATAATGAGTAAAGTAAATTTCCAAACTGTGCTGCATACATGTCTGTGAGCAACCAGTGTGAGTTAATACCTTATATCAACATCCATAACAGTTAATCATTCATTCATTCGTTTGTTCATTCATTAAACAAGTTTATTGAGTGCCTACTTTGTAGAGAGCAGTTGGCCAACTCCTAGGGTAATAGCAGGAAACAAATAGACTCAATGGGGGTCAGTGGCATGGTCTTGTCAGTAGATTTTCCTATTGTGTAAAGAAATAAGTTTTCAGCAGTATTTTAGAATTTTTAGAATGCTTTTGAATTTTTAGAAGATTCCATTCTTGTAAAAGAGCAATAAAATAAGAGCTTAGGAATCTGATTCTCTTCCTGACTTTACCAATATTTGAGGCCTTGAAGAGTCACTTTCCTGTTTGGGGCAGTTTCCATACTTTCCTGACCTTAAAAGCTTTTCAACCTCTTCTCTCTTTGTATTCTGAGTTAGTAGAACTCCTTCACCAAGAATTATTTGACTAAGAAGCTAACTTTGGGGAAAACATGTTTCACTCTTCTGAATTGTGCTTTTATCAAATAGAGTGTCATGGCAGGGAACTGGACGAGGATATAGTCCAACTGAAGTCTTTGGATGGGAACAACGAGGTGGGACTTAAACAAAAAAAAGAGCTTTCCAAGGCCTTTGCCAGGCTGAGGGCTCCACGAGGACAAAGACCAAGGATGACTTATTCCCCAGTGCAACCCTCCCTCTCGTTCCTAAAATGGTGCGGCCTGTGATAGGCATTCACAAGTATTTGTGGAATGAACCTGTGAATGAATCAGCTTGTTATGAAAAATAATATCATAGCATAGAATAGTTGATATAAAATAAAATATTAGCTTATTAGAAAGCTTCCCAACTGCTTTAGCACACCTGTTTGCAACTCCCCTGAATAAAAAAACCGTGATTCTACATGGCTGCAGTTGCCCACTGAGGCAAAGCCATGGTCTGTGCAGGAGTAAGGCTGATGGATCCCTTATGCTAATTAGCAATATCTCAAGACACTTCAACGGTATCCATTCATGAGTTAGAAGATTGGGATAGGGTTAAAAAGGCACTTTCTGGAAGTCTGCAGTCTTGAATTCTGATCCTGGTTTTTCCCTCACTAGCCATGTGGCCTGGAGCAAATCCTGTGCTTCTCATGACCTAAGTTTTCTCGTCTGTAAACAAGAGGTTTAGATTTCTAAGGCTCCTTCCAGGAATAGGAATTTAGGAAGAAAGTAGAAAATTATACACATGTGGACATTTTTTTAAGTAGAGCTTCACCATCCAAAATGCCTCTGTTACTTTATTAACTCCATTCCTGTTCCGAGCTTGGAAAATTGGCAAAATGAGTGCAACTGTTTCAGAAGTTAATGTTGTATTAGATTAACATAGCAAATAGACACTTGCCTAGAGAGTAATACCTTTTGCCAGAAATGGGCTGGCTCCGAAAAACATTGCCCTGAAAAGCCCTGTCCAGCACACAGCTCTGCCTCCTCACAACTCAACCGGCCCCCTCAGAACCAACCTGAATTGGGGTTAGAGGTACAAAGCAGGGGTAGTCTTTCATCAGATGACTCAATGTTGACTAACCTTCTCTAATAGTTCAACCATGACCTGGTATGTCAGTTTAGATAACTCTCTTTCACCTTAACTCTTCATCCTGAGTCTGGGGAAAATTGGAAAGAGTGGTTTATTCATGTCATGTATTCATTTCCAAGTCCTTATTAAGTCCTCAGGAAGTGTCGTCTCCCCTAACTCATCCCTTGTGTACTGGACTCCGTCTCCCTCTCTCAGCAGGCCACCATGCTGTCCTTACTCACCTATTGCTCAACTCACTTCCCTCAATAATAACCCTTCTGCTGGCTGTTTCACAAGAGGAAATCTTGACTGCATGTAATTGACCTGGCCCGAAAACATCTGAAAACATTGACATTTCCGTACCTGGTTAAATATGATTTATTTGGACCTGGTGAGTAAGGGAAAGGCAACCTTCAGGGAAAGGCCAGTTGGTACCAAGCCACAGCCTAAGGGTCATGATTTCATTTCTTCAGAGACTGCAGACTGACTGTAGAAGACCTCACAATGGCTAGGAGTCATCACCTGGAACTTAACTATTATAGTCCTGTAGGGAAAGACGCTGATGTGTTAAGGTTTTCTAATCAGTATTATTGTGACTGGCCTGCAGGCCCCCTGGAGCCATTAGAACCTTGATCCTGTTAGAACCTCACCATCACCATCTTCGGGAACTAGAGCTCAAACCCTGACCTCTAGTCCAGTAGCTTGGACCCTACTATCCATTCTCGATTCCCACTAGACATCTAGATTTTGGAGTATCACTTATTCTGTGTTCCCTGCTCATCCATCAGAAACCTTGTTGAAATCTTCTTAGATCGTTGATTCTCACTGTTTGCTCCTATTTCACCTATTATCTATTACCATATTCAAGAGCTGCTCAAGGAAATTGGCTGAAACTGGGGAATGTCATGCCCATGCCAAGGAGGCCTAAAGCAATGTATCTGAGTGAAATGAAGTCTTATAGAAGGACAGTCAGCTGGAACCATAATACCCACCATCAAGTCCAAAGGGCAAAGCAAGTGGAGAAACAAAATAATAAGCACCAACGTTACTAGCAGGATGGATCCACAGCAAGACAGCATCAATGAACAACTGAGAGCAAGTGGTTGAGACTAAAACGGTGGATATGGGTGAGAGATGTCCTCTTGATGAAATATCCAGTACATGGGGCAGGCAGGAAAGCTTTCAGGAGGCCATGAGAGCTAGACATGACTATGCTGTAAGCCTTGCTTTTTTGCTGCACTGAACTTTCTTGCAGCATCTGTGGATGTGGCCCAGCCTCAGAGAGGGACTTATCCAAGCTGCCCCGTCTCATTGCAGTTTATCAAGCTGAGCCAGACTAAAGCTTAACTTATTTGATGCTGATAACATATTTGGTTCTGAATTTGTTTCCCTTTCTCTGAAACAAAATTTAAGATAGTGGATAGAAACCTCAATTAAGTTTTGATAAAACTGTACGTGTTTATTTGTTTTTCAGAAGGCAGGGGAAAATATTTTCATCTACTAATAATGCACTTTAGGGAAAGTAAGACTTGCTTTCATGGCTCATTCAAAGTGAGCAATAAGGAAACTCAGAGATCATTTGCCTCCCCCTATCCTTTTACAAAGGCAGTATTAAGGAGCAGAAAAGCTTATAACTTGTCCTAGATCCCACGGGTAGCTAAGGTTGGAATTAAGAAAGTTCATTTCTTATGATTGCCAGATAGTCTTGTTTCTCTGGTTCACTTGGCCAAGCTGGTCGTGGTCTTTGTTTTCAGAAGTATTTGTGCAGAGTGTATCCTCCAGTCGCAAACACAGCCATATTCTGCAAGATCAAAGGAGGAGTTAAAGGAAGTCATGCCACACAGAAAACAGTCAACTCAGAAAATTTTACCTCCATGGAGATTCATCAAACCCCAGCTGTTTCATGGTCAACCAGAGCCCCTGGACCCCACTGACTGCCAAGAGGCCACACCCGGAGGTGACAGCAACTCCACTACATGTGTACAGCCCCATGACTAAAAGTGTGTGGAATATAGTGGTTGGTTGAATGGCTTTGCCAGTTTGTGCCTTAACTTTCTCTAGACTTTGGTTTCATCTTTCAATCCCTCCGCGGCATAGAACCATAATGCAATTTTGTAGAAGCTAAGCAAAAAGGAATACATTAGTCTCGTCACTTGGAACTGCTACCAGAGGAATCGTGTCTTCAACTGTTCCCTCATGAGAGTGTGTAGACTCTTACAATATTGCTCAGGGAGAGAAACAAAGAGGAAGAGAGAGAGAAGGGTCGTGCTTATTATAATTTATGGGAAGCTACTTATGTTACCAGAAAGCTGGTGTCTGGGGTTTTCCTCTTCCCCAGAGGAGCTGAAAATGGAAAGGGGGAAGGGAGGGTTATCTTACCAAGTTTCTGTAGCCAAAATCATCAGGGCCAAAATTCCTTCCTAGAAATGTCAGTGACAAGATTCAGACAATTACCACCAGTTCAACAACACCCAGCCCTGGCTCATTAACATCATCCCTGCCATTCAACAGTAATGTCACTCCGCCCATCCCCAAGGAGCAGACACATCTTAGAACCTCTTGCCTTAAAGCCATTCTGATGGGAGGCATCAAGGAAGGACACCCTAGTGTTAATATCTGGCTGCTGTGGTTTCTAAGGAGTTTTATTGTCCTTGTTCTTCATCTTAGAGAATGATGAGGTTTCAAGTCTTCCAGTTAAAATCCTGTCCTGTGACGAAGGAAAACAAATGATATGGTGTGTTAACCAATTCTCTCCGAGGGTTATGATTTCTGCTAACTTCCATTGATTACATTCTGTCATTAAATGTGTGTCTTACAAAATGTGATTCCTGGAGTCACGGCACTCGTCAACATGGCTCCATCCCTTCCCTCCTCTCTGTATGGGTTCCATGACACAAAAGCCTGGGGCAGGCTAATGGCTACTCCTGAATGGATTGCCTTGAGGAACCCTATCTTATTCACTTTTGATTCCCAATTCCACAGCCTAGTTCATGGTACAGAAGACAATGTTGAATGAATGTCACTATGCCGTACAACGGAAAGGAAGGCTAACCACTTCTCTGTGCTTGTTAGCTCGAAAACTCACAAACTGGAAAGCCACCTGTTGGCTAGCCCATACCCCGGCACCGAAACATACAGGTTGTCTATACCAAACTAATCAACAGAAATGAAAATGCTGGTGTGACAAAGTTGCCCTGGAGAAAAGAAGTAAAGGGAAAATGGAGTGACTCTCTGCATAGGCAAATGTTGTCACCGTGAAGATGCACTAATGAGCCTATCTTAACACTGAGCTATGGACCTTTAAGTGGCCTGACCAACTCACCCAATTGTCTACACCCTGATGATGACCTTGCCAGTGAAATCCATCCACAGTATCTTTGCTGAGTGCCAGTCCGTGACCCTGAAGCATGTGGCCCTCATGTATTTACATGAAGCCCTTCAAAAGTAAATGCAAGTTTATCCCAATTCCCCACCCAGTGGCTTTTACCCAAGAAAGCAAAAGGGCCTAAAAGTGATATAATTATCTTATTATTATAGATGAACTTGCAGGCATTTTTAAGTTTATTTATAAATTTATGAATGTTAATTTTGGTTAATAAATTTGAATGTATTTTTTTGCATTCATTCCCTCACTTCTCAACTCCCTTGACACACCTGTGGTCAGACTGTGACTCTCAAGGGTCCCATAAGTAAAAATTCTGCTCCTAACATTCCCCCTTTTCATCTTCTTTCCACCCAGCTTGGGAGCCTTTGCTCCGCTTTCCAGTTCTGGCATGGTTTCTACCCCCCCTTGAAATATTTGTTAGATTACTGTCATTTCCCTCACTCAAATTTCAGCACTTCCTAAAAATTTTGGCTCAGACTCACTTTCTGGTCCTTTTATTTCTGTTGTTTTTCAATGTGATTCTTTTCTCCTCAATATCCCTTCCCCACCACATACACACACACACACACACACACACACATACACATCACGACATCCATACACTCAGGTGGAGGCAAGTACTTAACGGGCCTCAGGTGACCCAAACAAAGCAGGGTTTGGATACTACAGATGTCACAGGACAACTGCTATTTCATTCTACTGCCAGACTTCATATTCAAATCTCAGGAGTGAACAGGACTTGAAAGCTCATCCATGCCTCCGCCTCTGATTACACCAAAATATTAGCCATTAAGGAAAGATTAGCATTCCATGGCGTCCTCGGAGATCTCAGAAGTGGATTCCATCGCCTCCCTTAGTAATGCATTCCAGAGGCTCATCGCACTCAGAGATTTTCCTCATGTCGAACCTAAATCCTGCTGGAAGCAATTTAAACCATTCCCTTTTGGCCTGTCTTTGTGTGGAGAAAGAGGAAAGCTCTTTGCCACTGCCCTCGCAGGGTCCCTTCACAGATTCCTTGGCTCCCACAAGCACTTCATTTACTGATTGAGAGGAAAGCCGGGGCGGGGAGAGCAGGAGAAGGAGAGAGAGGTCGTGGAGAAACACTGGCCTTCCCCTCCTGGTCAGCTTTTCAGAAGAAGCACTGAGGGCAAGAGGCCCCAGGTTTAACCCAGCTCTGGCTTCTCATTTTCCCTGGTTAAGTTTCATTCCCCTTTTGCCGCGTTGTGACCTACTTTCATCATAAGCGAAGTTCTCCCCTTGAAGAGTGTAGATAACATGCAGCCTGACACAGGGTGATGCGGCTGAGCTGCACAGCTACTGTGACCTTGTCCTTCATCTCCCGAGTAACATGAAGGAAGGAATAAAGACAATCAGGTTTTCTACTGGCGAAATCTGCTTTTCTTTCCCAGCAAAAGGACACTAGGAGACAAAGTATATTCTTCCACCCAAGACAGTAAATAAAAGAAAGAATGCTGTGGGTGTAGAGGACGCTTGGAACATTTCATTTTTGTAATTGTGCATTCTGACCAAAGAGCCACCACAAAAGACCAGTCTTTGGAAATCGAGGGGATTTGTGGTTGTCTTTTGGGGCTTGCTGGCTAGCCAGGATTCTGTTTCCATTTTTCCCATTAATCCTCAAGTTCTAGAAGAGGCCCCAAGATCCTGGGGCATCTGACCAGAGGCTGCTGCCAACATTTTCCCATGATGAGTACTGGAATGTGAATTAGCTGAGCACAAGGTGTTTGTGAAGTTTTTGATCCGTTTTTCCACCTGGATTGCTTTCTGGACCCAGAGGTTTATGGACTGCAATGTGCCACCAGGAACAAATGGAACAAATACTCTATTCGCTTCCTTGGGAGCTTCTTTTTTTATAACTTTTTATTTTTAAAATGTTCTTGCTCACTTCACTTTTGTTTCCTTTTTCTCTTTTCCCCCCGCTTCTAGTGTCTCTGTTTACACAGTTTAGAGATTGGGAAGATTTTGGGTAGTTTTCCAGATGCTTACGCACAAGTGTAATTGAGTCATTTATTTTTAGTGATGTCAAGACTTTGAGAACAGAAATAAAAGGAACATTGCACACTGACTAACGAAAATGTGAGAGAGTCCTCATTTGGGGAATGAAGATACAATGCATGTGATTATTTTCAAATGGAAAACTCTCCTCTCCTCATTTCAAAACTAGATTTGGAATATAATATGTTTTATTTTCAGCTTGTGGGGTCTCCAGTATCAAGTGAAATTATTCTATGCCCTTCTAGGGTGGGTGACTACCTGGTCACTCCTTCATGGAGAAGCCTCACATAAAGCCTGCCATTTTCTTCCCCTTTAAACAAGCGAGCCCTACTTGGATTATTTCCTGGATGGAAAATATGAGGCTTGTATTAAATATGTGTGGGACATCCTGAGATCCTCATAGCAAAAGGTCACTGAAACATCATCTGTCATTTAAAACAAAACAATTAAATAGATGCAATAACCTGTGTGTCTGATAGCTAGTACATTCCAAGCACATCAAGTTACTCTTCTATGCACCCAAATTTATTTTGGTGTAAATCAAACCTGGAATTGGAGAAGTATCATTTGTTCTTTACAAAGCTGTCACAAAGTGTTAATTGTATGAACACAGACATTCTTTACTTTCCTTTGATTCTCCCACCTTCCTCCTCCTCCCCCTTCCAAAAACAATATATAAGACAAGTATTAAATTGGCACAATATAAAACAGTATTTGCACATAAACTTCTAATTTATAAAATTAGTTAGTATCAGTTGAGTGTATGTTACACGCTAGGCACTGTTCCAAGTATTGTATATATCAAGGAGAGAGCACTAGCCCAATTTATAGATAAGGACAGAGATGAACAAAGATCTTGAGGAATTTCTAAGTTGTGCTATGAACCCAGAGAGTGCACATCTGGTGTCCTTGTTTGTACTCCCTGCAGTATGTGCCTCTCACAGCAATGAAACAGCAACTGACAAATGGAAGAAACATACAAGAAAGGTGGCAAACGGATATTATACTTAATACATGAACAACATTTGCAAAACAATGAGGACCAAAGCCAGATGCCTCCATAAAAAAAAATGGGCAAAGGACTGAATGGATAATTCACACATAGAAACCTCCAAAGGGTTAATAAACTTTTCAAAAATATCAAATCATAGTAAAATCAAAGAAAAATAAATTCAAACAGCGATCTATATTTCCTATTAAATCAAGTAAGATTATGAGAAAAAATGCTGTTCATTGTTGACATGGTGTGAGGAAACAGCCCCCCTCAAACACTACTGGTATGGGGTGTAAATTGTTGCAGCTTTTATGGAAAGCAAATTTTCAGTATTAACACAAATCTTTAAAATAAGTTTAATAACTCTACTTCTGGATATTTACTTCAAGTAAATAAAAAGGAGCACAAACATCCTTGTATAAAGATGCCAACCTTAGCATTATTTAACATAATGGTGCATCTTTATTATAAAATAGCAAACCATCACCAAAAATTATGCTTTTAAGGAAAATTAATAGAAATGGAAAATGCTCTTAATATATTATTAAATAAAAAGGGACTTTATATAATAGACTGTATAATTTGATTGTAACATTATAAAAAGCGTATTTATGCATAAAAGAAACACTGGAAGTCCAGAAAGTTAACAAGTGTTATTCCTCATGATGAAACTACTCAAGTATACATTCTTCTTCAATAAAAATGTATTATTTTATAAGCCAAACAAATGTATAGATTGTAACATTGGGGTAAATATATTGATGTATCTATAATGAATGACCTCTTGCAAATTAAATTTGAGCCCTGACTTTAGCTCTAAGAGTCCTGAATCTTCAAGTGGACTAAACAACTCAGACAAAAAGGGAAATAAATTGCATATGTCATTTTTTTTTTAATAGAACACAAATTCATGTTTCAAAAACTTTTTTTCTCATATTAAATTCAAAGAGGATCTTATTGTCCATATTTATATAAGAGACATTGGGTAACATTGAGTGATGCCTTCGCTTTGCTGCTGAGAAAGACACAGGAACTTTGTGCAAATGCACAGCCTTATAGCGGCCAACTAAAAAGGTCAGCACTGAGGAAATAAGAGTGAATAACTCAGAAAAGACATTTTTTTTTTCAGGGAAGTAAAGTAATATAGAGAACAAATTTTCCCCTAGAATACCTAACCTCTTTGTATAGGGATAGTTCTTAGAGAACCCTGAGGAACAGTCTTAGGTTGAAGAACAGTGTTTTCTCCCCAAAGTCATTTAGAATAGACAGTGTTAACAATGCAATAAACAACATTGTTCGCATATCAACAACTCAAAGTTTAATAGAACAAAAATTATAAGATTTTGGGGACTCAGAGAATCCTCTAGTAAAAATGTTTCTACATCCTATAGAATTAGCCTCAGATTAAAGTGAACAAGTATGAATTAAAGGGGTATGTGCCAATCCTTCTCCCTATAAAACATTTATAAGTAAATCTTACTACCCCCAAAAAAATAGATAGAAAATCAAAGAATGATAAAATGTTCAAACTTAAAAAGCCTATAGAGTTTCTATCATCCAGAAGTGATTCACTACTGGGGAGTCATAAAGTTCTTTGGAAATCTAATGAAAGCTATGAAGTCTCTCTCCAGAAATACACAGACTTGCACAAAATTTTACATAAAATTGAAGTGTAGGATTGACCTCACATTCATCCATAGTTCCTTAGGATAAGAACATTTGCCTAGTTCAACATTGTTTATCTGAGAGGACTTTAGAGCAAGATGCAGCTTTCTGCCTAATTAAAATTTCTTCTTTTATAAAATTAGTCCTTTCAAGTAAATGAAGTAACTTACCCAAGATTGTAAAGCAAATTAAATGGCAGACCCAGGATAGAAATAAATTCTTCTAACTCCCAGAAAACAGTCTTCGTTCTCCCACGTCCTTTGTTCATTTAGATTTTAAAACCTTGGTTTCCCACAATCCTGGTTAAAAAAGAAATCTCTATGACACACATCTATACAAACATTATGGAAGATTGAGGTATCACCTGGGAATACAACATTCAGGAAATACTTGGAGTAAATTTAGGCTCAAAGGGATATGACAAGTCACCAATACCCTGGTGTTTCAATGGACCAGAATTCATGACAGATACATATTTATTTTAGACAGTTTTCTCATTAATAAATCTGGAGCTAGCTTCTGATTATGGTCCAAACATCTGAAAGTCAAACATGTCTTGCGCTGGTTTTGGAAGCAGCAGCAAATACAAAATTCTCCAGCAACCCCAGTAATAAGAGTGATGATACGCCTGAAAATTGGAGGGGTGGGGCATAAACATCAACAATACCAAAGCCCTACGACTTATTTTCATGATAGTAATTGTTATTTTCTTTATTCACAAGGAGGAATATGTGACTCATGAGCAAAGGAGAACTGTAGGATGCTTTGGTGTCTGGGAACACAGACGGAAAATTTAGACCTTTCCTGTTACTTCACCAAACAACTGGACTGAATGTTCCTATCAATTGACTGCATGGTTATGTCTGTACACTGGTTTGGCCCAGAAAAATCCCTCTGAAGTGCCCTGTTTATTGGAGTCCTGCTCATCCTTACATACTCCTCACTAGATCTTACTGACTGCCTCATGAATCTTGTTTCCCTAACTAGATCATAAGTTATTCAAAGGCAGGAATCATGTTTCCCCTGCTACTTCAAACTGAGCATACTGCAGGTATTCAAAAATTGTTTGTTGATTGACCGATTAAAATGAGAAAACAGCCCCTCCCACCTGAATCCAGTCCAGCAGCATTCTGCTCGGACCAGGGTTAAGTTTTCCTGCCTGAGGAACCCCTGCTGATGCTTCGAGATCAAGCTGCAAATACCAACTCCTCTGCAACAGCCCCAGTAACAGAAAACTTCTGAGAACTTTTGGTGAAACCAAATAGCATGGTTCTTCTGCGGAGTTGAGGAACTCCCAGATACCTGGAAGGACAGTTCCCTCTACCCTTAGGAAGATTGTTTTAAACCAAAAGTACATTTCAAATGGTTCTCAACATTATCCTACTACCATCTTTACTTAAGATATAAGGAAGTCAGTGGAAATTCCCAGAGTAATAAGTTACTCTTAAACATCATTTTAATTAAATTGTGGGCCACCTGTATGATGAAATACCACACAGCCATTCAAAATAATAAAATATGTGGACTGATATGGAATTACATCTAAAATAAACTTTTACATTGAAAAATTAAAAAGTTATACATAAACATCGATTGCAATTGAGTAAAATTGTGAACGTACATATATAGACACATACAGGTGTTATATACGCATAGGAAATATTTGGAAGCGTCCATGAAAAAACCATCAATCATGATTCTCTCTGGAAGTGGGATTTGGAGCCTGGAAGAAAGGGAGAACTAGAACTTTAAGATTTCACTTCAAGTATTTGGTACTGGTCTTTAGATTTTGCAGTAAGCATTACTTCGATTACTTATGTTGTTTTAGAGTCAGCAGTTTTTATTTTTCCAAAGAGTCATGAGTCCAAGTTTTCAGCCCTCTGACCTCACCTGCTTCTCAGCAACCCCGATGTTCATGGGCTCCTACCACCCACGGCAGGAATGCCTTTTCTCCAGCTTACTCCTGCCAGTGCTCTTTTCTCTCAGGAATGACAATTCCTCTCTTATTTCTCTGGTGAACCCCCACTTACCCTTGAAGAGCCACCCAAAATCCCATCTTCTTTGTGACACTCCAGGGATGAAATAATTGCTTGTATTTCTGTGTCCTCAGAGCACTTGATACACATCTCTGCTAGAACATGTATAAAATTATATGTTTGAAAATTGCATCCATCTCTCCCCCTAGAGTGAGCTCCTTTAGGCCAGGATATGTCTGTGTTTTGTTCCTCTTTGGGTCTCTAGCACTTCACACAGTGCCTGGCACACAGTGAGTCCTTACAGAAGGGTTTAATGATTGCAAAAACTGCCAATCTGAATCCTGAGATCCCTTATATACAACCCTGAACACTCCAAATGTCCAAACAATTTTAGGTAACAATCTGGTTGCTAGTACTCTCAAAAAAATGTCTTTGCCTTCTAGGCCAAAAAACAAAACCCCCATTTGTATGCCGTATGTTAGCTCCGGATAGTGATTTGATGTTACAATCTATTATAGGTCAACCCAAGGCAATCCCTTTGACTGAATTAAAGATGTATAATCAAAATATAATTTCTTATTTAACACATCACACAGAGGATCCTAGGAAGCCTTTTAAGAGCGGTTTCTTGAATCAACTTGATTAAAGTTAGGGTGTAGTTTCCATTAAGTTCACACGTAACAAGTTTTCTTTCCATGTCAATGTTCAATAACTGACCTGATTTGAATGAGCTCCCTATTCCCAGTTACATGTCGCCTCTGAGAACTTCATGACCACCAACCTCCAGTGTGTACTCGACAGAAATACGGATTCCAGGAGTCTTGCCACTGAGCCTATAAACCAACAAAAAATAGTCTGAAATGAAAATAATAACTACAGCACACTATAGAACGTACTCTGTCATGTTTAATTCTTATAACAGCTCCAAGAGGTAGGGATTATTAACCTTGTCTTATGAAGGAGAACACTGAGGACCAAAGAAGTTAGCTGATTTGTCTGAGGTCACACAGCTACGAAGTGGCAGAGCCCCAATTAGAGCCACATCACTTGACTCCATTTCCTCGATTCTTCCCATGAAGCCATTTGGCCTCCCCCTAAAAGAGGTGCATACACCCAGTTTCAAACAGGAGACCTTTCGTGGGCAGTAAGACACCAAAACTGGAGGATTTATTTTTGTTATAGCAGCCACATATTTTTCTTCTTTTGTCATCTGCAACTGACCCATATGCTTATCTACTCATTAAACACTCAGTGAGAACCTACTGTGTACCAGACACTGTGGCAAGCACTTGGATGGAGTGTACTCCAAGCGATAAATAATGTGTTTCTGTGTCCCCAAGGCAAGTTCATAGATGATCTGGTGATTAGAACTCATTGACAAGTATAACTATGTTTATCTCAACAGAGCAATTTTTCCATAAAGAGAACAATTGCTATTGACATGTAAATATTAATAAAAGCCAACATTTATTGAGGACTTACTATCTTTTAGGCATCATTCTGAGAGCTTTACATATGCTGACACATTTAATACAACAACTCCGTAAGTTTGGTGATTTTTATTTCTCCCATGTGACAAATAAGGAAACTGAGGTACCAATGTGTTATCCAAAGTCAGATAGGCAAAAAAAAATGGCTAAGCCAGGATTAAAAACCAAGCTGTCTGAAGATAGAACTTAACCGCTATTCTCTACAATCTCTCAATTTAATATATTAAATTAATATGTTTAATTTAATATATTTAGTATATTAAATCTAGGGTCACCAAGATGAATAAGGCATCATTCCCGTCCTCAAGGAATGCGTGGAAGGAGACAAGTAGGTCGTACAATACACACTATACAAGGAGCCGTAGGAGCACAGGGACGGGGGTCTGAGCAGCATCTGCAATAACCCATATGCTGCCTTCCTATGGGCATAGCCCAGACTTCTTCTAGGTCCTGGGGTTCATTCACTGCCCAGACATCCTGGTAGGAGAAAGATGGGAGAGGAAAAGACAAGGGAAAGGATAATGGAAAGAGGAAAGAAAGGAAGGGGCTGATAAAGGAGATGCGTGGAAACATGGTTGCCTAACCACAGGCATTTATTTCACCTTGTGAGACATTTCTATCTCTCACAAAAGGTTAGAAGACAATATGTAAATCTGGTCAAATGTTAACAGAGATAGCTTCTGTGTAATGGGTTGTAAATGATTTTCACTTTTTTTCTTGATATTTTTCTACTTTTTTCTAACTTGCGATATCATTCATGTATTACTTTAAGACAATGTAAATTTGCTTTTGAAAAAAAAAGAAAAAAGAAGTATGAGCAGCCCCAAAATACACTCTTCAATATCAAAAGATACAAAGAATTAATCATGAACCCAATTGTCCAGAAGAGGGAAAAAAAAATCTATTTCTGACCATCTGAAAAAGCAAGTTGTATGGTAAGGTCCCACCCACAGCTCACAAAGTTCATTTGTGGAGGTCTTTCCTTGAATGCATGCGCTTGTGGTTAGTAGGTAGAAGGACTTCCCTTCCCCTGCCTTGTTTATTCTCTGTGTTTGCAGAGCCCTGACGTAATCTTATTTACATTGTGTCCCAGAGCTTTTTTGCCTAGACCCTAAGCCCTGTGACATAGTACTCTTAGGCAAGAACATAATAGGTGCTCATTGTGTTTATGGAAAGATCTAGCACCTCATGGAACGTGCATTTGACCTGGTGGCCATGTCTAAAACACAATCGTATCATTAATACCAATAACAGGGAAATTTTAGATACACTGTGATGTCCCTGCAAAGCATGAAAAATCCCCAGTTACACATCGCATTGGAATGCACCTCCCCACTGTGGGTACACAGGAGGTACTAAACTTGAGGAAATACTTGGAAGCCATTCTCTATGTGATTCTTTATCTTCAAACAGAAACTCAGATTACAAGGAGTAACTAGTCCCACAACCAGCAGTATCAAAAAAGTTTAAGTAGAATATATAACATTTATCAAATGAAAACAAAAAGAGCTCCCACTTGTAAAATATTTATGTTATGTCATATCTTTACAGGGGAGTTTATGCATAGTATCTCATTTCTTCTTCACAAAAACTCTGCAAAGTAGGTATTAAAATATCTATCCATTTCACGAGGAGGAAGGTATCACATGGTGTACTCGTTTGCCCCATTTCACACACCTAGAAAGAGGCAGAGTTAGGAGCTGAGTTCCAGGCTAATGAAGTCAAATGTCACAAGACAGATGCAGCTCAGATGAGTTCTAATCTGTGAAATATTAGAATCAAAACACTTAAAAAGCTCAAGTTGCAGCCTGCAGAGGCAACATCCTTTGGAGATGGTTTGGAGTGAAACATCAACTAATTTCTAGATCAGAGAGATGTTCAAGCCTGCCTACCTGTCGCAATGGAAGTGTGCGGTGAGACAATGAAACTACTTGTCTCCCGCTTTGTATGACACTCCCCTGTGGTGGGATGTCCTTAACCACGTGCAGGGATTCCAAGGTTTATTTGTACTTTTAAGTGGAATGCTGCAAAACTGAAAAGTTGTTAAACAGAAATAATGTGGTAATAAGAATGCAGACTCTGGAGCCAGAATTCTAGCTTTGCTTCTTACTAAAATATACCCTGGGACAAATCGCTTAACCTCTCTGTATCTTAGTTTCTTCATTTGTAAAAATTGGAATAATAATTTCGCCTACTTCATATAGTTGCTATCAAAATTAAGGGAGTAAATCCATGTAAATGGGTGAATTCATGCTTAAAACCATGCCTACCACATACAACGCATTTTCAGCCAAAGAAAACTGCTGTTTTTATTTTTTTCTTTAGTATATGTCATTCACATGCTCAGAACAGGGTGATTCGTTCGGGATAATTAAGAAAAAAGTCTGCTTGAATTGTTAAAAAATGTGGATTACAGATTTTTTTTAGAATCCATTATGCTACTTTCAAAAAAGATACAGGTATTTAAACTAAACTAAATTAACTAAAAGGTATTACTGCATGAAGTTTTGTTGGGAACCTAGTTTAAAAATGTATGTTAACAGTCTGCTTATAAATGAATATGTCCTTTGGAAAGTGTCTTCTATTAAATAGTGTAAGTATTCCATCACATCACATTATTTACTTGGCTAACTATCACTTTCCTTACAAAAAGCAATTTCGTAGATTAAAAACAGCATTGAAAATCATCTTTAAGATAACTGATGTCAACCTTAGTCTGACCAGAACCCCAAACCACCCACACTTCATGTCACATGGATTCTGTGAAGAGAACTTATATTCTCATTTCAGTCCGTCTTTAGAAAGTGCTTCCTCAGATTGGGCCGTACTCTTTCTCCTTAAGCCGTTCACTCTATGTCACTGCTTCTTGGAGTCACGCTGAATGAGTGTCATTCCTCTTCTTGCTGATAGCAGTTTGAGAATCTGAAGATGGCTATTGTATCCTTCCCTGAAACCTTCTCCCTGAAAAACATCCTCAGATCTTTGGACTATTTTTCATTGGCATGACTTTAAATACATTATACACCTTGTTCATTTTCTTCTGGACTTTTTCCTTTTGACCTTTTTCCTCCTCTATTGGGATTACAAGAATTGAGCATGATATTCTAGGTATAATCTGATCAGAGCAGAGTAATAAGTAAGGTATTGCTTCGCTTCTTCTGGACCCAAGATTAATCTTGATGTTTTGATAGTCGTTGACTCTCTAAACTTATACCAAATTTAGCATCCTTCCACTCTTTTTCTTTTTTTGAGTGAAGGAGGGGGCGGTATTAGTCATGGTTCTCTGGGGAGATTGTAAATATATAATATAATATGATAATATAATATAATATAATATAATATAATATAATATAATATAATATAATATAATATAATATAATATAATTATAATATAATACAATACAATATATATACATACATATATATATAGCCAAAATTGTGTGCACATTTTAAGAAAAAAACTATTAAAATTGTAATACTCAATATATACTGATAACAAAAGATGAATACAAGTCACGTTTGACTTTGCAATTACAAGAGGTGCTCAAAGTGGTTACCATCAGCATCCAGACACTTCTGATTACGGTGAACTACTGCTTGAGCAACGTTGACCAAAGTGTCCACTTGTAAACATTTTTTTGGTATCTCCAGATACACACACACACACACACACACACACACACATTTAAATTTATATATATATATATATATAAATACATATATAAAAGGACTCTATAGTCTTTAGTGAAGTACAGACACATCAGAAGAACTGAAACCTTGATATACTATGTCTATAGTATTTCCCTTGTTAACCAATTTTGCAACTTTATTGAAAACGAAGTTAATCCATCATGACCAGGTCTCTGTGGCCCCATCTGGTCCCTAAGGATATGTGCGGAAGGAACTTGCCTTTGGGGACCCTCTGGTCCGTTCGCTTGCCTACAATTCTCTTCTTGCTTTGGGACTGATCTCAAGACTCCCTAACTTTCCTGCCTTTGCTTGGTTAAATATTCTTGACACTCTGACCCATTTTCTTCATTTCCTATTTGGTTGATTCTCTGGCTGGTGACTTATGCTTCTTTAAATTGGATTATGGTCAAATTGGCTTTCCTTCTCCAATCTTTGGTAGCCATCTTCCACCATGAAGGAAAGCATTTCCTCTCCTGGCTCAGAACATTCAGTTATGCTCCCTCCCAACAAATGAATGCCAGCAATGACTGCCCCGTCCTGATGGCTCCCATACATACTTATTAACCCATCCCAACTTTTAAACCTTCTTTCTACAAATGAATCTGCAAAATCAAGTCTCTTTATCTCTTCAAATACAAATGAGAATTAGATCAGAAGTACAGTCTGATCTCAGCCTACTGAATCCATCTAGATGTGCTACAATAGAACTGACTGGGTAATGATTTAGAATAACCATGTTGACTAAATGTCAAGACTCTGAAATGAATCCCAGTTATACTCTCTGAGTCCTTGGCAAGCCATTTCTTCTCTGCAAGCCTCAGTTTTATAATCTGTATAAAAAGATGGTCTGACCAGAAGGCCCCCAAGGTCCACTTTAGCTCTCAAATTCTATGGATCTCTTGATCTACTGTAAAGTTGCCCATTATTAACTCATAACATTTGTATGGCACAGCCTGACCCAGCTATTAGCAGTATAATCACAACTTTGGAGGCAATGAAAGGATAGTTTTTAAAGTAATCAAACCCACTTTCCTTTTCTCTCTCTCTACTTTTCCTGTTTGTTCTTCCAGTTCCCCAAATCTGAATGTATTATGGTGAAGGAGGTGCTCCTTTCTAACCTGAATGACAATGAGGAGTACTGGAAAAGTCATGACAACGCTTGTCCTCAATTGATCCAGCCAAAATTGCAGATGCAAGAGCTTCAGATAGTCATCCCAACTTCTGGGTGCTTGTCCAAACCAAACCTCGGAGTCCTTGGATTTGGGCCCTTCTTTTAAGCAGAAATAAATTGAGAGCTTGCACTTTCTTTCTGTCTCAAAAGATCTTGGGAATTTGGGGGTAAAACCAAGCCATAAACACAAATAGATATGCTGTCACACACAATGCGCACTTGTATAGATGTCCATACACATCCCAATGATTATTGGAACTGCATCATAGGATCCCGCACTCTTCCAAAACATCAAGAAGAGGCCAGTTTTCCAGAATATGAGGATGTCAATTTAAAAGTAGCTAGAAGGATGAGGTCTCCAGGAGGCTGCTGAATATTTCCAATGATGGCTTTGGCTGGAGTGACCCACGGCATGGTTTTGCCCATGATCTGATTACAAAGCATTGTCTTCATTTACATGCTATGTTTGAATAGTGGAGGCAGTTTGGCAGAATTAGGAAGAAGAGATTTCATTGCCATATATCGTTTAACACTAATCGATTAAAAAAAATTTTCTATATAACATACTATATTTATGAGACAGTGAAGAAGTAGGGGTCTGAGAAAATGAAATGAGAACAGAATTAAGCAAGAGAACACCAGTAGGGAGCTCTGGCCTTGATGAGACTAAAAAAAACGTTTAATTCTGAATTCCATCATGCTCTGAAAGCATCAGTTGATTTTCCAAAAGTTTCCATTCATTATATTCTAGGGTATTCTGTAATCCAAAGTCTAAACAATATGTTCTTTTTTTTTTCTATTTCCACATTCATTCAGTAAATATACTTATTGACAATGTATTTTGTACAAGGCATTATTTTAAGCATTGTGGAAAGTATAAAGGTATATAAGGCATTGTTCTGTTTTTTGTGATCTAATTGTCTAATGGGCAGACAAAATAGATATACATGTGACTATGTTACATTACTCTGCATGGATTATTAAAGAATTAATTAAAGAAGAGGCATTTAAAACTATAAATTAGGCTGTGAAGGAATGGAAGAGAAAACCACATGAGCATAGATGCAGAGGCAAAAAGTACAAAGTTATTGTTAAAGAGAAAACCATAGGCCCAAAATGGCATTACTCATGCTAAAATCCCACGATATCAAGCGTAGATTTAATACCTGATCTAATTGCAACTTCAACTTCTCCCTGAAACATAATCTTAATCAACCAGCCTGGAGTTTTCTAGTCAAGCACCAGTAAAGTAATCTGCCCGAGGGCTTGCTTCATCCCCATACCCAAAAGAAAGAAGACGCAATCTATATGATAAAAACGATCGCCATTCCTGCTCCACCCCAAAAAAAGATGTCCTGGTCTGAAAATAATCCTTTCTTTTCTTTTGTTAGTAGCTCCCTTGCTCCACCCTCTTCCTGCAAAAACTTGGCATTTTGTACAAGCCCTTCAAGCCAGTGCCCTTCTATTTGCTATTGTGTTTCCCTGAAAATAAGACCTAGCCGGACCGTCAGCTCTAATGAGTCTTTTGGAGGGAAAATTAATATAAGACCTGGTATTGTGTTATGTTATGTTATGCTATATAAGACCCGGTATTATATTATATATTATATTATATTATATTATATTATATTATATTATATTATATTATATTATATTATATTATAATATATTATATTATAGACCCGGTCTTATATAAGACCCAGTCTTATTTTAATATAATATATATGAGACCCGGTCTTATATTATATTAAAATAAAACCGGGTCTTATATTAATTTTTGCTGCAAAAGATGCGTTAGAACTGATGGTCCGGCTAGGTCTGATTTTCAGGGAAACACGGTAGATGAGGTGCTGCCCAATTCACGAATTACTTAATACAGCCAATTAGATCTTCAAATTTACTTAGTTGAATTTTGTTTTTTAACACTATTTTAGAGGAGGACTCAATCCGTGTGGTAGAATGTTAGAGGAATGGAGGGGGAAAGTCTTAGAAAGTTAATAGTAGGTTGGGGCCAGTTACAACTTTGAATCTCACACTGACAAGTCTGGCCTTTATTTACTAGAAATGGGAAGTCAGTGACGATTTGGAGCAGGGAATGATTTGAGCAGAGTGTTGCGTTCAGAACACTGATGTCCAAGTTGGGTGCAGGGCTGATTGGAGTCAAGAGAGCTTGAGGCCACGGTGACCAATTACCAGGCTCTTTCAGTCAACTCAATGCCAGATAATAATGACTTCGCCAAGGTGGGTGGAGATTGGAAGGCAAAAATAACAACTATAAGAACAAATGCGGAAGAATTAGACACTACATATAGAATGAGAAAGAAGGCGATATAGAAGATTCTGGAATTTTAAACTGGGATGATAGAAACAATATGGTTCTATTGAGGGACATCCAGTGTATGAGGGATAATATTAGGTCAATTTTAAATATTTAAGGCACTTAAAATATTTATCTTTCACTGAGCTTGTGAGAAATCTACCTTTTCAAACATAGACTTGAAATGTGAAATAGTGAAGTCTGGTGATACCCCCACTTTGTTTATAAACCTATTCTGAATTCCAAGCAAGGGAAATAGGAACACTTCATGTTTTCTTTGTGTAGTCACCAATAAAACTGATTACCCAACATCCATTCACTTCTATTGCCTTATCCACATTGCTGACAATAATCAAAACAGAACACAAAACGGGTCCATGAAGCATATTCATCCTTGCTTTCACAAGGCTGCAAGTGATAGCTTGTGAACAACCAACAACTGGAGAAAATGCGCCCAGTCCGGATTGAGAAGTCATTAGCATCAAACCCAGAAAAGGACTTTCTAGTATCAGTGATCGTGGGAACAAATGACTCCCCAAGGAAATGGTGTGTTCTCTTAATAGCTCACACATTATCCAGGTTAGTTTGATCAAGTGAAACAGAGCTAGCAGGGATACAAATTACTGAAATGGTGGCAAAGACAAGCTTCTATGGAAAAGAAAATTTGAGGTACAAAGGAGATTAAAAGTTAACTTTTTAAATAGAAACAAGGAGGGGGTTTACAACTTGAAATATGTTTGTTTATGTTCTTATTCCATTCCAATGCCCAAGTACCTAAAGATGAGGAATTTCTGGGGGGAGGGGGAGTTAGTGAAAGCCTGTCTGTACTCTCTAATCTTGCCCTGTAGTAACCTTTGGGGGTAGAAGTCTTAGCCCGTATGTCTTCGGAGGGAGAAGGGTGTGAGAACAAACCCCGAGACGATGAGGGCTCTTCTTCACTCTGGCAATCCTTCAGCGAACAGCGTTCTGTTAGGGTCAGAAGCACACATTTCATCTTCTGTCTGGAGTCAGCAGTAGAAAAGAATCTGCACACATAGGCAAACTGTGACTCAAGCGCACAGTTCTGGTTTGGCATCAATGAACTCAATTGTCCCATATCCTCTGATCAGAAGACATTGTGGGGCGCACATCAGAGCTCTTCACTCAGATGCTGTCAGGCAGTCATGATCCCAAAATAGCCATGAGGGCCCCAGAGGATGAGAGGAACCCACATTTTCTATGGCCTTCTGACAACAGTCAGGGGGGTTTCAGGATGACATATCTCAGTAAAGACTGGAGCCACTTCAAATTAATTAATATTCATAATTATTAACACCATAATTATAAAGTCGGTCATTCATACCACTCACTCATTCAACATGGATAAGAACATTGGTGACTAATTACATGAATCCCAACTCACACTTGCGTCCCCGTTGATGGTGGACAGTGCAATCTCACAGTCATTGCCAGCATATACTCACCAACCAACACCTGAGTTCTCTGTTGATGTTACCTCCACCTATAGGGGAGGAAACTGGAGCTCAGAGAGATTAAATGATTGGTCCAAGATCTCACAGCTAGAAGGAGGCAGAACTTAGACTTTATCCCAAACCTTCAGTCTGAGTCCCTTGGACTTTTTTATCACTATCCTACACAGTAAGGAGGTCATGTGCATTAATTGGTACATGCATCAAATCTAAAATCCACATCATCTCTAATTATCCCAAATACACACCGCACACTGGGCGAGTTCCACTAGGGGAAAAAATCAGTGATGCGGTTTTTCCGGCATGATGTGGTCTAAATGCCCAGTTGAGCTAAGGTTTCCCACCTTGAATGGATTTCTTGGCAGTAGTCATGTGTTTATTCATTCCATATAAATCCAATATTTCCTGAGTATCTACTCTGTTCTAGGTATAATGCTAATTACATGAATCACAACTCACATTTGCATTCCAGTTGATGGTGGACACGTATTCTTTTTTTCTCTCTATAACAGGTAAGATTATTCACTCGAGTTGTAGGTGTACTGAGAATGGTACTCCGCAATAGGCGATGGAAACAAGCTTATCAATAACCGTTGTGAGCCCCCTGTTTAAGGCTGTCCTTGAAGGTGTGCTGTAGCTTTCCAACAGGCCTAATGAGTGATCTTCTGCTAGCAGGGAGCCCCGTGGAAAGAGGAGTGAATAGTCTTTAGACATGGCACAAAGACCAAAATACACTGCTAAGAGATCAATAATGAAATATCATTGAGGACTTGTTGTGGAGCAGGGAGGCTGAACACAGGTGGGAATGTAGGCTGTTCCCTGGACTTGGAGTCAGAAGATCTGGGTCTCAGCCTTGGCTCTAACCCTTTTCCATGAAGAAAACTTGGACAAGTTACTTAACCAGTCTGAGCCTCAGTTTTCTCCTCTATAAAATGGGAATACTAATGGTTCCCATACAACCAAGAAGTTACATGAGATAGTCAACATTCTTTATATTCCAGGAAGTTCTAATGGGAAACTATTCAGATAAGCTTAAATCATACTCCAACGTTTGCTCCCTTACATGTGAACTAAGAGTTTGGTGAGAACAGGATGTCACAGATATTGCTTTCTCTATCCTTTAGCAGAGGAACTGGTACACTGCTGGCAATGAATAGGTTTTTGTTAAACAATAGTGTGCATCTTTCATTCTCCTTTTTCTATTTGCTGGTCACTTCACCTCCTCTTAATTATCTCCAGAACTCACAGTTGCTTTATTATGAGAAGCAGAGAGGGCTGCTTTGGAAGGAATCATTATTATATCCTCTTTCTCTGCTTTGCCCTCCCTCTGGGCTGGTCAGAAAGCTATCTTGGGCTAGTTGGATAAGACCACTGAGTACAGGGCATTGATACCAATCGAGTAGCTAAATCCCAGGCCTCTGGCTTAAATATGGCTACTGCAATTCCTTACATAAGTGAAAATCTTGACCAAAAGAGAGCAAAAAGTTTAGCCTGGCTGCATTTGGAACCAACTATAAACTAGTAAAAGAAGGAACAGGAAGACTGTCCACGAGACTGTATCAATAGCCCTAGTGTGAGAAGGCTCAAAGAGTCTGGCCTAAAGCTTGAGCTGCCACAGCAGTGAAACTGTTTCTAATTTTAGAAATATTAAATAACTGATAATGACATGACCTTGTTAAAGAACCATGTTGAGAAAAAAAGGGACACTGTTAAAAATAGCATGCAATCTTTCAGCTGAAGGTTCCAGGTAAAATATGGGTTCACATCCATAATATAGGCTCCAACACCCCACATTGCTGCCAAATGTGTCAAGTCCGAGGCTCTTGTGTATTCTGGAAGGCATCCATTTTAAGCACCCAGGAGGGAGCCTTTTAGCATCCCTAAGGTGTGAGAGAAGATATAAGCTTTGGGAAAACAAAGAGAAATCGCACTGAGTCTTTGTTCTTAAGGAGCCGAAAGTCTAGTCATCAGCCTAGTGGCGACTCCACAACATCATAATTTTAATATGTGAGGCTGTACTGCAGCTCACAAAACCTAGCTGGGGAAAAGCAGCCCCATGCCTTGCCTGGGAACGTCTGAAATGTCGCTGCTGGCATCGTATCAAACAGGAATCTGAAATGCAAAACCTAAATAAAGCCAGCAGGCAGGCCCCACTCTGGGAGGACAGAGAAATAGAAGACGTGGCAGGTCTGGAAGGTGGACAGAACCCCAGACAGCGTCCCTAGCCTGCCCAGCACCGCAGATGTGCACCTCTACGGCTTGGCTACCTCGAGGATCATTAAATGCTTTTAGCAAAGCTGTCTCCTAGGAGTAACCAGCTTTCAAAGCCAAATTGAAAAAGGTCCATCTGATCATGTAATTGGAGAGAAAGTAGGATCCGTGCCATGATAACACATTAGAGGCATTTGGAGATGAAAGAAAGTAAAAGGTGGTCTAATAATTAGCAGGGGCCTGAGAGTGGGGAGATGTGGTGCTTCTGGAGGCAACACTGGAATTCATTTACCTTCAGATGCCAGCAGTCATTCCCGATGTTCCCCTAAACACAGGAAGAATTTGCCGAGCATACGTTGGTGGGATCTCATCTGAATTTCTTCTTATCTACAAAACCTCCAACCCTACAGTTTAGAGGAATGATTCTCAGCAGAGGGCAGTTTTGCTGCCACCCTCACCCCCACCCCCCTGCCTGGCCCGGGGACGTTTGGCAGGCAATGTCTGGAGACATTTTTGATTGTCCCAACTGGGAAGGGATTTTCTCTGGCATCCAATGGGTAAACACCAAGGATGCTACTAAACATCCCATAATGCAAGACACAACAAAGAATTATTCAGGCCAAACGTCAATAGTGCTGGGGTTGAGAAATCTGGTTTAGAATAATGGATGTTTTCTCACGTTTCATGCTTTGCAGGCTTATTTTATTTTATTTTATTTCATTTCATTTCATTTTTATACCTTGAAAGGCAACACCCATCTAAAACAAAGGAACGGGTTTGCCTTACCATCATTATAGTAATGAAAAAGTCCCAGCAATTAAGAAGATTCATTTCCCTTAGGGGTTCTTATAGAATGGAGAGCTTGGGAAGGGGGACGGGCTACTATAACATTGTCAATGTCAATTTCTTTTTGAGAATTTGAGATTTCATTTTGTTCCTGTATTTGACGGCAACAAAGGACTCACTAGATGCTTCTGGGACCTCAAACAATGATTTGGAAAAGCCAAAATGTGAAGATGCATGATTTTCTATTTGCTGGGAGTGGGTAGGACCACACTAGTGCCTGAAAAGATCTTCCTAAATGGCAGACTGAATCATGTCATTCTCTTCTTAAAAACTTCAATGGCTCCCCACTGCCCACAACACAAAATACTATGCTGTTCTCTTTGCTGTGGTTCCTACTGATCTCTCCAACCATATCATTTCCTGGATCTTCCCAACTCACGTCTTTTACCCTAGTCATTCTGAATTTCTTGTCTTCCCCAGAACTAACAATCTTACCCCATTACCTTTCTTGTTTTCACACATGGCAGCTTCCTTCTTCCTGCAAGTTCCTCCACTCTGTTTTTCATTTAACTCCTAGCATTCTCAAAAACTTATCTCAAATATTTGCTCACCTGACATACATCCCTGCCCAATACCCAGCCTGAGTCCAGTGCACCTCTTGTGGCCTCCCAGAAGCACCTATACCTACCTCCAAGATAACACCCATCATTCTGAATTTCAAGAAATTGTACATCGCCTTTGGGCACTTTGAACAGAGAGAAGCCCCTGTTCATCTCTGCACATACACCAACCTCTCCATCCCCTCTCAGACCTAGTGCGGGGCTTGGGTCCCAAACAAGCTTTCAACAACAATTTGGGGAAAGGAAAAAAAAGAAAATGAGAGAGGGACCGAGAGTGACAAAGAGTGAGAGAAGAGAAGAGAAGAGAAGAGAAGAGAAGAGAAGAAAAGAAAGAGAAAGAGGGAGGGAAAAAAGGAAGAAAGAAAAAAGAGAAGGAAGGAGAAAGAAAGACTGGGAGGGAGGGAAGGAAAAGAAGAAAGGAGGGGGAGATGAGAGGGGGAGAGAGAGCAGAGAAAGGGAAAGAGAAGAAAATAGAAGGAAGAACTCTGCTCTTGTCTCTTGTTCAGAAAAGATTTCTCTGATCCCTCAGATTTAAGTCAAATCCCTACCTTAACTCTTTAAGAACCACATAATTCTTTCATAGAACTTACCACATTTATCATTTTAGATGTATTACCACGAGTATTTATTACTACTGTGTTTCCCCGAAAATAAGACCTAACCGGACAATCAGCTCTAATGCGTCTTTTGGAGCAAAAATTAATATAAGACCTGGTCTTATTTTACTATAATATAAGACCAGGTCTTTAATATAATATAATATAATATAATATAATGTAATGTAATGTAATGTAATGTAATGTAATGTAATGTAATAATATAATATAATATAATATAATATAATATAATATAATATAATATAATATAATATAATATATATCCAGTCTTATTTTACTGTAAGACCAGGTCTTATATTAATTTTTGCTTGAAAAGATGCATTAGCACTGATTGTCTGCCTAGGTCTTATTTTCGGGGAAATGGGGTATGTTGTAAGCTCCATGAAGTCAGCATCTGTGTTTCCATGGACCATTGTACATCAGTATGTAGTTTGCCTATCAAAGTTATTTGCTTAATAAATGAAAAGGTAGGCAGACTGGTGAAGCAATTCCAGCAGCTAATTTTACTAATAAAACGTCAGCCTCTCTGTTTTCTTTAGAAACAAGTCTGGGAGGTTAGATTTGGTCTTTTTACCTCCACGTAAACTCGTCCATATTAAAAAAAAAAGAAAGACTTCTGCTTCTCGGTAGAACTGTTCAAAAGCATTCAAGACAGTGGCATACACATTCTCACTTTAAAAATCAATCCCAGGAGCAATTTATTACAGGGAAATTTCCTGGACTCCAAGAAGCACCTTGAAGTCAGGAGATGATTAATTTGATATAACTGAAGAGCTGCAAACATCTGCTCCCCGTTGACATCTGCCTCTCATTAAGTTACAGCCCTCTGTCTCCCTCTGCATTGGGGGGCTGGCTTGTGTGCTGATCTGGTAACTCTAATTATATGGTAAGCCTGGTGCTCAAGGCACTTGTGCCAGCCACCTGGTGGGGGCTCAATAAAAACTTGCTCTAGTGCACTGTACTCCATAGCCACCCGAGCACTCTGTAAGTCCTCCATCGCTCCTGAAGAATAGAAATACAACATTGTAATGAGGTTGGCGAGTACATTTTCATCTCAATGACCTGGTGAAGCTGTGTCTGGATAAAATCAAACCCTTGGTTGATTCAAATTAACAAATCAGTTCCATGAGAGATCTTCCAAATCTATTATTTTGGCATCAGGTTTTATAAAAATAGCTCTTTAATTGGTGTCTTACTCCATTATCCCTTTCCCACCGATTCTGCTCCCAATGTAATTGTCCTAAAACACATGTGGTATACTGAGCCATCCTATTCAGAAACCTCAGAGGCTCTGCCTTACCCCTGAGCTCGTACCAACTTCCTACCCTTGACTTCTAAGGCCATAAACCTAACCTCCGTCCTAGTGTTTCCCTCCAAACAGCCTTGACTTTCAGCATTCAGTCTCACTTCTTGCTTCCCAATCCTGCTTGTACTCTTCCCCCTTCATATCTTAGCTCATGGAACTCATGTAAAGCCCAGGTGCCGTATAGTGCCATCTGGATACCGTGCTGTGCCAAAGGAACATCAACCCAGACCAAAAATGTAAAGTTAGTTAACTGTTTAGAGCGATCTTTCATGCAAACACCAAAAGGGAGAACATGCTCGTAGCACATAGAAAAACATCCCCAAACCTGTCTTTTCCCATTCCGTGCTCTCATTTTTCCCCGTTTGTCAAGGCTCATCCAAAGTCTGTCTCCTCCCTGACTTTAAGCATCTACTCCAAGGTTTCCTTTGAACCCACATTCAGGTCTTTTGTCTCCCTGCCTAAGTTCTGCATATCTATAGTAGTCCCCCCTTATCTGTGGGAGCTACATTCCCCATTGGATGCCTGAAACTGAAGATAGTACTGAACATATACTCGTATATATATAATGCTTTTCTCTATACATGCTCACCTTTTCAGTTAAAGGAAACACTTTTCAGCTTCTCTTTGGCATCTCCTAATGGCCAGCTTCACTACTCTTGCACTTTGGGACCATTATTAAGTAAAATAGGGTTGACTTGAACAAGTACTGTGATACTGGACTAGTCCACTCGATAACTGATAAGGCTTCTGAGTGACAAAGGGGTGGGGAGCACACCCAGCGTGGATACTCTGGACAAAAGGAAGACTCCTGGCCTAGGCCAGACAGAGCAGAATGTCATGAGATTTCATCACACTACTCAGAATGGTGCACAATTCAAAACTTATAGATCGTTTATTGCTGGAATTTTTTACTGAATATTTTCAGACTGCTGTTGGACATGGGTCACTAAAACATGGAAAGTGAAACCACGGATACGGGGTACTGCATGTATCATTTCAGCCCTTCTGGCTTCTTTGAATTTTCCTATAAGCCCCAGAATTGACCTACCAAGCAAAAATTCTTCCTCATTAGAAGACAGGGTAAAAGGAAGAGACAGAAAAAAAGAAAAGGTTTCTCATATAGTTTGTCTTCTTCCCGTCACATTCTTAGAGCTCACTCTGCATGGAATGCCCTCTGCCCATTTCTAATTGTCAATAATCTAATCAATCATCAAAGCCCAGAACAAGAGAGTCTTCCTCCTTGAAGCATTCCAAGATGCCCCCTTAGAGAACTTTACACATTTTGTCTTGTCTTTAGCTTTTGGTTTAAATATCTTATTTCCACTTTCGAAAATTAGGACTCAGGATCATCTGGCAAGCCCCTATTTGCTCTTCAATCCTCACATAGATATCACTTCCTGGGAAATGACTTTTGTCACTGTCTTTCCATCTTTGGTTGGCCATCGCTTTGATGCCACAAAAACCAGGACGCACTTGATACACCACAATGAAATTCAATAGGTGTCTTTGTCCATTAGGGAACCTATAACAAAATACCATGAACCAGGGAGCTTGTAAACAACAGATACGTGTTTCTCACGGTTCTGGAGGCTGGGAAGTCCAACACCAAGGCTCTGCCAGCTTTGGTGTCTGGTGGGGGTGGACTTCCTGGTTCATGAACAGCTGACTTCTCACTGTGTTCATAAAGGCACTAATCCCATTCAGGAGGGCTCCACCCATGTGACCTAAGCACCTCCCGAAGGCCCCACCTCCAAGTACCAACACCTTGGGGATTAGGTTTCAACATGTGAATTGGGGGGAGGGTGCTGTGTACAAATATTCGGTCTATAGCAGTGGACTTTTTACTTATCTATATTGTCTCCTCTCACTCCAGACTCATGTACACCTTGGAAACAGAGAAGTCTCTTGTTCATCTTACATCCTTAACTTTATCTAAGTACCTGGCCAAAAAAGTATGTTCTCAGAAAATGTGTGTGCAGTGACATGTTTGCTAGTTTGGGTATTCCCCACCATATCTAGTTCTGTGCTTTACTCATACCACGTGCTCAAAAAGTATATTCGGAATTGAATTCAGCATCTATGAAACTTTCAGTTTGATTGAGTTTCCTTTTTCTTGACATAATTCTGTATGGTGGTCTAAAAATATTTTCAAAGTTAAAAAATGGTAGAGGGAAAACAAAGGATTAAAAATAAACTGGTTTGACCAGTTTCTTGCCCTCTGGATACAAAGCCACGCTTGAAGCTTTGTTGGAGGAAATCATAGTCTCAGGCAAAGCTAATAGTCTGAGTGTGGGTCCTTCTTCTGCAACCTGCAAGGCTGCAAGACCTTTCATTTCTGTATTAGAATATTCTGTTATACTAGGCTCATGTGGCTCCTTTGGTTAATGGTGACAGAAAATGTGACTCCAGGGCCACATAACTGTGAATACTACCAGCCTAGAAGCTGGAACAGATTGATACGATTGGCAAACCCCACCTAGGCTGCTCTTTGCAAGATGGGGGAGAAAATACAGTGAATAAACTTAATCACTCTTATGAACTGTGCAATTAATCTCCAGCACCCCTGGACTGCTCTCCAGGCTCCATAACTTAGACCAACCCACAGAGACGGGCTCATTGACTATGCTTCCAACATAATGCATAATGGGAAAAATTCACACACCAGAATTTATTCTTTTGAAATGCAGTTCTCCTCCTGCAATGGGGACTTGGAGGAAAGAGGACATATTTTTTTGGCCAAGCTTTTGAGTCAGAAGTTCAGGGTAAAGGCAGCCTGGGGAAAGCAGATACTGTTGGTTGCCTCTGCATGTTCTTAGCTCCAGCCCCAGGGATGGGTCATGAACCCATTCCCCTTGACAGTAATTGGTTTAGATGGTGGCATGGATGTAATTCAAGCCAATGAGGTGTGAGAAAATCTGTTGGAGGATTTTGGGGAAGCTTTCCTTTAAAAAAAAAAAAGAAAACAGAAAACACACATAGGAAAAGCTGGTCTCTTTTTCTCTCTGGACATTGTCATGCCTGGCTGTGATATTTACAAGTACAGCTGCCATCTTGCAACCAAGAGAGAACTGAGCCTGAGGACAAAGACAGCATGGCAGAGGTGAAAGATAAAAAGACCCTGCTTTCTTGATACTAGCATTGTGCTGCTGAATAACCAATGTTAGGGCCCCCTTATCCCTGGATTTTTTGTCATGTGGAATAATACATTTCTTTATTGGGTAAGCCACTTAGAATTAGGTTTCTGCTGTTACTTGAGGCCAGAATAATCTTAATGCATTCAGTTTACTGAATTGGATGAAACTTTTGAAGATTTTCTTTTTTATTAAAAAGCATAGCTCTTACACATCCTGCATCATAACAAACATGTAAGACCCAGTACCTGTTTTGGTCACTTTCCCCTCATGGCCCTAGTCCTCTGTCCCTGCTGTGGACAGTGTCACCAGCTTTCATCCTCAGCTGAGTGACCCACTGATTTAAGGTTAAGGTCTACACTGAACTACTGAATCTATGTATCCCCTTAATTTCCTGCCCAAATCCCATACCACGCTTCCCTTAGACTTAGAGAACACGCACTTTCTAAACCAGCTCCCTGACATCTCTTGCAGGAAAGGGAATCTAGACCGTACGCAGGCAGAGGCAAGCTATGTGATCTTTTCCATGTCCATCTATTCCGTTTATTAAGTTCCTGAACGCAGCCAGCACTTGGTTAGGCATTTAGTGAATTAAAGAGACAAGTTACCTAACCTCCAAGGGACTTCAAGCTCTGAAGCACCATCCTTCAAACAACCACCTAGGCGTTTCTATAGAACGCATCAGTTTATTTCAGTTTGTTTAGTATTTAGTGAGCAGTAAATGTATTCCATGCCTTCTGTTAGGCATTGAAGATACAAAAAGAAATGAGCCCTAGATTCATTCAACAAACATATAATGAGTGTCTACTTTGTTCCACCCAAGCAGTAGGAGTGAAATTGTGATGAAAAAAAATATATATGCGGATCTTGCCCACAGGACCATCTATGATAGAGACAGACATTTATCATATATTCACCCAAACACTAGCTGAAAGGGAGGAGTAGGACAAGAGAGAACATTCTACGCAGAGGGAACTGCATGTACAAAGGCACTGAGGCAGAAGGGGGTGATGCAATTCAGAAAAATCAAAGGACAATGTGACTGGAGAACAATGAGCAAGGGGAAAACTGTTTCAAGGTGTGGCTGGAGAGGCAGGAGGCAAGAGCTAGGTCACAATGTGCTCTTTATACCATATTAAGGAGTTTGAACCTTTTCCTAAAGGTCTTGATGTGACACCGGACATTTTTAAACAGGAGAGTAAACTGACCAGACTTTTGCTGTCAGGGCCAAGCCTGGAATTAGGAAAACTAGCAAAGAAATAAACATGAAATGAGGAATGACTTAACAAAAGGCGTGGCAATGGGAATGGAGAAGAGAGGATAGGCAAGAAACATCAGGTAGGTGGGAACAGCTGAAGATAACGCCCAACATGCTATTGGAGGAGAAGGTGAGGAAGAAGGATGAAGACATGCAATGATTTTCAGATTTCAGGGGGAGTCGGTTGGAGGAAGAGTGGAGGAATTACAGTGCATTTAGTGAGTGACATATTGTGTCCGAGATGGAGCATCCAAGTTAGACATTAAGATACGAAAGATCGGACAATTAAGTTCTCAAACTTTCCACCATGTAAGTGCACATGTAAGTTCATGAACTTAATTGAAGCTCAAGAGGAAAACCTGGGCAGGAGAAATTAATTTGGGCTCCATAGCAAATGGATGGTATAAAGGCATGGAAATGGATATCACCCAGAAAAAGGATATAAAGTAAAAGAGAGGTGTCCTAACAGGGATCCCTGAGGGCAGTATATATCTGCAGAGCCTTGGGCAAAAGTACCACTGGAAGTTCCCATGCGTGTGGTTAAATGTCTGCAAGTGAACATCAAACTAACAGGGTACATAAAATGTTTAACCCTCCTACTTTAAAAATTATATCTTTATAATCACACAATTTTAAATGTATAAAACGATGGTTTTAAATGACTGAAATTTGGTGAGAACATTAGTAAGACGACTGAGTTCAGTTATTATTTTGAACGTCTGCATGTTCTGTTGGTGGGTCAGGAATGTGCACATGAGGGATTGAAAAAAAAGTCACGTGTTCTTCAAGAATTATTACAAATGTATCCCATGAAATTTATTTTCCTGTCTTTATTTCTAAAAAATCACGAATTATGTTGCTATAATCAAGACTCTCATATAATTCATGTTCTTTTCACAGCAGTACCAATCTAGAAAACTGAGGCATTTGCAATGGAAATGTGAAAAAAAAATTGTTAAAGTAATACTTCAGTTCAAAAATGAACTATTCATTTTACACATCACGTTCATACATTGCAACATAAGAATGTATAGCAAATATTACAAAATATTTTAACTTCATTATCTCTTAGAGTAGTATCTAGATCTATAGAGAAATATAAAAACTCAGTATCATATTTCACACCCATTACATCTAAACCTGCATATGTACAAATTTAAGAGTAATAGGAGTGGTTCGATATTATACAATGTTTCTCTGCCTCTATTTGATGCTACTGTAAATTCCACACTAATTCATAAATATTACTAGAACTTTCAATCGGAGAGTGACGAGAAGCAAAAAAATGGACAGTTGGCACTTTGGAGAAATGATACTTCACTATATAAGAATGTATTGCATTCATGTTATCTTTGAGGAAAGATTTGACACATTAATTAATTTGTCGTTTATCTGAGCACTTTTGGCGCTCACATCCCCCCTCTACTCTGAAGCAGTGTCCATCTTTGGCTTCCACAGCAGCATAACCCACACACTTTTATGGCATTTGGACTTAGAGACCTTTTGTTTAGAAGTCCTGGCAAAAGATGCAGAGAAGGATTTCCCTGGGACCTGAACAGTGTTAGTCATGAGAATAATTGTTTAAGGCTATGAAACACACTATGTCCACGCTGAACACTGGATCCCAAATGGTAGAGGTCCCCTGTGTCGTTCAGTAAACTTATTGGGAGGGTGTGATATGTGGGGCCTTCTGTAGGATGTTGTTCTGGGTAAGGATCCCTGTCGCTGAGTCTAAAGGGTGGTACTGTCTGAGGAGCATCAGAGCTAAAAAGTGATTAGAAGGAGAGAATCCCATGAAGGAATCTGAGGTGAAGGGGTCAGAGAAATAAGAGGAAAATCAAAAGTGGTATTGCAGAAATCAACAGAAGAAGGACTTGCAAGGAATTACCAACAAAGACAAGTGTTGCACAAAGGTGACAAAAGTGGGACATTGGATAAACATAATGTGGCATAGCTGTAAAATCAAATCTTACTCAGCAATCGAAAGGAAGCAAGTGCATGCTACAACACAGATGAACCTCAAAAAACATTATATTAACTAAAATCAATCACAAAAGACCACATATATTGTATGATACAATTTATATATATTGTCCACTATTGACAAATCCATAAAGACAGAAATTTGTTTAGCAGTTGAAAGACACTTGCAGATTTGGAGAAAATGAGAATGACCGCTAATGAGTACAGGATTTCTTTTTGAGGCGATGAAAATGTCCTAAACTTAGATTATGGCGATGACTGCACAGCTCTGTAAATACATTAAAAGCCAGTGAATTGTACACTTTCAACAGTTGAACTTTGTAGTATGTAAGTCATATCTCAATAAAGGCGTTTTTAAGAAAGAAAAAAATAAGAGAGATTCACTATATTTAAGATCACGTCAGATGATCTTTGTCAGATCCACCACTGTCCACCTAACTGGAAAATCAAATCTTGGGAACTGAGGAAAATCAAATCTCAGTCTTAAACAATCTTGTTTAAGACTAAATAGTCTACCATCGTGATTTGTCATTTGCCCCAACGAAAAAGAATAAATCTTCTCTTCTTTGAAAAACAAAAGATGAGATAGAGGGACCCCTTCCTAATAAAGGTCTTTCACACTAAGGTAAACTTGAAAACAGAGTAACATTTATGCAAAAATCCATTTACTGTGTCAGTAATTTTCAGCATTTCCCCTGCTGTTATTGCAGATAATTGAGTAAAAGCTTTTTCTTCCCTACATCAAGCATCAGTTTCCAACTGATTCTCTTAGAAATTCAGTTTTGAGATTTCACTTCAAGATCATGACTGCAGAGTTTATGGGAAATGCATATGTGTTTGGGTAAATGGAACTATTTCCTCTTCTTGAGGCAAACACTTAGAACAACTGGAGGAAAACAGAAAGAGGGCGGAGTAAAATCTCCCACCAAATTTATCAATACAGAATCACAACTATCTTTTTTTATAATCGTCCAGTTGACTGTAGGTCTAGATTATGAATCCACAATTCCCATCTTTCCCACCCAACCAACTATTTCACATTGATGTGACTTGGAGGTACTAAATGCTAATATATTTCTGTTGCTTATGTTTTTAATGGACACACACATTAGTTCTAAAGTCTGTAAGCTGGCTAACATTCTCATTCTGGCAACCACGCTGCATTGAATTTATGCCTTCTAAGAATTTATTTCTTAAAACTACAAGTTGGAGGTAAGATACCTACAGATAAGTAATATCTAATGGGAAGATTAATAACTTACAGGGGACCTTATCGATCTCACAATAACAATTCCAGGTAATAGGACAATTAACATTTACAGTTTGCATGAGGTAGTCATATTACACTACATTGTTTGCTTTTTTATGAAATGGGAGAGCAGGTTTTACTATATCTCCATTCTTTAGATAGGAAAACTAAAGTTGGTCAATCCATTAAGTAGTCACCCCTTGCTAAATATTTCCAGAGTACCCTGTGTTTAACACCCACTCAGGTCTAATTACTTGACGCCTGTCTTTGCCTCTAAGCTTTGTGGAAGCAGGGACCTAGCACAGCATCTGGCACACAGTATGTGCTCAATAACCATCAGTTGAATTGGACTGATGAAGTTCCCACAGCTAGTAAGGCAGGGACAAGATGTCAGACTCCACATCACATGTTCTTCTAAAGTCCTAATAGTGTTTTATTTACCCATTGTTACTGTCAGCTCATTAACAAAAGAAAGTAAAAAAGGATGCTAACTGACGCAGCTAGACCGGGATACATTTACTTGTATACCCAAAGCCACCTGTGTGGAGCAGCCTTTCTGCATATAGCTCAGTGGTCATGTACTGCAGTGGTTAGGAGTCAGAGGGCTGCGGAGTCAGGTCTCTACCCAAAACTTTGTTCTATTCTCTCCAGCTGTGTGTCCTCCAGTACATCACTGAAACTTCCCAAGCCTCAGTTTCCTTAATCGCAAAATGGAGATAAAAATAAAAATCTCTCAGGATTATTGTGATGATGAAATGAATCAAATCTGTTAAGTATGCAGCACAATGCCTGGCACTGAGAGAATTCAATATCCATCATTATTATCATCACTATTATTATTCTTATATGTCCCTAACAAGAAAAGCAAAAGCCTCTTGTGTTAAACACAGAATCGTCAACAGCAGAAAAGGCAATTTGCTGATAACCAATAATTGATTTGGAAATAGAAAAGCTTTGAACTCAATTTCCTACAATAACAGTTGAGTAAGTGTTATTTCTGTCATGTCTTTCACAGGACACTAAAGCCACCAGAGGCAAGGATGACCTCTCCAGCTTCCTGGAGAGAAGTTCATTGACTTGCCAGTTGAAGAATCTGGGGAAAGACCTAGAATCTTCTCCTCTAATTCTCTTTTACCAGCTTCAGGTCATTTCATCTCTGCATCCCACCTCCATTGCTATGTGCAATATTTTTTTTTCTAGGCAACTACAATCCTACTTGATCATTTTAAGAAAAGGAATTCTTAAATTCCTTTGCAGCTCAGAGAAGTGTGTTCTTTCATTTGCACATACATCTTTCCCTTTACTGCTAGATGTTATTATTTCTGATTTCAGCTGCTTTTTATGAACACAAGGATTCCCGACTTGTGCCCTGAAGGGCTGTATTACCTTCCTCTCTACCCTCTTCATCAGAGCGTTCTCCTTCCCCCCCATTTTTCTGCTCCTCCTTGCACCTCCCTCAGCCTCTGAGACAGCCAGCAGTTCAGAATGTGGTTGAATCACATTTGCACAGACTGATACTTCATGTTTGTCTTTGTAGATACGAGAAAGAGAGGCCATTAAGAGTCAGAGACTTAGATGTGAACTCTAATTTAATCGTAGATTAGGTGACTGAGTTTTGGGCAAGCTATTTCATGTCTCCATACCTTGGTTTATACATTTATAAAATGGGAATAATAATAACACCCACTTCATTCATTTGTGATAAGATCACATCAATAAAAAATGCTTTGCAAAAGACATCATTCTTCAAAAAAGTATTTTGAGTACCTGGAATGATGGTAGAGGAAAAGAAAGGAGATGAAGAATTAATATGAATTTAGGGCCCACTAGATGATGGGTAATTTAAAACTTTTAAAACGTTACTCTGTTAATTTCTGGGTTAATGCATTCTCTCAGGCTGCTCCTCTATTTCTTTTTGTTCAAGAATTCTTCCTCGTTTCTACTAATGTAGATGTGATGGTCAATGCTCTCTCTATATTTCTCTTCTCCCTTTACACTCTTTCTCTTGTGAAACGTGGCCCTGCCATTATTTCAACTATCAACTGTAGACAAATGTCTCACAAATCTACCTTGTAGACTAGGGAGTCATGAAACCATTAAAATCCCTTCACCTTTACCATATAATGTAACCTAATCATCGGAGTAACATCCATCATATTAATAAACGTGTGACATCCAACATATTAACAGTTCCCGCCCACATCCAAAGGGAGGAGATTATATAGGGCATGGACACCAGGGGGCAGGATTCTTGGGGACCATCTTAGAATTCTGCCTCACACAATCTATCATCTGCCAAGCAAGGGCCTGGCAGAAGAGATACAAAAAGAATTTGACGTGTTCTTTACCTTCAAAGAGTCACAGATTGGATGATAATCCTCCCTACCTCATGGAGCTAGATGGATAGGATCATATGGGGGAAAAAATACGTGTAAAGTGTTTATCACAGTGCCTGACACAGGAAAATTAGTGTTCAGAAAAGTTAGTTATTATCATCAAACAAGTGGAACCTAGTCTTAAGAGATGTATGGAAGTTGTAAACAAGGCATAAGTTGAGAGAGGGAATGCTCAGTTGTGGGGAAGATCATAAACGGCTTCAAAAAATAGAAACTACTTGACCTCAACCTTCCCAAAAATCTTATCAGATTGTCTGTATGAAACCCTTTTTTAAAATATTTGAAAACTGAAACTCAGTTCAGGAACTTATAGAAGGCCACCAGCTAGTAAAAGACAAAGGCAAATTTCACACCAGGTCTTCTGATTGGAATGCCTAAGTTTCACTGTCCGTGTGTGCATGTCCAATTTAACCATAGTGAGGAATATTGGGAGGGGAGGGGACTAGTGGAAAATGTACTTACACAGATAGCATGGGTTTACATCACTGAGACTCGGGGAAGGGTTTAAAATTAAGCACAACAAAAAGGCAGGTGACTTTGACAGGAGAATTACCTACTAGCTAATCAGGCTGTTATTTTAAGAAGATAGTCCTGGCTTTGATGGGAAAGATGCATTATAAGGCAACAAGAAAATGCATGATGTGGGATGAGCCAATGAAGCTGCCCTGCTACCTCAGGCGGGAGGCAACTGAAACTAGAAACTAGAGCAGTGGAGAGGAGAGTTGGGAGAAATGCTAGAAATGGAAATGAGCAGTAAATAGGAGTTGAAAGAAAGGCCTGGTAAAGTTCAATCCCTCCTTCGAACTTGCCAACCCTTCAGGCTATAGGCTCTCTTCCATCTGCTGTCTCCTGTTCATATATCATAGGTCAGCCAACCTAGACCACGCAAACTGTTCGCAGCACACCCTGAACTTAACATGCTGATGTTTGTTCTTGCTGTTTTCTTCCTTGAGAATAGTCTTCCTCATTTCCCCCTTTGGCAAAATTCTAACCTTCTTTCAATGCTTATTGGAAGTGTCTGCAATTGCAAAGAACCATATGATCTTTTCCCCTTCCCAAACTGATGTGATCTCTTGCTCCTCTGAACACTTAAAAATCTGCACCGTCCTACTCAGCACTTCAATAGTGCCTTATAGTGATCTCGAATTGATTTCAACTCAATACAAAGAAGACCTTTCCAACAATTAGAGTGTTCTGACTGCCTCTGAAGAGATGAGCTGCCTCTGAAGGCAGGGAACTGGTCCTCATGAGAGTTTGCCTGCACTCGCAGTAATTGTCAGGGAATTGAAATGAATCTCCAAATCTGCTGTGGAGACTTTAACATCGAATGGGAATGTGGGACTGGGAAATAGTCGAGATCCTGTATCACTCAGAGATTACGGATTACGTATAGCAACGTATCAATAAACATCTTCTGAGTACCTATTTTGGACTTCAGTAGGAAGCACAAGCTCAAATGCCTACAGGTGACATTTGACTTACATGTAGGCTGAGTACTGGGGAATCACTGGGGAGTCGTGAGGAGAGAGACACACTGGAGCACACATGCTATGTTTAAAGGTAGTACTTACTCCTCAGCCTTCATCCGTTGTTGCTGAGTAGGAATGGGGGTTCAGCATTACCAGCCATTCTAATTATTCAAGGAAATCTTGAAAAACGGATTTTGTATGAAATGTCTAGATTTTTAAAATTTTGACCAACAATTCCTTTTATTAAAAAAAAGAACAGAAAAAAGCAAAAACACTGGGCAGGAGCAACCAAATGCATCCAAGGGTTGGAGTCTGCCCTTGGGCACCATTTTGAGACCCAACACTAAATATTACACTAGATGCTTGGGATAACAAAGATAAACCTGACTTTGAAAAACCCCACACTCTCATGGGAAAGACAGACATTTTAACAGGTCATTGCAATAAAATGCACATTTAGAGTGTTTCAGGTTTTTCTTCAAACCTAAATGAAGTTTTTTGTGGCAACATGAAGAAAGAGAGAAAGAGTGAATGTAGAAGTGTGCCCTCAGTGTGCATGGGAGTACAAAGAAAACTTAGTGAGGGGGTGAGGAAAGTAAGAAAGCGAGAAAAATAAGAAGTGACTTTCCAGTAGGGGTGAATATAGACCTGACTCCTTGTGCTCGCATAACTGGACAAAGGAGCAGTTTTTATTTAAAGAGAAATATGATGCATTCAGATGAGAAAAACTTGCACTTGATGTAGTCACAAAACATCTGGAAAACAATGTTTAATTATCCAATTTCATATAGGGAGTTGGAAGGTTGAAAGAAAAATGGAAATGAGGGATGAGGATTTGGGGGTCCTCTATAGAGGTACAGTGTTTAAAGTCATGGATGTGAATTAAATCAAGAATAGAGAATGGGGCTCATATCCTAGGAGAGAAGCATTTAGGTACAGGTGGAGAAGAAGAAAGTCCAGCAAAGTGAACTAAAAAGAATATTGGAAAAGCAAAGAAAGGCCCAAGTCCCCAAGGCGAAAGCAGGGGTATTTGCCGAGAAGTCATTCTCCTTCCATTCCTCTTAAACTAGGTCATCCCAAAGTACAGCTGGTAGAAAAAAAAGAAAAGAAAAGAAAAACTGTACACTCTAAAACCAGCAGGACGGGGATGGTTTCTAACCTGGGCAGGAATTGTTACCCAGTAGAACTGACAGTGAGTCTTGAGAATATGGCTGGGTGGCCAACTGAGCCTCTCGCTTCGAATTGTCACCAGGGGAATATTCTCTAAACGGCTGAGAGAAAGAAGGTTTCTTTTCATTTGAGAAGCAACAGATTTTTTTGCCCGGGACTCTGCAGGGGCAATGGAAGTCATGAGGAAGAGATTCATTATTTTCAACTGCAATCTTCCCACATTCCCAACACACACATCAGTCCACACCCAGAGACATTCAAACCAACTTCAGAGCAGTTGAACACATCCATGTTCTTAGGTTGCAACTATTCACCACAGTAAACTTTCTTTTTCTTAAGAAAAATAAATTCAAGTCTCCTGGGAAAAGAAAGAACATAAAACAGGCCAAATTAGGACTTTAGTGGACTTGAGATGTGAATTTTCAGATACTCCCTTTTCCCCCATTAATCCTTCTTTTTTTTTTTTTTTTTTTGTCCTTTATCCATTATGTGGGATTAGTTCTTTGTAAATTTGGATTTGTACTGATGAATTAAATTCTTGGCAACCGCTGTTCCTGCTGACTGGGTGCTTCTTTGTGGTCTTTGTAAGATCTATAACTCATTGCACCTGTTGCATCTGAATAGTCTTCTGCAGTTGTGTGTGTGTGTGTGAGTGTGTGTGTGTTTTCTTTAAAGCATTGTACACCATTCAATGTAAAAGGAAGAATTCTAGTAGATGAGAGGGGTTGCTAAACAGTAGACTGAATTAGGAAGGCAAGTTGTAGAATCTCTTTCCTTGGGGATCTGTTAAGAAAACTGCCAGAAAGAGCTCGAAGCAGCACAATGAGCATTTGGTGCTCATTTGGGGGCAAGAGGTCATAAAAGATGAATTCTGAAGACCTTCTCAGGCCTCAAGAGCTACTATATACTTTACACCAGCTATCAAGAAAGGAATTTCATGATACTCTAGTCAAAATGACAGTTTACGAATGGGGTAAGTCTAGGTCAGAGAGGTGTAGGAGTAACTTACCCAAGGTAACACAGCCAGTTAGTGAGAGACAGGGGACCAGAATCTATACTTCCTGATTCCACCCCACCCCAAACACACACAGTCTCACTTTACACCCTTTTTTTGTTTTTTGTTTTTTCAGATAAATATTAACCAACTGGTTTGCAAGGCCTTTGTAGAGAAGCTATTTTCATCAAGTTTCACATTTCTGAAAAATTACATCAGAATTTATGTCAGAAGGATGTTGTATTTGTTTCAATGAAATAGATTTTTTTTAATGGGAAAAAGAGAAAGTGGCCCAGGGTATATATCTTAGCAGCTGAATAAACAGGTCTACAGAACATGCATTTTTGGCTTTATGTGTTATATATTATTTATAATGCAATCATTCAATTTATTAAAGATTGGACCATTAGTTTCATAAAATAATACATTCTCTCCTTTTATTTTCCATCTAGAGCTCCTTCTGAGATGGAAGTCAGCCAAATGGAGTACAAGCATCTTTCTTGTAGGTTCTGTTAGACTTTCTTCTTTCTTATTTTTCCCTATTCCCCACTGCCACCCCCTACCACCATCATGTATAAACCTTTACCACACATGCTTAAACCCACCTATAAATTATCCATTGATTGTCTGGGCCTCCAGAAAGGTGGAATGGGTCTAGTTCTAGGGATGGGAATATTCTCAATATCATAGTTTTTAAAAATTCAACGGAGTAATTTCTCATCTATGTCTTCTAAACCCATTTCCACATCTCTTATGGGCAAATATAAAATATTAGTGGATGACAAGAATAAGAAGTTGAAAGATTTCATTATCGATTAAATCACCTGAGGGTCAGAGTGAAGATCTAAGAAAATGCTAGTTGAAACTTTCTAGCTTTCATTTCTTCCCTGAACATAGTCTGACTCAAGAACTTCAAATTCCCTTACAAGTTACTGTCTTCAACATGGAAGTTCAAAATGCAGGAGGTCAGATCCACCACACGTAAATCAGATTACATCTAAAGCCATGAGGGACTACACATTTGGTCCATGTTTGGTGGTGGTGGTGGTGAAGAGGTGCCTATCTCAAGTCTTACCTCCTACGAGAAGCTGTCCCTGATAAAGGACAAGCTCTCCCACTTGACGCCTAGAGCACAGGATGTTACAACCACCACTTTGTCATTCATCAGACTTAAACACTTTATTGCCTTCTGGTTGGCCTCCCTGGTACTGCATTTGGAAATGATCACATCTTCATTATCTAAATAAACATGTGCCGCTACTCACCCTGAGTCTGCAGTGTAGAGTTGTCCACATAAGAAGCAGCTCCATTTCTATTCCACACCTGCATTTCAAAGCATCTTCCCTTATGATTTTTATTTTGGGCTTATATTTAAAATCAGTGATATTTTCTCTATCCATGCAAATTTCTCTGTCCTGTATAGGCTGACCATCCCAAATATACCGTCCAAGTTTGTTGAACATCTGTCTATATATTTTGCTTAACAGGATGACAGATAAGCAATAAATAATGTTCTTTATGTTAATTCAGAAATTAATTCATTAAATCAGAAAACACTATTGAATCCTTATTCTACGTTAGGCCCTATGCTAGAACTTGGGAGTGGGTGAGACAAACATAGTCCGTGCTGTGAAAATACTCGCTCACAGCGTCCTTGGCAAGTCAGGCAAATAACGAACTCACCTCAGTATAATATGAGAGCTGTAACCCAAGTGCAGAGCCCTGGAGAAACAGAGCAGAGAGGGCGATGGGTTTTGCCTGGAGCGATAGGATGACAGGCTTCATAAAGAAGGCAATGTTTGAGCTATGCTTATAGGATGGGCCAAAGTTTTCTGGGCTGGGACACAAAAGATGGACCTTCCGGGCAGAGGGAACAGTGTGGGAAAAACACATGGAGGCATAAAGCAGCTACTGTGAATTGTCCAGTGTGACAGGAGTGTGTCATGCATGGGTGAGCAGAACTGTTAGACAGGAACCAGGCAAGGGAGGTTGGGTTCAGATTATAAAAGGCCTTGAATGTGTCATTCAGAGGTGTTTGACTTAGCCCAGTAAGTATTGGCACCACAGAAAGATTATCTTGAAAGATAATTCTTGTGGCAGGGCTGAGAAAAGGTCCAAGGAGAGAAGTGGTTAATGAAGATAGGACAACCAGTTGCTTACAAACATCCAGAAAAGTGGTCTGATCTAGAGATATGGAAACAGATTCCAGAGACATTTTTTTGATTAAAATTGCCAGCCCCTGTTGATAGGACAGATACGTACTTCTTTGTGTTCACCATATACATTTTGAGTGTACAAAAGTCCATAAGCTCCTTAAATGTTTAAGACATATAGTTCAATGAATCGATCCTCCAAGATTATAAATAAACATTAAGGTGCTAGGAGAAAACAACTCTTCTGGACTCTGAGCCATCAGTGCTTGGGATGGCATTCTGGCACTGACTCTCAGTAACTAGCTGGATGTTAGACAAGTCCCTTTATCTCTCTGAGCCTCTCTTGTGTCCCAAATGGAAGAGCTGGCTGAGATGACTTACCTCCAAGGCTTCCTCCTGCTCTCACATTCTGTGAGTCAAACCCTTGTGATAGAAGCTACCAGCCTTGGCCTTTCCTGAGCTGAGTCACCTCTGAAGCAGAGATTATTCTGGGGCTGACCCGGAAGTGTGAGTCCAGTCATTGCAGTAACATCCCAAGGTCCATTTGCAGGAGTTGGGGACCAGTAGGGTTTGTGTGAGGCTGGGGCAGATGTCAGAGGCAGCTCCCTGATCACACAGGCCTCTCCAGGCTTCTACTTTTCAAAGGCACAGCCAGACTGGGTCCGAGAGACCTGCTGGGGTCTCTACAGAAGAAAGATTCTGAGAAGCCACTTCCCATAAACAGCAAGACTTGCTCTTTGGAGCCCCAACCAGTAGAGAGTGCCACCTCTGCCTTGTTCCAGTGGCCGAACTCCTAGTGAGCACTTACTGTATGCCACCAAGCCCTTCTGCAAGTCAAGGATTCCACACAGCATCCCCACAAGGTGGATGATTGACTTCCCTATTTTAATGTGACTTTCCTATTTGACAAAGGAAAGGTGGCTCATCCAAGGCTGTCCTTCTAGGATGTGCCAAACCAGGATTCAAACCGAGTTCTGTATGATTTCCAGTCTGCTTCATTCCCCTTCCTATGACCAGCGGTAAGCTCTAAATAACATTATACCTGAGTGTGAACTGTTTGCATCACCTCTAAGCACATCTACACCTGCTGTCTTTGTTACCCAAGGAAGGCACAGTCAAGGTTACTTCAGGCCAAGATACCAAAAGAGGACAACAGGTCATAACTCGCCTAACCAAGGGCACTAATGTTAGAATCCAGGTTCCTTCCAATTTTTCCCAATACAGTTGTGATTTACTGCTACCAGTCAGTTCTGCGTAGTCATGAAAATGAAGATACCCTGTGAATCAGGCTGCCAGGCTTTGAATTTGAATCCCCTTTATCACATACTAGCCAAACAACTTTGGCCAAATTACTGAAGCTCTCTAAGCCTCATTTTCCCGTGTGTAAATGGGGATGAGAATAATACTCCCCTCCTAGTGTTGTTATGAGGAGTAAATAAGATGATGCATGTCAAGTACTTAACAGAGTCTGGCATATGGCGTGAGCTCGATAAATCCCAGCCATTATTATTATCATAATATCTTTGTACATAAATCTATCTGCAGCTCTGATTGTTTTCCTAGGACAGAGTCCAATGAGTAAAATCACTGTATCAAAGAGTGGCTGTTCACACATAGTGCTTAATTATCTCCCAGAAACTTTAGAGGGATTTATACACCCAACACAAGTGCCTGCAGGAGTAAATGCAGTATCCTTCATAGCAGTGGATTCAATATATCAAATGCAAATGACTGTAATACAATAAAAGATGTTTGAACAGCCTACAGTTCTCACAGATAAGGACATAAACTTTCTTTTCTTTCTTTTTTTTTTTTTTTTTTATGCCTCTTCAGTCATGGGCATAACCAAGGCCTGGGTTGGTCATCCAAAAGGCTTTTGATTAGAGTTAGGGAAAATGAGTTCAAGTCCAAGCTCTGCCACTTACTAGCTGTGAGATTTGGGGGCTAGTTTATTTTCTTCTCTGTACTTCGATTACTTCAACTGTTGTTTTTTTGTTGTTGTTTTTAAAATAGGAATTATATCTGAGCAGCATCTTCCTCCCGTATGTATTGCAACTACATATGCAGAATATATGTGACTATGCCTGGTGAGAGCTGTCAGTGTTTTTTGCACATTTTCCTATAAATACATTGCACTTACAAACGACTTTTTGCTTTATTATTATGTAGATAGTCCATGTGCCAATATCCAGTGGAGTCTAAATCCAACTCTATTCAAAATTTTGCTGTGCAATCAAGAGTAAGTGACTTCACCACTCTGGGTCACATTTTCCTGTCTTTAACCAGGAGAGCCTTGGTCCAGATTAGCTGCAATAGATAGCTTTGTTCCTGGCATCTCGTCTTCCCATGCATCAAGTTTCTTAACCTTGGCACTACTGGCATTTTGGGCCAGATAATTCCTTGTTGTGCTGAGGAGGGGTGGCTATTTGAGCACTGTAGGATGTTTAGCATCCTTGGCCTCTGCTACCTACTGGTATCCCCACCCAAGTTGTGACAACTGAAAATGTCTCTAGACATTGCTAAATATCCCCCAAGGATCAAAAACATCCCCAGTTGAGAACTACTTGGATATACCTAAGGGTTTCAGGTATTGGGTTTTGCTTGAAGAGCTAGATTAGATGGATTCTAATATCCCTTCCAATCACCAGATCCCAAAGGCCAGTGATGCTGTGACTGACCTGAACTCAAACCCATCCACATGACCCATATTTGAGAGAGGCCCTTGTCATCTCTCACGCCTCTTCCACCTGCTGAATTCCATGGAGGAGACTGACTCAGGCATCTACCTCTTTGCTAGCAGTGACAGGTGAAAGATCTCAACCACAGGCTTCTAGTCCATCTGACCCAGTGCACAGTCAGGTGTCACTGGGCAAACTGTTTAGCTTGTCTGAGTTCTTTCATACGTTAAATGTGGATGATACCTCAAAGCAATTTGGAAAGGACTAAATACGACAAGTGTGAGTATACCTGGTACCAAGGAGGAGGAGGAGGAACTCCAAATGTGAAGCTCTTGTTTTCATGTTTCCCTACAGACAATGATTAGCACTCAATCATTTCCCAGCCCTACGCTTGGGGTTTGGACCAGATTTTCTTTTGATTTAGGTGCAATCAGCCAGAATCAAGGAGCAGCTCCTGAGGAGTAGGGTTGGACAAGCGATCCAGTTAGCAGTCAGAGGAATGCTATGGACCAAGAGAGTGACTTCAATTCCAGCTGAAAATGTCAGCAGAGTGCTGGGAGAAAGGAATCTGTTTAGCAGGTGTGTTTGGAATCTGGCAGAGAGCACTGGGCCCCGGCCAGGACCACTGAGCTGGTCTGAATGCCTTCTATGTTGACTCCCTGGGAGTGAGACCCAGGATTTTAAGGGGAGAACGTCTAGGGTAAACACACAACGGCCAGACAGTGGCTAGAATTTTTCCTCAGGCCTTCCATGTCTCTTGCAGAACACCAAGAGGCCAGCAACAGGAGTGTGGCCTAAGTCCTTCACCCACCCTCTTTCACATCACCTGATCTGAAAACAGCTCCGAAAATAGCTCAGAATCTGGGCCTGCCTGGGAGAGACATAAAGATCCATTTACATGGGAAGGTGACTGCTCTGAATACCCACAGCAGACCAATCTATGCTAATGGTTCAGTCTCCCTCAAATCTGGGATTTATATAACTGGCTCCTACACTCTGCAGTTGCCAGCAAAAATGCCTGAATTATCTTAATTCCAGAATGTAAATTATTCCAATTTTGAGGCCATCATTTTAAAGCTGTCAAAGTCAATATTTTTAACAGCCTAGAAAAAAAATTACAACTGAAAAATGTCTAAACAAGTTGTGCTTGAGGTCTTGAGACAACTTCTGGCAAAAATCTGTGCTGAGATGGAGAAATACCCCACACTGACTCCACCACTAGGGAAAAGCAGCAATTCGTCCCATCACCAATTTGTCTGCAGGAGAGCCAATGAGTCAGTCTACTTGCATTGATCACTTTCAATCTGTTACCTTCCATTTATGAATTAGTCATTTGTCTTTTGGTCCTAAAATTTTTTTAAAGAAATTCATTCTCAAAAGAATAACATGGTTATAAAGAAAGGAGGGAGGCAATCCTGCCCTAACCTTTACCCATCCCAAGTTTTTATTTCATTTGTACTTTAATTCACTTTATCCATTATTCTCTGAGAGCCACTGTGTGCTGCGGTGGGTGAGAACTTCTTCAAGGTGAGGGAAGAAGCTTTCAAATAAACCACCTTACACTTGGTCAGAAAAGAAAAAGCAGTTCTTTTTTTTTACACATCAGTTTCCATCCAGTTGAATCAGCATCTCTACCTTATGAACTCTCCCTGACAGAAAGCTGGAAATGAAGGAAGCGAATGTGCAAGGAGAAAAATGTGCAAAGCAGAATCACAGTTATGGTTCACCTTTGGGGCAGAGCTGATTCATTAGCACCTGGAGAGTCAGCCAGGTTGCGAGAATATGGCCCCACCCAAGTGGGTACCTTTGCTCACCACTGGCCCGGACACCAGGCTGAGGGTGATACTCGTGGGATGGCACTGGAAAAATCTCTGTTATGGACCCATCTCCTATTCAGAGGCTGGAAAACACCCCATTCTTTTAGCTCTGAAGCAGGATTAATTGATTGGTCTCATATGAACCTAAAAGCTGTTAAGAGCAAGGAGGATGAAAAGCAATTCAAATTGCTTTATTACCATTTTCTAGTAAAGTACCAGTTTAGTCCTCAGCCCTACTGTGAAGCAGCGGGTTTCCAGATATCGACTGTGTTGGCATGTGCTCCTAGAAGAGAGGAAATGCCTGGGTCTGAAAAGCAGAAACATCTGTTCAGATCTCCGGAGGGTCTGCTGCTGGAGCCATGGTGGGCGGGGGGGTGGAGGTCGGGTCCCTTCTAGGTGGTGTCACTGCAAGCAGGAGATGGGAAAGCACTCCCCAGAAGGGAATCTCAGGCTGTGGGTGGGGTTCTTTCCCATTTTTTTCTAAAGACCTATTCACTTCATGTAGGTAGGAGAGGAAGACATTATAAATGGTTTTATAAAGTAGTCTGTAGACTTTCTGACAGAGGCAGCCTAGATGATTAGAGTAGTTATAATGAAAATAATAAGAGTCATCATGTAGTGTTTATATATGCCAGGCACTGAGCGCTTTACATATCTTAACTCATTTAAACCTCAAACAACACTAGGAGGTAGGTGCTACTATAATCTCCTCTTTACAGATTAGGCCACGGAGGCACCTGGGTTAAGTAACTCACCCAGGTTTACCACCTAGTAAGTGGAAGAGTCATGTTTTGAACCCAGCAAGTGTAGCTGCAGAGTCCGGGCTCTTCATCACTACCCATGGTCATAATTACTGTACCGTGCATCATACTGCCACTCACACTGTTTTCTTTGGTCCTTATCAGATACCATGAGTCAGATATTACTGTCCCCAATTTTCAAAAGGACAAACCATACCTGAGAGTTATGATTGTTCAAGGTCATGAGGATAAGAAATGGCGAAGCTTGGATTCACCCCAGGTCAAGCTCTTTTTACAATAATCTGGTTCCTGTTCATGACCTCAAAGTTTGAACTTCAGGTATGCTTTCTCGGGCAGAGGTGGGGGGAGGGGAGGGCGGGGCGGAGGGGGATCTAACCCAGAATGTCAATAACAAATCAATCAGTAATAATATTGTGATTATTAATAATAGTTACCATTCATTGAGCACCTGCCATTTGATAAGCTCTTTCCTAGACATGAGTTTAATCTTCACAAATCCCCACAAGTAAGGTTTGTCTTGATTTTCCCCATAAATCAAAAAGAGAAACCGAGGCTCAGAGATATGAAGTGATTTGACCAAGGCAACATAGCTGGTAAATGACTGCACTTAACTATGAGCCCAAATTGTTCTGGTTACTAAGTACAAGTGCCTACTAATTGTCTTTTTCTCTTAAAACAAAAGAAAAGAAAAAGAAAGAAACTGAAGGGTTAATATTTGATATTTATTCAGTGCTCTAGGGAAATTCACAAGTCACAAAATATTTGCCGTGTCCGTAGAACACGAAGTCCACGTGAACAGGGATTTTTGGCTTTTGCATCCTCTCCTATAACCCCAGCCCCTGCAATTATACTGGTAGACACCTGTTGAATGAATGACTGAATTTACATTGGGTTGTGAAACGAGTATCTTAGGAAGCTCGAGCGAATCACAGGAGGAGAGTTTCATGACACTTCTAAGAACGAATTAATACTGGGCTACAACTAATACAAAGAAATAAGAGGTAGCTTTTCCAATAATGATTACCCCAAATGTGGCCATCTGATCTAAATATTTATTTACATGAAGAGAACTCAATCGGCCACCATCTCTCCAGTTGCTCAAACCAGAGACTTTACCCCCACATCTTGGACTATGCTACTGTCATCTCTGCCCTGAGCTAACACAAGATCCTCCCCTTTTAACTCCCTGCTTCCACTTGATCTCTTTAATCCATCTTCCATCCAACAACCAGCTTATGCCTCCCAAAATAGAAATCGGATCACGTTACACACCCTACTGGAAAACCTTCCTATTGAGCTTAAAGTGAAATCCAAGCTTCTTCCACTGGCCTCTGCCTTCCGCTACCACCATTTTGAACCACCTCCCCTAACTTAGAATGCTCTATCCACATTGGCCTTCTCTCAGTACCTCTAATAAATGTCTTCTCGCACCCTGGACCTTATACATACTGTTTCTCTAACTGGGTTATCTTCCACCTGCTCTTCCTATTCCTGGCTCCTTCTCCCTTTTCTAGCCTCAGCTTTATGTCACCTCATGACCAAGATTTTCTTTGACCATCCAGTCAACCCCTCATTTTCTATTATTCTCTCCTATGGCACTCTACTCCTTCCATAGCTCTTGTGATGCAATATTCAGAGTTATATATTTACTTATTTATTTATTCTCCATCTCCCCTAGTAGGTTATAAGCTTGTGAAAGCAAAGCCCATGTCTGTTTTGTGTGTGTTTGTCAGAGGCAAAGGGCTGTTACCATTGTCAATTCAGCACCTAGCTTTGTGTCTGCATGTCTGGTCTATACTAGACATCCCAAAGTATTTACTGAGTAAGTTAATGAATGAGAAAAAATTATTGGAACTGGAAAATGTCATAGATACCCATAAACTGTAAGCATCTTGGGAACAAGTTCTATGCCTTGGTTAGCTCTGTATTTCTAGCAACTTGCCCAGAAACTGACAGAGGTAGATGTTAAATGCATGGCTGTTGAATGACAAAATGGACAAGTGAACTAACATTTACAAACAATTACTGTGTGTTCGAGGCAATCGATATGCATCATGTCATTTAATATGCTCCCAAACTGTGTGTAGTAGATACTATTATCTCTATTTTACAAATGAAAAATCAAGACCCAAAGAGTTTAAGTCATGTATCACAGGTCACCTAATGATACAATTCCATGTTCACCATACTGAATGAGTCACCTCATTCAACCTCTTATTTTTATAGATAAAACAGAGACTAATAAAAACAGTCAAGAAACTAGGCATATAAAGCAACTACCTCAACATAATAGCAGCCATATATGAAAAACACGTAGCTAACATTATACTCAATGGTGAACGACTGAAAGTGTCTCCTCTAGAGTAGAAGCAAGTAATGACTGCTTTGCCACCTATATTCATAATAATATTGGAAGTTCTAGTCAGAGTAATTAGGCAAGAAAAAGAAACAAAAGGCATCAAAGTAGGAAGGGAAAAAGTAAAATAATTTCTGCAGATAACACGATCCTATGATAGAAAATCCTAAAGATTACACATGTCCACGTGCGTGTGCGTGTGCACATACACACACACACACAAACTATTAGAACTAATAAACAAGTACAGCAAAGTTGCAGGAGACAAAATCAACACACAAAAATCAGTTGCATTTGTACACACTAATAATGAACAATGAAAAAAGGAAATTAAGAAAACATTCCATTTACAATAGCATAAAAATAATAAAAATACTTAAGAAAAAAACTTAACCAAGGAAGTGAAAGACTTGTAACATGAAAACTGAAAAAAACATTGCCAAAGATATTTAAAGGCACAGATAAATAGAAATACATCTGTGTTCATGGACCAAAACTTAGTATTGTTAAAATGTCAATACTATTCAAAGCTATCTACAGTTTCACTACAATCCCTACCAAAATCCCAATGATGTTTTTTTGCAGAAATAGAGAAACCTTTCTAAAATTCATATGGAATCTCAAGGGACATCAAATAGCCAAAACAATCATGAAAAACTAGAACAGAGTTGGACTTCCTGATTTCAAAACTTATTACAAAGCTACAGTAATCAAAACTGTGTGGTACTGGCATAAAAACAAACATATTGGCAATGGAATAGAATAGAGAACCCAGAAATAAACTCTTGAATATGTGGTCAAATGATTTTTCACAACAGTGCTAAGACCATTCAATGGGAAGAGGACAGTCTTTGCAACAAGTGGTACTGGGAAGATTGAATATCACAAAAGAATGAAGTTGAATCCTTACTTTATATCATAAACAAAGTAATCTAAAATGGATCAAAGACCTAAATATAAAAGCTAAAACTATAAAACTCCTAGAAGAAAATATAGGGAAAAAAATCTTTATGATGTTGAACTTAGCAATGATTTCTTGGATATGACACCAAAAGCACAGGTAACAAAAACTAAAACTAGATAAATTGAATTCCATCAAAATTAAAAGCTTTTGGGCATCACAGGACACTATGGAGAGTGAAAAGGCAACTCACAAAATGGGAGGATATATTTGCAAATTATATACCTGATAAGAGATTGATATCTAGAATATATATATAAAGAACTCCTACACTCATCAACAAAAAAATAACCTGATATAAAAATGGGCAAAGGATTTAAATAGAGATTTTTTCACAGAAGGTATACAGATGGCCAATAAGCACATGAAAAGATGCTCAACATCACTAATCATTCAGGAAATGCAAATCAAACCCCAATGAGATACCACTTCACATCCATTAGGATGGCAATTATCAAAAACAACAAAAACAAAAAACAAAACAAAATAGAAAATGACAAGTGTTGACAAGGTTATGAAGAAATCTTAACCCTTGTTCATTGCTGGTTGGAATGTAAACTGGTGCAGCAGCTATAGAAAGCAAGATGGTGATTACTCAAAAATACAACATAGAATTACCATATGATCCAGCAATTCCATTTCTGGATATATTCCCAAAAGAATTAAAGGCAGGGATTCAAACAGATATTGGTACACCCGTGTTCATAATAGCACTATTCACAATAGCCAAAAGGTGGAAACAACCCAAGTGTGCATCAAAAGATGAATGAATAAACAATATGCAGTATACATACAATGGAGGATTATTCAGTCTTAAAATGGAAGGAAATTCTGATTCATACTACAACATGGGTGAACCTTGAAGACATTATGCTAAGAGAAATAAGCCAAACACAAAAGGATAAGTATTGTATGATTACATGAGATACCGAGAATAGTCAAATTCATGGAGACAGAAAGTAGAATAATGGTTGCCAGGGACTGAAAAGAAAGGGGAATGGGAAGTTATTGTTTAATGGGCACAAAGTTCCAGTTTGGGATGATGAAAAAAATTGTGGAGGTGGATAATGGGGATAATGGGTTGCACAATGTGAATGTACTTAGTGCCACTACACTGTACACTTACAAGGGGCTAAAATGGTAAGTTTTATGTTATATAGATTTCACCACACAACAGAAATCTGAAACCAAGATGAGAAGACCTGTCTAAGATCACACAGCGAGCATATTACCGGCACAGCCTACACTAGAATTCCTAACTTGCTGAAGCTAGTGCTGTTCTTATCTTTGCTTTAAACTAAAATAGGACTTATAGTTACAAAGTATTTGCAAACACAGTTAAACATCAAGCAGCGTTAACACAATGAACCAAACTCCTCACTTATTGTTTTCCCTAGGCTCTCCAAGAAAAAGAAGAAACTCACAACCAAAACATAATTGGTGGTGGTGGTGGTGGTGGTGGTGGTGGTGTTCATAACAAACCCTCCATGCACTGAGGCTTGGGCCAATGGACATTGACCTCAGCTCCCTGAACTTTGTCCTTTAACTATAAAAATATCCCAAGCCCCTTACTCAACAAACAGGCGTTATTTTTATTTTTACCTTGATAAGATGGGCCTAAGTAGAAACTCAATTAATCAGAAACCCACTGATTCCCTAGTTAATGGTAGTTTTGTTTTTCAGGTCCTGTGTAGTAATGTCTCTCTTAAACAGAGAAATCAAAAACTACCTGAAATCATTTAAAATTTCAGGGCTGGAGTTGGGTTGGCCTCCTTTTTCTTCTCTTCTCCTTTTTTTCTTTCTCCCCACTGTCAGATTGACACTTGTTAGGCAATGAAGATACTATTTAGGTCATGCTAAATACCTGTATCTCAAAGACAAATAAAATTAGTATATATGTTGTTTGTCATAACTGTTTGATCACTCAGCCAGTGTCCATTTCTCTTAGTCAAGGTATAGGAAAAAGAAAACAGCAAGGAAAACACTTGTACAATAGGATTACAAGAAAAACTGGATCACAAACTCCAATCAGACAATTTTAAGTTAACACATACTCTTCTGGCACAGACCCTAAAGTAGTGCTTTCAGCAACACCCTTGCTGATATAATGGATTTGTGTCCTTATAAATGTCCAGAGTTATCAGAAATCCCAGCTATGACATACTTTCAATAAATAAAACATTAAAATCCCAATTACATTTTCCTTTAAGCCAAAAACAAAACAAAACAAAACAAAAAAACCCTCAGGATCTAGCCTCATGTGAAAAGTGAATTTTAATTGTTCCATTTTTCCACAACAACCTGAATATGGTTATTGATTTTTCTTAAACTGGGTTTAAGTGTTTGGAATGATAAAATTGTTCCTGCCCTCCCCTTTCCACTTAGTCTCTGGATACTTCTGGTCCATTAGGGATATGCGTTAACTATGAAGAGCATTTATGTTATCAAAGTTGAAACTTTAGGGGAAAAAAAAAGAACCTTGATTCATTTTTTCTTAAGTTCAAGGCCTTTTTATTGAAATTTAAAAGGAAAAGAAACTTTCATGTGTCATATAATTCCAATCAGTTATTATTCATCCCCTTCATCCCAAAGATGTGTATTGTTTTGCCCTTTTAAAACATTGACGTTCAAGGCCTTGAAAATCCCTTCTGACTCTAGGGATATTGCAACCTCCTACTCTTTATATCCATGAGAAACATCGGCTCTTAATTTCAGCTTTCCTAACTCAGATCTGTGCATTGTTGCTTGTGTCTACCATTGTTGAGCAATTAGGTTACCTAGAATCATTCTGCTAATGGATGGGAGAAATGCTCTCTGAGCCATTTACCATTTTGCAAAATGACAACCACAGTAAGGTTTGTTAACACATCCGTCCCGCACATAGCTACCATTTTTTGTGTGTGGTGAAAACTTTCAAGGTCTCCTCTCTTAGCAACTCTAAGTATATAATACAGTATTATTAATGATAGTCACCATGTTGCACATTGGATCCCCAGGACTTATTCACCTTATAACTGCAAATGTGTACCCTTTGACCACCTCCTACCCATAGACACCACCAATCTACTCTCAGTTTCTATGAACTCAGGTTTGTTTCCCCCCACATATACGTGAGATCAAACAGTTTTTATATTTCCCTGTCTGATTTATTTCTCTTAGCATAATCCTCTCAAGCTGCATCCATGTTTTCACAAATGGCAGGATTTCCTTCAGCAAAACTATACCTTGACCATGTGGGTTACATGGCTCTATTCACTTGTCAAATCATCACCCTGTACACTGAAAATGTGTACATTTTACTCTCTATAAATTACACTTCAGTAAAGTTTATTAAAAATGTTTATATAATGATATATTCATTAGGAAATTCAAGTAGAGCTCCTATTAGTTCAATACGCTGGGTTTATTTTACTTTTCCCCTTCCCGTAGCCTCACTAAAATGGTAGTAAGAATGGATAAAAGACATCCAAGGATAAGAAGAATAGGGCGGGGTGGAGGGGGAGTCTTTAGACGATGAGAATCCAACAGGTTTCAGAATTTAGCAGAGTAAGTTACAAACTCAATGTTTACAGGTGGGTGAAAAAATTCATGAGAAGTTAGTGGGCAATTTCCCCTGCAGAAACCCTGAAGGGAAAGAGGAAACTTAGAACTTGTGGGAGGCGGTTGAAATATAAAAATAAAAGCGTGATTAGCTAAAAGTCTGTATGGAGAGTAATGGGACCCCACCCCTCACCCCCCTGCAACTCCTCCTACATTCTAGGCAGTCAGATACTTACCCTTTCTTCACCTTCCGTAGTGGTAAGACAGAGGTTTGCTTCAGAGGACCTCAGACTCAGGGGCACTAGGCCCAATGGAAAGAAGGGGTGGGTGTAAAACTGAAGCAGGCCATTTATAAGTAAGTTGACCTACAACTGCAGCCCCCACAAGTCAGTCATCTAAAAAGTTACAAAGATCTATCTCTGGAAAAATTGAAAAGTTCTAGAGAAAAGGCCATGCACACACATCCCAAGGTTTCACCAATGGTGAGGCTGCCTTAGTTCTTGATCTCCCTAGACTGAAGCCCACCAGTTCATAAACACTCTCTCACTACACACACATAAACACACACACACACACACACACACACACACACACATCCCTTCAAGATAATGGCTTGATTTTAAATAAGAACAGAGTGGAGGATCATTAGGCACTTAAGAAATACCATCGACATGAAGTTTTATAAAAGAAACTTGGGAAAATACAGACAACATAAGGACTTTAAGAAAGCTTCATCAAAAGAACCTTATATTTAATGTCTTCAAAGTGATAAAAGATGATACTGCATACATAAAACAAGAAATGCATGTTATAAAAAGGAAATAATCAGAGAACAAGAGAGAGCTCTCCGATATTTAAAACATGTTAATCTATCTAAGTAAAAGTTCATCAGAAGAATGGAAGTAATGAAAATCTCACACAAAGCAGAACAAAAAGACAGAGATGAGAAAGAGGATCAACCAGGAGGAACAACATCCCAATAATAAAAATTAAAGCAAAATGGAATCAAGAAAAAGGAAGAGAAGAAATTATCAAAGAAATAGAGGGTATGAATCTTTAAATTAAAGGGGCCCATGCATACCTAGGACAAAAATGAAAACAGATTTATATAAATGCAAATCATAATGAAATTTCAAGATGACAAATATAAATAGAAAAGGCAAAAAGCTTCCAGAAACAAAATGCGGGTCACAGACAAGAATCAGATAAAAGAAGGCAACCTTGATTTTCAGTCAGTGAAACATGGTCTTGAAATTTGTGGGAAATTATATGACCTAGAAGTTTATATCAAGCTAAATTAGCATTTAGTTTAGAAGGAAAAATAGAGAAATTTTCATATATGCCAAGCCTCAAAAAGTGTTTACCTCTTAGACCTCTCTTCAGAAGTTACTAAAGGATGTATTTCAGCAAAAGAATGATTGTGTCAAGAAAATGGAAGTTAAAAGGTTTAGAAATAAAGGAGAGTGGCAAACAGAATTTTATGATGTGGACCAGGCCTAGAGAGAAACCCATCCAGATTAGATGAGGGGTATTGAGAACTGTAAGAAAGAACTCCCCCGGGAAAATAATGTTGACTTGATAGATTTTTTCTTATGTGGAAGGTATGGAAAAATTACTGCTGGGTGTTTGATGTCGGCCTGTGTAGAAAAAAAAATAGTGTGTTACGTAAATAGAAAATTAAACAAATGAAAAAAAATCAAGGTAATTTTTAACCACAGGAAAAACAAAATTTCATAAAGACTCTATACTACATGGCTATCTATAGATTAGGTCAAAAATTGTTATATAATTATATCAGGAAGCTAGGAAATTAGAATGGGAAAAAATGGGTTTATAAGAGTGATAAATCCTCAAGTAACATAATAGAAATCTAATATATAATGTCAAAAATAACACAATAGCATATTATTTAGACATTTGAAGATAAATATCAGAAGAAACAGTTAAAAGAGTTTAAAGTAGCTCCCTCTGAAAAGTGGACTAGTTATAGAAAGGGTTGGGGCAAGAAACCATCATATTTTATACAAGCTATTTTATGTTCAAACTATATGTATCACATATAATTTTTAATAGAAAAGAGAGGCTGTCTCCTGTTTTTATTATTCAAATAATACAAAGCACTTTTGCTTCCATTGTCTCATTTGGTTTTCACAAGAATCTGGTGAGATAGAATTTACTGTTAGCCCTGTTTTATAGATGGGGGAATTGAGAATCAGAGAAATGAGGTGAGTTGTGACAAATCTATTGATTCTAAATCCTTATGCTTTCCTCCACCCAAAGGTTAAATATCAATATTGTAATATGTGTATTAGCAAATTTGCCTGATTCCAAAAAGGTACGCAATGTAACTTATGAGAATAAATGCAGCATTGCCAGATAAATTGAATTAAAAATAAATCCGTTGAGAAGTACATAGGAGAAGAAATAAGGATAGCAGATTCAAGAGCAAGATTAGTTTATTAAATGCAGACCAGCAAATCTTCTATATCACAATAGAAGTGAAACTAAAATTTGGCCCTGAGCTTTCTAGCAACCAATACAACAAAATTAACAAGTTAGAAGATTCACTGTATCCACAAATTAAGATCAAATCAGATATTTAGAAAACAAACAAACAAACACCTCATCGATTCTCAGTGGTAAGGGAGTACTTTCACCCACTAAGCTTCTTAAGGAAGAAACGACATAAGGTAATGAGCAATAGCCTCAGCAATGTTCTTAAAATAAGTCAGCGACAGGTAGAATTTGTGTCCTTTAATATAGACTAATTTCATCACACTAAAAACAGTTTGATTAAAAATAAATTTGCCAGAACAAGAGGAGGGGCATCAAAATAATGAGACCTAGGCATAAGAAAAAATTCAAAAGATGTAATGTTCCCATTAGCCCAGTACACATGTACGTATACACATACACAAATAAACACACATATATATGACATCTGTAAAGAGTTTTGAAATAAATTCCTAGTGTCTTCATCAAGAGAAATGTATACAACCTAATGATTTATGCCACTTTTTGTATAGGATTATTCACCATAAATTAGTTTAAAATTGATTTATCTATTCAAAAGAGTAACAGTGGTTTTGGAAGGATTGATAGGCAGCTATTCTGTTAGAGACATTTGTCTCTTAAATCCACTCCTGATCCATGATAATAAAACTATCTCCTCTGTTAAATGTTGATTCTGGAAGAGAGAGGTTGAAATTACCTCTCCCTTTATACCCCTTAATTCTGTGTCAAGGAGGAGAGTTGTCCAAATCCTGTGACATTTCATTGGGACACAGTACCAGAGAGTGCTGATTTGATTGAGCCAAACTGAAGAATGTGTGTGTGAAAGATGAAAACTTTCTAGAGGATAGAAATGGATTCTCATTAAAACAATTATTTCAGTAGGTCTGGCTCTACTTGCTCTTCTATCACTTCTAGGACCCTGGGATTATTTTCATCATTTCTCCCAGTAGTCCCCTCACATGCACTCACTTCCTCATTCTGTCTGCTCCCACTACATACCTTGTCTTCCTTTCCTGGTCCAGAACAACGCCCTGATGTCCATCACCTTCAGAGCTGTGTAAAGGCACCCCAATAATGTTGCTAGGATACACCATTGAAACACCTCCCATGGACCCACCAAAAATGCAGCTAAAGTCCTATTGTTCTGGAGTTGCCAAAGCAGCACTTTGTTTCCGTAAATCTTTACTGCTCTTAAGTCAACCTATCTCTGTGCAGAAGTGAAGGGGAAATCCTTTAAGATCCATTATAATTGGAAGTATTATTATGACAACTATAATGAAGGTATATTTATGTTTATTTGCAGCTCCCTTTCTCTGGAGTTCAAATAGGAATCTACACAGGGCTGCCTCAAGGGAGAATTCTTTTTTTTTTTTTTTTTTTTTTTTTATTAAATACACAGTGGAATACTATTCGGCGGTAAGAAAAGATGATATAGGAACATTTGTGACAACATGGATGGATCTTGAGAGTGTAATGCTGAGCAAAATAAGTCAGACAGAAAAAGCAGGGAGAATTCTTAATGGCAGACACCATGGGTGACAGTGGGTGACAGCGCACATCCTCACCAATAAATTCCAAGGCGTAAGTATGAGAATAACCACATCTAACTTTAGAAATGAGTGCTTATTTGGAAGGGTCTTCCGCTGCACATAGAACACAGATGAGCCATCCCATCAGATTTCCAAATAAACCCAGCTATGCCTGGGTCTTAGGAGAAACAGAGATTTGGCTCACGCTGTCATAACAATACTGCTTAACAAGAACCTCTGTGCACTTGTGATGATTCCTTCATTTAATACAAGAATCGTGGGAGTGGAATATGATTTTCTCCATTTTGAAGGTGAGAACTGAAGCCAATCTCTTCGTGATCTTCTCCAGAGCTCTTCTCTGTGGCTCTGGAGGTATGGACTATGCAGGGGTCACTCCAACCCAATGCTGGAAACTAAGATAGGCCATATGGCAGGACCCAAATGTACCCTCAAGAAACTGTGACCATAGAAGGAGAAATTAAACATAGATAAATCACACTATAAATGGTAGAATGTCACATAATAGTAGATAGAATGTTGTAGCTATGCTGAGGAGGAAGTGGACATTATGCCACACAAAGTAGTCGTGCTGTAAACAGCCAAGTGATATTCATTCATGCATGCATCCATTCAACAAGTAGAAACTGAATATCTCCTCTGGTCTAGGAACTGTATTGGGCACTGTGAGAACACTCATAGTCTCATAGAGAAAGAATTAAACAGTCCCACTGTGTTAGGAGTTTCCTAGCACTGCCATAACAAATTGCTAAAATGAGAATGGCTTAAAACAACAGAAATGTATTCTCTCACAGTTCTGGGGACTAGAAGTTCAAAATCAAGGTGTTGGCAGGGTCATGCTCTCTCTGAAGGCTCTAGAGAAAGAATTCTTCCTTGCTTTTTCCCAGGTTCTTGTGGGTGCCAGCAATTCGTGGCACCCAGCCATTCATTCCTTGTAGCTGTGTCACTTCAATCTCTGCCTCTGTCTTCACCTGGCCTTCTTCCCTGTGTGTCTTCACATCATCTTCTTCTCTTCGTGTCTTCATATGGCTTTTTTTATAAGAACACCAGTGACTGGATTTTTGCCCCATCCTAATCCAGTGTGACCTTAACTAGTTACATCTGCAAGATATTTCCAAAGAAAGTCATAGTCAGAGGATCCAAGTGCACATAAATTTTGAGGAGACATTACTGAATCTAGTACATCTATGTTTACTAAAACTCAACAAGTGCCAGTAGGAATATAGAGGGGACTATGACAGTACACAAATTGAGACATAACTCATACCTAAGAGAATCAAGAAAAGATCAGAATCCAGGAAGACAGTGAGTTGGTGAATGCCCAAACCAAGAGTTCATTTCTATGGGCCAACTTAACCACTTCTCCCCAAACACACCCACCGGTAACTCCTAAAGTCTTTCTATTGCCCTAACACCTCATTCGTCTGAGTCAAGCCCCCAACCTATGTCTCCACAAAACCTTTTCTGACTCCTCTCTGTCCAGATCACTTCTCTGCAACACTACAACTGCCACTTGTGACCTTGTTTAGAGAAATGGAAGCTAGTCCTCACTGAGTGTCTTCTATGAACCAGAGATGTGCTACTGACTTTCATGTGTCCAGCAATTCCCCTAAAGAAGATTCCTGATTTTAGAGGTGGAAGAACTGAGAGTTGGAGTTAAGTGATTCATCCAGGAACACACAGCTCCTTGTCAATCTGGCCCCAAAGGCCGTGCATGACATTTTGATGCACACACTTCCTGCATGGAGGACCTCGGTGCAGTCCTAGGCTTCTGCTTCCCTAGGTCTGAGTGAACCAGCTCAGAACAGAAATTGTATTTTACTCCTGTGGCTTAGAGGAGATGCTGCTAGGACACAGCTGAATGTCCCGTCACACTGAATGCCCACAGGGGTTATGAAGGTCCATGAGCTCACTTATGGCTGTCTGCATTCTCAATGTACCTCTAGCCAATCCTTCTTTCCTCCCAGGAGAAAACCAGATCGTCTGGGAGTGTTTGCACCAAGAAAAATCCCTCTCATAGCAAACATTCTTTCAGTCCCCAAGGATTCTTCATAAGAGCTTTCTACTGCACCCGCTCACAGGGCAGACAATGTGCTAAACCAGCTGTTTAACACGAGAGGCTCCCTGTCCCCAGAGACCTGAGACAAGCTCCTGAGACGTGCAATATGTCTCCATTAGCCAAGCAACCAGCTTTGGGTGTGTTTTCTAATTCCATGTTCCTGAGTTCTTAGCTGCAAGCCTGCCAGACACTCAAGGCTCATCAGCTTTTCCAAACAGAGAAGAGAGAAAAGTTTCATATGGTTTGCCTTATAGATCTGTTTCTCCTGGGACCTGGTGCAATAGAGGCTTGTCACCACCATAACCTGTGTGGACTTAGCTGCAGAGCATGCTGGGATGTCCATGCTGAGTCAGCCGACAGAGATGAGGAAGCAGACACAGGCATGGCTGGGAGAGGGGCTGACCAAGCTGCGGGACAAGTTCTAAGAGATGGCAGTCATCCAAGTCCTGATGTCCAGAGTGAGCAAGAGGACAGGGGGAGTAGCACAGCAGGTAAGAGCTCAAACTTCAGAGTTAGACAGAACTGGGTTTGAATCCTGGCACTGCCACTTGGCAATTCTCTGACCTTGGGTGACTTACATAACGTCTTCTGCGCCAGAGGTAATAAAAGAACCTCCCGATTGTCCTGAGTATAGTATGAGACAATGCTTTTAAAGTTCTTAGCACACAGCCTAGCCCAGGATAAACTATAATTAATGCTCTTCGCAGGCTGATTTCAGTCTCCAAGGGAACAGAGTGGCTGGGCTGGTGGACGGTGACCTCGCATCAGCAGTGTCTTCACAGAGGAGGGCAGCTCCCTGACTCTGGGCTCTCCTTCCAGACTACAACAAGGTCTGAATTAACCAGTGTTGGGCCAGGGCCTACATCATCCCTTGTGGTAGCTACTAGCTACATGTAGCGATTGAGCATGTGAAGTATGGCTATTCCACATCGAGATGTGCCATAAGTATAAAATCCACACTGGATTTGAAAGGCTTAGTGTGAAAAAAATGCAAAATAGTTCATTAATACTCTTTCTTACACCACCTACATGTTGACATGATACTATTTTGGTTATACTGGGTGAAATTAAATATATCATTCAAATTAATGTCACCTGTTTCTTTTCACCTTTTTCAATGTGGCAGTTACAAGACAATTTGAAATTATATGCGTGGCTTGCATGCAGGGCTCGCATTATCTTTCTGTTGGACCACGCTGGTGTAGGCTGGCAAATGTTCCAGCTGATAGGTTGGACTGCGATCCCACCTCCTGTGTTAGGAAAAGTGGAGCATAGTCAGGAAACCAAGACCGGTAGGGTTCTGAGCTAACACACAGCCTGAAGATACCTGGGCCGGGCCCAGGTCCCCTGACAATAGAGATGATGATGATGATGATGATGATGATGATGATGGCAGCAAGACACATATGAGACCCACCTTCTGTGGAGGAGGAGCCCGTGACAAAAGGACCAGTTCAGAGCTCACTCTGTGAAGGGGTGGGACTGAGTCTACGAGCTTCAGGACGTGCACAGGGCAGGGCTGAGGTCTGCAGACACATTACCATGTTTGAGATTGTTTCTAAACCCCGTCACAGGTAGGCACATCACAACACCTTGTGTTCCTCCCTCACATGTCGTTGGCAGAGATAAGGAATCAAGACACCTCACGCTAATGAATTCACATCCAACTCAGCATCCTGGGCAGGAGAGAAAGCCAGAAAAATCAGGGAGGAGGAGCAGAAAGGTTTGGGAGGGAAACTTTCCAAATACTGAGTGTGTCCTCAAGCCAAGTTCACCACAACCAATTTCTAACACGGACATAATACGCCGTCTTGGAGAACTCTCTCTCTCTCTCTCTCTCTCTCTCATAGCCTCTTGAAAACATGATTGTAGTTAGAACCATATGGAGGGTCTAACATGTGTAAGGAAACTCCTGCCTATGTCCTTCGATTGCTCAGTCCCAAGCAGCCTCTGAAATAGGATTAGGGGAAATCGACACTAAGTCTCCTCAGAGGCAAAGCATGAGAACCTGCCGCTGAACTCCCAAAGTTACAGTTTTCCAAGAATATGTGCTGTCCTGTGTTGAATGAGGGTGAGCACTTGTCAAGTAATTTCTCCAGTTTAGAAACTGAGAACTTGAGCATCTGATCTTGCCTCCGTGAAGTATAAGCCAATGAGCTTAAACGACGGAGGCATGCAGAAAGCACTGCAGACTGAGAGGAACTAAGACGGCTTCTCAGCTGATGCAAACTCTGTGATACGCTGTGCTCTGGGCTGGGATTATTTTTAGGCTTTGGCACTAAAATCAGGATTACTGTTTCACTCCCTGGCCTCTGAAGACACTCATATGACTTCGTCTGTCTGGACATAGCATGTGTTCTGGTACAGGTTGTGTCAAGACCACTATCGGACTCCACGAGGCCGCCTCATCCCTGATATAATGTGCGAAAAGCAAGTCTGATCCCTGTGGATCATGCGGATTTTAGAGGGCCACGTGGCCATGACAAAAACAACAACAACAAAAACCAAAACCACTGTAAAACAAACTTCTACAAGACATACAGAAACCTTGAATAACCTCTGGAAACTACTGGAAGCCACCCCAGTGGCATACCTCCAACATGTCTTACGAAAAATCTACCACATTCGACCGTCATCCACGTTTTCGTGTTGCCTGTTTACTTCTACAGCATGGATGACTCGCCCCTGTAACGAGCCATCACATAATTGGCCCAGTTCTAACCAACAGACTGGGACACAGGTGAAGTGGGGTGGTTTCTTCTGTCCTCCCTGAGGCCACTGAGCTCACCCCCTATACATACCTGTGTTGAGACTGTCCACTAACTCGACCCACCAGGACCCCTCGTTATTGTCTGCTCCATTTAACAGAGCCTGGCACACACTGGGCACTTCATAAAAGTGTGTTAAATAAAAAAGAATGGACTACTGCCTAAAACTCTGAGCTTCATTTTTCCCAGTGCACCCCTGCACTCTGCCTGCAACAGGAGAAATAAGTCATCTAGCAATTCACTGGCTTATGAAGCTGGCCCCTAGTAAGTGCTGGAGAAGGCTGGGGGAGAGGCAATGGAGATATGGGACTGGGCTAAGGGCATCTGAAGGTCAGTGTTTGTTAAGGAAACCAGAGATGACCAAATTCAGGGTGAGATTAAGAGGTAGAAATAGTCCAAACTCCCCAGGAAACACTTTCCTTATCATCATATTAAGGATGCTAATAATAATAACACTAAGAATATTCACTTACTCTTGTAGTACTGGTGACTCAAGTTGCTACAATGTTGCAGACATTGTTCCCAGTGTTTCTGACAGAGCTGTAAACAAAATAGGCCAACTCCCCATTCTGGGGGATGCAGGGAGCCAATGTAAAGAAGCAGATGTCTAATGGAGCACTTGAGAGGGAGTGTCAGGAAACGAGGGGCTGTGATTTTATACAAGGTAGCCAGGGCAGGCCTCAGCTGTAAGTTGGTATTTGAGCAGAGACCTGGAAAGAAGAGTTCCTCGCAGAAGAATCAAGAAGAGAATGGACCTAAAGAAGCCACGAGTCCTGGGAGGCAAAGTCAGAAGGTCAGCAAGGGGCACATCATGTAGCTTTTTCACAACAAGGCGCCCCAGTCCACTGCTTCCCACACGAGAACAGATGATGGTGTGTCTCATGCTGTGTTATACAATTAATAAACATCCACTGCCACATTAGCAAAACTTCTCACCAAATCTAAGACCTTTAGAGGTGTCCCCTCTCAAGGCCTAAACAAAGGGACAAGAGTAATGTCAACACAGCTTTTTGTTTTTCTTTGTTGACACTTGGTAATAAGCATACTACTGCTGTAAAAGTCTCTCTTAAACGCAAGATACCACCTTCTGTCCAGTCCATGGTAAACTACACACAACAATCCAGGTGGGCCTGGATGTTTCTGAACAGTGCTGGACTATGTCAGGCTTTTAACTCTTAACTTTCATTCATTTAAGCCTCACGATAACCCTATCAGGTAGCTGTTATCACTCCCATTGTGTCAGCAATAAAATGAGGCTCAGAAAAATGATTTTACCCCCAAATTACTCAGCTTATCAGTAGCAGCATCATAATTTCCACCCGGATGTTGCCATCCACTCTCTCTAGAGTCTTTGTGCCCTTCTGTCCTATTTCCCCAGCAGGAGGCCCCATGAGTGAGTGTTGGGGGAACTAGGCACAAGATTAGCCCTCTAACCTGGAGATTCAGAAAACTGCCAGGATGCATTCAGTCATTAAGAGAATAAGCCACAGGAAATGCGACTGTTTACTTCCTTGAGTGGTCAAGAGCATTTGTGGGGAAAAGGAAACTTGACAGAGTAACTTTGCAAATCAGAATGAAATAAGATTTTCCAAGATTACCAGGTATTAAGGAGCTGAACTAGGAAACTACTAAGTATTGCACTCTCCAGGCTTTTTCTTTCATTTATTCCATTCATTTGTTCATTTCATTTACTCATTTAACATGTATTGACTGCCTGCTATGCTATGTACTCACCTCCTGCAGCTCGAATCTCCAATTTGTGGCTTGGCCCCTGATAAACTCGCTTTTCTAGGAAAGACAGAATGGCATTGAACCTGCTATAGTTAGAAGCTGTGGGTTTGACTCAGAAAGTTGTTGTTAGTAACTGTACAAATTGCCAATATCGTTCTACTTCTTCAGATGCTAAAAAATGATAACAATAGTATTAGTCCCACGTCATACATTTGTTGTAAAGATTTCCTAAGAGAAAGTGTGTGAGATCACAGTTGGAAATCAGGACATGTGAGCTAAATCTGAATTTGTGGGTAAATGCTCTTCTATTGGGGTTAAGGCTATTGCTGGTTTTTAGAGCAAATTCCAGAATGTGGCATTAAAAGAAATAGGATTGCAGAAGGGCAGCCTCCATTTCCCTAGCCCGCTCTTTGTGCGTGTGCTTGGGAGAGCCTCATCTTGATGGCACTGCCAGGAAAAGGAAAAGCACCAGGAACCTCATGTGGTCCTGCCTGAGACTAGGGGCTAAGGCTGCAAAGCCTTGGTGAGAATGGTAGATGCTAAAAGAACCAAAGACAAAGCAATTTTCTTTTGTCTTGTGAGAGGCAAATGTTTGAGTACATCTTCAGTATTTTCCCTTTCTTCTGCAAGAGAAGCCTACAAAAATGTATTTGGTTATGCGAGTGTAATGCTGGTTCCTGGCCTCTGTTCTTGGAAACCAAGTTTGGAATCTCTTCACCAGCCAGCATCTAAAATGGAGATGCTTGAGAGCTGTATGTTTAAAGAGTGGAAATGTTTTCTACGATCTAAGAAATAGTCTATCCGGTTCTGTGCAGTAATGTAAATGTGGGGTATCTTTAGGCTGAGCTGTGTTTCTGCATGTCTTTCTGCTATTTCTTGTGAAGTGTTTCTTCTCTGGAACTGGTTACTAAAACAAGAGCTGAGATGGTCCCAAATGCAAAAATATGGAGAACTGATAAAGCCCTTACTGCAGGGCTTCAGACAGAAGATTCGAAACACGAGAGAATGCACGAGAACTGAGACCAACTAGTTTTCTAAGGGAATCCTGAATTTCTGGCAGGAGCGCACCACAACTGAGGAAGGGTAGAGCCTGCTTCCTCTGAGTAAATTATTTTATATAGCTCAAGCAGCATTTGAGTAACTGTCGCTTGTTCTTATGCGGTTGTGTTTGTTCTTGTGGAGGCTATGCTCACAGCGGGTACTGGAGCCAACCCAGAGAAATACAAGGGGAGGTACTGAGAGATCTTCCCCTTAGACTGGAGAAAGCACTGTACAGATGAACTGGCCTCCGATTGGTGAAATTCCTCAGGCGGATGTTTTGATGTCCTATGCATGGTGCTATACAAGGACGGAGGATGTTTTTGATAAACATTAAAATTGTAAGAGCTTGGTGATGGCCGCACATTATCTGTGAATACACTGAAAACCATTGAATGGTATGCTTTGGATTGGTGACCTATATAGTAGGTTGATTATGTCTCAATGAGCTGTCTCTTCGTGTACTTGAAAACGGAAGGAGGTAGCAAAGAACACCCCTGCCTACCCCCATGCTGTATACCAGGGGTGCCAAAAAAAAAAATGTATACACGTGACTTGTATTCATCTTTCGTTATTGGTATATATTGAGTATTACAGTTTTAATACAGTTTTTTCCTTCTTTAAAATGTACATACATTGTTTTGGCACCCTCTGTGTGTATTTCTTCTATGACTGGTGAGCTTGGTTTGATATCTTTGGTAAGGGCCATAGAGTAAGGTCTTAAAAGTTGGTGGAAGAGCCTGCCATTAAGCAAGTGACACCCTCCCCTCCACCACACACCCACCAGTCAGTCATCCCTGCAAAAATGAGGCACCTATTTGTATCTTGCCATGTTCCCTTGGTTATCCCTGAACCTCTAGTCAAGTCTTATTCGTGAATCATCTTCTTGTCAGCTGGTCGAGTACTCCTAAAACAAACAATAACTTACATTTATCGCGTCCTCACCTAGAACTTCATTATTATTTTCCCACAAGAGCTTTATTACACACTATTTGTATTAGTCTGCTCCGGCTGCCATAACAAAATACCACAGACTGGATGGCTTAAACAAACAACAGGTATTTATTTTCTTGCAGTTCTGGAGGCTAGAAATCCTTGATCAAGATGCACACAAATCTGGTTTCTAGTGAAGGTTCTCTTCCTGGCTTATGGACGGATGACTTCTCACTGTGTCCTCACATAGCCTTCCCTCTGTGCTTTTGTAGAGAGAGAGAAATCCCTAGTGTCTCTTCCTCTTCTTAGAAGGACACCAGTTCTATCAGATTAAGGTCTTCATTTATTATTATTATTATTAAAGTTATGAACTCATTTAACCTTCATTCCATACCTAAAGGCCCTATCTTCAAATACAGTTAGGGTTTCAACATGTGAGTTTGGGGTGGGGGGAGCACATTTCAGTGCACTGTTATTTTCCCCATTTTACACTTGAGAAACTGAGGCTTAGAGAAATGATTTTGTCATTGCCAGAAGCCAAGAGAAGAACCCAGGGTATCTGATGGGAGAAACACATCTTTTCTACTTCAGTCATACCACTGGAGTGAATTATGTGTGTGTACACTTTGGCCAACATATTGCTAGGAACACAGGCTGGATGGTGCCTGAGAAATCGATAGGGGAAGAGAAATCTTAGCTCGGCTGAAGTCACGGCAACCAGGTTCTGCCAGCTTTCCCCACCTTTGGGGCAAAAGAGCCTTCCCCCTCCATTGCCAAACTTGGAGGTTCTCAGTCTGAGGTTTATTCAGAGAGATGACGGTTTGCCTTACATGATTCTTATAAAGAAGAAACATTATAATGCAGACACTAGAGTCCCCAAGAGTTTGGATGATAGCCACATGTCTGGTAGCAAAGTAAATAGCCCGTGGTTCAAAGTCACCCTGTTCCTTTTACCACTGAGAAGTCTCAGTTAAGCCACGGGGATCGTAGAGTTCCTTAGTATCGCCACAACTAGACCTAACCATCCTGTATGACCCCATGCTCCCAACTTTTTCTCTTTTCCCCTAACATCTCAATGTATTTGCTGCTCAGTGCCCTATTCCCTCTGCCTGGCCTGCTGGGTGAAAAATAACAATTTTAAAAATGCCCAGTGGTAATAATGGCTGAGGTGTCTTCTAATAGTATTTCACTGATTCATTCAACAAGTGTTTGTAGCCTCCCTACTGCAGATCAGATACCATTCTAGGCACCAGCAATACTAATGGTGAATAAGTCAGAAAAGACCCTTATCCTCCAAGCACACGTGTTTTATGAAGGACCTTATATTATTATGAGGATCTTAACTTTTATCTTAAGGAGAGCATCTCTACTGCTAAACCAGTCATGAGCAGTGGGAAAAAAATCAGCAGTCATGCTTAGAAGATCTGGTTTCAAGCCCCAGCTTCATGGCTTTCAGTTATTCATGTAACATCCTCTATGTACTAGGAATTTTGCTTAGTGCTAGTCATATAGAAATGGCTAGGGGGAAGTCTTTTTCATACCTGCTGGGTAGGTAGGTATATTTTATAAATGATAAAAACTGAAGATCCAAACAGCATATTGCAGAGTCAAAAATACAAATGAGTTCCTCTTATTTCATGTTTGACCCACCTTTTGCTATACCTCATGACCTCTCCTGCTGTTTTTAGGACAATATGTAGTCTTGCCTAACGTAACTCAGATATATATCACCTGAGATTTGACACTCAAGATCTAGACATTTGACTGGAATCCCATCTTAATGATTTGTGTAAAGTCAAATCCTTCTCCAAGAGTTTTGCAAATTCCCAGAGGGCTTATGAGCCCAAGCCTTGGTCTGCTTCCTGGAATCCTGATTCATTATTCCACAGTTATAAAATGGGAAAACAAAGGTTAAACTGAGCGCCTCTGCCAATTTCTAAAAGAAACCAACAACAACAAAAACTGCACACAAACACACATACACACAGCATTGGGTAAAGGGATCTGACAGCCTATCTTAGACCAAACAACAGAAAATACATTAGACATTTCTAGTCTTTGAAATTCCTTTCAGGCTACTCCACCCCTAGGGAGAGTTCCTTTTGGGACTTATGCCCTACAAGACACCTAAATTCTCAACTGCCCCTAGCTTCTTTTTCCTCTTGCTCCTCCTGTCTCCCTCCTGGGTTTCCCCTAGAAATCCAAATCCCTGTCCCTCTACCATTCAGAACAAGTCAGTTCTCTCTAGTTCTCACTTCCCGACCTACATAATCAAACTCAGCAAGGCTTGCAGCCATCCATTTAACAAAACTACTCTCTTTAACAGTCAATTTTGGTTATTTTTAAAAGCACATCTCTGTTATGCAAACTTTTAAAATGTTTCTTTTCAATCTTTCTTGATGTTCTGTATAGCCTTTTTGAATACGAATAGAGGACCAGTTTTAAGGCAATGCTTATGCCATTCTCTCACTCAGTACCGTAATCCACCATCAGCCACGTCTTGAGAACTGAGCCAAGCAAAGTAAAAGATGAAAAAGATCTAGCCCCTGACCTCAAGATGTTTACCTTAGAGTGGAAAATCCACGATAATGATCCATAAAATCTCCTGGAACTCTCTCAAGTTGTTATCTGCATAATAGCATTTGTGAAGGCAACGTGGGTTCAGTGAAGAGCTAATGGGGTTAGGCAAGGTTGCCTGGGGAAACTGGGATTTGAGAAAGGATCAAACGGACATGCAGGGTAGGAGAAATATACAAGATGGAAAAGTTTAATCAAGATAGTAGACAGAGTATGTGGAATAGACTCTAAGTCAAGACAAGCTTGTGGGAGACATCTTGGTGTGTGCTAGTGACATTTCACCCCATTCCCAACCTCTTTCTGGTCCACCATGCCTAGTGTCAGCTAGCAATCAAGCAAAGTAAAAGATGTATCAACCCAAGTGTTTTTACCTAAAGCCCAAGTCTCTTTTTCATGTCCCAGTAGTTCTCAAATAGTGATCTCCCAAAACAAGTTTATTGTGAGTTACACTAATGGGTTCTGCATCTAAAATCTGGTCTTTTTCTAATTGTTGAGGAAAAGTATTACTGGAAAATGTTTTGTTCAATTTTTGAGTTTTTCTTCTCCAAATTTTAAAATTCTTTTATTCAATTTTCCCCTCATTGACAACAAAACAGTAACAAGTTGCAAATAAGTATTAATGGGAAAAATAAGCCACATTCTAGGCTCTCAGTTTTGCTTGGTTTGTTTGTTTGTACTTTCATGAATAAGTACTCATGGAGGTAGCGACTCAGGCCTTGGAGCCATTCTGCTTAGGTTCACATCTCTGCCTCGCCACTTAGGAACTGCGTGTTCTTCCTTGGGCAAGTTGTTATATTTAAACTCTCCTTACCTCCTCGGTTTCCTCACCTGGAAAATTGGGATACTTAGAGATCATTTCACAGGGTAATGTGAGAATTAAATGAGTAAATTAGATATTATGTGCATTAAGAACAACCCTAACATCAGGAATTTTGATGGCAGTATAATAATAATAAGATAAAAAAATAATAGCTAACATTTATTAAGAACTTAGTATGTGTCAAGCCCTAATTAATTAATCAATAAACGACAGCTAGTACTATTATTATTTTTTTAATTATTATTATCATTATTATTATTATTTTGTCATCAGTGTTCCTGATGGCAGAGTTATTCCTAATGTGATAATGAAAAGCAAGAAATAATTATCGCACAGTGTTCTGAAATGAGCCCCATGACCATCTTGTTCTCTGCTACCTGAAAAACATTTGAGAAGCCCTACATTGTTCATCAAGGAGGTTGATGCAATTCTTCCTTCACACAGACTTTCATACCAATAACTTTCCATCCAAATTTCAAAATAGAACATTTGCTTCTAGTTGGACTAAAGTCCCTGTTCTGAAGCCAACAAGGCATCCAGAATTCATTGACTGTTCTGGTGTATGCTAAATAAGGGGGGTGGGGGGGAACCGTAGAGGAAAAGGCTTAAAATGTTCTACTATTGTTGTTGTTTGGAGGTTTCTTTATGTGTGTTACAGAGAGGGGTGCAATTATGTAGTTATGTAGTTCTCAAATGTAATGGATTTCAGCATTGGAATCATGGTCAGAGATTCTTTCTATGGTTTCAAATCCTACCATGTAATAACAAGACAAGTTCTTGTTAAAATAAGAAAACTGAACAAGATGCATTGCAAATCCATTTTAAGATTCTCCTGGTAAGCAAATTAATCCTGACATCACCCTGAAACAGAGAACATTCCGTGCTTAAATAGTTACCTGGACTATACTGAAGAGTTCTTGTAATAATCCTTCACAGAACTCATGGGCTGGGATGGTTTCATTCCATCCTCAAACGACCAGATAGACACCTTCCAGAGGTAAGAATTCTCATAGATTCTGCTTTACCTAAAGCGAGGATACAAAATCAAATGACCAGATGATTAAAGCAGCATTTTTCTTCTAACCATTAGTCATTGTTTAGAGATCAACGGTTTACAAATACAATTAACATCCTGCTGAGGGCATAGCTATTTGCATCACAGAGGTATCCCTTCTGCCTGAAGACTACTGATATGGGAATTTATTAATATACGTAATTCAAGATTATCCTGTTTGAAAAGACCACAATGAACCAACTCCTGTACGGTCTCGTGGAATTGGAACAGTATGGTCATTTTTAATGGCCTAGAGAAAATCTCTACATTATCAACAAGGCTGCATGATTAAGTCTTTCAGAAGCCAAGGAAAGAGCTTCCACAAGAAGTACTTTCTACAAAGCATAGACAAAAATCTTTTAATAACTAACTTACCAGAGCAAGGAAAGTACCCATCCCAGAATCTCTACAGTTAATTTCAGTTATAGCAAAACCAACCAAGCTGCAGAGACTCACATTAAAACTCTACTCACAGATTTAGCAATGTGAAGTGCAAGTTCTCCAAAAAGAAAATGATGTTAGCCGAGCATGGGCTTCAGAGTCCATTAGACTGGAATCCGGAAACATTGTTAGCAGTGCTCCTAACCTGTCATCAGGAGTTCTTGATTATTCAAATATAATGAATGCCAAGGGTTGGAGCATATCCAGGGAATATAGGTCATGCTGCTTTTGATAAATACTTAAGAATAGTGGTTACTAATGCTAAAGGCTTCATCTGAGGCACTTTCAAACCAATCTTATTTCCAACCCTTATCATGAATTTCAAGGTGAGTAGTACCATTATCATTTTACAAATGAAGCAAGTGAGGGTCAGTTGTGGTTGGCCATCGTCTGAAGGCCTAGGACAGAGTAATTGGCTGAGCCAAGGAAACTCAGGTTTGCTCAACTCCAAGTCAGGTGATTTCCCGATGTATTGAACTACCTCCCCAAAGTTTGCATAGCACTATTCTGTATATTAATTACCCCATAGGCTCTAGTCAATAGCTCTGTGATGTAGGTATCACTCTCCTTGTTTTAAAGAGAGTTAAACTGAGGTTCAAGAAAATACGTAGCAGGTGAAGGCCATACAAGGAGCAAGTGGCAATTCTCGTCCAGTGGTACCACAGTGCAACTGCCTGAGAATTAGCAACAGGACTCCATCATCAACCAGGAGGGTGAGGTTCAAATTGAACTGAGTTGTGTTAGGTCCTTAATCAGACACATTGCATTTAACTTTTTTCAAAATCTGTTGCCATGGTTGTTAAGACCAGCATGCAGCAAAATCTGTTGCATGGTTGTTAAGACCAGGGAAACCCAAAAAAAGGTAAATTTAGTTGATAGCAATTAGCTTCAGTGCCCAAGGCCACTGTTCCATTTGGAATTGTATTGAAATATTTTACCAACCTTTGCAATTATTATTATTATTATTATTATTATTGTAAAAGAAGTGTATGGTCTTTATAAAAAAATATTAAATATAATAAAGTAGAAGGCAGTTGGAAGAAAGCCCATAGTTCCAGCATCCCAAGTCAACTACAACTAACACTTTCTTTTCTTTCTTTTTTTTTTTTGCTTCTTTAAATGTGTATGTAGTTTTACATGTCTTTTATAAAGTTGTCATCATACTGGATATATAACTTTAGGTCTTACTTTCCAATGTATGTCTTACATTGAACATTATAACATGGGCATAACCAATACCAGGTTAATGTCTGCTTAATTATTTATTGAGCATGGCTATGATTTGTGCAATATTTTTCTCAACAGAATAGTCCTTTAAGCTTTTATTGATCTCTGTTATAAAGAACACTGCAATGGGCATCTTTATGCATAAAGATTTTATTTTTTAATTAGGTTTATTTCATTGGATAGACACTCAGAAATGAAATTAATCATTTTAAAACTCTTAGTAGATATTGTCAGACTATTTTTATAAACGTATGTATTTCTCACTTGTAATATCATTGGAATATCCCAAATTCAACACGTTGACAGAAAATCCCCCAAAGTATTCTCTGAAAACCTGTATCAGTTGGTGTCATTCATTCTGAATTTAGCCTTTGCACCTCACTAGCATGCTAGAAATAATTTTTGGCTCCAAAGAAAAACATTTTTTGATGACTTTCAATAGACAATCAGTTATCTTCGAGCCAGAACTGCCCTTTCTGCCACGCCCGTCACTTTACTATTGCCTAATAACTGGGCACTGTGGAGAAGGCAGCTGCAACCACAAACTCTTAAGCAGCACCATACACAGTATCTTAGAGGACAATCTGGTTCTGGGTGTTCTGGACAGTGGTGAGGACTTTGCAAAGCCTAGCCTTGTCCAAGTTGGTCAACAGCTGATGTCTGATGAAGCAATTGTCACTTATGAAAGGTCATTTCGGGCTACATGCCTTCCCTTTGGGAATTCTTTTCTCCATAAAAGTTTCCAGTGTTGGGATAGCTTTGAAGAAATAGATCGTACAAGAGATGGAGTTAGGGCCTCACTGAGTTTTCAAAAAAGAGTATTGAAGCAAGTATCTGTAAGGAGATAGAGAACTTTATTCACCAGAATCCTGCTCTGGGCTGAGGAGTAGGAGGAATATTCCCAGAATAGGAAAAGGAGCATCGTCTTGACTGGGAAAAGGAGAATGGAGGGGCAGGGGACACAGGGAAAGGGACAGAGCTTAAGAGAGGAGCAGAGATTGAATTGGAAACATAAAGAGGGGACATTTTTTTCATGTCTTTGAACAAATGGATGAGTGCAGAAAAATTTTAATGTATTTCAGTGATGATGTAATGTGTAAAGTTCTGGAGTAGCCCTTCAAGAAAAGATAGTAAAGATCTACATTATTTTCTAGTCCTTTAGAGTTAAATTTGTAGTGGTTTGGGGTGGTGGCGGTTGGCAGTGAATTGTACTTATTGAGCTGTTTTCTGTGCCACTTGGCAGAAGCAGGTCTAAGGTAACTTACCTATATCTAAATTATGTAATTACCTTGCAAAAAAAACCACTCTGAACTGATTGGGCTTTCACCAAATCCCATATACTTTATATGTTGATATGTTCTGATTAACTTTTACCTTACCCATTTTAACACCAACCCCAGGATTATGACTGTCACTTGGGAAATCTAGAATATCACTTTTGCTCTCCTGATGTTGATTTAAGCCCTGACAACTACTCCCAACTATCATCTCCATATTTGCTCTTCTCACTAGTATGGGCTTTGCTATTCTGTCTACCCTACGTGCACTCCCATAGCATTGCCAGCCCCACCTGATGGCTACTATTTGGCTCAGTAGTTTTAGTGTGGCCTAGGCAGCCAGCATCCCTTATGCAGCAGAGATAGCACACCAATCACACAATCAAAGGAAAACAAACTCATGAAAACACTTTTTGTTGCCATATATCATTTTGATAAATTATAAATCAGAGGGGGATACCTAGAAGTCAGATTGGAAATTCAATATCATCTTCTTAAGCTAGTACTCTAATACTCACCACTCAATAGGAGTAGAGTCACATCTTATTTGAAGGTTAGTTTCCAGTGTTAGTTTTAGGTAAAACATTCAATATAGTGGGAAAAAAAAATTACTTCCAAAATCGCTTAAAGTACCCATAAATTTTTATGTAATACAATACTTCAACAATTCTAGAAACCCCCCCAAACCAGTTTTTCCTCCAGCATTAAAATGGATTGCCAGTATTTCAAATGAGCACAAGAGAAAATCATTAGCATGTGTTTAGAGGCCTTGTATAAAAATATAACCTGTGTCTTAAACTCTTGACATAGTATCAGCATGACGAGATGCTCCCACTAGAAGAGAGACATGGCAACTTGGAGAGACATAGGAGCACCAGAGTCGCGGCTTCCAATTCACACTCACTCTGAGGTAGAAGCTCACTGAGAGGAAATACGAACAGAATAACTATGCATCGTAGTAGCTATGACATACCTACTCCTAGACTACAGCAAGGGTGTTAAGCCTTCTTAGAGTATTCATTCACTTATTTCAGAAGCACACACCGTATGATCACTCTGTACCAAATAGTATGTTGGGTACTATAGCACTTACATAAAGGAACATGGAATATTCTCCAGGAGCTCACTGTCTGGTGAAAGAGACAGATATGTGAGCCCGTATTGGTAACTCAGTCCTCCAACAGAAATGGAGGCATGAATTCATGGGACACAGTAGACGGCCTTGTTAACCTTGCCTTGGATGGGTTGTGGTGGTGATCACAGAACCTTCAGAGAAGAGGTTCACTGATGATGAGTTTACAATTCTCAGTGCAAAAAAAGTGGTGGTAGCTCCCACCTGAAAGGCAAAGAATATGTAATTCATGCTCTGGTTTCTCCAAAAGCAAAGCTTATGATCTTCCTAGTACTATTTATTCATTCATTCGTTCATTCATTCACTCATTTATTCACTTAATTTTTTAAGCACTGTGCTGTAGAGAAGAGTGTGGGCTGTAGAGTCCCTCAGACTACATAACCTGCGCAAATATGGTAATCACCCAAGCTCTCTAAATCTCAATTATCTCCTGTTTAAAAGGTGAACAATACATCTTGGAGTTTTTTAAATTAATTGAGATGATACTTGCAAAGTACTTAGCATAGTACTTGAAATAGAACAAATGGTCAATAAATACCCCTGTTATCAGTCACTGTGCTGTTTTTAAAGATGGCTAGGAGCTCTCTGGGGAAAAGTAGAGTGGGGATTCTAAGCCGAGGGAAAAGCTTATACAGACAGAATGAAGAGAACATACAGTGTGTTAAGGAAACAAGACAGTCCGTTTGATTGTGTAGAGTGTGTGGTTGCAGGGAGTGGCAAGTGATGAGATTGGAAAGATAAGTTGGGTCCAGATTGTGAAAGACATTATAAACCATATGAACAAGTTTGAACTTTATCCCGCTGGCAAGGAGTAGACAATAGAGGTCTTGAAGAAGGAAAACAACATTATAACTTTTTTTAAGGAAGAAAATTCTGACAGCAGAGTATATGAGAGATTGGAGAGAAGAGAGTTGGAGGCAGGGATATCAGTGGAATACGTTTGCAATAATTCTGGCAAGAAAACCCCAATGTCGTAGTAATGAGTGGGGAAGGAAGTGGAAGAATTGTATTTGAGGGATATTTCTAAGGTGGGATTAACATACCATAATGATGGATCGAATGTGGGGAACAAGAAGGAAGAGTCTAGAATAATTCTAGCTAGAATTAAGAAAGATAAGAAAGCAGTGGCACAGTTGATTTTGTTGTTTAGAGAAGTGGTATGTGTATGCAAGACATACTAGTGGAACTGTTGAACAGGCAGTAGAAAGTTGGGTCTGGAGTTCATTGCAAAACTCTGAACTAAAGATATAAATTTGGGAGTCATCAGAGAATAGTGAGCAGTGAAAGCTCTGGGAATGATTCCAGGAAGAGGAGTTCAACATACCATCTTCTTAGTTGATTGCATTACTTTCCCTGGTATTCACTCTTCTGAAATGAAGTGAAGAGTAATCCATGTCACATGGTCTCCAAAAATAAGGTCTTCAAGCCATCCTAGAGCTATTCAACTTTCACCACATTTTTATTCCACAAAATGCATCCATGGGTAAGTCACCGCACTTTCCAATGCAGAGGAAGTATCCTATGGCATTGAATTAATGAAAAGAAACATGTTTCTTGGACTTTGGGGCCTTTACTACCTCTTGATGACAGATAGAAACCATGGCCTCGTATTACAAGTAAGTCGCCTTCATTTTGCTCAGCCACAAAATGAGAACTAAATTGCTCATTGTTTAGAAGGCAAGAATAAACTCATCTTCAGAAAGTAACTGCATACACATTGGCTATGAATGAAACCCATCTTTTTATTACAGAAATCAAAGTTCAGAGGTTCTTCTATCCCCTTACGATTTGTCTTCCTCTCAAGTCTTTCGGGGAGGGGAGGTATTTTTGTCTCTACATAAGCCCAATCTCTTTATTGTGTCCCAGATCCATGATAACTTTGCATGATTCTTCTAGGACAAGAAATTTTGATTGTAGAAAGTGTCTCTAAAAGGGGTTGTGATGATCCTAGTTCCACCTTAAACATCACCCCTAGGCCAGTTATTTGAAGCAAATGAATGACCAAACACTAACATTGTTTTTTTAAATAGTCCACCATTTACTTTGGCTTAGTGTAAAGAATTTATGGGCAGGAGCATTATTAGAGAAACATTATTCCTCATCACCCTCAAGCTAAGTGTTGGGCAAAAAAAAGGGTACAGGAATATAGTCAATGGTCTTGTGATAGCCACCCTGTTTCCCCGAAAATAAGACCTAGCCAGACAATCAGCTCTAATGAGTCTTTTAGAGCAAAAATTAATGTAAGACCCAGTATTATATTATATTTTATTTTATTTTATTTTATTTTATTTTATTTTATTTCATTTCATTTTATTTTATATTTTATTTTATTTTATTTTATTTTATACCTGGTCTAATAGTAAAATAAGACCGGGTCTTATATTAATTTTTGCTCCAAAAGACGCATTTTCGGGGAAACACCATATGTACAGTGTCACATGAGTAGTAGACTTGTTAGGGTTATTATTTTGGGAGGTGTATAATGGTCTAATCACTATGTTGTTTGGTACACCTGAAGCTAACAATAAAAAATAAAAGGGTGCAGACTACTAAGGATGCCCGCACGCTGATGAGATTAATAAATGGACGAGATTAATCAGAATGGCGTGGTGGTTTCTTCATTGCTCAACATTTCATATCTTATTAACAATAAAAGTCAGTTATACCAAAGCACCAATGAAAGAACATGGAGTTAAGATTTTGAAACATCCAAGCTCCTACTTTGACCAAATCAATTAAATTTTTGAGGGGGTCAGGTCAGTGTCTCTATTTCTAAAACGCTAAAAATAGTACCACCCTTACAATTTATTTAAGTATTAACAGGATATGTGTGAAAACACTCAGCATGCTACCAAGTAAATAAAGACTTGCCCCAAATATCAATACTGGAACTGGATAGGAGCTTGAGATCTAGATAAGATCATGGCCTGCTTATACGAGGGCCTGAGTCTTTGCTCTAAAGACTTAGTGAGATGGAACTTTTGAAATCACAGATCTTGAGTCACGTTAGTTGTAGAGTGTAGATGACCCATCTTTATAGTAATCATCAGTGAACATATTCCTATTGGAGTCACTAGAAAATGTAAGACATTTTAAGGAGTAGTTGCTCTTCTGATTGTGACTTTTAAATAATCTATCAGAGAACATATATTTACCTCAACATTAAAAAGCTGTAATCAGCTGTCTAGACAACTGGTGAAGTGAAAAAAATTTTTTAGGTTTTTCTACACTTGCAGAACCTGAGACAGAAAACGTAGAGCACCCCTCAGATTTAGTAAAGTTTTGTGTAGAGAACTAGCTACCTGTAAGACTCTGAACTAGAGTTGCCTTTATATTGTAACATAATACGCATGACCAATACTGTACTTAATTTGCAAACTGATTTCTAATCCCTAGGGAATTTGACTATGTATATTTCTCTCTCTAGTATAAAATTTTGTAAGGGAAAAAGTCCAGAGAATATCCACTGAATACAAGAGATTGAAGAGAGCAAACTTAGCAAATAAACCAGCTCATAAAAGGTCAAAGGACATTTAAGGGAGCTTGCCAAGATAAACAGCATAGGTTCAAAGAAAAAACAACAAAACAATGAATTAATATTTTAGAGCTCTATCTCATAGCCTAGTATATGTCACGTTCCTTATATATTAGAATGAAACAAGTTCATATTTAGCAGATACTCACCAATGGGAAATTGATTTCTGGGACCTATCTGCCATTCACCTCACAGCTTGTTGCTGGTACAAAGAAAGATTAATGTACCTGGTCCCACAGAGCCAGTGGAGGAGGTTTGAGGTTGTGTCTTATTCATGACCAAATCCTCTCCAGCCAACCATGCGACTTCCTGGAACCATCTGTGAGAAGCTGTGGACTTTGTCATCCTGGGCCGTTTATCCAGGCATGATGTTTAATTAGTGCACACAAAGTTGATGTGAAAGGCTTGGCAGCTCATCCCCTCACCCCTGTTGGGTTCATTGCCTCATTAGAAAAGCCCTGGATGGCTGACCAGCTAGACAAAACTAACAAGCACATTTTCCTAACCATTCACAATAGCAGTAACTAATATTTTCATAAAGATTTAAGGTGTAGAGAATGCAATGCTCTCTGTCGCAGTATTGTAGAGCACCAGACTTGAATTGGGAAGTCTCAAGTCTAAATCCCAATTGTATCATTATGTGACATTGGAAAAAGTATTCTGTCCTCTTTATATCTCAGTTTTCTCCTCTGTGGAACACCTAACTTGGGAGTTGTTTAGATTGACTGAGATAGTACATGTGAAAATAAGTATACCTTTGGAGGTGTTCAGTCAATGGTTATTGTTGGGACTCAGTCTACGGCCTTCCAACTTCTCCATCCATTTAGTTTAAAGAACAAAATGGTCTGCTACACATCTGGCCCCAGAGAGACCCTCCGAATAGATCGGACAGCCAATAGACTCTAGAAGTTAACTGAGAAGACCGTAATAGGAGATTCAGGTGGGAAGAGTGTAGGGGAAGATAGTTTACATGTCTTCAGATAAGATCTCATTGGCAATCCAGACTTCCTAGAAATAATTTTCTAGCTAAGCAATATGCTTGTTGGTTGCTGACCCAGCATGGCTATGCAGAGTCCATGTGACCAAAGCAAACACTTTGGACAAAACACAGGAGACTGTTACAGTTTGACTCTAGAAGAAAGATCTTGCCTCTTGCATCTTTTCTTCCCCATGTTCTGTTTCCAAACTCCACAACTGAGTCCTAAGCTCCCTCAAGAAAAGGGGGCTGGAGCTCACAGAGGAACTGTATTTGAAGGAAAGCAGTGATTACCTCTCCTATCTTTCACAGTCAAATAAATATTTACTATGTAAGGACACACAGCATACATTAAAATTAATGCTTTGCACAGCTTTGGAAATGTCTGTCATATCTGTCAATGTTTCAATAGCTCCACGACTGTGAATGGCTCTGCTGTCTCTCAGTGAGAGCTGCCATTTTCCTGACGGTGCTCAGCAGGAGACTGGGCTGATTACACACTCAGAGCCAGAGGACAGGCAGCTAAGCAGAGGAAAGCCCAAGGGAGGGAGAAAGAGCGTATAAAGTTTCTGCTCAGTGAGGTCTGCAGCCGTTCTGCAATATTTTTGGAGAGTAATTTAATGGTGATTTCAAATAAAGAATAGGAGTTGCATCTAATAGGGACTGCGTGTTTATGGACTATTAACAAAAAAAACACTGGGAAAAACTGACAATCATCTTTCCTTGGTTAAATAGCCTATGCAGAGCTATGTCTTCTGTATGTCAAGTTGTCACCAGCCTAAGGGTTTAAGAAGGGACAGTTTGCACTTAAAACATATCGATGCACATGTTTTCCCAAGTGTCATTCACCCAACGCCTGTGCAGTGCGGCAATATTTGGACTTGGGTAATTTTATTTTAGTGCTTGCCCCTCCTCTAGGAACAGTGTCAACTCCTGACACTAATCTGGCTGCTGAAATGATGGCTTCCAGTTTCATTAATGGTGTATTCATGATCCCTTTAAAATGCCAGAGATCTACTCTTCTTGGAAAATATACACAACCATTAAAAAAGCCACATTTTTCAGCCATTGGTCTTTCCATTGGCACCTTGGGTCCTACTGTGGTTACAGTAACCAGAAGATGAAAGGAAATTTGACCAGCTATTTTGGGACAGTGAGAGCAACATATCTGGAGAGCTATAGAAATGGAGAAAATAAGAGGTAAAATGGGAAATAGCAATAACAGAGAGGCATGTGTTACTCAGTTGACTCCATTTTCCCAAGTATTCAGAAATGAATTAGTGACATTCTTGAATGTGCTGGAATGTCTTGCTTCATTCCAGCTGTGTTTTCTCTGTGACTCATACATTAGGGTCCCATCTCTTCAGTTCTAATACTTGAGTGATGCAGTTTAAAATTAGTGCTAGCTTCCTGGTTGTTGTTGTTGTTTTTTCTTAGAAACATACACTTCTTTTGTTAGGAAGAAAGCCGATCCTCTCAATCAATATATTCATCAATGGATATGCTTACCCATAAAAGGTATTTTACATCCTAAAAATGGGACTGGAAAAATCATTATGGGAGCTCTAGCTCTAAAACCTGTTGAAGTTACCTGGATGTTTGAAACATTGTTTTCATTTCAGTATATATTGCAAAGAAACTTGAATGCATAATTCCAAAATTCAGAATCAACACAGGTGTTAGTTTGGGTTCCCCAGAAGCAAAACCCGAGATGAGGACTCTTACAGGGGTGATTTATTGAGGAAGTGTTCTCAGGAGAAATTGGTAAGGGTGGGGAAATCGGGACAACAAAGGAAAAGAAGCCAAGCCTGGTGTCAGCTCAGGTGACGTTCCAACCTCAGCCTGAACCTGTGGGAGCTCTGGAGGCTAAATAATGCTCCAGAGTGTGTTCCACTTTGAGGCATGGGAGCTGGAATTTCATACCCCTGAACCAGTAAACAACTAGCTCCAGGATGCCCCTGAGAAATGTAAACTACCAAGCACATTCTGCTCTTGGAAGGTCTGGGCAGAGTACCCAATGGCACAAGGGTAGTTCTCTCAAGAAGGTTGACGGTCTGAGTTGTTAAGAGCCACATCAATGTCCAGGCGCTAAGGGACGGTCTCTGAGGGAATGTGTGAAGCACCAACAGCATCCACCATGATCATATGGTTATTTATTCACTAAGTAATCATTTAGTGCCTACTATGTGCCAGGTACTGGGACAAGTGCTGGACTTATAAAAATGAACAAGAAATGATTTCTTGAAAAAGCTCAACAGCAAGAGGAAAGGACACACATATGAAGAGGTCACAAATTATAATGTGCTTGGTGCTTACAAGGATAAAAGTGCTATGAAATCACAATGGAGAAGTGCATAGTGGCCAGGAGTGGATGTCATTCCAAACTTCAGAAAGGACATCATCTTAAACATCAGACACTTGAACAAATAGAACTCGAAATCTCATGGTGAAAGGATGAGGTTCTGCACACTCAGCTTAGCTGAACTTTGCTCACACCCTGCATTATTGTTGTTGCTTTTTTCTGAGACATTCGTCAGGTATTGACCCAGAAAACATTTACTGAGAACCTGATATGTTCCAGGAACGACAATGAGCACTGGGGAGACAGAGAAAAAGCACAGCCCAACCCAGGAAGAGCTCAAGTCCTGAGCTCTCCTTTCCCATGGAGAAATCCAGATTTTCCCATCGAAAAAATAAAGGTGTAAAAATTCCTGATACCTGTTTGTACCCAAGAATAATACATGAGAAACATGAGCTGCATGGAAGTGCTTCAAATAATTAAGATCTCAGAAACCTCCGGGGAAAAACAAAACAAAACAAGCAATTTTTCTTCTCTCATGTTTGTGGACAATGTGGGCACAGTTACCCACAGACTTAAACTCAACTCTTCGAATAAGTGACTGTTATCCCCAGTGAAATATCTACAGTGTCTTAATATATGGCCAAAAAATAAAAAGTAAATGAATCGTGAGCTCCCTGAGATAGTCACTACCCCAGGCAGCCACACAAAATAAGAACATATAAGAAAGTGCCAGAATGAAGGATGGTGACACCCAGGGCCCACATGTGGACATGACTGTCAATACACAATGAAGAAGGGAAGCATATAAGGTGAAGGAAAAGAAAGTCCTAAATGATTCTTACCTCATGTTGTCTGCCCCAGTCCACCAACTATATGCCCTTCCCTGTTCAGTCCTAATCTTGCCCAAATTACCCCAGCTGGCCAGGTTCTACCTCTATTGAAACAACCTAAACACTTCTCTTAATTCAAACAGTTTCTGTGTCTACGCCATTCAATGAACTCTTTGCAAATCATCTGGTCTTATTTCTTAACTGTCTCTTCTATCCCCAACAAGTATGCAACCACCTTGAAGGTAAAAAATTCTTCTTTTCAAGCTCTTCACACTGAGTGCAAGGTCAATGGGAGACATCAAAGCTCATACTTGCTAATGGAGGAACAGGCAGAGTGTCCTCAAGTTCCAAGTGCACCCTCCAATTCTGAAGGACAAAGAAAAATGTGGGTGCAGGGAGAGATTAGATATTGGCAACAAGGCAGATGAGTCATCAGACTTAGACAGATTAGCATGAAAATGCAACAGAGAACAGGCTGAGATCAGGATCTTACTCTGGTGAAAAAGCTCACAACCCTAATCAAAGGTTGGCAAAAAGCAAATGGCAAGAATCAATTTGAGGAATAAATCGAAATCAGATCTGGCAGAGGCTGAAAGGCAAGAAGTTAGGGAAATAAAATTTGGAAGTTAGATCTGGGCTACATTGTACCCACAATTCTCTGTGGACAGCAGCCTTAAAAAAATTTTTTTTGACATACAAAAGGCTGTACATAATGAATATATATAACTTGATGAATTTATAGATAAGTTTGGTTTGGTGAAACTAGCACTACAATTTATGCCATAAACTCATTCATCACCTCCAAGTTTCCTTCTGCCCTCTTATTAGTATTATTATTATTTTGTGATGAGAACACTTAACATAAGATCTACCCTCTTAGCAAATTTTTAGGTGTACAATACAGCATTGTTAACACTATGTTATACAGCAGATCTCTAGGACTTACGCATCTTATATAACCAAAACTTCGTACTCTTTGACTAACATCGCCTTGTTTCACCCCCCAACCCCGCCCCAAACCCCTGTCAATCGTATTCCACTCTGTGCTTCTATTAAGTTTGACAATTTTAGGTTTATCACATAAGTGGTACCATGTAGTACTAATTTTTCTGCCTGCTTTATTTTACTTAGCATAATATCCTGCAGTTTCATCCATGTTGTTGTAAATTGCAGAATTTCCTTTTTCTTTAAAGCTGAATCATATTCCATTGTGCGTGTGTGTATGTGTGTATGCACTACATTTTCTTTATTCATTCATCCATTGATGGACATTTAGGTTGCTTCCATGTCTTAGCTAGTGTAAATAATGCTGCAATGAGCGTGGCAGTGCAGATATCTCTTTGAGATCCAGATTTCAACTCCTTTGGATATATATTCAGAAGTAGAATTGATGGATCAGGTGGTAGTTCCATTTTTTCAGTTTTTTGAGGAAGCTCCGTATGGTTTTCCACAGTGACTGTACCAATTTACAGTCACACCAACAGTGTACAAGGGTTCCCTTTTCTCCGCATTTTTGCCAACATTTGTTAAATTTTTTTTTTTATATAAAACGCATCCTCACAGGTGTGAAGTAAATGATCAGCCTCTTTTGACGACAAAGCCTCCACTCAGTAATCGCTATTGAATTGCATTGATGGCCTCCTTGAAGGATGAAGGATTACACGTCTTAATAGTTTATATGAAATTCCAGTTTCGAGAATAAAAATCTTAAGGACTACAACAACTCTCTTTCTTCAACTTAGTCTGCTGAAAAAATTATAGAAACTACGAAATGGCTATGCCCAAGGAAAAGAGCATGTGCTCCAACTATGTAAATAATTTAAGACATTTCTTTGTTTCAAATGAGTATCTTTGACATTTTTATTGCAATAAAAGTAGAAAATTGGTAGAAATTAGCTAAGCGGGGTGTACTTAAAATGGTAGAAAAATTGAATACCTAGGTCAGCACTGTTTATAGGACTTTCTGTAGTCATGGGAAACTTCTGTATCTGCACTGTCCAATCGGTATGGTGGCCACTAGACGCAAGTCATTATAAAGCAATTGAAATGTGGCTAATGCAAATGAAAAGGAACTGAATTTCTTTATTTTCTTTCATTCTAATTAATTTAAAGTAAAATAGGCACATGTAGCTAATGGATCCCACATTGGTCAGTGCTAACTTATATCTTATTAATAGAAGAATGAAGAGAAAACAAAATAATGAGGTTGACGGAAGAGGGAAAAAATAATGACTAAGATTGAAAAAGTGATGAGAATGGATAGCGAAGTTGGTCAATAGAAGGGAAGAAGGAACAAGACCATCTGGGAGATCTGTTTTTATTTAGAAGAAGATGTGTTGCTAGGAGATGTATCAGCCTAAGACCAGAGTTAAAATAGCTAAGCTAGGAGAGGTTAGACTGACAAGAGGCTTTGTCAGGAAACATCAACCAGCTTCAACAATCTGGAAAAATGTTGAGCTAAGAACCCCTTCCATGTCAACTTCCAGGCTCCTAAGTAAAGCCATGTGCAGTGTCTGTTTCAGTTTTAGATTAGCCCAAGGAATATCCCTAGAAGTCACTTTATTTGATGTTACTTCCCGAGGAATGGTAGCTATCATTCTTCGAAAGATGATTCTGACTGGTTGAGCTTTGAACCCCAGAAAAGAACATGATAGAAAAATCACACTAATCCTTGAGTGCATTTCATTGATTTGCGGAATATGTTGGTGTTTGTAGCACTTGGTCCATCATTCCACAGAAAAGCAGATGATCTCACCGCTCATTGGTGAAATGGGGAACTCTTCACACAGATCCATAGACCAAACTAACCAATCTACCTTGTTCCTGTTCAACCAAAGACATTTTCTGAACACTGGAAGACTCTACTGAAGTCACTAGAAATTTCAAGGGTGGGGAAGTTCCTGCAGGAGGAGAGCAAGAAGAAACATGCTTTCTGTCTGCACAAGGTTACCTAGCTGGTGAGTGGGAGACAGAGGGTGACCCAAATTTCTTTCAGCCAAATCTTACATTTGAGCACCTGACCCAGGGCCTGATCTCATGGGCTCCCTTCCTTTCTCAAGATCACAGAGGAAACAGAATCGATATTCCTTGGGCCAAAGGAGATTTTCCACACTACAGTACCTAAAGGTCACTAGCAGGTAAGGAAAGAGGCATCCATGCACTAAAATACTCACTGTTAGGTCCACTGTATGTGAGACAGAGATGTGCCAAATCTTGACCAGAAGTAAGAGGAAAGATTTAGGCAAAAAATGATTTTTAAGTAAAAGAAAGAAGGTGCAACAAATTAGAAATTTGAGGTGGGCATTTTAGGTTTCATTAGTGGCTGATTAATAAAAAGAGCTCCCGTATACTTACAATGTTTCAAATAATGAGCTATGAGTTTTACAAATAGTTTCCTTAAAAAAATAAAATGGATTTGGTAGTAGTTGTGGTTGGCTCTCCAGTATTTATTTATCCTGAAATAGTTGGTCTGTGCGAGTTGTGCAGGTTCCATACTTGTTACCACTTATTCCATTAGGAATTAGCTGCTAACCCAGTAGTCTTCAGGTAAAATTTCCCTCATTCTTAAGCAAGAGAAACTGGAAAATGTGACCTTTATTTTCCCTCTGCAAGTAGTGAACCCTGACAATGATAATGTTAAAAGATGGAAGGAACATCACTGAACCATTGACTCTCACCACCCTGGAATCTACTGTGCCTTTGAACATCTTGCAACGTGAAATAGCCAATTAGCTTACTATCAGAATGTCTGTTACTTGTAGCCAAAATTATCCCAGTTGATTTATTTCATTAGCCTCATTTAAAGACAAAAAAAAAAAAAAAAAAAAATGAGGCTAGAAACATTAAGCAACCAAATTACAAAGGTAGTAAACATAATAGCAAAACTGGGATTTGTGCATTGATTCATCTGCTTTCAATGCCCAATCTTAAACAGAAAAGTAACTAGACCCATTTTGTTAAGTTTCCCAAATGTTTTCCACTGTCAGTCATTTTACCAAAAATCTCTTCACCTCACATTAGAAAAGTGCCAGACTTAACGGTTACCAAAAAAAATTACTTGACCAATTTCCTTTTTAGATCTACCAGCCCTAATTCTTATGCATTACTCTTTTCTTTTTCATTCAAGTGCAGATGCACACCCTCAAGAAACTCAGCATCGAGTACAGTAGCTATCGATTCTTTTTGCATTTGTGATGCACTTTTACATACTAAAAATGTGGGTGTGCTTTTGAAGGGATTGAGTTTCTTCCATCAATCACAAAGTATTGTCTCACTGTTGGGTTAGAACTGCAGTCTGGCTCGACAATTTCTGGTCTTCATTCATTCTAGTCTGCTGATGACAGCTCTTACCTTTCCTTGCAGCACATAATACCACATTGCACAACAGGCTCGTCTCATCATACCTTCTGACAGAAGTCCCTGTATTCAATGTGTGTACTCAGTCGTAGCAAAAATAAACCTTATTCTTGGAGCAAATGTTGGTAGTACACCAAGGAACTGTTCATGAGATACCGGTCAACCTCGACACAATCGTCAAGGAACACCAATCAGGTTTAAAAAGACAGTTTTGTAAACAACTACTTACAATACAGTCTCAGGGAATTCTAGAAAGGAAAATCAACGCAGCGGATGAAACAATTCTTTCTAAAGTGTTACCAGAGAAGGCTTCACAAAGGTGGAGACTCTTGAGCTGGACCTTGAAAGATGAGTAGGGTTATGTCTATCTGAGAAGGCAAGTTGGGAGGAATGTGGGGGAGAGGATGCCAAGAGGGAATAACATGGGTAAAGTCATAGTGGCTTGGCCTTTCCTTTTGTAGTCACAGAAGAGAGGGTTGCTCAGTGAAGCTGGGTATTGCTTGTACTAGGAGAAAGTCTCAGTTAGTTCATCCCTAACAATGAGGAACGGAGAGCTTTATAAAGATATCTGTGAACTTCAAGATGAAATTACAATAATTATTATTACTAAACATGTAAAACACCCCACACTTTAAAATAAATATTACATACATTATCTAAGTTGGCATTTACAACTAGTATTATTACTATTTACCCTACACTGATGAGGAAACCGAATTTCAGAAAGGTTGGTGATAATCGCATAGCAAATATGCAGCTTAAACTTGAAGTAAAATGCTCTTTCCCTCAGAGATCCAGCATCTCCCCTCGAGCATCCCAGAAACTAAAGGTCATGGGGAAATTAATGTTCACTGATGCCAATGAACATAGGTCAATGACTGAGTAAATCAAGGAATTGGGAGATAGTACATTTTTGTTCTTCCTGGCTGTATTCTCCAAAAACTACACTCTTCTAATGTGAAAACAAAAATTAGAAACACTGTGAGTACATTTAAGATGTAAATGGTGTTATTTCTCTAAACATCAAAATTTTTCTTTGTTTTATATCTAAGAGTATTGCTTTCTTGACTACAAAGTGATATATACTCACTTTATAAAATTTGAGAGAGAAAAAACTCATTTTAATCCAATCACCTGTTAATATTTTGATGAGTTTTTTCTATGCATATTTAAATGAATGTATATGTGTATGCATGTACCTCATGGGCCACCAATTTCTTCTTCAGATTGCTCATTTACTGAGGTGGAAGAGAAGACAAGCAAACTATCTGAATTACCTAAAACCCTTCATGCTGAAGGAGTTAAGTTTAATTATTGGAGCAAATAGAGTATAGCAAGCAGAACTTGACCCAGTTCAACAGAAGATATCTGAACATTGAGAGCATATCTAAGTTACTGGTCCTTCTCAAACCAAAGATCCCAATTGGGTATACCAAAGCGAATAGTGTGGAGATCACTTTGAGACATGATCTAATAGGAAGTCACAGCTTTGTGGTCCCCATAAGGATGGACTTACTTCATGAATCTGAGACCTAAAAGCATAACTACCACTTGCTGGTCCCCACGATGTAACCTGAACACTACGTCTACACTGCCAAAAACATACGGTCATAATGTATTAAGATGCAAGTGTAAGCAGTGAAATCTGGGACCCATGAAGATGGTTGTCAGCACCAAGATAGTGGTCAGTAGGGAATTCAGAAACCAGGAAATCAGAAAAGATCCTAAGAATGGGACGACCCAAGATGTTTTACTGAAAGGCACATGATCACCACTTGAAATAAACGTTAATCCATGAATCATATCATCCACCTCAATTGGAAATACCACACCCTCCATTCCACCTGGATGGAAATAACTGCCACCTCCCTGTGTTTGTGCCACCACTAAGCTTGACCTAATTTCTGCAGTTAATTTCTTCCAGCTTCAGGATCTGGCTCCCACTCTTAATGAGTAGAGGGCCGAATCCTTACACTTCACAGATAAAATTCCCTGACACCAGAAGTTGTAAAATGAAACTATTTTCATGGGACTTGTCTGTGTTGAGAATGTTTTTTATCTTTTGTAGATGTCGGCTCTGGAAACATCTGAGGTTTTTCATTCATTCCTGCATGATATTGTCAATCACTTAAGGAATATGAAGAAATGTATTGATCACTTATATGCCAAGTTTTGGGTAAAGCGAATGAATTAAAAGAAAGTTTACTCTTTCTGCTCTCAACAAGCTTGCAGCCTGTTAAAATATACATGAATAACCCAAAGTCAAGTATGTAAGTCAGGAGGAGATATAATTAAATACTGCATGGTGAGAAGGCCACACTAATGTACTAGAGGAAAATAAGACCCTATGGGCTATAGGCAGAGGTGTCCAGTGGAAAACATCTGAAGTCAGAACCTAAGTCAAGTCTTGGCAGCACTACTTTCTAGTTGAGTGACATTGGGCAACCTCTTTGAGCCTTTGAACTAGATGGCTTTGTCTTCTTCCTGCCATAAAACTCTATAGCTCTCCATGACTCATCTTGAGGTACAATGAATATAGAAAATTTGTATAAGTAGAGGGTAACAAAAGGGCATTCAAGATATGAACAACATTAATCAGGAGAGAAATGAATTAAGTATGGCTGGGAAGACCCTAAGGCGTTGACAGTAGTGCCTTCTGGATGGAGATTTAACAAATACAGACTATTGTCCAGGCCAGGGCTCCCATTTGTTCTCTTCTCCCAACCTGGAGCCCTCTCTTGATACTATCAGATCCACACATATCAAACCCTTACCCAGCCACACCTAAACAGCCATCCAGATGGCCAGAAACTACAGTTCAGAAGGGCTCCAGTCTGAGAACTTTAACTTTGTCAGGAATCATTTTGTTGCTTATAGTAAAACCCCATTCAAACTAACATTAAGTAGTGAAAGATTTATTGAAATAATACAGGAGGATCCTATTAAATCCAACTGTAGATGTAGTAACCAGGCCTCACATGGGCTGGAAGGTCATCAGCGTCAGATACCTACTTTCTCCATCTTGCTCTCTGGGCCATGTGATTTCTTTCTCTATGAGGCATCTACATCATTCTCCCCTTCCCAGCTTGTTCATTCTTGTCCCATCCATAACATGGCTATTTAATGGAGTCTGTGTCTAACAGTTCATGAGTGTAGTGTCTCAGTGCCCAACATAGATAGGCTATAATTTTTGTAACTCATTTCTAATTCTAGGGAGAGCATCTGACCACTGGCCAGCTGATAGATTTATAAATTCTCTAAAATTTGTCAAATTATCGGTGGCCAATAGAACTTGTTGTACCCAATTCTGGCTCTTTCAGGGCTTTGAGTGGAATAGATTAAGCTAGAAGGAGAATTTAGCTATGGCAAGCTAATCAACTACTGTCTTTGCTATCAGCTACTATTATAATTTAGACCTCTTATGGGTTAAAAAGATTGTGTGAACTAACCTAATGACCTAACTATCACTCATAACATAATTTTAGAAGAAAGCATGCTTCAAGTTCCAAATTTCAACAAACTTTTGGGACAAAAGGTATTTTTAAGTTGGGGGCTATTTTCATACAATGTCTACCAACTAAACATGACATATGAAATAAAGGCATTGGTCAGACTTTGTCTCAACTTGATTCCAAGGACATTCCTTCAAAATGTCTAACACTCTTGAAAACCCATCTGTGCCTTCATGTGGAGAATAAAGGCCCATCACTTAGAAAAGAATTTACTTTTAGAACGGTAGCTGAGTGGCTGGGGAAAAGGTAAGATGGCCAGCCTTCCTCCATGACATTAGGGAGAGCTTCAAAAGAAGGAAACTAACCTTTGTTGAATGTCAATCATATGCCAGAAACTATAACAAGGGCTAGACATGTATTTTCTTATTTAATTCTCATAAATCCTAAAAGGAGGCTATTGTTAACCCCACTATCCAGACAAAGGAACTGAAACTCAATGAAGACAACTAACTTGTACAAAGTCACAAAAGTTGTGAGATAAAGCCAATACTCACAACGGCCCATCTGATTCCAAAGTCCATGCTCACTCATTTCCCTCACTCACTCTAATCAGCACAGAGGTTATGGGCATGGGCTCTGATACCAGATTACTGGATTCCTACCCAGCTCCATCCCTGACAAGGCAAGTGAAACTGTGCCTCAGGATTGTTAGAAGAACTAAGTGAATGTAAACACGAGGTGTGCTTAGAAAAATTCCTGACACATCTCAAGCTACTCACCATTCACTTTGGTATATCCAACGGGGATTCCTGGGCTTGAGAGATACCAGCAACTTAGATATGCTCTCAAGGTCCAGATATCTTCAGCTGAACTGAATCAAGATCTCTTTGCATCCCCTATACGCTCTAATAATGAGGTTTGAGCAATCCTATTTTGTGGCTCATTCAGCACACAGAGCTTTTCAGAGTTTTTCCGAGTTTTTCAGAACTCAGATGATCTGTTTGTCTTTTCTTCAGCCTCTGTTGATGAACAATCTGCGAAAGAAATTGGTGGCCAATGAGGTACCTACATACATAGATGCGCAGAAGCAGAAAATGCATCAAAGCTATTGTTATTATTACCTACCCCAGCCCGACCCTCCCAGTTGTTTTGAAGCTATGATCCATGAGCAGATGGTTAATACTATGAAGGGGGGAAAATCATTTGTGTAGATTTGATTACAAGCACACACTAGTATTTGCAAACTAGAAGATATAGCAAAATGAAGAAGAAATGTAAGGAAATCCAGGAGAACATACTTACCCAAAGAAACAAGCTGAAAATCTGTCAGCACAGATATTTTAGAAGGAGGGTGAACCAAATACTGAAGAAGCAGAAGAAGGAATAAAATATGCTATCAGAGTAATCTTCAGTGCTGGCCCTAGGGGGATAAACTAAGTAACCTAATAGGTGTTTTCCATCTTTGAATTCTATGCCTAGAATAGCAATGAAGGTTTTAGCTCAGAATTGGGATGCTACAGCCAGCTTGGAAGGTCTGCAGAAAGAAGCTTTTATATTACCTACCCACACCATGTCTGGCTTAAACTAGTGCTGACTGATTTCTATTTTCCTAAGTGCTCACCTACCATAGCAACGTTTTCCCACACTATGTGCAATCATCGTGTACACATGCATGCAATTATGGCTTGAGATACATGAGCATTTGTGTATAGATAGATTTTGAAAGGTAATGTTCATTCCTGATGCATTGGTTCTGATTTACATTCAATACATAGAGAATGAAAGCATATTTCTTATAGAAGGGAAAGAAAAAAACAGTAGCTGATGTAGCTTGGAATTTATGAGTCAAATATTAATTCTCTGAATATTTCAGTAAATGAGTATTATACTGGTAACTTGCAATGTTTATCAAGGATGATAGTGTGCATTGGGGGAAAGAAGCCGGCGGGGAGAGAAAGCTATAACTTGCTTCAGACTTCATTACCAACATGACTTGGACTACCTATTAAAATTGTTATGATTATATCTTTAAAGGTAAAAATATGTTCAAACTGATCATATTAATTTCCTTATGGTGGTAATGAGTTTGAGTTACAATGTCAAAATATTGAAACTAAATAACCATTAGAGCCCTTGCAAAGGTTATTAGAAGAGAAGATTTCTCCAGATGATCTAGAAATTATGCCAGTTAAATCATAGTTGAATAATGTACGGGTCAAATTCCATGTTCTTAAATTCAATAAAAGTATATTTTTATCATACGACTTTTTATGATAGTACATGAGTAGATGAATATAATATTAAATAAACAGATCTGGTGATTAAAATGAAGAGATTATCGTTACCTGGGACTTTTTTATCTTTTGCAAACAGGTATTTGTTGAAATGGAATCTGACCCACATAAACAAATTTATCTTTATGGATGTGAATCAGATATGGCAAAAACCCTTTCAAATTTCTATGCCACTTGTTCTTTCCATTACTAACCACATACAAAGATATGTTCTACGTGCATGTAAAAGTTATTTCCATTGAATATGGCATTGAATTCTCAATGAATCTCAAACTGTAGTAAATTATGAAATACTAACTCAAACTGTTCCATTTAAAGATACTCATTGTAAAATATATGGGTGTGTGGGAAAATAGCTGAATAACTATGTCAACATTTAATTCCCTCAAAATGCAATCCTTCATTTGCAGATGATTGTTGCATATTCAGGCTTTTCACTTTTTCTTCCCCCATTGTAGTCTAGTGACATTAAAAATAACTTCCTTGCTTAGAGTCTCCCACCTTGGATTTTCCCCCAAGGTGCTTGAGTTTACCAAAAAAAATAAAAGTCCTAGGAAGCTTACTACATGGAGACGATCATTATACAATTTATCTCCAGATAGAATCCTCTTCTGTAGGCAACAGCCAGATACTGTGTTTAGAGTTGGTGCAACCCTCATTCATCCACACATTCTTTTTTTTCAACTAATAGTTACTGGTTGTGCCAGACACCATTCTGAGTGTTTCATGTGGCTAAAGACGGAATAACAGTCAAGGAAAGAAGAGAGAAAAAATCTTACATTCTTGAAGCAAGGCTCTGATTATACAGTACTTCCTTTGTTCACAATAATTGCTTGTTACCTTATGACACTATCCTTTAATTAGAAATGCCAATACGGGAAAACGTTAACTAGATCTCGCACCTATTATCAAATGTAAGATACGTCAAAATTACAAGCAGTTGTAGAACAGCACACTCATAATAACAATGATAATAGTAATATAATAATAATAGTAACATCTACCACTTATTAGTGTTTAGCATGTACTTGAGAAAATGGCAAACACTTTACATTTAACCACCAGACTGTTGATTCTCAGGGTAGGAACCATGTATATGTCTTGTTCATGGCTACATCTCCAGTGTCGTGCAAATTGTAAATATTCAAAAAGTACTTTTGTCAAAGAAATGCAATTAGATAAATAAATAAATCTATCATCTCATTAAATGCCTAAGAGATGGATTACAAACACACAATTGTATCATTACTTATCATTACAAGATGAATAAACTTAGGTACAGAAAGGTGAAGTATTCGTGGCAAAACTAGGATTGAAATGCAGCTCTGATTGACTTCAAGGTCTGTGGTTATAACTACTCTTCAGCAATGTCTCCTTGTATTGTGGGTCCCAAGTCTCACTTACTCATTAAATTAAACTTATTCCTGATTAAAACAAGCATACGATTCTCTTTTATTTGATAAATAGATTTGATCACCTACTATGTTTCTCATTTTTCATGCCATCCCTCTATAAAAACCTATTCAGACTTTTTTCAGACACCTCTAATTAACTTTCAAAATAAATGTACCTTAAAGCAAGTCTTCTTTGTCCCAATCCCAAGATTCAATGCTTGTATTACCAAAGGAAGACAGCCTCTCAGCGATGCACATATGGTTTCCATAACCCAAACCACTCTTCTCTGTACTTTGAAACCTAGTGTATGGTGAAATTAACTAGCACGCCGGGTAAAGCAAACCTGGGCTCTTGTCCTCATTCCACTACTTTACTAGCTGTGTGACTTCAATAGTTTGACTACTGTGAGCCTCAATTCTTCAAATGTAAAATGGGAACAACTGGAAGAAACAATGATATAATATCTGCAAAGTTCCTAGAACAGTATGGCGTATAAGAGGTTCAATAAATGTCAGATTCCTTCAGAGAACACATTAAAAAGATGCAAATAACAGGAACAATCAGAACGGACAGAAAACGCAGGTTTGTGGTGGTTATACCATGCTGGAGAACAACACCAAGGAGGCAGGCAAGAGGGTGAAACTGGGGGACTCTACAATGACGCCTGCTGCTGGCCCTGGTTTATGGACAAGTCAAAGCCATAACTTTCTCCAGTAAAGGTGCTCAGAGGGATGGTTCCAGTCCCTCAGGATGAAGCGTGGAAAGGGAGACTTGCCCACTGACACTGGGCCTGAGTTTTCCTCATTTGGAGAGTCCACTGTCATCTCAAGTAAGGGAATTCTGTGGAGCAGAAGGTCGTAGAGGATCTGACGTGTGGGACTAGGTGATCTCTGAGGTTCAATCCAGCCATTGCATATTATGATTCTAACTTCTGACCAATTTGCTAAAGTAATGTAAGTGATCTCCAATGGCCTGTGAGTGCACCAAGGCAGAACACCACAGTGTTGAAGGAAAGAAGGGGAAAAAAGGAAACTTCTCATCACCCAGAGTACAAAACCTCTAAATGCAAGAGAAATTATTCTAAATGGAACTAGGAAGCATAGTCTAGCTGACTTCAGAGAAGGCACTGCTCTCTCTCTCCCCAGCACCCCAAGAAAAATTCAGTCTGTGCTTATTGAATCTTCGTAAATATATGTGAGTGCAGCCTCAGACACAATATTCTAAAAGCATACAGGAAAAATAATCTATAAAATTTCAAATTGAAAAGAGAATGCTCTGCTCTCTAGGTTGGCAAAGAACATCAACAATATACTAAATACCTGATCTGTGCCTTTTACTGGAGAGAAATACAGAAACAAATATGAAAATATCATGTAATTAAGTGGGGAAAACAACACTCAACATGACAGAGGAAACTGATCACTAAATAGAAGGACAAATAATGTGCTGTGGAAAAACAGAGATTCAAGCTCAGAAACTAAAAGAGAGTTCCATGGAGAAAGTTCCATTGGTCTTTGAAGAATAAGCAGAATTTATAACAAAGAACAAAAAAACCCAGAAAAAAACAATCTCCCTACTTTAAAAAAATGGGCAATTTCTATGGACAAGCAATTTCCTCCAAAATGCAATATAAATGACAAATAAACATGAAAAAAGATTAATCTTATTATACTGAAAAAATGAAAATAAAATAATGCAAAATTATTTTTCATCTATCAGAGTGGCAAACATTTTGTAAATGATAATATCTAATATTGACACAAATAAGAATATTTTATATAGTTTTTATGAGAGATCAGGCAATATATATCAAGGCCCTTAAAAATGTTAATACAATTTTAACCAGCAAATCCAAATCTAATCCAGTCAGAAGGGACAAAAATTAAAGAGACACGTAAAGACATATATCAAGGCATTATTTATAAAAATAAAGTATTAGAAATTATTTAAATGTTCTACAATATCTATATAATAAATATGAGGCATCTATTACATATATTTTAAACAGATATTTAATGACATTGGAAATTTTTTATTATACATCAATATATGTTTTAGAAGGTTTCTAAATCATATATATTTATATGTATGTATATGTAATATGTATATATGCTTCGATGTAAAGACTAGAAAATACATAGAAAGATATAATACTATTTCTGAATTATGGGATTATGTATTTTATTTTATTATCTCTGTAAAATTCCAAGTTTTTAATTAAAACAATAATGTTATTTAAAAAATTTTTTTTAATGAATTGGATTTAGACAAGTGACATGTGGAAAAGTGAAAATGACATTTTAGTCCAAAGAACAATACAAGTAAAGACAAAAAGACAAATGTGAAAAGTGTTTTGGAAAAGGTAGAATAGAAGGAATGTAGCAGTAAATAGGACTGGAAAAGTGGTTGGAATCAGATTACCCAAGAGCTTGAATGTCATGCTCATGAATTAGTCCTATGAAGAGTGAAGATCCTTAGTAGGGTGATTGCGTGATCACATTGCTTTGTAGAAAAACTATTTGATTGACAATTTGGGGGGTGGAGGATGCATCAAAGGGAGAAAACAAGAAGAAGAGAGATTGTTGTCTACACACTATACCCTAGCAGTGGCTTCCAAACTTTTTAGACCATGCCACATAGTAAGAAATATGTTTTATATTGTGACCCAAAACACACACACACACACACACACACACACACACACTTACCCCTACATATGGTTTAAACAAAGACTTCATGAAAAGCCATACTCTTACCTTATGAAATCTACTTTCTATTCTGTTGTGTCCTATTTCTTTCCACTTTATAACATTATATATACATATATATGTGTAAAAAAAATTTTTTTTTTTTTAAATTCTGGTCACAACCCATGAAAATGATTTCATGACTCATGATGTGACAACACCACTCTGGGAGAAATCCAAGCCTCCCTCTTCTCTCCCCAGCTCCATCCTTGAGGAGCAGACCAAACCCCAATAATGGGTTAAGACGAAGAACCCATACTGGGCCATGATACTAGAAGCTGGAACTTTCTGGCGAAGAAGCAAAGTGGGAAACAGCTTTTGACCCCACGTGGAGAAATATTGTGGTGGGGGTGGAGTGGGGATCTTGCTCCCTTGAGCTCCCTTTCTTCTTGGAATGCTTCTCTGTTCAGTAAATTACTTCCCATAGCCAGTGAGATAAGTAGGTGTGGGCCTTGTTTGGACCCTCCAGAATGAACCCCACCCACAGAGAGCCAATAGAAAATAGGGCTTAGCCTAGAAGAAAGGAGTCTGAGGCAGATGAGCATCTAGCCCAGATATAAGCAATCCTTTCAGCGGCATGTCTAATTCCTAATATAGGCATTTGGAACAAAAGCCCAAGCCAACAGAAAAATATGGTAAATTGGCAGGCTGCTCTTGGTATAACTTTCCTTTGGACACAAATGTGTAGGCAGTGACTGTGGATGGAAATTGTGCTTCCACCTATCCTGATAGAAAAGGATTCAATAGTCCTAGTAAGAGATGATCCAGGGAAGGTAGAGCTAACAAACAGGTGATAGAGTCAGCAGGATTTGAAGCCCTGTTGGACTGGGCAGGGGAGAAATGACAGAAAGAGAAGGGCTGAGGGCGGTGGAGAGTAGCTCCAACATTTCCAATTCGGGAGATTGGGATGGAAACTGAGTGTATTCTGACATCCTCAACAAAGATAGAGTTATGGGAAGAGGAACAGGTTTTACTGAGAAAATAATGAGCTGTGTTTTGGTAGAGGTTCATATCAGAGAAAATTCAAACAGCAAAGGGGCAAAGATATTATATTCTTCTTGAAGTGTTCCTATTTCTTATGGAAGAAGGCAGAAGAAGGGCAGTGAGCCAAATAATAAATCAATTCATAATTACAAATTTCTGGATTTAGAGTGAGCTAAGGTATACCCCACTTCATGTGGCAAATGCAAACAGCAGCACCTGTACATCTAACCACCTTTTCTTGTGGAACTTTTCACTTATCTTCTCCTAACAAACCTCACAACAGGGAGATGTAGGGGTCATTACTTCCAGTTTGCAGATGAAAAGCCTAGACACAAAGATTTCAATAGGCTTGCCTGAAATCACATTTAGTTCTGGCACTTTTTACCACTGCCTGTTCTACCCTGCAGCCCCCTCTTATTAAACAGTGAACCTATAAATTCGATCATAAGTAGAGAGGGGAAAGAGCCAACTGAAGAGGCCCAAATGGAAGAGTCATCTCTAAAAGAAATGTGGAATATTCCAGAAGCCAGGAGTAAAAGACATGCGTTACTCAACTTGGAAAGATAGAATAAAATTATTGAACATAAAACCCAGGCCATTAGAAAATGTTTCCATAATTTAATGCTAGTTATGTTATGAAATACAGCTCCAGTGAAATCAATCTTATGGCTTTACACTAAAAAAAATAATTTTAGGAAATGATAGCAAGGCAATTAAAATGTTTTCTGCTTTGACCACTCTGTTGTGTTTTAGCAGTTTCAGTAAGGTTAGTATGTATGAATTATGTTTTTTTTAACAATTAGTTTAATCCTTTTGATGTAGAACAATGAAGTCAAATTTTCCCCCAGCAAACCAGTGCAGTGGAGAAAGAACTTTGGATTTAGAGAGGACAAGATTTTAATTCTGATTCTACCACCTACTAGTTTGGTGACTGCAATTGGACAAGTTGTAGCAGAGTTTATCCGAGTCTCAGTTTCATCATCTGATAAATAAAAATAACAATACCCACCTTACATAATGGATGTAAGGATTAAAAGAGATAAAAATGTATGTAAAGCTCTGAGTCCAGTGCCTGACATAGCAGAAGTTCAATGAATAGTAGCTACGATGATGAAAGAGAATGAAGAAAAAAATAACACTATACTCCAGCTTTGGAAAGATGAGGTAATTTTTTAGGTCACGAGGGCAAAATTCTTTCTGGAGGTTTCAAACTTTTAATAAAACACAGTATATGCTTACAAAATATGTGTTTGGTTCTAACACATTTTGTGCAACCTGAGGAAAGACACCTTGTCTTCTTTGGCTCTGATTTTGCAAAATACCAGGATAAATACACTTCTGACCTTTCCAGAAATATAGTGAATACTTGCTTTTCAAAGATCAGCCATGGTTAGAAGTTTCCTATATCAGAAGTCAGTCAGTCTAGCCCTTGTCTTCAGATAAACACATACACACTCATAACCATGCGTACAAAAACCAAACCATTTCAGGAAGACACTAAGTAAGCCTTTTCGGTGTAGGTTTTCAGAAAGGAAATGTGGCCATCTTTCTAGGGAACCTAGCAAGGTATTTAGCAATTTATCCTGTTGGGAAATTTTTCCTTAAAAATAAACAGAATGTCTACGTTTCAATTGTATTTCCTTATGTTCTCAACTTAGCAGAGTTGAAGTACAATTGGTTGCCATCCTCTGATAATACCCCTTTAAATATTGAAGGATTTATAGCAGCTTCCTCTCCCTCTTCTCTTCTCCAGGACAAATATCCTTGTGCCCTTAACCTCTGCACAGCATGCTGGAATGCCCTGATTCTATTAAAGTGCTTGGCACCCCATGGACCTTCATAAAATACTCTGGACAAACTGGCTAACGTGTTGACTTTTGCCATAGATCTTATTTCCCAAACTTCTAAACATGCCTGTAGCTTTCCTGTCCAAGTTCAAATATAGTATGACACATCACAAGTGCTGAGAAGCAGGAAGTCCATCACTGAATCTGGCACCGCAGTCCTGAGTGGAAAATACCATTTGTTTCCTTGACAGTCTATCCTTGGGAACTGGACAAAGTGTGGAGTGAAGGGTTAACGCTACTGTGGAAGAGCCTCTACACCCTACCAGTTCTCAGAGCACAGGGAAGGGTGACAGTGACTGGAAACAGGTTAAATTCCTGGTGCTGTTCAACAGGAAGCTGGAGAAAAGGTCTAAAGGTCTAATGGCCTCATAATTAAGGGCTTCTTCTACTCCACAAGTATATAATCAAGAGCCGTCCTGCAGGAAGAAAAGGAAAGGACAACAAATGGGAAAGTCTCTTTTGCACTGAGAATTGGCTAGCAAAGAGGATGGAAGGCAGAAGACCTTTCCAACATGTTAAGAGCCAAAAGAGTACCTTTTAGTGTTTGTTTTGATTATATTTGCCTGTAACCCAGCAACTCGGCCCAGATGCCAGGAGCCCAGAGAGAACACTGCTGATGACTGGTGTATGAAAAGAAAAAGAATTCCTTTTATTTTCTTACTTCTATGGTTCTTCTTAAGGTGAGTGGAAAAGGCTAGTCAGGACCTTTTGAAACTGTTGAGAACCCTTACTCATTTTTCTAACAACAGTCGGATGATTTATAACACCACATGTTCTCATTGGTGGTTTCCTCTTTTTTTTATTTTTGAAGACAAGACACAAGTGGGAAATGTGAATCTTGAGCCAGTTAAGCTGATCTTTTAAAGCAACCAAATGAATTTTCCAGTCACTATCTCCCCCATCTTGAGGCTTTTCTCCCTGAATCACTGAGTTCTCCTCCTTACAAGGACAACCATTCATATGCTCAGTGTCTCTCTAAACTTCTCAATTCCATGTTGCTGAATATGTTAAGTTGTTTTTGCTTAATACTTTCTCCCTCTCTGTGCTGAAAAAGAAAAGTTATGTATTCAGTATATAAAATTCATTAGATCTATTATAAATGATACCAAAATGATCTCAGAAAGAAGTATATTATTTCAGTAGACATATAGAAAAAGAACACAAAACTAAATCATTCTTAATAATCTTTGCAACCAGGTAAGTCTTCTCTCTTCAAACTAAATCCCACCTCTTTGAGTGTTTAGGTGTTGGTTTATTCTAATTTAACCCTCACCACTTGAAGGCATTTGAAGATAATTGTTAATACAATCCTTAACCTCTTTTTTTCTGGATGAATTAATCCAAGTTCTTGATTCTCCCTCTTCCTGCCCTGCCATGCGTCTATTTAGTATGTTAGAAAATAAGCCTGAATTAAGTATTTCCTTTGTGTTAGTTAATTCAAAGGCTCTTAAAATTTCCCATGATTTGTTGATTTAAATGGAGACATTGCAAGTAAATTTCATCTGGCTGACAAATTTGGTGAATGGGATTTTCTAGATAATCAAACGTTCTCTATATATTAATAGTCAAACATTTTGAAATATAGCTAACAATAAAACTGTGTGCTACAGAAGTTAACCACTCTCATGATTCAGAGGGCGTTTTAGAATCCTGTATTGCTTCAATACCAGTTTTGAAGAGTCCATTATGCACCTCCGTATTGGTAGCTTGAAATCAGCCATGACGGGAATATTTGTTCAACAGGAAGTAGTAAGTTCTACAAGGAGACCCATTTGTTAAACATTTACCACTGGCTTCTAGGTCACTATTACAAATATAATTATCAATTACCTATACATTTCTAACTGTAAAATGTATGCCCTCAAATATGCCACAATGTAATAGAATAGAGAAAAAGTGAATAGCCAGTCTGCAAGTATCACACATGCTTAAAGTTGCAAATATGCAACCTGATTTCAATTATCGTTAGTAATCATTTTCTAAATTTTTAAAATAAAAAAGTTTTCTCCTTAAGTTAAAAGTGAGTAAAACAATAATACATGTTGAAATGACAGAATGTTTTAAATCCTATTAAAAAAGGTTAAAGGAGCTTTACTATGTAAAGAATCTTTGAAAATCATTAAGTAAAAGATATGTACCTCAATAAAAAATTTTGGCAAAGAAATGCAAATAGCTACTAATTTTGAAAAAAAATGACATATTATGGCACAGAAATAAAATAATAAGATTCTATTTCATCTATAAAATTGGCAAAAACTTAATTTCTTAATAAAAACATCCAATGTTGGTACAAGTCTGGAGAAACAAGCATTCCTGCACTGCTAGGGAAAACGCAAAATTTGTATTACTGCCCTTTCCTCTTTTTCTCTTGATTTTGTAAAAGTAGCATATGGATGGATAAATATGTTTAGGAAGAAGGTCCTATTCATGATTGGAACAGGAATTCTGACTCCATTATGCTCCTAGATACAAATCCTATTGGGAATACAATGTATCTGGGGAAAATTGGAGTGCTTATAGAAAAAAAGTAAGAAGAAAAGAATGAAAAAAACACTATGTTGGCCTAAAGTCCTTTGAGATATCTATATAAACTTATAAAATCAATTCTTTTTTTAAATTTTATTTTATTAAATTTATTGGGGTGACAATTGTTAGTAAAATTACATAGATTTCAGGTGCACAATTCTGTATTACATCATCTATAAATCCCATTGTGTGTTCACCACCCAGAGTCAGTTCTCCTTCCATCACCATATATTCGATCCCCCTTACCCCCACCCCCCACCCCCCTCCCCCCATAAAATCAATTTAACTTAAACATTCTAATAGATATTTCCCCCAAGGAATGGAGAAATATCAGTTGACAGGTAATTTTTGGACATTAATAATGATAGTGAAAAACAAGTCTTTTGTCTGATTAAAAAAGTTATAGCACATCTTTTACACTTTCATAGTCAACAAAGATCATGTAATATTTGAGTGAAAGGGAGATTAGTGGTCTTGTAGGCCAATCTCCCCTGACTTACAGCTGATTTATTACATCACTCACAATACTCTATGTGTTGGGTGCCTGATTTGTGCCAGAAACTATAGTTGGTGTTCGGGATACAGCACGGAACAAACCAAAGTCTTTGATCTGAAGGAACTCAGATTTTAGCTGGGAAAGAAAGGTAACATGCAAATAAACAAATGTGTAGTATGTCAGGTGGTGCTGATAGAGATGAACAGTGTATGTACACCCTTGAATGTATATGTGTGGATTTGTGTGTGAGGTGACTGTGATAGAGTGGTGAGGGAAGGCATCTTGATAAGGTGACATGGAAGTAGAGACCTTGCTGAAGAGAGCATGTCCCTGAGGATATCCGATTGCAGAGAATTCCAGGGAGAGGGAATAGCAAGCATAAAGAATCAAGTCAGAAAAAGGAGGCCAGTGTGGCTGAAATGGCCTGAGCAAGAAGGAGAAGAAGGGTAGTAAGACAAAATTACAGAGACAAAAAGTAGGGGAGACAAAACCCTACCAGGCCCTATAGTCCGAGATAATCCAATACACTTTGGATTTTATTCTGTATGAGTTGGAATACCACAACATATCAGTCACCTGATCTGTTTAATGTTTTAAAAGATCCACTCACAGTAAACATTGAAAGGTCAAGGGTAGGAGCAGAGAGGTCAGTCAGAAGACCATTGAAATCATCCGAGCAAGAAATGATGGTGCCTTGGCCCAAATGAGCAATAGAGGAGGGTGGAGCGACTCATGCAGGGATTTGAAGTGGAAGGATAGGATTTGATGATGGATTGGATACTGAATGTGAGACAGTGATGTGTTAAAGACAACAGGTTTTTGGAAAATGGAACTGCCATTTACTATCAGAAAAGACTGGGGAAGGGAAAACCAACGATTCAGTTCTGGATGTGATAAGTTTGATGCCTATTAGACATCCAAGCAGAGATCTTGAGTATACACTTAGACAGAAGGGTTCTGGAGTGCAAGGGGAGAGGTTCAGGCTGAAGATGCCAATTTTGGAATCATGTAGTTATGGTACTTAAAACACATGGCTGTATGAAATCACATTGGGAGTGGGTTTATACAGCCAAGGGAGGGAGTCTGGTGACTGAGCCTAGATCTCTCCAATAAATAGAAGTAGGAAAATGAGAGTCCAGCAAAGGAGACTGGCAGTATATGGCTTGTGAGATGGGAGGAGAATCAAGAAAGCAGTCTCAGAGGTCTACTGAAGAGCAAGTTCAAGGAGAAAGCAATCTACTGAGACAAAGATCAAATCTGATGAGGACTGAGATTTGACTAGAAGTCATACATTTATAACTTTTATGCTTTTCTCATAACACCATCTTCTCTCTATTCCATTGTTACCTTGCATGAGCTACAGATAGGAGGGACTCCCTTCTCACTCTGGGGAGCTGCTAATTTATAATCAAGTTCACTGAAATTTCAATAGAGATAGTAAAGGAGGATGTCTTAGTCTGTGCTTTCCTGAAAGTAGACCCTAGACAAGGAATTGGGAGAGGCCAATAGAAGGTGTATTAATGGCATGTTATTACTCTTGACAACTAGCTCAGTTTTACGAGGACCCTCTGAGGAAGTATACAGGATATGCTTTACCATTATGAGGAGGGTCAAACTAGGGTAGTTATTCACAAACTCATTGGTTGAGAATTGCCTGTCGGGGTGATAAAATACCTACCATTTCCCAGGTTGCCTTGTGCATGTCCTGTGGTGCTAGCAAAAATCCCTAGGCAGCTAAACAGAAAAGCATGGGTACTTGAGATAGGAAGCTGTCTCCGTGCTCAAAAAATGCCCATCAGCTGCAAGGGAACCCAGAGGGGGTCTGAGTGAATATGGTTATCTTCTACTGAGGATAATGCACCTGTGGTAGCATTGGTTCACACCACCCGGTAGCAGATTGTCTGGACTTTGTTTCCTTTTGGACTGTGAACTAAGCCTTTTAGGCAAAGGATCAAGTGGTATTTTTTTAAGGACTTGCTAGATTGGGGAAAAATATATACTGAGTGAGAGATTATTTTTTAACAATATGTATCAGGTCTTTGAGTGATAAAACATGGCTTGATTAACGTAAGAAAGCATAACACATTGCCTGCATTTTTTGGTCTAGATATATCTGGAAAATCTTCAAGTTTCTGCTGTGTAAAAAAACAGAAAGAAAATTACTCAAATATAAATATTATAAATAGCATTCTGTTCTTCTTTTTATTTTAAAATTTATTATTTAGATCCACCTAGAACCAAAAAGGATTTCATCTGGCTAAAATAAATATTAATACCTTTTTTATGTGTTTTAGTAGTGCACATATCCATGTGAATATCTCATTAAAATGAAATTATTCATAAGTTCATCCAGTGCACTACCGCCATTATCTCAAGAAGCTATATTTCTCCCCTGATAACCAATGGGTCTTTATTAAATAGATGATAGATGTATGTCTTAGTAAGATTTCTTAACTTCTACAAGGAACTTGTCCACATCGATATGCCTTTCATTGACCACACAGACTATCTGAACTCCAGGTTCTCATTAGAGAGCTCAGTTCTTCCGAACAAATAAAAAACGTGGTTGCAAGCCGTGACATTCAAAGGGATTGCGTGAAGCACAGGAAGTATATTCTTTCCTCTAGGTTCTTTGGGTTGTCCTGGATGAGGTTAGACTGCGAGAAACATGCCCATGAAGATGGAATGACTTTGGCCCTTCTAAAACTACTCTCCACCAATCAAGATTTCATGGTATCCCACTGGCCTACTGAGGGGCTGCAAATGAATCCACAGAAGTAATGGCTCTCTTAAGTGTTTAAAAAGTGAAAATGAGAAAACAAATGTTGTTTTGCCTTTATCTTCTGAACGCTGTGTCATTAATGATTTGTCTTAACCTGTCTTGGCCTACCCCAAACACACTTACAGGAGTCTACGTATATGGCATGCATTTCTGTACGCTAACGTGAGCATACATAATAGTCTGTTTCTCATAATATAGTAGATCAGATACTAACTTTGCTAGGTGAAGTCATCCCTGATTGGGCAATGATAACAAAGAGGATTGATTCATGAACCTATTCCAGCTTGGAAGAGGTCATTAATAACCCCATCCTGAACTCCCTCTTTTGCCTTGATTTTTCAAAGAGATCACAAAAACACTGGGCTTTGAGGACTTAGGATTTCGTAAAGCTGGGAGAGATGTCTAATAAATTGGAAAACAATAACAAGATTGAAAAATACTTTGGCAGTCTGAAATGATAGACCATTTTTTAAATAAAGATTGTGTTTAATGGGGATAATTTTAAAATCTTGATTTAAAAATTAAAAATTCTATTTCGCAAGTTCAAAGTGAAGGAGAAAACCTAACAAACCAATATGTGTTAAAAGGATAAAAAAGGAGGAAGAAGCTGAGTGGTAGTAAGTTGACCTAATAGAGGTAAATAACACTAATGCTAGCAAAAGCTAGACCCATTTTTGCAAATATTAACAACTTGATATTCAGCATGATATGTCATGTTTCTCATGAAAGTCCATGAAACTTCCTCTATACTGCCATAGCATTGAACTGTTTTTGTTCACAACCTTGTCTTTCCAGAACAGTATCAGGAACACATCTGGGGAAAGAAAATTGAGTTGGAGAGGCTCTGGAAATCTAGATAGTTAATGTGGAATAACAACAAAAATTTCAGTTAGATGTAGAGTGTTTTTTACTTAGAAAGCGTTATGGATGGGTTTGTTTTCAGACTTTTGAAGGGCTGTCAGGTAGAAGAGAGCAAGCATTCCATGATCCTCCAAACATCCAAACAGAAAAGGCAAGATTATAAAAAAGCAAGATTATAAACTATTTGAAGGTAGAGACCATGTCTAAAGCATTTCTGTATTCCTGGCAAGTCCAATTGCACTGGAGTTGTTATTTGATCCTTATGGAGGTATAGAATAGATGTTGCAAGAAGACAGATTTCAGCACCATATAGAGAAAAACTGTACAAGAAGTGAAACAACAACCTTTCAATATGTTGAGTTTCTTATCATTGAAAATGTCACAGCTCTGAAAAAGTAGGGTGTAGTGGTTCAGATTAAGAACATGGACTCTGGGATGAGGCCAGCCGGATTTTAATTTCTGCTCTGTGAATTAGCTGTGTGACCTCAGACAAATTACTTAACCTCTCTGAATCTCAGTTATTGTCTGTAAATTATGTACAGTGGTGATTAGCTTTCAGTTTTGTTTTGATGTTTAAGTTGAGACAATGTTTGTGAAGAATTAGGACAGTGACCAGGACAATAGTAAACATTCAATAAATCACAATTATTTTGCAGTCTTCTAAGAATATCGTGGAAGGGATTCTTGCCTTAGATGGAAAGTTGAGTAACTGATATCTTGGTCTTGCTCAATTCAAAGATTCTCTAATTCAGCACTAGTCTTTTCTATATCCTTAGCATTTTATAAAAGCATCTAGAATTGCATTTATCTCACGAAACTGAAAGCATTAAAGTAACCCTCAAACTTCTCAATAGAAAGGACTGGCTCTTTTTCATCATTATAGCTCCAAGTGCCTAGTATACTGGCTGACATATAGTAAATACTACTACATTCACTGTATAAATTAATGAATAATCAAATAATTATTTTATTCATCTCAAAGCATAGACCATATCTACCATCTTTTAATGAAAATTTCAAGTACAAATGCTTGATCAAATCATACTTCCTTTAAGCCCAAATAAGAAAAGCAAGTGATAAAGATTATAATTTACTTACCTTAGTCATTTACGAAACCAATTTACTTTAGTCATTTACGAAACCAACATTTGTTGATCACCTGTTATGGGCCAGGAGTTTTTCATGAATACTCTCATTTGATCTGTTAATGCATCTATGAAGTAAGTATTATTTTACATAATTTGTAGATAACAAAGTAGAGTCTCTGAGAACTTATTCAAGTCACACAGTTAGGTGTTATATTATTAGGTGATAGATCCATGATTTGATCCATGATAGAGCCAGAATTTGGATGGATTCTTAGAAGTATACTTTTTGGTCAGAAATCTATGAATATTTTAAATTTTGATAGATATCACTCCATTGTCCACCAACCCACTGTACAGATTTACATTTCCACAAACTCAGTACTTGTATGTTCACATCAACACTGGATAGATTTGAACGCTATACTTATTATATACTAATCCTCATTTGTACACAGGCCATTTTTGGACTTTGTATTCTTTATTATGCCCCATTCTGTATTCTGATATTTGTATTCTATTCTTGCACCTCTACCACACTCTTTTGTCCCTGTATCTGGATAATAAATGTTATGATACATGATGAGGAGTTAGGCTTCATACTCGTCTTATTTTTGTAAATGATAATTTCCTCCTATAGCTAGACTTTAGAATCAGTTATCAGTGTAAAAAAGAAAAAGGTATTTTGATTGGGATGACCATGAATTTGTGGGTTACCATATAGAGAATCAACATTTTACTATTATATATTGAAACTTCATACAAGAATATGATGTATCTCAGTAGGATCTGGTCAAGATGGCAGATAGGTGAACACTGTACTTACCTCCTCTCATGATCACATCAAGATTACAACTAAATTACAGAACAACCATCATTGAGAATTGCCTGAAGTCTAGCTGAACAGAAGTCCTACAACTAAGGACATACAGAAGAAACCACCTTGAGACTGGTAAGAGGGGCAGACACGCAGAACGGGCTGGTCCCACACCTGCATGTGGTCATTAAAAATTAGGAGGAATATCTTGGCTTCAAAGGTTCCCCTTGCTCCCCGAGGAGTGAGGGGTCCTAACCCCACACCAGGCTCCCCAGCCCAGGTCTTAAGTGACAAAGAGAGAAGTCTCCATAACTCCTGGCTGTGAAAACCAGTGGAGATTGTGGCTGAATGAGACAATGGCAGCTGCAGTCCCAGGTGGTCTTAAAGGGCCTGTGCATGGACTTGCTTTGTGACAGACTCACTCACTCTGAGCTCCAGTGCTGGGCCAGCAGCTCGAAAGGCACCAGGGACACATGAGGCGGAACTGAATTGTCTGCCTTAAGAATGAGAACTGGAGGGGCAGCTTTCTCTGGGACAGAGGAGCTGGTGGAAGCCATTGTTTCTTTGTTGAGCCCTCCCCCCTCCTGATGTGCAGATGCGGGGAGAATGCCATATCAGAGTCTCCATCAAACTGGCTATCACCTTTCATCTGCCCCACCCTAGTGAGTCCCTAAGACCACACCCCACTCAACTTTCAGGCACACCCAAGCTGCTTTCAGTGGCTTTCCCATATAAACAGCCTGCTTTGGCTCATGCTGTGGACTTTTCTAAAATCTCTCAAAGGTTCACAAAACCCAAACAAGCAGCATCCTGCTTTGGAGTGCCCCGTACCTCTGGCTGACCACTTCTCCCTTGCTAACAGGATCCTAATTTTATGTAGGGGTCAGCAGTGTGTCCAGTCCCAGAAGATGAATCAAAATTGGTCTGAACCAAACATGGCAATCCAAATGGTTGTGTCTTCTGCTACATGCTCACTTTCCCTGGCACCCATGCCGCCAGGGTTGGCCATAGTACCTAGTATTATACAATATGTAATAAGGGAAATTCTAATAATTTTTACACCTTGATACAAGAAAAGCCCCTTTGCTCCTGTCCCCATTCTCTCTTCCAACTTTGAGTGTTGATGAGCAGGCTCAACACCTGTTTGGGATAGCCATAATGTGGCCACGAGGCCACAAATATGAAGACAAAAAGACAGCAAATTGAGATGATAGGGCAGAAAGTTGAAAAATGTGTAACTCCTTGAAGACATTATTGAGCCACTGAACATACCAATAAATTGCCTTCCTCCAGATTCCCATCTCAGTAAATAAGTTTTAACTCTTGATTAATTCAGCATTCTCTAACTGAAGCTGAAAGCATCCAAACCTATTTAGATATTACTGGCATATGGGAAAATTATTGATTTTTGTATGTTTCCCTTGTCCTCAGTTCCCTTATTGAACTCTGAGCGCTATTAATTTTTAAGAAGATTGTTTGAAAGATTCTAATTTGCATTTGCTAATAATGACATTTTGGTCTCAACCTTTGTAGTATTAATTCTTACTATTTCTTTAATTATCTCAAAGTCTGAGACCTCAGTGAAATGTTGAATTGTATTAGTAGAGAGCAAGTATTTCCTTTTTAACTGTTGACTTTAATGGGAAACTTCTATTTCAGTAGTAAGATTTTGCTGTAATTTTCTGATAGGTATCCTGGTAATAATAATTAAAAAAAAAAATCCTTCTAGTCATGGATTACTAAAAGTTCCATTTTGTTTTAATTTTTTTGGTTCTAATCAGAAAGCGATATTAAATTATATCAACTATTTGTTTGGTAACTCAAGATGATCCTATGCTAATTCTAGTGTGTTCAGTCAATGAGCTACATGAATAGATTTCCTGGTTTTGAGCATTCTTGCTTTTCTGGGATAAGCTTATTTACTCATAGTGAATCATTTCTTTCATACGCTGTTGGATTTTTATATAAAATATTTTATACAGGAGTTTTGTATCTGTATTTACAGTAAATATTGATATAAAGTTTTGTTATGTATTTGGTTTTCTTTTTTGGACCAAGGGATGGCAAAGTAACATTAGACACAAAGAATGAGAACAAAATGTTTAAATATCGTAAGACTTTTATTTCTAAAACTTCTGGTATTCTTTAATATTTCCATGAACACCTATTACTTTATAACAAATGTTTAAAGATAAATACATACATACAGTTTACAAATAGGAATTATCAGTTTCCGTAAGATATACTAGAATTTACTTAGTATATCTGGTGTGGTTTTGGGGATTTAGCTATGTTTTCTCTTTCCTCAAATAATTGGTTTATTTTTCTTCTCTTCTTCCTCTTGAGTCAATATTCATTATTATATAGATTTTTGGAAAATTATCCTTTTTATCTAAGTATTTTATTGATATAATAATTTTATTTTCTAGTTTAAGTTTTATTGATATAATATTCTCCTAAGTTTTTAATCTTCTGTGTCTGTAGTTATGTATCTTTCCTTATCTTAAGGGATAAGGACTTATGTATCTTTCCTTATCTTATATTTTTCTTTTTAAAATAAGATTTATTTGATTTTTCTGTTGATACTTAAATCGATTAAGTGTACTTATTAATTTTCATAGAATTCTGCTTTTAACACTCAATAGTTTCTACTTAAAAATTTTTTTTAGCTCCTTCAGTTGAAGGTATCTGTATATTTTAAATAGTTTCTGCTTCCTAATACATTTCAGGAAATTAATTTTTATATGACTACAACTAGGTCACATCACACAAGTTTTGATACGTGGTATTCCCACTCTTGCTTATATATAAGTAGTCTGTAATTTCAGCTTGGTTTTCTTTTTACCCAAAGGTTATTATGAAAGGTATTTTAAAGTCTTTTAGTATATAGAGAGTGTGTGTGTGTGTGTGTGTGTGTGTGTGTGTGTGTGTGTGTGTGTGTTTCTGTTCTTTGGCAGTTAGTTTATAGTTTTATTGCACTCTGATTTGTATTCCACTTTCAATACTTATTGAGTTTATAGCTCTTTTATTTTTGTGACTGAATGGTCAATTTTTATAAATGTTCCATGTATAATGGAAAAGAATATTAGGCACATAGTTCTATACATACATCTATATTCAAGTTTAATGAATGTGTTATTCAATCCCTCTATATTCTTTTGTATTTGAGGGCCACTTAATTTGTCCTTTTTTGGTGAGGCATGTCAAAAATCTACAATTATACCACTATAGTTTTGTAAACTTCTTATAGATATAATAGATTGTATTTCACATATTTAAAACTTATTAGGTACAAAAATGGTGAATTATTTCTTTTATCAACTAAAATATTTTCTCTTTCATTTTAGTATTTTTAACTTTATTAACTAGACAGAATTTTACTGTCTAGTATTACTATATTTCTTCTGCTTTCTTTATAGTACTTACCTGATTTCTGGTTACTCCTTTTTATTTCTAAAATTTCTGGTTATTTACTTTTATTTATGACATATTTATATAGCTATTTGCATTTTCTGTTTCTCAGACTATCATGTTGTTTAACATACCACCTACTAGAAACTGACAGATTCTGTGAACCTGAGATTGAAAAAAAGGATATAAAAGAATTGTACAACCCATTTAGTAAACTTGATTAGAGTTTATGGTTATTTATTGGGTTTCACAGTACGAGAGTCTCTATATCTCATCCATTAACATATGTTCTGAAAATTGACATGTGCATATTAATCAGTTTTATTTCTGACCTCTTATTCTTATTTCTGATATTGCGTTTTCTACTATCACATCCTCTTGTTTGTTTATATCATTTTTCTTTTACTGCATTAATTGAATTTTCTTGTTCCTCTTTTCCTTTACCAATGTTAAAGTCACTGCTTTATTACCTTAACTGATTTCTTAGTGAGATGAAACAAATGAACAGTGAACAGTAGTGTAAGACATTAGACTCAGAATCCTGAATCTAACTATATTAAGAAAAAAGTTGATGTAAAGTTTTGAATATATTTGTAACCCATTAATACGTCTGTACGTAATTTTGTAAAGTGATAAAGCCACCATTTGGGGACCTGTGCTAAACAATAACCTGTGTACTTATTGAGGGAATACGGGCTGAGTTAATTTATATATACATATGCATATATGTATATATGGAAATTTTGCTCAAAATTTTAATCAAATCTAAATAACACTGTGATCTTTTTCAGTTTAAAGGGATAAATCTGATAATAAGAGTAAATAAGAACCAATAATATAATCAACACACATTTACTAAAGTAGACAGATAAATGGAACAAATGGATAACTATCTTACTACATCCAAAATTGTAGTGTGTAATAAAGGTGGCATTTCAATTAAGTGGGTAAGAAAGGATGCTTTTTTTAAACAATGTTGTGACAATTAGTTAATGATTTGGCAAACAATTATGTTTAATGCCTACTTTGTATCACATGTTAAAATAAATTTTACATAGATGGTAGAGTTATATGTAAAAATTAAAATCTTGGAATTATTAAAAAAAAATTTTTTTTGTCCTATTAGGAGTTTTGAAGGCCTTTCTGATATTATACCAATGGTAGAAAGCATAAAGAAAATGAATGATGAATTTAAACACAAAAATTTTAACTCCTGTTTATCAAAAAGCATCATTATTAAAGTTAAAAACAAATAGACAACTAAGAAAAATATTTAATTACATATATAAAGGGTTAATATCCTTAATCTATAAATCAATGTAAAGACACACACACAATCATACTAATAAAAAATAAGCAAAGGACATAAGTTACCAAGTCACAAAAGGAGAAATACAGAAAATAATAGTAATTCCCTTTGTGTTTTGGGACTCAATATTATTTTTCTTTTTTAAAACTTTTCTATATTTGCTAACTTGGATACAATACATACTACTTATATCAGGAAATATATCTATATAGATATAGATATATAGAGAGATGGAGATAAAAAACATATTACTATGTTATGCTGGGAGTTTAATACTTGACAATGAGGAAAGTTGGTGCACTCTGGAATCAGAAGTCCTGAGTTCAAGTCCCAGTGCTTATTGAATGATCTTGGGCAAGTCACTGAACTATTTTGAGCCTTGGTTTCTTCAAACATAAAACAAAAAAAATCTTCATGTCATAAATTGTTGTGAAGACTGGATTTTAAAAGTGAATGTGGGAGATGCTTTGTGAGCTACTTTACAGATGTCAGTGATTCCTATTGCTGATCTAGAGCGTTAGCACTTTTCCAATCTCCAGACAAAAATCTGTGCATTTTCTCTTACACACACCATATCCCTTTGTCTGATGAAAATTTATGTTTCTGACTTATTGTCCAGGTGACAGCTGGAGATGTCTTGGATTTTGCAATCTCTTCAGTGAATGGGACAGGTGCGTCTTCTAGATCTTGACTATGGATTATAGTCAAATAAAGCTGTAATAACAATCACTATTGCTTTTCTTTTCCCATGTTATATGCTTTAACACTTACTTCTGGTATCCACGGAGTTAATTTGATTACCAAGTGGATACTTTAATTCCATATTCATCACATTTAAAAAGTCCCTACTAAGTTCCAATTCAGTGCTCTATCCTAAGTCAAATGAGAGCACTGGCCAACGGCCTTTTTCAATAGTAGGAATTAATTCATGTGTGAATGCTGCATGATATAGAGTGAATGCAAAAGGACCAGAACAATCAACTTTTCATATGATCCCCGATATGCAGAATAGTGCTATGTGTCTCCATTTTTATCTTCATGTGTAATAAAAGCAGAATTGTCATTTTCCAGGTGAAAAGCCTTAAGCTCCCTTTGTCTTTTTTTTCCCTTCAGATCCTAAGCCTATAAAAACCATTTTAGATTGAAAGATGAGAAGAAAAAAGAGGAGGAAACCTCTAAATATTCCCAAGGAACAGAAAATATTGATATATGGAGAACACAATTAGCCATTCTGCTAATCCTCTGAGATTAGGAAAAAAAAATGAAATGAACTGAAAGTCATCAAAATAACTTAGAGAAATCATGAAAATTATTTATTGATTGAAGTTGTTAATTATTGTTGGTCATGTAAAGTATGGGATCTCATTTCTGGAAAACCTTAGGAAGGAAGGGAGAGTAGGGAGAAAGAACAGAAGGTAACTGAGTTTTTAATTCAATACCAGCTCAAGGAAATTTCTTTCGCTGGGATAGGCAAATTGGATGTAGTAGAAATTGCCATGCAGAAGAACTGAGTAGATTCTAGATGTTCAATAACTTGGTATGTAACCCTGGGCAAATCACTGTTCCTTGAGACCATTTTCTCAACTGGGAAACATCAGTGGTTTTCAAATTGTGCTTCCATAGAACACTGCTGATCCAGAAGGTAGATTAATGAACAGTGGTGGTCTCTACACAATTCACAGAAAATGGAGTGAAATAAATGTTCCCCCCTTTGCTGTAGTTTAGTTATTTATGTTTGTTATAACAATTCCTGCACTGGATAGATTTTTCTGAGCACATACAACTGTTTCTTCGATTTGGGATATCAATAAACAACATCTTTCTTGATATTAAGGTTTTCTCTTCTACTTTTAAAAATCCTCCGGCCCTACTGCCACATATCTGGTAGCTGAGTTCTAGCACTTGACAAAGGGAACTAACAAGCAGCAAATAAATAGGAATAGGAGAAGTTAGACACAGTCAATCATGCTTAGGTTTTTTAATTTTTCATTATTGTTGCTGATATTTTTTAAATTGTTTAAATAGTAATGGATTGTTTATTTGTCATATGTACGTATTTTGGTTTTGATTTTCCTACCTAAGTATCTGTTTCTTGACTCCCAAGTCATCCTTCATCAATGCTGCCTCACAGTAAAGCTTAAATTATAGACTGCCATGTTCTTTATATGCATTTTTAAAATTCTCATAACAATCTGATAAGTATTTAATTATTCTTCTTTTATAAATGTGGAAACTGATTTATGAAGACCAAGGCCTCCACTGGTAAGAGCAAGAGCTGGAAACTAGATGTTGATTGCTAGACTTGGTTTTGTCTTTATTTTAAACATTAAATCAATAAATACTGAGTTAAAATCTGCTCCTTGGGCAGATTTTCAGGATAAACATCAGAAAGATACTAAAGAATAAACTTGTTCTGCATTCCAGATACTTAAAAAAAACATGTAATCAATGAGTAACTTTTGTGAAACACTATTCTTAGCAGCTTGCTGAGAAATCTAACCCTGACCTAGTAGACAGCAGAGAATATGTGTGGAATCCATATTATGGTGAAAAGGCAACTAAGATGGAATCTACAAGGGGTCAGTCATGGGCTGGTGGTTAGTGAATGCAAAGGAAGTCAACTTGGTGCTGGCTGTTCCTTCCAAAATCCATAGTAGATGCATTGAACTCTGAGTAAAGGCTGTTTTGGAAATCAAATGAATATATGCAAGGATCTTAAGGTATGATTAATACATTTCTTTTATCAACTAGACAAATATTTGGTTTGGTCAGTCTTTATGACATAAGAAAAATTTAGTGCTGGCAAAATTTATTTGCAAGTTTTAAAACTTTCTTTCTAATTGCAAAAGAGATATGTTCATTGTAGAAATGTTTAAAAATCTGAGATATATAGTGAAAAAAAGATATACTATACCCATAATTATGTCACCTAGAAAAAAATTACATCACCTGGGAAAAACTATTAACACTTTATTTATACTTTTCTAATCATTTTTCAATCCTGAAAGACACACACAAACACACACACACACACACACACACAATGTACAAATATGAGATAATGTTATATATAGTTTTGAAATCTGTTTTTCCCTTATCAAAAAATCATGTAAATATTCCAATATCATTTAATATTTCCTAGGGAATTTGATAGCTAAATGACTTTCTACTACATAGATGAACATAATTACTTTAACCATTCATTTGTTGTTGGGTACAGTGAACCTCCTTGTACATTAATTTTTGATGACATTCATGAATATTTCTTTAATTTCTAAAAGTTAAATTCCTGGGTTAAAGACTTTTAATATATCCAGAATGACTGAAACTTTTCACTCCCACCAACAGAGAACCAGATGGTCTATTTTTTCACATCTTCAACAACTGGGAATTATATATATCCTCTTAACAATTGGGAAATATAAACATATATATATGTATATATAGGTATATACACACATACAATATATATTTCTGCCAGGTTTTCAGTATAAAAGAGTATCAAAGCTTTCATTTGCATAACTTATGAAGCTGAACGTTTTTCATATTAGCTGTTAGTCATTTTCTTTTGATAATATTTGGTAATATTTTGAGATTGTAGTAGAATTCTAGATTTCAAAATAGAAGAGTAGAATTTAGGAGAACTGGATTTTAGTCTTCTTCACACCATTAGCATTGGGAGACATTGGTTAAATCATTCAATCTCTTTGGTGCTATATTTCCTTTTGTATATAAAATATATTCAGAATGCCCACTTGAATCGTCCTATTGTCCCTGTGAAAGCAAATTATCTTTGTGGAAAACAGTTACTATACCACAATTTTATTATAAGTATTAATAAGCTCTTTGAAACACATTTATAATGATCAGACACATAAAAGTAGTTTCTATCATTTAACTTTAAAATGTTTTTAAATAATTAAACAGATAATTGATAATTCAGTTCAAACAAAGCAGTGAACTCCATAGTATGCATATACAGAGGGTGCCAAAACAACTGTATACACATTTTAAGAAAGTAAAAAACCGTATTAAAATTGTACTGCTCAATATATACTGATAACAAAAGATGAATACAAGTCTCTTTTGACTTCTGCAATTACAAGAGGTTCTCAAAGTGGTTACCATCAGCATCCAGACACTTCTGATTATGGTGAACTACTGCTTGAGCAACGCTGACCAAAGTGACACCTTTCTTAAAATGTGTATACATTTTTTTGGCACCCTCTGTATATGGGGTGGGGAAAGAGAGGGGGCAAAAAAATGTATACAAATGCACACTTTGGTCAACATTGCTCAAGCAGTAGTTCACTGTAATCAGAAATGTCTGGACGCTGATGGTAACCACTTTGAGCACCTCTTATAATTGTAGAAGTCAAACGTGACTTGTATTCATCTTTTGTTATCAGTATATATTGAGTATTACAATTTTAATAGTTTTTTCCCTTTCTTTTTGGCACCTTTTGTGTGTGTGTGTGTGTGTGGTATATTTATAATTATATAACATGGATTATATATAAGTTCCACATTTTCTAAATTTTTTATAATAAGTCAACTTACTATTGACACAGTATATTTACTTTCAAGGTGATTTCCGTGTGTCTGTACATTATGAAAAAATGATCAGTGATCGTAATTTTTGCATCTAGGTCTTTCACCTAGCATGAGGCCATTTTTCTATTTAATTACAAAATCTTCATAAACAATTTTAAATTGCCTAGTATGTCATCATGGGAATATATTATTATTTATTTAACCATTCCTTTTATCGTAATCTCATATTTTCAATTACTTACTTTACCTATACAATTTTTTGTATAAATCTTTTCTACATTTCTGACTGTTTCCTTAGGGTAGATTCTAAGAGGAGGAATTAAGGGGACAAAAAGTGAGAGCATTTTAAGACTTGAAATATATGTTATTAAATGGTGCTAAAAAGACTACTAATTTTTAATTCTTATTAAGGATATATAATGAGAGGCTTAATTAGGGGGTATATAAGCCATCACTAGACCACATAATTTTTTTCTTATTTTTTTCAGTTATAAACGTGATTTATGTTTGTAGACACAAAAATAAAAACATTTTCTTTTCCATCTCTCTCACTCCTTACTATTAACAGTTTGGGATGTATATAACTAGGCTGTTTTTTAATCAAAAAATGTTTTTGTTATTTTAATTTTAATAATAATATATTTATTTTTTATGTATATTGAAATGTGTATGTAAATAACTCATCAAACCTGTGATTTTATGGGTATTACTGCCTCTGAGGTAGCTAAATTGTTTTAACATTGATTTTAAAATAATATATATTAAGTAAATATATATTAATAAAAAGCAGTATGGAAATATGTAAAAAAAAGAAAAGAAATATTGAAGGTGATATGAGAATGATAGCTTTAGGAAACTGCCATGGAGGCATATCTTCTAGAGCTGACGCTTCCCCACTAGGTCTGTGTTCTTGACCAAGTCACATCCCCTCTCTGAGCATCAATTTGAGTGTAAGCAGTAAGAATCTGGAGAAACCGGTATTTTTGCTATAAGGGATGCCTCAACTGGGCAATCTTGCAGTCGAGTCTCTTTCTTCTGAATTTTTGGTTAATCTAATCATAGTTGACCTAAGGTTGCTCTCTTTCCTAAAAAATCTTCTCAAGAAAGAACATCATGTTAAATTATGAGTTAAGGGAAGACATTGGCTTTAAAATTAAATCACAAAATTTTACCTTAAAATACTACTTCTCAATAATGCCATAGTAGAAACAGAAATGTTCAAATTAATCGTAATCTCCTTATTGGCCAAATTCCTGTATTGCTTTTAAGTAAGTCAAAAATCTAAAGTTCTGTGACAAAGTGATGTGATTTTAGAGCTAGTGGTTCATCTTTGTATCCCTAACATTCATTTCTCTGAGTATGGCACACTGTAGGTGCTAGACAAATACTCAATGGTTGAATGATATTACTCAGGAATGTTCCATATTACAGTAGCTAGTTTAATAGAACTGTAAATTTAACTCCTACCTATGGGAGACTTTGTTTTTTGAATTTTAGAACATTGCTACTGAGCATGTTCTTTGGTATCCAAAGGTATACACAAAGATTCATTCAGAGTAAGTTTAATGTAATTACAATTTCTCTTCCTTTGAGAGCTTTTCAGAATTATGAATCATCTACTTTTGTCTTCTTTTAGTGACTTCTCCCTAAGCATGGACACTAGTCAACAGGTTACATATGCTTGAATATGGGTTTATGAGAATATACTGATTTTTCTGTAAGGGATCAGAAAGAAGGTGTGCTAGTGACTTCACTTTCTTGATATTTGGAGGGTCCATAATGATCCAATTTGGAGTTTTCACATACACAAAATTTCAGAGTGAAAGATCTCGAGAATCTAGAATCAAAAAAACAAACAAACAAAAAAAACCACCACAAACTCAAATTGTAAAAGGACTATATTGCAAGGAAAAGGAGTTTTACATAGGCAGGCAAATATCAAGTTCAAGAGGTGCATCATGGGGTGGCTGGTTAGCTCAGTTGGTTAGAGTGCAGTGCTCTTAACAGCTAGGTCACCGGTTCAATCCCTGCATGGGCCACTGTGAGCTGCACCCTCCACAACTAGATTGAAACAACTACTTGACTTGGAGCTGATGGGTTCTGGAAAAACAAATTGGGGGGGAAAAAAAGAGTTGCATCACAATATGGTCAAATGTTTAAGGATGAAATAATTAAGACTTCTGAAAAAGCCATACTCTATTCATCTACTCTTTGTTTTGCCAAAATCATCAGCTTGAACAGTTTTCCAGCTGGAATTTAGAAAGTGGGGTTATAAACGGAATTTTTTTTTTTTTTGGTATGGTTTTCAGGAAGAAGGAGTTTTTCTTTTTTATATAATAGCACGTAAAAATTGAAATAATGACATTAAAACATCTATATGCTCTTGTTTCAGTTGAAATTCTACTTTTTAATGTAACCTCTTGATCAACTCTTCCTTCTTTCCATGATATCTTCCTGCAGGTAATAGAAGCCCCCTTTCCCCCATAAACACTTTTCTTTGAGAGAGTTGGGTGCTTTTCCCCCTAAACCTTGAAAAACCAAAATGATTTATAGATTATCCATATCCTGCTAGAGTTGAGCAAGTAAGTGGATCATATTTGCACGGGTCATTCTGATTATAGGACTCCACAGTTTCTTGAACTAAAATTGCAAGATTTATTATTCTATTAATGCTCATAAAGTCACTCTTTTGATGAGCCATAATTTCCCTTTATGAGGAGACTGTATGCCAGTCACTCATGATAAGGGAGAAGAAAGTCCAGACTTCCAACATATTCATATTTCCTGGAACATTAATAAAGTCTTGAAATCCCTTATGATTCCAGGGGAAAATGGCATAGGGTATAGTAACAAAAGGCAAATTTTGCAGAGTCAACATGTCCCCCTGAGGCTTCCCTCACATTGTTGACTGTGTACAAAACCTAAGCTTTTCCACTTTAATTAAAAAATTTAGAAATTAACCCTCCTGGTGGAGAAGCTAACCCACCAACTAGGCTTGTATTATCTTTGTGAATATTCTTAGGGAATTGGAATAGCAGGAGGTGTAAACTTTCTTCTGTTTATCTTAATGGTCTGCTAATGGCACAGCATAATTACAGTTACTTAAGTGCCAAGTTTATCAAGATTTTCCCTAAAACCTCCAGCCACACTGCTTTCCTTGACTGACCCAGCTTTTATTTATGCAAATGCTTTGCTATCATTTGAAAGAAAACTGCCCTCAATAAAAACAAGCAAACAAACAAAAAGCCCACTCCCTCATCATGTTTAATTTCTTTCAATTATTTTAGTTGGACAGTTAAGACACTTGTAACTCCAAAAAGTCGAAAAAAATATGTACAGCATCAATTAATTGAAATTTCAGCCTTCCCACGTTCAAAAAGCAGGGCTATAGGGGAGTTTTGCAATAGTTTCCTTCACGGCTTTGGGAGATCAATTTGCTTCTAAACCAGAAGGTGGTCTTCTAAAGACCACCCTGTATTTGGGATGGAAACTTAGCCATTGTACCTTCCTCCCAATGCACCCACATGAGAAGCCTGAAAGCCACCTATCTCCCCATCCGTCTCTGGATCTCCTCGCTGCCTTTGTCCCTTCTAGACGTGGAAGCTTGGAGAGGAGGTTTAGTTTCCAAGGATTGGAGCGTTTGAAGGGCGGGGCCATCTCCAAGTCCATCTCCCCTTTTTGTCCTCTTCTCCTGGGACGGGAGGGAGGAGCCAGGTCCCCCCGTGGCCGGTTCGGGAGCTCTGTATCTCGGTCGCTCGAGGTGAGTGTGAAAGGGCGGCAGCCCGTTTAATTGTAGCACAGGTTAATTTCTGGAGTTCACCGCAGTCGGTCCGCCAGCCGCTTCCCGGGTCTTTGCCAAGAGGGTTTATGAGGTCTGAGGCGTGTTGGGGCGCGCTCACGTTCTCGGGAAAGGCTCCTCCCCAGGGCTCATTCCCCGACTGCGGGAAGCCCTACGGTGCCCCAGGAGCCTTGGGTTTCCTCTGACCTCGTCGCTTCTTCCTCCTTCCCCACCGCCTGGTTCCCTGCGCCCCAGCCCCCGGGGAAGGGCGGCCCCCATCTTAGGACTTCCGACCCACGCCAACCTAGAAGGTATCTCCACGTCGATGAAGATTTTATCACAGCCTCCAAAACCCAGCAGTAATAGGAGCTTTCAACCTGAAATACGATTGTTATTTTCCCGGTGCACAGCTTGACAGAAAAAGTCAGCTTTTTTTTATTAAAGACAAAGAGGTAAATTATCAGCCGGGGCAGTGAAAGGGACGGCGGAGACCTGGCGCGTTTCCTCTCTTTGCCACGAGGAATTTATGGGGGAGCGGTGCATCGCTCAGACACCCCTGGGGTCCCGTGGGGGAGGAGCTCGGGTCAGAAGGACTTCCCCAAGTCCCTCCAGGCACCTGAAAGGGGGAGTCCTCCCAATTCTGCACAAAGCCAGGGTCATTTTAGTTCTGAACAGCCTTACCGTTCTCCACTCTCCTTTCTTCTTTTTCTTTGACTCCGGTCTCCCTCTCGCCTCTGTGCTTTCTCCTCCTTGTTCTCCCACCCTACTTTGACTCTTCCCTCTCCTCGTCCTCCCCCTCCTTTCTTCACCGCACGCGTAGAGTGTCATTTATTTATTTATTTATCACCCCGCCATCAACACCCTTTTAGGGCTCCCAAGCTTTTCAATGTGAGTGGGAGGAGAAAAGGGCAGGAAGTGTTGACTCGGCGGGGGTGAAATCGTGCCTCTGGGTGAGAGATTCTGACCCAGAATAAACGATTGGGGAATATCTTGGAAAACGAGGATTCAGATCTGCTTATGAAACCCCGCTATCCGATGGGAACCAACTCCGCGCGCGTCTCCTCCTCCCCCTTTATTGTATGGGTTTATGGATGTGTCTTCCCGGACTGTTGTTTGGAGGGGGGAGGGAGTGAGTATTAAAGAGCGCAAATCTTGCCCTGGATCCTCAACCCCGCGCCTTCCACACCGGATGCGCGCTCCCCAATGCAAAGGAATCCAGCAACATCCCCCAATTCAGACGCGGACAAAAGAAACTTTAATTAAGGTCTCTGCCGCGCGCTGCGTGTTTCTCTCTCCTGAGGCTGTTGATGTCCAACTCGAGGATGCGAGAAATAGAAATGGTACAACCAGCCCATGCCCTTGAACTTCAATTGCTTCTGACTTGCAGTATTGATTTTTTTATACTGTAAGCACCCCCACTCCCTAATCAAGCCTTAGGAGATATTCGACCTGGTGAGAAGGGCGGGGTGGGGGGGGTGGGGGAAGCCCACTCTTGCAAAAGAGGGGTCAAAACGATTTTGGGAAAATTACACTAAATAAAAATTCAAGGTGTGAAATCTTCATCTTGGCTCTTGTCTTCAACACCATGACACCTTATCATTAGGAGCGCTGATTATTACTTTCCGAGCCTTTAGATGATCAGCCAGAAAGTGCAAACAACGTGGGGCTGGAGGGTGTAAAGTTCTTTAAGTAGGCTTTTTTTTTTTTTTCCTTTTGGTGCGCCGTCAAAACATTTCACAAGTTAGGAAAAGAAAGTGGTGGTTCCGAGCCTCGGAATGATGGGTTCTTTCCCTCCCCCACAACCCCTTTCCATATCAGAAAAGAAATAAAATGCACAATGAGCCTTTATTTCGGGAGGGGGGGAGATTTCAAAATACGTGCCAGCAATGGACAATTTGAGCTTTTCACTGAAGATACTCACACCGCAAGCTGGAAAGGGATTAAAAAACCCCACGTGGTTGATGTGGACTTAGACTTGCAACCTCTAGTTCCCCATGTATGTTCTTTACAAAGATTGGCCTCTAGATGGATGCGTGTGAGGGACTCTCTGGGGCCGGGGCTGGCCGCCTCGGGCAGGGCTGATGGTGGGAGCGCTATGAGCGGCGGAGCAGGGTCCTCACGGGGGGCTTCCTCTGCGGGCCAGGGCGGCCAGGCGCCTCCGGGACGCGAGCGCGCACGCCTCAGCCGGGCCGCCGCGCTGCTCGCACCGCCTTCTCCGCAGGTCTTTATTCATCTCATCTCCCTCTTCCCCTTCTCCTCCTCCTTTGCCTCCTTCTCCTCCTCTTCCTCCTCCTCCTTTACCACCACCTCCTCCGCCGCCGCCACCTCCTTCTCTTGCATCTCACTGGTCTGGCTCTGTGTTGCTCTGAGTGACAAAGACAATGTCCCAGCCTTAACTTTGCAACCACCTTGCCTCCTTCTGGGGTTCAGCGGGGGGGAGGGGGGACAGCAGCCGCAGCCTCAGCATCTCCTCCAGCTTCTCCTTCTGCTCTTCTCCAGCTCTTGGATAATCCTTCCCTTTCCCCCCACCCAGCCCTTCCCTCATTTCTTTCTTTCTTTCTTTTTTCTTCCTCTCTCCTGCACGTTGTTGTTGTTATTAGAAAGGCTTCGCGCACCCCCTGGTGCTCCGGCGTTTTGTGTGGCAGGAGAAGATTGTCTTCCTTCTCTCTTTCTGTCTTGCTTTCTCTCTCCCTCTGGTTGCTCATTATTCAGAGAGAGACACAGAGGGAGGGAGAGAGAGAGAGAGAGAGAGCGCGCGAGGGAGAGGGAGGAGAGGAGAGAGAAGAGGAGAGAGGGGAGAGAGTGAGAGGGAGGGAGGGAGAGGGAGAGAGAGACGGATATCTCAGGTCATCTGCAGCTGCAGCGAGTCTGAGGAGCCGAGGAAGGCAGGGAAGATGGCGATCCTCCATTGCTGAGACCCGGCAGAAGCACATGAGACTCCCAAACAACTTCCACAACAATAACCCGAGCAGGAAGAGGAGAAAGAGAAAGAGGATAAGGAGGCGGTGGGGCTGGAGAACCCGAAACACCTCCCGGCGCCGGGACGCTTCTTCTGTAAGTTCCTGCAATTAACGGCCACCTCGGGGTGGTCCGAGTGCTCCGGGAAGGAGAGCGCGGGGTGCTGGAGGCACAAACGCGCTCATTCATTCGGCCAAGGAGGGTTGGTGGAGCGGGAGGAGAGGAAGTCCCCTGCTTGGACTGGCTGTTGGAAGAGGAGAAGAAGCGAGAGAGAAGAGGAGGAGGGGGGAGGAGGGAGAGCGGGAGGGGGAGGAGGAAGAGGAGGAGGAGAAGCGAGGGAGGAAGAGGAGGAGGAAGAGGTGGAGAAGGTGGTGGTGGTGGCTGTGAGGTGGCTGTGCTTTTCCTGCTGGCTGCTCCTTCTGCTGGGAGGGGAGCGGAGCGCTGTGGCTTAATTAATTTCGTGTAGTTCTAGGGAGAGAGGAGAAAATGAAAGATGAGTGAGAAGAGAGCTGAAGGCTTAGGACGGATGCTCGGAGCGTGGGGACAGGAGTAGGGACAGAGAGGGGGCGGAGGGCGGGAGGCGAGGAGACCTGAGCCGAGAGCGAGAGGGAGCGAGCGAGGGGCAGAGGAGGGAGCGCTCCGAGCCGCCCCGACCTGAGCCGGTTGACCTCTTTCTTTCTCTGCCCCTCTCCTTCCTTTCCCCCCTCTGTCTGCCTGTCCCCAGCCCGATGGCAAAGCCGTGCGGATTGGCACCCCCCTCCCCTTTTCCTCAGGTATTTGGCTCTCTCTCTCTCTCACCCTCTCTCTCTCCCTCCGAAGTTGGGATGCGGGGTCGGGATGTGTCGGGGGTGGCTGCTGGTGCGGCTGGTGAGGACAGAGTCTAGGAGCGGGGGAGGGGGGCACGGGCCGGGTTGGGGGCGCAGGTTCAGGAGCAGCTGAGGAGCTGTCTCCAGGCTGGGGGTTCAGAAGCGTCTGGTGGAGGAGGACAACGGTTTCTGGAGAGGAGAAGCCATTACACACGCTTGGCTCTCCTCTGAGGAAGGCAGAAAAGAAGGCAGGGGTCTGGGGGGTCGACTCACTCCTAGTGCAGTTCCCAGGGGTCTGCCCTCCTTCCAGGCACGAGGGGAACCCGCAGCCGCCCCTCATTGGAGCAGCCCCTCTTTCCCTTTCTTTATCTCCCTGTCCTCCATTTGCAAGCTGTCTGCTTTGGTTCCAGTCCAGACTCCAAAACACAAAGCTCCTTCTCACGTTCATTCTCCAGGCTTTTCACCATTCCTGAAGGAACCCTCATTTTCTTTTCATTGTAGCTTCTAACCTACAGAGAGGGAGGGAGGCTGCCTGGAGTTCCTTTTATATTCCTCCCCTACTAAAAAAAAAAAAAAAGTTTCATTTTTAAGCACGCGTCTGGGATGGGGAAAGACCAACCAGTTGGGGTTTTCTCCCAGGGCTCCCGGGGGCTGTCTGAGTGTCTGTGTTGGCTGTTTGGTTTGCTTTGGTTTTGTTTCTGGAGGTGGCTTGCAGGTTTTGGAGGAAGTGACTAGTTTGGTTAAGAGCTGGGAACTGAGTCAGGTAAGCCGTGTCATGTTGTAACTCCACCAGAAAATGGAGGAGAGCGTGTTTCCAGGAGACAAAGCTGAGATGAGAAGTGTTTATAAAATTATGGATGTCTCCATTTTGAAGCTCTGTTGGTGATGGCTGGAGGACGAGGCTTGCCTCCCTACTCCTACTCCCTTTCCTCCGGGAAATCTTATGGTGGTTCCTCACTGTCTATTCATTATGCAAGGAAATGAGGGGCTTTTAAAGGCTGCTCAGATTTTTTCCCACCAAAGGAGTGCTTTCACAAGTTATTGAGATGTTTGTTTCCATTTTAAAGTAAACTTTTGGAATTTTTTTTCCTATTGAGTGGACCTGAAGGGTTTTGACCTGGTTCAGGAAAGGCAACACAAAACCTTAAAACATTTTCCACTGAGGTCTTCACACAACTTTAAGCTGCTCCAGGTCTCCTGAAAGTCACCAGGAAATGTTATTTCCTCATTGTGAAGATGGTGGTGGCCCTAAGCTGAGATTTTGGAGTTCTTGGGCTTGGTTATCATCATGTTTTGATGCATTGCAAGACTTTATTGTCTGGTTTGGGTTGATCTCTGGTTAAAAAAAAAAAAAGCCCAACAACAAATCCTACAAGATCTCAGAGGAACTCTGACTGACACCAGTTTCTCCAGGGTCTACATTTCTCTTCAGGTTGTTCCATTTGTGTATTAGGCCTTCTTTTAGTTCCTTTGTTTTCCCCCTTCCCATCCATTCTGCTTTTTTTTTCCCCTGTGTTTTCAAGTACTGTAAGTCTTTAGAAATAGCAGATATCTTCTTAATGTCACTATGGAAACAAATTTTAAAAATATGTCAGTTGAGAAAGCCTTGTGCCCAGGTATCTTCACCTTTTTAATTGGGAGGAATTTATTAGTCTTGTAGGAAGACATTTTGTGAGCATGATTTGAAGAAAGGACCCATTCCTACCTCAGTCCACACACATTGATTGGAGTTCTTCACGGATTAGTTCTAGAGAATGTATGTAATTGATCCAAGTAAATAACTAAATCCTGAAATGCTTGAGGATTTTATAAAAGCCAACCATGAAGATGTTGCTTTTCCATTAGGTAAGGTAGCCATCTTGAGGATAAGGGAAGATGTTGGAAGAATTTTAGATGGACTATTGAAGATAGGTGAGGAGGGCTCCACAGTGGAATGAAAACTGGGAGGAGATTCAGAACCAATTAATATATAGTGAGGAGGCTGATTAGACCTTGTTTTCAACCAAGCAGAAATATAGAAAGGTACCAGCTTCAACAGAAATAAGGAACACATTGGTGAGCGACTTATACCAGCCTTTTTCTTGCTTTGCTTTCTCATTATGTGTCAGATTTTTGTGTGTGTAAAGTTCCTTATGTCTACAATATATTTGTGCATGTAGAAGTGGTTTTAGATTCCAGATGCAGTTATATTCTGTTGAGTAGCTGGTAGCAGTGTCATTCAGTAAATGCACAATGCTGTCTATGACAACATCACATTTTTCAAACCAAACTGTTGTGTCATTAATTGAGGGTTATTGTTCTTCTGAGGGGTGTGAAAGGAGAGAGGGAAACACATGGTTCTTTAGCTGATAATTGTCCATGGTCAATGAAGTAAAACCTGGTTTTTGCAGATGAAGATGTATGGTTTTCAAGATTTTCAGTTGATGTGTATGCTCATTTTAAAATACTTCAGATCTCTGCTTCGTATTCAAAACCTAGGCCTCTCCAAGAGCACTTTAAAAATCTTACTTGGAATCATACCTGTTATTATTTCTTTTTTAATGCTATCTTGTGATACTGTTACTTTTGCTCTTAAGTGGAGCGTCATCAATGTTAAATTTACTAGTGCATATATGGATGCTACATGTTCAAACTTGGAAGTTCAAATGCAATGGAATAAGGAGTTATTTGGGAAAGTAATTACCAGATAATTTTGCATCTAATTTACCATATATGTTTGTGTAAGCATAAATACATTAGACATTGGTCTTGAAGCAAATGTCCATGATATCTTTTGTTGTTGTTAATAACCAGTACAACTGCTTAATTACTTATTTTAGTGGGGTTGGGGGGAATCTGACAGACTGGTTGCTAGTCCAGCGTCTTGACTCACCACATTTTTTCACTTTGCCTCCAAATATTTTAAATGTCTTTATAGACAGTCTTAGAGTTGAGCATTCTGGAGGGAAAAAATTAGGTGTCTAAGAGGTATTTTGGAGTATGAGAATATATTCTGAGACCCATCCCATCTCTGATGCCCTTCATCAACATGAGAAGTGCCATAATAATAAATACATGGTTTCTTGTATTTTTCTAGACATATACATTCGAAATGGGACACGTATCTTGGATAAACCACTATGGGAGAAATAAAAAATGTCAAATTGAACATTCTCATTTGATGTCAATTCAGAGATTCTTTTTGTTTTTGAGACATCAAGTTGATGAGGCTCTTTATGGAGATTTTTTGCCATAGCTCTAATATAGCACAAAGAGAAATCATTCTGGAGAAATATATGTGAGCTATGATGCACTCTATCATAAAAAAAGATTTCTGTTGAAACTTCTCAGTCCATAATATCTCTCAGATTTATGTCCATCTAATTCATTGATCACATTCCCTGAGGACTTGTTCCACTCCTCCCCCCCCCCACTCTTTGGAGTTAGAGACAACTTTTAAAATATAGTTGTCTATCTTTTGTTGAGACAACAAAATAAAATAAATAAAAATTGTATATATGTATATATATAAAATCTTCTAATGAGTCTTCCGGAAGACAGTAGGGGAAAAGAAATCCAACTCTACTAATGGAGTTTAGAGTACTTGTGGTCAGTTTTCCTGAAAGAAAAGAATGGTAAAGTTGCCTTGGGAAAGAGTTCTGTTTTCTGTGTGATGGAGTTTAAGAGGGTGTAGTCTATCTTGAATTCTTTCCTGGTGTTGCATTTTTTTGGTGAAGGTAACCTTACTTATCTTCTTTGTGGTGTGTGCCTTTATCAGACTTACAGTTTACTGCCTCATGGGACAGAGCATTGACAAAGCTGTATTGAATGTTTCAAGTTGATGACTGGAGAACAGAGGTGCTATTTCACAATGCTACACTCACAAATTAGGAAATATATAAATAATGAACTCAGATTGCAAAGGATCTGACATGAGTGTATAATTGGATGATTGGTACATGGAAACTAAGGAAATTCAAAAGAAGTGGGGGAAAATATTTCCAGGGTCTATAGCTAAAATCTAGTGAACTGGAAAAAAAAGTCAGCCTCTATCAGTGTGTGTGTGTGTGTGTGTGTGTGTGTGTGTGTGTGTAAGCAAGTATCTTTGGTGAGGTTCACATACTTTTGAAGTTGGTGGCTTTGAGAAACATTAGCTGGTGACCTATTAATTGATTATGAGAAAATGGAGAGGAGAGGAGATAATGCTAGAAGAAAATTCCTCTTCTTGTGTGATATGCCAAGACATCTGGCAGATGTTATGTTGGGCCCTAAGGAATGGACAGTTTAATTTTAGACCTAGCAAGGAAATGGGAAGTTCTAAGCTCTTTTAATAGCACAAGTCTTAGTTTGGAGAAGGTTGCTTAAAAAAATAAGAAAGGAAAAGAGGCATTTATTATAATATGAAAAGAACTGCAGGGAGCACAGAGGTGAAGCTGAGGTTTTGGGGTGATGGACAAAAATATTATTTCCCAAATAGAAATTAACATGAAAATCATTTAAAAGTTGAGCAAGAGGTACACCATAAACGATGCATATTAAGTATTTCATCTTCACCAGTCAGAACTTCTAATTGAGAAGCTAGTTGTTTTGTGCCTTAGAAAGAGATCATGGATATCAATCTCCCCCCTCCCCCCGCATTTTACTGAAGAGGAAACTGGCACCAAGACTTGAAGTGACTTGCCCAAGGTCAGAAAGTTCAGTTGAAACAAAGCCAGGCCTAGAACTCAGGTCGGCTGACTCCCAACCCAGTGCCCTTTCCTACTGTCCCAGAGCGCATGATTGTAGCGGTTTGTGAAACACCAGCTCCACAAACTGTAATCACCAGTGGGGCAGGAGTATTGATTTTTATTAGCTGGATTTAACATGTTGGGGGGCCCAGGGCTGAGCATGGTTTCATGTATAAAAGTGATACACTCCAGAGGCCAATTTTGTTTGTGTGACTTTCAGTCAAGTTTTAGCTGTTGGGTTTGTAGCTGTGCTTTTTTTCGTCGTCCTCTCCTCCATAGTTCTGTCACCCAGGCCTTGGTAGTCCTTTTCAAATGCCCTTCTTTGGAAGTTTGTCTGGGTCAGTTGCAACTTACAAAAGTGCCCACAATTGGTCTCTGAGGATCTGTCTTGCAACATGGTACAGATTTAAATTGGCTTCTTTCAGAGATGCCATTTTGTAATACTGATGGATGTCCAAGAGAGTGAAATCCAGTCTAAAACAATTACTGGTGATTTTTCAATGTTCCGAACCCATCCAAAAATGTTCCCTCCATACATCTTCTAGGAGCCCAGTTCTCTCTTGCAGACCAATGGCTTAGCTATTTCCCATTCCCCCATATACATGAAGTCATCCCTAAAATGACTTTTTAACAAACGAGTAACATTTAACCGAGAGCAAGAGATGGGTCAGTACTTCAGGAAGGGTGAAATAGGTTTCCATTTCTGATTCCTCTTGGACAAGCATAAGTAGTTTTGCAAAGAAGACTGATGTTTGGAAGTTTCCACATTTTCTAAGCCTCTTCCAAACTAAAGCATAAATCTTAATCCAGGAGGCAGTCTGGAGAAGGTAGTGCTGGTTGTGGACTTCTGGCAGAAACACAGTTAACGCTATAAACAGTTGAACCTCAGTGTGGCACTCCTCCAAATGAGTTGACTGTCGAAAATAAAATGTTCCAGAAGAACTGGGAGAACAGGAAAGAAGTTAAAACAGCATGGTTTGCATGCCAGTACTGAAGGAAGAAAAAAAAATTTGGGGGGTGGGGGGGTGGACATCGGAGAGAAGATAATCCTAAACTGAACTGTCTCCTAGATTTATAAGATTCAGGAGGAGCAGTTTCCAAGTGAGGGAAAATGGATTTTTATGAATTTAGATTGTGTTTGCAGTTTACTAGGAAGCTCTTTTGAATCTTTTGTCCCCTTGAACTTTGTATCTTGAGAACTGCACACACTGATAAATAGAAAGTCAATTGGAAGTGCTTTGCAAAGATTTACATTTTCTGCTTGGAAACACTACCACAAATTTTATCTACTTTTTAAGGGTTCCTTTCTCAACCGTTGAAGCCTATATAAGATTTTTGTCTTTGGATGTGAGGGTCCAACACAAAGTTGGTTTTTTTAGGGTTTGGAAAGACAAGAGGTAGAGTGAAGTTGGTGCAAGAGGTACCAGTATGGTCACCTGCAAATGTATTGTCTTTTAATTCTGGTGAGCAGATTACTGACTTGGTGTCTTCAAAGCGTTCTTGCCTAATTCCTAGCTGGAGACATTTTTTCTTGAGTTATTCTTGGATGGAAGGTTTCTTTTTGTGCCAGGTCATGGGTATTTTGGTATTGATTTTCTTGCTTTCATGTGTTTGCTTGTTCAGTTCATTGCATGTTGCTTCTGGATATTAATAAAACACTTCTGCCGTGCCTGTCCACATCTTAACCCCAAACTTCATTCGAAGAGTAGAGCCTGATCTTGGGGCTAAAGGGAAGTTTTGTGGGTACTTATTTGTTCAAAAATAAATACTTGAGATGAAGGTTGCTTAATTCAGAAAGTTACTTGCCAGGCTTTTTGAGTAGCCTTTAACAAAGACCATGCAAGGAAAGATGGGGAAAATTCTACTAAGAACCAATGGATCCTGATTTCAATGTTTTAGGATCACTTAGTAGGAAATTAAGCATTTATCCAAGATGAGTAAGCAAGGACTTACCTTTGGATTCAGATTGGTTTGAGCACAAAAGGAGCTGGAGGCCCAGGCGAGACAACTGTGTCAGAAGTAATTAAGCCCAGGATTTGTGGAGAGGCTTAGCTGCCACACAGCCCAGCTGGAGAAGGCCAAACTCGCTCCCTAAGCCCTTGTCTGGCCAGTTGAACCAGAACATGAGCTAAGGCCTTCAAATTTTGGAATTCTTCTCTTCCCTGTTCAGATTTAAGAACAGTATTCTTCAGTTTTGCTCTTGTCAGTCAGCTGAGTGCTTTCCTCTTGAGCTGGGAAATGCCAGAGGGGGCAGGGGCGCTGGGAGCTGATTCCCTCTGAGGGAACGTTCTTCCTTTAACACTACAATGTGCCAATAACATTGTATTTATTACTCAGAAAATAATTGTGCCGTGGCACAATGTGGGATACTTGAAAGATGTTTGCTGCACAAAGGTTCCAATACTCACCTGCAGATTAAGAAATGGGTTTCTAAACCATCTCATTTCTATTGCTAATGAAAAGCTTTGGAAGGCACCTATGAATTAGAGCTCCAGCTGCTATCATGGTAGGGGAAGTTAGGCCTTGAAAGGATACACGGATTAGCCCGTCAGAAAAGCAAACAGTAGCATCAGCATAAGTAGAAAATAGACAGGGTTGTTAAGCTAACAGAAAAGTAGGCTAAAGCATTTCCGTAATTATGTGGTGGAAATTTGCTGGGAAGGGGAGAATGCTTGGATGGGAGAAGGAAAAGAAGAGAGGCAGGGTAATGATTGACAAGTCAAAATAGAAGAGGTCTGTCCACTGGGAAGAGCCTACAGGAAGAAGAAAGGCATTGCTTTTAAGAAAACAATAGAGCAAGTGGAAAAAGACCTTGTAATTTGGTACCTATTGCATGTGAAATATGAAGACCAGTGCTCAGACCCACATTCTTTGGTCAGTTCTTATTGTAAAAAATAGAATTGGGCTTAGAAAACAATTTATGTGACTCCTGTATTGCAAATATGGCTTTTCTGATAAAGGACAGATGGAAGCTTGAAGGAACTGGTTAAGTAGGCCTAGGTGGAGATTTTCTTGGAAAATGAACGAAGTAGAGAATAGAGCACAGCAGAAAATAGCTGCATTATTAATGGGCAGAAAATGTGATAGTCCTCTCTAAAGTTATCCATAGAGCTTCTCTTCCTACGCTCTGGGTGTTAGAAGACATGAAAAACAAAGTCATGCTGATTTCAGAAGGGAAAGGAATGGACGGTGACAACTACCTGGTGTCCAGTTTGGGATTAAACCGTTTGCTTCAGCCAGGCGTCACAGGCTGGTCTGTCAATCCAATCCTGGCATTTTAAAATCCAAAATAAGGCCATTGTCCAGAATGTTTAGCCATTCTGATCCATAATTACATCATCCCTCTCTGTTGTGACCAATTAGTCGGCAATTGAGCATCAATCACTCAGCCCAGATTGGACCTGATTTGGGGTTCTTCATGTGGGGTAAAATTCGAACACTGGATTGTAGACTGAAGATGGCCAAAAATAGATACCAGCTAGAGATTATGTAAAGATTTTAATAACAAGTAGTTAATCACCCAGAATCTTTTCAATGGTTTCTATCTTTAATGGTCTTCTCTGAAAACTGTGAATTATTATTTAATAATGATAACTGGGAAGGGGGTTTGTATGGAAGAGAGACCATTTTCATGTAGATGTCAGAAATCAGTTGTAAGAACCTCTCTACCTTCTGTGTCAATTGAATACTATCCCTTCTGATATTGGGTAAGGACACCATCTGTAAGGAGGATAAAGATGATTTCTTCATCAAAAAGTTCTGCCACTTCCTCTATAGAGTAGGAATATCACATAGACCTTCAACGAAATGCTATTTCCCTTCCTAGAGTGACTCATAGTTCATATTAATGTTAGGTAATATTTGTTTAACATTTAATGTGAACCAGGGACTATTCATATGGTCGAGAAAACTGAGGTTTGGGGAGGTAATTTACCCAAGGACACGGAGCTAAGAAATGTGGGAGCCAGGTTTACACACATAAGGACCACCTCCTGGCTCTCGACTGGTGGGAACTCTTGCTAGTGGGAACTGGCCTTGGTTACTTAGCATGCTAATAGCTCCTTGGTTACTTAGCATGCTAATAGCTTTTTTTTCTTCCTTTTTTTTTTTTTTTAAATTTTATTGGATATTATTGGGGAACAGTGTGCTTCTTCGGAGCCCATCAGCTCCAGTCATTGTTCTTCAATATAGTTGTGAAGGGCGCAGCTCAGCTCCAAGTCCAGTCGCTATTTTCAATCTTTAGTTGCAGGGGACGGGGTGCAGCCCACCATGCCATGTGGGAATTGAACTGGCAACCTTGTTGTTTAGAGCTCACTCTCTAACCACTTGAGCCATCCGGCGCCCCTCCAGGAGCTCAGCGGCAGCTCATTGTCTTCAATTTAGTTGTAGAGGGCACAGCTCACTGGCCCATGTGGGAATCGAACCGGCAACCCTGTTGTTCAGAACTTGCTCTAACCAACTGAGCCATCTGGCCACCCTAATTGCTTATGTTCTTGATGGTTTATCTCTTCCAGCTGCTTATGCCGGGAGTACGTATATCCCAGTGTTCTGGAAGGATATCTGAGCATAATGGAAAATTAATTATAATATATTAGTTAATATGAGAGATATAACATATTGTAATAGCTTGACAAAGTGTGTTTAACTAAAGAGTACCCTCTGTGTTCTTCTGAGTTATAGAGGAGATGTTGAAAAACAAAAAAAAAGCAGGAGACATTATAGGGGGAAATTTAGAGAAAAAATATTTTTAAATTGTACTGTATCAAGCTCAGGAGTGGAAAGTAGTTATACGCGTGGATATTTAAAAAGAGCACCTACCACTAATAAAAAAATTTAATCAAATAAATAAGTAAATAAAAAGAGCACCTACCTCTCTTGACAGAAAGATATGCTGTATGGCTTTTTTTTAAAATAGAGAGGGTATCTTACTTTTTTCCTTCTTAGGGCCCCCTTTGAAAGTCTCAGTGCCCTATATTGGCTCTGGTTACTGTAAACACAAGAAATGTTTTCAAAAGTCACACAGACATATTTGAAAATTAGTTCCACTGTCTAATGGTCATTTTTGGAAAATAGTGCTGATACTCTTCAAAGCATGGGCGCTAGTGCCCCCCACGCCCTGCAGTGATCACCATGTGCTCTATTTAGATCATGGAGACATGATGAATGTGTTGGTTTTATTTGCTTCTCCCTCAAACATCACAGTACAGTAAGGAAGCTGCTGTTCATGGATGACCACAAATGCCCTTAATAGAGTAACAAGTTGTACTAAGGGAGATGGAACAGGTCCAAGTATCCCTAAGATACCCAGGACAGTAGCTTTTCTGTAAAACAGGGAATTAAGCAATAATTGCTGACTAGACTCTTTAACCTCGAAACAACTAGTGGTGGTTTTATAAAATCCTAACTTTGCTGTGGTGATCTCCTATCCCCAGGCAGACTCATACCCAAAGACTTAGTAGACAGATAAGCATATGTCCTCTTTGTAAAGTGTACAAGGGGAGGCCAGAGAGTCACCCATTTTTACCTGTCATCCGTATCATTATCTACCAAACTTATCAAAACCGCGTTTTCTTAGATAAAAGCTTTTAATGGGAAAAGGGCTCAGAAAACATAACTACGTAGTAGAAGAGAATGAAATGGAACCCTATGGAAGCATGTAGTTCTTCAGGTGGAATTTCTAATTTTAGAGTAATGGGGACTCATCTACTCAGCCTTAAGTAGCATCAGCTGAGACCCTAGTCAGTGGTGCCTAGACATCTAAGATACTCGCCCGTCTCAATGACCAGTCCTTCACATGTTTCTTCGACCTTCCTCTTAATTCTTTGACGAGAAATCTATCCAGGCTTTGCAGAAAGTGAAGGTAAATTGAGTCTGGTATCTTTGTGTGTGCAGTGACATCCAATTGGGAATAGGACGTTGAATTTGAGAATACACTCATTGTGAAAACGGGAGGAGAGGAAGCCTCAGAGCATGTCTAGGAGGTAAATGTATAAAGTCTATGTACTAAGGTCTAGTGGAAGAATCCTCCATTCTACCGAGCTGGAAAGAAAATCACCTCTTCAAAGACAGAGTCCATTGCAATGTGAACAAAGGACATTATATAGATCACATAAAATAGCGTGTGTTTAAGAAAACAGAATTGTATCCAGAACCTGTGTGGAAATTCTCAGTCATATTTTTCTTCTCCCGTGGCTTTGCCTCTAATTAGTAATTTTGGGAGGTGGAGAAGTGAAGTGGTATTGAAGAACAGATGTCAGCTGTCCCCGAAAGTCATCTTTACCCGTTGGTTGACTCAAGTGCCGGAGTGCCTCATCCGTTCCTTTTCTGACCAGTGTCTGTAGCTTGTTAATATGAATGAACGTCACCCATAGGTCCTGAAATTAGCAAGTGTTAAATGTTATGTGATTATTAGGGGAAAAACAAGATGATCTAGTCAGTGGGCTTAATTAGGTTGTGATTGCCCAGTTGCTGCTTCATATAATTATATTCATAACCTCGTTTCTAGGCGTCAACTACAATTATCAAAATTGACCCCAGCACAGGTAAGTGTTAGTGATCTTTTTTTGAAGCAGCTTCTGAACAGTGATTTTCCAATGTTCCCAGTGTGTTCCTGCCTGTTCCTTTTTACCATCTTGACACCTTCCATCATCTTTACCCCATTTCAGTCGAAAGGATGGTGGCAATATTTTATCTGTGAGCACGCGAGTACACATATAGTATAGCTTGTTGTCTATAGAAAATTCTTAAGTTTCTAAGAGTCAAATATAACTGAAAAACGTTAATAAACCAACAAATGGGAATCTTGAAACCATAAAAGTAAAAAAATTGGCTAGACTGTTTTTCCTCTGCACATGAAACCTGTTCAGTAGATTTCCTGTGATTCATTTGAATAGATCCCTTACTTTATAAGGCGTAGTCTCAAAATGAAAAAGAGAGTCGTCTGTCTTGTAGATACATGATCGTTAAGGTCTGAGGAATACAGAGTGAGAGCTTTGAACTTTATTTTACCCCATTTCTTCCCCCCAAATTCATGACATTTGCCGTCATTGTGTTCTAGAAGAAAAAGAACATGCCATTGCCGGGGACACTGTTTACTGTTTATCTCCCAAATGAAGGCCATGCTTTCTAGGAAATACAGACAACAACCTGTATCAGAAGTGGGTATGTTAGTGTGACACTGAATCACTAGGCCAGATTGTCACTTGGCAGCCTTCCCTTTCTGACATGCGATTGTATGGGAAAACAATGCACTTAAAATTTGCATACCATGGCTAAACTTCATTGCCGTTGAACTGTCTGAAGAACAACTAGGAACTTGGCTATCATGAGTATAAATGGGTGTGTGTATAAATACATATATGAGTGTGTATAAAGATGTACATATATATACATATATATGTTTATATATATATTTAACATCTGTGGTTGGGAATCTGTATAAGCTGAAGGGTTGACTTAAGATATACATGAATTTTCAACTGTGCAGGTGGTTGGTGCCCTTTGTCCCCTTCAAGGGTCAACTGTATGCATATTCTCTGGGAGAGATGCTTACTTTTTGCTGAAACATCAGCAGTGCAAATTTTGAGAATTTCTGGGTGAACATGCAGTTCTTTGTGCAGGGGACTTCGTTAAGAAAGTCGTGTGTAGTGGGTGGAGCATACTCTTTGGGACTGCACAAGCATGAGATGAAATTTGTCTCTGTCCCTTCCTAGAAGTGTGACCTTGAATAAGTCACTTCTCTGTCCCCACACTTTCCTACCTAATCAAAAGGGGATAATAGTATGAATCTGTAGAACTGACATAAGCACTGAAAAATGTTATATGTATCAGGGTCATGCTTGATAATGGGCACTCGAAAGATGATAGTTTCCTCCCTCCTCACTGATAGAGAAACTGGGGTCGAGATCTCCTAGAGCTTTGCCAGATGTGAATTATTTTGTCCTTGGTCTTAAACTCAGTGTTTTGAATCCTGCCTGATTAACTTTGTGCCGTGTCTGCCTTAATTGATAAGCGGGGCTCATTGCTATTGCCCATTCACAGGTCGACTTTTCCAGATTGTAAGCCACTGGTCAGCCTGGCTATGGACCCCGCAGCACTCCACATCTGATGTGAATGCATTTAGTACAGATATGTAAATGACCTGAGGATGCTGTCATGTCCTCTTGGACAAGGACGTTTATATGGTAACAAAGCCTGTCCCAACCTTGCAGAGTAATTCCCTGGAGTGTTGTTGGGGGACAGTTTTTAATCACTGTGATCTTCTGTGAGCTTTTTGGAAGAAAGATGTTATTGCTGTTCCTATTGTCTGGCATCATTCTGGCAAAAAATGATATGTCTAAGAAAATTGTACCTATTGCAATGAAAATACTGGCTATGAATGCTGTTTTATATAAAGGTTGGATGCCTCTTTGTGGCTTCACTCATTTGATAGCTCTGAGCCAGTTTGAGGATTGTCCTGTGGCCTTGGTTAGAATTGCTTTGGTCTTCTCTTTGCAAATGTTTATTTTAATAGTCCGTGTCCACTTGGGCTTACTAATGTCCTGTAATACCAGATGCTTTGAGACCTCAGGGGTAAGGAGGCTAATTTTAGAGTGCCTTAAGGGGAGATGATATTTCAAAATGTGGAATCATGTTGGTAGGGCCTAACGAGACTTACCTAACCCAGTTTGCTCCAAGTCAGAAGAACATTCATCAGTGGCCTCTTTGATGGTAAGGTCGTGGTGGTGGTGGTGGTGGAGGTGATGGTGATATTAATAGTAAAGATAAAGAACATGTAAGTGATTCTTTGGTGTAGTGATTTTTTTAGCCTTTAAAAGCAGCTTATCTAAGAAGATTTATTTTCACATTTTGAAAATTTCCAGAGATAAGGTGTCAGTGGAATTTTTGTTTAATTATAAGAAACTTTATAGCCACCACTTAAAAATTGTGTCCAGGGACATTTGAGGAGAGAAAAAGAGACCACACATTTATTATTGGTGTTAAGATCTCTAGGATGATTTCACATGAGAGATTTGTGGCTTCAAAGGGTGGACCCCAAAACTAAAGGAGTGTGTACCTTTGGCTGTGGCAGTGGTGATAATAATATGGAAGCCCTCAAAAGAATAAGAAATGCGGGAGGAACAGTAGGAACTGAAACTAGGACTTCCGGGAATGCCTGAAAAGCTCTGCGAGTGGAAAGATTTTTCCAGTCTCCTTGAGACTTAGGTAAGGGATGTATTTGGGAGTGCCACCTTCACAAGTGTTCAGTTCTTTACAAATTGTAGGATCCTTACTTAACCTGTGACTACAGAGTAGTAGGAAAGTGATTGGCTTAATTTGGGTCAAGCTCCTAATTTGCTCCTCGCCTCCAGTTTGTCTTTAAAACGGCATTCTCTCTCTAGTGAAGGAGAAGAGGCATAATGTATGTAAAGCACCCAGCACCCTGCCAGGTACCCAATAAAGGGGCACCTCTGCGGTTCATTTGCAATGATCAATTAGGGCCCAGCCAGTGCCTCTGGTTCAGAGGCTTGCTCCTTGCCGTTCTTCTGCCGCCCGGCTTTGCATGCCTAGTTAGCAGTTGTAGGATAACGATAGAGTTGGAAAGAATTTAGTGTTTCAGTATAAAAATGGGAATCTTGAATTGTTATATTTAAGACATATATGCCCATTCATCTATTCATTCATCAAAACATGTATTGAGCTCCTTTTGAGTACCTGGTATGCCTGCAGTGTGCCTAGGTGGTGGAACCCAGGGGATGTGAGATCTCTCTAGGTATCAGTTGTGTTAGGCTCTTTGTTTTGGTAATTAGAGTGATTATGATGGAGATGAGTGTCCTTAGCCTCTCTTAAATAGCTTGGAGCTCAGAGATGGTGAACTCTGGAGGAAAGCAGTGGGAAATGGATTCCTCTTTAGTTGCATGCATTTCTGTGTTTTTGTTTGTATATATTTACAAGAAATCTGCTAATCGTGTAGCCAGTGCTGCTAGGGTACGTAATCTGGCAGATCGTTTAAATATTTACTCTGAAATATCTTGTTCTCTGTTGGTGTGAAGTAGAGTTTCCAGTTATTTTTAGGTCATTTTCATCTTAACAACCCTGTTGGAGATGAACCAGACACACTACTGTAAACTGTCCCCCACATTTTGATAGAATTTAATAAAGTTTAATGGTTTGGTCCCAAGAGGCAAACCGACCATCTGGTTAGCAGAAGGTTAGGTTGAGTATTGCATGGCTGCTGAGAGGGCCACAAACCTGCCCTGACGCACTGGTAACACGTCCAGTTGTTGAATGCATTAAGCATTGAAATGGTGCTTTCAGGTCTGCCGAGCCAGCAGTTCTGTTACCACCGCTGTGACGCAGGAGATAATTCAGCTGGGCAAGCAGCAGCATGGGGGTGGATCTCCAGTACAGGATGTGTAATGTCAACATGAATGATTGGAGCTGGCAGAAGGAAGGGAAGCATTCATTTCATGCCAGTGCAGGAAGCCTAGAGAGATGCTTCCCGCCCCCCTTGCATCTTGTCCTCTTCTGGAGCTTCCACCTTATGTGTTAAATGATTACCTTGTGCATGGTCCATGGCAAAACTTCAGCTGATTTTCTGCCTCTTTTGGAACCTGTCAGCATAAACAGTGAAGCACGTTCTGCACACATGTAGGGCAAGGAAAGGCAAGAGTTAGCTGCACAGACTGCGAGGAGGAGACAGGGCTTCGTTAGGCAGGAGCATCTTTGTGCTTGAGATGGAATCCCATTGTACATCCCTTTGTGCTCGGATTTGAGACTGGTCATCCGTTCAAAGGCTGCAATCATCTCGGAACATTGTGCTGCAGCTGTAGTCAGTAGAAGGCTGCAGAATGGTTCCAGTGATTCTGCAGAAGCTTAGCAATTACATAATTGCTATGTAACTGGAGAGAGCCATCAGGATTGTCTAGTTCTCCTGGAAAGAAAGCTTCTGCAATTTGAGGGGTCGATTGTTTTCCCTTGTTAAACCTGAAAACTGATGAGCAAGTACATCAAGCCACCAGGCTGGAAGCAGGTCCTCTCATTGGCATGAGAGGGGAGGACATTCATAAGTACCCTTGCAGCACATACAGTGGACTTCCCAGCTGTGATAAAGGGAGAACGAGAGAGAGAGCAAGTCACTGACTCTTGGAAAAGTGGATTCTTGTATCAGTTGAACGTAATATCTGACTTGTTTCTAATAGCTGAGGCTATGTTCTGTATGCATTCAAGACATGGAGTATTCCAGAGCTTTCCTAGGGATGGGACCAACGGAGTGCCACTTGATCACCAAGAGCCCTCTCAATTTCTGCTGCCTGCTCAGGAGGATTTTCGCAGCCTCTCTTGAGTGAATACTCTCAGATGCTGATCAGCAGAAACACTGCGAGGCCTGACTAGCATCAGATGTTCCGAAAGGCTGAATTCCTTGCAGCGTCAACCCATGGAGCAGACCAGACAGTTTGTCTGTGAAGACCTAACAGCGCAGGAATGAATTCCTTCTTTCAGTTTGTTTTCCATAGTTGAGAAAAATTTGAGGTGGAGTTGGTTAAATGTAGGCATTGAACCAGCGAAAAGTCCAGGCTCCGTTTCATCAGATAGTCATATAAAATTAGCCACATCTCCTGAACCAAGTGTGGACTTCATGTTTGTTTATGTTAAATAGCTGTAAATTTCAGCAATCTTGCCTTTCTGGGGTTGGTTTGGTGGTGCTGCTAAGAGTAGAGTGGTTTTCGGGGTACATTTTTATTAATGGTGTAATTTGGGCCTTTCATAACTATGATATTCATCTTTATTTCTCTATTTAAATGTGGTTCTAGTCAGAACTTCAGTAAAAGGGAAAATAAAACGTTTTGGCTCCTTTGTGAATTTAAAATGATGGCCAGCCAGAAATATAAGGACTTTGACTTTCAAGATGGATTGGGTCCACAGATTCCTAGACCTTTTACCTTTAGACTTCTGCTTTACTCGGTACCTCCTGGGTTTAACGCTGAGATTGACAGATGCAAATGGTGTCTTTAACAAGTGTGATTCCTATGAAACAATGTTGGTGGGTTTTCAAGGAGCCAGCCTGTCTCAGCACCGAGCTTTTATTTTGTAGCAATCTGGAGGGGTATAGAATCACTCATGGTGACCGGTGTCTGCGTCATTCCAGGCAGGCCTTGGCACGCTGTAGCAGATGAGTGAGGACAAGGACAATTGGCAGGAGGACCCAGAGTTCATCTTGCTTTGTATCTTAGGAACTAGCCTGACCTTGTTCCATCATCAGTGTTTAGGCACTCTGAGAAACATTGGACCATTTCTCCAGGGGTCTGGAGATGTGTTGAGAGCAGTGTGCTGTCATACTCGGAAGGAGCACTTGACTCTAGCTCAGAGACCACATATAAGGGAACTCTGCTATCAGTGTTGGGAGGCCCATGAAGACCTTGGCAGTGAGGGCCATGGTATGTAGTGGAAAGAACATAGACATCTGAGCCAGAGAGTAGCTGTGTGACTTTGAGTGAGTAATTTAATCCCTGATCCTCAATTTCCTTATCTGGAAAAAAAATCCACTTTCTAAGCTTCTGGTGGGGAATAAATGAGATCATGAATGTAAATCTCTGGTGCAGAGCCTGACATACAGTGGGCACATAAAAATACTAATTCCCTGTTCTCCCATCCTTAAGTTTTTATAAAACACTTGTTATAGACAGCGCACTGTTAAACAGTGACTATCTGATTAGGAATCAGAATACACTTGAACCCACGTGAAATCCCTGTGAGGGGGCTCCTTGAAGCTTGTACTGGTGGGATTGATAAACATTTAACTTTTTGGCGTTGGAGGCTAAACAATATCTTTTATTATGTGGTGACTTTTAAAAGCCAATGTGTTCCTCCATGAAACGTGACTCCAAAATCTGGAAATGGGTAAGAAAAGTACCTTAACTTCCTGTTTGCGCGATCTTGAACATTCTATAATGGATTATTTATTAAATTCCTTAGATGACATTCTGTGGGCTTTTTTGTTATTGTTGTTTGTTTTGACTATGGTTACACAACTGACTTCTTTAAAAGAAAAACCTGACAGTTCCCAAGAATGGCACAGACGGGAGGTACTTGGGTACCTAGAATCCCAAAGACTGAATGATCTGAATGACTCTTATAAGCCTCTTTTCTTTGACCGCTAGCCCAGTGTGCCATTCGTTATGTTGGTGCTCAATGAAGCCTTGTTGACTGTTTGCAGGAAAAAAGGCCTTCGCTAAAATTTAGCCCCATCATCTTTCAAGGCCAACCACAGGTTTGTCTCCTGATCAGGTACTGAATGGGACTAGCCTAGAAGCTATAGAAAGTCAACTGCAGGGTTCCTCATTCATCAGTGCCTTGCACAGCGCCTGGGGCAACTGTACATAGTCTGTAAGTATGTGTTGAGCCAGTAACCAAATCCAGCACTTTCTAAAACGTCTTATTGCTCCTAAATATCTTCCCTAAATACACCTGGATTTCTGAAACCAAACATTAGCTCTTAGTTTCTTCTAAACAGTGATTGCTACTCCAATATCACTAGACATTCAACATTCAACTTGAGTAAGTGGAGATTTGGCACTGACATTTTAATTTTAAAATGAGAGTTAATGTAAGTTCTTCGTCAAGGGAAACTCCTCCACTCTCCCATCCATATTAAATATATTTTGGAAGTAAGAATGTCAGATTTGCAGTCTAGGTTCAAGAAGCCAAGGAGGGTGTGATTGTTGGTAGTTTACTGGTATGATCCTGAATGACCCTTCAGGGCATTATAAAGTTAGGTTTCCTAGAACTGAATCTGAAACTTTGGAGAGGAAAAATTCAAATTCAGCAATACTCAGCAATTCAAGGCTGGTGGTTCTGGAGGAAACTCATTTGCAGTTTTATATGAAAAAGGAAGACATCTTTTTCCAAGACTTTATTCGACCTATTAAGTCTAAAGGGATTGTGGCATGTATTTCATGGGGTAAATTGATGGCATGGAAGCCTCGAGGAATATAGGGTAGAAAAAAATGTTAGAGAAGGAAAAAATGAGCATGCAGTGTTTCCTATGAATTTAACAGAATCGAAAGAATGAAGCAATGGAACCGGGACAATAGTCACGTTCTTTGAAGATCGTCAGGCAGGTTCAGAAAACATGCTTCTTCACCTTTGACCTTAGTTCTTGAACATTTCAATGGAATGATTTAGACCACTGGAAGTCTAGTATGTGCAGAAACCTTCTAGGTATGAGGTGACCTTGCAGCATTAAAGAAACCCATGGCTCCTGTTAGTTCCAACTTCACTGAAGGACATATTCTGAAGAGCCAGCTCATTAAGCAAGCTTTTGAAGGGTGTGCGCTGCAGAGCAGTTTCCTGTTATTTGGTTAATGGTTGACCTAGTTCTATTGCCATATGCTTCCTGGAACGCATTCTAATATAAAGTATGTGTTAAAGCAAGACTAGGATAATAGCAGGAAAGTCAAAGCCTTTCTGAAGCAGAGACCATATTTGGTCCAATGAGGACCGAATAGTATGTGGACGGAAAGTGAAGACATCTCTTCATGGTCCTGTTTACTAATTCAGATTTTAATCCTCACATTTCATCCCAGCCCATTCTAAGGAGTTGCATTTTCCCAAAGTGCCTTGTACATAAGGCCGGCGTCGTTAGTTCATTTCTTGTGCGTGCTAGGCCAAGTGTGATCTTGAAGTACCCTGAGTAAAATCATTACTGCAAGCAATGATTAGATTAGATTTGGCTAATGGCAGGTGATTTTGTTTTTGTATTATTAATTTTGTATTGCCAACAAGGGATTAGTAAATCTTTTTGTCTGAAGTTTGGATGGAGTCCAGAGTCTAAGACTGAAGCTCATTTGACTTATTTATCATTTTACCTGGAATCAGCAGCCTTGTTCTTTCAGATGGATAGGGTAGCCCACACAGTCATGGGGGCTGCTGAGCAAACTTTGCACCAGACACACAGTGTTTATTTTAACAGCTTCAGAATGTGAAGAATCTGTGGGTCTAGTCTGCTAATTGCTTGATATTTGGGTGGTAGTGGAGGAAGCTGTTCTGTTCTCTTCATTACTTATAAAGAAAATCTTTGAGGAACCACAAGTATGTCGGGTGAGATGGGATGAAGTGGACAGTTCCTTTCAAATTAATTTTTTAAAAAATCACTATAGTTATGGTATGGGGCAGTGATTCCTAAACCAGGCTGATCTTCAGAATCATTTTAGAACTTAGAAACAAAAAGGGGGTTATTAGGTTATTAAAAATAGATGTTTAGTTTCTACCACAGGAAAATGATCCAATAGGTCTAGGGTGGAACCCTAGAATCCAGATTAAGGAACCACTGTTCTTGGGAATTCAGTATCATTAAACCAGCAAGAGAAGAAGAAGCAGCCACAGTGCTTTAATGTCTCACATGCAGGAAGTAGGAAAAGGAAAAGAGATGCTGTCAGAACTTGATATTTGTAGCTGCTAATAATTTGAGCTATGGAGTAGGCTTTAGTCTTTTCTTCCCAGGAATTCAGTACCTCCAGGGCACCTTAAGGGTACTGTATACCAAGTGATTTAGGTTTGGGAACTGTCATCTTAGTGGCAGGTTACTTACTATGCTCCTCCACTACCACCATTCCCCACTGCCCTGTCACCTTGCTCCCACTATGGAGACAATGGTAGCAGAATATCTGTCATTCATCAATTAAATTGGATGCAGGTTTTCACATTAATACCTTTGGCAGAAACAAAGGGAAGTTATATTATGTTGATTTCTGTATACAAAGAAATTGCTACTGATCCACCCCACTAGCTTCTGAGTGTTTTCTTTGTTTTGTTTCTATTAACAATAAAGAGATGCACTTGGTGACCGAGGACTTGCTCCATATGGCTGCCTCTCTGGCCTGATTTGAAGCTGTTGCCTCTGATTTGGGGTCGCAGCTAGCCGACCCATTGGGAAATCAGAATGACCTTGACTACATGATCACCCTGATCTGGGGTCTACTAGTGTGCCTGATAGATAGTTGATCTTCAATATGTGGTTAGTGGATGAATGAATGACTGAACCAGCTTAATACTCATTGCCTCAAGAAATAAGAAGTAACTTGGAGAGAAGATGCTGCTCAAAGACGTGTGTGGTCAGCATAACCTTTTAAGGATGTTTTCTGCGTTAATCACCACAGAAAGGAAAAGGATCCTCTTGTAAAATTTGACAGATCAGACACTGGCTTCCTAAGAAAATGCAGGGAAATTTTTTCTTTGCATGTTGTCTAGCCCCAAAACACCTATCACCACTACTACCACAAGAGACCCTGCATGCATTAATGAGAGTGGCTGCAGAACAAATATTGTTAAAGATATTTGATGTTCTTTCTCAATTCTTCCTTCAAACCTTAAAGGCCTCATAGGGAATGAGAAGAATGTTATTTTAGAGGTAGAAGAAACAATTGAGTAGAAAGCTGAAGACATTTTTCTCATTGCCAGTAATTTATTAGTAACAGAAAACAGTGGTCATGGCCTAAGAACTCATGGTCATGTCCTTGGCATGCTTAGAAGCTCCAAGAATGGAAGATAGTCTCTTCAAAGCTATTTTGAGGAGTTGGACACTACCTACTAGGCTTCAGATGCTTACAAGTTAAGAGGTTGAAGTGCCTCCAAGGCTTTAAGTAGCAGCCCCAACATGTGATCTTGTTAACCCTGAGATGTTGCTGAGAAGTGACTCAGATCACTGCAAATGATCCTGTCCTGTTCCCACTGCCCTAGGAGCAATGGTATTAGGTCACCCTTTAGGCTTAGGGTGCAGAGCTCACGCTACCATCAACACTGTAGAGCCAGGACAACTTGAATTGGCTATCCTGCGCATGGGACCAATTTCGAGAGCTGCTTGTTGTTTTTGGATCCGTCTGATTCTTAAGCCTTTTCTGTTCTTACCTTCACCCCTACCCCCGACCCTTACATAAACCACTAGACCAGAGAGAGTCATGAGTTGTGATGATTTGCTCTTTGGATGTTTCCTCATCTAGATAGATGGAGGCTTTTGTTTTCCTCAGGAAAAGGTAAAGTATGCTGAAAGTATCAATAGCCTAAATGATGTGTGATGACTATCTTAAAGAAAGCAACAGACTTGAATAGTTTGTGTTTTACTAAATAATAAACGAGGTAACTCATACCCAAGAAGGTGGTTTGTCAGCCTTATCATGAGAGGAGGTCGTTGCATAAATGGCTCATTGACCATTAGTGATTTAGTACAAAAGAAAAATGGGGATGGGGTGGTAAGAAGGTGGTTGAGATTGTTATCTCACCAGAACACTGGAAGCTTTCTCTGTCTTTTCATGACTCGAGTATGTGCATGTAAATCCAAAATTATTTTAAACTCTGTTTTTTCATGACTATAGTATGTGCATGTAAATCCAAAATCATTTTAAATCTTGAAATGTCTTTCTGTTTTGCTGAGCAAACGTTCTGCCTATTTCGAAAGTTGATAATGACTCAAGGGTATCCAGCTCTCAGAATTCAAGCCACTGCATGTTGGCAATGATACTGGATCCTAGTTTTATAAATAAAATGCCGGGGCACTGCCTTGAGCATCCAGACATAGTCTGGGAGCACATTCTAAATCCTGATGCATGGGTATACAGCAGTGTCATCTACAAAGAACAGGAGGAGGTGGGGTCCAAAAGGAAAGGAGCTACTATCACTTGCCGTGATGTCAAGTCCCCCGCTAGAGTCAAAGACATGACATCCCAGGCTAGAAGAGACCTATGACATCATTGTGTCCAGCCCCTTCATTTGGCAGCTCTGGAGAGGCTCAAGTGATCCGTCCAAAGTCCACAATGTAAGAAGTTCGTTCGTGAAGTCTGGAATGGAATTGCAGTTTCCTGCCTTGGCCATCTATGCTTATTCCACTACAACAGTGTTGGCAAATACCTTCTATTTCTTGTGCCAATTTTGATTGATTGGTGGAGACTGCCTGGAGCTCCGCTTGGAGGATTCTGTCTGTGCCTTGTTCAGGCTTGTTGGAAAAGAGCGTGGAGATCAAGTGGAGAAGGCTGCGGTAGGCGGGAGAGGGTGAATGATAGGTGGTGGCACTTGCCCACAGTTGCCTTCCCTTAAAATTATGTGTTTTGAAATCACAGCCTTACTCCCTACCAAAACACTGTCTCACTTGGTGTTCACGGAGACTTCCTATTTCCAAATGTTTTAAACCAAAGAAGAGGATATTTCGTCAGGAGGAGACTCTCCTGCAGGTTATCCAAGTGACTTAGCCAAAGTAACTAAGTTGTTAAGTAGCCATTTGAACCAACAGTCGGGTTTTCACCGTGGTTTTTATCAGCGAACTGAAGAGCTCACTTTCTGTGTTGTTCGTGTAGTCCAACCTTGATACTGGTGAGGGGTCACTCAGCTCCCTGTTTCACTATCACCTTCTTATTGTTCTACATCTTGTCCACAGTTTGCCTTTCATGGCCTGCCCTGTGGGACCTCATGGACCAGTTATTAAATCCCTTCCCTCTGTAGGTGGTTCACAAAAGTCCCAGACTTGTCCAGGGTCATGCAGCTAAGGTGTGGAAGAGAGTCATGCTAGACCCCTGGTACCCTGACCATTATTGTTCCAGGATATTTCCTTAGAGGTTTCCTGTTTATGATAACACCTGTGACTTTGAAACTGGAAGGAACCTTAGAGGTTATTTTATTTAATCTCATTTTATGGCTGGAAAAATTGAGTCAGTCCAAGAACATTTAAAGGACTTGCCCAAGGTAACTACGTTGTTAAGTACCACAAAAACCCTCTGGATCATGAGGAACAAAGCCAAACCCACACTGGACATTCCCCACCCCCCATGCCTTCTCTCTTCTCTTTATTTAAATGAGGAAAATGAATTGTTTGTCACAAAATCCACAGGGGGCATGATTACCTTGTAATATATTAGGATTTATAGATGCCATATAGTTAGAATGATGCAATTGCGATTAGAGAGGACTTTTTGGAATATTCTTCTGTAGTTTATGTAGTAATTGTAGAAGGGAATACTTGGGTCATAAATTCGCTTGTAATATGACCTTCATAAGGTTTTAAGTGTAATTTTGGAACCCTTTCTGCTTCCAAAGAGAAGCTGTTTTGAAGACCCATGTGTGGTATAAATGTGCCTCACAGTCTAAAGAGTGCTGTGAATTTGATTGTCTAGCTCAGTGCTAGGCACATGAGAATTGTTCTATAAATGTGACTTTTTTTATCTGTAGATACGGGGTACCTACTACCTGAGTTCTGCCATGATTAACCTATGTGTGAACAAAGTATGTATGGTGATACTTTGCCCTGAGTAGGGTCAACGTTTGGCAGGGAGGGAGCTGTGTTTCACAAACAGAGCAATCTGTTAACATCGAATTTGAGATGAATGCCCTTGATATCAACGTAGAAAAGGCCTTGTCATTTCCTCATGCAGGTACATTCATTTGCCTCTCTTCTGGTCTGGAAAACAGAATGGAGGCTCTCCTATTTTTCAGCATCTTCAGCAGCAGACAGCTCCTCTTAAGCAATTCCACTGCCATCTGTTCCCATTGGCCACTCCACACCTCTTCCTCTCCCCACCATATGAGCCAGTGAGGAGGGAAAGGTAACTAGGTGTCCAAGAGACCTTTGTGTGCAAGAGTGTTCACTCATGGACCTCTTAGCAAGTAGGCGAGGTAGCCCACCTTGGACCTTTTGCCCTCTGCTGAAACATTTTCTTTTGAAGTACCACCACATACAGAAGCATCAATAAAAATGTTTCCCTTGCTCCTTCTGGAACTTCAAGCTAACCTTGAGCCTTTGTTTTGGAAGCTAATGGTATAATTTCTACACAAAACTGGGAACAAACCATTCATAATTCCTTTTCCTCCCAGTCAGTTGTTTCAGCAAAATGATCCCCTTTCACTTTAACAAAAAGATTCTCTTTCTCGCTTAAAATATTCCGGATATGCTTTAACTTGCCTTGGGGTCATAGCACATGTCTCCTAGGACTGATGAGTCTTGTCAGTTGCCCCAGGGTGAGAACTTTAATAAGCAAATTGCGCACACCTGGTTTTGCAAAATATTGGCCTAATGGGGCACCTAGGTGGAAGTCCGGACTTCCACTCCCTGGGAACACACCCTTCCTCCCCACCCCTTTTAAAAGAGAGGCCTCAGAAATTGCTGCCTCTCCATTTATCTTGTAAAACTTTCCTGTCTCTTTGCTCCCCTGTTGTGATCCTTAACGAGCTCAGGTTGTTGCTGTCGCTGCTGCTGTCTTTTGGATTTGAAAGTAATGCCCGTGATGGGATGTGGTATGTGTAGGGGGGACTGTGCTTAAAAGGGAGCAGGGCTGGCGAACTCTCTTTGTCAGACTGTGCATCTCCTGCCCTTTCCTTTGATTTGTGGCCGCCATTGGTGTTGCACAGCATTTCGCTGCTCAGACTCTTGGTTAGTTGTAAAAAGACAGTCTGTTTCTGTTTTTGAATGCTGGGCACCAGGCTTATTTGTCTTTCACGCCTATTCATTCATTTGATCATTCATTCAAACATTTATTGAGCATTTGACTATTTGATAGGCTGTTTGCCAAATGTTGGAGATTACAGAAATGAAGGACCCAGACCCTGCCTTCTAGAAGCTCATAATCTAGTGCTTACATCACTAATCGGCAGGTGTGACACATTGCCACATTCAAATGGTGCACTGTAATGCATTTTCTTTGGTTTCACTTCTCTCTCTCTAATTGCTGAAAAATCAACTCCTCCAAATAATGATATTTGGACATCTTTCTTGTCATCCGTTCTTTCAGACATATTGGGGTACCCAAGTGGTCAGGATGCAGGATCACTCCTTCAGCTGTGAGTAGCGTTGATGTATCTGTATCTCCAGACCAGCTAATGAGCATGGCTATCTTTGCGTGCTTTATGCTCTAGACCAGATTCTACACTGATCTCATATTCCAGCTGCCATCCTTCCAAAATGCCGACAGGATTCTTAGATTAGTTTTTTTTTCTGCACTGGTCAACCTATATGTCATTGGATGACATTTTTATACAAGTTTATAAAATGTATTGATGGCATTTAGCATTCTAGTCAATAAAAACTATATACTATAAAGCTTTCCTGGCTTTGACTAGGCTGTGGATGACCTTACTCTTCAAATCTGTTGTCAGCCTATGATCCACCATCATCTGCATGTATATACTTCAAAAATTCCAGTCATCAACCCAGCAACACCTAAAGTTCCTCTTCCAGGAACACTGGTGATCTTCTAGTGTTTTGGTTTAGAAGACTTCCCCAAACACCTTTGGGAAAATTTTTTTCATCCACTTCTAGAGTCCCTTTTCGGGCATATAAAAAGCTAGCACACTACATGGCACATGAAACCACCTAACACAATGTCGTAACTACCTTCTGCGTTTCTTTCTCTATGTATGTCGATAATAACCATGGTTATACATCTGTTTTATTATGCAGTTAGGCCACATACCATTTGTGGTGAAAAATAGTTGGGTGTCGTCCCCACTCACACTGACCCTTAGGCTTAACTGCGTAGTGTGGGTGAATGTCTCAGGTGAGCCCAGTGTGTCTAGGTCAGAGGGCATATGCTTTGATACGGAATTCCAGAGGTCATTCCTTGTCTTTGTCTTCTACTCCAAAGCTCATGTTGCTTGCATCATGCTGTGACATGAAATGATGTTGCATCATAGGGACTGCATGAAGGACTGTGTTGTCCAATTATCATGAGATTACCAAATATTTTTGCCTGGCAACTTGCCAGCGATCGTGAACAAAGAGATGCCCCAAGCCACTGTCACACCTTTATTCCTGAAGACTAAATGGCATTCTTAATATCCGATGGTTTCCTCTGTACCCTTCTGGTTGAGTAAAGAATAAAGCAAGCGTTTTTTTTTGTTTGTTTTTTTTTGACAAGAATATGGCTAGTACAGGAAATCAAGATTTTGAGCTAATTTGATGAAAATTAGTAAAAAGCCAAAGGTGGAACAGAGAATACACTGGCTGGAAAAGGAAATGATCAATTTCTAGGAAATTGGAGACTGTTTGATATTTTTACAGTAATGAAGAAAAGGTCTTCCTGGAACAAAAGTACTGAAGAAATAACAAAAAGAGGCAAAAAAAAAAAAATTCCCTAGCACACAAATTATGCAGCCGAGGCTTTTTGTTACTGGAAGTTCTGACATTTCTTGAATCTCCAACTTTCTTGATTTTTAAAATCTAACATTTAATTCCAAAGTAATCTTTATTCATCTCTGTGTTTTCATTCTCCCTGAGTTATCTTGTCCTCTGAAAGTTTAAAAACAAGTGATATTTTTTTTCTCATCTCTGTTGGCAGAGACACACAATGGGCTGCCTTTCCCCTTCTCTGTGGAAAGAATGGAAACATAGTAAGCAGCCAGCGCAGCTCCATACGGGTTGACATTCCTTGCTTCTGCTTCTGAAGTTAAGATGGTCACGAGAGAGAAAAATATTTTCGGTTCCAAGCCTAAGAAAAGGACATTCCTTTTAGTCTTGGCACTCTTGTTTTCATGGTTTTGATTTCTCTCAGAATCATCTTCAGTCCCATTAATAAATCACATCTGAAAATGAAATCACTTTTATAAGTTCTTTTCCTCTCCACACCCTTCATTATAGACAAAGTGATGTTTTCTTAGATTTATCTGAAGTAGCTTAGGATATATTTTCCTGGCATTTTTTGCTCTGGATGAGTTCCCATTGTTGATCAAGCACATTCAAGACAGTTTTCCAGAGCCCTGAGAGATCCATCCATGCCAATTGTTCTGTTCAAGAAGGGCGGGGGGTGGGGTGGAGGTGGGGGCTGGGTGGGTGGGGGTGGGGGGTGGAAGGGTGGAGTTTAGTTTTCACCTTGCTTTAGAGAATGAAATCTCAGAGGAATCATTTTCCTTTCAGGAAGACGGGTTTGTAGGTTAAATTCCACATTATACAAATTCCCTAATGGCAAAGAAGTTAAGTGATCAACAACCTTTCTTCAAAATGCATTTCCCTATTGAAAGAAGAGGGGGATTCCATTTGCGGCTGTTGATTAAGACATGAAGATGAGGTCTGAAATTGGGGGTGGCCCAAGGTCATTGGTAGAACTAATGGACCATGTGAAAATTATTAGCCGCTGATTTAATAGAGTTGTATAACTACAGCTGTGTGAGAAAATCCAAGCACAAGGTATTTGGAATGTCCTCTTGGAGGTCCTTTCCTACTGTTCTAGAATAATCCTGGCATCCATTTAACAAATGTGCAACTTGGACAAAAGATTAGGTATCTGTATACATGAGCATGTATAATAATACAGGTTTTATTGGCTTTAGGGTTTTTTGACCATCTTTTAAAATTGTTATTATTATTATTTTTAATTCTGGAATCATTAAGCTCCTCCTACCACCTCTTCCTCCATGTCCCACCCTTTAACACCACAACTTCAGTCTTATGATATTTGAGAACTTTAATGGCTTATCTAAGGACTTTTCTTTCTTTTCACTTAGATTTTTTTTATTAAAAATTTTAATCATATCAAAGGATTTAATTTACCAAACTCTCAGGTAGTGGAGAAAAAGACAACTGGAAGAGATGCCATACTTTCTAAAACACATCTTTTCTCAAAACATAAAGCTGGTTTCTGGTTTTATACAACCTAATAGAAGAATGATTTGCTTAGATCTTTGCATCCGTATCTGGAGGCATACTCAGACACACATAGCTATGTATGTAGGCATATATAAATAATGTTTGGTCTGCAAGGAAATATGCTTATTTCTTCCATCTGTCGTGTACCTTGCTAACCCAGAGACTTGACATGGAAGAGAAATGCAGAGAGCATTCCACCCATTAATGAATTCCACAGCCATGAGTCACACCGGCCCCAGGCTTCTTGCCTTTAAGGCACCCTATTCCTGCTCTCAGTCAGAGGTCTGGATCTCCAGTTCTGACTTTGGGACTGGGGAAGAAGGTAGGCGATGTCAAAGGTCATATAAAGTGAGAGTCCCTTCTACATCTCAAAGCAAATTCCCAAAATAGACTACCAACACACACACAAATGTGGAAGTCTGCTTTAGATAACTAATCCTTGCCGAACATTGATGTTCAAAGCTTTTTATAAATTAGACCAAGGCCTCTCAGTATACATTAGGTAAATTGGTTCTGTACAACAATTTCATGAAGTAGATTTGCTCTCTGGGACCCACAGAGGTCAAGTGACTTCCCCAAAGTCACAGCTGGTTGAAAGCCAGGACAAAATCCCAGATCTTGTCTTCTGACCAGCTCTTTCCAGTACTCTCCATGGATGACTCACCCACAAATGACAAATGCTTTGTAGCCTTTTAAAGGAAGTTGGGGATATTCAGGAGACATCCTCTAACCTTGTGAGGATGTATCATCATGGAAGGAAATCACCACGCTCTTCATAGAATAGTCCTGAGAACCAGTGGCCAAGCTAGCCTGCTATGGCTTATGTAGGATGGATTTTAGTGATGATTAAGGGCATGGTGAAGATTTGGTAAGGTAACAAAAGTCCACTGAAATGGTAAACAGTCCCGTCATAGTAGTTTCCCTTTGCTTTTACTTCACTCAGAAGATAAGTATCCCAGCTCATTCCCAAAGTAATGTGTTCAAAGCAACAAGCTCTGATGAAGAAAGGAAAAGAAAATGCTAATGATACTCAAGGCAGGCACTATATTTTCTAAGGCTCGATTATCTACTGTGTGTGTTGTCTGATTTCATCTCCACTGTATTATTGTGCAGTGGATGCAGTTTTGTTGTCATTCCTATTTAGCCAATGAGAAAACAGGCTCAGACAGGTGGAGTCATTTGCATGTGTTCACATCAGTGTTAGGTGGCAATGAGGCGACGTGAATGCAGGTCAGCTGTGCTCTTTTCATTGTGCAACGTTGCCTACATACTTCTCTGAGGTCGTTGAGAAACATGAGTTTAGCGTTTCTGAAGGATTAGAGAAGTCCATGAAAATAATGGCTGAGGAATAGTTTTTTATATATTACCTCATTTTATCCTTAATAGAATCCTATGAAATGAGTACTACCTTTTTCTTTCTTTACACCATTTTTTACAGGTGAGGAAACAGAGGCATCGAGAGGTTATATCATTTACCAAGATCAGACAATTAATTAGTAACTGGATTCAAACTCAGGCAGGTGGGCTCCCAAGCCCATGCTCTTAAGTACCATGCTGGGTGCTGCTAGGCAGGCCAACTGCCAAGTTCAGAATAGCCCTCGTTGGCCAAAGGTATTTTTCAGCTCAATCAGCTCTTTGGTTGGCGTATTACGAAAATGACCAGCTTGACAGTGTAGGTAGAGAAAGTGCATTTTGAGGAAGGTCTTCGTATCTTGAATCTCTATTATTACAGAGATAAGATATCAAGATATGATTTCAAGAATCCATAAAACTTGGTGTGACAGACTCTCTCTTTTGAATGGGAGGGACCCCTAACTGATTAGTCTTTATCTTAAGTTAAAGATACTGCAGGGCTGTAAACCTGGGAACAGATGTGATTAGATTAGCATTTTAAATCTCTCACTCCAGATGTTCCCTGCAGTAGGTGACCACCTCAAGGTGAGTCCCAGTGAAAACTATCAAATAAGTACTTTATTTAAAGGGATTTTTGAAGGTTGTCTAAGTATACACTGTCCGAAATAGTAGCCCTGAGCCACATGTGGCTATTGAGCATTTGAAACACGCCTGGTGAGAATGGAAATGTTGCTGTAAGTCCAAGATACACTGAATTTTGAGACTTAGGAGAAAAACAACAACAACAACAAAAAGAATGTAAAATATCTCATTAATATGTGTTTATACTGATTGCCTGTTAAAATAATATTTTTGGATATATTAGGCTAAATAGGCTTGTTGAAATTAATTATACCTGTTTCTGGCTGTTAGACACTAAATTTCAATTACATACATGGCTTGCATTATATTTCTCACAGTGCTGGTCTAGGTAATTTCCTTGCTATGTATTTAAATAAAAAATATATAAGAATGCCATTATCATAGGTTGATGCCCTATGTCTGAAGAACCAGCTGGTTAAAGTATTCCAACCTAAAGACTGTTGGCTTCTTAAAGTTCTTGGGCAGTATTCTATACTTTCTTTGGTACTGGTCTTTTCAAAATGTAGTTAAAAGTATAATTTTTTTTTATCTCTTACTGGAGAATTAACTGTTCTTGACATATGTTTAAAAAAACTGAGCTCAGACTATGTCTCATTAGTTACTCTTGATGGTTTAGACAGTGGTGACCTGGTTATTAGATGGAGTTCGCGGAAAGAATTAGCCTCTGATGTGTCTCCCTTCTAAATACTGTTTGGGTTCGACCACCTCCTCTTCACCCCCAGTGCATCTTCCTGGCCCAGACCTACCTTATCTCACCCCTGGACTACCTCAGCAGCTGCTTTAGCAGCTTGCGTCTCACCACTCTCCCTCCCCACCTCCTGCCCCCAGAACGCCTTCATGGTGTTGCCAAAATAATCTTGAGAGGACACAGCTTTCATTATATCACATTCCCCTGATTAAGGACGATAAGAGTTCCCTGTCCCTCTCCAGTGAAGGGAGGGAGGGAAGGATCTGACATTTGAGACTCCGTAGATGTTATCTTATTTAATCCCTGCTGAAGTGGATATTTTTAGTCCCATTATACAGGTGAGGATGCAGTTCTGCATCTTGCCTGAGGTCAGGTGGGAGGCAGTAAAGCTAGATCCCAAGTGCTAGGGTGAGGTGCTATTACAGTTTTTTGCTAAAACCTATGCTAGTTCTACTGACTAGCTTTCAAGAATATTTGTTATCAAACTCACGGACCTACCATGTCCTTTGCTTTCCCAGCTGCCCTCATCATCTTAGTACTTGGAAACTCTACTATAACAAGCCACCCTTCATTATAGAGTATTTATAATTCTTCATTCTCTTAATTTTTTTACGTTAGTCTTGTCCCACCTGTATTTTACCTTCTATGGGAAAGAGCATGCCTTATACCTAGGTGCCTTTTGTCACCACATGTTTCTTGTTTTTCTCCCATGTCCAGAACCATACCTGCTACCTACCTAGTAGGCACTCAAATGTTCAGTAAATGGATGGTATTGGCACGTGGTAGCTGGTCAATGAATATGTGTTTTGGGCTCAATTGAAAATGATTTTTCTTTTAAATGAGGGCAGAGAGGGCCAGGTCAATGACTCCCTCTTCACCCGTCTGGATGTGGATGAAGTGGACCTTGGCAATGACGAGACACTTCTAAGCCAGACTTGACCTCATCCAGTCTCAGATTTCCCACTTATCTTAGTTGTGGGGTGAGATGGTCATGACTGGTGTCCCATATATCTCCATGGGGTTATGGATTATATTGCTTCTGATATTTCCTGGAGGGACATTTAAGATGTTTTCACATGTCTTGGAGTGGAGGTAAAGTGGACAGTCCCTTCAGGAGAGAGCTTTGCCCAAACTCCGGAGGGCCTCATGGAACAAAACCGAGCATTAGATAAAAGAGTCAACTGGTTGATTAAACTTTGTTCAGATATGTAGATGTTCCTGCTAAACCTTGCTTTCTCCAATCGTGGGACACACCTGCTTCTGTCTGAAGGTTGATGAGAAGAGCTAGCAAAGCGTTGACAGTCGGTCCATTTGCTAATAGGCGGCTGGTGTTCTGTGGTCGGTCTTGGCTGTGCCACTTTGGTTCACGGGACCACAGTATTGTGTGGACACATGAAGAATTTAACCACTAAAGTGATCACACACCCACACATTCCCTAAAATGTGGGCTGACTTGTTGGACCTGGGGATTATTTTTTAAGGGAGATTGTTTAGCGTGTTTACTTATTTCTCTAAAAACACTTCAACTTTAAAAATAATTTCCAGCTTGTAAAACCAACATACTAATAAAAAATACACAAACATTATGGAAGTAGTTAGAATTCAGAGGAAGTGAATGTCCTTTTTAACTTCACCTCCAGAGAGAACTTCACTGTTAAGGGTTTGGGGAAGATATCTTCTGATTGTTTCCGTATAGTACCGTGTTTTCCCGAAAATAAGACCTAGCCAGACCAGCAGCTCTAATGTGTCTTTTGGAGCAAAAATTAATATAAGGTCTGGTCTTATTTTCAGGGAAACACGGTAGGTAGTATTACAGCATTATTTAAAAAGCAAAAGACAATGCATTCTGTTTTACAACTTATTTTTTCACTGTCTGTAAATGTTAGGGAATGCTTCTAAGAACTCCTTAAGGAGAAGCACAGGTTTTACAGTGCGGGCAAACGAACTGCATGTCTGGGGTTCATAGCTTTGTTGACAAGAGAACTTTGCCACTGCTGTTCTGAACCTTGGCCATCAGCGACCTCATTCCACTTGAGCATCATGTGGGTCTTTAAAGACTTACTGTTTTGAGTAATTCCATAGAAATAAACTGTTTGGGGACCCGTGAGTTCTTTTTCATCCTAACATTTCTCATCTCCCAAATAGACCAGCCTTCTGGAATGCAGTGCTGTTTGAGGAGTGAAAACTGTATTTTGTAAGGACACGCTTTGAAATTTCATTGCCCGAGGCAGGAACAGTATAAGGAGCATAGTCATGTGCGCAAGGAAAGGAGAAAGGGAGGATGGAGATAGAAACATATCATTAAGTTCAAAAACTCCAGATCAGCTAGGAAGTCTTAGGCAAGGACAGGGGAGAGATTAGGGAAGGAGGTGACTTGTGCTTGAGAATACAGTGGGAAGGAGGCCAGCAGAAGGGCCCTGCTGACCTAACTCATGGCCACATGGGACTGAAGCTAAAGCCTGTCTCTAATTCTGGTTCTCAGCTCCTCCCCCAACACACCTCCCCCAAGCCCCGCCCAAATACAGAAGGCCCATCAGCTCAGCCTGATTTCCTTATTTTGGAGTACTAAGAAACACTTTTTTAAAAAGGGATACATGTTACAATCAAAGTTTATATTTAGTGTGCATGGGTTGTTGTTTTTTTCTCTTGAAAATCTGTAGTAAAGTATGTCTTACAATAAATTTCTTGCCAAGTGGAGGAAGAAGTCTGTCTAAGTTCCAGACACTGGCCAGGGCCTGGGTTGAACAGCACACAGTCCCTGCTTTCAAGGAACTTACAGTTCGAGGTAGGGACACAGGCAGTTATGCAGATGGTGCTGTATGAAACAATGCTTGGGAAATTCAAGAACATCTAGAAAGGGTCTCAACCCAGCCCTGGAGTGCCAGGCAGGGCTTTCTAGAGGAAGTGGTTCTCAACTGGGGATGATTTTCCCCTCTGTCTATGGTGAGACCAATGGAAACACTTTGGTTGTCCCTACTGGGGGCGATGGGGGTTGGGAAGAGAGATGCTCCTGGCATGTAGTGGGTACTGGCTGGGGATACTGCTAAACATCCTCCAGTGCCTGGGACAGCTCCCCACAACCATCATCTGTCCCCAAATGTCAGTGGTGCCGAAGTTGGGAAACCCTGGTCTAAATTGAGACTGAAGGATGGATGCAAATTGGTGGTGCTGGGGAGGGAGTCAGGTTAGAGAGGGTGATAAGTATCCAGGGAAGAGAGTTATTTAAACAGAGTGTGGGCTATGCATGGTGGAGAATGGCATGGAAGTAATAGTCTAGTTAGATAGGATTTAAAGTATCCTTTCATTGGTCCGAAGGAGGTCGTTCCTGGCCATGGTGAATTTGTTTTAGCAGAATGGTAGTTACAAAAGCCAGATGTAGAGGACCGAAGGAGAAGTAAGGAGCATGAAAGCAGTTTGTCTGTAAAAAGGAGGATTAATGGTAATAATGGCAATTAGAATTAAGTCCTCCTATATACCAGGAATTATGCCAAATGTTTTGTGTTCATTATCCGGATTATTGCACACAACAACCCTGTGAAATATGGATTTCTTTGTATGGACGAGGAAATAGAGGTTTAGGGAATTTAAATAGTTTGTCAAGGATTCGTATAGCTCATAAATCATGGGGTTGGGATTCAACCGTAGGTGGCTTTGACTGTGTTTCTGTTGTTTCCCCTGGGAAGAAGATAGGCCAAGGGACATGGGTGGGGGTGGGGGTGGGGGAAAATAGGAGGTTTTCTTCCTGGAGAGGAGAGTTTAAGATGGGAATGACTTAGCTAGCAGTCAGAGAGAAATTGAAAATGAAGATCAGATGGGATGAGACGGGAGAGGATTGGATCAAGAGCCCAAGTTGGGGAATCAGCCTTAGGTCATGGGGAGTGGGGAGTGAGAGCTATGCCTTCCACTGTGGCCGGAGAAGGGGGAAAGGATAGATACCTGTAAGGATGAGGAAGGGAAAGACAGACAAGATAGAAACCTCTTTCTCTTCTCAATTAGACATGGAGGAATGCAAGATAGGTAAACATCAGGCTATTGGGTGGAAACCATGAATTTGCAGGGACACCAATCTGAGGGTAGGCAAAGAGAAGCTTGGAGGAAACACTGATTTAGACAGATCGAAGGTAGAGCTTTTCCTAATCATTATAAGGGAAGGACAACCCGTTAGACCAAATTATGATTTGGTTTTAGGAGTTCATTCTTACAATTTTCTCTCCACCTATACTTACATTCCTTTAAGGAGGAGATGGAGTGTAGCATTTCTTTTCACAGAACTAGAAGACTTTTAAATGCATAGGTGGAGCAATTTGTTTGAGAATTGAGTATATGCAGATGTAATCAATTAAAAATGGTCTTCATGACCTTAAGGTTGGAGTTCCTAAAATCACTGGATATGAATCATCTGAGATTATTGACTTGAGGAGTCATTAAAACGTTCTGAACAAGGGTAGGATAAGAAATGCCCAGTTGGCAGGATTTGTGGACACTTGGTCCTGTCCAGAATGTCCACAGAGACATTTGGTCCACGCCAAAGATCTTTGATATTTGGTCCTGTCCAAAAAGTCCATAAGTAGTTTTGGGCCATGCCGACCCACCCACCTAACCCCATGTGCCACGAGCACAGGCTGCTACCTTTTTGGTAACCATGAAGGGTTATTATTACCAATACAACCACAACACCATTATTGGACCAGTAAAACTTGATCGTATTGTTATGTATTAATCCTGTAAACCAAAAGTATAAATAAACGTTATGGGTTATTTGAACCCAGGGATATTTTCTAGTCATGGACTTTTTTGACAGGAACAAATATCAAGGACATTTTGGCTTGGACCAAGTGTCTCCATGAAATTTGGACAGTACCAAATGTCCTGCAAGGGTTGGCAGAAGAGTCAACATTCTTAGTAACCTGAGGTATTAAACCATTGATAACCAATACCTTGCCAGATCACTCCAGTGCTTTACATTCAATGATTGTTTTAAAAGTTAAAGTAATAAAATCTTGTTGAAAAAAATTTAAATTATTAAGTAGAAAGTGAAAATGTTTACCTGGGCTGACACCCAGGTAATTTACCTTACTTGTAAATTTTGGTAATTTTCTTTTTCCAATTATTATTTCTCTTTATTTTTTTGTACAAGTGCATTGGCTAGGATTTCCACAACAATAGTGATAATCCTTGTTTGATTGTTGGTTCAAATTTTTATAATGTTTTATCACTAAGTGTGATGCTGAGTATATGAGAGGGTGTGTGTGTGTGTGTGTGTGTGTAAGTTATCTTACTACACCATTTTTATTAGAAATGGACCTTGAATTTCATCAAATGCTGTCTAGCCTCTTCTGTATTGTCAAACTATTTTTTTCTCCTTTGATTTTCTAATAAAGTGGAATACAGATTTTCAATATGAGAAAATCTATAGTATTGAATATCTATTGAAAATCCTGCAGTGATTTCCATTTGATCACGGAATCATATTCCTTTGATGTGCACCTGGATTTTATTTTGAATTTTTGCTTCAATATTTATAAGTTCATTAGCTTGCTTTTATTGTTGTTGTTGCTATTATTATTATTAATTGTTTCAGAGTAAGCCTTGGTATCTATGTTATACTACAATGTACTTGGGAATACATTGGTGAAACTCTTATGCTTTAGGCTTTGGACCAGTTTAAAAGGTATCTGATTTACTGATTTCTTTGAAGACTCTCTTGTGGTTAGGTTGGGTCTTTGCTTCCTAGTCTTTCATTGTTGTGGTTTCTTCTTGAATTAACTTAGGTAATATGTGTGTTTCTAGACAATCGTGTATTATATTTAACTTTACAAATACTACTAAGAATTGTACGTAGTCATTTTGAATTATATTAGGTTGGTGCAAAAGTAATTGCAGTTTAAAAGGTTAAAATTAATTGCAAAAAATCACAATTACTTTTGCACCAACCTAATTTTCCTTTACATTTGTGGATATTTTCTGCTCTTATCCTTAATTTTCTATATTTGTGTTTTGCCCCCCCCCTTTTTAAATTAGGCTAGATAGTGTTTTTTTAATTTTATACTGTATTGTATTTTTTGAAAAAATAAGTGGTTGCTTGGTTAGTTTTATTGCTTTTTGATTCCTAATTTTCTATATCTTAATTAAGTCCTTTTTTTCTTCTTACTTGAGTAAGATGTTTAATTCATTTAGTATTATTATTTCTTGATTTGTAAGAAGTATTATTTCTTCATTTATAATTTTCATAGAGCTATGAAATTTCCTCTAAGTATAGGTTTTAGCAAATTTCACATTTTATATACATAACATTTTTAAAGTCACATTCTGCAATTGAGTTTTTATTTCTGGTTATAACAGAAATTGTTTAGGAGAATGTTAAAAAAATGTTTCCAAGTGTTTGGAATGTTTTGTTTTCCTTTTTCCCTAAGTTTTGTTGCATTGTAAGTAGAAATTACAGACTGTTTTTTCCATTTGTAGTTTATTATCTCTTAATTCTGGCATTATAAACTCTTATTAACCTCCACGGGCATTTGCAAACCTTTGCAAATGTCCCACAGTTGCTTGAAATGAAATATGTTTTTTGTTTCCAGGGTCTGGAATTTGAAATGTGTCTCTTAACTCATTTCCATTAATTATATTAATTCTACCCTTAGTTGTCTTTCTCCATTTAATCTATTAAGTGCTGTGTCTGTTTCTTCTTATACCTGTTGCCATTTTTTTTTCTTTATTTGGTGATGGGGGCATAATATGATAAATCTTCATTGTGGATTGTACATTTTTACGTTATTAAGTATTCATCCTTAAACTTTTAAAATTATAGTTTATTTTCCTTTACATCTGTGGATATTTTCTGCTGCTTATCAAGCTTTTTTTGATAAACTTACAAGCTTTGATATCTTGAATTTGACCATGAATAATATTTATTATGATCCCTACTTTTCCTTTCTTGAAAATCTTAGATATCATTGCTTTAAAACGTCTTGTGTCATTTTGTATGTATTTGTGGGTCTCTCGTAGACAAAATGCAATTAGATTTTGTTTTTGAATCTACTCTGGGGATATTTTCCACAGGAGTTGTCCAATTCACATTTATTGATATAACATATATACTTGATTCTAATTAATTTTTTGCACTTGCTTGCATATTTCTGTGCAATTTCCTCTGTCTTTTAATACATGGTCTGTGTTTTCTTTGATTAAAAAAATTAAAAGCTATACAGTGTGTTTTTATTTTTATTACTAATTAAATTTTAAACTTTAATTAATGTGCTTTATACCTCTATTGGGGGAGTTTTCAACTTCAGAAAGAACGACTGTCAAGTATTTATTTATGTCCTGCTATGAAAGTTGAGACTATTCTCCTACTTATATTTATCTTCTAATGCTGCTTAACCCTCATTTCTTTGTTTTTGTTCTTATGCTTGAGGATTTTCCCCAGTTTTATTGTTACTATTATATGGAATACTTTATTGTTACTATATTTATAACATTTAAGGGATGATAATTTTGTTTTGCAATTATTGTAAATTATTCAATCTTAGCTCTAAATGTAAGTGGATTCAGTGCTCAAGTCCTCTGCTTACGTCGAAATCCCTATTCTTGAGATCTTGATTTTGAATCTTCTGTAGGTTGGATATATTATATCGCTGAGTAGATTGTGAAGGAGATTTAACAAGTGCTGTATTCCCTGATGCTTATTGGAAAATGCGTTTTTATTACTTTTATACATGGATACGACCTTCGTTGGGAACTGAATGCTCAGATCATGCTCTCTCTTTCTCAAGCCTCTGTAGACACCCCTTTGCTGCTTTCTATCATTGAATGCTACTGTGAAAAACTCAGAGGCTCTTTCCCCTGTAATTGACTGATTTTTAAAAATCGTGATTTTATGGAATCCAGTGTTTATCCTTGAAAATTCTATTACTTTACCAAGATGTCTCAATTTTGATGATTCTGTTACTTTTTCCTGGAACATTAGATATTCCTTTATTTCAACGAAGGTATTTTTCATCACGGATTTGAGCATATTTTGTTTTGCTCTGTTTTGTTTTGCTGTCTACTTCTAGAATACCTTTTATCTGTATGTTGGATCTCTATTTTCAGACCTTCTTATCTGTCATCTTCTCTACTTGCTTTCATCTACTTGTCCTTCTCCTCTGCATTTTTGTCAGTTTTTTGAAGACTGTTTTTCACATTATCAACTTTGTTTTTGGATTGCGGATTTTTACCTCTTATTACTTTAATGTATTTATTGATTCTGCAGTGATATTATTTTTGTCATCAGTTTCTTTCTTCAACTGCCAACTCCCCTTTCATCTCATTGTGATGTCTTATCATCTTATCTTTGATCTTTTCTAGTATCCCTGTTAATTGTTGTATATAAATTTCTTCTGTGCCCTGTTCTTTCAAAATAGATTATTCATTGGTCTTTTCCATGCCCTGTTTCTTTCTGTCGCCCCTTTTTCCTCCTCAGTTCATTTTTTTTTTTCTAACTTAATTGTCTTCGATTGGGACATAACTATCAGAACTTTCCCTTGCCCCCTAAACAATGATGGTAATATCTCTTTAAATTTCTTCCTTGAGTCCTGCTTAATTCTGCTTTAAGAACCTGATTTTGGGTCTTTGTGGTGTGTCTTTCTTCTGTAGCCCTGCAGCAGTGTACAAAAGTCGTGATGAGGTTTCTAGGCAAGACACAGTTGATGAATTTTATCTCTGTGATTCTAAGTTTTAAATCCTACTTTTGATTTGAGGGCCTTATTGGTCTGTTGGTTTGGTGTGGCCAAACTTTATTTTTCTTTGTTTATGTTTTCCTCTTTCTTTTCCTTCAGCCAAGCCTTTCTTTGTTTGCATTTTGAGACGATTAGCCACCATCTTCCCCAGAAGTCCCTTGGTAGGCTTAAAGCACACATCCTTCTTCTGAGGGATTTCCAAATGTGAAAACACATCTCTGTTTTCAGATGTTTATTCTAACTGTGAATTTCGTCTTGCTCTGTACCTTTAGTGTCATAATCAAATAACTGCTCCAAGTTTGGAGGTGTTTTCTAGTGACTTCATCCCGAAAACCTCCTGTCATGTTAGAGTCTAGGGTCCCGAGGATTTTCTGAAACTCTTAGTATTTTCTTGATAAAATACTCCAGTTCTTTCCTTTGTGGATTGCCACATCCCACTTTGGAAATATCAAGGACACCATGTCATGAGCTGTTCTGAGGTTTTTAAGGGAGATGAATATCAGCAGCGTTGCATTGTACAGTTTTTACTCTTTCAAAGATAACAACTTGGTCTTTTGTGAGTGTGCTCTCACTAGCTTCTGAGGCTGGATTCTGCAACTTAGTGTTTTCCCATTAATGGCTAAAAAGTGAAATATTTGTAAACATTAGTCCTCCTAGGCTCTTTACAGACTTCAAAGCTATTATCATATTCACTCCATCAATAGCGTTTGTAAGTAGGGTGCCCATGCGATAGAGAAGGGGACTTGGCAATTATCGCTGATAGTCCCAGGGACCATTTCATGCAAGAAGGAAGTTTTAAACTTGATCTTAAAACTTGAATGGACGTCAGAATCACCCTGCTGGATTGTTAAAATAGATTGCTGGGCCCTACCCCCAGAGTTTCTGATTCATTAAGTCTGGAGAGGGAGGTGAGAATTTATATTTCTCATGAGTTCTCGGGTGATGCTGTTGCTGCTGCTTTAGGAACCCCTCTTTGAGAACCATTGTCTCAAAGGATGGAAATTCCTTAGATCCTCAAAGTGTAGGTAAAAGTATTCTACAGGGAGGCCAAACATGAACAAACATGCACATTTCTGCATCTTCTTGATTTCTAAGCCATTCTCTTCATTATGATAAGAGAGAGACTTTTTTTTATAAGAGACCCTTATGGAGAGTATTTCTGGTACATTTTGTTTGTTTATATCTAACAAATGGATATAGATATTTACTAGGCATATAGGTAAGTAAAGGATAAATAAATATATAAATAAATACATGTATTAGTAAATGTGGTAAAATTCTCCAAATTGCAGCTGGTTTCAGAACACCGTCTATCATTTGATGTGAAGTTTGTTATCAATAGTATTCTGGAATTAATTGGGCTGAGCTGCCCACTAGCTCTGCCAGGAGAAGACTGGCTTCCTTGCCAGGCGTTTGTGGGACTGACTGCTCTTCTCCTCTCCGTTTTAAATGAACTGACCCTGGTATTTCCAGATTACCCCTAAGGCTCGTTCAGCCAGCCCCTTCAGCGTCTTTGTTGGCAGTGCACATTTTCCATAAGAAACAAGACGATGTTTCTCATGGGGTAGATTTGGCAGGCATAAAGCTACTATATAACCTTGTTCTGATTCCATGAGGTTGGATTCTGAAGAAAGATAATCAGTGTTATAGCTCTTGTTCTTCTGTGTATACCTTTGTCAGCAACTTTCAGTCTTCCAAATGCCTTTCCAAAGTATGAGCACACTGCTTGCATGCCTAAGGAGATCTTTGAACAGTCAAACTGCAGACGATGGATTTTGCACCTTTGCAGTTGCTCTCCTGAGTGTAGAATTCAGAGCAGAGGAGACACTGGGGGTTATTCTGGAATCTGTCTCTGCAGTGAATAAATACGAGTGTTAGTGAGAATATATGTGGGGCATGGACTTTAAGTGTGAAAGCTATTAATGAACCAGGTAACATTTCTAGAGTGTCTTTACTGCCGATTTCCATTCTCAAATTATAGAATTCAAAAGACTTTTTTTTTTTTTTTCTGGCTTCAGAGAGTTTGTGTTCCAGAAGCCTTGAGCAGGTGACTTTTCCTGAGACCTCAGGTTCATTATCTGAAAAATGAAGATATTGGACCAGGTTGGACTACATGGTCTTTAACATCTCCTCTTTAATGATGCTATGAGCCTATAGATAATTACCTTTTAGACTTAATTCTTCGATTTGATTTGAGGAAGTCACGAGTAATATATTGTTTCAGTACTTTTCAAGGAAGCAAAGTAGAGAAAATGCTGCTCCTGCCTTCATCATACTTCCTTCCACTGAAAATGTTTATATGGTATTGAGCTATAACAGAGAATGGTTCCTCAGACTTTCCAGAATCCTGGCAAACAAGAATTAAAAGGTTTTTGTGGAGGGAGGGCAACCAAATAGTCTCAAGTGCAGCCTCAGGTGATGATTCCAAGCGTCATATCAGTTCAGGGTAGCTTAGCAGAGTTGAAACTGTGTGAGTGGGATGATGCAGTCAGAGCACCTTCCTTGTGGATGATGACAAGGAGAAGGAAGATGACCGCTTAGTCAAATATCAAGGACAAGTGGGGACTTAGAATTCTTGACACGCCAGTAGTCAGCTCCTCATTGTCCTGTGGCTTCAGGAGCTTCATTAGTTGGAGTGGGCGAGTGTCACGTAGCATTCGTTCAGTTTTGTTCCGTTTTGTTTTTCTGGCCATGGAGACTCTCTGGAATTGCTTAGGTTCCTTGAGTTGGTATCACTGGTTAATACTGTCCTGGAAAGCAGGCCTGCATACACTCATTCATACCGCAAATCTCATCAGGGCCAGACCTGTGCTGGCCCCTGGGGATATACGAACCAAAAGGAACACATTACTCGTCTTCTGAAGAGTGATTTTGAGTAGCCTGGGGCACCATCAGTTGGAGAGAAGATAATTTTACACGTTGAACAGGAGAAAATGTGCATCGTGTTTTTCACAGAAAGTTTGGTTGGAGGCCACATGCTAAATGTAGAACTTGACCATTTTTAATGACATGGACTCCTTACCCACAAAGCCTCAGGGTCATTAACAGTGAAAGGACCTTATCACTCAAAAAAAAGGATGGACTGGTCATATGCTTTAATCTTGGAGTTTTCTTGAAAACTGTTCGGGAAAACACCCAAATCAGAAAAATAAAACTAAAACCTTGTGCTATCATATGACATGAAGGGCTACTAAGATCACTTAGAAACATAGAGTCATAAAATCTTTGAGCTGCAAGAGAACTTGCTGGTCATCTAGTACAGAGATTCGCCAGCCAGGGCGCCATGAAAGGCATATAAAGGCAGGTGGGTTATATGCAGAGACTGAAAAGATCTAGAGACTATTTGTGCCTGGATTTCCAGCCTCTGCACTGTTGATATTTTGGACCACATCACTCTTTGTTGTTGGGGCGGTCTTGTGCACTGTAGAATGTTTGACCGAATCCCTGGCCTCCAGCCACTAGAAGCCAGTAGCCCCCTCCTACAGTTGGGAGAACCCAAAATGTCTTCCGATACTGCCAGATACCCCTGGTCTGGGGAAGGAGAGGGTGTAAAACTGCTCTATGGTAGCATAGGGTTAGTAGAAGAATCTAACGATCATGACCAATCTTTTAATGTTTGATTAGAATCCTATAATTCAGAAGCCCTGATCCATTCACTTGTTCATTCATTCAAGACATTTGCTGAGTACCTGTTGTGTGAAGTGTCCCCAGTGCTAAAGATATCAACATGAATAGACAGGCGTGGACCTGATCTCAGCGTGCTTATGTTCTAGCGGAGGAAGACAGACCATAAACAAACAGGTATCATGTCAGCACTGAAGGAACTAAAGCATTGTAACATGATAGAAAGTGAGTGTGGTCAGGGTGGTGGATAGGGGACTGGATTTCATGGAGGTGGGGAGTGCGGGCTATTGTTACATGGAGTTGTCAGGGAAAACACCTTGGAGGATGGAACCTTTGAGCCCAGACTTAAATGATGAGGAGTCAGCCATACAAAATTGGGCATTTGTCTCTGAATAATAATAAAAAGTAAGGGAATGAATTAAGTCAGAAAAAAAATCTTTCAAAATATGAGAAGGAAATCTTGTAAAACACATGTCCTTTGTACAAAAAGGTTGAACTTCATAATTTAATCTCTTCATTTAGCAAAATGATGCAAGACTTCAAAAGACTTGCTCAAGGTGAAGATGGCAGGCAGTCATCACACCTGCTGGGAACAAATTCTTTTATTTGCTAGATAGGCTTTCTGTGTCCTTGTCGTCTCCTCCTCCTCCTCCTCCTCCTCCTCCTCCTCTCCCTCCTCCTCTCCCTCCTCCTCTCCCTCCTCCTCTCCCTCCTCCTCTTCCTCTTCTTCCTCTACCTCCTGTTTCTCCTTCTCTCTCTGCTCCTCTTCCTCCTTCTCCTCCTCCTCCTCCTCCTCCTCCTCTTGCTTCTCCTCCTCTTCCTTCTCTTCCTCCTCCTTTTTTTTTTTTTGACTAGCCCAGTAGTGAATACATAAGCTGAGAATCCTAAATTTGTTGGACAAAAGTGAGATTTACCCTTAAGGATTCATGGAATGTGGGCTTGGCCAAGTACCTGAGCACTCTAGTGTTTTCACATGGTGATAAATTCTACTGTTATGTTGATAGACAAATGTCTTAACTTTCTGCTTAGAAGTTCTTGGGGTTCAGTGATTTTTAGGAGTAAACTTATTTGCTGAAAGTAAATTGGGGGGTGTGAAGGGGCAAGGAATTTTTTAGCTATCTTTAAAAAACAAAGATCCTAGTTTTGGGGTATCTGCCAGTTCCATACATAAACACATACTGTGTTCTCCCTATTATATGATTCTATTAATTTGTTGGAACATGGGTGGGAAAACTAATGGATCTAAATGGGCCGTTTGGTTGGCTTAACAAGGAGGAAGGACAGCCTTCTAATGGCTTCTGCTATAGGTAGAGAAAAAAAAAAGTCACGGTATCCTTGGGTAGGAAGACTTCACAGTGTTTATAATCCACACAAGCCCAGCCATTATTGACCTGCCAGGAAGCAGTCTGTTTAGGGGCTTTATTCTGACAGGGTAGTTAGATCAGGAACCGTGGTTTGGAGAGGGACAGATAGACCTAGGTGACAGGCTTGTGTAATCAGCTTTGTCAGATATAAAAAATTAAATTGGAAACGTCCATGAATTGCTTGGTTCAGGGCTTTGTATGCCACTGATATAGGCAGACTTGGGACAATTCTCATCTAAAGGAAGTAACTTGTCTGAATTTTCTGAGCAAACCAGGAGTACAAGGTGATGAGCAAGACTCAGGAATTAGATTGGGATTTTTATGGGATTTTTCCCAAATAAAAGAAGTTCTTCTAGCAAAACTTTCTTATGCTCTCCACAAGTTAACCCAACATCATATTTGGGTCTTTTTTCTTTTCTCTTTCTTCTCTGCATGGTAATTAAGAGCAAGGTAAGTTGTTAAAATGGTTTCTGGATTCATTCACCAAAACTAGAATTTAGACCTTGTGTGGTTGGTGGGACCTTCTGTGCCAGGAACAGTTAGGGCCATGAAGACACACCCAAGGCTTGAGGTCAGTCAAGCTTTCAAACCCTAAGAGGAGGTACTCAGTGTACAGTTAGGTCTTTTGTGATGTGGAAGATGACTTTCACTGCAGCTTCTGCTTACTTTGCGTCTTAATGAAGACCCAGCAGCATATCTGCAGCTTCCCTTTAATTTTACAATTTTTGTAATGAGAGTAGAAACCCAGCCAGCATTCTGAAGAATCTATAAAGGAACACCGTGATTTTCTGTCTCTGCCTTTTGGGTGAGGTTTGGCCCTAGAGGAGAGAAATCAGTTATCTCTTGTTCTAAATGCTAGGGCAAGAATGGCTTCCAAGTTTCCAAGGAACTTCTACTGGGATCATGACATTTCAGAGAATTCATTCAACACCAAGAATGGTTTCCATCATTTGAAAGAACCAGATGAGCTGAGATCTCATTTGTCATGGTTGCCTTTGAGAATTTTCGTGTGAGGAGGCGTTTTGTTTTGTTTTGTTTCTCAAGGAGAATATCGTGAGGACACTTCTCAGAATTAGAGTTATCTAGTGAACTGCTGGTTCCCCTCTGCAGACAATGAAGCCTGAAGCTACTGAGATACCACCCGGCTTCCTCCCTTTCTTTTCTAGTCCCTTCTCTCCTCTTTTATCTCTTTGTTCAAATCACACGCTTCCTTTTCTAAGGACAGGGTTGCTGGCAGACTGCCTATTGGCCTGTTGGCCTCAATTAGCCTTATATCATTGCAAAGGAATGCATGAATTCTCCAGAAGGTATGTACTATCTCTTTCTGTATTAGACACTCACTACCTGCTTTCATAACAGGTCACTCAGCCAGAATCGCTTCTTATTTACATACCTGAATTTTTTTTTTAGTTACTTGGATTACATCCCTATATATTCATGTCATTTTAATGATGATCTCAGAGGTATCCGTTATAAAATATTACCCCAACATGCTCTGCAATGCTTGAAAAATTTATACAGGAGACAAAGCTAAAACAAGGTAACCTGAAGACTTACATTCTTGACCAGAAGGTGACTGGGTTATTCAACTGCAGATTGCCTGCTTCAGACTAGACGCTTGTGTACAAGGTCCCACAGATGGACCAGGCCAACCACGTAGAACAGAGGCCACATGCATTGGCAGGATTGAAGGTCTCATGGTATTTCTCTGCTACTATTTAAATTCAGTCTCATGTTGGGGGTTACATATGTGATTGCAAATTAATTCTTTCTCTTCTGAAAATTTGGTTTTGAAGAACAGCTGTGTCTCCCTTCTGAATTCCTTAATTATTTATCCTCCCTGATATGTTAAACCTTTCATTAGTGTGGTGAATTGCCAAGAGTACACAGAACTGCTTAGATCATGTAGCAAACAGTATAAACATTTGATAGGACATTTGAAGACACCACATGGTGAGCCAGGATCTGTAGTAGTACCAAATGCTGTGGGATTGATGGAGGTAGCTTGTTGTCAGAAGTTCTTGGTTGGTTCATTTTGCTGGTTTATTTTTTTAAATCTATAACATAGGAATAGTACATACGTCATTTATACTTGAATTCAGAAGGGGACTGACTCCTAACCGACAGGTCTCCTATTAATTTGGAGTACACATGCTCATATACTGAGTTCAAATTAAATAAAAAATTAATTATTTATATATGTGTGTGTGTGTGCATGTATGTGTGCATGTGTGTGTGTGTGTGAGAGAGAGAGAGAGAGAGAGAGAGAGAGAGAGAGAGAGACTATGTTTGCTTTTGTAAATCTGATTCCTTAACCACTTACTGTTCCTGTTACTGGAAGGAGATTGATCTCGCCTTAGTTTTTCAGTCTGGCCCTCTTTGGAAAGATGCTTTAAATGATTTTTAAATTATTAGGACTCCCACTTTGACCATGACAAGAGTAGATGATAAGTAGTGATACAGAACAACCCTTGTTGCTAAGAGTCGCAACCCAACATTCAGAGGTGGATTAGTTAGTGATCAACCTCCCCACCCATTTTTCATCTAAAGCAAGAAAATTCCACCCAAACCAAGGTCCTGGGGCTTGCAAATAGAAACACTAACCTCGCCACACACCCCATAGCTCTTTGACCTCATCAGATCAAACAATTTCTGATCTGCAAATATGTTTGTAAAATGATCTTTAGGCTCCTGATTTTTCTGTTTTTCTAGTTGAACTATTTATTCCAAAGTTTATGCATGCCACTACCTGTCCTTGGATAACTGGGGTTTTTTTTGTTTTGTTTTGTTTTGTTTTGTTTTTCGCTTGTAGGAAAGGAAAGTAAGAAAAGCACAAACAACAGGTGTTCACTAAAGCCTTTTATTAGAATTGTGATTCAGGAGAACTGGGGAGTTCAGTGTCTTATAAAGGAAACTAGGTTTCTGGAGTGGACAGAGGAAAAGCATCTGATGGTGTTTCTGGTTCTGTTTCTCAAAGGCTTTGAAGGTTATAATTAGTTGCTACTGAGTCCCTGTGGCTGGGGTGCTTCACAGCTTTATTTCTGGTCTGCAGTCCTTCAGGCAGAGAACGGGTTAGATCCAGGCAAGGCTTGCATGTTTAATTTGGACCCTTCCTGGAGACAGTTGGGATTTTGATGACTTGAAGACCACTTTTATACTTCTGGGCCATGCACACTTAAAGAGCAAAGCTCGCCAAGTTGAACTGGGCGAGGGTGGATGGTGGCAGGATTGGGAGAACCCTGTGAAATGTCAAAGGCACCTCCCCCATCTCTAGTTACTTCTGGACAGTGAGTTGGAAGGACTCAGCATGAAGCTGTGGATTGTCTCCTTTCACCTTCACAGGAGGAAAACGGAGGCATCATGGATTCCTGGGATTCTGAGCACAGAAAGTGTGTGGGCAGACAGTATAAATTAAACTTGGTGTTCTTAAGATGGAGAGAGAACAGCCTGTGTCCATGACTTCCCTTTCCCCATTCTCATGTATATAGTCCAAATGATTAACAAAAATCTTTGGATTTTTTAAAAGCTATGACTTAAAAGTGCTTGTCAAATATGGAAAATTGGATTTAGGGTTTCCCATTGAAACCCCACGTTTTGAAATCCCTGAACTAAATGGAATAAACCAACAACCGATACTAAGTAGTACCAAAGAGTAATGGATAATTAGAATGGGGTAGGGCTTTCATGTTAGGAGGACTGGTCACTTTGGGTGCTAGGTTATTTGAGAATGAATCCATATTCACCTAGCAGGTGTCATTATGGGTGGTGTTTAGACTCTAGTCACCTGCTGGAAATATTGCATTGGGGGTAGGTGATGGGGGTGCTTGTTTGATTTGTAAATTCATCTCATGACCTTTAGAAATAGCATTCAGAAGCTTCCTCTTCTGCTTTTGATTTTTCTGATTTGGTCAGTGAGGGGGAAGAATTGCTAATCTCATTATCACAGAATTTTTAAATGAAGTAGATATAAGATTTAGGCTTCTGACTTTAAATCATCATTTGGTAGCAAATCAGTCTAGTTTAGCCTTTTAGGGTTGCTGCTTTTTCAGGGTTGATGAAGCAGTCAATTATGCAGAGCTTATTTCTCATCTTTTTCCTCGTTGTTGGTTTCTCAGAGGATTACCATCTGCTGCAAAAAACGTACTCTGGTTGACGGACAGGGCGTCCTCAGGTCCAGTTTTCATTGTCTCTCTCTCCTCACCTATTCCCTTCTTCTCCTATTTCACTTCTCGCATGTGGGTACATCCTCAGTCTCATAACACATTAAGTCTCTGTTTCTTTGATTGTTTAGGCCATGCTGCAATTTCTGTGTTCTTCTCCTGTCAGTGTCTTTGGGAGAAATGTGTACACAAAGGCAAAATGGCTTTCAAAGGAGGCGACATCCTCATTTCAGTCCTTGGTGCAGACATCAAATTGAAGGCCATTCAGCTGTACCTGATGATGGTTCTCTCAGCAGCCTGGAGATTAACCTCTTCTAAGGCGCTGAGCTATTTTTGAGGTAGAGGATGCAACAACATTAAAGCTAGAACCCATTAGGAAATCACTTTCATCATCTCTTCTTTTTCCAAATCAGTGCCTTTTTTTTTTTTTTTTTTGATCTCATAACCCTTTAATCTCCTTTGTAGCAAGCAGAACAAGGAGACTATTGGTTTGTGTTTGCATCTAGCGAAGTTAGGATCCTTGATAACAGCATCAGAAGACACCAAGGTATTAGAGAACTGTATAGAGAGGTGAATTTCATCTCTAGGTAGATGACTTAATGCAGAAGGTGCCCTGCTTTCCTTGTGCAGAACCGTAGTTTTTGTTGATGTTGTGCAAACCAGGCTCAAACTTTCCAAAAGACACAGCAGAAAGGCTTTTGTTGCATTATTTCTAAAGGCTTGAAGTTTCGAAGGGAAGAGATTTTGTTTTCCTCTCAGCTACACAATGGAGCTTTCAGAGAACCTCTTTTAAAAGGAATAGCTACAGCCTTTGTGTTGAAGGGTGTGTCTGTTGGCAGGGTCTGCTGATGCAGACAGACTGGCTGGTGATTAACAAAGGTCATTAGACTTTGGAATCTGGCACGCAGAGTCGGATGGTATGTCTTCTGTGTGTGGAAGGACGACTCCCAAGAAGCCAAGGCATTCTGGAGGTCCCCCCACCCCACCCCCAAACCCTTCTATAGAACAGGGTCTGGTCCAGATTGTCCTGCAGTAACCAGTGCTCTGCTGGGACTAAGGGACAAGCATATCAATCATGGGATAAAAGAACCTTCGGAGATCTTGGTGAATGACATTTGAGGAGGAGAAAGGTGCAGCTTTTCGGAAAGAAATGAAAACAGTTCATTCTTTGTTGGGAGAAGAAGAGCATAGGAGGAGCCCAGCCTGCTCTTCCACCGCTCATTTCTGATTGTCAGCCTAGCAGAATCCCAGAGAAGCCATGTTGTGCACGGAGGAGAAGCTCTGAGCTAAAATGGCTGCTCCTAAGCTCAGAGGACTAGGGCAGCTTAGTGAGTCTTAGAGCTTCAGTGACGCAGGAGCTCATATCTCTTGAAAGTGTGATAAACACATTCAGCAGAGCTGTGGCTTGTTTGGCTGAGATGAAAGGACTAAGCTTGGGGGATGGGGAGTGCACACTGGATGATCTGCTTTTTTCTGTGAAGTGTTCTAAATGCAGGAGTCGTCTGCACCATGGAAAAATTTGTTTTCAGGTCTAATGGACTGTGCGAAAGGAGAAGTGGGGTGGGGCCTCAGTGACTGCTGTAATTCGATCCAGAGCTGATAGCAACCTCTTCCACACAATTTGGGTTGGTGCTTAGACATAAAAGCTTGTGTATCTGGAATATTGAGACTTAGTTAGCTGAAAAGACTGGTGCACAGTTCAATGTTTATTGAAAAAGGATAAATTTCTGGGTGAAAGAAGAGGAGGTAAATATCTGCGTCTCACTGGGCAAGCTCAGTCTGTCCAGAGCTGGACCTGCCAGAAGTTATTTTAGCAGGCTATCAGCAGGAGTATTCTTTCATAGAAAATCCTCCTGCAATGGCTTCTTTTACTCCATTGACATATTGCTAGACTTTGTTCCCCTGCAGGAATAATTTATCTTTTACAATGAAAGTAGAGAAAGTTTCTATACAGTAAAAGTACAGATTTGGTTACAACTTTAGTTCTTGGCCATCTGGTTCTAGATTTCAGTGACTCAGTAGAGTTTGCGGTGAGCTCAATGAAGTAACTGACTCATTAAGATAATAACTGGGTATCTCAACTCAGGATATAAAGATAGGAAGGACTACACCTTCTAATACATTTTTAATTTAATGGTGGGACTCTCCATTGAGTTAGTGTGAAGCTATCTGTATATTTCTAAGCTATCTATATATTTCTGTCCCATAGTAAACAGCAGAATGAAGGTTAGCTGGGCAAGTTTTTCTTTATTCTTCATCAGGTTCACAGATTTTTATGCCCAAGTGTACACTTCACATTTGTAAAGGAAAAGAAGTAGGAAAAGATAAAGTCATGACTTAGAAGCCCCTCTGCAAAACCGTGAGTTTCTGTTGCCTTAATGTAAATGGAGGTACCAAGGTGCAACTTTAAACTAGAAACTGGATTGTCATCTAAAGTTGGTTGTTTGAGAATCTCATGAGAAATATTTTATGACCTAATTAGATTGGAGAAGCTAAGCTGTTAGGTTATAATTGGTAGGTAGTGAAAAGCAAATAACCATTTAGCTCATGGAAAGAAAAAAAATAAAAACCCCAACAAAAGCGTTTGGGGAATGGAGTAAAGAGGTGTATCCCAATATCAGTTACGATATTAAATTAAAATTATTTTAAAATTATTATTTCTTAAAATTACTAAGATTGAAATAATAAAAGCTCTCTCTATCACCGCTCTGAGATTCAATACTATTTCATCATTTGGTGATAAAACATCAATGTTATATTAAAACAGCAAATAAAGATTAATATTTGTCCTTTCTTCTGTATGAACGTCTTTTTTGCTTCTGAGAAGGTTCTAGTTCAAAAAGAAAGTAGGTCCAATACAGAACTAAAGTCAGTATTAATTTACCAAGAAATTTGAATTCAGTCAAGAAATTCAGAAAATAGTAAAACTTTGGGCGATTTAAGGGTTTTTCTTTACAAATAGCATTAGAAGATATATTCATATCAAGCCAGAAAAAGTTTATCTGCTTTTCTTGATTCCTTCTTTGAAGTTATGAATCGAGGACATCATCCCTATTATGTTTGATTGCCTTCCTTTGGCCAGTGTTCCAACTGGTAGAGTTCAATAAGAGAAATCTGCTGGTATTAGAATTTTCCCGTTAATGGACTGCCGCCCCATCAGCTTGGGGGGTATGCGTTTAGTGCATCACCGAAGATGTTCTGTTCTGACTCCTGCCACAGGTTCCTAATGTGAGAGGGTAGACCCAGATCATGGAGGTGCTTCAGTGTGATGGCTGTGACTTCAGAGCCCCGTCTTATGAAGATCTCAAGGCGCACATTCAGGATGTCCACACAGCATTTCTGCAGCCAACTGATGTTGCCGAAGACAATGCGAATGAACCACGATCCGGGTCCATGAATGCCAGTAATCAGACGGAGGTGGAGTTTTCTTCTATAAAGGACGAATTTGTGATTGCAGAGGATTTATCAGGTAAATCTATACTAAACTCGGCATATCTGATGTATAGCGTTGCTCTCATCTATTTTGAGCCTGTTGCGCCCATGGTTCTTGATATGCTTGGTTTCTACAAAGTTTCTTGCTCTTTTGAGTCATTTTCATAGTTTGGGTGTCATGTTTCTGTTCTTGAGTATCTTCTTGAGTAGGTTATTGTCCTTTCAGCTTCCTTATGTCTCTTAGTTTCCTTTCAGTTTGGAGAACAAAGTAGTATCTCAAAAAGTTCTAAACTATTATAGCTTGTGAATAGTTTGTGAAACTTGTACTTTTATAGCTATGTGGCACATTAATGGAGATGAGATGACTGTTGTACCTAAAGTTGAACACTGCATCTTTATCTGTGAGAAGCAATATATGTATGTTCATTAATGCTTCGTTAATATTCTTCAGGGCCTCATCTTGAGCTGGTAGGCCTTTTGAGTGTGATGTTTATTAATGAAGAATAATTGAAAGGAAAAATTGATTTGCATGATTAAATTTCTTAATTCTCTTTGGCTTTGCTTTTCTCTTCCCACTTACCTTATGCTTTCTCTTTAGGTCAAAATGCAGCTGCATTGGGGACCGGAAGTTACTATGGCCACAGTCCAGGATATTACGGTCAGCATATTGCCCCCAATCCCAAACCAACAAATAAGTTTTTTCAATGCAAGTTCTGCGTACGCTACTTCAGGTCAAAAAACCTCCTCATAGAACACACTAGGAAGGTCCATGGAGCTCAAGCTGAAGGAAGTTCGGCGGGACCCCCTGTTCCAGGATCCTTAAATTATAATATCATGATGCACGAGGGATTTGGAAAGGTCTTCTCTTGCCAGTTTTGCACATACAAGTCACCAAGGAGGGCAAGAATAATGAAGCATCAGAAGATGTATCACAAAAACAATTTGAAGGAGGCCACTGCTCCCCCCCCTGCCCCTGCTCCAATGCCAGACCCTGTGGTCCCACCCGTGTCCCTGCAAGATCCCTGCAAGGAACTGCCAGCGGAAGTTGTGGAACGCAGCATCTTAGAATCCATGGTCAAGCCTTTGACCAAGTCCCGAGGCAACTTTTGCTGTGAGTGGTGCAGCTACCAGACCCCCCGCCGAGAACGCTGGTGTGACCACATGATGAAGAAACACCGTAGTATGGTCAAGATCCTTTCCAGTCTCAGACAGCAACAAGAAGGGACGAGTCTACCCGATGTGCAGAACAAGAGCGCCTCCAGCCCCACGCCCAACTCTACCTATCTGTCCATGAATGCTGCAAGCCGGGAGGTACCCAACACAAATGTCTCCAATTTCAGGGGCTCCATCAGCAACTCCATCATGAGACCCAATTCTTCTTCAGCTTCCAAGTTTTCACCTATGTCTTATCCTCAGATGAAGCCGAAGTCACCTCACAATTCTGGCCTTGTAAACTTGGCAGATAGATCGCGTTATGGAATGGCTGACATGACCAATTCTTCTGCCGATCTGGAAACTAACAGCATGCTGAATGACTCTAGCTCTGATGAAGAGTTAAATGAAATAGACAGTGAGAATGGTTTAAATGTTATGGATCACCAGACATCCGGCATGTCTGCAGAGCAGCTGATGGGCTCGGATGGCAACAAATTATTGGAGACCAAGGGCATTCCCTTTAGAAGATTCATGAACAGGTTCCAGTGCCCCTTTTGTCCTTTCCTTACCATGCATCGACGTAGCATCTCACGTCACATAGAAAACATCCACTTATCTGGAAAGACTGCTGTCTACAAATGTGATGAATGTCCGTTCACTTGCAAGAGCTCGTTAAAACTGGGGGCTCACAAACAGTGTCACACGGGTCCAACGTCAGATTGGGATGCTGTGACTTCCCAGAGTGAAAGCCTTTCCTCATCACTGAATGAAGGTGTAGTGTCCTACGAGGGCCCGAGCATCAATGGTAGAAAGTCAGCAGTCCTGGTGGATCCCTTACAGCCACCCCCACCACCCCCACCGCCCCCCCCGCCACCCTCACAGCCACAGCCACCACATCAGCTGCCACCCCAGCCCCAGCCCCAGCCCCCGCCGCCGCCACCACCCGTGCAGGCCCCACCTCTGCACCCTTACAAATGCACCATGTGTAACTACTCCACCACGACTCTGAAAGGGCTAAGAGTCCATCAGCAGCACAAACACTCGTTCTGTGACAACTTGCCAAAATTTGAGGGGCAGCCCTCCAGCCTGCCACTGGAAAGTGAGACCGACAGCCACCCCTCTTCCAGCAACACTGTGAAGAAAAGTCAGACCTCAATTCTTGGGTTGTCCTCCAAGAACAATTTTGTCGCTAAGGCCTCTAGGAAGCTCGCTAATGACTTCCCTCTCGATTTATCGCCCGTGAAAAAGAGAACCAGGATTGACGAGATCGCAAGCAACCTGCAGAGCAAAATTAACCAAACCAAACAGCAGGAAGATGCGGTGATCAATGTGGAGGACGATGAGGAGGAAGAGGAAGACAATGAAGTGGAAATAGAGGTTGAATTGGACCGGGAGGAGGAGCCAACAGAGCCGGTCCTGGAGGTACCCACTTCTTTTTCAGCCCAGCAGATTTGGGCGAGAGATGCCAGTGAACCCCAGAAGGAGCCCAACTTCAGAAACGTCACCCACGATTACAATGCCACCAATGGGGCCGAGATCGAGCTCACCCTTTCTGAAGACGAGGAAGATTATTACGGCTCCTCGACGAACTTGAAAGATCACCAAGTTCCCAGCACTGCTCTGCTGAATACCCAGACTCCTATCTACGGAACGGAGCACAACAGTGAAAATACAGACTTTAGTGACTCTGGAAGGCTTTACTATTGCAAACACTGTGACTTTAACAACAAATCTGCCCGGAGTGTCAGCACCCACTATCAACGAATGCACCCGTACATTAAATTCAGCTTTCGGTACATCTTGGACCCCAACGATCACAGTGCGGTGTACAGGTGCCTGGAATGCTACATTGATTACACCAACTTTGAAGACCTACAGCAGCATTATGGTGAACACCACCCAGAAGCCATGAATGTCCTCAACTTTGACCATTCAGACCTGATCTACCGGTGTCGCTTTTGTTCCTACACGAGCCCAAATGTGAGAAGCTTGATGCCGCACTACCAAAGAATGCATCCCACAGTGAAGATTAACAATGCCATGATATTTTCCAGCTATGTCGTGGAGCAGCAGGAAGGGCTGAATGCAGAATCCCAGACACTGAGGGAGATTCTGAATTCGGCGCCCAAGAACATGGCGACGTCCGCTCCCATGGCTCGTGGCAGCATGCCAGCTACGTTTAATAAAAACACTCCTTCAAAGACCTTTACTCCAGAATGTGAAAATCAGAAGGACCCCTCGGTGAATACCGTTGTCGTTTACGACTGTGACGTTTGCTCATTTGCAAGCCCCAACATGCACTCTGTCTTGGTTCATTATCAGAAGAAACACCCTGAAGAAAAGGCTTCCTACTTTAGGATCCAGAAAACCATGCGAATGGTGTCTGTGGACAGGGGCTCTGCCCTTTCTCAGTTATCATTTGAGGTGGGTGCTCCAATGTCTCCCAAAATGTCCAACATGGGTTCCCCACCCCCCCCACAACCCCCGCCACCAGACCTCAGTACTGAGCTTTACTACTGCAAACACTGTTCCTACAGCAATCGGTCAGTTGTGGGAGTGCTTGTCCACTACCAGAAAAGACACCCAGAAATAAAGGTTACTGCCAAATATATCAGACAGGCTCCTCCCACAGCTGCAATGATGAGAGGGGTTGAGGGGCCCCAAGGCTCCCCTCGGCCACCTGCCCCCATGCAACATCTGAACCGAAGCAGCTCTGAGAGAGATGGCCCCCCTGTGGAGAATGAGATGTTCTTTTGCCAGCACTGTGATTATGGGAACCGGACGGTCAAAGGGGTACTCATTCATTATCAGAAGAAGCACAGAGACTTCAAGGCCAATGCAGACGTGATCCGGCAGCACACAGCCACCATCCGAAGCCTCTGTGACCGTAATCAGAAGAAGCCTGCCAGTTGCGTGCTTGTCCCCTCCTCTAATGTGGAGCGGGACAAAACGAAACTTCGAGCACTCAAATGTAGGCAGTGCTCATATACCTCCCCCTATTTCTATGCACTGAGGAAGCATATCAAGAAAGACCACCCTGCCCTGAAGGCCACAGTCACGTCCATCATGCGGTGGGCGTTTCTAGATGGTTTGATAGAAGCTGGCTACCACTGTGAGTGGTGCATCTATTCCCACATGGAGCCCAATGGTTTGCTCCTACATTACCAAAGGAGGCACCCAGAGCATTACGTTGACTATACTTACATGGCTACCAAACTCTGGGCTGGGCCAGACCCATCCCCTCCCTCTCTCACAATGCCAGCTGAAGCCAAAACATACAGATGCAGAGACTGTGTTTTTGAAGCTGTCTCCATCTGGGACATCACGAATCATTACCAAGCATTCCACCCCTGGGCCATGAATGGTGACGAGTCCGTGCTGCTGGATATCATCAAGGAGAAAGATGTGGTTGAGAACCCCATCCCTGCCTCTGAAGAGTTGGTGGGTCATGTGAATTGTGAAAACAGTGTGCCCATCCCACTGCCCGAGCAGGAGCCAGAGTGCCCTGAGGACGCGAGGCTTTCCCCGGAGAAAAGCATCCAGCTCTCTTCAGCGAACCCTGCCATCTCCTCCACCCCGTACCAGTGCACGGTGTGCCAGTCTGAGTACAACAACCTGCATGGCCTTCTTACCCATTATGGGAAGAAGCACCCTGGCATGAAAGTGAAGGCTGCTGATTTTGCCCAGGATATTGACATCAACCCGGGTGCCGTCTACAAGTGCAGGCACTGCCCGTACATCAACACCCGCATCCACGGCGTCCTGACCCACTACCAGAAGCGACACCCGTCCATCAAGGTGACCGCCGAGGACTTTGTGCACGACGTGGAGCAGTCAGCTGACATAGCCCAGAATGACGTGGAGGAGACCAGCAGGATCTTCAAGCAAGGATACGGCGCCTACCGCTGCAAACTGTGTCCATACACCCACGGTACTTTGGAGAAACTCAAAATCCACTATGAGAAGTATCACAATCAGCCTGAATTTGATGTCTTCTCCCAGTCACCCCCGAAGCTGCCAGTCTCCCTTGAGCCCGAGATAACCACTGAAGTGAGCCCCTCCCAGATCTCCGTCACCGAGGAGGAGGTGGGAGAGGAGCCCGTGTCCACTTCTCACTTCTCTACCTCGCACCTGGTCTCGCACACTGTGTTCCGGTGCCAGCTCTGCAAGTACTTCTGCTCCACGAGGAAGGGGATAGCCAGGCATTACCGCATTAAGCACAACAACGTCCGAGCCCAGCCAGAGGGCAAGAACAACCTCTTCAAGTGTGCCCTGTGTGCCTACACCAACCCCATCCGCAAAGGGCTGGCGGCCCACTACCAGAAGCGCCATGATATTGATGCATATTACACCCACTGCCTGGCAGCCTCCAGGACCATCAGCGACAAGCCCAACAAGGTCATCATCCCGTCCCCACCCAAGGATGACTCCCCGCAGCTCAGCGAGGAGCTCCGGCGGGCAGTGGAGAAGAAAAAGTGCTCCCTGTGCTCCTTCCAGTCCTTCAGCAAGAAGGGCATTGTGTCCCATTACATGAAGCGCCACCCAGGGGTGTTCCCCAAGAAGCAGCACGCCAGCAAGCTGGGGGGCTACTTCACCGCCGTCTACGCCGATGAGCACGAGAAGCCCATGGTGCTGGAAGAGGAGGAGAGAGGCAGCTTTGAGAAAGCCGAGGTGGAGGGAGGCGAAGCTCAGGAAATCGAGTGGCTCCCTTTCCGCTGCATCAAATGCTTCAAGCTCTCCTTCAGCACCGCCGAGCTGCTGTGCATGCATTACACCGACCACCACAGTCGGGACCTGAAGAGGGACTTCATCATCCTGGGGAACGGCCCTCGCTTGCAGAACTCCGCCTACCAGTGTAAGCACTGTGATAGCAAACTGCAAAGCACAGCGGAGCTGACCTCACACTTGAACGTTCACAATGAGGAATTCCAGAAGCGTGCCAAACGTCAGGAGAGGAGGAAACAGCTTTTGAGCAAGCAGAAATATGCAGATGGTGCTTTTGCAGATTTCAAACAAGAGAGGGTAAGGATATGTTTTGATTTCCCTTCCCCCAGGAGGCCTCTCATCACTGGTGCCCACATGCACTTCTTCGTTGCCAGCCAAACTGCTACAGGCTTCCTAGCGACTTAGCTTGCCAGAGAGCTCAATAAGTCAATTAAACATTTCGAGCTTGATTATCCCCAGTCTGTGCTCACCCTTCTCCACGGTCCTGTGCCCCTCCCTCTCACTCCTCCCGAGGCTCCCAAGGGGAGGGTTGGGGTGGTTTCTCTGGATTTCTCTCTGCCAAGTACCCTTATTTGAGGCCTAGTTCCGCGACGACGCTCGCTCTCTTTCCTAAGGCAGTTGTGGGCTGTCTCTTGGTCTCATTAGCGCTTCTCAGCCATGTCTCGGTCTGCAGTGTTGCTACATGAACCTAACATCTCAAGGAGTAGAATTTTTTACTTTTTAGTTTATTTTTTTATTTTTTTGTGAAGAAGCTCACTAATGGCGTAGCTATGCAACGGTTCACCTGCGTAGTTGAAATTGGTTTGAAAACCAGATAACTTGGTGGCAGTGACGATGAGGCTTCTGCACAGAAATCTTCTCTCCTCACAAGTCGTAACGTACTTGGGTTCCAGAGACTGCATAGCACGCAGGGTGCCACGACTCTGACGCATTCGTTATGTAAAAATACTCACATATATCTCCCTTGGTTTTTAACCTGCTAATCTGCTTTAAAATAAAATCTGCTAGTAAGCTGCAAGAATAAATGCCGGCTATGGAGGGAGGGCTCGGAGTACTGATGGCTACCACTGTATTTTACCAGCCTTTTGGTCACTTAGAAGAGGTGCCAAAGATCAAGGAGAGGAAGGTGGTGGGCTACAAGTGTAAATTCTGTGTGGAAGTGCACCCGACGCTCCGCGCCATCTGCAATCACCTCCGAAAGCACGTCCAGTACGGCAGCGTCCCGGCCGTGTCCGCCGCCGTGAAGGTGAGAACTGGGAAGGTCTGGATGAGCATTCTTGTGTGCGAGCGATTCGAGTTACTCATTAACCCCACTGCTCAAAGCAGCTCAGGAAAGGGCGTCCCCGAATGTGGGCATTCCTGAGTTATGCTTGGATTGGTCTGGCTTGTTTTGATTTCTTTGCAGGTTGGACCTTCCTCATCTTCCGTGTTTCGACCTGGTCGCGTTTCGGTCTGGTTCTCTTCCACGTGGATAGTTTGGTGGCAACAGAAGACCTGGGCCTCTCGGTACAGGAGGCTTTGGGTCACCCTGCTATTCTGCATGTAGTGCCATTAGGTGTTTACTCTTCCAAGTGGCTCGAGCTCTTGAGAGGAATCAAGTGGGTTCTGCCCCCATCATCTTCTGCCCCTCCCACTGCCTGACTCCTTACTGTTCTCATCTGGCTGACGATGCAGACAGCCCAGGAGAATCCGTCTTTACTTCTTATCCTGGGTCCTCTGAGGAGCGGAAGAGACATTAAATCTAAAACTAAAAGCCTTCAAGTCTCAGTTGGCCCTGAAAGCCTGTTGACCTGATTTATCTTCCCCACCCCCTCGCCTGGTATGTTACTGACAAGTGCCTTCCCTCTTCCCCCGCCGACCTTTATTAGGCCACCTGTTTTGAATATCATAATCCTAATAGCTACTGTTTCAATAACCACACTGCCATCTCTGCCTTCCAGGATATGCCCAAGCACTTGTACTTTTTGAGCAGAGAAGTTAGTTCAGGGCTCTGCTCTTTCGGGATATGTGAATATATTTTTTGTCATCTGCCCTTCCTGATCTTGTGTCCTGTTTTGCCAGTGTGGCATGGAGGTAAAGCTTCTCCTTTTCTTCTTTGAAGACTGAAGCCTTCTGGCTGTCGGCAGAACAGTGGCACCCAGGGGCAGCGGCGTCAGCTTCTTCCATGCCACTGCGGTGTGTCCCAGCCTTGTTTCCTGGACTCACTCAAGGGAGACAGAGCAGCTCTTCCTGTGTAATCAGTAATCCAAGGATCCACCTCGAAACATGAATAACTTAAAATCAGGCTGCTTCCTAATATTTTTGAATTGCTTATACAGCAACCTTCCGTCAAGGGGTGAAGTCACAGTCTGCTGGGGCAGGGATGAGTGTAGGGGCAGAGGGCAGGGTCTTTCACTTTCCTTTTATTTCGTAAGGAAGGCCCAAGGCTCCTAGATGCCCAAACTACTTGGCTTTTCCCCTTCTTCCCTCCCTCCCTCCCTCCTTTCCTTCCTTTCTTTTCTTTAAGCCATAACCCTAACCTTGCTTTATGTCAGTTTAGGTAGGATCACAATTTGAATTTTCTTTTTAAGATGGGAGATAAGTGAGTGAACTGTCTTCAAATTGAGAGAGCCCTTCTCTCACATTTCCCGGGTAGTAGCACCTTATCTGTTGCCTTAAAATGCCACCACTGCATGAAGAATGGCAGTCAGGTTTGCCCTCCCTCTTGGGGGAGCCGGAGAGGCAGGGAAGAAAGCTCCGACAGAAAGCGCTGATGAGTGTGGGAGAATGAAGGGAGAGGAAGAAAGCCTGGGCAAATGATGATGGATATTTATTTTGTTGGTGGGGCATGTGTGTGTGTGTGGTTCTCTTAGCAGGAGGCTGAAGACCCTTCCCACTTGTTTCTGGATGGATTGGAAGCAGCCAAAGATGCCAGTGGCACCCTAGTGGACCGGGTGGATGGTGAACACTGCTTGCTTGATGGAATGTTGGAGGATGAAACCCGGCCGGGGGGATACCATTGTAGTCAATGTGACAGAGTCCTGATGTCCATGCAGGGGCTGCGTTCTCATGAGAGGAGCCACCTGGCCCTGGCCATGTTTACCCGCGAGGACAAGTACAGCTGCCAGTATTGCTCCTTTGTTTCTGCTTTCAGGCACAAGTAAGTGCTATCGAGTGGTTGCAAGTGGTAACTGGGAGGAGGTGTCGTAGTGAACGGCAGTTAAATTAGAGCAGGAGAAGCTTGGAGGAGTCAGAAGGCCCCATTCATGGTTCACTCCTGCTGTTTAGTTGCCTGTTACCTTGAACCTCAGTCACCTCATCTGTCAGATGGGGCTAAGAACAGGAGATTGCTTGGTTGACACTAGATTTGACTAATGCAGGCATTTTAAAAAATAATTTTGGAGGTATTGCTGTGATTTACACAAAGAAAAAACAGAGAGTAGGTACGTTTACTGGTGTATCTGTCAAACATTCACCCAGAACCTAATCATTAGTTGAGGAGTAAAGTTCTATTTGGGAAATTTGAGTGGCTAGGAGGTAAAATTAGGACTGTTAATCCACTATGGGATGAAAGAATGATTGCTTGATTTATTTTAAAAAGACCTTGAAAGGGAGTTAAGTGGATGGACACCAAAGGTACTTGACGTACATTAGATGAGAGGGTGCTTCCTGTTGCCCATCAGAGCTTGGAAATTGTAAATTTGGGGTCTTGTGTAAGGCTTTTCAGTGTGAGGGGAAGAGGGGTGGCTCTGAGAAGAAACAACCTTTTGTTGCCTTTCTCTTTTCAACTGTATAAGAGAGATAAATGTTCAATAATGTGTTCTACAGTCTTGGATGAAGGTGACTGATTGTAAGACTGACATGCTGTTTATTTTTATGATAATTGAAAATAAATGATGGGCTGTTTGCTTCTTTAAAAAGATAAAGTGATAGTTAGTGGATGTTGAAAGGCAGGACGAGGCAATGCTTCTGCAGAGGTTAGAATGGGTTATAAACTCTTTATTATTATTCAGAGCCTAATATCTAATCTTTGTCATCAGTTCCAGGCACTGGCAGAAAACTTGAGTAGTTCTCATCAATTCAATAAGTATTTTTGGTACAGCGTCTGTCACATTTTCTGACACACAGTAGAACCTCAATAAATCATTGTGAATAAATGAATATGCCTTGTGCTAGGCACAGTGCTAGAGCCTTTGGGGGAATATAAAGATGAGTCGGGCATGGTCAATGATGTGAGGGAATTTAGATTTGAGTTAGTTGGTTTATCAATAAAGCAAGCATACAAATGACTTGGCAAAATAAGGCACATATCTTTAAAGTATATACATATATACATATATATGTGTATGTATATATATATACATATTGTGTGTGTGTGTATATATCAATAAAATGCTGTGAAGTTTCAAAGAAGGGAAATGTTACGACTTTGGAAGAATAAGAGAGGTTTATGGAGTCGGGAGCATTTGAGTCAAGTCTTAAAGGAGGAGGCTAGGACTTGAGTTGCTTGGAAAGGACAAAGGGTGTGGAGGAAAGATGCAGGAGCACAAGCCTGAGGCAGAGCGTGTAGGGTGGGGAAGGGTGGGGGCGCCGCAGCTCAGTGATCTGTAAATTACGCCTAAAGGAATAGTGGAAGATGAAACCTGAATACTTGAGTAGAGACCACATTTGGAGTGTCTGAATGAGGCATTTGTACCTCATCACTTACCTTACTGGTAGAGGAAAGCTCTGAGATGAACAAATTCACCATGATTGCTAATTTTTGTTGACACTCACTGTGGACCAGGCGCTGTGCTAAGCGCTTCGATGTATGATCTCATTTTATTCTCAAAACAGCCCTGTGAGGTATGGTCCCGTTATTATCCTATTTTATAGAAGAACAGTGGAGGCCTTTTAGTATCGAGAGCTTATATACCTTGCCCAAGGCCACACAAGGGGTAAGTAATAGCTGGGATTTGATCCCAGGCAGTCTAACTTCATAGCTTATGTTCTTGTGTTGAAATAAAAGAAAGAGGGAGACCAATGAGGAGGCAGTGATAGGAGCTAGTCCAAGAAGTTAGGATGGAACTTGGGGAATGGTTGCGGGAACAAGGATAAGCCTGCCTTGGAGAAAATGATTTCAGGGAGGGGATGAGGGACAAAGTAGAGTACAAATGGCACCTAGGTTTTCAGTCTGGTTGGCTGAGAGAATGGTAGTGCCCTTTATAGAAACAAGGGGATGAAAAAGAGAGTTTGTTTTGCAGAAAAAAGGGGAAAACAAAATTGACGGTTTAGGGAGGGTTGAGTTTACAGATAGCTAAGGGGCATCCAGCGGGAGACGCCCAGAGGCGGTTCAGAGTGCGGCCTAGAAGTGCAGGAGGACTTTGCAGGTTTAGATGGTAAGCAGTGCCAAGCCCAAATGAGTCACGTAGAATGGGATCTAGTTCTTTGGGGTAGCAGAACTTCTTCCCACACCTTGTTTGGTCGATAGATTTATTTCTTTTAGACTAGTAATACTTATAAAGTGCTGGGAACGCATTATAATCAAGTGCCTGCCTTACAAGTTGCTTCTGGAAGACTGATGTCTACAGCAGCAAACATGATTGCGTTTATCAGAGGTATAAGCAGCCTCTGAATACACCTGCGTATTTACAAACACATTGCAAACAGACAGCCCCCTGCAAGTAGTTCAGTCACTGAGAAACCTCCCTTCCCCACTCAAATGCTCACCTCTTCTTTCCTTTAGCTTCCTCTCCTTTTAGAGTAGGTACAACTCTTGCCTTTTTTAAATTTTTTTTTTTGGTAAGCGCTCTCATTGGAAAGTAACAAAACGACTTTGAACAGCTTAGAAATGGGATTTCTGGAAAAGGGCGATGAGAAAATGTTGTGCGCCATTTTTAATCCTGTCGTTTTCCTCTTTTTTCTCTCCTTCTACATCCAGTTTGGATCGTCACATGCAAACCCACCACGGACACCACAAACCATTCCGATGCAAACTCTGCTCCTTCAAGTCCTCCTATAACAGCCGGCTGAAGACACATATACTCAAAGCTCACGCTGGTGAGTGGGTTTTTGTGACGCGTAAGTTCTCTGAGTTTGAAATCCAGGGGTCTTCCCTGAGTGACATTTTTAAAGTGTCTTGCCCCACATGTGAAAATACATTATTATTGCGGTGATTCGTGTTTAGTTTTATTTTCATCTAATAAGTAAAAATTAACCACCCAAAGCCAACATAATACCAAGCTTGTCACCCACGTCATAGTTGATTCATCCTACTAACAGGTATACCTACTAACAGATTCATCTTAACAACTTTTGTTAGAGAAATTTCTAAGTTCCCTAGTCTTTCTAATGGAAATACAAGGATTGTGACATCCACTAAAGATAATTCCCAACTAAAATAACATTATAATCTTGAGGAAGTTCAAAGGGGCAAAGAGAACTCAAGACACGTAAGATTTCTCCTGAGATGCCTTAGGTACATTTCCATACCCAAGAGGTGACTTTGGGTGGTGAATGTCCAGGAACCGTACTGGTCTCTGTCACTCTGTCGTTCTGTCTCCTTGTGCTTGCCTCTTGAACATCTCTTACCTACCAGGCTCTGCACTAAGCATGTTACATTCATCATTTTGTTTAATCCTCATGACAATTCCAAAGGGCAGGTGGTGTTGTCACCCTCAGTGTCAGATGAGGAGAGACGCAGAGTGAAGTGATCTGCTCAAAGCCGTATAGTCCATTCACTAAGAATTTGACTCCAGAACAAATTCATCCTTGTTACTGACAAGATGCTACCCCGCTCTCATTTCTGTTCTTCTCTACTTTGCATATGCTAGAGGATGCCCACAGGTAGCTAATCAGAACTCAGCCAAGAGAGAAAAGAGGCGATGTAGGAGTGACAGTGGGGTGGATTCAGCCGAGAGAAAAGAAGCGTGATATAGGAAAGGCAGCAGGGCGGGTTCTGGGGACTTGTCCATGACGTTCTCCGTCACTCTCAGAAGCCCAGCTCAACAGCAGACTGTGGCCCTCTCAGGTTTTGCGAGCCTTAGAAGAACTTGCATCAAACACAAAGGAAAATTGGGGAAACGAAGGCCTCAGCTAAGGTCCTTAGAATTCTAGCTGAAATCTAGTTTTAAATTTGTAGTCAACTAGAGTTCCTCTGTCTCATTAATTATTAGCTTCCCTTGTGTGGTTATAAAATTCATCCAGAACCTGAGTCATTCACTTCTGCCATTTTCTCATTCCCTATGGAAATAGGATCTTGTCTCTGCTGTCTCCTGAGTGTTAAGTCCTGTTGAGCTGGCTTAATGGAGTAAAACTACTGAAGTCTTCCAGATACCCTAAGCCCCACTGGGGGTGGAGGGTGGGACGGGGAGATTAGCCAAATGTGCTTTTCTCTGTTAGTATTTTTGTATCTCCAGGAAAATTCTACCCAAGTCTGTGGAGTAAGAGGCTTCAGGGTTCAAGTCACTCTTTTCTAACTCTATATTGTAAATTATTCAGCTGGGAAACCATCCTAGTGAGTTTTTCCTATAGGCCTCAGCCTTGTCAAAGTGCTTTTACCAGTGGGAGTTGGGTAAATGATTTGGCCTGTAGGAAGGGCTTTAAAAGAGTGCCAGGGGCTGCACACTGGCTCCAGGGCACTGAGCTGAAGTGTATGTTCTTAGAGCTGACCAAGCAGACTGGCCTGTGCTCACTGATTGGAGAGAAGGAAACATCCAGAGAGACAGAGTAGGAGCAATGTAATTCAGCTCTCTACACACCTGGAACCTTGGTGTTCATGACATGGTTCTTAGCTACCGACAGTGGCTTAGCTTGGAGAAAGCCAGTACATTTTCCAAAGGGACTCTTGACTCATCTTGTCTGTTCTAGATGGATTATTTTATTTTATTTTAGAGGATAAAAAGTTGTATAAACTAACCCAAATAACTTGGATGTGAATTCTCTCTCAAGTTGTGCTACTTAAAACCACCAAACAAAATTCATATAGCAGGCTTGCATTTAAAAAAATTGAAAAATTGAATCAGGAGAGCAGCAGTGATACACACACACACACACACACACACACACACACCATATACATGATTAGTAAATCCCGTTATTCATGGTCCAGCTTTATCCTGTAACTCCTGTGGTTGGGGGTACAACAGACGGGAGTTCTGTTTGAACCCTCTGACTTCTTTGAACTTTTGTTCTGCCTTGGGCTGTAGCATGTTGCATAGCTCAAGGTTAGTTTAGAGACTTTCTTGAAAATACAATCTCTGGGGCTCATCAGTGATGAAAAGGAGGCTTAACGCAGAACTTGGGGTGCTGGGCTCACTTCACATGCAAAAACATTTAGTGGCAGAATAGTGACCATCTCAGCTAGGTGAGGCAAAGGTGGAGGTTTACCTTCTAATTCCTGCTTCCCTGAGTGAACTGGGAACCATCAGCTCCGTCCTCGGTTCATCTTCACTGGTCCACAGAACTTTCATTACTAAGGATCCTTTCTCCTCTCATTCCTCTACTTCCTTCTCTTCTCTGGTTTTTAAATTTCACTGTAAAAATAAATTTAAAAAATACACGTTTATTAGAGAAAATTTGAAATTGAAAGCAATATAATCAATCATATATAATCTTATTATCTAAAGACCACTGTTTTTAACATTTAATATTTCTTTTTGACCATTTCCACTCTAACTATTTTAACATTTGTGATTATAATTTAAACTAAAATATATTATGCCTTCCTATGTATTTTTCTGAGTGTAAGCATTTTTCTGTTGTTATAAACTCTTTGAGAATTTATTTTAATGAACAATAATTCATCAAGAAGATAGGCCCACATTTACTTGAAATCATTTCCCTATGGTTGGAAATGTAGGTTGTTTCATACTTTTTCAAGCAGAAATAAATGTTTATTTCTAAATAGAGCTTTCTATGTATTAAAGGATATTTCCTTAATATAAACTCTCAGAAGTGGAATCACTGCATTGCAGGTATGACCATCCAAAGTCTATTGTTACAAAAAGCAAAATTGCTTTCTGAGTTTATCTGTCCAACAGCATAAATGCCCATTTCACACTCTTGCTTCTTAAAATGCAGTTAATTGAAAAGCTGACTTAGGGCAAAGGTAAATCATACTCTAATTTAATTTAGTCATAGTGATTTGTCCTGTATCTCAGTGCTATAAAAATAATTAAAAGAAAAAACTTATTTCTATGTAACTGTCCTGTTTATTGAAGAAAGTGGAGCTATACATACGTACGCACACGCATTTATATATATACAACACTCCCTTAAAAAAACTTGTTTTTTACCCATTTCTGTACTATTGATTACATAGGGAAGTAGAGTTTTATGCTGAGGTTTGTGAATTGGTCCCCCCGAAAGCCCATTATGGAATGTGTGGAACTGCGGAGGTATATAGTCAGCAAGGAAGTGAAGAATGAGAACAGCACGTTAGAATTCGCACTGTGTGACTTTGTGCTGGAAAGCCACTGATCGACCCCTGGAATAAGAATTAAGCGTGTTATTTTCTGCAGATGTTATAGAGGCCACCTTGAATGAAAACTGACATGGCTGTTTCTAGTATAGAGAGGGAGGAAGAGAGATGGGAAGCCTTTCTGACAGAGGTTTCATAGACATTTGGTATCATTCCCTGTGAGGGAACAACCCATGAGCTCTTCCATGTAAGTAGACCGTGAAATGAAAAGGAACCAGGTCACTTGATTATGGAGCTCTCCTAAGAGTCTCAATCCCAAAGGAGTGCTGTGGTTGTAGGAGTGGGCAGGCGGTTGGTCTGCGAGGGTTAGACTGTGAAGCGCGAGAAGCACTTCTCTAGTGTGAATTTACCACGTTATTTTTCTTTTGTTTTCCACCCCTCCTTATGTCCTCCTCCCTCGTTTTCCTTTTCTGTCCCTTGCCCCGATCTTCTTCCAGGTGAACATGCCTACAAGTGTTCTTGGTGCTCATTTTCCACCATGACAATCAGCCAGTTGAAGGAACACTCCCTCAAGGTCCATGGAAAAGCCCTGACCCTCCCCAGGCCACGAATTGTCAGCCTTCTCTCCTCACACACCCACCACTCCTCCCCAAAAGCTGCCCCGGCCGAAGAAGTGGAAGACTCCAATGGTAAAAATGGGCTTCCAAGCCAGAATGAACCACTTAGGGTTGAGGCGGGCTGGGATTAATTGCCAGTCATTCTTTCTAGAGAAAATCTGACACGAAAAAACATGGCAGCTCAAGGGAAGGAAGAAATGTGAAAAGGTTGGAACAGTATAGAAATTGGAAGTTGAAAGTGTTGTGAATTCTGAATGTCTGGTGTTGACTTGTGTGCGCGTTGCTTGTGGAAAGAGCATGATGTGTGCAATGGGTTAGTGTTTGATTCTTCCACTGTATTTGCAAGCAAGAAAGCAAAAGGAATACCAGACAGGTTTATTTCCTTGTTTACTTACTTATATCCTGTCTTGTTCTAAAAAAAATGTATGTTTTATGAAGTGTTTGGGGTGTGAGATGTGTAAGTTAACGACATAGAATTCAGAGTAGGAATGGAAAAGGTGAATGGGTGGGGCAAATATGTCTGATTGGGTTACAAGATAATTTAGGGGTAATGCATTGATTTCTTACAGATGAAGGATGTTGAGAAAGCATCAGGGAGGAGGGTTTAACTGCCCAGTTTTGGAGCCTCTGGAGAAATACAGAAAGTCATGGAGGGGTCTTCTTCTGGCTATGGAACCAAAGCTGTAGGGGAGGAGGGGAGGGAGAAAGGGGGGGGGAAGAGAGAGAGAGAGAGAGAGAGAGAGAGAGATCATTGCAGGTGTGGCATAGTGAGCAAAGGGATGGTTGTTTTGATTACAAGAAACAAGTGTTCTGATTACTCAGCTCACCCCAAGAGAATGCAGAACCAGGTGCTTAGAGGAGGAAATCTAGATTCTGAGAGATATAGAAGACCCTAGAGCTATTCTCTTTCATGCCCCTCTATTGCCCAAATCCCTTCTGCAGCATCTGTAGTAACCAGTTATTTACCACCAGCTTGACTACTTCCTGGGTCAGGGAACAGGCTGGGCTGTTTCCCAAGGTCTACTATTACGTTCTTGGGAGGAGCTTAGTGGACTGGAAAGAAAGTTCATGGTCTCTTGGAAACAAAGGCTTGGCTTTGAATCTTAGTTCTCTCAATGCCAGTTGTGTTTTCCTGGACAATCTTAGTTTCCTAAGCTCTCATATAAATAAAATGGGATGAAGATAACTACTTCAACCAATTACCTTGAGAAATTAATGAGAATGCCTCATAAAACATCTGATATATAGTAGGTATTTAACAAATGGTCATTTTGTTCCTATGATTTTCATCCTTTGATTGAAATTCTGGCCTTTGGGACCATTTATAACAAGCATGAGTTTTGGGTTATTTTTAATGTAAGGGTTTAAAAATATAGACTCTTCAGGTAATCTGAAGATCTGACAGCCCAACATGTCAACATGGTCTAATTATCAGATTATCAAGAGAGTAAATGAGTGATCTTTATTCATGAGGTCTATAAGAAGACAACTGTGGGAGGGAAAGGAAAGGTAAGTCCTGAGGCTAAAAGCTGCCTTTATTGAGTTGCAAAACTTGGTGGCCTATTCTTTGCAAATCATTAAACACAATAGCCAATAGCTCCTCACTGGTATCTCTGTCATAAAGGACTTTCGTTTAACAGAGTAGGCTTGTTATTATGATTATGGCTTGTGATAAACGAGGCACACTGTCTCCTCAACTGTCGTGTGGTAGTTTAAAATGTAGGAGGAAGTGTGTTTTGTTGTTGTTTTCCAGGAAGACTTTGAGTCTCAGAGCTAGGGGTGGGGGAGAGTACATGTGAAAGGGTTCAGAAAATGGCCCCCTGTGCACCTTGAGATTCTGTGTATTGGAAAAAATTGTTTGCAACAAAGGGCAAAATATAATTTGATGTAAATTGTAAGATCTTTATTAACATGATTTTTAATTAATTGCTTTCATCTGAAATGGAAGCTACACCTGTGGAGGCGTTTGGGTGAAACTGATTCATCCAAATACCATTTCCAGCAAAGACTTTACCTGGGACATTTCTCTCAATGTTAATACCTTCTTTTTCCTTTGTCCTTCTCACTTGAAAGGTGGGTCTCAGTCACAGGACAAGAGAATCCCACAGACCATCCACTGCATGGATTATCTTCCTCAGCATAGGCTAACAGAGTTAAGTTTAATCAATTTCCTGAGTCCAGACTCTCCACCAAGAGCTATACTATGCATAGAATAAAATGAATACAGTACCAGTACTATTCTATTCTTCCATCAGCTTAAAATATTTAGAAGATATTATCAGTACCTACGTCTGAACTAACCACAACCCTAAGCCTGAAGCCTAACCTTTTTTGGGGGTGATTGCAGATTCTCGGAAGCTAGACTGGGTTAGGACCATGGGGAGAGAGGGTGGAGACAGAAACATGATGATATGATTTTGAGTCACTCTCTGTGTAACACAAATTGTCTTTATTCAGCCACGGGAAGATAATTTGCAGTATATAAAAGCGGGATTTTAATTCCTTCTAAAGGAAGAACCTAGTGACTGTGAAAGCCCAGGTTAGCAACTCTGTAGTGAGGCGTCCACAAAAGTCATTGGACCTATGCTGTTTTTAACATAAATAACCAACATCAGTGGGTCAAAGTGATTTATTTAATTTGATGAAAACAAAACTTGACTAGAGAGTAGGGTAAACAGAGAGGAGGCGTGGAATGGGCTATGCTCATGAGTGGATAATTCCGTGGAAAAACTAATTAATAGATGATTCATTCAATAAATCATTTCTTGAATCCTTACTATCGGTCTTGCATAGTTTTGGATGTCCAGGAATGGTAGAGGAGGTCGAAAATGAGAAAACTATGTATTAGGGAGCTGAGTGGCGGATTCCTAGAAACGGCTAAGTCTGGGGGATGAAGAAACAGCTGTGGGGCTAGACAGTGGCCTGTAAATCACGCCTTGAATGGTGTTTGAAACACACATGTGAAATCCAATTGCACGTTTTAATAGGGAGAAGCTGTGGGGCTATTGGCTCTCGGTTAAGGTTTCCCACACTGCGGATGCCAGGACACTGTGAACATAAGAACCAAAAATGTGTTGCAAGCCTGGGGGGAGTAGAGATCCATAAAACCAGGGAAATCACTAGTGTGTCCTTGGCTTTCTGATTCCCTAATGAGGGATGTGAATAAAACGAGTTGACATGCTCAGTGCTCTTGCAGTGGTCAAATGCTTGCAGTCTTGAGAGTGAGCCAGTCTTCTCTGGCAGAAGGAAACAGCCTGAGAAAGAAGGTTGTTCCAAAGCTGCTCTCCCTCCCAACTCGGAGGGAGGTACCGCAAGGGCGGGAAGCTGAGGAGGCCGAAATGAGAAGGTAGAGGGGAGATTTCACCCAGCTGCCTGGCCGCACACCTGTGCATAAATAGAGCTTTAGGCTCTGGGCTGTCAGTCTTGACAGGTTTCACTAGCACGTGAATTCTCTATATATTCTTTCATGTTCAGTTGTTAGAAAAAATGAAAAAAGATACGGCTGTGTGGTATTGGTTCTGTGTATAGGATAATGGAAAATGACACGTAATTGCTATTCTAAACAATGCGTTAAGGGGAAATCATAAGGTTGTCAGCAAAAAGAAGATCTCTGCTGTGTGTGTATTTGCTGGGTTCCTTCTCCTGCCATATAAAATATCGGGCTTTTTCCAAGTCTCTGCTTTCAGCATTGAAAACTACATATGCACACTTCTATAAAATAACAAACTGGAACAGAGTCGTTTAGTTATGAGATTTGTTTAGGTCTGAGACACTACACAGTGCATGGGCTGTGCGTAAGTAATTTAAAATTCAACTGTATCATTTATAAGAAGTCATGCCAATGGTGGCATTCCATCTTTTTACTTCCTCAAATTTCTCCCAAAGAATAGATCATTTCTTCTATCCAGTTATGCTGTGTGGAATTGTTTGTTTTAGGAGATAGCTTCTGTGATGTTTGAATAAAAAATAAGACACTAAGACCAAGTACAGAATAAAAGACGAATGAGAACAACATAGTTTTTTTTTTCATCCATGCTCTGGTTAGCCACCCAGGGAAAACACAAGAACTCTTAGTGGCAATGCCCTTCGCTTTGTAATATAGTCCGCCCAGCAGAGAAATCTTTGCTATTATGAGTTAATAGAAAAATGTTATAAGGAGTTTTGTGATTTTTCCCCCCTAGGGAAAGATTTTCTGTTATAACTTTTCAATTGGCTTTTCTATTCTAAACTCTAGAATAATATTTGATACAAACACTATTTTTATTAAGACGCCTCTCATCAAAGAACCACAGGCACTTCTTACTGTCATATCAAAATCGAAGTCCTCTGCATTGCATTCAGAGGCTACCGCCCTTCCCCCATTCCACAGTGGCCTCGCTAAGAAATACTAATGTTTCTAGCCATCTCTGTACTTGCTACCCCGAGCATCTAACTTTTTCATTTCTATTCCTGTGCCTTTGAATGAGCTCTGCTGGGAGGTTGGAAGGATTTCCTCCCTGTCTGCTTCCTTCTATGAATCTGACTTCCACATTCTCTAAAGACTGACATTTACTGGTCCCAGCCCTCCTCTGACCACTCTTCTATCGCTGAGCTCAGTGCTCTCTTTGCATTTACGGATACACTGTTGGTTCTGTCCCCTGATTTTCCAATGGCGGCTGTTAGGTAGGTCCTTATTAAATGCTGACTTCTTTTGACTGACCAGTGATTTCTGCAGGCATCATGATTTTTAATTCCGTTAATTGTACCGAGCCTCCTAACATGTCTAAATCTACATAACCAAATTGTACAAGGGTACGTTTATTGCATTTCCATTTAAGAGGCAAGTTCAAAGATAACCAATGCAAAGATGAAACCTTAGGGACTGCTCTACCAGAAATTTTCTGACACATCATTCTGCCAAGAGGAAAAGATCTTTTTTGACAAAGCATTTTAGATATTGTCATTGTTCCTTGCATGAGACCTTCTGTAGAGGTGGGAAACTGAAGATTAGACAGGGTGTAAGTCTTTCCAAGCCTCAGAAGGAGACAGAAAGTGTAGTGGAGTTGGAGCGATGGCATTACTGGTGGGTCACCTGGTAGCAGAGCCCCTTTTTGGACCAAATGCAAACAATTGACCCTGGAGTGAGCTGTTTTGTTCTCTGCATCTTTGTCAAAAAAATATGTGTTTGGTTGTAGTTAAATCCGCATTCAGAGAAGCTATAGTGTGAAACTGAACAACAAACTCATAGATTAATGAAATCTATTCTACCTGAAAATTTTATCCCCTGGGATTTTCACATAATATAATGGTTTTATGAGATTTATACTGGTCAGTTTCTCTATTCCATAAATAAAAGGTTAGAAAAATTTTTCTGTAAAGGGCTAGATAGAAAAGATTTTCAGTTTTGTAACAGTCTGTTACAACTACTCAACTGTGCCATTGTAATGTGAAAGCAGCCATAAATAATATATAAACAAATGAGAATGGCTGTGTTCCAATAAAACTTTATGTACAGAAACAAAGGGGAGACCAGATTTGGCTCATGGACATTATGTCACTGACCTTTGTTATACATGATTGGAGGAAAAAAATTATAGTAATACCCATGAAATTAATCCAGTCTTTAATAAATGTCATTATAGACCTTTCTATATAACATATGGACTACTCTTAGGTGTCACTTAAAATGTAACTTGACCCAAATATATCCTTTATTTTATATGTGAAATGTAGGGTATTACATAGAACTTTAAAAACATTAGCATGTGAGTTACATTGAAACTTAAAATATTCTCTAAGAATTATGTTGCGTCTAGCGCCAAACTATCAACTCATTTAACCTTGACTGCAGCAATACTTGACACTTAAAAATTAAGATCTGAGATGCCTGCTTTTCAAAGAGAAGCTTTTCAGATTTCTAAATAGGTCAGACATAAAATTCAACCTTTAAGAGGATCCAATTAGTTGCTAGGGCATCAGACCTTCCACACAGGTTCCAATTGCAATCAGATTTCTCTTGGGGTGAAAGAAAGAAGAGGTGGTTTCTTTAAAAATGACAATAATGAAATGGAGACTCGAGTGAATAGTTATGAAGTACAAAGAGTTACATCATTTATAGCACATGGGATACAAGGCATAATTTTAATGGCTTGACCATAATGTTTAATAGGTTCTGCTGGTCTCAAAATTATCTGACCAGAGAATACTAACCTTCCCTTTTCGACATCAGAATTTCTACATTAAAATGTGATCTGGAGTTTATTTTAATGCTTGTTATGAAGAATGGCATTTCTACTACCAATACTTAGGGGTTTATAACTCCAGTGGTGCAGAAGTCTTTTGAGGTTAAGTTATTAAAACTTGGCCTCAATGGCAAATAGGAAGCCTCCAAAATTATCACCACCCTGAAGTTGAATATCATATTATGTAGCCTTCCCAAGAAACCCCCACCTGCCTGAGATTTCTGAGACTTTTTGAATTAGCCGCAGTTTCATATGCCAAGGATTAAAAAACATTTCAAGTGTAAGCGTTCCATGTCCCGGAAACCTTGTCAACTAACCATCTCCCTTTACCCATGCAAAGAAAAATATTTGTTCGTCAGACATATAAGCATATATTACCAAAGTCATTGAGAACCAGTGCCTAGTAGCACCAGAGTTTGCATCATAATTCCACATCCAACTTTTGCATCTTAGGCCTGGAGATAACCTTAAATCCTCTACAACCTCAATTATGAGAGGTAGCTAACAGACAGAAGAAATCTACTTTATTCTTTAGCAGAAAATATATTCAATTGTTAGTCAAATCATCTAAAATGACTAATCTCTTCTTCTGAAAAAATTTTCCCTTATCTTCTCATTGCCTCCTCCCCCCGAATTTTTCCTTGGAACTCGATCTAGATATTTTAGCCCAATTATATTCGATATAAAATTCTTCAAACTCTCTTGAGACTTCTTATGACTCATAAGGTCTCTCTTCTCTTTCAAATACTATTCCGCATTAGAGGGTTTCACATAAGCAGAAAGAAGGGTATTGGATTGGGAGAACTAGCACGAGTGAGCTGTGAGTGAGAGGTACAGATCCTGGGACAGCCTTGCTGGAGAAGAGGGTATGGCCTGGGCAAGATGAGTATGTGAAAAAAAAAGAAGTTTTTTAAATGCAGAGCTGAGAAGAAGATGCCAAACATAACTTTTTAGAAACAACTGTTACGTAATTTTCAATGTAAATCATGAGTTTCGATGATGGTATGGCCCAGGAAAACCTGTCCAAATGATGTACACATCTTCTTGTTAACTCCTTCATAATCCTAAATAATATCCCATGGAAATATCCCCGCAGTGGTGGTTACATAAAAATGGGGAGATAAGTAAAGAATGGCCTAAGTTGACATGAGAAATTCACATAGGAGGATCTGTTTGCTTTTTTGCTGGATTCAGTTCTTTGCTGTTTATGCCCAGAAAGGGAGGTGTTCCGACCATAGGGCTCTGCTCCTTTGCAAGCAGTTTCAGAGCTATCAAGCTCAACCCAAAGGAGGTGTTTGTTTGGCTGAGAGTGCAGGGCGCAGCTAAGGTTTTATTTACCAGTACACTGCTCTTTGAGAAGTCATTCCAGGACTAGGTTCTTCAGTTTCCTCAGGGACACAAAATATTCTTAGATGACTCGTGTGCAAGCCACCCTCCTTATGTCATCTTTTATTTTCATGCACCATGAGCCCTCCACCAGAGCTGCAGTGACAGCCACATCAAGCAACGTAGGACCTTCTAAACGCTTATTCGAGGCCTTGGTTTTTTTGTTGTTGTTTTTTTAAGCGTTGCTAGCTATTTTTCCCCCTTGCCCAGTTTGCAAGTCATTCATTCTGGTTTATTACAAGGATGCTGAATGACTCTTGAATTCCTAAGTGATAAAATTAGTCATTATTTTTCTGTTTAAAATTCTGCTGATGGATGCCTTAAATTTGTCATCTGAATTAGTATGTCTAATGAATTGGAGATACAAATTATTAGTCTCGTTTAATAGAGAAGGAAACTGAGACCCTGAGGAGTGAAATGATGAGTCCAAAAATCACAAAATGTGTATGTGGTGGAGCCGGTGTAAATCCAAAGCCCGTGTTGTTAACTTTTGTGCCAGCTCGTTGAAGACTCAACAGAAATACATATCCGTAAATGATACAGAGTGGCCTGGGCACAGCCTCGTCTAACATGTCTGGGGTCCTGGAATCTTCCAGAGGAAACTAAAGCCAAGTTTAATAATATTTAGAACTTAATTGATATACAGATAGTATGAAGTTGAAAGAATGGAATAGAATGAAGTGAGAAATTGTGCGTTTGGATTTTAATAGCTGAAGCCATGGGAAAGAGAAGGAATTGACAGTCCCAGAGGGCTTCTTGGAAGAGGCGGGGCTCAAGCTGGACCTTGACAGGTGAGTAGGATTTTTACAGGCAGAACAAAATCCATTCCAGGTGGAAGGAGTATCATCAGAAGTGAGCAAACGTATAAAGGAAGAGATCCTGGGACAGCAAGGAGGCCAGTCTGGCTAGAGTGGTGGGTGTGTAGGGAAGTTAGTGGGAAGACAGTTGGTGAGGTGAGGAGAGGTAGAGCCAAACTACAGGGCTACTCAGTACCAGGAAGAGGTCTTTGGATTTGTTACGAAGCACTTCTGAACAAGGAAGACCAGCAGCAAGGTCCCTGTCCCTTTTGGAAGCGGAAGGGTACTTTTCAAGTCTTGGTGCATTAAGCTAGCATTTGTAGGTCTTCAGGAATGAATGTGCATTAAAAATAGTTACGGGTGGTAGTTATCCCCTTTTAAGATACCTGCATAGATTTTCCTTCCGATTGCAAAAGTAATACCTACTCATGATTAAAGAACAACTTTATGGCAGTACATAACAAACTGTAAGGGTCACATAATGCCAGCCTCTTTCTGCTGGCACCCAAAAAAATCTCTATTAACAATTTGCTGTAGAGTCATCTAGATGTTTTTTATGCATATACAAACAGGTTTTTTGTGTGTTTTTCCCCCAAAACTGGGACCATAAAAACAAACTATTTTTTTCATGCTTTTGCTCTCATTGGAGAGGTTCTCTCACTATTTGACTCACTGTAGTTTTAAAACATGAGGGTCTGTATCTCAAAACAAACAAAAATGATTCCCTTTAAAATAATAAGTATTGAGTATTTAAAGGCGTATTTTTGGGTATATGTGATACATGCATTTAAAATGGCATTCTCAGAATTATATAAGGCCTTAGAGGTTTCACCAATCAAAAATTCACTAATTTGTTTCATTTTAAGGCTCACTGATCTCCTGAAAAATAACTTAAAGGCTTTTTTGCTACTGCTTCATACTTAATACATTTGACATATTGGCAAATGGTCCATAAGTTAAATGACAAAATCAAGATTACAGACTGTCTAGACTGTTCAGAGTAATGAGCTAAAAATGAGATTTTGCAAGGGGATAAATATGAAATAGGTTGGGTGGCTTCTGACCCTTGTGTTCACTTCCATTACTAGACTTGCCGAATAGTCTTATAATTGTCAGTTATCATATCTGTCTCCCCAGCTAAACGGTGTGCTCTCTGAGGTCAAGGACTGTTTCAGAATCCTAGCACTTGGCAGGCCATTCAGTAAATATTTCTTGATTTGAGTTAGGGCAGCAAAATCAACCACACACGAGGAGAACTGACAAAACAATAGTTTATGTGTGGAAAAGCCTGGGAATTTTAGTGACTGCCAGCTCAGTTGTGTCACACGATGTTTGGAAATAGCCAGTGGAACTGGGCTGCGTGGATGCCATGATGTGCTGTCCCCCACTGTTGCACATTTGTTTGATCACACCTCCCTCCCCCGTTAACTAACTTTGGCCTCCCCCGCCCCCAGTGGCAACACCATATCTCTTTCAATTTTCTGTAACCAAAGTGACTGACTAATCCCTTCGTAGCGGCCAAGAGAAGTGAGCACATGCCTTACTTTCTGCTTTCTTCATTGGTCAGTCCCTTTTTAAATACTTGCTCTCTGCGTATTTCCTTCTCTTTATCTTCCAGAATGTTCTTTTAGGTTTTTCAGTGAACTCGGTGCCAGGCTCGCAGTCTACCTTATTTCTCCAACGTTACCATCATGCTGTGGAATTCTAATATACTAGACTCAATGATAAATGACCCAACCCCTACTTGCTCTCTTCTGCTAGAGATTTACCTCCTTCCCAACTGTACTCCAACCACCATTCATCTGTGGCTGAATTCACCATAACTGCTCCACCATCAGCATCTCAAACTCTTAAATTCTCTTTGCAACTATCCAACCCTTCTCTACCCAACCCGCACCCTAGGGGTAGCTGTTCCAGAGGTGCTTTCTCCAGAGTCCTTGTATCTCTGATTCCCTTGTCCTTCTGCTTTCCAACTTGCCAGAGCACAACCCTGAATAACTTTTTACTCTGCACTTCCTCTGATTTTAGCCAGTCTTCCTGGCTCTCTTCTCAAGTTTTTCCAATCTGCTTTCAAGATTATCTTTGTTAACCACAAATCTACTTTTAAAAATAAATTTGAGCTTATTCAGATTTATCCCTCTATAACGTCAATTTACTTGTAAGTATTCCAAGGTAGCTTCTTGAGTGAAAGAGACAGAAATGGATTCACAACTGATGTGCTAGAAACAGGGGTGTCCAAACTGTGGCCCGCGGGCCAACTGTGGCCCGCAATCCATTTTTAATTGGCCCACAGCAAATTCCAAAAATATATTTAGTTTACTTAAATAAACCAGGGGAGGCAATACGTACGTCACCTCGAGTAAGTGGCCCGACTGTTTGTGTATTTTACCGCATATGGCCCTTGGTGAAAACCGTTGGAAAAAGTTTGGACACCCTTGCTCTAGAAGTTGCAAATCACTTCAGTCTATCTTGCCTGCCCCAAAGCTAATAGTGAAGAAACGGAGTGAGGAGATAGATAGTTAATAGCTGTGTCAATCGCAAATTATTGTACTTGTGAGTTGCAGTTTCACTGTTACTCCAGTTTTACAGTATTTTAAAATTTTGCCCATGGGTAAGTTTTTAATTAGGAAGACAGAGAAGGAAAGATGAAGCTATCCACAGCTGCCTTGCATACAAGCAAGAATAATGCCACCAATGTGTCTGTTGGAAGAAACAATAATCATGATCACTAAATCAAAGGCAGACAGGAAAATGTAAGTAAAATTCCTAACTAACGCATTAAAATTAGTAACTTCTGTGTGTTGTTATGTTAACAATAAAATAAGATCATTTCTGCTAATACAGCTACAGTTTACTTCAGCACCTTGGTTATGTTACCTACATAATGGAAGACTGGAAGAAAATAACTCTTAAAAGAATAAAATTCAATGTTCAAATAAAAGATAGAAAGATTTGCTTTTTTCTCTTGAAGTTATTTTCTTCCAATGGTTTCATTATTATGTGCCTCTACCCCTGTAGCTTTTAACAAAGATTTACAATACTTTTTGGTATGTTTCTCCCTCTTCTATAATAATTACTCTGGGGTATTATCTAAATCCCTCAGTATGCCAGGGGAAGAAAGCTGACTACAGAGATGCCTTCCCATTATGAATTGCCAGAGCATTAAAGAGTCTGAGAACTATAGGATGGAGGGATGGTGGTTCTGTGCAAGTCAAGTGCAGGCTTAAGGTTTTATTTATTTATTCAGTTATTTATATTTATTTACTTGTTATTTACCATTTTCAAAATTGAGAGGTGGCAAAAACAATACATGAGAAATTTTAAAACGATAATGTACTGAGCAAACTGGTGGTTGTTTTATACTGCTCGTCATAAAGCTTGTCAACGAAGGGACCCTGCTTGAGCTGGCCATCTAAAACCACATAAAGTGAAGAAGTGCTGACGCCAGCCCAGCGCCAGCACCAGACTCTCCTTGCAGACCAGGTGACACAGCTCCTTGTGCCCCTCTCCCCTGGGCTTCCTGTATGCTGAAGGGGAGTGAGGGTTATTGACTTTACAGCAACAGGTCTGTACATCTGATGACTCAGCGAGCCCTTTCAAGGTCTGCCACAGGATTCTGGTGGTGGTGGCTTCCCTTGGGCACTCCCACTCAGGGCAGGCATCCAAATGTTCATGGAACCTCTTCCTCAACTCTTAACCTTTTTTGTTTTTCCAGTGGAATATTGGAGTTGCGCTGTAGTGCTGGCATTGAGCGTGACTTCCTCTGTGTCTTTGGGTTCACTCTGAGTGAGCAAATACTAGGAGGAACCGTTTTCACACAACTGGAGCTCGTGAAAATTAGACGCAAATGATCCTTGCGAAACTGGTTCTCTGAATAATCATCTTTTCTTAATAGTCTGCATGGAGATGTTGAACCCCTGAGTTTGAGGTTTGGCTTGAGCGTGGTGGTAGGCCCAAATCCAGGAAATACCACTCACACTGTAGGCCGTGAAACACCCAGCCTGTGCAGGCTTAGGCAGAGGACCTGACAATGTCCGTCTCACACATGAGTGTGCTAAGATAAATCATGTACCTTCTTTGAGCCTCGGTTTCTAATATGTAGTGATGATGATGCCTAGTTTAAGATCAAATGAGGTAACATACGGAAATGCTTTCATAGTGTAAATTACTGTAGAAATGTTAGATATTATTGAAGTAGTATAGTAGAAGCAAATTTTGTGTCGGTTTATGATAATTTGTCATCAACCCAAGGTTGATGAGGATTTTTCTTTTCTTTTTTTTTTTTTTTAATGGAAAAGGAAGAAAATTGCACGTCTTGCCTTGGAAGCTGAATGAAATTTCTTTACATCATGAGCTGTTTCTTAGGAGTCTAAATAATTCACTGTTTGGAAAGTGATACTTCATCTGGAGCCTTGTGCATTGAAATTTGTGTGAACTTTGGGGCTTAATTGAAACCACGCAGACAAACTGCTTAGTGCTTGTTGTCCTAATGGGCTGGTAAAAGGCATTGATAAGTCCCGGTGTCAAACACCATTAGTGTTGTTATTATTGGCGTTAATCAATATGCATTTTAAATTAATAACTGTTATTAGCGTTGCATATCTGCTGAGTGAGTTCTTTACAAACATCGTCTCATTTCATTTAAGACACACGACAATCTCATGAGACTGTAACGTCCATGGCTAGCTTCCTACTGTTTCGGAAGTTGGGAAATGATTTGTGGACATTTGGTCCTGTTCAAAATGTCCACTGATACGTTTGTTCGTGCCACAAGGTCTCTGAAATCCAGTCCTGTCCAAATTGCCCGTGCTTAGAAAATGTCCCTGGGTACAAATAACCCATTGTGTTTATACTTTTGGTTTAGAGGGTTAATACATAGAAAATACTGTCCTCATTTATGGGATTAGGGAGATGGGATGTGGTTTGAATCTTGCAGAAGAACAGGATTTAAATATCAAGGACCTTTTGGAATGGACCAAATGTCTCAGTGGACATTTTGGATGGGACCATATATCTGCGAAGAAGAAGAGGAAAACAGGCTTAAGAAGGGTCACAGTTAGCACCTGGCAGAGCTGGTGTGAAGGTGCACAGCAGCCTGATGCCAAAGCTCTGTCCACTATGTCACATTGTTTTCCTAAACCTCAGTTTTAGATGTGTTATTTTTCCTTTCAAAAGTCTAAAAACGGGAGTTCCATGAGCCCCAGGAAAGTGATCTGTGTTTTAAACATTAGAACCATTCTTGGATAGGACCTTCTGCAGTTTCATTCCTGTAATTACAGTTCTAGCCTTCAAGTCTCTTGAAAGAACCAGTATCCCAACTTGGATTTCCTCACCATTCATTCTCTTCTTAAACTACTAGACTCTGTGTTCCGCCTTCAGCATTTCATTGAGACCACTCTGATGACGTGGCCTCCTATTGGCAAACTCCAGTGACATTTTCTCTGGGAAGGAATCGTTCCTTGCTTCTTTACACCTGCTGCTGCCTCCTTTTCCTCCCACTTCTCTCTCCCTCTCTGGAATCCCTTGTAGTGTGACTCGCCCCCCACCACTTTAATGAAATGGCTTTCACAAGGGTTGACAGCAACTCCAGACATGGCCTCTGCTCCTGTCTCATCCTTTTTTTTTTTTTTATATCATGGCATTTAAAACTGCAGACCTTCCTCCCAGGAAAGTTCTCCCTTGGTTTTGGGCCATCTGTGTGTTTCAGGCTCTCCTCTGGCCTCTCTGATAATACCTTCTCTTTACCTTGTTTTCACCGTTTTTCCTCCAGCTGCCATCATCTAGAGTGCGGTCTTGGCCTTAGTCCTCTGCTCGCGCTCTCCCCCCTCACAAACACATGGAATCAGTACTCACTCTTCTAAATGATGCTGCCAAAATCTCAACCGCCAGCCCTAACCTCTCAGGTTAAGCCCAGTCCTGCTTTTCCATCTGCTCCTCACTTTCTCTACCTGGAGCTCTCACACAGCCTTTCCCTCCAAGGTTCTAAAATGGAACTCATTAACTTCCTCCCGAACCTGCCCCTCTGCCAGGCTCCTGGTGCCCAGCTGGAATCCTCTGCATCTTCAGGTCTCCTTGGATCCACAGTCCATCAGCCAGTCAGTTGCCTCCTCAGTCCTGTTGTTTCCATCTCCTTACTTCCTCTCACACCCACCCTTCTTCCCGTCCCCATTTCTTACCCAGCCACTGTCACATCCACCCTCCCTGCAAACTCCTCCCTCCAATCTCTAAGCAAGGTTAAGAGTCATGTCATTCTCCTATTCAAGAATCTTGAACAGCTCTGCATGGCCTGTTAATTCCCACTCCACATTCTCCGTGCCCATCCCCCAGCGATCCCTCCTTTCCTCTGTTTCCCCGTGTCCAGACCCTCCTTGTCCTTCAAAGCCATGTGCAAATTCTTTCACTTCCATGATGTTTCTCATGATGTCCCCCGATGTGGGTCAGCTCTTCCTCTGATAGGTGCTATGCCCTGTCCCTCTCGGGGATATGTTGTCCAATTCCATAGTACCAGAAAGGAAGCTCATTAGGGACAAGGTTTTTGTCCTGTTCCTCTTTACGTTCTAAACGCCTGGCACAGGGCCACTTCCTCCCTAGAGTGGATGTCCTATGAATGTAAAATGAAAGTTAGTTGTGTCCTATAAATAGTCATAACAGTTTAAAGCAGTAAATCAAGATTTGATTTTTTTTCTGACTCCAGAGTCCCACTGTCTGCTGGCTACTCTGCTAACAACGGCTCGAGGAGCCCGTGGGCATTTGCTCTTTCTTTGAGCACTCACTCATTTTCCTGTGTGTCGCAGTCGTCTCCCCTGCCAACCTGAGAGCTCTTGAAATATGAGACTAGGTGATCTTTGTATCTGTCCAATACCCAATGTACAGTAGATAAAACATTTGTTGTGATTAAACAAACCATTTATAAAAGCTAATGAATCCAGAAGAATATTAAATCACTTCACAAAACCATATTTTGACCATTGAATTGAGTCTAAAGGAGCCCAAGAAATACATGTTAAGTGTTCTTGGGTTGCCACATGAGTGTGAAAGCTAACGAGTGAAATACAGATCTAGAAACATTTTGGATGTTCCTGAGATCCTGTATTTGGAAAACAGGCCACAGGATCTTGGCTGATGCCTATACATTTTCGGTGTTGCCAGCACATGGATGTACCACTTAGCTTCTTGTGATGCCTTATAATTTTTTTGCACAAGAAAGGTTGGTAGCAAGCAGAGAAGGTAACCTACTGAGTTTCCATCTTTCATTCCCCTATGCAAGTATAATACGTTCAGTAAAAATTGGGGGAACTGAGTTTCAAATGAACAATCTCAGCCTGCTAGTATAATCCAGAAAAGAAACGATATTGCATTGGTGTTTTCTACTTAACCAATGGAATCATAGGCTGCTGATATTCCATCATCAATGGGGAATGTGCAGTAACTTGATTTTTCTCACAGTGGGGATGCATTTATTCCAAGCTGCCTTCCCCATCTGAGAGTTGGTCAAGGCTATGGGTGCAATTTATAGGCACAGAAAAGGTGAAAATATGAGGCCTCCATCTCACCTGCTTCCTGCTTGAAGCCCTCCAGTGGCTGTTGACTTTGCCATCGGGATCAATTCCCAGCTCAGCATGGAAAGCTATTCTTTGCACCCCCCATTTCGCCCTGGGATCATTCCTCTCCTTCCCTCTTTCCCGTGCTGCATCCATGCTGCCTGCCCTGTCTTTACAGACTCCTGCTGTCTCACACTCCAGGCCTTGCTAGTCCTTCTTCCTGGAACAACTTTCTCCACTGATTTTTACCCTTCTTCCTCATTTTTCCATTCAGTTGGCTAATTCCTATTTATCCTTGAAAACTTGAACCTTGTCTCCTCCAGAAGCATTCCTGACTCTTCCTGTCTGGCCGAGGGGCTCCTTTTTGCTCCTTTAGATCTTTGAGCTCTCTTTAGTATCATAGCACTGATTATACTCTGTTGTAACTGTCTTCCTATCTCCCCCAAGACAATCAGCTTCTTAAAGGCAGAGGCTATCGTTTCATTTTTGGGTCCCCAGAGCATGGCGATGACGTTGCACGCTGTAGGCCCTTAAAACGAGTTATCTGAGTGAATGAGTCTGGTCTTAAGTGTTGGTGTTTTTGGTGCCACACACTGGCCACGACACTCAAAAGGTTGAAACATGTAGATGTACAGTGGCAGGTCTAAAGCACAGACCCTGAGGTTTCTCATATTGAGTATTGGGGAAATGCTTCATGCTCAGCTGAGCCTTCCCAAGAAAGTTGAAATGCCCTCATCAGTCATGAACTAAAATCCAAAAATCCGTGCAAGCTAAGAAGTTTGAGACAAAATCCCTCACAAATAGTAGGGAGAATCAGACAATCAACCAGTTTGTATCTACTATAGATAAGGTGGCAAGTAGCACTACCAAGAGAAAGAGGACAGTGTCAAGTCGGGTGGTTTGGGAGAGGACCATTGATGATGGGGCTGGTTGCTGCATCTATCGATTGGATACCGAAGGATTTTGCTCAAAGCTGGAGGTGAGCTTGAAAAAACTTTAAAAAGAAGTAGACCCCAGAATGTTTGCCAAGAAAGCCTGTAAAGTTTGGGAATTAAATTTGCTCTGACAAACCTTTTTATAGCAAGTTGATTTGTGACCATTCTGTGTGCGTTGTTACCCAACCAAACAGGAGTTTTTTGGGTAACTCCTGTTTTGAATGGAGTCTGTGGTATTATTCACGCCACGCCTGCCTTCAGACCTTATAGTCAGTGCCCTCCTCCTTGCAGCCTTCTCCATCTACAGAATAAGCTAGTGGGTTGTTGCCAGCAGCAGTAGTGCAGTTGGCTTTGCCCAGAATCGTTCATTCAAAAACTAGCTGCTTATAACCCATCACGTACTTGGAGCTGGGAGGTATGTTCGTTACATCTGTTTAGAGCAGCGTAAGAGATGCCCGTCCCACTCCATCCAGCTAAGGAGACCACATTCTTTCATCTCTAGAAAATACAAACACTAAACGGCATTTTATAATTCAGTATAAAATTATACGATGTAGGCTTTTAATAGCTGTAGAACTGAGGCCCTTAAAGCATTCCCTGTGTGCCAGGCACTGTGCTTCACATCCTGGTCTCCTGTGCTCTCTGCAGCATCCTGTGAAGTTGCCAGTTTTAGCGTCACCATTTTACAAACGAGGAACCAGAGGTCTGCTTAACTGAGAGTCTTCACAGGGTTAGGAGGAGGCTCATAGGCATGCTCATAGGATGCTGAGAAATGGCGTGTTTTCCAGTTGCTCCCTTAGTTTCCCCATCTGTACAATGGGAAGTCGTACTTCCTGTTTCGTAAGGTCATGGTGAAATCAGCAAGTAACCTTATAAAAAGCACCTGACACAGTTGCTACATGCAGACCTGGCTGAGACAGTAAAAGGCGAACCTGGATCTCATTACCAGATCCCTCTGGCTTCCTGGAAGCGTACACCCTACACCTGAAACCAGCATCGCTGAGCAGTGTTTCTGTGGGTGAGGTTGGAGTGGGAAGAGCTAGCCTAAAGGAACAACCTACTGCTTTAATGGTGATTCAAAACACAGCTTAACCCAGGGCCAGGATTTTCTTATACTACGTGGGAATAGGTGAAAAGAAAAGGAAAAAAAAGGTAAGACACCCAGTGGGTTTGTTGGTGCAGGGACTCCCGCTGCTGGGGGACAATTTTAGAATAACTCAGCGTTTGAAGTATGGCTGTTCGTTCCTGTTGTTAATCAACCGTCACCTTTCTCACCTGATATCCACGTTATCACGTAGAGCTCTATGTGTATCCAAATATATATGCTTACAGTCAGATGTGTTCTTTCCTCCTGATTATCTAATCTTTTAAGAAATCTCTACAGTGGTTCCCTATCTGGGCGCTCACTGTCCTGCTCACGGTGAGCCCGACATTGTAAACGAGTCCTTGAAGTCCGTAGGCATCTCCTCTCCAGCCGGCTCTTGAGGAGGTGGCTCTGTGGCCTTGCCCACGGCCTGTGAGCTCCAAATACCATCTGAAGTTGCTAGCAAGCTCTCTGTGGTCGAGGCCAAGTCACTGATATAAAGAGGCTTTTGTTCTCAACGTGTTTCGCAGGATTTTCAGTGTGGTAAAGACATCTATATGATCTAAACGAACAGCAGGAAACATTACTTCCTCATCACACAATTCAAAAGAGTCACAGGTGAATTATGCATTTGGTATTGTAAGAGCTTCTCAATTAACAATGGCAGATGCCACCCAGAGTTTCCTCCAACAAATATTAGAAAAAGGCTCCTTCACCACACATTTCGTTTCCCTACAAATCTCCAGGCTGTTTCCAGGAGGTTTTTTAGGAACACACACTTTGAGTTCCAAATACTGTTTCGTGCAAAAGGAATACCTACAATGTTTGCTATTGACTATGGCAGAAAAGGAACATGTTTTCGAAAGTAGGGCATGCAGATGCCTCAGGTTATGTTCCTATTTCTCCATTGACTGGCTGGGTGACAGGAAGCCATCTCCGCTTTTCTGAGCCGCCACAAGTCTTTCTGCAGAATGGAGAGTCTGTATACTACATAGCTGGGATGAGAGTGCATTACTGATGGAGGAAAATTGGTAAAAACATTTTATACCGTGAGAATGTAGTGCTAAATATCTAAAAGTAATCCATGAGTACCTTCACAGGGATTGCAGCGAGCCCTCTATTCATGGGCTTAGGGGTTGACTACAGAAAGTCATGGTGCATTTAAAGGCATGTACCTAATACACCTGTGCATTTCACAAACGTCTGTGCTGACCAATGGGTTCAAAAAGGAGGGAGAGAGAGTTGCATGTAGAAATATCTAAAGTGGTTCCCAGATGTCCTGATATCCTTTGTTTCGGAGTTTTAGGCTTATAGCAGATTTAGAGTCAAACCCAGAAATTATACCTTTGGCTTTTTTGGATAGCCATGGATTATGAACTTCATTTCAAATTCTTAAACGTTCCAGAGGCCAGGTAATTAAAATTAAGACCTAGGTTTGTTTCAGTGAACGTGGGTCAGTGTTTCAGTGGAAAGTCTCTATTCACCTCAGTGTCCAAAGAAAGAGGGACATTTGGTTCGTTGGATTTTTCATTTGAAATCTGGATTTTCCAGAGCACCTTTTCAGTTTGAGCTCTTTGGATTTTTGTAACATGTTCACTGAGCACCTGTTTTGGGCTAGGCCCTGAGTGAAGTTCTGGGGAATATGAACTTTTAAAAAGTTATAGATGAATGGATGGATAGAGGGATATCCTGCTTGTAAGGAGATTGTAGTCTGGTGGAAGAAAAATATATTAACCTCAATGTAGCATGGTGAGTACTAGTGGGAGAGCCCGAAGGGGGAAATGGAATAAGTATATCTAAAAAGATCAAGGGAGATCTTCATAGTGATGGGAAATTTGAACTCACTTCAGTTTTGGAAGATCATAAGAGTTTGCTAGGCTCTTATGATCAGAAAAATAGAAGAAAGGCATTGCAAGAATGTGCAAAGATTCAGTGAAAAAGAGCAGACGGAGTGAATGTTAGGAACTTTGCATGTGGTTGGCAATCAGCAGTGTGGGAAGAGTGGGTGTGGAGTGGAGAAGGGTCTGGGACAGCGGAGAGCCAGAGTTTGGGCCTTTCCTGTAAGAAGGGGGGAGTACCATGACCATATTTGCTTTTAGAAAAGAGGGAAATCTTAGGGGAGAAGAAACTTGAAAGGCAGTTAGGAATGTTGTGGTGTAGAAGTTCACACAAGCAACCATGAGAACCTGAACAAAAGCAATGACAGTGGAACAGTGTGTGGGTCACAGAGTAAGAGCTTTTCAGGAGGTTGAACCAACAGGGCTTTTTCACTCATCAACCGTGTAGGATGAAAGAGGGAAATGAGTCAAGGATTTGTTGTGATTTCCTTAACTGGGTTGTTAATGATGCCACTGGGGTGGGGAATCTACGGAGAGACAAATGGCCTTGTCCCTAAATACAGGACCTAGTGAATTCCAAGTCCAGGAATCCTCTCTGTCTTAGGTCAGACTTGCCTGGATTCCCCCAAAATATAGAGAGTGAGAACGTGAAGCTTCATGCAAAACAGACCTTTGAGAGACCCTTACAATGAACCTTATGGAGGATGGGACTCTAATCCCAAAAAGAGAAGTTTGCCCATTTTTCTGCTGTGTTTTTGTCGTTTTGAAGACATTTTTTTGTTTGGTTTTGTTTTTAGTCTCATCTATTCCATGATCATATTTCAAGGTTTTGTTTTTACTCGTCAGAATGACAGGAAGTTTTCCGTGTGTGTTTCCTTCAAGTTTGGCCTCAGCCGTATTTTCAGGATTAGGCGTTTGTTTTCCTATTTGCTTCCATGACAACCAAGCCCAGAATTCCTATATATAGTTATCCAGTGCCCATTGTCCCCCTGGCCATTGTATCATAATCTTGTGCATCCAGGCCAGAGAACGCCACTGGTGATAGAAGACAAGGAGGAGCCAGAGTCCTTGGCCTGGAGATTTTCAAGGCATAATCGAGAGAAGGAAATAAAATAACATGGCTGTCTCTAGAGATTTATGTTCCCGTGTAGACACTATCCAGAAGGAGTTGAAATGGCTTGTGTGCCACAGCTTAGTTTCTAATACAATTTTCTTTTTGGAATAGCCCATAGATAGAGAACATTTTGAGACTCTTTGAAGGAAATACTTGGAAAGCTGCATTGGCAATTTGTAGTTGGTGGTTTTCTGGATGCCAAATTCCATTCTGTTAGTTTAATAGCACGAAGTGAACAACAGGTATCTTGAGAAAGAAAGGGAGTTAAATAGTGCTTCAAAGGAATTCAGAGAGAACCTAAGAAATCTTTTAAAACAAGGAAACTGCTTGAGTTTGTGGATCATCTTAACAACTCTATGCTGCATACTGTTTTCATAACCGAAAACAGACAGACAGACAGACAGGCAGAACTGGAGGTAAGGACGTTGTCCACAAATCCAATTCAGCAAACATTTTCTCCAGTACCTTCCTTTGTGAAAGGACCATGAGTCTTTGTGGCTATATAAGCACATAAGGTACAGTTCCTGTCTGTGGAAAATGTAAGCTCCACAGGGTCCTTGCTGGGTTTTTTCACTGATGTATCCCAATTGCTTAGAAGTGCCTGACACATAGAAGGTTCTCAGTAAATATTTTCTGAGTTAATATAAAATGGGGGCAAGCATTTGGTAGGTACAGTAGAAACTGTTCTTTGATACGATCAAGACCTACAGTTTCTCATTTATATTGGAAAGCTTTTTAATGCAGGGACTCCTTTTAAAACGAAATTTAAGCATTTTATTTTCACTGAAAAATCTAAATATGTTCATTCACCAGTATTGTGATGTAGGGTCAAGCCTGTGTATTTGGGTTTGGGTCTTTTGGTTGGACTTCCCCATTTACTCTCTTGCATAAACCAGTCACCAGTCATGTGCTACTCCCAGTTTCAATTTTTTTTTAGTAGAATGATAGTTTATACATACATTTGTGGAACAGTCTTAGAGCAGAGTCCTTCTAGAATTTTATGTTCTCCTCCATCTCTTACAGTTGGTTTTGCCAAAACATCATTTGACAGTAATTTTTTTTTAGCAACTTGACTTTATCAAAGTCTTTTCAAAGCATTCACCATAGCTTTCATAGAAATGACAATTTTTATGCCTACATTTCTTCATTGTAGATAATATTAATTAAATTGAATAAGCTCAGTAACAAATAGAACTGACACAAAGAACTGTGGGAGCAAATAAAACTGATTCTAGTTGGTATTCACTCAACTGCTGGAAGCAGAAATGAATGGGCCTGCTTAAGAGTGACCCTCAGCACCAGTCCAGACACTGTTTGCTTTGGTCAGGATGTGTTAAGGTCAAAGGCATTGATTTGGGTATGGTGGTGGAGACAGCTTAAGAAAACATGTATGTGTAACGTGAGGTACAGTGAGATCAGGTGAAAATCATGACGTATATGTGTTGCCAAAGCCCGAATAGGTGACATTTCAGCTAAGTTTTGAAGGGTGGGTAGGAATTTGCCAGAAGAAAAAAGGAAGAGCATCAGGTAGCCCTGATCCAGGACTCCCGGTGATGAGAAAAGTATGCAAGGAGTCAAGAACCAGCTACAAGTGTGAGGCCGGAAACATGGGCTGGGACTAGACTAAAGAACTGTATATACCGAGATAAGGAAAAGAGACTTTAATCCTTGAGCATTGAGGCCGAATCATGTAAGTGATATGTGGTATATGTTTGTATGTGTATGCTGGCCAAACTAGACTAGATCTCAGAGGAAGGAAGACCAGATAGGAGGCTGTTAGAGTTACCCGTATACAATATGGGGACCTGAATGAACAATGGGTAGGGAAGGCGGGGGACTGGAAAGGAAATGATTGGAGGCGGGTCATGACATGTCTCTAAGACATGGTACCTGGTTAAGTGTGCTGCCACAGAAACGTCTGACATTTTCAAGGAAGAGTCTCACAGTTTGAGCTTGAACAAAGTGGTGAGCCATTCACTAACATTCAGAACACAAAAGGAGATGTGTGGGCAAAGATGATGTCAGTTTTCAGCTTGTTGAGTTTGAGGAGTCTGTCAGACATAAAGCTCGAAAGTTTTTCAGCTTTAGATGAAGACTCAGATCACCTCAAAGCTCACTGGGTTACCCTTTGCAGCAGAATTCTCTGTCTTGTCACGGTAGGTAACCTGGGTCGTCACTATCCCACACATGAAACTTTAGTAGCAGTTGGATGATAGAAGTTGCATTCCACTCCAAAATTCTCCTGGCTATTAACTGAAGTATGTCTTTAGCTGCTCTCTTGTCGTTTATTAGTGTGCCTTTCTCAAATTTTCTGCAATTTCTCAACTAGAAATAGTGGATGGTATTTCCAGCATATTTGAGTCCCATCCCCCCACCCTCTATACTTTGGCTATTTACAATATTTATGGTTAAATTATCCACAGGTAATAGTCTATTTCTGGTTCCTTATACCACCAACCTTTGTTGCCAAATCACCTACTTTTCTGAAGAAAAGTTACAATCCATGCATTATTTTGAACTTTCTATGCTATTTTAGAACTTGAAGATTTTAAATTCTCCTGTATGCAATATATCCCACCCTCTGCTGTACATAATTTGTTGTTGTTGTTGTTCAGATCCATCCTCTGATCTTAATTTCTTTTCCCTATAGGAATTAAGTCCATTTCTTTTTTCATCATGATAAGAATGTAGTTCTGTTTTTACACCTTCACTCACACCCTCTACACGGCTATATAACATCTATTTATGGCTTAGGGTGGAGGTATGGTGCATTGAACATTTACACATCTTCATGTCTAGGGTTGATTTCATTAATTAACACACTAATACTAGTTACATTTATTAATGGACGCTCAGGGGTCTCTTGATATCCTCCTTCCATCGCCCTCACGCCCATATTCCATCTGTCACCAAGTGCTGCTGTTTTTGCTTTCCTCTCCACTTAATAGATGCCAGTATTAAGACTTTATTTATTTATTTATTTTGGCATTGTATCACAATCAGTTATTTACATGTCTGTCTGAGACAGTGAGTTGCTTGAGGGCAGGGACCAAGTCCTGCTGTCCCAGAACGGAGGATGGGAGACATTGGCTTAGATGTTCAGTACATATTTGCTGAATGAATGGGTGTGATTTAATCATTTGCCCTCTGGGCACCTCTAAAATTTGCTTGCCTAAAATCCTTTGTCTTTTATTTTTCTCCTGGTACTTGATTCACACTGACCACAGGGCCTCTCTCCCAAGTCTGCACAAAAGTCTAGCTCAAATATAATTAAATGTAGTTGCTAGCACCGAGACACTTGGGCTACTTGTTCACCTTCACTCATGCCTTGCAGAAAATTGAGAATTGATCCTCTGGTATGGCTTCCTTTCGGGATCACTCAGTGCACAAGGGGGCTGTCCTCTGCGGCTCCCACAACTTACTGCCCGATTGATTATTGCTCTTCGTTGTGTCTTCCTTAATCTTGCAAGAGTTAAACTCTCGGTACTATTCATTTGTTCTCTTTGCTTCTTTTATTCCTTCAATCAATGGAGTAAGTTTGCTCAACATGGAGATGGCCTGTATTTTCCTACGTAGCTCGGCTCTGCTCTCTTCCTGAGCAGATCTGAGTTCCTAGAAGGCACCCCTCATGTCTTCCATGACTTTACAATCGCAGAGCCAGCATATGGCCGGGCGATTAAGAGGGTGTTGACAAAATGTTTGTAGATTCAGAATATTCAAGAAAGCTTCATTCTGTCATGCTAACTGTTCTTCCAGAGTTCACTTGTTTGTCATTTGCCTTTGTAAAATCAAATTCCCTATGATTGTGCTGGCTAATTTCCGGAGAAAAAAAAGAATGAAAAAACCCTCAAACTGATACTTACCTGGGTTTGGCTGGTATTCTGGGGAGCTGGAATTAGAGCAAGAAATTTCCCATTTCTCTGGGGACATGACTGAATGAGAGGGATAGGAGGCCACATTTGAAACTCAGCCCTTTCCCTGGTTTGAAATCCTGAGCTAAGAGCCACCTAACTGCACCCATCTCCCATTTGTGTACCTTTCTTTTCCCAGCCACATCCCAACTGAGAAATTTTAGAGCATTATCATTTGTGAGGGCAATTTATCAAGCATCTAACTACAGCATGCCATTTGAACAGGTGGATTTCCAGTTCTGGAAATTTCCTGTGCTTACCTGTGCAGCGTGCTTATAGAAATGTCTCCTGTATGGCTCCCTCCCACCCCCTTTTTCTTTAAATAAAGCATTTTTAAATTTTGAGTATTCTTTTTCTTTCTCACGAATCTCACTTGGTTATTTCTCCCCGTGTGCTCTGAAATGCTTTTTTCAGTGTTTTCTATCATATTCAGTTTAATGTTATTTTCTGTCTGTTCTGTCATCTTTTCTATCGATTCTAATGCTATTTCCTCAACTGTTTCAGCCTTTCTACCACATTCTCTCCTCTCTGTTACGTGTTCATTGCCGGTATAACACTCAGACACTATTTTGCACTCTTCTGACTTGCATTGCAGGACCCCAGAGGTCACCACTGGGTACAGATATCGACAGACAAGACTCAGGCTTTAGAGTCAGACCGATCTTTGTTCAACTCCTACTTCTGCCTCTTAGGATCTGTGTGACCAACCACTCTCGGGCTAAGTTACCTCACTGGTAAAACTGGGATGAGAAACCATACCTAGTTGTGAGAATTAACTGCTGGCTGCTCAGTGAATTTCAAACTCACGCCTGCAAGCAGTGTGACCATCCGTGCTAAAATTCGAGTTAGATCCTGATTTTTCAAAATCTAATTATTTTCTGATCATAGATAATTTATACAATATGTAACTACATATAATTAAATGTATTTTATAACTGTAGTTATAATTCAATTTCTTCAGTTTTGCCCATAATAAAGCTACAAGTCAGAGAATGAATGTCTCTTCTGAGACTGATGTCCTCAGTGCTGGGTTAGGAATGGATGCACCAACCTCATCGTTGCTGTGTGTTCCATTGTAGATATTACGGGCAATACAGGGATAGAGATGTAATGTAACTGTGTGACCTGCAATTGGGTACAGAGTTTCGCACTAGATTCCCAGCCTTGTGTTTCCACTACTGTAATTTCCCCCTGGCTACAAGTCTGGCTCTCCAAGCACTGAGTGTTTTTACTTTCCTTTCCTTAATCTCAGGATGAAAGAAAATAGTCTTAATGATAATGACCTGTAACGTAGGTGACATGCCCGTCACTGCCAACAATCTGCCTGTCTTCTGATTCTAACCTGGGCACAAAATGACCCTCTTTCTGCTCTTCAGGCTTTGCTTGGTGAACAAACTGCAATTTTATGTAGCTTAGCAAGTGGGCTTTTTTTAAGATCGGCAGAATCATACATGCTCACATTTTTGTCACTTCAGTGCCCAATTGTTCATTATTCACAAACTCCAAGTGAGAGAGGAAGAGAGAGGATGTGTCTTGGCACCAGATAAGAAAGTAAAGCTCTAAGAAGACCCCAAAAGTTGTAACCTGGGCATTGTTACACATGTATCATTAAGTGGTGGGATTTGGTGATTTTTGTAAATAAACCTGTCCATCTGATTTTAACCAGGGAAAAAAGGAATTTAGACTGAGAACACATTGAGCTGTCCTGTTGCATTGCCGTTTGAGGAGGGTGAGGAGCCGCCCTCTCCTGGAATGCTTTCCTCACGACGTCTTAATGTTTTTATCTTTTCAGGTTTCATGTAACATGTAAATACTGGAGTTAAAATTTAGAATTCATTTTTTTTTTTTTTTAAGATTTTATTGGGGAAGAGGAACAGGACTTTATTGGGGAACAGTGTGTACTTCCAGGACTTTTTTTTTTTCCAAGTCAAGTTGTTGTCCTTTCAGTCTTAGTTGTGGAGGGCGCAGCTCAGCTCCAGGTCCAGTTGCCGTTGCTAGTTTCAGGGAGCACAGCCCACCATCCCTTGCGGGACTCGAAGAATTGAACTGGCAACCTTGTGGTTGAGAGCCCCCGCTCCAACCAACTGAGCCATCCAGGAGGCAGCTCAGCTCAAGGTGCCGTGTTCAATCTTAGTTGCAGGGGGCGGAGCCCACCATCCCTTGCGAGACTCGAGGAGTTGAACTGGCAACCTTGTGATTGAGAGCCCACTGGCCCATGTGGGAATCGAACTGGCAGCCTTCAGAGTTAGGAGCACGGAGCTCCAGCCGTCTGAGCCACCGGGCCTGCCCTAGAATTCATTTTCTGAGATGAGTGGAATAATATGCAATTGACCCTAGAGACAATAAAAATGTGTTAAGTTAAAGGAGATTCCTTCTCCTGGAGTGGGGGTCTACCTAGGAGATTAGTGCATGTGTCAGTTTGGGGGTAGGTGGAAGGGAGGAAGAGACAAATTTACCTGGCTTATCGTCTGATTAGGAGCCACTTTGTACATCATTTTGCTATAAAGGGATGGAAGCTGTCAGGTGCCTGGTGTCCCAGATCACTGCCAGCGTCCGTGCTAACCTGTGGGACTCACTGAGGTGGGTACCATGTCTTGAAGGGAGTTAGGCTGCTAATAGAGAAAAGGGCCGTTCTAGGGATACGTGTTTTGGTCTCTGGATAGATTTATGGATAGTGGACAGCTCACGGGCAGCAGGACCTGGCTTTGGCCTTGTTGGTCACGGAATTTGTAATTTGAAAAGCTAAGAGGAAACCAGGACCGACCCTGCTGAGGGACTTGTTAGGGATGCTGGTGAGGCAGTGGGAACCTGTAGCTCAAGCCTGTGTTAACAAGAGAGGCTGAGTGTGTTTTGTGCTTCATTGTGCGTGTGTTAAGCAGAAACTAGTCTTGAGGGCTTACATAGAAACCATCTCGGAACAATCCATGAAATGGTAAACAAACCTGCTATTGAAATGAAGAATGAGAAGTTAACAATTGTATTATTGGATCCTGAGTGGGTTCATCAGCGAGGGTCGAGGAATAAAGAAAAAGGAGATAAAAGAATCAGGTAGAATGAATTCAGTTGTGTCCTTCCTTTCTTCCTTTGTCTTAACTTTACACCTGGTAATGAACCCAGGGAGGCTCGGAGGTATTGTTCAAGTTTCCTTTTGTTTTATATTTTTGTGTGTGGCAGGTTTGTTTACAATTTCCAATGGGGTTTTTCTCAATCTGAGGAATACGAATTGAGGAGGGGAGGAGGAAAACAAGAAGGGACGGTGTTTTAGTATTTTGAAGGCAGGAGGTGGCCCCCCAGTAAGGGAGGCTGCTCTGATCTTGATTTTCTTTTCGGAGGGGCCAACGGGATGGATGGTACTAGTTTCATCAAATGTGGGTTGTACAGAATTCCTCCATGTCCTGCCTGGGGGATTCATGCTTTGGAAAATTAAGTGTCCATCAAATCAGGAGGAGACTGGTGCAGTTCCTACCCCATTTTCCCCCCTGCTTTTTGAAAAGCTTAAGAAAAGAGCCTTTTGTTTTCTTTTCAAGGGAAGTTATACTAAAATTCATCTGTGTGGTATTCATGGACTTCGTCTGTGTTATTCATAGGCAGCTGTAGGTTACGCGGGACAATGTTGAATTCCTAACCTCAACATTCAAAGCAGTGTGTTGGGAAAAGGTTCAAGACCTTTCGTTCACTTTCCCTCTCTCTAAAAACAATTTTTTTCTTAATGTAAAGAAGAAACTCAGGTTTCTCCTCCTCCCATCCAGGTCCCATTTCTCCACCACCTGCCATAGAAGCTACTCAGGGCTGAGATTGGTGCCTGTCATTTCCGACAGTTTTCTCCGAATTGTGAACTTTAAAATACCGTTCAGGGAAACTTGTTTGGAATTTCATTTTAATGGGATTTATGAATAAATCTCCATCTTAATGCTGACTAAGCTTTAAACATCCATTCCAGGAGAACACTATTGGATTTTTATATTTTAAAATTTAAATCACTTGACTGTGAAGGCATAAAACATTTTTATATTTGTGAGTGCCATGTGCTTGAGCATTTCTGTTAAAGAACTTCTTTTTTTTTTTTTTTTGGTTTGCTTGAATAATTCTGGGCTGCAAAGGAGGAGATATTGCATCATCTACTTTCCCTTTCTCATGTTGACTCCTGTGTACATTATGCGGGTTTATTTATCTCACCTACAAGGGCTGGTATTCTGTGGCAGCCTGTTGCCACGTTGCAATTTCCTTTAAAAAAAAAACAACAGTTTACTTTCTTCCTCCACTTTGAAACCTTTAACCTCAGAATTTTATTTTTAAATGCTATGAGCCCTCAAAGTCGGACTAAAAGAAGTAACACTTCCTCCCTACCTGCTTTTCCCCAGATAAGTGTTATAGAATGTAAATGAAGGGGAAAGATGGGCCTATAGCCATCCCCTTCAAAAAAAAGTACTCAAAGCTAATGTCAGGGGTTTCAAGTGTTAAAACTCCAGTGTGTTCTCTTGTGTCCGGTGTCATTTCCCCCCATCTGTCTACAGACTCGTCCTACTCAGAGCCTCCAGATGTTCAGCAGCAGTTGAACCACTATCAGTCCGCTGCTCTGGCGAGGAACAACAGCCGTGTCAGCCCTGTGCCTCTTTCTGGAGCTGCTGGGGGCGCTGAGCAGAAAACCGAAGCTGTTCTCCACTGTGAATTCTGTGAATTCTCCTCTGGCTACATCCAGAGCATCAGGCGTCATTACAGGGACAAGCATGGCGGGAAGAAGCTCTTCAAGTGCAAAGACTGCTCCTTTTACACAGGCTTTAAGTAAGTGCATGAGGAACAGCCTCGAAAACCAAGGTGGTTGCACTTGCTCCGCCCCTCACCACACTCTTTCCTGACACTCTCCCGCCTGGAGCTCAGGGGAGGCCCTGGCCCTAGGATGATGCAAGGGTGGGATCCAGTCTTTATACAAAGAGGCTAGCTCCAGAAGAGTGCTTTGGGGTTTGTGGAAGGGATGAAGAGCTGTATCAGAACAAAGGAATTTAAAAGTCTTAGGAAAAGGGCACCTGAGCAGTGTGAGATCACAGGAAAGGATTTCCCTGACCCAGTGCATGAAGCAATGAATGTTTTCCCTTCAGAGCACTACTGCTTGGGGGGAAAATATGTTCTTGGAAACAAGGTCAAAGTCAAGGGAGAGAACATCCAGCAATAGTGACTTCCCTGCTGCCCTGGTAGAAAAGTCTTTTTTCTTAACATCATGTTATTCAGAGAAACCCAGAGAATCAAGACTCCAGCACTGTGAAAACTGAACTTGAGCGATCATAGAGAGATGGTTCCAGTCTAGAAAAAGAGATTCCAAAGTCTTCTTTTTGCTCCTGTGTATGGCAGAACCGATGAACTCAAAGAATGGAGTGCTTCCTGTCACTTAAGCTAAACTCCTGGGATTTAATCTCATCCTGTGAGATACCCTGGAGGCTAGTGGTTACACATGTAGGATGTGGAGCCCGACTGGGTTTGAAGCCCAGTTTTGCTGCTCACTCTCTGTGTGACTTTGGGCAAGTCACTAAACCTCTCTGTGCCTCTAGTTCCTTATCTGTAAAATAAAGATGATAACACTACCTACCTCACAGGGCTCGTGTGAGGAATAAGGGAATCAATGTACCTAAAGCACTTAAAATAGTGCCTGGCACAAAGAGAACACTAGTATTGTTATAATATAGGTAAGAATAATAATATTAGGTGCTGCGTTACAGCTATAAAGCTATTACTATCTGCTCCTGCTGCCGTCAGGACCTGAGCCTAGGGCCACCCTATACAGAGAAGCTAGCAAAAGTAGGCTTCATGACCAAAGTAAAACATGAATCGGTAGAACAAGTCTCTTTTCCACCAACATCTTAGTTGCTGGGATTTTGTGGAAAATGTGTTATAGCTCTCACTATTAATTGGGCTCAGTTGTTTTTCAGATAAATATGGATGTGACCTTAGAACTGAGAAAAGGCTACAAGGACCCAAATAATAAGGGCCTCCTGACAGGTGTACATGTTTCCCCGGAGAGAAGCACTTGGGTTAATAAGAAGGAGGCCTTGCCCATTAAACTCTTGGTTTCATCCATTTTTATGAGACATTTAAGGCTTTTTAAATTTTGAAGTGTTGAGCAGGATGGAGGGGAAGGCAGCAGTACCTCTCTGCCTTCTAGCTGTACAGCAGCTCTGAGTTTAGGTTACCTGATTGTCAACCGCCATGACTTCCTAACCAACATCTCCTGCCCTCCTTACCTGTGAAGAGTGACACAGGCAGTTGGTAAATCAGCTTAAATGTAACCCCTCCGTTTAAGCATGATGGAAATTTGTTTTGTTAGGGATGTTGTTGTCATATTTTTAATAGGCAATTGCCAACTTTTAAAGAACAAAATGTTTGGGAGACTCAGAAAGAGACCAAAAGGATGATTGCCAGAAGGGAAGCAGTAGGGGGAGGGGTGCGCGAAAAACGTGAAGGAGAACATAGTCAATAATATTGTGATAAGTTTACATGGTGACAGATGATTCCTGCAATTAGTGGAGTAATGACAATGCAAGGTAGAAAAATACCGGATCCCTACATTACACACCTAAAACTAATATAACTAATATATGTATATAAACTATACTTAAAAAAAAGAATAAAGTATTTGGGGGAATCCGTTTCTTTTAATGCTACTAAGCCCTGGACCCAGACAAGTGGCAGAATGTCCAAAAAAGGAGCATCCATGACCGACAGTATTCAATTATTGGATGAGTGACCGAGGAACTTGTGGTCAGCACACAGGATTAACAGCCATGGTTTGGGCCCCTCGAGCGGGGGTGTCACCCCCGGAAGCTGGGTAATAGGGTGGTGGGCAGGGGACATACGAGTGAAATGGCCCCTGGCCGCTCTCATCGCCTGTCTCCCCCACCCCTCCCCTAGATCTGCGTTTACTATGCACATGGAAGCGGGGCACTCGGCGGTTCCGGAGGAGGGCCCCAAAGACCTTCGCTGTCCTCTCTGCCTCTATCACACCAAATACAAACGCAACATGATTGACCACATCGTACTGCACCGAGGTAACCTTCCTAACGCAGCTTTGTTGGTGTGCAGGGGGAGGGTGGCACGGGTGGCATTATCGGGCTGTGCTCGCAAGGTGTCAGTGGTGCCTTGGCCCTGGTCCCTTGTTCCTCACCTTATCTCCAGGCAAGAAATCACAGTGATAACCACAGTGACAGTCAACAGGATAAAAACACCTTCCTGCCGAGAGGATTTCCTCCACCTGGAGGGAGGCAAAGGTGATGGATTCTGCGGTGAGCACTTCTGCTGGCTTCCCAGCGTGTGGGATGTTTATATTCTGAGTCCTCTGCTCTCACAGCCTTGTAACGAAGGAGTGAGTGAGAAAGAGAATGGGTGGCTGACGACTCATTCTAAAATGCGAAGAGCTATGTGTTGTAAGCAGTTCTTTGGAGGGAGACCAAAAGGATGATTTCCAAAGCAAAATGGAATTTCTCTTGAAATGAAGAGAGAAATTTCTTAAAAGTAAAAGTCGCCTGATATATATTAGAAAACCCATAGGGTTTGGATTTAAATCCTGGTTTTAAAACCTCGTATGCCGAACCTCTCTCTCATCTGTAAAAAGAGATGATAATTATGCCTGTGAAATGACAGTGTGTTCCCTAGTGGATGCATATTGGGTGTTTCGTAAATGTTGGTTCCTATTGATAAACAGGGATCTTTCTTTTAAGTCCTCTTTGGTTTTTCCTTGAGTTGAGTTTGCTCTTGACCAGTTATGACACTGTTAAACAACAGGCTTCCTCTGCATTGGAAGGAACAATATGTCTGTGTAAAAACTACTTTACTTTGTCCTGAAAAGATTCAAGCCGAAGATGGATGGGAAAAGATTACTAGAACACCCACTGCCAATCTCTTGCTGTTTCCGTCTACTGAGCTTTCCATCTCTTCTTTATTCACCCCTCCCTCCCTTCTTTTCTTCCTCTTCCTTTGCCTGTAACCTGGGAAAGCTTTTCAGTGTTTGCCACACGTGCCTCAAAAGCAAAGAGTGTCTTCTGCTGTCCTTCTGAGATGTCACTCACTCAGAAATGTTGGATATTTGAGGGCATTTTCAAAGTTTCCCCATTGTCACTGCCTTTGGCCCGTGCGGTTTGGGACATTTTCCCTTATCTGCAGCAAACTCTAGAAGACTCGCCATGGAGCATTCTCAGATTCCTCGCCTCCCCATGGCACTGCAATGAGATGTGAGATCGTTGCTGGCCAGGAGATCCTCCTGCAAGCTGCGAGACGCAGGGTAGGAACATTCAGGCAGGAATGCTTGGCCCGAGTGGTCCCACCTGGTGTTCCACCTCAGTCACCTGCCTCTGGCCCCCAGGACCCTGTGTTGCGGTGGCTCCATGCCCCCTCAGCTTTGGGAGAGGCCATGAGTAGTGTCACTGCCAAGCAAACAGAAATGTTGAGACCTCACTTAGGTGTTGGGTCCCTCTCTTTTCCCATATTGCTGTGTGCCAGGATCAGGGCTTTGATGCCTAATGAGCTCTATACCTTTCCTTCTCTGAGCTGGGAGTCCAAGAAAGGGAAAGGCCAAGAGAGATGAAACACTGATGCCAGGAACTGACCCTTAGAGCGCTACGTGTGACAATGTGCGTCTTCCTCACACACAGTCTCTTCATCTTCCCACAACACGTGAAGAATAATACTATTACTTACAGTCCTGTTTCACATACGTGAACCTTGAGGCTGAGAAAAACAACTTTTTCTTTAATTTTGTGTAGTTATTTGGGATCATTTCACAAAGGATTTGAGGTATCTTAAAGATATTCATGCAGAGCTATAGGATAGAAAAAAATGAGAAAATTGGGGAAAATGCAAAATAAGGGGAAACCAGTTGCAAGACCCCTGAAAGTATGCTAACGCTCACCACGAGTTGGGTACTCAGTGTATGCCAGGAGGTGCTGTGCGTGGGTTAGCAGTGGGCTGCAGAGTTGGCCCCGAGATTCCTGCTTAGTGTAGGAGAGAAGAAAACGGCATCAGTTGGATTTAGAGTGCTAGGTAGACTTCAGGAATTTTGTTCAGGAAATTTTCAGGAATCCTAGACTCTGAAGCCTGAAAGGAATTTCTCTAGTGGGTTCTCCTGAAGGGACCATGCATGATATAGTGCATATTGCCCTCCATAAATGCAGTGGCAAGTCCCACAGGGCCCATGAGAGCTGAAGCAGTTTAACCCAAGTCACCCAACCGGTAAGCAGTGAAGCTATGCACCAACCCCAGTCCTCTGATCCCCTGACCCATCCATCGTATTGCCTGTCACTGGTTCCATACAGGCTCTTCTGCTTGTTTGTAGATATAATTTATATCGAAAGAGGCATCTGAGTATATAAATATTGTCCTCATCTGGGTGAGAAAGCGCACAGTCTGGAATGAACATGAGCATTTGAGGACTGATAGTGGTAATGGCAAAGCTAACAGTAGGAACAGTGGTTACTGTTCCTGAATGCTCATTAGGTAACCGGTGCTGTACTACGTGTTTTCCAAGTGTCATTTTATGGCATTCTCACAAAACCCTCTGTGATGGGCATTATGGTTATCCCTGATAAAGGAAAAATCACGTTCAGAAAGCACCTTACCTAAGGTGCATGACTAATAAGTAAGCCAACAGGGATCTGAGCCCAGGCTTTTCTGACCCATAGCCCCCTTTAACCACCAGGCATCACTGTCTCACCCTTGGGAAGGTGGTTGGTGTCATTCTGTTGAGAGATCTAGTGGCTGTGGCAGCTGGGCCTGGCGATGGAATTATCTGTGGGGCTGCAGGTCAGAGATGAGGCCCACTGAACCACAGATGGCAGGGTGCTTCAGGACAGCCGTGTCTGCCATCTGTGTCTTGGCCTGGCTTTGGTGTCCATCTCAACTCAAAATGGCTGCTCAGTGGGAAGCTGGTCTTAACAAGTCAAAAGACAGGGTTCGGTGTCTGCCTTACAATTTTGCAGTGGGGCTGATCTCAAAGTAACAAGATGTAGCTCTCTATGCACCTGTGCCCTCCTGGTTCTGAATAAACATCTTTGGTCTCTAGGGCCTGCAGGAAGAGATCTTTCTGAGGCCTTAGTTAATTAAAATACTTGGGATGAAAGGCAAGAAAAACATCGGCTGAACTGGCCCTGCGAGTGAGCTACTGCTTGTAAGAATAGAGTTTCCTTTGCTTTTTGTCCAGACAAATGGATATATTTAAATAGGAAAGGAAAGAGAATCCATTTCACTCATGAGAACTCTGAATGAGAAATGCTCATGGATTTATGTTGGCTGGGGCCGCAGAAAGCACACTGTTCGTTCGTGCATTCAGCAAGCATTCATTATTTGCTTGTTACATGCCGTGCTATGCTGGGTTCTTTGGGTAAAACAGGGCAGATAAGACCCAGCACCTGCCCTCCTAAGGAGATGAAGTGTGTGCATAAGTATGTATGAGATAATGACTGTTAAGTGTCTGGGAGATTCACAGTGGCAGATATATTTCTGCTTGGGATTGAGAAAGGTTGTGAGGGAAGATTGGCCTTCAAACTGAGCCATGATAACATTTCAACAGGCAGAGAACTTAAAGTGGGGTATATTAGCTTCCTGGGTGGCTTAAAACAACTCAAATGAATTCTCTCACCATGGCGGAGCCTAGAAGTCTGAAATCAAGGTGTCAGCACGCTACTCCCTCTGAAGGCTCTAGAGAAGAACCCTTCCTTGGCTCTGCCTAGCTTCTGGTGACTCCGACGTTCCCTGCCATTCCTTGTCTTGTGGCTGCACCATTGCAATCTCTGCCTTGTCTGTGGAGGCCCTCTTCCCTGTGTGTGTCTGTGTGTCCCCTCCTCTTCTCATAAGGTCATCGATCCTTGGATTTAGGGCCTGCCCTAATCCATTGTGACTTCATCTTGACTAATTACATCTGCAAAGACCTTATGTCCTAGTGAGGTCACATTCTGAGGTTCTAGGTGGACACCCATGTCTGGGAGACACTATTTGATGCACTACATGGGGTGGAGGGAATTTAACAAACCATCAGGTGCGTAGAAGAAAGGCGGGTTTACAGAGAGGCATTAGACTGTTCTGAGGGGGCCCTGGAGGGAATAGGAGGCAAGGCTGGAAAAGCATGCTCTGGCCAAACTATAGAGGGCTCGTATAGCAATGTGGGAGTTCGAACTTTACTCAGTAGAGAGATGGGAAGCCAGGGGACTGATGAGATCCCCGGCAAATACTCATTTAGCAAAGCTTGGAGCAAAGGCTTGGTAGCACCATCTCTTTGAGGAACTATGAACTTAGGTTGGACCAATACTTGGTGAGGTTGGCCATGAGGGAAACATTAAGCCCAGGGGCTTTTGTTTCAAGGAGAAAGTTGGTGTTAGGACTTTTGATGGGTTTTCATTCATGCAACAAATATTTATTGAACACCTACTACATGCTAGCATTATTTTAAGCTCTTGGGACACAGCCATGAAGAGTCAGGCAAGGTTTGCACATTGAAGGAACTTGAACTTTAATGGGAAATGAGACAGTGAACAAAGGAATCGTTTCATGAATACATTTCCATTGAATTTGTCATCATTGGAAGCAGGATATCTCATGCATAGCTTTGCCTGTATATACTTTGCATATCTACAGTGAACCTGAAAATTTGAGCATAGATTGAATTATAGGATGAAACACAGTTTTGCAAAATATTTATATTATAATTATGGAGCTATGTAATCACTGATACTGGTCTCCAATTGACATATTAACCTCAAGTCTCTGTTTCCCAGTCCATAACCCTTGTACTTAGACAAATGCTGAATTGAACCAAATCCTGCAGGTGGGCGTCTTTTTGAACTGGTACTAATCTCCTGTAATTTGTATGATCATTTTTCTTGAGAAAAGAAATCTACAATGAGATGGCCAATCTTTCATTTTATTCAGTGAAATTACATGTTTCCTTCCATCCCCATCAGATACATTTGCCTGTTAGAATTAGAGGTGTGGTTCTCGGCTCTCTCTGGCTGAGGGTGGTAGCCTAGCTCACGTCGAAACTTAATAACTTCTTACCAGGAGCAGTCGTACTTATGTTTATGTCTCTTTGTGGTTATGTTTTTTAAATGATTGGTTTTTGTTTTTTTTTTAGAAGCTATTGTTATTTTCTTAATGGCTTTCTACCGTGTTTCCCCAAAAATAAGACCTAACCGGAAAATAAGCCCTAGCTTGATTTTTTAGGATGACATCCCCTGAACTTAAGTCCTAGTGTGTCTTTTGGAGCAAACCTTAATATAAGACCCGGTCTTACTTTTTGGGGAAACACGGTAGTACTCAGCCCTTGTCACGTGTTTGGCCAAGAGGGAGTAATTAGTGGGCCTTTAGTTTGGCCCAATAGTTTGGCCCAAAGACGGTCCAGGTCTTCTAGCATGATTACTTACATACGAAGTTTGTTGGAGTGAATACCTTCCAAATCTCTCCCTGCTTCATTCAGATTTGGCACGCTGCGGGAGGAAACCGACGTGTGAAGTGGTCTGCCTTTCAGGAAGAATTTTTACTTGGTGATGCTGGACTCCACAGGGATGTGGTTTTCATTGTTTTGAGCAGAAGTGACCCCCACTTTTTAGTTTAATTCTGCAGATTTTTCCACCGAATACCACAGGAGCTTGACGGCACGTACTTCTCGGCCCTGGTTGGACCTTGGTATTCACGTGCTTCAGTGTGTCATTACTCTGAGGTGCAGCATCTTGGGTTTTATGTCCAGCTGCAGCACCAAGCATCTTCTGAGTAGGAGGAGATGCGAGACATGGTCTATCTTAGAGTCAAACTGCTGAAGTCATAATATTTTTGCAGCCAGTGGTGGAAGCTGATTCACAATGAGTGTGATTCAGGCCTTAATTTCTTACCCAAGGTAATTTTGAGAGGTGTGAAGTCAAGAAAGACCCACAGTTGTCGCTGCCCCTATAGAAATTAGCCCTGAGCGCTGAGCTTCTGTAGCCAAGACAGGGCTCAGTCCGTACCTGGCATCGTCCCAGTCTCTAACTTTATGTCCTGCACTTTGCCTCAATGAATAACCTCATTCAGAAAATGTTGTTGGTCATTTGCCTGCCTTTCAACGTCTGTCTTGTTTTTTATCTTGGTCATGGTAGCCATGTTTTTAGAAACAAGAAAAAGTTAACGTTTTTCTAAAATTAATCTCTTAGTAAAAGTCCATGTGGAACTAAGAGACTTGAGACTCTGGTAATGTCTTAGTTTGGAAATGGGAGGTCTTAACATTTCAGAGGAAATAAGCAGGGAAATGACCTATCAAATCCAGAAGGTAATCAAAAGAAATTCAGATAGAAATCGTTGCCTTCGACATCTATGTCTTTTGCGTTTTTAAACGATTAGGGGAAAAGAGGCTTCTAAGAATGCTGCATGCAGATCGGATGAGCCCTGTTCTTTTCAGAGGTGAAGGAGGAGGGCACCGGCCAAGGAGGGCACCGGCCAAGGTCAGGAGGGCACTGAGCTAGAGGAGGGACTTTGAGGAAGTCTTTTAACAGATCAGCTCTCAGTTTCCATATCAATAAACTGAAGGTAATAAAACTGACTTTGCAGAGTGTCAGGAGGAGAAAAAGTAACTGTGAGGGTAGAGTACCTAACCGAGATTGAAACGTACTGAGCACTTAAGAAATTGCAGCAGTCGTTCAAATTTATTTATTATTTTTAAACTGCAAGGTATTGTTCTGAGTGCTCGGGACTGTGTAAAATTCACTTAGACACACAGTGTGAAATTGGAAACTGCAAAGAAAACTGAAGTGGTAGAGGAAAAGGAGACATATGAAAAACAAGTTAGAAAAAAAACCGGTAATTTATGGGGGAGAAGGGAAGACTCGAGGATGCTTAAATGACTGTCTTTGAGGTGTTTGAGACATCACCATATGGAAAATTATACCCAGCTATTCCCCATCTCCACTAAGGTCCACAGAACCAGGGCACCCGGCCCAGGCCTGAGCCGAAGAATGAAAGTGGAAGCAGTAGAAATCACAAAATATAAATCAGGAACAAACGTGGAGAGAGCCCGAGGAGGCGCAGGCTCAAGGAAGGTGCCAGAAAACTTCACGTCAGCCCTTGCTATGAACCCCTCAGTGTGTGAGGGCTGGTGCCTGGTTCAGCCTGTGTCCCTGCCTCTTGCTGGGCACCAGCCTCCTGGTGGTTCGTGCCCACACGTGCCTTCCCCAGAGCAGCGGGAGTGCATGCTTCACACTTGGCTTAGAGCAGTGGTTCTCAACCCAGGCTCAGTCTTGCCTCCTCAGGGTACATTTGTCTGAAGGCATTTTGGGTTGTCGCAACTGGGGAGGAAGGTGGTGCGTGGAGGCCAGGGACGCTGATAAACACCCAACAATGCACAGGACAACCCCACCCCATCCCCCACACACGCCCCCCACGAAGAATTGCCTGGCCCCCAAATGTCAGTAGTGCTTACTACTGAGAAACCCTGGGTTAGAGGAGAGAAGATGGCAGGATGGGCTTCCTTAAGGCTCACTGGTTTACCCAAAGCGTTTTCCCCATGGAACTGAATGGTTAGAAGACTGTTAAACATTTGCTATTCTAAGAAAATGTGTGGATTACATTATAATCATGTGTTTCTTAGCTGTCTGCTATACTTTGGTTTAAAAATATTTATATTTCTAAATAAGCAACTGACTCTTTGTACAGGGAAAATAACATATGCATTAGAGCTCCAGGGGGAGTATGTTGCAGACACCACCTTCCACGCTCCCTCTGCCCAGCTTTTTTGCTGGCCAATTAATCGCCTCATTCAAGGACTCCCCAGGCAGTGACTGCCCTGCAGTGAGAATGTGATGGCTGAGACTAAGGCATGACGTTGGGTGGGGAAAATCCCCAGGGGCCCAACACAGGCCAACAACAAAGGGAGGTCTCACCAAGTGAGTGGCACCAGCGCACAAAATCCCGATGCTCGGGAAACATTGCTACTCAGTGACTCTGAGAATAAATCAGGCTTTCTTGACTTAATAATACATTGCTGTTTCTAAATAATATAAGTATATGTTGTGTGCGTCCATTTGTAAACTTTCAGAGAGTCTCCTGAAATCCAGACACAGCGTGAATACACACGCTATATTTGATCCTTGCATAAATAGCACAGATTTTAATTTTATCCCAGTTATGGATCTCTGGCGCGTGTGCCCATACTCTGGGCAGACTGGTGTGAAATTTAATTTGAGCAGCTAAACACAAGGGTGAGAGAGTGCAAAATAAACAAGCGCACGAGTTTTCAGCCCTACAGCATTTGGTATGTTAATGAGAAAAGCACCCAAATCCACTCCCTCTTTTGTTTTTACCCTCCTGACAATCAGATTACAGATTGAAAAGGCACAAATCCACCATTTTTCCCACACTATCCGATCTCCCCCTGAATGATGCCTGCAGCTTTTTCATTTGTACAGTCTTCATAGTTAAGAGTTGGAGTTTTCAATATAGTCAATGGAATTGTAACAGCTATATATGATAACAGAGTAGACTGGGGCGGGAGTTGTCACTTTGTGAGAGGTGTAAATGTCTATTGCATCGTTTTGTACACCTGAACCTAACAAAAAATTGTTTTTTAAATAGAAACAATGTTGGAATTTTCGTGAATGAAAGTATACATACAGATTTCTTTGTTTTTCTATTTGATACTAATTAGAGATTCCCTCGGTGTCAGGAAAACGAAAACGGTCTCCTTGAGAACATTTTGGAAAGGGGAACAGGAATGGAATTGGAAATGGTGGGAAATAATGGGTTTGCTGTTGGACAGACAGGGATACAGATCTCAGCTTGGCCAGTCTGTGACCTTTGGAAAGTGACTTGAGAGCTCTGTTCCTCACTTTAGTAATTTGTAAAAAACGGGAAGAACTCCAGCCTAAATCGAGTTGCTAGCAAGGTGTACAGTGGCGGCACATAGGTGCTTGGGGAATGACAGTTTCCTTGCCCCTTGAAGACATCTGTAAGTCCAGCCTCAGTAACACTTGGTGAGAAAGTAGGAAGTGCTAATGGTTGCTGTTGATAATCGTTAATATTGGTCAAAGTGGCAGCCACTTCCATTCTTCTCCCCTCCTTTAATCACCTCCATTCAGGAATTAATTAGCAAACACCTTTCAGCCTGCCCACCCCTATTTATAGGTCATTCTGAGTATTAAGTACACAATGAGCTTCTGGCCCTAACAACACTGACTTGTACCAGAGGAATATGTTGTTTGGGGGTTGGAAGAGGGTATCATACGTCTGTGTATACAGTTCATGGACCCAAATTCATAAGAAGTTGCAAAATTGAGTGGGTGTTTCTTTTCATAGTCCAAAGAAAGGACATCTGCTGATCAGTAAAAATTCCCGTCTTTGTATTCAATTTGTCTCCACAGAAGAGCGAGTTGTCCCCATTGAAGTGTGCCGTTCCAAACTGTCAAAATACTTGCAAGGAGTAGTTTTCCGCTGTGATAAGTGCACCTTCACCTGCTCCAGTGACGAGAGCCTCCAGCAACACATAGAAAAGCACAATGAACTGAAGCCTTACAAATGCCAGCTCTGCTACTACGAGACCAAGCACACGGAGGAACTGGACAGCCACCTTCGGGACGAGCATAAGGTACTTGTCTGCGACTTCCTGGCTCCCAGCCTCGGCAGGCATACATGTGGAAAGGGCCCGCGTGGGCTGGAGAGCTGAATTGAGTCACACCCACCGGGTGCACGACAGAGATGTGAACGAAAATAATGTTTATAATGAGGTTCAAGTTTTTTTCTATTATAAAAGACATATAAGGTCAATTTTTTAAAAATTGGAGCACACTGATGGCGATAAGGAAAATCACCCGTAATGCTAGCACCCAAATCTGAGTGCTTAACATTTTTGGTCTCTTCTACGCCCACTTTCTTTTGTTTTACATAATTGTGATGATGCGATACATGACTTGCTGTATTTTTCCACATTAGTTGACAGGCTAGATAGTAAATATTTTAGATCTTGTAGGCCAAATGGTCCTCGTAGCAACTACTCAACTCTACCCTTGTAGCAAGAAAGCTACCATAGACGAGACATAAATGAATGGGCATGGTTGTGGTCCAATAAAACTTTATTTACAAACATAGGCAACGGGGTGTGGACCCATAGTGGCCATGTCACTATGCCCCTCAGTTGTGTAGGTTGTTTCCAACACTTGGCTAACTAGGAAGATTTTCCAAGGCATCGCTATTCATGTCTAAGTAATATAAGGACTGTAAAATGTGTATTTCATTTGAGGAGGGGGATTGATGAATAACAGATTCGTACACGACATAATAAAAGGTTTGTGAAAAGAAAATTCTCTTCCAAAGATCTGGTTGTAGGGTGAAATCATGCAGGAGCTTCCTCATTTCTCAGTTCCTTAGTTTGGGCATATCGGGAATTGAGATGATTGTTTCCGGTATTGCCCAACTTGGTGGTGGGGGTGCTGGTAGGGAGTGGGGGTGGTATGAGCCTGTTGAAACGCTTTCTAATTAACCAACAAATCCAGAACATCTAGTGAGTGTTGACTTAAAGCACAATGAAAAGCACTTTTGATATTGTTTCTTTTGTTCCTTGCTCTGTGTCCTCTCAGTGGAAAATACAGGCCCTCTTTACTTGCCTTACAAACCCAAGTTATAAATACTTTAGTTTGAATCATCTGCACCCAAGGGTTGAAATTTTTCTGTGGGGTGCTGAGAGAGAAGGCTGAGTTTTATCACCCATCCACAATTTAATGATTTTATGGTAACTTTTCCGCTTTGGAACACATTCATTTTCTAATGTGCCTGCCCAAAAATGAAAGCAGAGAAGAAAAGCCTGAATTACCTCACTTAAAAACTTTAATGTATTTTCTTACTCAAACTTCCTGGGCATTTCTGCCCCCAAACTCAAAGGAAAATCACTCATCCATTTCGAACCAAGCTTTCTACATTCATGTACGTGTACCTTATATATGTAACCACCTCAGATCTTTTCATTATCTTGTTCAAGCCTTCAGTCTCATGTTTTGGGACACAGCAAACCAGGAAGATAAATTCTTCCGCAGTTGTTGCACAGTGGCTTGTGAGTCACTGGGGAAATCCAGAAAAGATTAGAAACTGTGCAGATGTGGAACCAGAGGCTTCCTGGGCAGGCGTGGAAGGTTAGGGCTTCCGGATATGCATCAGAGAAATGGGTTGCTCAGGAAAATAGGGGCCTGTCTTAGAGCTTTTTGGAGCCAAACAGACCTGGGTTTGAATCAAGTCACTTAAATTTCTTTGTCTGTTTTCTGATTTCTAAACGGGAATCTTTATACCTTTCTCAGAAGTTGTGTAAGGTTAAATGAAGTCCTGGTATTTCCCACATTTTGAGACCCACTGTGTTCTTCAGTCCATGTGAATTGATTGCTCCTCAACTATACAACAATTACACTTATCACAAAGGTAGTTATGTTCCTGAAGACCTAAAATATGTTATAAAATCACTTATTATACCTTGTGTTCAGACACGTCTTTGATATTATATTGTCACTATGCCGAGATGTGCTCTTTAATTTTACTTTCTCGTGGTTGACCAGTTTATTAAGTCCAATGAGCGCCTAATTGAGGCTGTAGAATTGCCACTTGCAGCACGCCTAACGATTTTCATCTTCGTCTCAGTTGTTAAGTTTATGAGACTCATGCTTATTACTGATAGGAGCACTTTTTCCCATTTTCTGTTCCTTGTTTTCTAAATGCTGAGTACAAAATGCAGTTTGAATTCTTGAAATAGTTATCCAAACACTATTTTATAAACAAAGATGGCGGTGCGGCTGAAACTGAATTTTTGACTGGTAGGCAGTGACATCATACACGAGTTAAAAATGTCCATTCATCAGGGTACAGGATATACAAAAACCTGATTTCAGCATTCATGAAAGGGGTATAGGAGTGTCGGTGTACAATGTACTTAAGAGAAGTTTGCTAATAATTCAAATACAGAAGTCAAGGACCATAAGGCAAGAACAAGAAGTTAAAGGCGTAAGAATTGGAAAGGAAGAAATAAACAGTTTTTGTTCAGAGCCAGTGTGATCTTTGTAAGTAGAAAATCCTACGTAATCTACTAAAAAAGCTACTAAAATATTAGTGAGTTTAACAAAGTTGTAGGATATAAGATCAATATATAAAAATCAATTATATTTATAGATACTAGTAATGGACAGTCCAAAAATGAAATCTTAAAAAGATCAATTTCATTCACAATACGTCAAAAAATAAAATACTTAAGAATAAATTTTAACACAAGAGCTGTGAAAGCTGCACACTGGAAATGACAAAATATTGTTGAGAGAAGTAAAAGAATTAAGTTAATTCAGTATATACCATATTCATGGATTAAAAGACTCAATGTTGTAATTCTTCCCAAATCGATCTACAGATTCAATGTAATCTCTATCAAAATCTCAATAGGATTTTTTTCTTTGGATATTTTCTTTGACAAACTGATACTAAAATGTATGTAAAAATGCAGAGGACCTAGAATAGCCTAACGGTGTGGAAACAGGACAAAATCAAGGACTCACCCTTCCTTATTTCAAAACTTACTATAAAGCTAGAGTAATCAAGGGCATGTGCTATTGGCATAAGGATAGATGCCTGGATCATTGGTGCAGAAGGAAAAGTCCAGATATAAATCCTCAAATGTGTGGTCAGTTGATTTGCATCACAGGTGCTAAGGCAATAAGGAGAGGATAGTTTTTCAATAGATAGTGCTGGAACAATTGGACTTCCATATGCCAAATAATTATTATTGACCCTTACGTCACTCCCAACACAAAAATTAAATCAAAATGGATCGTAAACCTCAACATAAGACCTAAAAGTATAAAACTTCTAGGAAAATGTTAGAAAATTTCCCTTGGGTTAGGAAAAAATTTCTTAGCTACAATACAAAAGCTACGGACATTAAAAGAAAAAATATCAATAAATTGAATGTCATCAAAATTAAATTTTTGCTCTTCCGAAGACACCATTAAAAAATGAAAAGGCAAGCAACGGATGGGAAGCAAATATTTGTAGAGTAATTATCTAACAAAAAAACCATATAAAGAACCTTTATAACTCAATAATAAGATAATTCAACTTAAAATGAGAAAACAGAAATTGAATCGACACTTTACTCATGAGGATATATAAATGGCAAATGATCACATGAAAAGATGCTCATTGAGACTCATCATTAAGGAAATGCAAATTAAAACAACAGTAAACTATCACTACCTACACACTAGAATGGCTAAAATTAAGAAGATGATCGTGTTAAATTGTTGGCATGGATGTGGAGAAACTGGAATTTTCATACAGTGCTGGTTGGAATATAAAATGTCATGTCCACTTTGGATCACTTTGGCAATTTGTTTAAAACTTAAACATACACTTACCATCTGATCCAGTAAGTCTTCTGCCACATAAAGTTGATGGATAAACAAAGTGTGATATATATATATCCCTTCAATGGAGTAAATACTGCTTATCAATAAAAAGAAATGGGCTACTGATACATGTAACAACATGGATAAATCTTTAAAACATCATGTTGAGTGGACAGAAGCCAGACACAAACTCCTACATGTTGTATGATTCCATTTATATGAAATTTCTAGAAATGTAAAACTATGGAGACAAAGCAGATCAGAGGTTGGTTGGGGCTGGAGATTGGGAATAGGGGAGTAGGGATTGATTGAAGAGAGTATGAGGGAACTTCTTAGAGTGACAAAGGATTCTTAAACTGGATTGTGTTGAGGGTAGCACAAATGCACAAATTTACTAAAATTCATTGAATTGTTCATTTGAAATAGGTGAATTTTTCAAAAAGAATAGATGAATTTTATAGTAAGGAAAATATACCTCAGTACCTAAAAGGTGCAAGTTTCCCAGGACCTGACACATAGTAGGTGCTCAATAAATGTTCATTTCCTGAAGTCTTTTCTTATAACGTTGAGCCTGGGAACACATATATCTACAAGATGCTCAAGATCCAGATTAATGTGTAAACTACCAAAAGTAAAATGTGCAATAGAACTTAGCAATTGGTTCTAAGCTAAGGTTTACTTTTTGTTCTCTCTCCAGTAAGACTTGCTGTTGAGTGCGTTACTCATTACATTCTTCCACGAGTAGCTTTAGGTGATTTTGTGTGGTGGAAAGAATCTATCGAAGAAACTAAAAGACACTGTAGGATGTATTTTCAGTCAGGATTTTGTTAAACAGAACTGGACATTCAAAACTGGACTTCTCAATTCTGCCTGCAAAGCTTGTAAACCTCAGAAAATGTCTCTAAAGATGTCAGATGGTATCGTTCATGACTAGACAAAATACTGGTACCAGCAGGAAGAGTCCTTGAAGTCAAATATACTATTCCTTTTAAGCACCAAATTCTCCAGTGCGCTGGGTTTACACTGCCCTGTTTATCCTCAGAAGCCAAGGTAACACACTGCATCTTGTCTTCCTAGACCTTTATCTTTGTGCTGGGGAACAAGGAAGCACTTGTTATTTCTTGGAATCTAAAGTAAACAGTGCAGGCTCTTTAGATTTTTATTTTTTCATCTTTCAACTTCCTGTCTTGTTTTGATCTCACTAGATTTTCTAAAAGACAGACTATTCTACTATTTCAATCCCTCCCTTCTTCCTCCTTCCATGCCCCTCCCTCCCCCCCTCTCTCTCTCTCTCTCTCTCTCTCTCTCACACACACACACACACACACACACACAATCACCTACCGGTAGTGCCATTTATTAGCAATGCCAGTGAAAGTTAATACTTAACATTTTTAGGAAGTTTGAAGTCATGAAAAAAAAAACAAACCTTGCACTTGCATTAAAAAAAACAAAAAAACCCACATTTTTTAAAAAGAAAGTGTAAGTGTATGCAGTACCTTGTTAGTGTTCTTTATAGTCCTGAAGTCTCTTTGCTAGTTTAAGGAACATAAAAATATATTATCTCTAACTTAGTTTGCTCATAAAATTGTCATGTTCGGTATATTAAATTTAGAAGGATAGTCTATTCAGGCAATACACATTCACTAATTTAATTTACTTTGAAATGTTTTTAATTTTTTATACAAATGGAGCCTCAGGCGGCTGAACTCTAAGGAACTCGTATCTCTCACTTTTTGCCAGTTTGGGGAAAGCAGCAGAACATTAAGCTCAGAAGGAATCACCAACATTTTCGTCATTCCAATAAAATTGTTCAGCTTTCTGGACTAGTGAAATCCACAGTGGCCTAACAGTCACATGAAACATTTGTTTCCAGCAAAGAAAATGAGAAGAAGTAAGACAAAAGAAGGACCTTCCCCATGCCAGATCATAAACACACCGTTGGCCATTTTTTCGGATTCCGTTTAATTTCTGAACTAAGTACTAGCGGCTTTAGCTTTATCAACTCCAAGGATTTTTGCAAGCTGAAGGTTTCTATATAAGATTATTGTGTCATTTCACCCCCGTTTTCCCTCATGTTAGTCTGGCTTCTTGATTTATCCATTGTAGATCTGTTTCTTTGTGTATTTTGGAAGACAGAGAAATCAGAAGTAGATGAGCAAGAGGGGTGACCGTTATAGAGGGATGTGCCCGGCACAACCTTAGATCATATTTCTCAGGTAGACATTTGAAGATGTTCTGTGCCTGTAACCTTTGAATTTATCCACTAAACTCTCCAGTCAAAATTAATTGTTGCTGCTTCCAAGCTTCCATAGGGCTTTCCTTCTTCCTCTCTTCCTCTATAAAGGCATTTATTTCATGCTGCCTCAACTCACACTTAATTCTTAACAAGTGCCTGTCTTGCCATTGGGTGCAATGTTCTTAAAGTGGAAACCACGTTACGTATTTCTCTTTTCTTCCAAAATCTAGTATAGTACCCTGCGTACAATAAAGGCTCCAGGAGCTGTGACATAAATCAATAAATGAAATCACTTTTCAGGTAGGAGATTTTAAGGATCCTGTTTGTTCAAATAAGCAAAATGCAGCAGCAGCATCAGGATCTCTGCTTCTGGATTTCCAGCCCACGCGACTGGCAACAGCTCAATTGGCCAACAGCGAAGTTCTTGGACTTCCTTGATGATACCTTTCACCTTGGCTTTTTTGACGGGAGTTGTGCTTAGATTCTCCAAATGCGCTGATTTGGTTTGTGTTGCTAAGTAGATCTATTCCTTGACTTCTGTCCTCCATATCCTCCTGGGTACTTGCCCATCTTTTATTCTTACTCTTCATAGGAACATTTTTCTTCTGAAGAAAATGTCTCAAAAAATTCTACTCTATGCCATCCAATTTTGCAACCGAACATTATTGTCACAATACTTTTTCCTTCCTTCTTCTTGTGTTCAGCCAGTATATCACGGATAATATTTACTTATTTTGTGAATAATTTTGCATTTCTACAGATGATTTGTATTATAATGGGGAAACTGGAGCTATAGCATCTGAAGATGTGAGTTCTTATCCTGGCTTTATTACTTACTGGTTTTGTGTTCTGTTTTCCTCATCTACAAATAGGGAAGATAACAGATATCTTACCCAATGGACATAAGTGTTAAGTGATAACATAGAAAAACTACTGGATTAATTTTTAGCACATAGTAGATATTTGGTAAGAATCAAAAAAGTCTTTTAGAAATTGTCCAATTTTTTTTCTCATTAGCAAGCAAATTTTTATCATGGGATGTACATCTTATGGCAATATTATGAATTTTTTTATACTTTGTGATCTCCCATGGGTTTTTACGTTACCGGTAAATTCACGTAACACTTATTGTGTGTCAACTACATGACTGACCTTGTACTCTGCACTGAGCATATAAAGCTAAATAAGAAACAGTGACTAGTCACTACCCTGGAAGAGTTTATAAGCAAGTGGTCAAGAAAAGCTTAACAAAGAATTACAAACCAGCATGTTAAATGCTTGATAAAGGTATCTATAAAATGGGAAGGCAGAATAGAACAGAGCGAATATGGTGACACAGCTCTTCCATAGAACTTTTGTACACTTAGCTATCCTTTCTAGAAGCTTGATTGAATTCCAATTGAAATGCTCTTATCTGAGAATTCAAGATTTTTACCTGCACTTTTGACCACCTTCCTATAAGAAATTGTAGAGAAAATGCTTTGCTGATTTCCTTGCCTCATTCCCATGCTGACTTTTAAAGACGAGCAAAGAAGATCTGCTGCCTAAACCACCTGATATTATACGTCGGGTTAGTAAACTCTGACCATGGACCAAATCAGCTCACCACCTGTTTTCATGTGGTCCACCAGCTAAGAATGGTTTTGACATTTGTGAATGGTTGAAAAAAATCAAGACTAATATTTCGTGACATGTGAAATTATATAAAATTTGAAGTTCAGTGTTCATAAATACAGTCTCGTTGGAACACAGCCAAGCTCATCCATTTCCTTATTGTCTGTAGTTGCTTCCAAGCTACAGCAGCAGTTGAGTAATTGTGACAGAGGCTCTATGGTCCAGAAAGCCTAAAATATTTGCCTACCTGGCCCTTTACAGAAAAAGTTTGCCAGCCTGTGCTATAAATCCTTTAAAATCTTCACTGCATTATACATTCTCAGTTTGTGGCTGAAATAGGCATTTCTGATATAAGAGCCAGTTTTTCTGGTGTCCCTGTTTCTAGAAATAAAACATTCACTTTGGCCTTTCTTCATAACATGGACATGTACTCGTAGGTGATGTGGATATCCTGATTGGGTGTTCCTTTTTGAAAGTACAAATGTTAAGTCAGTGGGAACTCTGGAAATATTAAGTGGGTTTTTCTTCATCACCGTCTCCCCCATTTATTGTCTGCTAAGTAATCTGAAGACAAGTGTATCCAATTACATTTTTTTCATTAACAAGCAAGTTTATATCAGTCTCTGCTATACAACTGGGTTTACCAACCTAGGACAATATGAAAATGCATGTTCAACTTGGTTAGTACTTGTAAGTCATGTAATGCTTCTCCCCTTTGAATAAGCCTCAAGTATGGAAATTCTTTTGTATACTAGGGACAGATCCAAACCACTTTGCTGAATGGTTAGAAACCAACAAACAGAAAGACAAATGTAGTTATGAAGCTTGAACATTAAGCATGAGGGTTTGAAGTACTGTCACTTTAAGAATAAAGTATAACTTTAAGGGTAAAGCATTTGCTGGTCGATGGCCCTTCATCTCACATTCTTATTGGACAGCAGACTTCACCATGACTCTGGGTTACTGGCCTTTACAGGGAAGTTTCGGTTTTGGACATTCCCAAATACCTTTCACAGGATATAAGGATCTGCATATAGTTTTAGAGTCTGAGTGATTATACATTTGAAAAGTCCACCCTTCAAAACCATGGGTAGCTTCTTTTGCCTTCAAAAGGCTGTAAGGATCCAGGTTCTAAACCTTACATTCCTAGCCTTACTTTTTTGTCTCTCTGTTGTGGGCCTTTGGGGAAACGAGGTAATAAATACTTCTTATCTCCAGAGAAAAAGGTGAATTTCCCTCAATATTTCCTCAGCACCATTAAACAGTTAATCAGAGGCCCACCAATCTCCAGGACCAGAAAGTAACTCGTATGTCATTTTAGAAGCCAACTTCGAAATATATTGGAATTTTAATAAAATCCATACTCTTTGACTTTGACCCTGTAATTTCATGTTTGGAAATTTAGCCTATAAAATTAAAACTAAACATTAAAGAAAGGTTTATGTAAAATAAAGTTTATAACTGCATTTTTAATAAGCCAGAAATAGCCAAAGGTAAACTCATAGGAATAGTCAAGGAAACTAAAATATAATGAAACATTATATAATGATTAAAAATAATACTTATACAGAGAATGATATTTAAGCCATGCCAGACTTAAGAAACAGGATATACTTGCATATGTGTTAGTATGATTACATCAGTGTAAATAATCTATGCACAGAAAACAGGCAGACAGAAGTACACAAACTTGTTAACAATTAGTATGTATAAGTAGTTGGATTGTAAATGAGTTTTTTTTCCTATTTTCTAAGTTTTCTTTGTGAAAGTTCATAGGAAAGGAAAATCTTATTAAATTAAAATGAAGACCCCCAGTAGCCAGGAGGTGAGAACAGCACCGGCTCTGACCTGGGCACTGCAGTGTCCAGTGGCCATCCAGCTGTGAGTCAGTCAGATGCCGCGTCCTCATGGTGTGCGGTTCAGTTGGGGGCAGGGGGGGTGCTGACTAAACAATTACTCAGTGGGATGAGTTATAAAGGGGGAGTGTAGGGTGCTGTGGCAGCACAGAGCAAGGGTATTTAACCAAAGACAAGTTCAAAGAATGTCCCCCTGTGACATTGAAGTGAGGCTAGAAGACTGAGGAGTCCCCGCATGAAGGAGAGAGAATTTTAGACAGAGGACATGGCATGTGCAGAGAGAGAGGCATAAAGTCAAGAGCATGGCATATTCCAGGAAGCTTAGTAAGTTCAGGGTGGTGGGAACCAAGGGGAGTCAGCCTGGAGAAGGTGAGCCAGCATAAGATGATAGCCAGCCATATAAACCACAGTGAAAAATGAGGATTTTATCCTCAGGGCAAGCAGAGACTGACATGAACAGATTTCTTTTTTTTTTTTTTTTTTTAAATCACTCAGAAGGCATTGGAGAATAGATGCAAAAGGAACAAGAATGGATGGTGGGAACCAACAGGGAGGGAGGGGAAGAGGGAAGGGCCTAACAATAATCCAGGTAAGAGACAGTAGCTCAGAAATGCAGCAAGGAGTCTTCCCTTTGTATTAAGATTAATATTGGATGGCTGATTTCAGGATTTAAAGTAGAGTAAGAACCCAACACTATCAAGAGTTTTTATTGGAAAATCTTCTAATTACATAGCAGAATTTTCAGTTCTTACTTTTAAATCTTTTAATTGCCTAGAAAAGATTTTAGAAATCTTTCAGGGCAACTAAATCCTGAGTCAGCCTCAGGTGAATATCATATGGTAAAAATGTCTTGTACTCTTTTAAAACTGTGTATCATCCAAAATGTTCACAGTTTTCCAGTGAAGGGAAGAGAAAGAGGAAGGAGGAAAAGAAAAAAGAACATTTGGTTTGGTGACAGCTCTTCTGTCACCATGAGCTCCTTGAGAAGCAGGGGCTGCAATACCTCGTACAGAGCTGGCTTTTATATCATAAAAATTCATAGAGGTCCGTAGGAGTAAGGCATAGCAGATATATCCCTAGTTAGGAAGGTGCTACAAGCAAAGGTGGAGACTGTTACTGTGAACTCTTAAGATGGGAGGAAGGAGAAATAAAGATTCAGAACGCTTCTTCCTCCTCCTCCTCACCTTAATCTATCCATTTTTAAAACGTTTTTTAATGAGCAAAACAAGAACTTGCCTTCCCTGAGTGTGTAGCATTGAGATTGAGGCAGACATCTTTTCCACCCTTGTATTGAGTTTTCGAAGTAACTGATTTCATGGACTTCATTATTATAGTTAGAGCAATGTATTGTCTCTCTTGTTTTAAAAGAGCTTTTATCCTGAGCGTTCTTCCTCCTGTTCAATGCTTCCTACCTCTTACCATGACATTGGGACAATATTAAGCCTTTCACAGGGCTTGTCTGTTGGCCCTGATACTCTGAGTCTCTCTCTCACATTTGTCACAGTTGATGATGATGTCCCCATCTGCCAGGCATATGGAATCAGTGGTGCTCTGCAAATCTCTGTCCTAGAGAATATTTTTGAATTGTCTTATCGATTCCCCTCTTCCTCTTCTGAGCCCTCATTACACTCTCTACTGCAGCAGCTTTGGAAATCTGCCTTGGAATCTAATGAATGATCTCTGTTTTCTCTCCTCAACTATACTGTGAGCCTCTGGAGGCCCAAACTGGGTCTCATTCATCTTTGTGGGTCCCTCTCCTGGCCCCCAACGGGGAACACAGTGCCTTCCACAGAGGAGTAGCCATCGCTCTTTATTAGAATCAAATAGTTGTCACCTGGCCTTTGCTGAGACAGCCCACAGCCCTCCGGGTTGAGTGTCATGGAGAAAAAGGTTGTGACTCACACCGCTAGTTTTTAGGATACTTACAAAGCCTCTTCACTTCCAGAAGTATCTGGAACTAGGGTAGTTTACAAAAGTTACCCCTTTGAATTCAACTCAAAAACTGCTTATTAGTCACCTACTCGATTCCCCAGGATTCATGATACTTTTGATTTCCTGTTGACTGTAGCTCACATTTCTTACTAAGCTTGGTAAGGAAGATCCAACATTGACAGTTCCATGGAACATGGTGGAATGTGGGAGCAAAGGATGGATCCACCTCTGGAAAGGTCAGTTAAGAAAGGGACCTCTTAGGCACTGATGTTTTTGGTCCTCGTTCCAAAAACAGTCACAGGAAAGTGAGGTTGACAAGAGCTCTCCGCCAGGGCGAGCTGCATTCAGTCTGTTGTTCATTGTCCCATCATTTGTTTGGGCCTTTTTTCAGGTAAGCCGTAACTTTGAGCTGGTTGGACGGGTTAACTTGGATCAGTTGGAACAGATGAAGGAAAAGATGGAGAGCTCCAGCAGCGATGACGAGGACAAAGAAGAAGAAATGAACAGCAAGGCTGATGACAGAGGTTAGTCTCATCCCTGCCCCCCCGAGTCCCAGATGGCAGCCAGCATGTCCATGGGGAGACAGAAGGGAGGCAGAGGTTGTTGAGCAACAGAAGGAATGATCCTTCTCAGTTAAGTAGCAGAACAGACTAACGTAAGAAACATGTCAGGAGCCATGTCTTTGTAAACTATTACCAGCTATAGAAACTCCAAGGCAAACAGGCGTTTTCTCTCTAACTGTAGCTATTTGTTTATTAAAAACATATAGCGGTGATTTGTTTTTAATAAGGAAAACTGGTGTCTAGGGAATCCTTAGAATAAGGACTGGCAGACAACAAAACGGATGACACTATAAAGCTATCGAGGAACGTAAATGAGCTTCCAATTGAACGCTTATTTAAAATTGCTGCTCTGGGGCATACACTGCTGAGGTTTTGGGGGAGGGTGCAAGGGGCATGAGCCCTGAGTCCTCGATGTGGCTCTTTTCTGAATCTCTTTGTTGCTGTTTTTGCATTGTAAAGAGGGAGAAAGAGACCAACAGCTTTCATGTAGCTGTGTATTTACAGGGGATGCAGGGGAAGGTCTCATGGAATGTTTGTACTATTTTTCCAACTTCCTCTTAGTCTGTAATTGTTTTCCAAATGAAGGTTTTCAAAAGTATATTTAGTTACACATTTATGTGATCTAGAGTTGGTTTTATATATTGTTCAAAATAGAATATTGTGGCAATGCCAAGACAGTGCATATAAGCATATAGGTTGGTCTGTGTTACTTGAGTTATTGCAGATTTATCAAAAGCACACAGACAACATCAACATGAGAAACAAACACTACAGATGTCATCCTGGTGATGAGAAAAATGGTATTAGTGGCTGCTGTTGAGCATCATCACATGTGAGGCCTGGTGTTGGTCGTTTCTAGATAATTTCATTCTTTAATCTTATGTAGTGTAGAGGGTTCGCAGTTAGCCTGCCTGAATTTGGCTCCCTGTTCCATTACTTACTAGCTAAATTGGTAAATTATTTTAACTCCTTGTGCATTTAATAATAATAATAATAATAATAAAATATCACCTTCCTCCTTTACAAAGGTTGTATAAATTTTAAGTGAGATCATACACAAGACATTACCTAGTTCCTGAAACATAGTAACCACCTAATAAATGATAACCCTGCAATGTAGGTGGTGTTACTGTTATTTAACAAATGGGGAAATAAAGGCCCAGAAAATTTAACAGCTTATTCAATAAAAAAACAAAACAAAAACAAAAAAAAACCACTGGAGGTTAAAGTTAGTCTTTTGGCTCCAAAGGCAGGATCCCTTTTACACTACGTACCATTTCCGCAACCCTTTGTCAGTGAGACGTTCCCTGAAGGAAACCTGACCCTGAATTGTGTCACTTCAGTGGCGCTAGGGCCTCACTCAAAGGTGCACTTCTGCAGAATATCTTTGTTTTTCCTGCTTGGTCAGTCCGCAAGCCTAAGAAAGCCCATTAGCTGGCCTTTTCCCTCTCTCCCTGCTCTTTTTTCTGACCTGCCCCTGCCCTCTTCCCCACCCCCACCACAGCAGTACACCACAGGTTTGCACAGTGGGGGTCCAGTTTGGCCCCTGAATTCCCAGCTAAGACCACTGCCAGCCAAGCTGTGCCAGGGTGCCCATGGTCAGCCTGAAAAAGAAATGGACAGATGAAACTTCTTCACCATATAGGTTGACTGTCGTTGTCAAGTTACAATTTTAAGGAGCCATGGTCATCCATTCTTACAAGGAAACTGGCTGTGATCTGAGAATCATGGTTTTTCATTTTCATTTTTGTTAACATTTCACAAATACGTTCTTGGTGATGAATTCTTTAACGTCTGTGCTCTGTGACCAGAGGAAGAAGGTGCTTTTGACACAAGGTAGAGAGGCTCTTATTGTTTCATGATGCTCTGTGTCCTGCTGTTCCTCTTCAGGATTTCAATTATTCTTCCTTGGCTTCTATGACTTTTTAATGTCTAACGCTGACCACACGTGATTTTAGAGGCATATAAGCATTGCATAAGCATTGCAGAGGCGAGAACCCCGTTAGTCCTCCCCTCCCCTGTGACTGCTCCAAAATAAAAGCATAGAAAATCAGAAGAAAAAAGATGGCAGTTAGATGTGTGGGGCCCCAGAAAATGTGTGTATGCACAAATTTCCGTGCTTGCCCGGTGTGGCCACCCCCCTTCGCACGAACACTGTGGCATCAGACCAGCTCCGTTTGACTGGAAAGAGCTTCATGGTGTCTGATCACTTCTCCCTGGCAAGTAGCGTCACATTCATGAGCCTTAACCACATGGGGGGAAAAGTCTTGGGGCGGAGAAGCGTGTATTCCTCTCTCAGAGGGTGAGGGATTTACATGAGTAACTTCTAGTAATGTTAATGGGAATCATGAGCCGGAAGCTTCCGGTCCCCCTCGCCAATCCTTGAAAGAACAGCCTCCTTTGTCTCATCTCGTTTGAATCAATTTGCCACCATCTAGGTATATTCTTGCCAACAAGAAGAAATAACACACCACAGCCTCGGGGTGTTTTTGCCAGACGGTCTGTCTTCTAGGAGTCGAGAGTGGGAGGTGGCTTTAGCCAGGCTCTGGGGGCTGATGGAGAGCTATTTGATGTGTGACACGTAATGATTGGCCTCTTCCTTTGAGGATGAAACAGCATGAGCCATTGGAAAGAATAGATGACTGGTTTCATGTTTCCTAAGGGTAAAGGAGCAAATGTGCCAGGAGCATGCCCCTCGTTGGCAATGTCAGACTTTCATCAGGCCCTCTCAGTTCTGGGGGGCTCACATCCTCGTAGTTACCCCATTCTCAGCATCCTTCCCCAACACAAGAACTGGAGAGAGGACTGTCTGTGGCCACGCTGCAGGTCCTGCCTAGAAAGCTCAGAGGGAATTTGAAAGAGAAGAAACCAGGCATGAAAAAAATCAAAATTAACCCAAGCAGAATCCTCCCCACCCCCTCTCATTATGCAGTTGGGAGGAGCCAGGAAGGCATTCTGTTGATTTCTTGCCCAAGATAATCCCTGCTAAGGAATTAATGCGCAGAGCAGATGGTGCTGTCTCATTTCCAATGAAAAGAATCAAGGAAGATAGTCTGTGCAATTATTTTTAATGGCTTGTGTGGTGATCTTCTTAATTTGTGAGAAAATGTTTCATCTTTTGTTGAAACTGGCCCCATTCACATAGCTTTTTGTGCTGAAGATTAAGGCAGCAGAGAGGTACCTATCCTGCTAACGTCATCCTGAGGATTTTATTAGATGGACTATTTCAACCAGGAGACGTCTTCCTGTAACATCTTGTATGCACAGGCACAGACTGATCAAATAGTGGAGACGATCACCATTTCCCTGTGCACTGCCCTCACTTTGCAACGTGGCTGCAGAACTGTCTAGGTGCTGTGGTTTATAACCCACAGGAAGACTTGGCCCTCTGTGGTATAATGAAAGACATATGGATCACACAAAGGCTGTGTAAGCGCTCATCTTTGAGTTTGCCAGGAGGAGTAGCCTGTAAACGATTAGCCAGCCAATCCACGTTTATCAGACCTCTCACATGTGCCCAGAACCGTGGAGGAGACAAACAATGACAATCAATATTTGATGTTTACAACAGACCTGTCCAGAACTGTCTGTATATCCCCACATTCATGAATTCCACCAATTGAGTAGATGCCGGGCAGCTGGCCAGGCTCCCTGGTTAGCTGAGGACATGCTTTCACACACTGGCCTCCCCATTGTCCAGGATTCACGTTCATGCTAGATTCTTTGCTTGTGGCTCCCATGCAGTGCTTGTAGCCACCCTGGGAGGTGTTGATTATGATATCCATGACAGATGACCACAAGTTGTGAGTCAGGAAGGCATTCTCACTCGGAAGGAGTCGGAACCCTGAGGTCTACTGTGCATAACCCAGTCCGGGGCTTTCAGTAGTCTGTGTTCTTTTTCGTGAGCAAAGTAAACCTCTGTCAAACAGAAAATGAATAGGTGCTAAACTGTGAGCCACTGATAGAACATCACAGGAGGGAGAGATTCAATAGGAAAAAAAGCTGAGACACCCTTGGAATGGGCAGAAGGCGTTCTTCAGGCAAGAAAAACCCAGATTATGTGTAATAGAAGCAGCTGGGCAAGTGAGGCGGAATGGGGACGCTTGGGGCCTGGGAACCAGGAGCGATTCTTGAAATACCCTTTGGTGAAAAGCCAGATAGGAGAAAGAATAAGAGATCTGGAAATTGCTTTCATGAATGGATTTTCAAGTGAGGGAAGGAGAGCAGGTTTCCTGATGAATGTTGACTTATCTCTTCTGCCTATTCCCACAGCACACAGGTAACGTTTCTGTTTTCTCCTTACAGATCTAATGAGATTTTCTGACCATGGGGCTGCTATTAACCCTGAGAAGCGTTTTCCATGTGAATTTTGCGGACGGGCGTTTTCACAGGGTTCCGAGTGGGAACGGCACGTGCTGAGACATGGCATGTAAGTTGCGCTATCCCAAGAATGCTTTTGCCCCAAGTGAGAGGTGGCAGGGAGACCAGGTTCTTTTTTTTGGTTCCCCTGATAATACCCAGAGCCCTCTGTGTCACATTTCTGGGCATGGGAGGAGAGGCAGTTGTCAAGAACTAGGTTTCTCCGTTTCTGTTGGTTTTGAAAATCGTCACCCAGACACAAGTCAAATGAACAATCATCTTTACGAATGACAAATCCTGCTCAAACCTTCCCTCGCGTAGAAGTTTTGCACTTTCTCCAGCCAGTGTCCCTTCAGCTTTCATTAGCGTGACATTCTCTGATAGAGCGTGGACCGGGGTCAAAAGATCTGGCTTCTGCTCCTGCCTCTGATGACTCATTCCTTGAGTGGCCTTGAACATTCCCACGCACCTCTTGGTGCCTTCCGTGCTCTGCCTCGGGGACAGAGCCAGCTTCTGCCTGCCTCCCAGGTAGGTGGGAGCATACCTGGAAAACACTTGTAAGATCCTGGAATATGAAATCGTCCCTTCCACAAAATGCTCTTAGTCCACCAAACACAGAACCTACAAGTTGGTCCTTTCAGCAGGAAATGCCCCTGAAACCTGAAGCGTCTAAACTTCAGAGAATATATATAAGCTTCCCATGGCATGGGTTCCAGCTTCAGGTTTTTGCTTTTTGTTTCTCTGATTTGCCTCTGGACCTGTCCATTACATCTTTAATATCTGAGTTGCTCTTTTCATCTTAATAAGTAGCCAATCTCCTAGCTTCCGCGTTCCACTGATGAGTTTGAGCGTAAGACAATTCTTGCTATTTTACCAGTTATGACTTAACACTGTTCCCCGAGGAGGGAACATAAACCAATTATGTTCATCTAGAAACAAAGCATGATGTCATCCAAGCATAGTATAAAAATGGATATTTTTGTAAGTTCAGATCTTTGATATGATACCAGAAATACTTGACCTAAGCATAACAGGTAACAAGGATAAATCACAGTGTAGTCATACATTTGTGGCATTTGTTCCAGGGAAACCCCAAGGCCTTTTTAGGATGAGGGAAATAAGGACATGACTCTTTTCTTGTCGTTTCATTAGGAAAATAAATATATTCATCTGTCTCTACCATCCATGTTTTTCTAGGGCGTTGAATGACACCAAGCAGATGAGCAGAGAAGAAATCCACCTGAAAGAGAGTGTGGAGGACAGTATTAAGGTGCCCTCTATAGAGGAAAAGGAAGATGACGAGGCAATTGGGATAGACTTTTCCCTAAAGAATGAGACAGTAGCCATCTGTGTAGTAGCTGCTGACAAATCTCTCCTGGAGAATGCAGAGGCCAAAAAAGAATAAGTGTTTTGGTAAAATTCTTAATCACACCTTACTTGAACCATGATGAAAAAGTGGGAGGGCCAGCTTGGGCTGAGAAGTTGGGGACAGAAAAGAGAAGACAGAACAAAGCTGCTTTTTAGGACTGAACAATCTATTTTCAAAGCACTGGTACCTGTGTGAGTGAGTATGTAAATTAAAGTTATTTAAATGGTTGGAATATGTGGCTCCTTTTCCATCACTACATCTTTTCTTCCGGATCTTCATCATGGAAGCTTCATTTGTTACGGAACATGAAAGTACCTCCCATGCGCACGGTGTGCTCTGTGGTGGTCTTGGACAGGATGTGGAAACAGAAACTCCGTGACAGTAGAAGACTTCTTAGGGGAACAACTTTTTGACGCACAACTTTCGGTGCGTTTTTCTAGTTTTAATACCTTAAGCTTTTTCAAGACCTAACTGCAGCCGCTTTGGGGAAAAAAACAAAACAAAAAAAAAAACAAAAACAGAAAAGAAAAAACTGCTTTGCATAAAACAGTCACCTGTTTCCTAGTACCTCAAACTTAACCAAGGGATTTCTCTGCATTTGTCAGTACTACCTGTCGTCGTTGTGGTTAAATGTAGAGAGAACTGCTGGGCAAGATGGTGAATGGAGAAAAAAAAAAGAGTTTTAAAGAAAGGAACACAAATTGTGCTTAAAATCCCCATGTGGGTTTTATTTCTTAAAATACTGTGATTTTTTTAATTATTTTAGTAAAAAACAAAACAAAAAAAAGAAACAGACTTTAATTATTAGATAACTGTTTGTGAATTGTCATCCTTTATTCCAGGTAAGCTGTTTATTAGTGTTCAACTATAATTTAGAATTTGGTAGATTCATACGAGCTAATTTTAAGGTGACTGTGGAGTTTTGTTTGCCACATGTTTATTTTCTATCAATTTGAGTGTTACAAACACAGCACAATTCAGTTTTTCATATAAATTGTTTTTTTGTGTGTGTTGTTACTGTTTTAATTTGGGGGCAAAGGAGATTTAGTTTTTTGTGAATAGGAATGTTTTTATTTTAAACATGGAAATAACAAAGAAATTAACTTTCTTTTTTTTTTATTTAACTGAAGAACCAAACTTTTCGGCACAGCTATGCAGCTTGTGGGCCAGACGAGGAAGTCCTCTTCACCCTTTTGTTGCTTGTCAAATTAACACATTATCCGTCTCACACAAATAATTTCTGTTAGGATGGGCTGGATTTTGTGTGTGATTTAAAATCTGTGTTCTGTTTTTGTTTGCGTTGTGTTTTGTGGGGGGTTCTCATTTAATTTGGGGGATAAGGCAATCCCATCCCTTTGGTGAGAGTGGACAAGAAATACTTATATCCTACAAGGAGCCTGGAGAACTTTTTTTTTTTTTTTTTTTTTTTTTTTTAAATCTAGCTGCCAGCTGCTCTGTTTCCCCATATTAGCTTTTTCAGGAGGGAGCAGCTTAGACTAAATCGAAGTCTACATTTATAATATGTTCTGATTGTGAACAGAGGGTTTCGTTCCAAAATGTAGAAAAGAACTTTCCTTGAAGCCTAGGTTTTAGAAGCCTGTGTGCGTGTGTTCTTATGTGCGTGTGTTTTCATGTGTGTGTGTGTGAGTGCCTGTGTGAGTGAGTCCTTTGGTTTTCATGTTTTGATTTTTTTTACTTGGAAGGGTTGAGGGAGGGGGAGGGAAGCAAGGGAAAGGGAATTGCTGAGATGACAGTGTCCCACACAGCTTCAAATAAAATCCATGGAAAGATAATTGCATTTGTGGAATAAGTGCTTACTTGAAAAGCATGTTCTTCTTTTATTTTCTTGCTGTTAAGAATTTTTATTTGTAGGGCATTTATTTTAATTTAATTTTTTTTTTTTTTAGGGATGAGGGCCATCATGTGGAAACCAGAAAATGGGGAAAGTGTGAACTATCTAAACAAAGATTCATTTTGTGTCCATATTTGTTTTTAATTGGCCTCATTTCAAATGTATTAAACAGTTCCATACCTGGATTGGGTGTTTGTAATGATTACCAAAAAAAAAAAAAAAAAAAACAAATGAAAAAAAAAAAGAAAGAAAGAAAAAGAAAAGAAAAAAAGAAAATAATTGTGACATGCTTTTATCACTACTTTATTTTTCAAATAACATGTAAATATTGTAATCCATTGGATTTTGTTTTGCTAACCTGTTAATAAAAATATGGGACCATTATCCTTTTAACAAGGCTAGAATGTCATTTTTTTTCTTTTTTCAAACATATACCTGATATTTTGTGGCCGCACATTTTGGATGCATTATTATAATTCTGTTGACTGTAATGACATAGAATTTACAACTTTTTTTTGTTTAATTTATACAGAGGACATTTTTTTTTCAGAGCTTGAGAGAAGAAAATAAATAGCAAAATGATAACCTATTGACTCCAATAATCAGTGTTTCCCCATACTTGATAAAAGATAGGGGATCCTGAGTTCTTGAAGCCAAGGGTTTAAAAAACAACAAAAAACACACAAGTAGGTTATTCAAGTTGTTTGCAACATACATTTTGTAATGAAATGTGAGAAATTAATAAAGAATTTTTTTCACATGTGTCTATGTGCATCTGTTGTAGATCATTTATAGCTATAACTACAGATAAATGTAGAAATAATATAGTATTGCCTTTCAATGCACATACATGAGATACTTCAAGCCATTGAATCGACACAGATCTGGAAAGCAAAGATAAAATTAAGGTGAAGTGTGAGCTGGGATTTAGAAATGTTAATATTTCTATATCAGATATTTATCAGCAACTGGGGAAATTTCATGGAGGGAATGTTTTCCATCAAATATACATATACAGTGGTGTAGGAAGCTTCAGAAGGAGGAAGTCTCAGTCATCTGGGGACCCTGAATCCATGTGCCAGGTTATTTTAACTGCAAGTCACAACCACTGCCTCAAACTGTTACTGTGCATCCTGCACCAGTAATTACCATGAAGTTATTCTTTGAGCTACCTTGTTGTAAATCAAAGGAAAACATAAGTCATGAAACCTAGAAGAAGAGTAAAATAAAATTAACTGCACTGATTGTTAAATTAAACTCAGAGCTGATTGACTTCCTTCAGTGTTAGGAGACAAACGGATCATGTGTCCTGAGCTCATTCTAAAAATTTGGTTCTCACCCTTCATCTTTTTTATCCCCTTCACAAAGGAAAGTTTTATTTACATGAATGCAGAACACAATTAGAAAAAACAAATCAGGACCCAAAGGAAAAATGAGGACTGAGTAGCAAAAGGAATTAGCAAAATGCATTCCCTGAGGCTATACAGAAGCCACATACTTGTCTCTGAGCTTCCTGGTAAGCAAGACAAAAAATGACCAAGAATCACAGTAGTAGTAATATTATTATCAAATGTTTGAGAGAGAACTACACATTTTCTAGAATTACAGATTGAGAAGTTTCTTCTGTATGTTTTTCTAAAGAAGAGAAAGTGACGAGAACTTGTCTATTGCAAAGCATAGCTATTCCCTCATAGCTTCCATCAAATATTTAATGAGCAATGTTTTTACTGAGTTCATGTCTAAGCCATACTCCCTGTGTCTTATGGAGAGGAAGTAGAATTTACTGATACTTGTATTAGTCATAGTAAGACTGCAACAAAGCAAACCTTTAGCACAATAGAGGTTTAATTCTTACAAATTCCGAGTAAGTGTGTGTGTGTGTGTGTGTGTGTGTGTGTGTGTGTGTGTGTGTATGCCGGGGAGGGCGAGGGGGTGCCCTGTCATCTGATGATTGAAGAATCCAAGCTCCTCCATTGGATCTCAAAAAATGAGTTCCAGGGTCATTGATGAGAGCTTGGAGGTGGTCTACCGACTCAAATGTCTCATCCAGGAAGTAGTACACATCACTTCCTGCCTTGCTTCATGGGCTAGACCTGGTCCCAGAGCCCCACCTTCCCATAAGAGGCCTGGGAAATGTGTGGTCTAGTCTGTCTACCAATGTACCCAGGAGGGACACTAGCTGGCCACCTCTACCACAATCAGGAACTCCCAGAAGGTGTTCCTTTGAAAACAGTAGGGGAGATAGAAACCCTCTGTTTTTTAGAAAAGTGCAGGATGCCGGTCCCGTTACCCATCTACTTAACCATTATTTTTGAGCAACTGTTTGATGCTCGCCAGTGTATAACAATGAGACGCGCGGCACCAGTCTCCAGACAAATAGGATAGAGGTGCAACGTGGGAGAAATGACAACAAGTGGAGATGTTGGGGCTTGCTGAACCCTTAACTTCCCTTTGTGAGGCTTTGCCTCCACCTCTGTGCTGATGCTGACAACCCTGGGGAAAGGTGGCCTTGATTGTGAACATTTTCTCTGTCCATCTACACGCGTGCATTTGATTTAGGGAGGCACATGAGGAATTGGTTGTTCATACACAGGGTGACTCTTTAGCCCTAAGCTCAACAACACTTACTATGAGATCCTCGCTTTTGCAGCTCTCTAGATTTCAGGGCCAGGGGTGTGATAGGGGACAGCACTCCTTCATAAGAGACTAAGGTGATTTGAAGTACTGTGTTCATCATTTCCTGAAAATGTCTGTTCTTTTCCAAATGCTCTACCGTGCACATGCCGTTCCCTCTGCCTTCAATGTTGAACTTCTTTTCTTCACCGGAAATTACTTGCCCTTCAAGACTGAGCCTAAATATAACTTTGGACGTGAAGCCTTCCCTGATTTCCTACATGTCACAGGATATGGACAGTCACCCTACTTATCACCTATCCCGTCTTCACAAACATTTATTGGAGACTTCTCTTCGCCACTCCTCACTCCTACTCGACTTTAAGTAGCTGAGACACTGCTGTCAGATGCAGCTAGCCTTTTTAAATTCAAATATATTCCTGTTGATACCAAGTGTTAGTGATCTGATTTGGCATCAACGTTACATTTTCTTTCGGAGCTTGAGATTGCTTTTTAAAATATCTAAGTATCTAAAAATATGCAGTCTGGTAGATGAAAAATGTCTTTGAAACTCTAGGCGCTCTCTCTGAAGACATGTCAGACTACTGAACACCAGCTCCCCCTCAAGAGGTTACTTCAGCCACCGTCCTCCTCTCCTTCCCAGAGGTGAAAAGGAAATGGATAGGGGGTTTCACTGGGTCTGATAATTAGACATCAGTGGTGACCAGCTGCAGAGTATGAGGGAGCAGAAGCCAGAAATGGCCATGATGGCAGTGGAGATACGTGGCTGTGACAAGTGGGATAAGACGACTGACAAGATGCAAAAGCAAGCAGACAAAGGTGAGGGGAGGGTATCTTGAGAGGCAGGGTGGAGGTAACGTTTTCTAGAATACGAGTGATTTGGATGTTTGTTACACTGGAGGGAAGAAGCCATAGCAGCAGCAGGGTAACTGACAAGCAAACTCATACTGGGATCCAGGACACAATAGAGCAATTGGCTTTGCAGATGAAGAGGGATCCTTTTATCCTGGAGAGGGAAAGTAAGGAAAGGGAACCGGCTCTGTGTGTGCATCTGCAAGGGGTGACTGAGTTCAGGCTGATGAACCTTGTCTTTGAGGTGGAATCCAAAGTGAGAAGTGGGGGAGGAGTGAGCAGAGAGGTTAAGATTTGGAGCTGCTGCTGAGGGCCCTGTAGAGGAGTAAGTGGAGGGGACAGGGAAGCTGAACAGAACTGGCAACAGTTATTACTATGGTCTCCATATGACAGGAAAAGCTTATTCAGAGGGTCCAGGGCAATAAATCTTTTGTTAGGACTTCCCTCACAACACCCACATACACACACTCTAACGAGAGGGGTGGGGGGAGAGAGAGAGAGAGAGAGAGAGCTCATGGAATCAGAAGGGACGCTTCCTTTCCCCGCCCACTTAATTATCCGGCTTCTTGAATTAGGAGTGGAAAGCAAACTTGCCTTGTTTCTATTCACATTTCTCTCCTGAGTTTGCTCCCGTTAATGAAGCCGCTTAGTTGGGTTTAGCTAACTGCATGCATGACTTCCAAAAGGCACATCACAGTGCGGGAGGAATGCAGCCTCTAGCTATGCTACAGCAGCTTAACCACATTGTTTAAAGAGAGGAGCAGGGGCAGCGCCAGTACCTCTGAAATCCATTTAAGATGTGTGAAAACACAAGATTGCAATTCTGACCTTTTCCTGAAGCTGAAAGAACCTACTCCAGAGGGCTGTTTGAAAGACTGCAGCTACCCGCCTGGGCCCATACACGTCTCCCCAGGACTCTGGCTCTCAGTAGCCTATCCAATAGGAAGCCCTGGCTCTGTGTGTCCTTCTGTCTCCGACATGACACCAGCCTGAAGGCTGCTGGACATTTTGGAAGGGGAGATGCTGCTTAAGGATTAGTCATTGAGGCCCAAAAGTGGTGTGGGGGGGAGCCGTTAAAGGGCAAATAGGGGAAAAGAGAAAAACCTCTTCTGAATCATGTGGGTCTGGGTCTATGGTCACTCACTTCCTTTTCAGATTTGGGTCAGGGAAGAGACTACCCCAGTGGACTTTCTGGTGCTAACCCAGATGCCAAAATGTCGGAGGCATCGTGACGCAGGAGGAAGGTTATAGGAACTTGGAATTTGAAGAGCATGACCAAATTTTTATTCTATTTCATGAGTGTAGACGGTACATAAATATAGCACAGCTGGCTAAAAGCAGAGTCTGCGGCCAGGCTGTCTCATTTCAAATCTTGACTCCTCCAATTACTGTGTGACCTTGGGCAATTAACTTCCCTCAGTTTCCTCATCTGTGTAATTGAGGATAAAAGTACCTAGTCATAAGTGATATGAGGATTAAATATGTAAGGAACTTAGTATAGAGTCTCTCCCATAGTCTGTGCCCAACAGATATAATCCATCATCATCCTCTTCGTTGTAGGTAACTCTTTACGGACTTGGAAGCTTTGTTTCCCCATCTGTAGGGAAGGGACAGTGAGGTCTCTTTCTTAAAGCAACTTAAGATAAAAACAGATTAGAGACAAGATGGCATGCTTAGCCCATTGTAGGCACTTGCTATGTGAACACTGAATCTACACCTACTGATTTTTCTCTGGCTGAGCCCTGCGAAAATGTGAAGGGCTTGGTTTCTTCAGACAAAATGTGTAGCAACAGAAGATATTTAGCTGACAGAATGGGCTCTGGGCTCAAAGAGCGTTCAGTTTTAGTTTCTAATCCTCTTCTTATTCACTTTAAAACCTTAGACAGGCTGTTTAGTCTTTCTCTGCCTTGGTTGCTTCATAAAATGGAGAATACTAGTATCTACTGTGCAAATGCAAAGAGATAAGGCAGAATCTGGACCAGAGGAGGGCCACCGAGTGTGAAATGCACGCTTGTTGAGGGAAGAGGCTCTCTTCGGCTTCCCGTGGTACTATGAGCACAATTGGCCCCCTGTACAGTGCTCAAAAAGTATTCGTGGCCTGACTGACCAAGAGGTGAGGCAGGAGCACATCCGTGTCAATTTCTGAAAGGAGGCAGGGCCCAAGGGGACCTCGTGATACCACCGGTAGTTCAGCTGGGATCTAGCTGGTGCCCACATCCTCAAGGCCTTTGGTATCAGATGAGCAGGTGTAGGGTTTCCAGGAAGGAATTCCCACCCGTTCTCATGAAGTTTTTTTCTCTTACCCATTCCCGAATCCCGAGAAAAGTTGGTCGGGAAATCAGGAAAATCAGCTCCTTGAACCCAGGTGGTTGGTAGTACCGACCGTCACTTTGTGGAAACGATTCATCACGGAGAACAGAAAACAGTTTATATCTTGGGATTTGGGAATGGGAAAGCGAAAAATATTCCTGAGAACGGGCAGGAATTATCGCCTGGAAACCATAAGCAGGTGCTATTGGTAGATGAGTCTTTATTTTTTTAGTGCAATTATCTTCGAGTCTTCTAGAAACAAAAGTATTGCTCTGCGAAAAGCTTCTCTGCAGGTGTTCAGAGGACACTTTTAAAGTTCCAGCAGCCACCCCGGATCCCACCCCTTCCTGCTTGCCATTGCCAGGAGAGAGGCGTCCACTGCATGATAGAGGGCCACGCTTTGGTGGAAACAGCGTGAGGAGATGTCTGGTTTCTATTAATTATTCTAAATCAGTTATTCAGTCTGGCCAGAGGTGGAAATATGGTCCCTGCCCTGGTTTAAACATAAGCACTGCACGACTCTTGCTTACGATTGGCAAAGATGCTGGAAGATCCTAACTGGTTTCTACATCGCACTTTGAGAGCCCTTGGAAACCAAGTTGCCAAATCATTGAAAAATTTTTTAAAAACTGAAGAGGTTTCAAAAAACTATGATGATGATGATGATGACAGTTAATATCAATTGAGCACAGACTCTGGGAGAGGCAGTGTGCTACACTTTACCTGTATGAGTGCTCAGTGCTATATGCTTTCTTCGCATCTAGAAGAAAAACCTTCCTTGTAATCTGATTGCGTCACTGAGGTTGGCCCACACATATAGCCCTGGACCTTTGTCCAGTGATCACCATCATCTGATTGTCTTGGGCTAATCATGATTTCCATCTGGAATAGGAAGGGGATGAGGGAAAAATCTTTGTTCAATTAGGAAGGAGGAAAGGGGGACTAAATGTTGGCTATCCAACCAGCAGTACCCCGTACGTAGGTGCTGAATGATTATTTGGTGAATACTAAAAATGAGAGCGTGACCTGATGCTCCCAGGAGTGTTCCAGTGGGGAAGTCCACCGACAAAGTAGGAGAAGCTGGGGCTCCTGTGGTGGTTGTCCTGACACTGGAATGTCCTCTGCTTCAGGAACCTCTCACAGACCTCGGCACAACTGGGTCTTTTCCAATGCAATGCTTCTACTCCTCAAAGGTCCTCTTACTTAGAAATGATAGTAATAAATTTCTCCATCCCTAAAAGAGTTTTGAGAGTTTTGCAGGCAGTAGCCATGTCTCCCCGTCTCAGGCCATTTCCTTGACTCTGGAGAAGTGCTTAGCAGATGTACTGCTTTTGTCTTCCTTATGACCCAGCCTCTTTAGTTCTCATTCATTTGCAAGAACCAGAGTCTCTCCTTGGATACAATTAAAGAATTACAGCCCTTTTCCCCAAGCCTGTGTCCTCTAATCTACCCAACCTACTTCTCAGGGAGGTGGTGAGGGCAGAGGGTAATACAGGTCTTTGGGATCTGATATGTCTGTCTTAGAACACCAGCTCCACTAGTGACTCTCAGTGGGACCGTGGGAAAATCACTTACCCTCTCTGAGTCTCCTTTCCTTTATCTGGGATATGGGGTGATCATAAATAAAGCACTGCCTCCCCTACCTCAAAGGATGGGATTCTGAAAACTGCCATAGTAGGAGATTTGGGGTTTAGAGAAATTAAGACCTTACAGAGAACTGTGGGGGATAAGGGGTCAACATCAGCAATAAACCTATAAAAGGTCTCATGCATATATATTTTTTTTATTTTTCCTAAAATAGACTTTAAAAAGATACAAAACATCAGTGACTTTTTTTTAACACATAGTAAAACACTAATAACAAGTTCTATCCAACTAATTTCTACTTACCATCCCTGGCTTGTAAGACTATTTCAACATCTCCCTCCACTTCAGTTTTCTAGAAAATGCTAAAAATTCAGATTGTGGTAAGAGGCAGATGAAGAGGAGGTTGTGGGTTTGTTCTCATGTTTAGGTCTCCATCCATATGTTTGTTGTCTTTCTGTTGGTTTGCTTGGGCATTGTTTCTCCTGTTCCCCCGAGACCCAGGCTCAAGTCACCTCAAAGAACAAACCCCATGCACCATCTGTCTATACTAGTCCTGCTCCTCCCCCGGGGCTCCCAGTCTCAGGGAAACACTACCATTTACACAATCAGCCAAGGAGAAACCTGGGCACTGACCCTGACCCCTCTGTCACACTAGCTCCTCACCTTCAACATATCCCCAGGTCCAGTCGTCTACTTCACACCACACCATGAATCCATCTGCCTCTCTCCATACTCATTCCAGGAGCTGTAGCTTAGCTCTCATGAATTATCAAGAGCCCTACCACCACTTCCTGTCTGGTGTCCTCCAGGCCTACCAGACGACATGAGGCAGCCAGAATGGAGGCAAATCTGATTCTGTCACGCCTTTTCTTAAAACATCTCAGACCTTCTAGCTCCATCCTCCAGGACCCCGACCCAGACCTCCTTCCATTATAGGCACCAGTCATAAAGAACACCCTGTAGCCCCCCAGTTTTCTCCAGGCGCTATGGGTTCTCCATGCTTTTCTACCTGCTGCTCCGATTGCTTGGAACATTTCCCTCCACCCCCAGCCTCTTTGCCCTTAAATACTCAGCTCAGACTTAACTACTCTGTTCCTCAGTTTTGCTTTGTCTTTTTTCCCATAAAATGAGCATAATAATGGTACTTAACTCATAGGTTATTGGAAGGAATAAGTAAATTAATCCATGTAGAGCATGAAGAACTGTGCCTGGCAGTTTGATCAATGTTAGCTATTATTATCCTTTCCAGGGAGCCTTGACCCTGAACCTTACTCTTTATATTGTCCCACATGTCCCTCATCATGACTCTTAACAAACGGAACTCAAATGGAATCGCTAGACTTTGCATTCCTTGAGAGCCTGTACAGGGTTGTATTTATTTCTGTCTCTGCTCAGAGTAGGACAGGAACACTGAAGGGATAAAGGGAATGTTAGTTGAATGAATAAGTGTTCAGGCCAAAAGGTCTTTTAGCCTCTGCCTGAAAGTCTTTCCAAATGACTTATGGCAACTTGCTCTGACTAGGTCTTCTGACAAATCCTCCTGAAATGTCTGGACTCCTGACCGAGCTCTCTCTCACTCACCAGAGATAGTCCCCACGTTAGTGACATGACAGGCAGAGTGCTCTCTCCTTCACTTTAAAAAGGAAAAACAATGAAGAGGAAAATGACCTAGTCAGCACTGTCAACCTTGGCAAATAAACATTGCTATTACGTACTCCAGAACTCAAGGAGGAACACATAATTAGGCACAGGTCCAATCCAGAGCAAGAGGCAGGTTAGGTGAGAGCTCTGCGTACGAGTGGCTCATTTGCACTGCAGAAGAGGTGGGGATGATGATTTTCATGCAAACGCTGTCTCTAAGATTCCCAGTTAAATAAACACATTAATATTTTTGAGGCCCAACGTAGGTGAAATGCTTTTTCTGAGTAAAGGAGCAGGGAAATTGAGTCAATGTGTTTCTGAGTGGCAGCAGCAGATTTATTATGATTTTACTTGATTTCTGATTGTAAAAGGAATGGGTTTCATTGTGAACCCCTTGGAAAACAGAGAAAACAATAAAGAAGAAAATTAAAATCTGTAATAATCTTATCACACACTTGGTCCTACCACCCAGTTGAGTCACTCTGTCTACATTCAGTAACTCAGTAAATGATTTCATCCAGTCCCATGGCTTTGGATGCTGTCTTTATGCTCATGGTTCTCAAATTAATATCTCCAGTCCCATACTTTCCACCAAGCTCCAAACTAGATGTCAAGAGACAGAGCCTTGTGGATATTTAATAACATCAGAAACTCAATTTGGCCACAATAAATCTCTTGCTTTCCACCCTCTCACTGCAAAACTGTTTTCTCCTCTGATCTATCCCTTTTTAGCAAATGTCACCAAGACACCCAGTTGCTTAAGCCAAAAACTGTAAGTCTAAGCAGCCAGATGGCTCAGTTGATTAGAGTGCGAGCTCTCAACAACAAGGTTGCCGGTTCAATTCCCACATGGGATGGTGGGCTGTGCCCCTTGCAACTAAAGATTGAAAACAATGACTGGACTTGGAGCTGGGCTGCGCCCTCCACAACTAGATTAGAAGAACAACAACTTGGAGCTGATGGGCCCTGGAGAAGCATGCTGTTCCCCAATATTCTCCAATAAAATAAAAACTAAAAACAAACTGCTTGTCAATTCTTTAAAAAAACAAAACAAAAACTCTAAGTCATACCCTGACCTTCACACACATTTTGTTCATCAGCAAATCGTAACTCTACCTTTAAAAAAAAATCCCAATTTCCTACACATCCTCCATCTCTACTGCCATCATCCAAGTGCAAGAGGCCAATATTTGTTGCTTTGGAAACTTGTAAGACCCATCCCTAATCCATGTCCCTGCTTTCTCTATTCTTTGTACAGCGGTCAGAATGATCCCTAGTTGTTGTCTTGACTGATATCTAAAAGTAGGATTGCAAAACCATAAATAATTTAAGGTCTTGATTACCTGTGTATATAGATATATTCAAATAGAGTTACAGAAATCATCTTCCAATAACAACTGCACCAGTGGTGGCTGTGAGTGTCTGGATTTTAAGATAGAAGCCCCAGTTGTACTACGCACTTGGCCAAGAGCAAGCCTGGATCTTTTCAATAGTTTACATTTCTCTCTCTGCTACCGACTGAAGCAATGATTACTTCTTTGATCATTTCACATCAATATAGCAGTATGGATTTTCAGTCTATGATACAAGTGACTCTAAATATTTTTTCTCATAATGGAACTTAGTGTCTATCTGGAACCCCCATGTTGTCTAGTGGCAGGAAATTCAACCTATTTAGTTCTAGATAAACTCAATCACTTAGGGGTTTTCTCTGTCACCTCAAGTTTAAACTTTATCAATTTGGTTATTCTCCCTCTCTTCCTTCTGCTCCTGACCTGGGATTTATCTAAAATGATGGAGGTAGCAGGGTGGGAAGGGTTTTTATAAAATCCTAGTCCCAGACAGAAAAAGGGGTGGGGGATCTCATTGATAACTTTCATCTGTCCTTGCTGGAATAAACCAAGAGGAACTTTGTTTTTTGTGGTCTTTGGTTAATCTCACTTTTATCGGCTGAGATGTCCCCGCCCCACCATCAATTCCACGTGTCAATTGGTCCAAGTGATCCATGTCTGAGCCTCTATCAACCATTGCTGGACTCTCTTGGAAACATAGGAAACTTCCAGACACTTCTCCATGACAGTCTGGGGCTGTACAAGACAGGAGGGTCTATGTTGCGCTCTCTGTGGAGCCTGCTGCCATTTCCTCTCTTCTTCTAGTCCACCATGCTGCCTCTCTTGGGTTGCACTTGGGAAGTTCTGCACAGGTCCTTTTGGCAGGCTTTCCACACCTACCCAAGTGTCCTATCATCTCCTGGCCTGGAATTAAGCTTAGGGAGGAAATAATAAGTGTGGTAGACACGGAGACATGCTACTACCCAGATCCCTCTTCATGGAAGGACTTGCTGTCCAGTTTCAGGGAGCGAGTGCAGTCAGCAAGTGGTTTCCGGCTGTCAGCTCCTTCCAGATGCAGAAAGCCACCTCACTCAAGGTCATGCCTTTCCCAGAGCAGCTTGTATCTGATGATTGAGTAAGATGGAGGTATAAAGGTCCAGCCATTGCATCCAACACAGAACAACGTTGGTGAGTAATTCCAGAGTTCCCTACTGGCCAAGGATTTGTCAGGCTTGCATCCCAGTTCAAATTCTGCCTCTGCCCAATTCTGCTCTCTTTCCCTTCCTTTCTTATATGTCAATTCCTCATCAGCATTTTGCACTCAGAATTCATCTCATCGTTTACTCTCAGAGAACCCTACCTGTAACATTCGTGAAGCTGAGCCACATTCAGGATCCCCTGTGAGGGATACTCACTGTGACTCTGTGACTCTCTTACTTCCCCTAGGATCACCCCCCTCCCACCCACCCACCCACCCAGCCACTGCCCACAGCCAGTGCAGCCCCTGGAATCTCTATAGGCTCTACTAGAGCATTCACTTTTAAAATATATTTTAAATTTTTATATATTTCTTTATATTTTATATATTCTTCATATATTTTTTTAATATGTCATCATGCAAATCTCCCCAAATCTATTGTAAATAGCATAGCATCTGGCTTCTGGCACAAGAAAAGCCGAGCTTTTGAAACTCAAAAAACTTTTCTATCAACCTGTTGTTGTTGTTTTTGCCAGGACTCTTTGAAAAGGCTCTTTTGAAACTCAAGATTGAGAATTAATGCCTTTGTTCTCTTTTGTTTTGGCTGTGGCCTGCCTTCCTTGAGGCAATGAGCTTAGACTGTCCTAGAGAAACCTGAACCCATAGAAAGTTCTCATGGTCGATTAGAAACGGGGAAGTATGTGTGTCTGCAACATGGAAAACACTTGGGTTAACTGGAAACCTTATCGTAGCTTATTTGCCAAATACCTGTAGCCTTCTAAACACCTTTGAAAACAGTTGGAGTTCAAGTCTGTGCTGATTCTGAAACCCAGACGTGGAAGGCTAAGCCATAGCCAGTGTGAGAGCTCTCTAAAATCATAATTGTCAGTACTTAAAGCAAAAAGATATTTTACCAAGAACTTAGAAGTAAATTTTCTCCTGAAAAAGATATGCAAAGTCACCTGAAAGAGACAGAGCAGCACTCAAAGAGTAGGGCTCTATTATATCTCAATAGACATATAGCTCAGAAGATGGAGTTAGAAATATTAAGCTGTATCAAGAGAGAGTCTCAGAAGCAGACGTGGTTAGTCCTTTCGGAAAGTCCTTCCTGTAGGTCGATAGGAGCAAAACGTCTGTAGCGTTCTGTTAAAGTGGTGGCCCTTAATGAACCCCGTTCTGTTTAGACCTTTCCTTTGAATCTGGGCTGGTCCTGAGATGTGCTTTAATCAGCAGACTTCAGAGGAAGCAATGCTGTGCCAGCTTGGGGCATAAGCCTTAACAAGACCTATTAGCTTCAATGTTTGTGCTTTTAGGAGCCCTGAGGCCCATGTTAGGAGTCTGGCAACCTTGCTAGAAAGATCTTGTAGAAAGGCCATGTAGAAAGAGAGGTCCTAAGATTATATGGAAAGAGAGGAGGCCCAGCCATCTCAGCATCCCCACTGAGTCCAGCCCCCACTGTCCCACCAACAGAAACAGCCACGCGCATTCCCTCCAGTCAGACCAGTAAAAGAACTGCCCAGCTGAGCCCAGCCCATTTGAAAGAATTACATAAATCAATATAATGTTTTCTGTTTTAAGCCGCTAAGGTTTGTGGTGGTTTTTTTAAGTTTTTTAAGTTTTTTTGTGGTCTTTTGTTAGCTAACTAAAAGAAGGATGTATTAATAGCTTACAGACTTAAGTCTTCAGGGCAGGCCCTCCAAATTATGAAATGAATTCATCAGACATCTTAATTAATGCCATTAAATATTCAATTCACTCTATTCCCTGTGCTAATTCCAGGCTCACCCAACAACTTCCCAACGCCTCCCCGAGCCCCCTGCCCCTACCCTGCCGTGCAGTTCTGACTTGAGAGAAAGAAGGCACCTAGAAAAAGACTCTTGGGAGCTTTCTTCCTGGTTTGCAGAGGCTTACTGCTCACTGTGTCCTCACATGGCCTTTCCTCAGCGTATGAGGGCAAAGAGAGAGTGAGCAAGCTCTCTGGTGTCTATTCTCATAAGGACTTGAACCCTAATGGATGAGTGCCCCTCCCTTATGACCTCATTTAACATAATCACCTCATTATATGCCTATCTCTAAATACAGCCATATGGGGGGGGTTAGGGCTTTGGGGGAGACACATTTAGTCCATAAACAATGGGTAAAGAGTCAGATCACTTAGGAAGTAGAGAGGAAGGGAGTTGAGGAAGTTCATGTTTAGTGGCCATTATTTTCTGTGACCTAGGATATAAGACCATCTGTTGATGATGAATGGGGTCTGGAGAAAGTGGAGGCCAGAGGAACAAAGTTTTGGAACAGAGCAAGGGAAGGAGGAGGCAGGACGGTGGAAGCCTTGGCGGAGAGGACTGTTTGCAGGTGAAGGCACAGATCGGGAATGAAGCTACGCTAGGGCATGGTGAAGCACTTTAATTTGGAAACCATCAATAGTGCAGGGGCAGAAGCAAAGAAAAGAGAGCGGTGAATTTATCCCAAGTAAGAGCGGAATGTGTGTGTGTGTGTGTGTGTGTGTGTGTGTGTGTGTGTGTGTGTGTTGGGGCAGGGTGCATTATGAAGGGGGTTGTGTGCAGTTGAAATATAGTCCACGGGATCCAGGCTCCGTTAGTAAGAGAGCAAAAATGAGATGGGATTTAATGGAAGCGAAAATTTAGATGGGATCAGAAATATTGGGCTAAAAGAGAGGAAGGGTTTAGGAGTACCTGAAAAATAGCCTCTCATTTCACAAGAACTCATGAAGGTTAATGGCTTCATTTGTGTCTAAACCTGGCAATGCTGGTTTGGGAGCTGCTTGATGCCCCTTTCATGCTTTGTGCCTTTCTCTCCTGGGATGGACTGTCTCGCTTGCACACTCATTTGTTGGATCATTTTTTTGTTCCAAAGCCATAAAGCTAATGCGAGATTTGCATGAAATTGTATTTGTTAAGAGAGGCTCCTTAAGGATGAACAATTCTTGAGAATGTCACCAAGTCAGAGAGACACATTACTTTAGCAAAGAGAGGTGATTAGTTGAGGTGTTTGTGATATAATAATTATAGGTCTGTGGTGGGAGAGTTCTTCATGTGTTGTCTCCAATCATGCCTATATCCCTGGCATAGTTTGGAGACCACTAGCTCTGCCACTCCTAGATATGTGACCCTGGCAAATAAATTAACTTTCCTCAGTCTTTTTCCTCATCTTGAAAACAGCTTCCCTTCCAGGGCTGTAATGTGGGCAGAACGAGATCATGGATGTGAAGCAGTACAAGAGTTCGTCGTAATTACTGTTGAAGGGCCCGACTATCGTAGGCTTCTTTGAAGCTGATCTTTCAAGAGTAGTCTTACCCAAAAGGATGATCTGGGACAGGCTGACTGCTTTAAATGAAGTTCCTTCAGTTTTCATCCAGATCCACGGAGGAAAATGGAAAGATGGTTGAGTCCATGAAGGAACAAAAGCTTGATACCCATGCCGGATGCAGGTCCTGGCTCTAAAGCAGTGGTTCCCAAGTTTCAGCCTGCCTCAGAATCACCTGGAAGTCTTCTTAAAACATCACTGATGCCTGCAGTCCACCCCCAGAATTTCTGATGCAGTAGTGCCGGGGTGGGACCCAAGTATTTCCACATCTACCAAGTTTCCAGATACTGCTGCTGCTGTCCAGGACACCACACGTTGAGAATCCCTGAATGAAAAGAACTGCAGACCTGACACAGTGCGTTGCTCCTCATGTAGCCCCTTTTCACAGCAGAGCCAGCTCTACTTCCTGTCAGCAGAGGAGGACATGTTTTCATTTCACAGATTAGTGTGGACCCTTCTTCCTTCTTTCCCAATCCGTGGTCAGAAGTGAAAGTCACTGGCCCGTAGTGATTAAGCCCTAGAATTGGTTTGGCCAGTCGTCCGGGGACGCGCTGTGTCTGGAATGATTGGGATGAAGACACCATGGTTGTACCAAATGGTGTAGGAGGTGGTTAGGAGCGGTTTTGCTGGTTCATGCTGGGTTCCAAGTGCTTCAGGGAGTTAGAAACTGAGCCAAACAGAATAAATATCATTTTGAAAGCAGTGAAATCAGCACTACTGACAGATAAGGATAAAGGGAGTGTAAAGTGTTGCCACCTGGCTTCTAAACCTCCTTCTCATGCTGGGTAATTACTAAACTTGTGAAGTTGAGTCCGACTTCCTCAAAAGAAACTGAAAATGCCAGGCATTTGCTTCTCTTAGCTTTCCCCACATTTAGAGGACCTGATGGAGACTGCTCATCAGTGCTCTAACGTTAGACTCCACCAGAAGTATGGGACCCAAGGAGCAGGGATCGATCGTGAGAATTCATCGGCCAATGGGCGGGGCAACTCCACTGAGTTTCTAGAAGCATCTGAGGCAGTAGTCCAAGAGACATCACAAGGCATGTTGGTAGTTTCAAGTATGCAAGCTCTGGTATCTAATGCCCAGGGAAGGCTTCCCTGGTGCCTCTGCCAGGCCAGTGCTAAGCCTGGGTGAGGGGTCATATTCCTGTTACAGAGCTTCCAAGGCTGGTGCCAGAGGGGTATTTTGGGGTTTTTTTGTTGTTTTGTTTTGTTGTTAATTTTATTAACTTTCGCTCACAGCTAAGAACCCTGGTCAATTCAAAATAAGTTCAAATAAACTGAAATTAAAGAAAAAAACTGATTTTGAGATCTGCTTTTCCATTTTTTGTCATTTTGAGCAAATCTCTTAGCCTATCTGAGCCTCAGTTCCTTAAACTGTAAATAAGGAAGAAGAGTAATTTCTACATAAAGGTATTGGAGAAATATAATAACAATGTGGAAAATGCTTTGAAAACCATATCGTCCTATAAAATTGTGAGTTACTATTTTTATATAAATATGTACTAACACACGTGGTTTCTCTATAGCTGAGGCTTCATTTGGCCCCTCATAAATTAGTGAGCCTTTCCGTCTCTCTGCTCATCAAAGGGTCTCTATGAAAAGCACTTTCAAAAAGAATTTCCTGGGACCTCCCTGAGTGTACCAGGAAGTTTCCAGCTCAGATGTAACTCTCACTTTCTTCCTTTGCAACCCTTTTTGAGCTGTAGCAAGATGCCCCAATGGACAGGAAGTGATCAGATGGAATATGCTCCTGGCGAGGGTCCTGGTTGTCCTACACATGCGAGTGATGGACACAGTGGAGGAAACACATCTTAATTGGTAGCGTGAAAAACATCTCCCAGGTGCTAGGTTGGGTTGTAAGTGCCATCTGTCCTGCCACAGAGGATTAAAGGGAAAAATACCTTTCTCTGGGTTCAGGGGACACTGTAGGCATCGAGATGAGCTGTTGATATTAACTTGTCTGTGCTCCACCTGGATAATTGCAGGCAAGGGAATCTGTCTCGAGTTTCCATTTTGAAACCAAATGGATGATGCAGTGGCAGGTCTCTCGTTCCCAGGTGTTGGGTTGCATTTGTTAAAGGGAATTCTGGGGAGAATAAAAATTAACCCCCCCTCCTTTTTTTTGCCTATCCTGGAAGATTTTTATGTCAATATACTCCACACTATTTGATGTTTGATCTCCCAGTGGTATAAGAAATGAAATTTGTTTCTTCATTCTGGCTCTGTCTTGTCTTAAACACCCTCTTTCATTTGTTTATTCACTCCACAATTGCTGAGTTCCCACGAAGGGGCCAAGCCCTGTGTTGTTGGGTCCTGGGAACACCAAGGAGGATATGACATTGCTTCTGAACTCAGGAAATTCACTGTCTTTGATGGTAGGTGAGGCAGGGGGTCAGACATGACAACAAAATACAATATAATGAAGTGAGCAGTATAACAGAGGTGTATATAAATAATCCTGGAGAATGGGGGGAGAGAGAGAGAGAAAAGAGAAAGGGAAAGAAAAGACCTTCAGCTATGTCTGGGGATTGTAGTCCCTGTCTGTTGTACTTTCTGTGTCTCCTCCTTCACTCACTTGAAAACTGCCTCTCCTCCATCATTGAGGTTCCACTACAAGTCATAGTGTTTCTCCACTGTCCAGAAGGAAGTCATGTGGCCCATACACATCACTTCTACTTACAACTCAATGGCCAGAACTAGTCATACGACCCCAACCCATCACAACAGATTCAGGAAATGTAAGTCTTCTGTGTTCCCAGAATGGGGGATAATCAGAAATATTTTCAGGACAGCAGAACTGATATGCAGGAATGTGTGTGTGTGTGTGTGTGTGTGTGTGTGATATATATATATATATATATATATATATATATATATATTTATATATATACATATATATAAATGTATGTACACTTGTAGATGTATGTGTTATCTGTGTATACCAAGTTCTGACAATTAAGTTCACAAACTTCCCACTGTGCACGTACATGGTGGAAAGTTTGTGAACTTAATTGTCTGACCTTTCATATACATGCATATCTACATACATCTCTCTCTATATATATATCTATATCTCTATATATACACATATATATGGATATAAACATATAGAGAGAGATAAAAATTGATGATAGATAGATGACAGAATATGAATATGAGGGAGAAAGATATATATATATATATATGTGTGTATATATATATATATATGTGTATGTGTGTGTGTGTGTTGTGTGTATATATGAGAGAGAGAGAGAGATCCCTGATGGCATTATAAGCTAAAAGCTCCCTAGGACTTTCAGCTACTTTGGCCAATGAATCCGCTTTTGTCTAAGCTAATTTTGCTTTTGTTTTCATGAATGTACAATTCAATGAATCCTAATATAGAAATTACAGAAGATCATTCAGATAAAGCTGCATTTAAGCTTCAGTTTCTCACCTAAAGAAGGGCTGGGTGTTCCAGACAGAAATTGGCGTATTCAACACCATGAAAGAATAAGTCCTGCCTGGGAATGTGGAGATACAACTGCATGTTTATCAATGTTTAATACAATAGCATTTTTATCACACAGTCCAGGTGATTCTAAACCTGTACAAGTTTGAGATCCTCTGCTTTAAAGAATTCCCAACTATTCACACCTCAAGAGTCTCCTAAATTTGTTCCTTCATTAAAGGAGATATTCCAAAACCTTCATACCTGTTACCCATCACACGGACCCTGTGGAAATGCACTTAAAAAGAATTTAAACTTCTATCTTTGGCTTTCTGACTGTAAGCTCCTTGAAAGAACGGCTAAACAATTAATGTATCTAATTATGCTTCCTAAATTCAGGGACATCCTTTCCTGAGACAAATGCTGGTACCCGTGGTTGGGATAATGTTTCTTCCCTGACACCAACAAATGAACCGTCAATGAATAATGAACACATACACAAGTATTGCTGCTTGGGTTTTTTTTGAGGGGGGTAGTGTCATTACATACTTTCATGAGCATTATTATAATTATCATCATTATTAGTGCTTCTTTGCCTAATCCAGACGTGAACTTCATATCTTACACCAAATGAAGTAAATATAACTCAATGAAGAATACCAACCCCATTTTCAGTAATAGTAATAAAAACAATAATATTCATTTATTATGTAACTTCTCTGTGTCCAGCTCTGTACTGGGTGCTTATCTGCTTGATCCAACTCTGTTTTCAGAACACTTCTGTGATAAGTATGGGAACCCTTATTTTAGAGATACAGAAACTGAGGCCCCGGAGAGTTTAAAGAATTTGCCTGCAACTAGTGGACATTAGGAAAGAAATCTAGATGTTTCCTTTGTGTCACACTTACCGCTCTGCCTCACCAGTTCCTTCATTTCCTAGCTCCCAACTCCACTCTCATTGTTCACTTCTGGGGAAGTGAGTTTCTGGCACTTTCAGCTTCTACAGTGGGAGGTGAGCTATGGTAAAGAAGTTGGGGAAGAAAGGGAGTGGCCGTTCCGGAGGGTGTCAGCAGCAGCTGCCCCTCTGAATTGTCATAGGGGACAATTTCGTAGAAACTGGAAGAGTTTACTCCAGAGGGGAGAATAACAAAGAGAGCACGTTAACATCCTAAGTCTCTCATCTGAGTGGCGTTAGGAGGTAAACCTTGGATGATGGTGGAGATTGCAGTAAGAATCTTCTAACATCAGTGCTCAAGAGAAGGGGCTGAACCGAGGGGAGGTAATGCAAGGTGTTCAGATGGGAGGTGGTGGCCATGGGGAAGTAGAAGCCTCTGGTCTCAGACAGACCTGGGTTGATCCAGCTCTGCCATATCTGAGCTCTGTGACACAGGACAGATTATTTAAACTTCGAGTCTCTTTCCTCATTAACAATTTAGCCTAACAATACCAATTCTGCAGGCTTATTATAAGAATTGGAGGTAATCTATGTTTAGAACTGCCATAGACCAATGGAAATAATACTATAATCATTGCTCGGGAGTGGACATCTCCCTTCGCACAGTGGTTACCTGAAATCTATGTAATTTTACTAACAATTGTCACCCCAATAAATTAAAAAAAAAAAAAAAAGAATCAAAAGGGAAATGCATTAATGGGAGAGATCCCACCAAGTTAAGAAGGTCTTTGTTAACCACAACTTCCCAAAAAGTGGACAATTATCTTGGTGATTCCAGAACGTTTTTATGAGCAACACTGATTGGTGGATGGTGAGAGTCTTTTTACAGGAACTTTTTCCTTTGTGCGTGTTGGGGTTGGGGGCAGAGGTTCCCATATTGTGTATACTTCTTCTCCAATAAAGGATCAAGTTCCTCTTGACAGAACCGCAGCCAGCCTGTTATCTGCCCTGGAACTCTGTACAATTCTCACCACTGAGTTTACAGTTGATTGATTGTTCATTCTACATACTATAATTGCTTCATTAGAGGCTTCAGATGGTTCATTGTGTTGGCAACTTCCTGCAAAACTGTCTGCACAATCAGGGCCAGACACATGCCACTTGAGTCATCACGAATTGAAGCATTTGTTTGTTTGTTTGTATGTGTGTGTGTTTGTTTTCAAAAGGCAGCATATTACACAGGGTTTAATCCCAAGGCTGGGTGAAGCCTCGCCAGACGGTGGGCAGCTCATGGCAGACAGATTTCTCCCTCAGCGATCTCAGCACCCCACGACGTCCATTACCATCCATGTATTAATGACTTCCTGATTTCTCAATCCAGCCCCACCTCTCTCATGAACTTCAGAATGACACAGCTAAATGCCTCAAGACAGCCCCCACCATCTCCTGGGTTATCTCACAGGCAACTCCAAATCAACGTCTGCAACACTGACTTTACAATCCCCACTGCATTTTCACTCCCCTGAAACCTGTATCCTCTCCTGTTCCCCATCTCAGCAAACAGCATCGCCATCCAGGCAGGAGCACAGCCTCTGCTCATCACCCACATGTCCAACCTTCCCGTCATCCTCTACACACAATACCAGGTCCCATGAATTCCTCCTTCTACCCCTTTTTTATCACTGGGGCCATGCCCTCGTTTCCGTGGTCACTCCCTTGACCTAAACATTCACTATTTCTTTCATGGATGATAGCAGCAGGCTCTTCCATTCGGGCTCCCTTCAGGCCACAAGAGCAGAGCCATCTTTTTAAAACTGAAGTCTGATAATAGTCCTTCAAAAACTTCCCAATGTCCTTAGGGAAAAAAAATCTTAGCTGACCGTGTTTATATCTAATTATACCTTTTCCTCACCACCTTGTATTCCTTCCTCTTCTTCTTTAAAAACGTCCTTATTTCTTAGGGCCCTCTGTGCTCCCTCATGTTAGGGGCTGTGTCTTTCTCCTTCACCACTGATGCACCCCATGATTAGCAGGCTGCCAGCCACAGAGAAGGAGCTGAGGAACTATCCGCTGACCTGCAGCCATAAAAGAACAAACAGGCATTCCTGTGGGCCGGCTGTTCACACCCTATTCCAAGATGACTTCAGACATGGAGAGAGGAACACTTCAAAAGAGCACCTGGGCAAACATGACAAATCAGCCTGCCCTGACAATGGGGTACAGGTCTTACAAACGTGCCGCTCCACCAGATTCTACTCTTCATCTCCCAACTCTGTCACCGTGCTGTGTTCCAGTGACAGGAACATTCTCTGCTCCCCGAACACCCCACGTCCATTTGTACCACTGGTGCTTTTGCACATGCTGTTCTCTGCCATGAAGGCCTTTTCCCTCCTCCCCCGTCCCGGGGAAGTTCTATCCACCCTCAGAAAATCAGCTCAGTGACCGCTTCCCTGGCTCCCCCAGGTAAAGACAGTTGCTCCTCCCTTGTCTTATAGTCAGCTTGGACTGCCAGAAAATAATACGATAGACTGAGGGCGGCAGGGGTGGGAGGGGGCTTAAACAACAAATATTTATTCCTCATAGTTCTGAAGGCTGGGAAGTCCAAGATCAAGGTACTAGCATGGTCAGTTCTGGTGGGGACTCTTCCTGGCTTGCAGATGGCAGCCTTATCTCTATGCCCTCACATGACAGGGATAGAGCAAGCTCTCTGGTGTCTCTTCTCATAAGGGCACTAATCCCATCGTGAGGACCCTAACCTTGTGACCTTACGTAACCCTGATCACCTCTCAAAGGCCCCACCTACAGATACCGTAACATTGACGGTTAGGACATCAACGTATGACTTTGAGGGGGATACAAACATTCAGCCCATAACGTCCCTCTATCCTGCCTTCACACTTGACTCCAGGAAGTCTTTATAATGGTTTATGAAGTCAATATTCACCAGTGCACTTGCTATGGGCTTCGTATTGTTTATTTCATATAATTCTCAACAACTATCCTAAGAGGGTGGTACTTTTGTCCCCCGCTTAGATATGAGGAAACAGTTTCCAAGTGGTTGATCATTTGCCCAAAGTCACATAACCACCGACTGGTGGCTCCAAACCTGGAATCAGGGGCTCCTGACCCATAGCCAGGGTTTATCCACTCTCCCATATTGCCTAGACCAGGAGTTGGTGAATATTTTCTGTAAAGAGCCAGTTAGACAATATTTTAGCATTTATGGGCCATATGTTCTCTGCCACCATTATTTAGCTCTGCCATTTATGCAAAAGCAGCCACAGACAATATATAAGTAAATGGACAAGGTGGGGCTCCACTAAAACTTTATTTGAATTTCGTAGTTCTCATGAGTCATAAAATGTACTTCTTTCGATTTTTTTCCCAACAATGTAAAAACATAAAAACCATTCTTAGCTCACAGGCTGTACAAAAACACATAATTTGCTGATCCCGGGCCGAAACAATTGCAATGAACTTTAGTAGTGATTACTTTTTTAAACATGTTTCTCTTCTCCAATACCTCTTGACTCTCTCAAACAGGGGCCCATAACATTTATTCTGTGTCTCCAACAGCCCTCCTCACATTGCCCATCTCAGGGTCTTTCACTTGGTATTTTCTCTGCCTGGAATGGGTATCCCCCAGACAGCACCAGGAGTGCTTCCTCACCTCTCTTCAGCCCCCAGCCAAAATTGTGACAGCCTCCTCTCTCACAGTGTCCCCCTTATTCGACTTTATGTTTCTCCTTCACTTACTGCCATCTAACCAAGCACATATTTCCCCCATTTCTCTCGTTTATCGTCTCCCTCCAAGAGAATGTTAGCCACATACAGGCAGGGACTTTTGCTTTGCTCACTGCTATAAACCCAGAACTTAGAAAGATATGTAACACATAGAGCCAAACAAACATTTAATCAACCCATTCACTCATCTAAGTCACTCACTGACACCCAACACAGAGTCTCAAAAACAAAAAGGTTGGATGAATAGAGAGATGAGGTATGTATCAAATCTCTTCCCAGATCTTAATGCTGTAGGGTTTGTTGAAAATCTCTCTCACTTTCCATGGAGTTTGCCCACGGCATAAACAGGCCCGTGGCTCTTCTCTCTGGCCTCCCTGGTAAGCATTGATCTGAGCTGAGATTTCTTGGAGGTGTGAACTCCTGACCCTGCTCCTTCTGGAATGCAGAGCTGGAGGCTCTCGGGGAAGGCAGGAGGTGGCTGGGGCACAGCATCATCCTCAGACAGGAGCAGCAGATGGAACTGGGGACAGCTTGGTGAGGAAGGCACGGAATTCTGGCAGAAAAGGGAAAAGGTGTGTGCCAGGGCTCCTGGGTGGGCTGGCACAGGGGGACCGGCTTCTTGTTAAGTTAATTGAGGTAATTTTTGCTGCCACCTTTTGGATAGTAACAAAATTCTCCTTCCACAAGCCACTGATCCTAGCTCTACCTCCTGCCGCATTTCATTGTAAAGAGACAGTGCTCTAAATTTAGCTACATTTATTTAGCTATTCCTTAAAACTTTGTCACTTAAAAAATAATTATAGGATTTCTCTGACAGACTATAATACATGGAGTGCACCAAATTATAGGTATAATTTGGAGATTCAACTGGGATCACCAAATAAAATTGTCAGCAGCAGCCTAATTCCAGAATAATCCATGTGGCAGCTAAAGAGACTGTGTCCCTTAGACCCCCTCGCCTTAATCTGCATATTGAGCCAAAGGTCAAAGGATCCAAAAGAAACTAAACAAGTGATTTCTAGGTCAAGGTGTGGAGCCCAGGGGAGCCCAACCTTCCTGCTGCTTCCCAGAGCCGTGAAAACCACCAGGCCCCCAAAAGTCAGCTTTGTTTTCCCTGAGTACAGACTGTTAGCCTGAGCCACGCAGCCAAGAGCCTGACATACGTGGGTAACCTCTAGGATGGGAAGGTTTTTTCCTTTTCTTTAAAAAGAAAACTGCTTTTGAGTTTTCTGTGATTGTAAACTGCAGAAACCAAAGTTGTCTTCCCAAGGAAAACACGATGCCTGGGAGGAAAAGAACAGGTCCCTCTGGGAAGTGACGCCCCACTCAGCAGAGCCCTGGTGGACAGACAAGCTATGGAGAGATGAATAATTCTGTTTCTGATTCATCCCACAAATAGTGCTGTGCTCCTGCCAGCAGCACCCACTTTGGTACGGTCCCTGGGGACACAGGAGCAAATCAGAGGAAGACGGGGATCTAGTCAATCTGAAACCTTCTGTAGACACTACAAAAAAAGGGCCCAAGAGGGACAGAGAGGACCCAGGGAATGATGGCTGGGAGAGCAGTTGGGCCTAGAGGCAGGGAACTGGTGAGGAGGCTGGAGCGACCCTGCTGGTGACCAGTGACAGTGACGTCTGTGTATGCCCCCCGCTATCAGGCTCCTTTCTTCACAAGTGGTTCATCGTGGCTTTCGGGTCAGAGTGAAAGGCTCTCTGGCCAGGAACTCTGGGAGTCTGGGTAGAGTCTAGGGTCCAGGGCTAACCCTTCCGTAGTTAACCCTGGCACATCAGGTCACTCAAAGCACCTCCAGCATTAAGATAGCTGGTTGGTCCCTTTGAAAGGGACCTTTCAGGTTTTCCAAACTTTGTGTTTGTCAGAGTTGCTGACTCAAGCCCAGAGCAGTTAAGTGACTTGTCTCAGGCCACAGAGCAAGGTGGTGGCCATATTGTGAAAATGAGCCAATGCTCTGTGTCTCAGTCCAAGGCTACCATTTTTAAAGCAACTCCTGCCCCAATGGAAAGAGCACTGGCTGTTCTTAGATTTGAATCCAGACCCTGCCACACGGGCTTGGCAGGTTTCTCAAAGCTGCTGTTTTGTCATCTGTAGAATGGGGAGGGTCATGCCTGCTGGGTCTCCTGAACTGTGAGGTTGTAAGGATTAAATTATCCAGCCCGAGGAGAAGTGCTTTCTTTGTAAACTGTAAAGCGCTGAACAAATATTGCCTGCTGTCATATTTTCTCATCCATGGTTCAGATCCCAAATGGGCCTGACCTTCTGAGTTCAGCTCTAAACAGCACAATCATGCACAGGAACAGTGGCCAGGGGACGGCATGTCGCCCGAGCAGCAGAGAACAGAAAGCAGGCCCCTGCATCCTCCCACTGCCCACCCCTCCCTCTGTGCCCTTTGTCTCTCCCAGACCGGGCCTGGGTGGAAGGAGCTGTAAACTGTCTGTCCACTTTCTACAGGGACCCTGGGTAGGTCAGAACCCAAGGGCAGATCCTGTGTATTTGACCAGTTCTTTCCCGCCCACATGAACATCTCAACTCTCAGCTTTTTCCCACGGGTTTAGGACATGCAGAGGATCCTACCTGTCGCCTACAAAACCAGAAGTTACTCTGTATTCTCGAAGGGGTAACAGACTCCTCAGCCACCTTGGAGGGCCCCAAAGCAGGATGGCTGGTTGTTGGCGACTGGCCCACAGATTTCCCTAGCCCTGACCACTGCTTCCACAGCGCCTGTGACCAGAACCACCAGCCCCACTTTGAGGGGGTGCGGATTGCAGAAATCTTGGGACCCTACATGATCACAAAGCCTGCTAGTATGTGAGGGAGCCGAGGGGAGACTTGAGCTGCCCCTGCAGATAGCCTTTCTGTCCAGTGACCACCTCTGAGCACAATGTCCTGTACTAAGAATAAAAATATTCACTGAGCACCTACTACGTGTCAGGGACTTCCCCAGGCACGGTCACATTGGTTCTCCAAATGCCTGCTAAGTGAGAAACTACAACTCCTGTTTTACAAATGAGAAAGGAAAAGTCCAGAAAGGTTGTGAAATTTGCCCAAGGTCATGCAGCCAGCACCAACAGTAATTCATAACAGTAACAATGAGTGTTTTTAATCAGCCAAACGTTTTATGTGCATATTCTCACCAGGACCTCACAATAACCCGGAGGTGGTGATGACTCTCCCCGTCTTACAGATGACAAGGCTGGAAGGGAAGCAGTAAATGCCTTGCCCAGGCACTCAGACAGCGAGCGGTAGTTCTGGAGTCAAACCCAGAGCCCATCTGTGGTCTCCCACTTACATGGGCTGCCACTGGTTTAGGCTCCTGACACTAATACCAGCATCGTGTCCCACCACCAGCCAGGAATTCTCACGGCAGTATCCCCGGGGGATCCATCACATGAGGTTCTCAGGCTCCACCCTTGAAGATTCTTGTTCAGCAGACATGGGAAGGGCCTGTTCGGCTGTGTTTATAACATGTGCCCCAGGTGTGTCCAGGGCTCTGTCAGCTTCCAGAAGCACGATGTTCCCATGGCCGCCTCCTTAACTGTCAAGGTCTCTAATGCCGAGACCCTGTGGTTTCCATCTTCCATCCTCAACTTCTGTCCTCACCACAACTTGTGCTGTCCGTGCCTCGGTCCCCAACAGCCTCCATTCATTATAAATCCAGGGACCACTTTTAGGTGTTCACCTCACTCGCCCTTTCAGGGCCAACCAGCAGCAGTGACTAAGTGTCCTTCGTGAACCTCTATCACATCGATTTTCCGCCCACTACTCTGGCCTCTCCTTTCTGGTACTTAATTGATGCCTCTGCCTCCTTCTATCCCTTTAATCTTGCTGTTCCCGGAACTCTTCACTCAACCACCTTCTTTGGCATTTTCTTCGCCCTGGATGACCTCATCCGCTCCATGATCTCAGGTACTAACCTTGTGTTGACGATGCTCATCACCTGCCCAGAGCTCCCCTACAGCCCCAAGTGGTGGATGCTTCTTGATCATGTCCACCTGACTGTCCCACAGGTACCTCAAACAAGGCGCCATGTTCTTAACCGAATGCCACATCTTCACCTGCTCCCCCTGGTACCTCATCTCTGCAAAGGTTCATTCATGGTCACTGAAGGCAGAAAACTGGTGGTGTGTGGGGCAGGGGTGCATCCCTAACTCCTGTGTGCTATTGTTACCAAGCTCTAGGGATTCCAGCTTCTAAATCTCTCAGAAGCACCCAGCTCTCCTGCTCCATGGCCATTGTCCCAGTTCTTCCTCCCTTCTGTGCCCTGGCGCATGACTCTTATGTCTTCCTGGCCCAGCTTTCATACATTCAACCCACTCTCCAGCCAGAAGCCAATCAATCAGCCCACGCCACTTCCTTACGGAAAACCATTAGGTATTTCACTGTTACCTTCAGCATAAAATCCAAGCCTTTTATCTCCTGCCCAAAGCACTTCCTGAGGGGGCCAATTTCACTTCCAGCCGTATTTCTTGCAACTCCCCACAAAACAGCCCTGTCTGGGCTCAGGCACTTAGGTCTGTGCACAGTTCTGGGAGAGTTGTGGGCGTTTCGATATCTCTGCACATGCTGTTACTTCTGGCAGGAAGGCTACCTCCTTTCTCTTGTTCATCCTTCAAGTCTCCCTAAGGAGGTACCTTCTCCAGAAGCCCTCTCTCAGCACTGACTTTGGGTAGGTGTCCCTCCCTTGCCTGCCATGGTACCCCATGGTTACCTCTTTCCCAGCACTTACACCAACCCCGAACTATCACAGCCTGGTCTGCTTTTCCCACCGGACTGCAAGGAATGTCCCATCTCCTTCATCTTTCTGTCTCCATGGGCCCAGGACAGTACCAGAGACATTTAATAAATGTCTGTGGATTAATAACGCTAAGAACAACAACACATACCAAACATTTATTGAGGACTTAGATGAAAAGGCACATGCTAAGTATATCCATTGTATCATTTAACCTGAACAACCACCCTAGAAGGTAACTAAATCTTATTCCCATTTTATAGATGGGAAAACTGAGGCATAAGGATGTAAAGTAACTTGCCCAAAGTCACATGTTGAATCAGTGACAGAGCCCACATCCCAATCAAATGATTAAATAAATGAATGAGGAAATGGTGACTCCAGGAGGCTGAAAGACTGGAGCTTCTGCTCAGAATTGCGACAGGGCCACATTCTGGTAGTAATATTAACAGTGTAATCCTGAGTAAAAGTCACTAAGAAATGAACTCTGAATTCACCGTGGGGAAGAGAAGACCATTAGCTCTTTAAAACTAACCTGCCATCCCACAACTCTGAGGGCCTGAGGTAACCATATTCCTAAGAAAACCAAGGTGGGAAAGGTTTCCCTCATGCATCTCCATGTCCCCCAGCCCCGCCCTCCATCCTGCTCACACTGTCCCCTGAGCCGTCCCCAGCACCACATTGCTTCCCCCACAGGCGGAAGGGCTGTAGGCAGAGGACCACAAACCCCACCACTCCCTACCGTTGCCCCCAGTTCCAAGCTATGCCAGGAACACACGAGGGCAGAAAATGGCTTGACATCTGTGTGCGAAAGAGATTGGGAAGGTTGAAGAGAGCAATTTTTGTTTCACATCATTCCTTTGTATAATGTTGTATCCTTCTGACAAGTCCACATAATACCGCTTAACTTCACCAATTGCTGCCTTAAGAGAAAACAGTAAAGACCTATCTTTAATGTCAAAGGAACAATGGGCATCCTTCCAGAGGAGGAAAATGACTTGCTTTGAAAGAGTTGGAGGAGAAAAGTGCAGAATGTTCCAGCTGAACATGAGGGGGGAAGAAAGTCAGCAGCTGTGTGTTGGCATGTCGGCTCTGCGGCTGCAAGACTAGGGCAGCCACTGCCAGCCTCATCGGTCGGTGGAGCCCACAGGCTGAGGAGGAAGCCTCTTTGAATGGGTGTGTCAGACAGTGAGGCTTATTCCTAGGGCAAGCAGGGCCAGCTCCCCTCAGCCCAGGTATGTCTGTGGGTATCTATATGTGGATATAGAACTTCACCTCCAGAGACAACGGATGCCTGAAAGCATATGTGGAAACCCCTGGGGACTTCAGCATCTGGTTCTTCCTCCCTTCTTCTGCCAGAGCATTTCGTTTGCTCCTGATTCTCCCCACAATAGCCACTCTCCAGTAGTCATTGAGAAGGGGCCAGATGCTGACCCACCTCTGCACAAAGGCTTTGTGGACTAAACACCATTTAAACTCTAAAGGCTTTTTCCATGCGATAGGGAGCATTGGGCTACCTTCCCAGATTCTGATTCTATTCCTGATGTCTCACTTCTGATGCCCCCAGCATATCAAGCTTCTTGCAATTTCCTGACTGTGCAATTTCATGTGGTCCTGTTCTGTGCCCCAGTGCCTTCGCAAATGCTCTTCCCATTGTCAAAATGCCCCTAAGCCATCCTGTAAAGCTGGTCCAAATATTTCCTCCTCCTGGAGTCCTATCTGATCTCCCCATAAATTTACCATCCTCTTCTTTTGGGCCCCAGGCTACCTCTATTATGTCAGGCATTACCCTATACGGAATGTATCAATTTACATGACTTCTTCCTTATTAGACGATGATTTTTCAAAAGCAGAGATTTTTGTCTTATTCATGTATACATGTACATATACATGTATACGTATGAATTCACATACATATTTGTATGCCTTCCCTGGACCTAGCTCAGTGCCTGGCACATAGTGTGTGCTCAATAAATACTTGTCAGATAAGAGGGTCTAAAACCGAAGTTCTTAATGCTGACTACAAATTAGATCAAAGGAAAGAGCAACTAACTCGTTCTGTATTAGTCAAAAAAGATGAGATATGAGCGAGCTGGTTCTTAAGAATGAGCAGATCACAAAGTCAAGGGTCTAAGGCAGGTATATTCTGCAGAAGGAATAGTTTATTCGAAGCTTTGAAAGCCCAAAGAAAATTGGTACATTTAGAGAATAGCAAATATTTCTAGCTGCCTGGTACATTGGTGGGATAGTGATAGGAGTGGGAAGGTATGAAATGTCAACATTCAGGGAAAGAATAAGGGTGCTGGGACTTCTTTGTCCAATGGGAATAAAGGGCACCTGGGAATCCCTGCCCATTAACCATTAATCATTAGCGTCCCAGGTAAGTGGGTGTCAGAACAGCCATTATCTCTCCTGTACACACATTATGATGGTGCCTTTCAGATGGATGGAGAAGTCGAGGGTCCATTTACAGTTCCTTCCAAATGACTCACAATAAATCACAATATTCATTATTCAGAATCTGGTTGGAATGAAGAGGGATGGTGAGTTGGCGAGGAATGGCTTGATTCCTGGGGGGAAGGTTGGGGGATCCAATGAGATAATATCAATAAAGTACTCTGATCTCCCTGGGGCAATCTGCTGCAGCTCCTGCTCAGCCATTGTGAGATCTGGAAAGATGTTTCTGAGTAGGGATGCCAGACTGCAGGAATGGTAGACAGAATGGAGTGGGGGAAATACTTGCTCCTTAAGTAATTTCCCTCATCAGCGTCACGGCTAGAACCATCCATGACAGCGAGCACAAAGAAACGCCAGTCTGCCAGTTAGGGGACTTAGGTCCAGACACCAGGTCTATGAGTCGGCTTTCCCTGGGAAGGAACTCACCCTTTTCCACTCTGAGCTACACATCAGCCCACATCAGAGACTGCCCAGGCTCCAGAGTCTGTTCAGAGGTTGGTGCTGAACCACTCTCTCTATGCCCTCTTTGTCCCACTTCCCGGCCTAATTCAGATTGCCAGTTGTGATAGAGGGAAAGAGGAATCAGGATCCAGAATTCTAAATTTCTGAACTTACTGATGCCACCGGCCCCTCATGGGTGTGCACCTAAAAAGAACCCATGCACTTTGTCCACCCCCAGGATGAGTGGGGAGGGTTAGGCTGCACTGTGTGAGCTGAGGTCATATTCTCTCTTCTTACCCTGCTCAGTGCCTCCTTTTCTCTGGGTCATTCCCTCCTTCCTGTATGGCATTGCACATAGACACAGGAGAAGCCCCAGTCCCATGCGTGAAGGATTCCAGAGACAAGCCCAAGAGGGTGGAAGAGTAAAGCATCCACAAAGAAAAGAGAACTTTAACTGTCTTCATTCGCCTCACCCAAAGCTTGCTCGCCTTCCCTGTGACCCAGTTTTAAGTCCCTGATGACTGTATGTGAACGTGATCCATTTTAGAATTCCTTCTCTTTACACATTTGCCTTAGTTAGGATGAAACTGCTGTCACAAGCGAACTCCACAATTTCAGAGGCTTAATTTTGTAGAAAGCTTGTTTTTATTCAGGACAATGTATATGTTTTTCTTCAGTCATGGGGAGCAGGTTAGGGAAAAGGGATAGGAGGTGCTATGGACTCAGTGTTTGTGTCCCCCCCAAATCCATATGTTGAAGCTCTAATCCCCAATGTGATGGTATTAAGAGGCGAGCCTTTGGGAGGCGATTAGGTCACGAGAGTGGAGCCCTCAGGAACGGCATCAGTGCACTTATGAAAGAGGCACAAGGGACATCATCTCTCTCTCCAATATGTGAGGACAGAGCCAGAAGGCAGTCATCTGCACACCAGGAAGTGAGCCCTGACCGGGAACAAAATCCACTGGCGCCTTCATCTTGGACTTCCCAGCCTCCAGAAACATGAGAAATACATTTGTGTTGCGTAAGCCACCCGGTCGACGGTATTTTTGTTATAGCAGCCTATACTAAGACAGAGGGGCTTGTGTTTCATTCAGGAATTCCAGGTGGCAGGCTCTGCCATCAGCGTCAGGTGACTTTCAAGGTCATCAGGGGTGTGAACATTCAGTTTGTAAAGGGGGGAGGGCATGGAGGATTAGGTGCGACTGTTGTGGGCCGGGTCTGAAAGGGGCATGCCGCAGCCCCACTCACGTTCCATGGACTACAGTGCAGGCAAAGGCCCCGCTAACCATGAGGAAGGCCGGGAATGTAGTCTTGCTACAGTGGCGGGAGCAAGAGTCAACAGGTTTGATGACCAGCTAGCCAGTTGCCATGATTTGGATCTGCAAGGTCCAAATTATGAAACGCTGCGTGAGCATCTGGCTTTAAGGGTACAGAGCTGACGTTTTGGAAGGGGAGCAGCAGCATCGGGTCTGAGTTAAATCAGTGGGAAATCCATGAAGACACGGTGAGGGAGATTAGATGTTAGCTCTAGCTCCAGAAATGGTGCTTGCAGGAACCTTATGTGCTGGTGACTTAGACACAGGGCTGAGGTCTCAGAGGCCCATGGCAATGGGGAAACACCATATGCTGATAGTTCTGGGTAGAAATGGCCATCGAGAAGACAGCCACACAGACAGCGGGACAAGCTTAGGGATGAAGGAATTACTTGAAGAGCTCATCTTTGTATATCTTAAGTCTCCGAGGAAAATGGTAGATATGTGTGAGGAGAGGAGGTCTGTGAATAAGGTTCAAAAATCCTCTGTGAGTGAAGGGAAGTGGCATGGAGGTTGGTAATATCACTGGGGTTGGGAAAACACAGTGGGGTTGCCTTCAAGAAGGAGGAAACACAGAAGGAAAACAAGAGTCAGACCATATTCTCGATAGGTGAGTGGAAAAGGACAAGATCCAAACCCCACTGGTGGTCCTGAGGTGGAAGGTGCGAGAGGGTGAGCAGCCTTCTTGAGAGGGTTATGCAGGATGCAGTGGGGTTAGGTACAACCAGGTCTCAGGTCAGATGAAACAGTAGATGGCGCATACAGGAAGCCCTGGAGGATAGGGAGCATATTATAGGGCCCAGTACAGAGGCAGTCCATGAGGAGAATGGCTTGCGACAGGGCCAGGGCTGCTCGAAGTGGGAGTCCGAGAAGATGGGAAAGGACTGCTGAGCTGAGGGAGACAGTGAGTCCCATTTTATGACAGGTGCATTTCACAGTATGTAAGTTACACCCCGATTTATAAAAACATGGAATAAAAGCCCATGCGGGCAATTTTTTAAAGGATGTAAGTTACATAAAAAAGTATCAACTATTTCCCTCAAGTGAAGAGACTTGGGTTATATACATATTTTTTAAAGGCATAAAGTATGAAGAAGATAAAATTACTCTTATAAATGTATATAAATCGCTAATATGTGAACAACAATGAATATTTAAGAAAAACCCCAAAGTCAAAGAAACAAATTATTTTGCTGCTGTTTTACTCACTTACATTAGACTTATCTGAGCTGGCAAACATTTCAATTCAGGTTGACAGAAAAGTGAAAAGTTAGTTTCGTTGGGGAAGGAAAAGGAAGGTTTCTACTTTAAAGGTTAAATTTCGATCGGGGAGCTGTAACAGTACTGTCAAGTAATTATTATTGTTAGTTTTGCAAATCTATTTCACTTTGAAACAAGTTGGGAAATTTCCGACTTAGTTTAAATGAGACCTCAATTCTCCCAGGCCTGATGGGCCACCTGAGGCAGGGTCGCCTGCTGAAAAAGTGCTGTGCTGAGTCATTAAAATGGCAGCTCCCGCAGAGAGAAATAACTGAGCCAGATTCTTGTGGCAGAGCTGTTCAACAGTAGGGGGAGGGAGGGAAAAGGGAAGCTCATTTTTCCAGGCAGAGCTGTAGGCTTCTTTTTCCTAGGTGCTCTTAGTCAATATTTATCTAGCTATCCAAAGAGTTATAACTAATCATTTATCTCTTTTGTCTTTTTGTTGTATTGCTCTGCCTTTCTGTGGTAGACTGAACTTGGGCAACAGGAGGAAGTCCTAGCTTCACCATCCCAGACTTTAAGATGTCAGAAGTAAAATTTCTGGCTAAGGTATGGCCCAATTGAGAATCTCGGGCAATTGGTACAAGACCTATAAAAAAATAAGGCATATGCTCCCTCCCTCTAGGTGTGGATTTATAGAGAGTTAAGCTTCATTAAGCATGATTTATTTTTCTGGAGTCTTTATTTTTATTTTTTATTTTTTTTTGCCATGGTACTAGTTTGGGGGATTGCTAACGTAGCCCTTCTCTAACTTACTATTTGCTCTGACTTTGGGCATCAGAGTAGTTTTCCCTGGGAGAAGAAACAGTTTTCCATTTGAAGTATAGTGGGACACACAGCAGATGTCAGCTTTAGAGTAAAAGGTACCACTTGCATTTCTGTAGTTATTAAGAACATGGAGGAGCCGAGGCCTTACACCACGCCTTTCGATGGGGGACACTGAATAAGGGCCTGGCCCAAGTCCCTGGAGGATGAGAAGCCAGAGGACAAGAAGTCAAAGGTCAAGCTTCCAAAACACTCTGAAAAGGCTCTTTCTGTGCAGATGTTCTCTTGGGAAGGAAGTGAAGGAAGTTCAGAGTGGAAGGGGAAGCAGACTTGGGATGCAATTCCAAAGGACCCCAGGGGAGCTCTGAAGCTGAGGTGTCCAAAACTGAGATAGCAGGGCTGGGCATTGACTAGTGACTGGACGGAGGCCATCCCCAGGAGGAGCTACCCTGGGAGAGGCAGCTCCCTTCAGCTAAGGACAATCCCATAGACAGTCAGCACGCAGCACTCCCAACAGCTGGGGAGTGAGTGCCTCGGGGAAGAAGGGGGATCTGAGCCGCACATCACAGCATTTGCTATGGGGCCACCCTTTGTGTCTGTGACGTTTACTGCTGAAGCCTTTCTCGGGCTCTAAGAAGTGACTCTTCTTTATCATTTGTGTTTGGATTTATCATTTGCATGACCCTTCCCCATCTACTGTCTGGTTTCACAAAACAATAAAATGCTAGATGGGAAAGGAATATGACCTAATCCAACCTCACAGTCGTAACAGAGCAAAGACTAGGGATCCTGGTCTTCTGACTTCCAAACTCCCAAGTGGTTTCCACTGTCCGTGTATTGCTGCCTCCATTTTATTCTTACAGTGCCCATGGAGAGCAGGCAGGAAAAGCATTTTATACATATATATTTTGAAAGATGAAGTGACAGCAAAGCTCACAAAGCTAGAGAGTGGAAAGATTCCAACCCAAGTCTGTTTGAGGACAAAAACAGGCTGTCAACCGTACCACACTGGGGCCCTCCCAAGTGGGTCCACCTCTATTTGGTTCAGCTCAATGATCAATTATCGAGCATCTGGAAACTGTGCTAGGCCCTGGTGATACAAAAATTAATTAGACACTACATCAACTTTCAATGAGTTCATCTCACTTAAGTGGGAAAAAAATAGAAAAGAATAGATCAGTTCAATGTCACTGAGTAAATGTTCTAAGACAACTAAACAATGCCATCAGGCTACAAAGGAGGACCCCAATTCAACCTGATGGCTTGCTGGAGGAGGCAATGCCTAAAGGTGTTCACATTTGAATGAGAGACCAAACTTCTCATTTTCCCCTGCAAACCCCAACTTGACCTTCCCTAGTTCAGGTAGTGGCTCCATCACCCACTCAGTGCCTGGAGCTGGGCACCTAAAAGAAGGGGCCAGAGCAAGGCTTTCCTTCTCCTTCACTCTACCGACAACAACCCGTCTGTCACTGAGAATTCATTAAGTTCTCTCATCCCACCCCCATCCCCACCTCTGTCTTTGTCTTAGTTTATATATCATGACTTGTTAACTGGATGAGTAAAGCCACCTCCTCTCTGGTTCTCTGTCCCCAATTTTGCCCCGCCCTTTTCTCTCTGACCATACCATCTTTATACAGGGCAAATATGACTCTGCCATTCCCTATTAAAAATCCCCCTATGACCTCACACAGCTCTCACCTGATATGAAGGTCTTGACACTTCTGTGGCTTCAGATACTTCCAGATACTGCCTGGAAGTCCTTAACGGAATCCTCTTTTATTACCTTACAAACTCCTGTTCTTTCTTCAAAACTCAGTTTGGACACCCACCTCCTCCAGAAAGCCTTCCCTGATGTCCCAGTCTGACGTAGATATCCCCATTGCACACCATATTTAACTCAAGTGAGCCCTTACCGCACAGTGCTATACTCATTGGTATAGTTGCCTGTCTTTCTCACTAAGCTATGAGCTCCTGGAAGTTAGAAGGTTGGGGTGGGAAGGCTTATTTGCTTTATATTCCAAGCACCTGGCACACGGAAGCTATTTAGTAATTGTGGAAGAGAGGCAATTTCAGGTAGCAGGAATAGCTTGAGAAAAGACATGGTGGAGGGTAACAATACGGTTGATTTGGGGGTACTGCATGGCAAAAAGTATCATGATAATATAAAGCAGGGGACAGTCAACTTTTCTTATAAAGGGCCAGACAGTAAATATTTCAGGCTTTGCAGCCCATGAGGCAAACTTGAAGACTTTGTGCTGATTCTTGTACAATTTAGTATGTAACCGTTCAGAAACATATAAGTCATTCTTAGCGTGTGGTCTGATCTGTGAGGGTCAGATCTGGCCTAGGGTTGTAGTTTGCCAACCCTTGCCACAAAGGATGAGTACATGAGGTCCACAGGGAAAGATGAGGGAGAACGCTGGAGAGGTAAGCAGCTGTCTGATCTTGGAGAGCTGAAATAGCAGGTGGTAGGTCTAGGACTTGCTTCCATAGTTAATGGTGAACCATCAAAGGGTTTTAGGTCTGGGAGTGAGATGATCTGATCTGTGTTTTATGAAGGCTCAGTTGGCTGTAGTGGAGAAGGGACTCTATTCATTTGGGTAAGCAAAATTACACCCACCCAGTCACTACCTTCTGATTCAAACACGCAAGTATCTCAGATGGATCCTGACACCATCTCTTTTCCCAAGTGAAGAAATCCTGGAAAGAGATAGGCCCCCAAGACTACAATTTCTTAAATCTTTCTGCATGAACTAGGGGCCCTGGGTTTGTGAGAACATGCCTAGAGGACAACTTTTCTCATACCTTCCAAGGAGAATGAATCAGGTCATTTAGAACCACTGGGATAAGACCCACAAAGAACATTTCCCTGTGGATCTGCACACCCATTTCTGCCTGGGTTTCCTCATGACAATGGTTATTTATCTGACCTTGACTTTCACATCAGTCCAACTCCCACACTTAGTTCCAAAACAGGACTTAAATCACTCAGGAGCCAAGCCAAGCCAGGCTAAAAGAGGAAGTAACCTTGGCCAGATCTGTGTTCCAGCACACTCTACAGACATCAAAACAAAGACAGGGTAAAATCTAATGAAAACACCCTCCAACAATGAAAGCAAGATGTTGACATCTCTCATTTAGGGACTGGCCCAAATTAAGATTTTCATGTCCATAGATGAGACAGGCAACTGAGTCAGAAGACTTTCCAGTGGAAGGTCTTAGTAGCAAATCAGATGATGACAATTACTGGCTGTTACAAATATGCACATGAGTTAAATGGGCATCTGCGTCTGGATGCCTGTTTTGACTCAGTGAGATGGCCTCCAGAATGATTAACACAGACGTCTGAGTGCCCACACCCACTGCCTGTATTAACTTTCCTTTACACACTTCCCTCCAAGAAAGCAACCTTGAACCAGACTCTACTGACCAGCTGAGGGTGGTAAGCAAGCTTTGCCATTGTCTCTCTGGTTCTACATTCTTACTCAGAATCCTTGGAGAGGAAATGTGTTTAGTGCTGGTGTGAGATCCAATCTGTTAGCTCCAGGCTACAATGAGACCAAATTAGTCATTCAAACACTGAGTCTTCAGTGCATCAACTCTGCCCATACCATCCCTCTATAATGCATTCAGGTAAAGTGGCTTTCTTAAGGTTCTACAAAAATCCTCTGTAGATTATGCCACCAAGGAAGGACAAAGGTCAGACTTGGCTGACTTATCTTGAGAGCTCTTGGTTTTAAGAGTTCTATTTGGAGTTGAGCTAATATGGATCAAATAATTTGAGGTTGGCCAACTTCAAAAGTTTTAAAATTATCTTTAAAAAGCAATCATGAAATGTATCTACCATTCCTCCAGAATAAACTGCCTAAAGTTTCGATGGCCAAATATTTCAGATGAAATATCAGAAGAAGTTGTACTAGATCCCTAAGGCTCTTATAGTCCTGACCCTCATATTTTAACATCTAATATCAAAATTTTAAATGGGTATCCTGTGATAGGCAATGTGATTGAGAGTTTGAATTAAAAGGAATCTGTGTAAAATACTGAGACTAGAGCACATATCTCACCAAACCCTTGGCTACTTTGGAGACTGACAGAGAATTCACATATTTTCTGCTGCAGCAAGAATCCAGTCCATCTACAGAGGGTGCCAAAAAAAAATGTATACACATTTTAAGAAAGGAAAACTGCATTCAAATTGTAATACTCAATATATACTGATAACAAAAGATGAATACAAGTCACGTTTGACTTCTGCAATTACAAGAGGTGCTCAAAGTGGTTACCATCAGCATCCAGACACTTCTGATTACTGTAAACTACTGCTTGAGCAACGTTGACCAAAGTGTCCACTTGTGTACATTTTTTTGGCACCCCTGATATAAGGAGAGAGAGAACCTTGGATGACAGGACATGCTTAGCTGGGGAGTCTTCTTCAGAATCCCAGGGCTTGGGGAGTTAGAGGTACTATAGCACATTTGTAGAGGATTATTTCTGGATTGCTAAATCACCTAGTGACATATTTTGAGGTTATCTAGTTAAGACTAGGGTACTATCGAAGCGGAAGAGGAAGCTGCAGGAGTAACAACCCAGACATCCCCACCACCACCACTGCCAGCCTCTCAACCCTTTTGAGAATTGGTGAACGGTGGCCTATGACTAGCTATTAGAAGTCTGCCTTCACAAGCTTCTACCAAGTCCTTATTTTATACAGAGAGGTTGGCTTTAAGGACCCGGACTTATATTAGGACAAAGATAAAGAGGAAAGCCTACAGCAGTCACTGTCAAAGGCCGATGTGTATGACAGACCAGGAACGCAACTCAGAAATCAGAACTCCTGGCCTCAAAATAAGCAATCATTTTCAAGTGTGGGGACTATGTGTAGAGGGTCATTAGGCATGGCAGTTCAAAGAGGGAACCTGTGTTGGTTTACATGTCAAAGGGCGAATCGACAACTTCCTGCTTACACATCCATTGGCCAGTAGACGGAAGGAGCCAACACCTAGGAAATATGTGGGTGACAATTGTTTCACGCTCTATGCCAGGCTTATCTTCACTATCCAAAGTCACCCAAATTATAGGAGAGAGGTTGTTTTTAGTATGTGGGTTCTCCACCAGAATCCACCAAATAAAGGGGAAACTCTGAAAATAATTTACTGTGCGAAGGCCCTAACCTAGCAGAAGTGCAGAAATCCAACAAAACTCCAAAGTGGAGATTGTGCATGGAGCCTTCCCGCCCCCTAAATGAGGGAGGTGTCAAATGTCTCAGGTTCCTCTTGCTGAGTAGCTTTTGGTGTCTGCTTGGCAGACTCAACTGTTTAGGGCAGTTCTCCTAACCAGATCGCGGGACAATCAATTATTTCATAGAACCACCAGGACTTCCCCTGGGCCACTCATTTCCGGCACTTTGAGCACATGCAAGAGCCTGAGTTTCTCTCGCTGGAGTTAGAAGAAGTTCTCGGTGGTCAGATTTTTTGTGCTTTCTGTGTTCACCTCAAGCTCTGAGCAGCACAGTTAGTTCCCCTTCAGGTGTCTCTTGGTGTCTTTGCTTGGGATCATAACAAGTGACGGTCATAACCAGAAGCTCTGCTGGACTGGGGCACTGACCCTGCAGACTGGCCAGGGCAGAATGGCCCATTGCCCGAATGAGGTCATCCCTTAGCTTTGAACTTAACCTTCCTCCTGGATGATTGCCACCGAAACCCAACCTGTGTTTCTAGACCTTGCAAGACAAAACTCTCATCACTACCTGAGGGCACCTCCCAGCTACACCACCACACATGGAGAAACTCCAAGGGACACTGCATCATCTCTTGCAGGAAAGAAGCTGAACTTTGGAGTTAGACAGATTCACTAGAGTGCCCCTGAGTTTGGGGTGGAAGGAATGGTCAGCTGATTTACAATAGTGGCAATTATTTGTCAAGTGTTCACTCCGCAATAGGCATTGTCTAAGCATGAAGTCATTTAAGCCTCCTAACCATCAGACGAGGTGTGTACTGTTTTCGTTCCTATTTTATACATGAGAAAGTGAGCACAGAGAAGTAAAGGAATTTGATACTCGTAGTAAGGGGTCAATCAGAGAGTGAAACTCAGGCTGCTGGCTCCTGCACCCCTGCTTCTGGCCGCTATGCCACAGAGCCCCTGCTAGGACTATATTTCATGATCTATCATTGAATCCTCCTGGGTCCTCTAGAGCTTTACTAGCCTCATTTTATAGATAAAGAGTTGAGTTTCAGAGATGTTAAGTAATTTTTCCAAAAATCACAGTTAGTCAGTAGTCAAGCAAGGATTTCAATTCCTGCCTCCAAGGCCCACACTTTCCTACGTATAATACAACCAATGTGTTCATTTTCCTGAAGTTTTGAAGCCTGTGAGAATGAGAGAGAGAAAGGGGGGAGATGGGAGATGGGAGAGCAATTCAGAAGGAAGGAAAAGATGGATATTTAGGGAACAATTAAATTAATGAAATATTTAATTTCTATACATGTTACGGATCTAAAGTTACATCATGTGAGGTTTGGAACATACAAATATATTATGTGTTACTTGGTTTACAAATAAAATGTCCATGCATTTCTTCTTTAATGACATATAAGTCTAAAAGAGGATTGAAACAAATTATGACAATTAAAAAACAAACAAAAACTAAGGCCCTTAGGGGATTAAAAACTCAAAGCCATGTTTTTTGCTAATTTAAAAAAATTGTCATGGTTTCTCTTCTTGGGTTATTACAGGGCTCTGCAGCAGTCACACAAAATTTGCAGTTGACCATTTGGGAGAAAGTATTTTGGTCCAACTGTGCAGCCTCCCTGCCTCACCCACAAAGGGTGGCACACTCCCGAGAGCGGCTGCCATTCATCAGATGGGCCCGGCTTTTAGAATCTGCTTTTAGAGCCACCCCATGGGGAAGGGCAATTGTTCCTTATGGTCCCAAGGGAAGACATCAGTTTGGCTGTGACAGTCCCCGAATCGAATGCATAATTGTTCTGGGGGAAGTATTATAGGACCAACAAAAAGAAATCGGTGCTGTATTATTTTGTAGGTTCCAACTGGTTGGATATAAAACAAAACAAAAAAGAAATTACATCTGGATGTGAAATTAGAGCATTTAACATTTCTATTTCTTTTAGACATTTTAATCTATTCCTCCACAAGGACAGCTAATGGTTGTCTAAAAAGCTTTTGCCACTTTTCTACTGCATTTTAAGATGCCTATTTTCTTTAGCTGGTCCTTCCAACAAAACCATGTTCATTTTGTTCTTAGGATTTATTGCCAAGGATACAGTTCTTAGAGCAATTTAGGAATTATCCAAAGAATTATTAAAGGATTTAAGAGTCTTAATATAGCAGTATTCATTTACTAAGGGATCCTTCAGGAAATTTTTTTGAATGTCTGGTGGTAAAAAAAAAGTCTTAGAAGAAATATTGAAGACAGGGGCTTCAAAATGATTAATAAGAGATGGAAAATGTAATTGGCATAAAAGAAGTTTTTTCATATATAGATTTACATGTATGTTTATTACATTTAAATTAGGCAAAATCTCTTGATAGTGTTATGCTATTATGTTTCCCCCAAATACATTCTATTTTCCATCATCACGGAAGAGATGCAGAATAAGTAAGCTGATGTGCGAGGATGGAGGATAACGTGCTTGTTTACAAATGCCTTTTCTATTTACAGTTCTATTCCTAAAGTGAATTAAGTTCTCCTTTGATCTCAGGCTTAATAACGAGAATGATTTGGGTTTCAAAAGTCATATTTAATATCAGAAAACCAGTCCTGTAAGTACTTCCTTCTGTTAGCTACTGCTGAATGAGCCAGCTGGTCTTAATTAAACAATCAACCTTGCGCATAGACGAGAACACAAAAGAGCAATCAGTGGCTTTGCTGCTGCGTCTTCCTTTTGTGCACATTATTCATCCATAATCTACGAGGTGCATCATCTCCATCTCCCACATATCACCCCAATAATGAATATGAGGTAAAAATGCTCCTCCATAGGGCATTTTTAACATGTAACAATTGTTAATATGTTTTCTGTCTCCTGTCATCCTCCATAGAGCATGTCAATAGCTTGTGAGGAAATGCTGTGACAGCTACGAATGTGGGAACAAGAGTCCAAATGGTATGCTCTAGGGCAAAAGGGGTTCCTAACTTGCCTGCTAAGGTGGTGGGTCTATTAATTGGCCAGTCTTTTCTTTCGCTGAGCACCAGCAGGTATTTTGGAGATAACGTCTAGGGTGGAACTGAACTGTGGGAAAGGGATAGGATGGTGACTTTTCCATCGGTGCAAAAGGAGAGAAAAGAAGGACCCCTTGTGGTTGGGCAATAAAAAAGGAACTGAGGAAGAGGGAGATGTCTAAATTTGGGATTCCAAGGCCAACGCTGCTTAATGCATGGTACAAACGACTAAGGTTTATCAAAGTGGACTCTGAGGTGGTATGCCGCCAATAAATCTCAATTAGTTTATAGTAATTCTGTATTTTAGCTAGAAATCAGAGGCTCATAATTAAATCCCTTGGAATCATTGCCCTTCTTACATTTTATGAACTGCAATGTAATGATAAAACAAATAAATTACCTTCCTGACATTTATTGATTATTATTTAGGGTGATAGGAAAAGGGGTAATGGAGGCAATTGGCAGGGACTTGCTTCTTTGTTCTAATTCCATTTTTGAAGACTCTTTCATTCTGTGAGTTCTTTATAGATTCTGAACTTCATGTGCAATTAAATCTTCAAAAAACTGAATAACAATTGGCAAGTTGCCACTCTGGAAAATATAATTGATTTAACAATACATTTCTGATTGCTCTCTCTGCTTCCATGACTTTTCCTCTTTCAACTCACAGTAAACACAGCCTAGCGATGATACTCTACCCAAAGCCTAGCTCTGAACATATTACTCACCTGCTCAGAAACCTATGAGGTCTCCCCAATACCTGGAAAATCCGGCCTGGCCTTTAATGACACCTGTCATCGCAGAGTAAATGTTCTCAAACTTCCTGAGGCCCTGAATGGATCCTAGATGTTTCCTCTTCCCTGCATTTCCTCTCTTCCTCTTGACTTGAACATCCATCTCTGCATCTACCCCCATATCCCAGAAATTCACTGCAGTGGCCTCCTTTCTAGAGAGCTTCCTATAGACCTATCATCATACATGCTCTTGAGATATTTTCTATCTCAGATTGATAGTGAATCATTCCGCCTTTTAATAGCTTTAATTATTTGTATTTTATTACCCATTCAAACCGATCAGCCTCCTAAAGCATGGAACCAAGCCTCATTCCTATGACTCCAAAACTGGATTCTTTCCACTGTTCCAAACTGCTCATTTCCTTTGCAGGAGCAGCAAAATCACTTGATGATCGTGTGTCTCCTTGAAATGAGCGACATTTGATTGGTGCTCACTGCTTTTTAACATATAGGTATCCCCTAATTCTGTCACCTGGCACCTATTAAAGGACTATGAGTCAGAGTGGTAAGACCCCTCCCTTCCCTACCCACCAAGGAGGCCAGTGCATCATAAGAAGGCTCTTATCATGCAGACAGTAAAGACTGTCTACATCAGCACATCCTCCTTAGCCAAGCAAATGCCTTTGCAACCTAGAAAGAGCTGGAGGGGATTTCCTTGGAACCTTGGTACCTGTATTAGTTTCCTGTAGCTGCTATAACAAATTACCACAAACTGGGTGGCTTAAAACAACAGGACTTTATTCTCTCACAGGTCTAGAGGCCAAAAGTCCCAAATCCAAGTGTCTGTCTACATGCTTTCTCCGAAGGCTGTAGGGGAATCTGTCCTCATCTTTTCCTAGCTTCTGGTGATTGCCAGCAATCCTAGGTGTTCCTTGGCTGGTAGATGCATCACTTTAACCCTTCATCTTCACATGGCATTCTCCCTGTATATCTCCTGTCTCTGGGTCACTTCTCTTTATAATGACACCAGTCATACTGGATTAAAATTAATCACTTAACTTGATTACATCTGCAAAGATCCTATTTCCGAATAAGGTCATATTCTTATTTATGGGGGGTTAGAACTTGAACATATACCTATTTTGAGAGGACACAATTCAACCCACAATAGCACCCAAAATCCTTCATGTACAGCTTACTACTCACAGAGAATTAAATAATGCCATCACTCGTGGTACTGCAGATTAGCTTAAACCTCCTCTCCACTCTCCGGCAGAAAGACGATAGTAACACCAAAATCCTTGAGGAAGAAACATTGCTTCCCTTTTTTAAATAATTGAGCCATAATTTTTTAATTACTAGTTTTAATTGTGGTAAAAATAGATATAAAATAAAATTTAGCATCTTAACTACTTTTAAATATACAGTTTAGTGGCATAAAGTACCTTCACATTGTTGTGCAACCATCACCATCTACTTTCAGAACTCTTCATCTTGCAAAACTAAAACTCTGTATCCATTAAACACGAATTCTCCATTACACTCCCCCATATGGCTCCTTGAAATATGGAACTTATCCTGAATGACTGATAATTGAGTTGTGTTTCTCTAACAAGGTTCTGATTTTACTTTATATACACACATGTTAATTAGAAGTGAAAACAATGGTGCTAGTAATAAAGTCTTTATTATACATAAGTATAATAAGGTAGTCTGGCTCAATTAAGAAGAGTTTTACACTGCTTGTCCCAGAATGTGGCCCAATTCCCTCATTGGACTGATGAAATTATTGCCTAAGCAAAAATGAATAGGGCCCCTTGGGGATGTTTGTGATAAATCCTCATGGGAAGGTGTTACTGGCTCCACTTAAAAGTGCATTCAAATCAACACTACCAACATTTGTTCATAACTCTTATCTGTGCCAGACAGTACTCTGGGCGCCGGGACACAGAAATAAATAACACATCCCCAGCTCTCAAGACCTCAAGTGCATACTACATACAGACATTGTTTTTTTCCTCAATTACCCTTTTTCATTGGAATTATATAGACATTTAATACCAGGAAATATCTGGCATTTTCTTTTCTTTTCTTTTTTAAATACAGCTTTTGCATCCTTGAATATTTTTTTAAAGGATGCTACAATCTTCCATTGATCAACTCCCTCCTCTTCTTTCTTCCTCCATTTAGTCAATCTCTGATCCCTGGTATTCTACATTTTATAAATAGTTCAATGGGGGTCAGCTTTGCGAGATTGGATGGGGTGCTTTGGGGGCATCAAGGAGACACTAGAAAATGTGGATCTAAAGTTCAGGAGAATTTTGTGTTGGAAAGAAAGTTTAAGGGCCGGCCCGGTGGCTCATGTGATTGGAGCTCCATGCTCCTAATGCCGAACGCTGCCAGTTCGATTCCCACATGGGTCAGTGGGCTCTCAACCACAAGGTTGCCAGTTCGACTCCCCAAATCCTGCAAGAGATAGTGGGCTGCACCCTCTGCAACTAACAATAGCAACTTGACCTGGAGCTGAACGGCGCCCTCCACAACTAAGATTGAAAGGACAACAACTTGACCTGGAAAAAGTCCTGGAAGTACACACTGTTCCCAAATAAAGTCCTGTTCCCCTTCCCCAATTAAAAAAAAATAAAGAAAGAACTTTAACAAAAAAGAAAGAAAGAAAGGTTTTAAGAGCAATTGGCTGGGGAGATCCAAGATGGCGGGATAAACATTATGCCTGCATCCTTCCACGCTCACATTAAAATTACAACTAACTTATAGAACAATCAACCTGGAGAACTAGCAGAAGTCTAGCCAAACAGAAGTCCTATTACTAAAAAATATAAAGAAGAAGCCACATCGAGATTGGTAAGAGGTATGGAGACACAGACTGGGTCCCAAACCTCCCAGTGGCAGTTGAGAATCAGGAGGGATATCTCAGCCACAGAGGTTCCCCCAGAGAAGCAAGGGACTCCAGCCCCCAACAACAGGCTCCCCAGCACAGAGTACTGGTGCTGGGAAGAGGAGCCCCACAACATCTAGCTGTGAAAAACAATAGGGATTCTGACTGGGTAGGATGGAAGGCTTTGGGAAACCCAGACATCCTCTTAAATGGTCCACGCACTGACTCACTCGTTCACAGGCACTTACCTTAGGCTCCAGCGGTGGTATGGTGACTCAAGGGACCTCAGAGACATACGGGGGGTAGACTGAGGTGTGTGGCTCTAGGGAGAGGACTGGAGGACAGCTGGCATTTTCTGGTGAGGAGTCCTCCTCTCCTACAGGCAGCAGGCTGACGCCATCTTTCCTATGTTGAGCCCGCCCCCACAGGCCAAATCTGAATCTGATTGGCCCAGTGAGCTCCACTGCTCTGCCCTGCTGACTCAGTTGGGACCCAGCTCCACCCAACTATTGAACCTACAGAGGCACTTTCTCCAAAAGCAGCCAGCCCCTCCTACATTGTATTCTTTCTTGGATGGACCTGGAGAGTGTTGTGCTGAGTGGAGTATGTCAGACAGAGAAAGACAGATGCAATGTTATTTCACTTTATTTTTGCCCCTGCCCCCCCAACCCCCCAGTTTTTAAGCCGTTGTTTCTCAGTCTAGTTGTAGGGTACAGCTCCCTGGCTCATGTTGATATTATGAGCCTGCGCTTCCCCCGGCTTAGGCAGTCAGTCACTGGTCGTTGTTCTGCTGCTCACAGCAGCTCTCATTGGCTGCTGGCCATTCACGATGGCTACCGGCCACTTATGGCTGCCGGCCAGCTCACAGTAGCACGTCAGCATACAGCAGTCCACAGCAGCTCACAGCAGCTCACATCGACCTCCTCCAGCTGTTCATGGCAGCCCAGCTCCAGGAAGAGCCGTTGTTCACAGTCTTAGTTGTAGAGGGCGCAGCTCACTAGCCCATGTGGGAATCGAACTGGAGGCCTTCGGCGTTAGGAGCACGGCGCTGCAACCACCTGAGCCACCCGGCTGCCCCGTTATTTTGCTTATATGTGGAATCTAAGAACAAAATTAACAAACAAAACGGAAACAAACTCATGGATACAAAAAACATTTTGATGTTTACCAGATGGGAGGGGGTTGGGGTATAGGTGAAAGAAGGGGAAGGGATTAAAAAATACAAATTGGTTGTTACAAAGTAGTTATGGAGATGTAAGGTATAGCATAATGGATATAGTCAATAATATTGTAATAACTATATGTGGTGTCAGGTGGGTACTAGATTAATTGGGGTGATAGATGGAAGGGGTTAGCAAGCACAGTGAAAAAGTTGAAGGGATTAAGAAGTACAAATTGGTAGCTACAAAAGAGTCATGGGGATGTAAAGTAAAGCACAGGGAATATAGTCAATGATAAGGTAATAACTACTATGTATAGTGCCAGGTGGGTACTAGACTAGTCGGGGGGATCACTTCTTGAATTATACAAATGTCTGACCACTATGCTGTACACCTGAAATTAATTTAAAATAATATTGAATGCCAACTTTGAGGACCTAAGCAATGAGGTCCAGAGCACTGTAATTGAAAAATTTAAAAGAGGGGGAAAGGGGAAGGGGAATAAGAGGCCCAAATTTCCAGGTATAAAACAAGTAAGTCATGGGGATGTAATATATGGCATAGGGAATATAGTCAATAACATTGTGATAGTATAGTACGGTGTCAGATGGTTGCGGACTTATGGTGATCACTTCTTTAGATATACAAATGTTGAATAACTATGGTATACCCCTGAAACTAATAATAATATTGTATGTTAGCTATATTTTTAATAAAAATCTTTTTCAAAATGACAACACAGGTTTTGAAAAACAAAAAATTGGTTGGAAGTGGTCAGAGGACAACTGGTGGATACTGCCTCCCCAAGAGACATCTCGTGCTTCTGCATCTTTTTGTAGCCTGGGGAGTAATTGCATTCCTTCCTGAAAGTGTATTGCCCAGAACAATGTAGCACATCCTTTCCCAGGAAGCGCTTGGACATCTTGAATCTCCTCTTGCTCTGCTTATTCTTAAAGGTTGCTATTCTGTCCCAGGTATTCTTTTATGATCACTTCATACTATCTCCCTGAACCATTTCATGTAATCCTATGGCTTTAATTACCATGTATAACTCATGATTCAAATGTTTAAATTATCAACACAGACTTCATTCCTCAACTTTAGAATCACTAATCCAATTGCTCTCAGACATTTTGATTTTGATGCTCTATTGGCATATTCCTTAAATATATCTAAGTTACCTAGCTTCCACTTCCAAATCTTCTGTTCATCCCATGGTGCGTGTGTGTGTGTGTGTGTGTGTGTGTGTGTGTGTGTGTGTGTGTGTGGTTTTATCTTGGTGAAGTGCACCCACATCCATCCATTTTTTTCCTCTCCCTTAATGAGACATGGTAGGGAGAGCAACATAAATCAGAGCCGCAAGATTCTCGATGCTCTTGGAATTAGATTGTCTGATATTCAGGGATATGTAAAAACACATGAAAGATTAATGGCACCATCTCTCATTCCCATGCCTTTTATGTTATGTTCCACATTGTAGTAGTGCATCAGAAACTAGGCAAGATGGAGATGTATATAGACTACCATTCCAAGAATATGCACATGGAAAAAATAAAACAGGTCAATATCCCATACTCAAAGCCAAGATCATCACAGCTGTTTCCTAGTGAGTCAGTACTTTTTGGTCCTTTATTTGACTAATGGGTTTTAGCAACTATTTATGGCTAATGAGAAGGGAGAAAAAAATGTCTTCATATAGCCTGTGGAATTTTATCAGTTTGACTCCCTATTAGTTTTCAACATTGAATGAAAAAAAGCCAGCAAGACATGAATTACCTGGAAGAGCTGATTTATTTGGACGATGAGCTTGTTTCTGGTAAAATCTTGGTGGAATGTACTGCTGGAGATACTGGACTTCTGAAAGAAAGTATATCTAATATTGCTCTTTGATAGTTATTAGTTCTGTTAGATCTGTAAAGGATATTGAGTATTAAGTGTCATAAGAAATGTATTAGCCAATTGACCCGACCCTTCCAATTACAGAAATTTAAAGACGTTCCTGAAGTTCAATGACAGTGGAGGAGATTTTGAGAAATTATCCCTGAATTATGAAACCATAAAGGAGTTTATTCAGAGCTATCAGGTCAAGAATCCAGAAGCAATGAGGACCAGAGCACTGGCCTCTGCATCATTAGAAGGGAGACTGTAATCAGCCTTTCATATCCCTGATGGATCATTTCAGTTTAGTGGGTACAGGGTTTCCTTTGGGATGACAGAAATGTTTTGGAACTGGATAGAGGTGCTGGTTGCACAACACTGTGAGTGTACTAAGTGTCACTGAATTGCCATTGAACTGCTTACTGTAAAATGGTTAAGTTTGTGTGTTGTATAAATTTCACCTCAGTTACAATTTTAGAAAATCCTGCCAGTTAATAGTAGTTGAACTCCCTCTTCCAACAATTTCCTATTTCTTTTGCAATACATTTCAAATTCATTGCCATGTATTCGATATAAGACTCTACAAATCTGGACCTGCCTGTTTCTCTCATCTCTCTTTATCCTCACGGTTGCTTTACTATACTCTGGTCACACAGCCTTTGGTTTCTTAAACACACTAAGTTTGTTTTCACTTCAGAGTCGTGGCACTTGATGTTCCCTCTTCCCAGACTGCCCTCCCATTGGCTTTATACAGGACCACCATTTTGTTATTCAGGTCTCAGCTCAAAGCCACTTCCTCAGACAAGATTTCCCTGACAATCATATGTAGACGAGTCTCCCCTTGAGTACTATGATACCACCTGGATTTGTTTCCTTTACAGCTCTTATACCACATGAAATTATTTTTTTTACTCATTTTTTACATCCTTAAATATCTGTTTCTCTCCATTAGAAAGTAAATTTCATGAGAAGAGGAATTTTATAGATTTTACTCATTACTCCATCCCCACTGCCTGGCACCTGAAGGTACTCAAAGATTATTTGCTACATAAAAGATTAAAAGAGAGGAAGAGAGGGAGGGAGGGAGAGAGGGAGGGAGGTATGAATGATGGATGGAAGAAAGGAAGGAAGGAAGGAAGACTGTTAAGTCATATCTAGGTTGGGTTGGATCAGAATTCTGTGATTGATTAGCAATGTCTGCCATGAGTATAAAACAGCATAAATGTGTCATAAAGGCAATGGCATGCTGGTAAATGTTTAATACCTAATTCTCAGAGTTGGGGCTGGGGGTGTGAGGTGGTGTCCTGATTTGTCGAATTTACTAGTTTACGTCATGTAAACATTTCCACCATGGCAGGTTTCAAGCAATCAGCAAGTTGTGAGCTGGCTCACAGAATTCCTGAAAATACTCAGCTCTCATGAGCTGGCATGAGCCAATTCCAGCACACCGCTGGAATAAGTGACACATACTTGCTGTCCCTGAGGCAGTCCTATACTTTCCTTTTACGGAGAGGGAACCTGAAATCCAGAGAAGAGAAAACCTGGCTCAAGATTACACAGCCAAGTATACAACAGAGGCCAGGTCCTTGTTTGAAGGCTGTTTTTCTTTGTGAAGACCTTCTGAGGCTGTCAGAAGGGAAGCACCAAGGGGCACACCTCAAATTTCTGACTTGAAAGGGTTTATTAAGAGCTGTGAGCAGTGTAGCAAAGGCTTCTGGCAAGGACCCACGCAGGTTCACAAACTCCTTGCTTGCCAGAAGTTTGACTAGCCAGAGGGATTTTCAACACTTGCATTTTGCTTGGCAAATGCTTTGCTATAAACTGTTGGCTTTCCACACCCCACCCCACCCGGCCTGAATTCAAGTTGCTTCTTCTGGCCCTATGGACCTCAACAAAAGGGCTAAGGATCTGACTGGTTGTAAATGCCACATTCATATCTCAAGGAGTAAAATTTAGGGACAGTCTTAACATTTGTTTTTTGTTATTCAAAACAGAATTTAATTCAGAATTAAAATGAACACCTAGGGAACACACACACACACACACACACACACACACACACACACAATTAGCAGATATTTGGTCCTGTCTAAAACATCCAGAGACATTTGGTCCATGCCCAAAGGTTCTTGAAATTTGGTCTTGTCAAAAATGTGCCTAGTTAATAGAAATCCCACTGTTCTGCAAGATTTGAATCCCAACCTGCCTACCTAACCCCATGTTCCATGACCAGCTAGGCTACTGAGATAAGAAGGGTTATTAGCAATACAGCACAACACAATTATTGGGCCAATAAAATATAATAGTATATTTATGTATTAATCCTGTAAACCAAAAGTATAAAGAAACATTATGGGCTATTTGAACTCAGAGACATTTTCTAAGCGTGGACGGTACTGACAGGACCAAATATCAAGGACCATTTGGCATGGAGCAAACATCTCTGTGGTTGTTTTGGGCAGATCCAAATATCAAGGACCTTTTGCTATGTACCAAATGTCTCTATGGATGTTTTGGACGGGACCAAATGTCCTGCCAGGCATGCATGCACATGTACGCAAGGAAAGAAACAAAATTCAGCACCCTTCTCTTACAACACAACATGCTCTGTTCACATCCCGGGATGTTCATGTAGTAGACTGTTTGTTCCCTGAGAGCAGGGAACTTTCATTACTCATCTTTGATTCTTCCCCCGATTTGAACTCTCAGAACCTCCCAGGCATTTCACACAGAGCTTGGTTGATTGAGGTGCTGATCTGAGAAACATGGAGACCTGTAACCAGGCAGAAGGAAACAGGAGATGGAAGACCTGGGTTCTAGACCCAGGCCTCTCACCGATTGATGGAGACTCAGACAAACCATTTCCTCTCTTGGGGCCTCAGTGTTCTAATCTGTAAAATGAGGCAGTTGGACTACAGAATCACCAAGGTCTCTCTCTCTCCTGTCTCTAAAAATTCTGATTATGGAACAGTTTTCAGATTGCATATTACATTCCCGGGGATGCATGCTCTAATTCTATATAAAGTTGGGTCTCTTGGATATGGTTTTTAAATATTTAATCATCCTATTTTTGGTTTGTTTTTGAGACGTAAGGTCATTAACTGAATTTTTGTCTTAACTTTTTCTGAAAAGCAAAATTAGTAAGCTATTTCAGAATGCAGCCCTGTTTACATTTGTAAGAGCTGAGAATAACCTCTGTGTAACTGAAAGCATATGGTCTTTGAAGCCAGGTAAAACTGTACTTTTAATCTTCTTCCTCTCCATACTAGCTGTGCAACACTGAGCAAATTACTTTGCCTCGCTGATCTTTGCATCCCTCATCTGTAAAGAGGAATGATTACCCTCTTTATGGGGGTGTCGTGAGGAGGAAATGAGGAAAAGCAGTTAAAGTGCCCAGCATCTAGTACGTAGGCACTCCACAAATACTCATTTCTTCGCTGCTTTCCTTTTTTCTTCCACATTCAGTTTAAGAATATATATGCATATAAGCCAAAGACATAACGTCACTGAAATATTTTTTAGTAATTACATCTAACATTTGGGTTGGATCTGCATAAGATACAAGATTACAGAAATCCACCCCCACCCCCAATATGGAAGCTCATTCTAACGACAGACCATGTCCTTCTCTTGGCTGCTGAAATAGATTTATCCAATAGCAACTTTATTAGTGCTTTTTACACCCAGCGAGGCTTGTCTATAAAATGGAAAGGTTCATATATTTAAAAACAAGAGGAAGGGAGAGGAAAAGAGGGGAGGCGGAAGAAGAGGAAGAGGAGAAGGGGGAAGAGGGAGAGGGGAGGAGATACGTGGAGAAATGGTCGTGCACGGCTGTCTCTGCCCTCTTTGAATGGGGGTTGATATGTAGGAAAACATACAGAGCAGAAAAGATTCTGGATCATCCAAAGCCATGACTGGAGTGGCACTGGTCACTTGTGGCTCTGGCCTCAAGACCAGCAGTTAGAAACTTCATTTAGAACCAGTCTTTTTTCCTTTTTACAGTTCTGTTGCACATAATTTTAAAATTGTTGCACAGTTTATCATTATGAATTATAGAAAAATAAGAAGAGAGAGAGAAGAAACACAATGAAAACATTATATGTATTTGCTTAACCTGTTATATTTGTTTACATGTTATATTTGCTTACAACTTTTATTATGTTATATGGCATTATATTTACACTGATGGGATTAAACTAGACATCATGCTTAACAACATCTTTCCTCACTTAATTATGAACAGCAATCCTCCCAAATCAATAGATATCAGCATCATCACCATTTTTTTTTCTTAGCCAGCTACGAGTATTGTTATGCTGTATGGGTGTAGGAATAGTTATTTAACCAATTTCCATTTTTAGTCATTTTGGCATTTTCAGCACCGTGCAAATCTACAGAACTACTTTGAAAGAAATTAGCCTGGCCTGAAAAGACAGACCTTAAACAAGTAGAAAGAACACATTACAACTGAAGTAAACTTTGGAACTCCATTCTTCCAAGCTTATGACACTCTACATTGCAGTGTACGTGACAGAAAGGCTACTGGAATTTCTTCAGCTGCTAAAATTTCTGCAAAATTTTTTTTCTTCTTAATGCCATAGACCAGGGGTCAGCCAAGTCCAGCCCACCACTTATTTTTATATGACCCAGGAGCTAAGAATCATTTTACATTTTTAAATGGTTGAAAAACATCAAAAGAAGGATATTTTGTACTCACATAAATTATATGAAATTCAAATTTCAATGCCTATAAATAAAATTTTTTTCACATCAGTTTCCAAATTTTATTAGAACACAACCATGTTCATCTATTCACATATTGCCTATGGCTGTTTTTGTGCTCTGATGATAGCGCTGTCTAGATGTGATAAACATTGTATAGTCCATAGTGCCTAAAATATAGTCCTTTATATAGAAGGTTTGCCGGTGCCTTACAGGGATTATTTTCTACTCAAAATTAGAATTTCTTATGTTCACAGTTATAGCTACCTAGTCATTAAAATCTGGGGCTTTATAATAATGTCTGGTCTTGGAGAAATCTTGGGCTTGTAGACCCCACTCTTTACTGATGAACTTATGTGACTTATTTTTCTTCTCCAAGCCTTGGTTTCTATAAAACAGGCAACTGGAACTAGATCTCTAAGGCACTTAATTTATTTATTCATTCAACAAATATGTGCTTAGGCCCTACGACATGCCAAGCTTCAGGTGAACTCTGGAGCTTACTGATAATGTGTGTGACATGGGACAATATTCTGTGATTTTCACTGAAATATAAATTACTGCCAACAAGAAAAGGAAACATAAAGAAGTCTGCCAGCGAGACATTCAGAAGAGACCCCAGCAATAGTGCAGGCAAATGACTTCCCCCCTGAAATTAAACCTAGAGTCTCAGGGAATTCCAAATTTAGTAACTTCCTTAGCAGGCTTTAAAGAGAAAAAAGGTGTATCTTCTGCCAGTACCTTCTCCTCTCTTAACCTTTCACCCACTCCAGTCTACCAGAAGAGTCTTTCCTGAAAAATATATTCATAAGATGTCACAACTCAAAAGGGACCACCTCGTTGACAGAGAGGAACCACAGCACACCTCGTTTTCATTGCAGCTTCAGATTTGTGGGACTTACTGATTCAGTAATTACTAATTAAGCTCCTGCTGCCGTGTGCATCTGTGGCTTGGGCTGTCCTGTGTCCAGCTCTCTGTACCCAAATAGGGCTCCTCAGTAGGTACCAGCACAGGCTGACTTTCTCTCTTAGCCCACCACACTGACTTTTTCTAGACTTCTCAGGCATTGTAAACCAAGGACCCTTTCAGGCCATGAATGTGTCTTTATGGGCATTAATGTCATAATAATAACAATGATGATGATGCTATCACAGCTAATAGTTATTGGACAGCTACGTTCTAAGCTCTGTGTTATATACATTATTGCATTTAATTCTTATAATAACCCAAAGGAAAATATCATTCGTCCAATTCCTGATGAAGAAAACAAGGCTCAAGGAACCTCAATAATTTGTTCAAAGTCTCTTGATGAGCTTGAGATACACAGAACCGGAATGCAAATCTGTCTGACGCTGATCCTTGTTCTTACACTACCCGCACCCCAGTTTTATTACCCTCTTTCCTTTGAACTCATACTCTCCCAATTCCTTTAAATTGCCTCCACTTTCTGCAATTTGATGCAATTTAATTCACTGATATGTAAGTTTCTACTCTAGGTTCCAATGAACAGCCCACCTTTAATTACTTTGAGCAATTTTCTGCTAAGCCTTTTTATGTTCATGTCTTGATTAAAAACAGTTGGTTTGCAATAGTCACACAAACGTTCTTATCTTAATTCTGATCTAGTGTCCCACATCCACGAGATTCTGTGCTCCCTAACATTAGGGGATCTCTTATCTCTATCCTCAGGGTTTAGCGGGTGTACTAGACAAGGAAATCATGGTAACAGTCACATCCTTGAGCCCCTCCTAATGGCTCTTGGACGTCCCACAGCCCCTGCTGCTGAGGCCGAAGCCTTAGGCAACCATGTTTTATGGCACTGTTTGCTGCTCTTGCTCTCTCTCTCTCTCTGCTTAAAAAAGAGAAACTTATTCCTCATCATTCTGAAGGCTGGGAAGTACAAGACCAAGGGGCTGGCTGATTTCAGTTGTTGGTGAGAAACCTCTTCCTGGTTTTCAGACGTCCATCTTATTGCTCTGTCCTCAAATGGCAGAGAAAGATCCTCCTCCACACGTCTGTATGATCCCCTCTTTCTTAGCACCTGACCCACGAGAAGCCAATCCATGCCAACGATTAATGAGTTCATCTAGTTCCCAAAAGCACTACCAAAATAGGGACAAACTTTGCTAATCAGAGTCTGAAAAATTCAAACCAGGAAATGCAGACAGATCCACACAATTGGCAATGGAAGGCAACGCTATAAAGTTCAAAAGAAGGGAAATACTAGGTGTCGTGAATGTGACAAAGGTCTGAGTAAAACAAATAAATGAGGTGGAGGGAGACATGCAGTGGGTTAACAGAGTTGGTAAGCAGAAGCAGTTTCCCTTACTGTACGTGGACCGGGCCGAGAATGGCAGCAATGATCCTTGCAGCCCTGAATTCTCAATGAGCTTCTAAAAAGTTTCCATGCTTTTCCATGAGCTTCAAGTCTCTCTTGTCATGTGTATCTTTTCATTGAACTTACCTTTCTGGAAGTAGCTTAAGTGAGTTGCAATACTTTGCAACTTCAGGAGCCTAAGTAACACAGGAAACATAACAACAAACAAACACCAAAACATTGGTTGACAGGCTGAAAGACTGAATGGTGAGCCTTCAGGGCACTGCAGTTCCTTGCACTGGCCATTGTGGGGATGTCGGTTTTTTTCTACCTTAACGTATAATTGGCACCAGAACCCTTGGGCATCAGGCCACCTGAAAAGCCTGTGTGTTAGCTACGGGCCTTCCAGCACAAACCCTCTGCAGTTCTGCAACGAGATCACCAAGGACCTTACACGCCAGGCGAAGGAGCTCAAATTCCATCCTGTTACCATAGCAATTGCCAAGAAGCAAATGAAGATATGCTAGGAAATGGAGCCATGGTACCAACAACTTCTTTATTAACAAATACTGCGCTGAGGCCTCTTCCCCGGTTTGCCATGTCAAACTTGGGCTCTTATTGCTGTCATTTCCTGGTAAGACAGAAAGGCATGGCTGATACTATTTTAGCAAAACATCAATCTCAAAAATAACGATAAATCTCTGTCAGCCACAGTCAACCTCAGGGGGTTGATGTCCTTTGCAGCCGGACATTGTTTCATTTCCCTGCTCTTATTAAAGGCTAGTGAATAACTGCTCCAAGGTTTTACAGTATCATTTATCCCTGACTGCCTGGGCTGGAAACATGTAAAACAGGAGGAGATCCAGCTTTGTGAGGGCTGATAGGACTCTGGGAAATGACAGTTTATCACCAGAGAACGCTAAGAACAGCTCTCCTCTAAGAATAGGTTACTTCATATGATCCTTTCAGAGTCTCCAGCAGGGATAGCTCATCGAGTTTATCTGTTACGTTGACTCCACTGGAAATGATTTGCCATCCCTCCCTAAAATGCTGTATAGAGAACTGTTAACTTTTGACCATGCTCTGTGGAGAAAGTGCTATTTTCCATTAATAATGTCTGACAGGCACACAGAAGGGAAAAGAGGCAGCATGAGTGCCATGGGTTAGAGGCAAGCACAGGTTCCTTCAAAGTATAATCAGTCCTTGCTTCTGTGACTCTACAACTCTGAGTCATCTAGACATGGAAAGATTGAGTCTTTCAAGGACAGTTTGTTACTGTCCTCAATTTTTCAAGGATGAGAAGAAGTGAGAACGTTTCTTGTTCCCGTCTTTAGTTAACCTATAGTAATGCCTTGATCTTGTAAGAAATAATTGAATCTCTTCCCATCTACAATGCCAGGATCTGCCATTTGCTGGCTATGTGACCTTCAAGAATATGTCATAATTAATATCCCACTTTCAACAATCGCTGGATAATCCAGACAGAAAATCATAAGTAAATGTTGGACTTGATCTATAGTTTAAACCAAATCAACCAAACATAGCAGGCATGTATAGAACATACCATTCAATATCAGTAGAATACACATTCTCCTCAATTGCTCATGGAACATTCTCCAGGATAGATCATACGATAGGTCACAAAACAAATCTTAGCAAATTCGAGAAGATAGAAATCATAACAAGTACCTTTTCCAATCACAATGGTGTGAAACTAGAAATCAATAAAACTAAACAACAAACTCCCGAATAAACAATAGGTCAAAAAAGAAATCAAAGGGGACATAAAAAAATATCTTGAAACAAATGAAAATGGAAACACAACATACCAAAACCTATGGGATGCTGCAAAAGCAGTTCTGAGAGGGAAGTTTATGACACTACACAGCTACATGAAGAAAAAAGAAAGATCTCAAATAAATAACATAACCTTATATTCAAGGAACTGTAACAACAAGGACAAACTAGACTAGACCCAAAGTTAGCAGAAGGAAGGAAATACAGATCGGAGCAGAAAAAAAACAAAAGGAGGCCATAAACATAATAGGAAAAAATCAACAAAACTAAGAACTGGATTTTTAAAGAGCCCAGGGCAAAATGTCAGCTTCAGTTTTCCAAGAGCAGCTGCAAAGCAGCATATGCCTTCCCCTACTGGGGATGGACCTCATGGTTTGTGGGCGTGGGCACCTCTGCAATTATTAGATGTGAAGCTTAGAATGTCGGGGTGTAATCAGAAGGTGAGGAGGTAGGAAAGAGAAAGACTGAGAGCAATACACTGGAGATAAGGGTACAAGTTAGAATAACAAGACCTAAATTGGATTGTCCATTTAAAGGGCGCGTGATCACAATGTGGTTGAGTCCTGCTTGTCTGAGAGTGAGAGGAATCAGAGGGCCGACAGAAGGGCGCCCGGTGGAATCCCCATGAGGAAGGAGAAAGGCACTTTTTATAAGGCCCTGGGAGAGGCTGGCAGGTACAGTCAGGCCCATTTCCTCAGGACGAGGAAGTATATCCAGAAAGAAAGTGGGCCTTGTCAACAAAAGACAGTCTCGCATCCCAGCTTTGCCACCTCCTGGATCTGCAGCACTAGGTCATTCTGAGCCTCAGTTTCCTTCTCTGTGAAAGGGCTTCTAAGAATACCTGTGGTGGGGTCGCTGTAACAATCGAAAGGGAGGGAAAGAGCCTACTTTGTACACTGGTACTCTGGTTTCTTGCTTACTGTGTACACTGGTTTCTTGCCTTTTTCTTTTTTTAGGGAACATTTGTGAAATAAATTCTGACTCAGATGAGGAACAGCCAGTCTCCTTTCTAATGGGACTGTGAGAATGCGTTTGCCTTTGATCCAAATGCATGTGATTCTAACAAATGCTTCCATTCCCAAGCACTCAGTGATTTGGTTTCAGAGTGTCTGCCATACACATGATAACAACAGCGATGTCTGTGGTCTCTGACTGTCATTCCTCCGTGGACTCCAGCAAACTGTGCATGTTGGTGCTTTTGAAGAACCTTCATTCAGACTTAGAAATAGTTGACTCTTCAGATATACTTGGTAACAGCCTAAACTAGAAATGTGACAACCATGGGAAAGTGGTATGCTTTATGTGCAAATTGGTATAGTTACTACAGGTGGACTTCAGATTTGACCCCGAGCTTCCTGGCAGCCAAGGCAAAAAGGTAAATGTGTTGGATTACTTAATTTTCACCATCTGGGAGGAGAAGGTGTACCCATTCTCACAACAATTTCTAAAACAAGTTTATTATAATGAATACCGTGACAGCTTCCAAAATACTATTTCTGCAAAAGCAGAAATGTTTTTAAGATGGCTGTTTCCCATACCTGTCCTCAATGAAGACCAAGGAGAAGGTATTAAAGCATAATTGCCAACCTCTTGATCATTAGGAAGCTAATATCATTATCAAGGATAATATGGTCCAGTAGCTTTTCAGTGGCCCAGCTACATACAAGGACAGAACTCAGAACACGCTGCAGAACCAATGGAGTGTATTTCTATCATCAACCGTATCCAGCAGATGCACAGCAGGAACAGCCTATGAATCAGAATTTTGGGGGCGGTGGGGCCTGAAAATAGCATTTTCTCTGAAGTTTCCCCTAATAATGCTGATGCAAGCCCACCCTGAAGAACCACTGATAAACTACCTTAGCAAAGGAGTGAAGCAGCTAGAGGTCAGGTCCTCCCAAAAGGACCACGAAGCTGACGGTCGGTGTCTAACCTTTTAGGAAAATGTACACAAACCCTTGGTTGCCCCAGATAATTTGAAAATCCCCTGCCCCTTCACTTGATGAGTCCTGGCACCCCCTTTTGCACGGTCTTCCTTCACTGTCACCTTGGCCCCCTGAGTACTTGTCAGCCCCTACGTCCTCTGCTATCTCATTCACCAGTGTGGCCCCCAAACCTAGAACAGCGCTTGCTCACTGCTTATTACAAAATTTTTGAATTAATGAACCAACACCTTTTTTTGAGATGACAAAACTGAGGTTCATAGAAATCAAGTGAGTTGCCCAAGATCACACATTTATGAACTAGCGGGGCTGGAATTCAACCACATTGGTTCCCTCTTCTGTAAAATGCAGACGATGATTTCTCCCAGAGCTGTGATCTTGCAGGTGAAATGCTTTACGAGGAACGCCATGGTGCTATAAGGTAATATTGCAACTTGTCCCACTGGGGGATACCCCTGGTTTCCCATCTCACCTTTTTATGGAGCAGAAATGATTCCTCCAGAAAATGGTACCTCCTGCCTGCCTTCCAGAATCTGGGAGAAGGTTCTAGCATAATCTGGCATAGGCCACTAGTCTTGGAGCAGTGTGGTATAATTGTGGCCTTGAAAAGACATGAATGTGAGATGTCAGGAGCCTCTGAGCCACACACACAGGACCTTGGGTTCTGCAGGGTCATCACCCATGGGTCAGCTTTGTCCACTTTTGGGGTGGTCTCACAAGGCCCAGGACCACAGTCCAGAAAGTATCCAAAGAAGGATAGCTTTGCCACAAAGCCAAAGGGGCCCAAGCTGAGACTGTTAGAGACCGAGGTTGCCTACGTGAGCTGATTCTGCTCATTCTGAGATGGAAGGGGCTAGAATCATTTCTTGTCCACCCATCCCGTCTGCCCCTGAGGCTGAAGGTACCACCTACAAGCCCCATAGCAAGTGCTCTGTGGATGACCCCAGGCCCAGCACACAGTTGCCCCTGACCTCCACTTTCATGCTGGCAACCACTTCTTGTGCTGTTTAATAGCAGTGAGAGGAGCCGTGGCCTGCCCTGGGGAGTGTCTGCAGAGAGAGCAGACACTGAATTGATTTTTAAGATTAACTGTCATCCCCAGCTGAGAAACAGCATGCACAAGAACTGAGCAATCTTCCTGGGTTTTCTCCTGCCTCAGAAATCTCTTTTTCTGCCAGGTGTCTGGTAAGGCTGGATTGGTGAGTCCTAGGAGGTCTTTTCCTGGCCTTTGAAGGATAAAGCCTTCTGATTTGTGAGCATGCAGAAGCACCAAGAAAACCTCCAGTAAGAGGGCTTACCCTGTATGTGTCATCTTTTTGCTGTGTGGTTCTAGGCAAATTACTTATCCTCTCTGAAACTTCCAATCTTCATCCAAAAAACATGGACTAGCAATACCTACTTTATCATGTGCTTGTGAAAATTAGAGATAATGTCTATAAAATGCCTGGTTCATATAGGCACTCAATTAAATGAATGGTGGCCATTATTCCATTCCCATCTCTCCAGTAACTGACATCACCCAGGGCTGTTCTCCAAAACTGAGTTGAAATTTTCAACAGGAACCATACAAAATAATAAGAGAAGTCAAAAAGGGAATGAACAAATAAATATTTTATTTGATGTAGAAAATTGTCACATTTTCATAATCCAAGTTCCTAATAGTTCTGGACTTTGGTGGTTGGCATTACCCTTCTTCCCTAGTAAGCTCACCTGTCCATCTCATCTCCAGGGAGTCCCCAGGCCATTCTGGTTTCAGAGGTCCAGAGATTTAGCTTATCCTGTTCCTTGGATCAATGCCAAAGCTCTTCCTTATTAATTTCAACCCATTCCCTTTGAATCTTTCATGCCCCAGGGATGCTCCTTTTGGCATAAGATTTCCATGTTACTTGCAGGACTCTGAGATCCATCTGTTGAGATACAATGAATGTTCTGAGCTATTAGCCATTTCAGCTTTGGCTGTCACAGGGCACTCTGTCCTGTGAGAACCAGCTTCCCTGCCATGTCCATAACCCAGCATTCAGTGTTTCTCACCTAAATCAGGATCACATCGGTTGCTTGTCAAAGATGCAGAGTCCTGGGCCACAGTGATGCCTACCCAAGCAGAATCTCCAAGGGTGAGGCTAGGAACCTGCCCCTACAGACTTCCCACGGAAGTCTGGGAACCACTCAAGTACATTAATAGGAAGGACTCTTAAAATGTCATAGTCCCCTCTGCTTTTATCTGCTGGGAAGAAGGTGCAAACAGTTGAGTGAGGTGCTTCACTGTGCAGAAGTAGTGCCTACCTGTGAGGGCCCCGCATGTTCAAGGGATCATGATGATGAATCTCAGTTCCACATTCAGTTCATCTATATATCATTTCGTGTAGCACAGCGCTGGCCAATAGAAGTGTGCACTGAATACTGAGGTTACATCAACCTACATATGATGGGCAAAGGGGAGAGAAGCATTTTATTTTTAATTGAATATTGCCAAAATGAACTTAGTCTTATAATATTACAGATTACTTGATATCCATTGAGAAAGGATTTGAGTGTGTGCGCGCACACACACACACACACACACGCACACTGGACTAGCAGAAACAAGTACATACTTTCTCAGACTTATGGTGAAAAGGGGGAAAAAAGTAATATTAAGAGCCTACTATGTGCCTGGCATTTTTATATAATTATCTCGTATAATCCTCCCAACTGCCTTAGGTAGGTATTGTTAGTTCTACCTTCAGATAAAAAATGTGGCACAGAATTTAATAATTGTCCCCATTTCCCTTAGCTATTAAGGGGCACAGCCCATCTTCAAACTAAAGTCTGGCCTATTTAAGACCTGCACCCTTGGTCTTAATCCTCTGCTTCTTTCTTAACTTATATTTGTGTGACTCTTTATATTTAACAAAGCATGTGTCAGGAGGTGAGAGTCTAGTAGGGAATATAAAAGAAATGGACAAATATTTATATTAGGAGGTTGATCTGGATTTGAAGAGAGATGCGGTATTATAGGGATTCCGAGGAGGTGGCAATTTGCATCTCACTGTAGGGATTTGGGATCGGCCTGGAAGGATGGGCAAGAATGTTCTAGGGGAGAGAGCGCGAGAGGGCATATCGGCTGACAGGAACAGTGTCAGTAACTGTATGGAGGTGGAAAGAGCAAGCAATCTAGATTGATTGGAGCAGCAGCTAAGGCCCCAGGAAGAAAGCAAGCATGGGCTTATAATATGGCCACCGGGCACAATTTTATACTTCTCCAGCAGTACTTTGCAGCCATGAAGATTGCAGACAAAAGAACACCAGGACTTGTGTAGGTAGAAATGGCCAAATGTCAATGCATAAGGGCAGGCAGGAAGTGTTCTACTATCGGAATAACTGGCTCTGAAGCCCCAAGGGCTCTACCGCTAGGGAAATAGCAGGAGGAAACAGGGAGGGACCATGAGCATATGAAGAATTGATCATTTAGAGGAGAAGCCCATAAGGAGAGGGATAGCAATTTGGATCTCTTCGGCTGAAAGGAACAGAAACCCCTAAATCAAACTCGTTTAGATAACAAGGAAATCGTGAGTTTACCCATATAACAAAGAGCCCCTAGGTAGGGCATCACCAGACAAGGGCTGTGAGGGCTCTGACTTTGCTTTCCTTACAACCCAGAGGCTCTGTCCTTCTCTATATATTGGCTTCATCCTCTGGCCAGTGGCAAAATGGCTGCAGAATTACAGAGGTCCCTTCAGAGAGCACATTATTCAGAGGAAATCAGGGACTGTCTCTTTTTTGTGTCTCTTATTAGGAGAAAGGAAATCTTTCCCCAAAACCATCTGACAGACTTCCTGTCATGTTTCATCAGCCAGAATTAGGTCACATGCCCATGCCTAAACTAAACAGAGTACAAGGTAGGAATTCTCATGGTTGACTTATCATCTGGGGTGAAACAGATATTGGGGACTCAGTTAAGTGGTCACTATAGGGGGAAAACGAAGGAACCCACATGTTCTTTCTAAGACTGTGGGTGTTTCTCAGACATCCCCTCTTTTAGTTCTTTCATCCACTCTCCGGGCATATGCTGTTACCTTGTCTGTATTAATAAGAAATCAGAGGCTCTGGAAGGTAGGCCACTGCCCAGGGCCACACATCTCTACTGTGCTCCAAAGCCCCTGCTCTTTTCATCACTCTACACTACAGACTCGGAGTAAAGTGGAAAGACAGAAGCTGTGCTCAGAGAGGGGATTTTCAGTGTTAAATGTCTTACATGTACCAACATTCCTTTTGAAGTGTTACACGCTTGGTTGGCTTCAATGAAGACCTCTAGGACTGAAGGCTGTGAGAGCAACAGTTGAAAACATCATCAAAAATAGCAACTCCTCAAACAGGTAGCCTTCCCCAGGAAATCATCCTGGAAACAGCCGATGGGATTGACGGGGGTGGGTCAGGTACCAGCTACTGAGGGGTCCCATGACAAACCACACAAATTGGACAGCGGGTGAGGGAAGCTGGGTGAGGAGCCAGCCTGCCTGACCAGGTTGGCTCCGACATCATTGTTTTCTTCTGCTCCCCCTCTTACATCACACCAAACACAGAAACACGTATCTGCCTATTTCCCTGTCTGTCCCTGAAGAGCTACAACTGCACAGTTCATCCTCTAGAAGGTGGGAGCCAGGGAGGGTGATGTTTTCTTTTCTCCTGGGCATTCATAGAATGGGAATCCTATGTAATGGAAGCAACATGAGTGATCATCTAGTTATTTTGAAGTGGAGAAAAATCCTGGGAGGCCAAGTTACTTGTCCTGGGATGGTAGCAGAGCTGGACTTGAAACAAGTCTCTCGTCTACTGGACCAATGCCCTTTCCACGAACTGTGCTGCTTTCCCTTATCTAGTCGACAATCAAAACGAAAAGCAGATGTCTTCTCCCTTGCTAAGAGAATCCCAACCCCACTGCATTTATGTCCCAGTATGAGTTAGCATTCTCCCAGAGTCCCCACTGAAGTGGCTGCTGACTCTTCTCAGGGTCAGTAATGGCTGAACAGTCTCCATCTCTCTACCTCAGCCTTTACAGAGCAGGGTCTCCAGGGACTATATTTCACATTTTACTCTATGATTATTTCCTGGGTTGTTGTGCCAACAGTGTCCCCTGACCTCTAGAAACTTAGTGTAGTTTTGCACTTTAGACATTTAATCCATACTATACATTAACATAAGGCAAAAGCATTAGGAATTATCAGATTTGACGATGTGAAGACAGAAGTGGCCTGGAATTTTAACTGCTCTCTATTTAGGGAAAAGGTAATTGTAATTCCTAAGGAGCAATGAGCTAGATTTTGGACTCATAGAGTCAGAGTCAAAAGAATGGGAGGATCTGAAGGCTCCCCAGTCTTGGATTTCAAAACTTAGAAAATTCTAGGAGTTGCTCTGCCATCCTACACCCATCTCAAGCAGTTGAGCTCTCATCTAGCTTGACTTTGAGTCCTAATGGATCTTGGTGACCAAAGATGAACTTATATTGTAGGAGTTTCCAGAACCAGCCTCCAGGCTTCATGTACCAAAGGCTGGTGCCTTTTCAACAGGAAAAAGCAAATGGAATTAGTTCAATCCTACTACTCACTTGAGAAGACTTGCAAAATGCTGTTAGGAATATCTGGTGTTGAATTCAGTTGAGAGTGATGGTAGCACATGGACGTGGTCAGGCTCTCATCTTCTCCTACAGGATCACTGACAATGTGGCATACTCCTAGGGTCACGCCTTCATCCAGTGCCCTGCATTAGTGGTGAATTGTAATTCTGCCTACTCTTGTTCTCTTCCCCACAGTTCATCATACTTCAAGGGTGGAGAGCCAAGCTGTATTCATCCTTTACTCCTCCACAGTGCCCTCCAGGGCCTGGACTAGAGTGAAGCAAGCCAGGCAGCGAGGGCACAAAATTTAAGGAAGCACTTACTCTGAGCATCCTTACACTCTAGGTGCCTGACTTGCCTTACCCTTCTCCCTACACCATCACCCTCCTGTGTATCTGACATGTCGGAGATGGGCGGTGAGTATGTTTGCATAATGTTCACTCTGCTACTTGAAATCCTCAAATGTCTCCCCATCACCCATGGGATGAAGCACAAACTCCTGAATATGGCCAACACAGCCTTTTGTGAGCTCGTTCCTGTCCCCATCCATAGCATCAGAGACCCCCATCTTTTGCCTCATTTTACTCTACAGCAACACTCAACTCCTTGAGGTCCCCTCCCATGGAGTTTAAAACAAACTTGGTACTCAGTGAGAGATTGCCAAATGAATACATGTGCGAGCTGAAACACTATTAACACACTGATGCCAAATGATGGAGGGAATAGAAGACCTGTGGAAGAGGTGTGGCAGAGGCTAAGAGGGCAGGCTCTGGATGTGATCCTGTCTCTGTCCAGAGCTCTGTCCATGGACAACTGATATTTCCTGAGCCTCAGCTACCTCTTTTAAAAGGAAAAAAGAAAAACACCTATTTCATTGGTTGCTGTATGTAGTTTTTTAAAAAAATAGTTCATGCAAATCCTTAGCACAGTGGCTGACACATATAAGTGCTCAATAGTGGTCATTAATATTCTTACAAGTTGGAAATAAAATCCAGTCTTAGAGAAGTATTTCTAAATCTACTGACTACAGCTGAACTTCAGGAGGTGACAGCGACATAGAGCTAGCTAGCACTTAGATGCAGCCAGTCATCCAGAGAAGTCCAAGTTCTCTCCTTAACAGGTGCCTGCCAAAACCAGGATAGCAAGACACCTTTCTCATTCTAGACTGCAGACGTGTGCTAGAAGACGAAGCATAGAGTCTAGGTTTCCATGTATCAGTAGCAAGACCCTGCCCTAGAATTTGTACCTCATTACTTAGTGTCGGAGCCTTGAAGAAAACATGTAAATTATGCAGAAAGGCACCATATTGTTGGAGGCAAATGAGACCTTCATTATCTCTGTGTGAGCAGGGCTTAGCCAACAGAGCAGAGAGAAACAGTAAACCCATCAAGGTCTGGCAGCACAGATGGGCGCCCAAAAAGGTTCCAGGGACCCTCAGAGCAGGGCCAAACACTGTTGTTATTCAGCCAGTTAACACATGGCTAGGCACATGGTGTGTCCCTAATGACTCTGCTTCTCTTCAGCCTTCTCCAGGGGAAGCTGCTCATCTGCCCACAGTCCTCCCACCATGCCCTGAAAACACACAGCCTGGAACCAGCGGGTTCATAGTATTTTCCTAGTCCTCCACTACCAGTTCTAGAATTTTCCATTCCCACGTGATTCAAAGACCCTCCTGTCTCAATGAGTCCCAGCATCAAGCTATACCATTGTCTCCTACCCCCATCCCTCTTACACATTGACTATATTAAAATTCATCCCTTGTGTTTACTGGGAACTACAGCATCCAGCGCCTGGCATGACATACATACTCAACATTTGCTGAACGTTGGCATTAGTTCACAGCCTTACTCTCCACCCCCAACCCCTGCTACCATCTCATATGCCCTCAAGAACTGTTGAAGGATTCTTCCAGGATCTCGTCTTCCAGAGTCTTGCTTAACTTATTTCCATAGCCTCCTCTTCCATTCCAGGAACTCACATGTATGGCCTGCCAACATGTACCTCTAAAATCTTGACCTCAAAAAAATCATCAATCTGACCTCAATTTTTCATTCCTTCCCTTCTCCAATTCTTTACAAACTTGATCCAAACCATCAGCCCTCTTCTCAAGACTTATACTACATCTGTTCTCCCACTACCTCAGGCATCTCTTACTTCACAAAGGAAAGGTCACCACATGTAAATTCCCCACAGAACCTTTCCCACTCACCTCCAAAATCATATATATTTTCTTTTGTTATTATTTCCTCTCTTGTGTCCCCTTAGGAGGGAAAGCTTCTTATAGCAATAATCCTTCTGCTCTTGCATTCTATTGTTGTCTTCTTGAAATAGTGAACATTTCAGCAACCTGTTTCTTCTATCACTCTACCTCTAAAGTTACTCCCTATTTGTCAAACCCAGTGAATTTAGGTCTTAACCTTAGTTGATGTATGTGAAGGGCTTGACAAAGTGAAACACATCTTTCTTAGAAGCTTCTTTTTCTTCTGAACTAACACTCACCTTGGGTCTTTCTCTGCCCTCTATATCCATCCTTGCAGGTCACTCTCTCTGGGTCTTTACCTTTGTTCACTCTTTAAATTCTGATGTTCCTGATCCCCGTCTCTTCCCATTTTGTATCCTCTTCTTGGGTCCTGGTACCCACTCACATGGCTTATACTGTACTTGTGTGCATATCATGACTCCCAAATCTGTTTCTCCAGCCAAGGCCTCTCCCTTGAGCTTCAGACCAGTATATACATGGAAACCTCCACCTGGATGACCTGATAGACTCAATACACTCAAGAGTCTGTGCAGTCTCTTCCTCAGCATATGCACTCTGCCCCTGTGTTCTCCATCTCACTTACTGGCCCCACTGTCATTCTGTCTGAAGCTCAGACATGTGAGTGACTAGGCCACAATCTGGTCTGGTGTTCTTCTTTCTCTCAGAGTTTGGATATGGAAAGGCTGGGCCCACCATGGGATTGACTGCAACAGTTAGCTGTAAAACAGCTGACCCTCAGGTGTGACGGATCTCTAACCTGAACAAGGAGGAACTTTCAGCCAGGATGGAAGGGAGGTGATTACTAAGAAATTGACTGGAAGGTAGGGACCTCTGGCATCTTGAAGAGAGAAATAGAAATTGAGAAGTCGGAAGTCGTCACTGGCATTTACCAGCAGGAGACCCAGGTACCATTGACCCAGGAGACCGACACCACTGAAGGCCATTCTTTTAGGAGGGTCTATACAGTTTGGAAAAACATTTTGAGTGCCTATATATCGAGCTCTTGGATGGGGTTAGGAAAGAGCAAATCCTGGTCCACTTCTCTACACCCTCCCACCATCCTGCCAACTTTCCAGCTATGACTTGTGAAAAGCAAAGAGAATTTTATGTTTGCAAATGAAGATCAAAAGTAGCTACAGCCAAGAAGACCTACAGAAAATTCATATGCTAGTAAGATCAGTCCTACAGTTTCCACTTCTGTCTCCTTGTATAGCTGATTTAAGTATTCTGCCTTTGTCCTATTGCAGACATTTCTATGAGGATATAGCATTATTGACATAGCATTATTATTTTAGTGATGAAGATAGCATTAGTATTTTAGCATCCCATACCAGTCACAGGTAATTCACTTCTCTGAGTGGTAAATGTGGCATGTGAAGTGCCACATCAATTCCCAAGGCAGGACAGGTTGCAAACTTTGAGAGCAGCCTCTGTATGTTGATTGAGCTCTGTGCGTTCTGATTGTTGAATTTCCTCATGGTCTGAGTGATCCAAACATCTGACAGTGACACACATTTACCAGAGCACAGGTTGCAGTGACTATTTCTGCTGTGACGTGATGGTAGGGGTGTTATATGTGGAATAGAGCACACATGTTTTACTTTGTTTTAAGCAAATAGCCAGTTGAACAGATTATGCAAATGAAATATCCCCAAACACATCTCTGAGTAGAACGTGTGGACCTGTACATATTATAGCTGAGGAGGTCCCACTCTCATTTCACACATGCAAGGCTATAAGCAGTATTACATTTTAAAATGTTCTTTTAATCAACAGTCTGCACACCAAGTCCCCACACTTCCAAGCTATGAAGAATTCAACTCCTTAGTCTTCCTGGGACTTTCTCCCATAGGACAAGGTACTGGGATTTTATGTAGTGCCACTAAATTTAGGAGCCTCCCCTGCCTGAAACCATTAGTTATCAGTTTATGCTGATAGTTGAGACACCCATTGTCCAAATGCATGTGGTCCCTTTGGGTCCACTGCTTCTGTTGCCTCTGGGGAAAAGTAATATTTTTCAAGTCTGGAAACCAGGCAGCCATTCTCCTCTGAGGCCTATAAGGATCAGGGTGCAGTTGCCCATTCTCACTGCAACTCCCTTTCTCTCCCTGTTTCCACAGACGCCTGCTTTGATCTCTCTTTTGGGGTTTCCCTTAATAACAGGATGTCTCTGCCCCTGCCCTCAAGCACAATCTCATCAGTGGGTATAGACTTTTGGAAACAAAAGCCAGGAAGGGATGTCTCTTGGAGGCCACTTCTGCTTTCTATTCTATCACAGACCTCTTTTGAGACAAGAAAGCACACAGTCTCCTCCCTGACTAAATGAAGGGAAAGAAAAGAACATAGAGGAGAAAAATATCAATTTGCATCTCCAAAGCTGACTTTAGCATTTAGAGTTTCCATCAGTGTGCACTCTGACAGGTCAGTTACCCACGGGAAAAGTAAGATGAGAGCCTTTGGGGAGCCAGCTCTTGGATGGTGTCATGGTGGACTGGTACCACTACCCCTGCTAAAACTGTTGTTTGGTAACATAATAAGTGATGTCCTAGCTTCAATTCCAACACAAAAGCTGTGTCTTACAGGAGGATTTTTTTCACATATGTTATTTCACCTGAGCTCCTTTACTATGAGAAAGGCTATATTATACCCATATTAATGATGGAAAGACCAAGGCTCCAAAAACTAAAGCCTTCCAGCTAGTGTGAGGTGGAATGGGATGTGAACCTATGTCTATCTGACTCCTGGATTCTTTACTCCTTGCACTCCTTGCACTCTGACTCCCTTCTATCTCTGTCTCAACAGGGCTGCCCACAACCAGGCAGTCTTCCGTCCGCCACGTGAGGCTGGGTAGCACACCTTCTCTGAGCCCCGTGAGTCTTTTGGCTATGCTGCTACCTCCCTTGGAGCATGCTTTCACCACCCAAATCCAGCTCAATGCCCCTCCCTCATGATCCCCCTTCCAGATGGCTGTGAGCTCTGTCTCTCTGTGTTTCTTCAATGCAACCATTCCTCGATAGTGACCCTTACCTCATCCTCCCTTGTACTTTGGGATTTATATACATGTCCTTCAGTATACTGTAGTCTCTGGCGTGGCATGACCATGTCTGATTCATTGCTACACTCTCAATAAATAAGGCCCAATACCTTATTTATTGAGAGTATACACAAGGAATCTTTGCAGAATAGAAGGAGGACGAACAGATACATGGGTAAAAGAATGAATGTATGAGGCAGGGGAGGAATGAGTGAAGGGACTGTTGGATTGAGTTGAGAATGAACACCCATAGATTATGGCAAGAATCCCAAACAGCCATTATAGAGAGTGTTGAGACAGAGATCGGATTCACTGCAAAGAACGATGGAGAGAAGAAACACATGGAGATTAAGAAGATGCCAAAATTCAAATATGGTTCCAGGTGTGGAAACTGAAAAAACACTGTTCGGGTCCCAATAATCCATGTTTCACCCTGGATTCACGCTATGGGGATGTGGTTACTGGTTTTCTTGGAACTGTTCACTTCTATAAGGCCCTAACCCTCTTCCTGCTCATTAATAAAAGCCATGATACAACATGATATTGGAGAATAATTCTGGTACACTCACAATGTGCTGGGCATTCTTCACACATCACATTTAATTCTCACAACCACAAAAGGAGACATGTACCGTTATTTATCCCACTTTATATAGGAGGAAACTAAGGCTTAGAAAAGTTAAATAATTTTCTTAAGGTCACTCATCTAATAAATGGCCAAGTCAGAATTTAAACCCATGTCATCTCTGGCTTCAGAGTCATCCCTCCCAATCACCCTCCTATCAAGCTTTCCAGCACATTCCCATGGCTGAGTAAGTTTCCATTCACTGAACAGTTGGCTTTGTCATGCACTGAATACTCTGTGGACATTGAAACTTCAATAATCTCATGGTGGAGACACTGTTTTGATTCCCATTTTATAAACAAGGATGCTAAGGCTCATGGGACAAAGTGACACCACCAGAAAGTGACAAAGCTGGAATTTGAACCTAAGCTGGCTTCTTCCAAACTCATGCTCTTAACCATAATATCCCAATGGAAGCACTCATAATATTCTCTCGTTTAACAAGTGGTTAGGGGTCATGGAAAGGGTCCTGTGTTTGAAACTACATTGTGCTCTAGCCTTGGTTCTTCCACTTAGGCCTGTCCCTTGGCAAGTCATTTAACACTTCTGGGCCTCAGTTCCCTATCCATAAAATGGAGCCAATCATGCCCCTTGTAGAATTATTGTGAGGGTTAAATGAGAAGTCAGTGCTGATAAAAACACTGTGCAAATCTTTATTCCTGTGAAGTAGAAAGGGGTTGGTAGATATGATTATACTTGGCCTGGGAATGGATAAAATGAGTCTCACAGAGACGAAGTGTCTGATCTAACCATCTCACAGAGAGTCTGTTCATTAGACCAGGAATAAAGCCCAGATGTCCCTAGGCAGAAGTCCATGTGCCTTTTGCTAGGTGGCCAAGGATCATTATTTGCGAGGGTAAGATCCGGCCGGCCCCACAGTGCTTCTTTAGTTTCAGTGTACATCAGTGTTTCCCCCTCCCACACCACCCTGCTCTTCCAGGGCCCTTTGACATTCAGGGTAAAAGCCTTTTTCCATCTTTCCTTGGCTTAACTGTTAAATTAAGTGGTCTTGTTCTGTTAAAGAGGTCCACCCAGAATGAGCAGTTTTGAGAAAGGCAGCATGAATCTGGTCCGGTATGCTTGAGATCCTCTGCTAATGAACATCGTTTTGGAGCTGCTTGGGATTAAGCCATTATCGGTGCCATCTTCACCTGGCCCTTTATGGACCAAAATTCATTCATTCCAATTCCGTGCTTAACTAGGAAGGCTTTACAACTCCTTTCCCCCCTGGTATCATTTCTCTTCAATCTCCGGGACCCATTATGCAGCAATTTTGCTTTCTCCAATTTCATTTTCACTTTCAAAGTGAATGTCATTTGTCAGGCAAACCACATATTCTTTGGATCCCTATCTGTTAAATTATTTCTGAACTTGACTTTTTTTTGGCCCCATTCTGGCTGACCTAAATTCTTCTCTGTCTTCTACCATTTCCCCCTTCTCTCTGAAGGCAGCCATTTGTGGCTTCATTGCCTAAAGAAGCTGTTTCTGGAAGCACTTATCTGTTACCCCAGTTGGAAAGTTATCATTCCTATCTAAATTAGCTAGTGTGATCTTTTATCTGAACTCGAGGCAGAACTGATCATATGTAGAAGCACTCTCCATCAGGCCTCAAGACCCATCGCAGCATCATTTTCAGATGATTCTCTTTGGAACTAAGATTCAGGTCCTCAGTGTTTTGAATGCAAAGGTGTCTCTGTAGCCACTTTTCAAAAGGACCTGCCACTCTTGCAGAGATGATGTCTGGAATCCCAATTAGGCCATCTCTTGTCCCAAGGCCATCTCAGAGGAGATGTCCTGTGAGGACCCCTGGTGTTTTCTGTCCTGTCGTTGCCAACAGCACACAGAATGTGTGACGGGGGTGATGGGGGAGAGCTCCAGAGTAGCAAGTAATGATTTCGTACAATTCACCTTCAGGGGTGGCAGCAAGGAGCTTTTACAGTGAAACCATGACTGCTAACATATGTTAAAAATGATCTCATGAGAGAACTGGCAGCCCTGTTCTACCCCAGGTTGGACAGACCATGGATAGAGTGTTATTCTAGGTCTGAAGTACCCCAATTCCGGAGGATGTGACCACATGTAAATTCCACAGAGAATAACCGTTTGTGAAGAGACCAAACTGTGAAGGATGGCTAAAAGAACTGGAATGTTTAGCCTGGAAAGGAGAGCCTTTTGCAGGGATAAGCAGGGTGGAAAATTCTATCTCAGACTCCTGTTTTACAAATTAGAAACCTGAGACTTAGAGAACACAGACTCACGGAATAACCAGAGGGAACTTTTTAAAGAATAAATGAGATCATTTTGCTTCGCTGCTTCAAACCTGCCAATGATTCTCCCACTGCTGTTAGACTAAAGGGCCAACCCCAAGCCATGGTCTCCAAGACCCCACATGATGGTGCTGGCCCCCTGTAGTAGGTGAGGGCCAGCTAAGCTGGGGCAATCAAGAGACACCCTCCCCTGCCCCCCCCACCAATACCATGGTTTAGACAAGGTAGAAGTTTACGTCTTTACCTTTTTGTAAACAACACTACAAGTTGCAGACCAGATCAGGCTTCAACAGGGGCCAGTTAGCAGAAACTGTTAGCTGATACTTCAGGAACATACCTGTGAATGACAAAGAGACCCTTACCTACTTCATCTACATGGTGAAGAGTAACAGGAGAAGACTGGACCAGAAATTTTGCACATCCTTCTGGAGAGTGTCCATGGAGGGATGGGATTGGGGAGTGAAAGCCCAGCCATAAAGGTTCCAGGGTAAGAGTTGTCACACAAGCTCACCAGGAAAATCGAGGCCTGGGGGTGAAAGCAAGAGGGCAAGAGGGTTTTTTAGTAGTTTATTTGTATGGAACATAAGTGTTGGGTTTTCTTTTTCTTTTTTTTTTCTCCCCACAGGGGCTGTGTGTGTGTGTGTGTGTGTGTGTGTGTGTGTGTGTGTGTAAGTTAGCTGCTTCTGGTATCCAACTGGGAATTTGATTCATTTAACTTGTTCAGAATCAGTTGCAATAAACCAGGTGGTTTTGCATTGCTCATGCAAATCACTTTCTCCTCACACATGGCTACAGTCCCAGCTGCCAAAATGTTGTCATGTTCTTGTCTCCAGAGCCTTAATAAGAAGAAAAAACTACAGTCTGTAGCATATATGTGCTCAACACTTCCTGGTTATCACTTAGCCTGTGTGGTCACGGCTAACCCTGCCAATGGGCCAGTTCAAGCTAAGAGAAGTATACGGATGCTGATGGGGCTGAAGGGCTGGGGCTCTGGCTCCTCAGGTCACAGATTCTGCTGACCTACTCAGAGTGTGCCTTATTAGAGCCAACACAATCTGGGGTATGAAGACTAAAATTCCAAATTTCAGTCCTGCCTTTGTATTACTGACTGGGCTCGAACTGATAGTACCCAAGGGCCCTAATTCTTGTGAGAATAGAAACAATCAAATCAAGATTCCCAACTGTTTTTACTTCATGGTACAAAAAAGATAATATTTGTGCAGCATGCCGGTGTAAATATGAAAGATTACTTGTGTCAATGATGACCTTTAGAGGGTTCTGACCTCCCAGCCTCTGCCTATCCACTCTGTGGCTAAGGGATCAATGGCTCATAGTAAACTGATTGACTGCTCACCAAAATTAGTGGCCCTCCCCAAGGAGAAGATTGTATTTCCTCACCCTGTGGATTCATACATGGGCATGTGTCTTGCTTTAGCCTATGAGATGCGATCAGAAGTGACATACCACTTTCTGACAAGTCTTTAAGAACCAGTGTATACTCTGTCTTGCTCTTTCCCTCAATTACAGTGATCAGCAATGCTCCAGACCATCCTGGCCCCCAGAATGAAGACTGTGTGGAACACAGCCAATTCACAATGGCCATCTAGTATGAGCAAGAAACGAACTTCTTCTGCTTTAAGAGACCTAGGGGTCATTTGTTACCTCTGCAAAACCTCTCCCATCCTGACCATCACATGGCAAACCCAGTGGGACCTTTTGATAACAGGGAAAACTCTAGTTAAGAGTGCCAGATAAATATTAGTTGCCCACATACACAAGCACCAATGGAATATCAATATATTTTTTTGAGTTTCTATCAGCTCTGTCTTCTGAGGGGTTCAGCATTATCCTCAGGCTCATAAAAAGATAGCTGAAAATTCCGGTTATCATAGCTATACGAAAAGAAGTCACATCTTTTTGTCACTTTCATAGAGAATTAAACTCTCTCAGAAGCTCTGTTGAAGCTTCTGTAGCATATAATTATAATAAAAATAAAGTATGGGCTATGGAGTCACACAATCAGAGTCTAGATCTTGACTGGGCAATCTTGGCAAGGGGCTTAATCTCAGTTTCTACATCTGTAAAATCGGAATAACAATAGGACCTAACTCAGTGAATCATTGCCGGGAATAAATAAGGTAATATGTATAAGAATTTGGGACCAGTGTCTGGCATATAGGACACACTTTATACATGTTAGCAGTGGACATCTAACATGTTCTTGATCTTCCATTTTAGAGCTTTTCATTAGAAATTTTCTGATATCAGGAGTACCACCATAATCTCTCTTGCAGCAAATTTATCTGTGGTCAACCCAGAATTATACAGAGAAGCGGATTCTGGGAAGCATAGTTCCAGCTTAGCCAGATTGACCCAAAGTACAGCTATCATAGCCTGGAAAGGTAGGTCTTAGCAGACTGTTCTGCCAGGATAAAGATTTTCCTCTAAAGTGTGTAGAGGGGGGTCAAATGTATGGTGATGAAAGGAGAGCTGACTCTAGGTGGTGAGCACACAATGTGATATATAGATGATGTATTATAGAAATGTACACTTGAAACCTATGTAATTTTACTAATCATTGTCACCCCAATAAATTTAAATTATATATATATATATATATATATATATATATATATATATATATATATAATACATGGTGCCAAAAAATGTGTACACATTTTAAGAGAGGAAAAAACTGTATTAATTGTAATACTTAATATATACTGATAACAAAAGATGAATACAAGTCATGTTTGACTTCTGCAATGACAAGAGGTACTCAAAGTGGTTACCATCAGTGTCCAGACACTTCCGATTATAGAGAACTACTGCTTGAACATAGATAACATCTCTTAAAATGTGTATATATTTTTGGCTATATATATACAGAGAGAGAGAGAGAGAGAGAAAAAAGAAAAAGAAAATGTTTGATTTCTTTTAAGTTGATGTGGCTTGGTCAGCTTTACTTTTAAAAAGATCTCTTGAGTGCCAGGGTGGAGAATGATTGGTGGTGGGAGACAAGAAGCAGGAAGAGCCAATTGTTGCAGTATTCTGTAATTTCTAAGGTACTGCTGCCAATCCTTGTGGAACACGGTCAGATAAGAATGCAGATGCAAACAATCGCTAAGGTAATTTTAGTTCTAATTATCTGTGATACAATACAAAAATAAAATCTATGTATACACACTAGATTAAGATACTTTTTTTCCCAAGAGACATTCAATCCTCTTAATTAGTTTCTCCAATGTGGTATTGTTATTGATTTAATTCCAAAATTTCTCCATAACATTATGTGTCAAATGGTGAGAATAATTAACTTATATTTTTCCTCATGTACAAGTAGAAAAAAAACTATGAAAGATATTGAATTTACTTATCTAAAAACCACCGAGCTTCCTGACTAATAGCTCTAGACTCGTGTGTGAATTTCAGTTCTCAAAAACACATTTGGAAGTAAGAGAGAAGGAAAGACTCACCTCATGGTACAACCCTCTGCACTGAATATTCACATTCTCCCCTCTCCCTGCCATCCTTCCTGTGATTGCTTGGGCTTGCATGTCTAGTTCTGGCCAATGGATGGTAAACAAAAGTGTCGTGCCCCACTTCTAAGCCAAGGCAGCTTGGAGCCAGGTCTCAACTTGGAGATAACAAATGACAGAGCTGCAAGATGAAGAGAATTGCCTGATCAGAATGGGACTTCATGTGAGGGAGAAACGGGTTTTAATTATGAAAAATAATTGGGGATTTGTTAGCTCAGATAGTCTAGCATAGCCTGTTGCATATATTTGCCAAAGCCTGTGTCAGGTATCTTCACACCTATTTTCCTTATTGAGCCATTCCAATGAGTCTACAATAAACACAAAGGTAGGAAATGTTATGTAGCCTGCTGAAGTTCATATAGTTTGTAAGTGACACTGATGGAATTTGAACCAATTGGTATAGATCCAAAACCTGTGATTTTTCTATTCTGCCGTACCATAGCATATCCCATTACCTTCCCACTAAGGAATCTAAAGGATCTGGCCATAGATGAACAAGAAGTATTGGGAAGGGCACAAAGTTCTAGCTGGTCCAAGGTTCTCACCAGATCTCCAGGTCTTCAGGTTCGCCCTTTGACCTCTCCTTCAATTTCTTTTCCCTTTTAATTCTGTGGCAAAGCAGCACTGGGTTAAGACATGGATTTTTGGAGCTCTGCCACTCATAAGCTGTGTGACCTTGACCAAAATACTTCACCTCTGCAAGCTTCAATTTCCCCAATTAGTAAAAATGAGGATAAAAGTAACTACCACATAGGGTGGTTATGAGGATTAAATGAGATGGTGTCTGCAAAGTACTCAGTGTGGGGCCTGGTACATGGGAAGCACTTGATGAAGCACTTGGTAAAGTACTTGGTGAATAGTAGCTAATAAGCTGCCCAAAGCAGCCATTGATTTAAGGAGCAATAGATTATTTTTCCAATAAATGCTTTCTCCAGGCGGTAACTGTATAAATGGCCTCAGATCACAATGGGACGATAGCCCCAACCTCAGGGGAAAGGTGACATTTTTTTGTCAGCTTGCTTTCCTCTCCCAGGCTTCTATTTATGCTTACACTTTATTTCCATTCCTAGTTGCTCTTCTCCTAAAGAGCTCTGGGCTCAGCATCAAGCAAGCTGTTCTTCTAAAGAGCAGAACCTCTTTTAAAATAGAGGTGCCATTGTGAATCTCAGGACCTTCGACAGCAGCTCCTCACCTGCAAAATGGGAATGCTAATTTCTGCTTTACAGGGTTTGTAGGAGGTTTAAAGAAATCCCATAGGACAAAACCTATTGCATGGTTCCTAGCATGTTGCAGGCATTTTGTAATTGAGTGGTAGGAGTCTCATCACCTCAGACAGGAGGCGAGGGCAAGTCCCTGTAGATAATAGTGGAGGGCTCGGCTGTGGGAAGTTGTCCTGTGGGACACACGGCCTTTATTTTTTATAGTTATTATTTTTTAATTGTGATTAAGAACACTTAACATGAGGTCGGCCCTCTTAACAAACTTTCCGGTGCACGACACAGTAATGTGAACTCTAAGGCCAGTATTGCTCAGCAGATCGCTAGAACTTGATCATCTTGAGTGACGGAAACTTTACGCTCATTGAATAGCAACCCTCCTCTCCTCCCCTCCCCAGCGCTTAGCAACCACCATCCTACTTTCTGCTTCTACCCGTTTGACTATTTCACATACCTCATACAAGTGGTATCATCTTTCTGTGAACAAGGATTCTTCTTCCTATGACTAGTTCATTTCCCTTCGCATAATGTCTGCGAGGGTCATCTGTGTTTCGAATATGGCAGCATTTCCTTCTTTTATGATGCTGAATAACACAGAGCCTTTTGGTAGTGATGAGAGAGAAATCGGAATTTTCTTCTCCCTGGTATATTTAATAATTATTAACTAAAATTGTACATATAATTTATGTTAATGAGAAAACTTAGAAAAATCCAAATAAATCCAAAAAGGGGGGTGGGGCGGGAGAAAACCAATCATAATTTTGACAGCAAAGATACTTAGATATCTTTCTAGACATTTTTCTAGGTGTGCATTATTTTTTGAAGTATCCTAATGTATATTGCTTTGTAAATTGTTTTCTGCCCTTAACTATGTTTTGGATCTATCTTTCCACATCAAGAAGTATCTATAACCAGTCACTACAATGGCTGCATAGTATTCCATCATCTGGATATATCTTGGTCTATAGGTGGTTTCCAAACTTTTGCTATTGCAAGCAACACTGTGATCCTCAGAGATGAAACAACCACAAGGCAAAGCTTATTAGATCTGCTGTCTAACTCATGTCCCCACTCCCGAATCCCTTCCCAGCCCCTATTGTAAATAATTAAATGCTTTCCAGTTAAACATACCTAATTACATGTTAATGGTTCCTAAATCAAAAGTTCATTGCTAAAATTCATTACAACAGAGATACTTGTTCATAAAAACCTAATTCTTATTTCATATCAGAAACAACACAATCTACAGACTGAATTTCACAGACCAGGATCATCTTTTACAACAAACGGATGTCAAGCAGGGTCTTCTTTGGTAAGGCAGGAATTATATCATTACTTAATAATTCAGAAAGGGGAAAATTAGATAAAAAATAAGGAAACTTGGTTGTGAAAACAATTTCTCAATTGTAAGCAATGTTGCAAAGTGGACAGGGCATGAGATGGAGTCACACAAAATGAGGGTAACATTGGTACTGACTCTCATTTGCTGTGTGCCCTTGAGTAATTCACTTACCTTCTCTGGATGCCAGCCTTTTTACCTGTAAAATACTTAAGATCTATTGCAGAGCTGTTGTAAACACTAAAATGGTAATAGATAACACCAACTTTGCTTTGGCCTCAAATTAATTGAGAAAGAGAGTAAATTCCCCTCTTCCCATGCAGAAAGCAACACATGGGAACCAGGAGTGAAATTTCTCCTTCCTTACTGTGAAGACAAGGAGAATAATGAGAGTCAAGGCCCTCTCCAACTTAAAAGAAATTGTCTCTTAGTCCACTTCTATTTTGACATGTCAGGCCAACAAAGTTCTCCATTAATAGGGTGGCCAAAGAACTTACATCTACGTTGGGACACTTTTGAGACAAGTGGGGCACTATAAATAGTTAGCAGGGACAACAGGTGCAAACTCGAGCTCTGCCAGGCAGACCAGCCACCCTAGTATTAACTAGATAATGACCACTCTACAAGGAGCAAGTGGGAAAATCAGGTCATTTCATTTCAAAGCACTCATCCAAATTTTCTCAGTTGTTCCCCATGTGACTCTGAAAAAATAATTCAGTCACAGACCAAAGTTTTATTTGGCCTGTCCAGCATGACCCTTTGGTACCATCTCTGAATTGTCAACTCTGTTATCGGTCTTCTCGGAGCTGAGCAAACTTTGTTCTTTCCCCCATAGAGCTTGGTGTGTAATTTTATCAGATTTGTGATATAGTTTTCCATTTGACATTTTTTACACACCCATTATATGCAGAGACTAAGCCTAAAATTATACGAACTACAAAGATGGCTGAGCCACAGTCTGCTTTCAAAAAGCTCACAGTTAATCCAGGGATATGAACACAGAAGCCATTCACAAAAACGTATAAAGTGAAAAATTCCAACATGGAGGCATGTGCAAATCACCGTGGAACACAGAAGAGAGGGTGACTCTTCCTTAGAATGCTTTCAGAAATGGTAACATTTGAGGCATCTCAAATAATATTTTCTAAGTGAAGAAGTGTGGGAAGTACCTTCTAGGTGCACGTTTAAGGAAGTTTGAGAGAATGGAATGTGTGAGGAACAGCTCATGGAACAATGTGGCTGGAGCCTGCTATGAAAGAGAAAGAGGGGCTGGCCTCCCAATTCTCTCTGGGTTCTCTACAACCCTCTTCTGCAGTGGTAATCTAAACTGAGCAGTCTTCTAGCTCCTGCCACCTCTCTAACAAAATTCCCAATGGCTCCAAGATTCCTCAGAAGCTCCAACACATTTTCTTTGAACTTCTCTAATAGTGATGCAACTGTCTTTCAATTTCTTAAAGTGTGCGTGTGTGTGTGTGATGTCACATACCCACTAGCTCTACCAGATTTTTGCTATCGTTCTATACCAGTGAAACTTTGTGAATAGATGCCATACTCTGACTTTTAAAAAACCTATAAGTAATTGATTTCTAGAAGCATTTTTCCTTACGGAATGCAAAATTGGTCTATTCATCTGGGGGACCAATATGAGACCCTATACTGAGTTTACATCCTTTTAAAAGTGTTTTTCTGCTATTATTTCTATAGGGTATAAAAAAATATCAATGTGATTCTAAATAATTCTGACCTCTTTAGAAGACAACAAATGTTGCATTTGATTCAAAACATTTCCTGTGCTTAAAAAAGAAAAAAAAAGCAAGTAAGAAAATAAGCAGCTATTCATATGGAGATGGAATTACTCAAAGGCAGTACCATTTCAGAGGGCCACTTACTCACCAACAGAGCAAGTGCTCTAATGGAGAGCAGAGTGGGGGTGCTCATGTCACTGAGGATAGAGGGAAGGGGTAAGAGGGTGTCCCAGAGTTTTGCAAATGGGCCTATATTAGGCCTCTAGCTTATGTGACAGAAACTCAAATCAAATTGAGTTCAAGAATAACAGGACTGAATATGGAATACAGATACTCAAAGGGTACCATTGAAAGGGATCTCTAGCTCTTTGCTCTGTTTTTTATTTGTTAGCTTCATTCTCAATCAGGTTTTCCCATCATGCTGACAAAATGGTTGCTCACTGCAAGGTGGTTGCCCCGGTTCATATCTTTACACTTCAGCAGCCCTAGTGGAAAGAGAGGGTCTCTTTGCCAAAGTTCCAATGAAACCCTAGGATTGAGTCTCATTAATCAATGTGGGTTAGTTATGTGTCAATACCTAAACCAATTATTATGTGTAGGAAATGAAATAAGCTGATTTCACTTATTATTACTATCATCCAAGTTGAATCATCCTGGATCTTAGGTAAGGCGGATGGAGGGTAAGAAGCAGGAAACTCCATTTGGATCTGTGGGCTGAGAGATCGGGAACAATGGTTCACCAGTGGTATGGCAGTGTCTGTCTCACTTGTTCCCTGTTTTCTCTTCTTCCTAGCTACACATTCTAATTATCATTTTCAGCCTGCTTAACAGTTGGGTGGACCCATGACTGAGTTCCAGCTAATGGAAAGTCAGGAGCAGTGATATATATTGCTCTAGGCCTATCAAAACCTCCCAGCCAATTTTGGAAGCCATGACTAGAAGACAGTAGATGCACAAAATGGAAGGAGCCTGGTCCCTAAATCTTTACCCTTGAAGGACAGTTGCACACCAAACAAGAACAACCATTGTGGGTATTCTATCATGTTTAAAGTATTATGCATTTGGGATTTGTTATAGCAGCTCACATTATCTTTTTATTAATTCTTTTTTTTAATATATATATTTTTTTTATTTTGGGGCTTCTGGTCAACATATGAGTAGGAAGATGTTTTGCTTGCCTCCTCCCACAACTACCTCAAAATTACAACCAAACTATAGAACAACCATCATTGAGAATTACCTGAAGCCTAGCTGAACAGAAGTCCTATAACTAAGGATATATAGAAGAAGCCCCGTTGAGACTGGTAGGAGGGGTGGAGATGTGAAATGGACTGGTTCCACATCCACATGTGGCAGGTAAAAATCAAAAGGGATATCTTGGCTGGTCCCAACCCCACACCAGGCTACCCAGCTCAGAGTGTAGGAAAGAGAAATCCCCATAACTTCTAGCTGTGAAAACCAGAGGAGACTGTGGCTGAGGGAGATGGAGGACTGCTGGAGTCCCAGGTGTACCTCTTAAAGGGCACCACACATGGACTTACCTGCTGACAGACTCACTCACTCTGAGCTCTAGTGCTGGAGCAGCAGCTCAAAAGGCACCAGGGACATACAGGCAGGAACTGAGTTGTCTGGCTTCACAGTGAGGGCTGGAGGGGCAGCTTTCTCCCAGACGGAAGTGCTCACAAAAGCCACTTGTTCCTTCACTGAGGCCTCCTCAAACCCAGCCTGAATACACAGGCAGGCAACATATCTGAGTCTCCATCAACCTAGCTAACACCATTTGTCCCACGCTGGTGATTCCCTGAGACTCTGCCCCACCCAACTTGTGGAACCATTCAAGCCATTTCCAGTGGCTTTTCCACACAAATGGCCTATCTTGCTTGGCTCATGCTGTGTTTTTTCCTAAAATGTCTCAAGGGTTCACAAATTCCAAAGAAGCAGCATCTGGTTTCAGTGTGCTCCCTAACTTGCTAAGCAGCCCCAAGCATGGCACTAGTGGCAGCTGGCCTTAGTTCACAGCTTAACCTCTCCCAGGCACCTCCAAGCCCAGTACAAGTGGCAACCACCTGCAGATCACTTTGTAGCTCATACCAAATGGCCCCAGGCAGGGCATAGGCAGCAGCTAACCTTGGCCTGCATCAGAGCCCCTCCCAAGAGGCCCAAGAAATAACACACCTGATGGCCAGCTTCACACTACACCACAGCACCACCCAACCACTTCCACAAATGACACACCCAAAGGGGAGACTCGGCAGGCACCAGAGCCCTGCTAAAGCACATGATGCTCCACAGGGTATGCCCCTGCACAACAGCTCCTCCACTGTAGTCATAGCCAGTTCTCAGAACAAATCAGCCTGAGAGTCAGTCCCTCCCACTGACATGCAAGCAAAAGCCAAGGCTCAACTACAACAGAAGGGCACACACAACCCACACAGGGGACACACATGAAATATCTGGCTCTGATGACCAGGAAGGATGCACCACTGAGCCGCATAGGATACCTACTACATAAGGCCATTCTACCAAGACCAGGAGACATAGCAGGTCTACCTAATACATAGAAACAAACACAGGGAGGCAGCCAAAATGAGGAGACAAAGAAACATGTCCCAGATGAAAGAAAAGAACAAACCTCCAGAAAAAGAACTAAACATAATGGAGACAAGCAATCTACCAGAGGCAGAGTTCAAAACACTGGTTATAAGGATGCTCAATGATCTCAGTAAGAACTGCCACAAAGAGATAGGAAACATAAAAATGGAGATAGAAAACACAATAATGAACCAGTCAGAAATGAAGAATACAATAACTGAAATGAAGAATATATTAAAGGGAATCAACAGTAGACTAGATGAAGCAGAGGACCAAATCAGTGATTTGGAAAACAGGGTATCAGAAAACACACAATCAAAACAGCAAAAAGAAAAAAGAATCCAAAAAAATGAGGATAGTTTAAGGGGCCTTTGGGAAAACATCAAGCCTACAACATTTACATCATAGAGGTACCAGAAGTGAGAGAGAGAGCAAGGAATTGAAAACCTATTTGAAGAAAAAACTTGGTAAACTTCTTTAACCTGGTGAAAGAAATAGACATATAAGACCAGGAAGTGCAGAGCGTCTCAAACGTGAATGAACCCAAAGAGGCCCACACCAAGGCAAATCACAATTAAAACGGCAAAGGTTAAAGACAAAGAGAGAATCTTAAAAGCAGCAAGAGAAAAGCAGTTAGTTACCTACAAGGGAGTTCCTATAAGACTGTCAGCTGATCTCTCGATAGAAATTTTGCAGGCCAGGAGGGAGTGGCACAAAATATTCAAAGTGATGAAAAGCAAGGACCTAGAACCAAAATTACTCTACTCAATAAAACTATCATTTAGAATCAAAGGACAGATCAAGAGCTTCCCAGACAAGAAAAAGCTAAAGGAGTTCATCACCACCAAACCATTATTACAAGAAATGTTAAAAGGACTTCTTTAAGAAGAAGAAGAAGAAAAAAAGATGAAAAATATGAATAATAAAATGGCATTAACTACCTGTCTATCAACACTTACTTTAAATATAAATGGATTAAATGCTTCAATCAAAAGACATAGAGTGGCTGAATGGATAAGAAAACAAGACCTTTACATATGCTATTTATAAGAGACTCACTTCAGATCAAAAGACACAAAGATTGAAAGTAAAGGGATGAAAAAAGATATTTCATAAGACAGGAAAAAAAAGCTGGAGTAACAATACTTATAACAGGCAAAACAGACTTTAAAACAAAGGCTATAACAAGAGACAAAGAAGGACCCTGTAATTCCACTTTTGGGTATTTATCTGAAGAAACCCAAGACATGTATTCATATGTTCATTGCAGTATTATTTACAATTGCCAGGATATGGAAGCAACCCAAGTGTTTATTAATAGATGAATGGAAAAGGACAAAGTAGTGCATATACATGAGTACAATGGAATATTACTCAGCCATAAAAAAGAATGAAATCTTGCCATCTGCAACAACCTGAATGGACAACATAATAGAGGGTGTGATGCTGAGTGAAATAAGTCAGACAGAGAAAGACAAATACCATATGATTTCACTTATATGTGGAATCTAAAAAACTTGGGGCTTGTTGGGAGGATGGCTGAAAAGGGGAAAAGGATTAAGAAGTAAAAATTGTATTTACAAACCAGTCATGGGGATGTAAAGCACAGCGTAAGGAATATAGTCAATAATATTTTAATAACTATGTATGCTATCAGATGGGTACTAGACTTATCAAGGTGATTGTTTCATAAGTTATATAAATGTCTAATCACTATGCTGTACACCTGAAACTAATATAATATTGTATGTCAACTGTAATTGAAAAATAAAAAAATTATTTAGAAAAACCAAAACATGGGTCCTCTAAAGCAGCTTTGTGACCTTTGACAAGGCATTCTGAGCTTCAGTTTATTTCTCTGTCAATGATGACAGTTCTTACTCTAGAGGGTAGATGTGAGGATCAAATCAGAAAACAGACATTAAACCTCATAGAAAATTGCAAAGCATTCCATGAGGGCCCATTAGTAACAGTTTTCTGATTGTGGAAATGCACATTTGCCTGGAGCTTGTCAAGTATATCATCTTCAGCGCTTTCCCTCACAACCCACATCCAAAGCAAAAAAAATCCTATCAGCTCTACTTTCTAAATACACCATGACTCCAAGTGTTTCTCACCACCCTCACCACTATCATCATAGTCCAAACTGGCATCATTGCTCTCTTGGGCAATGCAAGAGCTGTGCAGTTGGTCTTGGGCCTTACATTCCTGCCTTCCTACAGTCTCTCTTCTCTCAAAGCAGCCAGAATGATCCTTTTCAAAATGTAGCCAGATCACGTCATCCTTCCCTCAAAACCCTCTGATGGCTTCTCATTGTGTGTACAAAAAACCCCAAAGTCCCTGCCGTGCCCTGGGAGGTTCCCCCCACACACACACCCCACCCCCACCCCCGTGACCTGCCTCCTACTGTCCAGTGGCCTCTGGCTGCTCCCAGACCACACCATGCTTGTTTCCTCTCCAAGGCTTCTGCTGTCCTGTGTGACTCACTCCCTTCTTTGAGTCAGGTCATTGTTCAAACAGCATCTCCCCAGGGAGGTCTCTCCTGGCTATTCTATTTCAAAGAGCCCCCACTCCCAGAACCCCAGCCCCACCCCCAGCTCAGCGCTTTCACTACTCCAACTCAACTGTTGTCTCACCGAAAAACCAGCCTCCTGCTTTATATCTCGTCATGAAACCAAGAGGACAATCTGAAGGGCGTCTGCCTTTACAGAAAACCCCCTCCATATTCTTTCCTAGGAGGGAGGAGAGAAGGCTCTTTTGAGAGGCTGTCTCCAACCTAGAAGAAGCCATTCACAACTGTCCCAGCTTTAAGGGGTGCATGGGACTTCTCGGGGCTCTGCCCTGTCCTAGAGAAGAGGCAGTGAAGAGGAAACAGATCCCTTGTAACTTGCGTGTGTAGCCAAAGGAAGTAAACACGTTGCTGGTAACAAAAGAGGCTCCAAGATGTCCTTGATAGCTTTGCTCTCAAACGACTAAAAGAAAAACACAAAAGGGGGCCAAATATGCATCCATGAAGACACCCACAGTTGGGAGTCTGGAGAACTAGGAGAGTTTAAAGGAAAAAGCTGGGAGGTGGCCGAATATGCAGAAGCAGAGGTCATGAAGTCAGAAGGTCCCAGCATGACACGGCTGGAAGCAGCCTGAAAGGTCTGCCAGTCTAACTTCACAGCCAAAGCTTGCGCATTATGCAGCTTCCCTGCCAAGAGTCAGGCCCCCTGCTCTTGCACTCCTCACTTACCTGGAGCGCATCACTGCCCCAACACCAAGGTCCACCTTTGCACATCTCTGTGTGTGAGACAGCTCTCCTTCTGGTATTCTGAAAACCTGCCTCCCCTTTGCTTCCACCTACTGGTTCTAGGTCCAGTCCCTCGAGATCCCACAGAGCAAGTCCAGTCCTGCTTCCCAGAGATAGCCCTTCTATCCCTGCGAAATGCCCCAATTCCCCGGCGTCTGTGAAACCTTCACAGCAGGTCTGAAGGGGGCTGCAGGAGAGAAGCTTTCTCTTCTTAACAAACAGGTCTAGCCTTTCTGGTTAGGAGAGCAGTTTGGACAAAGAAAACCAATCCTGCTTGTCTTTCGAATCTGCAGCCAGATAGGAAGGGAACAATAGCCCGGGGAGAAATGGGGGAGGACCTGACTCTTCACATCTTAATGAAGGTGTGAACTTTGAAGCTTTATTATGAACACTTGAAAGCCTACCCCTGGTTAAGCTCCTTTCAGCTGCTCACAGTCACCCTGGATAATGAGGCCACAGCTGTGTGGGAAGCACTGGGGCAGGAGAAGGGGAGGACCAGGGTTATCTGGTGGCAGGAGCCTGGCCGGTCCTGGCAGAAAAGCCACCCTTGGCTGCAGGCTCTGCCCCGTGACGAGGCCCTGGTGGCTTTCAGGGACAAGGAACTCTCTGTTCAAGCCGAAGGAGGGCACCAACCCTATTAAGAACAGGAGAAAGGCCTGGAGAGTCCTTAACACACACACACACACACACACACACACACACACACACACACTTCCTAGGTAATAAAAATAATGACTCACACCTGATGGCACCTTCCATCATCACGTCATTTTGATTCACACAAAAGTCTCTGTAAGGCAGGACGTATAGTGGCTCAGAGAAGTCGGTGCTCCTGCATGAGGTCACTTAGCCAGTAAATGGCAGGTCAACTAGTTCCAACCCAGGTCCCACGTCTTTTTCCACCCCACAAGCAATTCTTCCCTCGAAGCATTCAAGTCAAGTCTCAAGGTGCTAAAATGTCAAAGCATGACAAGTGCACAAAAATACCATGATGACAAAAACAATAGTCTAATGTTGACCAAGTGCTTCCTGTGTCCCGAGGACATTTAAGCCCTGCTGAGGATACTGATCCACGTCTCTCCTCAGCTGGACCGTGTCACCACGTGGAAAGGAGTGTCAGCTGGACAGAGCTGGGCCATCAGAGGCCAGGAATGAAGTATTTGAGGGAGATGCTGGTGAAGGTGAACAGATGTGGAAAGTACACCTTCCAATTCTGATTTTGCCCATGTCTTTGGGGTTGGGGTCAAAACAAGAGTCTTGAAAAAATAGGATCAAAGGATAAGGCATGACAAGAGGGGAAAAGAAAAAGGACCCTGGAAGCAGGAGGTACCCAGTTTGCCCTATTGTTTTTGTAATATTCTGTGACAGGATCTGATACTTCCCAGGAGATGTCTTGTGTCTTCATTCTCTTGTCACATTGCTTGGTTGGGCTCTCATCACCTTTCTTCTTTACCTGGTCTCTCTGCTTTCAGGATTGGCCCCGCTAATCTACCCCCAACTCTTCAGTCAGAGCTATCTTTCTACAGTGCAGGTTTGATCGTGTCTTACCCAGGCTTAAAACCCTTAAACATTCCCTCTGATTGTCTACTGGGTCAAGTCCAAATTCCTTAGGGTAGCACAGAAATCAGGCACCAGCTGGCCCCTGTTGTCGTTCACACTCATCTCTTCCTGTTCTCTACTGTCCAGCAACCAGCACTTCCTGCCACCCCTCAAACACACCAGCCTCCTCCCCTCTTTTGGCCTCTCATGTAGTCTCCCCAAGGCATGGTGGACTTTGTCCTTCAACAGCCAGCTCAGTTATTAATTCCTCTCAAATGGAATTTGGCATTTTTCTACATTTGTACATAACGATCCATGTGTTCAAGATGTGATACCGTTAGTGCTGTTCTCTAGATGTTTCTGTCCTCCCCCAAAGTCCCTTCTGGGTCAATGATAGGATTACACTTCCTGGTTCCCACGTACTTAGATGGGTCCTTCTAACTAATTCCAGTTCTGGACAATGAGTTCCGTGAAGAAGTGCGATGTGGTACTTCTAGGCCAGAGAATTTAATCACCAGTGAAAGACCATCCAGAACTCTCTTTCCCTTTGGCATTGCAATGGGCAATATCTGCTAGTCCTGCTCCATCAGCCTGAGTACCCTAGGAATTCTGATGAGCAGAGCTCCCACCCTCGCCAACACTCCCAAATCCCCTGCCAACTCATGATGTATCTGTAGTGTATCCTTTGAGATTTGTTGATGAAGCCTAACCTGACTGAGGTGGTGATCAGAAATGGCCAAACAATCAGTCTACCCTGACTCTGAGTCTTAAACAAGGCCAAGCCAGTCAGTACCCAACAAAGGTGAGTGTCAGGCCCTCTGTCCCCTATCCCCAGGCTGTCCTCTAGGTTTCCCGGGCCCTTTCTGTCTGGACAGGGCTCTGTCCTTGCTCTTTGCTACACTCCTGGGTCTGCCCAATGCACAGACTTCTTGATTTTGCCTCCCACATGTAGTCTCTTTGACTGGAGGGTGAATGTTAGCCTCACTGGTTTTGACCTTCAGTGCTCTCTAGCTGATATTTGCTTTTACTTCCTGTGATATGAAAAGATACGGCCCCCAAAGATGTCCATGCCCTTATCCCCAAATCCTTACATGGCAACAGAGATTTTTTAGATGTGGTTAAGGGTATGAGCCTTGAAATGGGGAGATAATTCTAGATTATCTGGGTATACCCAATCTGATCACGTGAGTCCTTGAAAATGGAGATCTTTTCCCAGCTGAGTCAGAAAGGGAGGTGTGACTATGGAAAAAGGGTCAGAGAGATGTAACATTGCTGGCTTTGAAGACTGAAAAAGAGACCCATCAGCCAAGTTCCAGTTCTCTGGAAGCTGGAAAAGGCATGGAAATAAATGTTCCTCTTAAATCTCCAGAAAGGAAGGCAGCCCTGCTGACACCTCGATGCTAGCCCAGTAAGTCCTGTGTTGGACTTCTGACCTCTAGAACTTTTAATACAATAAATCTGTGTTGTCTTAAGCCAAATACCTGTGGTGATTTGTTATAGCAGCAGTAGGAAACTAATACGCCACCACTCCCTTTAGTCTGTTCTGGAAAACTTTCCCATCTGCCAGGGCCAAAGTCTCAGGGACATTTCCCAAGTCACCCTTGAGAGGGGATACAATGGTAGAACCATGTTGTGAGCCCAGGTCCACCCTGACTGGGAAATTATAGAGCAGAGTTATGCACGATAGCACAGTGATAAGAGCACAGCCTCCCCGGCCGCAAGGCCTACTTTGTCATACTGAATCTGTCTACTTATCCAGTTTATTCCTGAACCTCCAGAATGTGAGGGTTTCCTTTGTTTTTCTAAATGATCTTCTCTGGCTTTTATTTCCCATGCCTGAGTTCTCCAGAGCCACTGTCCATTTACATGAGAAACAGAAGATGAAAGCAAAGGCCGGAGCATCCAGGGTGCCTGCCACATCAGTCTCTGCTCTGTTTCTGAGATGGCTGTGCGACTGGAATTAAAGGAAGAGGAGCAAAAGTCAGCACAAAGGTTGGCAGAAAGCCAGACCTGAGATTTGAGTGCTAACTCTGATCCGTCCTAGCTGTGTGACCTTGGGCTGCTAGCTGCTTAACCTTTCTGAGCCTCAGTTTCATCACCTGTAAAATTTGAACAATAACGCTCACCTGCAAGGTTGTTACAAAGATTAGGCAAGATAATGTATGGAATGCTCCCAATAGAGAACCTGGCACACAACCAACCGCTTCTAGGAGAGGAGCACAAATGAACACAGGATGTGAATTTCATGTCGGCCACACACTCTAACCACTAGGGGGTGCTCAAGAACCCTCTTCACTCCACCCCCAAGAAGGAACAACTCATCTTTGTTAGGCTAAGAACACAGTGGGACTTCCCACTAAGGGATCAAGTCTCCAGAGGGAGCAATGGAAGAGGTTAACACTTCTATGTCAAGAGCTAATTCTCACATCTCACACTGTGAGTGGTTTTGTCTCGTCCCTTCTACACGGCTGGCATAGTCGATGGACCAGGGGCAGTGGTGTGCTAGAGCCAAGCCAACAGCTGTATTTTCAGGAATTCTGCAAGCTGGCTGTCAAACTGCCATTATTTAATATTAAATTGCATTAACTTACAAGTAAATAAATCAAGTAAATTAAAAACAAAAGTAACAAGTACTCAAAAATAATCACTTCCTAACTATTCTACAGCATTTTACAATGACCTATTCTCTTGAGGTTATGTCTATTGCACCTTTATGGTGGAAATATTATCTAATGGTGTGCTAGTGCACCTCTCTTCCCAACCCAACCTTCAGTGATGTCATGTTGGTAGCTTGAAATCAGCCATGGTGGGAGTATTTGCACCACAGAAATTGACAAACACTAGCAACCAGGGCCTGATTTATTGTTTTGTTGATTGTCCAGAACAGAGGCCAGTAAACTACAGTTTGTGGGCCAAATCCAGCCCACTGCCTGTTTTGTACAGACTACTTTGAGCTCACAGGCTAGCACTGTGAGTTGTAGTAACCAAGTTGAGCATTCCCCTCTGCCATGTGTCCCCCTCTGCTCCCAGCACCGGCTTCCCTGGCGGGTGGCCACACCACGCCACTGCCTACGATCTATGCTGGTTGCCACCTACAGGCTGCAAACTCTGCTGTTGGCAACTGCTGAACACCGAGCAGTAGAATTTCAGTCCAAGAGTTGGAGTCTTGGCAAGTCTCTACGCCTCTGGTCAGCTTCGCAAGTTAAGAAGGCCGGGCGCTCTTGGAGAAAAAGGTGGGCCAGGATCTGGGTGCTACCAGGACAGAGGGTAAAACTGCCCTTGGTGGTCAAAGACCTTGTGAAGAAGCGTGGCTCCTGTATTGGAGGACAGCTTCTGGCTCAGAGAAATGTGGGGCTGGCAGTGGTAATGCTCTGAGAGCAGCTCAGTCCAGCAGGCAAATAAACAATGATAATCTAGTGAGTAGTACTGTAGAATTGAGGCATGTAGGCAGCTAGCTGGATCCAAAAGGAGGGCATGAAGGACTGGGCTAGCAAAAGAGAAAACCTATCAGGGATAATGAACAGAGCGTTCTCTGCGGAGTTCTGGTCTACCTTAGTTGGGCCAAGGCTAAACGTTCAAGATGAGCACCATCTCAGAAGAAATGTTCTTTCTACTCTTTGGGAAATAGCACTTTATACTGGAATTTGGCCAAATCCTGCTTGCCTCATCTCCCAGGATTAATTTTAATGGCCTCCCAGGGAGATTTTCATACTACACTTCCTGGACAGAAATGTGTGAGGGTTCCCAGCAGAGAAGTAGAAACAGATGCCCTCCTTCCATCTGACGGTTTGTTGGCCAGGAGAAAGAAACTGGGGGGGAGGGGGGCGGTCCACATTCCTTATGAGTCTGAAAGGCCCAGGGCAAACCCTAGAAGATGCAAGAGGTGAGAATCTATCCTATCACATCTCAGATATGAGAATAATTCACTTCAGGTTTGTAGTATCTTTCAGTTTATGCTGCATGAGCCAATGTACTGCCACGCTTACACAACTGGCATAGAGAAATGAACACAGTTTCTAAAATTACCTCAACCTTGGTTCAAATTCTGCTTCTGCCACTTACCACGAGACGCTATACAAACCATCTCAGATCTCAGAACCTCACTTTCTTCATCTGTAAACTGGGGTTAATTATAACTACCTGAAGAAGTAGCTATGAAGATGAAATGAAATACATGTAAAGCCTGATACATACAAGACCCTTACTGAGTGGTACCTATGTGTGCTGGAGCAAGCAAGCTCACAAGAGCCACCTGGTAAATATTCAGAAATCTTGTCAGCCAGTAGTTAAACCACCAGTAGCCTGAAATCGTCCCTGGTGTATTTACACCATAGAAATTGGCAAATGCCACACCTTAGGACTTTTTCTTGTTTCTGGAGATCCAAGTTCCCAACACAACACTGTTTTTATTATGATTTCCCATCCTCTTCCTTACATCCTGGAAAAGGCCCTGGGAGGTAGTATTGTTACCCCCATTTTACAGATAAGAAAATGAGATTTAGGTTCAATGACTTGCCCAAAGTCAACAAGAAGTCACAAATACCCAAATTTTTTTTGGCCTACAAATCTAATGCACTCCCCACTCTACCACGGCAGCATAAGTGTAATTTTGAGTACACCCAGATCCTACCGTGGCTTCTGGTACCCCTTTTCCAGCCGCTTCAGAGGAGATGTGACTTTTCAGGGCCCCAGCTTCCCCCGCACAACTTGGTTGTACCTTCACATCAGAAGCCAAAGCTCTGTGCTGACTACAGAAAGGTCCAACCACATTGTCAAGTGTTCACATTTGTTAATTTCACTCCATTTCTACAGACACTTCACTGTCTATATAGCATCCTCATGCTAAGTGGCTTTAAGGGTTCCAGCGACATCAGCTTGTTGTTCTTCTACATCCCAGTGGAGAGGGTTGGAGATCAGGGCCCTTATTTCACAACTGAGAAAAGTGACTTGGCCCTGGTCACCTGAGGAATTACAGGCGGTGGCAGCAGCTCTCCTTTCTCTTCTGCCCAGGCTGCTCGACACACTAGCAAAGAGCAGAGCAACAGCTGAAACCTCTCTCCTGAAGGAGGAGAAAAATGTCACGGGCGATGAAGACTCTAGCTGCAGGGCACAAACTCATTACCAGCTAGGGTTAAGGATAAATAAAATAAAAAAAACCTGCATGATATACTACCATCCAATTACAAGTTTCAGCCAGGCTTGAGCAGCTGACATCATCCACAATCAAGATTGTACATCCAGTCTGGATGAGGACATAGTTTGCGTTCTCTGGCTGCGAGCTGAACCTGAAGTAGATCTGGAAAAAATAAATAACATGGAGAGAGGTTCACGCTACCAGATTGTTTGAGCCGACATTACTACTATCACGCCCAGTGATTAAAAAGAAAATAAAGACAGAGGCCCACTTGTCTAATTTGATTATCAGAGAAGCTCTGTGTTGATTACTAAGGTCTGTTTGCAATTGGGGGCAGAAAAGAGGTAGCCAACCAGCTGAAAGCTGGGAAATCACACACAGGGGCCCGAGGTCTGTGTAGATGGAATTTAATAATAAATGGGATCTGCTCCCAGATAAAGGGGTAAATACTAGGCCAAGAAAGGGGAGGTCCAGATAATATAGGCGGGAAGGGGATTCTGGCCAACCTGGCATCTTTGTAGAAATGGCCTGTGTTGAGAGGGGGAGACAGGCTCAGCGCAAGAGTAAAAGTGAAAGAGGCAGAGGAGTGAAACAGAAGATAGTGAATTAGATATGAGATTCTGCGGTTGGCCTCAGGAGAGGTGATTATAAGTACTATTGGGGGCAGTGTACAAGAAGGCTTCTGTGTATAGAGAGAAAAATGTGGCCAAATAAGAAGGACCCCAGAGCCAAGCAGAGAAAGATCACAAGGTGGGAGGCTAGCATCTGCTTGAAAACCACTGTGAGCTGCACAGGAAAGAAAGGGAGAGGGCTCAGAGTCCACTCTGCCCCAGCACATTAGCAAAGAACCACAGCAGCCAGGCAGCAGTATTGACTGGGGCACCTAGCACTTCACAGCCTGCACCAAGACTCCAGTGGTGGCCATGCCATCGCCTAAAGATATTCACAACATGTGCAACCGACAGTCAAACGGCCCAAGGGCAAGTACTCTGAGCTGCTGAAGTGCTGCTGATAGTAGCGGGGAAACGCTAGGCTTGAAGTCAGGAGACTGTGCTCTGCTCCTCCTCATCTGTAAAGCTGAGATAATAATATAGTTCGTACTGGGTGGGTGGACGGATGGGGGAAGAAGAAAATTTAAAATAAGGGGAGTGAGGTAGCTCCTAAGGATTGAAACTGTAAAATCAGCATGTTACAAATCAAAGCAGAGCTAAGCAAAATCACATGAAGGAGACAGAAAGAGTAGCTAGGCCTAGCAAGCGTTTGACTAAAAGTTTTAACATCTCCAAAGAAGGAAATTGTGTGACCAAAGTGGCCTTACTGAGAAATGTTAGTACGACAGGAGGACCAAGAGCTGTGCCTCTTCCAGTGAGTTCCGACGCTGTGTTACCACCGACCTACAGAATTATGTTCCCATGAACGAGGCCGCACCTACGGTGGTCATCTCAGGATGAAGCCATTCAGTATCCCAACCATCCAACTTTAGGACTCGGTTCTGTGCTCAACAGCCAGTCTTCAGCTTGGCTTACGGTACTGAGGAACCACTCTGGCAATTTAGAGTTTCCCGTAGGGCAGCTCCAGAAAAATATGTGGGCCCTACTTGGAGAGCAAGACCATTGCGTTCCCGGAGCAGTTCTCTGCCACAGTAGCGAGGTTCTGTCCTGCTGGGAGCCTGCCAGGCTCCCAGGTACGAAGCTGCACCAGACATCGTCCTTGCCTTTGAAGAACAAGTTGATGGGGAAGCCAGGCCTAACCAGTTATAGAATGTGGTGAAAACTATTAATACATAGAGACCTGTAGTTAAATGACTCTGTGCCTCTGCGTCCCTCAACTGTAAAATGTGGTCACGGCATAAAGAAGTTTACCAATGTAAGGCATTCAAAACAGTGCCAGGCACATAGCAAGCTCTCAATGAATGCTAGCCTTGAACAATCACTGGGCATAGTGGCATGTGTCTCCACTTCACTGTACCTACTGCTGTCCTGACTTTGGAAACTTTTCTTTCTTAATGCCATCTCTACCAGGGTCATGTGCTTTCTTATTATTATTATCATATGATTACCAGACTATAAACACTACGCTACCTGCCAAAGAAACAGACAGCTTTGTTCAAGACTGAAATAATCACTTATAAAATAGGGAACAGAAAGATCTTCTAACACATTCACAGGTTATTTTAATACTTTCCAAATAAATGCCAAGGAAGGTAGTGTTTATAAATAGTATTCCAAACAGTCCCCTCCATTTTTTTGGTGAATGTGCACCAGCTTTATCAATGCCCCAGTTGTGTAGGGCCCAGAGCTGGATGTAATTAAATCCTATTACCCAGGAGAACTTGCAGCATAGTTGGTCTGACACATTGAGTCATTTGTTAACTCAATCTGCAAACAATTAGAATAACTCTGCCTGGTAGGTGGGGGATGAATGTGATGGTATGGTGCCATGTCTGCCCTTAAAGAGCTTATCATCCAATGGATGAGCTAAATAGGGAAATGGCTAAATATGGTCTCAGGCAAAAATAAATGAACATTAAATAGACCTTTAGCTGCGAGAAGCACCAATCTCTGAACTTTTTACGGGCAAGGTTTTATCTGTGTCCCTTCATCTGCAGTGAAAAGATGTCCTAGCATGGTGACTGAAAATCTGAACTCTGGAATCAGACCACCTGGGTATAAATCCCAGCCCAGGCTCTTCTTGCCAGTTGCGTGATCTTGGCTGGGTGTGCTAGTTAATGTCTCTAAACCTCAGTTTCCTCATCTCTAAAATAAGGATAATCATTGTAACGATCTCATAGAGGTATCTCATTGGGATGATATCCCTATTATCTCATAACAATAGTAACTTTCTCATTGAATGAAGGTTGAGGTGCTGGATATAAAACGTATATGACAATACCTGCTACATAATAAATTAGTATTACTCTTACTCTGCTCACGATCCGTAACACCTAGCATAGAGCTAGTCCACAGTAACCACCACTCGTAAATGTTTGAAGAATAAAAAAAAAAAGTAAGAATGAAATAAAGAGTAAATGAATTATTTAATTAATAAGACAAATCATTGTGTGGGAATAAAGGTGAGACAGTGAATTATTCTTGCTTGGGGAAACAAGGAGTGTTCTCAGAGGAAGTGGCTTTGACAGAGCCCTAAAAGCTGGACTCACAGGAGGCCTGCGCCTGCGTGGCATATGCGGAGCAGGGTAGATACACACAAAATGAGTTTGGAGCCTTGGGAACCATCTAAGTCTGTGAAGCTTCTCCTTGAGGATAGAAGGGCCAGTGGAGATTGTCATAGAGGGGTTTGATGCAGCATCTGTTTTTTTAAGCGCCATTCTGGCCACACACACAGAATGAAGTCATGGGGGAAGAGAGAAGTCGGGAGAACAATGGAGAGGTCAACACAACAGTTCAGGCAAGAGGTGATGAGAAGCTGACCTAGTGCAATGGCAGTGGGAGGGAATGAGGGGGAGACAGCATATGAGAATGGACGGGATGTGAGGGGGAAGGGGGGGTGGGGAGTAAATGAAGAGTTTGAGGTTTCTCACCTGGGTGATTGACGTAGCCTTTATTACAGACATCATTATTATATCACAGAGATAAAGTGGTGCATAATGTTCAGTTAGTTCTCCTGAATCATAGAATCCTAGATTATCGTGGTGGATGAGACCAGCCCCCCAAACATTCACCATCTGCTGTATCAAGGTCTCTCGTCTGTGTCATAATTCCAAAGCAGCTTCAGGACGTGACTTACTCTTAGAAAGGTCGGACTTACACTGACTTAAAATCTGTTTTCCCATAATTTCCAACTGTTGGTCCCAGTCTGGCTCCTGGAAACACAAATCAGATGTGGACCTTCTTCTCTAAGACTGTCTTTTGGATTTAGCTGGCTAAATCAGAATTCCATCTTTATTTTTTTAATTTGTTCATAAAAAACGACCTGAAGTATTTCATCAAATACTTTGCTGAAATCAAAATGTAGTGTCTACCTCTCTCTGCCCTATTATTCTGTTAAACATCCCCTCCCCCAAATGTGAAGAGAGTCTAGTTACATTAGTGGTCACACACTAGACACTAACGACCATCAATTTTTGTGCAGGGGCTCAAGAACTATTTATTGAATTATCTATTCTCAAGTTTTCCCTAAGATCACCAAGTTGACTGCCCAAGTTCAATTGTAATGGAAAAACTCCTTCGGTATCTCACAGAGCCACCCATTCTGTGGAAAAGCATATGCCACTTTTGTGTCCTTGACCCCACCAAGCCAGAGCTACCCAGAAGCCTGTTACGTGTGCTGGTCACTCTCATGCCGTGCTCTTTGTATGGGTGGTTCTTTCTCGTCACCTGGATTTCAGCTCAAATATCTTCCCTCCACAGGGAGGCCTTCCCTCACCGCCTGATCTAGACTCATCCCACGCCCAACATTTTCCAAACACTCTGCTTTATTGTTTGGGTAGCACTTAAAAACTATCTGAAATGATTTTGTTCATTTGTTTGCTTACTGTAAGCCTCCTGAAGGCAGGGACGTTGCTCTGTTACAAGCTGTAGTTCCACCACCAAGAATTCTGCCTAGCACAGAAGAGAGCCTGTGCTCTGTAAGCTGAGGAAGTGTATGAATGGTCACTGACTTAGAATTCTAACTGCCCAGCCTCCAACCTTTTCAGCTTTCACACACCCCAGGATGACGCTGTTACTTTCTCCCAAGTTCCTGTCACATTCATTGTGCCAAACAACTTTTCCTAGTTGGTCAGAATTAGGTCCAGAACAGAAGTTCCCCAAGTCTCTTCCGCTTCTGGCTGAAAGATGAAATTATCAGCCAAGTTGAGCAAGGCAAATGAATCAGATGCCCTGTGTGGGGCTGAAGGAAGCTCCCAACAGGGACTGTCTCCACACTGTTCCTCACGTGGGGTGGTCTTGTCCCCCAGTGATCTCCTACCATCAGACATGCTCCCCAGCTTCGAGAAGAGGCTGGATCTGTTCTGGCATTATCCAAGCAACTTCACCACAACTGACTGACCTCCTTCTCTTCCCTGACTCTGGCTCTTGATTCCTGGTCTGAATAACTGATTACTGGCCTGAAGGGACATTAGACACTACTCTGATAGCAGCTCTAACCAGAGTTATAGTGACTGGATATCATTGGTTTTGTGGGTCAGAAACCACTCAAACTACACAAAATAAGAAAGGGAATAATTGAAAGTCAACAGGGAGTCTCATGGCACCCAAGGGAAGAAGACAGGTAACTATTATCTCTCTCTGTCTCTGTCCCTCCCCCTCTCTCTGGGGCCACAAGCTCTTGCATCTTTCTTTCTGTCTTCAGGGCTGAGTCATGCTGCCCTGTGCTTAACAGCTGGCTTCCTCTCCTTGATCATGGTTTCTCTGCTGTCCCAAAACTTTGACTTCCATGTACTGTGACTTTCCCTTGGTTATGTTGCAAACTTCATCTCAAGTCTATATGACCTTTCAGCTCAAATACCCACCACTATTGATTACATATAGTCTTTAGCCTGTTGGTTCAGTTACTCAACAGAAAAATAAATCTGAAAGGTCACTAGCCAGCCAATGAATTGCCTTATTATTTCTTAGGCTCAATCAGACATGGATAGAGAGGCCCCCACATGATTCACAGGGATGCCCCTCCCTAGGGTAGTGAGTCGGATTTCCTGTGGTGGAGGGTGTAGGAAAGGGAACGATCTCAAAACACTCTACTATGCATAGCATGGTGGCCGTGGTAAGGTGACTGTTTCTGGCTTGGCCCTGCTTTGTCTCTCTGGATTAGAGCCCACTTCAAACCTTTGTACTATCCTAGACCTGAACCTCAGCACGAGAGAAGTGGAATCAGAATATCATAAACTCTATCAACTTAATGAGAAATTGTGATGTAACTATTTGGAAGGATGAAGAGAGTAAGAAGTGGAGTGATAATTGTATAAGAAAACCAAATTCTCATTCACTATAAAAGGAGGTCAATAAATAATTTCAAGAAATTGCAGCATAGCTGTATAAGCTATTATTTCGGAATATGGAGGTAAATTCCAGAAGACATAACTAGGAGAACTGGATTGGTTGCCTCTGAAGAACAGGGTGGTAGGGTACAGTTCAGATTTTTTTTGGTAATTAAACTTTCAGTATTATTTAAATTTCTGATCTATGTACAGGATCATGAAGGCTATCTCAGAGGAATGTACAAGATGCTATGCATTTATTGTTAATGTTATAATGTTTCTAATTAGTAAAGCTGTGAAGAGGTTTTACTAGGCTAAATGTGCAGGTCTCTGGAAATATACCAACATATGATTAAGGTATGTTCCAAACGGTCATATATATTTTCTTAGCACCTCTGTTGGAAAAATCCCTGATTATCCCATATGGGGTAGGAAACAGAATTTCCAGAATCTCAGAATTGCCTGTCACTCAGGGTGTGAAGGAAAGGGTAAGCTACAATACAAATGAGAGGGGGAGGATTTGGGGACCTGGGAAAATCAAGAGGGGGTGGTGAGGAGAGAAAAGAGGGGGAAAGAAGACAGCATGCAAAGAGGCAGCATGCAAAGACATGAGCGGTTGTGAGGCCCCCAGCTGACTTCTGCGTTTCCCACTTTTCCCTCCATAATTGGCAATTTATCTGCTTCCGTCTGCTCCATCTGTAAGTTCCTGGCAGGCAAGGCCCACACCTCAATCACATCAGAATCCCCTGAATCTAACAGGGGACCAAGCCCATGCTCCCTAAATAGCAGAGAGTGATGGAGCATATGTTCCTGATAGAAGCTGTCCTAGTGTATGAGCACAGCTGAACATACAATATAGATGCTAGTTCCATACATGAACACATTTAGTCCTAACAGACCTCAGTGAGGTAGGTATTATTTCCATTTTACAAAGGAAGAAACTAAAGCACTTAGAGATTCAGGGACTCTAATAGAACCACGTCTGAAATCCCAGCTCTTAATCAAACATGGTTTCCATTCTTGAGACACTGTTTCTCTGTAGCCCACCACACCAATCTAGCTCCTTTTTTCTAGTTCTAAAAATACAACAAAGGGGAAGAGAAAAAAAGTGAGCTGCTACTTACTAAGTTATTTTTTATGTGCCAAGCATTTACATGTGCTATCTAATTGAAACCTCATGTTAACCATTTTAAGCAGATCCATTTATTTCCATTTCACTGGTGAAGAAATTGAGAGTCAAAGAAATGAATGGATTTTTCCCAGGATCATACAGCTGGCTACTTGCCAAAGAGAAATTGGAGCCCACGTCAGGCTGATAACCATGACTTTCAAGACAGCCAGCCTCCAAGATGGTCCCAAAGATCCCACCTCCTGGAATGAACGTTAGTGCAATCCCTTCTCACACTGTATCAGAGTTGGTCTGCATGACCAACACATTAAAGTAGAGGGGCTGCTGTCTGTGTAGCTTTGGAGACTATAGTCATAAAGACCGGTGGGCTTCTGTTTGTCTCTCCTTTCAGATCACTCACTCTGGGAGAAGCCAGCTGACATGTCACAAGGATGACATGGTGAGATCTGAGGCCTTTTGCCAACAGCCACATGAGTGAGCCATGTTGGATGTGGATCCTCTAACCACTGTCAAGCCTTCAGAGGACTGCAGTCCCAACTGACCATGTAAACTTGACTGCAAACTCTGAGAGACCCTGAGCCAGAACCACTCAGTTCAGCTGTTTTCAGATTCCTGACCCTCCAAAACGATATAAGATAATAAATGTTTGTTTTAAGCTGTTGTTTTGAAGTCATTTGTTACTCAGCTTACATAGCAAATACATCTTGTTCTCGCTCTCTGATAGGGGGTCTGAGAACCAGACATTTATATAAATGTGGCTGCCTCATCTCCCTGGGGCCACTCTGCTCTTTCTGAACACAGAGTTCATTCCTGAACTCACTCAATGGCCATCAAAGAGCAGCCACACATCGTGATAACCTGTTCAAGGTAAGCCCAGGGCTGCACTGGATGCATCCAGCACAAGAGAGAAAGAAACCATTTCTCCTTTATTGTGCCGCATCGGCCCCAAAGAATGAATTTAGTGGCCTTCAGAAAGGGATCTGGCTCATCCTGCACATTTGTGTCTTTGCCATTTCAAGCGAAACAACAGAGAATGGAGCAGTTTGTGTTTTGGTAAAACTCAGGAAGTCAAATTTTGAGGGAAATGAACGTAATGCATTTCTTCAGGGTTACTGGTGCCCTGGGCAGACAAGAGCACTTTCCCAAGCCTACTGCATTCCCGCTGATGTTGCTTCCAGTTTAAACTGTGCAGGAGCTGGGGAGGGGGTCTACTGGTGCTCAAACAATAATTATAAGAGGGCTGTCTGTCTCTGAAAATTGAGTTCCATGAAATTAGGGGCCGAGGTAGAAGGAGGAGGGGAAGGAGAGAAAACCACCTGGGCCACCCACACCCTTCTCTGCCCAGCTTGCTAAGCTAATGATGTATGATCTCAGTGTTGGTGGTATTGGCTTTGTTGGGGGGGGGCATATTTGGGGATCCCTTCTCATCTGTGATTCAGAGAGACTCTGGACATGAATGGAGAGATGACCTCAACATTTAAGATATTTCTTCTGAATGTTGTGCAGTAGTGGGGGACAGTGAGGGCAATCTCTGAACCTATGGGACCCGGGTGCTCCTCAGACTGGACCAGGTGTCAGCTGCAAAAATTACAGCCTGGGGGGCATTTCCCAATTCGTGGAACTATGTTAAGTGAATGGCTAGAAATCTTTCAATTTCTTCTTTTACGTGTGGCACCTGATAGTGCTTTGTTCAGGCTAGAATATAGTATTGAATTATGTCTTATGTACTTAACTGTTTTAAATTTCATACATAGCAATATTTTACGATGTTGCACAAATAGTGCAAATCAAGACATAGAGAATGTCAGTCCCACTGCCTCTCCTGTCCATCTCTGCCTGCCCACAGCTCAGGATACATAGAACCTATGGAATGGAGGCACTGACTCATAGATTTCCTTTTTAAAAGGGGGAGAAAGAAATAATCGGCATGTCCACATTCTCTTGTAAGCGTAACTCTTCCACTTGTACCATGAATCGCATCCCTTCCGACCTATGCAAGGACTTCATTCCTCTCCATCTAATACTCTTTTTTCAGGTCCTCTTTATAGAAAAACTCTTCAAAAGAGCTGTTGAGGCTCACTGTCACCTCTTCATCTCCTGCCTTTTTCTCTTAAAGTCACTCTAATCAGGTTTTAGGTCCCACCAATCTGCTGGAAGAGTTCTTGCTAGGTCATCACCAATGACCTCCGCATTGCAAAATCCAACAGTCAATTCTCAGTTCTCTTCCTGAAACACTCAGCTCATTTTACTCCCTCTTTCTTGAAACACTTTCTTTCACTCGGTTTCTAGGACGTCACTCTCCTGTGGTTCTCCTCCAGTCTCATCTTCACTCATGCTCAGCGTCCTTTGCGTGCTGCCCCCTTGGGCCCCAGAGCTTGGTTCTGGAGATGCTTCTCTTTTGAGTCTATTTTTATTCCTGGGATGAGGATCTCATCCTACTCTGCACTTTAAGTGCCGTCTGCACTCTGACAACTCCCAATTTTATAGCTCCAACCTGGACTTCTAGCTACAACTGCCTTCTTGACAGCTCCTCTTGGGTATCGAAATGACAACTTAGACCTTACAGATCCAAACCCAAACTCCTGGTTCCCTCACTTCGAACCTCCCTCCATTGTTCCTGTGCATTTTGGAAAAGGCAGCTCCACTCTTCCAGACAGCCACGCTCGAGATCAACTTTGGCTCCTCTTTCTCCCACATACCACCCATCAGGCAATCCTGTGACTTCTACCTTCCAAATAGGCCCTGTACCTGGCCATCTACCATGTCCCTCGCATCCACCCTGGTTGGAGCCACTATTATCGCCACCTGAATTCCAGCAATGGGCCCTGAACTGATCTCCCTGCTTCCCCATGTGCCTTTTCATTCTGTTCTCTGCTCCCCCAGGGGCCAGATCCTGCTCAAATGTATTCATATCATGTCCTTCCTTAGCCCAATATCCTTTGCATGGTTTGCTCCATCCATCCCTCAGATCTCTGTTTAAATGTCATCTAATCAGAGAGCTCTTCCCTAACCACCCCGAATCTAAATAAGAATCTCCATCTACCCACTCCACTTCCTATGTCCCTTACCCAACTTTATCTTCATATATGTGTTAGGTATTTATTTACCATACGTATGTATTTGTTGTCTCCCTGTGAACGCCAACACTTTGCCTTTTGTATTCACTACCTCATCCCTAACACCTAGAACAGCGTCTAACTCAAAGTAGGTCAATAAATATTTGTTGAATGAATGAATGACCTCACTATAAGAAGTGCCAACACAGAAGTGCGAACACAGAGCAGGGCATGATGGTCTGTCTGGAGAAGGACAGGCGAGCAGTGGCCGGAGCAGCCTCCTTGGGCGAGGTGATATGACACTGAGTTGTTTGGCACAAGTTTGAGAACCACGGTCCAATAACAGAGTAGGAATTATGCCCGTTGAAGCTTGAACTTAATTTTAGTTCAAATATCACCATTCACAGGTGGTCTTTTCTTTGGCAAAAGAGTCAGGTGAGCCTCACATCCAAACTCCTTTCACTTAAAAGAGATCCTGCCTTCCAGGCTTCTTCTCAGGGCCCAACACAAATGAAGGCGTATGGCTGTAGCACGGGACAACTATAGTGTCCATGGTCAGCCCACATAGAAGACGGTCAATGAAGAAAATGTGCTCAGAGGTTATAAAGAGCACATTTGACCAAACCAGACCTGTAGGAAGTTTAACGTTGCTGGGATGCTTTGCTCTGTTGGACCGTTCTGGGACCTGCTGTTGGACCGGCTGCAAAGGGTAGTGCTGTGAAAGAAAGGAGACATGCCCATTCACAGAGGGGCCCTCCCTCAGCTCTGCAGAGAGCAGGTTAATTTCAGCAGCTGCCACTAGAGGTCTATTCACAGCTAGAAATAAGAAGAGGCATCACTCCTGCAGCTCAGGGCTCCTGGGGAGCCATCTGCCCCAGGGTCAGCCCCCAGAGTATGCCAAGCTCACATCACACCTGCCAGTCCTTCTGCTGTGGGCTTTTTATCCCCCAGAGACCCCATGTTAGGCCCCTTCTTCCCCAAGCCATGGGAGAACACCTCGTTGGAAGTACTGGCTGTCCTGAGCTGTGGTTTGAGAGTGGGGTGTTGACGAGGTGGTTTCTGGTCATTAAACAAACATTTCTACATTCCACAGTAGCATTTGCAATTACCCAAAGCAGGTCTTCTTCCTTTCATGCAATAAATACTTCCCCAAAAGTCTGCCTAGGAATCAAGTGGTTTCCACGCAAAAGAGACAAGTTCTCCTAATCTGAAGGGATCCTTCAAGAATCCTATGGATAGTGAATTGATAGCTCTGAATACTATACCTGTTTGGTAGATTCACGCCTCAGGCTTTTCTCTGATTTGTCTGCAGGTGAGTTTGAAATACCAGTCCTGTGTGTTTTAGAGTTCATTTATACTTTATATGCAGATCCATTTTACCTTTTTTTCATTGAGGTAAAATTTACATAACATACAATTCACCATCTTAAAGTGTGCAAATCAGTGGCTTCAAGCACATTCCTGATGCTGCACAACCGTCAGCTCTATCTCATTCCAGGACATTTTCATCACCCCCAAAAGAAATCCATTCCCATTAAGCAATCGCTCCCCACTCCCTCTTCCTTCAGCCCCTGGCAACCATTACTCTGCTGTCTGTCTCTCTGAATTTACGTGTCCTGGACATTTCATATGAATGGCATCATATGACATCAGGCTCTCTGTGCCTGGCTTATTTCACTTATCATACTGTTTTCAAAGTTCAGCCTTGTTGTGACAAGCATCAGTGCTTCACTGCCTTCGTGGATGAACAATACCCCATTGTATGGGGTAGACCACACTTTGTTTATCCACTCTTCAGCTGATGGTCCTGTGGGTTGTTTCCACCTCTTATCCATTACAAATAATGCCGTTATGGACATTTGTGTACAAGTCCGCACAGTTCTCTTGGGTATATACCTGGGAGTGCAGGGATGGTTCACTTTTGCATTCAACAATGAGTGCTTATTCTTTATCAGGCATCAGAGCACAAGGAGGACTAAGACATGGCTCCTTTCTCCCTTCAAGTGGACTCCTTCTAGGCTTTCTGCTTGCTGATCATTTGTTCAGCAAACATGCACCAGGAACTAGAAGTACATCCATGAACATGGAGCTCACAACAACAACAAAAGCCACATGAGCAAACAAGACAATTTCCGATGAGGGTTGAGGACTATTTTAAGGTGGATGATCAGGGAAAGACTTTCTGAGTGGGTGACCCTCTAGCTGGGGCCTGAATGAAAATGAAGAAAGTCATGTGAGGATCTATTGGAAAAGCCATGAGGCTATGTGGGGAAGAGCATTCTGAGCAGAGGGAATAGCAGTTGCAAAAGTCCTTAGGAGGGGATGAATGTGGCCTGTTCAAAGCCCTAAAATGTGCTCTCATCCACAGCCCCCCCACCCCCGCTTCCTGCCTTCTTCCTGTGCCTGTGCTCACTTGTGGTCCTTACTCCATCTGCCATGCCCAGCCTCTTCTGTATCTTCTACCTCTCCCCCTATACCGTCTCTTCTCAATGGTAGTTAATAAATAAACCTCTGGCATTTTAAAATATTTTTAATCTACCCTTCAATCAACAAAACCAAATGCCTTTATGGTTGTTTCCAGCCATTGCACCACTACTTGTGTCTATCAGGTTACAGCAAGCACTGCCTCCATCCTCCAACGGCCTCTGCAAACAACTTCTCCCCAGCGCCTCTTTATTTCCAGCAATGACAACACCATTCAAATCACCCAGGCTCTACACTCCTCTTTTCCCCATTTCTTTTCATATCCATTTTCCTTTCACAATGGTGAATTTTCCTTTCACAATGTTTCTAGCAACACCTCTTCCCTGTCCATTTCAAAAGGCACCCCACCCTAGTTTAAGAACAGATGACCTCAAGTTTGGATTATTTCTTATAATCCCCACTGGTCTCCTCGTTCCCACTCCCCCATCGTCAGCCCTATCCCCGCCCTCTCCAAACCTCTCTGTTCTGTAGTAATTTTCTCAAAATGCAAAATTGCCAAAAGCACCCCGTTCTGTCGATGCACATACAGGGCTGAAATGTAGACTGGTAGATCATACTGAAAACAGACCAACAACCGTATCAAAAGAGTGTTGCTGATAACGTCCCGAAGCTGGAGGAATCCTGTTCTTCCATGTCTCCTGTTCAACTTTTGGTCTATTTACTTTATGAGTAAATTACAGGGAAGAGATGCTAAATTGCAAATGACGGAAAGACAGAAGGATAGCAAATATGATAGGTATTTTGTCCAACCTTCTAGAATGTTGGGTGAAAATGAATAAGATGTTGTAAGGATAACTGAGTTGTCTATTTAGATTCCAAAAACCAATTGTATACATGCCAGGCCAGGGTGTGCTTTCTTAAAAACAGCTCATGTGAACAGATGGGGTAATGTGACTCCTGGATACAAAGGTGAGTCACATGAGCTTGGCGTTGCAAACTCAGAAAGTAATTGACCCATTGTTCTTAGCTGCATGCAGATGATATCTGGAATGTGTAGGACAACATTGGAAGAGGAACACTGACCAACTGCAGAGTATCCTTGAATGAGCAATCAAAATAAAAATATCAACAATGGAAAACAGATATCACCATTTATTTCCAAATGGGAGATGGAACCTCAGATGAATCTATCTCATATCATTGTACTAAGGGCCAATTTTGTTCCAAGTTAGTAAAAAGCAATCACCTGAAAGACAGATAATGTGAAGGGCCACTTTGGCTGGTTTAAAAATGGCATCTCAGTCTTGCTTGCAACCCATTGCAAATTCTACATTTGGGTAAAGTTGCATATTCGTTCAGTTATTTATTTTTAATTTAACTGAAACAGTGGACATCAACCCTGCTACCAGACTGTGATAAATGGTGTTTCTAACCAAACAAAGCTATGGCCTTAACGAAACTGAAAAAAATTACTTCTGAGAGATTGTTGCTCTCTTGCCAATGACATTCTCAGCCCCATTTTATTCTTTCTAATTCCTGAACAAGGATTTCTGAGATACCAAGTTGCTGAATTACCCCACCTCCCTAATAACATCCAATATAAAACTAGTTCCTGTTTCTCTAGTCTTTCCTTAGAATCATCTAGTCAAAGTCCAAATCTTTTAATAAACCCTTCTAACGCTCTCTTACCAAGCATGATATGCTTCTGCCTTATTGAAGCAAGCTAAATAAACCTCTATTTGTTTAAACATAGATATGTTCCTGGGGGTCTTTGGTGGACTTCGAAACAGTAAGTATTTATTGAGTACCTACTATACTCTAGGCGATGGAGTAAGGAGTTATTTACAGAGAAGAAAATAAAGGGACGCTAAATCAATGCCAGAGCTACTGATGACAAGAAGAAAAAAGAGAAATTAGGAACTACGCTAGAGTAGAAGTAGTTGGATGAGTTGTGTACCAGGGCACCTGGCCTGCCCCCGACCTCCTACTGCAGGTTGAGCAGACATAGCCAGACTCTGTGCCAAGTGGCACAGAATACGGGTGGACCCCAGCCTCCAACAGGGCTGGTCCTACAGACTAGGACCCCATGACTTGTGTGGCCTTGCCCAAAGAAGATGAGTTAGGCCAATTATAGTCCTATTTCAGGGTATTGATCTAAAATCCACGTCAGCCAGGCCCAGCTGTCAATGAAGACAAAAAAATAATCAAGAGCTCCCCCACTGTAGAGGGCATATATGGCAATTGTGAACTTGAAATATGGCTAGTGCCGTAAAGGACTGGATGCTTAATTTGCATTTAATTTTACCTAATTTAAATTTAAATGGCCACATGTGTCACCTCGCGACAGTGCAACTCGTTTCTCCTCCCTACCCCTCCCAGACTCTAACAGCAACTCCTGCCTCTCAGTGGCACTTGCTGCAGCTTTGTTTTTACACTTGTGTGAGTCTTTGATTGTGTATCCCCCTCAGTAGAGTGGAACCTCCCCGCGGGCAGGACATGTGCTCCACTTGCTCATTTCCCTATTCCTGATGCCTAGTGCAGGGCCTGGCACAAAGCAGGGCCTCAGTCACATGTACATGCACAACCAAATGATGAATGGCCAGTTATGGGGTGCATTCATCAGAGTTCTCCAGAGAACAGAACCAATAGGAGACATGGATAAACACACACACACACACACACACACACACACACACACACACACCTCAGTTATATATGAATTTATATTTATATACATAAAGTGATTCATTCATTACAAGGAAGGGCTCACATGATTATGGTGGCTGACAAGTCCCAAGATCTGCTGGGGGAGTTTCCAAGCTGGAGATGCAGGAGACTCTGTGGTCTAGTTCCAGTCTGAAAGGTGGCAGGCTCAAGACCCAGGAAGAGCTAATGTTTCAGTTCAAGTCCAAAGGCAGGAAGAAAGTCAATGTCACAGTTCAAAGGCAGTTAGGCAAGAGGAATTCTCTCTTATTTGGGAGAGGATCAGCCTTTTTGTTCTATTCAAGGCTTTAACTGATTAAACGAGGCCCACCACATTAGAGAGAGCAATCTGTTTTACTCAGTCTACTGATGTAAATGTTAACTCATCCAGAAACACCCTCACAGACACACCCAGAATAATGTATGACCAAATATCTAGATGCTTCATGGCCCAGTCAGGTTGACAAATAATATTAACCACGGAGTGGGGAAGAAGGGAGATAGAATTTCTCTTGCTGAGTTTGTGTTTAAGTAAAATTTTATTACAATTAGGCAAATAGATTTTTTTCCCTAAGGACTTAGAGAGCTGTCCCAACTTTGTGTGGGGTCAGCCCTTATCTGTTTCCTGGAAGGAGACAGAAAAGAACCAAAGAACAGGATAAAATCCATCAATTTTGGCTCAGCACAGTTCTCTTCATGGGACACTGAATACTGAAGTCGCTGCTGGGGTGATGGGCTTCCACTGACTCACTCAGACATAAAGGGGAGGGTGGGAAGGCCTATTAGGAGCTCAGCTACCATGCCCTCCAAATTCCGAACCATGTAAATCTAGGTCCCTGACCATTGATTCCTAGATATGGTCATTGCTAACCTTGACACTGTTGTTTTGCATAAGATTGAATGTTTGCTGCTTCAAAAAACTCCAAGACTGGCCTCCAGCTTAGAAAGCTACTTTCTTCATTCAACCTCTGGTAAGATGCTCACTCTTTGTGCTTGGGACAAAAGGACTGTGGCACGCGCCTGCCACCTGGTGGCAATATACTGAAAGTTGTGCAAAGGCTTTTACTCTGAAGTTCTGACTTGGCCAAAATACAAGACAGAAAGCGCATGCTTTAGGACTTGCATTTGTTAAACAGAATTTAGATTAACAGAGCAATAAATCTGGGAGGAAACTTAGTGATTACTGAGTCCAACTACCACAATTTCCAGATGAGGAAACTAAGGCTTAGGGATACTTTGTGACTCACCCAAAGATATATAGGCATAAGTGACCAGAGCCACCATGTTGCCGCCGATTAAGTGTCATTTCCTCTCCAATCCAAATCTAAAGAATCACTATTTCTTTCAGGCAAGTTAAGATTTGATTAACTGGCAGAATGGTGAGCCATTAAATACGATTATAAGACAAACAAAAGAGACAAATTTCTATGACGATAACTCTTTTGTAATGAGCACACCCATCTTTGTCAAGAGACTGTCTTTTCAGAAGTGGCGAAGTCCTGCCAGGGTTGCATCCTGAACTTGCTCTTTCAGTTTAAATGAACAGAGATGAATAAGCATCAGCAACATCAGGTGAGTTATCACTTCCCTCTACAGGAATGGGATGTCAATTTTTTCATCTATGCTTCCATTCATCAAATATGTATAACCATGGCTATGTTGTGCTAGGTGCTGGGGATACAATGAGGAGAAAAACAAATGAGATTTCTGCTCTCATGGAGTTCGGTCTGATGGAGAAAGACCAACGAGTTAGCACACAAGTGCTGTGCAAGGTGGTAACAAGGGCGCTGCACATGTAGCCAGGGAAAAGCAGGAGGACGGGAGGAGGTAGCTGTCAATGGAAACAGGATCACTGATAGCCGCTGGTCCTGGAGAGTCCAGTGTCTGAGGGAGCCAAATTCCACATGTGGCTGGTGCCAGAGTAGCCAACAGGAATTGTAAAATGGCAGCATTGCCAAAACTGAAGAGTCGGGTGAGATTGGGAATTAAGTAGAAGATCCATGTGGTCCATTAGGCCTAGTTGGCTATGGCGAGCTCACCTCTGGAATGCCAAGTGCTGGATGTGGTTGTCAGCAGAAACAAAAGGAAGGGCAGAGGGAAGCAGTAACAGAGGCCGGACCCCTGAGTCCCAGGTCTGGGAAGCCTGTAGACTGGGTTCAGGGAGGGAGATTATTAACATACATCTTGCTTCTGTTGGGATTGGCCCAGGGACTGGCATGAGGCTGAGCCAACAGGGAGGGGGGCAGCCAGCTCAGGCGGCTTCTGTGGTGAGGGTGCCAGCAGGGGCCAGATGGAAACTCTGATCATAATGTTAATTCATTCCTCTGTGGGTTTCTGTTCAGACAAATGTTGGCCTCTTGTGGGTTTAGCTTAAAGCTACTGGCTGTGTGAGGCCGAGGCCCTATATCCTTGATTTGCTTTAATTTCCAATTCCCTGGTCAGCTGAGTTTAAAGGAAGAGATGATCAAGGACCTGGCTGCTGAAGAGACACCATAATGTGTTAGCGAGCAGTTGGGAAAAGGCTGCTAGCTCCCTCCGGGGCTGAGATGTACCCTAGCCTGGAAATTCATTCCGTCCTACTCATAATACAACACCAGTCCGTGAGGTTTTAGGGTAGGCACTGAGCCTGCATCCTTTAACATGTCTAATGAACATCTCCTTGGGAAGAATATTGACTCTTCTAGGTGGAAAGTTGGCTTGGAGTAAAGAAAGATGGAAGACAGAATTTGGTTGACCCATGCTGTCATGATGTGTTGTCCGTTTGCTGGATTGGGTCCCCCTGAGGAACTTTGCATACCCAAATCTGCTCTGGGACATTTAGCTGAACCCTCTGAAGGAAACTTTAGCCCAACTGGCAAGAGAGTTGCTTCCACAAGGGCTTGGCCACGGACTAACCCTTTGAATCTGAGCTAGTTCTCACTCACTGACTCCATTTCTTCAGCTACTCTGGAGAGAATTTTCAACACCGAGAAGAAAAACTAGTGTCATGGCCAAAAATGAAAACGTTATGCTAGATATTAAATGTCGTCCAAGAGACAGTAAATTTAATGGCCCCGAAGTGGTTTCAGGCCCCTGAGCGGATTTTACTTCCCAAGCACTGGAGAAGCTAAGTGCTGCCTTCTATTTCTGTTCTGCATTCGAAAAGTCATAAATAGTTAACTGTATGAGTCCTTTTTAAAAAACCTCCCTGGAGCATCTAAAAATAGCCTCTAGGGGCTCGATGCATATTTCCTCAGGTCCTCCTCTTAATCTTTCAACATTGGTGGTGACGATTTACTGTTACTGTCACCCATGGACTTGCAGAGACAAAAGCAGCTAGGCTGGAAGGCAGAGAGGTAGCATGTCGGAAGGGTCCCTTGGGAGATGGAATCTAGCATCGATTCACTATATACATACAGAGATGAGAGATGTCACCTCTCCTTGCCTTGGAGAGAGATGGGGAAGGAAAGAGATGGGATAGTCTCCCTCTCCCCAAGGTGCCTAACAATCCACCCTTGAGTCGGAAGCTCAACAGATTCTTCAGCAAAGCAGGGCCTGCCAGCAGCCAAGTGCTATTATGAAAGTCAAGTCCACACTTATTATGCCTTTACAGTGCATGTCACTCCTGCCGTTTCCTATCTTCAGGCCAGAGTGGGACTCTCCTGCCAGTTTTCCAGCCCAGTGGCATAACCCGAGGCTGACTGTCCATCACAAGCTTGATGGACATGGGGCAGGAACAGTCAAGCCCCGCTCAGCCGCCTGCCTGTTCTTTGCAGCCATGCCGCTCTGCTTTCTTTATGCTTAACCACAACAGTAAATACCGCCCTCTCTGACTCTCAGCCCATCTCCTTCAGGGAGGCACCTCTTGCAAACAGACCACCAGCCCAGAGCACTGCTGTCGACCCAGAAAGAGGAGGAAGGGCAGCTCATACCAGCGGCCTCTGTGCCCTCCATCTTCTCTCCAAACACTCCCAACAATGCACGGTGATTAGCTGTGTCTCGGGCCCCCTGACACCCCTTAACCTGGAAAATCAGGCAGACTTTTCACGATAGCAATCAGCTCCCAGACACATCGAACCGTAATGTGATTACGCCATTTACCAAAATGCAAAGAGAGATACTTGAGGCGTTTCTGATTAGGGCTGACATTATTCCTCTAATGGGCCACTGCATTAATCAAAGCTGTTGCTATGACTATGGCGATGGTGGGGAAATAACCCCAGCTTGATTCTGGTCCTACCAAATGCCGCCAAGGAAGAGGTCAGCTTTTGTTAGGGACACAGCAGAAGAATTACTTCTTCCTGCTCGAGAAGGGCTTTCTATTGAAATCGCATCAGCAGCCAGAAAGAGAGGCCTCTGTTCTCTTTCACTACATAGGGGTTTTCTGGTTCCTTTGCTAGCATTGGAACCAGACAGCATTGTCCTGTGAGGGATTGGTGGTGTGTGTGTTGGGGGTGGGGATATGGAGGCTGATTTGTGGGGCTGTCAGAGCTTCTGCTTTCCAGAACTGTGTCTTCATTGCTGGTGGCCCCCTGGGAATCATGGGGGGCATGAGAACCCGGGGACAGGGGGGAGGGGTGATCCATGGAAAAGCCCAGCTTTTCCCATGGCGCAAACACTCTGGGCTCCTGCTGTTCTCTTCATTCCAGAGCCTTTAAAGCATTTGGCAGAGACAAGCCTATACCACACACCCTATGACAAGGCAGATGGAAAAGCAGGCAGGAATGAAATGGATCTGACAGTCCCGTATGGAAAACCCCTTAGCCTCTGCTCTGCTGCAGGGAACCCAGGACCTGAGGGGGAGGGAAGGAAGACCAGGTGGGGGTCAGGGCCAGAGGAACCTTGCTCTGGTTAGTTAGTAGTAAACTGTTCCATGGACCCAAGTCAGCCTTCTCTCAGGCTCAGATATGCGCTAAAAGGGAGCCTGCAAGGTCAGTGACAAGGCACACCCCTCCCCCTGCCACAGGGACAAAGCATCAGAGCAGAACAAGGGAAGCTGGTTTCCAGTCCAAGTCCTTCTAGAATTTTCTCCGGAGCTTGGGTTTGCCCATCTTCAGAGCGGGGACAATGAAATCTACTCTGCTTTCCTCCTAGGGGAGTAAAAGCTCAAATCACTTCACGTGGGGGAAAGTGATTTGTAAACTCTAGAACACAGATCTTCAAACTCGGCTGCACTGTGAAGCCACCTAAGGAACGTTGTCAAGTTCTGATGCCTGGGCCCCAGTATCAGACATCCTGGTTTCACTGGTCTGGGAGGTGGCCAGGCCATGGGGATTTTTCAAAGCTCTCATGTGACGCCACAGCTGAGAACTGTTGCTCTCCAGTGCTGTGGGGCACTGTACCTTTCTTTGAGCCTCATTTCCAAAACTGACCTATATTTTTAATGAGGATAAGAATTTTAAAAATAAAAGGCTTTTGTGAAGATAAAAGTAGAAAGAGTATAAGACAGTGCATAAGGTGGTACATCCCAGGTTCCTAAATGATGCTTAAAGGCCCTCATTTGAGGGCCTTTCTCTATTTCAGTGGAAAGAATTTGTCCCCAGGCTGAGACCCCAGACAGCACTTCACCCCTTAGCTGTGCAACTACATACAAGTTACTGGATAACAGGGGCCATTTGCAACACCCGTAGCCTTTCACATACGTGATTTTGCTTAATTATAGCAATAACCTGGTGAGGCAGGCATGGGCCATTGTCACCACTCTCTGAAGCACTATCATAGGTGATTCAGACAGTCAGTGGTGAAGCTAGGATTTTTAGTCCAAATTTGCCTTGTTCCAAAACTAGTTCTTTCCATGACCTTCTTGGTTAGAACTGACCTGAATCAATTTTGTCATTCCCCATGCACACGCACGAGGTCTTTGGGCCACAGGTCTCTGTGTGATAATGAAAACAAAGGTCAGAATTCTACCACACGGACTCTCCTTTATTAGCAAGCAAGTGCAGAGAGAGGCCTGTGGCTTCCTCGGTGAGCTCAACGATAGCCCGAATCATTATCCTTTTAGGTGCCCAGCAGAGCTTTGCAGGAAAGCTTCGCTCAGGGCAGAGGTGACATATTTTAGCACCAGGATTCAGCTAACCTTGTAGTCGGGTCATGAGAAAAAAATTCTCTGATAATCAGCCTAACAAACACAGGATCCATCTGGAGTCATAAGTTAATGGTGCAGCTCCGTTCAGCTAACACAGGGAGACCGATCCGAAAGCTACCAGAACATTCTAGGTCAGAGTCAGAGTCAACAAAGGTCTCTCCCAATGGCTGTGAGGAAGGAGGACAGGAGTTAGATCACTCATTGAGCCAACCAAATATGTTGGGCACTGTGTTATTTTCCTAGGGCTGCCGTAACAAAAGTACCACAAACTAGGTGGCTTAAAGCAAGACATATTTATTCCCTCACAGTTCTGGAGGCCAGAAGTCCCAAATCAAGGTGTCCACAGGGCCAGGCTCCCTTTCAAAGTCCTAGGGAAGGCTCCTTGCTTACCTCTCTCCTAGCGTCTGGTGGGTGCCAGCAATCCTTGGTGTCCCTTGGCTTGTTCCTAATCTCTAGCTCTGCTGTCACATGGCCATCTTCTCTGTGCATGTCTGTGTCTCTGGGTGTCCTTTCTTTGCATAAAGACACCAATCATAGTGGATCACAAGCCCACCTTAATGTTGTATGACCTCAACTTAACTAATTACATCTGCAAAAACCCTATTTTCAAGAAAGGTCATGTTCTGAAGTTCCAGGTAGACATGAATTTTGGGGGACACTATTGAAACCAGTATATGCACCTAAATATTGCCAAGTGCTGTGGAGAGAGAAGACAAGATGAATAAACATCGTCCCACACTTGGGTTGCTCACCCTCCAGTGAGGAAGACCAGCAGGGGCGTGAGTGCGTTGAGAAACTGAACGCATGTTACTGGTGCAGGACCAAGGAGGCATCTCACACAGCTTAGCAGAGTCATGGAGGCAACTCGTGAGCTGATTTCTGAAGGCCAGGTAAGAGGCGGCCGGGCGGAGGGCAGCACAGAGGGAGAGATGGGCAGGTCCAAGGATCTGGTCCTACAGGGTGCAGGATGGGTTCATAGAGACGGGGATGTGGGGTCTGAAATGGGCAAAAGGTGACAGATGAAGCCACCTTCAGGTCATGTGCCAGTTTGAGAAAGTTGGAACTTAAGCCTGTGGAGCTCAGGGAGACGTTGGCATATTGTAGCAAGGGAGGAATGTAGTCATATTTACATGTTAGAAAACCCCCCTGAAGCAATGAAAAGGGTAAATTGGAAAGGTTAACATTGGAAATGGGAAACCTAAGTAAAAGACAAGGAATGGTAAGCTTCTCACATATGGTGGCAACGATGGGATGGAGAGAAGGAAACTGATTTAAGGTTTACTCAGAAAAGGGAATCAGCAGAACTTGTTGACAGATGGAATGTCGAATGTAATAAAGAAGTTGGTGATGGCATCCAAGGTGTTCTGTTTTGTTTTTTTGTTTTGTTTTTTAATTTCAGTTCTTGAGGTCATCCATGACTTATTTGGGAATGGACCAAGATCAGAATCCTGGAGAACATCAACATTTAAGAAGCAGGAGGAGAAAAAAATAGCCAGAAAAGAATTCAGAGAACAAAACAGTCAGGACAGGAGAGCTGGAGCTACACGTGGGGAGCGTTAAGCGGAGGGCCCCTGGGACCTGGCTGGAGCTGGTGCCCAATTGGTGGTTGTGCTAGCTTAGGAGAAGGCGCCCCAGGAAGGAAAGGCCATGGGAGGCTTGAAGACCCAGGAAGAAGGTGGGGTGGGGCCTAGGCCCAAATCACTTTATATTGGGTGACTTGCCCAAGTCTTGATGTCCCTAAGAACAATGGGATCTGGGCAATTGATTGATTTGTTCAGTTAACTAGGGTGACCAAGCATCCATGCTGGTTTTCCCAGGACTGTTCCAGTTTTACCACTGAAAACCTAACATCCCAAGAACCCCTTCTGTCCCGGGAAAATAGAATGGTTGATCACCTTCGTTAACAAACATTTCCTGAGTATCTGCCACATGCCACATCCTGTGTTGAATGGTACAGTGATTAATAATACCCAGAGCAGGCTTTTGAGGAGCCCACAGCCTGGAGGGAAAATAGTGGGCTACAGGTGCTTAAAACTATCGAAGAGTAGATTGAGATTCCTCTCTCTCATTGCCTCAGGCAAACTAAAGGAAAAATGTTTGGGTTAACTTCAGCCAGGGACAGAAGAACACTCTCTTAGCAAAACAAAGCTGTGGTGTGAGTTCATGAGTATGTAATAGGAGAAATATTACTTTCTTGTATAAAATTGAGAGGGGCAAACGTTATGCTTATTGTTTTTTTAATATAATAAAAGCAGTGTCAGTTTTCAAAATGAGTATGGTAAGAGGAGAAATAATTTCTATTATCAAGCTAAGGACAGCCAGCCGTCAGAAGGAAGGGAAGAAATCCACACAGGATAAAATGTGTTTGCTTTCAGATACTGCAGGAGAGAACCAGTCATAACTCGGAGGGGGAAACCCCCGTCTAGTCTCCTTCAATCCCCACCCTCATCCCTGTATTAGTTTCCTAGGGTTGATGGAACAAGTGACTACATCTAGGTGGCTTAACACAACAGAAATTCATTCTCTCCCGGTTCTGAAAGCCAGGAGTTCAAAATCAAGGTGTCGGCAGATCTGCACTCCTGCTGGACACTTTGCGGGAGGTGATTCTGTCTCCGTCCTGTTCCAGCTTCTGGTGGCTGTTGGTATCATTTGGTGTTCCTTGATTTGCAGCTGCATAATTCCAATCTTTGCCTCCATCCTCACGTGGCCTTCTTCTTTGTGTTTCTTCCTATGTCCTCCTCTTCTGTCTGTCTCATCTCTCTCTGCCTTACTCTTATAAGGACATCTGCCATTGGATTGAGGGCTCACCCAGGAATCCAGGATGATCTCATCTCAAGATCCTTAAATTATAATTACATCTCCAAGACCCTTTCCCCAAATAAGGTCACATTCCCTGGTTCTAGGAATTAGGACATGGGTATATCTTTTGTGTGTGTGTGTGTATGTTGGGAGGGGGGGGTCAACTTTTGGGATTTACTCCACTTCACCCTTTTTAATATAATCCAAGCTCATTTTCCCCTCCTGTGAAAGGCAAGGGGTAAGGAGAGACCCCCAACCCTGACGAAGAGCCCACCCTCCTTCAGCCTTAGCGGTACCTGAGCAGAATAGCCATTGATAGGTCTCCCACGTATGGTAGTCCAGTTTGCACACTGCACAAAAGCCCTTGGCTAAGGGGCGACTGGAGAAGGGGACTGCAATACAACCTACTCTCTGCAGGCCAAACCATGTGCCTTGACAGCACTGCAACCACTGGGAGAAAAGGGCTGCTTTTTCTTCCTGCAAAGGAGCTGCCCATGTCCCAAGCAGGTGCCTGTTCACACGGGGCTCCTTTTTCTGATTTGAACAACAGTGCCATAGAGGCTGGGGGAGAACTTGGCCTTTCACATTCATTACTCCAACTGTTTGGCAGTGGCCAATGAGAGGTGATGGTACAAGCTAATGCCTAAAATTTTTCAGGACCATGAAAAATCTGCCAGACGTCAGAAGACATTGAGAAGGGGCCAATTATTTCTTCAAGAAGCAGTAGCATGAAGAGGGAGATAAGGAGAACATGGCAACAGGTAGTGAAATAGAGGGAGAGGGTTGCCAGAAGCAGAAGGAGGGAGGGGGTGACCTGGGAGGTCCGCAGTCCTGAACAGCCTCCATGTGGGCACAGCTTCCTCCTCCCCCCACTGCCCCCCGGAGCAGCGAGGTCTCAGCCCTTCTGTGATAGGAGGGGGTGATGTTGCTAGGCTGAGACCTGTTCCCCAAACCTCCCTCCCCCTGCCCTGTGCCCTGTAAGACCATGAAGTGATCACCAGAGCACCCTGCAGTAAAGACCTGCTTGAACATTCTCTGGGTGCCAACATGCCCTTGTTGGAGGAAAGCTGAGTGCTGTGGTATCCGGGCCAGATGTTGAAGAGCAGTGGGACCCTCACTGTGGCCAGCTGTGTGTCAGCAGCAGATACCCACCTGGAAGAGGAGTAAGGTCAATCCCCACCTCGTCCTGCCCAGAGCCCAGCCAGGCACCCATCCTGCAGGACCAGGGGACAGGGAAAAGGAGCCTCCTTCTGGTGACACTGCAATCTCTTAGGGGTGGGCAACCCTGAAGCCTTTCTATATCCCCTATGTTACTGGATCCTCGCAGCAATGACAAACTCATTTTCAGGAGCTGGAAACTAAGTTTTAGAGAGGTGTTGGTCTGCTCAGAGGCAGGACTCCCTCCTCCTGGTCAGGTTTTGTCATTCAGACTAGCAGTTTTCCGTTTCTTGTCCTTCTGTGCAAGTCGTGCGGAGAATCTGAAGGCTGCGTTCTAATCTAGACTCCCCCTCGCAGAGGTCTTACCCCTGCCATAGCATTTACTCTGTAAATAAAAAGGAATAACATGTATCTTCCCTATGATGTCACTGTGGAATAGCCAATAAAAATGATTAAAAAGCTATTGCCAACAATTGAAATCAAATACATAATAAGAGAGTAACTAGCTGTGTTCTAACTTCCAGGGGAATTTAGATATAATTAAAAAAAAAAAAAGACCAATCCCTGGATATCCATGCATGTCAGAGGGAGTCATTAGGGAGATGGAGAGAAAAGTGGATTTTCTAGATGGTTTTATTAATAAGAAAAAGAGTAAATGTGTATTGTTTATTTAAAAAATGATATTTTCATACGGCAAATTAATCATTAAGACTCTCTTGGGTTCTCTGTGGGGTGTGTACAACAAACCTGCAAAATTACATTACAGTGACTTTGAAACGATGCATCAGGTTTACTTCCCCAATAGATTTAGAATCTGGTGCTTATTCATGCTTTTCCCTTGGTGAACTTTATTATCTCAATTGTGTTTGCCAAGGGCTAATTAGAGGTGATGGTACGAGCTAATTTAAAAAAATTTTCAGAACCCATGCAAAGTATTTATTTTGAGAGGAGGGGGAAATTACAGTTCCATCTTTGGCAGAAGAAGGGATGTATTGGGATTTTAGCAAATGGTGTGGCTGCTGGTCCTTAAGAGTTCAAGATCCATTTAATATGCAAAGTGACTGACTGTCAGTGTGGACCCTGGAGCTCAGATGCTATGATTGCTCCCACACCCAGGAGCGTGCAGGCTATAGCTGGGCTCATGCTTTGTGGCTTTAAATTTCCATGGCCTGAGTTTGGTCCATGAGGACTTTCTCTCTTTCATAACCCTTAACCATAGCAATATGGGGGAACCCATAGGGGTGGCAAATTGAACAAAGCTCACTGGGGGTGTTATAGTCAGGGGAGACCAGAGCAGATGAGCTCCAGGTAATAAGAAAAAGTGCAATCTGTAGGTAAAGGTCAGACTTCAAAGAGCAGAGGAAAATTATTTGACAAGAGAGTACAAAGACAAGGGATCCAGGAGAGGCCATGCATAGAAAATCAGGTTGGCAACACCGAGAGGGTTGACAACCTATAATCAGGTCTCGGAACCTAGAATGGGGGTCAGGAATGAGACTGGTCCCTAAGGAGGAAGAAGGAAGGAGAGGAAGCAGAGGATCAAGGCTGGGTCTCAAATACAAAGAAAGAGTACCCAAGCCGCAAGAGGGACGATGCTGCATCCTAGAGAACCAGAGTTGGATAACTCACTCTTGGCCCAGGCAGTTACCCTTACAGTAACCTTCGCCTTCATGATAGTTTGTTGGCTCCAGCAACATCCAGCGCACTTAGCATCCATTCCCACTCCTAGTGTGCCTTTCCATTCAGAGGAGGCTGAAAATAGGCATTACGACCCCATGGCTCACATGCAGCGAGGGTTTGCCATACAAATTAGGTTCCAACGATTGGATGTGCTCATGCCAGATTTGAGTGGGGGAAGTGAAGTAGAGACCACATTCCTGCTGTCTTGACTGTTTTTTCAGGCAAGAAAGATCATGAGACTAGAGGATGATCGAAATGCACCTCTCACTTCACTGCAAGGCCTGGGATCCGCCCGCAGCCCTGCTACTGTGCCCTGAAATCCACCCTCACATTCACCCCTGGAGGCCACCCTTCCCATGGGCCGGGAACGATCTCATTTTCTTGAATTCTCACAGTGATGTAGGTCTTATTATCATTCTGCATTTGAGGACATTGAAGCTTAAAGCAATTACATCATTTCCCCCAAATCACATGTCTAATAAAGGGCAGGCTTTCCTGTCTGATTTATTGGGCATGTACCATGTGCCACGTGCCAAGCTAGGACATACACAGAGGTTATTTCAGATACTCTTCACTGGAAAGGCAATGCCAACACCAGGAGTTTAGCAGGGACAGGCTTGGCTTAGATGGATCTGATTGAGAAAGCTTCCTCATTGGGTTTCTTTTCAATGTTGTTGTCATATCTATAATAATTGCCAGGTAAAATACAGGACACCCAGTTCAATTTGAATTTCAGATAAACAACGAATCATTTTTTTAGTGTAAGCGTGCCCTAGGCAATATTTCAACACACTTAGACTGAAAACGTCACTTGTTGTGTATCTGAAATTCAGATTTACCTGGGTGTCCTGTGTTTTTATTCGTCAAATCTAACGAGTCAAATAATAACTAACAAACCCTTCCCAAACAAGTGGGGAATGATGTCCAAAGTCATGGTGCAAGCAGAATGTCTAAGCATTGCCTAAGATGCAAAGCCAGGCACCCTTAAAAGAAAGATAAGAATAACAATAGCCAATTTATTGAGTACCTTTCTATTTGGCAGGCACTTTCCTAAGGCCTTTCATGTCATAACTCACTCTAACCTCACAACAAGCCAGCGGGGTAAGCGTAACTGTTATTCCCATCTTACAGACAACGGAGACAGAGAGACACATGCCTCGGAGGTCAGACCACTAGTACGCTGATGGGCCAGGATTCCAGTCATACTGGTTAGGTCTTGATACTAGGTGCTTAACTACTACCGTGTTTCCCCGATAATAAGACCTAGTCAGACAAGCAGCTCTAATGCGTCTTTTGGAGCAAAAATTAATAGAAGACCCGGTCTTATTTTACTCTAATATAAGACCACGTCTTACGTAATATAATATAACATAACATAAGACTGGGTCTTCTATTAATTTTTGCTCTAAAAGACTCATTAAAGCTGGTTGTCTAGCTAGGTCTTATTTTGGGGGAAACATGGTACCCATTCTCATAAACAGCAAGGCTCAGTTTGCCAAATTATACAGGAAATATTCAACTCAGGTTTACACAAATGTTATAGATTCCCTCTTCATTTGTTCTCTTCCAGTTGCCACCAATCTAGGCTCAATTTTTCTCCCTAATAAGTGTCATACCCAATTTCCCCTGGTCTGGCAGCAATCTAACCAGAGCCTGTATTTTAAACTACAATGTTCTTACTTAAAAAGTATTGCATGTTAACCTTTTAAAATTTTTGGAATACAGAAAACTACAGTAAGTATAAAGAAACTTAAAATCACCTTAATTTCCATTTTTAATATGCAGCGTAGTTCCTATAAACACATACATTTGTTTTTAAAGACACTATCTGAAGCATCACCGTACACACTGTTTTGTGGCTTCGATATACTGTGAACAATATGTTGTGAACATTTCTTCTTTTCCACAAGTGGTCTTTGAGAATGGTATGGACTGAATTCTGTCTCCCCCAACATTCCTATGTTGAAGCCCTAACCCCCAATGTGATTGTATTTGGAGTAAGGAAGTAATTAAGGTTAAATGAGGTCATAAAGTGGGGTGCTAATCCCATGAGATTAGTGCCCCTACAGGAAGAAACATCAGAGAGCTGGCTCACTGCTCTCTCTGCTTCCTGAGGATACAGCAAGAAACTGGCTGCCAGCACCCGAGGAAGAGAAACCTCACCAGAAATCGATGCTGCTAGGTCTTGATCTGGGACTTCCAGGCTCCAGAACCATCAGAAAATAAATGTCTGTTGTTTAAGCCACTCAGTCTGTGGTACTTTGTCATGGCAGCCTGATCTGACGCATACAGAGAACATGAGTTTTTTAGAATTATTATTCCATCTGATGGATATACCAAAATGTATTCAATAAATTCCTTATTGCTAATTCTGCAAATTGCTTCCAAATTGGCACGTTCACAAGTACTGCCTATTATTATAAGTAACCTTTCCTGACTTGGCTCATTACCTTAGGACAGATTCTAGAGGCAGAGTCACTGGTAGGGTGATTGACTGCCCCAGTTTGTCTTGGGCTATCCTAGTTTTCATACCACAAGCCCCACATCCCAGGAAACCCCTCAGTCCTGGCAAACCAGGGCAGTTGCTCACGATATCCCTGGGTCAAAGGCAATGCACTTCCAAGGGCCTTCTTACACACACTGCTGGATCACCCACCAGATGTGCTAATTTCCATACCCACCACAGAAGAGGTTTCCCTTTCAGGTATAGTACCTTGTCTGTAATTTACATTAACATGCTCCAGCACAGATAGTGAGAAATAGGAGGTGTAAATTAAAATATACCCTAGAAACTCTTCATTAATATGTGAAGTACTCTAATCAGGAATCCACATTCCAGGGGTGGCTGGTTAGCATTTGAAAGCCCCTAATCAGAAGCCCCCACTCTAACTCCAGTGCCTGCTACAAGCACCGGGACAAGTGCTTGCTTTAAATACCACTATCTGAAGCTGCATACTCAGCTTGTTAATTAGTATAAGGGATATTAGAAATCTGTGTCATTGGTAAAATGTGAGCTAGTCCAGAAACGTTCTGCCTTGAATTAACAGAGTATTTTTAAAAATCTGGTACCAAACCCAGCAACCTAACATCTCTGGAGTAACATTTTAGGTCAAAAACTCCATTTAATTCCATCAGCTCTACATTTACCAGAGGATTACAGGGTTTGGAAATGCGGGGGGTGCGTTTTTGGGTTATTACAGTGATTAGGGGGAGAGGATGGTATTGGAAATTCAGCGCCCGTGTCCGGGGTTGCTAGGTATCTTACAACGCGCAGGAAAGCCCAGCACCAGCAATGCCAGGGACGCTGGCGAAGTTTCACCAACAATCAGACTCTTGCGGCATTTTTGCCTCAAAGTGAACCCATTAGGTTGGAGAACCCCCAAGGATGGAGGGTCCACATTTTCCTAAGTGGGCTTACAAAACAGATTGACTAGTCTTTGTATCTGTTTTCTGTTATCGCATTGTGTTTTGTTTATTATTTTGTTATAGTTACATGTGGCTGAATTTGGTCCAAGACTTGCTTGCATTGTAACACATCACCCAGAAGGGAGGTCTGGGGAAAGAAGACCTACTGCCCTCACCTACCTACAATCATTGGAAACCATGAATGTTCAACAAAAAGAAACTGATCATTACGAACAGGCAAACCAGCCTGGGCTAGGTCACAACAATGATTATGTTTACATTTTGCTTTATCATGTTACTATCCCTTTCAGTGCTATTAAATGCCAGGGGAAATGCAATGCAATGAAAAGGAAGCTAGTAAGCAACTCTGTTTTACTGCAAACAATGCATAATGTGCAAAATCGTCCGATGCTACTGTTTGCTGAAGACCATGCCAGGTGAACGTGAAAGTGTGCATATGTGCATTTTCCTTGGTTAATCAAGTTCTCCATGTTCTTGATTGACTCATTTTCTTTTGACCAGCTTTAAATTCGATCCTCAAACAGGCAGGCTGAAACTCAGAAGCAATGCTGTTGCTGGTGGGGAAGAAATCCCCCAAAAAGAGGTCTCTCCCCTTTCCTCCCTTCCCCCCACCCCGCCACCCCACCACCGAAGAAAGCCGGTACAGAGGCTTGTGTGGTAGAGGGCAGATGCCCACAGCAGATCTCAAGCTCAATTGGGCATCTCCTAGAGAGCTCCTTAAAATACAGATCACTTGGCCCCACCCCCAGAGGTTCTGATTCAAGAGAGCTGGGGTGGGGCCCGAGAATTTCCATTTTTAACAAGCTCCCAGGTACAGCTGATGCTGCTGGTCCTGGGGTTACACTTCCTGAACCACTGGTCTGGTTCTCAAAGTTGCCTGCACAGCAGAATCACATGGGGAGATTTTAAAAGGACCCAGACTTGATCTTAGTAACCTCATCATTGGAGTGATATTGCAACATACTCACAGGTCCCACTTAGGTTGGAGCTGGGGGGAATTACATGGGGCACGCCCACCAGTGGGCAGGCATCTTGGGGATATCTGCCTACCACACCAAGGTACCTAACTCTGATTACAAGTATGTTCATGGTGCTCTTTGGCTGAAGGGCACCGATACTTTTCAACTGTCATTTTCTACCAAAGTGAGTCTAAGTCTTGTGTATGATTAGACTACGTCAAGTCAGTTCATGAGAAACCACACGGGCAGACTTGCCAGGAGATTTTACTGAGCCCCTTCCAAACCATCTGGGTGAATCAGTCCCCTTTTTTTGCGGCAAAGCCTCTCCCACCAAAAGGCAGGTGAAACTTGATACCCAGAAGAGTAAAAACAAGCCCATTTGCTCAATGATCTATTCACCAAATTTGAACTAGTTAAATGACCTAGTCACAAGTTATACCAGCTTTACTCATTTATTAAAATTTATCCTAAAGAACATTCTGCTTGAGTATATTCAATAAATAGTAATACATTCTGTTATATAGAGAAATTACTAGTATTTCTCCCCTTTCTAGTAGAAGCAAAAAATACTTGCTAAGTGAGCAAATGAAAGTTATTAATATCCCCATTATCTATAACTTTGAGCACCTCTGCCCCAGAACTCCAATTTAAATGATCTCTTTGGAAGAAACTATTAGAATGGTTAGGACCTGGAATTCACACCCAACTGAAATATCTCTATGAACCACTATAGGATGATACGCACCCAGAGAAGGTATCCTTACAACCCCAGTTATCCTTTAATTTATGTGAATCTTCCCATTATCTTCTTTTGGGCTTTTATTCAAATTATCAGGATTATTCATTCATCCGTTTATTGAATAAATATATTTTGAGCACCAACTATATGCCAGGTACTCAATATGGAAAGACAGCAGTGGACCATAGAAATTTCCTCCTTCGTGGAGTTTTCAATGTAGGAGAGACACAGATATTCAACAAATATCCCCCAAATGAACACATATTCACAAATTCTAATGACTAATAGGAAGGAAAATATAAGAGAATAATAAAACCATTTGGTTGTGATAGTTATGGTAACTATGGAGTAGAAATCATGAGCTTGGTCATTTTCTCTTTCCTCTTGTCTCTACAAAGATTGATTAGGAAGAGATACCCAAGGAAATGAAATCACGGTGTTGAAGAGATGTCTGCACTCCCATGTTCACTGAAGCATTATTTACAATAGCCAAGACATAGAAACAACCTAAGTGCCCATCACAGATGAATAAAGAAAATGTGATACACACACACACACACACACACACACACACACACCCCACCCCCCCACCCCACACACACACACACAGGACACACCCTGGAATATCATTCGGCCATAAAAAGAAAAAAAAAGAAAAAAAATCCTTCCATTTACAACAGTATGTATGGACTTTGAAGGCTTTAGGCTAAGTGAAATAAAGCAGTCAGAAAAAGACAAATACTGTATGATATATGTGGAATCTAAAAAAGCCATACTCATAGAAACAGAAAGTAAAGTGGCAGACTCCAGGGGCAGGGAGGTTGGTTGAAATGGGAAGATATTGGTCAAAGGGTATAAACTCCTAGTTGCAAGATGAATAAAATTCTGGGCATGTAATGTACAGAATAGTGACTGTAGTTAACAATACTGCATTATATGCTTGAAAGTTGCTAAGAGAGATCTTAAATGTTCTTACCACACACACGCGCGCACGTGCGCGCGCCACGCACGCATACACACACAATGTAATCATGTGAGGGATGGATGTGTTAAGTAACGGTATTGTGGTAATCCCTGTGCAATGTAAGGTAGGAAAATTAAGTCCGCGAACTGTCCCCTGTGTAAGTACATGGTGGAAAGTTCACGAACTTAATTGTCCAACCTTTTTGTATACGTGTATCAAATCATCACATTGTATACCTTAAACTTACAGAATGTTGTATGTCAATTATATTTCAATAAAGCTGGGGGATAAAAGAGGAAGAGACACCCACCTTCCTGGGACATGCAAAGGACAATTAGGAATGTGCCTACCTATCTATCCTAAGGATAAGGGACCCATCTGATCAATTTTTTTCAGGGGTTAAAAAAAAAAAAAGAACAGGTCAGCTGTGCGACCATGACCTTCTACTCACCTCATTTCAACTAGAAAGGCTAGAGCCCCATCAACTCAAAGATCTCTACCTCCTATATGACTTGCCCCATCAATCTTTGTTGTAAAGTCAGCTAAACAAGAAGTGTTTAAACCCTTATGAATAAAAAAGTAAAGAAATCTACTCTGAATATATTTAATGCCCGTTAAAACTGTATGAAAATCAAGAATACCTCATGTTTAAATATTTACCAAACACAGATAAATCCTAGGTCTTAAATAGAACGGTATAATTCAGTTCAATTTCATTCATTCTAAAATAAGGATTCTCCACTGTAATTATCCAGGGAAAGTCAGTTACTCTCTAAAACCTTCCTTGATTCCCCCAGGCACATTTATTAATAGTTACGTCCTTCTCTGTGCTCCCACAAGACTCCCATTACAGCTCTTTGCTGCATTGTACCATAAATATCTTGAGGTCTTTGAAATTACTTTTCTGGCTCTCTCACTCAACTGAGGCCCTTGAGGAGAACAACTTGGTCTTATTCATTTGTGTATCCTTGGTACCTAACAGAGGGCCAAGTTCATAGTAATAAAACTCAATAAAAGTTTGAGTAAATAAATAAAAGGTCTTGCACAAATCACATCTTATAACAAATGGAGGACAGTGACATTTGACTTTGACTGGGGCCCTGAAGGAGGAGACAGCCATACAAAGATCTAAGCAGGAATAGCATTCAAGAGAAAACTGCAAGTGCCACGATTGTAAGCAGAGGGGAAAAGATACAGAAAGAAGGGTACGGGGCAGAGTGAGAGAGAGTGGAGAAGATGAGATCAGAGCACACCAAATAATGTGGCCCCTTGTAGGTCAGGGTAAGAAGTTTGCACAGTGTACTATATGGACAATGGAATTCATTTTAAGCAAAGTCATATGACATAATTTGTATTCTTAAGAGATCATTCTGGCTTTTGTTTGGAGAACGGATTATAGCGGTGCATGCTGGGGAGCAAGAAAACCCTAGAAGTCTATTGCAGAAGTCCAGGCAAGAGATGATGGTGGCTGGTTCTGGAGCAGCAGCCACTGAGGTAGACAGACGTAGCTAGACTTGAGATGTCTGTTAGATGTAAAGGCAACACGACTTGATAAGTTGGATCACAGCTGCTGTTCGGCTGCCCTCCCAGTGGTCAAAATATTGAAACATTTCTATATCAGTGGGTAAACAGTCACTGCTAACAGCCCCCAAATAGTGTCCCCACCCCAATACCCCAATTCCCACAGACTTCCCCTGGAACCAAAAATGAAAATACCAACGCCTGCTGTGGCAGAGATCCCTTTGACAGTTCTACTGCCTGACTCTATTCTGATTGCTGGGTCCCATGCCATCCTGCTTGCTAAAGAACACACCTGGATTTAAAGGATAGAGAAAAGAGAGGAATGGATCCCTCCGAGGCTTTTGGCTTGAGCTGCTGGATGGATGGCAGTGCTGTTTTATTGACATGTGGAGGAAGAGGGGAGGAATAAATCTGGTGGGAGGAAAACAACACTTACCACAAGATCTACCCTCTTCATAAATCTTTGAGTGTACAGTTCTGTTGACCATAGGCACAAGGTGGTAGAGCAGATCCCTAGAACTTACTCATCTTGCGTAACTGCAACTTGTTACCCATTGCACAGCAACTCCCCCTTTCTGCCCCCTCTCAGCCCCTGGCATCCTCCATTCTACGCTCTGCTTCTACGCGTAACCTTGTTCAATCCTTTCAACGCTGTGGTGACACACATCCCACTTTCAGCAAGAGAGACTAAGGGAATCTTCAAGAAAAAAGGCTAATGCCAATGTAGGCTTTGAAGGATGATGGGAGTAGAGCATGCAGAACTGGAGGGAAGGCACAGAATGCTCTAGAAAAAGGGAGGACACGTTCACAAAGCAGCCGTTGGTGAAACTGGCTGAAGCAGACAAAATGCCATAGGAAAGAAAAGGCAGAGAGCCCTCAAGGCCACACTCACGTACTTGGTTGGCCCTTGTTCAGAGAGCCAGGAGTGCTCTTGACACAGAGGCCAGAGCTGGACTTTAGTGTGGGGAGTGAAGAAGATGGAGGGAGAACCCACAGTCGAAGGAACCAGGTGGGAAGCTGTTGAAATAACCTAAGGCAGAGACGGGGCCGAGAAGGAGGGGAGAAGCACAGAGTGAGATGCAAGTACACAACACTTTTCAAAAATAGCATTAAAGACAGGCAAAACTATGGCTCAAAATAAATAGTTCTGTGTTGGAACAGAGGCAGCAATGGACCTATGATATTTTCATTTAAACTAATATTTGTCAGATGGCGAGAGCGGCAGCTGGCCAGTAGTAAACTGACCCTTATTTCTCTGTGCAGAGTCTAAATAATAAATGTCCTAGTCTGCCACAGAACAATGGCATTGAATGAAGTGAAAATATCAGAAATAGGACGGTCTGATTCTTATGGACAGTTTCATACACTAGAATTCATCAATTTCCTCCCCAGTTAACCCACCAACCCAAGTGCCTGACCTGGAAAAGTCATTTTCCTCCTCTCTTCAGTACAATTTTAAAAATCGAAGTGTTCTTAGAATTGGAGAGTGGAACCTAGGAATGAGACTTGCAGCAAAGAAAGGATAATTGATCTGTTCAAAAAATCATTGTTCTCCTGATAAGACTGAACAGGAATAGCTAGAAGCATACTCAGGGAAGACTGAGGATTATGCAGTGATGGGAAGGGCACTAATTTACTGGCATCTGTTACTCTTCAAACAGTGAACTCGGTGTTGTGGATTTAACAATGAACAAGACCACCCCTGCCCTCAGGGTGCTCATAGACCTATAGGAAAAATCCCATGCAGTGTGATGGGAGCAACAAACTGGAGAGCAGAAGTTTGGGGAGCTAGTGAAGTTTCCCAGAGACCTGAGTAAATAGAGATCATCCAAGGAAGAGTACATCAGGCCTCAGAAATCAGTATCTCCTAAACTTCCACATATACTTCCTGATTTCAAACTATATTACAAAGACACAGTAATCAAAACAGTATGGTACTGGCATAAAAATAGATACACAGACCAATGGTTTGAAAGCCCAGAAATAGGCTTTCACATGTATGATCAACTATTGTGTGACAAGGGAGCCAAGAAAACTCAATGGGGGAAGGATAGTCTTTTCAACAAACAGTGTTGGGAAAACTGGATAATCCTGTGAAGAAGAATAAAACTGGGCCCCTGTCTTATGCCAATCACAAAAATTAACTTAAAATGGATTAAAGACTTAAAAACGAGACCTGAAACCATAAAACTCCTAAAAGAAAACATGGCCTTGGCAATGATGTTTTTGGATTTGACTCCAAAAGCAAAGGCAATGGAAGCAAAAATAAAGAAGGGGGACGACCTCCAACTAAAAAGCTTCTGTGCAGCAAAGGAAACAATCAACAGAAGGAAAAGTGCTGTTCCGAGATGGGGTAAACTGTCGTCAGAAGATGCATCGCCTCTTATGTATGCAGATGTTTAAACACAATGGGGTGAGCACTGGGCAGGCACGTGGCAGAGGGGCTCAAATAGCAGAAGGTCATTGGGAATAGACGACTTCAAGCTTCCTTTCGAGCCTGACTCTACATTGAAGGTTTAGGTGAGGTTCACGCCAATGCTCTCTCTAATCCTACAGAGTTCCCTGCCCAGGGATTGTGTACATTAAGAAATGGTAAGTAGCACCCTGAATAACCAGGACTCATGGAATGTAATCAGATGGCAATTTTACTTGTGTCTTCCACTTTCCCTTCAAAGTGCATTCAGTGGGATGAGACTCAGGCCATCTCATGATTTTCTGGCTGCATTCTGATCAAAACTCTGGTCACTTTAAGCTGCAGACAGTGTAAATTCAGTGATTACAAAGTCTAGTCTCCTGTAATAATAATCAAAGCTGCCAACTCCTTTGAAGGTAAGACTTTCTCTTGTTTCCCAAGGAGGGCGGGGGCTGGAGAAAGGGGGAAGGAGTGTGGTCGCAACTTCCATCAATTCTCCCCTCACTCAGCTTGTCAACTATAGTTTCTGGAGCCCTCAGGATTGTGGTAGGGCAGGATGAGGTGAACATAGGTGACGGGAAAGGTAAGAGTGGCAGAAAATGTTTTAGCTGGCTATCATAAGCAGGTTGGGAGGATGTGAAAGTTATTTGCTGGGGCAGTTCGCTGATAGCTCTCACAAGCCATGAACTTGACCCAGGCAAAAGCCTGCTTGTCTAGTATTACTCATTCTCTCCTCAGCCCTTTGGAATCCAGAAATACAACTTTGGCTTATCTTCTGTTAGGGCCACTTCTTCTACCTTAATAGTCTATTGAAAGTGAAGGCCAATCACCAAGCAGAAACAATTCTCTTTTTGTTTTGCTTCACTATCCACTAGACAGCCCAGGTTTCATCTTCTGATATCCTGGGTGGGGCAGTGGTGCAGGGTCAGACAACAAGCCTGTGTATTCCCCTAACTGCTCTCTTGTCCACTGAAACTCCTTTCCCCTGACAAGGTGAGGGGGAAGCTCCCCAGAACCCTCCTCCTTAGATGGAGAAGGAGGACTCACAGCACAGCCACAATTCTCTCCAAGGAAATTCACATAAATTCTCCCTAACTCTCCACTCTGTCAATCTTATTATATCCTTGATATGGCTAGGGGTTGGGTAAGCTGTGGTTTTTCAACTTGACTTTTCTAATTTCTGCATATAGCCTAGAATCTCCTTTAGAATGTATGTTGTTGGGCCGGCCCGGTGGCTCAGGCGGTTAAAGCTCCATGCTCCTAACTCCGAAAGCTGCTGGTTCGATTCCCACATGGGCCAGTGGGCTCTCAACCACAAGGTTGCCAGTTCAACTCCTTGAGTCCCGCAAGGGAGGGTGGGCAGCGTTCCCTGCAACTAAAATTGAACACAGCACCTTGAGCTGAGCTGCCGCTGAGCTCCCAGATGGCTCAGTTGGTTGGAGCCTGTCCTCTCAACCACAGGGTTGCCGGTTCGACTCCCGCAAGGGATGGTGGGCTGTGCCCCCTGCAACTAGCAACGGCAACTGGACCTGGAGCTGAGCTGCGCCCTCCACAACTAAGACTGAAAGGACAACAACTTGAAGCTGAACAGCACCCTCCACAACTGAGATTGGAAGGACAACAACTTGACTTGGAAAAAAGTCGTGGAAGTACACACTGTTCCCCAATAAAGTCCTGTTCCCCTTCCCCAATAAAATCTTTAAAAAAAAAAAAGAATGTATGTTGTTGCATCAATTGAAATCTACACTATAACATCCTGTTTAATTTTCAGTGACCAAGTGGGAAAGAAATTGCAGAATTTATTAATAGCTATGTGTTTGATGCCCCAATGCAAAGTGCTTGCAAGAGAATAAAGGATGTAAATGAGGCCTGAAGCCTCTTGCTTCCCACTCATTCAATCTCTGCCTATTCCTTTCCCCAAAACCAAGGATGGGATGTTATCACTGCAGTGCAAGGAAAGACCAAGGTGAAGTAGCACCCCACAACGACCAGAGGAAATGGAGCAAGTCAAACCACTAAAAGACCGCATTTGATCCCAAACCTAGTGCTGAGTACTCCAGGCATCTTACTATGGGATGAGAACAATAGACAAGGTCAGGTTGTCATTGGGAGAAGTGAAAGCCAACTGGAGATGGCCAAGTCTCCTCTGACACAGTAGAGAAGCAATCTCTTTCAACCAATCTTTGAAACAGGAAGTAAAAGAGGAATCGGTAGGAGAGCCCAACACACATAGATTCAAGAAGTGAAAGAGAAAGTGGATGGCTTGGTTCCTGCCACTGATTAATCAAAAGCTTCCCAATTGTCCAAGTTGTGTGCCAGGAATGGCCTACAGGTGTGCCCAAGACTTTAGGGCTTCTGGAGACCCTGGATTGCCCACCTTTGGCCATGAGTACCTTATCTGAGGCTCTGCAGAGGTGGCCCAAGATGAACACGCACCATCTGTACATCCCATAGTCCCTGCAGGCAGGAGTGTAATGAGCACCACTGAGCACTAACGATTCAGCCTCACTGTGATGGACAGAGCCAAGGAGAAGCCCTTCCGCCTGGACAGCCACGCCAGCAGCTAAACATGGAGCCCGGACTGCCCAACGTGGACAAGTGGCCCATGGACTTTCTGGAGGCGTTTGTGTTACTGGTGACCAAAGAGCACGGCACATGGCCCAAGGTGCCACCCATCTGTGTTGAGAGAAGGGAGAACAGGAAGGTTGAGCTCCTGTGGTGGCCTCCCCATATATTTGGGATTTCTGCCTGTTGGTAATTGATGTGTCCTTTCAATAGTGATTGCTCTAATGATATGTGGCAGTTCTGCGAATTAGAGCCACATTAATATTCTGAAATACTAGATAATAAAAAAGCTCAATTAGATTTGAAAACATTTGCATTATCACAAGAAATTTCAACATTAAATTTGTTAATAAAAGAAAAAAATGGGCTGCTGTAGTCCCTAAACATAATTTCAACTATTATGAATTTTGGGATCATTGTACAATGGTTTAAATACGTTTTTATGACCTCCTCACGCAAAGTTTCTCAGTGATGGTGAATGTCCAAAATTTGAAGAGATCATTATTAAACACTTTTTGATCAGGAATTAAGTGTAGCCATTTCAGCAGCAGGCTTGATACAAAAAAGTTATATTTCCAGAAGCAAACTCATTTTCTCATTTAAAAATAGCGACTCTATTTGGATGTTTTATGCAAACCTAGTATCTAATACCAATCTCAATTTTTAATTTTCCTTGTAGTTACATGAAGTGAAAAAAAAAAAAAAAGATTTTTTTCACTTTGTGTCACATAGATGCCCCAGAACCCCTTCAGTCTACCTACAGTGTGCTGTAAGAATATTACCATTGTCTCTGAGTCATGACACAGCGGTAACCCCCTGCATTTAAGCACATGGTCTAATAATGAACTGAGGTAAGGGCTCCTTCCAGCACAATCTTGAGTCGGGTGAGGAAGCTTAGAGATTGTCTTGGGAGGGAATTTCTTCAATGTACATATTTTTAAGCTTGCATGCTCTAATAAGAACATATCCATTGTGTACAATGTGTTACAGATGTTTCCTAAAATATTTGATCCTCAGCTATAGATCCCAGCTCTCAGCAATTCTTGCATGAATCCCATCTGAGGAGGATTGCTCATGGCTACCTCATTCCTTAGGATCCGCCCACCCATGGAAAGACAGAGAACAGTGGGGTCCTGCAGTCTCCCCAGTGTTTGATATTACCAAGCCACGTTTTCTTATTTGGTCATTTGGCCTCTTAAAAAAAAATTAATCTAATTTTAGCATATTCTTTATCTAATTTCAGTATTTTCATTATTTTGTCTTTTAAGATGTTTTCTCTACTAACTCTTTTAACTTATTGGTAACGTTTAATCATTTTCTCCTAGTCCTATCTTGTTGTGGAATGGGAAGATTAGCAACAGGAAGGTACTCAGATTTTCACAAAAGGCATCACATAAATGACCCAGATCAGAGATATATATGGCTGTAGTCAGGCCTGGTTCCCAGGAAGCCCTGCTGAGCTTCTCCAAAGCTCATTCTTTGTTCAACTCCTATGTACTAGGCACATGTTCATGCTTTGCTAGTCATTACTACGACCCTGTAATACGGGTATTACACGGAAGGACACTGAGCCTCAAAGTGACTTAGCACTTGCCCAAGGACACACCTCTAGTGAGTGGGTGTGTCAGGAGTCACAGTAAGATCTGATTTTGAACCTGTGCTCTTTCTACTCTGACAGTACTTCTCAAAGTTTAATATGCATACAAGTCCCCTGGGCATCTTCAAATGCAGATTCCAATTTAGTAGGTCTGGGGTAGGGGTGGCCTGAGAGTCTGCATTCCTCACCAGCTCCTGGGTGAAGCAGAAGCTGCTCCTCAGACCACACTTGAGTGAAAATGTGCACGTGCTCTTAGGCCCCTCCGGGTACACCAGCATCCAGGAGACGCCCAGAGAGAGCTGTCGAGGTTATCATATATGCTCATTTCGCCCGCTTTCGCTGACTGGCTTTTGATCAGGGTTCCAATGGATGGCTAGCAAGAGCTAATTACAATCCCAACTAATTCACTGTGTCAGTTGTTATTCATTAACAAATTACGTTCCTGACAAACTGCTCTAGTGTGGTACCCTAAGTACTGTAATTAAAATCTTAGAAAGTTGCATGTGGGCCTAATTGATTTCCTTAATGTATTACTCAGACTAAACATTCCATTATTTTGTGTCTTGATGTTTATGAAGGGGCAGAACTGCTGCTGCCACCCAAGCAGCAGAGGGACAGTCTCTGGGTTAAGAGGGAAGCTTGCCTGCTCTGGGGGCCTGCTCACTTCCCCAGCAGTGCTGCTGCCTGGACATTCCAATGACAGCAGTGGTAGCTTTTCCTCAGGAATATCCATGCAGAAAGGGATGGAGGGTAATTTGACTGTGTTTATAATTTGTGTGCCCTCCTTGGATTTCTAGACTTTGGGAATGTTATGACTCCCTAGTATACCTATGGAGAAATGGTGAGATGCTTCCTGAGGCTGTCATGGCCCCATGTCCCAGAGGCTGTCTTCACCATGGGGCAGAAAGGGAGAGGAACCTGGGGACAACGTCTACACTTCATCTAAAGTCCTGTGTGATGCAGGCCAGTCTAGGTGGATTTGGCAAATCTGGAATGCTACGGACAGCCAACGTCTACAGTGCAGGCCACTGAATTAGACTGCATGTGTTCAGTCATTCATGGGGTTGGCAGCCCCTTACTCTTAATGAGTACCTAGGAAGGGCAAGGCCCAGTGTTTGACTGTTTAAAAAATGCAAAATAGGGGCCGACCTGGTAGCTCAGGCGGTTGGAGCTCCATGCTCCTAACTCCGAAGGCTGCCAGTTCGATTCCCACATGGGCCAGTGGGCTCTCAACCACAAGTTTGCCGGTTCGACTCCCGCAAGGAATGGTGGGCTGCGCCCCCTGCAACTAGCAACGGCAACTGGACCTAGAGCTGAGCTGTGCCCTCCACAACTAAGATTGAAAGGACAACAACTTGACTTGGAAAAAAACAGTCCTGGAAGTACTCACTGTACCCCAATAAAGTCCTGTTCCCCTTCCCCAATAAAAAAAAATCTTTAAAAAGAAAATAAGGCAAAATAAGCACAATCATAACAGTGGCAAACATGTACGTGTTATATGCTAGGCACTGTTCTAGGAACTTTAAACATATTAACTCATTTACTGCTTGTTCAGTTCCTATGAAGTAGGTCCTCATTCTCTCTGTTTTACAAATGAGAAAACTGAGGCAACAGAGAAGATGAGAAACTTGCCTAAGATCACACAGCCAGGATTCAGATCCAAACCGTCTGGCTCTGACTCCTTGCTTGAACCCCTGTGCTATACTGTCTCTCTTAAGTATAACAATACCGGCTAAGGAGGACTTAGCACGCCCACATGAGTAATTTTATACTCACAAAAACCCTAATGAGGTAGGTACTGTCATTATCCCCATTTCATTTCAGGAAATGGAGGCACAGAGAGGTTGCTTAACTGCCCGAGGTTGCACAGCTTTTAAGTGGCAGGGTCAGGATCTGAGCCCAGGCCCAGAGTCTATATTCTTAATTTCCATGCATCTCAGATAGAATTAGAAGAGATCTAAGAAATCATATAGGGATTTGGGACCTGCACAGGCCAACCAATAATTAAACTCCAGGTGACCCCGCCCTAGATTTTCATCAGATGGCAAGTAAGGCCCAGGTAGAAGGTACAGAGCTGGGATGTGAAGGCCCGAGGCTGCCCTTGACCTCTGGATTATCATGTCTCTTGTATACCTACAGTTCTCTGGTGCTGTTTTCCTGCCCTCTGCCCTACACACCCTCACTCAGCATCCAATACAACAGGGGTCGACCACACGTGACTAAGGATAAACTTACCAGGTTGGCAATATACACGGTATGTTAAAGAAACTAGAATGTGCTTAATTTTGGAACTTCACTTTCATTTTTTATAAGGGCACCCATCAAAAGATGCATATTATAAAAGACAGACAGACATGTCTCACATCTTCCTGATTCTGAAAAAACAAACAAACAAAGGTGGCTTTTGGAAGGATTGGAACAGGAGACTGGGCTTTTGCAGTAGATTACATCTCACCACCGTGCTAAATGAGGACTCCTGTTATCTGCCAGCTGCCCTGTGCATGACAGGCCTCACTGGTGCTTTCAGGCTCCCTCCTTGGTTCTGGAACCACAACTTGACATGACTCATCCCCACTAACCTGTGAGTCACTTTCCGTGTTGTTGATTCACAGGCTCCCTCCTCACAAACTGCATTATCTCTGCTTCTCTCAGACTTTGCAGACACCCGAACCCAGGCCTCCCGACCATGTTACCCCCAGACTCCTGCCCCAGATATCACAAATTCCTTTCCGTCTGGTTTCTGTGGATGATCTGACTCTGTGCCCTCCTTGGTGATCTCCTCTTTCAGCCGTTTCTACTCCTTATAAAGCATGTTTTCCTCTCAGGTAAACTGTTACCCTTCCATTGGAATGTCCCACTGGGAGAACAAACTGGCTTTTCATTCATAACTTTTAACACATAATATTCTTCCACTTTTTAAATGCATACTGTAAATTTTTATCACATTACTAAGCAAAACCTGGGTTTACGTTCAAAGAATCGCGTAGACATGTTCATCTCTGCAAACTCCATTGCAATTCTTATGCAGGATCCTGGAGCATTGATGACTTGGCTACTAAAAAATGCTGTCTGGAGTTAATAATCGCTCCTGGGTAGTGCCACCTTTCAGTAAGACAGTTCTTAAAAACGCTTGACAGAACTCGGTTGTCTCTGACAGATTTCCCCCTCTACACAAGTCACCGTTTGCAAGCAGAGGAGGAGGCGATGCCATCGTCAGAAAAGCTTCAACCATTCTTCTCAATCGATTTGCTATATATAAGAAAACATCTGGGTGAGGATGTGTGTTCAGAATACAGACTACTTGTGAGGCAGGCACAACGCTGGTCCCTAGTCAAGACAGAGTTTCTTTTTTCTTTGCTGGAACGGCCATGGGGAGTTTGCTGGCAGTTGTTAGTTTGGGGAGGGTGAGAGAGCGCTCAGAATCTTTGGAACAGATTCCTTTGGTTTTTGGAAAATTACCAGGATTGGCTCTGTAGTTACATAAATATAAAGCCAGTGCCCATCCATTGCCCTTGGAGATTGCAGTGAAGTCACCATATATCTAAATGCTATTGTTGAAGATTAAGACGCCAAGGATCCTGCCCAAGGATGTAAGTGGGGACGTCAGCCAGAACCAAGCCCAGAAACACCGGCCTAACTGGAAACCTAGAGCAGGACCCCTGGTATGTAAGTGGGATTTAAACAATAAATAACAGGAGCTTTTTGAAATGTAGTTTCAACTACTTGAGCTCGTTTGCAACTTTTTGATACACATTTTTTTAAAAAGATACTTTAAAGGATATTTTATACTTTACATAGCATTCCAGTAAACACATGCCACAAATATCTAACATAAACAGAAGTTTCACGAAGCAGTTCTATCCTTATTAAGTATATATGCTGAGGTTTCTATATATTCTGTCATTGCTTTTGATGTTGGCCATGTCCCATTAAATTCATATAATGACCTATTAATGGGTCATAATTTGCAGTCTGGAAGACATCCAACCTTTGTGATTGCTTTATCTGGGTCCAGGAGTCAATCTGTGGAATCCAAGAGATCTGGGGCTTAAGATTTTGAGGTTTGGGGACCTATAATGATGACACTAACTTACTCTAAAACCTTCTGTTTAGACAGTGAGATTTATAGAGGTGCCAGTTAATTTCCACTTTCACTCTAGGGGCAGCTGGAGTGGTCAGCTGGCATTCTCATCTGGAGCCCATGCACTGGTGCTTCTGCTGTCTGTATCTTAGTCAGGAGTCAAAGCTTTGCTAATTTGCACTCAGAATGTTATGGTGGGAAAATGGTGTCCTGTTGATCAGCATAAAAAAATGCCAGAAATGGACTCTTACTAGTGAAAATTAAAAGTATCCTTTGTTGAAATGGAAACCCATTCTGTGCTCATGGGTTGGAAGAATCAACATAGTTAAAATGGCCATATTACCCAAAGCAATATACAGATCTAATGCAATCCCCATCAAAATCCCAATGACATTTTTTAAAGAAATGGAACAAAAAATTATCAGATTTGTTTGGAACCACAAAAGACCCCGAATAGCCAAAGCAATCTTAAGAAAAAAGAACAATGCTGGAGGTATCACATTCCCTGACTTTAGCTTGTACTACAGGGCTACAATAATCAAAAAAGCATGGTATTGGCAGAAAAACAGACACATAGACCAATGGAATAGAATTGAGAACTCAGAAATAAAACCACATAAATATGGACAGATAATTTTTGACAAAAAAACAAAAAACATACAATGGAGAAAAGACCACCTCTTCAATAAATGGTGCTGGCAGAATTGTAAAGCCACATGCAAAAGAATGAAACTAGACTGCTATCTGTCACCATGTACCAAAATTAATTCAAAATGGATCAAAGACTTAAGCATAAGACCTGAAACAATAAACTGTATAGAAGAAAACATAGGTACTAAACTTACAGCTCTTGGGTTCAAAGAGCGCTTTATGAATTTGACTCCAAAGGCAATGGAAGTAAAAGCTAAAATAAACGAATGGGACTATATAAAACTTAAAAACTTCTGCACAGCAAAAGAAACCATCGACAAAATAAAGAGGGAACCAACTGAATGGGAGAAGATTTTTGCAAACAATGCCTCCGATAGGGGGCTAATATCCAAAATATACAAGGAACTCATGCAACTCAACAACAAAAAAACCAAACAACCCAATTGAAAAATGGGCAGATGCCCTGAAGAGACATTTCTTCAAAGAGGACATACAAATGGCAAATAGACATATGAAAAAATGCTCAACATCACTAATCATCAGAGAAATGCAAATAAAAACCACAATGAGATATCACCTCACCCCAGTCAGAATGGCTATCATCAACAAGACAAATAGTAACAAGTGTTGGAGAGGCTGTGGAGAAAAAGGAACCCTCATACACTGTTGGTGAGAATGCAGACTGGTGCAGCCGCTATGGAAGGCGGTGTGGAGGTTCCTCAAAAAATTACGAATAGAATTGCCATATGACCCAGCAATCCCTCTCCTGGGTATCTACCCAAAAAATCTGAAAACATTTATTCATAAAGACAAGTGTGCTCCAATGTTCACTGCAGCTTTATTTATGGTGGCCAAGACATGGAAACAACCGAAATGGATAAACAAGTTGTGGTATATATACTCAATGGAATACTATTCGGCGGTAAGAAAAGATGAAATAGGACCATTTGTGACAACATGGATGGATCTTGAGATTATAATGCTAAGCGAAATAAGTCAGACAAAAAAAGCAGAGAATCATATGATTTCACTGATATGTGGTATATAAACCAAAAACAACAAAAGAACAAGACAAACAAATGGAAACAAAAACTCATAGACACAGACAATAGTTTAGTGGTTACCAGAGGGTGAGGGGGTGGGGGTGGGAGATGAGGGTAAGGGGGATCCACTATATGGTGATGGAAAGAGAACTGACTCTGGGTGGTGAACACACAATGGGATTTATAGACGATGTAATACAGAATTGTACACCTGAAATCTATGTAACTTTACTAACAATTGTCACCCCAATAAACTTTAATTAAAAAAAAAACTTGCCACCCAAAAATATACCAAAAAATAGTATTCTTTGTCAAATATATTTTAATTTTAAAAAGTTAAAAAAAGAACACTGTAATAAAGATGTTTCTAAGAATGCTAAAAAATATATTGTATTTTTAATATGTGGACTGGCTAAACTATCTCTACCCTTGTACAATCAGGGCATCAGAATCTAGACAGCCTGGCAGCCAACAGCCCTGGGGAGACCTGATTGTGGCTGAAAGGCTCTAAGGACTGTGCACCACCAGTGTGACCATCAGTGTGGAATATCCTTGCCTGACATTGACTAAAGGGTGACAAGATCCTGCCTCTGACATCTTGGCTTTTGTCTCCAGGAGGAGCTCATTGGACCATCCAAAAGGCCAGACTGAGGCTGTGACTTCATCAAGCTTCCAGAATAGATAGCGTGAGCTGTTTTGTGCCTGCTTGCTAGTCAATGTTTAGCGCATGCCTGCTTGTGTGGCAGAATTTGGTCTGAGATTTGCTTTCATTATAACGTGGTAGTGAGGAAATGTGGGAGTGGCAAACTGTCACCCACCTCAAACTTTTTTGGTGACTAGGGTTATCTTAAAAATAAAAAAAAAATTAAAATTAAAGAAACTGTAAGAACTGTGATTACCAAATTGATTAAATCCAGTTCACAGGCCTTTTCCGCACTTGCAAATCTCTGTGGAGAGCGAGGGATGGTGGAAAAGCAGGTCACGTTTGGGGGGTGAGTGACTGACAAATAACAACCAGCAGAACAGATATGTAAGTTATGTGAATGTTCTCTTGATTCTCAGAATTCACTGGTGAGGAAAACCCAGCAGAGGGTCTTCAAAGGAGGGGAACTTAGGATCATTTTACGTTAGCTCATAAAAGGAAATATGACCTTATCTGGTAATCAGAGGCTGGTGAGTCATGGAAATCCATAAGTCACATTTGGAATCACAGTATATAATAAGGAGGATTTTGTTAACGTTCCATTCTATTTAAAGGTTGGTGTTTTAGTTATGAAGTTCACTTTCTCAGGGTAATATTGTGGGGGGGAAAAGTGGCAGGACTCCACTTGAACCTAAGATATATCCACTGCTGAGTTTCAGACCTTCCCAATGAGTCACACACAGGGACAGGCCATGACTGAATAACCACTGAGGAAGAGGCTTTCTTCTCAATTATGGGGCTATTTGGAAGGAAGCTTGTGGAGAAGGTTTGAAAACTGTCCGAGAGATGGTGATAAAACGAAGGGTTTGGGATCTGCCTTGTATATTGCTCGCTGGCCATGAACTAGGTAGGTCTGATCTCTCTTGGCTGTGGTAGCATCAAAAGGAGACGTGAGGATATTGCTCCCTGGGCATCCGTCGTACCTGGAGAATTAAGTGTAAGCCAGACAGGGAGCGATCTTCTCTTCATTGTTGTATAGATCCAGCACAGAGGAGGTTCAAGGAAGTGCCGATCCACCTGGGAGCTGGAGTCAGGGTCTGCACCACACAGAGGGCACAGACATCAGCCTGGCCACCCCAGACCCTGGCATCAGTGACAGTACTGAGGCATGACTACTGAGGGGTTTTTTGGTTGGTGGAAATTGTATAAGCCAAAGAGACAGAACTGGAGATCAGCGTTTGCAGATTCATACAGTTTGGGGCATGAGCCAAAAACTTTTGGTCGTTACTCACACTGGGCTCCATTGTACCTATTTGGGCAGGTAAGACTTAAAGAAACTTGGATTAAATTTGTGAATCTCATTAGAATTGTAACGATTCTGGATTCTCCTTCAAAAACAGACCCTGAGACAAGGGCTTGTGTGCCAGGCGTTCATTTGGGAAATGATCCAGGAAAGTGAGAGCCAGAGGAGCAGCAATACAAGATTATATTATCAAGTTGGCCACTGCTGTGTAACTAGGGCTTGACCCACTAAGACCTTCCAAGGAGCTATATAGAAAATGCCTCATTCTTGCATCAGCGCTCATCCCCCATTAGAAAAGGGATGCCCAGTGGGCTCTAACTCTCCCACCCTTTCGGGTCGCGCATGCCTGAGTGGTTTCCAGAGCCATTTCATAGCACAGAAGTCTCAGGGAAGGAGGATGTGATATAGACGAAGTGAGGCACTGTCAGAATGTATTTGCACAAAGCTAGCTGCCGTAACAGTCACTGGAGAGAAATGTGGGCTATGAAGATGTGATGATGTAAAGCGGCACACACAGCGCATCCAATACAGTACAAGTCTTGCACTGCTCAGATCTACTCCTGCCCTACATTAAGTCCCATTTGTCAGACAACCTTCACTTGGGTGGCCTTTCACAGTTTCTACAAAAGACTTAATACAGGAGGCTTCCTGGAAAAAGCAATAGTTCCTACGGCGGCAACTTGTGTTGCAGGAAGGGGTCTGATATAGCCAACCTCTGGCTAGGTGCCTGGCTGATGCCTTCCCCATACCTTCACAAGAAAGGGAAATTATCAATTATGCCAGTTGCAGTTCAGTTTCAAGTAATAGGTAGCTGACCCAACGTGGTTTAAACTAAAAAGGGAATGTATTGGTTCATATAACTGACCAGGCCAGGAGTAGACGTGGATTCAAATAGGGCTTGATGCAAAATGGATACAGTATTGTTGCCAAGGAACTTGAGAAACTGATGCAGGGCAGCAAAAACAAACAAACAACCCAGCTGTATATTACATCAATATTTAAAAATTTTGCCAATATGATAAATGAGAAAAATAGCAATTTTATTTGCATTTCCCTAACCACTGCTGGTTGAAGTGGGATTTGAACACAAGTCAGTTGACTCAGAAATTCATATTCTCTTACCAGTACCCTTCACACTATGTACCCTTTGTATCAGCTCCATTTGGAATCCTGAACTAGAAAAAGGCAAGAACAAAAACAAAACAAAACAAAACAAAACACTATCAGCTCTAGGAAGATGGCAAAAGACTTAGAAATTAAGCCTGAGAAAACTTAAAGGAAATGGGGATTGTTTTCCTTATTGTTAAACTTGTAAAGGCTACTAAACAATGTAACTTTTTAAGAGCCGTAAGGGTTTAACTGTTGCCTTTTACTGAGGGAGAGTCTTCAAATGATTCTGACCAGCTGGCCTAAGAGGAAAGGGATTGAATTGGAGCCAGGGGGAAATTAGCTTAGTCACAACAATTACATTTCTCAACAGAAAAGGTACAACACAGGGATGGGTGTAGTAGACATATGTTGGCTGTCGACCCTGCATCCTCCTCAGCTCATGTCTTCCTGATGGATCTGTGAATAATGATGCCACCCTCCTCCCAACTCAAGAGTGGTCATGTGGCCCAGGCTGACCAATCTACATGTCCATCTCTCTGGTCATAGTGAATGGTTCAAAGATGGGCATGTGATGTAAGTGGAGCCCTGATGAGTACAATAGAAGTAGGAAACATAATATATTTAAGGATATTTAAGGATCTACACACAGACCACAAAAAAGGAGGGGGAGGAAGAGAAAAGCAGAAAACAAAATAGAAGTAATATCATTCATTACTGAGTGATTCTTGTAGTAAATAGAATGTGACAGCCAATAGAGCAATCTTCCTTCGCCAGTCCGGCAATGCATGTCTAAGCAGAATCCTCCCCAGCATTTTTCTGCCAGAGTAATCAGAATCGCTCTTTTTCCACTGGGGTTCATAATCTGGTGTCTGAAGCCAGCAGCATCCCTGAATTTCCAAGTCATGTGAGCCAATAAATTTCCCATTTTGCTGAGCTGATGTGTTCAGCTTTCTGTTTTCCAACAAGAAGTTTTTCACCAATATACTATCTCGCACTCAAGTCTGTTATTGTAGCCCCTTCTTCTGGGTCTATTTATGTGAGATGCCTGGTGTGTAAAAGGGACCCTCTAGAGATGGGTCCCTTGTCATCTGGGATCCTGTGGTGAATGTAATGGAAAGAAAAAGAAATGCAGGGCAACTGTGATTCTCCCTTCAGATTCCGGGAAGCGCATTCATGGCTTCCACGTCCCTTAAATATGATTCCAGAACCTGTAGGTGAGAGACAGGCAAGCGATTTACCATGTGTAATAGATAAAGCTACAATCCTTTTTCCTTTGTTGCATGAGAAATGAAAAGTTGATTCCTATTTACAATCATTCACACAAACCAGATTCTGGACCAAGTTATCAGCCAAAACAGGGCTTCTTAAACAGTCCTTTCTAAAACTCGGCCGGCAGAGCCAATTGATCAATCCGGATGTGAGTTGGAAGCGAGGCTGTGATGAATAACCACGAGCTGCAGCCAAATTAAAGCCTTTCTGAGAGGCTTTGTAACTTGGGGTTTCAAGGGAACAGAAAGAGGAGCCGAACTGAGTTTCTGACCCAAAGGTGTTTGGGTTCCATGGCGAAGGGGGGTCACATCGAGCCACAATAAGAACGGCCACCATTTATGGAGCTGCTTCTATGTCTGGCACGCTGCACAGTTTATCCCACTTGATCTTCACAACTATCCTGTAAAGGAGGCTTTTTTTGTTTGTTTGTTTTAAGGAGATGCGCAGCTCACAGTGGCCCATGTGAGGATCGAACTGGCAACCTTGGTGTTATCAGCACCACGCTCCAACCAACTGGGCTAACCGGCCACCCCTAAAGGAGGCATTTTTAATCCATGGATGTTGACATGGAAAAACTGAGACTCACAGAGATCAAGCTTTGCCCAAGGTTGTATAACTGGCCCATGAAGAATCAAAGAGTCAAGCTCAGTCCTAGCTTGTCCGGGGTCTGTGCGCGTCTCAAAAGCCCGTGTTTTCCCACAGCTTTGTGTGGCCATCTACGGCTACGTTTGTTAACAATTTTGCATGTAACGCATTCCTTCCAGAACTAGACTTCTAGGCAAGACCTCTGAAGAAATCAAATCACACTCACAATTATTACCATATTGTTTGGTCTCCTCTTCTAGAAGGATGCTCTTCTAGAGAAACTATTTATTGCCTCAAAATGCTCTTTATAAAATCTCAGTTCAAAGGTTGGGTATGTCCGAGTAAATAAACAGCTTTTTTATTCTTTGCCACCGCCTTAACCGTGGCAAACTCCCAAGAAATCATAGCCTAAGGTACGGTAAATCACACGATACACCCAATGTGTGCTTTAGCTATTGCCCTAATTATATGTATCCTTAATCAAAATGTTTATATAGTTGTGATGGAATCAGTTTTATCAATTTTGCAGTATCCACAGATTTCCCCTCTCTCCCTGTTTGCCAAGGAGATCCTGTAATTAATTACCTGCCCAGTTTTCCTCCTTAGGAGACACACACACACAAATAATAATAAAAGCATTCCTCTAATTATTTTGTGCTTATTTGTGCCTCAATAAATCTGACTCTTTTCTGAGACTGAACCATCTGGGACAGAGCTTCTACAGAGCTGTACAACAGCTGTGAAAAGTGTGTAATACACCAGGTACAGAAGACACCTGCCTGGTGGGATGGCAGGGTGGGATGGTTCCCGGAGCCAGACCATCCGTGATGTGTCCTTCACGGTATTATCAGGAGAATTACATGAAACAATATACATGAAAATTATTTCGCAACTACAAAACACTGTGCAAATGTGAGCTGTTATAACCAGGTGGTGTATGCAATGGAGATTACCTTTTGCCAGGGGGTAAGCATTTCAGTTTATATAACACTTTTCATTCTAGGAGCACCAAACCTCTGCGAATATTATCCTAAGAAACATCACTTGAAATCAAATGCACATAAACAAAGAGTCTAGCAAGTGGAGGCATCAATTATGATGACAATGACGAAGGTCTTAAATGAGAACATCAACATGTTGACGTGTCACCACTCAAGGATGTTGCCACTGTAGTCACAACACCTTCTGAGGGATAAAACAATTCTCAACATTAATGTTTTCCATCAGTATGGACTGTTTGGGGGAGGAGGGAGGAGAGGGGAACGGAGGTGGGAAAACATTTTAAAATATGAGTTTTCTTTCCCATAGCAGTACATCAGAACACACTAATGTAACTGCACTACTCTTCCAAGAGTTTCTTTGTGTTTTCTGATGGTAAAGGGAGAGAAAATAAGCTGTCACTTATCAGAGTGATCAAACGCAGAGACCAAAGAGGCAGAGGTAAGTAAAACCAATCACAGCACTGCCAATCTGTGTGACCGGGGCCCCTTCCAAACAACAGTACAAGTGGATTTGAGGACTTGGGGAAGGGGCCGGTGTGGGTAAGGAAGAGAGAGCTGTGAAAACACAAACACGAGACGGGGACCTAGAGAAATTGGCCCCTGGCACTGTGGCTGTTCAATCAGGCACAGCCCTGTTCGTTCCCACACGCCAATTCTATTGTGGGTGTGCACTCGCAGACCTGGCCTGTGGCTCACTCTCTTTGTTTGGGTAGCTAGGCATGAAAAAGAATCATCCACAACCAGAGCTCAACTTAATTCCCGATTCCTCTCTGGAAACTATCTGTCGACACCATGAAATGTTCGGTGTACGGGCCACGTCCTGGCTGGTTGCTCTAAAGAGGAATTTCAGACCCTCCATTGGGGTCTTTGTGGATAAAGCTAAGCCACTTCTTGGAAACTGACAGAAGAGACTGTATCTCTGGAATAATTTGTGTTGCCCCAGCATCTCACCATTCTCCCCAATGGCCAACAGAAACCCCTGACAATTTTTCCTCTCTCTGGCCGATGTAATGATGGCACAGCTGTTTTCTCACTAGAAAAAGACAATCACTCCTCTGTCACTCCAGCCTATAGCAAAAGATCGATTACACTAGTGATTGAACTACCACGTGTCATGTAAAGAAACACAAAAGAAATTCAAAAGGAGAGACTCTAAGATTTCTGGTCATTTTATCCATGCCCCAGCACCAAAATCTGACAGTGGTGATAACTCGGTTTTGAATGAAGGCAGGACAAGAAATTTGGATAAATATCGCATTATCTGCTGTTTTCAGAAATCTTCACGCAGGGTAATTTTAATCCCTGCCTTTCCCCTTTCACCCCCACCATGGTTCAGGGAAGCCACTTTATCATATTATAGCTCCTGTGATTTGTATCAAGTACCTATTGGGTTCAAGACATATTCAGCAGTGCTCTGAGACGTACTAAAAACTGGAAGAAAGAATAAGTGAGCTTCCAGTAAACATGAAAGATTAGACACCCAAATTTGTCTTTCCCTTCCCAAACCCTATAAAATGACTGTGAAAATTAACAAATAAAACATAAACCCACAAAAACAAAGAAAAAGAGATGACAGCAGATTACAGACAGCCACAATATTCTGGACATGGAAACCCAAGGAGGGGAAGGAAAGGGGTAGGGGAGGAGGAGTCAACCGGAAGCAAACCATTTCATGCATCAGAGTCCCCAGAAAGTGGCGGGAATTGAGGACGTCAGGTGCCTCCAAAGGCAGACATGCCGTGTGGGTCTGAAAACAGGACAGCTGCAAGTCTTTGTGAGGAGTAAGCCATCTCTCAGGTCACCTCACCAGGTCTTTGTGGCCAAGACGTCACAATCCCTGGCCCAGTGGCACATCAGAGATTCCTCCCACTCCCGGACACGTTGTGCAGAGGTGTTCTGGGTGTGGGAACACCAGACACAGCTGCGAACAGTGTGAGTCACCACACTCAAACAGGGAGATTGAGTGACAAATCACATAATACACAGCAAGTCGAACCCAACTCCACTCCCTTCTTTGTGTTAGTTCTCAGAAACATTGCCATTCAAGCTTAAAATTGCAGACAGGAGCGACAAAACTAGTCACAAAGAATTAGGGATAAGAATAGCATCCTGTTCTCAGTAGCAATGCTAGTCGCTTGATCTTGATTTACTCTCCTTCAATCACACCCCACACAGCTCCAAATGCTTGGTTCTGCGGCTTTGACTTCATACACAGGCTCCCACAAAATACTGGCATTTGTCTCTGTTAAGTGCTTGGTATGGCATATCCACCCATCCCCTACTTTTTCCAAAGAAACGGCCTTGGTTCTCAACCCACAGAGATATTGAGGAATTGCCTTAGCAAAGAGCAGCATGGATTGTTCCCCAGACCCTCTGTTCTTTGGATAGTACTACCTTGCTCTCAATTCCCTGTTCTCCTCTTAGAATTATAACCTAAAATGCAACTACAAGTATAGCAGCCAATCCCAAATATATTGTGACTCACGCAATGTAGACAAAGACTGATTTCATCACTCTTTCCTTTTCTGCTGATGGTTGGGGAACAACTGGACTATGGACTTGCTTTGACGAATAAATAAGTGGCCTGGTGACATTTGGAATGGCAGTCTTCCAGATCTGCAATTGCCATAAATCTGCAGACACACATAATGAACTTGGATGGAGACATTGGGTTCAGAGACCATAGATTTGATATTATCTCATCACCGGAACATCAGCCTTGATTTCCCTTTCTTGGCTGCATTCAGGGGCTCAACGCCAGCTCCCCATCAACTACGTGATGGAGACAAGACAGAGATGCTTAGAAAGCCCACCATAGTTTATGGAGCCTGCAGCAGCCCGTATGCTTGGCACATACTGTAATCCTATTGTTACAAGTGTCCTTCTAATGTAAAAAAGAAAGAAAGAAAAAGAAGAATCTCATCATTTTAGGTGACTGATGGAGAAGATGATCACTTTTGCTTTCAGCAAACCAGTGGAGGAGAAAGTCAACCTACATGGTATGATAGGGAAAATAAGAACCTCCTTTTTTATATTGGGAAGAATTTAAGAGAAACAGTTGCTTGGAACTTGAATGAATACAACTCTATTGTGCCTCTGGCTCCTGGATTTTGTGTTTCAACTTGGTCTCTCTGCAATTTGAATCTTCCACTGGTAGGGCTGGACCCACTTAACTCATGAGGAGGAATCTTGCACATTTCCAAGCTTCAAATGCTGAGTGGATCAAGGAAGATAGCACTATTAACTGAAATTGGCAATAGAAGAGGAGGAGCCATTGCGGGAAGATGATGAGTTTGTTTGGGGGCGTGGTGAATTTGAGATGCCTGCAGAATATTCAGGTTCAGGTTCTTATAAGGACTGAAACTGTCACCAGGTAACTAGAAAACTGAGAACTGAGCTCAGGGTATCAAATAAGTTTAGGTCAGTAGATTTGAAATTCATTTGATTAGAGGATAAAGTTAAAGCCATAATCTTAGATAAATACATCAGGGGATGAGGTGACGAGTTTGAAAAAAAACAGAAAGCTGTTTCAGTCAGGGCAGAGTTAATTATGCTGCAGCATTGTGAATCGATACATCAAAGGTTTATTTTTCATCCTATTTATGTCTAGAGTTGACTAAGAATTCTGTGCAGTGTCATCTCACTCTGGGATTTAGACCAATGGGCAACCACCCGCCTGGAACACTGCTGGTCTCTGTAGCAGGAGGAAAGAAGGGGCTCATGCTGGCAATTCAATGTGCTAGTCCAGAAGGGACAGGCATTGCTCCTGCTCATAATTCAAAGGCCGGAAGTCATCACATAGCCCCACTCAACCACAAGGAAAGCAGGACATGTCATCTACCCAAGGCCCAGGACAGAATTTGTATACACATGTTACTCCAGAGATTAAGAGCTTAGAGTCAGCATGGAAAGAAGACAGAGAAAAACAATTAGACCTAGGAGGAGGGTCAAGAAAGCAGGAATTATGGATGACCAGAAGAAGGAGAGAGTGTATAAAGAAGCAAGTTATCAGTGTGGAAGTATCTAATAGAATGGTGTACTATGCAGAGTAAGGCAAAGGGACTTAACAAGGCTGGCTGGGTGTCTCACAAGAGACACTGTAAAACGGTACTCATTTCCTTGCTGAATTTCAGGGTCACAATATCTGCCCCTCAGCCCAACCCTAACCCCACATCTAACCTTAATTATAAGGATGTATACATAAGGGTGCCTTAGTCTGTTGCCACCGCACATTCTAAATGTCTAATCCCAAATCCCTTGCTCTGATTTCATTCTTATTAAGCAAATTTCTGCTTAGGGACTTGGCTTTCCTTGAAAGTCTATCTTCAATAAGAGAATGTGTTAGTCATAGTAAAGCATTTCAGACAATATGACAACTCCATTGCTTGTTGGGTAAATTTAAAAACTGGCATTCTCATCAGCAGCGTGATGAACTTGGTATATAGGAATCTCTCACTAGATGGTTCCACCCTTAATATGCAGGTAAATGTGTGATATGTAGGCAAACATAAGGCTTACATGCTTTATATGTCATATCTGAGCAATCAGAAGGAAAACCCCAATTAAAAAAAAATACTCCATATTGAAGAAAGACAGAGGAAGGAATAAAAAGAATTCAACAGGGGGGAAACTGGATTAACAAGGGATTAGGAAGTAAATGAAAAGGGAAAAAGAGACCATGAACAAAGACCGCAATTTCAGAAACCTAAAGAGTTTGTGGGCTGTTTTATTTTTGCTGAATTTAAAACAGGTCTGCAATTGTTTACAGACTATGAAGTCTGCAATTTGGCAAAAATTTAAGTAAAGGTTACCACTGATGGCAGGATGAAAATACCAAATCTGAGCACATACCAGAAGCCAAGTATATACTAGATTTTTCTATTTCTAAAAAGAAGTATGCTGGGAATTGTTAATTAAATTATAATAGGACCAGATTATGCATTAGGATATTATGTACAATATGACTTATAATACAATAAATTGTAACAGATTATAATATGATAGAATATCATTCATCACCAAAACTAGATTGTTGGAGTGTATTAAATAGCACAAGAAAAAAGATGGCCTCAATATAGTGCTCAGTGGGAAAACGGCAGGATTTTAAAATGTGAGTGCATTATTATACCATGTTTGAAAACTATAAAAGACTGGAAGATCTCAAGATTGGGTGGGAAGTAGTGATGTGATTAAGGCTGTTTTTTATTTTGTTCTTTATACTTTCCTGTAATTTTCAAATTTTCTATAATGAACTTAGAATTCTTTAATGTAAATTACTTCTATAGAGAAACACGCTTCCATTAGCAACTCAGTTTTTCAATTATTTTTGTTAGTTATATTGAAATTAAAAACTCATTAGATACATTAAATGTAACATTTTTAAATGCTCAGGGTATATATATTCTCCCAACTGCTTTTAAAATGAAATTGTAATTAGACAGAATAAGAGAACTGAGACTTAGAAGAGCTCTCTGAGGGTAATGGTAGAGGCATGAAATGCCTTATTTCAAATATTATGAAATACTTAACATACAAATAGTAATCTTGTCGACATACTTTGCAGAATGCAATACATATAAATTAAAACTTGACTTTAGATCCCCTCATATAAATAGAAAAAGATTTTAATATAAATAGAAAAAGTTTCCAAATTTCAAATTGAGCTAAAAGTTTATTTCTACATTATATGAAAATGAGATGATAAGCAAAGCAATATTGAAAACAAGATTATGGAGGACGTAGTCCACCTGCCTAATAGCATATACTATTATCAAATAGTGGAACCACCCTTTACATACCTACAGTATATGTGCTAATTAACCACACTCTACGTATAGTCCTAAACTCCATCCGGTGATGCAGAAGAAATAATGTCTCCTCCCATCTACTGGAGGCTACTTTTTCTGCAAAGACTGAGGCAAGATCATCTGAGAGTAAGGGGGCATTGTGAAGTTCAGGGGATCAAGGAAGGTAGAGAGGCTTAAGGTAATTTTGCAGAGAATAGGAGACTACGTCCACCAGAAAAAATGTTATATTGCCATGCATTAAAGGCTGAGATCTAGCTGTGGGTTGAGATTATTTCAGTGATACTAATTAAATGATCTCATTAAGCAAGGTGGACTCCTGGGGTACAAAGAAAATACAATTTTATTCTTCACCCTCAACTGCTCATCTTTGGGCTTTATTCCAGGCCAGCAGGAATGTTTCTCTCTGGTTTCTTCCTTTGCTACCAATGAGAGAAAACTTTCTGCTCTTGAAGGACTCACCTGATTAGAGCAGGCCCACCCAAGATAATCTCCCTTCTGCCACGAAACGTATCATAACCATAGACTGAAATCTCATCATATTCATATGTTCCACTTACACGTAAAGGGAAAGGTATTATACAAAAGAAAGGATCACTGGAGGTGATCTCAGAATTCTGCATGCTATATTTACTTATGGAACAGCACTATGTTTCAGGCATGGCACAAAGCACTGTGGGTACAAAGAGAGATTAGCTGCTACCTTTGAGTTGCTCATCCTCTAGCCCCATGCTGTCCAATACAGGAGCCCCTAGGCACGTGTGGCTATTGTGCACTGAAAAATGTGGCCAATCCAAATTGTGATATGCTATGAGTGTAAAATGCACACTGGATTTCAAAGAATTAGTATCCCCCCCAAAATTGTAAAATACGTCATTAACATTTATATGTGCATCTATTTATATATTAATTACATATCAAAGTGATAATATTCAAGATATATTGGCTTCAATAAGATATATTATTAAAATTGCTTCCATTTGTTCCTTTTTACTGTTTTAAAGGGTCTATTTAAGAAAACTTCAAGTCACAAATGTAGCTCGCATTATTGGATAGTACTGGTCTAGACCAAGAAGAAGACAAAAATTTCCCTAGGTACCAGATGCCATAAGAGGAAAAGTCCATCGCATTTTGGGCACACAAGGAATGGTCAGCTTAGCTGGGGAAGAGAGTGTAAGTACTAGGAAAGGTTTCAACTGCTTGACTTTCCCACGCAACATTCTTTTCCAAAAGATCGCGATTCTTTACATAAACCTGTAAAGCGGTTCCTAGTGACGTTTTTTATTTCAGAAGACACAACTCGGAGTAAGACTGTAAAACAAATACAAAGGTCCAAATACAAGGGAACACTTTCCTGACAAACCTTTAACTGTTCTCCACCCACCTGGATCTTCCTCTTTTTATTCCTGGACCCCAACAGACAGAGAGACTGAGCTACTTTATAGGGTCAAAAACTTCAAGGCTGTCGTCACTGAGAGCAGCCTGTCTTCAAAGGCCTCGCAGGCAGTTTTCTCTGGTTTTTGATCTCTCCTATAGAGGGCAGCTATTACCAGCTTAATTAGAGACTAGTTAATGACCTACTTGGCCCTCCCGATTAGTTCAAAGAGCTCTCTTTGGCTTCTTGACTTATGACAATCAGAAAAAGAAATGTTGAAATGTGATCCTATAATTTTTTTTCTATAATGGCCTCATTTTCCATTGGACGATTCCCTGTCAGTTATCTATTTCGACTAGATTCCACTTCCCATAATGACCCATGTAATAATGTTTATTCATTAGACAAATACTTTTATATGCAAATAGTTAATACTCATTAAGCATGTTATGTATTAGATGTTGTGCTAAGTACTGTGTTCCCCGAAAATAAGACCTAGCTGGACCATCAGCTCTAATGCGTCTTTTGAAGCAAAAATTAATATAAGACCCAGTATAATATAATATAATATAATATAATATAATATAATATAATATAATATAATATAATATAATGTAATATATAAGACCTTATTCTTATATATTCTATAATATATAAGACCAGGTATTACATTAACTTTTGCTCCAAAAGACGCATTAGAGCTGATGGTCCGGCTAGGTCTTATTTTCGGGGAAACACGGTACTTACATCATCTCATTTAATCTTTACAACGCAAAAGGTAATAATCATAACAGAATACTAACAGTTATTCAGTGCTTGCTATGTGCCAGGTACTTTTCTAATCCCTGTTTGTGATGAAGTTAATTTAAAGATTAAATGAGATACAATACGGGAAGTGCTAAGAACAGTGCCCAGCACTGGGAGAAGTGTTCAATAAATGTTAACCTATATTTAATCCCCACAAAGATCCTGTGTTGTAAACGTTATCATCATTACCATTTTACAGGTAGGTATGTGTGTTGCCGAAGTGAGCACTCCATGTTACAGATAAGTAAACTGAGGCTTAGAGGGTTTAAATTCCCGGCCGAGGTCAGTGGTTTGCAAACTTTAGAGTGCACCGGAACCCCCTGGAGGGCTGGTTAAAACAGCGTGCTGGGCCGCACCCTTGAGTTTTTGCTTCAGTGGGTCTGGGCTGGGAGCTGGGAATGGGCTTTTCTAACCAGTTCCCCAATGATTCTCATGATGCTGCTCAGGGAACGCGCTGCTCGAGACTATTCAGCTAATAAAGACCTCCCCCCAGCTGGTCATGCTCTTCACCACTCAACACTCCCTCTCTGTCATGTTAACAAAGCTTAAAGTGTCTAAAAATCAAGGCTAATGTCAGAACTTAGACAACTGGAAACAAATTCTAAAAGATTTTTCTAAGACAGTATAAAATGATTGACTCCCTTGGACCCAACAGGGCCTCAGTTCTCTGTCTAAGGAGGAGGCCATTCATAAATTCTCATTATAAGGGTCTTTTGCTCACTTCCAGCCACCATATATGCTGGCAAGGATGAGTACTATCTTTTCCAAATATGCAGGTGGATGGACCATCCTATGCAAATTATGGCCTGTTTTTATAGAGGAGGGGTATACACCGTCATGATAACCATTTTCTCCAGACAGAAAAGGAGGGCTGTGGGATAGAGGAATTCACAAAGGTTCTAATTAGAATACGAATGTTTTTGTTCTTTGAAAAAAATGTGAAACAATTCTGGCAAAATGTTGAGATTTGTTCAAGTTGGTTGATAAGTACATGGGTATTTATTATATTATTCTCTACATTTTTCTGAATCTTTGAACTATCTTCTAAATACCTATTTTAAAAAGCCGGGTGCCTACTAGTTAGTAGGCAAAGCACATGGAGGAACATCAGACTCAGCCCTACCTCCATGAGAGTCACTGCCCAGGGAAGCAGGTGGCCCTGCATCAAACATAGACAGGTGTAGAGTTACAAACTGTGATTTGATTTACAAAGCTATGGTTTAGAGTGCGAGGAAAGCTTTTAGTTCTGGTTCCTGACCTAGACTTGGAAGTCAGAGACTGACTCCCTGTGGAAGTGGAAATTCAGCTATAAGCTGAAGGACACATAAGTGTTACCTAGGAGCACGTGGTCTGGGGCCCAGAGAAAACTGGAAAAAGGCCAAATGTTGGGAAGGAGCAGGGAGTTTTTAAAGGAATGAAAGCATGTCTGTGGGTCTGAAGAATGATGCCAGACAAAACTTAAGAAGTGGGCAAGGGCGAAACCATGCAGAACCACACTGAGAAATTTGGACTTGATCTATGCCTTATCAGAATGTTATAAGCCTTCATGGTTACCTGCAAATTGGTTGAAACTATAAATATTAAAGCTTTGACTATTAAGCACTTATAATATAATAAGTAGTGTACTGGCAAACTAACTCTTCAAATTAAAAATAAAAAACAAAAACAGTCCTCGTTGGAGTGTTTGCCAATTTCTATGGTGTAAATACTCCCACCATGTGGAGCATTTCAAGCCCTCCAGATGATGTTACAAAACATGGAGTTGGGAAGACATGAGTAGATTGGCTCTCCCAGGCTGACACAAGCCAGCTTCTGCTCACCATTGTATTATAATATAACTCTGTTCTACACAGACTACGTGGAAATGATATTCTGTACTTTATGAGTGAGAAACAAGCAGTTGTGGATGGCAGACAGAATACAATACATTTTTTCACTGAGAATATAAAATATTCTCTTATTTTATGAAGTCACCAGGATGAATTTTAGGTTTTGCCACTTTATGTAGTCAAATCAGAACAAACTACTATTTCAATCTAACCTTGAGCTTATAAACCTCGTTCATCCTTTGTTTCCTTATGTAAAATGAGAAATCCCTGGAAGGGATAAAAATCTTTACTATTTTACGAAATGGTCTTCTGTAATCAAGATCTAATTTATGCCCATTAAGGGTTATAGTTTTCTAGTTTCATTGTCAGGGTGCAGGGACACAAAAAAGCAGCCATCTGCTTGCCAGTGGTTGCTGACTCCTAAATTGAAATTTCTCCTCTTCTCTGTATGTCAAAGAATCAGCACTAGGGCTGGTTAAGTGATTTGACTTTGGTTTTCAATACCTAGTCCTTTGCCTACTATGAGGAGGCATGAATAGATCAAATATCTGTATAACTAAAGTAAGCATTTTTTCTATCCAAAGTTTATTCCACCAAGATGTGAGATCAATTATATGATTAAAATCTTGGACACTTGATTTTCTAGAGCCAATCTAAGTGATCGCCTACTGTGTATGTGGTCCTCGGGTATCCCTGACTTTCTAAAGAAGTTTAAAAGGAAAAAAATCAGTGTTATATCACGAATCCCAATTCAGTACAACACTGGTGTTTTCAGTACCTTTTATAAACCAGATTATGCAGCAGATTATGCAGAATTTCTTGATTGCAAAAAACAATTTTTTTAAGACTGAAATGGTCTCCTTGACAAAGGGTATAAGGCAGAATCCTCCCATGTCATTGACAAGTGGCTACAATAATTTCCCTTGTAAAATATTCCTATATGATTCATTTACTGCATGAAATAAAAGTGAATGGTGGCACATGCTTACGTGGAATATTATTTGAAACCTCTCCAAGGACTTGTTATTACTTTTAAAACAGCCCATTACAATAATTTATCGTGAAATTTTATTCATTAATGCTTTCTTCAAGGGTTGTAGTTGGAGCTTCAAAGAGCCACCCAGGGGCACACGGCCATGAATTGGCCATATTGCTCTGAGAGGCCTTCTAACTTTGTTATTATGGACATGAATTTTCACACATACCCAAAATTAGGAAGAATAGTAAAATGAATTACCATGTATGCATCATCTAACTTCAACAATTATCAATTCATGGCTGATCTTGTTTTATCTTTACCCCCTCCCACTTCCCATTCATTCAACCCTATATTGAATTCCTGCGAGCTTTCAAAGCAAGGCATGGAATCTTACCCCATGGCAATAACAACTACTCACATTTTCTCATGGAGACTAGACTTTTTTTGTAACCTTGAGATCTGAGCACCATCAGAGAAAGAATGAACACGTTTTCCAAGGCATTCTATTTACATGCTCAGGGTTTACATCAATCATATAAAAGGGGGTACATTTTCAGTTCAAACTAAAGTAACTCATCAAGCCAGAAGGGTGAGTCATTGAGGACATATGACACCTTCCAGTTTAACCTGTTGTTTCACTGTGAACATCTCAGATCTTGCCGTAAATCTCTCCCTGACCCTCTGTAATGTTTACTGAATCCTGAACCCTACCAGTATAGTAAGAAATGGTTTCAACACTTTTGCAGGAATCATCAGTTTGAGGAGAGTTTAAATCTAAATCACACTCAAAAGCAAGTTCCTTTACTTTTGCAGTAAAGCAAGTCACTGGAAAAAGCATTGGGGGAGAGAGAAAGATTCTTTCGACCAGCATTTCTAGACCTTCATAAACAAAACAAGGAAGGCAAACTAAATCTCCTAAAAGGTGGGTGTAGAGAAACAAACAAAAACTTACTTTATATACATGTTTGGATAGTTTATACAATTTTAAAGACAATTTTGCCTAAATTAGTAAGAAAATGCGATTTTTCCAGATACCAATTATGCTTTTGCTCTGTTAAGGTGGCTGGATTTGCCTTACATAGGGAAAAAGCCACCAACATATCACACTTTCAAATTCCTAAAGAAGCAGGGAAGCCTTAAGTAGGCCTTCCAGAAAGTGACTGTAAGCATACAAAATGGAATAGGATCAATTAAATACAAAGTGCTTAAAATATCAGAGCCTCTGTGATGGGGTGTGGGGGGTGGGTGGGTATGTAACCTGCTCCTGCTTAAAAACTCAACCACAGCTCCCAGAGGCAGGAGCAAGAACAGTTTGGAAATTGGATTTTTGTGATCTTGCTTGTGTCCTCCAAGCTCCACATTGTTTAACTGACTAGAAAATCCTACTTTGCTTCTAGTGTTGGTGTCCCTTCCTGGGCCCTCTCAACTACAGGCCCTAAGCCCCATTTGGGGTAATTCAGTCCCACTCAAGCTCCTGAGCACGAGTTCATCCTCTGTGCAGAGTGAGTCTGGCCCTCACCAGAGAGTGGGCTCTGGAATGGACCTTGCTGCCCTGTCCTGTAGCCAGAGGGGTGCAGAGACAGGAGGCTTCCCCATGACCCCTTCTCCAATAGCACCTCAGGACTTCTGTTTTGGTTTCTTGATTGCTCCCTTGGTCAACACCCAGAGGAAAGCTCTGAATCTCAGCCTTCTACCCTCAGAGGTGGCCCTTATCCTTGATCCTCTAGTAACCACACGGGGTCTGGCTCCCTAGACACGGGACCACCTGGGACCACACTGCCCCCTGGTGGATACCGCTCTTCAGCTTGGAGATCCCGCATTGAGCACGCCCTGCAATTCACACGTGGCACCCAAATATCCCTGTAGGTGGGGATTGAACTGTTAATTTGCCACACCTGTGAAAAACACAACTAGGGCTGTGGGATATCCCTCAGTGGTGTGCCGACTGATACATTTTCAGGCTTTTTACAAGTTGGACTGTTAAACACGAACTGTAATGCAGGGTCTCAGCTCCCGCTCGCGGCAGGTAAACCCAGGAGAGGTTGAGGCCGGAAAGGAACAACAAAGGAGAACAGATAGGGGGTTCAAACCACTATATTCTCGCTGGTGGCCAGGCAAGACACAGGAAGTAGGATCCACAGTATCTGCACCATCCGCAATCCATGCACTATCCGCTAACATAGCCACCGCAGTTATATACAAAACAATAGTGGCTAATGGTCATCTGGTTACAGCTGATGGCCATCTAATACCCAAGGCAGCACCTTTCCACGTGAGGCTGAAAGCCTGGAAACTGCTCTCGTGGCCCTGTCCCTACTCAGACATTATTAAAATTTAAATTACATAAACTTACAGTTAATTTCCATTAAAAGCAAAGATCAGAAATATTCAACACTCATCATCTCTTACTAATCTTACTGCATTTTACTATTGTCTATGCCCGTGAGTTATTTTCACCTATTGTTATCTGGATGGTGGCAATTACTTCACTTCTCAAATCATGGTTGAATTGCAACCATAGGTTGGCTATGGATACAAGAGTTTAGCAAAAATCAGAGAAAGCATTCAGTTGGCTACATGGAACTTAAAGAGTATCACATATTTTATTATTATTTATAAATTGTGTGCCACACACCCTTTCTATCACTAAAATGTGTAAGTTGATATAATTTTTTTTTCCTGAGAGCTAACTATTAAACATTTTGCAGCACACTACAGTATCCCTTCCTTCCACTCTAGCTCCAGTACTATCGTCTTATTAAATTCTAGTTCTGCTCTCCTCCCATTACTGACTTTAAGCTGGTTGGAAAGTGGGAAGCTCATACCCAATCCTCTCTTCATTTATCTGGTCCAGGTGGAGGGATTTATCTTGTCCAGGAGGCCTCATCTGCTTCCTGACACATTTTTCCACCAGGGAGGTGAACTGACTTACTGGCTGGTGAGTTCAGAAGGAGAAAGAAGTCCTGCATGGCCTAACTCCTGCCTCTGTTCCTTCCCTTAGGAGCTACCCACATGGAGCATTTTTCTCCAGATGGGGAAGCCTGCCCTGTTCTGGTGTTGCCTGAGGCTGACACAAAACTGGGTCAAATTCTGGAGTTCAGTGTTAGAATTCTACTTGCTCGAAGATAGAAGCTATGCTCTGTAAAGTAGCATTGATCAGTAATGAGGGCCATATATTGGTCTCCATCTGCTGTCTCTTTCCTCTTATTCCACAATTGGTTCAACAATTGAATGGGAAAAAGGAGCACTATTTACTGAGCCCCTTAGAAACTCCAAAAGCGTCCTTTCCCCTCAGCCTTTGCTCCTGAGATCCCAGGATGCCTTGTTTTGTGCCCACATGTATTGCTACACATAAGCCTTTTCTAAGAAAATTTGACTGGCAAATTTATTTGATTCGAATTATTTTTATTACCAACACGTGTACGTGATAATAATAATGCTTACGTAATTGTACACCAATTTATATGCCAGATATTATACACAAAAACACAGACCTTGAGAAACAAGTACTATTATTGACCCAGAGTGGTTAAGTAACTTTCCCAAGGTCACAGCCAGTTGTCTGATTCCAAGGCCCTTGCTCTTTCCATTACACTTAATCTCCCTCCCCTTCTTTCCCTTTCCTCCCACCCCATCCTTCTAGTCTCCCCTCTTCTCCTCTCTTCTCTTTCACTAGTCCTGCCACTACCTTCCCTCATTCCTAGCCCTTTCACACTTAGAAAGTGAAGAAAGCATTTGTGACCTCAGAGATTGCAGTATATACATATATTTTTAAAAATTCTACAAAATCTTACCCCAACAGCTGGGCCCTCCAGAAACTTGGCAGCAGGCGGTAGGAAAATTGGCTGTCTTCTGAGCATCCTCCTCAGGTTTCTCAAGAGGAATGTTCAGCATCCTCTTTAAGGTCCTGGAGGAGGAGGTCACAAAGAAACTAGTGTGCATCAAGAGAGACCACAGGACTTCATCAAGCTGAGGTCTGTGGGGGCTTGACCTGGGCTGGGCTCTATGTGGAAAAGGCAGACTTTCCTCAGATGGAGTGTTTGCTGTTACCTCTGAATCAAGGTTTCTTTTGCTGGGGTCAATAGTTGTGTAATAGGTTCAGGGATTGAGCAAACAGTTTGGAAATTACTTGGGGAACGATTAAGGAGGGAATGATAGGAAAAGTATACATTATTAATATATATTATCCCTAGGGAGAATGCATTATATATAATATATAAATTTCCAACGGGGGTAATATTGCCCCTATGGGGGTAAAAATTGGTTCTTGGGGGAGAGGGTGAAAAAGTAACTCTTTTTATATATAAAGCAGATACATATAGTACTTAAACAAATAGGCTGTATATATGTGGTATTAAATTTTCATGGACGGGATACTAAGAAAAACATGTCTAAAAAGCCTCCTCAGGGGAGCAGTAATTTTGAAAAATGATTGAAAAACACCTGTGTATATAAAGAGCCTAGTAGAGTATGTGACACATAGTATGTATTCAATACATGAGAACTGTAGTTGCTATTATCAGGGGTTGTTGTTATGATGGTCCTACAAACTAACTAGAGAACCATGACATCCCATCATGGTTAGGGTGGAGAAAGATATACTGTGGCAAGTTCCAAGGTGAGGTTAGTTTAGGGGGAATTCTGCATGAGTTATAGGTGAGAACTGCCCAGGGTTCTAATAAGCAGATTCTTGCACATGGCTGAGATGACCTCTGGAATACCCAGAAACACTTGAGCATGACAGTGTTAAAATCCAAAGAACAAGGCCGGACACGAACATTTGTAGGTGTGCACAAGCTACCACAATGCCCACTTTAATCCTCTGGGGGAAAGGACAGGCTCCCAAATTCACTTTCTTCCTGGCTGAGAAGCCCCCACCAAGTTTTGTGCACACACCTTTGTCTTTCCTTACAGAGAATCTGGCTTCCATGAGGCATTCAATACATGAGTTACTATGGGTTTGAGACAAATATTGAGCAACTTCCCATGCAGCTGCACGTACTCTGCACGTTGAAGGAAAACTAAATAATCCAATGATTGCTCTTAAAATCTATGTTTGTGTTACTTCTAGCACACAAAGTGGTTTCAGATATAGGACCTTAGGAAATCATACTAAACCTGTAAGATCAGTATTACATCCCCACTTAAAGGATAAAGAAGCTGAGGCTGGCGAGTTCACTTAAGTTATTTTTCCTCTTTAGCTACCCAGTAGTAAGTAGCAGAGCAAGCCTCCTTTCAACTATACACCTTCCTTTCCCCCAGAGGAGGAAAGCACATGAAATGGCAAAACTAAGAAGGAAAAGTCACACGCTGGGATTTGGGGACTCCCTTGCGAGGGATATGGTAATGTCTGTGAATTGACACAATCCAGTCCTGCAAGAAGGGGTGTTATCTTCATGGAGTATGAACCTACCATACAGCGTGGCCTGCGGAGGCAGGGCAAAGCTATGAAATGTCAAGTTACAGGAAAATGAAAACCCATCAAAGGAGAGTATGGAAGCATCTCGAGAGGCTGTGAAATTTGGGATGCAAAATAAAAGACTTAGGGGCACAACTGTTGAGAACAAAATATGAAAACTAGGTACACGTTGGTGTGTTTTATTTCAGGGCCAGAGCTTCAAATGTAGGAATGACAGATATTTGACTAAGAATGGAGAGCATTTTTCAAAGACTGAAAAGAATGTTTAGTCAGAAACCAACTGATCTGCCCAAAAGGACCGTAAATGGAAAACAGATGGGAAGGGAGAAAAAAACACCTAGATAAAACTGAAATGGGTTTCCATAGACGATATTCAGGAGGGCCTGGGAAGAATTTCAATGGGGAGGGAGGTGCTGAGTAATTCAGTAAGAAAACAATCGGAAAGGACATCAAAAACAAAACGTAGGCAGCAGATGTCCAGATATCACGCACAGAACATGAGCAACATAGCAACCTTGAGATGATAGCATGGGTGACAAACGAGACCTCATAGACACCACTGAGAGTTGGCAGGATGGAATGGATCCACGGGAACACGATGATGGAAGGGTGTGCTGTGCACAAAAGACCTGTTGGGAGGAGATGGAGCAGCACTGTAGGCTGTGGTAATAATATATTCAGAGGAATCCCTGAACACTTGGATGAAGATGAAAGGAGAGGAGCAGAAGTGATGTTTTTATGGAAGCAGAGCTGAGCCTCACAGAGGAAAGCCACCAAACTGGCAGCGCACACACAATGGAGGTAACATTCTGGATACTTCGTTCAGATAAAAGCAGAGTTTTTCACTTGCCTTCCTAACAATTTCATGTCCTAGAAGGTAGATGAAGGAATAAAAATAACTGTGCTCTGACTGAGTCCAACCAATGGCAAGAAAGCATTTGTTGGAGTGGAAGGGATGAGCTCCCTTCAAGGGAAGGCAAGGTTGAGCTGGAGAAAATGCATACAGGGGACTTCAGGAAGCTAGACTTCAAAATATTTAAAGAAAACATAGGCATAATTCCACAAGTTTCCAAAAGAAGACAGTACCAGGAAGTGCTCAGAAACATGACTGAGCAATTCCAATGAAAAGAGGTGGGGAGAGTCTTAAAGAAATTAAGAGTGATGGCACAGAGCTCTTTAAGCTAGCTTATTGAATGAACATTCAAAAGTGATAACTATGACAGTGACATAGGACCACACAAATAGTAGCAGGAATGTTAAAAGGCTGGAAGAATCAAAGCATGCAAAATGGTAAGGACCAGAGCAAGTGTCATGGGACCAAGGGAATTATGATAACTGAGGGTAGAAAGGATGTACTATTTCTCAAGGGATGTCACATTCCTTTAGGTTCTGACACGGACTGCAACGGTAGGGCTGAAAAGATAAAACTGGTAAGAGTATGTTGAAATTCAAGGCTGGAAAATATATTACTGATCCTTTTGGAATCTAACCGAGGATCAAACTCGGTGGATGAACTGGCATACATTTGCCTATCTTCAAACTTTCTTACTTCTTCCTAAGTATTACTAAGAGCATTCAGCCAGCTGATCTCCAAATTCTTGCAGGAGATTGGGGGTATGGTTCTTTTGGGACAGAAGAATTGATTCCATGTGGATCATCTGTATACTCTTTTATTATCAGAGTTTTTAAATAGTTGAAACCTTAACACTAGCTAGCTAGCTACAGAAGTTCAGTTTCTAAAGTCCTCAGCAGGACTCCGTTTATACTTCTAGGCAAATAAATCTTAATTAAGGTATTTCACCTTTACCAAAGCAAATTGAAAATGTGTTTTGAGTTTTCTAAGAGTTGTCTAGAGTGGTTTCTCTTGAGAGAACTTGGAAAAATGAGTGTCATTGTCTTTCGTAACAATCATGGAATTAGCTCATAATCAATACACCATTTTATGAAGTTCAAGCACAGGCAAAACTGAGCTGTGGAGATAAAAATCATAACAGTGGTTGCCGGGATAGATTGCGGCCCTAGGGACAGAATGAAAAGGGACCCTAGTGAACTTCCTAGGATGGCATACTCCTGGAGTGTTGGTTGCATGGATACTTGTATACGTATTTGTCAAAACTCATCAAATTGTCACTGTCACTGTATGTAATTACACCTCTATAAAAATACATAAAAAGTATATAATAAATCTGGGCAGTGATATGAAGAGAAAAAGAAAATGATTTTCTCCCATGACTGACAGTAAACAAATGAAGTTAACATAGTCAAGGAATCAGAGAAAAGCAGAGTTTGAGTTTGATTAGCAGTGCTCTCCAAGTGGATTTAGGGAAAAGTCAGTCTCACCAACACCCTTGTTAATTTCCTATTGGCAAAGTCTTCCAAATTGCGGAGAACGGGCATCACTACCTTTTATCCTGGTTCCACCGAAACCAAGTACCTGTGGTTCTCAAACTTCCATGCACATAAATATTACCTCAGGTGCTTGCTCAAAATGCATATTCTGGGTCCATAAATGTAGATTCTGATACAGTAAATCTAGGTTAGTGTCTAGGAATTTGCATTTTCATGAACACCCTTGGTGAGATTGGTGTAGATAGTCCACGGAGAACAAGCACTTTATTACACAATCAAATCATAAAACTAAGCTCCTACTTCCTCTGATTTCAGGCTCTCCAGGCAACCTTCTAATAATAAAGCCCTTTTCCATGCCTTCACAAAGAAAATATGTTGTTTATATCACACATGTATTCTAGCCCATGTGACAGCACTCTTTTTCATTCTAAATAGTAATAGGCATTGGTTTTGTACCTCAGCTTAATAAATATTAGTCTGACCCTTATAAGTGGATGTGCTTACCAGGTGATACTGAAAAATCATACTTCTGGGATTGTGAGGGACAGAAATGTGATTTGTGCCGAATTAATAAGCCCAAATAAAGGTATTTCCAAAATTTCCTCTTTAAAGAAATCCTATGCCTGACATCATTATGGTTGTTATGTTCTTTTCCTTAATTAATAAATTTTTTTTTTCAAGTTTCAGTTTCACAGCAAAATTGAGTGGAAAGTACAGAGACAGAAAGTTCCCATACATCCCTGTCCTCCCCCACACACCTCTCCACCATGGATATTCTGTACTAGGGTAACACATCTGTTATGACCAAGGAAACTGCCCTGACACATCATTATCACTCTCAGTCCTTAGTATAAATGAGGGTTCACTCTGGGTTGTACATTCTGTGGGGTTTGACAAATGTCCTTTTAAGCAATTGAACTTAATAAACATGTGTAAATATATTTTCATTTTAAACTTAACTCAATGAATTTTTAAATAATTAGTGTTATGTTTTATTTTTCTGATTCTTAATATTGTTTACTGACATTGTGGGAAAATGGGAACATATTTAAAAATAAACCAAAAAAAACCACCCACCAGTTATTCTATTACCCTGGGCTAACCATTGTGAACATTCTGATTCTTTTCTCTTCTGTCACTATTCTGTCTTTATGTACATGTATTCACTGTGGTGGTGGTAATGGTGGTTGTTATTTCTCTACAAAACTGGGCTTATACCATATATGAGTTCAGACAATTAAGTTCGCAAACTCATCCTAGAAAAAGTGCTATTTATAGATGATGTAATACAGAATTGTACACCTGAAATCTATGTAATTTTACTAACAATTGTCACCCCAATAAATTTAATTAAAAAAAAGAAAAAAGAAAAAGTGCTACATACCTCACTGCTAAATATCACTACGGTCACCTTTGAAGTACTCCCCTTGGGAAGCTATGCACTGACACCAGCGTCTAATCCATCCTTCAAAGCAATTTTGGAACTCTTTCTGGAATGGCCATCAGAGCTGTCGTCATATTACCTTTGATGTCCTGAATGTCATCAAAATGTCTTCCTTTCAATATTTCCTTTATCTTTGGATAAAGAAAGAAGTCATCAGGACCAGATCAGGTGAGTAGGGAGGGTGTTCCAATACAGTTATTTGTTTACTGGCTAAAAACTCCCACACAGACAGTGCTGTGTGAGCCGGTGCATTGTTGTGATGCAAGAGCCATGAATTGTTGGTGAAAAGCTCAGGTCGTCTAACTTTTTCCCACAGCCTTTTCAGCACTTCCAAATAGTAAACCTGGTTAACTGTTTGTCCAGTTGGTACAAATTCATCACGAATAATCCCTTCTGATATCAGAAAAGGTTAGCCACATCATTGTAACAAGTTTGTGAACTTAATCGTCAGACCTCATAAACATCTAACATTGTATCATTGTATCATATTTTAATAGTATTAATTCTCCTCTGATCTGATTTTATTTTTCTTCCTAGCACTTATCATCACCTGACATAATATATTTGTTTGCTTATTTATTTCTTTTTCGTCCTCTACTGAATGTGTGTTCCAGAAGAGAGTTCGGTTCACTATGAAAATCCAGGTGCTGTAACCATGCCTGACACATTAGTTATTCAATACATATTTGCAGAATGAACAAATAAATGAATGAGTGGCATTGTATTGTGTCAGTGAATATGCTTCAAAATCATGATTTACAATGATTAAGCAATTCTATCAAACATGTACAATGTAATTTGTTTATCCATTCTTCTAGTGTTCAACAGTTGGGCTATTTCCACCCTCCTATTTTTACTAACATAATTAATGAGGATATAGAAATCTTGTTTATAAAAGGGAGTTCATACTTCTAAATATTTCATTAGTAATACCTAGAAGTAGAGAAATTATGTCAAACTTCCAAAAATCTTAAAGACCTTTTCACATATTGCCATCTAACTTTCCAGGAATACTGCAATTTATATGTCTATTAGCAGTGTAGGAAAATGTTCATCTCTTTCTATCTTTCCTAACATTGAGTACTGCCATTTTATGTTTTAAAAATCCGGGCCAGTTCAATTAAGTCAAAAACTATCTCTCTTTGATGCTTGAACTGATTATTAAAATAATAACAATAAACAGTTTTAACTTACTACATATCAAACACTTTTTCCCAGTTTATCACTTGCTTTTTTATTTCGTTTGCAGTTTTTTCAAACAGACACATTAATTTTGGTGCTATTAAGTCCATCGATTCCTTTGCAATTTATTCCATTATTTCTGTGCTTGGAAGGCTTTTCCCCATTTTGAGTTTAGATAAATATTCACCTCTACTTCAAGCTAATTGTTTAAAGTAGGGGTGTCCAAATTTCGGCCCGCGTGCCAACTGTGGCCCATGATCCATTGTTAATTGGCCTGCAGCAAATTCCAAAACTATATTTAGTTTACTTAAATAAACCAGGTGAGGCAATAAGTACTTCACCTCCAGTGAGTGGCCCGGCTGTTTGTGTATTTTACCGCATATGGCCCTTGGTGAAAAACGTTGAAAAAAGTTTGGACACCCCTGGTTTAAATGTCTTATTTTTCACATATAATCCATTCATCCATTTGGAATACATTTTAGTCTATGATGTGAAGTACAAATCTAACTTTTTTTTTCTATTTAGTTCATTAATGATACCACTATAATTTAACTGAGCAATCTTCATTTTCTTTACTTATGTGGGTTATCACTTTCATCATATATATATATATATATATATATATATATATATATATATATTTTAATATGGAATGGCCTAATGTAGAGCATTCAGATCTGTTCCACTAGGTAAAAAAAAAAAAAAAAAAAAAAGTGCTGGCAAGGATATGTGGAGAAATTGACACTTTTGTGGTTTGCTGATCGGAAGGTAAAATGGTGAAGCCACTGTGGGAAACACTATGGCAGGTCTTCAAAAAATTAAACACAAAATCACCATTTGATCCAGTAATTCCACTTCTGCTTATATACCCAAAAGGATTCAAAGCAGAAATTTGAACAGATATTTGTACGCCCCTGTTCACAGCAGCATTATTCACAATAGCTAAAACATGTTAAAAACCCAAATGTCCATAGGCAGATGAACGGATCAACAAAATACAGTATATACATACCATAGAGTATTAGCCTCAAAAAGGAAATTCTGACACATGCTACAACACAAATGAACCTTGAAGAACTTATGCTAAGTGAGATTAACCAGGCACAAAAGGACAAATATTGTGATTCTATTTATATGAGGCACTTAGAGTAGTCAAATTCAGGGAGACAGAAAGTAAAAGGGTGGCTTGCAGGGCCTGGGGGGAGGGAGGATCGAGACACTGTGTTATGGGCACAGAGTTTCAGTTTAGGATGATGAAAAAGTTGCGGAGATGTATAGTGGTGATGGTTTCACAACAGTGTGAATTACTTAATGTTACTGTAACTGTACATTTTAAAATGGTGAAAATGGTAAATTTTGTTATGTACATTTTGCCACAATGAAAAATAAAACAAAAACAGAATAGAAAGTGATAAATGCTATAAGAAAGGTACAAGTAACCTTTCCTTAGGGATTTCCCCAGACATTGTTTCTAAAATTTCAATCCTGTTTCTACCCTGATACTTCCTACCCCGACATCTGTTTTATTTATTCTATCATTATCTAATATCCAATAAATTTCACTTTATTTACATGATGAGATAATGAAATCGTTATGTATTCAGTTGCACTATGAGTATTTTTTTAAGCTTGGATATTGGCTGCCAATTAGATATTTGACAAATATTTGCTTCCTATATCTTCTGTTTCTACAATCTGACTTTTCATGTTTACTAATCAATCCATCTGGAATTTATATTGGTGTAATAGAAGTTTTTGTATTAGTTGCCTAGGGCTGTCGTAACAAAGTACCACAAACTGGGTAGCCTAAAAGAACAGAAATTTATTGTCTCAGTTTTGGAGGCCAGGAATCTGAAATCAAGATGTTGGCAGGGCTATTCTCTCTCTCTCTCTCTCCCTCTCTCTCTCTGAAGGTTCTAGAGGATCCTTCCTTGTCTCTCCCAAACGTCCAGTGGTTGCTAACAATTCTCGATGCTCCATGGGTTGTGGCAGCATCACTCCAATCTCTGCCTCCATTGTCACATGGCATTCTTCCCGGTGTCTATGGCTGTGCCCAAATTTCCCTCTTCTTAAAAGGGCACCAGTTATTGGATTAGGGTCTGCTCTAATCCAGTATGACCTCATCTTAACTTGATTGTATCTACTCATATAAAGACTATTTCAATAAGGTCACATTCACAGGTATTGGGGGTTAGGACTTAAACATATCTTTTGGGGGGACACAGTTCAACCCACAACAGTTTCTAAATAGCTAACCAATTATTACACTGCTAACACTTCCATATTAATTATTATTAATATTTTATTGCACCATCAGATCATAAATTAAATGAATATACACTAAAGTCTCTTTCAGGCTGTCATTTTTTACTCTGCTCTGTCTATTCTTATACCAACTTGAGAGGCAATATATCCTTAAGCAGCTTATAATCATTTTTGACAAGTAGTTGAATATGATGACTTTTCAAAATGTCGTAAAATGCAACGACACAACCAAATTATTTCCCTCTGCCAAAAACCTGTACTCTGACCAGGAGTTATCATTCCTAACTTTCTCAGAGCCACGGGTTTTGTCATGAAAGCTATGCAGAAGAGTAAGAAGCAGTTTTTACTATGTTTAGGAGCACACCCCCAGTCACAACGCCCCGTGTTTTTTGGTTTTATTTCATTTTTACCTAAACTACAATGTGGGCTACATCTACTTTATAATAATTTAGAACTGGCAGTGAGGAAACCCAACAAGGAATGAAACAGACTGGGAATACCAAGGGGAATGAGAAACAAGTATAAAACCAATTTCACTCAATAACGTACACGCAAGAAAAGATGTATCAGTGGAACAACGGCTATCTAAACTTCTAACACTTTGGATCCTAGGACTCTTCTTAATTAATATATAACAGCTCTGCAAAACACAGGCAGGCACGTATTGGAAAACCACAAATAACAAACATGGGCCCATGAAAAAGGAACCCACACTTTCCATTTAAAGTTAAAAAAAGCTTTTAATGCTCTAAATAAAGTTTCGTCAGAGAAGCCCATACAATTATATCAATTTATTCATAGTTTCCTTTATGTTAGGATATTCTAATTCTAATACAATTTTCAGAACATTTGACCAATATGTAGATTAGATAACCATCTGTGAAAGAGAGATCTAGAGAGAAAAAAAAAAGCTGATTCCATTTCCTACCCCACCCAGAGTTGATCAAGCCTCAATGCCTTCCTGGGACCTGCCTCAATCCCAGCACATAACAGAGATGTTTTATTTGTTTATTCCTCCTAGTATCTTCCTGAGGGCAGAGATTCAGAGAGTTATCCAACAAAGGTAGGGCCTGGCATATAGTCACTTCCCAATAAATATGGAGATAAATAATGATAGACTATTAACAAATAAACAAGGTATCAACAAAAAACTGGCTATGATCTTTAGTTCAAAAGACAAGCAGGGTAGGCTTGAAATAAATCAATGTATTAAAATCAGCTTTAGCTGTAAATGAAAATACCTGTTGAATGAGAAAAATAAATGTTGAGATGGGAGAAAAGAAAAACACAAAACAACCCAAACTGTTTAAACATATTGAACTTTAGCAAAAGATCTATTTCACAATTCATTGCTAACAATTTTTCTATCCTCTCTTGCAAAACTAATGAGAAAATCAGGTCAAATGAGAAAAAGGAATGCTGAGTTGTGTAACTGATACTGTTTGAACATAAAATATATGACTGCCAATCCTTTGCCCCAGTAGCTGGCTGACTGCACCATTAGATCAACTTTTCAACTCATAATTAGATAGCTAAGCTGAGAAAAATACTTTTAGGGGTATTCATGTAGTATATACAAGAATATGAAATTCTAGAAATTAAGAACCCCCTATATGGCTAAATGTCTTTCCAAAAGGTTGTAATAAATTGTAAACTCACCAACAAACTATGAAAAATCATTCCTGTACACTTTTGATAATATTGGAGATTATTAAGCCTTAACCATTAATTTTAACACATAACAATATCATCTTTTTTCTATTTGCTTTTTCTGATGGGTGGCTAAGTTATCCTTTCATTATCAATTGAGCTCTTCCTCTGTTCCAAGCACTCTTCCTGGTACTTAAAGAATGTGAATGAGGGAGATCCAACACGGCAGAGTAGATAAACACTAACACTGTGCCTGCTTCCTTCCATAAACACATTAAAATTACAACTAAATTATAGATCAACCTGGAGAGCCACCTGAAGTCTAGCTGAACAGGAGTTTTATAACTAAGGATATATAAAGAAGCCACGTCGAGATTGGTAGGAGGGGCAGAGATGAGAAACGGGCTGATCCCAAACCTCCATGTGGTGGTTGAGAACTGTGAGGGATATCTCTCCACGAAGGTTCCCCCCAGAGGAGCGAGGGCCCCAGATGCAAACCAGTCTCCCCAGCCTGGAGTACTGGTGCGGGAAAGAGGAGCCCCCACAACGTCTGTGAAAAAGTGGGGATTCTGACGGTTCTGGTGGGATGAAAGGCTGCAGGAAACCCAGGTGTCCTCTTAACTGACCCACGCAGACTCATTCACTCGCAGGCACTCACCTTGGGCTCCAGCAGAGGGACAGTAACTCAGGGGTGTCAGACATCCAGGGGGCAGATTGAGGTGTGTGGCTTTGTAGTGAGGGCTGGAGGACAGTTGCCATTTCCCCTGTGTGGGGTCCTTAGCCGTGTAGCCGGGGGGTGGGTACCATCTTTCCTGTGTTGAACCCTCCCCCAAAAGCTAAAACTGAATTGGATTTGCCCAGTAAGCTCCACTCACTCCACCCTGCTGACTCAGTTGGGATCCCACCCCACTCAACACCAGAGGCAGTTTCTCCATGAGCAACAAGCCCCACCCAAATTGCACTCTTTCTTGGAAAACTATCAGAGTCAATGGGCCCTAGGCAGGCAGCAACTGGCCTCAGTGTGCTCTGAGACTTTTGCTGAGTAGTTCCAGGCTCAGCACTGGCATCAAACCAGAGTCTATATTAACCTGGTGACCACAGCTCTTCCCACTCTAGTGACTCCCTGAGATCCTGCCTCACCCAACTTGTGAACCACATGAAGCTTTATCAGGGACTGAACATTAAGGGAGCCAGCAGGTGGCAGCAGGCCTCAGCATGCCCTAGCATTTTGCAGAGCTACCCCAGGCCTGGTACTGGTGGCAGACGTCTTCAGTTTGCAGTGTGGCCTTTCCCACATGCCTCCAGAGTTAGCACAAGCAGCAAACTGTGAGGGACAGATCCTGGCATCAGTTCATAGCTTTCAAAGGGCAATTAAGTTTGAGAACTTGTTGGCTGGTCACAGGCAATGGGTGACCTAGGCCTGCACTGGACTCATCGCAAGAGGCCCCAAAACCAACTTACTTCTCAGACCACAGCAGAGCATCACCCAATTAGCCTCACAAACAGCATACCCAAAGGGCGGTCTCAATAGCCACCGGAACCCACTGGGGCAAATCCCATTCAATGGGGTAAGCCCCCCGCACAGCAGCCTGTAAGCTGTGGAATGGACAAACTCCACAGCCAATCAGCCTGAGGGTCAATCCCACCCACTGATGTGCCAATAGCAACCAAGGCTCAAATATAACAGCGGGGCACACACAACACACACAAGAGACACTCCTGGAGCACCTGGAGCAGATGACCAAGGAGACTGTGCCAGGGCCCCACAGGGCACTTACTACATAAGACCACCTGGCCAAGACTGGGAGACGTAGCAGATCTACTTAATACATACCATATTTTGCTGTGTATAATGTGCTCCCATGTATAATGTGCATTCACATTTTTGGCCCAAACTTTCAGGGAAAAAATTCTTTCATTTTAATTTTTTAATTCAAATTTTTATTTGTTTACAGTTAGGCACTTATTTTTTGTATTATAAAGGAATTTTAGCACTTATTTTTTAGCATGTTATGGTATAAGAAATTTTATGTAATAAATAATTACAAAATACAAGAACAGATACAAGGTACAAGAAATTTTATGTACCGGTAACAAATTTACGATATTTATGCATTACAGAAGGCCAAGAACTCTTCATTGTGGCAAGTTTGTTGTAAGTTCAACAAAACTGATTATCGTATTCCAGGGTATTGTTTTGCATATGGATATCGTTATTGATTTCTAGAGTTATACTTTTAATTCATAAGCATAAATGAAAGAATTAAAAACATTTATGTAGATATGGAATTAGTATTACCCATCCTTATTTTTCGTTATTTTTTCCTCACAAATTTGGGCAAAAAAGTGCGCATTATACATGGCAAAATACAGTAGAAACAGAGAGGCAGCCAAAATGAGGAAACAAAGAAATACGTCCCAAATGAAAGAACAGGAGAAAACTCCAGAAACAGAACCAAACAAAATGGAGGTAAGCAAACTACCAGATGCAGAGTTCAAAACAATGGTTATAAGGATGCTCAGGGAACTTAGTGAGAACTTCAACAGAGAGGCAGCAAGCATAAATAGGACAAAGAAACCATAAAAAAGAATGAGTCAGAAGTGAAGACTGCAATAACTTAAATGAAGAATGCATTAGGAGGAATCACCAGCATACTAGATGAAGCAGAGGATCGAATCAATGATTTGGAAGACAAGGTAGCAGAAAACACCCAATCGGATCAGCAAAAAGAAAAAGAATTAAAAAAAATGAGGATAGTTTAATAGACCACTGGGACAACATGCAGCATACCAACATTCACATCATAGAGTACCAGAAGGAGAAGAAAGCAAGGGATTGAGGACCTATTTGAAGAAATAATGACTGAAAACTTTCCTAACCTGGTGAAGGAAATAGACATACAAGTCCAGGAAGCACACAGAGTCCCAAACAAAATGAACCCAAATAGGCCCACATCAAGACACATTATAATTAGAATGGCAAAGGTTATAATTAGAAAGGCAAAGAGAGAATCCTAAAAGCAGCATGACAAAGGCAAGTAATAACTTATAAGGGAGCTCCCATAAGATTGTCAGTTGATTTCTCAACAGAAACTTTGCAGGCGAGAAGGGATTGGCACAAAATATTCAACGTGATGAAAAGCAAGGACCTATAACCAAGATTAATCTACCCAGAAAAGCTATCATTTAGAATCAAAGGACAGATAGAGAGCTTCCTAGACAAGAAAAAGCTAAAGGAGTTCAGCACAACCAAACCAGTATTACAAAGAATGTTAAAGGGTTTTCTTTAAGAGAGAAGAAAAAAAGGGCAGTATTATGAATAATAAAATGGCAATAGCTATATATCTATCAACAATTACTTTCAATGTAAATGGATTACATGCTCCAATCAAAAGACATAAGAGGGCTTAATGGATAAGAAAACAAAACCCTTACATGTACTGCCTGCAAGAGAATCACTTCAGCTTGAAAGACACACACACGTGGAAAGTAAAGGGATGGAAAAAGATGTTTCATGAAAATGGAAATGAAAAAAAACAAAAAAATCTGGGGTAGCAATACTTATGCCAAACAAAATAGACTTTAAAACAAAGGCTATGACAAGAGACAAAGAAGGACCCAGTAATCCCACTTCAGGGTATTTATCTGAAGAAACACACATGCTACTTCGAGGGGACGTGTGCACCGTGTTTATTACAGCATTGTTTAAAATGAACAAGATGTGGAGGCAGCCTGGGTGTCGGTTGATGGAAGAATGGATAAAGAGGAGGTGGTACATACAAAGCCTGACAATTAAGTTTGAGAACTTGTTGCAATGATGTTGCTAACCTTTTTTTTGATATCAGAGGGATTATTCATTATGAATTTGTACCAACTGGACAAACAGTTAACTAAGTTTGCTATTTGGAAGTGCTGAAACGGCTGCATGAAAATGTTAGACGACCTGAGCTTTTCACCAACAATTCATGGCTCTTGCATCACAACAACGCACCAATTCACACAGCACTATCTGTGAGGGAGTTTTTAGCCAGTAAACAAATAACTGTATTGGAATACCCTCCCTACTCACCTGATCTGGCCCCCAATGACGTCTTTATCCAAAGATAAAGGAAATATTGAAAGGAAGACATTTTGATGACATTCAGGACATCAAGGGTAATACGACGACAGCTCTGATGGCCATTCCAGAAAGAGTTCCAAAATTGTTTTGAAGGCTGGACTAGGTGCTGGCGTCAGTGCATAGCTTCCCAAGGGCAGTACTTTGAAGGTGACCGGAGTGATATTCAGCAATGAGGTATGTAGCACTTCTTCTAGGATGAGTTCGCAAACTTAATTATCTGACCTCATAATACAAGTATTTCTCTAAGTTCTGTAAACTGTTCTAGCAAATTACCAAACCCAAGGAGGGAGTTGCGGGAATCCCAGTTTATAGCCAGTCGGCCTAAAGTACAGGTGACAAGCTGGAACTTGTAATTGACATCTGAAGCGGGAGCAGTCTTGTAGGACTGAGCCCTTAACTTGTGAGATCTGATGTTAACTCCTGGTAGATAATGTCAGAGCTGAAGTGAGTTATAAGACACCCAGCTGGTGTCCTCAGGTAACTGAAGAATTGCTTAGCGTGGGGAAAGAAACTCACATATTTAATAACCGGAAGTAAAGTACTGAGAGTAATAATTGAGTGGTGAGTACAATAGGAGAAACAATAGAGCTTTTCCTATTCCACTGGTATCCTTACAGGAAGTGACATGAGAGACATACAAGGAAAGAACATCATATTATGATAGAGGCAGAGACTGAGGAGCTGCAACTGCGAGACAAGGAACGCCAGCGAATGCCAACAGACCACCAGGAGCTAGAAAGAGGCAAGGAAGGATTCTCCTTGACACATTTTAGAGGGAGAATAGCTCTGCCAATGCCTAAATTTGGGACTTCTACCCACTAGAACTGTGAGACAATAAATTTCAACTGTTTTAAGCCACACAGTTTGTGATACTTTGTTAATACCAGCCCTATGAAACTAATACAGGTCTATTCCAGGAAGATGCAATAAAGGGACTCTTTACAATGATGTAGGGGAGAGTACAGTACCCCAGAGTGAGAAATAAGCTCCTCTAGGCCTGAAGGGGCAAGATGAGGAGCAGTTACCAGAACATGGAAGGAAAGAATCACCTGTAAGAAGAGAGTCATCTGGAGGACACCCTACAGAAGCAATGACCTTGTATCAAGAGCACTGTCAACCACAAAGAGGAATAAAGTGCCAAACTTCACCGTCCTGCATCACTCCCATCTCCTACTGGGGCTCCCCAAGAAGCCAACTGTGCTAATCCATATAGGTCAGCTTTCTTGGGGCCAGTGCTGGGTGAACAGGGAAGAACGATGTTGGAAGAGGAATGAAAGATATCTGGCACATTCTCTGTAGCAACTCATTGTGTGTTTTTTTTGTGTGTGTTTTTTTTGAGCACTGTTGATCCTCTTCATGTGCTTTTTAAAACATAGCACTTATCATCACCTGATCTATTATAAACATCTTTGATTTTAGTTTTTTACCTGTTTTCTATTATCCCACTAGAATATAAACTCCATGAGAGCAAGCACTTTGTTTTGTTCCCTATCATATGCCCAACACCCTGAACGGGTCCTGGCATGGACAGTCTCAATAACTATTTGCTGAATGAATGGTTTGAAGTCTGGTATTTTTCCCCTGATATTTTCTAAGTCAGCAGATGCTGCATCTCTGCTGGCTCATCCTCTTCCCTGAAATCATTTGACTGATTTGTAAAAATATAAGCAAAATCCCCTGGCTTATTCCCAAATATTTGGAATCAATGACTCCCTTCCATCTTTTTATCTTGGCCCAATAGCTCTTGAAGAAGCCCCAATGCCTATCCTACAAGACCTTGCTCACAAGTGCCCTCAACTTGGTGGCCACTGCATTGGATGGGGGGGGTGAGAGTGGGGATTCTGTCATCTGTCACGTGAACAGTGGAGCTCTGGGCAAAGGCAACTACCTATTACAGGAGACATAGCCAGCATGTCCAACCTGTGGTATGCGGCCAAGAATGGGTACGTCTGGATAGTTTTTCCAGAAATTAAAAGAAAACAAAACCAATTTTTTATCTTTACACTGTACTTTAGAAAATGTTATTGGGTGAATCTTTCAATTAACTGACATTTAAAATCTACTGTTATCACAACTATTTGGGGGAGTGTATTCTTGTATATAGCTATAAAATTTCTAAAGACACTCAAAACAACGCTTAGTTCTAGGAAGGGGGAGGAGGATTTTTATTTTCAATTGCTCCCTTTCTATATGGCTTAATTTTTTTTTTTTTTTTTTTTTTTTTTTTTTTTTTTTGCCATGGACAAAAGATTACTTTTTTAAAAATACACACTAATATGTGGAGAGGCATCTCTCACCTCCGCCTTTTTTTCTGCAGACAGTAGTAGTTGTAGCAAAAAATGTGTGAATGTTATAATAACCCTATACAGCACTTTCTAGTTTTTAAAATGTTTTCACATTTTCTTACAACCGTTGTCAGTTTTAACTGTAGCGACTTCACCATTTTTTCAATCAACATAAACATCCACATTGTGCTAGACTCTGAAGATACCATCATGAACAAGATTGACACAACACTTGGCCTCATAGAGCTTACAACTAAGTTGGGAGTCAGTCAACATACACTATTGAACATCTGCTGTGTTCCAGGCACTGGTCTAGGTGATGGGGAAAGAGCATTTAATAAGGCAGAAGAATCCCTTTCCCCAAGATGCAGACATGGGAAGTGGGTAGTATTGTGAGATAGACAATAAACAAGTTAGAAAATAATAATTTAAGGTAGATCTATGAAAAACTTTAAACCAGGGCAATGTTGTACCTGTTTCATGGAGGTTTGTGGGGCTCGAATGAGATTATCTATGTAAACACCTAGAAGAGTGCTTTGCCTAAAGGGTTAATATACACTTACTATGTATTTATGATAAAAGTTATTGACGCTCTCTCTAAGGAAGTTAAAATTTGACTTGGACCATAAATGATGAAAAGGAGTTAGCTATTCAAAGATATGGGAAGACTGAGTTTCACGCTGAAGTAACCTTGACTGCAAAGGCCCTGAGCCTGTTGGAGGGATGAAAGAACAATGGGGCAAAGGTATGACAGTGGATGAGAGGGTGAAAGAAAGGAGATGAGGCCAGAGAATCTGGCAGGAGTCAGATCATATGCACTCTCCAAGGCTAGGTAAAAAGTTCGAATTTTATTCTCAAGTATAATTAGGGACTAAGAATAGATGTGACATGATTTGATTTATGGTTGAAAAGACCACTCTGACTGCTGGGAGGGCTGTTGGGGGAAAAGAGTGGAAGTGGAGAGACCAGTTAGGAGGCAAGTGAAGCATAATGATTAGCGTACAGTGGTAGGAGAAATGGTGAGAAATGGGTGAATTTGGGGATATGGTTTGGAGAACACAGCTGGCAGCAGTTGATAACAGATTGAATGTGGTTGACGGGGAGGGAGGAAAGAGACCTATCAGGGATGATGACTAGATTTTTGGCCTGAGTACCTGGGTAAGATGGTCGTGCCACGAACTAAGATGGGGGAAACCTGGGAGGAAAGCAGATTTCAGGGGGACAGGAGGTCCAGAGGGAAATAAATGATTCAGTTTGGCTGCATTAAGTTTCAGAGGCTTGTTATAGTTCAAGTGAAAATACTGCACGAGCAATCGGCTAACTCTATCTATAGCTAAGGGGAGAAGTCCAAACTGGAGGCATTTCACAGCAAGGGACAAGATGAGACCACCTGGTGACTAACAGAAGAGCTACAGGAAGACAGAGGGCAGAGGGTTAGATATTGGATTACAGTACAGGTAGATACTTGCTGTGAAGGGGAAATACCAGGTTACTGAAGAGGGAGATTGGTCAGGGAAAGTTCCACAGAAGAATTATATCTCAACTTCTAGCATCCACGGAACACCAAGCAGTGACATTTTATCAGTAAGGACGCTGGCCCACAGATATACTTTACAATTGGTCTCATAGCTAGTGGGCTACTTGTAACTTTGCTTTGTAACTGAACCACTTAAAGTCAAATGTGCCACGGGGTGTGCCTTAATGTGCCCTATTAAGGAGGCAGAATAGCCAGGCACCTAGGAGCAAAAGCTCTGGAGCTGTTCTGCTTGAATTCAAATTCTCCATCAGCCACTTACTAGGAGACTCTCTCCAAGCACATTACTCAACATCTCTATACTTCAGCGTTCTTATCTGTAAATGGGCATATTATTAATAGCGAACTTCTTATGGACTGCTTATGTTTCTTGTACTAGGATTTTGCATACATTATTCAACAACCCCCCCCTCCCATAATCAATAGAGTTGAAAGCTATTATTATCCAAGTCTTATTGATGAGGAACCGGAACCACATTCACCCATTCCACAAATATTTACTGTGTACCTACTATGTTCCAGGCATGTTTCTTCATGCTGGGTTAACAAAACAAAATCCTTGCCTTTGTGAAGCTTCAGTTTGGGGTTTAGAGGAAAGGGAGAAAGATGAAAAACATAATAAAAATGTAATACATTACAGGGTAATTAAAAGATGATAAATGCTATAGAAAAAAGCAAAACAGGATTATGAAGCAAGGGACGTTGTGATTTTAAGTCGGGCATTCAGGGTAAACCTCACGGAGAAGGTGACATTTGAGCGAAGATTCGCAGGAGAGACAGCTAGCCACCCAGATATCGGAGAAAGAGGACACGGGAACAGCGAGTGCAAGGCCCATAAGGCGGGAGCATGTGCGTACTGTCCACCGACACCACCAAGCGCAAGCCGGGCGAGGAAGACGTGATGAGTGAGAGGCAGGAGCCATGTATCCGGCTCTAATAACTGCCTTTTACTCTGGGGGAGACGAAGAAAAACTGCAAAGTTCTGCCCAAAGAAGTGAGACTTGACCTCCTATTATCGGCCCTTGTGTTTAGGCTCAAGGTCCACACAGGCAGTACCGCGCTGGCGTGAGTCTGTGCTCTGAAGATGAAGGAATCAGTCGCCAATACAAAGGCTCAGCTGCACAGCAAGCGCCCTGTTAAGCGCTAGCCCATTACTGTGGGGATCACGGTCCTTTCGCCTAAGCCCCGCCCGACCTACCGCCCTCTAGTTCCCCAGCTCCACAACTCCGCATCCACTCCGTCGGGTTTCCACGTAGAGCTTCCCCGGCTACCGATTGCGCAATTCGGGCAGCCAGGCGGAGTCTGGACGTAGGCGGAGCGGCCGCGGGCGGGAGAACGCCCGGGTTACAGACGCAACAAGGAAGTACCGAAATCCCCGACACACAGTCACCGCGCCTGTGTACAGCCGATCCAGGCCGCCTACATTCCAGAGCCGCAATCCGTCCCGCCCCAATTCCGGGGCGGAGTTCTGAGCCGCGCTTGCGCACAGCCTCGCCGCAACCTACGCCTGCGCGCTTCGCCAGTCCGGCCCCATCCCCCAGGTTTTTCGGGTGGGGGAGGGGGCGCGTCTCGGCGAGTCACGATGATGGCGGCCACCATCCTGTGGTGAGCTAGCGGATTCTCTACTTGTCTCCCAGAGCCCCTCGCACCTCCTGCAGACTCCGTGGCTGGCGCCAGGCGCGTGAGGAAGCACGGCGGCCCGAACTCGCGGGGAAGGCCGCAGTCGCGGAGACAGCGGCCCGGCCTGGGGCCAGTGCTGGGGAAGAGGCCGCTCCGCAGGGCGAATGTGACAAGCCCCCACCCCCACCGCCTTCCTCCCGAGTGCACGAGGAGCGCGGGCGACCCCGGGGCCCCGCCAGGCCACAGACCCCGCCCAGCGGCCAGCACCCGGAGCAGGCCCGGCCACGGAGCTGCGCGTCGGCACCATGCAGGTCACCCTGAAGACCCTCCAGCAGCAGACCTTCAAGATTGACATCGACCCAGAGGAGACGGTGCGAGAGGCGGGGAGTGCGGGGGCGGACGGGTACGGCCGCGGGGATTGCTAGGGGTCCGCCGGCCATCGGGCGGAGGCGGCGCAGTGGGGCTGTGCGCGGGGTCCCCCCCTCAGCTGTGAGCTGGGCCCGGCGACGGGCCCGAGTGGTGAGAGACCCCGGCGCACCCGGCAGGGCGCGGTGAGCGTGGGTCCCGGACTCCGGGCCCTGGATGAGGCCTGCGGGCTCCGGTGCGGGCAGGGCCCGGGGTCCCGGCCCCAGCGGCGTGTGGCCGACCCATCCCTTCGGAGTTGGCCACCGGCTTTGTGGCAGAAGGAAGGGGAAGCAGTAGCCGGAGGCCGAAGGCTTGGAGGTAGATGGCGTGGGCATACGCACGCGGGGTACGGGAGGCCTCGGCCTAGGAGCTCTCGTTAGTGGAGCCAGAGGTGGGCGGGGGGGTGTCAGGGCTTTCTCGGCGGTGGAGCTGGACACTGGTGTGGGTGCATAGTTGCGGGGTGAAATGTAGGCGTCGCCACTACCCCTGCGTGGACACGGTTAGGCGCTAAGCTCTTAGGAGGTGGTAACAGGAGATAGTGAACCTTTTTTTAAAAGAAGGTATCAGGTTTCGTCTGCCGCAGCGTGAGTGGTGAGGGGTGGGGAAGGTGAATTCTGTGCCCTCGTTCCCCCAGAATTGGTAACTCTTTTGCGTGTGTGTGTGTGTGTGTGTGTGTGTATCTTGAATCGTTTGGCTGTAGTTCTCCCGCCACCGAACCCCCACACCCCTTACGTAGATTGCATTTTGGAGCCTCTTTGGTGGTGAACATTTTTGCATCAGAGCCCTTCGAATCGAGCCTCAAACTCAACTCCAGCTTAACGGATCCTCTGTGTTAGAAGTCTTGGAATTTTAGGAGTTGGAATCCTGCATCTTCTCCCCACCCCTTAAATAATAGCATTTTTGGGAGAAAAGAGAAAATAAAAACTTTGAATCGCTTCTGCAATTAAATCCTTGAACATTTCAAAGGTCCACGTGGTAAATTCTCGTGCCATCTTCTGTATTTGTGGCTGCAGAAAGAGCTACTATGTTGAAATCAGTACAACTTTATGCCAAGAATCTGAAAATGCCGTGTGTGTAAATTTACTAGTTGTTTCTGGAATTTTCATTTATATCCTGGAATTTTCATTATCTACACCGTTAAGATTGTCATAATGGTAAATTGAAACCTTGAACAACTTTCTGCTCATCTATATTTTAAAAAACAGTTGATTTTATTTTTATGTAGCTGGGGGTCTTGGTGTTAATTAAATAGTTTCGTTTGTGGCTTTGTGACTTGTCATGTACCTGCCTTGCAGAGATGTGAAGATTAACTGTTAGTTAATTGGTGGTCAGTAAATGGAATTGATTATTAATCAATGGATACATTTGAGTGAGGATATAATACATGTTTACCTGTATTAATCTAAGGTTTTCTACATCTTTATTTAAGAACCATTATTTAAACAGTCCCCAAACTTTTTGGAATTGTGGCACAAAATAGTTTTATGTATAGAAGTAGAAGTATGCTGTGTGATAAATTCTTAAAGGTGCAGGAGATACCAGTTGTGAATGAGAAACTTCAGTGTCATCAGAAGTCATTAACAATACCCTGTGGATTGATATTACCGATAGAAATCAAATCCTTGAATATTCCTTTACTGCTTAGTGTGTACTAATAAGTTAGAGAATAAAAGTTAGAATGCAGCTGTTTAATGTTTTTGGACAAAACTTAATAAAATATCTATTTGACTTTGGTTCTTTGTAGTATTTAAATGTTGGTGCTGCAGGAACTTTACCAGCTTATAAATACTCAAAATTAATTCCAGAATTATTGAAACAAAGGATTTTTTTAAAATCTGTGGGTTTATTGAAGTTATCCAGTAACTTTCTGCATAAAGCTTCACTGAAATATTTATGTTCTATAAGATTTGTATAGCTCTTTAGACACTTTATACAATTTTTTAGAACCAATATTGTATTTGTAAAGATTCTTAACTATATTGGCTGTTTTCCAGTTTATTTCCCCGGCATTGTATTAGTTAATATGAATTGTAAATATACTTCTAGTAGTATATTTTCAGAAAGCTCATAAGAGGGGCTTTTTTACCTTTTTGTTGCTATTCCTCTAAATACAACTTTGTTGCTATTTATATAAATATAAAAACTAACACTGTTAGTGGGGGGGCAAGAAATGAAAACATTTAATGTATCATACATTAAAATGACTTGTGAGTTTTCATTTTAATGGATTTAAATTTCAGAAATTTTTTTTCAAGACAGAACTATTTTAATTTTATCTTTGTAGTGGTATTTTAATTAATGAACATTATGTTAATACAGGAAGGCTCTAAGTATTCTGTTTCTAATCTTGTGAAAATTAGGTTATCAAGGACATTAGAAATAGATCTAATAAATGGGAAAAAATGGATTTTAGTGAGACCTGTAGGGAGATCCACATAAAATGAACAGCTTTTGGTCTCCGACACCTCCATTTTGTCTGCTCAAAGGATTGTCCTTGTTTGATTTTTTTATTAGAATGAACTGAGGAAATGAACTTGAAGTGATCAGTATAGAAACTCATGAGCTTGAGATGAGCTGAAGTAAAAATGAGTGAAAGGACTGAGAGATAAGAGGGGTGATGGGAGTGATTTATTTGTTGAACAAGTAAATGTTTAGTGAGCTTTGGCAGGACTGGAGGAATACAGGACTTGTCTGGGTGTTCTGGAAGCCTTATTGACCTAGTTATAGCTTAGGGGGCTATACAGTTGGAGATGTATAAAGTGGAAGAAGCGAGAGGATTTGTTTTTAAGGTGTTAGTATGTATTTGCTTTAGTTTTTGAATTTTGAAAATCCTCCCCTTTTTTAACTAGCAAAACTTTAACATTTATTAGCCATTTTGTACCATTTACTTGACCATTACTTGGCACTGCCTTTAGTGTCAACTATTGCAAAGCAGTCTTTATTATCACAATAATAATGCATCTCCTCTTATAAAATATTCAAACAGTATAGAAACAAAATGAGAAGGCGGGATGCAGAGACCATGGCCAAAAGAGAATATTCTTCATTGTGTGTGAAGAATATGTTTTAAATACATGAGTTACCGTTTTAAAAAATGGAGAAATTTAACTAATCTATGTAATTAAAGCATTCTGAGATGTCTAATAATTAGACCAATATTCGTACAAAATTCTTAAAAATTCTAAAAGTTGGTGGTGTAGACGTTTAGAGGGAAATGGAGTACACGTAGTTTTAAGCTCAGATCCAAAGTCACTTAGTTTTTTGTTTTGCCATTACTTAAACCTGTTAATTGAGAACAAGTGGATTAAAGAACAGAAGTTAAGATTATTGCAATACAGTACAGATTTTATAGTATCACTGAAAATTATAATAAGAAAGAGTATGCAGTGTACAGATTTAATCCTTCAATCTGCTAACCCCTGCCACTATGCTCTTTCAGTAACTGGGAAGGAAAAAAGAAAAAACCCAACAGTAACCTGGAGATGAAACTTGAAATACACAAGCTGAAATGTGATTATGTTACTATATCAGTAACATCAAAGCTGTGTCTCTACATTGGAAGTTTTTGATGAGAGAATTGTAAAGATACAGTAGTTTTAATTACTCTAGACAGCATATGTAGTGTGCTGTGTAGTAGTAACCTGCAAAGCAATCCCTTACCACATGCTTTATCAGTATAGTGTTGATTAGGCTACAAAATGCTGCTTTAGTACTTGTTCTGTTTATGGTATTTGCTAGCCATTATTTATTAGTGAATTGTTCCTATTGTGGTTTATTGTGTTTTAATATAGTTGTGCTGGAAATAGTGTCATATTATAGAAGTTTCCTAGATTATTAAAAAAATAAGTAGTAAACGTATTAAAATACTGTATTGCAGAGGTGAAACTAAGGTTTCTTGGCATATTGGTAAAAATACAGGAAGTACCTGGGAAATCTGGTAGGGTTTCTGCCAGACTTTTCCTCTTTATACACCTGGCACACAGTAGGCATTTAATAAAGATCTTTGAATGAATTGAATACATTCTTTTGGTGAACTATCAAGTCAGTGATCCCTCATGTTTGCATGTTGATTGATTTATTTAGTGTTTGTTGAGTACTTACTGTCACGTCCTGCTGTCATGGTGCATACGTTATAGTGGAATAAATCAGTCAAAAATGAAATTTAAAAAATCAGCTAATGGTAACAGCTATGTAGAAAATTGAAAATAGGTAAGGTCATGTGATAGTGCGTGACTAGGTGGCTGCTTCTAAATTGATGGGTCGCAGAAGGCCTTTCTGAATAAGGTGACATTTAAACAGATCTGAATAATAATAAGCACTTACAGATGGGGAGAGTATTTTCCATAGCTAAAGACCTTTATGAGAGTGTGTTTTGGGAATCAAAAGGCCTGTGTTACTGATCCAGTGGGTAAGGGGTGAGGGAGAAGAGAGATTAGAGATTAGAGGACGGTTAGGCAAGGGGCCAGAGCCTGTGGGGCTTTTTAATCAGCTGGGGGTTTTCAAGGTAAAAGAGGAAGCCTTTGGGGGATTTTAAGATGTCTGGAGAATGGCTATTAGGATGAGCAAGAGTGAAAACAGGTACTAGTTAGGAAGCTAGAACCATACTCAAGCACTTGAAGCTTTGACCAAGAAGTAGAAATGGAGATGTGAAGAGAAGTGGGTGGATTTGAGATGTGTTTGGGAGTGTAGATTTGAGAGAATAGAATGTTTCGATGGGTTGGAGTGGGGGGAGTTCAGAAATCAAAGATTAAACCTAGATTTTGGTTGTATAAGTTATGTGAATATTTATTTGTATTCTTTTCCTGAGATGTGGAGGACTGGGAGAGCAGCAGGTTTGGAGGTTGGGGTGGGAACTCAAGACTTAAGTTTACGATGCCTATTAAATATCCAAGTAGAGATGACAGAGATTTGTTATGAATCTCGATTCCAGAGAGAAGTTTGGGCTGGGGATAGAGACATGATAAGAGGCAGCATATGGTTAATGTCAGTCCTTGGGGACAGATGACATCCTCCAGTAGTCTTTCTGAATGCCCATTCCTTGAGAAAATGGGAGCCCTAATGCCTAAAGTGTTCATTGTATGAAATTAATTAATATCTATGATAATAGAATTGTGGAACCTTGACAAGAATGTTTCTGGGTGTAGGATGGGGCCTAGGGCAGAATCCTGGGGTGCTCTAACATGAAGATTGAATAACGAAGAGGTCAGTGAAGGAGCCACCTTTTAGGTAGGAGGAATCCAGAAAAGAAAATGTTTCGAGGAGGAGGAAAGGGTCATGTGTCTAGTAATTGAGAAATCAAAAATAAGATAAAAATGAGACATGACCTTTGGTTTTGACAACTTGGAGGTCATTAGCGACCCTAAGGAATAGTCTCCATGGAGTGGTTGGGGGGCCAGAAGTTATATTTGAGTGGATTGAGGAATGAATGGGAGATGAGGAAGTGGAGATGGTACCTATGGACATCTTGTTAATTGCCCTTGACACTGTCCTTTTTCTTGGTGTAGCTCCCTTTATCTGTGGGTTAAAACAGGAAAATGATCACAGTAATTCTGAGCTTCACAGCATGTGGTAGATGTTTAAAAAAGAAACCCACACCAGAATTTTGAAAAATATGTAATTGTGTGTTTTAAAAAGAAGAAATGAAGACCAACATGATTGCTAACTTGCCTGGGGTCACAGTCAGTGACCTTGGTAGTTTCAATATGAAAGATGGTCCTGCCTATACCCTGACCTTCTATTCCTTAATTTCTCATCCAGTGATCTTTCCTTCTATAACTCAATTACTCAATCCCATGACTAGTAAGTAAATAGCACTCATTACCATTAACTGTAGCTCTTCCCCCATCCCCAGTAATTGTTTTCAGTATCCCACTTTACCTTCCCTCTGATATGGAGAGATTAGAGATTATCTAATGAGCCCTATAACCCATTTTATCTGTACTTGTTTTCACTGGTCCTCCTCATTGTTATCACCCTGCCCCAGCTACAAATAGGGTCAGTGGTTATAATCACTCCCTTGCAAGGGTCAGTATAGCATGTCTCTTGAGCCGGGCTGCCAGAATTTTGATCCTGGCTGTAGCATTTGCTGCGTGACCTTGAGCAAGTTACCCAGTTATGTGCCTGTTTCCTTATCTGTAAAGGAGAGTACTGCTACTGGAAGTACTAACCTTGTTTTAAAGGTTATATGAGTTTGAAATTACATACATAGAGTGCTTAGAACTGTGACAGTGCTTGGCAGCTTGGTCCCACTCACACTCCATTGTTCTTGCTTGAAAAACCTCAGATGTGATTAAATTCAACCCTGTGTTTGTACTTGCACCTGTGCAGCTAGATGATGAACACATAGCCTTATTGAGTTGCCTCACCTAAATTCATGAACATTAACCTCAGCTAGGCCCTTTGTACTGCCTAGTCATACATTTCACTAGCCCGCTCACTCTTCCACTGCCTTGGGCAGATTTCATATCATCCCCTCTGCTTATTTTCAGCGGATGACCCTAGGTTTTATATTTTATTGAAATTTTAGATTTTATTGAGAATATAGAAACAACTGGGACAGAACTCTTAAAAGGACCTGCAGGAGCCATCTACCTTCTAGCCTCCTTTCATCGTGAACAGCTGTCTGTTGTGGGTGGTGCTGTCTGAAGCCAGTCTCCTCTTCCTCTGTATCCTATACTGTTGTCATTTATGAAGGACATTCCTCCATCAGTTCTCCTTTTCTCTTCTGCCTCATCCATTTTTCCATTTCTAGAGTATACAAACATTTCCCCGATCTTAATAAAACCCTTCCTTGACTCCACATACCTCCTTAGCTACTGCCTCATTTCTCTGCTCTTTCTTACAGCAAAACTTAAGAGCATCTCTTGAATCTGTTTACTTTTTCTACATCTTGCTCTTTGACATACATCATACTGTTTCTAAACTAGAGTTTTCTCCCACTTTGTAGTTGTCCTGTGTCTTTGAGCGCAATACTTAAAATCTCTTTCCTCATTGGTAAAATGGGAGTACAGTAATAATGTACCCGCATTCCTCATAGAGCTGGTGTGAAAATCAGGTGAGATCATGGATCTGACAATATCTGGTGAATTGTGAAATTAGAAATAAATTTATGCAGTTTTTTAAAACAAATACTGCTTTCATAAGTTTTCCACTATTGATCAATATTTTCACTATCCTTTGAAAAACATTTGTGCAAATAAGATATTCTCATTCTCTCAACTTGATGTAATCATCAGTTTCAAACAGTTTTTAAGAGTAATGTTCTGCCTTTCTTAGTTTGGAAATTGTGAGATTATTTCATAGGTAAGGTATAAAATTTCTGTCACTTTGGAAAGAAATGTGCTAAATTTAAGCTTGTAGCACACACAGTGAATCCTGCTGAAGGACACCACACCATCTGTTCCCTATAAGTTTGGATAAATAAATTTTGCTGTGCAGTGTCTCAAAGAGCTAATTTTATAATTCAGTGAACTTTATAAACCCTTTAAAACATTGAATAAACCTTGTCCAGCAGAGGAGACAGACCGGCTACAAATGACTATTATATATATGAACAGGTCCTAGATGCTTCACCAGGTAGGTAGAGATGGTTGTTTGTCATTCCCTCTCCCTTCTCCCCCACGTACTTCCGGTTGAATTCGGTAGGTGGCTTTTTTGGTAGTGCATTATTTTCATTCTTTGCCTATATAAAAACTTTAAAAGTCACAGGTATCTTGGGAGTTTCTGCTTTTCTACTTAGTCTTTAAAGATTGCCTGTTTTGATCTTGTTGAAATCATACTGTTAGGAATATGTTTTACAATAGAATATATTAAAGTGGCATAAATAGGTTGGTTTAGCAGCCTAGATACCAAATTTCTGTGGGAAAATGGATTCTGGATACTAAACTATATTTGAAGTAGTAGATTTTGGGAGTATAACCTTAATTTAAGAATTAATTGCCTTTGTTAATTGTTCATTATTAATATTGTAGTCTCAGTTATTGTTTCAGAAAAAAAAAAATACCACTTTTCTTGTGCTGTATTCTTTCATTTCTTGGGTCCGGTGGGGAGATTTTTTATTGTTGGGCTGAAGTCAACTGACATCTTTATAATCGGTTCTAATTTTAGAATGAGCGGGAACCTACTTTGAGGGAGAAATTCAGGAAATACTCCTTGGTGCCTGTGCCAGTTTCTCAAATGGAAGGATACCACCCAAAAAGGAAAGAAAAGGCTTTGCCCATAATGTAATTCTATGAAGTCTTTGTAAACACATTTGGCTTTGAGACTGTCTTTCCTTTTGCCAATGGTTAATTGACAGCAATTTAGTTGCTCGTATTTTTTTAATTTGTGAGGCTATTAGTATTAGAATTGCCTCAGACTTTTTAAATGAAATCTCCCCAAATTGTATATTCTTGTGTAATGTTAGTAAGCAATGGTTGGGCGAGTGCAATGAGATTTTTTTTTGAAACTCTAAAGTTTCTCTTAAATTACTAAAATCAGGCTTGTTTTAGTAAATAAAGTATATAAAGAAAAAAGTGAAATGCTTTGGGCCACTGTTCTAAGTAACCACTATGGACTCTGTATGTGCTGCTAATCAATTTTTTATACCTACATGTAATACATAAACACAAGTACACTATGTTTGTTTTTTAAAAAACAGTTGCTTAGCAACTAGCTTTGGTCCCTGAAAGATGTTTGTAAATATTTTGTTCATTCATTCATTCATTCATTCATTCATTCATGCATATGTACCTGCATTTACTGAATACTTTGCATATATAGACATTGTTCTTGTTGTATTGCACAGTATTCAAATGAATGCATGTGTAATAATGTATTTTACCATTTCACTATTGATGGATAATTAGGGTTTTCAGTATTGAATAGTGTAATGCACATATTTTGTTCATATATCTTTGAAGTATTTGGGTGAACATCTCTTTAGCATTGATTTCTAGATTTGAAATTATTGGATCAAAGGCTGGCAGATTGCCTCAAATTTACCTTCATCAGTGCTTACAAATATCAATGGTATTTGTTCACAAATACCAACTTTCCATATGAGTAACTAGCCAGGATTCAAATGGAGATGTGGCATAAATTAAATGAGTTAAATATTATGAAGCTCTTTGTATACTGCCTGGCACGTAGTAAATACATAGCACCTGTGAGCTGTTATTCATTTAGCCTCTACGAGTATGTTTTAGGGCTATCCATTAAAGTTTGCATAATTTTTCGTATATATATTTATAACAGTAATAAGGAACAACATAGTTACAACAATAATAAGGAAAATATACTGTAACATTGAGGAAGCTGGTTTATTCTAAATATTCAATTGCTGACCTAATCAATGAGAAGTAGTCCTAAGAAATCTTATGCAAAAGTGCTGTGTAAGAAAGACTGACACGCAAAACATCATACTCTCCGGGGTTTAATGTACGACATTATTTTGATATCTGAAATATACAACTTAAATTTGTTAAGTGAAAATGACTACTTTTAATGGTTGTTGACCTGAATTAGGGCAGTGCCGTGGGATGCAATGTAGTGTTCACAGCGGGAGATGGTTAGGTGGTAAATTGGAACCACTGGATAAATGATGTGATGTGAGGAATGTGGAAGAAGGAAGGGACAAGCACCTCACAAAGGAATAGGATGAAAAAGGATAACCTTTCAGCTTTTGTGTTGGCACTTTTTAATAGACTATCCGCATCCCTTGGAAATATTGCCGGTTTGGTTCAACACCACCGCAATTCAGTGAGTCAGTCTTTTTGCTGGTGGCAGGTCTTGCCTTCAATTCATAAAAAATGCAACGTCTGTGAAGTGTAATGAAGTGAGGCGCATTAAGATGAGGTACGCCTGTGTTATGATTGTCTCTCTTTGCGGGGGGAGAATAAAAGCCATTTCAACTATGTTTAGTGTTAGATATTGAGTATGCTTTTCTTTTGAAGTGCACAATTTCATAAAAGAAGTATGTGGCTAGAAAACATTTGATTTCTTGAGTGTTAACCATGCTTTGTCTCTAGTTGAGTGAATGATAAACTCCCGTTCTTTATCTAGGAGTAAATAAACAGTAAAATGAAAGTTTTGTCCCTGCTTCTTGTTTATTAGCCTTGGGTAAGGTAGCCCTTGGTATTTCCTGGGACTGTAGTGCTCAGTTTTAGATCCATCCTGTTGAGATGACTTCCTGGAATGGGAGCATTGACACAGGGCCCAGCGCAGTTACAGGAGTCATAGCTCCGTCCGTTCCTGGCTGTCACCTTCCCAGGAGAAGCCAATGTGCAGTTATCTCCCTATTCCTTTGCAGCACCCAGCAAGAAGGCCTGTCTTTGTAAGCTGTCTTAAGTAAAGTGTGCTCAGTTTGATTGGGTTAGGGAAGGCTTAGGCAAAGCAGTCGAGAAGCTATCCTTCAACACATACATGATGATTGAAATGCCTGTAGGACAGCAGGCGAAGGTGTCCAGTAGAGCTTGCGTATGCATACCTGGAAGTCAGGAGGGAGCTGGGCCAGATACAGATGGCATCTGGATAGTTATTCAAAGTACAGGCATTAGGTTGGTGCAAAAGTAATTGAGGTTTAAAGGATTAAAAATAATTGCAAAAACAGCAGTTACTTTTGCACCAACCTAATCAATGAGATGGAGTTAATGTAGAAAAAAGGCAGCCTTGGGCATATCCTTGAGTGACGCTTAAAGGAGTGGCCAAGGAGGAGAATTTCACAAAGGATGAACAGACAGGTATGACTACCAGAAGAGTATGGCATTACGGAACCCCGAGGCAGACAGTGTGTAAAGGCAAGCAAGACAGGGAAGGACTGTGATTACGTTGCTGAAGTCAGTGTTACGGCTGAGAACAATCTGAATGGAATTGTGGCAGCAGGCACCACTGGAGAACAGCCGCAAAACGAGAAGTCCGTGCATCTGTTTCCAGCACTCTGTTGCACACTTGAATAATAGGTGTCGGGTTACCAGTAAGTGAAGACAAGAGGTGTAGGTAATTTTTTTTTAAAAGGCTTGAGACTAAGGGAAGGAGAGTAGCTAGCAGGAGGTGAGGGGTTGTGAGGGGTTTTATTTTGTTCTGTTTTGTTTTTAAGATGATAGAGAGTTAGGTCTGTTTGTGAATTGGAAATGAACTGGCTTTGAGGGAGAAGTTGAAAATAAAGCCGGGGAAGGGTAGGAAACATGACAAATCTAGTGAGGTACTGAAGAAGAGCGTGGAAGGGAGAACCAGGGAACTAGGAAGGAATTACGAGGGATGGATGCCTCTTTGACTTAGGTGGGAAGATTGGGTAGATGTGGTGCAAAAAGTGTTCGTTTGGTGGCAGAAATTTGAGGGTTCTCTGATGTCTCCTATGTTTTGAATGAAGTAGAAAAATAGTCATGTATTGGGGGAGGTGAAACGGTGTTGGGAATCAGATTTAGAGGAGAGTGCAGGTTTGAAATACCTTCTTGGAAAATGGAGGAGAGGGCTAACCAAGAGAACAAAGATTAAAAGTATCTCTCGTTTTCTCCAACAGCGTTTAGAAGACTGGGTATAAATGTGGATAGGCAGTTGGTTAGTTAACAGTGAGATTTGTTAGCTGAGTGAGGGAGGAGAGCAACACCACAGAGTGGTGGAAATAAATTTTATATTGAGTACTGGTGATTTCATTGTATTGGTCCAAATATAAAACTTTGTCTGGCAGGAGCAGCAGAACGACAAGCAGTCTCGCTGTTAGGAAGAAAGGGTAGAAGCAGTGGCATTGTTTTCTAAGCTGGACAGAGCTGGCAGTGAAGATCAAACTGAAATAGAGGCTCTAGGAAACAAAGTCTTAATGAGATGCAAGACCAGGTGTAGTGACATTTATTGGGAGAGCTGGTATGCATAGGAAATTGGACAATTTCAGAGGTAGGACAGTTTGGGGATAACAGGATTCAGCCTGTGTCCTGTGAGTACTAGGTGACTTAAGTGGATCGGAAGTAAAAAAACCATTGTGTTGAGGTTAAGAAACAATGCCAGAATCATGGGAGTTGAGGCATTTTGACATTGCCCTGAAAACTTGATACTCTCTGAGAATGTGTCTCTTCACACTTAACACCAAGAATTGTTCAGGACAGTCTTCCAGCATGACAGTCTATTGGACTAAGGATGTCTGATATTAAAATCTATTCTTTTGGTTACTAGATGACGTTGCACTGTGCTTTTTCACTGTGTGATTGTGAATTGCCTGCCCTTGACATTTGTCCATTTTTCTTTTGGCACAAGAACCATTTTCTACCATTTCACTGAATTTCTTTTGTTTGTATTTTTCCTTTTGGTCATTTCTGTTTAAGTTATATGCTTAGTTTATTAATTTTCCTTTTTTGTTTAATAATAAACATTTTAGTGTTATTAAACATTTTTTAGGCAAACCATATAGGTATTGACGTGTATAGAGTTCACATTGTGATGTGTTAATGTTCTTTAATCAAGTTTTGATTTCTTTGAAGCAAACGTTATTTACTAGTAAATGATTAGAGGTGTTTGTTGTTTTTTTGTCCTATTTAACTTACAAAGTAATTTTTTCTGTTTTTTGTTTTGTTTTGGTTCCTTCTTTTTTATATACAAAGCTAGAGAGGGTGTCCATTATTTATTTAGGCTTTTAGAAATAGTGAAATATTCTTTGTGGCCTAAAGTTTTAAAATATGTATTCTATGGGTACTAGAAATAAAAATACAGTTTCTATTGGATAGAAACTATGTACATATATATATATATATATATATATGTGTGTGTGTATATATATATATATATAAATAAAACAATTAAATCTATCTTAATGGCCTACTCATTCTGACCTGTTGAGAAATGAAATTCCTGCTTATTTCTTTTACTTTTTGCTTCATATATTTTTTCCTTCACATATTTTATGCTTTAATAATTTACTCATTCAGCAAGCAATAATCAAGTGCCTACTATGTGCTAAACCACTTTGTATTGTTCTGAGAACTGGATTCACTCATAGTGACAGATTTGGATTGTAATTTGTGATTTTCACCAAGCGAGCAATCACATTTGCAATATTCTATCTCTTCCTCTCTAAACAAACTTATTGAGGAATCCAAATAACTTTGCTTGTATTTATTTATTGATATTTACTATATTCAGAATTGAAACAAATATTTTAAATGTTCATTTTAAAATGATAAACCCACTAAATGTTATAACATAGAATTTATTTCCAGAGTTTACTGATGTTGAGATTAGATTTTCTGAGTGCTTTTTTAAAAAGGTGTTATTTGTATTAGTTTTATCTTTGAAATTCAGAACAGTAGAAAATAGTGAGTTGAGTCTCCTGATGGATTTCTGCTCTGGGGAACATCAGAATAGCAGTGATGCTACTGACCCATTTCAGGAAAACCAATGCAGCAAGGGCGATTTATGTAGTATTTGCAGAATACTGTACTCCAAAGCTTAGAGTCAGAAGAACTGGTTTTAGGTTTCAGCTGCTGCTTAGCAGGAATGCAATTTGGGGATGAGATTTAACCTCTTTATTTTATTTCCTCATCTATAATAAAAAAAATGAGTGGCTAATATTCCCATTTGTCCTGGAGTTTTGAGGATTATGTGAAATTGTGTATGTTAGTGTGCTTGAAGCTATATAAACATTACTATCTTTTGGGGAGGAAGAATAATCATCTTTTTAATTGTACAAAGGAACCCTCTCTTTTTATCCCTATCAGACAGTTTTTTACCTAAAGCTCAGAACTATCAGACAATTTGCAGAAGTATTCTGGGAATGGAATTTTCCCCCCTTTCTTGTTCCTTTAAATGAGACTAGTTTTATTATGTCTCCTTGTCTTTTTTACTCTTAGGCCACCCTACTTTCTGATCAGTTTCAGAAATTTATTAAGCTCATTTTCTAAATACTTCATAGTCAGCCTGTTATCAGGTAATTTGGGGAACTCGAGAGATGGTAAAGGTCATCTGCCGTATTCCAGTCCCTCTTACTTTAAAGGTAGATGAGACTGAGGCAGAGAAAAACCAAGCTACTTGTTTAAGATCAGCTATGTAGTATAGTTGTTCTCAGCCTTGGCTACACTTTGGAACCACCTATGAAGCTTTTTTAAAATATGGATGTCCAGGCCCCACCCTCAGAAATTGTGTGGGGGGGCAGGGGGAGGGTGTTGTTTTTTGTGTTGTTTTAGTTTTTGGTTTTGGTTTTGTCTTTCAAGCTTTTTTTAAGGGCAATGATCCATGATGGATTTTAGATCCTGTCGAAAGTAGCCATGTCCACGGACTGTACCTGTTCCTTAAAAGCAGTGATCCGCTCCTCCAACATATCTGTCCCAACTATTGTCTTCTACTACTACACACTGTATTTGAAGTTTTTAAACTCCCTAGCCACTGGAACTAGTGTAGAAGAGCCCCAAACCAAGCTGTCTGCTTGAAAGCTCCTCCTGATGCTCTCCTTTCATTTTGCCTTATCTGTCTTGTCCCCCAAGGTTTCGCATCTAGTAAGATGGAAGAGTTGGCAACAAGTGCAGGGTTTTTGGCTTTCTTTCACTCACACTGTGCACGGCATTCTTCTCTTAGCCTCTTCACTTTCCTCCTCCTCCTCAGATCCAAAGAGATCAATGTCCTCATCATCTTTACTGTCTGTAGCTCCACTTCCTGTGATGTCTTCCACATGAGCAGGGCCATACTTGCCCAAAGCTTTCTTCACTCCTGGCGGGCTGGCTTTTTCCTTTTGGAAAGACGCGATGTGATTATACCACTGTAGGGCATGAACAAGTCGGCAGGTGGTAGGCCGGAGACGGCTTCAAATACTGCCAATCTTGTGATGGTCCACACCCCTCCATGGAGCTCCTGCCCGCCAGGTAGTTAGTTGTTAAGCACTTGGAAGCTGGCAGGACTCCTCAGGTCTCCAAATAGTCTGCTGACCTGGGAGCTGGGTGGCAGAGAGGAAAGAGGAGCACAGGCAGTTGACACCAAGTGCTGAGGAAAAAAGGGAGAAATTATGTTTTGATTGGTCTTTATCAAGCCTCCTGAAGTGATTATAATGAAACATTATCCACTTTTAAAGTGAATCATTCTTAGACCTTTTAGGTTAGAGAACTTTATTTTCTTACTGTGTGGGAAATAAGCCCATAAACTTTATGAGAATCAAAATTCTTTGATGTTGAAACCTTTATTTTAAATAGATTTATTAAGTCAACTGGTAAAACGTTTTTAAAATCTGTGTGTGTGTGTGTGTGTGTGTGTGTGTGTGTGTGTGTGTGACAGATGGTAGTCAAGTTTATACCTACTGTACCTAATACGCATTAATGAGTCTTTTTGATATGATATTGTAAAGACATGATCTTTAAGTTTCTGGAAGTATTAATAATATGTATAAAATTTTTCTTATTCAGATTTTGGGTTGTCATTTGTTTAGACTTTTAAAAACAACAACAACAACAAACCCTTTATTTTTCCTATAGGTGAAAGCACTGAAAGAGAAGATTGAATCTGAAAAGGGGAAAGATGCCTTTCCCGTAGCAGGTCAAAAATTAATTTATGCAGGTATGGATTAAATATTGAAATTAATATGCCATTTTCTTCCTTATAGTGACATTGGTTTAGTTTTAGAAAGTGTCATGTTATGAATTGTAGTGTGTACAAATTGATTTTGTTGGGAGCATGGTTATACAGATAGAAACAGTGAACAGTCCTTTGAATATGATATTAATATTTGGTCCTCTATTAACACTTGCTTTATATATTTCTCCAGCTAATCATTTTTTTTAGTTTTATCTTTTGTAACTTTTTGTATTTTTTTAATTTTTATTGGATGTGTAACATTGTTTAAGGTGTGTACAGCATGTTACTTTGATACATTTATGTATTGTAATATGATTGTTGAAAATAGCCACATTTATTTCATGACATAATTATAGTACAGTATTGTCTATATTCATTATATTATATTCATTGCATTAGATCTCTAAGGCTTATTTACTATTAGTTACAAGTTTATACCCTTAAACACCATCATTCTTTGCTCCTCACCTCACCAATCCCCTAGAAACCACCATTTTACTCTGTTTTTTTTGTAGGTTTAACGTTTTTGGATTTCACATACAATGTGTGATCAAAAGACACGGTGAATGTTTAAGAAAAAATTATTAACAGTAAAAAACACATTGCTATTAATCCTGCTCAAAATACTCCCCTTCGCTTTAAACATGCTTATCCCATCGTTCTTGCCACTTTTTGAAGCAGTTCTGGAAATCCTTTTTTGTGAGTGTCTTTACTTCATCCTCCATCATGACAACGTTCCATGTCACACATCGCTTCTGGTACAGCAATTTCTGTCAAAAACATTTTCTCCGTAAAAGTCTTGTGTTTCCTCATCCACTTTATTCACCGGATTTGGCACCATGTGACTTCTGGCTCTTCCCCAAATCAAAGTGACCATGAAAGATAAATGTTTTGAATCGATTCAGGACATCAAGGCAGCCACGACAGCGCAACTAAAGACACTCACGAAAGAGGACTTCCAGAACTGCTTCAGGAAGTGGCAAGAAAAATGGGATAAGTGTATTCAAAGCAAGAGGGTGTATTTTGAGGGGGATTAATGGCAATGTGTCTTTTACTGTAATAATTTTTTTTATTTAAACATTCACTGTATTTTTTTTATCACACGTCATGGAAGTGATACCTTACAATATTTGTCTTTCTGTGTGACTGATATCCCTTAGTATAATGTTCTCAAGGTCCATCCATGTTGTTGGAAATGGAAGACTACCTTCCTTTCTTGTGGCCAAATAATATTCCATTGTGTATGTGTACATCTTTTTTAATCCATTCATCTTTAATTGGCATTTTTTAGTTGATTTTTTGCAAGTGATGTGAGATAAAGACCCAATTTCATTGTTCTCTAGTTTTTCCAGCATCATTTGTTGAGACTATCCTATCCCTGTCTTTGTATTTTTAATCAATGTGAGCCTTTTTGTTCTATTGAAATGAAAGCATGTATACTGATTGTTTTTTTGATGTACTTAGAATCATTCTTGTGAAATTAAATTTTAGTTTGTCTTTTTTTTTAATAAAATACCAAAATTGAAGAATATACTAGAAAACCTTATATGTCAAAAGACACTATAAATGACAGGAAAAGAAAATATTAGTATTCAGATTATGTAAAGAGCTCTTAGAAATCAATAAGGAAAGGATGACCCAATAGAAAGCATTGAAGAATATGAAATTTCATTACTGGCCTCACTAGTAACCAGCAAAATGTATTTTAAAAATAGCCTTGATATGTGACTTTTATGGAGAAAATGCTTTTCTTTGTCCTTCAAAATAAGTATCTACAGTGATGTCAGGTGGGTCTTGGATTGCCCATTGATTCTTATCTCTTCCTAGAGACTTTTGTAATGTTTTCTTGACTAAGATGGTTTAAAGGAAACACTAACCTGAAAGTCAGGAATTGGAAGCCTAAAAAGGCATCTCTGTATACCAGACCATTTTCTGAAGTACTTTTTATTTTGTGTATCTCACTTTTATAGCCTTGGCACGTTTCTGTTTTGCCAGGTATCCAGTATTTGTGGGAGTGAGAAGTTTGTTCTTTTCTCCTTCCTCCAATGAAGGATTATAGGGTATTCCCCAGGGGAAATCCTTGGGCAATCTCAGTATTGAATTTTGTCTTCATGATCTCCTTTCCAAGGACCTCGTTAATATTTCCTTACCCAGCAAATGTTTTATTATAAGTAGTAATTTTTAAGAATTGCTTGGGATATCTATATACTATATATGCATTTGATACCTTTTAGTCAAATGTTTATGCCTTTTTAACTAATTGTGTTTCCATTTATATTTATCTTTATCTTGGCTGATTGTTAATGTTTTTCTTTTGGGAAAGTATTGATAGAACTGATGTTGGTGATTGTTTAACTTCAGTTATCTGTAAGACAGGTTACTGTGCCTTAAATAACATGTTTTTGTTTCTTTTTTCTTAATGTACTAGGCAAAATCCTCAATGATGATACTGCGCTAAAAGAATATAAAATTGATGAGAAAAACTTTGTGGTGGTTATGGTGACAAAAGTAAGTTTCAGCCTTATTTTCTGTATATCTTCATGCATGGAGTTTTTAAAATAATAATGATCCCAAGTCCAGCCTTTACACTTTCAGTGAATACAATTTATGCACATCCATGGTGGCATGCATTTAAACTGTTTTCAAAGGTTTTAACAATTTACCGTGGGTTACCCATAAGTTAATTTATACAACAATATGTTAGATTTTGCTGGATAGTAAAATCACTAATTATGTAATTACTAGAAAATGTGATTCTTAGAAATTTAATTAATGTTTCTTATTTTGTAGTTTTTAATAAGAGTGCCTTAAATAGACTTGCTCAGTTATGTACTAGACCTCGCGTGCTGCTCAAGGTTTTGTAGCAATGACGTGTAGATTTATTATTTCAAGGGTATTTCTTAGTTAATGGGATAGGTTTTTTGGAAACTAAAAAGGGAAAAGGCAGCTAAAAAATGATGGGATGTTTATTGTGAGGCTGTTTTTAACAGGAACTTTTTGTGGTTTATTGGACTGAAATACTTGGGACAGTTTATAAAAGCCAAAGTTTTTCTCTAAAGCAGAGAATGAATATGGGTGTTTTCAGAGATTTCGTTTTATTTATATGCTTCATTAAAGATACATAAGCATGCAATGACGTGTTAAGACAAATAGAGAAGTGGTAGTACTCGTGACATTTTTAGGATTGAATAGTCATAATCTGAGAAGAACAGTGTTACTTGTAGCACAGAAAGTAAATTTAAATAGGTAATTAGAAACCAGTTTATCAAAGACCAAAAATAGAATAAATATTCTATGGGGTTTTTTTTTTAAGTCACAAAATAATTGATATATGCAGTGGAAAATAAAGTTGAACAAATAAATTTTAGCTACTGCATACTTGTAGTATGTAGGAACAAAAGCAATGAAACAGTATACATGGATTGGATTAAATTTTTAATCCACTAACAACCATATTGGTTTTACATTATTCAAGCATTTACTTTAAATATAGAGGAACAGAATCATATACTGAAATTTTGTCTCACCTAGTTTCTAAAAGAAATTATGAGAAAATATACATAATGCAAAATTTATCAATTTAACCATTTTTAAGTGTACTGTGCAGTGGCATTAAGTACGTACATTCACATTGTTGTGCAACTATCACCACCATTAGTCTCCAGAACTTTCTCCATCTTCCCAAACTGACACTTTGTGTACCCATTAAATAATAACTTTCTATTCATCCTCTCCCAGCCTCTATATACTTCATATAAATGACAATGTTTGTCTTGTGACTAATTTCGCTTAGCGTAATGTCTTCAGAATTCATCCATGTTGTAGCATGTGCCAGAATTTCCGTCCTTTTTAGGGCTGAATAATATTCCATTGTCTCATCTAGTTTTATCACACATAGGACATAATGGAAAATGTGATAGCCACACATTTGGATATGTGTTTGTCATTTGTCTTATTTCCTTTAGTATTATAGTAACCTTGATTATTAGAACATAACTAAGAATTAAGCAGAATAGGTTTCAGTAGGTACATGTACTTGAAGAATAGCTGCTTGGAGCCAAGCCTATTCTTATTTTACATAGGATTCTAGTGATATTAGTGGTTGTTTTATTTTCAAGTTACTAGTAGAGGCCAGCTGTTAGAATGGGAAGATAACTGCTGTAATTAGGCATTATGGAAGCAATGAGAAATGACATTATTATAAAGGAGAGACAGGGAAAAGCTATTGAGATCAAAAGTAGGTAGAAAAACTTTGAAAAGCAGATGGGTTTGGTACTGTTTAGAATGAGGCTTAAATAGCTTTGTGGCTATCGAGACCTTGAAGGCATGGTATATTACAATATTATATTGATTACAAATAATGTTAAGAGAAATATTAAATGGGCGTAATGCATTTAAATTACATTTTTATCTGGATGGGAGGTTTAGAATGTTAATATAATAATTTGCAGAGTATTAAATTGGCAGCTAAAAAGGTTATGCAGCTGCCGTGTTTCCCTGAAAATAAGACCTAGCCGGACAATAAGCTCTAAGGCATCTTTGGTAGCAAAAATTAATATAAGACCTGCTCTTATTTTACTATACTATGCTATACTGTACTATACTATAATATAATACCGGGTCTTATTTTACTATAAGATCAGGTTCATATAATATGATATAAGACCGGGTCTAATATTGATTTTTGCTCCAAAAGACACATTAGAGCTGATTGTCTGGCTAGGTTTTATTTTCAGGGAAACACGGTAAATACAAGACCCTTAGAATAGGGAAAGGAAGGGGTGAATGCTACTGTATTCCTTAAAGTTCCCTCCCTCTACCTTGCACTAGCCGCTTTTTGCCCAGTGTACTGTGTACTAGCTCAGCTCGAACAAGGCATAAGTCAGCTTATTACTTTTACGATTTGTTGATTTATGCTTGGGGCAAATTTTGTTGTATTTCAGTCCCACCTTCCATCAAAACAGCTACCTTTTGTCCTTAGGAAAGCTATGAGCTAAACAGGTGGTGCGCATTGATAGGCCTTAGGAGAATAATAAAGCTCACATAGTACAATTTTTACCTGTATGTAATTGCGTTTTGCTCTGTGGGAACCTTTATGGCTCTGCTTCTAGTTCCGAAAGTGCTGAGCAAGTAGTTATAACTTTATTTGGCCTTTATTTTTCTGTTTAACTACATCTACATTGCAAAAGTTATTTTAACCTCTTTGTACCTGTCAGTTTAAATGCTGGCTTTTTTGGGTTCTTTCTCTTTTTTTTTGCCCCCTTCTTCTGCCTCGCCGCACTCCAGTTCAAGCAGTTGTTTCTTAGTCTATCTAGTTAGTTGTGTAGGACACAGCTCCCTGGCCCATGCTGGTGTTATGAGCCTTGCGCTCCCCCCAGGCTGAGGCAGTCGGTTGCCATTCGGCCGTCACAGCAGCTCTCACCAGCTGCCGGCCACTCACGCTGGCTTCCGCTGGCCGCTCACAGCTGCTCACGCCAACCTCCGGGTGCTCACAGGAGCCCAGCTCCAGGGAGACCTGTGTTCACAATCTTAACTGTCGAGGGCGCAGCTCACTGGCCCATGTGGGAATCAAACCAGTGATGACCTCGGGAGCACCGCGCTCCAACTACATGAGCCACCGGGCCAGCCCTGGGTTCTTTTTCATATTAACTTGATATCAAGGCTGAAACTTGGCTAAAGCTAATTGAAGCTGATGGTTAAGATATATGCTCTCGTCTGCTTTGAAAGAGTAACAAATAGTGATTCAGAGTGCTAATATTGACCATTATGTCACTTTACAAGTTGATTTTCAACTTACAATTTTGTATTATTATTATTGTGTTCGTGGCTTTCTGTAATAATACAGTCTAATTCAAGATTAGGTAATGCAGTATTTTATCATAATTCATTATTTTGCTTTTTAATGTGTTTAGCCCAAAGCAGTGACAACACCAGCACCAACAACAACTCAGCAATCAAATGCTGCCACCACTACCACAGTTAGTTCCTCTACGGCACCAGCTGCGGCTCAGGCTACAGCCCCCACCCCTGCTTTGGCTCCCACTCCCACACCTGCATCTGTCACTCCAGCATCAACAACAGCATCTTCTGAACCTGCACCTGCTAGTGCAACAAAACAAGAGAACCCTCCAGAAAAGCCAGCAGAAGCACCAGTGGCTACTAGCCCAACATCAACTGACAGGTAGGAACTAGATTCTAGGAAATTGTATCAAAATGTTTTCATAACTAGAACTTCCTACATTTATTTATTTTGATTATTGTTTGGATCAAACTATCTACTATGTTAAACTTTCTTTACATTTTGAACTCTTGATGAAAACAGTATAGTATGTCTGTTTAAATTTCCATAATCCCGATTTGCATACTCTATTTTTTTCCAGAGGGAAGGGAAAGAGGACCAAAGTCATTATTCAATTTGTGTAGAAAACTTAGGAAGTACAAATGACCAAAAATAAGATTTTGAAAATAACAATATTACATTGTTTGTTGACATATTATAAATAACTTGACATTACTCCCCAATCATTTATGTTTGATCAATATTCTTTCTGATAGTTGTATATATCATAAACGTCCTTCCATGTCAGTAAATATTTCTAGTTACTGCATAGCATTGTGCTTTGGTCTGACATTTATTAGTTCTTAACCTTAAAAAAGTAATTAACATCTTTGGGTTTTTTCCTTATCTGTAAAATGTAAAGGACAATAGCATCTGTCTCATGGAGTTGTTGTAAGGACTAAATGAAATAATGAGTAAAAGATGAAATAGCACGTGGCCCACGTGAAATAGCACGGGGCCCACCATAGTGCTGACTGAATATCAGCTACTGTGAACAATTTACCTATCACCTTTTGTTGAATGTAAGAATTGTTTCAATTTTTCAGTTTCATCCAAATCTTTGTGAACTTGTGTAGAAATTAAGTTTTTGCCTGTGTAGATCTTTAGAACAAAAGAAAAGGTGCTGGGATACTTTGGGAGCAAGAGATAATTTCTTATGGGACGTTGACAGGATTTGAGCAGTTATGACAGATTTTTTTGTTTTCCTCCCAGTGATAGATAACAAAAGCAAATGCTTCAGTTGTCTTGGCTGGAAATCGTACAAGGGAACCCCTACTTTATCTGAGAGCATGAGTTGTGTTCTGTCCCGTGTACAGCTGGCTTTGGAGCTGTTTGTATGCTGTGGCTTTAGTTAGTGCAGCTCGGGACCTCAGTGGCAGTATTGGCTGGAGTCCTTGGAATCAGAACCAGCCACAATGGGAAACTGCAGCAATTGGAAACTGACATGGAAGGATGTTTATGATAAATACAATAATAAACAGAAGGAATGAGGTCATTCTTCATTTTAGCGTTCTGCCTTTAAGTGCAGTTTCTATGTCTGACCCAATCAGCTATGTTTGGAGGAGTTTGAGTCACCTGGTTCATTGCTTACTTGGGACCCCTTTTCAAGGAATTAATTCCCTAAGAGGAAAGCACAGGCTCAGGTAATAAAATATTTTCTCTGTGCCTGTCTGCTACACTTTGCTTTAGGCATTCTGCAGCACCATTGCCTAACTTGATTACTTCTCTCATGCAGCTAGAAATGTGTTCAACACTCTTAACCTGGTGGGAGAACAACCCAGAGTCAGGTTAAGCTATTACATTGAAAGGTTATTGGTTGATTCTGTGTATGGAAGGATACTTACAAATTTAACAAATTTGTTTCCCAAGCCATTTAAACATTGCAAACATAATTAAATATGTCTTCAGTCGATACAGTATATCTTATTTTCTTAAATGCTTTAAGCTCCTTAAAAAGCTTATAGTGTTATTTCAGAATTGATCAATACATTTTCGTGTGTTAATACTAATACCATCAATTCAAATTTCTTTATTATTTGCTATTCTTTTTGTTTCCTGGGGGTATCGTTTTATCTGCTGATTCTCAAGAGTCAGGATTACCTTTTCAGAGATTGCATGAATGAGTTGATGGTCAGTGATCCAGGAGAGCAGATGCTAGAGTCGCTTACTTAGTTGGGCTTGTACACCAACTGTTTACTCTTATTTCCCAGGATTATTCACCTCGGAGAAGGATAACAGAGGAAGGGAAAAATGAGAGAAGCTCAGAAAACAAGCTACTTAACTGCCTTAGGCTCTTCGTCTGTGCTGTAAAACATTTGTGTGTTCTGTAAAGCGCAGAACTTAGTGAGATAATTATCCAAAGATACTCTGATCTGAATTAGAGGGTGTCAAAATTTGTCCATCACCACTGGCCTGACATTTTATTATTAGGGATTTGTTTCTTGAAGTCAGTTTTGTTCTTTTAAAAAAGCCTCCTATCACATTGCGAATTCCACGCTAATTGATTCCCTAAGGTTGATATCCGACTTAGAGAAACGGCACTTGTACACAAGGACTATTGTTTATAATTGAGGACAAATGGAGACCATCCTAAATATTCATTAGTAAGAGAACAACGTGACCTGTTCTGAGAACAGTGCTCTCGCAGTGCAGTAGTCAGCAGGCAGCATCAGCATCGCTGCGAGTCTGTTTGAAAGTAATTCTTAGCCTCCCTTTTGATCTCTCAGAATTATCTGGAGATAGGCTCCAGAGATCTGTATTTTAACAAGCTCTGGGTGAATTCTTAGGCTTCCTTAAGTTTGGGAAGCCCTGATAATCCAAGTACCACAGGTCAGTTAAGGTATGCAGTATATGTGCGTATTAAATGGACGGGGCTTCAGGACTTTGTTATCAAGGGAAAAGCAGATTGAAAACATTATAGGTAATAACCATAAACCAACCAAAAGCCAACATTGTATATTTTCTATGGGTGTGCATATTAATATGTAGAAAAACAGTAGCAAAGGGAGAACACAGAACTGGTAAGTGATTTCCTCTGTGGATGGGAATGGGGAAAGTGGTAAGGCAAAATCAAGAATGAAGAACAGTGGTTAAATGATACTTTAGTCTTACCTCTGTTTAAAAAAAAAATTTTTAAACAATATACAAAAATAGTGCCAGTTCTGTAAAAGAACAGTAATGAAGGGGACTAATACTACCAGATAGTAAAATGTATTATACGTGGTAATAATTACAACAATTTAGAATGACTCTTACTTATTAGAAAGACTGCTCAGTGAAGTAAACGGTAGTCTAGAAACAGACCAAAATCATATAGGGACTTAATATAAGATAAAGGTGTGATTTCAGACCACTGTGAGGAAAATGCTGTTAGGATAAATGTCTAGCCATCTGGAGGGAAGAAAGATGGATCACGTACCTTACACTGATAAAAAATTCTAGATCGATAAAGATTTAGTGTAAGAGTGAAACCATAAACCAGAGAAGAACATGGAGAAAATAAAAATAATCTTAAAGTAGTAAAAGGAGAACAGTGGATAAATTAGACTACAGAAAGAATTTAAAAGTTGGCAACCAAACTAAAAAAATCCTTAAGAGCTCAGTTAGGTCAATTAAATGGAATATTGTGCATCTGTTGGTAAAACTTGAGGTAGTTGTGGTTGTGCTGACACAGGATAATTGTTAAGTTAAATAAAACACAAGTGGTTTTTATGCAGAAACTGGTAGTGGTAGTTGTCTCTGGGTAGGGGTCTTGGGCAGGAGTATTAGTTTTTCTGTATATAGTTCTTCTTGAAGCTTTGCCTTCTATATGCGTTGGTTTTACTATGTAATTAGTGAAGATACTTTAAAAATTATAGCAAAGGATTATAATAATCATATTGGGTATTATGAGGCCAGGCATTTTACTAAGCACTTCCCCAGCAGTAACCCTATCCAAGATGTTCATTGATGAAGAAACTGAGGCTTAGAAAATAATTTATGAATTCAAACTTGCCCTTGCTTTTGCTGTGCTTCAGGGTTTTCTCAGAACTGGTGTACTGTGTTTGGTTTTAAAATTGGGACAGAGGAGAGGTATAAGTGTGTGTCATGTTGTATGTATGTTCTAATCTAAACTGCTACCTTCTACCTTTTCCACTTTTGTAAACTTCAGTTTATTTTTCTTTGGCCTACTCTTCATGGTCTTTCATAATTTTGTTTACCAGACTCATCTTCTGGAATTGCCCAACAGTAACTTAGTTCTTTTTAAAGTGATTTACTTTTGGTTACAACTTGGATTTATCCCACCTTTGCATTTTTTGCTTATGCTGTGTTCCTTGACTTGAATCTCTTCTTTCAGTTTTTGTGTTCCAAACTTACCTATAAGATCTAACTGAAATTCCACTATGTAAAGAATTCCCAGGCCTATCTAGCCTAATACAGTTTCTACATGTGCTGCTTCTGCTTTCTTCTACTGTGATTTGACTTACAGATTATTTAACTTCTCATGTAAATTCTTCTAGGCAAATAATTGTGCATTATCCTTTTTTGTATTCCTTAAATATTAGTCAATCTCTAAGGGTGTTATTTTATATCTTTGGACGTTTAAAATAATGGATTTGCAGAATAGAATGACTATTAAGATTGAAAGTTCTTCCCAAGCCATAAATGTTATGGATAAAGCTTTGGGGTTTAATCTAGGAGACTATTTAAATATTGTAACCAGACTTTTACATTTAATTAAAATCAAAGAATCTCTTTAAAAATGAGATAGTACTAAACTCGAATGTAAATTTTACGTATACTTTCTGATACATGGTTTTCAAAAAATCTTTTACAGCACATCAGGAGATTCTTCTCGGTCAAACCTTTTTGAAGATGCAACAAGTGCGCTTGGTAAGTATCTACATTGTAAATGACCTTGTAAGAGATAGAGGAGAGGTTTAAGTTTCATTTTTCTAGATCATGATAATGTGTTAGTTTTAATGGTTGCTTATAATCAAGGTGTTAAATGATTGTTTTAGATAAATACTCAATGTTACTAAAAACCTTGTAAATTAATGTTTTATATATTGAATCCTTTAAATTGTACTATTAGAGTTAAGCATACTCTTTTCCTTAGTGCAAATAATTGTTCCAAATGTGGATTTTAAATGAGATCTTAATAAAGTTTGATCTGTGTTCAGGTTTATTACAAAATGTCTTTGAAATGGGTATAAATCTGTCTCACACTTCATCTTTATTCACCTCCAGCCTTTATAACCCTTTCGGTTCCCATCTGCATCTTGTTGCTTATATTGTACTTGTAGTGAAAATGCCTTTTTATCCCAACTTTCAGTTATACCTGTTGAATAATGTGTTTCCATCTTTCCTTCACACCTAATCTTTCAAAATCAGTTTTGGGTTTTTTCCCCCATTTTCCATTCTAACAGCTTTGGTACAGTTTCTGCTGTACATGGTAATTACTGGTCAATTAAAACTGGGAACAGCAGCTTCAGTAGACTATGAACCTCTGGATTCCTTGCTTAGCTGCTGTAGCAGCAGGGTTTCAACAGCAGTAGCACCTTATAAGATCAGGATTGTCCTCAGATCTAATTGGACTTAAACTCCATGATGCCATTATTGCCATCGAAAGTGGCATACTGATTGCAATAGCTTATAGGAAGAAAATAGTTGTTTAAATAATTAACCTGAAATTGCCTGGATGTACCAAACCCACATCCACATCTTTGAGGGATTGTTTTCTGGGTTTACCCTGCTACCAAGTGAGTATGAGTTAGTGTCCAATCAGGAGAACAGAAATCATTCTATGTCAAACAGGGAAAGGCTTACTCTTAGGAAATTGTTGCAGAGATACTGGAAGGGCTCAAGGAGATGACCCAGATATCAGTTAAGTGCTCTGCAGCCTCAGAGCTGAAACCAGCTGGCACTTGTTCTGATGCAGGAGCCCAGGTGTCCACTGCTCTGCTCCTGATAGTGCTGTCTTACCTTTACATCTCGTATCTCCTAGAACATCCATTCTCAACTTTATGGCCTCGGGTTCCCTTTACTCTTTAATCTTTCATTTACCTAGTCTTTATTTTACCTGGTCCTTAAATATATGCGTTTTCGATGGTTGTGATCTAGGCCATAGTCCAAAGTTCAAACTGTGGGAATGGTAAATACTATCCATATACTGTAAGGATTCCCAGGATTATAACTCCAGTACACATCTTTCTTGGAGCTCCTACACTCATTCATTAAACTGGAACTGAAAAACCTATAACCTCCACGAACTCCTGAGGTTCCAAATTGACTCCTCATTTATTCCCCCATCTGATTCTTCTTTTTGTTCCTTTCCTTGCTTGCATCATCACCCTCTATCAAAAGGCTGACATCACCCTTAACCCTCCGCGTCTCCTGTTGCTCCTCCTCCTTGAAGTCTGGAGTACTTGTTTCCACTGCCATTTAATTGCCTTAGTTCATGTCCTTACCTCACGGATACGCTTGCATCATCCTCTAACTGCTTTATTCCCTGTCATAGTGGACTTTCTAAAAGGTAAATCTAATGAGGTCATTACTAGTTCATTTCTTAGATCCCTGGTGACACAGAAAATAAGTCTAAAACTCACTATTAGGACATATATAAGGTACTTCATCATGACTTCTTTAGCCTCTTCAGCTCTGTCTCATGTTGTCCATTGTCCCTAATTTTTCTGCAAGCCATTTGCCTTTTTACTTTTAAGATCTAAAAAGATGCTTAAGGACATTTCTTTTTGATTTTTTATAACTTGATTAATTAGAAAGCGTAATTTTAGGAGACATAGCATAATGATGAGGTGTGAGGCCGCTGGAGTCTGACAGCCTGTGTTTGTGTCTCTGGAGCATGACTTACCAGCCACCAATAACCACGATCAAATTATTGATCTCTCTAAGCCACAGCCTCATCATCTTTAAAAGGAGAGGAAAATAAACCTGTCTCATAGAGTTATTGTAAGAATTAAATTAGAAACGCCAAGTTAACATAGTATAGTTCTGATGTTTCACGGCACTTAATTTTGTTTATATTGATGCTAATTTCTGTATCTGGGAACTAGAGTACTGAACATGTATTGGCACTTGAGTGGCTTTGTGCTAGCGTTGTATCAATGGGTAATGAAGGAAATAAAGGCATTAACAAGTCCTTCAAAGTCATTACTCTGAACAAGATGTCAAAGGCCAGATTTGCTCAGTGATATTTAGTTTCTTAAACTCTACTTTCATAGCTATTAAATACTTTTATTTAAAATTCTGCAGGAAAAAAATCGTTCAACTGATAATGCGTGTGTTAGGTAAACAGTGATGCAAAATAACACAGTCCCTTGAACAGTTGAACTTGCATTCAGATGGGGGAAGGAAAAAAGAGGGAAACATAAAGTAATGTTGCAAATCATGATGAATGATGTTAAAAAAAACTAATGGCTTTCATAAAGAAAAACAAGACACTTACACCTGGGATAGCTAGGCAGTGCCTCACTGAGACTGTAATGTTTGAGAACTGGAGAAGGTACAGGAACTGGCCATCAAAGATGTCTGGTGAGTGTAAAGGTTCTGGGGCTGGAGAAGGTATGATTTGTGAAGTAAACCGGAGAAGGTCAGTGTGGTGTGTGGAGGATTGTTGAGGGTTGGGGACCTGAAATGAGATAAGATTTTTTTTTTTTTAAAGTTTACTTTGCAGCTGGCTGAAGAATGGATTATAGGCTTGGGGACAGGAGAGGAAGCAGGGTATAACCCAGACCAGAGGTTGTTCTGGACTGGTCTTAAGTGAAAATAATGGAAAAAGGGGGAAGTAGATAGGTTTGGGGTATAATTTAGAGATAGGACCTACCAGATACATTAGTAGATTAGATGTAGGGGGTGGGGGGAAGGAATTGAAATCATTCAGGTTTCTGGTTCAAGCACTTGGATAGATAGTAGTGCCATTTATTGAAATGGAGATGGCAGATAATGGTGAGACGCATGTGAGAGGGAAATCTTTAGAGTCCGAAGTCACATATTGGTTGAGGAGAGAGTGGGATGTCAGGAAGTGGACACAGCAGGGTATGTGCAGAAGGGTATGGCTGTACAGGGAAGAAAGCACACAAATGGACCAGTTCCTGAAAAAGGAATTGGGATGCAACAAGGGCAGCATGTTTTTGTTTTTAGGATGATATTCAAGAACATAGTTAACTGCTGATCTGGATAATTAAAGTGGAGAGGGAAGGATAGGCGATGGACAAGAGAGGATAACCAAAAGGTCCAGTTCTGTGAGGAGACAAGAAAGGGAACGGCACCCAGAACACAAGTGGAAGAAAAGATGGCTTAAGTGGGATACGTTTAGTGGGAGAGAGTTGGCTTTCTTTCAATCACAGGGTTGTCTGTTGCCTGACACCCCGTTTCTCCAAAAATAAGACCTAGCTGGACCATCAGCTCTAATGTGTCTTTTGGAGCAAAAATTAATATAAGACCAAGTCTTATATTATACATATTATATTATATTATATTATATTATATTATATTATATTATATTATATTATATTAGACACGGTCTTATAGTAAAATAAGACCGAGTCTTATATTAATTTTTGCTCCAAAAGACGCCTTAGAGCTGATTGTCTGGCTAGGTCTTATTTTCAGGGAAACACAGCATTTCCATGAAGAATGAATTAGAGTTGGAGAGAGCCTGTGGGAAGTGACTTACTGGAATGATAGTGCTTGGGGCGTTGTAGCAGCTTTTCATGGTATGTGAAATTCTAACTTTCTAGCTTCTAACCTCCTTTTCCCCTCTGCTTGATAATAAAAGGTGTCAAAGGAAAAATTGAACTTGTTACAGCAGAGTTGATTGTTTGAAATGTTCCTCTTGTCAAAAATTATTTCATCTGTCTCTTCTTCCTGGTTACAATCCCTGACCTGCTAGTTCTATCCTATATTTGTGCTACATTTGTACCCAATATTTTTATTATACTTATTAAACATACTGTATTAGTTTTCTGTTGCCGCTGTAATGTTACCACAAACTTAGTGGTAAAACAACACAGATTTATTATCTTATGTTAGAAATCTGACATGGGGCTCACTGGACAAAAACACAAAATAAAGGGACTATATTACTGGGCTAAAATCACGACTACATTCCTTTTGGAGACTCTAGAGGAGAATTTGTTTCACGTCCATTCCAGCTTCTAGAAGCTATCCACATCCCTTGGCTCATAGCCCCTTCCTCTGTCATCAGACCAGCATAGCATCTCTGATCCTCTTACCTGCTTCCCTCCTACTTTTAAGGACCCTTTGATCACAGTAGTCCCCCTCAGATAATCCGGAATAATTTTCCCAATTTAGCTGATTAGCAACCTTAGTTCCCTTTTGCAAGGTAACGTAACATACCCTGTTTCCCTGAAAATGAGAGCAAGTCAGACAATCAGCTCTAATGCGTCTTTTGGAGCAAAAATTAATATAAGACTTGGTCTTACTAAGACTAGGTATAATATAATATAATGTAATATAATGTATAATGTAATACCCGGTCTTATATTAATTTTTGCTCCAAAAGATGCATTAGAGCTGATGGTCTGGCTGGGTCTTATTTTCAGGGAAACACAGTAGGTTCCTGGGATTGGCAGGGGTAGGGGTGGGGAAGTCCTTATTTTACCTACTCCATACATGTTGTAGTTTATACTGTTATTCGTCTTTGTATTTCTAGCACTGTAGTGCCTGAAACATTGTATACATGTATGTACTCAAGAAATATGTGGAGAAAGTTTAATTATTAAATGTTCCCTTTCTTTCCCCTCCCACCCCACACACCTTTTTGTAGTGACAGGTCAGTCTTACGAGAATATGGTAACTGAGATCATGTCAATGGGCTATGAACGAGAGCAAGTAATCGCAGCCCTGAGAGCCAGTTTCAACAACCCTGACAGAGCAGTGGAGTACCTTTTAATGGTGAGAAACGTATTTTACTCTCTTCATTCTAGTTGTTAAAGACGGAAATCTCAAAGAAACAAAGATTTTAAAAGAACAGTAACAACTCACAGGAGAATAATAATATATGCTAGATGATTTACATAATGCTTTTATTTTTTCTTAGTATGTTAACATTTGCATTGATAAAATGATCTCTTGTAAAAAATTTTGATGTGATTTTTAGTTACAAAACCTCATGGCTAACTGAGTTGTAAAATTGGCTATCCATTTCAAGTAGTACTTTCTACCCCAATTATGTCATCCACAAAGGATGACAGCTGTGTATTGGGGGGATGGGACAGATTTTCCATCTAATCTAATCCAACATTTTAGTAGCTTTTTTGACAGCATAATCCTGGATATACTATTTAGAGCAAAAGTTTCACGTTAGAAGCCCAAGCCAAATTTTATTTGACTTATACTCTAAATTTTTGTATAATTAGTTCAACTTTTAAAAATTGGGAGATTTACTTAAAACTTCGCATAATTTGGTTTATCTGGACAACTTGGATCCCAAATTTTGCAAGGGATTAGGAAACGTTTTAGATCAGAGACTCTTAATTCACTATTCTCCAGTCTGTTCACTGTTTCCTTACATAGCATTATGCGGCTACTTGCCTGGTTTTATTGGCATTTGAATTGTTAGCTTGTTTATAGTGGGTAGCAGTTAAGGGAATTTTGAATAAGTTACTGTTTTTTATTAGCATAAGAAACATTTTTGGGAAATAGGTTGTGGGCATGGACTGAAACCCTTGATATTAATGACAATGAACGTTTTTCACAGATGTGTCATGGGCTAAAGTAGTAGCATAGAATTTTGGAATAACTAGATTAACATTTTTCAGTCTTAACATTTTATTCTATAACTATCTGGTGTTTTGAAGTATTATCAAAGTCTAAATTGCCTTAAAAATCATTTTTGAAATCCACAATCCTAAGTCTTAGGGAAACAGTCCACAGTTCAGCCCATTTCTATGTTTCCGGGTTGTACTTTACTTCTGCTAGAAACTCCTTTTTAGATAGTAGTTTTGGCAGTCACAGTCATGAGTGAATAACAGCTCTGCCTCCAGCAGTTATTAGGTTATTATTAGTTATTAGTTATTATGTTATTATGTAAACATCGTTTCATGACTTATTTTTTAAATTACAAAATCCCTTACTTTATACATTAGATCTGTACTGTCTAGTAAAGTAACTGTTAAGTACAAGTAGCTATTTAAATTTAATTAAGTTTTTAGTTTCTTAGTAACATTATCCATATTTCAAGTTCTCAGCAGCTCCATGTGACTAATGGAATTGTACTGGACAGCACAAGTACAGCACTTTCCCATCAAGTTCTGCTGGGCAGTGCTGCCTGAGCTTATAGCAATATGGGCCCAGCAGTAAGAGCTCTACACTGCACTCAAGCCATTTCTAATCTAATCTGAATATATGCAGCTTTCAGATAAGTCTGGATCCTTCCATTGAAGCAGACATCTATTTGATACTTTTGGAAATTAGACAAGGATATTGAATAGATTCATAAATCTTTTACTCTGTATAATGTTTGACTACCTTTAAATGATGGGATATTTTAAAGTGTGGAAATTGTGTTATAGGGAATCCCCGGAGATAGAGAAAGTCAGGCTGTGGTTGACCCCCCTCCAGCAGCCACTACTGGGGCTCCTCAGTCTTCAGTGGCTGCAGCTGCAGCAACTACGACAGCAACAACTACAACAACAAGTTCTGGAGGTAAAGTGGGATCTTCGGGATGGGGAGGAAATGGTCCCGAATTCTTAAAATAATTCAGTCTAAACTATTTTGAGGTGAAATTCATTCCCAAGGCATTTGGGTAATTCTTAAAGCACATTCTCTGTTCATTAAAGAAGGACCCAAAAGAAATTCTGCCAAATGGCTATAAAAGATATTCTTGCTTATATTAAACATCACTTGCTGCGGTTTTGGCAAAGGACATATTCTGTTTGTTCTAAGGAAGAAATGTTTTCCATTTTGCATCCCACGTTACATTCTGAAACCTTTTGAAATAGTTTGCTCACCTTCTCTCTCTTCTTGTAAATGTCATAAAGTATGTATTATTTCAAAGCCAGTAGTATGTTAGTGGTTATTATACAACCAAGGAAATAAAATTCCAAGAGGTTTAAAATCTTGTATGTAGAGGTGAAAACACACTTGAATTCAACTGTTCACATTTCCATTGCCAGAAGTTTGACTGCAAAGCAAAGTCTGGAGCCTTTGGTAAGCCTAGGAGTTACTTAGTGCTCTCCTGCATTCCGTCTCCTGTATATTGATAAAGTATTCAAACTGTTAATTTTGAAGAGTCCATTCTTTGATTTTGATACATTTCCTAGCTCCAGTTATGGCAATCAGCTCTAGTTGACAGAATGCCCAAGCATTTTGTGTACCAGATTCGGCATGGGAATGGAAAGAGGAGGCCACACTTTGGGGTCAGATTCGGGGTGCTGTCCCATTCAGCAGCACTTACTGGGTAATTTAGTTTCTGAGTTTCATTTTCTTCATCCGTCAAACTAGTGTTATACAAAGAATAAATATCTATGTTATGTGGTCATTTTAATTTGAATGTCTCATCACTCATTAGTAACTTCAAAAACAATTCTTTTATCTGCAATTTTTGGTTTCCTATAGCATAACCAGACAAATACCACCATCCCCAAAAAGTCACAAGCTCTGTATCTTACTTGGCATTATTAATATTTATTATTATAAAAAGATCTTGAACTAAAGAGTTCTAAATGTATTAATACATACTAGATTGTCTTGTGGCTTATTTATCTCAAGTTTTTATGGATCACAAATGTTTGAAATTTGATAGTAACCAAAAATCACCTTCTAATTGTAATTCAGTTTGTATTAATAAAATGCCTTCTGATCTGCAAACCTGAACTCTTAACTTTTAAGTATTAAATATCTTTCACTTATTTGGTTTAGAATTTCCCAGAAATTTAAGCTCAGATTGTATTCTTTGAGGGTTTTGGTTGTTATTATAAAGTAAGTGGGTTTTTTATTTTTGTTAGTCCTGGTATATATTTTTCTTAGGAACTTTTGAGCAATAGTAACAACTTCTAGTTCTTTTAATTTTGGTAGAGCGCCTTCTTTTAATTTTGGTAGAGCGCCGGCAGGGCACAGGTCCTCAGGATTGCTAGAGCATATTGGATACCCAGTGCAATTGTAGGAAAACTTGCTTTTAGTGTTCTGTACTTTCCAACTTTGCTAATGGGGAATCATTTCTGCAGTATGAGATTTGGAAGTTGGTACAGTTTGAAGATTTTTGTCATTTATTTCATTTTATATACATCTGAGAACTCAAATTAGATTTTTTACTTTCTAGTGTCTGCTGTCTAAATTATGATTGAAACAGCTCTTTGTATCTGTAATTGCCACTTTTGTTTAAAAATGTTTATGTGTATTTTAGGACATCCCCTTGAATTTTTACGGAATCAGCCTCAGTTTCAACAGATGAGACAAATTATTCAACAGAATCCTTCCCTGCTTCCAGCCTTGCTACAACAGATAGGTCGAGAAAATCCTCAATTACTTCAGGTGACTATTTAATCAATGTTAATTTCAAAAGTGGGTTTAGAGTGTATCAACGTTTTGAAAAAGTCCATGAGCACCCTTTTCTCCTCTACCAATTCGAAGAACCGTTCTTCTAAGCTACGTTCAGTAAAATACGCTATATAGACAGAGATACTATTAAAAGAACTGGGGTGGAGGTTGGGTAAATTTTAGTTGGTCAGATAATAAGTTTGGGAAACACTTGATTAAAACTCTTTAGCAAAGAAACTATTTAATTTATTAAATATTTTTTTCCCAAGCTTATTACTTGTTGAGCACTGCCTCTTAGAAAACATACTCATGGCCTTAATTAATAGTTAGGTCATGAATTACTTGAATTTTGTACAGCATTGTACTGCCTATTAGCGTGGAAGATACAAGTTCTGTTTTTTCTTACAGTTCCCAAGTAGTTTTTAGCATTGATTTGGGGGTGAGGGCAGGGTACATTTCTTAAAAAGAATTTGAATTCTCTGAATTCTTCACTATTTACCTCACTCAAAGAGTACTGAGCTTCTTTAATAATATACAAGAAATCGTATCCTTCCAAAGACTAACCTAGAATCATTCTAAAATATTGCAGTTGCAAAGTTACAGCTTTCTCCCCAATTATTTGTATTTTAGAATTCTTATTTTCCTGAAGATACTTTATATCAATGTGTTGTTTTTCTCTGTCCTTCAAATCACCACAGCAAATTAGCCAACACCAGGAGCATTTTATTCAGATGTTAAACGAACCAGTTCAAGAAGCTGGTGGTCAAGGAGGAGGGGGTGGAGGTGGCAGTGGAGGAATTGCAGAAGCTGGAAGTGGTCATATGAACTACATTCAAGTAACGCCTCAGGAAAAAGAAGCTATAGAAAGGGTGAGTTTAAGTAAAACTACAAATTTAGTTCTTTAGTCACAAGAGCCCCAGTTCAAACGCTCGGTAGTCACGTGGGGCTAGTGTCCAGTGAGTTGGACAGCGCTGATACAGAGTATTTCTATCACAGAAGGTAGTTCTGTTGGACAGAGCCAAGTAGAGCATTGCCCTAGGGATTGCAGTAAAGACTCTCTCTTTCCAGCCTTGCTCTCCTGTCCTTTGTGAAGCCAAAAGACTAGCAGTGAATACTATTCTAGCATGAAATAGTTATAAATATATTAAGGAACTAAAAATTTCATTGACGTTTTCAAATTCAGGCAGAAAAAACTGATCTTAAGGTATATTGTATACCCAATTCAAGATTATCTAATGTTTTATTTATATTTCAAATTTTACTTCACTGTCACTAAAATGTAAAATAGATATTTATATGAATTATATAAAAAATGATACAGTAAACATTAGAACCTGGTATCCCGATTCTCTTCCATCCTTCCCAAGTCGACCAGTGTAGGTTGTGGCACTGCAGTAACCAAGTTTTTATGTTGCTGTGACTAGTCACTCATTTTCTTTAGACCCGATTGCTAACAGTTGTAAATAGGGAATCATAGTACAGGTACTTGCCCTTTCTTAGCCTACAGAGTGTTCTGAGAAGGGAATTCGATAAAGTGCGTTTTAACTTAATACTTAGAAAACCACCTGGACAGTAATTTGTCCTTGTTTATGATATAAACATATCAAGTGTTCAAGGCTTATAATTATATATTTCTTAAAAGATATTTTATATATCATGCTGGTATTTTCCCCTCTCAAATAACCAAATAGCAGAAGTGCATAAATGACACTCAATTGTTCTTATAGCAACTTTTTTTTTTTTAAGTTAAGGTTATCAGTTCTTTGTTTCTGTGTTGGAGAAATTTTTTCTTTTGTTGCTGTGCTATTTTAGTGTCATGCTAAGTGAATATTGCCTAATCCAAGGTGAAAAGGTTTATTCTTACCTTTTCTCTGAAGAGCTTATTACAGCTCTTACTACATTTGGGTTTGTGATCCATATTGAGTTACTTTTTGTTTATGGTGTGAGATGTAGGAGTCTAGCTATGCTCTTTTGCATCTGGTTATCCAGTTGCCCCAGCACCGTTTATTGAAAATAGACCCCACTATATTGTCTTGGGATTCTTATTCAAAATCAATTGACTGTAAATGTGAGGATTTATTTATGGGCTCTTGATTCTGTGCCATTGAGCTATATGTTTATCCTCATGCTATATGTTTATCTTTATGCCAGTATCTCACTGTCTTGATTACTGTGTCTCTATAGTATAAAGTTTTGAAATCATGACATGTGAGTGCTCCATTTTGTTCTTAACGATTGTTTTGGCTCTTCTGGATCCCTTGCATTTCCATATCAATTTTAGGAACAGCCTGATTTCTGCAAAAAGAAAAAACTGGCTGGGATTTACATAGATGTTGTGTTTTTTCTGTAGATTAATTTGGGGAGTATTGCCATGTTAGCAGTATTAAGTCTTACTAACCCATGAATATGGGATGTTTTTCCATTTGTTACTAGATTTTGTATCATTTCTTTCAGAAATGAGGTATAGTGTTCAGTTTATACTTCTTGTGTTAAATTTATTCCTAAGTATTTTTATTGTTTTTGATGCTATTATAAATGGAATTGTTTTCTTAATTTCATTTTTGGATTGTTCATTGCTAGTTTTATAGAAATACAATTTAATTTTGTGTATTGATCTTCTATCTTGCAACCTTTGTGAACTCATGTATTAATTCTGATCCTTTGTGTGTTTGTGTGTGTGTGTGTGTTTCTTAGGATACCATTTGCAAGTAGACCTACTTTTACTTCTTCTTAATGTAGATGCCCTTACTTATTTGTTTTTTTGTCTGATTGCTCCATCTAGAGCCGCCTGTGTATTGTTGAATAGAAATAACAAGAGCCAATATACTTGTCTTGTTCCAGATCTTACAGGAAAAATATTTCATTCTTTCACTATTATTAAGTATGATGTTAGCTGTGCATTTTATCGAGTTGAAGACAATTCCTCGTTTGTTTAGTGTTTTATCACAAATGGTGTTAGATTTTGTTAAATGTTTTTTCTGTTGTCATTCAGATAATCATATGGTTTTGTTCCTTTTCCTATTAATATGCTTTATTACGTTGATCCTTTGTATGTTGGACCAACCTTGGATTCCTAGGATAAATCTTGGTTATGGTGTAAAATCCTTTCTAGATTTGGTCTGTTAATATTTTGTTCAGGATTTCTGCATCTGTCTTCAGAAGAAATATTGGACTAGGTTTTTTTGTTTCGTTTTTTTGCAATGTCTGTGTCTGGTTTTGTACCAATGTAATACTGGGCCTTATAGAATGAGTTGGAAAGTATTCCCTCATCTTCTGTTTAGAAGAGTTTATGAAGAATTCTTGTTAATTTTTTGTTTAAACAGTTCTTAGAACTCACCATTGAAGGTATCTGGTTCCCGCTTTTCTGTTTGGGAAGTTCCGTGACTACTAATTCAATCTCTTATTATAGGCCTATTCAGATTTTCTGTTTCTTCTTGAGTCGATTTGTCTAGTTCATCTAAGTTATCTAATTTGTTGGCATACAGTTCATAGTATTTCCTTATTAATATTATCTATTTCTATAAAAAGTAGTAATGTTTCCACATTTACTTCTGATTTTAGTAATTTTAGTCCTCAGATTTCTTTTTTCACCTGTCAGTTTGGCTAAAGATTGGTCAATATTGTAGATCTAAAGAAAAAAAGAACCAACTTTTGGTCTTGTTGATTCTCTCTGTTGCTTTCCTAGTCTCTGTTTTATTTGTTTTCTCTCTAATTTTTATTATTTTCCTCCTTTGCTTGCCTTGGATTTAGTCTCCTCTTCATATTTCCTAATTTCTTAAGGTGGAAGCTTAGACTATTGGTTTAAGATCTTTCTTAATATAGATGTTTCCAGCTATAAACTTCCCTCTGAGTGCAGCTACAGCAGCATCCCGTAAGCTGTAGTGCACCATGGTTTTCTTTTGTTTGCATTGTAGTTTTGTTTTCGTTCATCTCAGAATGTTTTCTCATTTCCTTTGTAATTTATTTTTTGATCCATTGGTTGTTTAGGATTGTGTCAATTTACACATGTTTATGAATTCCCAAGTTTTCTGTTACTAAACATAAATTCATTGTATTGTGGTCAGAGAACATACTTTGTATAATTTTGATCCTTTTAAATTTATTGAGGCTTGTTTTGTAGCCTAACATGGTCTTTATGGAGAGTGTTCCATGTATACTTGAGAAGGATGTGTAATCTCTGTTGTTGAGTGTTCTGTAAATGTCTGTTAGATCTAGCTGGTTTATATGTTTGTTCAGGTCTTCTATTTCCTTCTTTGTCTTCTGCCTACATGATCGAATGTGGGGCTATTGAAGACTCCACCTATTGTTATTGAATTGTCTATTTCTCCCTTCATTCGGTTCTGTCAGTTTTTGATTCGTGTATTTTGGGGCTCTTATATATGTGTATGTATGTTTATTTTATATATGAAGTCTTCCTGGTGTTTTATCACCATAAAATGTCCTTTGTTGTTAGTAACAATTTTTATCTTAAAGTCTGTTTTGTCTGATATTAATATAGCCACTCCAGCTGTCTTTTTGTAAATGTTTGCATGGTATATATCTTTTTCCATCCTTTTATTTTCAGCATATTTGTGTCTTTGAATCTAAAGTGTGTGTCTTGTAGAAGCATATAGTTGGATCGTTCCCCATCTACCTTTTATTTCAGCTAGCCCAGCTTTAATCTGGACAAGACCTAGGTAACAAAATCAGTTTTGAGTTTCTTCTCCTTTCATGGATGAATAGTTAATCATGCTGAATTGGGATTTATGCCCAGTTTTTTAAGGTCGTTTTTTGATCTGGTCTAATGCAAGGCAATTGAGGAGGGGGTTCATAAGTAATATTTGGCTGACAAGTATATAGTTACAGTACCTAGTGAATTAGATTATTGACTTGAGTGTGTGAAGACTTTTAAAGCAGTGATTATTGAGTCACAAGTGATTTTTAATAGACTAGGAAAATGAAAGCAGCTCATATCACCATTTAAAATGCTATAAAAATTAAGCAGATAAAAATAGAACACAATATGTCTTAATCTCGGAATACATTGTGTAATATTAATAATTGATCACTTGTTTTCCTAGTATGGAGTGTTTCATAAGGCAAGGTGATGGAGAATGATATTTGACCCTAATGAAAGACAAGACTTTCTTTACAGATAATTAGATGAGGTCGTTAAACTCATCTTCAGTTGCTCTCATCTGTATCTTCACCACTTATATACTAAAACCCATTTTATTTACAAATTCTGTAGGGGCAATTTATTTTTAAACCGCCATAATCAATTAATTTTTAGTGTTAATACCAATGAGTATTAGCAAAGTATCTGTTAGTCTAATCGCTTGAACTAGAAACAAAGAATTTTGTAGGTGGTTGTTAAAGGGCCTAGGTTCCATTTTAGCCTAGCCTCTTGGGTTGGATAATGAATCCATATTTGGATAGGGATGAATTGGTATAAAATTCTGAAGAGCTTTTTTGCGTCTTTTATAGTGTTTTCAAATGATCTGTCAGTAGTGCTATGCTGGAGTCCATAATGTGTTTTCTTTCTTTTTTCCAGTTAAAGGCATTAGGATTTCCTGAAGGACTTGTGATACAAGCTTACTTTGCTTGTGAGAAGAATGAGAATTTGGCTGCCAATTTTCTTCTACAGCAAAACTTTGATGAAGATTGAAAGGGACTTTTTTTGTGTTGTTGTTATGTTGTTTTTTTTTAATCTCACACTTCACACCAGTGCATTACACTAACTTTGTTCACTGGATTGTCTGGGATGACTTGGGCTCATATCCATACTACTTGGTATAAGATAGATTGTTGGGGGTGGGGAGGGAGGGATCTAGGATATAGGGCAGGGATCAATACCGCGCATGTCTGCTGCAATTAGCAGATGCTGCAAATCCACCGTGTGTGAAATATTATACAACCAAAAATCAGCTTTTGCAGGTCTTTATTTCTTGTATAAAACAGTAGATAACTTCCTAGGTTTCACTCTTTTTAGTGTACTAGATCCAGAAATTTAGTGTAATGCCCTGCTTTGTATCTCTTTGAGTTAACATTGGTTTCAGAAAGAATCTTTGCTACCTAGAATCTACAGTCTCTCTTTCATGGCAACACTGGATAATGGCTTTGTGAAATTGAAAACAATTTTGAAACAACTATAAACAGAAATGCCAAATTATTGATGGTTATTGTTGCTGCTTCAAATAAGTATAAAATTAATGTCAAGAAAGCCTATTCTTTCCTAGTTAAATACTTGGGGTGGGGAAAGGGAAAAGGGGACCCTTTTCTTAAAATGAAAATAATTACTGCTATTTTAAAATCTCTTGATCATTGAATGTGAGACCCTTCTAACATGATTTGAGAAGCTGTACAAGTATAGGCAGAGTTATTTTCCTGTTTACATTTTTTTTGGTTTGTTTTGGGGGGAAATTGGTAGGTGTCTAATTACTGTTTACTTCCTTGTTATATTGCAGTAAAAGTTTTAAAACCATCATTGCATGTTTGCTTTTGATGTATCCCTTTGTGAAATTAGCACCTTGGGGCCAATGGAGAAATGCAGCATTCACTCTCCCTCTCTTCCCTTCCCTCAGCAGAAATGTGTTTGTTCAGCAAGTCGTGACTTCAAACTGCTGCCTTTTTTAAAACCTACAAAATGCTGATTCAGTTCAAAATTAATGCAAATGTTTCGAAACTGGGTTTCTAATATTTGTAAATGTTTTTCCTTATTAGATAAGAATGTATGACCATTAAAGTCATTAGGAGTCTACTGCTTTCCTAAAGAGAAGGTGGACAGAACTATAATCCAGCATCTTTTATTGCATTGGAAAGACTGGTGAAGTCTTTTGGAAGGGTTGGGAGATGTGGCTGGGAAAATACTTTGGAAAATATACAATCAAGATATCTCATGGCATATTAAAAAAAATCTTAATAGCAGTGTTGGCTTTTATTTGGATTTTTTTCATCTCAGTTTTTTCTTTGGAATATCCTTCATTGGCATTATTTGATCATAAAGACTGGGTAGACGTCTACTTGTTCAGTTTTTCAAATCTATTTTCCTGAATATAAACAAGACTATTTAAAGAAATATTTTTTTTCCTACCATCTGATACTGAGTTAAGAAGATGAATTTGCACAGATTTCTCCCTGCAAATAATCCTTAGCACTGTCTGGTAATGACTTCTAAGCTTTTACGTCATGCACTCGTAACCTATCTCATGAAAATAAATGAAACCATAATTTCTCCCCGCAATGTTAATTATGCAGTTTAATCTTCATGTGTGTATTCATGAACGCAACAGGCCTTTGGACTTTGTATTACCTAATGTGTTTTATAATGAATCATGCAAAATGTCTCAGGAGAATAAAATGAGAATTCGTACATACGTTCATGTTTCAAGGCAGAACAATGAGTTGGGAAGAGGGGTGGCTTTTCTGGTCGGATAATGGAATAAGTTCATTTATGACATTTTATCAGCTACCTAATTGCTCAGAGCATAGCGAAAACTGGAAAAAAGGAGAAAAACAGCAACAGCCTCTTCCTTACGCTGGAAAGTGACAGCAGAAGTTGGTGGCATGGAACTTTTGTCCTTGGACAACAAAACTACAAATAGTGGGATTAATAATTACCAGAAAACAGTTCAGGCCAAGTTTTGACCATTCTTTACGATACCTTGTTTGTCTGCTTAAAGAACCAGCCAAGGTGCTATGAAAGAAATAGGCTTTTTGTGACCTTTTGCTGTTGTCTTTTACTTAAAAGTTTTGGTAAATCTCTTAATGTAAGTGACTATTTGACTTTGGAATTTTGCATTTGAAGTATTATGTCATCTATTTCTTGAAATGTTTTTATTGTTTAGTTGCTCTATGGAAAATGTGAGGAAGCTTAAGTTTATATTTGTTAAATTCTTATTGCCATCCTCAAGTCAAATATGTCTTTACATTGTTTAAAAATACCAAGTGTTCCACCAGATAATTTTTTCCTGTACTAGATGGCTAGGACTCTAGAGAATTAATTATAAAATATTTTAAATACATCTAGCATTGCATTTCTCATTCTTTAAAGTGATTTTGCCATGTAGAATCTTAGACTGAAATTTGGCAATGCCTCCATCACTGATACTTTTGTTTTCTTTAGTAAATGGTGAATGTAACATGTAGAAGGCACTAGGTCAGTTTTATTGGGTCTCCTGTTTTCTCAACTAAAACATCAAAAAAAGGTGGGATATTTGATGGAATATAAATCAGTGTTCCTGAGGGCGTTGGAGATTTCAGGAAATGCCCGTTTCCCCCCATACTTCCCGTCTTACAGCGCCAACCTGAGTGCTGCACAGTATCCAACCGAAAGTAAGCAGTTGAGGGAGGAAGGCCTTCCTAATAACCAAAGCCATTTTGGTGAGTTCCCTGCCGTGAGGCTCAGATACAACATGTCCTTTCAGTTGACCTCCCAGGTCCATTTTGTTTCATTTCATTCTAAGCCACAGGCCGGCAAACTCCAGCCCCATGAGCCACATCTGGCTCACTGCCTGTTGTATGGTCCATGTGCTAAGAATGATCTTTACATTTTTAAACAGTTAAAAAAACAAAAACTCAAATTTCAGTGTCCATAAATAGTTTTGAAACACAACCATGCTCATTTGTTTACACATTGTCTATATCTACTGTGCCGAGGAGGTTCAATGTTGAATAGTTGCAACAGACAAAGGCTGCAAAGCCTAAATAATTACTGTCTGGCCCTTTACAGAATGAGTTTGCCATCCCTGTTCTAATCTGTGATAACCTGTCATGTTAAATTATATGATGCTTTTTATTCTTTTTTGTCATTGGCCTCTACTTCAGGCCTTAGCCTCACTTTGGCTTGCTTGTTACTATCCCAGGTTCTTTCCAGAGTGGTACCAGTCCCATATCTCCACTGTCGAAGGAGCATGTATGGGGTGTCTTGAAATTCTTATTTGCTGTCGCCACACTGTTTCTTGCTCTCATGGTAAGATAATGAAGTTCAGCACTAAGCACCTGGCATAGTGATGAATCAACCAGAAAAGAAGTCAGGTGACTCCTTGCACTCTGTAATCAGAATTGGGGCAATGAACAGCTGGGAAAGAGTGGCTGGAACCCTGGGAGAAGTGTTGGGCCTGTTTGGGTGGCAGACTAGTTTCCAGAACTGTGTGGGTAGTGGGGATGGGACGATGTGAGGAGCAGTGATGAGGAGGCCGGGAGTGAAAGCTTGGACTTGCAAGGAAAAGGCACTGCAGGGTTTGGGGACCGTGGGAACTATGGTAGTGACAAATCGGTTGTAAAAGGCCTTCCCTATCGTGATGTGGTTAGATTCGGGAAACTGAAGAGGCTGGGAGCACCAAAGAAACATGAGTGATGACAAATTGGCTTCATAAGTAGTGCTACAAATCAAAATGAATGGAAGCATGGTCTCTGCCACTGAGCTTGAAATACTAAGACAGACTATTGGAATAGTAATGGATCCTTTAATAGCTGTAGGGTAACTTGTTTTCCAGGAGCACAAATAAGGAAATAGTCACCCAGACTCTGGCCTCGTTTCAGTCAAAAGTTTCCTTGTTGACCTAGGGCCTCCACTTTTCCATCTGGCTCAGGATGAGTTACAGAGGTGCAGGAGAGGTACCTGTCCTCAGCTCATGAGGTGACCTGGGGAACATGGCCTCAGCCCTAGCCCCAAGCAGCCTCATCTTCCCCCCAATGTTTTGTACAAGTAGGTTTGCTGTGATAATGTTGGGAAGCTACTATCCTACTAGCTCTCTAGATGGTCCTCTCGTTTCTTTCTGATCTCCACACTTAAGCACAACTCTACCAGGGCTGGGTACTGCCTACAGAATAGCTGCCTTAAGGCTCAAAGGATGTTTTGATATAGATCCTGTGTTTGGTTATTGACAGCTTTTATCTCTGTAGCAAAGTCCAAAATTGTCTCAAAACTGCTCTTACAGTGTTTGGCTGTGAATTATAGAAGCCAGTCTGGGTTTTATTTGCTTGCAATAGCAGATTAGAAGAACGTGATAAATTACTTCAAAACTGGTTACAAATTGGACGAGAATGAAGGGGGCTGATGGGGATAGGCTTGGGGTTAGGGTTCTTTTGAATGATTTTAGGAAACCTGAAATGATTTTTGCAACTTTAGGGTTCTTTGTATTCAAATTTCTTCTTGGTCAAGTAGGCCTGCTTCTGCTTGTTGGCAGCATTTTGACTAATTTTCATATAGTCTCCAGTTCCAAAGAAATTAAAAGGAAGTTAAATATTTTAACAGGTTTGTTGTTACTATAATTGTAAAATATTTTTGTATCTTTAACTGGTGGTAGAATTTTTACACCATATTTGCATTTCTGCAAAGAGCATTAACTCTTCCATCCTTAAACAATTTCAAACTTACAGAAAAGTTGTCGGAACAGCACAAAAAGCTTCCATTTACCACCACCCCCTCCCCAAACCCATTTAAGCTTTGCACTGGACCCAGTAAATGCCCACCATAGCAAAACGATCAGATCCAGTCTAACGTGCTGCATTTAGTCTCCTGTAATCCAGGCTCTTAGTCCTTCTTGATCTTTATAAATAACCTTACCACTTTTCTAAGAAGACGGTTGTCTTATAGAATGCCCCTCAGTTTGCGTTTGGTGTTTTCATGACTAGATTCAAGTTAGGCGCATTTGAAGAAGTACCACGGAAGTGTTCTGTGCTCTTTCCTGCATCCCCTGAGATGGCACACAGCATTGATTTGTCCCATCACTAGTCATGTTGGATCGTTCAACGGAGGTAGTCGTGTCTGGCAGGCTTCTCCACGGGACAGTTACTGTTTGTCCCTTTGTATTGTATAAATCTTTTATAGGGAGATACTTGGAGACTTAACATCTTATTTTGCATCAAAATTTGCCCATTAGTTTTAGTATCCACTGATATTTCTTGCCTCAATTAATTATTACTAAGATGATTGTCAAGTGGTAGTTTTCAAACGATATAATAGCTTCTGCATTTATTAGGTTGCATTCTGTATTCTGGCATTCTCTTTCCCCACTTATAATTTGCTTCCCTGTGGACTCAGATTCCTTTTTTATTCAGTGGTATATGATCCATTACTACCGTTATTTTGATGTTCAGTTGTCCCAGGTTTTGCCATTGTGTGGACCATTAAATCTGGGTGTTGTTTTTTCCATGCCCCTGTCACTCTTGAGTACTTCCTTACTTTCTGGCTCAGTAATATATTCCAGACTTTTGTACTTTGTGTGCCCCAGGCTTGAAATTCGCCATTTCTTCAGGGAGTTCTGGTTCCCTTTCGTGAAGATTATATTTAGAAACCAAAACTTGATGCTGGGTGTGCTGGGGTCTCACAGCTCCCAGCCACCTGGGTGGCTCGTGGAAAACAGCGCACATGTACACACATTTACTTCTCTCTTTCTGTGTCTACAGACAGTTGAAAGTTCAAGTTCACACAGGTACCTGTAAGTCTAATTCAGCACCTCAACATTACTTCTAGCTGTCCCTTCCCATATTTCTAACTCCTTTCCTGGACAGTGAGCAACTTGGCTCCTCGTACTCAATATGTTTCCTTCTTTGGCACCTCCCCTGTGTGTAACCAATCTTAGGCACTGCTGCCCTTGTTGTTTGAGTGCCGAGCTGTCACCTCGCTTGGCCGCTTTCTTTGCATAAATGTTATTTTTCATTGGATTTAAATGGGGGTGAAAATGTGTTCAGATAATTTTTTCTGAATTTAGCCAGCCAATAACAGCACCTCCATACACGAAAGAGAAGGCCTTATTTATTCTGTTCCAGTCGCAGTGCCAGCAGGTCCGGCTCCAGATGCCCTGGCCTCTCAGCGGGGGGGCGGGGGGGTTGAAGTCCTGGGTGAGTTTTCTCAGTTACCTTTTTTTGGGATCAACGTGAGGTTTATGAGCTAAGGGTAAAGGAGACTCAGGAGGAGCAGACTGGAGGGGAATGCAACCCACACACTGGGCTATTTGTGGTTTCCCCCCCAGGAACTGTGCTGTGTCACTACTTTGTGACACATGCTGCTTCCCCTGGTTCATACATTCAGCAAATGATGAGCAGTCACGGAGGGCCAAGCACTTGGCATGAATTGTCCCCACCTCCTTTATCTTGCTAATTCCTCAGTGTCCAAGACCTAACAAGGCCCCCTTCCAGGAAACCTTCCAGTGACCCCCTTTCCTTCCAATTTGGGCCAGAGACTTGACCTCCCTTTCCTCAGCCACTTGTAAATATCTACTGTAGGAGTGAAACACCATAAACTAAGGTAGTGAATAACAGAGTTCTTTAGCTGTGCCTTTCTTTCATCTCTGTATCCCCAGAACCTACTGAAGGGCTTGACTAAAGGAGATGCCCAGTCAATATCGGATAAACGTGTCATCAAATCTTTCCTGCAGCTCTGGGCTCTCCTTACCTTTTCTGCCACCTTTGCTGGGGCTCTGGGCTCTCCTTAGCTTTTCCGCCACCCTTGCAGTTCTCAAAGCCAACTGAGAAGTTGAGCGACAATGAACAGTATCCAGAAGGCTGCTCTGGTTTTCTGTCCTTAACCCAGGGACCTTTGCACCAGATTCTGAAAGCCCTGATACATAATACAGTGAGCTGGCTGGCTGGAGAGACAGAGGGATTCTGTTGACCAATTTCATCGGAGTCTACATCTGAGACTTAGATGGAGAGCAGACCCACAGCTGCGCTCCAGGAATCCCATGCTGAGGCCAGGTCACGGACTTGTGCTCAGTCAGGCCTGGGTTTCTGTTTCACATCCTGCACCAGCTGTGCCTTCTGCCATGTCGTCTACCTCTGTGTCCTGGTTTTCTCTAAAATAGAGCCTGCTTCCAGGCTGCTGCTGGGAGTCAGGTGAGAGAGTGGATTGGAGCATCTTCACCAAGGCCAGCTTGGTGGATGTGGGTGCTCACTGCCCACCCTGACATCTGGGAGGAGTTCTCTGCCCTTCACCAGTGATGAAGTGTTGCCACTACGGGAGTGCGTGTGGCTGAGTGTGCCTCTCTCCTCCCTGGGTGCCTTTGTCCTCCCTGCTTCACTATTACCACCTCAACTTTCCCAAGAGGTTGTTGGGCTTCCCGCTCAGCTGGGCAGCATGGCTCAAACATTTGGCATTTCAGGCATGGAAAGTTTTACTTTCTCTGAACTGTTTCTGCTCAGTGCTGAATTTTCTCCTGTCAGTTTCTAGGCCAGCGAATTGGCAGCTACATCTCACCTCCAGATTAAATTTGGCAGAGAACCCAGCAAACCTGCCTGACAAAGTGCCCACTGTTCCTTTCACCCACCCCAAGGGATTCTCTTCTTGATGTTTTCTTTTGATTTCTTCTGACAGTGTTTCCAATCTGCCTGGGCACAGGAACTCAGATTTGGAAGTGGCCAGTGGGTGTCATTCAAGCGCAGTGCCTCTAAGCCAGATCTTCAGCCTCCACTTGAATGCTTCTAGTGACGTGGCACTCACTACTGCCAAGTTAGACTTTTTATATTTCAGACACTCCAGTGATTGTCATGTATCCCTTTCCCCCGCCTCTGTGGATGGGCGAGCCTCAGACCCTATTCACTTCTGGGGGGGCCATTCTGAGCCAATGTATCAACACTTCAGGTCTTTAAGAAGAGTGATTGTATCTCTCCCTGACCACCTCCCACCCTCTGGTCAAGTTTTCTCTATGCTGAAAAAAGATCCCCTCCCTTGGGATGAGTCATGTCAAATCCCTTCCCCATCCTGATGAACACAATACTTTAGGGAAAATCTGAGTAGTATGAACTATAGGAGGAGCTATCACCTCCCTTGTTCTGTGCATGATACCTCTATTAATGCATCTTAAATTTGAGCTTGCTGGTTTGGCTCACATTACACTGTGGCCTTGGATTGAGCAGCTGTGCTAATATACCAGTTTTCAAGGTGTCTGTGCATTTGGAGTCCACATCTGATCCATGTTACAGAAACAGAAGCAGCCTACCCCTGACTTACATGTATCTCTTAGCTACAGAACAAATGCTGTTTTTACAAATTTCTATTCTGGCCCAAGAGAAGGGAGCTAACATTTACAAGCCCAGGCATCTCACCCTGTGCTAAGTACTACCATTATTACCATCTTACAGATGGATTAACTGAGGTCAATCAAGCCAACGGTACACAGCTACTAAATGTCAGAGCCAGGCTCCAAAGACACCTTGGTGACACTGCCTTGCCCTCATCCAAGCCTCTTCACTTCCCTTGAGTCTCTTTCCTTCCTGTGATTTTTCTTTTCTTTTCTTTTAATCCCTCCCTGTTTTGACAGGTCTTTGTTCCCCTGGTGATTTGCCTGGCTATTGCTAGGCTAGCAGTTCTTAAAATGTGGCTTGAGGACCACTTTCGGGGAGGGAGGCGGGAATGTCTATAAGGTCAGAACTATTTTTGTAATAACACTAAGACTCTGCTCTCATAGGTATAGTGGAGTTTCCCAGAGAATACGTGACATGTGATATCACAACAGATTGAATGAAGGAGCAGGTGTGAGAATCCAACTGTCTTCTGTTAAGCCAGACAACAGAGAGATTTGCAAAAATCACATACACCCTTCTTTCACTAATTTTTTAAAAATTATTTTTATAAAGATTTTTTTTAAATTTTAACATGTAGTGGGTTTATTTTAAATGAATTAATATTTTTTTAGATTTCGAATTTTAATTTCTAATCTAGTAACTATTGATAGCTAGAACTCACGTGAACAGAAACTCTGGTTTCTCAATTTTTAAGAGAGGGAAGAGATCCTAAGACCAGAAGGTTTGAGAACTGCTGTGTTAGGTGATGGTTTTTCTACTTCAGACTTGATAAGTGACCCAGAAAACACTGCTTGGGAAGGTCGCTGGGGTGCTGGTGACGTGTTACCTACCTGCCATCTGCTGCAGCCACGATTGGGATGTCAGATACCTGGAGCTAGTTTGATACCCGTCTGTCATACTGCCCTCCATTCCCACTGGCAAGATAACAGACTCTCAACTCTACTTGGCTTTCAATGCCCTTTGCAGACTTGCTCCAAATTCCACCTTCAGCCTGTCTCCCTCCCTCTCCACATCCAGCAAGACTTCATTATCCAGGCCTTTCCACACCTCCACACATTTAGATGTGCTAGCCACTGCCTAGAAATTCCGTATGTCTCTCTCCTCATCTGAACTCATACTCGACCTTTAAAATTCACTTCGGTGGTACGTGCTCTATGAAGGCTTTCCTTGCCCAAGCCCAGCAGAAGACTACTCCCTTGTTCACTCTCTGAACATGTAGTCCACACATTGTATATCTGACCATCGTTATTTATTTGCACATTTTTTTATGGACATGTGTCAAAGCAAAAAGCAAAACTTGCCATATCGTTCAGTGGCAGTAGAAGCTCAACACCCATGGCTAAGGAGAACTGAAAGGAACTGTGCTTTGCTGTCTTGGCTGCAGAGATGGGGTGGAAGGAGGGTTGGTCTGACATTGTAGAGGGAAAGCTCACGTGAGTGATGGGGAAATGCCAGGACCTGACAGAACAGACTGGAAAGATGTAGGGAAAAACTCCACTGTGCCCTGACACGCCCCCTTGTGGTGAGGGAGAGACATGTTTCAGGTGGGTGGGTAAAGCAGCACCTATGGGACGTGGAAGAGTTGAAGCAACCGATGGGAAACCAGGCTAGGGGGAGGAAGGGAAGTGGCTGATCTAGAAAACCCAGTGATACTGGCCCTCTATTGCCCAAGCTGTGCAGGGGAAAGGATATTCATTGAGCTCCTAATGCAAAGCCCAGCATTAGACACCCCCTTGGGCCTGCAAAGAAGGATTAATGAGGCGGGGCCCCAGACCTCCAAAAGGATCACCATTTGAGAAGGGGACTTGTGCAAGTTCTCAGGGACAGAAGGGACTGGGGGTATCTGCCCATGGAAGAACCAACTACAAAATTCCAAAGGAAACTCGGGAGTTAGAATGTGGAAGGACATCTTCCCGAGTGCTATCTAGAAATGGAGGCGGGAGGGACTTCTCCAAGGCCAGGGTCTGTGGTGAGCAGAGGGGGAGGTGCGGGTGCTGGAAAAGAGGAGTCCTCGGGCAGAAGGAGCCTCCTAGCGCTGCAAGAGCCGACTCTTGATGGGCTGCTGCTTCTCAGCTAGAGATGGTGGAAGCTGCTCCCAGACTTTGGTGCAGAGAGAGGCACATTCTTGGGGCTTGGCACACATTGCCAGGTGTCTGCCATTGGTGCTCTGTCTGGGTGGTCTGTCCTGAGCTGACTCCTCTAATGACAGACCTCCAGTGGGTTGACCGGTGTCTATTCATGTGTTTAGATCGCGCTATTGATTGATTGATTGATTCATTCATTCCTGTAATATTTGTTGAGCACTAAGAGCCAGATTGAGTACTGGACAGAGGATGAGGACTAAGGGCCCAAACCCTGCCCTGGAGAGTTTTGTGACAGAGCTTTACCCCACCATAGAAAGTACCATAGCAGATGCATAACCAGCACAAAGAGGGGACTTACAGGGGAGTCAGCGAGAAATCAGGGGAGGCTTCATGGAGCAGGAGATAGGTGAGCTGGGCTGCGAAGGTTGGATAGGAGTGCACACAGCAGGAGAAATGGGAGGAAATGTGTCCCAGGCTGAAGGAACAGCGCATACAAGGCAGACCAGGTAAATCTGGGGATGATGAGACTGTTAGCGAGGCTCAGGCATTGGCCTAGGAGGTGGGAGGTTAAGTTAGGACAGAGGCAAATTTATAAGGTGTTCTAATGCAATATAGGAGACGCACATTTGAGCTCAGGGTCAGTGGTGGGTGGCCAAATAGGTTCCGTGGACAGGCCCCAAGGCCTACTTCATTAAGGCCTTAAATATTTAATGAGCACCTACTGTATGCCAGGCAGAAGGAAGAGGCTGAACAGGCCACCTGCCTCTAAAGCTACCCTTTAATGTTTTACATTTGAAGGTTCTGCATTCGATTCTATTATGGATGGGGGTTGAGGGGGAGGTTATTGGTCAAAAAGAAACAAAAACCAAATCCGCAGCCTGTTCCTTCATTGGGGAGTGACTGCACGTTTTGTTTTTCTTGGTGAGTAGTGGTGGTGCGGGTAGTGTCATTTGTTTATTTTGTTTTTAGCAGGGGAGACAGATGTGGTCAGATCTGTTTTCAAAAAGATAAAAATAATTATGTGGCTTTCAGCCCTTCGTTGCAGCCACAGTACAGGAAGCAGGAAGCCCACTAAAAGGGCGGGGGCTGGTTATCTGGGCTCTGAGCTGAGGACTGGTCCTCTGGGCTACGCTGGATGTTCCCACAAGAAGACAATAGTGACAGATGATGTGGCTTCTTCCTTTGGTTCCAGCAGCCAGAAGGAAATGTCGGTTCCTTCTGGGAAGGAACTTGACCTCCTTTGAGACTGAGAGCCAAGGCAATCAAAATACCACCCCAACCCCTTTCCTTCCTGGGAAACCGACAACACTGAGGACAGCCTGGGCAAGTGGAAAGAGCCCAATCATGGAAATTGTGAAGATGTGGGTTCAAAACCTGGTTTGGCCACTTATTATCCATGTGATCTTGGACAACTCATTCGTATTTTCCAGGCCTGAGTGTCATCATCTGTAATGATAATAATTATTATTTACACCTACCTCATGTACCAGTTATTAAGTCATATTACAAAGCCAGAGCCAAAGAAGTAGCCCAGGACAAACCCGACACATGGAAGAAAGCAGAAAATCCAGGAAGTGTCTGAGAGCTTGATATGTGATAGAAGTGACTCAAGAATCAGTGGACAAAGGATGGAATATTTAGCCAATGGTGTTGGGGAAACTGGCTTGTATCTGGACAAAAATAAACTCACCTTATTATATGTGTGTGTGTCTTTAGTTAACTTTGGTTGACTAAAGACCTGAATGCAGCAGGTAAAATGATAAAACCTGATGAAAGGACGTTACTGACCTGGTTGAGCAGGAGCTGCCATGACAGGAGTCATACCGGCCACCAGGACTGAGACATTCAGTACAAAGAGCCCCATGGCCAGGACATCTGCAGAAGGCTGTTGGTCAAGCCGTGCAAGATTCTGCCAGGTGAACCAACTCCACCTTTCACCAGGTGGTGCTGAAGAGATTGTTCAGGAGTCACACCAACACGTCCCCTGTCCCTTTCTGGACCATTCGGAAGGGGAAGCTTCCTCGAGGGGAAGACAAAGCAGATGTGTGGTAGGGACTATAATGGATGATGTGTGTGTCCAGGAGGTGCCCAACCTGAAGGTGTGCGTGCTGCCCGTGAGCCTCTGAGCCCGCAGGCACATCCTCAGTGCTGGGGCCAAGGTCCTCACCTTGCACCAGGCGGCAATGGACTCCGCCATGGGCTGTGACACCATCATGCCCTCTGGTCCTTAAAAGGTACTCCTATGAGGCGAATGTTGTTATGCTTGATGTTGTCCCACAGGTCCCTTAAACTATTTCCATTGTTTTTTATTTGTTTCTCTTTTTGTTGTTCCAATGGCATGTTTCCTTCTACGTTGTCTTCTAAATTGCTGATTTGATCCTCTACTTCATCTAATCTGGTGATTCCTTCTAATATATATATATATATTTGTTGTTGTTGTTGTTGTTAAAATTTATTGAGGTGACAATGGTTAGTAAAATTACATAGGTTTCAAGTGTACAATTCTGTAATACATCATCCATATATCACATTGTTTGTTCACCACCCAGAGTCAGTTCTCATTCTATCACCATATATTTGACCCCCTTTACCCTCTTCTATTATCTCCCTCCCCACTTACCCTCTGGTAACCACAAAGCTGTTGTCTGTGTCTATGATTTTTTGTTTCTTTATTTGTTTGTCTTTGTCCTTTGTTGCCTTTATATCCCACATATCAGTGAAGTCATGTGGTTCTTGACTTTTTCTGTCTGACTTATTTCACTTAGCATAATAATCTTAAGATCCATCTATGTTGTCGCAAATGGCACTATTTCATCTTTTCTTATGGCAGAATAGTATTCCATTGTGTATATATACCACATCTTCTTTATCCAATCATCTATCGAAGGACACTTTGGTTTTTTCCATGTCTTCGTCACTGCAAATAAAGCTGCACTGAACATTGGAGCAAATATATATTTACGGATAAATGTTTTCAGATTTTTTTTTGGTAGACACCCATGAAAGGGATTGCTGGGTCATAAGGCAATTCTATTCTTAATTTTTTGAAGAACCTCCACACTGCCTTCCATAGCAGCTGCACGAATCTGCATTCCCACCAACAGTGTATGAGGGTTCCTTTTTCTCCACAGCCTCTCCAACACTTGTTATTGTCTTGTTGATGATAGCAATTCTAACAGGTGTGAAGTGAGATCTCATTTTGATTTTGATTTGCATTTCTCTGATGATTAGTGATGTGGAGCATCTTTTCGTATGTCCATTGGCCATCTCTGTATGTCCTTGTTGCAGAAAGGTCTGTTCAGGTTCTCTGCCCATTTTTTAATTGGATTTTTTGTCTTTTTGTTGTTGAGTTGTATGACTTCCTTATATAGTTTGGATATTAGCCGCTTATCGGAGGCACTGTTTGCAAATATCTTCTCCCATTCAGTTGGTTGCCTCTTTATTTTGTCGATGGTTTATTTTGCTGTGCAGAAGCTTTTTTAGTTTGATATAGTCCCATTCATTTATTTTAGCTTTTACTTCCCTTGCCTTTGATGTCAAATTCATAAAATCCTCTTTGAACCCAAGGTCCATAAGTTTAATACCTATGTTTTCTTCTATGCAGTTTATTGTGTCAGGTCTTATGTTTAGGTCTTTGATCCATTTTGAGTTAATTTTGGTACATGGTGACAGGTAGCAGTCTGGTTTCATTCTTTTGCATGTGGCTTTCCAATTCTCCCTGCACCATTTATCAAAGGGCTTTCTTTTCTCCATTGTATGTTTTTGGCTCCTTTGTCGGAAATTATCTTTACTATGAAATCTCAGAAAAAGAAATTTAAAACACAACAACAATTCCTCTTGCAATTGCAACAAAAAGAATAAAATACCTAGGAATAAACTTAACCACGGATGTGAAGAACCTATATGCTGAAAACTATAAGACATTTTAAAAAGAAATTGAAGAAGACACAAAGAAATGGAAAGACATTCCGTGCTCATGGATTGGAAGAATCAACATAGTTAAAATAACCATATTACCCAAAGCAATATACAGATTTAATGCAATCCCCATCAAAATCCCAATGGTATTTTTTAAAGAAATAGTACTAAAAATTATCAGATTTGTATGGAACCACAGAAGACCCTGAATAGCCAAAACAATCCTCAGAAGAAAGAACAATAATGAAGGTATCACAATGCCTGACATCAGCTTATACCAGGGCAACAATAACCAAAACAGCATAGTATTGGCAGGAAAACAGACACACAGACCAATAGAATAGAATTGAAAACCCAGAAATAAACCCACATAAATATGAATAGAGAATCTAGTGTATTCTTCATTTAAGTTATTGTATTCTTCACTTCTTACTTGTTCTTTTTATGGTTTCTATGTCCTTATTTATGCTTGGTGTCTCTGTTGAAATTCTCACTAAGTTCCTTAAGCATTCTTATCATCAGTGTTTTAAACTCTGTCTCTGGTAGGTTGGTTGCCTCCATTTCATTTAATTCTATTTCTGGAGGTTTCTCCTGTTCTTTGACTTGGGACATGTTTCTTCGTTTCCTCGTTCTGTCTGCTGCTCTGTGCTTGCTTCTATGTATTCGGTGGATCTGCTATGTCTCTCAGTCTTTGCTGGGTGGGCTTATGTACCATGTTTCCCTGAAAATAAGACCTAGCCCGACAATCAACTCTAATGTATCTTTTGGAGCAAAAATTAATATAAAACCCAGTATTATATTATATATTACATTACGTTACATTATATTATATAAGACCTGGTCTTATATTATAGTAAAATAAGATCGGGTCTTATATTAATTTTTGCTCCAAAAGATGCATTAGAGCTGATTGTCCGGCTAGGTCTTATTTTCGGGGGAAACATGGTAGTATATGTCCTATGTGGTCCAATGGCACAGTCTCCCTGATCTCCTGTGTGCGTGTTCCAGGAGTGTCCCTTGAGTGTGTTGTGTGATGGTGCCCTCCTGTAGGCCACACATGTGGACAGGGACAACAATGGCTCCTGTCCCTCCAGCTCCTGCCCCACAGCCACACAACTCATTTCCTCCCCACATGTCTCTGTGCCTCCCGAGCTGCCGCCCCTCCACCAGAGACCAGGTGATTGTATGCATGCAAGTGAGTCTGTGTGTGGGCTCTATAAGCGGGTGTCTGGGTTTTCCAGCTACCCCCTGCCCCATCGAGATGGGCAGAATCCTCACTGATTTTCACTGCCAGATGTCGTGGGAACTCCTTTTCCTAGCACAGAATCCCTGGGCCTGGTAGCCCAGCATGGGCTTCCCTCTTCAGGGAACTGAAGATGGCTGCCACCAGTACCAGGCCTGTGGTAGCTCTGCAAAAAAGCCAGGACACACCGAGGCCTACTGCCACCTGCTGGCTCTCTTAAAGCTCAGCCCCTGATAAAGCCTTGTGCGGTACACAAGTTGAGTGAGGCAGGGTTGCGGGGATTCACTAGAATGGGAAGAGTTGTCATCAACAGGTTAATGTAGATTCTGGTTTGGTGCCAGTGCTAAGCCCGGAGCTACTCAGAGCACACCAAGGCCAGCTGCTGCCCACCTGGGTCCTGTAAACTCTGATAGTTTTTCAAGAAAGAGGGCAATGTGGGCAGGGCTGGCTGTTCTTGGGGAAAGTGTCTCAGGCATTGGGGAAGTTGGGTAGGGCAGGGTCCCAAGTGAGTCAGCAGGGCAGAGCTGCAGAGTTCACCAGGCCAATCAGATTAAGATTTGTCCATGACGGGGAGGGCTCAACACAGGAAAGATGGCGCCTGCCTGCCAGCTACACAGTAGAAGAAACCCACACAGGGAAAATGGCGACTGTCCTCCAGCCCGTGCCTTGAAGCCACACACCTCTGTCTGCCCCCATATGCCTCCAATGCCCCCCGAGTTACTGTCTCTCCACCGGAGCCCAAGGTGAGTGCCTGCGAGCGAGTGAGTCTGGGTGCGGGCTGTTTAAGAGGACGCCTGGGTTTCTGGCCACCTTCCGTCCTACTGGGATGGTCAGAAGCCCCACTGTTCTTCATAACCAGTTGTTGTGGGGGCTCCTCTTTGCAGCACCAGTACTCTGGGCTGGGGAGGCTGGTGTGGAGCTGGGGTCTTTCTTTCCTCTGGGGTAATCTTCATGGCCAAGATAGCCCTCCTGGTTCTCAACCACCACATGGAGGTTTGGGGCCAGCCCATTCCGTGTCTCCACCCCTCCTACTAGTCTCGACGTGCCTTCTTATATCCTTAATTATAAAACTGATGTTCAGCCAGACTTCAGATGGTTCTCCAGGTTAGTTGTTCTATAACTAGTTGTAATTTTAATGGGTTCACGGAAGGAAGTAGGCACAGTGTTTATCTACTCCGCCATCTTGGATCTCCCCCCGATGACTCTGAGGTTGATTGTTCTATAATGTATTTGTAATTTTGGTGTGATCCTGGGATGCAGTGGCATAACATTTACTTAATCCGCCATCTTGGACCTCTCCCATGAATTTTTAGTTTTTAAAATAAAATCTTCTTGGAGTAATTTTAAACTCTCAGAAAAAGATAATGCAGAGAGCTCCTGCATGCTCTTCGCCCAGTGTTCCCTGATAATGACATCTTAGATAATCATGGTACATTTATCACAACTGAGAAATTAACACTGGTACTTTACTGTTACTAAACCACAGACTTTATGTGGATTTCCATTAATGTCCTTTTACTGTTCCAAGATCAAAAACTGCCTTGCATTTAGCATCACAGAGATTTGGACACTTACGTTTAAATTTTTGACCTGTCTGCTTTACTGCCTGATTTTCCCACAAAGGTTTTGCAGCCAAAAACCATTCAGGGGCCACTCACTGCCCCAGGTGTGTGAGGGAAGCCCCAGAATGAGGCATTTGAGTACTCACTGTTTTCTGTGTCTCCTTGCTGCTGGGGTGTGGAAAAACTCCCAGCAGGCCCAACTCAGTAATGTGCTTGTTTGGATTAGGCCGATCAGCTGTTTCCTGGAGCTCTCCTGTGAGCATGTGGGGGCAGGTGCTGTGTCAGGGCCCCCTGAGCTTCTTCAGGCTTCTCCAGGTACTACCAGTTAGCATACGCCTTCTTTCTGACCCACCATCGCCTAGGCTCACTGGCCCTGCAGGTGTGGCCTGAAGCAAAGAGGAGTTAAACAGGGGATCCCTGTTCTCGCCCCCACTCCAGTTGGCGACCTCACAGACCTCATAGATGCTGGTTGTGTGTCTGCTCTGGGCCTGAGCCCCATGGGCAGCTGCGCTGAGTACACCACCTTTACCCTAAGGAATGAAAGAGAGAGACTGAGCTTTGCTGGCTGGGATGTGGAAAAGATACAGATGACCGCACTCCATTCCCAGCTTTGCCACTTCTGAGACCTTTGCATTGTTCCAGGTCCAGTTTTCTCATGGAACCAGCTAGAACAGCTTCTTGCTTAGTGGTTAAAGAGGGCAGGCTGAAGCCAGATGATTTGGGTCTCTGCTGTTTGTCAGCTGTGTGACCATTGTCGTGTTACTTAACCTCTCTGTGCCTCAGTTTCCTCATGTGTCACTTAGAGAGCGTAACATCCACTTTATATGGCTCTTGTGAAGATGAAGGGAATTAACAGATGAAAAGCATCTAGAACCATGTCTGGCATGCATAAACTCTCAACAAATATTAGTTACTATCATCTAATTCACATGGACATTTAGAGAGAATCAAATGAGATTATTGTAAAAATGCATTGGAAATGGCAAAGCGTGCTGAAAAAAATGGTGTTACTATTTTTAAAAACTGCTTTACTGTATCCGGTGACACAAGTAGTCCATAGAAAATCATTTTGTCTAAACAGTGGCCTGAAACTTTCCTGATCCACTGCTCCCAGGGCTGTTGTGAGGATTAAGTGAGGAATTTCACGTAGAGAACTTAGCCCGGTGCCTGCACCTAAGCACCTAACAGACGTCAGATACCATGATTGGCATAATGAAAAGTAACTGTAATTGTTCCCGTTGCCATTGATGTCGTCAGCTGTGCCTGGGTATAGCCTGGCTCGCAGATGTGGCCCAGGCAGAGCTCCAGCTCCAGGGAACTGGGGTAGACTAAGGCGGGGCGCCCCTAGGGCTGCGTTTGCTTGGAAGCTGCTTCTCAGTGTGTGCTTCTCTGCGTGCATGTAATGCCATAATTGCGGCCTTCCCAGCTGTCAGCCATGGAGGCGGCCCAGAAAATGAGGTTGGCTCTGTAAATATTGAGCCAAATTATGCAAATGAGCTCCACAAGAGACTCAGCTGCAGAGACAGGGTCTGATTGGTGCCCTGCTTGCAGGAGACCCCTCTCCTGCCCCCCAATTGCTCTGTCAGCGAAGGCAGCAGCCTGGAGCCAGGCAGAGAGACTGGGGCTGCGATGGAGCTGTGACGAGGCCTGGGTTGCCTCTGCCCACTCTTAATGGATGGCCTGCTCCAGCTTTTTGGCTGAGGTTGGTGGAGAATGATGAAGTTGAATGGTGGGGGTAATGGTATTTCATCCCTGCCATATCCTCATCTCACCCCGAAAGAGGTTGCCTTGGCAAGTAAATCTTTGAGGACACAAACCTGGGTAAGGTGCTGACTTCTCTCTGTGTGCCCAGTTGCAGGTGGGAAGTAGGATGGTGGCATGGTATGAGTTCCCCACTTCCCCAGAGTAAAGCATTTCAGTGGCTCTTCCCTCCTGGCAGGCTGAGGTCCTGAAAACCCCTGTGGTGGCCAAGTTTACTGTGGAGGAACTCAAGATTCTAGAAACATGGGTTAGGGAACAGAGTGGGGCAAGGCAAACTCTGAAGCTCTTTTGTGGTCATGGAAGGGAGGAGTCCCTGTGACCTTCACAGGGATGAAAATACATCTGGGCCCATCTGGTGAGAATGGGTTCATGTGTGAAGTTCACGTAGGTGAGGGTATTTGGCTGAAGGAGCAGGGCAGGTTGCAATGAGAGTTTCGGGAGAGCCAGGACAGGACACATGCTGGGGTGGGGTGGCCAGCCTGGCATCTCGGGCCCAGGCCGCAATCCTTCCTGGAGACTGCACCCCAAGGGGTTGGGGAGACAGGCTGAAAGTGTACAGGGGCACAAGCAACATCCCATCTGGATGCCCAAGTGAAACAGGACGTGGGGGAAGGAGACTTCTCAGCTTCTTCATGGGCAGCGGCGCGGACTTAAGTGACAGGGTGAGCAGGGACTGAGTGCCGCCTTGGAAACACAGCATTTCATGCTTTGTGTGTCCTGGAAGAGGATCCCCTGGGGTGGGCCTGGGTGCTCTCAAAGGATACCTGCCTCAGTGGCAAATCATAGCCCAAAGGCAACGTGGGCATTGCACCTCACCGGAGGAGCTGGAGCAGAAGAGCCTGGGAGAGGTGTTTGTGAATTCTCATGAGTCAGCCAAGGACGTCTGTCCAGAATAAACAGTGAGACTTGGGGTGGGTGGAAAGGCTCAACTCCTGGGTCAGCAAGTAAGGGCATTATATTATGTTAGTTTCTCATTTCTGCTGCAACGAGTCACCTGCAAAAGTAGCAGCTTAAAATATTTATTACCTCACAGTTCTGGACATCAGAGGGTCTCCAGAGGCAAAAATCAAGGCATCAACAGGGCTGTGTTTCTTTCTGGAGACGCCAAGGGAGAATCAATTGCTTTGCCTTTTCCATCTTCTAGAGGCCGCCTACCTTTCTTGGCTTGTGGCCTCACCACTCAGGCCTCCACTTCCATTGTCACACCTCCTTCGAAAACTCTGACACTCTTGTCTCCCTCTTATCATGACCATTGTGACTACACTGGGCCCACCTGGATTATCTCCTTCTTTGAAGGTCAGCTGATCAGCAGCTTTAAACCATCTGCATCTTTAATTCCCCTTCACCACATAACGTACCATATCCACAGGTTCTGGGGACTAGGACATGGAGATCTTGGAGGAGCTATTATTCTGCATATCACAGACATAAACTGAAGAAATTGAGTTATTACTGTTCAGTGTAACCCCAGACTACCCATGGTTGGCAAGGCCTAGGGAAACTAGGTTATGCTTAGAAATTTTTATGTTCATGAAAATAAAACGATGATGGCATATTAAGCAAAGTGAGTGCTGGTGACATGTTATAGATGTAAAATTAGAAATTGTGGTACCATGTTGTTATTTTCTATGTATTCTCTCTTGTTTGGTACAAACTTTAGAGAATCCTTTTCCTCCATGGTTTTAGTAAGAAACCTAGTAACTGGTTTTACTGTTGGCTTTGTTTCAGACAGGCCCCACGAAGAGGCAGATTTTCATTTTCTTGTTTTAGTCTGATCCTTCCTCCCAATAATCAAAACCTTTCTGATTATACACCTGAATGTTCCTAGGTGTTTCTACTCGCAAATTCATAAGAGATCATCTTCATCTGAAACGATCTTAGCAGTGGGAACGATAGACTGATAAATCCAGAGAAAACAGAATTATCCATAAAGAAAACTTGCATTTGGGAAGAGAAACAGATGAGTTCATCTGACAACAAAAATCTTATTCTTGCCGCCAGTCAGTGGTAGGGTAGCTGGAGGCACCCAGGAAGTTCTGTTTCTTTTCTATCCTGCCTAAAATAGCCTCAGATTTAGAGTTCTGGTTTGATCTCCATCATGGAACTCGCCCCCCGCCCCACAAGCCAAAAGCCAATTTTGTTATCAATTGACCCCCTGTACTGGTCAGGTCCCTCTTTACCTCTCTCTCTCGGCTTATCTCTCCCCACACCCCCTCAGGCCACCTGCAAGGTCCAGGCGCATGGGAAGAGCCATCATTTGGGGAAAACCCCAGCACTCTCACACCTGCTGGTCTTGGCAGCCTCTCCCTTGTTTGTCTGACGCGTCATCCATCAAGCCCCAATTCAACATGTCAGCCGTTGTGTGCAAAGCACTGCTCCAACCTCAAAGATTGGTGAGCCTAGGCCTCTGTCTGCCCTGAGCAAGGGAGGACAACTGGGTCCAATAAGTTAGTTTTTAAAGTCATCAACGAGAGCCTTTACTGCTCACACCCGACAATCGCTGTGACGGGTGAGCTGTGTGCATGTCTCACTTTCTCATGGCTGCTGTGCTCTTGCAAGGATTCTATAAGTCAAATCTTATCATCTCCACTTTTTAGCTGGGCAAAGTTTAGAGAGACTGGGAATGTGCTCTAAATGACAGAGCTGATAAGTGCCAATGCCAGGTCTCAATGCCTGTCTGCTTGTTCCCACACCCATGGCTTCAACCTCTGCACACTAGAGGCAGAAGCTAAGAGCACAGGCAGTCCATAGAGGTGGCCTGGTACAGTAGACCAAGATTGAGAACTGGCACAAGAAAACCCTGGTTTAAGTCCCAGCAGAGCCAATTGTCTGCTGTGGCATCTTGGGCAGGTCACTTGGCCTCTCTGAGCCTCACTCAGCTTCCTCACGTCTGTGTCATCCGCATGTTGTGAGAATCAGGTAGGTGGATAAGCCCATGAACGCTCAGGTGATCTTTCTCAACCGAGCATGGGGGGATTATTATCAAGGGGCATTGGGGAAGGCTTCTTGGCAGCGGTAGCAACACAGATGCAAAGAACAGACAGCCTCTGTCCTGACGCCCCGGGGGCAGACACCAGGCAGATAGGAAGAAGGCACAAGAAGAGGCCCAGCTGCACAAGCAGCGGCCTTCTCCAGAAGTTTTCCCAGATGCCGCAAGAACATAAGTGGGACAGCCCTCGGCCACATCCCACTGCTCAGGGGATCAGCTCTGCTCCGCAGGAGAACAAAAAGCCTCTGGGGAGAACAATCCAGGCTTGCTAAAATGATAGGTCGGTGTGGGCGGTGAGTGCTCCCTCTAGGGAAGGATTGACAATGGGCCACATTGTCATTGAGCCACATGGTGAGCTCATTCCGTGCATGGAATGCCCAGCTGAGGGGCCTGGGTTCTGACAGATTGCGGGGTCCCAGTCCAAGCTGCGCTTAGTGTCTGAATCCTGGGCTCTCAGCTTCATCATTTGTAACACAGGGTAATATCTGTTCTACTACCCACTTCACTGTGGTAGGAGGAGTACATGGAATTAAGAAACTCAAAATTACTTATAACGTGTATACAAAGTACCAACTCAGGAAACCATAATTGTGGTCTTCTGTAGGATGGGAAACTGGGCAGCTGGGTGACAGGAGTGGCAAAGGGACTTTTCGTTGTATACCCTTTGTACATTTTGGTATATTGAACCATGAGAAGGCATTACTTAATGAAAAAATGAACTTAGAAAAGACCTAGTAAAGTCAGTAAGAAGCTCAAAACCAATAAATGCAAATAATAGGCATTACCACCATGAGTACCCGTGTCTTCATTATTTAAGAAGCTCTCTTCCCATTGTCTTCCTAGTTCACACTTACCAGCTGCTAAGGGAACTAGGTTCTCCCTCTCGAAACTTCCTGGTTTCCCACTGCCCCACACCATCTTCCCAAAGCAGAGTCAGAGTTCTTGGAGAAAGTGGGTAGAGAGATTTCAGCTTAATTTAACCAACCATAGAATGGTTAGCAGCCATTTAAGAAGAGTTGGAGCCCTTCCAGGTGACCTGAAGGGATTTCCAGGAGTGCTGTTGACAGAGAAAAGCAAGATGCAAGGAAACAAGTGATCTCATTTTCTAAAACAAAGGCCAATAGTATAAAGATACAGACAACAAACTGTATCGGTTTGTATGGGGGCGGAAAAAAGGAAGGACTCACACCAGATTATCAACAAGGATTGCCTGCGGGGTGTAGAGAGGGTGGGGGATGGTAGTGAAAGGTATCCATGATTCTAAAAAATCAATACCTTCTCACTTACGAGAATTTACATATACACTTGTGTCATGAATGCATAAAGAAGTTCAAGAAAAGCTGATAACCAATATCAATGGCAGTTAGCTCAGAGTGGTGAGATTTTAGGTGATATTTGTTGTCTAGATATTCAGATGAATAGTTCTAATTATTAATATGTGATCAGAAAAAAATCTAATTTTAATGGTGAAAGATAATCAAAATGAACTAAATAACTGATACGTGCCACTTTAACAGTTGGAGTTCAAATAAGCTCAGATTTCTTTTAAAATTCAAATGGAATGATTCCAAGACTGCTTATGAAGACGTCTTTCCCCCCCCTTTCTGGTTCCCCCTACTCTGGTAAATTCAAATTCCAGAAGCAGTCTTGGGGTGTTCTTGCTGCCACCTGTGGGCAGCACCTGCCTGTGCCAGCCTCAGTCTGGTTGGCTGCAGGGGCAATGACTGTCCATGGCGGCCACCATGCCACCTTCTATGCAGCCTGCCATTGCTCTCTCTTGACCCAGCACCTCCTTGAAGTTCTCAGACGTCTGGCACTCTGTCTGCTGATTGCCGACACTAGTGCTCAGGCCCCAGGCCATACCTCAGAATGGAAGGCCATTCTCCCTTCAGTGTCACCCTCAGAGGAGGGACCCAATGCAGAAGCCAGCTTCCTGGGAACAGTGCTTTAGTGATCTCAATCTCTCTCTCTCTCTCTCTCTCTCTCTCTCTCTCTCTCTCTCTCTCGGCTCACTGCTCCTAGACTGGTCCGTCCTACCACCTGGGAGGGTGAGTGCCCGCTCTCAGTCAGCAGCTTCAGTCCCAGCTGTCCTTGTAGCTCAGTGGTGAGCCTGCAATCCATCGTTAGACCTGTGCCCCTACCCTGTTTCCCCGAAAATAAGATCTAGCCGGACAATCAGCTCTAGTGCATCTCTTGGAGCAAAAATTAATATGTCATATTATAGTAAAACAAGACCGGGTCTTATATTAATTTTTGCTCCAAAAGACACATTAGAGCTGATTGTCCTGCTAGGTCTTATTTCCGGGGAAACCCGGTAGGAGCTAGGGACTCCACTGAAACAGCAAAGCCACAGTGCTGTGGGAGGCATGGCTGCCAACAGCCTCTCTCCAGACACAGAGGACAGGGATTTCACTCTGCTCCCTGGAGGTATGTCCTTTTTCTCTCTTCCATCTTCACTTCTGCCGCAGAAGACAGCCATTTGGGCAAGAACACAGTCGCTCAGCTGCTCCTGGGCTCAATCTCTTCCTCCAGAATGTACCAGGACACACATGCTTTCCTCCCCTCCACAGGCTCATTAGCCAGTCCCTGCACGGAGGCCAGCAGCTGTCTCAGACTGGGTGGGTTAGGGTTAGGGTTGGCATTATGGCTGTAGTTCCCATTAAGGCCACGGTTAGGGTTCACCTGAAGGACAGGGGGGAAGAAGTAGGCAGGTCCAAAGTACGTTCTCCAGTCCAGCAGTGCAGCCAAAACCTGGCATTTTGATCCCCACCTAACTCGCGTGTCTATTTTTCAAGTGGCTCAGCTCTCAGGAAGCAAAGCCATGTGATTAGTCAGCCCCCCTGCCGCCCCCCGCCCCCCCCATCATCAGACCTCAACACCCTCCACCATGAGAACTGAAGCCATGCTCTCCCCAACCCTCACCTTCAAGCTCCCCCGATGAAGTCCCTGCCTCGTCTGGTACCAAGGGGCGCCTCACCATACATGCTCAGAGATGAGCAGCAGCTGGAACACCTACTGCTTTGCCCCTGGGCCCCATAGAAAGCTAAGAAAAGAAAATAGTCTGACTGTTGACACTTCCCAAGGTCTTTGTTATTCAGACATATTCCCGTAGAATGAAGGACTGAATTGATTTTTGGTCAGCTGGTTGCTCTAAACTTGTAGGGAAGAGAGCGCTCTGCTTATGCTCCCTGACTGATCCTCCCAGCAGCCCACGGAGAAGGCATCATTATTATTCCCCTGTGAAAAGTGACAGACTAGAGTCTGACAGGCAACACACCTTGGTAAGTGGCAGAGTCTTGGCCCAAGTCTTTCTGATGAGAGTTCATGCTCGTTGACCTAGGCTAAGTTGCCTCCTAGAAGCCGTAAAATTCCAACAGAAACCGCATATGTGAAATGCTAATGGGTATCAAAGAGAAAGATGCATTAAATTCATGAAAATTCACTTCACATGTAACTCCCTAGGAGTGGTAAGAACAGAGGTCGGACTAGCTGCCTTGAGGCTGACCTGCTCTGAAAGTCAAGTCTGAAGGTAAAACTTGAACGCCTGTGGATTCGAATGGTGTCACACTGCTGCCCACCCTCGTCAGGCCATCCAGGCGCAAGGCGCAACTTGCTTCCATGATCACCCCATTTCCTCCCTTCTTCACTCATCTCTCAACCAGCCTCTCATCTTCTGACATTTTTGTCTCTGGATCCCACACTGCCCCAGGGATTTGGCTGCAGCATCTGGGCCCTTAGTACTCCCTGAGCTTGTTCCTTCCCTGGGCCTCCCCATTTGCAGTGGCTGCTGCCGGGACCTCTTCCCCTTGGCAAGAGGAGGTATCCACAGCAACCCTGATTGCCATGCGAAGCCTCCTGAACTGCTGCCCATGCCCTGTCCTTACCAAGGCTGCCCCTCCTCCTGGCAAGCTTGCACCCTCCCACCCATGCCCCCAAAGTGATGGTCCCCTTGTGCTTTTCTGCACTGTGATGTCATCCTCTCCAAGAGCTGCAGAGGGGTGAGCTCAGGCCCAGCCAGCAGAGGATTTTCAAGGGCAGGGAAAAGGCGGTCGCCGCTGCCACTGCTACTCATATGGTCCATTTGCCCACGATGAACTGAGCCCACCAATCTAAGGCTGAGTGTGTAAATCACACGGTTTGAGGACCTCTCCAGTGGCAGTAATAAATCAAGCCTCTTGGACAGACTCACCCTTTGTCCCACGGATCCAAGCAACAGCCATCTGTCCTGTCCTCTTGTTTTGAAAGTGCCCAGGATTTGTTTAATCAGGTGTGGTAAGACATGCAGACAGGGCAGTGACTGTCGTGAAGGAAGACGTTTATACTGACGGTTCTCTAGAAACAGGCATAGCCTGCAAGGCACCAACGAAGGTCAGCCAGGAGGCAGAGGGAGCCCGGAAAGGAGGCATGAGCCTTGACTATGGTTTCCATGGGAAGGAACAGGCAAGGCAGGGTAAGCAGGCTGAGGATTGGCTGGTTGGAATAACTTTAGTAGACTCTGGGGTATGGGGGTGCGCAGTCCCTACTGCCTGGTACCTGGCTCTGGGATGATTTAAGCAGGTGAAGAGCTGGTTGGTTTGCATATGAAAGGCACACTCCCAGGTCAGTCACTTACCTTCTCTAGGAATGTACTAGTTCTGGGAGGGACAGTCCCTCCAGAGTCAGCAAGTTCCCAGCATGTCAAAAGATCAAAAATACAGAATGAAAAGACATGATTAAACACCTATGTCTCTGCCCTGAACCATTGGTTCATGTTGTACTAGACTTTCTCCATGAGATTTCACAAATCCTTTACTAGCAGTGAAGGATTGAAAACAATCATTTATTTAGTGCTTTCTATATGCCAGGCACTTAGTCATACGTGACTAAGTTCTACTCAAGGCAATATAAGTGAAAAGTGGTTTTTGCAACCCAGGAAGTATCAGTAAAGGAAGGGTGTGTGTTCTTCTCTTTTCTCCTTTCGTTTGACCGGAATGTGACGGTAATGGCTGGAGCTTGAGCAGCCATTTCAGTTAATAAGGAGAAAGCGTCTGTTAAGAATGTGAGTGCAACAAGATAGAAGAGGTCTGAGTCCTTGATGTCCACGGATTCACCGTGAAGTACCAGCTCATGCCTGTTAGATGGCTGGCATCAAAAGTACGAGAGAGAAGTGATGGCGGGGATGTAGAGAAAAGGGACCCTTGTGCACTGTTGGTGTGGTTGTAAATTGGTACAGCCACAGTGGAAAACAGTTTGGAGGTTCCTCAAAACATTAAAAATGAAGCTACCGTACGATCTAGAAATCCCACTTCTGGATAAAGGAAATAAGATACTGAAACGTTATCTGTACTCTCATGTTTACTGCAGCATGAGTCACAAGCCAAAATATAGAAACAACGTAAGTGTCTGTCAATAGCACATGGATAAGAAGATGGGAATGTATACACACAATGGAGTATTATTCAGCCAGGAGAAAGAAGGACGTCCTGCTCTGTTTGACAACATGACTAGACCTTGAGGGCATTATGCTAAGTCAGAGATAAGTCAGAGAAAAACAAATATTGTATGATATTAGAATAACAGCTAATGTTTGTAGGCTGATGAAAATGATCCAATGGAGGGAAGAAACTGATCCTGTAGGAGAGAGAAGGGAAGACTTACTAGGGGAATGATCTTATAACGCAGGAAGGGAGAGACTGCACATCAATCATCCCTCACCCTTGGTCTTCATAGTTGTAAGGTTGAATCGTTTTGATTTATTCAGTGTCATAGAGCCAGATGGCTTTTGAGTGCTGGGGCTATGTTTCTATTTCATGGATATCTCCACCCGGATAGGAAGGATTCTGGGAACTTGGAAGACAGTTTGAAGAGATGAAAGATAATCAGAATTTTCCATAGCACTTGCTTGAGCACCTGGACACAGATGTCTTTAGCTTCTTAGACATGTCTGTGCTGGGTTTGCCAAGTTCTTGGCTAACGGTTAGTGGGATTCTAACTCCCAGCCAGCAACATCACTGGGAACCCAAGTTTCATGTGCTACCTCTAATTACTGGGATTGTCTCTCTGCTGTCATTATGACAGAGGATGATATAACTGAAAAGGAGTAAGATGCCAAGAAGGTAGGAGTCGAACCTTGAGAGAAAGGTCTGCAGACCCAGGGAGGTGAGTTCCATGGAGAATAGGATGATTAATACGAGACTCTCACAGAGAGGTCAGGTGAGGTAAGGACTGAAAAGCACCCATTGGGTTTGGCAAAAGGAGGCTATCGATCTTTGTCAAACTAGTTTCAGTGGCAAGGTCAGGAGGACACAGATTGCTACGGGTTGAAGATGTGTGGGGGGCGAGGAAGCAAAGACAAAGTTTGAGGGATGTTCAGTTTGTGGCTGCAAAGTGAAGGAAAGAGATGGGAGGACGACTAAAGGGCAAGCTGGGGTGAAGAAAAGTTATTTCAAGATGGGAGATATTTGGAGGGTTTATAAGCAGAAAGGAGGGACCCGGGAGGGGGAAGGACTGGAGATCAAAGATAGAAAGACAGGGAAGTAAAAAAAACAGAGTTTTGAAGGTGATGGAAGGGATTCCAGGCACAAATAAGAGGAAGGAACGAAGATAAGCAAAAGTACAGAGGTATTTTGAGATGGAGAAAAGTGGGGTGTTCACTTGGTGTCAGAAGGAGACAAAGTTCTGTAGGATGAGTGACACTAGGAAATGTTTGGGGTGTGAGAAAACATTTTTGAAAGACTAGAGCAGCGAAGGTGCAAAGGCTAAATAAAAGGATTTTGGAGCAACGTCATGGGCCTACAGACTCCGTCAATATGACTTTATAGCCTGGTGATGTAGTCTGCTTCTCCAGAAAGAGGCAAGTTGGTGTGGCAGAAGGACAAGGGGCAGTAACACAAGATCCCCAGATTAGGATTAATCAAAACTACACAAAAGGAATCTGTCAAGTATTAGGAATGCATTTCGACCCACCCAGAGATAGCCCCTAAGAATCAGGCTTACCATCCTTGCTCTCTCTGACCTGTTGAGATGAGATGGATGACAGAAACTCAACTTCCTTTCTCTGTCAAAGAAAAAATTGGGGAATCAGAGAGGAAATATTCAGAATAGTTCCACTTGGCTCAGTCATAAAAATAATTCAGCCAATGTGGGTCTCTCTGTAATAAAAACAGGCCAAAGATTTTTCTTTGAACACAACAATGCCAGGGTGATAGCATTACGAGGAAAAGTTTCAATATTTTCTTCATAGAATAAATATATATTCATCCTATGAGACAGGACTGTTACCTTTGGAAGCAGGTTAACAGTTTCAGTGGTAAGGGGTGTTGCCCTCAGGTAATTGAAGAGAGTCTTGCAAAACTTTCTCTATTGGGGAGATCGACCTGCAATGGGCGACTCTAAGCCTCCCCACCCTGTCTCCTTCCAATTAACAAACTGATTCACAAAATAGGTAGAGGAGTGTTTCCAATAACAATTGGTGAGACTGGGGGTTCCAGAGTTTGCAAGATGCAAGAACTGAGAGTCAGGAGGATGGAATTGCCTAAGTCAGGGATGTGGGGACACTGAGTTGAGGGATGGCTTAAACAGAGTAGGTGGGAGGAATTGGATAAAGAGAAATTGAGGACTCAGAGAAAGACGGGGACTGAGGGTGTGTCTATGCGGACACAGGACCAGCTCCATGGGCCTGTGACCCAGACAGTCACACAGAGCCTCCTGCTTAGAAGCAGCCTGTGCTTGGTTTAATCCTTTGATGTCACTTTCTTGAAATGCTAATTTTTGAACAAGGGGTCTCACATTTTCATTTTGCACCAGGACCTGCAAACGATGTAGCTAATCCTGTGGGAAGGGTTCTAAGAATCCAAACAAATTGGTTGAAGTCACCACTAGTGCTTTGGGTGGCTGGTGGAGACCTCAGCAACAAAACCAATTGTACATGACCAGGCAGAAAGCACCAAACAGCCGCCGACATCTCCTCCAAGACAAGGGATGCTCAGCTTGTCTTCCTCAATATTCCCCCTCAGAATAATAGGGAATGGCGATTTCCCCCCACCTGACACCCCCCATCATGACCCAGAATGGAATGGCCCAGCTACGCCCTGGTAACCAAGGTAATGCCCTCGTCCTAATCCTCAGTGATGGCATTGTGTGGTTGCCATGGCCAGAGATCTGTGTACCTCTGGGTTCCTTTGAAGTACTTCCTTAAGTTTCTCTCACTGCTCTCTGTCCTTCATTTAACAGCCATTTATTGTTATTTGTAATGTAACAGGGTGTTCCATCTCCAGTCCACCCACCAAGAGCTTAGCATGTCCCAGCTGCCTTTCAAGAACAGAAGAGCCCAACAGAGAAAGACCTGAAACGAAACGGAAGAAAGGAGAGGCAGGGTGTTCCACATACTATTTGCCCACTCCCTTTTTAATTCAAATTCAAGTTAAAAATTCCCTCATCTCATGTTCCAAGTTCACTAGTCAAAATGTAGCAATATATCTTGCAGTGTGAATTTAAAACTTTATTGTAAATTTTCACATTGGCGTCTACAGTGAATTATACCTTCTCCTAGGCACTGGTAGGGGCGGGAGGTACAAAATAATGCAATTGAGCCAATCACTGGACATGGTCAAAGACAGAAGAAACCTTGTATGAACATCCATTTCCATACATACTCGTGTAAAGAATTAGAACAATATAAAATAGAAAAAAATGAAATTCCCCATTTACATCACATCTCCACATCTTCCCCTCTCCTCAGCCACTATCAATAGTTTTGTGTACATTCTCCCATTCCTGTTGTTTTATATGTAAAGTATATATATCCCATATAACTTTTTAAACACATAACAAAATTTTAACCATTTTTAAGTATACAGTTTAGTGGCATTACGTACATTCATATTATTGTATAACCATCACCATCATCCATACCCTGAACTCTTTTCATCTTGCAAAACTGAAACTTTATATCCATTAAACAGTAATTCCACATTTCTCCCTCCCCCCAAACCCTGGTAACCACTGCTCTACTTTTTTTTTATCTATCTATCTATCTATCTATCTATCTATCTATCTATCTATCTAATCTATCTTCATTATCATTCATTCTTCCCTCAGGTTTGTCATAACATTTTTGTTTTTGTTTTTTTAATTTTTAAAAAGAAGCCATTCCTGGAAATCCCTGTGTGTACCATCCTGATCTCATTCCTATTTATCCTTCAACTATTCTCCAGAATTTAGTGTTTATCTTCCCACACAAGTTTTTACTACACTGCTCAATTTTCTGTCTCTATGATTTTGACTACTCCGAGTACCTCAATATGTCTCAGTCCATGTGGACTACTTTAACAAAATACAATCGACTGGGAAGCTTATAAACATCAGAAATGTATTTCTCCCAGTTCTGGAGGCTGGAAATCCAAGATCAAGAAGCCAGCAGATGAGGTGTCTGGTGAGAGCCAGCTTCCTGGTTCATAGATGGCTGTCTTCTCTCTGTGTCCTCATATGGTAGGAAGAGCAAAGGGAGCTCTGTGGGGTCTCAGTTACAAGGGCACTAATCCCACGCATGAGGGCGCCACCCTCATGACCTACTCGTCTTCTAAAGGTTCCATCTCCAAACAACATCACACTGAGGATTAGATTGCAACACACAAATTTATGGGGGATACAAACATTCAGTCTGTCGCATTGTAAAAGTAAAATCATACCGTATATATAGTTTGTGGTGGGCTTACTTCACTTAGCATAATGTCAAGGTTTATCCATGTTGTAGCATATGTCAGGATTTTCTTCCTTTCTAAGACTAAATAATATTCCATTATATGTATACACCACATTTTGCTTATTCATTCATATATAATTTTTTAAATAAAAAAATTTAATGGGATTATAATGTACACGATGTTCTGAATCTTACTATTTTACTTAATGACATCTATTTTCATTCTGGCTCATGCAGATTTATATAATTCTTTTTTAATGGTAGTCTATTACACCGTGCAGATGTACCATAGTTTAATCATTCTATTTTCCCTAGGTATTTAGGTGCTATACCGTGAATATTATCAACAATTCTATTACAAATATCTTGTTCATACATATTATGCCTGTGGGCAGGTGTTTTATCAGGGGAGTACTTAGAAGAGGAATTTCCAGATCCCAGGTTATGCTTATTTTTGCACTGCCAAGTTGCAATTCAAAAAGATCTTCACTAATTTCTTCTCCCACCAACAATGTGTGATGTGTGATGTGTGAACACTCTCCCTTCCCCAAATATTTGCCAATATTTGGCATTGATCTTTCGTTGCTATTTAATATTCATTTTGCTGGTTACTAGCAACGTGGAGCAAGCACCTTTTCATTCCTTTGCTGGCTGCTTGGATTCTATGAATTGTCTGTTTATATACTTTACACATTTTTCTCACTTTGTTCTAAGAACAACCCTCTGAGAGTGGCACTATTATCCCCATTTTGCAGATAAAGAACTGAATATTCAATAGCCAGAGAAGGTAACTTTCATTTGACAGTAAAACATAGTAGGAAGAGCTCAGTCTCTGGAATCAGAAGGCCACTTCCGGCTGGGTTACTTCAGACAAGTTATTTAATCTCTCTGTGCTACAATGTCCGCAACCGCAGAATGGAAATACAAATAATACCCATCTTGTAAGGTTATCGGGAGGATAAAATGAGATAATCCATAATAATGTTTGAATAGGCGCTGGCACAGACACTCACTACATACCAGCTATTATTAATAGTATAGAAAAAGATGCAGATCTGGACGGGAGAACATTTATGACACAATAGAAGAAATCCACTGAATATTATCTATTCTACAATTGCAATTTTGTCAAAACTACATCTGCTCATGGAAAAAAAACAGGAGGCAATATGCAGATGTGAAAACATGTCTTTGTTAGGCTGATGGGATTATGTGTAGCTTTTTTCTATCATTCTATACGTAACAAGAAAGGGTGAGAAGAAAGGAAAGGAAGTAAACTCCGACTGTGGACTTTGTCCTTGAAGATGTGCAGACAGTTCACAGGCGTCCCCAGACCAGTTCACAGGCGTCCCCAGACCAGTGCCTCACCTCTGCACAGGGCTCTGCTAGGCCTGAGCCACACAGGGCCAGCGCACTGTACTTTGTTGTCTTCAAAGGCTGCCTGATGACTTTGTCTCTGAATTACAACCATCGATGCTTTGTCTCCTTGGCAATTCATTCATTTATTCATTTAACAGGCATTTGTGGAGAGCTTCCTGTGTGCTTGACACCATTCTAGGCATGGAATCGACAATGGTGAACAAGACAGGGAAGGTCTTGGATCCTGATTTGTAACGAGGAACTTAAGATAGCAGCACATACATAAACAAGAAATATCAGAAAGTAGCAAGTGCTGTGCAGAGAATTAAAACCCAAGGCTGTGATCGTGGCTGACTTTAGCACTGGGCAGCGACTTTAGATTGAAGGCTTCTCTGAGGATGCAGCACTTCCGGTGATGGCAAGAAGGTACCACCCTGGGAAGATCAGGAGAAGAATATTCTGGAGAATGGACAGCATGTCCCAAAGGCTTTCAGGCAGTAATCTCCTTGGTGGGTGCGACGTATGAAGGAAGGCCAGTGTGGCTGGAGTGTGGTGGGTGAGGGGAAGGCAGACAAGATAAGGGCAGATCAGGTGGGGCTTTGCGAGGAAAGACAGGGATTTTGGAATTTATTCAAAGTGAGATGGAAAGTCACCGGAAGGTTTTGAAGTGAGAAAGTGCCTTGATCTGATTTCTGTTTTCAGAAAGATCCTCTGGTTATTGTGTGGCAAATGGATTGCAGGGAGATTGGCAGCAGGGGTGCCAGTGTTAAGGGCACTGCGGTGCTCTCAGCAAGAGAGGTCAGGGCCTAGGTTAGGCTGTCGGAGACGGAGACAGAGAGAAAGGGATGTTGTGATTTCTTTCGGACGTAGAGGTTATAGGACTTGTTGAAGTATTGGACATGGGGCATAGGGAAACAGAGGAATCAGAGATAATTCCTAGATTTTGGGCTTGGGTAACTGGATGCTGTGTACTTTGATGGGGAAAACTGGAGGAGAAGCAAATTTTTCAGGTGAATATTAATTCGATTATCTAAGAAGAAGGGTCAAATAGAGAGTTTATTGTGTGAGTATGGAAATCCAAAGAGAAGTCAGGGCAAGAATTGCAGATCTGGAAACCTCCATACACGCATGGAATTTAAACCGGGGGACTGGTGGGATCACCCAGGCAGAGTATAGATGGAGAAGAGAAAAAGCTCAGGATTGGGTCCTGAGTCCCTTAAAGTGAAGAGATTAAGCAGAAAACAGACAATCTGGGCCGGCCCGGTGGCTCAGGCAGTGGAGTTCCGTGCTCCTAATGCCGAAGGCTGCCAGTTCGATTCCCACATGGGCCAGTGCCAGATGGCTCAGTTGGTTGGAGCGCTTCCTCTCAACCACAAGGTTACCCATTTGACTCCTCAACTCCCTTAAGGGATGGTGGGCTGTGCCTCCTGCAGCTAACAATGGCAACTGGACCTGGAGCTGAGCTGCGCCCTCCACAACTAAGACTGAAAGGACAAACAACTTGACTTGGAAAAAGTCCTGGAAGTACACACTGTTCCCCAATAAAGTCCTATTCCAAAAAGAAAAAAAAAAGAAAAAGAAAACAGGCAATCTGAAAAGGAGGCTGAGGAGGAACAGCCAATAAGGTAGGAAGAGCATCAGTAAATGAGATTTCATGGAAGCCAAGAGAAGACTGTTTCAAGAAGGCAGCCATGGCTCAGCTGTGTCAAATGTTGCTAAAACATCAACTATGATGAGGACTAAGAAGTAACCACTGAATATGGCAACAGGGAGATCACTGGATTTCGCTGCAGAAATTAAGAACATGGGAGGCGTTGCACTTTCAAAGCTCAATAATCGGGTTGGGTTTGAATTTTGGTTCTACCACTGACTGTGTGACTTTGGATATGTTACTGAACTTGTCTATAAATTTGGAAAATGACATTTACCGTATAGGATTGTTGTCAAGTGTTGAGATAAAGTATATGAAATTGCATAGCACTTACAGGCTCTCAGTACATATCGATTCCTGTTTTTTTAGGCAGCGATGGAAAGGCATGGAACTTGGGATAGCCCTGGGCAAGAAGTCTTGGTGTCTGTGGAAGCCTCAGCAGTGCTTGTTTTTAAAGAAGAGAGTTATTGACCTGAGAATTGGGGTGGCTGATTCTGTCCAAGAGGGAAATGAGGGCAGGTGTCTGTCTTTGGGTCTCACACTGAGTTCTTAGCCTCCTGACCTGGCCTCAGGCATCCTTGCTAATGAAATCCTAGGTCATAAGATTTCATACCAGCCAGTGAGTACTCTCACTCCTATTAAGTTTTAGGCTAAGTGGAATAGACTGAGACTAAAGGTGACCTTGCCTGAAACCTTGAACAGTTATTCTCCGCAAAACTGGTGTTTAGGGTAATGCTCCTGTGAGCTGAATATATTTCTATGACTTGTGGGAAGTCCTAGACCCTCTGGCAAGAAAACCATGACTCTCCTAGCCCCTAGGAAAAGGGTGGATCAAATGTAGCAGGCAGCCTGTTTCAAGGCTATATTTATGCCCTCTTCCTACAGAAATGCAGCTGTGACTATGGAGTGGAGAAGGCCCAAACAAGGGGTCACCATGGATAGGACGGTGAGCTGGTCCTGTCCTTGTCCCAAATCATCAGTTCTGGAGTCATCCAGTCCCTGGTCCCCAGGAGTGACTAGAAACTGCCACAGGCTGAATAAGGAAACTGCCAAGAGATATGAATGAGTGCCAGGAAGTGGAGAGTGCCTAGGACAGGGAGGGCAAATGCCAGGCCCACATGCAGTCACTCTACCCGTGGGCCCATGGCAGACACTGCTAATGCATCACAAGTCGTTACCACTGAACCCAAACCCAAACTCATTCTCAACGTAGAGCTCCAGGTGCCACTACCAATAAATTGGCATTGGCTTATAGGACACTTAGTAAATATTCCTGAACTAGGACAATTTTGCTAATCTCTAACTGGTAGTCACATAACGTTATAGTCTGAGGAGAAGAGTGCTCTGTAGTGTTTTCATATCTTGTAGCACTTGACTGTCATCTTCAATCCTTCAATATATTGAACTTATTTTAGGAGATTATGGCATTTTGGAATTGAACTTTCATGGGCATCTAGGGCAGTTCCTTGCTAACTTCATAATCATGGTGAATGCAGAGTCTGATTCAGTAGGTCTGGGGTAGGACTTGAGTTTGTGCATTGCTAGCAAGCTCCCAGATGGTCCCAATGCAACTGAACTGTGGTTCACACACTGAGTGGCAAGGGAATAGACCACGTTGGGCACTGACTCACCGGAGAAGAGAGGAAAATTTCAGACAAACAGGAACCTAATAGGGCTCACAGTGTTCTAGAGAAAACTTGGCAAGGTCAGCCTGCAGCCACCTGGACAAGCAACCCACGATGACGTAACTCTGCGATGCAGACTCATGTTATGAAATACATGAGTGGCTTAAAGAGAATACACATTCCAAACTCCAATTGCCTTGTGTGCAATTTGCCCTTCATGAACAGGAAAGAGTGGTGGCTACCGGCCCCCTTGCCTTGTCACTTAGAAAGAGAGGCAGTGAGTGGGTCTGAGTCCAGACGACTCCTTGGAATTAGCTGGGATCAGGACAGGATAAGAATCCACAGTATCCCAGGAGTGGAGATAGAGCCAGCGGCTCTGCCCTTTGCATTGGTAGCTCTAGCTTTCTCAGGCCCAGCAGGAATCCTGGAACCACAACCAACCCACCAGAGACAATCGCGGTACCACTGCTTGGCCTTCTCACTCAGATTCTGTAAAGCATGTCTGTTTGAGCAGCCTCCCTGCCAGCGGGGAGAAGTTGAGTTAATGACAGTTTGTTTACTGGCTCTTTCCAGGCACTTATATCATATTGGGCACAACTTTGGCTAGATTCAAGGCATGTTTAGATAAGTGCCTGAAGGCTAAATTTGTAGTCGATTACTAGAGGGGGCAGAGAATAACTTCCACCACCAGACATAGGCCTCCTTGAGGACTTCAGACAAGGCGTGTTAGTGTGGGGGCCCCAGAGTGCGATGCAAAGGTTCAGGTTTGGATTCGTATCCCAGCTCCTCACTTAACACTTCTGTGACTTTGGACAAGTTACTTGATTTCTTGGAACCTTGTTTTCCTCAGGGCTAATGTCAGAACTAAATGACACAATGGATGTAGGAACACTGAAGGCAAGACCCACCTCATCCCCAGCACTCACGTTCGGAAGCTCCCTTCCTGGCCCCACCATGTTCCTTCCCTCTAACAACGCAGCCCCTAGCTGCCCCTCGAAGAGCTGGGCAAGAGAAGCACTGATCCCGCCCAGTATGCTGGGCCACCTTCCTCTTCCCTGCCCCTGGCCGCACACCACCCAAAGGGAGCCGGCCGCCAGGAAACACACACTTTTCTTCAACTGTAAAGTGGAAACAATAAGCCCCATCTCGAGGCTCTGTGATCTGGAAATATCTAGGGTGGCCATGCATCGCGGTGTGTCCAGAACATTCCCAGTTTACGTCTGATGTCCCCATGTCCTGTTTAGCGACATCACGCTCTCAAGGCTCCCCGTTTGGATGATAAAGTATAAACTCTAAGGGACTGTGCAAATACTAGCCAGCGTATATTGCATTTGTGGTTGGAAGTTGCTAACTGTAAATTAAGGCTGAAAACAGAAGAGTTGAAATGGTTTTCTCTTCCCCCTCAACATTTGACAAGGTCCCTTTTTCCTACCCTTGCTTTTGGGGGGACAAGAGAAAATGCAGGGAGTTTTGATGATTGGAGGGAGGCTCAGTAGCAGGAACAGCTCCCTGACCAGAAGGAGGGTACCCCCATCCCGTGCAGCCCGCACCCGTGCCCACCCTCAGCCACCAGCTCCCTCCCAAACCTGCTCTGAGGCCACTGCCTCATTCCCATTCAGGCCTAGACCTGTGTTCACACAGTGCGTGGAGAACCTCCACTCCCCCTCTGCCAGTGAGATGGCAAGTATTTTCCTGTGAATGTGAAACCCACATGGGCCTCTCAGAGGCCAGATCCTGGCTGGGCCTGGGTTGCTCAAGAATCTCTCTTCTTCCTCCCCCTCTCCTGCTCCTCTTTTCTTTTCCTCTTATGGAAGCTATACAGAGGTTGAGCAATGCTCTGGAATAATTGGGTCAAGTAAGCCGTGTGAAGGGAGGAGGAGACAATTGGACTGTGTAACAGGCAGTAACCAACACACCATTAACCAAACAGGAAAATCTGGACCATCCACATGCTGACGACTCAACTACCCATCGTTTACTGAAGCAAGAGCAGCTCCACTCTGAAAGCTAGGTAGCTTTCACCCTGCTAACCCCTCAGCCTCATTTCCCTCCACGCCCCACCATGTACTTGCATCGTTAGTCACACTGGACTTTTCAGTGTGCCCGGAACATGTCAGCTACTCAGGCCTCTGTGCCTTTACCCATGCTGTTCCTTTTCTTTACAGTGCTCTGTTCCCTCTTTACTGCTCTGACAACTCGTTCCAATATCTGCTTCTCTGAGGAGGTTTCCCCAGGCCAAGTTAGTTTCTTTCTCCTCCCCTCCCAAAACACAGCACTTACATTGCCACTAATACTTGACACATCTGTCTGCCAGCTCATTAGACAATGAGCTGCTCAAGGGACGAACTGTGTCTTTTTCGTCTTTGTGTTTTCAGAGCCTGTCACAGCCTTTGGCTCCTGTGAGGTGCTTAGTAAATGTATGTCGAATGAATGAATGAATGAATGAATGAATGAATGAATGAATGAATGAATGAATAATGGTAAGGGGGTTGGCTGTGGGGTCAAGATACCTTGATTGGTACCCCAGCTCTGCCAGTAATCACTGTGATCTTGGCCAAGTCACTTAGCCTCTCCTAAGCTGAGATGCCTCACCAGGAAAATGGTAATATATAATAACACCCACACTACCCACCTCATAGGGCTGTGGCGAGGACCCAATGGCATCATTTATGGGAAAGTACCTTGGAACTTTTCCAGGGAGATACATGCACCCCCACACCACGAAGTCTGCAGACTGATGAGGCTTCAAAACCCTAACTCCTGAGCAAGGTGAGTGCTGGAAAAAGAAGTCTTCTGCTCCCTGAACTCTCCAAGAAACTGTCAGCAGAAGGATCTTTCAGTGCAAGCACAGAGACAGATGTATATGCTTATATGGAAATGTGCTTTTAACAAATATAACATGAGAATGGAATTCTTTTTTCCCCACATCAAGCCTTGCTAGCTAATTAATTCCACCTGGAGGAGGGAGCCAGGCGCTGGGCAGAAGGAAGAGGCCTCGTTCCGTGTTTTGGAAGGAATTTACGGTAGCTCTCTCATGGGGATGTGGGGGAAGGCAACGGGTAAACCAAGTCATTGATTTTGAAGGATCTCAAAGACGGTCTAGACTGACCTCATCACCTTGCAGGCAACCCGAAGAAGGACAGGACGAGCTCAAGAAACCAGGAAGTGGCAGAACGGGGTGTTACCTGCTAACTCTCATTCCACTGCTCTTTCTCCTCACAGCCAATCCCCCCGACTCCAGACTACAATCCCGTTTCTTAGCCAGAGCCTGTTGACGGTTGCTGGACCAACCTGTGGACAAAGTTAATTATTCAAGGAAATAACTCTTTATAGCAGACTTCATTCATTCTCCTGTAGCAAATATTACGCCCAAATGAATGCTTTCAAGTTCATGACACCTGGCACCCACCCTCTTGCCTTCCTCCGTAATGCCCATTTTGTCAGATCTCAGATATTTTTGAAAACTTTATACCTTTAACAATACGTTTCTAAATTGCCTTTGATACACTGAGTACCTGGGTAGATGCTGAGGGCTGTACTGGACTTTGCAACAATGAGACACAGTGTCCAAAACTGCAATGAAGAGCACTGTGGACTGGTTCCCAGGGGACCTGAATTCCAACTCCCTAACCCTGTCACCAACTCACTGTGGCACCTTGAAAAGGCATTTCCATCCTCTGAACCTCAGTTTTCAAATCTGTGAAATAAGGCTGCACTCCTTCCTGATTGCAGGTCTAGGAGGTAAATTGGGATTCTTGATGACCACCTGACAAGAGCAGGATGTTGCATTCAGATTTAACTCAGGGGTCATCCTTAACTCAGGCTGGTGGCACATGATAGGGTGGGGCCAGGGACTGTTCCTTAAAATATCTGAGCAAGGGCCGGCCCAGTGGCTCAGGAGGTTAGAGCTCCATGCTCCTAACTCCGAAGGCTGCCGGTTCGATTCCCACATGGGCTCTCAACCAGAAGGTTGCCAGTTCTATTCCTCAAGCCCGCAAGGGATGGTGCAACTAAGATTGAACATGGCACCTTGAGCTGAGCTGCCTCTGAGCTCCCGGATGGCTCAGTTTGTTGGAGCGCGTCCTCTCAACCACAAAGTTGCCAGTTCAATTCTTCGACTCCCGCAAGGGATGGTGGGCTGCGCCCCCTGCAACTAGCAACGGCAAATGGACCTGGAGCTGAGCTGCGCCCTCCACAACTAAGACTAAAAGGACAACAACTTGAAGCTGAACGGCACCCTCCACAACTAAGATTGAAAGGACAACAACTTGACTTGGAAAAAAGTCCTGGAAGTACACACTGTTCCCCAATAAAGTCCTGTACCCCTTCCCCAATAAAAAATCTTTAAAAAAAGTAATTGTTAATAGATATGTAGTTATCGCCATTAAAAAAAAATATCTGAGCAATATATTAGGCAAAAACAGCAATGTCAGCTGGGAACCAACGCTGGCTAGCTATTCTGCTCTCCTGTCTTGTCTGTCTTGCCCTCTAGGATGCTGGGGGATAAGAACCCTTGGCCTTATCCTCAGTTACAATTTTTGTATTTGTTTAATGTTGCTTCATTATTAATTATCTCCCCTTTCAGCTGATGTTCTTGACTTTGTTATCCCTTTCTCCCCTGGTCACTCATCAATACCCACAGTTTCAACTATCACCTAGATGCTGAGAATTCTCGTACTGTTCTGCTGGTCCAGGGCAGAACCATATACTCTTTCCCTTGGATGTTGTCTCTGAGCGTCAGGCATATATTCAATGTCTCCTCCTGAGTGTCCTGCAGTCCTATCACATTCAACATCTCCTCCCCACCCCTGTTGCTTCTCTCCCAGTCTTTCCCATCTCAGTAATGATTCCACATTCAACAGTTGACCAAGCAGAACCCTGGAACTCATCCTTGATGTCCCTCTTGTCCTGCCTATCTCCTTCCTTAACCCAGCTCATATCCTTTCTTTCCTATTTTCAACACTTTTGCTCTGGTTCCTGCCTTATCATCTCTCACTGAAACCACTGTATCAGCCTCATAACCTACCTTCTTGCCTCTTCCTTAGTGTCCCTCCTTCCAGTCTATCGTCCATATTGAAACTATGAGCAGTGGTTCTCATAATTGATGCAACTGGGGTCACCAGGGAAGTTTTAACCCACTGATGCCTGGGTTCAAGCCCTGAAGATGCTAATGTAATTGGTCTTGGAGAGTCTTAAATGTTCCTAAGCTGATTCCAATGTAAAGTCAAGCTTGAGGGTTACTGTGCTAAAGTCATCTTTCTGAAATTACTTACAGGATAAAATCTAAATCCTATACCTGACCATTCCCAATCAGGCCACAGATTCCTTCATCCATTACCTTAACTTCCCAGGTGATTCCCGTATGTGGGCAAGGATGAGAGCACTTCTCTTAGCCATAGCTTGAAGGATTGGATAGAGAGAAGTACAAAGACCATTTAAAGGTCTGATGCCATGTTCCAGGTGAGAGATGATGAGCAAAAATGGAATGGTGGGTTCCACTGAGCTTTTTGTCCTCCCTCAAGCCCGGAGGTATAATTAGTAACAATGTTCTGGGATATAAAATCTGATATGCCTTTCCCCAATTTCATTTTTTGTACATCCTTCTAGCAAGGGAGTGAGTTTGGCTAAGCAAGCATAACACCAAAGCTATTCTCCCAGTAAAGCGAAGGTGGGAAGGGACAGATTGATACCAGACAGGCCGTTAGCCAACTATTGTGTACTCATACCACGTCCCAAAGAAGGTGTAAAACAGTTCTTTACGTTCCGTGCCCTTCTAAACCTATTGAAGCCAGGCATCGAGTTTGTCTCTCAGTTTGACCCTCTTTTCTTTATATCAAACAAGACTCTTTGGTTTTTGTTTCTTTGTTTGTTTGTTTTTTAGCGTCTTTATTTCCCCCCAGGTTCTGCTCCTCCTTCTCTTGGCTCTGATTCATGCTCAGTCAATTGGGTGCATGTGGTTTTCCCTTGGCTGAGCTGGTGGAGGTGAGGTTTGGGGACTCTGGGAACCCAGGGCTGTATGTATGACTCCACAGTCCTTGTTCTTTTGGCCAAATCTTTTGTTTTTCTGATTTATCAAGGTTTTTCTGAGAGCAATCTAATCTGAATAGTATGAAGTCAGAAAGCAGATGTGACTGAGGAGTTAGAATTTCCAAAGCTTTGTTTTCTAGATCAGCGTCTTGCAATGAGGAGTCATTGTCATGCAGGGTGTCAGGCAGGGTCTCAGCTCCCGCTCCCCACATAAGAACACAGGTTATGGTGAGGCCAAAAAGGAACACCCACGAAGCCATAGGTAGGGGAGTCATACCACTATAGTCTTGCTGGGGGCTGGGTTGGAGACACAGGAAGCAGAATCAACACTTTCCGCAACCTGCCGTCCACTTCTCTGAAATCCGCAACCCGCACTCCACCGCTTGCCAGCCCAGCCACCATCTCCTTGCTAGCCCCCTTTGCTGCTAGGGTAGCCACGGCAGTTATATTAGTGGCCAATGGCTCACTGGTTACAGCTGACGGCCAACTAGCCACAGCTGATGGCCATCTAATCACAGTTGATGGCCATTTACTACCTGAGCCAGCACCTTTTCATGTGAGGCCTACAGCCTGGAAACTGCACTCCTGGCTCTGTCCCTATAGTCATTCATTGCAAGTTCTCGAGGGATTTCTTAGAGGGACATTTTCTTAGAGGAGCATTCTTTAGAGGCAGCATGGGGAGGGAGGGAGTTGAAACTGCAGGGTTAGAAATCAGTAAAACTTCAAGAGTCCTGCATCACAGGCCAGGTCAGCTTGCGAAAGTCACACCCTCTTTGAGCCGCCTCTTTCTTGTCAATCACTTGGATAATATATTTGCTTTTGTTCAGTTTACTGTGGAGAGCCTATGAAAGAATGTCTGGGGAAGCGTTTCTTAAACTGTGCAGCCCTCTGAAGACAAAAGGTATTGCTAGTTTATGTGCAAATGTAAATAGTTGATGCCTGGAAATGAATGGCGAGATAGATGCATTCATCTGAAATGCCAAACTGACCAGTCACTGGATTCATCAAGTGGTTCTTATGAATTTCTAACAAGGGTTCATCATTTGTCTTGGGTCATTCAAAAACTATAAAACAATACTGCGCGAGATGTAACACACTGAGGATGAAGATGTATGGGCACGATACCCAGGTTTACAGCACACTGGCTGTTTTGCAATTTGGAAATCTAAAGCCAGATTTTGGAAAGAAACGTTTCTCTCCCAGCCAAGCAGCACAGCCAAAGACCGAATCCAAGGGAGAAGGTGCAGTGGGTGCCTGTAGCATCCAGCCTGGGTTGGCAAAGCCTGTTTGTCCACAAGATGAGGCAGGAGGGGTAAGCCCATCGCGGGGAGTGAGGTGGACGGGCCTTCTAAAGGACCATTAGCGGAGGTAACAGCTACCTAAGAGCCGCCCAGCGTGGCCACGTAGGAATCGTGCTGAGTGTACCAGATTTTCTGATTTTTCAGGAAAAGCTAGAAATATAGGTTTTTGTTTGTACGTGTATGTGAAATTTCCACTTTTAAATGTTGGCAGTGGAATAAATTTAAAACACGGAATGGGCCAAACCAAACAAACAATTGCACTGATTAGATTGGGCCCTAAGTCCACCCACCTATAATTTCTGCAAACTGCCCACCCATTAGAACTACCTGGGGGAGAGTTTAGAAATCTCAGTGCTCAGGCTGAACCAAGGAAATCAGAATTTCTGAGGGTGAGACTTGGACACATATATAAGTTAAAGCCGGCCATGTGATTCCAGTGTTTTGCCAAGTTTGAAAACCAGTGTTTAAGAGCCTTGCTACTACAAATCTAGTCCTCAACCTGAAAACTATATGACACTGATGAAAGCAAGTGAAGGGGACACAAATAAATAAAAAGATATCTCATGTTCCTGGGTCAGAATCATTAAGGTTAAGATGTCCATATTACCCAAATCTATAGATTCGATGCAATCACAATAAAAATTCCAATGACATTTTTCACAGAAATAGAATGAACCATCCTATAGGTTGGTGCAAACGTAATTGTGGTTTAAAAGGTTAAAAATAATTGCAAAAACCACAATTACGTTTGCACCAACCTAATAAAATCCATAGGGAAGCACAAAACACCCTGAGTAGCCAGAACAGTCTTGAGGAAAAAGTACAAAGCTGAAGGTATCCCACTTCCTGATTTCAAACTATACTACAAAGCTAAAGTAATGCAAATATGATAGCACTGGCATCAAATAGACATGTAGACCAATGGCACACAATTGAGAGCCCAGAAAAAACCCCACTCACATTCAGTCAATTAATCTTCAACAATGAAGCCAAGATGACTCATGGGGAAAAGACCGTCTCTTCCATAAATGATGTTGGGAGAACTGAATATCCACAAGCAAAAGAATGAAACTGCAGCCTGATCTTACACCATTCACAAAAATTACCTTAAAATGGGTTAAAGACTTAAATATAAGGCTTGAACCATAAAACTCCTAAGAGAAAACGTAGGGAAACACTTCTTGACATAGGTCTTGACAATGATTTTCCGGATGTGCCATGAAAAGCAGTGACTGAAGCCTGAGGATTGCTCCACCACCCAAGACCTGAGTAGGACTGAGAAGTCGGCATCCATCCTAAGCGCCCTTCACCAGCTCAGTGGCCTCAGAAACCTCCACAGGAGGTACAAGAACCCATCCATTTGCACAAGTGCCTTCCCAAACTTCAGGAGTTAGGAACCCAACATTCCCTGGGAGAAGGAAGACAGGAAAACATGAGTTCCAAGGAGCTTTAGTCACTACAGGCTCTGCAGTCCCCCTATAAGACTGAAAAAAGCAACAACACAGATCTCAAAGGCTGCTAATGTCGTAAAAAGAGACATCAGACAGGACGTGCCTCTGATAGTCTGAACAAATACTGCCGATAATCTTGCCAAAAGGATTAAACCTGATCCCATGTCTGGATCCAGCTGTGAATTTCCAGGAAATACAAAGGAAAAGGGAACATGAAGAACTACACCAAAGTGTACAATCAGCAAAATCCACTGTGGAAACTCTATGGGTCCAAAAGCCTGGCTTCATCGGCTGATGAGTTGTAATGAAACAAAAAAGATAAAGGAGAAACACATAGATTAATAAACATTTTAAAATATCAAACGTTTAAAGTGAGCTAGACTAAACTAAATCTTGGGATGTACATGTAGGTGGTAACATTATTTTAGAAAAATACTTGGCAGTGATATAAACAAAGCATGGGATTTTTATGGGCAGAGGAAGGGTGTTGTGACAACATTTTTCTTTTCTTGACGCAGGCAAGGTTTATCTTATTATAATTCATTAGACCATAATTTGATTTGTGTGCATTCCTGTATCTGTGTTTTGTGCTACCATAAAGATATTTTTGAAAAATAAAGAGTCAAAAAGCAGGGAGGGAACTCATTTTAGAGAGGGGACATGCTGCAGGTGAAAGAACAGTGCACCAGAGAGGGAGTCCTGGGTGGAGAGACCACCCATCACTGTCTCTGCAAACGCCCCACAGATGCCCTGATCCTCCATTCCTCAACTCTATAGTAATAGACCCACATGGCTGACTCCAAAAGCCCCTGTCACCCTTTCAATATTCTGTGGATTCTGTGGCCAGAAGCTTTTGACAGGTTGAGCCCATGGATTGCCTCAGTATTCAAGCGGATGTGACCCTGGACTAAAGTTCAAAAACTATTTTGTAAACAAATATGCTGCAAAGATGGCAGACACTGCTAGGAGCCTACCCAATATCCAGCTAGTCTCCCTGTGTCCTTCCCCACATACCACGCTACCTATTAGGGTAGCAATACGCCAGCTAAGACAAACTCTATATCCCAGGTGCTTGTGTGCAAGGGCTGGCCAGTGAGGCCAGAGGGTGGGGCTTCCAAGGAATCTATTCTTTTTGTTTGTTTGTTTTCCTGATAAAAATAGCAGGCTTAACTGACTTCCAGCTGCTCCAGGGAGAGCTGTTGTTCACAATCTTAGCTGTAGTGGGCGCAGCTCACTGAGCCATGTGGGAATTGAACTGGCGACCTGGGCATTAGAGCATAGCGCTCCAACCGCCTGAGCCACTGGGCGGGCCCCAAGTGTGCATGTCTACAATACATCATCTATATATCGATCTTCATTTCCATATGCCAAGAGTTGGTGGGAGCTGAGTAGAGACTACCCCAGACACAGAGACATGGTGTTCTGCTGTCCACCATGCTCCCAGCTCTCCTAACTGTCTTACACACAATTGGCTCACCCCATTTATATTTAATAGCTGGCTTGCCACGTGTGCTCTGTTCAGCTGAGCCCTCCTTGTGTGCACACAGTTCATTTTTCAGCCAGGACCAAGGTAAACCACACCCCCAACAGGCAACTTGACTTTCTAGAAAATTCCGTCACCATTTTTGTATACCATCTCTGAACATTCGTCCTAAAGAAACACTTTCATATGTGTCCCACGTAGCATGATTAAATATTTCATTGCATCATTGCTTATAATAATGAATAGCTGAAAATAATTTAAATACCTATCTACTGGGGAGTGGCTAAGTCAACCACTGTATTTCCATGTCATAGAGCACTATGCAGCCATAAAATGAAACACCAGGAATAATAAGATAGCGCTAGATGTTCAGACTTTGAAAAATCTCTAACATGCATTAAGTGAAAATAGTAAGCTGAAAGATAATATAAAAATATGATGCAATTGATAACATATATGTTATATATGTTATAAAATATATAAAAGAACATGTTTGCAAATAGATATGTATGTAAATGAATAGAAAAAGCTCAAGAAGGCAACACACCAAACACAGCGGTAGTTACTGCTGAAATGGGACTATAATTGGAGACAATAGTCAAGGAAGGTTGGCTTTATTATTATTGTTTTATTTTTTATTTTTCAGTGAAAGTGTATTAATGTGTGGTTTGAGTTATTGGAATCAAGTTAAAAAGTTAAGCCCTGCTCTGTGCAGCTCTAAGATCAGGACTGTGAATGTGGAGAAATCAGTCTCCACCAACCCCGTCCTGTTGGTGAGTTTGGTTATTGTGCCGTGACTTTCTAGGGAGTCCATACCTTGGGGTTTTTCTGGTAGAGTTTCCAGTTTTAAGTGTCCTGTGTCCCCATAAATACATTCATCTTGCCAGACTTAGTCTTCTGATTTTAGGTTTGGAAACTGTAATCACCGTATACCTTATACACATCGCCGTTCCTAAGCAACTGCCTATTAAGGATTCATCGAATTTACTGAAAATATACCTGTGAAGCCTCCGTGTTCTCAAACAGGCCACCATGATGTAGCACTTCTGACCAATATAAATTCTGGTGGGCTCAGAGCACCAGAGAAATTCGTCCAAGCGTTCCACATCGGCTCCAAATGGCTTAATGACAGCCCAGCTGAAAACAGCCCTTGGAGGGCATGGCTTTGCAGGGCTGTGCTGCCTGCTGGTCCTCACGTTTCTTCAGAGGCTGAGAACTGAACCCTGGGCTGCTGCCAGCCCTCCTTCACCTTCAGTCAGATGCCTGGCTTCATGTGAGGCAGGCGCAGGGAGGGGCTGGCTGGGCTATCTCCACATTAGCAGGCGCCTTCAATCCAAGCTGTCCAAGAAAAGATTGGTATTTGGTCTCCTGTAGAGGAGGGAAGCATGGCTCATAAAAATCACAGACTCTCTGCCCCTAAGGCTCACCTGATGTCTAAAGGATGGCCTGGACCCCAAGATAAGCCCAGTGGGCATACTGCCCCACAGAAGGGGCTCAGCCAAAGCAGAGGAGCCAGATTTTGACTGGGCCAAGAGGAGTGACACAATTACAAATCAAAAACCCCAACAAGATACAATGTCACACCCATTAGGATAGCTATTATAAACAACAACAACGAAATAAAAACAGAACAAACAAAACCCCCAGAAAATAACAAGTGTTGACGAGGATGTGGAGAAATTAGAACCCTTTATGCATTGCTGGTGGGGATGTAAAATGGTGCAGCGTCTGTGGAAAAACAGTATGGTAGTTTCTCAAAAAAGTTAAACATAGAATTATCATATGACCCAGCAATTCCACTTCTAGGCATATTTCCAAAAGAATTGAAAGCAGAGATTTAAACAGATATCTGTATACCCATGTTCATAGCAATTGTCAAAGGGTGAAGCAGCACAAATATCCATTGACAGATGAGTGGATCAACAAAATTTGTTATGTACATATAATGGAATGCTAGAGAACCTTAAAAATGAATAAATTTGACACATGCTAAAACATGCATGAACCTCACAGACATTATGCTAACTGAAAGAAGCCAGTGACAAAAGGACAAGTATCATATAATTCCACATATATGAGGTACCTTGAATTGTCAAATTTATAGAGACAGGAAGCAAAATAGTGAATATCAGAGATTGGACAGAGAGAGTAATGGGGAGTTATTTTTTAATGAGTACAAAATTTCACTTTGGGAAGATGAAAAATTTCTGGAGATAGACATTGTGATAGTTGCACAAAAATATGAATTGTATTAAATGCCACTGAACTGTACACTTACAAATGATTAAAAGAGTACATATAAAAATGATTAAAACAGCCCACTGTGCTGGCAAAGTGATGTGGCAGAGGAAGCTAGAATCACCCCAAAAGGCCCTGGGCTTTCATTGGCTGCCATCCAGGCTTCAGCCCCCTTTTAATGGACGGGCTCATGTGAACAGTTTTACAACAGGCGTTAAAGCTGGTACTGGGCCACTCCAGACCAAATGTCATTGTAAATCCAGACAGAGTGAAAGCTAATGATACCTTTAGTCAGATTGAGTGCAGCTCTTTGTTCTTGCTTTGGTGGCTGCCAAGAGGGTAGGAATTCACATTCAACTTGACAGGTGTGTGCTGTGCTTATTTTCCCTTAGAAGGTCACGCTTTTCTTCTTTGCTTTCTTTCCTCCTCCTTGGGGGACAGACATATGTTAACTCCACATGCCTATGTTAATGCAAAGGTGGAATCGAATATACCTGGCATGCCCACTACACAGGGATGGTTAAGGCCTGCTGGGTGGCAGGGATGTGAGAGCCAAGATATGGGTGGCTTTGAGGGGTAGGGTGTGGGTGCAGAGGCCTGTAGTGTGTCTCTGTGAGACAAACATGCAAATGGAGACTGCTGTGTGGCTAGCAAGGATAAGCTGTGAGTGCCGAAGTGGTGGGGAGTTGGTGGTATATGCTTAAAGAGTGCTCATCCAGAAGTTCTCACACCAACTATGCAAGGTGGGCATGACGATCAACCATCCCAAAAAGTTGGATAAGAAAGTGAGGCTTGGAGAAAGGAAGGAAGTCATCCAAACTGCTGCAATGAGTTAGCAGTGGAGCTGGGGCCAGAAACATGTTTCTGTGTGGCCCAGGTCCAAGGTGCTAAGTACCTGTTCTCAAGTATATAAAAAGTGAGGGTCCTAAGCAGCTTATTGGTCTTCATTGACACATTACATTGTAAATGTGCAAGTATAGAAATTCTGACCCAGGCTGACCCAGGCTGGCCCCGTGGCTCAGGTGGTTGGAGCGCCATGCTCCTAACACCGAGGTCGCTGGTTTGATTCCCACATGGGCCAGTGAGCTGTGCCCTCTACAGCTAAGATTGTGAACAACGGCTCTCCCTGGAGCTGAGCTGCCATGATCAGCCATGGGCTGCTGTGCTGCCATGGGCTACTGTGTAGGCCAGCGTGAGTGGCCAGCTGCTGTGAGCTGCCTTCCGGTGACAGCCAGGGGTAGTGCAAGGCTCGTAATACCAGCATGGGCCAGGGAACTGTGTCCTACACAACTAGACTGAGAAACAATGGCTTGAACCAGAGTGGGGAGAAAAAAAAAGAAATTTTGACCAAAGGCAAAATTATCATTAATAAGATGAGTGTGGTTATAATTCTAAGATGGCCCCTCTGCTGTTCTGCCCAACATAATCCCCACCCCTTGAGTGTGTGCAGGACCTGTGATCTGCTTCCAACCAATGGAATATGGTAAAGATGGGATAGCACTCCTGTGATTACATTGTATTACATTGCAAGAGTGACAAGATTTTTGCAGATGTAATTAAGGTCCCTAATCATCTGGCTTTGAGTTCATCAAAAAGGGGAATGTTCTGGGTGGGCCTGACCTAACGATGAGCCCTTTAAAAGGGGCTCTTGACATCAGAGATGCAGAGTCAGCTCTCTCTCTCTCTCTCTCTCTCTCTCTCTCTCTCTCTCTCTCTCACTTTGAAGAAGCAAAGCTGCCATGAAGCCAACAGTCACTGACATGAATTCTGCTAACAACTTGAAGTTGCTTAGAATCAGAGCCTCTCTCAGTCCAGCCTTCAGACAAGAGCGCAACTCGGCCAACATCTTTTTTTTTCTTTTCTGTATTAGTTTCAGGTGTACAAAACAATGTGATACTTAGACATTTACACCCCTCACAAAGTGATAACCCCCTCCCCCAATCTACTACCCCTCTGACATCGTATATAGCTGTTACAATTCCATTGACTCTATTCCCTATGCTGTACTCCATATCCTGTGACTATATATGTATATGTATACGTATATATACACATATATATACATATATATTGAATTATAGTTGACATTCATTATTATTCAGCTTCAGTTTCAGGTGTACACTGCAGTAGTCAGGCATCTATGCTGTCCATGAAGTGGTCTCCCTAATAAGACATGTGCCCGTCTGACACCCTACAAAATGTTCACAACATTATTGATTATATTCTCCAAACTGTCTTTCATATCCCCATGGCAATACTGGGGTTACTAATTTGTACATCCTAATCCCTTTACTTTCTCCCCCTATCCCCACGTCCCTCCCATCAGCCAGCATCTTGATTTTAGCCTATGTTCTTCTCACAGCCATGAGCGAAAGGGAGCTCGTAGCAGGAGTTCCTGGCTGGGTGACAGAAAGCTTCTCAGAGGAAGTGGCTCCTGAGGTGTCTGTTGAGGAATCACAGGCAAGGTAGAGAGGGTGAGCGGTGGAGGGGGAAGAAAAAAGGCATTAAAAGCAGGAGAACTACAGGTGCAAAGGCCTGAATCTGGGGAAATTGAGCCTGTAGGAGTAGCGTGTTTCAGAGCAGCTACAGCAGAGGGTGTGAAGGGCAGGAATGGCTTTCAACCTTGGAGGCCACTGGCACTGTTATTTTCCGAGGCCTCACCCTCACATCATATCAGACATATTAAAATTCACCCACATTGCATATTAAATATGAGTTATATATAGCTTTATAACAGTTGAGGCCAGCTGCAAAGACAGTTGACACAATTTACTATAGACATTTAATTACACATGTATTAAACTTGGCAGCCTTCTTGTTTTATAATTTTTGGAGAATATACATGCACGTAGGAAGAGAGGCTCTGGAAAGAAATCTTTTTGTAGTTACATCAGCAATCACTATCTGATAAATCAGTCCTGGAGAATGGGTTGCTGGGCAAATGAGCCTAGAAATGCCCACGAGCTGCCATCCCACTGGGCTTTGGGTATCCTGGGGAGCTTGGCAGAGAAGCTTTGAAGGGTTTTTAGCAGGGACTGGGTGGCCAGCCTAGGAGGGAATTAGTGAGAGTCTGGAGTCAGGGAGCTCAGAGAGGAGGCACAAGCAAGGCCTGAGATATAAGAAAGAACAGTCTACCTCTGCTACCAGTAGGCATTTGCAGGCTTAACGCTTTTTTCTGTTTTCTTCAGTCCAGCCTGGGTCTAATCCCTGGGGCCCAAAATTGGAGGCTGAGCACCTGACTGCAGGGGGACATAAGCACTGTGTCCTCCAGAGGGCGTCACAGGACAGCTTTTCCCTGTGGGGGCTGGTGAACTTGTGGTTGCAGCAAACAGACACTTGGGTTGACAACAGCAGTTGGGCTGGGCTGGAAGCCAGCACATGGGAGGGTCCCTGGAAGGATCCAGTCCGGCCAGGAGAGGAGAACTAGGCCTTCCAGAGCCAGGCTGAGACTCAAGCTTGACAGAAAGCCCCAATGCATCTAGAGCCCAGCTGCTTCCAGCACCTGCTTGAAAATCGGAGACTAACTGGACCGCCTCATCTTCCTTAAGAGGAAACCTCGGCCAGGAAGTGGTGGCTGTCGCCCAACACCCCAGAGTAATTTAGAGGCAGGCCAGGATGGGAGGCCAGCTCTGTCCTGGCACTTGCCCTCCTTTAATTAAATGTGTGGCTCAGTGCATTGCAGTGGTCAGAGACATTGCAAAACCAATAATGAATATTGAGCACTTGCTTCGCACCAGACACTGTGTTAAGCACATTATTTGTGTTACCTACTTCATCCTCACAGCTTCCCTGGAAGCTGGGTAATATCACCCTCATTTCCCCCACAAGAAAGTGCATACACTGGAGGTTAAGGCCATGCCTTGTCTGAAGTCACACCGCTGTGCTTAACAGAGCCAAGGGTCCCAAACGGGTCTCTCTGACTTGGCCCCAGCACTCAGGTTTAATTTTGAGAGGAAAACAGCAATGCCACCTTACTACGTATACTTTCTAAGAATATGTAATTATGTTCAATGAAGTGACTTTCTAGAGCTGGAAAATGGATTCATATGCATTCTGTTTTCAATACGAATGTTCTAGTTAGTTGCCCCTTAGCCAGGAAGTTAAACTAACTAGGACACCTCTTGTCCCAAGCACTTTGGCTAGTTGGTTACTGGAGACTTTGTCATGCCAGCTAAGTGGCTTTGGAATACAAAGCAGGGGAAAGTGCCCTTAGTCCAAACACACAAAGCCTCACATCTGGGCAGGAAGGACCCTCAGAGAGCAGCACTTAGAGGACACGGAGAGGGACAGTGACTTGTCCAGAGTCACAGAACTGACTGGCAGAATCAAGAATAGAACCCCTTGTAGATAAAGCCTGAACTCTTCACCTTGAAGCTCAATTACAAACCAACAAAAGAAAGGGCTGTTACATAATGCAAATTCACATTTGCTTTTCCATTTCCCAGGACAAGTAAGCAGAAAAGGCAAAACAAAGGATCCCTGAGAATGTCTGTTGAAGGCACACAGACTAGAATTTTGGCTTTGGCCTTCTTGAAAGCAAACAAAGGCACTTGAAGGATCTCCCCCATCCCTAACCCCTACCCCCACCGTCAGAGGAACCTCTCAACAGTCATTCAACAAATATTTACTGTGGGCACCAAGGAGTCCACAGTGACCAGGAAGTTCAAGGTCTCAGCTCTCTAAGGATGACGAGAGACTGGGGCAGGATCGGGAAGGGGGACAGCAAACATGATATGGAAAAGAGAGTGAAGTGCTACAAAGACTATAAAACTGATAATGGGATGAAAGGGGTGGAATGGACTGTTTAGTAGTCAGGTATGAGAAACTTGTATTGAAATCCAAATAACAAGACACAAGAAAGCCAGGCTGAAAGAAAAGCACTCTAGGCAGAGAGAAGAGCAGGTACATGGCCCTGAAGCCAGGAAGAAGCTTGGCTTGTTGGGCTAGCAATAGAAATACAACGTGAGCCTCGCGTATAATTTTAAATTTTCTAGTAGCCACATTTGTTTCTAAAAAATGAAAAGAAACAGTTAAAGTTAATTTTAATGTGTTCTATTAAACTCAATATACAAAAAAAAATTATTAAGATATTTACATCCTTTGTTTTCATACTAGGTTTTGAAATCTGGTATGGCTCAGGAACACACTTCAAGTGCTCGATAGCCGCAGGCACCTAGTGGCTAGTATTGGGCAGGACAGCCAGGGGTGATGGGAGTCCTGGGAAGGCTTTAAACCAGGGGTCTGAACTGAGGGGTTCTCATTGTTCTGAATATGCAGGACTAATCCTTAGAATCCCCGCCAAAGCCCCATGTGGGCTCTTTGGAGAAGCTGCCTCCTGGCGCAGGTCGGTGCACACAAAGGGGAAAGGCCCTAGTTTTCCTTTCCCGGGGAGTCTTCTTCCCTCCTCCTCTCTGGAGTCTGGTTTTGGGGAAGCCAATGCCTGCACACGTGGGAAAGCAGCGTCGCTGGCCTTAGGCCTGGAGCCACCTATGCCAGGGCCTCATTCCAGATGCCAGTATCTGCCCAAGTGAGGTGGGGCTTCTCCTCCAGCCACCCAACCACGCCCCTTGGACTTGGTTTTGGTTTTCGGGTGCAGACAGGTCTGCATTCCTCTGAAGAAGCCGGCTCCCGCCTCATCAAAGCTGGCGAAATCAACAATAACAGTAACTCAGGACCTTGGCCTGCAGTTCCTGCGAGCGCCACGAGGGGCGCAAGCAGACAAGGCTGGTGCTGGCTGCCACTCAGCCCCCTGTCAGCCTTCCTTTCCCCACTTCCCTAGGTAGATGCCAGGCTGGCTAGCCCTCCTTAGCGCCCAGCTTAGCCCCCACCTCCACTATGATGTTCCAGCAGGATTATGTCCTCAGCGATTGCCTAGATTCCTTAATTTTCTAGGCTTTGGGCCTCTGCCAAGATGGCAGCTAGAGTGCCAGCTGTGAACAGGCCAAAGACACAGGAAGAAAGAGAGTAGATGTGCCTCAGGAGGCCCTTCTGCTTGGTTAGTGATAGGTAGAGACAAACAACGGTGAATCCAAAGTCTGCATTCCAAGCTGGAGCCAGGGACAAAAAAGATTCCACTGTTCAATGTTTTCACCCCTGAGGCTGAAATAACAGCAGAGGCCTGACTACTCACGTGACATCTGTGGCCAGAACAGGACCCACATAATAATGGCTTAGATCAGGGAAGAGCCTTTCCCATTCCATGGTGCAATATCGTCATAACAGCAACAACAGCACCCTACAAGCGGACGTAGTACACAATGGATGCCTGGCCTCCGCCCTCACCTCATTTCTGTGCACTGCGGTGTCATTCCTAAAACACGGTGTGGTAATCCCCTGACGAGTGGGAAGTGCTAGACCCTAGCAGGACCCAGACTTGATTGATCCCTAGAAGACTAAGAGGTTAGTCCAGCTGGTTCATCACTTATGGTTCACCCTCCCTCAGCCATTTGTCAGCAAGAAAAAGCCGTTTGGGGTGGGCTTTTTGGTGTGTGTGTGTGTGTGTGTGTGTGTGTGTGTGTGTGTGTGTGCACGGGGGGGATGTGCTCATCTTTCTAGAAAAACTTGGGTTGCATGTGACTGTGCTTTTGTAAGAAAGCATCAACTTTAGGGGTAGCTTGCCTCAAACAGCCCTAGTAAAATGGCAAAGTCCAGCTCACAGAGGAGCATATAATTTGACATTCCCAAGCTGGAGGATGAGATCCAATGACTGCATGTATCTTGAGAGAGTCCAGTTAGGAGGATGTGAAGAAAGCAAGTCTTGGTCTGGGAAGAGCACGTTGAGGAGGTGGGTTATGAACAAGAAAGTAAAAAAGGCAGTTTGGAAAGGGCCTGAGCAAAGTGTAGGATTTGGAAAGGGCCAGAGCCCAAAAGTACGCGCACGTGCTTTGAGTGTGTGTAGTCCTCCTGTGGAACCCTCGGAGGCAGATACAAATCCAAAATCTCATTTTAAATTCCAGAAAGTTCTAAAAATGAAAACACTTTTGTAACTTATCTGGTCTTAAAACCTAATTTGAAATAACTCAAGTCTTTATCCCACTCAGTGTGAATACTTATACGTCTGTAGCAAAAATAGTAATATGTTTGATTTTGGGGGTGCTGTCAGACTCTGGTGGGGTGTTATACAATGCACAATGTGTGTGCTTGTTATCTTTCTAAAATCTGAAACATGCTGACCTCTAAGACACAGCTGTCCTGGAGGGTTTTAGGAGAGATTATAGCCCCGGGTTATTCCCATTTTCAGGTGAGAAAGCTGAGGCTCAACAAAAGAGGCAAATTGTCTCAGGCCACAGAGGTTCCAAATGGCAGATTGAGGACTCCAGCCTTAGTCCAGTGTCAAATGAGGGACTGTGATTCATGAGACTGAGAAAAAGCTAAGCCTGGCTGACGGTGAAATAGCCTGATTGGAGAGAAGGTTGCCTGGGTCATTTATGGCCCACGGATGCAAAGACCAGCTATCTGAGAATGGATCTGGAAGGCAAAAGGGAGATCAGGGACCTGGGCTTTGGGCAGCCCCAGAGGCTTCAGCACAGCGGCTCTGAGATCTGAATCCAGACATGCACAGCTCCTTCGCAAGGTACTCTGTCTAGGCATTAGTTTCTTCTTCTGTAATACGAAAGTAGCAATAATACTCTGTGTCATAGAGTAGGTGTAAATATTAAATAGGGTATGTTTGAGAGCACTTAGCATGGTGCCTTGAATCTAGTAAGCATTTAATAAATGTTAGCAGTGACCATTCTCAAAGTAGGGCACACGTACCTCTTGGAGAGTTCCAAATCTCAGTATGGAAGTGAGGAATATTTTTGGATTGCCAATTTTGCTTGTTTTCAAGTAATTGGAATCATTTTTCCTTGTTAAAACTAGCATAGAATGAATATACTTAGCACTACTAGTCTGTACACTTAAAAATGGTTATGATGGTAAATGTCATGTTATGTATATTTTACCACAATAAAAAGTTAAAATAAAAAACTAGCACAGCTATAGTAGAGAATAGAATGCATAAGTGCATGAGATTTCAAGGAATTTCTAGCATTTGAGGAGTGGGGGAAGGGAGGCTAGGAATTGAAAGTGGGAAAGGGAAAGAGGCAAAGTTCATGAATCACAGTTGATCTTCCAGGAGAAACTCTCCCAGAGGCCTTGTCAGCCCATGCTCCTGAACTTGGTCCAGGATTATAGAGTTGGAGATGCTTTGTAAACACAGGCAAATCTAAGTTCTACAAATCTTCAGGACATGAATATTCATTGGCACATTCGTCTCACATTTCAGGTCCTACCCTGGGCACTGGGGCAGACACAGACTAAGTGTGACAGGGTCCCTGACCTCAAGGCTCTCCTGGCTGATGGTGGAAACATAAATGTGAAGAAATAATGGTAGCGACCACTGAATATGAGGAGGGCTGTGAGGTGTGTTCAGAGTTCTCTGAACACTTTGAGGAGCTTTGAAGAAGGAAGTGCTCCCTCTGCCAGGGCGGCAGGCAGTTGGGAAGGACATTGTAAAAACGCCACACTTGAGTTTGGTTGAGCCCATTTTCTCTAGACAGTGGTTCTCCGACTTAAGCAGGCATCAAAATCTCTCGGAGGACTTGTTAAAACTCAGATTGCTGGTCCTCATACCCAGTGTTTCTGATTCAGTTAGTCTGGGGTAAGACCCAAGGATTTGCCTTTCTAGCAAGCTCCGTGGTGGTGCAGCTGCTGTGGTCCAGGGACCGCACTTTGAGAACCATTGAAGTAGATCAAGAAGAGGAGGAAAGGCATGTCAGGAGGCAGGGGAAGTGTGTGCAAAGACCTGAGGGGTGAAAAAGCAGCAGGTGTTGAGAGAGCGATGAGCAAATTCGGGAGGCTTGAACATGGTGGGTTGCCAGGTACAGATGATGACGGACTCGTGTGCCAAGCCTCAGAGTTTGGACTTGATCCTGGAAGTGAAGGGCAGCCAAAGGAGCTTCTTGTGGAGGGAAGAACATGAACAGATTGGCACTTGAGCAAGATCACCTTCGAGGGCAGGTGGAGTGGGGAGGAGAGAATGGAGGCAGAGAGACTAGTTAGGAGGCTGTCACACTAGTCTTTCAGATCCCACTAGCCTCAGTCTTTCTTATTGGTACCCAGAGTCCTGGCAGGCGGAAGTCATCAGGAACCCAGATGAGCAGCAGTTCATATGAAAACAGCAACACAACCAACCACCTGTCTGGCAGTGGCAGTAAGCACAGGAGCAAAGCCTCATCAAAGCCTCCCAAAGGCCTGTGCGCAGATGCTGATATGGAAGCTCAGAGAAGTTCAGGAACCTGCCCAAGGTGAAGACAGAGCCAGATTCAAGCCCAGGGGTGGACCCATTCTCCACCCCTCCACATTTCCCCATACCAGTTCTGTAAGCAATTGCCTTGCTTTGTGGCTCTGCGTGTTGTGAGCGCTCAGTGTGTTCTGTGGCATGTGCTGGATGCTGTGACGTAGTTGTCCCCACCCCTCCTGTCCCACTAGTCACAGGGTGAAGGGTTTCCTTAGAAGTCTTCATGGGGATGGAGAGAGCGATGGAAAGAGGATTTTGTCAGGCACTCCGTTTTCCCGATGGGGCAATAAACCAAGGTCTGGGGGAGAAGTCTGTCATTCTGCCTGTCAGCTCCACGGACGTAACTTGGAATCATTCTCAGACACTCCCAGGTCAGTGGGAAAGAGCATAAAACCAGCCTTGCAGAAATCCCAGAGATGGCAAGAGCAGTGAGGAGAGTTCACTTCCCGGGTAGAAAGTGAGTTTTTTCATGCACTCAACTCAACCAGGCACAGAGAGAGATGCGGAAGAATGAAAGCAGAAAGGATGTCACAGAGGGAAGGATGCATTGACTTGGAGTCAGAAAAGCTGGCTTCAGACGTCCCAGCAGCCACTGGCCAGCTGTGTGACCCAGGGCAGGTCCCATTCCCTCTCTGGGTTTCAGTTTCTACAACCAGTAAAATCGCATTATCTCTAAGCTCCCTTCCTGCTTTGACATTTTACACTTTTCCTTTTCAATGTACCTGAGTGTGACTTTTCCAGGAAAATGTCAAACATTTCAAAGGGCAAGCCTCTATGTTTGCCAGACATCTTTTGTCACTCTTCAGCTGGTCTTGCCTGCATTCATGTCCAGGGGATTTTCTACAGTGTATGCATTTTCTAATTTTTCTAGCTATATTTCCTTGTTTGCCCTGGTAGACTGTTGCAGAAATAGGGCACTGTTTTTTTAAGCAAATACGCAGTTCCATGCCAACAGGAATATCCTGTTTACAAGAGCCTCCTTTTACAAGGTACCAGCTGTTTGAAAACATTTGTGTATTGCCACATCAGAATAATCTCCTGATAAGCAACTATTTTTTTTTCTAGTAACATTTTCTTTACTGTAATCATAGAGTGGGGTAGACGATCCTTAAAAAGTAAATATCCAATGTGATTATCATGATAACCTGGCATCTTCCTCTCCTTCTAAGTTAGTTTGTTAGAGTTGCTTGCTGTCAAAAAAAAAAAAAAAAAAAGAATACCACAAGCTAAGAGGCTTAACCAACAGAAATTTTTGTGTCATAGTTCTGAAGACTTGAAGTGCAAGATGAAAGCATCGGCAGGGTTGGTTCCTTCTGACGGCTGTGAGGGAGAATCTGTTCGTGTCTCTGAACTGGCTTCTGGTAGTTTGCTGGCAACCTCCGACATTCTTTGGCTTGTAGAAGCATCACTCATCTCTGCCTTCATCTTCACATGGCATTTTCTCTGTATGCATCTCTGTATCTAAATCCCCCCTTTTTATAAGGACGTCGGTCCTATTGATTAGGGACCCACCCTACTCCAGTATGACCTCATTTAACTTAGACTTCCAACTACAGAGTCATCGACCGTAGTTGACCCAGAGCTGCTCTGAAATCCGTCACTGTGTTTGTACTGGCCACACTTCCCACGGGCTGTTCCCAGTCACTGACTGAGTGCAGCAGACATCCCAGGGCAGCCCTGTTCCTGGGAGATACCAGACGCCTCTGAGAGGTGACATTGGTTCAAGGACTCCCCCACAACCTTGCTGAACCTCCCTTTGATTGCATGGCAATCTAGGATGCTTCTACTCAAGCGTCCTTCCTTGTCTCCTTCACTCGGGGTCAGACTTGCATCCACCCTTGTTTTGCCTCTTGAGAGAACTCTACAGACAACTCTGTCTTCTCTCCCACACCTGGAGCTCTCCCAGCCTTGCACAGCTCCCCCTGGTTTTCCCACACAAGTGCTTCTCCTAATAAAACCCCTCCATATCTAATTCCATTGTAGCACCCACTTCATGGAGGACCTGCACTAATACAAGAAGTGTATTGAGGAGTTAAATTATAAGAGTAGTCAAACTTATAAGACATGGTGTCTTCAAAACCACAATGAGATACTGCTTCACACCCATCAGGATGGCCACTATAGAAAAACCAGAAAATGTTTTTGGCGAGAAGAGAGAAAGTACACTCTTAGTGGGAATGTAAATTGGTACAACCACCATGGGAAAGAGTATGATGTTTCTTAAAAAAAAAAAAAATTAAACATAGACCTACCATAGAATTGATTTAGCAATTCCACTTCTGGATATATACCAAAAAGAATTGAAATCAGGGTATGAAACAGATATTTCTATAAATCATGTTCATAGCAGCATTATTCATGGTAGCCAAAAGATGGAAACCACATAAATGTCAATCAGCGAATGAACAGATAAACATGTGGTATATACATGCAATAGAATATTATTCAACCTTTAAAAAGGAAGAAATTCTGACACATGGTACAACACAGATGCATTTATGGAATTATTCTAAGTGAAATAAGCCAGTCACAAAAAGACAAGTAGTGTGTGACTACACCTATATGAGGTGTCTAGAGAAGTCAAATTCATCGAGACAGGAAGTAGAGTGGTGGTTATGAGGGGCTAGGAGGAAAGGGGCATGGAAAGTTATGGTTTAATGGGGAGAGAGTTTCAGTATGAGGGGATAAGGAAGTTCTAGAGATGGATGGTGGTGATGGTTGCACAACAGTGAATGTACTTAGCACCAGCAAACTGTACATGTAAAAATGGTTAAGGTGGAAAATTTTGCATTACATGTATTTTGTCACAATTAAAAGTAAAATGTAATGAAATCCTTGCCTCTTAGAGAGTGCAAGGTTGGAAGAACACCAAATCCTGTTGACGAATGCTTGGGGTACCTGGATGAAAAAGCCAGGGAAGCATAGGGCAAGGGCTTCATTCTTCACAAGAGGTAATGGTGTGTAGGCTTCTGGTTACAAGTGTATCACTTTAAAACCCAAAGTCTAATCTTTTCTTGTTGAGATGGTCCTCATTCATACCTCATTTCAAGGAGCTTTATGATTCACCAGACGGCCGGTCGTGAATTGGAAAACAGGTTTATAGTGTTGGCTTATTACTTCATAAACTTCGTGTATTTTTTTGTTTGTTTTTTGTTTTTGTTCGTTTTTGGCAAGAGAAACACAGAGAGAGGCAATGGCTCCTAGCAAGGAGATTCCCCTAAATGAACTATTTTGATCATTTAAATGCATCCCGTTGCCCTGGTGATACCAGGAAGATACCAAATGCAAAAATGGCCAGGCTTTTCCATCTAAAAGTTTTTATTTTCAAAGAGAGAAAATGTAGATTCAGGCATAAGTCAAAGTGTTTAGCCAAATATCTAGCAGGCAGAAAAGGAGAAAATACGTGTACTTTCTGATGTTAATACTTTCTTTTTAGCTTCTTGTCTTCAAACTGATGTTATGGGCAGTAAATAGGGGTTTGGGCTTGTTAAGTTTCAAATCCTAATTCAACTACATACCTACGGCAAGGTATATAATTTCTCTGTGCCTCAGTTTTCTTATCTGTAAGTTGGGAATGGAAATAATGACTCCGTTTTCTGGGAGATGGGAGCAGAAAGGCAGTGAGTTGTTCATAATGGCAGCAGAGGAAATTAATAAAAACTACCCAACAGAAATTCATGAGTATTTATCAACATTTGAGAATTCTGTTGGTGCAGTAGATGAGATGGTGAAGACCATGATGTCTGTTTCTAGAAATGAGCTGTTGCAGAAGTTGGACCCACTTGAACAAGGAAAAGTGGAGTTAGTTTCTGCTTACACATTAAATTCAATGTTCTGGGTTTATTTGGCAACTCGGGGAGTTAATCCTAAGGAACATCCAGTAAAGCAGGAATTGGAAAGAATCAGAGTATACATGAACAGAGTCAAGGAAATCACAGACAAGAAAAAGGCTGGCAAGCTGGACAAAGGTGCAGCTTCAAGATTTGTAAAAAATGCCCTCTGGGAACCAAAACCTAAAAATGCATCCAAAGCTGCCAATAAAGGAAAAAGTAAAAATTAAAAAAAAAAAAAAAAAAAAAAAAAGAAGAAATAATGACTCCTTCATAAGATGTGCATATTAACAACAGCTAGAAATTACTGCACACTTTCTATGTGCCAGGCATTGTGTTAAGTCTTTTATATACTTGACTCATTTAATCCTCCAGCACAGGATGATCTAATTCCAAAGTGAACGATCCTACCATGACGCAACACCACACTGTATTAATTGCAGAACGCATGTAAAAAATATAAGCCTGGCCTCAGTAAACTTTGCCATCCTGTTGCCCTGTTTTAGGGATGTGAGTCTGAGGTTCAGAGAGATGAAAGAACTCTCTAAAATCACAGCAAGAGACTGTTGAGCAGGGGCTTGGTGTTGGTTATTTCCTCCTCAACCCCAGACAAAGTGTGCAGAGGTGCCAAGGAAACTGGTCATCCATCAGGGAGAGGGGGCTTTGAGCTGGACTTTGAGAGATGACAGATGGAAGAGGAGCACGGAAGGACGTGTAGGATAAAGCAGCATTCTGGGAATGGCACACAGAGGGGTGGGCTTGGCGAGAGTCGTGGGAGCCAGTCTGCAGAGAATTATAGACCTGGTTACAGAGAGCTCTGAATTCCAGGCCAAGAACATACTTTACCAGCTCCGGAGAATTCACAAAGCTTATACTCCAGCAATCCACTTCTTGGTATATACCCTAGATGAAGCCCTACTCGTGCGCACCAGAAAATACACACAGAATTCCACAGCAGCATTGCAAGTAATGGCAAACCACTGGAAACGAATGTAATGTCCATTGACAGGTGAATGGATACGAGGATGATGTGGTCACACAATGGAGCACTATACAGAGATGAGCATGAGTGAATCACAGGCACAAGCAATAATGTGGAGTTAATGAGTAAAATTTAGTAGAGTATGACACCTTTTTCTGAAGTGCAAAACAAGCAAAACAAAGTAAGCTAACAATGGATTGTTTTCTTATACACACATTTGGAGTGAAACCACTAAAAAGTAAAGAGAATAATGAACAGAAAATTCAGGGTAGTGGCATGAGGGGTGGCCTGGAGGGTCTGCAAGGGGATGAGTTAGGAAAAGCTCACCCTGATGGATGCAGCAGTGCTAGAAATGTTCTAGTTCCTGAGTTGGGTGGTGGTTTATGGGTATTCATTTTTTAACTATATTTCAACATTTTCATATGTAGTATACATCTCTTTTGTATGCGTCATATGTAGCCTTCTAATACTAGTAATAATTTTAACAAAAAATGCAGAGGGGTCTAATAGAAGTACTGCAATAAATTAAATGAGTGCGATCTAAGTGAGAGCCATGTGTAACTCTTGAGAACGCAAGGTTCCAGGGCCTGTGCTCTTCTCCCCTCACAGCTCTTCTATAAATATGGAATACTGTTTCAATCTTTCCTTCATTCAGCAACCATTCTCTGAGTCCCTGCCCCATGCCAGAGATTTGGAGACAAAGAAGAATTGGTTCTTGGTCTAGAGGAGCTCAAATTGTTGGGAGGATGTGAAAAGTAGGGACACACAAAGTCAAGGAATTGGGCCTTGGCTCTTCCAGGCCACAGATGGTGGCCCTGAAGATGTGCCTCAGAGGAGACCATAGTTGGCAGGAACAGAGCTGGTTTCATCACTGGCGTAGATGTCCTCCTCCGTGCATGTCCCCCCTGTTGCTCCCCACCCAGGCAGAGGCAGTCCTGGCATCAGGCGTCATCGCATTGTTTACCCCGTTTCAGTCTCACTTCCTGACCCTTAGCCAGCATGCCTCCTTCCATCCTCCTCCGACCCCAGGCCCTGCACAGGACTTGGCCAGGCAGCGCTGGCTAGTGGTCCGAGTGTGCTGATGTTGACCTTGCATTTATCAGACTCTTCGATCATTATGCAGAGCTCTGCTCAACACGAGGGTGATCTGGGAAGGACTAGACACAATCCCAGCCCTCACAAGGGCCCATGATGTAGCTGCACCTCTCAATGCCAAGTTCTTGATCTCCCCAAACACTTACGCAATTTTAAAACACCTCTGGGAAATAAAGATATTATATTTTTCTTGTGAATCATGTATGAGATGATTAGTAAATTAGTATTTCATTTCTTTTATCTTAAAATGACTTCTTTCTCATCTGCCTTGCAGGGAGCTTTGGCTCCCCAGGATTGGGGGGTATATCTGGCAATACCTGTGGCATGAGTCCTACCCTCATTGCTTGGCATGGAGCAACTTAGTCACATGGAGGTCTCCCCTGCTAGAATAGATGCTTGTTGAGAGCAGAGACACAGCCTTTATCTCCATGTTGTCAGGGCTTGGCTCAGAGGAGCTGCTCAAGCAAGCGCTGTCGAATGTCTGAAGGGAAGAAACGGTTTCTGGATTCTGATTATGTATCTCTCCTCGCAGGCTCTGCCCTTCTAAGCGGGAGAGTCCTCACTGTCCTCAGAGCTGCCGGCATGCCCTGGCCCTCAGAGAGGCCTCAAAGCCACATTCTGCAATCAGGGTGTGTGCACCCATGTATGTAGAGATGCACGAACATGCAATCCGGTTATTCTAGTTACACAGCATCACACTGAACACCCCAGAGCACCAGGCTGTCCTCATTTATGAGCGTAGAAGTAACAACCCCCTCCATTCATTCAGAAGTGTTTTATGGTTTACAAAGTGCTTCCACAGCTGTTCACTCACATCAAAACTCAGAGACACGTTGGTGGGGGGGGGGGCGGTGTTACTCGCCTCTCGCATTTTACAGCTGAGGAAACTGAAGCTCAGAGAGGGAAATCTGATTTGGCCCAATGCAAACAGAGGGAGGTCTCCCAGTCCTGAATGCAGAGGCTTTCGGGCCCATAGCAACAGCTTGTGTAGACGAGATTGGGGTGCAGTGTCCACGGTGCTTGGTGCCCATCAGTCAGCAGAGATGAAATGGAATTGCTCTGAAGCCCTGGCTGTGGCTGAGGTTCTGTTCTGGCCAGGAGCTCATTTGTCAGGATAGGCTCAACTGGAGATCGTGACCTCACAGTGAAAAGAGGTGCTTTGTGCTTGCTAGTCAACCATGAGCTCCCCAGGGCCCCCACTCCATCTCCGCTGTGCTAGGCAGCTCTACTGCAGAGTTAACTTAGCCGTGTGCCCTGCCTCCTGGAATCCAGAGGAAACACTTGACGTGGCTGCGTTAGAAGTAGGGGTGGGAGTCAGAAAAGCTTCTGGAGGAATGAAAGCCTCAGCTGGGTCTTCAAGCATGAGTAGGCATTAGCTGGGCTAAGGGTGTGATGAGGAGACAGGGAGACCGGGCAGGGAAAAGGCATTAAGACAAGGAAAGAGCCACCTTTGAAATAAGCTGTAACCACCCTCGAGAGAGCACATAGTCTTGTTAACTATCCTGTAATCCAATTGCCACCTTGCTTTCTCCCACCTCTATGTCTTCCTTACGTTCTCGCCTTAAGTTCACAGACATAAAAGAAGTTGAAAAACTCTTTACTCTGGAGCATTTGAGATCTTGCTCCCTGGTATATGTCAGTTTGGCTCAAATAAACTTAGGGGAAAAAAAAGACAGAGAAAGAACTTGAGAAAAGACATATATCAGGTCTATTCCTATACTTAAATGCATTCGTTTTAAAAGGACACACTAAAGCATGGGGGTCGCTTGCTAGTTTTTGTTTTTTCCCCCCTGAATACACATTAAAACATGGGTGGTTGGTTAGCTCAGTTGGTTAGAGCGTGGTGCTAATAACACCAAGGTTGCCGGTTCGATCCCCGCATGGGCCACTGTGAGCTGTGCCCTCTTTAGGGAAATAAATAAATATGTACCCAAGCATTCAAGGGAAAAACGCTCATCCTTTTACCCCCCTGAAATCATCAGGTACACTCAGTATCACATTTGGCACACAGTGAACAAGGCGTAGCTATGAGTAAGAACGTGGGGTGTGGAGGAAATGCTGAGAGAGCAAGCGTGAGGTGAGAGAGTTGTGATGTGAGGTTGGAGAACTGAATGGGGCCTGAACTTGAAAGGACTTGTGTGCCTGGTTAAGGAGCCAGGCTACAGCGTCTCAGAGTCGGGAATGGGGAACCACTGTGAGCAATTTATAAAACAGGGAAAAACCATCACCTCCTTCTTATGGCTCAAGTGGTCCTTTGAAGGTCTTATTTTAACGCATTACCATAAACCTCAGTTACTACGAAATCTTGAGGAGGCATATCTCTCACAGAGAATGAGCCTTAGAGTCACAAAACCATCTCCCTGACAGCTCAATGGCTTTGGGCGAGTCATATACTCTCTCATAGTCTCAAGTATTCTGTCTATAAAATGGGCACATGCTAAGGTGCCCGGGGCAGGACCAAGAGGTTGTAGGTCACAAGCCTCCTCGCCTGCTTCCCTCTAGATCAGGTTTCCTCAGCCTTGCCACTATGGACATTTTGGGCCCTATAATTCTTTGCTGTGAGGAGCTATCCTATGTGATATAGAACATTTAGCAGCATCCCTACTCCCTACCCATAGGAAGCCAGTAGCTTCTTCCTAGTTAGGACAACCAAAAAGTCTCCAGACATTACCAAATGCCCCCTGGAGGAGAATGCTGTCACCCAGACTTGTCTTTAGAGAGCTGGTGTATCAGACAGGCCCTGGTGGCCTCAGCGGTGTTGGCTGAAGATAGACCCAGAGGAGCAGAAGGCTTCCTGCAGAAGAGCTCAGACCTCCCAAGTTCAGAATCCCAGATGGGGAAGGAATAGTGGATGAAAGAGTTTTTGTCATTGACGATCACTGAAAGGGTGACTCGTCGATTCTCTATGTGGTGTCCCCAGGGAAGAAGACCCCAAAGAGGATCACATGCTTCCAGCGTTCAAAGATAGGACCCAGTGCTTCCCTGCTCGGACCTGTCCTCCACGATAAGTCAGACAGCAGAGAGAAAAGACCACTGTGCTTAGAGCAATTTATGGGAACAATTGGAATGACTATCCAACGTGGTGTCGGACTCACACACACTTTTCAGGTCCTAGAACCTGACCAACCTGTTCTTTGATTCATGAAAATAATTATAGTAATAGCATCACTTGAGCATCTACTGTATACTATTGCACACACTTTATCTAATCTTCACAATACATTATCCCTATTTGATACATAAGGAAATTGAAGCTCTGCGGGACTGGGGAATTTCCACACCATTACACGACCATGAAGTAGAAAGCGACAATAAAGTGTGGACAGCAGGCTATCGTCTAGGTCTCTCTAATTCCAAATCCTGTGTTATTTCTCTTGTGTTGGGCCACCAGTTCTCTTTCCTGATGGTACATTGACAAGTGAAGACAGTGGCAAAATTGTGAGAGTTTTGAAGAACCGCAGCCATTGACTCCTTATCTGTTGCTTTGGGTTTCAGAACTTAAAGCCACGTGCACATAAAATTAGAGACTGCTGGCCAGCCTGGTGGCTCAGGCGGTTGGAGCTCCATGCTCCTAACTCCAAAGGCTGCCGGTTCGATTCCCACATGGGCCTGTGGGCTCTCAACCACAAGGTTGCCAGCAACGGCAACTGGACCTGGAGCTGAGCTGCGCCCTCCACAACTAAGACTGAAAGGACAACAACTTGAAGCTGAACGGCACCCTCCACAACTAAGATTGAAAAGGACAACAACTTGACTTGGAAAAAAGTCCTGGAAGTACACACTGTTCCCCAATAAAGTACTGTTCCCCTTCCCCAATAAAAACAAACAAACAAACAAACAAACAAAAAACTGGAGACTGCTGCCTTTGATATTTTCAACCTTGGAAAATAAAGCTCAGGTACAAAAAAAACCACACAGGTATAGTTTAGCTATTATACATTATTATAATTAGTATAAGGCACACATCTTTTTTAACTCCCGTGTATACCTATCTATACTTATAAGCACATATGGGTTTGCAAATATAAATACAAATAAGGGTATATAATGGGGAGAATGCACTAACATTTTTCATTGGTTGGGGAGCAATGAGGAAAGGATGGAGATTTCTGCTTTGAGCCAATCACAATGTAGATCCTGTTTTCAGAAAGGTGCTTGTTACTTTTTCAGGCTGCTCATCTGAAAAGATCATGGGCAATGCAAGGTCCTGTAGGGGTTACTGCGTACAGGCCTACCTCTTTTTATTGCACTTTGCTTTACTGCCCTTTGCAGATATTGCATTTTTTACAAATTGAAGGTAAGACCCTTGACCAGCAAAAAGATTACAACTCACTAAAGGCTCAGATGATAGTTAACATTTTTCATCAAAAAAACAAACAATTTTTTAATTAAGGTATGTACATTGGTTTGTTTGTTTTTTAGACACAATGCTAATGCACACTTAATAGACTACAGTATAGTATAAACATAACTTTTATATGCACTTGGAAATCAACTACATTGTGTGACTTGCTTTATTGCAGTGGTCTGGAACAGAACCTGCAGTATCTCTGCAGTCTGCCTGTAACAAAATGCAATGATAATGGGCCTGGAGGTGTGCAATATGGTGGCCTGCTGAGGTGGTTAACAATGTGCAAGAATATTGGAGTTGGCCAATCTTGAGGTCAAGTTCGGGCTCTGTGGAAGACTAGCCATGAAACTCTGGGCAGACACTCAGTCTCCCTGACCCTCAGCTCTCTCATCTGTAAATGACAGCAATAGCATCCCTAGCCTCCAAAAGTTGCTGGGATGGTTGAATGAGTTAACAGTAGCAAACAACACCCACACTCTTATAAAGTACCTGACACTAAAGTACTAAGTACTTTACACGGGTCACTCAACAATCCTGCTCAGGAGGTACTGTTATTATCCCCATTTTATAGACAGGAAGCCAAGGCAGAGGTAGGTTAAATGTTTTACTCCAGATCACAGTAAGTGGCCGAACACCAGGAATACAAACCAGGCTAATTCCAGAAGCCATATTCAGCCACACTTGTCTATAGAATCTCCTGAATACTGTGTCAAATGCTCTGCACAGTGCCTGCCACAGAGTAAGTGTTCAAGAAATGGGTCTCATTGCTAGTAGTATTACTCTCGTACCATGGCTACTATTGCCAATGCCTGCTATATTCCAGTGTGAGGTTTCTTTCATATACATTGCCTCATTGAGTCTTTGCAAAGAAACTGGCCCTGTGAACCCCATCTTACAGGTGAGGAAACTGAGGCTCAGAGAAAGCAATTTGTCCATAAGAACATACTTAGAAGCTTTTTTATTTGCTTTCGTTCCAGAGGTTTATTCTTATGAGACACCAGACACCAGCTATACTGTTTAAAAGCTTCTGGTTAAGGGACCTGAATGGACAGTGTCATTTCTCTTATGGTCTCTAGAAATCAGCTTCACCCTCACCTCAGCTGGATGGTCCTTTCTGAGCCAAACAGGAATAAGATGGCCCATCCATCATTTGTCAAGGGGCATTCTGAATTCCTAGGCAAGAGGAACTTGGACTCAATCTTCGGTTAACACTTCTACAAATCATCTAAAAATGCCCAGAGACATTGTTGGAAGCCTAGGAGCAGACAAAACAATTAGATGCAGCAATGTAATAGTGTTTGGGAAGATAAGATATAAAATGGTAAATGTGGTAATAAATGCCAGCATATTTCTTTCCTCATGTGTATATTGTTTTGAAACACATCGCTAATAAAACATCTTTTAATTGTAGATATAGTCCATGGAGTTCCTGCTAAAGGCTTACAAAGCCTGTTCTGTGGCTGAAATGGACTCCATTTTAATCCTTCTGTAATGATGCCATTACTTTTATAGCTTTTTCTACAACCCTGTACATGAGTTACAGGCAAAATCTGGTCTCTTTTTTATATAGGTATGTACTGTCCCCTGGAAATTGCAAATTCCCTCTTGCATGATAAAAACACTCAACAAACTAAGTATAGAAGGAATGTACCTCAACATAATAAAGGCCATACATGACAGGCCTACAGCCAGCATCATACTCAACACTGAAAAACTGAAAGGTTTTCCTCTAAGATCCGTAACAGGACAAGGCTCCCCAGTCTTCTCATTGCTATTCAGCATAGTACTGGAAGTCCTATCCAGAGCAATTAGGCAAGAAAAAGGGGTAAAAGGCATCCAAATCTGAAAAGAAGAAGTAAAATGCAGATGACATTATCTTAGAAATCCCTAAACACTCCACCAAAAAACTGTTAGAACAGCTAAACAAATTCAGGAAAGTTGCAGGTCAAAAATCAACATACAAAAATCAATTGTGTTCTGTGAAGTAACAATGAAAAAAAGTTAGGAAAACAATCCCATTTATAATAGTATCAAAAAGAAAAAAAATACTTAGAAATTAATTTAACCAAGAAGGTGAAAGACTTATACACTGAAAACTATACAACATTAATGAAAGAAATTAAAGAAGACAAAAAATGATACCCCATGTTCATGGATTGGAAAAATTAATGTTGTTAAAATGTCTTTTCTACCCAAAGTGATCTATAGATTCAATGCTATCCCCATCAAAAGCCCAATAGTATTTTCACAGAAATAGAAAAAACAATCCTAAAATTCATATGGAACTACAAAAGACCCAGAATAGTGAAAGTGATCTTGAGAAAGATGAACAAAGCTGGAGACATCATACTTCCTGTTTTCAAAATATATTACAAAGCTATAGTAATTAAAACGGTATGGTAATAGCATTACGGCAGACATATAGACCAATAGAATTGAATAGAAAGCCAAGAAATAAATCAATGCATATATGATCAACTGCTCTTTCACAAGGGTGCCAACAATACACAATGGGAAAAGGACAGTCTCCTTCAACAAATGGTGGTGGGAAAACTGCATATCCACATGTAAAAGAGTGATAACGGACCCCTATGTTACGTTATACACAAAAATCAACTCAAAATGGATTAAAGACTTGAACATAAGACCTGAAACTGCAAACACTTAGAAGAAAACGTAGGGGAAAAACTTCTTGACATTGGTCTTGACAATGATTTCTCAGATATGACATCAAAAGCTCAGGCAACGGGAGGCTGGTTGGCTCAGTCGTTAGAACACAGTGCTCATAACACCAAGGTCACCGGTTCAATTCCCACATGGGCCAGTGAGCTGTTCCCTCCACAACTAGATTGAGAACGATGACTTGACATGGAGCTGAGCTGTGCCCCCACAACTAGATTGGAAACAATTTGACATGGAGCTGATGGGTCCTGGAAAAACACACTGTTCCCCAATATTCACCAACAAAAATTAAAAAAAAAAACAAAAAACTCAGGCAACAAAATAGACACATGGGGCTATATCATGACACATAATAAAAAATTTCTGCACAGTAAAGGAAACAATCAACAGAGTGAAAGTGGAGGAAATATTTGCAAACCATTGCAAGACAAGGGGTTAATATCCAAAATAGATAAGGAACTCATACAACTCAATAGCAAAAAAACCGAATTACCCAATTTTTAAAATGGGCAAAGGACTTCAATAAACATTTCTATAGAGAAAACACACAAGTGGCTACTAGGTATATAGAAGCGCTCAACATCACTACTCATCAGATAAATACAAATCAAAAGCACAATGACATATCACCTCATACCTGTTAGCATGACTATTATCAGAACAAAACAAAACACAAAAGATAAGAAGTTTTGGTAAGGATGTGGAGAAATTGCAACCCTTGTATACTGTTGATGAAAACATAAAATGTAAAATGCTGCTACTAGGAAAACAGTAGAGAGGTTCTTCAACAACAACAAATTAAAACTAGAGCCACCACATGATTCAACAATCCCACTTCTTGGTATATATCCAAAATAATGGGAATCAGGCTCTTGAAGATACATCTTCTCTCCCATGTTCACTGCAGCATTATCCACAATAGCCAAGATATGGGAATAACCCAATGTCCACAAACAGATAAATGGATAAAGAAAATGGGTATACATACAATGGCATATTATTCAGTCTTTTAAAAAAAGAAGGAAATCCTACTATTTGTGACAACATGAATGGACCTGGAGAACATTATGCTAAATGAAATAAGCCAGACACTGGGAGAAACTGCGTGATTCTACTTGTATGAGGTGTCTAAAATAATCAAACTCATAGAAGCAGAAAATAAAATGGCAGTTGCCAGGGACCGGGTGAGAAGGAAATACAGAGTTGTTGCTAATGGGTATAAAATTTCAGTTATGCAAGATGAATAAGTTCTAGAAATCTGTTATACAACATAGTGCCTATAGTTAACAATATGATGTTGTGTGCTTAAGAGTTTGTTAAGAGGATAGATCTCATGTTAAATGTTCTTATCACAACAACAACAATGCACACACGCGGACATAAGGAAACTTTTAGAGGTGATAGATATGTTTATTACCTTTTTAATAAAAGATTATTATTAAAATTAGCTAACATACAATATTATATTAGTTTCAGGTGTACACCATAGCTATTCAACATTTATATACCCAAAGAAGTGACCACCATAAGTCCAGCAACCATCTGACACCATACCATGCTATCACAATATTAGTGACTAGACTATACATTTCCTATACTATACATTACATCCCCATGACTTATTTTATACCTGGAAATTTGGACCTCTTATTCCCCTTCACCTTCCCCCCGTTTTTAATTTTTTCAATGACAGTTGACATTCAATATTATTTTATATTAATTTCAGGTCTGCAGCATAGTGGTTAGACATTTATATAACTGAAGAAATGATCATCCTGACAGGTCTAGTACTCACCTGGCACTATGCATAGTTATTACCATATTATTGACAGTATTCCCTGTGCTTTATTTTACATCCCCATGACTATTTTGTAACTACGAGTTTATACTTCTTAATCCCTTCACCTTTTTCACCCTGCCCCCCAACCCCCTCCCATCTATCATCCCAACAAATCTAGTACCCATCTGACACCATACATAGTTGTAATGATATTATTGACTATATACCTTATTCTATATTCTACAGCCCCGTGATTACTGTGTAACAACCAATTTGTATTTCTTAATCCCTCCCACTTTTCACTCACTCCAATTATCTTCCCATCTGTCCACCATCAATATGCTCTATGAGTTTGTTTCTTTTGTTCTTTAGGTTCCATATATATATGCAAAATCACATTGCATCTGTCTTTCTCTGTCTTACACTCCACTCAGCACAATACCCTCCAGGTCCATCCATGCCACTGCAGATAGCGAGAACCCATTCCCTTCCATGGCCGAGCAATATTCCATTGTATATATGTACCACCTCCTCTTTATCCATTCTTCCATCAACAGAAGCCCAGGCTGCCTCCACATCTTGGCCATTGTAAACAGTGATGCAGTGAACATATGGATGCACATGTCCCTTCTAAGTAGCACTTGGGTTTCTTTGAATAAATATACTGAAGTGGGACTACTGGGTCCTTCGTCTCTTGCCTTTGTTTTAAAGTCCATTTTGTCTGATATAAGTATTGCTATGCCAGCTTTTTTTTTTCCGTTTCCATTTTCATGAAGTATCTTTTTACATCCCTTTACTTTCTGTGTGTGTGTGTGTGTGTGTGTGTGTGTGTCTTTCAGTCTAAAGTGATTCTCCTATAGGTAGCACAAGTAAGGGTTTTTTTTTTTCTTATCCATTTAGCCCTCCTATGTAGTTTGATTTGAGCATTTAATCCATTTACATTGAAATTAATTGTTAATAAACATGTAGTTATTGCCATTTTATTATTCATAATTTTGATTTTTTTCCATCTTAAAGAAGTCCCTTTAACAATCTTTGTAATATGACACATACTGGTTTGATGGTGACAAACTCCTTTAGCTTTTTGTTGTCTGGGAAGCTCTTTATCTGTCCTTTAATTCTAAATGACAGCTTTACTGGGTAGAGTAATCTTGGTTGTATGTCCTTGCTTTTCATCACATTGAATATGTTGTGCCAATCCCTCTGGCCTGCAAAGTTTCTGTTGAGAAATCAGCTGTCAATCTTATGGGCGCTCCCTTATAAGTTACTAGTTGCCTTTCTTGTGCTGCTTTTAGGATTCTCTCTTTGTCTTTAACCTTTGCCATTTTAATTATAATGTGTCTTGGTGTGGGTCTGTTTGGGTTCATCTTGTTTGGGACTCTGCACTTTCTGGACTTGTACGTCAATTTCCTTCACCAGGTTAGGAAAGTTTTCAGTCATTATTCTTCAAATAAGTTCTCAATCCCTTGCTTTCTCTCTTCTCTTTGTGGTACCCCTATGATGCAAATGTTATGCTTGATGTCCCAGAGGTCTCTTAAACTATCCTCATTTTTTTTGGATTTTTTTTTTTTTTTCTGTTCCGATTGGGTGTTTTCCGCTACCTTGTTTTCCAAAGCATTGATTCGATCCTCTGCTTCATCTAGTCTGCTGGTAATTCCTTCTAGTGCATTCTTCATTTCAGTTATTGTATTCTTCACTTCTGACTGGTTCTTTTGTTATGGTTTCTATGTCCTTTTTTATGCTTGCTATCTCTTTGTTGAAGTCCTCACTAGGTTCCTTGAGCATCCTTATAACCATTATTTTGAACTCTGTATTTGATAGGTTGCTTACCTCCATTTTGTTTAGTTCTTTTTCTGGGGTTTTCTCCTGTTCTTTAATTTGAGATGTATTTCTTTGTTTCCTTATTTTTGGCTGCCTTTCTGCTTGTTTCTATACGTTAGGTAGATCTGCTATGGCTCCCAATCTTGGCTGGGTGGCCTTATGTAGTAGGTGCCCTGTGGGGCCCTGGCACAGTCTCCCTGGTCACCTTCTCCAGGTGTTCCAGGAGTATCCCTGTGTGGGTTGTGTGTGCCCTACAGGTATACTTGAACCTTGATTGCTATTGGCACATCAGTGGGTAGGATTTACCGTCAGGCTGATTGGCTGTGGGGTTTGGCCATGTCCACAGCTTACAGGCTGCTGTGCAGGGGGTTTACCACACTGAGTGGGATCCTGCTGCCTTTTGAGCTCACCTTTTGGGTGTGCCACTTGTGTAACTAATTGGGTGGTGCTCTACTGTGGTCTAAAGCCAGCCTCTAAGTATGTTGATTCTGGGGCCTCTTGTGAGGGACTCCAGTGCAAGCCCAGGTCACCACTGCCTGTGACTGGCCGGGGACTACCTGGTAGGACCTACTGTGTTTCCCCAAAAATAAGACCTAGCCAGACCATCAGCTCTAATGCATCTTTTGGAGCAAAAATTAACATAATATAAGGCTGGGTCTTATATTAATTTTTGTGCCAAAAGATGCATTAGAGCTGATGGTCTGGCTAGGTCTTATTTTTGGGGAAACATGGTATAAGACTGGGTATAATATAATACAATATAATATAATATAATATAATATAATATAATATAATATAATATAATATAATATAATACTGGGTCTTATATTAATTTTTGCTCCAAAAGATGCATTAGAGCTGATGGTCTGGCTAGGTCTTATTTCGGGGAACACGGTACAAAGCTATCCACAGTTGTTCGCTGCCTGTGCTAATCCTGGAGGCACGTGGGAAAGACCCCACTGCTAACCAAGGATGGCTGCCACCAATACTGGGCCTGGGACAGCTCCACAAAAAGCCAGGACACCCCAAGGCCTGCTGCCACCTGCCAACTCCCTTAAAGTTCAGTCCCTGATAAAGCCTCATGCAGTACACAAGTTGGGTGAGGCACGGTCTCAGGGAGTCACTAGAGTGGGAAGAGCTGTGGTCACCAGGTTAATATAGACTCTGGTTTGGTGCCAGTGCTGACCCTGGAGCTACTCAGCAAAAGTTTCAGAGCATACGAGCCCAGCTGCCACCTGCTGGGGTCCTGCTGACTCTGATAGTTTTTCAAGAAAGAGTGCCAGGTGGATGGGGCTGGCTACTCTCAGAGAAAGTGCCTCTGGAGTTGAGCGAGTTGGGTAGGGCGGGGTCTCAGGGAGTAAGCAGGGTGGAGCAGCAGAGTTCACCAGGCCAATCAGATTCAGCTTTGGCCTGTGGGGGAGGGCTCAACACTGGAAAGATGGCACCTGACTGCTGGCTGCACAGGAGCAAGAACCCACACAGGGAAAATGGTAACCGTCCTCCAGCCCTTGATCTGACGCCCCCTGAGTTACTGTCCCTCGGCCAGAGCCCAAGGTAAATGCCTGCGAGTGAGTCTGTGCATGGGCTGTTTAAGAGGATGTCTGGGTTTCCTGCAGCTGTAAGTCCCACCTGTATGTTGGAATCCCCACTGTTTTTCACAGCTAGGTGTTGTGGGGGCTCTTCTTCCTGGCACCGGTACTCTGTGCTGGAGAGGGTGGTATGGGCCAGGGTTCTCTTGCTCCTCAGGGGGGAACCTCCATGACCGAGATATCCCTTCCATTTCTCAACCACCACACGGAGGATTGGGGCTGACCCGTTTCCTGTCTCCACCCCTCCTACCAGTCTTGAAGTGGCTTCTTTATATCCTTTCTGTTCAGCTAGACTTCAGATAGTTCTCCAGGCTGATTGTCCTATAATTTAGTTGTAATTTTAATGTGTTCATGGAAGGAAGCAGGCACAGTGTTGATCTATTCCGCCATCTTGGATCTCAATATGTTTATTACCTTGATTGTGGTGATGGAATCACAGGTGTGTGGCATATGTCTGAACTCACCAAATCATATACACTAAACATGTGCAGAGTTTTTGGTGTACAATTATGCCTCAGTAAAGCTGAATAAGAAACAGATTTGTTTTATCCCCAAAGGACTTGAGATACCTGATGCATTTGTTTGCTAAATAAAATCAATTCTTTTAGGAGGGAGTGAGGGAAGCTTTTTATGTTAACTTCCAGAATAACACAGAAACTGGAAGTTATGCTTGTCTTCCAATAGAACTCTGTGGAAAACTGAAAGAGAGTAGAGGGCGGGGAATGCATTTGACATGGTCTACAAATCTAATAAGACAAAGAGCTAGCATACCCCAGGGCAACCTTTAAATCCCACTGTCCCCAGAGACCACTTAAAGAGAGGTGCTCTTCAAAGACTCTTCAATGAGTTGCCCGGACCTGGAAGAGGAAACACACAGTTGCTTTGAGTTGAACTTTTGAATTTGAATTTTGGCTATGCTGTGAACTAGCAAATCTTTTCCCCTTTCAGAGCCTCAGTTTCTTTGTCCAAACTTGGATTAATGCAACCCCTTTGTATGTGACAGCCTGCCTGGGGTTTCGCCCTTAGCAGCTGCTTCTCTGCCATTCTTTCATTGGCTTGGCCTCACAAGCCCCCATAATTATCCTCACTCTACAGATGAGGTGACTATTGGATACACTTAATATATGGATCTCCTACTAGACTGTGAAACACCAGACAACAGAGACCATATAATATCCCTTTGTGTGTTGCCAAGCACAGGAGGTGGCACACCATAATTATTCAGCAAATGCTTGAATAGATTTTTAAAAACATATATGACACACAGAAAATCTTAGATTTTGAACAGCCTGGCATTTACCAGTTTGAAAAGTGGAGCCAAGTGCCCTACCCTCAGGGATGACAAACCTTCTCATTTTTAGTTTGGCATCTAAGTATGACGATCACCTGATAGTAACTTATTTTTGCTTCCTATGAGTCAGAGAGCGAAAGGCACTGTCTCCAAGCCACTGGGACAATGTTTAAACAAATAGCCCCATAATGAATAGTTTTGGTAAAGTAGTAGCTGTTACATACCTTGTCATAATATGGGAAAACTCTCTAATTTGTTTAGTACTCTGTATTAATAAAGTTCATGTCCTATCATTTCTAACGAGTCTCTAAGAATGCTTGTTCAGATGGCCCATGAAAGGCCCCATGTTATAGCCTGGGAGAGCAGTGAGGAGATGAGGCAGAGTTGAAGAGGAAACTGTCATGGAAATGAGCACTACGGTAAGGTAGTCGCTCTGCCTCAATGAGGTTCATCAGGAAAATGGGCTGTGCTGAAGATTAAGTGGATATAACAGACACAAAAGTGCAACATGACTGCTAAGGCCCTGTATAAAGATTGGACACTGTTTTGTTTTTGTTTTTTTGTTTTTCCATTTGGAGTTTGTCATGTTTGAGAGCTAAAGAAGTTGGGACAGGACCCCTGAATTGCTGGCTTTTTATCACACATTCACAAAATGAATCACATTTGGATTGCAGGCAGAAAATATTGTTACGGAAATGCTCATATAACCCAGGATGACTTTTAAATAACACTCTACCACCTGCCCCCATAGAAGTCACATTGGCCACCAAAAACAAAACAAAATAGATTTACATGTTGAATTTTACCTCAGTTAACTTTTGAAAGAAGTATCACAGAACAGGTTTGAAAGAAGCAATACTAGACTTTGAAGTCTGGAAAGATCCATTACTCTTCCTATAGACAAAGTACCAACTGCTAGAAAGAAGGTGGGACTTGCACAGTGCATGGCATTTGACAAAGCCCAGGACAAGGACATGCCTGAAGGGAAGCTTCCCCATGTATAGAACACAGGAAAGAGGGAAGCTCAGTTCAGTCCAACAATATTCGCTGGGCACTTGCTTTGTGCTTGGAACAAATCATAATATATTAGTATTTACTGAACACCTGCTGTGTGCTTGGTGCCTTCATATATACATCTATTCATCCTCACAGTGGTCCATTCCAGAAGGTGTTATTGCCTCCGTTTTTAAAGATGAGGTTCAAAGAGCTTTGCAGGATAATGACAGTCAGGAACTAGCAGCACTGCCCTTGACAGCCAGGGACCCTGACTGTACATTCCATTATTCCAGGTCAGGAGTGTGTGTTTAGTATTTCTAACTCTACTAATTTCCAGAGAGAATTTGATGCATCTGTGAGAGGGAGGTTCCAGGGGAGAAGAGGGAGGGAGATTCCAGCAGTTAAAGCCTCCTGTAGCCCAAGCTCTTCTGGTCACAGGCAGGGAGGGATACAAGGGGCACCAGAGGTACATAGTAAGTACTCAATGAATGGTGTACGGATTGACTGCTAGGAGTGGGTGGGGCTGAGCACCTACTGTGTGTTATAGGAAAAGGGAACCTGGGCCTGCTCACTGCCTGTGTATAGGGGAAGTGGTCTTGCACTGTACCTTCCACGTGCTACAAGTACAAGTGTTTTGGGACCTGCTGGCTGAGGAAAGAGGGAGGAGGAGGCGTGCCCTGAGCACCTACTATGTGCTAGCAGTTCTGCATTTTTTATCTTGCAGCATCTCTGTAAGTCAGGTATGATTGTTTTTATTTGGCAATGAGGGTATCAGGTTCAAAGATGGAAGCACTAAGTACACGGTTACAGGTGGAGTTAGAGACACAGCCTGGCTGTATCCCATCTGGGTGCTCAGGTTCACTTTAGAGATAAGACAGAAGCCATCCCTCGTTGTCCTCCCTTCAACCCTGCCATAGAAGAGCAGAGACTTCAGTGAGACCCCCATCCAAGGCCTGGCCAACTAGGAGGAGGAGGAGGAGGAGTAACAGTAATAATAAAAATAAAATAATAATAATAATAACAAGTAGTAGTAGTAATAGTAATAATAAAAATAAAATAATAATAAAACAACGCCCACCATTTATTACTTACTCTACACCAGGCATGCTCTCACTTTATTTCATTAACTTTGTAGGGGATATTATCCACATTAGCCAAAGGCAGGCAGCAGCCCAGAATTCCCGGGAGCAGGAAGCCAGGAAGTGACAGAGCCAGGATGCAAATCCCCTTCGAGCTGACTTTAAATTTCTTGACACCAACACAGGGTGAGCCTCCGCAGAGAGTAAGGGGGCGCGCGTCTCCCACGCAGAGGTGCGGAGCCCGGGACCTGCGGCCGGGAGCCGTCCTGTACCCGGCCGTCCGGTGGGGGGCACTGCAGACCGCGCGCACTGCGCTGCGCCTGCTTCCACCTCCAGGCGCCGGGGGGACGCCGCGCCTTGGTTCGTCGCTCGCGTCCCGGCTCCGGCCGCCGCCACCCCCGGACTCCGAGCGCCGACTAGCCTCCGCGCGGGGAAGACGGATCCCGGCCCACGATTCCACGAGGCCTTCTGGGACAGCCGCAGGGTTGTAGGGACACGGACCCGGGTCAGCTCTCCATAAGGTGTCCCCCCCTTCCCCGAGTCCGCCCCTGCCCCCCGCCCTGCGCGCGCTTACATCTCTACTTAAACACCGAAGGGCTCCAGGGACCTGGTCTTCTGGGGTGGATGTGGCTGTCCCAGTACTGGGCGCCTCTGGGAATCTGGGGACTTAGACTCGTCGGGCTCTGATCAGGGAGGAGGGCAAACCCGGCCCGAGAGCCAGGACTTCGGGAGGATCCCCGGCGCATGTGAATGTCGGTCCGCTGCTTCCTCCCACCCCACCCCCGGCCCCACGCTGTCACCTTCCTCTTCTTCTGCCCTGTGGACTCCACACCCCAGCCAGCCTGCTCACCGAATTCTGAATTTGAACCCAACCGTAGTCAGGCAAGGCGTGTTTGGGGCCTGGCCACAGCCAGCAGGCTCTCTGACCTACGCCAAAACAGCTGCAAGTGGGCAGCGCTGTCCCCCGTCCTCAGGGAGGGGACCCCACCTCTGGCCAACCGAGGCGAGGTCACGCTTTCTAAAGTTGCTCCCAGGGGAAGTATGTGGTATCCACTGACCTTGACCCTTCCCCCACGGTCACCTGGGACACAGGCATTTAAGGTGGGTAGTTTAACGAGGTGATAACGAAGTGAAAATGGCCTAGTAGCCTCTTGAATTTGAATCTCCGACTGAAGCTTTTTTTAGAAAGAATTTTTATGAATAGGATACTCTCATGGATTTCTGTTACCAGTAATAACCCCTGAATGTTAATTGGTCATAATTACCTTGTTAAAAGTCTTGTAGGACCCCTCCAAGTTCTAAGAGTACAAGGGAAAGCATGTTTCAGAGATTTACAACTGGGCGGGAAACATCATATTATTTTCTGCATTAGGTTATACATTAGCATACTTGTTGAACTGAATTTTCCGCTTTGGAAAGATTTTAATCTTTCCAATTCCCAACTAGTCTCTGGAAATTTCAAAGGGGTGGTGGGAGGACTGGTGATGTGTATGCCACAGATGGAGATGGAAAAGCTGCCCAGAACATGTTGACATTCAAAAAAAAAAGTTAACATCCCCCCACACTTTAAAACTATGATATTAGGAACAGAGAATATGGCAAAAGTTACTCGTAGAACATCTGTTCCTTCCAATGGGAGGATTTCTTTCCTGCCAAGAATTTATGAATTTTATATAGGAGCTTGGTTCTGTTTGGGGAAAAAGGAAGGAAGCTCGCCAGAGCAGCCCCCTCCTCAGCATGGAATGCAGGAATACTTTTGCTCCTGACGTGTAGGTGGTTCTTGAAGCTGCGGACAGGGCCAGAGTCACCCTTCAGAAGGACCATGGCTGAGAACGAAAAACCTCAAACTGTTATCCTTGGTTTAAATTAAATAGAACAATACAAGGGAAGGTCAAGGCCATAGGACTTGAAGACAAGACTCCCATTCACAGAAGGCCTAATCCTTTTTTAGAGAATAAAGAAGAAAGTTTATTATTGGGATAAAACCTCACTAATTCGTATCTGTTCATTTCAAATGTTCCTTTCATTTTCACATTGGCCAGAGAGGCGGTCATTCATTCATCTCAAAAGCTTCAGTCAATCCCCTCATCTTCAGTCAATTATCTTTTGCTGTTGCTCAATTGAGCCTGATGACTGAAGGTTTATCTTTCTAAAACCACCGGGAGGGAGGGTGCTCAGAAAAGCAGCTGGGTGAATAGGACACTAAATGGATTAGCAGTTGAAACATTAATGAGTCTCTTTTGATTCAAAATAAGTTTATCTAAGTAGTTTTCCAATGGCCTCCTCCAAAGAACTTACAGCTCTTGAGAAGGTGTATGTCCAGCATGAAGGTCGAATTTTTGTTGACCATTTTAGGTTCTTGACCTCTAAGTGTATTTGTTTTTTTAACTCGGAGGACTTCGGATGCAACATGAAAAAAAAAAAATCGAATTCATTTAAGTATCAAGAATTTAAATTGTTCCTGTTTGACAGCGAGAGAGAAATAAACAACCAACATTAAGAATTTGGTACATTCATTCAAGTCCACAAGTATTTATTGAGCACCTACTATTAATACGTATCAGGCACGTTTTTAGGGCGTTATCCTATCCCTCATTGTAGAGGGGAACTAGACAATAAATGGATCCAGTATGTGTTACATCTCAGGTAATGATAAGTACCATGAAAAATCAAGCCCATTAAAAAGATAAAGAATAATAAGGGTAGGGTGGGATGGCTCTTTTAGCATGGTCAGGGAAGGCTGCTCCAAGGAATTGACATTGAGTGGTCCTTCTAGAATTTTCCCAATGCAAATATACTCCCAAACACATAAACATAGATATATTTTACCAAGTTGGATCATACTATAAAGGCTTTGCCCCCTCCCGTTAACTTCCAAACATTCTTCTGTGTGTAAAGAGTATATAGCTCAAGAACCTGGGACTGGGGGAGTCAGGTTTCAATCCCATCTTCAGCACTCACTGGTTTTGTGATTCCTCATCATTAAAATGAGGATAATAATATTGCCTACCTCCTAGGGTTATTGTGGTGACAAAATGAGAAAAATGCATGTAAAATACTGAGTCTAAGGACAGCTGTAGTAAGCCTTATTAAATGTTAGCTCTTATTTATTATTGTTCACCAGATAATTTTAATAGAGGATGGCAGTCCATTCTAAGGACATACCAGGGCTTACTTAACAAATGTGCTACTATTGGATGGAAAGAATTAAATGTAAGCCTAACTCAAATTGGATATAAACCTAACCCCTGGGTCTTGCTTAGCAGATCAATCTATGGCCTCCTGTGCAGGCTGAGGATGAGGGTGTGGAAAAGTCTTAGGCTGGAATGAATTTCTGCAGTGGCATAACTGGGGGAGATTGGGGCCTCACAGCTTTCTCATTTGTGCAAAGGAACTTCCAGGTGACATGCTCTTTGGAAGTCCTTCCAGCTCTGTCATTCCTTTGTGCCTTGAGTCCTAACTGGTTCCTAGATTATGCTCCCATGTTCTGAAGAGCCTTCCCTGTTTCTGAGATCTGAGTCGTTGGCTCATGCCCGAAGGTACGTACCCAGAGCTATTTAAGGTTGAGATCCCCTTAAGGGGAAAAGGGATTCTCTTTAGATACTGGGAGCATTCGGGAGAATGATGGCAGAGCAGTTCGGAAGGTGGCAAAAAGGCAGCGTTTCCCATTGAAGGCTGAGAATGTGGGCTCAGAGCACCGCGTCTTTTGGCTAACTTTCTCTTCTGCTTCCTCCATTCAAGGGGGGGGCCTCGGATTGTGTGATCTTCAGCAAAAGATACATACTTTCTTAGGCTTCCTTCCAATTGGCCCAACTATCAAAAGGGCTGCTAGTCTTTATTCTAATTGAATACGTGTGTAAAGTGCTTTGGAATCAGTGAATGAAATACCAGGGAAGAAAAGCAATGGCTTATTTACTCTTGATGATTTTATAGAGGCTCTGGGGCTGCTATGATGCAGAAACGGATTGCCTTGAGTCATTGTGCAAACTGGGGCAGAGAGGAATGAGATGTATTTTTAATAGAATGACAGATAAGATTACTTGTTTCTATTAGAAAGAGGGTTGGTTTAGGTCACTCTTGTCCAATAGCTTCCTGTGCACCAAACAGATCTCCTGTTTAGACAAAAAAAAATAAACACATTCCAAGGAGGTGAGGAGCAGATAATGTCCCAAATGAAGTTAGCTTTACTTTGTCTGGGAGACGATGTGATATAATAACAGAAAGACCCTGTGCTTTAGGAGTCAGGGAGATCTGGGTTCCAATCACAGCAGTGTGACCTTGGGCAAGTCACTTGACTCCTCCAGGTCTTAATCTTCTCCACTACCAAATGGGTATGATAACAAATTCCTAAACATATAGCAAAGTTGTTGGCATACCATAGGTTGCTCAGTGAATGTGAATACTTTCCATCTACCTCCAGCTTACTCAACCAACAAGTCCCAAGTTCAGGTTCCAAGTACATTCATCCTGACACACAAGAAATATTTTCCTGTGGTCAATGACAATAAAGGTGTGAGTAACTGAGGAGTTAAAAAGAAAACAAACAAACAAATAAATCACGTGTCCTAAACCCACAATCTAAAAAATTGTCTCTCCTCACGCAGTTTCTATCCCAGCTTTTATGTTGCCAATCTGGGAACGTTGTCAAAGCAAATGTTAGTTAAAAATTGTTTACCAAGGGACAGGTAATTAAATATCAGGTCCAGCTGAGAGTATTGTTATCACAAACCTGAAATAATTTTTCTCAAACCTTTTATTTATAAAGGAAGATGTTGGATAGAAGTGTTCAAGTATGCTTTGAGACAGGATTTTTTTTCTTTCGGTTCTTTTTGTAGATCCACTATCTGATCAGACCTCTGTAGTGCTTGATTTTTTTAAAAAAGTGCCAAGCATTCTAATTAAGGAAATAAATAAAACGTGTGTGTACCTATACCTATGTGTTATTTGTCAGTTGCTAAAAAGATTATTGACAGACTCAGTATTTCTGGAGCCTTAGTAGACTCCACCACTGATAGCAAAAACCAATCTATTACACTTCCTTAATCAGTGCAAACATTCGGCTAAGCAGTTCTATCAAATTTTTAACATATCCATTGTATATCAGAACAAGAAAGTGAAAATAAAGGAGAACTCTAAACCTGGAAGAGGTCATGTGTTTCCAAATGCAAATTGAGATCCAAACATTAAACAATAGCCATCTTCTAATCCTTTTACAAAGGCACAAATTGCAAATCAGACTCCCAGGCCAGACTGGCTTTGCCTAACAAAGTCTTTAATGCAAAGAATCCCTTAGGCAAAGCCTCCTCTGTTTCCAGAGCTTAGGCACCAAGACAGCCTTATGAAGTCAGTTATGCTCCCTAGCAATAAAGTTCGTTGTGCCTAAAACAAAGTCAGTTTGTTCCCCAGGTCTAGATATGCAGTCTCCAAATCATAGAAACCCAGGGTGTCTTCGTTTGCAGGTTAAGTTTCATTTAGCCAGAATCATTAATTCCAACAGAAGTTTGTAATATTTTGTTGAATAAGGCCGAAACCTTCATGCTAAACCTGAATAACGCGTTTTACATGCTTTAACATGTACCTGATAAACAAGTTAGATGTATCTAAAATAATAAGCAATCAAGAAAACTGTAGAGGGAAAAAAATGTGTATGTGGTTGTAGTTAATGTGGTTGAGTCTCTCTAAGAACTATGCCATCACTTTTCCAAAAGAGGTGAACAATTTATACTACAGTTAGGATGCTGATTTTCATTTAAGTTTTATACCCCTTGTGGAACAATTGTTCCAGGAAAAAATATCTGTAGACATGCATATCATATATATTTATTCATCTTTGGTCCCCACCCCCTTTGCACAGAGGCTGGTAAGGTAGGTCTTTGAGCAGATTATATGTTTGAATGGAATTTCATGAAAAGAGAAAGCAGAACAAAGCCAGAATTATATTTCAACATTTTTATAGAATGACTCCTATGTTCTTTTTGGAGGGCCATAGTGGTGAGTGAACAACAGTACGTGTCTTAGGTGGCTGGTTAACACATCACTACAGAAGCATTATAGAGAACAGTGAAATACGATTTTAGACACCAGAGCACAATGCTACATTGAATTTAGAATTTTTCTTTTTAAACTACCCTTTTTGCATGACATGTTTAAAATTTTTCATTCCCCTCCAAGCTTCCCTTGGGTTCTCAGGATATAGACATCAGCTATTGGCCTAAAGGCTGGTGTTCAGATCCTGACTTGATGTGACCTTGGGCCCATTTGATGTGACCGATGGATGACCCTTCCTCATTTGGGCAGACTGGCCCACCCAGGATCCTAGGGTGGAAAGTGCGCTTTGTAAACTTTTAAAGTGTGATTTAAGGGGGGAAAAAAAAACCTTCATGGTTTGTCATATATTAACAATACACTTATATTTTTGCCTTTGAAAGAAGGCACATGGGTTATCCAAAGAGAAGGATAAATATTTCCTTTTTCCAAATTCTGGCTTCCTGAAGACCATGCCTAGTGGTTCCCTAACTGCTTCCTGAGGGTCACCTGACACCCATCTGCCTCCCCCAATATAAACACCCCCCCCCCCAAATGAACAAAATTCTTTCCAGAATCAATGCAGAGAATCATCAGGCAAGGGAGAGTCCTCTAAAAGGAGACACCAGGATTTGGGGCTAAATAAATTATTAATTTATTCCATTAAATCCAGTTACAATGGGAATCCAAAGGCAAATAAGGAAAGCTCCCAGAGCCCTCCAGGAGCTCATGTCTGTTGGAGGAGCCAGACCCATACAACCTTGTAATATACCTATAAGGATAAGAGTTTAATGAAAGATTCAGATCAAGTGGAAAGGAGGAGGCTTTTTAAGAGCTGGGCTTTGAAGGATGTAGATAGGAGCTTGTTAGGGGAATATGGGTCTTTCTAGAAGCAGCGGAGACCAACCTCTCTGCAAGCCAAAGCTCAAAGGCTGGGAGAGGCACGGTGTGTTCGGGGTCAGGAGTAGTGTAGCATGGCCCACACACTGCGGAATGACTGGATCCTTACGGAGAAGACACTGGACGAGCAGCTGGTGGGCCACACTGGAGGAGTGGCCGTGCTAAATCTTTATCCACTAGGCACTGGGGACCATGGGAAGTATGGGAGGGGCTTGACCAAATCTTTCTGACCAGGAGAGCTGTGTGCTGGGCCGGAGGTGAGGGCAGAAACACGAGCTTTTTCTTCCTCATCACACTTAAAGTGCAGATCATGTTCGTGCCATAGTGACAGGATCAAGAAACATCTGAAGGAATCTCGCGCTTCCTCGTCAATCCACCTTGACAAAGGAAACAGCACACTGATTGGGAGACAGAAAGTCTGGGGCTTTTGACTCTTAAACAGGTTTACTGGAAGCACTTGGATGTTAGCAAATCCTCCTGAATTGGGGTGTATCCATTTTGCCTGTAGCTCTACCTGCCCAGCACACTGAAGACAACAGTATTAGAAAAGAAATGCTTTGAGTATGTCAACAAAGATGAGAAACAAAAACAAAACGCTAACCTGTAAAGGGAACCTCAGTTAGGTCATCTGTAAAATGGGGATGGGAGAGGGAAATCCCACCCCTACCTTTTGTTGTGAGGATTAATTGAGAGTGTAAACACTTCAGAGAACTCACAGAGGTGTGTAGAAGTAAGTGACCCAGATCTGACAAGAGACCTGCTTGTCATTGCTGAAAAAATCCCTTCCCTTTGTCATGTCTAAGAGATTCTGCTTCGTGGTTTGCAAGGTGTTTCACTTATCTCCCTGGTTTCCATCAGTGTATCTAGAGTTCTTTCAATTTCTCTGTAAAGTTATGTACCCATTTTAGCTGTTAAGTGGGTATGCAGGTATAGCATCGGAATACATTGGCTTGTGTCATGGCGATCTGGCAACTATTCAGTAATATGTTGATCCAGTGCCAGTTAGTACAGGGTCAAATAATATAGGTGAGCTAGATATTATAACCGGACTCAAACTCCAGGCCCCAGATACCCTAGACTGGACTATTTGATTGTTTGCCCTAATTGATTTTAGAAAATTGTCAAACCTCTACCTGGGGCTCCATTGGGAGATCTCTCTGTAAAGAGCTACTTCTCTTGACTCTTACTCTGTTTAGATGATAACATGTAACATAGACATGAAAAGAAACATAAAAGGATGGCAAACAATCCTCACCGTCTGAGGTATCATTATGATTATTCTGTTGTACCAGTGAAAAGTGTTCTGTTAAATACACATCAAAGGGATCCTGGAAATATGAATTTCCTTTTTGTAGTTGTTATTAGGTGAGATTTCTATTTATTTCCTCCTTTTCCTTTAAGAACAAGTGAAAAAGGACATTTGGGAGGACCAGTTGGAATATGCTGACTCATCTAAGGTGCTGAGAAGACCAAAGCAATTCGAAAAAGTGATTATATCAACAGCATTGTAGAAAACAATTAAAAAGATGGACTCCCAATGTGCTTTGATTCCAGAGAATCAATTTGATTGATGTTCCTACCCCATATGCCCTCTTTCCCTAAGATATGTGGCTATGGTACCCTAGATACCAGCCTGAAAGATTTTCTGTTTATGTATTTTAGCAGTTGGTTTCCTCTGTGTTTTGACTGTGACCAGGGCATTGAAGCTCTAGGTATTTCATAAGGATTTAAGAATTAGTTTTTCAGGAGATGGTGAGAAATTTACACTTATCTCCTGCTTAAGTTAAAAGCTTCCAAAGAGAGTTTGTTCTCAACTTTCATTTTAGTTTCACTTAATGTGAAGGAAAAAAAAAAAAAAAAAAAGACTACTTTCATCAAGCATTCTGATTGTAACAGTAGTTCCTTTGAGTTTTCACAGATAGACCATTCTGTGATATATTCCATAGCACTCACCATGTAGAATTCTTGGTGGTGTTTTTTGTTTTTTGTTTTTTTAAGGAGGGCACAGCTCAAAGTGGCCCATGCGGGGAACCAATCGGCAACCTTGGTGTTATGAGCACCACGCTCTAACCAGCTGAGCTAACTGGCCACCCTCTTGGTGGTTTCATATGAAATATTATTGAATGACTCTGCACCTGAACAATGATAGTCTCATAAACAAACTTTCAGAAGCAGACATAGCTTCAGTTTAGCACTATAAAAACATATCACTATACAATAGCCTCTAGAAGGTGCTAAGAAAATATGAGGAAATAAAATAACTACATAAAATACATAATAAGATGATAATAGAATACATAAATAGAAAGGTTTGTGTAGATGGTGTGTATGTCTGCATAAAAGGAGGAGGGCGGAGGGAGTAGAAAGAACGTGGACTGCAAATTCACCTACGTATTGATGGTGTTGTGCTGACTGGAGCTTCAGAAGCCAAGAACACACGATAGAACAGGTGGCTGACATAGACTGCTAAATTTAGATCCTCCCATATACCAAAGTACAACAGGTATCATCACTACTTGTTTTAATATTTTTCCTGTGTACTTGCTTCCATAGCATAAGGACTGCCTCACCTGGGCTTTCTTATATGGAATAAAAATTGTAACAATTTTTGAAAGAAGAAGAATTGTTCCCCGGACCATCCTACTTGAGATGGTGATGGTTCCTGTTTTCACAAACCAGAACAGGATTTTAAGAGTCAAATAGGTTTTCAGGTAAAAAGAGTATTTTGTTGGAAAAGGCATTTTGCAGGAAAAGAGACTGAAAGTCTGTTGATATGTAGGGAACACCACTGTTAATCCTTTGTGTGCGCACAGAAGCTAAAATCTAGGACATATAAAATTAAATCTCATAAGGAAAATGTAATAAGCAGGCATCTCAATTATTAGGTACTCTTTATTATACAGTATAAATGGCTCTGTAATGCAGTAATGACAGCATACCTAAGGAGCTCAGAACTGGTAGGTACTAGACTAAATAGCTGTGTATGTTGAATAGTTCTGTCCTGTTACATTTTTAGAAAATCTTCATTCATTCATTCATTCATTCATTCATTCATTCATTCAGATATTGAAGATTTCTTTTTCAGGTTAGTAAAAGTTAATGCAAATGATGTGTCCCTATATCAGAAAAACTTGAATAAATTAAAAATATCACAGTATTTTATGAATGCTCTCTTCCATTTGAGGTAAGAGGCAGTTAGCAAATATGAAGATGGCAACAACCGTCTAATAAACACTTTTTATACATCCACCGTGTTCCAGAAGGCTGTATAAGAGAAAGGTGGATTCCAAAAGCAACAATCACAATTGTATACAAAGAAAATTGTATTTGAATATAGGCTTCTTGTTTAAGTAGCTTTAATTGCTATTTTAAGAATAAAGCCTAAATATGTGGACTTCCATTATTAAAAAAAATTAAAAGGTTCTCCATTTTAAATAGATACTTTAGAAAATTTAAAAACTGCAGGAAGTTTTTAAACTGAGGTTAAAACCAGTATTAATATTTTGGTGTTTCTATCCAGACTTTTCCCTTAAACTTCTATTGCTTCTCTCTCTTTCAATGTACACACACATTTAAACTTATACAATTGGAATCATACTGTTTATAGTCTTGTATCCTGCTTTTTCCACTTAACATACCATGAGCATTTTTCCATGTCATTAAGTATGCTTTGAATATGTTCTTGGCCACATAAAATTCCATCCTATTGATGCACCTGTTTTCTTTTAAGCTAAGACACATGCTGTGTTTTCCAGTTATGCTGGGCTCTTAAAAGCCAAGGAAAATACTTTGTGTTGATCCACCATGAGCATCTTATGAATTTCTATTTCTTATTCCATTTATAAAATGCATCCATAGTGCAAACACTTCTGGACACATCTAGATATAAGGGATAGTTAATAAGCAGTCTAAAGAAAATAGCCAGCTTCCATCACTTGACAATGTTAATTAGTCACCCACATCACCATTACAAATATATAGTGTCAACAAGTGTCACAAATGCTTTTTCCATTTTGTTAGGGCCACAAATGAACTTCAGACTCACAGGTACCCACCTGAAGTCTCAGTGCAGTTTTAAGCTTTAATTACCTCAGAAATATGCTACAAGCTTACAAAAAAAAATTCAAAATTTTACTTAAATTTACTTTACACTTCGTTTTGTGACCTTGAATCATTAATCCCTTGGTTTCCGTCTGTTGAAACAATGAGGCTAGCCATTGTTAGAGGATGGATGTTTTAAAACCTGCTACAAGCTTTGGTTCTGACCTCTTTAGGGCTCTAATATCTGTCTGTAACACCACTAAGCATGAGTCCTTCAATCCTCTGGAGGGCACTGTGGAACTATGTTCTTAGGGTTTTCCACTGTGGGACGTTCCTTTTGTTATTCAAATTGTTCTGAATGCAAGGCCAGGCCTCCGATTTTTATATTTTCATTCAATTTTAAAGAGAAACCATAAGGATTTTTTAAAATGTGAAACTGGAATGTGTATGGTTATTTTATGAGTACTTTCATATTAAACCGAGCAAATTGAATGATCGAGCTGTTTCTACCTGGAAATTCATATTCAGGTAAGGAAAATGCTTTCATGTATTTTTACGTACATTGGAAAGAGCAACCTGAATCAGGTAAACCTAATTCTGATCTACAGTCCTCAGAGCTCTCAGCCCTACCTCATCGATAGTACTCATAAAACTAAGTAGCCTTTCAAGTCTTCTTTTAATCTCTGTTGAAAGTTGGCTTTTTAAGTGTGCTTTTCACATGTCCTACCCACTGTGTTTAAACTGCCATTTCTGTTCCATATTTTTTCAGGGGGGAAAAAAACACACACACAAAACAAAAACAATGTTCAGATAAAATATTATAGGTTTATTTAAAACTTAATTCTCACCTTGAGTATGCAAAATACAAACTCCACAAAATGTTCATTTTTACTTTGTAGTTTACAAATATACAAAATAGAAGTTTGCTTAAATTTATATTACATATTTATTAAGGCAAGGAACTATATAGAAAAAAACATTTGTTCTGCTTAAGGCATACTTGGGAATAAACCATTGTACAAATTATTGCACATCTGAAACCACAGTGCATAACAGACTGTCTGCATAAAAATGTTAAAGTAAACCAGGTGTATTTACCTGACTTAGGTCAAACATGTAGATCGGAAGACAAAAATAGATTTTCCTTGTCAAAGTATGCAGCAGTTTGAGAACTTTGGCTTCCTCATTTGGTACCTTTAGAACCAAGACTCACCAAGCACCATCGTTTAGGCTATATTAAAACACATTTTCTGTACCTGAATTTCTTCCTCTTCTTCTAATATCATAATAATGGCTTTTGAAGGCAAAGAGACTACAAGGTGATCTTTATACTTATATTGCATCGAAACACAATTCAAGGGAATTCTGGTCTTCCCTCCCCCCAACTCGCGGATCTAATTTATACCCTGATATCCAGCTTCCAGTCACCCCATTGGCATTTGTAAGTCCAGGAATATTCAAGTTGGGTTTAGAATTGGAATGATAGAAGATCCAGTCACAGACCCCATCTGTTCTTTGATTTGTCTTTTGGCTTCCTTCTGTCTCCTGATTATCCATTCACAAGTTGACTTGTTGGGAACTTGACCATGATTGTAGTGCTTTCCAGTTGGGCTCCTCCCCTGACCGGGAAGACAGTGTGAAAGGTAAAAAATACTGAATTCTCTTCTGGCAGTGTGGGTCATATCCACTGTCTGGGGATTTAAAAGTGCCTCTTCATGTGTAAGGCGAGGTGGTCCGACCTGGAGAACGCTCGGTCGCACTTCTGGCACTGGAAGGGGCGGTGCCCGGTGTGTTTGCGGTAGTGCCTGGTCAGTTCATCTGAGCGGGCAAATTTCCACCCACAGCCATCCCAGTCACAGTGGTACGGTTTCTCACCTGTAACAGGAAAATAAAGCCATTGAAGCCATTGCTACAGAACGAAGAACTATTTTAAAAACTGGAGCCCAAATATTAAACCAACTCCCCAAGTACTCCACTTTGAAAGGATCCAGGAACGTCTTTATACCACTTAAGGCCATGTTAAATTTCAGATCATAAATAAGAATGCATTATGTGTACTATTTTTGCTATTTTTTGGGGGGAACATTAAATAGTTAAGCACTGAAAATACACAAATACCACCTAAACCTACACTTCTATGGGGCTAACATTTTCATTTGTTTGAGCCAGGATATCAGTGTGGACATGAATTTGGAAATTATGTCTGCTAGCGTATTTCCCCTTAGCCCAAATCAAGTAATAATATCCTATCTCACTACAATTGGGTCCAAAAGCCACAGGAGCCTACTTTTTCTGTACCTACATTTATTTTACTAAATGCTACCCCTACATGACCTTGTGTACCTACTTACGCTGATAGAAATTCTCTACAGTGACCATCTTAAACCAGAATCTCAGCAATCAGAACCATTAAATTCTTGAAATTTAAATAAAATCTCATTATTAAGACTATAAAAATAGAAAGGGTGAATCTAGGAAGGGTGCAGCCAATGAAAATATTCTAGAAAATTAAAAGGATAGAAAAAACCCCATTATGCTTTCCCACTGCAAAGTATTTCTTGATTACAAGGGCAGTGCTTTGCTTAAGCTAGGAGAGGCCCACATTCCGCCTGGAACCTCCCTGCCTTTCAAACGCCTAACAAAACTGCACATTCAAGAACTGATACCATCCATCAAGAAAAAGGCTCCTGGGCAAAAAGGTAGGCGCTGTTTGCTGTTCTTTCCTGTGATGCAGGAGATGGAGGAGATAGACTTCACCCCACATCCCAAGAGAGGCCCTGAGGAGTGTCCATAGTTAGCTGATGGGGCTGAACACCAAACCCACTCCTTTCCATGGCATCTGATCTCCTACCTGTGTGGGTTCGCAGGTGTGCCTTGAGATGAGAACTCTTCGTGTAGGTTTTGCCACAACCCGCGTAATCACAAGTGTGAGTGGCTGTCCTTTTCCGGGGCCACGACCTTCTCCCCCTCTTAGGTTTGGGCTCCTCTGGCATGCAGGACCCGGGCGGCATGAGCTCTAGGGGTGAAGAAGGTGGGGTCAGCATCATCCCATGGGCCCCGGAGTGCCGGCAAACGCAGGGCTCCCCAGCCCTAACTATGAATCCCCAGGACTGACCTTGGTAATGGAGCGGTGCCACCTGCGGCTGCATCTGGTCGGGCAAGAAGGGTGGGTAGTTGGGCCCCGGATGGGGATGGAAGCCCGGGGGGAGCAGCAGGGCAGGATGACAGTCCCTGCTGCTCAGCAGTTCCTCTGCACCCAGGGTCGGGGTAGTCCTGCTGGGGAGCTGCCTCCCCAGGGGGAAATCATGCGCTGGCGGCCGGTGGCCATTGCTGAGAGGGGGTCCAGTGCCCAAGTGGGTCTCCAGGGGCCGACCAACCGTGCAGGAGGAGACAGCCTCCTGCTTGATCTTAGGGCACATGCGCGGCGGCCCGCTGCTGTAGGGCGCCACCACCACCGGGTGGCTGCCATCCGGGCTGCCTTTGCTAACACTGATGACCGACGGGCTGCCGTACTCGCTGCCAGGAGCATTCAGAGACGCCTTCAGCACAAACTTGCCAATCAGCCCGCCACTTGACGGCTGCGGCTGCTGCGGCGGAATGTACACTGGGTCCAATTCCGGCCGCAGAAGTTCGGCCACGAAGCCGCCCGAAGGGCTTACATCGTTGATGTCCGCCAGGTTGAAAGGAGCCGTGGAAGGAGGCGCAGACTCCCGGCCATAGAGGAGACCGCCACTCGTGCTGCCTGGGGCCACTCCCGGGTCACCCCCGGGCCGTATCGGATAGCTGAAGCTGCAGGTGGAGGGCGCACTGGCAGGACCGCTGCTCGACGGGGAGGACGAGGATGAGGCCGATGCCGACGAAGATACGGTGGCGGCCACTGACTCCTGATGGGACAGCGAGTTGGAGAGGATAAAGTCCAGGTCCAGGAGATCGTTGAACTCCTCCGTCTCTCTCCGGGGTAGGAGCGCCGGATTGCTGCTGCCGCAAGCCGCACCAACTCCACCACTCTCCAGGTCGGTGGCCACGGTCGCCGCCGCCAGGTCGTAGGGGCGGCCGGGAAGCAGAGGGGGAAGTCGCTTCATGTGGGAGATCTCCTCCCGCCAGCGCTGCGGGGACAGGGCAGGAGAGAGTCAGTGGTGGTCTCCTGCTGCCACCCGACATACTGGCTGGCCCGGCGCGCCTACACCGCCCAGACATGGGAACTGGGCAGGCAGACAGGCAGTGCCGGGGGACTCCAGTGCCGGCGCTGCAATCTCGGCCCACACCCGGGTCCGAAGAGAGGCGGTGCGTGGACATGGAGGATGTTATGTTGTGTCTGCCCGATTGCGTGTGAGCGAGCTCTGCAGCTCGCCAGCCTGTGTCCCTCCCCCGCCAGATCTCGGGGACGCTCCAGCCGTCCCCGGAATTGGGGCACAGAGGCTCTCCCGGTGTGCCCTCGCCACGGGGACGCCTACGCACGAAGCTCTCTCGGTCGGTGGACACAACCACCTCCCGCGCGCTCGCCTTGCCGCCTGCGTGCTAAGGGACGTGTGCGGAACCGGTGTGCGCCCCCGGAGGCTCCGCAGCGTCCAGACCACACGCACATACAGCAGAGCCAAGGGCGCGGAAGCCATCCCGGGAGGGCTGCGGAGCCCGTGCGGTGGCCACTCCTTCCCTAGTCCGGGTGGTTCTTGGTAACTCCGGGGCTCCGCCCGTTACCACCCTACCCACAGAAACCCACCGGACGCTTCCCATGGCGCGGGGCAACACTCACGTTATTTGGGGCACCTGCTGGACGCAGTGTCTTCTCCCTTCCCGCTGGGTTGGACGCGAACGTGGAGAAGGACGGGAGCAGTGCGTCGCTGACAGCCATGTCAGACTCGCCAGGTGGCTGCCTGTGGGCCAAGTGGTGCGCACACCGAGGCAGGAGTCAGGGGGCCACCCTTGACCACCACTCCGGCAAGTCCCACGGGCCCTCACCCCTCCCTGCGCCCTACGCTGCACCTACCTCATTAATGTGGGGGCCTAGAAGGTCCTCGGGAGTCCGAAGCAGTGGAGGTACCCGAACCCCAAAGTCAACGAAGAGAAAAAAAGACTTAGAACGAAGTCAAAACCAAAACCCCAAATTGCCCGAGATCCTTCTTCTTTGGATTAAATATAAATGAGAGATGCCTTTTTAAGAAAAGTTCCTTTGTATACAAAAGTTCTTAGAAAAGTTGTAAACTCTTATAAAAATAGACAATCAGCAAGGCGAGTAAATAGGTCCGGTGGCCGGGCTGCTCACTCTTCGACTCAGTGTCCCCCACCGCTGTCGCGGTCGCTGCGGCTGTCGCCGTGGGCGCTGGGGCTGTGGCCGGGGTGGCGGGCGGGCGGCGCCGCCAGGTGAGACTGGCCGCGGTGGCGCGGATCTGAGGACTGGGCGGCGGCACAGGGCGCGGAGTCCGGAGGGCTGCGTGAGGCGCGCGCGGCCATGGGCGCTGGCCACAGGCGGTGGGAGGGTGGGGGGCCGAGGGGCGGGGAGGGGCACTTGGCGGCTCCCGGTGCCGCCGCCGCCCGCCACCGCCTCTGCTCCCCGCGCGCCCACAGCGGCGCTCGTTCTCTCGGGCCGGGGAACTGCCGGCAGCCGCCGCGCACTCCTTACTTATAACTTTGGCTCCAGCCCTTCCCCCGCCTCCTACCCTCGGAGCGCTGCCGTCCGCCCCCAGGCCCCGCCCCTCCCTTTCTTCTCCCCTCCCTCCTGTGCCCCCCCGCGCGTTGCCATGGCAGCTAAATAAACAAACTCGGCGCACGTGGGGGCGGGGGAGGGAGGGACACCCGAGGGAGGGAGGGGCGCGGGCGGGGCCGGGCCAGGCAGTGACGCCAGCTCGGCAGCTGGCGGGCGGGAGCCGGGCTGACGCCGGCGGCGGTGGTGGCGGCGGCGGCCCTGGCGCGGGACTCGGGGTACCCGGCACAGGTCCGGTCGCCAGGCGGCCAGGGCAGTGTGTATCGCCGTAGTCGGCTCCCTGGGTTCGAAACTGACTGCTGAGAAGGCCGGTGGGGGCGGAGGGGGTGGGTAACGCCTTCGCCGCGTCTACGCACTACAGAAGAGCGCGGTTATCCGCGTGACTCATCTAGCCCTTCGTCTCTTCCGTATGAACGCGGGAGACGGGCTCTGGTTCTGGAGCTCTAGTGCGGGCGCTTGGCTTGGCCTCGCACGGTTCTTCGCGGGGTCTTCTGCCGGGTGGGGTGGGGGTCTAAAGGAGGCGGGTGCCCAGCACTGTAACAAGACCTGGGAGCCTGAGAAAACTGGAGGGTTCCTCGCCTTGGAAGGGCGGAATGAGGCCGGAACCGGGAAAGGAGTAATGGTTTTGACTTTTAAAGGAGCGAGGGAGTGAAAGATTTACTTTGGGGTGGGGTTCGGGCAGAGGGGCTGTGAGGCGCGGGGACACCTTTCAACCAGGGGGTCTCAAAGCACTTTACAAGCCACGCACTCTCCTTTCCACTTTATGGAAGAGAAAACAGTCATAAAGAGGTGACATGGCGAGGTAAAGGTCAAACGGCAACTCTGTCTTGGCCCAGGCCCTGAGCGCTCAACCCTACCGAAAGGGACTTAGCCAGGAGGTGGAGCGATGTGGGGAGACCCCAGTTGTCGAAAAGGGCACACGGAGCTCGGAGCAGCCGTCCCTGCCCACTGGGAAAAGAGGAAACGGCGATCGGTATTTGAAGTCTTACAATTTTGCCTCCCCACCCTCACTCCCCCCTTAGTTTGTGATCAGTAATTTTCCAGCCGGGAAATGTTTTCGCCCTCATCTTCCCTGCAAACAGTGCTTTAAAAAAAAAAAAAAAAAAACGTGAGTGGCGTTCGGTATCGCTTGCTAAACGTACGCCTGAGAGGTGTTTAGTTTGGATTCAGGCGCGCGGAGGGCTCCGCCGGCCCTCCTCCGATTGTCCTCACAAGTAAATGCTGCGGCTCACGCCGATGACAGTCTAGGAAACAAAAGAGAGAAGGGGGTCACGGAAAAGCTTCGAAGCCCCAGCACTGGGCAGAGTGTGCACTCACCTCCATAGAGCTCTAGCTGCTTAGCACTTTTAAGTTGTCACCTGTTTGCATCCTGCGATTCTGATACCTATTAGGTTTCCTCAGAATATGTGTTATCCCTGATTTTTCCACTCCTTGCTGACCACAGAAGCATTCTTGGAATGCATCTCGCACTGAACGAATCCACTCGGCCCTCTCTGCCAAAGCTAGGTCCGGAGAATTGGACGCCCTTGAAGATGACTTACATCCTCTAGATCGGCTTTGACCAAAGGTTGTGAGGGCCTGCAGCTGGGGGGAGGGGCGTGCTTTGGCTGGAAAACCTGACCCTCCCTCCTGTGGCCTAGAGGGGTTCAACCACACCCCACAAGAGCAGACCAGTTACTTTAACTGTGAAAATATTGTCCTTTTCAACAGGAGGAACCAAGAAAGTAAAACACCTGTTAAATCCTCCCCCGCCCTCCCCCACGCCTTTGTGATGGCAAAAATTTCTTGGGATGCTAGGACTTGAGGATTGCATGCTATAGTTATCCACTTTTCCATCAAGGCCAAGGTTCCTAAACCCCAGTGAACTTGGATGAGCCGGTGATTGGCAGCATGTAAGTCAGGAGTTGGTGTTTCCAACTTAGGTAGCCAGTACATGAAGTTTTTTTCTGCTTTGGTTTTATTTTTCTAAGGCAATAGCCCTTCCCCTTCAACAAAAGTAACCACGACAATGAAAATACAATATTACACAGATGAATTGGAAAGCCACTATTATTATGTCATACAATCAAGACAAGATTCTGAAACTCAATTTAAAAAGATGAACTTGTAGTTTCTCAATAATCTTCTAGAGGAAGAAAGCCAGTGCTGCTTTGCAGCAGGCAAGTATCTTGTTATTCCTCTGATTGCATCACAAAGGGAAATCTCTATATTCGCCCTGGATTTCTAAAAGAAGTAAGGAACTTCAAGTTCACAAATCATCTCCTTTCAAGGCAGGTGCCTGGTGTGACAACAGGGTTATGACCCTCCCTCTCTTCAGAACAGGTAGGTCCAGAAGAGTTAAATCCCTGCCCTATATAATTTATAAACATGAGGCTGAGTAAACCTTTGATGACTAAATTGCACTCTAAAATAATAATAATAGAAGACACCCTTTAAAGAAGAATTAAATACTTACTGGTGACTTTATTTCAGCAAACTGATATTACAAGTTTTGTGGTATAGAAGTTAATTATTAACGTCCTTGGAGTTATAAAATGGATTTTTTTCAGCACAAACTTCATTAGTTGGCAGAAGATGTGCTGGAAACCATTAGTGCCAGGGGATTAATGTGGAGCCATGGAGGGGTGTGATAGATTGAAGAGGCTGCATAAATGTTTCAGTGAGGGACTCTGCACCTAGAACTAGGCCCTGGATCTGGGGACCTGGCGCACCCTGGCCTGGGGTGCATGAGTGCCACCAGACTCAGAAAGAGCTGCTTTTTTAAGAAAAAGAAAGCATGAGATAATTTTCAGTATCTAAATCATTTTGAAATGAAATCCCTACTGCTAAATTACTGCAAGGGGGGCTTGCAACTTTCACAAGGTAGCAAAAGCTTCTCTCGGCCTCCACTTCCATTTTCTTATAATCTCCAGTCTCGTTTCAACCTCAGTCTTGTGTAGAGGGTGGGTGTTAGCACTGGATTTCCTGGGTTTGTTTTCGGGCTTTGTTGCTTTCTAGCTGGGCAAGTTACTTGACCTCACTTTGCCTGTTTCTCCATCTATAAAATGGGGATATTCATAATATCTATTTCTTAAAGTGATGAGGATTGTAGATGGGATCTTCCAAGTATTTAGCACAGGACTCGATGATACACCATAGGTATTACTATCACCAGTATTCTCCAGTACTCACCATAAGCTTCATGAGGACAGGAGCTATTGTTTTGTTCACTGCCGTATCCCCAGGTCCTAGTACAGTGCCTCTCCAGCACATGTGTTTGTTGAATGAATAGTGTGCTTTTCCTTTTTGAATAGTCCATTAGCAGGAAGCCCGTCTTTCCTTTCAACTCTCATTAAGCCCCGTCCTTGTCAGGAACCTCAGTCCACCCAGGCCCTTCTCATAATTTTCTTCATGTTATTTCATCACTCACCCCCAGCTTCCCAAACTAGAAATCTAGATTTCCCTCAGTTCTTCCCTCATTTTCTTCGACCCGGGGGCACTCAGGTGTCCACAGAGTTCAACCATTTCCATTCCTAAATATATCTACTCTTTTTCCTACTACACGCTGGGCTGCCGAGTAGTTCAAGCTCTCCTTATTTATAGCTTTTAATTATTGCTGTAGCCTCCAAACTGTTGTGCTCCTCTTCCACCTCTCCCGTAGTCCCACTGGAATTTCCCTGCTAGATCTAATCCATTTTGCTCACAAATCACCAGGGTTTGCTTCTCACCTCCCCCCACCAGGTCTCCTTTGCCTGGAGGAGCAAGACCAAGCTCCTTCGCCTGATGTACCAGTCTCTTCCTACTCTGGCCCCAGACAAACCTAATGGGATCATCTCTAGAGACTGACCCCACGCTCCCTAAACTTTAGCTGGATGTTCTCTCAAGTCTCTGAATACACGTGTGTTTTCGTTGGCTGTTTTTCCTATCTGAGATGCCTTTTCTCCCCTTGTGGGTCCTCATCATCCTCAAACTCCAGAGCTCCCTTCTGTACTGTCCTTTGGTCTGTTGGTTCTCATTCAAGTTGGTCCTTTTTCCTCTGAGCTCTAATAAAGCTGGATGGTGACTCTGCTATGCCATTTACCCAGTGGGCTGCTATTATATGGCAATTTGTCTGTGGCTTGCGTTCCACTGTGGCATCTTTAGGACAAATGCTCAGTGAGTATGTGTTGTAGAATAAAGGAAGTGAGCAAAACTGCCTGGGTATAACAATTCATCTGGGAGCCCTGCCCTTATCTTGTCCATAACGTTTCTTTCTGGTTGGGAGTTCACTGGCTCGGCTACTCTATTTTCCGTCCCTTCTCATCCTCCGCCCACTTTTTTTCCTTCTTTGAAAAGTTCTATGAACGAGACGGAGAATAAAGTTCTTTATAACTCTGATCTCTCAAAAACGGTTGGACAAAAAGTGAGAGAAGAGCCTGGCCAAGGCATTGTAATAAAACCAACTAGAAAACAAAAATAACCAAAAGTCAAACCAAAACCAAATGGAGAAAGAGTCAACTCTTTTCTGTAGCCAAACCCATTGCCTTTCAAAACCCAAACATTGGGTATTGAAGTTTTTAGAGCAGAAAATGAATCACAGACATTTAAAAATCAATCCTCAGAAACATAATAAAAGTCTCTTATGAACCTTTAGGTTTGATCACTTAAGTTGCATCATTAGCCTCCCAAATTTACACCTAATACATTCTTTAAGCTATTTAAAAAGAAATTCTAAATTGGATTATCTTAAAGACTTTTGAACTATTCTGACAGCAGCAGTATGTTAAATTCAACTTTTCAGTGTCCTCAGCTTGTTTTGTGATGTTAAGAAGATAAAAAAAAAGTCTTTTAGGTTATTTTTAAATGTCTGTTTAAGTACATAGTCATATCTTTTAAGAGTAAATATACAGTACTGATTTTCCTCTAACAAAGAAATTAGGGTCTAGCTTTTACCATCTTTATCTAGTCTGATTTTTTTTAGTATGATTGTTTTAATATTCTCTAATACTATAAGCATTTGAAAATAAATATGACATTTAAAAGTAAATGAACTAGCAAAGAAGGCGAGTCAGCAGACAAAACCTGTTGCTGGAATTTTCTCCTTGACTTGGTCCACCAAATTTTCCTGGCCTAGTAAACTCTTTCCCCAGGAAAATTAGCATTGCAAGCAGAACTAAAACATTATACTCTCAAAGATTTACTCCCTTAATCTAAAGCCTCTGTCCCTCAGATTCTTAGACTATGCTCCCCTTCTGAAGAAATCACTATTCCTTTGTTTGAATGAGAATGGAGGTAAAATTTTTGCACTATGGAAAGTGTAGGGGTTTTGAGGGTTAGAAAAATGAATGCTTCACACCCTGAGAAACTCAAACAAGAAAAAAACAATTCTGTGTTTAATTTTCTTCTCAGTTTGTGGGCAGGACAAGAGGATAGGTTATTTTTGCCAATTTGACATTATATACACTGAGCCAAGGAAATGATTTTTAAAAAAATAACAATGAATTTGATTACCCTGCGGTTGACTCTTTTTTCACAAATGTTGTGTTTGTTAATCAATTTTAATGTACTGGCTTGTGGGGGAGAGTGCTGGAATTGATGGCCAGTGCCAATGTACAAAAAAAAAAAAGGACAAAAAGCAGACCAAAATAAATTTCTGGCAGCCCTCAGATATCGCAGATTGTGCTTGATGGCTTTTCAAAGTTGATAACTCAAATCTAAATACACTCTCATATCAAGGGATGATCAGAAACTTCTTGAAAGAGGAAGCCCTAGAACAGTTACCTAATCTTAGAGGAATTCCAGCATTATAATAGAGATTCAGGAAGGTAATCTATTCAAAGAAGGCACTCAGGCTGTGTTGTCAGTTACTGATGAATTTTTCTGGTTGCTACTTTCACCCAGCGAAGCTCTCAGAGTGATGTGTTTATGGCAAACGTTAAACTGTTGAATTGTAGTGTTCTGGGTTTCATTCAGCAAACTCGGTTTTCCATTAAAATAGAAACTCATTTGGGCTTCTTTAAAGACAAGATAACTGTCTTGGGCTATCTAAGGTCATTATCTGAGTTTAATTCTTTGCACCCTCTTGCTGTAAGTCAGTGAAGGAGGAGGGGTCTTGGCAGAATTCACTGGGTTATGGGAGACGAAGCAATGGCTCGGAATGACAGTAGTACAGAGACTCTGGGCGAGATGGCCAGGACTGCCACCCCAAAGTTTGGACTCTAAGCCGCTTCTTACTAGCCAGGTGACCTTGGGCAAGTTACGTCATCCAGCTGCCCTCTACTTTCCTTGTCTATAAAATGGGACCTATGAATGTACCTACCTCCCAAAGCTTTTGTGAGGATTAAGTGAGCTAATGGATGTGAAAGCTACCATTGTTGGTTTCTCCCCTCTAGCAGTGAAACCTGAGGTGGTTATCACAGTTTGATAAACTTGAACTCGGTTCTGCAGTCCCAAACATTGGGAGATGATGCAATATCTTGATTTGAAGACTAAAATGCTCTTTCAGTGTTTTCTTTCCCCTCTAATACCCCAGCATCACTGCAGATACAACAACTAAGGACCAGGCTCACCTAAAACTTGGCAGAGACACTTTTAAGTAGGGCCAGCTATAAAACTGGGAATCACACCTTGTGGATTTGTGCCATGACTTGCAAAGGCCTTTTTTTTGGCTGTGTCAGATCTAGAGAAACAGTGAGTGACCTTGACCTTTCATAAACCAGTCAAGAGTTATTGGACAGAGAGGGGCATTTCAAGTCAAGTTCACCACTGAAGAACTATATCCTGGTTGACAATGTTGGCAACGCTCTGCTTGTCTTTCCTGGAAGAGGACGAGAAGGACCTGCTATGTGCTCCCTTCAGGAATCAGAGGAAGCATGGACATTTGAATTAATAATTAACTTCACCACTATCAGACACTGTACTGAGCACTGTGTTAAGCACTTTATATGAAGTGAGTCATTTCCCCACTGAGGTGGGTGCCGCCATTGGTGCACTAGAATACTGCCTGATTTACTCTTATTCCAGGACATAATGTGGTTTGCTGGTGTATGATAGGTAAGCAATACATATTTGTTTAATAAGTGAACCCCATGCTACAGTCAAAACCTACAGTGGAGAGTGGTTCAGCGACTAGCCCAGAGTTGTACAGCTAAGTAAGTGAGGCAGCCAGTGTTCTTGGAGCCCCCACGGGGCTGGCGGCATCACTACTGCTTATGTAGCCTGCCTTTTAGTTGTCCTTGTTTGCTCCTGTTCTCAGCTGTGCCAGGCTTCCCTGAGTCCAGAATTCTTAGATCAAGTTCCCCAGAGAGTAAACCTCTAATCTGCACCAGGCTGGGAGGAATCTTAGGGCCTAACTGCTTGGATGGATGGATGGCGTTTAGACTGTTGTTAATTTTTCACTACTACAAAATTTCTCTGTGCACCCTGAGACATAGTCACTATTGCCTTAGGCTCAATTTAGAGAAACTGATTTATTAGATCAGCATTATCAACCATTGGCAAGTTGTTCCTCAAAAAATTTACATTCCCATCAGCAAGGTATGAAGGTATTGGTTTCTCTACACGCTGGGCAGCACTGTATATTATGATCTTGTTCTTTGATATGGCTTTTAAATACTGGTATCTGCATATATCAGCTTTGGGGCAAATCAACCTTTTATGGCAGTTAGGTTGGACCTCACCCGGCTCTGAAGATGTGAAAGTTGAACAATGTTAGAATGTAATTGGAGACTTCCACTTTGCCCATATGGAAATAGAGGCCTCAGGAGTGGAGGTGACTTCCCCGTGCCACACACTAGCAGAGCGGGGATTATGGAATATGTGTCCCGTCCCAGCCAAGTCCAAGACTTCGCTGCATCAAACTGCACTGACACAGGAACCCTACAACCTACCCTTCCTGAACCCCTTTCCCTCCTGAAGCCAGAGGCGTGGACCTCTGGAGGGGAAGAGAACCCATATTTTCAGACCACCTTCTATGAGCTTCAACCTAGGTTCTTTGCATATATTATGCTCACAACAACCCTGTGAGGTAAGAATTATTAATTCAATTATTCAGAGGAGGCAATGGAAGAATGGAGATTCAATTAATCAAATTAGTAATCTGTGCTCAGTCTTGAGGAGATTTAGCATCAGGGACTAGATTAAATTTGTTTTAGAATGAATACTGTGGCAGTGTGTGAGTTAGATTTAAAGGGAGGAAGAATGGTGTCAGCAAAATCCATCTGCCCTGTGTGGCTAAGGGAGATGTTTCCTGAAAAGACTGAAGACATTATGATACCTGCTCCCTGCTAATGTACTAATACAAGCATAAGAGTGAAAACTAGCAGCACAAGCAACTTCTCAAGACAGTGTCTAGCTGTTTCAGGATCTGTGTTGCTCAGGGTTGAGCATAAGTCGAACACAATGCTTGCTGGCCGAGGCCCTGTTCTGGAATGAGTGAGCTGTCCAGCATGGCCAGTGTGTAAATGTCAAGTAAACACCAAATTCAAGTGCAATCTAACCATTGTGCTGGGACTGTTTGCTTTAGATATAATAGTCTGCAGGAAGGCAGAAGGAGAGGGAGGGGGAAAAATATATGTCACTTCTTAAGGCACATCGTGAACGTTGTGAGGCCTCCCTGGGCCAGCTGGAATGTTGTAGAGACCAACGTCAAATAAATAAAGAGCCTGCACTCCATGTTGCAAAAATAAGCATGTCCATTTGCTTGAAAAAAAATTTTTCAGATGAGGGAACATTTTCCAGTCAATCACACTGCAGCAAAGTCATCCTGTTGAATTTGTGACTCACAGCCTCTCTGTGTCAATAGACAGAGAGTTAGCCCAGTGTTATGACTTCACTAGAAGATGGAAGCAGAAGCTGGGATGAGGCAGGGCCAGCTTTAAAACAGGGCTCTCAGCTCTGACAATAAATAGCAAAGGAACGTCTGACTGCTCACAGGCTGGGCAACTGCATTTGTTGTGCCCTTTTCTTTATTTCCTGCTTATCTCCGAGAAAAGAACCAATTTAAACTTGGACTTACTTCATCCTTTCCTTGCATCAGCATTGATGGAGGACGTGATCATTGTAAGGGTTCTGACTGATGGCTCATCTCGTGGGTCTGGTGCTCTGTGTGTGTTATTATCCCATCCGGTTCTATGTATAGCGATTCTATAAGGTGGTATTTGTGTTATTTTATAGGTGAGAATCTTGACGCTCGCAGAGGTTAGACACCTTTGTAAGCTCCTGGCTAAGGATTCTAATACAGTTCTTTCTGGCTTTAATTTCAGATTCTGTGTAATTTTCGGACAGCCTCCCATTTGGCTGTCCTACTGTGAGCCAGACATGAGCCTTGGCACTAGGGCCCCACAGATAAACAAAAAGTGGTTCCTGCTTTCGAGAACCCCAGGGACCAGCCAATGACTCTTGTCTGGTATTCAAGATGACAGGGACATGATCAGGTTAGGTGGCCTGAAACCAGAAGATATTTAAGAAAAGATAGTACCCAGAGACTCCCTGCTTGTTTTCCAAGTTGGCACCATGTGTGGATGCCTCAGGAATGCCTGAGGGATAGAAAAACCACCGAGAGAGAATAGAGCATAGATGAGCTAAATGTGGCGCTAACTGGCTCATCTGAAGGCAAAGCTTACTGCCCATTGGCTTTGTTTGGTTGCCAGTTGGGGGGACGTAGAGGCTTCCTGTTTGGTCTTGTGTAGCCACAGAGCAGGATGGCAGGGTCGTGAGCTCTTCCACGCAGCTGGAAGGCCTGGCCTCTAGTCTGGGCCCACCTGAACACACACGTGAGCTTGGGTTAGTCATTTACTCCATCTGTACATTGGGCTCTTCAGCCCTAACGTGAAGGAGGGAGTGGAGCAAGTATCTTGTGGCTCAGAAGTATCAGGATTAATCTGGATGGTTGGATCCATGCTTGACTTTGTGTGCATGGCCTCAGCCTCGATAGTCTCAACCTAAGAAATGAAAAAAGCAATGAACCTGCTAGCTCTCAAGGCTGAGACGTTTCTTTTTCATTCGCCCTGCAACTCTGCTAAAAATTGAGCTCATAAAGTAGGTTTGATCCTTTAAAAAAAGTCTGCTGTCTAGCTAGACAAAAACAGTTCTTAGAATGGCTTTGCTTGCGTTTTAATATAGCACCTATTCTTTCTTCTTTCTTTCTGTGATCTCAGTGTTCTCCCAGTTATGAGAACCTGTCAGCGTATGTAATATATTTCTTGATTGCCTTAGTCCTTTTAAAGTTCTAGTCCTTAACGTTTTTCTTCTTGATGGCTGGGAAAATTCTTGAAAGGACACGGTCAATACTCTTTTGCTGGAGTATACTTTTAAAAAATTTATTTTGGCTCTGTGTTGTTTGTCAAGCCCTCATCGAGTCCTGTTCGTGAGACTGCTCCTTTTACCATTTTGAATTTCTCTCCTTCTGGTTGGCAAGCATCATGTTTCCGCTGTAATCTGCCTGAAAAACAAACAGGAGAGTTTACACTGGTCTCTGTGTCAACCATCTGCCCACTCAATGATCTATATAACAATGTAAGTGCTAGAAGACCGTGTGTGTGTGTGTGTGTGTGTGTGTGTGTGTGTAGGGAGAAAAAGTCGTTCATTCATTCAGACAGCTGATATTTAGGGAGCACCAACTATGTGTCGGGCTCAGTGCTGGGCGTTGGGAACACCTATGGTGAACAAAGCCGGATGCCACCCACAGGGAGCTGACAGTCTGTTGGCATGCAAAAGATGTTAATCAAATAATCACACAAGCAATCACAAACTGCAAAAACTGCTGTGACACAGGATGCCCAGTATAGGAAAGCTTGTACATAACAGGTGAAGCTGGCCTTGTTGGGGTGTGCAAGGGGTGCAGTGGGGAGAAGAAAGTCATGTATTCTCTGTGACCTCTGATCTCCAGTAAATAATTAAGACAAGTATTCATTCCCTTGACTTTCTAAACCTACCACGGCCTCAATGATATTTAAAAATTTTTTTTTAAAGAGAGAATGACCAAATGTAATACATACTTGTGTATGGGAACCCTGTGAGAATGTGAAAAACATCCAGACCTGTAGAAAATTTTTATAAGAGTTCATTTGAGCCCAAACTGATTACAGTTGCCAGGAGACAAGATCTCAAATGCTCCCCTCAACGATATTTTATTTTATTTTTGGGTTATAAACAATGAAAATTTATTTCTCACAGGTCTGGAGGCTGGGAAATCCAAGATCAAAGTGCCTGCAGATTCAGTGTCCGGTGAGGGCCCTCTTCCTGGTTCATAGATGGCCATCTTCTTTCTGTGTCTTCCTAGAGCAAAAGCAAATGACATTTTAGTTATTTAATTTTTTTAAAGTTATTTAATGCCCCATGCAAGGGACTCAGGGCACAGAGACAAACAAGGTATTGCCCAGGAGACATACCCCTAAAAACATTGTCATACAAGGTGCCAAGGGTCATAATAGCAAGTGGGGTGTACAAGGCGTCCAGAAGAGAGAGAGGTTGATTCTGCTTGAGGTGCCCGTGGCAGGGAGGGAAGAGGAAGGCTGTGTAGGCAGAGCGAGTCATGGAGGTGGGTGAGTGCAGGGTTTGCAGGTGGACTGGTATGAAACCCTGTGGGACCAGAGTAGAGTGTATAGGTGGGATTGATGAATCTTTGGAAAAGTCATTTAGGGACCCAAATTAAGGGACCCAATGTCCTGACTCCCCTTAAGACGGAGAGTTGCTCAAGATCCATGTGTTAAAGTTGTATTTTCCACACTTGCAGTGATTCTAGAACTGTGCTTAATTTTTTGAAATCGATGCGTTCTACCAGTCCTAATATGATTGATAATTTTCTTTAAATCCACTCATTTTTAAAACACTTTAAAACACATTGAATAACATGTAATATCACAATTTGGATGTGCTAGCTCAATATTTTATAACACATAACACCATACATGCATCACAACGGAAAGAAGCCTACAGAATCACCTTGAGTCCCGCCACTGGCGCTTGCATTCCATCCTGATCAAAACCATTCTCCGGCAACTGTAGGGCAATGTAGATGTGAAAAACCAAACATTTACTTATTTCTTCCATCATTAGTGTGTTATATTCAGAGATCGAGCAGAATCTCTTCTACCCAAACTGCTGATTTCTATGATAAGCAGGTAAGGTTTACTACATCCTTTGGAAGAAGCATTTGGACTTGGATTCTCTCTTCCTCCCTCCCTCCCTCCCTCCCTCCCTCCCTCCCTCCCTCCCTCCCTCCCTCCCTCCCTCACACACACACACACACACACATCTTATTTTCTCCCATTTCTGTGGTTCTGAAGAGCAAGTACTGTCCATCCAATGACAATCCACTCGCGTGTCTCCTCTTGGGCACCCCAGCAGGGCAGCTTCTCGTGATCAGTTGCCTGTTTAAAATGTACAGTGTATTTTTTTCTGCCCATGAACACTCATAACTAAAAGGAAGGAAATGTCCCATATTAAGCATCTTACCACTGAGTTAATCCTCAAAACAACCCTAAAATAGTAGTGGTTAAAGCACCCTTTACAGGTTAAGAAATGGGGGCTCAAACAGATCTGAGTAACTGCGAGTCTCAGGGCTGTGTGGCGAGCCAGACCTGGGCTTTGAATCCAGGATTGTCTAGAGACCCAAAGCCTGGAACTTTCTCTCTGGCTTCTAAATTCACTTGGGTGAACGCTGTTCCTCATCCATTTAACAGACATTTGCTGAATTCCAGTTATGTACAAAGTGCTCTGCTATATGAAGGGGGATTCAGAAGAATATCTACGATAGAAACTATGTTCCTGGAGTAGTCAGAATTGTAAAGAATTACATTTTTAACAATTGAATTTAATTAACTCATTTTTAAGTTTAAAAAATTGATTTTTGTATTAACTAATACATGCACATAATAAAAGGTTCAATTTATGAAAAATCTAAGATTAAAGGCAAAACTTTTCCCTATTACTCCAAAACAGTAGATCTGTTGTACAGATGAAACTATCATGAATACCCAGCTTCTTATTTTTACTTTTTACTTTACTCTGCCATTCTACAAAGACTTTGCAGTGAGTGACAGTGAAGGCTGGGTTTGCTTTTGTAACGCTAATAATGTAGAAATAGAAAACCAAGTTTCTGGAAAAAAAATTGAAAAGGAAGCTAGCCTGCAATATAGTTGCTATGACTGAACATCAAACTGCTGCTTAGCTTCCCGGCAGCCAAGACAAAGGGGAACACACTGAGTTCCATAGCTCTCATCATAGAGGAAGAAGCCCCATTGTTATTTTGGGTCCTCAAGCCTCAAGTTCACTTCTCACCTGGAAGCCCAACTAGGGACATTGATTGGCACAATAATTAATGTTTTGGGTATCAGTTTTACCACAAATGCCAATTTTTGTCTGTCATTTCTTGTGAAGGCTTTTAATTAAGGCCAAGAGCTTAACACGGAAGCAGATATCAGTGAGGGCTGGGCGAACCTGGCTCAACAACCAACTGGAACACAAAGCAGAATGGAATAAAGATGAATGAGGGCCACAGGTAAAGTATAGCAGGGACTCAGAGGATCCTGGGATTAAGAAGTCCCTCCTTATCTGTAGGGTGAGGGGGGTGAGGGGGGGAGGGGAATGCCTTCCAAGAACCCCAGGAGGTGCCCAAAACCACGGATTAGTACCAAGCCCTAATCAACTTCTTCACCTCTGTCGGAAATGTGGCATCAGCCTCTTCATCGGCCGACACAGCCTCTCCTGTAATTTTTATGTTTTTCAGTCCAAACCTATTGCTCAATCTATGTAACCATCACTTACTTGCAGTACATGGCTTGGTGTCACTTATTTCAGGGGACCCCTTGCTGAAGTCTCCGAATAGGCTCAATAGTTTCTGACGCAACAAGTTTCTGTCAATTGGAAGAAAATTTCTGTTCATGTCCTCCACCCACGAATTTAATGCCTTTTCCATCTTAATTAAGCCCTTATCACGCACTGTGGCTGTAACTTTTGCAGTTTGAGGTGTGACTGCAAAACTAGCATCGCTTTCTTTTTCTTTCTTCACAATTTCACAGGTAAAAGATTTGTTCTTACTGTAGCTCTTAGCAACCTCAGCATATGAATTCTTATTAAGTTGAGAACTGTCACCGTCACACTTGAAGGAAGCATTTTATGACTTCTCTTTGGCGTCTCCGAATTGCCAGCATCACTACTCCTGTACCTTGGGTCATTATTAAATAAAATAAGGGTTGCATGAACATAAGCACTGTGATACCACAACCGTCAGTCTGATAACTCACCTGACAACTGTGATGGCTATTAGCTGCTGACTAATGGGTGGGGAGCACACGCAGTGTGGAGATGCTGGACAAAGGGATGAATTATGTTCCCGGCAGGACAAAGCATGCTTTGCGAGATCTCATCAACCTACTCAGAACGTGCACCATTTAAAACTTACGAATTATTTCTGGAATTTTCTGTTTAATATTTTTGGACAGAGGTTGACCACAGGTAACTGAAACAAACCGTGAATAAAGGGGGATGACTGTATTTGCAAGTTAGGCCATGGAGAAAGCCTTCACAAAGGAGAAAAACTTCAGCCTGAACTTGGAAGAGCAGGAGTCAGTAGGCAGAGAAGAAAGTAAAAGGAAGGGGCACTCCAGGCTTTCTCTCACAAAGAAAATGAAAATGCTTGGCCTGTTTGGAGGTGGTCAAACTGTTGGGGGGTGAGAGAAAGAGATTCTAATAAGGCTTCCATTAAAGAGGCTGGATTTGCTGCTTGGACATTTTCTAGCTCTTCCGAGACAACTTTTTGTTGAGTTAAGCGAAAACGAATGAGAATCAGATGGACCACATTTCTCTTGAATACACATGGGCTTAAAAACGAAGGGGAACAAGAACTTGACAGAATGTGTGTTGGCTTTTGCCAAACCCAAAGTATTTGAAAAATCACACAAGACACATCTCGAACCCAAACACATGCCTGGACTCTCCCACCCCTAATTGCAGCTGCAGCCATTTAATGAAATGAATTGTGTACAAGAAAATGGGGTCTGAATGGAGGGGCCTCATTAAAGAGAATGACTGATGCAGGGCGGTTAGCCAGTGTGCCCCTGAGAATGTACACATCTCATTGCCCTGGTGGAGAAAGACAGAGGGCCCATGTACAGTCGCTAACCAAGCTATTGATCTAGCTCTCTTGCAGAACAATTAAAACCCCCTGTTGCTTAACTTGATTGTATCCCGTGTAGAAAGAATTAGGCATCTCTTATTTGTCTCCTCTGCCTCTCAGTTTTACACTGCAGAGTGTAAAATGGAACGGAAATATGTCTTGCATCAGTCTCTGGTCACGTGAGTGGAGAGCAAATGAGAGATTGTGGAAAGAGAAGAACAAGATCATTAACATACTATTTGTTATGATTCTAAACTTCTGGTTTGAGGATCATGAACCTTTGAAAAGTGTAAGGAATCAGGCCTAGAGAAGTTCACTAACTTGTCCATGGTCCACAGTTGGTTAGTTGTGGAATTCAGACTCAAGCCTGGGCCTCCGATTGTCGTCTTTCATAGCAAAAACAATTTTGCCAGGCTCAGGAACTGAGAATAAAAATTAATTCTCTCATGTATTCCTTCTTTCCTTCCAAACAGATTTTTTTTTTTTCGACTGCTCAGTGATGGCTGTGGGATCCAAAGATAGTTAAAAACTCCAACTCAGTCTGGAGGAACTGCCATGTAACTGCTGTCACAGAGTTCAGAAATCAAAACAGCAGCAGCCACAGAAGTGAGGTGTAGGAGGGGTGGGGGCAGGAGAAGAGAGGAGGAAGGCTGCACGGAGGAGGAAGCATTGGGACGGGCCGTAAAGTCCAATTTTCTGGATGGACCTGTGAGGAAATGGAGGGAGGCATGAGAAGTATGGCAGGCGTGGATAGACAGGTGAGCCGTGGGGATCTGTGACACTGAGGCTCAGTGAGGCCGGGGCTCGATTTGGGAAGGGGGTGGTGGTGGTGTTGGCACTAGGTGAGGGAGAAGTGGGCAGGGGTCAACCTCCAAGTGTCTTGTATGCCATGTAAAGTGGGGTGGTTGGCTTATGGTGTAGCCATACCCAGGACTGCTCAAAGGCCATCCTCTTGAAATGAAAGTTCTTAAAGAGGAGTCTGACTTATATTTTCCTATGTTTTATTGCCATTATTGTTATTATTACATTATTATTTGTGTGTGTGTGTGTGTGTGTGTATTTTTAAGGTCTTTAATACAATCAAAATGGCACGGTTGTTGAACTGTACACTTAGGATTCATGTACTTTTCTGTCTGTAGGCTACACCTCAACAACAAAGGAAATAAGTGAAATGTTGGGCAGGATCCTTACCCACTTTTTAAACTACAAGGTGTTGGCTCATTAAAACAAAGGTCGGGGTAGAGTAATTGGAATCTATAGAATTAGCTTTTTTGTCCTGGGGCGCGGAGAGTGTGACCCAAACAAACCTTGGGTAAGTCAGTGGGACTATGAGAAAAACCTGCCGACTGAAGGTCTCCACTTGTGTGTTCTAGAGATTCTTCTAGCTTAACACATCCCTAAAATCTTCTGCCCAAACCTGCTCTTGTTTCGTGGTTCCTGATTTTGGTAACACTGTCATCTCTGGGTCACTCAACCCAGAAACCTGGGAGTTCCTTGTGACTATCCTTTCTCCCTTATCCCTCTATGTAGGTATTTCCCAGTCCTACTAACCTTACCTTCTAAGTATTTCTTTAGTATGTCACTTTCTCTCCAGCCCTAGGCTCACTGGTCTGGTTTGGGCCCTTTTTGTCTCTCACTCTTCTTCCACTGAAAACAAACAGAAAAAAAACGACAACACCTCATATTTTTAATTTATTCTACCAATTTATATTTTGCCACATTATAGTTACCTGGATTATTGCAGTAGCTGCCTGAAGTGGCCTCCTTGCCTCCAGTCTTTGCCCTGGAAAAGCATTCTCCATGGTGCTGCTGGAGTGATTATTTGTTTGTGAAAATCACTTGTCATTGCCCATCCTTCGCTGTCCTACATAGCAGTGCTCTGCTCGCACAAGACCGGCTGTGGGCTCCCATGAGCCCCATCTCTCGTTGCTTCCAGCCTTAAACTTGCCACTGACCACAACGATAGCTTGCAGCTTCCAGAACAAGGTAAGCTGCTTTTTGTTTGCGTGCTGGCTTGTGTTGTTTTGCTTACAGGCTTTTGCTTTCTTTTGTTTTTGCCTTTGCGCCTTTGCTCATACTGTTCTCTCCCCTGGGGATGGCCTACCTACCCATCCCTTATTACCCCAACGGGGACGCTTCGAAGAAGGGTTCCTTCTGAATCAGCCTTTTATCCTCAGCACCTGACATGAAAATTGGCACACAATCGTTGATGTTCAAGAAATATTTACTTGATGAGAGTTGTTTTTGTTTTGAATTTTTATGAGAGGTTTTTTTTTTTTTAGCCAAACTGACGACATATGCTGGGAGCAAGACCTCACTGTTCTCTGGATGAGAGTATTCTTAACTCATGAGCATAGTCCAAGATGCCCATTCACTCATTCACTTATCTGCATGATCTCGTTTAATCTTCGCAGAAAGCTCATAGGCAGGTGCCATTCATGTGATCTGCACTGGTATGGTCACATTGATTTTCATTGTTCTCACATCCATAGCATGGTATTGTAGCAGTTGGTAAATAAGTGGCAACTGTTCTGAGTGCCCCCCCCCACGCCTCCTGTGGTGTTCCCTATGATCCAGCAACAAATGAGTTAACTCCACGCACTGATGGGGGCCCCAGGAACCCATGTAGTTTCCCTGCCACGTGGGTTGTTAAATTGTGGTGCACTGTAACCCCAGCCCACAGGGGAGGTTTCACAGGCCCCAGGGTCACAGCAGGCAAGTGATGACTCTTCCTCTGAGTCCAGGGCTCTTCCCAGGACCCAGGCAAGCCTCTTGCGCCTGCCTCTTCTCATCTGTGTGTTGTCACGTATCTGGGCTGGCTGAACCCACTTACGTTTTGACAAACTCCTCCATGCACAGAGTGAGGCTCAGGGTAACCTAACGTCAGAGGCTTGAGAATGGCCTTCCAAATTTATCTAAGCTTAAAATATGACACCGAGCAATGGTGGTCTTTCCCCCCACGTAAAGATGGTGTGTCTGTGTGTGTGTGTGTGTGTGTGTGTGTTGTAAATTTAAGATCAGCCAAATTAAAATTAGTTCAACTCATTCAAACAAAATTACATTCACATGGAGACACAGTGGGGAGTCTCTGGCCTGAACGCGTAATTATTTTCCTTGAGTTATAACTGTTTCCCTGTCTCTTGCTATCCAAAAATATAGAGTTCCTTTTTCAGCTCATACCTCCCTGAGGGAGAGTGGGGCAACTGGAGACAGAGCACAGGGCACAAAATTCATTGCTGTTTCTGCACACGGGGCCCAACATTTACACATAAATAAAAACATCCTTCTAAGGGTGAAGGCTTTTTGCTCTGAAGCTCCTAGTCTCAGCCTGATTCTGCTGAACATCCTGGGATTTGAAGGACTTTCACATCGACCTCCCACCTGCCCTGCCACACCCCATCCCTGGTCCTTATGTCCACCCCGAAACCAGGACCAACTCCAAATCCCCTGCCTCCATCTCCTCCCTGAATGAGCTTCTACCGTGTTCCCCCCAAAATAAGAGCTAACTGGAAACTAAGCCCTAGCATGATTTTTCAGGATGACACCCCCTGAACATAAGCCCTAATGAACCTTTTGGAGCAAAACTTAATATAAGACCCGGTCTTATTTTTGGAGAAACATGGTACCACATGGCCTTGGTACCAGCCTGTCCACCTGGAAGCCTTGGACACATATGAGAAGTCAAGGGCAATGTAGAAATAGCTGGGCGCGTGTCACAGACCAATAGCAAGCATCTCCTGTGTGCTAGGTTCTAGTCTAGGAAAAAGGGATACTCTGTGTTTCCTCGAGTTTAGGACACTTTTTTCCCCTCCTATTTTAACATCTTTGAAACTGGGATAGGCGTTACAATCAATGGCTCTCATAACCGCTGTTGGACAGGTGCCAGTCATGACGTGTGAAGGCCGTAATCAGTTGATTCCATATATAAATGTATATAATATGCACAAGAGGGATAAATGTTGTCAAAAGCTGTTTCTAACTAAGTTCAGAAGAGCTCTTTCACTAAGTATAAAGTAGAAATTCCCAGCGATAAGAAGGCATATGTCGCAGTATAATTGGCAGCATTTTTTCTTTCTCAGTGGCTTATAAAATGTTGAAATATGATATTTGGGTAGATGACCCCCTTTGTCCTTGAGGAGCTCGTGTTTTAGTAGGAACCCCCCCCCCCATGTCATTAAAGACAGTGGAGCAATACGTGCTACAACAGAGGAAAGCTGGGGGTGCTGTGGGCAGACAGGAGAGAGAACTGACCAGGCAGAAGGGGCTGGGGGAGGCTTGGAAAGGGAGGTGGAATTGGAGCTAGAACTTGAAGGATGCCTGGCAGTTCATCAGGCAGAGGAGAGGAAGGGCATTCTACCAGCCAGAGGGAGAGATGCAAAGGTGAAGATGAGCATCACTTTGGGGAAAGGATGGATAGTCTGTGTCTGGGTCAGGGCTGGGGAGGGAGGGCTCCTAGACGCATGCGGGAGGAGTGTGGTTTTAATCGGGGAGGGGACACGCTCAGGCCTGTGTTTTAGAACAGTGCCTGCCTGCAGTGTGCCAGTGGCATGAGGATAATTGCTGGGAGGCTGTGGAGGTGCTGCTGGGAGGGTCCAACAAAGGAGGTGTGAGGCTCTGTGTCAGGGAAGGAAGGGCGAAATGGGAAGCCATGCTTGCCGGTTGTCAGACATTTTATCTCAGTTGGTTCCCACAGCCACCCTTGGAGGTGGGAAGTGTCATCCCTATTTTACAGTTGAGTAAACCGAGGCTGGGTGAGGCACAGTGATTTGTATCATAAGTTGAGTAGGGAAAGCAGAACAGTACCAAGGGAAGGTAGCTGACTGGCTGTTGAGCATCCTCACGCAGTGGCACAGCTGTGGAGAGGACACTGTGACCTTGGTGCCTAGTCCAGGGGCCTGGCAGGTTTAGAGACTGGGTTAGCCTGCCCACCCATGGCTGCTTCAGCTCTCGGGGCTGGAGTCACCTACACAAGTTCTGAGACATGGATGTTCATGTTATGTTATACTGGTCCATACCATTCCATGCCATATGATATTATATATTGATTTACAATGAAAAGTAGAAGTTTCACAGTGAGGGCAATACCCCTGTTTTCAGCATTCTCTCCCTCTAGATCTGTCTGTAGGAAGCCAGAATATGACCAGAAGGTTACTTTGTGGGCCTGGAAACTAAGCAAGAGGTCTTTTATGGGCCTTTACTCTTTAAAGGTATCAACTCCTGACAGGCTGGTGCACCCATCCTGCCACTGGGAGGGTACAGGCCCAAAGTCCACTGGTGAGGACCCCTGTCCCCCAATCAGTGCTGGGATCTACTTCTGTGTCTTACCAAGTCTTTGCCGTGATCTACTAGGCCCCAGACAGCCTCGCTCCCTGTTTCCTTCCTGACTCAACTCTGATTCCCCGCTTGCAGACTCCCTTCCAACACCTGACATCCTCCACCTCTGGCCCTTGGCATCTGTAATTTCCTCTTCCTCTTCTCCAGACACTCAGATGGCAGATTCTCACCATTTCAAGTTGTTGCTCAAGTACCAACTTCTCAGCATAACTGACCTTTACAATATTGTAATCCTCCCTTCCTAAACCCGGAAAGCTCCATTCCTTTAGCTGACTTTATTTTCTCTGTATCATGTATTTTTCTTAGTGATCTTTTGTTATCGCCTGACTTCCTTCCTAGAATATAAGCTACACAAGAGTAGTGCTCTGGTGTTTTGTTCATGCTACACCCTCATACCTAGAACAGTGCCTGGCACAGGGTAAAGGTTTAGTAACTATTTCTTGAGTGAATGAATGAATGAATGGATGGATGGATGCTTTTTCTGTACCTCCAGAGACTGACACTCCTTTTCTTCCTGCCTCTGGCCACTTCTGAAGGACACATTCCTTCTTTAGATACCTTGACCCTAAATTAAGTGTAGCTTTTGTTCTGGAAGAGCCATCCTATCTTTTGTCAGATTTGCATATCTTTGCCCTAATGCTTGAGGGCATCTCACTGTCACCTCTAATTCTAGTCCCGTGACTAGCCTGGGTGAGTAGATAGCTGCCGCAGGACACTCAGGCCCTCTGATACCCCAGCAGTCCTCCCCGTCTAGAACCCTAGAAGTAGGTAAAGAAGGTCGAGGTGTCTTTAAGAGTTCTAGAGAGAAGGTAGGAGGAGGTTGGGTGAAAAGAGGAGAGCTGAGTAACAGGGAGCAGGGTCGTCTGAGTTAGAAATTCAGGAGTAGCAGTGGGTCATTTTGGGAGTGCTGCGTCCATGACATTCATTTCTGTTAAGGTCAAAGCTCGCTTACCAGAAGTGAATTCCAATCGAGCAGCTGATAGCGAGCTGTGGTTTGGGAAGGCAAGTATGGTTGGACCCGCAGGCCTATAAGCCTTATTTGAAGGGACTTCAAATACGTGGGTCCCTTATTTTCAGGGTCTCACTGCGATGGCTGTGCTCAAGCTGCAGGCCTCTCCACATGGAAGAGTCTCAGTGTTTCCATAGAACCTTCTGCCCTCTGGGCTGGAGAAAGGCCAGTCTGAGACACCTGCAACTTCCAGTGTAATGAGATCTCTTAACACGTGACGTTTTAACTACTGGTTTATCTATCTGTGTCCTCAACTAGACAGGGAGATCTCTGGGGGCAGGAGAGCTTCTGTTTGCAAAGCTCCCTCCTTTTTTAAAGACTTTTTTTTTAATAGCAGTTTTAGGTTCACAGCAAAATTCAAAGGAAGGTACAGGTGTTTCCCATGTAACTCCTGTCTCTACCCAGGCATGCATCCTGGGGCGGTACTGTTCAACATCCCCCCCAGAGCAGTACCTGTGTTAGCAACTGATGAACCCACATTGACACATCATTATCACCCAAAGTCCATAGTTTACCTTAGAGGTCACTCTTGGTGTTTTATACTATGTGGGTTTGGACAAATGTGTAATGACATGTCTCCATCATTATGGTATCATACAAAGTATTTTAACTGCCCTAAAAATCCTCTTTCCTCTGCCTGTTCATCCCTGTCCCCTGACTTCCAACCCCTGATCCTTTTACTGCCTCCATAGTTTTGCCTGTTCCACAGTGTCATACAGTTGGAATCATACAGTATGTAGCTTTCTCACTTTGGCTTCTTTCACTAGTAATATGCATTTAAGGCTTCCCTATGTCTTTTCATGGCTGGATAGCTTATTTCTTTTTTAGCACTGGATAATATTCTATTGTCTGGATGTATCAAAGTTTATTAATCCATTCACCTACTAAAGGACATAAAAATATTTCAAATTGTGATAAAATATGCATAACGTAAAACATACCATTTTAACCACTTTTAAGTGTACAGTTCAGTGGTATTAAATATACCCACCTTGCTGTGCAACCATCACCACCATCCATCTCCAGAACTTTTTCATCTTCTCAAACTGAAACTCTGTACCCAATAAACCATTCTCCCCTCCCTCCACCCCTGGTAACCTCTATTCCATTTTCTGTCTCTGAGTTGACTACACTAAGTGCCCCATATCAGTGGAATCATATAATATTTGTCCTCTTGTGACAGGATTATTTCTCTTAGCATAATGTCTTTAAGGTTCATCCATGTTGTAGCATGCCAGAATTTTCTTCCTTTTTAAGGCTGAATACTATTCCATTATATCTATATCTGTATCTGTATATCTATATCTATATAGATATATAGATATATAGGTATTATATATATCACATTGTGTTTATCCAGCATCCATCAATAGATACTTGGGTTGCTTTCCTATTTGCTTTTGAGTTATCTCGTGTCCAGAATATTGGGTAGGTGTTATGTGAACGGTTAATGGATGAACGAAGCTTGAATGGCACCTTGAGAAGGTCTGGGGTGGAGGAGAGTTGAAGAAAGATTCCCCCTTGAAGCAGTGGGTTCTGTCTAGGGAAGGAGCAGCAGGATGCTGATGAGTGACGTTTATACAGCGTCTGAGACCTTCATCACTTCCCCTGTTGGTTTCTGTTGTCTCTTGTTTCTAGCAATGATGAGCAGTAACATTGTCCACACTCAAAGGGCCTGTAGATCTGTTTTTAGGGAACACAGGAAGTGAGGACTGGGGTGAGTCCGTCCCATTCTTAGCCTACTCTAACAAGAAGAGGAGCCTCAAGGTCACGTGTAAGAATTTGACATTTAGTCAACACCTGTGGGCACCAGGCACTGTGCTGGTCCTCATCCATCTGGTGTCACAGATGCCCCCTAACAAGCCTGTGAGGTCAGGATTCCCCGTCACCACACACACACACACACACACACACACACACACACACGCGAGGTGCTCCCTGACGTCCAGCGAGGGTCAGAGCTGATTCAAAGTCACACAGTTCTTAGAGCTAGACTTGGGCTGTTGCTGCAGCCTGTGCTCTTACCTCCAAACCTCACTATCCCCAAGTGGGCTAAGCCATAGCTGTGGTTGGCGTCTGGAAAATACTTGCCAGGTTGTAGGACTGAAGTCCAAGGCCTAGCCCCACAGAGCTCCTCGGACTGGTGTAAGATCAGTCAGGATGGGTTTTCCGACATTGTGGCCCCAGAGTTAGCCAGACAGCCTCTGTGGCCCTTTAGCCAGGGCCGCTTAGCTCAGTTCTTACAGTCTCTGGAAGGTCTCATAACTGGTCCAGAGGCCAGTGGGTCTGGGTCCTGACTCTTACTACCTGAGTATTCCTTGCCTACCGAGGAGGCCTCAGATGGCCAGGGAAGGGCCTGGGATCAAATGGAAGTTAACTTATCCTAGAAAAGAGCCCATTTTCTTCTCCTCTATCCTACGTCCTGGGACCCTTTTGGATCCCTGGGTCCTCCCTCCCTCCCTCAGGTGTCAAAAATGCAGGAGTCACTCCAGCTGGCATTCTCATTCTGGAACCTGCCACTTTCCAGCTATATGTCCTTGGGCAACTCATTTATCCATTGTGTGTCTCAGTGTCCCCTTCTCTGAAGTGGGGATAATCATTACACCCACCTTAGAGTGCTGATGTGGGGTTTAAAGGAGTTAATATATATAACGCATTTAGCATAGAATCCGCATGTTTATGGCTCAATAAATGTTAGCTTTCATTATTAGTAATCCCTTCTACATATGCCTTCTCAACCTCGAATGCCCTTCCTGTCATTTCTACTGCAGACCCAGCTCTCCAGCAACCTCCTCCAAGAAGTCTTCCCTGATTCTAGCCAGGATAGAGCCCTCCAGACCCCACAGTACTTTCACCCTCTTACTCGTGGTGTTTGTTATTTATGGGCCTTAATCCTCTCTCTTCCTGATTTGCGAGCACCGTTGGCTGGGAAGATGATTTTTTTCACTGTGCAGGCTGTGAAATCATGCAACACCAAGCATGATTTCCCCTCCATCTCTGGGCCTTAGCTCTTGAGGCCACATGGAGATTATAAGCCCTGAACAGGGGGAGGAGACCCAGGACTCAGTGCTTAGTCAGCTTGGGTCCATCTCGCTGTTCTGGGCTCCGGTTTCTCTCTCTCTACACCGAGGAGGCTGGGTTAGATGACTTCTGAAGTCCTTCCAGTCTTGACCATTTTACAAATAAACAGAAGGCACTAAATCCTTTAGAAAGCAATCTCTCCCATCTGCTAAGTTGGACTTCCCAGCCTCCACAATTCCCACTCAGCATCCATTTGTTCATTGTTGCGTTTAGAGCTTGGATGTCGGAGGCACAGAGACCCAAGGCTGAATCTTGGTCCTTGGTAATGGTGGCTTCATGCAAGTTACTTCCTCATTTCTGAGCGACTCTCTTTCCTCATCAGTACGTTGACGAACATGTTAAGAGTGATTATAAAGGGTGTATTATATGAACTCATTTTTAAAGGGCTTAGCTCTGTGCCTATGATGGAGTCGATCAAGTGTAGCCATTATCTCACTTTCCAAAAAAATAGGAGAAGGAAAGAAAGAAGGACATCTGTGGCTCCACTTTTGACCAAAGCTTTTCATAAACAAACAGTTATGTTTAAAAGCAAGGAATACAGGACATCATTAAGTAAAATGCTAATTTATTTTACTGATGGTAGTCCTTAGTTCTCAGGCTTTATTGCATACGTACACCTTAAAGAACAGAGGCCTCCTACATAAAGCATTTTCTAGACCAGTGCCTTCAACCATTTGACGTGGAATCCTTCCCCATCGCCTTGCCCTTTCCCCCTCCTCCTCTTACTGCTCTGTTTCAGGCTCAGACCTCCTCACCCATCCAAAGGTAGCACTGAAGTTGGTTCCACTGAGAAAAGCGATGGTCCAAACTTTCCTTATAAACCAACTGGTAACAATACTGACTAATTGAAATCAGTCTATGCCAGGTACCAGGATAAAAACCGCGTATGAATCCTTCAATTCTCCTTGCTGTGCTCTGCAATAGATGTTACTATGATTGCCACTTCACAGGTGGGAGAACTGAGGACCAAAAATATCAAGACATTTGCTTGAGATCACAAGGCTGGTGTATGTGGTGAAGTCAGGATTTAAATGCAGTGACCTGATTCCAGATTCTCCAAGATTAACTACTGGGCTTTATTCCCTCCCCTGACAGTATGTGAAGTTCACAGACTGGGGAAAGGCAGCTAGATGAGGTGATTGTAGGGAGCAAAGGGAGCGATGAGGATTGTCACTCCTTTCTCCTCACGTCCCCATGTGCCCGTGTAATTCAGGCATTTACCTTTTCTTCCATACCGTTGCAATAACTGAACCTCCTAGAGGTCCACACCACCACGCTGGCCACTCACGGTTAATCTGCCATCCCAGATGGCTGGGGAGATCTTTCTGATACCAAATCTCACTATTCAACTACATCATCTAAAAACACATAAGTGAGTAGGGGGCATATACACTCTTTAATAAGTGGTTATGGAACAACTGATAACCATTCAGGGAAAAAATTTACACATGTACACACACACACACACACACACACACACACAAAATCGGAGTCCTACCTTACACCTCATGCAAAGTGAACTCCAAGCAATTTAAATATTTAAAGATAACAAATGAAACCACGTTAGAAAAAACATGTATAACCATTTTTATAATTTTGAAATGGAAAGAGATTTCCTAAGTATTTTGCAAAAATACAGAAGTTTTAACAGATGCACAGACTTTACTATATATAAACATTAGAAATTCACATATGTAGGGGAAAAAATCCACAAATTAAAGAGGAAAAACCAAATATTGGAGACGATATTTGCAACATCTTAACAATGAAAAGTTAATATGCTGGCCACATAGAGCCGTCTCTCAAAATTATGAGAAAACTTTAACGGCAACATGGACAAAATATGTGAACTGCCAATTAGGGAAGAAGAAATAGAAATGACCAATAGCACTTTTTAAAAGTTTAGTTTTACTAGTGATCAAAGAGATAAATAAAACAAGATACTATTTTTTTTACCAACCATATTGACGAATGGGGCATGTGTATACCTTTGGTGGAAGTGTAAGTTGATCCAAACTTACAAGGAGAATTTTATAAGTTGAACCTGAATTTTGCAACTTGAAGTCCTAGAAGTCAAGCCTAACCTTGAATTCTAGGAATTCAGTTTGGGGACATATTTAAGAATCGTGAGAAAGCTTTGGGTCTTTGGATAAGATAAGAATTACGTGGTATTTATAGCATGTGCCTGTTTGTTTCTCCGGGAGCTTGTGAGGCCAGCCTGCAGAAATGAGTCTTATTCCCAATGTTGGGCACAGGCTGTAGCAAAGGGACCAAGCAAATATGGCTCGGCGTGTGTTTGCTGCCTGGTGACTGAATAGCAAGAAGGAAAAGCATCAGTGGAGGTATGCGCGTGGCTGCTGTTAACAACCTAAGAACTTCCCAGTCACCGCCCTCCTAGGGCAGTCCATTCCCCTGGGATCTGGGGAGAGAAAAATTGAGGCAGTTCCTGTTTTTAAAAATCCAGTGGATGGACTAATAGTACCCCCAGCAGTGTATGAGAGCTTGGTTACTCTACATTCTTGCCAACACTGGGTATTACCTGACTTTTCCATTTTAGCCATTCTCTCGCGTGTCCAGGGTAGTTTCTAATTTGCATTTCCCTTATGCACCTTTTTATATGTTTATTGGCCATTTGGATATACTGTGTGTGTGGTGTGTGTGTGTGTGTGTGTGTGTGTGTGTGTGTGTGTGTGTGTGAAGTGCCCATTCAAGTTTCTCCTCCTCCGTCTTCTCCTGCTTCTGCACTTTTTTCTATGGGGTTTGTCTATCTGTTTGTAATTGATGTATAGGAGTTCTGTATACGTTCTATTTGTGAGTCCTTTGTTGGATATATTTTTGCAAATATCTTTTCTCAATCTGTGCTTTGTGTTTTCAGTCACTTAATGGTGACTTTTGAGGAGGAGTTCTTATGTTTAAAGTAGTCCAACTTACCAGATTTTTCCTTTATGATTACTGCTTTTTATGCACTTTTTATAAAAAAATTTTGCCTACCCTAAGCCATATATATATGTACATATATATATATATATACATATATATGTACATATATATATGTATTTACAAAGCCATGTTGTTTTACTTTTAACGTTTAGATCTATAATCCATCTGGAATTGATTGTAATGTGTGGTTAAATTTTTTTTTCATGTGTTTATCCAATTGCTCTGGCACTATTTATTGAAAACATCATTCTTCCCTCTCTGCATTGCCATTGTCACCTATATCATAAATCAAGTAACCTATATGAGTGAATCTGTTTCTGAATTCTTTCTTTCAATCTGTTGGTCTGTTTGTGCCCAAACCACATTGTCTTAATTACTATAGCTTTATAATATGTAGTGGTATAAGACCTCCAGCTTTGTTCTTCAAGATTGTCTTGAATATTTTTTTGCATTTTTTATATAAATTTTAGAATCAGCCTGTCAATTTCCACAACTGTTCTGGCAGTATACACTAGAGTGGAACAATTGCACTCCTAGGTAAATACTTAGCAGAAAGAAATATCCAAGAGTGTCCATAGCAACTCTATTTATAAGAGCCCCAAATTAGAAACCACCTAAATGTCCATCAACAGAATGGATAAATAAATAACTGCACAGTCAGAGTGGAATACTTTGCAGCAAATGAGAATAAAGCAACAAAGTGCTACATAAAACACCGTAGTTAAATCTCACAAGCATGATGTTTTATACAATAAACCAAAACCAAGAGGGTTCATACTGGGATTCCATTTATACAAAGCTCAAAAACCAAGTAAAGCTAACGTCTGGTGTCAGAAGTCAGAGAAGTCATGTCATGCGGTTTGGGGAGGAGGGGTCACTGTACAGGCCTCTTGCATTCAGTGAACATTCAAACACTTGTAATTGTGCACCTGTCTGTATGCATATTATAATTCAATTAAAAGCTTAGAATTAATTCAATGCAACAGCATATATCGAAGGCTTACTTGGAGGCAGGTAAGGGATGAAGGAACAAGCCTTTAAAATTTTGCAAAGCATAATGGGACCAAAAAGACCAGTCCGTTTGGCTTGCCTGGGGGTTGGGGAAGTTGTGTCAGTTACTGGGCGCTAAGTAGGATTTCAACTACTACAGTCTAGGAGCTATTAGTGCTTTTAAGGTCAGGAAATAGAAACACATGAATCTAATGCGACAAGTTGTACTTCTAATGTGAAACAAGGTTAAAGTTTAATTTAAGGCCTGACTAATTTCCTTGGAACTCCTGGGTAAATAGGTACGTTGTAATCTGGATGGGGATTATAAAAACTCTAAAATCTCTAATAGGAAGAAAATAGATACATGGATCCCTTTATCCTCTATCCTTGAGTACACTGAACAAGTTACTAACAAAGGTCGTTAGTTAGACGTGGCTTCACCAATGAAGTGAACTGTAGTTGTATTTGTTAAAGAAACAAAAACAAAAACCCCTAAATTTCTCAGGATAGTAAGGAGTTGCCAAAGGAGCCCAAGAAGGAACTATACTCATAGGTAAGGTCCAGGGGAAACCTTGGATACTATGAAGCAACCAGGGACAGGGAGATGGAATTTTCGTTCTAATCGTTGGCAATTTGGGGAAATCCCAAAGGACCAAATGTTCTGGAAGAAATTTTGTGTAGTAAGAATGTCCCCAAATTAGACCTCTCAGCTTAATTCAGGCCTTCTGGAACCGGCTGGCTTCATGAAGGGTAGTTTGATTGCTTCCTGAGAAATGTAAACCAACTCGATTCCACCAAGTGTGGGTGAAAGCCAGGCAGGGGGGGACTTGGTTACTTGTACAATGCGGACTGGTTCTGCACAGATGGAATGAACTGCTATTTCACAGCTACTTTGTTGCAAAGTATCTCAGCCCGGTGGAAAAAGTGTGTAATGGAAAGGACTCTGGAGGCAGACAGATAAGGATGCCAACCTTTCCTTGGCCATTTACAGGTTCTATGACCTTGCAATGCCACATCACGACTTCTCTGTGCCTCGGTTTCTGAAAAGTGGGGATAATAACATACATCTCGAGTCACATACACCTTGTGAGAATGAACTCAAATACAGAGTCTGGCACATACCAGGCCTTCACCCAATAATCATAATATTATTATTATTTTCGCAATGCTTTCTGGCTGACGTCATGCTGGACAATAACTGTGGCCTTGAGCATCTCCTTTTCTAGGTCAGCGTGTCCAAGTTAGAGTTCCTACTGTGATTTCATTTATACAAAGTTCAAAAAAACAAGCAAAGCTAATGTACGCTGTTAGAAGTCAGGAAAGTCGTGTCGTTTGGGGAGGAAGGGTCATAGTGCAGGTGTATGGTGCATTCTCTTTCACTTTGGATATATGTATGCCAAATCACGTGCTCACAGAGCCTGGCTCAGTCCTCAGGCAATGGGAACTTGGCAATGAAGCCGGGAGAAGTATGGAGCTATTGATTGGACTATCTGTTGCCATAAGTCTTGAAAACTCAACATAGGATGTTTTGAACTTTAAAAAAAACACACAAAAAACAGTATCCCACAGTGAGAACTGCATTTTCTATTGATTTCAGTGCATATGTGTTTATAGATGAAATAATTGTATCACAAGGCAATACTTATCTATTCACTGTAATGTACCCAGATCTTTTATATGCTAAACTCTTCTATCTCTCTTAAACAAAAATGTCGGTTGCAATCCAGTATATTGATTTTAGTACCTATGAATGGATCAAAACTGGCAGTTTGAAAAACATTGCTCTCCTCCAGCTCCTCAGATTATAGACGAGGAAACTGAGGCACAGAGAATTGGAAAGGGAGTTGCTTAAGGAAAGTGGTAGGTAGCACAGGACTGAAGCCAGATGTGTGGATTTCAAAGCTCTGGCTGTTTGGCTGTTTCCACAAACCTCTGGAGGTGCACCCCAAGTGTGTAAACAGCATGACTCCTGACAGGCTGGAAGGGACTGTTTTTTGTTTTCTTTTTAATAAGAGGATCGGCAAAGGCTGTTAGATACAACCTTTCAGGAACAGGCCCGTTGCTAAAAGGAAACACTAGAATACATATGTCTTCTGGAGTTCACAGCTCCGCCTTCACCTGCGAAGTGTAAGCAGATACCTCACCTCCTTCTAGGTGGCCTCTAGGACTGCCCATGCTGTGGCCAGAAGAACTAGCAGTTCTGCTTAAGGAACTGAGTGGTTCTGATCTTGTCCTGCCTTCTGCAAACAGCCAGAAGCAGTTTGTTAATCTGCCCCCAGGCCCGCCACTGTTTGCAGAGCTAGAAAAAGGATGTCAGACCTTAAGGCACAATGATAGTGGGGAAGGCTGGTAAGATTCTGTCCAGAGTGGTTTTTGTTGTGGATTTCTTTATGGGCGGCTCCTTCACCTCTGTAGGAACGGAATGCCGGGCCTTCACTGTAGATGGAGTTTCTGAATTCCTCCCCAGTGCTCCAGGGAAATTGAGTGCTACTCAGTACTCTTTCCTTATTCTGATTTGTCAGTTCTTCCCATTCTAGTCTCATCTACCTGAAGAGGTATGCACTCTGAGTCTTGCTCATCCTGCTACAGGACTTGGCCCTGTAAATGTGGTTTGAATCCCAGTGAGTTGTGCTATTTCCCAAGAATTTGTTTCCCTTGAGCGAGATTTTTTTTTTTTTTAATTCAGGGAAGGACATGGACTTTTGGCCTTATATTCGTGGCTGCGCCAAAGCCCAGAAATCAGATCTAACTGGCTATGTCTAACCAGCAAGTTTCTGCTTGAAGACACACAAGGCTCATGTTGCTGAAGCCAAATTTACAGAAGCCTCTTCTGTCACACCTTGGCCTTGCCTGCCATCTGCTCTTTGGCTAAAATGCTTGAAATTCTGCCCAGGTGTGTGTGCAGAGCTGTAAGCTGGGAGGTGGGGCACTGCTGACCTGCCCCTTATTCATCCCCTCATCATTAGCAATTGGCATGTATTCATTGCTCCTTTATTGAATACTTACTGAGTACCTTGTCGAGGGCCTTTGCTGGAGATCTAATGGCCAAGTGAGACAGATAAGGTCCTTGGTCTGATGATGATTCTATTCCAGAGAGAGAAAGCCTCTGTCATAAACATGTAAACAAATGAGATAATGTTACATAGTGTATACGTGTTATGGAAAGAAAAAAAGGATAATGAAATAGAACGATTGGGGCTGGTCTCCGGAAGGAGATAACATTGATCAGAAATCTGACTTACAAGCATGCAAGTATATGGCCCAGTGAAATGAGCTGGCGGGCGTGGTGAAGGGAGAGAGTCAGAATGATGGCTAAGCTGTGAGGGCGGAGGAGAGGTAAGGGGGTGGCGGCGGGGGAGAAAGGTGAGGCTGAGTCTTACCAGGTGTGCCCTCCATGTTCCAGGAGGTGTTGTTAGGTCCCAGGAAGGAATGTACATTTTATTCCAAATGCAACGGGGATGTTGTCTCTTTCCTACCTTTCTGACCTTCCTCTCTGCAAGCTGCAAATTGTGACTTCTGGTCTTGCTCCACTTAAGACTTCTGGTCTTGAAGGTGTCCTCAAAGCTGATGGCTACTACCCTATAGGGTAAGATTTGTTTTTCCTTTTTAAATTAAAAAAAAATTGTATATATGATATAAAAAAACTATCTTTGTGCAAACAATATTATGACAAGAGATAAAGACAGGAAAAGCAATCACTTCCCCATCTCCACCATAACTAGCAAGACAAATCTCATCTTCCATATCATGGTCCAATACTTGCCAATAGATACACTTTTTATATATTTCATCTGGTGAGAATGACCCATGGTATGGAGCAAAATATAAATCGTTTACTAGCTAATGCATTCCACTCCCTTCTGTCTTCCTTTCGGCAGCCCTACTTACTGAAACTAACATTGTTAACCAAAGCAGCCAGGCATTGTGCAAATTGTTTTAAGTGCATTATCTCAAATAATCAACATAACAACCCTGTGAGGTAAGTGCTATTATTATTCTCTTTTTACAGCGGAAAAACCGGAGGCCCAGAAAGATTACATAAATTGCTGAAGATTATGCAAATTGTCACCACTAGCAACAAAGTCAGAATTCAAATCTAAAGTCCCCAAACTACTGTGCCCTTGAGCTGATCTAGGTACTGCCTCCCAGCTCCATCAATTACAAGGAAACTTCACCAAACCAGGTTCTTTTAAAAGGAACTTCTGCTTCTGCCTAGCTGGGCTGAGAAAAGGACTGTTGTTGGGTTTTCTTCATATGTATCTCATGCTTCCTATAAATTATGCTGGTCATTAACATGCATACAGCTTGGTAAACAGTTAAATGTTTATCAACGTCTTTCAAATATATGACCTCACTTGCTACTCACACAGTAAGGGCTCTTTCAGTATGCCCAGTTGACGGATGGGGAGAGAGGACAGTGACCAGCCCAAGGTCATCTAGACTTGCAGGAGATTTCTGTTGCCAGACCAGGAAGATGAGGATGGATGGGGAATGGTCGGGGGCTCATGTTATGGGTAGATACTGAAATTCTGTTTTCCTCGTCCGTGGATCTTCCTGTGCTGGATGTTACCGTGGGAGAGGAGGTGGGGATAAATGTTCTCAATTTCCTTCTGCAGAAAGGGTTAATGCTCTTGAGTTGCCCCAACGCTTGGCCCAGATTCTTGACTTTTGGAAGCTATTTGCCATTTCACTCGTATATCACAATCTCCCAAGGAATCCTCTGAAGTAATGCGGGCATCCTGTGTCCAAAGTGATCCAGTTAGGTTAAAGCAAAGATTTCCCAGTTTTTATTTTTAGCACAAAACATCCGTGTTACCGGCAAAAACAACTCTGCTGACCATTTAAGTAAGGGCTTTCACACCTACTATCTCAACAATTCCCAGTGAGGCAGACAGGCTTGCTGTTATTTGTGCCCATTGTACAGATGAGGAAACTGAGTCCCAGCGAGTACCCAGGGCTAGTAAGTAGTATTGTCAGGACTACAGTCCAATTTGTCCAAAATGAATCCGAGTGTAGTTCATACTTTTCCCACACTATGCCTTTTTTGTTTTATTTTCTAAAAAATAAAAGATATGAAACATTCAGCTGCCCTAAAATGGTTTATTTACTGCAGTCCTGCCAACCTCCCACCCAGGATAATGCACCTTATAGATCTGTTCTCCAGGCAGCATCTGAGCATCTGGCAAATGGTAGGATCGCTCCCCATGGCAGCTGGGAACCAGTGAGTGAAACATTTACCAAGTTATTGACATAATGGCTCCTCGTGTTTGTGTAGGTATCAGGCAGTTATAGATTGCTTTTTAACACTCTGTTTAAAAATGAAAATAAATGTGACAATAAGCCCCAAATGGCCCTAATAGAATGTCAAGAATAATCAATACTGGAGTATGGTAAGTTTATAGTCCAGGGAGGGAACTCAGTGGGGGACCCATGCATGCTGCCTGATGGGGCTGAGGGTTTGCAGGATGGGAGGGAGTTCAGAGGGCTTTGAGAGCTGGAGGAGGATGCTGGAGCAGGGGTGAGGAAGGAACAGTTCGTAGGTGATCTCATGCCAGTCCCAGGGTCCCTCTTGGTGACATCAAGAGCAATCGCATATCAATGTCGTAGCTGCATATAAATGAGGTCGCCTTCTAAAGGTGAACCATAAACTAGCAAAGCAGGGATACGACCAGAGATATGCAAATCAAAAGGAGATAGAACAGATGAGCAGAGCAAGGGTATCCAGAAGTTTAACATATCTAAAGAAGGATTGTGCAGATCTGAAGGGGACCAGATCATTCCTGGAATCTTGGAAAAAAACAGGAACTGCAGAGACTGATATGGTCTGGGCACCAGACTTGGAGCCATTCTCTTTTAGGGTAAGTGGAGAGAGGTGAACGCTCCAGGACACGTTAGCTCAAACCTGCTACACTTGCAGGTTGCAGGACTGTATCTGGGACCCTCCAAGAGTCTACTGTGCCTTCCTATAGGCAGGTCCGTCTATAGAGAACATCTGCTGGTCATTCATGCCCAGAGGGCTGCTGAGGCAGGAACCTCTGGGAGCATTTGGGGTTTGGGGATATAGTGTTAGGGATGGTGATGAAGTGAGCAGTGGCTGTGAGGGGAAGGGGAGAGGGAGGGGTATTCAGACTAATAACTGGATTTGGCCAACAAAAGATCATGGTGACCTTGGTAAGAACTTTCAGTAGCAGAATGTGTCTGATGCCAGCTTGTGTGCCGTGCAGGACTGGGGAGGAAGACAGTTGAGCCAACTGAAGTGAGAGCTAAAGCAATCGCTGGAGGGGAACGCAATGAAGGGATTTCTACATTTGTTTATTTATTTTGTAGTGTGTGAGAGAGATGTAAGCATCTTTGAATGTGGAGGGGAAGAGCTGGTGGAGAGGAATGGATTACAGATACTGCAGAGAGAGCAGGTGGGACTGACAGCTTGGTGCCCCTGGGGAGATGGATGGGAGGGTCGCAGGCTCAGGGGCAAGAAGAGAGGCAGGACTGGAAGTCTTCTGTGCTGAGGCTGAGTGAGCCAGTTCAGGGTGGGCACAGCTCTTAGTGTGAGGAGTGGGTGGGTGTGGAACTTGCTGCCGAGAGAAGTGGTAGGTCATCCTTAGCAGGTGTCAAGGGAAAGGCTTCCTGACGGATCTTCAGACAGCAAGAGCCCTCGCCCCCAACCCCCAGGAACAAAACTGTGAGGGCCAGTCAGGGTAAAGGATACAGTCTCTTTCTGCCCTCGATGGATGGTGATACAACCAAAGGAAGAGTCACCAAGTCCAGCCCGTGTCCAGTGTAAAAATGAAAGTGATACTAGAAGTAGCGCCATTATGAAATCTAGACACATCAGTCTTCTCCAATGTATCATCGAATACATGGCTTTGCCAGCCCTGTGTCTTTATTCCTCACCCACCCGCCCCCCACCAAGGCGGCAACTCACTGAGGACCCAAGGCCCCTCCTCAGCTCAGGCTGGGACCTCACATGTACACATCCGTTTGGGGAGGAAGCGGAAGCAGGGTGAGGATCTGAAGCCTCCATGCCAGACAGTAGGGAGCCCAGGGAGATGCCATTTCCAAGAACTCCCATCTTGGAAGTGGGAGCTGGTGGGTGCTTCTTTAAGCAAACTCGTCAGGTATAAGTGAGTTACTCTGGAGCCAGCTCTTCTCATTATAGAAGGAATCTTCCTTTACTTAATACCTGCCAGCAGATACCAAAGTTCCTAGTGCATTCAATTAGGACTTAAATGTCAGCAAGGACACGTGGGCCACACAGATGGGCCATTTCCCTCGGGTGGTGGCTTGAGATTAGATTGGGGTCCTACACCTGGAGGTATGGGGGAAGGAGTTTTTCTGAATTGGGATCTCCCTTCTCTAGCAGCTAGGGCTGTGCTCTTTCCTCCCCAGGTCTTGCTTTGGGTTTGGCTGGAAGGAGAACAGATGCTCAGATGGTCCCAGTTTATGAAAAAGAGATGAGCACAGTCCAGGAAAGGAAACTACTGGTGGAAGCCAATTAGAAATAGCAGCTGGAGGGCGAGGCTGTTCTACCGTGTTCCCCCAAAAATAAGATCGGGTCTTATATTAATTTTTGCTCCAAAAGACGCGTCAGGGCTTATGTTCAGGGAATATCATCCTGAAAAATCATGCTAGGGCTCATTTTCTGGTTAGGTCTTATTTTCAGGGAAACATGGTAGTAAAAGTTGTGCATGTTATCTAGACTGGACTTGGTGATGAACATGGCAACATGTGAAAAACTGTAAGCAGCGCAGACGTGCGAATGCCCCTCGAGGGTTGGCAGTGTGGTAGTGAGGGAAGGGCCCGAAGCCAGGACCCCAGTCCTGCCACTTCTCACGGTGTGACTTTGGGTCACTGTCACAGTTTCCTCAGCTGAGAATGAACATGACAATACCCAAATCTTAGGGCCCTTCTGAGGATCAGGGGAGGCAATATAGTTTGAAGTTCTGTGCAAATTAAGGTACCCATTACAAATGATTCTCATCAGTAGAGACTTCACACACCGGGTAGGTATACGCTTGCAAGAGCAGAGGTGTGTGCCACATTCATTTATTCAGCAAACTTCTGATGTTGCCCGCTGTGTGTGAGGCCCCATGCTAGGCACGTGGGATACAAAACAAACAAAAACAAAACAATCAGATGTAAATCTCAGACCTGAAAATTGGCCAGTGTGTTGCAGGAGCGGGGAAGCAGTGATTTCGGTAGAATCCTGCTAAGCGCTGTGAAGGAAGTGGGTGACATGTTCTAGTTTTGGGAAGGGATCCCACGTGAACTGAGTTGATTTTTGAGAGGGCACATTGCAGGCTGAGGAGGAAAGAAAGGCTTTCAAGGCAGAAGCAACAGCCTAGGGCATGGAGCAGCAGGCTGTTTGGAGAACTTGCAAGAAAAGCTTTGGCGCCAGGGCATTGAATGGCCTAAATCCTGACATGAACCTTCTGAAGGACGGCAGGAAGCTGTGAGTTCTTTTGGTTCCCTTTCCTTCTTGTCAAGGCTTTCTTGGGATGGGCATTAAGAGGAGATGGGGATACAAGGAATTTGAGGTGTTAAAGGGGAGACCTGGGAGCCTGGGAGGGAGAGAAGTGGGTCTATGTGTACATGCCGGATCCCCTACTCAATTGCTTAGGGTCAAAAATATGAGTGAGAGGAGAGTGGGCTCGGCCGTACTTGCTGTGAAAAAACTGTTTTAGTTCATTGAAAATTTAGATAAAAGGTTAATATCTTATAGATAAAAAAAAACACAAAAAACCCTTTTGCTTGAATCCAAACACAATTGCTATTTAGGTTTAGGCCTCTTCTTCCCATGTATCTCCTTAAGATCAGTGTTCAGCCCTCATCAGCCAGCATATAAGGCCCAACTGCTTTTGGTTCATCTCTATTCTGAATTGTATCTAATCCCTCTACTTCTACCCAAAACATGTGTGTAGTTACGCTCCTTGGAATATGCATAAATACTCATTTCTCATGGTTAAAACTCCATCTCATTAGTTCTGATGGCAGCCGGCTGAGGGCGTGAGGAGGTCCCGGTTGTACAGTGAAAAAGGAACAGCGCATGTGCTCTGGGACCAGGGTGGCTTGAAGCCCTCCAGGCACCATCACTGGTGATGGTTGTATCATTTGATCACAGTAGGGCTAAGTTTCCTCACCTGGAAGGCAGAAATACTAGCACCTATCTTCTAGGCTTTTACAGTTCAATGTCATAACAGGTGTGGAAAAAAATCCCTTGGTACACTTGAAGGGAGCAGGAATTTATGACTGAGGAGTTCAGTGCTTTATGCAACATATATATTCATATATACATATATAATGGTCACAAATCACATCCATATCTATTCCCCCTTCTATATTCCTCCTCCTCTTGTTATTTTGCAGTTGCAGATGGAGGAAGCTGGCTAAGGGATCAGCAGGGTGAAAAAAAAGTGTCATATTTAAATTTCCTGCCACACATTTTGTGTCCTGAATACATAACAGAGGGAGTTATAGAGGGAGTATCAAATATTAAAAAAAAACATTTGTAGAAGTACAGCATGGTGATGAAGAGCATGGATGGTAGCTTCAGACAAACCAGAGTGCAAATCCCAACACTTCCTACCTGTACCTAGCTGCTCTGAGCCTCAGCTTCTTAATCAGTGAAATGGGTATAATGATACAGGCTTCATCGATTACTAATATGCTGTTTTGCACAGTGCTTTGTACAGGGTTGGTGCCAGTAAGCCTGTGATAATTCACAGAAGCTACTAATCATCTTCATCATCATCATCTTTTTGAAAGATTTTTGTGTCAAATTTTCTATTAACTGAGGTAAAGGTTTCTATTAATTGACCTTAAAGGCTGATGTTTGTTCATGCCTTCATTTGTTCAGCAAATATTTACGGCATTCCTACTATATGTCTGGCGCGGTGCTAAGCTCTGTAAAGTTCTGAATGAGATAGTGTAGGCGATCATATCTCTAATGTGAGTAAATAACTTCTCTGGTATATCCCTTTGTCAAGTTTCAGGTGATTACGTTTAAGAAAAGGGTTGAGTACTGGTGTCTTTTATTGGTCACTAAATTATTGTGCTCTGCTTTTCTTTTTTTTTTTTTCAAAAGAGATTTGAGGCAGCATAAATAGAACTGACAAAATAAGGAAGACAGATCAAGAACCATCAAACGTAATGGGGAAGTTAGTTGATCCAGATGCGTAGCATAAGAACATTAATTGCAATCGTGCACTAAACTTAGAACTGAGCTTCCCAGTAGTCAAGGGGAAATGGAAAAGGATGAGTTAAAGGTCATCTGGGACAATAAATAAAAGCAAACCAGCTCATCAAATGTCACTTTCTTTTTCCTTCAGTGGGAAACTCGAAGAGAGGTTATGAGATAAAACTTTAAGACACATTGAAATGAAAAGTATCCCCCAAATCTGTTACCAAAGAAATAGCGTTCTTAGTGTGGCTGTCTCCTACACCAAGACATGACAGGTGCTGACACATTTAGACGATGAACGAAAGCATCACAGTCAAGTTATAAATAAGGCTTTCTGGTGCTGTGTATGATGTAGGAACTGCTCGGAGAGAGACTCCAGGGAAATAAAGTTGTTTGCATTGTCTTAGATTGTTTCCTTTCAAGTATCAATTGTTTCAGCTAGGCTTTTTGCAAGGGCTAGCAAGCAGAAAATTGTAATACAATTAGAGATCGGCTATCTTAATGTTGTTGAAATAGGCAAAAACATGGTAGAATAAAAACACACAGAACCCCCGCCCCCCCCACCAACAGACCACCAACCAATCTGTTGATTGAAGAATCTTTCATCTTCCCAATGTATGACTTTAATGGTATTAGATAGTAGCCAGAAAATTTAAAGACTTCTCTACAGCTTATTTTTATTATGTTTATTTTTATGCTTCATTGTGTGTAATGTGTCATTATTACTGTGGCTTTGTTCTGATACTAAAGCACAACTCTTAAAAATACCAAGTTGAAGCTCTAGGCACATAGTCTCCCAAAAGCTGTAAGAACTTGCACCTGGAAATCAGAGAACTGAAGAATTACGTATTATAGGAAGACTTGCGTGTGATGCTCCAGCCCCAAATTTACAGATTCTTTTCTTTTTTTTTAAATTAAAGTTTATTGGGGTGACAATTGTTAGTAAAGTTACATGGATTTCAAGTGTACAATTCTGTATTACATCATCTATAAATCTCAATGTGTGTTCACCACCCAGAGTCAGTTCTCCTTCCATCACCATATATCTGACCCGGTTTATCCTCTTCTACAAAATTTCTACCCCCGACATTTACAGATTCTAATAGGACTTTCATGAACTTGCCACATTCCAGGAATAATTAATTTAGTTAGGGAAACTTGGAAAATATTTTAAAAGATTAGGGTAAAAATTTTCCTAGAACCCTCTACTTGATCAGAAATGGTTTTCTGTAGTGAAATAATTTTCCCTTTTCCCACAAATATGCATTCAGCAAACATTACCGAGCACCAACCATCTACTATGTGCCTGGGCCAGCGTAGGGGGTGGTTGTAGTCATGGGTGCAAAGGTAAGTTAGTCTGGTGGGAGATGCAGGAGGGAAAGGAGTCATAGTTTGCTGAGAGCCGCAGTACAGAGTGGTACCAAGTGTAGTCGGAATCCAGAGGGAGAAGCTCTGTCTGACCGCATGAGCTGGAGAAGACATCCCAGAGGAAGAAGCTCAGGCTGAATCTTGAAATACGAGTAAGTGTCCCAGAAATGGATGAGAGAAAGGATATTCTGAGCCAAAGGAAAAGCATGCACCAACATGCTGCAATAGGAAAGAGGGTGAAGCAACTAGGAAACAACAAAGAGTCCACTGGTGTGAGCAGAGGGACCAGGGGTGGTGGGAAATGAGGCTGGAAGCTCCGTTTTCAAAATGCGTGGGTTTTGTGAGAGCTGTTGCTTCCACAGAGAATCAGAACTCTAGTGCAGATAGGAAGTTGGTAATGTCTCCGCTTACACCAGGGCCCCTCTTTCTAAGAATGGTGTCATCCTCGTATGTCCAGACTCTGGTCCAATGTCTCTTGCTGGCTGTTGGACAAAGAACTTCAGTTTTGTGTATCCAGGAAAGTTGAACATACCTTGAAAGCCAGACGAGAGGTTTGCATAATCGTCCTTTTGGAAGTCACCAGAGACAATTGTAGGAGTTTCACGACCAGAATTGCGTTTTAGAGTTATCACTCACGGCACAGAGTGGGTGAGGAGAAACTGAAGGCAACCTCTTGTGTGTGGTAAGAGGATGACGGCATGATTGGGGCAGTGATGGAGAAGAAGGAGTGAATTGGGAGAAGCTACCAGTCGGTTATGGGAGAGGAAGTAATGCATAGATTCAAAGATGACAATCGTTTCTGGCTCGAACAAAGAGGTGCATAGTGGTCCAGTTCTTTGAGAGAGATGGCATATGAAGAACAAGTATGTGGGAAACATGATACATGAGTATGTTGATTTTGTGGCCCTCATAGGACCTATCCAAATGGTGGTTAGATATAAAGGGTTAGAGCTCAGGAGAGAAATATGGGCTGAAGATAAGGATTTGGAATTGTTAGTGAGAGGATGGCCATGGGAGGACAGGCGGTCTCAGGGAGTGCAAATAAAGAAGAGAGCTTAGGACAAAGTCCTGCGGAACTTGGACACTTGCTGGCCCAAGGAGTTCCTTGAAATGGCAGCCTCACCTGCTATGTGACGTTAGGTAAGGGCCCGAAATCCATGACTTGGTTTCTTTATCTGTAAGGGAGATAATTGCAGTAACTCCTGAGTGTGATGTGGGAGATGAAACGAGTTAATACATACAAAGTGCTTACCAGAGTATTTGCTCATAGTAAGAGCTCAGTACATGTTAGTAACTGTTTTTCTCACGTCGCCATAACAGCCACAGCAGGAAGAACACTGGGAGCGATGGGTTTGAGAGTAAATGCAGGACCTGGTTTTGAATGTCACCTCCACAGGCTGTGAAACCTGGACCCAACTGATTTCCCTTCTCCCAAGTCTTGGCAACGTGGGGATAAGACCCAAAGTCCTTGTTCTTACCTGAGGTGACGTTAGAATTAACTGGGTCCTGGACCCCTTCCATCCCTAAGATTCTTACATAATTGTCCTGGAGTCTGACCAGGGCATCAGGACTTCAAACAAACAAACAAAGCAACCCAACTCCCCAGGTAATTCTATTGTGCAGCCAAAGGAGAGAGAGAGCCTCCTTGGAGGATCTTGTGGAGATCAAAATGAAAACTGGGTGAAAGGGCTTGCTCACTGCTAACGTACTTCTGACACCTTCTCACTGTTTTCCTGTGCTAGCTCTGAATTCCCTCTCCCTTTAACTTTGAAAGAAAAGTAAGTCTGTACTTAAAAAAATAAAAAAAATCCCCTGTCCGCGTAGGCCATCATAGAAAGCAGTCTCTTGCTGCTGCTTCATCTTTGGCTCCAAAGTCAGCCCAGCCACACCCGACTAATAACACGCCAACAGGGCTTTTCCTGGGCTAAGCAACAAGGGTCTGGTCGTCAGAAGCTCTCTCCAGCCCTCTGGAAGCTCTGAAGGCACAGATTTGACAAGCCACTGAACACCCTCTACGGTGGGAGGAGGAAAGGGAGGACGTGGGCAGGGACAGTGATAGAAGCACAGGTTTCCGGGGAAGGAGCAGAGCCATGTGGACTTGACTGTCAGGACACTTTGGGGTTCAAGAACGCCCATTGTAAGGGGAGCATGATGAGGGACCCGAGGAGGAGGCAGGCTGGGTTAGGACCTGTTGCTGTGTATGTGGAAATGACATGTCGAAGCTCTGACTCTAGGACAGGAATTTCCACCTTGTTTTAAGAGCATTTCGTACACCTCCTCCTCTTCTTCCATCTATTTCTTCATTGTTGTCTTGTCACAGGAATCCCAGAGATGTGTTTGTCAGCTCCCATAAGCCTAAAGGTCACATTATTTTTATTATATATCTTGACCTAACTTCGATGGGCTTCCGCCAAGTTAAGTCCCGTCAGTCAGTCAGGCAACAGACCTTCATGGCTGGAACCATCCTCAGGGACTCCCCTGAGCAGCAGATTTGGATTTACTGAGGGCTTCATGCTAATGGTTATTCATCCACAAGCAGACCTCATGTCTGCTCGTGAGATTCCTGATGTTATTTTAATCCCAAGCTCTACAGTCCCAGTCTTACCAATTAGATTTCTGCTTTCTCACCGCCTTGAGACCGGGTCTCCAAATTCCTTTTGATCAAATTCATGCACGTCATTCCATTTATCCAACTATTCATTCCTGAATCCAGTGATCTATCCACCTACACTCACTCACCCATCCTCAGTTCATCCATCCATCCCTCCACCCATCCACCCACTTACTCTTCAACCAAGTTTAAATCCTTCTCCAAAAGTAGTATTTGGTATTATTCCGTGGAGACAGAATATGCTCACCATATGCTAGCTATTTTATTATTATTAATCAATAATAATAATCAATTTTATTATCAATTGAATCATTCAAAAAAATTAGTCTTCTTTGGTGACTGTCATGTGCTAGTTACTACTGAGGTTACAGTAACTGCTGTGTTTCCCTGAAAATAAGACCTAGCCGGACAATCACCTTTAATGCGTCTTTTGGAGCATAGGTAATCGCGTCAGGGTAGCAGGGTGTGTGGGAGGCGCAGAGCCTGCCGCAGTCAAGCCTGGCCACATAAGCTCGGGCCAGCAGATTGATGAAGGCTCTTGGGTGTCATGCTAAGACATTGGGAGCTGTTGAAGGGATTTCAGCTTTGTACTTGCATCTGAAATCGACTTGACTGTTTCTTCTAAAACCAGAAGCAGTTGCCCCTCCCATACTTTCCAAGTTCAGTCTCAGAGCCACAACTTAATAGACTTGACCTGGGAACAAAGTCACCTGACCCCAGGGCCACTGATTTCTGTCCACCACTTTACGCTGCCAGGCACCCCTTCTCCTCTGACTCATTCTCCTTCACCCCATATCTAATCTTTTTTATCTGTCAGTTTTCTAACACAAGTCTGAAAACCTAGTCAGAGCTCAATAAATGTTTGTTGAGTGAATCACTAATTCCTGTTGAAGGGGCGTGTGTGTGTCTCCATTCCAGGTCTACTTTAAGTTGCATTGGTAGAAAGGGACTGGATTAGCAATGAACAAATCAGGTTGCAGGCCTGGCTTTCTCAGTGATGAACTGTACCTCTTGGTCAGGTCTCCACATATTCTTGGGATTCTGCTGCCACGTCTATGAGATGGTAGCTCTGGCTTGCCTGAGGTTTGTGAGCTGAGCAAGGGCTTTGCTAACTGTAGAGTGCAACACATTCATAGGGTAACGTTCCTGCTTCTCCCCTAGTTTAGGTTATCATCATATTACATCAGATAATGGACAATCACCTCCATGCCTGCTCTATCAGTCACGGTCCTTGCAGGACACAGATAGTACATTTGGGAGTATTTAGTACAGCAACTTTTATAAAAGGGTATTGGGGTTTGGGGAAACCACAAAAGCATTTGGGTAGTACTTTGGGATTAGTAACACTGGCTATTTTGGCCACTCCCCCAGGCCTGAAGGGTCAAGGGGAGGGAGGCAGGGGCATCAATATACCAAGCTGTCTTCCATCTCCTCCCATCTCCTGCCAGTGCCTCCCATTGGCTGAACCCAACCGGAAGCCAGGGTCCAGGTTATCACTGATGTAGCCCGTAAAGGTCAGCTTCCTGGGGCACAGAGCAAAGTGAAGTAGGCAGAGTGGCTGTAGGGGTCACACGGGAGGTGTCGTGCATATCTATCCTACCCACATTTATTGTCTCTCCCCTGCAAAGCTGTTCCCATTGCTCTAAATGCCCAGCCCCCTCACCCTATATCTGGCTCATTCCTATTTGTCATCTAGCCTTTTATCCAGGCCTCATCTCCCCCAGTAAGCCTTCCTGAAACTCCTTTCTGTCACGATATGGGTCATATTGTAGGGATTGTTTGTTCTCTGGAGATAGGACCTCTGTCTTCTTTCCCTTTCCATTCTCCAACCCCAGCGCAGGGCCTGTGTGGAGCATACTCAGGAGGTGTTGCTTGCCCTGAGCTGAGTTCTGTAAACTGGAAGCACAGGGCTCCATGGGTTTCTTCTCGCCTACAAAAGCTTCAATGGCTTGCCATTTTCCGTGAGTCAGAGATATTCCAAACCTCTTTCTTTGCTCTCTGAACTGCTCCATCTGCTCTCATGCTCACCCATCTCACACCCAGCACCTACGCCAGCCGGCCTGCTAAGTTTGGGGATCCTTGACTTCTGTTGCCGTGCCTTGGGTTGTTTTGTGATTCATTCCAGTTGGGTTTGTTTTTGGAATTTGATTCTTGGTGTGCACATGAGTGTAGGATTGCTTGGGTAACTCTAACAACCTCTAGAAAAGTTATGAGTGAGTCTGAATGTATCACACAGTAGTACTTACACACATTCTCTCTAACTCCCCATCCAAACACATTTATCTCTTCTGTGTCTGGGCTGATAAGGTGCCTGGGGTACTGGGAAAGGTAGAGGAGGTCTGTGGATTTATTGGTTCCTTCTTTCATGAGCTGTGACCTTGAACGAGAACCTTTGTTTCCCACCTTTTCAAGAAGTGGGTCAGACTACTGTCTTCCTGGGCAATCCTGGAGACTCTGGAGGTTTTATATGTAAGCACTGTAAATGAAGACATCTTAAGGCAATGTCAGCAGGTAGGATTCTGTGCTGTCCCCAAAGCAGCCCACTTGGCACTGCCATTAACTTTCTTGAAGGCAGTAGTTGTGTGTGAGTGGGTATATGTGCTGCATCTAGAAATCACAGATATTTTCATACCAAATAATAGTTGTTGCAAATTTCTCAAATATCATACTCATCACTGCTTGGAAATTAGACTCACCATCAGATCTTATTACTTAATGGATTAATAAAGAAGCCCCTATTATCATATCACAAATTTGCTTTTTAATATGTTAATAGTTGGGGTTTACACGTTTGCCTTTCTTTGTAATCACCTGTATTTTCGTGTACGTCTGTAAACACAGTATGTTGAGATGTCGAGATGGTGCCAAATAGGTCCCTAGGGCACACATGTGTACACACACATACACGCTCACACACACACACAAACTGCACAACCTCTAAAGAAGTCAGATTTGGATTCCAGGAAATACCCTCAGGGGAAACTGCCAGAACCCAGGGATACTGATTGCTGCCGTCTGCAGGTGCTCCAGGAAAACGGGTAGGGGCTTGGACACAGACAGCTAGGATGGGAGGGTTGGGAGACAGAGGGTGGGGTGTGTGGGGGGGATCAAGTGTGAAAAAACAAATTCAGAGAGGCAAGTAGAGCTTTGGGGCTTAAATCCCAGCTCTGCCATGCACTTGCTGTGTGATTTTGAACAAATTCCCTCTCTTTGCTGAATCTCAGTCTCTTCTACCTGTGAAATAGTGGTAATAGTACTGCAGGTCCTCTAATAACGTCATTTTGTTATAACATTGACGAGATACCCTAGGAACTTACCTCTTGTTTCTATCAGTGAGCCTGTGTGCTAAAATTATTTTCCTTCTACATGATTTCGCGTACAGTCACAGAACCTACCCATGACATTAAGTGAGGACTGATGTACTACCTTGCAGGGTGACAATGGTGATCTAAAAGAAATAAACCACGGGTGCCAAAAATGTATGCAGGTAGACACTTAGGTCAGCGTTGCTCAAGCAGTGGTTCGCCATAATCAGAAGTGTCTGGATGCTGATGGTAACCACTTTAAGCACCTCTTGTAATTGCAGAAGTCAAATGTGACTTGTATTCATCTTTTGTTATCGTATATATCGAGTATTACAATTTTAAGAGTTCTTTCCTTTCTTAAAAATGTGTATTCCTTTTTTGGCACCCTCTGTATATGTGGTGTGCCTTCCACTGAGCTTGACACACACAATAGGCCCCCAGCCATGGCCAGCACAAAACAAATGAAAAGAGGAAGGTCAGGGAGCAAACGTTGTGCCTTCTGAGGAGGGGTGGTGACCACCTGTCCTCATGTCCAGACAGTGCGCTGACAGTCTCCACAAGTCTGATGTAGTGCTGACCACCAGGAATCCTTAGGGCTGGCATTTGGGGTTTGGAGAACTGAGGAAATGTTGCTTGCTTGGGTGCCAAGCCTTAGATTCTTCAAAGGACCCTGGTTCCCTGGGGTGGTCACTTTGTGGGGCATGAGGTTAAAATCCGTCTGCCTCTTCCCCCTCTTAAGGGAAAACAGGCCGTTAATGGGGCTGCAGTGGTTGGGTCTGGAATTCTTAGGCTGTGAGGACACCTTGTCCTCAACTCACCTGGGCCTGCCTGTGGCTGAGGGCCCGGAGCTCGTCACATGGCAGGCTCCCGGGCTCTCATGAGGGCTGGTGTGGTGGGCCCGCGTGGCAGGCGTGGGACTCACAGAAGCACACATAGTAGGCCCAGGCGGCCTTGCTGGCGTGGTCAAGGCAGGACCAGCACTAGGTTGTGACGAGGTACCTGGGGCGTGGTTTTTAAGGAGGCCCTCTCTCCCAGGCGGCCGACCTTGGACTTATACAACCTTGAGAATGAGGACATCCTGACATTTTGCACCTGAGGACCTCTTTTACCTCACCCTGGTCTAGGTCCTGGGTCAAGGAGAGTGAGGTGAGCCTCACAGGCCAGGTGTTTTCAGATTGGGCTTCACACTGAAACCATCGGAAAAGCCTGTTAAAATGCTGAATTCCTCCCGAATCAGAATCTCTTGGGTGGGGCCTTGGTATCCTTGTGTATCACTATCCCTTCCGATCATGCTTATGGGGCCAACCCCAGGAGGGCCCCTCAGTAGTGTAGGGATGAATCCAGACCCCACAGATCTTTGTGCTTTACAAAGCACTTTTCCACACACGAAACTTATTTGATTTTCATAAAGATGGGGCCCATTTCAAAGAGGAAAATCACATCAGTGATTATGTGGCAGAGCCAGAAGCAACACTATTCATTTATTTCTTCATTTGTTTTCATTTGGCAAACATGGATTAAATATCTCCTGAGATACCCACAGGAAATTGCCACCTAGTAGGGTTTACACACACACACACACACACACACACACACACACACCCCCGCACACAGACTACTTCACATCCAAGGGCTGTGGGGATCAGAGGAAGGGGCAGTGGGGACGTGTGTGGGGAGGAGGAGTCCCGGAAGGCTTCCTGGAGGAGGTCTGGGCTTGGTTTTGAAGGTTGAGTGTGATTTCACCATTTATGGAAAGGCATTCTTGCAGAGGGAACGGCACATACAAAGTTGTGCTTTGCTGGGCTTGAGAAGGTTGAAAACGTGGTGATTCACTGAGAAGAGGCTGGGTAGGTGGACGGGGATGAGATTGCTGAGTTTGAATGGTTTCCGTGAGACCACACAGGGAGTCACCGAAAGTACTATGTCTGGGCAGGAGAGTGACATCAGCCATGTGGTTTCGCCCAGTGCTTCTCAAACATGCCACGCGTGTTGCCTGCACATCACCTGGGCATCTTGTTAAAATGCAGATTCTGACTCCATATGTCCAGGATGGGGCCTGGCCCTCTGCATTTCTGACAAGTTCCGGGGCGATGCTGATGTTGCTGGTCCCTGGAGCACACTTGAAGTGGCTGTATTTCTACTCACAGTGGACTAATGAAGAGAGAGACTGGAGGCAGGAAAATCACCAAAGCAGGCACCGGGGAGTGGAGAACGGGTTGTTCAAGAAGGCTGTTGCTTCTCCTGTGAGCTTTGGGAATGAGACTCCATCAGCCCTGGCTATGTCATCCTCTGTATTTCTCCCACGCAGAACAGGGCAGACGTAGGAAGGGTCAGCATTCGGCTTTGCTCATGTCTCTTGAGATGGTGAGTTTCGGCACCTGACATCACAGTGCTCTTGGGCGATCGTCATAACCTATCAATAGTCACTCCAGCACAGGACTTGGAACAGTTTCGCTAGCAGAAAATATGAGTGTCTTCCATCCTGGGGTAAAATAGTGTAACCACAAGTACAGGATCCATAGAATGTGCCCAGCTGTTTCAGTGGTTTCTGTTACTATTTGTGAAGTCTTCCTTCTTGTCATCTGCTAGCAGAAGAGTGGTGGCAGTTGCCAGAGGTTTGAGGAAAAAAAAAAAAAAAATCATGGGAGAATTTACATTTGAGAAAATTCCATTCATTGACTTAATTATTTCTGGGAATTCAGGAAAGACCACCATGATCCGTTAGCCGCGAAAACGCTTGGGTCGGCCTTGGAAATGCTAAAATTCTGCAGGACCAGCTTTTGGGAAATCCTGTACTGTGCAATTCTGTAGCCTGACTATTTTGCTTGTATTGAAACTTTCTGAAATATTAAATAGTGCTATAGCAACATAAGGTGAGCTTAACATAGGGAATGAAAATAATTAAATCTAGGAGGGGGCAGTGATAAATCTTGAAGTCATCACCCTGCCATTCTTATCCTTACATGTCAATGTTTCCTGTTTTTTTTTTCTAGGCTTCATCATTTTATGCAGACTTATTTTTTTCTTTAAGCAGTGGCAATTACATTCGATTTTGTTTTCTGCTTTTTCTACTTGACACTGCAGCATAACTATTTTTCCATGTTGTTATGCAAGTCTCATAACCAAGTTCATGGGCTGTATAATACACTGGTTAGATGTATGATAGTTTACTTCAACCTTGCTATTGGCCATTTAAGTCACATGGTGCTTTTAAAAATGGAATGAGCAACACTGTTAGTGGGAGTGTGAAATGGCACAACCCTTTTGGGAAAGCAATTTGGCAATATGTATCACAGGCCTGAAAAATATTCATTGCCTTAGAGCTAGTCATTCGACTTCTGGGAATCTCTCATAAGGAAATAATCTAAAGTGCAGAGCCGGATTTATGCATCTAGATAGAAACTTTATGTATAATAGAGAAAAATTTGAAACAACCTAAATGTTCACACATAGGGGAAGCATTATGTCAATGATTACATAGCTGCTCAATGGAGTATTATGCACCCATAAAAATGTTTATGAAGAGTTTATAAATGGAAAATGCTTACATTATGATTGAAATAAGCAGGATGTAAGATTGTATTTATACTATGCTCCAGCTGTGTAAAAATAGATGAACAAGTATGCATAGAAAAGGTTGGAGGGAAACACACCAAAATGTTAACAGTGGGTAGCAGGAATAGGAGGGATTTTATTTTTATTTCAACTTTTCATGTCTTAAAAAAAAGTTTATTTTGTTCTGATAAAAAATTAACCCACTTTTATTGAATAAAATTGCAAGCATTAAAGAAATATGCACTGTAGAAAGTTAACCCTTGTTCACTGTCCTCTTTGCATATATCTAAAATAAGTTTCCAAAATCAATTTAGTGTGAGACTGTCAGACCAAACTATTTTTGAAGTACTTGTACATATTTCTCTTTGGTGGAATTCTTTTGCTTTTTATTTTTTATTAAATACATGTATCCTAAGACAATTTAAGTTCTACATAATGCAATTTTTGGGGAGTCAGAATTGTAGTATCTGTGATTTTCTTTATAAGAAAGGAGGATGAGGTCAGCTGAGCACTAGTTACGCACATTATCAGACGGGCATTACTATCAAGTTCTGAATTGCTTGGATGCCTTGGACGTGGAGTAAAATCAGTTTGTTGACCTGGTCCTTGTGATTCTAGATAATCTATCCTGATGCAAAATTATTTTTATGAGAGAGTTAAACTAGAAAACCTCTACATTTCTGTATTTTCCAAGTGGTCTAGCTGACCAAATATTTATAATAATTAGAACAATCTTTAAAACCATACAGGCACATAATGAGTTCTTTAGGAAAGAATGGATTAAATAAATTATGGTAAGTACATTCAGTGGAATGCTATATAGTTGTTAAAGATAATAATATACCTCCATATTTATTGACGTTGAAAACATGTCTGCAACACGTTAGCTAAGTGATAAAACGTAAGTTCTAAAACATGTACACTGTGACTCTGGTTTGTAAATATTATGTTTAGTATAACATACATACACACACACTTACATAATATCCTAGAAAGGGATTCACCAAAGTATTAATGATAGTTATCTCTAAGGAGTACGAATGTGGGTGATTTTAATTTTCATTTTCTTTGATTGAATTTTCTAAATTTGCTAATGAAACATTCAATGTTTATTTGATTTAGAAAATAATTTTTCAAATATATGGTAATGGAAGGAGAACTGACTCTGGGTGGTAAACACACAGTGGGATTTATAGATGATGTAATACAGAATTGTACACCTGAAATCTATGTAACTTTACTAACAATTGTCACCCCAATAAACTTTAATTAAAAAAAAAAAAGAAAAGAATTTTTAAGAGTCCCCCAGCTTAAAGAAAAGAGGAAGGAAGAAGCAAGACTATCTTTTGCATGGGAGGTGAAGAATTGTTGAAAGAAATTTAACCCAATGTATTTCTACTGTGTGATTTTCCACACAGGCCCTTGGTGCTGACATGTGCTCCTGTGAAAATTAAGCTACTCACTGTTTCTCCCACCCATCCCCTTTCTCACCCCACCTGTATTTCTCTGAATCTAGGCTAAAGGCCTAGATGGAGCGTCACTTCCTCCAGGAAGTCTTCTCCCCCCCACCAACAGAATTTTTACAGTCATGAATCTGATTCCTTGTCTCATCACTATTTGTTGCGTTAGGGATATACAAGACACTAAGATATTATTATTTAAGATATGAAGATATTATCGACACTAGAGAGTTTCGTAAATAAAGTTATAGGAGCTTTATATTTCTGCTTCTCCATATTGCAGAGTTTGGTAAGTAGTAGGTGCACAATAAAACTTTGCTATAGGACTGAGAGGTTGACACAAGGTCCTTTCTTCCCTGGGAGAAAGGGTGACTGAGAGATGATAGTCACAAATAAAAGTGCGCTAGCAAAATAAGACAGTGACATCAAAGAACCTTCTAGAATGACCCCGTGAATGCTAGGGATTGCAACAAGCACTTAATTTCCCTCAATCCTTTTAATAACCTGTGAAATAGGTATTACTAGCCCCAATTTACAAATGAAGAAACCGAGGCTGAAGTTTGCACAGCCAGTGAATGGGGCAGATAGGATTTTCACCTATCTGAATCTACAACTCCTGAGCTTTTCCATGGGGCAGGAGAGGCACCAGATGACTGGCTCGGGAGATAGGGTCGAAGGTTTCCCTCTTCCAACTCAAATATCCTTTCATGACAGGTAGCTAATAAAGGTTCCAGTTTCATTTATGATTGGATGGCTATCATATGCCAGTAAACTAGCAAATGGCATGGCATTTCTTTTCTTTTCTTTTTTTGATAGGACGTTTATACCTGTCTGCCCAATTAAGAGTTTTATTTCTAATTTCTATTTCTTAGCCCACATGCATGTGCCTGACCAACATAACCTCTCCTCTGAACAATATGCAACAAATGAGGATGTTTTCCTTCTAATGAGCATTGAGAAACGATTAGCTGCTTCTTTCCCTGTCTTTCCTGAGCATGGCTGCTGAACTGCACCGGGTTACTGTGTTTCCCCGAAAATAAGACCTAGCCAGACCATCAGCTCTAATGCGTCTTTTGGAGCAAAAATTAATATAAGACCTGGTCTTATTTTACTATAAGAGCATAATACCCTTATTTTACTATAAGACCAGGTATAATATAATATAATACAATATAATATAATATAATATAATATAATATAATATAATATAATATAATATAATACCGGGTCTTATATTAATTTTTGCTCCAAAAGACGCATTAGAGCTGACGGTCCGGTTAGGTCTTATTGTCGGGGAAACACGGTATATGCTGGTGAGTGGCAATTCAAAAGACAGGAGAGGCACAAGCCAGAGAGGGTGATAGAAAGAGCATAAAAAGAGCAAGAAAAAAGCAGAACTTCTAATTGTATTTAAAAACATTTACAGTCAATTAAAAAAAAAATTTTTAGTACTGAGATGTAATTGATATATAACATCGTATTAGTTTAAGGTGTACAATATAATGATTTGATATATGTGTATATTGTAAAATGACCACCACAATAAGTTTGTTAACATCACCACACATAGTTACACACATATTCTTGTGATGAGAAGTTTTAAGATTTACCCTCTTAGCAACTTTCAAATATGCAATACAGTATTGTTAACTATAGTCATCTTGTTGTACATTACATCTTATACCTGGAAGTTTGTACCTTTGGCTACCTTTCCCCATCTTCCCCAACCCACAGCCCCACCTCTGGCAACCATCAATCTGTTTTGTTTTTATTAGTTCAGTTTTTTTAGATTTCACATATATGTGAGATCATGTGGTATTTTGTTTTTCTCTGTCTGACTTATTGCACTCAGCATAATACCCTCAAGGTCCATTCATGTTATTGCAAGTGTCAAGACTTCCTTCTTTTTTTGTGGCTGAATAATATTCCAGTGTGTGTGTGTGTGTGTGTGTGTGTGTGTGTGTGTATGTGTACCATATTTTCTTTATCTAGTTATCTGTTGATAGACACTTAGGTTGTTTCATATCTTGGCTTTTGTAAATAATGCTGCAATGAACGTGGGCGTGCAGATATCTTTTTGAGATAGTAATTCTGTTTCCTTCAGGTGAATACCCGGAAGTAGGATTCCTGGATCTGTTGATTTTCATTATTTGCTGCAGCTGTGGCCTGTAAAGTCACCGTGCAAATGGAATTAGTGTTCAGTGAGGAAACGCAGGGTTAGGTTCCTGTGAGCCTCCTGTCACATGTTTTCATCAACTGATCAACACATAACTTTGTTTTATGTATGTTTCTGTTTAGCGACACCTTATTTAATACATATTGTTGATTCATGAACATTGAACTGACAGCCAACAGCACCATAACTGAGGCCTGAAAGAAGCATCTCTAACATATTTTTCCGTAAGGCATATCACTGCCTACGTGCACTTCGGAATAATAGCACTTCAGCACTATGCTTGGGGGCCATGGTAAACAGTGAAATCACCAACAAAAAGCACAGACAAAAAATGAGAAAAACGTGGCATGAAATAAACCTGTGCGAAGGATACTGGTTTACAGTATGAGAGCTGAAACAGGAAGGCAGAGCATCGTCTTGTTCGACCTTAGCTGGGAATGTGTGGTGATAGTTTGCTGCATCTGTCATAACAAAACACTACCGACGATGTGGCTTAACAACAGAAATTCATTTTCTCACAGGTCTGGAGAGTGGAAGTCTGGGGTCAAGGGGTCAGCAGGTTTTGTTTCTCCTGAGGCCCTCTCCTTGGTTTGTAGATGGTCACCTTCTCTCTTTGTCCCCCATGGTCTTTCCTCCTGTCTAGCTCTGTCCTAACCTCCTCTTCTTGTAAGGACATCATCGATAGCCCCCCCCACCCCCCCGCAATGGTCTCATGTCACTTAATTACTCCTTTAAAGGCCCAATTTCCAAATAGAGCCACATGCTGAGGTACTGGGGTTTAAGACTTCAACATATGAATTTTTGGGGCAGGGGAAGTAACAGTGTATGTCTTGGGGACTCAAATTTTTTGCTGCTCTGCGCGTGTCTGTAAATGACCTCAAAAGCACTGTAAGTATTGATTTCCAGGTGACAAATTCTGGCTAGTAGGTGAATTCATAAATAAGGAGTAATGACTTGGGAATAATGAGGATTGGCTGTCACTGTGTCAATGACAACTGTGGAATTAGACATCTGGCAGGCTGCTGAATTGTTTGATCCTTGCAAGGCTGGTGTAAAATAAACTTCCAACTGCAAGAAGATAACTTTCTCTCCCGTTTCCGAGACATGGACTGAGATACATAGTCCGGGTAACTAAGAGGAAGGGAGCAGGAGCTTTCTTACTCCCTGTCACCTCCTCCCCTTCCCTCTTTCTCAAATTCTTCTCTTGGAGTGAAATCCTATGTAGTTTAAAGACAAGGAAAACAATAGTGCTTGTAAAGCTTCTGGCCTCACCCAAAATATTATAAAGTGAGCTATAAATCCCGGGAACACAATGTCTGCACACTCTGGAGCTTTCTAGAAACTCTAAGCCAAGCCAGTGGAGGGTCTGGGGCTGGGGAATGGAGAATTTCTCACACTCGTCCACTGCTCATGGTCTCTGCAACAGGCTCCTGTTTATTTTCTCCTTCAGCTCCCTGAACAATCTATGTGTGTGTGTGGGAAGGGGTGGTGGTGGTGGGGGTTGGGGGGGGCATGGCAGCAATTACTGGAGTTCAGAAGGAGATTGAGTTGCACGAAATCCTGTGGCTGAAAGGGGTCAGCATCAGAACCAAGGATTTCAGACCCCCCAGATTTATCCTCTTTTTGTGACTTTTGAGTTCGAACAAACTGAATCATGCCCAGTTGTTGATATCAGTGTATCTATATTTGGGAGGATCAATGAGTCTTTCTAGCCTTTGAGGTATTTGTGAATTCTTTTACTTTTTCATGCTCATTTCTTGAGTATCTACTACAGTTGACCCTTCAACAACATGAGGGTTAGAGGTGCCAACCCCCATGCAGTTGAAAATCCACCTATAAATTTTGACTCCCTCAAAACTTAATGGCAGTAGGCCGTTTGCATCCCTGTATTCAACCAACCGTGGATGAAAACGATTTTCTTTTCTTTCTTTCTTTTAAATTTTTATTGGGGAATTTTATTATTTTATTGGGGAATATTGGGAAACAGTGTGTTTCTCCAGGGCCCATCAGCTCCAAGTCTGTCCTTCAATCTAGTTGTGAAGGGCACAGCTCAGCTCCAAGTCCAGTCACCATTTTCAATCTTCAGTTGCAGGGGGCACAGCCCACCATCCCATGGGGGAATTGAAACCAGCAACCTTGTTCAGAGCTTGCACTCTAACCAACTGAGCCATCCGGCCACCCTGAAAACTGCTCTCTACATCTGTAGTTGGGAATCCTTGGTTGGGAAAACTGCGGTTGGGAATGTGAAAATACTGTTTTCAGTCCAAGGTTGGTTTGATCTGTGGGTGTGAAACCTAGAGATAGGAAGGGCCTACTATATTTATAGAACGCAAGCCACACAGACGGGGACCTGCGCAGTTAAAGCCCATGTTGTTAGGGGTCAGCTATATGTGCAACAGAGGGGATGGGCCTCGGGGTCCCAAGCTGTGTGAGTTCTGGCTGCCACCACGGTGGAATTCTGAGCAGATCAATAGAAGTATAATGTGAGCTACATATGCAATTTTAGTTTATCTAGTAGTCTCAACAGAAAACTGAAACGGGTCAAATTAATTTGACGACATTTTTGTTTAACCGCGTATATGCAAAGAACTATCCTGTCAACATGTCATCGATATGAAAATTGTTAATGAGGTATTTTTACACCCTTTTATTCGTACTACGTTGTTTTCAAAGTCCAATGTGAACTTTATACTCACTGCACATCTCAATTTGTACTAGCCCCATAGGTAGTGCTCAGTAGCCATATGTGGCTGTTGGCCACCATATTGGATGGCACATATCAATGGGAGATATTTCTAGATTAATTCATACACCACCTTGGGAGGCTGGCTATAATGAAAGCCTATACTGTGTACGCTGGGAGCACTGGGGAGGCCGCAGTTTACTTTGTCTGGGAATTGCTTCTGAAGGGTTTCCAGAGGAGGCGGCTTCTGAGTTGGGACTTGATTGCACCCAAAAGGAAAGGGCATCCTTGGCAATAGCAGGAGCACGTATCTGGGGACTAGTGAAAGAAGGGGGCCTGATTCCCTGAGCTGGTGTGGTCCTGACATTCTTCATGTTGGCTTGAGTTTTGCAGTGGGATTGGAGTTACCAGAGGTGACAATAGATTTTCAGTCCTGATGAGTTTGCTCAGGGCTGTGTGTTTAGAACTGAGCAAGCCAATCCCTGCTTTCTACTGGCTCATCTCTGGACCAGTGCTTTTCAAACTCAAGCAGGCATCAAGAGTCCCTGGCGGGCTTGTGAAAGCACTGACTTCTTGGCCCTCCCCCAGAGTGTCTGATTTAGTAGTCCTGGGGTGGGGCCTGAGAACTTGCATTTCCAGCAAGCTCCAAGCTGCTACTGCTTGTAGAATCTGTCTTTGAGAACCACTGGCCTAGTAGATGAGTAAAGCTATCAGACAATCATTCAACAGACACTCCCAGCTTAGCACTTTGTGGTAGGCACTACTTCAGCACTGGGGATACAGTGGTGAGCAAGACAAGTGAAGTCCCCTTTTTCAGTGGAGCTTTGAGCATGGACTCAAATAATACATGGTGGGGACCTCAGGGATCTGGAATTGACCGGATAATAATATCCTACTTTTAGCCCTAAAATGCGGATGCTTACACAAATTACAATGTTTTTACATCGAAGATTATTTCTGCTCCCCAAGAGCACATCTGTCAGAAGGGATACACCATGTGATGAGAAATTATTGTGTGACATACTTGTGTCAGGGGCTTTACAAATATGATCGTGTTGCATTTTGAGAATGTGATAAGCATTGTTACCTGCTTTATGTAATGGAAGTGACTGAGTTTCAGAAAGGTTGGTGGAATAACAGAGCAGTGGTTTGTCTCTGGTCTGTCTATGGGCTCATGGTGTTCCCTCGGTGTGGTCCTCTTAGCAGCACTTCCCTCTCCTCCAGTTTTTCTAGTTCACTTTTCTTGCTCATCTTTCAGATCCCTGAGCAACTACCGATTCCTCAGAAAAGTTTTTCTTGACCTCTCTGATAAGTTTCCAATGGTGTATTTATTGATTGTTTAACTCACAGAGCCTGCTACATGATGGTGCTTAATAAAATGTGTTGAATGAATGAATGAGATGAATGAATTTAACGAAATCAGGGAAGGCTTCTTGGAGGAGGTGGACCTTGACTTAACTGGGCTGAAAAGAAGACATTTCAGGAGACTGGAGCAAGGAGAGGAGCAGCCTGGCAGATAAAACCGGACATAGCCTTGAACTTGGAGGGATGGAGGCCCCTGGGGGGAGGGGGAATCAAGCATTCTGCACAAACTTGGGACTTTGATAGATGGGTGGGGGTTATTTTGGGGAGAGATTGTAGAGGTAGATGTGGATTCCTGATAAATGAGTTCAGGAAATAGGGAGCCCTTGAATGTTTAGGGGTAGCTGAACCACATCTAACTTTTTTTCTGTTCTAGAGAAAAAAATTCACCTCCTCAGGGTCTTGTGATGGGCGCTTGAGGGGTTCCATAGGAAGAATCACACTTAAGATTCAAGCTCCAAAACTATACGATTAGGATCAAGTCCTAGTTCCAGCCCTTAATAGCATATGAGTGGGCAAGTCACTTAACCACTCTGAAACTCAGTTTTGTTCTCTGAAAAATAGGCACCTCTGCAAAAAAAATAAACTAACTAAATAAAATCACTGACTTCATTGTATTGTTGTGCAGACCAAATGAGATAATACAAGGTAAATGGTCTGGGATATTGTCTGGCGTGTGGCCATCACTGAAGACGTACTAGTTGTTACTAGGAAGACGATTTTTCTCTTGTCTTCCCTTTCATCCATCCCTTCTCTTTCTCTTCCTCCTCTTTTCATACTTTGCCCACAAAAAGATTTTTAAGGGTTCCTGAGTGGAACCCTAGAAACGGCTCTTGGTATCCAGGTAGGTGGGACCTCACTGAGGGGCTAAAAGGCAGGATCTGGGGGTAGCAGGGCAAAGCCCAAGGTGAAGCTTGGCCACAGCTGGTGGCATTTAATTCCCCACTTGATTCCCCGCCACTGACAAAAGGCAGATCATTCACCTTTCTGTCTCGGATTGGACACCTCCATCATGGGACCATACTCTCAGCTGACCATTATTGCTTTTATTATTGTTTCACTGCCCTAAATTCCTAATCTCCTCCCAGGAAATGATTTGGCAACTACTGAGGCCTGTGAGTGGCTGGGGCCAAATCAGATGAATGCCACAGAACAGGCTAATCTGAAGGGAAGTCCCTGCCTGCAGTAAGACCACATTGCACTCACCTCTACAAAAAAAACAGAAACAAATGACGCTTAACGAAGGAAAAACATACTTTCCAAGTTCACTTGGCTGCAGAGCCTTCTAGGAGGCTGAATTACAGTAAATCTAAAAATAAGGCCTGGGGCGGACCAGTGCGCTTTTCCCTTAAATGCACAAAAGATTTCTTTTCTACCTGACTAGGGAACAATATAATTCAACAGGCACGTTTTGCCTTATTTTTTTGCGTCGGACCCAGAAAAGCTCAGGGGAGAAAGAGTTCCTGAGATTGTAGCTTATTGCTTGAAGATCAAACCAGGGAAAGTTATTTTTATACCTAGTAGTTTTTTTCCCCCCTTCGTTCTCCTTTCAACTGCCTGGTATTTATCCTCACAATTAGGGGGTTTGTCTTGTTAAACAAAGTATTTTTTTCTTTCTTTTCTTGATTATAAAAGAAATACATGTTCGTGGTAGAAAATTAGAAACTACTGAAAAAAAAAAAGGGAAGGAAAAAAAGATCTGTCATTCAAAGATAACCACAGTTAACTCTTTGATACTTTTTTCTTCTTTCTTTTTTTCTATGCTTCTTTTAAATAGTTAAGTCTGTATGATACGTATAGCTTTTATACCACAGTTGCCATGAAATATTTCCAACACATGGCAGAATGCACTGCATGTCCCTTTCCCATCACATTTTCCTTCTCTCCCAGAGGTAAGTTTGTTTATGATTCCATTGCTTTTCTTCATAGTTTTGCACATATTTAAGTGTCACTAAACAATAGATTGTGCAATTCTGCATGTTTTTGAACTTAGTCTAGACAGCATAGTGTATGTTATAGCTCAGGAGTACCAAGGAATCTTATGGGAACTTGTGACCAGGTGACTCTAGGTTGATTACCCCAGATTCAAGTTGCTCCTGGTGTGCTATGTAGACAGTAGCAGTAATAGCCTTTTCTGTGTGAGTCAAGACATAAAGGTTGGGCAGCCATTGCTTTTATTTTTGATTCCTCCTAAGTTTGTGATATTCAACTATGATGATATGTTTATTTCTACTTCGTTCATTTTTACCATTGTGTAGTATTTCAGTATGTGAATATATCACAAGTTATAGTACTTATTCATTATCTGATAGACAGACATTTGGGTTGTTTTTGATGTTTGGCTATTTCAAGCACTGCTTTTATGGGCATTCTTAGACATGTTTCTGGTTCTAATTTAGAACATACATTTATGCTGGGTTATAGGGTATGAGCGTCCTGAAATGTTCCAGAAAATGGCAAGTCGTGTTCCAAAATGATTGCACAAACAATTTAAACTCCTTTGGAAAGTGCATAAGGGTTCCTGTTGCTCCAGATCTTTGGTGATACTGGGTATTGTCAGACTTTTGCATTTTTGTCATTCTGGTGTATGAAAATGATATCACATTGTGATTTTAACTTGAATTTTCTTGATTGCGGATCAGGTTGACTGCCTTTTAATTTTTTTTCCTGAATTTTGCCATTCAAGTTTTCTCCTTTTTTGAAAAGTCCATTAATATCTTTTGGTCATTTTCCTGTTTGTTTGTTTGTTTATTTATTTACTTATTTATTTGTAAGAGTTCTTTATATACTCTAAATACTATTCCTTGAACACTGTTATAACTATTTCCTCCCAACTTTTGCTTTTTTATGCTGTATTTTGATGAATAGAAATTGTTAAATTTATCAATTTGATAAAGGTTAACCTTTTTTTGGTGGGTCTTACTTAAGAAATCCATCCCTACCCTGAAGTCATCAATATATACTATATGTTTTCTTCAAAACATTTTAAAGTTTTACTTTTCATTTCAATTACTAAAATATGTAGAACTGATTTTTTTGGGGGGTATGGATGAAGTAGGGATCAAAATTTTTATTTTATCTTCCACGTGAATAGCTGATGGCTCCATAACTATTTATTGACTAGTCTATCTTTATCCACAGACATGTCACAGAAACCCTTTCCTATCTTAGGTATCTATAAATGCACCTGTTTCTGGCCTGAATTTTCTCCCAGTTGACATGTATGTCTCTACGTATTAACAGTATTCTATCTCAATTTTTATCATTTTATAATACGTTCTGATATTTGGAAGGGCAAGTTTTGCTATTTGTTTTTCTTCAGAATTATCTGAATTACTATTGGCTCTTTGCTTCATACATTTTAAATTAGATGCTCAAGTTCCCTGTATAACCCTGTTGGTATGTTTCTTTCAATTGTGTTAAATCTGCAGATCAATTTAGGGGCGATTGACCTCTGTATATTGAAACTTCCTATCCACGAATGTAGTCCCACTCTCTCTTTCCATTTCAAACTTTTAAAATGTCATCTAGCAAGTTTTATAGCTTTCTCCATAAAGGTCTTGCACATTTTATATTGCAACTATTTTTGTTACCATAATAAATCGTATTTTAAAAATTGCATTTTTAACTGACGACTGTTGGGTTATAAAATGTAATTGAGTTATATCTACTGATAACCATTTTGCTAGTTTTCTTATTCTTTCTTATAATTTGTAGTTGCTACTGGTATTTTCTGTAGACAATCATATAGTTTCAGAATAAAGATAATTTTTGTATCTTTCTTTTATTTGTATTGTCTAATTACATGAGGTAGGACCTCTAAAATAATACCAAATTTAAACAGCAGTTTCTTTGCTGACTGTAAAGGAAATTCTTCTAATAATTCACCAGTAAGTATGATATTTACTTTGGATTTTTGTAAACACTTTTTTTTAAGTTGAGGAAATTTCTGTTTCGTTTGCCAAGTTTTTTTTTTTAAAGCATTTATTAGTGTTATTTTTTTTAATTCGTGTTAAAATTTTAAAAAGCTTTTTGGTGTGTCTACTCATATGCTCTTGTGATTTATCTCACTTTATATGTTACAACGATGAAGAGCAAAAATAAATATCTAATTTAAATTAGTGGTGTTTCTTGAATAGACCCAATTTAATCATGTGTATTGTCTTTCTTTATAATTTCTGGATTTGATTTGCTAAAATTTTGTTTGGGAACTTTGCGTCTAGGTTCATATGGCCAGTAATTTTTATTGGCTGGTGATTTTCCTTCTTTATATTATATTTGCCTCCTTTTGATATCAAAGCTGTACTTTCCTCATCAAATGAGTGGGGAGGTCATGCTTCTCCTTCACTTCTCGTCAAGAATTTGAGTTATCTGTTTTTGACATTTAGTTAGAACGTGCTTTTGTAACCACTGGGCCTGTGAGTTCTTTGTGGGCTGGTTTTATTATAAATTATAAACTTAATTTCTTTAATGGTTAAAGGAAAAACCAGGTTTTCTAATTCTTTTTAGTTAACTTTAGTAGATTATACTTATAAGAATCTTTCCGTTTTATCTAAATTTTAAAATGTGTTGGCATAGCATTGTTAATGGTATTTATCTTTGTAATCTCTGCCCTATCTGTAATTGTCGCTTTTATTATTCTTCATATTTATTTGAGCCTTCTGTCATTTCATTCTTGGTTATTCTCACCAAAAGTTTATCAATTTTATTAGACTTCATAAAGAACCAACTTTTGACTTTGTTCTCTCTCTTTTCATTTTCTGTTTTACTAATTTCTGCTCTCATTTTTATTTCTTTATATCTACTCTCCTCGGGTTTATTCTATGGTTATTTTCTAATTCCTCAAGTTGGATATTTCGCTCATGGTATTTCAGCCTTTCCTCTTTTCTAATCAAACCATGTAAGGCTACCTATCCCTCCTCAAGTGTTGATTTAGCTACATTCAATACATTGTGATATGTTGCATTTTCATTTCATCACAATTCTGTGTGTATGTTCTAATCTCTACTTTAATTCTTTCTTTGATCTTTGACATATTTAAAAGTATGCTCATGCATTTCTGAAACCATAAGGTTTTCCTTGTTATCTTTTTGTGACTTATTCCCAACTGAATTGCTTTGCGGTTAGAGAATGCAGCATATATGCTATGCTTCTGAGTTTTGTTGGACTTACTTCGTGGTCTGGAAGAAAGATTCCATGTATTCAGGGGAAACCATATGGGAAGCACTTTATGTACATAGACTCCCCCCAACAGAGATTCCAAATACAAAATTTTTTTCAACAGATGAGGAAACTGAAACTCAGAGGTGTAAGTGGAGGAGGCAGGAATTAACTCAGGTTGGTTTAACTCAAAACAGTTTTTCTACTCAGATAATAGCACAGTTTCTTATTTGGAAAATAAGATATAATATCATTTAATGAAGAAAATAGGAATTTAAGGGCTATCTGGGTATTTCTCCTTTTTGTCTTAGCACTAGCTTTTCATTAATTTCCCTACCCATTCAGGATATCTTTTGAGGCTGCCCCGGGCCTATCTGTGGATCTGTGTCTTGTCCTTGAGAAGTCCAGGTTCTAGTTGGAAAGTCAAGAAAACTTAGGTTACCTTCTTCTAATATGACTCTTAACACTTTGGATCATTTGTTCTTTTAGTGAAATACAAAAAAAAAAATATCTCTTAGAAAACACTCAGCAGAGCATGTTGAATAAGTAGAGTTGCTATTTCTGGGCAGTTTATTGTGGTGATGATTCTATAATCATTGTTGTGTATTTTAGGTCCCTGCTCTTTTCAAGTCTCTCCCCCTGCCTCCTGGTCCTAGACACACCTCTAGTTTCCATCCGCAGCTCTCTCCCTGGGAAGTTTCACCTAATCCCATCACTGGTTTCCTTGGGGGTGCTGGCTCCCCCAGATCTGTGTCTCCAGCCCCTACCGTGCTTCCATTTCCTACCTTCACTGACTGGTGCCTCTCTGCTGAGGACACCATTAGCCTTTGGCTTTAGGGAGTGAAAGCTGGGAAGGCCCCTGAGCGCAGGGTTGGAGGCAGAGGCTGCCTTCTCCTGCTCTTGCCACTTGAGATGCTTGCACACCTGCCTCTGTGCAGCCTCCTTCTCCCTCCCATCCCTTTGTTCCTCACATCCAAGGATGGGTGGTGGTTGGGCACTTCCTCCTACAGTGGGTATCTCATCTCATCTTCCCTAACCCCCTTGCAGGAAAGTCATTCCTGCCTTTACTTTGCAGATGAAGAAATTGGGAGCTTAGAGATGTGAAAATCTGCCCACGGTCTTGGCTGGGGATGCAAACTCAGGCCCACCTCCAAGTGGGTGTTCTTTCCCCCATTCTGTGGTCTTAGAAGACTTAAGATTCTATTTCTGCTGCTTCTAAGTAGTGACCTTGGGCAAGTCACTGGCCTTCTGTGGAACATAGTTTCTTCATCTTAAAACTGGACAGACTCATTCTATCTTCCGTTTTCATGGGGTTGTTGGATGTTTCAGAGCAACAGAAAGCTCTGTGGAGAAGACACATGAACTTGGAAAGGCTGGCTGCTAGGTCGGCTGTCTGAGCCTCACACATTCTCTCTGCCCAAACTGGGGTACCTTCTGAGAGCCGAGCCCTTCTGGGTTTGCTGTCTGTGCATGCCTGGAGTCTGGGAGGCAATTCCTGGGAGGCAGAGAAAGCAGCCTGTGCACAGAGCTGAGGTGGAGGGAAAATGGAGCATTGGGGAAACGGCAAGGACTTTTATGGCTGGGCTAGGGAGGGTGAGAGGCAAGCAGGGCCCAGGTTTCCTGGCTTTGGCTTTTAATTCAAGGACAAAAGGAAGACAGAGAAGGCATTTGAAGCAACAATGGTGATGATGACAGTAATAGTCATGCTGCTGCTAATAGCTAATGTTTACTAAGTGCTAAGCTTTCCTCCATTAACTTGTACTGCATACAACCACTGTAAGGGGAAGAGGCTATTATCATTTTTGTTTTACAGATGGGGAAATCAAGTTCAGAGATGTTAAGTAACTTACCCAAGGCCACACAGGTGGTCTGCTGTCCACCCAGAATTCAAACTCATACTGTCTGACTTGACCACCACTTGCTCCTCAGTGGTGAGAGCTGAAATGTTAACATTGCTCACTTTTTCAGGTGGACTTTTAAGAAGATATTTCTGTGTAGAGGAAGAGAGGAGGGGAGACTGGAGGCAGGGAGAATAGTGAGAGGCCCTGGTCTCGCTAAATGATGATGGTAGCCTTAACCCAAAGGGGTGACTATGGAAGTCGATACATTTGAAAGGCTTTAAGATGCTGGAGTGAATAGGACATGGATTCATTCATTCAACAGAGGTTGATTCAGTGTCTAAGATGTGTCAGGCCCAGAAATGGCTAGGCCTTGGTTGGGCTGTTGTCTGAAAGAGTCGGGGGTCTGTGAGTGAGAACTGAGAGTCGAGAGTGATTTCACCAGACACAGAGGGTTCTTCCTGAAAGTGAAAATGCAGCCCACACCACTGCCGGGGGCAGAGGAGGTGAGGGGAGATTACTAGAAGGTTCTAATAATCTCCCCTCAACTCCTGCTGAAGGGAGTTGTGGGCCACGTAGAAAAAGGCCTCCTGTGGTTCCCACCCTGATGGGACTGGCTCCCTTTTGGCTCAGGATGAGGTTGTCTTGGCTTTGATTTCTCGTTAATTACCCTCGAAGGTTAATTCTGTAAGTGCCAGTAATGACCAAGAGTTAATTTCCCTCTCTCTCCTGCCTGCCTCATGTCTTCATTTTTTTTTCTTTAATGGGCCATCCAAGCTTGTTGGAATGTTTACCAAAGCAGGATAGTTAGAGATGTAAATAAATGAATTTACCTTGTCAAAAGGATCTGGAGATAGAATTAAGGGGAGAGGAGTAATTTACAGGTGAATAATTACTTGGAAACCTCAGCAAGGAGACTGTTGGGGTTCTCTAATTATTTATCTTCTCCCAATTTTCTCTTCTTTGAACTGCTAGCATGCGGGCATATGGGGGTGGCATGGGGAGTGGGAGGTGTTATTTTGGATTTCCCCTCTCGATTGTGAAATACCTTTTGGGGGAGGGCCTCAGCCAGGATGCAGGGTTGGCCAATCAAGCCCTTTGCAATTTGCAGGACACTTTCACACTCATGACTTCATTAAGATCTTTTTGTGTGCTCTCTGAGGTGGATGAGGTTGCTAGCCCCATTTATGGATGGGAAAACTGAGGTTCCTAGGGGTGAGGTCACTCCCCACAAGCCACATGATGAGTAAGTTGTGTATTGTGGGTCAGACCCAGGCTTCTCATTCTCCCTGGCCTTCCAGCTGCCTTCTACCTTCCCCAGAGGGTTCTTGTCCCCTCCGAAACGCCCCAGGCTGCCTGGGTTCCTCCGCTAGACACCCAAATGCTCTGTTGGGAACAACCTGCTTCGTCTTCCCTGTAGGCTGGTGGCCGCGCCCCTTCCTTACGCAGCTCATTTTCCATTTTAAGATTTCCTGTTTGAACTAAAGGGCAAAGATCTCGGCAGTATCAGCCTGGAGCCGGGCTTCTGTGTGTATAAAGGGGAGCCTTGGCCCCTGCCCTCTGTTTGTCCACTGGCCTTATCGACGGAGCCCAAGTCCCAAGTTCAGAGGTTCCAGTTCCTTCCCGATTTGCTGGGTAAAGTCCGGCCCTTCCGTGCGGGCGGCCAGGGTGGGTGGCCAGCCTGGAGCCAGCAGTCATTTACAGCCAGGCAGTGCTTCCGTCCTGCCTGGTGAGTGAGCCACCGGCTGCAGCAGACAGAGAGATGGACAGATGCACGGACATGGGGATTTGGGGTGCCTTCTCTCTCTACCTTCTTCCCCTTTGCCCTGCTGGCCTGAGCAGCCTTGTGTCCCTGTGAACAAGGCCAGCCAGGGAGGAGGTCTGTGCTCCCTGCAGCTTCCTTCAAAGTACAGATCTTCTTTTGGGGCCAGTCTGGCCCATCCAGGCCAGCACACACACTCACGCTCACACACAGATTTCTGCACAAGCACAGACTCCCAGTGAACACCAGGGCTCTCCATCGCTGAGTCCTTTCCCGGAGAGAGGCACTTAACTGGTACCATTTTTATGGGGGATAATAAGAACGAGTGCTGGGAGAACAGCTTGTTGGTTCCAAGGTCCTTTCATGTCCTGGTCTCATCTGATCTGCAGGACAATCAGGAGTCGTCCAGATAGTTATCGCCTCCCTTTTACAGATGAGCAGTTGGAACTCAGAATCAATGGCTTCGTTCAATCAGCCCTTTATTCAACAAGAGTGTCTAGGGAGCTCCCATCTCCCAGGTGCTGGGGATTAGAGGAGAGGGCAATGCAGTCCCTCTTCAGGTTGCTCAGCAAGTCAGAGAATAAAATCAGTGATTGCAAGGCAGGGAACAGAATACCTGGAGAGGCACCTGGGAGTGCTGTGGGAGCAGGGGGTCAGGGTGTGGGTTGGAGGCTCAGGAAATGTTTTGTCAAGACGTCTGTGAAGTGAGCAGGCTGGGACATGGGCATGGCTCTCCGTGGTACTGGCAGGACATTCCCCACCTACCAGTCTGGGCGCGAGGGCCCCTTTACATAGATTCCCACACGACTCTAGGTCTCTCCACGGAATGTCAGCCCCACGGGAGGAGAGGCTTCTTGTGAACTGCTTTATCTCCAGGGCCTACACGGGAGCCTGGCCCTAAGCACTCGATAAATATTTGCTGCTGAATGAATAGACACAGACGCACACAGCACTCTGTACCTCAGAACGATAGGATCCTCAAGCTGAAGGAAGTTTCTAGAATAGTACAGGTTGCTGACTCCAGAGCCAAAACCCTGGAGACCTGACTCTGAGTCTCGTGTGCTTTCCCCAAAGACTGTGGGACTAGGTGCTGGTGTGAGAGCACCCAAATTCTGGTCCCATTTACATCTCCCAACTTGGTGTGATATTTCCACCACTGCAAAATCATCCTGTTGGCTGACCTTTCCTGCTCTAATATTTGGTGAGTGCAGGAATTTCTGTGAGCTGAAGAGACTCCTCTTTCCAGTCTGAGAAGACAGTCTGATCTCCCTTTGCCAACCCTTGTGGCCAGAAAAATGCCTGGTCTGTGGTCACAGCTGTCGATCCTCTGGGCTCCTACCCGCCTCACCACCCCACTAGCCTGCCCTGCTGCCTCCTGGGGATGGATGAGGGCGCAGCCTGCCCACCCTCCCATGTGACTGCGCCCCCTCTGAGCCCAGCCTCCCCATTCCCTTTTCCAGAATGAGAGGTCTGAGACCCAAGGAGCCTGGGGACGATGGGGTGTCTGTCACTGGGCTATGCTAGACTGTGGCCTGTGTAGGCTGCTGACCCACAGCTGCCCATGCTGGTCTGCTCTTCCTTTCTCCCTCATGGATGCTGATGTGTGGTGTGGTCTGCAGCAGGATTGAGGCCCAGAGACGGCAGCATTACTGGGAAAGACCTGGAGCGTCCAACGAGCCCTCAGCTTTCAGCCAGCATCCTGTCTGGGAGGCAGCACCTAGAGGCTTCATGGGGAGAAAAGATGCTCCATTGTCTGCCCCACCAGCCAGCCTCTCTCATCTGAGCCTTTTAGGGCTGCGTCAGTTTCTCTTCCCTGTCATTTGTTGTCCCCTTCCCCACAATGCTGTATTTTTCTATCCTCTTCCTCTAGGAGTAAGTCTGGCATGGTGAAACTTGAAGTTAGAAAGAATAGGGAGCCTTTGAATTCCAGCCCTGCCACAAACCAGCAGTGTATCTTGAGCCTCAGGTTTTTCATCTAGAAAATAATTATTTTTTCCCAGGCTTGTTGTGGAGATTCTGTGAGATAATAAGGTATGTAGGCCTTTGGGCAGGTAATAGCAGTGAACAATACCGTAGCATTAGCTCTGTGCTATACACTATTCTGAGCACGCCACAGCCCTAGAAGGCTGGTACGATTTACTTTCATTTTACAGGTAGGTTAAGTTGTGACACAGGGTCAGAGCTGGGATCATGAATCCAGCAGTCTGGCTCTTAACCAGTAGCCCATTGCCTTGGAGACACGTGTACTTGCTGGGTTCAGTGGCTCCCGGCTAATTTGGGAGCCGCTAGTGTATGCCAGAATGAGACTCATCCTTGGTCATCTCGGGGCCTTCCCCTCTCCCCCTCCCCCCTCATCCCTCCTTGCTCTCCTTTCCCTTTCCTCCCACATGCCCTCCCACACGCCTCAGGCTGGGACTTGGCTCTGTTTTCTCATTCTGCAGAGGAGTGGCGGCAGAGCACCTTAGGCCAAGGTTTTGTTAAGAGGCATAAACTGAAGTTGTATTTGTCTGTCTTTGGAGTCTGCTGTTTAAAAGGTTTCTGAGTGATTCAATTCAACAGACATAACAAGGTGGCTAGAGGCTGTCCCCCCACAGAGCTTACAGCTCAGAGGCTTTACCAGCAGGATGCTCCCCCTGCACCCTCCCTGCCCCCAAGGCTGAACCTGCCAGAAGCAAAGGGGTCTCAGCCTTAGCACCTGTAGGCCTCAGAGGCCAGGCTGGAAGGGACCTGGGAAACCAGGTTTAGAGATGGAGAAGGGCTGTGTCCATTTCAAAGAGAGGAAGGGCGAGGGTTGGGCTCCGAATCCAGCACTTGTGATTCCTGACTGGGTGCTTCCTTTGACTCTTTTCCTTTTACATTTTACTTCTATTTCTAAAGCTTCGGGAGAGAGAAGGAGGCCCTCGATGGCCCATGATGGCTGTAAATCCCACTTTTGAGAGTGGGGACTCTTGAAGGAGGCCCATTGCTTATCCTGAGAAAGAGCGTGGGGCTGAGGGTTCGAGCAGCAGGAGAGGAGACCAAGTGACTTGCCAAGGGGCACACAGCGTCCAGGAAGGCAGCGTCCCCTCTCTCGCCTCTCACGGGCCCTCTGAGGGGTCCTTCTGGGCAGAGAGTTTGAAAGAACAAACTGGAGGCAGCAGAGCGAGAGCCTTGGGTTTGTGGCCGAGCTCTACTGCGGAGGCACTGGGTGGTCTGCAGAGGGGTTCTGCCTGTCTGCTCTCACATGTCCCAGCTGCACAAAGACAGGCTCCCCCATGACCACACCTGTCCAGCCTAGGACAGGTGGATCCAGACTCAGTCAGCTATTCCCATGGCATTGCATTGGGGAGCAGAGTGTGTGTGTGGGGGGTCATCCTAGGCTGGGGGAGAGAAGACCTCTGTTGTTTCTTTCCCCAAAACTCTGAATTCTCCCATGAGTCCCGTAAGAGAGTGTTGGCTACCTCTTATCTCCAACAAGGGATGTACAGTTTTCCTCTTCTGACTTGAAAAAGGGAAAGCAAGGCAGGGGTAGGGATGGGGGGCACCTTTACCTAGGACAGGGTTGAGATAAAAAGAAGCAGGGACCTCAGTTCTAAGACATTCTCAATTCAATACCAGTCTTTATGGGGTGAAAGAAAGACACATATTCAGTGGGCACATCCATGCTAAGTTGCCCCTGGGGGTCGTCAGAAATCCAAATATGAACAAAAAAAAAAAAGGTGTGTTTTAGGATCGGGGAAATATGATGTTTACTTAGAAATGAAAATCGATTGCCTTTAACTTGTGATAAGATAATTATGCTCCTGTGAGTCAGCGCCATGCATTTGTGTTCATAAACCTCCCTCATTAAGCAGTAAGGCTACACATTTTATCTTAATTCATATTTTATAGGGCTGTGAATTCCTTCGTTTATCTCCCTTTGTTTTCCTGTGTAGACAGAAGGCTGCCTGGCCTCAGCAGAGGTGACTTAACTTATTATCTAGCAACTATTTCCCTGGAGCCCAGCCGAGGCCGAAGTGGGCTCTAATTTCTCTTCTTACTGCTTGACCATAACCTTGGATGATTCACTTCATCTCTGTGCCTCTGTCCTCTCACCGGCACAGTTAATTTAACATATTATGTCTCTCATGGACATGTTGCAAGGATTCAGTGAGATATTGCTACAGCTCCTCTATGAAGGAGGAGTTGGTATTGTCCAAAGTCCACACCTGGTCTTAGCCATTCCTGCACACTGTCCCAGTTACCATGAATGGCCCTGTAAACATGAGGTGGTGTTGGCTTGATAATGTCATCTCCTGAGGAGGGGAAGAGAAGGTCTCTGGAGAATGGAACCAATATAGATGGAGGGTCTGAGATCTCACTGCCTGGATTCAGATCTCTTCTTGACAACCCACGAGCTGAATGAACCTTGAACATGGCAATCTAGTAACTCTTTAAGCCTCAGTTTCCTCATCTGTGAAGTGGGGCTAATGATACCTACCTCATAGAATGGTTGTGGAGATCCAGTGAGAATATCAAGTGTTATGTATATAGTTTGGCACAGTAAATAAGAGCTCTGATGACTAATATTTTAAAAGAAAAATATATGCCAGGCCTGGTACTAGATACGTGCCATAAATTAGCTGTGATGACCCTCTGTAAGGTCAGTGTTATTTGCTTTGTGTTGCAGGTGAAGGAACAGTCTTGGAAAGGTGAGGAGCTTAGGCTCCCTCTCCTTCCACCTGCTGCTTTCCTGACTCCTCAGGGGTAAAGGAGCTCTCTTCGTGATTGAGCATGGTGACCTCTCATTCGTTGCCATGCTGGGGTCTAAGGCTCCTTTGAAAGTTTCTCACTGAGAGAGAGTCTGGAGACCCTTGGGGTTGGCTTTGATAGCCATTGACATTCATGGGGCCACTCAGTTGGGCCCCCAGCCCCCCTCCTGGTCGCCCCACTCAGTCCTCCAGTTAGCCACTGAAGCCTCCAGCTCAGAGCTCTTGTCAGGTGCCAGCTCCCCTGCAGCTGACTCTGGTAGGTTCCCTTGAAAGCTTGCAATCAGCTGTCCTGGGTCTGTCTGTCCTGTGAGAGGACTCTGGGGACAAGATGGAAGCTTTAGTGACTGTTGGAGAGCTCCACAAGGTATTGTGTCTCTCACGGGGCACACCATACCTGGAAGTCTGAAAAGAATCCCTTCCAGCAGAACCCCCTCAAACTCCAGGGGTGTAGGGGCGGCAGGCTAGGCCCCATTCGTCGGACATTCTCTATGCTCTAAACGCCATTAGAGCACCATGTTCATTAGATCAGTCACTCATCATGAAAACCTCACTATGCAGGTGTTATTATTCCCTTTTATGGTTGAGGGATGTCGTGTGAAGAGTATGTAAAAGATCATAGGCTCTGGAGCCACACTTCTTGGGTTTAAATCTGGGCTCTTTCATCAACTAGCTGTATGGGCACTTAACTTCAGCTACCTGAGCCTTAGCTTAACCTTCTGTAAAATGGGAATATCTGTAGTAGCCAACTTCATGGGTGACGGTCAGGATTCAGTTAGGCATTGAATGGTACACCATAAATGGTAGCAGAAGGCTGATGTTGCTGGAGAAATATGATTGGAGAGGGGAAGTCCCACACCCCAGGGCACTTGGCCAGGAAGAAGTAGAAGTAAGTCTGTTTGGAAGCCAGATACGCTTGAGTCTAAAGCCTCTGCTGTTATCAACAGCATCACATTTTCTCCTTTCATTAAGCTTCCCGACTCAGACCAGTTCCAGACAGAGCCTAGAGCCAGCTGGAAAGTGGCTAAGGAGAAGAGAAGGCAATAGCAGCAGCCCCTGTGGAGACACTGGTCAACGAGAACTGAGGAGGCCCTAACAGCTTGTACTTGTTCAAGGAAAAACAGTTCCCAAACCATCACAGGCGTAGTCGTGTGGCCCCTGTAGAGTAGGTGTCCAGGGAAAATGTGTCTGGCTCCTACCATGACACAGAGAATTGTGTGGTACGTTTGCTGCTTTTGTAGCTTCTTTTAGGGCATGTCTGTCCTTCTAGAGGGACAGAAACAAAGAACATGCAATCCAGGCTGGACGACTAGGCCATAGCCAGCAGATGAGTTGGGGATGGAGAGGGAGGGAAGTCATATTTGGGTGCTCCTCTCTGCCCAGCACAGAGCAAGGTGTGCTCATGGATGAGCACATACTGTTGTCCCCATCACCCCGTACAATAGCTCAGAGAACTGACGGGACTTGTCGGAGGTCCACATGAAGACGTGGCAGCGTGAGTGCTCCAAGCCTCCTGGTCTTATTTCAGTTTCTTCAACACACCAACTCCTTTTTCTCCTCAGGCCCTTTGCACATGCCTGCCCCTCTGCCTGGAATTTCTCCCATTTCAGGCCTCCTTCTACAGTCTAAGGGATTCTTTCTTTAAGCTCCATTTTTGCTTCATGGTCTCAGCAATTAATTTCCTGGGCAGATTTCTTCAGTAAAACGTAAATGCCAAGAGAGCAGAGTATTGTTTTAGTCATGGTGGTAGACTCACCACCTAGAGCAGTTCTTGGCACTTAGTAGGTATTCAACATTTTCTCAATGAAAACATGAGAGCTAAGAGTCTGACCCAGAGTTCAGGCATAAGTGGCCACTCCGCATTGCTTTTTCTTTTTTTTTATGTAACAACTTTATTAAGCTATAGCTCACATACCACACAATTCATCTGTTGCAAGTGTACAGTTCAATGGTTTTTAGTACATTCACAAAGTTGCACATTTACATCACCATAAAAGGAAACTCTGTACTCATTAACAGTCACTCCCCATTTCTCTGTACCCCTGGCAACCCTAATCTACATTCTGTCTCTACGGATTTGCCTAATCTGGACATTTCATATAAATGAAATTCATATAAATGGAATCATTACATGTGGTCTTTTGTGACTGGCTTCTTGCACTTAGCATAATGTTTTCAAGGTTCATCCCTGTCTTAGATCAGTACTTCGTTCCTTTTTATTGCCCAATAACATTTCATTGTGTGAATATACCTCATTTTGTTTGTCCATTTACCAGCAGATGAGCATTGGAGTTGTTTCCACCTTTTGGCGCTTATGAATAACGCTGCTATGATCATTCGTGTACAGGTTTCTGTGTGGACATAGATTTTCATTTGTCTTGGGTGTAGACCTTCACCTTGCTTTCTGTTTTGCCAACCAGCTACAGCGGGCTCTCATTTGAATGGGTGGAGCCTGGCCTCCTGGGAGGAGCTAATCCACCTTCCCTCTTTTTCCACCTGCACCTAGTCAGGCTTTGCCCTCCAAGAGCTCCGTGAATGCTGGGGGTTGGGGAAGGAGCCTTTCCATCCCCAGCCTTTCCATCCTGGTGACCAGGCAGCCATGCTGTCTTCTCCGCTTGCAGTCACTGCCTTTGTCAGCACCTCTCCTTTCATCTTTATGGAGGGAGAACAAAGATCGAAATGCCCTGTCCCCAGACAAAAACAGACACAGCATTTTAATGATTAACATCATAACATTATTATTGGCCTGCACAGGCCTCCTGCTGTAAATGTGCACAGCACCCCAGCTTCCAGCTCCCTCGTGCTCTAAGCCCCAGGGCGAAGGATAATTTCATAGAGATTCAGGGCTTCCCTGGGAAAGTCCTGTACACACTCTCTGCTGCTACTGGTACATTCTGGGCAATTCTAAAACTTTTCCCCATAACCCATGACCTCTTTTTTTTTTTTTTTTAATTTTATTGGGGAATATTAGGGAACAGTGTGTTTCTTCAGGGCCCATCAGCTCCAAGTCATTGTCCTTCAATCTAGTTGTGCAGGGCACAGCTCAGCTCCAAGTCCAGTTGTCATTTACAATCTTAGTAGTCGCAGGGGGCACAGCCCACCATCCCATGTAGGAACTGATCTGGCAACCTTGTCGTTAAGAGCTCGCGCTCTAACCAACTGAGCCATCCGGCCACCCCTCCGGAAGCTCAGTGGCAGCTCGTTGCCTTCCATCTAGTTGTGGAGGGCGCAGCTCACTGGCCCATGTGGGAAACCAACTGGCAGTCCTGTTGTTCAGAGCTCACGCTCTAACCACCTGAGCCATCCGGCCGCCCCCAACCCATGGCCTCTTACCCACTCCCAGGTGGTCTGCTGGGCACTTGTCATCTGTTACCTCATTTTTACCTTCTCAGTCACCCAGCAAAGCAGCTGCTGTTACTCCGTTTTCCAGATGAGGAAGTTGAATCCAGGCTTTCATCTGTTATCCCCAATCTGCTATATCAAGAAATCTTAAAATACTGAAAGGAACACCTGGAAATAAAAGATGCTGCAGCGGAGCCATCCGTTCACCTACTTCTTTGTCTCTTTTTGGGGCTAATTTTCTTTTTTTTTTCTCTTCCTTATAGAATCATTCTAGCTCTTGAGTCTTCCTCCTTTCCCTTTCTCTCTCCCAACATCCTCCTTAGTTTGCTTCGAGTGGACACAGAGGGGCTTAAACGTGTCAAATTGAATAGTACAATTTGCTATTCAGCCTTTCATTCATGTGCCGTCTCAGTCATTCATTCGATCATTCACTCTGTGCTCATTTGTTGAGCTCCTTCTATGCCCAGGACCAGTCTCCATACCATTCCCTGTGGATACAAAGGTGGTTGTGGTATGATCCGAGGCTCCAAAGTCCTCATTGTCCAGCGGAGAAGGCAGAGACGCAAGCGAGCAGTTTCTAGTTAACGTGAAGAATATAACTGTAGAGGCTGCAGTTATAGCACGGCACTGCTACAACACACGGAATAAAAACCGACCCGGAGAAATCATGGAAGACCTTCCTGAGAAGGTGTCACCAGAGTTAGGAACTGAAGGATGAATAGGAGTTTATTTTTCTCATTTATTCCTGGACAGACCATGTTAGTAGTGTCAGGCTGTCTGCTTATACTCTGTCATTTAAGCAGACGTTCTCCATATCACATACCTGGTCTTTTCTGGCAATAGCTGTTGAAACCAAGGATTGACCTCAGACCCCAGGAAAGCTGATTCTTAGGTAGACCGGTAACCACTGATTAGTGTGGTCTGGCTTGCAAAGATAAGCTCAGGCAATCAGGTTCCTTTTTCAGGAAGTCAGACTTGGGAACTAACAGATGATCTAGTTGGCGTTGGTGCTGCATTTGCCAAGTTGCCAGGTAGAGTTGAGGTTGGAAGGTCACGATGACTGTGTGTGAGCGAAGGTATATTAGCAGTAAAGCAACGAGTAAACAGAGGAAACCTGGGAGAAAAAGGAGGTTGAGAACGAGAGGTAGAGAAAACCTGAGATGTCATGAGTGCGAGAGAGTCCAGTGGCTTCTGAGACAGTGAGCAACAGGTGCCTGGGGTGGCAACAGTTTTCCAGTCCCCAGGGTAATTCTCTACTTTCACTCCTGTCTTGGGATACCTGTGGGAGACCACTGAACAGCCCCACTGTACATTTCCCCTTTTAGCAGGAGCTCAAATGACTCCTGTGCCTTGAAACCCAGAGTCTTGATAGAACAATAATCGATTCCAAAAATGTTTTCAGGCAAAGCAGAGCTTTTCCAGCTGGGGAAGAGGAAGAGGTCATGGTAGAATGGGCTAGAAAGGGCCAAGCTCTGAGGAGGTGGGACGTTCAGTCCATTTGGGCCTAGAATCAGGGATGGGCCTGGTGCACCAGACTGAGGCGATTTAAAAGGAGTCCTTCACAATTTGGGGACGTGAAATTGCAGTAACAATTACTAAGTCATTCTTTCAACGAGGATGCAAAAGACTGGCCTTTGTCAGGAATGAGGCCATCCGTTTCCCTTTTATTCCTGGCCTCCCTTCATATATAGTTCTCATCTGAGGCACTTATCTCAGCTGAACTTTTGGCAATGGCAGAGCTAGAGGAAATGTTCTTTATTTTCTACAAGCCTCCACCTTTTACAGCCTCTCTTGCCAACACTCTTTCTGTTATCAGGAGCTGAGAGATTTCATAGTTCTCATTGTGTCATTGAACTGGAGTGTTTCCCTTTCCTGCCTCCTACCAGTGGTGTTGACCTTGGGCAAGTGACTCAATCTCTTTGAATCTCATTTTCTTCACCTCTAAAATGGGAGTAATTGTACCTACCCAGACAAACTTTCTGTGGGGAAGTACCAAGATTTAAAAAAAAAAAAAAAAAGATTAACATATCTTAATTTTTAATTTTCCAGTCCATCAGAGACCAATACTAGAATGCAGCTTGTGACATTTTCAACCTGAGTTCAACAAGCTTCCAAGCTGGTCTTGACCCTGTTCCGTGAGGTGAGTCTGCTGATGACGTGCTTGTCACAGCGATGTCCAGGTGTGAGGAAGGTCTCTCACCACTCACTTTCATTTCTGTATTGATCGTGATGTGGAGACAGAGTTTGTGTACCAACATCAGTCCATGGATTGTTTTGAGTAGCGCTGGCTTAGGGGTCTTACAGAATCAACTCATGTCAACCCATGGATAGGACTTAGGGAGCTGAGAGTGCTTTATGTGTAATGCGTGTGTGTGTGTGTGTGTGTGTGAGAGAGAGAGAGAGAGAGAGAAAGAGAGAGAGATCTGCGTTGCGTTTATGGGGTCATAACGTGATGCTGATCTGTTTCCTGAATGCTTTCAATGTTTTCTTTAGCTTTTCCAATGACGTTCCTGTACTGACTTAATGTTTTCTGGTGTGTCCCTTTCTCAGTACTGTGGCTTTAGCCACAGTGTGTGGACACGGGAAGGTAACATGTATGCATGCAGAGGCTGCAGGTTTTAGAGTCAGGCAGCTCTGAGCTTGAGTCTTGGCCACTTTCTAGCTGTGGGATGTTGGGCAAGCTCTTTAATCACACCTCAGCTTCTTCTTTTATAACAGAGTGCCGGTGAGACTTAACTGGCAGTTCTTGTGAGAATTCAATGATCTGGTGTGTAAAAAATGCCTTGTGTCTGGCAGGTGCCCAATAAAGCGCCTCCCTTTGTCCCTGTTTCTGTCTGTTGTATCCTCTGAGATTTGGAAGCCTCAGGACGTGGCATAGGCAGGCAATAACCAAGGGTGGCAGCAGTGCCATAAATCACTGTGTCAGCACGTCCCCACCCACTTTGCTGAGGACGCAAGTGGAGCCAGAAACAAACAGCGTGGGTACCTCAGTGCTGAAGCCTGTTCCTTCCATAGCCTCTCTGCCTGAGGGCACCTCTGGATCGCAGGCAGCATAGGACCCCAAAAGTTCCCTGTGGATGGGGGGCCATTCTGTACAGGGGCTGTTAGTTGCCTGCCCATTGCCTCCTCGGCCTTTCTTCTCTGCTAGCACAACCTTGGTTTTGTCATGGAAGGTGTCTCTATCTCTAGTTTGGGTGAATTGTTATTAGTTTAACTAGTTATAGTAATCTTGTTTTCCCTTGTCAGCAATGGATATTAAGATGGATGTATCTATCATCTACTGAGAATGGACACAGAGGGACTTAAATGTGTCAAATTGAATAGCACAGTGTACCATTCAGCCTTTCATTCAGGTTCCATCTCAGTCATTCATTCGGTCTAAGGGATGTAAAGGAGGAGCTGATGGGAGGCATCTGGAAAAGGTTCCTCAACTCTTCAAAAGGGGAAACTAGAAGTCTCTTTTCTGCCCCTGCATGTTTTCATGTCCAGATGTGATGCCTGGAACTGTGGCAGCCCTCTTGTGACCATGAGGAAAGCCAGTCTGGGAACAAAGTTGATATATTGAGACATGGAAAAAGTCTGGGTCCTTGATGAAGTTGTCAAATCATTCCTTAAGTCACTTTACCTCCAACCTTTATGTTACTTGAATTGGGAGAAGCGGATTATACGAGCATTCTGTATCAAAATTCACAAATAAAATGTGCAGAAGTGGATTTTCTGGTACCTGTAATGTTGAAGGCAGAGTGATGTTTGGGGATTCCTGCACACAGGCTCTGCTTTCTTCCTGCAGGTAAGGACATGGACTCACTCGTGCTATGTTCAAACACTCCCTTAAACAGAACCCACACGTGTTAGGGTAAATTCTTCTAGCCTACTGACTTAAGCCATAAGTAAGAAAAGGGTAGTGACATAGCCCTTCGAGTACCATCAGAAGTTCAGGAGAAGCCTCACTGAGACACATGCTCTGATCTGTACCTGCCTTGTGTGGTCACTCTGAGTTCAATAAAATTCCCTCCCTCCCTCCCTCCCTCCCTCCTTCCCTCCCTCTTTCTTTTCTTTCTTTCTTTCTTTCTTTCTTTCTTTCTTTCTTTCTTTCTTTCTTTCTTTCTTTCTTTCTTTCTTCCTTCCTTCCTTCCTTCCTTCCTTCCTTCCTTCCTTCCTTCCTTCCTTCCTTTTCATTCATGCACACATTTGAACTTGTTGAGTGCTTCCCATATGGCAGCCACTGGGAGTACAATGGAGGAGGGGGACCGCCTTTGGAGAGGTCACGTGCTAATTGACAAACACTTTGGTTGCTCTACATGCCAGATTCCCTTATAGGATTCTCAATGTCTCAGCGACCATGTATGTGTCACTTTAATATTTTTAATTCATTTGAGATGTGTCAAGGAAGGGGAGATTTGTTTCTGCTGTCATTAGAAAATCTAGGTTCAGTATATGTGTCCGTTGAGTTGGCCAGCAAAAGCAGCACACTGGGAAATGTAATAGCCACATGTTTCTTTTACATAGTGAAAAAACTATAACTCATCACATTGAGGTATGAAATAGTTATTCATACATGATATATCTGGGTCTCAGATTGTCAGTGTTGAGTGGTTATTGGTCCTCAATGGGTATCTGTTCCCCTTATGATTCACCCTAGTAACTGGTGACAATCCTCAATTTTTCTGTTTATGTCCCGATGTACTTCCACTGGCTCTTGCATCCTTAGCTACAAAGCATTGTAGAAGAGAATAAATAAATACTCAGGACAATGTCTTTGCAGGTGATGGACAGAGATACCATATGAAGCGCCCAAGGTTTTGAGCTTGGGAAGCTTTGGGTTTATGCTCTCTTGGGGGGAAATGAAAATGTGAAATAAATTTGTTTTTATATAATGAACTACCGAGTTTCCCCGAAAATAAGACCTAGCTGGATCATCAGCTCTAATGCATCTTTTGGAGCAAAAATTAGTACAAGACCCGGTATTATATTATTTTATATTATATTATACCCGCTATATATTATATTATATTATATTATATTATATTATATTATATTATATTATATTATATTATATTATACCTGGTCTTATATTATTTTAAAATAAAACTGGCTCTTATATTAATTTTTGCTCCAAAAGATGCATTAGAGCTGATGGTCTGGCTAGGTCTTATTTTCGGGGAAACATGGTAGCAACTAACATCACTGTGATAATTAAATTTGTGAACTCACCCTAGAAAAAGTGCTACATACCTCGTTGCTGAATGTCACTATAGTCACCTTCAAAGTACTCTTGGGAAGCTATGCACCCTCACCAGCACCTAGTCCACCCTTCCAAGCAATTTTGGAACTCTTTTCTGGAATGGCCATTAGAGCTGTTATATTACCAATGATGTCCTGAATGTCATCAAAAGGTCTCCCTTTCATATTTCCTTTTCTTTGGGTAAAGAAAGAAATCATTGGGGGCCAGATCAGGTGAGAATGGAGGGTGTTTCAATACAGTTATCTGTTTACTGGCTATAAACTCCCTCACAGACAGTGCCGTGTGAGCTGGTGCATTGTCGTGATGCAAGAGCCATGAATTGTTGGTGAAAAGTTCAGGTCGACTAACTTTTTTATGCAGCCTTTTCAGCACTTCCGAATAGTAAACTTGGTTAACTGTTTGTCCAGTTGGTACAAATTCATAAGGAATAATCCCTCTGATATCAAAAAAGGTTAGCCACATCGTTGCAACAAGTTCATGAACTTAATTGTTAGACCTTGTGCTTCCCGGAACATGGGTCTTTGTTTCCACGTCTCTGGAACGTGTGTTTTTGCTTCCCAGAGGAGAACCTCAGTTAGGATCTGGTTCTTATTTCTCACTCCCCACCTCCTTATCCACATGTTGAGACTCAAAGAGTGGTTGAACCAGGAGGGAGAAAGAAGGGCTTTGGAGACATGGGAGATGGTAACTTTGGCAATGTGTAGACATGCTTTTCGTTCTGCTATCCTTCAAACTCAGGGAAAAAGAAAACCAGCTAGATAGAGAGATGGCGTGATGTGTGTTAGGGCTCACTGCAGGCGCTCCCACAGGGATGGAAAGCAGACTTGACTCTATCCTGCAGGTTAGAGCTAGGGTTGGTTGCAAAGAGCAAAGCTTCCTGGCAAGTGCAGTGCTCATGCTCTAGATTCCTTGACAATAGCTCACTCCTGTCTTTGTTCCTCTTACCAGTATTATGTCTACCATGTAATGAACAATTTATTGTATTTCCATTCAGTACAACACATGTATATTGAGCTGGGCTCAGAGAGAGGTACAAGGAATACTGAAATGAATTAGACGTGAGTCTGCATGGGACTCAAGAACTAGTGGTGGGGACTAACAAATTGACATACCTTGAAAGCTCAATAGTTAAGTGCCCACCTCGCAAGACTCACAGGGCTGAGGGAACCCAGAGATGGGGCCATGAGAGCTCATGATTTGTGGGAGCAGCTAGGAGTTCAGTGCGACTGGAGCAGAGTATCCAAGTGCTGAGAGTAGCAAGAAGGGAGGCTGGGGGACGGGCTCAGGTTGTGCCACGGAGAGCCGTGCCTGGATGTGTCTAGAGGATGGACTTCATCCCGTAAGTGAAAGGAATCTTATCGGCAGGTTTTATGCTGGATATACATTGTACATGGTCAAATTTCTTCCCTCCCTCCTGCCCTCCTTTCTTCCCTTCCTTTCTTCTGTTCTTTATTTTTTATAACTTCTAACTGGCCTCTGATATCCCCTCTGTAGTCTTTGTAATAATAATAATAGTAATAAATAATAATAATAATAATTGCTACCACTTTTTGAACCTGTACTATGCTCTAGGCCTTGTGCTAAGCACCATCCCCAAATCTCATTTAATTCTCATAATGGCCTCATTAGAAAACAGCCTGAGAGAGTTTAACTTTCCTAAAGTCATGCAGCTAGCAAAAGGTAGAGCTAGAATTTAAATACAGACACAGTTTGACTATAAACCCGTTCCCCTAATTAGGAGGGAACTGTCCAAGGCCGGCTCTAAAATACTTGGGGCGAGGGGATGAAAAGCAATAGACAGATATCAGTGACATGGAGAGGGAGGAATCATGGGAACACAGGATGCATGAGCTAGCCGTAGGATTCTCCGGTGCATGGCAGCCAGGTGCTGTGTATGACGTCCTCCTGCTCCTTCGATCGTTCCCGACTCTTCCTGTAACTTGAGAGACAGCTCCTCAGGGGTACAGACAAGCCTGCTGCTTCCTTTTATCCCAGAGCTGGAGAGCACAGCAGCCTTCAGAAGAGAATGAAGACGACTTAGGCTTCCCAGACAGGGCACCAGCAAGTAGCCAGTAAGTGGTTGCAAACCGTTTTGCAACCATTAAGCGCCCTTTTGATGTGACATAGGAATAAGAAAAAAAATTCCCCTCTCTTGAAGGATCCGGTGATTCATTTCTTTTTACACTTCTTTGCCCATTGAAGCCCTTTCCCTGCACTCAGTCACAACAATAAAGGGATAGTCAGCTTCAACCAGATCAAGGGACAGAATAATTTGAGGCCTGATTGAAGCTTTGTTCCTCACAACTCTTACTGCTTAATTATGACGATGACGAGGACGATGTCTTCTGAGTGTTTACTGTATTCAAGGAAGCTTCATAAGAACTATAGAAGGTAGGTACTCTCATTATTTCCTTTTACATATGGGGAAGCTGAGGTTTAGAGACATTAAATATTTTTTCCAAGATCACACGGGTAGTGGTGAAGCCCGTTCTCTTATCCTCAAAATATGATGTTTATCAGTACTGTGATTTTATTGTTGCTGTTGTTATCATTATTATTACATTTTATGGACCAAACTTTATGCCAGACCTGGGCTGGGCAGAGGCACTTCTAACTCAGGGTCCCATTGAAAACTTCACCACCGCTCTGTGCCTGGCATTGCTCCTACAGCCCAACGCTCTGCAGCATTTTCTTCTGAAGCTGTGCAACTGCCTGTTTACTGTAAAATCCATTTGTGAGGAAACAAAAAGCACAGTGAAAAAAGCAACCTAGGTCCACATGACCTGTTTATTCTTGCAGCCTCCCTTCCTGTACTTATCTGTGTGTGTTTAGATTTTGATTACAGGTATCTATTTGTTTTTTAAAAACCCATGCAATGTTTTATCCTTCCTTTATCACTTGACGTTATTTGGGGGCACTTTTCTAAATCTTCATGATCAGAATGTGCTCTGACTGCAGTAACCCCCTTGTTGATGTGCCATTATTTATTTCAAGACCTCTTTTTTTTAGACAGTTTAGTTTGCAATTACTATCCGTATCGATGTTGTTTAAAAGATTTCTTTGGAGTTGCCTTTTTGGAATAGTTGTCAGGAGAGGGCTTATTGGGTCAAGGGCAGCCATCATGTATTTATTGAGCACCTGCTGTGTTTAGGAGCTGGAGACCCAGATGCGAATAGCACAGACACATCACTGCCCTCTTCAAGCTTAACACTCATCCCCTGGGGGACACAGAGACCAAAGTGATAAATAAATAAATAGTAAGACAGTTACGGATTGTGAGAGTGCTGTGAAGGGATAAGCAAAGTGCTGGGATAGAAAATAATTGGGGAGGGAGGGTCCATTTGGGTAGGTTTCCTGGAAGCCACTCTGCGAAAGGGTCATTTGAGCTGAGACCTGGAGAAGGAGAGTGAGCTGGCTAGAGGGAGGGAGCGCGGGCAAAGCGAGGTGACCCCCATATCAAGTGAGCTGGATGTGAGAGCCGCATACAGTGTACAGATGGCCACACACTTTGGTGTATCGCTTGCTTCAAAAATCTGGATCCTGTTTGAAGTGGTTCTTCAATCCCGCTCTCCCTACCCCTGTAGTAGCCGCTGGGGCCTGGGGCTCACACAGTAGCTGCAGGACTCATTCTCAGCTCTGCTTTACTTGTGTTCTGGGCTGGCTTCATTCTTAGGCAAGTTCTCCTCTTGTTGTGGTGAGATGGTCACCAGTAGCTCATGCTTATGTCTTTACCAGTGGTTCTGGCTGAAGTCTTGTTTATTGGCTGAGTTAATGGTGGCCTGGTGGGAGTCGGGGAGGGTGGGTAGTTGGGTGAGTTGGTGGGGATAATGAGGTGGGGTGCAAGGCAGGGAATGATCATCCAAGCATGGATTATGTACCCCTTTCTGGTGCTGGGATGTGCGTCAATACCCCCTAGACCTCACGGGGTGATAATAGTGGATGGGTAATTATTCAAAGAAAATGACATTCTGCTGTCAGGAGGAGGTGGGCGGCTGGGCAGGCAAAACCAAAACGATCTACTTCTACATTTACCTCTCTCTCACTCGTTATACTCTGGCACTGGCCTCCTTCCTCATTCTGGAACCCCTGAACCCTTTACCGTCTCCATCACTTGGCACATGCTCCCTCCTTCTGCCCCAAATTCTCCCAGAAAGACCAGCTCATTCTCATCCTTTAGCTCTTAGCTCAAATGACCCTTTCTCCAAAGCTTCTCTGGCTGCCCATCCAAGTAGACTCCCCAATTATTTTCTTTCTTTCTTTATTTATTTTTTAAATTTTATTTTATTAAATTTATTGGGGTGACAATTGTTAGTAAAGTTACATAGATTTCAGGTGTACAATTCTGTATTACATCATCTATAAATCCCATTGTGTGTTCATCACCCAGAGTCAGTTCTCCTTCCATCACCATATATTCTATCCCCCTTACCCTCATCTCCCACCCCTCATCCCCCACCCTCCCCAATTATTTTCTACTCCATCCATCACCTTGTTTCTCTCTTTTAGACACTTATCACAGTCTGTAATTACCTTGTTTATGTCTTTGTTTACCCCTTTGGTCTCTATCCCTCCTGCCAGTATGTCAGCTTGGGGAGGACAGGGAATCTGTCTGTCTGTCCTCCTTCCTGCTGTGTCTCTAGTTCCTCAAACACAGCCTGGCACGTAACAGGTGCCCATGACATATGTGTTGAGTTGAGTAAAGGAATGAATGGGTGGACGTTCGTAGTTTCTCCAGACTTCCTGGGTTAAAGCCAGAGTCACTGGCTTAAAATGTGTAGATTTAGACCAAGGGTCCCAAACCCAAAGCCACCAGCATTCAAGCTTTGACTTCAAAAGTTTCAATTCCTAGCTTTACTTCTTTCTATCTTGGATAAGCCAACAGGCTTTTCTGGGCCTCAGTTTCTTCTATAACACCAGCCAAAAGACCCTTACCTCTTGGGGTGGGGGGTGAGAATCAAAAGTGATGTGGGATGTGGAGGGGTTTTGTAACTTGAAAAGTGTTATGCAAATGTCAGGCCTTGTTATTGCCAATAGATCTCTGAGCTTTCTGGTACAGGATTCCAAGCCACATCTGCTTTGAACCCCTTCCTCTCTCTCTTCCTTGCGTGTCTGGTTTCTAGCTTGCATTTATGTCCTTATTTATGGATCAATTTATTTGCTAAATAGAGTAGCTGTATTGTCCCAGCCCCAGTGTTAGGTGCTGGGTTATGGTGGTGAACAAGCCTTACGTGAGGAGTCACAGGTGTGTGTGTGTGTGTGTGTGTGTGTGTGAGTGTGTGTCACTCATGTGCACATGTGATATGTGTACTGGAGGAACAGGGACAAGAATGAAGGACCCGCCTCCCCCTCCCCCATTTTAGGTCTTCTCAGACATTGTTCTGCCTGTTTATTTAAAAAAAAAGGTGGGGATCTCTGGCTCTCAGTGATAATTGTATGTATGAAGAACTGGCAGGTCATCAACTATAATTTTTTTTTCAATTAAAAAATGAAAATGATCTTCAAAGACACAGAATTAAAAACACCAGGAATGGAAATCACTAGGTTTCTAACTTGGTCTGGACACAAAGGCCTTCTTCCTCCTTATTTCTCCCCAGAGGCCCAGGGTATTGGGCAATCGCAGGCCAGCCCATTCGACTCTTCCTCATTTGGCCAGGACGCTCGCCGAAATCCTTCTTCCAGGACGCTTCATGTGAACACACTGTACAGTCTCAATTTCATCACTGCCTTGGGGGCTCAGAACCCTCCACGTGTGCTTTTGAGCTGGGCCATCTTTATTCTTTTGTGCACGTCTGTCTGTTCTCAGAGGGTCTGAGCCTGAGAATGTGGTCCAAAACTCTAGAGGTTTTGTCACATGTCTCCTTAGCTTTCCGGTGAAGACACAAAGAATATATATGCCTTGTTGCTGAGGCTGCCACAGTCATTCTCATGGATAGCTTGGTAATTGCCTTTTGGGGAAGTGAACTCTGCTTTGGGGCCTCCCTGAAATCTGCATACACACGACACTGATGGGAAAAATAATACCTTCTCAAAGCAAGCTGAAGGGTGAAGAAAGAATATTTTTATTTACCCTAGACCTGTTCTTCTCAGCCCACTCAATTCACCCGTGTACCACTTGGCAGCTGCCACTGAAGGCATAGGTGTCCTGGTTCATGAATACTTTCCAGAACATTCTTCACTTTGCCTCTGTTCTAGATTTGTTCAGTATCAGGCCTTTGGCTGTGGTTTCCACATGTGATTGTTAATTTTATGTGTCAACTTGACTAGGCCAAGGGATGCCCAGAGAGCTGGTAAAACATTATTTCTGGGTGTGTCTGTGATGGTGTCTCTGAAAGAGATTAGCATTTGAATTGTTGGACTGAATAACGAAGATGGCTGTCCCCAGTGTCACTGGGCATCATGTAATCCTCTGAGGACCTGAGTAGAACAAAAAGGTGGAGGGAGGGTGAATTTACTCCGTCTGCTTGAGCGGGGCTATCCATCTTCTCTTGCCCTGGGACATCAGCACTCCTGATTATTGGGTGTTCAGACTCAGGCTGAATTACACCACTGACTTCCCTAATTCTCCAGCTTGCAGATGGGAAATCATGGGACTTCTTGCCTTCATAACTGTGAGCCAATTCGTATAATATATCTCCTTATATCTATCTGTCTGTCTGTCTGTCTGTCTGTCTGTCATATCTATCTATCTATCTATCTATCTATCTATCTATCTATCTATCTATCTATCTATCTATCTATCTATCTATCTATCTATCTATCTATCTATCATCATCGCTCTGTCTCTCCATCTATACATCTTTGATCTTTTTCTTGCTCCTGACCCTCGCAATTATCAATTTATTTAGGTTCTCCTGCCTTGGTCCTTGGCTTTCCCGCACGACTTGTGTTGAATCCATCCCCTTGAACTCCAGTAAGCTTCTGCAGATCCTGTAGTGCCATCCGGGCCTCCGTCCTTAGCTTAGGCCTGTTTAATTGACTCATCCTGAACTTGGAAGCCTCCCATGAACCAAGCTCTAGCGAGGCACTCGTAGTCTGTGTTATCTGGTGGGCTTACACTGGGGGCACCTTGCTCTTCTGAGGGTTTTGTTTTTCTGAAATTCCAGAGGACCAGACCCCCCACCTCTCACCCCCAACAGGTGTTCAGTGTAACTGCTGCCTGAGCAGAGCAGTAAAACAATTCTTCAGTGCTATAAACTCAAGGGCTCGCCTGCTGAAGGTCAGTGTGTTCAGAGAGGTTTTACAGCCCGTAAACATAGCAGCCACTTACAGTGGAGCACATTGGGTCGTAAATTATTTCACCAATAGCACTAGCCCCTTATTTACAGAGAAATGGGGGCGGGGGGAAATTATACATGCGTCCACTCTGCATGGTGAGAAAATGCAGTTCTGGCTTTCCCCATGGACTTCCTATCATTCTACTGATAAATTATTTGTTTTTCCCCCTTTGCCTGTTATTAACATTGGAGTTTTGGCCCTCAGGCCCAAACTACATTTGCCCAGTCAGTCTTTTTTCTCTGCTAGAACTGCAGCCTTGGAGAGGCCCTGTTTGGTCCAGGTTGGCTGTGTGCAAGGTGGTTCCTAGCCCCGAGACTACGTCAATGACAACTAGTGAAGTCTAGAACTTAGAGGTATTTCAGGATTGGTGAGGGTGGCTTCTGCAGCGTGTTCTGCGATGAAATGACTTCTGGGAGCCCTGGTCAGTTCTGCCACAGGCGAAGCCTGGGTGTCCTGCTCCCTGACTATGCAGAAGGAAAGGCCCCATTCACCTGCCGGCAACTCTATTCTGCTGCTTGGCACCTTGTGCTTTTTTCCATTTGCCCTTCAGTCTGGATCTAGGGCAACTCGGGTAGAGAAGGACTGAAAAATTACATATCAGGGAGGTGGGTGTCTGACAGCCCCTGGGGTGTTTGAAAGGCCTCTGGATAAGAAGTCAGCCAGATAGATATTTAAAACCTGGATCTGCTCAGGCCCAGCTGAGTTCACTGGGCACTTTACATCATCCTGGCCCTTACTTTCTTCATCTGCAAAATGGGTTCAACTGGGTTCACCTCATGGGAGAGGTGACATGAGGATTCCTGTGAAAGAGCCCAGCATGTCGTATGCAGAGAACTGAGCTACGTAGGTCATGTTCAGCCTCTCAGCAAGCTGTCAAGGGTTGGTTCCTCGGTAGTTCCTCCTCCTCTCCCCATCATGAGAACTTCAGGGGCTGGAGAAGGTTCCAGACATTGCAACAGGGCCCCCATGCATGTGGGCCTGGGCTCAGTGTGAGCTGCCCTGGAACTTGGGAGGCCTCACACAATGTGAATCGGCAGCCGGCCGCTGCCCTGTGGAGCTGTGCTCTGGTGGTTTAACAAGACCTGTCATAAGCCTCCCTGCTGCTCCTCTGCTGTGAGAGCTCTTCCTAGTTATGGGCTTTCCCATGGTTTGGGTTAAATTGAGTTGGGGGTTTTGGAAGAATTGTTCTGGGCAAAGGATGTCTCTTCCTGTGCAGCTGACTTCTAACTATCTCCAGACAGACACCAGGCAGGGAGGGATGGAGCAGCACCAAGGTATCGAGAGGACAGCTGCTAGCCCTTCCGGCCCAATCAGCCTCAGAGTCCTGGTGGAAGGCGCCAGAGGCTTGTAAAATACCAGGATGTTTTCTATAGCAGTTGCAGTAAAGGGCTTTCCCTAGTCCTTGATTTCCATCCAAGACTGATTTGGGTCTATGGGTTTCTCACTTCCCCTTCTTCCTGAACAAATGAGCCAGATCCACTTGAACTCTGCCGAGCTGGATCCCGTGACACACACCGAGGAGGAGAGAAACTGTGACCTACCAGCTCCCACTGTATCGGCTGTGATATTTCACTGAATCCTGACAGCAGCTCCTATCTCTAGGATGGAGTAGATAATTCTGGATGCAAAGGGAACTGAGGCCCATGGAGGTGAACTGACTTGTGCGAGGTCATGCAGACAGGAAATGGCAGCTGGGGTTTGAATCCAGGACTCTGGCCCCAAATCCCTGAACAACTTTGCCACTTCAGAGGCCAGAAGGGAAAAAGACCGAAACCTGGGGCTGGAAGAAGGCAGAGTAGAGGAGTGAGGAGGGTGGAGGAAGAGAAGAAAAGGGAAATACTTAAAGAAAAGCATGTAGTTATTGCCTCACTGAGGCAAATGAAGTTTGCTCATGCGATAGCAAATTTTGAAACTTGACTTTGAAGGCTTGATGTTCAGAACTCTGAGCTGTGAGGCCTGCGTGGTGAGAACTTTCCCAGCACACCCCACCCACCCCACCCCCAACCTCTAATTATAGATCTGGTTGTTGGATCATGCTTTCCCACGCAACTTGATCAGATTTATTGAAACAGCAATTTTTCTTATCCAACCACTTCTTATTGGCAGTTCCACAAGCTATATATGCCATCCAGCAACAGGGGGTATGGGGCTTAAGCAAAGGGGGATGCGCGTTTGGCCACCCCCATTACTCAAACGAGGAAGCAAGTACAGAGTTTATGACACTTGCCCAAGGTCAAATGGCTGACAATGGTGAAGCCAGACTTGGACCTCATCTCTGTCAGATTTTGGGACCCATTTTTCTATAGTCCTAGTCTGAGGGCTGCTTTGTACGAAAATGTTCACATGTGTTCTCCAATTCAGTTGTCACAATAACTAGAAAGTCAGGTGTGTGTTCTTATAGATCTTATCTTGTAGAAGGGAAATGGAGACTCAACGTTAAATGCTTTGACTAAGACCCCATGGCTGTCTAATGCGTGGTAGAACTTGCACTTGAATTCTCTAGACTCTGACTTCCTGTTCTTTTTATTTTACTATGTTTAAGGACCAGAATTCCCCCATCTTTCCATCTTCCTTCCTTCCCTCCCTCCTTCCCTCCCTCCTTCCCTCCCTCCCTCCCTCCCTCTCTCCTTTCCTCCCTCCCCTCCTGCCTTCCTTCCATCCAGACGTCATCTTTTCAGTACTGACTTTTACCAGGTCCTGTGCTATAGTGATGAAAGCCTTCAGGAGCCTGTGGTCTGATAAAACCAATAATGAATTATATGATAAAAATGCATGGTAAGTGTGACCATAGAAACATGTGGGTGGAAGGAGATTAATCTGCCCAGTTGGTTGGGGAAGACAGTGATATTTTGCCCCTGCATGTTGAATACTTTGTTTTGAAAAGTGTGTTCTGTGTGTATTTTTCAAAATCTCCTAATTGAATGAGGCACCTGCCTCTGTGGCATCCTCGTGGGCAGTGGTTGAGCAGGAAGTCATCCTCCATGCGAATTAGGTTAATTTGATGAAAATGAAATGAAAAGCTCTGTAATCTGGGGTGATGGGAAAGGTCGGGGAGCATGAAGCTGTACTAGCTGCAGAAGTTGCTCATTGAGTTGTGACCTTGGGCTCTAGCTGGTTACATAAACCACCTCAGGTGAGAGTTAACCAGGGCTGGCCCAGCTGACAGGAGCTGGGTTGCCTCTTCTCATTAGGATCCTGAGTGCATTTCTGGAACTGTCCAGACATGTAGAGAGGGCTCCTTTTCTGGAGGTCACATTTCCTAGGAGGTCTCCAGGTGGACTTCTCTGAAGCCCTGAAATTGGATGTAAAAATGTGTGTATATGTACATGTGCAGTTCTCGGGAAGAAGGGCCATCACTTTAGTCAGTTTCTCAAAATGGTCCATGAGCAAACTCGTGTGAAGAACTAGTGATGTAGTTTCTGGTTCCTACTCAAGCAGAGTTTTGACCCAGTAGGTCTGGGTTGAGGCTCAGGACTCTGTGTTTCAGTTAGTTTATTTATGCCAGGTGATTCTAATGCTCAGTCAGTCTTGGGAACCGTTGAACTAGAACTTTCCATCTCCAACTTCAATGCGCATGAAGCCCTGGGGGACCTTGATAGCACGCAGATTCTGATTCCTTAGGGCTGGGATGGGGATATAGATTCCACTCCTAACCAGCTCTGAGGTGACGCTGCTGCTGCTGGAGGGTGGACCACACTTGAAGTAGGAAGGGTCTACAGGCACTTCTTTGCTTGGGTCAGTCGTGGGACACTGGTTAGATTCAAACCACGTCCAATTCCTCTGCTTGGGATTGAGGTGAATTACTCAAGCCACTTCCCTTTTAGAAGGACGGTAAGACATTTCTTAGGGAGTGTTGAGTACTTCACAGCCAAATATGCCATTTCCACTGGCGGTATGGAGCGTGTAAAGAAGAAGTCCGGGGTTAGATAGACCTAGGAATAAATCCTGGCCCCAATATTGATCATTCCTAAGTATCATTAGGGATGATATCAACTATAAATAACAGAACAATCGACTAACAGTGGTTTAAATCAATGGTTTATTTTTCATACATAATGAGAAGTCCTGTGGTAGAGCTGGGAGCCTTGGATCCACTGCCAGTCATGAAGGACCCAGGCTCCCTCTGTTTCTTTGCTCAGCATCTCTCGTGTGTAGCTCTCACGGGGAAGAGAGCACATCTCCCAGCATCTGGCCAGCATTTGGAGCAGGACGAAGGGGACACTGGTTGGAATCATGTTGCCTAGCCATCCCTAGCTGCAAGGAATGTTGGAAAAGGATTATGAACATTTCCAACGTCTCTTCTTGAAAGCGGCAGGAGAGAAGAGCTTACAGAAATGCAGTTGGCTCAGCCCACAATAATGTCGGCCACATCAGTGATTCTAGGCAACGACTGACTCTCTCTGAGCTTCAGTTTACTCATTTGTAAAACCGGAGAGTAAATGTGATGAGCCGTTCCCATACCAGCAGCAATATCGTCACCTGGAAACTTGCGTCCCACCCGTGACCTACTGAATCAGAAACTCTGAGGGTGGAGGCCAGCAATGTGTGTTTGAACAAGCCCTCCAGGGCATTCTGAGGCACACTCAAGTTTGAGAACCACTACCTTAACGATTTCTGGGAAGACGAAGCAAGGTTATTACTTAAAGCATTTGACACAGAGTGTTCATAGCTTGTAGCCTGGGAGTTCCACATGTTAGAACAAAACAAACTGATAGAATCCATTTCTTGGAATGCTGACTTTGAAGAAGAAGTTTAGAAAATATCCAGTCAGAAATTTCTAAGGTCGGTTCTGAGTAGTGATGTCAATCCTCTAAATCCTTAGGGTCCTTTTGAGAATGTTGACTTAGGGTACTAAAGAAAGGCTACTGAGCTGAAGGAGGTTGGCGAGAGTTAGCTATTCCTTTATTTCTCAGAAATGAGAGCTTTGTTGAAGTATAATTCAAATACCATGAGATTCGCCCTTCATACGTACACAGTTCGGTGACTTTCAGTATGTTCACTAAGTTTTGCAACCATCGCCACTATCAAATTTCGGAACATTTTTATCAGCCTCCAAAGAAACCACGTACCCATTAGCAATCGCTCCCCATTCTCTCCTGCCCCCAGCCTCTCTCACAACCACTAATCTACTTTCTGTTTTTAAGGATTTCCTTTATCAACCTATCTATCTATTTACCTACTTATCTTTTTGCTGATTTGTTTACTAGGAAAAATTCCAAGATTAATGCTGATATCCTTGGAGAAAATAATCCCAATTCTCAGACCGAAGTTCCAGCATGAATTCATCCTGTGATATCACCATAACAAATGTGATGATATTGTTTATTGTTTATTGTTGTTGACAAATTTGATTTTGTTGTTCTGTTGCGCATGAGAACATTTGGGTAAATTGTTACACGTCTGTGGTCTTCAGTCTCATCTATAAAGTGGGGGAGCTGACCACCCCTGAAGGATCTCTAAGGACCTCTGGTTCTGAGAGTCTAAATTGCTGTTCTGTGCTCATTAGAGACAACCAGAAACTCTGCCCACAGCTCTGGATCCTGCACTGTAAGTGGGACCAATTGGTGGAAGGCCACTGAAATGAAATAGATTACCAGGCTGGGGAGTGGCCAGAAGCCTTGGCGGACAAAACTGGGGAGTTACTTTGGAGAAAGAAAGGGGCTGGAGGTCTAAGAGACTGGCCTTGAAGTCTTTATCCTGGGAAGAAGGACGCGGATGGATTCCACAGGGCTCAAGGGGCAGAAGCATGCCTAATGAAAGGAGTTTCAGATCAACACAAGGGAAACCCTACGATAGTCAGAGATAGCAAATATTTTATCGGGTAGTGAGTTCCCTGTCACTGGAGGTGTGCTTGTGGTTCAGTCATCCAAAGGGGGTTGGGCTAAAGGATCTTTCAGGTTTTGGGCAAAAATGTGATGTGAATTTCTGGAAGTCTGAGATCAAAGTCAAGTAAATGTGCATTAAAATCCTTACCTTTTACCTGCTTCCATGGACTACAACCTATGGCAAACAATGCAGGTTCTATGTGTAACTTGCCTGTCTCCTCTATAATTGGAGTCTTGCTTTGCATATTGGGGATTTCTCCACGGATGTGTGAAGAAAGCAATCTTCCTGTTGGCATTCTTTTTCATCACTGGGCCAGCCAGCACTTGTATTTAGTATTGGTCCCCATTTCAGTGTAATAGGAGAGAAGCATGCAAACAGAACACTGCTGTACAGGGGACAGGGGCCTTCATGGTGGCCCCAAGAGGGTGGGGGCTCCTCTGTTGGGGTAGCCAAGGGGGTCTTTGCAGCACAGAAGCTTGAGCTGAGCCCCGAAAGAAACAAGGAGTCCCCCTTGAAGGCGAGGGCTGAGCCACGTGGCTGGAACTCCTGCTAGCAAATTCCCTACCAGTTCCCTAGGAATCCAGGGAAGAAGGAGGATGATGGCGCAGTGTATCAAGCACCAAGTCTGGACAGCCCTGTTTAAGCACTAGTCTGTTTTATCTCACTGAATCCTCACATCAGCCCTATGAGAAAGGTATGATTATTTTCTCTAATTCCCACAGATGGGAACTGAGTCAACTGGCTAGTCACATAGGGACAAATAATGATGGGCAGAAGGAGGGACCAGGGGACTTCCAAAGGCCTCACTGAGGAGGTGACAGATGGACTGGCCTCGGGGGATGAAGAGATGTCGGTCAGGGGTAGAGCAGACGTTGCCAACAGAGGAAGGAGCATGTACCGTGTGACAACGTGGGGTGCCTGAGGAGTAGGAGGTGCTTGGCCTTTCCATGTGGCTGAGCACTGGCCTGAGCCGGTGATGAAGAGTGGGTGCAAAATGCCCAGCCATGGTCAGTCCTTGCAGGACTTGTGTGTCCTGCTCTAAGCAGCTTGCTTTTGCCTCCTAAGACAGGCAGTGAGGACTCACTCACTTAGGTGAGTTCAAGAGTCTTTCTCCAGGAGGCTACTGGGAAGTGGACTTTCCCATGACCTGTCGTATCCCCCTGCTTCCCCCAGGGTCTGGCTCTCCGCCTTGCCCTTCTCTTAACAAGTGAATGTTTGTGACTCTAGCAGGGATGGGTAGTCACAAAGGAGGCGCATCTCACCTGATCTGTCCCTAAGAAACTTCGCAGGCCAGACCTTTAAGATCTGGTGCCTATTGCTATGAGGTGCATCTCCTTACTGTGGTCCTCACACATGGAGATTGGACTCTCACTCTGTTTTCCTGACCACACTCAATGCTGAGACGAGACTGTACGGGAGAGTGGTCTTCCTTTGGGGCTCAACAAAAAGTGTGGTGATTTAGGCTCCCGAAGCCACTTCCCAAAAAGTACCACTCCCAGCACTCAGTGTCTTGCTCTTTTGTATTGGCACGTAGCTGGTGGAACAGAAAGAGTTAAGGCTTTGGCACCAGAGGGACCAAAAGTTGGATGCTGGTGCAGTTCTGTCTAGCTGTGTGGCTTTGGAGGAGAAACCAGGACGAAAGCACTGGTTTTGCAAGGTTAGAGATCATAGAAAACAGACAGTTGGGAGCTGTTCAGACACTGGGTTTTTCATTCTGCATGTTGCATTATTATTCTTAGCAGAGTCATCAACAAGGTATCTTGGAGAAGCACCCCTTTTCAGAGGCCCCAGAGTGTGAGCAGGGTTTATGATGGTCCCCCTGGCAGTTGGGTCCACCCAGTTTCTTCTGCAGACAAATGTTTGGACTGAACTTCACCCTCTGCACAATGAGGAAACATGTTTTAAAGACCTCACTTGTCAAAAAAAGGCTTATAAAACGGACTTAACGAGACTTCTGGATACAGCGGGAGCCGTAGGATTGGCCGCTCTGGTGAGGGAGGCTGGAACGCAGCCTTTAAAGCGCTGGCCGTGTGCTCCAGGCCTGGTGTGTCCCATCCTGGCCGGGTCACGTGTTCCCTGCTCACGCCTCTTTTTACTTCCCTGATAAAATTCCTACCTGGATAATGCTCTGAGATGACTGACTGTTAAATGCCCTGCAAATACAAAACCATGCTGCAAGGTCCCACTTGAGAGAAGGCCGGAAGATCTCTAGTTCAACATGAAAGTTGGCTTCTTCTGGATAGAGCAAAACAACAGAATCCTTCTAGGCCAATGCCTTCACTTTTTAAATGATGAAGCTGAGGTCCAGAGAGGGGAAGGTATATTATCTTACTCATATTTTACAACAATAAAAAAATAAACACATAGGATAGGACTTGATGCTGGATGGGAGCTTCTAGACTCTTCCCCCCTCCCCCGCCCCATCCCCCTCCTGCTCCTTTATTTTTTCCACAGAGAGAGAGCACAGTTTGTCCTCCCAGGACCAAATGAGGTTGGTAGCATACTGTTCCCATTTTACAGAAACAGCAAACAAGTCCCCGGACATCACACAGGTTAGTTGGCTGTGTGGTGGCTGAGCCAGGATCTCAGGTGTGCCTGATGACAGAACGTTCTCTTAATTACAACACCACATTTAAGGTGAGCACGCTGGAGTGGAGGGCCTCGCTGCCTTGGGAAGCGGCTGATTTGGGACTCAGATCATGACGGCCACACGGCTTACTGACTCTTCTCTACCTGTGGTCAGCTTCTGAGAAGTCAAGTTCCTTTGTTAAGCCCTGTACCCCCTTTCATTGTTAGGAATATTGGGACTTTAAAGGGAGGGAGTTTGGGGGCACATACGGCTCTGTGAAAGGGTGAGGATGGATGTTTTCATGTTCAATTGGCAGCCCTAGGCTGAATTCCTGATTCCCCTTCCTTATCTGTTTGCCTCTTGGTCCTTTTCTTGGTGTATAGACAGTGCCCAATAAGTAGTCGCAGGGTGAATGGGTGAACTGCATTCTGTGTGAAGGCGTTAGTTCCTTGTTTGGACGTTGGCTACTGATTCTCAGGGATGGGGCCTTCTCCTTCCCTCCGCCCTGCAGGGCTGGGCATGGTGCCTGGCTGGAGAAGGCATCCCATGGGCACCTACTGAACAAGTGCATACATGGGTTTCTTTTTAGGCTGCTGGTACTGAATCACCCAGCTGGACATGGGCCCTGATTTTGGAAACATTCTCGGCTTTGTGCATTTACAAACATGTTCCTATAGTTTGGATCTTGCAGCCATCTGACCCCTGCGGTAGAACCATTATCTGTGAAGGAACTCAGTGCCCTGAGGGCCTCCTCCAAGGTTATGACCTCGCTGAAGGAGAACTGGGAACAAGGGAGGGCCTGGGGGCGAGGGAGGCACTGCACTGCCAGGGTGGATGGTCCTCCGTCAGGAAGAAATGACACCCATGACCTGGGGCGTAGTGTTCGCCACACAAGGGCTCACGAGCCCTGAGAACATGGGGGTGCTCAACCCACCTGGAAGTGCTTTGCTGATATTAATGAAACTTGGTTACTAAGAGTCAGTTGGAAGGATTTGAAACGCCACCTTTCCTCCAAAGCCTTAGGAAGCGTAACATTAGCAAGAGAGAGGTTTCTGGTTTTGGTTTTGTTTATTCACGGAGAAGTCAGAGTTAGTCCAGTTGAGGGTTGGCATGTGACACAGTGTCAGGGGTTCAGGCTCCTGTCTCGGTGCTGTTCTCACTCAAGATCACCTCCTGGCCCAAGATGCCAGCTGGAACTCCAGCCGTTATATCTGCACTCAGAAAGCAGGAAGAAAGAAAGGCCGAGATAAGGACAAGCGCGTTTTAAGCACACTTCCTAGAAATTGCAGACACCTCTTCCAATTATATCCCATTGATCAGAACTTCGTCATGTATCCAAATATAGCAGCAGGAGAGGCTGTAATTTATTAGTCTGGGTGGCCACGTACTCGGCTAATAGCAAAGGGTTCTCTCACTGAGGGAGAAGGGGAGAGCTGACACTGGAGGGTGACTGGAGTCAGTGCCACAGGTGTGAATTTGCTCTGTTCTTCCAAACCTCCGGGCCAGAGGGAGTAGCTATTATTGCCAAATGAGTTTTAAGGAACCAGAGACAGAAAAATGAATGAATGGCTTGCCCAGGTCACCGAGTTGGATACTAGAGGAGCTGGGATTTGAATCCAGACTGTCTGGAAAACCTGAGTTGTTTACTTGTCCTGCTTTTTGATTGAGATGATGTTTTCCTATGAGCAAGAAGGGTGTCGATGCCCAAAGAACATAGGAAAATGCCCATTCATCTGTGGCTCATTCAGCCATTATTGACTTGTGTGCCCTTTATGGGCCAATTGTCCTTCTCCAATTTGGCATCTGTTAGCTTCCTGACAGCTCTTCTCTTACTCATCTCTGCACGTCCCGCATTCCTGCAGGGGCCCGCAGCTAGGGGATGCCCCACGCGTTTTTGTTGAGTGAATTCATTAGTTACCGAGTGAAGCTCTATCACAGGGCGTTTTATTACCCTGGCTTTCTCAGGGCTCTTGTCTATGTGTCCTGAAGGGCCAGCCCATTCTGCACTCATCAGGCACACAGAGGCCTCAGAAACCCATCTCTCGCGTGCTTTTCAGAATCTCATACAGCCTGGCTGTGCCAGGTGCCCTGCCAGACCCTGGGAACCTAAGAGGGGAAAGGTGCTAATACCGTAGTTCTGAGAGCAACGATGAGCTTTCCACTTTGCTGAGTGCTTCACGTAATTACTGCCGTTCTGCTTAACCCTCAAAACAATGTTCTCAGGATGGGAATGTGACTTTCCAAAGGTCACACGGCTAATAAGTGGTGGAGCTAGGAAGCCGACCCTGGTTTGTTGGATTCCAGATCTTGTATCTGTGCACCATTCATATTATTTATTTATTCTTCTGTAAAGATTTGACAAGTCAGACATTGAAATAGGTGCTTAGCATTACCCATGGCAGCAGAGACCCAGAAGCTGGATAAATGACTTAGAAAACCTAGTTTGCTCTGGTCACACATTACCTAGGCACACCCCTCTTTGGCCCCTACCCCCCAATGCCAACAGACTCTCTCTGTCTCTCTCTGTCTCTCTCTCTACCTCTGTCTCTGTTTCTGTTTATCTTCCTGGCTTTCTGCTCAGATTTTTCCAGCAAATTCAGTTACTCTGCAGTGAAGTCACCGGGCCTTTCACCCAAGGCCTCCAAACTCCTCCATCCACCAGCCACCTTTCCTTTTGTCAAACCTTCCCTGTCGGTCAAGGGCTGTGTGATAGGGAGGCACCCCTGGCTTGTGGGTGTGTGTGAGGCCACACACTGAGTCAGCCTGGCTGGGAAGGGAGGCTTCTCTGGCCAGAGCGGCCCTGAGGCTGGATCTCAGGGGTCTCGGGTAATTGGGGGTCATGAACCTCTCAGCGCACTTCAGCACACACGTCAGGGGCAGCCGTCAAGACACGGGGCTGCCCTGCGTGGTTGCAAAGGGCTTTTCCGTCATGTCTTTATTGCTTCTGGCCCACAGCAGTCCCAGAAGGGCGGCTCATAGTAAGAACTCATTTTACAGCCCGGGGAGAGGAGCTCCTGCCAGTTTAAAGGGAGGATCTGAATCCAGAAAGCCAATACATGTCAGACGGGGGTTTCAGGTCTCCTCCAGGCCCTGCTTAGCTTGTCCGTTCACACATTTTCAGGAAGTCCTTCCGGCCAGACTCTATCCTACCTATGTGCTCTCATCCTTGCCCACTGAGCCCTGAGTGTGCTGGTGTGTTTTTTGGTCCCTCGCGATCGCCCTGCTTGTGATGCCCTAGGGCCTTTGCTGCAGCTGGTCCTCCTGCCCAGAAGGCTCTTGTTCCCTATCACCCTGTGACTGGCACCTCACCTCTCAGATCTCAGCTTAATGACCTTTGTTCCAAGGCCTTCCCTGGGGACTCAGTATAGCGCTACCTCGGCCCTCTCTACCATCGCATGTGCCTTTTTAATGTTTTGTTTTGTTTTGTTGTTTTGTTGTCCTCCCCTCTCCCACTCCCGCTTCCCCAGTATAGTATTATGAAAGCAATGATCTCTCAGGAAGGCAGGATGCTTTAGAATAGTGACTCAGAGCAGGGGCTGGCAAACTTGTCCTATGAAAGGGCTAGACTGTAAATATTTTAGGCTTTGAGGGGCCATACAGTCTCTGCTGCAACCGCTCAACTCTGCCCTTATTGTGTGAAAGCCACCACAGACGATGTGAACGGATGGATGTGGCTGTGCTCCAATAAAACTTTATTTCTAAAAACTGGTGGTGAACAGATTTGGTCCACAGGCTATAGTTAACAGTCCCCCAGTTCAGAATGTTGATCGCTTTGAATCAGCTGAGCCATGTTTGAATCATACCTCTGCCTCTCCTTGTCTTGGGATCTTGTGCAAGTTCCTCCCTTGCTTGGTGCCTCAGTTTCCCTATCCATCTGTGTATTCGAGATAATGACAGAACTGATCTTATGTATTGTTGTGAGCCTGTTATACAAATCTGGCTTGTTTGGTGCTCAGTCCCCAGCCTCTCAGGAGGTCCTGTACAAAGGAGGGCCTCAACATATATACTTGTTTGAACAAATGAATGCCTGGGCACCTACTGGGTGCCAGGCTTTGTGCTGAGCTCTGCAGAGATGTTGATGAACTCGAATGGGTTGGGCTCACTGCTCTCACCGTGCTCAGAGTTTCGGGGCTGTGATAAACGGTTTTTACCTGCTGGGGCAGCGAATGCCACGTCCCCTGGCAGGTGATATTGACGAGGGAAGGAGGGAGTGGTGGGAACAGTGGAAAACTGAAGCATACGTGTCCCCCTCTAAGTTGTAGCCATGGGCTGTGCAGGCCCAAGTTGTAAACCTTCTGATTATTCAAAAACGTTGGCATGGGTTGTACATCTAGGTGTAGTGTTTTGATCGTTGCAGGTAACAATGGATCTGAGAGAGCAACAAGAAACCAAACCCAAATAACTCCAAGTGAGCCAAGTGGACACACTTGCAGGTTGGGTTCAGTCATCCTCTTCTCACAAGCCCATGTTATGGGTAAAGAAGCTGAGGGTCAGGGAGGTCAAGCGGCTTGACCACAGGCACACAGCTGGCATGGAGAGGCTCTGGGGTTTAAACCCAGGTTCTGCTGACTCCCAAACTGGGTTCTGTACCAGTTGCTCCAGTTGCCACTGAATGAAGAGGAAAGGGGTGGCTTGGGAGGTTTGTTGTGGTCACTGGGAGCTCAGCAGCCCTCGGAATTTCACCTTTACTCCTTGTCCCAGCCTTGAGGGTTGGCTGCAGGACAGCCCCCCTGCAGAAGGCTGACCTCAAAAGCCAGGCAGAGGAATGCGCATCCCAACAGGACCCGGCTCCTTGACCCCCCAGGGCACCCCTTCACATGTCCCTCCAGCACAGTCTTCTGCCCATTTGTGCAATTTCTGCAACCTTGCTTTCATGTCCAGTCCCCTTCGGCAGAGGAACCTGGCCTCAAGGCCCCTTTTGCCCATTACCCTAGATGACCCAGGAGAGGGAGGGTGGAGGGAGACCTGCATATATCACTTCCTTCCTCTGCGGGGTTTGGTGGAGAGGACATAGTTTTTGGAGCTTGACAGACCTGGATTGGAATCCTAGCTCTGCAGTCAGTCACCTGCTGGGTGACCTTGGACCAGTTCCTTCACCTCTCTGAGCCTCAGTTTCCTTGTCTTTGAAGCAGGTGCAGGAGTCTGTTCTTTGTAGAATTATGCTGAGATAATATGTGCACCCTGGTGGCACATGGGCTGGAGTGCTGTGGTCACGTACAAGTCGCAGGGCCTTCTCCCCGCCTTCTCCTGTCCTCTTCTGTTCCCAACCCCAGCTGGCCCCTGCTGCGGCTCTCTTGCCTAGATGCTGAGAGAAGTTTGTGGAACCTGGGTGGATCTCTGCCCCTGTATCCCCTCTCCCCAGTGCCAGGGCTGCAAGGGAAGGGTTTGGGCATAAATTACGCCCATCTGTTCCCTCCCTGCTGAGGGAGGGGAGGAGGGGAAACACATGGGCCTTGGTGGATGTTGTACTTTCCATGTGCAGCTGTCAGGAACAATGGAAGGGAAAAATGCGAGCTCAGTGAGGAGTCCACCCCACCCTGCCTCCCTGCCCCTAATGGAGATCGCAGGAACCGAGTTCTCTGACGTCGGTGCTTCTGGAGAAGAGAGACCCCTCCTTGTACCAGTCCAGACTGTTCTCATGGCTACCCCTGTGTGCCTTCAAATTCATCATTATTCATTCATTCATTCATTCATTCATTCATTCATTCATTCATTCACTCATTCCACAAATGTTTCCTGAGCACACACATATCTGGGCCAGCCAAAGCTGCAGGCTAAGAACTGAGACCACTGTCTTACCTTTGCTGAGCTCCCCATTTGGTAGGAGAGACAACATAGTAACTGGCCAGCTTTGAGTGCAGTGGTGGAGGTGTGTGCACCAGGCCGCACAAACATAGAGGAAGAAAGGTTTCGTAGGATCATCCTTTGATCCCAGGAGGAGTTACTGTGAACGAGGGGAAAGTACTCAGCAGACTGAGAATGGGGAGTGCTTGGAGAAGCAGCAGGAGGTGGGCTGCGGGGAGTGGGAACGAGTCCTCTTTTCTCTGTCTTTCAATCCTTCCTCTTTACTGGATCCTCCCCATCAGCATATAACCATGTCTGTTCTCTCATCTTAGAGAAAACTCTCCCTCTACCTGATGTCTTTCTCTAGCTCCTGCCCATCAGTTTCCTTTCTAGTCAGATTCCCCAAGTCAATTTTATATGATGTGCATACTGTCTCCATTTACTTCTCTCCTATTCATTTTCTCCACAACGTACCTCTACTCTCATTGCTTCATTCAGACTCTTCTGAGAAGGTCATTGTGACCTCTACTGCATCAGGACTGCCTGAGTCAGTAGGCATTCCCAGTCATTTTATTTGATTTTTCAGCAGCATTGCGTGTGCTGGACCATTACATCCTGTGAGGTACAAAGCGCTTCTCGTGCTTTGAGCCAACACAAACTCTTGGTTTTCTCTCTATGTCCTTGGCTGCTCTTCTTCCTCCTCCTTTGTTGAGTTTCACTCCTGTCTACCAGATTTTTAAATATTGGAATTCCTCAAGGTTGGGAGGTAGGTCTTCCTGTCAGATTTGTTTTTCTTTATCTCTAGGTTGCTTAATCCATTCCCATAATTCAATTACCATTTCTATGGCGATAGCCCCAAACCTACATCTTTCTGCGAAAACCTCTAGCTTCAGACCATAGACCCAAGAGCCTATCTAGCATCTGCACTTGGCTATTGCTCTGTCTTCCCAAACTTAACAACTGAACTTGACACCCTCCCTCCCATCCTGATCCCTTTCAGGTACTGGCGCCATCACACATCCAGCGGGGCAGGTCAGAGACTTGGGTGCCATCCATGGTCACTCCTCTTCTTTACCCTCCCCCCCCCATCTTGGCACTGTAAGTCCTGCGTCCTGGGAAACCCCTCAGTCCTGGGGACACGAATGGTCGATCACTTTACTAACATGCAAAGGTAAAACCCCAAATCTCTACCATTACTGAAAAGGCCCTGCGTAATCTGACCCCGACAAACGTCATCTTGCCCTCCTTTCTCCTCGCTCTTGGGGTTCCAGACTGTACTCCATCATCCCTCAGAGCATTTGTGCATTCCATGGCTCTCCGTATCTAGAACATTCCCCCCTTTTGCTTAATCCCTTTTCACCCTTCAGATATCAGATTAAACATCCCATCCTTTGCTCAGAGAAGCCATTCTGGACACCCCCCAGATCTGACTAAGCCGTTCCCCATGATACATTCTCCAGTACCTCTCTCTTAGCTGTGTCCCAGTAGTAATGACATGATTAGTCAATGTCTGTCTTTTCATCAAGAATGTCAGTTGCACATCCTGAGGGGCTGTGGTCAGGGTGAGATGAGTGTGCTGCCTGGGCGCATTGGGACTCAGAGGCAGGGGCCTGTTTGTGGGGCTTTGGCTGAAGGGAGACAGGCAGGTGTGTGTTCTAGAGAGAATATTTTGGTGGCTCTGTAGAGGATAGATTGGAGAACATATGTCCATTTAGGGAGACTGGTTAGGAGGCGCTTGGGGCATGTTAGGTGGCATGAACTTATAAGTGTGTAGGACTGAGGGGGCTTATGAGGTTGACTCTTCATGGCTTAGAGGCAGTGATGAAGCTGGAAGACTTAAAGCTGTTTCCCAGGTTTGGGGGTTGGCGCTTTGGGTGCTGGGTGACGGCTACATGGTTAGGCACCATCAATTCTGTTGTGATCCTGATAAACACTAGGAATCCGTTCACTGTGGCTGCTGTCACTTCTTGAATGTCTAGTCCCCATATTTCTGTTGAAACTAATTTCCTTGCACCTCCCTCGGATCCGTTTTATCCGCCACCCAATCACAAAGCTCCGGGTAGACAAGAACAGGAGTCATGGTAAGTCAGGAGAATGGAACATTTTTAGGACTCACGGAGGGCTGTGGCCAGACAAGGGGACAGAGCTCTGGGCTGGCGGTTAGCACGTGTGGCTTCCAGTCTCGTTATAGTGCCTCACCAGCTCTGGGACCTTGGGCAAGTCCCTGTCCCTCTCTGGCTCCCCCACCCTCACTTCTCCAGGGGGTTGATTTAATTCAGTGGCTCTCAACCTTGGCTGCATATGAGAATTATATGGAGAGGTTTAAAAAATACAAACGACCAGGTCCCAGCTTCTAGAGATTGAGATTTAATTGGACTGGGGTGGGACAGACACGTTGGCATTTTTCTAAAGCTCAGCAGGTACTTCTTACAGCAGCCAGATTGAGAACTACTCGATCAGATGGTCTCGGAGACTTTTCAGCTCTGGAAGTCTAATATAAGAATGGCTCACTTTGGACCCCCGGGGTCCCTGGTTTAACCTGCCTCCCATCTTTGTACCCTAACTCACCTGTCCCTTGTGGTCCTGGCCTTGAACTTGGGCTCTAGGGTAGCAGTAGGGACAGTTTTCGGCTGAGGCTGGGAAGTAGAAAATGCAGTCTGTGGAGAGAGGGGGATGGGGTGCGAGTTCTGTGAGGAGGAACAGATTGAAGCGATTAACATTTAATCAGTTTGGTATTGTTCTTCTGGAGACCACAGCTTATGAGGCTGCTTAATAAATGTCTGGTCGGGGTCCAATCCAGAGTCACCAAATGGGTGTTGCTATGGTTTCTGAGGAGGTTGTTTCCCACACAAGTTACTGCTTCCCAACCCAAACTGAAAAACCAGCATCTTCCCTCTGCTCCTTAACTCTGTCCCTTCCCAGATGAGCCTGTGTTGGCTCGTCTGCCTGGGTCTGGGGCCATGCACTGGCTATGGTGGGACCAGCCATCGGTGGCGTCATGTGTGCCAACCTCTGAGAACAGCCCCACGCGTCCTCACTCTCCCCTCTTCCATGGGGTCCCATTGCTCAGCTGGTGTCATCAGCATGCCGAGGTTTCAGGGTCCCTGTGTGTGTGACCCCGTTGCCCTTGATCTGGGGAGAGGAGTGGTGGCAAGGCTGGACTGGCAGGCAGTGTACGTGTGTGTGTAAAAGTGTGTGCACACATGAGCGAATGGGTGGTTCTTGTGACTGAACATGTGTAGGTGAGTGTGCAAAAGTTTATGTGTAGTGGGTGCGTTGGTGCTTGAGTGTACTTGTCAGTGGGTAATGTGTCCTGGGTGTGACTTTGTGTGTGTGTGTATGTGTGTGTGTGTGTGTGTGTGTTTAAAGATCTGTGTGGGAATGGCAAGAACTGGAAGTAAGCACCTAGGCAATGCTGCCAAATATTCAATTTAAGACAAATGAACACTTACAAAGTCCAACATAAAAGCACTCATGTGAATATCACCCAGCTTAAGAGGTAAAACTTGACCAAGCAGTTGAAGCTTTCTGGACACTCTTTTCTGATTGTATCCCCTCCACCCCGCAGAGTGGTGGATTTGGGGTTCATCCTTCCCATAATGAGGCTCTCCCCTTGTCTGTTTCAATAGATAGGCTTCTTCCACTCTTGCATCTTTTTGTAAGACATAATTAAGTGTATGTGCGTGTGTGTGCACACAAGCACATGTGTTACATTGGGGGTTATAAGGAGAAGATGTGAGGTGGTGAGGGAGACTGGGGAAACCTTGTGACTCAGAGATGCTCTGAAAATGCCCAGTGACACCTTCTAGGCGTGTGACTGAAGGCAAGCTTCCTACCCTCTGCAAGCCTGTCTCCCAACCTCTCTCCCTTCCTTCTTCTTTTCCCCTCAAATTCCTGTAGTGTTTTCCTCTTTGGGGAAATTTGAATAGGAGCAGTTTTGCCCCAACAAGGACTTTAGTTGAAGGACTCCTGCCTGCTCACTGCTAAGTGAAACTACATGTATAAAAGCTCACTTGAGATGTGGTCCATTTTGACTACATAACCAAAGTGAGTGAGCATTGAGAACAAATCCTGGCTGTCAGGCAACATCTGAACTAAAACAAAACGACTTGAAAACTGAAGCCAAGATCCTGTAAGGAAATAGGTCTTTTACTGGTTTGTTCATCCATTCAGTCACTTACCCAGCTACATCCTTGGTTTAAAAGGTGAATGAGATCCTTCTAGTAGGAGAGAAAGACGAGGAAATAGGTAAAGACAAGACATTTGCTGATGTCACTGGAAATACACAGCGACAATGGAAATGCATGGCCAGGACTCCATTGCTTCCTCTCTGCATGTCTGTGTTAAACAATTACCATGCACCTCAGGTTGTACTAGACACCAGGAAGAACTGAGAACTAGAAGACATGAGCTGCCAGCTAGGTAGTTTAAAGGCCGTATAAATGTGAATAATCGGCTGATGGAGGAGGGGCTGACACTGCCATTTATCGAGCACTTATTTTGTACCAGGCACTGCAGGGGGCAATTGGCCTAAAGTGATCCTTACAATAGCCACTGAGTAAGTATTATCCCCAGTTTACAGGTGAACAAACTGAGTCTTAGGTTAAGGTATCTGTTTGGTAAATATCAGAGAAGAGAGTCAAACCCAGGTCTTTTGGACTTTCCAGCCCAGCACTGCTTTCTGAAAATAATTCTGTGGCAAGAACTATAATATGACTTAGTGTAAGTAGTTTCCAGTGAATAAGAAAACAAGAATTGGATGTGAATATTGAGAACATCCAGTGTAAGATAAAACATTTGGTTAGCATTTGTCTGAGAAAGCTTTGGAAAACCAGTTGTATGTTGTACATTTGGCTTTGAAGGAGCGGTCCTCTCATTCCAGGAACCTCACCTTTTTTATTTTCTGAACCCCGATAATTTAAAGCATATATTCTTGATACAATGTTGAAGGAAGATTCTTGAGACAAAAGAAAGAGGGAAATAATATCAATTGTCATGGCATAGGAGCTGAAATCCAAGTTTGATAATCCCTTCTAAATAGCTCTGAGCTTTTATGATTTGCTAGAATCACAGAAAGACTTAATGTAGCCCAAGAGTGGGGAAAATGCCTCGATTGCTAAGGCTGCACAGAGATTTTTTCAATTACTTCATAGTTGTTTTTGTTTTTTTTTAATTAAAAAAAAAATTTGTTTGAGCCCCAAATGATCTCCACAGTTTCCTTAGATGGGATTAGACATGAGTTTTAAGTTTTCAAAGTTAGGGACAAAGTTCCTGTGTCCCAAAAATGTCTTTAATTAAAAGCAAGAAAAAAAATGTATTTTTTTTTTTTTTATCCTCATCAAACTAAAAAATGGCTGAAGGGATTTTATTCAAACTTTCCCCCAAAATTCACCTTTTGCCAAGACCCAGCATGGAAAATTTCAGCCCAAAAGGATCACTCTTTGGCAAGTTACCCGAGCTAATGAAAACAGAGGGGCATAAAGGGAGTCTGTGTGTAGCTCCAACTGTAGTGGTCACTGGAGCCCACATTGTATGAGAAGAAGGGCCTCATTCAATAACCCCCCTTTTAAGTCCTTCTTATCATCAATATGGATGAGACTTGGATTTGAAGTGGTCACCACACAAAAAGCACTTACTTTACGAATACAATTTGGGTAGTGACATTATTTCAAGTGGCTTTGCTCAACTATGATTCATTTTGGAATAAAGTTATTGTAAATGGAAAGGTAAGAATTGTTCCAAGGAGTAACAATTCATTCATTCACTCATTCATTCACTCATTTATTTTATAAGTGTTCATTGAGTTCCTGCCATGTGTGTGGCACTTCAATAGATGATGGAAATACTACGGTTGGGAAATAGATGTGGTTCCTGCACTTATGGGTTTATGGGGGGTGGGGAAGGAAAAAGTTTAAATCACAATCTGTGCCAGATTCTGCAACAGAATGGGGTGCTGAGATGGAGAAGGTCAGGAGTGGGTGGTGACAGGGGGCTCTATCTGTAGGGAGGCTGGTGGAGGTCTAATCCATTTTCATTTAGCGTTTAGCAAATATTTGGTGAGTGGCCTCCATGCCTGGGTTGGGAGTGGTCCTTAGTGGGAAAACAGAGCTGAATCACACCTTGATTCTGCCCTCAGGGTGCTCTCAGACCAGTGGGAGAGCAGGCAGGTAAGCAAGGAGCTCTGATACTGTGTGACAGATGCTTTAATGCAGCCATGTGCAGTGTTTACTAGAGAGACGGGGAGGAGAGCTGAATAGGCTGGGCGGGCAGTGGCCAAAGAAGGCGTCTCTCAGGAGAGACAATTGAACAGGCGTTTGTGAGAGTCAATATTGGGAATACAGAGCTGAATGAGAACCAGGGCTGCCTTCAAGGAGCTTCCAGTCCAAGCTTACTTCCTGACTCACTTGTCTGAGGGGCTGGAGCGTGTTGCCTGACCCACCTCTCCAGTAGCAAGCCTGGAACTTGTATCAGAGAGAGTGCTTAGTAAATGGTGGGTTCCTTTCTCTGACATCTCGTGGGGTACCTCTTTGGATTTTGCCTAGGGTTTCAGGACTTGCCTTTTGGAGTCAGACTGCCTGGGTTCAAACTCTAGCACTAGGGCTTCCTAAGCTGTGTTGCTTTAGGCAAGTTACTCTCTGTGCTACAGTGTCCCTATACACAAGGCAGGGATAATAACAATACTTACGTCCTAGGACTGTTATAAGGACTAGTGGTGATAGTGCTTTACAGTCACTAAAGGCGTGGCTGACTCTGATCATCCTCGTGTCACTAAGTGCTGCGTCTCACTTTCCCACAACCCACTCTGCATTCAGTCTAATGATGTGCGTGGAGTACTTAAATGTCGGGCATTGTGCTAGGGAGTTAGCAATGACCATGCCGGACCCTGGGGTCTCCATCTTATAGGTGGTTAACTTCCTGAATGTCTCTAAATGAAAATTCTTTGCCTCATCTACCCAGTTAAATACCTATTGGTTATCTCTGTAACTCCAAAACCATTAGTGGGGGAGTGCCTGTTCATTTTTCATCAGCACATCTGGCTTTTAGGTGAAAAACTCTTGCCAGAAATTTTGAAATATCTTGTTACTTTAAACATCAGAAGACTAGGAGATTTCTTATTGTTAATTGGAAGTAAAAATTTCTTCGTGGCCCAGAGCAAGAGCAAAACTGTGATTTCACAGGTCAGTGGAAAGCTTACCATGGTTGTTTTTGCTTGGAATTAATTTTATTTAGGGAGTAGGAGGAACAGAAGGAAGGTGGTTTCCAAAATGATAAATCAATGTGGCTGTGCAAGTGCAGTTGAAGGAGGCTACTGAAGTGGGGAAGCATTGCCCACATGTGGACTTGGGTCCTCATTTCATCTCTGAGCCTCAGTTTCCCTTTGTGTAAAACTAGGGTAACAGAACCTCCTGTGTGGGGCGGGCTGAGGTTTAAACGAGCGTATGCAATGGAAACACAGCAGTCCGATACAGGATAAAGTATTATTCGCTATGGTTTTTGCTCCAGAGATGTGGACTTACTAGGGGACAGCGACATTTCCTCCTTTTCTATTTTCTGGGTCTCTGGATAGGTCAGAGGTGGTGGCAGGCGTGAGGGGCTCTGAGGAAACCTGTTGGGGCGTTTGGTAGGTGGTTGGGTAACACACTCCTGGGAAGTCTGTATTCTCCTCTGTTGCCCGATCTTTGAGAGAATTCCCCCCCTTTTCTTTAGTGAGCTTGTTTCTGTTTGTTTTTACATGTTTGCAAATCTTTGCGATGTGCAGTTGCAATGGATATAGGAGATACAGAAGGATAGGTGGGGACTTGATTTGAATGTGTGTGTGCACTGCAGTGGTGTGTATGCCTGGGGGCCTGGCCAGGGGCAGGCTTTTTTAGTGGCACCTTGGTGTGCGCCTTCCTACCTCCCCTCCCCAGCATCAGGCTTCCAACCACCCTCCCTCTGCCACCGCATTCTTCTTGTCATCCCTAGGGAGGCTGGACACAGAACCCAGGCCCTGCCCAGCACGCTACAGCCAGGCTGCGGTCCGCAAGCCTTGCCGGGTCTCAGTGAGGCTCGGCGGGGCTTGGGCGGTGCGCCTGGGTCCCGAGGTCGCCGGTGCTGGCACTCGCGACAGCCCCTGTGCGCGCAGCGGGCCTGCCGCCCGTCGGCCCGGGGAACTGACCAGGCCGCGTGTGAGCGCCGGGATTCCTGCTCCTGCCTTAAATATGCCGGTTATTTTTATCTCCCTACGTCAGGCAGTGAAGGCCATCCCACCAGTGGCCTCGGCCGCTACACAATGTTTCCCTTTAGTCGGGAGGGGAAATGGAGGGAGGCCAGACTTCCTGATCACATGGTGCTGAAGTCAATGAAAAAAAAAAATTAAGGGGGACCCCTCCCTTTTTCTTCCATGCCTGATCCAGAACCCCCACCCCGCTCCCCCCACCCAGCCCCCTCGGACTCTGTGCGTCGAAGAGAGAGGCACAGGCTCCAGGCGGAGGGCCAGCCAGGCAGGAGAGAGAAAACATAAACACGAGATTGTTGCAGTAATTGGTGGCTCTGAAAACACTGAGGAAATGAGAGGCTTGTACGAAACATCAGCCGACAAGAAACGGGGTGATGTCAGACAGCCTTCCAGGATTAGAAACCCTTAAAAGCTCGGAGCCCGCGGCTGCGGCGTAAAGTGCTGGGCTCTCCCGGGTAGGAAGCCGGGATTTCGCCCGACTCCCGGGCGCTCGCCATCGTCTGGCTTCCTTTCTGTCCTTCCCTTTTCTCCTTCTTTAACTTTCTGTTCTTTCTTTCTTTCTTTCTTTCTTTCTTTCTTTCTTTCTTTCTTTCTTTCTTTCTTTCTTTCTTTCTTTCTTTCTCTCTGCTTTCTTTCTTTTCTTTCTCTCTCTCTCTCTCTGTATCTCTTTCTCTCTCCTTCCTTCCTTCCTTCCTTCCTTCCTTCCTTCCTTCCTTCCTTCCTTCCTTCCTTCCTTCCTTCTTCTCTCTATTTCGCCTTTCTTTTCTTCTCCCTTCTCTTTTCACTTTTATTTCCTGTCGCTTCTTTATTAAAAGTAAAAGGAGAGACCACATCAAATAACTTCCATTTCTAATACACCTGGTATTTTTATATCTTTTCCTTACTTTGAAACACCTAACCAGACTAAATCCCGAAACAAACCCAAAAGGGGCAAATTATGCTTAAGTGTCTGTTGCTTGACTTGACTCTTCTCAGTCCTCATCCCCACCCCCTTTTCGGGTTAGAACTCACTTCTCAATAATGTGCAAACATGTGGAAGGGCTGGAAACAAACAAGAAGCATTTATCAAGGACAAGGTCACCAAGAAAGTGGGATTAAATTCTTGCAAAAATCTGGCCATTTCAGAGGAGAATATAGATTTCCTAGTTACAAGTCACCTGGCCACCCAGCTAATTACTCCAGCTGCTGCTGCCTCATTTTAGGAGATAATTAAGAAAAGTAAAAGTGCACGCGCGCACACACTCACTCACTCACTCACTCACTCACTCACTCCTGGCTCTCCCTGCCTTCCCCCAGCCCACAGGGCAGTGTAGCTAACAACCAGTGAGCAGGGGCTTGTGCCAGGTCCACCTGGAAACTGCTGCATCTTTAAGTTGGAGGACAGGTCTCATCTGTTCAGTGACACAAAAGGTGCCGCCTGTCGGGGCTCTCTCTTGGTGTTTGTCAGGACTAATGAGGCGATGTTTGGAAAGGGCTTGAGCCCTTCCAACCAAAGGCAACCACGACACCTTTTCAAAGAATGATTTATGTCCAGCTTTACCCAAATAGGAACCAAAAGAGGGTTTTCTGTTTTCTCATCTTTAGAGCAGATGAATTCAGCACCTGGATCCTTGCTTTGGGGCATTTCAGAAGCTTTAGAATCTGCCTTATTAATTGCTCTGTCACCCTCTACTGTGAGGGCAGTGTTTCCCCTCTCTTTCTGAGACTCAGAAAAAGGTTACCTCAAGGTCGAATCTGTGCACCCTTGGAGGAATTGGACCAGTTCCAAAGACTTGGGTTCCCTTCACCATTGCTCATGGTGAGAACAATGCCCCTCGGCCTGAACCTCTTCCCCACACACTTATAAATCTTGTGGTGATTTAGCGCCCTTAATGCTTGATGCTCCCAAGCTGTGGTAATTTGAGCCAAGTATACTTTTTAGTCTGATCCAATATACCTGTGGTTATGCCACCCACCAAGAGGTAGATAACAGCCCTGTTTCCTACTTCTCATGGGCACATTTTCCATCTTTGATGTTCCCCTTATGTTCTGCATATCCCAAAGGGAAACCTCATTTCCCCAGTCTTCTCCTGATGTTCCTATGTGAAATACTGTTTCCCTGAAAATAAGACCTAGCCGGACCATCAGCTCTAATGTGTCTTTTGAAGCAAAAATTAATATAAGATCCGGTCTTATTTTACCATAATATAAGACTGGGTCTATAATATAATAATATAACATAACATAACATAACATAACATAACATAACATAACATAACATAACATAACATAACATAACATAACATAACATAACATAACATAACATAACATAACATAACATAACATAACATAACATAACATAACACCAGGTCTTATATTAATTTTTGCTCCAAAAGACGCATTAAAGCTGATGGTCTGGCTAGGTCTTATTTTCAGGGAAACAAGGTAATGGGGTCTCCACTCCCTCATTTTCTCAACCTAGGAAGCTTGGGCTCTTCCTTGTCTGTTCCTGCTTGCTCCCCATACATATCAAGGTCAACAGATCCTGCTGTTATCCCCAGAAGATCTCAGGTCCTCTGATGCTTCTATCTATCTCTTGGAGTAAAAAACTGCAACAGCTCCTGAGGCTGACCGCTTTCTCTGGGTGCCTGGGCCTGGGAGTCTCACAGTTTGAGTTTAAGCCCCAGATTTGCTACTTAGGAACTTCACAACCTCAGGTAAGTTACTTTGAGGCTGGAAGCCTCACTTTGCTCATCTATAAAATGGAGATAATGACAGACCCACTGCATAGGCTTGTTGTGAGGATAAAATCGGATAAGGCGTGTGAAGGAGTTGGCCCAGTACCTGCCACAGAGTAGGTGCTCCATAAACAGCAGCCGTTATTTATTATGCTCTCTACGAGTGCTTCTCAGACGCCCGCTTGCTGCACAGCTGCCTGGAGGGCTTGGAGGAATACAGGTTCCAGGGCGCCACCCCGTAGCTCCTGATTCAGCAGGTGCAGGGCAGGGCCTGAGGATCTGTATTCGTAAAGAGCTCCTGGTGAGGCTGATGCTGCAGCCCCATGGACCACCCTGGGCTGTGGACAAAGTCACGTCTGCCTGTGTCTCTGGCTCCTTCTGTCCGCATAGCTTGGCAAGGCCCATGTGGTCCTGTTTTTCTCCTGGACCCACGCACCTCTCTAGCCTACTCACACCAGACTGCTCCCCATCTAAGCAGTTGACACCCCACAGCCCTCCAGGCTTCCTTGCAGTTTGAACTGCCTCACTGCTGGAAAAGTTCCCTCCTTCTCTTCACTGCCTTGTGAGCGTCTCCCCCTCGAGGCTCAGATGCAGGGCTTCCTCTTCTCTGAAGCCTTTCTGGCTTTTCCTCTCAGCGCCAGTCCCCTCCCTCCCCCACGCTCTGCTTCCCACTCAGACTTCCTCGTGGTGTTCACTGGGCTCCGAGCAATGATCTGTATGGACGTGCCTGTCTCCCCCACTGATCAGTGTTCTCCTCCGGGCAGGGCCCAGTTCTTGTTTGTCTCTTTGTCCCCAGGGTACACATAGCTCCTAACTCATGGAGAGGGTCAGTACTGTTTGTTGAATGAATAAGAGAAGGAATGAACCAGCAGCCTATCTTCTAGGAAAATCACAGCCTATTGGGTAGGATTGTGGGGTGCTCTGGGGCTACAGACATGCTCCACAGCCCCCAGCTTCCAGGAGTCCATCCCTGGCATTTAAGGAAAGAATGTCTTATTCCTACAACTCTAAACTCCCTCTCCCTTTACATCACTGAATTGTCCTAACATTATTTTCTCCACTCACAAGTGGGTGATTAAGACTAGAGGAGAAGAAGTGACTAGCAAAGGTTTTGTGGCTCAGAAGTGAGAGTCCAGCTCAGGTCAGCTTGGATACAAAGATCGCCCCAACCCCACCAAACATGCATGTGTGTGCACAAGCACTCACGTACACACAACACACACACACACACACACACACACACACACACACACACAGATACACACACACCTCTAGCAATTATTTCTTTATGGAGGTTAAGGCTGGCAGTCAGTTCTAGAAGGGTCTTGCCAGAGTGTTCCCTAATGGCAGTTGAGTTGGTTTGGTTACTTGTCCAGGGTTACCCTCACCAGGCTTCAACTCTGGGCTTGGAGCTTCCAACATCTTCCTGGCCCCAGCAGCAACCCAGGAGGCCCAGAAAGGCAGCAGGAGGGCAACTTCTGGGCCAGTTCTGGAGACGGAGACAGGAGATCAAAGGGACGGGAACAACCTGCAGAAAGACCTGGTGACTGAACTACATTTTAGCTATAGTCCGTGAGGAATAAACCCCAGAGCTACGATGACAGTGGTAATGATGACAGTGTTTGGGTGCTTTTCATGTACCTGACACTGTATCCTGGACTTTGCATATATTTAACCCTCACAGTAATCCGGTAATATAGGGATTGCTATTATTCCTGTGTAGATGAGGAAACTGAGGCTCAGCAAATTTAGATCACTTGCTCAAGATCACACCGCTAAGCAGGAAAAGCTATGTGGAAAAGACAGATCCTTATTGCCATCTTATTGCCATGGCAAGTGATGAGACCCAGTGTTAGGAAGCAGAAGAAACGAAAAGACTTAGATTTCAGTGACAGCTTTATTCCATCTCTATTGACCATTTCACACAAGCCTGAGGGCACAGAGACTCTAGAGTCCAGGATTCTAGACTGGCTGAGATGGAAAGGCTGGGCCATCATCTTAATCAAACCTACTTTGCACACATGTGGCCAGGTTGAGACACAGAGAGGGCTTGGTATGGGCCTAATATCACACACAGCTTATGAGGGAGCGTCTGAGTTGGGCCTATAATCCAGCAGAGCTTTCTCCATCCCTTCCTCATACAAAAGTGTACTGGGGCACCTATACTAGGCCAGGCACTCATGATTTTGAGATTATTTCCCATTGGCCCCTTTCACCCTGACAAGGCTCTGAAATAAGAAGTTCAACGGTGAAGTTCATTCAGACATCAATGGAGAGGTGAGGTGGGCAGGCACCTGACACAAGCCCAGGGATTGCTGCATTGTCTACACTTATCGTCTGGTTAGTAACAGGGGTAGAAGCATATTTTGACCTTTGGCAAGAATGACTTTTCTTGGGTGGCTGTTTCCCTGCATTCTTGACACCTCCAGATGACCCATAGCAAGGAATGACGACCAGGGTCACGCTCTGCTCACACATAAAATCTCGGGGAAATCTGATAGCCTCATTTGATATGCCAGGTATTAGCTGAATGGGACTGGCAAGTGATGGAACCTCTCTGAGCCTCCATGTACCCGTCTTTAAAATGGAGATAAATGAAGTACCTGCCATGCCTACTTCACCAGGCTGTTAATGTGAGTCAGAGGGGTTGGTATATGTAAGGAGGGCTTCGTGGAGCCAGGGTCACATACAGGTTGTTAACGTGACCATTACTGCCCTTGGGCCGCTGGAAGCAGCCAGTTCAGGAACCCATATTTCTAAGACAGGGCACGATAGGGCAGGGTGGATGTGGAGGCAGAGGAGAGGAAACCACACCTATACACTCGTTGGGCCTGTGCCTGACACTCCATCAGGCACCTTCTATTCATGCTCTCATTTGAGCAGCACTGTGACCCTATGAAGTGGGTATTTGTAGTGCATTCTATGGTGGCCCCCCAAAGATATATCCATGTCCCAACCCTGGGAACCTGTCAATTTTACCTTATCTGGAAAAAGGGTCTTTGAGATGCAATTCAGTTGAGGATACTGAGATGAGATCATCTTGAATCATCCAGGTGGGTCCTAAATCCAATGACAAGTGTCCTTATAAGAGACACGAAGAGGAGAGACTCACGGGGAGAAGAGAAAAAGGCTGTGTGAAGACAGGGGCAGAGATTGGAGTGACGCAGCCGAGGATCACGAAGCTCACTAGTGATCTAAGCCAAGGGACCCCTGGAACCACCAGAGCTGGCAGAGATGGGAAGAGTCCCCCTTAGAGCCTTCAGAGGGAGTGCAACCCTGCCAACACCTAGATTTTGGACGTTTGGCCTCGAGAACTGTGAGAGAATACATTTCTGGGCATTAAGCCACCCAGTTTGTGTTCACTTGTTATGGCAGCCCTAGGAAACTAATACAGCATTATGTTTACCCCCTTAACAAATGAAAAAAACTGGATCAGAGAAGTTAAATGCCTTCTTCAAAGCCATCCAGCTAACAACGAGCTACAGTTCAAGCTCAGGCTCACCGGACTCCAAAGCTGGGACTCAGCCCCCCTTCAAGTAGTGGGAGTGTTTGAGGGATGTAGAGGCAGGTCTCCTAAGATGAGGAACTAGACTTCCTAAGCTGAGGAAAGATGGGAAGTGGCCCTTTCAGTTCTGAGGCAGATCTTTCAAGCCAGAGAATTCCCTAGGAGAAACGACTCCACCGCAAATCCCACACAGGTGGTGAAGGGAGGAATGTAAGGGTAGTTTTGGTGGTTGGATGTTCAGAGATGGTATCAAGAGCCATGGTTTTGGGGCACACTGGTTCAGCAGCTTTTGGGGACAGAGTCCCAGAGAGCAGATTCCGGGCTCTCGACCTCACGTGGGAAGGTGCTGGCTCTGGTAGTAGATGGCCATCAGCTGTGGCTAGTTGGCCATCAGCTGTAACCAGTAAGCCATTGGCCACTAATATAACTGCCGCGGCTACGCTAGCAAGTGCGGATTGCAGCTAGCACGGTGGGTTGATTGGCAGAGAAGCAGATGGCGGATTGTGGATGAGACGGTTAGCAAGCGTGGTTAGCAAATGTGGATTGCGGCTAGCAAGTGTGGTTAGCAAGCGGACTGTGGATTGCAGATCATGTGGATCCTACTTCCTGTGTCTCGCCCGGCCGCCAGTGAGACTGGGGTGCAGGAAGACCCCCTGTTGGGGTACTGGCGGATGTTTGCTTTTGTGTCTCGACCAGCCACCATCGAGAATATAGTGGTATGACTCCCGTATCTATGGCTCCGTGGATGTTCCTTTTTGGCCTCACCATATCCTGTGTTCTTGTGCCGGGAGCGGGACCAGAGACATTGCATGACACAGCTCATCCACAGGGGGACCTGGGCAACAATCCGCCAGCCAGTCTGAGCTTGGAAAAACACGATTTCTCCTTCCACCTTTTTTTTCTTTTTTAACACAAGCCAGGCTGGAAGGGGCCTCAATAAGGAAGGAAAGCAATAGGAAATGCCTTTAGAAAATGAGATTTTTCAGAAAGCATATCATGGCATTCTTGTTGCAAGGGCTTGGGCCCTGCAATTTGAAATAGGAAATCGGAGAAACCAAAGGCAGCCAATGAGAGGACAGTGTAGAGGCCCTCTCCGTTCAGAAGCCAGCTGTGGTGATAAGGCTGGCAGCTGTGGATATGGAGCCAAGTCACATGGAGGCCAGTTGAGCGAACAGTGGGTGTTGATCCAGAGCAGAGCAGTCTTGGACAGAACATGAGAGTTTTCCTCACACAACTGAAGGTCTGTCATGAGGCAGGGGGAACAGGTGCATTCTGAGGGGGCCCAAAGGGACACACTACAACCATTGGGCTGGATACATCATAGGTGGCAGTAGAATGAAAGGTTAAAAGCTCCCAAGCAGGGGAAATCCCAGTTTCACCTCTTACTAACTAGGGAAAGTGATTTAAGCTCTCTGTCCTCTGTTTTATCATCTGTACAATGGGAGTAATAGTCATAACTTCCCTGTAGAGTTATTGAGAGGATTACATTTTATTAAATATCAAGTTCCCGGAAGAGTATCCGGCATATAGTAATCACCCTGTAGATCCTAGCTATTTTTATCTTTACTTAGAGAGGTCAAGGAAAGCTTTCTAGTGGACACTGAGCTGCGATTGAAAAGATGGGGGTAAGCATTTGAGACATGGAGGCAAGTGGGTAAGGTCACAATAGGCAGAGGGACAGCAAGCACAGAGACAAGCAGAGACGCACGTGAGTGTGTTTGTTCCAGGGGGTGTAGAGTTCCAAAAGGAAAGCAATGAGAGATGGGGCTGGAGGGGTTGGTCGGGCCAGTGCATGGAGGGCTGGGGTGTCTGAGTTAGGAGTTTGGACATTGTCCTGTAGGTCAGTGCTTCTCAAACTTGAGTCTGCATCAAAATCACCTGCGGGCTCATAAGAACACGTGGCTGGGCCCTACCCCAGAAATTCTGATCCAGCGGATCTGGGGTGGGGCCTGAATTTGCATCTCTAACAAGTTCCCAGGTGACCCTGGTGCTGGTTGGTCCAGGGACTACACTTTGAGAACCATTGCCACAGGTGGCAAGGGCAACTGGAGGATTGAAGGCAGATTCAAGGTGAGGTTCAGGGGCGGCTTTCAGGGGAAAATGCACTCAGTTTTGTTGCTCTTGAAGCCACACTGGTAGCCACCTGAGACCAGAGTGGGAGATTGTTGGAAACGGAGTTGCAGGAGCTGACATCTTCTGTTCTCTGATGATGGCAGTAGCATACAGGTTGGCAGGACCCAGGGAAGAAGCGTCCAGCAGGCTGTCTCAGAGGGCAGTGGTCTGGCTGGGTGCCACTCCAGGCAGTTTCACACTTTATTTTCCTCTTTCATGAAGGGTAGGTGACCTTCTTCCTGGGAATCCCAGGATATAGAGCAGAATCCAGAGAGCAAAGGAAAACCTCACAACTGCAGCTCCTTCCAAACCCACGGCTGCCACCCACCTGGGGCTCTGTCAGTAACTGCTGGGGCAGCACGTGGTTTCCTGGGGTCGCTGAGGAAGGGAGGACAATTATCAAGGCCGCATCCCACCCCTTCTCTGTCAGTGCTGGGGGAAAAACAATATTTAGTTAGTTAAACACCCGGCTATGGTTTCGTTTGAAAAGCTGGCTTTGATTAGGAGACTGCAGGGGTTGATTTATGAGGACAGATGAAAAAAAAGAACAAGCATAAATGTGTAGAACTCACCCAAATGATGACTAAGGGGACATAGAATAGACAGAGTCCTTGCAAACAGAGACGGAAATGACTTATTAAGCTTTTAGGTCCCATCTTGTGTTCATGTAGTCACAGTTCCTGATGATATTCTTTCAAGATTTTTGTCTAGACTGGTTTTGAAATCAGGGCTGCATCAATTGGATTGAGGTGCATATTTTTTCAAGATGATTCTCACCTCTGCAAACAAGTTTTTTCCCGTGTGTGTGTGTGTGTGTGTGTGTGTGTGTGTGCATATATAAAATATATGCAATATATAAGCTATATATATGAGTGTGTGTGTGTGTGTGTGTGTATATATATATATGCAATATAGTTTTCTTTGCTTCCTGGTGACAGGCGCTTGTGAAGGGATGTTTATTAGAGCATTGCTTGAAAATGAAAAACTAAAAACAGTCTACAGTGTCCATCCATCAATGTGGGGGTTTGATTAGATAACCCATCACTCCCCCAGACTATGGAATTATATGGGAAGGTTTACAAGAACATGGTCTTTTTGCCATGTGTGTACGTGCAGCCATCTCAGGTGCAAATAGTAAGATTCAGGGTAGTGTATCTGGTTGATTGCTTGAGTGCAAAACCACACACACACACACACACACACACACAGTTGCCTATTTCCCCTATGAACATACACGGATATAAACTCGTAGACAAAGGCTTGGAAGGATGCACATCAACATGAGCCTCTGGGGAGTCCTGTTTATCATGTTTGTATTGTTTGCATTGAGAATGTATTGACGCAGTACTCGTGTAATTAAGACATCATTAGAAACAGAACCAAATCCTTACTCTGAACTCCTATGATAAGAATGACAAGAACTGCAACCCTCGCCCTCCATACCTTTTTCCCAGGACCTCGGCAGTGTCCTCTGACTCTTTAGCCCCTTGGTATCTGCCTCTTGTCTTGGGCCCCTGATGATGCTCACCTATGAGCTTGCCCCCTGTGAACTGCTCGTCATGACTTCACCTGGCCTTGGCCTGATCCTCACAGCTCACCTCAACTGACCCCAAGCAGAGTTGTCCCCAGAGCTCGGTCTCTGAGAGAGCCTGTGTTACAGCTCTTCTTGTAGACTGGCTGTTTCAGTTTTGCACAGCCCCATTTCTCCTTGCCTCCTTCTTTGCCTCCCCTTCTTTCTCTCTTTTGTGGGGTTGGGGTGAGACAGTATGAGCCACACCACCATACCAGGTAACACTCCAAAGATCCCACCGTACCAGGTCTCTGCAGAGCACTGGCCCACCTTGTTCTCTCTTCCTTTAAGATGCAGCCCTCCTCTCCCTGGCCCACTGCCTAGAAAGTTCTGGGCAGTTGTTCCTTCTGCACTGATTCCAGAATCTCATTTCTGGGAGGTCTGGCCTGGTGGTGCCCACAAGTCCATGGTGGGCACCCAGGAGAGATCTCCTTCCGGGACACTCACAGGATCATGTTTTTCCACTGCCCTCAGTCATCTAGCCAAGGAATACGCTAGCTAAAAGCACCTTGGTTTTCTCATTTGTAAGTTGAGAAGATTGGTTTCGATGGTTTCTGAGCTTGCTCCCAGCTCTGACGTCCAATGTTTCACTTCATGCCTTTGTTGGTGCTCACCTCTCCAGGGTGGCCCTTGGACCACGTTATTCCATTCCCACGACAACTCTGTGGAGTTGACAGGGTAGCTCATATTTCTCCCATTTTACAGCCTAGGAAAATAAGGCTTTGAGATGGCCAGACACCCAAGGTCGTTTAGCTGGCATTGGGACCTCGGCAGGTGTTTGCACATACAACATCTGGAAAGAAACTCAAGAGGAATAAGAGCTTCTCTGGTAGATACAGGGGAAAGCATCTTCCCAGCAGAGGGCAGAGGGCAGAGCAGCACACAGAGTTGAAGTGGGGTGTGCCCTGATTAGCTCAATGAGGCTGGAGCAAGGGGTGTGGGAAGGAAGTGGAAGGAGAGGAGGCTGGGCACCTTTTCCGTCTCCTTATACCTGGTGTTAGGTTAAGGTTTGCTCCAAAAGACGCATTAGGGCTTATGTTCAGGGGATGTCATCCTGAAAAATCATGCTAGGGCTTATTTTCCGGTTAGGTCTTATTTTTGGGGAAACACGGTAAATAAGTTTGCCTCAAATACTTCTGCCTCTGGGAAGCCCTCTGGGCAGTGATGTTCTGGTAAATGTTTAACAATAGTTCCCCCCACCAAAAAAAAACAACAACACACAACCTTTATTTACAGTTATTTACATAACTGATTACCAGCTATTCCCACCGTGGTGGATTTCAAGTTAGCTATGTGGTCACTGAATACTTAGTTAAGAAGAGTTGGCTCCCGGAAGCCAGTAAAAGCCACCTCACTGAGTCGCTAATTCTTTTCTCTTCAACAGAGGGTTGCCCCGCTGACTTAGCAACTATCACGTTGCTGAAACCGTCTGTAAATAAGTCTTTTATACTGGAATGTGTCAGTTTGTCAAAGGCAGTATCCGTTTGATTAAGTGATTTAATGATGATTAAGTGAATTAAATCTGCTATTAAAATGTGTAAAAGCACATAAAGTACTTTGGAATAGTTCTGACACTAGGAAGTGCTATGTAAGTGAAAGCCGTGCCTGAGGTACTAGCTCTCTTCCAGTCTTGCAGGGAGCACTGATAGCGCTCAAGGTCATGCCTATTGAAGGGATGATGAACTCTAACCCAAAAGGGCACACAGGCTTTACTTTTCTTATTCTGCTGCTTTTCACAGACCACCCCTTAATCCAAACTAATTTAAAATTCTATGCAGCTTTTTGGTTTCATGGGGGGAAAACCCTCCCACTCAATGCCTATGGACAACAAAGGGCCTCCAAATCTATTCTCTTGATAATGGACAGGACTAAGTCCATTGCACAGGACTAAGTCATTGGGGAGGTGGATTTGGATTCTAATGGGGGCTCCACCATTTTTTTGGCTGGGTTTCTGAATGAATTGCTGCACCACCCTGAGCCAAATCCCCTCATCTGAAAAAGGAAGATGATGACACGACCTTTCTTAGGGTTAATGAGACTAATACATGAGTTTGGGAACCTGGGCTGTTCTGTTTGCTTCCTATCCCGCGATCTGCGTACCGTCATCATCTGCCCTGCTCCGTTGGCACCCAGGAGGCTGGCCGATACAGCACTCCTTGCCCTAAGCCGTCCCTTGCCAAGCCTAATGCCTAGGCACGTAAGAGAGGCTTGTTAATAATATTAGCAGCCACCGTTTATTAAGGGCTGAAGTTGAACTAAACCCTGTGCCAAATGTTTTTTTTTCTCAAGTGCATTATATCATTTAATCCTCACAACAGCTCTGTGTGGAAGGTGCTAATTATGATACCCATTTTGCAGATGAGAAAAGGAGAGCTCAGAGTTGTTAGTGATTTGGTAAGTCATCAAGCTGGCAAGCAGGGAGTCATGATTCAAATTAATTAATGCTAATCACACCATTATTTGGTGAGCAGGGACCAAGTCTTAGACTCAGAGCCACACTGCAGAGTTGTGTACCGGGAAGTGCTGGACAAACTCTTGCTTGTGGGTGAAGGCTGTCAGTTCAGAGCCCTAGGTTTCTGCATCATTGTTCCTGGAAGTTCTCCTTCTGGCGTCAGGGCCACCCTTGCCTCCACAGACCCTGGCCTCTTGTTTAGCGTGTCTGGGCTGCTATCTGTTCCCAAACAAACCCCAGTGGACGGAGTTTCCTCTCATTACCTCTTGCCCATATTTCTAGCCGCTTGGAGCTGCTGGAACAGCCGCATTGTCGCTCCTCCACCCTCCTGGTCACCCACACCCACTGGTGTTTACAACATGTCTCTAGCATCTGCGAACTTCATTAGAGCCGGAGCTACACCCTCTTCCTGCTCATTGGTGCAGACTGTGTATGCGGCCAGATCGCACATGGCTCCCCAGGGTGCCTGCCAGACACTTCCACCAGCCAGGCCAGATCTCCTTCTCTGGGGACCCCTGGCCAAGCCATAATCCAGAGCTTGTGTCTCTGTAGGAGAAACATTCCTGGTACCAAGGCCACACTCCGTTCTAGTTTGTGGCTCTGGTTGGCACGATTTGGACAGTGGCTTAGAAGAAGTATTAATTTTGGAGTCAGGAACACCTGCCACTTATTATCTCTGTGATGTTGGTCCAGTTGCCTAGCTTCTCTGGGCCTCCGGTTCCTGATGTGTAGAACTGAAGATAAATAGGGCTGAGGGTGGAAGTTATTACAGAGAAAGCTCCTGGCACATCTTAGGTGTAAAATTCTCTCTCTCTCTCTCTCTCTCTCTCTCTCTCTCTCTCTCCCCTCCTCTCCCTCTCCTCTCTCCTTCTCCCTCCCTCTCTCTCTCTCTCATTTCTAAAGACCACTTTGAGGCTATCAAAGATCAAATAGTGTAGAGTATATTGTGATTTATTTGTTTATTTGGGGAGTGCTATCTACTAGATGTTGATGTTATCAGAGATTAGAAGGATAATTACCTTTATTTTATAGATGAATATTCTAAGGTTCAGAGACTTTAAATTAATTGTTTTCACGGTCGTCCAAATAACAGATTGGGTTTGCAAGCAACTCGAATTTAAACTGACTCTTTATTTTCAATTTCTCTTGTCATTTTTAAAGAATGAAAATAAGCAAGCAAGTGTTATAAGCCAAATGAAATCATCTTTATTCTTGTAAAAAGACAGCTGCCTTTGCTCTTTGCACTGATTCTTCTATAGCCATAGACTCTCTTGCTAATATCATTGTCATTTGTGACTTCATCACACCACTATCCAATTCTCTCTGCTCCTTGGGTGAAATGAGCTTTCTAAACCCATTTTGAGATATCACCTATCAAGGATGGGATTCCGGAAGCTGCACTGACATTGGGCTGATACCGGAAAGCTTCTTGCATAGGAAACAAGTCAGGACTTAAGTCTAAATATGGGGATGCCTTGGATAACAAAATAGGTCTGAAGGTCATTGTCATTATTGTTCATTTTCTTCTTCTTAAGCTCAGAAGGTGACAAGTGTTTAAAAGTGTTTTCCTCCTACACCATCCTTTTATTGAGAATAAAGAGCATGGAAGCTTTGGGCTGTGAGCTTGCACCCACCACCATGTTGTGAGTTCCTTGCTGGCACACTGGGCCTTACTGATCTCTACACACCTTTGTGGCCCCTTCCCATAGTGCTTTGCACACAACTGCAGGCAAACACGAATGAGCAAACATTTACTGAGCAGTCTGTTTGTTCTCTGTATTATGTTGGGTACTTTCACATGAGAAAAATAAAAGTGACTTGTCCCAGGCCACACCAATAGTGGTAGAGGCTGACTCTGAACCCAGCTGAACCTTCTGACTCCATATTTAGTGCTCTTTCCTTTATATCTCAGCTGCCGCTCAGTATCTCCATTAATGATGATTATTGAGCAAGATTTAAATGTCTTTTCTTTCAAAGGTTGCCAGCAGTGTTGTATATGCTGTTGGGGGAAGGAGGGTGAATGAAGAAGGCATGATCCCTTTTCACAGAAAGGATTATAATGAGCTTCAGCTGTCTGGGTGGTTCACTCACCATGTGAGAGTAAAGAGGATCAAAGAGAGCAATGTGTCACCATGGGAACTGTCCCAGTTTTATAATCTTCATTTTTCAAAGGCCTGAATATGAACACATGGAAAGCAGGAAAAATTCGGTGAATGGGAAGTGATGCAGGCTAATGATTTAAATACAAGTTTTGAAGAGGGAAATCAGAGAGTGGAGAAATATTTTGAGCAGATTTATAAATTGCTGCTCAACTCACTTTTCAAGGATGAGTAACAGTTGGCTGCAGGTGAGAAGGAGAATTATGGTCCATATTTGGAAAAGATGCATTGAGATCATGCTTCTTGCCCAAAAGATATAGCAATGGCCTTGCTCAAGGAGAAATGGAAGAAGCTTCTGTAGGACAGCCACTTACCTGAGTGGGAGATGCCTGGAATTGCTTCTGAAAGGAGATAGGAGCAGAGATGACATTGTGGAGGGAGCTTGTCAGATTGCAAAAAATGGCCACAAATTATTCCCCACCCACTATGTATATCTCTTTGCCTGTGACTGCAATTCCTGTCATCAGGAGGTGGGATTTCCAGTCCTGGAATAAGGACTTGGACATGTGACTTGTTTGGTCAGTGAGATGCTAGCAAATGTGACAGAGGCAGAGGCTTGAAAAATGCTTCAGATTAGGGACAGCCCTATGCTGCTGCTTTTGGTTACACTGAGACCACCACCATATGAATAAGCCTAGGCCACCTGCTGGGTGATGAGAGATACATGGCCTGGTTACTTCCATCACCCCGTCTGACAGCTAGACAGACATGTGTGAGGCTGTTGATGGCCAACTGACCTCAAATGAGTGGGCCCCGTTGATCCCAGATAGAGCCAAGTTGAGTTGTCCCAGCTATCTCAGCCCAAACTTCTGACTCGTAGAGTCATAAGTGAATAGATGGTTGCTTTAAGCTGCTAAGTTTTGGGATGATTTGTTATACACTAAAAACTGACGGATACATGGCGCAAACACCAAATGGGAAAAGAAAACTGCACTCATGAGGTAGGTGTAGAACAGATATTGGCAACAAGCTTACAAAGCTTCAAGTATTTACTGGCTCGCTACAGAAACAAATTGATGTAGGATATAAACAATGGGGCTTCAATGACAAACCTTCGTTCAAATAGAAGCACATAATTTAAGAATCCTGAAATGAATATTGTTGATTTTCTAGTTATTAAAAAATGACATGTGCTCACTATAAAAAAATGCAAAACTTTAGACACTATGGAAAAGCATAAAAGAGTACGTGTACATTCAGAGATAACCTCTTGCAACTTTGAAACATGTCCTCCCAAACATTTCTCTTTTCCTATGTATGTTTTTTCTTAAAAAGAAATTGAACTAATCATACTTTTTCACTTAATATGTCATTAATATACAGTAATAATTATGGTACTACATCATCATTTTCAATGTCTACATTGGATTTAGTTGTATAAAGACTATCATATATTGATTACCCGATCCCTCATTGTTTTAATGTTTAGCTTGCTTCCAATTTTTCACCACCTCGATCACTGCTATGACGAATGATGAACATATACATATACATACATATGACACTTGTAGGAAATCATCCTCGAAGTCAAATTGTGGAAGACAGTGCATAATGAAACAATAGATAGAAGTGAAATTTTGGTGTCAAAGGTTATCCACATTTGCTGTTTATATAGCTATCCCCCAGTTGCTTTCTAGAAACTCTGTATCAACTTACATCCCTACCAATAATGCTTAGAAAAAACTATGTGCTTTTGACCTGCAAAGTAGACCAGAGCATAGAGGAAACAGAGAGAGGAATTCATCTACGTTTGTTCTACAAATGCAAGTGGGGTAACCTTGGGAGAAAATGACCATGTCATTTCAGAGTTTTCAGCTGCTCAAGGGGACAGTGAAGATGATGATTGGATGACTCAGGTTCTGTAAAGCTCTTCACGGGTAGAAAAGATGAGCCCAGTTGAGGGTGATGCAATGTCAAATAGAGATAGATGTCAAGTCCTGCATCTGGCCCTGAGTAAGCAACAGTATCATATCACTACATGGTGGGGACCCAGTGGCTTAACAACCAGCCATGTGTGAAAAAGACCAGGGAGCCCAATGTGTGTCACCAGGAACATGTGGTGCCATCAAAGCTAATGACACCATTGGCTGCACGGCATCTGGAGAGGAGTGTCCTGTTCTACTCTAGGCTGGAGGAACCATATCCACATCACTGAGTTCCATCCTGGCTATGGTACTGTAAGGGTGATCTAGGTAACCTGGGGTAGGGGCTTCTGAACAGAGAAGGAGGGACTCCAGTTCTTTTCGTTTAAGCAATATTGAAAGAGTTGGGAAGGCTTAGCTTAGAAAACAAACAAGAGAGTCAGGAGAGACATTAAAAATTTTTTCAGCATTGGGGTTTTCAAAATAAAAATATCTTTATTATTTTTTAAAATTAGAGGTAATCAGCACAAAAAAGGAGAACACAAGCCAAAAGGGGTAAAAAGAAAAGAGAATCACCCTGAATTGTATTCCAAGAGGAATGCCATTAACATCTTGAAGAACATACTTTCAGACAGCACTTTGCAAATTCATACACACAAAATATGCATGCATTTTACATCAATGATATACTAATTTTTTTCTCACTCAATAGTATGTAATGAACATATTTCTGTGTCAACTAGGTCATCCTATTTAATGGCTGTTTAGAATTTCATTGTATGGTTTTATCATAACCAATTTCTTATTGGTAGAAATTTGGTTAAGTATTTCTGCTGGTATAAATACACAATTTAATAATATCTTTGACTTATTGTACAATTGGTTAATTACCTTCTTAGGATAAATTCCTAGAAGTAAAACTTCTGGATCAGAATATTTGCACAGTTAAAATTTTGATATTATGCTGTCCTCCAGAAAGATTGACCAATTTACACTCCAGTTATCTTGGTTTCATTTATGTTTCTTAGGTTACTTTGGTGTCTTTGAATACATTTTTTAATATGTTTAGTACCATTGCATTTCTTAATTTATAAATTGCCAGTTAATATCCTTTACTCATTTTTGTTTTGAATAAATTTGTATGAGTTTTTTGTAGGTGTTATAACACTTTATTTCATATATATATATATATATATATATATATATATATATATATATATATATATATATATATATAATCACATATATTCCCCCTCCCCGCCGTGTGCGAATTAAACTTCTTTATGTGGTTTGTTTATTTGTTTTTGCTAACTAAATTTTTCAATTTTCAGTAGCCAATTCTATTCATTACTTTCATCCTTCAATATTTTTAATGGTTGTCATGTGTAATAGGATTAGACATTTACTCAGTTTATGAAGAAGACAGAACCAGTCCAATGGGAGAAAAGTTGCAGTGTGTCAGACTGCAAACCACACATAATAAACAACTTTCTTCCAATTAGAACTGTCAAATGTGGAATGCATTGGCCTGGAAGGTAGTGAGATTTCCCATAATTAGGGACTATCAAGCACGAATTGCACGACCACCTGATAGTGAAGCTGTACCGGGTGAGGCCAGACGGGTTCTGGCATCCTTAATTATTTACAAGGCAGATTTTTCAAATGGGATGACAATCATTTGATTCTACTCATTTTTCCCAGAGAACTTGTTTCAAAACTGTAACACCATCTGCAGTGTGGGCTTTCCAAGAGCAACTGGACAAAAGCTGATGTGGCAGAGCTAGCAGCTCTAAATTAAAATAGTTCTGAACCGCTGATTATTATTAAAAAGCATACCAGAAGGAAGCTAAGGGTCATGTGGTTGTCATTCATGAGTTTTACTTTCATCACCATACATCACCTTGCAGCCACAGAAATTTCCATGAAACCATATGAAACCCATAGTAGCTGATCTCCCACAGCTAGGGATGAAAATGGGTTTAGGCAGAGCTGACTTCTTAGCACAGGTCAAGCATGGACCTGGCCAAGTCCTAGGATAGCACCAGAGCAAGGTGGTGCTGGGCAAGATGATAGAAGCAATCTGCTATGATGCTGCTAGTGTACATCTGGCAAAACTGAGTTACAGAGAGGGGAGCGGATATCCCAGTAAACACATCTCGGAAAAGTTAGGAGGCGCTGCACTTCTTGATCAGTCTGACCATATCGGTCTTCCAGTTTTGATCTTGGGTTATTGCTTTTTGTTAGCTAAGATTGATGGGGAACAGTTATGGCTAAACTTAGACTTGGGGGCGGCCCAATGGCTCATTTGGTTAGAGCACGAGCTCTGAACAACAGGGTTGCTGGTTCGATTCCCACATGGGCCTGTTACGCCCTCTGCGACTAGATTGAAGACCATGAGCTGCTGCTGAGCTTCTGGAGGGGCTGCCAGATGGCTCAGTTGGTTAGAGCGCAAGCTTTCACCAATAAGGTTGCTAGTTCAATTCCCACATGGGATGGTGGGCTGTGCCCCCTGCAACTAAAGATTGAAAACAGTGACTGGACTTGGAGCTGAGCTGCGCCCTCCACAACTAGATAGAAGGACAAAGACTTGGAGCTGATGGGCCCTGGAGAAACACACTGTTCCCCAGTATTCCCCAATAAAATTATTTGAAAAAAACCCTCAAAAACAAAAAAAGTTAGATTTGGAAGAATGCTCTTACTTTCCACCCATCCATCCATTCAACAGTATATAATGAAGCACTACCATGTGCAAGGCATTGGGAATATAGCAACGAACAGGAAAGATAGCAGCCCACAGCCTAGAGGGGAAGACAACTTGAAACCACCCTATGACAACATAGGATAGTGAAAGGTCTGAGGTATAGGATGCTTTGGTCGTTCATGTCCATGACATCAAAATTTGTCCAGAGGATCAGGAAAGGCCTTCTGGGAAGACTAAACTTAAGGAGAGATTCAAAGAAGGAGGAGGAGAAATTGGCCATGAGGATGAGAGAAGAGAAAGAAGACGATGGCCAAGTAAATATTTTGGTGAAAGGAGAAGCATGTGCAAGGGATCCAAGCCAGAGAGAAATTTAGATTTCCACATCTCTGGAGTTGTATAGGGCTGCTTCTCATGTGATGTAGTGGAAAGAGCCAGAATTTAAAATACGGCATCAGGTGTTTGGCTTTTAGCCCTGCCAGTTCCTGGCTACATGACCTTGGCAAATAACATAATCTGTCTTAACCTCAATTTTCTCATTTGACAAATGGTGATAATAATACCTACTTCACAGGATTATTCTGAGAATGGGATGAGCTAATGGATATAAAATTGGCCAACATGGGGTTAGGTTTTAAATATCTTAAAGCCTTCATTTTGAAGTTGTCAATGACCAAAATCTATTTCTTTCACCTGGCCCAGATCTTCTTTGCTGTCTGTGAACACGTGTCACCTGGATCAGTTCAGGAGGCTGTTACTATCTCAGTTCCTACTTTGGGTCATTGTGGAGTCAGGCACTGTGAGAATGTGCAAGAAGTATGATGCAAGGATCTAAAGGTGCAGTTTAACTGAGGAGAGAAGGTTAGTCTAAAGTGGTGTCTGTCTTCTACAACGTCTGCTGTCTCCACCTCCATTTAGGCCACGAGCCCCTGCGAGGCAGGTCAAATAGGATCTATAAAATAGGTCCTCTCCTCATTCCCAATGACAAGACTCCCAAGAGCCTTGCGGAGTTGGTTCTCAGCAAAACTTAGTTAGATAGACCCGAAAGAAGTTTGAGAACTTACAGCAGAGTTTAAAGGGTAGTCAACACAGGGTATAGATCAGAGGGATTATGGAAATAAAAATATGTGTAGATCAGAGAAGATTTGTAGAGGGGAGGTTGGAATGTTTCACTTTCGTAGACGCTGCCAAAGAACTTTCAGGGCACTTTATGCTCCTACCAGTGATGTATGAGAAATCCAGTTACTCACATCCTTAGTTGATGTCAGTCTTTTTAATTTTAGCCATTCTGGTGAGGAGACAGTGCTATTTTATTGTGGTTTTGTTTTACATTTTCCTAATGACTAATGATTTTCAGCATCTTTTCATACGATTATTAGAAATTTAAATATCCTTTTGGTGAAGTGCCTGTTCAAATCTTTTGCTCATTTTAAAAAGTGTTGACTGTCTTTTATTGATTTGGAGGAGGTCTTTATTTTTTATCTTTTTAAAAAATTCTATTTTGGTTTTTCAATTACAGTTGACATTCAATATTATATTAGTTTCAAGTGTATAGTCTAGTGGTTAGACATTTATATAACTTATGAAGTGATCCCCCTGATAAATCTAGTACCCTCCTGGCACCATACATAGTTATTACAATATTATTGATTCTGTTTGGGGGAATTTTTAATGTTATGGATACAAGTCCTTTGTTGTATATGTCTACTGCAAGTCTCTTTTCCTGTCTGTGACTTACCTTTTACTCTTCATAGTTTCTTTTGGTAAAAGAAATTCTTAATTTTAATGCAAAGCAGTATGCCAAGTTTTTCCTTTTAAAATGAGTTCTTTTGTGTACTGTTTAAGAAGTCTTTACCTACTCCAAGGTGATGAAGCTATTCTCTTATTTGTTTTTTTCTAGAAGCCTTTTGTAAAGTTTTTACTTTGAAAACATTTCAAACCTAGAGACAAGTTGAAAGACTAGTACCATGAATTCATGTATGCCCTTCACCTAGATTCATCAATTAAAAATTTTTAATAAACTATTTTTTTCTACAAAAAAGAAATGTTTGCATATGGTTAAAAATATCCACTCTGATGGACGATGACAAGTAAATGACAAGTAAACCTAATTGCTCTGACCGGGTCCTCCTCCCCAAAGGCAACTGATATTGTCGCTTTTTTATACATACTTTTACAGATATTTTCCATAGGTATACCTCAATATAGTTATGAATATTCCTTTTACTTATTTACCAAATTGAACATATTAATAAGGTGGTCGTGAACATTGCTGTTTTTATTTAACAATGTATCTCAGTGCCCTTCCCGTAGCTGCCCTTTTGGAAAAGACTGTATTCTTTTTAAGGGCTGCAAATAAGTGCTTTGTATCAAAGCTTTATAATTTAAAGCCACCGATCCCTCCTGAAGGGATCAGTTAGGTTGTGTTTAGTCTTTGCTTGACACAAACAGAGCTGCAGTAAACATCCTTGTACACGGGCCTTCGTGGGAGTGAGCAAGGCAATGGCTTGTTCCAAGGGTATGCGTGTTTACAATTCTGTCAGTTCTGGCCAAATTGCCAAAAAGGTTATTTTGGTTTTAAACCCCCAGCAGCAGCACGTGATGGGGCGTTTCCTCTCTCTGGAGGAGTTAAGGAAGCGGAGAAGAGGAAGGAGAGCACTTATAATGGAAGGAGCAGTATAAACAAAGGCTGAGAGAGCAGTCTCCTAACCTCGGCACTGTTGACATTTTTGGCTGGATGATTCTTTTGTTGTGGGGCTGGCCTTGGACTGCGGGATGATGAGCGGCATCCCTGGCCTCCCTCCCTCTCCCCAGGAGATGCCAGTAAAAAGCCACCCTCTCCCCACCTGAGGCGTGACAACCTAACATGTCTCCAGATATTGGCAAATGTTTCCTGGGGGGAAAAATTCCCGACGTTGAGAACCAAGACTTGGGAGAAAGGATGTCCAAGGATCAGGCTATGGAGTGTGTGTGTGTGTGTGTGTGTGTGTGTGTGTGTGTGTGTATTTTTATTTGGTAAAGTGAGATCACAAAATAACCCCAATGCTTTATTACTAACGAGCAGCTCAGGGCTGGTCCTCTAAGTGCACACAAGTTGTTCATGACCTTGAATCTTATTTGAATCTTGCAACAGCGTGAGAGGGTGTTGATACCTGCTCTACAGATAAGGAAATCAAGGCTCAGGGAGAGACGTAGAAGCCAGTGGCCTCCCCTGGCCCTCAGGTGACAGCACTTGCCATTGCTCTGCTTTGAGAGCCAGCATCACTATTGCAATTTCTGAAAACACAGTGTGGAGCCATTTACATGTATGTTAGTCATTATTTCCATCATCCGTTGAACCTCAGAATAGTCTCTAAGTCATCGTTCTCTCTCTCTCTCTCCTCACGTTTTGGTTTATTTTTGGAAGTGAGATCAATGGGTTGCCCTTTGCTTTCTTTCAGGAAACTCTCTGCTGCGTTTCTAACCACACCCAGGAGTAGAGCGCATGGTTGGACCTTCATAGAACACATGACAGCCTTTCTCCAGCTCAGTTTCCTGATCGACGAAGTGATACCTCTGCTCCCACGCTCTACAGGTCTTGTTGTGTATTACGTTTACTCTTTGGCAGCCATTACTATAATTTCTAACTCATAGGAATAAGTAACAATGACTATAGAAGTTCAGCTTCTAATGAAGTGCTGGTGCATAGTAGGTGCTCAGTAAATGTTTGTTGAGTGACAAAGTGTATAATCACCTGATTACCTAAGAACAGTACTAATCTAGGCAATAGGGAATCTGCCTCAGAGGTCCCTGAACTTTGGAATGCCACTCCAACATTTTCTAAGCCCCTCCAAGCATCAAGATTTGCCAGAGCCAGCAATGCTATCCAGACAAGGTGTTTGGGCCCCGTTTGGACCAGGCCCAACTTGGACCCCACTTTGGCTTTGGTCCCCATCTCTCCCCTTTGGTATCCTTTCCAATCCTCTACCTAGTGCATGGGGTTGACCAGATGCCCCAGAAGAGCCCCACACTTGGCATCTAAGACATGGTCTTAGAGACACATGAACGGAATCTGCTTCCAGGGAAGCCGCCTCGTGAAAGGATCTTTTCTGCTGGTCAGAGAGTATTTATTTTGCAGGATCCAGCACATGAATTTGGGCTGTCAGAATAGTGCTGAAACATGGATTTTGGTGACTGAAATTGTTTATATATACAGAGAACTCACAAAAATATTTGCATGGGCCTCCATATGCCCTCGGGCTAATCCTGTCTAGTGGGTTATCATTCATTCGTTCAGGCCGTCCTTCAGGAGAGTGCATGTCTTCACGTGACCTGCAATGAGGTAGGGTACTTGCTGTGATAAGTGCTATGCTATTTTATTGTTATTATTATTGGCAGTATGACCTCATGCATGGGACCCCAGACAAAGAAGTAATTAATCCAGCTCGCACACGGTGTATGGTTTCAACAGAAGGGAGGTTACCTTTACGGAAGCCGTAGCATTGGAGCTTAGGTCTTAAAGAATACCCAGAATTTCTTCAGGAGGGGCATGCCATTTTCAGGGCACAGAAAATAATTCTAGGAGGCTAAAGGATATGTGGGGGCTGAAGAGAGATGGGAGATAAACTGGAAGGAAGGTGGACCCATAACACAAAGGATCCTGTCACCAGGTTTCTCAACCTCTTTTCTAAAGAAAAGGCCGAGTCACCAAATGCTTTTTAGCCAAGAAATAGATGATCTGTCAGCTACATTGTTTAGAAAGTTCATCCCAGTGGCTGGGTGGAGGTTAGATGGGAGAAAGCAAGATAGGATTCAAGGAAACCCTTCTAGAAGCTCTGGGTAAGAGGGAACCAGCACCTGACTGAAGGTGGCAGCTATGGAGAAGGGAGGCGGTAAGGCCACAGCTGGTGGGACCGCAGTACCGAGAGACCAGGAGACTCAGAGTTGCCATGTCCTCTCCATCAGGGTGGCCTTTTAGCCTTCCTCCCTTTCCTACTCTTCTCGCTTCCGTCTACTCTGCTCAGTTGAGGAAATGGGACAGGCTGAAACAAGATTCTCTCCTGGGCGTGAAGGGAGCTGAGATGAGCAGAACATTGGCAGCCCACCCTCAGGAAGACCTTCCCAGAGATGCTCGTAGAGTATTGTTTTCAGCCTGAATAGAGAAAGGCCTCCCCAAAGCCTTCTGGATTTATCCTGAGGGGCTTCAGGCAGGCTGATCAGTTGCCTCCAGAGTGGCCCATGGACGGGTCCCAGCACGCTGCCGAGCTCTCCTGTGTAGTCTTCCTTCCCCGGCATGTGTATGAGTCCCCATGAGGACCTGTTGCATCTCTGGAAATGACCTCAGTCTTTAGAATATTTGTTCTTTTTGGCTTTTCAAACAATGTCCTCGTTTTGCCAGAGGAAAAGGGAAAGAGACTCTCTAAACGAGCAGGCCGCCCTTTGTTCTGGGCCCATAAATCTGGCGTGAGCACATGTCCGGCCTTCCCGCCCCTCCTGCATCATTGTCTCGTTGCTGATTAATAGGTCAGAGCTAACTTTAAACTGGCATTTCCTGACCAGCCCATCTCCCAGCCCCCCACCCTGCCTGGCTGTTCTTAAAAACCCTCCGTCCGTATTTTAGAACATGACTTCACAGTACCCCATGGGCTCTTCTCCGGGTGGGCTCCCAGGCGACTGCTCTAACTTTGGCCAAAGCTGCCTGCACAGTTCAGGAGTTGGCCCGAGGAAGGGCTCCGGCTGAGAAGTGGGTGTGCGGCTGGATGGGTGCCCTCTCAGGGTGTTTGTGCCCCCCCTGGCCTGGCTCGTCTTGGAAGATCCTCCCTGCGCCCATTGGAGGGGCTGTATATAGAGAGAGTGTGACAATAAATAGGACAGGGTGTTTTGTTTTGTCTATGTCTTTCTTTAATGCTCTGTGAGTTACTGAATTAAATCTCAGCCATGCCAACTGATGTTCTAGAAGAGAAGGTTCCAACATGGAAAGTGCTGCTGATGTTGACTAAGTAAAGCAGGATACAGAAGTTGCGCGTGTTTGTTACCCAGCCATATAGTTCTCACAGTTACTATGCTTCACTTGGGTAACCAGGAGGTGGAAGGGATATATACCTCAAACCTGGCTTCAGTTCTGTGAGTTGTCCTTTCACGCAGGGATAAGCGGTAGCATCTCCACCTATGACTCTAACCTCCGGCTTGTCAACGACCTAGTTGATAAGAATTCCAATAGCATCCCCAGTCTTAGCCAGGTAGGCTGTAATCCGGCTCATTGAAAAACAGCTTCTATGTGTTGAAAACCCACGGCCATCAGGCTGCAGCTGGGGAAAGCTAAAGCATCTTATGGAGGTCATCTCAGGTAGTGAGCTCAACAAGCCAGGATCATCTCCATGTTGCAGGGAAGACATGAAAGTCAGAAGATAGGAAATTGGTTTATAGTCACACAGCTAGTAAATGAGAGTGGAGTGTGAATCCGGGGGTTTCTGAGCCCAGTGGCTGTGTTCTTTCGATTATTCTGCTTTCCTAATGGCCAATTGAGAGTTCAGAAAACATGGGGACCATGTAAAACTCTCAGTGAGTTTAGCAAGAGACCTTCTGCAAGTCCACATCTGGTGTTAACAGAGCCTGATTGAAAGGTCTGGTGGGGAAATCAACCATGCAGCCTGAGGGGGTCTCTCTTACACTCAGTGAATCCACCTTCTTCACTTCACCTTGGGATCTGAGACAGCTGAGCACCTCTGGACCTCAAAGCCTTTCACCGTAGTGACATTGAGGAGAGTAATACACAGAGCTAGTGGTTGATTTCTCTGATTTCCCCACCTTATCAGCTGATCAGGAAAACAGACTTTCCATAAATAAACAAGCCCTGGGAGCATCCAACAAAAATAAACAATGAGTGACCGTTGAGCAAGTCCAATTTAAATTACCTAAAATTCTGGCTTTGGAAAGCCCTGGTTCCTTCCGCATTTCAATCATTAGACTCTTTTGGAATAAAGAGTGTTCCAGATAGGTGGTGATGAAAGACTGAGATACACGTAAGTCATTCACAGGGCATTAAAAAAAAAAAAAAGGCAAAATAAAACATCCTGTTCTACTTATTTTCATATACACTCTCTCCATGCAGTCCCTTTGATTGTATTCAGGTATTATCTTTCAAGGCCAGGGAGGTGATAGTTACTATGAAAATTTTAGAAAAAAGTAGATATACAAAAATAATAACATGAAGGCAACTCTTAATCTCATCATAAAGACATAACCACTGTTGACATTTTGGTGTATTTTTCTTTAAGGTATGTGTGTGTGTGTGTACATACCTGTCTATATGACTAGATAATAGACATACTTATATAGAATTATACGAAATATTCTCTTTTATAGCCTGCCGTACTCATTCAACCTCAAGAATATCTTTTCATGTTAGTAGCTGCTTTTCTACAATATCACCTTACACGGCTGAGCAGTATTCCGCTATAGGGAAGTACCATAAACATTTTAACCCATTTCCTATTTTGCCCACTGCTTCTGGTGTTAGTTTATGTTAGGGGTTTATTATTTATTGGGTACTTTTCATGGGCTGCATTTTTTACAAATATGTCATAGTGGGAGGCAGTGCCCAGTGATGGAGAGACCTTCGTTCAAAGCCCATCTCTGTTCCTTACTAAATCTTCGACTTTGTGTAACTTACTTAATATCTCTGAGCCTTAATTAATTTCTGTGGAGAATATGGGGAATGATACTCTCCTTAAAGGGCTATTGTGAAATTGAGGTGACAGGAGATCCACAGGGAGTCAGGCACAGAGCCGGTCCACAGCTAACGGTAGCTGCCATTGTTGTTGAGTGTGCCCTGCGCAGCCTGAAGGAAAGAGACCAGGGAGGTGTTTGTGTCGGTCTGAGGAGCCTGGGGGAGCCCTGAAGGGAGAGTTGGGGTAAGCAGGCAAAGCAGGGAGACTTGCAAACATTCCTCTGGGCCTCTGCTTTAGTTTTGCAATATGGATCCAGGGCTCTGAGAGAGGACACATTTTCTGCTGGGAGATTAGATGTAGGTAAAGGGCCTGATAAAAATCTTGACTATAGTAGGTACTAAATATATTTGTCCCTTCTCTCTCTTCCCTTTACAATTGATTGACAAGTATAAAAATGTGAGCCTTTTGCTTTCTTGTTCTCTTAAAAAATATTTCTATCCATCCTACTCTTTGATTGTTCTAGGCTAATAATGGTGGTTCCTGACATCTCCATAGTAATAGTCCCAGCATTTTACATACATTGTCTTCCCACAACAAACCTGTAAGCTGCAAGGTAGGGGTGGTCTTCAGTTTTGTAAAGAAGAAAACTGAAGTCAGAGAGGTTGAATAGCTTGCCCAGTCCGACAACAACTCTAGACAGCTTGAAATTCAGGCCTGTCCAGCTACCCAAACTTCCCCCTGCTTTGAATGGATGAGCGTTTCTTCTGGAGCCTTCAACCTCAAGGTCACTGGCTCTCCCTTTCTCTTATTATCTTTGCTTTCATAGGTGACTATTCTACAGGCAATGTTCAAATATCCAGTAAACTTAGGGAGACCAGGGACCCTTGTGATTGGAGCCAACTGCATGGGGAGCCAGCCGAGTTGTACTTTCAGCAATTATTTAAGCAGAGAAGAAATAACGCTGCTTGTATGAGCGCCAAACCCTCCCCATCGCTTGTGCCCCATCCACCTCTGATAAGGGGGATGTTTTGGGATTCGTATTCTTTCTTGACTCTGGAAATGAAACTTGTTTAGCTGTCATGTTTAGTTTTGGACACATTTGCCGAAGCAGCTGTTCACGTTGCACAATTTATGCTTCTCACCAGCTATCTCTAGCCTTACCATAGGCAGAGGACATGATCGTTTTTCTTGTTCAAGGATGAGCTGCAGTGATGAAAATAGACTTCCTCCCACCCCACCCCAAACCAACGAAGAGAACAGAAGTGGTTCCATCATGTCTGTGGGAAGGATGGGGTGGGATGTGAGTGACAGAATGGACCCTGGCTTCACGGTCAGAGAGATGTGGGTTTCAATTTCAGCTCTCTCTCTGACCTTGCTGACCTTCTGCTGTCTCATTGGTAAAGTGGAAACAAGAGTATGACTTATCTCATGGTGAGGATTAGGTCGGCAAGATTTATACCAGGGCCTGCTAATCATAGGCACTGTTCTAAGGACTTTATTGACAAACTCACTTCATCCTTACCGCAAACCCCATGAGCAGATATTAATTATCATTATCTCCATTTTGCAGAAGAGGAAACTGGAGCAGAAGGAGATTATATAACTGGCCCAAGGTCACATAGTAAGTGGGATTCAGTCGGGGGTGTCTGGGCTCTTCATTACGACTCCATACTGCCTCTCATTATAGCACATCGTGAGCTAGTGCATGGGAATTCCCTCCACTCCCTTTGGGCAAGTGACTTTTCTTTCTTTTTTTTTAACCAGAAGAGGATCTGTTCTATAATAGTTGAGACATGAAATTCAAATACAATAAACCAGAGTGGAAATTCATAAAGTCACTTTAAAAAGAGTCCCCCAGAACAGGAGGACTTGTCAATGACAGCGTTGAGGTATTTATGGATTTGAAGATGGAGGAGAACATTTTGAAGAGGGTTTCATCATCCATGCAAATGAGAATTAAGGGAAGTCACAGCAGTATCTGGGTAGAAATCAATCTGGCATCATCCAAGCCAGAGTCTCGGCCAATGCACTTTGAGAATTACATCTCCATGGACACACAATCCCCACTGAGGTCATCTGCCCAAAGGATGAGGATGTTTGATGAGGGTGACTTGAGTTTCTGGTCTACCTGATGGTTATCGCTCCTTGTAAATGAATGCACTGACACTCTGGTTTATTCGTATACATCCATCTCATTATTCTTGGTTGATATGAATCTTCTGTGAGAGATTAACCTTCCTGTTGTGATCAAATCAGGTGTCTGAAATGGAAAAGAGTCCTGGCATCCTGGCATAGGGGATTTCACAAAAATAATAAAATCAGTGTAGGCTGTTGTGGCTCCTTGGTGATAGCCAGGTAGATTTCTTCAGTCAGCTCTGTTCATGTTACCATGGACACTGCACTGTGTCTCCCTTAGCTTCTACAGATGTCAGTGACTCTATCCTGGCTCCTGCTTCCCCTGGAAGCTCTGGGCAGATGTGAAGGTTAGAAAGGTCTCTCTTGCTTAGCTTGAAAACCTGCTTTCGTGGTGCTCCAAACATTTGCTCCTATTCTACACATAGCCCTCAACTCCATCCTTGGGACCGCCCTTTGAGATTTTTGATGACAACCCTCATTACTCCCAGGCTGTTTTTGTGTTTTGTTTTTTTTCCTCTCTCCAGACTCTAGACAAGTGGCGTTCATTCCTTTCTCACATGGTGTCCAGAACCTTCTTGGGCCCAGTTACTGACTCCTTTTTTATGTGGGTTGGAGAATTTCAGTAGGGTTATCAAAGGGCAGAAGAGAGTGGACAGGGATCCTCCACGAGGTTTGGGGCATAGCTTAAAGCTGCTGGGCGCAAGCAAGACATTTCATGAATGATTCATGCTTTATCTTAGTGATGATGATGCAGACTTTGCCTTTCATTCCAAATTTAATCTATGGTTGTGAAATAAAAATATATGATTTTTCATTCCTCCATCTTCTTCTGCTGCATAACTGTAGTGATAGTTACACCCCAATGGCAAAGTACTAATGAGGAGCGTGGGTACTAGTCTGTAAGACTTGAGTCTTTCAGTGTGGCTTATAATTGTATCAGAAAGGTGGCTCACATTGCTACAGCTGTTGTCAAAGAGGGGAGTGTGTTGAGGGGCGGGCAGGGAGCAGAGTTGGGTAGAGTTCTGGGTGTCTGTCAACATGTCAAATGTCCTAGCAATCCTACATATGGGATCTAATGGATGGCAATAGTGTGTAGAGTGGTCATTGTAGCGTCACTTCAAAGAGCAGTAGTCTCAAGTTATGGTCAAGTAAATTGTGTACATGTTGGGAACACACAGAGGTAAGCTGTTTCAAAGACTGGGAAGAATGGAGTGCGTCTCTGTACTGGCGTGGAGGGGTCCAAGGTATTTTTTAAAGGGAAAAAAAATCAGGCTTAAGAACATTCTGGATAGTGTGATTCCACTTTTGGTTTAAAGAAAATTACACACGTTGTAAAGTCATGCAGAAACACCTGGAAGAAGATAAACACTTAATTGTTATGAGTGGTAATCTTACTGGGCAGAGAGAGGGTGGGAGACAGATTTTTCAAAAATTTTATGAGGTATACATTTTCTGTTTTTTTCTTTGTATTATCTGTATATATCTCCTTTTTTTCTTTATCTATTTCTGCCTTATTTGAATGAAGACATATTGCTTTTGTAAATAAAAGCATTGCTTTCTAAAAAGGAACACAAGGCACTATGCTTATGTTTATTTTTTCTCTTAATGCTTTCAAAATTAAAAAATTAATGCATCATGGTAAAAATTGAAAAAGTATAAAAATATAGAATGAATAGGTCTGCTCACCATCCTACTCCCCAGAACTTCTGTGCAGACACAACCCTGTATATAACAAAATTTCCCTTTAAAACCACCCATATACACATGTGAGCCTACAGTGTTCTACACTTTGCTTTTCTTTTTAACTTAATAATACCTCACGTAGTTTTTGCTGTGATGACATATGCAGATTATCATATGGTTGGTCCATGATTGACTTACCAGACATTTAGGTTATTTTTTCCTATTATAAACAATGCTGAAATGATATATGTGATATGGGCCTCCTTTAGTGTCAGTTCTGGCCAAGTCGCCAAATCCCTAGGAATGATACAGTCAGTAGTGAATATCTCCCTCCCCAATCCTAAACAAGGTGCTGGACCACCTAGACAGGCCCTGCTGAGACTGTAGCCTGTTCTGCCAGCGTGGACCATCAGCTGACTCCAGCCTTCCAAAGGCAGCAGAGGTTGGACAGGCTGGGAAGGAGACCTTCTCTGGGGAGTGTTGTTAGTGTGTCTCTGCCCCTCTCCACTCTCATCTCCCATGAGAAGGTAGGTTGGATGAAGCCCGCTGAGGAAGGCTTAGAGGGAACTCTCCAAGAGCGTGGCATCGGTTTCTGGGACCCGAGTTTGAGAGTATAAGGCTTATGAGGAGAAGCTAGGGTGGCCTGAGGGGATATAGAAAGAGCTGAGAGCACCTTGCTGGGAGCAAAGGAGAGCAACAGAGCCTGTCATCTGTGCATCTACAAAAAGGCCAGCAAGAGAGAGGGCCCCTAGAGCCTCTTTGAAAGAGACTCTTCCCAACAGGGCTCTCAGAGAGAAGCAATGGGGAGTGTGGGAAGCCCAAGTCCTAAGGCAGAGTTGCAAGTAGCTGCCAGAGGACGCCTCACCAGCATCTGGGAATTGCTAACTAGGAAATCCCCACCAGCAGCCCAGCCCATAGGGCAACAGCTGGGCTCCCAGAAGTACCAGCCTTGTGACACTCTATCTCCTTTCCCCATTTCCTCTTTATCTGGTCAGTTCTGGGGAGGTAGCCAGGTGAGGGGGAAGAGGCGAGGTGGAAGAGAGAAGATACTCGCTTCCCAACTGGCATCCGAGCTTGAAGCAGACCTGAGCTGAGGAAAGGAGAAACTTTCAGATGGAATTTGTTCAGAGTTCTGGTCAATACACTGGATTGTGCTTTGAAATTACAGACTTTTTGTGAATTAAAGGACCAGGTGAATAAATTCACAGGGTGAGAAAAAACACAGTTGTATTATAATTGCCCCTTATTGAGTCCAGCTCATTCTATGTTCTTTGTGAACATATGTGATTTTATATGTAGCATACATTTCTCAAAGTGGAATTTTAGTGCAGCAAGAGTATATCTAAAATTTTGATAAATGTGGTCAAATTGCCCTTCAAATAATGTGTTCTTATTTACATTCATTGACAGATGAAACTGGCATTTTCCTGGCCTACGCTTTCTGTGTTATGATTATCAACCATTTTAGTCTTTGCTACTCTACCAGGTTAAAAAAAAAAGATATTCCATATATATAGATATTTTTACTATGAGAGAAATTAAGATATTTATATTTATTTTTAAAAGATGTTTATTATTTTTTTTCTGTGAACACCATTTCAAATTTCACTTGCCCATTTTTTTTCCTATTGGGTTGTTGGTCTTTTTCTTATTAATTAGTAAGAACTCTTTATATATTAAAGCATCAGTCCTTGGCCCATCACATAAGTTGCAGATATATGTTCATGTGTGTTATTTGCCTTTTGATGTAGGTTATTGTGCACTAATGGATTTTCAAGTGTGTGGCTGCTATTGTATAGAGTGAATACAAACTTACTCTGGGGTGCTCCTGAATTAACAGCAGTTTTTTTTTTTCCCCCCTTTTATATTTTCTCCATCAATAGGCAGCACAAGCCTAAGTAACACCACAGCAGGCAAAGGATGACCCTTGAGGTCAAGAGGTTGGGAACCACCACTCTAGGCTATACTGATCGCTCCTGAACTGTGTCACCCAGAGCTGCACCCAGCCTTCTTTGGTTGAAGTTCATTACTTAAGTCTCTTGTGAAGCCAGAAATCATTAGATTGCTAATTCCTTATAAAACACAAGCAAACGGCATTTCGAGGTGGGGCCCCCAAAAAAGGAACTGGAATGTCTCTCTTCCTCTCTCCCTTCTCCCTTTGCATCTCCTGCTCTTCCTCCTTTGCTTTTCTCTCTTCTCTAGCTTCCTAAAGGAGAAAGGGAGAAAAACAGAGAGGACAACAGTGGGAGGGCAAGGTGACAGAAAGGGAAGGCTCTCCATTGTTTCAGATGAAGCCTAGGTTCTTTACCATGGCACTCAGGGTCCTTGACATCTGGCCCCGCCTGTCCTTCTCTCTGTCCCCCACACCCTGCCACTCAGCCACACCAGTCTACTCGCTCTGCTCTCTGCCTAGGGCAGCCCTCTGGCCTTGCCACCATCTGGTTTCTCTACCAAGAGCTTGCTTCCCCTTCCCCACCTGGTGTGCTTGTGCTTTGCAAATGTTACTTCCTCTAGGAAGCTTTCCATGGCCCAGGCTGAGTTAGTCTTCCCTCCCTTGGCCCTCAGTTTTCTTACAGGATTTACAACATTATTCCACAAGTCTCTGGTCTCTCCCATCAGCCTGTGAGGCCCCTGACAGTCAGAAACTGCCCGACTCACCTCTGGGACTGACCCAGTTCTTGGTACATGGAAGTGGCTTCGCCAGTGTCCATTGAACAAAACATTGTTTAAAGAGCAAACGTGTGTGTTAGGGAAGGTGTCGTGATGCAAATGGAACAGTGTCCTTCCCAGTGGTGATGGAGACCCCCCCCACCCCCGAGATCTTCACCCCATGCCAACTTCTTCCTCCTCAAGTCCTAAGCCTGACACTGGCAACCTGCACTGAGCCTTGTGGATTCACATATGGGCAATGCCCCTAGTGGGCAGAGGTCAACCACTGACCTCCACTGGGAGCTCCATTCCCTTTATCATGCCAGAGAAGAACCTGGGAAAATGCAGAGCCCCTGGCTATTGAGTTACATCCCTGAGAAAAATCTGCTTTGAATAGTGATCCTCAAACTCTGGTCAATGTCAAAACACCAAGGCCCAAGCCCTATCCAGCTTCCCAGGGCCTGGGCCTCTGTATTCTTCAGTCGCTCTCCAGGTGATTCTGCTACACACCAAACTCTGAGAACCACTGGCCTAGAAGAAGTGGACTAGAGCTCCCCCCTGTTATCCCAACAGCATTCTTCCTTAGCTGACAACAGCTACTAGTAGTCCAATCCTTTCCAAGTCTGCTATCTGCTTGCATTTCTTCCTGTACGTTCAATCCTAAATGGTTGTGGGCTGTTGCCCTTTCTTCTCATATTCTTCCTACCAGATCTCAGTTCCTAGAAAACTCCTCACTATCCACAGCAGCACGTATTTGGTCCCCACCACATATGCGTGGAATGAATACATATACAAACAACCAAGAAAGTTTAATTAGGAAGCACTTACAGGTCTCTACTTGCAGCAGTAGTTCAGGCACTAGGAGAAGCAGAAGACGCTCGGGGAGATTGCGTTCTTGTTGAGGACAGGACGAGCCATGAGCTGGGAGTCACGGTCAGTCCTGCTGTTGACTGCATGTCACTCTGAGCTCCAATTTCTTCAGCTCTTGAATGGGAACAATGACAATAACAATAATACCCATCTTCATGGTTTAGTGTGAGGACTATGTAGACTAATGAGAGTGAAAGTGTTTTCTAAACAAATCCATGAACATAAAATACTATCACAAAGAAAAAAACAACCTGGTGAATAATGACAAATTAAAACACATTTTCTCCAGCTCTCCCGACCCTACATTTTTGCAATTCTTCCCCCATAGCTATCAATTTTCAATGAGAGGTGACACATGGTAAGATGTTGAGCTGGTCTTCCTCTTCTTAGTTTCCAGGCTCTTGCACGGATGTGGCAAGCCATTGGTGGCTTCCTTAGGAATCTATTGAGAGAAGATTTGCTACAGAACTCTTCTCTCCTTGCATCATGGTCAGCTCGATTTGCCTTCTGCCCATTCAGAGCCATCACAGAGGCTGGTGGGCTCTCCTTTGTCTCTGAGTGGCATTGGGAAGACCACACTCAAATTTTCGGGTGTGTTGGCCATTAGCAAAGCATCACTTCCCTTTTAGGAGAAGAAATTATTCACTATCGGGGAAAAAATTGCTAACGCTTTGGATGGTTTGCATAAAAAAAATAAAAAAACAGATCACATTTTTTCTTCTTCTCAGCAATATGGAGAAATAAATGCCAGGTACAGTTCTTGGTTTGTAAAATAATAATACTAACCCCCAACATTTATAAGTGCTTTTGAGTTTACTGAGAAGCTAGTTTCACATCCATTTTCTCATCAGTTTTTCACAATCACCTTTTAAAGTCGCTTGTGCCATTACCTCGATTTTTACCGATAAGGAAAGTGATCCCCAACAGGGAGGTCAGGCTCTCACAAGCGCTCACAGCTAAAATATTAGAGTCATCGTCCCCACTGAGCAAAAGAAACTTGCAGATGCTTGAGGAACCCAACATACTCACACAACAACAGCTAGGATGTTTCAAGAATGAGTCTCACCTGTTTGTGAGCTCTGCAGTTGTCACTCCCTGAGGATTGCTGAGAACACCTGTCACATCTGTCAGCGAGGCTCCCATTACAGCTCCGAAGGAAGGGCCTGTTACGGGGCTGTTAGTCATGCACGTGTTGCTCTTGGTCATCAGCTCAGTATGAAACTCAGCCAAGAACCCAGTTTTCCCCACCAGGCTTCTAACTGTTGTAAAACGTGGAGGGCATTTTTCCTTCGTTGGGTTCCCTGTTTGCAACAACACCTCCTTGACTTCTGAGTTTGCACTGTTTCCTTCTAGAAGGCTGATACCTTGGCATTCAGATCACCTGATGATCTGATTCTACTTCTTTTAGTTCACATTCTCATCAGTTCCTTTCTCTTTGTGTCTGGGCTTCTTTTCCTACAAAATGAGAGCTCCTGTTCTTACAAAATTAGAGGTCATTTCCTAAAGATCTATTGAGCCATCTCTCCACCTGCACATTCAGTCTTAGTCCAAATCCTCACCATCAGTCCCCTAGGCGAGGACAAGGACGAGGACGAGGGCGGCCGCCTTGGAAGTATCTCCAGTCTCTCACCCACTATTAGTTCCCTTGTCTGACCGTGTCGTTCCCCTGTAGTAGGTATCCACTGGCCCCATGATGAAAGCTATACTCATTAGAGGGCTCAATGAGACCTTTATCATTTGACCTCATGCCCACCTTCTTGTCTAGCACTGTATTGACCCTGTTTAACTCCAGCCAGATCAATGCAGTCATCATTCCCCAAACCTGTCACATTCTTTCATTCCTTTTTACCTTTGCTCAGACTATCTCTCTCTTGGAGTGCCTTCCCCTCTTCTGTTTAGTAGGCACACTTCTAGTATTTTCTCAAGGTTCAATTCTTATGCCATCTTCTCAATGTAGCCTTTTCTGATTTCCCTAATAAGAATGAATCCTCTCTTCTTTGTGCCTGAATGACATTTTATATCCATTATTCATTCATTCGTTTGTATATTTATTGCTTTGTCAATCAGTATTTGAGCAGGAAATATGTATATCAAACAGTGATGATTTCAGGGGAGGGAGTATAGGTGTCAGGGAATTGAGTGATATATACAAACATCCCTGAGACATTATCCTTACTCTTAAGGAACTTATGGGACACTGTACACATACATCAATAATATTAGTACAATGTACTGTGTGCATTAATGAAGACGTGAACAAAGGGTTATGGGATTATGGAGAAGGCAGCAGACTAATTCTGTTTGAAAAAAATCAAGGCAGGCTTCACAGAAGGGTAGATATTTGAGCTGGGCCTTTATTCATTCATATGTATTAAGGACTTGCTAGCTGCCAGGGACATTCATTAGGGAGTTTGATGAAGGTGATGCGTGATGACCAAGTGAGAACTTGGCAGCTGGAGAAGGATGCGGAGAAAGCAATTCCAGCAGAGGAAGAAGCATGGGCACATTCACAGACTTGTGAAAGATCATGGAAAGGGAGCTATTTTGTGCAGCTGGAGCTCATGGGACCCTGTGAAAGTGAGGAGAAATTCGGCTGGAAGAGCAGGCACCAGACTATGAATGTTTGTGTACAATTATGACAAAGGGGGTTCTGTATCCCTGTAAAACTTGTTTTGTCATTTCAGTGAGTCTCACCGATAGTGAGCATCTTGTGAGCAGAGGCCACAGCTTCTAAATCTTCAGGACCCAGCACATTGTGTGGCATTTAACAGGTGCACAGTTAATCTTTGTTGAATTAGTAACTATATCTCCATAACTCTATTGAGTAGGAGGTTGGTGTCATGTGTTTTGAGATTTATTCCTATTTTGGCTACTATTCCTGATGGGCTGTTATGCTGAATGGGACCGGTCCTAATTTGTAGGACCAAGTTTCAGGGGGTAAGTGCACCCAGAACACATGTCACCTAAGGCAGCCTGAAACAGCCAAGAGAGCCTGCATGGTGTTGGGAGGTCAATGAAGCATTGTAAACATAGGGATGACAGGGGCCCTTAGTCTTGTTAGAAAGGCCACTTTGGAAACAGTGTAGAACAAGGGTGGGCAAACTATGGCTCATGAGTGAAATCTACCCAGCTCCTGTTTTTCTAAATTAAATTTTATTGAAACACATCCATACACGTTCATTTGTGTATTGTCTGTCACTGCTTTAGCACTACAGTGGCAAAGTTGCCGAGTTGTGACAAAGATCCTATGGCCTCAAAGTGAAAAATACTTGCTCTCTGCTCCTTTACAGAAAAAGTTTGTCAACTTCTGATGCAGAGGATGGATTAGAGGAGGGCAAAAGCCGGTGAGAAGGACTTTTGTTAGGAAGCCATAGCAAATGATAAAAGCCATGGCATTGCCCTGAACTAGGCAGGGGCATTTGAGCTGGAGAGAAGGAGAAGGTGCCAGAAGAGGTGAAATCAACCAGACTTGGGGACTAATTAGGTGGAATGGCCAGAGGATTCTAGAACAACTCCCTTTCTAGCTTGGGAGGGTGGTAGTACCAATTGCTGAGGTTGGGATGCCAGGAAGAAGAGCAGGTTTGGGGATGCAAAGCATGATTCCAAGTTGGACAGGTAGCCTTGGGACATCCAAGTGGAGGTGGTAGATGGAAAAGTGGGTCAGGAGCTCGAAAGAGATCTGCTCTGGATACAGACTCAGGAGTTGTCAGGGTTTGGCTGTACAGATTACCAAGGAAAGTGTGTGGAGTGGGAAGAGAGATGACCAGCGATGGAACCCACAGAAACACCAGTGGTTAAGGATGGACAGAGGACGAGGAACCTGGAATGGAAATGGTGAATGAGGTCCCAGGGCGGATGAAGAAAACTAAGAGAGTATTTTCTGGGCAAATTTAGCTAGACAAAGTGCACCTACCCACTGATGTTTCAGAAAGAGAATGAGGTGGGGGTTGTAGATAGGGGCACGAGGGAGAAAGGGTGAAAGTAAGAAGGATGTAGTGCAGCCAGAGATAAGTGAGGACAGGAAGAAGCAGCCTCCATTCATTGAACATTTCTTATGGGTCTGTTAACATCCTAAGTGCTTTACTTATGTGAGTTTATTTCATCTGCACATCAGCCTTTCAAGGAAGGAATAGTAACCCCCCTTTTACACCTGGGAAAACTGAGGTGTACATACTCAGCCACTCACTGGAGGTTATACTACTGGCACGTGGCGGGTTGGGGCTTCTAACTCTCAAACCAATGCCCTTAAACCCTATGGCAGGTGACAGACACATGGCTATTCTACTCCCCCACCCACCAAATCCTTACAAATATCAACGGTCACCAAAGACCAGCTCCAATGTTGTCTTCTGGAATGGCTTCCCCTCACCTGTCCCCATTCTGTGCTCTGTCCTGAGGCAGAATTGTATTAGGTCAAAAGCACAGATGTGGGAGCCTGACCGCCCGGGTTCAGATCCCAGCCCCAGCACTTATAAGCTGTGTGAGCTTATCGCCCAGCCTCCTCGTGCCCCGATAAAATAAGGTTGATGAGAGTCCCTGTCATGTAAGTTGCTGGCTCATGTAAAACACTTAGAGCAGGACTTAGTGCATAGTGAACATTTAATAATGGCAACTCTCAAATGACATTCACGACATGCCAGGTGCATATATATTAGTTAGCATTTACTCCTCACAACAAACTTCCAAGGAATGAATTGTTTTTTCCATTTTACGGACAAGGAACTGAAGCATAAAGAGGTGAAGTCACTTGCTGACGGTCACACAGCTCCAACAAATATTTGGTAGGGTTGACGGTCTTGCTATCCCACTCCCGGTCCCATCAGAGTTAGTGTTTCTTTCTCCTGTGCATCCCTCAGTCCTAGCACTCCTCACGTCGCACTGTGGTTCATTGTGTTTGCTTGTCCGTTCCACAGCACTGGACAAGATTGTGCCTTATTCCCTTTTGTATTCCCAGCAACAAGGAATGGTGCTTTACACTTTGTAGAGTCTCAACAAATATTTCCTGAATAAATTACTGATGGAACAAACTCATATTGAGATTACGAACTGAATCCAGTTGGTCTTCACAACTGCCCTGTACAGTGGGAACATTGAAACTTCCCCTGGGACACTCCACTCGGCTCTCAGAACATCCCCTCAGCTGGCCATCTGGCGTTAATAAGTTTGGTTTTGCCCTAATGGGAGTACCACTGTTTAGCCCAGGGCAAGAAAACCACTTGGAAGGGCTAGTATTGGGAGATAGTTCTCAGGTCCCCAGATGGCTGGCCTTACTGATTCTGAGAACCTCTCGGAAGCTTCCAGAATGCATTTACAAGCACACAAGAAGCCAGACCTGCTGCTTTTCAGGCATAGTTCCTTTGGGCCAAACATTCTATCCCTAGCTCCCCACTCACCTGGTCTTCACTCCCAAATGGCTTCTAGCTCTCTTGAAGGCCATCCTGCTTCCTTCCTGTGGGTGACAACTTGCTTAGAGCCCCTCATGGCCTTTCACGGGAGGAGGAAAACATGCTCTAGAGCTGACTTTGCCTTTGTGACCCCCCCATGGGAAGACTTGGCCTCTCTCGTGAGTTGATTTGGGTGAGGAAGTTCTGCTCTGGTGGTGAAAGCAAAGTCATGGGACCCTGAAGCCAGGTTGCTTGTTCTCAGCCTCTTCACCTCCTGGTGGTGGGGTTTCTAAGTTTACTTTGCTCTGGCAGAGTGACGTTTTAATTTTAGCTGGAAGGCGCCTGGGTGAGGTGGAAAGACTCCTATTGAGGGGACATGTGGCAGGGTGGGGAAGGAAGACACACTGGAATTCATCCCACGGGCTCTAAAGCTGAACGGTACCTGTAGAATCTCTTAGTCCAGTCCTTCCATGAAAAGCATTGGACTGTTAGGCCACACCTGGTTGTGTGACCTTGTGCAAATCCCTTAAACCTCTCTGAGAATTTACCATCATTAAAATGGCCTTCTTAGTGGGGATGGTGCCATGAGCAGATGTATTTGCAAATGTGTATGGTTAAGGAATTTTTTTAACTCTAGGGCTCCAACTGTATACATGCCAGTTACTGTGAATATTTGCATGTATGTACGGGGGTCTGACAGTTAAGTTCGCGAACTCATTCTAGAAAAAGTGTTACCTACCTCATTGCTGAATATCACTATGGTCACCTTTGAAGTACTCCCCTTGGGAAGCTATGCACTAATGCCATCACCTAGTCCACTCTTCAAAGCAATGTTGGAACCTTTTTTCTGGAATGGCCATCAGAGCTGTCGTCTTATTACCCTTGAGGCCTGAATGTCATCAAAATGTCTTCCTTTCAATATTTCCTTAATCTTTAGGTAAAGAAAGAAGTCATTGGGGGCCAGATCAGGTGAGAAGGGAGGGTGTTCCAATACAGTTATCTGTTTACTGGCTAAAAACTCCCTCACAGACAGTGCAGTGTGAGCTGGTGCATTGTCGTGATGCAAGAGCCATGAATTGGCAAAAAGTTCAGGTTGTTTTCGTTTAATTTTTTCATGCAGCCTTTTCAGCACTTCCAAATAGTAAACTTGGTTAACTGTTTGTCCAGTTGGTATAAATTCATAATGAATAAATGCCTCTGATATCAAAAAAGGTTAGCGACATCATTGCAACAAGTTCGCAAACTTAATTATCTGACCTCGTATGTATATGTGCGTGTGTATAATGCATTTGTTGAATGAATGAACATTCCTGTGCCTGTTTCTTTTTTTATGAAATGATATGGTGCCAGTACCGACCACATAATATTGCTGTGGGTTTTAAATGTGTTAGTACCTGTACAAATTTTAGAAAAATTCCTCAGCAGGCAGGAAGTGCGGGCATATAATAATAATAATAACAATTATTATTATTATTGAATAATTATTATTGGTGGCCGGGAATTTGCTGTCTTTTATTTATATTGCTTATCCTCAATGCTTACACCTGGCACAGAATGGCTGCCTGATCAGTATGTGTGTAATGCATGAGAGAGAGTTGACAAACAGCAACAATAAAAGGTACCTCTTTATTGCCCGCTTTTTCACTATCAGAGCCGAGACTTGGGTCCCAGTGCCAATCAGGAAGTGATAGGTGAGCTTTCAGGGAACAGCTATCTGGGCACATTCCTTGTGGTCCTGGGTGCCCCAAACATTCTCCTTCCCACGGCGTGAGGAGCCTCACCCTCTGGACCTGGAGAATGCAGACTTACATTTAGGGGCGCAGCTCCCAGCTGAACCGGCGGTACAAAGAACTTGGTAAGTGCTAATGGGAGCTTCCCTGCAGCAGGGGCTGCTGCCCAGGTAAAAGCCGCCTGTCACGACTGGGCTCTTTCTGACCCTCCAGATGGCCTGGGCAACCCCTCCAAGTTGAGGAGCTGTAAGGGAGGTGGTGGAGCCTCCACAGTTCTCTGTCTGTAGCTCCACGTCTCCCGTCTCAGCAGGCAGGAAGTGCAGGCTGTGGCTTTGGTGACCCATCTCTCTTGGTTCATTATAAGAACATCGAGGGGTAACCCCTGCGGTCCTTGCCTCGCTGGATGGTGAGTCATCTCCGCTGCAAGCAGCCATTCGGAAAAAGTGGTTCTGCTCAAGGGCAGATTCCTTAGGCCAATAATCACAGGCAGCAGCTTCTGGATTCCAGCGAGAAGAGCAATTGGTTCTCACCCAGACAGTCAGAAAGCAGCAGGGGCTGTTCCCCAGGCTCCTATTGACAGTGTCAAGAACATGGCCTTCGGAATCATACTGACCTGGTTTGAATTCCACCACCGACTAGCTGTGGCTGTGTACAAATCGAGTACTTCTTTAAATCTTGGTTTTCTCCATCTGCAAGATGAGGACAGTAATATTTTCCTGGTGGCTCTATGTAAATTCGAAAGGTAACACACGTAAGGATTCCTAGCATAGAGCCTGGCATACAGGTGATGCATGGTAAATGGCAGCTGCTATGATTCATGCAAGCAAGGAAACAGATTTAGTGTAGTCTCTCGAGCAAGGTCAGCAAACTTGCTCGAGAGACTAAGGTCTGTAAAAGCCAGGTATTAAATATTTTAGGTTCTGTGGGGCCAGACAGTCTCTGCTGCAACTACTCAAGTTTGCCACACAAAAGTAGCCATAGACCATACTTAAATCAATGGCATGGCTAGGTTTCAATAAAACTTTATTTACAAAATAGGCTCCTGGTAGGATTTGGCACCTGGATTGTAATTTTCTCACACAAGGAAACTGAGCCCTATAATACCCACATATTCTAATCACTAATAATATTTTATCTGTTTTATTTTTTATGGCAGTTATTTAATTCTTCTTTGCACAATAGAGAATCTCAGCTTGGAAGTCTAAATTGTGTTTGTCTCTGGACTCAGGCATGACTGGGCATATCTTCAGAGTCCATTTTGCATATGGAACCATCTCAAGGGGAGGAAGAAATGCAAGTGCATTAACTTGGTTCAAGGATAATGGTGTAATTGTAGGAGGAAGAAGTACTTTTGAGTATGTTTGCTTCTGGAAGTCAGGGGCTATACCTGACTCATCTCTAGGGACTGGCATAGTCAGTCTTTTGTGAATGAATTTAATAAATGGATCCTATCTAATTCCCTTCAGTCCTCCTAGCACAGTTGTATGTCTCTGAGGGTAGATGGCTCTGGCTAATTAGATGTAATATTCCTATGTGCAATTCAGAACACAAATTGCCATGACAAAGATTGGGATGCATTTTGGGTTATTTGTGTAACGTGCTCCCAATGCCTCATGAGATTAAGGCCAGTGCCCACATAATAGCAGAGGGCGGTGTTCCTTGAAGATCGTGACAGGTATTTTCCAACTATGGCCACACCGATGGATATACCATCCCACATGTTCTTATTACAGTGGATACAAACACTCTTCCATCAATAAGTGGGCTCTATGTTTCCTCCCTTTGGACCTGGATGGACCTTTGTAACCATCAGAATGTGGCAGAAGTGATGCCGCATGACTCCCAAAGCTAGGTCATAAAAGGTAATATGGTTTCTACTTTTTGTTTTCTTCTTACTCTCAGGACATTTGTCCTTGAAATCCATCCACTCTGTTGTGAGGAAATGCAGGTCACATGGAGAAGGCACTTGGAGTGCTTTGGATGACAGTCTTAGTTAAACCCCAGCTGACAGTCAATGTCAATACGTGAATAAAGGAGCCTTCAGATAATTCTAACCCCCAGGCTTCGAGTCGTCCAGTTGAGGCCTTAGACATCATGAGGAAGGGATAAGTGTCTTGTCCAAATTCCCTATTCGCAGAGAGATTATACATGAGGATTGTTTTCTTAAGTTACTCAATTTGAGATAATTTGTTATGCAGCCTTAGAGAGCTAATGCAAAGATATTGCAATCCTTTACGACCTTTCTAGCCTTATGATGTCCCAGAGGACTTGAAAGGGCAATAATGCTGGGAAAAGGCAGCAGGCACCCTGAGTTTATCATTCATTCATTCATTCATTCATTCATTCATTCATTGTTCATTTATTTCCTACTCTGTACCAGGCTCTGTGTTAGAATCTGCAGAAACAGATGTATATGCTGTTTTAGTTTCTAGTCTCAAAGAGGTCATAATATACAGGGGGAGACAGATACTACCCAAATAATTAAATTTGCAAACTAATAAGGGCTTAAAGAAGCCAGCAGGAAAACAGTGAAGGGAACAATTATTTTTACCTGGAGGCATTTGGAAAGGCTCTACACAGAAGGTGACACTGAGTTGAGTTCTGCAGGAAGTATATAGACGTTCACTACACAGCCAGGAGGGGAGCAGGAATTTTAGGCAGAGGCAACTGTGCACAGAAAAGTTTGTAGGTGGGAAGGAATGTGGAGGCTGGGGCAATATGGCTGGAAAGAATTTGAAGGGGACTGGCAGGAAAGGGAGCAGGGAAGGTAGGATGGAGTCCTATCGCGATGAGCCTCCCATGGTTGGTCTGAGAACATGCAAGTGTATTCTGTAAGCAAAGGAGCCACGGGAGTATTTTAAGTATGGAATGAATTAACTGCTCAGACCTGGATTTTAGCGGGGCCATTTTGCAGCACTGTGGAAGAGGGGCAGGAAGGAGAATTGAAGCCACGGAGCCCAGTTAGGAGGCTGTTACCGCCTAAGAGACCGTGGAGGAAGGGCGCGTGCCGAGGCAATGTCCGTGGTGAAGGAGATGAGATGGATATGTGAGAAGTTGTACAGCTGACCCTTGCATGGGAAGAGCAAGGGGAAGGGGGACATCCCCCTGTTCCTGGTCTGGGTGTTGGGGCGGACGCTGGCGCCGTATGAGTAATATGGTGAGCTCACCTTCAGACCTGTTAGGTTTGACACTTGCAAGTGGAAACATTTCATAGTCAGTCTATTCGTGGATCAGAAGATCCCTGGAGAGATCTGGGATGGAGATAGAGCACTGGGAATTGTCATCCTATATGTATAATCAAAGCCATGGGAGTGGGTGAGGTTATTGAGAACAGAGTTTCTCAACCTTGATAAACACGGCACATATACTGTTTTGGTAAACATACCTCCCCGGGCCCCCCCTACACACATACATGCACAAAACCCAAACAAACAGACCTAGGAAAATAAACTGATAGAACTCTGCTGTCTTGGATACAGCTAAGAATCATTGCACCATGCATGTGTTTTCATAATCAAGGAGATTTTGCTGAGCTTCACCTGCAAGGATTTGTATTCAAAGAACACACATCTCTTTCCTTTATTAAATATTACGTTACATATTGTTGAATATGTTTTTTAAAATTTATTTACCCAGTCTTAGAGATTCTGATAGGAATTTTATGCTGTCTCCCTGAGGCCTAAGTGACACCAACTTTTAAAGAAAGGGCTGAGAAAGAGGCACCTGGGAAAAAGATAAAACAGAGAGAGCCCAGAGCCAGAGAGGCAAGGGGTGGGGGTTGGAGTTTGTGGGGTGGAGGGAACAGGGGAGTCAGGGACCAGAGGGCTTCTAGGGAGAAGCCACCCGTGGCAGGTACTGCTGCAATGAGGCCCGAGGCAAGGCCTTTTGGTCCCGGGACGGGCAGGCAATGGTTGCATACTGCACACAGATGGACCAAACACGGGAGGATGGGAGCGTGGAGGTCACCCCTCCTCAAGGGGAGCTTGATTGCATGATTTGATGCTGTCACACAACAGTTATTTCACAATTCGCATAGTTGATTTCACGCATGTCTGAAAGTTCTGCTGTGCTCTGGCAGTTAAAAGTGTTGTCTCTGGGCAGTTGGGGAATTGGGTGCCCCCAATATGGTGCCACTTGTCCAGAGCAGTTTCGGAGAAATGGGCGAGGCAGAAGTCAGATTGCAGGGATCAGAGAGCCCCAGGGGAGATGCAAGAGCTGTGAGGGTTGTTGACTATTCTCCTGGCTGGCTGAGGGCACAGCCACAGTCAGCTCTGCTCTGACAAACAGAAACTGAGCACTGGAGCCACTTCTGTGCTTGTAAGGTCTCTATTAGTGACCAAGGACCATCAACTCACACAAAGGGCATGGGCAGCACAGCCGGATTTTATTTGCATTTCACCTCCCTGCAAATTTCTCCAAGAAAGAAAAAACAAACACAAAAACATAAAACAAAAAATCCTGTCTATTTGCATGTGTGTGCAGTGGTAATTTTTTCAGAGAGGATGTTAAATCAAGGCCAAAAGAGTCATTAAAATCAAACACACCTTCTGTACCCTCTCAATATCCGGGAACAATAAAGCTTAAGCAAACAAAATTGCCAATAGCCTAAAAATGGAAAATAAACCCTCTACCTTGCCTAAGTGGGGTCTGAAGAGAAACCCCTGGAACTCTGGATATTCCGGAACCAACCCTTTTGTGCTCCGGAGACTTTAAGGAACAGGTCTCCACATTTTGTTTGCCTGGATTATTTTATTTTATTTTATTTTTTAACTCTACATATGACCAGTTGCAACTGTTGCCAAAATTGTCCTGGGTAGTCAATAAGTACATTCGTTTTCTGAGAGGGATGTATTTTGAAGAAGAGCAGAAAGTACAATGTGGAAAATGTCAGGAGGAATTAAATCAAAGAGTGACATAATTCCCAGGGGGAGGCAGACGTCAGCTGCATTCCCTGTCTCTTGCTCTCCTTTGGAACTCTTTCAGAACTCATTGGAAAATAAATATGTATGTGATGGAGAAGTGGGTGGATCCAATAGCTACAATAAGACAGAGGGAATGAAATGCAAACACACCCTTGGTTGGATTATTAAACTGATTTAAATTCATAATTCACAGCTGTATGTAAAGCATTGTTTTCCATTGTATCTTCCTCTCTGTACGAAATAAAAAAGGTAACTTGGGGTTTATTCATTTTGACTTGGAACATAGTACTCTGTATAGTAGACTCGCAGTAAGTATCTGTCAAATATTAAGCGCATAAATAAGTGAGAAGGAGTAAGTAAATGGCAAATGTGTCCATCTATAAGCAGCAGAAATTAGGTCAGGGTCAAAGGAGCTTGTTGGGTTGTATAAGATTAAATTGTTGTGCAATTCAAAACAAAAGAAAAACCCTTGTGCTTCTATGCCAGTCGTTATGTAGGCAGGTTCACACCCATTATTGTATTTAATTCTTCCAACAATACCGTGAAGTAAATATTATTATCTCCATTTTATAGTTAAGGAAAGGCTTAGGGAGGGTAGCAATTGCCCAAGTAGCATATTTAGGAAGTGATGAAAATGCCATTCTTCTTACTCTTAACCAAGTCTTCTTTTCTTACTCTGAACCAAATTTTCTTTCATACGTTATGATAAACACTGGATAGTTAGAGGTGTGTATATATCCATTGTGGCCTCCAGGAATATTGCAAGTTTCAGAAAACCCAACAATAGAGTTTCATTTTATATTTCCCAGATCCAATGTGAAGGAAAACAAAACAAAACAAAAACAACACCTCTCATCTGTTTGGATAGTTTAAATGGAGTTCTTTTGAAGATGTAAGATAAGTGAGGTTTTGGCTATTAATTTCATAAACTTGGGTCTCCCCAGAATTTGGGTACTTTATCATTTTCAAAAAATAAATTTTATTCTGAAATAGTCACAGACTTGCACAACAGTGGCAAGTACAATGCAAAGAACTCTTTTTCCTTCTGAATTATTTCAAAATAGGTTACCAATCTGATGTCTTATGAGCCCTGAATACTTATGTGAGTATTTCCTACAAAGATATTCTCCTTTATAACCACAAGGCAACCATCCGAGTCAGGAAATTGACATCTCTACAGTACTATTATCTAATCCTCAGACCCCATTCCAGTGTCACCAATTGTTCCAATGATTTCCTGTTAGTACTCTAAAAGACTCCACTTTCGAATCGTTGTTCTTAGTTGTCACGTCTCTTTAGCCTCCTTTAGCATGGAGCAGTGGACCTGTTCTTGGTCAAATGTTCACTTTTTAAGTTGTTTATCAGTATGAAGTCATGGTTTCGTATTTTATTCAATGAGTTCTAATCCTTTGCTTTCATCATCATTTATGTTGATCTTTGAAGTGTCCCACATTTGGCCAGCGGGGGTCCTATCAATCTGGTTTCTGTGTCCTTTTGACACATCAGGATCATTCTTTGAGTCTTGCCTTACTTTCTGCACAACAAGATATTCCAGGTCTTTATTTTCATGACCTTGACACTTTTGAAGATTACAGGCCAGTTATTTTGTAGAACGTCCCTCAGTTTGATGGAGTTTGCCTCATGTTTCCTCATGATATTATCCCAGTTGTGCATCTCTGGCAGGAATATCATGGAAGCGATACTGTTCTCACTGCATCCATCATGTTGGGTGGGATTCCAGTGTGTCCCATCATTGCCGATGCTCAATGTGATGGCTTCCTACGGTGGCATTTGCCAGGACTCTTCACTATAAAGTTATACTGCTTTTTCCCTTTGTAATTTTCCCTTTGTAGGTACTTTGAAAGTAAGAAAATACCCTGTTCTTGGTCAAATGTTCACTTTTTAAGGTGTTTATCAGTATGAAATCATGGTTTCTTATCTCATTCAATGAGTTCTAATCCTTTGCTCTCATTATTTATGTTGGTGTTCGAAGTGTCCCAGATTGGGCCAGTGGGGGTCCTTTCAGTCTGGCTTCTAATGTCCTTTTGATATATCACCATCATTCTTTGAGGCTTTCCTTACTTTTTGGCACAACAAGATAGTCCAGGCTCATCTTGTACTTTCCCTGCGTCAGCCCTGGAATCAGCCGTTTCTCCAGGGAACCCTGGTTCCTTTTAGAGTCGAATGTTATTTGAAAGCCAAGATTTGAGTGCTAGTTGTGCTCATTTCTATAGGGGTGTCACTGTTTCCAGGTCCTTTGTATTGACAGAGCCAGGAAACACACACACACACACACACACACACACACACACACACACACACACACACCACATCTATCTCTACCTATTATGTATGTATGTATGTATGTATGTATGTATCCTTTATCTATCTACATAAGTACTGAAAATAATGATTTCACTCACGGTTTTAACTCCAGATGAACACCATAAGATTCATTCTAGTTTTCTCCTTTTTCATACTGTGACGCCCTTCTCCCACGGCGAATAACCTGGTTCCCATTAGCCCTAACATATTTACTGATTACTTAGTCAGTAAATGTGTAACCTCTCTTCCAGTTCTGCTGCTTTCCCGTCCCTTGTGTGGGTGTCTTCTCACCCCAGCTCAGGGGGACACCCTGCACTGGACTGTGGATGCTCTCATCCTTCTTGGGCTTTAATTCTCCCTTTTGGGCTATTCCCCCATATGGACGCTCTTCTACCCAGGCTCTGGCACCCCACACTGGGCTGTGTCCCCATAGGGACTCCCTCCTGACCCTGTCCAGGAGCTGACATCTCATGCCAGGCTGTCCCTCTACAGGCTGAGGCTCTGACACCCTACTCTTAACTGCCATGGCTTTCCCATCCCCAGCTGGACCTGCTTTGTCCCAACTAATGGGTTTAGGATTGAATAGTTCAGAAAGGAAGAGAAAAAAGGAGAAGGGGAAAGAGAAGGGGGGAAAGCAAGTGTTTCTATTTTAGTTAAAAAACAGGCTACTAAAAATAATCTTTTCATTTTTAGGAAATTTTATCCAGGCTAGAAGTAGGTGGTTTTTTGGTTTGTTTGCTTGTTTTTTCTTTTTTTTAAGGAACATGCTTCATGTATTAAGCAGGCAATCGTTCAAATCATCCTTGGCTGCGTTGGATATCTTTAGTTAGCACCAGGCATCCATTCCCACTCCCTTCTTAAAGATCTTTCTTTACCACTGGAGATAGAAGGCTAAAAACTACATTTCCCTTACTCCCTTGCAGTTGGGATTCTGGGAGCAAATTACGTTCCACCAATGAGATGAAATTCCAGGAGACTTGGAAGTTAGAAGTGAGTTGGATGCCACAGTCCTGTTGTCATTGTTGCCGGCAACTGAAGTCATAGACACACGCGTGTCTGGGGACTGACTCAGATTTATGGCAAGTAATGAAGTCTTTTTGAGGATGAGAGATGTTGGCCGTTTAAGTCCGAAGCAGCAGCAGTGCACTGAACTCTGATTCTCAGCTTTGGGAGGAGCCAGTATTCTCGTAGCATGCCTCCTCCAGCTTGCCAAGGATTATATAAGCACCTCATTCCCTGTATTAAATACCTTTCTGTTTAAAATACCTTGAGGGACTTCTTTTTTCCTTATTAATTCCTAACTGGCACACTGACTTTGGATATTAAGGGGGGATAAGATAGTAGGCAATAGATATTAACTTTTGGAAGAGAATCATTGCTTTTTATTTACTCTAACTTGTTTCGTACTTATTATGGGTAATGTGCTAAGCTAGACTCACAGATATGAATAAAGGTAATGAATGCACACATCCTGGTCTCAAGAAATTACGGACTGGAAGAAGGAAGTACAGGGGAAAAAAACATGATAAGCAACCATGTCTAAAATGAGACAGAAGGTGATGTGTTATAAAAGAGATACAAGGAAAACAAAACAAAACAAAAAGCTACAAGCATAGCGTTCCTCACAGGTCCTGGCCTGGCTTACTTAGTCTTCAGCACCACTTGCTGTCACTAACCCCTTGGCTTTATGCACCTAAGGGCCACCGTATTGAACTCTTTACCGTACTTTAAACACCGTTCTCCCTTTCAGAATGTTCTTCCTCCACCTTTCCTTCCTAGATAACGCGTGCACATTCTTCAGAACTAAACCTCAGTGGCACTCACCTCCTCTGCAAAGGAATCATATCGTTTCTCTCTTCCTGCTGGACTTCTGATTAACTGGGGAAACCAAATGCTTGTTGAAGGCATCTCTCCCTCCTTTCTTTAAAGTCTCTGCTTACTGGTCATTTTAGAGAAAGTGGCCTCTAGAAGGAGAAATTATACTATTAAAAGGCTCTCCCCATTCCCCCCAAGGAAATTGCTTTATGGTTGCAGAGTACTTAAAGCAAAACTTCCAAAGACAAATCCTTTATAAGAAGACACACACTCTTACGTATGCATGCATTTGCGTATATGTGTTTCTAATTCCTGACTGTCTCTGCCTACCCTTGGGAATTTTTCCTCAGGGTCTAACATATCTATGATCTGCCAGAACAATTGTAAAGCTGATCTCTGGGCAAACATAGGAAGGATTGTTCAATTGCTTTTGTCTCTGTGAAGATAGATCCTTTGTTGACTTCTGAATTAATTCATATGCTTCACTCCCCTGCTACTTGTTTGGGGTCTGGGTGTTGTTCAGCATTACCATTGTTATTATGGGACATTCATGGAATGCTGCATGTTTGGAAAATAGCTACCATGGTTTGTTAACCAGCACAAGCTGAGAACATTTCAGCAATGGTTGATTCACTTTGTAAAGCCCTGGCAACAATACACAATATTTATGGGATTGCAAAATCTTATTAAATGAATAAAGTTCCATTTTCCCTACATGGATTCCACCAACATTTATTGAGTGTCGACTAAGTGCTATGCGCTGTGCTACGATTCCACTGAATGAATGAACATTCATTAAGCAACTCCTATGCCAGTTATTGGGTAAATATTCCACTGAGTGAATAAACATTTATTAAGTGCCTTCTAGAGACCCAGGTATAATACTAGGATTGAACTAAATGGATAGAATCTTATTATGTATGTTCAATATGCCAGATACCACATGAACCTTCCATCAAATGGATAAATATTTATTAAGTATTTTCATGTGCTAAGCACCAAGCTAGGCACTTTAACATTCCACTTAACCCTCATCATTATAGTGGAGAAGAACAAATATTATTCAACCCATTTTATGCATGAAGAAACAGAGGCAAAAGGCTAAGGTTCATGACAAGACTTCGTGGGACCTGAGATTTGAACCCATGTGTCCTAATGCTGTGTCCAGTGCTCTTTCCATTATACCATCATGGATTTCTATGTTTATTAAACTCAACCTAGTTCAATAATATAAGAACAAATGAGAACTGATGGTATATTGACTATCACTCAGTGGAATTTTATTTCTGTAATATTCTCAGGGCAAGAAGAGAATTTGGCCTTACTTGTTTAAGCATAGTCATCACCATTAGATTGGAGCAGTTAAAATTCTTATGTTCTTGAGTCCCAGCCTCTCTTACTTGAAAATGTTGTAGACAATGAGTTAAGTTAGTTCTCAGGGCTATGGAGACAATTCCCACTGGAGTCACTAAAACTCATGTAAGACTATTGATCCCTATAAAATGCCACAAGAACGGCACTGCCTAAAGACCAGAGAACTGTACTCCGGGATTACACTGCTGATTTTTCATACCACATCTTATCATTTCTTCAGTGAATTAGTCTGCAAATGTTCATTGAGTGCCTAGTACATAGCAGACATCGTGTAAGTGAACAATATTCCATGTAAGGGAAAGACCCAGTCAATTATTAGCTTTGTAATTGTTAGCTGTGTGCCATTAGGCTAGTTATCTAATATCTCTGAGTCTTAAGTTCCCTCATCCAGAAAGAGGATAGGTGTTTATGAGGATATCATTCATTACTGTTCCTTTTCCTAAACTCTTAATATTCAATTTCTCAAGTTACAAAATAAGCATATTATTACATGCTGCTATCATCTGTCTATTATCTATCAATCATCTATCTATCTCTATCATCTATCTCATCTAATAAACATTTTTAAGAATAGAATAATGTTTTATTTCTTTGTAACTGCATAGCAACTAAACTTAAATATTTTCTTTTATTTTTTAATTACAGTTGACATTCAATATTATTTTATATTTATTTCAGGTGTATAGCATAGTGGTTAGACATTTATATTATTTAGAGATGTGATGCCCCGACTAGTCTAATACCCACCTGAAACTGTACATAGTTATTACCACATCATTGACTATATTTTATGCTTTACTTTACACCCCCATGACTATTTTGTAACTACCATTTGTACTTCTTAATCCCTTCACCTTTTTCACCCTGCCCCCCAACTCCCTCTCATCTATCACCCCAACAAATCTAGTACCCATCTGACACCATACATAGTTATTACAATATTATTGACTATATTCCTTATGCTATGCACTACATCTCCATAACTACTTTGTAACAACCAATTCGTACTTCTTAATCCCGTCCCCTTTTTTCTCCCACACCCCTAATCTCCCTCCCATCTGGCAACCATCAAAATGTTTTCTGTATCTATGTGTGTGTTTCTGTTTTGTTTGTTTACTTTGTTCTTTAGATTCCACATATGAGTGAAATCAAATTGCATCTGTCTTTTCTGTCTTACACTCCACTCAGCACAATACCCTCCAGGTCCATCCATGCCTCTGCAGTGGAAAGAACCCATTCCCTTCCATGGCCGAGCAATATTCCATTGTATATATGTACCACCTCCTCTTTATCCATTCTTCCATCAACAGAAGCCCAGGCTGCCTCCACATCTTGGCCATTGTAAACAGTGATGCAGTGAACATATGGATGCACATGTCCCATCGAAGTAGCACTTGGGTTTCTTTGGATAAATATTCAGAAGTGGGATTACTGGGTCTTTCTTTGCCTCTTGTTATAGCCTTGTTTTAAAGTCTATTTTGTCTGGTATAAGTATTGCTACCCCAGCTTTTGTTTGTTTGTTTCTTTCTATTTTCATAAAATATCTTTTTCCATCACTTACTTTCTGTCTGTGTGTCCTTCAATCTGAAGTGAGTCTTTTGTAGGCAGCATATGTAAGGGTTTTGTTTTCTTATCCATTCAGCCCTCCTATGTCTTTTGATTGGAGCATTTAATCCATTTACATTGAAAGTAATTGTTGTTAAATATATAGCTATTGTCATTTTATTATTCATAATTTTGATCTTTTATTTCTTCCATCTTAAAAAGTCCCTCTAACATTCCTTGTACCACTGATTTGGTAGTGATGAACTCCTTTAGCTTTTCTTGTCTGGGAAGCTCTTTATCTGTCCTTTGATTCTAAATGATAGCTTTGTTAGATAGAGTGATCTTGGTTGTAAGTCCTTGCTTTTCATCACATTGAATATTTTGTGCCAATCCCTTCTGGTCTGCAAAGTTTCTGTTGAAAAAATCAGCTGACAATCTTATGGGAGCTCCTTTATAAGTTATTAGCTGCCTTTCTTTTTCTGTTTTTAGGATTCTCTCTTTGTCTTTAACCTTTGTCATTTTAATTATAGTGTGTCTTGGTGTGGTCCTGTTTGGGTTCATCTTGTTTGGAACTCTCTGAGCTTCCTGGATTTGTGTATCTGGTTGTTTTTTTTTTGTTTTTTTTTTACCAGGTTAGGGAAGTTTTGAGTCATTATTTCTTCAAATTGGTTCTCAATTCCTTGCTTTCTCTCTTCTCCTTCTGGTACCCCTATGATGCCAGTGTTGTTATGCTTGATGTTGTCCCAGATGTCTCTTAAACTCTCCTCAGTTTTTTGGATTCTTTTTTCTTTTTGCTGTTCGATTGGGTATTTTCTGATACCCTGTCCTCCAAATCACTGACTGGTTCAATTCTCTGCTTCATGCAGTCTGCTGGTGATTCCTTCTAGTGCATTTTCGTTTCAGTTATTGTATTCTTCACTTCTGATTGGCTCCTCTTTTTTCTTTTTTTTTATGATTTCTATGTCCTTTTTTATGCTTGCTATCTCTTTGTTGAAGTTCTCACTAAGTTCATTGATCATCCTTATAACCATTGTTTTAAACTCGGTATCTGGTAGGTTGCCTGCTTCCATTTTGCTTAGTTGTTTTTCTAGGGTTTTCTCCTGTTTTTTCGTTTGGGATGTATTTCTTTGTTTCCTCATCTTGACTGCCTTTCTGTTTGTTTCTATGTATTAGGTAGATCTGCTATGTCTCCCAGTCTTGGCTGGGTGGCCTTATGTAGTAGGTGCCCTGTGGGACCCTGGCACAGTTTCCCTGGTCACCTGCTCTGGGTGCTCCAGGAGTGTCCCTTGTATGGGTTGAGTGTGCCCTCCTGTATAGTTGAACCTTAATTGCTATTTGCATGTCAGTGGGTCGGATTGACCCTCAGGCTGATGGCTGTGGGGTTTGGCCATGTCCACAGCTTACAGGCTACTTTGCTGCTTACTCCACTGAGTGGGATTTGCCCCAGTGGGCTCTGCTACCTGTTGAGACTGCCCTTTGTGTATGTAGCTTGTGGGGCTAATTGGGCGGTGGTCTGCTGTGATCTGAAGCCAACTTCTAAGTATGTTGGTTCTAGGGCCTCTTGGGAGGGGCTCTGGTGCAGGCCCAGGTCACCCACTGCTTGTGACCAGCTGGGGGCTATCTGGTAGGAGCTACAAAATGATCTGTGTTTGTTCGCTATCTGTGCTAAACCTGGAGGCCATGCTACAAACTGAGGACTTCTGCCATCAGTCCTGGGTCTTGGGTAGCTCCACAAAATGCTAGGGCACCCTGATGCCCGCTGACACCTGCTGGTTCCCTTAAGGTTCAGCTACTGATAGAGCCTCATGTAGTATGCAAGTTGGGTGAGGCAGGGTCTCAGAGAGTCACTAGAATGATAAGAGTTGTGGTCACCAGTTTAATGTAAATTCTGGTTTGGTGTCCGTGCTGAACCTGGAGGTATTCAGCAAAAGTCTCGGAGCACACTGAGGCCAGTCGCCACCAGTCTGGGGCCTGCCCGACTCCAATAGTTTTCCAAGAAAGAGTGCAATGCAGGTGGGGCTGGCTGCTCAGGAGAATGTGCCTCTGGGGTTGAGGAAGTTGGGTGGGACAGGGTCCCAGCTGAGCTCACCAGACTAATTCAGATTCAGATTTGGCTTGTGGGGGTGGGATCAACACAGGAAAGATAGCGCCCACCTACTGACTGTACGGGGAAGGACTCCACACAGAGAAAATGGCAACTGCCCTCCAGCCCTTGGCCTGCAGACACACACCTTAGTCTGCCCCCTGTATGCCTCTGATGCCCCCAAGTCACTGTCCCTCTGCTGGAGCCCAGGGTGAGTGCCTGCAATGAGTGAGTCTGTGCAGGGGCCCTTTCAAAGAACTTCTGGGTTTACCACAGACTTCTATCCCACCTGGATAATCAGAATCCATAGTGTTTTTCACAACCAGATGTTGTGGGGTTCCTCTTCCTGGCACCAGTTACTCTGGGCTGGAGAGCCTGGTGTGGGGCTGGGGTCCCCCGCTTCTTTGCGGGGGGGAAACTTCACAGCTGAGATATCCTTCTGATTCTCAACTGCCACACAGAGGGTTCGGGTCAGCCCATTTCGCCTCTCTGCCCCTCCTCCCAGTCTCGAAGTGACTTTTAAATATCCTTAGTTATAAAACTTCTGTTCAGCTGGACTCTAGCTGGCTCTCCAGGTTGATTGTTCTATAATTTAGTTATAATTTTAATGTGTTCATGGAAGGAAGCCGGCACAGTATTTATCTACTCTGCCATTTTGGATCTGCCACATATAAACATTTTGCAAATGCTTTTTTTAGCCCATTATTTCCCTTAATCTCACAGGCCTAAAAAAGTAGATATTCTTAACCCAGACAAGAAAATCAAGGCCCAGGGAGACTAAGCAACCTGCTTAAGGTCACACAGCTGATAAATGGCAGAATTGGGATTTAACCTCAGGTCTGTCTGATTTCAGAGCCTTGCTTTCTTCTTCATACCGTGTTTGGCCTATAAAGACACTGATCAAAAAATACTCATGAGGAAGGTGATTCTAGCAATAAAATAGCAGAGTGAGTCCAAGGCAGGATTGAACCATCCAGTTAGTTTACTCTCAGTGTGTTCTAGAAGTGGCCTTTAGATGTTGATTTGAAACAAAGAAATGAAAAATCAATCTCCTCCAGTAATCACTAAAGAAAAGCTTTACAGGCTGGCAAAAAGGCTGATATCCTTATAAATATTCCTCATGTCCTGAGGTGGAGGACTGATGTAGACCTTAGGGTGCATAGAAAGAGCAGGCCTGGCTTCCAGTAGGCACCATCAGTTCTTTCTGCATCAATGTAGGCACCTTTCATCTATAAAGTAAGACAGAGGATGATTTGTTAAATGATTGCCATGGAAGTTCAATGGGAATTGTAGGTGAATGCATTTGGTAGAGACATGTTTAAGTGAAGTTTATTTAAACAAACATTTATTGAATGAGTCTATATAGTGCACCATCTCTGAGCACTAGGATACAATGGCAAGTAATGTGCAGCTTGTGCCATTGGGATGGTCTTTCTGAGAAATGGGTGTGATAATGGTAGCTTTAATGGAGTACAGAGGAGGGAGTAACTACTTAGTGGTTGGCAGGGATGTTATTTGAAGGTAAGGGGAGAGAGCAGAGGGGAGAGGGTAGAAGCCGTTCTTCTGCTCGGACAGAGTGGAGATGTTATTGCATTGCTCTAACCCTGATGCTGCAGCCATCCAGAGACCCTTGCCTCTGACCTTGTCCTTGGCAGAAAGCACTGCGGTTAAGTGGTACTGTGGAAAATATCTTTGTGGCTAATGAATCATCTAATAAAAAATATACTTAGAACAATGAGAAAAACCCTTAGCTGGTTTGTTCCCATAAAGAAGGGGCACTACAGGTCACTTCATAACAGCTTTCAACCCAGTGACCCAGGTTTCTTCCTCATGACCGGAATCGTGGTCTTTGCATTCTTCCAGATGTTCTTGGGACTTGGTGTGCCTTATAGATATACTATTTGCTGTTGTTAGGGTGATGAATCATGCCAGATGTAGATCCCCCAAACTTCCCAATTACCAAGGGAGTGCTGTGATGGAACCTTGATAGAATCCTAGGGCTATCACATAACTGTGGGGTTTGGAGCATGTTTTTTAATAACTCACATAGGAAGTATACACGTATAGGAATATATAGGGAGATAGTACCTACCTTGCAGGAGTTCTATGAGGAATCAATGAGATAATGTACAGAAGTTTGGCACAGAGTAGATGGTAAGTAAGTGTTACTTTCCCCCTTCTACATCAGGGGTCAACAAACTATGTCCCATAGGCCAAATCTGGCACTCCATCAGTTTTTGTGAATAAAGTTTTATTGGAACACAGCAACCGCCATTCATTTATGTATCGTCAATGGCATCTTTTGTATTCAGTGGCAGAGTGTGTAGCTGTGACAGGTATCAGATGTGCTGTAGGTGCGCAAAGCAGGAAATATTTACTGTCTGGCCCTTGACCGAAATTGTTCTCTGATCCCCATGGTACATAACGGCCTTTGTGAAAAATGATCTTATCTCCCTGTTCCCTTCCTTCCAAAAGTGCCCTTTATCAGACCAAATGCTATTTGTGGCTTAAACACTACTCTCAGGTCAGCTAGTTGGGGTCCTTCGGCTCTCCTCTGAATGCAATCCTGTTTATTAAAAGTCCTCTGAGTGTGACTCTTAGCACATACCCCAACCCACCCCGCCCCTGGATTTGGGCCATCCAGCTTAGAGAAGAGAAAGAGTGTCACCTGCCTTACTCTGGACGACAGCTTTCAGACTAGGGTGGCGTAAGCTTATATCTGTTACAGACGTTGCTTCGCTGTCTTTAGGACCATGTACTCTTCTCCTAAGCTCTTCCACCCTGTCCTCTGCACCAACACTTATAAATTTCAGTGTCTGACTTTACATCCATCCTTGTTAAATTCCTTCTTGAGATAATTTGTTCATTTTTTTCCCCGTCTTCCTGCCATCTCTTTGGATTTTGAGTCTGCTATCCAGTGTATATACTAAGCCTCCTGGCTTCATGTCTTTTGAGAATTGGCTCAGCTGGTTTCCAAGTCTCTGCAAGAAACTGTTGGAGCAGCCAGAGCTGAGGATTGCGTCCTCCAGGATGCAGTTTGTACACACTCTCCAGCTTGGCCTTGACCTTTGGAGACTGTGGCTGAACTGACTAGGAAGTCAACCAACTGCGTTGCTGTCCGGTTCACAATCTCTTTATCTTAGCTAAACTTTATCATGAGAGTTTGGGTCAAAGGCCTTTCAGACATAATATAGCAACATACAGTGCTTTTTAATCTATTAGTCTCTGATCCTAACACAAAAACAAATAGGGTTACTTGCTAGAACTTATTCTTGGGGATTGCTTAATGGATCCTAGAGCTCATTGTCTATTTGGGAATGATTATAACATTTTTGAGTGAGTTAGAATTTGTCATATAGTCTGTCAGGATTACTAGAATTTACCGAAGGCCTTCTGAATCTAGGGTTCATGCACTTGCATGAGAATAAATTACATCTTTATTTTCATTAATCTCTAACTGAAATTTAGCATGTTCCCCAATTGTGAATGTAAGCAACAAACCACAATCACATTAGCATGGCCTGTGACTGTCACCAGTATAAATCATGGATTCGTTTATATCACATTGGAGTTGTCAACATCTTAAAATATCTCTTAAGTTCAAAATTACTTTAACATTATGGTACTTGTTGTTTAATGCATTAATAAAGAAGCATATATATTATTATATTGCAGATTTAAAAAAATATTTTGATAGTTTTAATGTAATTGGTTTCCTTTTTAATTTGACACATTTCATATTATGCATTTGAAAATATTACTCTGAGAAGGGGTCTGTAGGTGTCACCAGATTGCCAAAAGGGTTTGCGCACAGAAATGCATATTTGTCATTATGATAGCAGCTTCTTCTCAAAAGCCTCAGGGGCTGGAGTTCTGCACAGGACTTCCTTTTACCCAGACAAATCCCCAAAGGGTCAGAAGAATCCGTATCTCACTTTTTCTAGGTTCTTGTCTTCATTCAGACTACGGAAACACTCGAAAAACTTTTCTGTCTGTTCACAATTTGAATAGGAAATGTTGCCTCCTAATATTTTTTCTCACAGGTCAAGCAGACCTGGATTTTAATTATAGCTCTCCCATAGACTTCTCTGGTCCTCAAGCTTCTAATTTGCAAAATAGGGATATTGCCATCTACACTGAAAGGTGGTAGCACTGTTAAACAAGGTAACATATGTTTTTCCATTGGATCCTCTGGAAAGTAGCCCATGAGAGGGAATTGGAAGCATAAGCAGTTCATTGGGATGGGGGAGGGTAACTGCATGTGGCAGGGGGAGGAATCAGAATTGGGCAGAGAAAGTCTTCAGACCCTGATGCAAATTTGACATTTATGATGAAAGGCAAGAAGGAGAAGCAAGACAGGGAGAGCTGCAGACTGTGATTCATATCTCACTAAGTCTCTGCCAACTGAATTGTTTGCTTTGGTGCAAAAAACACCTGTTAAAGAAGTCCCCTGTTGGGCAGAAATAGCCAGGTTCAGTCACCTTCCCACACCCAGTCATGGTCTACAGGGTGGTCAGGAAGAACGTGGCCTTGGCTTGAAAGCTGAGGTACAACCTGAAAGTGTTATGGCTGGAGGCTATTAGCTGCCTATTCTCCTGGAAGCTGAATGCAAACTCTTTCTTGAAGAGAGAGCTGAGCAGTCAGCCTTCATATCTGCCCCAAGTTGAAATGGCGGAGCACAGTCTTGCCGTAACATGCAACACACCTAGAGAGAAATAAGCGTGGTTATGGCCCATGTCTCTAAGAGAATTGCTTACCTGATTTTATTCATACTGGGCACCAGAATCTTGATTATAATCATCAGGTAAGCTAGGGGTCTTTTCATACCAGTACCTAGAACAGTTCTTTGACTTGGACTTTGTCGAAGTGACAGAAAATATGTTGAGAGTGACTTTGTGACTGAGTCCATGCTCTGTAATAATAATAATGATAATAATAATAATGATGATGATGGTGGTGATGTAATGTCTCTATATGGATATAGGGTCAACTAATCATGAGGCCTACATATTGGGCACTAATGTTAGCTTCTCTTTTTTGTGTCCTCCAGGAACAGAGCTTACTCCGCCCATGTAGGTGAGGAATGTTGATTCTTCTTCTCCCAGCTGAGCTCTGGTGTGTTCCACACCATCTTCTCCCAGGCAGTGGATACGGAAATGCCTGCTTCTTCCTTCGAAGTCTTTATCTCTAATCGTAGATGGTTTTTAGTCTTTGCTTAAGGACTTCCTCCAGGGGTATTCTGAAGGGCTTCCTCTTTATCATTTCATTACTATGGAAGCTACATTTTCCCTCTGATGCGCTCTTTAAAATGCTGTCTGTGTCCTTTGTTATCTGACAATAGATGTGAGGGGCTCCTTCTTTTCCAATTTAAACACTCTGGTCTATACTCTCTGGAAAAAGGTCCTGCTTCAGGGTAACTATTCTCTGTTGTGACCCTAGGAAGAGCATTTGAACCCCATCTGGCAGGAAGAATCACTTCCTTCTGAGGTACAAGCAGAATACCTTGTAGCCCCATTACACTTCCTGTGTAACATAGTTAACATTCCCCGACTTCAGGACTTACAAATGAATTTAGAGCTAATGCTGTTTAATCAATCCATCCCTGCCCAAGATGACGTGGGCTACAATGACATTGATGTCTATTAATTTCCATTGCCTGCTTTTCCTTGCTGGCTTGAGTCCATTTGCCATGGACTTGGGAGATAGTTGTTTCTGTCCCTCATTGAAGTGATATGATTGTAACCTCAGACTTCTAAATGGGTTTGTGCAAATAGTTCCTTCCCAGGATTGCCCTCCAATCCTCCAACCTCAGATCCCTTGGCAAGCTCCCTGGCAGTGATAAAACTGTCATCCAGGAGATGGGCAGTCATCCTCATAGCTGAATGGTGAGCCAAATGGACAAAGGGAGGCAGAAGCTGATGCCAAGAAGACCAGCCACTTGCCAGCTCCTCTTTGGCTGAGCCACTGCGTGCCCTGGAATGATGTATAGCCACGTGGCTGGGAGAAAGCTTGGCTCACTGAGGTCCTCAGTGCCTCACTCTCCACCCCTTTTAAAATCTGGGCTGAAAACAGGACGTGACCTCCAGCAATAATAACACCTATATCTCTCTTTGAGAATGTCTTATTTTCCATGCTTTGTGTGAGGTAACATCACTCTGAAGCAAGGATGATTATTTCTGTGTTATAGATGGGGAAACTAAGGCTCAGAAGTCACTTGCCACTTGTGGAACAGTCATAAGTAGCAGACTTGGGATGTGAACACAGGTGTGCCTGACGCCAGTGCCTGCACTGCATTCTCTCCTCTACATGCCGTGAACCAGGACATAATGGAGTCAATTGCACCCAGTCTGAGGGAAGAGCATCTGCGGAACAGATGTCTGACGCACTGGCTGCGTGCCACGAGGATATGGCTTATTCTTGGCGATAATGGCAATCTTGAGAAAGTGCTTCATGGCAGAAGTGCTTTTGCCATGAGTCACTGTTCTCTTTGTGAGAGTTTATAGCTCATCTACCTATGGCTCCCACCTTTTTATGCCCTAGCAATCCAGAAGAGCAATTCTATTAAGCAATGTCCTACCAGTAACATATGGAGTTTGTGGGAAGTCATGTGACTCACGTTAATCAGCACCCAGGTAAAATGCAGCTGTTTATGGGATTACGTAACTTACTAACATCTCCAGATAACCTGTGTCCGTTTTTTTTTTTTTTTTAAATCTAAGCGTTACTGATTCCTCCTCCTCACTGGTTTTCAAGTTAGAAATCCAAGCTCCTGATCAAAGTTCCCCCAGTTGTCCATGATCTGGCCTTGCCTGTCTTTCTCTCAATGACGTCTCTGGAATCTTATTCTTGGCAATATGTGCTCCAGCCATACCAACATGCTGGTGGTTCCAGAAGCAGCTGTGCTGACCCAGGCCTTTGCACTTTCTTTCCTTAAAAACACTTTCTCACCTTGTGTCCTCGCCTTGTCTTTGTGCATCTTGCAAGTCTCAGCTCTCAGACTCCCTCCCCTGATGTCTTCAGCCACACTTAGGCTCTCCTTCCTCCTCTTATCCTCCCACAGTCTCTTGTAACACCTCCATATCCAGTTTTGGGAATCCTCTGTGATCTTTTCCCCCTTCTGCCTGAACCTGTGTGAGCCTCAAGGGAGGGAAATGTGTCTTATTGTTCTCTGAACAGCTAGCAGTTGTTAGATAGCCTGACTCATAATCAGTATTTGGGAAACCTTTGGAAGTTTAACGTCAGGGTATTTTGGAATCTCAGTCATGGGCTGTGGGTAAGAAGAGACGGGATCAGGTAGAATTGGAGGGAGACAACTCACCAGCCTTTATTATTTGGCCTCACTGTGGGATATAGTGCTTCCCAGAATCAGTGTCACACTGAGTAAAATTAAAACTGGTAAATGAAAGCTTGATTCAAGCTTTCTAAGAAGGATGTGTTGACCAAATTCAAGGGTGTTAGGTTTTGTTGCATAGGTGAGGAGTCAGGTCCATGCTCTGGGTGTGGGACTGCAGACTATGTTGAAAGGAAGAAGATCTTTTGTTCCTGGAGGAGAACTATGTCAGGGCTTTGCAGGATAGCAGGCCTTGGCTAACCATGATGGATTCTGCACCAAGATTTCGACTGCAAAGCAGGAAGCCTGAGGCAGATGTCCCTTGAAATGGTTGTGAACACTTGGCAATGGTTAGGAAAAGAGCCAGGAGTGGCCAGGAGCCACTAATTGTTCAGCAGATACCAATCCCCAATTTTCCACCTAACTCAATATACCTCTCCAACTTTCTCTTTCTCTCTCTCTCTCTCGCTCTCTCTCTCTCTCTCTCTCTCTCTCTCTCTCTCTCTCTCACACACACACACACACACACACACACACACACACACACACACGCGAGCATGGCTGCTGGTGGAATGTGCTTCATCTTTATGAGAAATGCTCTGCCAGGGTAAGGTGGAGCCTGAAGGTATATTCCTCAGTCAGGGCTGTGGGTTGGGCCAGCAGGGACTGACAGCTACAGTAAATCACTTTTAGTGATAAAACACCAAGCAGCCAATAGAAGCTGTAATAAATATTTAGGAGCAGGGACTCACATTTAATACTTTTTATATTCCAGGCTGTGAGCGGAGTGCTTCAATGCACAGACCACCCTCACTTTAATTAATTTAGCTTAATATTTAATTGAAATTTTTGAGATAATTGTAGGTTCACATGTAGCTGTAAAAAAAATAGAGAGATGCTGTGTACTTAGTTTCCCCCAGTGGCGTCATCTTGCAAACCTATAGTATGCGATCTCAACTGGGACATCGCCATTGATACCATCTACAGATTGTATGCCATTTTCTCTAGCTTTACTTGTACTCGTTTGTGTGCTTGTATATTTAGTTCCATGTACTTCTTTTTAAATTAAAATTTATTAGGGTGACAATGGTTAGTAAAGTTATATAAGTTTCAAGTGTAGTATTCTGTAATGCATCATCTATATATTACATTATGCATTCACCACCCAGAGTCAGTTCTCTTTCCATCACCATATATTTGACCCCATTTACCCTCATCTACGACCCTCCTCTCCCCTTATGTCACATGTGTAGTTGGTGTATCTGCCACTGTTTTCAAGATACGCAATAGTTCCAACACCACAATGATCCCTCACATGGTCCCTTTAAAACTACACTCTCCCTTTAGTACCGTTTCTTAATCCTCAAAATACACATGTGAGGCAACTAAGTCTTAGAGAATTCTGTCATTTGTCAAGTGTCGTCCTGTCAGTATGGAGTGAAGTTTAGATTCAGAAGTTTGCCCAAAAACTCACATCACATTCATGTTCTTAATTTCTCATTTGTTCATTCATCCAACCAAATATTTACTGAGTGCCTACTGTGTTCTAAATGATTTTCTAGGGGCTGGGATTTCAGCAGTAAAAAGAGGACCGTGTCACTGCTTCTTATAGAGTTGCCATTCAAGTGTGAGAGTCAGGCCAGGCCTGTAAGAATCCAATGTATAATAGAAGTTCAGGTGAGGACAGTTGCTCTGAAGAAAAATAGAGGAAGGGGATAGAGGAATGGGGGCATGCTGTTTTAGATAGGGTGACCAAGAAAGTCTGCTATAATGAAGTGAAATTTGAGAAGAATCTTGATTAATGAGGAGTAGGAAACCCTGGATTTCTGGGGGAAGAACATTGCAGGCAGAGAGGTGAGCAATCACAAAGGTGCAAGTTGGGAACGATTGGGGCATGTTTTGGGTGTCAGGGAGGCCACTGTGTCTGGAGGAGAATGCAGGAGGGAGAGAGCAGGGGGCATGAGCTTAGAGAGGGGGCCAGAGCTGGATTGTGAGGGCCTCGCAGCCATGGGAAAGAGTTTGGGTCTCATTCTAAGTGGGAGTGGAAGCCACTGGAAGGTGTTTGTTTGTTTTGTTTTTTTAAGTTTCAGGTATACAAAACAATGTAATAGTTAGACATTTACACCCGTCCTCACAAAGTGATACCCCCCTATCTACTACCCCTTTGATAGCATACATAGCTGTTACAATTCCATTGAGGCTTTGAGCAGGAGTTACCATCATCCCGATGGTAACTGCTTTTCAGTTTGTAAAAAACCACCTTCTGGCTGCTGGGTGGAGCATGAGCTGGAGGAGGGCAAAGTTGAGAGCAGGGAGAACAATTTGGTGGCAGCAGTCATAACCCACATGAAAGACAGGGGTAGCCTGGACCAGTGTGACAGTGCTGGAAACAGTGAGAAGTATTTGGATTCAAGATGTATTTTATCAGCGGACCCCACCAGTGGACTTGCTGAAAGATTGGATATGCAGTGGGTGTGAGAGCAGATCAGAAAAGGGAAAGGGAGTCATTTTAGACAGTGCTAAGACTGTGTCACTTCTGCTCGTTAACCAGGACATCACAGTTTAGTGCCAGAGATGAGGAATCTTATTCCAAGTGAAAGGAATACTGTATCCAAAGCACTTTGCTGGCTTGTCCCCCTTCTCTCGCTCTCAATGGACAGCCTGTAGGTTCAGAGAGAAAATATCCTTGATCTCAGTCCACCATAAGAAAAAGACCATTGGCTCAATCATCTAGCAGACTCACAAGGTGGAGCCCAGTGCCCAGCCCTGTGCTGATACTGGGAAACCAGAGCTGATTGGACCCAGTCCCTGCCCCTGAGGGCTCCTAGTGTGGTGGGGAGATAGGCAAATGAAGAAACAATTACAGCCTTAAACGCCAGAGTGGAGCGACCTGTGCTTGTGTGTGTGTGTGATGCGGGAGGCGGCTGAGCATCCAGGGAAATGGGTGTGAGTTTTGTTGAGTTGAAACAATGGCCGTTGGGTGGCATGTTATGGATAGTGTCATGGGATGAGGAGATGCCCGAGCATCCGTCTTGCGGCTTGAGGAGGTGTTCTGCAGTTGCAGAAGGAAGACGATGAATTGCCGAGGTGGGAACAGCAACAGCAAAAAGACTGATCACTGTGCAGCATGGAGTGCTTTGGGGTGGGTGGGCTGTTTGTCCTGATGGAAACGCGTGAGCAGTGGAGGGAGAGGAGGCTGAGGCCGGCTCCCTACGTCTGGCGAAGCTGCTTAGATATCATCCCGATGGTAACTAGAGTGGGTGGGAGCCCTCAAAGATTGTAAGGAAAGGAGCTGCTTGGCTAGCTGTGGATTTTTCTTTTTTTTTTTTAAAGATTTTATTGGGGAAGGGGAACAGGACTTTATTGGGGAACAGTGTGTACTTCCAGGACTTTTTCCAAGTCAAGTTGTTGTCCTTTCAATCTTAGTTGTGGAGGGTGCTGTTCAGCTTCAAGTTGTTGACATTTCAGTCTTAGTTGTGGAGGGTGCAGCTCAGCTCCAGGTCCAGTTGCTGTAGTTAGTTGCAGGGGGCGCAGCCCACCATCCCTTGTGGGAGTCGAACCGGCAACCCTGTGGTTGAGAGGACGCGCCCCAACCAACTGAGCCATCCGGGAGCTCAGCAGCAGCTCAAGGTGCCGTGTTCAATCTTAGTTGCAGGAGGCGGAGCCCACCATCCCTTGTGGGACTCGAGGAATTGAACTGGCAACCTTGTGGTTGAGAGCCCACTGGCCCATGTGGGAATCAAACCGGCAGCCTTTGGAGTTAGGAGCACGGAGCTCTAACCGCCTGAGCCACCGGCCTGGCCCTAGCTTTGGATTTTGAAAGCTCACTTTTACCAAATTAGGAGCTTCATGTACGAAGGTCTACATCTTAGAGAACAAAGGAGCTACTCCTACCCTCAGCTCGGCAACCTTCCTGGGCATTCTTAGTCTAAGCTTCAGTCTTACCTGACACAAGTCTACAGATTACAACCTGAACTGTCAAAGAAGGGCCCCCAGTTGCCTCTCTGAAGCAGTGTCCACACCTCTCAGCGTGGTGAGTAAAAAGGCCTATTTGCTTGTCTCTCAGGCTGTGGGGTCTGTGGCAGAAGGGGCCTGAGCGGGGGTACAGCTGAGCTTGTGAGAAAGCCCTTCAGTTTGGGACTCCAGGGCCCTTCCTGGAAGCTGTGGGTTTTGCTTCCTGTGTGGTCTCAGATTCATCCCCTCATCTCAGTTTCTCCATCTGGAAAAATGGGAGAACAATATGTAACTTCTTGGGGTGCCGCAAGAATTATTGTGTGTGGAGGATTTGTACAAGGCAGATGAAAGCCTTTCTCAAATGTGCATCTGTCTACACACACACTAACAGATAAGACTAACTGGAAAGAAAGAGTGAAAATACATGTGTGTTGTAGATAAGCTCAGTCCTTGCTCTTTCTCCTCCTTCCTCGGGGTCATGGCAGAGGTCTTTGCCAAGGAAACAACTTCTATCACCTGGCTGGTAAGTTTTCTCCCCTGTGAAATGGAGCTATATGGTCCATCTCTCCTAGGGCGATTTGAGAGTAGTACTTGGCACATAATAAGTGCTCAATAAATGTTTAATACACAAAAAGAAAAAGGTGTAAGCATCTGAGGCTTTTCAGATGCATTGAGTTCATCAAATTCTCCAGAAGCTTCAAGGAAAGAATCTAGAACATAAGATTTAGAGGTAAGTTAGCGTGGTTCCAAATTGTGTATCCACAAGTTACTGGTGATGAGACCTTAGGCAAGTCTCTCACTGAGCTATGGTTTTCTCCTCTGGCACAAGGGGATATGGCCCTCTTTCTTATTGGATTGCTTTTCTTCTTGTGTAAAATAAGATTATGTGCATAAAGTGATCAGTGCATAGTACGGGCTTTAGTGCCCAATAGTTGAGTGTTTTTTGCTTTTGCATCTGTTGTATGTATTTGCACACCAATCACAACTCCATTCTGGAGAAGAGGTGACTTCCCCGGTCATGCCAGGGGTTGCAAGGCTCCGAGTCCACATGACATAGGTACAAAGTCTCAGCTTTGTGGTCTCTCTGGGATGGTCACACAGCTGTTTGAAGGGACAATCAAAGGTTTGTAGCTGCTGTGTTGGGGCACAGACAGACAGCAGCAGTAGCGTGGTGGTGGGGGGGACAACTGCCTTTGGGCACTAGTGTGTCATGCTTTGGGGGACTGTCTTCTGATGTCTAAAGGCCATGTCTGACTTTTAGAAAAAAGCCCACCCTTCTCTCTAACTACACAGAAACTAGATACCATGTTTTCGAATACAATCCTTTTTGACCCCCCTCTTTCCTTTATAGATTATTTGTGCATGGACACAAATAATGGAAATTTGTCTTCCCAGGAAATGATGAGAGTCCCCCGGAGGCAATAGTCTCTGGAGGCGAGGTCGCACAGCCAGCAATTGGAAGATCAGAGTCTTAAATATCTGTCAACTTGATGTGTAAAACCATCCTCCAATGCCTAACCAGCTAGAGCGCCTGGCCTCCATACTCTCCTGACCCTGTGCTTGCCAAGCCCCCGGGTCTCCCCCGGCCTGTAACTTAGCTCCTGTAACTTTGCCTATGTCTCCCAGGTGTTCTGCAAAGTGTCTTTTGTTCCCACAGCAGTTTACCTGCTTTCAGAAGGCTCTGCTCCCCGATCATGCCTGCCCGTGTGCCACTGTGTCAAAGCCCGCTGAATTCTCCTGTTCCAGTGCAGTGTTTCATCGCTCGGATACCTGTGTGATGCCCCATATCTGTGTCACCTAAGACATGCTGCACCTTCTCCTCTGCCCCCCCACCAGGCTCTCCTACTGCTCCTCCAGCTGCTGAATTTCACATACTTCAAAATCCCTGCCTGTGTTTCTCGTTTGCTAAGGCAGTGCAGCTCCACAGAAGCTCTAAGGAGTCCCTGGAACTGAATGCTATGTTAGCTTAGTATCGAGGGTCTGCCCTGCTTGGTTCTGCCCGTGGTGGCTTTGGCACTTCAGAGTGTGGTGAAGAATATAGGAGGGCATGGTGAAGGAGAACCCCAGGTACATGACAGGGGCCTTGCAGAGGGGAACACTCCAGAGACAGTGGCTGTCCTGAGGACGGTATCAGGCCCAGGACCGGTGGGAGGGCACAGCCATTGTGCTGAGCCGGTGCGGGTTCCTCTTCAGCCCGCACGGGGTCCTTCAAGACCATACTTTGGGCACTCCAGCCAGTGGCCCCTCACAGCATACCTCTCCCAACCTCGTAATACTTGGTTCTCCCCATTTCTTTTTCAAGACACTTTTTCTGAGGCCTCCATTAAATGACATTATTCCTGAGGTTATTCCGGAAAGATTTCAGAATAGAGTTCATCGTAAGGGACTCTAGCGCATGCAGTGTTGGTAAACCAGGTCTCTTTCCAGGTAAACCAGCTCTCTTTCCACAATTCAGCTAATATTTGCAGAATGCCATGCGTGCCTCAGGCACAGTGCTGAGGACTGGGGACGGAGACATGAATAGGCATAGTCTCTTCTCTTACAGAGTTTATAGTCTACACAGGAGGTGAAAGCATCAACATGTGTAAGATAGATGTCATGTACCATGGTGATGGTTGGTGATGGTATGAATGATGGTGGCAAGGGCAGAGGAAGAGGCAAAAGTCTGTTTAAGATGTGGGTTGGTGCTGCGACCCTCTAGAGAAGGATGTATAGGAGTCCTTGTACTGAAAATGGCATTGCCCTGGGTCGGGGTGGGGAAATATAAGGAAGAGGCCATGTGGTACAGTGCTTGGATATTGGAGCAGCATAAAGCGAAGCCGTTTGGCCGTGCCACACTACTTGATATGTGTGGCAGGGACAATGTGTGTGTTCACCAACCTCCTTTTCCTTTCTACTTAGACGCATAGCTAGACTGCCCTTCCCAGCCGCCCTTGCAATTAGGCAGGGCCATGTGACTAAGTTCCAGTCAGTGAATTCTGTACATTCTCCATACTTTTGAATTTTCCATTCCTCCGGTTTAGTGAAGAGAACACCAAGGACTAAGGGGATGATAGAACCATAAGTTGGATGGAGCAGTCCCTGAACAGGTGTGGGGAGCAAGGACCCAGTCGACCACCCATTGAACTCTAACATGAGCTAGAGAAAAATCTATTGGTTAGGTTACTGAGATTTTTGGGGGTGTTTGTTTCTGCAGTTGTTCTCTCTGGATTAATCAATGCAGCTACAGAATAAGGTCCAGGGAGGGAGGAGAAATTGGAGAGGAGACCTGGGGCCAGGTTATGAAGGGCTGTGAGTACAAGTATGCGCATGGACAGCCGTGGAAGATTTGCAAACTTGTTTACAGTATGGGGTGATGAGAGGTGGCAATGAGGGGGTAGTAATGAGAAGGCAGTTAGATTTGGCTATACGAGTATTTCCCAGAGGATTAACTCTTTTTGAGTTAATATTATGGACACTCTGGCTAAGGCCATCTTATAGCTGGAAGACTAAAACCAGACACTACCAGCACCATGGTATATACCACTGAAGTCCTCATATCAAGTCAGAGCCAACCAAATCGACAACATTCTCGAGGATCTGCTTTGGTTTGAAATTTTTGTCATGCTCGTCCGATGGTGTCCTTGACACTGAAATCCCCACAAGAAATTCTACCTTTCCCATTAACACCCTTCCCATGACAGCAAACGGGAGGCATTCTAGAAATCCCTTGAAGAGTATTCCTTCTCATCTTGGCCAGTGGAGGGGAATCATGCGGAGCCCTGAACTGATTTGGTTGACTTACAGAAGTCTGAGGTAATTGGAGAACTGTTTCTAGCACCTCTAGATATATGCATACAAGCCTAGGAGTCTTGGACAGTGCAGTGTAAGTCTGAGGAATGTCTGGATCCTGTTGACTCCTCAGTTCTGAGATGACCCTTGAGTTTGGAAGAAATCCTTCTCTTTGCTACACAGCACCAGGAAAGAGCTAGAATGCCTTGGCGTTAAGTGTTTTCTGTGGTTGTACATATAGCAACAAATAAGTGAGGTCAAGGCAGATATTACTCACCGAGAGAAACCAGATAAGAGTCAAGAGAAGGGCGGTGAGCAAGCTGGTATGTGTGTCCAGGGCCGGAATTGTTCTCTGAAAGAGTGTTCATAGGCCCGTGAGCATTTCACTATTGCCTGCAAAGCAGATCACAACTTGTGCAAAAGAAATGCCTCTTAAGAGGTGTTTATTTGGTTCAGGATTGTATTTCAAGTGTTTTTCTGATGCAAAAGCTGCATCAGAAAAACACTTGATATAACTGATGTAACACCACTAGAGAGTAAGAGGTGAGGTGCATGTGGAACTGGTATTTATTGTGTCCTATAAGGTGCCAAGCTCCATGCTAGGTGTCTTGCAACATTGTCTTGTTTAATTCTTACTAGAATTCTTTGGAGTAACGTGGCGTTGGGCCCATTTTATAGGTGTAAGTTGTGCAATGAGAATATCCAACTTGTTACAGGCGAGGCCAGGGAGTGAATCCAGTTTCTGTTCTCAGAATCCCTATTTCTCTCCTCTCTCCACTGATGGCAGAGATGTGTTTTTCCTGCTAATTCTCCCCTTCTCCTACACATTCAGTGTCTTCAGGAGGCATGTGTCTTCGGTCTCCAGAAGAGCACTGGGTCGCCTTTGTCTTCTTCCACTCTGTGCTTGAGCACATCCTGGACCCCAAAGCCTGCCGAGGTTTTCCCACTGGAAGGCTGGCATTCCACCAGTGCCGAGGATTAGCCATGGCAGAGCCCTAATGGGGCTGAGCCTGATTCTTCAGGCTGGGGAGCTCTGGAGGCCCCCGTAAAGATGAGCGTCATGGACAGATGGCATCTTCTGATTCATAGCATCTGTTGGCGCTAGCCGTCAGGGAGACCACAGCCAATCAATTCTCGGAGTCTCCTGGCTGAACAAGGCCCGGACCACTGCTGTAAACCAGACCGGAGCTGTTGGCAGAGCCAGACATTCTTCAAGGAAACACAAGAAATTTAAGATAATCCGGGGGCAGGATTTTCATCCTGGGCTTCCCGATTTCCCTGAGAGCTGTGTGCTATTGCTAAATGATAGTGGAGAAAGCAGTTTAAGATTTCCTTTGAGAAATGGATGCCTCATGCTGGAAGTTGGAGGGATCCCATGGCTCCAACATGAGGAAGACAGACACTGTGATTCAAAAGCAAGAGCCTGGGCTTTGAAGTCAGCAAAACTGGGTTCAATTCCCATCCTTAACTCTTACTAGCTGTGTGGCTTGGGGTAAATGTCTTGGCCTCTCTGAGACTCAGGATCCCTAGCTATAAAACGGAGATACTACTACCTACCTTGACTGTATGTGAAGGACTTAGCACAGTATCTGGGTACCATGGGATTCTAATCAGCAACCTTTCCCTTTCTGTTATGTTTGGGTCTCTGCTTGCTGAAAGTTTGGGTTCTAAAAACAAGGCTAAGAGGCTACTTTTATGGGCTGTGCTTATGCAAGTTTCTCCATGGCCCATTTTCACGGGTAATTAACACTAAGTTACCACATCAATATACTTGTCAGTCTGACACAGTACAAGTTGATCTCTAGATCCATGGATCCCTAGCAAAAAGAGTGCGAGCTCACTCTGGGGTCCTCAGATCTCAGCACTGCCACATATCTTCATGATGAAGGCAGACTGGTTATATGCTTAGACTGTTGTTTCTCTGCTTGGGTTTTTCTGATAAGTAGATGGTTGTTCAAGGAAATTACCTCAGGCCAGCATGGCTGCCTCCCAACAGGCCTCTGGCTGATAATTCAGAGTTATCATCGTCAATTCACCCTCCCTTATTGATTGACTGATTGATTGATTGATTCATTCCTTCACTCATCCATTCTGAGTGACAAACATGTGCTAGTACTGGGGTACGATGATGTACAAGACTGCCTTCAAGGAGACCCCAATTCGAGGAGAAGACAAGGGGCTGATGAGTGCACCTGGATGCCGTAAACGCTAGAAGGTAATAGGCTAAGGGTGAAAGGAGGCATCTGGGAAGGTGCCTTGTGACAGGTGATGTCTGAGCCGAGCCAAAATTGACAAGTAGGAATCAAGTTGACCTCTATTATTTTCCCTTTTGCCCCCCCCCCCAAAGGGACTGTCAACCCCTGAGCAGACATTCAGCTCTTCCATTATCTGGCTCCTGCCTCAATTCCTATATGGCTCGTGACAAGTACAGTGGTCCAAGCATCCTGAAGACGTGCTCTCTGCTTAGGTTTTGAGGCTATCTTATATCTCTGAGCTTGGATTCTGACCTCTTTCCTTGTACATACGGCTTTCTCTCTCTCATTATTGATATCCTTCTTCTCTTCAAGCCTAAACTCAGTGCTGCCCTCCATGAAGCCTTTTCAGATTCCTCAACTCAGAATTCACTGCTCTTCCGTGTGCTTTCTGTGGACCCTCCTATTTAGAATGTGGTGGCTGTGCCTTGTCTCATCATTCTGTTGATGTTTATCTCCTTAACTAGATAGCCTATGAGTCCTATTACAGCAGGAATCATGTCTTATTCAAGTGGCTGTCCCTTCGTGCTAATGTTAAAAGAATGTAGGGATGAATCGATCAGTGAATTAATAAGGAGATGAAATAAGTACAGTGTGATTATGGGTGTCGTCTCCATAGTTAAGAAATATCCTTATGGGGGCGGCTGGTTGGCTCAGTTGGTTAGAGTGCAGTGCTTGTAACACCAGGGTTACTGGTTCGATTCCCACATGGGCCAGTGAGCTGCGCCCTCCACAACTAGATTGAAGACAACAACTTGACTTGGAGCTGATGGGTTCTGGAAAAACACATTGTTCCCCAATAAAATTAAAAAAACAAACAAACAAACAAAAAAAACAGAAAAGAAAATAAATATTCTTATGGTGATTACTACTATAGCAAGGGTTCACATACATAGTTCTTAGTAAACTTTTGCTGGTGCCAATTTCGGCAAAGCAGAATTTTTTCTCCCTATTGATTTTGGTGAGCTGAAACCTACAACAACAAAGCAACAGAAATGATAGCTGCCATCTATTGAGAACCTGCTGTGCTAATTCCTTGTCATATTTATTGTATTTAACCCTTATCCTGTCCTTACAATATAGGTACAGTTATTATCATGCCCATTGTATAGGTGGGGCAACTGAGGCACAGAAAGGTTAAGTCACTTGTCCCAAGTGTCATAACAAGTAAGTTTTAGAGCTGACGTTTGAACTGATACAGTCTGGCTCCTGAGTCAGAGCTCTTGACGGAAGCAGTGGATTGTCTCACTTTCTGCACCCTGTCAAGGGTTACCTAACTTTTCCCTTGCACCAAAGGAAGAACTGGCAGATTCCTGGCATAGTTTATACCTATCGCATCCATTGCAGCCTTGGCAAAGATTCCCATACCATTTTATGGAGAGAGCTCTCCTAAAAGAAAGCCATTTTCAACAGAGACATGCATGGAAAGGGCCAGTTTATTTGGGTTGAATCAAGGAATTTCCAGGCCTTATTGACAACGGAATTGCAGCTTGTTGAGCCCCACCTCCGCTTAGGGAAAAGCCTGTGATCTGATGGTCTTTCTCTTCTTTGCCAGCATTTTGCAATATCGGTAGGGCCAGGCGTTATGATGGAAATTCCAGTTGTTGTTTTCGTGCATGTTTCTGAATACGTACAGTCCTGACATCTGCAGTCCTGCAGTGGAGGTTCATACCCAGCGTGGTAATCTGTTTCAACACTGCCAAATAGTTCATTTGAAAACGTATTGGCTGCTAACCCATTTTCTGCTGTTGTGTTTTGAACAAGTGTTTCCCAAAACTATTTCCTAACAGCACTGAGGAGTCAGGAGAAGAGAGAAACTAAAACAGAACAGGATTGTAGAATTTATTGGGGAGGAAAAACACCAAATAAACCACCACCACCGCCGCCACCACTACTCACCTCCTGACCCCTAAAAAGCCTGGGCAGTAGCTCTGATTTGAAACTAGAGCTTCCGAGCTGGTGGTCTTTCCTTGATAAAGGCGATTTTAGTCTTTCTTTAGATTGGGGGAGTCTCTTCACCCCTTTGAAAGCTTTCAGTCAGCAGTTGTGACTTCCAGGAGATGAAGTTGGACATAGTGGATGTTTTGGAAATATCCAGTCATAGAAGAAGCAAGTGTGAAGATGTGGAGGACCGCTGGGTCCCGGGACAGAGCTCCCTGGTCTGCATGGTGATGGGCACCCTCCCCACATGTCTAGCTCGGCCCCGATGACGGAGCTCGCTTCTCAGATGATCTTGAGTTGAACAGACAGGCTCAGAAGCTACCGGAAGTGCAGTTCCTAAAATTCCAATAGCTATCTTCTGACCCATGCATTGAGATTACAGCAGGGCCAGGTTTACACTTTGGTCAATGTTGCTCAAGCAGTAGTTTACCATTATCAGAAGTGTCTGGATGCTGATGGTAACCACTTTGAGCACCTCTTGTAATTGCAGAAGTCAAACATGACTTGTACTCATCTTTTGTTATAGGCATATATTATTACAATTTTAATAGTTTTTTCCTTTCTTAAAATGTGTATATATTTTTTTGGCACCTCTGTATTTTTTAAAATATATATTTAGAACATACATACATTTAAAATGCATATTTTTAGAATATGTCTATTTAAAACATATATGAAACATTCAAGCTTTGCATTATTTGTATATAATATATACATATGTATATATATACATTTATATGTGTATACACATATAAACCATTTTCTGTTTATATAGCTATAAGAATATATATATATAGATAGATATAGATATAGATATCTCTTTCCAAGTAACTGTTTGAGAAAGAACCAGTCTATATTTAAAATTTAAGTTAGAATTTAAATAAATTAAAATTTAAATACATTAAATTTTAATGTTATGTATAGAATGGTTCTTTAAATCATCATTTATGTGTGTACTTGTATATACATATATACATATATCCCTTCTTTTCTAAGTAGTTACACACACACACACACACACACACACACACACACACTCACACACCATGAGAGGCAGAAGAAATTCATAGCCCTTTGTAAAATCTCTCACTTACTTGGCACTTGGGTGATGTGGAAAGTGTTCTCTCTCTACCAGCTCCCCACTTTCCATACCCTTTGACCCCCACATAATTACCACCTTGTTTTTCTTCTTTTCAGTTTTTCAACAGAGCCTTATTTTTTTATTAAATGAAAAATTTGATGTGTAGTTCAAGAGAAATTCAGTCCGTATGTTTCAGATTCATTTACAGTTAAATCATCAGAAGTCATTTTGCAATCACAGTCTGGCAGCCAGGGGACTTTGGCAGCTTTTTTCGGTCCTTTGACTTGGAGTCAAGATGTGCTGGGCTATCTGGCACAGAGTGCTCTGGACTCCCCAGCAGGCAAGCGACAATTCACTGCAGCAACTGGTAGGTGGGGCAGGGCTTTGGGCCTGGGGCCTGTTAACTTCTTTACCAGTGGCTCAGGAGCCTGCTTTCCTAATATGGACTCTATCTTGTCATCCTATACTCAGTTTCTCCATCTATAAATTAGGATGTTATCTACCCCTAGTAATTCCTTTGTGCTTCATTCCTCTTATCTTAAAATAGGGATACTAATAGTACCTACTTCCTGTGGCTGAGAAGAACGCGTAAATCATCTAGGGAAAGTGCTTAGCGTTGGGTCTAATAGGAGTTCAGTACCGCAGTGAATGCTCTTATGGTTCGCATGATTGCCAGTGGGTAGAAAGCTGCCACTATGGAGGATAACTTCCAGGTGCCAGGTGTTGTGCTGGCCACTTCTTAGTCCTCATGCTGATGTCACTCCCATCTCCTAGCTCTGTCTGACTGCTGCACCCTCTCTCTTTTCACACAAATTTCTCTTCTCTTGACTTTCCCTTCCAGTTAAGGTCTGGGGCTCTGCTCCAGGCCTCCTCTTTTCTTTCCCTACTCTCTCTGGCGGATGCATCTTTTCCTGTGGATTTAACAATTTCTAGGCTGGGTTTCCAGCCTCCACGTCTGCTCTGAGGTCGAGGCCCTTCTGTCTGTATTCACTTGGACAGTCCCCAGGCACCTCTCACTCAGTAGACTCACGCCCATGTCCATTAGCTCCCGGTGTCCTCACCTCCCCGGGCTCCCACAGACCTCCTGCTTTGGTCTTCGTGTTGGTTGTTAATGGCACACACCTAAGCCGGGTCACCCATCTTGGTTACCACCCAATCTAATAAGTTGCCAAGTCCTGCTGATGTGATTGATTTCATGCTTTTCCAATTGGCGTCTTCCTTCCAGTTTCCACAGTCGTCCTACACTGGTCCAGGACCTCAGCCTCTCTCCTTTCGGCAGCTACAGCCCCTCTCCTGTCTCCTGACTTCCAGCTCTGCCCCTTTGGCGTCTCCCCCATTCACGGCAGGGGTGAGATTTCTGAGACCAGGTTAGAATCATGCCACTCTTCTGGCTGCCAACTGTCTAAAGAATGACAACCAAACTTCTGAATTTGTCATTCAATACCTATACCATCTGTCCCTAAGTTATTTACTCACCCTCGTTTTTCTACCATCTACCATTGAATACAAGTTTCTGGGTTTTCTACTCCATAACAGCCTGGCAATTCCTGCATAGGGCTTGGAGCCACCTTCTGAGTGATTATACTGAGGCCACATACCACATATGTTTGCTGTTGAATGAACTCAGGGCTTTGGAAACCTGAAGGAGCAGGGGTACCCCTCTGTGCACTCCGCAGCATGCCAGCTGTATGTCTGCTGAGCAGAGCACTCCAGCTCTGTCAACCCAGCCTCCATAAGGAACCTCTTACTTAGGTGATCACCAGCCATGCAAGTTCAGGGAGACATGGGGCACTCTACTGGTGTGTGTGTGTATGTGTGTGTGTGTGAGGGGGGTGACATTTAAGGACTTCACTAAAGGACAAGCAGTTAGCTCTGGGCACCTGAGGTAGGCCTTTGACCTGCTCTTCCCCCACCTCCCACCCCCAGGTCAGACCAGAAGAGTTCCTGGCCTCAGCTGGTTTCAGGTGGCCTATCAGGCAGGTAAGGATTTATGGCTGGAGGCTGACTTGCCGAGGTGGGCACCAGCTTTCTGTTCTCTGTGTTACCCTGGATCAGGCACCCCACTTTGGCCCCTCCACCTTTTTATACCAAGAGGAAAGGGATGAACTGGTGTCAAGTGCCTTCAATGCAGTTAGCTCCATGACAGTGGCACCCACCTATAACCAGACCCAGATTGTTGTCATAGGAAGCGTTAGCCCACGTCACCTGCTTCAGAATTTAGAACAAAATAGATTGAGGGTCGTTGAGGGTCACAAAGCTTCTCTGCAAGTTTATGTAGTAGAAGATGAACCTATGAAAGTCATACATGTTAGTGGACCAAGGGAAACTATGCTGGGTAGAAAGGAAGGTCCTGGAGGAAAATAACTTGAATGTTTTCATGTCTCAGCTGGCCATCTCTGGTTGCTGACTCAGCTTTCCCACTGGACTCCTATTATACAAATATCTCTAAGAGAGTGTAAACCAAGTTCAACTGATGTTTGTATAAGCTGCTGAGGGATCTCGGAGAGGGAGGGATGAACGTGGTCTGGGTCGAGGCAGGAGATAGGACAAGGAAGGGATATTTACATTGGGTTTCAGAGTGTGAATAGGAGTTTTCCGGGAAGTTAAGAGGGAAAAGCATTCACTGTAAAGACAATAACATGTACAAAGTCATGTTTAAAAGCTAGTAAATAGGTTTAGTCTGGGGCTTAGGGAGGGGTGGGGGAGATGAAGTTTTATTCTGATGTATCCACTTGGAAGGTGATGGAAGATGTTCCTTCTCAGACAGTGAAGAGCTAAAAGTTATGGAGGCGGAGAAGCTTGGATACCGTCCTCACAGTACAGAGGGGCCTGAGAAGGGTGGAGTCACTTTTCCTGCAGCAGGTTCAAGTGGACTTGAACCCTGCCCTTTTCACCCCTGGCCCGGTGCCTTTTCATTTTCTGTCTTCTGTCTCCCTCCCCATGACTCTAAGCAGGACTCATGCGGGTGAGCGAACATCTCCAATGCAGAAACTCTTTGAAAAAACAAAAAACAAAACCCCAAGCAACACAGAAATCTGGGGATTTCACTACTCCAAGCATGGAGGGGAGAGGCATGCCTGGGCAAGAACTCAGCGCTAGATGGGCTGGGTGGGACCGGAGGACTGACCAGAGACGCGTGGGCTCACCCTGAGGACACCAGCCCCAGGGCTCTCCCTCTGCGATGCTCCTCCTTTTCGGCAGGGGGGGGGGGGGGGAGAGGGGGAAGGAATTTCAGAGCGAATATTTGTCACGAAAGGAAATCTTGGCTGGCCTCAGAAATCACAGATAATTAAGAGATATGATTTATCACTGATGATGTTTCCCAGGCACAGCCAGAGTGTGAGTAAGTGTTTTTCAGGCTGCTTGGGAAGGCTCTACTCTGCTCACACGTCAGAGGCCTCACGCCGTCGTTGCTGGGACACCGGCAGAGCCTGGGCAGAGGCCGCTGGGTCTTCCCAGTAACCATCCCCTGGGCCTCCAGTCCTGCCCTGCCAGGGGAGAAGGCGACCTGGTGGGATGGAGAGAATGCTGGCCTTGACACAAGACAGACTGGGGTGAGTTCCAGCTTCTGATAAAGCACCAGGCAACATACCTAGCTTTTCTGGGCCTCGGTTTCCTTATTTGTAGAATTAGCACGCAGGTTCTCAAATGGGGCAGTGTTATCCCCCAGAGGACACTGAACAATGTCTGGAGACATTTTCAGTTGTCACAAAAGGGGGGTGGGTACTACTGTCCCCTGGTAGGGAGAGGCCAGGGGCCTTGCTAGCCATCCTGCGATGCGCGGGACAGCCCCAGCATCAAAGGATTGTCTGGCCCCAAATGCCGGTGGTGCTGAGGCTGAGAAAACCTGAGTTGAAGCAATGACACGGACCTCAGAGTTACTGAGAAGATGAACGGGATCACATGTCTGTACTGCCTGATGTGAGCAGGCCCTGCTGGTTAAATGGCAGTTTAAAAAAGGGGTAGCTCAAAACATTTCTCTTGCAAGGCCGTGAGGCCACCAGTCTGAGGTCGTTCCGAAGGAGAGACGCCAGCTGGGAAGGGAGGGAGGCTGACCAGTGTCTACCCTCTAAAAACACTTGCTCCCTTCTTCCCTTTGTTTCTCCCTCCCTTCCTCCACTTCCTCTGTTCCTCAAACATTTACTGAGCTAGGAACTTGGGAAATAGTAGTGAACCGAACAAAAAGCTCCCTGTCCTCATAAAACTTTCATTCTAGTGAGTTTCCCGCAAATGAATACATCATGTTAAATCAAAGGGTTAAAAAGTTCCCACAGAGAAAAAAGAAAGCCTGGTAAGGGACCTGGACGGGGGTGAGCTGTGTGTATAACTGCAGGAGGTGAGGACAGGTCTCCCTGATAAGGTGGCGTTTGAGCAGAAAGCTGGACAAAACGAGGGCCCGAGTCCAGCAGAGTTAGCATCCTCCTCTGACCTGGACCTCCTCACCTTGTCCCGAGAGCCCTGATGGCCTTTCGCGAATGACCTAGCTGACGTTGGCAGGGATGAGGGTCCTAGGCCAGCTCCCTAGGTGTGGGGCCAGGCAGGAGGTCAGGAAGATCAGCTCCGCCTGCTGGCCCGCCCTGCGGCTGGCTGCTGGGGTGTTTGCAGAAGGAAGGGTGGGGGTTTTTACTTGATTAGGGTCTATGTGCTCAGGCCCTGGCTTGAAGGGAAACTGGCTGGGTGCCCAGGGGGTGAGCCGTTGGCTCTTGGTCTCCTTGAAGGGGGGATGGGGCTCTTTGTACTCCACCCCAGGCCCTGGCAGCCAACTCAGGGCTGCGTGCCACAGCAGAGGCAAGGCCAGCTTCCAGATTCAGGAGGAGTGTGTCTGGAAGTGGGCCTTTGCCACGGTTGGTGCTGCGGGAGTGAGAACATTGGTGGGGGGAGGGGGAAGACACCACCTTTGACTACTCTCTTTACAGGTTCCCAAAGCTTTTTTTTCAACAGTGCATTTTCTAATTCCTGGGAGAGATATTAAGGAAGAATTAGCAGGGCTGGGTATTTGTGGAGGAGGTAAAGAGGCTGGGAGAGAGAGATGGGGGCGGTCAAAGCTATCTCCATTTCAGCAACATTTGTTTCCATTTATAAGTCTTCGCTGTGTGTCTCCTGCATGGCCAGGACTGGACTAGACAATAGTGTGGTCTCAAAGGAACTACTCTGTTTCCCCGAAAAATAAGACCTAGCCGGACCATCAGCTCTAATGCATCTTTTGGAGCAAAAATTAATGTAAGACCTGGTCTTATTTTACTGTAAGACTGGGTATAATATAATATGATATATAATATAATATAATATAATATAATATAATATAATATAATATATAATATAATATGATGTAATATATTATATTATATTATATTATACTAATTTTTGCTCCAAAAGACACATTAGAGCTGATGGTCCGGCTAGGCCTTATTTTTGGGGAAACACAGTATGAGTACAGAAGGGACCACATCTGTCTTATTTGTAGCGGTAGCCTCAATGTCAAGCAGAGAGCTCTACCTGCAACAGGGGTGCAATTAACACTCGGGGTTTATGGACTAGGCGGGGAGAAAAGACAAATGACAGGTAGTCGTCCTCTCTGGTCCTCTAGGTTGTGTAGTTAAGATTCCGATTACTGTGAGAGTTTGGAGAAGTGGCCAGGAGAGGAGGAGACTCTGGTCCTGGAGGGTCTGGAGGCAGGTCCAGGAAGCACTGAGGGTGGCCTGTCCTAGAGCCACTGCGATGGTTAGTTAGGTAGGAGATTTAGGGAGAAGCTACGTCTGAATGCCAAGGTAAGAGGACAGTGGGAGCCATTGAAGATTTTGGAGTTGGGAGTGAGTGAAGATGAAAGGATCTTCCTGGCTCCACAGCTTTGCACCTAACGTTCTCCTTGCGTGATACCCACCCATTCCCACTGGTCAGGCTTGGACTCTTAAAGACCCACCCTCAGCAACTTCCTCTCTGATTGCTTCTTTGCCACACCTCAGGTCAGCTGTATGCTTGAGTACCTCTGGTGACGGGATGCTCTCTACCACCCACGCTGCAGTACAGAGATTGCAAAATGGTGACCTGCAGGCCATGTCTGCCTTTCCTACAGGCTTTGTTTAGACTGACAGCTGTTTACACATTTTTCACATGAGTCCCCAACACTGAAATATCAGATTTTGCACCCAGAAGTAGAACTTCTATCTGGCTTACCTTGACATGAGAAGACTTGGCCATGCTGGGCGTACATTTTCAAACGGCAAGAAGTGGCTGAAGCCTAGAAGCAGCTGCCCCTTTAGATGGAGCATGAGCTCTCCAGCTTTCTCCAGCCCCCACCTCTTCCTATGATGCCCACCATGCTTCCCTCATTTGTGTAACCTGCCTGGCACCTGTTGCCTTTGAGGCTTATGACATAAAACAGGCATTGGAATCAATCAGACATGGGTGCAAATTCTGACTGTTCCACTTACCAGTTGTGTGGTTAGTTACCTGATTTGAGCCTGGTTTTCCTCTGTAAAATGGGAATCATAGCGCTCACCTTTGGAGTTGTGAGGACTAAATAAAATTATGTATGTACTGTGCCCAGCTGAGTATCTGGACAGTGCAGGCAATTTATAAATGGCAGGTCTCATTTTTATTGGCATTGCTTTACTTCCTGGATCTGGATTTCAGAGGTTTCTCCTGGATGGAGTCTTCCTGGCCTTCACTGAGATAAGGGGAATTAGTGCCTTGTATTTGTACGGCTCTGCATATTCAAAGCCCTTTTGTGCTGACTCACTGACAACATTCATGGGATGCCCTCTGCCCCCCTCAGTCCCCACCCCCAGTTCATCATCAGTGCCGTTTCCTTTATCCTTGTTCTGCGTTTTCTCCCTGAGCTGTCTTCCTGATCAGAAGGCGGGGCCTTGGACGTCATTGATCCAGGCTCAGTCTCCCTCCCTAGGCTGCAGTGGTCGGGCAGCACTCTTTAGACAAAGTCTGGAAGCTGAAGGCTTGTCAACTTGGCGATCCCCAACCCCCTGTCCTGAGAGGCAGGGGCTCAGTGGGAGAGCTTTGGAGTCAGACAGGCCGGGTCCCAGTCCCAGCACTGTCATTTTCTACTCTTGGAATCTCGGTTAACTTACATGGCCTTTCTGAACTTCAGTTCTACCAAGTGTCTGCAAAGAGGGGCTAAGAAGACCTACTCTGCAGGGCTAGCATGAGAATTAGATGGGATAATATAGCATCGACTTGCTCAGGAATATGATAAGTTGTTTAATTGTTTATTATTTTGGGAATGTCTACTGAGTGCTAGGGACTGTATCACTGGCTCCCAATGCATAGTAGTGAATCGGAGCAGGTCCTGCCCACAGGGAGCCCCAATGCAGAGTTTAGCATCCTCTTTCTCTGTACTGTGAGGATTGGGTGCCCTTTCCCAGCGCACAAGAAGGGACTTTTAATTCATACAATCACAAGGGAAATGTGAAGTCTCAGCTCTGCCCAGGTGGGAGAGCAGAACAGGGTCAGGAGACACAGAAATAATAGGTTCTCTGGTTTATCAGGAGGAGCAGCAGGAGGCCAGGGTGGTGGGAGAGCCTTGCATCTCCTCTTCTGGAGGTAAATAAAGCTTCCTGAGAACTTTGGACACAGCCCAAAGCCTGCTCCACCTTCCCTGCAGGCCAGTGAGGCAGGGAAGATGAGCATGGTTTGGCCTTGGGTGCGTCTGTACCTGGCAGGACCTCCCCTGCCCTTTTCTGGGAGCCTGGCTGGGGGTACCAGCAATGTCTGCCGGGAAATATCCTGGTGCTAGGCATGGCCAGGAGTGCTGTGGAAAGGCCCTCGGACTTTTAGGAAGTCCCTGGACAAAAACTGGTGTGTTCCGGCAAGTGTTTTGCATTTTTAATCTTTCGCTTTGATAGGAAAACTTATCAAAACCATACAGTTGAATATTTCTCTGGCAGTAATTTCCTTCTCAAAATGCACACTGTAACTCTAGGAGGGGGTGCTGCACTGGCGTGGAATTGGAGTTTGGCTTGAGATCTTTGGAAGTATGAGGCAAGAACATGGAATAAGTTTGCAATTCTGATAGAGTCCCAAGTGTCAGGCAGTTACCCTATTGACATTAATATATAAAAATGATAATAATAATAATATCACGTAATGTGTACTTACTACGTACAAGCACTGTGGTAATATTTTAGGTGCATTATCCCTTTTAATTCATACAACCACAAGGGAAATGTGATTGTGCCCATTTTAAAGGTGGGAAAACTGAGGAACCAAGAGGTTAAATGGCCCCCAAATAAGAGAGTTGGCATATCCTCTGGGTCTGACCCCTGAGCCTGCACCTTAACCACGGAACTTTAACTGCTTTGAAGTATGGCTCAGCCATTTGGCGAGGAGGGCCCATTTTGAAGTGCTGAGAAATAAAAGGATTTGCCCAAGTCATCCAGGGAATGCTTGGTAGGACCGGGACACCAGTGCCTTTGACGCTAGCCACTGGGGGAGCTGCAGCAGGGAAGGCAAACTGCATTGGACTCGCAGCAGGAACCACTTAGATGACTCTTCAGTCAGTTCTTTGCTTTGAGGCTTTCAATGGCTCCTGTTTGCCTGGGGCAAAGAATAACCATTTGGCTTGGTCTTCTAGCTCTCTCCAACCCATGACTTTGCTGCACTCATCCCTGTCATCAGCACTTCACGCCCACACTCCAGCCTCACACAAAGCATGATTCTGTCTTTGGAGTCCCCATGGTAGGCTTAGAAAGCACATCACACGCCGTGGTGACCTGCTTTCATGCCCACTCCCTACACCTATGCACACACACCACAGAGAGGTCAACAGAGAGCTCAGCTCCTCTAGGGCAGAGACCAACTGACTCATGGTGATCCCTTTACCGTGCTTCCATCGCAGAGCCTGGCACAGAACTCACACCGCATACACATTTAGAGAAGAGATAAACAGATGAGTGACTCAATGAGTGAGTGCGTGCGTGTGTGTGTGTGTGTGTGTGTGTGTGTGAGTGGAGGAATGATTGAATGAGTACAGAGTTGAATGGATGAGTACAAATCAGCTCCCCTCTTCCAACACCATCTCCAATACCAAACCTGGCCAGGGCCTTTTGCCCTCTGCAGGTTCAGACTCTGGGAAGGTGAGTGAGTGCTGAATTCTTGACTAGAGACCTTTGTTTCCTCTTAGAAAGATAGCAATGAAAATTTGCATCTTGATTTACAGTTCACGAATCATACTAGCAGACACCACCTCATTTCCCTTCATAAAGGAGAAAGAAGGTGAGGTAAGGTATGTCAGCACCAAGTGGGTGCTGGACAAACATGAGGTTCCTTTTCCTTCCGGCTCAGGACACCCATGTGATATGGGAGAGACAGTCCTAGGTTCCAGAAGCAGCCAGGGCTGGAACCCATTTGGCTGGTAGAGACCCTGCCCCACCTCACCTTCCTAGAATGGCCAAGAGAACTCGAGGGGAGTTGGAGAGAAGGGAGAAGATGACCAGAACTCGACTCAAGGGTCTACCAGGTGCCAGCCTCCGGGTCAGGTGTTTCAGGTACAATAGCTCATGAATCCTCAAAACTGTCTCTGAAGAAAGGCTTATGATCTTTTGATAGCACCCACTCACACCCTCATGAAGGGTTAAAGTAGCTTGCCCAAGGTCACTCTATTTGAACATGTAAAAGTAGGGGTTAAATTAAGATCTGTCTGACTCCAGACTGCCGGTTCTTTCTTCTACATGACTCCCCGGAGCTCCCTCTGGCTGGGATGGATTAATTCCTTAGTTTGACTCATTATTTTGTGATTCTACTGTTTGGAATACAAAGATTAAGGAGACACATTAGCAGCTCACACTGTTTGTGTGCTGGGAGGGGGAAAGTGGAGCATAGATAGATATATAAATTATCTCTATGAAGTGCTTTAAGCCCAAAGGGATCTGGGAGTGCTAGGTGAGGAGAGGAAGCAACTTTGCTAGGGGTATTGGGGAAGGCTTCCTGGAGGAGGTGACTGATTTAGCTCTTTTCAAGACACTTCGTGATGAGCCAAGCACCTATGCAGGGCAAAGTGTTCTCCCGGGCCAGTGAGAAAAACAAAGGTTGCATGAGACTAAGTGGTTAGGGGATGAAGGTGGCATTGAGGATGAGTCAGGTACAGACCCAGCCTTCGTGTTAAGTGGGTTAAGTGGGTTAGTCTGTGCTCTGGGAGACACCCAGTGTTTCACGATGTTGAGAGAAAGAAAAGGACATATGCCATTGAGGGACCGTTGCCCACCCAGAAGAATGAGTATAAGAGAGGCTAAGAATATTGAGAGCAGCACACATATCCAGTGTAAACTTCAGTTTATCCTCGTATTTTTTATGGGGATATCTCTTCCTTTTTCTGCCTGGTAAAATGCTATCATCCAGTGAGCAGAATAGCAGTGTGTTCAGCCACAGAAGGAGGACATCCATCCATAGGGGACAGTATGCTCCCTAGAGCATAGGCGCACAGAGAGCACATACATTTGTGAATTTGTATCAGTCAGCTTTTGCTGTATAACAAACCAGTCCAAAGCGTAGTGACTTAAAACAAACAATATTCATCATTTATTATACAAAAATGATTTTGTGGGTTGGCTGAGTTATTCTTCTGCTCAGAGCCAGCTTAGCTGTAGCTGGATGGTGTTACTCACATGTCTGGGGCCTCTTCTGGGATCTCTTTCCATGGGCTTTCTCCTCAAGAGGCTAGCTGGGGCTTGTAAACGTGGTGGCAGAAGTGTTCAGCAGGAAGAAAGGGCAAGCACAGTGCTTTTATAGCCTTTGCTTGCTTCACATTTGCTAATGTCCCAAAGATAGTCACATGGCCAACTGAGATCCAAGGGATAGAGAAATCAGCTCCACTTCCTAATGGAAGGAGCTGCAAGTGACACTGAAGGAATGGGGAGAATCTGTGGGTGGGAAATCCAGTGATCTTGGTGCCCAGGGCAGGTGATGGAGGAGACTGAAGAGACAGAGACATACCGTGATGGGCCTTGAGTGCTGAGTAAAGGGGTTTCAATTCTATTGTGTTTGTGATAGGAGTCCATGAAAGGATTTAAACAGGGGAGTGAGTACAGGACCAATTTAGCATTTTAGAAGGCACATTTTGGTGATATATTAGAAAGAGGTAGATCCAAAGCTAAGAATCCAGTAGGACATACGCAGTTTAGGAACAGGGAGCCAAGGCCTGAACTGAGACCCTGGGACTGAACTCCTGGAAGACAAGGCCGTTACTTGCTGATGCTTTTAGCCTCAGGGTCCAGCACACGACCTGGTTTAGACAAGGTGACCCATGAATATTCAAATGAATGTTGGAGGAGAACAAAGTATGGGCTGGCAGATCCTTTAGAGGTGGCATTCTCCAGGGTTTTCCTGAAAGGCAGAAAGACATAGGGAGAAAAATAGGACCCGTGTGAATGATCAGAGATGGGCTCATGTCAGCCAAGGAAGGGAAAGCTGGGTGCAGAGTCAGAAACCAGTCGCAAGAAAATAGGATGCAGGTCTGTCTGTCCATCTTCTATCCTCTCCTTCATGCCAGGGAGGCCTTATGAGTCCACCTTGGGTAACTTGCTTTATTTACCAGGACCTCACTTTCCAAATTCTGGGAAATGGAGATGGCACCAGGCAATGCCAAGAATGTGTTTTGAGGAGAAACTATGAAACAATGCCACATGAAGGCATTTTTGTTTTTTTATTTTACCAATGCCTGTTCATCATGGTTGAGTGCCACTGGACAAACCTACCCATGTCAAGGGCAGGCTGGGTGTGATGGAGCAGGTACTTTTCCTTAATGGAGAAGCTTTCCATTGGGAACTTCCCAGCACTGATACTCAGTGCTATTGCCAGTCTACCTTTCTAAAGAATGTTAGTGTCCCTAATGAGATCATCTACTTAATGTCCTGGTGATGTCGAGTGCTATTATGCCCATTTCTCAGATAATGGATGTCTCCCACTGAAGGTGGTAATAGGCCGTCAGGGAAAGCCTTGGCAGAGGCTAGGACAGAACACAGAAGTCTGAACTCTGACCTCAAGGTTATGGCCCTTCTCCAGGGTAAGCTTCGACACAGACTTCTCAGGTTTACTCAACTCCAGTGCTAACCAGCTTCTCGGAGTCCTTTGTCTCCAATAGCCATCGTTATGTAAAGAGCTGAAAAGCATATGTGCCAATTAATGAAAAAGATGTTCCCTAAAAGGGATTTTTATGAGATCAAAAGGGTTTATAACTGGGACAGGTCTGCAAGCGTTGAATGCTGTGTTTTTCTGGCATGTGCTATAATTAATACATATGTTGAATATTATACATAATGTGCATATTAGTGACCCAATGCACAATTCATATGTTAATGCTATTAATTGCATATTACCTAGGCTGCTTAATGAACATTACATAGGTTTTTAATGAGTGTAGTTATTATAATTGAATTCAATTATATTTCTGCTATGCATATGAAGTCAATAGAATAGCTGTACCATATAGGCAAAAGGAAACAGGTGTTTGTAGTCAGGGCAACTTGTAAGCTGGAGGAAGGGGAAGGGAGAAGCCAAGGGCCTGGCATGACGTGCTTGGCTGGGCCCTTTGTGGGACCCGGATGGCAGTGCACAAAGCAGGGTAAACAGCAGGCAGTGTATACACAAAGACAGGCTCTCCAGGCTCTCCTGCTGCCCCTTTGCTGTGCGTTTGGGACAGGGTGCAGCCCTGGAGCCCTGAAGCCAGCCACGCCCATGCTGTAACAGGACACTTTCCTCCTGGCTGACCCAAAGCCGGAGGGTGGTTGCATCACTTCCTCTGGCACCACAGAGACCACGTGACTCAGGCATCTGGGCTGGCCAGGGATGCTGGCACAGGAGTCCCCGGACCCTGCATTGCTTCTTTCCTCTAGAATCTGTGTCTGGAATGGAGAGGCAAAGCTGATGCAGCAGCTGCTGCTGTCACTGCTGCTCACACAGACTCTTACACTATCCAGAAGGGGCAGCCCCGTGTGTGCAGAAAACCAGGGAATGAAAAAGGCACCGACATTCTGGACACTTAACTTCCTGGAGAAAGGAAGAGAAAGGTGACTCAGATACGATGGGCACCTGGGGCCTAGGCACTGCTGATGTTGCTGTCTTTAATCTTCACAGGCAAGAGGCAGGATGTTCCTATTGGTTGAAGTGACACTAAGCCTCAAGGGAGGTTAGAAATTTGCCTAAGGTTTTTTTTTTTTTTTTTTTCCCCTCGCTCTCTCAGGAACACACACAGCTAGCTAGCTAGTTGAAGGTAGGATTAGGACTTGAACACAGACCTGTCTTATTCCAAAGTTTACAGCATCCAATTAGCCCAGGCTGCCTCCATGCAACTTTGTGGTCCTATTTTTGACTTTTGAAAATCTTTAATATGTAATAATTAAAAATTTTTAAATTGAGGTATGATTGACATATAACATTAGTTTCAGATGTACACCATAATGATTCAATATTTGTATAAATTGCAAAATGGTCACCAGAATAAGTCTAGTTAATACCGTCATTATACATAGTTATAAAATATTTTTTTCTTGTGACGAGAACTTTTAAGATTTACTCTCTTAGCATCTTTCAAATATGCAATACGGTCTTGTTAACTATAACATGGTGTGCATTACATCCCTAGGACTTATATATTTTTTAACTGGAAGTTTGTTCCTTTTGACCCCCTTTCACCCATTTTGCCCAGCCCCCACGTTTACTTCTGGCAACAGACAATCTGTTCTCTGTATCTAAGAGCTTGTTTTTTGATTTCCGTTTTTTTTTTTTTCAGAGTTCTCATATAAGTGAGATCATACAGTGTTTGTCTTTCTCTGTCTGACTTATTTCACTTAGTGTAATGTCTTCAGGCTCCATCCATGTTGTTGCAAATGGCAGGATATCCTTCCTTTTCATAATTGAATAATATTCCATTATATTCACACACTATATATATGTGTGTATATATACACACTACAAATGTGTATATACAGTATCTATCTCTCTATCTATCTATACATTTAGATAGACACATTTTCTTTATCCATTCATTCATCAATGTTGTGCTCCTATTTTCAAAGGCCACTCTAGAAGTTTGTGTTAAGATAATGATGGAAGGAAAAGCTTGGTGGAGACAGCAGGATAGAGAGAAAAGGAAAGAAGAAAAGAATAATTAAAAAACAAAAATCACAGAGAGAGAACTTCATTTTTCCAGTAAAACTTCTTGCAAAGTATAGATTTGCAAGTCTCCTCTTCTGCCTCTCTCTTTCCACTCTCATTGACCACCAATTTGCTATGTTAGGCTGGCCAGGAATATACTTTCTATTTAGAAAGTGAACACAGCCAGATTTGGGCCCCGGCCTGGGGCCTGACTCACTTTTGCTGGGATGACACATTCACTGCACATGTTTCACAATTTTCAGAAACACCAGATTTATTTCTGTCAATACTCGGAGCCTCACATTGCTGCCCACCTAGGCCACACACTGAGGTGTCGCTATTTTTTTTCTCCTGGGGTTTAAATGGATGGGAAGACATCCCATGCCTGAAATATCACCCTCGTTTGTAAGGAGAAACAGTCTGGCCAAGAATCGCAGTGTTTTTAACCAGAATTTGGCTGGCTTTCAGTGGCCACCATGCCAAGGCTGTACCAGCCAGAGGGATGGCTGTGAATGCTGAGGGGGTTTGAGACTTGAAAACAAGGAAAAAAAATGCAGACGGCGGAGAGGGGAGGAGAGAATTGAAAGTTGATTAAGTTTGGAGTGGAAGGAAGGAAGAGGAAGAGAGGGAATTTAAAAAGAGAAAGGCAGAAACGGAAATAATGAAGGAAGGATGAGGAGAGAGAAGGGAGGGGTGAATTCATTTTAACTAATAGACTATTATGTGACTGTCAAGCAGTGTTTGGGGTGCTTGTACACACCACCTCATTTAATTCTTTTAGACACTTTGTGGGTAAGCATTACTAATCCTCATTATGATTAATCAGAAAGTAGGGGGGTCAGGAAGTTGGAATACCATGCCCTAATTTATACTGATAGTACAAGTCAGAGTGAGGATTTGAACCCCTGGCTCTCTAACTCCTCAAAGGCTGGAGGACTCCGCTGGCAAGAGCATGATGGGAGGCCCCGTGATCTGGATGGCCTGGGACCGTCTCCTCTAAGGGGGTTGTTTACACACTTAGACATTAAGTGCTTAAGCCTCAAAGGGCCTGCCACATACACAAAGCTCAGGGCTCAGAGCTATCTGGAAACTTTCTTCAGGGTAAACAAAAACAACCACTTCAACTATTTTGCCAACAAATCTCTCTCCAAAAAGAAAAGGAAAGGGAAAGTGATGCTATTTTTTCCCCCTCCAAAGTAAAGGTTACAACAACATTTTCTTTGAACTGATGTGAGAGCAGCCAGCAGACATTTCTTTGGTAACCATCTCCATGTGTCCGTGTGGAAAGTACCTTGCAGTGACTAAGCATGAGTCGAGGTGATTCACTTGTCACTCTGCTTGAGGACTTTGGTCGTGTTCTGGCAGCGCAGAATGTTTTCATGGGCTTCAGACCCAGGCTCTCCCCCTTGCCCCCTGCCCACCCCCTCGTAGGGCACAGGTACCTGAGAATGTACACCTTTCTTGGCTTGTAAGGTGAGGACCATGGGGGAGGGGTGGAAAGCTCTCTCTGGACTCCTGTCAGGCCTTCTAGGAAAGTCTTAGCTGCTGACTTCCTTGGCTGCTTGCTGAGCAGTCGGGGGTCCAAGGCAGCATCTGAAATGAAATGAAGTTAATTTACCAAGAATCCAGGATGTGTTGGGAGTTTTCTCTTAGATTGTCTCAGTCTCCCTCCCAGTAGTCCAGGGACGCACTTGTTACCTTCCTTCTTCATCGCAACTGAGGACCTCACAGGGAAAGGAGCCTGACAGTTCACACAGACGTGGCCTGAGAACACAGGGTTGATTAATGGCCATGCGAGGCCAGTGAAGCAGGCGTATGTGTCATGGTACAGGAGCGTCCACACGGGACTAGTCTGTCCCCAGGTTGATTCTTTTTACAATTAAATTTTTAAAAATTTAATCATATTATTTTAGTCCTTTCAGGTTGCTGTAACAGAATACCATAGACTGTGTGGCTTATGAACAACAGAAATTTCTTTCCCACAGTTCTGGAGGCCGGAAGTCCAAGGTCAAGGTGCCAACAAATCCAGTGTCTGGTGAGAGGGGCTTATGTTCTGGTTCATAGATGGTCGTCTTCTCACTGCGTCCTCACATGGAAGACAAGGTGAGAGAATTCTCTCAGATCTCTTTTATAACAGTACTAATCCTAGTCACCTCTGAAAGATCTCACCCAAATTTCACCACACTGGGGATGAGGTTTCAACATGTGAAGTTTGAGCGGGGCGTGGGGGGCACACACACTAAATGTTTATTTGGTCTGTAGCACATATATTTATAGAAAATGGCATATATCATGAGTATATAGCTTGGTAAATTTTCACAAACTGAATATAGCCTGTAACCAGCACCCAAATCAAGAAACAAAACATTACCTGTGGTAGCTCATCTCCAAGATGGCTGCCTTCAAGTCCTTCCCTCTGTGTGCGTTGTACCTCTTTCCCATGGAAGTGGAATCTCTTCCTCTCCTCTCTTGAATTCAGACTGCCTTAGTGACTTCTTTGACCAATAGAATGACATGGAAATGACACTAAGACTAGGTCATAAGAAGCCTTGCAGTATTCACCTGGGTCTCTTAGAAACTCTTGGAACTCTGAACCACCATGTAAGAAGTCCAACTACCTTGAGACTGCCAGGTTGGAGAGGCCACGTATAGGCACCCCTGTCAACAGTTTAAGGGGAGCCCAGGTTCCCAGTAACCCCCGCTGAAGCACAGAACGTGTTAGGACAGCTTTTCTGGACCCTGCAGACCAGTCCTTCTACCAGCTGAAGAACACTGAGTGACCTCCATCAAAACCTCATGGAGCCAAGAATCCCCCAGGTGAGTGCACCCGGCCATAATTCCTGACCCACAAAGTCATGTGATATGAAGAAATGGTTGTTGTTTTAAGCCCATACATTTTGGGATAGTTTATTAGGAAGCAATAGATAATCAAACATTATCAATCACTACAGAAGCTCTCTGGTGACCCTTTCCTGTCACCATGTTCCCTCCAATAGTAACTATTCTCCTGATTCCTCTGTTATAGGTTAGTTCCTTTTTTTTTTTTATACTTCCTATCAATGGAATCATATGATATGTCCTTCTGGTGTCTGGTCTCTGGCTCAATATTATGTTTATGACATTCTTCCCTGATGTTGCTTATTGCTACAGGTTGTCATTTTCCGCCGCATGCTACTGTGTGAATATATTTATTTACCCATTCCACTGTTTATAGACATTTGTGTTATTTCCGTCTTTGGGTTGTTATGAATAACATTGCTATGGAGATTCCAGTGCATGCATTTCTGTTGGATGTATACCCAGGAGAGGGACTGCTAGGGACTAAGGTGTTTTTAGCTTTTGGAGCCATTGCCACATAGGTCTTCTAAGTGGTTGTATCAATTTTGACTCTTATCTGCAGTGTTTGATGGTTGCTCCGCAGTCTCCTTAGAACTTGTTCATTACTGTCTTTTTCATTTTGTGTTTGAGAATTGTATGCAATTTGCTGGCTCACTAGAAATAGCTGGGCTGTGCACCTGCCAAGGTGGCATCTGAGGCGTTCAGGCTAAATGCAGAAAAACTGAACTCCCTTGACCCAGATTGGAAAGAATGTTGCAACTGTCCATTCACTTCCAGAAAGAAGGTTGCTGGGCTCAGCTTCCGCTTTCCTCATTCATCTGGAGACTTTTTTCTTTGTAAGTCGGGCTCGCTGAAGAAGTGATGCAGGATGTGATTGGGAATCTGACAATTTTCTTCACTCTTGGGCTCTGAGTCATCTCCAGGTCATGGGGTATTTGGAAGAATGTGAAGTAGTGTGTGGCAATTTGGTGCATTTTAGGGCAATCATGGGTGGGTGGCTAGGTCATAAAAACCTGTCCAGGGGATTTGAAAATTCCTCCTGCCAGACCCTCCGTACCTCACAGGTTTGTCTTCCTAATTGATGGGATACGCTATCTGGGCACACTGAACTTGAAATTACAAACAAACAAACAGACAGACACAAACCCCAAGAGTGCGACTTATTTGGATGGATGGATTGAGCTTATGGCAACTGGAAAAAGTATGGGTCTCTTGTAACTAACGTGCCCCAAGTCCAGGGGAATCACAGATTTCGAAAAACGCAGACATTTGGTGTGATGGTTAGTTTTTTTTGTGTGTTAATGTGGCTAGGCTGTAGTTATTGAATCACACACTAATCTAGGTGTTACTGTGAAGGTATTTTGTAGACATGGTTTACATCTATAGTCAGTTGATTTTAAGTAATGGAGATTGCCCTTGGTAATGTGGGTGGGCCTCATCTAATCAGACGAAGGCCTTAAGAGCAAAAACTAAGGTTTCCTAGAGAAAAAGAAGTTGTGACTCAGACTGCAGCATCTTGCCTGAATTTCTACTCGGCCCTATGGCTATCAGGCCAACTAGCCAGTATATTTACATATACACATATACTTGTATGTATCTGTACACACAGATAGATAGATAGATAGATAGATAGATAGATAGATAGATAGATAGATAGATGCGATTGGCTTTGTTTTTCTGACTGACATATGGCCTAAATGAAATTAACCAATCTGGAAGAAACTCATAGATTTGGATCAGAGGCCAGCCTATCCTAAATTCCTATGATGCTTTTGGAGCGCGCCTGATTATCAGACACCTGCCCTGCTCAGTCTGACTCAATTATAAGAGGAATGAAGCTGCAAACCACACTATGGATACTCAGGAAAAGTTCTCAGTGACAGTATGACATGTCTGGTGAATCCTGTAGCCAAACCCGGGACTGTGGTTCATCCCACTGCTTCTGTGAAAATCCATCGCCTCTCATGACTGGACTAAAGCTACAGCTGAAAGCAACTCGCTGTGAGGTAATTTGGAGTCAGAATTGAGGGGTCCTTCCTTATTACCTCCCTCCTTCTAACTCACACAGTCTGAAAATACCGGCGCTCTCAGTGACTCAGACTGAGCAGGGGACCAGGGCTAGACTTACAGTGATGGACTTATGTTTTGCTTTTTTAGAAATAAAATTAGTAATTCTTAAAAACAACTTTTACATTAATGATTTGAAAACAATATTCGTTCTGTATAATTAACTGCTTATTTTTGCTACGAAATAGTCAATGTGGCTTCATACGTGGATTTCTGCTTCTGATGTAGCTCCTGATGGCAAAACAAACAAAACACAAACCTACTAACCTCGGATGTTTCTGCACAAGACCTCAGAGCCTCGGGTTTCTGATAACCCTGCAGTGCAACCTTGGGTGGGTCACTTAGTTCCTCTACCCCTGAGTTTTATAGATGCCAGAGCAGGGAGGAGCGAATGAGGTCATCTCATGTTGACATTGACAAAATGAGGTAACTGTCTCACGGCACATTTCCTCACAGAAATAGAAAGCATTAAAAATCGTTAAGACATCTATATACCAGACCCTGTGCATGTGGGTGTTAGGTCATGGATTCCAATGCTTCTAGCTCTCTGTAGAAAAAGTGACAATTGTTATCTGTAATTTTAATAGTAAACTCTGGTTGAGCTCGGTTGTACTGTTGTCTGCCTTCCTTGGAGAGGTTTTATACCCAAATCAATATGCAACTGCCTTAAATACCCTGTGGTATGCATAGGACTATGTATGCACACAAACACACAGAAATAAGACACATCTGTTGACATCAGGGGACATTCCTGCTGCAGACCCGGGACCAAAAGCACCTACCTTTCAGAGAGACTGGCAGGCTCAGTCTACTGCAAAAGCATCCTGCTCAGTCCTGAGGTCCTAGATGTTCTCCTGTCGACACATTCCTCTCCTGTGGGCAGGGCACTCTTACAAACCCTCACAGATGACTGCATCACTCTCCTCTGAGAAACCTACAGAGGCTCCCATTTCCTATGGGAAAAACCCAAACTCCTTGGTCCTCCATGACATGGCACATGGCATGCTTCTCTTTCCGTCCTCATCTTATGTGCAACTGTCCAGCAACACACAGAATGAAGCTCTCCCTTCCCTGAACACGCCAGGCTTGTTCTAACCCCCATGTTCTCATTCGTGCTACTGCTCTTGTCTCTCCCTTCTCATCCCTACTACTCAGCGAAATCTATCTTTTAAGAGGCAGCTCACATATCACTTCCTTGTTAAATCCTTCCTGGCTTTCCTGGGAAGATTTTTTTTCCTCCTTCACTTGCTTCTACAGCAGCTTTCATGGATTTCAATGATGCCCCTTATTATGCTGCACTGAATTAGTTTTTCTTTGTACATCGACTTCCGCCTTAGAGGGGGAGCTCAGTGAGGGTAGAGGCCGAGTCTCGTTTCCAGTCGTGTCTCCTTCACTCATTCCAGGGCCTGGCATAGATGAGATGCTCATCACACTAGCTGAGGAATCAATGAAGGGTAACTGTATCTATTCTCTTGTTTGTTTACACAACAGATGTTTATTGTGTGTCTCTTCTGAAACAGGCAGACAGCAATGGGAAAAAAGGAAGCAGCTGACAGTCTAAGGAGGTGACCCGCCATACAGTTAACACACACGTCCACGTCCGGGTACAGTGTGTCATTGCTGAGTGAGACCCTGGTGCATGTTCTTCCTCGGCCGTGCTCATGTGGAAGCACATGCGGATGTGGGGTCACCATTTTGAGACATCACAGGGACAGCAGCTACCCTGGGGAGTCTTCAGAACCCATAACACCGGGACTGTGAGCCGCAAACCTTTGTGACTATAAACCACAGAGATTTGAGAGGTTATTTGTTACTGTAGCATCACCCAGTCTATCCTAACTACTACTCAACCTCTGGTGCAAATGTTAAAGACAGGGAAAGGCTCTCGGCCTGAATGTGGGCTTGGGCTCTGGGAAAACAAGTCCTGTTTTGCGGTTCCCAGCCATCCTTCTGTTTCTTAACGAGACAGCCAGGATCTGAATCTAGGAGCCAGAGCTTCTGTCCATTTTGGCCCAGGAGAGGACTCATTGGAAGTGCCACTTTCATTGCCGTAGCATATTCTTACCTGTATAGGGAGATAAGATCTGGCTGAGGTCTGTGTGATGGCTCTGACCTTGGCCAGGGGTCAAGGCATGCTGTGTTCTTGGGAGGGAAGCTCAGGGGCCTCCTGTAGTCCGGTCTCCCTGCTGAACTGACTACTCCCTGGAGTTAGGACCTGTGTTTAGAAGACGCTGAGATCAGATATGAAGGTCAATGGCGCCGAGTGGTGGTGATGGGCAATCTTGCTTTGACCTGGAGTGTCAGTGCAAATGGCTCACTCTCCATTTCTCTCTAACTGTGGTAACACACCCCACTGTAGTGTGTGTCTGTGTCTGTGTGTTTCCTTAAAACAATTCTCTGGAACTCATCGTTCTGTTTTACAAATTGGAAACTGAGGTGCAGAGAGGCTGAGCGGCTCAAACCAATGTCATGGGCTATTTTGTTGAACAGCTAGAATCCAAAAAGTGGTCTTTTAGATTTGAAGGCTTTGGTTCTTTCCCCTCCCACATAATTGTAAAAGTGCGTTTCAACAAATACTTCTTGAGGACCTCTCTGTGAGCACCAGGCAGGAAGGGGAGCAAAGCTTGCTCACCGCCTTCACGGAGCTCTCATTTTGTTGGGAGACCCAGGACCATAAATGAATGGTTATAGCAGAGAGTGATAAGTGCCACGTTTAGAGAGCACTGGGGAGGGGTTGGGAGAGAGGGCTTCCTGGAGGAGGGGCCATGGGGCTGAGACTGGAAATATGAGGGGACATTTTCTGGGCAGCTGCGGAGAGTAGGGGAGGGAATCCTAGGCAGAGATTCAAGCATGTGCAAAGGTACCGAGGTATGAGACCTCAGGCCTTGATGGGGAACTGAAAATTTAGTTGGTGTGATAGCGAGCAGCAGGGAATTTAGAATTTGCAAGCGACCTGTAGTTCTCTGAATTCTGTGGGGGCCTTAAATGATTTAGATAATTACAACACGTCTTCCTTTGGCAGCACATCAGTCACCCCGTCTCAGCAACTCTCCAAGTTGCTGAGGACGCTGGCTCAGTGCCACTTCCACCACCCCCCCAGCTGGACTGGCGGCAGGCCTGCCTGCGTGAGCCTCTGATGGCAGCGCCCTGAAGGTACTAAACGCATTCCAGCCAGGGCAGCTCAGGAGAGTCTGACAACCTTCTGTGCGGCCCTCCATCAAAGGGAATAACAGCAATTTTAAAGGGCAGGGTAATTGGCTTTATTTGGAGAGACTTCTACACATTACATGCTGTGCTAGTCACTTTAAATATTAGCTCACTTTATTCCCTCAGTCATCCCAAGTGGAGGACCTTATCGTTCTCAGTTTTAGGGGAAACTTGGCCTCACAGGGTTTTAATGGCATGTCCTGGTTTTACGTGGCTTGTCCCTCTCATGTGGTCTTACTTCTGTTGATTTCAGTTAGATTCAAAACTGAGAGCAGTCATCTATAAAATGGGTATATTTCGTGTCCCTTAAGTTTCCTGAGAAATTGAAACCCATCCCCAAGTCCATTGGTGGGCCTTGGTTTTCCCTGACCACCTTTCTCAGGGACCTGGCTGGCACAGGCTCTTTGCTTGGTGAGGGCATGCTACCTTTGCAGCCTCTTCCTGGCTAAGGAAGTGGGGTGACAGAAATGGTAACTCCTTCCTATTTTTAATCCTGGCCTTTAACCCACAAAAGTCACAACTGGCCTTTGGGTCAGGCTTCCCCAGAATAAAGGGAGGAGGGACATAAAGAATTCAAATGGGGAACTGGTTCAACAAGGAGGAGAGTGGGGAGGAGCGGGGCTTCTAGGAGCAGGCAGAGGTCGCAGGGAGCCCAGCTGGAGGAGGATGGAGGATGGAGGGGCAGGAGGAGACGGGACAGTGTACAGGGCCTGTGCACAGCAAGTGGGTGTGCCTTCCGGCGTAAGGGAGTACAGAGCGGATGGAGGGGCAGGAGGCCGGGATCGGAGCCCGGGAGCGGGAAGTCAGAGAGGAGCAGTGGCCGGTGGTATGTTTTGGTTCTGCTTTCAGAAGTGCAGCCGTGGTTTGACTGCAACATTCAAAGACCTGAAAATATGGAAGCAGGCTTTGGGGGAGAGGAGCACTGAGAATAGCAGTGGTGAATACGGGAAGTGCTGAGCTGAGGGCTCTTCACTGGAGCCATGGCTTCTTTCTGGAGCCTATCAGTCTACAAGAAGAGGATCCCCAGGGCTGAACTGCTCTGGGCCTGCTTGAGTCCCCCAGCGGGTTCTGTCTTTTGCCCTGTATCTGCATTCCAGACCTGCCCACATCAGCTTAATATACTTCGTGAACCTTAAGGGGCCATATAAAAAAAGTTGCTGTGAATCATAGTGATTATGTATTCATTCAGCCTGATTTATCGAGACCTAATCTGTGCCAAGTCCTGGAACTGGGAGATGAGCTAGAACTCACTGACTGATGAAACTGTATGATGCAGTGTGACCAGCAGTATGCAGAGGCACACGTATAGAGCTTTGGAGCCCAGAGAAGGGAGAGGCTGAGTGAGCCCTGGCAGAGTCAAGATGGTCTTCTTGATGGATTTGCAAAGATGTGCCCAGGAACTTGACTGAGGGGAAAGCTAAGTGCAGGCCAGGCACAAGGGCTGCAACGGGCTGAAAGGAGATGGAGAGCCGAGTACGATCGGGGAACAGCCAGGAGTGGGCAAAGGTGAAACCAGGAGATAGGGGCATACATGTCAGGTGTGGCAACTTGGATTTTATTCCACAGGCATTGGGAACTATGGGAGGCTTTTGCAAAAGGTAAAGGGGATCTTAGTACTATATTTCAGAATCCTGAATTTATAATAATTATAATAAATAATAATATTAATTACACATGATGATGGTAACACAAGTAACGAATCTATCCATCATATGTCAAAGGTGATGGGATGTCACTCCCATGATTATGTCCCGTTATATATGACTCCATCTCCGTGGGCTGTGGGGAGAGAGTTTCCTGCTGGCCTCGAGGATGCAAACTGCAACCTGGTGAAGTACCTATTGAGAGGACCATGTGACAGGGAGCTGTCGTGGCTCCTAGGAGTTGGCCTTTAGCTCATCAGCCATTGAAAGCTGGGATCCTTAGTCATTCATCTGCAAAGAAATGGATTCTGCCGAAAACCTGAATGCGCTTGCAAACAGTCTTCCCCATTCGATCTTCCAGATGAGAACACAACCCAATGGCAACTTGACTGGAGCCTGTGAGACTAAGTCATGCAGGGAATCCTGACTCGTGGAAATTGTGAGATAAATGTTTGTGTTTGTTTAAAGCTGCCAGTTTTGTCGTAATTTGTTACAGAGCAATGGATAACTAATACAAGTTCATCTGGCAAGTAAGCAGCACAGGAATCTGCTTCTAAGTGAATCTAGTTTGTGTTAAGGAGTACAGAGCCGTAGTATGTCTATTTTATAAGCTGATGGCATCTGCAGCTGCCCACAGAGTAGAATTTGAAAGATAGTGCTGCCCCACCATGTGCTCCAACCCCTAAGAGCTCTCCATTGCATGTCAGTCATCAGAGAGTAAATCTAACCTTTTCAGAGTCTTCCAGGCAGGACAGGGAAGGGGAAGAGCAAAGCTCAGAGTGAGGTAGGCCTGGACCAAATCATGATGCTACCCTGCAACATCACCTATTCTGACTTTTCTGAGACTCATCTGTAACAATCTACTTAGACACACTAAGAGGAGTACACAAAATGTCTGTCAGTCTTGTCAAGACTGGAACATGGCAGATCTGCAGAAAAATGTTTCTTTCTTTCTAACCATCTGCTAAGAACCCAGTTTTGGAGTACCTGCTATGTGGCATGGCACACGGCCATCACCTACTGTTTGTCACTGTCTAGAGGTACATTCTTTATCTTGATCTCCCTTGTTCTAGGTCTCCCATGTCCTTCATATTAGTCCTTGCTCTCCTAGAGGTGACACTGTGTTGAGGAAGACACAACAATACATGTTGCTCTGTGTGGAACTGAGTTACCACCTTTACCACCTACCTTCCATGTTCTAGGCACGTTGTTCACTTGAGTGGAAAGCTGTTATCTGAGTGGGAGGAGATCCCAGGAAACACTGATGGGGACGAGTTCTGAGACAGGAGGGGAAGGAAAAAGTATCAAGCCAGATACCATCTTGGGTGACTGGGGCTCCCTCAGTCCTCCTGGGTGACAGTGTGGACCATGACTGGGGGTGATCCCAACCGAGTGGCGACGAAGTGACTATTTACCCACAATACCCCACTGTCTATGTCTGAGCATGGCTCCAGGGGCATTAACTCTGCCCATCTGTCTTGTTCTGCCGTCGGGCCAAGTGTGCTCCAGTGCCTAGAAAAAAAGAAAGGCACATGTGTTTCCATCACCTTGGGCAGCCTTTGGTGTGCAGAGATTAATGCTGACGGTACATGGGTAAGGCTTCCGTCAGGATAATTCCAGGGAAAGTCCTCTGGACCTCTCAGGGTTGTGAGAGTTAATGGTGTAATGCCTGGCATGTGGGGGGTGCTCGACAAATACTAGTTTTCTCTCTCTCTCTCTCTCTCTCTCTCTTTCCCTCCCTCCCTCCCTCCCTCCCTCCCTCCCTCCCTCCCTCCCTCCCTCCCTCCCTCCCTTCTTTGCTTTTCTTTCTTTGTTTTGTTTTTTTTTTTAAACTATATTTTCGCCAAAGAAAGGTTTATGAGAAACTTACTGAATGAGGTCTTAGGAGCCCAGGCTACTTTGCAGCAGGTGGGGAACTGGTAAGAACCAAGAATGCAAACGTTGCCCTGGGCCTCCACACCTTCATATGCTCTCGTGCCCAGCAGACCTCAGTTCCCCACAGCGTGAGGATCAGGCTGTATGCCAGCCGTCTGGTCCTGCTCACACACTCTGTTCCTGTGGTTTGAGAGTCGCCCTGGTCCACTGGGAAGTGGACACCCTCACGGTGGCCCAGTGTGGGGAGAAGGATGCAGGCACTGGAGGCACACAGCTGTGATCCCAGCTCCGCCACTTTAGAGCAGGGGGATCTTAGGGATCTTAGCAAGTCCACTTTCCTTTGCGTTCATCTTCACATCTGTAAAAACGGGATAGTAATACTTATCTCCTCTGTGCTTATTTGCGGGACTATGTACGATACCAAATACAGTCGACAGTCCCGTTTTGCGGTAGTTGTCTTCTCTAAAGTCACCCAAAGCAGTGAGCGAATGCTAAGCCATTGCTCCCAGGGGAGATACAGGGTTAGATTACTGTGAGCTGCTGATCACATTTTCACGAAACGATCATGTGTGTTTCAGTTTAGAGTCACCTCACTTAATACACATGGTTCATCCATTACTGTTGAACTCACGGCCAACAGCACTATAACTTATGCTTGAATAGAGTTTCTCTAATGCACGTATTTCCTCTGTGAGGCACATCACAGCCTTCTTGGGTTTACGGGCGCTGGACAGCCCTTCAGCACTACACTTGGTGGCCATTTTAAACAGCAAAATTATCAGCAAAAAGTCCCCCAAAGTGAAAAACATGGCATTACGTAGACCACAAGATGGATACTTATTTACAGCATGACAGCTGGAAGCAGAAGGCAGCGCGTCACTTCGTAATACGTCAGCTGGGAACGTGTGTGCCGCGGACTCAAATATTTTTGCTGCTCTGTGCGTGTCTGTGAATGACTGTGAAAGAGAGAGAGAGAGAGAGGCCGCAGTATTGACTGGGGTTACAAATGAATTTTAGCAGTTAAGTGAATTTGCAAATACAGAATCCAGGAATTAGGAGGATTGATTGTACTTCACGTTAGGCCTGGCACGCAGGAGGTGCTCAGTTAAATGGCAGCTTATTATATTATCATCAGGAATAGCGTGGAGTCTGGCACAGATCTCCTAGAGGACACCGGGAATCCAAACACCAGCTCACTCCCAGAGTAAGCAGGAGGGAGCACGTGAGTGTGAAGTCCCTCAAACCAGTGCTCCAGGAACACCACGGCCTCCTGTCTCTCTGCCAGGTCTCCCAGGACTCCCACATTCCGCAGGCTTCACACCTGGGCCTCCCTGGGAGCCAGAAAGTGAAAATTCCAGGGCTGCACCAGGCGTCCCCTCATTTGATATTGAGGCTGCTGGCCCTCTGTGTGCCAGAGACAAGCCCTGGGTCCAGCCCAGCCTGGCCCAGACGCCTGCATGCCATTGCTGGTGAGCACAGGCCTGTATCCTGCCATTGTTCTGCGAAGGGCCGCCGTGGGCTGAACTGTGGCAGAGAGGGAATCTGTTTCCAAATTGCTGGATCACAGAGGGGAAAGAAGTTGACCTGCTCTCTACCACAACACCCCCTTCCTGCTCTCCACCCGCTCTCCCTCCGGTCAGGTGGCCAGAGAAGCTGCAGGAGGTCCTTAACCTCGCTTTCTGCACTTTCCCAGGGGGAGGCAGGAAAAGAAAGGGAACTCCCATTTCTCGAGGCTTCCTCTGTGCCAAGCCCAGGGCTGGCCATTGTCCACCACTGCGTCATGAAATTCTCCCTCTGCAGTGTCCAGTGACACTGGGTTACAGATGAGGAAACTGAGGCTCAGATGGTCCCCTGAGCAGCAGTGATTTCAACCCCAGCTTGCATATTTGGCAACATTAACTTGATTTGGGTTCAACGCAGGATTATGTCAGAGACTTTTCAAACAGCATGAGAGGAGTTCCACACAGGGGCCCTATAGCAATCCTTACGATAAAATGATAGTAATAACAACAGCAACAATCCAACCTCTAACGGAGTGCTTTCCAAGTACAGGGCACCATACTCAGGGCTTTACATAATTTTCTCATTCAATGTAATCATCTCAGTGTTTTGAGGTGGGGATTATCATTATACCCATTTTAGAGATGGGGCATCTGAGGCTCAAGAGATGTGAGCTGACTTACCTGAGGTTATAGAGACTGTAAGTTAGAAAACAGGAGAGCAAGGACCGAAGGCCAGGCTGTCTGACTCCAGAGCCTTCCCTCTTACCTGCTGCATGGCCTAGGGCTAAACTGCCATCTGCTTCCTCATTTTCAACCCCCTCTCCTGTCAACTGTGACTCCTCCATCTCACTGAGTGCAACAGGCAACAAAGGTCACCAGGAGCCAGGGCCACTTCTGGGGGAAGAGGCCAAAAGCCTTCCAAGCTCTGATGTACAGAGTGAGATGCTGTGGTCCTCATCACGACTGCCTTGTCATTATCATCACGTCACCGTCTTCTCCATTCCCATCATCGTCATGGCTACATGGCTCAAAGGACTCCTGCTCACCCTAAACTTTTGGTTCAATTTTCCCATCCTTAGTGCTTCCTTTGGGCTTCATGACTTCTCTCCTATTAGGCCTAGTTTCCAGAGAAGAGAGCTACCATTTATTGAGCTCCTACTGTATACTGAGGTCTGTGTTAAGCCCATCACACCCTGTGAGGGGTATCGTTAATACCCTTTCCAGAAGAGGTCACCTGAGAAAGGTCAAGTCACTTCCTGAAGATAACAGTGGTGATTTCCGTGGAGCTGGGAAAAAAATTACTGAGGGATTTTTAGTTTTAAAAGAATATCATCTGGTTCCTTTCCTTTCTCCATTCTCTTTCCACCAGCTTGTTCACCCATTAGTTATTTGGATTATTTTCTTAGAGTGCCTCTAAATTTGGAGTTTTCATCTGCTGGCCCCCCAATATTTTCAACTGTAGTGATGCACTTTTCATACTCAGGAGGTGTCCAAATGGCATGAACTTGGGGTTTAAAAGTGTATCTCAACCATCTCTTCCTGTAGAGCCAACATAGAAGCCTGGACAGAATTCCAGCATCTTCTTTCCTGCCCTGAGCCTGGGGTGGGTGAGTGTAACAGTTGAATTGTGGGAGTCAAAGGGACAGGAGGTGCTGGGCTCCCAGCTTGCCTTCATCCTGTGGAAACCGCCCCTCATCCCACCCTGGCTAAAGCAGTTTTCTTCCCATGTGATTTGTGTCGACCACACAGCATCACATCCATGGAAAGATGAAATGGAGCCCACGGGCAGCCAGATCCCACAATCCCTCAGGTCACCTGGAAGGGACAAGAGGCTGAGAAACATTTTACTTGGCACTGTGAATGGTAGGCTTAGGCTCTGTAGTTCTGCAGTCAGTGCTACAATTTACTCCCTGGGTGACCTTAACTAAATCACTTAACCTCTCTGAACCCAGCTCCCTCACCTATAAAATGGGGGCAAATAATACAGATCTTGTATGGCTAGGAATTTAGCAAAATTATGTGTGTTGTAGTAAAGTAGGTGCTCAATAGATGTTACTCTCCCTCCTTCTCTTCCCTGTCAAGCAGGGTTATGGTGAGAGCTAAGAGAAGCACCCAAATCCAGTTTTTCACCGGCCTGTCCCTCCTCTTCTAGGACAGAGTTAATTGCTGGCTAGAATGATCAGCAGACCAAATATTGGCCAAGTACAAGTTTGGTGCAAATGCATATGAACAGTGATTTAGTGAAGCACCCACACCCAGCTCTACCAGATTGTCCCTGCTCCAAAGGTGGAACTAGGAATGTGTCGACGTCTACCCTAATGTGAGTTTGGATGCGTTTGGGGCGTGGGTGTGGGGATGACGAGGACTGGACCTTCCACAACTACCAGAGCGTGAGGACCGGCAAAGTTGAAAACAATACAGTCGACATTCAGGAAGGCACGGCAGCTGTGAGGACCGGTGCAGGAGAGCAGCGGATGGGGCCACGAGTTCAGAAAGAGGGAGAGCAGGTGGAGATCACCTAGAGGTTGGGGGTACGCCAGGAGCTTCCAAGTCAGCTCTGTTTGCAGCTCACTCTCATTGTCCATCTTGAGTGTGATGTGTGGGTGGGTAGTCCAGCTGAAAGGATGGGACATAAAGAGAGGCCAAGGTTAAAATGTACGACTCCTCCTTTTTCTGGAAGACATGTGAAATAAAACATGTTATCCGAGCCTCCCCAGTGCATTAAGATATGCGTTTCCAATACTTTCCTCATTACCATCTAGGCTTACTTATTCATTTTCAAGCAATGATCAGTTTGGAGGAATTTCAACGTCCTGCATTTTCAACTGAACAAAATTCATCTTAACCCCACACCCATCCAGTATAAAATAAGAATTTTTTTTCTAATTTAATAATCATCATTAAAGGAAGTCTATAATAAGAAATTAATCCTTCCAATTACTTTTTTGGTAAAGGCAGATATGAAGTTTCTCTTAAGGCTTGGCAGTTCTCTTCTTCTAAGGGGGGGATATGTTCCTTTGTAAACATATCAGGAACATCACCTCCGGTTGTCATGGAGATGGTAAAAGTACCATGGCAAGTCCACCTTCTTACTACATGTCTGTTTTCCAAGGATAGGCGTGCCTTTGTGGTTTTCAGGGATACAAGGAGAGGGAGTCATAATTAAAAATGAAGGGAACAAGAACAAAATCATTTCTGAAATTATAATTTTGTTTAACACGGATGCAAAAGATGGTCACCACCTCCATAAATGATCGTAGGTGGGGTGTCCCCGTGGGAAAGCAGAGTTACAGTGCTCGTTCTGGCAAGGGTGGCCCGGCACATTTGGCAGCCTGGACCATCTTCACTGGGATAAGTGGGGTGGGGCTGGTGAGGCGGAGACTCCAGTCTAGAAAGTGTGCCCAGGCTCTCAGCGACGTTGATGCTGCGTCTGTCCTGGATAAGACTAGAGTTGAGGGGATCTTGAGAGCATTTCCTCCAAAACCCATTTCACAATTAGGGAAACTGCCTCAGAGAGTTTCTGGGAAATTTTCCTTTATCCTGAATCCTGAATGTATAAAATATTGAAAAAGTCAACAATGAACTCGAGCATAAAATTTCCAGATATAAGTCTGGTCCATGAGCATACGGGAGGATGTTTAACTTCACTAATCAAAGACATGCTAACTAAAACACTGGAGTGCGATTTCCTAGTTTGAGAAATTTAAATAAAATATTCAGAATGCGGGGAAGCATTAGAAAAGGGGCACTCTCGTTCACACTGAGGCCAAATGATTTGATTGGTGCAACGTTTCTGAAGGGCATTTTTGCAATACCTGTCAATATCTGTGAAGAGGCTTAAAGATGTACATATAGTTTTTGACACAGCAGTTAAAAGTTTAGAAAGTTATAAACAGGTAGATGTACACAAAGGTCAAATGAAGGGACTATTTACATAGCACATTCATAGAATGTGATATTTATAATCACAAAAATATCTGGGTTCATCTTCCTGATTTATTTCCAAACCTTCTTTATCATCATTGACAGTTGAAAGAACATGAACTTTGGTGACAAAAGATGCAGATTTAAAGTCCTCATTTTGTCTCCTAGCTGTGTGACTTCTTAAGTCATTTCATCTTCTGAGTTATTGCTGCCTCACTTGTCAAATGAAGTCAGAAATAGTACCAAAATTGGAAGTGCGGGGTAAGGATTCCTGAGTTCATATGCGAGGAAGCACCTTGTAAAGGCTTACACCACCCAGAACTCATGATTGTGGTAATTTCTTCTGAACACAGCTAAAACCACAGCCAGAACCCTCCTCTTGCTGTCTGCAGGATTATTCCTGGAGGAGGGGGACCTGCTGTCTTCCGCCTGTGGCAGAAAAATTCCCAAGCAGATTGGACCTCTACCCGCGACCCAGAGTCTGTTCAGCACGACTTCAGCACCCAGGGGGCATGGACAATTGAGGGATGGAGGACAGTTAAGAACATCCCATGACTGGGCCATTCACAGCCACCAAGTGGGGGCTGTGACTAGACAAGTGAGGGCAGTGACCTCAGATGTCAGCACACAGAGTTCCCTAACTTGGGTGACATGGTCATGATCGGTTGCCATAGCTGTGTGCTTCCTGTAACATCTGTTACTATTTTTTTTTTTTTAATAACTCACTTTGAAAAACTAAAATGAATTTATTTACCAAGGAAACTTTATATCACTATGGTAAAGGAAAACAAAAATAGACTTACTTGCTAAAGTACAGGTTAACCAAGGCACACACACAGTGACAACAAAATACTGAAATTAAATTCTAGCTATTCTTGCCTGCTGAAGCCTAGTCTTAAAATATGTTCTCAGTTACAGAGGAAAGAAAGTAGAAAGTGTAGAGAGCTGTTGACACACATGCACCAACATGGGAATTTCTCTTTGACACGTAATCCAAAGCACGAAAGGAGAATTGAAAAGTGATCACCCATCTTATTACATTCTTTTCTCTTAAGCGTATGATTCCTGAAATCATCCCCCACGGGTGACCTGCGTGGTTTTGTATCAACCCTTGGAGAAGTATTGATAGAGCCAAAGTCTCCCACTGTCTCCCCACCCATTTCATCAATGTGAAAACCGTGGCCCAAATAAGAGAAGAAGCTTGTTCCAAAGCCCACAGTGCATCAATGGATGAAGAGGCCTGTTTCCTTGCTTGATGTGCCTTCCACCAAATGCTCCAGTGGACCTGGTAAGATGGTTTGGTTTTAAAGGATAAACAAGATGAACAAAGACAAGCTCTGAATCACCGAGACTTTTTGTCTTGAAGAAATTACAGCTGCTCTTTTGCATTTGTGGCTCAGCGTTTAGAAAAAGGACAAAAAACAAAACAAAACAAAACAAAACACACACACACAAACCAGCATGCATCCTTCAAAGACTATTTTGAATTATAGACTTTCTTTGAAATGGCCTATATTTAAGCATGGAGTTCAACATGCAACATTCTTTTTGCTCGCTGAGTTGCTGCCTCTCTCCGTAGCCACCAATGTCTGCCACTACTTGTGTACCTTGGGAGCAACTGGGTTGGTACCACATGCTGGGAGGGAAGGGTTTCTGAGCTGAACTTGCTAGGAGTCTACGGGTGGGCAAGAATTTTTGGAATGAAAAGGTTTTAACTGGGTGGTTGGGGGAGCAGGAGAGGGAAGAGCAGAGGTTATGACAGAGTCCAAACCCTCATTAGGTGACCGCCAACAATTCCTTCTTGCAAAGTAGAGTTACAGTTTTCCAAGTCCCCAGGAAAACCTTTCCTGACCCCTAAAACTCCATCGTGTCTCTGATTTATGGTCCTGTTGTGTCACATTTTTAATTTCCAATAGTAGTCATAATTTAAAATGACCGATAGAAGGATTTTTGGCTTAACGCCTGTCTCTTCCACTGGACTGGGAGCTTCACAAGGGCAGGGTGTGTTTGTGAATCGCTGGTGTACCCCAGTGCCTAGCATGGTGCCTCGCAGATAGTTGATGCTCAGTAAATATTTGCTCACGGCATCAATACCATGTGAGAAAGGGAGGCACCTCCTTAGGCACGTGTCCTGGCGAGGTAATGGAGGGGTGTGGTGCACGAGTTTTCAAAGTGTGGTCTGGGGACCCCTGGGAGTCCCTGATAGCCTCTCAGGGGGTCCACGAAATTACAACTATTTTTGTAATAATACTAAGATGTCATTTGCTTTTCTCACTGCCATTCTGTCATGGGCATAAGGTGGAGTTTCCTGGAGGCTACTCAATGTGTGATGACGCTGTTGCTCTGATGACGAACAGAACGTGTGCTGTGTATTCTTGGGCTTCAAAAATTTCTGTTTTAATTTCTCATACGGTGATTGATATAACCCACAGAAGCAAAAGCTCTTTGCGAGCCTCCATAATTTTGAAGACCGTAAAGGTGTCCTGAGACCACAGTGTTTGAGGATTGCTGACCTAGTGGTAAACATGAGCCACCCTGGAGCCTGAGGGTCTGGGTTCAAATTCTAGATGTGTCTGGTCTTAGGTGAACTGTATAACCTCTTGGTGGCTTGGTTTCCTCATCTGTAAAATAGGGTAACAATACAACTGATCACATATAGGTAAGGCTGTTGAGTGGTTTAAATATGAGATGATTGCTACAAAAAGTAACTAGAACACTGCCTAGCACAGAGTGAGTGTTCTATAAATATTAGCTATTATGGAGGGCCAAAGAAATTGAGAGACCTGTTCAAGGTCACAGAGGAGTGAGTGACAGAGCCTCCCCTGAACCACTGGTGGGACTGAGTGTACGCATAGCTCTTCCCATGCCTAGGAGATGCAGAAGCTAGCAGGCAGGGTTCCTCTCCCCCAAGTGGCCCAGGGACCAGGAATCCAGGAAGAAGAATGTTGGACCAGTCGCATCGCCAATGAGTAATCTCTGAGGGAGGTGCTGGTAGGAAGAGGCCCCAAGGACAGTCACTTGGCCAGCTCTCCTGGGAAGCCCTTGTGGGCACTGGGCTCTGGCACCTGCAAGTGAGAAGGCGGCAGTGCTGGCCTGGGCCAGGGAGAAGCTCCGATTCCTGGAAGTGTGTATCAGCACATTCATTACTGTCTTATCAGCAGAGTGCAAAGGAGGTCAGGGAGCAAAGGACAGATCCTCTTACTTGTGACAAAACGCTCTTCTGGTCAAGTATGAAAAATGTTTCAGGAATGAGTTCTCAGCCCTGGTGTGAAAACAGATGTTGGATTATTTATTATTTATTTGTTTGTTTGTTTATTTATTTCCCTCCTCTGACATAATTCAGGAAGATAGGGCAGGAATCAAATATTTGAAGCCCAGCTGCTCACGTGTATAAAAGGCCCTGGAATGATGTCAGAAGAGAGGCTTCCAAGTCAAGGCCTCAGGGACTGGGGGAGCCTCCACCCACTCCCTTGTTCTACTTAAGGGGAAACTGAGGCCCACTTGAGCAGGAAAAGCGATGTTCAAGGTCATAGAGTTCAGCCAGGGTTCTCCGAGCCTTTTGCTAATGCCTAAAACAAGATTGGCAACAGTCACAAAATTAGGGCTGACAATCTTGAATGGGCCCATTAAAAAAAGGAACTTGGGAAAAATTAAGTGTTTATGACGAGGGCAAAAGTCTTCCCTAATAATTTTATTTTTTCTTCTTTTAAGTGATTAAGTAAAATAATTAAAATAGCCTTTCTCTCAAAAACAATCTATGTTTCTAAGGGACTAGAAGCAACTGTTGAGGCTTTTGGCCACAACATCTATGGAGGTGAAGGATTGACTAGTTGAAAGAGGTCAGGGTTTGGTGTCAAGCACACCTAGTGAAAAATCCTGGGTCTGTCATTCAATCGCTGTGTGATTTTGAGCAAGTCTCTGAGCCTCAGTATTTCCTTGACAAAATGTGGATAATGATGCTTTCTTGAAAGGGTGGTTGTGAAGAAAGTAGAATTACTATTCATGGCTAACTTCTTTGAACACTGGGCCATGAGCTTGCATGGGTTAAATGCATTTTATCCTCCTAATAACTCAAGGTCCTAATTATATTAAGAGTCCCATTCTATAGATAAGGAAATGAGGACTCAGAGCTCAAGTACCTGCTCACTTAAAGTCACTGAGCCAGAATCAGAGGTGGGATTTGAACCCGTGCTGTCTGACTCCACAGCCCACATACCTAGGATATAGCGGCACATATAAGAGGCGCAGCATAAATGGCAGCCAGTATTGGTGTTATTAAAATAATCATATTTCATTTCACTTGGCGTATGTAGCACCATAAAGGCCACACTATTCTCAGATCATTATTGAAAAGAAGTTAGGAAGTAAGAAATCTCTGAAGAAAAAACCCCAAAGTCTTTTCAATATATGGGATGAGGAACTAACAGAGTGGCCCTGACCTAGGGTTGCCATCCTGAGAGGTTTAAGAAAAAGAAGTAAGGACTCCTGAGTGAATTTTTATTTCATAAAATTAATAATGGAAATCCTAACGTGAGCCCCTGCTATGGATCTTCCCCGGAGAACGAAACTATTATATTACTCTGCTCTGCGTGGGAATTACATAACCCATTGGAGAGATATTGGTTATCTCATGTTAGTCACAAGGTCAGGTTGGCAGCTCTATATAAATGTCTTGATGAAAACAAATGGATCATTAGACAATACATATCTTTTTTAAAAAACAATTGTATCCTCTTTCATTACGTGGGGCTCATGGGAGAAAATTAATGACAGGGTCTCTTCTTGATAAGAAAGTTGGGAGCCACTCAGCTGAGATCTGCAGCCATTTCAGAGTTGTTTTATGAGCAGAGGCTGTCCAGGGTTGGCAAGGAAGTTCAGAAAATGCTGGATAACCCATTGATCTCTGATGCCTATAAAACCTCTGATCACTGGAAAGAGCTAGAAGCACATTTGCTCCACTGCATGATTTTAAAGCAGTAAATGGAGCTGAGATGGTGGACAGGATTTGTTCAGGATCACAGGGAAATAAGTGCAGGTCTTCCGAGTCATTGCTCTTTCTTCAATGGTTTTCAGACGTCTTAGGTATGTTACAAAAGGGTGTTCTGAGCTATTTGGACATGAAGCTCTTGTTATTCAGTAATCTGGGAGGCTTGCCAGAGAAGGTGACTTAAAGTATAACATAAAGAAAAGTATATGCAAGTGTACAGCTTCATGAATTTTCATGGACTCATGCAACCAGTACCCAGCTGGTAACAGGACATTACTAGCAACACGGAACCCCCACCCCCCATCTAATGCTGCCTTGTAGTAACCAGCATTCCCCTAACGGGTAACTACTATCCTGAATTTGGATATCATAGATTGATTTTGCCTGTTTTTGAACTTCTTATCAATGGACTCTTATGGAATATACTCTTGTGTTTGGTTTCTTTCACTCAATATTATATTTGTGATATTCTTTCATATTTTTGCACATAATTGTAGATTGTACTGTGTTTTCCCCCAAAATAAAACATACCCTGAAAACAAACCCCAGTTAAGATCTCAGCCAGACGGGCACATTGAATACATTATGATGATGTTCCAGAAGGTGACATCACTGTAATTGAATAAACGTAGATTGTTGTACATGAAAAAAATAAGACATCCCCTGAAAATAAGCCCTAATGGAGCAAAAAATTAGTATTAGACCTGGTCTTATTTTTAGGTAAACACAGTACATCTTCATTGCTGTACAATATTCTATTCTGTGGCTATATCATAATTCACTGATCCATGCTCTGTTGCTACGCATTTGGTTACTACACATAATGCTGTTGTGAGCCTTTTTTAGTTGTTCTTGTGAGCTTTCTGTTGTGTATCTTTTGGTGACTGTGTGCTCACCTTTCTTGGGTACATCCGAAAGTGGAATTGCTTGGAGAGGATGAGGATGAGATAATTTCTCAAAAAGGGTGGTGGGCAGAACTCTTCCAGCAGAGGCAGGGTCTATGCACAGGCATAAGGTGCAAAAAAGCAAGAGACATTGGGGCAACTGAGTGACCCAGGGGTTGAGCATATGGCGCCCATGAGGCCTGAGCAATGGGTGCTCCCCCTCCTACGACATCCCTCCTCTCCCTCCTTACCTCCATCTGGCTAGCTCCTTGTTCTTCAATCATTTGTATCTCAACTTTGAGCTCACAGTTATCTGGGAGGCTTCCCGACTGCCTTTGCCTGGGTAGTTATCTCCTCTGAGCTCCAATAGCCTCTCTCGATTCTCCTGAACACAGTTCTGTCCCCACTGCACTGGCACTGTCTGTTGACCTTGCCTTTCTCCTCACTAAACTGTGAGTTCTTTGAAGGACAGGGTGGTGGTGGGTGTCTCCTGTTTGCACCTCGGATCCTCTCTGCCCTTGCTTTGCCCTGTTCTCTATTCAGGAAGCTGACCTCGATGGACTGCATCAAGAGGCCTCCGTGCCCTTCGTGTCTGGCTCTGGCCAATGGAGGAGTCAGCTCAGAAGACTGGAGGTAGAGAGGATTGTGAGAGCAGGTGATCTTCCCCGTAGCTCTTGCTCTGCAGGAGGATCCTGGGCTGGCTGCATTCCCCGCAGAAGTTCGTAGCTTTTCCCCAGGTGAATAATAGTCCCGAAGTTTCCAGGCTCAGGGTATTGCACCATCCACGTGTTTCCCCTACTATTCAACCTATTCTGCTTCAATTGCCCTAGTTTGTGTTATATCTGCTGGAACCCTGACTGGTACATGCTTTTTATTCATCTCTGTACCCACCTAGCACACAACATGGTACATACTAGCGATCAATGAAGTTTTATTGACTAAATAAATGGGTAAAGAACTGGGAAAGGATGAAGGTAGAGGAGCTGGCCAGAGCCAATAGTAAAGGACCTTGGATACCTTTCTGCGAAGTTTAGACTCTAATCCTCAAGACCAGGTGTTGCAACTTTAAGTGTCTCCCGGGGCTGGCCAGGTACAGGTGGGGATTGTGGCAAACCCAGAAGTGAATTCTATCTGTCTATATTACGCCTGCACGACTCAGCATTAGTCCATTAATGCTGTGCAGGAATTTGGACCCAACATGACCAGATCTTCTGATTTTTCAAGAGAAATCGGAATCCTGATTTCTGATTTTTTTTTTTCTGTGAAATTTCTGATTTTTAATGCGAAATGTCGAGGTTTATGTATTGTCAACATTTCAGATTTTAAAACACTTTGTGCTGGCAAATAAAGTGTGGCTGCCAGTTGTAAGGTCTCCGCAACCGGTGGGAAGCCATTGGGTGGTGTGAAGGCAGGAAGTGAGGTGCTCAGATATTGCACAATGCCGTTAAAAAAGATATTCCCAATAAATGAGCTGCAGAGACAGTGGGCCCTTTGATCTGGGTCCCTAAAACTGTTCAACTGTGCACAGAGGCTCTCACACTAAGAACACCAATCTTTCTCCATGATGGGTATTTTTTTTTTAAATCAGTTTTTAGTTCTAAAAATAGTGTTTGGTGGATTTCTCCACTTTAGTCAGGTTCCCAGCCACTTTCTCTATTTCTGCTTCAAGCTGGGAGCTCTGAGTTCTTTTGGGTTTTATCAAATTATACACTGTGCAAAGGCATCCATTTCACCAACAGATGGACTTAATGTGCATGAAAATACATGCCTTTTAAAGAAACTAAATTAGTAGTTTCACTTCTTTCCCCTTTTATTAAAGACAGAGTTCCAGGAGAGCTCTCTGCTATAAAGCCAGACTTTACAGACATCAGCAAAATGAGATTTATTTGGATGGAATCGGACGGAACATCAGACAAGTCCTTCACAACAGTGAACCTGCAGGTTTCAAGTAGAGATTCGGCGTGCTCTGGCCCCCAGTCCCAGCGGTGCTTTACAAACAGAAGGAGAAGACAGTTTTTGAAACGTTCAACTCTTTAAGAGTTGGAGATTCTCTTGAAAGAATGAGTTCATAGCTTCCTTTGATCATGGGCAAGATGGCATGAAGACTAGGAAGCTACATGAAGCAGGGGGTACAGTCCCTGAAGCCCTGGAACTGAAGTCAAGAGACCTAGATTCTAGTCCTCTCTTGGTCACTAACCCATCCTGTCACCTCAGACAAGTTCCTTTTCCACTCAGACTCTCTGGTTTCTTACTTAGAATGTTGAGGCAATAATCCTACCCTGTCCACCCCACGAGGTTCTTCTTAGAGGATGAAAAAAAAAGGAAAATATCGCGGAAGAAAGCACTTTCTTTTCCATACGTTTATTTATGTATTTATTTGTGATGATGATACAAACAATAACATGAATGTATTCTAACAGTGAAATCTCAGTCAACACATTGTCAGAGCAAAAGCTCTCTTTCGCTCGCCTTTTTCCTTGTGTGTAGGTGTCCTTGGGGGTTTTTTTTTTTTTTTTGAATGAAATTATAGACATATAGACATATAATATAGACATTATGGTGCTTTTTTGGGTCTCATAAGTAGAGTCATGCTATGTATACTCCACAGTTTGCTTGTTTTACTGAATAATTCTATGTCAGAATATACAACTCAGCCACAGTTTTTTTGGCAGGTTTCAGACATGTCAGTTTGGAGGCACAGAGTCCTTTTAACCATTCCCTTCTAATGGGAAGTACGGTGTTTCCAATGTTTCCTTGCTACCAGAAAATGCAGTGTATGCCTCTTTATACCCATGTGAAAGTATTTCCCTGGGGTAGGTATCAAGAATTAAAATCGCGTGATCAAAGAGAATGCACATTTAAAGTTTTTATAGATACTGTGAAATTGCCCTCGAAACAGTCCACTGACGTCTGTTCCTGCAAGCTGTATTTAAGAGCACGCCTTTCCCCCTCCCTCACTGACACTAGATATTATTAGTCTTTAATTTTTGCTAATCCGATGAATGAAAAATGAAATCTTACTGTCATTTTAATTAGTACCCCCAGATAACTAGTAAGGTTGAGCAACTTGTCAAATCTTTGCTGGCCATTTCTAAAGATGAGGTCCTTGCTATATGTTAGGAGAGCTGAAAATGGTTACAGCAGGAAGAATGGCAGCTGTGGGAGAGACGCTGGCTCAGGCCCGACTCTTGCCTTACACGTTTGGCAATTGGGCAAGTTACTTCACTTTTCCAAGGCTCTGTATTCTCATATATAAAGTGGGAGACATACTGTTATTGAATGAATGTCTGTTCCCCCCAAATTCATACGGTGAAGCCCTGATCCTCAAGGTAATGGTATTTGGAGATGGTGACTTTGGGAGGTAATTAGGGTTGGATGAGGTCATGAGAGTGGGGGTTAGTGCCCTTATGAGAGGAAACCCCAGAGACCTTGCTCGTGCTCTCTCTCCACCATGTGAAGATACAGCAAGAAGGCAGGGAGCCAAGAAGAAAACTCTCACCAAGAACCAAATTGGCTGGCACCTTGATCTAGGATTTCCCAGCTTCCAGAACCATGAAAATAACTTTTTGTTGTTTAAACCACCTTGTCTGTGGTTTGGTATGCCAGCCTGAGCAGTCATATTAATTAATATACATATAATTAAAATTGTATGTTAACTTTTATAAAGTTAGGAATTGTCACATGCAGTTCCTAGAGCTGCAGTCGGTGAAGTGCCAGTCTGAGTCTGAAGGTCTGAGAACCAGAAGGGCTAACGGTGTAAATTGCAGACCAAGTCTGAGTCCAAAGGCAAGAGGAGACCAGCATTCCACATTGAAGACAGGCAGGCAGGCAGGCAGACAGAGAGCGTGAATTCTAGTCTATTCAGAGCCTGGTACTGTTCAGGCCTTCAGCTGATTGAACGAGGCCCACCACATTGGGGAGGGCAATCTGCTTTACTCAGTCTACCAAATCAAATGCTAACCTCATCCAGAAACACCCTCGTAGACACACCCAGAATAATGTTTAACCAGATATATGGGCACCTCATGGCATGGTCCAGTTGACATAAAATGAACTATCATAGATAGTCAGACAAACTTAGGGATTTTGGGGGTAAATCTAATCTTCTGGGGAAAGAGCAATTGCTAACCCTGATCCCCTCCTAAATCCCTATTTACTGTGTGTTGACATTCAATGGCTGAGTAGCTGTTTTTTTTTTTGTTTGTTTTTTGTTTTTTTTAAAGTACATTTCTAATAAGAAATCGAATCAAACATTTTCAGTCTTGTCTTTATTAGTGGAGATTATTATTTTGTATGGAGAAGGTTTAAGATAGATGTAGATAATGTCTGTAGATTTGGGTGTCCACAAGAAGTACTCAGGCCTGTTGAGTCAGCTGTATCAAAAACCTCCTGGGAAGAGAGCTTTGGGCACCTGTGCCCCTCAAGCTGGAGTGAAATCAAACAGCCTCCTAGGTTGGCACTTGGATCTGTTCTTACAGACAGCCCCTGTCTTTGGGGCTGGGTGGCTGGGTTGGACTGGGCACACCACACCCTGGGCAGCCTCACCTCTCCTTCTATCTGATTAATGGAATCTCTCTGAGCACCCAAAGGTGCTGGCATGTCTGAACACCTGGCTGCTCTTCACTGAGCCTGGTGCCCCAGTCCATGAAGTGGGAGTTTGGATGCCATGACCTTGAAGGGCTCTTGCAGCCTGGAAAGTCTGGGGTAGAAGAACCTCTTCAGTTCTCTTTCTTGCTCTGACTCCCTGAGTTGAGGCTCTCACTTCTGAAAAGCCCGGTGCTTTCCAGAATCAAGTTAAGAAGGCCTGAAGGAGGGTGTGCTTGGCTATCCTTTCCCTGAGGGAGTCAGTGTGCACCTTGGCTGTTTAAAAGGGGAGGAGTGGAATGGAAGGGAAATGCTAAAGTGGAATATGGCCCTTTCTTTGGACCAGGCATTGTCCTACAGGCGTCCCATATGTTCCCTCAGCTCTCACAGCAACCTGATGAGGTAGATAGATACCATTATTATTCCTGTCTTATAGATGATAAAGGCACTGCAAGGCGAAACAACTCACCCTATTCACTAATAAGGCTTAGGATTTAAATGCTGTGCCTCTCTTATATTGCTCTTCTTTTCAGGTGGGGCTGTGGATGCATTGTCAAAGTTGGCCAGACATCCCAAATGTGTCTACAATAGCCTGGCACATAGTAGGCATTCAATAAATGGCACCTACTATTACTACTCTAGGTGGGCTCTGGGATGCAGAGGGGGCTGATTTGTGAGCCACGGAGCAGATGCTAAATTCTGTGTATCCTGCCTGAAGAGTCAGATTAGCTGACAATGGTAACATTTGAGGTTCTCTGGACTATCAGGGTAGAACAGTATACGGGTGAGATTTTCTAAAGTAAGGCTTCTTTCATAAGCACATCAGTGAACAATCTCTTAGCACAACTTTCTACCTCATCCCCACTTCCTCTGGCCTACTTTAGGTCTTCACTAGCCTCCTGCTGGACCCTTCCTTCCCAAACCACCTCCAAGTTTATTCTCTAACCAAAGCATCATTTGCATCTGCCATATTCATTTCCTGATGAACAGCAGCTCAGGTGATGGAACTGCCCAACTCAAGAATATTCCAGGCCTGCATGCTCTGGCTCAGACATAGCTTTCCAACCATTTTTAGTTTTGGTCCTTTAAGCATCTTATGTACAAATCAGGACATTCTTTTATTCTTCAAGCATTTGTTGAGGACTCCTTACTCTGTGCCAGCATTTTGTTGGTTATGTGGATATAAAGTCAAACAAGACTTTGTCCCTGTCCTAGGAGACTACTGCTTTGTAGCCTCCTCCCCCCCTCCCACTCACCACCACCACTGATGTACCATCAGCACAGTGTCCTGGACGTCCCATCCCAGAGGTAACATGTATGTATTAATAATACAACATTCCACTGGCTCTTGGTTATATCTCTGTTCCAGATACTCTCCTAACACTTTCCCTTCTCTCATACTAGCTTGCTGACTTTCTCACATGTCCTCCATTCTGTAAGCTCCCGAGGCTAGGGCGTTATCTCACGCATCTTTCCTTTTCCCAAAGGGCCTAGTATGAAGCCTGTCACACATCTTTCCTTTTTCCAAAGGGCCTAGTATAATCTGGAGCCCCTGCTGTCACATTATTTGCTGAATCCTTCTGATGAAGGCTGATGTTAGGACTGAGCTGGCTGTGTGGATTTCCTCCTCTGAATTTACACAACTGAGATTGTGGAGAAATGGCTCTGAGCAGTTCCAAAATTGGGGCCGCATATAGAATCACCTCTGGAAAACTTTTAAAACTCTCAGTACCCAGCACAAACCCCAGACCAATTGAATCAGAATCGTGGAGGGTGAGACCCAGGCATTCCCTATGTTGTAAAGCTCCTTCTAATGTGCAGCCATCTTTGAAAATGACTGCCTGACAAGTTAGGTTTGTTTTTTCCAGGCTATAGGTTATCAGCCCAAGGGGATTTTGCACACTGGCAATAACATATAAAATGACTTTCCTATAATTATGTCCTTAGAAGGAAAATTTGGTAATTTTACAAAGAAGAGTGAACTCATAAGATCAGGGGTGATTTTACTACAGTCCAAAGTTCAAAAGTTGTGTTTCAGAAATGAGGCCTTAACCTAAAGGAGAGCAATATTTGGCAGAACAGGGCTGTAAAAATTTACCAGCAGGCAAGTAAATAAAGAAGCTAAGCATTGCAGAGCTCGTGGCAATAAAGAAATATTAGCCCAGTTGCCTATTACCAAATACTAGCCCCCAAACCAACATTGCTATTAATCTGAAGACATTGGCCAGGGTGCCTGTCACTGATTAGACTGTGCAAAAAGCCATCAGCCGGCTGTTGAGACAGAAGGTAGTTAGGGAAGGGTGTGGAAGAGGAAGAATGAAGAGCACTGCTAGTAAAATCCTGCTCTGACTCCCTCAAAGTGATTGCATTCATAATTATTACTTCAGTCCCACTGATAAACTCCTATGTGGAATCACCAAAATTACGTTCTGTATTTGTGTTACCTTCGAAATTTGTACTTTACAGTTTATATACCCACATGCCTTTCATTCTTACCAGAACAGTGTAAAACATTCACAAAACTAACTCGACTGTTTTTAATTCACTTTTTGATATATGCACATTCTACCAACACTCTCTACCTTTGGCTCACTGGTGAGTAAGGAAGCTGAACTAAATGGTTAGCAAAAACATATGACAGGGCTGGTTGGTTGTTCGAAGCAAGTTCTGGTTCCAATAAAAGCATGGCCTCTTAGCAGGGTCAGCACCCCATGCCCCTAGCTTACTCAGACATAGACGTCATATATTTACCTTGAACTTGCTTTGATCCTCGCTGAACTCCCACACATTGTGGGTCCACTGGAATTCTGTACTCACAAGGTGTGGCTGACACTATATGTGAATGGTGCCAAGGAATGGCGGACACATATATTGTCTCTTTCTTTGGCACTTACCCGTTCCCCTGTTCCATCAGACCTTATAAAACACATGTCCAAAGACAAAATTATTAAAAATTTCAAGATGGTGCCAATTCAACATTAAAGCAAACATAGAGCTCTTCTGAGTGCAAGACTTTGCAATGGCCCGGATCGCATGCCGATGAACATGGCCCCAGGTACAGTGAGGGAAGGTGATCTCATCCTTGTAAAGATAAACTGCCTTATAGAGCTTAGCCTTCAGTATTACTTTCAAGGCAGTACATTCTCTTTCAAAGTTCTCTTAACTGAATGAAAGTCTTTTCATACATGGGTTGGTGTGTGTGTGTGGAATTGTCTTTGTATCTTTCTGTCCGAGACCCTACTTTGGAGGAGCTGTCAACATAATCTATTTGCTTTGAATAAAATTTGCTTGGAAATATAATGACAAATTTCTACCTTGGATTTCTTTGTGAGTCTAGGAAGAGACATGTACACAAATAATTTCAATGCAATTTAAAAATAATGATAATGGTCATATTAAAATTAATAATAATGATTATAATTAACATTTTTTGAACATTACTCTGTGTTATGAACTCTGCTAAGTGTTTATGTATTTCTCATTTAAGCCTCATTATTATCCTATAAGATGGGCATTATTACTTGAATTTTAAAGATGATGAAACTGCAGACCGAAGAGGTGAAATAACTTGCCCGAGGGCATACGATCAGAACTAGAAGTTAAATCCAAGTCTGTCTGATTCTAATGTTCTCCTCTCCTCTTTCTGTTGGTCCATAGGAAACTAGTGGGTTTGCAGTCACAAATTGTCAGACATAGCTCAGCCTGAAGTCTCTAGTCTGAAAGGTGCCTTAAAGCAGTAATTTTCAAATTCTTGACAGCAATCCATAGTGACAAATTGATCTTACATCATGACTCAATGCACAGACACACACACATAACTGTATGTGTGCGGGTGTGTATCTGTCATGAAACGATACTCATCTTTACTCTGATGGGTCTTTTCTCTTCCTTTCCTTTCCTTTCCTTTCCTTTCCTTTCCTTTCCTTTCCTTTCCTTTCCTTTCCTTTCCTTTCCTTTCCTTTCCTTTCCTTTCCTTCTTTTCTTTTCTTTTTAATACCTATGGTGACCCTGTTGATATGATTACAGCATTTGCTAATGGGTCTGACTTATAGTTTGAAAACCCCACCTTCAGGGATATTGAGACCAGGCTTCTCTTTATAGATGTGAAGACAATGACCGGATTGGGAAAGCAATCTGAGAAGGATCTCATTGGTAAACAGCAAGAAAAGTGGTTCACAATTCAGGGTACTGAGCTGCTCGTCTAGATTTATTCCCCCCCCCCCCCCCCCGTTAATAGAATCACCATTCTATACTGGTGCTTCTAATAGCAGAAAGGGCAATCATTTTGTGGTCTGACAGCCCTAGATTCAAATCTGAATTCCACCTCATCTAGCTATGTGACTTGAAGTGTGACTTCGTCTTTCTGAGTCTGTTTGCCCCTCTGGAAAAGAGGGGCAATACCTACCCAATAGGAATATTGTGAGGAGAAATTAATATTAAGGCCCAGTGCTTGGTGCACATTATGTGCTCAACACAGGTGAGACACCCCAGGTAACTGCAGGAGACTTTAAGTGGGGGATGATGAAGGTTGAGAGTCATTGTAAGCTGGGCCTGAATGTAACCTTATGTAGTCCCAGAATCCAGTGCAAGCTAAAAACTTAGATTCAGAGATAACATCTGTATGTGTTAGTGGGGAATAGTGGGGAAAACGTTGGCTTTGGAGTGACACAGACATGGCTATGAATCCCAGTTCTAGAACCTTCTAATCTCAATGAGCTTCAGTTTATTCATCTGTAAACTAGGATTTTAAAACTTCCTTCAAAGACATACTGTGGGGATTCGCTGAGGTATCTTTTTGTTTCCTTCCCAACCTGACTTAGGCAGTTTACGTATCTTCAGATTTTATTTTACCTTTTATCGTGAAAAATGTCAAACATATACACAAGGGAAAAGCATAGTAAAATGACTCCCTATGTGCCCATCACCAAATTTCCAGCCTTCAGATGATACCACAGCCCCGACTGATAGCTTGACAGCAACGTCATGAAAGGCCTTGGGTCTGTGGCATCCATAAGCCACACCCACATTCCTGACCCACAGAAACAGTGAGATAATCAATACTATTGTTTAAGATTGCCAAGTTTTGCTACTGATTTGTTATTTTGCAACAGAACACTAATACAAGAATCAAAGAAAATGACGTGGATTAAAGCATCTAGCTTAGTGCTTACTTAATACACATAGTAAGTGCTCAATTAATATTAACTCGTTGGTATATGTGGCAGCAGCCACTCTGACAGGATATCTTGATACACTGTGGATAAATGCTAACGGAGGGAACTCCTAATTCTGGAGTCAAGGAAAAATTTAGAAATGAGTTTTGGGTTGTAGGAGATGGGTAAGAATATGAAGCAAAGAATCGGGGTAAGAGTGTGCTTTGTAGGGGACACAGCACAAGCAAAGGCATGAGGTGTGAGAATACTGTCTGTTTCAGGAACACTAAGCGGTGCAGTGTTGATGGTGTGAAGACCACATGACAAGAGATGAAATTGAAGGCAGACCACAAAGGACCCCGCTTTGATAAAATATGCTTTACACGGGATGACCATTTCATTTTAGGATGTTCACTAGAATCACATACTCAGAGAAGTAGAAAAGACTGTGGAGATGAGTTTTTTTTTTTTTTTTAAATTAAATGTAGTTCAATGAATTTTTTTAAAATTAAATTTTATTAGGGAATATTGGGGAACAGTGTGTTTTTTCCAGGGCCCATCAGCTCCAAGTCAAGTTGTTGTCCTTCAATCTAGTTGTGGAGGGCGCAGCTCAGCTCCAAGTCCAGCCGCCGTTTTCTATCTTTTAGTTGCAGGGGGCGCAGCCCACCATCCCATGCGGGAATTGAACCGGCAACCTTGTTGAGAGCTCACTCTCTAACCAATTGAGCCATCCGGCCGGCCCATAAGGTCATTCTTTGCCCACTTCCTCTCTTTTTCAGAGAGTCCTCAACAAAGATTAATATAGATATTCACCAAGGTATTTACCTAAGTCCATTGTCAATTATCTAATTATTAAATAAACAAGATAGGCAACCAAGGAGGTTTCATTTGGCCTAAAGGCATCTTGCATGGAACTCCTCATCTGTTGGCATTGCCTTTGTCATATAATAAAATCATGCTCCTCTTGAACAGCTGGAAATAATATATTTCCTTTAATCTGACAGACACTATGAATCACACACCCTTGATCAGGGTTCCCACTTTGCTTTAGCCTTTGGAAAGCTCAGAACCTAATTTGTGTCCCAACTTCCTGCTACACAGTGCTGGGAATCAGTCTTTTTTTGGCTTCATTCAATTTTTCAAATTATTTTGCCATCCCCATGATTTTTTTGACCATTTTCATTGGATTGTAGTGTAGATTTTTTTTTTTAATTCACTTTAGCTTTTTTCGTGGGGGTGGAAGTAGGGTCAACATAAATGTACATAACAATGAGGAAAATGAAGACTGAATCTCTACCTCCCTCAATAATTCAACAAATATTCCTGAAAAATACAAGAATAAATAAGAGGTTTGAGGAGATAATGGTAAGTTACTTTTAGGACAGGCAAATTTTGGTCCTTCTGGAAATAGAGGTGTCCAGCATTGAATTGGTTATGTAAGTATAAAGTTCAAGAGCAAGGTGGATTCTGGAGACAAAGACTTGGAAGTGATCAACGCAGTTGTTGAAGCCATGAGAGGGATGGTTCGTCAAGAGAGGTGGCCTGCCCTCAAATGAAAGCACAAGGTAGTGAAAAGATATACGTGCATGGCCCTTTAGCAATGCAGAGATTATCACATGACTGACGGATACATATGTACATTACCCATTCACCCTTGCAGCTCCCGAGTGACCTATGTAACACTATCTTGAATCATAATATTAAATCATATGAATGGACATAATATGCCAATTTATACTCCATTTATGCTTTCCATGATACATACTTTTTAAGGATTTATTTTCTTTTCCTATTGAGTTTCTAAGTCATTTATTTCCCTGTGGTTTAAAAATCAAAGTACAATATATTTGGACAAGGGATGTTTGGCTATAAAATTATATGCTCTGTGTTGATGGAGAAATGTTGGTTGCTTCAGGGTTGATGTTTTTCTGTGTCTGGCACATGCAAGATGAAGCTAATTCATATTATGAAATTTTTATGTTTTCTTTTTTTATTTTAATGAAATGCTTTAAAACTTAAGATCAGAGCTGGCTTAACAATATTTCCCAAGTAAAGCACCACCAAGTACAAATATTACAAAGGACCTCTGAGTTTTCTTGTTAAGTGGTCTACACATTTACATGAAAAAGGATTTTTAAAGTTTCCTACACTCTACACCCCGCCCCTGCACCCCCACCCCAGTGCTGGTTAACTAACCAATCCTAAAGAAAAGATGAAAGTATGTGAACCTTAAATCCTTGTGTTCTGGAAAAAATAGAGTCACAGAATAATTAAAATAAATTTCAACTAATGAGAACCAGAAACAATGACCCATGGAAATAGTGAAAACATTTGCATCTAACAGGTCAAAACTTCACAGAAAATGAACAATAGATTGTTTTAGCTTGCTACTGAGGCTGCTTATGAACTTTGCACTGGTTGAAGGATTGCGGGTGAGAGCAGCAGGGAGCTCTTCAAAATACACGAACTGTTTAAATGTTTTTTTAATTTCGTTAGCTGAAAGTTTTAATGTAACTTTTAAAAAAAAAAAACGTGACTTTTCATCTGGCTTCCATCTCCCTCCAGACATATTGGAAGTCCCTGACCTTCTGCTGGATTCCACCCTCTTGAAACAGCCTGTCCCTTATTCAGCTAGGCACAGACACTCCATCCACCCCCTGCTGTTGCAGAGCAGGTGACTGATGTAGAGAGTTCGCTTATTACTTGATTGACCTGGAAATGGAAATGTGGAAATGGATCCATTGCCTCTTACATCTGCATGAGGCAGTGTCTATGGCTAAAGAAACCCATTTCTTCTTTCTAGAATTCAGGGTAGGATACATTTTTCCAGCCTTCCTCATCGTTAGTTTGGGCTTTGTGCCTGAGCACCGAACATGCACTGAAATGTAATGTGCATACCCATCACTTGTTGAAATGCAGACTCTGATTCAGTGTCTCAGGTGTGGCCTATGCTTCTGCATTTCAGTAAGCTCTCAGGGAATGCAACTGCTGCTGGTTTTGTAGTCAACACTTCACGTATGAAGACTGTCCCTTCCAGATTGGCCATGAAATGTCCTATGCAAACTTCCACTATCTCTCAACCATACCTGCAGAGCTACAGGCAAAGCACTCGGGATACAGAGAACCTTGAGGATGGAAGGAAACTGGATTCCTGCATCACTGACTGGAGGAGCTCTGCTCTGGGGAGCTGCCTAACCCACGAGGCTCTGTGAATAAAGTGATAGGTAACCTTTTATGGTGTTCAGCCCTGGGTGTCAGGGTTTACTTGTTACTGCAGCATGGCTTGCTCTAATTCTCCCTCTTATCAACTGCCTTTTCTAAACCTTTCCTTGACGTACGATTTTGAATTAACTTAGTAAACTTACCAAATGTCAGTTTTGTACGAGGCATAATTCTAGGTGCTGCAGGATGCACCGATGAAGAAGCTGGAGTTCTTTTCCGAAGGAGCTGAGAGCGGAGATAAGAAATGGGATCAAATAATGAATTAACTAGTTTGAAATATATCAGGGCCTAATAAATCCTGCTGCCTGAGCTCAGAAGAGGGACGTGGAGGTCCCAGTTGTGGACATCAGGAAAGACATCCAGAAGTGGTTGGATTGACATCAGCCTTGAAAGACGGGTAATGTTTGAACTTGTAACAGGTGTGACAGAGAAGAGCACATCGGGAGGGTTAAAAGGATTGAATAGCAGGAAGATGCACAGGGAAGCGTGAGACTTGCCATTGGGATAAAGTGCAGGATGAAGGACTGGAGTAAAGGAATATACAAGAGAAACGAAGGTCAGGGTGGTATCATGGAATACGCGGCATGGCCGTCTAAGGAGCTTGGGTTTTATCCTGAGGATGGTGGGGAACTCTTGATGGGTGTTCTCACTGGTTACAGTGAGGAGAGGAGCAGGAGCAAAAGGCACTGGAGCCACTCTTTCCCCACCAGGGGCCTGTTGCAATAGTTCAGCTCCAGTTGCTGAGGCCTGAAGACGCTGAGCATAAAGATGAATGACACGGAAATCTCCTGGAAACACTGTGAGCAAGACGGGGCAGCTCCCACCATCGTCCCCTTTACAGAAAAGAGGAAGCTGTGACTGTGTTGCTCAAGACCTTAAGCCAGGGGTCAGGCCTTGGACCTCTAGCTTCTTACTCCAACCTCAGTATCGTTTCCACTTGAGTACATTATTGCCAGTGTCCTAAGAACCTTCTAGAATGGTCCTTGGTCAGCCTCACTGAACCTCAGTACAACAAAAGTCACACCTTCCAATATGGCCACCTTTGCAAATTTTAATTTCAGTACTTTTGAGTCACTTCAACTGGGACATTTACTGGAACTCTATTTCACTGTGACCTGCCAACAGCAAGTTTAAGATTCACTTTAACAAACTACGTTCTACCCCACAGGGATTTCAAGCACACTTGCTCCTACTTTTTGGGGTCTGTGACAGAGCTGGGTGAGAGGGTTTAAGAAGGGTATTTCTATCCTGTGAGGGCTCCCTTTGTCCCATGACTGGCCAGGTAAGAAGGGTGAGGAATCAGCTTTCTCTCCTCTTCTCTGTCCACATCTTTCCCGGACCCCAAGTCGGAGCCTGTAGGAGAGGAGTCCTATAAACCAGTAAATAAGTCCATACGGTGGCTCATGCCCAGGGACAACTCTGGGAAGGTGCTATTTCTGATGGACCTTCACGATCACACTGTCAGGAGGTGGCGACAGGGAAGGCTTTTTACAAATTGCAGCCAGAAATCTGTTTGAATCCTATGCCTGCCACTTCCTAGCCATATGATCTGGCAGAAATGATTTAACATCCCCAGAGCCAAGGTTTCTGTGGTTTAACATGGGGGTGACGATTATCTGCCAGAAGCGTATGAAGGTTCTATGAGGTTCCAGGGGTGAAGTTCTGAGCATGGTGTACTGCACAGGGTGCCAATCAAAGTTTATGCGGATTTACACCAACCCTAGGGTTGTGCTAACAAGAGTAATGTCACTTGCTATAACAAACAAATCTGACAGTTTCAGTGGCTTCAAAATAATAAAGCTTTATTTCTCACCCACGAAGCTCTCTATATGGTTTTCCCTGGCCTCCAGGAAGCCTTCCGCATGATAAGTCAGGGACCAAAGTGACTTCTACCTGTGCCCTCTTTCTCTCTAGGATAAGAAAAGAGAGAGTGGAGAAGGCATGCCTTGGCCCAGGAGGCAGACACATCCTTCTGCTCATTGGTGAGAAGTGGTCACATGACCCCCATGAAAAGCAAGGGGTGCTGAGAAATGGGATCATTAACATGGCAGCCACATTGTAGTGACAATCCTGTGCTATGGAAGGGGAGCAAGAATCTCTGGGGAGCAGTTAGCCATCGCTGCCCCAAGCGGGGCAATACTGAGGTGGCATTAGGCTAGGGACCAGGAAGTTGGGTTTATAGTGGACAACACAGCACTTCAGATTCACATTTCTTTCCTGTCAGCCTTTTCTAGAGCTCAATCCAGCAGATCCTGCCCCATTTGGAAACTGGCTATGAGCGAGAAAACATCTGTGGTTGGAAAGCGGAGGTGGTGATTCAGGCCTGTTTGGGACTTGGAGAGGATGCCCTGGGCCCTTTGCTCAACAAACAGCTCCCTCCCTCCAGGAGGGGAGAGGTCATCTGTCTGTCTTATTTGACACTTTTACCCAGTGACCTTCAGGGCTTCAGACACCTTCCCGGTAAGTTGGAGTAAGCTGGGCACAAGCTGTCCTTGGATTTGACCATAACTGACTCATTGAAGGTCTGAGTGAGAGGAGAAGGCAAAAGCAGACAAACAGGCACTGAGGACTTTGCCATCCCAGACCTGTGACGTGTAAACAGGCTGTTTGCTTCGTAGCCAAGGAACGAGCCTGGGCATGGGTCAGAATCCAAGCTTTGACAGCTAATATCTGGAGCCTTTAACTATGAAGTACTCTGTTCAGGTGGGGCATGTCGCCCACAACCAGGGCACCGATGAGAGGCAGGATGGTGTGAAAGAATGTGGCTTTGGAATCAGACACAGCTGGTCCCTACCACTTACTCTGCTTTGTGACCTTGGATAAAAGCCACTTATTCTTTCTAAGGCTCAGTTTTCCCATCTGTGAAATTGGCATCACATGCTGGACTTCAAATTCTTTAGGGCAGTGCTAGCATATAGATGTACAAGTAATATTTTACCCCCATTCCTTCTATGTGAAAAAGAGAGTCTGTTTTCTCTTCAAGTTAATGAATATGTATAATAGTCAATAGTCACCATTTCTTGAGCTCCTCTTATGAGCCATGTAGTCCTTGCAATAACGCTTAGATACTATTATTCCCATTGTATAGATTTGGACACTGAGGCTCAGAGATTACACCAGAGATAGTGACTTTGATCTTTCTACTGCCCTGCCACTGAGGAGAGAGAGACCACAGAGCAAAAAGAATCAAAAGGAACATACAGAGAGGATAAAGGTCAAGTCTGGAAGTCGGGAAGCATAGTCTCCAGTCTAGCTTTAGATAACAGAATTTTCATCTTAATCTACTTTCCCCCAGTTTTATTTGTTTGTACGTTCATTTATCAATTTATTTAGTACTAATATATTAGCAAACATTTGCTATGAACTTCCTATGTCCAGAACCTTGCTGGCCTCACAGCCTGGTTCCTGGGCCAGAGGCATCAGCATCATCTAGGAGTTTGTCAGAAATGCAGGATCTGAGACCCCACTCCAGACCTGCTGAATAGGAATCTGCATTTTCACAACATTCCCGGGTGATTCATAGCATATATTAAGGACTGCAAATCACCATTCTTGATGCTGCTCACTTAGCAGAAACATTTATGGAGGCAACCCCTTTTCCCAGGACCCCTGCCTTTCTAGTCCACACAAAGAACAGTGGGTAAGTTCTAGAACAGGCTTTGCCAGGCTTGAGTACCTCTGTGATTGTCTAGAGCCTGGATGACCCCTCCACCCCAGAGGTGGACATGGGGGGTACACCTCGGGCCTTAACAGAATAGAAGGTGCAGCAATAAAAGGCTGCCACCTTAGAAAATGTTTGGGGCCTCTTATCTCCTTCTCATCTCTTGCATCCAACCTGTGGCCCTGGGACTTTAGCTGGGGGCAGAGGGCAGTATCCAAAACCTGAGACCTCTACACATGCTTTCCAAGACATTTCTTGTGTCACCATAGCACCCAGAAGTAACCCACAGTTAACCTTTGCATCAAAGTGGTTCACACAGCTGCTGATTAGGCTGGGGTAGTAATTCTGTGGCCTTAAGTTAGCTCTGCTCCATCTATCCAATTGTGGCCAGAGATAATTTGTGGGGCTTCTAGAGTCATGAAATATGGAAAATGGGAAAAGCCATCTCTGACTTCCAGCCCATTTGGAAGAAGTTGGCTATTTAATAGGCAGCAACTCGAGATTAGGCAGAAGAGCCAGGGCCCGGCGTGCATTCATTTTTTTTCCTGTGAACACTCTTGGAAAATACAATTATGGAGCATCGGTCACATGTCAGACACAGGGAAAGTGATGGCATGTCAACTTGTTAATGCTTGTGATACTTTTGGGTAGTGCAGGGCTACATCCAGGCATTTTTCACAAATTGGAATGGGAATTTCAATAGGGAAGCCATGCATTTTTCACAACTGGGAATGGGAATTGATATTCAAATAAAGAAAAAAACCTCAATTAATGGGCCTTTGGAACATATTTCTTAGGCTGTTATTCCCCAGCCACTTCCAAGAAGCGAGTAGGAGAGGGAGTAGGAGGATGGGCAGTTAGTCAAACGGGAGAGGAGATGAGCTTGGATATGCTTCCCTCCCGCTTCTGATATATCAGAACCATCGCACACCTCAGCTTCCCCACCTCAGCAAATGCTGGATGGGCTCACTGTGGACCAAGAAAGTGGCTGGTCTTGGATGGCACTCACCGTCTTAGTGTTTGTCACCCCCCTCCAGCTTTCCATCAGTGAGTGCTAATTGCAGAGCAAGCCTCTTCTGATTGCCTGGACATGGGCAGCCAGACTGCCTTGCCACTGGTTTCCCAGCCAGACTCTGCCTCCCTTAGGAGCTTAGAGCCTTGTGTAGACAAAAGGGAGTGTGCTGAGGGCTGAGCTTCACAGGGAAGTGCTGGCACTCTGCTAATTAAATAAGCACAAAAGAATTGCTAATTCCACACAGTCAGGCTGCTCTATAAGAGTATGTACACTCTTCCTTTGGGAGCCCAGAGTGGAGTGAGTGTAAACTGAGAGGTAGATAAGGATCTGCGACTCCTTCATTGATTAGCGTGGCAGATTTTCATCAACGTCAAGCAACCTCCGTCAGTCTCAGATGTCGTCATTGGTGAAGTGGGACTTTCAAATAAGATACACACTTCTTGTCTTGGTGTAGGTCCTGCCTCCAAATGGGTGTTTAATTAGTAACAGCAGTGATTTTTCCATTTTGCTTCATGAAGGTAACTTGAATATAAAAACATTTTATATCCATTTATCTCCATTACAACTTCCCCCCCTTGTAAGTTAGTAAAGCTAGCTGAAGCATATACCAACAAACAAATGAAATTTTGTGTACCCGGCAAGCCCAGGGATGATCTACCTTCAGGTACAGCTGGATTCAGGGGTTCCAACAGTGACATCAGGGCTCAGCCTCTCTTCACTCTTTAGGTCATTGTCCTTCTGGGTATTGGCTCTCTCCTCGGGACAGGCTCTGGCCACCTGCAGCTCCCGATTACGGCTTATTAACCTCCAATGCCCATTTATATCGATCCAGGCAAGAATCTGATTGATTAGACAGCTACATCTGGACCAATCGCTATTGCTAGAGGTACAGAGCCCTGAGACTGGCTGACCTGGAGTGACAGGCCCAACCCTGGGATCAGGAAGGGGATGCTGGTAGATGTGGAGTTTGGTGGCTCTGCTGGCATGACACAGACGAAGAAGAGAGTTCCCCAAAGGCAGTAAAGATGCTGGGCAGGCAAAAACAAAGAACATTTACCCCACCTCAACAGCACTAGAGAAGGAAGGGACTTGTTCCTGTCTCTTCCTTAGGTCTCCCTATGAGTCAGTGTTAGTCCTGAGACAGTTGTTTGCAATGTCATTAAAATGAACTCTGTATGTGTACATCTAGCTTCCTTCCAAAGTAAAATAACTTGCAGAAGGGAAGAGCTGCTGCTGAGCTGTGCACATCTGAACTGTAAGTAGAAACCCCAGGCTGGGTCTATCACTTTGGCTTAGAACAGATGGGACTCAGGGCAAGATTTCACTCAACCAGCTGGGGGTCATATGGATGGCCCCTGCTCTACTTGCTTTTGGATCTACGCCGTGCACATCAGGATAGGCGGTATGTGGGACATTTTCTCCATGTATTTTGAATGCCCTCTTTGATTTCTTTCTTTCTTCTCCCCCCCCCCCCAAATGTTCCAAAGCAATAACAATAGCCAAACACCCAAAGCCGAGCCAATGTCACATGGATAGTTCTTTGGTTCTATAAGCTTTAAACTTGACTGCATTTTTTTTTTTTTTTTTTTTAAGATTTTATTGGGGAAGGGGAACAGGACTTTATTTTCCAGGACTTTTTTTTTTTTTTTTTCCAAGTCAAGTTGTTGTCCTTTCAATCTTAGTCGTGGAGGGTGCTGTTCAGCTTCAAGTTGTTGTCTTTTCAGTCTTAGTTGTGGAGGGCAACTCAGCTCCAGGTCCAGTTGCCGTTGCTAGTTAGTTGCAGGGGGCGCAGCCCACCATCCCTTGCGGGACTCGAGGAGTTGAACCCGCAACCTTGTGGTTGAGAGCCCACTGGCCCATATGGGAATCCAACCCGCAGCCTTCGGAGTTAGGAGCACAGAGCTCCAACCGCCTGAGCCACTGGGCCCACCCAGAACTTGACTGCTCTTGTTTGGCAGACACTTGTGTACTGTGTAGCTCGAAGTTGAGGAGGTCAGGATTTGCCTTTGCAAACTGATAAGGGAAAGGCCATTTTGTTTACCTTTCTACCCTTGTTAGTCTTTTGTGGCGGTAGGATCCATGGTCTTCCTTCAGAGCTTTCTCCCCAGTAGTTATTCCATTTGTTTCACAAATACTTGTTGAACACCTGTTTTGTGTAACAGGCTGTGTTAGGAGATGAAGCCCACACATGGTAGCCAGATGTGAGCTGTCCTTCAAATCTTACTCTGTCTCCTCAAGTCCTCTTCCTGTTTCCACCCTGGCCAATGTGGAGAAGGTGTCCAGCACCCCTTTACTCAAGATTCCTAAGAGGAGATGGAGGAAGCTGGCTTTGCACACCTTGGCACAAACAATTTACAACATTCTGAAATATTTTCAATCCTCAAAGTTGGTTCTGGGACATGGCCATATGCCAAGGTCATGGGCTTTCTGCTTTTCCTTTTCTACAGCCTTGTTGGTCCCAGTTTCCCCCATCCCAGTACCCACTCCCCTCCTCCTCTCCCACATATTCAGCCCTTTCTCTTTCATGAAGTAGAATGATTTATCTTTGCTTCAACTTTTACCTCTAATCTTGTTTACGTAAATAACCTCGTAATGCTTAGAAGACTAAAGGATCCCCCAGTTTCCAGGATGCACACTCTTTATAAAGTGATATTAACCTGTTAGTTATCAGGCCCCATTTAGAACCCAACGGCCATGATGGTATTTGTCACGTGTAAACTGGGAGATCCTGCCCCGGGATGCTGGTTAAGAATCAAATTCCTGGACCCTACCCCAGAAAAAGACAACCAGAATTTCTTTGGAGAAAAATGGTGGTTCTCAACTTTTTATGCATATAGGAACCACCTGGAGAGCTTTTCCTCTCTCTCTCTCTCTCTGTTTAAATGGCTCCTAAGGGATTCAAATATGCAGCCAGGATTTCCAATCATTGGAGTACAGATAACCTGCCCTGATTACACGCAACTCAAGTGACTCATATGCAGCTGAGGTTTGTATTGTGGAAATTCAGAGGAGAAAAGATAATTTCCCACTGGGGTTGGGGAGGGTGAAGCAAGAAAAAAAGTTCCTAGAGGAAGTGAGTGGGATTGTTTCCCCGAAAATAAGACCTAGACGGACCATCAGCTCTAATGCGTCTTTTGGAGCAAAAATTAATATAAGACCGGTATTATATTTTATTATATTATAGACCGGGTATTATATTATACTATATTAATTATATTAATTATATTATATTATATTATATTATATTATATTATATTATATTATATTATATTATATTATATTATATTATATCATATGACCCAGTCTTATATTATATTAAAATAAGACCGGGTCTTATATTAATTTTTGCTCCAAAAGATGCATTAGAGTTGACGGTCTAGCTAGGTCTTATTTTCGGGGAAACACGGTATTTGAAGAGGACCTGGAAGAATAGGTGGAGTTATTAGTTGTAAACAAAAAACGGGAGAACAGACAGTTTAAATCACCCCTGTTTCAACTGCAGGTTATTTAAAACAAGCTAATAGAGACCAGCTTTGCGAGTCTGTCCAACTCTCCCACCGCACAGTCATTTGCATAGAAACCTTCATATCGCCTGCCCCTCCCCCAACACAAGCTCTTCTCCCTCCACCAAGGGTCATTGGTTTTTCTAAACTTTCTGCCCCACTGATGCTAAAAGTCCTGGAAATATTCCAGAAATGCCAATACTTACATACCCAAATTCCATCTCAAAGATTACCTCTGACATTTGCAAGTGGCACAACATCTGTTGACAGCCACATGTTTCAATTGGGGTTTTAAACAATAAGGCCTCCTTTTCCTTGGTGGCAAACATCATCAGGTCTCATCAGAAGGTGCTGGGGCTGGAATGTGTACCCAGTCAGCCGAAGCCAACACAGAGAAGCATCAGTCACTGTGGAGATGGGCCCCTGACTGCCTTCCTCAACCTAAGGCCTGTTTGTTTAACTAACAGCAGTGAGAGTCTCTATTGAGGGCTGTTAACACTCCACAATGCTGTTTGTTGAGCCTGCCAAAGTGATAAGTGATGCTTGTGTTTACTCTTACTCTCAAGGCTGATGTAAAAGCTTAAAACACAGTTTTGAAGTGTTTAGCTTTAAATGAAGAAACTAGTCAGTTCTACAAATAAGCCAATGGTTTGGGAACAGAATCACTAACACTAAAAAAAATCCACAAATGTTTGCTGGCTCATAATGGATTTGCTTGATTATAACCATAAGGCACACACAAACACACACAATACCCACTCAAACACTCTTTTTTTGTTTTTTGTGATTTGTTTTTCTTTTTCTGTATCAGAATACACTCTTAAGATCAGTGTTCTCTTATCCCCAGCTCTGAGTTTAAAATTTAAGTGTTTTATTTCCTAACAGTTTGAATCACGCATGCCTGTTCTCAACAGGGAAAGGAAACACCGGGATTGCAGGAGACATGAAATGAGTGAGGGATTGCTTACTCCAAACACATATCTTCTTAACTTGAGCAAATGCTGGCTTTCCTGGAGAGCGGGTCTTCTTTGGTACTCTTGTCCATTCTGACTCCAAATGTCTATGCCCATAGAATTTGCCAGTTATTGGGTTAAGGGGAACTCTCCCTTGGTGAAGTATAAAAGCATTAAACAAATGTGTCTTCTATGTCTGTGAGCTGCCTGCCTGCCTCTGCAATGGCACCAACCACGTTCTCAGTGCCTTGACATTCAAAAGTTTTTTGTGGCCCCTGTGGGATTCTAAGACCCAACAAACAGATTCCTGCATGTTTTGAGGGGAGGTGACTCTAGAAGATGATAATAGTCGTATAATTTATTGTCTAAACCAGGACCTTTTAAAGAGTGAAAGGGTATGCTATTAATAATTACGTCTGGACTACAGGTGTTGGGTGGGACATTTGGTTTTCTTAGTAATAAACATTTGGTTATATTTATTGAGCTCCTACTATATGCTAGGAATTTCACTCGTCCTTCATAATCCTTCTATTTAATCCTCAGAGATGTTCTTATTCCCATTTTATAGATGTAGAAATGAGGGCTCAAGGAGCAACTCACGTAAAATGACTCATCTACAGCCACACCCTGGTAAGAGCAGACATGGGGAGGAGTTTGGACTGAGGTCTGTCTTATTCCAAAGTGCATATGCTTTGCACCGTATGGTATGATGCACCAGCCTATAATTCAATGTTTTCTTCTTTAAAAAAAAAAAAGCATAAAAGCCTTGCATTCTTAGGAGCCTTAGGTTTTTGGTTAACCATGTCCACCCCTGAAGGCAAGGAGACCAACGAGGAGAGCATCATAAAGAGCGTCTCCATCTTCATGTTTAACATGTTGGCCAACTGGCTGAGATGTCACTTATGGGGTGGGGGTGGGGGTGCTTCTATTGCTTGAAGGAAAGAATAAAAAGAAAGAAAGACAAGGAGAAGTGAAAGTAGAAGAGGAAGAGGAGGAAAAAGGAAGGAAAGAAGGAGAAAAGGAAAGAAGGAAGGAAGGAAGGACCCCTGTTCTGAAATTGGAAGCTCTTGTTTTGAAATTGAAAAGCTGAGTTCCAGAGATAGAATCTTACCTAATGTCACAACAGCAAATCATAAATAGAGGAAACAATGATCTGGAAAGTCCAGGTCTTTTGATTTTCAATCCATGTTTTTTTGCTACACTTTGCTGTGTAGCAAGCGTAAGTTGAGAAGACGTATTGCTGGTTAAAGTTATTTCCATATTTCACCTCATTTTTGACACTGGCAGTGAATTGCTGGTCCTTAGGGAAGCTTTTCTTTAAAAGGGGGATTAAGCTGTTTGTAAATTTTGAGCAGAAAAAGCTGTCACAGATTTCAGATATACTGTGGAAGAAGTTTTAAACAAAGACAAGTGCGTGCATGTTGAATTGTGTTGTCTTTCTTAGTAAAAAGAAACATAGTGTATTGAAATGCTTTCTCTTTTTCATCACCACGGTCCTGGGCTATTTAAAGAAAATTAAATGATAGTAGTTTCAGGTTGCAAAGTGGAGAAAGCTGCATTCGCTTCTCAGTGAAGTAGGATCAGGGGAATGGAGTGGAAAAGGAAGCCACAGTTAACTGTAGAATGCGGGGTAAGGAGATTTACAAGGGTGAGAACACAGCAGGACTTAGGAAGTCATCCCCCCCACCCCCCACCAAGGACTACCCAATGGCTGATGAATCTAAGTGAGCAACTCTTTTAAAAGGAGAGTCGGCGTTGGGGTTGGGCCTCTTGGAGAAGGACAAGGAGGAAAATCCCAACAGACAAGATTTGGGGTTCCATCCCGACTTCCTCAGAACTGTTCCACTTTAATCTGCTCACATTTATGAAGTACTTACTATGTATGTATTGGGGACTCTCCCAAAGACTTTACACATGTTAATTCATTTAATCTTCACAACCCTGTGAGGTTGACACTGTGATTTTTCTGCAGCTCAAATAGCTCATCCGTGGTGGAGCTGGAATTCAGACGGAGGCAGTTCAATTCCGAGCCTGTGTCCTCAACCCCATGCCACACTCGTTCTGAAGTTTCCAAGGGTTGTGGGGAGGCTTAAGTAATGCTGTGCATGCACGGGCTACAGGCCATCCACCCCCTCCAGTACCTGCTGCTGTGCATGTGGGACAGCTGATGATGCTCCTGAGTGAGGAGGTGAGGCGCCAGGGCCGTAGTGGGCGTGGCATGTTCTTCTCCTTGACACTGTTTCCCTTCATCTTTCTCCTTCGCCTTGACCACAGTGTGTTTACGAAGTTGGAGGACAAGGGGTGGCTCATCAGCCCTCTTTCTCCAGCAGATCCCTCCGGACTCTCCCACACACATTGCCATTTGGGGTCGGTGGTCAGATCACAGGGTGCCTGACCTCGGCTGTCCCTCAGCTTTGAGCTCTGTGGGTGATGCTTTCCTCTGGGCTGAATCTTGGTAGGGTACGAGCACTGACTTCCTGAGCATGTAAACCTGGTTAAACTTTCCCAACCAGGACTATGAGAATTTAAAAGTCTTCTGTTTATTCTTCTGTCACCATGCATTCTAGGAAATTCAGGAGCCAATAGGTAAAGAATGATATTTCAGAATGGGAAGAGACGTTAATAGTGGGAAAATCACGAACAAAGAAGTGTGAGAGAAGAGGAGAAAAAGACAATTGTATACCCCCCCAAAGATGATTCCTTGTACAACTATTTATTGAGCGATTTGATGAACATGTGATTTCTTGCAACTCTTCACAACCTGTGTATTGCCCAAAATAGTGAAGAAAAAGAAAATGTGTGTGTGTGGGTATACTTTTATGCCTCAGTGGAACTTGGCTGGCTCTGTGGGCACTCCTCCATGCCCGTCACAAGTGGTTCTGGCTGTGGTTGGGAGCCCAGATCATTTCTCTCCTCAGGGCTGTCTCTCGGCCTTGCTGTGATTCACTCACAAATGCAGAAAACAGAATCGATACTGACTTTTCAGATGGAGACTGAGCATTCTAAAGAAAGTTCGATTCATTAAAACTGCTTTACATTTCCAGGATTACGGCAAAAAGGCTAAGCAAAGAAAAGGAGTGAGGGCTGTTCTTTGCAGCATCATGGTTTCGCATTAGTGCCCATAAAATAAGAGCAATCATGGACAGTGGGTGCCAAAAAAATGGATACACATTTTAAGAAAGGAAAAAACTGTATTAAAGTTGTAATACTCAATATATACCAATAACAAAGGATGAACACAAGTCATGTGTATACATTTTTTTGGCACCCTGGTGTATCTTTATATATATATATAATTATACATACATATCATATATATATATATGTAATTTCCAAGAGGGCTCCATGAAAATATTTCAAGGCAGTTATGAACTAGGTGAAAAATTCTGGATTTGAAATCTGAGGACCTAGATTTGGATCCTGGTCTCATTTCTTATAAAATTTCTTAGTCTTGATTTCTTCCTATTCAAAAAGAATTATTGTGGGGACAGAATCCCAGAGAGCAGTTTTCAGACTCTCGGCCTCACATGGAAAGGTGCTGGCTTGGGTAGTAGATGGCAATCAGCTGTGACTAGTTGGCCATCAGCTGTAACCAGTTAGCCATTGGCCACTGATGTAACTGCCGTGGCTGAGCTAGCAAGCGCGGATTGTAGTTAGCAAGAGGTTGGTTGGTTGGCAGAGAAGCGGAGGGCAGGTTGTGGATTGTGTGGCTCCGGCTTCCTGTGTCTCCAACCCAGCTGCCAGCGAGAATATAGTGGTATGTACCCCCTATCTATGGCTCCATTGTTCCTTTTTGGCCTTGCCATATCCTGTGTTCTTATGTGGGGAGCAGGACCAGAGACCCCGCATGACAATTATGCATACCTCACAGGATTCTTATACAAATTAAATGAGATAATGTGGGTGGTGATGGCATTGTAAAATAGTTTATTAGCTATAAAAGAATATGATGATTTTTAAGAGAGAAATCGATCCATATAGTGAATGTGATATCTGGATAGTCAAGGACAAATCCTGACAGCAGATCTAAGCCCCTAACTTTACAGGCGCTCGGTGTTACCTAGTCATGGAGGCTCGTGACAGCCTGGAAAGTCATCTCTCCAGGCCAGAAAGTCCAAGCTGATCTCAAGGACCAGGGCTGGTCTGTTTCTTTCCCAAGCACAGTGCAGACAGCGTCTTCTGGAAGGAAGGATATATTCCTCCCACCAAATTGTGAGTAAGGACAAGCAGCAAAAGTGCCCTGAAATTTGCATAGGACTTTTTACAAAGAGAGTCAGGGAGCCAAATTCTGCTCATTGTTCTCCAAGTGTTAAATCGCCTTATTACCCATGAGGATTAATACATTTGTTTCCAATGAGGCTAGTGGTCCATGGAAGAAAGGAAAGCTCCTCTTTTGAAATGAAAACCTCAGTGTGGCAGAGAAAGTTCACTGAGATGGTACGTCCATGGGGGTTCTTTATCATTCTTCTAATAGCTGGATAGTGTTTCCAAGTATGGAGGGGAAGTCTGATGAATCTGGGGGTTCCCCTGATGCTGCCTGAGACTGGGGCCCTGTCTAATGGCGACCCAGCATCTTGTACCATTGGTCTTTGAGGCCTGGAATCGGATTTTGTCTTGTCAGGAATCCAGAACACTTGGAGGGAGCTAAAGAGATGGTTTGCCCTAGTTCGGTCATGTGACCATGGGGAGAGACTAAAGGTTCTTCCTTCCAGGAATTCAAACTCCTAGAGTGCTGGAACCATGGAGAGGAAATAGGAGGAAGCACTAGTGGGCTGCTTGCTCCTACAGAGCCCAGGCCTCACTGCTCCTCTCAGAATGTGGGTCAAGCGCAGGCAGAGGGGCTTTTCACCTGCAGACCAGCAGACTCTGAGTTCTGCAGGAGGAATGATTGAATGATAGCATCTAGGCTGTAAACTCTTGTTACCTCAAATCCCAGCATGGTACAGAGTGAGTGTTCATTAAGTATCTAAAGATTGAATGAAGGAATGAGAGTAAGCATTTCAGTCCTTAGAGCTGACATCCAGTGATTGGATTAGGGGTGGGAAGTAGGACTTCCTCGGATGTTATTAGGAATGTGTGCTGTATTTGGATGTCTGTTACTTTATTCCACTTAGATTCAATGAGATAGATAGAGAGAGAGAGAGAGAGAGAGAGAGAGAGAGAGAGAGAGAGATTTGCATGTGATTCCTATTGAATGGATAAAGGAACTGAGGATCAGTACCAAGCTCCTTGCTCAAGGTTACAATAAGGCAGATCTCAGGTTCAAACCTAGGTCTGTCTGACTGGCACGCCACCACTTTCCCTACTCTGCCATGCTGAGCAATGCCCATGGTGTAGACGTAAAGAGGTCTGCATTCATGAAGATGGAGGGTGAGCTGGGGCTATCACTAGATACCCAGTGAAAGGGCAGTCATGGTATTTTCTTCTTACTCCGAAACAAGAAATCCAAGTTCACACCTCTTGAGAAGTGGAGGCTTTTTAAAATTTTTTATTTATTTATTTATTTATTTATTTATTTATTTTTTGAGGCTGTTGTACCTGCAGATTAAACTGAGTATCCGCCAGATCTGTCACTGATATTTTGGCAGATATGAAAACATTTCTTGGCTACTTCTTTATGCTACATCTAGAAGCTGCTAGAATATTCCATGTCTATTCTGTCATTCAATCCTCATAAGAGCTCTGTATTATGACCCCCATTTTACAGATGAGGAAACTGAGGTTCAAAAGAATAAACTACTTGACTGAGGTCATATACTATAATTGGCAGAGCCCTTGTGTGAATCTAGAACTGTCTATCAGTGAAATGTTGTTTTTACTTCTCAGTTTGATGACATTGCAGTTGACTAGAAAAGAATAAGAAGAGGAGAAGGAGAAGGAGAAAGAAGAAATAAAAGGAGTTTAGAAGTTCAGCTAATTCATTGAGAAGCAGACAAACAATGCCAGGAATTACCCTGCTCTGACTTCTAGCAGAAACTTATCATCATCGAGGGATAAAAAATACTAACATTCTTGTGGCTAATCAGTAGATTTTTGGTTTTCAACTTTCCTTTTCAATGTCCCTTCCTTCAGCAAATATTTATTGAATGGCTACTCAGTGCTCAGTGCTTCTCTAAGCCCCGAGAATACAACTGGGAAGAGAACAAAGTTCTTGTCTCCTAGAGGGGGAGAAAGAGACAATAAACTCTTTCCATTCAATTATTTTATTAAACAGCTGTGCTGTGGTAGAATTCACATACTATAAAATCACCCCTTTTAAAATGCATACTTCAGTGGGTCTAAGTATATGTTATGCAACTACCACTCCTATCTGATTCCTCGTCAATTCCAAACGGATCTATAATTTGTCAGGATGGACAAATGCTTGAAGATAACTAAGTGGGATAAAGGTGAAGATGCTACTTGTCTACCTGGGGTGGTCGAGAGTCGAGAAAGGCCTGCCAGATAAAGGGATATTTTAGCAGGAACCTGACTGAGGTGAGGAAGTGAGACATGGATATCTGGGCAAGGAACAGTCCAGGTAGAGGAAACAATGCAAGATCCAGAGGCAGGAGCACAGCCAGTGCTCAAGGAACAGTAAAGAAGACATCAGCCATGAAAGGTGAGGACAGGGGAAGAGATATAAGAGAGATATAACGAACATATGAGAGATATAAGGAATTGTGTGGTAAAGCACCTCGTATCATGCCTGGGACCCAGCAGGTGCTCAGTACATGAGATCTGTGATTATTATGGTTATTATTCCTGTTCTCATCTTAAATATATCAAGTACCTTGCTTCCAGAACACAGGAGCTATAGTTTCCATTTGCACCCTCCTTCCCCCCACCCAGACAAGACCAACACTTTACAGTTAATACACAGTCATTAAACATCCATTTAGTGAAAGAATGGTATTTAGTCTTTAAATTAATAATCTTTGTTTGCTACAAGAACAGGCAGGCATAAATGCCCAGAAGGATTGATAAATCACAAAGACAAATTAATACCGAACAACACTGTTAAGTATTCCTACCAAAGAGGCATTATTTTCCTGAAGGCCTTCAGAGTTTCTATTTCCTTGAGAGGAGTGAAGACGTTTTTTTTCCTTTTCTTTCCCTGGCCTCTGGTTGAAGGCAGCTCTGTGATGGGGTTTCTTTATAATTGGGCGAGGGGGTGTCTGGGTCAAAGTGACAGCCAACGTGTGCTGTTATTACAACACATTACATAAATAACTCTATATAATTGCTACCATCCATCAATTTGGGGAGATCAGTGGTGAGAGATGCTGCCAGTTTTTTGGAATGAAAACTAAAGCTCCAAATAGCCCATATACTCACACTCCCTAATCAATGCCAGTTTTTTTTTTTTTTTTTTAAGGGAGGGTAAAATTGGTCTAGTCACCAACTCAACCTTGAGAAAGGATTCCCCTGTGTAGCCTTCACACTGGTTTGCAAGACTCTGCCCAACCCTCACTTAAAATGTTTTGTTCTCATCTCTTACCAAACCCTTTTTATCATAGTATTGTTCTTTGCTCTGCCTTCCCTGATATTGCAGCCTGAAGCCTTTGCTGAGTTGGCTAAGGGCAGTTAGTTTTCTGATGGGTTTAGTTTCATCTGACCACTACAGGAAGCAGAACAGCACATCCTGGCTTCCATGAAGATTTTTGGGGAGTTCTCACCGTCCAGTTTCTTTGTATACATGGGTCAAATTAACCTGATTCTGACTTAATTCCTTATTTTATTCTGGGTTGGCAGAAGAGGAACCATAAGTTTCAACAAACAAACACATGACAGCAAATACATTAGACATGCAGCATTCTAAAAGTGTGAAATTTGAAAATAGAGGGGATTCTCAATGATTACATCTTACTCTTGACCCCAGCCAATTTAACACACCGGGCTGCAAGCACCATGAGGCAAGGCCGTGCATATCCTGTCTCCCCAGGGCCGACAGTGATATGTGTGGCACAAAGGGGCAGAATAATCTTATTGAGTTGACCGTGAAGTAATGAAGTCACACTCTTGTTGACTAAAAATGAAATCGGACAGGAAGTTCCCGCAATCAGGATCTTTGGAGCAGAGATAAATGGTCAACAGCTTGGTTATCAATAACCTGAGAGACTCTGCGAACTCCTGGCATGTAGGGACCTTGTTTGGTTCCCATGTGAATGGGCCACAGGGTCTTTTTGGGGGTGGTGATGGTGGGGTAGCATATGTGATCAACAGGTGCTTGTTACAGATACTGTGGAGAACTTTCCGCCCCTGGCACATAGTCCAGTTTTCTTTCTCCACTGAAAGTTTGCCCCCTTTGTTAAAAAAGCCCGTTTCCTTCAGAATGCACCATTAGATGGGAGCCCCTACATGAAGAGCAGATGGGGAGCCTGTGAGGTCCCTTTCGCTTCATGTTCCATGCTCCAGCTACATCCTCCAGAAGCATTTGTCCGGATGAATGTTCAATGTTATAGCCTATAATATTAGTCAGAAGTATTTATGTGGATAATTAGTAGGAAAGGAATGGATTCAAGGGTGACTTGGTGCTTCCAGAACACTCTTTAAGAGGGAAAAATAAACCTTGCTAAAATTCCTCAAGCCAAGGGACATTGTTCTTTTCTTGTGGAAAATTGCTACTCAAAAACATGCTATAAAACGTGCCATGCTTTTGGGTCAACGGATACCATGCATTTAAATTTTCTGGGGTCAAACAAGGTCTTCCCAGTGATGGTTTTATTTTTCCTGGGTGCTGGTGTAAAGGGATGTTCATATCATTAAGTCTCCCCCTTCCTGGCAGACAGGAATAACAACAATAGTCACGGTAACAAGAACATCTTATACTTGAATAGCATTCTGTACTTTTGGAAACTTCATTCATTTGCGTTATCATTTGATCTTCAAAAAATGCCTGTGAGGATGGTAAGGCAGATACTACCATGATGAAGGAAACTGAGGACCACAGGGAAAGTGGGAAATGACTTTATTCAAGGTCTCGTAGTTAACAGGCAAAGCCAGAACTCAGGTCCCCCTATTCCCCAGCTGGCACCTTTTCTGCTGGAAGAGGGTCTGTGAGGAGGGGAGGATATATCTTCCAATTTTAATTTCTGTTGCCGTGGTTGATTAAACTGTATGAGAGATTCCCTTTGTTTTTGCTCCTGGGGTCTTTAGTAATGTTTGCGCTACACAGCCTTTAGAAGGCTTAACACCTTGTACCTGAACCCAAACCTTAGGTGATATTATGCTATTGACTGGAGAGGAAAGGATTAAATCAATGTATTTCTTATCACCTGTGTTCCAGAGAGAAAGAAAGAGTAATAGGAGGGAGAGAGAAGAGAGGAGAGAGAGAGAGAGAGAGAGAGAGAGAGAGAGAGAGAGAGAGAGAGAGAGAGAAAAGAGAATAGAGAGAAGGGAAAGAAAACTTAAGTTTTCTCTTCCCTTTAGGAAGAAGTAATGTCTGAAGGATTTCTGGAAGCCTGGTTCAGGCCTTAAACATTTTGTGACTCAAATCATCTAGGCTGCTGATTTCCAAGTTCTTCCGGCAAGAACCCAGGGACTTGTTCCTTAAAACCACCCAAAGAATGTTGCAAAATACTCAAATCAGAAACCACTTTATTTTTAGTTACTTTCTCCCCTTCCTCCTGTGAGTGACTTCTTGTATCAGATGAAGGCAGCGCATAAAACCTGTGGCCAGCTGACCTTGTGCCCCTTGAGACAGCAGCTGCCTACAGCTAGGAGATGGGGGTTTCTCTTTGTGACTCTTATGCCCCCTCCCCACTCTCCATTCTTATCTGCTATTGCTCACGTCTCAGATACTGTGAACCGTTGGAGAACAAAGAACATAAAGTAACTGACGTCTGCATCCCAGTACATGCCTGACACACAGCAGGTATTCAAATCCTCATAAATAATTGACTAAAAGGACGGTGGACGCTTCACATTCTGCCAGAATTGTTGTGACATGAGCCTCCGACTGTGTTGCTTCTATAAATACTTTCAGGGGTACAGGTTATTCCAAGGCTGTCCCGTCATGGAAAACAATGACCCAATGGGCCCTCTGACTTCTGTCCAGTTCATCGAGATTTCTCAACTCCTACTTGATGCTCAGCAAAATAGTCCAGGGCTAAATTCACCATCTTCAGCCCTTTTCCCTAAACCTGTTTTTATTTTACTCTTTTAAAATGGTATCCCCTTCCTCTCAGACACTCAAATTAGAAAATTAGCAGAGATTCTCATCTTTTCTTCTCTTTCACTGCCCCTGTGAATTGGTTACCAACGCTGTGAATCCTGCCAATTCAGTATTTCTCTAAAATACCCAAGCTCTCATTACCTAGCTCTGAATACCTCCCATGCCTCCTGCTGAGTGTCCTGACTCCCATTTTTCAGAGCAGCCATGCTTCTGTGCAGGATGGAGCCTGTTTCCCTCTGGCTTAGACCCCTTGGGGGTTTCTCTGGGTCTTTCATTCAGCTCCAGAATCAAGAATCTCCACACTCCTAACACAACTCACCAACTGCTTCCTACCCCTTCTTCCCATTGTCCCCACGCCCCAAACTACTTGTCTGTCACAACAGACTTCTTTTTGTTTCCCCCAAACACCAGCTTCTTTCGTTCTCATCCTGTGCTGATTGAATCTTCTCAAAGCTCCGGGGCGGGGGGCCCTCAGTGAGATGGGACAGATCAGCTCATCCTGCTGCTGCTGCCCAGGCCACGACAATTAACCTGGAAAAACCACAAACTGAGGACACCCACTGCCATGGACACACCGCTCAGGTCATTGCAGTGAGGACCACGGGAGCTTAACACGGTCAGAAATTTTGCATCTCTGTCAAAAACAATAACAGAAACAAAAAACCCTACAAGCTAACCTCAAGCCCTTACAGAATTGAAAATAACCCAGTCAATAGAAAGCCAATCAAAGGTCAAAGCCCAGAACTGCGCTGGGAGAACACCAGGAAGTTCTTTTGCCTACTTTCAAGTTTCAGATAATTTTTATGACCCCATGACACCCTGGACTTTAAGACATGGTGTGTTCCCGTACCTCAAGTAACAAAAGCCTAAATACTTCTTTCCTACAAACTTCTGTTACACCCCTCAAGGAAAACATAGGAAGAAAGGACACAAAGAACAAAAACAGATAAGACCATTTGTCATCTGAATGGTTTCCCTGCAAGGATCATCTCAAGCTTGACGGGAGGGGTCCACAAATCCCAAGGTAGGCAGGTCTTTCCTGGGATATTTAAGCCTCCCCCCCCCCCCCATTCACGAAACCTGGGGATACATACCATGTGGTCAGGATCCGCTTTGTCAATTGAAAGGTGATTCTTTATTAATCACTTTTCTATCCAATCTGTAATCTTATTCTTAAATTTGTAAAATTGCCCACAAATACCTCGCTCCTTCAAGTCTCACTCGAACTGGTTTTAACATCTTATTAATTGAAGAGCTGAATGAAATCTTGGACACCGTTTTATAGTTGTAAGAAAAAAATCATGCTTTTAGCTTTGTGAAAAGTATATTTTAACAATGCCCTTGGTATTGTTACTGAAAGTGGGAGGGAGCTGACATTTCAGAATTTTCTTGCCCAGCCTAGCTAGCCTTGTCTTTCCTTTGGTGGAAAGTTCTCTGCTTCCTCACAACATGTCACGCATTCTCACAGTCTCCTTTGGGTCTCATAGCACTTTAAATATACTCTATATTGTAACATGAATTAAATTGCATTATGGATCTTTACATGTAATGGCCCTGTTCACAGACTATAAGCCTTTTGAGGAGCTGAGTCATTTTTCATCATGTACCCCCCTCACGCTCCTATAGATCCATGCAGGCATTTGGTACAGATTTCAGGATGAATGAATGATAGATAAATGAATGAATAAATGACTTGGGCAAGGCCCTTGGAATATAAAGATGAAAAAAATCAGTTGACCTGGTGGAGAAACAAACTTGTATATGGATAACTCATCCAAAGCTCAGTTAAGTACATGTGTCTCAATTTTACAGTCGTATGCCGCTTAATGACGGGGATAAGTTCTGAGAAATGTGTCATTAGGTGACTTTGTCCTGCAAACGTCAGAGAGTTCACGTACACAAACCCAGCTGATATAGCTAGCCTCCTACACGCCTAGGCTGTATGGAATAGCCTATTGCTTGTAAGCTACAAATCTGTACAGCATGTTACCGTACAAAACAACACAAGATAAAATCAAGCACAAGATGTAATCAAGAAATGAAGTAAACAAGAGATGTATGAGGCTGCTGTTGGCATAACACAACATACTTTTTTATAGAAAGAGTTTTTTTTTTATATAAGTAGAAAGAGTACGCTCTAAAGTACCAATAAAAAGTATAGTATAGTAAGTACGTAACTCAGTAACATAGTCATTTATTATCATTATCAAGCACTACGCACTGTACGTAATTGTCTGCGCTGTACTTTTATACGACTGGCAGGGCAGGTTTGTTCACACCAGCATCACCACAAACACGTGAGTGATGTGTTGTGTTATGACGTAAGACAGCTACGATGTCACGGCAGTAGGACTTTTTCAGCTCCATTATAGTCTCATGGGACTATCGTTGCATATGTGGTCTGTCATTGACTGAACTGTCGTAATATGGTGCATGGCTGTAATTTTAAATTCACACATACTCCCATTCCTTTTGCCTGGTGTCAGGAAAGCTTATGGTCCCACTGTTGTGTAGATATGTATTTTCCTTTACATGGGGATGGCTGTGTGATGACTGACTATGGTTTGAATAATTCCAACTAATCAGTTCTGTACCTGGGCTTTGGAAATATTGAACAGTGTTCTCTGGAAAAGGACACAGTATTCTTTCAAGTACAGTATCATTTCAAGTATATTTGGTACAGGCCAAATATCATTGCTCACATATTTCAGGAGAAACCAGGTGTTGCCAAGGTTTCCTTCACTTAATTCAAGTAATATTCAACACAAAATTACATTTTGTCCAATGCTTTTGGGTAGAATTTTAGTATTTGTCATAACGGGATTAACTCATTATATAAATTATTACCTAGATTTTTCAGGACACTTTCTCTATGTTCCCAATTGAGGCTAGGCACTCCTCACTTCGATCCTACAGTGTCTGTGTCCTCATGCTTCTCCCATTAGCCCGATTTGTATGGCAGGGACCATGGTGGACTCATCCCTGATCCCAACCAACCAACACAGGGTCTGGCACTAAGTAGGAATTCGGTGAAAGTTTATTGAATGAATGAAATGAGAGGAAAGAGTGTAGGCTCTGGCTCAGACCTCACTTTTACTAAATGATTATTTTTCAGACAAGGATAATATCATGACTCTCATACAGATAGAAAATAGACACGTGCTAAAGATTTCATTTCATTCACTAGTCAATGAGGGAACCAGGCATATGTTATAACCAATTCAAAGGAGAAGTCAAAGACGTGACACAGGTATAGATGAGGAATATTGAAATGAATGTGCAAATAGAGGCAAAACCAGCTTCTTGCACAGACTGGAAAGAAGTGAATGGAACCTCTGTGAGTAGGACAGAATTTACATGTCTATAAACAAGAAGGATTTTGCATGGCTATCAGTTATCTACAATGTCCAGAGTTGTAAAATAGCTCCAGTAGAATCGATCAGATAACCTGGAAGGTGTCCTCTAGACAGTACAGAGTTTTCTCAGTAAAGCACAAATTTTCCCTTACACTTCAAATCTCACCTGTGCCTTGGCAGTAGCGCCTTCCGGTCAGAGATAACAGCACCAGCAAAGGCCTGGGGGCCAGAAGCCTTGAGTTTCTGTAAGGCCAGGGGAGTTCCTGGAAAGCAGAATGCAGAGGTAGACAGCAGCCAGATCGTAAGAAGTCTGGATGGCCAAGATGAAGAGCACAGACTTAATGTAAACTTTTAAAATTGTACAAATACAGCAAAAACATCTTTTGAGCGTTCAGTCCCAATTTTTACGTATTTATTGAATGATCAATTATGTACCTGTGTTATGATACCAGAATAACTCTAAGAGCACAAGTTCAGCCACTTATTGGTTCTGCGACCATAGGTAAGTTTCAGTTAAAAAACAAATTCGAGTAAATCTCAAGATCGAATTGGCTTTATTAAATGATTCATGAATCAGGCAGCATCCCATCTCCTAACTGGAGGGGTTGTACGAAAATGGAAGGTTTTTATAGGAAGAAGAGTGGGGCAAGGGAGCTATTAGGGGAAGAGAACAGAGAATGTGTAGGGTTTTCTTTTTTAATTTTTATTAAAAGTTATTGGGGTGACAATGGTTTGTAAAGTTACATAGGTTTCAAGTGCACAGTTCTGGAATACATCATTTATATATCACATTGTGTGTTCACCACCCAGAGTCCGTTCTCCTTCCATCACCATGTCACGCAGATTGCTTCTTCTCTCTATCATGGGAAATGGAGAGGGCCCATATGGCAGATTACCTCAATAGTGTTGACCAGAAATTTCCAGGCTGGTTGATGAGGGTTATGTTAGGTGTTAAATCTTGGTTTGACATCAGGGGCTTTTAGCATGAGTGACACTATTTTGGGCCTGTGGTTTTTCTCTATCACATCACTTAATAGAGCTGTGCCTTGGTTTCCCCATCTTTAAAATGGAGATGATGACCCTGGGCTATTGTGACGATTGTGTAAGTTAATAGAATAAATACAATGGGACTCAGCACATAGTAAGTGTTCCATCAATATTAGCTCAAAATCTATTCTAAAATATACTTGTGAATAGAAATTAAAATGAATGAGATATAAACTATGTGTAAATAAAGTTCTAACGTGTCTTTCTGTACTGAGTGGATCAGCTTGACCACCCTACAATGGCATGTGCATCCCCGTCCACACATTGTAAGTAGGAGGCCTGATGAGATCTATGCGTTATAGAGATGGCGGGTGTGGGGTGGGAGTAGGGTCAGAGGCAGGGAGCCACAGAAGAGGCAGTGTTGCAGTCCAGGAGAGAGATGAAGCAGCTTTAGCTGGAGTACCCATGGGGAGACGTGAGGAGGACTCACTGAGAACAGTGGTGGGGGTCCTGGTCTGATAACCTTTGCACCAGGACTTGGTAGGGTTGGCGGAATGAAAACAGGGAGAAGATGCTTGGTGTGGGAGACAATGGTGCAGAGAACAAGCTTTGGAGTTGGGAAGGCAGGCAGGGAGCTGCAGGAAAAGGACAGAGCAGGAAGCTTCCTGCGCAGTGGGCTCATCTCCCGCTGTCCTCATTGTTTTGGAAGATACTACTGCAGCTCATGCTGCCACGTGCTTGCATTCGTATTTATGACTGAGCCTGTACTGGGCCATGGAGTTAACCATTACTTATAGACTTACCATTTTGCAGATATATGCTTGTGACTTCATAGACAGTAGTTACTTCATTTAATTTCCCCCAATAAACCTGTAAGAGTTATTATCATCCCCATTTTACAGATGGAGAAACTGAGGTTTCAGCGGTTAAGTGGCTTGAGCTGTGTAATGATAACTTCAGTATATACACCCTGCCATATAATCCCAAAGAGCATGTATTCTTTTTCTTCTGCAGCCCACTGTCTCCTGCTAAAGCTTAGAACACTGTGCACCTTCTTTATGTCCTGGTTACCCCAGTTCTTAGTGTTCTTCCGGAGAAGAGCTTTTTCCCAAACTCTGGGGTACCTGCTTGAAGAGCAGGATACCTCAGCACCTGCTTGCTCGGGAGCTCCTCTTACTGTATCTCCATCCTTATGCAGGAAGTAAACAGATGGGTTGGGGAGAAGCCCAGGTGAGGAGAAGAAGCCTCCTGTGGCCCAAGAGACCTACCAAACATCCCCTAAGAAGGCCTGGGACAGCTGTGGCAGAACAAGTCAAGGTGAGAGGCTGGCAGAACCTGATCTTTTAAGAAGATTCAACTGAGACCCTCCAGGAAGTTCAGGCCATTGCGAAGATGAATCATTTGCCTTCAGGCACCTTCACAGGAAAAGGCCCGTGTGCGTCTTTGATGTCCTGCCCTCCACTCCACCTCCATTAATCATAAAATCTTAATGCTTCTAAAGAATTGGAGAAAGTCTACACTGAAATAGATAAGTTACAGATGAATATAGTACATAACTTTAAAATACGCTTGACAATTCTAAAGTCTTCACGCAAGACCTAAGGTAGATGATCAAAAGGTGGATGGGAGGAATCTCTGGGACCTGCTTGTAGGAAGACCTCGAAATGATTTATAAAGTGAGTGTCTCACCTTCCTATGACCTTAAAAGTCTGCAGCGCAATTCCCCACCCATCCTTGGTACGGTATTTAACATGCGGAAAGCCTGGTTAAATGGTGCTTAAGTTCTCTCTTATCTCAAGGCTTTGTAAAAGGCATTCAATGTTTGTTGAATGAATAAATGAATGCATGACAAAGTCAGTCTTTTTCCCCCTTCAGTACCAAAGGTTAGTTTAAGCCAAGCCCTTAACTGAGTCATCACAAGCTCTTGGAATCACTCATCAAAATAAATCTGACCATAGGTGACATGTTTGCCAGGACCATATTAGAAACAGTTCTGTTGAAACGCTTTCTTTTAATCATGGGAGGTGCTGTCAGAGTTGTGCCTGCACATTAAGTTATATTGTGACCCTGATCGTGACAGCAAACTCCCCCATTCCCTAGGTTGTGTAGAATTTAAATCTCTTTCACATACTTGTCTTGCGTGGGACAGATGAGTCTCTCATCAGCCTTTTCGGTAAATACAATAAATATTGAGTCAGAGATACTAGCACTGAGGTTCAGAGATGTTTCAAAGTCTCACTAGGCTTTGTCCATAGACTATACAGCAGAGGGGCAGCCCCTATATCATATCAGGAGCAGTTTCTCTTAAAAAGGGGATATTGTTCTTTCTGTTCTCTAAAGAGGCAGCTCAAGCTCGTTGAGGTTACAGAGAAAGCAGCTTCCCAATTTAGGGGAAATGGGAGCAGAGCAGTCTTCATGCGAGATGTAAGTTTCTAATACTTGGATTTTTCATAGAGTTCCCCTCCTCTTCTTTCTTGGGACTGGGCATGCAGCATTCTAGCAAGTTTAAAATGTCTTAAATTCAGACTAATCATTCATTTGAAACAGAACAAAAAAATAATAATGATAATAAAGCAACTGAATCCGAGTGTTGCAAACTCCTTTGGCAAATAATTGTGAAATAGCGTTGAGTTTGCCAGTTCCTGTTTTCATTTTCCATAAATCTATTCTGGTATCATTTTATTCCCTTGAAGTAGATGTAGCAAGTGCTCAGTGACACCGAATAAAATAGCCAGAGGATCATCAAAAACCTCACTATGTATTAAAAAACAGCAACAACAACCACTCTCTGACTCCCTGGTACACTTAGAAAGATGACCTCTTTAGGGAAAATTCAAAATGTGTTAGGGAAGCTGCAAAACTACTTGAAAACGCGTCCCCCAATCAACATGAACACATCTGTAGTGAGTGATTAAGCACAGCAATGATAAATTGGAGCAGCTCAGGTCAAACACCAAGATTCTGGTGACTTGGAGTGTCTGCAGCACTTCTGGGGGTGAGGGACAGCAGGGCGGGGTGGGGCCTGTGGCTTCACCCAAGGTCCTCCCTCTGTCTGCCACTACCCGGCTGTGTGGACTTGGGTCAGTGACTTGGCTTCTCTGAGTCTGCACAGCATCCTCGATGGGGGAGAGAATGACGAGGCTGATGTCAAAGGTTATTCAGAAGTGCCAAGGATGGGCGGAGCCTCCACCAAGTAGGAGCTCAGAAAATGGCCTCTGCCATCCTTGCAAAGGTGGGCGAGAAAAGTGGGGGGGAAGGAAAAGAAATCAAAGCTTTGCTTAGGCGAGGCTTGAGGCCGGGAGTTTTAAAAATGGGAGGGGAATCCTATCAGAAGCAGATTGCTATGTAAGCAAAATACCCGTTATCTCAGTGAGGCTTTCGGGATAAAAATCTGACACCAAAATTCTTTCCGTGTGCTGCTAATAGCACTGCTGAGCAGAACAAATGGAAGACATTTACCTTTCACCAACTCTCGCTGGCGCTGGCTTTTGATGGGGCAGTCAGTTCAGGCATCAGAGCCAAGCGCAGGCAGCTCGGGCTGGAGGGATCCAATTTGTAGCCTCTTCCTGGCCTGTTGCTTCCCTATTGCAAGCCCACCTTACCAGACTTTCTTATTCCTCCATCCATCCCTTTTTAAGTGGAAAGACACCTGGGATGACCATTCTGAGGGGCAAAGGCTCCTTGTGTGGTCCTCATTGTCATGCTGGTTTTGCACGACTGAAATGAGAAGGGGATCAAAATATCACTGCGGGCTTATTTGTCCTCATTCTCTCTGCTGGCTGGGCAGTGAGCTAGGCTGGGCAAGCATTTGGTGTCAAGAAAAGACAGTGTGGATTGGAACATTGTGTCTCAGTGGGTTCCCTCTCATGCAGAGCTCTGAGCAGTCCCAGAAAACAAAGTCTCAGGGCTGGCCAGGATCACAAAATGAGAACCATGCAATGTTTGATCTTCCTCTGAAAGCCAGATCCCGTGGCTATGCTCCCTCATGTCAGCCCAAGTGGCACACTCATCTTTCTTGGTCCCTTCTAATTCCTGCTTCTGTGCTCTGGTTGGGGGCTGGTATCCACTTCCCCTGTGTATCTGCTATTCTCTGTCGTATCCCCCGGCTAACACTGCATCTGTCGCGACTCAGCATACATTTCTAGGATGGGTGACTTTACATGACTATTGTACTCTGGTTTACAGCTGACTCTGGGTCCTCAATAACCTTTGAAAGTCCCCATTAAGCTATTTCTAGAGGACCATAAAAGTTTGTATCATACAAGGTTCAGCTTTTGGCTTAATTCCCCTGAGAAGACATAGTATAAGTAGCAGGTCTGGAAAGCCCTGAGAAATCTGGTTCATCCTCTCTGTGTTACTGATAAAAGCATAGACACCCAGGAAGTGGCAAGAACATGCAAACGCTTGAGGTGGCAGAATTACCATCAGACCCTCAATAGCCTGTTTATTTAACCAGGGCTCCCCACACCCTGGGAAGCATAGTGGGGTAGTGGTTAAGAGTGTAGGTTCTGGGAACCAGGCTGCCAAGTGGAAATCTTGGCTTTGACACTTGTTAGCTGAGTGAACATAGGCAAGTAATTAAACCAGCCCATGCCTCAGCTTCCATATCTGTAAAATGGGGAGAACACTAGTCCCTCCCTTCCAAAGTTCCTTAGAGGATTAAATGAGTTAACATCATTAAAACACTTAGAACTGTATCTGGCACATAAGCACTATATACATGTTTGCTAAAATTATTATTATACTCTATAAGATCTGAATAACCTAATAATTCCCATCCCATAACCATTTCTGGGCCCCGTTCTGTGCCAGGAGCAGTATGTGGATGGTAGATTCCAGATGAACAAGTTATGGTTTTGGCCCCCAACTTGCTTGCAAAATCCTTTTAATGGGAACATCGTGAGGGAATGATGGACCCAACCCACCCTGCGGCTTGGAGAGGAGCAGACCCCTGTAAAGGCCAAGGGCAGACATCAAAGCTGTAGCTATCCACATTACACAGATGGGAAGGTGAAGGCCTGTGTGAGAAATATTTGTTGCTACTTGTGACAGATTGTATTTACCAAGGATGGTGGTAAATACAATACCTCCCATTCCACATGCTTTTCCAGAAACTTGCCCCTTTCCCATCAAGAGGTGGAGCCTAATTCCCTTCTCCTTGAATCTGAGGCAGGGTCCCAGCTTGCTCAGAAGGAGCAGAATGCTGCAGAAGTGATGCTGAGTGACTTCTGAGGCCAATTCATAAAAGGCTGGGGCTGGGAAGTGAAATGGGCTTCTGCCTCCGAAGCTGGGGCATTTGCTGTTGGAGTCCTTAGCTGACATTTACAGAAATCCGAGGTTGCCATGCTGTGGGGAAGCCCAGGCCGCCAAGCAGGACACATAGTCTCTCTGGCTGACAAAACCAGCCGAGGTCTTTGCCAGACATGAGTGAAGAAGCTTCCAGATGATTCCAGCCCCTAGCTGCTGAGTCACCCCCAGCCTTTGCATTTTCCCTCCTGAGTCTATAGACATTGGGGGACAGAGTCAAGCCTGTTCCCTTTCCGAATCCCTAACCCATGGAATCAGTGAATATAACAAAATGGTTATTTTAAGGCAGTAAGTGTTGGAGTCATTTGTTATGCAGCAAAAATAACCAGACCACTGCCCTCGGACCTTCTGCGAGGATTCATCCTTTTAAGATTCTCAGCAACAGACAATTCTTTCTCCAGAGATCTTAGAGGAAGAAAGAGTGCTCATAGCACAGTTAACAAGATTTGTTTCTTCATGAGTCTAGAGAATTCCCAGAGATCAAAGATGTTACAGCTGGAAAAGTTTCTTGCCCTGTGTTATGTGTCCTGCTGGCCAACATCTGGCTGTGACAGCTCCCCAGGGAGTCATCACCAGCACCACCAGGAGAGAGGGCAAGGGAAAGCGATGGAGTCTCCCTCACCGCCCATCACTGTCCCACGCTCTTCTGCTGAGTGGGCATGGATTACAGTGTCTTGTGCAGAGGAAAGTGCCAAGTTAATACTGGAGCAACGTTAAATCCACCTGGACAGATGGAATTCCCCTGGAAGGAAAAGAACCCTTCGTTTGGTTGGCAAGATGGCCCCCACATTTTCTAGTCTGTTAATCATTTTACTATCTACTGCTTGCCCAGAACTCTAATTTCTATGATTTTGTTCAGTCCTCATGACCAGGGAGGGAAGCGGTTTGTCTATCTCATTTCAGCGAGATGGAGAAACTGAGACTCACAGACCCACCCAAGATGTATTGATTGCTAACACGTTATTTAATCAATGGTGAGGCTCAGACTTAAACCCATGCCTTCTGATTTCAAATGCAGGTCTCTTGTTATTGTGCTTTGAAAAGAATCTCTGTTTTGGAGGAAAACAAAAAAGTCTGTTTGTTCCAAGGTTGTCAGGAAAGTGCTTGTTAAACGTGTGATGTGTCTTGCTTTTCACGCCATTCCAAAGTCCTGGAATTCTGCACTTCATCTGTAAGGGAAGTTTGTTCTCTGCTCTGAGTGTGGGCTTTGTGTGGTTCTTCCCAGGAGTGAGACGAAACCAGTGGCGATTTGAAGTATCTGCCACTATTCATAGTGCAAATCCTCCCACCGTGGCTGACTTCACGCCCTCAAGCTGACGTCCTTGACCATGGAGTTGAGAAGAGATGCACGCTCTGCTCTGGTGAGCCAGTACTGGCCAACTCCAGCAATGGATGAAACCAGTGCAATTCAGGTTTTCTGTAATTCTTCGCTTTCCTAAAGCAATCCAGGACCCTCCAGTCAAAAATTTCATATTATCAAAGACAGTGAGCACAAACAGTCAGAATGAGCCTATTTCTGAAGACTACTTCTATGGAAGGGTACCATTTGGGTGTGGTGAGCAGTCATCAGCTCCAGGAAAACTCCTTGGATCTTTCACAAGTAACTCAGCCTCAATGATACAGGCACTAAATACTGATCCCTCAGGGGAATTCTGTCCAGGGAAATTCCATCCGTCCAGGTGGATTTAACGTTGCTCCAGTATTAACTTGGCACTTTCCTCTGCTCGAGACATTGTGATCCAGGCCCGCTCAGCAGCAGAGCGTGGGGCAGTGATGGGAGGTGAGGGAGAACTTACACATCTTGCTTGTGCTGTGGTCAGGGTGGAGGGCAGTGTTGCAGGGTTGGGTAGGAGCAGAAGACAAGCCCTGGAAAGGAACCCCACAAACTTCACCCTTGCTCCACACGTCAGCCATCATAGGCCTGAAGCTCATGTGGTCCACTTGGTTTCCATCCTTCTGGGACTATGAGTAAAACCTTGAAGGGAGGAAGGGGTCCCTAGAGTCTGCTAGGAGCACTCTCCAGAGCCGTGACACTCTTACGGGGGTGGCAATGCATAGCCCTTCTTCTCTCACTGCCTGTCTCCCCAGTGCTCCCCTCTATTTCCCCTAGATGTCTGGTAGCATACCCTACTCTGGTGGAAGAGCAGATGGAGAGGTAGGTGGCGGTCTGAAGGGACAGATGTGGTCCTGATGGAGATAGAGATCTCAGGGGTACTGGTGTACAGGAGAGCGGGTAAGATCCCAGTGTGGGAGTGGGCAGCGGGTGGGGATTGCTCAGCTGGCACAGGCCGGGTAGAGGACGTGAGAAAGTATACGAAGCCTTTGATCTGGCCGCTACCTTTCTCTCTCCCAGTCTCCACCCGCTTTCCCAGATGGAACTTCCTACAATCCCTTCAACACCTAGCCTTCTTACACTGTGTAACTAGTCTCTCGCAGAGAATTTATTGCTCCTCACTCTGCCCCACCTTTGCAACTTCTGCTTATCAGTTGAGACCCAGCTAGGTTGCGCCTCCCAAAAAATCCTGTTCTGGCCCTGGCCTCTCACCTCCTCTCTCTCTCTCTCTCTCTCTCTCCCTCCCCCTTTCTCCCCCCCCCCCCCCCCCGCCACCCACCCATACCACAGTCTGAGTGAGAAATACAGCCCTTGATTCTGGCCCCAGAGCTGCTATGGCCAGTTAAGACTTTCACCCTTTCAACCCCATTTCCTCATCCGTAAAGCGAGGTGGTGGATGAGCACTTCGGTTGTCCTAGAGTTCTGGGGAAGTCTCTACCACAAGTGTGTACCTACACTGGTGCCAAGCAACCAGCACAGTCTCTTCATTCCATTCTAAGTAGAAGTGCCTCAGGTCAGAGCAATTTATTTGCAGGCACTTACAATGCAGCCTTGCCTACAGTGGCTCCAATTCCATGCTGACATTTTCGATAGAGCTGTCTTAATGGAGAAAAATGACTTCATTCCCTAAATAGGACAGACTTTGGTAGGGGTTGGGGTGCGTAGTGGGGGAACTTTTATTTACATGTCACATTTCTCTAATTCTGAGGAATTTAAGCATCCTTTTGGCTTTGCTTCCCATTTCCTACCCATCCCATTAATGAAGATTAATGAAAGGACTAGAATCTATTGAGAAAAACAAATCAAAATGACAATTTTCAGTCCTTTCGCCTAGAAACATGGCATGCCCTATTTGGCCATCTCATACAATTCCATCCAGTAAAAACCGTGGTTATTAGGCAATTAATAGTTAGTTTTGGTTCTGCTTACTCTCTGGAAATGTTGTTTTTCAAAAGCATAAATGTGACAAGAAATTTCTTCACTCCGTTTTTTCCTAAGTAGTTCAAATATTATTTCATAATTACAAATGGGCTTTCCCCTTCTTGTGCAGGCAGGCTATGGCTGGTCTTTTTATCTGGGGTTTGAGTGTGACAATATCTCTATTTCCAGGGTGACAGAGAGGAGCAAATGAGGTCATGGATGGGAGAACTCTTTCCAAACTCCAGAACTCAAATGCAAGGAGGCAACACAGCAAATGGCAATCTCGGGCAGGCTTTCTATGAAGGTCAAGTGTCCTTTTGACAGGATGAGCCTGGGCTCTCTGGAGAGACTGGGGATGGAATTAGGTCCTGGGATACAGCCCCGTTAGCACCGGTTAAGAATCTGAAATGGAAATGCTTACACAAGACTAAGGCTTCTCCATGTACTTTTTTTCTCCTTTCCTTTCACAACTTATTCCCACAAATGCCCCTTTACCCTCTGATAACCTTCTCCATGTTCTTTATTTCTCCTTTCCTTTCACAACTTATTCCCACAAATGCCCCTTTACCCTCTGCTAAAGGAGTGATCTTTCTGTGAGTCCAGTTCCTCAACCTCAAAATTCGAGGAATTTGCAAGTAGTCATGTCATGTGGCCCTGCCTGAAGTTTCTCTGTGAACTCGTCCATCCCACATCCATGGTAGGTCCATGAAGATCAGATCTTTGCGTCCTTGGTGCACTGGGAAATTCTGTGGGCCACTACAGTGTTCTTGATACTCCCCCTCAAACGTAAATCTGGCTCTGAGAAAAACAACCAAGGCTTCCTCCTATGTGAGGGATGGCTCTGGAAGACATTTAGGACTTAGGGAGCCAGGGCAGGATTTTCAGTAGAGGCTTCTAGATTTATTTCTTTTCATTCTCGGCCTGACAAAGACCTGGCTAATTGATCTATTGAGGAGAAATGAACTCATGCACATTTATATCGCCTCCCTGTCACACTGGGGACTGAGCTATCCTGGTCCTATCCCCGTCACGTCAACTGTCAAATGAAGTATAGTCCTTTATGTTTTTCTCATGTGTACTAGAAAACCAGCCCCAGAGAAGGAACTCTGACCAAGTAAACCTTTTATTTAGAACTGTCCTCTAGGGTATAGCAGAAAGGGCAGTTCTCATGATTCAACGCCTCAAAGAAGCAGAAGATTTGAAATGTCAATCTTTTTGTGTATTTCAACAACTATTTTAATCTGTCTAATATCAGGGATTCACTTTCATGAGACCAAGTATTTGTTGATCTATTACTTTCTACTAGGCATTAGAATGGGAGAACACTAGAATGGGAGAGTTGAGTAAAGCCTCAGACTGCCAGTAGACCTACAAAATCTGACATCTGAATCATGTTTTACTGATCGTTTTTAGGATCTCCCCGTCTCCTGGTGAGGCAAGCAAGTCTGTGCTCTTTTGTATAAAACCAAAGCACAAGAGAAGGCATGACTTGCCTGAGGATACACAGATAGTTTACCACCCTAGTCCAAGCCAACTCCCTGGGTTCCTGCTTCTCAGGATTTCCCCAAGTGCATAGGTTATGTTCCTAGGAAGGAAGGGCCTAGAATCTAGAATGCTTGGGGATAACATATGTTGAACTGAAATGAAAAATAAGATCCAAGAGATCTCAACGTGGGACAGTGCAAAAAGTGCATGGCCTTTTGTACACCCAAAACTGGGGAAAAAAAAGTGCATGGCCAGACAGTGGTCTGGGGGAGAATGTATTGCAGTCAGCACGGAAGCACTGGACATGTGTAGACCCTGACTTTGGGTTATGTGTGTACCAGATGTCCTTAGGACGGCCAAATGCCTTCCCAGAAACCAAGAGCTTTGGACTTCTCACAAACACACCTGAGATACTGGGGGGACAAAGGGTTATAGCAGCCAAAGTTTCTGGTTGGAGACTGTGGTCCTGGCTGCCTGAAAAGTCCAAAGCTTTGCCATAGCTTTTGCACCCCAGACCAGCCTTCACAGATGCTATGCTCATAATCCGACTGCTCTGCACCTCGGAATCCATCATCAGCAGACCTGTCAGAATCCATCCCTCAGATCTCAAGGGGAACAATAACGAAAGATTGCAAAGGAATGGCTTGATAAGTAGAGCGCAAATTGAGCTACCACACAGTCCACCCAGTTTTCTACTAACTTTTCTTTCATTTCCATAAAAGCAAACACCTGGATGAACTAACTCCTGCTGGTGCCGTGCAGTGCGCTACAGCATCCAGTGGACTTCCGTATGTTTGTGTGTGCAATGCCATCTTTGTATTAGTAACTGTTAGTTTTCTCTTTGAGTGATGAGGGAATTGCGACTCAGAGAAATTAGCGTTTGGCCCAAGGATGCCGGTGCTGAAGTTTCTGAATCCAAAGCCTGTGCTTGTTCTATCATACTAGGTGGTCATTCTGTGGCACTTGATGGAACGCAAGAGAATCCATGAATGTAATTTTGGGATGCTTGAGCAGGGGAAGGGAGGGCCATGAAGGCCACCACCCTAACCCTGGTTCAGCTATAGCAGTTTTAGTTTATCTTATATACTGGATTTCGTATACAATTTCATTTGTGTCAAAGGTTCTGGGCATTTAAAAAGTGCTGAGATGCATGATTCTTCAGCTTTTAACCTACCATTTCCAAGTGAATAAGCCTACAGACCTTAGACAGATGATTTTTATATCCACTTGATCCTGGAGTGGTTGAAACTTTGGTTCAACCTTTGTAGATGACCCTATGGTTACTCGAGCCTCTGTCATTCATGGCAAACCAACCTGAGGTTTGTGTCCTGGTTGTACCACTGAATCTTCGTTTGACCTTGAACAAGTCACTTCCTCTTTCTGACCTCAGTTTCCTTATCTGTAAAATGAGGACATTGGACTAGATCAGCTTCCAGGCCTGACATTGTGGGGAAGGTTGAGGGAGGCATGGAGGTTGTTGTAGTCTTCTAAAATAAAGTACCCGTGCTTACTGGCTGGAGGCCAGATTTAGTAAGTAAAAAAACACAAAACATACAGGCCACCCGGTTAAATTTGAATTTCAGATACACAACCAATACTTTTTAGTATAAGCATGTTCCATGCAATATCTGGGACATAATTTTACTCAAAAAAATATTTGTCATGTATCTGAAATTCAAATTGATCTGAATGTCCTGTATTTTATTTGGCAACGCTACCTTGGAGGTATCCTGCTCTCTCTATCCCTTTAGCAAAGAATTGGAAAAGACAAACAAGTGAATGAACAATAAAAAAATGTGTTAATTTTTTGCTCTTGTCATCTTGGTAAAAATCTTCCTTTTTGATTGTTCAACTTGTGATATTATAGCACCCAAAAATATTAAATACAGAAAGTAAAGAAAATACTATTTCAGTTATTTTTTTTAACTTCATGTATTTGTGTTTAAGAAACATGATTCTGTGTCTGCATATCACCTTTTGTATTTGTCTTGGGGAGACTTTTTTCCCTCCATATCTGATGATCTAACAAATGGCTCTTGACTTAATAAGCCTCTCTTCTCCCTGTCCCAAACATGTTCTTTTGGCCAAAACCCACACTGCCATTACAGGGAATTCTGTTGGCTGTCTGAGTTTCCTTCAAACCTTATTATTTATGTTTAATACACACACACACACACACACACACACACTCACACACATACAAATCCAAACTTGCACTTTTTGCTTTTCAGCCAGTGATTGCATGTGGCTGGTGGTTTGACGATTGTGAAATAGTCTTGAAATATCAGTGAGGAAAGTGTTCCTCCTGCATTTGTGGCCCAACTCCCTGCAGTAGTAACTTCAGGTTTCTCTCTGTCTCCTTGGGCAGCAGGAAGCACCAACTTGGGGTGGCCCTGGGCCAGGGAAGCAAAGAGGCTGGCAAGACACAGCTCCCTGCATTTGTTCGTACATGTGCTCCTAACATTTTTTCAGATGTCCTTTCCAGATGTTATTTGGTCCTACTGGGAAATCGCAGGTATCCTAGATAGAATCAACGGGATACCTGGGCATTGCCAAGCTCATAGGTGGGGAGATAGGGAGGGATTAGCTGAGTGTCTAGAGGACAACGGCCCTGCCATGCTGACCCTCTGTGTGCTGGTCATCTTTGCACAGACATTTGAATAAAGAGGTGGTGTGTGGAAGGAGGTGCTGTGCCTGAGAATCTGCAGACTTGCATTTTCCTGCTGGGTCTGCCAGGGACTCACTGCTAGTCCTTGGGTCTCAGGGTCATAGAGGGTTGGTTGAGCTGATCTCTAAGGGATGTTCTAGTTCTTCCTTTCTGTGATTCATTCATTCGTTTATTGTGCAACAGTTGGTTCCTTTGAACACAGGTCTGGAAGTAGGAAATTCTGCAGCTTGGGGGAAACAACAACAGACTATAGGACTACTTTTTCTATTGGTATTCACCCAGAGAGACTTTAGATGAGAAATCAAGGTAAGTGTCAGAACACTGAGGCATAACCAACTTCCCTGCAGTGAAAACTTATATGTACTCTGCACCAGGTTCTGTTTAGGGGACAGAGACGAAGCAGGCAATGTCCCTGCACTGGGAAGCTAGCAGCCCAGGGGGGCAGGGACCCCGGCAGCCACTATGAGCTGTGGCTTTTGCATTGGTGGAGTGAAGGGCAGAGCTCTGTGGGAGAACCGAGGAAGAAGTGGTTCATTTACCTCTGCTTATTTCTCTTGTGGAAGTGATATGTTGGACCATTGGGGCAGCAAATAGAGGAAGTATATGCAATCAAAAATAGAGGAGTGAGGAGGAAATAAAAGTTCTAATCTAACAGAAGCTCAGAGGGCCCTGACAGGGACCAGGGATGAGTACGTTTCCCTGGTGCTTTGGAAGTTGGGATGTTTCTCCAGCGTAGAACTGGGCTCAGGAAACAGAACCTGCCTCCTTGGTCAAGAAGTGACACTAGATGTCAACAGCAAAGCACTGGGCACTCCTGTATCCCTTAGGAAGGGACTCGGGGCTTCCCATGGGAGGATGGGGAGGCTGCCCTCAGCAGTTTTGTGTTCCTCTTCAGGCCACCTGGTTTGGCCACTGCCGCAGATGGGGATAGGCTGGGCCCATGAATGCCTTCTGTTCCCAGACTCCCCACTGAGGTGTGAGAACCCATCCCAAAGGGTGTCTCTCATAGCCAGCAACAGTGGTTCACTGTGGGGCTGGAAGGCTGACCTGGGAATAAAGAGCCGTACTGCTGTCATGACATGGCTCCCCAATGGCCCTGTGGAGGAATATGCCTGGTGTCTGTAATTGTCCCTTATGTCAATTCCATAGCTCTACTTAAACCTGAAACTGTATCCCAAGCTCTTTGCCTCCCGGAGAGTTCACAGAATAATCCATCCACTTATCCACACATCTCTCACATGTTACACACAGTCCCAGGTGCATTGTCAGCGGTCAATAAATACTTAATAGCATGTCAATTATACCTCAATAAAAATTAAGTGACAATGAAGTCTTACTAAATTAGGGTGGCCCCTAACCCAGTGACTGATAGCTTCCTAAGAGAAAGGAGAGGGAGATTGAACACAGAGACACAGAGAAATGGAGCCATACAGAGAGGGGAGAAAAGAATGCCACTTGATGTCAGAGGCAGAGATTGCAGTAATGGTTGCAGGCCAAAGATTGCCAAGGATGGCCGGCCACCATCAGAAGCTAGGAAGAAACAGGAAGAATTCTTTCCAAGAGCCTTCAGAGAAAGCCTGGCAATATCAAGTGAACACTTAGCACCATACCTCTAGATCTATCCATGGTGCCACAAATGGCAAGAATTCATTCTTTTTTATCACTGCATGATTTTCATAGCACATCTTATTTATTCATTCATTTTTGATGGACACCTAGGTTACTTCCATATCTTGGCTATTGTAAATAATGCTGCATAAGAGTATACTTTCAGGGATCATTTCTATAGTATGTAAATAATGCTGCATGGAACACAGACTAATGGGGTGGTTACCAGAAGGGTGGGGGTGAGGGGATGGGTGAGAAGTGCAAGAGGAATATAGTCAAGAATATTGTGAGGAGTCTACACAGTGACAGATGATTACTAGAATTCGTGGGGTGATCGCAATTGTAAGGTACAAAAATGTCAAATCACTATATTGTGCAGAGATGAATACAGCCAATATAAAATTCTATACCAACTATACTTAAATAAAAAACAAATGAAAAACAAACAACATTCAATGGCTGACTAAATACTGAAAGGACTCAATAAACAAGGAGAGAGCATAGAAAGTCATCAGAGGCATATGTAATAAAGGGCTCTTTAAGCTGGCATTTGAGCGGAGGCCGAAGAGGCTCTGGGCTTCCGTAGCTCCCTTGTCTACTAGGCACAGGAGCCAGAGAGGCATCCCATACGAAGGAGCTCACATACCAAGCAAAGGGTATGCTAAGCCAGAAGGTCTGCTGAGGAAATGTCACGCGAGCACCGAGGTTTGAGTAAAATACGAAGCTCGAGAGGGTGACTGAGGGCAAATCGTGAGCACATACAATCGTGTCTGGACTTGGTTTTATCAGAAAAGGGGAACTACATGGATTATAGCCCAAGAAATTTATTTCCATTGGAGCTCGAGACTCTCCTTTTAGAGCCTTTTAAAGTTTCTCTAGGACATTTAAAAGTGCCTCTAACGTTGATTTGAGTCACCCCTAAACAATTCTGCATTTCTGCTGAACACTTCCAGGCTTTCCAAATCTGGGTGTGCCCTGCTTTGCTTGTGTCTCTGCAGATGCTACGCCACGTTGGGATGACACCTTGTTGCCTTTTGCCCCACACTGTGGCTTCTGGAGTCCCCACAGCTGGGGTGACAGAAACCAGTGACAGTAGCCATAAATCTTGGGCGAATCCCATGCTGACTACTTGTATGCTACTGAGGCCAGAGCAATGAGATAATAGTGCACTGTAGAACTCAGTAACTCTTAACCCCTAAGTTAAAGAGCTCCTTTGAAAACCCTCCTTGAGGTCATTTCTTAAGTCAATTCTCAGCTCTCCCCTCCAAAGCAATTCCAGTAAGAAGTACCTGTGGCTGGGTGCAAAATAGTGGTCCCCAAATGGCTACCATGGAATTTAATGTTTATTGTCCTACTTCCTGTCTATATCATATTGATGGGAGAATTGGAGGAATAAGGCTTATACGCATCTGGAATTTTTGGAGATGGGGCAGGTCATATTTGAAAGTTCTGGTAGATACTGTTGAACTGTGTCCCCCCAAAAAAGATGTGTTGAAGTTCTTACTCCCAGTGCCTTACAAAATGTGACCTTATTTGGAAAGAAAGTCATTATGGATGCAATTAGTCAAGTAAAGATAAAGTCATACTGGATTAGGGTAGGCCCTTAATTCAATCTGACTGGTATACTTATAAGAAGATAATCTGAGCACACCAGGAGAGAATGCCACGTGACTACAGAGGTAGAGATTGGAGTGAGCAGCTGCAGGCCAAGGAACACCAAGGATTGTCAGCCCCCACCAGAAGCTAGGAAGAGGCAGGAAGGGTTCTACCCAGAGACCAGAAGGTCCTGGCCCTGCTGACACCTTGATTTTAGCCTTCTAGCCCCCAGAACTGTTGGAGACTAAATTTACATTGTTAAAGCCACCCAGTTTGTGGCACTCTGTTCTAGTAGCCCTAGGTCTCACGCAGACACATAAAAGTTCAGACAATTAAGTTTGCGAACTCATCCTAGTAAAAGTGCTACATACCTCATTGCTGAATGTCACTATGGTCACCTTCAAAGTACTCCCCTTGGGAAGCTATGTACCAAAGCCAGTGCCTAGTCCACCCTTCAAGGCAATTTTGGAACTCTTTCTAGAATAGCCATCAGAGCTGTCATCATATTACCCTTGATGTTCTGAATGTCATCAAAATGTCTTTCTTTCAATATTTCCTTTATCTTTGGGTAAAGAGAGACGTCATTGGGGGACAGGTCAGGTGAGTAGGGAGGGTGTTCCAATATAGTTTATTTGTTTACTGGCGAAAAACTCCCTCACAGACAGTGCCATGTGAGCTGGTGCATTGTCGTGATGCATTAATTGTTGGTAGAAAGTTCAGGTCATCTAACTTTTTCACACAGCCTTTTCAGCACTTCTAAATAGTAAACTTGGTTAACTGTTTGTCCAGTTGGTACAAATTCATAATGAATAATGCCTCTGATATAAAAAAAAAGGTTAGCAACATCATTGTAACAAGTTTGCGAACTTAATTGTCAGACCTTGTATTGCTGAAAGGGACTGAGTCTTTCTGTTCTATCTTGTCCCAGGAGCAGTGCTCTGCTCGTGTTAGAGGTGGACAGCATCTCCTGGGTAGGAAGGTCCACCAGCATTCTTCCGAGGAGAGTTCTGAAGTATCTGCTAGCACATAGCTAGGTGTCCCATGGATGTTCAATAATGCCTGCTTACACCAGATTTAAAGTTATGGTTAAAGCTTCATTAAAATAACATTGAGGGGAAGTCAAACTATGGAAAATATTCATCACATTCCTCCTTCATAAAACTTACCACTTTCTATGGCCCCTGCCAGTATTTCTCCATTTGCACACACGTGCATGTGTTTGTGACCTCAGTCCACATTTATCCTTGTGACTTGCCCTTTTCCCCACACAATATTGTTGTTACATCATCTTATAATGTCAGCCTAATATTCCATCCGGTCGTTATACCACAATCATTTCACCATTTCACTCTTGTTGGTTATTAATTTTAATTATTTTAATTTTTTTTTCTTTTTTACTCATTTAGTTAACATTGCAAAGAACATTTTTGTGTTTATACACTTTTTTCCAGTTTTACTGAGAATTAATTGACATACATCACTATATAAGTTCAAGGCATATATCATAATCCTTAGATTTACATTCGTTGTGAAATGCTTAACCACAACCGGTTCAGCTAACATCCATCTTCTCATACAGATACACTAAAAAGAAATGTGATTATAAATTTTGATTCTTTTATATTATCTCTTTTGGATAAATTTCTAGGACATATTTACTAGCTCAAAGAATACAAATAGTGTTAACGATCTTGTTACAGATTACTATACTGTTTTCTAAATGAACAGGCCCAAAATACAGTGCCATTGGAAAATATGTATCAAACAGAATTCGCTACACCTTTATTTTCTGAGGTTGAAAATGTATTTATTTCCTCTATAGAATTCTCCTATGTGAACTGATATTTTCCCATGACTCTATTGGGTCCTCATTGTACTGGTTATCTATACATCATAGAAGTGAAAGTAAACCATCTGTGCCACATATTTAGAAATCAACAGCTACATTTTTACTACAATGGCATTTGTATTTATTGAAGAAAGTCACATTTAAAAAAACAAGTTGTTGTTATAGAGTTGATTTTTTTTTTCCTTTGGAAGTTATACTGTTATTTTCTATTCAAATTTGTGATTAAATATTCTGTTTTACTTCTGTGATTTCGATGGCTCATTTTCATAGTTTACTTTTTAATCCATTTGGGGTTTATTTTTTCATGTCATATAAGATGTAATCTAAATTTATCTCCAAATTGTGATCCAGTTACATAAAATGACTGATTAAATCGGAGTTAATTATCCCAATTAGTTTTGATGCTTACTTGATTATATATTAAATAATCCTATATTCTTTTTTCTGTTGTAAAAATACATGTTCTTTACTCTTTGAACATTGTACATTTTTATTATTGCTGCTTTGTGATTTGGTTTAACTCCTACGAGGTCTGATTATTTTTCCAGCATTTTCTCTTTTTGTGTGTGTTCTCATGCATTTATACAGCCTATGAGCTTCATATTAATTTGCCAAGTTCTAAAAGGAAAACACTTGATATTTGGGTTAGTGTCCATTTAAGATCTACAGCCATTATTGGGTGGGTCAGGGTGGACTGAATTTAAGTCACTACTTCTAAGTGGTGTAGTTGGGTGGAGTGAGCTGGGCTTTACAAGTGGACCATCCCTGGGTATGAATCCTGTCCTGCCACCTGCTATCTTGTCCAGGTTGTTTAACCTACCTGAACCTTACTTCCCCTTACCCACAGAGATAATAAGGCCTATGTCATTCTAATTAAATGAGGGAAGGGATGTGAAACACTTGACACAATATGGGCACTTAATTTTCATTTCCTTTTAATTTTCTCCCAATCACAATTTGTAGCTTCATTTGAACTTCTCAGCTTGCCCCCAATTTTTATGTTGTTATAAGTGGATTCCTTTGCCTCTGTACACTTTCACAACTGTTTCTTGAGGACACCCAAGGATTATGTAAATTATTACTCTTTTATCTTTTACCCCACCCCTTTGTGAAGCTCTTGTATCACTATGGATGGTTCTTTTCAGGTATTCGTGGATTTTTTTAGGTAGAGACCCTGCTATTCTTTGGCTTAGGGCTTCTGAAAGCCATAACAGCGCTCCTAAAGAGATGCTAGAGCATTTCAGTTCCTCGAGCCATGTTGAGGGGTGCCTCTGCCAATAGTCAGGAGCTACTCTTGGTTAACTCCCTCCAGGACCCCATTCTTGGGTCTTCATCTCTGGGCCTCTCACCAGGAGAGCTAAGTTCTTCTATCGGAAGATTCCAGATCTGAGTTTTACCTCTGCACCTACCACCCCATCCGCAGGTGGAACCCAAACAGTCTGTGGTAGTTCAGATTGCAAGTTTCCTCTTCACCCCTTGTGGACTTTTCACCTTTGCAAATGCACGTTTGTTTCCAGGCAAACAGCCCCTCTGTAGCAGAGAATGTGTGAGAGGGCAGCCGGCTCAGGCACCTAGAACCTAAGTTCTCATCGTGGCTGTGCTGCTACATGGCTGTTGCTCTTTCATTCATTTGTATTTCTCTCTCTCTTCCAAAAAGGATTTAAGTCTGCTTTATACTATAGGAAAAGTGAAAAACTAAGTTATAAACAGAGAGAAAGCAAACCGGAAAGTAGGGGCTGGAAAAAAAAAATGGAGCCGGGAATAACAAAACCACAAATATAAACCCCTGTGCACTTGCATTTGACTAGATTTCACCTTGAGCTTCCTAGCGGTCAGAAGAAATAGAAATACTCTGGGCAAGTTACTTTATCTCGAAATCTCAGTTTCATCGTTGTTAAAATGGTAATAAAAGCACCTATACAGTCGGATTGTTCTGAGGATGCACTGAAATAAGGGCTGTGAAGCCCTTACGTATAACGTGGAACACAGAGAAGAGACTCTGCAAATGCTAGTTTTTATCATTACTATGATTTCTTCTAGGCTTTCTGTTTGAAGTCAGAAATCAGCTGCTGCTTCAATTGAATTAGCTCTAGAGTCTTACCACTTTTCCAATATGGTAGAGGCAGAAACATGATGATCTGAGTTAAGTTCATTGCTGAAGTAGTGGGGGGAGTGTGAGAATTGATCTGCTCGAAAGAAGTATGATGGCGGGTGAAAATATAAAATAATGATGTTCTTTTGGGTAAGTTATTCCAACCCATTTCCCAAGACAAACTGGCCTCACTAGAACAGACTGCCAGAGCTTAAAGGACTCTTGATGGCTCTTCCAACACCCTCTCTTTCAGAGTGAGGGAAGAGTTGAATTTTCCAGCATTATCCAGCTAGAGTTTGACTGAACTCAAATTCCAGTTCTTTCTCTTAAAGGACCCGTTCACAAGAAGCACTAACGGAATTGAAGTAAAGACCAAAAAAAAAAAAAAAGCTAATATATTTATAGTTTAGGGAAGTGAGAGTCAGTTTGAGTTTGGACCGTTCATTGTTTCATTGTTATTACTTCAGCGGCTGGTAGGATTGTCCATCCTTCTTCTCCCCTCTGCTGGCCCTGGAAAGGCAGGTCTTTGCTGCCAAAGAGGACCATGGTGAGAGCTCACATCGTCTGGAAACAGTAGCCCTGTGCAATTTCTACCTGGTGTGGAGGAATGTAGATATTTACAGGCCTGTGCTTTCCTTAATGCTTTAACAGAGAGTACTGCTCAAGCACATGTTGGGGCTATTTAAAGCCTACGGAAAAGTGCCTTCCGAGGGCGCACATGTGCCCTGGAATCTCAATGGAACACCAGTGTATTTTGAGTGGCAGTATTTGACACTCTGAATCACAGGCCGAGTTCATCATGCAGAAAACTGAAGCCACAAGATGTGACAAGAGAGGCTGGGCCCCTCTCCTGCCTGTTCCTAGCAAATGAAAGCCCACATGCATGGGAGTAACAAAGCAGTCAAAATGGTTATGATGAGACGATGCACAGAGAGAATCCAGCTCCTAGGGAACGGCTCCGTCCCTTTTACCCAGGCTGATGTGTGCCAAATACGTGGCCGGACTTCCACAAGCACCCTCATATTACCCTCGTCACCCTGGGGCAGTGGGTGGTGTTATCAGCCTCACCTTACTCATGAGGTCACTCAGAGACATCGGCTGACATGCTCAGGGTCATGGTCATAAGCCAACCCAGGTTCCCAGCTCCAAGCCCAGTGCTCTTTCCTCAATGCCACTGCCATCTACTCTTGGTCAAAAGGTAAGTAAAGAAAGCAAACAAACCCAACCCCAAAATGAAATCAATGGTTTTTAAACAAGCTTAGTTCCCTTCAGTTTCTGGTGTGGCCATTCAGTGATGACTCGGGTGTCATCTTCTACAGGAGTAAACTGTGTGCCCGGGAGATGAGCGCTGATAACCTTTGGTGTGGTGGCGATGCTACGTGATTATTTTAAGTGATTTCTTTCTGGGTCCCAACCAGAGGGGTTTGTTTATCTGGAGAGTTGTACTTCCTCTCTTCCCTCTCCTATTTCCCTTTCTGAATGGGTCACTTGGGATGCCCGTCTCCATGTGCATCTGTGTGCACTTGAGATCTGAAACCCAAGCCAGTGGCACCACCAGCTGCAGAAGCACGCCACTCACCGTAATTTTTGGAAACCAAAAATGACTGGTCACATAACTGTGATTAGATAAAGCTTGTAATTTGTGTTTGCTGTAGTCAGCGCCATGGTATTTTGGGACAAACAGCCACTCTATGCTACATATAGCTTGGAATTTGCGGCTTTTGTGTAACCCGCCATTGTATGATCAAGGAGGTAAAGGAGAAAGAGGGGAAGGAAAGTGGACGAAGGGAGCGAGGTCAGGAAGCCCGACTCAGAAGGCAGGCACGGACTCAGGGCAGCTTTGGAGCTCAAAGGGCCCATAAGAAATATACAGTTGATTTACCCTCAAGAGAGGCCTGGTCAGATGGCAGACTCAGGCTCCCGAGCAGCACAGACCTCCTTTCTAACAGCTGGAACCACTTGACTCCCAGTGAGAGGCTCGGCCCTACCCAGGCTCAAGGAGGAATCCTAATCGAGCCAGAGCACGACTTAAGAAGCACCAGTCTAATTCTCCAGTGACTCAGCTTTTTAGTCTAGCTGATAGATATTCTCTGATGGAATGCTTCAGTTCTGAAAAGCCAGCCTCTCCCTGTTCCCACTTCTGGAAACAATGTCCTTACCTAAACATTAACCTAGAGCCTCCCCACGCCAGGCCAGAACTAAGTCAGCCTGAATTCCAGTTCTTCACACAAAGGCACAATCCATTCTGCTGTATCCTCCCTCTCTGTTGGATTTGTACACTGAAGGTGCCTTCCCCCCCCACCCCCGTCCCCACAAAGAAGGTACCTCCCCAAGTATATTCATCTCTAACCCCGAATAGAAAAGAGAAATGTTGACATAACTGGGCACCCCCCATTTAACTCTGCCGTAATAGCTATCCTGTTACACCAGTTTTGGAGACACTGTTACTTTACAGGTGAGAAAACTGAGGCCCAGAGAAGTAAGGCAACTTGTCTAATGACACAAACCAAAGTGACGGCAGGTCCAGTGTGGAACTCAGGTCAGCCTGACTCCTAATCCAGAGCTGTTTCTACTATTCCCTCAATTTTAGGACATCCAGATGATGGCCATAGGCCATTAATTGAAATTGTCACATTCAATCAGTATTTTTAATTGACTGTCATTTTTCTTGGGGAACACGAACATATAGCAGACACAGACCATGCCCTTAAAGCACTTACTATTTGTGGGCAGTGGTAATATATGCATAGAAAGTTATGCTAAATAGAAAATGCCAGGTGGCCCCCCAAAAGGAGCAGAGGGTGTTGGGAGAACTTGGTATCTGGGTAGCATGATATCACCTTCTACAGGGAGCAGGCATTTGAGCCAACTCTTGGATTTGGACAGAGAAGAGATTGAAAGCAAAAGATCCCTTTTAGCTTGGGGGAAGCTGGGATTGGAAAGATGGGCTGGGCAGAAATTGGGAAAAGGCATTTTAGACAAAGATGTGAGCATAAGCTCAGGCCTCAAGTTTTAAAGTGGTTGGCATGTTTGGGGGAAAGGCAGTTGGGGGAAATCCAGCCTGGCTGAGGACGCTTGGAACAGGGAGGTGGGTGCTTCTTCACATACTGTGATCAACAGAAGCACACTGACCAGGGAACTCTCTGGAATGGTTGGGTGCTGACGACTTTGGACATCTCAGGTGTCTCTTGCGGATCCATCTCTGGGCCACATTATTCAGGCATCCTCTGGAATATAGTGAGTTGGTCAAAATGCCTGTCCTTGGCTCCTTTACTGAATTTTCAACTCAATCCAAGCTCTGTTTCCATAATACCAAATATCTTAATAAAATGTGACAAAGACACAGAGTTGTTTGGGTTATATCAGGGAGAACATCTGGGTATTTGGAAATATCTGGACAGTTTGCCAAAAAAATATAGTCTGTGTCAAGTATTTGGTATTATGGGACATAGAGAGAGTCTGAATCACCAGCATGCCTTTTAGAGTTTGGAAAATGCATTCCTTTGAGGAGGGAAGGAAATTGTCACTCAGCGGTCCCACTTCCGTCTCTGGCCTACTTTCATCTTCACTATTTGTTGCAGATCTGACAAACAATTCCACTTGAAATATTATAGAAACCGGATGGTTCAACCTCTTAGTGTTGTATCTCTGGACAGAAAAAAATAGTCCATCTCCCCTGTTTGTGTAAAATCCAATGCATTTGTTAAATCTGAAAAATCTTCAATACGATCCTTGTGAGGCTGAGGCACTGTGCATAACTTGAGGACAGAGGGGTGACCAGGAGGCAGGCCTGTCTTGCATGAGGTCACTGTTTCATAAGCAAGTACTCTCAACCCAGAGCGACTGGACTTAATAAAGCAAGAGCAGCAGGCTTTGAGCACACAGATGAAAATGTTACAGACAGAGGAGAGAGGAAAAGGACGGGGGAACATGCAGTGATGGAGTAATTTTTACCTATTGTCTTCAGGAGTCAATAGGAGTTCTCCAATAGAGAAGGGGATGAAGGCATCATGGGCTTCAGAGACAGCAAGCGCACAGGCCTGGAGATAACAGACAGCTAAGAAGGTCGGGGGAAATGTCTGATATTCAGATGGATATTGGGCACGGTGAGAGGTAAGGTCAGAGAAGTACATAAGAGCAATGGAAAGGAAGGTACCCTATGTTATAAAGCTCTGGCCTTATCCTGTGAATTATGGGAAGCCCCCAAACCTTAAAACACCCCTGTTCTTATATCCTACAGCTAAACATTCACCCAGCGAGGACCTATCCATTCCAATCCTAGATACACTACGCAGAAAACAAAGTATGTATGCCCACCAAAGGCACGTTCTAGAATGTTCACAGCATCTTGATTTATAAGAGCCCCAAACCAGAAGTAATCCAAGGTCTATCAATAGAGGAATGACTACATAAGTTGCAATATTTTCATATAATAGAATACTTAAGAGCAGTAAAAAAGCGAACGAAGTAATGGTACTCGCCAGTACATGGATGAATCTCACAGATGTTGTGTGGAATAAAGAAGCCATTTTTACGTAACTTCATTTGTATGAAGTCGAAGAACAGGAGACTTAACCTGTAGTGATTAAAGTTTAAACAGTGGTTTTGGGGGTGGGGTATTGACTGGTCGAGGGCATCAGAGAACCTTCTAGGGTGATTCAGAGTGTTCTGTATCTTGATCTGGCGGTAGTTATGTGGGTGTATACATATGTAAAAATTCAGCCGACTGTATGCTGAGATTAGTACTGTACACTTTATTGAATTGTTTTTAACTCAATAGAAAGTAAAACAAAACATTAAAAAGCCACTCTAAATTGAATTTTAGAAATCTTAGTTGTAATATTTGCCATTATAACCCAATCCTCTTCCAAGAAGTCATTTCCCTGTGACAGATCCTCCTGTCACCCAGTAATGTGTATCATCTATGGGAGTTTGTTAGAGACAAGGTACTTCTTAGCCAGTGAGAACAAAAAAGGCAGCAAATGCATAGAAAGGCCGGAAAGTGAAGCAAACTTTTGGTAAATTTCACTTAGAACCTCTGCCTCTCGAGTGACAAAACTCCATGTGTTACTTGTACCCTCTTTACTCTATCTCTTCGTCTGTACCAGTCCTCCTGACCTATATAAGTATGAATTCAAGTCTCTCTAATCTTATAAAACAAGACAAAAATAAATAAAACTCCCCCTTTGGTCCTGCCTTCTTTCCAGCTTTCTCTCTCATCTCCTTCTTCCTCTCCTAAACCAAACTTTCAAAAGAGCTTTGCAAGCTCACTCTCTACTTTCTCAGGTAATATTTACTCTTCAAATCATTAGATGCTTTTCTCTCCTTGTCTTTGAGGTCTCAGCTTACTCTGCCTCTCAGCTGCATTGGGCATTGATGATAATAACTCCCTCCAGCCTGAAAATTTCTCTTCCTTGATTCTGTAAGAACCAGCTCTTCTGGTGAGCAGAAACGGTTATCGTATCCACCTCTGTGAGTGCTTATGATGGAAAGAATCACTTGGAAGCCAAAATGGATGGAAAGGAAGGCCAGCTGGATTACCTCCCAAGGGACCAATCCTTTGCAGGCCAAATTTCCTCGGAATGAATTGCAAATACGGTGCCAATTTATTTAGAACCTCTGTGTGTAACGCTTTACATAATTGGCAAAATGTAAATTGGTCCCTCTCTCATCCAAGTACAAAACGTCTTTGAGTGGAAGTAAAAAAAAAAAAAAAAAAAAAGCCTTACCAGCAACTGCCTGGTTCAGCTGTGTATTTTTGTGACATGCTCGGGCAAGGGCTGTCAGCTGAGACCAAAGAGCGTGTTGATGTGGTATTCTTTATGTTGGTGATTCATTTTACTATCTAAATTTAAACCCTTTATTCGTCCTCCCAAGAAGTTGGTCTGATTCAGAAAATCACAAAAGACAACTGAAGGGAGTTCCAGAACCACAGACAAATGGGAATTTTTTTTTTTCTTTTTAAAAGAACATTTAATCTCCTTTGGCCATGGGAAAGAATTATCAGGAGAACCTGTTTCTGAATATAATTTGTATTAGAAAAATTTCTCCCCATCCCTATTAAATAAATGTTGACCAAGTAGTTAAAGAATATTGTGTGAAGGTGTCACAAATTATGATCCTGCCAGGCCCCACCCACCACCCCGTGAAGATGGATTAAATGTAAGAGGACTTTGCCATGAGCAGGAAAAAATCATGCTGAGAACACATGGAGGAGAAAGGGGACTTGCTCAGTTCAGATTAGAAGGGCAGCTGTGATTGGCAGGAGGGCCAAGGAAAATTAAGTTTCTGGAAAATAGTGTTTCTTAACCTTGAATGCACTTTGGAATCACCTGAGCAGCCTTAAGAAAAAAATGCAGATGGCTTGGGTCCCACTGCCAGATTTGAATGTAATTGGTCCAGGGTGTGGACTGAAGTGTGGGACCTTTTACAAGCTCCCCAGCTGATTCTAATGTGCAGCCAGATGGAGGATCGCTGCTTTGGAGGACAATCCAACTGTTGGGAGCAGGCCTTTTTCCAGAGGATCAAGAGCAGTGGTTCTCGAAGTGGGTTCTCCAGACCACAGCATCAGCGTCACCTGGGAACTTGGGACATGCACATTGCTGGGCTCTACCCTAGACCTGCTGAATCAGAAACGCTGGGGATGGGGAGACCCAGCGATCTGTAGTGATCAGGCCGTGCGGGGGATTCTGAGGCACTAAAGTCTGAGAACCACACATCAAAGGAAAGGCAGCCTGGAAGAGGGCCAAGGGAGGAAAGCGATGGTTCGCCAAGAGAGGAAGGCAGGTTCCCCTCAGAGCCAAGGTCGGGGCAAAGACAGTAACCTGCAAGGACTTTCCCTAAGGAGGGGAGCACCGGAGGGAAACAAAGGCGGGAGCCAGAAAGGTCACTTAGGCGGAGCGAGGCCAAAGAGGTCCTCTTCCCATCACCTCTTGGTCCCACGTTCCTCACACTGAGCTCAGTTTGCTCAGCTAAATGGCTGATGGAGGATGGGACACAGAGCTTCTCCACTCTGTGCCAGGCATCTGGGCTGCTGCGGTGATCTGAGAAACACGCTGGGGGGTTCCCCTCGCAGTAGAAATAGCAGCACCCCGTCCCTATGCCTTGGGGTGTGGCTCCGGCACTGGTTCCATCCTGAGTGGGAGCCAAGGAGGGCCTCTTTGCTGCCTGGCTTGCTTTTGCTCCTGCTTTCCTCTCTGACTCACACCCAGCACAGTGGCTCTGGAGACTGTTGTCCCTTCCTCAGAAGAGTCAGAGACCAGGAACGAGTGCCTTTCTGGGGAGCATAGGGAGGGCAGACTCTCTCTACAGCACAGAAAATAAGTCGTTTGGCTCACATGGTTTAGTTTCCTTTAGCAAATACTTAGGGCATATCTGCTCTGCGCTGGTTCTTGGGGCAGCCTCCGGGGAAACAGAGAGAGGACAGAGCTTTAAGTCAGGTGGAAGGGGTTTCCTGCGCAGGAGAAAAACCCAGAGCTCCATGTCTTCCGCCTGAGAGGTGCTATAATGAGCGTGATGCTTTAGTTTTATAACCAGACCAGGACATGTTGGATGGTAAGAGTGTAAGCTACTAACAGTTAAGCCAGGACAACGGGTCTGATCTGGGGCTCTCCTGGGCATCCAGGATGCATGGCCACATTAGCCGGACTACGCAGAGGGTGCAGTGTTGTGGGTAGCAGTCAGCTCTCTACAGCCTGGAGCTAAATCCTTCAGGGGCTCCCCTGTGTGTTCCATGCTCCACCCCATACCCGCTCCCAGCATCAGCACCAGCCTGCACAGAGCACCATGCCACTCCTGTGAGGAGCGGCCATGGCTCTGACGTTCAGATATAATGCCCAGGCTTCTGCCTTGGCCACCGTCCCCAGTTGCGCTTGATATTCCGAAAGCAATGTTGGGCAGTGAGTACTCTTCTCAGATCCTCATCTGTCTCCTCCATAAAATGGTGCTCCAACCTACAGAGGCTTGTTGGGTCTGGGTTGACCACGAAGACCTGTTTTAGACATACATCTTTTTTTCCTCTTAAGGTCACAGTTAAATGCCTGAATTTCAGTTATACTGTGCCATCTGTGAAAAAGTCTTACTGAGTTTGGACATTGGTTTCCCCACTCAATGTCCACACACAGTGATGTGTGAACATTAAAACAGATCTAAAATCATTTCTCCAGCTCCAATAAATATTTCACAAGTGCTAACTATGTTCCAGGCACTGAACTAGGTGCCATAACACACTCAGGCTCTTTTATCTTAAGTTTTACAATATGCTTGTGATGTAGGCTATGCTAGATCCCTTTTACAGATAAGGGGAAACAAATTCCCCAAGTTCCACAGCTCAGAAATAGCGAGACTATGTCTGCCCTCAGATGAGGAACAGCTTAAGGCAAAGATCCAGATGAAGGTCACGCATTCTGAGACTGGACTCATGAAGGAATTTGGGGATCCAGGGCCAGGATTAGGGTGAGGCAAGTGAGGCCACCATGCAAGTGCAGGGTCAGATCCTGTCTTTATTTAAAATTTTGATGTTTTGTTCATCATGATGTATTTTATTTTGCATTAATTTTGATTTTTAAAGGGACCTCACTCAATGTTATTTTAATCTTTTTTTTTTTTTTAAAGATTTTATTGGGGAAGGGGAATAGGACTTTATTGGGGAACAGTGTGTTTTTCCCAGGGCCCATCAGCTCCAAGGCAAGTTGTTGTCCTTTCAGTCTCAGTTGTGGAGGGCACAGCTCAGCTCCAAGTCCAGTTGCTGTTGTTCAGTCTTAGTTGCAGGGGGCGCAGCCCGCCATCCCTTGTGGGAGTTGAACTGGCAACCTTGTGGTTGAGAGGACGCGCTCCAACCAACTGAGCCATCTGGCCGCCCAGGAGCTCAGCTGCAGCTCATTGTCATCAATCAAGTTGTGGAGGGTGCAGCTCGCTGGCCCATGTGGGAATTGAACAGGCAACCCTGTTGCCCAGAGCTTGTGCTCTAACCAACTGAGCTACCTGTCCACTTGTGGGGACAGAGACAGGAGTGCAGTTTCAGGCTCTCGGCCTCACGTGGAAAGGTGCTGGCTCGAGTAGTAAATGGCCATCAACTGTGATTAGATGGCCATCAGCTGTGGCTAGTTGGCCGTCAGCTGTAGCCAGTGAAACTTTGGCCACTAATATAACTGCCGTGGCTACGCTAGCAGAAAAACGGGAGGCTAGCAAGAAGATGGTGGCTGAGCTAGCAAGCATGGACTGCAGCTTGCGGATTGCAGAGGGGCGCAGATTGCAGTTAGCAAGTGGGTTGGTTGGCAGAGAAGTGGACGGCAGGCTGCGGATCACGTGGCTCCTGCTCCCTGTGTCTCCAACCCAGCCTCCTGCGAGAATATAGTGGTATGACGCCCCTACCTATGGCTCCGTGTGTGTTCCTTTTTGGCCTCACCATATCCTGCGTTCTTGTGTGGGGAGTGGGAGCAGAGACCCCGCATGACAATGACACCACTCCATTGTTATTTGAACCTTAATTATTGGATTTTGGCACCCTCTTAAATTTCGTGCTTGAGGTTAGTACCTCAGTGGCCTCACCCTAGTCCTGGCCCTGTGGGGACACCTCTATGATGCAGAATTTGACCTGATATACAACATAGTCACCCACTGCCCATCCCCCTTACCCCAGGCCATTGTGGATTTGTATTAATAAACCACATGGTCTGGTCTCAGGCCTTCTGGGCTCCAGTAATTTGTACAGGCTTCCCTGTCTCTGATAACCCTGATCAGTACCCAGCCCTCTCCTCCAGCCAATGCCTGGTCCGTGCTACTAGGCACTTGGGACGTGTTATGACATATGATTTGTATAATAACCCCAAGGGTGTTTGTTTTTAGCTCATGCAGTGTCTTGGAGGACAAATGCACACATTCCTGTGGACTTTGTAAAATGCTGATAAACACTTCTAGACCTTGTTTCTTCTTGGTAAACCCCTTCTTGACCTATGACCTCCATCCCAGCTGGGACCCAGAATATTAATGGATGCCATAATTTCCATGTGTTGAGCACTTACTATGTACCAGGCACCATCTAAGGGCTGTGCATATGTTCACCCAGTTAACCCTCATCACAAGCTTATCGGGGGCAGATTACCATTAAGTCCACTTTACAAATGAGAAAATTCAGGCACAGAGAGATAAGCAAGCCTTGCAAGGCCATGCAGCTAGTAAGTGGCAGAGCTGTGATTTGAACCGGGACAGGCTGGCCCTTGGTCCCACCCACTCCCCACTCCTGGCTCTGCTGCTGGTGGGCGATGAGTCCTTCCTTGGCACGTTGAGGAGAGCCTGGGACAATGTCTTATTTTACTCTGGCGTGGTGTGATTATAAATGACGCTAAGCTCGTGGGGGGAAACTGTAAATTGCTCTGTGATGGGCTGAATTGTGTCCCCCCCAAAATTTGTACCTTAAAGGTGACACTATTTGGAGGCAGGGTCTTTAAAGAGGTAATTAAGTTAAAATGAAGCCATTAGGGTGGGTCCTAATCCAATAGGACTGGTATCCCTATCAGAAGAGGAAATTTGGATACAGACAGGTAGAGAGGCAAGACCATGTGAAGACACAGAGAAAATGGCCACTCACAAGCCAAGGAGAGAGGCCTCGGAAGAAACCCACTCTGCTGACACCTTGATCTTGAACTTCTAGCCTCCAGAACTGTGAGGAAGTACATTTCTGTTGTTTAAGCCACCCAATCTGTAGTCCGTTGTTATGGCAGCCTGGGCAAACTCATACATTCTCCAAAATATATTTCCGAGGTGAGATACAGAGACACCACCCACCAGCTCTTGGGAAATACGGCCTGGGCTGAATCTTGCTGCCACATGCCTTGCTCCTCATTTGAGCTGCTTCCAATGCTCCTCCAAGACACAGAGGGAGGAAACAGTCATATGTGGTCACATTTCTACTTCTGATCTCCCTGGCGTGCGTGTTCTCTGCCCCTTCCCAAAGCCCCCTTGCCTTGGCTGGAATTACTCTGCCATTGGTTGCCGGCCCATCCTTCTTTCACACACTTCACCCAAGGCTTACAGTTTCACCTTCTGAAAACATAGCTCTGATCATGTGTGCCATGCTCCTGCTCTAAAGTGTTCCTTGGCTCCCCATTTCTCAAAAGGAAACACATCAGCAGTCAGTAGGACATGCCACTCCCATCCCTTTCCATCCCCATCACTGGAGTCACTGGAACACAAAGGAAATTACCTGCTATTCCCCACATGTTGCTCCCGTTTTCCTGCCCCTAGACCTTCGCTCACCCCATCCCCTCTGCCTAGCACACCCTTCTCTCCTTTTGCCTGTGCAAGTCCTACTGATTGCCAAGCACAGCACAAACTCCACCTCCTCTGTGAGGCCTTTGCCTCCTGTCAGCGGTCCTCTCTCCCTTTCCTTAAATCCCACCACACTGTCTCTCATGCCTCCTAAGTTCTTTGAACCTTACATTGTAGCTATTTATGTGTGTGTGCCATCCCAACCCCCTCCCACATTTGTAGACCTCCTGGGAACCTTCTAGAAGGGAGGCAGCACGGTGGCTTGGGAAGGGAAAGGCACATAGAGCTGGCGAACCTGTGTGTTCACGCCTCTCTCAACCACATGTTAACCACGGTGGGATAGGGACCCTTATCTCTACAGCGTGATTGGCCAGCACATAGAAGGTTAGGAAATAACCAGTGAGCAAATGGGCAAATCATCTCCTCTCTCTGCGTCTTAGTTTCCTCATCAATAAAATGGGGATGAAAATAATGGTGATAATCATACCACCTTACAGGATAATATTGGTGAGAAGTAGTGTGTAAAGAAGACATTTCTTTATAAACATTCTTTGAGTATTCTACTAGAAAGGAGACATCTCTGTCAAGCAAAACATTCATATCCTATAAAGCCCTAATGCTCCACTAGGTTTTCTACTTTGGCCAATAATAAGTGTGTGATGTGTTCAGTTACTCTGCTAGATGCTGTCATATTGAATCCTCCCAATAACCTTAGGAGGGAGATGCAGATATGTCCCTACATTATGAAAAACCAGGGCTCCCAACTTGCCTGAGCTGAGTGCAAGTCTCTGCCACACAGCCGGCCTCAGAAAGTCATCTGGGCACAGGGAACTGAACTGGCTTGGAAGGAGGAGGACCAGGAAACTGAGCCTGGATGGGTTAAATGGACGGTGCCTCCAGCTGGGGAGTCAGAGGGATTTCCAGGATTTATTGCGACCATGATTCCCCAGCTGGGCTGGATACAATCTTGCATCTTGGCCTTTGTGGGCCTGGCCGGTGACTCTGAAGATTTGGAATTTCGGGGCCTGAGCTGGCAGTGGTCTCCCTGAGCCAGGAGTGGGGTAGCTCTGATGAGTAGATAATTAGGACGCTTCTTTCAGCTGGAGATAAAGTCCAGAGCCTCACTCCAGCCATTATCCTGCCAACCCTAATAGAGCCAGATTGATGGATACAGCGCGGAGGGAATTTGGAACATTCTTGTGTACACTATATCACACTCAATAACCGCCAGTGCACAATGTGGGACTTTTATAAGCCATTACAAAATCCATTTTGAAACATCTCTGGGTGCGACAGCCAGCTGCAAAGCATCTGAAGTATCCCTGACATTTGGGCTTTGGTGGAGCTTGTGAGAATGCGAGGACTGGAGAGCGATCGCATCGCGCGCGCTTGTACAAGCCAAGAGAACTCGATCGTAAGGGAAACAGATGCTAGCATTACAACCCACTGTACATCTTATACTGTATTTCGGCAAACACACTAATCCTTCTTGTTAGACAAGAACAGAAACCCCCCAAATGCTTTCCATATGTCCCATTGTCTTTCTGGCCCTTTAATTCTAACTCAAAAGCCCCCAACTTAGCAACCTTCATATTAATGCTAAACATATTACATCAGTTCTAACATTGATATGTTTAATATGAATACAATTAAAGTTGCTTCAACATAATCCCGGTAAGATAAACAGCATTGCTATTATTATAAACATCCCTGCAAGATCTCTTGTAAAATATTATCAATACTAATAGAAGACCCCCCCCCCCACACACACACACACACACACCGATACTCGGACTAAACAATGCCACTGCCTCCTTACTAATAACAAATCTGTCCAGTGATTTAAACATCAGTGCATCCAATGTAAACACCATTAGAACTAATGTAAAACAGTTCCCCGGCCCGGCAAATCTTCAACCAGAAAGTTACTGAAGAGAAAGAACAGTTTCCTCGGCAAGAATGCATTACAGCCTGCTGGTGACATTTGCAATAGATTACTTAAGCCCATAAAGAAATGAAAATTGCAGGCCCATTTTGAGCCAGAAATGATGAAATTGGAGAGCGCGGGCTAAGTAGAGTATGGCACAGAGCAGCTTCTGCCCAGGGTTTGCAGGCCCTGTGTGGGTTGGAATGCACCCTCGTTGAGTCTTTGTGTGTACGTGGCTGCAGACACATCACATCCTTTTGGTCTCAGTTCCAGTCCATGGTCCCCACACGTGTAGGCATGAAGCTGAAGACAGGCCTTTTCAGACCTAAAGTGCTCGCTCACAAGCTGGGGTTGGCTGAGCATGAGCACGTAGGTATGTCCTCCCTATAATGGCCTTGCTGGGCCAGCGTGGCCCAGAAAACAGTCCTGTGGTTTCTGCCTCAAACGGTGGAGCTTTTCTTTCTTTCATTTACTTTACAGAGAAAGCCAGAGCTTCCAGGAAGAGACCTAGCTGTCTCTCCAGAGTCAGAGCAGGAGTATATTGTGTTCATCCGATTCTTATCTTACCTATAAAATAAGCAGACAGACCCCCACACCACAAGCCCTGGCCACGTTCACAAGCTCTTTTCATTCTTGCCTCTTTCCCTCTTTCTATCCTCTTCCGTGATTTACTGGCTCCTGACCTCTTCTTTGTATCGCCCATTTCTGAAAATTTCTTGGGTGTGGTTCTAATGATTCCATAGTTGCTCTTTAAAAAAAAAAATCTTTCACACCCACTTCTGCTACTTACCCCCAACTCATCAAGCTCTGGCTTTGGGGGCTTCTGAAAGGTGATCCCAGTAAGAAATAGCTCAAAACCCTCAACCAACGGCAGGAGGTCCCCACACTGCGTGGTGAGCTGGAGTTCTGACGACCTCTCAGGGCTTCCTTAGGACGTTTCCAAAGCAGCCGTACCTTTGTGGGCGGGGGAGGGGGGCTCTCTGACGTCTACAGTGTCCTCAGAATGAGAAGGTTCCATTGTCAGCCAGAGAGAGGAAAAGGAAATTGCCCAATTATTTCTCCCCCAAATATTTCAATTGAAATATCGCCCTTAAACAATTTTCACGAAAAAGGTAAGTATTCTTTTCCATTGATGACAGAACTTGTCAATTACCAATGAGTCCTCATTTCCTTGGTGTGACTGTGAGAACAAACCTCTGTATGTGTCCTTCAAAAACATCACGTTTCAGTATTCATTCACCTGGCACTAAGAGTTAGTTCAGCGTTTCCAATCTCAGTACTAATGACATTTGGGGTCAGATATTTTTTTTGTTGGGGTGGGGGTGGGGAGGGACTGTTATGTGTATTGTAGGATGTTTAGCCTCATTCCTAGCCTCTAACAACTAGATGCCAGTAGTGACTCCCTGGATGTGACAAGCAAAAATGTCATCCAGACATGGCCAAATGTCCCCTGAGGAAACAAAATCAATCTCTCTCATTCTCTCTCTCTTCCCACTCTGAACCCGCCGCCTCCCCGCCATACATATACCCACCGAGAACCATTGAGTCAGTTGGATGAATCAAGGCATCTGACAAACGAATATAGACAAACTCAGAAGCAAATTCTTGTTCCCTTATTTACTGCCTGTGTCGTCTTCTTGGGCAAGGAACTTAACTCCGTCTGAAGCTCAGTTTCCTCATTGGTATGGTGAGATGGATGATATGCGTGAACCAGGATGTGGGAACACACCTAAGTCTTCTATACGTCAATCCATGGAGGTTGTGATTCTCATCTGTGTCCTAAATCCAGCATCTCCTCCTCAAACGAGCCTGTGGAGGCCCAGAGCATGGACAGGGTGCTCTCATTTCCCCAGAGTCTGGAAAGAAGGAGAGCTGGAATTCCATTCCAGCCAAACATCATATTATTAATGCTGGGCAACTCTTTCCTAATAAAACCCCACACCATGTAAACACTAGTATAGTTTTCAATTTGTACTCAGATTAGATGCCAGGAGTGTTTGGTTCCATTTTATTTTATTTTTTAAGCGAAACCTTTACAGTGGATTTGAAAGCGAGCTATTTTCTGCCTCTCTGGAGAAGTGTAAGTTTTGGAAGGCGAGTTTCCCTGGAATGTTTCAGCTTCAATCAGGGTGGATGGAAAAAAAAAAAAAGAAAGCTGGTTAAATCACATGATAGAATTTCTGGACCCAGATTCATCAACTCAGTTAGGAAGTGCCCTATGGAGTGAAATATGCACAGAAAGGAGGCTTTGTGTCATTCTAAAAGCTATTTTATGTCCTTGGAAAAACAGGTGGGTGTTTATATTCGTACCCTTTTGAGTGTTCTGTTTTAAGCCTCACACACTGCAAATGTATCTTCAAAATCACCCCAGGGAAAAATCTTCCTATTGGGGAGGAGGGCATAGTTCTCAACTCCCCGCATCCTCATGTCTGTGAAGTACAGAACTCACATTATTACTGTTACTCTTGGTGCCAACAGCAAAGACCTCACATCCATTGAGCATCTTCCTGTTGGACTCTGGAAATCCAAGAATGAGTGGTAAAGTTTTCTACCCTGAGGGGCCCACCACCTGGCAGCGAAGGTGAGAGGACAGATCTCAAGGGAGAAGAGACCCCAAAGGAGGCTCAGCCTAGACTTCCTTTTTCCTACGACAAGGAATTAGGTCTCAGGGGGCTACTTGGAATGGAGAAGTGGTTCTCATTCCCGAAGCTCTGAAGATAGCTGAGCTCTAAGCTCTCCTGAGAACCCAGGGACCAAGGCACAGAGGTTCCTGTTACAGAGGAACCTGAGACCAAACTTCCTGTGTGCTTGACAGTGTGTTTGCAAATGGTGGAGACTCTGAAAGAGGGGGTGGGAGGGAGGGTGGTGAGCTGACCTGTGGGGGTGGCTGACCCAGTGCCATTGTCACTGTTTAGGGAAAGGGGCTGGCAGAAAAATCAGTCCTGGGGGAATAGGCCACTTCCTGCCCAGGGCTGGTCTCCTGGAAAGTGATGAAATGCCCAGCAGGGCCTCAGCCTTCTTGGTGAACTCACCTCCCATCCATTCCCAAGCACCTGGTAACCAGTTCACAGACATCCTCTGAGCACTATTCTGTGTTTGGACTGGGCTGCCTTCTCTTCTCATTCCAACTGACCCTGGGTCAGGCCTTCGATTCCTCCAATTCCAATGACCATTGCAATTCACTTCTGCAATGGATTCCTTCAGGTTTATCTCCAGCCAAGACCTCTTGGTGGAGCAGCAGGTTGGTCTATTCACCAGCCTCCTGGAAATCTCTGCTTTGAAGCCCCTCAGGCACCTTTGCCTCCAAGGGGAAGCCTCATCTGAGCTCCCAGCAGAGATAGGGGCTTATCTACTTGCCATCGTACTGGGCATCCCCCAGCTTGTCTTAGGGTTTGTCTATTTGTGCATATCTCCACGTCACTGTGCATACCCAGAAGGAAGGAAGTGCCATGTCCGATTTACTTCTGCTGCATCAAGACTTAGCCAAGGAGGTGCTCAATGAATTCTTCTGAGGCAAAGATTCTTTATTGATTAGGGCTCTGAAAAGAAGGCAGTGCCACGGGAAGGGATCTTATACCCACAAATGAGTATATGCCAGTGTATGAATTTAAGAAAATCTGTGAAATTAAAGCTGTCACAAGTGAACCCTGACAAGTTCCACCTGCTTTTCTGGGACAAGGAGGTTTACAAAGCATGGCTTGCATCCCCTTCCTCCACCCTACTCCTTTCCACCTGCCACTGGAGCATACAGGCCCACGGTAGACACCTTGCTAAGGAGGCTGTGGGCCCAGGGCAGGACCAGACCTCCCTGAGTTCACGTTCATTACTGCTGAACCATCTCTGCCCTTTCCCTCAGGGTACAGTGAAGAACGAGGAGGTGGAGGGGGTCAGTGGGCATTGGTGCTGATTGGGAAGACCATTTCCTGGCCTTGGTGACTGAAAAACGATGTTTAAGCGTCAAGGAAGGAATCATAAGGTGAAAACACATACCCCCCAGACCAGAGGAAAAGCCTGAACTTGCCCCACAGCAGGAAAGGGAAAGTTGATTGAGTCACTAAGATTCCCAGGACAACTGGTTGGGATTTGACAGTCAGTGGGAGTAAGGAGCCAGCAATTCCTGCCAGTAGTACTGGGCCCAGAGTCAGAAGCCACCGGTTAGGGGCAAGAAAGGTCTTTCAAACTAGGCCTTGGCAGAACACCCAGAGAAATTATTCGGAGACCCTCAGTGGTGCTTTGAGAACTTACCTCTGACCATGAGGGCCAGGAATCAGTCTTTGCAAAGCAGAGGTTTGCAGGGAAGTGGCTCTCTTGGTTTGCTCATTCTCAGTACCATGCCTCTGCATGCAATTGCCAGGAGGGCAATACCTATTTGTAACAATTCTTAGGTGTGGTGGTAGAGAGAGTCTCTAACTACAACTAGGAAGACAGCAGAAAGGTTTTTACTAGGAAGGTTGAATTCGCACTATTGAATGAAAACTAGACATGTTCCTCTATAACAAATATACATATATATGGCATTTGCTATGTGGCAAGAACTCTTCCAAGTGCTTTATAAATATTAACTCATTTAACCTTCAAAACATCTCTATGAGATATGTACTATTATTACTGTCATCCTACAGATGAGGAAACTGAGGAACAGAGAAACTGAGGAAACTGAGCTCACCCAGCTCAAAGTGGCAAAGGCAGGATTTGAACCCAGGAAATCTGCCCAGCATCCATGAAATTAGTCAGTGTACCCTGCTTCCTTATATCCATGATAGATATGTATGCATAATACATTTTCAAGATGGGATTTAGATATTATCTCCCAAATTCTTCCTCAGTAAAGGATTGATTAAAAGCTTTAGCCAGGTGAGCCCAAGTGTTCAGAATTTACACAGGTTATGTGCGGGTTTTCCTTCTTTGTTGGTGGACCCTCCTTTGTGGTTTCATCATTCTTACCAGCTGGAGTCTATACCCCCTTTGTCTTAGGGTGTTTATTTTTAGCTTTTGAAACCTGGCATTCTGCTACTCTGCTCACAGAGCACTCTAAGTCCCAGATCATTTTTTCAGTGATATAGTATGCCTACGGTCTGCTTTCTCCAATTTCTCTGAAAAATATCTACTACATGCTATTACAGAATGGGTTTTCTCTGTGTTTCATAACCTTGAACTTCATGTTTTTCTCCAGTCATGACATTCCATGTCTGACCGATTGTCTCTGTTTCCCATGTGCCGTAGGTGCCGTGGGTGCCATGGGTGCCAGTGTGGATGATGTGTCTGTACCTCTGTGAGTCTGCAGCCAAGTCCCTGCGGTGAGTCTGGGGATAGAGCATGCCAAGGACAGGTGGGTGTGGGACCAAGGAGAGTTAAGAACAAGTGGGGACCCATGGGGCACGTCTGCGCCTGTCTGTTATCATATCTTATCATGACTAACTTCTGGAAGTGATAGCTGCTGCTTCACCTTGGTCTTCCACATCCCATGCAAGTTCCTCTTGTGGCCAAGTTTCTCCTGGAACCGTACGACGAAAGGGATTCTGGGAAACCTAATTCCAGCTTACCTGACTTGGCACAGCAGAATGAAACATGCTGTTGTGCTCTTGTAAGATTTTTCTCTCAGCCACATTGGTCACTGCTGGGTTGGAGTGAGGTGGTGCATAAGTAAATAATCAGAAGTCTACCTGTTGAGCATGCCATTGGAGCAAGAGTAGTTGGATGGATGATTTTAAGATAACTTCTTCAGCTAAGATAGCTTGATGCATCCCCCCACCTGTACCCTGATGTGGCTGGCCCTGAGAATGGGGCCATAACTCTTGAGATCTCTTGGCTAGAATGCCCTTTTCTCTGGAAAGTGCTGGAATGAACACTGCCAATGTCTGTCTCTGTGACTCGGAGTTACTGAGAAAAATTTATCTTGAGGCTCTGCGTGTCGAATCAATACGTTTATCAAGTGGCCCAATCATGTATCTTCCTATGAAGGTATATACCAGCTCTTATTTGGTCAGGAGCTCTGATTTAAATTAAGTAGAATAAACAAAAACTTGCCGAGTGGCTAATAGTTAGAATGTTAGCAGCTATGATGGCATGTCCAGAAAGCTAAATCTCTTCCAAGACTTCTCAGTGCTTCTACAATAGAGGTGAAAGCAGGACCCTTCAGTCTTTGTCTTGGGTATTTCTGTGAGCACCGAGGACCTCCAGATCTTAAAGCCAGGAGGGACATGCCAAGAGGGCTCAATGTGTGCCTTCTAGAACGTGAGGCTGGCATTCAATTTCCACCGGTATAGAAATGATATGACTCAAACCCCTTGCCTGGTGCCAGAGAAACCAACCATGCCCCACCCTCATTGTAGGTATCCACTTTGGAAGCAGGCCTGAACCATAGGTAGAGGGGAGAGGTTTTATACTGGGCTCAGCTGTAGTGTTATTATCCTGGACAGGACTTTTTAATTTTTAAAATGAGAACATTCTTGTGCATTAAAGTAACTGGAAAACTTATTATCCAGGAATGCCTGAAAAGGTTATGGGACTGACTTGTGTGCCCCTGCCCCACACACACACACACACACACACACACACACTTCCCTGAGGGTAGAGAAAGGACGTTTCATTGAGGCCTTGTTCATGAAAGGGGTGGGAAAAAATAAAATTGTGTTCTGCTTGTATCCATCAAATCTGCTCATCATGTAAAACAGTTACCCTTGCACTGCTTTATTCAACTTTGTGCAAGATGAAGGATCCATTTGGCTAACTACACACCATCTAAACCGGTAAGGTAAACTCTCTGAGCCTTCATTTCTCAGTGCAGGTGTGGACGGCGACAGTGAATACCTCACAAAGAACTTGTGTGCGTTTGAAATGAGACCATGCTAGACATTTAGTGGGTGCTCAATAAAATGAGGAACCCGAGTAGCAACCTCACTTCCTTTCATGGGCAAGGGGGCTCCCCAACTTACACAAAATGATTTGCTGCGTCTGGGACAAAACCTAGTGATTAGCACCATTTGTCATGTTGACCAAACAGCAATAAATGGCTCGAGTGCAAATTAAAACAAGCATTCTGTACCCACGGCTTGCTTGTAATGCTTGTCGCATCAGGGTTGGGGTGTAAACAGAGGAGTCAGACCCCAGGTCAGTGCTCTGATTTTGGGTGGAAAATGACTAGAAGTGACCGTGTAACTCTTTATCACGGAGGATCCATTCACACCAGCCTTTGGGGTGGGTCCACCTGGTTTAAGGGGAAAGGTCTAGAACTCTGGGGCAAGGAGGGTGGGCTGAGACACACACTCCTTCCGTGAGCTAAGGTTCATATTGGTTCCACTTCTTGGCAGAATGCCTGGGAAGCAGCAGAGTGGTGTGGCAAAGGGTGTGGGCTTTGAATTCCAACCACCTGCTTCATGTCCCGGCAATGCTGTGTGGTTTTCTGATAAATGAGATGGTGCCTGTGTAGAGCACTCAATAATGGTTCTTCTTTCTCCATCTTTTCTTCTTTGTCTTCTTCAAAATTTTCTGCAGTGCTTCCCTTTATCTTTCAGAGGCCTGACTCCTCTCAAAGACTCCTCTCTCACTTCCTCCGAATTTGGGCTCCCCCTTAATTGATGTTACTTTGGTCCCTGAGCCCCTCTGTTACTGGTCTTGTTTTTTTCTCTCCTGCTGCTTTCATTCACCCTCTTCCTGTCACTTTCTCTTCCTCTCTTCTCACCTCTCTCCTCCTTCTTGGTTTCTCCCCATTCTCTGCTTTCACGTGCACAGAGGCATTTTCTACACAGATATTTTTTCCTTCCATTTTCCTGGGCCATCTGGCTGCATTTCCAGGCTACCACCAGGCCAGCTCCCAGGGGAGAGGCAGGAAAGAAGACAGGAAGGAGAGCAGGCCAAGGAGTTGCCAGCGTACCAGAGAGACAGGAATTGTCTTGGGAATTCCACGACTTGATATCCTTCTGTCCATTTTAACCAGGACATGACCTGCCTATTGGGGAAGACAACTTCTATCTCAGATACTCAATCAATTAATTGACACACACACACAGATAAAATATAAATCTTAACAAAAATAAAAGCAGAGCTTAAACATCTCCATCCCTTGGGCTAGGAAAAACTATCCTCACATTTTGGCTTCTCCCTCTCCCTCTCTTTTTCTGCCTGTTATTCTCCTGGAAACAAGGATGGCCCTTTGTGGAGCGTAAGCAAGGAGACAGGTCATTTAGGATAGTTGGTGGCCAGGACTATTGCTTCAATCCCCAGTCCTCTTTGCCTGGCACTTGCCATAAAAACAGGCATTGCAAATTCTGACTGCAATGCAGTTGAATCGTATGTGTGGATATAGAGATAAGTAAGGGCTGTCTCGTTGCCCATCTGGCAAGGTGAGAGTTGGTGTTGTAAAGATTAAATGTGATGACATATGAGGAAGGCCTAGAGTATTACCTGGCACAGATGAGGGCTTCACAAATGCTAGTTTCCTTTACCTTAAATGGTAGACATACTGAGGAGTCACAACTCATGAGCTCACGGCAACTCCGAGGTGGGAAGGGCCTCCCACCCAATGTAGAAACCTGATTCCTACGGTGTGGCCTGAGAACTACAGGTGCAGGCTCTGCTTGATCCCTCCACTGACGGGGAACTCAGACCCTAACTCCCATGGAAGTTTTGGTTAGCTGTCATTGCTAGAAGGTATTTTTTTACATCTCATTACTTCTGCTCCCCTAGACTTACCGCCAAACTTATCACCAAAGCTAGAGCCACAAGTTCTGCTTGTTTCCCCTTGTGGCAGCCCTTCTTAGCTCTGAGGCCACTTCCTGTGACGTTTTGGTGTCCCTTTTTGAGAGTAGACATCTACAGTGTGCTCAGGCACATCTTAAATGACTCAATTTCCTGACCGCTGACTTTCGTGGTGTCTGAAAGGTAATGTGATACAATCGAAGTGTCAGGCAGAGACAGGGCTGTGTGGGGAAAGCTGTGTGCTGACTCTGGCAAGTCACTTCTCGGCCTCTGTGTCTCAGCTTTTTAATCTGTACAATGGGGGTATCAGTGACATAAGCAAAGTGCTGAGCACAGTGCTGGGCCCATAAGAAGATAGTAATCATTGCTTTCCTGTCGTGCTCTTCTGGACACAGATGATTGGCCCACATCACTCTCACAGTGTGACTTGGAAGGGAAAATGGCACTTCGGATTGGTCTACATTGGACCCCAGCAGTGGACAGCACTTGCTTCTGTGGTTCTGGATCTACTTCATCAACCATCAGCTTGTGGCAGCTTTGGTTTGCAGTATCATACACGTCCCCAGCCCCACCTCCCTGCTGGGTGGGGAGCACGTGTCATCTTTGAATCATTTTGTGTGAATAGAAATTTCCCTCCTGTTAGAGTCAGTTCCATTCACCTTAGGACATAATATTCCAAGCACAGTCTGCACCCACCATTCCCTTCTTCTTTTCTGAAGCAGTTGAGGTAGGGTGGAGAAAACCACCAGCGTTCGTTTAGCAAACAGGATTGCAGACAAGCTCCTCTCTCGGAAGATGAAGAGTGCTTAATTCTATCCATCCAAACAACGGATAAATCCCAAACGTGAAAATATTATCAACAGGCAATAGAAAAATTACAGCCACAAATGAAAGAAAGGAACCTGGTCATCCTTTTCCAACTTTCCTTTCATATTCACTTGTATTTGTACACTTATTTGGCCCCTGTGAGTGTCAGCCAGGTGGTAGCAGGTGCCATACGTTTACAAAAGAAAAGACTACAGAAAAACTTTGTATTGAGAAGACTCTATCCATCGACTTCATTGTTTCTGTCGGTAAAAAAAGGTGTCAGTAAATTGGCCACAGCTCTTGAATTCCTTGGTCCCTTTGAGGAATGCCACTTCTTTGGAAATACTGACAACCTTTGTGTCAGGGAGGTCTGTGCAAATTCTTTCAAGCACTGCCTCTTAGACGCTTAAAAAAAGAAGTGACCCTTTCCAAATCTTCATTCTTTCCACATTTGCATATTCTCTTTTTGTAATGGCCTTCATTTGCATATATTTTTAAGGTAAGAGGTCATAAGGATTTCATGTGGCAATCTTTAGTTTTTCACTTATCTTCATATCGTAAAGAGTTCTTAGTGCTACTGCAAAATCTTTACAATGATCATTTAAAAATGAATATATTACTTCACATGGATGAAGAGTACTGTATTAGGTTTCAAAAATTACTGCAAATGTATAGCTTAATACAATATAAATGTATGATCTCACAGTAGTGTAGGTTAGAAGTCTGGGCCTCACAGGCTAAAATCAAGTGTCAGTGGCCTGGGGTCTTATCTGGGAGAGAATTTGCTTCTAAGTTTACTCATGTTGTTAGCAGAACTCACTTGCTTGCCATTCGTTCGTTGCAGGGCTGAGGTCCCATATCCTTGTTGGTTGTCAGCTGGGGCCAGCCCTTAACTCCTGGCGGCTTCATTCTGTTTCTTGCCTGCTGGCCTCTCCATCTCAGAGCTCGCAATGGTGCATTGAATCCTTCTCATAGATGGACTCTCTCTGACTTCCCCTCTGCCCCATTTCTCTACTCCAGCAGGGAAATTTCTCCGCATTTAAGGGCTCACATAATAGCCCTGCGTCCACTTAGAGAATCCAGGATAATCACTCTATTTTAAGATCCATGTCCTTAATTACATTTGCGAGGTAAATCCCCTTTTTCATATCATGTAACATATTCCTAGGCTCCAGGGACTAAGGACTGGACATCTTTGGGGCGGCATTATTTTGTTTACTGCAAACACGTAAGCTAATCATTACCTGTTGTTGGATACTGAGACAGTTGGTAGGTGTTTTATTTATTCTTTGTTTATTTTTATAGATAACACTGCAGTGAATGCTCTTGTCACTTAGTTTTGGTGTCAATAGGCCTCGTTGCTTAGATTAACTCCTAAGGGTGGGATTACTAGTCAAAATGACGAACATCTTCATAATTTGGTATTTATTACCCTAATGCTTCCCCAAAGAGTTGCACCTGTTTATATTACTACTGGTTTTCGGTTGAATCTGTTCACCTCTACCTTCTCCTTAGCTGAGTGTTAGCACAAGCTGTAAAATAAGATCACAGAGTGTTCTATTAATTGTGCATTTTTGTCTCCCAAATAAACTATAAACAAACAAGGAACAAACAAATTTGAAGACAGGGACCATTGTGTCTCTTACCCTGAGACAACATCTCAGGGAATGCTGAGATCTTAGCTGAAGGTCATGGGTGTGCTTGATCCAGTGTATGGCAGCTTGTGACGACTAATTGTGTACGTCTCTTTCTAACTTTGCATTCAGTGATGACAAGTCGGTAGCTTAAATCAGCCGTGATGGGAATATTTACACCGTGGAAATTGGCAAACACTACAAAATAATGTTACTTTTTATTTTTCTTGAGAGCTATTGGTTGATGGGTAATCAATGTGTCTTGGGTTTTGTAGTTGTCCTTGGGGTTCTAGGAATTCACTTTTGGTGTCAAACAGATTTTGGAGAGCACAATTTGAAAAGGAATAAGAGGGAAGAAAATATTTTCAGACAGCAGCCTGGTATAGAGGAACCAGAACAGATTTGGGAATAAGACAGACATTGTTTCAAATACTGGTTCCACAAAACTATTAACTTTGGATTTGAGGCAAGTTGACAAACTTCTCTAAATCTCAGTTTCTTTAACTGAAAATGAGGAAATTCCATGTACCTACCTCCTAAGGGATTTGGGGTGATTAAATAATGCATTGATATAAGTAATACAAAAGGTATACAAACAAAAATATAAGTTATGATAGTAAGTATAAATCCCTGAAGTGGTTGTCAACTCACTCCTATGTCAACTAAATAAGTGGCTTGATATTTTACCACACCAAAAATGCTGTTATTCCTACCTTACATTTGGGCTGCATTTGCAATATCCAGAGATGTAATGGTTAATACATTCAGCAAGAATAAAGCCTCTAATACCCATTCTCTTGCTCCAAATTCTAAAGGAGATTATAAATTGAGGACCAAGATGCATGTCTCATTTGCATCAAGGCCCTGGGTACTACCTGAATTAGTTTTCTTATTTCGCAACCAGTCATTTATTCGAAATATTAATTGAGCTGCTACATTTTGGGTAGCAACAATACCCCTTTTATTTCTATAGCACTTTAGAGCTTAGAAAATCACTTCACACCCATGATTTTATTAAAACCTCATAACAACAAAATGAGTTAGGTATTGTTATCCCCATTCTAGAGATGAGGAAACTGTGGCTCAGAGGAGAGAAGCCACTTTTCTAGGGAAGCCCAGCTAGTAAAAAGCTGTGATATCAATCATTCCTTCACCATGAGTAAGAACAAGTATGCCTTGTTCACCACGTGAAAGCAAAGCCACTCACTTGTGTCAATTAATTTATAATGATGATTAATACTTGCACAGCATACTTGCTGTTCATGGAAAGAATTCACAAAATATTTCTTCAGGTACTATCTCAACTGAGATGCATGAAAACCTATGAGGTACAAGAAGGAAATATGCGGCTGAGACAGAAGAAAGAGGACATTGACTGATATAACTTGGGTTTCCTAGAACGTTGAGTCAGAGGCAAAGCTCACGTGGCAATGTTTCATTGAGAAGTAATCCAGGGAAGCAAAAGTGAGGGGAAAAAAGGGAAATGAGACAGAGAAAGAGGAAAAGCAAATACAAGATGATACTTTATTAAGCTGGCTACAGCTTCTCAAGGATACACAGTAGGTTGCTTGGCCATGTAGGAAATCTTAGAAAGGAATAACTCTGACTCGGTCCACTCAGGATTTCCTGTCTCCTGACTCTAATGATGGACAAAATCCCTCTCAAGGGCATTCACTCCACATTTCTGGGCTGTGTTACTCACCCCTTCTGGTCAGTCACGGGGGAGGCAGGAGCATTCATGGGCAGGTTAGGTTAATCCTGAGGCGGCTCTTACTGCGGTAAGCACAATATAAGCCATGTTGAAATCTGGCCCTTGCTGTGGTGGGGAGAGTAAGGTGATTGTCAATGTCAGGGGACAGTGTGACTGTGACTGGACGGCAGCTAGGTGGTTTTGTGACCATGAGCATGTTAGCTTTCAATGGAGGACAGGCAGAAATGAGCGGACCTGGCTGGGCCACACAACAGGTTCGAAATATATAAACTTTTTCATTTCATCGGTACCATACTTCTGAGAGACAGATGTTGTTCTTCCCAATTTTTCACACGGGACTCATTGAGGGTAAGAGTTGGGATGGGGACTAACTGCAGGGCTACAGAGCTGCACAATCTGTGCTCTTTCTTGCTTAATTTCGTAAAGTATGAATTGCTGTACTTCATTATTTTTGTTAATTTTTTTTTGCAAAAAGAAAATTGGAGAATTAAGCATATTTATTTCACCCATATTCTAAAGTCATAGAAAAAGAGAGTAGTCATCACACTGCTTTCTCTAAGTAGAAAGGTGTCTCTGAGATTCTTGCTCCTGACCCTCGTTGGGACCCAGGGCCTAAGTGTAGATAAGCTCTTGCTGGAAGTCCCTCGCATGCCCTTTGCAATCATTACTGTGGACAGGCTCTTCCTGGGGCTCAGCTTCCTCCCTAAGCTGTCTCTTCTGCACATGCTCCCTGGCTCAAACAATGACAATGACCTCACCTAGGATTCTGCTGCCATACACCTTCCAGATTCAAGAATCATCATTCTAAGATGCTAATCTAGCTAAATCACTCTTCTCAGAAAAATACGTCCATTGCTCCAAAGACGAAGTCTGAGCCACTCAGCTTCCATGATTGAGTTCTTGATTTCCCTTCTCATCTCAGCTCTTAGAACACGTCCACTGCACAAATTTTGTTGGAACATACTGAAAGAACGTTCATGTATGTTCATGCTTATGTGCCCCTTTTCATACTGTTTCTCCTTCTGAAATGCTTTTTGCCTTTGTCCTTTGAGAACTTCTGTTTATTCACCCAAACTCTCCTCAAATGTTTCCTCTTTTCTAAAGTCATCGATGGCTCCCCTGTTCAATCAAACCAAAAGTTTCAGAATTTATACTTTCCTAAAGCTTTATTTATACCCCATCCAGTAACAATGATCACAGCATCTCATTATATATTTTGTTCATTTTAGGTGCCTTTTTCTCCCTCTACTCGGGCAGGGACTATATTGCATTAAACTCAGTACCCATGGTGCTTGGTGTAGAGAGTGGATCATATGAGGAACTCAATGACTGTTGGTTGACATGACTTAAGTCTCTAGATTCATCCTTGGGTTGTCTGGCCCTTTAACTAAAAACAGATGCTTGTGAATTGCCATTTTTGCATTTTGGGTCCTAAGACTCAGTATGCATTAAAAAAAAAAAAAAAAAAAAAGAGTCCTCACAGATGCTCAGTGGTTACTCCAGCACCAACCTATTATTTGATGTATCTTTCATCCCAAAGACCTTCAAATCCACTGCAGATGTAATTTTAATTATCAAGTGATCACTTCTTCACCTTAAGGTTACATAGCTATTTCCTTGAATAGTTGACTAAATATAAATCCGCACATGTGAAAGGTGAAACTGTATCAAGCAAGGCAAAGAAAAACTATCCAGGGGCAAAAATCAAACAGTTCCAGAACTCACACGAGAAGGACACACGTTCCAGTTTCAACTAGTTACAGTGGAGAGACTTCACTGAACACACAGAACAACCAATAAAGGCACCACAGAGGTCACTTCTTAGCAGTAGGACACCAAAGACAGGAAGGAAGAAATGGAAATACACTTTTGTAAGATTATTACATCAAACATGAAATAATAAAACATTTTTTCCAATAGAGACAAATACAAACTGTTATAGGTTAATATAAAGATATATAGTTAAAGCTAACATGACCACTGAAAATTAAGCACTGGAGGAGACAAAATGTAATACAAAAGCTACTAAATTAACCCAAAAGAAGGCTGGAAAAGGGGGATAAAAGGGACAGAGACCAGATGGGAGAAATCAAAACAAATAAGAAGGTAGGTTTCAACCCAAGCTTATCAATAATTTATATTACATGTAAATGGTCTGAACACTGCAATTAAAAAGCAAAGATTGTCACACTGTGTTAAAAGGCAAGATACAACAATATGCTGTCTTCAAGAAACACACATTGCATATAAAAACACATAACATGAAAAAAAGTAAGACGATGAAAAAAATGTACCCTAGACTAAATATGTTAACACAAGGAATAGTACCAGGGATAAAAAGAAATGCCTTCTAATGGCAAAAGAGTAAATTTGTTAGGAAGACCTAACATTTGCAAATGTATACACACCCAACTACAGAACTTCATGAAGTTAAAACTTTCAGAATTAAAAAAAAAAAGGAATACACAAACTCATAGCTATTATTACAGTATTAAAGACTTCTATCTAAGTAATTGGTAGGATACATGAAAAGAAATCAGTTATATTATAAAATACCAAGCAACACTATCAACCAAATTTACATGATTGAAAATCATGGAACATTACACAAAATAATGGAAGAATACACCTTTTAAGTACACATGGAACATTCACTGATATCCGCTGTATTGTGGACTACAAAATGATTGAAACCCACCAAGGCATTTCAATCCTACATATATTCTCTGATCTCAGCAAAATTAAATTAGTGACCAGTAACAAAGATACCTGGAAAAATCTTCCAATTAAAAAAATTAAACAACACATTTCTAGATAACTCATTGGTAAATAAAGAAATCACGAGGAAAATTAGAAAATATATCGAACTGAATTATAATTGCAAGAACCTAATATTTGTAGGATGCAGCTAAAGAAACACTTTAGAGAAAATTAATAGTTTTAAATGTTTATATTTAAAAAAGAAGAAAGATCCATAAGTGTTGTGAAGGGTCTGAGATTTTCCCCTATTTGCAAGCTAACAAATGAGCTGCCACAGTTTCAAGAATGCTGGCAGAAGACATGACACTCCTATATCAGAAACAAACAAACAAAAATATGCAGCAATAGCAGTAACCAGAGTATCAACATTTGTGATAATTCTGGAGTCCCAAATCCCATAGGACGATGAAGAAAGGGTCAGATGACACCCAACCATGCAATGAGTTGCATGACAGGAGAAGAAACCCAAACTTAAGAAACCTGGATCTTTTATAATGGATAGTAGCTTATGTGATCTTTGCTCCAGAGGGAGACATAGCATTTATTATACTGAACAGTAAACACACCTGCCTTTGCTTTGGCAGGAGACACTATATTCTCCACGACTGTTTGCCATACAAACATCCTGGAAAAGATAGTCCAGAACCAAGGCAATTAGTGCTTCTGCTTGCAAGATAGGCAGAAACATGAGACATCCATGGAGAACTATCTTCAACAGGGTCTAAACCAATTATCTAAACTTCCATTTTAAGAAATGAAAAACAAGAGTATATTTAATCCAAAATAAGCTGAAGGAAGAAAGCAATAAAGGTCAGAACAGAAACAAGTAAAATAGAAACAGACTAAAACTAGCAAAAAAAAAAAAAAAAAAAAAATTAAAAGCTTGCTTTTTGAAATGATCAGTAAAATTAATAAACTTTAAACTTAAGTGATCAACATAAAAAGAGAGAAGATGGAAATTATCAACACCAACAATAAAAGAGGGGCTGTCCGTACAGATCCTATGAACATTAAAGCACTAATAAGTTTATATTATAAACGCTTTTATGGAAATAAATTTTACACCTTAGATACAATGAGCAAATTAATAACACACTATTAGATTTTTTTATTGCTGCTGTGACAAATTACTACAAACTTAATAGCTTAACACAACACACAAATTTATTATCTTAAAAGTTCTGGAAGTAAGAAGTTTGAAATGTGTCTCACGGGGATGAAATCAAGATATCAGCAGAGTAGCATTCCTTCTGGAGGATATTTTCCAGCCTTTAGAGGCCACCTACATTCCTTGGCTCATGGCCCAGTTCTTCCATCTTCAAAGACAGCAACATTGGACCATGTCCTTTTTATGCTGCCATATCCCTGGTTCTCTTTTCTGCCTCTCCCACTTGAAAGAACTCTTGTGATTGGATTGGGGCCACCCAGATAATCCAAGATCATTTTTCCATCTCAAGATCAGTATATTAGCAACCTTAATTTCACCTGCAAATTTACTGCCCTTTGCTATGTAACACAACATACTTACAGGTACTGGGATTTTGATGTTAGCATCTGTGGGAGGCCACTGTTCTGCTTACAAGAAGCAGAGCAAGAAGAAATGCAACAAGAAGAAATAGAAAATATAAATAGCCCTACGTTTACTTAAAAAATGCATTAGTGATTAAAAATCTGTTCACAAAGAAAAGTCTAGGTACAAATGGTTTTTCTAGTGAATTCCATTAAACAATGAAGGAAGAAATACCAACTCTACAAAGTGTTTCATAACATAGGAATGAAGAGAAGACTTCTTACCTTATTTTATGACTCCAGTATTGTCTTAATATTAAGACAAAGATATTAACCAGACAAGATATTAAGAGAAAAGAGGCTAGTATTTAGAGAATAATATATATGGAAACTAACCATTTGGGTTTGCCTGGGGCTGTCCCAGCTTTAGCACTGAAAATCCCATGTCCCAGGAAACCTCTCAGTGGCAGACACCCTACACAGTATCCTTAATGAACACAGACACAAAAATCCTTAGCAAAGTATTAGAATGTTGAATTCAGCAATATGTTCTAAATGTAGTACAATGTGTCCCAGTGGAGTTTATTTCAGTAATGTAGGATTGGTTTAACATTCAAAAATCAACAAAGGGCATTTAACATATGAAAAATGAATGAGAAAAACACATAATTTTCTCAATAGATATAATACAATAGATATAACATAAATAATATTTGACAACATTCCACACTCATTTATGATTTAAAAACTCTCAGCAAATTAGGAATAGAAGGTAATTTCCTCAATTTGATAATGACCATTTATAAAAACCTACTACTTACATCATAATTAATTGTAAAAGATTAGAGGTATTCTCCTCTAAGACCAGGAACAAGGCAAGAAAATCACCACTACTGTTCAAACTTGTACTGATAGTCTTTTAAAAATATATAACAGATATCTATAATAATAAATACAATAGTAATTATAACAAAATATATGAATGACTTCTACACTGAAAACTACCAAGCATTGCTGATAGAAATTTTAAAAGATAAAAAAATAAAAAGAGGTATACCATGTTCATTGATTGGAAAAATTAATATAGGGTTTCAATTCTCCGCAAACTGATCTATTGATTCAGTGTAATCACAATAAAAATGTCAAATCTATTTTTTTGTCAACTCTAAAATGTACTTGAATACACAAAAATCTAGAGTAGGCTAAATAATTTTGAAAAAGAACTAACTACCTGGTACTTAATATCAAGCTAGAATCAGTATAGCATTGTGTCGGCATAAAGATAGACATATAGGTTAACAGAATGAACTAGGGTATCCAGAATATGTGGTTGATTGATTTTCAACAAAATGATCAAGGAACTCCAATGGGGAAAGGATAATTAGACAAACAGCCCCAATTTTTAAAAATGTGCAAAAGCTTTTAACAGACTTCGCAAAATAAAATACAGGAATTATAGGAATGAACAATAATGACATAACAACATTAACCATCAGAGAAATGTGAATTGAAACTTCAATGAGATACTGCTACACATTTCACTAAAATTAAAAAGACCAACAATATTAAGTGTTGGTGAAGTTTTGGAGCAACTGGGAATTCTTATACAGTGCTGGTGGGAATGTAAAATGGTAAAAAAAACACGGGAAAACTCTTTGAGTTTTTTTCTGTTTTACAAAGTTAGACATACAGTTACTATGTTGACTTAGCAATTCCACTCCTAGGTATTTCCCTAAAAGAAATAAAAAAAATATTTTTCTTCAGGCTTGTAAATGATTGTTCATAGTAGTTTCATTTACCAGACCTCAAAATTGGAAACAATACAAATATCAACTACTGGTGAATGAATAAACAAATTATGGTATATCCATAAAATGGAATACGATTCTGTAATGAAAAGAAACAAAAGTACTCATGCAAGCAAAAAACATGGAGGAATTGCAAGAACATTATGCTGAGTAAAAGAAACCTTACACAACAGAATATAAACTATGATTCCATTTACCTTAAACTCTAGGGCTGGTAAAAGGAAGTGGATCAGTACTTCCTTGGGGCTGGGACTAGAGGTGGAAGGGGGCAAAGGAGCACAAGGGAACTTTTTGGGTTGATGGAAACGTTCTTTATCTTGAGTGGGGTTGTGACTACATGGGTGTGTGCACCTTGTCAAATCTCCTCAACCTATACACTTAAAATGGATGCAGCAGAAAGGAGAGTGTAGGTCCCCAAGCTTGGTACAAACTGAGTTGTCTGAGGCTGGAGGGGGTTTCTGACCACAGCTTAGCCTCTGCCACTCAGACCACCTCTGGTGCAGCCTAAGGGATGGGGCTGAAGTACAAGTGGGTGAAAATGTAAAAGGCTAGTCAGGGATTCCTCTGGGACAATGAGCAATAGGGAATTGGCGTTTATGACTTTCTCTGCTTGGGAAAGTTGGAGGAGCAAGTTAGATGGGGTCCAAAGCAAGGTAGACCTGGCAGCTTAAGAGCAGAACAGAAAGGCGGTCTCCAGAGTGGGAGGAAGAACAGCCTGCTGTCCCAGGTATAGTAACAGTAGAAGCTGTGACAGATGTCTGAACCCAGGCCTCAGAGCAGGCAAAGAGGTGAACAGCAGACCACCGCAGGGCACTGGAGAGACTTGCCCTCGGGCCTCCATGATGGTTGGTGGGAATTTGAAGGGGACTGAGAGTCTAGGGACAGAGCCAGAAAAAAATTGACAGCAGTGTTTACTGTGATGGAATGGTAGTTCCTAGCTGAGTGAGCCTTCGCCAACCCATATGGGGCAATGAAAGATTCTACTAAGAACAGGCAAACAAGACTGCGAGGCTTATGAAAACGACAGATTTGAAGCACTTTGAAAACACTAGGTGATAATTTAAATAATTAATGCACTAATTGATTTCAGAACAACAAAGCAGTTACTGTAGATTTATAGGGTCCCCCAAGGCGTAGGTCATATAACCGTATGGTCCAGCTACTGGTAATGTAAGTCCAGACATTGAGAGTATGCGTTAGAGACATTGGTATCAATTGTCAGTGGACTTGTATTTTTTAGCTCTTTTTCCCCCTTTTTTATAGGAGGCAATTTTAATATAAATCTACAAACGTTTCTGAGAACACTTGAAAATTCAAAATAAAAAATTGATCACTTACCATACAGAGTTTGAGAAGCATTGCCACAAAACAGAAGCTGGGAAACTATAGCCCACAGGCCAAATCCAGCCCATCTGTTTCCTACAGCCGATGAGCTAAGCACGTTTTTCTAAATTTCTTTTCTCTTATTTTTAAATAGTTTTTAAAAATCAGAAGAGGGAACCACACGCTTCGGTGCAGACACAGCCAACTCCAAGAACCACATCACACACAACCAGTCCTGAAAAAGGCACGGAAACGGCACCAAGGAACCCAGATCACAAGGATGCAAATTCCTTTGTTTGTTTTAAATTAAAGTTTATTGGGGTGACAATTGTTAGTAAAGTTACATAGATTTCAGGTGTACAATTCTGTATTACATCATCTATATCTCACATTGTGTGTTCACTACCCAGAGTCAGTGCAAAAGAATGAAACTGGACTGCTATCCGTCACCATGTAGCAAAATTAATTCAAAATGGATCAAAGACGTAAGCATAAGACCTGAAACAATAAACTGCATAGAAGAAAACACATACTAAAACTTATGGACCTTGGGTTCAAAAAGCATTTTATAAATTTGACTCCAAAGGGAAGGGAAATAAAAGCTAAAATAAATGAATGGGACTATATCAAACTTGAAAACTTCTGCACAGCAAAAGAAACCATGGATAAAACAAAGAAGTGAATTTTTTAAGGGAGTGGACCCCAAGTTCCTGGCACAAGAAGAAGGGCCTGAAGAAGATACAGGATAACAACCCCAAGGACATGAGTGCACAGGCTGAGGCCATCAAGGCCCTCGTAAAGCCCAAGGAGGTCCCAAAGGGTGGCAAGCTCAATCGACCTGTCTACATCGCTCGCCCCAAACTGGGAAATGTGCTGGTACCCATATTGCCAAGGGTTTCAGGCTCTGCCGGCCAAAGCCCAAGGCCAAGGCTCAAACCACGGCGCTGGCTACAGCTGCAGCTCTGCCTCCAGCTCAGGCCCAAGCCCCCACCAAGGCTCCAGAGTAGAGGCTTCTGTCTGCCCCTATGAGGACGGGAGGGCTGGTGGGACCTGGGCTGCTGTCTGCATGGGGCTGAGGTCCTCCCGTGCTATTTGTACAAACAAACCTGAGGCAGGATCTGTCCAAAAGAAAAGAGAAACAGAAAACTCTGTGCCATGTGAAAAATCAGGAAAAAAAAATCACATTTCAGTGTGCATAAATAAAATTTTATTGGGACACAGCCATGCTCATTCATTTACACATTGTCTATTGCTGCTTTCAACTCCAATAGCAGAATTGAGTAGTTACAATAAAGACCACTGGGCCCACAAAGCCTAAAATACTTACTCTCAGCCCTTTACAGAAAGTTTGCCTACACCCTACTCTAGAAAAAGTTACAACTCACAAGCCTGCATCCTGGTAACTCAGCTGTTTGAAAATCATCAAAATGAAAGTGTTTCTAGGAAAATTGTCTTTATAAGCTCTGGGCTGATCCCAATAGGTCAGCACCCGGTTCAGTCCCCCTAACTAGAGTCTGCTACGGTCTCGCTCATTGCTTTCCATTGGTGTCCCGTGATTGCCAGCACGTGGCTTGGCTCAGCACCGGCTCCTGAGGAAAACTGCCTGCTGCCTTTGTTGTTCTGGGCATTCCCATTCACGTTTTCACCAGGCCTGACCCTGCCTGGCTTGTAAAATCTGATGGGATCTCTGCCCAAGGAGGGATGGCTGAAGGCGGGGGAAAGTGCCACTCAAAAGAGGTGGTAACATCTGAGCAGAGGGCAGGCTGCACCAAGATGGGTGGCACCTCGTGCCTGCACGCCTGGGCTGTGATCGCTTATTCCTGGATTTCCTGAACATGAAACTCACACACAGCGTGAGACAACTCATTAGCATTCCCAGCAAAGTTGAACAGTTCAAGCTTCTTGAGAGTCCAGTGTTTCCCTAGGAAGAAATTTGCAGGGGGGATGGTGGCGCTGGGGGTAAGAGACTTCTCCACATGAGCAGGAACGTCGCGCTGGGTATCTTGGCAGGAGCTGAGCTCGGGAAACAGTTTCATTACCCATAAGCCACATGAGGAGGAGTAAGTAGATGGCAGAGCTGGGCTTTGGCTCTCGGGTGCTCGCCCAGTCCTTGGATGAGCAGGGAGGCGGCTGAGATGCAGTAGAAAGAACACCGTGCTTGATGCCAGAAGGACATGCCAGTACTTACCAGCTGCTTCATCTGGGGGCCATTTGCACTGCCTCTTGGAGCTTTGTATGTGAGGTTCTATCCAGTCCATGGGGCAGTTGGGAGGGTCACAACAAATAAGGCAAGGGAAGAGTTTTGTCAACTGCAAAGCCCAATGCGAATGTGAGGTGTGAATACAAGGCCACTGGTGAGAATCATTCCTTTGAGTGCCCTGCAGTGCCCAGGGAGCTACTTTAGAGTTAGGATAGAGCCAACGGTCCTTTGTATGAAAACCATTTTAGGACTTTCTTCAGGTTAAATGCTCAGGTTGTAAGGGACCTGAAAGCCCATCCAATCCCATCCCATCCTTACCCCAGCCTCTCTGGTATATGGCTTCCTCGCTGCAACATCCTTGCTAGATGATTTGCCAGATTCTGCTTACATCCTTCCAGGCATGGGGAGCTCACTCCTTGACAAGCCAGGCCCCTTTCATGTTGGCTTAGCTCAGGCCATTGGAAAGTTCTCATTATTGGGCTGAAATCCACTTGTTGGGCTTTTACTTATTGATCCCTTTTACTGTTTGTATCCCTTGGGTCCACTGAGAACAAATCCAACAAATGCAATCTCCAGCTCCATAAGAACCAATCCAATTTCCTTTATAAATTACGTGCACTTTCATAAGTCTTCACCTTTTTTTGTTTCTCCAAAACTAGCTACTGTCAAGCGTATTAGTTTCCAAACTCCTTAACACTCGTGAAAAATATCAAGGGCTCCAAATAACTGTTTTACGTGGATATATAGCTACTGATATTTATCTTATTAGAAACTAAAACCAATAAATTTAGAAAATTATTAATTCACTTAAGAATAAAAATAACAAGCCCATTACATATTACCATAAACAAAAATTTTTATGAAAAATAACTATGGAGTCCCAAAAATGTTTGGTGGGAAGAATGTCTTTACTTTTTCTCTGAATCTCTTTAATACCTGGCTTAATAGAAGACAGTGGGGTTTTCATATTGGTTTCTTCATGCAATCTGTTGCCATCTATTGTTTTGGTTGGCATGTATAAAGAAAATCTGGCTTCACATAGATATGTAATGGGAAAACGGGGGAGTATTTTAATAGCATTTTTAGATAACTATGGGTATGTCATGTAATCTTTAGAAATCACTGCAGACCTGTGAGAATGTTTAGAAAGGTAAATATACCTAAGAATTATTATGAAAATAATTTTGACCTCATCGACTCCTGTATCCTGATATTCCTGAAAGGACCCTTGCTCGGGCCCTCATTGGCTGGTAAATCTGATCCCCAAATTTACCTCTTGGGAAATGAAGTGTTCTGACTAGATTAGGCTCAAGGCCCCTTTGAGCTCTACCATTCTGCAATCTGATGATGGTGGAGAGCCCTGAAGGGGGGATGGGCATTTGGTAGCAATGGCAGGTGTGTGACAATGCTCCTGTGATAGTATTGCTGTGAAAAATGACTCACAAAGCTGAGGTGTCATTTCTTTTCATGTAGAGAAGGAAGTAGATAAGCTGGGAGTGATTCTGATACATAGGTACCCTATCATGTTGCTCTGATCAGTGATAATAATAAAAAATGTTAAAATTAGTTGTCTCTCTATAAGCACTAAGAAAATGCCCAGGTGAATGTGGAGATGTCATAGCTCTAAGACCCACCTTTACTCTGTGACTTTCAAACTGGCTCCCTGGGGAGGCCAAAGGCATCCTCGGAAAATTATGCATGAAGGATTTAAACCAAGTGTCTATTCTGGGCCATCCATACTTCAGGTGGATTGACTGATGGGTGGTTTGTTGCAGAGGGAAAAGTGGAATGTTTCCGTCTCCTGTATTTTTCTGTTCCACACGTAGACTTTTATTCTCAGGTGCACATGTGACCCCAGTGTGGCTGGGGTTGGGCAGGTTCAAATAATAGTGACCACATTCCCTTGGGTGTTCCTTCTCCATGCTGACTCTATTTGCCTATAGCATTTGCTTCAAGCCTGTGCTCCGGGCTGGTGGACAGTATTGTCTCCTGTGCGGCCTAATAGAACTTTCTGCGATTAGGGAAATGTTCTATATCTGTGCCGTCCACTATAGCAGCCCCTGGCAACATGTGGCTACTGAGCAAATGAACTGTGGCTAAGGAACTGAATTTTCCATTAAAAAATTTAATTACCATACATTTGATCCCTTTACCAAAAAAATTTAATTACATATAATGAAAATAGCCACATATGTTGAACGTTACCAAATTGGACAGCGTTGCCTAATCTTTTCCATGACTGAAAGTTCTCCATTTTTGATAGTACTGTCTCTTTCTCCTCACCAAAGCCACTGTTTGAAACTCACCTGGGTCGCCCCACTGATTGGTGGCAAGAATCCTGGACTGGCATTCAGAGGCTTGAGGGTCCCTTGTGTGGGGCCCATAGATCTAATCTGTTTTCTCACAGCTGCTTTGCTTTTCAAGAGTGAGTTTGTTAGATAATCCACTGGGCAGGTAGTTGGCCTCCTTAGCTGCTACCAATATTTACATTCCTCCATGAAACATCTTACTATTTATTATTATCTGAAGCAAGTCTCGGGGAATCTTCCCATCTTTCTGAGCTACCTTTTCTTAAAGCTTCTCCTCTCCCGCATTTGAAAATGTGTCTCCTTTTAATCTGAAGCTGATTTCTCTTCCTGAAGTATCATGAGGGTGGCCAGGTCCACTTTCCCCCACGGTCCTGTCTCCTTGATGTCACTGACAGGCTCCCCTGACCAGCCAGAAGGACATGCTGTGTCAATTCCCCTTTGAACTGCTGCTCTCTAACCAGGCAAGAATTTAGTGTCTGCTTTTGCCAAAACAAACATCTAGAAAGCCAAAACCTTTCTTAGACCCAAAGTGTTTTTTCCTTCTGATATGGATTCTGACATTTTATTAGTTGCTTTGGTAAGTTATATAATTTTGGTAAGTTATATAATTGCTTTGGTTGCTTTGGTAAGTTATATAATTTTATATAATTGTCCTTGTATTTCAAATCATACTGTGACACCCCTCCTTTACCAAAATGTCTCTGAGAAAACTGACTACTGAGGGAAGGGAATAAAAAGAAAACTAGCATTTAAATGAGCATCTATTTTACTTCAGGGCCTATTCTTAACACTCACCTAACATGATCTGATTTAATTTTCAGAACAACTGTGTTTTGCAGATGGGGGAGCAGAGACTGTGTGTATACACACACAGACACACACATAGTCCATAGGAATACACATAGATGCAATAAAACCAGATATTAAGAAAAGCAAGGGAATGAGAATATAGGATTTAAGGTGATGGTTACTATGTGTGAGGAAGGGCAGGGGAGGGAATTGATAAAAGGACTACGGAGTTAGATGAAGGTCATTGTCAAGGACCTAGTTTTAGTTTTGAGAGGTGGTTTCATGAGTACATGCATTATTTAAAATAACTAATTAAATAGCTAATGAAATAAAAGTGGGCCATGCAAAAACAATGACCGAAATGTGTCATGAACCACTAGGATTAATTCAGTGCTATTTACCTCTTGTCCAATAAGAACAAGTCTCTAAAGGTAGTTGCCACTGGCTTTACATAATAGGGCTTATTTCTCATGTACATAAAAATCTCATGAAGGTCTAGAGGCTCTCCTCCATCTTGTAGTCACTCCAACTCGATTATGTGGCCTCCAATGTCAGCAGGGGCAGAGAAGGACAGAAGAAACACACTGGCCTTTAACAATTTCAGCCTGCAAATACCATATGTCATGTCTGCTCACAGTTCATTGGCCGAAACAAGTCACATGGCCCAGACTAATTGTTAGAGAGGCTGGGAAATGTAGAAGAGGAAATAAATATTTAGTACTGTCTCTGCCATGATTTTCCCCCCTTGTTAGCATAAAGATGAATGATTCTGGGTAAGGTTCTATTTTTATCCATCCTTCCTGTGAGCTTTAGTGGACAAGGTAGAAACCTCAAAGCAGCTTGGGTTTAGAGTCAAACATATCTGGGTTTGGGTCTTAGCTCTCCACTAAATGACACAGGTAAACACGAGAAAGTCATGTTCCTTCTCTGAACCTGTTTTCTTATCTGTAAATTGGGGATAATAATCTAAATGTTACAGGTTTAGTGTAAGGGTGAAACTGGCCAAGGCGGTAAGGTGTCCACTAACACCTTGGAATCTCAGTAATTGACTAAATGGTAGCAATTATTACTATGCAAAGCTACTATGAGGTCATTGTTCAAGTTACTTAAATCTCAGTGTAGCTTGAGGGATTGTCAACAATATCTTCCTTCATCATTGCTTCAAAATAAAACCACCAAGCCCTTGGTAGTGTTGCTATCTTGAATAGATTCTGTCTAGAATGAGGGGGGAAGCATCTATGTTTGCCGGAAGACTCAGACAAATGAAATAGCTATCTTTTTTGACTGTAAGTAGTCTTAGGATTTGTATCCTCAGTAAAGCAAGTAAACATATTAACTCCAGAATGGTCTTCAGGAGACTCGTGGTATTTTTTTCAGAAACGCTGTTTTAGTCAGGATAAACAACAAGGGGATGCTGCCATAACAAACATGCCTAAAATCTCCAATGGCTTAACACCACAAAGTTATTTCTTACTTATGAGAAGTTCACTTAAGATCTAGGAGACTTTCTAAGCCATTTCCTCTCCACGTAACAGTTCAGTGTTCCATATGCAAGCAGTTCCCACTGTCCTGTAGCTACACTATTTGGAAAATACCACCTTTTCAGTTGACGTGGCAGGGGAAGAGGTGCTGGACGTTATGGTATTGGTTGGCTAGGAAGTGACACTTATTACTTCTATACACAACACATTGCCCAGAATTAGTCAGATAGCCCTGCCTGACTACAGGGGTGGCGGAGAAGTGAATCCTCCCTTATGTCCAGAAGAAAAAGAAAGCTAAATAGGGGTGACCACCAGAAGTCTCAGCCATACTCTGGTTCTCCCCAACTTTCACTATCAAGACTGTCTTTCATGAACAAGGACACAGCAAGAAAGTCGTGTGTATATAAGGCATACTACATAGTTCAAATGCATCAAACTCCTTACTCCTTAAAATCTTTCACATATACTGCTTCCATATCTCTGTTTATGTTGCTCCATTGGTCCTAGAATGCACTTTCCTTTCATTTTTACACTTTCAAATTCTACCCATTTTTCAAGGTTCCCTCTTAAATTCCTCCTCTTTCCTTATCTTCTCCTGTGTTTAGTTTTTTCACCTATCCTCCTACAGCACGTTAGCCTTCTCCTGAGATCCTCTGAGCTGTTTGTTTTTACTCTGTCTCTGTCTCTCTCTCTCTCTCTCTTTTTTTTTTGTTCAAACATTTGAATGAGCCAAAGACAGAGTAGTGAAAGGAACATGTGGAACTTGGAATCACAATCAAAACTTTAAGTCCGAGGACCAGGAAGTGTAACTGTATTCTTTACATGGGTAAAATTCTGCCTGCCTTTTAAAGTCACAATTTGGCTGAAAATCAAGAAGAATATGAGCAGAGAAGCAAGAATAACTTTTCAGAAGAAGCTCTGCCGTGGACTTAATGATTACACCACTTACTCAGGTCAGTCACTTCATCTGGCTGGATGTCTGCTCCACACGTAGGACAGATGACAATTGGCAGCCAGCTACTACTGGCCAGGTGGGCCAAACAGTGAGACCCAGCTCTACACCAAGATAGCAGCTCCTGGCAATCATGAAATATCCTTTGGAAAGTGCCATTCCTTAACCATCCAAATGAAATGCACTTGTTGATCATAGCAAGAGCTGGTATCCAAGTAGTTTGCTAAAGATGTCAGTGTTCTTGGGTTTCTTATACTTTTGGGGTCAGATGCAGAATACCTGCTGGTGACCAGTCTCTACATAGCTTTCTCAGGGACACACATTCTTTTCAGCAACATTTCCAATGAAGGTTTTGCTTCATGGGATGTGCACTTTGGAAGTGAAGCCTTTCTTGTTTCATGACGCTGTGGGATCCTCCCTTGTGAACAGCAGCAGCACGAGGTGTGCAGACCTAACCCAGTTTTCAAGACTAACACATGAAGAAATAAAAACCAATTGAACTTCCCCGACGTTCTGGGCACCGTGCCAGGGTGTTCACATACTTTCTCTTACTTAATCTTTACAACAGTCGTGTAAGGTAAGGGAGCGACTATCAACTCTATTTTAGAGAAGAGACTGAGGTTCAAAGAACTTGTGCCCCACATCGCACAGCTAGGAGGCACACCAGCCAGGCAATACATGAACTCTATATCAGATGTGGTCATGGTGGACCATCACATTCCTGGCCTCGTGTTGTCCTGTGTTAGGCAAGTGGATATGGTCAGGCTGGGCTCTTGTAACAAGATCACAACCCAGCATCCTCCTCAGTTGTTCACTGGATAATAGAACGATGCCTGCCTCCTTCAGAAGATGACTTAGCATCTGAGTGAAGAGCTTATGGTATTTTCTATAACTTCTATTACAACCTTCCCATGTGTTAAGTGCCTCACGATGTACAGACAATACATCTATATTATCTCAGTTAAACCCCACAACCGTATTGTATACAGGCAGAAGTTCCATAGGAGGAACCTGGCTCAGAGCAGGTTAAGGAGAGGGTTCAAGGGCCACCATTGTTTGGGGGTGGTTTTTGGACTAGAAGCACGCCCCTGCTGTCCAGGAGGCCCTCTTTGAGTAGCCACAGTCATAATGCTAAGAGCCAGAAGAGATGCTGCTGTAGACCCAGCCGCACGATACTTAGAAGGGCCTCTGCAGAGAGTGTCACTTTCTCCTCTGTCCCTTGGCTGTGAAATGGGAATAATAATTCTAACATTTCAGAATTATTGTGAAGATGAAATAGAGATAATGTTGTGTGAAAGCCTCCTGGCACGTAGGAGATGCCTAAATTAACATGAGTGGAAATATTAGCGGACTCTTCCAGATCATTTCTAGAAGGTTGGACAGAGACTGCTTTGCGCTGTCATCTATGGAGCCTAAATCATCATCACATTTACCTCAGTGGTAGGGGTAGAGGAGGAAAAAGGAAGGGGAGGAAGGAGAGAGAAAGAGTAGGCAAACCACTCAGGATGCCCCTTGCTTCTCATTTATTCCTTCTGGGTACAATCGTCTACAGGGCAGCTGGGGAGGGAGAACAGAATTCATTCATGACCTTCTCGGAGTTTTCCCCCTGGTCCTGAGAGGGGCGGGCTTTGCCAGAGCCTTGGGAAGCAGAACTGCTGAGCTCTCTGGATACTTTAAGCACTATCTGCCTTTTCACAGCCAGCTGACTGATAAAAAGGATCTTGACAGTGAACCCACCCCAGCAGTGGGTAGTTAATGGCACTTTCGGCTGAGCTCATTTCTGGCACAAGAAGCAGAGGATCATAAACCAGAACTCTAACCTCAAGATGGATTCGATTTTCCAGATAGGGATGGTGGTTTCTAAGCCTCGAGCAAGGACAAAGCCTCCTGCTTCCAGAAGTTCTGCTCTGTGCGGTGCTTCCCTGTTTGCAGAGCAGGCTCCTTCACATCAATGCTTTGATCCTCCTGGCAGCTCTGCCAGGTAGATGAACTGGTCGGAGATGTTCCTGCTCTTTCTCCCAAGAGGAACCTGAGGCTCGGAGAGGGTCAGGGGTGTGCCGAAGCTTGCACAGCTGGCCCTGACACTCCGCTTTAAGACCCCCTCGACAAGAATTTCTTTCCTGTGTGATTTTGTTTGCAGAGTAGGATTCCAGGAGATTTTCTCCCCTTTAATCAGTACTTCTGGGCCCAGTATTCTAAAATATGGAAACTAAGGCTTTAGAGAGATTATGTTCTGTGCCCCAAATCACACAGCTAGTAAACGGCAAAGCCGGTATTAAAATCTGGCTTCTTAATTGCCCTGCCAGTGTTTATCAAACAAGGATTGATTCCTGGTTCATTCTTGGGGAGCCTGGGATTACACTGTTGGAAACATTTTGCATTTTTGTTTTGATGATGATCTGTAAAATAATTTACCTGTTATACATTAAGTACTACTTCAAACAATGGCAGTGATCATTTGAAATGGAAAGATTACTTTCTGATATATATTATAAGACATTCGTTGCTTCATTTTGGGGACCCCAAAGTGGAGACTGTGTTCCGTGTCTGAGGTCATTTTCTTAGGGTTCTATGAGGAGGTTTATTTTTTCCACATGTAAGAGTTCACAATTGACCCTGAACAACGTGGGGTTAGGGGCCCCGACCCCTTGCACAGTCAAAAATCTGTGTATAACTTAACTCCCCCAAACCTTAACTACTAATAGTCTACTGTTGTCCAGAAGCCTTACCAATACCATAAACAGTCAATCAACAAATATTTTGTATGTTATATGTATTGTATACTGTATTCTTACCATAAGTAAGCTAGAGGAAATAACACATTATGAAGAAATTCATAAGGAGGAGAGAATACATTTATAGTACTGTATGTACTTATTGAAAAAATCTGCGTATCAGTGGGCCTGCACAGTTCAAACCCATATTGTTCAAGGGTCAACTGTATATATTAGACAAGTTTCAGTAATTCTGAACTGTGGGTCCCAGCCTCCCAGCTGAATCGTAGAATCACGTCTGCATTCTCTCCTTGAAGTACGCGAGTGACTACTGCAATCATTTTGAAGATGAGGATCGGAAGAAAGGTTTGCATTGGTACCCAGGTCCCAGATTCTAGCTCTAAATTCATCCAGGTAACCGCCTAAGAAAGTGAAAATGCCAGTTTTCTAGCCAGAGAATGACTAAAAGTCTGTCATTTCTCCCAAAAAGATCCAGAGGGGTACAGATTCAAAGTGGGTGGGACTGAAAATGAGGACTGTTACAAACTTCCCATTGGTCAGTAGGGGTCTTCCTAGCAGGAAAACGAAAAGGTGCTTCTCCCACCAGCTTTGGCCAGTCACCTGTCCTGAAGCAGAACCCTCTCCATCTCCAGGATTCTATAAGGTTTTTGATTCCCAAATTCCACTGCAGTGTTTACAGTTCTACAGCCAAACAGTCCCTTACTTCAGCTTTAAGCAAAGGATTGCAAATGTTTGCATCCACTTTCTTATCTGCACTGGCTCTCCCACATCTTCTACATGTGGTTTTCATATGGCTTTTATGAATGCCCGAAGTCTGTTCCAGCTTGTTCTAATGTTGCACTGTTTTAACTGCCATAACACAGTGGTATCAACAGATAAATCAACTAGATATGCTGAAAAAATTATGGGCAAGAATCCTGTTCTCTTCACCCGGCCTAATTCATCCACGAGAAGAATCTGCCTTGGGAGTTGCAGGGAGAAGAGTTATGTGGAGCACAGACCAGAAAAATAAGCCAGTCTAACGATCCTCTTATTCCTAAACTTCTGGACTGTTTTCACTTAAATCAATGGCAATTTTCTCTAGAGTTGCCCGTTCTCTGAACCTTGTGATTCCTCCTTGTAGAGTGTTTGCTGAGTTGCTTCTTATATTCAGCTGTCTTCTTTTTCTCGGTCATGATTTCATTTGCTTAATAGGACTTTCTGCTGTGAATCATGGTAGTTCAGGTTGCCGACTCACAATATTTTTCTATCACTAAGGATGTCCTTGTCCAGACCTCAGATTCACTCCTCTCGCTTCCTGAAAGGAGAAAGTTTCGGAAGGATTGTTAGAGCACAAAAGGCCTCTCTCCCTCCCCTCTGCATTCCAGGATCCAGGGCTTTCCTCTCTGCCTCATTCTCAGCATCTTATTTAGAGTCTGATGGAGAGAGTTGGGGAACATTTGCTTTGGGGAAATAGGCTCTGTAATCCTTGGTCCCTGAAGTGATTTTCAATAGGAAATCGGAATTCCTGCTCCATGTAAAATGGGTCTCAGATGCTGAGAAATGAGTATTTGAGAATAATTTATGATTTGCTTTCCATAAATCAGTGCTATTTTGCCTACAAATCATTTTGAGAACTGTATATGGCTTCGTAAAAAACTGGGCAGAGAATGCTGATTGTCCGGGCAGAGAATACTGATGGGGAATTGAGGGGTGTATGTTGATCCCTGGACCTGTCACCAATTAGTTATATGACTTTGGCGAGTTGCTTCAGGATTTTGAGTTTCATAGGGGGCTGTAAAATTATTAAATTACATTCTTCAACAATTAATTCATTAGTTCAACAAACATTTATTGCCTGCCAACTCTCTGCCAGTCACCACACTGGTCCTTTCCAACTCTGACGTGCTATGAGAACCTGATCCCATGACTGGTTACATTCTTATAGAATGGATTTCATAGAAAGGAACTACCCTCATTTCACATTTACTAGGAGTCAGTGAAGCAATTTTATTTGATCTTTGCACCAACTCTACAAAGTGGCAGCTCCATTTTACAGATGCGGAGCTAAGGCTCAGAGAGGTTAACTGACATGTACAAGGTAACATTTCTTCTAAGTGGTAGCACCTGAGCTGGAGCTCCGGTCTGGCTAGCCACTGACTCTCTGAGACGGCTAAACTTTTAACGTCCACCCTTAGTATTTTCAAGTGTTCTGAGACACTTGGGACACAACTTTGTTTTTTGGTAGAAATGGAGACTGAGTTGCCCTCTCTGATGGATTTCGCTGCTTTCTCTTACTGAGGCCGATTTCCTTCCCATACCTGAAAATGGAGCTACCACAGTCCTGTCCATGGGCAGAGGGAGTAGCTGGTTGGTCCCCTGTGGCATGGGCTTAGGGGGAAAAGCAGACTCTTCAGGCTGCTTTTCTACCTGGGGAAGGTACCTGAACTCCATCACAGTCTCTGCTCTGCCTTAGGCACAGACAACCTAGTAAAAGTGTAGGAGTTCACAGTTAGAAAATACCAGAAAGACAATTGTTTCACAAGTCAAGAGGGCAGGTCCCAGGGAAGTAAGTTTGCTCTGGGGCTGGGCTGTCGCCTGAAGCTCTGCACTTCCTAGAATTCTTTCTATTTATGTTTACATAGGAGACATCGGGGAGGAGTTAATCGCTTTGAGTTCTGAAGGGATGGCTTTAAAGTGGTGGACTTCAGATGATAAAATGTGTATCAGTCCGTTTAAGCACAGGAAATAGAAATCACTCTAGGTATTTTAAGCAGGCGAGGGTTTAATATAAACAAGTGTATGCTTACAAAATAGATTAAAGGCTGAAGGAAAAGGTTCTAGGTTAGATTTCTTGGATGATTTCCAAGCAATACAGAACTGACCCCCCCAGGGTGGCTACTATTTTTGAGGTGCCACTGGTGCTAGGTAGATCATGAGTGGGAATCGCCACCATAGCAATCACCGGACAGCAGAGGGCAGGAGAATGGCTGCCCAAAGCTGCAATCCAGGGTTCAGGAAGGCAGATCAAGAAGCTGACAAGTCTACCACTATTTTTCAATACCCAGAATGCCGGAAAATAAGCACTGCTACCTGCTGCAAGAAAATCACAACTTTCCTAAGCAGTAATGAAAACCAGAAGCCAAAGAAATAACTTCTGCTTCACTTCTTTTTCTCCAGTCACATGAGTGCATCTATTGGCTTTCCAACCCTTTCATATATATGAAAGGTGAAATAGAAATTGAAACACCAATCCATTTTTTCTCCCACAATGGGTAAGGGTAATTCTTCATAGAGGTCCTTTTTAGCACCACGTAAAACTCCAAGGATAGAAGAACTGCTTCCAAAGAAAGCAAAACCAAACCAAACAAAGCAAACCACTTAGACATCCAACACTTACTCCTGAGAGCAGAAGCCACCCCAGTAATAGAGACACTCCTGTTCTGTATTTATGTTCCCTTTGTCCCATTTGGGAAAGGCAAATTCAACTGTGCCCAACGCAGGGCCCAGTATCTTTCCTTGCTTGAGCCCCACTCAGCTGGTGTCCCATCTCACTTCAACCCAGTAGGAAATTTTCTCATCAAAGAAAGCTGAGTCCAGTGGGAAAAGTGCTATCCCTGTCTCCTTGCTAGAACAACAGATGGCAAGTGTATGTTCAGTGTCATTTACCACAGACCCTGAAACCAGCTCTGTCCCAGGTTCTAAGCTGGTACAGAGAAAATAAGACACTGCCAAGTAGGAGAGGTAGAACATTATGTAAATGCTACAATGGAGGTTAAGCCAGAGAGAATGAAGGCAGGAAGCACTGGAGGGCTAGAAGGCACAACTTCTCTTTGTGTAGCCAATCTGCTCTAGTTGCCCACATGGTCCTCACCTTGACACAGGAGTCATATTTTCCTTGTGACAATGGTTTGGAAGATTAAGGTGCTCTGAAAACTCCTTGCAGTGGGCAGCTTCTGAAATAGCTCGCCATGACCCCTGCCTCCTGGTATTAACACCTGTGTAAACCCCTCCCCTTGACCTGGTGATTTGCTTCTAACAAACAGAATATGGCCTATTGGAGGGAATATCACTTCTAAGATTAGGTTATAGTCCAAAATGTGAAATGTGCTGAGGTCCAGAAACCCTGGGTTAGAACTTGATGTTCCTTCACTGTCTATGGCCTTAGTTCCCCTGGTTGACCAGATTCCAGATTCTCCCTCTGACTTTTTTGCCTCCAGCCACTTGTGGTGAAGCATCCATCCCAGCCAGCACATCCTGCCCCACCCCCAACCCCAGCACACGTATCACCCCCAATAGACAACGTGGCTCTCTGAGACCATCCTCTTGGATCACTGTTCTCTAATGTCACCTGTTATGGATGGAAACACATTCATTCTCTTCTCTTCTACCTCCCCCAACATCATCTCTCTGGGGACCTGAGGGGCACAGGCAATGGAGGCCCAGTCCGGGCCTGTGAGTCGGTCCACCAGAGGTCAGTCCCCTTAACAAAAGTCTGTTTTCAGTTAGCCCCACACATGACGGCCTCAACTCAGACCTACTGAGACCTTTTCTGACAGTTTTGGGCAAGGACAAATGCATTTCCCAGAAGAACACAATGTAGCCAGGCTTTCTGGAGACACCAGAAAGACAAATATTAACATAAAAAAAGAAGAAACATGTACGAAAACATTCAAAACAACCTTTTCTGTTTGTGAAGAGCAGAAACATCCTGGTTACTTTTATTTCTTTTGAAAGCATCAACTCTGAGAATGACTTCTGCCCTCAACCTCGTTAGCCGATGGACGGAGACTATGCTCGGCGGTGAGTAATCTGAGGGGAGGAAGGGAGTTAATGAACCCAAACAGAAGACGCTGAAACAAGGCCCTCCTCTTACTGTTACTGGGAACTATGCTTTATTACGAGCTGTCTTTCCAAAGGTTTTTAATGAGCTAGAGTCCTGTTTTTATCTTCCCTTCCCGAGAGTGAGACAAACACCACGTAGCTGGGGAAGGCCTCATCTGTGCTCTGTGGTCATCTCATGTTCGTCCACGTCTGACGTCTGCTCGTTGCCACCTGTACCTTATCTGTCAAGCTCAGGGCCCCAGAGGTGGACCACAGAAAACAACCTCCCACTCAATGGCATGCTCTGCACTGACACAGACTTCAGTCCTGAGTCCATGCTGTTTTCCCCAACCTGGGAGGACAGAGAAGAAACTGGAAAGTTCTTACCACCTTTGTTTGCTTCATCCATTCTTTTATTTAATAAACACGGAAAATCTACCATATTGCAGGCTCCATGCTTAATGGGAGAGGTTCAGAGACGGCTCAGACACAATAGCTAACCTCAGCAAGTTCACGGTTGTTGGGATGGGGTGGGGTAGGGATGAAGATCAGAAGCAGTGACCACACAGGGGTTGGAGTGGGGAGCTCAGGGGTGGCCTCCCGGAACAGGTGACACATGAGTGGAGAATCTCGGCTCAGTGCCACTCCTTGCCTGTTCCTTGGAGCGCTTGAGAAACACTTATAGCAGAATTGCAATCTGACAACTTCCATCAAAAGTATACATACTTACACATAGTCAAATGTACTCTGCTTTTTAAAGACTCTATTTTTCTAGGGCAGTGTTAGGTTTACAACAAAATTGAGAGGAAGACAGAGATTCTCAGATATACTCTTAAACCAAGCCATCTCTAGCCTGGGAATTTACAGCATAGAAAAACAAAACAAAACAAAACCCACTAATACCTAATGACATGCATATACAGATTTTTTTTTTTTTTTTTTTTTTTTTGCAGCACTGTTTGTACTAAAAGCACACACCACACAATAGAAAACTAAGAATCGCTGAATAATCACACATCCATCTTATGGGCCATTTTGCAGCTATTTAAAAAGAAAAAAGAGAATGCAGCTCTATACGATGACTTGGAGGATTTGTGAGCTATTGTTGGATGAGAAAAGCAACATAAGCAAAAGTGTGTGCACTATGATGCTATTTTTGTAAAACAATGATAAAAATCTCATGTCTGATGTACATGAATATATAGGTGTCAAGAGAATTACATGTTTGCAGAGAAACCTATGAAAGACTGCACGTTAGATTCTGCTGGGTGTTTTCTGTGCATCTCCAAGTCCATTTCCCACCCTTCCCCACCAGCTGTGAGCCCTGCAGCCTGACCTCTACGGGCTGTGTCTGTGGTGCTGTGTGCCCTTTGGCTTCTGATTGGCTGGGCAGATGGGAGGTACCAGCAAAAGAAGAAGGAGGGAGGAAGGTGAGGTCAGGATATATTGCCATGGCTGCTTTCTTGCCAGTGATGGTGGCTGTAGGTATATGCCACCAGTGTCTGGTGGGTGGGTGGGTGGGGAGGCTCTGTGTGACCACTCTCTCTGTTTTATAATGTTTTGTGGGTTTTTTTTGCCTTTCAAACAGAGGCCTATCTCCTCTTGCTTCACCATCTTTTTCTCATTTTCCTTAACCCTGCTAACACCCCAAAAACTGTCCCTTTATTAGTCTCCTTGAATACTCTGTATGAGTGTGCTGTTTCCTGCAACGTCCCTGACTCCTGTGGTTGTTAACAGGGGGTTACTGGGGGAAGGGACTGCAGACGTGAGACAGTGATGGAGGGGAGAGGAGAGTGAGAGGGGGGAGCCAAGCTAGAAAGGAAAATGAAAAGACAAAGCAAAACACACTTGTGGAGTCCAGTACATTTATGTACAGGGGCATATGTGGAATGAAGTTAAATAAAATAATAAAAACGGAGAGGATTAAAAATACACTTGCCCCGTCCCCACCGCTTCTTTAGAGTCGTGACCCTGTAAAGAGCCTTGCTCTCCTTTTGGCCCCACACATCTTTCCCCAAGCCCAGCACAGGAAGCTCCTGGGGGCTTTTCCTCCTTGTTTTCACCCTAACTGAGCGTTGCGAAAGAGGCAAGGTCCCTGTGAGTGCACACAGGACAGGGAAGGAAGGCGCAGCTCTGGAGATGGGAACCTCCTGGGATGCTCCAGCCACAGCACGGCGTTCTCCTTTATGCTACACATTCAGCACGTTTCTCCCGGCAGCCTTTATTCACGCTGGTCATTCTGCTCGCTCCTTCAAAGTCCAGTTCTTACCTTCCCTCCCGCAGAAAGTCTCCCCAGACCTCCTCCTCCCTACTTTTCAGGAGGTGTTAATCATTCACATCCCTCCCCTTCTCTTCCCTCTCCCTATATCTATTGTCGCTGTTTTCAACTGGAGGGCATTGTTTGGTCTGTTGGTTTCAGGCACTGAAATGGAGTTCTTTGAAGGCAGACACTGGGTGTAATGTCATGCCTGACTTTCACACCTAGCCCACGGCCAGCACTCAGGAGTTAGTTACTAACTGCATCAGGTTGATGGACTGATTATAGGGATGTCCCAACGAACAAATCTCTCAGCCGAACCCGTCTACTTTGTCATATTTGTATAAAGACTTCTGAACATAGAGAGGGGAAGTAACATGCTGAAGTCGCAGAGCGAACCTTAGCAGAGCTGGTCTGGAGATACTAGCCCAGTGCCTGCTTCGAGGACACGCACAGCCTCTCCTGGCCCGAACCTTCTCCCTCTCTTCCCATTCATCCTCTCAGCCTCAGGGTGTCCTGGCTGGAGAAGCGTGTGGCTAGACGTGGTTCTTTCTCCTGAAGCCATGCTGAGCGCTGCATGGCTTCTCACTTGGCTCAGACTTGCTCCTCCGTGCCTGACAATCTCCACTCCAGGATGGCTGCTTTCTTGTCACCAACTAATTCTACAGGGAGAGGCAGTGGGGGGATGGGGGAGGCAGGAGAGAGTGCATATCGCCTGGGCCCTGACATGTTACACTTTCCAGAAACCTTAACTGAAGCATATGAAGTTGACGATCCTGTTTTATTTCAGGAGGGAGAGGGGCTATGCACTTTGCACGAATAACCAGAAAAGAAATGCTTACTCATCTTTTTCAGACTTCCAGAAAATTTACATTCCTTCTAATATTTGCTTGTTGCAAATATCTCCCTAAAGAAATGATGGCCCTGGTGATTTATGGCCCAAAGCTGACTGCTATCCAAAAGGATTATTAGATACTCTGGGCCTGAAAAATAAGTTTGTGTCACACACACACATGTATACAGACACACATTCTTCCTTTCTCTCTCTCTCTCAAATCTAGACACAAAGTCCACAGACTTTCCAGAGCTCATGATGCCAGTGTGGCATTAGAATTCATCACTCTGCCACTTAGTAAGACTGTCACCCTGGGGGTTCTGGTCCCTGAGCAAGAGTCATTCTGGGCTATACTTTGGAAACTGTAACTAACTATACAAATATGAGCTATTACGGGTAAGATGACTGTCTAGGTAATTCAGGAGGGAAATTCTCTTGTCTGAATTGAATAATTTAGGGGAAAACATTTTGACTTGAATCACCCAGATGATTACCTCAGTTCTCCAATTCCTATTGTTTATGCTGACACAGCTTTTGAAATTTGGAAAGAAATTCTGCCATGAACATGAAATTGGAAACTTTTTTTCTTGGATGTGACTTTTTGCAGTATCTCTGAGTGATCCTGCAAACTCTTTGGGCTGGCCTTCCTCTGACTAGAATTCTCAGGTTGGCCAGAGGCAAAACCCACCTCCAATTTCTTGGCAGAACCTCTCGTTAATCCAACCCTGCTCCTCTTTACCTGAAGGAGAGAGTGAGAGTAGGCATGCAATACCTTTAAACACATAGGGTGGTGCCCACCTTTATTTACTAGCTAGAGAAGAAAGTTATCTTGTGGGCAGTGTGACAAAATTGCATTGTGATTTCTGGTTCTCCAAAGCGGAAGAGGGAACACAATTCCTTCCCAAGAAGTCTTTGGTTTGGCAGTTGGGGTTGTTTGAGTTGTGATAAAGGCTAATATTTATTCAGCCAGCTTCCCAAATCTGACCTGCTACTTGGAATCTGTTAAAGTGGTGACCAAGTCACAGGCCTGTTTGTTATCACAGCCAAGAACCCAGGCTGGTATCAAATACCAGTATATCATCTCTCCAGGACTGGCTTGTTGAATCGCGTAGCAGGGGGTTTCCAGTTTAATTCACTCTAGCTTGTAGAAAGATAATGCACAAAATAATGAAATCTAGGAGTTCATTGGGGGTTTAAAGATCAGCTAATGGTCTTGTAATATTACAGACAAAGAATCAGAGGCCTAGAGAGAATTAATGGCTTCCCTGGGTTATTTGGCTGGTTAGTTGCAGAGTCATAGCTAGAGCTGCCTTGGCTAGAGTTACCATTTATTGAGTTACAACTATGTGCCAGGCCTTGGGCAATTTGCATTACACGTAACAGAAGATTCACCTTCAAATGGCTTAGTTTCTAAAGGAAACACACTGCTTACACAATTCCATGCAGTCCCAGAAGGGCTGGTTCAGTGGCTCAAGTGAGTGATTATACTGGAACCTAGCTTCTCTCTTTTCTTTCTCAGCCCTTGTCCCTTTGCATGGGCTCTGTTCCAGGAAGACTCTATCCTTCGGGTTGCAAGGTCACTGCCAACAACTTGGGAGGTTATAGGATCCAGGGTTCAAATTCAGTAGCTACTGGAAAGTCTGCTTTGCATATAGCTCCATGATAAGTCTCCATTGGTCCGGACTGGCCTGATTTGTTTTCTGTGTCCACTGCTGAACCAATCACAGTGACCAGGTGATGGATTATGCTGAGTCATTTAAGTCAATCAGGGCACACTCCTGGGGATGAATTCAAAACCGAATCCTTCTACCTCCAAATAGCTTAAGGTCCACATTAACCTGACTTTACTGTGTGACCATTTCAGTAATGTAAGTTTACTGTTCCACTACCTTCATCAATGCAGCTTTATTTTTTCAAGGACCTCTTGTCCAGAACGGTAAAAGTTGCAGATTACTTTATTTCAGGAATTTCTTATCTAGCCTTCACTAAAAACAAACCATTTAAATGAACACCAAATTTGGAACTTTCAATAAACAGCACCAAATGGCTGTTTATACTCCAAGACTCTTTGAAACTCTGCCTCAAAACACTTTATTGTCTACCAGTCCCAAACTATTATATCACGGTCCTTAGCTAATCCTCATTAAGCCTCCTCCCACTGAAAGCCCATCTTAAACCAGACTTTCAAATCTTACAAACATCCCAGCCTCGCCCAGTGACATTACTAAGACTCTACCATGGCAGTATTCTCTCTTCCATCAAGAAGCATATCCTGAGCTTTGTCTTATCAAGGGCCTATTTCGGTGATATTTTCAGGGAGTCAGCATTCAGGCTTAATTCCCCTCAAAATACTTTACTAGTCCAGTTAGGGTAGAGTTAGCTAGAAGGGAATGGGGGTGGGTGATGGGGACAACGAGAAAATGTCGACACGTACTCCACGTGGGGGGCTCCACGTCTGAAGAAATGGACCTGGGAGATGAGGCATTTGCCATTGCTCAGCTGGCATTTGCTTTAGGGAAGGGAATGAATGAGAAGCCAGATGAGCACTAGCATGAGGAAAGATAGCAGGGACTCAATTGGGAAGACATGAATGTATAGTCTTGCCCCCAAAGTATCCCCGCGGCAACTTCAAGGGGCTCAGGGCTTTAAAACAATGTTTTAGCATTAGGGAGAGTCCTGCTTTATTCTGGGGCAGTGGGAAGAACACTGAGCTTGGAGTCAGAGACCCCGGGTCCCAGCTCTAGGCTCCTTCACGTAAAAGTTGTGCAGTGCTGGGCAATCACAGCACACTCTCTCTGAGCCTCAGTTTCCTTATTCGTAGAGTGAGGATGATAAAACCCATCCAGTCCTATCTTGGAGATGAAAGTAGATAGTAGATATGAAAGGGAAATTTAAAATGAAGAAATACCATATACATATTCTCACTCATTATTAATTTTGTGAGCCATCCACAAATTCTTACTCTGCTGCTATTGTGACCTATTTGGCTAAATTCTGGCAGAATTTAGAATTTAGGTCAGCCACTAAGAAGGAGAAAAGCTAATTGCCCCCAAACAAGTCTACAACCTTGATCACAATGGCGTACTTCTCCTGACAATGCACAATTTCCCTATTTGTAGGGGACCTAGTTTCTCCTGCTTTAATTCCCAGGTTGGTCAGTAGAAAGAACACAGTATTTAGAGTCAGAGAAATAGGGTCCAAGATCTCTGGTATGACATTTACTGGATATCTAATTGTGGACATGTTTCTTAGCCTGTTGGAGCTTTAATTTACTTATATGGAACATGCATAAAATGCAGCCAATTCACATGGCTGTTGTAAGGATGGTATATTAGTAGCCTCTCAATACATGTGCCTGCATTGGAATCTGATATTTAGGTCACATTCTATGATGTTTTTGTGACAAAAATCACACCTTTGTGTTAAGTCCTTTTAGGGTACCAGTGACCCCAGAGAAAGGAAACACATGAGGAATTGTACCCATGTCATTGTGAAGCTAATTGATTACAGCAATAAGATGTTTTGTAATTCTGAGGATGAAACATCTGGTGATTGTTGCAGGGATAATTACTATCCTTTATAATTGCAAATATTCCTGGACATGACACATCCTGGTACTCTGGAATTCTCACAAAGCGGCGTGGGGTGGTTGAGACATCTTTTGTACATTTGCATTTCACGGGATATTTTTATATAGCAAAGTGTTTCACAAGGATACATAGTTCTTCTTCCCACACAAGAATGGTAAAATGTCCCTTCTCTTCATGGTTGCAGACTTTACATTCCTTCAACAGCCTGCTCAGGGATGCACATGAATGGTCTTCAATGTTGGAAGCAGTGTGGTACTGTCTGGACAGTTAGCAGAAAGCATGGGTCTGTCCGTATGACTCCTGGTTTGTGTAGGTTATTTCATTAACATGGTAGCTTAGATTCTTTGGTAGAACAAGTTAAACATTGTATTCAGCACAAAAATCGAAGAATCATAGAGAAGAACTTCCTTTTACTAGGGGCTCCGTGTTTGTCCCTTTACATGCATGGAGAGAGGACCAGGAACATGGAGCCTTGGTATTCTCTGGTTATCCTGGACCAGCTAAGCATAGCCCATATATGACGAAAGAAATTCTGACAGGAGGCAGGATGGGACAGCCCAATGGGGAAGGTAATGGTGAAGGGGTGGGACAGCATGGCATGGAGATACCCAGTGAGGAATGAGGGGAAGAGAATGAGAGAGATGGAGAAAAGGAAATAATGTCTAAAGAGGGTTTTGGTTTTCTTTGTTGGATTCTTCCAGATCATTGCATCGTTTCCTGTGGGAAAACCTAGAGTACAGATCTGCATTAATTTCTAAGGCTTTTAGAATTCAAAGCTGTTACTGAATGCAATTTCATGGAAATATTGGTCCATGTAAGGGTGCGACCCCTGGGAAGGTGGCTTATGGCTATTAATTCTTCAGGGAGATCCTCTCCCTCTCTACTTGGTACCAGCATGTGCGATATGCAGTCCTCTTTGAGGCAACAAAGACCAAGTTGATTTCTATCCCTACACAATGAGGGTGTAAACATCCGAGGGTCCAGCTATATGGATTCCTGTTAGACTCCTCGAAACCGTAGGCTTATCTTCTGTCACTCACTCGCCACAGAACAGCAAAATGAGGCCCATATTCATCAGACTTGGCAAATGCTATTGAAGTGAAAACTGGCTCTAGGGCTTTACCAGCCTCTTTGAGTTTCCACCTTTATTCAATCCATCGTATGAATACTCTTTTATTTCTGAACAGCTTATATATTGGAAGTCCTAGCTAGAGAAGTTAGGCCAGAAAAAGAAATAAAAGTCATCCACATCAGAAAGAAAAAAAAGTAAAATCATGTCTGTTCTAAACAACAGAGAGAAAATAGACTGAATAAAGAAAAAATAGAAGCTCAGGGACTTGTGGGATTAGCATAAAACATCTAACATTCATGTCATTAGAGTCCGGGTAGAAGACAACTGTCAACACAGAACCCTACACCCTGTGAAAATATCCATCAATCAACATGATGCAATTGACACAGAATACTCACCCCAACAATAGCAGAACACACTATAGCACAGTACACATTCAACGTAGACACTATATATCCTGGGCCACAAAATATATCCTGGGCCATAAAATAAACCTTAAAAAATTTGAAAGATTAGAAATCATACAGAATGTGTGTTTTTACCGTAATGGAGTTGAAGGAGAAATCAATAACGGAAAAATAAGATGAAAATTTCCAAACACTTGGACACAAAACAACACTCTTCTAAATAATACATGGGTCAAAGAAGAACTCTCAAGGAAAATTAAAAAAAAAAAAATACATTGAACTGAATGCAAATAAAATGCAACATATTAAAATTTGGGGGACACAGCTAAAATCAGTGCTGAAATGGAAATTCATAGCACTGACGCATAAATGAGAAAAGAGGAAGAGGCTCACATCGGTAATATAAGCTCCCACCTCAAGAACCCAGAAAAAGAAAAGCAAAATCAATCCAAAGCAAGCTGAAGGAAGTACATAACTTCAGAAATTGATAAAATTGAAAACAAAATGATAGAGACAATCAATGAAACAAAGAGTTGGTTCTTTGAAAAGATTGAGAAACTTCTAGCAAAAACAAAGAAAAAGAAAGAAACAAAGGGAAAAAAAGAAAGGAAGAAAGAAAGAATGAAAGAGAGAAAGAGAGAAAGAAAGAAAGGCCCACATTATCAATATCAGGAATTAAATAGGGAGTAACATTAAAACCTTGAAAATAACCAAATAATAAGGAAATACTACAAACTATGCACAGACATCTGAAAACTTGGATGTGATGGACCAATCCCTTTAAAAATACAAAGTAACACAACTCACTCAATATGAAATAGATTATTTTAGTAACTTGGTGACTATTAAAGGAATTGAGTATTTAATTTAAAAACTCAAAAAATATATGTCCAGGCCCAAAGAGTTTCACTGAAGAATTTTACCAAACATTTAACGAATTAACACTAGTTGTACACAACATCTTGCAGAAAATAGAAGAGGAAGAAATACTTCCCAATTCATTTTATTAAACATACATACGCTGGAAGTTCTAGCCAGTGCAATAAAGCCAAAAACAAACAAACAAACAAACAAACAAATGAAAATAAAAGGCATACACAGAATATGTGGGGAATCTCATGGGATCCCTCATATATTGCTGGTGGGAATGTAAAATGGTACAGATACTCTGAAAAACAATTTGGCAGTTTCTTAAAAACCTAATATGCAAAAAGCATATAACCCAGTAACTGCATTCCTGGGCATTTCCCCCAGGGACAGAAAGACTTATTATGTTCATACAAAAACCTGTAGATGAATGTTTACAGCAGCTTTATTCATAATAGCCCCAAGGTGGAAACAACCCAGAAGTCCTTCAACCGGTAAGTGGTTAAACAAAGGGTGTTACGTCTACACCATAGAATACTACCCAGCAGTAAAAAGGAAGGAACTATCTATACCACGCAACAATGTGGATGAATCTCCAGAGTATCACACTAAGTGAAAAACCCAGTCGCAAAAGGTTACATACTGTTTGATTCCATTTATCTAACATTCTTGAAATGACAGAATCATAGATGGAGAACAAATGAGTGATTGGCAGAAGTTAAGGAGGTGGCGGGGGCGGGAGTAAGAGGGAAGGCTATAAAGGGGCACCATGAGGGATGCTCGTGGTGGTGGGAATGTTCTGTATCTTGACTCTGTCAATGTCAGTATCCTAGTTGTCCTACAATTTTTTCAAGATGTTACCATTGGGGGAAACTGGGTAAAGGTCCATTGTAGATCTCTCTGTATTATTTCTTAAAACTGAATGTACAATCATTTAAAAAGAAAACAAAACTTTCATTAAAAAAAATCAGATCAATTAGGATACTCAAGTTCATGCAATAAAAGGGCTTGACAGCTGCTGCTTTACAAGTATACAAAGTGATCTGATAGTACCAGCAGATGTCATTTGTGCAGCTTGTTTGGTAATTATACCTCATGGGTTCCACAGTAATTACAGTGGGACTCACATTATATTTCCCATGCCGGAAATCATCACATTCCCTTAGTAATTACTCAGGGCCAAACACCTTTGGCAGTGAAGGGTTTGCAATTGATGGCTGGCAAACTTGTCAAGAAATAAAAAACTCGGCTTAATTTGGAGATAGGATTGGGCGGTGGTCCACACTCCCTTTAGGTCTACCAGGACCATTAGCAAGATATTTGGGAAAATGTAAATAACGTCCTAATAATGAGTAAATAAATTTGTTTTCAAGAATGATAGATCCAAGATAATGCTTACTTTCCCTATCTACTGAAAAAAAATTAACTCAAGAAGGACATGACAACTCTTTGGCATCTGGTCAGTCTATTTTCACTTGTCTCCCAAAGCAGACCCTTGGCAGAAACACTTAGCACAGAGTTCTCCAGAAGGAACGCCTTCTAGGTTCAGGTTCTATCTAGTGAAGCCTCCCAACAGTAGGGTAATATCCATTTCCCAGAATGAAAATCTAAGGCAGGAGGAAAGTAGAGCAACTTCCCTGAGGTTGCAAGTGGAGTTAGTGAGAACTGAAGTTTAAACCTGGGTCCCTCTAACCACAAAATTCTGTCGGTCTCCGTTTTCGGCCCTTAGTAGCCAGTGTGGCCCCACTTGTCCAAGACATTGATTTGTGAGCTCAGAATAACAGCAGGTCTCTGAGCAATGTCAGCATGAAGTAGAAGGAGGAAGGGCTCTGTGTTGTGGAAAGAGCACTGGATTTTGAGATCTAAATCCTGGATTCTTGTACTGCCTTCAGCTCAGAGACTTTTGCATAAAGACTTTCTCTCTTGTGAGTCTCAGTGTCTTCATTTGTGAAATAGGTATTGTAACAATTAAATTAGATAATGAATGAAAAGTACAGGGCATAGGGCCTGGCCCATAGTCCAATAAATGATGGACATTGGTGTTGTTAGGAATTCCTCGAGCTTAGGGCAGAGCAAACACTCTGGCTCTAGTTAATCATAACCCTAGATTACAACAGGAACCTGTAGACCACTTGCTGCTCAGGTATCCATTCCAGGTATGAGAAGTGTAGGAGCCTCCCCATTTCCTCTTTGGAGGCTAAAGACTCAGGGTCTAATTTAGCATCTTAAGTCCTGCCAACCCATGTGCTGTAAAGGGAACCTCACTGTGTTAAATGTTATCTTCTCCGGAAGCCTTGCAGAGCTGGGGTCCATCAGCTGTTGGATGCTCTCTCTCAAGCCAAGCTCACAGGGCTTTCATCGTGATTGCCTGTGCATCTGTCTCCCTACTAGAAGACCAACGCCCTGAAGGCAGAAGTCTGCCTCAATACTGTGTCCCCGGGGCCTAGTCTAGGGCCTGAAACAGAGGTAGCATGCAATCCATGTTTTAAAAAAAAAAAGTTAAGAAATGGACAGGCACATGTCTGACCTTCTGGAGGCTGTGCTGACTTTTTGTCTTTGAGTGATCAAAGCTCAGCATTCCCTGTCCAGGCAGCATTTGATGTCACAGGGAGATGGGGCTGTGTGATGGCCCCAGTGGTAGGCACTTGGTGTTGGGCAAACAGGAACCTTTCCAGCAGAGCCGATGCTATCTTATCACACTTGTTAATTTTCATATTTGGCATTAAGTATGTATAAAGAACCTTTCACATGAGGGACTCCCGGGCTCACCCCTGTAACATTCTCATGTGTTGTTAGCATCTCATTTTTATTTCCTTTCTAGAAGCAGAATCACAGCCTGGCTCTCAGCTTGGACTCCCAGGGACTGTTGACAGGGACCAACAGCAGTGGCAGAGGTTGTCCCCACTCACTGACTTCCACTCTTTGCTGATGTCACAGTAGAAGACAGAGGCCGTGGTGGTGACTGTGCCACTGGGAGAGTCCAATACAGGGCAGGCATCCTCCACTGTCTCCTTGGTCCTCTTCCTCCCTGTGGAAACACTCTAGTTCTTAATCCCAGCTCTGCCACGCTCCAGTTGTTGACTTTGGGCATACAAGTCTGATCTTGAGTGTCTGAGCTTTAATATGGGGCTAAGAACAGTCATCCTTACAGTGTTGGGGAGAGGGTTTATTCCTCAATTCTGCAAGCGTCTAGTGACTGCCTGCTGCGTGCCAGGCCCTGCTCTGAGTGATGGGAATGCATCAGTGAACAAATTCAACCAAAATGTCTTTCCTCATTTCTTATGTTCTAGGAGAGGGAGGCAGGCCATGAATGATACAAATAAGTAAATGATACCGTGTATCAGAAGGGGAGAAATGATGTTGGAGAAAATCATGGCAGTGGGAGTAGCGAGTTCTGAGAGAAGGCGGTGTACAGAGTTAAATAAAGTGGTCAGAAGGGGGCTAGGGATCACAGAGATGACAATGGAGCAAAGACCTGAAGCTGCTAAAGAGGTAAGCCGTTGGGATACCGTGGGGAAGCATTGCAGGCCAAGGGATCAGCGAGTGCAAAAGCCTCAGGCCTGGAGTGGGCCTGGAGCATCTGTGGAGCTGCAAGGAGGCGTACGACGGTGTATGAATGTATAATTATCTAACAAAAACAAATGAAAACGATCTTTTTAAAGATTAATTAATAATAAAAAAAGGCCACTCAGGATACCCAACTTCATGCAATAAAAGGGCCAGAGACAGGTCAGCAAGGGGAAAAACGGGAGATATAAGGTCAAGGAGGTGGGGGTGAAATGGGTTAAGACCTTTAAGTTACTTGAGCATTTTGAGCAGAAGAGACAACAGCTCTGACCTGAGTTTTCAGAAGACTCCTCTGATAGCTGCATTGAAGGAAACCATGGCTAACAAGGAAAGAAGCAAGGAGGCCACTTAGCCAGTTAGAACAATCTGTGTAAAGTGCCAGAGCAATGTTAAGAATGGTGCCGGGCAGGGGATGGCATATCAGTAGATGTTAGGGTTACTACTCTAGTGTTAACAGGAGACCTCTCTTTAGGGCACATGGCCCAGGTGATGGAGACACTCAACCACTCTTTCACCTTGGCCATGTAAACCTGATGTGCTCTTTAGGGGAACAGTCTCCTTTGTAAGCAGGGCAACGTAGAAAAAGAAATCCATGATTTCTGTAGGTAGACAAGTTTCTACTGGAATCCCGGCTCCCAAACTTTCTCTATGACCTTGGGAAAATTCTTTCACATCGCCCTGAACTACAGTCTCCTCCGTGATAAACTGAATAATGACAGTCCCCTCCATATAGGGTTACTGCGAGCACTTATTATAAAGGGTCTGGCAATAGTGTGCACTCAAAAATGCTGGTTCTGTTTGCCATCTCTCATGCTCATTCATGCTGGACTTATTTATAGTATATGTTTCCTCTAAATGATGCTCATTTCTTTTAAGTATTTTCTGATGCAGAATCCTTCTCAAATAAAAAATGTCTTTAATGTTTACTAAAGTCTCATGTTTAATAAAAGAGTCTTTTTAATTTTAAAAGGACAAATGTCAGAGGCATGTACTAATCACTCTTGGTCAAATGCCTGTGGGACGTTTGTTTGTTCAGATTATAAGGCTGACCCGGCACCTAACTGAGTGCTGGGCACATATTAGGTGCTCAATAAATGTTTGTTGAATGAATGTGTGAGGCTATAATCAAGGACCCACTTCTCATGTAACTGATGGCACCTTACCCTAATGACTGGCAAAAAGGAGGCTAAGGGATAATTATAATAATAATATATTGTACCTCTAGACATTTTCAATGTATTAACTAGATGGATTCTTACACAGCTTTAAAAATTGGTATTTTAAAATGTATTTTTACATTAAACAAAAATTTTAGACTCAATATGAGAGCACTGAATTTGGAGTCCCAAACTGTGGGCTGCCATTTAGGCTTCTCTTGATGCCTGCTGTGTGGCCTTAGACATATGACCTATCAGGTCTGGAAAAATCATCATTAAAATATAATTGACCCTATGTGACAGTGAAGCTGAGATTGGCCAATGAAAACCCTTATGGATCCAAACCACCGTGTGCAGGATACGGATGAGGGAGTACTTTTAAGAGCACAGAACACTATTTCCTTTTTTGCACTATATAGCACTGTCCTATATAGCACTGAGGTGAAGACTATGCAACTGTGGGCAACATATTTGTTTATCATAAATCACTGTCTTCATTTGATGATTTCATGCTTGCCATAACAAGACCAAGGGTGCAAAGATATACAACCCAAAAGCTCTCTTTCCCTACCTACTCCTCTGTCCCCTCCCACATAGCCAAGGTCAACAGACCAATGCGAATTCTCCCATTTTTCTCTTTTATCATTCATACATAATCAAATATAAATATAAATATAAATATAAATATAAATATATATATATATATATATATATATATATATATATATATATGGCTCTACATTTTTCCTGTAATAAAAATCGTACTATGCATGTTACTCTGCAAGTATATACATAAATATATATACACATATACAGATAAGAGGTTTATTTTATTGGTAAACAAATGTGGGATCATATTATACACACTTGTCTGTATCTGGCTTTTCTCAACTTCTCTAGAAAACTCCCTTTCTAAGTCAACTGGCATAGTTTGAATTTGTTCTTTGTAATAACAATTAGTTCATGGCTAAGATAAACCATAATTTACTCAACCATTTCCCTATTGCTAGGCATTCTCTTAGTTTCTAGTTGCAAGGCAAATTACTTCATTCCTTTCAGCCATTTCTTTTTCTAAAAAGTGGAGTTACTAAGAGAACATGCTTCAGAAGGTTGTTGTAAGATTAAATAAGAAAATGCTTATAAAACATTTAGCAGAATTCCTGGCCTATTCTAAGTGCTCAATAAATATGAGCTACTGTTATTTTCCATAAAATGCTTTACAGTAGCAAGAAATCCATTGTTTAGATTCAGACATTCAGAGACCATGATATTTTGATTCTCTTAGACTTTTCATATCCAGTTACAGGTTTCTTTCTTCCTCTGTTCCCCCTATCCTTTTAATGAATCTCCATCAAAGTCTTTCTCTGTGGCTATTTTAATCAGACCCTTTTAAATTATCTTGATTTCTCCCTGGGGCATGGCAAATCTTCAGCTCAAAACTTTCTGTTTGTCCTTATTGAGTACAGTTTCTTGGGGGTAGGAAGAGGCTTCTTGGGCAAAGCAGAAGCTGGGGCAGTCTACCTTTCTCTTTGGGGGAAATATTTAAGGGAGTAGTCCACAGTCTGAAGGGCGGAGCATGCTACTTCAGGAGGGAAGTTCAATTCAGCACGTGGGGAAGGAGAGCTAAGCACGCTCAAGTACGATGCTTCATTGACTGTCCAGCTGCAAGAGCCCTTGGAGCAGGCAATTACAATATCAGCTGGGAGGGTCCTGGTCCCTAACCTGTGGCAAGCAGAATCCCAGCCACCACTAGGGCTTCCCAGAACAAGTCTAGCCTCTGAAGGAAGAGTCTGGCATGAGGCAGGGAGGTTGGAAAGACCCACACAGCAGGTTAGGCTCCATGGCAATAGTGAACTAGCATGCTTGGCAGGAAAACTGAGATAGAAATCCAATCACATGAACTGGATTGACGCACAGGGGATAGGCAGTGGGCATGGAAGTACATGACCTTCCCCAGGGTTCTATGAGTCCAAATGCAAAGCTCTCCTCGTTTTGGGTGAGGCTCAGAGACAGAGGCACAGGTCACTCTACTGGGTGGGTGTGAAGAAAGAGGCAATGGTGCCATTGTCTTAACCAAACATTTCACATGGCTGTCTGTTGCCAGGCTACACCTTCCAGGCAGGTAAACAAATGATACCCAAAGTGACACTTGCTCTAAGAAGATGTAAGTGCAAAGGATTATGGGAGCACAATGCGAGGTTTATACTAGGCCCTCAGCAAATGTTGTGCATTGATTATTGAATGCAGTCTCTGTGCTTTGGGAACAAACAGGAGAGAGCCTCTGCTTTCCCCTGGAGGAGTCAGGCATTCTTCCAGAATCACTGGGATTGAGTGGTTTTAGAGCAAAGATGAAGGAAAGGAAAGTTTGTGCAGTGACATGGGTAAGGAGATGAGAATGAGCATGTGTATTTGGAAACAGAAGTTTGATGTAGTTGGACCGAAGGGTGAGTGAGTTTGAGAGGAAGCAGGAGATGGAATTAGGGAAGCAGGGAAGATCCTGACATAAAAGCCTTAATTGCTAAGGAGTGCGAATCTTAGAGCAAAGGAAATAGCCAAGAGAAGACAGCAAGAAAGTCGATGACATGGTCAAATACATGTATTTCTGAGAAGCTATGTATAAATCAGATAGAGACATAACCAACTATTTTCCCATTCCATTACGGTATAATGTTTTTGTCTTTATGGCTGTGTGAATAACTTTGGCTCCTAACACTTTAGCCTTTCATGCTTTGGCCCTTGTCACCCTCAAATATTACCAAAATATCAGGTGGTCATGATTTAAGATAGGAAGGTCTGCCGATGAAGCCATCAGAAACTAAGAAAGCACTGAGCACCAGAAAGATAATAGACCATGTACTCAAGAAAATGGTATTGCCATTACGGGGGACCCTTGAAAGATCTAGCATGTTTATTGGTGATTTATACCCTACGGTAAATGAGTTCCTTCAGGGGCAGATTTGAGAAGGGGCAGGAGCATGCTAAGGACACTAGCTGGGGAATCAGGAGACTAGAGTTGTCATCTAGCTTTACATAACCCAAGAATAACATGACACTTGGACCCCATACAATAAACTTCCTCGGAAGTTTATTAAATCCTAGGGTTTCTGGAAAATGTGTGAAGAGTTCCCCTATTTTCTGAGCAGAGGTGGCATCTGGAATACCATGACAGAAGGAGTAGATGAGAAAACATTTAGTGCCACCAGAGCTGGCGGTCCCTGAGGTGATGGTGCAGGATACTAATTAGGGCTCACATCTGCACATCAGGTGACGTGGCTGCTTAATGGAGAAGATGCTGCTGGTTCTTCTTTCCTGTGCTAGGCTCACAGAGCTTTCACTTTCTATTTTGTTTCATTGTTTATTTGTGTCTGCTTTTCAAAATAGTACACCCTCACTATTTAAAAAGAACAAAACAAATGGAAAATCATAAAAGTAGAAGGAAAAAGGAAAACATTCTTTATGCTCTCCAAATCAGAGCTAACCATTGTCGACATTCTGCAGTATTTTCTTTTTTGTGCTTTTTCTGTACAATTTTCACACAGTTGAGTTTATAAACTCCCACAAGTAGCAAAAGGAAACTTAAAAAGAACAATCTCAATGTGAGAAAAAAATATCTAGTAATACTGTAGCATATCTTAACAATTATGAAAACAGGAATCAGTGTAATCGCTGAGTCTGATCTAATAAAAACGAATAGAAATAATAACATTTGTTTTCCTTTTTGGGTTGGCAGAAACTAAGATTTATGTAGCACTCGTTGTCCCAGCCCCAGAAATAAAACACTGTGAAGTAGGCATTGCTGTTGTCATTTTCCATGTGAGGCTCAGTGACATTGACTCATGGAGATCAAACAGCTGCTAAAGGACAGGCTTTGGTGGGCTCCAAAGCCTGAGGTCAGGTGGAAACCTGACCTTTCTGCCTACCCTTTATACACCACGGGGCTGCTTTTTACTTCTAGAGTTTAAAAATATTTTCTTGGGGGGACTGTGAAAACTACCAAGTTCTATTATGTTTTATTTTGAAATTCTACAATATATTCTAATAGTAGATACTTGTTATATTTGTGGTTGCGTTTTTTTTAAAAAAACAGACTTCAGTCTTTTTTAGAGAAGTTCACAGCAAAATTGAGAAGGTACAGAGATTTCCCACATCCCCTCCATCCCCACACATACCCGCCTCCCCATTACAATGTCCCTCACCAAAGTGCTACATTTGTTGCAATTGATGAACCCACATTGACGCATCCTTATCACCCAAAGTCCACAGTTTACATTAGGATTCACTCTCGCTTGATGTTGTACCTGTGGGTTTGGACAAATGTATAACGGCACATATCCATCATTATGGTATCATACAGAGTGGTTTCACTGCCTTAAATATCCTCTGGGCTCTACCTATTCTTCCCTCCAGCTCTCCTTACCCATCTTTTGACCTTTTGACTAGTCTTTCTCTAGGGACACTCTCCTGATTCCCAATGTAGTGATCAAAACTCAAATTTTTAGAGTCCCTTGCAGCTAAGTTCATTCTCTCTCTCTCTCTCTCTCTCTCTCTCTCTCTCTCGCTCACACACACACGCGCACGCACACACACACACACACACAGTATTCTTGGTTTCATCAGTTGGATACATCTATGCAGAACTTAAAATTAGAAGTGAACATTTTGAAGAAATGGAATCTTCCCAGACCTTCCATGTGTTCATAAGGGTGGGGGAAGAGATGTAGTTTTCAGGAGAGCCAGTGGCTGCTCGATTGAGTCCCTGAGACAGAGGTGGCACCAGGGATGCTGAGAGTAGAGGTTGCAATAAAGCTAAGTTCTTGGCATTTCCTGTTTGGCATTGATAGCAGTGATTGTAATGACCCTTTTCTCATCAGCCTTGCTATGGTGTGTGTGAGTGTTTAATGGCTTTATTGAGATATAGTCACATACCATTTAATTCACTCAACATATACAATTCTATTATTGTTTTGTTCTTGGACATTCATAGAGTTGTGCATCCACATTACAATGAATTCCCCCCAAAATCTCATACCTCTTAGCTGTCACCTCCCAACTCCCGATCCCTGCCTCCCCAGCCCTGAACAACTGCTAATCAGCTTTCTATTTGCCTAGTCTGGACATTGCATATAAATGGAATCATACGCGATGTGTCGTTTGTGATTGGATTCTTTTACTTGGCATAATGTTTTCAAGGTTCATCCATGGTGTAGCTGGATCAGTCCCTCATTTCTGTGTGTTACCAAACAATAATCCAGTGTATTATGGTTTTAAACACTGTTCCCAGAAGCATGGCCTCAAGTTTCTATCTTCACCTTTCCTAAGAATTCCCTGATATCCTTTTTAATATCTTTTAATAACTCCATTTTCAGCTTAAATTAGCCAGTGTGGATTCTGTTGTTTGCAACTAAGAACTCTCACTGACAAATTGGGAGTATATTAAGATTGTGACTTAAAAAGGTACTTCAACCGAGCCAGCTAGAAATTAGATAGTCTCCAAGGGCCATTCAAACTCTGAAGTTCTGAGAGTCTATAAACTTGAGACCACATGAAATGGCAGCTAACCTCTGACAGTGGGCTCTCTCAAGACTGAATTTTGGTTAGGGAGAAGAACTTCCTTCCCACTAGGCTGACTCCCTGACCTCTCTTCCCTAGGAGAGCCCATTGCCCACCCCACCCCATACTCATCCCCCCGCCGCCCCCCACAACTAGCCAGGGCCCTCTTCCAAGTCCCAGCCTCATAGCTCCAACTTCTCACTCTCTCTTGCTCTTACTTTATATCCCACTTGGACTGGGCAGAAGTCTTCACCTTTCCTCCAGCCAGGTTTCTCTCTGACCTTCCTCGTTTTCCTTGGTGGCGCCAGCATTCTCTGGGCCAAGAACTGAAGCTTCTCTCATCCCTCTTCTCTAATCACTTGTCCCCAAATTACCAGGTCCTGCTTTTCCTCCTGTGTAAGAGGGTCCTTATAGTCTTCCCTTTTTGTTCCCATTTAAACCACTGTTCTATCCAGGCTTCCATTTTGCTTAATAGTAGACTCCTCTGGTAGAAAAATGATTGGAAAAACAAACAAACAAACAAACAAAAAAACAACACCAAAAACAACCCCCAAAGTGACTATTCAATTTAGTCCAGCCCCTGGGGCCTCTCCCCTGTACCAGTCACTTGGCCAGGACCCCCTTCCCCCTCAAATGGAGGCTCCTAAGTGGGATAAGACATTTACACCTACCCACTTCACAAGGCTTCTGGCAGGATTAATGAGCTAATGTTTGCAAAATACTTTGAGCTTCAAGAAAAGCCAGGCGCCAAAGAACTACAAAGGGTTATTAAGATAGTAGGCTTTAAATCCCCTTAACAAGCTCCCTCCTCTTAGAGGTAATCTGGTGTGGATCCTCCTCTCTTTCCTAAAGCCCTGGATAGTTGCTCACCTCTGTATCTAGAGGGTGAGAGTGATGTCTCTTCTCCTGTTTCCTTCATTTCCAGGACTCTCAGTGTTTATAAATCTTTGAGCCCCAGGTATTTTAATATGGCATGTGGAATCCTTATAATGCTTAGAATCTTATCATGATAAGGGACCTTCAAGGGCATCTAGCCCTACTCTTCATTGCCTGGATGACGACAAAAATGCTCAAGGAGGAATATAGCACATGTCCAGAGATCTGTGGCAAGGTAGGCACAGAGGCCATGAGCCTCGTGTGACACACTGCCCATGGACTCAGTAACAACCTGCCCTTCCCTCGTCCCCCAAGGTCGACTCCGTCAGTGTGAACTGGGACGTGGTCTAGGCTGACAGAGCCCCCAAAGGCACTGAGACAGTCTCAGCCCAGGTTTAGATCCCCAGATGGGGAAAGTAGCTTGGTAGACTGGTTTTCTGACCCCTGTTCTAAAGCACAAATCTGAGCATGTCACCTCCATGCTCAATGACCTTCAACTGTCCTCCCATGGCCAGCAATATGGATGCCGTCTGCCTCATTTCTTGCCATTGGCATTTCTGCCAATCCCTTGAAGCTGCCACGCTTACCTCACCCCTGCCTCTCATTTTGTCACATGCAGTTCATTTCTTCCCCCCAATTAACCTTCCCCTTCTTATTAGTTTGGAAAACTCTTTGACTCAATCCAAAGTTCAAAAGTTCCCTTCTCCCATGGCCCTTCTTGAAAGTCCCCCACCTACAAGTGACTTCCACCACATGCGTTGTGTCTCTCCTAGTGCCAGGAACCAGCTCAGAGTCCAGGAAAGCAGGAATGAGTGGGACACACTGCCCTCTTGGAGCAGACCTCCAGCCCGATACCTCCATAAGAATGTTATGATGGAGGAGAGGACAGAATGCTGGGAAAAAAGAGTAGGGCCTGGGCATAGGGTAGACATCAAAGAAAGCTTCCTGAAAGAGGTTGAAAGGCACAAAGGATTTCGCCAGAAGGAGGATAGAGGATGAGAGGTAGAGTAATTCAGGCAAAGCAAGGAGCATATGCAGAGATGAAAGGATTCTTGAAAGGAATCTTGAAAGGATTCTTGAAAGTTTCCATGTTTGTCCCACTACATTGTTTGCATGTCTCCCCCACCAGGATAACAATTCTTCCTTATTCACTAATGGACAGATAGCATAGCTTAGGCCAGGGATCCACCAACTGTGGTCAAACACTTCTTTTTGTGTAGCTTGTGATTCAGGAATGGTTTTATGTTTTTAAATGGTTGAGAGAAAAAAAATCAACAAACTATTTCGTGACACATAAAAATTCTATAAAATCCAAATTTCAAAGTCCATAAACAGTTTTATTGGAACATAGCCATGCTCATTTGTTTTCATACTGTCGATGGCTGCTTTTATGCTATAACAGCAGAGTTGAGTAATTGCAACAGAGAGCAGATGGCCCAAGAAGCCTAGAATATTTATTATCTGGCCTCTTACAGGAAAAATTTGTCGACTTCTGGCTTAAGGCGATGGAATCAGACTGCCTGGGATCAAATCCTGACCCCTCTTTCTAATACCTTTGTGATATTAGGCAAAATTCTTAACCACTCTGGGTTTTGTTTTGTTTTTTACCCCCTCATCTGAGGATTAAAAATAGGGCTGTTATGAAAACTGTGTTAACATGTTATTAAATATAAAATATTTAGAACAGTGCCTTGCATGTAGTAAGCACTCAATAAATGTTAATTATTATTACTGTTGAGGTTCCAGAACCCAGCAGTGGGCTTGGCACAGTCTGTTACGCAAAGGATATTTATTGAAAGGATCAAATAAGTAAGTCCCTGAAGGTGTGTTCTGCCTCACCTGATTCTGTGTGGACTTTTACAAAAGGCAGAAAAGGGAACCCTGGCCTCACACTGATTCGTTCCACTTACCTTTCCTCTTGCCAGCACCCTCGGAGCATCTGCTAGCAATCTGGCTCTTGTGGCATTTTCCTTCTTGTGCTGTTAATTGTTAAATGAATTTTCAGGCTGTGGATGATGGAGGGAAAAGCAGAAGGCGGGGGGAGGGAATCCATAAAGTATGGACAGTGGGGAGCCATAATTGTGGGGTTTATGCACAAAAGATCAGGTTTCCAGAGAGTAGGGGGCCCCCAACATAAACAATTTCTCCCAGCAAAAGAAAAGAAATCACCATTCCTCAGAGGCCTCTTGTGAGTCCCACTGGGAAACAGTCGTCTTTAGCATTTGGAACGTGCTCCAGCCGCCCAGGGAAGCCAGCAGGAGGGCCGTGGAACAGAAGGGCAGCGGCCCTCATTTGTAAGCTGAATGTTTTTGTTGCTGCAATGCTCCCTCATGGTTTGGAATAAGGCTGTTGTCCCCGGCGAGGCATATGTCCTTTAAAAACGAGCCCAGAACACTCTGAGCACCTCCAGTGGTGATCTGAACTCACCCTTCAGGGAATGCTTTATCTGTAAATTCACTGGAACTCCAACGATTCTGAGCCAACCCTGTTGAGTCATGACAGACCTCCTTCTAAGTAGTTTTACTTTCCACATTCACCCTAACGTTAGTTTGGGAGCCCCTCAAAGGATCGAGTCTGTGGGTTCATGTCTGCCTTATCTACGTAGTCTTAAAAGTTAGCACAGACCAGAAGAGTAGGCGCCACCAAGTATGCGTTGAGTTGGGAGAGCGCGCGCGCGCGCACACACACACACACACACACACACACACACACACACACACACACACACACGGCACGGAAAGATTTCTCTTCAGTGTTCTGAATCTCCAGAGGCGGCTGAGCCCTGTCAGCCTATGGGCTGACGGGTGATCACACTGTGTTTACTTCCACCTTCCTTCCTTATTTTCAGCCCCGCAGCCTATCCTGAGACGGGAAAGAAGGCAGCATGTGACTCTTACTCACTCACCTCCTGGTACATCGAGAACTGGAATCTCGCTTCAATCGTAATTACTATGATTATAGCTCCCCGTGGAACTCGTAGGGTGAGCTCCAAACACAATTCCTCAAGCTTGTCAAATCACTGCGTCGATTTGCTTATGAAAGGCAGTTCTAATCAAAAGGGGTAATTACAATATTAAGTGCCAAGCCTTGGTGTGCAAACTCTTGAGTCATAAGATATTAAGCTTAATTTAACTCCACTGAAGGAGACATGCAGCGTCATGCTCTCAGCTTTCTGAGTGGAGGTGAGCCCGAGCTGAAAACTTCACTCCAGGAAAGTGGACAAATTAGTGGATCTATTAGCCACTGAACTAGCACATATTATACAAGCCAGAACACCGTCCTAAAGGGGGCTGTTTCCTTGCTGAAGTCCTAATGCTTTAAAGGTGGCCAAACAAGACCCCATCCTGTCTTACGAAGCTCTTAGTCTTTTTGGGCTACAACCACACTTTGACCTGACCCTAGGCCTGAAATCATCTATTCATTCATTCACTCATTCATTCATTCATTCATTCATTCATTCATTCATTCATTCATTCACTATATTTTGAGATTCACAGCATGCCAAGTCCTGTGCCGGGTAGTGTGGATGCTGAGATAAATAAATAAAACACCGCTCTAGGTCTTCAAGCAAGTTAGACTCATAAACAGGTGATTGAAACAATGTGAAAGTGCTGCAATTAAAAACATATTCAGGAGGACTAGAAAAAGGAATGTCCCAGCCTAAGCTGAAGGAGCCAGATAAGGCTGTGAGAGGAGGCACCCCCTGAGCTGACTCTAGCAGGATGAGTGGGTATGAGAGACTGCACGGTGTCCCAGGCAGAGGGACGCGCACATACGAGGTGAGACAGAGTAAAAGAATTACTGCGTATTTCTGGAAGCTATAAAGAGCTCGCTGTGATTTTTAGAAATGATATGTACACAGGGTACATGTACATGTACACAAGCACTTGGACAGAGGCTGTGAAAAGGAGCGGGAAGCCGAAGATAGTAATTGGATGTTCTTGTTGGTCATAGTCGGGTCATCCCAGGCTCCTCTCCCCGGAAAGAGGGTCAGGCTCCAAGTGCTACATTTTGAGGCATCTACACTAAAATGTGGGGGCAATCAAGCCGGCTCCACAAACTCAGATGCTGAAACACACCACACACGTAGACACAACTACCTTACCCCACAAGGCACAAAGGTGCTCCTGTTGGGTGTGGCAGCCACCAAATGGAGAGTACCCTTTTACACATACAGAAAATGACCCGGTGCCCTCAGGGACACACCCTCATCACATAACCAAGTCTGATTTGAGGTTCATTAGCAGCAAGGGAAATTGTCTCCTAAAATGAGTGGAGTGATCCATCATACTAGCTGATAGATCGCCTCGCCGATGAATGTGCCACGCAGCTTATAACCACCTGTTTTCCTTAACCACTGAATCATCCTTCAGTTTGGCGAAGGCACTAAAAAGAAAGATAGTATAATATGCATTTGAATCCATTTAGTTCAGGAATTTTGAGTTTTTTTTGAAAGCACATGAAACCAAAGATTCCAGGAGAAACAGAAGAAAAGAAACATTTATTACAAATATTTATTACAAAAAATATTAAGATCACATGCCATTATCTTAATATTTTTTTCAATCTAACATTCAAAGTCACACTTGCGGTGGAGAAATTGCTATTCCCATTCTAAAAAGGAAGATGTGGAGGCCCAGAGAGGTTAAACAATTAGACAAGATCACCCAGATGGTGGCTCAAGGACCGGAACTCAAGATGGTCTGACCCCATACCTGGCCTCTTGTAATAACAAGCTGCTTTTTCTTCTGATAAGAACGAAGATAATTACATTTTAAAAATCAAGTCACTCATTTAAGTAGAACATTTAATATTTTATCAAATTAATCATTCATTTATTTTCATCAACTAAAGCAACCATGGGCCTGGTTGAGACATGGCCCATAAAAACTGCAGAACAATAGGCATGTGTCATTGCCTTCCTTCCATCAGAACCCAAATGAGACATGTTTGAACCAGCCAATATGTCTACCCCTGGTCCTGAGCCACATGGCTCATCGCACGGCAACATTTAGCAGAGAAACCCGCTGTGGATCCTTGACCGCCAAGGTTCTGAGGCTAATGAAGCCAGATTCACGAGCCTGATCTTCTCTGGATCTCATTAGCATCACCATATTCTTGCCTTGCTCGACTGCAAGAGAGAGGCTGAAGAGAAAGTGTACTGTTGTCATCAAAGCCATTCATCTACAGGAACAATCTTTGGGAGCTCAGGGGCAACGACCAGGATATCAGCCCCTAGCACACGTCTAATGATCTGTGATGGAGAGATGGACCATCTGGCTAGTCCTCAAGACTCGACTCTTCCTTCCAAAGTACTGCTGTTCAGTCCTCTTTTGCCCCTTTGATGTTGGGGACAATTGGAGATCTTATTTGGTTTGATCAGTTTGGAAGGAAAAGAGTTTAGTTCTTTACGCTCTTTGAATGAATGGTTACCCAGAAACCCTTTTTGTTTTTTCACTTGAGACTCTTTTTCTTACTGAGTGAACAATGGCAATAATTAGTGGTGCTTTGCTAGTTACTTCCTAATGTCATGAACAAGGCTGATCTCTGTCTTTATTTAGAATCACTTATATTCCTAGATGATTAAAAAAGAAAGAAAAAGAAAAGAAAAAGAAAGAGCTTCATTTTATTTCTCTCCATTTCAATGCTCAGTGAATCAAAATACGAAGAGAATATGCTCTTGCTCCTGGCTCAAGTTTAAAAGCCTAACTAATGCAATCCATCCCGGGAATGAAGCAGTGCTGTTGAGTTCTTCCTTGGGAGGATATCAGAGAGGCTTGGAGATTTGTCAGCAAGGTTATGCTGGGTCATATGTTTATATTTTTCTGATAGCAGATTTCCTGGGAGGCTGGTATCTTTGATTGGCCTGTCATTTCCAGGCTTTAATATATAGTGTAGAAAGAGCAGTGGGAGGTTGGTCAAGTGACACTGTTTCTAGACTCAGGTCTGTTCTGATCACTAGCTCAGTGACCCTGGATAATTCATGTCCTCTGGACCTCAGTTTTCCTCCATAAAGAGGTGGTGCCAGAAAGCTCCTCATAGTCATGACATCGTAAGTTTAACACCACTGCAAATATTTTTTGAGTATCTACTATGCTTGGAACAGTGGGGCTAAGGGCTGCAAATAAAAAAGTGAGTCATAAGTGGCCTTATCTCCTGAGTTTCCTGGATTTTAGAGGGAGAGGCAGATACACATGTAGAGTGAGAGGGGTTGACACAATATATATGTGCTATGAGAAATGTATACAATCTATTATTGTATTAACATTAAATGTCCTCCTTATACCATTTACATAGACAGAATGGCTTTGAATCAGCGGAATAAAGGAAGGTATATTACACAAGTGTTCAGGATGAGAGGTGAGGTCAAAGCTTACGGAGAGATTAATTTATTTGGGAAAACTCACTCAGTTCTCAGTGTTGTTTTTCTGTTTGTTTTTTGTTTTGTTTTTAATCTTCACACAACAGAGTCTCCGGCATAGAGGCAATGGCAAGCTCTGGAGACAGGAGCTCCGTAAACAAACCTGTTATTAATCATTATCATAATGATCTGAACCAACCTGCTGAGCGTTTTGATGTTTGCTCAACTCCAAGGATTAAGATGAAAATCTGGGTGTGATCTCTATCATGGTTGCATTAGGATCTGTGGTCCATTAATCTCAGGCTGCAAATGACCAGAGGTAACCTCAAATGGACACATGGCCTTTCACCTCCCATCCTAGGCGGGCTCTATGCCCCACCCCTACTCCTGCCCTGGCTTTTACAACACTTGTAAAGGGTTTTCTGAGTGGAATCCAGCTATACTGCTGTATTTTCTTTCTATTCCAGAGTCATCAAAAATATTTTCCTAGTGTTTCCCTTCAGGCTGAATCCCCAGTGGCCATGGGAACTTGCCAAACAAGATACTTTCCAAGAGTAATGTCTTCACAACAAAAATCTGTAAACGATGAAAGAAGTGTGTGTGTGTGTGTGTGTGGTGGGGGGGGGGGTGCTCAAACATCAGAACTGCAGGCATGAACCCAAAATCTAAACACATGACAAAGGACGTCAGGGGACTGCTTTAGTCCTTTTGGAAGAGAGACCTGGGTTCTAACCTCAGCCCTGCTCCTGCTTTGTGTATGATCCGAATGGTGGGGGCAGTTAGGACCATGTAGGATTTAGGAACAGATAAATATCCAGGTTCTGTGAAGCACTCTTTGACCTAGCTCACGTAACGTAATGCCTCTGTGCCACCTCTGTAAAGGGAGAATATTAATATATAGATCCCCCATAGGGTGGTTGTGAGAGAACAATACTTCTGTAACTGTTAAGTATAAATTGAAAGGAAGGTGTCTCACAGATGAAAGCTGTCTGTGAGCTCAAAGCAAAGGTAAAGTGAGTAAACACATCACACGTATAAACCCTGTCATCTCTGCCCACTCTTCCAGACCCCAGGAGAATACAGTAGGATTTCCTTCTTTCCCAGAATCTTATGACACAGCTTCATTTGCTCTGGGGAGGTGACCACGCTGGTGGGCTAGCCTGGGGGATACGATCTAGCCTGAGGTTTGGGCTCCCTGGGGGGGTGTGACGATGCAAGGAGGTTAGATGTGAACACTCCACCGGTCTTTCCCAGTGTCGATTCCTTGACTTGCTACCTAGATCAAATTGTAGACCTCTACCACACCCCCTGCTCAAAGCTTCCTTGAGTTCTCTGGCTTGCCTTTAGGCCAGACAGCAGTCAGTGGCCAACGGACATCAGCGATTTTGCAGAGTCCTAGAATAGCCACCCTTGCACCTGCCCCACCATAATACTTTCTTAGGTCAGGCCTTTGTTTTTGAGGCAGGCTACATATAGCTGAGAAACAAACAGCAATGAAACAACCCTAACACGGCTAACAGAGTAGCAGCGAGCACAATTTAATGAAAACATGATAGGAAAACAGAAAGAAGCCAAAACATTATAAAAAAACCCAAAGTGAAAGGAGTGTTCTGCCTCTTAATGTATAAGAAAGAGTTTTGTGAATTGTCAAAGTATCTGTGCATCAGGGGTGGCTGTTCTACCATCGCGATACAGGCACTCTCACGCTCATATTTTGGTGGTTGGAAAGAATGTGCTCCTTGGGAAAACTCTGAAATTCTAATGAACAGCCTGATTGTAAGCTGTCTTAGAATTAATTGAAGGAAGATGATTTAATTCAGATAAACAAAAGGGATGTCCTGAGGAATTTATCTTTTTGCCTCTGTCTCACCCTTGGCCCAGGCTGAGCAGAAGACCTGACACAAAGTGGGCACCCTGTGAATTACGAATTTTATCCCACTCTGTCAGTTTACTGGGTACTTCCTAAAGATCCTGCACATTACCTTTCATTCCTCTTCTCCCAGTAACCACACTTCAACATTCCTTTTGTGATTACTTCCAACAGAGCAACAGAGCTGTAGCTCACTTTTGAGAGAACAGGGACTATGCAAACTATGTTATTCTTGGCGGTTCCTCTAAGACAACCAGGAATTTATTCTGGCGGCCTGTTCCCTCAAAGGACGTCTCCCTTTAAATCTTCCAGTACACACAGGTTGCGTGTGTGAACATATGCTAAGGTCCCCATGTTTTATGGAAATGACACTGAATCATTTTGCAACAAAGGAAAGGCTTTGGATGCTTTTTGGAGGTGTGGCAGAGTGGTAGGATCTGGGCAAACCAGTTGAATGGGTGCACCCCATAGCAGCCAGTGGCCTACTCTGGAAGGAACTGGGTACACAAACCGGAATGAACTGTGATTATATAGCTCCTAAGCATTCCTACCTATCATCCTGGGATGTTGTATTCTTCGCAACACACGTAAGGATGTCCCTAGCCAGTGAGTGGACTGTTACTCACCAGACTGAGAACCACCCACTCCTTCCCACTTAGATTCTCTTGGCCAAAGAGCCCTTTACAGACCCTTCAGCCTAGTAGCTTTGGGTCTTCCCTCCAAGGAGCCCCAGTGTTTCCCAACGCTGTCTATGGGTCAACTGTAAGGGCGCGGAGATGGGACTAGATAAGTTCTTGAAGCCCTGCTTTAACTACAGCAGTTCTGATGTTGTTCTTTTTCATATCTTGAAATTCTTTTAATGATTTATGTTAAGAAAAGAGTACTTCTGCTTTTAAAAAAAATGCTTGAAAACAATTTCCTTTAAAAGATAGACAAATTGGACTCAAGAGACGAAAAGTGAAACTGATCCCTTCAAAGTCACTAAAACGACTTCCATGTTGCCAAATTCAACCCTCTTCCTACTTGACCTCTTGGCAGCATTTGACCTAACTTACCACTCCCTCCATGTTGAAACACTGTCTTCTCTTGGTTTCCATGACAACGTACTCTTTAGAGTTCATCTGTCGATAGTGGCTGCTTTCTCTCAGTCTCTTGTGCTGGCTCTCAGTACTCCACCTCCAAATGCTGTTCTTTCCAGGGCTCCGTTCTGAGACACTATATCTTCAACTATATGCTCTCCATAGGTGATCACACCTGCCCCCATAGCTTTAAATGCTATTTAAATGCCAGTGGTTCCTACTTGCATATCTACAGCCCTGACCTCTCCCACTGAACTCAAGACAAGTATATCCAACTTTCCATCTTTTCCACTTGGATATCTACTAGGCATCCCCAACTTAACATTTTGAAGACACAAGTCTTGAGTGTCCTATCTCCACTCTATGCCTTGCCCAGCTGTCCCCATCCCATAACGGTCCCCATCCATGTACCTTAAATACGGACTGAAGTGGTATTCCTAGGCGTGGGATGTGTTGCCAACAGGACTGACTCAATCACTCTGGGCAAAAACCATCCTGTCTTCTCTTACCCCTACATTTAATTGACCAGAATCAGGACTCCAATTTCATCAAGTCTTTCTCCTCAGACACCATTTGAACTTAGCTGTTCATTCCTCACCTACATTAATAGAATAGGTTCTTAACTGGTCTCAGAGCTTATACTCCTGCCTCTGTTTCCCTCATAATCTATTCTCTCTGTAACAATAGAATCTTGTAAAAATGTAAATCAAACTGTATTACTCTCCTGCTCAAAACATTCCAGTGGTCACTTGGTGCACTTAGTATAAAGCCCACATGCCTTCTCTGGGCCTGTAGGGCCCAGTCAGGTGGTATGACTCTTACCCTCACTTCCCAAGTTCCAGGCGCGGGCTTTCTTCTGATCCCTGGAGGACTCCTAGCTCACTTTCATATTGGACCCTTGTAGTAGCTGTCCCTCTACCTGGAATGTTCTTCATCTAGGTCTCAAAACCAAGCCTGAGTGTTATTGTTAGACTTCAAAGAAAATTTCCTTGAGCTACTTTTCAAAGGTAGTCTTCCCAGGTTCTTTCTAACATGTTTTCTTGTTTCATTTCATTGCACTTACAACTATCCAACTTTACTTTTCTTCCCTCTTATTTATTGTTTAGTGCACTATCTCCCTTCAATCAAAGTCCATGAAAATAGGGACCTTGCCTGTCCTATGCCAGGCTTTCTCCCCAGCCCCTGGCACATGACTGGTATTCCACAAGAATATATTGAGCAAATGAATGAAAGTGACTTGTCCAGGGACACACAGGCCTGCTAGCACCAGGGCTCTGGTCAGGCTGCCAGACCCAACTTCATGGGGGGACTCATGAAATTAACTTGAAGCACCCCTGTTCAGGACAGAGGGTTTTATGGATTTATGTCATGTCTTTCATTCCATGGAGCAAAAGAAAGAAAGAAACTTCCTCAAGATATACTCTCTGGAGTCAGGGGGACATTTTCCTGCTTAGAAAATAAACAACTTATTCCACAAACATTTATTGAGGGCTTATTCTACGGAACTGTTAGGCATTAGGAATATAAGGACGGATATGACACGGTCCCCACCATCTTCTCTAGACAAGGGAAGAGACACCTAAACAGATGGCGACAATATTAACATTTTAGTGGACATGATAATGATAGCTTACCACTTGCTGAGCACTTATTATGAATGGGACACTCTTCCGAGGGCTTCAAGTGCCTACTTAACACGTTGCTCACAGCACTGTCTTCTCTTGGTTTCCATGACAACGTACTCTTCATGGTATTTACTATACCATATTGTTCTGTATTTGACACTATCGGTTAGTTGATTTGTTCAAGGCCAGAGAACTACTGTAGTGTGTGCAGAGCTGGAATTTGAACCCTGTTAATCTGTGAAGTGCATCCTTTTAGCTACTATGCTATACTGCCTGTCTCATACAGATGTGTGGAGAGTGACATAGGGACATAGGGAATTATTCCCCTACTTAGGTGGCAAGGGAGATTCAGTTAAGGCTTTACTGAGGAGATGACATTTGAGTTTGGATCTTGAAGGATGAGAAGGGCTTCCCCCAAAGGAGATCTCATGGGAGCTTGGGGGTAGAGAGAACAGCGATGTAGGCAAAGCCACTGAGTTGTGAAAGGGCCTACCTGTCTTGGAAATATTGTGGAATTCCCTGTGGCTGGCGCATCTTAGTGAGGAAGGGATGGAAGGTGAAACCGGAGAGAAATACAGGGGCAGGATGAGAGTTTTCTGTTATTGCAGGTTAAGAGGAATGAGTTTTATATCCTTGGCAACGAGTAACAAGTGGAGATGTTCAAGCCAGTGAATTACACATTGTAAGCTTGCTTTAGAAATGCCATGGGATTCATGCAAAGAGTGGGCAGCAGAAGAGGAGAAAGCAGTAGATCATTTAGGAAGGTCTTGTAGTGGTCCAGGCAGGAGATGCAAAGGGCCTGCAGGGCCCCTATCTCCTGCAGGTGAGCAAGGTGAGTCTGATGCCATTTGTGGAGGGAAAGGAAGGAAGAGTAGCTGCTTGGGGTAAGTCAAGTATGTTTGCCTAAGGCATGTATGGGCCATTTCTCCAGTCAGCTGCCCCCCAGATTCCAACCCACTGTTCCAAGCGCTCTGGGGACACAGCTCCCTCGGCACTGTTGTGGCTCTGGGCCCTGCTAGCAAAAGCATTGTGTCTTCTTGGTAAAGGGTGCACCTCAGCCCAGCACAGAAGTGAGGTCAATGCAGTTTTGTCTGGCCTGTTTGTCACTGCTCTTTCGCAACAATTTTAAAGACACGCTGAGGTCATATGAGAATGTGTTAACGTGTTTGGCGGATTACTATCATTTTGTCATCCCCGGGATTGGTTGGAGGGGATGAGTTCTTCCAGTATTTAGACAAGAAAGTATGGGAATTACCATTATCTCTCTCTATAGCTGATGCATGGAAGTAATCAGAGGGGAAAATATCAGCATCAGTGGATTTTTACAGACCACCTTTTGCCCTCAGGAAGAACAGTAACTGTAGTTTTCTCCCTTAGTACTCCAAATCAATAGGAAGAGGGTTTTGATGTTTGAATTTTTATTTCTTTTTAAATGGAGCTATTTCTGCTTCTCAAGTTTACTCTATTAAAATGGTCACAGTGAATTCTGCAGAATAAAGAAATCCTAAATACAAAGCATTCCCACGGACCCTCTCTGTTGTTATGAGAATTGTTCTCTGTGGTGAAGACCTGGTGGGAAATAGCTGTGACCAGCTGTGTCCTCATGTCTTGTCCTGCTATCAGACAGAAGCTGTCCTTCCATCAACTGCCCCTGCCCCTCCCCATCTGAGCATTTCACAGAAGCTTACCTCTATCCCAACAGCTCTCATGACAAAACGTCTCAGGACAACATCTGGAAACTTAAAGGAGGAATGGCTGAAGGTGGTTTGCTCCTAGTAGCCTCTGCTGGTTTTAAAGAAAATTTTTTTTTTCTACCAAGTACCTGGAAGACTGGACATAAGCTTCATTTCAATTCCTGCTCCCAACGCCTAACAATCTAGTTGCTATTGAGATAGTGATTATAACAAAATCTCTCCGCCGACTTGGTATTTTGTGTGATTCAGTAGATTGTGATTTTATCTATATAACACGGGCTTGTACGTAGCTGCAACTGTGTTTGGATTTAGAGACCTTTTCCCAGCCTGTGGAGTCCACTGATCTTACCACATTAGGAAAAGATGTGAGCTATGACGCTGGTGGATTTCATATGCTGAAGAGCTGTTGCAATAGATTAAATGTATTAAAAGGATTGTCGTCAGAAGTGTTTAGGGCTGAACTTTTAAAAAATGTGTTTGAACACGTTATAGAGATGTTTTTTAAGGAAAAAAATTTGGGATACGGTACATTTTTTTTTTTGTCTTGGAGATTCACACACAACACAACAAAGAAATCGTGTTTTGCCCAATTGTGTTTACACATAACATTTGCTTATACTTATATTGACAATGGTGTGTGTGTGTGTGTGTGTGTGTGTGTGTGTGTGTGTGTGTAAAACAATGAAAGAAGCTTGGAATGAATCATTTTCTAATGTTCGACTAAAAAATGCAAGGCACATGACCACAAACAAAATACTGTTCTATGTATGGATTTTACATTCAAGTTCTATTGCCATTAGCTCTTGTCTTATACTTGTAGATCTTTCCAAGCTTTGGGTAGTGTTGTAAGTTTGTTTTCATGACTTTTTCCAGCCTCCTCTCTCCCATACCATAACATTTTCCTCCTCATCAAATGTGTGGGAAGATTGTTCTAGGATTCCTTCTAGCTTTCATTCACTTTCCACTTGCTAGTTAATTGGATTCTAACATCGGAAGGTCCCTAACTCTGCTCTCTCAGGCCATGGTTAAGAAACTCACTTGCCAGTTCCAAAGATTTTCCTCACGTGCTTCTCCGCTTTCTGAGCCAGTTGACAATTGTTTCAAAATAATTTTACTCTGAGAATGACGTCTTCCTCAAGCTTTTAGGATATTAAACTACCAAGGTTGTCTTCCTAATATCTCAGGTACCCTTCTCTGCCACTTCCTTTCTCTCTTTCCATACAATAAAGGAGCCATTCCCTGTTAAACATTTATTATGCACTTTATATATTTTATCTCATTTAACATTCACAGATTGGGAGTAGTAGCCCCATTTCACTTTTGAGAAACAAAGACTCAGAGAGGTCAAGATACATGCTTAAGGTCACACAGCTAGTAAGTGGTAGGATAAGAAATTGCATTTGGATTTGTCTAATGCCCAATTCCATATCATTTTCTATACTCCTGTATCTCAAACTAGGGTATGGATACTCCTGGATCAGGGGTACCCCTACTCCCTGATCCAGAGGTACCCATTAGCCAGTCATGGAATCTACTAGACTATCTCTATACTACTTAGATGTTTTGGGTAGAAGGTAAATACTTTATAAAGTATTTTCATGGTAAAACAAACTAGTCTATATGAGCTGGGCTACATATTTTCAAAAGACTTTTTTTTTAAAAGATTTTTTTGGGGAAGGGGAACAGGACTTTATTGGGGAACAGTGTGTACTTCCAGGCCTTTTTTCCAAGTCAAGTTGTTGTCCTTTCAGTCTTAGTTGTGGAGGGCACAGCTCAGCTCTAGGTCCAGTTGCCATTGCTAGTTGCAGGGGGTGCTGCCCACCATCCCTTGCAGGACTCGAGGAATCGAACTAGCAACCTTGTGGTTGAGAGGACGCACTCCAACCAACTGAGTCACCCGGGAGCTCAGCGGCAGCTCAGCTCAAGGTGCCGTGTTCAATCTTAGTTGCAGGGGTCGCTGCCCACCATCCCTTGTGGGACTCGAGGAGTTGAACCGTCAACCTTGTGGTTGAGAGCCCACTGGCCCATGTGGGAATCAAACTGGCAGCCTTCGGAGTTAGGAGCATGGAGCTCTAACCACCTGAGCCACCGGGCTGGCCCTCAAAAGACTTTTTAAGATGCAACTAGAAACTGCAATAAAATATTGTGCTTTTTGAGGTATCACTGAGCCAAACTCTTAGACTCCCAAGGATATCAGTTTGCTCTTATTTATCATCAGGGCTACACCATGGAAAATAAACTTCGCTTCTCCCTTGCTACTCCCCCACTTCAAAAAACATGATGTAAGATTCTCAACTCAGTTCTTGTCTCCTATTCTTCTAAACTTTATTATTTATAGTGATTTCATTCATTCCAATGGTCCTATTTCTAGCTTCCCAACCTCCCCTTTGACATGTCATTGCTTTGCTTATTCACTCGTTCATGAGATCTCGACTGTGCCTCTATTAACAACATACAGGGCATCTGTATCTCCACGTGTGTACACAGAAACATCAAACGAAACAATTAAAAATAAATGAAATTCCTCATGTACCACCCCCAACACGCTCCTTCTCAATGAGTTTTACTGCTGTTTTTCCAATCATTTATGCTTCAAACATGAAACTTTCCTAGGTCTCCACCTTTGCTTTCATCCCGACATTTGTAGAGTTGGAAACACCAACTGTCCAGCTGTTGCCCTCCTTCCCCTTTGTGACTGCCCTAGGTCAGTCCCTCATTGGGCCTTGCTTAGGTTGGTGGTTCTCAGATGGGCAATTCTGCCCTCCAGGAAACAGTTGGCAATGTCTGGAAACATCTTTTATTGTCACAACCGGTATTTAGTGGGTAGAAGCAAGAGATGCTGCTACATATCCCACAAGGCACGGTATCTAAGCCCCCACGACACTGAGCCCCAACAATCAAAGTGTTGCGGTTGAGAAGCCCTGGCCTGGTCTCTGGGAAAATCTTGTTCCCTCGGTTTCTCCTCTATGCTTCATCCTCCATCCAGCTGCCAGATTAAGGTTTCTAAAGCATACACATTCGGATGTCACCCCACTGCTGAAAGCTTTCAATGGTTCCAGCAAATCGCGAATCCTGTCATTCAAGATTCTCCAAAACAGTTCTAGCCTTAGATGCCACTTCCTCCCTTCATACCACACCTTCATACCACACTTCCTACACCAGTTCTCCCAGGCGAGAGCCTCTACCTTCCATGCCTTTATTTCTTCCCTCATCCTTGCCCCTGCCACTGTCTATCAAAATCCTGCCCCCCTTCCAGCCTAACCTCACAGGGTACTTGAACTTTCTAAAGCCTTTCCCAATTCGCCAAACGAGTAATACCTTTTCCCAACTCTTCTCTGTGTGGGATGGCCATCTTCAACAAGTTGTATTCCCTTGAGGACAGCAATAGAGCTGCTGACACGCAGATTTGCACAACACTGAGTCTCGCCTGCCATGTTACAAGGTTGCTATTAAAAAGGGAGAAGTGGGAGGAATGTGAAAAGGAATGGGCATCCTGTGAAGAAGGGAGAAGGGCCATCTGATCACAATGCTCTGAATTGGTGGCTCAGCTGTGTCTGCTTCTCAAACCCCCATCTTCCACCATCTGATTCTACAGCTCCCTCTATTCACTCTTCTTTGCTTCCTCCTTTCCTCTATCTCACTTCCTTTCTTTCCTTTTTTTAAAGAATATTTATTCTCAAAGGAGAAGCAATGAGATTACTATCAAGGGAATAAAAATTGCCTCTTGAAAAACAAACAAACAAACATAGATATTACAGTGGTTTGTGGCCCTCCAGAGTGCAACCCTACCCCAAGGAATCTTACTAATTTCTCTCATTCAGGATAATTTACATTTTAATGTGTGGGGGTGGCAATAATTTTTTTTTTTTTTAAAGGCTAAGAAATGCTGTTCTGGAATAAGGAAAAGGGTATATGCATACACACACTTACATATTTTTAAAACCCACGGAAAGTTTTTTAAATGTTCTTTCATTTGTAAATAATTAGAGAAAATATAAAATACTTCAAATTGCATTGTGATTTGCTCACCTGTTACTCTCTCTGTTTTTTCAGTAAGGACAAAGAGGCTGACAAATGAGGTATAGTCATTCATCGCGATCTCAGTGAAGTGTCTACTAATTCATTTTTTTCAAGGTTTTTCAAGGTTTAAGGGAACGAATGCAAGTCAAGCACTGAAAGGCAAGACTGGCACAGGCTAGGCACTCACTAACACCAGCCACTAGCACCAGCAGCATCATTATTACTGTTTTCCTTCCATCCCGGGTCCTGTGGTCAGGTGCTGGGAAGAAGGTGGAGAAAACAGACATAGTCCGCACCCTGATGTAGCTCACACTCTAGTGGGTGAGACAGGAAATCACCATAGCACATATAATTACAAACTGGAGTAAGTGCAGGGAGCTATCACAGTATAGAACAGGAGGAACTGATTTAGTGGTGGGGAGGAGGGGCAGGAGGAATGAGGATGTCTCCAAGGGCAATGATAATGAACTGAGATCTAAAGAATGAGTTAAGTGGCTGAATTAGGATGTGAAAAGTGCTCCCCTGGGAAGGGCCAAAAAGTTTGAAGGCTTCTGAGCAGAAGGGAGCGTGGAATGTTTGAAACACAGAAACACCAGCACGCCCAGAGCCTAGAAAGCACGGCAGAAAGAGGCTCAGGATGAGTCTGCTGAGGCAGACCGGGCATCGCAGACCCTGGTAAGAAACTTAGATTTATCCAAAGACTCATTGGAAGCTGCGGAAAGTTTTTAAGTAAAGGAATGACATACTATGCCTTGGGGTGCTGTGGGGGAAATGGATTGGGTGAAGATGAATGGCAAGAATGGAAGGGGAGTGATCAGTTAAGAGTTCTTGCGATAGTTCAGGTCAAAGGTGATGGTGGTGGAGATAGAAAGTGTGTATACACTGGGAGATATTTAGAAGGAAAACCCAGGAGGAATGCACTACATGTGGAGGGTGAGTGAGAGGGAGGTGTCAGGGAAAACCCCTGGGCATCTGGTTTAGGGAACTGCATGGAGGAGGGTAACGTGACCAAGGTCACATAGTTGGTTAAGCGGCAGAGCCAGGCCTTTGATCCGAGGCTTAGGCCATCACCTATATCACATTGCAGCTGGTTCCCAGGGTTGATTTACTTCTGCCCCAGTTCCTGTTGAAACATTCTACTTTTGTATATGGGCCTCATGGGGAAGTTCTTCCAAAGTTGGAAGCTTCTAACAACCTTGGACTTGGAGTAAGGAGAGCTGGATTCAAGTTCCAGTAGCATGGGCAGGTCACTCAATATGGCAAGCTGGCATCCTCAGACTGTTAGACACAGAGAATCAAAACACCTATTTCAACATGTAGCGCTGGGAGGGGGATGGTAGCAGGGACGGAGCCAGTCTACACCCACTACACCTCAACTTGAACCCTGTCTACTCCTCACATTCCCGTTTACTCCTCAAGTCACAGTTGTGTGCTTATCGTGTAAAGAAAATGTTGTTCCTGTGACTTTTGAGCCAAAAGGAGCTTTTGGTTGGATGTTTTTTTTTGCTCTGGAGTCCCAGGTAAAGTCAGTTGCAATGTCTGGCCTGTTAGAGACTCAGGAAACGTGTGGTGACAACACTTGCCCACAGTCTGTCCCTCATCATCACCAGGTAGGCCACTAAAGTATTCTTCTCTGTGCTTGAGGTCTGGAAATAAAAATGGTAGTCGAAGAGCCTGAGGCCTAAGGCAGATGATCTCAAAATTTACAGTGCCTAAGAGTCACCTGTGATGGCTTTTAAAAATCCAGAGTCCTGGGTCTCACCGCCCTAGAGATTCTAATGTAGAAATCCGGCATGTGGCTGAGGAATCTGCATTTTTATAAGCTGCCAATGAGCAGCAATAGCTGGTCATGTAAGGCCGGTTATGTAAGTGCTGCTCTGAAAGAAACACTAGCCTGGCGACTTGTCAATTTGGCTGTGATTCTTCGAGGGCAGAAACCCTGTCTGGTTTGCCAAACCAGGGCCTAGTAGGGTGCTAAATTTGAGTTAAGCTGAATAAACATTGAATTTTGTCAAACTGAATTACTGTGTTGTGGCCCTATTTTCCTTCCCGTCCATCCCAAGTCAATTATTGATGAATCTGCTACGATTTTAGGAACAAGGGATTTTAGAGAAAGGAGTGAGATTCAGGAAACATTTGTGTATGCGTGTGTGTAGGTGATGTTTGGAGCCAGGGAAATCCCAAAGTGCTACCCAACAGGCTCAAAGGATTGAGATTCACATTTGCAAGGACCTGTTGCTGTTGGGACTCCATTCCAACTCTATTCACTCAAGGTTTTTGTGGAGATATACAATTAAAAGTAAATGAAGGGCCGGCCCGGTGGCTCAGGCGGTTAGAGCTCCATGCTCCCAACTCCGAAGGCTGCCGGTTTGATTCCCACATGGGCCAGTGGGCTCTCAACCACAAGGTTGCGGTTCAACTCCTCGAGTCCCGCAAGGGATGGTGGGCTCTGCCCCCTGCAACTAAGATTGAACACGGCACCTTGAGCTGAGCTGCTGCTGAGTTCCGGGATGGCTCAGTTGGTTGGAGCTCATCCTCTCAACCACAAGGTTGCCGGTTCCACTCCCTCAAGGGATGGTGGGCTGTGCCCCCTGCAACTAGCAATGGCAACTGGACCTGGAGCTGAGCTGCGCCCTCCACAACTAAGACCGAAAGGACAACAACTTGAATCTGAACAGCACCCTCCATAACTAAGATTGAAAGGACAACAACTTGACTTGGGAAAAAGTCCTGGAAGTACACACTGTTCCCCAATAAAGTCCTGTTCCCCTTCCCCAATAGAATCTTTAAATAAAAAATAATAATAATAAAAAAAAAAGTAAATGAAGCCCTGCTCAGGATGAACAAGGCACATATCTCACTCCTGAGGCATTATCCCCAGGGCCAGGTGGAAAATTCCAGGGGTCCCATCGTGCCCTGAAGGCAGATCCCTAAGGGGTGTCCAGCTTCTTTGGACCACGTGTTTTCATTCTCTGCACTGTGCTGTCTCATCCACAGCAGCCCATCCATGCATTTCCTCCGAATCTCCCTCCGGCCAGTATTGAAATCTTTTGTTGATTGTGAAAGGGCTGGAGCAGAACTTCCCACCAAGCTTGCTCTCACTACCCCAGCAGGTGTGGCCCCTGACCAGCTATAACTCATGTCCTGATACATATTTGAAAAGCAAAATTTAAAACAATCATACACTGGGTAGACATATGATTTCAAAACACTAGGTACAAGAGGAGGTATTTACAGGAAACTCAGGGTGAAGCACAAAAAGGCCTTTGAAAGGACAAGGGAAACAACTCAAAGTGACTGGCTTTTCCTTCATCCTAGCCAAGCTACTCACTAGTGTTGATGCTGACACCGAACCCTTTACTCCTGTAGCTGCAGTCCCACTTCTTTCTTCCAGGCAGCTTCATGCTTTCTGAAAGAACCTGATCTTGCCCGTGACCGCTGATTGAACCTGGGGTCAATGTCAGCTTATTACAAGGCCACCAGGTTGGCAGGAAAAACTTGGGAGCAAACAGAACAAGGTTTGAATCCTGGGTCCCCTACATGAGTGATCATAAATGAAATCTTCCACACTAGTAGATACCTATGCCACGCTTCATGCCTTCCAGATGTGGAGTTAACATCAGGGCAAGGAGAAGAGTTGAAAACTAAATCAATGATGTAGAGGACGTTGCAGTCCTGGTTACTATTGGAGCGGGCCCTATGAGCAGGACACAGGCCGGCTGGCATAAAGGACTTGTTTGCTAAGATTCATTTTAGCACCAGAATTCCTGCTTCCCCTTTAAAAAACTTGAGTTTTAAATTAAAAAGTGTTTGTTTGTTTTGCTCTGTTATAGTCTGTAACTTTATAATAATACCCCGTTGTATGTCCGAAAGCTCTTTTGAAGACATTGGTTGGGTGGGCAACTCATATACATGTGGACAGTCACTACATGCTGTTTACAGAGCGAGTTAGTAAGTCCTAGCCTGACCTGAAAATACACCAATGACAACAACCGTTCTTATTACAATGTTCCCTTTTGCAGTCTGAGAGGCACTTGGTTCCCCAAACTGAAAGTCACTCAGCAGAAATCTCTTTTTCTAAAATGGGGACAGTCTTTGGATGAATGTAAAGCAGTTCCGAGGTGCCACGGGGAGAAATAAGAACAAGTTCACTGCCAACTTTTATTGGAAGTGCACTTGACTTCCATCCACCCCTCCAAATTTCCCTGTCTGAACCCTGCCCATGCTCAGAACACGTCCTCTACTGTACCAAATGTACTATAGAGCACCAGTGCTTTTGGAAAAGAATACTCAATGTTGCAAAGATAAGGCTATCTATTACGCAGAAGTGCTATTCGCCAGAGAGGTTCGATTAAAGAATATTCTGGGTTCCACCCAACCCCACATAAGTAAGAAATGCATTCTTATGCAGGACAAGGGGAAGGCATCTTATCAAACAGGATTTTACTGGCCAGGACTGAACTAATGATTTACCCCAGAGAGTGTGATCTGAGAAAAGAAACTACTACTCTGACAACCTATAAACCCCATTTCTAACATTCCAGCACCAGCTCTATTATCCAAACACCCAGATTTCTAACAGTGCTCCACTGTGACCTAGAACAGGGGTCATTTATTGAGAATTACTGTGCATCTTATGTTAAGCACAAAGAAAAATGAGAAAGCACATTAAGTGCCTTTGCATGATGTCAGGATCTAGGACACAGTAATTGTTTAAAAGTGCTATTATTGTTTTTTTTATCATTGTGGTTAGGTGTCATTTTTTCTATCTGATACCAGCAGTGACTACCCCCAGCAATGATTGCCATCATTGATTTCCCTCTTCTAAGATCCCTCCTGTTAGGCTCTCCTACGTCGTGAACAATGACTTCTTTCATTTATTTTTATAATAGATGTATATCTAGTCTATTTATTATCTATCTATCTATCTATCTATCTATCTATCTATCTATCTATCTATCTATCTATCTAAATCTTCCATAGATTATTCCACTCTTTTCTCTTCGGTTTCTCTGTCATCTAGTCCGGATTATAGCAGAAACCTTTTTAAATCTCTCTTCCTCTAGTCCTTGAGCCTCCTGAGGGTAGGAATCCAGATGCCCAGAGTCTGATAACAGCTCCATACATAGGACCCATGCACAGATAAATGAATGAATAAACTAGCATGCTAATCCTCCCACCACTAGTGCTTCCCTCTCCAGCAAGCATAGCTACCTCCTGAAAATTCCGTCTTTATCCAGTTACTCCCTTGCTCAAAAATATAAGCGCTCTCTATTACTCTTCAGGCCAGGTTTCACGCCACCCCCATCCTGTTATCTTGCTCTGCCTATGCCCTGTCAGGTGCCACCTCTTACTCTTATCTGCAGAAATCCTAGTGCCAGGCAGTTTGGACTCCTCTCAGGAACTAAATTTTGCACACTCATATTTTTTTTCCAGATTCTTGCTTATGACTTTCCAACCTTTCTCTCTGACCATCCAAATCTGACCCATCATTCAATGCCCACATGTCAAGCCTTAGCAACAATACAGCCCACACAGGCACAGCCTCTTCTTAGAGTTTCCCACACCCACATCACCTCTGCTTGGCTCCTCATCAAATGCTTCCCTTCATTATTATCTGACAGTCAATTTACAAGGTCTTGAGAGTAGGAGCCATGCCTTATGTTTCTTTTGGAGAGGGACCATTGTTAAGGAGTCTTATCAACGTAGTCCTGTCAAAGCAAACTAAATGCACCATGAATTTACAGAAGAGAATTCTCTAGCGTGTAGAGCTGAGCTCGGTCTTGTTTCCATGTGATCACTAAATTTACTGCTTTAGATAAGGACTGAATCAAAGTTAATTCTTTGGGTCTCCAGTGTCAGTTGCCTAATAGGTAGATCCTAATAATGGTGATGAAAATGGTAGCGGCTGACATATTTGAGCCCTCACTATCCTGTGTGCAAGGTCCTGTGTCGAGTATTTCAATATTTTAATTTAATCATAAAAAATCCTTAGAAATAAGGTCTTTTCTCCTTTACAGGTGAGGACATGAAGCAAAGCTTCAAACATGCATCAAGCCCTGACTTGGTTTCATCCCCAGAGCTAGATTCTGGAGATACAGAGATGAATCAGGCACCGTCTTTACCCTCCAAGAGTTTACAGTCTAGGAGGGAAGAGGAAGATGAAAAATTACGATTCAAGTTAATAAGCACAATAGCAGAATGAGAATTAGCCTTTTGCTATCAAATGACGGCAGATATCCATCCTCTCCAAAGCCCAAGGGATGCCTTAAAAATAATGTCAGCACTTAACTTCTGCAGTCTTCCTCCTAACCACCTATAACCCCAATTTAGTCAGGAGAAAACATCAGCAAATTTCAATAGAAGGATATTCTAGAATATACCTGACAAGCACTCATCTAAACTCTCAAGGTCATCAAAGACAAAGAAAACCTGAGGGATTGTCATAGCCAAGAGGAGCCTCAGGAGATGTGATGACGAAATGTAAGGTGGTATCCTGGGTGCAATCCCGAAAGAGGCAGTGGAGATTAGGTAAAACCTAAAGAAATCTGAATAAAGCATGGACTTCAGCTACTAATAATGTGCCAATAATTGTTTGTTAATGATAACAAATGGACCATACTAATATAAGATGTTAACAATATGGAAACTGACTATTGGGTGCATGGGAACTCTCTATACTATCGTCTCAAGTTTTCTGTAAATCAAAGTGTTCTAAAATATAAAGCCCATTGAAAATGATAATGTCACCCTTACCATAAGGGTTGTGAGTGACTGTCAGGAGAGTGGGGTGGGCAAGGCAGGGCAGCTGAGCCAAGGAGCTCATTTACAGAGGGGAGGATCGTATGTCCGGTTTCGGAGCTACTGCCCTGGAGACTCTGGTGGGGAAGCCCAAATGTCCGATGGGCAGCTGAGGCGTGTAGCACCCAGGGGAGGGCAAGAGGAGAGCTGAGCTCAAGACACACTTGGGAGTCATCGTGCACGTAGGTGGTAGTTGAAGCACTCGAGGTCCTAAACACCATTTTGGAGATGAGCAGCCAGCAACCAACTCTGTTATTACTGTGTGACGGATGAGCCGGGGGAGGCCGGGGGAGAGCCAGCGTGATTATAACTGCAGAACAGCTGGAGCCTTTCATCCTTGGGGGGAGCCAAATCATCCTTGGGGGCACAGACACTGTGTTTTCCTTATTCTGGAAGGCATTTCCCGAGACAAACTCTGGATATGATAATTACGCTGGTTAGTAAGCTGATCTAGCCTCAGCTGCATAGACAGGGATCCCACAACAAAATGCTCTCCTGTTATTCAATACACTGGCTTTTCCTAAAAAAGGAAACATTTTCATTCTTTCTTCTGTAGTAGGTTTAGGGTAATTATGTTAGATGAAACTATTTTGATAACCATCTTTCTTGAGGACACAGCACCTCAGTAGTTTTAAAACCTAAGTTAATTAGATAGCTGTTAACAAAAGCTTCCATTAAAAAAAAAAATCCTCAAAAGCTGCACCCCAGACTCCTGCTATAGCAGAGGAGTCAATGCTAAGTACAGCTTTTATCATCAAACTGGCACTTTTGTCTAGTTAATCATAGATGTCTGCTGCCTCTGAGATGGAGAAGGCACCCCCCCAAACACACACACAACTCTTACCCCCAAGGATGAAAGACCCATCACCACTTAAAAACCGTGTTTTTCACCTGACAATCCCAGCGAGCTGGGTCTTATATACACTACTAACATATTAACTTTACTTATTCAAGGCCTGCCTAGTTTGTAGGAAAAAGCCATATCTTAGAAATGGAAGGGGGTTAGTCTTAGCTAAGCCTGAGGTAAATATCCCAGTGAGCATGAAAGGGTGTGTAGAATTATTTAGAGGTGGGCAAAATGGCCAGGCTCCTAGAAATGTTCCCAGCAATGGATTCTCAGAAATGCAGTCTCATGGCTAAAAGCAAATGATGCTTACACAGGACTCCGATATCCTTTATAAAGCCTCCCCACCCCACCCCAAACACGTAAGCAAGCACAAGCACGTGAGAACACACACACACACACACACACACACACACACACACACACACCTCTTTGATTTCCAAGCTGGGCAGTTTCATCCACTTTCAGAGAAAGAAAAAGTTGGTAGCTAGAAAGGCTGCCAGGTAGCTTTGGCTCCTGGCAGAAGGCAGTTTGATCTTTGGCCACAGGCAGCCTGCATCTGAGCTCCTGCTCTGTGTCTCATGGGCTCGGTCACCTCACGTGTGCTGCCTAGCTCCTCTGAGTCTCCTTCTTCAAGAAATGGGGATAAAGATGCTCCTGTCAACTCAACGAACACACATTTAATGTCTTCCAAGTACCAGGCACTGTGCTGGGATACAGTGGTGAGCAAGAAAAACACGACCGCCCTGCTCAGAGACTGGCATGTTTCAGGGAGGCACTGTGAACTTCAGGGATATCCAGCGTGCACGCGATCACCGAGTACACAATATTACTGTGCTTTTCTCCCACACCAAGATGCACAGTTGAACTTGAGCAAAAGGATAGTCTAATGACAGGACACTCGGCTGCACTAGGCCTAGGAAAGAAGGGTGTTAGTTTACAGAGCCCCAAAAGACTTTCATAGCAAAAACACGTTGAAGGGCCAATGTTCTTTGGAGTCATAAAGAGCTGGCCCTGAATGATTTGCCTTGTCCCTTACGATCTATAATGACATTGTATAATTTCTATACTGTCTTTGAGGGTAAATATTCTCATTTGTAAACTGGAGCTATTTTTAGTAATTCCTACCTCAGGCTGATGCTGTATGTGATAAAGGAAATATTGTATGTGAGAGGGCTTGTCCAAGAGCTAAGCGACACCCACATGGGAGGTATTATTGATTATTTCCATTATCATTAATGAGTAAACACCAGCTATGACAGCAGCTGCCATGTGGTACCTTTGGGGCTGGTTTTCTGGGCTGAGGTATTGCAGCAGAGACGTTAACACATTTCATAGGCTCCAGAATGACATCCAATTAGTAGGAAGGTTTGTAAATACGTCTCTGATATAATTAGGAACAAGCCCGAGGATTGTGATTTTCCTGTAAATAACAGCAACGAAGACCATGGCACGGAGAGAAGGCCTGAGAATGGCCTTTCCCAAATCCTCAAGAGCAATGGCAGCAGTGTTTCTCACCCACGGTGGGTCCACTTGGTCTCTAGTCTCAATTGACTCGATCCCTCCCCATTTCAGAGATTGAAGGGCAGAGCACGTACACGGCACAATTGTACGTCGATCTCAGAAACTGCCCTCACCAGTAATCAACCCAATCATCTGAGGCTGATTTCTTTTGAGTCTTACAATCCCAGCTGAACTCCAGGCTGAGCCGAGGGACCACTGCAGAGCCCGGGGAACCTTCGTGATCTCCACAGACTGGCATTTTAATCCTCATAGTCCTGGAGGTCTGAGTTGGTCTGAAGAGTTTTCATCCTGTCTTTTAAGAGGCCCTGGAATGCTCATGTGAATAGACTCTTGGAGAGCATCTCAGATGTTCCAGAGTTTTAAAGGTGGGCTTGCAGCAATTCCCCTGGACTGGAACAATATAGTAAAACTCACCAGGGCTTAGTTATGCCAAACTACCATAGTTTCATGAATTCCTCATCAAGTTTCATACCCCTGTACCTTGCACGTGCTTTCATTCTGCTTGGGGCTCCTCTGCCTGCCTGTAGATTCCCTATTCATCCTTTAAAACCTAGCTCAAGGGTCCCTCTGTGGAAACCCTGACTCCCACCCTCTCACCACTCCACCAACAACCCTGGCTTCAAATAGTGAGTTCTGAAGAAGTGATTATTGTTTTCTCAAATTCTTGGAGTTGACCTGGTTTCTTCTCTAGCTTCTGACAATTAGACCAAGCGCAATGCAGGAGGCTGGAAATCAACTATGCAGTTGTGAAACCTTTGATTTGAAGCAAGATTTCAGGTTGCTCAAATGTGAGTTATATAACCTTTGCATTGTGTAATGGGCAGGAGGACCTCACTGTCAGCAGAGATTTGGAGGCTCTATCTGTTGTCACAACACCTCTGCCTCACTTCCACTGAGGCCATTACACCTCCCAGCCCCAGCATAGGTCCTGGTCTAAAGCAGGCACTCAACACAGATATTCTGTTTCTGAGGGACAAGAGAACAAACTCAGGGTGTGGGGGGGAAAGGATCCTGGGAGTCCTTTCCCCATCTTCTCTACAAAACTTAGTGACCCATTTGCAGAAACCTGTCTTGGCTGCCTTGGAAGCTATTTCCCCATTTTAAGATCATAATCAGGACCGAGGAGGCAGTCTCATTATTGATGAAGCTGACTCTTTAGCAGTAGGCGTTTGGGTGAAAGACGCCATCACACAGCACACAGTGGTAATTATTATATCATTACTAATGGCTTTTGTTTTGCTTTTCTATGGTATGGGAAACATTGTTTAAAATTCTCGAAATACAATGCCCATTCCACATTCATTCTTTCTACTTTTTCTATTTGGATATCCTTCTGTGAAAGATTTCTACCAGGAGAAAGGGCTAGACCCAGAAAAATTAGAACTTGAACCCTCCCATGGTAAATCAGGCTAAAGGGGACCAAAGCCATCTCATCCCCCTGAGATGTGGAACAGTTGGCAAGCCATGGGTTTCATTCCACTTCAATCCATCTCCATGCTTCCTTCACCTGGGGCCTTTCTTTGCCTCTCAACCAGAGGTGGTCTTTCTTTCTCCACACCTTTTCTTTCTAAAGACTCTTATCCCACCTGTTGGAGTGTTTTACTATTCTTAGCATATGAAGAACTCCTTAGTTTTGGACCATGTAACCACATGGTTGCGTGGAGAACATACACTCTGGAGATAGACAAGTGTGGGTTCAATGTCTTCTGTCATTGATTACCTGTGTGACATTAGGTGAGGTACTCAAAATTTCTGAATTGGTTTCATCATCTATGAAACAGGGATAATACAACCTACTTTGCAAGTTAGTTATGATGATGGAGTAAGATACCATGATTGAAGGGTTTGGCAGTACAAGTTAGTGCTCTGGGATTAGCCAGCCTCCCCCACAAACCAGCAGGTAAGTCCTGTCAAGTTATTTAACCTTCTAAGCCTCAGTTTCCTCTTGCGTAATATAAGGCCAATAGGGCCCTTCTTATAAAGTTTTGAGAGGATTAAATGAGCTAATATATGTAAAAAGCTTTCCGCATTACTTGATACAAAGAGAATGCTCAATATATGTTGGCTATTCTCAGCACTCCATCCATTTTCATTTCCCTCTCTTCCACCCTGACCTGAAGCATCCCACACAGCGCTTGGCACAGAGGCGGCAGATGCTGTTGAAACGAAATGATGTTAGGTTGTACATCTCATCACATAAAGCCTTGGGTGTTCACTTCCCCTGTTCCAATGTGATACAGTCCCTAGGATTTTTCTTAGTTTTCCCTTGAAATTAGTTTCCTTATTTAAAAGGAAGACCTCAGCTAAAATATCAAGAGTTAGCTAGCTTAAAGGAGAAGGGGAGTAAGGGTTATGATTGAACACACAGGAGAGAGAGAGAGAGAGAGAGAGAGAGAGAGAGAGAGAGAGAGAGAGAGAGATTGGGGGAAGGGACAGAGAATATTCTGGAAGAAGTTTGGTAGGTTAATCTTGCACAGATCGCGATGCTCCTCCTACACGCATACATATTGTATTTGGAGACACAGTCACTGTCCCCAGGCTGCTGGTGGTGGTGGGAGGATGGTTTGGGGCTGACACATTCCTTACCTCACCAGAAAGCTTTGGCACACAGGAATCTGTGACCAGGATGGACCCGGCCCCACAGCACTGTTCATAAGAAGCCCAGTGAGGTCCCTCTTAGCCCCACAAGCTGGCAACCCCAATGCCCAGAGCCTGCTTCTCCAGAAGCCAAGTATGTCATTCTTAGTCAGAATCATTCCCTCTCAGAGTCCTTGGGGGCCACAGCCAGGCCCCTCCACACTCGGTCTGGCAGCAGAGCCCAGTGAAAGGCAGTTGCTGGGCCATGGGCCATGCTGGCCTTGGCCGGCTCCCTCTGCTTCCAGTGACTCAAGCCCAGCACGCAGCCTGCGGAAGGACTGAGTGCCCCGGGTCTCTGCTGCAATTAGAGCATGTAATTGGAAAATCCAAGAGGACTCTATTGGGAGAATTCCCTTTGCACTTAAACCCAAGCAATTCTTAGAAACCATCCAGAAATCCATGCCTGCAGCAACATTCCCTTGGTCTCAGAACCATCTTTGCGGGGGCATGGGCCGGGAAGAGAACCCTGTACTGTCTTCCTTTAGTTCTTTTATTCCTGGATGTAAATAGAAATCCAAATCTAATCTGGAAAGGGCTCCGAGGTCAAGGACATGACCTACTCATACAGGGGTTTCAGAAATTTCTACCAAAAAGTTAGGTAACTGCTTTGGCCCACCCATCCTTCCAGATACCATTGCCTTATGGGGCCCACAGGAGACTGCATCTACTCACCCACCCATGATGGTTTCAGGTTTTGGAAATCATGCTTTAGAATAAAATGCAGTGTAGCTTCTCCAAAACGTGTTAATACAATAGGTCATGTTCCACTTCATTTTTCAACTTACAAATCTAAGAAAATATGGGCGCTTTGCATTCTACTTTTCCCCAGGATATTCAGGAAATAGTATATCTGTGGTTTCCTTACATTAAGCAAAATTTCCTCACTTCCTTTCTTCCCTCCATCCCATCCTGGAGTTGGGCTTTGCTCTGCAAACCTTTACTGAACAGAAGAAGGTCTTCGTGCTATGGCATTGCCGCCCACGTTTCCTGACTATTCTCTTTTCTGCAATAAAAGTCCACCAGGTATGTTCGTATTTTGTTCATGGTTCCACTTACCAGCCCCATGCTGGAAACAAGCACTTTCCAATGCTTCCTCCCTCCCTTTTCCTTCCAGTATACATTTCTTTTTAAAAATTGAGATGTAACATACACGCAATAAATCTCACAGATCTCTGGTGTACAGCTCAGTGACGTTTTTGCTTACATACATACATACACATACCTCTGTGTAACAACCATTCTTACTACGACATAGACCATTTCCAGCACCCAAAGCCTCCGGTGTGTCTCTTGCCTTCAATATCTCCCACCAAGGGCAATCACTATTCTGACTGTAGTTTTGCCTGTCCTTGAACTTCGCATAAATGAAATCATACACCATGTATACTTTTGTGTCAGATTTCCAATGTTTTTCTACAGGGAATTCACCTTCTAGACACTTGAGAGGCACTGAACAAATATGCATTGAAATGATTGCATAAAAGCTCCATGTAGGAAGGTGATTTTTTTTTTAAAGAACGTCTGTTTTAAAGGAAAGACTTTCAGGGCCAGACCAGATCTTCTCCAATAAGGACATTAAGGGCATTAGCAAAACTAATGCTCATAGGTAATATTTAAAAAGACGATGAATATGAAAGGTACTTTCCAGTCCTATTCCCTGCTCCTTAGCACCCACAATAAAGGAACTAAATTCTTCCTGCTGACAGGTTCACACTAGTATATCATTTTTGGATTATTTTTGAAGAGGAGCCCATCCCCAGGGAAGAGGCACAGCTCTGGAGCCAGAGGCTGGATTTGAATCTGTGTTGGCACCACCATGAGGGTGGCACAGTGGAAAGAGTCGGGGAACCATGGTTAACATGCCTCCTAGTTGTGTTTGCTGGGAGAGTTGCTCAGCATTCCAGCCTCAGTTTGCTAATCCAGAAAAAAAACACACTGAGTGGATTAAAGGAAATAATGGCTGTAAATGTGCAACGAGACTATAAAGCACTAAAGAAAAATTAGTTCCCCAAACTAGTTGTGATGGTTCAATTTATATGTCAACTTTGCTGGGTCATGGTGTCCAGATATTTGGTCAAACCTTATTTTGGCTGTTTTTGTGAAGGTGTTTTTTTTGGGTGAGGTTAACACTTAAACTGGTAGATTTTAAGTAAAGCAGGTTACCCTCCCAATTATGGTGGGCCACATACAATCAATTGAAGGCCTTAATAAAACAAAGACTGATCTCTGAGTAAGAATGAATTATCCCAGCAGGTGGCCTTTGAACTTGAACTGCCTCTTCCCTGGGTCTACAGCTTGAGGGACTACCCTGTAGATCTTGGACTTACCAAGCCTCCACTATCACATGAGCCAATTCCTTAAAATAAATTTATCTATACCTATGCCTATACCTATACCTGTATCTATACCTATATCTATATACACATGCATTTTATTGGTTCTGTTTCTCTGGAGAACCCTGAGAACCATTTAGTTTATTGATACTAATGTTTTCCTATTTATTTTGTTTTCTCTTTTATTCCAGATGCTATTTAGTTTATTGTTTCTTTTCTAAATCACTAAAGAATATATCTAAATCACATTTTCTTTGTTTGTATTGTTATTAAAGCCATTTTAAGTTATAATTTTTCTTTCTATTATTGACTTGACCACCATCCACAAGTGAGGAAGGGGACGTAACTTTCTTGTACACACACTATGCATTGCACTCTGAGCTAGGTTGTTAGTGATATTTAGAACTGTTACTTCTTACCACCCATGGATCTTGGTATACATGTTTCTAGACTTGTTGGCTCACTGTTAGACACACTCCACCTTCCATGACACCAGGGTCATGCTGAAATTCCTCCAGAAGACGCAGTGTAAACCCAGGAGACCAGTTGAGTGTACCCAGCTTTGTTTGCTACCTAGCATCTCTCTTTCTTCCCATGGTAGTGAACCGATAGGGTCAAATGTAAAACTTCCTGAAATCTCTTCGTTCTTCCCCTAACACAAAGTTTCAATCCAGATTTACTTCTTGTAGACCCCTACTTATCTTTTCTTGGCTATGCCAATCTGAGAGCCTGCCAGGCAAATGGTATACCCTTAGTGCCTTACTGCTCTGTAGGGCCTCTGCAAAGGGAACTACTTACCCCAGCCCAAATGATGGCCAGTTGTGTGTCTTTGATGGCCGCAAAGCAGGTCAGCATGCTGTCAGACAAAAGGAAGTGGGACCATTATGGTGTGTGTCTTCTGTCATAAAAAACAACAACAACAACAACAAAAATGTGTTCACATTCTTGGATTGCTTCACTGGCACATGCATAATTTTAGATTAAAAAAAAAATCCCATGTGATCAGATTTCTTTAGCTTTATTATCATCTAACTTTGTTGCATCATGAATTGAGAATACGATGGGTAGAATTTCAGTTTAGATTACTGAGTTCATCTCAGGGCTCTATGTGCTCTCTCCTTCCTCCCTCCTTATCCATTTCTTCTTTTACAGAAGTTATAATAGGGTGAGGGACTATTTCCCAGTTTTTTAAATGTAGTTTTTCCTGGTGTAAATCAGCTCTATATAAATATTTCCTCTTTCATTTGTAGGAAGGATGCTTAGATCTTTGATTCCTACATTGGTCTTATAGCTATAGGTCTATGCTGTTCAGTCAAGTACTAATAATCTAAAATAATATTATTTGTTGTGTGAACTTGGGTAGTGATATACTCTCTCAGTGCCTCACTTTCCTTGTTTGTAAAGAAGCGACAATAATATTCACCTTTCAGTGGGGTTGTGGTAAGGATTTACAATAATATATTTTTTTAATGGTTCATTATATTATGAGCTTTCAAACTTACAGCTATCTTAGATATGTGCTTTTGTGCATATCAAATCTTTCATTTAAAAGAAACAAAATAATGTTTGGGAGGCACTGGATATGGTGCTGGATATGGTAAGTGCTGAATAATGGAGTTATCGTTTTATTATTACAGGTTCAAACTACGTATAAGAAGAAAAGTCTGAAACAAGCATTTAAAGTGCTCTGTGAAAGCCCTGTGTGAGGCATCATAGGACAACCACAGATGCATACATAGCAACTTCCCACCCACTCCCACTAGCTTGCCATCTAGCTGTGGCAGCACATAAACATGGGTAGCCAGTCAAGGCATATGCCCAGTCCGTACTTTAGAATAGCGCTTCCTAAACTCTTCCATGTCATAGCACACGAAGAAAATAAGAGTATTTATACAGTATACTAGAGCAGGTTGGAGGGCGCCTGCGGGTGTTTATATGGGACTGGGTTAAGAAAAAAATCGCTATCTTTTCTTTATATGAGGTTGGTGCAAAAGTAATTGCAGTTTTTGCAATTATTTTTAACCTTTCAAACCACAATTCCTTTTGCACCAACCTAATATTGTGACGAAACACAACATTTTAAAGAATACATTAAATATTGAATTTACATAAAACTCCCAAATAAATGCTTTGAAAATTTCCAATGAGTAATTGAGCTTGCATCCATTAATATAACTTTTAAAATATCACTCCTTATGCTTTAAATGACTGCGCAATCCTTGACCATGAGAGCTTAATGATTGTCTCTTTACATTTTTTACCATAAACCAAAAACTTTTTATATAGCGGTGCTTCAAATTATAAAACATTTACATCACAATTTAAAATTTTCTAGAACTGAAATTATCTTGAAAGAACCTAAGCGCTCTCCCTTTTTTATCGGTAAATCATGAATCATGTGTGATAATGCAAGTGGATTTCAAATCCAACAGAACTTCTTTATGTCATGGGTTTCAGAATAACGACGAAGCTGCAGTTTGTATGAGATGCAGGGATTCTTACAGCAAACACCTTTTAGCCAGTTAGTAAACCACTAAAAGGACTTATCGGCCATGAATGAAAAGAGGCATCTAGTCCATGTGAAACTAGAGACGAGCTACTACGTGTTGCTGCACCCACCAGGATCTCCCATTGGGCCTCCCAGGTCTGCCCGGCCCTGACCGCACATGTGACCGTTCCCCAACCCCTAGAACCTCTGGAACAGAAACTCCTCCGGCAGCTCCACGTGTCCTTGTTCACAGGACAGTCATATTACAGGGCCTGGCCTGGGGACGGGACCTAACCCACAGCCCCATGGACTCGCATATTACATGTGGCTCATTAAAGGTTATGGTGAATAAAGATGATTATGGTACCTCTGAATAGGTACATCTGACCTGCATCGAGGAGTGGACTTTCGTAAAAGTTGGGATATACCCAAGTAAGTGTGACACACAGGAGAATGCCTTCCATCTATATGTAGGAGGTGGGAGGGAAAAGTTTGCAAACTACTGAGGTGGAGGCCAGGACTTTGGAGCCTGGTGTGGGGTTAGAGAGCATCCAGTTGAAGCCCCTCATTTTACAAATTAGAGGAGGACTGGGATCCAGAGGGAGAAGGGGGCTACCCTCTGGTCACATGGGGGTATGGGCAGATCTACGTAACCCCCCAGCTCCTTCCAATGCAAACAAAGCAGATTCCAAGGTCCCCAATGGAAGACGGAGGCCCAGTCATTGAGCCTGAGAGCACAGACCCGCAGGGAGCCTGCCCTGTGCTGTGTTCTCACCCATAATCACTTTGGGTCCTTCATTTGTATTTTTTTAGTGTTTAGGACTAAGAATATAGGCATTTTGGAGGAGAAGCTACACATTCCTTTGGAGAAGAATAAATATACTACTTGGTAAAAAAAGAAATAAAGGACCGAGCTGGTCTGGGGGTGAGAGACCCTACTCTGAAGTCCCTGGTTTAGACAAGAGTTAAATGTTCTATCTGGTCTAGTGGTCTAACCCCCTAGGTGCATAAAACCCTTGCTGCATAAACGTGCTTTCTTCACCAGAAGGCAGTCTGTCCTTTTGGTACCTTTTCCTGACATGAATGAATTCAATATAGATTCCCTGAGAGAGAGAGAGAGAGAGAGAGAGAGAGAGAGAGAGAGAGAGAGAGAGAGCAGAGCTTAGTGGTTACCCACATGTGTGTAGGTTCAAGCTGTCTGGCTTTAAATTCCACGTCACCATGTCCTACCCATGTGACTGGGAGATTACTTAGGCTCTAAGCTTCAGCTTTATCACCTATAACATGGAAACAACTTGCCTGATTGCTTTACTCTGTATTAGAGTATCTCAGCTTTGGCACTAGTAACATTTGGGGCAGATAATTCCTTGTTGGGGGGGTGAGGGGGGGTGCTGTTCTGTGCATTGCAGGATGTTTAGGACCGTCCTAGTCTCTACACACTAGAAGCAGTACTTCCCCCCTCCCCTGAGTTGTGATAGTTAAACCATCTCTAGACGTTGTCAAATGTCCCCTGGGGGGAACATTTGTAAGGCACATGCCTGGCACGTAGCATTGTGGTTCTGACCTGGCTCCAGACCCATCTTTTCCACTTCTGAAAAGCCATTCAAACTTTCTGAGAATTATTTCTTCATTTTAAAACAGGGAACATCATCCCTACTGGGTCTACCTCATTGCACAATTATGAAAATCCAATGAGATCTCTGAAATAAAAATGCCAGGGAAACCATCAAAGCTGTCAGTCGCTGCCTTGACACACTAGTACTGTGTGGTGGATAGTTTGGTAATGAGGCTGCATGACTGAGTTTAAATCCCTTCTAATGTTCAAAGTGCCTTGTGATATCAAAGCACTCAATACATTTTAACTTCTATTGTTATCACCTCCATTTTACAGATGAGGAAGTTGAGGCTCAGAGAGGTAAGGGAACATGACCAACGTTACACAGCATGGTGTACGGAGTCAGGGTTGAATTCAGAAAACATTAACTGCAAAGTTGGTGCTATGTCCACGACACTCGTGTGCTTCCCAGTGAACACAAGTGTCATGATTAGAATGATAGCAGCCCCTTCTGCTACCGTGTTTCTCCGAAAATAAGACCTAGCTGGACCATCAGCTCTAATACGTCTTTTGGAGCAAAAATTAATATGACTCAGTCTTATTTTACTATAAGACTGGGTCTTTAACATAACATAACATAACATAACATAACATAACATAACATAACATAATATAATATAATATAATGTAATGTATATAAAGTAAAATATAATATAGTATAATGTAATGTAATATAATACCCGGCCTATAATATAATAAAATATAATACTGGGTCTTATATTAATTTTTGCTCCAAAAGATGCATTAGAGCTGATGGTCAAGCTAGGTCTTATTTTCAGGGAAACACGGCAGCAAAGGGAGTTGCCATTTATAAAACAGATGTCCGTTTTTTGGTCAGAGTTGGAGGAAATACCACAGGATAATAGGACAAGATAATTCAGATACTTTTCTACTACTTTCAATTCAGAAAAGAGATGTCTCCTTAGGAACCGCTTGAAGGAAGTTGTAAATATAAAGGCAGAGCCAACCCCATCTCTATGCTATGAATCACTCACTTGGAGGGTTCAGTTTGCCTTCCACATCTGGGCTCTTATTTTTAACTTTGCAAGCCTAGGTGTCTTCCTAGGGGAAACCCCCCTGTGCCTGCAGCCTCTCACAAGTTGAGGCTGTCAGCTGCCTGTCCTGTGAGCACCCAGCAGGCGGAGGCGGAGCACAGCATGCGGTCCTCTTAGCTGCTTCCCTTGGAGAAAGCTCCTGATAGAGCCTGAGCTCAACAGCCCGTCACCCCTACCCTCTGCCCCCAAATACACTCAGGTCAGTGGCCTTCCAGAGAGGATGTCCCCCTCTGGGTCTTGACTGACCTTGGAAATTACTCTGAGCAAGAGGAGCCATCTCAAGCCCCCCATTTGTGGTTGTATAATCATAAGAAGGGCAGCCTACCCAGGGCACAGGGGACATCCAATCACAGCCTCTTCCCCCGAGACTCCATTTTGGACACAGGATTCAGGATTCCAGGCAGCTGAGGGTGCGAGCCGCATGGGAAGATCAGCTGCAGGGGCAAAGAGGACGTTTCGGGGAGCTGAGGGACAGTGCTGTCCAGAAAGATGCCCCAAAGTCCTAAACGTGCGTTGGGAAGTGCAGTGTGGGGAGGGGGGAGCATGCATTCTGGAGTCACAGAAACCTGGGTTTGGAGTCCCAGACTGGCCAGGTATGAGCTGTCTGACCTTCTACTAATCCTTAGGAAGGATGAGCTTTTTCTATTTTCTTCAGATGCTAAAATATACCCCAAAAGACTAGTTACTGAACCTCTCCAACTCTCTGTGCAGTCAGCTGAGACTACCCAAGCCAGCTGAGGTGAGTGTGCAAACACAGCACCGTACCCAGGACACACGGACGCCCAGGAAGTGCTGGTTCACGTTCTTCCTTCACCAGCTCTGTGGAGCACTATGTGCCATTGTCCCCAGAGGGGACACATGATAAAGGCACAAGGATGGAGTCTGCAGTCAGTACCCTGCTCTGGTTTCAGTTCCTCTTCTTCTCAGCACGCAATGCTCAGCAAGTCACTTCCCTTCTGTGAGTCCACACCTCACACCTGTAACATGGGGACAACAGGTACAGGACTGCTGTGCTGACCCATGAGATGACACACCTGACGCAGTGCCTGGTGCAGTGAACGTGTTCATACATCTATTCTTTGATGCATCCTTTCTACCTATGTGCTAAGTACTCCAATCGGCTCAGAGATGGGGAACTTCTGAAACTCTTCTTAGCATTGCCTAAGCCAGTATAAATACTGCCACTCACACCAGCTGACACAAGTCACCATTTGTCTCCTCTGTCTTAGCTGTACTCAACTCCGGCCATTGAATCACCTGGGGACTTTAGAAATATGAATGCCCAGGTCTTACTACAGAAGATTCTAATGGACTGCCTGAAATGAAACCACTGGTTCTTCTCCAATGGTTCATTTTTCATTTGAAGAAGTCAAAGCTCAGAGAGGTTGAGTGAGTTCCTTGAGGGCAATCAGCTAATACGGACAGAGGATGAGTCCAAGCTAGTTGTCCACAGCGCAACAATCTTCCCTGTTACCCTATGTTCTTTCTCATTGTCTTGGCAACTGTTTTTTCACTCATCTCCCAATCTGTCCCTTTCGGTAACCGCCAGCTTGTTCTCTGCATCTATGGGTCTGTTTCTGTTTTGTTTATTACTCTTTTTTTTTGTTTTAATTTCTTTAGATTTCACATAAGCGAAATCATATGGTATTTGTCTTTCTCTGTCTGACTTGTTTCACTTTGCATCATACTTTCTGGGTCCATCCATATTGTCACAAAGGGCAGGATTTCATTCTTTTATATTGTTAAGTAATACTCCGCTGTGTGTGTGTGTGTACGCGTGCGTGCACGTGCCACATCTTCTTTATCCATTCATCTTTCGATGAACACTTAGGCTGCTTGCATAGCTTAGTTATTGTAAATAGTGCTGCAGTGAACATAGGGCTGCATATATCTTTTCAAATTAGTGTCTTTATTTTCTTTGGATAAATATGCAGAAGTGGTATTGCTGGGTCATATGGCAGTTCTATTTTTAATTTTTTGAGCAATCTCCATACGGTTTTCCATTGTGGCTGCCCCAATTTGCAATCCCACAAATAGTGCATCAGGATACCCTTTTCTCAACATCCTCCCAACATCCTGCGCTTGATGTTTGCTGATTTATTGATGATAGCCATTCCGACAGTGTGATGTGGTATCTTATGGTGGTTTTGATTTGCATTTCCCATCTTTTCATATATATCTGTTGGCCATCTGTATGTCCTCTTTGGAGAAATGACCATTCAGGTCCTTTGCCCGTTTTTAATTGGAGTGTTTTGGTGTTAAGTTGTATGAATTCCTTATACGTACATTTTGGATATTAACCCCTTATTGGATATATCATTTGTGAATATCTTCTATTCAATAGGTTGTCTTTTCATTTTGTTGATGGTTTCCTTAGCTTTGCAAAAACTTTTTAGTTTGATGTAGTTCCATTTGTTTATTTTTGCTTTTGTTGTCTTTGCTCAAGGAAACATATCTAAAAAGATACTGTTAAGACTGATGTCAAAAAGTTTATTGTCTTCTAGAAGTTTTATAAACGTTTCAGGTCTCACATTTAAGTCTTTATTCCATTTTGAGTTTATTTTTGTATATGGTGTAAGAAAGTGGCCCAGGTTCATTTCTTTTTTCTTTTTTTTTTGCATGTTATCTATCCAGTTTCCCCAACAACATCTATTGAAGAGACTGTCTTTACCCCCTTGTATATTCTTGGCCCCTTTGTCATAGAGCAATTGACCATATAAGTGAAGATTTATTTTGGGGCTCTCTATTCCACTGATCTATATATCTGTTTTTATGTCAGCACCATACTGTTTTAATTACTGTAACTCTGTAGTATAGCTTAAAATCAGGGAGCATGATACTTCCCACTTTGTTCTTTCTCAAGATTTCTTTGGCTATTCAGGGTCGTTTGTGGTTCCATATAAATTTTAGGAGTAGTTGTTCTATTCTCAGCAACTTTTAAGCATTTGATTCACTTGTCTGATTCAAAGAATAAATGAGACTTGAGGAGGGGGTCCCCAGACTTGGCCTCCACAGACCAGAGAGAGAATGTTTCTCTGATTGGCTCAGAATTTCATGGAGCATCTTTATTCCACAGATAATTCCTGAGATATTTGCCATGACCTGTGCAATGGGCTAGGCCTGATGATGCCGTGTGAATGAGACATGGTCCCTCTTCTCGGGGAGCTCATAGCTGGTTCTTAGGAGCCAAATTGTGTCTCCCCTAGAATTCATATGTTGAAGTCTTAAACCCTGGTATCTCCGAATGTGACTGCATTTGGAGATAGGACCTTAAACAAATAATTAAGTTAAAACGAGATCATTAGAGTGGGCCCTAACCCAATATGAGTGGTGTCCTTACAAGAAGAGGCAATTAGCTTACAGGTCCACACAGAGGGAAGACCATGTGAAGACCCAGGGAGGAGAAGGCAGCCATCTACAAGATGAGGAGGAGGCCTAGAAGAAACCAACCCTGCCAAAACCTTCATCTTGGACTTTCATTCTCCAGCGCCACGAGGAAATAAATTTTGTTGTTTAAGCCACCCAGTCTACGGTACTTTGTTATGGCAGCCCTAGAAAACTCACACACGATTCTAAAGGCGAGACAGACAAGTAAGGAATTGGCCAACTAAAATACCCTGTAATAAACATCAGGATGGTCATGAGCTGGGGTTGCTACGTGAGCCCAAAGGATGTCCCCAACCCTGGAGGGAAGGGTTGGGAGGCTGGCAGAGGAGGCTCCACTGATGAAGAAATACTTAAGCTGAGTTTTCAAGAACAAGGAAGAGTTTTCTGGGGGAAGTGGAAGAAGAGTGTAATGCAGGAAACCAAACTAGGGAATGTGAAGGTGTAGAAGTGGGAGAGAGCATACCCTGCTGAACCTGTGGGGTAAGGCAAGTATGGGGGCACGCATGATGAGATGAGAGGTGAGGCTACGAGATAGGCAGGGGCAGGTTATCCAACGCCTTGTGTACGTTCAGCTCAAGGCCAGGTGAACAGGAGCCAACGAATGTCATCATGCAGAGGAGTAGCAGGTCACGTTTGGTAAAGTGGCTCTGATGGTCACGTGAAGGCTGGATTGGAGTGGAGAGACCAAAGGAAAGGAGACCACGGAGGGGCTGCTGCCACAGTCCTAGAGAGCAATGCTGGGGGTCGGAACTAGTGCACAGTTCCAGGGCATGGAGAGGACCCGGTGAGTCCTGGTGCAGAATAAAGCAGGTTGGAGAATTTTTGCTAAGACACTGTGATTGATTAGGTGAGGAGGACAGACGGAGTAGGAGTCAGGAATGACTCCCAGGTTTCTGGCTGGGGCCAGTGGGTAGTAATGGTGACAACCGCTAAGGAAGTTTCATTCCCTCCTGTCTTAGTTTCTCGTCCCCTCCTGTCTTAGTTCGGACTGCCATCCCAAAACACCCTAGATTGGGTGGCTTGAGCAACTGAAATTCATTTTCTCACAGTTCTGGAGGCTGGAAGTCCAAGGTCAAGGTGGCAGCATAGTCGGTCTCTGGTGAGAGCTGTCTTCCTGATTTACAGAAAGCCGCCTTCACATTCTGTGCTCACGTGACCTTTCCTCAGGTACGTGCTCCTGGGAAGAGACAGAAAACAAATTCTCTGATGTGTTTTCTTACAGAGACACTAATCCCATCAGACCAGGACCCCACCCTCATGATCTCATCTAACTCTAGTTAACTCCAAAAGGCCACATCTCCAAACGCTGTCACATTGGGGTTAATGCTTTAACATACAAATTTGGGGGAATACTATCAATCCATAATACCTCCCCACTGAAAAGAGAAATAATCGTGCCATATTATCTCAGCCATCTCTCTGTGCTGACTGAGTTGAGCCTCTTTGATGATTTTGGGAGGAGACTTGCAAGCACATTTGTTTACATTCATTCATCTATCCTACCATCCATTGGGAGAGGTGCTAGGAAAGGAGCTTTACATAGGCAAGTTAGGGCTAAGTTAACTCATAGCTTGAGCTAATAGTGAATACCTTTTCTGGCATAAACATGGAAAACTAGGTTCCTGAGGACCAGGCTAGGTGAGGCCCTGACCTAGAATCGAAATGTCAGTTGAATCAGATGCCCACAGGACCTCACTATTTTGTAGATCCAGGGGCAACGTTCGCAGCATGTTGACCTCAGGTCATGACCATCTCGCTTCTGGACATGAAGGTCTTTAGAGATGACCCCATCTGTCTCCTTTCTCTTTGGGACAGGCTTGCATGAATTCCTCAGGCAGGGGACGGTCTGCTTGCCTGACTCGTAAGTGGCTTGTTGGGATGAATCATGCTCCAATTCGCTCGCTAAGAGGGTTTACTTGTCGGAAAGAATATTCTCTTTGATCTCACGGCTTAGAGTGTTTAGGTTTTGTCCACGTAATCATGTAGCTGGCATCAAACTCTGCCAGCCTTTAGTTCTTTGAGGCTATATGGCAGTCAAAGGATTTGGGCACTGACCCTCTAGCCGGTGTGGTTGGACTTCAACAGAAACTGGAGCCTGAAGCTTTTCTCCAGTTCTCTGATGATAACTGCTCAATCATTGTAGTTTATTCTAAAGTGGCCCTTACTGCTGAGAAGTGATTGAATGAGTGGGCATCTGAGAAAGACATGGCTCCGCTCCTGAGCCATTCCCACCTGGTGAAAAGAGCCATCTTGATAGACTTTATTTTTGCCTTCGCGCTTTCCAGTTACAGAGCACATTCGTTCTACCAACACTGTAACCACTCAAACAGCTCTGAGAGGTAGAAAGGGTGAGGTCGATGGGTTTAGTTTTGCAAAATAGAAACTTTAACTCATTAAAGGATTTATCCAATCTCTCATGTGGTAGGAGTTGTGAGGCAAACTAACACTTACTGATATGCCAAAATTTTTGCATATACTAAGTTAATCTAGAAACCAACCCAGTGCAGTAGGTTGTCTTATTGTGCCCATTTAAAAGAGGAAGACAGTGAGTCATGAGGAATTTAAATTGCCCATATGTAGCTAAGGCAACATTGACCCCTAGTCTTCTGCTAACTAGTCCAGTGCTTTTACCTGTTACTCTGCATTTAAACTCCCAAGCCTGACTGTCACGTGGAAAATAGTATTTCTGCTTAGGTGTATTCTGGCTAAGAAGAACCACAGGTGGGAAAGTGGGCATCTCCCCCATTTGTAGGTAGATATGGAAACTTTCTTTCCTTTGTATATAAAATGAAACAAAGCAGAGACATGAACCCGCTGCCCCACTGCACTTCTGTCAGAAGCCTGAGCATTGCAACAATCAGACATCGTAACCCCAGCCGAGATTCCCCAGGCTTGATTACATCGCTCAAGACCGCAGGCCTGAGTTGCAGGCCCTACGTGGGGAAGGCCACGTCTTCTCCGGCTTGTTGTTTGTGTTCCTCTCCGCATGCACTCTGCGGTCTGGCAAGGAGCTGGGTACCTCAACGGCGGCAGTCCTCTTCAGTTCCTGGTCTGAGTGAGCCCAGCTCAGTTTCTCAGCCTGACAGAAATGAACTGAAAGCAGTAACCTGTCAGACAAAGCACTGCAAGTCCAAAGACATGTAGGCACAAGGTCACTGAATGGGAAGACATTCTTCCGAAAACTGCAAGCATGGGGCAAAGGCTATCACCTCCGCAGCCTCCGGTCTTCCTTCCTGACACTCTCTCTTGGAACCTGGGAGTGCTTGCCTGGGGTTATTTGTGAGGTGGCTGGGTCTTAGCTCTGACAATGTGAAAGGGAGAGCAGTGAGGGCTACTGCATCAGGTGCTCACAAGCTCCATCTCCTATAATCTCCATCGAACTCCTTCTTTGTGGAGTGGCTGTTGGGGCCCATCTTACAGTTGAGGAAACTAAAGCTCTGAGAGGCATAGTCCTTTGCCTAAAGCAACTGGCTAAACTTGCACTGGAGCCTGAATCTGGTTGGCTGCTAAACCTGTGCTCTTTCCAGCATTCCACATTACCCAGCGGCACACTTGTAGCACTTTCTATGGCTCATAACACTACCTATTCCATAAGCCATGGCTATTTAGAGCCAAACCTTTCTCTTCAGGAGAAATGAGCAGTCTAAGGACAACGACCCTCTTGCTTATCCCTTTAACCCTCACCAGACCAAGCCCAGGGCCTTGTAAATAGTTGGTACTCAATAATTGCTTGCTTTTATTAATTTGAATACTTAGATGCACAGATAGCCCATGGTTTGTTCTGCCCAAAGGCCAAACCCCACTGGCCATGGGTGGCATTTTCCTGTGCCCTGCGCTGGTTGACTCTCTTCACTATAACTAGATTTCTCACACATTCTCTTGGGTACCATTCAAGGAATGAACTATTCTATGCAGCAAAGCTCTAATCAGAGGCACGAAAGTAAGCTAGGTTATCTGGGGCAGGTTATATAGGACAGTGGTGATTTGGACTCTGCGAATTCCCAAATCCATGTTGCAAGGTCTGTTTTCAATCTTCAGGCATTGTAGGCATCTCCAGGGGCTGTAAGAAGAATGCTCTCATTTCAGGACAGAGTATAGCCAAGAGCCAACTTGGCAAGGGCCAGAGGGATATAAATTCAGAGTGACAACCTAAGGAACATGGTTTTAATAGAAACATACTTCTATTTCTTCTCAAATCACATGTCGACTGTCTGTTTGCATGGGGAGACTTGAGCTAAAATGAAGATTGTCAGAATTGGTAATTGAGGGGCTCTGCTTTTCCCCATAAAGCTCCCCTGTCTTCCAGATGACAACTATGAGAAATCACTTGGGTGGTTGGGGACTTAGTGAAGTCAGCATTACAGAGCAGCCAGGGCAAACGTAGGTATGATTTGTTTCATGCCAGGGGTACAATTCTGACAAAATTCATTCAAGAAAATGTTAACTAATCCCTGGGCTGTGTTGGGCACATGCTAGATGGCAATGATTCAAAGGTGAACAAGATGCCTCCTTGCGGAGCCTGTGGTCCAGTGGAGGAGGCAGGCAGATGAAGAATTTCCTACATTAGAAGAACTGCAGGTGTCACAATAGGCATGTTTGGGCATGGGAAGGGGAGAAGTGAGAAAGCCAACTTCACAGAGACTGCCTGGGAAGGCTGAACAGGAGTTTGAAGGATGAAGCAGAGGAAAAAGAGCATTCCGGGGAGATGGAGGCATTAAAAAAGAATAGAGTGTTGGGGAACTAACGGGATAGAGTTTGGCTAAGACCACAGTTGTGTTTTTGGACATGATGGAGAAGTAGGAGCTATCCCTGGAGAATGAGATGGGGGTTAGGTCACACATGGCCTCATACACCACACTAAGAAGCATGGACTGTCCCCGTGGCAATGGTATAGGAGTGACATGGTCAGAGGTACACAGTGGCTGCATCATGGTGGGTGAAGGAGACTGGGATCCAGGAGACCGTAAGAACAGAAATGGGGCTGATGTGATGGTATAGGCAGGAGGCGATGAAGGTCAGAACAGGGTAGGGCAGTGGGATTGAACAGACAGGAAGGATAGGGAGATAGCTAAGAGGCAACTTTCAGAGGCTGCTGTGATTACCTGCAGCTAAATCACCTGCTGTGTACCAAAGACCTTCTAGGGCGCCAGGTCTCAGGATACTCCCCGTGCTGTGAGATGCTCTGGTAAAGAGAAACGTACATCCAGGGCCTTACTGTTTACAGGGTTCCTTCATGTGCATTACCTTAGTTGTCATTACAGGAGTCCCCAGAAGCACACATTACTAGTATTTAAAATTAAATTTTGGTTCTTCTGATTATAAAAAAAATCTAGAAACAATAATTGTAGAATTCTTGAAACCCCCCCCTTTTTTTTAAAGGAGGAAATTAGAATTGCCCTAGTACCTAGACTGAGAATTAGTTAGTATGTTGGTAAACCAGTTTCTTATAACACAATGTTAAGTGAAAAAAAACCCCCCAAAAAACAAAGCCATGTTTCCATCCCAATTTTATAGCAGTAACAACAAATTATATTTTTCTAGCTTTTATTGTGGTTATAAAATTGGGACTGAAATATAAATGTTTTACATTCTTTTTTTCTTATTTTAGCATTAGATTGCAAGCACTTTCTATGTTAATAAATCAAATTTGCAAGCCTAGTTTTTCATTGTTACATAGTAGTCTAACATACTGGCATGCTATAATTTATTAAAACAATGATTGGCCAATAGGTCTTGATGAATATTTAGATTATTTCCAAACATGAGAATTTTTACTCTCATAAGTATGCTTTGCTAAACACCCTTTAACCTACCTTTCCCCCCTTTCACTTCTAATTATTTTCTTAAAATAAATTCCTAGTGGGTCAAAGGATATGTGCTCATTTCAAAGACTTGGTATTTGTTGCCAAATGGTTCTCTGGAATTGTTCATTCCAATGCACCACACCTACCCACAGTGAAACAGCCAGACTATATTATCCACCTTCTTCAGCATTGATCATTATCTTTCACAAAGTCTTTGTCAATCTGATAGGCATAAACGATATCTTATTACTGCGTTTATTTCTATATCCTTATCACTAGTGTGGTTGAATGCTTTCTCTCACTTGATGGATAATGAAACTGAGAGTTAGTGACTTGTCCGTATCGCAGATCCAGTAAGCGGCCAAGAGTGGACTGTAAGCTTCCCCAGACAGACTCCTTAGGCAGGGCTCTTCTCATTGTGTGATACTGTCCCTTTGGTGTGGGAAGAGTCACTCTGACTTCTTGGTGTTGACTGGGTTTCCTTTCATCAGGGTCACACCCTCAGGAGCTCCTGGTCTGCATGCAAGAGCATGCCCTTCTTCCAGAGGGACAGTAGCTCCCTGAACCTGTCAGAGAAGCCAGCGATGGGGACAGTTTATGCTGTGCTTTGGGTGGAGGCCCCAGGTATGCTATGTGCTTAGATGGCTGGCTGGTTCCCATGGAACCTCTGGATGGAAAATGATGCGAGGAACTGAACCCGTGTTCTTTTGAGAAAGAAAGCCGGGGCTGTCAGCCCTCTGTCGAAAACCCTTCCATATTCCCTCATTGCTTTTAGGATCTGGTCCAGACTCTGGCATGCACGGCTCTGAGCGCCTGTCCCAGCCTACTTCCACCATTCCACACCATGGCCTTTCCAGCCAGCATCACTTGCTCACACGGCATGTTTTCCTAGAATCTGTCTCTTGTCCTTCTGGCCTCAGTTTCAATGTAGCCTTCTTCAAGAAGCTGCGTTTTCTGTGCTACCACAGCCCTCTTAGCTTACTCCACCTACCGTCCTCCCCCGAGGGGGGACTGGCTGTTTATATGTCTGCCTACTCGTCCCGGAGCCAAGCACCTGTGCAGCCTTGGCCGAGAGGGCGCACATTCTAAAGGAATATGGACGATGTGTGCTGGAAGTCCCACAGAGAACCTACAGGATTCCATTTGCGATTGGCCCCAGATTCCTCCATTCACACAAGTATTCACTGAAGGGCTACAATGAGCCAGACGCTTTGGGCACAGTGACGTGAACAGACACTCCCTGTTCCAGCACTGAGGCTCTCACGTTGTCAGCAGCTGCAAATGCTGGCGGCTTTCAGCTGTGTCCCTCTTTGGGAATGTCCTCAGCTGCAGAGAGCTGCCTGGCCCAAGGTTTCATCACCCCTCCTGTCCTGGAGGCAGCCTCCATCCCAGGCAGGTCAATGGGAAAGTGTCCACAGAGGCCCGACCTCCTTGTTGCAATTTGGAACAACTCCTTCGTGACCACTGCACTGCAGTTCCACTTCTCGGTCTGCTCAGTCCTACTGCCCCCCTCTCCTATAGGGCTTGATCCCAAAGACTCCCCAGTAAACTTCTTGTATGCAAATCTCCGTTGCAGAGTCTGCTTGTGGGGAACGCACCCTGCGACAATGGTAAGCAACACAGACATGACACCTGTTCTCACAGAGCTTCGGGGCTGGCCTTGTCATCATACTCACCTTTGTTTCTTACCAAGGACAAAGCAAGAACATCCAATCCCAATAGGTGGTGCTCACTGTGACACTTGCCAGTGGCCCGAACAAAGGCTCTTGCAGCCACAGCATTCCCTGCAGCCATCATTAAGGCAAGAATGGAACTGACTCTGCAGCTTGTGATATTTGTTCCATGAACCTGTCACTGAGTGACTTCTGAGTCCCAGGTGCCTGTGTGGATGCCAGGGACAGATACTTGAGGTGTAGCTCTTGACTTCTAAGGCCACTGTCTAGAGGGGAAGATGGACAAGTAAGCAGACAACTGGGGACATAGGGAGATAAGTACCCCATTGAATACCTGCAGAGCTCTGTGGGCGATCCAAGGAGGTGGTGATGGCCTACTCAGGGGTCCAGAGAACGATTCCCAGAGAAGCAGAAGGAGGGGTGCAGGGTGAGGGTGGTGTTGCTGGGAAAGCGAGGGGAAAAGAATTTCAGATGGAAGAAATGGGTGCATAAAAGCACAGAGGGGTGAGTGAACAAGGACGTTTGTATCCATCACTTCATGGAGCGCCACAACTTAATGAGGTCGACTGCAGGGCCCTTCCCCTTACTTTATAGAGAAACTGAGGCCCTGGGAGGATAAGCAGCTTATACATAGCCATGTGGCAGGCGGGAGGGGGACATTTTTGTGACTTGAGCCTGAGTCTCTGGCCCCAAATCAATGGTTCTGTCTATCGCACTGGTTAGCAAACACTGAGTTTTTCTTCAATGGCCGGCACTGTGGTCAATGAGGATTAAAAGGACAATATCAAGTCTTGACTCTTGAAGTACTTGCATAAAGGATAAATAAAGTCGATAATGTCATGGGACAGACGCTGGAATAAAGGCCCATGCAAATGCCCTGGGATCACGGCAGAGGTATGCTCTGGAAAACGGTCCTTAGCCCTGTTTAATATTTGGTACCAGTGATTTGGACAGAGACGTATAAAGTCCCGCTTATCACATCTGTGGCTGACACACAGCTGGGAGGGATAGAAAAAATGATTGATGACAAAATCAAACTTCTCAATGATCTCAGTTGGCTGGAATGATGAGCCAAATCCAGTTAGATGATGAGCAGCAGGGGTCCACGCGAGGGCCGGCACTTCCCTCTACTAGTCAACTGCGCGAGAAGAGGGCAGTAGAGCCCGGCCTGGCCCCCGGCCAGAAGAGAGAGATCTCGGGACTTCACCAGTCCTCAAATGTAACTTACACCAAGTATTTAAAGTATAACAAGCTAGCATACCTTAGTCTGTGTGAAGATTATACTTGTAGTTGTGGTTCACATGTAACGGGACATTTTATGAGTCACTTTGGAGGTGGCCTGGTGGTGGGGGACAGCCTCTTCAGATGGAGAAGGAAGTTACTTATTCGTTTCTTCATCTGGGCAATGCTCCCCGTGAGCTGACCACATACCAGGTCCTGGACAACACGGAATATTGGCTGAGGACATGCTGGGACGTGGAGCAGGACTTGTGCTTACGTTCTGCCGTGTATCAGTTGTGTGACTCTAGAAGCGTCAGGGAGGCTGGCTAGGCTTCAGTGTCCTTATGAAACGGGGACCCTTACTTCAGTCTCATAGGGTCTTGTGAGTAATGAATGAGATCATGTTTGTAGAATGCTGAACACAAAATTGGGCCTGAAGTTAGTATTTAAAAATGATGCTTACTGTTTGTATCCCGGCAAATCCATAGACATCTATAAATAGGAAGCAGGATCCCAGGTCCCTTGGAGTTGGGTTAAAGGTTGGGGCTTCTGTCTTCAGGTGAGTTTCAGGAAAGAATGATTATTTTTTTCCACTGTAATCATCCTCTCTCTTTCTCTCGCTCTCCCTCTCTCATAAATTTCAAGATCGAGGCAGGACCCAGCCCCCAAATCACTGAGGCATTATACAGATAAGAGGAACAGCCATCTGAATTAGGGTCTGGGAGACATGGGCTGATTTCCATAATTCTGGGCTGGGGTGTCTGTCCTTAATACCCTTTGTTTCAGGTAGGGTTGATTTCTCGGCCTCTGGGTCTCAGTTGCCTCATCTGAAAAGTGAGAGGGTTAGACCAAATTAGGGGTTTTCAAATGTACATGCTTGGAAGGTGCTGGCCTCTGTCCAAAGTCTATGACTTTACACTCAGATCAATTCCTGATGGCTCCATGTTGGGCTATAAGAGAGATAAAGGGTTCCTTGCTGTGGGTAGCCATGAAGGAAAAAATGCTGCTGCATCTTTTCCTTCCACACTCATCATCCAGACTCCTGGGCTACTGTAATGAGTTTTCTTCCCAGCTCTGGGAAACGAAAGGAGGAAAAGCGGGGGATATGGTGAAACTGCGTTGCTCACCCACTTCTCTGAGTGTGCGCAGGATATTATGAATTGAGTGAAGAAGATGAGAGTGAATACTTTCCATTTCCATCCTTAAATCTCTTCGATGGAAACTTTATTTTTGTTGTCAGTATTAATAATGAAGTGACAAAACTACTCGGAGACTGAAGTTCACTTTGCATTGCAATATCGCGTATGTATATATACTATGTCAATTGACAAGTTCTGTCACGAAAAATATTACCTACAGCATAAATAATAAAATACAGTTTTACATTGTATTTTTATCTTAAAATTAAAAGAATATCCTTTGCCAACTGTCTTTTCTTGGAAAAGATGGTTTTCCTTCTGAGATTATGGCTTTCCATAATAAAGCAGGGGGGGTTATTATCTCATCCTTTTATGAAACATGATAATTGATGGAAGATGCTTTTATTTTAAAATTATTTTTAATTGTATTACTTGGAAGAATAAAAGATTAACAACCTTATAATTGTTCCCCTCTTTAAAAATTTTTCCCTGGTCCATGAAATAAAAAAATAAATAAATAAAAAAAAATCTGTAAACAAATTTAGGAAGAATTTATGCATTATATCCCTAAAGTAAACTCACTAAATAAAATACATAGTTGTGATGTGTCACATAGTTTATTTTATGTGTCAATTTATTTGTGCCATAGGGTACCCAGATATTTGGTCAAATCATATTCTAGGTGTTTTTAGATGAGATTAACATTTAAATCAGTAAACTGAGTAATGAAGATTACCATCCCTACTATGGGCGGGTCTCATCCAATCAGTTGAAGGCCTGCCTGAATAGAACAAAAAGGCTGACCGTCCCCCAAGTAAGAAGATTCTTCCTGCCTGACTGCCTTTAAACTTTGATATTCATTTTTTGTTTTCCCTGACTTTGGACTTGAACTGAAACATTAGTTCTTCCTGGGTCTCAAGCCTGCAGCCTTCAGACTAGAATTATACCATCAGCTCTCCTGGTCCTCAGGCCTTTCCACTCAGAGTGAAACTACACCATCTGCTCTCCCTGGGTCTCCAGCTTGCTGCCTCACCCTGCAGATCTGGGACTTGTCAGCCTTATAATCATTACATGAGTCAATTCCTTGTAATCAATCAAGTAATCAATGTCTGACTCCCAATCCCAGTGTATTTAGAATCAACCATGCTTCATTTCCCTCAATATAGGGCTCAGAAAATGTCACCAGAGGTGCCTAAATAGCTCATGTCAAACACAAATAGCTACTGCTCTCCAATCTATTTCTCTGAGACCTGCCCCCTTCACTTAGCCTACTCTATTACTTCCAACTAAAATTATCTCCTTCCCATTCCATCTTTATCTGTCAAACACTTACATGTTCTCAAATGTTTACATGTTCACACATCACTGCCAAAGGAAGCCTTCTCTGATCTGCCTCCTCAGACTATGTATGCTCAATAAGTCTACGTAGCACGTGACCATCACTTCTTAGCAGCACATTCTGCCTTATTGCACGATTAGCTGCGTATTTCTCTTTCTTTCCTTCACGTTAGACAGACGGAAGCTGCATGAGAGAGGGAGCTAATGTCTTTCTCTCTTGCTCCTGGTCCTAGCACAGCTAATAAACATGGGATGAGTTGAATGGAACTGAACACTTCCCCCTAGGTCATCTGACTCAAACAACCCACACACAATTGCTGGGTCCTAAATTTGAGAGGAAACCTCAAAACATCAAATGTCATCTCCTGCTGTCTCTCTACTTGGACTCAGGACAAGCCTGAAATGGCCCTGTTTGAACTGGTTTTCTTTGCCTGATGCCATGACAAGACCTGAGGTGTGAGTGGGAATCAAAAAATAAAGTCAAGTTTTCAAAAATGGTAAGAAGTGTTGGCGTGGGTTTTTCAGAGGTTTGTGAGGAAGACATGTTCACCCCCATTTTATTTACTCAGCAAGCTCCTTCTTCCAGTAAGACAACCGAGCATGGAGATAGAGAACCTGGGAGCTGGGCAAAGCAGTGGCCCCGGCTTAGCTTGGTATCCAAGGTTCTGAGTGGTCTTACCTCAACCTGCAGGTACAACTTACTCCTCCTTTTCAGCGCATCAACTAAAGCTCATTGCAGCCTAGCCAACATTTATCATACCCTGTACTGTGATGGAAACCAGAAAGGCACTGGAGATACCAGGATGGAGAAGAGCTAGGCCATTCCTTTGAGAGGAACCACATAAGGTATTTCTCCAGGAGTGATGGTAACCAAACAAGAAAGGGAGAAGGCGGACGCAGGTACGACTCTGGACCACACTACAGAAAAGAGTGATGCCAAAACACAATTGAGCTTGAATATTGTAAATCCCATCAATGCCAAGGGAAGTGCATTTAAAAATAAACGTATACTTATTTTCTAGTGATTTTAAACACATTTTTAAAATTGTACCTTTTGATTTTATAATAACCTTAGACAAATTATTTAATCTCCTTATGCCATCCATGATTATTTATCTTTAAAGTGGGTATTACCATACATAGTAGCTATCTCAAAAAGTGTTTTACATCGATAGTGAATAAAAAGTGCTTAGCAAATTATCAAATATTATTTTCACCAGTTTCTGTACACATGATATAAAGCAATGTTCGATAGGCTGTAGGGAAATGGAATGGTGGAAAATAACTAGGATCTCTTCCAAGTCACATTCACAAATCGCTTGGTGACCCCACATAGATCATTTTATTTTTTCTATCCCTCCCGTGTGCCTGATTTAGAAGACAGGGAAGATTGTATCTGCCTTATATCTGCCTCCTCTAAAGAAAGAGAAGATGATTTAGAGTCCAGGAGACAATGAGAACCTATGGGAAAAATGGAAGGCAGGATTTTTGTCATTCTCTCTTTCCCTCTCGTTCCTTTTTATTTTTTTGGTCTTTGCAAAAGACAGTTTTTCATAATATGTTTTTACTTTCGAAGGCTGGCAAGACCGCCAGCTTGGAAACCAAGAGTACTTAACTGCTAGCATGACCTGGTTTTGATTTCATACTAGGGAAAGCATGACAACCAATGGTGAGGACGAAAGATGCACGTCTACCTTCGAAGTAAGTATAGTACTAGGCAGATGGCTGTAGTGAAAAGAGCATTAGAAATGGGGTCAGGACACCTGGGTTTGAATTCCTGTTCTGTTTTTCATTAGCCATCTGACATCGAACAAATTAATTCACTTCTGGTTCTTACTTTTTTTGTACATAAATAATAATAGCACCGTTTATCTTAGAAGGTTTCATGTCCACATAAGTACTGAGTATGTTGGTTCTTGTAGCTCATGCATTTGGAAGAGGATGTTACGTAGAAGGCTACTTACGCTCTGTAAATCTTGATGCCTCATGGAGAAACATTTCCCCCTTTTCTTCTCTATGTTCACTCACTCCCACCACGGTAACCCAGTATTTTATGGTCTTAAATACCATCTATGTGTTTATGATTCTCATCGACCTGGATACTCTACATGTCCACTGGAATGGCTAATAAGCATTTCAAACTTAACATATGCAATGCTGAACTCCCAATCCCCTCTCCCCAGACTGTTTCACCCACAATTATCCCTATTTTTGTGAATAGCATTTGGCTCCAGTTGCTTAAGCTCAAAACCTTGGAGTCTTTCTTGATCCCTCTCTTTCAAACCCACTTTCAAACTACCAGTAAATCTTACAGGCTTTCCCTGCTTTCATAATAGGTTATAGAAGCCCACCACTTCTCACCATCTTTGATGTTACCATCTCAATCCAAGGCAGCATTTGCTCGCACCTCGATTGCTGCAATGGCACATGCTAGTCTAGAAACTCTTCCCAACAAAGCAGCCAGTGTCATTCTATTAAAAATAAATAAATCTGATCCTGTCACGCCTCTGTTCAAAACCTTCCCAAAATGTTCCCCTCCTACGGGGTCAAGCTGAAGTTCAAACACTAGCACCCCCCCTCCCCCCCTCCCTGCCAGCGCCGTCAGGCCCCGTACCTCTCTGCCTCTGGCTGCCTTCACTGCAGCCACACTTGTCTCTTTGCTGACCCTGCTCTCTCCTGCTTGGGACTTTTCCTCCAGTGGTTTCCTTTGCTTTCAATACTGGCCTTCCAAACAGCTCCAGGTCTCGCTTTCTCTCCTCTTTCAATCTTTGTTCAATGTCACCTTCTCAGCAAGGCCTTCTCTGACCACCCCTTTTAAAACGGTACCTTAATCCCTGCCCTCCTGATCCCCTTCCCCACTTAATTTGTATCCAGAGCACTTTTCACCTTCCAACGTCCTGTATTTTACTTGCAACTAAAATGGAAATTCTGTGACAGCAGGTAATTTATTTATTTATTTTTTAATTCACTGATTTATTCCTCTGTAACCATGCCTGGCTAGGGCCCTAGTAGACACTTAATGAATATTTTTCAATGAATGAATGAATGAATGAATGAATTAATGAATGATATGGCATTCTTCTAAAAGGAACATCAGTGCATGAAAACAAGCATTGGTTACATTATCTCCATTTTACAGACTAATAAACTGAAACTCTGGAAGATTAAATAATTTGCTTATGTTTACACAATGGGTGTGTTTATGGCCAGATTAAATCAGGTCTCACAGTGTTCAAATCCATACTCTGTCTATTATGCTACAAAACAGGATACATTTGAAAAGGCTCCTAAAATTTGTGCTTAAATTTTAAAACAACAAAAAAAAATGTCTGGCCTTACCTCCTTGCATAGTTCCTTCAGCCTCCGGCATCTCTCGGGATGTTTAGATAAGAGAGGCTTCTGTGCCCAGTACACATCCTACAGAGATCTGTGTGTGTGCTGAGCCTTGGCTCTGTTCCCTGTCGCCTCTCAACTAGGGCGTACGAGTGTGGAGCCCCAGGTTGGGGAGGGAGGGCTGGTGTTTCACGCAAGCGTCTCGCCGTCCATGAGCAACTAGGTTTCATGTCCCAGCCCCTGCCTGACACTTCCTCCCCAGTCAGGCGGGCTCCTGTCTCAAGTTTTCTGAAACAACTTTTTTCCTTTCTTCACACAGCTTTCGTCCTCCTGCTCTTAGCCTGATGTTGTGTCTGGCCACACAAGCCATGCTGGCTATTTTTACTGACAGCAGCCACCAGCCCATATGGTTCCCATTACCACAAACTGTTACCTTCATTGAAACCAGTTTGCAAATGAGTGGACTGCAGGCAACGGGGAGGTCAAGTCCACGCGGCCACTCATGGGGCTCCCGGAATTGGCCTGGACAGGTATGTTGGTCTTGATGAATGTCCTTTAAAACCAAATTAGGTTGGACAAAATGCTGATTAATTACTCACATATTTTTTTCTTCTTCTCCTTTTCGTCCATGTTCAATTCAGTAGGTTTTCAATGGAGTCAAGTTTCAAAGACAGGCTGCTTTTTATAGGGAGACAAATTGGGAGTTGTTTCTTTCCACTTTGGGAGCTTGCTCCATGATGATATCTCAATGGGACATGATGCATGTTAACCCCTTGGGCAGTGACAGAAAAATGGCCCACAGTCATCGGTGCAGAGTACACGAGTGGACCCTAAGAATGCCCTGCCTTCAGGAAGCTTGTTAGAGACCCCAAGTCTTCAATGCAATTGATAGCATCTCCTTTGACACACAAAACACTTTATAATTTATAAAACATTTTCAAACACATCGTCTTATTTGAGTCTCACAACACTGCTGTGAGATTCCATTTCTCCCTTAACATTTTACAGGTGAGGAAACGGAAGCTGTGAGGGGATATCTGACCATCCCTGGGCTACATGGCCAGTGAGAGCCTGAGGTAGGATGCAACCTCAGCTCCACAGACTTCAGGCAAGAGCTCATGCCCCAACACCATAGCTGCCTGAGTGGCTTGAAATAAACCTGGCAGGGCTTGTTCAAAGACACAAGCCAGCAGCTCACAGTGGGGCCTGATGGGGCATGCTGCGTCGAAAGTGGATGTTGGCATTGGGACCCAGGCTCACAGTTGCACTATATAGCTGCTGCCACTCCAGTTGGATGACACTGAAATGTAGTAAACAAAGGGCTTCTTCCAGCAGTGGAGAACATCATCTTTCCAAGGCCCAGGAGCTATTGTGATGGGCTGAGAGTAAGCCTTCCAGAGCAGTGGGTAGGTGAAAGGGAGACTTTTGGATGGAGAATGAGACTGGAGGAAGGCGCAAGCCATTCTGAGACCCCTTCCAGCCTGACCGTCCGTGATTTGGAACCTCCTCCCAGCCCTCCAAGGGCTTCTTAGGCTCATCTCCCCCTTGCAAACCAGGTTTCAGCTCCACTTGTGTCTTTTGCTCCTCAGACACACACAGTTTTTTTCTACTTTAGGGTCTCTGAGTGCATTGTTGTTCTCTTTACCTGTTCTTTGCCAATCAGATGTTTCCACATCAATGTCCCCATCTCAGAAAGTCTTTTCCTAGACACTGAAATAGGTTAAATAGTGACTCCCCTCTCCTCCAAAGACATATGTTCATGTCCCAACATCTGGAGATTGTGAAGGTGACTGGATTTAGAAAAAGGGCCTTTGATGATGTAATTAAGTTCAGGATCTTAGATGAGCTCATCCTGGGTTTAGAGTGAGTCCTAAATCCAATGATAAGTAAGTTCTGATTTTTCAGGTGTCCTTAAAAGAAGAAGAGAGAATGTAGAGACACACAGGAGGAAGACAGCCACGTGAGGATGGAGGAAGGGATGGGACTTATGTAGGCCCACGCCAAGGAATGCTGACAGCCACCCGAAACTGGACAGGGCAAGGAAGGATTTGTCCCTAGAGCCTTCAGCGGGAGCACAGCCCTTCTGACACCTGAGTTTCAGATGTCTGGCCTCTAGAACTGCGAGGAAATACATTTCTGTTGTTTTTAAGCCACCGAATTTGTGGTAATTTGTTACAGCCATCTAATCTAATTAGCACCCCTACCATCCCCATATACACACAGATATTTATCCATTATTAATTCCATGTTTGATCCTTTCATGTCGATGATCAATTCCTAAATACATCATCATTTGGGATGACTTGTGTTTTGTCCTTCTTCCCACTTCTTGAGGGCAGAGACCACGCCTCTCTTTCTCACCTTTACACAGTTCCTAGCACGTGGCCGGCACATAGTAGGTATTCAAAAATACTTACGGAATAAGTAAGTTCTGACTTTTCTGCCTTCGTATCCCTCCCTGTGTTCCTCCACACGTTACTCCCGCTACACTCTTCTCCCCACTGCCTTCTTAGGTCTCAGTTCTTTTATACACATAGTTCCTTCTTCCCAGAATGCTGCCAGCTCCTTCTCTCCCTGGCAAACTCCAACTAGCTCTTCAAGACTGGAGTACAGAGCCTTCCACTGGAGGCATGGCCTAGACTCCCTCCACATGGCCCATTGTTCCTGTCTCTGCTGCAGCATGTAAAAGAGGGAATGGAATGTCTGAGTACTTGTTTCTACTAGGCTTCAAGCTCTTTGGGAGGCCAGGACCATGCCTTATTCACATCTGTAACCCAACACCCAGCACGAGGCCTGGGCCTGAATGCGTACTTCATTTACAAGCATGTTAAATAAATGAGTCATTGCAGAAGATGACTCTTATTACCCATTTTTAAAACAGTTCAGATTTACAGAAAAATTAAGATTGAACAGAGTTTCCATATACCCTGCACCTAGTTTTCCTTATTATTAGCATCTTACATTAATATGGTACACTTGTTACAAATAACGAACCAAGATTGAGGTATTATTATTATTATTAATGAAAGTCTACGTTTTATTCAGATTTCCTTAGTTTTTGTCTAATTTGTTGCTGTTGTTATTCCAAGTTCCTATCCAGGAAACCATGTGACATTCAGTTATCATGTTTCCTTAGGCTCCTCTTGGCTGTGACAGTGTCAGACCTTTGTTTTTTATGACCTTGACAGTTTTGATGAGGTATTTTGTAGAATGTTCCCCTATTGGAGTTTAATATTTTTCTCATGACTAGGCTGGGGTTATGGGTTTTTAAGAGGAAGATGTCACAGATACAAATTGCCACATCATATCATCACATCATATCAAGGGTATATACTATCAACATGATTTATTGCTGTTGATATTGACCTTGACCATTTCACCGAGGGAGTGTCTGTCAGGTTTCTTCACTGTAAAGTTACCCTTTTCTTCTTTCCCTACTGTACTCTGGAAGTAAACCACTATCAGCAGCTACAATTCATTTTTAAGCTATAGTTATACTTTGATTTAATAAGTGTTGCTCTAAATAACATCCACCATTGGTTAATTGTCACAACACTCTAAATGGGAAACTGAGAGTCAACTGAGGGAAACTTCCTTTGACAAAACTATATTCCCAGGGTCATACACCTAGTAGGAACGGAGACAAGTTCAGTTAGATCTGACCTCTTCTCATGCCCTTTTTCTACTGTGTCCCTAGAGTATTAATCAACTAGATTCTTAATATGGCCTTCCAAGGGTCCTGGGTCTTGCTCCACTGAGAGTGAAATCAAAGCTTGGGTTGGGGGAGCAATAATTTACCATCTACACTGTCTCTGGAAGCAGTTTTACATGTAGATCTATTCCACGTACCAACATAAGCTTCTTTATGCATCACCAACACCATGAATAAGAGTCATCCACTCATGTCACCTCTGTCTGACATACTTCGGGGATGTCAAATTCTAGCTTTGGCGATCTAACTTGGGTACATAACACAAAGGTGAGAGGAGAGGGAGGGCAGAACATGCTTTAAGATTATTTTTAAGGGTAGATGGAGGAAATGCAGTATAATATTCCAGAATATCAGAATTTAAGGGACTTAAAGTCCCAGAGAGTGGCAAAGACCTACCATACATAGGCTGACTACACAGGGAGATGTTTGCAGAGCTGGAAGTAGAAACAGTGTCTTCAGTTTGGCTCAATACTATTTTTTTTATTTAAAACAGGTGGCTTCCAAGAAGCAGCAATGTCATGGCTGATCACTGTTCGTATTTGGCAGGACCCATGGGTAAGAGCAGGGACTAAGAAACACACTTCTCATCACTGATGTAGCACTGTCTTTATACCCCCCGGGTGCCATGTGGGGGGCCGTGTTGGGACATGTAACTAATCTCTTACGAGGCTCATCTGTCCATATGAGTAAATCCTTTGCTTCTAGGTTAACCAGGACTGAAAGGTGAAGGAAACACTACAATGTATATAAAACGACTGGAAGCACTAAAGAGAGGGGAGATTCAATGATCCACAATTTGTTACCTTCCCTTCTAACAGGGAAGGCGTCGTGCTTCTCACTGAGGCCATTTCCAGAGCTGAGGTGAGCACCAATGAGACAGGATTGCAGGCCCACTGGTCTATATGACCACACATAGAAAAAGGTGGCATGGGTTAGATACATTTCCTTTTGTAGAATTCTATGGGATCACAATATCAAGGGCTACTATGGTAAATCAAGGACATCTAAAACTGGTCTGAGGAGATTCTTTTCAAGGTGTTTATTTATATAATAATAATCCCACAGTGACAAACATTTGTAGAGACATTTCTCTCCTAAGTCATCTCTCATGTATCTTCCAGTAAACTTGACAGATTGTCCCCATTTTACAGAGGAATAAATTAAATAGCAAATTAAAGTTTAAACCCTAATATCGGGTTTCTGTTTACAGACATGACAATACATTCAGCTCACCTTCCTCACTTGATCTTCTCTCCAGGGCCTGGGAGTCTGGGATGAGGGGTCGGTAGAGGGGAGAAGAAGGAGCTAAAGGACTGAGGTTTCCTGGAGAACAATGCCGGACAGGAGAAATAATACGGGCAAGAAAAGCTAACTGAGTTGGGCTCTGTTACACATGTTTTACATAAAACACCTCATTTCATCCTGACCACGGCCCTGGGACATGGACACAGATATCATTTCCATTTTATTACTGAAGAAACTAAGGCTCAGAGGGGCTAAGTCATTCATCTAAGATCATGTAACTAATTAGTGGAGGAGCAAAGATTTGAGTTCAAGTTCTATGTTCTTAGTTACCGTGGTGACTGCAACCCTCTGTCTTTTCCTGAGCATCAACAAAAAATTGACTGATATCAGTGAAACGTGGATCATTTTGGAAATAAAAAATCACAAAAACAAGCAATATCTAAAAAAATCTAGCGAATACAATGCCTAGCAGACTGTCTTGCACATAGTATGTCTAAATCAGCATTTCCCTTCCTTTTTCCCCTCTATCGCACTTCCTTTGACAAATAGAAAGAAGACTTATTAGCATATGTTGTTTCCTAAGGTTCCCTTAATACAGACAGGGGCCAGCATTCAAATGCTCATTATATAGACAAGCAAGGACAGTTTGTCTATATAATGAGACAAGGGGTACAGGCCTGGTGGTTATACCCTCAGGTCCGTGGTGGGGCACAAGACACAGGCCACCTGTATGCTTCCTTTTTGCTCTTTGTTGGTTGTTGCTACCTGAAGGAACTTCCATAGATATGTTTTAATAAGTGGACTAGCAATTTTGCCTCCACCATGAGCGGCTCTATTATACAACACTCATATACATACGTTTACTCATGAATAAGATTTAAGCACTCATGGGAATCTGGAATTCAATGTATACAACTTATCAATGATAAAAAGTATCAGGAACTGGCAGTGACAATGGATAAGGGAGGTAAGCTGCTGACAGAAGAGGACACGAGGTGTTTGCTACTGGTTTACATACAGCAGGTGATGAAAAAGTATGTTAGGGAACGCAAGAAAAAGTAGTAAATTGTAAGCATTCACAGTCCTACTCTCTCTCAGCCCATTAAAGGCAATTCTATCTTCCTTTGTTCAGTTTCTTCCCCTTTCCCACTTGTATCAGGCAGGAAAGTGTTCAGCTGCAAGGAAAGGAGACATTGAGACACAGTGGCTTAAATACTCAGAGGGTAATTTTCTCATATATGGTAAGTCTGGCTTCTGGAATTGGTTCAACACTTCATCAGTGTCAAGACCATGTAATTCCTTTGGCCTTAATTCATGTTCAACACCTCATAGTCAAAAAAGGCTGCTCCAGCTCCAGGAATCACATTTTTTTTTCAAGGCAGGCAGAAGAGGAAAGGGATTTTAACAGAAACACTAATATTTCCCCAGATGCTAAAAGAAATATGAACAGAGATTGATCTAGAATGTGATTCACTGTGACATCACTTATGGAATCAAAGAACTGGGAACAAATTACATGCTAAAGAAAAGGGGACTGCTTAAGTACATGTTGTTATATCTGTATAGTAGAAAATTAGTCAGACAATAAAATATACTTAAAGAATCCTTAGAGATGCTGGAAAACGCTCGTTTAAATTTCTAAGTGAAACAAGCAGGACATAAAACTATATGATTCCAATTACAATATTTAAAAATACATAGGTGTATAGAAAAGATTGAAAGGACTAGCTGGGGTTATCAGAGTTTTCCCTTCTCTGTCTTCCTTTATTCTTAGCCTCTTCCACATCTTCTCTAACGAGAAGGTTTTATAACCAGAAACTATTTTATCAAGAAAAGAGCTCACTCTTGCCAGACTCCCACATTGTCTACTCCTTAATTCTCATCCCCACCTCCTGCCAACACTCACTCACCTTCAGGTCTGATTTCAACTCTTGACCTACACAGAGGGCTTTAGACTATCAACTACCATGTGATCATTCTCCCTCCCGTCTAATTTTGGTAAGGTTTTCACATGTCCCAATTTTCACCGGTTGTATAGACGTAATTATTAAGAGTTCTATCTTTCCCTTTTAGTAGTCTCCAGTATGGATGATAAATTATATGTTCTCCCTAAATTTGGGGGAGGATGGGGACTCTGAGTGAGGCCAGTGATGTTACATTACCCCCGTAACCCCTCAAGGACGCCCAACTTGCTAAGATTACAGCACCCTGAAGTCACCATGGGACAGTCAACAAAGCAAAGAGCCCGGGGGCAGGAGCCAGCAATGGAGATACAGAATCAAACTTGAGCTCCATCTCTGACAAGCTGCATAACAATCAGGTCTCCAAGCTTTGGCATCCTTTTCTGTAAATCTAGGACTGTAATGCCCATCTCGCTTAACTGTGGCCTGAAGTAAGCAAGGGAGTCCACACAAAGTGCAGGAGGATGTGGCCTCAAGCTCGGCAGGCACAAGTCCACTGCCACCCCTATTCCTGTCGCAAACACTCTGAGGTCAGTTACCTCAAATTACTCCCAGGGTTCCCCTAGTCTCTCCTTGGTGCAGAAATAGCAAGGAGGCATCCTGGACTCAATGTCAGGGTGATGCAGAGAAGCACAGTGATGAATGGCATAATCATATCTGATTTATATGCATGACCGTAAGGGGAAGAATTGCAGGGATCAGTGACAGGAATTAGAGGGCTTTAAAAAACACGGATATCACTTCCTTCACTCATCAGTTCCCCGGCCATGTGCCCCATCTGCCAGGGGTTCTGATATGTACTTGATGTCTGTAAGAGACTGTCCTTTTGGGAGAGGCCCAGGGAAAATTCCGAGAGGTCATCGATAAGCCCTGTTTAAAGGCATGCTCCCTCACAAACTTGGGAAGAGCAGAGTAAAGGGCTTGTGTTGACTCATCCTGGGTCCAGATTTTGGATCCGAAACCCTGGGCCCTGCAGTATGAACTCAATAGACACACAGGTCATGAGCCAGTATGCTTCTCCAATGGATCAGTGTACACTGTTTTTCATTTTTCTTTGCATAAAACTTTCTTCTCCCTGCTACATGGAGGCATCCATTTCTCTGAGAAAGAATTAAACATTGTTTTCAGCAATAATGTGTCCATCTTCGGCCATCGTCCCCCTTGGTTGTAGTGAGTCAAGAGACTTAGACGCTGGATTTTGTTGAGAAGAGAACAAAAAGGATTTCCCAATCCCCAGTCAAGAGTTACTTCTAGTATATTACTCTGAGTAACTTGGAATGTAAAGTGGGAGGGGCTCCCAGAAACACGAAGAGGAAGAAGAAATGCTTGTATTGGGGGTTTGTGGAGAAGAAGTAAGAACAAGATCTCTAAGTCAAGTTCTTTCTACCTCCACCTTTTGAGGTGGTCAACATCGTGGGCGGGAAGGATAGAATATTCCAGCAGGAGACAATCAAAACATTGCTTGGCTTCTCTGAGTATAGAAACAACAGCACTGATGCATCATACACAGTAACTAGGGGGTATACACTCATGAGCACCTCGCTAGTGCCAGGTGGTGTCTAAGTCCATTACACATGCGATTTCACTGAACTCCATAGTAACAGACTGCATGAGGCGCCCCCGTTTCGGAGGTCAGGGAATGGAAACCCGAGAATTAGAAATGCATTTTCCAAAGCTACCAGCTGGAAAGTGACTGAGCTGAGTTTCAAGCATGCAAGGAATGATCCAGAGTCCATGCTCTAAACCCCAAGACCCCACTGCTTCTTGGTCCTAACACCACCTTATACTTATTTTGAGGCTTACTAGGTGCCACATTCTGTTTTAAGGATATGACAAATGTTATCTTCTTTGACCCTCAGTAACTCCACGGTGTACGTGCTTGTCATCCCCACTTCACACAGAAAGAAACAGAGGCAGAGAGAAATTTTCAAACTTGCACAAAATCATACAGCTAGCAAGTGCCCACAGTGAGATTGGAACCCAGGAGGTCTGGATCTGAGTCCTTGCAGCTGTGAATGAGCCTCGGGATTCTGTAAGGCCGGAGACAGGAGACACAGAGGAGACACTGGGCCCTAATGACTGAGGGAGGAGCACGTTAGTCCATCAGCTCCCGAGGGCAGCAGCCCTGGAAAGGACTTGGTCCCCTGGTTCCAAGATGACCCTCACTTGTCCTCTCTCTTCTCCATGATCATCAAAGCTCACCTGGAGAATTGGAAGGATTGAACTCATCCCTCATTTCCTTCTCTTCTCCATCCTGATCAAGGCTCAGTTGAACTGTAAAAAACTCCCAAATGACTTGTCTGTGATCTCTTCCCTCTACAGCCAGACCCTCATGTATAACAAGTCTGACCCTCTTACTCCTCAGGTTAAAAACATTCAGTGGCCCCCACTGTCTAAAGCAGCACTGTCCAATGGAACTTTCTGTGATGATGGAAATGGACTAAAAATAGCCAATAGACATATGTGGCTATTGAGCACTTGAAATATTACTTGTGCCACAGAGGAGCTGAATTTTTAATTTTATTTCATTTAAATAGCTTTATGTGGCTAGTAAGTACTGCACTGGACCATGCGGGTCCAGAGTATGAGTCCCCAGTCCTTAGCCTGACAATGACACTCTTCCTGGGCACAGCCTTCTCATTCAGTGGCTTGACCCAGGTGAGCTACCTCGTGCTTCCACGCTTTTGCACAGCACTGGGAGCAGAGCAAGACAAAAGAGGCACCCAAGGAGGCGCTTTCTCGGTGTCATGCAATGCAGTCTGGAAAGCCCTTCAGTGCTTTCCCTTCTCCCTCAGTCCACACGCACTCAGCCCTCAAGCCCCATCTCAAAATGCCTCCTCCACCAGAAAGCCTTTTCCAATACCCCCCACCAGAGCCAGGTCTCTTTCCCTCCGGGTCACCTACAGCTTACACAGCACTTTGTCAACCCCTTCTCACACTGAGCCTCCTGTCTGGTTCCCCATCTGCCTTTCCTCTGGTCAGTTTTTTAAGACCAGAGCCCATGAGTCATTCACCTCCACATCAGTGCTTTCCTAGCCAGAGAAGGGGCTCATTCACTGAGTAAAATTCAATTACTGAATTGAATATTTGTGGCAATGGAGGCATTCCATTCATGTGGTCTGACCCACAATGACAGCCCCCCCCAAAAAAAGTCTAAGGCCTGACCTACAATGAGCCCCTCCCCCCAAAAAAGATCTAAGATAAAGTACAATTTGGGGTTAAGCCAGCATATCTGATGTCAGCCAACAGAAGGAGGGGAGAAGAAGTTATCATTCTAATGACTTGAAGTTTAATTCTAAGTCTCGCTAGACTTCTCTCCTGCAAGGCGCCCCATTCCCCCATCCTCGGCGCCTCCACCGCACATCTCTCCACCTCCTCTCCCTTCTCTGCCACAACATGGCCTTGCTCCCTTGGCCTCTGCCAGACTTTGGAATCCGTCCCACTCCTCTTACCCTCCAGTAGAATTGGATGCTGTTGGTCTTGGCAACAACCTTGAGGCTACACTTGTTCCTTTACCAGCACTAATTAGTTACTGAATAAACAGCAAGAGAGCCTCAGGATAGGCCCACATGGAGGACCTTCGGGCTGGGTGGAAAATGTCAAGACGTACTGAAACTTCTGCTCTGAATCACGTCTGGAGAATGAAATGTTGGACAGAGCCAAATCTTGAAACACATGAGAAAAATAAGAGAATGGGGCACAGTTCTCCTTGGAGTTCCTGCGTCTTGGCAACATGGTTGGGAAGAGAGAAAAATCCATGTGGATGGATAGAGCTACGAGGCCGCTTTGCTAATCCTTCCCTTGCTGTGTGGTTTGCTCTGTGGGGGCTACTTGAACTGCAGTGTTGATTGAAGTTTCATGTCTGTGGATGGTTTAGAAGAGGTAAAAGGATCAAAGTTTTCTCTAAAACGTGCAACACCTACTTTGGGACAGGAAGTGACAGCCATGTGGGCTGCCTGGGTCAGGGCTCATCTCAAACACACTCACTCAAAATCAGAGGAACCGCAGCCCAGAAAGAGGAGGGGACTTTGCTCAGTGCAGTTAGTAGCAAGGGAGTCCGGGCCTCGAACTTGGGTTCTCTGACTCCCAGGGGAGTGTGGTTCTGCTGTAACTCAACAACAGAGGGAACATGGGTTCTGGAAACACGAGTCGACTTTCTTACTTAACTGTCTCCCCTTCATTCCTTACAAATGTGCCCAGCAGAGTGGAGGATAACTGAGAAGTTAGCTATCAGCTCTGAGGTCATCACATCTTCTGGGTGGGGTGATTAGAACAAGCTCAGAAGCTCGGGGTAAATGACCTTGAGTCAAGTCCAGATTCTTCCCCTTGTTCGCTGCTGACTGTGGGCACATTATTAAACTTTCTGGGTTTTTGGCTCTCATCTGTGAAGTGGGGCTGGTAAACCTGTCCTTGTAGGCAATTTATGGGGATTAGATGAAATAATGGATATAAGGTATGTAACTCAACAGCTCGGTTTATCATATTGAGCAGCTGCTCTGGGTCTGCTCTGGGGATTCAGAGATGCCAGCTGGATACCTAGGAGGTGGCAGGCATCTATCGTGGCCCGTTGGTGGGGGTGGCGAGGAGAGGGGATGCCAGAGGGTGGACCCATTGGCCGCAGACATTCAAACCCAAGGAGTTGTCCTTACTCCCCGTGTACCTAACTGCAGCCCCACTTCAGGCAGTGCTAAGCTCCTACCAGCTTGGCAGCACCCCCTCCCCACTCCCACCCCAAGACATCTGGAGCAGCTGACTCAAACACCAGTGAGATAATGTTTTTATTTGCTCTGTTTGTTTTTTGTTTATAAACCTGGGCTCCTGGGAGAAGCCAGGTCCAAGACGTGAAGGTCAGCCCTGAGGCTGACCATAGGACCACAGGGCCCAGCTGGGGAAAACACCAGGCCGCCACACCTAACAGGCCTGTCCCCAGGGCCCTGCCCTGCCCCGTTACAGCACTTCTGCTCTGTGCCCTGCCCTGGGTTGGAGGCTGCAGAGACAGAAGCAAAGCCAGCAAGGACCCTGCCTGCCCTGGAGACCCTCAGGGGCTCTCAGAGAAAGCCGAGAGACTATTATATCATGCAATATGATCAAGCTATGACGGCAACAAAGGCTCAGAGGCTTATTCGAGGATGAAATTAGTTGTAGCAAGTCCTCAGAAAAAAATTAACCATTCGTCTTACAGAAAGGGAACACTCAGGAGTATTAGATGCAGCAAGGAGGCCTGGAATCCAGTCTTGGGGATGGGATGTGCTAGAATCCATGCTGGGCTCTGCTTTGAGGAGATCACAGAGTTGTGTAGGATTCAATCCCTGGCCCCAGATAGCTCTTAGGTCTGGTGACAGATAGAACACACGAATAATCACAATTGTGTTAATCCTGCAGCAACACTCTCCAGCATCGCAAGCTCCTAAACCTCCTAGAGCCTCAGTTTCCCCATCTGGACTATATCCTCAGTATCATAATTATCCTTTTTGTACACTGCTTTTGTGAGATGAAATAAACCAGTCTATGTAAAGCAGTTAGCGGAGCTCCTGGCCCATTGTAAAAGCTCAGTAAATGTGATTTATTAGGAAGATAATGGTGTTGATTGGCAAGATATTTTCATGAGCCACTCAAGTGGGGGGATATGTGGTGGGGGAGGGGGAGCACGGTGAAGGTGACCTTGGGTTGGGACATGAAAGATGAGTAAGAGTCTAGCAGGCAGAGGGATCGATGGGGAAAGAACTGGAGAGCAGGTGTGAGACGCCATGGCATTCTGGAAAAATAATGGCACTTTGATGTAAAGACCAAATTCCTTCAAGAACATCTAGATTCGGTTGGAAAGGTAAGGAAACACTAAACGGACCTTGAATGCCAATGTAAGCAGTATAGAGTTTGTCTTGTAGGCCAATGGTTTTAAATTCTCTGGCCGGTCTTCCTTCCTTCCTCCCTTCCTGCCTCCCCTGCCTCTCTCCCTTCCCCTGAGAAACACAAAAAGTGCTTCAAAACTGTCTGCCTGAAGATGAGAAACAAAGGTCACTAATCCACCTGCTTCCCCCCCCCCCCCAACTGGTTAAGGACTGCTCTGTGCGATGTTCATTCCCTTGAATTGTCAGATTTGCCCAAGCACCTTTGCTGCGCAGGTCCCCATGGGTGCCCTACTCCATGATGTGAGAGAAACCCCAGGGCAGCAAGTGAGAGACGTGTCGATGCAGTTGGGGGACAAAGCCTCTGACTCCATCGGCAGTGGCTGCGGTGAAAGGTGGGTTGACAGGATGTGATGTGGGTACAAGTAGTGGGAAGGCAAGATCTGTCTGATAGCTTGGGTGTGTGGAGAGGTGAGTAGGGAGAGGAAGTCCATTTAGGCAACGGTCGTGATAGACCAGGTGAAAAACAGTGAGGAGAAAAGCAAACCACTTGGAGTGACAGGAAGGGGAGGCACCATTTTGGAGAGTGGTTAGGGAGGGAGAATCCACAGGGCTTGGGGACTAGATTTGGGCGATGAGGGAGTGACTGGGCGATTGCCAGGTGGCCAGCTGGGGCAGCCAGACAGATGGTGGTGCTGCTCACCCAAGCAGGGACTTTAAAAGGTGGAGAAGGTTTATTTTTTCTTAGAAATGGAACAAGCATTTGTCCTTTCACAGGTGGAGAGGGAATACCTCCTTAGCCTTCCTGTAAGCCTCCACCAAGTAACTCACTGTATGAAGCAGAAAGGAATTCCAATATTGTGCATATAGGGCTGGGGCAGGGGGTGTATGCACAGAACTTGCTATTTTTTTGCTCCTCACCTTACTTTTGTATGGACAGAGCTACTACCTTCTTCCCTGTCTTGTAGACTCATAGACACTCAATGCTGCAGAGAATCTCTCTTTTTTCAGATGGAGAAGCAGCCACAACGAAGAGATACATCCCCATTCACAATGTGACTGGAAATCAGAACCCCGACAGACACCCAGGCCCGTTTCTCCTTCCTGGGCCCTCCTCTGTACCTTCCGAACCTCGTCTTTGTGTGCTGCCAGCTTTCTCACCTTAAAGTGGGCGGAAGGGGGCTCTGTCAGCATCGCCTACCCAGACAACCAAACAAAAGCCTTGCCTGTGTGCAGCCTTTAGAATGTCCGATGCTGTTTTCCAATGATTTTCTCTCTCAAGCCCCAATTCCCTCCTTGTTTCATCCAAGGTGAAACTGGTCCACAGAGCAGTAAAGTAACTTGCCCAAGGTCTCCTGACCAGAGGGGAAACCGGAGCCTGAAACCAGGTTTCCTGGACCTTTCCTATCCCTAACGTAGGATTAAAACCCTGTCCCTATATGAAGCACACTCGAACATAGCAGATACCATTCGATATTACTTTCCTCTTCTCATCTGACCTCTTCCACCAAACCTGCCGTGGTTCCCATAGCTCCTCCAGCCAGTGTGTTCTGGAGGAGCTCCCGGATGACTCCGTCCCTTTGTAAAAGGACAAGAGTGGTAGAGAGACTTCCTGCAGCTCAGAGAATGCCTCTACTCACTCTGAGCCTACATCTCATGGCCCTGAAGACAACGTCCAGACCGCTTCCTGACTTCGGGGTACCCCACGTGCACCCCATCCCCACTGAGTCTGCCTTCTCTTTGAGGTCATCCTGCCTGCCCTGGGCACAGCTCCTGTGCTCTCAGTCACCGCAGCCATAGGGTGCGCGCACTCAGCACCCTGGACGTCACTGCCTGTGTGGGGAATTGTACCCAGTAGGGGACCACACTCCTTGAGAGGGACACAAGGCTTATTCCCACCGTGTTCCTCTGCTGATTAGGACACAGACTGGCACAGCGTAGATACTCAGTAAATTCCTGTTGAATTCATGCAGCTGTAAACAAATATGCAAATCAGTGAAGCAGTGAATAATGAACTCGCAGAGTTACTGTAGCAAAGATGTGTGAGAGCAAGACAAACTATGAGGTACCAGACAAATACGGCCCATCATCCCCATGGGTTAATGACTTGGACCTTGAAGAGCTGGCCTGTGTGCTCGTGTGGCCTGTGTTGGTGCTGGATGCGTTGCCGTTTGGGCGGCAGGAGACAAGGAGAACCTTGCAAACTAACCTGGTTTTTACTGTTATGGAAGGAGCCATGTTGTCGCTTCTGAATAGACGGTGGCACAGAAAAAGCGTTAATATCATATTCAGATCAACAGGGCAGATTCAAGCCATAGGGCAGTCTGCCGTTCCCACTTAGAGGGTCGTCTGGAAATGCCAAAGGGCTCCAGGTGATCTTAACTTCTTTACTTCACTCAACTCGTAGACTCAACTTTCTCAGCGTTCAATGGAGACATAATAGCAACTGCCTCCCAGAGGGGCTGTGTGAGGATTATGCAGATTAGACAATGCATGGCCAGAAGGAGCCCGTCCTGGTCTCTGCCCCCTAGTAAATGCTATAATAAGTAACGGGCAGTGACGCTGGCAAGAAGAATGGTATTGATGAGGCTGGCCACTGGTCGCTCCCAAATCCCAGTGCACCACCTGGCTTGTAGGTTGGGCTAAGTAATGTTTGTTGAAGAGCAAATAAAGTCAGATCCTGCAGGGGAACTTAATCAGGCAAGAGGGATAAACATGTGGAGTGAGTTACTAGGGAAAGCAATTGAAGCCAAGACTCTAAATGAGTTCATGAGAAATCAGGTTTGTTTCTTTATGAGATGGATGAAAAATACGGTGAAAAAACAGGAAACTGGGAGCCTGATGAACCAGAAAGAAGGGCAGTCATTGAAAAAAGCCAGATGGTTTCTTCTGTTTCTTAGCATTAGGTCCATCCCACAACAATCAGGGAACTACTTTATATGAATGATACTGTGATCATTTAGCTGGGCTGGACTGCAGGGCACACTGGGTCTCAGTGATCCTTTGGGATCCTTTGGGATCCCTTGGCTGGGTAACTGACAAGAAGATGAGATAAGGCCAATCCTTGATGAAGTATGGGAGAGAGGGAAGCCGGGGATTCTAAGTGCCTACCAGGCTGTGGCATAACTTGGGTATAATTTGTCATTCTCTGTACACTGTGACCGTCCTACCCCAGTGACAACTGACCAGACCAAAGATTTATTCTCTGGCTAGAATCTAGACGTCAGGTAATGAGCAGCAGCCTTGAGAAACTGGCTTGAGCATCTGCCCTGCAGGGATACTCCATATTATATGTGCTAAAGGGACACAATCAGATTCTCTCTAGGGAAGTTACAAATATGACACATAGAGGAAATTCAGTGAAAAAGAGTAGAAATAGTAGAGAAACCTGCAAGTAGAGGGAGAAGCAATTGGAGCTAGGGAGAGAAACAGAAGGGAAGCGATGCAAAAGGAGCACCAGAACAGGGAGCCCCAGGGCCCTTTTAAAAGGACAAAATTCCAGGCTGCTGTTGTTTTTCATGTCACAAGGCATCATGGGTACTGAGGGCTGGCAGAGCAGCTGCCAGTTTCTGGAAGCTCCTTACCTCCCTGATATACATATTTTCACAAAACCACTGTTCCTGACGCACCCCGACTTTTCTTTGCACCCTGAAAGAGACACCTGTCCACATGTGAGGTTGGGGCTGCACCTACACAGAGACCTGTAGGGAAGGTCTGCAGAGGAGAGCTCTGAGCCCAGTGTCTTCATTCTTCCAATCTGCGAGGTCGACTCCGGGCCTGCCTGGTTTAGGAAACACCCTATCCACTGCCAGAAAGCCTGAGGGGAGGGCAGGCTTCAGAGAGAAGGCAAGTTGAAAGAAATAGGTCCTCAGGACACCAGCCAAGAGCGCTAAGGTGTCAGACCAGGCATTTGTCCCAGCAGGAGATGGGACTTGTGTCAGGAGTGAGCAAGATGCCTAGGGTATCAGTGGGCATATCTTACCCTAGATGGGAGTGTGCTCTAAGCAGCCCATGGACAGAGCTGCCCAGGGCTGTAGCCAGGCTCGCCAGACACCAGGCACTATTGGCAGTGCCCAGTGGCAGGTTATGGCTCTCTGAGAGGGGTGGCAGGACCCCTCTCAGAGCTAATGTGCTGTTGTACCATGCTCCTCAATTAAGGACAACGCTGCTAAGTTGACTCAGGCAGGGTAAGATCAGACTTGTAAGCTGAAGACTTCATGGGCTGTTGGAGAGTTGGTCTGGGAAGGCAGGAGCTGCCAGATGCACTCGTGTTTATCCATCTCGTACAGAAACTGGTCAGGTATAACTGTTCTTCTCTAAGCTATGGTGTTGCTAAAGCCCATGTCCCAGTCTTGTCTCTATTTCTAGCACCCAGCATGATGCCAGGCACGTGAGAAGTGCTCCATAAATCACCGCCGAATTTATGAATAAACATTTAGAGCTGGGGAAACGCTGTCCCGAGAAAAGCACAAACCTAAGATTCCAAATTGTATACTCTTCAACCCGAGACCTTCCCTGGTCATCGTAGGCAGGATTCATGAATACACTTCATGCATGAAGCACAGGGTAGCTGTGACATGGAGGAAACACTTTCTTCTCTGGAGACGTTCAAATCCTGCCTTTAGGAGTTTCTAGCTGGGGGGCTCACAGAGGGTTGCCTAACATTTCTGTTTCTGTTTTCCCACCTGTTAAACAAGGAGATAATGCATATTCCCGGGGGGACGGGGGGAGGACTGAGCATTTGATCAGATGACACGTGAGAAAACAGCAGCCCACAGCACAACTCGATAAATATTTGTGGGATGGGAAATGCCATTCTGGTGACTAGGTTCACCATGGCTCAGTTCTGCTTTTGCCTTGACTCATCCCCCTGTTGTCTGCCAAAACCTGTTCTGTGCTCAGCCTGATTTCTTCTCAAACCTAGAGGGACGTTCACAAGGCTGGGTGGCATCTGACAGGAAGCCACTGTTGGTCATCTGCTGCCCATCCTTGGGAGATAGGCAGACTCCCAAGGGGAGTCCTGAGCATGTGAATCTGTCATTGAAGCCACGTCTCAGGGAGCGCACTGGCACCTTTAGCGGGAGGGATTCACCAATGCCAGACGACTGGGACCCACTGGCAGCAGGAAATTCCTGTTTTATTAATGCCTCCGAGTTTACGCAATGTCATTTGGGTGAGAGAAGACACAGGTTTAGGTCTGCTACATGCAAGATTAAATAAGGCAGAATGTCAGGGAAGCGGCAGAGATAGAGCTTATGGATTTATAAAGCAGATACATTGAGAAAAAGCCATGATGACTTCTTTCTATCTTAACTAAGGAAAAGGTGCACAACGCCACAGATTTCAACTGCAGAGGGCACGAGGACTCCCCTGGGGACCTGTCGGAGGGCCGCAGGCTGGGAGGCATCAGCGCATCCATTAATGGGACAGCAGTCTGAGCCAGGCTCTTTTCATATATTATCTCTCTTATCCACACTGCAGTCCTACATAGTAGAGATTATTATTATCATTTTTATTTTTTCAACTATGTAATGCACAAATATGATATCTTAAAAAAAAGAAATATTACTAAAAGTCTTATAACAAAGAATAGTAATCCTTTCTGTCTCCATCCCTATTTACCAGTTCTGATCCCATATTCAGACATTTCAACTATGTTGTTATTCAATTTATATTTCTAAATAACATGTGTACGCTGTTTCTTGATATATCAATTGTAGACGTCTATTGAGCTAAACAAACATCATTTGTTGACATTATGCTGATAATGTAATTGATTAATTAGTTCTCATACACACCACGCTGGTGGAAGTGAAATGAGATTTCATTGTGGTTTTGGTTTGCACGTCTCTAATGGGTAATGATGTTGCACATCTTTTCACATGCACACTGGCTATTTGTATAGTTTCTTTAGAGAAATGTCTATTCAGATCATTTGCCCATTTTTTAACTGGGTTGTTATTTTATTATTGAATTGTAAGAGCTCTTTATATAGTCTGGCTACTAGTTCCTTGTCAGATATATGAGTTGTAAATATTTTCTATTTATTCGTGGGTTATCTTTTCACTTTTTTGAAAGTGTTTTTTGGAAGCACAAAAGTTTTAAATTTTTATCAAGTCCAATTTATATTTTCTTCTGTTGTTTGTGCTTTGGGTATCATAATAAGAAGACTTTACCTAACCCACAGCAATTAAATTTTATTCCTAGATTGTCTTCTAAAAGCTACATAGTTATAGCTCTTACATTTTGGGTTATACAAATTTTGAGGGGTTTTTGTATATGGTGTTATTATTTTTATTTTTAGATGGTTGGCAGTTGAGTTGTAAAGTGAATTTACCCTTTTTCCTGTTAATATTTCAATTACCTACTGTAGTTATATAGAGAGGGTATTGATTTTCATGTATTTATTTGTAACCAGTGACCTTTCTAAACTCTAGCAAGTTTTTCGTTTTGTTTATTTTGGGGTTAAGAAATAGAAAATAATAATTGATTTTAAAATTTCCTTTTTAATAGATTTACCTCTTTGTACTTTATTTCACTGACTTAAATTTCCAGAACAATGTAAAATAATAACAGATGATAGTGGACATCTGTGTCTCATTCTTGAATTTAATGGTAATGCACCTGGTATTTAATTTTTAAGTTTGAAATTGACTTCTCATATTCTTTATCATGTGAGAACTACCCTTCTCTTCCTTCTGTCCTATTTCTAGTTTAATCAGGACAGTATGGTAAATTTCATCAAGATGATCATTTTTTTTCTTCTTTACCATCTGATGTCTTAATGTAATGCAGTTATCAACATTTTCAGTATTGAACCACCCTTGCATTCCTGGAATGGCTTCTACTTGGTCAGAGTGCATTATTCTTTTAAGGTACTGCTGGTTTGGATCTCCTCACATTTTATTTATGTACTTGCACAAATGATATTGCCCCACATGAATATCTGCCAAATTCTCTTTCTTGAGTCAAACCAAACTACACTAAGAAAGTAAGTGTGGTTGGCAAGTAAAGGCCCAGGTGAGATTTCAAGATCTCATTTCTATTCATTTTGGAGAACTTGGTCATTGTCAATCTGACAACGTGCTTGTTCTGTCTTACAGTTTCTCACACCAAGGTTCTGCCCCTATTTTGGCGAAGCACAGAAAAGAAGTACTGAAGCATCACAGGGCAGTACCAGTAACATAAAACTGCAAGAGCACAATAGTTATACTACCATTTATTAACTATTTCCAACATGTCATACTGTCCTTGATATTACACATATTTCTTCTACTGTTTCTTCTTATCATCAATATTATTATTATTGGCAAAAAACATGTTGGGATATTAATTTGTGTTTTCCATATGATAGGAGGATGGAAAAAAATGTGTCTGGAGCATGTGTTCCCTCCCCTTGAAAGAGTTATTAAAGGTTTTTTTTTGTTGCAGCCCTCAAAGATAAAAGACAACCTCATATTTACTCCCATCCTCAGACCTTTGTTTGAGGAAAGTATTGAGGGAAGTTGGTATTTGGGGTGGAGAAGGAGGCAGAACTGGCCCTACAAGGTAAGCAAAGGTTATCATCCTAGAGCGTAGGCTGGGGAAGCATGTTGTGGCAGGTCCCACAAGTGACAGGAACTCATGCAGCATCCTGAGAGGTGCCAGGATTTCTGATGGGGTGGTACGTGGATGCCACAGAATCGGCCACTGAGAGTCAAAGTCTTGGGACCTATGAGAAATAGTCCAATGCTCATGCTTAGCATGAGGGCAGAGAGTTCCCTGTTTGTGAAAGGAAATATCTTCATTTTAACATCTCAATCAATAGCGATGAATCTAAGAATAGAGTTCATTCTTCACTTTTTCAGACACCATGAAAGACTCCTGGATCTGTGCACATAGCCTAGAAATAAGACAAGGGTTTCCCCCAACTCTACCTTATCAAAGTAGTGGTTTGCTTCTCACACTTCCGTGTTGGAAAGTAAATTCATATCTTCTATCTATGCAACTCTCATTCAGACCTTGGGTGGTTTTCTTGATCATCATTCCCATTGTCAGATAAACAAACTAATACCTGAGCAGTTATTTGTCCAAGTTCATGATACCATCTTAAGTTGACCTGAGTTCAGAAACCATGTCTCAACAATCATACCACATTGCCCTCCTTAAAACAAACAAACAAACAAACAACAAAGAAACAAACAAACAATAACCTATTTCTTACTGAGGGACTACTTTAAGCCAGGTAAAAGGCTAAGTGCCATATATATGCATGCATGTATATAGATATAGATGAATACATAAATATATGCACACCTTTGTTTATATAATCTCCAGAGCTTATAAGAAACTTTCAAGGAAGTTATTCTTATTAGTACTCATCTCATTTTACGATAAAGCAGAAGATGGGAAATCATTCCGGTAGTTGATAGATCCAGTTTCTAGGCCCAGTTCTGCCACCAACTTAGTTTTTTCACTTGTGACACGAGAATAGCAAAACCTGCTGTTCCACATTATTATGGGTATTGAGTGAGGTACTGGAAAGAGCAGGATCTCATTAAGTGTAAAAAGATGTGCACACGTGTACCTTGTCTTCTCTTGAGATTGCAATCTGTACTGGTCATCTCAACTGCGAGCCTCTCTCAGTAGTTACCAGGATACTGAGACATACATTACAATGCAGAGGGGACCAAGACACCAGGAGTTGGACACCGGCCTTGGAAACTGATTGTTTACATTTGTTTGTAGTCTCCTTGAAGCAGAGGTTAGGTCATAGTTCTTCTGGGCCTGGCAAAGTCAGCTGGAAACTGCTAACAGCCAGTTCGCCATCTGATTGCTTCTTTCCAGTCCTTCCTCACATTCAGGGAAGACAGACAAACAAGATGCACTCTCATAACCACTCCAAGGAATCTCCTTCTGGCAGTTGTTCCCAGCAGAAGAAATGCTGGAGATTTATGCATGAAGTTAATCCACGAGGCTCCGAAAGTGATCTCCTGGTAGAAATCAAGCCGTCCCAAAGAAGGTCCAAAGAGACTTGCTGTGCAGGTGTCTGCCCTCAGGATGACACCAAGGCACGTGTCTGTGCTCTGAGGTTGCTGTTTGGTGTTGGCTACAGTGAGGGTTGCTTAGGACACACTGCTGATCCAGGCTAGTGATGGAGAGGTCGCAAGTATTTGTCAAAGAATCACTATAGTCAGCCTCACCGGGATCACAGCTCTGTAGAACCTCCCCGATCTCCTCCCCGCACCCCCACCTCTGAAAAGCAGCCAGACTATGTCAAAGATAATGTGGGTTTCAGGAGAAAAGTCAGTAGGAAACAACTGAGACTTAGATATAGATTTCTTTCTCCATAAATATTGGGTAAGTGTGTCTGGGAAAGGAGGCAATTGGGACACAATAAGGACCATGAGAATAGAGACCCATTTTTTATTCTGTGCTCATTCTTTCTGTATTCCAACGCACTTGGAAATGCCCGGTGCATACTTGATACTCTATAAATACTGGTTAAGTGAATGAGTGTTTTGGCAGTGAGTGAGGTGGTCCCACTTGCTGTAAGTCTGTACAATTTAACCATTTTTTTCATGTGGAGGAATAAATTCTGTACTAACCCAGTTTCTTCTCATTAAGAATGATGATGCCAGATACGAAGGGAGAAACAGCCCTAGGCACAGAATCAAAAGTTCTGGGTCTGAATCTTGCCCCTTCCTCTGACTAGTGTGTGGCCGTGGAGAAATCATACCAGGATTTTGAGCTTCAATTTCCTTATCTGAGAACTTAGAGTAATAATTCCTACCGCATGAGGCTTTTTTTTTTTTTTTTTTTTTCATAATTCAGTGAAAAAATGTGTGTGATCTGCCAGTACAGTTTCGGGGAGGTGGCAGTTAAAAGTAAGAGCACATGTTCTGGCACCAGAATATGTTCAGATCCTGGTTCTGCCACATACCTACTGAGTGTCCTCGGGCTAGTTACTTAACTTCTCTAAATCGCTTCTTCATTTCTAAAAAAAAGGATAGGAATATCTGTTTAATTGGGTTGAGAGGCCAATGAATGTAAAGTACTTAACATGCTGCCTAGAATATGGTAAGCACTTCTTATTATTTTATTCTAATTATCAGAAAGAGAAAGCAATTTCTCATTTGCATATCAGCCTTTGATAAGATAAAGATGCTTATTGTTTCTTAAAGATTTTTCTCTTGTTCTTTTTAATAAACTTTTAAGAACACGGCTACGCCATGTTGTTGAGCTTCACTACAGAATTTTTATGCAGCATTTTTTTTTTTTTTTTTTTTTGCATTTCCCCCACTCTTACTTCTTTTGGAATAGAACCACCAAAACATGAAAGGACTTTATAAACTGAATAACATCCTCTGCCTTTCCCCAGATATTCAGGATATAATCCAAGTTCACGATGCAATTAAGGAGGAAGTGTAAACCAAGGGACACCGATCACACTGAGGCAATATGTGCCGGCTTCTCTAGTGTGATCTCAGAGAATTCTCAGGTCGTACAGGGTTTCTGTGCCCCAAGTTTCTCATCTCTCAAAAGGGGATTATTGACTCATAGTGTTGGAGTATATATGGAAAAGCTTTTTAACTGGACGACTGAGAATATAAGTACTACCATGTGGTCCTCAGAGCGAATCCGTCATGCTCCCTTCTTCTGGGTGGTTGAAACACCCTATAAGGATCCTCCTCTTTCCTGCTCAATGAATCATCCACAGCTCTCAGAAAACTTAGATTTCTCCTTCTACCCTGATCTCTGCCCACATGAAATTGCAGCATTTCCACGATCCTCTTCTTACACAGCTCATACCCCCCTTCTTTTTCTAATGGAAATAGGTTGCTCACAGATACTCTGAAGGTCAGAATTCTCAATCACATATTCCCGCTGTTTTGCAATCTCTTAATTAAAAAAAAATTTTTTTACTGGGGCATATTGGGGAACAGTGTGTTTCTCCAGCAGTCTTAATGACTGACAAATAGCATTCCCATAGGAAAGACTGTTCTTGCAAGAGTGGACTCAACACCACCACCTCCCTTCCCTACCCATTTCTCACTTTGCATCTAGCTTCCTTGGAAACCTTGGGGCCTGTTTGAGTGAATCCTCGGGTTAGAGGGTCTGGAGGGCTCAGAACCGGAGCACAGTCCTGTCTTGGCCACACAGAGCTCAAGACCCAGAGAATTAGTCAAGCCAGGCTCACCGGGCGAGGCTGGGTCCAAACACGTCATCTGAATTGTACCCTGTTGTTTCACCAGATGCTGTTCTATGTCTAACTTCATCTTCACAATGCTGTGTGAGGTAGGAATAATTTCCTGGTTTTCCAGATTAGAGACTTGAAGCTCAGAGAGGTTAAGCAACCTATCTGAAATCACACAGCTGGTAAGTGGCAGAGCTGGAATTCAAACAGGAATCTGCCTGACACTCAGGTTCTTTTTCCCCATAACAATCTACCTTCACACAGTAAGTCAAGATGAAATTTGTGGGATGAATCCCAGAAATATTTTGCCTTGGTTGTAAAAACATTTTCCAAATGAATATAGAGTATTAATAATTTCCCAAGGAGATTTGAAGGCTGGGAATGTTGGAATGCTGATGATGGCACTAATGAAAACAGCCAATTTTATCAGATGGGCAGTTTTCCTCTTGAATCTTCTAGTCTCAAAGACCCAGAGGTTATTTTTGATTACATAAGCAGCTGCACGGATCCAGTTTAGGAATCTTGAAACCACATATGTGACTCACATGTCATTGTTGTAACAGTAGGAAACACATTAACTCGACTTTAAAGAGCGTTCAATGAGAAGTCGGGCTTTCAGAAACCAGTTTCCCGGTTTGTGAAGCACACAACCTAAGCCTTTCTCCTGATGACAGTGTCACAGTGGAAGGCTGTACATTATATGACCTGACAGCTTAACAAGACTCTTTTGCTTTTACAGACTCTCTGTCCCAGCATATTTCACTGAACTTATAGCAGGTGACTAAGGAATATTTCACCACCAGGACATCTTGAGTTGCAAGCCAAAGGGACTGTCATTTGATTGAACAATACATTAAACATGTTTTCTTAAAGTTTGTATTACAAAATCATTCTGTGGAAATCCTAAACAATAGTTCTTTCGGTCTCGCTCAGAATGGACGTTAATGCTAGTATATTACAGACATTACTGAATGAAGGAAGATGTCACTTCTCTTTTTCCAGGTATATACCGTTGATTCTTTTTAGAGAAGTATTTGCTTAAAATCAGAGTTTTACCATAGTTCGATCACCAATGTGTGTGTGTGTGTGTGTGTGTGTGTGTGTGTGTGTGTGAGTCTCAGAAATAATTAACATTTTTTAGTGTTTACGTAGGAGTTGAAGACCCAAAGCATATTCTAGAGATTAGAAACTGGGGTAGGACAGAAATGATTAGATTTAGATAGCCAACCATGAGTTCAATGTCCAATTCTGCTCCTTTCCTGGCTGCATGATCTTGGAAAAGTCACTAAGCTTTTCTGTACCTCAGTTTTCTTGTATCTAAAATGGGGAAAATAATTTTACTTCATGTGGGAGTGGGGAGAGGAGGGTCTGTGAGGATTAAAATAAGATGATGGATGGAAAGTACCTGATACACAGTAAGTACTTGGAAATGTGGTTTTATTCATTTCTTTGTCTCCCTGGGAGCAGTGGGCGACTAAATAATGAAACAAATTCTCAAGACAGGACGCAGAGGCTGGAAGAGAGCATAGGGGAAGGAATTGGGCAGGGCCAGAGTACAAAAGAAGAAGGGCGGAGGAACCCAGAGCCCACTCTTACTGAATGCCTAGCACCCTTCTGTGGATGTCAGAAGAAACAGGTTAAATTCTATTAAGATACATGAGAGTCTAACTTGTGTGGACTGGTTTTGACTTAAGAGCTTTGGGGGTTTTCTCTCTTCTGCTTTTTTAGGTGATACAAAGAAAAGGGGAAAGAAACATATGCTTTTATTTACTTGAGGAAGGGGAGGAGAAGAGAGGAGAGAAGAGAGGGATGGAGGGAGGAAGGGAGAGAGGGATGCAGGGAGGGAGGGAGGGAGGGAGGGAGGGAGAGAGAGAGAGAGAGAGAGAGAGAGAGAGAGAGAGAGAGAGAGAAACAAGCAGAACTTAATGTTGGGCTATTAAAACTCTGGTAAAAACTGAAATGGTAGTGCCTTGAGATTTCTTTATCATGTTATAGGTTCACCAGGGGTCTAGTTATTATTATTGGAAAATTAAATAAAAATATACCCAGAAAGATAAAGGCCTTATTTGATAGTTCTCTAGATTTTGGTTTGTTTACTCTAAGTAAAAGCAGCTTTATTTGAGTTTGTGTTGTCTGTACAGAGGAGTTTCACATGGGTGATTTTACATATACACATGCACTGCCTTCCAAGAGATGCCAGCCTCTGCAGAACTGGGAGACATGCTCCAGGTTTGCTAATAAAAGTCTTTATCATCTTTTGAGAGGTGATTTGACTGGTCTTGATGGGCATCTGGATAAAACAGTCTAGTGAAGGAGAGAACGTGATCAAGTTTATATGCATACAGAGGCCCAGCAAATAAGACTTCACAGCAGCCTCTATAAAGTGACTTCAAAAGATTTATTTGAACACTGTCCATCAAACTGTGAGTGTACTCCAAACGGCCGGTGTGGACCTAGACTGCATTATATCTACTCAATGGGGTGCATGATAAGGCAGGACCTTCCTAGGCCCACCCTATCCTGAGAACTCCATTAAAAGCTTGTTGACTATCTCTTACTATAGAGATCCTGTGTTACGTTAGAGGTACATGAAGTCTAGAGCCAAACAAACCCACCGGGGCTGACATGGGCGAATGAGTGGGCATGTTTATGCACTGTCCAGATCCCCTCAAACCCCTTTTACATCGCTATGCACTCCTTCGCTGGCTTCCGGTGCCTTTGTTTCTAATAGATGGCACCCTTGGGCTACTGGAGCCACTTTGCCCAACAGCTCTGAGAGCTGGAAATACCCAGGAGTTTACAACCCACTGGGTGGCCCTTTGTCAATGAACACTCAGTTCCCTTGCCTCAAGTCTGGATGAACTCAGGTGTAATTTCTACTCCAGAGCCTCCTGCGGGATCAAGCTGAGGCTGGACATTGCCTGAAATTGCACACTTGCTTGTCGTGTTCCCTTCCTTATCTTGCTTTCCTTACTCCTCTTCTAGGCTCTCCTGGGAACATTCCCCTAATAAATCACTTGCATTTGAATTGTCATCTCAGGGTCTGCTTCTAGAGAAAATGATCTAAGGTAATGAATTAGTCCAAATGCTTCAAATTGAAATGGTGTGAATGTGTGCATGTGTTTGTATACATGTGTGCAATTTTAACTATTATACGCCTCTTCTCATGGTTTAAAGGGGCCTGTTTAGTAGGGGGATCTTGTAGATCTCTTTAAAAGAATAAAATTGATTCTTTCCTTCCTGTGTTGGGAGTGAGACAGGGATCCCTGGAACGGGATTGCCGACTGTAGATGTTGAGAGTAATCTCTGCTAGAAGCTATGAAGAAGGTGGTTCTTTGATTCACAGTGACTCAGAGGAGAGAGGGAGGGAAAGAGGGAGGGAGAGAGAGAGGGAGGGAGGGAGGGAGGGAGGGAGAGAGAGAGAGAGAGGAGTATGGAGTAGCTGAGGGTCTGGGTGATGCAAAGTGTCCTGAGACCCCTACAGCAGCTACTGTTTTGAGCTTTGTCATCTGAAAGAAGTCACAAGTGGCCACCTTCAAATGTGTGGAGCATGCAAATTTCCTTTGGCAATCCTTAGAAATAATGGGGACCAGGAGATCCTGATATTTTTCAAGAGTTGGCTATCAAATCAGTAGGCATTCAGACCATATCATCACACTTTCCAATAATCCAAACAGCCCAAATAAATATTCTGCATGCTTATAAGCTTGACTGCCTCTGGGGTCAGGGGCTCGATGGAGACATCCAAAGAGAGATGCGAGGGGGTCCTATCAGGGACATTGTAACTGGGACTCCAGTGCCAGCTGGGTGAGAGAGGGTATCAACTAGGTAACCCTTTCCACTCCTAGGGAATCAGTGATTCCATATCTAACTAGAGCATGAGATTGGCAGGGACATTGTGACATTTGCTGCTTTTCCCTACAAGAGAGCATTCATTGTCACTTGACACATTCCTCATAGCCCCCTCCTGAGCTGCTATTACAGAGAGACAAAGCTAACAAACCTAAAGTTCAGAATTCTACCTCCCTTAGGTAGGCAGGAAAATAACCTCCTCTTTCATGAACAGAGTGTCATCAGCTGGCCTACCCAGCTTTCCCTGCACAGGATTGGATATCGTTGGAAATTTAGGACACATCCCAAGAAGGTTTGGCCCTGGTATCTCTTCATTCACACTAAATGATGTGCCATTCTGAGCCCCACCCCCATTTCCCTCACCTGGCTCTACCTGCAGGCTGCCTCCCATTGTCAGTCCTACCAGGTACACACATTTCATTTTGGTGCTGCTGGTCCCATAAAAGACTAAGTTTGAGCTCAATAGATGATGTAGAAGGGATAACAAACACAGGCCAAGAAGGTGAAAAAACAAAGGCAAATGTGTTTAAAAAATTGACATTGGAGTTAGGTGAAACCAGTCACGTCAACTTTTTTAGCTTCTTGATTTTGAGTGTTTGAAAGAATAAAGCCTATTTGGGCTCAGATCATATTCATGAGAATTAATCTCCAAATATACGATATATTTTTCTCTTCAATATCAGTGCTCACTCTGGGCTCTGAGCTGGGGTGTCCAGGGTCTCCTCACGGTGCAGCGGCTACAGCCCATCCCTTCTCTTGGAAACTGTCGAAGAGTGAAAAACCCTGGGAGAAGTGGGAAGTAGGGAATACATCTCTCTACTTTGAGAGAACAAGGACAATAGCACCAGGATCTTCTTCCCCTTTGAGGAAGCCATGGGATATGGAGTTATCAAGGCCAAGAAAAGGAAACCATAGATGTAAGTTACCAAATGGCACAGAGAGAAGCAGCAAATAGTTTCACGGGAAATGCCCAGCTGTCAACTCCTGTAACTTTTCACAGATCAGAGTGGTTATGAGAAGGAGAAGGAGCAGGTCTCTGGCCTTGACCTTCCCTTGTAGACAATGCAGTCTGGGGGAGAGCGGGTTACACTGTGTGTGGGGGACTCACTACTCTCCCTCTCCATTCAGCCGAAATCCCACTGGGATATTCTAATCTCCTTGGAACACGCTGCATTATCTGTACTTTTACGCAGCTCACGTTTCAAATGGCAGGCTGTGGAGCAATCTGATTGTTTTACAGGCACAGCCAAGAGAGGAGCTCCGATTCCTTTCTCTTGGCCAGGTGCCCTCGTTGAGGAAGAAGACCTGTGGTGTATAGAGACTGGCCAAGTGCTTAAAGATTTCAGAAACTTCAAAGGCAGGGGAGGAGCCAGAAACAATAAAAAGGGAAATGATAAACATGCAGCTTAAAGACTGGCTGAGTTAGAATCCCTGAGAAGCCACTCTGAGCAAAGTGAGGGGCTGATTCTCAGAGGCCCATGGCAACATTCCATGGCATTGCACAATGTTCCAAGAAGCAATTATTAGCTTTGTTTTAGTTGTGATTAGCACAGTTAATGACTCGTAGAGGCGGAAAGACAATGGAAGTGGGACAGATGAGCCCACCACAGAAAGAGGTTTCTGCTCCAGCTCTGTACTCTCTATCTAAGGGCGATCTCGTCCCACCTTCCAGGGGGCCTAGACTGCCTCCACCCATTTGGGGACTCCTGTATAAGGAGAAACAAGATTTTTATTTTTACAGAGGCAAAAGCCATTTCTGCATAATAGCTAGATGAGATGTGTATTCTTAAAGGACTCATCATTCCCTGGGGACAAAGCTACGCCAGGGGACTTTCCATCATTAGGGTCATGTCTACACAAAGACCAAGGAAGAGTCCAGGAGATCAGCTAGAATGTTTAGGTAGAATGTTTAGGTCCAAAATATTGGAAGTGCTCAGCCTGACTGTTCTGGGTGACTTAAATAGTTTCCGGGGGTGGGGGTGGGGAGTAGATAGCTAGATTTAATTCAATTCAACAACTATATGTGAACATTTTACTATGTGCCTGGCACTTTTCTCGGGATGTGGCTATACCAGTGAACAGAATAAGGAGGCCTTCTCTCATGGAGCTTACCTTCTAGAGGAGGAGACAGGTAGCAAATAAAAGTCACAGTACAAACAGTATGTTTGAAGTTGAGAAGTGCACTGGAAGAGAAGGAACGCTGAGCATGGGAAGGGCATTGGGAGTATTGGGAAGTAGGGTGCAGAATTAAGTAGGAGGTTACGTTTTGGGGTCATTGGAGCAAAGGCATGAAGGAGGTGATAAAGTCAGCCTACAATTTCTAGGGGAAGAACATTCCAAAAAGAAAGAACAGTTCCCTAAAGAGCCAAGCCGGGACAATGCCTGGCGTGCGTCAGAACAGCCAGGGAGCCAGCGAGGCCACAATGAAATGAGTAAGGTGGAGAAAGGATGGAAACTCAGAAAGAGACGAGGGGGTGGGGAGGTCCTGTAGGGTCTTTGAGGCCATTGTGAAGATACTGTCAGGGTACAATATTTTTTTTTTCTATTAAAGTTTACTGGGGTGACAATTGCTAGTAAAGTTACATAGATTTCAGGTGTACAATTCTGTATTACATCATCTATAAATCCCATTGTGTGTTCACCACCCAGAGTCAGTTCTCCTTCCATCACCATATATTTGATCCCCTTTACCCTCATCTACCACCCCTGTCCAGGGTACAATATTGCAAACACGAAGTCTGAATACTTGGGGGACTTGAATAGCTCAGACAGGGGGAAAAACACACACACACACACACACACACACACACACACACACACACACAATCACACCGTTCCTGCCTGTAAGAATCTGAGTCTAGCAGGGGAGATAGGTTAAGTAAACATATAATAATAATAATAATAACAACAACAACAATAATAACAATATAATGCACGTGGAAAGTAGACAGTATCATAGACAAAGGCTCAGATGCAGGGATGGGGAGGAAGACCCGTGATCTAGTTTGGATGAACCAGGGAAAATGCCTTAGAGCAGAAGCTATCCAAGCCAATTGGCTCAAGTGCAGAATACACTGGTTGGGCATTTTACTTTACAGGTGTGCCCATGGGGACCCTGAGACTCCAAGGAGGTTGCCCAGCACTTAGCCTCCAGTCCTGGCTACTACCTACTGGAGCAGTTGCCCTTCCTGTGTGCGGACCCGCTGGGAGTTCAGTTTGGGGTGACCGAGGCCATGGGACACAAAGCCTCTGTGGAGTACGCTGTCTCGGCTTCTGCTGTTCCTCGCTGCACTCTGTAGGAGCATCTTTCAGCCGAATACTTCCCTTAATAAAACCTAGACTGCAGACAGTATAAAGGTGATCCAAATGAATTTCCCACGCTGGCAAATCCTACAGCAGGACAAGGAGACCTGCTATCAAACGGAACGTATGTGGGTAATTTAATTATGGAGTCACTGGAAACTTAAGGTCTTCAAGGTCAACAGCCAGAGCAATGAAATCTATTCTTCTTGCGAGAGTAGGAAGTTCGCAAAAGTTGATAGTAGGCCAACCTGCATTCAGATCCACGTTCATGCTCTTGCTAGCTATGTGACCATGGACATATTCTACTTTTTGGTTGCTTGGATTATAATACTCGCCTTTCCCAGCTCCCAGGACTGCTCTGGCGGTCACAGTTAGGAAAGCGGGTACAGTAAGCTGCAAAGTCTGCACATACGATGCCTGTCTTCTTCAAAGGGGATGTGTTTACAAACTTCATTGGCTTAGTTGGTCAATATGACACACTATTGCAAGCTTTTGATCCACAGCATCTTTGTATTAGAAATTAAAACCTTAGGAGATACTTTTTGAAAGCCTTCAGGCAACAGAGGAGCAAACCGGGGCCCATTTAAGATCGCACAGCAAATTAGAGGCAAAGCCCGGCCTGGGTCCCCTGATTTATCTCTCAGTGCTTTTTCAAACACATTACAGAATGTAGCTAGTAGAACATGTGAATGAAGGTTCTTCCTGCTTTTGGCTGAGTCAGAGAGATGGGAAGTATCATTTCCTCCTGGGGCTCTTTCACTGGAAACACCTTGCATTTCCTTCCATAGTAAGTACTTTCTCTGCTATAAAACCATTCCTCCCCGCCCCCCCCCCCATACAAAAATATCAAGCACCAATTGGGTACTAGTCTGATATAGGTACTTGTATGAAAACTGCTCTCTTTAATCCTCCCTGTAACCCAATGAGTTATTAGTGACCCCATTTTGCATATGAAGAAACTGAGGCTCTGAGAGCTGAGGTGACTTTCCTAAGGTCACAGGGTTAGGAGGTAGCAGAGCTGAAGTTGGAGCCCACTTTTGAAGGCACCCTGCTTCAATTTCTTTCCACTTTACCAAAACTCTAAATGTTACTTTCTCTTTGAGCCTCTGCAGAAGCTAGAAGTCTGGACTATTAAAGAAGCAACTGAAAAAGTGAAATCTGGCTTTATGAGTAGACCTGATAAATAGAATGAACATCACAAATGGACTTTGGGGGCAACCTGATTTTTTTTAAAACAAGATTGCAGAACTGAGAGCTAACAATGTTTTCCAAACACATAGTGACTTTTCATCCAAAGCATTTGCACAAATAAGATGTAGATGAATCATAGGTAGAATTTATGAGTGAGTCGAACGTGTAGCAACGTGGGAGGGCCTATTAGAGGCAGTGTTTATGTAATAACAGAAGCACTGAATTCAAAATTGCTTAAATCAGAGACACTTGGCAGATAGGACAGGTTCATTACCATCGAAAATATATTAGAGAATAAAGAAAAGAGTGAAAATGCAAGCTTAGCTATTTAGAAGCAATCGCTCCTGACACTGTAGTGTATTTTTTCCTTTTTATCTCTGAACATTGGTTTTTGAATATTACTTTTTGAAAACATTGGCTGGAATCAGACTGTATGTGAAGTTTGTGTATTTTGCGTTTTTTTCACTTGATATTATTAATATTATTTACTATGATGTAAAACATACTTCAAAAATAATGTTTAGTGGATAAATCATATTCCATTAACGGAATGAAAGAAAAAAAAATATCAAAGAAACAGGAGTGAAAAATGAGGATAAAAACCTACTGTGGAAAAAGAAAAGGTGAGAGGAGGTCCAGGTTTTTTAGGTGAAATTTAAGATTTTTATGAAGAAACACAGAATGGATGCTCTCATTTCAGTGCTATTCTGAATTGGCTTCCCCATTTTTAGTTAACATTTCTCTTGCACCAATTGGGTACTAGTCTGATATAGGTACTTGTATGAAAAGTATTTTGGTGGACTCTGTTAAACTGGCCAGGTGCCACAGTGCAGGAGGTGGCAAGCCTTCCCTGTAAAGGGCCAGAGAGTTGATAGTTCAGGTTTCGAGGGTCATATGTTCTCTGTTGCAACTACTCAGCTCTGCCAGTATAGCAGGAAAGCAGCCACGGATGATACTAAACCAATGAGCGTGGCTGTGTTCTAATAAAACTTTATTTACAGAAGCAGGCGGTGGATGGGATTTGGCCCTCCACATGAGATTTTTTTGTTTGTTTGTTTTCAGTCTTTGTCTGGGCTGGGGTCTGTGCTAGATTCTGTATAGATACAGAGAAGGACAACACTTTTTGTTTTTGCCTTCAAGGAGCCGGGAGAGATAGGAAAAGGAATCATTACAACACAGAATAGTTAGAGCAATAAACAAGGTGCAAACAAAATTCTGGGAGATCAAAGAGACAGAAGCAAGTGGGTTATCTCTGGGCAATCAAGACGGCCTCACAAATGGAGGGATATCTAGCCTGGGTCCCAAAAAGGGAGTATGCCTATGTGTGCCCATTCTGTTGGTTGTGTATTGGTTCTTCTCCTATGAGGTTTGGGGGTGTCTCCATGTAAACTCCCAAGTCTTGGGCCTGGCCCAGACAGTAAAATTTCCCCCAAAACTGGTGAGCACCTTCTGGAGCAACCTTAACTACACCATTGCCCTGCCTTACTGTTCACCCTCGTTTGATCCACCTATGAAAACAGCAGAGGCCGGTGCCTCTTTGAAATCCTTCCGTGCTGTGTTTATTTGGTGTGTATACATGTTACATACAAGGTACTAAAGATTAAATCTTGGAGAGTTGTTTCAAGATACAAATTCCACCCACAGCTGTGGGGCAACTGTGGCCTCCATCCAATCCCATAATGAGTGCCTACTATGTGCAAAAGGTGGTTTTCTTGGGCTCTCATACAAGATAATTGTGAACTATCTTATCTTTTTTTTTTAAGGAGAGCGCAGTTCACAGTGCCCCAGCTCACAGTGGCCCATGCAGGGATCGAACCGACCACCTCTGTGCTACCAGCACCGCACTCTAACCACCTGAGCTAACCAGCCATCTTGTCATCTAAGATAATTGTCAGTACCATGTCTACCATCCACCACCCGCCATCCACCAGGAGCTGCAGGACAATTGTCAGAGACAAAGGGTCCTGAGAAGTTTGACTCAGGGAGCCAAGGGAAGAAGGAAGTAGAAGGGAAGGGTAGTCGTGATGGGGGGAGGAGGTATTAACTGTTTCTCTTTTAGCAGGAATCCAGCTGAGGTGTTAATGATCCCATTTCTATTCTTGTTAAGAGTAACCAAGCTCTCCAGAGATTCTTGGAACAACAGTGCTATCTAAATACTCAGTGTTTTTCCGCATGCACTATAATCCCCTCAGCTTTGCCCAAACCAGCTGCTGGAGAAAAATTTACAACAATCCTGATAGATTTCTGTGAGAGCAGTGATGAGAGACAGTTGGAGAAATGTGTCAGAGTGCTAGAAATCTTTCTATTTAGGGGTCCAGAAAATTAAAAATTTTACATATAATTAAAATGTGATTAAAATATAAAAATTAATTTAATGTTCAAGTCTGCTTTTAAAATTCTGAACCAGGAGCATAATTTTTTTTAAATAAGTAAATACTATATATGTAATGAGAAGTTAGGAGAACGACGCTGAGAGATAGAGGAGACAATGATACGGAGAAAAGATAAAGGAGAGTGAGAAAGGAGAACAGGGAACAGAGCCCAGCATAAAAAAGCAAAATTTCCTAAAGATGGTGAGGGGAAGAGGGTAAAGGTTGAGAGGAAAGAATGAACTCCTAGGAAAGAGAGAAGGCTTAGAAGGAAGAAAAAATGGAGGAAAAGAGTCACATGCATATAAAAGTTCAGAAGAAATTACCATCTGGAATCTTCACGGGGCCTATTGAACGCCCATGGCTTTCAGCTCTTCACATTGTCAATCTTAAAACTCCAGAGGCTCTGACCTTCACGGAACTGCCTCAGCAGCCCAGCCAGGCAGAGGGTTGAGTTGGGGTTGCTATAGCATCTCTCAGATCAATATCACTTCAGATACTAACATGGAGGCCGCTCTCCCGCATTGATTGGTGATGGATTTGGACCTGGGTAACTGATTATCAGCTCACCATTCTTCATGTGTTTCATATAAAAATGGAGCAAGACCCCTAAGCCTGGGATTGAGCTTGTGTCAAAGAGCGGGCATTTGAAAGCATTTTTGAGCAAAGATAAGAGTCTCCCTTTGTAGTAAGAAAAACTGCATTGAAGCGATGAAGATAATGGCATCTGAGTCAGCACATATTTACTCAACAATGACAGAGAGTTCCAAACCCTGCATCTGTCCCTACACACACGTCATCTCATCTAATCTTCACAATAATCCTATAGTTATTATCTTCATTTTCTTGGTGAGGAGACTGAAGCGTGGTGAGCTTCTATGTATGTGATTTGTCCAAGCACCTGTAGCTACTAAGTAGTGGGGTTGGGTGGAGCCCAACACCAAAGTCCGAGTACTGACCATTATCTTAGCTTTTATAACTGCTTGGACCTGCTACAAATTCACCAGGAGCAAGAACTTGGCTCAAGGGCTCACTAGACAAAGGGATTCTCAGGGGACATTTGGAAATGTCTGGAGTGATGCTACTGGCTGGGTGATGCTGCTGGATGGAGGCCAAGGATGCTACTAGTCAATGCACAAGTGAGCCCCCACAATAAAGAACTACCTGGCCCAACAGTGCCACGGCTGAGAAACCCTGAATGAGATAGAGGCCCTCTCTGTCTGTCTGTTACAAAACTGTCTGTTACAAGGACACTCAGATATAGTCAGACTGCACAAATTGTAATACTTTAAGTACGCTGGAGGCCTCTCGGGGGAGACAAAAAGTGGGAAAGTTGTCTTTTCTACTTTGTTGCATAAATATAAAACGTTTGGCCCAGCAATCCTCAATGAGTTCCTTTTAATACAGTGTATTAGGAAGAAAGTAGAAAATGCTGATCAAAAGCATGCTGGAACTTTTCTTTGCCACTTCTTTAGCCCTGTTCATCTTCGGCCTAAAACTCTGCAAGACTGACTTGATTGCTCTCCTGTCTCCGTTCAGGGTCCCTCGAGTCTATTTCCCACCCATCATCTTTCTAAACCACAGGTAAGGTCATGCCATTGCTAAAACCTTCCAGTGCATCTTATTGTCCCCACAAGCAAGATGGTTTGTCCTGCTTAGCTGGCACTTGGGGCTTCCATGATCCTGCCGCAATCTGACTCTCCCAATGTTATTTCCAACATTTCCCTTTCCAAACATTCCTTATATTCCAACTAAGCTACAATACTTGCTCTTATGAGTTGGTCATGGACAGGATCATAAGCTGTGTTTTCTTGCCTCTGTCATGTTGCTAAAGCAATTCTTTTTGCTTGGAATGCACTTTGAATTGTCAGTCCTGATCAATTCTTACCTAATGGGCCAGTTCAAATACCACCTCCTCATCAAATTGTTCTCTGATTTCCCAGATTACAAACAAATTCTTTTACCTCTGAAATCCCACAGAGCTTTCTCAGTACCCCCAAATTTAAATGTGTGTACATGTATATGTATTATATGTGAAATATGTAATATGTAATAGATAGAACATATTATACAATATATCATATATGTTGTATTAATAAAATTGTTTTTGATATTGATGCACAAACATGTATATCACTTAATGGAAGACAGTAGAAAACTTAGGAGTAAACTCAAATGTATAATTTAGTATAAATTTAGTATATAGTAAAAGGGCATTTTAAATGAGCAACTGACTATTCATTAAATATGTACAACACTTTATACCATTTCAAAAATATACTCAGACGTATTAAAAACACAAATATTTAAAAACCACTATAACAATATTTAAGAAAATATATTCTTAGGATAGGTAGGCCTTAAATAATACAGAAAAAAACAAAAGTGAAAAGAAAATAAAACCAATAAATATCACCTAATTTAAATTAAAAAAATTTTTTTTGATTGGAAACGGTACATCTGAACAAGGTAGAGACATACTGGGAGAAAATATGTTACATAGGACACAAAAGATTAATATGACTAATATGTAAAGAGCTTCAACAGTTCAGTAAATAAAAAAATGGCCCAATCAAAATAATAGGTAAATGACATATGAAGGCAATTCACTGATTAGAAAATACAAATGGCCGCTGAGCACAAGAAAAGACAGTAAACCTCACTAGGAATCAGTAAAACATAAAGCCATCGACCGCATCCCACTTTTAGTCCATACGTTTTGCAAAATGTGACAGAGGCTAATGATATCAAGTTATGGTGAGGGTGTGGAGAAATAGCAACTCCTGCAAACTGTAGATATGAATATACTTGATAACATTTATTTTCAAAAGTAATTCATCAAGTGTACTGCAATGTAACATGCGTACACTCTTTGGCCTACAAGTACCATTCTAGGAGTGAATCTTTCTGAAATACACACACATATGCAAAACAGCGGAAACTGAAATGTGCATCAAAGGGGAAATGGTTACGTGAATGATGCCATCTACATACTATGGAATACTACACAGCCATCGAAAGGGGTGGTGTCAAGGTACACATATTGACAGGAAAGGTTGTCTCAGTCATACTTGAAACTGAAAAAGCAAGACACGGTTATGGACGTACAGGCAGACACGGACAGCACGCCTCCTCGAAGAGTGTACACTAGTGGTTAATCTGGGGAAGGGATGGGAGATGAGGGAGGGAAAGATTCTTTACTTTGCATGTTGACCCTTCCCCTTCATTTTTATTGCTTTATGGCTAGTTTTTAAACTAGATACGAGTATAACTTCTATAATTTTGAAAATGATAAAATCAATATTTAAGAGGATAACTGTAACAGCTACCATCTGTTAAGCACTTAGATTCAAAGCATCATGAAAATTATCTTAAGTGCGTCACCCCATACAACCCACGAGCGACCTCCTAAAGGTATGCATTACGTCATATTACAGATCAAGAAACTGAGTTTCAGAGAGGTTAAGCATTTGCTCGCTGGAAATAGGAAGAGTAGCTGTAGAAGCAGATTAGAACAACATCTGACTAATGGCCAAGACAACACCCTTGACCGTAGGCGAGGATGAGAGTATTTGGTAAGGAGGGGGCCCTGGCAGCAGGGGCCGGGAGGGGTGGGCTGGGGTCCATGGACCAGTGAATGATTGGCAGAGCCAGGGAGACATACAGGTGCAAACCTTAGAAAGTACCAAAAGGCCAAAAGTGAGGGGTATATGTGAGCAGTCGTATGAGTCCTGCCTGGTGAGAGGCATTGTACCTGCCGTGGCCACGGGTGGGGAGGTGTAAAGTCAGGTAGTTTTACAGGCACAGGTTAAGGTTCAGAAAATGGTCCTATGGAGAAAGGAGCTCATTTGTTCTGGAAAATCCTGCAGGATGTGGATAAGGGTAGAAATGGGCAGAACCGTCTGGGGGGACAGACTTCAGCTAGATACAAGGATACATGAGTATACATAAATACATATTTGATAAACTCCAGAAAATCTGGAGGAAAAATGAAAAGCCTGGACTAACTGCGTAAGGAAGGCAATCCTGTTACTGGAGAAGTCCTGTCTTGGTTGGGAATGCTGCATGAAAAACTCAAGTGTGACCTTACAGGCGACCCCCAGTGTCCAAAGTCTGCGTAGTGGAACACTAGGGTCCACTCTCTTATGAAAATGAACAGGTATGGAATGCTGCCATTGCTTGCTCCTGCCCACCATACCCCATCATCCCTTTTCATTTGGGGAACTACTTTTTCTCCATTGGATGCAGCCCTGGTAAATCTATCAAGATGCCCCCACCTCTTTTTATATCCCATGAAGCCAACCCTTCATTCCCCCTGGAATTTGAATTTTAAGCAGATTCACACAAGGACTGAACAAAATGGTTAGAGTGTTCTTTGTTTGTTCACCCAAAAGATAGCACCTTGGAGGCTGACTAGTTATCTGGCCCATTCCCTGGAGTCTCTCAAGAGTCTGTCCAATTGCAGGTCTGAGAAATTAGCTACACTCTCTCATTCCAGTAAATTCTGTTTGACTTAGGTTGGCTGTAGTTAGTTTCTATAGCATTTTACCAATGAACCTTAAGTGATACAAAAGGATTTACAAGTTACTAGTACCTAGAATTGGTCATTCATTCATTCATTCATAGCCTTTGGTACGTTAGGCTCTGTTCTTGGCACTAGGTACGCAAACCCAACGATCCTAGGCTTATGAGAAAAACAAGCGCAAGAAACTAAAGGATCAACCAATGAGGTCCACAACCCATTCTAGGGGGTGAGGGGCATGAGGGACTATTTCCTAGAGGAGTTGACACTTGAATTGAGTCAAGGAATAAACCTGCTCCATCCCTGCTTCTTTCGCCATCCTTCTACTGTGTCCACATTAGCAAGCACATTTCCATTAGCTAGTCAGAGCCATTGAACTTGTATCCCTGAAAGCACTGGCAGGAATAAAGGAGTTAAATAGATTTTCATAGGAAAGTTTGGGAAGCTACACATTTAGAAAGTTTCTTTGGGAGGACAGTATGAGTTTCCAAAACGTAACCAAAAAAATGAACCCCTGGAGTCCAGTCTGATTCTGATTTAGTGAGGCAGGAGTCATTGAGCAATTACATACTTTTTTATGATAAAGATAATTGAATCATAAAATATAAAGCACAGTGGTAAAAATTACAGATATGACCCAAATGTGGTCACATAAAGTAGTTTTGTCTCAATGAAGTGGAGATGGGAGGGCTGTCTCCTTGACTTCAAATCGTCCGTCCCACGTATTTAATGCTTTGTATGTCTGTGTCTCATAACTTATGACATTTTTGCTTCTGAAATTTAATTATATAATGCTGTGAAATAAATATTTTTTATACAATAGGAATCGGAAATAGCCTCCTTATTTTGGTAATTATTGGAAGTTTGTACTCCTCCAATTACTGATTTTTACAGCCCCACCATCCAATTGCTCCAAATTAATGGCTTTTTAACCACAAGAGGTTCCAATTGGAAAGTGTCTCTCAGGTTAAATATCTCATCATCATAATGCTGCTCTTCTGACTAAATAGAATTGCTGGGTCTCATCATTTAGATCTGAAGATTGGGCCTAGATGCTCCACTTAGCCAATAAATAGCTGTACGAATGACTTTGGATGGGGCACTTCACTTCTCCAAGTTTAGTTTTCTCAATTGCTAAATGGTGACTTGTGTGCCTTCACTGTAGGGTTGCTAAAGACGAGGAAAAAGACTATGACTGTGTCAAATATGATATAGAGAAGTTATTTAGTTACTGCCAATTACATGTTAAACCAGACCTGATGCCTCAAGTTTTGGGTCGTATTCCCCTTGGCAGAGAAGCATGAGGTCGCATGATTGAAGTTTCATTTATTTAACAAGCACTGCTGAGGCTCATATCAGGCACTGGGAATAGAAAAAAAAATGAATGAGAACCAGTCTCCGCTCTCAAAGCTCTGTGGGATCAGCAATTACATAAGCCAATTACTGCGAAAATATTACGGTAAAGCCTACACACACGGCACGTTTTCAAAGTACAGGGAATACAAACAAACCCCTTGCTCTACCTGAAGAGTCAGAAAATGCTCAGAAGTAATGTTTAAGATGAGTCTTGAAAGACAGAAAGAATTTAATAGGTGTAGTCAGCAGAATAATATTCTGTATTCTGCCCCCACCCCAAAGATATCCATCTCCTAATCCCTGAAATTTATGAATATGTCACCGCACCTGGGAAAAGGGAATTCTGTGATGTGATTGAGAAGAAGGACCTTAGATGGGGACATGGCCTGGGTTAGCCAGGTGGGCCCACACTAGTCACATGAGTCCTTAAACATGGAGACCTTTTCTTTTCTGGCTACAGTCAAAGGGAGATGTGACTATGGAAGAATGGTCAGAGGGATGTGATGGGAGAACTCAACCCACTGCTGCTGCCTTTGAAGATGGAGGAAAGGGCCACGGAATGCAGTCCTGCCAACACCTTGACTTTAGCCCGGGATACCCCTGTCGGACTTCTGACCTTCAGAACGGGAAGATAATAAATGTATTTTTTCTCCCAGCCACTAGGCTTGTGGTAATTGGTTACAACAACAGGCAACTAACAAAATGGAAGGGTTTACCAAAATGGAAGGATGAATCAATGCCCAGGGAGCATGGTAATTTCTAGTCACTGCAAGGAGTTCGATGTGGCTGGAATGTAAATTGTATGGAAGGGAAAAGACAGAGAAGGGCTGGAGAGAATCAGACCCTTGGTGATAACAGCAGCAGTAACTCAAAGCCATCCTAGGAGCTAGTTACTATTATTATCTCCCTGAAACCAAGTCACAAAGCCGGCTAAGTCACCCCCTGGAGCTTAACGCAGTACAGCACGGCCAAACTGGGATTCGAACCCTAAAGTCTGGCTCTAGCTTTCTCCACAGAGGCCTTGGGGAAGTTTAAACAGGAGAGAGAATCACAACTGAGAGCTGGAAGATCAGCTTGGTGAAAGAAATAGAGAAAAAGAACTTCATTCCTGTCTTATTTGCACTGCCCCCCCACACACCCACCCACACCCACGCTCTCTGCTGGTCTTGTTTATCACTGATAGACAGTTCAGCAACACATGAGCAGGTAGGACACTAGAAAACAGCTAAGGGAAAAAAGGGGGTTGAGGAAAATGAAACAGAGAGCGCCAGAGAGATATTTCTCAAGGATGGGTTACTCTGCTGCAAATATTTCCAGTGAAGTTTGCTGTTATTATTTCACAACTCCTAACACTCTCTCCTTCCTGCACATGCGTGCAATACTTAATTCTTAAAGACCAGAATGTTTTCAAACATTGCAACACTTAGATAATTGGAAAGACTCAGTATCAGTTTGTCTTTCGTCGGCTCCACTGGATATCCCATTTGGATGCCCTGTCACACCGCACATGCAGACGAATTCCCACAGGTCAAGGGGTCTTTCTTGTTTGTTCCTGACCCGGTCTTCTCAGGGGTACCCTCAATGAATAAGTGAGTGAATAAATGAATGACTAAATCCTCCCCCTTGGAAGCAGACTTTATGCTAGGGACCCAGATGAACTACAAGCTTTTCTGAACATGATTTGTAACAAAAACAAAACCAAGTTTGCATCTTAGAATCATCTGGAGATTGTAAGGAATTCCCTTGCCTAGGCCCCAGCCAGGCACATGAAAACAGAACCATCAGCGATGGGGTTTGGGTATGGTTATTATTTAAATGCCCTACCCACACCCGCCCCCAGGGGATTCCAGGGTTCTCTATGATTGGAAACCATGTCTCTCAGCTTGTGAGAGCTCTTTGACCTGCAAAGAGAAGAAAACCGGTGACTTTGGAGTCAGAAACACAGGTTGGATTCCTGTCTCTCTCCTTCAGTAACTTGAGGAAGGTGTTTAGTCTTTCTGTGCTTCCGACTTTTATCCTTAAACTCTGACTGAATACTTTTTTCACAGTTTTTGGACCAATTCAATGGCATCAAATATGTGCAGCAACTGGCACAGGCTGACACATAGTAGGTGCTCAGTACATTGGAATTCTTCTCTCCTTTTCCTACATTTCCTCTTGTAGAAATCCGGGTAGCACATCTCTGGAGAAATAAGTAGGGTTGTCCCCTGATAACCTCAGCGCCTCCCTCCAGCCGGAAGCCCTGTGCACAAACTCTGTTTTTCACCAGGTCTCCAAGTGCTGTTCCCAGCGCTGGCCTACACCTTTCCTGGGCAGCTGGCCAACTTTGTCACATTGTCCCAGGCTTACCGGAGTGCTCTGCCTCTTGCCCTGTACCAAAGAGGATCGATGGGGGGGTCCCTGGCCTGGAGTGTAATTCTACAGTGTGTTCAGCTGTGCCCTGGCCCAGGCCACCTTTGCACGGGGTGATCGTGCAGCCTGCTGACCCTCCTGCCTGGAGTTCCAGCCTGTACCGAGTAATGCTAGTTGGCATTGCCAGACCCATTACTCAACACCATCTTTCCAAGAGCTTGCCAGGGACCTTTATTTGAATGTCTGTGCTACTATGAAAAGTTCCAAGGAACAATTACCCAATAGTTCTCATTATTCCAATCTGCTGTGGGCATCAAAGCCTCTGGTATTGTTCCATACGACCTACATGTAAAAACTGCTTGAGATGCTATATTTCTGCTCCCAGCGACAAAGGGTGTTTTTTTCCCCATACCAAGGAATTCTCTGACACTGGCTAGATGTTCTACAATTCCACTCAATTCTGACACAGTCGACCCCACAGGTTAAGGGTTCAGTCCTGCAAGAGTGGACTCCCCCACTTCAGACACGACTTGCAAGGCCAGGTTATTCCCCGGGCTTCTGACCCAACCTGAAATAGAGCAGGGGCTCCCATGACTCCCCACTGAGGGTTCGATTCATTTGCTGAGTTCTCACAGAACTCAGAAAAACATTTTACTTACTAGATTACCGCTTTACTATAAAAGGCTATAACTCAGGGACAGCCAGAGGGAAGAGATGCACAGGCCATGGTGTGGGGAAAGGGCTCGGAGCGTCCACGCTCTCGCCAGCATCACCACTCTCCCAGCACCTGTGTTCACCATCCCCGAAGCTGCCTGAACCTATCCTTTTGGGTTTTTATAGATGCTTCTTTACACAGGCATGATCCATTAACCCCTTGGCCGTTGATGACTGAACTCAATCCGTGGCCCCTCCCCCCTCCCTGGAAGTCAGGGGTAGGAGACTGAACATTCCAACCCTCTAATCCCAGGGTTGCTTCCCCTGGTGATTAGCCCCTATCCTTAGGTGACCTGGGTGTTTCAAAAGTTATGTCATTAACATAACAAAAGACACCTTTACTGTTCTCATCACTAAGGAAACTCCAAGGGTTTTGGGAGCTCTGTGACAGAAATGGGGGCAGAGACCAAATACATATTTCTTACTAAAACTCACAATGTTACAGATGCACTTAGGAGTCTGTCCTTACAGCATCGCTGTCCTCTGGACAGCACTCATATCCCATGGGAGGAGGAAAAGCAAAAGCATTACCCCTCCCTCTCTTCAGGAATGCTGCAGGTTCCTGGAAGGCTCCCAGGCCAACCTGCCTATTCTGGGTACAACTGTTCACAATTTACAGATGCTTTTCACAGTGCTGACTTCCCGTGATCCTCCCCAGAATGCTACTGGGATAACAGGAAAGAGATGATTACATTCCCATTTCACCAACGAAAACTGAGGCTCAGAGCCAGACTCCCTTTGCTCTTACCAAATAATGCAGAAAATCACACAAGTGTTGGTTTCCCTGTTTCAGGTGATGGGCCCTGGGTTTTGTTTACACAGAGGCCTGTCAATGGGCTGTTACTTCCAAATGACTTCCTTGAAAGGTGCCACAACCTGAATGGATAAAGTTGGAAGGCAATGGAAGCAGGCACTGTCCACTTCTACTCTCCCCAAATCCATGGTCATTGTCCAAGTGGTTCTGAATATATTTGTTGACAAAATTTCCAGAAAATTAATGACGGCCGTCACTATTTGCACGACAGAAAGAACCCTCTGCAGTAATTCCTGCCCTGGCTGGGATTTGGGAGCTAAAATCATCTCCCATTTGGAGATTCCCAGTGATGTTCCTGGGAAGTATCTCCACTTGGCGTGTAATGGATCAAGGCTCCCTCCCTAAGCCGCAGCTCTTCAGGCCTGAAACCAGAGACCCCTTTTCAATGAGACCAAAGAGCAGGAACTCCTGGGGGCCTGGAAAGTATTCCACTTTCCTGACTCCAACTACTGGAGGATTTGGGCTGGATCTCTGGGTCTTGCATCTTGTATAAACTGAGAAAGGGAGGAAGGGAGGGAAGGGGGGAGGAAGGAAGGGGAGAGGAGAGGCAGAGGCAGAGGCAGAGGCAGAGGCAGAGGCAGAGGCAGAGGCAGAGGCAGAGGCAGAGGCAGAGGCAGAGGCAGAGGCAGAGGAGGCAGAGGCAGAGCCCTTCAGGGAGCCCCCAAACAGCTGCCTTATTAGTTGTTTGCTGCCAGTCAGCATTCGGATCTGAGCGACTCTGAGATACTGATGGCACAAGCCTACCTGGAAAGCCAGGCCTGAGGGATGCAGGAATCGACCACAGCACAGCTGCCTCTGAGACAATCCTCGAGGACAGACCTGCCAGGTGCTTACTGACAATGAAGACAGACAGCTGACTGTGTGATTCCACAGTCACCTACAAGTCCAGCTAGTGCAGGAGAACAAGGTCCAGCAGAAAGATCGTGTGCAGGGCGCAGTGGTGGCTAACTGTGCAGTTGCCCATCAGCCACCCGCATGTCACAGTCACTAATGTCACAGCTCTGTCTGGAGAAGGGCAAAGTATCCCCATTTCTCACCACTGAGAGAGAGGTCAAAATGGACCCAAACAGAACGTGCCTCGTATTTTTAGCTCCAACTGCAGGATGGAGAACTGAAATGAGTCCAGTGTATGCCCCTTGGCAAAAAAAAAAAAAAAAAAAAAAGTGCTATCAGATTCAGAAAATCTTTTATTGTTTCTAGAGATTGTAAAAGATTGCCCTATTTGTGGTCGTTTCTAAATGTGTTCCTACTCTACAGCTAGTCCATGGGCAGGTCTCTTCCAAAGAACTGTAAGCTGTCAAATGCCATTAGAAACCAACCTGGAGCATTTTCTTTAATTTTAGGAAGAAGCAATAACCAATCCAAAAGTTCACATCAAAATGTCAATTTTCTTTTTGCTATCAGTTGGTAAAGCATCCACAATACAACTCATTCTTGATATCTCGCCCAAGCTTGAGGTTGTTGCCCTGTCTCCCTGCCCATGGGGAAGAGAAAGGTAAGAGGAAATTATGAGTCCCAACTGCTTACCCGGCTGCTGTGGGGATCAAACAAGGTGACAGATGTGAACGTCACCCCAAACTACACAGCATTCCATGAATGCTGTTTATTAGCAATAGGTGTGCTTTTATTTTTTTCACGCAAAAACTGGGGTGTCTTCCTGACCTCCCCAGCCTGCATGGACCTATTGCAGAACACTGTGTGTGTGGTGTTTTTTTTTACCACCAGAGCACTGTTCTCATTGTATTGCCATTGTTCCCCCACTTGAGAGAAAACAACATATCTACTGATCCTTTGAACCGCAGTGCCAGCAGGATAGGGCCACAAGAAGTGCTGAGACATGCAAACGTGAAGAGACCCTTCCCTTTCCTGGTCCAGGGCGTCCAGTGGGGCAGCCTGGGAGCCTCGATCTCATCGCACAGTCCTCCACTGCAGAAGGCCCTCCCATGGTCAACTTCACTGGGAAAAGGGACTCGTTCCTGCAATTCCCACATGTACAGCATGGATGAAGATTACCTTCTAGAGCAGGGGTGTCCAAACTTTTTTCAACAGTTTTCACCAAGGGCCATATGCGGTAAAATACACAAACAGTCGGGCCACTTACTCGAGGTGATATACGTATTGCCTCACCTGGTTTATTTAAGTAAACTAAATATATTTTTGGAATTTGCTGCAGGCCAATTAAAAATGGATTGCGGGCCGTAGTTTGGACACCGCTGTTCTAGAGTTATCCATTTCTGCTTTCAGTCAGGGGACTCTGAAATTCAGCAGGTGAGCAGGTCCAGGTAAGGACAACCTTGGTATTGACACAGGAGAGTGGTGTGCTGGAAAGGTGAGCTCCTGGGGGCAGCAACGATTGTTATATTCCCAGGAGTTTTGCTAGCCCGTTGATGTCACGTTGATATCTTTACATTGGCTCTGGTTGGCAGTATTCAAACCATGGAAATTGGTCAATGCTACAATTGAAGCTTTTTTTCCCCTTTTAAGGAGCTGGTTGTTAAATATTTACGAACACACCCCTGATTTAAGGTTGCATTCAAGTGTGGAACCCACAATTTTGCTGGTGCTTTCTGGATTATATTGTCTTTTCCCCTCTTCCCAAGGAGCTTTTGAGTCCTGTCCCTATCTGCTCTTTGTGTGTACTTCTGGAGAAATCCTAGTGCTATGTTCCCAGAAGTCAAAGCAATAGATTGTGTATTTGTACAGTGACTTTATATTGTTTGAAGTGATTTCACAGGCATTTCTTCATTTTGATTTGTACCACAACCCTGAGAGAGACAGACGTCTTTCCAATTGGCAGATGGCAAACTCTAGTTCAGGAGGGTTCCATGGGAATGATGGGGCAAGGTAAGGAATAGGACCCGGGGAATTTCCCCACCACTTTGCTACCTCTGAAAGTTACTAAACAAAGCAGCTACTATTCCCAGGACCAACTGCAGCCAGGCTGGGGAGAGCCAAACTGCAGCGAGGGCAGAAATGGCTTTTATGTGGTTTGGGGCTGCATGCTATGATTCTTTATGTAGAAACAAATTGTCCTTTTAATTATTGTGTGGGCTGCACTGAAATAGATGCAGATTCCTTGAGCCGCTGGCAGCAGCCGGGATGGCCCAGGTGTGCAGACTGACGAGTCTCCAAGTTTCAAACTTGGTGCTTGTGACTGGAAGTGGTATCTGTGTTTCTATGCAGAACATTTGTTGTTCGTTTGCTTGCATTTTTTTTACTAAGCCTTTGGAATATTGTAAATGGGAAGCACAATGCAATCACTGAAGCATGGTGGCATATTCCATTATGAGAAAGAGCTGGGAACAAGGCCGTGGGGAACAGTTAGCAGTGGGTATTCACTGAGACATTAAAGGACCCGGTCCTGCCCACCCTGATACATCTCAGCAACGGGAGTCTCATAACGCTTGCCAAAGGGTAAGCTCATTTGATGCAATGGCTGGGGCTCCTATCTTCTGAAAATATCCCCCTATATTATCATACACGTTTGATGCAGGGAAGCATGTTGGCTTACACAGAATTGGGTTTTGAGACAATCGAAGCAAAGAAAAAGCTGCACCCCTATGATGCATTCTCCAGCCTTGGGGCCAGGGTGACCCTTCCCCACTTGCTGCCCGGGCTCAGGTGATCACGAACAACTGACCCTTTGCTCCCCCCTAAGTGTTCTTCCACAAACCAAGTCTCATGATCACCGCCCCTATTCCTCCCCAGAGACGAGGGCCCTCCGATGTCCCACCTCCCCCAGGCAACTTGAAAAGGAGGCACAGTGCACCCTGAATGTGAATGGCCTACACAGCAGGGCTTTCTCTCACCCTCCTGGAGATCGGACTCCTTGGAGAGGGGGTCATTGGGCCCCCAGTGCCCCTTTCCTCCTCTTTTGATAATAACACTCTGTTCATAGGAAACTGCTGCTACTCCATGTCGGGGACTGAGTGTCAGTCTTGGTGGGTTTTTAATTAGCGCTTCTCCCCTCTCTGGCTAAAGAGAGACCCCGACCGAGTCTAACTCACTCAGACTCTCTCCCAGGAACTCTAAGGGGACCACAGCTAGCGCTAGCTCATTCCAGAAGCTGTGATGTGAGAAGCCTGTCCCAGCTTCCTACAAACTAGATCCGCAGGGTACCCTGGACCCTGGTTTACCCTTGGCCTGATTAGTCCTGTGAACTCACTTACACGCCTCCAATAAATTATTTTCTTGGTTTGGTTTTTCTCAGGTTAGATGGCAGAGCTACTGCTCACAGTGAAGACAACCTTAATTGGCAGAGTCCCAAACAAATGAAAATCTTATTTTTTGAGGCTGGCGGGCTCTAGTCATGGCCCATTGGCATCTGGGCAGGTCTGAATGCAGACTAGCAATGGCACATCCCCACTGAGCTACAGTAAACCAAAGGTGGAGGAGGGGAGGTGAGAATGAACCGGAAAACAATGTAAAACTTTGGGTTATAAACGACTAAGACTTTTACGGACACTGAAGGTGCACAAACTGGGAACTTTCATATCTTTCCCAATTTGTTTCTGAGTTCATTCATCTGTAATACGATGGAACGGGGCCAGGGGGCCGGATCCTAGAAATCTATGATGTTATCAGGCTGGAGTTTTCATTCATTCAGCAACAACAAACTGAGCACCTCCTCGCTGCTAGCACTGGCTCAGGGACATGGGTAGGACGCAGCCTCTGTCCTAGGGTGACATAGTTAGATCTGTGTCTAAGGAAATGGCCCAGGCCGGAGGCACAGAGACTGCTGGGTGGCGATGTTCTGGCATGGAATAATAGGGGTAGGACATGGCTGTGGACACGGGAGTGGCTCCAGTCACCTATTTAATGACCTAGAGCAGGGGTGTCCATACTTTTTTCAACGGTTTTCACCAAGGGCCATATGCGGTAAAATACACAAACAGCCGGGCCACTCACTCGAGGTGAAGTACCTATTGCCTCACCTGGTTTATTTAAGTAAACTAAATATATTTTTGGAATTTGCTGCAGGCCAATTAAAAATGGATTGCGGGCCGCAGTTGGCCCGCGGGCCAGTTTGGACACCCCTAGGCTAGAGGGAGAAGCCCATGGGAGCCAGTTTCCTGACTTAGATGATGGTACATCCCTGAGATATTAAAGGGCCACCAGATTTTTTTTTTCCCTGTGGTGGGTGGTTGGGAGGGAATTGGACTACTGAGGCTCAGAAGTCAGTCCCTTTCTATTTTGTTTCTCAGGATAGTTGCACTTCCTCTGCTCCTCTCCCCGCCCCAGGAAAACTGGTCTCTCCATTCCATAGAACTGGAGACCTCACAGCAGACCTCCCTGACACCTGCTTTCCTCATAGTCCTTGTACTTCTCAAGACAGCAAGAAACGCACGCAGCAGGAAACTGCTTAGCAACTGCACGTAGGAAATTAGGATTCCAAAATATGACTGTGGGGTTTTTCCTCCCCATTTTGTTCTCCTGTTTTGTTTTCAGATGTTCATGATTCAGTCATTGTTCCATCACACAACACACTAACCGGTTCTGCAGCCCTGGGATGTGCACTGCACTGAAGGCCTCAGCTCTGCTCCGTTGGGGGGCAGAGGTGGAGGGGCAGGCAAAGGTCCTGTGCCCATGCACCACAGAGCAGGCGATGCAGGGGGAGCGGCAGAGGCCCCGCGGTGGGCAGCCCCAGGGAGAGTCTCTTCTTAGGCAGCCCCCGGGGTTTCTCTGGGGCTGATACTGCTGGAGTTTCTTTTCCTCCATCTCTTTCTCAAATCGTAGGGGCCCCTTGCTTGTAATTCTCTCTCTCCCCTTATCTCTGCTTTCTGGCCAACTCCCAATGGGTCCATGTTTACTCATTTGGCAGGATGAGTCTGTTTCCCACCCACCTTTGTCTCTCTGGATAGGCATCTCTATCTCTGTGTCTCTGCATTGTTCTTTCGCTCTGTGTGTCTCTCTAAGGTGCTATCTTTCTGTGTTCTCTGGGTCTCTCTCCATTTCTCTTTTGTCTGTCTCTTTTCTGTTTTCTCACTGTCTCTGCTTCTCTTTCTTTCTGACTCTCTTTGTGTGTCTGTGTCTCTTTCTCTGTTAAGTTTCTCTTTAGTTCTCACTATCTCTCTGTATGTCTTGGTTTTTCATGTCTCTTTCTCTCTGTTTTTCTCTGTTCTCTCTCTATGCCTCTATTCTCTTTCTTTCTCTCTCTCCCTCTCTCTCTCTCCCTCCTTCCCTCCCTCTCTACTTCCCTCCCTGCCCCCACCCTCTCTCTTCTGAATTTTTCTGAAGCTCAGCAGCTTGGCCCAGTTCCCAATGAAATGGGCTCAGTTTCCAGGACAGAGAATACTGCACACTGAGGGTTAATTTTTCTCCTTCAACATCAGCTTTCCTTCCATTTCAGAATCCCCAAGTCTGGCCAAAATCGCTTCCTAGAAAAGGGCCCACGTGCCATGGCAGAAGCCACCCAGCCATGCTGCACCCTAGAGAGCACCAAAGAGGGCGGGACTGACAACTGCAGCAGGCAGCGTGCTGGGATTCCTCTGGCCGTGCGCCAGCTAGTCAGAGCCAATTAATATGAAATCAATAGGCCAAATCGACATTTTCAGAAGTTAGCTCAAAAAAAATCCCTGAAGATTAAGCAGCCTGTGGCCTTTGCTATGAAATTGTTACCACACCACTTTCTTTTCTTTTGAAAGTCCAGATGGGCAGATAAATCCAAAGTGGATCAACCACATCTGTCATTCCTCCACACAAATTACACCCCCTCCCACCACTTCCCTCTTTCCTCCCCAACATGCAACACCACTCAGAGCCTGGGCTGAATTCATATTTTATGCCGCACTGTATGTTTTGAATTCCCCACGGTATTAAGAGAAACCGCATCATGACCCCTCCGAGGCAGCGAGCTGGCAAATTCTGAAATCCGCCTGTTCCGAAGGCGAGAACTGTGGGGGTGAAGGGGCCTGCTTTCTTCCAGGCTAAAATGGGCCAACCGTAGAATCCAGTCCCGTCGCCTGCCTTGGCTGCTCTTCTGAACCAGTACTCAAACCCTAAATTTTCTGTGGCTGTTTTCCATTTTCAAAGCCCCCTTTCTTACATTTGCTAGGTAATGTAGCATCATGCCCTGTTTAGAGATGGGGTTACTGATAAAGGCCTTTCCTGAGAGCGGGAAGGAAGGAGAGAAACTGGAGCGAGGTTCCTTGAGCGAGCGTCCCTGATGGACGGGTGCTGCTGTTGGAATCAGCGTGGCCTGTGGGGCTTTGGAAGCCAAGTCTGAAAGTTAAGACAGGCACCCGTGGATGTCTGTCTACATGGGTCCTTGAAACAAGGAGGACTTGAAGCAAATGTCAGAAATCAGAGGCGGTGGAAGACCCAAATCAAGAGAGTATTGGAAGCACAGCGCTAGGAGATGCGTAAGAGATTGAGGCCCCTGCTGGCTTTGAGTCCTTCATGGGGGATACACGGGAGACTCAGAAGGTGGAGGACGGACAGACAGGTTCTCCAGCAAATGCAGGAGACGTTTCAAGCCCTAGTCCTCCAATTCCAAAACGTGTCTTCTTTAGGTAAAATGGCGTTTTCCAACATTCCTTTATGAACAAAGCAGTCAAGAAAATGCACCTTTTTTCAGGTCAGGGACACCTATGAAAAGTTGACTTTTCCTTTAGGATTATTAAAAGTGTAGGGAATGTGCGATTTTATGTGAGCTGGGACTCTTGGCACAAAAACGGGTTTCACACGAAAAACGAAAATTATAGATAGAATTCCAGAGCGGGAAGATAGTTAGAGATGGACTGATCTAGCCTCTTGATTTGACAGAAGAGGAAACAGAAGCTGGGAGATGGAATGTCATATACAAGGTCACACAGCAAGTGTGGTGGAAGGTGACCCCTACTCCTCCACTCCAACACTGCCAGTTCCTCACGTGATTGTGACCCGTGCTAAGAGGAACAGGGAAAGAAAAGGGTATTGTCTGAGTAGAATAGCACTCCTGGGTTCTGAGACTATAAAATACGGTTGTTTAGTAGGTAGAGGAAGGCTAGACTTACAGAAAAGTGACTTTGGGTTTTGCATAAGTGCGTCAGCCTTAATAAGCAACAGCCTTGGTCTCTTCTGAGGTTTTGACATTGACGGCCTTGCTGGTGGGACCCAGAGTGCCGCTTTGCTCCTGAACAGAGTGTGGCTTGAGTGGTGTCTCCCCGTCCCATTCCCTTGCTGTGTCACCAGCTTGCCTGGCCCTGCAGGCCTGAGTAGAACTGTTCCTTTCTGGCCTGGCCTGATTCCAAAGCCTGCTGCCTGGTCGTTGTCCTGATGTTGGCTGGCACTAGACAATCTCTGTCATTGTCCCAGCCACATGTTCACGGCTACGTGATGGAGATGGCCTGCTAGCATTGGGAATCAATAGCTTCTGGTATGTGCCAGACCTCTACATGTTGAGAGTTAGACCACAGTACCTCGTCACCCCTCCTGTCACCTGCCAACACCTGCACGCACATTTGACAGATTAGTAAATTCAATCTCACAAAAGAGAAGTGACTTGCCAAAAAGCACACTGCCCTTTGTGGTAGTTTCAAGGTCGAGACTTCGCTCTACCGAGCTACCTCTCCATTTTCACTTCTAGTGAAGGGAATCCCCTTGGGTTATTGTTTTCAACCTACATTTTATAGGATCACATTCTTACTTTCAGTTTAAATGTTAGGTAATGTCAGCAGAAGAACAGCAAGGCCATGTCTGGATCACTTTCTATGACTGCACAGCAACTGGAATACCAAAATATATTTTGAAAAAGGTTAACCATGTTAAAAAGCCAATATTCATTAAATGCCCCCTAGTACCAGATCTTGTTTTTTAAGTACGTTATGGATACTAACTCATCCAATCCTTAAAATAGCCCCATGAGGGAGATGCTAGCATTTCCAGCTTTACAGATGAGGAAACCAAGGAACATGGACATTAGGGTACCTGCCCGAGACCACACTGGGAGTAAATAACAGAGCTGGGATTCAACCCAGGTGGTCTGTCTCCAGAGCCATGCTTTCAACGGCTTATGCTGGGCTGTGAAAAACATTGCGTCTGCCCGAGAAATAGTCCAAATCAAATACAATTAGATTTGGTGAGCAATGACCGCTAGCCTCTTTCCAGTCTCTGGATGTGGCTTTGCATCTGCTCTTGCAATGGGTAGTCTGTGGCTGAGACAGTAGTCTCTCCCTGGCAGCTCAGGCCCCATGCGGGACCTGGGAGACTTAGAGAGGAAAGCGACGTACGTGGTACGTGGATTCAAGCCCAGTTTAACAAAATTAAGAACTATTGTACATAAGGGTAAATTGAGGCCCGGAAGGGTTAAGTGACATATACCCCTGTCTCCGACACAGCCATTTGCATGGAGCCAGCACTGCACATGTACGAGGTTCTAAGTCAGACCCTGTTTCTGGACTGAATGGCTTGAGGCTACTGGCCTCCTTTCACTCCTTGGGGAAGCCTGGGGTCTCTACTGCACTCGTGCTGGGGGAGGAGATTTGCCCACCACCCAGACTAACACTTAGGAGAAGAAAAGAGAGGTAGAGGAGTGAGGTACAAGGTGAGCAGGGCTGAGTCTCTCTGAGAATTCAGACTCCAGGCTCCTGGGTATGGGTTGATAGGAACAACCTTGGGGAAGAGTCAGAGGAACATCAATGCATTTCTGCAGGACGGAGAGTTTGCCATTGATCAACACAGCTCCAATCCTAGATTAGCCGCTCTGGAGTCTTGCTGGCTTGTTTTATAAAATAGGGCTGACCTGCTCCTGATCATGCTAAATTGTTTAGTGATTAATTACGATGATACAGCAATTTCTTATGAATGGCACACAGTGGGCCACCTAACGTTTTCCCCTTCCCCATCTTCCCTGTCACAATCTGTCCTCTATGATAATGGCCGAGAGAGGGCATAGAGGGGATTTTATTTCCTTGCAAGAATGATATGAAATGAAAAGTAATTTCTAATGGTTTGCTGGTGTTAAGGGTTTTCAACCACCTTGTACAGCAGACAACAGAGCATAACAACCATCTGGTATGTTAGTTTCCTAGGGCTGCTATATTAAATGACCACTAACCGGGTGCCTTGAAACAACAGAAATGTATTCTCTCACAGCTCTGGAGGCCAGAAGTCCAAAATCAAGGCGTTGGCAGAGTTTGGTTGTTTTTGGAGGCTGAGGGACAATCCACTGCACGCCTCTCCTAACCTCTGGTGCCTACTGGCAATTCTGGTGCTTGCTGTTCTGTGGCTCATACAGTCATCACTAGTCTCTGCCTCCCTCCCTCTTCCCGTGGCCATCTTCTCTGCGTGTCTTCTCCTTTGCTGTCTCTTAGAAGGACACCTGTCATGGGATTGAAGGCCCACCCTCATCCAGGATGATATCATTGTGAGATCCATACCTTCATTGCATCTGCAAAGACCCTTCTGCCAGAAAAGGCACATGCTGAGATTCTGGATGGACATGAACTTTTGGGAGGTGGTCACTGTCCAACCCATTACAGACAGATTCAACAGGGGGAAAGCATCTGGAAAAACAGGATCGGCTGTGGATCCCATCTTTGCCACTTATCACTCATTTGCTGGGTAACACTGACCACATTGCTTCCCCTCCCTGATCCTCAGATCGCTCCCCTCTAATGGGACCGGGCAGGAGAGAGAACTTTGTAAAATGCTGCCTGAGACTGAGTGGACTTGACGACAGGACCCTGGAGAAAAAGGAACTCAGTGAGAAAAGAGACTGACGAAGTGGGGTTGTGCTGGCATCCTGTGAGTAGCAGCTGAAATCCTTTCCCCAAAATGTCCCGACCATAGTTGCACAGCCCTTTCCTAAGTTGGCCTTCTTGACCGCCTCTCCAGTCGGCTGCTGTAGCTTTCCAAAACTTCGATCTCTGAGGCTTAAGTGAGGAGAGTGTGATACACAAGCTCTCTGCCCGCTCGTCCACACTCCCACAGACAAGCGTGCAGATATTATATAACTGCATCGACAGACAGTCATGTGACCTGAAACCCATTCTCTGTGACTAGTTGGCGGGCTCTCTGTTCAGGCTGTAACTGCTGAAATGCATGCGTTCCAGATGTTTATCTCCTAATTACGAGTCTCTGATGTGCCACTTACAGTAATGTACTTGTACATGCTAATATTTTCTCTGCCCCCAGAGGATCTGCCAGGGCGGATTTGATGCAGGAGAGACAGAGTGTCTCTAGTGTGTTTGAATTAGGCAATTGTGCCCCAGTCACGCCAGCACCAGGTGCCAGACCTACTGCCAGGCAGTTCCAATGAGCAACCGTTCACTGATGTCTGCTCTGAGACGAATGAGCAGTCCTCGCTTTTAAGGGCCTCTCAGCCTCCAGAGAGGGGGGCCATGACAGCTACAGACCACCGATTCGCATGGACGGTGATCAGTGCTCCAAACCATCTCTGGGGAGCAGGTTTCGGGCTCAGGAACCCCTCCAGAGGCATGGGTGAGAATGGGACAATGTAGCCGGGCTCTCCACATGGCACAAGAAGGAAACAACCAGGCAGATGTGAAGCAGGGCTGCACTCCCAGCAGAGGACAGAACCTGAGCAAAGGCGTGGAGGTGTAACAGGCCACAGATGTTAGGCATGTGACTGATGCTTGGGCTACAAGGAGAGAGTGGGAAGGATGAGGCCGGAGAGGTAGGCTAGGGACAGATGACACAGGGATGTGAAAGCCAGGCCAAGGAGTGGTTTTTGTAAACACCAAAGGAGGTATGGTCACGTTTAATTGGGAAGAGACACGATCAGAGCAGTATTGCAGATAAGTCACTCGCTAAAGCCCTGAAGACTGATGGAAGGAGGCCAAAGGAAGAAAGAAGGCAGAGAAGCTATTGTAATACTCCAAGTTCAAGATGGTAGTGGCCGGAATGGGGCAGTGCCTGGGGAATGGGCACTGATAGGAGAGTGGGAGGGTGAGGCAGGTAGGAATGAAGGAAAACTCTGATGCTTCCTGCTGGGATGACTTTGGATGTGGTCCAATAACTGAGATGAGAACTTCTGGAGGAGATGCAAGTCTGAGAAGACAGTGGGAAGGGTGCAGTGGAAATGAGGAGGGTCGATTTGGGAGCCACCGGGTCATAACTGCATAAGCCCCCTCCATGTGGGGTGGGCCATGCTGGGTGGGTCCGAGGAGAATCTCAGTTTGCATGTTCTGAAAAACCTGGTCTGACCATCCACTGCTGACCATCCAGGGTTCTAACCCACAGCTCTAGCGTTGCCTTTGCCAATGCCCTTCACATCTTCCTAAGGGTCAAGGGGAAGTTGTTATCCACCTTGAACCCCAACCTCAGATCTCAGCCTCCACTCCTGCCCCTCAACCACAGATCGGCAAGTGCCCCAACCCCTCAAAACCCCACCTCTACCTCTGTCCCTTTGGCGCTCTTTCCTGCTCTGCCTCTCCATCTCCTCCTCTCCTACTTGCCTTCCTGGGCTTGCCCGGGACAGGGATCCCCTGAGTCTCTAACTCTTCCTGGGCCCATGGTTGGGGTTTGGTGGATAGTGGGGAGGCAATGGGCAGGAAGAAGGCGGCATCTCCTGGCCCACCCCCTTCACTTCCTCTCCCAATCTTTCTCACCCCTCCCAGCATGTTCCTCCTTTTGCATCTTTCTGAGGAAGACCTTGTGGTCAGTTGAGGCTACAAGTTGAGGCCTGTGGAGGGATAGTGAGAATGCCTGGTGGGCCTGAGTGATTCACAGGCATTGAAAAACTGGCCCTACCCCAAGAGATAACTCCACAGTGAACCAACTATTCTGTAGACTCAGCATCTAGGAGGGCTTCTCCATCTGCAATCACTCAATTTCTTTTTTCTCTCTTGCCCATCTTCTTCTTTCCTTCTTTCATTAAGTGTGAACAGAGCAGCTCTTCCTTTGCACAAGCACAGCGCTAGTCCCTGGGGATGTGACCGTGGGGATGTCCCGGAGGCTGGTCACAAAGAGCACCGGGTACCGTGGCAGAGAAGAAAGCGAATGCTCACAGTTCCCACACTGAGGTCCATGGCAGAGGAGAGTCCCGAGAAAGGGAAGGAGCGGTTTCGGAGGAGAGCTACTTCCGCCACGGGAATGACATTGCAGCTGGGACTGTCCCAGGAAAAAGGGCATTCAAGGCAGAAGCAATGTCCCATTCCTTTCCTGTTCCTTTTCTACCTTCCCTCCTTTCTTTCTTCATCTCCCCAATCCTCCCTTCCATTGTTTTATCCCAAGAAAATAACTAATGAAATGCTTTGACAATATCATGCCAGGTCCTGTGCTAAATACTTCACATGTCTATTTTTATCTAATGCTGCTTATGAGACAAAGACAACCCCCACTCTATTATTTCTGCTCTAAAGATGAGGAAAATGTGGCTCAGAGATTTTACAGGACATCTTATAGATGGAGAATGGGTAGGAGACCTTGGAATTGGATGATGGATACGGTTCTCCCTTGCTTTATATACCACCACCTTTTAGACATTTTGGACAGTGATTTGTGCGTTTCTTCTAATCTGTGTAGGTAAAAAGCCTTCCTGTCTTTAGATGAGAAAATAATGTGAATGGAGTAAGAAAAGTGCTAAGAAGGAAGCCAGAAGACCTGGTCCCTTTATTGTTCCACAGAGGCCTGGGGAAGAGGGTGAGGAGAGGTCCTTCCCCTCTGCACATCTGCCCTACACAGCATGGGGTCTCTGAGCAGAGCAAATGGGACCAACCACACAGGCCAGAGGCTTGGACGGGCTCTTACACAGTTGCACGGGGCCCGTGCTTGTTTTAACGCTCTGCCGTCGCCATCTTCAAATTCTTCATCATTTTAACAAGAGACATCACATTTTCCTTTTGCACCGGCCCCACACATTATGTAGCCAGTCTTTCTTGGGGCACGGGCTTTCCTGCCCACTCCCTGTCACTCTTTGGCTGCCGCCCTTCAAGCCATTCCCCACCGGCTCCCCTGCGGCCTGGACTGTTCCTTTGATCTGAGCCACGGGCTGGTTCCTGGGTCCTCACAGAATAGCAGAATGATGGTGTCCAGCACCAGCCGTGATTATCCAAATCATTTCCTCCTGTGACCAGGACCTGGCTTAATACTTCCCAGGTACCAGGTGTTCCCCAAATATCTGCATGTGGAAGGGTTTGGGTGGCTCCATTCTTTTCTCTTTCGATAAAACAATTAGGTCATTTAGACTATGAAAAGCTTTGAAATCATGAAAGTACTTTATTTGAAGTTTGGGGAAGAAAGGACTTTGATGGTGAAAGGAAAGACAGCTATTTCCATTTTAAACAAGGAAACAGCAGGAGAGATTTCTGTTAGGAAGGTAATAGGTGGGACGCTATTGTCCAGGATACTAGTGTAGGGACCCTATGGAATCACTCCTTTAGTAACTTGGGACTAGGCCCAATAGGTCAAAGCCACAGAAAAAAATCTTTGGACTCAGAGTGATGACGAGCTTCTAGCATTCAGAAACTTCTGGATGGGGATTGGACACTCATAAGGGAGTGAAGTGCGGTCTCTGGAGATGTCAAGTGTGGTGCCTGTTCATGCCCATTCCACAGATGGGTGGAGAAGCTCCAAGCACCCAGTGCGCCCTTGGACCAGATGGGGTTTAAAGTTCTTAACAACCCTGGCAACATGTTTCGTTGATAATAATGACTCTGGGATACGGAGTTTTTCTTCCTGTTTATACCTAAAAGCTGAGGTAACTATTTCCGAGGGAGAAAAATGTAGAGTCCACATTCTTGTATCTAGTACCTCATAGAGAAGCAGGAAAACACTGATTGCTTCAAATTCTGTCAATATGCTCTGAAGCTGGGGGCCTCCTCAGAAATGAATGGATGAACACATGAAGGGCAGGAGAAACAACGTAGAAACAAGCAACCTGGATCCTTTAAAGATGAACAAGATCAGAAAGGGTAGACCTTCCCAGTGGTGGCTCTCCCAGGACATGGGGTCCCACAGTCCTAACCAACCCTCCCGACTAGCTGCTGCAGAGCCAGCCAGCCTCTGGGCTGTCCATCACCCTGCAAAGCGGCGCTCACAGCCTTAGCACACACCTGGCCGAGGGCCCGGGGAGAGAATGTTCATGAAACGCCTGATAGAAACTTCTGTGACCCTTTGACATTGCGGTGTTCCCGGCATTTCCACAGGCATAAGCCACATCCTGGAAATAAGCCACACTCAGGTACATGAAGATGGAGCTGGAAAACGCCTGTGTTTATTCAGTGGAACGTGTGGAAAGCATGGTTCCCAGAGGCAGGAGGTCTGGGTGCTCATTCTGGCTCTGCTTTTGAAACACTTGCTGGCTTTGGCCAAATCTTTTCTCTCTGGGCCTCACATTTCCCATTTTTAAAATTCAGGTATAATGAACAGTCCTACGACACAATGTTTGTGAGGGTTTAATTATTACTTAATTATATACTTAACATTTGTAAAATGCTTGGAAAAATGCCTGCAACATATAGTAAACACCATATAAATAATGAAAAAACAAAAACCAGAAAACAAAACACTGTCTTTAACAGCAACCTTTCAAGATAGGCATTCTCATCCCATTTCACCTAAGCAATTTGAGGTTCAGGAAGCAAGTGCTGTCCCCAAGGTCATATACCTGGACCCACTTTGCCAATGCCAACGGGTCTAGATCAGCTATGAGATGACTTCCAATTCTGATAGTCAATGATTCTGTCTTTATAAACTGACAGTTTTGCCTGGATTTCATTTGTCCATTGGTTCTGGTGGCTACCAGCTAGGTGCAAGAAAAATTCACTTTCATACTCATTTCCAATTCCATTAATGATGTGGAAAGCGATTTTCAGCACCAGTACTGTGCTCTGTGTTAGATGTGGCCTGTGAGTCTCAGACAAGCCCACCTGGCTATGAAACCCAGAACAGCAAGGTCTACTGTACATCACTGATATGGAGCCCAGTTCTCCCAGCTCAGCAGCAACTCTGCATGTGCGCCAGGGTTGCCCAAACAAAGGTCTGATCCTGTTTCTGCCCCTGTAGTCCCTATGTAGATAGGTCAACGGCATCAACATCCCACAGCCTTCCAGGCTTCCAAGATACCAGAGTGCCAGTGCCATCCTCCTCTTTCACCCCCACAGGTAATCAATCACCAATGCTTGTAAGGAAAATCCCATCATGCCGTTTGAGATCCCTAAATGAATCTCCATTGTATACAAGATACAGTCTGAACATATCATTCCAGACCCTTTAAGTGCGAGTCCTTAACTTCTCCTTCTGGCCCATTCATTCTCCTCCTACAGCTTCCTCCCATTGGCCTCCAGCGCAGCCAACCCTCCAACCACAGAGAACCTCTTATTTCACCCAAACATACCAAGTCAGCCCCTCCAGCCTTCCTGTTCTACGCCAGACACTTCCAGGAGACATGCTCCGTCCTTTCCTCCTTTCCTGTTAAGATTCCTAAGTGCCCCTCCTCTCTAACTCTCGATCTCCTCCCCAGGTGCCTTCTCAGGAACCTCATCTTGTCTCTGGTTTCTTCTTTTTTGTTTACTTGTCCCTTTCTATAAACCTGAAAATGCTCACTCTCCACCATTCTAACAAAACCTCCTCAAGCTCATGTTTCCCTCCAGATTCCACCTTTCAAAGCCAATACTTAACTGCCTCTAATTTTCCACCTCTTACTGACTCCTCAATCCATTAAAATCTGACTTCTGGTCTTTTCATTCTACTGAAATGACTCCTTCCCATGGTTCCCCAAACCACCTTTTTCCTCCACCTGAAATCCTAAGCACTCTCAAGGCATTTTTAATTTGACCTCTCAAAAAATATGGGTTGATTTCTGCTGATTACTCTCTACTTCTTGAAAGACTCTGGTCCTTAACCCTGAAGTTTGTTGGTTTTTCTTGTATCTCCCTGGCCACTTCTCAGTTTTCATTGCAGGCTTCCCGTTAAGTGCCCTTTGCCCCATGATAATTGTACTAGTCAGGATGAGCTAGTTTATGCTACACTAAAAAACAATGCTTATAATCTCAATGACACACATTTATTTTTTGTTTGGGCTACACGTCCAGTGCAAGGCAGCATAGGGCAGGTCCAAGAACCATGGAGAGTCAAGCACCATTCCTCAGCATAAACAAGACTGAGTACTAATCTAGGAAAGTCCAGCTTTTCCTGGCTAGATTTCAGAATTGCTCTGGTGAACTCTGGAACAGGAGTGTCTACAGAAGTTGTCTTATGCCTGTCCGACCACTGTGTGGGGGGCAGATACATTTTCTCTTTCATTCACAGGAGTTCAGATCAAGACCTACACTCAGGGAGCTATCCTTAAGGAAATGTATCCAAGAAGACTTCTCTCTGAACCTAAAGCTGGTTTAGACGATGAGATTCTGAACTTCAGTCTGACGCCTATAATGGAATGGGACTTTGGGAGCCTTGGGAAGGAGTAAGCACGTTTTGCATGTGGGAGGGATATGAACTATTGGGGGCTGAGATCAGACCATCACAGCCAGCCTCCAAGGATACACCTGGCCTGGGGGGCTGATAGGATATTTCAAAAGTGATGGACTGTGGCTTTTGAGGCTAGGTCATCAAAGGTATAGCATTCTCTCCCTCCCCATCACCTCACCTCCTCTCTGTCTGTCTTTCTGTCTGATCACTCACTATGGGGGAACTCAGATGCCATGCCATGAAGGCATCAAGCTGCCCTATGGAGAGGTCCAGATGGCAAGGGACTGAGACCTCTTGCCAGCATCCATGCAAGTATGTCCTGCTAGCAGCAGATCCTCCAGCCCTAATTAAGCCTTCAGATGACTATAGTCAGCTTTCTGACGGCGACCTCATGAAAAACCCTGAGCCAGACCTCCCGATAAGCTGCTGCCGAATTCCTGACCCACAAAAACGATGTGAGATATGGAAGTTCACTATTAAGCCTTCATTATCTCTATTTGTGTCCAGTCCATGTTAACTCTTGTCTAAACTACTGCTTTTCGAATCTGCCTCTTTGCTTTCAAATTTGTTCCTTTCCCGACATCTAGTTTCCTTACAGGGACTTGAATGAAATGTTAAAATGCGACTCTATTGAAAATCTATTAGAATTTTCTACTGTTCTTGGCGTCAAGCCCAAACTCCTCAATGTGGCCTGCATGGTCTGACTTATAGTATCTGACCTTTCCAGACTTAACTCTCAAGGTTCCTTTCTTTCAACTCAAAATTCAGACTACCAAATTGCTTTCACTTTCTAGAATTAGACTTCCCTTTTCTTCACGCTTGGTTAGACTTCTCACATGAGCTTCTCTCTGCCTGAAACTCTGTTCTCTTTTCTCCCCTAAACCTCCATTCATCTCCCGTTGAGCCCACATCTGAGAAGCCTGGCCTACCTTTCTTGTCCAAGGGTGGAAGGGGACCCTCACTGTGTTCCAAGGTAAGATATACCATAGACCTATCACAATGTTAACCATTCTGTAATATTATTTAACTTATAATTAACAGTCATGTTAACAATAGCTCCTTGTAACAGGTGTTGTTTAGGCCTACCTCTGAGCCATTTGCAGACATTTTCCCTATTCAAGAGCTTCTTGTGCATCTGCTTGAAGATGCTTTTTGGTCATAGAGCATGTCTGACCCACACCCAAGGCAGGCTGAAGCTCTGCAAGGTTAACTTCAATCAATGAGACGTAAGAGTTGTTGGATAAATAACCCATATTTGTATCGCTATTGGGACAATCCTGAGTCGTGTCTCAAGGACTCCCCAGTGGGATTGAGTCCCAGTTGCTCTCAGAAAGAACCTATTCACTAACACACTCTTTTATTATCTTCTGCCCTTCCCTAGGTCACTTCACTTAGTTACTCTCTCACAGCTTCTTCCATCCTTTCTCAAATAAACCACATGCACACATAGTCTCGTCTCAGGTCCTGGCTGGAGTAACCCACAATAAGTCACAACCATTCCATTAGCACTTACCATGAGCTGGATGTTGGGTGAAGCTCACTATGTGGATTATATATTTTCATTCTCTTAGCAACTCAATGAGATAGGTGCTAATCCATAAAATTGGGGTAATAATACTTACTCATAGGATTGTTGTGAGGATTAAATGGGATAACTCATGTAAAGAATTTAGAACTTGGTATGTATGATAATGCGTGTAAAGAGCTTAGCACTGGAAGAAAAGATCAATTTGAAGACTTTAGTACAGTCTTTTGCAGAGTAAGTAACTGGTCATTTGTCCAAAGTCACACAGCTGCTAAGTGGTAAATTTTTACCGAAATCTGCCAAATTCCAGAGCTCTCAATTATTATTTTACACTTGCTTATCAGTTGTAATCTGCTATTGCACTGCTCTCCACAGCAGATTGAAAGCACAATGGTATAAAGAACTGTGCCGATTATATTCAGTTTTATTCCCAGAAGGTGGCATTCAGTGGATAGATAGCAAGACATTGTATAAAAAATAATTAATTCTTTCCTTCCTCCCAGCTCAGTCATTTATATTTGGTTTAGGGTACTCATTACTCAAAATAATTCTTGGGGTATCAGAGTAATCATAAAAATTATATATGAAAAGAATGTGTCTTTCTTGAAAAGCCTATTTTTTATGTTTATTTTTCCCCTGTTCGGGATAATAGTGTAGATCCATCACGGGAAGGAAGCATCGTTAGGGGTAAGACATGCTGGTTTTGAAGTAAAAAAGACCGGGTTCAAATCCAGTATTTTTAACTGTATGACCTAAGGGAGAAAATACTTAGCCTCTCTGATTTACAGTTTTTTAATCTATAGAAGAAAAAATAATTATAACTCCTATACTAGTTATCTATTGCTGCATAACAAATTAACTCAAAACTTAGCAGCTAAAGGCAACAGATATCTATTATTCCACACAGTTACTGAGGGTCAGGAGTATAAGAGTAGTTTGGCTGGGTGGTTGTCGCGCACGGTCTCTCATGTGATTGCAATCAAGTTGTCTACTAAGGCTGTAGTTATCTGAAGGCTTGACTGGGGCTGGAAAATCCACTTCCTAGTTCACTTGCATGATTGTTGGAAGGGGTCTGAGCTCCTCCCCCATTAGTCTCTCACAGCATGGCAGCTGGTTTCTGCCAAAGTACAAGATCTGAGAGGGAAAATGAGAGAGCACCTAAGAAGGAAGCCACAGGGTCTTTTGTAATCTAATTTGGAGGTGACATACCATCACTAATGCCATATTCTACTGGTCACATGGACCAATCCTGGCACAGTGTGGGAGGGGGCTACAGAAGGATGTGAATAGCAGGACAGGATCCTTGGGGGACATCTTGGAGGCTAACTACAACACCTCCCGTATACAGTTGTAGTGGAGAGTTTCATGTACCTAGTATGTAGTTGTCTCTCAAAAACATTCTGTTTTTTGCATTCAAGGGAAACTACATAAGTTCTGGAACCTGAAGAATACATTCAGCAGCCCAGAGTTTAGTTGTCACCCCAGTCTATCACCATGAAACAAATCCAGTTACTAAACCTCACCCCCTGCTGAGGACTAACCCAGTGATACCAGTAACAGCCAATCCCGATCTGCAGGGCTCCTTTCAGTTTCCAACATGTATTTACACTTGGGCAAGTTTTCATTTTATGTCAGAACGTATTTCCAGCTTTCATTTTATGTCATACTATATTTCATTTATCTCAAAACTCCATGGCATATTCATCATTACACTTTCCCAGCAAGGACCATGAGCCTTAGGAAGATCACATGATGTGTCTAAGGGCACACAGCTACTAAGTGATGGAGTCAGGATTCACACCCAGGTCTTCTGACTCCAAACTCTATTCGTTTTTAATTATTGTATGCTGCACTAGCAGCAAGTAACTCATTTTATTTAAAAAAAGAAAAAAGGAAGTAGGGTGTTGTTGTTTTTGCCCTTTGCAGTCACTGCTGTACATGCGCACAGCAGTTTCCTTAGGGTTCTCTTACATGTGACTGTCACTTGTGAAGTGGCCCAGCATCTCCCAGAGCACATCTCGGTCAGCACACAGATCCCTGCAGTGCTGGTGGATTGCCTCAGGGGGTTGTTTTCTCTTTACAGCACCACAGGCGGTGGCTGCTGCATTTCACTTGCTCTTTCTCATCATTTCCCCCCCACACCCCTCACTATGCTCCACACAGGCACACACCCAGGGAGAAGAAGGTGAACAGATAAGATCTCTCAGCCCACAGATTCCCGGTAATTAATAACAGGCAAATGCTTTCTGTCAAGGGCCTCCCCAGCCGTGGGGTGGTGGATGAGGGCTGTGCATGTAAGCGGCGTGGGTCTCCAGCCAGCAAAGAACTCAGACAGAACCTGAACCCACCAGGTCTTGGAGCCCCGAGAGCAGGTAAGGGCACACAATGCAGACCCATGGAGTGTGGCACTTACTCCAGGGACTTGGACATGCTGCATTCACAGGTCCTGAGGACAGCTCTGGTGCTGTCAGAGGGGTAGGCTCACCATTCAACCTGCCAAGTACAGCATCAGGGAAGCAAGGGCATGAAGATCTGGGAGCACAGCCAGGCCCAGGGAATGGGAGTGCTGACGGCACAGTGCTGGACACGTCCCCAACACCCCGACACCCTCTCACCCAGTCTCACCTGCAAACCCACCTGTGGTGGCCTGGGAAGGGCTATTCTTATCCCCATCTGACAGAGACTTCATGACTCAGAGAGGAAATGACTCAGCCAAAGGCTGACAACGTACAGTTGCCATACAGTCATGATTTCTAGGCTATTAATTAACTTTCTAATCATTTACACGTAGGAAACTGGCTTCTTGCTTGGGACCCATTGCTGAATCTCTGTATAGCAGTGCTTATGAAGGATTACTACGCAAACCCTTCCTCTGCCCCCGGGGTTGATGCTCGTAGGCTTTCCCTCCTCTAGTAAGTGTGGGGGGTCTTCTGAGGGTTACAGCTCACTCACAGCAACTTGAAGAGGTCTGAAATTCTTAAAGAAACACAGCAAAACCACAGTGAAGGAGCAGTGTCTGGGTGGAGGGAGGTCAAACCAGGCCCTTGCTAACGAGCTGTCCTTGGGCATTCATTCCTCTCCTACCTCTTTATCGGCAGGGCCAGTGGACTGTAATTTCAAGAGATGACCTCCTCTTGCTCCTTTTTTCAAGCAAGAGTTCTTGATAGAAGGAGGTGTTCGGAGCAAACAGGAGGGGCAACCTCTCTCTTCTTAAAGTCACCAGGAGGGACACCCACTTAGATGTAGGTTTCTAACCATCCCCTCAAAACACCTTGCGAGACTGAATAGTGATTATCTAGGGGAGCATGAACACACAGGCCAAAATAATCATATGGGATAAATAGTATAAAAGCAACATTCATTATGTATAATAAAGTAAAATGATAGAAAGGACAAGAATTGAAAATATGCATAGATGCAAAGAACAAAGAATATCGATCATGTGAAATGCAAATAAGTTACACAATTCCAAGTAATGATTTTAGAAATGAAAAATACAACTGTTAAAGAAAACAAGCTATGAAACAAATCTACTGGGGGGAAATATCAGAATGATTACCCGGGAAGATAAGTTAGTGGGATGAAGGAGCAGATTCCCTCCTAAAGTCATGGGGGGGGGGGGAAACAAAACAAAACAAAAGCTAAGGGAAAACAGAAACGGAATTGCCAATATTTAAAAAATAGCAGTTCAAGAAATAGAGAAGTAGAGAAAAATGAAGAGAGAAAAATACTTTCTGAAAACCAACTGATGATGTCCCAGAAGGCCCTGCCTCTGTTTTGAAGTTCCACTCTAACTAGTAGTGTGAATAGCAGACATCCTTGGTCTATCCATCTTCAAGGTCATGTATCTAAAGTTTCTCCATGGAGTGTAGTGTTTGGAATAGACTGTTTTTATATAAACGCTTTATCCCTGGTTTGCTAGGTGTTTGTTTTTTGTTTTCTCTTGTTTTGTTGTCATAAGTAGACGTTAAACTTCATCAGATAATTTTTTAAAATAAATAATTGTAGTTCTTCATCCGTGATGTAATCATATTAAAGTTTTCTTTGGTCTATTATATTAAGATGGACAAGTGATATTGATAGATTGATTACCTGCTGTTGAAACATGCTTCCATTGCCAGATAAACTATACTTCCATATAAGATATATTTTTAACCCACTTTTGAATTGACTACATTCAGATCATTTATTATGTTTATTATTGGCTATTCAATCTGTGTGTTTTGAGAGGATGTGTTAAAAAAATCTCTTACTATAATTGTTGATTTATCTGTTTTTCACCACAGTTTTATAATTTGCTGCTCGATATATTGGGAGGCTATATTCTTAGGAATATATGTACTCATGATGGATATTTCTTCTTGCTCTATTGTTCTACAATATGACATGCTTGTATTTCTTTTGAGATACTGTTTCGTTCAGCTTTTTTAAAAAAAAATGTTTTTGTTTTTATATTGTGGCAAAACACACATAAATATAAAATTTACCATCTTAACTGTTTTCAAAAATAAAATCCAGTGCATTAAATACACTCCCACTGCTGTACAACCATCACCACTACCCATTTCGAGAACTTTGTAATCATCTCAAAACGAATCTTCTGTGTTTAAGCCTGCCATCCCAGATTTCATTTGGTTTATATTTGCCCGATATGTCTTTTTCCATCATTAGATTTTGAAACTTTCTTGTATATTTTTTTACTTATGCGTGCATGTTGACAACACAATTTGTCTTTTTTAAAATCTAAACTAATACTCTTCGAGTTGGTGAGTTTAACCATTTATACCTATTGTACTTGCTACATTAATACTTTTTCACTATTTTATTGCTGCTTTCTATTATAAAATTGTTTCAGGGTAATCTATAACTAATCAGTATATAAAATTTGATTTATCCAATAGAAAAATACCTTGTATCTTTTTTCTTTTCTGTTTCCCAGTTTATATTAAGTTAATATCAGTGTTTTGTTACACGGTTAGTATTTTCAATGTGTTAGTATTTACGACTTGCATGAATAGGAAAGAGTGTCTAGCACATACTTATGTTAATTTTGTCTCTACCCCCTTTTCTCACCTTTAACTCTGCTGTGATCTATTTGTCTAAAATTATAATTCTAAATTATCTTTCTATTTTCTTTAGTCCTTTTTTTTTTAAAAACAACTTTATTAGGTAACTTCATCGTTCTGCAATTCCATACCTCTTGAGTTTCCCTTGTGGGTTTATTTTTTTCTCTATGTAGGAATTTCTATCAGGAGTGTTTACAAAGTGGGGTTTTGTGTAGTACAACTACTGCGGTTGCTGCAGATATGTTGTTCTTTTACTTTTGTTTCCTACACTACCTTTAAGAAGTACCAATAGGATGGTCATCGACTGCTCCAGCAAGGAAAGCCCAGCAGGTCCCCACTGTTCACTTCCTTGTAGGTTAGAGTGCAATGGGCCCTTAGTTTAAAACCACAATCTCAATTTGAAAATCCTAATGTGTCCACTTCCAGAAATGAATCTCAGTGCCAAATCTGATTTAGTGTCATACCTTCTCCCCATTCCATCTTGTGATGTTTTAGTGAAGCCTGCAGTGGAATAAAGGGCATGTTGGCTTCTTTGTTTCTCTGCCCTACACTTCTCCAACTGTTCCCCACCCCTACCCTCACCATCAAGCCCCTTCTGGTTTCTGTTTTGTTTCCACCAAGATCTCAGGTTGAGGAGAAAGAGGAAGGAGAGATAAAGGGATAGGTAAGTTGTTACTTGAACAAATTCCCTTTTAAGCTGTCTCTAGGCTCTCTGGACCAGGCAAATGTCTAAATTTTCATGGAATTTTTGGAGGGTCCCTCTTAGGTCCCTGTATCTTGCGGTTCCTGGGTAGGGGTGGATGTAACATTCTTTTAGATGGTCCCTTTCAACTCTTTACTCAGTCCCAAGCCTCCCAACCACCACCACCACCATCAGTTTCCTTCCCCCACTCAAAATGACACCATTAAGGAGGTTGGATGATACAAGCCCCACCCCACTCTCCTCCCACACTCACAGAATTTTCTCTCCCATAGGGCCCATCACTTGTCCACAGGAAATATCCACAAATTCCTTGCTCCAACAACCTGGGAAAGTAGACTGATACCAAAGCAAACATGCTCTCCAGGCTCTTAGTCTCTCATTCTCTAGGCTCCTCAGGCAGAAGGGACACTGATTTCTCCATCAACCAAACACAGGGACCAGACTTCTCCAAGTGGATCTATTGAAGTCCCATCACTTGTCTTGAGTTGAAAAGAACTTAGCACTGGAGCAGTTCTAGACAAAGAATTCTCTTAACAAAATCCATACTCTTATTCTGAAATGCTTGAGGGAATTGGACTGAGATAAATAGCAGCTTGGGCTCTTAGTATCAACTTGCCTAGTTTCAAAAGCTTGTGTTATATGATCTTGGGTGAGTTATACATTTTTCTCTATGTCTCAGTTTCATTATCTATAAAATGTGGGTAATAGCAAGACTCAGCTATAGATTTTCTATGAGGATTAAATATGAAAATACATGGAGAACACTTACCAAATACACTGAAAGTGCCTGCTGATATTCTATGACAAACTGTAAATCTCTGTATAAATAGTAGATGCTATCATTATAGCAAAATGATTCAATTAGGTTCCTCATTATGATTTTGAAATCAGAGTTCATAAATCTCCCTGAATCTGTGAGCTTAAGTATGCATGAGTATGAATCAGCTTGAAGAAAATTTCTGAATAATTTTTATCATTATTTCTACATAGTTTTCTGATAAATTGCAAATGATGATCAAAATTGCAAATTGCCCTGATAACATTTCTACAAAAAATGAGTAGGGCTGCTACTCCCTCACTCTCTGGTGTGATCATTTATCTCCTTGGCTGCTGGGAACATTGACAACAAGGGCTTGGGCTACCCTTTCTTCCTCGTGAGATGACAAGTACAAATTCCTCAAAATCTGGTTCCAATGTCATCTTCTCAGTGAAAGCTGACCTTGACCAACCCTCACGAATAGAAATGTTTCCTTCCTGCCTCCGCAGTCCCATAGTATTGTGCACAATTCCCTCTTCTTGTCTGGGTACTGTTCTTTGTACCTCCATTTCATCCACACTCAGTAGCTCGTGTGACCATATACTCTGGTTTGTCTGCCCTCCCCATTGTGATAATTTTGGCTTTCAGACCCCTACTTGTATCTGACACCTCAGGGTCTTCTTGTCTCTAATATTATTAGAAATTTAGAGCTAAATAGAGGTGGAATTAGAAGCCAAGAGAGCATAGAAAAAGGAATCTGTACACCTGGAAGTGAAGAGGGTGGAGAAGAGAGGAAGGCAAAGGGTTTGAGATTTGTGTCTTGAAGGCAGAAGTGTTTTCTGGGTAGAGACAAACAAGTGTCAGTTGGTTTAAGGCAGATAGAATGGCTTTGGCAAAGCACAGAGAGGCATGGAAAAGGTGTCCATGACGGACCATGAAGACAATTAATGGGTGGGAGTGTAGGATTGGGGGGTTGGGAAGAATGACCGAAGGTGATACTGGGAAGAATGAATGAAGGTCAGTGAATGCTAGCTTAATGAGCTTGGGTTTTGTTATTTACACATTGGGGATATCTACGTTGTTAAAAAAGGAGGGGTGGGGGACAAGGTAGGAGCTATTTCAGAAAGATCATTCTGTCTGCCATGAGGTCGGTTTAGAGGGTACACTCAATATCATCAGCCTGAAAGGGTCAGTTCTTCAGTCTGTAACAGCACATAGATATCTCCCACTCCTTTAACACCCACCTGTTACGGCTGAGGAATGCCTCCAGAAATCAGATAGATGAGGATTCTTTGCATAGAGTGTGCATATGGGGAGTGGGGAGGTAATGGGGGTGCAGGGAAGAATGCACAGGATGTTCGATCCCTGTGAATATCGGAAAACGAATACAGCCAGGTCTGTGGGCTTTATCAGGAAGCAGACAAGATGTCCAGAAGGATATTGCTGTGAGGCACACGACAGGAGGGGCCCAGGTGGGGAACACAGGCAAAAGAGATGGAATCCAGAGAGATACAGAAGGATGCTATCTTGGACCTTGTGGCATGAATAGGAACTGTGCTTTGTCAGTCTGGTTATTTGTTCTGATGCTGGCATTTCACTGGGCTTGTTCCTGCTGTTTTGCAGACAGGAGGGTAGTCACTGGGTTATGTGCCCCTCCTTCTGGCCAGAAACCTCTGTTACTGATTGGAGGCCACAGCGCAGGCCAGCCTCTTCTGCCCCTCGCAGCAAGGGATGGCCGGTGGCAAGAGTTTGCTCAGCATCTTAGTGGAGAACTGGACCCTGGCTTTCTAGGTTTTTCCTTCTTCCTCGAAGGCCCACGACCTTCGAGTGACTGGTACAGAGAGGTGGATTATGGGTATAGAGTTCAAGTGCTGCTATCTTTTTGGCTGATACTGCATTTTTCTTCCAAGTTCATAAATATGTACAAACAAGACTTGATATTAATAACTATAAATTCATTCTCTCGCCTCTACAGAAAAGGAGTTACCAGAAAGCATTTCATCAGTATGGAATCCTAAGTGTGGCCCAGGGTCATTTGATTTCAATAAATCAGTGTGGCTAACTGATGGCTTCAGAGACTTTCTATTTCCAGGAAAGCTGACAAGATGATGAGAAAAGCTCTTAATGACTAATATCTCATGGCGGAATCTTAATTACCACAGAATTCATAGGAAGTACCTGGTAGCTCTACAGATGATTTGATTAGAAACCACATTTTAAAATCTCTCCTGGATGAGTCAGTTATAGCATCCTTTGGGAGCCAAGTCTGTGTGTAAGGTCTCATGCCTGCAATAAATCTCAACGTTGAAGAAAAACAAAATTTCCTCAACACCTGCATTTTCAATGTCTAGCCTAAACAAACAAACAAACAAACAAACATGCCACTTTTTTCTTGACTAGGCTAAGACTAGGCTGGAGTTAAAATGCTTGTCTAGTTGCTATTTCTTGTCATTTGTCAATCACTATAGGTAGAGATCATGTAAAATCCCATGATATGATATATTAGATGCCACACCATGTAAAGCCAACCTCTTTATTCACGTATATACTCAGCAATCAACAGCCACTGAGCCCCTGGCACAGCTGTTTGCTAAATGCTAGAGCAGCAACAGTACCGAGCAAAACCAAATGTAGTGTCTTGCCTACTTGAGCTCACAATTTATTGGAGCCGATACGCCTAAGCGAAAAGCTACCCAAATAAGTATAAAGGAGCAGATACTGGGTCAGCGATACAGGCAAAGCATGACATTAATCTGTATCACTCAGAGAAGCCTGGCTTTCTGAGAAAATGGTCATTGGGCTGAGGTATGGAAGAACAGTAGGGGAATGATTTAGTGAAGGGAGGCCAGGAGAAGGGATGTGAGAGAAGGTGGGAATTGTATTCTGGGAAAGGGAAAAGGAAGCACAAAGGCCCGCGGGCAGGATGGAACTGGAAGATGGCATGGCTGGAGAGCAATGGGTAGTGTGTGTAAGATCTATCTATCTATCTATCTATCTATCTATCTATCTATCTATCTATCTATCTATCTATCGTCTATTTATAAATAAGCTCATTGTAACTACCCTGTGTGCTATGTACCCAGATGAAAAAAATCAGACAATAAATGTTAAACAGAACAGAAAGGTTGGAGTAGTTTAAAAGAGTCTCAAGATGTAGGCTGGAGTCTCGACTGAGAGAAATTGGGATGGGGGTAGGGAGTGGTAGGTAGACGACATTTAATTTATGTTGGAGGCTCAGAGAGCACCCGCCGGAGGCGATGGTGTGTGAACTGAGAACTGAAGGGCCAGGAATTCCTCGTGAAAATCAGGCAAAGGGAAGTGAAATCAAATGATGCAGCTCAGGACGGTAGGGGTGGAGGTGCATGAGGGCACCTGCAGAAGGTGAGGTGGTAATGTAGGTGGAGGCCCAATAATAAGAGGCCTTGAAAGTCAAGCAAAGGAGTTTCAACCCCAAGAGCACCAAGGAAAGAGGTAATGGGGGACGCTGGGGAGTGTTGGGGCCTCTGGTGAGCGGGAGTGGACCTGCCCAATGCAGGTGCAAATTCAATGTATACATCACAGCGTTGGCTACATAAAATCTACTTGCAAGTCTTTACCATCTTGCCTTGAACTGGAAATGCTTCCTGTGAGGATAAGTGGACAAAAGATATTTTACTTCAGTAAGGGAGACAGGTGTGCGACTGTGTGTGTACATGTGCATGTGTGCACGTCCAAGTGTGTACTTATGTGTGGAGAACATGAGTGGGGGGAGAAGCCTGAGAAATGGGTTCCAGTTTGGAACGGCCTCTGGATCTGGGGTAAATATGCTCTTTAAAATCCCTTCAATGGCCAAGAGAACGTAAACTCCCCAAGAGTTCACACCCCTTTATTTCCAGACACCCCCCTTTTCACACTGACATGTTCTCAGCTGTCACTCCAGTCAAAGTAGGTCACCTACCATCTCACAAACATGTGTGGCTTTCGCATCCGGGGTTGTTTCATCCCAGGCATCAGCAATATCTAGCTTCTCAAATCCTTGCAGATATCACCTGAAACATTACTTCCAGGAAACTTCCAGATCCCGACTGTGAAGGAAGCCCTTTCCCTCTGCGCTCACATGGAACTTGTGTACGTGGGACCGTGTCTGAGTCACGGGCCCGACACAGGGTAAACAGATGTTCAGTACCTATTTTCAAATGAACGAACAAATACTATAATATTTGTGTTCATCTTTTCTTTGTACTTGGAGTGAGATCTCAGGAGGTGTCAACTCTGCAGCCCTCACAGTGCATGACAATTAAAGGTGCTTAGTTCTTATAAGGTTTACAATAAGATGTAGGTGCTTAGTTCTTGTAAGGTTTACATGAGTGAATCAATAATTGAGACTCAACAGAAACCAAATTTGGTGACATCATCCAATGGTTTCAATTGGCAATGGAACTATTTCCCTGGGGGTAGGTGCTGGAAATGTGCGGGGTGTTTCTGGTTGTCTCAGTGGCTGGCGGGAGCTCAACTTGCATTTAGTGGCCGAGATCAAGAAGGACAACTACCCTGCAAATCAAGGGAGAGTCTGGCATGACAAAAGCATTTTTCCACCTCAAATGCCATCTGCACCACTTAGGAAGAACTGCCCACTTTAAATGATGTTGAAAGACGAGAAGATATTTTGAAGATAGCAGGAGACCCTTTACCTCTGGGGAAATTAAAACAAGAGAATGTTGTCCTAATGGCCTCTCTCAACCCTGCCCAGCCCTGTGATACTAAAATCCTGGGGAATGTAAAATCCAGGCCAAACGGTCCAGACACAGGAGACCCACCCCTTGGCTCATGTCATGCAGGGGCAGCCTCAGAGATCCCTGCTCCCAGCAAAAGGGCTTAGGGCTAGACTGTGCTTCTTCTGGCCAGGACAGTCGGCTGCTCCTCTGCACATATTTCCTCTTGGAGAAATCACTCAGAGGAAATGCACATATCTATATTCGTCACATAGATGCTATCACAAGGCATGCTACTAGACCATCCTAAGGGATTTTCTATTATGTGTCTTCTAACTAAGCCAATAGCAAGAGTCAGCCATGGAAAGCAAAGCATTAAATGTGTGGAGGGGAAGTTGAGGTGGCGGCAGGCATGAGGGGGCAGGATGTCTGAAAGGAGACGTGACCGACCTCACAGGACTTTGTGAAGCCTCCTCCCCCTTCGTTATGATGGAATTGACCACTCCCTCCCTTACAGTACATCTATATACTTTTATATAGATATAGATTGATATAAATATTACATTTGTGTAATAAATATTTGATATGAATAATATAGCCATATTCTTGGTCACCAATAATCTTATGACAAACATTTTATTTTGATGGTATTATATATGATTTTATATAGTATTAACAATTATTAATATCAATATTATTATTGCCCATTATAATATTATTAGAGTAGCAAATTTTTTATGATGAACAATGATCGTGTATCTTCCCTGATAGTCCTGAAGCTCCCTGAGAACAGTGATAATATTCTATTTATTCCCAGGTTTCCAGTACCTAGGAGAACACCTGGCCACTTCCTTCCTTATACTTCATATACATTCCTGTTTTGTTTGAAAGCACATATGATTTTTTTTTAAAAATTCCATCCTTGACACAATCTATAGCTCTTAAGAGCAGTCCCTATATTGTACTCACTTCTGTGTCCCCAGAACCTAGCTGAGTTCCACATACTCCGCAAAATTTGACTGAATCAAATTAAACTGAATCGGTGAGAATAAATCCAGCACTGGAAGCTCTAGTATGAATCATGTCAATTATGCATGATGGGGCTACTGAAAAAATATACCGAAGAAAAGGGACTAACAGAGCTGAAGGAATAAAGGGGCGCTAAGAAATAGCGCAGGAGAGAAATACAGCTGCCTTGGAAGAGAATGAGCTTCTTGATGAAGGAAGTGCTAAAGCAGAGGGTGGAAATCTTGGCAGAAGAGATTTAGAGACTCAGCCACCAATACAGAGCAGGCGGACTTGTCCAGAGACATGCGATTGGAAACATCCCAGGAGCTGATGGAAACATAAAGTTTTATCTGGTTGCTCTAAAATGCAGATTCATTCACAGAGTCTCCGGAATATCCTGCCCTACTAGCACAGTCCAGTTCAACATACTAGAGAGACACTAGGGATCAATAGAGAAATAAAATATATTCCATGCCTTCAGGTCATTCCTAACCTCCCTCTTCCTCATGATTATATAAAACAGGAAATTCTTTCACTTAGATATTTTGAGTCAGATTTCTAAAACTTAAAATCAAGAGAGTCTGGGCTAATAAAGGCACCTACTGTTGCTTTCCCCAACGTATCATTAAAAAGAAAAAGCTTCTGATCTCTCAAAGGAATTCTAAAGACAATCCACTGTTTTGAAGAGAAGGGTCCATTAAATATTGTTTCCTTCCCCTTCCCTTTATAAAACTTCTTGGAAGAAAAGATGATACAGGAACATTTGTGACAACATGAATGGATCTTGAGAGTGTAATGCTAAGCGAAATAAGTCAGACAGAAAAAGCAGAGAACCATGTGATTTCACTGATATGTGGTATATAAACCAAAAACAACAAAAGAACAAGACAAACAAATGAGAAACAGAAACTCATAGACACAGACAATAGTTTAGTGGTTACCAGAGGCTAAGGGGGGTGGGGGTGGGGGGTGGGAGATGAGGGTAAGGGGGATCAAATATATGGTGATGGAAGGAGAACTGACTCTGGGTGGTGAACACACAATGGGATTTATAGATGATGTATTACAGAACTATACACCTGAAGTCTATGTAATTTTACTAACAATTGTCACCCCAATAAATTTAAAAAAAAAAAAAAAAACTTCTTGGAAGGCTACTAGTAATTTCAAAGTGTGTTTGAGAAAAGTTGATTGATTGCAGTCAGCAGTTTAGAAATGAGACCATTTTAATTGAGATCATTGATTGACCAGGATGCTTGTTCTCAATCAACAAGAAGCAAGCAGAGCTGCAGAGAGAAAAACTACTCAGGACTCTTCGCTCTGTCCTGCCACCAATGGCCCTGTCCTTTGAGACAATGATCACAATTTGACATGGCCTCTCCTTGGTTCTCATTCTGAGTGACAAGAGGAATCAGTGAGCGTAACTGATTCCAGCCAGTCCTTTCTCCACTCCACAGGGGGGAAGATAACAGTATTGCCTACCTGGTTTGTGTCTGAGTTTTACTGTCTGTCTCTCTGAAGATACAGAGTCTTTGTGGCAGCAGTGTCTCTTCCCTGTTGTGGCCAACACTCTAAACGTCAACAACCATCTTCTGCAATCATGAGAATACTGGCTCCCTGTTGGCTTAATGATGTCACATTATAATGATGACAGTAATTATAATCGCAACCTGGGTATACATATGCTTTCCATGGAGAATATCAGGAAACTTCTGTGTCCCCTTTAGAACTTCATGTTTCAATTAGTATGTTTACAATGAAAGCCTGTGAAAAAATTACTCAACCAATTCCAGCGCTAAGTAGTTACAGTCCTCTGATCATTCACATTTCACAGGGAAGTGAAATACAGTCAGACTCATAATGTTTAATCTCTGGAAGCCAAATCTATAAGAATGTGCGTCAGAAAGGTCTCTGGTCAAAGGATGGATAGTCTATAACATGTTAACAAGCGCCCTGCTTTGGCTGCAAGTGATTTACCACATTCAGTCACATTTATCTCCAACAAAGAGAAGTTGGGGATGTTCCTGATCATTTAGGCTGACAACTACGAGGGCCTGAAAAATAGTATCAGTTGAGCACTTTATTCCAGACATTATGCCACGACTTTTATAAATATTATTGCATTTTTCACCACAAAACTCTACCCATTTTACAGATGAGGACACGGAGGCTTGGAGGGACAAACTGCCCAAGCGACTGATGATGGAGCCAGGATTTCAAGTCCAGGGTGTGTGCTCCCCACTTAATAGAGCGAGTGCTTCTCTGATTTCCTTCACCTGTACTTGGTGCATCCCTCTAACAGACCAGTTCCTACATGGGCTGTCATTATTTCCTTAAAACTTTGCCTACTCCACCAGTTTCTAAACTCTTAATTTTGCTAATCTCTCTATGTAGTGAACATTGCTTGGCTATCAGTAGGAATTCAGTAAATGTTTGTACAGTAATGGAATAAATGCATGGAAGGGAGGGAGGGAGGGAGGGAGGAAGGGAGGGAAAGAAGGAAGGAAGGAAGGAAGAAAGGACGGAAGAAAGGAAGGAAAGAGGGAAGGAAGGAAGGAAATGAATAAAGGAATGATCAAACAAAAGCACCTAAAATGAATAGTTTCTTCCCTAGATTCTTATTTGAAATCTTTCCTAGAGGTTTTCTAATTTGCTTTTTCCCAGCTGCCCTGGAGACAATGTATCATAATTCACTGAACTTTACAGAATGGAATTCTGGGCAGGTCCTTTAGGTACAAACCTGACTTAGGCCAAACCCTTCTCAGAAATGCTCATTATGTAGGGAGGCAGGCAGGAACATAGTCATGTGACTGCAACTGGTACGTGACAAAGGTATGCGAGAAGAATTCCTTTGAGCAGAATTCAGTATTTGAAGATTTCACAGAGCAGTTAGTGCTTGAGGGGGGCCATGAAGAATGAGTAGGTTTCCAGAAAAATCAGTGTTTCATCATCAGAAAATTTCTTTCTTTCTCTAAGGTTTGCATTTTCCCTGCGTACTCCTCAACATTTCTCATTGGACAGGAAAAGGATTGAGAAACACCACGACAGCAAGCACTGTCTATGACGTGCGAGCGGAGCCAAGGTGACATGGCTGGGAAGAGTCCACATCGAGGCCCTGCATTCTGAGGTTATCAGTGAGTTCCCACAGCACCATGACTGTTCCTAAGAGCATCTCTGTATTACTGAGAAACAGTCTACATTCCTTACCACAGTGCACTCAGCGACTCCCCCTGCAGAGACCAGCTCTTCCTCCTGTCAACTGTGAATGGAAGTAATTTGTTTACGGTTCACACAGATCCTATCAGGCCAGGAGGAGACAAGGAACCACATCTTATCATCCCATCTGCCCCTGCCTTTCTGTGGTATCCATGCCTGTGTTATAACCATGGAACCCAGACACTCGGAGCAAAACAGACGTGTGGGCTGGCCATATAATCCTCTTGTTCCAAACTCAGGTCGCCCTGGGTGGAGAAGTGGCCAAATGAGATAGCATACGGTTAAGACCCAAGGGCATGATGAAACAGAGGCAAGCAGGGGCAGGGAGACCCGCAGAGAACTCACGTGCACTTGGGGATTTGCCCACAGCCCCAGAGCCGGGGGAGAAGCTTGAGGGTTGAGGTGTCAAGCCAAAGGGTGTTCATGACAAGAGATGACATTGATTTATCCCCCAAAGCTCATCAGATCCCAACTGGCACTGTATTGACGACCACAGTCTTCGGTCTCTTCATACTTCATGAACAAGATGGTCTTGGTTCTCTCCTGCATCCTGACAGGTATGGGTCTCATCATCTCTTGTCTAGAGTGTCGCAATAACTTCCTAATGGTTTTCCTTGCTTCTGCTTTTTCCCACCTCGACTCCATTCTGCATGTTACAGACAACTCTACCCATGACCGTGCCCTTGAAACCCATCACTCACTCTCCATCATATACAACAGCTCTATCCACAGAATTCTCTGGGATGATAAAAATGGTCTATAAATGGCACTGTTCAATATGGCAACCACTAGCCACATGAGTCTATTGAGCACTGAAATATAGTCAGTGCAACTGAGGAACTGATTTTTCCTTTTGTTTAATTAGTTTATATGTAAAGAGCTGTATGTGCCTAGTGCTATCACGTTAGACACTGGGAACCGGCAGGACAGTGTCCAAGATCCTCAGCCTGGCACTGAAAGCCTCTTAGGATCGATCTAGTGCCACTCTACAAACCTGTCTCGTTTCTTTACCACGTTTCCAATTGCATTTCCCCACAAATAAACTAAACTCTTTATTTTAACCTCTATGCCTTTGCTCAAGCTGCTCCCTCTAATCAAGCATCCTCTTTCCCATCATCTACTTAACACATTTCTATTCAAATTGCAAGATCTAAATTAAATGTCACATCCTCTGGGAAGCCTGTCTAAACTTCTCTGCCTTACATAATGAGTCACCCCCCCACCCCCAGCCCCGTGTTCCCAAAGCTCACTGCATCTGCCTCTATTAACGTATTTATCACATTGTATTGTTATTTGTTTACCTGGGTCTCTCACCCACTAGTCTGGGAACTCCAAAGGGCAGGAAGCCATTCTTATTCATTTCTGTAACCCTATACCCAAGGTAGTCCATGTTGCTTAATGTTTGGTGAACATATGCAAGCCTGCAGAATGAATTCTTCATTTAATCAATCAGTATTTAGCTCAAAGAGCAACCTGGACTGACAGAGACTTTTGTAAACTGTTGTAACATCAAAGCCACTGAGGCCAACCTGTTATGTCAGGGACAGTTTCATATCCATGCAATGATACATCTAGTTAAATGGAGGGTCCACATAGAACTCTCAAGTCCACTTTAAATGTGAAAACCCTTGGACTTGGGTGGATGGTGTGCTCAGGGTTGGGAGGTGAACCTGGAAGAGGCTGGAAACTGCAGATGCCTAGGATAAAAAGCCAGCATCCTGAGGCGTCTGCATGCTCAAGAATTTTGAATAGTTCCTTCAAGGTGCCTTTAATAAGCCAGACACAGAAAAACAAATATTGCATGACCTCACTTCTGTGAGGACTACAGCAAACAAACAAAAAATAACCTTATTATTCTTTACTTGAGAGTGGAGGAGGTGCTGCTGTACAACACAGTGCCAATGGTTAGCAATACGGTATTGTGTTCTTTAAAATGCATTAAGCACACAGATCTTATGCTAAATGCTCTGACCACGCACACACACACGAGAATACAAGGACATTTGTGGAGGTGGTTAATACGTTTAGCCCCCTCATTGGGGCGATGGTATCACGGGTTATGCATCTGTCCAAACTCAAGAACACGTACACATTAAATGTGTGTAATTCTATTTTTAATCAAGTATACCTCAATAAAGCTAAGTATCTATCTCAAATAAAAGTGAAACTATACTAAAATAAAAGGGTGGGAAGAAGCACTGTATTACCTTCTCCTCTATAAAGAGAACTATTTTTGAGCTCTCATGTGCCATGTTTTATTTATGTTATCTCTTTTGACCGTTCTAAAAACCCGGTGACATTGTTATCTACCTTCTACAGATGATGAAATCTGAGCTCAGAAAAGAGAAATGATTTTGCGAGCTCTTCCATATGGTGAATGAAGATCGGACTAAAACTCAAACCTACTTCTAAAACACAACTCCCCAGTTGCTTTGTATCTACAACTGGAGATATCACATGGGAACGTGTCTAATTTATGTTCTGAGCCCCCTAATGCCTGAAGAGGTTTGATATGCTCCCAAAGTGTTCAGGAAAATGAGAGTTGAAAAAGCCCACACAGTTACCCGTTCTGCCCCCCGCCCCCCATTTCACACTTGGGAAAACTGAGACCCAGAGAGAGGCAAGCACTAACTCAATAGCGGAGCGAAAACGGAGTTGCTAATCTCAGGCTGGGGTCTTTCCAGCTTGTTTTAAGGTTCATTAAAAAGATGAGCTTCTGGTACTCTCCCTGCTGTGCATCACTGTATTAGCCAGGCTTTCAGACACCAGCAAGCACATGCCTTGCTGGCCTCAGGGTGCACTGGCATGGGCCTTCCAGAAAGCACTTTAGCAATCTGCATCAAGGGCCTAAATTTGCTCAAAAGAATTGACTGAGTAACTAGTCTCATTTCCTGGAAGTCATCCTGAGGAAATCATCCACAATGTGCCAGTACAGTTGCCTGATGACCCTGGGATCAGAGGAAGCAGAGTTTGCTAATTATTCCTGCCAGTGCACCAGAAAACTCCCAGCCACAAAGGTGTGGCTGGCACGAGTGGGTCAAGATAGCCTCTCCCATGAAGCCTTACTTCCTCGGCCAAGGTTTTTAGACAAAGTGCATGGAAGGTTATTCCAGGTGACTGAATAAGCCAGACCTGACTCTTGTGCAGACTTTCCATATGGATAAGAGAAAACCTACCAACCCCGATCTTCTGAAGTTGGTAATAGCAATAGATGACACTCCTGCTCCACGAAAGCTCCCTCTGATGCTTTTCTCCTGCTCTCTGAGTTTCCATCTAAGTAATATCAAGGAAAACAGGAGTATACGTTACAGCTGAAGAGCTCACCAATAAACTCTATTTCACGAGAAAGAGGAGAAACCACAACGTTTTTAAAAAGGCTTTTACAGACAAACTGTTTCTAAGCACAACCACGCTCCTGAAACACTCGATGGTCTTGAGATGCAGGATGCTGTTGGAGTTTATCTAAGACTTCAGATGCTATGAAGACTGGCCATTATCCTTGCCAGACAGGCTTGTCCATCTTCCCATCAGTTGCAAGACATTTAATAAAAACAGGCTGCGTTAATTCATGCTTGTTTTATGGACTGCTCCACAGGGCCTCCACTGGGTAAGCCTGCAACACCCAGCCGTGCATGGCAAATGGCTAAGCAGATGGTTTCAGTTTAGATAGTGGCTGTCAATGGTTTGGTGCGAACAGCTCTTGCAAACCAGCATGAAGTGAGCAGATTGCATGGTGGCTGGGAGAAGCATATGTAATTGGAAACAGTAGCCACTTACAATGGGGGCACATTTTCAATCTTGATCAGAGTGGCTCCAGTTTGGAAAAAGAACACTGATTAACCAAATGTGTTTTTGGCTGTGATGAATCCATTATTAAGAAAGTTTGGGTAGTGTCTCAAGAGAGTGCTGGGCATGGCTACATGAATCAAGAACGTCTGGGTCCCAGAACTAATCCTGTTCCCTGGAGACTGGGAAGCATTGGGAGAAATCGGGAGCATGCTCGGAAAAGCCCCGTCAGTAAGCTGGACACAGCAAAGCTGGAGTTCTGGTGGCGGAAAAGGTCAGATAGCTCAGGCAAACTGCTCAGGCATGGAAGACCAGAAACGGCATAGAGCCACATGGGTTCTTTGGGGAAACAGAGAACCAGTGTGGGTGATTTGGGGAGACCTCACAGACAGACGACATGGAAAGTCTGCAACAGATGGTGCAGCCATGGGTCCAGGGTGAGATTAAAGACTGTGGGTCTTGAGGGGAAATAGTATGGGTAAGACAGAGGTATTTCCCAGAATGACTGTGAAATGAAAATATTAGCTGGAACAGTTACAGGGCAAATGGACCACGGCAGGGGTTGGATCGCTGACTCAGAGCCACCTTTGCAGAATATGCAACTTCAATATTTATAAACATTTCTTGAGTAACTCTGAGCACCTAGGCCCTGAGATATGCTGAGGACACAAGGATCAGAGACAGGGGTGACCCTCCGTGATCTTTTTCTTTCTTTTGCCTGTAACTCCAGGTCTTCCTTGGCTCCATCAGCATCTCTCTAGGAAAGATTCCGCTGCCCTCTATGATTGTATCAAATTCTCCCACTATTCAGTGCGCTGAGTTGTTACCGTTCCTAGCGTCTGTAAGCTTTAGTTTTTCATATATTGCATGATGATTTGATTAACTCCCTTTCTAGGCTGTACGTACCATGACATTCGGGAGCATTTCTGGGTGTTTTGTTTTCCCCCTCCCATATTTTGTATCTCTCAGGGAATAAGCACACAAGAATATTTGCTTAATTAATGCATGGGTGAGTGAAAGGGCAATAAATGATTTCTTTTCTCAAAGTTCTCAGAACCCATGAAATAAACAGAGTTATAATGCCGAGGTAGAAGGAAGTGCCAGGCTCGGGGCCCATCCCAGGCCATGGGAGGGCAAGGAAGGCTTCCTGGAGGAGATGACCCTTGAGTTAAGGTTTGATACTTAAGGTGAATTTGGCTCAGCAAAGCTGGCTGGAGGGCTGGGGAAACTTGATGTTGCTCCTGAGAGATGGAATGAAGCTGCTTCAATGCTTTCTGCCCAATGCTCCAAAATGGAACCAGTATTGGGTGTCCCTGGCCCAGCTATGGAGTGTATGGGGTGGAAAGGCAGGGGTCCAGATAAGGCCTGGACAGGATAGAGAACCAGGCGGTGTAGGTACATCAGTCTTTCTTGGGGAAAATATTGCCCCTCTGTCAGAGTGATTGTAAAATTGGCAGAGCCGGACGCCTGGTTGCTGGTGTCATGGGGGCAACAGAGAGGGACCGGGCCCGCCTGAGCCCTCTGAATCCACAAGACTTGACTCTGGCCCACATTTTCCCACAGTGGCCTATCCTGGGCCTGGCACCATCTTTGCTGGGTGTCAGGAAGGCCGGCTGCCCAGCCCAAGGCACTCTTGGCACGGAGGGCTGGACTGCGGCCGCTGCCCACAGATAGCCTGGCTTTCTGTGATAGTAAGGTGCTATCTCCTTGAGTCAATTTCCTCTGGTGATAACACTCACTCCATGCAAACAGCCTACGTGAAGGAGCCATTCTTTTCCCTGCCCATTTCCACAGCCTGGCTCAGCTCTTTTGACAAAACATGGGTTGTTGACATGACAAGGTCACCTAGGAGTTGTGAGCCACACGTACACACTGGACTGAATCAAAGGAGGCTTCATGCCATCTGGCCCAACACCCTCACTGACAGATGAGAAATCCGAGGCCGAGAAGAGGAAGGGACTAACTCAATGTCCCACATAAAATCACTAGCACCTGAACCACCTGAGACTCTCCCTTCAGGTGCTGAGTCCACAAAGGAAACGATACAAGAAATAAGCCAGCATCTGAAACCCGTTTCAGAAAAGTAAACAGTTAGGTTGGGTCTTTATAGTAATCATACTATTGGACACTTTACCATACCTAGAGACCCAGCTGCGTGACTTCAGGCAAGTTGCTTTACCTCTCCGAATCTGTTACAGAGGGATGAAAATGACCACGCTTCTCACATTGTCCCTGTCCTTGAGAACTTCAGTTATCTGGAAAGACAGTGCTCCAAACCAATCATGATATGAATACAATTCTAGAAATGTGTACATGGTCCACAATTAGTCCAGGGGATGAGAGTGTCTGGGAGTACCAGAGAGGGCTTCTGAGAGGAGGTGACACTTTTGCAGAGTTTTTAAGTAGTTCATCACGTAGGTATGATGGATGAGCACTAAACCATAAGAGGAAGTGTACACCCAAAGGCATGTGGGAACTCCCGCCACATGTTGTGATTGGAATAGCAACTGCCAAGAAGTGGACAGGGGCTGTAGCGTGGGGCAAAAGCAGGAGTTAGACTCCAGATTGTGAAGGGCAGGAGAATGGTGATCAGATCTGAGACGAAAGCAATCACTCTGGTACATCACGTTCAACACGAAAATAATCAAGTCAACAGCAAGTGAAGTTTACCTCTCTGAAATTGGCCGTAAAAACTAAAAGATTCATTGTCAACATATCTTATGTTTCCTTATATCTAAGTTGTCAATTTGAATTGTATTGCTTGCATAGTTTAAGTTGGGTATAATAGTTTTAAAAGAGCGACAATTATAAGGAGTTTATAACTACTTTCATGCTTGCATATAAAGAGAACCAGGTCAAGTTTTGTAAAAGCTCATCTGGAATTTGCTACAGAAGATGGAATATTTGGGACTGGATTGGACTCAAGAAGTCCAGCCAAGAGGATGTTGCAGGTGAGAAATGGTCCAGTTGTCCAGGTAAGAAATAGTCCTTGAGACAGAAGAGAGTTTTAAAACGCTGGCTCCTGTTCATACGCTCTGGGGACGACTTCAGTTTCTAACTCACATTATTAGTATTTAACTTGGCTGAATAAAACCACTTCTCAGTTTCCTCTTCTGTAAAATGGACATAATAATACCATGGAGCTACCTCATTGGATGACTACAAAGGTTCATAAGAATCCAGATGAGGTACTTAGCCCAGATTTTGGCTAAAGGATGTGTCCAACAACACCTGAAAATGTCACAGCAAACAGCACCAGCAAAAGACAAGGATTGGACCAAGGGTGATGTAAACTAGACCGTCTTAGCACATGTTGACACATGATTTGGGTGTGGAGGGCGAGAACAGAAATTGGGGGAAGGGGAATCTTTAGGATGGAAGCCCCCGAGAGCTCCGGCGTGCAGTCAACAGGGCCCTGTGGTCAGTTCTGTTCTGAGCATTTCTCTGATGCTCAGCCTGCCCTGTGGGGATGAGTGTGAGGGATCTTAGCACTTACAGCCATAAGGTGAAAAAGGATGCCTTCATGTCTGCAACTGGGCCTCGCCTCACAGCGTCATTTACTGACGGCTGCAGGGTTTCGGTTAGAAGACCTGAGCGTCAAGGCTCCTCTGCCTTCTTTTGAAAAGTGAGCACTTCCCACGGCACTGCTTTGGTCAAAGTAAGACATCCCTCAATAACTATTCCTACAAATCTTCAGATCTCCCAGGCGGGGGCTGGATATTTTCCATCCACCTCTAGTTGCTCTCCCTGTACGCTATACCAGGAGGGAAAGACGATTACAAATGTAAATTACAAATTGGGAACAAGCTCTTTTCACATTGTAACATTTAGAAAAAATATAGTCAAGGGGTGCTGTCATTCTTAGCCAGATTTCACAGTTTTGAACCCTCCATGTTTGTCAAAAATTGTTATTTCCTATAACTTCAATAGACTTGGGGAAATGTTCCAGTCTACTAGCTTTGCTGAGGAGGAAAAGTACATTGTTTTAACTTGAATATTCCTTTGTATTGGAGCAACATGGTGCACCTGGTCAGCTTAAACACCGTTTCCAAAGAACTGAAGAAGTGCAGGCTAGTAGAATTTGAGAATCCCTAACATGGAAATTAAAGAATGGATTTTATTCATTCATGCATGCATGCATTCATTCATTCATTCATAATGGAAGAAATATTTATCTATCTTTAACTTTTTGCCATATCCTGTCATCTGTGCTGGGGATACAGCAGTCAGCTCAAACCAGAGTTTAGGACCTTGGGGACCTGCTCCTCCACTACGGAAGGCAGGGATTAGTCAAATTCAATTAATAACAGCACAATTGCATTTAACATTGCAAGTGGGATAAGGGGAAGTATGTGCAGCTGTACGAGTGTTTATTAGAGAAATTTGATCTTCTCTGAGGGGTTTGAATCATAGCCCTACCACTTTCTAATCACATGACCTTACCAAGGAACTTCAATGTCCTGTGCCTCAGTTTCTTCATCTGCAACCCATAGCTCTGCCTCTCAGGAGTGTGGTGAGAACTATAGGAGACACAGTATGAATATGCCTGCACAAGAATGGGCTATAGTGAGTGCTCAGTAAAGAATCGCTTCCTTTGTTCTTGCTTCCTTGAGGTTATTAATACTTCAGATGAAAACCAAGTTCTTTTCAAAATTGTCTGTTTTGAAATTATAGAGGTAGGAATTAGTCTATATTTTCAGGTTGACTACCTCACAACCAAAATTCCCACTCTGTCTCTCTGTCTCTCTCTCCCTCACACACATCACTCTAGGCCTGGGCTCCAGGACCAAGAGAGGAGGAAGGCAGGGTAGCACTTGGTCCCAACATTTGGAAGCAAACCCTTGACACGATGACGAAGGCAGTTCACAGCACTCAGTGCTGTTCCCCTCTACTCACTGTCCAACGGTTCTCCATGTGAATTCTACGACTGGCTACGTGCCTCTTGGGCAAGAAACAGGAGTGGAGCACTGCTGATACCTCACCAAAGCGCCTCCTCTCACTCACTGGTCACTCAGATACTGAACAAGGGAAAAGTCATTCTATGGTCACCAGCCCTGAACCGAAGTGGTGGCTATAAATCAGCTCTTTCATAAAATGTGGACTTAACCAAACCGAAAAATGCCATGCATGGAGGAAAGCACTGAAAAGAAATACACCAAAGGTATAAGAATGGGAAATATGATTTTTTTTCTCCTCCTTTTACTTCAATACATTTCCCTAAACATGACTGATATTACATACTACTTTTTAAATGTGAAGGTAAAGACAATTACTAAAGAAATACAACTGTGAGCTCACTGATAGACTAAGTTGAGCAGATCTCAAAAGCACGACAGTGACTCTAGCACAGACACCCTATTCACTTTGCCAAAGCAAGAATGCCAACTCTGGGATATAATTTAGGTGGGGGCTTCTCTGACTCTCCCCCCTTTTCCTTCCTCTTTTCCTATAAATCTGCTCGCTCCTGGATGACCTAGAAATGCATCTTTTATTATGCTTGTTACACCTCTTTACTGTTAGAATATGAGTTCTTCAAGGCTGATAATCTTGTCTTGGTCAGGTTTTGTTTTTTCTTTTTTTCTTTTTAAACCCCTGTACCTAAGGCAACGCATCTACAAAATAATATAACAGTAGAAGGAGTAGAAAGAGGGAAAAGGAACTAGTATTCACCATCTATGGACTAGGTCCTTCCACGGGCCATCTCATTCTGTCTTTAGAACTAACAAGTTAGGCGTGTGCTATTAATACTTTACAGATGACAGAATCGAGCTCAGAGAGGCTGTGCTATAGATGGCTGACCGCTGACACAATGTGGCATGAAACACATTTATTTTTTACAAATTGAGCTGTTCTTGGATATCTTGCAGATCATGCAAACATAAGAGGCAAAGAGTTCAATAATAAAGGATAGATACGTTAAATGCTTTGGGGGACTGGGCGGCAAAGTGGGAGGAGTCGGGGTGAAGTCGAGACTGCCTGTCTCATCCACAGGGGGCGCCCGTGCTCACTTTTCTGACCTCTTGAAAAGATTATCAGGGCCTGATGGTGGGAAACAGAAATCTGACTAATCCTGAATCGCACTATTTTTCTTAAGAACACTTAACAGAGTTCTTCCAAGTTCCTAGGAGGAATTGGAAGTTGACATCAGAATCTCACTGACTGACAATGATTACTTGGTCTAGGTATTTATATTTAAATTAATAATATAGACGCATACATCAATTCTGAGTCCCACCTGTGAATTCGGTAACCCTCAACTGATCCTTCTATTGTCTTCATAAAATCCAGGGTACAAATATGGATGTAAACGAACTTCATGCCAGATCAACAATTCCCTTTATACCTTTATAAATGAGGATTTTTCTGCCCTTATGTCTCATATTAGCTGAGACACCAAGGTTTCCAAATCAGGTTCTTCCTGAGTCACTCAGAATAAACCCAAAGAATGAGGACTTCCTAGTATGATTTTCAGCCTTCTCACTGAGGTCAGCTCTCAGTCTTGGCTTAAAGCATTTCATTTTGTTTGTAAACCACAATCATTGAATTACTTTGGAGGAGGAGAAATAGTTGAAGGTCTTACAAGATTTTTATCAAGTACAGTATCTTCTAATCAAGTCAGTGGACACATGGCATGTGATTTTGGAAAGTAAATATGATTTTTAAAAAAAATGATGTTGTTTCTTTAGAAAATAATAAAACAGTAAATAACACAAGCTAATCAACATTGTTGTAAGAGAGTCAGATTCTACCATGGTTTTATTTACTTATCTATTTAATTCAGGGAAAGTTCTGAAAGCAATAGAGATTTAATGCAAATTTCTGCTTTTTCTACATCTTTGCATCATTCAGTAGTCACTGAGCTTCTACTGTGTGCCAGGCACCACTCTAGGCATTCAAGAAGGGTTCAAATACTGGCCCCACATTATTATGCTTACAACATATTGAGGAAGTAACAGAACCAGAATATATTATAGAAAGTACCTGGTCAACTCCTAATCATCCTTCAACACAGCTCAGCTGCCACCATATCCAGGCAGTTTCCCTTCATCTGAAAATCCAGTAACTCATTTCTAATTGCATTTATTAGTGTATATACTACACTATCTTAAAATTATTGGTTACATATCCATCTCTCTACTAAAGCAAGCACTTCCCTCAAATAAGCACTTTTCTTTCTTTGGAACAGAGGGATTCCAGACATAAAGATGAAAAGAATAGACTTTTCTTAAACGTTGTATATGTGATAAGTGTGTTACGTGAAGAGGGAAAAAAAGCCACAAGAACCATTAAGGGTATCCATTACGGATAGTGCAATGTAGGGCTGAAGTGGAGAGACATAAAGCATGACAGAGGCTGATAAATCTTGGCGGTAAATGTAAAAATATATGGAATCTAAAAGCAAAGGGATTTGTTGTCATGTATTTGGCTTTGGAAGATGCAGAAAAACTGTAAACACTTTGGCAATTCTAGATTAACCGAAAGGGAGATGAGAAAATTGAGAACAGGAAGATACATTTAAGTTTAGCAGAATAACTATTTCAAAATAACTTGCTGGCTTTCTTATTATTATCACCAAAATTCCTCCAGGGGAGTTTTATCCTTGTATTTGTGTATCCACAACACTCCGTACAGTGCCTCACTCTTAGTGGCTACTGCATACATCACATTGAATCAGACATAGAGGCGATGATATAGTGTATAAAGATGATTAAAATAAGATGGTAAGAAATGCAGGGAGTACAAATGAGGAAAAATTACTTTGAAAAGTAAATAAAGATGCTAGTTAAAGATTATTTATTGTACACATGCATTTTCCTCTATTTCTGTCTCAAAATTCCATTTGAATAGTTTAGAGTCTAAAAAATAAAGGCAAACCCACAAGAATAAAGAATAGAGGAGAAAACAGAAATGGTTTTTTGGAAGATGGGAAGCAGATGGGAACTGAATTAGCAGACCCAGTAAAGCTGAATTATATAAGCCAGCAGTAGAAAAAGCTGCAGAATCCCCAGGCTTGGTGGCATTTGGTATCTCTGTAAAGTGGGTTCAAAATAGGAGGATTGATTGGAAGTATATTAAAAATCACTGAGAAACCCCTACCTTTAACCATGCAGCTAAGGAACTGCTATGATTACATCCTGGCAGACTACTGGAGGTTTTTTTCTCTTAAGAGGGTAAAACATAAAACAGTACATCTCAAGATTGGAGAACATGAACAGAGTTGAAAAGTGGATAAAAATGTACATACTGTATGTTGTTATTCAGACTTTCCCCTCACATAGCTTCCAGGATGCAGAGATCTAGACTTATACCCTCTAGGCAGGAGGCTAGAGGGCGTTTCTGGGGAATCTGATTATTCTGAGAGAAAGAAACCTATAAATGCTAACATTAGAGTATGAAATGGCCCAACCAGATAATTCTACACTTAAGCCCAAGAAACATCCTTCCAGGTACACAGAACTTTTTAGTGTCCCAACTTAAATATGAGAAGTTTGGGGAAAGCACTTAACATGAAACACAGAGACCAAAATGAATAAGCAAACAAGAAATATGGCCAAAGCAGGGACATGAATGTTTCAAAAACTGTCATTATTGTTCCACAAGAGATTAAAGGAGAATTTGTATCAATGGATGAAGAACTATACATAAGCAATGAGAACACATAGCACATAGGAAAACTTTTTCAATGAAAACATAAATGAAACATTAAATGAGAGGATTTCAAAGTAAATCTGAGGAAATCATCCAGAAAGAAATATAAAGAAAAAAGATGGAAATAGAAGAAAATAAATGAATCATTCCAGAAGGTATAACATCTGAAAAAAAAAAGGAACTCAGGAAAAATATAAGATATAAAACAGAAGGTTAGACATAATTTAAGAAATAACTCAAGAAAGAAATTCAGAATTAAAGGATAGAGTTTTCAGGTTCAGTAGATCCAGCACAATGGGTGAAAACATACCCACAACAAATAAAAACACGCAGTCACAAAATTTTAGATCACTGGGAACAAAGTCAATCTCTAAAGTCTTTCTGAAAGAGGAAAAAAAAAAAGTTTTCATACAAAGAATCAAGAACTTAAAAAGTAACAGACTTTTCCAAGCATACCTAAAAGCTAGAAGAAAACTGAGCAATGTATTCAAAATTGATTTCCAGATGAGAATGTTATATCTAGACAAACTACCCATTAAGTGGGATAGTAAAATAAAGATATTTTCCAGTATTTTCAAACTTAAAAGGTCTCAAATAAAATGATTGACCACATACCCTCATTTAGAAAGCCACTTGAGAATGTACACCACCAGGAGAGAGAAAACTAAGAAAGAAATGAGATCCAGGGAATAGTGAATCCAACACAGGAGACAGACAATGAAGAGTCCCCAAGATAATGGCAAAAAAAAAGGTCCCAAAGTGTCTGTCATGCTAGAGCTCTAGAGAACAATCTGTTTACATAAGAGAAGTTCAGAAGATTTTGGGGTATTTCTTCAAGATGAAATCAATATCAGCTAATGTATCTGAATGTATTTAGAGATTTGTCATAACTTGGGAAGAATTTGGGGGTAATTTAGTGATATGTATATGGAAAACTAAGCAAAAAGAAAAATCTTTTGGAAAACTAAAAGGCTGTGCAGGAAAAGTAATACATAACATGGATCATCTGTGAATGCATTTATATAATCGTTTTAATGTAAATACTGAAAATTAATTGAACCACAATTAAAGTGTAATTACCTTGGACTAAAATGGGAAACAAAATGTCCCTGGATTAAGTGGAACAAAGGGTAAAATAGAGCCAAATCCTTATTTCCCAAATATGGAAAGAATGAGCTAAAAGAATGAGTGTACATTCTTGCAAGTAGAATCATTTGATTGTTTGAGGTGTACATATGAATCACATCGACAAAATGCAAAGTGAGTTTTTAAAAAAAATGAATGTATCAAGTTATGGAAAAAGGTAAGACACTAACCTCTACCTTCAGTTCTCAGGGAACTATTTTAATTTCTAAATATTCATAATCACCAACACTCTTGCTCTTTCCTTCAAGGATTTAAGATAGCCTCTGAGATAATGTAACGATCTTTTATTTGCCTCTGAGAGGTTTATAAGTCATTGCTTTTGCGATTAAAATTGCTCTGGAAGACTAAGCCTGGCGGCCATGTTGTCTGTTTGCCTTAGCGAATTTGGTTACAAATGCTGAGCAAAGACTTTGCCTCCCCGTTCTGTATTTGTGTTTACTCAGGCAGGCACCATTTGTGGCAAAGCAGATAAGATCTGTTCCCAGGCCTGTAAGGAGTGACAAGTATATTATTTGAACATGTGGGAAAATTATTTAAATAAAAAATGTACAAGATTATCGACATCCCTATCACTCAGTTTAAACAGGAACCAAATAAATGCCACCCTGCCATCATGTACTTTGCAGCTTATTCTTGAAGTATCCACAGAGGACAGGGAGGAAAGATGTTGAGAGGAGCTGAGAATTATTGGAGGTCAGTATGGGGAAAATAAAAACTACAACTACCATATAATGGAGGTCAAGTTTTAAACCAATATTATCTTATTTAATCTCTAGGCCAACCTTATCAGATACTTACTGGTATCCCTAATTTACAGCTAAGGAAGCTTAGTAGATACTTTACAGATAAGGACATTTCGAGTTTAAGGGAAAGAGCTAGGAATGAAATTTATGTCTATTTCTTATAAAGCCCAGCCTTTTAACCTTTGCACAACTGAGTGAGAGCTTATTCATTTTGCTAATATAGTAGGGAGATTTTATATTTGTAAGTATATGTACATACACACACACATTTGTTGAGAGATAAATATAAGAATAGAGGATTCTGGAATCCCGTTTTGACCTGTCGCCCATAGGTCCCCTTGCAGTTTCTAAGGGAAATAAATGTACCAAGGATAAAGCCCAGTCCAGGTATTGTTTTTGTGCAGCTTGGTTCTAAATATCATAGTCCCTTGGTTAGCTAGGCTGAGTGGTGTGGAAAATGCCTATTGCTTGGCTGGAGACAAAGCTGGTTGCCAGGTCTCCTCTAGCTATTTTTCTAACGAGTGTTGCGCTGGGGAAGCTTGTACTGGCTTGTGAGAGCCGATAGCTAAGTTTTCAGGAATTTTACAAGCCAGTTGATGTCAAGCTGGTTGCTTGAAATGGGGCGATGGTGGGAGTATTTACACCACAGAAATTGGCAAATGCTACAGATAGGACTTCTTTTTATTTTCTTTTCTCTTTTTTCCTTTTGTTGTTGTTAAACTTTTACCAGCACATGACTGCCTAATCTAGTACTTTAGCTCCCTGAATCTAACCACTCTTAATGCAGAGCAAAAGCCCGTCCAGGGAGAAAAATCTACTCAGTGCAAGTACAAAGAGCTTTTCCCAAAGCCTAGGTCTACTACCCCAGGACTTAAGGCAGGGCACGAGCTTCTGATCTTACTTGTATCCAATTCTGTCAAAGAAGGCTGAGGAGGAGCCATCAGTAAAAGAGAGGAGAAAGTCAAGAATGAGCCAAGACAGATGGCTGGATCACTTCCCAGAGCAGCAGACTCTCTCTGCCTCTTCTTGACTCAACTCCTTTTTCTGGCCTCAGATTTTAACCACTTTGCTCCTTCACACAGAAAGTCCTACCCTCAAGCACTGAGATCCAATACTATCTTTGAACTTTGCCCACCTTGAAGGACCTCCTTTTAAGTAGGGGACTTTCAGCTTTCCCAGTGCTGTAGCAACTTACTAGCTGTACAAATGAAAGCAAATCATATCACGTACTTGAACCGCACTTTTGCTTGCTGTCAAATAGGGTTTTAACACCACCCTTTCAAGGGATGCTGTGAGGAACAAATGTCAAGGTCCCTTATATGTCTACTTCCAAGCAAGACAAATGTAAAAGATTGTTACTGTCCGAGTTATGATTGTGGATTTCAGCATTTCAATCAGGGAAGATATCTGGAGATCAGAAAGACTCTAACTGGAATTATGCCACCCACCTCAGAGACTAAAACAGCTTATTTCATGAATCATGTAATGAACAGCAGGCTCAGGAAGATGACGCTCCATAACCAACACTCCAGAGAGCAAATGAGTTCTTCCTTCCATCCCCAACAATACGAAGAGGTTATACTATACTCAGACCTGGGCTTTGTGATGTAGTCCAACCATCACAGGATGTCACCCTCTGCTGGAAGCCATCTGGGAGGACAATGTCCCTGGACACCTGTGTTTTATCCTAAGGAAAGACATGGTTCAAGGTTTCAAGGGACCCAGATGACAAACCAGCTATTAAAGATTGATGAGGGAAAAGGAGTGGATGGGCCAGTCAATAAGGTCCGTGTGACTCACACACGCCTCTCAATATTGAATACATTGCTCAATTTTCTTCTAGCTTTCAGGTATGCTTGGAAAAGTGTGTTACAGGATATTTCACCATTTATATGGCCTGGAAGTGACCTACAAGTGACCTTCACTTTCCGGTAGCCAATCCCTAACCTTGAAAGCTCTGTGAATAATACATGGAGGAACTTCACTGCTCTTCTCATCTGTATATCACAGGTGGTTTGATGGTTCTGTTGATAACAATGACTGTTACACAGGTGCGGGTGTGTGTGTGTGCATGTGTGTGTGTGTGTGTGTGTGTGTGTGTGTACACAGAGCAGCAGATGAATTTCTGTTTTAGTTTATTGCTTGGGAAAATTTTCTTACAACCTACAACAAGATACACTTCCTCTTATTCTGATAGTGACAGTGAGGTTATATTCGGTTTCCTTTTATTATTATTATTTTTTTGTCTTAGCTAACAAGAGTCAGCTCAATTTTGTCTTCGTTTGTAGAAAGTGCCTCTGAGTAGAATTTTAAGATTATTAAATTTTCCCTCTTCTGCAAAGGCTTTTGGGTAGCAAAACTCTTATTGGAAATTTGGCAGAAATTGAATGAATAAATAAACTAAATAAACAGTGAAAGGATAAATTCACATATAAAATGTTCTACTGAGCTGGTCTCTCAGAACTCCAAATTTTATGTTGGATGGCTTTTCTGGACTGCTGCCTATTACAGTTGCCTAAAGTAACAGAAATGGTAGATACATATTTCAAATTCACTATATCTTAGTTTACCAAACAGTACCATTGGACAACAATGTCTGTACTTTTCTTAGTGCATAAAACATTGTGAGATTCCATAAGTGTATGTTTAAACTCCAAGGTTACACATATAACTTTTATTATACATTTTCTTCTGTGGGGTAAAAATAAACATCCTTGTTTCCTGAAAAAAAGAGACACTTTTTTTTTTTTTAATGATTAGTAATAAGCATGTCAAATGTTCAATAAATTTGCGCTGTCAACATGAAATTCTGCAAGGCCGGATACGAATTTTGCAGTAGCCTTGTGAAAGAAGATGGGTGTCACTTTGGTCAAACAAACCAACGTGTGTAATAAAACATTCTATGTTTGATAAGCCTTTTGTCACTAACACGTCTTGATTAAACCATAGTCATGCAAAACATGCACTTGGCAGCGTTAAAGCCAATATTGATAGTGACCTCACCTTGGCCACCTAGTACAGGAGAAATTTTTCTTTTTATTTGACTTGCTACTTTTTTTCATAAACATAGTTCTATACATATTTACTTTCTCACTCTCCAGCACCTCATACCCACAGATACTGGAAAGAATCAGGCTGTCCCACTTCCTCAATATTCATCCAGCTCTAACACTCTTATTAATTCATAAGATATGGCATTCATGGGAACAAATCCACTACTGACAAATAACAATCGTGTAAAAAATTAACTTTCAAAAGCACTTCCTGTGGTATACAGGATGGCTTCCAAGACTAAGAGTATAATTGGATGAATAATATTGATCAGACAATACACACAACATGCACATATACACACACACACCCGTGCTATAAATCTGTAGATAATTTTCTCATTAGGTTGATCACTGAAGTAGTAAGATTGGTAAAAATGGTATCTATTATAGATTATAAAGGGGGTGGTCTTTTTGGACAGGTTATTGGATTCCATTTTTAATAATTAAGATTCATATACATAAATACTATACTTGCAATTTAAATCCAGGGCAATTAGGTATCAAGATGAATCTCTACCCAAGACGAGATTCAACTGTATTTTCCCCAGTATAATTTCAGGGTTCTATTGGCTAGAGGATTGAATGCCAATCGCTGTGCCTGTCACCGTGCATAATTTGTAAGCCATGGACAACCAGAGGTTATTGCAGGGGAGCCATAACGTGGAGAGGCAGTGAGATGAAGAGCTTCCCATTATCCCCTGTCCTATCACTAGAGGGACAACTATGATTCAAGGTGACTCCATGGAATGCAATGGATCCTTGATGGCCAAGAAGGTAGACAGCCTCAGACAGTACCCGGAAGTCTCAGGTACCTCATTTGGAAACTGCGTAGACTGTATACATTACATTACTGTGACGATCAATGAGAATGTGTGTAAAATGTTGGGTACCATGATTGGTGTATAGTAGGAATTTAATAAACGCTATTTGCTTTCCCTAATTAAAGATTAAATTAGCCCCAGCACGACTTCTCAGCCATCTGTTAGACAAAAGATCTCTTCACACATGATCTTAGTACAAAAGGCACAGAGGAAGGACTTTGAGAACCTGGGCCCTGGCTTCAGATAGCAACCTTTGCGAGAATCTGGCCAGCTCACGTCTTCTCTTTGAGTTTGTTTCCCCGTCCCTAATATGTGACCTCGACAATTACACCTATCCATCTGGTGTGGTCATTCTGGGCCATTCTGGGTTCCTTAGCGTCTTCCCTAGTAAAGGGTGTTATTGAGGTGGCTATTATGGTATAATAGTTCTGGCCCCAGGAGAGTCCCTTAAAATGATTATTTACTACAAGGAAAATTAATATACAAACACCTTTATCCCCTCAGAATACTTTCCAGGAGACTTGTGATGAAAATATGTAAGTCCTGGGAGCAGGACAGCAGAACCTAAATGAGCCGAAGTCCGCTGTCTACTTAGATTTGTTGTTCATATTCATCTCTAGTGCTCTTCCTGGCAAATTCCTTCCATACCGTGGGTGTCTGATAAACTTCTGTGGGATTAAACTCCAAATTGCATTGTAAGAAAAGGAGATATTCCTTCTTATTCCTTTCACGCTATGTTTGATATCCCTCCCTCATTCCCACACCCAGTGCCTGACCCCTTAATAAATTTTACTGAAGAATATTAATTAGCATTGGGCAAGTAGTATAACCAGGTTTATACATTAATATGATCATTTGGGTGGCAGTGCGGAGTAGTCCATGAGTCACAACTGTCTGCCCAGTATTCCACTGAGCACTCAGGGTACAATGAGGACTCTCCGAAGTCCCTGCTTTCAGGGAGCTCATGGTCTCCTGGGAGAACAGCTATCCTCAGATAACGTGGGGGAAGGAAACTCTGTAACTCACAATGCACTCCCTGTCTTCAGCAATGAAACTCACTTTCCAAGAAATGTCTTCCTAGATAACATGGTGTGCTGCAGTGGTCTGCAAAGTCTTTATTTAGCCTGGAGCCCTTTGCCCAATCGAAAGGTTAGGTGAAAGCAATAACAAAACTGTTCAGGATTAGTAGAAGTAGTTCTGACAGGAGTAGGATGAGGAGGCAGAAATCTATCCTTCCATGATGCAATTGCAGGCGTGGCTCCCGGGCAGCCTGTGATTGGCTGCGCCTATGGTTGCTCCCCACTGACAAAGGCACTCCTGCAGAGTAGAACCTGGTTGAATTTAGTTACATCTATCACAACCTGCATTCTTTGACAGACTTGACATTTTTATTCTTCCCATAACAGCCCCGTAGACTGTATCTCTAAGGGGAAGTCATTCTTGTCACATTTGAAAGGGTCCTTTTGTCAAAATTCTGGAAATATTTTATGCTGTCCTCTATATACTGACATCATCCCTTGGTTAAATGTCCCTCCTTCTGGAAGACCTTTTGTCATTCCATAAAGTGATATGAATATCCTGTCTGAGTGTACCCCTTACTTCCTGAACCTTTCACCGTCATAATATCCTTTATATTTTATTGACATTTCATTTTTTTAAACTTTGAGGTAGACAAGGAGGGAGCCATGTATTGAACATGTATTTCTTTGTTCCTGGTACTTAGTACATTACCTAAAATGTCAAAGGCACTGAAGTATCCCTTTTTCATTGAATGCTCACTGAGTGACTAACGAATAAATGAAGAAGATAATGACAGCATATTTAGTGGTCATCATCCAGACTGCTTTAAAATTTCTCGACTAACTTTGGAATTCAGAAGAAAGGAGCTGAGCACTGTGTATGTCTTACTGATTCTTGGCTAAAAGTTGGGGGATGGGGGGATTTTCTTATTGACATTTTACAGATGAGAAAACTGAGTCCAAGATCACACTTTGAGTCAGTGGAAGCGCTGACATTTCAAATTGCCTCTCTTGGGCTTGAGGCTGTGTTCCTTCCACTCATGACATCACATTGCCTCCCTACTGGTGAGTGAAGAAATAACAATAGCCCGTCCACTTGTGTATTTCTTGAGTGTCAGGGCACTTTCATAGCCAGAGCCGCCTCTGTGTTGGCATGGCAGCTGTAACTTGGGGGGATGTGCTGAGCCCTCTGCTCTGTAACAGAGCCAGCTGCAGAAGGCACGGCCAACAGCTTCCAATCAAAGGAAATCCTGAAAAAACAGCTTGAGGGATCTACTGTGGATTCTCCTGGTCACAGTCCTTGGCAGTAAATAATACATGAAAAGAGACCAGCTCATGCCAAGGTGGACTTCAAAGAGGGTGGGGCAGCAGTGCTGGAACCCTGCATTTGGCGTCTGTGTTGTCTGCCCATTCCAGAAGTTAATTCACAGAGAGTGGGATGAAGGGAATGCCTCCCTCCCCTACAGCTGACTCGTGGGAACTGTGAGCCTGCATTAACAGGAGGGAAGACCAGCGTGCTAGTCTTTAAAGAGCATTTTCCCAGCTCCAAGCCTCAGAGCTGGGCCTTGAACCGCTGCTTTGACATGTGTTCTTAGCTCGTCCCAAGCAAGCGCCAACACAATAGCCTTCACTGATCCATACAGCAGGACCGAAGGATGGAATCCAAAGCATGAGCCCTGAGAACAGAAAGTCCCAGGGCTCGCTCTGTGCAAGTTGCCATGAGCTCCAGCCATGCATCCTGCAGCCAAGGATGGGTGGCCCCTGAGCAGGAAACTCTCTGGCAGCCTCCGCTGCGTGCTTTGCCTGCTGACAAGAGCACACCCTGGCCTCAGTTATTGCCCTTATAAAACAGCTCAAGGAGGATGTGAGCCAAATGTTTTAAATGTGCCTGGAAGAAAAATGTTAACTATGAATCCATGTGGTAGAAAGTACAGTACAACTGCAACAACACGCCGTGCTGATCACCGCGGAGGGCCAAAGAGGGGTGCAGCTGCTACCCAGCTTTCCACTGGCTTCCCCCTTTCTCTCTGAGGCAAGTCGACTGGAGCAAGGGCTGTCTTGACATCCACTTTGCAATGGAATCTGAGAAACGGGCGCTTTTGTGGCTGTGAGTAGAGAGTCATTGAATTTTCAGAATTTTCCTAACCAGGAGAGACTGTACTAATCAGTTAGTTTGCATCTAAATAGAGGAAGAAATTGAAGTCCATAGATGTCACCAGCAAGGTCTAGCCTTTCTTATTAACATTCATTCTGCGCGTTTCCAAGCCACACTTTGCAGAACAAAACTAATGTGGATAGGATGTCTTCCATGTCCAGTGCCTATGGCTACCAGATACTGCCCTAGGTATTTTCCCCACATCTTATTGAATCTCCAACGTAGTCTTGTAATGTTATCACTCATATTTTAAAGAGTAAGACACACAAAAAACTGTAGGTGTTCATGCAAATTGTGTGCCCGGTAAGTGCTGGAACAAGCATTCAAACACAAGTGCCCCTGACTGCAAAATACATGTTCTTTTCACTGTAAAATGCCACTCAAATGGCATAAAAGGTATCTGCTATATTTCTGGGCTATTGACATGCATGATTCTAATATTTCTAATGAAGATTAGAAAAACCTCTGAGTAACTCCTTGGGGAGAAAACCTCCTTTGCCCTACTTCACGGTGAAATGCTGGCAGCATTACAATTAATATAAAGAAAAGGACAAGTAGAGCCATCTGTGACATTAATACTTATTATTTTTCTGGACAACACAATAAAGCAAGAATCAGAAAGATAAAGTACGAATCCTGGGGAAAAGGATATAAACTTATTATATTTTAATGACTGACTATATTGGGTAAAACAAAAGAAAATAATTGAAAAAACTACTACGACTAATAAGAGAGCACAGTAAGTTAGGCAAAAGAGATTAAGAATAAAATCAACAACTTTTCTAGATAGCAGCAACATCCATTTACAAAACATAGTGGGAAAAGATTGATTATACTCATATTAAAATATACTCCTAAGTGGCTTTAATAAAACAGTATGATCTATGAAAATGAAACTTCAGAGATTTACAGAGACTGAAAAGAAAATTTTACAAAATCAAGACAGATTTAAAGTTCCCAGATGAGATGAATAAACAAGAATGCCAGATCTTCCTAAATTAATATATAAGCTTATCATAATAATAGTGGGGCTTTCACATTAAGAAAAATGGTTGAAAAATTAATCAGAAGAGAAAGAATATATGAGTAACGGAGCTAAAAACAAATTTAAACAAGAGAAATATTTTGCCCACTAAAACATATGTAATGCTACTATAGTCATTAAAACAGGATCATATTGTCATAAGACTAGACAGCTATATCAGAACATAACAGAAAGTTCTAGAACAATTTAAAAATACTATAGAACTTAATATATTATAACAATGGAAGCAGCAAAAGTCAATGCAGAAAAGGTGTAATATTCATTAAATGATACTGGGCAATGTGCTTAAAAATCTGGGGAGAAGTAAATCTTACTTGATCCTTATTTCACATCTCTACCAATTCAAATTCTGTATGTTTTATAGATATATGTGAAAACAAGGAAAACAATTATTTTTAAAAAAGTGAATATTTAAATTATCTTAAAAATAGAGCATAACTCCTAAATATAAAATAAATGAAAAAAATCACGAATAACACATCAATCACCAAATATTAGACATTTTTACACAAAATGTGTAAAAAAAGTAGAAGAGAAGTAAGAAATTGGAAATGCATTTTCAATAAATATAAACAACGGTTTAATATTTTTAAAAACAGTATTAAAATACTTCTTACAAATCCTTTTTCTCTAACACCATTAGCATAAACAGAATGGCAGCCACACAACAGCCCACTTTCACCAAGTGTTTTCATCTAGTTGCTCTGCATCCATCATCCCATCTAAACTTCACAATGTAGAGTTGGGGTTTTATTCAGGTGTACAAAGTGAGAATACTGAGGCAAGGGGTGGTTACGTGATTTGCAACAGGTCACACAATTAAACAAACAAACTAACAAAAAAAACAACTAAACCAGACACATCTGTCTCTTAACCTCTCAATTCTCAACATGATCCTGTATAAAAGTGACCAAAGGCAATGATATATTTCACAAAGGAAGAAATGCGTTTGAGCAAAAGTAAATGTTCAGCCTGCGAGCAACCAAAATTATATAAGACATACCATTTTTAAGTAGCAAACTGACTCCCCCCAAAAAATGAGAAATAAGAACATTCAGTGCTGGTGAGGGTCGACTTCATATAGCTTGTAGAGTCAAAAATGTATACAATCTTTCTGGAAGGGAATTTGGCAAGACGAACCCAAAGTCCTCAAAAGGTTCTTACCCAATAACTCCACTTCTAGGAATTTACACTGAGAAAACCATCAGAGGAACTCCTAAAAATGTTTTCACTCAGGAGGAAACTCATTGCAGTTTACAACCAAGCTTACAACCAAGAACTAAAAGTAAAGTTAGTTAAATTGTGGAACATCCAAAACATGGATGTAGTAGGCTAAATAAAACAAAAAACCATTCAGGTCCTAACCCTCAGAGCGTGTGAATGTTACCCTACATGGTAATTGGGAATTTGAAGGTATGATCTTGAGATGGAGAGATTATCCTAGATTGGGTACAATGTAATCGCAAAGGGAGCAAAGGGTCAGAATCGTCGCAGGCAATGTGACTACGGAAGCAGAGGGAGAGGAAGCAATATGATGATGGAACCAGAGGTTGGAGTGGTGTAGCGCCACAAGCCATGGAATGTAGGCAGCTGGAAAAGGCAAGGAGACAGCTTGTCCCCTAAAGCCCTCAGAAGGAGCACAGCACTGCCAATGCTTTGATTTTAGCCCCCTGAGAATGATCTAAGACTTCTGACCTCCACAACCATGGAACAATACATTTGTGTTGTTTCAAGCCACAAAGTTTGTGGTCATTTGTAACAGCGGCAATAGAAAACTAACTTTAGTACTAAAATACCATTAAGAATCACATTTTCAAAAATAAATAATAATATAGGATTGTTGTCGAGATAAATGTATTTGAAAACAGGATTATAAAGGTTGGTATAAATGTTAAATCATAAGTTTCAATCATCACCAAGATTTAACAGACATAACATTTCAAAGTGAGGTACCAAGTGGAGATGAAAATTTCTAAAGGAAATAGTTGTATGTGTAAAAAAGTTACATGACTCTTTCATTCCTCATCCACCTCTAGAATATGAAAATACCCAGTTTGAGAAGTTAAGAAAGAGGAATCAGGGCGAATTTCTTTGGAGAACACTATCGCTGTGGTGTGAGTAACTTCCATGTGTGTCCACAGAGTGTTTAAGTGTGTATGTGCTAGTCCAGGAGGTGAATGCCTGAAACTCAGCTCAGACCTACTGAGAATAGTTTCAACAGGACCACCCAGAAACTTTATATGTCTTTCTTGAATTTGGGAGTCCCACAGTAGAAAGAGCCAGCCTGGCTAGCTCTTCCGGTGGTGGGAGTAAAGAAGAGATTGTTGTGTTCCTGGCTGGCAAGCACTCCTGCAGGAGCAGAAGATGTGTGTTTCCCATGGAACAAATATCTAGAGGGAGAGAGAGAGAGAGAGAGAGAGAGAGAAGCAGTGTGGGATTAGAGTCCTATCCCACGGGATTCCTAAAGGGTAGACAATCCCCACTACAGAGCAGTTGAAGGTAGTACTGGATTACTAGGGACTGAGAAAGGAGTAGACATGAGCTTGAGAAGGAGAGCGCATCACCAACATCAGGAGAACTTCAGGTAAAAGGTCTGCGGGAGGCCTGGTGTGGGGGCAAGACTGTCTTGAAGAACACATTTGAGGTCAAGGACAGCACCAACTTCGGACATCTGCCTGGTCCCGGGAGTGGGAAGCCTGCCTTGGACAGTTCCAGTCACAAAGAAACTTTGAGCTCCTCCCCTGACTTCAACCCTGGAAGGGTCGGACATGGACAAAATTAGGCATGGAGAGCAAAACCTGAGAGCAGAAGCCAACCACACCCCCTTTGCCATCTTCTGGTTTCCTTGTGGCAGCCAGCTTAGCTGGGCAAGTGGGGAAGACAATTTTAAATCAGTTTTGATTACTATAAGGGCCAGGGAATTGTAATTTTTGAATGGCAATCGTGTTTGCTGAAGAAGGGACCATCGGCTCTTTTATCACTTAGGCATAATCAGAAGAGTCATAAGATTGCCCAGTGTTTCATTTTAGGGCAGGGGAAGAACTATTTCTTCTAATTAATTTCAAAAGGACAGTGGAAGAGATGAAATAATTTTGCTTTGTGATTGTATCTCAAGATTTGTTCTGTCCAAGATCCTGGTTACATTTTGTGTTTTATTTTTGTTGTTGCTGTTGTTGTTTTATTCTTTAGTGTGTAGAACAAAAAGAAGAAAAGAGAAGAAAAAAAAAGGAAGAGGAGGGAAGAGGAAGGGAGGGCAGAGGAGGAGAGGAAAACACCAGAATGTTAGTAGAGTTCTTTTGGGTTGGTTAGGTGATGCAAGAATTTTGTATTGTCTCTTCTTTCCAATATTTTTACAACTTTATAATCAGACCAATAATGTTTACATGCATCTACCCTCCTATGCAAAAGATCCCCTTCTTGGTGTCTACATAGCATGTGACATTATTAAAAGAGAGTTCCAAAAAGGAAAAGTCTTGGCCATATGGGACTGGAGGACCTTCTTCACTCCTAAGTATCACAGTTTCCGATCAATGTGTTACATAACCTTCCTGTACCTGATATTGTAGAATCTTTAATTTTAGACTGATGCTTCATTATAGAAAGAACCCACACATAGTGGGCTGGAAGCAGTCAAACAATAAAATACTGATGGCCAAAAAAAAAAAAAAAAAAAAAAAGAGAGAAAAGAAAACAATGAGCTGGCAGTTTTTAGCTTCAATTCATAAAATCAGGGTGGCATTGGTTAATGGGATACAGAAAAACCCCAGAGAGACAAGAACTTGTGGATACCAGAGAGAGAGAAAGAAGAGTCTTCTAAGTAACCCAGAGGGTTAGAGTAACATTTTTTATTCACACCACTGCAACTACAGAGTGTGCTTTAAAGCACAAATGTGAAGAAATCCAAGCAGGAGCTGAAAAATAATTTGGGAAATCCCTACTTCCAAAAGGATTCTTGGGATGGTAAAGTGCATAATGCATTTCAAACCCAGCGCTTATCTCACTGTAGGTGCTTCATAAAAGTTAGTTTTCTTTTCTTTCCAAGCCCCCTCCTACTCCCCAGCCCCCTTCATAAACATATGGGCACCTCACTGGGGTGGTTTGGCACCAGATGTCTCATCTCTGCTTTCTTTATTCCATTTCAGACTCTTGGGTGAATTGTCATGCCTGATATGGTTGATTTCAAAGCCAAGTTTAGACGATGTGAATAATTAAAATCATGAAACTTAAACTCTCAAATGAAACATTTCTGAGTCCTGCACACAGAGGAAACTTGAACATTGAATTGGAAAGGAGAAGCCAAACCGCAGCCAAACGAAAAAGGCTACAAATCCAGCATTTTAGGTACCACAGAAAATTAAGCACAGCAGGCAGAAAGGCAGCAAAGTTTATCTTGAATCTGGGCCAAGAGTGAGCCAGGAGGAAAACAAACAGGCAAACAAAAACTCTGTAGTGAAATGTATTAACCAACTAAGATTCCGTGGATGCCAGTGCAACCTTTGAATTGATCCTGACTAGGTGATGGTCTGTCTTCCAGGGTCCCTGAGCAGATGAGTATTTGCAGACACAACTATGCAAGGCCATGCATTGTCTTTAAATACAATGGTAAATTAAAGGTCTTTGGGGAGACCCAGAATAGTTCATGGAGGGTTCTGTGGTTAGACTGGTGCCTATACTCTTTAATTCTGCAAATGCATGTACTGAAAACGTAACAACGATCCCTCCTGATAGGCATGCGGCTCTTGTGGGATCTAAGACCTCCTTCCATCAGACCAGCACATCCATAAGGAAAACACACTCACACTTCTCCACACACATACACACATGCACACGGACCCACGAGTTTCCTTCAGCCCGGCAGAGGCGCATGTACACGTTCTGACATGCCAGCACTGATACACACAAGGGCATACACGTGAAGTTCAAAAAGGAAGTACAGAAATTGAATGTTAAAAATAAATCCAAGAATTTCCTAATGGAGTTTAAAAAAAGAAATCTGAGGAAAAATCTGATCACAGTTTTAAGTATTTCCCTCCCCCCACTTTGGTTCCACCCAGTTTGTCAATGCACTTTGCAGTGTTTAGCATAACGGTCTCTGATGGAAAAATTCTAACACATATGTTCTGAAACTACATTTCCGGAAATATAACTCAAGAATCAGAGTAGGTCCAGAGGTGTTAGTAGGGTGTCCTATCTATTAAAGTAACGCCAACACAAATTTAAAATCAAACTAACTTCACACATGAAGATCATTATGTTTAGTGGCTAATGAAAAAAGAAAAAAAGAGGGAAGATCTAAACACAGTTGCCAACAGCCTCGCTTCCTTAAGACAGCCAGTGTCTATTGTATGGCCCACAACATTAGAAAGTCTATACAACAATATATGGAGTGAATTACTGTTCGAGGACTCACTTATTCAATTTCCTGAGTGTCTACTCTTTGCCAGTCTCCACTGTAGAAGCTGCAGGGTCTTCCCCCAGGGACTCACTATCCTATGTTGCACACTCTCCATCTCATTCAAAATATTTGTCCTCACAATATTTACCAAGGATGAAAAAGAGGGATTGCTATTTCCCCTACTTGGAAAAAGAGGAAATGGAAGTGAATCACTCCGGAAGTAAGAGGATTCAAAGGCATGTTGGAAGTGGCATAAAAACTCTGTTGGAACAAACTGTTCTTGCACTGGGCTGAGCTCTCTGCACCACGTGCAGTACAGAAATATTCACTTACCAGCTGGAAAATGGCCTGGAAAGTACATGAGCTGCCTTGTTAGGCTGAACCCCGATGGCTGCTGCAGAGCTTCACATATCCAGGACTGGCATTACTTTCGAACTGTAACCAACAGTTTTTCCTCCCCTTAATCAACCAACATGAAATGTTCTGTGGTTGGGCTGGCAAAACTGCACAGTGAAGCTGAAAAGGATGCTTCTGATTTCAGCCTGTGAACTTGCAGTGGCACTGGTCACTCTGAAGCAAATGGGGGTGGTGGCTGGAGGACTCTGCCTGGGCCTCATGCTCAGTGGGCCCCCCGCCCCACATTCTGGAAGAGGAAGCTAATGTACCTTACACCCCCTGTCCGCCTTCTCATGTGCTTACACAAGATAAACACTGCTGATTCACTTCCTAAGCAAGATTGCAATGAGCAGTATACATCACCAACAGTGTCTTCATTTTAGATGCTTAGCTACCATATTGTTTCAACATGGCTGCCAAAGCCACAACTTGACCACAAACTACTACATCTATACGTCAGCCATAATTCCATGCCTGCGTTCCAGGCTTGTATTTACAACTACCTACTGAACGTCTTCACTGGAATGTTCTATAGGCACCACAAACTCAGCACATTACAAACAGAAGATATTTGCCCCAATATCCACCTCCAACAACAAAAAAATCCAGATTCTGGAGAGCAAGATTTAGCCAACATTTTTCTGTAAAGTGCTAGTCAAGTTTTTGTCTCTGTAAGCCATATGGTCTGTGTCACAAATCCCTGACTCTGCCATTACAGTGTGATAGGAGCCATAGGCAACATGTAAATGAATGTGTATGGCTGAATTCAAATAAAACTTTATTCACAAAATCAAAGCGTGGACTGTTTTAAAACAGTCCATAAATTACCTACCCATAGTCACTCAAACCAGAAGCTCCTGTTATTCTAGACTCTTCTTGTTCCCTAATTTTTCACACCTTTCAAATCATTCAGTAAATCTTAACCAGTCTGTACCTCTTAAAAAGATTGCAAATCTCTTTTCTTTTATTCTACCACCAATGAATTTATACTAATTACAGCAACTTGTGCTATTTAGAGCATGACTGTTTTATGGGCAAAACCAAAGCGTAATATATGGCCACTGCCCTATGGTCTCCATTGTTTTTACTTTTTAATTCAGCAAATATTTACTGAGTTCCTACAATGTACTACACATTATACCAACCACCGAGGGGTCAGTGATGAACGAGAAAGATATGGTCCTTGCCCCCACAGAGCTTCTGAAAGTAAAAGGAATATTATTTTAAAGAGTATAAAATATCACAATCTCTGAAAGTGGCCTGATTCTGTCTGAGTGTCACAAAGTTCCCCAAAATTAAAAGCCAATTTTTAAGGAAGAACTTGTCAAACATTTATTGAAGAGAAATAAACTATATATATTCTGAATTTGAATATAAACCAGTTGCTTAAAGTAAATAATAAGTATTAAATCAAAACCATCTTACTTATCAAAAGAGTACAGCATTCTTTATCTTTAATAATTTCTGAAACACAAATTAAAGAATTTGGAGATAGTCTTACCTCACCCACCAGCACTTCTGAGTATTCTACATATCAAACTTATTAGTTTGCATCAATGGAAACTGCTACATAAATTTAATTAATCATAGAAAAGATCATGCTGTCTTATTAAATCATTCCCACTTTTGAATCATAACTCCAGTAGTCTAAATAAAAGGGTGAATAATATTATACAAACCCCTTTTTTATTGAAGATAGACCAGAGGACCTTCTAAAAAGGCAACTGGGATGTTTTGAGATGCAAAGTCATATTACATTAAGAGAAAATAGGGTCATTTGAGGCTAGAGAAGATAATAACTAGCAGGCCATACCACTTATATTAAAATAAAAACCTGAAATAGATAAATAGAGTTTGATATTTTATATATGTTATCATATATAGTATGTAATATATAACATACAATACACATAAATATCTATAAGCATATAATGTATAAATGTAAATGGAATATAATATATAAAGGATATTTATGCATATATAGCTCATATGTACATACTTATATAGGTATATATTATATGTACATATATTTTATTCTTATGTGTGTATATACTATATATACATATGTATTACATATACATATGTATTATATATATATATATATATATATATATATATATGTAGAGAGAGAGAGAGAGAGAGAGAGAGAGAGAGAGAGAGAGAGAGAGAGAGAGAAATTATATTTATCTTAAAATATAGCCCCAAGAATGAAAGTTCTGGAAGGGCGGTTCAACTCAAGGGAGACCCTTCTAACGGTCACAGCTGTCTGTAAAAAGACTGCCCTCCTAGGGAGGGAAATTGCAGAGAGAGGCTGCATGGCCTCCTGGCAGGATTCCATAAGAAGGATGCCAGCATTGGCAGGGAGCTGACCTTGCTGTCCTTGGACGCCCTGATGCCCTGAGAGCCTGAGGCCTGTAGAGACGCCTTTATGTATAGGAGTATTGGGTGTCTGTAGAGATCTCTTTTCCCCAGAAAGCAATGGCATGCAAACGAATAATGTGCCTAGTACTCCAATAGAGGAAGGATTCAGTACATGTTGTGAAATAGTTGGCCTAGAAAGTATGAATGCATGCTTAACACTCACAAGGGCATTTTTCATGGAGGCAAAAGAATGGATTCTCAGGTTCAGTGTGGGTTCCAAAGACATTTCCTAGCATCTGATCACTGAGAAAAGTAAAACAGGTAAGTGGATTGTGTTGGCTCTGGAATCACACTGAGTTCAAATCCTGCCAGCAAAATTGACTTGATGTGGGACCTTGAGTAACTTACTGTCAATGCTAGATTACATTTCTTTAATGTATTCACCGAGTCTGCCCTGCTGGAGTATCTTACTCCCTGCCCCATTAATGTCAGGCTTGGCCATGTTATTAGGTTGGTGCAAAAGGAATTGCAGTTTAAAAAGTGAAAAATACTTCCAAAAACCGCAATTACTTTAGCACCAACCTAACATTTGCTTCGGTCAATGAAGTTGAGAAGTAGCACATGTTCCTTTTCATTCTGTAGTTTTAAGAGCCATTGTATTTCCTATCATCACAATACTCCACCTGTCAGGACACAGCTAGGACGTAGGTAGAGGCTACTCTTTCAATGTGCTTCCCAGAGAAAAGAACCAACATTAACCTGCAATGCGCATACAACATGAGAGGAAAATAAAGCTTTACTGTTACAAATCAGTGAGATCCGGGGTTTTTACTGCAGCATAATTTAGCTTCTACTGTTTAATATATTACTTTAAAAACCACTCTGTTTACCTCTGTAACAGGAGGATGACGAAAAAATGTATTTTAGAAAACGGTTGGAGCAAATGAGTTCATTCATGGAAATTACTTCTGGCACAAAATAAATGTTACTAATCATCATAGCTGAACTACACAAAAATCCTGAGATTAACACACACCATTTCTCAACGCGTGTTTTCCAATTACTGCCTGATGTACCAGGAAGAATCACCAGTAAGAAGGAAGATCTCAATAACAGATTAATTTAGCAAGGCAGTCCTGAATCAGCTTTTATAACAGACATTTCATCACTAAAATAATGTGTGAAGGCAACGGGTATGAGAAACCTAGGCATCAGGCCTGCCCACTCACTAGGCTTTAGTTTCCTCTTCTTTGAGTAAGAGGGGGTGGGGTGGGCTTGCTGGTTTCCAACGCCCTGGCAACTTGTAAGTGCAGGAGCATTCGAGCAGAATATATTTCAACATTACAAACGATACATTCAGAGAATGAAATCGTAGAAGGCGGCCCTGGGGGACGTTTGTTTATTCCGGTTCAGCAGTAGTGGAAATTTGAATTCCAGGTGTCCAAGCAAAGTTCTGGAACCCAGAAAGGCTCTGTAACATACCCAGGAGATGCCCTTCCTTTCATGGGCTCCCAAGCCTTGCAGGGGATGGCAGGCAAGGAGCCAGTCCTCTGTATTCAGCTTTGTCGACATTTTGTGGCCGAGCCTTATGGGAAATCTGACTGACATGTTTGACAAACATATTCCACTCATTCGTGTCCCCAGAGCACTGGCCTGTGGGTAACAATCCCACACCTGCTGCAGAGGGACAGATCAAACTAAAAAGGCCTCTGACATCTCCAATTTTTATTGCTGTGATTTCATAGTCAGTCTCTGAGTTCACACAATAGCTGAGTGGCGGCTTTTTAGCCACACATCAACTTAGAGAAACCTTCCCTTAAGAACTTCAATTTAAAAGACATACAACACCCTGTGCTGCTAAGTTTGTAGTGAAAAAATTGCTTATGAAAATACTGCTGGTGGCAGTGTAAATTGATAAAAAACTTTTTTGGAAAGCAATTTTAGAATATCTACCAAGAACAGCAAAACAGTTCATTTCATTAGACCTAGTGACTCAACTACGGGAAATTTATTTTAAGGAACTAGTTCCCTTAAAGGGGGGGGGGAGGTGGAGGGAGGGAAGGAAACTAAATGCAAAACTAAATTTATCGCAGTACCTTCCATAATAGTGAAAAATTAGAAACAACTTTAAAGTCCTCAAATAAAATACTGGTTAAGTAAATTGCACCCTTTCCCTTCAAATGAATTTGATACAGCAAATAAAAATGTAATTTAAAATACTACATATTCACGGGCAATGTCTACGGCATAGCATTAAGAAAGTCAGCTCTAACACGACTCCGTGTAAAAAAGGAATGATTAACATGCTTGATTTACTAAAATGGCAAAAATAACTGGCTATTTTTTTCTTTTATTAATTTACTGATTTCTGGCTTGTGTTATTGGATACTCAAGAAATAAATCTTTAGAGGTAGAAAACATCTGAGAAGAGTTCCATCATTCTAGCCTTATATTCAGTCTATTCTTTTTTCCACCTCATTCAAATCTTGGGCTTGTGTATTTTCTCAAGGGAGAAATAAAGATTTTAGTACTCTATGTAAAGTATTATAGACCTGTGGGGTTTTTATGCATTTGGTGCTTTTTGTACTTCCAGTTTACTTGTAATGGTTTCTGTACTTCCAGTTTACTTAGTTTGAGCATTTTAAAAAATCCAATGCCAAGGCAAAATGGTCATGACTTATAAAATATATAACAGTTTTTTTGGTTTCTTTTTTCTTTCTTTTTTTACTTATGAAGTCAATGCCTTTATAAAAGAACCCTGGGAAATATCACACAGGCAGAAGGAACCATCAAATACAGGCAAACTGTGTCACATTATCTGGGGGTGACCATTAGTTTCCATTTGCTGTGAAGAAAGCAACTGTGGCCGAAAGCAATTTCACTGGCCCAGAATCCTCACAGGCCGGGCACTGCTTTTCCAGGCAGTCTTGTTCAACCAGTGTTTGCCTCCTGCAATTCAAGATCCCTTTTTCCCCTTTTCTGCCAATCCTCACTTCCTGAAACAAATCCTATTTCAGTTTGCAGCCGAGATTCCCATTCTCTCTGCCAAGAAACCTGTGAGAGCGATGCTTTTATCTTTGAAGGAATGTGCCTGTGCAGGAAGCCAACACCCATCAGAGTAACATTGACTCAGGTCTATTCAAATTTGCTAATACTCAGAGGAGGTGTGGCATGGTGGAAGGACTTTCTGGGTTACATACCATAGACAGGGGGATAAGATCTCAGCTAAGATGCTCCTTGCTCGGTTTTATCACTTTCACCAAAGCCACTTAGGCTCTCTGAGCCTTAGTTTCTACGTTTGTAAAAGGTTAACAATAATTTCAACCAAGCTGCCATGATGATTGAACAAGATAGCATATGCAAAGCATCTGACTCAGTAACACTCAATAAATACTATCTATTATTATTATCTCAGGTATTTTATTTAGCAAGCATAACTAGTGCAATCTACCTGTTAACATATGAACCAACCCATATGATCAAAAAAAAAAAAAAAGGAAAGAAAATGTAAACTGTATCATTGCTCCATTTTGACTTTTTATCCCCTAGTGACTTTTATTAGCCAGTGCCTAGCTTCTTCATATAACGTACATATGTTGGAAATTGCGAGGGCAAATAGGTAGAGAATGGGGAGGAGAAATAACAAGAGGGGAGGTATGGACCAGACAGTTCGTAATTTATCAATACAAGAAGAGACATAACTTGATTTTTATTTTTTTTTAAAATGATCATAAAATTAAATAAACACCCCTGTCTTTGTGACTTGAAGACATGTTTTTGATGGTTTTGAGGCACTTAACTCTTTTAGATGTCCATTTAATTTTGACATTTGAACATTAAATCTCCTCAAGAGGCATAATTGATGTATCCATAGATTTTATATGTAAATGTCCTTCATTCAAATCTCGTGTTGTGGGGGGTGAGAGGTGGTGAGCATTTCCCAGTGCATGTTTTCTTTATGACAAATGAAGGGAAATCTCCCTGTCCCTTTGGCTGCCAGGGCACAAGCACATAACCTAGACTGAGCCAAAGATACAGTCTGATCAGGAAATTAGAACTGGAAACAAGAGATGCCAAAAAGAAGTGAAATTGGAACGACTGTGGTGTCACACAGCAACTATGGTGTCCAAGGTCAGTGTCCAGTAGTGGCAGTCACGACCCACAGTGCAAAGCAAGGTCTAACAGCAGTGGGAGCCACATGTCATAGCTGCAGTCGCGTCCAACATTGGTGGTGTGTGGTCCTGGTCACGCTGCTATTGCTGCCTGGCTTCCAGACACTCTTTGAATCTGGTCTGTTTGCCAAATCCACTTCATCAAACTTCCATGAATGAACAAAAATTCTCTTTTATCCCAAAGGAGTTGAATGCTGTTGTTTACAAGGTCTGACAATGAAGTTCGCAAACTCATCCTAGAAAAAGTGCTACATACCTCATTGCTGAATATCACGCCGGTAACTTTAGAAGTACTCCCCTTGGGAAGCGATGCACTGACACCAGTGCCTAGTCCACCCTTCAAGGCAATTTTGGAACTCTTTTTCTAGCATGGCCATCAGAGCTGTTATCGTATTACCCTTGATGTCCTGAATGGCATCAAAATGTCTTCCTTTCAATATTTCCTTTATCTTTGGGCAAAGAAAGAAGTCATTGGGGGCCAAATCAGGTGAGTAGGGAGGGTGTTCTGATACAGTTATTTGTTTACTGGCTAAAAACTCCCTCACAGACAGTGCCGTGTGAGCTGGTGCATTATCGTGATGCAAGAGCCATGAATTGTTGGCAAAAAGTTCAGGTCGTCTAACTTTTTCACGCAGCCTTTTCAGCACTTCCCAATAGTAAACTTGGTTAACTGTCCAGTTGGTACAAATTCATAATGAATAATCCCTCTGATATCAAAAAAGGTGAGCAACATCGTTGCAACAAGTCTGCAAACTTCATTGTCACACATCATACAACCAAGGAGGCTGGCTGGCACACCATGTGTGTCCCTGTGAGCCATCTCTAACACCTGCGTGTGCATTCTCTGCAGATACTGCCTAACACAGGTACTTTATACATCGTCCTCAGCCTGGTCTCAGATTTCAGTCTCCATTGATCTCTCCGTTGAAAAGTGTCGGTGTTAAGGACTTCATTTAGGGGGGTACCAAATGGGTGATTAATTTTATATGTTGATCTTTAACCATAGTCATGCTTTTTCTAGACCTACTAGGGTATTTGACGCTGTGTCTCTTCGTTTGCTTTGCTGTGTTTTGTCTCTGCCCATCTGTTTATAGTTCCTAATTTCTACTTATAGGTGTATATATTATGTTTGGTGTGTACTAGGGTTCAATTGTATATACTAGGGCTAAAGCAAAATTCTATGAGGGTATTTGATGTACAACTTTGTTATACATTTGCAAATAGAGTCCACATAACTTTTGGGTTAGTTTTGTTTCATTTTTGTAGAATTCAGCTATGGTACAGTACCCACCAAGTGTGGTCACTCTGCCAGAAATGAGCTTAGGGCTTGCCCCAGTCAAAACCATAGTTCAAAATGTCTTGATTGACACGAAGATCTAAGTGACGTGTTTCATGAATGCAACTGAGAAAAATGACTCTTAGGGACAGTTTCTGAATTTTCTACTCTGTTCTATAAACTGGGACCTACTATCTACTCATAAATATTAGAAAGTAGTTCCCCTACTCTTAATTCTACACCTCCTGCCCCGACCCCTAACCCCAGGGAATAGGAAAAACTTCTCTGAGAAGTCTCAGGTTCTCTCTCTTCTCTCTCTCTCCCTCCCTCCCTCCCTCCCTCCCTCCCTCCCTCCCTCCCTCCCTCCCTCTCTCTCTCTCTCTCTCTCTCTCTCTCTCTCTCGTGCTCTGCATGTGCTTCCAAGTGGAAGAACAACTGGATCAGAGCCCGGAGGTAGCTCTGGAGACCTGAATCTCTCTGTTCTTACTTTGAGGACTTTCAGGCATTTGCTGGCCGTGTTTTCTTGAGGCTAAACTGGCTGCTTAAGTACATCTGTTTATTGAGCTAAGGCAGCTCTTTCCAAAGACTAGACTCTAGGACAAGGAGAAGGCAGCTTGCTGAGGCCACATTCTCTGAACTAGCATTACTAGCAAAAGAACAGTTATTTCAATCTCTATTTCTCTGACTTCTCTATCTCTCAATTGGTTTCAAACACAATGTGTATGTATACGTGTGATATATGCCCTGAGAGGTTGGAAGAAGCCTCGTGAAAGATTCAAGTAGTTTGGGTGTGTTAAACCTCAACTGTAAGTAGAACTGTGTAGAAGTCCTTCCAAAGTAAGGAAAAAATAAAGGTAAAACTCAATCTGTTCTCTTTTTCTCTGTAATACTCAAACTTGTATTCTAACTCCCCATATCATTGGGGTTCCAAGATGTCTTTCCTCAACAACATGCAGTACATCACTTATTTACATTGACTTAACACCTATCTGCACCAGGCACTGACGGTGCACACTAGATCTGTCTCTCAGAATACAAAGATGGATGCAAGTAGCAAGGGATGGGGCTGGGAGGGAGGAAAGAGCCACCTAATGAAGAACCGTAAGTAAAATGCTAAGGAATGTTGGCATAACCCTGAAGTTCTTAGCTACTTGATATCTCAGCCACCTACTATCCAAGCAAGTCTGTGACCTGAAGCATGGCCGCAACCTGACCCTCAGAGCGCTGGGACTTCACAGATGGCCTTTACAGGCCAATTAGTGTGAGGAATAGACCAAGTAGAGTGCTAGGGGTCCTGCCAACTCCAATCAGGACACTTCCACTGTCACCTGAATTGTATATTTACATGGTGCTTAAGAATTCTTCTGAAGAAAGGGCATTTCAGCCAGAACCAGATAAAAACCAAACTCTTATTCCTTAAAGATAAAACTACCAATTTACAACACGTCTATTGAGGACCCTTCTGCAAGTAGCTAACGGTAAAGACTCAATTTATTTTATATGTGAAAGTGTGAATCTCAATTTGCATCTCTAGATGTACAAGGAATAGCACATTTATGTCTTTTCTTTATATCAAATGAAAGATAACTCTGAGCTGTCACTCTACCAGGGTGGCAAGAAGCCAATCTCAGTTATGAGAGGTCGTCCCCTTCTTCCTATAAGGACATATCAAAATCTGGGAGCTTCCTTTGGTGCCCCCCAAACGAGATTCTCTAATTGCCAGTCCACCATGGTCATCATAAACATAAGCCTAAAGCAGCCCTTTCGAGTCCCGCTGCTTCCACGCCGGAGCTGTGGGACCCCTTGCCACTCCAGTGCTCAGAACCCTGCCTTCCTCACACACACCAGGAAGCCAACCACGCTCAGGTTTGGTAATTTTCCTAGAGAACAAAACAGGGCGGGGTGTGAGTCTGGGTTCATCACTGAACCCATAGCCCTTCTCCATCTCTCAGGTGCCATTCCCACTCTGGTCACATGTCTCATCTCTTCTCTCCATCAAGGGCACTTAGCACAGTGCTTTCAGTTAAGCCTGCAGGAAAAAGCAATAAGCAAACCAAGACAAAATTATGGCTTTCTAGTGGCTTCTATAGTACTTTCTCCATTGCAAAATTTCATGAAATGTGAAATTAATTAAACCCTGCTACCTGTTTAAAACAGAGGTTGGAGAAAACATAAAAGGACATCATTGCATGGTGATACTTCAATAATATAAATAGACGGTTTTGTTTTTAAATAACTATGTAAAGTGTCGATTTTTGTCTTTCTAATCGCTGACTCCTCTTCCTGGAAAATAACTCTGAATTGCCAAATAAATTACTTTGCTCAGCGTTTAGTCACCCTAAGGACGTGTGACCTTTCTCTTTTCCGTTTCAAACAGGGACAAAAGCCATCTGCCAAGGGCAGCCTTCACAGAAGCTTCCTGGGCAGAGCTTAATATTTGAGGCCAGACTCTGCAGTTTGGGAAGGGCTTTCTCTTTCCTTTGAACCAGGACTTTGACAGGCACTGCGTGAGGCCAGGTGACACCCAAAGTCTCTATTGTTATTCCAGCTCCTCACAGTCTTGGTGGGAACCAGCTGGCTCAGGCCACTATTGGGCTGGCATGGGGGGCTGAGGTTCTTGGCTGTGAGAAGGGGTGGGCTGGGAATGGCCCATCTGCAAGAGTGTAAAAACAAGAACTGTTCAAAAGCCCCATTAAGAGCCAAAGCAAACCACCAATACAGGCTGGGCAGACAGGAGGAAACGAGGTATAAGATAGCCGAAGTGACTACAACAAGACCGAGTGAGCAGCTTCAGAATGCTCACTGCCTTTCTATTGGGCTCGCAAGGGTGTGGGTTGGCTGTGAACGCTGCCGTAAAGGGATCCGATAGCTGTGGGGGGTGAGAAGGCCAATAACTCCCAAGACAGCTACAGCTTGGCTTTAGTCAGGGCTCAGGTGTCACAGGTTGTGTCATCTTGGATGTGGGCCACCGTAAACACTCTTGACCCCTTGCCCTACCCCTCACTCCACCAAATGGAAGTGGGGTGAGTTACCTTGTTCATGGGCCACAACCATGGACTTCAATTAATGAAGGCAATTCTCTCATATATCTTAACATTCCGTCTTTACAGAGACCAGTGGGAAGGAGGCCTGTGGCCAGACAAGTGCCCTCCCTGCCTTAAAGATATAGGCTCCAAGAGCAACATGCCAGAAGAGTAGAAAAAGAATAGCCAGTGGTTTCCAGCAAAACCCAGGGATGGAAAGAAGTGCCAAGATCATCAATAAATGGTAGGTGCAATATTATCACTTCACATACGACTTCGTTGGTCGTTCTGACGGAGAGGCTGCAAAGGCAACATTTGTACAAAGAACTCATGATTTCCAAAGAAAAATAGGAAGTTCACATATATTAACTATCTTCTCTGTGCCAGAGTCTTTATCTTTACATCGCCTCCTTTGGTCCTTATAACCCGCCTACAAAGGAAGCATCATCTCCATTTTCACAAAGGAGAAGATGGGTGATTTGCCCAATGCCGCTGTTTGGTAAATGGCAGAGCTGAGAATTAATGCCCAGTACTTGCTTTTCTTTTAATTTTTATTTCTTTTATTTTTAAATTACCTTTGACATACAAATGCCCAGTACTTCGGCCTCCCAATCGAGCACTCTTTCCAGTACACCACTCTCCAGAAGGAGACCATCTCAAGGGTGTTGACCATCATTTTGTTATCTACATTTCAGGTGTGATTATTCAAAGCAATCAATCCTATTGATTCGTAGTCACCCTTTATAAAAATGTTCTCATTACAACCAAGAACCACCAAGAACCACCTGGAAACACATGGACCAAGCTACTCATCATCAAGTCAAAAGAGGAGCTTATTATGTCTCTTTCACAGAAGAGAATGCGATTATATGGCTGCCTATTTATTCCTCAAATTCCATTTTAAGAGATGTCGTTACAATTGGTAGAGATTATTTTTAGAAAAACCCCAAATTGCTCCAGCCTTGGTCCGAGGTCAACAACAGGACACGGACGAGCAGCAAGGCAGTTTCGGGTGGTCAGCCTTCCCGTTGTGGGGTGTATACCCAGCAGCTCATCTGTAGCTCGCTAAGAGGATGGTGACTCATGATGTCACTGCTTTTTTTCAGCCTCTGGAACCACGGGAACACATGAGTTCAGAACAGAAAAGACTGTATGACCATCAGAGAGAGTTCTTCTACAGAGCTCTCTGATTTACGTAAAATTATAGGCTGCCAGAAAATCCCAGGAAAGGGTGTCAGCATTTTCCATAGGGGCTCAGAGAATGTAATTTTTCATGTGAAATCAAATCAGATCTATGATGGAAACATGAGGAGCCGAGGGGAGGTGATTCATTTAATTCATTCACTCATTCATTCATTCATTCATTCATTCATTCATTTTTCCTATACTTCAGGAGCATTTGTTTGTGCTAGCTTCTGGAAATACTGAGACTGCAATGAACAATATAGATAAGCAATATATAGTCCCTGCCTTGAGTGGCTGGGACATAGTAGGTACTCGATAAATATTTACTAAATGAGAAAATGCTCTTAATAAAGTACTGTAGTGTTTCAGAGAAAGATATTGAAAGGAAAGACCATTGGATTTGTGTTTTGAAGGACGAATAGGAGTTTGACAAGTATATGAGAGAAAACAAATCCAGATAAAGGGAATGACAGATACATAGACATGGAGGTGGAAAGAAAGAGTGTTTGGGTGCTCACCAGCATTCCTGTGGTACAGGATTGTGCATACATGGGGGTGGGTGAGCTGTGCAGGAGTTGAAGCTGGAGAAATCAGCAGGGACGTACTTGCTAAGCTAAATACCCTGGACTTATCCTGTAGGCAAAGGGGCAAGGAGGCATCCTGACCGACATATGTTGAGGAATGCGGTTTCAGAGCAAACATGGATGACTCAGCACAATCTATTCGCATTCCCAGAAACTATGCTCAGCCCTCTCCTTGTGCTAGTGGGTGGGCACGATGTCTCCAGGCAGGAAGACCACCCGCCTGGTGTCATTGCGTACACATCTGACTTCCATGGGGATTTTTCTAAGCCCCATAACATTAGAAAAGCTTATTCAGAAATCTGGAAGGCGAAATTCTCCCATGCTTTTTTACTCATACTTTTGTTCTTTTTTTTCCATTTGGTTCACATTCTTTTATTATTACAGTCACAGAATTACTTCTCTCTTCTGCTTCTTTAGTTCTCCAACAGAAAAACTGTCACCTTAAGTATCTCTTTCTCTGACTGGCAGATAATTCCACCCACACTTCCAAGTCCAGTCAAATGTTTAACAGGCATTCACCGGACGCCTTCAGGCCAAGCCCTGAAGCAGAGATGGGCCATTTTCATCAGATCCTCAGTTGAACTGTCCCATTCGCCAGTCTATTCCCACACCCCTCCAGACTCTCCTTACCAAACCTCCTGGATACCACTCCCACCTCACATTCACCTTGATGTGCTGTGCACTGAGTCAAACCTTGATTAAAGGTAGCAAACACATGAGTAGCAAGAAATGGAAAGAATAGAACAGAATAGTAAGTGTAAAGAGTAACAACCATTTATTCTGTGCTAACTCTGAGCCGGACACTGCTCTAGGGATTTTCATATTTATTAACTCATAAGGGGATAGGCAGCAGCATAGAGTCTCCAGCCAGAGGAGGATATAGGAAAGAGGAAGTTGGCTGCCAAGAGAGGTGTCAGCTCTCACCACTTCCTTTCACTATGACATAGCCCACTCAAGTCTCTGCCCAGTAATGGTCTCCCGTTGTCTTCCAGCCACCAAGGATTTTGTCTCTGATGCTTCTATTCTCATTCTTATTCCTCTTGCCTAACAGAATCTGGAAAGAAGGGGGAATCTGACCCATTTAAGAAGGTTTATTCTGTTGGGAAGGGCATCAAATACTCCAAATAACGACTGTATGAGAAGCCTTAAGCAAGCCCCACCTCCTTAAAATACATCTTAAAGGCAAGCGGAAGCCACTGAAGGTGTTGGAAGAGGGAGTAACATAATCCAGGTGTGTTTTAGCATTTGTGGCAGAGGGTTTTGGTTTTTCCTGAGCTGCTGGCTTCACATGCTGGCAGAACATTCTAAAGGAGAGCTTGAAATGATAAGAAAACTATCACAGCTGCTCGGGAGGGTAGCATTGTTTACAGAGTCAAAGCATTGGCATCACACCTGTTCTCCAGTGAGCGTCTGAAAGACTTCGAGCGCTTTGAACTGAAAGCAGTCTGTTCCGTGCCCTCCACACCCCGCCTTTCACCAGGCCATTTGTCAATCAGAGGAAACCGGCAATTTTGCAGCTCACCGAGTGCTTGACATGGAACTGTAGCACCTTCCCTTGTGCCCTCTCCCGCCCACCCTGAACTTCCCTGTCCTCATGGCCCATGGCCATCTTGCCAGCTCATGTGCCCTGAGTTGGTACTGATACAAGCAATGGCTTCCTTCACCCTCAGGACCCAATGACTATTCTTTTCTTTGCTCCCATTCTGCCCGTCCCTCCTCTCCTGGTCACTCCCTCCTTTCTTTTTATGCACTCATAAAACAAATGGTCATTTAGTACCCACTATGTTCCGAGTGCTATACGAATGCGGATACAACTGGGAAAGTGTCTCCAGAGCTTCTGCCCTCGTGGAGCTCAAGAAGAGAAAGGTAAACAGACGTGTGGAAGGAGCTATGATGGGGAAGAACTGGGAGTATGAAAGCAGAAAGCCAGTCTAGCATGTCATCAACTCCCTGGAACGAAACAAAACAAAATCTCCAGAAATCACCAAGTTTAGATGAAAACTCAGCAGATATGATGAGTATGGGTGTGAATTTCACAGTCATTTGACTCCAAGAGGGGTGAAGCTGTAACTTTATTTTAACGAAATGTAATTAAAATCATGGAAAATTTAATAGTTTGTTTTGTGTGTTTTTTAATGTGAACTTAGCCAATGAAAGTTAAAACTTGGTTAGCCTAAGGTTTTCTCTTCCTCTCTCTTTTGTCTTCCTTTCCCAGCGTTATCTAAGTTGTGGTAAAGATGGAGATGTTTGGGGTAATTGCCCAGAACTGGTGTGGAGCGTGTCTGAGGCAGAGCCATGACTATTCCTCAGCGACCTCCCGCCATGTTGTCGGGTCCACTCCTATCACACCTGAGTCTCCTCTTCACTCTGTCTCTTAGAGCCCCAGACTCTATGTTTCTGCCTTCTCTGCCTCCAGAGAATATAAAACTTAATTAACACTCCAATGATCTCTCTTCCTAATGAGGACCCCTTTTTATCTTATATACAGAGCAATTAATCTTCCCTTTGTCTTAGCATCTCTCCTCCATTCTAGGTCCAAGGCCTTATATTTGAATAACAGTAGCCTCATCAAAATGTTTTTACAAAACAGCAGTATTCCTCCAAAGATAACTCAACTAAAATATATAAATACAGTTTATATATATGTACAGTTCTTTAAAAATGAATTTTTTTTGTCTTGCTACATGTAAAAAGGTTAAGTTCAAAGTCTGTTCTCTTCTCCCTGAACCATGCAGCACTCCAAGCACAAAGCCCACTTTTCTGCAGAAAGATTGTAGTGTTGTTTGTTCAGTAGCCCCAGGTTCCAAGGTGATAAAAAAATTGCATGAATTATAAGAGTAAATCTGCATAAAGATCCTTAACAACAGTTTTGAAAACCTTGATCCCACAAAGACTATTTTGCATCTTCTCAGAGGTACATGTTTTACCAGTTGTGCCATTATCATAATAAATTCAAAATATAAATATCAAGGACTTGGGGGCTACATGGCTTTCTAGGTTATCCATGCTTCTGCTCCTCCTTTAGCATAGAAAATGGAAGTTATCCCTCTCCTTACTATTTTAAGAGATCATGTTCTAAGGGCCAATTTCCTTAAAAAGCTAAAGATCCGTCAACAACATAAATAGAGGAGAACTCTATTTATAACATGTGTATGGTTAGTCGTATGGTTAATTTAAAAACAGAAGGGACTGTTCCTTTCCTTATATATCCTTTCACAATCACATTCAGGGCTTCCGAATATATCCACTGATAAAATTTCAGGACAGGTGCTTTACCTCCAGTCCCACTAGCTCAACAGGTATTCACAACGCACAAGCTGTGCTGGGCATGGGTACATCAAAGTGGAGAGCTGCTTGTAAAAACAACTCTGGGGTGGGGAGGGTCCTAAAGCCAAGACCAAAGTAGGAGGGATGCTGCACAAGGCAGTAGAAGGCAGCTTAGCCAGGTAGCCATGATTTTAACCAAGAAACCAAAAGCTTTTGGGGCACTAAGACAAGGACAGAACAGCAGCCCGTGTAGTGAAATCACAGTCTGCAAGGTGTGAGCTGCCGATGAGGATGGTGCCAGGGTAAAGGCACCTTGCTCTAGGAAGCACTGGTCTAATGTTGGTCCTACCAAATACCTCCTGCTTGGGTGCCCACCCTCTGGGGCCATGCTGGCATAAAGCCTCTCCTGAAGGCATATGGAAAGGCCAGTCTAACTCTCCACTGAAGAAACAGGGAAACACACTCTACATGTCGTGAGCATGGAGTCAGTTGCTTTTTTAGGGCCATGTGGTCTCCATCACTCCTCGTCCCTCTTTTCCAGGCCAATGCTGAACTATACGCTTTTTAGAGAACGAGTCCAGATAAACACAGGCTCCTTGTTATTGGTGTAAGTTCAGAGCCACTTTAAAGAATGATGAACAAATTGTTTCCTTGTTCAGCCACACAAAAGGCACCGGTTTGTGCTCACATTTCAGGATTCCAAACTACGAGGTATGCAGGCAAACTAGACTTTGATGTATGCCCTTAAACAGTAAAAGTTTACACTCCACCTTCCCAGAGGTAACCCTGGTATGCTGGATGGGACGCAGAACACCCCCGATGCTCAGTTCCTTAAGCCATGGGCCCCAAAGCATTTTGGTTGTGCCCCAAATTCATTTGCTTTTTTATCACTCAGAGAGAGGGGCTGGTGGCATGTAACAGTTTCACATTCATAATCCTATCCACTTCTTTCAAAAACAGGAATTGTAGCATTATAATAATTATAAACTCATTTTATATATGATTCTTCCAAGATCACACAGCTGGTGTTATGGATTTAAAATTTAAACTCAGATCCCCACAACAAACATCTTCCATGCATTATGTCCAAAACAGTCCTGCCAAAAGGAAGCAGCGGGTGGGGGAATGGGAAACATGAGTTATTTGCCAAAGTCCTAGGATATCAGGATTTCACAGATTTTCAAAGATGGTGCTAGAGTCTTCGGTAGAGTATTTGGTTCTTTTGAAGTAAAGCCAGGGTAATGGGAAACACTGAATTTGCTTTGTTAGAACCCCTTTTTTTGGCTCTTCCAAAGTCCAGCTTTTTCAAATAAAATGACATGTTAAAAGCATTTTTGCTTTGCTGAGTCTGAATGGCCCGAATGTGGCAGCAGCCCAGAGCATGCTGGGAAGAGGCAGAGTTCCAGGGTATGTCCAGTGGCCCAGCACTGCCTCTGTCCTGACCAGGACCTGCTGCTGCTGAGGCTAAAGATGAGTAAGTCTCCCTCCAAACCAAACAGTAATTAAGAGAGGATGCATTTTTAGACTGCAGTGGTCTGGTGCTCTTCTGGCAGCTTTGAAAGCTGTCAGAGCTCTGCTCAGGGAAAAGGGAAGGGACGACCATGTATTGGTTGAGTGGCTTTGACAGACTGGGCACTGTGCTAAGTGATCTACATACTTGGTGACATTCTATCCTAACAGCATCCCTGTAAGAGACAACTTACTAGCCTCATTTTTTTAGGGTGATGATAACGAGATTAAAAGAGAAGAAGTGACTTGCTCACCAGCGAGTCCTCCAAGCTGGGACACACAGCTTCTGGAATTTAACCCCAGATCTGCCTGACTGTAGAATCTATTTTAATTTTATTATGCCAATTCTTGGCAGCCAAATTTTAATGCCTTTGGAATTTTCCACGTGCTCTAGGTTCTCGTTCCTCAAGAAAAGAAATGAAAACCACAGAGAGGTGGGCATTCCATATTACCAATGCCCAGATCACATTTATTCTTTAAAATTGAACATGTGTCTCTTTCTCTTTACGATCGTGTACCTCCCTTGATATGGAATGTGTGGAGAGTACTGTGTATTCTTACTGATCCACGATAAGTACAGAAATTGAAAGTAAATGGTTATAGCTATTTGACAGACTAACTTTTTGCTGTGAATCAAGATATTTGGGCTTGTATTATGTATGCTTCCTTTTTTTTTTTTTCATTTTATTTTTTCTAGTAATTAATTATTAATATAGTTTTAAAAAGTACCAGTATGGAATGGAATGGAAATGAAACAAGGAAAACTTTCTTCACCTCAAGTTTGAGAAGCACTGTCCCAAAGTCTGAGAGATCTTTGAAAGCAGAGGAACCATCTTTTAGCATCCATTAAGTGCATGTTTTGATGAAGGTCTGGATAACTGTGTAATTTCTCACTTAAGGAATGGCTTCTTGCTGAAAACCATACCACTTGCTACCTCAAGCATTTCTGATGTGAAGGGAGGGAGGTAAACCAGCGAAGCAATTAAAAGCATGGACACTGGAGTAAGAGGACATTGAATTTGAATCCTGTATCTGCAACTTAGTAGCTATGTGATCTTGAGTAAGTTAGTTTTGTTGTGACTTAGTCTCCTCCTCCATAAAAAAAAAAAAAAAAAAAAAAAAAAAAGGGAGAGAGAGAGACCTACATTAGAGAAATGCAAATCAAAACCACAAAGAGAGGCCAATTCACACCCATTAGGATACAAGAATAGACAATAATAAATGTTGGTCAGGGTGTGGAGAAATTAGAACCTTGTGCATTGCTGGTGGGAATGTCAAATGGTACAGCAGCTGTGAAAAAATGGTAGCTCTTTAAAAATGTTAAACATAGAATTACCATATATTCCAGCAATTCCACTCCTAGGTTTATACCCCAAAGAACTGAAAACAGGGGCTCAAACAGATACTTGCACAGCTATATTCATAGCAATATTATTCATGACCTACAAAAGGTGGGAAAAAACCCTAATGTCCATTGATAGATGAATGGACAAATATAATGCGGTACATATATACGATGCAATTTTATTCACCCTTGTTAAGAGATAAGGTGAGGCATATTAAACATGTTAAAAGTTTATCTGAGCAAAAATTAATTCAAATTGGACAGTACCAACCCAAAGATGTCAGCAAGGAGAAACACTTTTACAGAGAAAGTGCGGAAGCAAAGCAAGGCAATTACTAGATTGGCTATAGCTGAGGTGGTTGCCTTATATGGGAAAGCCTCGTTGGCTGTTTGTGATTGGTTGTCCTCAGGTTTTGATTTCGTAACGTTGGGGCATTTATAGGCTTAGGTTTCGGTTTGTTACACAGGCCACCCAGGCAGTAGAGGAACCCCGGCCTAATGGCCTCCTTGTTTAATTAACACACCAAAAAAAGGAAGGAGATTCTGACACATGCTACAACATGGATACATTTTGAAAATATTATGCTAATTGAAATAAGCCAGACACGAAAGGACAAATATTGTATGATTCCACTTATGTGGGGCACGTAGAGTGAGAAATTCATAGAAACAGAAAATAGAATAAAGGTTATCAGAGGATGGGGGCAGAGGGGAATGGGGAGTTATTATTTAATGGGTGCAGTTTCAGTTTGGGATGATGAAAACGTCCTGGAGATGGATATTGGTGCTGGTTGAACAACTTTGCAAATGTCCTTAGTGCCACTCAATTCTTTACTTAAAAGTAGTTAAAATGGTCAAGTTTGGGTTATGTATGTCTTGCCACAATAAAAAGAGAGAAAAAGATGGTGTTCGCCCTCCCATCCTACTTACTCCTAACTGCTGTCAGCACAGGAGTCGCACGGCATAGAGGCTGGAAGGAAAGGTGCCAAAGCACTTGGTGAGAGGCTTTGCAATTTTTCTGTATTTTCCAAACGTTCTTTAGTAAGTTAGTATTCCTTTCACGATTGGGAAATAAAGACGATGTTAAAAAACTATTTTTTGTTTGAAAGTAGGGTTTAAAACCCCTGTTCTCCCCCATCAGAACTGAGAGGGCTTTGTCTTTGCCTCAGGATCAGGCCATGGCGGGCTATTTTTATCTAGCGGCATCACCACAACCAGCCAAACCCAGCCACATTTTGTGTGTGTTCAGTGTCTTGGGCTATTTTTCAGACATTTAGATGATTGGAGAAACCCCAACGGCGCTTGTCTGGAAGATGTTGGCTCTTAATTTCTAAGGTAAATTTGAGGCACATGTATTACCGTCTCTCTTCGGTCATCTGCCTTTGAAGTGGGCTGGCCACTGAGCTTAACTGCAAGCTTTGCCCTGACGTCGCCTTGGTCTCCCTGAATTACTGTGGTTGGGGGCAGAATTGCAGGCAGCACTGGGAGGGTGCAACTAGATGTACTCATTCAGCAAATTCTAATGAAGCAGCTAGTGGGTCCCAGGCAAAAGGGGTGCGTGGGGCACTCGGTGAGGTTTCTGCTAATGAGGGGCTCACTGTCTATAGGGAGAGACAGATGAGTAAACAAATGAGTAAATGGAATGTGACAGGCTTAATAACGGAGCGAACCGAGTGTAGTGAGAGCACAGCCAGGGATTGTACGGCTCAGGAAACCTTCCTGTGGCTACTCCGTCTAAAATGGAAATGCACAGTAGCCCTGTCCCATCTGTCACTTATGTCACATCTCCTGTATAATTTCTTTCATCATTGAAAGCTCACGCCATCTTGTTTATTTACTTGTGACTTACAAGGTCACAAAAGCGCCGGGAGTGGGGACACCTTGTCTCTCTCGATCACCACTGCACGTCCTGCACCTGCAGAATGTCTACCCAGGAGCTGTTTGGGGACAGCAAACCTGTGTGCAATGGGAGTCGGACTAAAGTGCTGTTTTCAAGCAAGCCCTGGGTTGCTGTTTTCGGTGATCACAAGTTTATTTGGCATGGCTTTGGTGGAGAGACTGTCAGAGATTAGGGAAAAGCAGCTCAAGACACAGCCCTCATAGCCACCCCCTTGTGACACCACTGTCCCATAGCATCTTAGAACTCCAGAGGGACCACAGTCATTTATTATAAACTTCTAATATAATTTAAAATGAAGCAATGACAGAAAGAGATTAGAAAAATTATGCCGTGTTTTAAATGTTTGCATGTAACAAAGGACAGTTTTAAAGACAGAATGCAATGTTATTCTGTTAGTCACAGAATAATTCAAGTGTTTTTCAAAAAGTGAATTATAGTGCACCTTGGGCAATGTGTTCCAGTAATGGGATACAAATTTAAAACAGTCTAATAAATGACTTCTCTTACTTCTTAGGGAACCTCTTTGGAGAAGATGCCTCAAGCCTCAATCTAGCCACACGAAACCCATGCCAAGCAGTGCTCAGGTCCCAGCTATGCTCTGTACAGGCCCTTCCTGGTACACAGTAACTGCTCACCAAGTGACTTATGAAAACACTCTAACACATGTATGATGCCGTGACTGCATGAAGTCAAGAAAGGAGGGCACCTGGATTGACTCTATGAAGATGAGCTGCACCCCCGGAAGCTTGGTGGCAGGAAGGACAACAGGCTTCTAGGCTAGGGGACAGATGTGCAAAGATATGGCATAGACAAATGCAACCGTGTGCTCTGGGAACTGCCAACAAGATAGAGCTGCAAATCATGCAGGGGACCTCGTGCAATGTCCAGTGTGAGAGCTGGCAAGGGGCCGGACCCACTGGGCTTTGGGAAGAGCTTAGAGCTGATGGAGAGGCACTGGAGGTCTTTAAGTAAGACAGCGAGTAGGATTCGACCTGCCTTTTAGACAGATCACTTTGGCCCCAGTGAAGAGCAGGGTCCAGCCAACTATGGCCTATGGGACAAATCTGGTCCTCCATCTGTCTTCGTAAATAAAGTTTTGCTGGAACACAGCCAAGTTCATTCATCTGTGCATTGTCTATGCTGTTTTCACACTGCAATAGCGGCGTTGAGTGGCTGTGATGGAGACCATCGGGCCCACAGAGCCAAAAATGTTTGCCACCTGGCCCTTTACAGAGAAACAATTGCTGACCCCTGGTCTAGAGGAAAAAGGAATTGAGTCCAGAGGCAGGGAGACCAGTGAGGCTCCTGCCAGGAGCCAGCAGTGAGGATCAAGATGATACAGAGATGTTAAGGGAGCAGAATTGTCAGGACTCAGTGTTTGGTGGGGGACAGAGGAAGGTGCACAGAATGACCCCACTTTTCATCTGGGTGACCAGGTAGATGTGGTATCGCTCACTGAGAAAGGAAAACAGCTTTGGGAACAAGGAAATAAGATACTGACTTTGGTTTTCAACATGTTGATTTGAGGTTCCTTGGGGTCATCAAGGCAGAAATGTCTTCTAGGCAATAGGACAACCGAGCCTGGAGCAGCCTGGAGACAGACATCCAGGAGTCGTCAGCATATTACAAGAGGTAGCTAAAGCAGCAGGGGAGAGCAGGAACACAGAGAAGAGCTGTGGACTTAGGATGGAGTCTGGGAACCCCCCAGAGCTCAGTTAGGGGTAGACAGAAGCATGAGGAGCCCAGGGCCCTGGGGAAGGCTACCTCTTACCCAGAAGCCCAGTGCCGTGCTTCCTCTTCCCTCTTCCGCCAAGACAGAGTGGGGCTGGGGGCTCGGGGGGAGCCCTCTTCTGGCTCCCAGCTCTAGGAACACTATCCTTTTCACCTAAGAACGGCCCCATCCTAAGAGGCCTGTGGGAGTCAAATCATTTTCTATTTGTCACCCCAAGTATTGCTCTCAGGTCCCATCAAAGTGATGCTAAATGTCGAGATGAAAAGGGGACTGCTCTGTGAGGTGCTTGGAAACCTACAGTGATGGACCGGGTTTCTCTCTTTTCATCCAGACAAAACAATAACAGTGGGCACTTACTCTATCAATGTCCAGTTAAGGAACTGTCAATATATTTTCTTCCAGAAAAGTTTCAGTCAGGACCTTGTCCCCAAGATCATGTCCTTAGCCCTTGGCTTAGAGGGACTATATATATAGATACATGTATGCATATATGCTATATATCATATGTAAATGTGTATCACATAATGTATAATGTGCTATAACTCTCTCTCTCTCTCTCTCTCTCTCTCTCTCTCTCTCTCTCTCTTTTGGGGGTCCAACTGGCAAACTGATGCCCCAAAGAAGAAGGAGTTTGCAACTAGGCCAACAAGTCTATAGCAAAGGTAAAAATTTCCCTTGTCTTCTGACTCTAATCCTAGGATTCCCTCCCTCTTGGTTTCTCCTCAGTGACCCACAGGACTTAGCCATCTTGATGTGGATTTTAATGTTGTTCTTCTTTACTTCCCACATCTTCCACTCGAGCCCTGCCTCGCCCAGGAAGGTGTCACGTCGACACGGGCAGGCATACTGTTAAGGCTTCAAGGAGTGCAAAGCTCATTCTCCGCACTTCTGAGTTTCCTCAAGCACTTCCGGTTCCTGCCCTGCCTTGACCCTTCCTTCAAAGATACAGTGAGTCCCCTAGTTGGTGGGGACAGCTCTTGCTGCACGGCTTCCTATGGGTATCTTCAAAAGTCCTGAGCCTGGGGATTTGCTCGACCGCTCCCCTCCCTCCCCAGTGATTACGAGGCAGTCATTATGGCTTAGAGGGTCTGTCCTGTAGACTCCAACTTTCTTATGTTTAACTATTTCCAAGGCAGGCACACGTGGCTCTCACACTGAACCACACACTCCAACAAGGTTTTATCATTTTGAAAGTCATCCCTTGCCATCCATCATGCTGACTCTTGCGCCTGCCTGCCTTTCTGTTTGTTCCAACTGTAGGTGGAAATTCGGGAGGTAATCTACTTTTCAGAACAGGGGAGGAGAAATGTTCGAAACAAAAACTTTGTGTCTGTGCAAGGTCTGGAGAATGGGGTAGGTTGGCTCTGTATTTTGTTTTCGTGGTAATTTATGTGACACCCACATGCTTTACCTGTCTGAGAAAGAGGAAGTCCAGAGCTGAAGATACTACAATGAGTATTTGGATTGGGAATGAGGCCCATCACAGCCTGGCCCTGCCTATTCTACTCGTTCACCACGGCTGGCTGCTCTGCACACAAATTCATTTTTCCCTCAAACATGATCCAAACTTTTCACCCAGTAGGCCATCAGCCTTACTCTGAGCCTCTAAGTGACAGACCCTGGATCAGGTCTGAAGGACACAAGAAAAAGAATGACCCACCTCAAGACATAAACCCTCTGGTGCTCTGGTAGTTTCCTAAGGCAGCCAGAACAAAGCACAACAAACTAGGTGACTTAAAACAACAGAAATGTATTCTCACAGCTCCGGGGGCCAGAAATTGAAATCAAGGTGTCAGCAGGGCCATGCTTTCTCTTAAAGGTAGAACCCTTCCTTGCTTCTTCCTAACTTCTGGTGGTGAGTGGCAATCCTTGGTGTTCTTTGGCATACAGCTGCAGCACTCCAATGTCTGCCTCTGTTGTCACATGGCACCCTTCCCTTGCTGTGTCTGTGTCTCTGTACCCTCATGTGGCATTCTGCTCCTCTTATAAAGACACCAGACATATTAGATTAAGGGCCAACCCTAATGACCTCATGTTAAGTTGATTACAACTTCAGAGACCCTATTTCCAAATAAGGTCACATACACAGGTACAGGGGTTTAGCATATCTTTTTGGAAGACACATAAAACCCATCATAACTCCTATCCATTTTTCAAGGCTCAGTGTAATATCCTTGGGGAATGTTCCCTGATGCCCCAGACAGATGGAGCCCTTTCTTCCTCCATCCTCCCAGGAATGAGTCTCCACCTTCTGGTACTTGCCTTAAACTGCCTCATCGATGTGTTAATTTGGAGAATATGATCCCCCAAAACGACTTGTGCAGGGATAAGAAAACATTACCTTGGGCCCAACATATTATTTCATGTTTGCATAGCCTCTCACAGACTGTAGAACTTCTGCATTCATTCTGTGCCCGACCTGGAGCTGCAGAATCATCGGGCCTGAGGAAGCTTGTTACGGAATCCAGGATGGAATGGAGGCACTGGCACGATCTCACCACAGCTGGCCAGGGAAGCCCTGGCTGACGGTGCCCCACGGATCCGTCTGTGGTGTGTGCCTCAGCCTGCCTGCCAGCCAGCGAGCAGCTTCCCACTGATTCCTCTGGCTATTGTCAAATCCAGAAAGCGGGCTCTTCAAGGGCAGCATGTGGCTTGGCTGAGTCAGGGCCACTTCCTTTCCCCACCCTGGCCTTCTTAGCTCCCTGCAGCAGCCCAAATAGCATGCCCAAGCTGCTTCTCCGCCTGTATTCCTAAGCCACCCCACTTGGCCAAGATGAATACCTGCATTAAAAATCTGTATCAATCAGTGTCGTATGGCCCAGAGCCCTCAGCATGGTCATCTGCTCCCCTGCCTCCTGCGGAGGCAGAGGCATCCAGGAGGAGTTGGGGCACCATCAGGGAAAGGAGGTCAGCGCTATTTGCTAACCGAGTTTGAACTATTTTGGTATTTTAGCACCCAGCCATACCTATTAGTAAATACGAGCCCTGCTATTAGTAAATACCGCAGAGAGCAATCGTCATGATTACATTCCACAATCCATGTCAAGTATTTAGTATAATGCCTGGCATACAGTAAGTGCTCAATAAGTGTCAGCCATTAATATTGCTATTAATAGCGACATGGGGCCTCCCAGGAACCTGAACTCTGGTCAGAGTGGACTAATTGCACCAAAAGATGAGAGCTCCCCACCTCCAGGCTGCCTCTCCACTGTCCTTTCAGGCAGCACATACCCCAGCATACCGGGGCGCTGGCTCTCAGGGATGCCAGTTCTCCCTATCTTTCTCAATGCCCTCTCCCCCTTTCCCTGGACTTGCTCTCTCAACTCCCCCCCCACACACCCCCACCAGATTCAGGACTCAATCTATCCTTTGCAGTTGGTACTCCAATCAGAAAGTTGGGTCAACATGCCCATTCATCAGCCCTCAGTTTGCCCAAACAATAAATTATGCTTCCCACTTCCTCATCTACATACTATGTACTGGGGCCAAGAATGCACTGGATGCTTCCAACTGCCTGGGACACGGCCAGACATCCTGATTCTGGAGATTGTTCACTGGAGCCAGGCTCTGACAGTTGCGAGATGTGTCCTGCTCAAAGAGCTGTTCCTCTGAGCTGACTGACTAGCGGAGCCTGAAAGAAGGCTCGGGCCAGACCCATCCCCGTGAACTGACTCTGAGCCTGCTCCCAGCCCTAAGACAACGGCCTTCCATGAAGCCCAGCAGATGCCCACCTACTGGAATCCTTTCTACAAGGAGGAAGGTTCCAGACTTCCCTCGGTGCTAATGGCCAATTAAATTAATTTTGAAATTAGCTCCCTCCCTTGTTTTTCATCTAATACTTACAGCACCAGTCAGAACCCTTGCCATATTCTAGAAATCCAAACTCAGTGATAATAATTATTGTTTATTAAGTGTTTGTAATGTGCTCGAGAGGGTGCTAGGAGCTTACATCAACTGCCCAATTGTAACAAGATGCTAAAACTGAGGCTTACACAGGTGTTGCCAGGTCTCTGAGCCAGAATGTCAGAGTCTTGTTTTCCCATACAGTACCATACTGCCTGTGAATCACAAACAATCCTTGTGCCCAGAAGATTCTTTCTAGTGAAAGCATGCTTCATAATTAAATAACCACCTCCTCTTACCTTCAGAACACGATGGTAGGAGCTTGGAGAATAGGGACCTCTCGCCTACGCCAGAGGATGAGAATAGAGACCACCTGATTTAAAACCCCTCTGCGCAGATGGGGAAACTGAGTCACTGAGAGGCACAAAGACACCCCCAAAGCCCCACAGTGAGTACCGTGTTTCACAAAAAATAAGACTGGGTCTTATATTAATTTTTGCTCCATTTGGGCTTATTTTCAGGGGATGTCTTATTTTTTCATGTACAACAATCTACATTTATTCAATTACAGTCATGTCATCTTCTTCTGGAACATCGTCATAATGTACTAAATGCGTCCATCTGGCTGAGATCTTAACTGGGGCTTATTTTTGGGGTAGGTCTTATTTTCGGGAAACACGGTATATAGAAGAGCCGGGACTGGAGCCCAGCCTCCCACACAACCTCTGCCCACTGCTCTTTCCCACCGCCTGGGCCCCGGGGAAAGAAGGAGCAGGCTTGGTAGATGTAGCAAAACCCAAAACACGGCGCCTGGTTCAGTTTGAAGTTCAGATAAACCACCAATAAATGTTTGTATATTGGGATACATTTTTGTATATCCCAAGCAATATTTGGGACATACTTATACCAAAAAGTTATTCATCGTGTGTATGGAATTCAAATGTAACTAGGGCTGCGGTATTTTATTTGGCAGCTCTGGTTGGGATGGATCCCCGGGCAGTCAGGACTTTGGGAACGGGAAGAAAGGAGAGCTGCATACACTGCTTGTCTGATTATGTGAAACTTAGAGAAACGACCTACGGAGCCAGAGCAGGAGGAAGATACGGGAGAGGACTGGGTGATGCAGAGTCAGAATCTGCAGCATCCACCCTGTCAGAAGGTCCATAACTCAACCCAAACCCTCCAGGAAGGGAGGGGGTCAGGGACACAGAGTGACGGACAACAGAAGCATGAGGGGGGCAGCAGAGAAGAGACAGAGAGGGGTCAGCCTGGTGAAGGACCCCCAGAGAAAGGGACAGTTAGAAGCAGCAGAACTCTTCCAAGCAGCGGTGGTCACCAGTAGGATGGGGCAGTGTTGGCGCGGGGCATCCTGGGCAGGCGGAGCATGGCAAAAACGCCTCCTGAATTTTTTTATTCCCCATGCTAGCCTTCCTAGTGTCTGGTAGCTTGCTACAATAGGAACAACAACAAAAAATTTGGCGTAAGGATTTCCAGTCACATCAGCACCACTTCCCAACTACGTGACCTGGACACCTTTACAGAACATTTCTGAGTTTTTTCCTTTATAAAATGGGATTCACAGAGCTGCTGTTCAAATCAGATAAGAAAATGAGGCTACAACTTGATAAAGTGTTGGTGTAAATGCTAGCTCTTACTGCAGTAAAGGCTCACTCTGTCTACTGAATAAATGCTGTTTTCGTAGTTTCTCACTCTCCTCATCAAAAATACGTCAGGATCTTACAGTAAATCCCACTTGTGAATCAAGTCCTCTGCTGCTTTATCACTCCTTGCTCTTCCAGTTTGAGAAGAGAATAATTGAATGATTTGAGGCTGTGAAGGGGCCAGATCTCCCGGGGTCTTGGTTTCCATCGTCATCTTAGAGAGCTGCTTTGGCTCTCAGCAGCACACCGGGCACTATTAAATAATTTCCTGTAGCAGTAGGTTGTAGGAAATGGTCCCTTAGTGCATAAAAGTTTTGAGGATGAGGTCAAGTAAGGATTATCGGTGTTAAAAAGTAGTTATGTGGACAGACAGGGATGGGAGTTGAGACAATGAGGAGCCAAGAGAAGGAGGAGGGAAGGGGGGAAGGGGGGAAAGGGAAGGAGAGGGGAGAGTAGAGAGAGGCTGAGCTAGGATCTGGTTACTCTCTGTTTGCAAGTTGGTACCTTTGGGACTAACGCAAATGATTTGAGCTCCCTGAACCATTTTCCTGATCTACAAAAGGAAGAGACACTATTTGCAGATGGGTTGAGCTGACAGTTATTGGAAAACATTGGAAATTTTACTAATATTTACGGAATGCCTTATGGTACACATGGTATGTTCTGATCCATCCTCCTACTTGAGTCTCAAATGACTCTGAAGTGAGCAAGACAGTGATTGTTATCGATGTTTCGTACTGAGATTCACGGAGATCAACGATTTTCCCAGTATCCACTGGCTAATAAATGACACAGCTAATTGCCATTGGACCAACTGCTGTTCTCTGGGACCCTGGTTCCACAGAGTGCCTGCTGTGGGCTGGGCCTTGTGGTATGTGCTGAGAGTGAGGTCAGCCAAACCAACCTGGTCTCTGCCTTCACGGTGCCCACCGTCGATCGGAGAAGACAGACGTTAAGTCAATAACCACGTAACTAAATCTATGATTACACACCATGGTAAATGACGCAATGAAGTAAAATAATCTCTTAGAGAGTAAAACACAGAGGAGATAACTGAGCTGCGGAAGGCCTTTCTGCAGAAGCAAAGTGTAGGCTGAGACATGCAGTGAGAGTGTGATGTACCCAGACCCAGCATGAGGCATTTCGGGCAGAAGGAAGAGCATGTTTGAAAGCCCTAAGGTATAAAACTGCAAGGACTCGATCGTGATTGAAGCGTATTTTTTTTTCAAGGGGGAGAGAAATGCTTGCTTAGGTGGAGAGTTAAAAGAGGGTAGCCCCATGGTCCTTCACAACTAGAAACAGCACAGAAGAAGTCCTGGCTGCCTGCTCTTCCGAGATTTCTAAGTGCCCCAGTCAGGCACTGCACACACATTTACTAGATGTATTTGAGGTGCAAAGAAACTTGTTTTGTCTGTAACTGCACTTAAAAAAAAAAAGTCTGCGTTTATGTTTTCCAAGTAAGATAATTAGTTAGAAAGGCTTCACATTGTATAATTCCATAGATATTATGCTGCTCACTAGTTACAACAATAATTGAGTATGCCTCTTAAAGATGACTTAATTTCACAAATGAGTTGTGCTCAAGTAAATATTTACTTCTAAATGCAATTTTGTTGAAAAACCTCTCAGAACACTTTCATTAAGCTCGCATGATGCATAGGCTATGTAGTTATTAAATCATTATTCAGAGGGATGTTAATTTTTAAATAAAGAGAAACACATGCTTTCAATGCATCAAACACTTATACTGGGCTACTTACATGCCAAGTCGTAAGGTGCCCACGATAACCTTGGTTTCTGGCATTAGTTTTCTCTCTCTCTCTCTCTCTCTCTCTCTCTCTCTCGGCAAGTCCAAGATAAAGCCATGATCTCTCACCTTCTTTCCATTTCACTGCTCCCACCCCGGTCAACGACCACTTACAGGGACCCTCGCCCTAGACCTTGACATATCCTAATTCCCCTCCTGTCATCTTTCAGTCCATTTTGTGCACAGCAGCCAAGTGAACTTTGTAAAATGTAAACCATATTATAATACTCATTTGTTTAATACCTTCCAATGATTTCCCAAGTTACTTAGAATAAAATCTAACCTTACCATCCACCAGAAAGCAGCAGTCACGGGACCCATCACGGCCCACCTGACACACTGCTATCCCCTTAAGCAATCTATGCTCTAACAGCACCAGCCAGTTCTCTCTGCCTTAGTCACTCAAGCCGGTTCAGTTCTCACCCCAGGAGTTTTCAGCCGTCCCTCTCCGTCTCCCCAGAATGCTGTTCCTCCAGTTCTTTGCATGGCTGACACCTTATCATTCAGGCCTCAGCCAGAATCGCTTCCTGGGGGACAGCTTCCCTTCCTTCCACTCACTCCATCACATAACTCTGTTTTATTGTCTTCGCAACACCTACCTCTCTCTGTTTAAATTTAGCTTGCTTCTTTGTCATTTTTTAATTGTCTGGCTCCCCTCCCCACCCCTTTAGATAAATACCTCCCTGAGAAGAAGGGTCTGGCTTGGCTTGTTCACAACAATATCCCCAGGGCTTCAAACAGTTCTGAGTCCATTGTAGATGTTCAATTGGATTTGTTGAATGAATAAATTAAGACCTGAGCTCTGCCTGAAAGACCATTCATTTGTAAAATTAAATTGAACGTGGGACACATGCTGTCATTGAGGTGAAGAAGTCCCAGAGCCCAGCCTTCCCCTCCTCAGTGTTGCTCCCACCCTGAGATTACAAGGAGAACGTCCGTCCTGAAGAGTCCTGCTCCAGTCCTGCCTCACTCCAGTTCCTTTTCCACAGTGCAGGGAGTGTTCCATCCCATGCTTATGGCCTTAAAGGATAAAGTATGAACCCATTAGCCCCCCCGCCTCCCAAGGTATTTCTAGCTCTGGTTCCAACCAAGCTCAGTAGCTTCCCTTCTGGCCCTCTCCTCGCAGGCATCCTTCAATCCTCTGAAACCAACACACTCGCAGATGTCAATCACCCGAGCTTTGCCTTTCCTCCATGTTATTAATGTCCTGTTCTCTCTGCCTCCACTTCCAGTTTCCATTGCTTAGCCTGGCTAACCCCTATTCCTTGTTCAAGGCTCAGCCCAAGATGATTTCATGTCTTGAAAACCTTTACTGTTTTTCCCCTTCACCTTCATCTGCTACCCCGGATGGGGTTGGTGTCTCCTCTTTGCTTCTGCGGTTCCCGGTGCTCAGCTCCATCCTAGGACTCATTGCATTTGATTGTTTTTGCCTTTTTATGTCTCCACTAGACCAGGAACTAGAGGAGGCATTCTGATGTATCTGAGTTAGCACAGAATTCTCAGTATCTAACACAATACACAAGAAATACTTACAGAATAAGTAACTGAATTAATGAATACATAGAATAAAATTCTCAGGGGCCAGGAAAGGAGGGTGCACTGAAAAGAGATGAGGCCAAATCAGAGAAGCTTCTAGATATAAGCAATGCGGGTCTGTGGTCACTTATGAGCAATTCCAAACACAAAAGCTCTGAAAACCAAGTCTTTTCTTAACTCATTAGGTGGCAAAATCTCACTTGACCCATTCAGTAACTTTATTTATTCCACTTAGCATGAGCGTTCATATTCTTGGTTGCAAAGCATTAGTGCGTTTAATTCTTTTCCCCCTTCTTCCGCCTGCCCTCTCCCCACCCTCCCAGTTCAAGCCTTTGTTTCTCAGTCTAGTTGTGTAGGACACAGCTTCCTGCCCGTGCTGGTATCATGAGACTTGCGCTCCCACTAGCTTTAGCTCTGGCTGCTTACAGCAGCCCAGCTCCAGAGAGAGCCATTGTTCACAATCTTAGCTGTAGAGGGCGCAGCTCACTGGCCCATGTGGGAATCGAACTGGCGACCTCGGCGTTAGCATGGCGCTCCAACCACCTGAGTCACCGGGCTGGCCCCACGTTAGTGCATTTAAATTCAGGGTGCTGACCTAGACTCCACTGGAATTGTTTTGTAATATACAGCATATAAACTCTATTATCTTTCTTAAATGCAAAAAACATTCTGGACTCTAAAACACATCTGGCCCCAAGGATTTTAGATAAAGGATTATGGCCCAGTATTTCCACTGTCCTAAAGGATGGATGGGATCCCAGTACAGTAGACAGAACTGTACAGGAAGAAACAGAATGTGCAAAAGAAAAGCAGCAAGTGGATTAGGAATGGTGATTTGTCTAGAGCCATCTGAGGGAAGAATGTCTACATTTACAGGAAGGTCATACTGAAAAGATGTTTGGGTCTGATGGAGTCCTTGAATTCCAGGCTATAGAGATTGAACTTTATTTTATAAGTGATGGGAACCAAGCAAAGGCTTTTCAGCAGACAAGGGAGGTCAGTAAAACAGCTCTGATATTCTGGAAACAGCCTATATTCATCTTGTTAGTTATGTGGCATTTAACTATTCTAAGCTCAATTGTTTCACCTGAAAAAAAAGGGATAAATAAAATGAAAATCAAATGGTGAGTACATGTGAAATATTTTCTAAACTGTAAAGTTATTTTAAGATATCAAGTGTAATTATTAAGTGACAATGAAAACTAAAGGGTGGCTGAGCTTGTGGGATAGCTAAGAAGCAATAACCAGGTGGAAGCCACAGGCGTTTATGCCTAAAAACAACTATGGAATTTGTCATATTGATGTCCCTCCTAGAATTCAGAGGGAGCGAAATGTCCCGTTTCATTTACATGACCTGTGTCATTGTTTCCCAATTTCAGCTCCTTTTAAGAAAGGGCTAAAGAAGTAGTAACCTGTAAACACAAAATCTTTGAGGATGTGTCATTAAGAATCTAGAACACTGAAATCGGCAATCCCCTCACGCGAGGGGCTTGGGTGCTACGTCATTTGCATTTGATTGAAAAAAGATATTATAGGAAGTCACTGGATAATAAAGACACCGTTGGAGTTTGTATCTGGATTTTTTTTTTCTTCCCTAAGTGAAAAGACTGAAGGTTTGCTCTGCTTCTGAACTTTCTTGTCTCCAAAATTATTACTTTTTCTTCCAAACTACATCTTTGAGAACACATTGAAGTTTAAATAGAACTGTTGTATTACAAACTCCGGTCATTTTAAAGATTGAGACTGAGACCCTGAGATGGGAAGCAACCTGCTCAGCACCGCACCACAGTGAGTCTAAGCACGTGGTCTGAAGCCTAGCCATAGCCTTTTCAATGTACCAGAGCACGGCTGGAGGGGATGGCATGAGCCTGGACAGAGAGAAGTAGATAGCGTCAATCATCCCTCGCCCTAGCCAATGAGTAGGAAGGTGTTTCCATCTTGTCCCGTGTCTTCCAGCCAAACTGTAACCTCGTCTAAACAGTATGTCCCTGTCCAGGTGCCCATCTTTCCCAGATCCAGAACAGATACCTGACAGCAACAGTTTTGCCCCTAGGGGGAATGATGGAGAAAATCCTAGTGCATTTTCATCTCCTACCATTGCAGATGTGTTCATAGCAGGCACTCATTCTGTCCCACACTGCTCTGATGCAGGCATTGGACACTGAGGGCCACGGGCACCGTGATGAAATGCTCACCCAGCACTGCTGAGAATGGACACAGAGGGAGCTGGGTTGTCATGGGGATAAGTGGGTGTGTCTAGTCCAGCTGTGAGAGCTCCATCCCAGTGAGGAGAGAATGAACTGATGTCAGTCAGGGCAGCATGTGAGAGCTGGCAGTAAGCAATTATGAAAGGTGAGTCTCGAGATCCATAATTGAATGTCACTCCAAGGAAGAAGAGAGACTATTTTATTCAAATACAGCAGAATGGGAAATGCTCTTAGAGTTACCTCTGAGGTGGTTACCAAGCCATTTAGAACACATTTAGCCAGAATATCCTGGAGAAACAGTGAAGACTGGGTGGGATGGCCAAAGGAAGACAGAGGAACGGCCGATGGAAGGACGGCTCAGAAATTGAACTTCTGGCTTTGGTTTAGGGGCCCTGACAGGTAATCTTAATGCAGCAGACAATTGTGGAAGACAGTCAACAGAAACCCATCTACGTCTCTTCTCTCTCACCCGATCTCCTTTTCAAGCAATGATAAAAGAAATTCTACTGCAGGTGGCTGGAGTGGTTTGACGATGCTCTCCAGGTTACACAAAAATCAGCGCTGAAACCAAGCTCTTGTTAGCACCGTGCTCTAAGCAGCTGGGTTCATTAGAACCAACTCTCTTTGGAAGTGCATTTGTTTCCACATATTATGCACATGACACCTGCCCCCACACACTTTCTACCTATGTGTGTATACATGTATTTTCAGGTTGTGTAATAAATCATTCATTCATTCATTCATTCCATCAATATGCATTTACTGACACATACTGGGTATTGAGAATACAACAAGAGGAATACTTACTATGCTGTATTTCCATTTTGAAGAATCCTGGAGGGTTTTTGTTGTGTGTTTGTTTTGTTTTGTTTTTTAATCGCCTCGATGGGATAAGAGAATTGAGCTCCTAGCTACCTACTGCTCTATTTCTTCACTAGGAGTTTTCTTTGGGGCATTTCATACTTAGGCCCCTCAATCTGCCCAGAGATGCTTTCATTTTACTTTTTCCAAATTGCTTTGTCAGGGCTATAATGACTCTTCCTTCCTTTATGGAAATATCAGTCTCTTAAGAAACCTTCCCAGCCCTGGTCCTTCTCAGAATTAACCATTAATAATTTCTTCTTCAATGCCCCAAAAGCACCCCCAACACTGCATTTCTCTCACTTGATTGAGATGTATTTGTTTCCACGTCAGTTATAACATTTAATTTCTTTCTGAGCTCCAGCACGTAGCTCACGGACTGGCTCATAGTAGATGCTCAGTAAATACAGTGCTGAATAAAATTTAATTAGGCACAAATGTATTTGCCCTATTGAAGTCATTGTCTAATTCAAAAGAGTGTCACACCCGATAGACGGGAAGACAGACATACCATGCCAGCCTGTTAATCATCCCCAATTGCGGAGATATGCCCTGCCCTGGTGAAACAGCCTCATGGAGATGTATGACCTAGCAGCTATTGATGTTATGAGACCCACTCTTAGTCACCAAGGGAAAGACCAAAAATGAGCCTCAGATCTGAGTGAACGGGAAGACGTTAATGAGTAGCCTGAATGAATTACACCGGCCTGGTTTGCTTCTTATTCGGCCTGATCCAGTTTCCATGCATTTGAAAAAAACAATAAGGGCAAATATTTAGGCAAAGTTGCAATCCAAATAAAACAAAAATGTTTTGTGATGTATGTGGGGAGCAGGGAAGGAGCATATACACCGCACATAGCAAAATGCCCATCTAGGGAATCGTTTCAGGGAAAAGCTCGATGTCAGAAGACTTGGCAAAGAGATAGCTGAGTGCTGTGTGCAGCCCACCAATGCATCATGATTCTGTTTCCCAGCTTATACAACACAGTGGAAATGAGGCCCTCGACTTCCTCGCAGAGAAGCATATGGCTGACAGCCATAAGTATGGATCACTTTAGCACTGCTTATTATTCCTGCCACTACTTACTGCTTTTAATAAAATCCATAGCCTGGCAGTTTGTTTACCATCTCACAAAATGAGGTCTTGCCAGAGGAGAGCAGTATAGGGCCCATCTAACATTTCATTATCTTTAATGTGGTCAATGTGAGAGACCTGAAAAGCACAGGAGAACCATTAGCTTAGTTAGACACATATTTCTCCATCAGCTCATTGTTTATTCAATGTGGCAAGTTCAAATACAGGGGGAGAAAACCCAAAGGCAACAAAACAAAAGAGACCCTTGCTTTTCTCCTCCTTACCATTCTCCATTCTTTGGTGCTTTCATAGGAGCCATGAAAGCAGCAGAGAGGCTAGAAGTATGTTTTCTAGACTGCAAGGAAATATACTGACATGTTTTCAATGGTGGATTTCAGCAGTAGGCATGTGACAATTTAGTTTTTCTCCTAAATGTTTTTCATTTTTAAAGTGTTTTTTTTTTCTGTGATACGACATAGGTACATAAATAAAGGGGCTTAAACCTAGACATAGAATTTATAAAATGTTAAACGAATACCCATTTCCCACTACCTAGGTCAAGAGATGGTTACCTTCAAATCATGATGCCAAGCCCACCCATCCCTAAAGGTTTCGACCTTCCTGACCTGACTCCTGCGGTAATAATTCTGTTTATCTTTGTTGTTGAGCCATGTTCTGTACCTCCTGAAACCATATACGCTTTGTCTGTTTTAAAACTTCATATAAATGGACTCAAGTTGTACGTATTCAAGTCCAAGTTCTTTTACCCAACATTATGTTTTTAAGATGCATCCGTGGTCTTGTATATATCTGTAGTTGATTTGTTTTTATTACTATATAATATCCCATTACATAAACATGACATTAATCCATTCTACAGTTGATGAATGTTTACATTGTTTCCATTTTTGGCTATTTGGACCAAAGCTAATATAAATATCTGTGTTGGAATTTCCTAGTACATATGTGTACACATTTCTTTATGGTATATTTAGGACAGAGGTGGCTGAATAAGTGGTTATGTATAGCTTCAACTTTGATAGATATGGAAAAATGTTTTAATATAATATAACAAATACAATATTATGGTATCTTTAACAACAAAAAGCTTTTTCTGTTAATGGGGCGGGTATACTAAAAAGTCCTAATGGAAAGATGACCTAAGCTTAATTTGGGAATTTACCACAAAAAGAAGTCATGTCGCTGTGCCAATTTTACCATGAAGCCAGTGGATTGCTTTTATTGTAATGCCCCTTATTCTAGGGTTCAGGAGTGGAAATGGGGGGAGAGGGCATAAAATGGGAAGTGTATCTATGTTTGTTACTTAACTGAGAATATGTATTTTTCATATTTAGGATGGTTTTCTGTAATATAGTGGAAGATAACATTGGCCTTTTAGTACTCACTCTGGCTTTTCCCCAAAGTCAAAATGACTCAGGACATCGAGGCAGCCATGACAGTGCAACTAAAGACACTCACAAAAGAGGACTTCCAGAACTGCTTCAGAAAGTGGCAAGAATGATGGGATAAATGTGTTTGAAGTGAGAGGGAGTATTTTGAGGGGGATTCATGGTAATGCATCTTTTACTATAATATATATATATATATTTTTTATTTAAATGTTCACCGTATTGTTCGATCACACCTCAGCTGTATATACATAATGCTTAGCACAATGTTTGATACATTATATGTACTCAGTATATTAGCTGTTTTATTTGCTTATTGTTATTATATCAGATGACCTCAAAGGTAACTACAGGTGTTTACATTCTGTATTTGCACTCAAGTAGTGAGCAGAGCACAGATTTCTTTGACGAAGACTGTAATCTACATTCTGGCAGCTCCATTTACAAGCTGCACGACCTTTTCTGAACCTCAGTTCTGTCATCCGTAAAAGCAATACAGTCATAGCTCTGCCAAATATTGGCTGGAGTGATCAATGGTTAAGTGATATAAAAAATATAGTATGAGCCTTGGGACTTATCTGGCCTGGGTGCTCTCCTTGTGTCTAGACAGCTACTTTACGTCCTCTGAAACTCCACTTCCTTTTGGTCAAAGGATAATAAGACTTGCCACAACTTAACACAGGTAAAGCCCCTGACATGGGGCATGACCTACATATAGTAAGGCCTCAAAGCCTCTTGGGGCTTCGGTTCACTTTTCTGTGAAATGAAGAAAGTGATGGCAATCTTTTCTAACTCATAGGATTCTTGTGAAGATCAAAATAAGATAATGGAAGTGAAATGACTTTTTAAACTATAAGCTGGTAGCACAAGAAAAATTCAAATTAGCAAGATCGTAAATTAGCCGGCCAGGATTCATGTTGCCTAGCTTTATTTGATAAAATGAGTATATTAAAACAAACAAACAGACAGACAAAAACTCTCTCTCTCTCTCTCTCTCTCTCTCTCTCTCTCTCTCTCTCTCTCTCACACACACACACAAACCCAAATGCTCTTTCAACATTCAAGATCTCTCTAAACAGTGTATTCACTGATTTATTCAACATTATTCAATGAGCATATGTTACATCAGAATATTTTCCTAGCAGAATTCTTTCTTTTTAATTATTCTGATCTACTTCAAAAGATGATCTCATAGCAATAATTGGAGAAAGACGGATACAAAAATGAATAAGGGAAGAAATTGGGCTTAAGAAAAAAATCAAGGCAAAAAAATAAAATGAAGCCAGAGGCAAGATAAATCCATGAGAACTAAGGTATAATTCCATAATTCTGATAAAGATAGGCTATATGCTTTACTTGTAGGAGATAACACAAAGAGAAAAGCAATTGATTAGAGTGTTTCTCAAAGTGTCATTCACTGACCTTGCATCAGAATATCCAAGGGTGCTTATTACTTTTTCCATCACCTGAATTTCCATGCCTGCTCATTGTGTCTGTGAACATTTTACAGAAGCCCTAATACCTACATAAAGCTGTCCTGCTATTTGAAATTAAGGAGATAGGGAATGGGATCCATAGTTACTCCTGGCAAAACCTTTTGGAAAATAATTTGGCAAAAGCGGTAAAAACGCTAACAATCAATAATAAAAATTCCGGGTTTTTGTTGTTGTTGTTGCTGTTTTTTAAGAAAGTGATTTGGTCAAAAGAAAAGCGAAGGCCATGGGGTAAAGATGGTCATTGCAATTCTATCTATGACTGGTTAAATTGAAAACAGCTTAGTTATGCAAAAATGGGGAAATAACAAAGTAAAATATAGAATATCTTTTCCATTGATTACTCTGGAGAAATAAAAAATGATAATCATGGCTTTGCCAAAGTGGCTCAGTTTCTTCAATGAAACTTAGAAGGTGAAATTCAAATGATTGCATTGATGCAAAATATATAAACTAAGACTGGAAAATAAAACTCAAAATGTTATAATGTTTTATTATAGATGGATTATAGATTTTTTTGTTTCACATTTTTAAAATTGTCTTTTATTTTGGTTTGGTTTGGCTTGGCTGTGTGTGTGTGTATGTATGTATGTGTGTGTATGTGCACTTTTCACCCCAAAATGGGCAAGTTTATTAACTCTATCACCACGTATTATTAAAAAATTAAGAATCAAGCTTTAATTATTTTCCACTCCTCCCTGTCTGGACAAAATTAAGGTGGGAGTAAGCAGTGAGGGAATAGGTAAACCTTATAACATCACTAAGAGAATGAAGAAAGACCATGAAAATATAAATTCTGTTCAAGAAGAGCCACAACCCTCAAAATCTCTTGGATTTTTTTTAAAGCATGCTTTTCTTGGCAGCTGCATTTATCAACATATGTAAAAATATTATCCAGGGTGCATTCTGTATTTTCAGAAATGTGACATGATAACATCCCTTAAAGAAAGGGATTTTGTGGTGAACATCCATCAGTTTTCACTCATGGGACTCCCTGAGGCAAGACCTTCTGTGTCATGTCAACATTTTTTTCTCTCTACCAGCAAAATTGGAAGATACAAGGAGAGATAGCATCTCAACATCTTGTCATCACTGCCTTCCTCACCCTCATTCCACCAACCTCCTTCCCCTGGTAGAGACCAAAATGACAGGAGAAAAAAAAATGTTGCTGTTATTGCTTTTTTTTTCCAAGAGAAATAATGTCAAAGACAAACAATGTTTACAGATTTAACCCAAATGTTAGTCATAAAATGATCTTCCAGTGCTTGGATGTGTAATAAGGCATCCAGCGCCAAGTTAATACTGCCAGCAGAAACCCCATCCAACTTTCTAAACTGTCTTCATCTGAACTGGGAGCAGCTCCCAGGATGCTCTGAGGGATAATCCGATAAAACCGGTCAAAGGGCACATTTGCCTAGGTTTTATGCTGCTAGATCCCGATCTCTTTTTCTCCCATTACCAGAGAGCATAGAGTTCTTTGGCGGATGGTGTGGGTGAAGGGGGGACCCTTGCTCAGACTTCCTTTCTAGAAAGAATAAAGCATTTGCATTGGACTGCTCTTTTCAAGACCAATACTCTTCTATTGGAAAGGCATGTGAAACTGCTTCTTTAGCCACTAAAACATTGGATTTGATAGTAATCGCCCTCTTGTTAATAGTACAAAGAAAAGACTCACGCTAGAAAGTGTATCATGAGACCCCAGGGTCACGATACTTCTGGCGTGGACAATGGGGTTTATAGAAACTGGAATGTTTGCTCAAGTTTCTTGGGGCAGCAGCCTGAGCTGAAGTAACTACCCTTTTCCTAATTAGCCTAGCACTAAGAACTTTCTCCTCCCATCAAAGAAAATTTAATTGGCTCAATTTGCTGCCACTCAGTATGAAATGTCTCCTATTGGTCAGAGTTTCCAACAACACATCACTGAAGTAGCTGACCTCCCTCCAGCTTATCTTTCCAAGGAGCAGTGTTGTTTATTCTCAAAGCACAGTGGGATGGTCACATTAGTTTATGCAGAAAATATTCAATTTAACACTCTTTCATCCTAAGGAATCTGCGCATGTGGAATTTTTGGCTCCACAAACTCTCCCTAACACCTCTTAATTCTAGGGAGATGTTTCTATAGATCTGAAAGGGTGCTTGGAGGATGGAATGTATTGAAGACTCCTCCACGCATACAAGTGAAGGCTTTCTGTCCCCTTTGTCGCACGGCTTATAATACAAGAAGGGAAGGAGGCTTTTTTCCCACTGGAATAGTGTGGGACAACTACAAAAGCTTCTTACAGTAATTATAATAACCAGGCTGACTGCTTTTGTTTTTTCATAGTCCAGTAGAATAAAACAATTTAGCTATGACAGGGCCAACATTTAAAAGGGTTCCTCTACTTATAGCTGGGACTAACCGTATGATAGAGACAAGAATTTGGAAAGCTCTAGAGTCCTTCCTAATCCCCCCAAAATGTTTTCCAGTGATGAGTGGAAATGCACACTATTTTGTCTATTTCCTTACAGCATTTAACACCCTATTAACATGCAAATATTAGCCAAAGATATCCAAATGAGATGGTGACTTTAGAAGGGGATGTAACTTCTCTCTTCCTACCCCCTACTGAAATTATCACAAGCTCATTTGTTTAGAAATTAGGAAAAGGCTGCATCTGTGCATTCTAGGGACCGATGCCTTTATTATAGGGTCCTCTGCTAGATGAGACAAAAAACCGAAAGGAAGTCAGTGAGGACCAACTTGTCAGTCCCACATCTGAGAAAGCAAGTAAATGGAGGTGATCCATGGAGGCTCCTAAAATTTCCAAATGAGAAAGGCAAGAAGAAGGCACAGGATAAACAGGAAGCTGTTTTGTGAAAATTATCATAGTTTTGATGCAGCAGTTTTGCCAGAAAGTTAGCAAAGAAATAAACTTTTCCTTTATTCGCCAGGCTCTGATACCTGGCTACAGCCACACTTTACACCCAGACAAGAAACACGGTCAAATGGGAAACTGGATGCAGAAGGTGAGCCTTGAAACAATGATTTAGACAAACAGAGAGCACAGCAAAGATGACCTGGATCATAGCTTCAGCTCTCTTCCTTCTTCCCTCTGGCTGTTTTATCAGTTGATTGGAAATAGACACATCAACTTGCCCTCCAGCCTGTGATGTGAGGAACCAGGTGAACAGTGAAGGGAAGCAAGGATCATTCACTCACCTGTGTTCAAGGAATAAGAAGCAAAGGTCATCCATTCACTTACATGTAAGCATGAATAAAAGGGAAGTTGAGAATGTTCCCAGTGAAATAAAAACCACAGTGACAACAATGGATAATACAGCACTGCAAAGGCAAGAAAGAATATGCATTTGGAAAAAATACATTATTATATTTAAAAAAATGTACCTAGTTTTTACTCTTAATAAAATTCTGGGAAAACTGAGACGATGAAGTAAAAGAAAAAAGGTAATAATAAAACAGTCAAATATACTGTTCCAAATTTGGAAAAATTGGTCACCTACAGGGATCTCCCCCATTTCATCGCCTTCTCAGAGGTAGGTTTAAAGTCAGGCATAAGTAAATGGGAGGTGGAACAAAAGAAGACAATCACAGAAGGAAATTAAAATGCAACAGCAGACCTAAAATGTGCTTTAGAAGCAGTAAAGGGCAGAATCAACATTATGTAAATTCCACTCTGTGATGTGGAAGCCAGAGAGAAAAAAAACTCTTCAAAAATGAAGAGGAAGGTGGGGAAGTGGGAGAAAAATGAGGAAAAAAGAAAACAAAGATGGCACATATATATGACAAAAAACAATGATACTTCATTATTGTTTGTGAGTAAAACAAATGGAGCCAATGACAGAGAATATGTAACATTATAACAAAAGAACTGAAGATCAGCAGCAAGTTTGATATAGAAACACCATAGTGTATGTGTAACCCAGGACATTGTCTAAGAACACAAATTTCATCTCATTTGTCCAGGAGAAAGTTGGATATTGACTAGCAAGAACTGAAATGGAACAGTGGGATTGAAAGAAAAATGTTTTTGAGCACAGGCCTGAACAGGTCACCCCAGGTTTTGTTGGTGATAGGGGTAGAGAATCATCTCGTCCTGAATTATACAGCTTTTCTGGGCAAGAGAATTAAGGCCTTTTGCCCTAAAGCATCCATTGCATGTAGTGAATGAACTTCTCCCTAGCATCTGGAATGCACTAGCAGCATGCTGGGGAAGTTGGATAATGGCCATTCAAATCACTTGATATATTCTGTGGTTCAGATGGGGAACCCCAGTCAAGAAAGGCTGCCTAGAAGGGTGAGTTAATAATGAGAAACAAAGATGATGCAATCCCAAAAGCCAGAGACCTGTAGCTGGAAGACGGGGTTGTGGCCCAGTTTCACCATTCTATGACATAAACTTCTCTGAGCCTCAGTTTCCTCATCGGTTAAATAGGGTAATTATACTACTGACCTCACAAGGTGTGTTCCAAATGAGATAGCATTTCTAAAAGTGGTTTGTAATCCGTCGCATATGGTATAAGCGTGAACATGTCCTATGAACTGGAAGAAATCTCAGTGATTAAGCCTGATTCTCAGGCAAGTATTTCAATGGTTAGGGAAATTGCACACATCCAGCCTTACAAGTCCTATACATGCTCACATTTACATACATATTTCTACATAAAACCAAGTATTGAGAGCAAACCATGGCAGGTTTACCTTCTTCCTTGTTCCGAGAAGCACCAAACATGGGGGATGGAAGTTTACTTGCCCCTCTTGGGAGGTGTACCCTATTTAATAGCAGTTACTTTGTCAGCAGGCAGGCGGAGGGGTTGTACCTGGTAGAGAAACCACAAAGGCAAGGCCACCAGGTAAAACTGACAAGTTGCATCCTATACAAGGGTACGGAGCCAAGGGTGTGAGGGGATACCGAACACAGGCCACGTTGCTCTGGCCAAGCCATATGCTCTGACTCAGGGCCATGTCCTTCTAGAGGAAGGGGGAAGGGCTGCCTTTGTCTATGAACAAAGGTGCCACCTGCTAACCAAGCCTTTTCTTCAAGGTGGTGTGGTCCACTCAGGGGCTGGGGTGGGGAGGGAAAGCCATCTTTTTTCTGTTAATTTTGCAAAATCGAGTCATAGCCCTGAGGAAAAAGCATAAACCAGCATGACAGAGAAAGCTGGATGGAGACAGAGAGACAGAGAAACTTCCAAGTAGACTACACATATCTCTTCCCAACTTCATATTCAGTGACCAGGTTGGTAGTTAGAAATCCACATGGTCTGCCATTGCTTAGCTTTGGGGCAAACACTCTAGCAATGGGGAACACTTTTCTTGTTGGAATAGATATAATTATTAGGAAAATTATTATTATTATTGTTGCTGCTATTATTATTATTAATTATTAAGCTGAAATAAAGATCATTGTAGCATAAAAAAAATTAAAAAAAAAAAAGAGAAATCAGCATGGTAGAAGTTTTTACACCCCAGAAATAGGCAATGCTACAAATCAGAGCTTCCCTTCCATTATTAAATATTTCCCACCACTGGATTAAAAACAAGCTTTAAGAGGAAGATGAGGTATAAAATTTAGTAAGCACCTGTAGAGTGATCCTCGAGTAATATAATTATTAATATCCAACTTTGTAGACTGAATACATAGCTGAGAGTCTTAAAGAAGTTAAAGTATTTGCTCAAGTTTCCACCAACTGAAAGAGGCAGAGCTTGGACTTGTCTAGCTGACTCCCAAGCTCCATGGTCTTTCCATCACACTACACAGTTTTGGTAAAATCCGAAGCCCGTGATTCTGAGATGGCTCACCGACAGCACTTATCACATTAATTCTCCTTAGCATTTTTATTTCCCCCAGTGGCATCCAGGCACTTTAAAGGCCACTGCCGCACTTCCAGCACATTCCTCAGGGCTGTTCCCATGGCTCCAAAGTCAGCCTCCCCATTAAGATCCTTCTTCAAGGAAACCATCCCAGAGTTAAGCAAGTCCGAGATCAGGAAGCGCTGTGCATTTTCTGACATGGGGAAGATACATTACTACATTCGGGTGACTGCAATGTTTAGAACAGCTTTGGATGAGTATCGTACCAATTACATTATCCCTCGGGGAGCCTTATTAACATTAAAATGTCTTAGGAGACTAGCGAAAGACTTGAACAAAGAAAACCTCTTCTACAAAGGCTTCCTCGTAGTTTATAGTTGTGTTAAGGAACAACAACAACAAAAATCCACCTTGCCTCTCCCTTTGCACATGATATTAAGATAGATGATTCTTCTTGGACTATTGTAAGCAAATAATCTTAGAAAATAAGGACCCATCTCAGGATGGATTGCTTCAGACCAAAAGCAACTCTGTGTAGGAGGTGGTGTGGAGACAGCACGGATTGCAATCACACATACCTTGGTTCAGACTCTGGCTCTCCTAGTTACAGTATCAACAAAACAGTAAAAATGACAGTTATAATTTACTGAGCAGCTATTGGGGCCAGGGGCTTTATATAGTCTATTTTGATTAATTCCCACATCAAATGTGAAATGTGGATATTATTCTTACTTTAAACATGGAGAAACCAAGGCTAAAAAGAAGCTAAGTAAATCCAGCCAACTCAGATAAATAGTGTGGTAGGCAGCTTCTGAAATGATTTCCGATGGCTCTGCCTCTTTGTATTCACATCCTTGTGAAATCCCCTTCCCTTATGTGTGCAATAGAACTAGTGACTTGCTCCTAGTGAACAGAATACAGCAAATGAGATAAGCTGTCACTTCCAAGATCAGATTATAAAAGACTGGCTTCTGACTTGCTTATGGTCCCTTTCATATGCTCACTTTGATGGCAGCTGCGTGCTGTGAACTGTCCTATAGACTCATGTGGCAAGGAACTGAGGGCGGCCTCTGGCCAACAGCCAGGTCCTCAATCCAACATTCCATAAGGAAGTAGTAAGTGGTACCAACACCTGAGCGAGTTTAGAAGTGGATCTTACCTCGGTTGAACCTTGAGATGACTCTGGCCCTGGTCAACTCCATCATTGTAGTCTTGTGAGAGACCCTGAGCCAGAAGACCCAGCTAAACCCTGCCTGGATTCCTGACCCATAGGAATTATGAATGAATAAATGTGTGTTATTTTAAGCTGCTAAGTTTTGGGGTAATTTCTTATGCAACAATAGATAACTAACACAGGTTGTAAGAAACAGAGATGAGATTTAAAGCCAACTTTTCAACTTCAAAACACAAGCTCCTCCCTCTGGGCTGATTCGTTAAAAGCCACACGACCTTAGGCAAAGTACTAAAACTCTCTGAAACTCATTATGTACATGAATCAAGTAAGGGTAATACTCATATCACAGTACACAGAGCAGCTTAAATGAGATAATGCACATGATGCCAGTGGCTAAAATGTCAGTTGAAATATGAAGGAGGAGAAAACAATGAAAGGTCCCGGAGGAGAATGTCTTAATAATGCATGGCAGTATATGATGGTGGGGAGCATGGAAAACAAAGCAGTCACAGCATCGACTTTGCAGACCAGCATCCTGGGAAGCACACATTTGGGAAGCACAGTACCTAGTTGCATGATCTTGTTTCTCATGGGCACAGAAATAATACTGCACACCTCACAGAAGTGTTCGGAGAATTAAATGAGGTCATGCTTGTAGACTAACCGGAATCGGATCTGGGATACAATAAATATGCAACAGACTCTAGCCATTTTTACATTATTTTTCCAGTTAGTATCATTTTTACTAAGAATGATGGCATTTCATGGACCTGTCCGCAGGTAAGTAAAGAAGAATTTCTGGGTCAAGGCCTTTTCAGTAACCTTCATCCTATTTTGGAGTTCCTCTCTACTCCTCGAAGCATTTGTTAAGTCCAAACACCCACACTTTGTTCCTCCATCTTAACCTCTTTTCCCTATAGCAGGTCTTTTCCACCAATAGTTATGCCCTAAAAGAACAATTAAAATGGAGAAAACCTCCATCGAAGTTATGTGCTTGGTTTCCTGTTCATGAATTCTTCTGAGGGATTAATCATCAGACATCTGGTCTACTGCTAGTATCTAGAGCCACTACCGATGTCTCTATGGAAAATACTATGCATGGCACATAGTAGGTGTTCACAATGGCCTACTTAACATCTGCTAGAGCAAAATCCATGTCTATCTTGTTTACTTTTATGCCCTCAATATCTAGCAGAGGGCCTAACTTAGAGTAGATATTCACTCAACATTTGGCAAACTAAAGAAGGTACTGAACAAATGTGGTGGCTTTTCACCTTCCCTAAATAATCATTGTTTGATTTTCTAAAACATTGTGTTCATCAAAAATTTTAGTGTCTAGCATTTGTTGGTGGACTGGACACACGCATCGATTTCACTCTCTTTTTTCATGATTGTCTTCTCTTACATCCTGGTAAATCTGGTTGAAAAACTCAAAGAATGTCCCTCCCATATGCAGACTCAATGTCTACTCAGGTTCCTCTGAAAATGAAATAAGAGAAGACAAAAAAGTGAATGGCAGTAACAGCAATTATATGTATTTTATTGAGCTCAGTGTGGAGGTTGACTTAGGCACTGAAGCCACACAGGACTGTGTTAGCCAAGACTCACTTTTCAAAGGACTGTCTCATTGAAGGTATTCTTGTGCCTAGTAGCCCTGTTTTTCAATCTCAAAGATAAATTGGACATATTTAAAGAGGTAGGATGCCATGTAGTTATTCTGACACTAAATAGCCCTATGCATTTATGAAAATCACCGTAACTCTCTAGCCTCAAGGAAGTTGATGAGAAAAAGATCATTGATACTGAATTTTACATATAACCCACTGATTTCCCTTAGACCAGTAACCAAAACAAACAAATCAATTTATACAAAACAATCAAAACAATTTACACAGATGATCTAGGTATGGTTATTTTATAAAGGTCACAATTTCACTTATTTCCTCCTTTTATGCGTTTGTTCAATACGATTGGGGTGCTCAGGAGTTAAAGAAAGGATTTATTCAGTTAGAAAAATCAGCAAGATGTGAACCACATTTTAGAATTAGAAGCAGCAGTTGTATTATAAAGAAAAAACAAAACAAAACAAAACACCAGGCCTAGAATTTAATACGTGTGCACGTACATGTTCAAATCTTTGGCCTCCTCTAAATGGCTGAGTAAACCTGAACAAATCAGTTCACCACTTAGAGCCTCAATTTTGTTGTCAGTAAAATGGACAAAATCATTCTGACCTCACTTTGGCTCCACTGTGAGGTTTAAAGGGAACACTGCACATCAAAGGACCTAGCACAGCTCCAGGCAGATAGCAAGCACATATTAAAAAAGTTTGTGAAATCTCAATGAGAATGGGAATGGTTAGCTGTAAATGAAGTCTAATTAGAAAATAATTACATAAACCAAAACTTTGAATGATTAATGATGAAAATAAAAATGTTTTTTTCCTCCCTGCTCCATTTTTCTATTTAACATTGGGCATTCTGTCACAATTAAGGGCCAGAATTTTGTGAAAGTTACTCCCATAGAAACAAAGCGCTGGATTTATTTTTAAAAAATTAAAATAATAATATCAATAATAACAAATAGTTATTGCATTCACAATGTTCATGTCATTGAAATTAAACTCCAATTCTGTGTTTTCACTAAGAAAAATATATTTAAAAATGGCCACTCTTTCAGGAGCAATTTGAACTTGCAGAATACTTTTATGTTCTCCATTGTTGGATCACCTAACCTTAGCACACGCACATAAATGATGGGTTTACAATCATTCTCACAGGTCCTTGTGACGACTGCTTTTCACTCTCAAAGAGCAGTTGATCCATATTTCACAGAAGACAGGGCAGCCGCAGGTTACAGAGGTGACCTACTGATTCTGGGCCCGGCCTCATCCAGAGTTCAAGCCTCTCCTGTGGGTTCCTCTCCTGACCCATATACACTGTTGTGCCACGTGGGTCTGCCTAAGGACTCTATTCTTAACCTACTTTGCTTGACTCCATGGTTTCAACAACCTCTTACATGCTTATGTATTTCAAATCACCATCCCAGTTCTGTCATCTCTCCAGCCCTTCCTATGCAGGGACATATGAACACTTGTGCCACCATGTCTCATCCTGTACTAAACCAACATAGCTTATCTTTTTCTTCACTAAACCTGGATCCCTCTCTCCAAGAAAGGCACCACCACCCACCCAGGAAACATGAGCCAGAAATCTGGGAGTATACCTAAACTCATCTTTCACCTTCCCCACCTCCCAAACCCAAGGTTTGCTGATCTTTTCTTCTAAATCATCATGAATTAGCCCCACCTTTTCCCTGTCTATTACTGTCTTGCTTCAGGCTCACAGCATCTTCTACCTGCCCTACTGTAATATTTTCCTAAAAAGCCATCTTTCCTTTAGGCATCCCCTGCTCCAGTCCATTCGCCACATGGCAGCCATAGGGATATGCTGAAAATGCAAGTCTGATCATGTCACCCTGCCACCTACAGTCGCTGCACATTACCTCCAAGATTGGAGGTTCCGTAACTTGGCATCTTATACCTTACCTGTATTCCTACTAGATGTTCCAGCCGTTAGCTCCTATCACTCTCCTTATTGTGATGATGCTCGAGCTATACTAAACTCAGAACAGTTTTCTCTACAGTTTGTGCTATTTCACAATCATGTGCTATTTTGCCCCATGGTCCTCTACATAGGACACCTGTTCGCCTTTTGTATTCTTCAAGACTCAACTCAAGGTTTGCTTCCCTCAGGAATCCTTCAGTGAACCTCCAGGCTCCTGCAACACCACATGCCACCTCCATTATGGCACTAGTTAGTAAGAACGAACTTTCCTCTCACACTAGTCTGAGGTCTTTTTCAGAGCCGAGAACTGAGCCACATGTGATCTTCAAGAATATGGGCTCTGAGTTCAGAACTGTGGGGTTGGGATCCTGTTGCTCGTAGTTATTAGTCAGTTTACAAACTCCCTGGACTTTTTGAGCCCCAGTTTCTTTATCTGTTTTGAGGTGGTAATAGCACTGAATGCAATAATTATTAAAATTAAATGAACTGAGACCTAAAGAATTAGAAAGAGGTGGCCACTCAAATACTTGGACAATGCATATTTCAGGGAGAAAGAATAACACGTACAGAGGCATAGCTGATGAAACGCTGTCAACTGTCCCCATTCCTCCTCTCAAAAGCACTCAGCATAGGATTAGAGTTCCTAAGAGAGAACAGTGAAAGCCTCAGAATTAACACATGGTGCTTTGCAGAATCTTATTAGCTGGAATCTGCTTCACTTCTCCTGCCCCATTTAGATTCTTGCCAGACTCTACTATCACACTTAAACCTTGGGTGAAACTTGAAAGCCCTCAAACGTGGTGAAAAAGCTACAATGGCAGGGCCCCAAGGGATGAACAGAAATGCTGAAATGCAGCCGTCTGGCAAGGGAAGCTTGGTGAGGGCATTCTCCAACATGGCGTGCCTCGGGACGAACACTGCAAAGCACATATATTCAGGGAATGTGGGCTTCTTGTCAAACTTGACAGCAGGTTTATTTCAGCACAAGATGCATTGGCCAAATGAACAGAATCTCAAAGATCGCACCGGTTTTTAAAATGATTTTTGCTTTATAACAGAGAAATAAAATGATTTATGAGTTTGTCAGGGAGCGGATGTTGCCTTTTGAAAAAAATCCTCCCTTCTCCGAAGTGTCATGAATTGCAAATGAACCAACGGGTGATGTGTATGTGTGTGTGGGTACGTGTGTACGCACACATGTATCTCCGTGCTTGTCCTCTCTCTTCTCTGCCTCTGTGGTTTGGAAGCCAACTGCACTGTGTGCCTGCACTGACGCTGCAAGCAAATTGTAATTATAATGTTGAACAGTCATTTCCAAGACAAACCAAATCTGTGTTCCATTAAAGTCATGGAATAGTTAAACATTATTATTTTTTTTTCTTCCCAACCATAATAAAAAACAGGTTCCCCATTCAATCTGATGCTCCAGAAGTCAGAGGATTCCACATAGTCCCTTCGATGATATTTGGAAAATAGATTCTGATGATGTCCCAGGCATATCAGCAGGAGGTCAGTTTAACTTACGGTTTATCGTGCTTGCTGTGGTTTGGACAGCGGCTGCATGGAAGTCCTGAAATGGTAATAGATTTCCTCCCTGAGACGCTAAGCCTGCCTGCCAACTACTAAGCATATTCCCTCAGTGTGTCGTTTCGAGATGTTAGCTGGAATCACAGAAATGAGAGCTATACCTTCTATGGAACTAGAGAGGAGGAAATGCTGGTCTTTGGGAGTTGTCTCAACAAGAAAAAGTAATGCTTGAGTTTTTCTGTTCATCAGTTTGTAAGAATCATTCTGATGATAATTTTTGTAAAAGTGTCTTTGAAAGGAAATCTTTATAATTCACCAGTTATTGTATCCCAATGTCTTAAATTTACGTGCATTCAGAAGGTGTTTTAATGGTAAAAGTAATTTTTTAATGAATATATGGATTAAAAAAATGTTCCAACACCCACCGGAACCACTTTCCTCCTATAGAAAATCTAGCTCATGCGCACTTTCTCTTCAACCTTTTTCAACCATGCTGAAAATGACCAGTAGATTAAAAATGTCAATTTAGAAAGACCATAATCTTTCAGCCAATTCATTACTTAGCAAATCCACACTATATCTATAGTGTGGGGGAGGGATCCTGCCCTGTTTTGGCTTGTAAAGGTTTCCCTAATTTTCTAACAATCTTAGTGATGCATTTAAACAGTGGGTTTCATTCTGAGAGTGATTCACGAAAGATATACATTTTCTATTGCAACTCAGTACATGCAAAAGCTTACAACTCATGAAACAATAGCTTAATCCACACTACACAGAGTACACTCTAGTATTTTTATCCTATCCTATCCCACCCTATTTTTAAAATGCTAGTCACAACCCACTAAATTGATGGGACAGGGCCTGTAGTTTCAAAACCACTAAAGGAATGTTTCTCCCCCCTCCTTCTCCTCCTCCCCCTTCAATATTTTATCCAGAAGTTTTATGGAGTTTGTAGCATAAGGCTCTTCAGCACAGCTACGTTACCATGTTGACGCTTAACATTTTAGAGGACGAGGACAAAGATAAATGGTATCGATAACACAGGATTATTGTAGGGATTAAATGAGACCATATACAGAAAGCACTTTAGCTCAACCCCTGGCACGTAGAATATTCCCAATAAATGGTAATGAATCCCGATGGCAGACCTCTAACCTCATCCCTTTTGCTCCACAACAAATATCTCTAGACATGATCAAAAGAGGAAACAATTAGTAGACTAGCTGTCCAACTTATAGCTCATTAATATCCGTAACTATTTTGCACTGTATGTGGGGTATGAGCCTATCATTGACAAACCCCTGAGCCCCCCTTCACCATTTTAACAGTGTCGGTCACATCTGTCCATGGAATAATTACACAGTATAGAGCCTGAGAGAAGTTTGGCCCACGAATTATTAAAGGGTTCTAATAAATAGACAAAAGCTATGCGTCTGAGTTACTTGAATTCACCTCTTCTCCCACCCACTTAAGGAGCAAGTCCCTGCTGCGGGAGCCTCGGCAAAATAGTCCAGAGAAGTTCTCTTCTGTCTGTCTCTCTCTCTCTCTCCCCTTCTCTCTGACTTCCATCCTCCCCTTCATGACCTTCTCTCTCTACTGCTTCTTCTAACCCCTTTTTCTGAGAATGTGATGACGTGGTCCCAACCCCTACGGTTCCTTCTTATGTCTTTCAAACTCTGCAATTCTTCCTTTGGCAACTCAGTTTCTGCGGGATCTATAGATGGAGAGAGGACAGTGGTTGTATGTGAGAATGCCTTCTTTCTCCTCATTCCCTGATATTAAATACAATATATAACTGTGAAGATTGAGTTCCTTCTGTAACCCATCTGTCGCGTTCACATGAGCCTTGGCTAGTCCTTTAACATGGCTTTGACTACATTCCTTAAGAAATTATAATCCTGGCCTTAGGATGCTAAAGGCTCATCTGCCCCTTCCCTTCCCTGAGCTACACTGGACGGAGCAGCAGTGTTAACGAACATGCCTTTGTCGCTACCATCAGAAAAATGACATCATGCCCAAAGAATCTCCCTGTGGCTCCTCAGTGCCTTCTGGAAAGGCTGAGATTTTCTGATCATGACTCCCAAGGCATTTTATCATCTGGCTCCTGCCTAACTTTCCCTCCTTGTCTCCTGTCATGGTTGGTCTCCTCACGTGCCAGTTATTCTTTCTGTTTCTCTGTCTCTGCTATATGGAATGATTTCCTCTTCTCCCAATTTGCTAGCATTTCTGGCTGCTGTGCCTTTGTTCAGGCTGCCCTCTTGCATGGAAAACTTTCCACCCCATTCTACTCACTTCATCTGATGATTATTTCTTTATTTCTCAAAATTCAGCCCATATCTTACTTCTTCCTTCCCCGACTCCCCAGGCTATGCTTGGTCTCCCACACCATCCAATATACCTTTCTTTACTACATTTAATACATAGTATTAGAACAAGCAGTTTCTCCCAATATCATGCCCTCCTTCTCATTTCTAAATTTTCATAAGGAAAATTTATGGGTATTTAAAATGGGTATTTAGTGAATATTGGTTGGGGATTTAGTTAACTTATCAATTAATCTCAAGTCTAGCCTCTTGTGTTCTTTCAAGACTGAATCACTTGACTTCTCTAGAACCACAAGGGTGAGAAGGGATGTTCCATTCCTCCATCCCATAAATCTTTCTTGGTCTTCCTTTGCCTAAGAGTCAGCCTCCTGTCCCATCAGGAGAGAATTCTTTCAGACAATTCTATGGGTGGCTTCAGTGTGGTTTGCATTTGGATGGCTATGGGTGTGTATGGGTGTGTATGGGCGTGTGTATATGTGTGCACGCGTGTAGTGTGTGTATGATGTTGCAGCTTGAAACAGTCAGTATCTCATCTTCTATTTGCTTTTAGATTCCTCAGCTTGAGTCCATGTCCAACAAGTCAGCGTATTGCCTCCTGAATTATTTATCGACATTTGAGGCAAAGAAATGTGGTCCAGATGGGGATTTCTACCTAATGCAAAAAGTGCTTCCTCACAAACCAGACCAGAGTTCCCAAACTGGAACCTGTGGAGGGTGCAGAATTCTTCATCTATTAAGGAGGTTGGCTCACCATCATCAACAAGCGGAGTCAGACTCCCAGTCAGACTCACGGACACATCCATTCACCAGTCGCTGAGTCCAACACCTCTCCCTCAGCCGAGTCCTCCACCAGGCCCTGTGCTGCAAGGAGGGTCAGACACAGGTCTTGCTATCAAAGAGCTCAAAGTCTGCTGAAGCAAAGACCAGTAAACGGGACACAGGCATAAATATAGGGAGCACAGAATAGAGAGTCAATGGCAAAGCTGTACCAAGGCTTGATGCAGAGATAAAAGAATTCACCAGGTCAGTAAAGACATAAACACTTTTCCAATGTATCATATGAAGAGTGACTTGGGAATGTCCAAAGGTGATGAGGACCCAGAATTGTGTCCCTATTAGTGTGACTGCCACTTGAAGCCAGACTGCTTGGTACACTCTGGGGCATCAGGGAGGCCAGCTGAGCAGGGGATAAAGGAAATCAGCATGAGGGCATGAGTGTCTACAGAACAGACTGCCATTTGGAAGAATTCCGTGCAAGTAGGGCGAAGGGAACGAAGCAGAATTCAACCCCAGTATTTTGGAGCAGTAGCTAGAAAGCACCCCTATCACTCTATATCCCCGGGTCTTCCTACTTTCAGCACAGGAGAAGTGGCAAATTGGTTGGTGATGATACAAACAAGATGACTCCCAGGGTCGCTGACATGCAGTCCCTCTACACTAGATCCATGGCTGACTTCAGAATCTATTTTGTGGTGCTTAAGGGGAAATGTTCAAAAGATGGAAAGTCAAAATGGGATGATCTCTGCTGCTGCCTGGCAGTTGTCTTAACATCGGCCTTGATCTCGCTGTCATCTCCTAAAGAGCCCCTACACCTGGTTTAGTGCAGCGTGGCCCCTAGGCCCCCTCTTGTTCCTTTCTTCCTTGATATGTAGCCTTTTCTTGTGATCATTTACATGACAACTGCTACACTGAGGTACAGGTTACCTGAGCTGGGTGCATCCCCGCCCTGCATACATGCAGGGCCTGAAACCCAAAGAGCGTTAGTGAGGAGCGATCTCACTAGACCACACAATTAGAGGCAGGCTTCGTCCTCCCAGTTGCATCACCTTGTCTCTGGGTGCTAAGCTTTCATTTTTTTGAGATCTAATCTACTATCTTCAGCATCCCTGTTTCAAAGATTGGCAGGACAGAGGCTTTCAGAGGGTTTAATACCTTGCCTATGATCACACAAATATTAAATAGTAAGAGGAATCATTTAAACCAGGCACATTCAATTCTACTTTTCTTTTTTCTCTGCTATACTGTATTGGGAAAACTTAGGGAGAACAAACCTAGGAGAATCATGCATGTTTTCTGAGGAAAACTCATCTCTCAAGTACCTTGACGTGTCCTTGGACATCTAAGGGGATTGACGTGGCCTTCAAACATGATTTGTAGCAAACTTTCTCTTCGAGAAAACAGGATCAGACCCATGGGATCTCTGTCTTCTCCATTCTTCAAGGGGGTTTATGGAGCTGGATTGCACATTAGATGGCTGAAGTGCCTCAGAGGAGTGAAATACTTGAACTACGGCAGTGACTTATGCTGCCTGAATTGCAGCCAGTGCCCCAATTTTTCACATAGCCGGGAAGATTTCTCACATGTTTATGCTATTTTGTCAGTAGCTGGACGGAAACAATCCAGAGGCAAGCAATATTTTTGCTTCTCTAACTTTGCTCCATACCATGGAGCAGGGAGGTTCAACTGATTAGTCATTAAATGGCTGGAGAAAATGGCTTAGATGTCTCTGTTGACAGAGTCATGCAGCAGAGCCATAAGGGAATCTCATCTAAATGGTGACAGGTCATAGGAAAGCAGAGACTCGTATCACCGATGAACTCTGGGCACCAGTGGACTATTTAATGCTGCATCTGAATAAGAAGGAACCCGGAAGTTCATCTAATCCTAAACTAATTTTTAGAATTTCTCTGACCCAAAGTTGGAGTCTCTGGTTCAAGCATTTACATGGGCCAAGTAAGGTCAGGTGCAGCTATTATTTACCAAGAAGTAACTGAGCAACGATCTGATGAATTGTGTCCTCAATTTGTTTGCAAACAATTCTCCTGGCTCAGGTATTGGGACACCGTTGACTGCCTAACTCTACTTCTTCTTGGCTAACAAAACTCTGATTTTATTCATGTGACCATGTGCATAGGCCCAGGTCATCAATCATGATTGGTGTGACCCAGTCATGACAATCCCATTTCCTTGCATCAGTGATTTACTCAGAGTTAAGCAGGCCACCCACTTCCGGCCAATGAGACCTAAGGAGGTGTCACTGGGGAATGATGCTCAGAGCTGCAGCAGCCACCTTGTGACCACAAGGGGAGACAAGCCTACAAACTAGGGATGGTAGAGCCAAAGGACCGGAGGACTTAGAATCCTCGATGACACTGTTTCACTGGCAACCAAACCGGGGTCCTCACACCTCTAGACAGTATGCTAATCCAACAGCAAATGGCCTTACAGTTTAAGACATTCGTGTTGTTGCTTGCAGTTTCCCTTAATTTACGGATATATTAAGAAAATTTCCCATTATAGCTAAACTTTTGAAGAACAATTGATTCACTAATGGGTTAGTACACTCCTCAAAAGCAGGGACAGCTAGGTCTTTCCTCCTTGTATTCCCAAGGCCCAGAACAGGGTATGTCATCACGTGGACGCACAGCAAGTGTGCGACACATGTGTACATATATACCACATAGACAAATACATTGCAGGGTAAAATTTGGGATGGCTGTGATTAAATTTGAAATTAGCATTTATTCAGAACTATTGTCACACAAGCCAGCCCATATTCTAGCGGATTTCCCAAATCTGGTTGGACCAAGCGCAGGATGGTGAGATGTCTACCCTGGGTGCAGACAATGAAGGGTGGATTGTCTATAAAGGATTTAAGACAATACTGAAAATGGACTGAGAAGTTTGTTCTTTATTATCACCATGAGCCAGAAATTCTAAACAATGTCTGTGATAAAACACTCCTCCCAGAGAAAAATCTTTTGTTAGTCTAAATTCTAAACAATCATTGTGGTTACTACTGAGTTTTAATAATATATGTGTAAGCTTTAAATTAGCACTTTTTTGTTACTTATCCTTTAATAAACATTGTATTTTCTACACAGAAGTTAATTCAGAGAACTCCCAGTTATACAGGCAGCCCCCAACATGCACAGGGCCAGCTAAAGTCAGTCATGTCGAGACTACGTGACTATTTCAGATCATTCTAGCTCATGCCAAGTGCAGCTCATGTCCCTAGCACTTGTGGAATTATCTATCCTCATATTGAAATGGGTGATTCTGAATGAAGATCGATCGTATGGTGATTGAAAAAGATGAAGAAACAGAACTAGAGTTATTTCATTTCCGACATTCTGAGTAACCACGTGAAAAACTAATTTGTATTTAAAATTTAAAACAGAGTGAAGGTACAAGGTGTTAGGTTCTTGGCTGGTAAGTGCAATTTTAGCTCATAAATGAAATATTGTTCTGAATTTGAATTTTTCTGGTGTGAATTTTTAGATGAAGTTAACGAGACACCAAAAATACTATTTACAAACAGCTAGAATCAGCCTAATCGATGTACTTTAAAGCAACACACTTTAAAATTAATCCTTGAAATTCAGCACACAGAAATACAACAACAAGATGTAAGAAAATGGTTATTCTGCATAAGAAAAATATTCAAATTTCAAAGAAGAATGCAGAGGAAGCAATAAAAGAGGCTGTTATAAAAAAATCAAAAGGACAAAAGGTTGTCTGTCTGCCTCCATCATTTTCTCAAGGAAATGGACGCTTGTTTTAAAGCAAATTGATTAAATAATTTCAGTATTGTTATCATAAAGCCATTTTCTGTGATTTTTGCAGAAGATTTTACAGAATGTAACAGACATTTTTAAATAAATTTTCTGGCTATTTTAGTGGGTTTTTTTTTTTTTTTAATTTCAGAGACATTTGAAAGCTGGTAGAATTGATACGAAAGAAACAAAGACATGGCTACAATAACAATTTCTGAAATTTATTGTAAAGTGGGATTTTTATGAATCTGTCAAACTTAACTGTGTATCTGTGTATCTGTTGATTATAGTGAAAAAAATTGAAATTAAAATTAATAAAAACAAAGAAGTTTTGATCCACTATGACAGAAGAGAGATTGACAACTCTGGTTATTCTGTATTGAACATAAATATGCAAAGAGGATCAAATTTGACAAATTCCTGGACACATGTGCACAAGGTGCAAAAAACAGAAACTTAGAATGTTATATGTAAATGTAGGTTTATGCTTTTTCCCTTTTTAAGAAAATACATTAGTGCAATTACAAAGTATTAATCCTTTAACTTTCTTTCCTTATGTGTCGTGTAATTTTTATTGGCATGATTACATATGCATTCATAGAAAAATTTTACCGCCTGTCATTCTTTTCTTGTTCCTATTATTATTATTCTGCTTTGTGATTGCTACTCAAGATTGTTTTGTCACTTAGAGGCAGGAGGATAGGAGGGTGTTCAAAATGATCTGTCCTCACGTGTCAAATGTGCTAGGCTCACCACTTTCAGCAGCTATGTTTCACAAATGAGAAAGCCAAGATGAAGCCAAGTTAGTTGTTCAAGGACCCAAATTTGAGAACTATCCTGCGGCCAGACCTTTATGAAGAATCAGACAACTGCTATCCTTAGAGCCAGGAGAGCTCACCAGCTCAGCCCACGCTTGAGTGCAGCCAGGGGGAAAGTTAACTGGAAGCTGTTAGAATGGTGTGGTGGACTTCATGTGTATTCATAAATTTTCCTTGAATAGAAGACAACCCGCTCTAAAGCCTTTCACCCAGAGTCCCTTGCTTCACCCAAACAAAATTTTCCACTAAAAAATAAATATCAACTGTGAAACAGCCTATTTATGTAAGCAAAAACATTATCTAATCCCCATTTATGATGATTCATACATATACAATGTACTTGATTATACTTTTTGGTAATGTTACATTTCTAGTAAAGTTTATTAGAAACAGAACTCTTTGAGAGATGCAAAGGGAATCACTGTGAAAATCTACAATAAACCCCATACTCTCAGCCTCCTTCCCCCAGTTAATATCTTTCTTGAAGAAATACACAGGAAAGGTGAATGAGGCCCCTTCTCGGTTGTGTTATACTATATTCTGTTTCCATGGGAATACATACTAAGAAGATGAAATCATGAAGTACTCTAGAAGGTGCTAATATCTCAATGGGGCATAATGAGCTGCTGAAAATATCTACATTCACATAAAATATGGCAGAGGAGAACAATGGAAATGTCGGGGAGGAGAGGGAATGAGCGCCACAGACATGGCAGACCACACCGATGCTAATGCCATCCTAGGTTTGAAGCTGTATTTAATAACTGTGAGTCATCGTAATATTAAAATGCCATCGATCGCAATTTAATTTGGCCAGGGTCAATGTTTGCCCTTTACGTGTTTAAGCATCTCTCTTTCAATCTTTCTCCCTCTCTCCTGTAGAATTTCAACCCAAATTTCATTATCCTTCATTTCATCAAATTTGTCTGTCAGTTACCATAAGTGCCAAGTGATTTGCAAAGATTATCCCACTTGTATTTCAGAATGTGCTTATCACATAGGAGTTTTTTTTTCTATTTTGCTGCTGAGGAAACTGAGTCAGAGAGACCAGCACAGCTCATAAACAGGATGCAGGACTCGAACCCAGGTCCCTCTGATAGGTTCATTCTCCACTAACCCCTGCTTCCTTACTGATGACCCTGGTGCCTGAGACTACTATTTGATTTATTTCAGATTTGACAGCATACAAACATCCTAGGAAATTAGTTTCTTGAAGGCAAAACAGGAATCCCAGGTAGGCTTCAAGCTATCCCGTCACAGCTGATCCATCAGGAAGAAGGGGCATCATGAGTTTTCTCTGAGTCAAATACCATGATGGTTAAGCTAAAAGATCAAAAGCTCAGAAAATGTGTATCGAAAGAGAATGCAGAAGAGGAAAGGAAAATACCACAGTGAAGTGTCTGAGAACGTTCCCTGCTCAGCCCGAGAACTCATACATGAGCCCTGTGGAAAGAGGCTGTGGCACCAGCTGAAGGAGCTTTTCCATGAAGGACTCTGGTACATCGATTCAAGCTGTGCTGATCAGTGTACTAAATAGAAACCAGAATTGGAGAAAGGACACTGGCCTAGCACTGAATGGAAAATGATACAATTTTGGGATCAGTTAAGGCCAATTACCTGTAATAACAAACAGACTCAAAAAAGTATAATGGCTCAAACATAGAAGTGTTTCATGTTGTTTGTTTGCTTTTTGCTTTGTTTGTTTATGTTTTTGGTGTGTGTGCGTGCACACTCAGAAATAGTCCAAGGCAATTCTAGGTTGACAGAATAACTCTGGTCAAAGTCATTCAAAGATCCAGCTGGATGCTCACAAAGGAAAGGAATCAGGTTAGTATCTAGCTAGTAGATTCCAGGGAATGCATCCCCACTGGGGATTATTTACAAAGGAGAAATTCTCAGACAAAACAACTGATGGATCCCATCATTCAGACCTGCATACTTGGGTGTATACCTTCAGAGCACACACATTGAAAAATCTGAAATATATTGCCAAATTTCAAGACAATTATACCCACTTACTTTAGCAGTATATAAATGCTGGATCCCTATAGTTATGAACACTAGATATCTTTATAATTTTTAATATTTGCCCCCAAAAGGCAAAAAAGAAACTCCCATTTTAATATAATTTGTATTTCTTTGATTATTAGTGTAATATGGCATCTATTCGAATGCTTTTTGCCCATCTTGCATTCATGGTATTTGAATATCTGGTAGCTCAGTGTCCTCCCTAATTGCTGTTCCTTTTCAGAAATTTTTTACTATGTTATTTATTTTTGGATGAACTTTAAAATAATTTAATAAAACATTTTTTACAGAGGTTGAATTAAACATAGAGGTTTGTTCAAGGAATAACGGCATCACTAGAGTAAGTATTTACACAAGAACCAAGCATAACTCTTCCTGTATTCTCCCCTTTTTATGATCTTTGATGGAGTTTTCTAACTTCTGAACATTTACTTATTCAGTTGATTCCTAAATATTTTAGGTATTAAGCTATATTTTGGATCAAAGTGTTCACTATTGCATTCCCTACCTGACCTTTATTAGATAAGAAGTTTTTGAGTTTCGTATACTCGTTTTTTAACCAAGTACCTCATTGGTTTCTCTTTTTATATCTAATATTTTTTAAGTTCATTTCTTAAGATTTTATGAGATTGGAAACTTGACTTTTTCCTGTATATCTTTTTTCCTGTATATATTTTACTATATTTTCATAATTATTTGCATGGCTAGTTTCTCCAAAACAGTGTGAAATAATAGTGGTGATAACAGACATGCTTGACTTGCATCTGAGGAAATGGCATTGTGTGTAAATGTGTTTGTGTGTGTGTGAATCTGTACGCAGATGTATGTTTATCCATGAAGGAAACAGCATCTTAATCATATTCCTCCTAGACTTTTAACGAGGAATGATTGATAAGTTATTAAATGCCTTTTTAATATCTATCAAGAACAGAATTCTTACAGCTAGGTTTCACATTTGGCAGGCAGTTTCTAAGCAAAAATGGAGGAATAATTTTAGTTATATTGTATTTATTGCCTATAACAGAGAAGGGCAAATCTTTAGTTCAGTACAGATATATTTCCAATAATCTCAAGTTTATCCACATATTATAAAAACAATTTCAGTGTACTTTTTAAAAATAAATGACATACAAACTGTTTAAGGAGAGCAAAACAAGTGCCATGAAATTTAACGGAGATCAGGTAGTTATGTGGAAAACCTGGAACTCATTGCTCAAGGGTCACTGTGAAACCAAAATAAAAGTGCCCATGGGCACGTAAGAGACAGGCATACAGTTGCTTTATACCTCACAAAGAAAGTAAGCAGTTGCTTTTGAAAATAGACCTTTTTTGATTTAGGAGCTCCTTCAAGGGAAAGGAATTGATCTCTAATGTCCCTTTCAGATCTGCTAGACCAAAATGAGGGACCACTAGAAGTAGACATCTATGGCAAAGAATGTCAGAGATTTCAGAGGAAGAGGGAGTAGTTTGGTTCTGAGCTAATTGGCCTGGAGGGACCTACTTCCCCACGGGGAGGGAGGACAGAATTGTATTTTCTCCAGGAAGCCTTTCCCACTGCATCCCCCGCCTCCATCCCTAATAAAATTGGACTTTTTCTTCCTTCTAAGCCCTATAACATTTAGTCTGCCTCTCTTTGGCACTTTCTCTTCTAATTATTTATGCATAAATTTTTTCCCCAACTAGAAAATAAGACCATTGAAGGCAAAAGTTCTGTGTTTGTGTCAGTCCCACCCACGCCTTGTAGTACCCAACACAGGATTTTGTACAGAGCAGACATCGTGCAGTAAGCACTCATTGAATGAATAAGCAAGTGATACGCATAAGCTTAACTTAGAGCCTTAACAGAATTACTCCTGATAAACAGAAGAATGATAACAACAGTCCGTTTTTATGAAGTGCCTAGTACGTGCCCATGTGCCAAGACTTTAATATGCATTATCCCTTTAATCCTTATAATGGTCCTGGCAGGTAGATATCATTATCCCCACTCAAGAGAAGAAGAAATGAGCTTCAGAGATGTCACCCGACTTGCCAAGGCTCACATAAAACACACTGGAAGGCCTTTCTGACATCAAAGACCTGTTCTTTCTAATGTGCCAAGTTGTCAGGTGTCGATAGGCACTTCAACCCTTATTACACGAACTGTTTGGTGTTTCTATGCTGCAAAGATTACTTTGAAGAATTTGAGAAGAAAAAAATATGTCTAAATGTGGGTGGGATTTCCAACGAGTTTTGAAATTAGAGAAAATGTATTGCCAAGTACTAAACAAACACTGAATCTGTTTTATGAGTTAATGGATTAAGTTGGATTTCAGTGGCATTCATATACATACACAGCATACACATGTTCGTGTCTTTCTCCCAAGCTCGGGAGCAGTTGGTGTTGATCACAGACACTGCCAGCTAGCTGGATTGTTTCAGAAGAATGCTACACACAGAGTTTGTAGCTGAGACTGTGGCTGATCCAAAAAAGTTTGTGAAAAACATTTTGACAGCCTAAATGGTCCTTCTGAAAACAGAATAAGTGGTTCCCTAAAATATCCTCTTTTTGCTTAAAATATAAAGTTTTTGAAGGCAGAAATTGCATCTTTCTGTATAGAGAATAAGCTATTAATACATGCCCGATAATCATTTGTAAATAGAAATGAGCAAAACGCAGCCCTATAGAGTTTAAGCCCATCTACACCGGTTATACTAACAGGTACTACCAAGTCTGGTTTTCTTGAAACAATTCTAAAAGTCTTGCAAACGGAGAGGATTGAGCAAAGAGAAAAACAAACAAAGAAAACCCTTGGGGACCAGCTCACAAAGGGCCTTGTGTATCCTGCACAGAGGCAAACAACATCACAGTCAGCACACTGAAAAACTAGACGAGGAGCTACAGACATTGATAAAATCTTAAGCAAGGATGGAAAACTGTTTTCACATTGTATTTAATATTGGTTAGTTGTTAGTGGCTCTCTAGAGCTTCTAGCTGAGAAGGGTCTGAGACTAAATGCAGGCTCAAGGAGTAGAGTGTCATGATCTGCTCCTACTGTCTGGTGGTCATAGTTACGGGTGGTAGAGCTGGTGCTCCAGCCATGCATGTATATAATACCTTAGGATTAAAAGGGGGGAAAAAAGGGTTATACCTTAAAGAAATACTTTGGTCTGCCAGAGTCATTTATTCAGCTGTAAGACTTAGTGAAGAGGCCGTCAGTTTCTCTGAAAACATACATTTATTGAGGAACTGAATTGCTCAAGATAACTTTTCCTTTATTGAAAACTAATATTCCCTAGGCCTGAATACAGACAAGAAAAAAACATAAATGAAAAACTCAGTCTGATTCTTTTATTAATCAAGTGATGTGGTATTTAAGAGGACAACTTTTTGGCTCGTCCCCACCCCGTCCAATACCACACACATTTGCATGTGCACGTACATCCAGGCAGAAGCAGGGGCGAGCTCACCAATCAGAGCTGAACACTCACGTAAGGAAGCCAGACTGTGGGGAACTCTAAAGTAACAAGGCACAATTGTAAGGACTCTCAATGCCAAACCACAAATAGTTTGTGAAGAAGAACACTGGTACTGTGGTCCTCTGGTTTTCACACGCTCAGAGGCACTGGGAGCTGGAAGTTGCCCTAGAGGAGAAAGGAAACCCAAAAGGCTGCCTCACAGCAGTTCAACTTAGTGAAAGACGGTGTTTGATTTGACCTAGCTGTTTGCATGTCTTTAAATTTTGCTCCAGATTTTATCTTAAATTTGAAAACAACGGTTGATGATTTATGCTTTTTCATTTAAAAACAGTACTGGCTAAAATCTGAGTTATCCCTGTTTCTTGGAGTTACACATAGCAACAAGAACCTCTCTTAAAATCTGTTCACATCTTTTTGTAAGCTAGTTTTTGCCTTGTGGCAAAAACTTTAAGTGCCACAGAAAATAGCAAAAATAGAGTGAGTTATGTCATCATTATATCTATATGATGACTCTGGAACCGTCTGACCAGTTTAATAAAGTATATCCATTGTTCTAGGAAATAGAATACTAGGAAAGTTCATGAATGGAAATAACTAATCAGAACTGAAATTAAAAGTTACATAGCTTTGCCTTTTCATCTTTGGTTTCCAAATTGCCCAAATTGTCCAAAAAAAAAAAAAAAAAAGACCCTCCCCTTATTTTGCACTTTATTCAGATTATTGCTGAATAAGTGCAAAATAGCAAAGAACAAACTAAAATCATGTGCCCTAGTTTTAGCCAACAACAGTGTCTCATTTGTTCACAATATCTGATGCTGAGTGATTTCCAGTCTTATTATATCTGAACTTTCCACTGTAAGGTGCTTCAATTGTTTTACACATACTGTATTTAGGATATGGAATATATTTTTTAAATATAAACAATCATTGCCTACATCTCTGAACTCTTATTCCATAGCTTCTCAACCACACGATATCTAATTCTGGTACACTATCTCAAATAATCTTGGGGGAAAAAAAGAAAATGTTATTACTGAACCATCTCAAAGGAATGAAAAACTACTCCAGCAGCGTTAAGTCTTCAGAAGTTGACAATCGTCCTTAACAACCACTCTAGAGATACAGAGCCACGTGGCCCTGTAGCGTTGGGCCCACTGGAACTGGGCAGTCCTGGCCGGCCACCAGCAAAGACCCCAAAGCATCTCTGTTCTTTGGTTCTTCCTGGTCCGGGCCTGCCAGACAACCCCATCACACACAAAATCCCAACTCTTCCCCTAAGCATCGCCTCATGAGTCACGCAAGCAAATTTTCTATTTAAATCCACCCACCAACCATTTTATAGCTTTGGAGGCCTTGATCTTGATAATGGCATTATCCAGGATAATCCAGTATTATGCCAACTCACTGATTTTCCTTGGTTTTAATGGATGTTTTAATGGAACCGAGTAGCTGCAAACATTTTATTAGTCCTCTTTGTTGTTCTTCGAGTAATCCCTGTGATCACCCATTCTGTCATTTGGCTTATGTGTACCTCCCACTCAGGTGGTTGGTCTTCCTCGTGTGTCCAAGTTCTTCAAGGACCAGCTTGCTTTTCCTTCATGCCTTCTATGCTCATCGCTGCTTAATCTTTCTTCCCTTTGAATTTTTGTACAGTTTACTCTGTGCTTGTCTTCCTTTTTTCTACTCATATAAAACAGGTTTTAGCTGAATGTCTTAACCTCCCTAAAAGATTGAAAGTTCTCTCAAAGCAGGATCTCTGCCTGATTCATTAGGTACCAAGAACCTAATAAGAGCTCAATACATTATTTATTTGATCTAAGAATAAACGAGAGAATAGAATTTAAAAATATACTGTTATTACATATATATAATAATAGATTATGTACAGCTTCTAGGACTGTCAATTTTTAGAATTTTTAAAGCAATTAATCATGGTTCCCAATCTTTTTAACACACAATATCCTCCCATTACTTGATTTTGCAGCAACGTATCTCCCTAATCTGGAAAACGATTCATGGCATAATATTTTTTAGAAATATTAAAAATTAAGTTTATATTAAAATATTTCTTTGGATAACTGTTATAAAAGTAAGTCTGAGGATCACAAATCTTGGTCAAGTAAAACAACGTTTACAGGCATGGACATATTCATTCTAGGCTGTATTACTTTCCTAGGGCTGCCATAACAGAGTATTACAAGCTGAGTGATTTAAAGCAACAGGCATTTATTCTCTCAAAGTTCTGGAGGCTGGAAGTCTGAAATCAACGTGTTGGTAGGGCATGCTTCTCACACTATCACACTGGGCCTTCGGATTCCAATATGTTAAATTTAGGGAGACACAAACATTCGGACCATAACAGCATCCATATGTCATTTCCCCCTTTGGTTGCATGATGTGGTATTTTATAGCAATAGTTTTCCTAATATGGAACTATCATTATATTCCTTTCAAAAATCCAACCTGGACATGATGTAGGGTTCCTTTAATATTCTGCTAAATTTATTTTACTGGTGTTTTATACAGGTTTTTTAAAAAAGTTCATTTATATAGGCGATAGCCCTGAATTTTTCTGGTTTCTACATTTTGTTGTCAGGGTTTCAATACTACAATTATGCTAATTCATAAAATCAAGTTTTATCTTTTACTAGGTTTTAGAACACGTTTTATAGAATTTATTAAAAGTTTGAAATCACATAAAATGTTTAGAACAGAAGCCTTTTTATGTCAAATAATTTGACAACACTTTTCATTTCTTTTCTGGTTAATGATCTATTTTCCCACTTGTCCTTGAGTTTTTTTCTAATTATTGTCTTTTTCTCTACTTCTATTTTTATCTTGCATTGCTATTATAATTCTTGTTTTTCTTTTAATTGTATGTTCCTGCTATATCTTTGACCATCCTTCTATTTTTATCATTCTGCATTATTTGGTTTAGGTGTATCTCTTTTAAATATCATATGCTTTAATTGGGGGGCAGGATCTATCTGAAAGTCTTTGTTTCTTAAGAGGGGATTTTGGCCCTTTTATGTTTATTCTTACAAAATATTTTAGTTCTCATTTGGCCATTTTTTAAGAATTTGTGATATTAATGATTATTTGCTTTGTTAAAAATCTGTCAATATATGGATTATATTTTCTTTAGTTATTGTTTTCCTTGGTGATTAGGAAGGTAAAGAAGAGACTACACATCCTGGATCTTGATGGCTGAGCAATCAGATTGAGTAAACCCTGGTCTGGGAACTCAGCACTTTGTTTTGTTTTTTTGGCAAATAATAATATCAAAACTTCACAAGGCTAACATATTAAAGTTCTATAACTAATTAGCAATAGGACGGATACCACAATCTAGGACAAATGCTTTCTATGGCCTCAACTTGCGTGAAATTTTGCCCTATTTCATACAAGTTGAATGAAGACTATTTCATACAAGTGAATAAGACTTTTCCTTTTCAACAATTCTTTCCCCAAATGTTCACACTTCCTTCTCTTGGAAGAAGTATTTTTCTCACCATATCAATGTTCTTTACAATCTTAGCAAGACACAGAAGGCTGTACACCCACAAAGGAATGAAAAAATAATGTACTAGGTGGAGTTGAAATTCAGTGAATTATCAATAAGCCATCATATTTTCAAATTCCCTTTCATTTCAACTTAATACTGGAATTGGTGACAAAAATTTAGGCATGATTTTTGACATTAAGGAGCTCACTTCTTATGCAACGAGGCAGATGGATGAATAAGTAACTGTAATACATGGCAGACGCTAATGGGCATTACAATTTGGAAACCTCTTTGACATAATAAATATGGCATTCAGTGAGGTTTACATGTAATTCCCCCTCATGAGCATTATAATTTGAAAACCATCTTTGACGTAATGAATATGGCATTCAGTGAGGTTTACATATAATTCTCTCTCATGAGCGTTATAATTTGAAAACCATCTTTGACGTAATAAATATGGCACTCAGTGAAGTTTACATGTAATTCCCTCTCATCATTTCTCTTTGAAGAAAATGAGTAAGTGTTGCAAAATACTTTTAATAGAGATTAATTTACTCATCAGCCTTATTATGGGGTTGGTATTCTCATCGAAACAGAACACATACCTCCATACAAAAGCATGCACACAGACACATACTCAAAATTTAAAAGACCAAGTTGTTGCATTTTATCCATAAGCAGCATGATTCAATTGCTGAGGGAAAGAAGGAAGGAAGGCAGGGAGGGAGGGAGGAGGTAAAGGGAAGAGAGGAAAAGGAAGGGAAGGAGGGAAAATCTTTTTAAAAAATAAGAAGAAAGGAAGATGACTCATGAAGGGAAGAGCAGAACTCATCCAATCCATTTTAGTCTTTGTGATTTCTGAATGAAACTCTTTCAATGTCCTTCTTTATAAAATGATGGTTATGCCACACTCATAGGGTTGTGTGGATTTAAATTAAACAAGAAAAAAAATTAATTAAACAAGACAACAACTGGAGGCTGCTAACATATGGCAAATCCTCAGTAACTGGTACAACAGATTGCTACATTAATTGAGCACCTACTGCTTTAAGGGAGCTGACTGTAATCTCGTTTTGCAGCATGAGCCGATTAATTTATTTCCACAAATCTGGTCACAATACCTCCCTAATGTTGTAGCCACACACATAAAAAATGATCAGTGATTGAAATTTTTGCTTTTTAACAAACCACTTGGGTGACTTTGACACATTTTCTTTTTGTTGCACCTCCAGACACATTTTCTAAAATTAACTCATATTGCTCTATGCACAAATTAAATTCCAGTAAAAATGAAAGCTGCAATAAATCAACTCACCAAATCTTGTACTTTAAGAGGGATTCCATAAATCACATAGAAAGTTAGAGACTTTGTCTTGAAGAAAGTTCCATATATCAGAGAGATCTTTTTAAAAGTGAATAATTTATGGTTTAAAATAGGGATTGGGTCACCTTTTAAAAATGTATTCTCCGTCTAATTATCACAGTAACCCGGAGATGATTCCGGGTCATTCTTACTAATGTCTTTGAAAAGGTTCTCCTTCTGAAAACTGCTTTATGACGCTGCATAAATGAAGGGCATTATCCTGACCGTGCAGTGACAGCCTCCTTTTGTGGATGTTCTATTGTCCTTGCTGCAGGAATGAATTTTAATAATTCTTTTCCTCCTCAAACAGATTTTCCCCCATGTGTCCTCTCTTGCTGCCATGCTAAGAATTTTATGAGAAAGCTGCATAAATATTCCAGGCCATTATAATGTTTTCTTAAATACTAAACTTTCATTTTTTTTAGAATAATATTTAATTATTTACAACAACCTGGGCTTCATGCTAATAACGTCTTTATTTACCTGACATCGTGTTTGGATGAATCAGATGTGCTAAGATTTTTATATATTTTTTTCTCATTTACTCCATACAGCACCTCTGTGCATGACAGGTACTGTTCTCACCACCACATACAGCAAAAGACACCATGACCTAGAGAACTGAGGTAACTTACAATAATGGAACCAGGATTGCAGCCCAAGCAGTCAGATGGCAGAAGCCAAGCTCTTAACCGCTGCTATCTTGTCTCCTGGTTCACCATGACCTACCAAGGGAAACATGCAAACTTCAAAACAGCATGTAGAGAAGGATATATTTCCTTGATGTGTGTATACAGACATAAAATACATGTATATAACATATCATATATATGTATGTAAGCATGTATGATATTTTTAGATAATACAGACACAAAAATAATGAGAGTTATGATGCACTTTCTGTAGAAAGTTCTTCCTATATGCTAGATATTTCACATGCATTATCTTTTTAATTTTTCAAAATATCTCATTAACAGGGGTACTATTATCTTTACATTTTACAGATGAGGAAAAGAAGCACAGAAATTTAACCAAGGTCATAGAGTTAACAAGTGTTTAAGATGCAACCAGATTACACACTCACACACACACATATACCCACATATAACATGCATGGATATAGATAGATATATAGATATAGATAGATATAGATATAGATATAGATATAGATATAGATATAGATATAGATATAGATATCATACATACATACATACATATGGCCAAAAAAAGTATACACATTTTAAGAAAGGAAAAAACTGTATTAAAAGTGTAATACTCAATATATACCAATAACAAAGGATGAATACAAGTCATGTGTATACAGTTTTTTTGGCACCCCTGGTATATATACACCCATATATGTGTGTGTGCATGCTCATATATTATATATATACAGACATATTTTTTGTTAAAAAAGGGACCTTCAACTAACATAGCTTGAAATATCCTTTTGCATTATAAAATTAGCTTTAAAAAAATGAGTCCCAAGATGTCCCCTCCCTCAGAGCCCCTTCCCTGAGTCACTTAGGAATGGGTACTATCCATGACTGCCTCAAGACTCTCCTTTGTTTTTTCTTCTGTGGTTTCCTTTGGTTAACCAGATTCCCTTTAGATTGGCACATTCATTTTTCAGAGGTAGTGATATGTTCAGTTACATTGCTGTCAAGTCTTATGGTCTGAGAGACATGTTATCTCTTTCTGGTGACCCTGTTTCTGTTCCAGGGTTGGCAAACTGTAGCTATGCTTGTTTGCTTATTTGTTTTTTACAGTCCATGAAGGAAGAATGGCTTTTATATTTTAAAAATGGTAGAAAAAAACACAAGAAGAATAGTTCATGACATATGAAAATTATATGAAATTCAAATTTCAATGTTCATAAATAAAGTATCATTGGAATACAGTCGTGCCCATTCATTTATGTACAGTCTGTGGCTGCTTTTACACTACGAGGACAGAGCTGAGTAGCTACAACAGAGACCATATGGGCTGCAAAGTCTAAAATATTTACTATCTGGTCCTTTAAAGAAAATGCTTGCCAACCCCTACTCTTACTGCATTGTGTATTTATTTTAAAGTTCAACTTTCTGGGAGCTTTTCTTCTTTCCAAATTCATTCAGGGCACTTCACTATTGCCCCATGGTATGCTTTGATCTCTCAAGGACATGCCACTTTACAACAATCCCTTTCTAAATATGACCACAGTTGATTGTCTTCTCATTACATCGGAACGTTACTACAGTTCCTTGTGGTCTAAGAAAACCTGGATATAGAGTGGGCCATAGACTGAGTGTTCAGTTACTCACAATTGTTCTTCTCTCGGGACCTATGTTTTCTCATCTGTAAAATGAGTGCATTGGACTAGATTGCTGAAATCATTGTTATTATGGCATCCTGTATTATACTACTTCAAAATTAACATTGACTGAACATCAACTACAGGTAGGTAAGGAAAGTGAATGTGAACAGAGTTCTTGCCTTCAGCGAGCTCACAATCCAGCACTTGTCTGGATTGTCCAAATATTAGCTACCCAAGGGTATTAGGTAAAACAGTGACCCCACCCGCCACCCAGAGGTCTATGCCCTAATTTCCAAAACCTGTGAATATGTTTCCTTACAAGCAACAGTTTATCAAAGACACCTTGTAGACTATACTACACTTCTGGTGTCACATATGTTACCATCTGGCTGTCATGCTTACTTGGGTATGTCTCTGCTGGCATTATGCATTGCCGTTTACTGAGGATACGGCAATGAATGAGGATGAGGATACAGAAGTCTGGGCCAAAGTGACTCGTCTACCTACATTCAAGGAACTTAGAGGTAGACATGAATCCAGAAGAAATATCCCATCCGTTCATTTAATGAACATCTATTGATTATCCAGCACGTGCAAGACTCTGCTGCTGCCCAGTGTGGGAGTCTTTCCCCACCCAACCCCTCAAGGATTCCTAATACTCAAGAATTGGTTCCCCTTCTCTCCATCGCATGATAATGCTTTGAATGATTTCATCTTCCAAGGAATAGAACCTAATACATAAGAATTTATCTTCCTCTATTTAATCAGCGACATACAGAAAACTCAGAACTCCTGAATTGATAAATTCCTTTCCTAATCATGAGAAAGCACACAATTTGGGGAAATCACTTTGAATTTTGAAAAGGACGTAAAGGTCAGTCCTTAGGGGCCCAGAAACCACTGACCCAGAAACACTGTTGTTCTGGGCGTGGGTCACTAAATTCCAATGTCATGGCCGCGCCTCATGAGCAAAGTCTGCTGCTCATTTGGGTCATCAAACATGAATACATTCGTTCTCTCTCTCTCTCTCTCTCTCTCCCTCTCTCCCTCTCTCCCTCTCTCCCTCTCTCCCTCTCTCCCCTCTCATCTAAAGACAGTAATCAGTCTTCAACTCTTGTCCAGATATTCAGAGGAGAATTCAGTAAGTTCCATGTTGATTAAGTTTTCTGGATTAAGAAGGAAACAGGGGAAACAGTTTGTGATGAGGTACATACACTTCCCTTTGGACTCTGAGCTACTGTTGCCAGGATGTAAGAATGGAGATGAAAAAGATTCAGAACAGCAGTTGTGGGAATGGAGGGCAAACATAACCAACCCGAGAGTGCTGACAGCTTCTACTAGGATGAGTGGCTCAGAAGACATTTGTAAATAACAGGGAGGCATAGGATTGCTCAGTCCCATGTCACTCATGCCAGGGCTGGTACATGGCACATAGAAGGCCAGATTTTCTTTCCAGAAGACAAGGTGGAATTTGCCTTCCCTCAAGTAAGTAAAATAGTCCAATTATAAAATCTTGAATAAATAAATGAATGAATGAAAGTGACATCATGCACTACTATCATTTTGCCAGTCTCTGTGATGGATACTCTTCATGTGTGATCTGTTTTAATCCTTATAACAACTCTACGAAACTGGCATTTGCACCCTCATTGGTAAATACTGATGGTAAGAGGGGTGGAAGGGACCCTATTATATGCTGGATGCTATACACTAAGAAATTTTTAAATATAATTATCATTATTTAATCCTCACTTTAAAAAACCATCCAGAGCTCCATATTATCCCCATTTCACATATGCAGAAAATAGGGATTCAAAGAGATAATACAAATAAATAGTGCATAGCCATCTGAGTCCTGACTTCATGCTACTATCTGGCTATGTATGCCGGGGACATCTAAGTGGAGATGCCCAGCTGAGAATTAGAAATATATCCAAAAAGAGCTATAGATAGAGACATGGTACAGAGGCAAAATGAACATGGGAGTTTTAAATTAAAGCAGAACCTGAAAAATAGAATTGCTTTAATGTGGCCAGTTACGTGAGGTGAGAAATGGTGATGGTAAGAAATGTGATGAGGCTGTATGTAATAAATGAGGGTGGCCTAACATGAGCTTTCTTTTCGGACACTCCTGACAGATTCCATGAGCCATTCATCTTTGCAACTGTCACTTCCTGCAATTGAGTCTCAACTCCCTCCCTGGAAACTGCAGCCTCTTCAAGTTATGGACACCTCTGTTGCCATAGATTCACAGCGAACATTCATGAAAGAAGAACCTACATTCATAGTCTCTACTTACTGACCTCTTATTCACTCCTCAGTCTGATTGAATTTTTATTCCCATCATGCACCTGACACTGCACTCACTGGGGCCACCAACAACCTCTGTATGTAATAACTGTCAAGAACACAGACACATTTCAGAATTGCTTTTGCTTGACACTGCTGACCACCAACACCTTCAAGAAACTACTTTAATTACAGGTTTTGGTGATGTCATTCTCCTGTGTTTTTCCTTTGCCCTTGAGTTATTCTTACTCAGCATTTCCCAAACCTTTCCTCCTCTGTCCATTCCTTAGGGTTAGTGTATACCAGCGCCCAAAGGAGAACACTCTCTTCTCTTTTTTCTCTGTTGCATCTCATTTCCTCTGATGGCTTCAGCCATTACTTAATCACATGTCTTTAACTATGAAAGCAATATCTTTATAGAAACACACACACACACACACACACACATCCCTAGTTATATATTCAATTTCTCACCAGACATTTCAACCAGGACATCCTTTAGGCTTCTCAAACTCAACATGACCAAAGTTAACTCTGCATTGTTCCCCTGACCCCAAGCCTACTTCATCACCTGTATTAGTTTCCGACTGCTACTGTAACAAGTCATATTAAACTTGGTGGCGTAAAACAACACACATTCATTGTATCATAATTCTGGAGGTGAGAAGTCCTAAAATCAAGATGTTGGCAGGGCTTCATTCCTTCTTCAAGCTCTGGGAGAGAATGCTTCCTTCCCCCTTCAGCTTCTAGAATTGTTTGCATTCCTTGGCTCATGGCCCCTTCCTCCATCTTCAGGGCCATCATTGTATCATCTTCAAATCTCTCTCTCTCTCTCTCTCTCTCTCTCTCTCTCTCTCTCCCCACACCCACTTTACTGCTGTCATTATATCTACTTCTCTGACTCTAACCCTCTGTTTCCCTCTTATAAAGACCTTTGTGATTGTATTGGGCTCACCTAGATAAGAAGCCAGGATAACCTCCCAGTCTCAAAGCATTTAACTTAATCACATCTTCGAAGTCCCTTTTGCTATGTAAGGTAAAAGTCATAGGTTTTGGGGATTAGAACACGGACATCTTGGCGAGGGGGGCATTATTCTGTCTATCACACCATCTCTACTTGCTGTCTCAATAACGACGCTATCCTTTATCTAGTTGTCCAAGCTAGTCACCTGCAGTCATCTTTGATTTTTTCCTTCACCCTCCCTCCCCCCATCTAAGCCACTGACAAATTCTACAAGCTCCACCTCCTCAATTTCCCTCCATTATTCCTCTCCACACCCACTTCCTCTGCCATCTGAACCTTTCCTCCTCAGGTAGGCTCAACATAACTCAACTTAGGTACTGAGCCTTGAGATAGAAATATATAAACTTTGGATATGTTTGGGAAATTTTTTGGTCATTTTAAAAAGGAAAAAAAAATTGCAACAGAGACTTAGATAAATATTCTATTAAGAGGGTACTGTGGCAGAGTAGCAAGCCCCATAGGTGAGGAACCGTCAAGGGTAATTTTGAGTTACAGCTTGGCACTTCCTAACCCTGTGACATCTGGCGAGTGTTTTAAGTTCTCTAATTCTTGGTTTCCTCATCTGTAATACCTAACGTGTACACTATTCAGAGACCCAAACTACAACGACATAGGTCTTTCTACAGTTCATATGTAAGTTGTTAGTAACACACGTTTGATTCAAAGGACAAGTCATTATATAAGCATAGCCAGAGCCTGGAAACATTTTAATATTCAAAAACTCAGCCTTGGCTGTCTCAGGCCAAAAAGCACCAACTCGTCTGTCTCTCAGAGGAGCTCAAATACTTCTTACTAAGCAGGGAACAACTCCTACTAATTCTCATCCAGGGTATATTCCATTTTCATTTGTATACAATGAAGGGGCACACTTTAAGAAAAATAACACTAAATTATGAATACAGCATACAATATAAAAGGGAGGATTAATCTGAAATGATAAATGAAATTACAAAAAATAGAAATATCTTTCTTTGCAAATATTATTAAATCATATGACCATATGAAAGAGGCTTGGGCAAGTAAGTACCCTTGAAGCTTAAGCTTTACAGCTTCAAGTAAATCTTTTCCTGCTTTGTCTATTCTGTGAAGAAAAAAAATTCACAGTTCTTATATTCTTAAACATCATGGTTGCTCCACCACAAATGCATATAAAATAATTTCCCTATTCGCAAAATTGAAGTGCTAAATATACTACTAACAAGTGTTACAAATAAATGTCACACGGATTCTGTGGCTTGTTAAGCATTAAACATTCCTGCTACAAATTCGTTTCAGTCCTGCATTAACAAAACTCTGACTGGTATGGGAATTCATCCTAAATTCCAAACAGCCACGAGGAACAGAAAATGTTTGCCCGTTAAAGGACTAGATACACATACCAAGAGATACTAAGAGACAGTTGGAACCTGTGGAATTGCTACACATCCTGGGAAGCATGAATGAAATGAACAGGTCTGTTATTTTTTAAATAATAGAATTTGTGGAGAATTTATGGGTGCTGTTTTGCATTGCCCAGATCCAGTCTTCAGAGCCAAAGCACCATTCCCTGGAAGATGGGAATATCAGCTACACCACTCAAGCTGTATTCCTCACTGGAGATTGCCCTCGACTTCAGGAAACTATCTCAGGCATGGCTACATCCTCTTCCATTGGTCTGCGACCAATGCAGGGCTACAAACGCTCCGCCCATTGTCTCAGTTTGGAATATAACTCTGAAGAGCCATCCTGGTTCCAGTGGTCCCATAGAACGAGCTGAGGCATTACTAACAACATACAGGGGCAGCTCTTCCCTCTTCCCAGTCCAGCCTGCATCAGTCTGTGATTACAGGTGTAAGTCAGAGGGCCTGCCCCAGTCAACAGTCATCACAGAGTCTATTTACAGGAAACCAGACAATTGACACCAGAAGTGGTCCTAAGAGGCAGACTCCAAAATGAGATCTTGAGATGAACTACTCAATGGTGAGTTGCAGAGAACGTTAAATTCTTAGCCTGAGTAGATCTCCTAACTCAAAGTAAGGGTCGAAGAGGGAAGGAGTGCTGTAGAGGCAGGAGCAGAGGCTCTAAATGAGCCCAACAGCATGGCCTCCAACTCATCAAGGATGATCTAGCTATCGCTTCTCCCAATATGGCTTCTCTGTCTAGTAACAGAAGCCAGGGCTGAGCCACTAATATATAACCACCCCTCAAGGAACAAATTAGCCACTTCGAGGTAAGCTAACGACATTGTTTCATAGCTGATTATAATTCAACCCCTTCCACCATGGAAAGCTCAGTGATTCATATAGACTGGGGTCAACCCATTTTCTGCCAATGGGTTTGCCTTTCCTGTGTACAGAAACTTGGCCAACACAATTATCCAAGATCTCACAGAAAATTTATCCACCACCACGAGATCCCATACAATATTGTCTCAGATCAAGGGTCCCATTTTCCAGCAAAGGAGAGGCAGCAGTCGACATATAACCATGGGAAATCCATGTTCCTTTTACAATGCCTACCACCTAGAACCCATCAGCTTCACAGAATGGTAGAATGGCCTCTTGAAGATGCAGCTGAGTGCCATCTTGAAGAGGATGCCCTGCTAAGATGGGGCACCATCTTCAGGGAGGTGATCTATACCCTAAATCAATGATCTTTATATGGTGACATAGTCTCAATAGGTAGAAGAATGGATCTAGGAGCCAAGAGGCGGAAGCAGAAGTGGACCCAGTTATCATAATCCTCCATGACCCACTTGGAAGGTTTATGCTTCCCATCCTTGAAGTCTTAGTCTCTACAGGTCTAGAGACCCTGCTTCCCAGAGGGTGAATACTTCCACCTGGGAACATAACAAGAACGCCACTGAACTTTAAGCTCTGGCTGCCACCTAGTCACTTTGGGATCTCCATACCAAGAGAACAGCAGAAGAGGAAAGAAGCCACCACACTTACAAGAGTAGCTGATATTAATCAGAAACAGGAAGAAGTTGATGAGAAGTCAGCTGTCAATGTATCAATTCTTAGCTGATAATCTTTTCTTTCTACGTGCTTTTAAGAGGTATTCTTCATCTTTGCTACTCTGAAATTTTAGGTGCAGTTATCTTTTTATTGATCTTGCTTGAGATTTATTGAATCTCCTAAGACTGAGCACTTGCGTTTTTGACGGGTCAATTTTGGGAAGTTCTCAGCTATTGTCTCTTCAGATTTTGCTTCCCCGCTATTCTTTCATTCAAGAACCTCAATTAAACACATATCGAACAACACAAAACAGGGGTCACATTACACTAAATTTATGCTTTGAGGTTTTGCGGCACTGAGATAGAGTGAATTCTCGACACGTGGGTACAGGCAGGCTTGTGGTTAGACATTCTCAAAGGAGGCATACACTCCCTTCCCTCCAACTTCCTGCCTGGCCGCTCCACCAAGAGCCAAAGCCAAATTTGTCAAGTATACTGTTCTCTCCTTCTGGGGGGCAGGTTTTATTTTAGGTCATACATTTAGGACATCTTGGCAGGTTCCCCCTCCCCCCTTTTCTGGCAGTAATTTCTGTAATCACATTCTATTGTGCTCAGGTCCTGGACTTTATCTCCTATGCTCTGCCTTCCTAGCCCGTTAAAACTAAGAATTTCAGATCTGCAGAGTCCATCAGTGCAGCCAGTACTTATTTATACCTCTGGCATCATGCTTTCTTGTGTTTTTCATACTTGACCACAAGCTCAGTCATGCTTTTACAAAATGACTTGACCTAACTCTCTAGGTTACCTCTCTGAGGAGTGTTCCTCTGCATATAACCTGTGCCATAGTGTTGCAAACAGATGCCTATAAGTCTTCATTTTGGAATCATTTCTGAAATTTCCAACCAATACCTTTTGATCTTCAGAAGACCTGATTTAGACCCTCAGCTCAGCCATTTCCTAGTCCTACAGATGGGACCTTACTTCACTTGCGCTTGTCCCAGCTCCCTATCCATAAACGGAAGGGAAGATGATCTTGCTTCACAGAACTAAATGACCTAATGTCTACACCAACTTCCTTTCTCTTTCTCTAGCCATTACAGCCTGCTGAGCCGGAGGATGGCCTCTCACCACTCATCAGAAGAACTAGCAGAGGGGTTACCATAGCAGACGGGCTAGGGTTCTAGCAGGCCACCCTTGGCAGAGGTCCTCTTAATTTTCCCAAAGTTTAAAGAAAGTGAGGGCATTGCAAGGCATTTGTTCAATGTTTATGGACTTTGCAAGTTTTCTCAAAAGTTTTTAGAAGATTCTATGTTTTCTTTTCTTTTTTAAAAAACTGTTGTTAAACAACTGAAGTTGCACACATTCCTTGTATGTTTTCAGACCGGCTAAAGGTTCACACTCGTGTTATGGCTTGTTGGTACAGAAATGACCACGCTGTTCTTTTCAAACCAGGCCAACCTATTCCCATATCAAGGGCCTTCATGGAATGATTAATGTTCCCATTGCATCATCTTGACTTAGTTCAAATGTAGATGAATGCTAAGTGCGCCAAGGGCTTTTCATTCCCTGAGACTCTATGCTTAAAAGTCAACTCCTCTTTGCAACTTTCCCTGACCTTCCCCTACCACCCCCAGACAGAATTAGTCACTTTCTCCTCTGCGCTCCCTCCCTCAGACTTCATGCAAACATTATCTTCAGAGATCTTACCACTTGGCTTGGTGTCCTGGCACTATTTGTTTACATGTCCCCGGATATGTTCAGTCCCTTCAGAGGAAGGGCAATGCGTTCTTCTTAGTAACTCCAGCACTTAGCATAGTGCTACCACAGAGCATGTGCTAAGTGTTTACTGAGTCAAAACAAGAAGCTCTTAAAGTTAAGTTATATCACGTGCCTACATGTACATAAGATTAGTGCTTAAATTCAGTGAAACTAAGATGAAAATATATCAAAGCATACATAATTACCAAATTCTATTTGAGACAGTGCTTTTAAAAATGTACTGGTAGGGCTTTGAGGGATAATGTGTCCTGAATTTTATTTAGTATTATTTGAGAAGCTTAATGGTGAGATGTCTTTTTAAAGAAGGAATTAACTTCATAGGTCTACAAAGGCCAGAACCAGAAGGGGACTTTGAAATCATGCAACTCAATAATGTCTATTCCCTTTCCTTGCTTTATTTTCTTCAGAGTATATATCACGAATTTGAGTTATATAATTTTAATGTTTCCAGGCTCCTTTTCTATCTCGGCTATTAGACTATAAGCTTCAACACCTTGTTATCATGTTCACTGCTGTGTTCCCACCTCCTAAAATAATGCCTGAGGCATAGCAATTTCTTAAGAGATATTTGTTGGCTAGATGGATGAATGGATGGGGGGATGACTGGATGGAGGGATGACTGGGTGGGTGAGTGGTTGGTGGATGGATGGATGGATGGATGGATGGATGATGAATGATTGAATGACATGTGCAGATGTGAAGAGGGACATACAGAACTTAGATTCAAGTACTGATTCCCAGTCCAGCATCATTTATATCCCAGAACACTGTCCCATCCTTATGTGAAATAGTGCAAGTCCCCAAACTGAACCTCAACATTGTCTAATTTACTCCTTCTTTGGACTGTCTGTTGTACATCCTTATTAGATGTCAATGGACAACGGCATCAGTCAAACATTCAGAAGCAAGAAATAGGAGGCTGCTTTCTGCAGATGTCCTCAATGTTAAAAAAAAAAAAATTACAGAAGCACCCATCCATTCATTTGTCCAACAAATACTTAGTGATGCCTAAACATGCCAAGCAGTAGCTCTAAGGACTTGGTTACTTCAGTAAACAAAACAAGCAAAAATCCCTTTCCCGGTGAAACTTAAGTTCTGTTGGGAAAGAGGGACAAGGGAGATAGACAAAAAGTAATAAGCATGATGAGTAAACTATACAGCTTGGCTACACAGTGACAAATACTATGAAAATAATAGAGGAAGGCAAGGGGGGCCACTTTACCCTGGCCACTGTGTTAAGAGTGATCTGTAGAGGGATGAAGGCACAGGCATGGGGAACTGGAGGGAAACCAGGGAAAGTTCTGCACATATCACACACACACACACACACACACACTAACAAATAGCCCATCCATACAGAAATCTGGCTTATGGTGACTCCAAAAGGAAGGCCTGTGGGTTGCAGAGACATTATGTGCTCTCTAACCAACTGGCTGTGCGTCTCCTACAGTGATTAGATCCTTCATAACATCCCACCACAGGTGTAATCCGCCTCTTCTCACACATTTTCAGGAACAGGGCACTTGCTTCTATCCAATGTAGCCAGCTTGATTTTTAGACATCTGGGATCATTCTTACTTTCTTGAGTTAATCTATCTGAAATCTACCTCCATCATTTCCACCTACTGCTCTAGTTCAACACATTGGAGTAAGATGGAAGGAACATAATAAGCCGTGGAGCAGTCAAGGCCTGGGTTTGAGTTATAGCTCCACTGTTTCCTAGCTAAGTGACTTCCTGCAAGGCTCAATTTTTCCTGAGTTTCAGTTTTCCCAACTATAAAATGAAGATAACATAACCTAAATTACAGGATCTTTGTGATGCCTGAAGAGTCAGTTGCATAAGAGGGGCTCATTAAACATTAGTTGTTTTTTCTAGGCACTAATCTGAATACCATTTTTGCCAAAATAAATAAAATATGGGCTCTGCCTTCAATGGGCAGTCCTGCTTTTTCTGAACATCGCCTGTTATTTCAGCCATTGCTCCTATATAATACGATGAAGTATTCTTGCCTCTAACTATGCCCACTTTGTCTGCATTTGTCCCATTGCCTGGCCTTCCTCTATTTAGGTTAATTGGGCTTAGGAAGCTTCTTTTTGAAAAACTATAATACCTCTACACTCAGGTTAGCTAGGAACCGCTTGGGTAATGGGATAATTTAGACTAAGATTCAGGAGTTCCCGGGATCCTGGTCCAACTCTATATCCAGTTCCCTGTGCAACCGTGGTCATGTGACTTCACTATTTGTACAGTGAATTTGTTAAATGAAAAGAGTTTGTACATTTTCTGAGTTGTAGCTCAGACACCCTACGATTATAAACTGGATGTGGAAGTAGACGCAGAGGACAGGGGACCTGTCCTGAGCTCTTGCAGTGACACACCACTTCTTTGAATAATTACAGCTTCAAGCAGAGAAGTGTTCTTGTCACTTTTATAAGCATTCTCGCTTTATTATTTTGTAACTTCAGCAAGATTTCTAAGTGGTAATGCAAATAGCCTCTGATTAATACTGGAGAATATTCTTTGAGCTTCCCAGTTACTGCCATCTATAACTAATTGTCTCATCAAAGAAAATGTACTTCTTAATTACAAGGTCATGCACTGAAAAATAAAATTGAATCTAGCATGTGGAACGAATAAGGAACGTGTTGAGTGCCTGAGGTGTATGAATGTGTTGTATGCATGTCATGTGTATTTCTCTAATTTTAAGAAAGTAAGTCAGAAGCCATTTAAAATCCTTACCAAGATTGCATGACCAGAATGATACTAAAAAGTTTCATGAAAACCCAGAGTCAAGAGAACCTAGCAAGATCAATTTCCAAAAGCTGCCTTTATAGTTGAAACATTTCAACACCTGTTGTTAGAACTCCAAATGCTCATCTCCACAAGTAGTTGCTGAAGTGTTTCTTCTCCTGGGAAGGGAGTGTGGGGTCCCTTAAGGAGGGTAACTATGGCGTAAGGGGAGCCATGTGGTCTGGGTGTTTTATCCGTGAGTGAATTACAGGAAGCCACTGCACTACAAGTCTCTTAAAGTGTTAATGGGAAAACAACTATTGAAGAATTTGGGTTTGTAACTTTCCTCTGTCCAATAGCCCTTCCAAAAAAGAAGTGGGGGGAGGAGTAGGCCTGGGACTTAACACAAGCTATTTAATGTTTCTGGCCTTGATTTCCTCAACTGCCATGGGGGGCGGGGTAAGGAGGTGTTGTGAGAGACACAGTAGGGCTTAATCTCACTGTTAATGAAATATTGGAGCAACTCGCAGCATTGGAAAGATTGAAACAGACTGCAGAGGTGAAAGTAGGCCTCCTTAGGTCAGCAAGATTCACATTCCTGGGCAAAGACAAGAGGTGCCCCCAATAGGAGGAAAGAGGTGACACACCTAAAGTTCATCAGGGAACTGGATGAGTTCTTGGTGAGTGGGGAAGACACTGGCTGCAGCTAGGGGAGCGACCGTACCGTTCTCTAGACAGGCACCTCAGAAGAGGGGACACCAATGCTGGAACCTTCCCATGAAGGGCTGAACTCACTCTTTGGCCCGAAAGACCTACCTACTCTTATTTGCTGAGCGCGATCTTCCCACCTTGATTCACCATCTTCCAAAATCAGGACAAAACATTCATGGAAACCTAGGTGGGTATCTGGCAGTTGTTAACCGCCAAGTTTGAGTTTGAGGAAATAAACATGACATGGGAGCTCCTTAGGGGAGTAAGTACAATGGGAAGACAATAGGGATTTCCCTTCTGTCCCCTCCTCCTGACTCCTATCTGCTCAGGGTTGCTTTAATAGATCTCAAAGGACTGACTCAGACCCTCCCACTCCTCCCCTCTTGGCTCAAAGTTCTCAGTCACAGCAGGGAGTCGAGGCTCTTTCTTGATGTACTGGGCTCCAGGACGGCCAGGGAGCAGAGCCAGGACTGGGGAACAATGCACAGTTCTCATGGTGGGTGGCATGCTTAGTGCCCACCCCCTTCATGGGAGCTATAAATCAGGCCTCTGTGGATCTGCAAGTGGCCCCAGAGACACCTCCATGGTCTGTGTTCACAGCCGGGAAGCCCGGCTGCGAACATTCCAGAACAAGAGGAAGCGGGCTCAGCTAGAACGGAGACCTTCAAGAACTTGTACAAGAGACTCTAAGGCATTTAGTTTCTGGCCTTTCCTTCAGGTCCAGACTGCTGCAACCAACCGCAAGATCAGAATATCTATGAAAATGCCATTGGTTTTTCTGAGTGGATCTGGAAAAGAAACCAAGCTAAACTGAGCAAATGAAGACACTTTCTGGTTTGGATCCACATAATAGATTTCCAACTGAAACTTTTGTTGCACAGCTCCCCAACCTCAAATTTATTTTTAAAAGATAAAGCTCCTATGCTTCAGATGACAGACATCCTGTCTTTAGGTGACTCTAAAGCCAGTATCAACCAGTGATGTGGAATATCAGTTTTGATTCAACCAAGAATGGGTTAGGCTAGCCCAATAAAACACGTGTTTAAAATGTATTTCAGTTAACATTAGATTTGTAGAACTAATTGTATTTTAAATGTCTATTGAACAACCTTGTACCCAGTGCTATGGACTGAATGTTGGTATCCCTCACAAATTCATATGTTGAAATCCTATCCCCTAATGTATTGATACCAGGAGGTAGGGCCCCAGGATTAGGTCATGAGGGTGAAATCCTCGTAGTGGGATTAGAGAGATCCCAGAGTTCTTTCACCCTTTCTGTCATGAGAGGATATAGCGAGAAAATGGACATCTTCAACCAGAGGACAGCTCTACCTGGAACCCGACTATGGTGGCACTCTGAAAGCAGACGTCCAGTCTCCAGAACTGTGACAAATAAATTTCTGTTGTTTATAAGCCACCCAGTCATTGGTACTGTTTTTCTGAATAAGACATCCACTAATAGGTTGATATAAGACATGGTAAGTACATGAGTTGATTCAGTTGCTTCCCAAGTATTCCCACGACCTACAAGGCCCTACTTGACCTGGCCCCTGGCTACCTCCCTGACCTCACCTGTTGTCAGCCTTCCCTTTTCTTGCTCTACCCAGCATACTGGCTTCTTGCTACCCTACAATATCAGGTAGCATGACCTGACTTGAGAGCCTTGCTCTGTCCTCAGCCTGAGCCACTGTCCTTCCAGAAATCCACACGGCTCCATCCTCCCTCCCCAAAGGGCCAGACTGCCTCAAATAGCAGCTACTTCCCATTCATCTCCCTACCCAGATTCACTTTTTCAGCATCGTAATCACTACTTGGCATTATGTTACAGAGCTTTTCATTATTTTGCCTCTGACTCTTCCACTAAAATGTAAGCTTCATGATCAAGGGACTTCAATTCTTGCTTGATCCTCAAGGCCTGAAAAGGAACCTGGCAAACAAAAAGGACTCTTAATAAATATCTGTTGATTTTAAAAAACTAGCACCTCTTTTTTTTTTTTTTTAGTTTGATATTTTTCAGATACTATGATAAACACTTTCAGGTATACTATCTCAAAAATGCTTTCTCAAGCGTCCTCTCTTCACCACTCTTTCCATCTCTTTCAAGCCGTCCTCCCATCTGCTAATGGACTTGAGTACTTAACTACTTATGATTTCAAAGAGGGTTGTGTGGTTTCGCCCACAGAATTTATCACATTATATTTATTTATTCTTTGAGGGACAGGTATGCTGCGGAAGGTAGCTGTATGTTCTTGTTCATCTGTTTTACCACAGCCAAGCCAATTTCCAGGCATGTAGTTAGTGTTCTACAAACATTATTGAATGATTGAATACAGGAATTAATGACATTCTAGGTCAAGAGAAAAAAATAAGCAGAGGCAGAAAGAATGCAAGTGTCTGACACTTTTTGGCTTTCAGAGGCAGAGTATTTGAGAATGAAATTTAGAATAGCCCAGAGCCATGGAGTAAACCTGGCTCAAGAAGGCCGGGTTCCAGCTGCCTCCCATAGATCCCTCTGCCCGCGATACTGCCATTTCCTCTTTGCCCAGTAGACATTTCATCCTTCCCCTGTCTCATCAACTGACCTTGTCTAGTGAAACCATCCTTGGCCTCTAGGACTTGTCAAGCCCTCCCCATAGCAAACTCTAAAATCAGTGCATTGCCCGCCATGAGTAAAAACCCTCTGCAGGATTTATTAGGAGCGTGTTTTTACATTTATTTGAGTGACTGATCAGTCTGTCTCACTCACTAGGCTGAAGGCTTCCTGAGAGCAGGGGCAATGTCTGTCATTGTTTACCAGTCTGTCTAGGCACGTGGTAGATCCTACTTGTTTAATGAATGCATGAATGAAGGAATGAACCAATGAGCTGACAATTTCCTGAATCCATCAGTGACCTCTTAGAGCATTTTCCTCAACTTATAAACCATAAAATCTTTCCCATCTGCCTCATACACAAGATATTGGACTACAAAAATCACAAAATCAGAATGGAGCTATAGCTGCTGAAAATGTTCTCCTCAGGAAATCCGGAGGCTGGAGGCCTTTGTCACAACTCTGTTCCCCAGAGTTTCTGATTTAATTGGTCTGGAGAAAGACCGGAGTGTTGGAATTTTTTGCGAGTTCCTCAGGCGCTTCTAAGGTGTAGCCAGGGTTGAGACGCATATGTTTGCTACTTCAGGGAACCTCAAGTGGAGTCAGGTCCTGCTCTCTTCCTTCAGTTCCTCCTTGTCTGGTGAGCAGGGGAAGCCTGCAAATGGATCCTTACATCGGAATGTGCCAATGGCTGGAAGGGAAGTTTGTACTAGAAGCTGTAAGATGAACTAAAGAGAAGAAAAACTCTCTGCTTGGGTAGGTTGCTCAAGGACAACGCTTCAGAGGCCGTGCCATGAGTTCCATTTTGACACGCAATTCAGAATTCACCAGGCAGAGCTGCGGAGGGCTACTAGCCCAGGGAGCAAACACCAAGTCCAAAGAAACAGAGTCGTGAGAGGGAAAGCAGATTGGAGACTCCTCCACATCTAAGAGCAGAAATTATATAGGCTGCAAGACGATATGGAAAACAATGTTAGACAAGACGACCTCACTTGTGTTCTTGCTTAACAGAAGAAAGACTCTCCCGAAAACTTTTATGGAAGGGATCAGAACAATGGCCAACTGAAAGAAATAATGTTCAAGACAGTTTAAAAATATCAGATAGCAGTGACTCCCTGGACTCAAGCAGCGGGAGTGGAGAGTTGAGACCAGTGGTTCTCCAAGTGTGGTCCCTCAGCCAGCCGCATCAGCCCCACCTGGGAGCTGGTTAGAAACACACGTCAGATCCCACTCCAGAACACCTAAATCAGAAACTCGGGGGTGGGGTGTGCAGCCCGACCTTTGAGGCTTTAACAGACCTTCCAGGTGATTTGGATGCATGCTGCAGTTGGAGAGCTACTGGTTTACGGAAAGTCCCCTGAGGGCTATAGCTTTTTTTCCCCCTTCAGGACATAATTCACAGAGGCTGATATAAGAAGGGGTTCTTGGAAAGTGCATTTTATTTATTGGCAAACAGACATGGGTTTTGACATATTCAAGGGTCCTTAAATCTTAAGGTGCTTCCCCTTCAGGGAGACTGAGCTCTGCCAGCAGAAAGTGCCTTCTGCTTCAGGACAGGTGCTTCTGCCTGCGTGGGGAGCAAGAGGCCTTGCTCAGGGCATCGGGACAAGCTGGGACCTCCCTCAGCAACGGCCTGCCAAGATGCCTATGGGTCTGGAAATCAGGACAAGGCAAGATTCCCACGTACAAAATTAGATTTTGGAAACAGGTTAGTTATCTTGGACACACTTAGCACAGAGGAATGTTATCACTGTACAGATCTACACACAGATCTGTATGAAACTGAACTGAAACCATCCAGTCTTTTCAAAGAGAAAGCCACCAGCCAGAGAGAGTAGAGGAATTACACGGCGCCTGGGGTATTCCTCGTATAGAAAAACCAGGAACTGGGTTTCTGTAGATTGTCTGAAGCCAACCTCTCCGCCACCTCTGCCATAGCCTCCTCTCCCCTCCATTCTGGGTACAGGCAGCCTTCAGGGGACACTTCTAGAGGTGTAGGCCTTTTGCAAAAGGAAGTCACACAAAGTCCAAGAGACAGCAGCCCGTTGAGGTGTTTTATTTCTTAAGAGGCAGACTGTAATTACCCCATGAAATAACTGCATCAGCAAAGCGCTGTGGTGTTGCATGACAACTGTGAAGGCAACATTGGATGTTGTGTAAATATTCTTTTCCTTCACCCAGGTCATTAGCTTTTAGCACCTTGCTGTTTTGCTACCTCCTTTTCCACTTCTGTGACATAAGAGGAAAACACAAGAGGTTTCGAATGAGATAAACCTGAGTGGGTCCAACACTCACCAGATGGGTGACCTTGCATGGGACGTCTCACGTCTCTGAACCTCAGTTATCTGCAGAACAGGGAAAATAAAAACCTGCCGTTTTCATGAGGATCAGGAGAGATGCTATTGATGAGAAACCAGGACAGTGACTGGCCCAGTCTAAGAGATCAACCCGTGTGATGCTTTTCCTTTCTTTGTGGCTGGTGTGACAGTGACCTGAGATCATATATGTGAAAGGTGTTTTGTATGCGGTAAATGGGTTACCCCAGTGTTGGCTGTTACTACTCTTTTTCTTCCCTTGCCTTCTAATTTTTACCTCCAAGCCTTTATCATAGTTTTAGTTTTTAAGGGAATTAGAAGACGTTAGCTTTAAAAACAAAAAACAAAAACCACCCACTAAGTCTCCTGCATCCAGCTGGGTGTGTCACAGGCATTATCTTAATCCTCATAGCAATAGGTTAACTCTCCCCTTTTCATACAAGTAAGCAAATGCAGCTCCAAGGAGTTGCCTGCCGTTTGGTGTGCTTTGCCATTGATTAGTGTTAAGACTAGCTTTTGAGCCCTGCGATGCCTGGTGAGCCCTCTTCCTGGGAGAGGCCTTGGAGATCCATACAGCCCGATTCCAGTGTAGTATCCACAGGCGCGAGACCTGTCCACGGTCATAGAGCAAGCCACAGGTAGTACTAGGGTTAGAACTCCCACCTCCTAGGGCTCAGGCTCTAAGTTCTCCGCTTTCAAGTGTGTTCAGTCACACTTTCCTGACCCAAGAGAGCCAAGATCTAAATCATCCTTTCCCAAATTATCACGCCAGAATCTAGTTTGACAAAGAAACCTCTCTCTGAGGAGGTTGCTTTCTTCATGGAGCTTCTAATCCCAGAGTGGGTGGGAAGGATGGTGGGGGGTAAGGCGGGGGGAAGATCTGCAGGAGCTTAGTTCCTGTGGATCTGCGTGTCATTCTCTTAGTCCCTGAGGCTATAATATCCATTTAGAAAGATTAAATCAGATGGGATGGGGGATGTAGAAAAAGGAACTAAGGGAAGGCTGAGACAGACAGAGAGAGAAGAGAGTGGAATCCTCTAAGCACTAGAATAAAGAACCTAAGACATTACTAATTCTCAAATAGGTCTCACTTCGTAAAGACAAGCTGTTCCTTGGGAAATTGGGGGCAGGTGAAAGCATCCTGGGTGATTTGTTTTTGTCCATGAACCTGGCTTTTCTTTCCAGCATTCTCAGGTGCACTGGAGGCCCTGGGAAGAGAGAGTGCTTTTTCAAAAGACACTTCCACCTCCTAATCCCTGTGCCTACAAACCAAATATTGATCTATTTAGTAAATCAGCCTGTGGGAGGAGAGATTGTAAAGCCCTGTTTACTCAGCAGTTGGGCCCCCCTGACAGCTGTTCAATGGGGGATTATGATGTCACAGTGGTAACTGCACTATAAACAAGGGATAGGGGAGAATAAAGCATGAAAGGAAACTGTGGGGCTTGTTACCAGGCAACACAAAATATGTAACCTGAAACCCGACCAGCATGTAAATTTCCCTGCAAGCCTCCCAGATGTCCTCACTTTATAGCCAATGCTCAGTTTCAGTTTCAATTTGTTTATTTGCCTTTCTTTAGTCACAAATGTAGAGCTGAGAATGTTGAAAGTGAGAAAAGAAAGCAAAGGAAAATGGGGAAAAGACGACTTGTGTTTTCTTCCTTGGATGTAAGCAGTCAGGAGAAAGCTCAGAAGTTTGGGCTTCTCTCTTCAGGGAGACGAGGTCATGGTCCAAGGAGAGAGTTAAGTCAGGTAAATAACCCAAAGGCAGCTAAGAAAATGAGCCAGGAGGGAGATTAAAACGAGAAGAAATGGATCAAAAAGTGAGAAGATGAAACTGGTTAAATGGAAGAGAAGGAAGAAGACACCATTGCAGGCTCAGTCCCCAGGGACAACAGCGTCCTGGGAGTCCCCACTGCCACAGCCCCACCTAGTGGTTGCCCCACATCTTCTTTCATGCCCCCAGGGATGTTCCCTGCCTCGCTTTGGGCAGCTTTATCAAAAAGTTCTTACGATGAGCTTACATCATCTTCCCTGTCTTAGACACCTCCGCTCACACTCAGGACAAGTAATTCACAGGCTCACAGAGAGTGGAAACAATGACCGGGATGCCGTGTGTTTTTCTTCTGGATTCTCATCTCAACAATAGCTCTCCCTCTCAGTGTTTTTTTCTAGATGAAATAGTTTCTTGCTCAACACTCTAAACAATTTTCAATTTGTCAATGTTCCCCTTTTAATCTAGGATTTGAAACTAGACACACCCACTTAGGTGAGGTCTGACCTCACAGGACAAAACGCTGTCAACCACAACTCCCCTCCCCAGCCCTGACCCCTGATCCCCTCTCTTTGGAGAGATACAGTGGTGAGCTGGAGATGGCAGGAGCAGGCTCATGGGAGCTGACTGGTAAATTTTCAGGAATTCTGCAAGCTGTTTTTTAAACCGTTGGTAACTCGAAATCGCCTTAATGACAGTATTTACACCACAGATATTGGCAAACACAACAAATCAAGACTTCCCTGCCCCATCCTCCAGAGAGCGGGTTTGTCAGCTCACCTCTGTTCCTCACCAGTCATGGAGACCGTGTTTCCCTGAAAATAAGACCTAGCTGGACCATCAGCTCTAATGCATCTTTTGGAGCAAAATTAATATAAGACCTGGTATTATATTATATTTTATTTTATTTTATATATTATATAAGACCTGGTCTTATAGTAAAATAAGACCGACCAGGTCTTATATTAATTTTTGCTCCAAAAGACGCATTAGAGTTTATGGTCCAACTAGGTCTTATTTTCAGGGAAACAGGGTACCTGTAGCCAGACAGCCCCACACACCACGGACCTCCATACAAAAGCTACAAAAGAAGAATTCACATCTTTAGTTAGATCTAAAGAACATGCAAAAGGATTTTAATTCCCCTTGATTCTCTTTCTACCCAGAGTGATCACCTTTGCTCACTGAGAACAATTCTCTTGGGACAGATTCACATTATATCCACATAAATTTCCAAAGGACACTCCAGAGCCAGGAGCTTAGTTCCTGAATGACCTGTTTGAGGGGGGAAAAAAGTGTTCACTGAACTGAACTGTAGAGTCTGCAGCTGCTGCTGGCATGGGCACAAACACGGCAGCTGGTACAATCAATGTCTTTTCTGCAAATTTGGGAATTGTCACATTTCTTCTCCTCCTAAATTCTAGTAATAGCTATCTAGAATGACAGTTTGGTGACAAGGCTAAATTCTAGTCCTGGCTCAGGCACTCCCTTGCTGTTTGAGGAGAAGCTCATTCCTGTCCCTCTCTGGGCCTCAGTTTCCCTACCTGTCAGCAGTGAGGGCTGAGCCTCGGGAGCTCTAACTCCAGATGACTCGGCAGCTGGCTCTAGCACAGGCCACAGCACTGGTATTCTTACAGGCGCTGCGAGCAGAGCTCAGCATTGGGTGAACAGCATTTTTCCACAAGTTAATTTTCACTGTGTGGACTTGCTTCCCGCCTCCAGTCCTCCTGTTGTCCTGGGGATGGTTTGTTTGTTGTGACTCTCCTCGGATGCACTACAAATGCTGACGAAATTGTCCCCGCTATTGCAGCCCTGGGCCATGTTGCCTCCCAAAGAATCTCACCCAAGTCCAGGCTAATTTTAAGTCACTTCCCGAAGCCAGGCAACCAAGCCTCCGATGTAACAGAGGTCTGGGGGAGCCTGGCATGGCCTCCGCCCCTCTGCAAAGATCCTCTCTCTGGCTCTTACCTGAATCTTTCTCAGGAGAACGTGGACACGGATGCTTTCTTCTGCCAACATTATGACAACTCAGAAAGCATCCCAGACCTGCTGCTCTGCATCCTCACACCACATTCCTTTCCAGAGCCCAGTCTGGAAATAAGAGAGTTTAATATCATTTGCCAGCCCGCTCTGATCTCCTGTTCCACCTGATTCCACCCATACTGGCCTCCCTGTCAGTGTCTTTGTACTTCTTGCTACCACTTCCTGGACTGCTCTTCCCACACGTGTCCCTACAACTTGATTCCTCTGAATGTCTATTCAGATATGACCTCCCAGGCTTCCCTCTGACTACCCTGTATAAAGAGCAACCTCTCCACTCATCCCTCTCTGATCCCCTCCCAGTTTAATCTGTCTGACCTCACAGATTATCCCTATCGGCCATGATGTATGGTCCTGCATTTAACCCTTCTCCAGAACGTCAGGGGCTTTGTTTTGTTCACATGTAATGCACAGCACCTGGAAGTGTCTCGCACACGACATACACACCTTATTTGTAGATTCGGTATTTGTGGATTCAGCGGCCCCCTAACATTTATTTGTACCCCAAGTCAACCCTCACAGCAATGTCATGCTCATTCACACGTGCCGAGCACTGAAACATTCGAGTTGCTTGATGTGCCTGTTCCCAGCTGAGGCTGAGAGAGGTGATGCTCTGCCTTCTTGCTTCAGCTTTCGTGTTGTAAACAACTGTCCTATTTGTGGTCTACTGGCTGCCACGTTTTCACATCTTTGTGCTTTTCATTGGCAATTTTGCTGTTTTAAAGGGCCCCCAAGCATAGTGCTGAATTGCTGCCTAGTGAGCCTAAAACCAAGAAGGCTGTGATGTACCTCACAGAGAAAATACATGTGTTAGATAAGCATGTGTTGGATAAGGCTTGAGTTATTGTGCTCTTGGCTAGAGTTCAATGTTAATGAATTAACAGTAAGTATTAAATAAGGCGTCCTTAAACAGACACACATACAGCAAGGTTATGTAATGATCGGTTGATGAAAATGCTGTGACCAGAGGCTCATGGGAGCAATGGTTTGGTGTTCTCTAACTCCGTGTCCACAGACTTTATAGACCATAACTACTATGGATAATGAAAATCATCTGTGCCTGGGTTTGAATCTTGAGCAATATCCCATTAACAGCACTGGTGATCTGGTGGTGACTGTCACTCTCCGGGCCTTCGGTTCCTAATCTGTACGTGGGTAATGGAAAATGGTAATAAGAAGTGAGATGATGAATGTCACCAAACGCCTAGTATAACACCTGATCCATAGAGGGTAGGTCACAGACAATAGCTCCTTTTACCTTTTACTTATTCATATAGGTATTTGCAATCCAGAGGGGAAATGCACTTTGCTTTCTGGTGTTATAAAAGGCCTTTCTCCATCTTCTTCTCAGGACTTTGAAATAGCCCACCAACTGTGCTGGGCCATTCTCCTGCTGTTGGACCCTGAGCTTCCATCAAATTTTGAATTATACCCTGAGCAACTTTTTTTGTGAATGTAACTTTTCCTCCTTCCTAAGGAGTTTATTTCTTCACAGTAAACTCCCAGGAGTGGAATTACTAATTCAATGGGTATGAACAACTGTACGGCCTTGAGAGTAGATTCCGATAGTGGAGATAAGAAGAAGATACTTCTTGGCAGACACTCAGCTGGGTGTGTGTGCACAGGACTTAGAGGTTTGCCATGTGACCCACTCATTCTCCTACAGCTTGCACTTTTCAGAGAATTCAGACCTGGGAGAAGCCTTAGTGATCGCCTCCCTCATCATATCAAGGAGGGAAATTGAGGCTAGAGAAAAGAAGTGAGTTGTCCAAGGTCATATGACCAGTCAGTACCAGATAAGGACTAGACCCCAGGTCCAATGACTCTCAGATCAGTGTTCTTCCCACCAGAATGAAAAGTAAGGTGTCCCTACCAGGTACAGTAATGCTGCTAACTCAAGCCCTATCACTTCAAGGAAAGGAAATGCGACAGAGTTTGTTTTCTACTGAGAAATTTAAACATGCTCTTCTGCACATTCCTTCCCTTTTTAACTCCTGTGTCGACACAGTGACAGGAGAATAAGGAAAAGGTTCTATGCTCAAGAACAGGGGTCGAGATCAGAAAGACCAAGAGAAAAATCTAAAGCCGACCAGCACAGCTCTGTCCTGTACCTGTCATTTAAACTTTTCACGTAACTGTTTCCTGTAGGAGGGACAAAGACGGCAACTTCTCCCACGAGACTGTGAAGCAAATGCTGAGCATTACTTCTCTGATACGAAGATAACAGATATATACATATAAGCCATCATGACAGTACTTAATGGTTGGTAGAGAAGGACAGGGTCTCAAGGAGTCATTCGCTCTATTAGTACAATTTTCAAACCACTCGAGAACTTAGCTGTCTACTTTGCCTTTGTAAAGTTCTTGGTGACGTTAAAATATTATAATAGAACAAAACAGAAGTAGAACAGATCAAGTTTGATACAGAGCTTTTTTGATTTCAGAATGCAGTTTCTGTTCAATTCCAACCAAGAAAAACAAATTCCCCCGATATTCAAGGAACTAGTATCCATGCTGGGCCAATAAAGCCAATGATCCTTAGGTTGACACTAAGAGAAGTTTCTCAGAAATGTGTACCTCACTTATAATCTTAGGATGAGGATGAGATGGCCTAATCTGCCATCAGAAGGATTGTGCTGAACTAAGAACAGATTTCCCATTTTTTCTCTCTATAGAAGTTAGCAGCCCCTGTTTTGCCCAAGATTGTCTATCTTTATAAGAAGGAAGGGAGGAAGAGAAGGGAGACAGAGAAGGAGAGAGGGGAAGAAGAGAAGGAAAGAAAGAATATCCTTTGAGTTCCACAGAAATTTCTCATATAAAAGAAAAATATACATTGACCATAAAAAAGAAATACATATCCCATTTCCTTAATATTTAGTAAAAGATGTTTTCTTAACTAAAACCAAAACCTTCTTTCCATTTGGATATGATTAACTGTCTTTTACTCCAATCAGCAGCTGTCATGTATGTCTTGGATAAAGGGTCAACTTCTTCATGAAGCCAGTTGTGATTTTTCCATAAAGACACTCATCTGCTCTAACATTGGTGTAAGAATATTAGCCATGATATTAGCTATGTTTAATAAGACTCCATCAGCAACTATGTATTTAGTATCCACTGCGTACTTAGCCTTGTGCTAGGGGATGAGAGGTGTACAAAGAACTGTACAAAAATTAACTCAACTATTACTTAGCTCCTGCAGAAATAATTACACCATAGATCCTGCTCTTGAGGACCCCAGAAGGGAGATGGACACGTACGTAAAAATAAACTTTAATATGATGTGATATAGCAACAGTCGAAAGAAGCTAAGTTACAGAAATAACACGAAGAGGAAAAGAATTAATCATTGGAGGTGATCATAGAAGTGGAAGTGATCATAGGAGACTCCACTGAGGATCTGACTGCTGACTTGTGAGTTTTGAAGAGTAATTAAGAAAACTCCAGACAAATGACGTGGTGAGGGAAAGGACATGGCAGCCAATTGGAACCTTCAATGTAAAGGCCTTGAAAAGGGGGAGCACAGGAAGATTAGATTGGAGATATAGGTAGGGGCCAGATTTTGGGAACTCTGTCAGGCAGCAAAGTATAGGGTAGGCTGAAGGGGTAGGCGCTGGAGATCAGGCGGTCTTACAGAAGTGAGGAAGAAAGAGCGGGGTAGCCATGCCAGAGCATTTGACCACAGAAAAGTACCCCAAAGTGGACATTTCATATGGCAGGTCAGCATCTCGGGAGAGATGAGGAAAGGGCTGAGCCTGGTGAAAAACCACAGGATGGTCCTAGACACCCACCTCTAGCCCCTGAGCTTTCTCTCCTTAATGCACTGATGCACAACCTTACGAAGTGAAGGAAAGCAGATGTCGTGCACAGATTTGCTCTGGACCCAATGGATGAATGGCTCTCTGGCTGGAAAGAGATGTTAGCAGAAATCAGCCCAGGCTACGTCTCACTGCATAGCAAGGGCCAAGGTGAGACCTTGTGGCCACCAAGGACTCTGAGTTGGCAGCTGCCAATGAAAAGGTGACTCTGCATGAAGATATTGCGGCACCGGGGGCATGAGCTTCTTCCTCTACGCTCCGTGTCTAAAAGCCAGAGGAAGCTGGACACAGCATGTTTGCTCGACGGCTTTCCTGAGAGGAACAAGATGGTGAGACTACAGTAGCACCCCAAAGCTGTACGTGGCGGGGACACTTCCACTTGACCCTCTCTGAGTCATTTAGCAAATTATATGTGCCCTCCTGAAAATGTACTTATTAGGTTAAACTGAAAAAGGAAAAGTATACCAACAAGGGACCAAACACCAAAATTGGGAGGAGGGATGTGTCTCCTATGACATATATACCTCCCCTCTTCTTTATTCCCATTGGTTCTATGAGGTATCTCCCTAAAGAGGGACCAAGAAGACAATCCCGTTCATAGCCCTGAATTAAAGTGATCGAGGCCTTATAAGACTAGGGTAATCTCACTGACTCTGCTAAATTCTGTCCTAAAAGTTCAGAAGGGCCTACAGATAAAGTGGCTTTAGTAAACAATGGGGCAAACAAATAATGAGGGTTATAATCCATTATCTAGGTGATGCACCATAGAATATAGTGGGATCATTGTTAAAATTTTTTATTAGACCAATCTTTGAAAGAGCATGCCTTGTTATTTTAATTTCAATTATTATAACTCACATAACTGGATTCTTGTTATACCAGCCTTACTACTCAAAAATATTTACAACAATCAGCAATTCTTTTACTTGAAGACCCACGAGTTACACTAAAAAGTATCAATAAACTCTATTAATCATTTATTTTGAACAAGACATGAATGGAGATAAACATGGAATTGAAATATCTTTACGAACCTTCCAATTTTGATCCAAAGGACAGATTTATCACCACGTGAAAGCACAGTGGGTAATTACCAGGTGGTTGAAATGACAATTTACTCCGTCCTTAATAATGATAATTTGACAGACAATAAATCAAGATGGCAGCCATCTGTAAATAAACACCCACTGAGCCAGCTGAGTAGTATTGCAAAATAGCTTAACCTCATAAAACTAGCAAACTAGTTCTAACTAGTGAGCAAGTAAATATCCCAAAGACCAGACAGAAGCAAATTTTTGGGTCACCATGTTCCTGCATTTGTCAGCTGGACACAATTGAGGGCTCAATGTTGTTTTGTTTTGCTTTGTATTTGATTTTTTTTCCTAGGACAATTATTATTTTCCACAAAACATTAGCTCATTTTAAAATATGGGATTATGACTTTTTGATTTAAGTGAAACTGTTCTCTCAAATAGCTCTCCTCCAGGGCCTTGGATAGTTAGCTTTGACCACAGACCGCCATTTAGAGTGTACTGCCTCTCTTTCTTGAAGACATCACCTCACTTATCTTCCATTATGTTCTTCTACTCCTATTTTTCACGATTCCTGGATTTGATAATAATAAAGGTGTCAGTATCAACAACAACAACCTATAGTCTTTGTTACCTTCTGCTAATTGACTTCTATACATTTTATTGGTTAATCTTAACAGCCCTCTGAAGAGGGCTTTTTTTTCCAATTACCCTTGAGAACATGGAGGCAAAGAATCATTCAGTCCTTTCTCCACGGTCATGAAGCTAGGAAGTGGTGGAGCAGAGATTTTAACTCAAATCTGTAATCCCAAAGCCATCGCTGTCAACTCTGCCACTTCAGCTGAACAATCTTTCATTATTATTTTCCCCACATTTTGGTCTCTTCCCAATGTTGGTCTTTTAATTTTAGTTGCACTAAGTATCTTTTCCTTAGTCCATCTCAGCTACTTCCTCACCTGTTACCTCACTGTAAGAATTTCCAAATCTATCATTAACCCAGATCTGCCTCCTGAGTACCAGATCCTTATAGCAACACACTGCAATAGTCCTCAGCTGGATTCCTTCTTTTATTCAGCAAACATCTATTGAGCAACTTGTGGTCAGACACTGCTGAGGTACAAAGAGCACAGAGGGGGACAATACAGGAATCAGTGCCATCATGGAATGTATACTATAGATTCAAGAGAATGGGGGGTGGGGAAGAAAACCGATGGATAAAATCTAAAGGTGAAATATAGAGTATGATAGATGGTTATATATGCTAAAGGGAAAAAATGCAGAAAAGGGAGAGATTGGCAGATCAGAGGTAAAAGGAAGCCACCAGTGTAGATAAAGCAATCAGAGACTTCACTGAGGAGATAACATTGGAGTGAAGGTCTGAAGGAGGTGAGGGAGATGGTTAGACGGGTATCTGAGGAAAAGCCATTCTAGGGAAGGGAACAGTCATCGGAAAGTCTTACAGGCAGAAGCACATCAGTCACGTCTGAAGAACACTAAGGAGTCCAACACGGCAGAGTAGTGCCCGAGAGGGCTGGTGTAGGAGTATGTGCAGCAGTGGAGCCAGGGGTTGGGAGGGTTGGGTCATACAAGCCACTACTGGAAATGCTTTATGGTTTTACTCTGAGCAAGATGGAATGTCCTTGGAAGGCTATGGACAGAGGAGTCATGATCTGACTTCTTTTTAAGACGACCTCTCTGGCTGCTGTGTTGAGAACAGGCTGAAGGAGGGCAATGGGGAAAACAGGGAGGTAATTTAGGAAACTATTTCAGTACAGGTGTACCCTGTTTTATCATGCTTCACTTTCCTATGCTTCACAGGTATTGCGTCTTTTATAAACTGAAGGCAAGACCCTCTACAAGCAAAAGGATTATGACTCACTTTATTGTGATATTTGCTTTATCATGGTGTTCTAGAACCAAACCCACAATGTATCCAAGGTACGCCTACAATCCTATAAAAGATGGTGGCTTTGATGACAGTGGTAGCCGTGAAGATGATGAGAAATGGTCATATGCTGGATATATTTTGAAGAAAATGCCAACAGGATTTGCTGAAGGATCAAAAATAAGATGTAAGACAGAGGAATCATGGAGGACTCTGAAGAATAGAGTGGCCATTTACTTGGAAGGGGAAATTTGCCAGAACATAGGTCTGGGGGTAGGCTTGGGGACGAGATTAGGAGCTTAGTACTGAATATTCCCAGGTGGCTTTTGCAGACAGCTGTACAAAACACACACCTATTATTTCCAATTCAACACCCCCCCACATTCCTTCTCGTTTATATTCCTCAGCCCCATTACCATGACTATTCCATCCAGGCATCCAGGCCAGATTTAAAGGGCCTTTTTTGATGCTCCCCTCTCCCTTACTCCCACATTTAAGCATCCCCCAGTTCATCCACCTTAGAATTAGACAAATTCTCATTTTATGACTACACCTTGTTTTTCTATTCCAGGGCACAAATCCTTCCATCATTTTAGGTGCTCCATCCAGTCACATTCCACCCTACCTTGCTTGGTCGCTATCAACTTACTCTTCAAGACACAGCTTAAATAGCTCTTCTTTGAAGCCTTCTATGAGCTCGTCAGTAAAATTAGCTGCTCACCCCTCTTCCTCAAGTGTTACTTATTCGTCAAGCCAACAGAACTTTTTCTACTTGGGACATTTGTTGGTATTTGCAGTGAGTTGTGCATGTGGGAGTGAAGATAGATGAGGCCAGAGGAGGAAAAAGGAATGAGTTCATGAAGGACCTTGAACGTCATGATAAGGGGGTTGTACTTAGTCCTGAAGTTGACAGGGAATAATGGAATTGCTTGAAGAAGGTGAAGGGCCTGGTTTAACGTGAGTGTTCAAGGATTCACTCCAGTGACCATGTGAAGGGTGATTTGGAGGGTAAACTAAGTCAGGCAAGACATGATGAGCTCCTGAAAGAAGGTAGGGATAACGGAGATGTACAAGTGAAAGAGATATGACTTTTCTGAACTACACTCCATGGGGCTTGGGGATAATAACATTTATTGAGCCCTACCATTTGTCAAGGCACAGTTTTAATAACTCCTCTTGTATTAATTCATTGAATTTTCTTAACCATCTCATTTGAGATACAATATTCTTACCCCATTTTACAAAGAAGTTAAACTAAGACACAGACTGAATAAGTTGACCAAATCACATAGCTATTAAGTAGTGGAGCCTGGATTTGAATACAGGCAGTTGCTCCAGGACGCATCCCTCTCCCCCTACCCTATACCTCCTACAACACGGTGAATTAATATAAAACTATATTTACATGCATGAGAACATTTTCCTAAACTCTATCAATCCAAACTGAATGTCTACGTCAATATTTTTACAAAATCACCCTCCTAAAATACACCATTTGTGAACAGTACATACTATATGTTGTGTTGATATGGATGCTTAGCCACTATGTGATCTTTTTCTTAGTCTTTTTTTTCTCCCTCAGTCAAATGAGGGGAAACATCTAGCATATGGAAGCATTTCCACACTGCAAGTTATGCTGAAGGGGAATATTATGCAATTTGCAAACACTGTCAAATGAAATATAAATATGCATTAGAAAAATGCTACATGGAGACAAAAATATCTTTGTATCGATGATTCATTCAGTCAATCATTTTTTCATTCAACAAACATTAAAAGAGGAACCCCTTTATGGCAGGGGCAGTGGTTAGCAGTGAGAAAGAGAAAAATGCAAAAGACTTGCACCTTTTCATGAGGAAACTCACAGCCTTGTGATTTTATTTTTAAATAGTCACGGCTGGATGAAAATCTTGCAGTTGACTTTCTGTAACCATGTCAAAGATGAACACAGTTCTGTGCTTCAATTCAGATCGAGCTATGGTCTCTAGCCCAGCTCTACCTCTTACCAGCTGGACATTTCAACCCATCTACATGAGCCTCAGTTTCCTCAATTGAAAATAAAACACTACATTACAGGATGGTTATGAGAATTAGGGATTATGCCAGGCATAAAAATTCTAGTCTGAAGCAATGAACAGTTAAATTAGTGACTGCTGTGGCTTCTTATTCTTCAATCACCAGTACCCTTTCCAAAAGTACAGTCAAAATTCACAAGTAACTAAACATTTCCGCCTGTTCCAAAACTAGCAAATGACAACAATAAACAGAAACCTTGATGCCTTCAAGGAGGAAGGAGATTGCCCTTATTATCAGGAACTGAATTGGCCAAGTTCTTAAAAAAGCAGCCAATGCCTTGTCAATAGCTAATGCCCACCAGGAGGAAAAATAAGTTTTTTGAGCATCCGCCTATGAATGGGAAATGAAACTTGGTAAAGAAATGGTCAAGGAACAGTTCCCTAAGAACCAGGGTCTCTGTGGACTGATAAAACTGGAGTTCTGAAGATGTTCCAAGAAGTTTTCTTCAGAGAAATGACACCAGCAAAATGGCTGGTTCTCTCCTGACTTGGGGACCCCAATAAACAAGCTTGCAGGAACAACACAGTCCCACCTACTGGCTCCAGCTATGAGTCAACAGGGGACTCCCAACAAGAACCCAGTACCAGAAAAATGGTCAGACTTGTTCTCCCACCTCCACACGGCAGGTATGTCACCATATAAGGGATAACTGATGGAGGGCTAGTTGAAGGAAATCAACAAATAGTAAATCCATTCATATGTCTGGCTTTCTGTTAGGCTCTTTTCCTTGGGCGACTTGTTTAATATTTACAATAACTCAGGGGGGTTATTATTGTTTCCTAATGTATCATTGTTTCCTATTATTATTATAGATACTTAGTATTATTTCCATTTTACTGGATGAGGAAACTGAAACTCAGAGAGCGAGCTTTGGAACTCTTCTGAAGCTGTCCAATAGGTTTTCTCCAGAAAAGACCCAAGATCTGACCATTAGTAGGTGGAATTTGAATCCACATCTTTCCGACATCAAAATCTCTGTTCATTCTGTTATAGCACTCTGTTTCTCACAGTCAAATCTGAAATCAATTGGCATAGGCTACCCCAGAACCAGCCTCTGCCCTTCCATCTCTGTGCATCACGGACCCCAGGAGGGTGACCTTGATGATGGGTATTCCGAGTCTCCCTTGCCTTCTGGCTTCTGGCTGGGCTTGGTCAATAACAGCACCAGCAAGTGATCTGAGAACGCAAAGGAGAGGCTGGGGCATTTATTCTCCTGTTTCTGCTCATCCTTGCTGTACCGAGCCCCGCTGTACTTCTACGGCTACAGATCCTGCTGAGCCACCCTTCTTCCAGGACTCCAGCCCCCAGGTTTTACCCCTCACCCCTTCCGCCTGGAGCAGTAAGCTTCCTGATGTTGACAATTCCTGGGTGCCTCACTGTTCCTTGTTGAGTCCTTTAACTGCACCCATGCCTGTTCGATACTCTCTTCACAAAATTATATTCAGCCGAACCCTTCTGAGTATGCCATTTGTTTCCTGCTAAGACTCTAATGATATATATTGAGTTAAAAACTATTGTATATTTAATTTTGTCATAGTTTAGATTCTTGAATTGGCCTTTGGGTATCTAGTAAATAGCATCTCTCTCCTTGTATCTTATGAAATGAATCAGCTGAAATTGCAGTGAACACATTTTGTTTGGATTTGATGAGCTTGCTGGAGGGACAATAAACTCCCCACGTGATTGGCAGCCACTGTGGTGAATGAAACTTCCCAGTTGCACTTGGAATGGGATGTTTTTCCGTGAAGCTGTGCTACAAAGATGAAATCCAAAGAATATGAAAGCACGCTTTACAAACCCTGCCAAAAGTCCTCTAGAATGTATGCAAGATGGAGCTAAAAACATTTGTAACTCCGTCAGGAAAGTAGGGAAAACTTGACTGAAACCAATTGAGCCCCACTGTCTCACTGGCTTTTGAAAATGGTAAGTGAGTTATTTGAAAATGAACTGAGAAACGCTTTAGTTTTAAATGGCCTTTTGGAAGTTTTCACAGGGCTCCTACAGGAGAGGCGTTTGTCCAAACACACGAGTCACAAGGGCCCAAGGTGGAGCCGGAGGTCAGACCTCCATGGGTCTGCTGGGTGAGGGATGAGGCGCTGCGACAGCACAGGCAATGAAGCTGCAGTTTTAGTTCCTTGCCCCTAAAAGTATGCGCCTTCCCCAAAGAAAGGGCACCAAAAAAACAACTGCCAGCTACTTCTCCTGAAAATGATCTGGACAGTCATCTCGTTCTCTGCCTTAACCAACACACGAAGCCCGTTAGTTATAGGCCGAGCGCACAGGAAGCGTCTCCCTTTGGGTAGGTTTCAGGAAACAGCTTTGCTGTTATTGGGATTCGTCCGTCCTGTGGCTTTTAGCATTGCAGATGTGGTCGTCCAATCCCTGCGCACTCTCCCCTTTATAAAGAACACTTTATAAAAGAATACCTTTGCTCTTCTAAACCCACCTACGAATTGTTCAGCACCTATTTACCCTTCCCCCTAACACTTCACCCCAATAAAGTTTCCCTGTACAGCCTTTTAGGACCTTACGCCCACAGTGTGGCACACAGTAGGTGCTCAAATGTTTACATAAATAAGTAAAAGCCCTTCATGAATCTATTTCTAGTCTGTGCTAACTTTGTGTGTGTGTGTCGGGTGGGAAATGGGGCTACAATGAACATTATCAAATTTCAATGGCCCAGAACATTGGAGGTGCTCTTTTTCGTCCAACTCCTAGCTGTGTGGCTTCAGGAAAGTTACACAACATCTCTGGCTTGCCTCATCCATAGGCCAGGGGACATGAACTCTTGGTTCAGTGCTTTGTTGTGATGATTAAATACTGTAATGTTTGTGAGGGGCCCAGCACAATGGTGGGTACATGAAAGAGGCTTTCTACAGTCCAGCTCATGCCGTTCCTTCTGAACTGACACCACAAACATACCATGTAAATAGTGTGAAGCAGGATGGAGGCACTGGGGGAGGTTCCCTATTTGCTGGAAGCCTGGATTTAATGGACAATCTGATTTCACCCGACTCAAAGCTTTGCTGATGTTTCAGATCTTGTGCCTGTGCACTCTTTTTCAGGCCTACAGGGACGGTAGCACTGTTAAGCAATACTACCCAATATCTGGTTACTAGGTATATTTCAGAGGACAAGTTTTATATTTTTTCTGATTTTTCCATCTCTAAATTCTCTCCTAGCTCTGCAGCAGATGCCATTTGGTCCCTGATAGTATAATCAGTCTAATATCATGTGTGTTTCCAACACCATTTTGACGTATTCCATCATTCTCCTATTCCAACCATCATTTATAAACACTTCCTGTGTGCCAAGCACAGTGGTAGGGGCTGAGGTTGTAGTAATGAATAAGACATAATCATTCAGCCAACAGAGTTCACATTCCAGCCAGGAAGACACAACAACAAGTAAATTCTACAGTGCAATCACGATAGTGGGATACAGGAGATGTTGAAACCAGGGCCAGAACAGGGTGAGGCAAGTGAAGAGCCTATGGTGCAAAATTTAAGGAGGCACTCCCTGTCGGGGTCCTGGGACTTGCAGAGTCAGCACTTGCGCCACGCTGAGAATGAGAGCCTCCTTAAATGTTGTGCCCAAGGCAGCTCGTTTGCCTCACCTTTGTCCAGGGAGAAACACAGAGGAGAAAAATCCAACTTCTCTCTATGGAATCTAGGCAAGTTTCCCAGATCGATGACTTTGAACTCAAGCCTTCGAGAAGAGGCAGGAGATAGCCAGACACAGAAAGGTACGGAAGCGATGTGAGAACACCGAAGGCAGATGGGTCAGCAAATGCACAACAGTACAGGTAAGAGAGAGCATAGCTCGCTGATGCTACAGATTGATGCAGCTGGCTTACTGCAAGGTGGGGGGTGGCAGTGGGGAGGGACATGGGTGACAAGAGAGAGATTGACTAGGGACAGTTTACAGAAGCTCTCAGGAGAGAAACCCGCTATACATTTAGAAAGACCAAATCTATCATCGAACCAAGACACTGCTGAGGGTGGATGCTCTATTATTGTCAGAGCACCAAGATCAAACTGGGAGGAGTCTGTGTGTAATGCATGTGCGTCATACCCCGAGCTGGTATCTCCTGGCTTCATCCTAGTGTCTGCTCTTCCCACTCCCCGAGGCACGGGAGCTACTTCACACCTCTTTTGTATCTGGGACAGACCTAAGATCTTTTGACTTGTGACCAATTCTGCACTTCTGCACGTAAATATATTATTTGAGTGTTGAGTTTTGAGTGGGAAAGGAACTGTGGTTATTTCTGTGCACAGTAGTGAATTCAGGGCCAGAAAGTTTTAAAGTTTATTCCACCAAACATGATGCCAGCCTGTCAGCTCACATCAGTATCATTTTCCAAGGGGCTCTGGCGATTTCTGACCAAGCTCTGCAGAATTGGCTGCTGAACGCAGTGAGATTCTGGACTTGAGTGAGGCTCTGACACACGGACGGGAAAAAAGTGTTGTGAAACAGAATCCTCATTTACTTAGGAACAGACATAATAAAAATTAGGTCCTTTTGGACCCATTATCTCTCACCCTCACAACACTGGAATATAGGTATGATTTTATCCATCTATTTCACTTTTTATTATTAAATACACAAAAATACAGAGAATAGTATAATAAACACCCATATGTATATCACCTGGATTTAAATGACAGAAACACTTCATTTAATTCATATATATGCGTGCACACACACACACACACACACACACACACACACACACACAATTCCCTAAGTAAAACACAGACATCAGGCTAATTCTCCCTTAAATACTTTGTATGCATTTCTAAATGGTAAGAGCAGTGTCCTCCAAATAATATCTTATACAATTAACAGCAAACCCAACAGTAATCCCCTAACACCATCTACTACAATTTTCATATTCACATTCTCTCAGTTACACCTTCAAGCTTATACCAATCAAGATGTATTACATTTCATTATTGTGTCTCTTCTCTAACTTTTTAAAAATCTAGAACAGGCCCCACCCCTGGACCCACTGAGGAGGCCAGGCCATTTGTTCCGCAGATGTCCACTCTCTGGACTGGTTCCCTTCTGCTGTTGTTTCCCCATGATGTCTATTCGTTTTGTTTCCAGTAAGCCGGAAGTTGGAGCTAAAGGTTTGGTTATACTCTAGTGAAAAGTCTCTGGCAAAAAAATACATCCTAGGGGAGTCAGTCACGTTACTTCACATTACATCACATCAGGAAGCACATTATACCTGATTGTCCCTAAAGGGTATTAGTGATACTGACATCAATGAAACTGACCCTATGTAGAGGGGAGAACCCAGAAGTTGGAGCAGTTAGCTTGGTACCTCACATGCAGTTAGTAAGAGACTGAGGCAGGATTCAATGTGCTGGTCTGCTCAGGGGTCAGGGCTGATGGGCCAAATCTCAAAATATCCAAAGTGGACAACTAGACCTGTATGATGGGGCACAAACAAGACCGCAAGGCACACTCATGGGAAGAGAATTGTCTTCAATGGCAGTGGGTGGGGATGGAGCTATGAGTTGTGACCAGCTCTATACGGGACATGACAAAAGTTGAGTGGGAAACTTTCTTTGAAAACGTGTAGTACAGTCAATTAGGCATCAGAAAGGAAGTAAACTGTGTAATGCTCTCTTACAAACAGATTGATATTGCAATGTTTGAGAGAAGGCAGTCAGTTTTTAAGGCATCATCCTCAACAGCTTCTCTGGCAGCCGAACAGGCAGTTAGTAGCTATTTGTTGATTGAATGAATCTGTTAGGGTTGAGTGTTGACACCTGATTCTGCTTCAACCCTTAAAGCTAATCAATCCCCAGGGCCATTGATTCTAACTCCTCAGCATCTCTTGACTCCATCTATTCTTCTGCATCATTTTTCCAACTGTGTTAGGGCAAGCCACCGTCTCTCCTGAAAATTCTGCAACAGCCTAGCCTCCCAGTTGGTCTCCTCTCTTCCACTCTTGCCCCTTTTCAATCCATTTTCCACAGTGCTGCCAAAATAATTGTTAACACTGCACACTGGATTTAAAATTAGGCTTAGACCCTCTCAGTCGTTTCCAGTTATGCTTAGGATAACATTCAAGAGCTTTATTACCTTGTCTTACAAGGCTCTGCATGGTTCACATCCCCTCTACTCCCGCGGGCTCATCTCTTTGCTCTGTATGTTCTTGTTCCGTTGCTCTAACTCCATTGGTCTTCTCTTGTTCCCTGAACATGTCAATCTCTTACTTCTGAGCCTTTGCAGACGCTGTTTCTTTTGTCTGGTATCCGTTTCCTCCCACTCTACCTGACAGCACAGACATCTTTACTATTTCACCTTGAATAACACTTTTTTGGAGCATTTTCATTGACTCCCAGATTGAATTAGGTCTCCCTACTATAGCCCTCGTTTCATGACTAACTGTTATTTGGTAGGTCTAATCAAGTTTATGATTAAATAATTGCTTGTATGTGCATAAGTCTTTCTAACTAAGCTATAAGTTCCAAGCGATGAGGAATCACCACCTAGGTCACAATCACATTTGTAATCCCTAACACTCTATGTAGGGTTAGCACAAAGTGCCTAATAAAAAAATAACTGAAAGTACGAATGAATGAGTGAATTTATTATTTCATGCTTCTAATCACACATTATGTCCAGGACCGATTAGTACTTTGGGCCTCAGTCCTCCATACAGTTTTAGCTTTGCAAGCTCTCTTTTTGTCAATCAGTATGTCTGCAACATTAAGGTCTTGAGCCCTGAGACTTAGGCTCTAAACATAGCTACGGAGCAGTTCATTCCTTCATTCCTGTCAACTGCAATGTGCTAAGTGCAATCGTAAAGGAAAAAACCGGAGCCAGGAAAGCTCACAGGAGGTATTTCTCCAGGTTTGGTGTAGGGGACGAGACCTCAGGGGAGACTTCCTCACTGAGCAGAGCTGTAGAACTGCTGAGTTGTAGAATTGTATATCAGTTGGCCAGGGGGATAAGATACATGGACTAGGCATTCCAATAGATGGAACAGCATGTCCACAGGCATGGAGGGAAGACAAAATATGGCATTTTCGGGGCATTGCAAGTAGGTTGGTGCGGCTAAAGGGTGAGCAATGAGACCAGAAGCTAGAGAGGTAAGTGAGATTTGGATCATAAAAGGTGTTTTAGTCATGTGAAGGAACTTAAACTTCATGAAAAATGTAATGAGAAGCCAATGAAGGAGGAATGGCAAGGAGTGAAATGCGTAGATGTGCATTTTTAAACACTGCACAAACTATGGCTCAAATGAAGAAGAAAGAGACACACTACAAATTCAATTTGGTAAGTGTATTGAATTTGGTTTGATAATTCTTGACTTTGTCAGGACATGTGTTTTTGTGCTGCTTTTTCCACTTGCCAAACCAAACATGCCAATAGCGCTGTGTAGAAGCAGCACGATCTGCTACTTAACCCTTTCCTTCTCTAGTGCAGCGAAGGTTGAATTAACGTATTGCCTGATTACTTACACCTGGTGCGGGGCCCCCTTCAGCTGTCCCAGAGAGTTGGGCTCTGCTGCTGGTTTTGTAGTTTTTATTTATTTCACCAGAGCTAGAAACATGGACAACAACGGCCTCTGAGCACGTGGATGGGTTTCCTTGCAGGAGTCTGAGCTGGCAGTCATTTTAATTAGCAACACATTTTATAAGGGCAGAATCAGAAATGGAAACATGTCAAGGCTTCTTTCGCTATTGAGTTTGGCAGACGCACATGAGTGCCTGAGTATGGTAATCAGCTCCTGACTGCCCTCCCTCTCTCCCAAGGGAACCTATGAACAGCCTGAGGAGCTCTCCCTGTGCGTGGAGCCCCCGTTGGGTGTTTGAGGACTTGTCAATATCCTACAGAAAATGCTGAGAATGCAGGAGTCCTCTTGGAGGCAGTTATGGCAAGTCAAGTTTTCTCAAGGTAGGCCTAAGTCATTCCTCCTTTGTCTATCTCCAGACCAATTTCTCTGTTCTCACTCCCTTTCAAGAATCAATCCTTCAAGATATACATCCCAATTTACTGTTTATCTCGCTAACATCTACTTTGCATTTGAAAAATGATCTCCCCTTTCTATTGCCACAGTAGTTTCCCAGAATCCTGGAGATATGCATATCTATATTTATGACTTGAGTATATGCATACCATCTAAAGACGACTGGCAACTATGTATACTGTTCTAACAGGAAGGTCTCCTCAATGAATGAGTTAAGCTGACAAAGTACCATCTCCATTTCCTTATCCATTTATTTAATAGTCACTGAACTTCTCTCTGTGCCAGACATATGCTAAATGCAGGGTATGGGAAGAAATAGGTTTGCAACTTATTGAAAAACTCTCAATTTAATGGGGAAAAGTGACCCATGCACTAGTTTAAAACAAAGTGGTAAGGGGGGGGGGGTGATAAACATATACACAAGGTTCTTTGGTTTCCTAGCGACAGAAAGCCACCTGAAGCAGCTTAATAAAAAAGGAGAATTTGTTGAAAGGAGAAAAATATTGCATTAAATTCAAAGGCACATTTTGGGAGCAACCCAATCCCCCCTGGGATAGGTTGAAAGACCATAGACACAGCTTCTCTCAGGCTCTCATTCCTTCTTTGTGTCTCCTTTATTTTTCTCTCCCTGCTGACTGGCTTTCTCTGCTTCTCCCACACTCCTAGTTTTCAGTCATCTATTATAAATTCAAATAAATATCCCAGACTGAAAAATTAATTTCTTAGTCACAATTCAAAAATTTCAGGGCCCAGAATCTGATTGGATTAGGCACCTATCTATTCCTGGTCCGATCAGCTGTGGCCAAGTGACAAACTGTGTGCCACAACTGATAAGTGGCAATTATCCTATGCAAAAGCCAATCAATATTCTGAAACTCAACATATGCGATCTCTCTAATTTGCTCTCAAGAGGAACAGAGACTATTTTCCTATTCTGTGTTGTTTTTCTCTCCGATGAGACATTAAAGAGATACCTTTAACATGACTGGCTGATTTAGTTCCATTTCTTTGAGGAATACTGAAAATCAATGGGAGTCAGTTTTAAACTTTTAAAAGAGGAAGGAATGGGGAGGAGAAAGAGGGAAATAACTCCTTGTATCCTAAAAATCACAATGCACTAAAATTTCGAATATGTATATGATGAAACATTGTTTTGTAGTATGTTCAATTTGTAGCCAAAGATGCCAAGATTCTGTCTTATCTGGTGAGGACGCCTTTGCACCAATTGGCAGAAGCCCATAAAAAGAATAGTATGGTTAGAATGTACTGGAATCCTACTTCGGTAATTTCTAGTTTCAAACAAACCTTTGTTCTGCCTCCACAAACACCTTCAAAAAGCTATAAAGGCTTTTCAAGGCCATCAACGTGAACTCCTAAATTATTATTTGAAAACAACAACAACAAAAATCTTCCCTCCTGGTCCAGCAACACAAATTATTATGATCTGTCACAATGCCTCAGGAACCAAAGGATTAAAAGCATTTGTTAATCCATTTGGGGGCATATGTGGATCCAAACAAAGGAGAACCACCTTGACTTTGGAGCACATGGCCTCCAGCTTAATATCCGCTGTCTTGATATTAAAAAAAACACTTTTTCAAATATAGACTGCTTTTGCTTTGAGAAGCTAGTACCCACAGCCAGAACTGCTGGCAGAAAATCTAAGTCTTCCCAGGAAGTGGTTGCAATAAAAAGTAGAGATGGAATTGGCTACAAACTTCACCATCATGGTAGGTGGAGTCCACCTTCATTCATTTTCAAGCTTTCATTCAACCAACATGTGGTTCCCATTGAGCCTTCCTGCCTGTGAGGTTCTGTGGGGAGGTCAAGGACAGGCAAACCACAGCCACTAAACAGACCTTGCTTCCCGTCTAGGAGGAGGAAGACAGAAGAACCCCGATAACTAAATAGTGAAGTAGAAAGCACTAAACAAGGTACACAACGTGCTAAATACGTTTGGAAGAGAATGTAAGAGGTAAGGTCCCTGGCTCTGGAAAATTGAAAGACTGAGATTCAGATACCAGGCTTGCCATTTCTAGCTACGTGACCCTGTTCAAGTTTTTATTATCATTTAACTTGAATATTTTCATCTGCAAAATGAGGATAATAGGAATACTCACCTCCCAGGGTTGTGGTACATGTGAAGTTAGCAAAGATTGGACAATCACTTATTGTTGCATGGTAGAAATGGCATTTATCCTAGGCCATAAGGGATGGTTGCTATATTTGAAAAATAATGTAAATAATGTACTACAAAGGTAATACGTAATAAGTGTACAAAATTTAGAAAATACAGTAAGTGTTAAAGAAGAAAAATACTCCAATTTCCATTCATGGTTCATTCAGAGACAAACACTGTTGAAATTTTGGTAAACTTCTGTCTGGTCTTCTCATTTATTATTACATGTAAAAACAGATTACACAACCAAATGTCCTATATTTTAGAGTCAAATAAACTAGTTATTTCTTTTATAATTTTGTATTTAAGAAAAATACAATTTTTATTTTAGAAGGCCTCCTCCATTCCAAAATATACATACTGTATTTTAACATATACCACATTATAATATATCATTAGCGAGGGCTTCCTAAATTCCCCTTCACTGCTCAAGGGTAACAGGACAAAATAAAGTAATAAACTATGAATTAAATAAGCTAAAAAAATAAGGAAAAGATGCAGAGAAGGAAAACGAAAAGGCATATGTTAAAAAATATGAAAAGAAATTGCTCACTCATTACCCCACATTTTTGCGCCCATTTTATGTGCCGGTACGCTAGGCCCTGAGGATTATAAAGCTGGATTAGACCTTGTTGTGGCCTAAGGAGAAATGCCCTTTCAGTGAATTTAACCTCACCAAAGGCTGCTAAAAATTCCTATTAAACTGTGTGCCAGTGGGAAAAGAAAGGAAACCAATATACATTGATCCAGCACTATATAGTGAAACAACATTTACCTCTCACAGCAGCCCTGAGAGGTATGAAGAGCCCATTTCACCTGTGAAGAGACTGAGGGCAAAAGATGAGACTTAGCCTCATTAATGGGTAAGGAAACTAGACCTGGAACGAGTCTGCTTCGTGGGTGTGCAACGTGTGTAGTCACAGGGGGCCTGGTACTCAGAAAGGCCCAATTGTCTCCATCTTGAAATTTTTAATGCTTTTATCTCTGACTTTGAGATTTATAAGTAAAGCCTCATATGGAGTTTGCAGCCCCAACTCATGTGCGCTGTCTTCTCCCACCACGGCCTGCCTGCCTGGATCCATTCTTGGCCTCCTGCTCCCTGACTCCATAAGCACCAGGTCCTCCACCCAGGGCAGCAACGGAGTTTTGTTGGCAGGAAGGGGCCTACCTTTTGCGCTTGCCCTTCACCCCAGCGAGAACCTATGTGTGGGAAGGGTTAGGGTCAGGAACACACACTACAGTATCTCTGGGTGGGGCAAGGCAGTGGCTGTCCTTGCCATATGCTAGCAACACCACCACATGTGCAGCAGGCGACTCAGTAGGGGCTTCTTACTCACTCCCATCCAGAGGCCGCAGTCCTTTAGGGGGTTGCCCATCGGCCATTGGGTCAATGAACCTATGGGAAGGGGAGGTTGACGTCCCCAACTGAGGCCTCACATTTTCGCATTCCATGGGCTCTGCCAATTATGTAGCCAGCCCTGTCCAGAATCCAGACCAGAGTGACTTAAAGCCTTTGTTTCCTGTGACATCCCACAAGGTTGCAGATCATGCAGAAGAGTGTGAGTTTGCAGTCAGAGGGCTTTGGCCAGCCTCACGCCAGAAGTCCCGGCAGGAACCTGGTGGCTCCACTGCAGCACCCTGGGACTCTGCATCAGCTGCCAGGGAGAAGATCCACCATTCTTCCTGCCCCAGCGGCAGCTCTGGTCATGCCTACTTAGTCTGCCTCCTTCCTGCTCTCCCCATGAGCAGTCCCACGTTTTATTGCGCAGAAGTAACTCTCTCCATCTGCTTCTGAGAAATCAGGCCAGTGGTGACAGTTGGGGACGGTTGGGTGGAGACAGGCCTCAGAGGTCTTGGAAAGGCTTGAATGCACAGTAGGAAGGAGGCAAAGGGAACAGAGATAAGGGGGACGATGACCAACCATCCTGGCTTTTCACAGAGCTGAGGGTTTCCCAGGATGTGAAACTTCAGGTGCTGTTAATAAAACCCTGTAGTCTGGGGAAAATGAGGATGGTTAGTCACTCGGGAGAGCCAAATCACAGAAAAGGTGACAACTAACAGTGCCAGTGTTTCACAGGTGCCAAAGTTCTTCCCCTTCCATGATCGGAACTCATTCAGGTAAGAACCATGTGAGGAAGGCACAACAGGTTACCGTTCTATTTTATTTAGGAAGAAACAGGCTCAGAGAATTCAAACGATTTGCTTCAAATCAAATAGTTAATAAGTACTGGAACAAGACTGCAAACCCATATCAGTTAACAAAACAGAAATAATAAGGTCTGATAACTGATTGAATGTGCTGAGGAAGAAAGAGGAAAGATGGGCTTTTGAGTTGACTGAGAGCAGATCACTTTCTTGAAAAGAAAAAGGAAAATTAAGAAATTTGGTTGGAGTATATCATGCCCTGAATCCGCTGAGCAACACAAAATTCCTCAGTGGGCTAGTGTCATGAAAATACTCAGCCAAAATCATGTTTGCCTGATCAGCCAATCTGTCTTGGATGCTGCAAAGCTCGGAGACACACCTTAGCAATGGCTTTCTGCTTCTACTCAGGAAGGATTCTGGGTCACCTTCCTGACAAGATAAGCACTAAGAATTGGCAGTAAACTACTGTGACTATACAGTGGCCAGGAAGAAGCACTATGTAGCCAATTCTCTGTAAAGGACCTGCATGTGGCAATGACAAAAGTAGCCTAGAAGGGAGGGGGAGACGTGGAGGTGCTTACTTTAGGATTTAAAAGATTTTTTTTTTTTTCATTTACCCATTAATTTATTTCTTTAACAATCAGTTTCCAGAAATCGTACTGCATTCAGGGAATGCAAATCACAGTCCTGCCGTTGAGAATCTCATTTATCCATTGCTGAAATGAACAGGCTATGCCAAGTGCTAGAATACAAGTCGGCTAATGTTTGGGGGGAAGTTTCCAGCAGAATGTAATACAGACAGGGCCTTGAAGAATGAGTTCAAACTTTTCCAGGTAGACAGGGGTAGAAAAGTGCAATTCATTTCCTTATTCATTTATTCAACCAAGATTTATTTAGCATCTACAGTGTGCCTGGCCCACCTATAAGTGACTTGTCTCAAGATACACAACTTCGAGATTGGGCTCAAAGCCATCTGGCTCCAGCTTCCACTATTCTGTGACTCCTGAGAGAACCATGACCTTCTGGAAAAGGGCAGGGGCTCACGGCGGAAGATAGGGGTTGGGTCCAAAGATAAAGTCCCCTACAGTCCTCTGCTGCAAGCTTACCTCAGTGGTAAGACATTAATACACAGGTAGAGAATTTATGGAATGGGTGAAACACAGAAGCCACCACTCCCTAAGCACATACCATGTTCTCAGCACTGGGCTATAGCACATGTTAAACTCATTCTGACTTTGCTTTTGATGCCAAAATGCAAACTCAGAGAGGTTAAGTATCTCACCCAAAGCCTCACAGCCAATAAATAAGAGTCCAGTGTCTTTCCGACTTATATTTATGCTTTTATTGTGGCACTGGGCTTCTCCCAGAGCATGTAACTAGCGTGTGACTATTTAACTATGAAATTCTCAATCCTTCATATCTTACATACCACCAATTGCTCTACTTTTATAATTACCATTATTCCTACTACCATAAAAATTAATTACTAGCAAGCGGGAATTTTTATGACAGTCCTATTTCACAATGGAACTACTCCTGTTTCTAGGCTCTTCCAACAGGGAATAACTAGATGAAATTAATTATTGAGTGAGCTTTAAAATCTCCCCTACTCTTGAAATGCTGATTTCCTGAAAACTTCCAAATAAAACTGAGAATCAATCGTGTTGAGTTTCGCTGGTTACCAACACATTTGAAACCTCCCCTCCTTACTATCCCAGTTTTTTGTTTGTCTGTTTTTGCTTGTTTGTTTTCACTGTGCATTTGTTTAATTCTCCCGAAATACTAGTGGAGGTTAGTAAAGTTGTGCAAGACCTCACATTATCAATCTAGGCTATGCAAAGCATATGCTAGCAGTGACGGTTTGGTGGATATTATTCTTTTTGGTTATAATTTATGACAACCAAACAGAGCTTTTGCTATAAACAAAGTTGCAATTACAAATTTAAAAAAAAAACAAAAACCATATCTGGGCAAAGCACAGAGAAAGGCTATGCCTCTGAAACCGACTCTTGGTTTTGGGAAGAAGTGGGACAGGGGAGGGGGAGGAGAGAGGATTATGCCTCTGAAATTCAGCGATTCCATCTAGAGAGCAGCCGAGCCTCACTTCTGTGGCTGAGAATGTCGACTCCAGCTTCCATCTGGTTTCCATAAGGCAAGGGAACTTGGCGAGTGGCTGGCCACGTAAGAGCAGCACGTGCGCACTCTGACCACGAGCACCAGTAAAAGGAGCCAAAGAGCATGAAGAAATTTCCCTCGGTCCCTCTGTAGAGTCTAGGGCAGGAAAAGTTGCGTCCCAGACAAACGGGGTGCTCCTCCACCTTGCTGCGGAGGTTCACAAAGAACTCTTGAACTGCATGCAAAAATGCCCAACCCCTCAGTGGTGTGGTGTTATCAATTATTCTGGAAATGTTAGGTACATGTTCTAATGCCACTGCTGCAACTAATTCTCTGTACTGCGTGCCCAGGCAGCAGGATGGAAGAGAAAGAGCCTAAAATTGGATCCAATTGGATATGACAATTCTGTTATTCACTGACTGTGGAGCCTGGAACAGATTATTTAAACTGTTTGAAAAACTATGCATAGTATTCCTAATTTATGAGAGTTTTATTGATGATGTATATAAAATATCCATCACACAGTGGATGCTTAATAAACGGTTAATTAATTAAGGTTGAGGTAATGTTTTCTTCCAAGACTTGTAGTCATTAAAACATGCTTGCAATGTGTCTGGCCCTAAGATACTGTACATACATCGCCTCCACCAACCTTTTCAACACACCTTTGCTGTCTTTAATGTATACAACTTCAGTGAATAGAATCATGGAAAATTCAGTTTGAAAGGGGTCTCCAACTCCCGCGCCTTACACATGAGGGTACTGAGGCTGTAGCCCCAGAAAAACAGGCCAACCGGTCCCCAAGATGTACAGCGAGTCAGTGGCAGACACAAGGCTACCCCAGAGCCCTGACTCTCAGGGTTTTTTCTACATATTATTCTACTTGCCCTCAGAAATCTTTCTGAAGCTACAATAATTTGTTACAGCAGCAATAAGAAACTAATATGTCAGTGTAAGATTATACTAAAAACATTAAGCCACAACTGAGATATCCAAAAACTAGGAATTCAGTAAATAACTTATAGTGTATAACTTACACAATGCAGCCTTTTCAAAAAGTGTTGATTCCTATTTATTGAAATAGGAAAAGATGTATGTTATAATGCTAAGTACAAAAGCAGTTTCTAACAGTACGTAGAGTATGACTCCACTTTGAGATAGAAAAGAAGGCCGGAAGTATATAGTCAAGATTATTTACAGTGATAATCATTTGTGGCGGAATTTTTCTATGTTCTACGTGCTTTCCTGTATTCTCCAAATACGGTGCGGTAAATGTGTTGATTTTAGAATTAGAAGAATAGATTCTCTTTTTAAAAAAACTAAAATCTACTTTTCCCTGATCCTCTCATTGTATGAAACAGAAAAAAAATAAAAAATAAAAAAAAAAAATATATATATATATATATATATATATATATATATATATACACACACACACATACAGCAGAGGCGGAGCCAGCTTAGGGAAGGGACAGAGAGACTAAAGTTCTCAATTCAGAATTTGGAAGCTTATTCTTGTAAAAGGTATGAGAAGCCCAACACTGAATCATCCCCCATGAAAGCCCATAGAAATGACACACACTTCCCTCTCTTTTAATTCCCCTTCTACGGACCGCCCTTGAGTAATTAGGAACAGTTAATAAGTGCTTGCTTTCCTAGACAAGTCATGAAAAGCATGGGAGAGATAATTGCATGCGGCATTTTGTAGACTTCTCATACATGGAATCTCCCAATGTGAATGTCACACCAAAGGGTTCTACTCTGAGAAACACTGAAATGTGAAGAGATTCTGCTAGGACAGACAACTTGTAATGCCGTCTGATGTTGTGCTTACCAGTTCTCTACTGCTCACTTCCATTCTGCTCGTAGGAGCTCTTTGACTCTTCTTGTTTCTTCTCATCTGTCTCCTCAGAGCATGAGCTATCCCTTAATCAATCATACCTTGATCTTTCTTGCTGTTAATACCGTTTCCTGTCTAATTCAGTATGACATATTCCTGAGTCACTACAAAATTTCAAAGACTGCACAGAGTTCTGGGGCTACAAAGATTAATGAAACAGAGTCCCTGCCTTCAACTAATTTCCAATTTGGTGGTACAGATAAGCACATGCCAAAGAAGTAAATCTCATGTTGGGTAGGTTTATTAGAGACTGTCATAGAAGTTCAAACAGCACAAAGGAGAGATTGGAACTGAATGTAATTCCAACAGAAAAGAAATGATTTCGTGGCGGAGGTTTCTGTTAGTTATTTGCCTCTTTGCTCCGGGATCCATTCCTTGCCTTCCCCCTGCTGTGCAATATATCACCGGAGGGTTGATCTCTGAAAACTACATTTCCCAGGCTCATTTGCCAACTAGTTTCAGGGTTCATTCAGCCAGTGAGAGGCTCGGGCAGGAGCCTGGAGGCCAGGGTATTTGTCTGTCTGTCTGTCTGTCTGTCTCTATGCTTTAGGTGGCATCTCTGACTGTGGCTGAATCTCCATCATGCCCCAGCTCCCACTGGATGGCCCCAGCTCCTGGTCTCCAGGAAGACCACCTCCTTTTGTGGTTCCCTCCAGCCGTTGCCATAGCCACACTAACAGTCTCCCATTCATGCTAATCTCTCAGTCACCTCACCATCCCCTGTTGGGCCTCTCAGCTTTTCCAACAGCTTTTTGACTAGTTCCCCAGGTTAAATACCTTGAATTTAACTACCAGCTGTGGGCTGTCTTCTAGACTGGACATTCAAAAGGAATTTGAAGAACCAGAAGATTACAAATAGGCAAAGTGAAAAAAAGAAACACATTCCAGGTAGAGATGACAGTGTGACCACAGTCCAGAGTGGAGAAAAGCGACCAGGGCAATGAAGCTAGGTCTTGGGAGACATCAGGGAATATATTGGAGACTATGACTGGCAATCTAGGGAGAACTGAGCCACAGACCCTTGAGTTGACTAATTAAGGAGCACGGGTTTTATTCTACATGCCTGGAGAATCAGTGAAGGTATTGAGCACAGTGAGATGACCAGACAGTCTTTAGGAAATTCAATCTGTAAATGGCAGGAGATTTCACTAAATGATGTTAAGGTGCATTTAAGGCAGGGCAATAGCAGTGCAAATAGCGAGGAGAAGGTGGATTTGAGCAGAGCCAACATGATGTGGCAAGAGGAAAGGAACAGGGAATGACGATGAGCCTGAGTGACAAAGGGAGTGGCCTTCCCACTGACCAGGAGGAGACTGGACGTGAGCTTTATCTGCGATGACAGGAAAAGCACTTATTTGAAAATGTGGGTTTGACGCTCATGGGAGGGATGCCTCTGGGGGAAATTACTTTAAGAGACATCACAGCAATAAATTGGTTTGTTGGGCTGAAGGCAAAATTCAGAACATTTACATTGACAAGAAGCAATAAACTTGTAAATTAATACATAATTTTTTAATGCTGTCATTTTATTAATGACAAATTCATAAGAATATGGTATTTTTGTCACATGATGACTGTACACTAAGTGATTTTTATTAGTATTATAGGTAGAATGAAAAAACGTTTTGTAAACTGTATTTTAAATACTGGAATGAATGATTTGTCCCTTTAATACCACTTGAACATGATCCTAAAGACATAAAGAACTTGTCTCACTTTTTAAAGAGATTTGTCAAAATCAGTGTACTGTAAAGACATAAACTCCCATCCACCAATCTGAGTTCGTTTATGTGATTCTGGGGTCCTGAATAAGTCCTGGGTGAATCTGTTTGTTCCCGAGCACACATGGGCTTTATGATAATCACTGCCCGAACAATGTGCATTTTAGAGCTAGATGGCACCACTGAGAGATCTTACTCTATTTTATGGAGGAGTAAACTGAGACCTGCAGGGAGTTAAATAAATGGCCCCAAGTGTCACAGTTAGTCGCTGAGCCCCGCCTGATGCCCTATCCAGCATTCTGGCCATTACCATCACAGGGGCCTCTGGCCTTCTAGCTTTGTGGCAGCCTTTGGCACCACCCTGTACGAAACCAGAGCTTGCCAATTGAGCAAGGCAGGGAGACTCCCAGATTCATCAGATTTCCTGCTTCGATGATAGGTAGGCCTCAGAGTATAACCATGTCACTCATGTTTCTCCTTGGGGGAAGATGGGGTTTTATTAACCTTGTCACACTCACTCCTCTGGTTGCACAACTGCAGCTTTCTGCATACGACTCACCAGTCCCCTGTGGGTCTTCCTGCTCATGTCATGTCTAACAGTGGCAGACGAGGATGACCCTAATCACCTCTCTGCTGCAAGCATAATGGATTTATGTTTAAATACACACATGCCACAGAACAATGAAGGGATACTCTGGCTTGTCACAAAGTGAGGTAGGTGCTTGCTAACAGCAGTGTGGGTGTGACTTACAAATTGCACCCCTCCCTGTAGACCCAGGACTATTCTTCCTTCATAGATCTTTCTGGCAGGTTGTACATCGCCTAAAATTCTAGAGCTGTCACAAAACTCAGTTAAGTAGGCTGTTTTCTTTTCCCAAACATCTCTTTCAGGAGGACCTCTGTATCTTACATTTGTGGAATGTTAAGGTCTAAAGAGAGGCGAATTGCTCTTCTTCCCCATGTTTCCTCTTACAGGAGACATGAATCTTTCTTCTTCTCAGTGACCCAGGGGTCCTGGCTCGAACATAAACCACACAGAACCTGCCTGAGCCTTCCCTCTGCTGAGGGACACAGGAGAGAATGGATATGTTATCAGATTAATTCAGATGCTCACGTCCTCACAGGGTTTTATGAACTGAACTGTGTTTCCCACAAATTCGTATGTTGAAGTCCCAATCCCCAGTACCTTAGAACGTAGTTATATTGGGAGACAGGGTCTTTAGAAAGATAATTAAGGTTAAATGAGGTCATAAGTGTGGGGCCTTAATCTAACATGACTGGGCCTTACGTTATATTAGAAGAGGGAGAGACACCACAGAGGCGCACATGCAGAGACAAAGCCATGTGAGGACACAGCAAGAAGGAGGCCATCTGCAGGCCAAGGAGAGAGGCCTCAGGAGAAACCAAACCTGCTCAACCTTGATCTTAGATTTCCAGCCTCCAGAACTGTGAGAAAAGAAATTTCTGTTGTTTCAGCCACCTAGTCTGTGGTATTTTATTATGACAGACTGAGCAATCGCATAATACATAGGGCGATCCAGAAAGTAACATGGATCTGGATCTTGATTCTAAACCCCAAAGGGTGCAAGAAGCTTTGTGCTTTATGTCACCTGACACGATCAAATCTGACCTATTTCCCTGTGGAAGACGCATAAGCCAAGGTAATAAATCTCTCAAGCAATGGAAAGGGAGAATGGTGGCCCGGCAGCAAGGCAGATTTCTTTGTGGAAGCCATAGAGTAGGGCCATATTTCATGGAACAAACCATATCCTAAGATTATCATGCCCAAGGAAATGCCTGTCCTATCCAACATCCTTAGTCTCTATCTTCAGAACTGACATACGTAATGAAAGATTATTCAAATCTTCTACCTATTTGGATTTTGTGATAAGAGTTATAGGAAAGCTTATCTTTTATACAAGGTTACCAATCAATCAACTTTAAGAAAATGGTGTGTTTACACAGATCAGCTTCAAGTGCATTAGAAATGTGTATTTGCATGTAAATATTGACTGTACCAAGTCTGAAGCATCCATCTTCCTTCACGGAGCAGCTGTCTCGCTTCCTCTCTCCCTTGGCAAAGTACAGTGCTTCTTAACCATTGCTCACTTTTAAAGTTGACTTAGAGAAACTACAAGGATGAAATGAAAACCTAACATCCATAGAAATGGATGAAATGAAAACCTAACATCCATAGTATCCACAGAAATGAGAAGACTGGACCAGTATGATTTATTACGCTGAAACACCTCCACATATAGCAAAAATATTTATCACATAGTAGGTACTCCTTAAGTGTCATTTGCATTCTCCTTTCCCAATTATGCCAAAAGAGTAAGTTTTACTACAGTGATTGATTTAGGTGTTGAAGGACCACAAAAGCTTATGAACTATAAAGTCAAAGTGGAATTAGAGACCGTCAACTCCAACTCCTTTATTCTAAGACGTAGACACTGAGATCAACAGAGGTTAAGTGACTTCTTCAAGTTCATCCACGCAGTAAGTACCTGATGTATGACAAGTGCCCGGCTGATCACAGGGCCGGTTGTTGACAAAGCCAGGACCAGGCCCGAGGACCTTTGCCCTGAGCTCCTTCCACGCCTACCCCCAGTGTTGCTCCTGACTTAGTTTTGTTTCAGAAATCACCATGTGATCTCAGGTATATCTTGCTACCTCTGTCTTCATGTATTTAAGGTTGATTCTCCTTCCTTGAAGGTGGTAAAAGAAGATAACCTAAAACCAATCCTAAATGCTAACAGGATTACCCTTAGAGAACGAACGGAAAAAAAAAACCTACAAGTGCTACTTAGGGTATTTGAAAAGCCTAAAGAGTTTTATGGACACTCTAGTTTGAGCAGAAAAGGGGCACAAGGAATACTTGCTAAATGGAATTGGATGAAAAGGTATCAGATGGGGGCATCAGGAAGTTGTGGCCAGTCCGTAGGAGGGATTTCGTGACAGGAGTTGCACCAAAGCTGTGGAGCTGGAGGTGGGGTGGTTGGGGACGCACTGAGGTTATTGTGGAAGAACGAGTAAAGGCTCAGAGAAAGAAGAGAGTGGTATTCTAGGCGGAGGGAGCAGGATAAACACGTGCATAGGAATATATGTTTAATGTGGAATCTGAAAATGCTTTAAAAGAAGGCGACAAAAGTAGAAAGTCGGACACAAAAATATGTCATTATTAATAACTTGGAATCCTCCTGTCTGAGAATTTATGGAAATAGGCTATTTTCAGTCTGATTCATTTTGCTTGTAAACTGGCTTCTTCAAGCCTCTAAGAGTCCTTGAATGTAAATGCAACAACTTTGTGGAACAAGTCAATATTTACCCTTTTATGTGCTTTCTAATTTAAGCTTGGTCATTCAGCTAATATTCAGCAGTGCCTCTGAACTGACTACAGGGACCGTTGAGATGCTTCCCAGGTTCGTCAATGAACCAAACCTGGACAGTATGATACTTGCCATGCTCACAAATTGGTCTTAGTTTACTGACGCAAAAAAAAAAAAAAAAAAAAAAAAAAAAATGATAGTGGTAAATTTCTCCAGAAGAGAATTTATGAAACCCAAGTAGCAGCAGCAACAGGCATACACAAACACACACGCGCGCGCGCACACACACACACACACACACACACACACACTCACTCACTCACAAAATTTGCCCATCTGTTTAATGCTTTGGAATCTAACAGAGACCAAAAAAATGTCTATTTTGCAGTATCCTGGAAACATTTTAAAAAGAAGAAAAATATCAGTTCATGAGAAGATACTTCAACTTTCCCATAGTTACTATTAAAAATAAAATCTTGTGTCTGGTTATGATAGACTATCTGGTACCAGATTAGCTCTCCTACTGAAACCAGCAAGAAATAGTTAGAAAATTAAATTTACAAATACTATTTGCAATAGCATCAGAAATATAAAATGATTAGAAATAAATTCATGAAAGCTGTTCAAGACTTCAACATTAAAAACTGAAAAAAAAATTTCTGAGAGAAATTTTTAAAAATTATATAAGTTTATGGATCAGAAAACTCAGTAGTGTTAATATGTCCATTCTCTACAAATTGATTCATAGATTTAATGCAATCCCAACCAAAATTCTACCAGAAAACATGATTCGAAATTTATACGGAAATGCTAAGAGCCAAGAACAGCAAAGCAATATTAAAAATGAACAAAGATTGGGTGAGCTACACTACTTAATGCAAAGATTTACCATAAACTTCATTAATAAGATACTATCCTATTGGCTAAGGATATAGATATAGATAAGCAAGAAAAACTAGAGTCCACATACAAACTCATACATATTTTGTTGATGATTTTTGACAAATGCACCCACATAATTCAATGGGAAAGGAGAGTCTTTTCAATATATGGTTTTGAAACAGCTGGAAATCCAAGTGCAAATAAACAAACTAAAACAACAACAAAACCAGAATCTCAGTTCCTACTTCATGACATACACAAATTTAATTTCAAATGAATCACAGGCATAAACATAAAAGATAAAATTGTAAAAATTCTAGAAGAAAACATAGAAGAAAATCTTCATAACCTATGTTTGGGTAGGCAAATATTTCTTAAACAAGACACAATAAGCATGGACTATATAAGAAAAGACAAATTTATCTTCATCAAAATTAATGTTCTGCTCTTCAAAAGACACTTACGAAGTTAAAAGGTCAGCCACTAGCAGTTAGAAAAATAGTCATGATACTGACATATGACAAAGGACTAGAATATAAAAAGAACCCTTCCAACTGGATAACAAGGGGAGAAAAAATAAAAATTAACAAACACACCAAAGATTTGAACAGATACTTGATAAAAGAAGATATTCAAATGACCATAAGTACATAACAAGATAGTAAACATCTTTCATCCTCACGAAAATACAAATTAAAACCGCAACCAGCTCCCATTATACACCTACAAGAATGGCTAGAATTAAAAGACTGACAATACCATGTGTTGGCAAAGGCGGGAAGGGGGGGTGACTCATACATTGCCACTTGGATGGTAAAATGGTGCAATTACTTTGGAAACCATTTGGTGGTTTTTTTCTAAAGTTAATCATATACTTAGCAAAACCTCAGTAATTTCAATCACAGGCATTTGCCCAAGAGAAATAGAAATAGAAATTCACAAAAAAGATATTATGTGAATATTTTAAGGTATTATAGCTTTATTCATAATAGCCCCAAATTCAAAATAATCCACATGCTCATCAACTGGTTAACAGATAAGCAAACTGGGGTCTATTCAAACAATGGAATACCACTCAGCAAGAAAAAGGAATGAACTGCTGATAAACACAATGTGAACGAATCCCTAACATTATGCTGAGTGAAAGAAGCAGACATGAGAGAGTACATCCAATATGATTCTATTTATATGATGATCTTGAGCATGTAAAACTAATTAATAGTGATATAAATCAGATAAGTGTTTGCCTGAGGCAAAGCGTATGGGGGGAATCAACTGTAAAGAGCCACGGGAGAAGTTTCTGGAGTGACGGAAATGTTCTGTATCATACTAAAGGGTGGTTATCCTTGTATTTACATTTGTCAAAACTCGTCAAAGTATATACTTCAAATGTGAGCACTGTATTGTATGTCAGTTATACTGGGAGAAATTTTGATTTAAAAATCAAAATCGAAATAAACAGAAACATGCATCCTACTTTACAGTTTATAAGGGCATTTCATTGTTCAGTTCACCTTCTTAATCCCTACCACTGCCTTTTGAAGTAAGCATGCATACAGGCTCCTCTTGTGGAAAAGACACAAAATCATGTGCTCTGTTCACAAGCTCCAGTGTTTTGCTTGGGCCTAGGGTTCTTCCACACACATCCTGGAGGAATGAGACCAGGACGCCACTCCGCCATGCACACAAACTATAAAAGCTGCTTAGGATTCAGCATCTCCTCGGCTTCAGGGAGCGGGTGCTCATAATAATATTGCTTATGCGAAATACTATTTATTTATAAGACCCTGCTATGGGCCAGACATTGCAGTGAGCTCTGTTCGAGCAGTTGTCAGAGCAGGCCTGGAAGGTGGGCGTGACGTTTTCCATACACATGGATGAGGGCAATGAGCCGCAGTGAAGGTAAGGGACTTCCCCAAGTTCACACAGCCAGTAAGTGGCAGAGCTGGGGACCCAGGTCAGATGGAATCAAAACTGCAGCACCTTCCATACATAGCACCACACTGGCTCCATACTTGAGATCTGTGGAGCTGTTTCTTCCCAGCAACTAAGTTACCCAAGGGAGCTGGCTGGGAGTGGTCCTTCAGAGAAGATTAAGTGAGGTTAAAAGAGCTTCAGGGCTGGAATGATGTGCTTCGTACCCCAAGGATCATGCACATGTCAATACGTCTCCTGAGGCAGTAACATGAGTGAACACTGAGCTCCAAAGAAAACAGGGGTGTTACCCTGTGAGGGAACAGGAAGCGGGCACCTGCGCTGATCAGCTGGGTAGCTAAGTACTGATGTGAACACGTTGGGGAGACTTGAGCATGGCCACGCAGGCAGTACACCCTGCTGTGAAGTGATGCTTCCGACAGAAGACCTGGAACCACAGACGCCTTGATGCAAAGTATTATGGGATGGATTTTCATGTTGGGAATAGCCAATGCAGACCCACTTTTCCCTTAAAGAAGAAAAGTTAATGAGGCATCAGAGTGCAGTGGGTTATTACGACAGATTTGGGGCTGAGTGCCAACTCTAACATTTGGTGAAAATGAGTTTAAAGCTAGAGAAGACTAGGCTAAAAATCCTGACTCTGTACATACTACTGTGTTTCCCCAAAATAAGACCTAGCTGGACGATATGCTCTAATGCGTCTTTTGGAGCAAGAATTATATATAATATATAATATAATATAATATCATACAATGTAAGACCGGGTCTTACATATTACTATAAGACTGGGTCTTATCTAATCTAACCTAATCTAATACTGGGTCTGATATTAATTTTTGCTCCAAAAGATACATTAGAGCTGATTGTCTGGTGAGGTCTTATTTTCGGGGAAAGACAGTAGCTGTGCAACCTTGGTTAAGTTACTTCACCTCTCTGAGCCTCCCTCTCCTTAGCTGGCAGATGAAGATAATGGCACCTATTTCCTGGCACTGATACTAAGATGGATGTTTGCAAAGTGCCTATGTCAGTGCCAGGCACTGGGTGAATGTTTGACTCTCTCCTCCTTTGGGTAACCCATCTGGAAGCTGAGGCTTCAACTTTGTCTTGAATCCCTAAACTTCAGCCCTGGCTGTACACTGCACTCACTTGCCTGGAACCCCACCGACCTCCAGGGAATGGAGTCTGCTGGAAGTCAGTCTTCTGCTCCTTCTCTCTCTTTCGCTCTTTCTGAGTATTCTGTTCCTTCTGTACCCCAGGCTTAATATTTGTCCACCCCTTGCTTCTGTATCTCTTGGGTCTTCTCAGACTTTGCCCCAACTTTCTGTCAAGCCAGCCAGAAGGATTCCCTAATGTCTTCTGAAGCTGGAGCTGATGAGAAAGGCAGGGACAAGTTACTGTTCTAATAAAAACAGTCACAAAAGCCCTAGGCGTTTCTGCTGAATCCTCCCCTAACTGGACTTAATAAAAAGCAAACCTGATCAATGTCATGTTCTTGATTAAAATGTGTTTCATTTGCCCTCAAGATAAAGTCCAAAATCCCCAGCATGACCTGCAAAGTCCAGCAGGACATGATTTATGACAGCCTCTCTGACTTCCTCTCACCCACCTCCCCCTCTACCTGCCATAACTAACCCCACCCGCACACCCTACTTTCCAGCAAGATTAAACTAGGGGCACTTCCCAAAGGTCCTGCACTCTTTGTTGCCCCAGGGACTTTGTATATTCTAGTTCTGTTGCCTGGAATTCTTGCCTCCCATTTACCTCAGTGCCCTGTGCCTGGATTGTCGCTATTTTTCATGAATCAGTTTAGTCATCACCACCTGGGAAATAATCTCTGATTCCCAGGGCTGATTCAGGGATCTCTAAGCTTCTGCTATAGGACTAATCACCATCAGTTGGCTTTATATGCCGTTCCCACTAGACTGTGAACACTGTGAGAGTGGGCCTGCCTTTGCACTCCTGTATCCCCAGCACCTACCAGGATACCTGGCATCTGTGAGCGCTTGTAGGATGAATACATGAAACGAACTAAAGCAAGTGAGAAGTGATGAATGACATTTAAGTAGGTTATGTATGGGTCCTGGAAAAGACATCCCCTAGAGGAAAGAAAGCAAAAGTGAGAATTTCTGCAATCAACTTCCTGTGAGATTTCCCAAAGGATCCCAACAAATGTAGCCAACTGCAACCCAAGACCACTGGACCACCCTGGAAAAGCAAAACCTTCTTCTCAGAATTGCATGGGAACCCCTTCCACCCACATTGTGCTCTCAGCTCACTCAGTCTGGAAATGGAGAGTCACATTTTTCGGTCTGTGCTATGTACTGGCCTGCTCCAAAGTTGAAGGCAACAGCATTCTCCAGGCGTAAAGAATGTACCCGGATCCACTGATTAGGAATGTATTTTTAAAGCAAAAGTTTGGGAAGAGTTAAGCAGCCTGGAAACTTTTAGAGATCTGTAGAAAATGGGATTCAGTGCAGAGACCTCCCAGGATGTAGAACTTGTCCCAGGCAGGAATCAAAGTTGTCTCAGATCTAGTAAAAAGATTTCAAGGGGCTTAAGTAATTACCAACGATCTATTTGCAACAGGTCCCCAAAGTAGACACTAAGACTCCTAGGGTCTGTTCTCACGGGAGACCTGCAAATGCAGGCAAATATAAACTTAAATGAGAGAATACCACGGGGTGCCCGGATATAGTTGTACAGAAAGACATCATACCAATTTCTGGCCTGGCTGTCTGATATGGATGTGTCCCTGATGGTTGTCTCCTAGAAGGTCTATTTCTTCATCTCTAAAATGCAGACCCACTGAAACTGTGCCTGCGGTCCCAGGGGACCACAAGCCAGAACAGTTGATCTGACAGTGGGCTGATAGAGCACAGCAGTTGAGAGGTGGTCTCTGAGGTCTGAATACCTGGATTAAACCCTGGCTCCATCACTTGTGTGACTTGTTTTCTTAATCTCCAAGCCTCACTTTTTCACATCTTTAAAACACAAATAACGAGAGAAGGTATGTATAAGAGTAAAGATTCAGCAGAGTGAGAATTCAATATCAAATCCTTGCAAGCTCCAAACACCCAATCAAATCAGGAAGTTTTAACTACCGTTAGTGACATAGGGTGACAATCTTGAGGTGCACAGTCACCACGGACTGACCAGCACAGAACCTCTGCTCAAGTGGTTCACCTGACAACCCTGCAGAAGAACCCTGCAGCTTCGACTAGAGATGGTCACTGATTCGCATTTATTCTCTGTTTCGATCATCAGATATTGACTGAGATTATGTGTGTAGCCGGTGCTGGGCTCAAAGATGAAGGAGGAATGGTCCCAGCCCTTTCTGATCTCACTGATGGGTGGGAGAGTCAGCTTGGAAAAGATGTCATGGCGGAATAAGATTCATCTCATTCCAGTGTGATGAGTCAAGTGAGAGGGGGAGGCAGGGGTTTGGCAGGCCCACAGAGAAGGGGCCTACGGGGTGTGGAAGGCTTTCTGAAGGACATGAGGTGCAAGGGTGCAAGGGGATTCACAAACGAATGAGGAGGCAGAGTTCCCGGGCTGAGGAAGGCACGGGAAGCATGTTCAAAGCAGGAAGGCCAGTCGGGACAAAGGCCCCGAGACGTCACGCAGTTGGGACGGTGGGAACGACCTGGAGATACAAGAGTAATTCACCGTGGCTCCAGGCCAGGTATGAGGGCAGCGAAGAAGCTGGAGCTTGATGGACGTGGAAGCTTATCGGGGTGATCCATGAGCTGAGTGCAGGTTTCTCAACTTTGTCACTATTGACATTTTGGCAGCATGACTGTTTGCTTTGTCCTGTGCATTGTAGGACGTTTAAAAGCGTTCCTGGCTTCTACCACTAATGTCTACATACACACACACTCACACACACACACACACACACACACACTCCCCAATGTGACAAACAAGTATGTCTCCAGACAATGTCAAATGTTCCCTGGCGGGGCAAAATCTCCCGGTTAAGAACAATTGTACTAAACTAAATTTCATGCTGAGTTAGAGAGTCCCACGGTGAGGTGACATGGTTAGGTATGCATTTACTTTAGATAATTTTGGATTAGGAAAATAGCACAAAGACAGCCAATCTGGTTCAGTGGCTACTGCAACAATCTAAGAAAGGGATTATAAGTGACATAGGAATGCTAAAGAAGGGATATTCTTTCTCGAGATGGACAGATATACACACTCGGAGTACATATGCATATGTGTACATATAAAACTAACTATACATTAATAAATAATACTCACATGCATACTGATTGGCTTTATAGGAAAATGGGGGATGGCTAAGGGAGAAGGGGGTGATGCATCTCTACCTCCTCTCCAAGGAAAAACAGGATATTTTTTGAATTGTTTATAATTCTCCAGAAAAATTATAAATGCCACCTGTACTTTAAACTTGATAACACCATTTCACAAACATTAGCTCATGAAATTCTCCTAATAGCCACTGAAATGGGTTTTATAATCCCCCCATTACAAAAGAGGAAACTGAGGTTTAGACAGTTAGTGGTTTACCTCGAGTCCCACAGCCAGTAAATTGTGGAGCACAGACTCACTTCTCGAAGTCCCAGTCCCATTTTCTTTCCACCGTGTCATTAAAGATGTTTCATAAACGTAAGGCTTATGGCATTCTGACTCATCACCGTCAGTTCTATCTGGGAGTTTTAAAACTAACTCCATCTAGTTTTTCAAACAATACATCTCAAGCATGTGATCTCATAAAAATACACAGAGAAGAAAACCACAAAAAGTTCTGGAAAGTTTTACATAACTTAAAAAAAAAAAATCTGCTTCTTTCTTTTTCCCCCCTCTTCATAATGGTGTTAATTAAGAACGTGCTGTCCCCCCCCCCCTTTTTTTCCACTCAGTTCAGGCTATTGTAACGAACTCAGCAGCCCTTCCTGAAGTCCTCACCCCGCTTGTCCCCAGAAATGCTCCAGGTCCCCTAAATGTGATGCCTGGAGTCCATGGGCCACAACCAGGTCACTGAAGGGCAGAGACAAGCAAGCCCTCTACTTAATTTGTTTGAATATCCCCTGTTGCTGACAAATCTTTCTGCTTTATGTTTAGAAGGGGAAAAAACTAAGTGTTCTCTTTTGGCTTGGTGCAAAGTTTACAGCTGATAAATCTGTCTAAATGTTGTTAACAGGTCAAATGCACCTGGGGGCCAAACATGATTTCGCCAGACCCATGAAGAATGTGTGCATTTTCCCCAAGTTGTGCCCGCACATCATTTGTTACACTATTTGAAAGGCTTGGCCAGTGGCTGTACCCAGCCTCACTCCCACTCCGAATTATAAAGCTTGTTCCATTTACAGAGTTTTCCAGCTATTTTAAAGGGGAAGAAAAAAAATCTGGGAGGAACATCAGTATTGTTCTGTACACTGGGCAAGAAACAGAAATGTTACGAAAAGTATTCAAGCTACACAGTTGCTCTCCCCCCTCCCCCCCCCCCATCAATTTGCTTGAGAATTGGACTAAAAGGCAGAGGGTGAATTAGCCACTGGAGGCAAAAAAAATCCAATGTTTATCCAGAACTTTTCATGGGTCTTCAACTAGTTGATTTGCCTGCTTATCTTACTAATTCTCACCACGAGCCCATGAGCGATCACCCCTTTAGCCTCATTTTCTAAAAGGCAATTTGGAGGCTCAGAGAGTATAAAAGACTTGCCCAAGACCACTCGGCAAATGAAATAAGAAGCACTCATCACTCATTCAACCACTTGTTGAGTGTCGGCTTTTGCCAAGCACTACTCTGGGTTCTGAAAATGCATCTGTGAATGAAACAATGGCCTCTGTCCTCATGAAACAGACATTCTAGACAGGGAGACAGCTCATAAACATGACGAATACACACAATCTACAGTATGGTAAAGACAACAAATGCTGCAGTAGTCATTGATGCTGTTCACCACATATTTCCTTGGCTTTCCATGTTTGTAGCTCTAGCAAATGAGTTGTAAGCAGTCTCACGCTGGGCTGGAGCTTGTCATTGCTAGTTTGAGACTCTCCAGGACACTCTCTGTCCCTTACCATGGTGATGGGCAAGGTCCACTCCACCCGCCTGGGTCCCAGGTAAGGGCCACAGATTTCAGCTGCGGGAAAGAGGGGCAAGGCTACATGCATGAGAGAGGTTCAATTGCTACAGATGTAAAGAACGAACATTTAATTGGGAGAACTATGAGGCCGTGCCCTGGAGTTCAAAACCAAAGGTCCCAACAGTCTGGATCCTGGAGTCAGGGGAATCAGGTGTTATGCACCACGTCCTACTACCTGAAGGAGGATGGTATAGTGGGGGGGATGTGGAAGGTGAGTCATGTAGACATGGGTTCAAATCTCAGCTGTACCATTAAACAGCTAAACAAAACCCTGACCTTGAAACGTTAATATTTGAACCTCAGTTTATTTGAAAAATGCAAGGAACAAACTCTTGCTTTATTGCGGTGTCATGTTAAGGCCTAAGTAAGGTGGAGCATGTAAGGTGCAAGTGCTTGGTCCAATGCTCATGAACAATCAGTGTCCCCATTATTCCTCTGTCTCCCTGCCCCACGGGCCTTCTTTGAACATTTTCTCCTTGTTATTAGAAGTCATACGTTGTCTGCATCAGGCTACAAAAGTGACTTTTTCTCAGTCAAAATGGCTGTAATTAGATGGTCTTTCCTTTTAAAGGCCTGGTTTTTGTTTTCCACCCTTTGGTTTCTTTGTTTTGCGTACCTTTTTTTTTTTTTTTTTTTTTTCCTTCTTTTCATTTGTCTTCAGAAAATTATTTACGTGTACACTGTTTAACATTCCAAAGACTGAACATCCTCTTCAAGATTTGTTTTATATTGTATAACAAATAACACTGATTCTCACTTCCTATGACAGCTGCTATACTGCCTTCTCCTCTCTTTGCTTCTCTCTCTCTCTTTCCAAAGAAAAGTGAAGAACACAGCTTCCTAGATCCCCTGCAGTGATTTCTGTCCCATGTATCATCCTCCCTTCTCCTGGGACCCTGTCTGTTGATTAAAATACGTAATTGGATTAAGCAGGTTTATGTCTCCACGTCCTGTTTCCTGTGTAATTTATGTCCTTCACCACACATCAGTAAGAAAAAAAAGAAGTGTCTTCCTGTTCACAGAGAAAAATCAATTATCCTCCCTTCTAAAATGAAATCATATGTATTTATTCGGTGGAAGTCTTTAAAGAAACCAGAAGGATCCCTCTAAAATATTCAGGCCATCTTCACAACCCCCTGGAGTCTGGCTTAATGTTTTACTAACCAAAAGTTTATTGCTTATCTACTAAGCACTAGACATCAAATACAAAGGAAACATGGTCCCTCTCCTCAAGGAGTTCACAGTCTAGAAGAGGAACCAGACATGACACATCTCCTAACGTGTGATTCACACATTGATAAGAGTGTAGCAGTCAGAAGTGGCCCAGAGGAAGGTGTGATGAATGCAGTGGTATTTGGGGCAGAAGTGGGGGGCCTGCAGGGACAAAGAGATGGGGAATAAGGTTGGAGACATCAGCCAGACCAAGTCATAAAGAATTCCAATTCTATGGGAGAAAAAAAGTGGATTTTTCTTGTTTTCCCCAAAGAGCGGAGGGTCAGAAGATTGTGAAACCGGGTCGCGTCCACAGTGATTTGGGATTGGTTCTAATTCAGGAATGTAAGAGAAGAAAAAGAATGGAATTAATTAGATACTGTGCTGGGAAATTAAACACATTATCTCATTTGATTCTCACAACGCCCCAGCAAGCACCTGCTTCACCACAAGTTATTATTATCACACCCATTTTATACCCTAGAAGACCAAGGTTCAGAAACATTAAGTAGGGGAAGGGGCATCACTGCTCTGCTTCCCTCCAGAGCCGGCCACTGGGGACCAGTGGTGTGTATCACTAGAGGCTGGGATGTGCTTACATCCAGCCAGGCAAGCCCAGGTGCCCAATACCTTCCTGATGAACTGGCATGGCAAAGCGTTTCCATGGGCCGGTTAGGGAACCAAAATATGCCCTTAACACATGGGTTGTCTTCCACCAATGTGTCCACTCCAATGGCTCCTATGCCTGTGTTTCCTTAAACCAACAGAAGAAGCTAGATGTCAGGCTAGAAGAACCAATGGTAGGTGGAATAAGATGAACGCCCAGTAAATTGTAAAATTACCAAAGATGGCATATCTCTAGATAAAGGTCTTTATGCCCCTGAAACACCTTTGCTCTCTCCCATTGTTTGGAACTTTGACATTGCTAAAGAAAAACAGTTTCGACCCCAGAAAATCACAAGTGGGCGTACAGTGCTTGTGTGGAAGATGTGTTCAGGAAGCTTTGCTTTGAGACACAGAGAAGCACTTCATGGGGCGGGGGTGGGAGATACAGGGTGAACCACCATCTCATCACCGACTGACCCAACAATGTTTCCCACATCTCGCTCGGCAAAGGAGACACAGGGTGGTTCTGGGGGTTCCAAACAACTCCCCCTGGCAGGCAATGTACTCGGCAGGCTTCCTCTCTGGGGTAGACTACTTGGAAAAGGAGACACCCTCCACCCTTGCTTCTGTGGGGCCAGTCAGGAGGAGTTTACCAATACACTTGGTCTTTGTCCCAAATCCACATTCGCAAAAAGTATGGTGATTTTTATTTTTAGTGGTTTGGTAGCTTTCAGGGTCACCCAGGCCTATCACCCGGTGAGAATGGTCAACAACGGCCAATAACAATGTATATGTTGGGCATACCACAGCCACTAGAGCCAGGACCTGGTTCTCCAGGAACCAACAAACCCACCTTCCCAGAGTACATGTGGAATAAAGAGCTACCGAGCTAGAAACATAAAGCAACTCAGATACATGGCCAAATAATCGCTTTTCAATCTGTTTGGAGGGCGAGGCTTCCTAGAAGGGCCAAGTGGCCCAGGGAAATGTGTGAGGGATGATGGCAGGAGGGCCTATCACTCCTCCTTACAGGTCAGCCTCAATCAGACCCACTTTTATCAGAGTGAATGTAAATCCACTTCTGTTTCTGTTTCCTTGAAAATTATTGCACAAGTTTACCAATGCTTGCCTCCACCATGTTTGGACAGAACTGATTCTTTGGCTCAAGTACTGAAAAGCAGGAATTCCTTGCGTTGCCTGGCACCTTTGGTGTCCCTTTATTCCCCTAGTAACTCTTTGTAACATTCTCATTGAAAAGGACAAATACAGTTGTAATTGGATCTACTCAAATGAGGCACAAAAAGGTTATGTTTTGCCTGGCCAGCCCAGAGAGTCAACATTGGTGTGAAAAAAATCTGAAGCAGGCACCATCCAAGCATCTCATGGTTCCTCTGCCCTTTACACCTTCACCACACACAATCACGAAGAGGAGCCAGTGGTCATAGTGGTATCACCCTTTCGTCTAGAATCTTATCCCATACAAGGATCCTGTGAAATAAGTCTAGTAAAAGTCCCCAGTAACCAAACTGGGTTCCTTTCTGCCATCACTTTTTATTCAGCCACAACCTTCCAAGCCTTTAATAGACATTAGGGTTTAACTTTAAGGTATCTAGTCACTGCTTCATTGTTTTTTCTAAAGTCCACCATGTGAAGCTCCATCCAATTTCCTTGTCACTTCTAAGTTATACCAAGTGAGTCTATTGCCAAATGACAATTATATTAAATAGAAACAGTCTGTACGTAAGATGATTTGATGTGAATAAATAGGCCACTTTCCATGATCCTGTGGGTCTCTGGGTATGCTAAAGTCTTTGGGATGGATGGGCAAGGTGTGTTGAATGAGTGTGCTAGCCCAGGTGAATTCCCACGTCAAGGCCCATACTTCCTACTGCCAGTTCTTGGGCCCAATTCTCCACTGCTGATCTCAAATTGCATATTGTTAATGCATGCCATTAAGATTAATCTTTGCTTAAGCTGTCAGTTCTTATTTACAGACCCAAATTCTCTTTGCTGCAGTTAACGCTAGTTATGAAATCTTCCCTGACTCTGAGGCACTCATGCCACTTTACATTGAGTGGCCTTAATTTAAGGATTGAGTGTGTTTAGAGGGGATTCAGACCCATCTGAGTTCACAATTCATTTAATACAGATGAAAACTCCTTATCATGTAGATTCTGTGAAGAGAGTATTAATAGTGCGGCCCCCAAATTTTACTGCACATAAAATTACAATGTTCTTGGTCAATATGGATGACACAGGGGAAGACCACTACCACTGATGGAATACGTATGATATATGGGCACTGTGTGTGCTCATAGCTTTTATACATTAATTCATTAACAACAACCCTATGAATAAATTAATATTTTCTCCAAATTACAAATAAGGAACATAAATCTTACAGAGATGAAGTAACTTACCCAAAGTCATAAAACTGTTAAGCATAGTAGCTGAAACTAAAAAAAACAAAAACAAGTGGGGATTTCTGTTCTGCTAGGACTCTCACTACAATACATAGAACAAGAAGAGCTGTCCATTTTATTTCTCATTTTCCCAACTAATGATTGCCCGTAAGAATCATGGTCTATGAGTTCACATTGCTTATCACATAATGCTAAGTAGTTGTGTCTCATATACAGATCACGTTTAATCCCAAATGATGTAAACAATTAGGTAGCTGATTCATTAGGATCCATTTTCTCTCATCGCAGGACTAATAATTATTCATTAGTTTCAGCTGAGAGGAGACTGTTTTCACCATGTCAGTCACTCCCATCAAAAAAGTAACTGTGGGTAGGAATTTTCAATAGTGTGTTAGGGGTCTATGCCACTATTTCTATTTCCTAGAGGGAACTTAGGCTCTCTACGCTTACTGAAGATGGACATTCTAGATTCAAGGCTTAAGAGAATTCACAGGTGTCCAACTTAACTATAATGCATACCTATGACTCCTCCACCATGTCAGCAGCAGTTTGGTTAGCTCTTAGCACAGTCGGCACAGGACTGGGATCAGGAGAGAGCAGAGGTATTTTTACCCTAGCCATGGATGTGTAGGATCAAGGGCACCAAAAGGACTTCATAAACACAAGGTCTGGTATAGCACAGATATGCAATCAGTGCTTATGGAAAAGAGGCAAGAAATGAAACGAAGGGAGGGGAAAAAGACGTAGCAGCTTCAGCAGATAAACTTTTCCCTGAAAAACAAAATTCTGCTTCTAATTAAAGATGTTAGACTGGACACACATGTTTAACCCCTGCTCCTTCCTTCCCAAAAGTCTATTTAAATGCCATTAGGCACTATAATGTTTTGTTATTGCTTGTTTTTCTGTCAGTCTTTTTTTTTTTTGCCTGCCTGTCTTTTTTTAAGATGGAAATACACACGGACAAAGAAAACAGACAGGGGCTAAGAGCAACAAAATTTTGGAAGGTGGAAAGTAACTGGGTATGTAGCAATAGACTTAACAGAATCCTAAACTGGAAGAAGATGTAATTTTAAAACAATGAGAAGATCCTGCAAGTTTGCAGAGAAGAAATCCAGTTTTCATATAAATCTTAAATAATTATACTGGCTTCATAGTTCTAAACAGAAATCTTGGAACCAAAAGAAAACTGAGTAATGCCTTCAAAATTCTGAGGGAAAATTATTTCCTACACAGAAGACTATACCCAACCAAGCTATCAATTAAATGTGACGGGACTAGAGCATTAGGAAATAGACCCAATTCCCCAGATCCACTTACTATTCTAATATTGCCTTGGTTCTCTGGTGAACTATGTACAAGTGTACAATAACAGTGCTATTATTATTATAATTTATAATGACAAACAGGAGGGCTGGATAGCTTTTATTTAGCGACCCATAAACTATTTTAGTAGACTTTATGCCTGCCTATATATAATCTTCTGGATTATCTTATTCCAGAATATTTTAATATATGGCTAACAGGAGTCTCAAATTATCACAAGTCTCACTTCATCAGTTCTTATTTAATAAGTGGAATGATAGAAAAGATTATCATGGCCCTGACAGCAACCTGGATATTCATCAGATGTTCCATGTTCCTAGATTTAGGGCTTTGCATATGCTTTTCTGGCTTCCTGCATGAATCTTGTCCCTGCTCTGCAGAAATTGCTGTTTCTCATTCAAGCTTAAATGTCAGCCTCAGCCCTAGGCCTTCCAGAAGTGGGACCACTCCATCTCCACAAGTCAACTGTTACTCTCCAGCCGCCAACACTTCAGACAAGCTCTAATTACGTATTTTATTTATTCATTTATCGGGGTTTTTTTCCTTAACTCTCTCCCTGCTCAAAAGCCATTTCCGGGCAACCAGGGGCCTAGCCTATCCTTTTAACTCTGTGCTTGGTAGGTGCTCAATGAATAGTTATTGAACTTAAAAACCAGTGAGTTTCACAGTGAACGTGATTAGGCAATCTTCTGATCTTTTTGGTTGTATTTCAAAGTAGTTAAAAATGTCAATTACGGCAGCTCTTTGACTTAGTCATTGCAAATGTGCGATTAAGCATGCAATTGAATTTTCAAGGCTACTATACAGATAAGAGCTTCTGTGTCCCAAACCAAGCCTTCCTAAATTCCAAAACTCAGAGCCACAGTTGGTAATTCATCATTCAGTAAGTGCCAGCCATTCTGCCAACACGGGACCTGACAGAGCAGAAAGCAAAGAGATGAGCCAACTATTACTACCATGTAAGGTACTTGGTGTATTTCTCATCCTCAGTAACAATCCTGAAGGATAGTTTTTCTTTTTTCTTTCTTTTTCTTTTTAATCCCATTTTAAGACAAGAAAACAGAGACTCAGAGAAGTGAAGTAACTTGTCTAAGAACACAAAGCAAGTAATCTGAGTGTTGAATGGGAACTCAGGTCTGTCAGTTCTAAAGCTGGTGCTCTTTCCACTATAAAATGTCACTTCTGAGTCTAAATCTGTACCTTTTCACATCCAGAAGATCAAACCACAGTAGCTAAAATTGTGCCAGTATAATAACACAGCCCTTTTATGAAAAAAAACACACCTAGGAAACCAATTTCTTTAGTTTGTCATCAGGAAGTTTAAAGAAATATTTTGTTCATGGAGCACTTACACAATTTTACATAATGACCCTGAGAATCATGTCTCAATCACTGAGGTCTCCACATAAATCAAGAGGGAAAGTGATAAATGTCTTTGAGCTAATAATGCAAAAGTACCAAAGTCTTCAAGGGGTTACAGGTTAGCAGGAAAAGATATGAAACGTAAATGACACTTCATTTACTGTAAGAACAAGGTACAAATGTTCAGAGTAATTTCTTTCCACCGTGAATTCCTAATGAAATGTTGAGATCAATGTCAAGTAGGTTATTGAAACAGATGCCAAAATAAGTCAAATTGAATGAAGTTAGAAGAAACAGAGCCACACGATGCTTTGCCTTTGGTTTCAAAACAAAGATTAACTTCTTTTTCTTTTTTTAAGAGCAATAGTAGTAAGAATTTATTAGTCATGATGAAACAGCCAAATTTTTAAGGTAGAGTTATAGTTTGAAAAGATGTTGAACAAAAACAAAACCAATCTCCCCCTTATAAAAATATTTTTAAAACAACTTTAAAGCTTTCATATTACTTATTTTGATATACCAAGATAATTTATAGAAAAAAACACCTTTATTCATCAGAACATGTCAATTTCCTCTTTTCAAAAGAATCATAATCACATTTTTTCTAATTACAAAAGTACATGTTCAATATTTGAAACTTGAAAAATGAGAAAGAAAACCCTCTCATAATCCCACAAACCATGATAATTTTCCTACAAGTAGAAATATGTTCATCTATTACATAGGTAATATATATTTCATGTTCAGTTTTACAATACTCATAATCTTGTCCCTACTCTGTGCTTTGCAGATTAGCTTTTTCCAGGATGATACAGATTTCATGAAATTATTTTTCTAATTAAGGTGGTTGTTGTTAAACACTTGGTCGTCCATGATTTGATTCATACGCCTCAGAAAATCTTTCTTATAAATACATTTGGAAGTCTTCTGCTGAATACAAGTGTCTTCATACTGAGCACAAAAACAACCTTACTATAAAACCCCACAACCATCTTCCCTCTACCTGTGCGATCGGGGACACCCCCTTGCTGGCCTCGCCCAGAAGGATGTGAGTCGAGCATGTCAAACGTCACTGTTAGTGAAGCCCCCCCTTGCAGGCCCCTTTCAACACCAATTCCTTTTTTCATTGCTTAATAGCCATTTACATAAAAATCTGTTTCAGAATCGCATGTTGCAATCATCTGTGAAGAAGGAGTGGGTGTCAGCCTTGCCCGCTGTTGCCCTAAAGCCAACCCTGAGGCTTCTTCTTCCATATCAACTGCTTCTTGGGGGGTGGGGGAGGGTCACAGCCCTCAGCCTGTGGGGATGTGTGATTGTCCCAAGCCACGGGAAAGAGGGCAGAGGGTACTTCTCATAGCCCACAAGGTCTTGGGCTGAAGAAGTTTCAAAGGATCACTGCGTGGTCCCTGACGTCCTTCACATGGATGCCCAGGTCTGACCTTCCATCTCACACCACCCAGCTCCTCAATGTCACTTTTCCTCCTCCCCCCAAGCCCTGCGCCTGCCACAAATGAGATAGAGAACTCCTTCGAAATTTCTTGTTGGCATAAAATGTACACACTGCTTCATCAAGCCTGCTTTTTGAGGTCTCACAAGCCCATGTTGAAGGTTAAAAAACAAAAAAAGAAAAGCCCACCTGCTGTTTCTGCCCCTTCTGATCCTGTTTCTCCGAGTCAGCGTGAGAACCACTGAGGAAAGGTCCCAGGTACGAGGGGAGAGAAAAGCACGATGGTTCCAATTCTAAAACATCATCACACTCATTCAGGAACTGTCTGCTCCCCAATGACTGTGAGCAGCTTGAGGGCAGAGGCGCCATTCCCGGTGCCTGCACCCCAGAGCTCAGCACCACTTCTGGCCCAGCTGTGCAGCCTCAGGAAGTACTCGCTAAATGGATACACGTGTGAGCTATCACAGTTTTTGATGATCAGATATGGTGAAATCTGGCTGCAACAAATGGTATTCTTAACAACTTCCAACAGTGCAGTTTCAATCAAGCAGAAAAAGGCTTCACTTCGAAGTGGAATACTGGAAGACTGAGTGTAAACTGTTGAATTAAACAGATTTATGATAGTTCTGCAAAAGTGCAAGTTTACAAGGTGTTTTAAAGAAACGGGTATCACAGGCCATATAACTTCCACAAGCATTTCAATGTAAGACTGCGTAATTCCTCTGCATCTGAGGGTGATGTAAGTGCAGGCTCTGAACACTCAGCCCTCCACCCTCAGTCGAATGGGATGACCAACGGATATAAAAGTAGGGAAAAACCAGCATCAGCGTTGGAAAATAGGAAGGATGCCATACATATGCCCAACACGTTAGGGGATGTATATTTCTTATAGGCTGATGGTAATGAACTGAAGGCACCATTTAGACTCCATTCATGATTTCCCTGTGACAGAGAAGGAATAACAAGGGCAATTCCTGTAAGACCAGCTAATTCGCAGGGGGTGAAAAGAGACGTTGGGATAGGAAAACTCTGCAATCAAAATGCTAGGCTTTCTCCTTGCACCAGGAGCTACCTCAAGAAGAAAGTGCTCACAACAGAAGCAAGATGCCAATTCAAGAGTGGGAGCCCACCCCAAACAGGGCCTTTTTTTTTTTTTTGGTGTGTGTGGGGGAGGGGGGACGGGTGCTAGGTCCTGAAAAGATGCTGCAGGTTCAAACAAGAAAATCACCTTGAAGAGATAAAATGCTTCTTTTGCAATATTTATTCTAAGAAATAAGAATGCAAATATGCTCATTTGTGTCACAGAAAGATTCCAGAGGATTTCTGAACTCACCTCTGATAACCGAGTCAGTAGTGAAAGTAAAAAAAAAAACCCTAAAAAAAAAACCAAAAGTTGTTGAATGTGGCACAGATGGCTAATTGTCCATCAAAAATTCACAGTCCCCCCTTCCATTACTACTTTTGGGGAGCATCTGTCCCTTCACATCAGAATACAGCCATAAGAATAGCTCTTGCCAAAGGGATATGAGCAGAAGTGAAGCATCTCTCCTGGTCTAGGGTGTTTAAGAAGTCAATGTGCCTTCTCTATGCGTCTTTCTGCTATGGCTGCCTGAAGACAGCGGATTCAGAGGTTGTCGGGATGGAAGGAACATAAGACCCTGAATCATCAAGTGGAGGGGAAAAAAATGAACTGCTATTTGTTATGTTTGTATTAGAGTTTGTTGGTGTGGTAGATTATTTAATGGCTGCAAATTCCTTCCCTCCCAGTATCCATGCCCCTTTGCAACGTGACTTCGCTGTGCCTTTAGAAAGAAAAAACTATTTCCTCTCTACACTCTCTTCGCCAACTAAAAGGAAACTGTTTTTCCATACTGTAGTACACTCACACCAATACTTCACTTCTGACACCAAATGTGTGGGGGTTTTTTTTCCCCCAAAAACTAAGCAATTCTCCAATTCTCTGCGGACAGCAACTGGATGTCCCACAATTCAACTCAGTTCTGAATCAGCATCAGATTCCACAGTTAAGGGCTCATTCCCACAAGACTGCCCCCACTTCAGACGCCAATCACAAGTCAAAGTCGTCATCTGTGCTTCTGGCTGACCAGCTATAAACCAGGGGGGTCCCACAACCACCTCCTAGGTTTCAATAGTTTATTAGAAAGGCTCATAAAACTCAGGAAAACACTACTAACTAGATTACCAGTGTATTATAAAAGGATACGATTCTGGATCAGCCAGGTGGAAGCGATGCATAGGGCAAGGTATAGGGGGAGGGGCGAAAGCTTCCAGCTTTCTCTGGGCAGGCCACCCTCCCGGCACCTCCATGTGTTAGCAACATGGAGGCTCTTCAATCCCAGTGAAGATTTTTATGGAGGCTTCTTATTACAGGCATAACAGATCAAGTCATTGGCCGTTGGTGATTAAGTCAATCTCTATCCCCTCTATCCCCTGAGGTCCAGAGACAGGGCTGCAAGTTCCAACCCTCTAACCACACGGTTGGTTCACCTGGCAAGCAGGCCTTATCCTGAGGTTCATACCAGTTACCTCATTAGCATACAAAAAGACACTATCACTTTGGAGAATCCCAAGCCTTTATGTGCTCTGTGCCAGGAACAGCGACGAAGATCAAATGCAGATGTTCCCAGACTTACCATGGGGTTATGTCCTCAAAAACCCATCATAAGCTGTCAATATTTCAAATAAAAAATGCATTTACTACACCTACCCTACTAAAAATCATTGCTTAGCACAGCCTACACAAAAAACACGGGCAGCACCACCCACTGTAGAGTATGGGTTGCTTATGCTCATGAGTACATGTCTGACGGGAGCTGCAGCTGGTTGCTACACAGCATCATGAAAGGGTCTCATACACATATCACTAGCAAGAAAAAGATCAACATTCAAAATTCGAACTATAGTTTCTAATGACTGAATATAGCTTTCATACCATCATAAAGTTGAAAAAGCATTTAAGTGGAACCATGGCAAATCGGAGACTGTCTGTATATATGTCTTCTTATTAATCACAATAGCATACCTTTTACCAGAGGTGGATAGAACCTGGCTGGTCTTGTGATTTGTTTCAATCAAGAGAATGTGGTTCAGAAGTATCGTGTGAATTCTAGACCTAGACCTTGAGATCCTGTCCCCACCTATTTGAATAATACCATTGACATGGAAGGGGGCCTAGGTCATCAGAGAGACTAGATGGACAAAGAGCCTGTAACAGCTGGTACCAAAGCCTCAGACTGTGCATGAAGCCATTGGAGGCCATCTTAGACCCTCTAGGCCCAGGTGAGCAGCGGGTGACTGCAGCCATAGGAGTGAGCCCAGGAGAAACCAGCAGAAGAACCACAGAATATAAAACTCGGGAAAATAACATTAAAAAACACGACAGTGATAAAACAGACATCTCTGTATTGCAAACTTCCAGAAAACAATGGAGTATACCAAGAACATTTTTGAGGGGAAAAGACTGATAAAGAATCCTACAAGTAAATAATTGCTTTATGCATATGAGTCTGAAAAACTTATACTGAGGGATATAAAACATGGAAATTATATCATCCATCTATGCTTCCAGAAAAGCATATACAAATAAAAGTTACTTGAAGATTTAATCAAGACATAAACAAAACTGAAAATTCAAGAATGTGGAAATTGTGGTAGAAAACCCTCAGTGATGCAAATGAAATTACACAGAATTGTTTAAATCATTATAAAACACTTTTAAAACATAATACAGATGTTAATAATTCTTAAAAGAGAAGCTACTATGTTTCCCCAAAAATAAGACCGAGCTGGACAATCAGCTCTAATGCACCCTATGGAGCAAAAATTAATATATTATTAGACCTGGTATTATATTATATTATATTATATTATATTTTATTATATTTTATTATATTACATTATATTATAATTTATTATATATTTAGTATGTTGTATTTGTTATATTATATTTATTATAGTATGTATATTATATTATATTATATTATATTATATTATATTATATTATATTATATTACCCAGTCTTATATTATAGTAAAATAAGACCAGGTTTTATATTAATTTTTGTTCCAAAAGATGCATTAGAGCTGATTGTCTGGCTAGGTATTATTTTTGGGGAAACAGAGTACATGATAAAAATAATAATTTCAGTCAAAATCACAAATCATTACCAATAAAAATTAGGACATGCGAGAAAAGATATATACAAGTATGTTAAATTTCTCATGCAATGGAAACAAATATACTTTAATTCTCATTATCAGAAAATAGTTAAAATACATTTTTAAAAAATTAAAGGGGAAAATATAGACTAAATAAAAATATCTTTTATCAGTGAGATATTGAGCAATGTATACCCATTCTAGTGATTTCTTAATAATCACATATAAATACATGTACTATTGTATGCACATGTATATATGAATCATAATAGAATATACAGTAATAGAATCATCAAAAGGATGAGAGGAACCTAAAATTAATATTAATTTAAAATATATTTTACTGCATTTATTAATAACACAAAACTACTTTCTTTCACTAAAACAATAAACTAGAGAGAACAGAATAATTAAATTTGTTCTCAATGTTTCTGAAAATCTTGGTTCCACAACACAGCAACTCAAAAGTGCGATTCTGGGTCCATTTTTATTTGAAATTTGTTTTTCACGACTGTAATAGCTGAATAAGATCATTCACAGACATAGACAAATTCAAGCTGAAGAAGCATGCCATTGTCTACCCTTAAGAATCACGACACATGTCCTAGTCGTTCCACCAATTATGTATTTGTTATTGTTGAAATTTGGTAGTAAATTTCCACTTTCTGTGATAATCATCAACTGTTCTTAAAAAGGAATCAGTAAATGTTATACGTTTATGCTTCAGCAAATGGGTTTAAAATTCTCTATAACTTAAGCAGTATAAAAATTATATTTCAAGTTTTTTTAAGTGTGTTGATATGAGAGATTGTTTTTTTATAGGTGTATCACTTATATCACTTTCAGCAATGTATCAGATAGCAATGGAAACACCAGGAAATATTTCCAAACATCTGTTTTGAAAACACTCTCTATTACCTCAGAATGTGGCTGATGGTGAATTCATGCCAGGAAAAAAGGAAAGCATTGGCTAGGCCATTTTTGGGGGGAGTGGGGGAGGAATGGAAAGAAGATAGAGAGGGTTGCTATTATTGTTCTTTTGTATTTGCATCAGGGATTTACTTAAACCTGCATTTTTTTTTTCAGGAATCATTTTAAGATCCTTGCCAATTTTATAAATTAGCTTAGATAAAAGTAAATGAAGTAACCCTAGAATTACTTAGCATACTTAAACTCCAGTGAGTCAAAGAAAGTGAGCAAAATGTAAAAGTGTCACTGTCATCCATGCTGACATGTGAAATTCACTCTCTTCTACCTTGTTTACTATGAATAAATTGAGTGGGTCTGCCTTACATGTGCCCCATACCAGCATCAACATACCAGCATCAACTTATAGTAAATGTTAGTCAAGCTTGAGGAAACCCAAGATAACCAAGTAGGTAAACACTGTGCTTGCTTCCTTCCATGAACCCATTAAAATCACAACTAAATTATAGAACAATCAACCTGGAGAACCATCTGAAGTCTGGCTGAACGCAAGTTTTATAACTAAGGATATAAAGAAGAAACTACATCGATACGTGGAAATGGGCAAGTCCCAAACCTCCGTGTAGCAGTTGAGAATCAGGAGGGATATCTCAGCCATGGCAGCTCCCCATGGAGAAGCAAGTGACCTCAGGCCCACACCAGGCTCCCCAGCACAGAGTACTGGTGCTGGAAAGAGGAGCCCCCATAATATCTGGCTGAGAAAAACAGTGGGGATTCTGACCATGTGAGTAGGAAAGAAAGTGGCCAAAACCCAGGCGTCCTCTTAAAAGGCCTGTGCACATAGACTCACTCGCTCTGAGGCACTCACCTTGGGCTCCAGCGGAGGGACGGTTACTCGTGGGCGTCAGAGACACACAGGTGACAGTTGGAGGGGTGTGGCTCCAGAGGCAAGGGCTGGAGGACAACAGACATTTTCTCTGTGTGGGGGTCTTCCTCCCGTGCAGCCAGCAGGCAGGTGCCATCTTTCATGTATTAAGCCTTCCCCCTAGGCTTACAGCCAAATCTGAATCTGATTGGTCTGGTGAGCTCCACTGCTCTGCTCTGCTGACTCACTGGGACCCCACTTCACCAAACTTCCCCAACACTGGAGGCACTTTCTCACCAGCAGCCAACCCCACCCGCATTGCATACTTTATTGGAAAACTATCCAAGTGACTGAGCCACAGCTTGGTGGTTACTAGTCTCGGTTTGCTGAGTAGTTCCAGGCTCAGCACTGGCACCAAACCAGAATTTACATTAACCTGGTGACCACAACTCTTTTCACTCTAGTTACTCTCTGATACCCTGCCTTAGCCAACTTGGGTACCACACGAGGCTTTATCAGTGGCTGAATCTTAAGGGAGCTGGCAGGTGGCAGTAGGCCTCAGGGTGTCCTGGCTTTATGCAGAGCTATCCCAGGCCTAGTACTGGTTCGCAGACATCCCTTGGTTCGCAGCATAATCTCTCTGACAAGCCTCCAGGGTTAGCACAGGCATCAAATAACTGCAGATTGCTTTGTAGCTACTGCCAGGTACTCCCTGGCCAGTCACAGGCATTGGGTGACCTGAGCCAGCACCAGAGCCCCTCCCAAGAGGCCCCACAACTGACATACATGGAGGTTGCCTTCACACCACAGCAGAACACCACTCAATTAGCTCATAAGCAGCAAACACATAGGGTGGTCTCAGCAGGCACTAGAGCCTGCTGGGGCAAATCCCACTCTGTGGGGTAAGTCGTCTGCACAGCAGCCTGTAAGCTGTGAAAGTAGCCAAACCCCACATCCAATTACCCTGGATATCAATCCCACCTACTGATGTGCCAAAAGCAATCAAGGCTCAACTGTAACAGGAGGGCACACACAACCCACACAAGGGACACTCCTGGAGCACCAGGAGCAATTGACCAGGGAGACTATGCCAGGGCCCCACAGGGTACCGCCTACATAAAGTTGAGATACTGGGAGATATAGAAAATGTATTTCATATATAGAAATAAACACAGGGAGGCAGCCACAATGAGGAAACAAAGAAATACATCCAAAATAAGAGAACAGAAGAAAACTCCAGGAAAGAAGTAAATGAAATGGAGGCAAGCAACCTACCAGAGATAGAGCTCAAAAAAATGGTTATAAGGATACTCAAGGAACTTGGTGAGAGCTTCAACAAAGAGATATAAACCATAAACAATAAAATATAAACCATAAAAAGGCACCAGTAAGAAGTGAAGAATACAATAACTGAAATGAAGAATGCACTAGAAGGACTCACCAGCAGACTAGATAAAGCAGAAGATCAAATCAGTGATATGGAAGACAAAGTAGCAGGACACACCCAATAGGAACAGCAAAAAGGAAAAAGTACCCCAAAATGAGGATAGTTTAAGAGACCTCTGGGATAACATCAAGCATAACAACATTCGCATCATAAGGGTACCAGAAGCAGAAGAGAGAAAGCAAGGGATTGAGAACGTATTTGAAGAAATAATGACTGAAAACTTTTCTAACCTGGTAAAGGAAATGGACATACAAGCCCAGAAAGCACCAAGAGTCCCAAACAAGATAAACCCAACCAGGCCCACACTGAGACACAGTATAATTAAAATGGCAAAGGTTAAAGACAAAGAATCCTAAAAGCAGCATGAGAAAGACAACTAGTAACTTATAAGGGAGCTCCCATAAGATTGTCAGCTGATTTTTCAACAGAAACTTTGCATGCCAGAAGGGAGTGGCACAGAATAATCAATGTGGTGAAAAGCAAGGACCTACAACCAAAGGTACTCTACCCAGCAAGGCTATCATTTACAATCGAAGGATAGATAAAGTGCTTCCTAGACAAGTGAAAGCTAAAGGAGTTCATCACTACCAAAATTTTGAATAATAAAATGGAAATAGCTACACAGCTATCAACAATTACTTTCAATGTAAATGGATTAAATGCTCCAATCAAAAGATATAGGAGGGCTGAATGGATAAGAAAACAAAACCGTTGTATATGCTTGCTGCCTATAAGAGAATCATTTCAGATGGAAAGTAAAGGGATGGAAAAAGATATTTCCATTTCAAAAGAAAATGGGGAAAACAAACAAACAAACAAACAAAAATCCTGGGATACCCATACTTACACCAGACAAAATAGATTTTAAAACAAAGGCTATAACAAGAGACAAAGAATCCCACTTCTGAAGAAACCCAAACATTACCTCGAGGGGACCTGTGCATTCATATGTTCATTGCAGCATTATTTACAATGGCCAAGATGTGGAGGCAGCCTGGGTGTCTGGCAATGGATGAATGGATAAAGAGGAGGTGGTACATATATACAATGGAATATTGCTTGGCCATGGATGGCACTGGGTTCTTGCCATCTGTGGTGGTATGGATGGATCTGGCGGGTATTTTGATGAGTGGAGTATGTCAGACAGAGAAAGACAGATTTAATGTGATTTCACTTACATTTGGAATCTAAAGAACGAAACAGAAACAAACTCATAGATACAGAGAACATTTTGATGGTTGCCAGATGGTAGGGGGTTTGAGGGGTGAGTGAACAAAAGAGGAAGGGATTAAGAAGTACAAATTGGTAGTTACAAAATAGTCATGGGGATGTAAAGTAAAGCATGGGGAATATAGTCAATGATATGGCAATAACTATGCATAATGCAGGGTGGGTACTAGACTAATCAGGGGGATCATTTCTTATATAAATGTCTAATCACTATGTTCTACACCTGAAATTCATATAAAATAATATTGAATGTCAACTGTAATTGAAAAATTAAAAAGGGGGAGGGGGAAGGTGAAGGGGAATAAGAGGCCCAAATTTCTAGGTATAAAACAAATAAGTCATGGGGATGTAATATACAATATAGGGAATACAGTCAATAATATTGTGATAGCATAGACTGGTGTCAGATGGTTGCTGGACTTATCATGGTGATCACTTCTTTAGATATATAAATGTTGAACAATTATGGTGTACCCCTGAAGCTCATATAATATTGCACGTCAGCTATATTTTTAATAAAAATCTTAAAAAAATAAATATTAGTAAAGCTTAATATCTTTCTTAATTTTTAAATAAAAACATAATATTTTCTTTTGAGTCTCCAATGAATGATCTGTAAGCCAAGTGGGGTATATGCATCCACCCACTTTGGAGAATGAAGCTCTCATGCAATAAATCAGTATGGAAGCATAATAGAAAGAATATCATAGAAATGAGACCAAACATATCAATTTGAGACAATAAATATGAACGGTCAGAAGTCAAAACCAAACCCTAAGAGACACCTCTGAATCCAAAGTACTAAATTATTTTAAAAGATTAAAAACACAAAGACAGCGGAAGGCACACTTTCATTTTAACAAGTCCAAATAAGGAAGAATTAGGAGTCACAATATTATTTTCAGGCAAAAGAGCATATGGAGCAAGCAGTTAAACAGGACAGGGAATGTTCTTGCATATCAATAAAAAGCACAGCACACAGAGATTTCAAGAATAAAAACGCACATGTTAGAAATACTATGCAAAATGTACAGAAACACAGCTAGCAGAGACTTTAAAATACCACTCCAACCTTGGCCGTTCAAGTAGATGAAAAAAAAACCAGGACTATAGAAGATATGAATAATAAAGTTACATTAATTTTATACATAATGATTTCAGGGGAAGAAACAGATCATATACCTTCTTTCCAAGATCTTATGGAACATTTACAAATATAGATCATATACTTGACCGCAAAAATAAAGCCAAAATAAATTCCCCAAAGTAGGAATTGTATAGGTCACTATTCTCAGAGCACAATCCAATTTAAGTGTAGAGATTAATAACTTAAATGGTCTCATTGGCTTTTTACTGTAAACCATTCTCCCCAAGCCATAAGCTTTCCACCAAAAAACATCATAGAAATTACTGTGATTTATAAATATATAAATTTATTATACTCTTGGAATACTCCTCTTTTAGTAACTTTATGGAAAAAGATAATTAAAGGCTTGGCGCACTTCATAATAGAAGAAATACATGCATATTGTAAGGACTTCTGCCAATCAATAAAAGTACAAAGAAAAAGAGAAAACTCATCCATAACCACACTACCCAGAGGAATTTTCAATTTTACCATTCAAGGCTTTTTCCTATATATACGTACACCAACAAACATACAAACACGCAAGTGCCCACATTCTTTCTTTCCCACAAAATTGGATCATAGTGCAATTTATAATTTTCTATTAATTAACATATCATTGGCATATTTCCATGCCAATAAATAAGTCAACACTGTCATTTTTAAAAATGGTGTATTTCCACAGTGCGTGGATGTACCAGAGTTAATTCACCAATCCTCTACTGCATTCTTTATTTATTCACTGATCTATTAATACTTGACCATATACGTTACATGCACATGTGCCAAGCTGCCATTTGATGGTGTTAATTTACTGTTTGTTTTGTTGTTGTTTGGTTGTTTGGGGTAATCTTCAGTAATTGTATTTTTGTTGGTTGGGTTTCATTTCATTAAGATACTTTTAATTTTTACATGATTAGATCTATCATTTTTTCTTTTATAATTTCCTATTTTAATGTCATTTAAAAATGTCTTACACATCCCAAAATTATACAAAGATTTACTTATATGTTGCTCTAGTTTTAAATTTACTTTTTAAACTTTAATTCATTTGAAACGTATTTTGGTGCAAGGCATGAGGCTGGGAGACAGTTTAGCATAATGGTTAATAGCACAAACCCAGACTCTGGACTGTCTGGGTTCAAATTCCAGCTCTATTCCTGACTAATTGTATGATTTGGGAGGAATTACTTAGCCTGTCTGGCTGAATTTCCTCATTTATAAAATTGGTTTGATAATAATAGAATCTACTGATGGAATTCCTGCGAAAATTAAAAATGTTAATTGGTATAAAGTATGCAGAGCCATGCCTAAGACATAGCACTAGGTATCATTTTTCCAAACGACTAGCCAATTGTGCCAAACCATTCACTGAATATCTTCTGCTCTCATTCATAATTTGAAATTCCATTTTTATCATTTTCTACAATTTGGTGTATTGTCTGTCTGCCAGGCCTTATCCCTGTACTAATACTTTTTTAAATTACTTTAGATTTATAATGTACTTTCCTGCATCACGGTGTAGGTATGCCTTCACTATTCCTCTTTCCAAAGTGATCTTGACTCACCTTACCCTGCTATTTTTCTAGAAGAACTTGATAATATCTCATCAAATTTCAAAAATAATTCCATTAGAATTTTAGCTGGCATGTGGTTGAACTTATGAATTGACTGAGGAGTACTGAGCATCTTTACATCAAAATAATATGAATGACAAATGGATGACATCTCCAAAATACTTCTGGAATATTGTCAAATTTGAACCTCAAAAACAAATTTTACTTGAGCAGGTATGCATTACCTCCATATAACAGACGTAACAAGGCTCAAAAAGGCAGGAATGGGTGGCACAGTCAAAATTTATATCTGGATCTGTTAAGTTGTCATCTAGATGAGTGTACAATTTAGTTTGTGATCTAGGATCATTAATTTGAATAAAAATATATTCAAATATAATCTTAGAAATTAAGTATTTTTACCAACATATTCCCATTTTCACACATTTTCCTAGCTTTTACTTTTCTATTTCATGGTGTGCATTCCAAAGGCAATATGTAATCTTACATGTCAATAAATTCTATAAGTAGTGGCGGTGTTCTACAGAGAAATCTTATTAAATGATGACATTTATTTCTATTTAGTGGTGCATATAACCTAGAGACAATATGCAAATGTATGAGGATTTTTCCCCCCTAGTTACATAGGGTATATTTAACAGAAGAATTTCCCAGGGTTGTGAATTTTTTCACTGTTTGCTGTAAAAGTCTTTGACAATCTACTCTGTGCCAGCATTTATATAGGACCTGCAGTGAAGAGTAGACTAAGACACAATCTCCTGCCTGAAGAACCCATGTGAAGGGTTATACATATACAAATAGTTTAAATATATTTAGATTTATTACATCTCATTTCTTAGAAAGATGGACAAGGGAGAGGAAACGCTCATAGGAAATGCTCTGGGCACCACTGAGGCCTTCACTGAGCATATGGTCTTACCTGGATCTTGATGAATGAGTAGGAGTTCATCACTGGTCAATGGAAGGAAGGGAAATCTAGAAAGAGAGGAAAACACGAGGAAAAGTTGTGAGGTCAGAAGAGCTGGTCATATTTGAGAAAATGCACATATTTCATATGCTGATATCTTAGAACTTCAGTATACAAAGACTTAATCAGACCCCTGTCACTTCATCAGCCATTCCTTTTCTCAAAATCATTTTATTTTCATATTACCGATTACTTAAAGTCTTAGATTCTTTCCTAACCCTCTTGTTTTATGAAGAGTTTGGGAATATCTTGAGCAGAAAATTCATAAACACCTTTGGTTTCTATTTTGCTGAGGTGAAAAGTTGACCAAGTCTGACCTATTTGTACTAATTAATTGATAAGTATAGTTTGTGCCGTGTGGCATCAATGGATCTGATCCTTCATTAGGGTAAAAATCTGCTATAATTTGTTTGGGAGTCTAGCCAATCCCCAGCTCCCAGTATTTCATCAAACTGGACTCAGGGTCTGAGTCTTTGCATCATTTCTGCGAGGACGTAGCAAGTTGAAGAAAGAATCTATGCTTTGGAGGGTGAATTTGGGTTCCAATCTTAACTCCACCATTTGTTCTGTGTGTGATCTTGGGCAAGTCATTCATCTTTATGAGCCTCAGTTTCCTCAACTAGAAAAACGGGTGCTCTTGGCTTTGCTTACTTGGGTCTCTGTGAGAAACAAGAACAAAAATGTACATGAAAAGTCTAGGTAAACTCAACTTTTTGAGGATGTCTTAAGGCCTAAGGAAAATAAAGTCCTAGGAGTGAAAATAATTAGATGACCTCTAGCTCACAAAAAATTGCCAGTCTTTGAGTGGATTTGATTCTGCCATATTGATAAGTCAGTCAGTTTAAGAAACTCAACTGCAGCACACACCACATGGTAGAAATCAAAATTCCTGGGCAGCAAATGTTCCTAAGTTGTGTCCATGATGATTTTATAATTAGAAACAATGTGCTTGGGAAGCAGAGACTAAGTACCTAACAATTGCTCAAAAAATCTTGTAGGAATCCATCACTCTAGGTCATGCAATGGTCTGGGCTGGATCCAAAATGATGAAAATAGGGGCTTGCGGATATTTCATTGCAAAGGCTTGTCTTCTGTCCATGCTGATGAGAGTCATCATGGTGCATTTCTGACTCGGTAGCCCCTCCTTCTCTGTCTCCTTTTCTGCTTCCTTTTGCCTCCCTTATTCCATTTGTGTGGCCATCATTTATGGCTTCATTCCCAGACCATTTTGGTAGGACGTCCATTCTCATGCTTCTAATCTCATGTCCTAAAGGTCCTAGCCAGAGCAATAAGGCAAGAAAAGCAAGCAAAAGTCCTGCAGATTGGGTGGAGGTGGGGAGTCAAATTGTTTTTTAATTCACAAAAGGCATGACTGTTTATGTAGAAATTTTTTTTAAATCTACCAAAAAAAGAAAAGAAAAGAAAAAAGAAAACCTATTAGAAGAAGTGAATTTATTGAGGTCACAGGACATATGGTTAATATATAAAAATCAATTACATTTCTATATACCAACAACAAGCAATTAGAAAATAAAACTTCAGAAAGAACACCATTTATAATAGCATCAAAACTTAGAATAAAATACTTAGAATTAAATTCATTTTAAAAAGAGAACTTTCTAGGGTAGATGGAAATATTCTACATTTCATTTGAGTGGTGACCACTTAAATTTTTACATTTGTGAAAACTCTTTAAGCTCTATACTTAAAATCTGTGTGTTTTATGGTATATAAATTTTACCTTTAAAAAAGATTTCCAGATTGTTTAAATAGGTATCTCCAAAATATTATGGTAAGTAAAAGAAGTCAGACACAAAAGGTCACATAACATATGACTCCATTTATATGTACTACCCAGAATAGATAATTCCATAGAGACAAAACAGATTGATGGTTGCCAGGGGCTGAGGGGAGACTTACTTTAGAGTAATGGAAATGTTTTGAAACTAGATAGAGGTGGGTGTTGCACAACACATGGATGTACTAAATGCCACTGAACTGTCCAATTTAAAAATGGTTAATTCTATGTTATGTGAGTTTCACCCCAATAGATTATTTAAAAACAAACAAACATAAAAAGGATGTTGGATTGAAAAGCAGACGTGAGTGTGCTGGAGACCTGGAGTTAGTCACTTCCCACCTCTGATCCTCAGTTCTTCTAAGCACAGCTTGGGGGCATGGGCTGTGTGCTTGGCCCTGTGGTAGATATGCCACACACTTTTCCTCATGCGATCAGCATTTTACAGAAGAGGAAACTGAGAAGGTGAGTAACTCGTCCAAATTCATACAACATTTCACCCGTATGACAACAAAGCTGGATTCAGTATGTCCCATCTCTTGAAGTACTAGTAGCTTTTCCAGTGGTCAGGTCAGCAGACACTCTGTACCCTTTTATGGCTAGATAATTAAATGGATCTTTGAGACCTACCAAAGGTGGGTGCTCTGAGGGGGTCTTGGATAATAAACCATGAGCAACCAGACGTTTAAAACCCCTGCCCTAATATCAAGCATTGCCAATCATCCCTGGCTACAGACTCTATAGTTGTGAAATTCCAAATACCTATCTTTTGTAGAAATTAGAGCAAAGAGGGGATTCTTCAAGTGTTTTCCCTATAATTATATGTGACAGTGAGAACTCTGAACTAACTAACTAACTAACTAACTAACTAACTAACTAACTAACTAAAACATACTTCACTCCTTTGAGTGAGTGCCCTTTTAGTTTATGGTGAGTGGCTTGTATGCAAGCTGCAGTTTAAGTTCCTTCTTCTCAAGCCTGTGCAGTTTTCCAGTCTGCAGCCTATTTATTATTCCCTGCAATGTCATCATAACAGGTTAAACCCAAGCTCTTGTAGGGTGTGTGCCAAGATGAGATTTTTTAAAAAATCGTATCTAAATTACTTCATGAAATAATGTTCCTATGTGCCTCCAAGCTGCTGTCAAGGTTGGGGCCAAAAACTGTGCTAAGAAGAACACAGCAAACTGAGCCAGGGGTCTCCGGGGAAATAGTGGAGTAGAAGAGTGGAGAGCCCTCAGTGGACATCGTCTTATTTCATATTTTCCTCTAAATGGTGTAGGTGTTACCCTTACAAAGTATATTTCCTAATCAGACTCTGATTCTACAAGGTTAGAAGGCCCAAAACCACATACCCCTGGCTCATCTGAACTTCCATTATGATGAAAATGAAATACGAGGGAAATAGCTCAGCTTTCATAGACTAAGTAACCTGACCCTTAATATAATATTTTGTCATTCATTTATTTAGCAAACATTCTGTGAATGCCTGCTAAGTTACAGGCACTGGATATAAACATATGCATGGTAAAAAAAAAAACAGTCCCTGCCCTTCAGAAAATCACCTTCTGATTGGAGTGGTAACCATAAAAACAGATTGCAACACAAAGTGATAGGAGGTATTAATCTCCAAGGTGGATTAGTGATGCTTTGATTAGGGTCAGTGGTCGATTATCCTCTTTAGTTTTCATTTGTTTATTCATTGTTCATTCACGCAGCAAACCTTTAGCAAGAAACTACAGTATGCAATGCTATTCATTGCTCTAGAGTCCACAAAAATGAATTGGATAAAATTATGTGCACAAAGAGCGTTTATTGACTTGTCAGAGAGGCAATGCGTGTGCTAGATATTTTCTGTTGCTCTTCCAGATCTGTTGTCCACCTTTTACCCTCTGCCTGTGACCCGCAAAGCTCACCTTTAATGAACTTCAACATTGATAAATTTTCCTCCAAAATTTATTTTCTATAGGTAGGCCACTATACTATTTGAATTCCTTGATCAATATTCTTTCTAGCAATGTGAAACTATACGCATTTTGCTACTTTAATATTTACTTAAATTGTGTCCACAGGGTCTTTTTCATATGCATCACAATAAAGACATTTTTCAATTCATCATTTTTTCCCTCCTGTATTAAATTTTACAAATTAAACCTTCTGCCATTGCAATTTATTGTTGCTGTTGCTATTGAGGTTATTTTACCAAGTCCATTTTTGTTAAAAAAAAAAAAAAAAAAAAAAGAATAAATAAATAAATAAACCTCTAGATAAATTTTGCAGATAAAAGCCTCATTAAGATATGGTGATGGAAGGAGAACTGACTCTGGGTGGTGAACACACAATGGGATTTATAGATGATGTATTACAGAATTGTACACCTGAAATCTATGTAACTTTACTAACAATTGTCACCCCAATAAACTTTAATTAAAAAAAAACACCTCATTAAGGTAATTTAATACTTTGTCAATTTTTAATCAAGAGGTTTAAATATATATATATATATTTATATTTATATTTATATTTATATTTATATTTATATTTATATTTATATTTATATTTATATTTATATTTGTTGTTCTCAAAATGTTGACTATCTCTAACTGAAATATTTAGTTGTCATTTAATTGCCTAAAAATAAATACTTTTAGAGTTGTTGAATTTCATAAGAACTTTTAATTTTATGTCAGCAGAACTCAAATGGCAATGGCAAAATGAGGTCGTCAAAATATTTTGCTTTCCATTGAGCAGCTTCTTGGATTGATGTATCTATAAAAGTGCTCAGCGCAGCATATTGAGTCACGTCTGCCTCCCTCAGGAAAACGTAAGCTCCTTGAGGGCAGAAATTAAGTTGTATTCACCTCTGGAAGCCAACGCCTTGCCCAGCCTGCCCAGATGGTATTGAGGGAATGTAGGTTGATTGCCGAGTCATACTCGACAGTGTGTGATGCCAGCCTCAGGACTCCAGGCCATAGCCTTCCAGAGCGGTTTTCTTTATACGCTCTTCCATGTGTGTGTGTGTCTGTGTGTGTGTATCTTCTAAAGAAGTTTCTTCTAAAGAAGCAGTGTTGTCAACATTACTAGATGCAGGGAATTCTGAAACACGTCCTTGGTATCCCCTTCCTTTGGTTAACTCTGTCCCCACTCTTGTCACAATTCATGCTCATTTATCCAAACCCTTTCCCAAACCCTGGCCATCAAGTGAAAATATTCAGTCACACACAAGTACTTCTGGCCTTCCATCTATCACTCCTAGGGACAGATGCCAGCCAACCAGATCTGCAACAGGAGCTGAGAGCAAATGGATTAGAGAGGAGGGGGGAGGAAGGAGCCAGAGAGGAAGAATGGGAAGAAACACTGTGCGAGTGTGTATTCATTAGCCTGTTTATTGAAAGCTCCATGGGGGCAGCAAATTAATCTATTTTATGCATTATTATGGACGAAACTCCTAGAAAACTCTCTGACACATAGTAGGTGCTCAATAAACATTTTTAATAGATGGGAGACCTGATAAAGGACACTTAGATTTACTGAGAACCTACTATTAATATTTGACAGGTTCTGTGCTAATGACTTTCACTCATAATCTCACTTTAAATGTAATCTTTAACTCATCTTTGTGAAGTGGGTCACATTACCCCTGTTTTACAGGAGACAGTGATCCCACTGATCCCTCACTACTATATGCAGGCTGTTGGTAACTCTTCACAGATTAGGCATCATGGAGTGAAAGGGAATTTAAGAGATGATCTAACCCGGCCCTTTCATTTTACTGCTGGAGAAAATCGCCCCTGGATAGCTGAAACGACTTTACTAAGATCTGCCACTTTGGCCAGGGACCACTCTGCTCTGCTTTGATGCCTCTTGCTATTCCTATCACTGCCACATGTAGAAAGGACTGGGAACCACCAGCCACACAGTTGTCTAACTCTAAAGAGAGCTAATTCTAAGGGTTCTTTAAATCACGTTCTACAATCACCCACCACCAGCACCACCTTCTGGCCCCCATCAATGTCATGAGTTTTGTATGTCTACCCCCCCCACCCCGAGTGGCCTTGAATGCAGCTCTTGGTCCTTTAAACCCCTACCTAGCCTTGCATGTGGCCCTGAAAACTGCAGAACTTCTTTAATCAGCAGAGGAACATTTCCCAAAGAACAGAACGTGCTCTTTTTCTTGGGTTAATTTGACTCCATTGTTCACCAAATATATGTCTCCTGTGAAGTATAACTCAGCAGTTTATGACAGGATTTCACATTTAAACCTGTAATATAAAGATTTCTCTTTGTCCCTGTATTCTGACAGTGTGTCAAATAAGGTGAATATAGATTGCTAGAAGCATGACTACATTGCTAGGTAATTCCTCAGGCTAGCTCTTTGCACCCATGCATGTTGCAGATGGCAGCGTCAACAAGAGGAATGGGGAAGAGGAAGCAAAGGAAGGGGAAATGCAAAACGAACACGTGCCTCTGGCGAGCACCAGCCCTTGCCGCTCTGGAGGGCTATGGCCTGGACTCCTGAGGCTGGCATCACACCCTGTCCATCTCACTTCCTTGCACTCTTCTGCTTCGCATCCCAAGTAAACACTTCCCCATTGCCCTCACTCATCTGCTTCTGTACTGGTCTGATGGTGTGAGGTTACTTGTCATTCAGAACTGTATCATTTGATTGTATATATGATGCATAACATGAGCTACGTGTTTTACGAAGCAAATGAGACAGCGAGTAGATGCAAGAGACATCGGGTAATGGTGAATTCACACGCACATCATCTCCCAGACGGGCTGTGGCAAGAGTCTCCTGACTGGTTTCCCTGCTCCCCTCCCATCTCTAAAGCATCGTCACACAGTGATCTTTCTAGAATATAAATCTCATCATGTCACTTCCCTGCTTGAAACCCTTGAATATTATCTTAAAACCTGCAGAATGAAGCACCAGTTCATCAACAAGGTAGACAGACAGGTGTGTGAAAATCTGGCCCCAACCTACCAGATTGATAATCTCCACTTCATAGCACATTGTCTCTCCTCCAATGTTTGCTGCCTTATTTCTCAACAAGCTAGGCTGTCACTTTACAAGGATTACTGTGGTGCCCTTCCTCTGCCTCGTGACCTCACGTAGTTAGATAGCATGTGAGGGACTCTCATGAGCAGGCCAGGAGTGGTCAACTGTTACACCTTGGAGTTGGGTTCTGTGCTTGGGAGGACGATCTCAAGTTTGATCCCAACTGAGGGTGTTAAAGATGAACATTTCCTCTCGAACATTTCCATTACTCCAGCCTAACCATGGGGAAAACCTCACACAAAGCCAAGTGAGGTACTGCTCAAAAGTGTCAAGGTCTTCAAAATCAAGGGAAGTCTGAGAAACTGTCACAGACCAGAGGAGGCTCAGGAGATATGACAATTAAATGTAACGAAGGATCTTGGAAAGGAACAAGGATATTAAAGAAAAGCTAGTGAAATCCAAATAAAGTATAGAGTTTGTATAATAGTAACATGGCAACTAATGGTTAATAGTAATATACCAATTTGGTTTCTTAGTTGTGACAAATGTAACATCGTGATGTAAGACGTTAACAGTTGGGGACACTGGATGAGGAGTATACAGGAGCTCTGCACCGTATCTACGACTTGCTGTAAATTTAAAACTATTTCAAAATCATCATGTTTAGTTCCCCAAACAGCAATTCCTAGCAGCACAGGATCCCTGAAACATACAGGGCAAATGATTCAGAAGCAAAAGGGAATAAATCATGCAATACATAATCAGAATTAAGCCTAATGTCAGTAGGTGGCTTGTATGCATTCATTTATTCAACAAATGTTTATTAATCACCTGCTTAATAATAAATCATAGGGTCCAAACGTGATTTCTTAGATGCATATGTGACTCCAGACTATTCATTCAGTACGTGTCCTCTTTAGCACATAAACACTCTGTGTGCAAAGTCTAGTTTGAATGTACATCAAGGGCAGCAGTGAGAAAAGAAATGACAAAGGTACAACACATAGTGTAAGGGTGTGTGTGTGTGTGTGTGTGTGTGTGTGTGTGTGTGTGTGTGTGTGTGTGTGTGATGGAGATACCTGCAAAGTATAGCCTTCCTTTCTTTCTAGGTATCTTTGCCCTGGGAGCTTGGGGGGCACTGCAGGCATTTCCTTTGTCTTCGTCAGCTCTCTTTCTCAAACAAACTACGGGGTCTAGAATGATGTCTCTGATTAGCTATACTGAGGATAACCAAGAGAGCTAGAAGGTGGGCATAGGAGGAAAGTAAGTGGCTGATGCTATTTGGCCCCCTAGGAACTGACGTGAGCTGTTCGGCTGCAATGGTCTATAGGAAATCATGGATTTTCCATAAGTATTGAGACGTACAGCAAAGTTAGGGATAACTCAATGAGAAAACCTGGTTTTTCTACTTTCTGGTTTGCTAAGAGTTAACTCTCTAAATGCCAAAATCCTTTTTGTGTCGCCTCTTGTCAAAATTATTTATGAAATACATCATTTTATTTCTTGCCTTAGCAAAAAGAGCATTTGAATGTATGTTCAAAGTATTTTATAGTTCAGTAACACAATTTTCAACTGTAAGCAACTGAAGATGTCCAAAAATATTAAATCATCTTAGAAGTTGCAAAAAAAAAAAAATGGCTAGTGAAAAATCACAAATTCAAATTCATCCTGGAACCTCACCAGTTGAGTGACTTTAAAAGTCTATATGCCTCCAGGACAATACTTGTCCTGCCTACCTACTTCCAAAGAAAGGGAAAAAAGATCATTATCTGTTGAGGGCCAATTCTGTGCCAGGAAGGCAGCTTACACATCAATATCTTCTTTGATCCTTGTAACAACACAAGACATTATAAAGCCCATTTTTCATACTAAAGCAATTCAGAGAGGCTAAGTAACTTGCCTAAAGCCATAGTATCAGGAAGCATCCAAGTCAGATTTTGAACCCAGGTTCTCTAGCTCCTAAGTTGCTCCCTGCTGCCTTCCTTCTTCCAGGCAGCCCCCGCCATGGAATACAAACACAAATGCTTTGTGAGCTGCCACACAACTCTCCACTCCCACATGAACGCTGCTTCCAACACAAATGTCCGAGAGCCCCACTGAGTGCCCCAGCACACATATCACCCTTTGCTAGTAGTGAATAAAGAGTTTCCCAAAGGGGCGAGGGTCACTTGAGCAGACTTCCAAGGCACCATGAGCCTGTGCCTCCTATGAGCTCTCAGGTTCCTCTTTCTAGGTTTTTGGGGCTGCCCTGGGGAATGCTCGCCTGCCTCTGGCAACGTCTTTCTGCTACAGAGTGCTTTATCGCAGGGGTCTCCGGGGCAGGAAGCTGAAAGGCATATTGGTAATGCGATGCAATAATAGCATATTGATTTCAAATTGCCACTTCTGCCAAATGGAATTTAATTAAGCACAAAAGTAAGTTCCTACAATGAAACACACATGTGTTCTTTAAAGTTGTGCGTGCCTTTGCTTATTTGGAAAATACTCTAAAAATGCATGTTGTTACAGGAATCTTGGTATCGGCCAGAAAGAAGGCTTTAGATCCTAGGTATATGTTTTGAAATACATGAGCTTCTTGGAATCTTGGTGTTAATGAGTCAGTTTATCTGCATGAGATAAACTGCATTTTGTGCCCAGGCTAAGACATAATCTTCCCCCTCACTAATCAAGATACAGTGGACTTTTCTAGTTTAAAGTTTCTGCTTTGCTTGCAAATCTACACCAAGCTCTCCAAGGATCTAGGCAACTTAGAGAGTTGCTATTATTATTTTCACTTTTAGTAAGGGCACTAACGGCTTTTCAACACAGTCATTTATTATCATGGATTCATAAAAAATCATGAATGTCTAATCCAGAGGGCTATTAAAGGTCATCCAATTCAATCCCTTCCTTTCATAAATGAGAAAACTAAGGCCCAGAAGGGTGACTATCCCAGGAGGGCAGTGAGTTAATAGCAGGGCTGAACCCATAATTCAGGCTCCAGGCTGGTGGCACACAGCTTACGAAGATACAGTATTTGGGACTAGGTGACCTATTATTAGATTACTACATATGTGGCTGAATCTCTTCTAAAAGTCATACATCCAGTGAAGAATGAATTACATGAATCTAACCGGGGGGTGGGGGACATCACATATACCCTAAATAGAGAATATTTTCATTTAAAAGGGGGGAAGAAATTGTATTCTCTAAAAATGTCAGTGTCATAAAAAAATAAACAAAGAAAGGCTGAGGAACTGTTTCTGATGAAAGGAGACTAAAGAGATATGACAACTAAATGCATGACTAGATGGGACTACACGAGCAGGAAATGATATGAAGGAAATTATTGGGTTAATTGATCATTGAAATATAGACCATAAATTGGACAAAACTGTTTCACTGTTAAACTTATGAGGTTGATAACTGTACTGTACTGTGCCATAGAAGAGAATATCCTTAGCCCTAGGAAATGAACAGGGCAGTGTTTAAGGATAAGTGAACATGACATACAACATATACTCTCAATTTGGTCAGAAAAAAAAAAATTTGGATAGATAGATAGATAAAAGAAATAGGGCAAAATCTTAGTAATAGATGAACCTAGGTATAGACTGTAAAAGTGTTCTTTGTTCTATTTTTGTAATTTGAAATTACTCCAAGTAAAAAGTAAAAAATAAAAATTATGCCATGCAAATGATTACACCAGCACCACAAAATTACAACCACTCTTCATTCGAGCAAAGGAAGGCATTTTAAGAACATGTCCAAAAATATAGAGTCATGCCAGCCTTCATGCATATTTAGTACAAAACCAAAATCTCAATAAATGAAAGCAACGAGCAGGGTGACCTCAGAAGGCCTCCCAACTTAGTGTTTATGCCTTGATTTGGGGCTGGCGCTACCCCTTCTGGGACGGCTGCCATTTACCCATTTTCTTATGATCTTTCATAGTGGAAAAAAAATTCTATTATTTTAAAAATTGCAATGAGAAAATTGATACCTATTGAATGCAGCAAAATCATTAACATGTTTTCTTTTAAGAAACAAAAAGCTAAAGGTTACATTTCTGGATATGAACAGGAAATGGTGACATCAGGCCATGCTAGAGTGTCCTGTTTCTAATGAGGAAAGACAATAACCATTTCCCTGGTGGCTTGAACAATCAGCTTCATGACAGAGCTTTATTTACATAATCACTATTTATATTCCCCCAGAATAGCAATGCCCGCCCGTCCCAATGGAAAGCAAGGCCTGGTCTCTGAACGCGCCATCCGAGTCCGGACAGTGCCTGTCCGTTGTCTGACAGGTGTCCATGCCTGCAATGACTGTCCACATAAACCATGTGGTCCTGGTGTTCCCTGAGGATAAAGACCAATCCTGGCCCCACTCCAGGTCCTTGGGTACTAGGACAAGGTTTCCTGACATTTTCTGATAATAACAGGACAGCTCTATTAAGTCATTCACAGATACATTTGTACCAGTAGGTCTTGCCCAGTATATTTGGAGAGCTTGGCATGGGCTCTGTTCTGGAATAGGAACTAAGCCCGAAGGCGGGGTCTTGCCCTCAGGAGGCTTGTAATGTGTTGGAATTGCACAGAGCACAGAAGGCCACCACAGGCAGCTGCATAGGCCACACACTGCGGAGCCCGGGATGCCCCAGGCTCCAAGAAACAGTTGTTCAATGCAGTGACCCTGGCACAGAGGCGCTGACATGGCGAGGTCTCTGTCACACTGATTAGCAACCCAACATGCTATGCTCTCTGTTGCCTTCTGGCCTTTGTACATACTGTTCCTTCTGCCTAGAACATTCTCTCGCACCACACCCTCACCACCCAATATCCCGACTTCCCACTTTCCTTTCTTTGGTAAACTCCTGCATCTTCTAGCTTGGATGTTATCACCCCTAAAAAGTTTTTCCTGACCCCTTCCCTTTAGTCCTGGGTGAGGGGTCCTTTCTGTGTTCTCCCACTTGGCCCTTATCACACTGCGTAGCAAGGGGACTGCAAGGGGGCCTCAGGAGTCAGACTGCTTAGGTTCAAATCCGGCTCTGCCACTTACTGGCTTTGACACCTACTAAGTGAAGGAAGCCAAGTGCATAACTTCTCTGTATCTCCTATGGGTTATTATCTAGTTTAAGCTCAAGCCAGTTCTCGACAAGGGATGTTGCCCTCACCATCACATGTGAGGAAACTGAGTCTCAGAGAAGTTACACCCAATGTAACACACCTGGGAAGTGGAGATTCAAAGCCATCTGGAGGATATTAAAGATGTCACTTTTAAGCACCATTGCAAACTTTCTCAGTTGAGTGATACTAAAAGTTCTGCTACTATCAGGGAGGCGTCTGGGCAGAAAGCATTGGCATCTGCCTTTCTGGAAAAGATCAAGCAAAAGTGCCAAGAGTTGTGAACTGAGACCCCACCCCTGGGATTGTTTTCCAGGAAAGGAACCTCCAGATGACAATTCTAAGAAACTGCTTGAGAGAGATTACTTTAGTTTTAATACCACACTTACTGTGACAGTGTCTGTGTTTTTCATTTCTATTTTCAGTAGGAGTAGGAGAGAGAAAAATGAATTATGCTGACCATGAGCCCTGATCACTCCTGCCCCCATGAGCTCAGAATATGTTCCCCATTTCCTAGAGCACAGAGATGATGAGAATTACACAGAAATCCACGGGAAAGTTATTTACAGTTGAAAAAGGAGGCAGTAAAACACAGAGCTTAAATCATAGGTTTGGGAGTCAGATAGAGCTGACCCAACCACTCAGAGCTGTGTGACCTTGGGAAAGACAACTTAAGAATTCAAGTTTTCTCTAACCAGAGTTCAGCTAAGTATTACAAGTTAAATGGGTGTGTCAGCCAGATAATCAAAGACAGGGGGGAGGGAAAAGTACAGGATGAGGCGGTAGTGCCTATAAAGACAGTTTGTCCTGTCCACCTGGTAACACCTCTAAATGGTGCTGAAAGAACCCGACTCCTATTTATCACGATGCAGCCACTTCTTCAGCTAACCCAAAATCCTTCACTAGTAAACATGCTGCTATAATTTCACCTCAGGTGTTTATTTAGAGGTTTCAAGTGCTAAATTTTGATTCTGAGGTCAAATTATCCTTTAAAAATAGTTTCAAGATGCCTCAACTTGTGCAGCAACTCCAAGGAAATAGCTGATTTAGTGTTGCAAGCTTCTCTAGCTAAACGTGAGGATTTTCTTTTAAAACGACTTCCTTCCATCAATAACATATCTCCAGGGATCTATATTTTAATCACATTCATTTTCTCTGTTTTTAGAATCATCGTTGCTCAGTGCTGAGAGAAGGAAAGGGAATTCAAAGGCCTTCGTTGGTTTGACATATCATCTCATTTTCTCAAAGTTGGTTCATGAGAGAGGCTGCATGAGGGAAAGAATCTAAGGTGAGGCTTCTGGGAATGGAGTCACATGGTGGGCTTGGACCAACAGGAAAGCATTGCTGGGCAGGAAGTTACTGAGCTAGACCAGGAGGCCCCTGGCAGGCAGAATCCCGGCCTTGAATCCCTGTTTGATTGCGGTGCATTGGACAGGTTCCTGGATGTGACGTGAGCCTCCAGGCAGCTGGCATATTCCACTGAGCCCATGTTAGTGCTTTTAGTAAAAGTGTCACTTAATATCCCAGGGCTGGCGGGCTGCAGGTACAGGGCAGTCTGAGAAGTACTGAGTCGATCTGCCTTCCAACAGCATCAAGTGAGGAAATGAAAGAAATTACGAGTAACAAAATATTTTATTTCTTCATAATTGTTCCTGTTTGGCACCAACAAGATTACAGGATGTACAATAACAAACATGGAAACTTTTATTACTATTAATTGTGATATGGAAACATCTTTTGGTATGTAAGATATTTTAACTTATTTGGTCACTGGCCAGCATCACAGGTGTTGCTGGCACAACTTTTTTTCTATCATTAAATACGTAAGTCCTGGCTCAAATTTACCAGCAGTTTTCTACCTAGAGTTGCCCTGCAGGAAGTCCCATCATAATCAATGTCTATAGTTTGAACTACCTGTCAAATGCCTATTGACCTGGGCACAGAATTGAAGTGCTCTGTCTTCTCTGCCCATAGCTTAGCGAGTCTGGACTCGGACTGCCTGGGATTATAAACTACCCCAAAGGACCTCTCCAAGAGACAGCCATGAATACCGCTTGGCCGATATCTTGAGTCAAATCTTCCCAGAAACAGTTTTGAATTTGACGACAATTTATTTAGTCATTGCACAGGACATATTGGGAGGACCTCCAAAATTAATTTTACTAATATAGATGTTATTAGGTTAATAAAGTTTCTTTATAGCTCTTGTCCTCTTCATTATGAATTGTTAGGACACAGCAACTGTACTTAGTGATACGGCAACCTTGGATTCTAAAGACTACTTACATTTTTATCATAAAAGCACTATCAATGTTAAGGGAAATTTTAAAGAAAACTCATCTCTAATCCCAACACTCCATCAAAAAAAATATTTTTACGGTATCCCCATTCCTATCTTTAGTTTACATAATTGCAACCATAGAACCCATAAATTTTTATAATCTATTTCACTTCACTCTCAATTACAAATATTTTCCACGTTGACACATAATTTTTATTTTTTCTTTCATTTTTTTTGGTACAACATCTATAATTTTCCTGGCCGCATAATTCATCGAATACTGTAACTTACTTCGTCAGTACTCTAGTAATCTGCACACTTGATTTGTTTCCAATTCTGTGTTATTTCAAAGAAAAAACCATAGTAAGTAACACGTATGTATAGGTTTTCCTTAAAATAAATGCTCAAAACTGAGATTTGTTAGATAAAGGTAAGAACATTTTGTTGGCTTTTGAACCAAACCGTTTTCTAGCTGCTCAGGATGAGCCAGTTCTCCTCTCCTCAGTTTGGGACGTGACTTCTCTGCGCTCCTAAGGGCCTCTTGGCTCGCCCACGACGCCTCCACCCCCAGACCCAACCCAGGCAAATGAAGGATGCAACCAGCATTTGAAGATTTGGCTAAGCAAAACCTAGTCAACTTCACACTTCATTACTTTATCTCAGCCCTCCCTTTTTTCTAAAGAAACGCCATTTCTTATAATGAATGGGGTGTGAATGAACCTCAGTTGTTTGGGTACACTTTTAAAAATTCACAATTTTGGCAACCTAGCAAGTTATCTGAACTAGGGATGTGACTGACACACCCACGAGCTAGCACTACTTCACACATATTGAATAGGGTTGGGTGAGGAGCAGAGAAGACGCAACATGGGAGAGTGTTTCCTAAATGGCAAAGGAATATGCAGAAAGTATAATTACCATGAAGCACCCCTAAATTTACCTTTACATGTGTAGTATAATGGGAAATACATATACTTCCTCTTTGTCCCCATTTCCTTGCATGGAGCCCCTAAAACACTAGGGATTTCCTGAGTGATAGGAGTCTCTTGTTATTCATAGTAAGCCCCTTTAGATCATACCTGAGTTTGTGCTAATAAGAGGACACTCTAAAGACCCTCTAGATATCTTCAGAATAAAGGATGGTCACTGGAAAGACCCAGCCTTGATGAGAGGGTTGAAACTTTCAGCTTCTACTCCCACCTCCCAGCAGAGGAAAGGGGACGGGAGGCTGAATTCAATCACCAACGGCCCAAACCGATCATGCCTACATAATGGAACTTCCATAAAACCCCTACAAGACAGGTTCAGAGAACTTCTGGGTTGGTGAACACACAGAGGTATGGAGGTGTTGTGCCTGGAGAGGGCACGGATTCTCGGCACCTCTTCCCACATGTCTGGCTATATAGTTCAATGTGGCTGCTGCTGCGTTTTACCCTTTGTAATAACCTAGTAATAGCACATAAAGTGCTTTCCTGAGTTCTGTGAGTCATTCTAGCAAATTATCAAGCCTAAGGGAAGGTTGTGGGAACCCCCCGATTTGTAGTTGGCCAAACAGAAACGTGGATAGCCTGGACACCCCATTGTCAGCTGGTGTCTGAAGTGGGGGGCAGTCTTATGGGAATGAACCCTTTCACTTGTGGGATCCTATGCTAACTCCAGGTAGATAGTAATATAACTGAATCAAAGAGTTGGGCATTCAGTTGGTGTCCAGAAAACTGCAAAATTAGTGTTGGAAAAGACACCACGTATTTAGTGTTGGTAGAAACAATTTCTCAACACCACTCATCTGGTGATCTTGTTAAAATGCAGATTCTGATGCAGGGTATGGCCCTCACTACTCACATGTGGTACGGTCCATGCTTCAGCAGTGCAGGCTTCATTTGGGAGCTTGTCAGACACGCAGAATCTCAGACTCCACCCCAGAGTTACTCAACCAGAATGTGCATTTCGACAAGATCCCCAGGGGAGTCATATGCAAAGCAAAGTTGGAGAAGAACTGATCTGAGTCTGTTTCCTCGTTCCTAAATGTTTTGTAGCTGACACACAGTACACACTCAATGAGGGAACGCTCCAGTTTCAGAGTTTAGATTAAAAAGAGGATTCCTTATAATCGAACAAGGAGGAAGGGCTAATGGGTTTGAGGTTTGTCAGCAGCTGTAGGGATGGGCTGTGCACTTGCTACTCTGAGCACGCTCTGCAGAGGCAGCTGCTTGTCTTGGGGGGAGAAAGGATATCCAGGGGTGCTATTAAGCAGAAGGCACATAATGTCTTTCTCAGGAACTGCCTTAGGACACTTTGAGGTACGATTAGGCTGGTGCTATCATGCCTGAGACATTGGTTCATATTCTGAATGTCCAGGAAGGCAGAGCTGGGTAGAGGCTGGTTTGAGCGTCATGCCCATCCCCCCAAACCGGGCCCTACACCAAGACACTGGCCAGTGGCAGGCACACTCTCGCCATCCAATCTCTCTCAGCTGTAGTGCAGGACTTCCAGAGGGAACTGTCTCATAATGACCTCTCTTTGCTTTCATTACAATAATCTTTTGGGGACAATTCCTCTCCAGAGTTAAATTTAGAAAGTAAATGGCACAGCCAACTATAATCTAAGGCTTTAGAACTGTGGTCTTAGCCTAACCTCCTATATGCTCAGCAGGGCCATATAACCCACATAAGCAGGCTCAGCCACACCCAGAATCCAGACCCATCCTGATTTGAAGCAAGAGGGATTTAAACAGCCCCAGCTCAAAAATAGGAAACATCAAATGTCCTCTGTCCTCTCCATGCCTTGATATTGAACCCACTGTAATGTTCGTGTTAGACGAACGTGATTTTAAATGTTGCTTTGCCTCTTCTTACTGTACGTCCTATGAAAATTACTTCAGTTTTTTATAACTTAGTTTATCTCACCTAATAAAACAAAGACAGCAATAGCTATCTCATAGGATCATTGTAAGATTTAATAGGAGGACATAATTACAGTAGCTAACACTTATTCCGCATGTAATATGAGCCAGGCTCTGTGCACAGCTATTTACAGGAATTCACTCATTCATTCATTTGATGCATATTTATTGAATACTTGCCATGTATTGGGTACTGTTTTCTGGGGTTTGGAATAATAGCAAGTATTATTGAATGATGATTATATGCCAGGCACATTTCTAAATGAGTTATTTCTCTTTTTCCCAGCTTTGTTGAGGTATAATTTGTATACAGAAAACTGCACAATATTAATGAATACAATCTGGTGAGTTTGGAAATACATACACACTCATGTTACCACCACCACAATCCAGTAAACATATACTTCACCTCCAAAAGTTTCCTTGTGTCCCCTGGTATACAAACAAGTTATTGCTAAACAGTTCACATTTCTAAGCATGTTAAAGCTTCACAGGACTCCTATGGATTTTTTTTAATCCTCACAATAATCCAATGAAGTAGTGATATATTATTTTCCCCATTTTTACAAGTGGAGAAACTGAGACATAAAGGGTAAATAAATTACCCAGTCACACAGCTAGTAAACGGAGAACTCCACAGGCCATACTGTATGGGTTATACTATTGGGAGCTACTGTGTGACGCATGAGGTTAAAGTATATGAAATTGCTAATATTCCACCATTGTTGATCATACAAACAGTAATTTTACATGCTTTTACCAATACCATGTTAAGGAGATTTTGTAGCGGCTGATATGTAAGCAGTCTTGAATGAGGGGTCGTTTGTGCTTTCTTTTGTTTTGGTTTGTTTGCTTTGTTCATTAGAGCTGCCCTTCTTCCATATTCCCCAGATCCAACCTTGACTTTGCATCCCAGGTCTAGTACTGGGACTCTGCCATACACCACAGGCCTGAGTTGGATCCTGGGGATGGGCTTCTCCCTTACTCTAGTCCATCAGACCTCCTGACATGGAACTCCGGGAATTAGTGTCCCTAGGGCCTTGCATTAATACTAATACTATAGTAATAGAAACATGAAGAAGTAATGTGAAGTGAGTGATTAGTCTGTAGCAGGCCCTGTCTGTCCTCAGACTTTTACATGCATTTCTGCATTTAATCCTCACAACAATTCTGTCAGGTAAAAGCTATTACTTTTCCCTCTTCACAGGTAAAGAAAGTGAGGTATGAAGAAATTGGATGATTTAGCCACAATTGCCCGCTTGCAATAGATCTCTCTGTCCAGCTGCATTTCCAGACATGACCTACTCCCATGTTATCATCCTTCATCCCTCTGACCATCCATCTCTCTGAACCTCTGTCTCCAGGCACAAATTGCTCCTTGATCCTCTTTCCATTTTTTGCCTTTCTCTTTCCATATCTCATTCTGCTAGCCACTGTGGGTGTCTTTGGGAACCATCCCCAGCTCAGCCTCACCCCACTTGGCCAGTTCAGGGTACAGTCCAGCCTTGCCATCAAACCATATCCTCAGCAGTTACCACACCTGCCCAACCTTGGCCTGATTAACTCTTCAGGACAAGGCTTGGGTCTTTATAGCTTTTACAGATGAATGCTAAAACGTAAAATGTTCAAAATGCTTCAGAAAATAAAGGAGGTAGACCAACTTTTAAGAGAAAACTCAACAGCCCAGAATATGCTAAACAATTAAGGAATCAATATATTTCTGGGGGGAACAAAAGCATTTCTAATTCTTTTATCCATCTTTCTATTCTAAAGAAATTGACAGAGCATCTACTCCACAGCAGCCCCAAAACAAGTGCTGGGGACACTGATATAAATAATAAAACACAATGACTCTCCTTCAGGAATTCCCAGTCTAGTGTGGAGAGGCAGATCTGTGAACTAAAGCACTCCTAGCTAGTGTGTTAGCATTAGTCCTTTCATAGAAGAGGATACAGTTGCCTGGAGGCCCAGAGAGAATGGAAATAATTTTGTGGGACACCAAGGGAGATTTCTCCAGAAGCTAAGCCTTGAAGATGACAAGGTTTGCCTACCTACCTACCAGGCAGATAAGAGAGAAGAGCATTCAGGCATTAGAGAAGAAGGACGGCCCTGGTATAGGAAACAGCGTGAGCAAGGATGGAGAGTTTTGTACAAACTAGTAACATAGGTGATGCAACTGGGCTAGAACCTAGAGCTCAGGAAGGAAAAGCTGGAGAAGCCAGCAGGAGCCACACCGGGGTGGGCTCTGTGCTGCTGGCTGAGGAGCTTAAGGAGGATGGTGAAGAGAGTCTTCTCAAATAGGGCGGTTAAACGGCCAGATCTGGGCTTGGGAATGACCATGGCAGCAGCATGAACGGTGAACAAGAGGGAGAGACTTTGAGAGTCCCTGGGATAGTTCAGTCAGTACTTGCTATGACAAAAGCCTGAACCTGGCTGTGGCTGTGGGATGGCAGGGAGGGGACAGAGAGAACTTGAGGGGATAAAATCCACCGCTGTCAGTACCCACTAGGTGGAGCATGAGTGAAAGGAGGAATTTGGGAAGACTCTATGCCTATGAGTGCCTCTCTGTTTAAATGGGGAGAATTTGATAAATTAATTACAGTCAGTGGAATCCCAAACCTATCAGACTAGCCAGTGAGCTAGCCTAGTTGTAGGACAGACTTCTGCCTAAGAAGGGCGAATCCTCATTTTCTCATAAACTCCCAGACCGAAGGGTGGAAAGGACCTCAAAAGGATATTTATTTTCTAACCCCCATATTATTATAGTTATCTACTGCTGCATAACCAAGTACCCCAACACTTATTGGCTTAAAACAACACAGATTTATTCTCGCACAGTTTCTATGGGATTCACGGGTAGCTTAGCTGGGTGCTTCTCGCTCAGAAGGTTGCAGTCAAGATTTCACCCAGGCTGCAGTCTTCTGAAGCTTGACTGGAGCTAGAGGAGTCACGTGCAAATGACTCACTCACGTGGCTGTTAGCCAGATGCCTCAGTTCTTTTCTGGCTGTTGGCAGGAGGCCTCGGTTTCTTACCACATGGCCTCTCCATATTGCTGCTTGAGTGGCCTCAACACATGGAAACTGACTTCCGCCGGAGGAAATTTTCTTAGCCCTGAAAGTGACACACTATCCTTCCCAAAATATTCTATTCAGTGTAGGAGGGGACTACATAGGGCACGAATACCAGGAGCTGAAGCAATGCAGGCCATTGTGGAGGCTTTGCAGCACACCCTCTGACCTCAGAGAACTCACTGTCCTTAACCCCATTCTACAGGTGGAGCAGCACAGGGTAAGTATGAAAACAACGTAGCGTGGTGGAAAGAGCACTTGCCCGGGAGTCAGGCGGCTGAATATCAGCTCTACTGCTATCTGTGTGAACCTAAAGAAGTCGCTTCACTTCTCAGGCCTCAAATTCTACGATAAAATCAAGCTAGCATATTTATTTCCCAGGATAAAAAATATCGGGGCCCAACATTTGTGGGCTGTGCATGCTAGAGGGTGAGGTTGAGTATTTATTCCAGGCAGATGGTGAGACTTAAAAGTTTATAAACTCAGGGATACAGGGCAAAATCGTATATTTTGAGGACTACTCTGGAAGCAGAATGGAGGGTTCAGGAGAGGGGCTGAGACTAGAGGGAAGCAGACCGATGACAGAGGAGAGTCACAAGTGCCCATAGTCAGCTAGCTGTGTTAGGAATGAAAGCACAGAATCAGAAGGGCCCGGAAGCACACCTGTCACGTGACTGCCGTATTTCTGTTTGTGCGGCATTTACAAGGAAAGATCTACTTAGTATCAAAAAGAGTGTAAATCTCTATCCTTCCTTTGCTGTTTTCCGAAATGACAACCGGTGTCCTGATGAATTTCCTGGTTACACAGTACCATTAATCTTTGCCTCAGGACCCAAGATCTAACCAACAGGAAGACAGAAACAAGAACCAAGGTTGTCTCCATCAGATGGTTTCCGTCTCACTTCAAGTCCTTTTTCAGACTCAGTTAATGATTCCACTTTAGTTATTACAGCACTAAAAATCCAATTCTAAATGGCAAAATAGGGTATGTTCATCACGCTAGTCGGGGGTGGAGAGAGAAAATGGAAAACTATGAGTAAAACACTCAAGTCTGGCATCCACTGAAAATATGCCTATTATTTTCTCCCCCTGAATTCAGAAAGAGCTTCAATATTTGTTATGTACCAAGTGCCAAAAATAAGCTGATAGGGTACATGCTTTAAAGACATAATGGAGACAAATGTGAATTCAGAACCAAAGCCTTCACTGCGAGTACAGCTAGTATTATCAGTGTAATTTTTTTTCTCATTTGTAGTGTACATAGGGTGGGGGGGATATAAGCTGCTTTAATAGCTTCTCTTTGAATAACAGGAATGTCTTCTACTAAATGCAACTCTGCGAGATTAAAGAAGAGCCATAAAAAATAATTTTAACAGCCACGATCCCCTGCCCTCCCACTTAAATAAACTCTGTCTATTCTATTAATTATTGTATTACACCATAAGCTACAGAGCTAGGAAACTCCCACTCTTTCCACAGATTCACTCATGCATAGAATGTTTGTGATGGATGGACCAGTGAGGTTGAAATGTGCAAATGGAGATGAAACATCCCAAGATTAAACATCTCCCAGGTAGGGGATTGGCACCTTTCCAGCATCTTAAGCTTGGCCAAGCTATGCAGAGATGAGTATGCAAGGAAAGATGCTTGATCTCTGTCAGAGACTGAACATAACCCCTCCCCTTCCTGAACCTCTAAATATGCCCCAGAAAACTTCCTCTTTCATGATCTATGCTCATTTACTCAACAAATATTGACTGAGAACCTGGAGAGCCAACTCTGAGCCTGGCCCCGAGGAGACACGCTGTTAGTTAAGAAGGGTTCCAAGATCAGAGGAACTTAACAGTCTGGGGTAGTGTTTCTCAACGCTGGGTGCACATTAAAATTATGTAGGGCTTTAAAAGAGTACCGATGGGCCTCACTGATAACTATGAAATTATAATGTCTGGGCCAAGCCCAAAATGGAGCCAAAGTTGAGAATCACTATGGAAGAAACAAACAGAAGCTTGTCACATGTTGTTATTACGGAAGGTACAAGGTCTATTGGAGCCTAGAGGAAGGAACCCATCCCAACTTTGAGGGAGTCAGAGGTTGGCTGGACGTCAGTCACCTGACGTGTTATGTTGTGCTCAAAGAGGAAGGGACACAGCAGAGGAAGGCAGGGTAGGGAAGGAGAGCTGAGGGAGCAGTATATGCAAAATGAGAGATCATACGAAATTCCCCAGAACTGTAAGATGTGCAGTATAGCTGGAGCAAAGGCTTCTATGGAGGAGAGATAAGCCGTAAGCTGCACATAGGAATCAAATTGTATCCATCCTTCCTTCTTGATCTTTTCAGGTATATCCAAACATGGAGTTTGAACTTTAGACTGAAGGCCATGGGGATTAAGGAAGGGTTTGGTTAGGGAATAAACTAGTGTTTCAACCAGATTTCTATTTTAGAATCCCGCTGCCAGCAGATGAGAATTGATGGGTGGAGGAAAGGTCTATGAGAAGGGGCGAGGAATGGAGCAAGAAGGACAGTGGAGACTGTGGTGGTGATATAGGGAAGGAAACAGATGATTTGGGACTGAACTATAGCAGGGAGGGTGGAGAAGGAAGAGGCAGACTTGAGAGACAATAATGGCAGAAAAGAGGAACCTTAGTGACTGATTAGATGTAAAAACAAAACAAAGAGAAGACCGACTACCAGCTTCCTGGTCAGGGTGACCAGATGTCCAGAAGAGCAGCTGGTGCAGAGAGGGGGACACTTGAATTCTTCGGGCCCCCTGTCCTGCTGTGGCTCCTGCCACCCTTTCTCTTTGACCACGTCACAACCTAGGCATGCCTTCCATAGGCATCTGGTGGACGAACATACAGATTTTATTTCTGTATGTACCGCAACAACGGGAAACGCATGGATGTATGTTTCAAAAGGTTCCCAGTCCTTTAAAAAAGTTTATTATAGCCCTGTCCTCAGCAGGGCCTCACTAGCATCAGCTAGGTCAGCTACTTTCGCTCCCTCCAGTGCTTGTTTAGTGGGTGAGAAGACCCTCCAGAGCTATCTGAGCGTCTGTGTCCCTGACCAAGGAGGCTGGAGAATAACTAGTTTCTCCCATCCGTAAGCAGGATGAAAGAAGTGCAAGGGAATGGGACGGCAACTCCTCTTCAGCCTTGCTCCAATCAAGAGAATTAGATTTGGGGAGCTCAGCTGATGCATAAGATAAAAGAAATATATAAAATTATAACTGGTTCTAAAGATTTTAGAAAAAGATTGCCTAATATTTTATGACCAACAATTTCCCTGAAAGAGAAGTACATACGTGGTAGGTACACCAAAAGGCATGTACTAGAGTGTTTATGGCAGTATTATTAGTAAAGCCAACAGAACATAATTCAAATGTCCATCAGTAATACTGTAGGTAAGTAAATCAATAATTGGCAATTATACAAAACAATATGGATAAATCGCACAAGTATAATGTGAAGCAAAAAACGTCAGACAAAGTAAGCACACATTCACAAGTCCATTTATATGAAGTATAAAAACAGGCCAATCTAATCTTTGCTGTTAGAAGTAAGAATATTGATTGGGGGCTGAGGGGGTGTTGCATATAGTGACTGGAAGTCAGACCCAGGGCACCTTCAAGAGTGTGAGCCAGATTCTCTCTGTGGACCCAAGTGCTGATGATGGGGGTGTGTTTAGTCTGTGACGTCATTAAGCTGTACACGGACAACGTGTGTATATTATCATTCAAGAAAAAGATTTTAAAAATCTATAGCTGGGTTTTACAACTGGGTTTTTCTTACCCTTATTTTGATGAATGAAATTAAGAATCCTATGTGTGGGGAAAAATTGACAGAATGGGTAATGAGTTCAATCTTGGCCATTCTGAGTCTGAAATGTCTACGAAAGACTGAAGTACTGGTAACCAATAGACATTAGTTAAATAAGTTGGTTGCTCAGAAGAATGATTTGTGCAAGAGCTTCATGAAGACAGAAAAGGAACTGCTTCTTGCTCTCTTTCTGAAAATACATTTGCCCCAAACCAGCACACAAGATTCATTATCCCTTTCACATTGATCTTGCCTCTGAGTCAACCTCATTTTTTCTGATCCTCGTGGGTGTTCCTGCAGCAGTATTTTCCTGATGACAACAGCTCCTAATTGGCAAGGTGCTAGCTATTTTAAACTATTACCGTGTTTCTCCAAAAATAAAATCAGTTCTTATATTAAGGTTTGCTCCAAAAGATGCATTAGGGCTTATGTTCAGGGCGTGTCATCCTGAAAAATCACGCTAGGGCTTCTGTTCCAGTGAGGTCTTCTTTTCGGGGAAACACGGTATGTACTTAGTCTCCTGGCACACACAGGCCATTCTAAATTCTTCATGCATTCAGACAGAGACCGGCTATCTGTTCACCGTACCCATTTCCTGTGTGTTCTGGGCACACAGGGAGGTTACCATTCCCAGCCTTCCTGGCAGTTAAGCATGGATATGAGATTGGGTTCTAGACAGTGCAATGTGAGTAGACGTGATGCGTGCCACTTCCAGATCCGACCCATCAAAATCTCTCACATGTAATCCTCTGTGCTGTTCCCCCTTCTGTCAGCCTGAAGCAGACAAACACGGAAATCTTGGAAGTCATGTGATGAAGGTGGTCGAGGCAAAAGATGCAAGGGGTCTAGGTCCCTGAATGTCTGCCAGCAGAGCCACTCACTGACTAAGAACACCATTTTAAACTTCATGAGAAGAAGAAATAAACCTCAGATGCCACCTTCTCCCATTAACCTTTCCAGATATTCCCACAGGAAGACAGTCTCAACATATACTTTCAGCTCCAGATTCTGATAGCACTTCATTTGTACTTATGTCACTTTTGTGACTTCCATTTTCATCAAGCATACCCTTCTCTACTGGAATAAAACTTCTGAGTGACAAAGATCATAGTGCTGTTATTATTCAACCAGGTAGTCTCTGGGCCCTAGAACAATGACAGACATATAGTGCGTATTTAACAAATATTTATTAAGTTAAGGAATAAATGAATGCACATCGACCCTTTAATTTCCAACTGAGAGGCAAAGATGTTTCCAATAATTTTTGGTCAGCCAATAAATACCTGTTGAATGAATGAATAAATGCATGCAGGTTTGGATGAATGCCCTCATGCATAAACAGGTGGATATGAGCAGAAGAGAAGGAGGAGATGCCTGAGATTCGAAGCCTGGCAAAAATGGAGAAAGCTGTAACTACTACCAGAAGTAAGAACATCAGCAAAGGGGGAATCGATCTTTGTATATTCACTCATTTATTCACCCTCCCCCACCCCGCATCCATCCCTCCACTCACCTCATCTTCCCTCAATGACAACAAGCTGAGTGACTCTTATCATTTAATGAGAGGTAGCATTTGTTGACTACTTATATGTGGAAGATCGTGCTAAGCACTTTGCACAGAATAACTCGTTCAATCTTCATAACAACCCTGCTAGGTAAGCACTATTATTTCGCCTATTTTATAGACAAGAAAATTGAAATTTAAATAAGTTACTTGTGGAAGTCACATGGCAGTGGAGCCGAAACTCAGATGTAGACACTCCTAGTCTAGAGCCTAAACGCTCAATTACTATTCAGCAGCAATTCCTACACGCCAGCCATGATTTTCCTCAGCAGAGCTGCAAAGAAGAAAAAAGAAACAAGCTTCTCCTTTAAAGCCTTGTCATACAATAACCTAGTAATCTCACTATAATATCTAGTGTGACATATACTATAGTGGAGATGCATAAAATGCGGAGAAACGGGGTGGAGCAGGAAGGAAAGCTTGGGGACTTCATCCAGGTGACTTTTGTGCTGGGCCTGCGAGCTGAGTGGGGCAGGTCTGTGCAAGGGGAAGGGGGATGTGGGAAAGAGTCCCACAGATGGATTGCCAGAAGCCAAGGCACATAGAGACAGTGTTCCCATTTGGCAAGGATGTCTGACGCCTGAAGTTGGGAGGAAGTGGAAAGAAACAAAACTTTAAAGGACACTTACATCCAGGTCATAAAGATACTCGCTTTCCAAGTTAAAGGCTTGCTCTTTGGCTGGTAGGCAGTTAAGAGTCACTGAAGAGTTTTAAGCGGGAAATTTAAGAAAATTCTCCTGTGCTGTGTGGAGTAAAAATCGTGGAGTGAAGAGGCATGAGATGCAGGGTGTAATGGGTTGATTAGTGTCCACCAAATATTCAGGTCCACCTGGGGCCTCAGAATGTGACCTTATTCGGAGGTAAGGTCTTGGCAGATGTAATCAACGTAAGGACCGAGATGAAATCATACGGGATTAGGGTAGCCCCTGAATACAATGAGCAGTTCCTTAGGGTGGTCCCTGAATCCAATGAGAACTTCCTTATAAGAGACGGAAAGGACACAGAGAAGAACGTGACGTGCAGATGGAGGCAGACATTATGGAGTGATGCATCTGTAAGTCAAGGAATGCCAAGAATCGCTAACAACACCAGAAGCTAAAGACTGTTTCTCCTTCAGAGTCTCCAGAAGGAGCCAACCTTGCCGACACCTTGACTTCAGACTTCTCGCATCCTGAGCTGTGAGAGGAAAAAATCTGTTGTTTTAAGCCACCTAGTCTGTAGTTTTTTTGTTTTTTATTATAGACCTAGGAAATTAATACACAGGGATGTTAATTAAGTGGTCATTGTTCTGGTCTAGGAGAGAAAACAAACCCTGAATTAGGGTGAAGGTACATGGATGGAGAGGAGAGGCAAGACTGAAGAAATGAAGTCAGGATGGACAGGAAATGGTCACTTGGTTGTTGAGGAGGAAATGAGGGGAGAACATCAAAGCTGGTTTTCTGGTTTCTACCTGGGTCATTAACCAAGACTGAGAATATAAGAGCTGACGTGGAAGAGGAATGTCATACTGTGAAAATGAAATTAATACTGTCTACTGTTCTTTAAATTTTGCATTAAAAAAGCAGACAGGTAGGCCGTTAGGCTTTTCTCTGTGTACATTAGATGAAATAGGAATAGAAGGGAAGGAAGGAGAGAAAGAGGGAGGAAAGGAGGGAAGGAGGGAGGGAGAAGAAAAAGGGAAGTAAAGGAAGGAGGGAGGAAAGGATGTGAGGGAAGGAAAAGAAAGTCCATTAAATTCCTGTACATTGTGAGGTGATGCGGTAGAGCTTGAAAAACAATGTCCGGCTCATAGCAGATACTCCTGAATGTCAAAGCTAAAGTCCAGAAGCCAAAGTATAAAGTGGAATATTTCAAAAGAACAGGAATACCTGAACAACTCCCAATTTCATTTCTCCAAACCAACCACACAAGTATACATTACATGTGAGATGTATCTCTGTCACTGAAAAAAAGTCACAATCGCAGCATCACTGCCGTATTTAGAATGGGCATGCCGTTAAAATGAGAGTCAGAATACTGTAAAGTTGATAGTAGAGAGGTGGGTCCCTGGCATGGGGAGGAACAGGCAGGAAGTAATTGGCCAAATAGTGTAAAAAAGAAGAGGGTTAATGTTCTGTTAGAGAAACTAGAAAACGGATCAGTGTCTGCTTTTCAAACTCAGAAAAACGGGGTGGATTAAACTCCTCTTGCTCAGCCCTGTTTGTGTCTACTCGCCTTGGATGCTTGCATGACTGCCCATGATTCATGCTAAGACCAAAAAAACCAGAAAAGATAAATTACTATGATAATATTTGTAGTCAATATAACTAGGGGCTTCTTCATTTCAGATTTATTTTAACTTCACTCCACAAATCAAATTCAAAACCTAAATGACTCAGACGATACTTTGAGTATGTTTTTCACAAGCGTCCTAAGGATTACTATGGAAGATTATGCCAAAACTACTTTTTATTTACTATTTTTCTGCATGTGACTGGGTACTAAAGTATATATTAGGATGAATAATTATACATTTTATTCCCTGGTACACATGACAGATTTGTACAAAATTCTAACTTGGAAATGTTTACAAGATTAGTTGTTTTTTTTTCTTTTTTGGCATGAGCCATACATGAATTTTCCTCTTGTGACTACTTGCTCGGAAATCATAAAGATTAAAAAAAAAAGCATTTTCACCAAATTGCAAAAACAGAGCTTCTATATTTATGAACTATAAGGTGCAGCCAAAGAGAATTTTTTTTCTAAATCTTCTGCACTAATCTCTCAATTAAACAGTGCCTATTTTAGAATACAAACTCATAGGCAATATTTATTTCTGTTTAATTATAATTATATCCAAACCAACTGAATGATGCCGAAACTTTTCTCTTCTTTTGTCCCCCTCGCTTCCTCCTCTCCTCATACACATACTTCTTATATTAAAAGAAAGTGCTAATCACCACAAGTGACCCTGTAATTTTAAGATTGGTCTCGAAAGAGAATGAAGTCATTTCACCCCCTATCCTCCAACTTCTAACCACCCGCCCACACACACACTAGAACACACATGTGTCCTGCCACAAACACACACAGCATATACACTAGGACGACTAGCCGTTCAAGGTCTGCCTGGCACAGAGATGGTTCTCAGAGCACAAGACTTCCATTGGTGAAACTAGGAAAGTCCTGAGTAAACCAGAATCATTTGATCACCCCAACACACACACACACACACACACACACACACACACACACACACACACACGGCATACATAAAAATGTTCCTTTAATTTCAATTGTTTTAAACTGCTGTAACATAAGACTCACTTTATAGTTCACTGTTCCCATTCTTATGCAGAATTTTATTAGAGGTCCAGCCAGTACAATAAAGAAAGAAAAGGAAAGAAAAGGCATAAAAATGATAAAAAAGGAAACAAAACTGTCTCTCTTCACAGACAACATGTTTCTGTAAATAGTCCCAAGGAATCTTTTAGAAAGCTACTAGAATTAATAAGTGAGTTTAGTAAGACTGCAGGATACAAGGTTAATACAATGAAAGTCAATTGTATTTCTATATACTAGCAGTGAGCAATTATACATTGAAATTGAAAAAAACAATAGCAATTTAAATAGCACCAGAAAACATGAAATGTTTAGGAATAAATTTAATAAATCTAATCACATAGTCTACATAAGATCTGTAAATTGAAAACAGCAAAATGCAGATAAAAAAATCAAAGACAGGGCTAACTGAACGGAGATACTATGCTCATGTACTGGAAAATTGTATATAGTTCAGATGACCATCTACTCAAACTGATCTATAGATTTAAAGCAGTCTAAAATTTAACTTTCAATGACTCAAAATGAATCATAGAAATAAAAACAAAACCTGAAGCTAAAAATTCTGGAAGAAACATAGGACAAAACTCTTTGTGACCTTTGGTTAGGCAAAGATAAATCACATACAATAACAAAACATAATCCACAAAAGAAAACATGGATAACTCGTATTCCATTAAAATTAAAAACTTCTGTTCTTCAAAAGACACCATTATGAAAACGAAAAGACAAACCCTAGACGGAGAGAAAATATTTACAAGACACTTATGTGATAAAGGACTTGTATCTAGAATATATAAAAAACCTTCCAAAATTCAACAATAAGAAATGAGCAATCCAATTTTTTAAAATCAGCAAAACTGGAAGACACTTTGCCAAAGAAGAAACACAAATGGCCAAAACATGAAAAGACACTCAATGCCATTAAAAATAGGACAGTTAAAATCACAATGAGGTATCGCAACACAGCTATTAGAATGCCAAAAATGAAAGAAAGAAAAAAAAAGAAAGAAAAAAAAAAACCCTTGGCCATACCAACTGCAAGAAGTGCTGATACAAATGCAAACAATTAGAATTCTCAGATTTTGCTGCTACAAATGAAAATTTGGTACAACCGCTCTGGATAACAATTGGGTTGTTTCTTATAAAATTAAACATAAATTGCCATACAACCCAGTAATTCCACTCCTTGGTATTTACCCAAAACAAATGAAAACTATGTTCACATAAAACCTTGAGCATGAATGCTCACAGCAGACTTATTTATAATCTTTCAAAAACTGTAAACATAAATGTCCTTAAACTGTGGCACATCCATAAAAGTATTTCTCAGAAAAAAAAAATTACTGATATATGCAACAACATGGATCAATCACAAATGCATTATTCTAACTAAGCAAAAGAAACCTGAATAAAAAGGCAATATACTCTAATACTCTACGAATACTTACATGACACTCTGGAAAAGGAAAAATTACAGGGACACAAAACAAATCAATGGTAACCAGGGGTTGGAGATCAGACCACAAAAGGGCACAAGGGAATTTGGGTGTGAGGGAGTGATGGAGCTTTACTAAATCTTGATTATACTGGTGGTTATATCTTGCATATAGTTGTCAAAACTGGTAGAACTGTACTCTAGAAAAAGGTGAATTTTACCTTAAAAAAACCCTTCAAGTTATAAAGGTACTTTATGTGGGAGTTATCTTTTTAAATATTGTCTTTTGTAATACAGAATTGTACACCTGAAATCTATGTAATTTTACTAACAATTGTCACCCCAATAAATTTAATAAAATAAAATTAAAAAAAAAAAAATCAATGCCAAACAAATGTAAAAGGAAAACCAACGTAATTATTTGGAACTTCTCTGGAAAGAGAAAGAATGGAATCAACATACTTATTTTAAAATTTAAAACATTTTTCTGATGCTAAGAGCATGCTAATGAAGAAAATACAGAAACTATGGAAAAGGATAAAGAAGAAAGCAGAACTTGCATGACCCAGAGGCAACCACCATTAATATTTTAGTTTACTTACTTTTGATTTCGACTCTAAAATCTAAATACAATTGTGAAGTCCTGGGTTGGTGGTTTGAGAATAATCTTTGGATTCAGGCAGACTGGGATTCACTGTGAAAACTGAGTTTCAGTTTTCACATCTGTATCATGGAGATAATAACATCCAGTTTTTAAATTATGGAGATTCTATTAATATAAAGTATTCAGCATAGTATATGGCACATATACTGCTCAGCAGAAATATGGAACACAATTTTCCATTTCAGTAAAACTTTTTGTAAACAGAATTTTATATAAGATTCCAGGATACGTAAATGGTATAATATACCATTCTCCTATTTTTGGATGTTTAGATTGTTTCCAATTGTTGTTTGCCATAAATAACATTATTAAAAATATATATGTGCTTGAAACATTTCCAGTGTTTTGATTATTTCTTAGGACTGAATCCTAGATTAAGGCATATAAACATTTTTAAGGCTCTTGCTAATTCTTATCAAGTTAGGTTGTACCTATTTACATTCCCATCATCAACAGATGGGAGTTTCAGTGTCATTACTCCCTTCACAATATTAATTTTTTACTTACAGTCTTGCTATACAAAATGCAATTATTATAAAGATGTTTACCACTCTGGCAAGATGGTAGTCAATTAATGAGGAATGATCTCTCACTAAAAATACATGAACATGCTATACTAAATATAACAACTAAAAGAATATACACAGTCAAATTTAAGAGAAAGAGAAAATCCAAGAAACAAAAGGAAAACTCAAAGCCTGATGAGTAAGGCTCAGTAGGCACCTTGACATCCCATGAATATACCCAGAGACAGGCCATAGGGACAAGAGATGGGAATTCGGCATCCTTCTTGGGACAGGGGACATAGCCAGAGGGAAAGGCACATGTATTAACATTGAACCCTCAACAGACTGCCCTTTTTATGAAACGAGAATTGGGAAAATTTTAATAACTCTCAGGTACACCAAGGGAATGAACTCTATACGTAGCAGTTAGACAAGGAAAAAAAGTAGGGGGAGGTTCTGTAAAAAATCTAGACTCTACAGCCACACGACACATGGGTGTGGCCTTAAGATGACCAACCCATCCCCATATGCTAACACTTTCCTGGTATAGCACTGAAAATCCTGACTCTCAAATAATCCCTCTGTCCCAGGCCAATTTGGAAGTCTGGTCATACCACGCAGCATCTAAATTTACACTATCCAAATTTTATAGAAATTCCAAGCTGAGAAATTGTATCAAAATTGGTCTGACCGACAATAGTTTAGTGGTTACCAGAGGGTAAGGCGGGAGGGGGGTGGTAGATGAGGGTAAAGGGAATCAAATATATGGTGATGGAAGGAGAACTAACTCTGGGTGGTGAACACACAATGGGATTTATAGATGATGTAATACAGAATTGTACACCTGAAATCTATGTAACTTTACTAACAATTGTCACCCCAATAAACTTTAATTAAAAAAAACACACAAAAACTGGTCTGACCCTTGTGAATCCCTGTGGATTCAACTGGACTCATTTGTACAACCCTACAGACTTCCACAAAGCAGGTACTGAGGACTCCCCAGATAAAGTTGTCAGATAAAATACAGTGCACCCAGTTAAATTTGAATTTAAGCTAAATAATTTTTAAGTTGCAATGTTGGGGCACACTTATACTAAAAGCGTAGTTGTTATTTTTCTGTAATTCAAATTTAATTGGGTATTGTGTATTTTTATTTGCTAAATATAGCAATCCTGCAGCACCAGAGATAAACAGCAAGCAGCAAACCACCATGGACCCTGGAGATAAAGTCATTTGCAAAAATTTTAAATTACACAAGGAAATGGGGCACCATAACAGATAGTCAGCAGACATAACAAAAGCAATAATTTGCACTCCAAGAACCAGAAATTATGAAGCAAACTCAGATACTACAAAATAAATGTTGTAAATTCTTAAAAAGATGAAAGAAAGAATGGAAACTGTAATGAAAGAACAGGACACTTATAAAAAGAATGACTGGATCTATAAAGGCCAAATAGAACTTGTTGCAATGAAAAAAGTAGTCATTGAAACTATCAACTCAAGATCTAGGTTAATTGTTTTGCCATTTTCTTGTACTTTTTTAAAATTTTTAAATTTTTTTGACCTTCAATATTATTTTACATTAGTTTCAGGTGTACAGCACAGTGGTTAGACATTTATCTAATTTATGAAGTGATCCCCCCAATAAGTCTAGTACACGTCTGGCTCTATACATAGTTATGAGAATATTATTGACTATATTCCTTACGCTGTACTTTATATCCCCATGGCGCTGAGTGAAAAAAGTCTAGGTTACATAGCAGGTTAGACCGCTGAGGAGAGCTATAGGACTAAGATGAGTTAATTAATCTGTGCCTCGGCATTCCTATTTACAAAATAGAGAAAATAACAGTACCTATGTTATAGGGTTGACGTACAAAAATAAACGTAATACATGTGAAGCACTCAGAATAGTGCCTGAGCTATAGCAATTTCTCAATCTAGCAATCAATGATTATTGTTCAGTTATGATATAAAGAGGTATCTAGAATATCCTCATCTGGCAGCATTTCCCAAATGTGTAGCTCAGAAAGTTGGCCTTGTATGGTACTCTAAGGAAAAAAAAAAAAGTGCTCCGTGGTGAAATACTTTTGGGAAGCCCTATATCACTCTACCAATCTCTTGGAAATTCTCAGTGGGCATTACCATTTAAAGCCCCTCAGGAGTTCTGCTGTAAGGGAACCTGGCTGGCTTGTCATTTGGATAACTACAAAGATGATGACACAGGGCTGGCAGAGGTTGTCACTTGGCCAAGGCCCTTCAGCTGGTAAATGGAAGAACTGGCCCGCAAACCAGGGTGGTCTGGCTCCAAAGTCCATGATGTCAATGACTGCACAAGGCCGTCATGTTGAGAAGGAACTTATAATAATTTTCTTGGAAGAGGGCTTCTTCCCGACAGTACAGAGACCCAAGGGTGAACTTGTCCTGGAGTCCCTTCAGACCACCCGCTGCATGGTTGCCTCAACCACCCCCAGCCAGTCCCCTGAATCCCAGTGCACAAGCTAAGTACCTTGAGCATTTCCTCTCTTCCTGAGGCACAGGCAGGGGACAGTGGGAGAGCAACTGCCTCCCAGGGCCCTGTCTCTAAGAAGTCCCACCGAGCCCCATTTCGTCTCTCCACGTTCTTTCTTCTACAACACGCAGCTCACGTGGCTGTGCTGATACTAGATGACACCTCCACACAGTTCCCCAGACAATGGATGTCTGTGGCTCACTCAATAAATAGCAATTGAAAACAAAAGAACACAGCATGAATCCACTAATACTGTTGGTGTTTTTCACCTTGAAAAAAATTAAATTAGGTCCATGACTATTGTGCTGTTACACCAGGGTCAATGTCCTGTACTTGCACGAGCATTCCGGTACCTTCCTAAGGGAAACAAAGGTGGGATTCTCTGCTTTCAATCTAATTCAAAGCAGAGATTTGCATTTCACAGGAACTGATAGGGCTTGAGTAACACTATTAAGCAATTTCCATGAAAGGTTAATCGCACCCCAGTTGCAAGTAAAGTTGGAATTTATATGTGGGGTGTATCACTTTTGTTTTCCTAAACCCACACTTTAAATAGGACTATGTTAAAACCTTTTCAACTCTACTCTGACATCCCAAGGTAATCATACTTACGACAGCTCATTGATATTAAGTTGAAGTTAAAAAAGGTAACTAGTGAAACAAAGATTCAGACAACATGGGAATTCTTCCTAAGTGAATCCTTAATATCTATATTACTTGGCTACTTCCTTCATTGACATTTCCTTTAATTCACCAAAATTTTAACTGAACACTACGATTCATATTACATTTTAAATGCTCAATACAAATTGCTTAAGCACTTTTTAAGTGCCAGCTCTAAACTTGGCATTGGAGATTCTAATATGAATGAGGCAGGGTTGGCCTTCAAGGAACAGACTGTGAATAAAGAAATCAAGCAATTAGAAGCAACCAACCAACTGCCTCACCCACATAGGCATAGCAACATAAATGGATCTTAAAATCCGTGGTACTGAGCTAATTAAAAAAGAATGAAGTGTATAACAATGGCATTTATGTAAATTTAGAAAACATCCATACAAAAATATAATGAACATTTTGCAAGAACGCATACAAATAAAAGGATACCCAAAAAACATGTTTGAATGGTTGCCTATGGGAGAGGAAGAAAAAGGACATAAAGGCAGGAAAGAAGAAAGGGAAAGAGAGATGGAATGAGGAAAGGGAGGAATAGGTTTAACTTTCAAGCAGCTGGCATGCAGCACGCGGACAGTATTCTTTACAAGTCAGTTTCTTCACCTAATCTCTTCCTTCCTTCCCCTGAGTCTCTAATACTAAGGGATTTTCTTAATCAGAGAACTGCTAAAAGAAAGAAAGAAAATGCAACCATAGAAGTAGCCTGGTGCTCAATTTCGGTAAGACAAGACGGACTGGTGCATGTAGCAACCTTCTGTAGACACCAGGTACCATAAAACACAATCACCATGGCAGACCAAGAAGAGCCAGCGGTCCCTACCCCACTGCCCCCTACATGGATGAATGCTCGTTTCCTGAGTCAGTTTAAACTGACTCAGATTATAACCTGTACCTCTGTTTGGAAGATCATGCCTTATGCCCACTTCTGGTCCTTTAGCAATTTAGAATCTTCTTCTCCAAAGCTTTAAGTTCGAGAGAGACCAAAGGAGAGTCTTCTTGAGCCAGTCAATCTTCCCTTTCCCTGGACTGAACCTACTCATCAATCAACCTTTATTAACTGTTTCTGTCTCCCAATAAAGTTCTCCTAGTGTGTCCGCAAAGTAGTTTGCCAGGTAAAATATAGGATGCCCAGTTCAATTTGAGTTTCAGATTCAGAAAAAATATTTTTTTTTAGTATGAGTATGTCTCAAAGATTGCAGGTGACACACTTATACTAAAAAATATGCATTGTTTATCCAAAATTCAAGTGGACCTGGGCATTTCTGTATTTCTATTTGCTAAATTTGACAATCCTACCCTAAAGTAAGAGAGCAAAGACTAGAAAATTTGGTCTATTGAGGTTAATTGAGGCACACTTTAGGTGGGTAGCAGGATGGGGCTAAATTCAGGAGCCAAAATAGTTCACATTCTTTTGTTTTGTTTTGATTTTCATTGGGTATATAATTGCAAGTAGAATGAAACAATTTAGTCTTATTAGTGAACCATAATTTTTCCACGAGACCTATCTGGTAAGAAAAGCAGTGTGGAATAAAGGCAAAAATAACTGCTAGGAGTCAGGAAAATCCAATTTTAGCCCTAGCCCTCTACCTAGGTCTGTGGAAGTCAGCCACTTACCTCTGCTGTGTGGTCCTCGGTCTCCTTATCTGCACAATGCGAGTAAAAGGGCTAAATGATTTCTTGTGATTCCCTCTGCTTCAGCCCTCAGTTGCTCTATGGTAGTTATCATATTTACTTAATTTAGTGAAGATAGTTTTGTTGCTCTTAATCCATGCAGGAACAATAAAAGTGAACACAGATGAAGATTTCTTCCTCTTTCCATATTCCAGTAACAATTCCTCTGTGAGGTATTGTGGTTGTTACAAAAACTGAAACCAGTAGTGCAGGCTTAGTGAGAAGATCACAAATGCCCAGTTACCAAAGAAGAACCAAAGCAGAAGCCTTGCTCTAAACAGCAGACATGGAAAGACTGGGTCAGAGGAGATCTTAACATGGCTTAACTGGGCTGCTGCAGGCAGGAAGAGACACATGTGCCTCCAAATAAACCGTTTATCTATAAAGTGGGACTAACGATTCCTCCTACTTCCCTCATGGAGTTGCCCTAAAGGTTAAAAGAGATAATGTCTATGAAAGTGTTTCATAAACTGTGAAGTTTTATACCAAAGAAATCCTTTGTGTTATGATTTGGGTTTAACCTGATATAGACATTTAATGTCCATTGGCCATTCTTCATCCATTCCCCTTTCTTTTGTTGACCTGGTTTCATTTGGGAGAATCAACTCCTCATTCTTGTACAATGTGGTTTGGAAAAAGCTGAGTCAACACCCATTTTCAGGAAAGGGAATGTAACCTAGGCTTTAGCCAATCAGTGCCTTATATTACTCTGGCTCCTGGAATTGGTTCCAAGTCAAAAATGGGACTAAACACAAGCCAATGAAAGCCAGGCCCAAGACTTTTTCTTCCAACTGTTTGTGGAAAAGGAGGATTCATTTTCTCAAGATTCAGAATTTTGCAGGTACAAGCTGGGAGCTACTGACAGCCATTTTGTCACTATGAGGGAGAGACTGAGAATGAAACTGACACAGACAAAAGGAGAGAGAAGGGACAGGGAGAGACTGGTTTCCAATATCACTGAGCCCCCTATATCGAGTCTAAAGCCACATTTTCCCCTGGTCTTCTCAACGGTGTGAATAAATAGATTTCCTTTTTGCTTGGGCCTGTTTAATGTGATTTGCAACTAAGAAGTTCTAATTGATATAAATCCTACTCTTGATGTGTCTCAGTTTCAAACAGCTCCACGCTCTATCTCAAATACCTGGCACAGCAGGCAAATGCTTATTAAGGGAGGATAACGCCAAGTTTGACTTTGAAGCCCATGTATTTCCAGAGTATGTATTTTAATGAACAAGTTTTGAAAGCACAAAAGTTGGAACTGCTTATAGTAAAAAAAAAAAACAACAACAAATAACAGACTAATAAACTATGTTTGTTCTAATATTTCTAGCCTAAATTATTCTATGTATCCCCTAAACTATATAATATAACATAGTTTGGAAAAAATTTTCATCAAGAATAGTTAGAATAGGAAATATTGTGCCATTTACAGGGATAACTTATAGTGATCTGAAAAATTAATGTGTTCAATTAAAAATATGTTAATACATTTTCTATGACTTGATTTTTTATTTTTATAATAGTAGTAAAGGTAGATTACAGTTTTGCCAATCAACAATTGCTCTATGGCTGGAGACATGAAAAAAAATGTGTAAATTTAAGCAACTTTTGATCACTAGCCTTTCCAAAGTATTTTATTATGGCTTAAATATTCTGAATTTAAAGACTTTTCTTGTGTCTCAAATTTAATTTTCAATCCCGTTATGACCAATGTGAGGTAGAGAATTAAGATGTCCAAGAGGGCAGATCAGCTGTCACACCCACCTGAGATCCATTCCTTAATCAACTACTATGTTTCTTGCCCCAGAACTTGGTCACACAGACAAGACACATCGTTGAGCTGTGCCCTTCCCAATACAGACTTAAGTGAATATAAGCAAGGACGTCCCTCTGAGGTCACATCATGTAAGCAGAAAGCATTTCAACTCAGAGCATGCCATTGGTACATACTAGAGATGCTCTATGGAGTCTCCCAGTTTCTTCAGATCTTGTTTCTTTTGCCTCAGATTAAAAAATGCATCAAATATACTCAGAAATCAGGAATGTGTTGTACTCATGAGTTTGTTTCTACATTAAATCACAAGGAATACTCAGGAAGCACATTACCTGCTCTGAAATGTCTGTACTTGGTACAAAAGCCTCCTACCATGCAGAAGCCTCCTGTCTTAGCAGCTTTGGCTGACATCAAGAAATACAACAGGGGTGCGGGCTGGGGGTCTCAGTTGGTTAGAGGGCGAGCTCTGAAAAACAGGGCTGCCAGTTCGATTCCCACATGGGCCAGTGAGCTGCACCCTCCACAACTAGATTGAAGACAACGAGCTGCAACTGAGCTGCCAGAGGGGTGGCCTGATGGCTCAGTTGGTTAGAGCGAGAGCTCTCAACAACAAGGTTGCCAGTTCAATTCCCACATGGGATGGTGGGCTGTGCCCCCTGCAACTAAAGATTGAAAACGGTAACTGGACTTGGAGCTGAGCTGCACCCTCCATGACTAGATTGAAGGACAGCGACTTGGAGCTGATGGGCCCTGGAGAAACACACTGTTCCCCAATATTCCATAATAAATTTTTGTTTTTTAAAGAAATACAATGGGGATAATCTATCATCAGATTACGTATGACAGTCTTTCTTTCACTTTTTTATCGATATGATTGAAAAGAATTGGTCATACAGTTCTAGCACTGATTCTGTCTCATAAATTTTTATTCTTGGTGCAGGCTATACACATCAGAATGTCATTTAAAACAAAACACAATGTAATAGCTTTTTCAAACTCAGGAAACTTGTGAAAAATAAACATACCCCACTTGCTGTAGTAATGAAGTACATGAAAGTGTGCCAACTTGGTTGGAATCCTGGCTCTGCCACTTTTCAGTTACTTTATCTCTTTAAGCCTCCATTTCCTTAACTACAAAATACATTTAAAAATATTTATCAAGCACCTACTATATGTTATGATCCCTTGGAGGTCCATCAGTGAATAAAGCAAAAAGTCCTACCCTCACTGAGCTTACAGTACAGGGAGAATATATTAAAATGAGTCACTAAAGCACAGCTTCCCGTCTCAGCAACTTTTGCCATCATCAAGAAATACAATGGGGATAATCTATGTGATTTTTTAATTTTGATATTACCCCAGCAGTTTACTTCTTATAAAAATAACATTTCTTTCTGACTGACGGAGTTGTTCTATTTCTAGATAGCCCAGGTCATTTCTCAAAGCCACCCACCTAATTTTAAGATTAATACCCTTAACTGCCAATGCTATTGGGTATTTATTTGTGTGTTTTCTTATATTTTCATGAGTATTTTTATGGTAGCGTGTGGATGGTTTTATCACTGGGAAACAAAGAAAGAACACAGCTGCACACTTTGTTGTCTGCACAAACTAACTTACAGATTCATGGCATCCAATCATCAACAGACTTTGAAAGAAGTGACATGATTCGACACCGATCATGACATGCATCTGTTCTTTACTTAAGGTTTGTGGACTGAAGATCTAGCAGCAAAGTCTGCACTTTATGCAGTTACTAACAACGAATACATCTTGGTCACTAAAATTTGAACTGTGGGTGTTGGTGTGCTCATTGTAATCAGACTTGTACTGCCACTCTAGCCTCTTTTTTTGTTTTTTGATTTTTTGTGTTTTTTTTAATGTATTTTAAAAGTTCTTTTTATTGTGAAATATGAGAAACATATTAAAAATGTATATAACATATAGTTAAACAAATAGTTAATAATGTAAGCACCTATATTGCCACCACCCAGGTCAAGAAATATGATATTGCCAGCATCCAGAAGTACTCTGCATGTGACATTCGGGTAATACATTTCTTTAATTTCTTCTTTTCTGGGAAGCTCTTTATCTCTCCTTCAATTCTAAATGATAGCCTGGCTGGATAAAGCAATCTAGGTTGTAGGCCTTTGTTTTCCATCACTTTGAGTACCTCCTGCCACTCCCTCCTGGCCTGCAATGTTTCTGTAGAAAAGTCATTTGATAGTCTTATAGGGGTTCCCTTGTATGTAACCCGCTGTCTTTTTCTTGCTTTTAGGATTCTCTCTTTGTCTTTAACCTTTGCCATTTTAACTATAATGTGTCTTGGAGTGGACCTGTTTAGGTTTATTCTGGTTGGAACTCTCTGCACTTCCTGGGCTTGTATGTCGGTTTCCTTCACCAGGTTAGGGAAGCTTTTGGTCATTATTACTTCAAATATGTTCTCAATCCCTTGCTCACTCTCTTCACCTTCTGGTATCCCTATGACGCGCATGTTGTTGCGCTTGATGTTATCCCATAGGTCTCTTAAACCATCTTCATTGTTTTTTATTCTTTTTGTTGTTCTTTTTGGGTGAACTCTGCTACTTGTCTTCTAAGTCGCTGACTCGATCCTCTGCTTCATTTAACTTGCTGGTAATTCCTTCAAGTGTGTTCTTTATTTCAGTAATTGAGTTCTTTAGTTCTAACTGGTTGTTCATTATAATTTCTCTATCCTTCTTCATGTTGTCTCTAAGGTCCTTAAACATTCTTATCATCAGTGTTCTGAACTCTGTCTCTGATAGGTTGGTTACTTCTATTTTATTTGGTTCCAATTATGGAGGTTTCTTCTGTTCTTTTATTTGGGACGTGTTTCTTTGTTTCCCCATTCTGGCTGACTCTCTGTGTTTGCTTCGATGTATTAGGTAGACCCCCTAGGGTTCTTGGTTTTTGCTGGGTCATCTTATGTAGTATGTGTCCTTTATATTTGACTTGCACCACTTCCCTATTCTCCTGTGTGTGTGCTCCAAAGGTGACCCTTGTGTTGTGTATATTGTCCTGTTAAAGCTGAGCTTTAATTGCTTTTAGCTTGTCAGTAGGTGGGATTGACTCCTAGGCTGACTAGTTGTGAGACTTGGCTCTGCCCAGTGCAGGGTGTGCTGCTGCGTGAGGGTTGACCGCTCAAATGAGGCTTGGCCCCTATGGGCTCTTGTGCCTGTAGAGAATTTCCTCTGGGTGAGTCACTTGTAGGTCAAACCCGGTAGTACTCTGGTTTGGTCTGGAGTTGGCCTCTGGGTGTGTTGAATCTCTTGAGTTGGGCCCTTCAAGTAATCCCCGTAGGAGTCTCTTAGCTGTTCTGTGTGATGAGCAGAGTCCTTTGCTAGGTTGTAATTGTTCAATTTGTGCAAGTTCCGGAGAACTCAAGAAGCCCACCTCACTGCTGCCATTCCTATGACGTCACTTCTGTTTGTTTTTTAAGTACCTCACTATGTAAACCAGTATGAGAAATTAATAAAAATACAATCCTTGCTTCAGGGGATTCATAATATAATTAGCAAAATTTGAAACTGGCAATATGCTCATTAATGAACCATTGCACAAATCGATCATTAGGTATACCAATTTCCTGATCTTTAAAAATGGCTTTTTCTTCCTTTTAGACACAAAAATCCACCAGGCTAAGTCTGAACTCCAAAGAAAACATAGCATAAGCATTAACTTGAAAAAATGTTTAATCCCATACAAAAGGTACATTATATGGCTGATATAGCCAGCTGCCATGTCTGTTACCACTAGAAGCTGACTCTTCCAATGATTCAAAAGGTGTAGGGTGGTCACGAAGCCAAATTTCAACTGTCTTGCCCACTCAATGTTGGCTATTTCACTTGTTTCCCATGTGTGTGTGTTTCTCCCTTGGGAAAACCTCCTCATACTACAAAGGTATCTCTGTGGTTGTACAATACACATCACAGATGTGCAGGCAAACAGGAGAAAGCTGGATTTAGTTTTCATAGCTGAAAAAGATCCAGACAAGTTTCATGGATCATTCTTTTAAGAGTAGTTAAATATTGCCAACTGTCAGAGCCCTAGTGAAGATGTGAGAGACTAATTATCCACTTCTAAGCCTTTTCTGTGGGTGCAGCCCATTGTCAACTGGGAGAATTAGAAAATTTACAGAAGTTGTCCAAAAGCCTAAGCTCGTAACTCATCATCCCGGGAGAAACATTTGTCATCTCTGGCTAAGCAGCATCTATATGCCCTTCCTATATAGGGGTGGGAGCTGGAGAGGGAGTCACCATAAGGTGAGTCACTAGGAGAGGCAGGACCTTGATTCCACTATGCAATTAACATCTCTTCCCATCTGTCATCCCCATATGCTGGGACACCAGCGTGTGACCTAATGTTGGCTTAGCCAATCAGAGGATAGAATGTGCCTCTCTGGAACACTGAATCTCAGGGGGGGTGATGCAAAGATGCAGCATCATTTGGGAAATTATTCAAAAAGGAAGCAAAAGCATTGCTAATCCAGAGGCACAGACCACATGTGTCCAGGCCGAGGATGTCCCAGTAGTAGAGGCTGAGGGAGACTGTTCCATAGCTGTTCCCCACTGCCAACTGTCCAGGATTCCTGTCCATTCTCTGAACTGGATTCTCTAACCTGTCAATGACATTGTATCCAATATTTATGATAATCCTACTATGTGCCAGGCTATCTATTAGGGAATTAGTTGGAGGTGAGCAAGGAGGCACTGCAGATATATACAAGATATGTGTTTTTTTGTTTGTTTTTGTTTTTGTTTGTTTTTTTGCCTTGGAGAAACACAGCGTAGTATAGTGAGGCTGGTGATGAACTAAACTTCAATTCTGATTCCATTTCCTCCCAGATCCCCATCCTGTTTCCCCCAGCTCCCAGGTTCTACGAGCCATAGCATTCTCTTAAAACATTTTGCTTTCTAATCTGTTTTACAGATATTTCTTGTCAGCCCCGTAAGATTGTGAACATACTAGGCACATAATCCTTATGGGTGTTTTTTTAACACTTTTTTATTTTTTAGATTTTTATTGGAGAAGGGGAACAGGACTTTATTGAGGAACAGTGTGTACTTCCAGGACATCTTTTTTTTTTCAAGTCAAGTTGTTGTCCTTTCAATCTTAGTTGTGGAGGGTGCTGTTCAGCTTCAAGTTGTTGTCCTTTCAGTCTTAGTTGTGGAGGGTACAGCTCAGCTCCAGGTCCAGTTGCCATTGCTAGTTGCAGGGGGCGCAGACCACCATCCCTTGCGGGAGTCGAACCGGCAACCTTGTGGTTGAGAGGGCGCATTCCAACCAACTGAGCCATCTGGGAGCTCAGTGGCAGCTCAGCTCAAGGTGCCGTGTTCAATCTTAGTTGCAGGGGGCATTGCCCACCATCCCTTACGGGACTCGAGGAATCAAACTAGCAACCTTGTGGTTGAGAGAATGCGTTCCAACCAACTGAGCCATCCGGGAGGCAGCTCAGCTCAAGGTGCCGTGTTCCATCTTAGTTGCAGGGGGCAGAGCCCACCATCCCTTGCAGGACTTGAGGAGTTGAACTGGCAACCTTGTGGTTGGGAGCCCACTGGCCCATGTGGGAATCGAACCGGCAGCCTTCAGAGTTAGGAGCATGGAGCTCTAACCGCCTGAGCCACCGGGCCGGCCCTGGGTTTTATTTTTAAATCATCATAGCATTCAGCCCAGTATCTGAACTATGGGAGGTTCTTCTCACAGAAACATTTACTACTAGTTGCCCTAAATCTCCTTATATCATCATAACGGAGTTTAACGGCACTAGCCACCTCTTGGAGAGAACATCAGATTCCAAACAATTTAATTATGACAGCATCATAAATGTCGTTGTGTTAGGGTCTCACTTTAGCACAGCTGACTGAAGAGGCCTCCATCACCGGATGATCTCCCACCCCACAAACACGTCACATTGGCACCTACCCAGTATAGGCCCTGAGCTAGGAAATGGAGATACAGAGATACGTCAGAGTCCTTCCACTCAGGGAGTCCACGGTCACACAGAAATCAAGACATTAAAACTGTTCCCTGCTCCGAATTTGAGAAGCAGAATGGTAATGGGGTTTATTACCAACTGCCGACACAGAGGCAAAATGGGAAAGCTGAAAATGAACAGTTTTAGATACTTAGGAGGTAGGAAGAACCCAAGAACATTTGAAAAGAGTGAAACATTTGTGAATGAATGAAAGTCAGGTACCAAATCTGACATAAAGGAATCGTCAAGACCACGCAGAGAGCAACAGGGAACAGCAGCCTGGGACTATTTCATGATCAGAGCTGGCAGGATTGATAGGACGAGAGCAAGAGAATGAGGATGGACAAGTGAATAATAAATTCCCGGGACAGCATATTGGGCTTGCACAGCAGGGTGGGCAGGTCACTGGCAGGTTAAGGTTCTGGCTCTGAGTCTATTACCTAATATTAAATATGGTAGCCAAAGCAAACACAAGATACTCTAGGAGAACAATGGAAGAAACTGAACTTCAAAAGTGATGCTTCATTTAAGAATGTGTCAGTTGGATCAAAGATGAACAGCCATTAGCAGAAGAAGAAAAGTTTAGAATAAAACATAAAGACATGACAGAGCATCATTTATTACGGGCATGGGGAGAAGTGACCTGTGGCTGAAGCCCAGGGGCAGGACATTCTCAGAGAGGATGCAAGAGAAGTAGTCTGAGGTGAGACTGGGAATTGCCTTGAAAGACATGCTAATGAATTTGAACTTCATCCTGGAATCAACAGCAAGTCCATTTAGGCTTTTACGTAGAGAGGAGCATTGTGTCGCAGGTTGGGTTCCCTGGGCAGTCAGCTCAGAGACAGAGATGTACATGCACAGAGATTACTGGAGATTGCTAGAAGGCTGTGTCCATGGGGGAGAGAAGGAAGCAGCACTTACTAGAGGGAGAAGTTGGGCTGGGATGTCTATGCCGTGACAAGAAATGCCTTAGCTGAGCTTTCTAGTGCAAATCTGAACAAGCATAAAATCAGTCACTGCTGCAAGGCCCCAAGCAGGAGATCTGTGCCCTATTCGTCAGTACAAACCAGACCACGCAGCAGGCCAGGCTGAGCCCTTCCATGTGCCAAGGGCTCTGTTAAGACACAGTTCATATTGTATCTTTTAAATCCTCCCCAAATCCTATGTTTCTTTTCCATTCAACACAGCAAACTATTAAGAATCTGAGAAGTAAATTTAGGTAAAAATTAGTGAGTAAGAAATAACCTGGCTGTGACCACATGACAAAAAGATTAAAAAAAAAGAGAACTCAACATAAATATTTTTGTGAGATAACTTCTTAAAGAATTCTTTGGAATCTTAGGTAGAAGAAAAGGGGTGGGAAATTTTGGGTTTTCTTTGTCAGATTTTTGTTGTTGTTGTTTTACTATTTGTGAGAGTGAGATGAGGAAAACAAAGGAAATTCCTTTGCAAATGAACAGTTGCAAACTGTCAGCTGGCTTTCTGTGAAATAAAACAGAACAACAGGGGGAGAAAAAAGATGAAGAAATAAAAAAAAAAGAAAAGGAACTAAATCAGTGTTTCAGAATAGCTTTGGAGCCAGAGTCTAGGAGAGAAAAGAAATAGACATGAAATTGCTATACTGCATTTTACATTCCTGCCCCTGCAGATATATGTGCATGTGCATGACATATATTGTATCTTGCCCTAGCAGTCAATGACTTTCACTAACTTTTAATGAGCACTTATTTTGTGCCACTTACAGAGATTTTTATATTCATGTCCTCATTTAAACCTATTAAAAGATAAACTGAGACATATTACAATTTTTAAGTTTATTTGAGCCAAAACCGATTCAAAGTGGGCAGCATCGAACAGGAGCCAGGGGAGAGAGAGGCTTATGCGAATAGGGAAAGTGCAGGAGCAAAGAAAGGAAATCATTTGATTCCTATAGTTTGACGCCTACTCGGTCCTTGATGTGTTGATGTTGCAACCTTGGGCAATCACAGGCTTTGTCTCCGTTTGCTTCCATGGGTCAGTGTGGCCTGAGAGCCACCTCAGTCTAATGGCCTCCTTGCTTAATTAATTTAACAATTCTCACAGCAATGCTGAGGGATATGCATATGTTTTTAAAACCGTTTTACAAATGTATCTGTTTTATTCACTATTTGTATAGATAAGGAGACCAAATCTCAGGGAGGTTAGAAATCTGGCCCATAGCCCGGCAGCAAGAAGTGGCGGAGGTGATTGGTACCTTTCTAACTGGAGAACCCACTCATCCAACCACTCTGCCAACGTTCCTGCAGAATTTACCTTTACAGAGAACCCATCCGGCCCTTGATTCGCACGCCCCTTACAACGATGCATGTAGAAACGGCAGTCAGCACTTTGCAGATGAGGCCCCGAGAACTGGAGCCATTTGTCCTGATCACACAGCGGGGAAATGGGAAAATCAAGGCTTGGACTCCTGATAACAAACGCTGGGTGTCTGCTGTGTAAACCACACTGACGCAACTTACAGTTAAGAAAGACAAAACAAAGTACAAGTTTGTCAGTCTGATGCTTTAAAAACGCCAATATCAAACATGATTGACCATCGACACAGGCAGATGGTAATAAAAATGCTTGGCTAAAAGCATCATTTCTTTGAGCTATCAATATTACAGATCCCGGAAACACCCTGGGAAAAACAATTTCTGGCTGACAGAGTTGCAGATCAGTACAAAGTTTTTGGAATGCTATTCAGCAATATGTAAGGAGAATTGTAAGTGTACAGGCTCCTTGGCCCAATAATTTTATTTCTGCTTTACAATGGCATCTGGCTAGCAGCCCCAGCCAGAGCTGCTGCCATTAAAATGCACATGAAGTCAGAGAAAAAGAGGAAAACCTCCATCAACACTAAAAATTAAGCCTGACAGGAACAACCAGAAAACTTAGAAATTCCACTCTGTAGCATGAGTGCTGCTTTTTGAAGTAACCAAAATGCTGGTTTGTACCTATTTGAGGACTAAAAGTCTAAGTAATCACATGTCAGGACATGGGAAAGGGTCTGATAGTGGCATGGTGCACCTGGGAGGTGACGTACCCACCTGAAGACAGTGGGAACTGTGCGTAGATTCAGGAAGAGGAGGGACCAGGAAGTATTGCATGCTGGACGCTAGAATGTCATGACTTCCATCTGTTCCAAGCACCAAACGGCTAGGAGCTGAGGGAGGAGAACATTCTACCCCACCCTGACAGAATGACTCTAGTTAAAGGCCAAATCCATGTAGAGCTTTCCTTGTGAGGAGAATTCAACGGAAAAGTCAGCCTAGAGCTGTTGAAAAATTCTGAAACACCCAGACAGGATAGTCACCGTATAACTCAGGGAATAGGTTATTTCCTTAAATGATTTATGACAGGAACCAGAAGAAAATTTCAGAAAGCTATTCGGTATCTTTTTTGCAGGATAAAGAAAAAAAAGATATAGCTGTTTTGAAATGGGGTAAGAAGTGGGAGGGCAGGAGAGAGAAGCCGTAAGGAGAGCAGAGAATGAGATGGAAGAACAGGATTACAGAAAATAATAAAGCCATGTCTACAGGGTACTAAGAGGGCAAAAATTCAGAGACGAGAATTTTCACACCAAGTTGCAAGGTCATTCATTCATTTGTGAGTGCAAAAGGAAGACAGTCTCAGATGCGTAAATTCTTAGGGGGGGAAAAAAATATATATATATGTATTTTAAGACATGGTTTTGAAGATCTGTACCCGCCAACAGAAAGATAAGAACTCAAGAATAAGTCAGGGTTTAAAAGTATCAGCACTAACTAGTGAAATGTGGTAAGCATAGAGCTCAGTTAAAAGGCTGTACATAAAGTTATAAAACAAAACAACTGTAAGAAATTATGCAAAGATAACAAATATAAGGCAAAACTATTAATACCCTTAATCTGGTAAACCAGCTTATGATTATATTAATAAAGTCCATGTATAATGAAGAAAGGAAATTAGGGAGAAAGTAAATTCTTGGTGCGAAAAGTTTGACTCTCAAGATGTCAGAGGTTGGGGGTCTCAAAGTTCAGTGACTCCCAGGCTGCCATCTGACTTACAGAATAGAACGCAAAGGGCCAGAAAGGGGAAAGGCATGGCCCAATGTCGCAAACCGACTTCAGGTGTTATGGAAATGTGCTTCCTTAATTTTCCACCTTCAGTTTAGTTTTCATTAACCGGATTTCTCGAGAAGAAAAGAGTAAGAGACTTGCTTTTATTGATCTCTATGACGTAAGTGAAGAAGTGATAATAGAATGAGAAGTACTGACATCAAAGTGAACAAATATAGCAGGAAATGTTCCTCATAATTTACTTGGTTTTAACTTAGAAACTGAAACAAATGTTCCTACTGTCCAAAACCTTGAAGGATCCGGCAAATATAATCACTTTTTTCATCCCCACTTTTCCCCCTACCCCCTATGTTACAGAAAAATACTTTCTTTTCCCACAAGATACTTCCTTTAGGAATTGTAGGAAACATTACCTGTAACTTAAAATTTATGAATGAGCCCAGGACCACTTACTTAACATAAAAAGACATGCATCCTCATTTGCTGAAATATTAGGTTGGTGCAAAAGTAAGTGTGGTTTAAAAGGTTAAAGATAATTGTAAAAACTGCAATGACTTTTGCACCAACCTAATAGATTTCCACGGCATTTGCTACTTGCATTGTTTGGTAATCAGCATTAACCTGTGACGTTTTCATTATCAATTAAGAATATGCAAATCAGCCTGTATTTGGGGGTCCATCAAATGGTCCAAACACTACTTTATATAGTTCATGTCACTCAGTTACTCATTTTCTCTAGTTCCTTGCTGGCTCTCCATTTTTAACCTCATGGGGACTTTAAAAGACATCAAATACTGTAGTATGTTTCTAATTTATTTATACTTAAATCATCAAAATGCTCTTTTGTAAGAGTCATTTGATGTCCAAGTATCCTTATGGGGCCTTTTCATTAGCCTTGTCCCTGCCCTGGAAAAAACAGGAAGTCACAATTAGCCACAATTAAAAAGACTAAGCCAGAAAACAAGGTTTGAATTCAGTTCCACATTGGTCTCCGAACACTGTTGCCTCTCTCCAAGTAGCCTTCTTGTTTTTCAAAGATGTTCCAGAACACAGCAGGCCCCTTTAAATTTAAACTTCATGAATAGAAGGCAGAATTTGTAATACTTGCACTTGAGTTGCAGTTTACCTTCCCATTTTGTGTGTGTGTGGGGGTGGGGGTGGATTACAATCCCTTCAAACAGAAGCATCAATAGGAGGGGGTAAAAGGTCTTAACTTGGCTGCTGAGGTATGATTTCCTCCGCGCTGAATCAAAGTGATTCACAGCCGAAATGCGTACAACTATGTACTCAAGAAAAAAAAAAAAAAAAATAGAGGGAAATTTCTCAATTTTCCATTTTCCTCCCATGAATGTAAACTAGATCCTTGGCCTATTATGACTTATTGGTAGTAAGCTAAGACAACAGCAGGTGATGAAGAGAAAATGATATTTTTTCTCAGTGTAGATGGACTATGTCAGTCTTTTATAAGATTGGCTTCAACTACATAAATTCCAGGTTTTCGGCTTCCTGAATAAGTCTAAGACTGCCTAAATTATCCATCAGGATCCAATCAGGAGGCAGAAACCACACCAGCTGTTTGAACAGAAATAATTTAACATAAAGGATTGTTAAAGAGGCACCAAGTTAACTAGGTAGCAAAGACTAAGAAGAGAACTCAAAGGTGTCACAGAGGTAGCAATAGCAAAAAGCATTATTAGGCGTCAGGCTGAGAGAACAAAGGAAGAGTGTGGAAGTAGTAAAATGTAAATGACCCATGGAGATGACACTCAGACTCCTGGGGAGGGTTCACTGTGGCCAGAGCTGGTGTCTCTGAGCTCAGAGGACAAGCTCTGCACTGGCAAGCTGGGGACCATATGTCTGCGGTGGACAAGATGAAGCTGGAGCTGAGAGTGTTGGAAAACTGCAACTCAGATTCAACAGATGCGACAGGGCCAACAGCCACTGCTGGGGTGAAGCCAGGCTGGGTGAAACACAGGCGCAAGAGTCAGACAGGAAGGAGGAAGTCCCTCCCCACTAGCGCCCCCTGTGGACAGAATCCGTCATGGAGCCAGCTTGCAGAGCAGAAAAGAGTTTGGCAAGCTCCCCCCACCACAGCTTCAAAAAGTGGAGTATAGTGGGTGGGTTTGGAGATGAGAGACAATACTTAATAACCCGTCCTCTGAGAGATAAAGTAATTTAGGAGGACGCTTGAGCTGCCGAGAGTTACCACTCCCATTATAAAAGAGCGGGCTCAAAAAAGTGAGTGCTGTAACTAAGTCAAACAGGCTAGTAATAATAATATCAATATTTACCAAATGCTTATGTGTCACACATGGTTCCAAGTGTCTTATATGTGCTAATTCTTTACAATAGCCTTTAAGTGTTTATAATAACCCTTTGAAGTAGGTACTACCCTGGGCACACTTCATATTAGGACACTGATGCACAGAATGGTTAAGTAACTTGACCAAAGTTGCTCAGCAAATGAGAGATGAATGGGAATTTAAGCCCAGGTAGTCTGTCTCTGAAATCTGTAGCCTTCACTATTATACAATGCCAGCATTCCAATATCTGTTTTCATGTATCAAGGCTGCCTCACTGAAACAGTAATAAGAGCTGCATATGACAGAACTAATTAGCTATGGCAATGACCTATTCTAAGAGCATGTATGTATTAGCTAACTAAATTCTCAAAACAACTGTATGAAGTACCATCACTTTGTTTTACAAACGAGTCTCTGGAGGCATGGAGAAGATAGCAATTAGCCCAAAGTCTCAGTAAGAAGAGGCTGAGTTGTGATGGAGTCCAGACTGTCTGAGACCTCATGCTCTCAACCATGTTACTAGAATACATGACAAAATAGGCCTCCATAATGAAGAATTTACAGTATCTCTCCTTGAAAATGCTTTGGCTAGTTATAATAAATGGGTCCTTTACTCCTATCTTTTTAGACAACCAAACTCCCATCTTGCTAGACGTAGTCCATAATGCAGATGTTTACCAATCAAGACTGGTCTTCCTTTCAGATTCTTGATGAGAATTAAAGAAGTTTTGCTGAATGTCATGAGCCAAGACAAGGGAGTTTCACTGAAGATTATTCATTGAAGAAAACTGAAAAGGTTTGAGTCAGTGTTTCTTCATGACCTCAAAATGTTTGAGTCAGGGTCAGTGTCACCCTGATATGGCTCTCCCACTGGGAGCAGCCACATCCGGTTAGACCAGTAACATTGTACTGACCCCCTCTACCTGGGGCTCTTCTCTAGATCTGAGTGGTTTCCTGAGAACTCGGACATCAAGTGAAGTAGCCAAACATCCCATTCTCCTATGCCATTTAGCCCCTCCTAAGGGGAGAAGCCCTCACATATATGCTTGTGCAATCCCTACTCTGAAAACGAAATGCCATGGCCAAAATGCTTTCCCATCTATAAACTCTAACCACCTCAGGAGAAGACTGTGACTTTCACTCCTGGCCTCCAGAACAATGCCAGGCCCATGGGAAGAGTTTAATGAGGGGATCGAATATATGGTGATGGAAGGAGAACTGACTCTGGGTGGTGAACACACAATGGGATTTACAGATGATGTAATACAGAATTGTACACCTGAAATCTATGTAATTTTACTAACAATTGTCACCCCAATAAATTTAATAAAATAAAATTTAAAAAAAAGAAAAAAAAAGAGTTTAATGAGTGTTTATTTGATGAGTTGAGAAAATTAATTAATAAATGGTCTTCCCAGAATCATAAAGATACAAATATATCATCATAATTAGGTGAAAGCATATCTCTCTTGGACTCCAACAAAGAAAGCAAAATCTTTGCAATTACAAGTCTTCCCAGATAAAGGAATGTTTTCTTCTGAAAGGAAATCTCCCAGCTAAGACCTCAAGAATGGTGATTTATTGAAGATCTAAAATGTAGGTATTACCATGATTTAGAGAAATGCTATGTTTCTATCCCACTTTAAAGATGATTCATTCTATGGTTAGTAGAGAACGTAGCTAAAGAGAGCCAAGATCCTTAGCAGTTTACACATTTAGCTTTGTGATAATACCCATTCTTTTCAATGGTTCTTATTTAGCTATATTTCTAACATATGAGTAGACTGCTTTGAGTCTTTTCTAAAGTACTTAAGATCTACCTTTTTCATCCCTTTTTATATAAATGTATGTATGTACACATATTATGTGCACAGATAGCTAATAATTCATTTCATGTGTGATTTCTATGTATTCCTGTTCTTTCTGATTATTGTTTACTTCCTTGAGCCATATTACTACGTATTTTATAATGAAAAACTGAACTGTAAAACTTTCAAGAAGGAAAATTTTATGACATTTCCTTTTTTAATTGTTTTGCAAGAAGATCATATTTCTCTAAAGTCTTCTAAATATAATGTCTGTTTAATCTTTATTTACACACAACATATCAGAAACTCACCCACTGTCTAAAGTTATACCTATATTCAAACAATTAAAGTTAAAATAATTTTAAATGAAGAAAAACATCCCTTTATAACTAACATACAATAGGCAAAAGATAAGAATTATATTACCACCAAAAACAAAAAGACTCAGCAAAGAACATTAGGTGCCTAAAAATCAGTAATAAGACCATGTCAAATTACCAGCCCTTTTATATATTGCATTCATTATAGTATAAGTGGTCTTTGCAGAAAAGTTAGAATACACGTTACATGTTACATTACAAACAACATGAAAACAAGAAGGTGGGGGGGAGGGGAGGAAAAGAAAAAGGGGAGGAAGAGAAGAGAGACGAATGTGGTGGTAGGAAAAACACCACATACACAGTCCAGGAAAAGAACACTGTTGAAATTTTGTAAGTATCCTTCTAATCTTGTCTGTGCACACACATACTTGCACACAAATAAATACATAGTTTTCGTTTTCAAAATTTAGCTCATACTGAACACACTGTTTTGTAACCTGCCAGGCCTTTTTAAGCCCTGAAATTCATAACTCAAGCCCTTGAGGCAAACTCTGGAAGAAAGGGAGGAAAGGGCTTGAATAGCAATCTTATAAGAAAAAGAAAGGGAAGGAAAAGTGGAAGGCACATGAGATCAAAGAAGACAGAGGATATGGAGCTGAAAGGATATCACAAAGGAAGCAAAAGATAAAGACGGACTTTTCCAATTTAAACTCCATTTTCTAATTTTCTTAATTGCATCAACATTGCACCATTGTGTGTTTTGGGAAATTCTACTCTGCAATTCAGTCTTCCTCTCTTCCTCTTCCTCCCCCTTCTCTGTGGCTGGAGTAGTTCACAGCAGTGTGCAGAGATGCCAACCGCTGGAGCCAAATTCAATTGCAAATCCAAACATAAGCAATGCTTGCGAATCGAGAGTCCTTTGAGGTTCACCCAACTCCAATTTTACCAATTCCCTCCAGGGAAAGATTTCCCTTTGAAGCTTCTGTGTATCCAAGTGCATTCTGGGATGCAGGTTTGGGTTTTCGGTGTGGGGCAATTTACGTATAGAATGAATGTGCTCTGCACCTCACCCTCTCATTACTTTGCGAACTCACAGCCTGTGACGATATATAGTGAAGTCAGTACTTGAAGGCATGGCTGGAAAACATTTTTGTTCATGAGCATCTCAATTAAAATTTAAAAGGCAAATCAAGAATTCTTGAATTAGCCCAGATGTTGTAAAGTTAACATGCATGTTGATTTCTTCTGAAACGCTCTTAAGCTTAAAAAAAAAGGGGGGGGGAGGGGAGAGAGGAAGAAGAGACCTTGAAATGAAACTTTATTTTTAAATGGTAGTTTTAAAACTGTTAATTGTATCAAGTATTGTCTCGCAGGTAAATGCCACAGGCCACAACTTGAAATGTTTAAACAAAACAATTTTTTTTTTCCCCTAAAGAAAATAGCCTACTAAACTATGTGAGTTGGAGCATGCTTCTAAGTATACTGGGAAAGGGGGGAGTGCAGTTGAGCAAGTTTAAGGGAATGAATCTACCTGCCCTGAAAGGCCTGACAGCACAACTGGAAAAATAAATAAGCTTGATCTTCAAGTAAACTGGGAATTAGGGGAGGGCTGAGGCTTGTGCCTGTGCCGAGAATGACAGGCTTACAAAGCCCACGTGTCTGGGGGGACAGTGGCATTCACTAGTGGTTACATTTTGTGAGTCAACTGAATCCAAGGAGAAATCTTTCAACCCAGCTAGGAACCTGAGTCCCCTGTGTTCCTGGCCTTCTGGGAGGTGTCTTCCCTCTGCCTTTATACTAGGTCAAATGACTTGAGACGGAAAAAAAAGACAAGGAATTGACATTTTCAATCTGGGTCTTGGTTGACTCAATTCTTAATTCCCCCACCACGCATACCTGTTTAAATGTGTCCTCTCAGATGAAATGTTGAGGAGGCTGCGAGTTTTGTCTCCTGGTTTAACCCTTAAGCACTACTCCCGGGGGCCTCATTGTGATGTGACACACCCAGTGTGCACTCAGGAAATATTTGAGAAGCATGGCCTGCATTACCGTTTCCTTCTTAAATTACTGAGAACAGATTTGGGAGTGGATCTGCTGAATTATGCCTCCTGGGCCTCTGAGACTCTTTATTTTATATTCACTGATTTTGCATTATCCTGGGCAGTTTCATTTGGTTATTTGATCACAAATAAATACTATTCAGTTGACCCACCATCATGAACGTTTCCAAAATACATCAATATTTGGAAAATAAAGACCTATTCTTTACATTATCCTGCTTTCCTCTCTCTTTGCAGGTCCTAGCATTTACTTGTCAAATTGGAATCTCCACCCAACAAAAATTACCATATTGCACACGTTGGATTTTTAATTATTATTCTCCCTGGGTTTCCCTAAAAGAGATATGCTTTTCACACAATACGTATTTATAAAATAATAGTGTATTTATAGCATTTTATAAACAAATGTGTTGGGCAAAGTGAAGTGTACTTTTATGATCAGAAGAATCATCGTCCTCTTAAAAACTATACTAAGCTTGTACTATTCACCAAAATGCGAAAGGGGAGGTGTGGTAAAAATAAGACATTAGTCTCTTCACCATTCTAAGTCGACTATATATACATTTTTTGCTTAAAACTCAAACTTTTTGCTTAAAACTAGATCTATGTCATCCTATTGTGAATTGAATGAAATTAGCATGGCTCCAAGTTTTACTTAAATTAGGCAAGAAACCATGAAAGGGCTAATGACACGACTGTTAATGAGTAGTAACTCCAAACTATGAAGTAAGGCTATCAGCCCATATAAGATGGAAGATAATATATACGACATGGCAATCAGTGTTATTCTCGCTAAAAAATTCAGCCCTGCAGTACAGAGGAAAGAGTGCCAACTTCAAATCAAAAATCCTAGGTTCCTTCTGCTTCCAGTTCAGCACATAAGGAGCTTGAAAGTCACCTCTCTACCCTGATAACAAGTAAAAAACTGAATGAACTAAAAAACAACAACAACTTGTCTTAGACCTCTCAGAGGAGAGAGGTCACAGGACAAACTGCTGCCCCCAAAACTAGAGAGATAAACAGATGGATAAAGAGAATCACAACTTACCAAATCAGAAACCTATGAGGCCGAAAACCTCCTTAGAAACCATCAATTATAGCTTAAGCTATATGTATTGCTGGAGACTCAGTGTGGACAACCCCGAGAGTTCAGACACCAAGAGGACACAGTTATAGGGAGGCCTCAATACTTTGGTGAGTTTTACTTCCAGGAGCTCTACCAGGTTTTCGTATTGAATATCAGAGAACAATTCCCTCATGCTTCTGGCAGGGAGAGGGGAAGTGGACCAATTTGTTCAAAGACACAATCATCAAAACTCACACAGGAAGAAATGGACAATCTGAATGGGCTTATATTAAAGAAATTAAATCAATAATTAATAACCTTCCCAAACCAGAAGTTCTAGGCCCAGATGGGTACACTGGTGAATTATACCAAACATATAAGGAAGATACAACAATTCTCTACAATCTCTTTCTGAAAATAAAAGTAGAGGGAATATTTTCTGACTCATTCTATGAGAACAGCACTGTGCTAATACCAAAACCAGACAAAGATATTATAAGAAAACTACAGACAAATGTTTCTCGTAACATAGATGTAAATATCCTCAACAAAATATTAGCAATTCAAATCCAACAATGTATAAAAAGAACTGTATACCAGAACCAAGTGGGGTTTAGCCCATGTTTAAAAGGCTGGTTCAACATTTGAAAATTGATTAATGTAATCTATCACATTAACAGGCTAAAAAAGAAAAATCACATAATTATATCAATAGATGCAGAAAAAGCATTGGAAAAAATTCCAACACCCACTCATGATTTAAAAACAAACAAGCAAACAAAAATACCTCAGCAACCTAGAACTAAAAGGAAACTTCCTCACCTTGATAGAGAACATCTATAAAAACCTACCTAATATCATACCTAATGGTGAGCTTTCCTGCTAAGATCAGGAACAAGACAAGGACATCTCCTCTCAACACTGCTTTTCAACATCATTCTGAAAGTTGTAGCTAATACAATGAGACAAGAAAAGGAAATAAAAGGTATACAGAGTGGGAAGGAAGAAATGAAACTATCTTTGTTCACAGACGACTTGATCATCATGCAGAAAAGCCCAAAGAGTTGACAAAAAAAAAAAAAAAAAAACCTCCTGGAACTAGTAAGAGATTATGGCAAGGTTGCAGAATACAAGGTTAATATACAAAAGTCAATCCCTTTCCTATATACCAGCAATGAACATATGGAATTTGAAATTAAAAACACATTACCATTTACATTAGCACTGAAAAAAAATTATATACTTAGGTATATATACAACAAAATACGTATAAGAGCTATATGAGGAAAACTACAAAATTCTAATGAAGGATAGCAAAAAAGACTAAATAACTGGAAAGAGATTTCCTATTCGTGAAAAGGAAGATTCAGAATCAAGATGTCAGTTATTCCCAACTTGATCTATAAATTCAATGCAATCCCAATCAAAATCATAACAAGCTATTTTGTGGTTGTGAACAAAATTATTCTAAAGCTTATAGAGAGAAGGAAAAGACCCAGAGTAGCCAACTCAGATAATAACAAAGTTGGAGAACTGACATTATTTCAATTTTAAGACTTACTATAAAGCTGCAGCAATCAAGACATTGTGGTATTGGCAAAAGAATAGACAAACAGACCAATGAAACAGAATAGAGAGCCCAGAAATAGACCCACATAAATACAATAAAATGATCTTTGACCAAAAAAAAAGTCAATACAATGGAACAAAGTCTTTTCAATAGTATGGAAACAATTGGACATAAACGTGCAAAAAACTGAAACTAGATACAATCTTACACCTTTCACAACAATGAATTCAAGATGGGTCATAGGCCTAAATGTAAAATGCAACACTATAAAACTCCTAGAAGGTAACAAAGGAGGAAACCTAGATGATCTCAGGGATGGCAATGACTTTTTAGATACAACACCATCCGCACAATCTGTGAAAGAAAGATTTGATAAGCTGGACTTCATGAAAATTAAAAACTTCAGCTCCACGAAAAACAACATCAAGAGAATGCGAAGACAAGCCACACAGACTGGGAGAAAATAGTTACAAAAGACATACCTAATAAAGGACTATTATCCAAAATCCACAAAAAACACTTTTAAAACTTAGCAATAAAAAAGGAACAGTCTGATTAAACATTGGGCAAAAGACCTGAACAGACACCTCACCAAAGATGACATACAGATGGCAAGCAAGCATAGGAAACAGTGTGCCATATACTATGTCATTAGGGAATTGCCTATTAAAACAGCAGTGACAAAGCATCATTCAGCTATTCGAATGGCCGAATTCTGGAACATCGATATCACCAAAGGCTGGCGAGAATATGCAGTGACAGCAATTCTCATTCATTGCTGGTGGGAATGCAAAATGGTACTGCCACTTTGGAAAACAATTTGGTAGTTTTTCATAAAATTCAACATACTCTTACTATCTGATCTGGCAGTCACACTCTTTGGTACTTACCCAAAGGAGTTGAAATTTATGTCCACACAAAGACCTTGCACACAGATGTTTACAACAACTAGATTCATAATTGCCAATGTTTGGAAGCAACCAGGATGTCCTTTAGTAAATAAATAAACTGTGGTCCATCCAAACAATGGAATATTATTCAACACTAAAAAGAGATGAGCTATCAAACTATGGAACGACACATAGGAAACTTAAAGGTAAATTACTTGGTGAAAGAAGCCGATCTGAAAAGACTGCATATCGAATGATTACAAGTTATGATATTTTGGAAAAGGAAAAAACTATGGAGATAGTGAAAATACTCATGGTTTCCAGGCCTTAGGGGAGAGTGAAAAATGAACAGGCAGAGCATGGAAGAGTTTTGGGGGCAGTGAAACTACTCTGTACAGTAGATACCACAATGGTGGACTCATACATTTGTCAAAACCAAAGAATGTACAACACCAAGAAATCGAATGAACTTGGAGTGACAACGATATATCAAGGTAGACTCATCAACTATAAAAAATGTACCACTTGGGTGTAACCAAGGATGGCTAGTGGAGGAGACAGTCCTTGTGTAAAGACAGGGGGTACATGGGAAATCTCGGTACTTTCTGTTCAATTTTGCTATGAACCTAAAGCTCTTCTAACAAGTAAAGTTTATTAATTACAAAGAACAAGACCTGGGTTTGAGTGCTGACTTTGCTACTGACGCATTAAGTTGCTCTGAGCTAGTCAACTTACGAGGCCTTGTGAACTGCTGCTACGAGTGGTATTTCCTTCCCAGGTCTGCCCGAGACTGCAGGGACACACCGGGGGTGAGGACACTGTGAAGTGCTATTGACCTGGGCTGTGGGCTTCTTACAGCAGCAACCAAACTGTTGCTCATCATTTTCCACTGAGCAAGCACTGGTGGTTGCAGATGTGGGAATACCTCATCCTTTTACGATCTTAAAGAAATTAGCACGAGCTCCAAGAAAATCCCAAACAAAAGATGACGAAACTGGATGTCAAGGAAGCAGCCGGCACCATAAACACGGTGAGAGCTTTGCTGGCACGCCTCCCTCCACGGCGCTGCCAAACGCTCTGGGTGAGGGGAAACAAACACAGGAGAGGAGGGGAGGCCATCCTATAACCTGCCTCTGGCCTCAAACAACAGACACCTTTGGAGAACCCCTCTTGCAGGATCCCACCAAATTTAAGGGCACACCCCATGCTACACGGCTTGGGGAAATACGAGGTATGGCCCAGGTCCTTCGGGATGAAGCATCCAGGTAACATTTATTGTTTTGGTTTTAAACATACTATTAAACAACATCATTCTTTAACTCTCTGGACAGAAACATAATCTTTAATGCCCTTCTAAACTTTTGTATGTTTGTTTGTTTTACATTTGTCTGGTTGTTTTCCAGACAATTTTTAATGAGCCTTAAAATGTTTCCGCTATGAAGAGATAGACAACTGTAAGGCTAGTGTTGCCAAAAGAGAAGGGAACAATGACTATTTTCCTTTATTTAAGTAAGTTTTGTCCCATTTCTGCCACCTTCCTTTATTATCCGAAGCAGGCTTTATAGAACCCACGTAAGGCTCAAGTATTCCTTGTTACAAAAAAAAAAAAAAGAGTGTAAATGGCATGCCAGGAAAAACAAGGAGGGGAACCCCAAATTGCCTTTGCTCACTGAGTTCACATCCCTTTGCCCCCCATTCAGGAAGGTGATGCTCCCTCAGACCTGGGCAAAGAGGCAGGTGTTCTCCTGGGCACTCCTTCTGGCCCTGGTCCAGGGCTTGGCACTGAGCAGGCCCAACCTGGATGTGTTCTGGGCCCCAGTCTCTCATGCTCAGCAGTGCTACCATTTAAAGGGGAAACACAGGTGAGTAGGGACCCTGGCCTTTCCCTCAAATTCTTTACAATTAGATTTTTTTTAGGAAAGACCAGGGGACCTGGGTCTGCGTACATGGGGCCAGGGCACATTCAAAGTAGAAATGATGTCTCTGGAGCTTGTCAGCTAGAGAGCCTTCTACGTGTGGTGACAGTCAGAGAGAGAGGTTTCATCTGCATTTCTTAGATTTGAAGGCCGGGCTTTAAAATTTACAAAGTGATGCTCCAAACATCTTCTTCAGCATCACATTGACCCACTGAAATGGAAAGGATTCCATTTCACATTAGAAACTACATATGTGTATTTTAAAAAATACATTTATCTGTGTATTAGCTTGGGAACTCATTTAAACACTTTGAAACCATATACAAGTGGTATATTTTTCACTCTGCAGCTGGGCTGACGCTTCTTTCTATTTCCAGAGCATTGGGGAAAAGAAAAGTGTAATTCATTTGTGGGTCTCTTCAACCCAACAGTAGCCGGCATGACGACACCCCTGAACACAGCAGGGAATAGCTGAGTAGGTTACTCTGAGGATTCTACATATTTATAGGTTCTTGTAAAAATATTTCTTGCCCAAAACTTAAAGGTCTACTGACTCACTGACAGCTAAGAAAACACTGGAATATCAGTTAGATGGTAAACTGCCAATCCCAAGAAGAAGGAAGAAAGAAAGAGTCAGAGAAAAATGAAAGGGGGGGTGGGTGGAAAAAGAGAGAGAGAGAGAGAGAGAGAGAGAGAGAGAAGGGAGGAAAGGAGGAAGGTAGAGGGGGCAGAAAAAGTGGCATTAATCAGTACATGTTTCCAAGCATGGCAGCTGAGGCCAGTTTTCTGACGGCTCCAAATCCAACAAATATTTATAGAGTACATACTATATACAAGGCATCCTGATTTTTAAAAAAATCAGCAACAAGGTAGTGTCTTCAAACCTTTACTAAATAAGATTAAATTAAAAAACCAAAACCTAAAACAAGCCACCCAAATATATAGACGTAAGCTTCTTACTAATAGTTATACACAGCATAGGTACAATATGGTGGTATACAAGCCCCCAGAGGATTAAAGCTCGAAATACACCAAACTGACCAGTTCAGCATTCCATTTTAAAATCCTATTTGAAAAAAATAAATAAATAAAGGTTGAAGGCATGGTGTATACCTGCCTCTCAATCTACCTACCTACCTTGGTTTCTTCCTTCCATGTATTTATGGTACATTCCCCTAGTCGACCTGTCGCTTTAACCTTAGACGCTAGTACTAGGGTGGAAATCTCACTGAAAAGTAGGTGCCACAGATCATTCCTCTTTCCACCACCACCCCTTCCCAGACCAAGCCTTCAGCATCTCTCAGCTGGACAACTGCAGGAGGCTTCCAACTGGTCTCCTCTTGCCCCTTAAAATTCACCCGCACGTAGTAGCCAGCATGACTTTCTGAAGCGTATCTGATCATGTCACTCACCTTGTTAAAATCCTCCAAACTGCACTGACAATAAAAGCCAGAGTCCTTATCATAACATCAAAGGCTCCACTTAACTGGCCCCAGTACAACCTCATCTGAACCTTTCCGCCTCCTTTACTATGTTCCAGCTTTTCTCTTCCTTAAATATACCAAACTTTTGCCATGTTAACATCCCTTGGTCCTCTGATTCCATCTTTCCCAGCTCCTTCCCAACAGTCCCCTTCTTTTTCTTCCTGGATCAGCTTAAATGTCACCGCTTCGAAGAGGCCTTCCCCAAACACCCTACCCAGTTCATCCATCCACTCATTTCCTATCACCTCCCCTTGCTCATTTTCTTCATAGCACGAATGACCATCTCAAGTCATTTTGTTACTTCTCTCCCCCCTGCTGGAATGTAGCACCATGAGGTCACACCGTGTCCTCAGCATCCAACACACGGCCTGCCTTAGGAAAAGCAATCAATAAACATTTGCTGAATCAATGAAGAAATCCACTTGTCGATTTCTTGAAGAAATTCACCCATGTTTCCTTGCAAGGCTGTGAACGTGAAGCAGGTGCTAAGGATTTAGACATGAAATAATACAGCCCTCAAAAGGCTCCAAGTCCAGTGGGGATACAGGTAAAACATGGCTATCCTACAGCCAGGAAATTGCCGCAATGGGGGTAGGTAAGATGGACAGTGGGGACAGGTGCCACAGAGGAGCTAAATGAGCTGCATATTGAGGGATGAACAGAGGATGAGGGCAGAGGCAGGGCTTGGTGAGGGTGGTCCAGCCAATAGGACCAGCAATTCCAGAGGCATAAAATTGGGCAGGGGCACGGTGAGTGTAGAGAGCATAAAGCGTGTCCTGTGGCTCAATTATAAAGTTCTAGACATTCATCTAAAAGAAATGGAGGTAGAAAACACACCTGTATCCCTGATGCTGGGTCCCTAGCACGTTGCAGAATGACCTTTACTAAGCAAGTGCTCATTAAATATGCTCATTGACCCATTCATTCTTATGCAAGAAGTGAGACAAAGTGGTAGATAAGAACAAGTTCATGTACAGCTTTATGTGCTAGAATCAAGTGTTTTATGTTATCCTATGGGGAAACAGAGACAACTAAATGGCTGTGAGTAGAGTTTTTCTATTGTTTTGATTTTGCCTTCGCTTTTCCTGGCAGGGAAGACCCCGGAAGGGGTTGAGATGAGGGAACAGTTTAGAAGTTCAGAGACAAGGGTACTATTACCATGACTTTAAAATATCCCTTGAAGCACATTATTTATGTCCACTCATAAAAATAAAATAAAATAATTGCAAAGTTTAGCCTTTTTTTTTTCCCCAGACCAAACCACAACTAGAAAAAACAATTCTATGTGTTCCCTCATCTGCTTCAAGAATGACAGGCGCATCTGAACTCCTTCCTTCCCCTTCCTAAAACATTCCAGTCTACAAAATTACTGAAAATGTTTTTCATTGGAAAATCAACATACAGCTAATTTATGTACGTGAGACAGAAGCTTACATTCTTTTTTTTAAAAATGAATACACTTTACTTTTTAGTGCAGTGTTAGATTTCCAGAAAAACGGGGCAGGAAGTATGGAGTCCCCGGATCACCCTTCTCTCCCCCCACAGGTCCTCCTATTTTTAACACGGAGCATTTGCATGCTACATGTGTTATCATTGATGGAAAACTACTGATAAATTTTTATTGACTACATCCATTGCACAGTTTCCATTCAGGTTTACTCTGTGTAAAGTCCTGTGGATTTTGACAAATGCATAATGGCTGGCACCGCCATTACAGCATCACACAGAAGAGTTGCGCTGCCCTAAAGATCCCTGGTGCTCTACTTACTTACTTGTCTTCTACTCCACTCCCAAGCCCCCGGCATCACTGATTTTTTTACTGTCTCCATAGTTTTGCCTTTTCCAGAATGTCATATAGATGGAAATAGACAGTACGTATGTAGACTTCTCTCACTGACTGCTTTCACTTAGCAATATATGCATTTAAGGCTCTCAGTGTCTTTTCATGGCTTGATAACTCATTTCTTTTTATTGCTGAATAATATTCCATGGTCTAGCTAGATCACGGTTTGTTTGAAGGACATCTTGATTTCTTCCAATTTTTAGAAATAATTAATGAAGCTGCTATAAAAATTCATGTGTAGGTTTTTGTGTGAGCATAAGTTTTTAATTCATTTGGGTAAACACCTAGGAGCATGACTGCTGGATCACATGGTAAGAGTACATTTAGATTTACAAATAACTGCCAAAGTGTCTTCCGAAGTGTCTACACCATTTTGCATCCCCACCAGCAATGAATGGGAGTTCCTGTTGCCCCACATCCTCGCCAGCATTAGGTGTTGTCAGTGTTTTGGATACTAGCCACTCTAATAGGTGTGTAGTGGGATCTCATTGTTTTAATTTGTTAGTTCCCTAAAGATATATGATGCTGAGCATCCTTGCTATGCTTCTTTGCCATTTGTATGTCATCTTTAACTAATGGGTCAAAGAAGAAATCAAAAGGTAAGTCAGAAAATACTTTGAAATGGAGGAAGGCCAAAACACAACATAACAATGTTGCAGTGAAAGCTGTGCTTAGAGGGAAAGTTATAGCTGAACCACCTGTACTAAAGAATTAGAATTAGAAGGAGGAAGAAGAGAAGGATGAGGAGGGGGAGGACAGGGAGCAGGAGGTTCTCAAATCAATAATCTAAACTTCCATCTTAGGAAACTAGAAAAAGACAAGCAAACTAAACCCAAAGCAAGCAGAAGGAAGGAAATAATAAAGATTAAAGCCAAAAATAAATGAAATAGAATACACGAAAATAGAGAAAATTATGAAACCAAAAATTGTTTCCTTGAAAAGATCAACAAAATTGATAAACCTTTAGGTAGAGTGACCAAGAAAAAAAGAAAAATGGCTCAAATTACCAAAATCAGGAGTGAAAGTGGACATTATTACTGACCTTACAGAAATAAAAGGGTTATAAGGAAATATTATAAACAACAGTATGCCAACAAATTAGATAATCTAGATGAAATGGGCAAATTCTTAGAAAAATACAATCTACCAAAACTGACTCAAGAATAAATAGATTATCTGAACCTATAACACATCAAGAGGTTGAATTATTAATTAAATCAGCTTATCTGATTTGCCAAATACTCCTCAGTATTTCCATTTCTAAGAATTCTTCTTTGGTCAGTTGGGAAGATTTGTAAGAAGATTTGTGATGTAAAATGTTTTGCCCTTCTAGATAGTTATGTAGTCATCAAAATTGAGTGTTATACTGTTTCTATTTGTTATAACATTTGGTTATTTTGTCCCCCCCCCAAAAAAAAAAAAAAAAAAAAAAAACCAACAAGAATTTGTAATTCTCTCTCAGGTTTCAGGACCTGAAAGAATTCCGGTTGATCTAATGCTTAATCTTCATAAAATCATTACGATGGTGGCATTGGGGATCAAACCTGCAAGAAAATTCCAGCTCTTCTGCTTACACTTGCCTGTGGGACATAGGATAAGTGTCTGAGAATCCATTTGCTCATTCTACGGAATACTATAGGAATAATATTGCTTTCTTCTAGTATTACAAAGAATAATTGGGTTAGTATCTAAAAATGTGTAACCTAACAATCAATGTAGCAGATATTTATCAGCTATTATATACCCAGTACTATGCCAGGGGATACAATTGAAAGCAAAACATGGCTCCTTCATGGAGGCAAGAGAATTGTTGCGAAGATACTTTCAATCATAATTCGTCTTTTCTTCATTTCTGTGCTTAATGTTGGATTAAATTTTTTTAAATTAATAAGACAATCAGTCAATTGGCCTACCTATCATTGTGGTTAACAGTGAAAATGATTGACGATTTTTTACAGGTGGCAAAATGCAGGTTGATAAGATTTTTATCCTCTCTTTAGAGAGGCTCTGTAGGTGTCTCTTGAGAATGGAGAGTGGAGAAAAATCACTATAGAAGTTTGGTTAAAATACTAACTTTTTGTACATAATGAAAGGAATGAAATACGTAGGACTTATATATTTCCTAACAAATTATAAGTACTGAATGAGGGTTGTAGAACTCAAATCTTTATGAACCATCTTGAAAATCATTCAACAATACATTCTGCAGCAAAGCAATGAGACTATAGGGACAAGGAACATTGGCACCTAAAGAATAAGGATTAAGAAGTGGTAACAGGGTAGGGGACAGACACCTTCTAAATGAAGTGTGACCTGTAGCAGAGCTCAAGGGTGCAGAAGATATGGCAAGATCTTTATGACCAGAGAAAATTTAAAGCACCTTCTACCACTGGGGAAAGTAATGCTTATGGTAAGTAGCAAAGGACAGTCTGGGTGAAGAGCTTTCACCAATCCCACAGACAAAGGCAAGGAAAAGAATAAAATCCATTGGAATATCCCAATTTCAATCTGATGACAACTTCAGGCCAGAAGAGGAAATGCTTTCCTTAGAAGACTCCCAGATTCCTGAGCTGGCACTTGCCCTAACTCTGAACTATATATAGCACCATCTAGTGAAATAACTTACAATATTTAAATTTTTAAAAACCAAGAAATAGTTAAAAACATAAATCAATGAAGATGTAGGGTTTTTAAAAGGATGACCTGGAGAAAAATTTGCCTCTGATCTTACCTGAAATATATTTTTAAACTCTTAAATAATATTAGGATGCTTTGAATTAAATCATTTTCTACAGTGATCAGTCCAAGGTGTTGGCTTGGCTATATTATAGGGAGAAACATGTTAGAGTAAAGGGAGAGGGACAAAGACTGGCCGTGGAGGTGAGAACTGGGGCTACGCCAGGGGCCGAGGAATTCCTAACTGAGAAGAGAAGGCACAGTGAGGGGCGGGAGCCAGCTAGCACCACGAGAAAGCCAATTGTGTGCATCTCTTCCCAACTTCTTTTTGTTTGCTTGTTTGAGGTGACATTGGTTTATAATATTAGGTAAGTTTCACATGTGCAACATTATAATTCGACATCTGTATATACTACATCGCGCTCACCACCGAGAGTCTAGTTTTCATCAGTGACCATACCATTGCCCCTTTAACTAGTTTTGCTCTCCCTCCACCCTCCTTCCCCTCTGGTAATTCTTCCCAGCTTCTTGCTCCGTGATGTCCTATTTGTAACTTGAAATAGGCCGTGGTCAGAGTACTTACACAATAGGAATTGGCAGATGGTACAAATGCAAGGCTATCCATCCCCAGAGAGCACACCACTTTAAAACTTCTCAGCACACCACTGGAACATACCAATCTCCCAAATGACCACAGTCCTTATGGATGGAGTCCAGGAAGAAAGACTAGTGGTGGCCAGGGTCCCGCTGGCCAAACAAATACGAGTCTAAATGGTGTATGGTGGCTGTGCTAACTAGTGGCTCATAAGCCCTTGTCAAAAATGTCCAAATTACTGGAACTTACAAAAAGCAAAGCAGTTCAAGCAACTTTATCTTTCAACAAGAACTTGAAAATGCCTCTAGCACCTTTGAGAAGCGATAAAGCAGGTGCTAATTTGCATACTGAGTGCAGGAAAAGGCTTGGAGATAATAGAGCCAGAGTCTGGACTGGCTTGACTTTCATTATGGGAGTAGCCTCGGGCAACTTAGACCTTGGGCTGGTTCTCCAACCACTAAAAGGTGACCAATGGGGTTTTCTGTCATTAATTAATGGAACCCTTTTTACAAATGACCTCTTATGTACATTCCCAGCACTCTCAAGTAAGCTTTCCAGTGTCATTTAAAAGGCCAGTGCCTCTGGAAGACCCCCAAGCTCCTCTGAAGACCTCAGGACCGTGTGAAAGCCACCGAATTAGGATGTTCCCAAGAGTCCATTTTCCCTTCCAGCACTGATATTCTAAACAAGGAAATGGCTGACTCCCAGCTGTACTTCTCTCTACCTCACCCTCAATTACCTAGAGCACTGAGCCTACTCCCCTTGTACCCAATCTAAGGGGGTGGGGAAAATGGAGTCAGAAAGCTGCTTCTCTCCATAGAAGCCCCAGGGGCTTCTCTGCAGAAGGGTTTTCCGCTTGCAAATTGTTGATGCCAGATGGGTCTTTAAGTCAGAACTGTTGCTGACAGTGATCACATCTGAACACGATCTCTCTGTCCCATTTCAAACACGGCCCAGTGCTGGGATTCTGGGTGCACAGATGGGTTTCCTGTCCTGTTCTGAAGTGATCTCATCTTCTAGGAACATGGTTTGAAAACTGTAATTTTTATCAGGAGATGATGGGTTACATTTTCTTAAGCTTTTTAAAAATTATTCATAGTCGAAAACAGAAAAGATACTGGATAATTGCAGAGCTAAAATCTTCTTGGTGGGGAGCTTGTGGCTTTTTTTATATAAATGTGAGCATGATTCTAAGCGACCCACATTCATGCAGATAAAGGTAGTGTCTCCCTGACCCACAGAGTAGTTAGAGGCCCACAAGCTGACACCGGGTATCAATAGATACACATTTGGTGGTCCATGGGCCAACTCTCATCTCTTCAGAGTTAGAGAGTAATTTGGATGATTAGTTGCCAAACATTGGGAACTATCACATGCAAATTCAATTTTGTAGCTTTTCTTGGAGATAAGAAACAGAGCCTGCATTCCTGCCTCATAACCATCAGCTGGACGGAGAGCTGCCTTTCCCTGTTCTCCACCGTCCTCATGCCGTGTGCCCCCCCCCTTCCACAACACCCATTTGGTTACTTCCCTGCCCTCATGTGAGTTTGCGCTCACTGACTTAAGGCTGTGCCACCCTGAACTGCAAGAGACACTAGGGCTTTCAGAGGATAATGAATACAATTCTTAGATACAATACATTGAGAGTTGCCCAGGCCTGAGCCCAACCTGGGCCCTGGGCCCCGTCCCATGGGCTAGGAATGCTCCTTGCAGGCAAGAGCTCACTCTCTCATGTGCAGACTGAAAACCTGGGCTGCCTTTGGAGACAAGATGGGGAGTTTGTGGTGAGCATATTTATTTCTGAACTTAATGACATGGAGAGCCACAAGCCTGACCACACTATCAATTTTTCATAAAAAAGAAAAAGGAGACAGGCTATTGAGTCAAATGTTCCAACAGCGCTGGGTCCAGGGAAACCTCGAGGATATTTATAGCTTGGGTATACATACAGGAATGCCTTGCTCGGTGAAGAAAAGCACTAAAGGCCACCATCACTGAACACTTGTTTTGCACTCTTTCCATCCTCGCACTCTCCTAGGAGGGTGTTATATTGACAGGTGAGGAATTGAAAGCTCAGAGAGGCTGTCTCACCGTAAGTCACACAGAGTACTCCTTAACTGAACCAGCACTCACTGCACCGGCTGACTGCAAACCTGTTGTTTTCCTACTTTCCACGCGGTCATTTCATATTTTAAAGTGGTCCTTTGTACTCGCCAATGCGATTTCTTAAAGAGTATTTCCCTTTAGCCTTGTTACAAGTTTATGAGGTGGAGGAACTATTATCCACGTTTTACACATGAAGAGCTGAGACACAAAGGATGTAAGTCTTAGTCACTAAGAACTAGTACCCAGGTTTGCTGACTTCTGCTCAAGTATTCTCCCCATTTCATCAGACTGAAAATTTACTTTGGACTGAGTATCTGTGTCTTCCTACTCAGATGCTAAATGTTAAAGAGTTGTAAAGTCTTTATATTATAGAAACAGTTTGCATTTCTTTTAATAAAGGATTTTTTGTTTTTGTCTTTTAATTTGTAAAGAGGGCTGAAAAATAAAGAAAACAAAACTTTCAGATTATTCTACTCATTAAAATAACATGCTTCTTTTAAAGTAGCCAGTAAAACTTCTCTGTAACTGAGCTCTATTTATAATAGAGACGAATTTAGTCTTTTGTGGCAAAGGCAGTTGACAAGGAAAATAGGCCTGGGTAAAATACTTTTTTGTTTTTCAAAATAGGACAACCCAGTTTAGAAGCAATAGAAGTTACCAAAGTGATGCCACAAGCTGAAATTCTTTTGTTTTGCTTTGTTTTTCAATGGTGGTAATGGGGTGAGAGATCAGTGGTTTAAACAGATTTGACTTTTAGTGTCAGAGAATATATTTTCTTTATCTGCATATGGTTTTACAGGTGAGACATTTCCACAAATAGGGATGTAAGAAAAGGCAAACCTGAACACTACAGAAAGGGAATAGGTTGTTATAATATTCTGGAGAACACAATCTCCCTGCATTCAGTCATGCCAGGGGAGCATCTTATAATTTGCCTTACAGTGAATTCGTATTATTTCCCCAAATGGGAAGGAGCCATCTGTTCCACCCTCATATACACATGCCACTTTCTTCCCTCATGACAAGCCTCAGACAGCAGACGCCTGTAAGTCCAAATCCAATTCATTCTATAAAAGGAACAGACTCTTATTCCCCACATTTGATATGAAGGCAGGGCTGTGAAATCCTTTCAAGAGGGAGGCACAAGTTGGGGTGGGCGGCTAACGGCCTTGGAGGATGTGGGGACCCGCGAAGCAGGAAGACTAGAGGGTGGCAATGTCAGGGATTCCAGCAGATGGAGGGCAGCAACCCTGTGCTAGAAAGACGGGTGAGAACAGGATGAAAATCCATTTGGAAGAGTCTTACAAGGATAGTCACTGAAACATGGAATTGGTAGGCTTGGGCATGGATTCACAGTAAGTTCCAGAATATTGAGCTCCAATGTCTTAAAGCTAGTCTATCCTTTTCTCCTTGTCCTAAAGGTACAGCTAGGTTGATGCTTCAGGAAGAATTCAAGAAGCAACCAACTGCAGTAAAGGAGGGGCTGTGGGGCTAGGAAACCGGGCAGGTTGTTGTACTGCAACCAATTCATGAAGGACCAAAAGGCGCTGTCCCCATGAGCTGGCCTGGCAAGGACATTGGCTCTGCAGTCGGTGGGGGAGCAGATTCACCAGAAGAGCACTGATGCCCATGTCACGACAGCTAGCACTCATTGAACACATGACAGGGGCCGGGAATGGTTCCAAACCCCTCACCTGTAATCACTAGATCTTTGCCCTGGAAGTACTACTATTATCCCACTTCTCAGGCACAAAGAAAGTACGTCCCTGGCTTCAGAGCTAGGTCACAGAACTAGGAAGTGGCAGAGGTGGCGGGGAGTCCATGACAGTAGAAGAACCAGCCTCCTAGAGATGTCCACATCCCAGTTCTCAGAACCTATGCATATGGTACCGTACATGACAAAAGGGACTTTGCTGATGGGATTAAGTTAAGGGTCTTGAAATGGGAAGATTAACTGGATTATCCAAGTGGCCCGATGTAGTCACAAGGGTCCTTAAAAGAAGGAAGCAGGAAGGTCAGAGTCAGTAATAGGAGATGTGGTGTGGGAAGCAAGGACTTGGAGTGATACAAAGGATGGGCCTTGAGCCAAGGAAATGCAGGGGGCCTCTAGAAGCTGACAAGACACGGAAACAGATTCTCCCTGAAACCTTCAGAAAGAATGCAGCCCTAACGACACCTTGACTTTAGACATCTCACCTTCAGAACTGCAAGAGAATAAAATATGCGTTATTTTAAGCCCCTAAATGTATAACTTGTTACAGCAGCGATAGGAAACAGGCAGCCTGACTCCAGAGACTGTTTTCTTAAATATTCAATTATATCATCTTTCCAACGTTAGATGTCAAGATTCCTAGAAAAGATTCCATAAAAGCAGTTTCAGGTTGGCTTTAGTGTTTTCCTTGTTTTGTCCCATAGCACTCGTGTACGTGGGACTTTCATTACTACTTTAGATGATTACCATGCATACAAACCTGATATTCGGCTCATACACACTGGCACGGCAGTAACCATTGCTAAAATGTTGTACGTTGCCTGTCAGTTCATAAATAGCCCCTGAGATCCTCCCTGCTGTTCTAGACCCCTTGGTTTCTCTCTTGGGACCTCCCAGACCTTCCCACAATCCAGCACCTGAAGGGTAAAGCCTGACAGGGAGGGCTCCTCCCCGACCCAGACCTAAGTCTGCAGCCTGCCTCCATTCTAATGCTCAGGGGTCACGCCAAAGCAGATGTTTAACACTCTGAGCATAACTCCCAAATATATGCACACTGACTAACAATTTAGGATACCCTAGAAGCTCCCAAAGAATTTTTACTTATGACTAGGGTTTCAGAATTTTTTTTTCAACGAAAGCAAATTATGACAGAATTCTAAGCAGCATCTAGTGTAACTAGCTTTATTAAAATGACTTTCTATGGAGTGCAACACTGAAACTCCAAAAAGCCCAGACCTAGGCCTCTAGCCTCTGTACTCAACCACGATGGCCTCAACTGAGAAGAAGCCACTCCCAACAAACCGTATCAGTGAATACCTCCAAGGTTTGACTTTAGCGTGTGTCCCTTTTTCAAGTGAAACTATGTGGGCGTGAAATCCCTTATCCTGTCCTTTTAACTAGGACAAGAAAACTTTAGCATCAGATAAGTAAATTCTGTGTGAAGTATTATGAAATGTCTTTAATTGCTTTTTCTCTGACATCTCTGGCTTCACTGAAAAGGAATTTCACTGTCTATTGATGCCTCATATTCTTAGTGTCCTCTGAATGATAGAATTGGGTGAATCAGTGTTTTCCTTAAAAGATGCATCATGCTAGGTGATAGTCTAAAACATTGCTCTACTGATAATCCCACCCTGTGGAAAGAACCTTTTAAAGAAAACTGTTAAGGGAACACGTCCTTATTCCTTATTCTCCGACAGATGTACCATGGTGTGCTGGGCACACTGGGCATCCGTGGGCTGCCTGGTCAACAGAATGGAACACCATACTTTGGGGTCATATCCGCCTCAGGCCACCACTAGCTCTACCACTACCAACGGTGTGACCTTCACAAGTTAGCCGACCTCTGAAATCTCTCACTAGAAAATGAGGAGAAGCATCCCTTCCTTGCACACTGGTTGTAAGAACGAAATGAGGTATGTACTCACATGCCTACCATAATACCAGTGACTAATACCTATGGAACCCTGTCAGTTCCCTTCTCATCTCCCCCGTTAGACACCAGGCTTCTTGCCCAGTACTGTCCAGATTGTTAAACAATATTCTCAAATGATAAAATATCAAGTCATGCTAAGCGTGTTTTACTGCATCAGACCAAGCAGGAGGCAAAAGGGCAAACGCCACGCATGTGCCTTAGGACTTAAAACAATGTCTCATGAACCCAGAGCAAGACACAAGCATATTCTGCCTCTAAGAAAACGAGAACTATGCAAAAATTCGAGGAGGAGATGAAGTCAAGTATGAGTAAAAACTCCCATAAGCGCCGACCAATAGCAATTCTGAAGGTAGAGACTGCCATCTTTTGATTGCCCAATAATCAACAATCCTGCTTCTCTATTAACATTTTGTAAATTTTCCATAAGTTTGAGACAGCAGAGTAGGTGGCCTAAGGTTGTCACTTTTGCCGCTTCTAAGCCAGCCATTCAGAAGACTGATCACAGATTCTGTTCCTTCCTTCCTTCCTTTTTTCCAGGCACAGTGCAGGGATAAGATGAAAGAACTGCTGCTTTGCAAAAAGATGGGGAACTGGAACCCAGCCGTGACCCCCAAAATAGACATAGTGATACAGAGAATGTATTTTTCTACCCAATAGCCCAAGGGAGAACCTCTTCAATTAAAAACACTTTTGATACAAAGCCAGACTGTCCAAGATGACCGCCTAAAAATATACGAAAATCTAGGAAAAACAAGCTCTCCATCCTTGAGGGAATGTCAATGGAAAATAGTTGCTCGGCTTTTCCAGTTCCCAGTAATAAAAGAAAAATAGGCTCCCCATTATAAGCCCAGAGCTGGAGGGGTCGTCATCTGGTTCTGAGCCAGCCTCAGGATTTTCTGAGTGTGTTACAAATTACAGGAACAAAATGTGGACTTTTCACTCTCGCCATGTTTCATGAGTCCAGACAACTTATTATTAGGTTTACTTCCTAGTAGGCTAGAATTGAAAAAGATGTCTCCATGTATGGGTAATGTGTGCACAGTTTTAAAGCACATACATTCTTCTATTGAGTAGCAATCATACAATGCACGTAGACTTTAAATGAAAGAATCAAGAAAAATATAAACAAAAACAAATAAGGCATTAATCCTTTCATTCATCAAACATTGGTAAAAATGCTTAAATATTTATATTCTTGTCAAAATCTGTGATTTTAAAAAAGAGGGCCTGGGTAGAAAGCATTAATCCCATAATGTAATCTATGTACATATTCTGCATTTATTTAGCTTCCTCATAGAGGTGTGTTCATGTGAGAGCTCTAATTTAATATAATGCCCCAAGCTATTAAGATTGCTATATAAAAATAACTGTGAAAAAGGTTTCTGTCCCTTTAGGTTTAGTTAGTTGTGTATTACTTTTCTCTGCTAGCTGACTGTGAAGTCTTTTGAAGACAGGGCCATATCTTATTCATCTTTGAATCTTTGTCCCAACAGTATACAACATATAGGAGATGTTCAATAAATTTTGTTGGAGAAATTCCTCTTTTGTGAGCTGCAGTTGAAGGCATTTTCCATTATGTTTTTCATGGACTCGTATAAATATCTAAGTAATAAATTCCTCTTTGAGCTTAATGCTAGGGGGTGAAATGTCTCCTGTGATGTTCTCTCTTGTTTTTCCAAGTTTTACTGAGATATAATTAATATAGATCACTGTATGAGTTTCAGGTGTACAGCATAAATTAGGCTTAACTTACCTGTATTGTGAAATGACTACCACGATAAGTTTCAATAACATCTATCATCTCATACAGGTACAATAAAAAGAAATGGAAAAAAAGAAAAAAAATTCTCCTCATCATGCGAACGCTTAGGATTTACTCTCGTAACAAGTTTCGTATGTATCACACAGCGGCGGTAACTACAGCCATTGTGCTGTACGCTACACCCCCAGCACTTGTACCTTTTGTCTGAGAGTTAGTCCTCTACCAACATAGTAAGAACAATATAAACGCATCATGTTTCTCTTTTCTACCTGGATCCCAGGCAGCTCAAAGTCAAGTTTTAAGTTAAATTATAGTCACTTTTCTTAGCTTACTATTTCTGATACAACACTTTCCCTCATTACTTTCTCTTTTACCTGCCTCCTTGTGTTTATCCTTGTTTGACGTAAGCTTCATTTTAAGCTGTCTCACGTCCCTGTTGGAAGTAAATAGCAAGTTAAAAAAATAATAAATGAATAAAAAACCAACAATAGAAGCATGTTTCTTCCCAACCATTTCTTATATATGCTGCAGAAATCTTCTCAAGATGCTTTTATGCTCCATCCGTGATCATTCAATGTGTTTCGACAGAAATGAGCAGAGCAAACACAGCGTGACATGAAGGAAAGACGACTGCACTGGGAAACCAGAAGCACTGGCTAAAGTTCAACCTCTGCCCCTCACTCGCGGTGTGACCTTGACTAAGACACTTAAATTCCTGAGCACCAGTTTCCTCATCTCAGAAAGGGAGTGCATTCATTCTGTCAACAGACATTTATTGAGTCCTTACTACGTGACAAGGACAGTGTCACGTTAATAAGACAAGATCCACACAATCAAGTTAGTTGCACGGTCCAGGAAGAGGGACAGAAAAGCACTCAGATCATGAGAGTAAAATATGATCATTCCTACACTACATAAAGAGTACAAAAAAAGCACAGAAGGAAGACATCTAAATCAGACTGGAGGCTTCCAGAGGATTTGAAAAGAGGTGGCAGTTGCATTGATTTTTAAAGTTGATTGAATGGGAATTAACTAGATGAAAAATGGAACAGAGAAGGGGGAAGAGGACATTCCAGGACTCAGGAAGCGCACGTGTGAAATCACAAAGACACGAAACGGCATGACAAGTGTGGGGAACTACAAATTGTTGGAAGATAAGATGTGTCCCGTCTACCTCCCAGGGTGGTTTCAAGGATCAGTTGAGTGGATGTATACATTGAAAGTGCTTTGTAAACTGTAAAGCACCACATACATGTTCAAATGTAAGAGATTATTATTAGACACTCATTTTTTCTCCCTCCAAATTGGAAACATTTGCTGAAGTAAACATTGCTGATGCATTAGTTGTCAAGATGGTGTATTATATTTGGAAAACATTTGCCAATGCCTGTTCAGTTTTTAAATTCCCAGTCACATGTGTTTTTTGTTTGAGAAAATACATCAAGTAATAATGGATTTATTGTTAATTGTGCAACATTGGAGTTTCAAGGTTTAAGTAATGTCTCTTCCCTGTTAACTTTATTCCATGTCGACTGTAGAGTTTGCAGTCATTTATTTATTAATTAAAACTGATCATTGAACACGATTACCACCTTGTAGTGATCAAATTTTATCAAGAGGATATTCAAGATTCTTGAACAAGTGTGCCAATAAAAACAAATTCCTTCTAAGCAAAGGAGGAAAAGAAGTGTGGTTACATTCACTTAAAACAGCTTCCTAAAGAGGTCCAACAGAGCTCAGATCCAAATACTTATCTCCCTATTCAACACTTCAAGAACCAAACACTTCCTTCTTAGGGACATTTTTCCATGATTAGAGAAATCAACAAAAAAGCATTCTGGGTAGAAAAATGAGGACGGATAACTCTTGTTCAAAATTCTTGACATTCATACACTATCAGTCATTGGAAGGTTTGAATCACTGCATTTTAAAACTGCTTTTTCCCTTTTTCCCTCCTTCCTATAAGAAATCTCTGTAAGAGGAAGATCTGAGGAAAAGAAGTATAGCAGGATTTTTATTTTCATGTTGCCAGCAAGTCGTTTTAAGCTCTCAGGAAAAAAAATCATATCCTGCCCCTTCTTCTCCTTGCAAGAGAGAAATGTTTCAAGTCTTGGAAGGTCTGTGTTACTGGTGAAATCTTACACTGAGTCATGATTAATTAAGCCACTCATTAGCAATCTTGATTATCAGAGTCTCATACATCATGCTGATGAACTAAGTAATACATTCATTTATTTTTGTGTAGAGGAAAACTGAATCATAGCTCATCAAAGCTGGACAGGATCTGAAAGGTTATTCTGTAGGACATCTCATGTTAAGGAGGAGAAAACCTGAAGACAGTCAACTCATTGGCGTAAGGTCAGACAATGAATAAAGAGCACAGTGGACATGAGCAGCTGATGCTCTCATCCACCAAGGCCGTGTCTCTGAACACAAGGCCAAATCCAGAGAAAAGATGTGGGACTTGCAGTGGTGTAGGGGCAGTGGCTTCATGCTAGGGGTTCACCTGCTGCCATTTCAGTGCCACCACTTGAGGAGGCTGTCAAGTAGCTTGTGAGCACCAGGGCTCCAGGGGCCTCCTGGCAGACCAGAGAGCTGGCCCGGGATGTCCTTGAAGCAGGCAGCTCCTGCTAGGTGAGCTGAGTGGCTTCAGAGCTGTGGCAGAGCCCCCAGTTGTCAAGCCCGCTGTGCCTTGACAAGAGTGGTGGCTGAAACGCGGGACAAACTGACTTGCTTGAGAGACAAGCTGGGAAAACATGATTTGTTGTAGAATTCCTGTTAGTCCAGTCAGCTCCCATTCTCTTGTGAAACCGGATTTGTAGGCACATGCACTGGCCAATGAGTCAGCCCTTAAAAAGTCATTCATAATTTATGTATAAACAAGAATAGCTTTTGTTTCAGAGAATTTGGGAGGTTTTTGTAGCCTGCTTTCTTCCAGTACCATTTCTGAAGAGCTGTTCCTGTCTCAAGGCGGTTCCTATAGGCCTATAAATACTTTGATGTTCAGACATCTGGAACTTATATTTGGTGTTGACTAATGAGTATTATTATTTTATTATGTATTTATATATGATCTGAAAGAAATTTGAGGTTATATGCCACATAACTCTGTATACACACTGAACAATGACAAATTCTTTTTACCCATTACACTTATGATTTATTACTTGGGCAGAAGTTCTGAGTCATTCAATTGACATATAATTGTGTTTTGGAAGATAGTAATGGGATAGAGAGAATGTAAAATTGCCCCTAACATATATTGTTAAAATAATTTGTAAGTGGACAAAATGGACTCCAGAGATATTATTTTTCTCATTTTAAAAATATCAAAGGATAGCCAATATGGCAACAAACTCCAGTGTTCCTTTTGAATGAGTAAAAAAGAGCGTCTCTTAGAAATACATGTGGGTATGTTTGAAAGGGCAATAAACAATGCATAATGGATCTGACTTCAAAGAATGTCTATTGGAGAACCAGACCTATTTCAAAGTCAAATGCTCAATACCCAGCTTGCCTTGGTACCAATAAGCCACAGGTAAACACTAAGATCAAAGGGAAAGGTGGGTGTGTGGAGGGGCGTGTGATGACATTACTTTCTCCACAAAGCATTTTCCCCAAGGGACAGTGCGGAAGGCACCTTGGTAACAGCCTCTGTTGTATATTCAGGAATTTAGTTTAGAGGAGTGTCAGAGGTATTTCAGTCTGAAAGAATTGTAGCTCAGAGGCCATGAACAAAAGGCACAGTGAAGGTGGCATGCACTAGGGGAAGAGGGTACTTAGCTGGAAGGGGCTACATGGCGCCTTTACAGGCCACGCCAATCCAGGCCTGCGTGCTTTCTTCTCCCTCCCACGAGCAACATCAGTGTAAACTGCTTTGGCCCATCAGCAGGCAGTCTGGCCGTTCTGTGGAGGAAGGAACCCTGTGTGCAGGCAGGCAGGGCAGTTGCCAACAAAGGCCCATTGGAGTGTTTAAAAGCTCCAGCTTGCTGCTGAATCAAAGCATTTCCAGAGGCTGAAGCTGTGAACAGGATATGCCATCAACAGCGAGAGGAACTCTTTGCAACTCCCCTGGAGGATCCTTCAAATTGACTTATCTGCTTTGCTGACGGTCCCCAGTTTCAATACCCAGCACCCATTAAAAGTCATTACCCAGAGTTCTGTTAAATCATACAAAACTGCATTTGGGGACTTTGTCCAGGAGCTGGCTGACTCCATAGCAGTGAAAAATTCAAAAGGACCCAGAGGATCCCACAACAGAAATAAGGAGTCCTAAAAACAAAAAAATCAAAACTTGGTTTTAAGAATGTCTTAAAATGAAGCAATATTTCCAGTCCACACACACACACACACACACACACACTTCTTTTTAACAACTTCATTTTATTTTCCATGATACACAAATTAGAATATTGCTCAAGAACATAAACTTAAGAAGAAATGTTAGCCTTACTTTGAATAGATACAAAAACCTGAGATAAGGGGATAAGATTTTGGGGCTATGTTTAGATTGCATGAAAATTATCTGTCCTATATATTTTCAAATGTGTCACAATATTTTCCTTTGACTGTCTTCCTATATTTCTTGTCCAAAGGATTATGTGAGGATTAGTTGATTAGAAATAAACAAGAACTAGATATACTGAAAGTAAACAGAGTTACAGATGAGCAACACAAACCAAACTCATTAAAAATGATAGAAAATAGATGATGTCAGCCTCTGCCACTGACTGGTCTAGTATTTCCCCAAAAATGTTCTCTTCCTGTGCAGTTATTCCGGCCCCAGTGCCTAAGCGAGTACCAGCAAAGTAGGTCAATATATCAGCTAACCTTCCCTGTCACACCTCTCACTTGATTGCAGTCTGATGGCACCTGGAGTGAGGCCATGCTTCCAATTTGGGTTGAAAAGTTTGGGTTTCTAATGAAATTATAATTAAGTTCCAAGTCCCTCATTTCAGGGCACCCATCACTTTCAGTACCCATCAATCTAGATTAGCCCCAATGCAAAGGACTGTGTTTTCACTTCCTGTCATCTATAGGTGATCACATCGTTTTATCTGGTGGAGCTAGGATTGCCCAACACTAGGCCTCACCCCATCCAGTGAGACACCAGGAGCCTGCATGACTTTGCAGGTCATTTTTCACAGGACCTCATCCCGGTCCAGTTCCCCCAAACTTGAGGAGCTATTTTGCTGCTCCTCAGACTCATTCCTAAATGGTGGTCACTGACTGGATGCCCAGACCTTGGATGACCCAGAGGAGATGCTCCAGTCCCAACTGCTCCCCAAATAGCCTGGGATGCTGGACATCAGAGGTGTTCCTCCAGGACTGCTCACTGACCTCCCCAAAGCCAGTCATGCATCTGGGTTTACCGTCAGCCCTGGAGAATGTATCTTTGCCTCACCCTGGCTCCTTTCCATTCTCCACTGCCCGATGTTACCAAGCGTGACCCATAATGCATCAGGTCTGAGCCATCCTGAGCTGTGACGGTAAATTACCAGTGATGAAGGAACTAAGGCTTCCTTCTAACTATCTTCAACGCCCTCATTTTATTGCCAATAACGGTGATGAACAACATGTCAGTCAACCATTAACTCCTCAAAAAGGAATCTTTACTTTCAATGAGGAAAGAGAAAATTTTTATACAACCCACTTTGTGAACCTACTTCAAACAAAAGAATTGTAGAGGAAAAAAACAAACTGTCTGACCCAGAGTGGTGAGAAGATGCATTCATTTATCCATTCATTAAATATTTATTGAGTACCTACTACGTGCCAAATCTTAGGTGCTACAGATACAGAAGTAAAACATTCAAATGCTTGCTCTCATGGAGCTCACAGTCAGAAAACCACTAACTGCACGATCCTAACTAAGTCATTTTACCTTTCTGAGCTATGTTTTCCTCGCCCACAAAGTAAGAATTTTGGTCTAATGGGAAAGACGTTTCTTTCAACTTTAACACTCTGTGCATCTCTAAAAATGCTAATATGGGCAGATCACATATCATGTCTGAATGTATGTCAAGAAAAGATCGTAGATAAAATTCGATTTAACACCAACAATATTCAGTGAGAACCTACTGATTTAGAAATACAAAGATAAATGAATTACACACTCACAACCTCTTAGCACCTCAATATCTAGTGGGGAAGGCAAGCGTATGAAAGGAACTATATTTAACAAATTGGTTCTTGACAAACTATATTTCTTAATTATTACCAATTTGTACAATACACAAAAATACAAAAAAGATATAAAAATCAGCAGAAATCCAACCAGGCAGAGACTGTCACACTTAACAAGTTGGTGAACCTTCTTCCAGACATTTCTCTATGCATGTACACATAAATTCCATGTATTTCCTATAAATTGGAAAATACAGATACATATATTTTTAAATACTGCTTTTTCCCTAAAAATGCATGTCGTGGATCTACCTCTTTGGCAATAACTATGGGTTTATATTATCATTTTAATTGCTGTAAAATGTTCCCTTATTTGTCTGTAATTATAGAATACGTAATCAGCTTCCTGTTGATGGGCATTACATTCTTTTTCTATCTTAACAGGAATATCCTAATACTCACTTTTTTTGGTCTCCTGTGCCAATATCTCCTTCAAATAAGCTTAAATAAAAAATGTGGATCTCAATGTATATTTACATGTTATAGTTCGAAACATATCACCAAGCTACACTCTTAAAAGTTTGTGCCAATTCACAGCTTCAGCAACCACACAGGGAATTACATTATTTACCTACACTCTCATAATCTTTGAGCTTTTTACCTTTTTTCCCCTCAACCTGTTTAATATTTGCCATTCTGATAGGTGAGTTTTGTTTTCATTAGCTTTTCATAGACAATCAGCGATGTTGAAAATCTTCATACATATGTATTGGCTATTGGTATTTCTTCATTTGCGAATTGTCTGTTCATGTCCTTTGCCATTTCTTTTTTACTTATATAAACTTTTTGTCATGCATTGGTTAATAACTCTTTGTATATTAGAAATATTGCCCCTTGTGCTATCTATAGGTACTGCAAATATTTTTCCAGTGCACAGTTTCAAACGTTCATGATTGTTTTTAGCCACATAAAAGATTTTTTTAATTATTAAAAATTTCAAATATACACAAAAAGGGGAGACTAGAGAAAAAAAAGAGGTAAGTATAAATGAACTCCAGTGTGTGTCACCCAGCTTCCACAGCTAATTAATTCACAATCTTGTTTCAGTTTTAAATCCCCCTTCCTCCAACCCTTTTTTCTTTCGTAGCAAATCCCAGACATCCTATTATTTCATCTACAAATACTTGCATGTGTATTTCTAAAAAGTAATGGTCTTCAGAGGTTTTTTTCAATGTCATCCAATTTATAGTTTTCATTTATGGTTTCTGATTTTTGTGATATACTCAAGTCATTCTCAAGGCCAAATTATTTTTTAATGTCTTTATGATTTATTCAGGTATTATTATTGTTCTGTGTTTAACATTTAAATATTTGAACCATTTCAAAATTATTTTGGGACAAGAAACAAGATAGGACACAGCACGGTATCCCTATCACCCAATATCATTTATGTAAAATTTCCCCCAACTAATGTAAAAGCTACTTTTATTATATACAAAATTTTCCACATACCTAAGACTGCTTCTACAAGGATTCCCTAATCTATTGACTGGCTTCTCCATCAGTAATAACACATTGTTTTAATTTTTGTCACTCATTAAAATATTTTAATAACTGGTACAAGATTTCCTCATTAGACCTTTTCCCTAATTTTCTAGTTATTATATCTTTATTCATCCAAATTGATTTTTAAAATAATTTTACTCCATTCCCCAAAATCCTGTTGAGATTTTAATTCATAATTCACTGATATTATAGATTAATCTACGGAGAATCGATATTTTCTAAAGTTGAATTTTTCTAACCCAAAATAAGTGTGTCTCTTCATTTATTCAAATCTTCCTTCGTCAATCAGTAGTGTTCTCCAGGTTTCTTCATGTAGAGCCTATAATTTTCTTTAATTTTCTATAATTTTTTATAAGTAAGCTAGTTTATGCTTGCCTTCCTGTTATTACGATTCAAATGTTCGTTTAAGAATATTTTCTAATTGATTATTATTTATATATAAAGAGATCAATTATGTATACATATAATGCATATGTAATTTATGTAAGCACAATATATGTAATAAGTATATATTATAATATATAATACAGATTTTTCTATATAACATGTACATAGTTATATATAATATAATACATAAATATAATACATATATCATAATATATACTATATATTTATATAAATGTAATACATAAATGTAACATATTGTATATATTATTAAACATAATTAAAAATTATAATATTGCATAAATATTTATATAATATATATAACACACATATATTTTATAGTTAGTCACCGTGCCAACTAAAACTATTTGTAATTTTTCATCTCTTTCTGATTGTGATATTCTTGTCCTGACAGTATCATTAATAAGAAAGAGACCAGGGTTCAGAGTATTGTCAAGAGAGCAGACAACAGATGGACCAGGGAGGGGCACGGCAGCTGTAACTTTTTGGACACAGAACACCAGTCAGAAGTGTTCGCTCTGGCACACCAAGAAGCAGAGAGCCAGACAATGTAGGTCAAGGTGTATATAAAACCATACATTATCTACGAGGAAGAAAGAATTCAAAAAGCTTCTCGTAGTTCATTCCTTGCTTTAAAAATGTCAACAGTGAGGGCAGCACTGGAAATGTAGAAATAGCTTTGAGAGCCTGAGAGAGAGCAAAGGGAGACAGCCCTGGCGGTCTCTCCATGCTTCATAAATGAATTCTCCACAGTGGGCCCTCACTCAATGCCCGAGGTGAAGCAGGACTTCAGTGTACCCCACTGTGTTTGAGGTGACACACCAGTTCCAGAGCTGGAATAGACTTTAGAGCATCTCATTCAAACTCCTCGTTTTTCAGTGAAGGGAAATGAGGCTCAGAGAGAACAAGGGCTTGTTTGTGGTGAGAAGACTAGCTAGTGGCAGATGCAAGCTTTTCTGGATCTAGACTACCCGGGGCCTCCAGACATCAAGTCCAGAGTTCTGTTCCTTCTATGATGTTGCTTCAAGGGATTTGGATCTGAACTTTCTGGGGATTTTATTTTTTCTGGTTGACAAGAAAAAAAAATCTGAGATATTCTAAATTAAAATTACAGCAGCCAGAGAGTGAAAGAAAGAGACAGAACAGTTAGCCTATTAATAATAGCCGTGGACCATCCTTGACAAAAGACTGTTCATGTTCCTGTATGTTGGAATTTAGGATTAATTTCCAGGTGGCTACTTCCGAGATTATCCAAAAGAGATAACAGTCAGGCACCATAGAACCCCAGAAGCCTCGGCTTCCTATTTGCACATGAACTTTCCACTCTGCTGCCCACAGCCACTCCACAGAGGAACACTTGTTCCTCAGGGACTCTGTGTGTCTGTCCCAGAACTAGCCCAGTTTCAGCTTCTCCCATCCCCTTTGTCTACAGCTAATGTAAATCCTTTCAGAAAGGCTTAAATTAGCCTCCCCCATTTGATGTATTAAAAACGCTTGCAGGGGCCGCAGGTTGGCTCAGTTGGTTCGAGGGCAGTGCTCATAATACCAAGGTCACTGGTTCGATTCCTACATGGGCCAGTGAGCTCCGCCCTCCACAACTAGATTGAAAACAACGACTTGACTAGGAGCTGATGGGTCCTGGAAAAACATACTGTTCCCCAATATTCCTCAATAAAAATTAAAACAAACAAACAAACAAAACAAAACGCTCGCAAAACTCAGGGACTACGTACATGTTGTGCTTCCTAACTAGCCATGCTGCTAGCGGTTTAGACTCCATGTCCCAGACCTGTCTTTTTTTTCTCTTCTCTTCTCTTCTCTTCTCTTCTCTTCTCTTCTCTTCTCTTCTCTTCTCTTCTCTTCTCTTCTCTTCTCTCCCCTCCCTCCCTCCCTCCCTCCCTCCCTCCTTCCCTCCCTCCGTCCCTCCCTCCCCTCCCTCTCGTCTCTCCTTTCTTTTTTCTTTTTTTCCCTCCCAGCAATGACCTAACAAACCCTTTCTTTTAAAAACACTTTCAGCCATGGAAGTTAAATTTCTTTTATTTAACATAGCCTAGTGGGCTAGATTTTTCTGCTATATTTTAATATACACGGTCTTACGTATAAAGAACTTACTTTACTCTCTCTTTTACTTATGAACACTATTGGGAGCATTTGAAAGAAGTTGGTTTACAAGGCAAAATGCAATTTCAGAGATTTGCACATGACTTCTCTCTGTAGAGATGTAAACAAATGCAGAAGTTTGGTAGAATATGACCAGGAAGGCCAGTTTTATCATAGTGGAAACACCACTAAACAGTGACTTTCCTTAAATGATAGATGTCCTATTTTGTCACTTTAGAGTCATGTGCAAATCTTCCATTTGATGTGATTGAGACGGCTCTGTGTTATAGCATTCATTCTAGTACAACCACTGAACTTAATAAGTCTTTCATTCTTGTTTCATTTGTAATTATGCTGTGTTGCTGCCAGGTGAATGGAAGTACCTTGGTGATAGCCTGCTTGAAACTACCAGGTAATTTATTGATACAGTTAACTGAGAATGAGATCAATGGCATTTTACAGTAAAACATGTTGATTTTTTAAATAAACAAGAAGTTTTCATCCACTAATCTGATATGTCAAGAAATAGAAATACTGCACATTCAAAACAGCAATTATTCAGATTCCAGGGAATAAGCAAAAATAAAAGAACAGTAAAAATAAGTGTTCCCCGAATATCATGAATTTAAAGTAATAATACTCATACACTTTACTAAATGTATGCCTCTCGGAATGTATTAATCTTATTTTATAAACACTTCTAAAAATGGCACCAGCCTACCCCATGTCACATCAGAAAAAAAATTGATGGAGATCAGAGTGAAGAGAAAAATAAATAGCAGGTGATAATGTCAGAGAAGAAGATGATGAAGCCTGTTGATAAAAAGCACAGGACTCACAGAATTAAAGGGTCCGGGGGCAAAGAGGGCCACACATACAGTTGTGACGGCCTCACTGATGTACAATATTGCAAAATATGCGTAGTGAAACCCTGAGGCATGAGAAGGAGAAATCAACCGCATTTACTACATTGTCTTTAAGCCAGCATGGAATTAATTCACTTTTGATCATTTTCCATCAAATGATTATATTACAATTATTTTTCACTTTAAATTTAAGCATTTTCTGTAAAACTCTAAGCTGTTCATTTATTCATTCATTCAGATAAGTAACTTCAGTATTAAACAGTAGTATTTAAACATTATATTCCACTGGAACAAGATTTTAAGTAATACACTCTTAGATAGATTTTGCATTAATTTATAAATAGCTAAAAATAATGTTTAATCCAATACTGATTCTGTTGCATCATTTAAATAAAATTTATTTGACCACAAAACCTTTTTGTCAGGGAGCATCTCAGAAGTCAAATCTTCCTTTGAACACGTACGAGAAATGCTGCCCTGCTGCTCTATAAACTTTACAACACCGTATAAGAATTTAACAACCATCCCTGACTCAAAAACTGAATTCAGATTACAAACACATTCCATTTCAAAAACAAGATGGGGAACTGGTTCAACCCAGTGACCATAAAATATATTCTGGAGAGAAAAGAAGTAGGATTCTGTCAATGGAATTATTTCCTGCCTCTGCCTATATTAAATCAAACTTCCTGATTCAAAGTGAATAATGGATTAGTCGATTCCAAGCTAGTGAGTTTCTGATCAGCAGCAAGCAGGTATAGGCATCATGATATCTTACAAAGACACATTTCTAGTTTTTCTTAAATGGATCAGATTATCAATTTATTTTACAGATCACCCTTCGAGGCCTGGTTTCCAGCTATTTTATGCTCCTGTGGACATGGAACAAGGGCCCTGAGTCCTCAGGGAGCTATGATCTAAGCCCATAAAACATTTCTACAGGCTCGTGTTCCCACGGTCACATGACTGAAGAACACTAATTGGCCAGGTGTCTAAAGGTCTCTGTTAACTGTTAGGCTATTTCTCATTAAATCTTGGCGTGAGTGACCATTGGATGTTTCAGTGACTTCACTCACCTTATTGAATTCATTCATTCATTCACTCAACAGATAATATTGAGGGCCAACTATGAACTAGGCACTGCAGAATACCAACCAACAAAACGAGGCGAAAAAGAGCCGCTCATAGTTCTGGCGAAACATCCTCTAACCCTCAAGGGTACTGTGTATGCAGTACCCAGTACACCAACGCACTCAGTGGTCAGACACAAATCTGCTGAGGGGAACAGAACTAAGTAGAAACACTGCACCATGAAATACTCGTATGCACATGATGTGACTGCTTCCTAGAATCTCAAATCCATTGATGCTCTATGGATTGATTTAGAAGGACAGGTGCTCACAAGGGGTATGGAAGATAGGAATGAAATCTGATTTCTGTTCCCAAACTCAACTCCTGACTTCCTTTGATGTCTACTATCTCTAACATTTCTGCAAGGTAGTCACCTATCCCTAAAGAATAGTCTTCTACTCTTTAATATATGAAATATATTAAGGAATTATTGGCTTTTGTTTTCATTTTCAAAAAAAAAAATAAAAAGCATTTAAAAAAAAAAAGCTTAGCATGGATTTTGTGTGTATGCTGATTTTTGTAAAGTTATTGCCTTTGCTTGACGTTGTCACACAGAATTCGAGAGCTGGAAAAGATCTTTGATGAAATCTATCACGGTGGTGTTGGCAGTATTAACCACAGGTCCCCGGGGGCACCCTGCTTTAATATTTGACTATAATCCAAAAACATTTATTTAAAGAATGGGATCTCTAAGTATTTTTAAAAAGAGTTTGAAATCACTGAATTCTTCCAACTCCCTTGTGTTATGGATGAAGATACTGAAACTCAGAGAGAAACATAACATGCCAAAGATCCCACAGTGGGTAACAGTACCTGGTGTCAAATCAGTGCCTCCCCATTCCTTGTTGAAAGATAGTCCCGTAGGCCTTGCTGCCTCCAAGTAAGGAGTATGAATAACCAAGATCCTAAGGTTAAGACAGTATTTCGATCGACTGTGGCATGATGGAATTTCTGTCCCTTCCAGGATCTCTGTCATCCTCTGCTGTCTCCTTTCTAATGGCCCCTGGAGACGAGGACATCTGATGGCATCATAACACCTCAGCGTTTTACTCTGAGAAGGTATCAACATTACCAGGAAAGTCTGTCTGTAAAATCTCTACGTTAAAGAATGTGAGGGTCCATAGCTGTACCCGAGGATGGACCCAGGAAAGCATCAGGTTCTCTCCAGACTTGGCAGCGAAGGGCAGTGGTAAGACTGAGCCAAAACTCTGGTCGGGGGAGGCAAAAGTGATGAAAGGGAAGGATGCATGGGCATCAAAGTTAAAGGGACTTCTCGGTACCCACGTGAAGCAGGAGAGAGGTAATGGAATGTTTTGTTCTATCCTCTGGCCTCCAAGTGTGTTTACTACTGAGTTCAACACTGTACTACACAACCTTCCCGATCAAAAACCTTTATGTGAGTTTCTTTTAATTTTATAAACATGTGACTTACAAATGTTAACACCTAACTACCTATAACCTTTCAGGATGTACAAAAACACTGTATAATAACATTTAATCATTGTGTTCGTAACTAATGATTAATAATAAATGTCTGTGGTTGCGTCTGACTAAGGAGGTATATTCCTTTCTTACACAGAAAAAAGAAATGAAAACTGTCTTATATAATATAAGAAGGAAAATATTCAAGAGTGAACATCACAGGTAAGTCTATACCAGAAAGAAGGACCGGGGGCAATGTGAGAAAGTCCTTGTTTCTGTTTACTAGTCCTCTGAGAATTATCGATGCTTCTGCTTTGTCCTTTAGAGTTTTGAGAGCTAATAATTGTACCTGAGAATGGACTATTCTCTGGTTCCAGCCTCAGAGGCTCAGTCTCCCCATTCACTATCTCAGGTAACGCTGTGTTTATATCTGGATCTCTGCATCTAGGAAACATCCTGACTTTGTACTCTGTCAGTCTGCTTTAACCATGATCTTTTTCTACCCATCTCCTCTCTAGCTTTTTGATCCACTGATTTATGATCCTAACTTAATATTATTATTTTTTAATTTGCCTTAATTGGCCAGTGAAAGAATAATGAATACAACCGAAGTCAAGCTGGCAACGCCCAAGGTGATTCCACTGCCTTGTGTCCCAAGGACAACAGTAGTGGTTAAGAGGGTAGTTCTGGAATTCCATTCCTGGGTTCAATTCCTGGCTCTTCCAGTGGCAAGCTGTGTGATCTCATGCAAATCACTTAGCATCTCTATGCTTCTGTTTTCTCCTATGGAAAGTGGGGATAATGATTATAGTACTTCTTCACAGGGTTTTTGAACGGTTAAGTGAGAGAGTCGACATAAGGTGCTTAGAACAGCGACTAGCACACAGTAAGTACTCAGTGAACAGCTTTTATCAATTTTATGTTGTTGTGTGGATCAGAGGAGTAAACTCTTTTCTGATTCAAGTCTCAATAGGGAAGGGTGTAGCCATTGTTTCCTCTGGCTGACAGTTGGTGTAACATCCTCTAGCCTTCCTGAACACCCAGCGGCTTGTATCCCATGGCTGTTGACTCCTTTCTAATTCTGTCATTTTCTCTTTTTCTCCATCACCATCACTGTCACTATCATCTTCATCTTCAGCAACATCAGGACTGAGTACAGTGCAGAAAACCAAAGCCTGAAAGTTCCATTCACCCAAAATTCAATGAGAAGCTACAAGACAACAGGCAGTAGTAGATCAGGCATAGGGACAAACTTAAGAGTGAGAAGCACAGCCTGCCTGGAGAGAACCACAGTCTAGATAGTGGAGGAAACACAGTGGAGTCTCATTAGCTCGGATACCCACAAGGATTCCAGGAGAACAAGAGTCCTGAAATGCTGGGAGCGCAAGGACCAAATGTGAAGGTAACTGTGAGCCTTCAAACACCCACAAGACAGAGACAGCAATAGGACTCCTTCTCAGGGCCCTCAGTGCATCTTGCTCAGCATGGGCCACACTGGAGACTTGGGACAAAATGAAAGGACTGGATGTGGGACTGTGAGCCACAGCCAAATTCCTAAGAAGTGAGCCAGTGGCATCCAAAGGCCAGTGGTTGAGAAATGCTTTCTTGGCCTATTCAAAAAGGTGGTAAAAGCCTGATGCTACAGCATCATTTTCAGCATCAGCATCTTGACTACAACTTATGATTCACTTACTCAAGCCAGACCCTGTAGTCAAAGACATGCTTCATACATAGGAACTAAAGAGATGGCTATTGTTTCTTCCACTTTGCAGATGAGAAGACTGAGCCTCTGAGGGTTTAGGTAAAGTGTCCAGGACACACAGCAACCCAGTCTCTCTAAAGAATGAAGACAGTTAACTGATGATACACACCCACACAGTCACCATAATTGGCATAAGGTTGGTAGCTGAGACAAAGTAAGTTATTTAATTACTTCTATTGCAATTCTGCTTTGTTTATATTATACTGAAAACTGCACATTGTCTCTGTTGTGTAGCTATGAGAAGTACTGTATGGTAAAGCATTAATCAGCTATTTATCTACCTTGCAGTATCTTCTCTTTGCTCTAGGAGACCAAAATGAATTTCTTTTGTTCACTCCCTCCTATAAAAGAAACGTATTCAAAATTAGTTCCACTGGATAATTTTACGGTCCCTAGACTGGAAATAAATACTTCTATAGAATTTGCAACATCTATCATGATGTTTCACTATGGTAATCATACGTCAGCATTGGGTCCAACCCGGGCTCCATTCTTTTCTCTTTAGAGAAGTACATGTGTTCATTGGTCTCAGTGAGACATGCCTTTACTCTGAATATATTGCATCTTGTTGCATTAATCACTACATAGTTACAGAGAATGAAAATAATCAATTTCCTTAACGAAAAAGTTATAGTAAGACAAGAGATGCTCTATTCACCACTTTTCATTTGTCTTGGCTAATAGTAACAGCAATAATAATGATACTTTCAATTTAGACATTTCCTTTCTTCCAAGAAGTTCAAAGCTCTGGTATGTCTAGTATGTCATGAGAACAGACAGATGAGTAGTAGTGAACTTGGCAAGGAGAAACAGATGTTACTTGTGCCAAATTAAAATACAAAAAATGAGGCCATAATTTATTTGATGAATGCATTGTCTTTCTTAGGATGGACGCGGTGTGTTGTAAGAAGGAGGGGGGGAACATATAATTTAGATGCAGCCTCTCGTGTGTGAATCTTGGTTCTGTCATCATAAACCAGCTGGGGATTCACACTTAAGCAAATTTCAACCGTGCTAAATCTTAGGATTCTCACCTGTAATAGAGAAACAGTGAATATCTGTCTCGTATGATGATTATTAAGATAAAAGAGTTAAGTATGACACTATAAACAATGACGTCTTATAACACAAACGTTAAATTCTTGTTTTCTCATGAGGTTAGTAGAAAAAAATTTCAAGGAAGCTAACTGGCATGGATGCACACCACCCTCCACAATCCATGCTCAACTTTTTCCTCTCCAGTCCCTTCCCTGGCATCTGGCACCTGCTGGAATGCTCATCGATGTCCACTGAATTGGGATGGATTAAATCAAACCGAATTGATAGTCCTTTATACAGATTCCTAAAAACAATAGAGATGGTAATCTGATGTCTCCGGCATTAAAATTCTGGGATATCAGATTTGTAACCTACAAGACCAAAGGAAGTAGCCCCAAACTGACTCAAGAATAAGAAATTTGGAAGCTAAGACTTATTTAGGAAATCAATAGAACCCATGCTTTCAAATGCAGTTAAGTGAGAATTTTTAAATGTTTCTCACATATAGTTTATCATTTATAAAGAATCATGACAACTCTAAATAAATAGAAGTTGGTAACTATATTCCCATTCCCAAATAATTCCATGGACTATTAAAAGTAACTATCATCTTTTTGGAAAAACTAAGCTTTGTAACAGGATTTCAACAGGGATAAAAAGGCTCTCCTATCTCTTATCTAATGTGATCCTCATTAGAGTTCCCCATTTTATAGGTAAGGAAACAGTCAGAGATGGACAATGTGAATAGATCCTACGTGATGAAGTCAAGATTAAAAATCAGTTCTTCGTTGGTTGAAAGAGACAGCCACACTAGTTAAAAAAAAAAAAAAAAAAAAAAAAAAAAAACATGAAAGGACACTCAACTCGAAGCATTAGAAGAGAATAAATGAGGGATTGGCTTATATGACCCTATAAGGACAAAGAGAGTGACCTCACCATCACTGCCAGCAAAAACTGAACAGCACAGTCAGCTCTTTGAAGCTGATCTCCTTCCTTGGTGCCTAAAAGAAAGTCTGGATGTAGGGTTTGATGACTGTGGTTGGTGGTGGTGGTAAGTTGGATTTTCACTGGTTTCTTTCTTTTTTTTTTTTTTTTTTTTGCTTTCTTTCTTCCTTTCCTTTTCTTTATTTTTTTTTCTTTTTCTTTTTTTGGTTTTGGTTTTGTGGTTTGAATTGCCTTTCCTATAATTGAATCAACAATTATTTGACAAACTGACCATATTAATTAAGTGTTCTGCCCTCAAAAAGACATGATCTAAAAATACAAAAAGAGAGAACAGAAATAGGATACCGAATAATAGCATTACAATGAAAATATAACAATGGACATTTAAAAGGGACAGTGGGAAGGAAAAACTAAGGGCAATGGAATATATACATGTTGTACTTAAAACACATTCACAGCTCCTAGGAAGCTGAAAACAGACAATATTTTAAATACTTAATAACTTTTGCCTTTTTTACTTGTTTTTGTATTTTTCCTGGAAAACAACATAAAATGGAAAATAAATTTTAAATAATCACCCAAGATCCTAATATAAAAATTATTCCTTATTTTACTTTTAAGCCTTTCCAAACTACTTTCTGAAAGATTTCATATATTCTTTCCAAGTCCTTTATGAAGGAAGTAACTGCTTTCTGATTTATCTTTGCGTAAGTGCAGGCTTCCATAGAGTGGGTTTGTTCAGAATGAAATTTTGGCTGGCAGGAAATCTCTCCTGGGCTTCCCTGTGGCTTCTTGCACCTTTCTCTGTGTAATGTCACCCAAAGATCCAGACTAGGAGAAATGGCTCTCTCTTCCAAATACGCACTTATAAAAGCATACATATCACATGGACTGCTCTCCAAGACTCAACAACCTTGTTACAAAAATGTAAAACGTTCTTGTAATGAAAGCTACCACTCATTGAGAGCTTCTATTAGATACATTACTAAGAGCTGCATTCAATTGTTATTTTTATATAACCTTACAATAACCCTGTAATAGAGAAACAGTATTACTAGGTATTATTATTCCCATTTGACAGTGGGCTAAGTGACAGTGGACTAGGTATTATTATTATTCCCATTTGACAGTGGGCTAAATGAAAACTGAAAGAAGTTAAGTAACTAACCCACTATCAGAGAGCACACAAGTGTTGCAATCGGGATGCAAACCTAAGTCAGCCAAGTTCCAAAGCCTTTTTGGATGCGGCCACTGTTGCAGAAGCAATGAGCACAAAGTCGTGCTGCTGTCATCTGAAGTCAGGCCATCAGGGGCTAAAGTCCAACAGTCATTGGATGACAGTTTTCACTGGACTGGACTCGATCCAAGGAGAGAGCTGCATGAATCCTGAAGAATGGCGGATTGGCACGTACTCCAGGCTAGTCATCTACTTTGTTAATCACTTTTCCAACGTCACTCAAATGCCACTTCATTCTCTAATCTATTTATACCTTCCATTTTTATATTGAGAAGCTAAACTAAAATATGCTGTATCACCTTGCAGGGAGACAGTACGGAGTTGCATAAAGAATGTGAATTTAGGGGGAGCTTAGAAAGCCCTGAGTCCCAGTTTCATCTCTGCCTTGCACTAATTCTGTGGAAAGCAATAAAAATAACTTTACTTAGGCTATTTCATTTAATCTTCAACTACTCCATGATGTATTTATAGTCTCCTCACATAACAAACTAGGAAACTGAGGCCCAGGGACTCGCAGAGCTTGAATCCAGGCTTAATCACTCACTACCCTACATAAACCCGGGCAAGTTACTTAACCTTTTAAAGCAGGGGTGTCCAAACTGCCGCCCACGGGCCAACTGAGGCCCGCAATCCATTTTTAATTGGCCCGCAGCAAATTCCAAAAATATATTTAGTTTACTTAAATAAACCGGGTGAGGCAATACGTACTTCACCTCGAGTGAGTGGCCCGGCTGTTTGTGTATTTTACCGCATATGGCCCGTGGTGAAAAACGTTGAAAAAAGTTTGGACACCCCAGTTTTAAAGCCTCAGTTAATCATCTACACCCAACTTATAGGACTATTACAAACATACAGTCTAAGCTCGGCACCCAAAGGCTGCTTGTCGTACTCAGTTTGGCATCTTTTCTCAACCTCTAACAGAGTTACTTGAAATAGTAGGAATTTGGTTATGATTTAATTTAGCATCAAGGCATAGATTGCTTGATACACAGGTGGCATGGCATTGAAAGGATACGAAATTAGTGTTTGTTTAGATGAAGCCCTGAGGAAGCTGGAGAGCTGGTCAGATCTCTTGAAGGAGGAGCCACGTGGATGACGGGTCTCGTCTCTGCCCTCACTCTTCTCATCTGAGAGCTGAATTTTAACTGTGGACCGTTGGAGACGGGACAGAGGAGGTAAAAGATCTGTCCCCCTGCCACCACCTCCCTGCCATAAGCTCAAGTGTCAGGTCCCTCCATGGCATGACTATAATATGCTTTCTCCACCTCACGTAATACCCGGCCTTCCCTCAATAACGAATGTGTCATCCATTCCAGACCAATTGCTTCCAATGCCTAAAAAGTTACAAAAGCAAAAAAAAAAAAAAAAGCATCTTCATCTTTCAGACTTCCGTTGATTCCACCTCACTTACCTTCCACCATCTCCTCTTGTCAGTCTTACAGAGCCTCTTAGGCAGAGCTCAAATGGAATTTCCTTTCCTGACTGTCCTGGATTCTAATACAGTTAACTGGATTAACCCCGTGTAGTCAGCCTGGCACTACGGTGGAGGCTATGTATGCCCCATGCAATACACACACAGCCAGGGAAGTGCTGTCTTACGATTCCTCTCTGTACTCATGGCCAACAGCCACCGAGCCTAGCCCAAGAGACTTTTTCATATAGCTGAATGAGATGTGATCAGACCCATTTTCTTTAACCTCTGCAGTGAACCAGAGGTCAGGTTGTGTGCTCCCTGAGGAACTGCCTTTAGGTTCTCCATCCCTATAACCTCTGCCTTAAATATTAACAAACTCAACATGGCAATGGAAACTGGATTGGGTTAGAATTGTTTTACTAGTGAAAACCAGAAGATTAGTGATGAATCGTCCTTCTCAGTCACCATAGGACCAAAGCTTAGGATACACTGAGGGAGAACTCTGCCCTTAACCAGCCTGAAATGGGGAATGTCAACTGGGCTCTCCAGTCGCCATCGCTTTCCCTGATTCTCGGGCCAGGTTTCATTGGAAGTGTTGCGGGCTCTTCCTACTGACACCAAGGTGGGACATGGCCAGAACAGGCCACAATAACTAAGAGGCAAGCAGTGAGGTCCATTCAGCACCAGGCCCTGAAATCACAGTCCTGTTGTCAGCTCTGCTCTCCCAGTGCTTCTGTGACCTGCCTATGAAAGTACCAGATGCTTTGAAGGCAGAATTTTAACCACCAATACTGGAGTGTATGTATACCTGTCCCCTTCCCTTCTCCCTGCAGCAAGATTTAGAAAAAGTAATTGGTCGACTTCCATGGGTCAATTTGTATTAACAGAGGACCTGTTGTGTGCCTGGAGTCAGGCGCGTAGGAAACCATGCTCAGCAACACAAGCGCAGCCTGCACTGTAACGGCGGACAGCAGAGTGAAGTGTGTGAGCTCTGGAGCCAAACTGCGTGTCTGGTCTGATGGCCAAGGCTGCCACCTGTAAGTCACGTGACTTTGAATAAAGGGATCACTCTCTCTATGCCTCAGTTTCCTCATTTATAAAACGGGAATGATAATAATGGTATCTACCTCTTAGGGCTATTTTACATATTATATAACATATGTAAAGGTCCTGAGATCTAGTAAACGCTCGGCAAATTTGAGCCCTTGGTGTTGTAACTAGTGAGGGACACAAACATCAACCAAAATAGTCACAATTACATTGGAAACAAACATAACTGGTATGACAGTGAGACTGGACACCAAGGATACCTCGTCTAGCCTAACGGTCCAGGAAGGCTTCCCTGGGGAAATGAGCTGGGGGAAAGGTAGACTGGGATTGTTCGGGGCAGAAGCCCTGTGGTGAAGGATGCAGAGAACGTTCTAGAAACTGAAAAAGCAGTGAAGCTGGAGCACCATCAGCAAGAGTTGGAGAGCCTGATAAAAGGTGAAGTAAAGAGGTAAGCTCACGTGCCTCGACCAGGGACCGGTAACGTAATGGAGGAGCATGGCTGGGGGTTGAGGGAAAGGGTAAGAGGTGTTTTTAAAAGATATAGTCAAAATTACTCCAGCAGAAATAACATGAAACTTGCACCGATATCCAAAGAGCGTTTCCAGCAGGAGACTAATCTTTGCTATGTGCAATTGTATTTTTAAAAAGGTTAGAGAAAAAATTAACTGCGGAGGAGACGCCACCTCATACCCTCCCATCCTTCTTCCCCCCAACCTTAGCCCCAGCATGTCACCCCAGCAGCAGAGAAGGCTGCCAGAGAGACGTTTGCACTCAGAGCAGATGCTGTGAGTCATGAATAGTTACATGACACCAGAGGGGGTTGGGGGCTTCAAATTTCCAAGGGAAGTCATTATGGGAAAAGAAGGAGATGGCAAGGAGATGGGCATTTAGGAAAAGAGATGCTAGAAACCAGAGGCTCTACAGGAAGGAGGACAGCACATATTAGGAAGGAGAGAGCGCCCACATGGCATCCAAAGGGCAGACCAACCCTGGGAGTCCTCAAAGGAGGCATGGTTGGTCTAGGCAGCTATACTCCACTACACTTCGGGCTCGGCTTTCTACCGAGGACACTGGGTGGCTTAGATTTAATTCTATTCAGAGTATGTGAGTGTGCTTTAGGGAGCAGGAGAAAGGCAGGCACCAGCCTAAGGAGGAAACAGTCTGATGTCACTCTCCCATCCCTTCTTCAATGTGTTATGGGATGTTCCCTTTGAAGAACTGAGTTTCCTCCAGTATAAAATGAGGAATCTGGACCAGTTAAGTTCAAAAGACCTTTATGAAGATTCAGTTCCACGTGCAATTCTCGATTGGGCTCACTGCTCCCTTTCACTACCTTTTGTGTTTTAGACTCACAGATTGCCAGAGGTGGAAACCCCCTCATTTTACTCACAGTGGATATGAGGTGAACCAATATGCCAAGATTGGGGGTGAGGGAGACGAGAGATACATACTCCTAAATCAAGATGGATCAGCTGCAAAATTTGTCGGGCCCAAAGCAAAATGAAAACGTAGGGCTCCTTGTTCAAAAATTAAGACTTTCAAGATGGCAATACCAAAGCATTAACCCAAACACAGGGCCCTTTTGAGCGAAGTCCGTATTTCTTGATTCTTGACTGGGTTGCTGAGAAAGACCATCCAGATCCAACAATACTAAGTTAAAAGGGGTCAACACAAAGTCGTGCTGTGAGGTGAATCGCAGCACCGATAAAAGCAGATGAGCTGCTACCTGGAAAAGGCCAGGGTGTGAGAGTCTGGTTGACATGATGCTTGGTACAAGCCAAAGGCCTGACAAGACTGCCAAATAAAGCTAAACGTACCACATATTGGCTATATCAACAGAAGTATAAAGACCAGGACAAGGAAGGTGAAATTCCATTCTACACCAGGGTTGGGGGTGGGTTGCCAGGGGGAGACTATCCTCTGTTTTATGTTTTAAGCCCTTTAGTGTAAATGAGAAAGGATAACAAAGTGGAGGCTTGTAGGTAAGGATGGAGAAAGATCTCCAAGTGGCACCACCTGAGGAACAGTGGAGAGAGGAGGGAGAGATCTCTGCCTGAAGAAGAGCTGAGACACGGGAGTCATGGATGTGTTTGAAGGCTGTCATGTGGGAGCTGGATGCAGCATATTCAGTGTGGTTCTGGAAGTCAAGAGACGTGGGTAGGTGGAAAACAGGAAACCGGGACAGGCCCCGGTTACTGGAAGTGGAGGCAAATTGGGAGTTCTGCTGGGTGGGACCCCTGGATCCTCTTCCAAGTCCAAGAACGCCTCGGAATCAAACACATGAAAAGACAGTGGGTGTCTTCAGTCTTGAGGTGATCTATTTCACAACCAAAATCAACATATTCCCAAGATTTCATAACTTCAAGGATGGTAAGGGGGAGGGGAAGCGCCGGCATCTACAAAGAGTTAACTGGAAGAACACAGGTTGGACACTTGACAAACACCTTCCTGAGTGAAGAGGTGCCCAAGACACTGCTGCAGGCACATGATAGGTACCAGCCAGGATGAGGGCCAGAAGATTTTTGGCTGAACACCGAGTAAGTCATCCTTTTTACAATCATACAGTGCTTTTGTCAAGCCAGTCTGATTCCTCATTTGTTTTCTTTGGATGACTCCACCCTGCTGTGGGAAAATTAACTCTTTGGCACGTCCACAGGTAGACAACCATGGAGACTCCTACCCCCGGCAACATATCCTCGGGAGACCCACTAAGCCTATCGGGTTAAAAAAAAAAGGCCTTAAAGTCCAATTAGAGTCTAATGAGCTGTGCTAATTGAGATTATCCTTGCAAATTGGTGAAATTCTAATGAGTTGGCCTTAAATGGAACCTCCAGTCAATGTTTACCCTGGCTCTGCCCCAACGCATTTGTAAGACAAATGCAGTATCTCTGTCCTTGCCAGCCTCAGTGAAAATGGGGGATAACATTACTGGACGCCAGATAGTCAGGAGCATTAATCATCATTTTGGGCTGCTAAAACGCTTTAAGCTACTGATACAAAAATTGATACCGAACACAATGGGTGTTTTCTAGGAAGGAAGCATCCACCGTGTACCAGGCACTGAGCTAGGGGCATTTGGAACTCAGGGCAAACACAGATAGATACCTGCCTGATTTGATCAGAATTTCCAAACTCGATGTGTATGGAATAGCTCTGACTGGTGAAGCTGGTGGTCACATGCCTGTATCCTGAAAATTCTGGCTCCTACCTTGAGGAAGCAGAATTTTTAATGTAAAATATTCCCCAGATAAAAGAGGGGTAATCATTGTTGGTGAGCAGTCACAAACAGGGAAAATGCTCTTTCGTTCATTTTTAATAAATAAGACACTTAGTGGAAGAAACTTAAGAGGTAGAGTCAGAATTTGCCTAAGCCAGGCCCCAAAAGCTATCCTATTTCCACACCACAATACCTATAAGAAAACATAATGGCTCAACAAAGCTTTGTCTTTCCAGATTCTAGAAAGCTAGTAAGCTGGAAAAAAGAGAGCAGTCTCAAACGTTATTCTCAAGGCAGACTTTCTAGGATGGATCCAATTTGTCACTGCCAAAATAGTTTTAACAGCTGTCTCTCCTTGAAATAAACTTCCTTTTTAGTTATCTATTTTCTTACCATTCTCTTATTAGAAAATAATGCAGGATTCAGAGAAGATACCTATACAGACTTTTATTGAGCTTCGGAGTCTTCAAAAACAAAGCTCTGTCACATGAATATGCTAATTTTGCCTACCACCAATAATTATTACAACAATTAAACTAGAGTAAATGGCAGTGAGAGAGAAGCAAGGTTTGAAGAAAGAACGGAAGGCTTCAAATTAGAAGTGTCATCTATGCTGACCATAAAAGACAAGTAGAATTTCAGGAGGAAAGGGGTAGGGGCATTCCGAGCAGAGGGAGATGTGTGAACCAAATAAGAATCCAATGGGGTAAAGACGAACAATGGAGGAAAAGACAAGAAACATGAGTCCAGGCTCCTGAACAGCATGCTAGCAAGTTCGACCCACAATCAGTAAACACTGGCAAGTCGTGATTTTTGGTCAATGGACAAAACTATCAGATTGAGGCTTTAAAAAGATGAATCAGCATGCAAGTGCCCTGCGGCTTGAGATAAGAGTAGAGAGGTCTACAGACCAGATGTAAAACAAATCTGACCAGTCTCACCAGAACCAATTTTCTTCAAAATATTGCCATCATATAGAAATAATTGCCAAGATCAGAACAAAATTTTCGTAGTGAACAAACTGCTTTCGATTAACCTTGGAAAGTCTAAATAGTGGGTAATTTAGTATACGAGTATATTTTGGCACAGGAACCAGGACAGACATTTTAAGTTGCCATTACCGTAAATTCCTGGACCATAAAATTAATGAATATTACTGCTATAAAGGTGTTTTAGAAACTACCTCATCAAACCCTTTCATATGACATGTGGGGAAATCAAGTTCCAGAAAAGCCCAAGTTTACTTACTTGGGCTTGTGCAGTAAGTAAAAGATGGTGTGTGTGTTAATAATAGGGTCTACTAATGAATGAATAATGATCAGCCTCCTGTGCTCATCAGTCCAAAGACAGGGACAAGTCGTATGTTCTTCTTTACACGGGGCCATATAATGCAGTGGAGGCCAATGTTCAAATCCCAGATTCTCCACTTACCGTGTTTCCCCGAAAATAAGACCTAGCCGTACCATCAGCTCTAATGCATCTTTTGGAGCAAAAATTAATATGACCCAGTATTATATTATATTATATTATATTATATTATACTATACTATATTATATCAATTATATTATATTATATTGTATTATATTATATTATATTGACCGGGTCTTATATTAATTTTTGCTCCAAAAGACGCATTAGAGCTGATGGTTCGGCTAGGTCTTATTTTCGGGGAAACACGGTACTATCTGGGTGAGCAAATTACTATCTATACCTGTTTCCTTTTCTCTAGAAAGAGGGATAATAAGAAACCCTTCTTTAGAGGGTTGTTGTGAGGGATGAATGAGATAATTTATATCAGGTTCTTAGAACAGTGCCTACCACGGAGTAAGTGCTCCATAATGTCAGCCATTCTTAACTATAATCCAGGTGACAGATCTTAAAGGGTATATCAACCAATTGCCATATATTTGGAGAAGTTCAGCCAACCTGTTGGAGGTTTGGAAAATATTTCAGTAAAGAACAGCAAAGGGAATTAAGGCGTGGAAATGAGAAATACAGTAGAGAGAACATGCTAGTTGTCTTCAAAATTTGAAGTTGTATCATAGCAGAAAAGGGCACAGTATTTTTTCTGTTCTCACTACAGTAGGAACATCTAAGAACATTGGAAAATAGAGACAAATTGCTATTTATAGAAAGAAGAGCTTTTTAAAGCAGTGCTCTTACAGAACAGGAGTAGTTGATGAAACCATTAGGCAGTGTTCTATATGGACATGACTAAGCCCCAAAGTGGTCTGGGTTAGGAGGTAGCCTGCCCTACGCTATATCTCAGTTCAAAATGATCACTGTTACCATTTTACACCACAAACAAAATAAGAAGGTAATAACAGTAACAGGGCTTTAAATAGTTGACAAAGCAATTTCCCCTTCAGTGTTCCATTGAAACCATACCCTGCAAAGTAAGTCTTTTCCCCATTTCATTAGAGGATTCCAAGACATGGAGAGGTGAAGTGACATACCAGAAGACACAGGGAGAGCTTTTTGACTACAGTTCCTGGGGTCTTTCTCCTGCTGTACTATGTGTGGCTATACAAAGGTCACACAAGTGAATTTAATCTTCTAAGAATTAGGGCACAGGCCAGACAAGGGGATGAAGGTGATGTGGCTGGAAGTTCACAGAAAATTACCCAGGAGAATTCTAGGGGCTTCCAGGTTAGGGAAGCTTCTGCCAGGGCTTTGAAATTTTGGCAGCAAAAGCATCTCCTTTATGAAACTGTGTTTTAAAACAGTAAGTAGAAATCTAATTTGGATGCAAAGCAATCATCCAAAACAAAGCTTAGTTGTTGGATTCTGGATATGAGTTTTCAATTATATAGTTCTGAGCAAGCTAGGGCATTGCTGGCTGTCTCTTTTAGTAATTGATGAATTTCCAGACATTACATGATAAACTAAATCAGCTCTCTACTTTCTAGGACATAAAAGAGTTCGATTTGTTTGCATTTCAAAAATCACCTCCCCCCCAACACACACATACATGCAAATTCCAATTATGGCTCAAAAATAAAGAGATTCACATGACTTTTTAAGTCTCTTCCCAGTTCATAGTACACTTTTCCCATCCATCATAGCAACTAAACTTATAACAATGCTGTGTGGTAGGTATTGTCATCCTTAATTTTATGGTCAAGGACCCAAAAAGTTGGCTTGTGCAAAGTCACCCAGAAAATGAGGCCAAAACCATCGACTCCACGTTAACGCTTCTCTCACCACAATGGAGCCCTGATGGCCAGTGACGTGAGCAGTCTCCACCAAACTCGGGTCAATACCTGGAATTACTCAACCCTCAGTGGAAGTTTGTCAGGTTCCCATGTCTCTCTGAGTGCTCTGGCCAGGTTCCTAGAGCACTCACCTCGCTTAGCTCTGCTGCCCTAGCCAAGGGGACGAGACTGGTTTCCTTAATGCCAGACAAATGGGCAGGGCACTGCAAAAGAGATAAGTGAGATGCCATGTGACAGGAGAAATGCAACTAGTAGCATTGAGAAGAGGCAATTCAAAGGATCCACTGTGGGGCCCCTCCGCTCTTGGGCTTATATATTTCTTTTGTCAAAGCCACAGATTTGACTGGACCCAGAGCACTTACTCATGCTAACGATGCTCAAAGAGACATTCACCCACTTAGTTGCCAAATCTGCTAATTCGCAATGAAGAAACTCATTGTCAAGCAGATGGATGCTCGTGTCAGCCTGACCAGCTGTGGACAGCTATATGGAGAGCTAAATGACCAGCAGGCTCTTGGGTGGGCCTAACCCCAATCAGGGTTAGGGAATGAACCGGTGATGTAAAAGCTTCATGTTATCAGGCCAGGATAACATGATGCTTCCCTCTCAGCATGGGATGGACCTATCAGGGACAAAGAGAAACAGGAGAGTCTGACAGGGCACATCCCTCCAGAGCCTGCGGAGATGGGCCCCAGCTGCTTCTGTGAGTTTCCTTTAGACACATCCATTCTTCACAAATTTCCTTCTGACAGACACATTCTGAATTGCATTTAGAATGTCAAGTTTGGTTGTAGCCAGGACTAATTCTGGCCTGTGAGTCAGTCTAATTCTTTAAAGAAATTTCACTCAACTCAACACTAACACTTTGGATGTTGATTTCTGAGCCTAATTCTCAGAGGGCGATCTGTTTTCTAGTTTGTAGTAAGAGCCCACTCATCGCTGTCACCCATGGCAGGGCACGCTGACTTAGCATTCTGCCTTTGCAAATAAAATTTAAAAACCATTAAAAATTCTTATTGGAAAACCAATATAAGCACCACAGAGGAAAACTAGAAAACACGTATACACAAATATATACATATATCTATATGTGTGTGTGTGTGTGTTTTCATATATATATATATATATATATATATATATATATATATATATATATATATATTTAAATCTCATCTCACTGTCTTAGAGATGAACAGTTTGAGATTTGGTTAACATTCTGCCAGTTCTCTTTATAAACGTTTTAATAAAATAATATTTTGAAAAGCAAAAGAAGCCAGACACAAAAGAGCATATGTGTGTGTACACACACACACAGACACACACACTTTCCTTTACTTTTACATTTTACTTTAGAATAATTTTAGGTTTACAGAAAAGTTGCAAAGACAGTAGAGAGAGTACCCATATACCCCATGCCCGGTTTCCCCTAAAGGTAACATCTGACATTGTCACGGTATATTTGTCACAACTGAGAAACCAACTTCAGTACATTATTAACTAAACTCCACACTAGTCAGATTTCATTAGTTTTTCCACCAATTAACTTTTTCTGTTCCAGGGTTCAATCCAACCTACCACAATGTGTTTGGTATAGCTGAGTTTTTATGCACACATTTATCACTTCCACTTGTTTCTGAAAGCGGAAGGATAACCTCCTGGAAGTGCTGGGTCCAAGGGCACACACATTATAAAACCCTTTGACATGTATCACTGACTTGCCCTCCAGAAATGTGGCACCGACGCGCTCCCCAGCAATGCATTCCAGTGCCCACCTACATGCGGACAACACGATTCTTTACAGCTACTTCCAACCTCATTCTGATGATGTCACACCAAAGGCAAATTATAGAAAACACAACCTGATCAGGGTCAAGAGCCCTGTTCCTCAGCTGCTCTGGCTTTGTCCAGAACAGTTGTAGCATAGACGCCAACTGCTGAGCTGTATGGTCTTCATTCAGGTCACCCCTCACAGTCCTACCTGATAGCTATCGAAGGCTTGAAGAGAGAACAAGTCGTGTGAGCCTGCCGAGTGCCCCATGGATCGCTTTCATATGGCCAAGAAAGCAATCGTCTTCATCGACACTTAAGCGGGGGAAAGGATCAATGTGCTCTAATAGAGCAGCTTTCAAACATCATTTTTTAACTATGATCCTCAGTCAGAAACATTTTTTGCATCCCCTGAAAAATTATTTACCTCACTATGTCCAATCCCTTCTCAAATTTTCCATCCTACTCTATTTCAATGTATAAACCTGCAAACATTGAACTCGAGCTGTTTAATATGGTAGCCACTAACCACATGTGGTGACCGAGAACTTGAAATATGACTAGTCTTAACTGAGGTGTGCCAAAGGTGTAAAATCAACACCAGATTTTGAAAACTTAGAACAAAAAAAGAAACATCCAATATCTCATTAATAGTTTTATATTAATTACATGTCACAACAATATTTTAATATAATGGAATAAACTAGGTTGTTAAAATTAACTTCAACTGTTGTTTTAAACTTGACTAATAGAAAAATTTTAATTATATGTGTGGCTCGCATTACATTTCTAATGGATAGCTGTGCACTAAACTAACTTTATGACCTACAAATGGATTGAAATCCAGTGTGAAAAACACTGCTCTAGTGGGTTCTGGGTTGCTGACCAGGAAACATGCCATCTCATACACACATACATACACAGCCAGCCCACCTTTCTGAAAGCCATGTGCCTAGGGACTGGGTCAGAATTCTCCTTAAAAAATGGTGTATAAATTGCTACAGCCACTATGGAAAACAGGATGGAGGTTCCTCAAAAACTTAAGAATAGAATTACCATACAACCCTAGCAATCCCTCTTTTGAGTATCTATCTAAAAAACCTGAAAACATTTATTCATAAAGATGTATGTATCCCTATGTTCACTGCAGCTTCATTCACAATGGCCAAGACATGGAAACAACCAAGGTGTTCTTCGATAGATGACTGGATAAAGAATACATAGGATAAATGTATACAAAGGATACACACAATGGAAGACTACTCAGCCATAAGATGAAATACTGCCATTTGCAACAACATGGATAGATCTTGAGATTATCATGCTAAGAAAATAAGTCAGACAGAAAAAAAATCAAGAACCATATGACTTCACCCATATGTGGGATATAAAACTGAAAGCAACAAAAGAACAAGACAAGCAAATAAGGAAACCAAGACTCATAGACACAGACAACAGTTTAGTGGTTACCAGAGGGTCAGGAGGGAGAGAGATGGTAGAAGAGGGGAAAAGGGGGTCAAGTATACAGTGATCGAAGGAGAACTGACTCTGGGTGGTGAACACACAATGCGATATATAGATGATGTTTTATAGAATTGTACAACTGAAACCTATATAATTTTACTAACCTATGTCACCCCAATAAATTTAATAAAAAAATTTTAAAAAGGCTTTTAGTCTTCTCCATCGTTCAGAAGAATGGATGGCTGGTGTTTCAAGTTCTACTCCATAGATCGTGTGTAAATTAGTTTGGAATTCACTCGATGTTTCTGAAAAAATTCAGACTTCTCATCAGTATATTTTGAAGGTTTAAATATCTCCTTCAAAACAAACTGATAACTAAGAATATAGGTTTCTGTGATAGAGAGTTCCTCAAGCAGCCATTGCTAAGCTGTTTTGTTGTCCTTGTTTGTAACTCCACACCACTTTGCATTCTAACGTCTGGGGTATCACGTGGATAATTGGTAGATGTAGAAATAACTCGCTAACTGGTTAATGGCAAAAGGTATAACTTTGGGACATATCGACGTTAAGATCTAAAGCAAAATGCTGCTTATTTCTGTTTTCATTTAGTCACTAGTAAATGTGCACACTCTCAGAAATTCTATTTTAATAATGCTCTATTTAACTATCTAGTTGAAATGTAATTTCAACCATATTGAAAATCAATACTATATTGAATACTGGAAATTTACTTAGAGAATAAATTTCAGGTGCTCTCATCACACACACACACACACACACACACACAAATGGTAACTATATGACAAGCTCTGTTAACTGGACTGACCAGAGTAGATCATTTCACTATATATGTATATCAAGTCATGTTGTGCACCTTAAATCCATTCCATTTAAAAAAAAAATTTAAAGAAAATATACCTTATACAAACACCATAGCATCAGTGACATAAAATATGTGTTGTCATTTTATTTTCATCATCTCTTTTATAAAGTAAAAAGGGACACATACTATACAGAAACACTGAAATGGCATGTCCATGATTTGTTTAATCATTCTCACCTAAGACAGCCTGATTCTTTCTAGTTCAACATCCATATCTGTGGATGATATGAAACTAATGATTCAGAGTATTCTTAATTAATCAGGAGATGTCCTCTGCTCTACAATAAACACTGCCAATATTATTAAGTGGTTAACTCGATGAACATAAACAGACTGGCATTATTAATGTTCTTATTCACCTTATTAATAAGCTTGTTAGCACTTTCCCTCACAGATATTTTATGCTATTGACTAAACGTTCCTTTTTCAGTATTAACACTTTGCTTAATTATATAAGTCATACAGGCTCATGTAACTATATAAAGAATCTAGAGATGGTGGTGTGACCCCCAGGCGTGACACACGGAAAGGTGTACTGGAACAGTCCCGTAATGACTGCTCTGCAACCGATGCAATCAGATGTCTCCTGGGTCTTGGAGGGACGGGACACAATTGCTTTTGAAATAAAAATAAAATGGAATTGTTTTCTTTATATGCATTATGTAACTCTCTTGTTAAATTTTTCTTAAATGTTATCATTTCTGTCATTCGTCCATGTCACATGATTTTTCTATCCCCACTGCTAATTCATTAGCGGTCATCAATGGCACTAACTTTTTGTGTTAAGTGACTTTGTATAAGGCCTACTACATGTATACAACCCTCTAGAAGTAGCTCCAAACGATCTCCTCTTCCCCCCTCCTCAGCATGGCACCCAACACAGAAAAGGCACTGGGACAACACCGGCTGACTGTAAATGTAAAGCCTCTGGAATGCAGAGCTGTGTTTCATGCTTCCTCTCACTGGCTTCTGCTTGCATTTCAGGTGTTCTCGGGGGTGTTTAGGATCATACAGGGCTCTCCTGCATCCCCTTGTCATGCCATGGATGCACGTCCCAACCATCTCTTTCAATGTTCAGCCAGCAAACAGAGCGTGTCCTCTGTGCTGGGCCCTGTACCGTGGATGAGGGAGACAATGAGATAAATCAGGCATGGGCTCTGCCTTTCAGGGGCTCACAGGTGCTTGAGAAGGAGGATAAAGGAGGTGAGCAAAGACCCTGCGCTCTGACGTGAGCACTAACTGACCCAGGAGCCAAGGTGCTAGGTAAGGGAGCAGAGGCTGTGAGAATTGGGCTTAGAATGTGTGAAAACAGGCCGCGGGGAAAGCTATAAACAAAGCCCACGAATAAGGAGGGAGGCATGGAGATGGATGGGGTGCGGAAACAGCTTCTCAATTCTCCCACTTGTATCCAACCTCATTGTTCAAGGCCTGTGAGAAGGACCCATAGGCCACACCCAAGGCCTATCCCTCAAAGAGCCAGGGTAGCCTGGAAGCTGCTTGGATGAGGGGGAGCCACTTCTCTGTGGTGAAGTGTGGCTCAGGTTCTAGTGTAGAGTGTGGCTCCTCAGGGCCTTCCCTGGCCTGCGTGTGTGTGTGTGTGTGTGTGTGTGTGTGTGTGTGTGTGGTGAGGATGGGAGGAGCAACGTGAGGCTTTCATAGCCAGTGTGGGGGTAAAAGTCCGGAGGCATGAGGACGAGAGAAAAGAGGTCCTATAGACCCAGATTACAGCAGAGAGGCCGCCCTCTGTTCTCAGGAGTGGGAAACGGGAAGAAGTGTAGAGAAAGCCACTGAGAAGAGACTGGTCAAGCTGAAAAACATGGAAGTGGGAGTCAGGATTGTGGGGAGGAGGGTCTTGCAGCAGAGACAGGATGCTGCATAGGTATCACGAGATCACAGGAAGACACAAACACCCCTACTTCCCAGGCATACGCATAGAATCAGACTGCTTTCTATTTCTAGCTCCTGTGAACTAAAGAGGGATGGTGAGTCCTCAAGCCACTGCAAGAAGGGCTAAGCTGGGGGCTTTGGGCCAGGTCTCTGTTCTCTCTGTGATGTCTGAAGTCAGGTGGCCACAGGAGGTGACCCTGACCTCACTTATGAGTCAGCCGATTCTTTCGGGTCACTACACACTCATGAACACGCCTTCCTGTCTGGACTGTGGTTTGCGTTCGCTTGATAGAGATAAAGAGAAACTGAAATGGCTAAGGCAGGTTTTTATGCTTCAGAAATTTGTGTCATCTACAACAAATAATTGCTCCAATGCATCAAAAAGGAAGTCAGTCAGTAAAATCTACAAGCCCTTCAAGAAACAGGGCTGGGGAGATTCCTGGAATTTTGAGTGCCCCAAGCCAAAATACACAGGAAAAGTCTATCTGTCCATAGGTAGGAGGAAAAAAAAAAGAGTAAAGTATAAAAGCTCATATGCTTTTGGCTTCCGTGTGCTATCATTAATCATTTTCCTAGGAATGGAGGATAGTTTACTTGCTGTAAGAGGAAAAGAGAAACAGATCCCTTTGACCAATATGCTACCCAGATGTTCACCAGACCCCAATATCTTTTTTCCCCCACTTGATTTGAAAAAGTGAAAGCTAAGATGACAATTGAGGGGAAGTGGTTCCTGAAGACATCACCAATCACTTCTCAGATGTGGCAACAGTCCACCTTCTGCTGGGGGAAGGGGATTACAAGGCATCCGAGAGCTTTCAAGTGCAGCATCTAGCCATCTCCTGACAGAGCCATGGAAGCATTTGGTGGACTAACTCCTTCCTGGATCAGCCATGAGTTGAATCATCTTATAAGAAGGAGAGAGACTAGTGTGAGGCCTCTTGCCTATAGGGGTGGCCCCAGTCGGGAATGGCTTGACACATCCCAGCCTCACCTGGCTTCCCACTGCATCATGTATTCTTGAGGCCACAAGGAAGAATTAAGTCACAGATTGGGTGGAAATAATATCTAGAAGGTTCCAATTAGAGGGACAAAGGCGAGAAACAAAAACTGGGAGGTTCAGCAAAATTGACCTAATTTTAAAGAGAGGGAAACCACATCTTCACTTTTCACCACGGATTTTCCAGAGCCTGGGACGCAACAAATGTTCTCATTTTCCTCTTAATTAACTCACATTGTCACCGGTAGAAGCGGTTGTAAATGGGAACCTTATATCACCACCTTAAATGGAAAAGGAATATCCCTTGCCACGTGTCGATGTGGACCGTGAAAAATAAACGCAGGGACAGCAGCGGCATTGTGGGAGTCATCTCACAGGGACGGCCTACAGGTTCTGAGCCTCGGGTTTGCTGTCACTTCATTTGTAAGTTAATGAAAACATAAAGGTGATCGGTAAGGAACGGCGAGGTGATGAGGACGTTGTGGCCCCACGCTGCAGCCTCTCCTTGGCTGATCAGAAAGCTGGAGAATGACAAAGGGAACGCAGGCCCCTCGTTATGTGAGTGCCTAGAACTTGGTGCTGCATTCACATCCCTCATCACAGTGACCCCAGACGCCATCGGGGGTATGACCTCCCACTCTGGAAGACACCAGACTAGACAGACGGTCTCTAAGGGCCTCTGATCCCTGACATGCAGTAATCTAGGTTGTTACAGTGATGTCTTCTAAATTATATTAGCAATAAAATGATCAGTGTGAGGTAGACACGACTACATAAAATGGATTTGGGAAACAAGGAACCTGATTTTCCTGCTTGACTTTGAAAAAGCAGTCTTACACCTTCACTGCGACGCTTCCCCTTAGTCACGCCATCCTACAGTGGGGACACATTATGATTTGCCAAGTAATCCCACGGAACTGAGTGTCTCCAAACTACAGTTCTTTAGGAAACCAGCCTACCGAGCACAGGTACACTTACAGCAAGGTTTGTATAAACGTGATGGGTAAATACACAGAAACTGCGACATATCCTGCTCTAAGTCGTCGTCTCTCTAAAGAGCAGATAGTATTCTCTGGAATTCAGTTTTCCCTGAGTTATTGTCAATAAGGTGAAACATGCCCCATTCATAAAGGCAAGACACCCCCAATAGTAGAATATAAGGAAAAGAGTCCCAGAGAATGGCCTGAGCTCAGAAGAGTTTTATCCAAGGTAATCCAAGAGTCTATTGCCATGGCACAAAAGCCACAGTTAGGAGAATACATTGTCAAAGAGACAAGCTGAACTATCATCCAGGGAAAACCAGCTGTGAGCACTGAGGAAGTTTTCATGGGAGACCAAGCAACAAGATGACGCAAGGGAGAAGTAAGAAGGAAAAAGGAACCAAACTGGGGGTTTGAGAAATAAACTGAAGAACAAGACCCATGTTCCAGAATGCTCCATCTAAATGGCACCCGCTGCATACTGCCAAGGCAAGCATATCGGAAAGCAAGAGCCCCTTTGAAGTTAGTTCATGGGCAGTTTGTGTGTTCCGCATGCTTGCATGCCTGTAAACATGCATCGGTCCACTTATGCACACGGACCCTCTCCAGGCTTCACTGTGTGAGCTGTGCTGAGGGGAATAAGTCAAGACGCTGAGAAGACCAGGGCTCGAGCACTCGAGATGGAATGTCCAGCCAGGTGAGAGAGGTACAGAAATTGCCTTGGGAAGGAGGTCAGATGAGGGTGGGGTCCCAGATGGCGGGAGTGGGGTGGGAATGGGGAATGCCTAGAGTTCTGCAAACATCTCCACCTCACCGTGAAGAATATGAGTTATTTTCCTGGGAGTGGGGCCTTTAAGCAGTGTTCCGAAGGATTAGAGAGACCGGGATGGATAGAACAGCGGGGGAGGGGGAGATTTTTCAGGCAGAGAAAACAGCTTGAGCAAAGGCGGGAGGCAATTATTTACAGCTTCCTAGATGTTTTCTAACCGCAGAAACCAAAACCTAAAGAATCTGTCAGCACATTTGGGGACTGCTGACTGAATCTGGAAAATTTATAGGCAACTGACACAGGAGAGTTGAGTAATTCCTTTGATTTTATCATGGCACCCGTGATCTTACATGGAAAGAGCAAGAGGCAAACGCCTTAATGATTTGAAAAGACTTTTCTTAGATACTACAATTTGAAAATTCTTTTGCAGTAAAATACCTTGACATGCTTATAAATCCAATGTTAGAGTAAAGTGATCCCTTCTGGACCAGGCATTGGGGGTTGGGGGTGGGGGTAATTTCTTGAATAGAAAATTAGGAAATTCCTGGGGGGGGAAAAAAAAAAAATTGAAATGGTGTTTAAGGCACTTGGTATCTGGTCACATGTTCAAACCACAGCTGGCTTTCAGTCCTCAAATACTGCAAGGTAGCAGAGCTTACTTCTATTGTTGGAGAATTCTTCCTCCTAACCACTTTAGTGCATTGCAACTAATTCTCTTGATATTGAGAGGTGGAATAAAAAAAGAGAAAAGCATTGACCTTGAGAGAAACAGCTTAGGAAAATGATAAAATAAAGGGTATCTTCTAGACTGAAATAACAGTGCTGCCTTTTTTAAAGTTCCATTTTATAATGAAGCAAATAAGACTCAAAAAAATTAAGTAAATGGCTCAAATTCATGCAGCAAGTAAGGGAAAGAAGATTAGCGTGAGGCACCACTAGTTCCCCCGTCAGTCTTTTACTTGAGCCGCGCTCTGGGCCCTCCCTCCCTGTAACTTTGACCCTAGACCTGGAGCCACCTTTGCTTCCCCCTCTCCTCTTCCCTAGGTCCACAAGCTGCACCTGAATTCTACTTCATGTGGAATTCCTTCAACCGTGCCTCCTCCAGAAGATATGACCTATTGTAGAAAATCTTGCTCTTCTCTCAGTCTTCGCCAATCTCAGTAAATGGTATCACCATCCACTAGGTACCTAAAACTGAAAAACCAGAACTCTTTGGTGTTTCCCCAAAAATAAGACCTAGCCAGACAATCAGCTCTACTGCGTCTTTTGGAGCAAAAATTAATATAAGACCCAGTCTTATTTTACTATAATGTAAGACTGGGTATAGTATAGTATAGTATAGTATAGTATAGTATAGTATAGTATAGTATTAGTATAGTATAATATAATGTAGTATAATATAATATAATATAATACCGGGTCTTACATTATTTTTTGCTCCAAAAGACGCATTAGAGCTGATTGTCTGGCTAGATCTTATTTTCGGGGAAACAGGGTAGTAGTTTCTCAATAAACATCTGCTGATTGATTGACTGACTGACTGAATGAATGAATGTTACAAATGCATCAGGATTTTGACTTGAGAATGCGTAACGGGTCTACTGCTGCTGAAACCCTCTGATAGGGAAACGTCTGGCTGAATGAGTACCCAGAAACAGCCCACAGATACCTTCTCAAGTGTGGGGCATAAAGAGCAATGAGGCGCAAGAGATCTCCTATTAGAACATCAGACCCTTTGCACTTCAGCATACGTAACTCAATGCTGGAATTGATGAGAAGGTCCATGTGTCTGAGGAGGGCATGGACGCCAACACTGGTTATAGATCGTGGAGAACTTAAAATGAAAACTGAAACTTGGTTTGGCTAAGAAAAAACTAATTCTTTGTACAAATACAGTATGTGTCGTCTCATTCCCATGCAACATAACGATTATATATCTCATTCAATGTATGTCAAGTTAATGTAATTATACATGTTTTCAGTGACAACAATAAATCATAGCTCTCTCTAGGGGGCAACAGGAAGTGTCAGCTAAGTGATCTGAGACCTCCACAGCTATCATTGGGAACAGCCCAAAACTGAGCCACAAAGTAGCCAGAGCAGCTTAGAAAGAAGAGGTCAAAGGAGACATCGCTTTGACTGATGAGATGAGAAGGACGGTGGTGAGGTAACCAACTTGTCCCTGTTTATCTGGGACTTTCCTGGTTTTAGCACTGAAAGTCTTGCGACTCTGGAATCCCTTCAGTCCTGGGAAAACTGAAATGGTTGTCAACCTAAATTGTGAGGCCTCAGGGATGAAACTTTCCGTTGAATGACTAACCCGGTGACCCTACTTCATTCCTAGCTCAAGTGTTTGTCTAACTTTCCCTGTTGTTCTTGTGCCCTGATTTCCCTCTTCCTAACGGCTAAGGACACCGTGTCTAAAATGTTCTTCCCAGCATGGTCAGCCACCCGAACCCTGGCTGATTCTCTGGCTCAAAGGGCCCACGTGCTATTTTTGCCTGGGAGCAGACGCCCCTCCTGCCAAACAAGTGGGGTTAACACACCTGGTGACTCTCTACGGAACCCTTCCTACCTGCCCTGGTCGTGCCTCCTGAGCTTCCTCCAGCCCCAGACCCCACACATTCTTGGTGCTGCTCTCACCTTCACGGCACAGCCCTCTCGCCATCCGCCCCCGGTCCACACCCATCTGCTTTCTGTCTTTCAGAGATACCTCATAATTCCCGATTCCCTATGTCCCTTCTTTCCCTATATCAGGTAGATATAGATTTAATTACTATCTTCCTTGTCTATTATTTCCTGGATTTGGTGACATATTAGGTGTGACTATCATATATACTCAAGCTACCACTTACAAACTATATAGGTTACATGATTTAATCCCAATTTAGGGACTCTTGACAACGTAAGAGGTAAAAGAAGAATGTAAAACTACATAACATAGGCAAATAAATGTAACACCCACAGCCTCCAAAGGTGTTGACAGCCATGTTACCTACAAACAGAGGGAGGAGAGTGTCCTGGATCTGTTTTTCTACATTTGCTGTGTTGTTCATTGATTTCACGCCTGAACATCTCTTTTTCCTGTACCTTTTTCCTTTCATTTTTAGGCATAACTAAAGCATGAGATCTACTTATGAGCTCAGAAGCTCTCTATACCTGAGTTATTGAGGCAAAAGCAATTTGTTTTGTTAAAGCTGCTCAGCTAGGTGGTTGCATTGCAGTTAAGGGGGCAAATGAGTAAGAGTTCACTGCGCCCCTTCTGGAGCTCACTGAGCCTGCTGCTTGGGGTGGACGGCGGGTGCTCTCTGGGATGCTGTGGTGGGTACAGCCCAAGCTCTGCCCATATGGAGTCTGCCATCTGGGCAGGAAGATGGACACTCAGATGAGTCAGAAGACGTAAAACAGCATGACACCAGCATACCCAAAGCAGGTCTGGGGGACTGCAGAGGAAGGACAGACTATTCCTGATCAAGAGAATCAAGAGAAGCTTTGAAATAAAGAAAAGCTTCATGACTCATCCTTGAAGAATGACAATGAGAAAGTAAGGAGGGTGAGTAATGAATGACAAAGACGCCTGATTGTGAAGGGTCTGGAACACCATGCCCATGAACTTGAGCTTTATTCTGTGCGCTGTGGGCACAGCATGAAGTACTTTGAGAAGGGATATAACGGAAAAAAGAGCTTTGCTTCTGAAAGCTCACGCTGGTGCCTGTGCACAGGGTGAAAGGGATGCAGAGAGATGAAGCAGAGAAGCGAGTGAGGGAGCCGCCACCATAATCCCGGGAAGACATGAGGGGCCCGGACCAAGGACGGGACAGAGACCGTAAGACAGAGACTTTAAGAGGGGAAATCAACAAAGTTAAGAACTGACTGGAGACGGAAGAAGAGGCAGGAGGAGCTAGGATAACTCCTAGGTTTGAAACGGTGAACAGAAGGGATTTTGTGGTTCTCATTGAAATCGGGAGCAAAAACGACTGGGAGGGAGAAGATACTTCGGCTCTGGGCCATCCTGGCCTGGTGCTCACTCTTACTTGGAGCAGACTCGCAGGGCTGAGCATCAGCTCTTGCCATGACTCCTGGGGAAGGGAATGCGCGTTCTTCTTCAAACCGACAAGTATTCAGCACTCTCCTCGGACAGATCTAGTACCCATTCCTTCAGTGACCAGCTCTAATACCAATAGCCAAGGGCGCTTCCCAGCTCATCACCACATTTCTGCCAACTCCCCCATCCCAACACACTAATGGCAGCCATGAGAGGCACAAAGAACACAAAGCAAAGAGAACACAGGCTTTAGCATCAGAATGGGTCTCCAACATGGCCTCCTGCACCGCCCACCCGTATGACCTTGGGCACGTTCCTTTATGGGTCTGTAGGCACTGAGGCTCTCAATGCACTAGGCTTTGTGTTCCCCATTATCAGAGGGCCGGGCAGTGATGGCTTCTGTCGCCACCCGAAGCTGCCCTCCAAGTGGACACCGGCCTCAGCCGGTAGGTGCTCATCGCAGCAGCATCCATGTTATCAGCTGTAGTAAGGACGGACACGTACCCAGCCCAGGGCAGACGGGCGCAGGAGCAGTGATCAGCCGATTCCAGGGAACGAGAGAAGGCTGGGTGGACCGATCAGGCCAGCCACGCAGGAGGAATGAGCTGCGCCCCCAGCAGTCACACAACCCTGGCTCCATAGGTGTGCCTGGGGAGCGTCACTCCGAGTGGGTCCCTGTTACCAGCAGAATTCGTATCTTACAACTGAACAGCATCTTACAGTTTTCAAACCACTTTTGTGTTCATTATTTGAGCCTCACGGAAACTGTCAGAGCTACAGATTTGTATCCCCATTGTACAGTTGCTAATAATGATGATTACGCATGAATAATATAATATGGTAATTACATTATATTATTAATTAGTTACTGTGTTCCACACATTGCGCTAAAAGCTTAGCTTGTATTATCTCATTGAATTCTCATGACTCCAAGTGGGAGGCAATGCTAGTATTCATGTTTATCAAGGAGAAACTGAAACACGGAGAAGTTAAGTCAACTGCACAAAGCCCGACACCAGGTTGCACTGACTCCATAGCCATCTCTGTTAACCACAGACCAGGCTCCTTTTCTAGGAGTAGCAAAGAGTCACAGTGTGGTTAAGAGCTGCTTCAGAGGTTATAGGGTTGGTAAGTGCAGAGCTGCGACTCAATTTATGATCCCTTATTCTAGACCTCATGTCGTCCCTACTACCCTCTGCCTCCACATGTGCTTGGAAAAACAAAATGGGAAAGACCAATTCCCGTTATGGATGCATGAGATAAGAGTCTAAGAACTGACCACTGAAATCCTCTTAGGTGTCATTAATCTCACAGTCTGTCTTCACGCCCTCACTGATACTATAGCTGAGCGCTGCCTGCAGGGAGACAGCCACTTCTTCCATTTGGCCCTCTAGCTAAGCCCCTTTCTTGCTTTACTGGGCTTCACGGTCAATGATTTCAGCTGAACTATCATAAGCACCCAATTCCTTGGCCCCCTACAGCCTACTCCATGAGCCCTACCAAGAGCAAACCCAGATATTGGTCATTCTTCCAAATCTTCTTGAAGTCTGTAAATATTCCTTAGAGGATGCAAGCTCAACTAGTTTGTTTTGTCTTGATGGCCCTAAGGAGACCATAGCCTCTGAGGGGGTAGCTTAGTGGTGGTAGAACGGCTACTGTAATGACTTCCTAATTGGGTTTCTTTCATTCTTTCTCCTTGCCCAATCCATATATCCTCATGACACAAGAGCAATCTTTCTACAACACAGATCTGATTTTGCCACATCCCTGCTCAAAAACCTCATCGATCCCCAGTTGCATAAGAACAGATTCTAAACCCTTCAACCCATATTGATTCAGGAGTTAATCCCTGCCTGCTTCCCATCTATTCCTCTACACTAACGTCATGTCACTTATTTCCCACGGGCCCTGCACTTTCTCACACAGGGCCTCTGCTCAGTGTAAGTCTGGCCATCATTTTTCAACGCCTCCATCCTGAGAGGGAGAAAGAAGGAAACAACCTTAACGTGATCAGTGCTATCATGGGGGTCAGTAGTAACAGACACACGAGCTGGACCCAAAAGGATGAGTAAAGACTTTACAGGGATGAAGACCTTCCGAGCACAGGGAAGAGCATAAAGCAAGGCACAGAAGCCTGAAGGTCCATGAATACAAGGAGGAAGAAGTCATCTCAAAGGGCTGCTGAGGGAGATTTGTCAGGAGCGGCAGGAGACGAACTGGAATGTCAGGTAAGACCGAGAGGTAAAAAGGTTCAAACATGACGGAGCTCTGACTCCAGTGTGTGGGCAGCAGACGGTCCTCTGAGCTTTGTTGGGTGAAACAGCTTGTTTTGTATCAGCAGAAGGACTGGACAGGCACTTTATTCTAGTTTTTCTTTTCTAGTTTATTCCAGTTACACTCCCTCTCGGGGTGTCTACTACTTCATTTTCCAATGTTGTTCATGAAAATTTTCAAATGTACATAAAAGTTGAAAGAAATTCATTGTCGATGCTCTTGCTATCCACCACTTAAGTCCTATACTGGCATTTACTATACTTGCTTTAGACTAGGCATCTATCCATCTCTCTCTACCCAGCAAGTCATTTTATTTCTGATGCATGTCAAGAAAAGTTGTAGACATCCGTACATTTTACCTCTAAAAACTCCAACAGGTATATGATTAGAGCTCAATATTTGTTTTCAATATTTTAGGTAAAATTTACATACAATGAAATGCACAAACCTTAAATGTATCTTTCAATGAGTTAACAAATGCATACCCCTATGTAACCTAAGCCCCTATCAAGACATCGAATTTCTCTCACCCCAGAAAATTCCCTTACGTCCTTTGTAGTCACACATCCCAGAGATAACCACTGTTCTGATGTTTTCCCACCAAAACAAGTTGAATGGTATAACATACAGTATGCTCTCCTGTGAAAGTATGCACTCGTCATGCAGCAGAATGGCTCTGAGATTCACCCATGTTGTTGCATATATCAGTGTTACTCTCATTTTACTGCTGAGTAACATTCCCACATGCTACAGTCCGTTTAGCTAGTCTCCTACTAATGGGCTAGTTTCAGTTTTTACTACTACAAATGAAGTTACTATTAATATTCATATGCAAGTATGTTTGTGGACTCATATTTTTATTTCTGTCATATAAATACCTAAGAGTAAGAGTGCTAGGTCACAGGATATCTATGACAGTGACATTGACCTCACAAGGCTGTCGTGGGAATTAATGGGGATGATGTATAGAAAGCACTTGGCAAAGTGCCTGGCATGGAAAACCACTGTGAAGATATGCTACCAAAACAAATATTGAGCTCTAAAAAGATTCCTCTTTTTCATAATCATTCTCATCTACTCCCTCACTCTGTTTCAGAGTTGGAAGAAATTATACACAGGCACAATTTAATTTGACCATTTCTAGATAGAATGTCAACATCAAAGTAACAGTGCTTCTTCTTTTAACAGATGAATTATGTGGCCTTTCTTTGAAAAGATAGCAGACTTGCTCCTCAAATGGCTTCCACCTCTAATAGGCAAGTGTCTCCTATCACAGAGGTAGCAGCACATTGAAATTCAGCAGGACAGAGTAGCAGGAAAATGGAGAGCTCTGGAGCCAGGCTGCCCTGGTTCAAATCCTGATCTGTCGTACGAAAGTGTATCACCTCAGACAATTTAGTTTAACCTTCTTTCTGAGCTTTGCTTGCTGCACTTGTAAAAGACGGGTACCAATATCTACTTCAGAGGATTATTCTGAGGATTAGAAATGAGTAACGCAGAGCCTGGCATACAGTAGGACCTCAATCAATGGCTGCTACCAATGAGTATAAGGGACGTCTTGCAACAAATAACCCATCACACAAAGTAACTCATGAGGGGCATCAACTCAGCAGTGCCAAAGGAGTATAAAACAGCGCAACAGCATGTTGGAAAGGGATGTGGTACTTTATTAGTATTCTTTTGCTTATTGTCTTACAAAGAAATTCACTTTTATTTCACCCTTACGCCTTTTCTCAAATGAAAAACAACCTAGATGTATCAATATACATTCATTCAACAGATACTGAATGAAGCCCTCCCTTACTCCAGGGCTGTGACAGAGATCTGGTACACCCAGATGACGGACAGAGTCCCTGCCTTAAATTGCCTGCAGTCTTCTGATGGTGTCAGATACATAAACAAATAACTACAAATAAGTTGCCTCTTACTGGAAGTGGAAGGCATTTGGAGCCATTCTGATACTATTTCTAAGAAAGGCTGCAGAACTTGGCTGATGAAGCGAGAAGCCCTGTGACACTGATGTCAACGTGCCAACTATTCTGAGTCAAATAATTAGAGCATGTCAGGATAAGTGACATATTAAAGGCCTGCATAAATGGCTATGAGAGTACAATGCTAGTGAACCCACAAGGTGTGATCACACAATATGGTGAATGTGTAAATTTAAAAAAAGGGTATTACAGTAAAAGACACATTGTCTTTAATCCCCTTCAGAATACTCCCCCTCGCTTCAAACACACTTGTCACATCGTTCTTGCCACTTTCTGAAGCAGTTCTGGAAGTTCTCTTTCGTGAGTCTTTTCAGTTACGCTGTCGTGGCTGCCTCGATGTCTCTAATCCTGTTCCCTTCCTTCCCCACCCTTCCCCTCCTCTCTCCTTTCCTTCCCTTTCCCAGATATTGATTCCAAAAACACTCGCTCATGCACATCGTGTACACTAACCTAAGTTTCATTCTGCTTCCGGGAAACCTAACCTGGGACCGTGGAGTAGATTGAAAGAAAGAGGTGGGAGGGAGGCTACTACTGGCCTGTGCTGTGCCTCCTGGGACCACACCCACTGGACGACCTTCCCATGACCTTCCTCTCTCCAGTTGTACACCCATCTGGACGGACTCTTTTCCTGCGTTTTTCCTGACTCCTGGGCTAGTCTCCTGGCTCCAACATGCTCCAGTGACCAAATTCAACGTGAATCATGGTTGGAAAGCAGAAAGGAGAGTGTTCCATAGACAAAACACGAAGAGAAGAAAGCAACACCCCTACAGGACAGTACAGAATGGTACAGAGGATGGCGTAAATTAAATAAACCAACAGGGCAGTGACCTGTAAAACCTACCTTCTTTGCTGAAAAAAATCATTAAGACGCTAACCCTTTTACATACTTTAATCGGCACTTTTCTAACCTTTTTAATCTATGCTCACAAACAAGATTTTTAACAATATCAGAATGAAACTAACTGTGCATCACATATTTTGTAATAAAACTATGTATTTTGTATCTTGGTGTTTTTTTTCACCGTACATTATTTCATTTCTATTTCCCATGTCAGGAAGAGAAATAACCTTTTGATTCAACAGGGGTGCCTGGGGTCAGTTTGCACACTTTTATTCAAAAAATAAATCCATTGCTGATATAAGGAAAGCCAGGTTCATGCTGACTTGTAGCAAGCTAGCAACAGATTAAATATCTTTAGAAGAGTCTCATTTAATTGTTTTACTAAATATGGTAGATACAAGTAATACTCATAAAATATATGTAATATATAAAAATTAGCATACAATGAACACCTCTGTTCTCACTGCTCATTTTTCAAAAGAGAACCTTATCATTAACTTGAAATCCCCTATAGGTGCCCCACCTAGCCAAACATTCCCTCCCTCTCAAAATTAGTAATCACTTTAAAAATTTTTGTTTTTATCCTTTCCTTCATTTTATAGCTGTATCTTTATATCACACACACACACACACACACACACACTTATATATTTTTTCAGCTTATATAACTGAAATCATACTGTTAATATTCTTTTGTGGCTTTTTTCCCCAATCAACGGTATGATCCTGAGATTAACCCACGTGCACTTCAATTTCACCAACTCCGAAACATAAATGCCATGGTGTTCCGCGTTAATAAAAGCCCCAGATAGAGAAAAGAGACATTTGCAAATCAGTATTTCCATAATGTAACGGTCCTGCTGGAAAACATTGTTCTTTTCCATCCCTCTCATCACTCCACTTTCCACAGGGACACTGCCACCAATGTCACCATGGAAAAATGTGTCCGGTGAAACACCCCTCTCAGTGAGCCAGGCAATTCAACACCCTCTATATCCGGAGGGGAGGCGGGTGGGGGAGCGGGGCCAGCATACAGCCCTGCTCCTCTCCTCTCTGCCCGGCTCCTCTCCTAACCGATGGACCTAGCCCAGCTCTGCAACCAGTTGATGGGTACCAAGCATCCCCCACCACCTCGTGCCCAAACCCTCCTGTACATCACTGCTCTGGGCTGGACACCTGCCTCTGCCTTTCTCAGGTAACACATGTGAAGAAGAATGGTCTTGGGGAAGCTGCTATCTGCCCATGTTCTGGATTTATCATTTCACTTGCCATTCTGCTTCTGAGCCAGCTTTTCCATGTCTGAAAGGCAACCCCACATGGAAAAGAGGTCATATCAAGAGCCATTTCCTCCTCATTTCAGCCAGATAAAACGAGAGTCTGTTCTGCTGGCCTTCCACTTTTAGCATTTCCACTGCAGCCGCTACTGGGAATTTCCCCCTTCCTGAAGAAGACCGAATTAAACCCTCGGCCAAGCTGGCTGGCCATGGAGCACTCTGGATCCCAAATGTCAAAGATTTCCATCTAAGAGGCTCCGATTTTTCTCTCACATTGCTCTGTCTGCTAAGGCATCATTAACAAACGCTGACTTCTCCTTTCCAGAGAATCTATTCCTCAGTCTCAGGAAGAAAACGCAGTTCTGTGTGAGGCATTCTTTCTCCACGTGAAATGTCCCTGCAGAGGGACCTTACCTCTGCAGCCTTCCGTAACCCTCTCCACAACCCTAGCGGAGCGGACTTGTTCCTTCTCTATGCCTCTCACTCGCTCCACGTGGATTCCTCTCACAGCACTGACAATGCAGTACTACCTTCAGTTATCTAGACACTTTTCTTCCCTACTAAATTGCAATTTCCTCTAGGGCAGGAGAGTATCTAATCCGTCTCTCTCTCTCCAGCTTATCCCAAGGCCTGGCACAGAGGAGGCCCCCAGGGAATCTCTGACAGTTGTCCTGAATCCCCTACACCTGGCCTGCCCCAACAGGTGACCTGCAAGGACAAGCAACCCAGAACCAGGGGGTGAATTTCCAGAGGCTGATAGGGAAAGAAGCTAACGAACATGAGGCAAACCCCAAGTCCTTGAGACAAAAGGAAGAGTCCCAACTGGAAATATCGAGTACTCATGTGGAATCTGAAATGTTGGGGTGGGATAATTACTGGACACAGAATCGAGTGTCAGCTGGAGACTAGAGTGACTCACAGAAGATCAGGAACAGCCTGGGAAGGGCCACGCTTAAACAGGTTGTAACCAAAGTTTGAACAGCCTCGAATGCCATGGTTTGAACATTATTCTGTGTGACGATGGCAAAACGGCCCCATGGCACCTGAGGTCAGTTGGTTTCCCCCAAACGAAGTCTGGGGTGAGGCAAGACCGTTTGAGAACAGGAAGTCACCTTGGCAAATTAATAAGAATTTAATTTGAATTCTGTCTCTGACTCTACTACTGGGGACGGCGCCTACGTGGCTCAAAGAGTCTTGGCACCGTGTTGGCTGAACTCCATAAACTTAACCTACAACGGCAGGTCTCAAATGGGGAAAGAGAGACCGAGTCAGGCCGTCACAGCTCTCTCACTCATTCTCTGGACCTCAGCGTCATTGTCTGTAAAATGAGGAGATGACATTTTCCTCACAGAATTCACCATCTGTGAAACTATAAGGTTTGCTTTTGCAAGAAGCAACCCGAGAGAAAGTCTGCAATTCTACCTGTTGACAGCTCGCTAAGGGTTTTGTGATACACTGAAAGCATCCATAACTCCCAGCTTGTCAAATCATGACGCTGAGCAGGGTAGACGTGCAGAGCAGCTGACACAATGTCTGCAGGGATGTGAAACTGAGGGGGCTTTGCCTGGACGATTTCTGAGAAACCCAGACATCATCAAGAAATGACCCCAAACTGAGACCATGCTGGTCAGACCTGCCTCGTTCCCATAGCCTTCCATCTAAACCAAGATAATAAAATTCTGCTAAAAATTCCTACACCAAAAGGCCTGGTCATCAACTTTAGTTTAGAAAGTCAGTGTTGATAAAAACAGGAAGAAAAATGCAAGTAGCGCATTTCACACAAGAAACAGTCTTTGACGGCCCATCTAGTCCAACACTAATAATACAAGTGAAGAAATGAGAGCCCAAAGTTGGGACTAGACTTAGCCAATGTCACAAATCTGGAGACAGGAAGAAGTGGGAGACAAAATCATGCCTCCCAACCTCACATAGCACGTCTTAAAAACTGGTCCAAACATGGTTTTGATTTTCAAATGACAGAATAATAGAAGCATGATAAACGGGGAGAAAAATTCAATTCAAATACTAAGGGCGAAAATAACAAATAACCAAGAAAATAAACTCTTCAAATAGCTGCTACAAACCACAGAATGCCACGGCCCTACTTAACTTCATATATTTTATGAAAATGTGAAACGAGGGTGATCAAGCCTGGCAATGAGTCAAGCTCTCTGCTCATCTGGACAACTCATGCCGGGTGTGTGGAATTTGAAATGATTCAGTTTGCTAAACTGAAAGGGGATGAGGGAAGCACTGGATGTGATCTGGGATGGGCCCAAAATGGGGGGCCTTCAGAGGGGAACCTAGTAGGTGGGGATACGTGGAGCCCCCTCATCCTATTGCCTCCTCTCTAAAACTTGTCTTGCAGAGAATCTGTACAAGTGTTCTGAACATGTGAATTCCCTTCTTGAGCCTCAGTTTCTGCAGCCTTGAAATGGGGATCCTAAGAACCGTTTCCCAGGGCCTTAGAGAAGCAGTATCATCATCCCCTGCTAAACCACGCCTTACGAAGTATCAGGGCATTGTTACTTGAATGTTGATGGGACCAGGGAGATTTGCTTGCCATTTTATGATCTTGCAGACCTGCTTTTTGTAACAAATGACAAAAACATTCCATAGAGGAAGAGCAGAAAATTCCCTTCAAGAGGGAGTGGAGAGAGGTATTTAACAACTAGCAAAACAACCAGACATCCTGCTGCCTGCCAGACCAGTAACCAAGCCATAAATTTAAATGGCAAAACCAGAAAAATAAATGTGTAGGGTTTTTTTTGTTTTTGTTTTTGCTTTTGCTTTTTGTTTTGTTTTGTTTTTAGAATAATGGAATTCCAATGTGCCACACATCTTCTGGGCAGTTATCTGAGCAGTTTCTTGTTTAGGATGAGTTTTGGAGGACACCAGTCACACACTGCAATTGCTAACCTGAATGGCTTCATTTCACATTGTTCCCAAAGATGTTACCTTGAGAGGGGCATCAACCTGAGAAGCAGGAGAGCGGGGTTCCACTTTCAGCTCTGTTCTTACTTCACTGAGTGGCCTCAGGCACATTGCGTCTTCTCTCTGGGTTTCAGATTATCATCTATGACATGAAGGTTTGATCCAAAGATGACATCTCTGGCCCTGCCATTTTTAATGCCAAGTCTGTCATTCTCACTACTGAGTTGGGCCTATTGGCTTCCTAACACACCTGCAGGAGACATCTGCTTGCAATGGGGGAGGCTGTGCTGCCCAGGTATGACCCTCAATGGCAGATGCCTTGCCTTCCTCCTCTTCTTTGGGCCATTCCGGGAGGAATGAAATGAAAAGACAACTGACTGAGCATCCTTTCCAGGACATGTCCTTATTGTCATGTGCCTTCCTTCTTTATTTCCCTGCCTGTGCCCCCCCCACCTGTACACTCGCCACTTCAGAATGTCCGTCAGTACCCTCTACACTGATCATCTACCACCCCTCTCAAAACCAGGATGCAGAGAACTAGACATTTAGATAAGATGCTTGAAATGCAACATAAACTGAAACTAAAATGCAGCTATTACCTCGGTACAAGAGAAGACCAAGGGACCGTTTCTAATTTTGGACAATCGATCACGGAGCCATATTGTGCGCAGCCCCACAAAGAGAGAACTAGGACCAACTAGTTGTGGGAAGACAGTTTTAATGTAATACACACTATTTAATAAAACATGTCTCTGAAATATTTTCTAAAAACAAATAAAATATGTATGCAACTAACAGTGCCCAGTATGTGTGTATTTTTCGCATGTGCTATGTGCTGTTATACGCTTTCAGCCAGTAAGAGCTATCAGGCAGGCTGTACCAAAGGCAGGTTTCAGAGACAGAAACATACTTTGCTACAAAAGGGAAAATTTGCTTCCACTCTTGCCAATTCTTGGTTATGTTGTTATATTGTTTATGCTGTTATATTGTTCTTGGCTATTATTATAAACACAGACGGGTATCTAAGAATTTACAGAGAAACCTAGGAATTTATAGTTTCATAGAGGAGATATGATGTACAGCTTTGAATTGAGTTCTACAATGTGTGCGGTTGGTTTAGCTACCATGGCCTCTTTTTATGACCGTGTGTGTGTGTGTGTGTGTGTGTGTGTGTGTGTGTACATACACTCTGACAGTTTGACCCATAGTGGAATGCAAAATCTATCTAAGAATAGATGTAAGCTTTTCAGATGTACTTTTACCTGTTGGTTGTTAAGTTGCAATGAAATTGCAAATTTTGCTATGTCTCAAGACTCCGTCAAGAAAATGGATAAGGAAACCAAGGGTGAAGATTAGCAGGGCTTTAGCTAGGCTTTCCTGCACTGTATGCTCAGGGATGAAGTTCCTGCTCTCCTCTCCATACCTTATTACCTAGATCAGCCAAAGCCACTCATTTTGCCCCACAGATGCGATCTGCTTGGACCTACTCCTGCAAGCTGGAAGTTGGTCAGGGTGAGCTGAGATGCAGAAAATACAGAGCAGTCCACTGCCCTGCCCTCTCTTCTGCCTGATATCCAGAATCTTACCTACATTATAACCCTGCCAGATATCCCAGGTACAGGGACTCCTTATGTTTCCTAAAAGTCACAAGACCTTGCCCTGACATCCCAAGCAGGCTGTCACGTGAATGCTCAGATAAGCATTCAGAGGCTCTGTTCCTCCTGTCTCCTCCAGGGAGGCTTTTACCTTAGTGACCTTTCTCACCTAGTTAAGTTTGTGCTTATAACTCAGGGTTTTTTGTCTTGTTTTTCTTTTTGTTTGTTTGTTTTTGCATTTTCACTTACACGAACATAATCATTCATAAAGCAATAAAATATCGGGTTGGGGAAAAGATGGCATGCTGTCAGTTAGAGATTGGTGAAAGCCCTCTGACACTGTGCTGACATTATAAATGATCTGAGGCCGGGGAGGACTGAGCAACCATAATCTATCTGACAGAGGAGGCCATACTGGAAGCAAGTGGCTGGTGGCTTTAGACAATAGGAAGAGAACCGGAGAGCCACGGGACACATTGTTACAGGGACCCTGCTAAGGAGACCCTGTAGCGTGCAGATTCACTCAAGGGTCCTGTTTCTAGAACCTGCACCGTAGTGAGATCTGCTGGGCTTGGTCAATGGCAGTGGGCTGTTTCCCAGTCTTGGAGGCTTTTTGAAGATCAATTGGGTATGAAAGCATATATGTTAAAAGAAATGTTTATTTAACATAATTTATAATAGCAAAAAACAAAACAAAACAAAAAAACTGAAATCTGACAATGGAGGATTAGTAAACCCACACAGGAGAACACTATGAAAATCAGACGTAGCTATGTATTTCTTTATATGCAAAAAGGTTCACAATATACTGAGAAGTAAAAATCAGGTGCAGTACTGTGTCCTTCACAGAAACGACTTTGGATGGTTATGTACCTAATTCCTAACTACGCTTCCCCTGAGTGGTAAAATTATGGTTCCTATTGCTGTTTGCATTTTGCTTGTGTATGTTTTCTAATTTTAAAAAGTGACTGTACAGTTTGTATATTTTGAGGCCAAAATAAATAAGGTTGATTGGTCTTGATGGCATTTAAACATTCCTCCAACACCGAGACCACGAAAATACCTGAAAGTGTGAATAATTAATGTCACAGTCCCTCCTCCCCTTGAACTAACCAGACATATACACACATGCACACATGCCCACACACACAGCTAATCTGGAGGCTCTTTTTCATCCCCCGAATATATGTCACTAGCAACAGCCAGCCAGAAAGCCCAGGGGACATGGGGTGACCAAGGCAGGAATTTCGATGGCCAGAGCAGTACTGCAGCTGCACATTCAAAATGACAACATGGCTGAATAACACCAACACTCTCTGAATAACAAACAGGACGGACCACTGCTTGGCTCAGGTGAACACTACAGTTTATTTTCCTTTTGTTGTATTTCCCCTTTCACAAAACAAGGACCTGCCTTTGGATCTCGCAGGCCCCGTGATACTGTTATTTTGACAGTTGTTCGGCGGCATTGCAGAGGATGAAAGGGCACTTGTTAGCTCTCCAGCTAAACACACCGCCCACTCCAGGCTGCATAAACACTATTATTCTGAGTTTAACATATGAGATTTACAGATATGTATATAGAGGGCAAGTTGAAAATTAGCAAGAAGAAGTAGAGAATTACAATGGAGATAATAATATATGTGATCCATTTTTTCCCCCTACAAAATTGGCCGAGAATTGTATTTTTAAATGAATTTGTGAAAGGATGACTCCATTTTCATTAGAAACTGATATCTCTAGTCTCAGGTCAAGATTCAAGTCAATACCAAATGCTAATCTTCAGACCTCTCAGGAGTGTTGAGGACTTAGTTCTAAGATAATGGACATGAAAGTCCTTTGTACCCTTTGTGAGTTGTTATTGTTGCATGAGTAATAGTAAGAAAACACGGTGTAATTATCCTCTGGTTTCTTCAGAACACTAACTTTCCCCAAAGGCCTGTCCTTGCCTGCTGTGCTAAGATACTTGTGTACAAAACCAGGTTAGCAACGTCACTGTTTTTCTTTGTTGGAAAAAAAAAACTGAACTCAACATCTAGAACCCCACAAAAACATCTAAAAGATGAGGGAAAACATTTTCATTTAACTTGTCGTGTCAGTCCTTGCTTTAAGAAAAACATTGTCTCTGAAGGGAAATTGTAATTCAAAATGTTATCTGCACCAAGCTACTTCTGAAACAAATATTAAAAATTTAAGACCGTAAAAAAAAAAAAAAAAAAAAAAATGTATACAAAGTAATAGTACTTTTGGAGCCTATATATGAGCACTTCCATATGTTTTTCATGTTTTATGGATGAGAATTCTAAAGCTAAGAGTGATGAGGTGATCTGCTCAACGCTCCACAGGCAGAAACTTTCAGGGCCAGGATTCTAACCCACATCTTCTGATTCCAAGACTTATGCTTCCAGTGAGCTGCCTCTCTTTTCCTGCCCCCATTGAGTAACTCTGTGACACACAGTATAGTTTCACTACTTAAAAACCCCTAGTCTCTACAGAGGAGTAGCTGCTTTATGGAAAACTGCCTAGGTAAGTCACCCTGTGCCCCAGGTGTGACCTCCTGCTTGCCTAACTCATGATTGCAGTGAAGTCACGGTTATCCTGATTGCCCATCATCACATGACCAAGTCATGCAGGAAAGGTGTTTCCTCCCAAGCCCTGAGTGTTCGGACCATTGTTTATGTCGGAAATAACATTAACAGCTGACCCAGGATAAAACAGTGGATCATGTAATTTAAAGTCATATTCCATTAACAGGAAGACGTGCAGGTTACTGATGCATAGGGGCTTATTTGCTACTATCGTTCTTATTCAGGCTCCTTCTGAGTTGGGGGAAAAACAATGAAAATAATGAACTGAGGCCCACACTCAGATACTTTGTTAGAATTAAGAGAAAAGTGACTCCCACCCCCCAACCAACTGATAAAAAACATCTGAGAAGTATTTGGGGTAGTGGAGAAAGCCCAAATTCTATAATCCCACAACACTGGATTTGAATACTTACTGAGTTATAAGATCTTAGGCCAGTTATTCAACCTTTTTGATCCTTAATTTCTTCATGTGTTAATGAGTTTCTATGTATCTCACAGCTAGATCCTGACAGAGACAGGACTCAAACTCAGATTCTATCCAAGGGGGTCCAGTTACACATTAACACGCGTATTTTAGAAGGCAAGTGAACCCGCACACACGGAGGCCGTGCCAGTGCAGAGCAGGCAGTGTGACCTTCCCTTGGTGATACCAGAGACCCAGTAATGGTGGAGGGTACAAGATAAGTTGCTTCAGGAAAAGAAAACGTTGATGGAAAGGAAGGTGCCCACATGAGAAATCCCAAACCAAAATTACTGCAAGACTCAATCCCAGAGGTATTTGATAAGGCCAGCTAAAGTTCTGAGGGCACAGGTCTCCAAAGAGAACTGGTTCACCAATTTGTGGAAAAGCAAAATCCTGAAAGCTCCCTAAGCACATGTCAATCAAACAAGTTCTAGCTAGCTAGACATTGATGGCTAGCTAGTCTTGCCCACAGGAAAATTTAGAATCTAGAGGGAGACACAGACACACAGACATGTACACAAACAACATCAAGCGATAAACTACGTAGGGTGGAAAGAGAAAAAGTGTGAATGAGAGCTAAAGAGAAAACTTGTCAGTCTTAAATTTCCAAGTTGGATCTCTCAAGTTAGGTAAGTTACAAGGTATGCTGTAATCTCATGGGGTAATGGCCTCCTTGATCCCCTTTGCTGCTTCCATATCATTTCTTCTCCTTACTTCCTAGCTCCTACCCCACAAAATAAAATAACAACAGAAACAAAAAACTCAGCTTTATTGAATGACGTGCCATTAGACCCACCTCACTGTTGGTGCCCTTTTTCACGGAAGAATTTAGAGCATGGTGACTCTTTATCTCTTCACCACCTCTCTTATGGTCTATCTTGGTGACTTCATGACGCAGGTAGATTACTCATTCATTGCCTGTCTTCTCACTGCCATCCTTAGTCACACCTTGAACCTCTTCAACCAATACCATACCTGTCTGAAATGTGTCTTCTGAACACCCCATTCTTTGATGCCCACCTCTCACCTGACCAGCTTGCATCCTCTCCCATGCTTACATCAACAATTCTTTGGCCCAATTAAGAGCTCCAATCCACTAGGTCCACAAAATTCTTTACTTTCTATCACCTACATCATATCCTCACTTTCTTCTTCCCCAGGTGAGTTTTCATAATGTATTTCATTAAAAAAAAAAAAAAAAAAAACAACTCCCTTGCCCATCTCCACCAACTCCCCGGAAAAACTCCAAGCCTGGCCTGCTGTATTGGGTAGGGGCCATAATCTCAAACTCGCCATGTTTCTGAGAAGGTATGGCTCACGAGAACTGGAGGTCTGGGCATTTTCTCTCTGGGTGTGGCAATTCCCTCTAGCCAATGAAATGACTGGCTCTTGCATATATGAGTATGTTGTTATATACAGGTATAAGAAATGAAATCATTATTGACTTACATAAATTAAGGGAAGGAGACTGAGGGGGAAATAAAGGGAGGACAATTTGAATTTGTATCTGAAAAATAATTCTCTGGATTTAAAATTAATAAAGTAATTGGAACTGCTAAAGCATTGCTCGTAAATAATACGAAAAGCTTTCTCACTTGCATTTATGAAAGTGCCTGATGACTTGTAAATGGAGGATGTTAAATTTCTTAACAGAATGGGTTTCTTAGTCAAACATCAATCACTATCACCTTGGTAACCTTCAAGATTTAATGAATTTCAGTGTAGAAAATAGTAAGAAAAACTTCAAAAGGCACACCTATGATCAGAAACGTAATCAACGTTCATCACAGAAAATGTGAAAAGCACAGATAAGAAATGCCTCGAACAAAGTGAGAGCCCAATAATTATTTTCCCACATCATGAAACATTGTTTGTGGACACGATAATGACTACATCCTCTTCGTGCTACCTGTCTAAGATTGACTCATCCCCCTAGTTCTGGACATTTAAATTGCTTTTTAAAAAAATTATAAAAAGCACTGCCAAGAATAACTATAAAAAAAGTGAGTATACAAAATTCTGACTGTTGGTTTTTGTTAGATCAGACTGAAAAAAGTGGAATAAAAGTCAAAGGATATGATCAGTTTTAAGGCTTTTGATCCGCAAATCCAACCTGCCTTCCAGAAAGTTTGTACTTTCTTTTTAGTGGTTTTTTACTCCCCATAGTGGAAGTGTTCTTGGAAGGTAGACAAACACACAAAGCAGTTTGAAAAAAGTGAGGACATTTAAAGTTCAGACCCAAGCAACACTGGGCCCTTGGAAGAATAGTACAACTCGCTTCCCCTCAACAGAGGTATTGCCAGGATCATATGGTTCTGAAAGTGCTGCCTGACAAGCCATGAGAAGCCTTTTATTAATACAACAAAATCAACAAAGGTCCTGGACTGATGCAGACCTCACATCCCCTTGCATACAACAGTCTCCCCACCAGTGGTTCCCAGACTCAAAGGCACATCTGAATCCCCTGGGAATATGTTAAAGTTCAAAACACACACGCGCGCGCGCGCGTGCGCGCGCGCACGCACACACACACACACACACACACACACACACACACCCTCTACATTCCTGGATCCACCCCAGGGAAGATTCTGACTCAGTAAATCTTGGATTGGGACTAGGAATTTGTATTTTTAACACTGTCCCTAGGCAATTCAGGTACAGATAAGCCTGTTACCAGAGCTAACTTCTGAAAAGCTATCAAGCTTTGAATTTTCACGACTCTCTCCTGACAGTCTAATCACTGCTTTTTCAAATCTGATGGGGAGAGGTTCTTAAAAAGTTTTTAAGAAAGGAGGTGTTTAGTTTTTCAAGTTTTTATGGTTATTTTGTCTTCCAACATATTCCAATATTAATTTCTTTCAAAGGATTGTCAAAGGTGTCTAAATCTTCATAAGCCCGTGGTTTTGTAATCAAAGCTATTTATTCATAGGCCTTTTCTTCTTTAAATGTATGTTAATATACAGTTGAATATACAGGGGACTTGTTTAGACTTCCTTACTTAACGTTCCCATGGCACGTCCCTCCTACCTCCATCCTCTGGCCCAAGTAACAATTGGCTTAAACGTCGCTCCACCACCAGATATGAATGCTTCACATTGAGCTGGCCTCCCTTTTTACTTGTCTTTCATTAGCAACAGCAACAGTAAGACATTTGTTGAGCACATACCAGTGTGAGACAATGGACACTGCACTTTTATAGACATCACTTTAGCTGCTGCGTATCAGTCAGTGCTACCTTGGAGCTCCTTGGATATCACTGAATTTGTGAATTCCACCAATATGAACAAACACAAGGCGTACTTTCCTTTCAAAGATAAACAAAACATCACACATACTGTTCAGATTCCAATAAATATAAAATGAATGTGTGTCAAAGACTTTGTTACTCATTAATTAATGAGGGAACTAGTAAGATGTTAAAACAAATCTAAAGAGCATGTGAGAAGCTAGGTATAAACAGGCAATAATAGATTTCTGCATTAGATACAAAACTGGCCAATGTCCAAAAGAGCCATAATCCTTAATCTTTGGGACTATCTTTTCCACCAAACAGGAATTATTTGCTCTCTACCAGACAAGAATCTACAGGTTATCTTGGTGTTCCTACGGAGCTGTAGAATAGCCCAGTCAGTAGAAAGCCTATTTAATTGCACTGACACGGCATTGACAGAATATAGAGTATCCTCATTTACCTATTTCCAATTTGGGGGTAGTTTTCATCACAACCTGAAACTAGTGACACTATCACAGGTAATGTAACTGGTGCCATTAATCAGTGAGTGTGTGAAAAAATATTTTCTTAGAAATGTGGCACAGTTTTCTGGGATCACTACCAAAAAGTTTAATTTTAAAAAAAAAGAAAGAAAAAGAACTAAAGGAAAGAAGGGAGGGAGAGGGGGAGGAAAGAAGAAAGGAAACAAGATTTCATGTTTCATATTTAATGCCTAGAATGTGGATTCACCCAAAATACGTTACTGACTTTGAGATTTTATCCAACAATGTTTACAGTTCTGTCAAAATCAAGGCAATTTGAATTGCATACTAACAATATCAGAATAAATATGGCCTTATGCTTGAAAGACTAGAGGAAAGCTGGAGTTATGGCTTGCTCATCTAACAGCTTTGATGTGCACTGATGGCAAGCGTTCTGTGGTTAAAGCAGATACGCTGCATGTTCATTGTTAAGATACGCGTTTAAATCACTTCATTTTGGTTTTGATATGCACATTGTTATTTGGATTTTTTATTCCTTGAAGGGGAAGAGCATGGCAACTTTTTAGAATAAAGTTTTCATAAGTATTTCATGTACAAATGTCCAGTGCTTGGTGTTCTCAGAAAGTACTCAAGAATGTCTGGGATGCATCAAAAATCCTTCTGACCTGAAAGTGATCTCTTTAGGTTGAAGCTGAGAAGAAAAAGAAATAACCTTATGTGTTTCATGCTATGTGAAGCAAGAAATATCCAGATGCTTTCGATGGTTCTAGAACATGAAGACTATTGTTGTTTTTTCCTTTGCACTTTAAGCTTTCAATTTGTATTGAAGAAAGACAGTACCAGAAGAAAACATTTTTTATGGACGACCAAAGCCATGATGGGTTGGAACAACTGGAAAGAGCCATAGAGGCATTTAGATGAACATCCTTATAAAGTCCCGTGAATGGAGGGTGTAAAAGCCCTTGGGATACTCCCTGTACTCTTTGGTTTACTTAACCAAAAATACTTTCAAAGGAGTCTTTATAATAATACCCTGACATCTCTAATTTTGATTTTTAGTGGAATCAGAAATCACAATGCCAAAAACAAATGGAAATATAATTAAAGTATTTTTTCCCCAAGTTTCCCAATGACCATCAATATTTCAATCATCTAGCATTCAGTGTAAGGACTAACCCTTACCCATAACATGTCAGCCTTTGGAGAGACAGAACATAGCATCCCAGCCCGATTCTGGGGTTGACCCAGATGGGCTCTCCTGCCCCTTTCATGAAGGGTTTCGTGTGTGTTGACAGTTGCAGGGAAGAGAGGAAAGGTTACTATATCAGTCCCTTCTACTCTAAACACTAGAGAAAGACTGCAAAGGAACTGCCCATGAGTAAACACCACTTTACAGATGCCACTCTGTGTAAGGTCAATGTCATCGCCTTCCTTTTCACAAGTAAGGAGACCAAGGCTCAGAGAAGTTAAGCATCTTGCCCTGGATCATAGAGGACCACACACCAGGAACATTTGCGTGGAAAACTCACTTCAACTGAAAAACATTTCCTCCTGCCTGCATCCTCAGCCTATTAAACCCTGGGCCAAAAGAGTCTGTCAGCCAGCAGGAAAGCAAAGATGCCTCTCCCACGATTGATTTTATACAAGACAAATGAGAACAGGGATTTGGACTCTGGTATTACGACTCCAAGGCCAGATTCTCCTCTCCTTCAGCGACCTGAGAACGGAGCAGAGGACCTCCAAGCACCATGGATGCTCTCGCACCCCATGGCTCTGTTCATGGGGTTCCAAAGGGAAGGCCTGTTTCTCTGAACGCAGACATATTCTGGGTGTGCCCACACAGGAATGTCTGGCTCCCCCGTATCTGCAGTGCCCCACTTAAACCACACGTAAACCTCTAAGCTTGAAATGTCCACATCAGTTTTGGAGAGAGTCTGGAACATGCGTCCGCTGTTTATCTAAGAACTGCTCTGTTCTGGATATGGTGCTAATGGGATGTAATGAGAAAAGTCATAAAACACTTGCTGTTCCCCATTCACTGCAACTTCGAATTTTAAACCTTTGTAATGAATCATTCGACAGGTATATTACCAATGAGACTCGCCAAATTATAAACTATGACTTGTCAAAGTCCAGAGCTGCGACAAAAAAAAAAAAAAAAAAAAGAAAAGAAAAGAAAAGAAAGAAAAAGAAACCTAACAATTTATCCAGCTCTGCAAAAGCAACAGGAAAGATCCAACTAACTCTTGAGAAAACTGACAGATTAAATGTTACTCAAATGTATTTAGACCCAATGGTCTTGAGATGCGGTTAGCTTGACGATCTACGATTGCCAGGAGCAAGAAGGTTTGTATGAATCAGCCTGGAAAACAGTTGTTGTACTTGGTAGGTTTTCATCAGGGTTTAAATGGTCCATCTAAACCTCTTGACCAATAGCTTAATATGGCTCAACTCCTCTGAAATACAATTTGCAGATAAATCAGCCTGACGTGCCTCACAGGGCCCAGTATCTCAAAGTTAAACACCATACAGGAACTGCAGTGTTATATTTTGAAGGAGTGTGGTGGACAACCCATCACTCTCAGCTTTTTCCCAGGCTAACCTCTCAATCATACTTAAGTCATTCTTCTCCCTTCAACTGGTACTTGTTTGGGCCCAGGCTCCGTGAATGGCCCTGAGAACGCCCAAGTAACTGAGCCACAGTTCTTTCCTCCAAGAAGCATAGAGTCTACTTGCGGGTACAAGCAAGGAAACCATCAACTGTAGGACAGTCAGCTGCTGGAAGTCCAGAGAACTCTGCGAGTGCCAGGCTCAGAACCATCTTCGCCCAAATTCAGGGTAGGTTTTCATGAACATGTGAAGCTTGATCTAAGTCTTGAAGAACAAGCTGAAGATTACCAGATAGAGAAGGAAGAAGAAAATTACGGGTAAAGGGAACATGCTTGAATGAGGCCCTAGCAAAGACAAACTGGACAAATAGCATGTAAGCAAGAAATAAACTTTTGTTGCACACAGACATTTTGGAACTCTTGTTGCTGCAGCATAATGTATACAATCCAGGCTGATACAACAGCCCCATGTCCTTGGGCACAAAATTCTGAGCCTCAATTTTCTCATCTGTAAAAAAAAAGGGGGGATAATGATACCACTCTCACTGGACTATTATAATGCTTTAAAAAGCTAATATAGGTGAAGTTGCTTTGTAAGCTGAAAACTGTTTTTCTTTATCAGTAAACTTAAGATAGTACTATTGCTTTCTTCTAAAGAGAACAAATAGCAAGAGAGGGAAGAGTTACTACCCAATGTTACTTTTTTCTCTCACTTAAAAAGAAAACTTTAATTTCTATTTCAACTAGTCCTCTGCACTATATGCCTCGAGTGACGATTCTGGAAAGATCTGCCTTCTCCCTTGCTGCCACAATATACACAGGCCTCCACTGATGAGCCTCTCTAACTGAAATGTGTACGTCCGTATCTGAGGACACACGCCACTGTCAGCTGCAGCTAGAACAACATTTCCTCTAACATGTGATCTCATTCCTGCCAACCTCCCTCATTCTACCAAACTTTGAATTCATTTATTTATTCAATTCGCAATCACAAGAACAGACTGAGCACCTTCTCTATGAACAGAATAGTGCTATGGTCAGAATGGCTATATTTTCTGAAACTTAAATGAGGACAGATGTCCAGACAACCAAAACTGCACAGGCGAGAACAGAATGCTTGACATGGAGCCCACTGTGGAGGATCTAACGTAAATGATAGCCAGGGGATACACATTCACTGATTCATGCAACAGAAACTTATGGACTCCCTACTATGTGCTGGGGCTGCAAGTGATAAACAAAAATCAACACCACTTTTGCCCTCACGTTACTTACCATCTGGATTGGGAGACAGAGATTAGTGAAATAATCACAGATAGAAGTAAACTGGCAACTGCAATAAGTGATATAACAACTATGACATCATAAAGTGCCAAGGTGTTTGATTTAGTCAGGGAGGCCAAGGAAGGTCTCCTCAGGAAGTGATGCTTCAGCTGAGATTTGAGGGTAACTAAGCAGAGAGGAGAGGGGTGAGCATTCCATGTGGAAGGGAAACATGTGCAAAGGCACAGTGGCAGGGTAAGCAGAAGAGACCAAAAGAAAGCTGGAGGAGAGAATGCTAGGAGGAAAATGATACACAGGGATGTTGGAGCCACAGAAGATCTAGCAGAGAGGACATAGCACTTTGTCCTTATAGCAAGAGCAACAAGAAACCATTGAAACGGCGAATAGAAGAAGTATAAGACATGACATCAATCCAACCTTGAGGGGCATAATGGCTGCCAGGAGGACGAGACATGTCCACCATCAGCAACAAATTAAGGGTGATAACAGAAGGCAAACTCATCCAAGTCAGGGATCTTTGATCACCGAGGTAGCCCACATACTGAGAATAGTACCTGGTTCATGGGAGGAACTCAGATATTTGTTGAATGAATAATGAGGCAGGCCTTTGAGGGGCGGAAGGAGTAGCCCCTCCAGAAATCAAACAGGATGTTGGGAAGCAACATGTGAGCTGCATTTTGAAGACCAGGTAGGATCAGGCTAGTAGATATGAAGATAATTCAGCTTTTCCAAGAAGATATTCCAAGAGAGAGACAGCTGTTTGAACAAAGGCAGGGAGGCCACTGGAGCACAGAGAGAGGATGTGTAGTTCACTTTGGCTGGAACACAGGTGCATAAGGGGACGTTATGCAAGGTAAACTGCAAAGGTAGGCTATGGTTAAATACTCGGGGGCGACCTCGAATGCCAAAGTTATTTCCCAAGCTTCTCCAAATGTCTTCTCTTGGCACTCAGAGCCCCAGTCATGGGAACGCTCTGTGCTGTAGCAGGAGGAGACAGGCTCTAGGAAATCCAACTCTTGAGAAGAACTCTACCCAATGTGATGATAGATTTTTTTGTTTGTTTTTATTTGGGAATTCCAGCACATGAGCCAGCTCTCCTCAGCATACCCTCCCGGGAGCCAGTGGGACTGTCTTCCCTCTATCTGACACGTGGATCTCACCACCCCAGCCTGCACTTGTCCTACCCTTTGGGCGGGGTGGGGGGGGAGGTCTGGAGGAGGGGATGTGAAACGGAACAAATGTGATCCGGAATTCCAGGCACCGTCTCGGAGGAGCAAGTGCAGCAGCTCAGCCACACAGGACTTCTAAAGAGGTGCTTCTCCCGTGGAGACTCCAGACTGTGTCTACTTGCCACTATTAATATGTGTTGAACGGCGCTTTGGAGAAATCAGAGCTGTTGGAAGGAATTACTGATCGCAAGAGTTATGAGTGTTACTTGGAGGCAGGAATGAAATCCAAGATACGCTGTTTTGCTGTGTGTGGGTGTATCTCATTCCTTTCTTACTGTTTAGATATTGGTTCGCTATCACAGTCTAGAGGTCAGGAGCCCTAGATCGTAACCCTGGGTTGCCACAGACTAGGTTAAGACTTAGTTACTTAACTCTTCTGGGTTTCCTCATCTATTAAAAACAAACAAAGCACAGAAATAAGCGTGGGGAGATAATAAGGGGCCCACCGTGGCTGGAATGTGCCAAAGTCTTTTGTTACGGGAGTAGCACTGGGGTGAGGCATGGTCCGGAGCCGCAGAAAGTGTGTGGTGTGGGAATCAGCTCTGGCTTTCAGTCCCGGTCCGCTGCTCGCCAACCGCCTGTCCTTGCAAGCTGGGCTCCACTGAACTCACTCTGTACCTATTCCAAATGCTTTACAGTGTTCACTCAAGTAATCCTTGTACCTTAGGTCATGTGGGGGAATCATTCCATTTCACAGATGAGTAAACTAAGGCATGCAGATGATAACTTGCTCTAGGAAAGACGTGACTGCAGAGCGCTACCACTCTTTACCACTCCACTCTCTGCACAAGGAAGATGGTGAGTCACGCGCTAAACTCTGTCAAGATTTTACTGTCCCATAATGTAGATGAATAATAGTAATACCAATAGTTCACACCTTATGGGGTTGTTATGAAAATTAAATGAGATGTTAGATTCAACAGTGTTTCTTAAACTGTAAGAAATAGTATTAATACAGAAAGATGAGTTGGAAAACACCTTAGCCAAACCATGCGCTGGCTTTAACAACACTAATAATCGTAGCTACTGTGCATCTAATGTGCCCCAGTACTAGAAAGCAGGCGTCTTTACCCCACTTTTCAGAAAAGGAAATCAAGGCAGCTTGTAAGCATTGGCACGAGACCACTCTGGAGCATTTGCAGCACGATCTGCCTAGGTCCTGGGGCCACACTCCCAGGATTCGCAGCTAAAAGTGGCTCAGAGGAGCTAGGAATCTCAGCATAAAGAGACCTGAGTCCACAGATAAACTGGGTCAATATGTGCCTAACATGTTTCTAAAACTCTTTGATCTTCAAATCCCTTTGGGGTGAGGGATGAGAAAGGCAAGGAGTGTCCCCAGATCTTTCAGCTAGGGAAGACAGATGTCCCCCATGACATTCAGAGGATGCTCTGCCTGTCTTCTGCTGTCACAGGAGGACAGCCTTCTGCCTCGGGGACCTGATTCCTGTTTTCCTTCACAGGGTCACCAGCAACCTAGGAAATCAAACTGAACACCCAGTGGACGAGAATGTGATCGGCCAAGCTTGATCTGCCTCCCACACCGTGGTAAGCAGCAGCTACTATCAGGCCTCCCCGTGTTTATGACAGGCAGATAGATGCCCTGGTCCCGAGTGGGAGCTAAGGGCCGGGCACTGAGAATCTGCATGGGTGTGTGTCCTGGGGGAGAGCTGCGGCTACCAGGCTGTGGGTCTGGTGCAGACGCCGGAGCCAGTGCTTCCTTCAGCCCTTTCAAGAGGCCAATCGGTCCAGTGTAAAGGTGGCCACGTCTTTGGAGCCGGCTGCACTAAGGTGTCCTAAACCCACCATGCCAATTCCCAGCTTTATGTCCTCGGGCAAGTGACTTACCCATCGGAACCTCCGTTTCCTCCTCTATAAAATGGGGTAGTCGTATCTGTTCCACAGGGCTGCTCTGAGGGCTGCCTGAGGTAATATATGTCAAGTTCCTGGAACATAGCAGGTGCCTAATAAACGCTCCTCGTCTCCGTTTCTCTGCTGAGGAAGCAGGGCTCTTCCCTAATACATGATCCCAATCGGAAGATAGGAGGGTGACCAGAGAGAGCTGAGAGAAAAACGAACCTTCCTCAAGGTCAATATTAGTTGCTTCCTACTTGTTTATTCACTCGCTCATTCAGCAAAGATTCACTGAGCACCTACTGTGTGCTGAGCACTATACTGAATGTTTGGGAGAAATCAGACATGGGCCCTTGCCGCCATCATCCCCACCACCCCAAAATATACCCTCCCAATCCCTGCCAGACCATGCAAGGTGGAGAAAGGGGTCAAAAAGAAGCATCTCCCCGTCCAGAGGCAGGAGGCCACAGAGCAGAGCTGTTAGCCCAGTGAATCTTGGTGCAGTTGCAGTCAGAAGGGCAGGAGGGTCCAGGTACTCAGGAATTGCTCTATATAGGAGGGATGGAGCAAAAGCCACTCCCTTAACCCCTCTCGCAGCTGCAACCCTGCACACACATAGGGGGTGCTTGTCAGGAAGACAGACCAGATGCTAGGGCAAAGCAGACTGGGAGACACTGCGGCATTTGGGGGCTAAAACAAAATTGTGTAACTCTGTGATCCTGGCCTGGGGACAGAGTCCCAGTAGGAACCCAGAGCATGCTCAAAAAGCCCCTTGGAGACTAATCGCTGACTTGTCGATTAAGGTCATGATAGAAAGTCTCAAAGGAGTTGGGAATGACAGGGTGTCAGACTGGTGGGAGGACGCAGAGGTTTCTTTGGTATTTTTCCTACGCGCCTCAAATCCGGTTCCATCTGTAATCAGTACTGTGATCTGCATTCTGAGCTACATCGGGCTAAGGCGCCGTCTCCCTGCGGGGCTGCACTATGAAGTCCAGTCACACTCCTTCCTCCCTAGGCCACCCAGACGTGCTCCCCTCTGGAGGCAAACTTCAGGAGGAGATGGACCACGAAGAACACAAGCCGAGCACCACACACAGGAAGTCAAGTCTGCAGCAAAGACTTGGGCCCGTGAGCATGACCGTGGCTCTCCAGTACTCGCAGGGCTGTAGAAGGGCAGAGGAAGTGGGGCCCGAGGGGTGGTGATCTCGGGATTTTACTGCAGCGTCGCCAGGGCCTAGCACAACACCTGGCCCAGAGGACGCATTCAGTGCAGGCTCTTTGGGTTTTGTTGAGGTAAAAGGAGAACTTTCAGAGAGTCAGGCTGCTGATGGAACAGGAGTGAGAAGGAGGGGGTTAAGCAGAGCACTCCCCAGCTCTTGGGGTACGCAAGCCAGATGCCACATGGTGGGCCAAGGGAGCCTGAACTAGACAGCCATCCAGGCTTCTCTCAGCCCTGAGCTTCCTCACGCTTGGCTCCAAGCGATAAAGGCTTCCCATTCTTCCGGTGCTCTGGGCCTCACTGCTGTTACTCTGCTCCTTCCACTACACGCCAATGTAAGAACACACATGGTTTGGGATCAAAGCCGCCCGGAGGGTTCCCACCGCACTCTGTGATCAGCTGCTGATGGATCCCTTGAACTGCCAGGGAGGTCTGGGAAGGGACTCCCGGCTCGGCAGTAGGGCTCAGTTAGGCCCTCCGTCTAGAGGAGGCTGCCTGAGGGGAGAGGGGCCTCGTGGCTCCCCAGCCTGGCTGCTGGCTTGGGCCCGAGAGGACTTCTATCTCCTCTCCTTGAAGACAAGTCAGGCTTGAGAGTAGAAATGACCTCAACGTGCACATTCCTTTGAGCTCTCACTTAGCAGCTGCCAGTCCAGAGTCCTGAGGAGGAGACGTGGGGGACTCTGGGCCGCTTCCATAGAAGTTCTCATGCCTGGTTTCACCCAGAAAACAGCCTATAGAAACCAGCATCAGAGAATCTCTGAAGTTTCTCATTAAGGCCCCTTGGGAACAAGGGGAATGAAAATGGAAAAGAGTTGGTTAACTGCTGCTTCCACGTCTGACACCCCAAAGTCAGTGCAGAAATTGGCAGGCAGCTCTGAGAAAGGGTTCATCTCCTCTCTTGACTCCCAGGTAAAAATTTCACACTGGGTGGTCAGGTCGGTTTAGTGTGTGATCAGGACATTCAGAGGCAATAATGTTAGGTAACAAGCATGAGCATGAAGTGAGGATCTGACAGATGCTTTAAAAAAAAAACCCTGGAATTATAATGTGCTATAACTGTTTTTGCTCTGCCGTGTTTACTCAAGTATTTGATCTTTCCCTCCTCCCGATCTTCTGAATTTCGAGAAGGAAATACTTTTAAATTTTATTTTCATAACGTATCCTCCTGCTGAGATTCCAAGGCTGTCATCGGCATTACCTAATGTGAGAAGTCTTGGGAAGAACATTTGAAGACATCTGAACGGTTGCTGAGTGAACAGAAGAGAGCCTGACCACATCGTCACCATTATGATAATAATTACTTCCTTTTTAGTTTAAAGAAGAGCAGCAATTTTCCTGTTGGTCCATCTCTGTAAAGCAGCTTATTTGCCTATTAAAGAAAACTAACCATCAAGAGAGAGAAAATTAGGAATTAGTCACCTTTATTTTTAAGTGAACACATGTCCAATAACCACCCTTGACATGGGTGAGGCAGCAAAATGGAGCGTGAGGCCTACTGAACCGGCCTTAGGCAAAAAGGAAGTCAACTTTCAGCTATCCATGCACCTGTAGTGTTGAGCAGGGCAGGTGGCCAGCCCGCCTAAGCCTCGGGTGCTTTATCTACAAACAGAATGACGGTTTCTTCCCGGGCTAACGATTATTGTGGGAACCACTCTGGAACCCTCATATGAAATGCCTTTGTCAACTGTATTACGCCTTCTCCAATGTGGGACATGACAAACATAAACAACAGACTGTCCCTTGACTTATTATAAGTCGTAAAGGAACTGGTTTTTCCAACGTGACAGCTAGTCCTAGATTAGAAACTAAAATTGTCGTCATTTTGAGTAATAAAGGAATGTAGAAAGTGATGATGATGACCATACACCTGGGAAATTGGGCCTGATTGCTGCTGAAATGCTTAAAATAAATGCATTCCTTCATTCACGGGGCACTTCTTCTAGGTCGTACTGGAGAAACTGAGGCACAGGTCCTCCCTGTGAAGGTGAGCCCAAAGGCTAGTGAGTGGGGCAGGTGTTTGCAACAGCATGTCCTGGGGTGTGGGTTAAGCCCAGGGGAGGACACCTGACCCATATTGTGAGGTCCGGGACAAAAGCCCTCCGAAATAGATGTGATGATTAGAATCCAAGGGTGCACCCCCAGAAGCAGGGTGAACCCCTCTTAATTTGCCCCCAAGTGCTCAAGTTTGCCTTTCCTTTTGGCCCAGGTGTCAGCATCCTGTGGGATCTCTTTGGCATAACCCTGTCTTCGCACTTGTCTCCCAGGTACACTGTCATCCCCACCTGCTTGCTCTGTAGATTTTTTTTTTTTTTTGCAAGGCTGTCAGCTTTTAGGTACAGGGACCAAAGGCAGTGGACACGGTGGCTGTAACATCCGGCTTGAGCACTCAGGACTCGGTCGCACTGGGAGCTCCTCAGGCCCACCTCCCTGGGGCGGCACCTGGGAGCGTCTGAGTGGAAGAGTCAAGTCCAAAGAACGCCTCCACTATTGTTGGAGAGCTGCTCCTCCCAGCTGCTCCCTGTCATTTGGGCAAGGAGGATTAGGGTGTGCCTTGAGGTCCGCCAGGGGAATGCCCTATTTCCCCAAACGCAGCACGCAATTATAACAGAGGGAGGTCACAGGGCATGATCTTGTGAGCAAATAACGCTGTCACTGAGACTAGGAAGCTAATGATTTATGTTGTTCCCCTCTCACCCCTGACTTTCCCAAAGCCCCATTACTCAGACCTAGAACAAAAAACTAAGCTGGAGCCTCTCTCACACAAGCCATGACATGATGAGCTGTTTTGGGCCTTGTGCCTTCTGCAGAGAGTTCCCGGCTCCATGTCTGTGCTTCATGGAAGCTCCTACTCAATCCACAGGGCCCCACTGTAACATCAGCCCCTGTCTGCAGTCTACCTAAGCAGAGCTAACTCAGGTCCTGCACCAAGCCCTGAACTGCCAGAGACGGGCTGGGCCTCTCTGATGCCATGAGAAGCAGGAGTTCTTATAGCTAAGAAGAAAATGGGAAGGGATATTAGGTAGGCAATAAACAGCTCCTGACACCAAAATATTGCATTTTACATATTCCACCCACCACCCTCCCCTTTGGGTGACCACAAGATATTTTAACATAGTAAAGGTTTGAAAAGTTTCCATATTGCATTCAATCTAAACTTTTCCACACGCATAGCGTAGTCACAGGACAGATGTTTCCTTCACCTTTTTGCAACACCTATCAAACATCTGTAGAACACACAATCAGAAACACTACATGGTACATTTGAGCCTCATGAATTTCCTATGAGATAAGCATTATCATTCCCACTTCACAGATGATGAAATTGAGGAATCAAGTGATTAAGTAAGTTGCAGAAGTTTGCCAGCCAAGAGGAAGCAGAAGCTGGGATGAGAACCCACGGCTTCTAGATCTTTTCCCATTAAAATCAGATAGGTAAAGAAACAGAAACTAAGAGGGAAAAAAGATAGGGACCTTACAGTGGCATTATCAACGGAAGGAACTGCAGAAAGGAGAGAGAGTGAAGGAAAAAATCCTCTTCTGCCAAGGATGGATCTAAGCCAGCAGACAAAGGGCGAAGAGCCGGCCATCGGAGGCCCCATTTCCACTAAGATCTAAAGGTGTGATCACTAAGGGTGATTAAAGTGAGGGGTTCGGAGCAGTGCGTAAGTCCTTCCAGGATTTGTTTCTTTCCTTCGTTTGTTCAACCACCACGGTGTTCATGCAACAGATTATGACTGAACATCATGCTGGTTCAGCCCTTGCAGGAAACTGCAGAGACAACACAGCCTTTGGCCTCCAGCAGCGTCGCATTTCCCCAGGCATCCTGACCTCTAGCCACAGGAATCTGCTAACTGTTGCCCTGAGCACTCAGGTCTCTCTCGGGCTGCCATGCTTCGTGCATGCCACTCCTTCCCTGAGGAATGTCTTTTCTGTCTTCACTCCCTGGAAAAACCTTGCCCAGCTTTCCAAGCCCAGCCACGTGGCTGCAGCCTGCCCAGATCCCCCGGGGACCCCTCTGAGTCCCTTCTCGTGCTGCCCTCCCCTCTGCCCTGGCTCTGTGCACTGCGGTCATGTAGAGGAATTCCCATTCAGACCCTGTTGTCCCTGAAAGCCTGAACCAGAGAAGTCCCCACAGCATGAAGAGATCACTGTCTTCCAGAGCCAAATTGGATTTACCTTCCAACTGAAGAGCAGGGAGAACAGAACACAACCAGGAAATAACAGGGAAAAGGTGTAAACCAATCCACAATCCACAGTGAGTAATTCTCATACAAGAGAAGCTAGTGAAAAGAAGGAAGAGGGCCTATACGCCTTTGTATTATAATTCAAAAGCCCTCCCAGACAGTATTATATAGCCTCGATTCTGTTGATAAAGTACAATGGTTCCAGCTCCATTTGTCAGAATTAGAAATTAATATTCTGACACCCTGATCTCTGAACCAGTGCTCATATCTGAAGGACGTGTGCTAGTCTAGAAAAACAGACCCTAAAAAAGGAATTTGTCAGGGCATGTATAGCCCTGCTCAAGCAGTCAACACTGATCCTAGGTGACAGCAGCCTTCTGGGTACACAATAGAACCTACTAGGAGGTTCTACGGTGGAGCAGGGGTCACCATGGCTCCAAACCACCCAACCCCACCTCTTTGCTTCCATGTTCACCAAAGTACTTCAAGGATTAATTTCCTCTCCTTGCTGGGCTGGCTGTACAACATAGCGAGAAGCATGGCCGATGGTATCAAAACTCCACGGGACTCAAAATCCAACACCATTTTCTTAGAGACCGTAGGCAACTAACAATCTCTTCAAGGGCCAGTTTCCTCATCTCTGAAATTATAACATAGAGATAAATACCAACATGACGAGGTATTTGTGGGAAAAGATGGCATAATGCACAGGAAGGGCACGGTGCTTCGCACACAGCAGCCCTCCCTATGCAACTGTTATGATTAGTAATCTATTTTTATTGTTACTTCCTTGAAATGGCGTCTGGGAAGTATTCTCCTATCCTATACATTTGGCTTCTACGCCACTACTGTGAGAGATAAGAGTTCACGCAGCATGAGGGTGAGCTTGCTACGTTCTGGGGACACTGACTAGATGGTGCTCTTGGACCTCAAAGCCTTGGGTCCGTCCTCAATGTCATTACTGCCCTGGCAGCAACTTCCTCCCACTCCACTGGCTTCTGCAAGTTCTGCATTGTTTTCTCTGCTTCCATGAACTGCAAAGGTCCTTTCATGTGAATGCTTCCCCTACCAGAGTATCAGCTAATGGAGGCCAAGGCATGTGTCCTTCCGCTCTCTGCAGCTCGGCATCGGGCCCCCAACAGGTTCTACTGTGTATGGAACGGACAAATGACTTCGGCAGGAAGGTAAGAGCTAATCAATGAAGGCATCACTGACTGATTCCATGAATGACAGTGTTTGCTGCAACCAGAATGGAAGAAAACTTTAGTCCCTTATCTTGTTTTCCCAACACTAATCACTTCAGAACATTTGTTATTCCCACAGTGTCCTATTCGCTCCTCTGCTTCCTGCTCCTCTTTTCAACTTTCCCTTTTCCCTTCTGCCTTCTGTTCTCAAAGACCCAAACTGGGAGATGAGTGAGGGAGCTGAGTATTGAATGGGTGTTTAGCAGCACTCTTCAACCCAGAATTCGTGGAGCGTCCCTCGCGAGAGTTCAGTAAGGACGCAGCCAACCTAGACTATCCATGAAGCACCTGAGGTTTATAAATAAAGAACAGAGAAACATGGGATTCAGTTATAAAAAGGATACAAGAGCCAACCAGAAGGAATGGGCCCGCCAGGTAGCTGCCCAGGACACCAAGTGTATCAGTCAGGATGACCAATCTCAGAGATGTAATACTACAGAGTCCCTTTCTTGGTCATGGCACATGTCTGATGCGGGTCAGCAGAGGGGTGAGTTCTACCTAGTGAGTTAATAACCCATCCTGGCAGTGGAATGAGCCATCATGTTGTCACACTGCTGTCTTAACACATCGCTTCAGGACTCAGCTCCACCAGGGAAGGGAGAGAGCAGGGGACTCACCCTCGATTTGAAACCTCTTGGCCCGCAATGACATGTATCGCTTGTACTCAGTGCCCATTAGCCAGAACTAATCAATGACCTATCTGACTGCAGGAGGATTGGAATGCGCGGTCCTCCTAGATGCTCATGAAGGAATGAAGGATGCACCCGGGAGTCTCCACCACAAATTTTTAAACATCACGGGAATAAATCAAAATATAGTGGCAGTTACCTCAGGTTTCCAGTTACATACGTGTAACTGGCACAATCAAACTTACTTCCACTCTTACTGAAATAGAGAGCGCCCTCAATTGGAAATTTTACAACCACTGCTCACTGGGGTCACCCTACCTCTGTTGATTAGTTTTATTCTGGAGGTTTCTACGCACAAAGGCCAGGCCACCAACCCTGCGACCAGCAAGCTGATTGTTCGTGGAAGCCAGAGGAAAACCTGAAAGCAAATCATACCTAGGGTCATGCCATTTACTGGCAAAAAGTGATTTTGTGTAATATTTATATTTTAGTCCCTTTAATAGGCTTCTCAAGAAGTTGTATGGTTGAAACATACAAAAAAAAAAAAAAAAAAACCTGCAGAGAGAATGAGAGTAAGAAACAGAAAAGTGGGAAACGTTTGCTGCAAGAGAAACCAGGAAAAGCAATTTTTAAACTCCTTTTGAATGCAACTGTATTCTTAGAAGTTACCTTTATCCTTCTGAGTGTGAGTGACTTACACGATCCAATTATGAGTGATGGGAAAACTGTGAATTGGACAGCTATCCACATACATTAAAATGCTATATTAGCATCAATCCATGTAATGTATTCCTCATCTGAAATTTAAACATGAAGAGAAAGAAATTCAATTTACTAGAAAATCAGTTTCTCTCCTCTCCCACTAAAATAAATAGTGAGCCAATATATTTTAAACACTGATATGAACAAATGCCAAATTAGCTGCATGAGGCACCACCTACATCTCAACCTAGGCCTGAGCAGAATGTAGCTCAGATAGAATCAGAGCCAACTCTATATTTCTATAGGTAAAAGGAGGCATCTTGATATAGACAAAGACATTGAACGCGGATACAACAGTATGTGAGTAGTGGCATGGCAAGTTACTAATCAATTTGGATAATCTATTTAGATTAGCAAATGGCAATAATAATGCTTATCTTGTAGAATTATTTATTTGGTAAGATAAATAAGCTTCCAGATATGTACAGAAAGTGCAAAAAAAATGTGTGTACATTTTAAGAAAGGAAAAAAACTATTAAAATTGTAATACTCAATATATACCGATAACAAAAGATGCATACGTGTGACTGCGACACAGTATAAGAGAGACCTTTGAACACTTAAAAAAGAGGCACTAGAGAAATCCAAACTAGCATTTCCTATCTTCGCTGAGTAATACTAGGGGATTTTCCCCACCAGGAAACAACTCACTACTCCTGAGAATGCGTATTGCCATATCCAGCAAATGCTACAGCGCTGACCTATTTGCCAACGTCAAATAGAATCTTGGCAATGCTTTTAGTGAACCGAGTTCATCATTATATTTAAGGCCACAGCGTCAGGTGAACAGGAAAATACCGAGAGCACTGCCTGCATTCTGCGTGTGGGAGTGATTGAACGGGTTTGGGGTGCTGACTCGTCAACAACAAAAAAGAATCAAACCAAACCTTCCTGTTCTTTTTCATGCTATTTTGACATTGCTGGGACTTCCCATTGTCGATTCCACCGTCCAATGGCATAGCCTGTCTCTACTAGGGAACATATATCCAAGGCCACTTTTCTTGATGACTTACTATTTGACATTTGACCAACAAGCATTCCAATAGCTACCCCTTTAGAGCCAACAAATGAGACATCACACAAATAAATACCATCACTTTTACTTCAACAATGGGAAAAAAACATCCATGAAAACTTTGCTATGAACTGAGTTAGAGCCCACTCTGCAAAGGGGGGAAAATATGTTTTCACATTTGCACAAATGGTAGCAAACTCTCACAAAGGCCCACAGCCTGAAAGAGGCACCTCATAAAACCTGCTAAGAAACCTTCTCCATAAAACAACATTATTTCTCTGGGACCAATCCCTCCTGAAAATACCATGTCAGATCCTTGCTGGAATTTTGAACCGTGAGCACACCACTGGGAAAAACATGAGTCCCTGTCTTCAAAGACGCTGAAGCCTTTGAGCTCAGACTGTTTCATTAATCCTTGCGACATATCTATAAGGAAGTCAAAAACAGTCATTCTTTTTTACCCATTCTGCAGATTTTATGAGCTCCAGCACTTGCCTCGGGTAACAGGACATGTTTGTGGCAGAGCCCAGACTCCCGGGAAATTAGTGCTTTCTGTCATCATATGGTCACTCACTTATTCACTCGCTAAGCAAACATTCATGGAACACTGACTCCATGGCAGGCACGGAGCTGGGTGCCAGGACAGGGAGCTGATTAAGGAAAGGTCCTGCACCAAGAGATTTACAGTCGAGGAGCAGAGAGTCTGGGGAGTAAACAGATGATCACAAAAAGACACAAGAACCACGGGCAATATAACTGAGTAGTTAAGAGCATGTCAGGCATAAAGGAGATCTGGGTTCAAATTCCCGCTCAGCCTCAAATGTGCAGTTTTCCATAGCACTTATCCCCTCCCAGCATACTGTATAATTTACCTGTTTATTGTTTATGCACACACACAACACTGGAATATAAATTCTATGAGGACAGGGGTGTTTTTCACCTGTCTGTTCAGGGATGTGTCTACAGGGCCCAAAACAGTGCCTGGCATGGAATAGGTGTTGCATAAACATCTGCTGAATGAATTCACTACACTGTCCCGGGGAAATTTACTCGCCCCCTTCGAGCTTCACTTTCCTCATCCATAATATATGGGTTGTCAAGAGGAACAGATGCCATATACAAGTGCTCAAAACGAGCCTAGACCATAAAAAAAAACAAAGTAAATGGGCGTAACTGTTCAATATGGACGATGCGGTGGCCCCCAGTGCTGAGGGAGCGTGAATACACATTAACGATCTCTGGGGGACGTCAGGGGACCCTGAGGTGTTGAGTCTTGAGGAATGAGTGGAAGAATGTTGCTAGAAGAAAGAAAAGGAAAGAAAAAGGACTCAAGTCAGCAAGAAAGACAAGACCGAGGCTGAGAAGCCTTCCCATGAAGCGCCTCTGGGACCCGAGTGTTCTAAAACTCCATATTCCGGTTTTGTTCACTCACAGCCCTTCGTCCCTGGGCCCCCAAAGACTTCTGCACGTCAGAGGTACCTTCTCCCATACGGCTCTCGGGACCAGCATAGAGCAAAAGTCCCCTAATTCCTCCTACACAAAGGACTGTCCTTCGGGGCCCTGCCACAGGCTGGATTCTGTGTGCTCAGTACAAATCCGCCGAGATGAGGCTGGCCATGTAGTGACTACAACAAATAAAGCAAGAGCCTTTCTGCGGGATGACACACCTCTGATTCAGTCTGCCCTGACAAAGCTGGAGATTAAGTTTCCTTGCCTAAAGCTGCAAGGAGAAACATGACACCCTTTACTGGCTAGAGTGGAACACGCTTTATTAACCCGGCTTTAATTATATTCCATTTTGAGATTCAATAGTTTCGATTGCAACACCACATGAAACCAGGGTGAGTTGCACCTCATGGGACTCCGGCCACAAACGAGATCGGAAAAGTGCCTCCAAGGCACTGACCCGCTTATGCCAGCCAGCCAGCAGTGAGCAGCCTGGAGCCCGTGCCCAGCTCTGGGGGAGCCCCAGAGGTGGCCAAATCAGGGCAGGGCTGAGACGGCCGTCAGCTAGGTAACGTGAATTGGTCTCTGTTTATGAAAGAAGTGATGTCGCACTGTGAAAAGTAAGAAGGAAATGTGGCAAGATTTCCGCACAGCCTAAACTTGCCAGGGAAACAGTAAACCCAACCATAACCACAAAGATGAAATTCTTTTTCATCTGATCCTCGCAATTCCTGTCTTCTTCTCACCCTCAGTTCTAGAAAGAGGAAGAAAATGACCTTTTACTTTTCAGTAGATAGATTATAATCTGCCTGTTCTAAGGCAAGGGAGGTAATCTTGCACTATTTTATTTATTTTTTTCTTTTTGAGGTCAAGTTTTCTCCAAATTATTTTGCCTGCCATCCTGCACTTTTCAAAGAAAGCACAATGATTGATCCAAAATCTGAATGTCCCTTTGCACACACCTGCCCCCACTCAACTAGGCAGCTGATTGGTCCAAGGGCTGACTGTCTCCACTGTTAACACCAATAGCTGCAAATTATTGAGCATTTACTAGGTATCAGACATTATGTTAAGGGTTTTATATGAATTAGCTCATTAAATTTTCACAATAGCTTTATGAGGTGGACGTATGCATTTCAATTTTCTAGTTCCCACAACCAGAAAAGGGCAGCAGTACAGCTCACACCCAAATTTATAGGATGCTCAAGCCCGAACCATTACTGCTACCCTCTGTCTCCAACTGGATTGCAGGATATGAGAAGGCGGGCAGCATGCCTGAGTCAGCTGGGTCCCCCAGTGCCTAGAGGAAGCCCTGATACACGGGCCTCGGTGATGTTTGGTTGGTTAGCTAATTAATTAATTAATCCATCAACCATTGGGCCATTTTAAAGAATCTTAAACTGGAAGCAAAGGGGCAAGTTGGAAGTCAGCTCTTCCAGTAACAGGCACGGTGGGTTTGAGGCCATCACTTCCCGCAGCCCTTGGCCTGCCCCCTTGAACACTGAAACAGTTGGATTAGATGACCTCTGATGGCTTTGGACTCAGGGTCTTGCCCCACGTTCATCTAGCCGGCCAGCATCCAAAGCCTGCATTGGAATCCTATCTGTCTCCCTGTCTCCCACCCCACGCGCAAGTTCACAGTCACAGAAACGAGCCCTCAGCCTGGCAGCACCTTGGCCTGAGCCCTGGTGAGTCATTCACGGGGCCAGGCAGGTACGTAGGCGTGCACATGACTTACTGCTAAACTCACCCAGCTGGTGACGAGCTGAGGGAAGAACAGTTAGCAGCAGCAGGGACCAGGGTTCTCTTCAATCTCTCAAATGGGAAGGATGAGTCCTTGTGAACCCAAGGGGGACTTTCCCCTCAATCAGGAAGATATGCAAACATTAAAGGAACCTTCCTGCACACAGGTGAGGTGTTTGAAATGGAAGTATTATCATGTAATCATGGTCACTGATACATTCAGGTCATTTTGCCACCTTCAGCAACTTGCTTTTCTAATGCTTATTCTGTAGCAAATACGACATGAGGCAAAGAGACTATAAAGAGGAAACAATGAATTATTCTTACCTCAAGAGCCCACAATCTTGGAGATTCAGCTATGATCCAAGTTGGACTTACAGGAGTGAACAAAGAAAGTACTAATTCTGACAGGATAATGGCAAAGGAGGAAGAGTGGCTGGAAACTGGGGCTTGTTTCTTAAAGGACATGACATTTGATTTAAACTTTGATAAGGGAATGGGCCTTGACAGGTGGAAGTGAAGGAAGAATATTTTACCAAAGGCAAATGATTATCTAGTGTTAGTTGTCTCTCCGTGACACGCACATATGCACACACACACGGGTTATACATATTCAGAATGTCCCTTTGCACACACCTGCACCCACTCAACTCGGTTTCTGCGGGCCCTGCCCCGGGACTGCTCACTAGCCATTAGGACAACTGGTCACATGTCTCAGAATGGCAAGATTGAAACACATGTCTCTGTTGAGTACAATTTAAACCATATGCTTCTGCTTTATTTCTGCCTAGTTCATCAAAATTGTCTTTAACATGTGAGTTTGGATAGCAAGAAGCCTTCCAAGATCTTTTTTTTTTTTCTTCTTCTTTTGACATGTAGGAAGTTGTCTTTTTCCAAAGGGAAACATATTGAGATCGCAAAAGATTCCAGGCTGCTCTTGGAAGGAATTAGATGTGTTTAGATTCACACACAAAGTCTGAAGAGGTAGAGATTCTTCCAAGTTGCTCTGTGTTTTCCTCTCTTTTAGTACTTACCATAAAACTTAACGTGAATATATAATTTCATAATGGGATATAGGGCCCTAGCGCAGGGGTTAGCACACGAAAGCCCGTGGGCCAAATTGGGCGGGCCACCTGTTTACGTATGACATGTTAGATAAGGTTGGTTTTTACATTTTTAAATAGTTGAGAAAAATGAAACAATTCTATTTTGTGATACGTGAAAATGACACAAAATTCAAATTTCAGTGTTCCTAAATAAAGTTTTATTAGAACCTAGCCATGCTCATTTACTTACCTGTGTCTCTGTCTGTGGCCACTCTGGCACCACAGTGGCAGAGGTGAGTAGTTGTGACAGAGCCTATATGAGCCGCAAAGCCTAAAATATTTACTGCTTGGCCCTTTACAGAAAATGTTTGCCAGCACCTGCTCTAAGGATATAAGATGCTCACGCTGTGTTGGACGCTAGGATTTTCTTTTATAGATATTGATGCTGAAAAAAATCAAAATCAGCTTAAAGTGCTCAGTGGTTTTCATCTTCCAGGAGCCAAAGGATTGAATTTACCTTTGGGCCACACTCCCCTTTGTCCTTTGTTCTTGAAAAATGAATCCAGTGGGCCCTTTAATTACCCAGATGTAAAGAAATATACCCTGCCATTATATTTGAGAAAAAATGAAGTCACTATTAATCTGAAAGTAAATGTTTATACTAAGAAGTAAAGAATTCTCTTTGGTATATAAATTAGATGTTTGTTTAGGCATAGCTATGTCTCTGCAGACTTCGCAGCTTCTCTAGAGAAAGCATTTCTTTAGTTTTAATCTTCCCGAAGATTGTATATTATTGCTTGTTCTTGGGGAAGTGTGTGTGTGTGTTTTTCCTAGAATTTTTTTCACATGAGACTGAAAGTACAGACCTAAAAGATTTCAGGAAAAATGGGGAAGACTCTGCGTTGACTTTAAGCTGGAGTTGAGATTAGATTGGTTATGTTTAAGTTATCTTGAACTGAACTCTGATGTAATTTAAGTTGAACAACAACGTAGGCTTTGTGAAATGAAGATGAAATTGCATTCAGATGTGATGGTCTTCCTGAGACCATGGGCCCAGGGGCGTAGTTTCCCCTGAAAAGAATGGATGTCCTTCTGTACATTCTCCTCAAGAGAAGGAAAACCTTATGAGGACTAAGGAGGCAAGAATGGTCAGTGAGAGGAGCACAGCGGAATCAAACTCTCTTCTTACTCTGAGCCTTCATAAGATAAGGTCTAGACTCTGGGGAGGGATACATACTGTAGGTTAGAGAGGCTCCCATAGAGAGAGGAAAGCGGTCTCTTTGAGATAAGTGCAATGGGCAATGACCCTTCAGAGGCCCACAGAGACTGAGTCTGGACCTGTGGTCTTTGAAAGCAGACACAGGAAACAGCATTTTTGAATATTTTCTACTTGTACTTACCTTCTATAATCCCCAATATTCAATAAAGTTGTGTTCCAATTTATAAGCCAGGCTCAAGTGTGTGGTGGTAAGAGAAAAATCTGACTCCATATTTGGGTGCAATAAGAAAGAGGAGCGTGGGGCCCTCTCCTGAGACCAAGCGGTAGCGATGATAATGAGCTGACGATGGCCACGCCCAATGGGGCAGTGACTGGCAACAGAAGCTCCACAGCTTGGCAAAGAGCTGATAACAAGTTTACACGAGGGGCCTATTTATTTACACACTTAAGTCCGTGTCCAAAGGAGGCTGAGCATGAACTGAGAATGAATCAAGGAAGATACATGTTGGTCATCAAAGCTGACAAAGGCTCAAGCCAATAGGAACGGGTGTTAAAAGGGTGTGACCTCATTTTAAAGCCATAGGTTGAAGTGGCCTGGCTATACTAGTTACTTCTTCTGACAGCCTCCACCAAATTGTAAGCTCCTTCAGAGTGGGTAATCTTTCCATCCCCACTATTGTAATTCCTGACTCAAAGTAGAATTTGAATACAATAAATTACCAATAGAAAGGTGTGAGGGTTATTCCTATGCATTCTTATTACAAAGAGCGCCCCCCAATCAACCTCAGAAGCTTGCTTTAACAGTCAGTGAAAGTTCTTTAGACAAATCATCTTATAGCTATTTTACTGAGAAGCAGATACCCCTGCCTTCAAAACTCATCTTGAGAAATCTGCTAGAACAAAAGTGAGTAATTTCTAATGGCATGCAGTCATATGTTAGGAGAACATCTGAATTTCCGAGGAAGTATTAAGGATTACAAATAAGTATTAAGTCCACATATACGACCTGTCTGCTTATGACTCTGAAATTGATTACTCTGAGGTTTTGTTTTTCAGATTTGAGTTATAGCAACACCCAACAGATTAGCCATTAAAAACAATAGCTAAAAACTTTTAGCTAGGTAGATATGGCATAGACACTGAACATCGAATCACAGAATGTTCAAGAGGTCCAGGTTACATAGACCATTGAGCCCAATGCAAAGCTCACAATCTGCTGCTCTCGTTCCCATGCCTGTGGCAGACATCAACCAGCCCTCTTTCCTGTTAAACGTGACCATGATTTCACAATCCCAATCACCACGGTCCTCTGAGTCAGACACTTCAGGCAGTAGAGCACCGAAAGAGCCAAAACTTGATTATAGAAGGATAAAGATTTTTCAGATATTGCAATTGTTTTTGGCCTTCCAAAGGATCGCAGTACATAAAGAGATATACAGCATACGTGTGGCATTAAAATTACATGGGTGTTTGGGGTGACTACGTAAAAAAAAAAAAAAGTCTGCAAAGACTCCTTATGTGGTTAAGGACCCCCACGCTGAGTTATCACTACCAGGGCCCTGAAGCTGGCACATAAAAGGAAAGCTGTCTGTCATCCTGCATAGCCCAAGCCTCCATCTTACATATGGGGAAAGTGAGTCTCACACAGGTAAAGTGAATTGTCCCAGATGACATAGATAGGAATTGGCCAAGCCAAGTCTTAAAGGCTAACTTTCAATTAAGTTCCCAGTTCACTTCACAATGTATCATTGTCCTCACTGCCAAAGGAGAATTTACTTTTCAATCTATTGGGTTAAAACTACATTCTTTATAAAGTAGACCGGAGGGAATAATACAAAATATTAAAGGAAAGCTAAATTGTTCATTCACAGAATAAATGGTGTAAGGAAAAACAGCACCACTGATGCAGAATACCTGAGACTGGACGGAGCAGCTGCTGTGAGCACGGACCTGGGCCGTGTCCCAGGTTCCCTGTGAGAGTAGGCCAGATAATTTTGAAGATCTCCTTGTTCTGTCATGCTGTGTGGATCCCCATCTAATGTGTACATCAGTGACTTGAGAGAATTGCAAAGAAAAAAAGAAACACACACACACACACTCATTCCCTAATCACTCAAATTAGTGAACATCAAAAGGAGGCTAAACTCCTCATTAATTGCTTGACTGTGAAACGGATGTTGTTGTTTTTTCTAAGTCACCCTTGAAACAGCCCACATGGACCAGACCGCTTTGACGAACAGTTCTACAATAGTAAAAATCCCAGGGAAACTCTGCCAAGGCCAAAGCAACAGACTCTCCATTCAGGGCATCCACTGTGGCCGGAGTGGTGGCTGCCAAAACTCTCTACATGGACAAGGAGAGTTAATGAACGCAATTTTCATGGAATACTTAAGCTCACACTGGCACCCCAAGGAGACATCTGTGTTGACATCTTACTCACTCATTTCTCATCTTTCCTCACTATTACCAGAGTGACCTTTCCAAAATGCATGTCTGAGCATGTCATTCCCCTGCTTGTAGATTCTGGATGGCTCCCTACTGTCTACAGAACCAGTCCAAACTCTGTGGCAAGGCACACAAAGGTCTCACGCTGGCTTGTGTCTGCCATGCCTGCCTCCTTTTCTGCCACCTGCCTTCTCACTCCATCCTCCTCGCCCCCTTTGGGCTCTACACTTTAGCCAAACCAGAAGCACTAGGTGATCCTCAAGATAACCATGTCTTTTCCTACCATTGCTTCTTTGTAGAAGCTGCACTCCTTCTAAGAGATCTACAGCTGATAAACCCTTATCCTTCAATACCCAGCTCATATATCACCACATATTTGGAACCTTCCCTCATCCACCCTCAGGCAAGGTTGAGGCTATATACCTCATATTGGAGAATTTAAAGTTCATACCATTACTAATGCTAATAAGACCACAAACTTCCTTCAGGGATGAGACTGTGTCTTATTCATCTTTGCATGGTCAGAACATAGCAGGTGTTCCTTAGATGTCACTGAGTGGATGAACAGATAAATATTGATTTATGGAACTGAATGAACTAGCAGAACTACTACTGATACCCATGTGTCCACCAGAACTACCCAACTTACCGCCAATGTTTACTCCTTAATTATGAAACTATGGTATTCTGCAGTATTTTACACAGGGTGGTTAACAGTAATTGTTTAATGACGTGTGAGAGAATTCTACATGGACACAATATTGAATAATACTGACTTGCATGTTGGGGAAGTTATTCCTTTTCCAATTCTATTTCAGTCCTTCTGATGATATAGAAAAGAAAGTCTCAGTTTGATGCCACATGACCTCAACACCTCTCTAAAAACATACTGAAATTTCCCTTTTTAACAAAGAGAGAGCAGGACTTAGGCTCAGAGACTTCAATGGGAATCAATACTGAGCTTACCTAAACTACAAGGATACTGTTTTTTATGGTTACTTTCCAGTTACAGAAATCGATATTCATTTTTTATTTATTGAAGCAATATGATGTTTTCTTTTTAAATATATTTATTTTATTGAAGTTTAAAAATGAGTAAGTTTAAAGATAAACAATCAGGAAATATCATTGAGTATTGAAAAAATAGAGAGGATGGCATCCAAATACCATCTAGAGGGAATAAAGTCTTAGAAGGCAAAAGATGTGAGGAATTCACAAGTCCTCTGCTTTGGGGTATGTTATTAACTCTTTTTTATTTTATTTACTGGGGTGACATTGGTTAGTAAAATTAGATAGGTGTCAAGTGTACAATTCTACAATACATCACCTATACATTGCATTGTGTGCTCACCACCCAGAGTCAGTTCTCCTTCCATCACCATATGTGAGTATTTGCAAAACAACCAGCCTCGGCACAGTACACCATTCCTTCCCATCCTGCCTCACCCAGGGTGGTTGAAATTGAACTTTATTGAGTTCTAGTTCAAGATACCCATTCATGTGCATGGATTTAAGCCTCCTCATTTCCAAATTCCTGTTAAAATGACCAAGGACATTTTAAAAATAAGAAAATATCTCAGGTATGGTGTCATTAATTGATCAAAACAGATGAGGAATTTCTGCCAGATGTAGGGCACACACAGACATTGGAGGAAACTGCTGATGAGCCTAGCCCACCACCCAAGACAAGTAAAGGAGGGACCACAGGGCCTGTAACAACATCAGCCCCTACACTGGGCAACAGGGGTAAGGGGACCCATTAGGTCGAGATGCAGAATGGAGGGAAGTGCCAACCTCAAACCCACAAATGACTTTCTGGGACTACAATAGTCCAGGCAATCAAGATGGGGCTGAGGTTGTGGGAGAGGGGTCTGTTGGGAGGACCCAGGTTTATGTCTGACCTCCAACCACACACAAAGAAGATGAAATACAAAGCAAAGAAGTAACTGGACTTCTTTGCTTAGTGTTTTGTCTTTTCCAAGTAACTGGACCTCAATTTAACAAAATAAAACTCTAAGAATCTAACCATTTCGCCTTATACTTTTTCCATAAAACTTCAATGAAGAATCTATAAATCTACAGAACCTGTACGATCTATACCCACCTCAACCCCAGACCTTAGGGAAGTTCTATAAGACTTTTGAGTTCATGCGAAGTTTAATATGTGACACCAGCAGAATTGGTCTGCCCAAAAAGCCAATGGTATTTGAAGCTCTGTTACTAGAGACAAAGTGTTCAAAGAAGATGGGAGGTAGGTGAATTTGTTCTGCTTTGCATAGATCACTGATGAATTCTAAATCGATACATACAGAAAAAAAATTTTTTTTTTAAATTATGTGTCTGCAATCCCCACCATCCACCTCACCCTTTCCTGCCCCCAAACCAAAGAAACGAGCCCAAGATGGGAGAGGAGAAGAGAAATTAAGAGAGCCTGACTGGGCTGATTTGGGGAGCTGCCTCAGAATTTTAACAGAGTTAGATGAAAGACTAAAGTGGAAGCAGAGAGAAATAGGGAAAGATGGAAAATATGAATTTCATGGTTTTCTGTGAGTCAAGAAATAAACCCTTTGGAGTTTTCAAATAACTTCATTAAAGATCTCAATTTCTTCTCAATCACTGTTGGTTGTTGACAAGCGCTTCTGTGAGTGTGACATGAGCCCTCGTATACTTCAAAAGGGCAAACTGAAGGGTGTTCAAAGAAGGGTGGCTCAACTGGTAAAAGTCCTGAGGTGGTGTTGCAGGAAGAAAAGCTTAAAGAAATGGGCTATTTATCTAAAATAACACAAGACTTAGGCGTATAAGCTGAAGGGACTTATTTGTTATATGTGGCCCTGAAAAGTACAATTGAAACAATCTGCAGAAACTACAGCAGAGACAAAAATCTGTTCACTATTAGGAGAAATTTCTTTTCTAACTAACAGTGCTGGGTAAAAATGAATGGGCTTCCTAGACGGAAAGAGGAGGAGGAGGGAGCTCGGCGTTGCCTGTCAAAGGAAGCGCCCCAAACGGAGTTTGGAGCACCACTTCACAGGGACAATTCAAGCAAGAGGGAGCAGACGATGGGCCTTGGCTTAATGATCCTCCTAACAGATACAAAAATTAGGAGAAAGAGAGGGGAAAGGACCGTGTCTCCCCGAAAATAAGACCTACCCTGAAAATAAGCCCCAGTTAAGATCTTCAGCCAGGCGGACGCATTTAGTACGTTATGACGATGTTCCAGAAGAAGATGACATGATTGTATTTGAATAAATGTAGATTGTTGTACATGAAAAAATAAGACATCCCCTGGAAATATTCCCTAATGCATCTTTTGGAGCAAAAATGAATATGAGACCCGGTCTTATTTTCGGGGAAACATGGTACCTGAATTTTAAAGAATCCAAAGCTTTAAGGACAATAGATACCCAACACCAACCTTCAAATGCCAAGGGCATTTTTCCAAATAGAGTCCTCAAAACGCATTCTCTTTGGCTAAATCAAAGATGCTTCTCTCTGTTCTCGCTAAAGAAAAATCAGCGCATGGCAACTCTCCCTGGCTTGTCTCCCATTCCCCTGCTTTAGGACTTTGTCCCAGACATGGTTTGTCTTCTCCATGGTGATGCTTACACTTCCACAGTCTGCTATACCTCTGGCCTAAGAAAGATCTGAGCCTTGCCTGGTAGGCCTGGGCTACAGCTGAGAAATCATAATCTCACTTTGGATTAAATACAGACTCGCAAAGGACAAACTCTCCTCTCTCAATGGTTTCTGCCTCGGCAATCTCATCTCAAATGGAGAGTGAGACTGAGCCAAACTCAAAGAATCCCCAAAGAAGGCTATGGTCAGGAGTGAAGAAACAGCAGCCGAAATCTCCAGAAGAGACTGCAGGCAGGCACTGGGTCTTCTCCATCCCTGGACTCACTCAGGCAATAGCTGGCCGAGCATGACTCAGAAGACACATCTGTGCCTGTGAACAAAGCCCGGGCATTTGGGCTGCATTATCGGCATATCACATTCACACAAGTGAGCCAACAGGTGAGCTGCTCTGACTAGTACATCAGATTGCTTTCTGGCCAGAATTTCTGCAGAGTCCGCTCCTTACAGGGAAGGCAAGAACTCTGAGTGAGACAACAGCAGCAACCGCAATGAATCAACAATAGGATGAGTAAATATGCACCTGAGCACCCAATACACCCTTGGCCCTGGGTGGGCTCAGGAGACTCATAGACGGAGGAGAGATGGCCTCTGCTCTTGAGATGCTCACAGTGCATTGGGAAAAGCAGATACATAACCTCAAATGAGAACATGATGCGGCGATGCCATCATGGAGATGGGTCCATTGCAGGAGCACAGATAAGAGAGCAGGAAATTATTCGTGGGGAGTCCTCATGCCATTATGATGTCATCTGAACGAGAGCTTCCAGGCTAATCCAAAAGGAAATGGGAAGCTAATCAGAGGAAAAAGCAGAAGCAAAGACATGACGACAGGATATTTGCCATGGTTATTTGGGGGTAATGAATGATTTGAGGTTCACTTAGAGAATTAAATAAAAATAAAACTTCTGTAAGTGATAATCCCCAAACTGAAAGTGTTTGCGGAGGTAGACCTAACTCTACCCATTGATGTCTTACCAGTGAAAATGATTGTCCCAAACATGTAAATTTTCTTTTAGAGCAAATTATACGTATCTATCCATGCCTATATAAATACACAAGGGAAGTGAGTAAGAAAGGAAAAAGACTTCTTCGTTTGGTGAGATTTTTTAAAAAGTATTAGCTGGGCAGAGACTTCCACTCTGCATATGGGTTAGTAAAAATGGTGGAGTTGAACGGAAGTGGTTCCGAAAACACTGGAAAAGTAGACAAGTCAGGCTGTTACACAGCAACATGACTTCTTTTGCTCTCTACAGGAACACTGAATAAATACATGAGAGACAACTATCCATCAAAATTCAGCTTCCTCAGTTCTCCTTGACCACGTTTTGGACGAAGATGTTTGACAAGACGTAGCCTTATGCTTTAGGCCAACAGGCTCACTGGCTCCTTTCCAGGATAAACACTGTCGGTAAAACTATCCCTTCCCAACCTCCCGGGAGACTGCTGAATGGGGCTACCAGCATTCCCTAACTTTTTCTCTTTCGGAAGCTTAGAAAGGAAATCACATCACGGGTCACCAAATGAGCTGTCACGGACTTGGTCAAAGGAAAAACTATAAACAGAATCGTCTAGTCCATCAAACACAGGTGAGGTGGCACTGCTCTCTTGTTTTATCACCAGTTCTACCTGAGGGGCAACTGGATGAACACACATTTCTTTATACTTCATTTCTGAAGGTATTTGAGGATGGTTGTCTCTCTTGGAAGATCAAGAGAAGTGTTGCTAGAGTAATAGAACGCGCTGTAGATCAAGAATAAAAAATAACTGGGCTTAACCTAGAACCACTGGATTCTTGTGTCATCTCAGGCAGGTCACTGCCCCTCTGGGCCTATTTCCCAGAGGATCTTCCCATTTATTCCAGTTTATTTTGAGAGACTGTGACTTTCAGGTTGATTGATAAGATTTATTTAAACACTGAATTCAACCTTAAGATTCAGATAAAAATATTATTCACTCATTTACTCAATATTTTGAGCTCCTACTATGTACCTGGAATTGTCCCAGACATGGCCTCCGATTTAATGAGTTTCCCCTTTCCTTGTTCCAAAGAGAATTTGAGGCAGTTTGCAATAATAATTCAGTACAATAAATGTGAAGTTTGAGAAAAATGAAGTGAAATCAGGCATCATATAATCACATATGTAATTACATAATCACATATAATCATTTAATTGATTATATAATCACAAATATTATACACGGTCTTATTAATATAATCATATATAATCATCTAATTTATCATATAATCGCATATGTAGCATTAGGTCTTTCTCAGTTAATTGCTAGAGGTGGGTCACTAACTTATCTCTGAGCTTCCTGGCAGCCAATGCAAAGAGGGAAACACAATCTATTTCACAATTTTCTGTGTGTATAAGACACAAATAGCATCAAAGCTATTTCCAATGCTACGATCTGAATATTTAATATCAGCTTGACATAGTTAAATACCTCAAACTACAGAAAGCTTAATTCAACAAACATTCACTCACACCTACTCTGTACCAGGACCTGTGCCAGGTATTAAAATGAGTGGGATGAGTAAGATCTAGTCTATGCTCTTCAAATCTTTCTTAAGCATAAACCACAGATCAGGACTCGCAGGCTATCACTGTTGATTCCTCTCCATTCTGGAGTCTGCTCCATCAAACCCCCATGGAAGGAAGAGATTCTGAAGCAACAGTCTAGAGATCATCCTAGTTTAGGGGAAATTCCAGCAGTGTGTTAAAGCTAGGAGTACAGAAATGGGGAGATGGGAGCAAGAATGGGGAGGGGTTTGGAGATGCCCCCTCCCATCCCCAGTCATGGTTACTCTGGAACACACGTCTGGACAACAAGCACATGGAATTTGTATGTTTTTAAATGCTTTATCATCAACAACTAATTTCTTCTGCAGTGAATTAAAATGCTACCATTGGCAAATGAAAATGGTCAGACCCAAAAGCAGCAGCAGGGCCCCTCTGTCCTACATGAAATGCTGAGCTAGTGCCAGGTCAAGGGTCTCCATCCCTCTGCAAAAAAGCCAGATTGCTCTTGGGAACACAGCGGACTTAACTGAGAAAAGACACTGCCTTCAGGAGCATAGCTCCCCAGACCCTTGGCTCATCGACCTCATTTTCCCAACAAGGAATCCCTTCAAAATCCACTGAAGAAAGTGAGTCATGGACTGGTCAAGTGAATTACTCCAAATCAGGCAAAGCAGATGAGGGACCGTACTGCAGGGAGTACTTCATCACACACCTGGACCCTCTTCAGAATTTTAATCTCAGCCCCCCTGAAACTGTGGCTTCCTGAATATAGAGACCATGTTCTGAATGTCTCGTTTGTTTCTGCAACCTCAGGGGCTCACACTGTGCTGCTGTGGGGTTCTTGAAGCCCAGGGCCAGATGGCCTCACGCTAGCACGGATTCCCAACACTGGGAACACACCAGAGCTCCTCAGGAGCTTTAACAAAAAAATATCGATGCCTGGGCCCCACCCCAGATCGAGTGAAATCAGAATGCCAGGTGATTCTAAGGGACAAATGGGGCTGAAAATCACCAATCTAGCTTCTCATAGAATCAAAGCATGGCCGTTCTGCCTCGGGCTGGTGCCCAGAGTCACAAGGATCTCCCAATTCATTGCTCTTGGAAGGGCCGAGAGCCTTTCACCATGGCAGTCCCAAGGTATTCAAAATCAAGAGCAGGCTCCTTTCCCCTGTTAATGTTCATATACTGCCATCTAGTGGTTTCTTTGGCTTTTTCCGGAGGTGTGTCATTAAGACTGCAGTTGTGCCTCAGCTTATAGCTGAGAGATTTCATGGGGTGCCAGACCCCCAGGCCGTTTTATTATTTGAATGCATTTTACTTGCAAAGTGTTCCATGATTTCTTCTTCCAGGTGTCTACAAGTCCTTGATTTTACTTGGATGGAGAGCCCAGGGTGGAATCAGACCCAGGCCCGAACTGAGAAGCAGGATGATAGCTTTGCAGGTGCAACAATCTGCACGTGAGCCCTGGCTCAGCAGCGTGACAGGCGTGTGCCCTTGGAAACATCATTTCACTCCCTGGTGCTTCCGTTTGCTCATTTGAAAGAAAGAAAGAATAATGGTACCTGCTCCATGGCCAGGAAATTTTTACAAGTAATGAGGTCGCTAACTTGCAAATTTGTTGCAAACATCCATTAATCATGAAAAGAAATGCACACGCATACGTGTGTATATACACACAACACAAACATAGACATATGCATTGTTATGCAGGTTCTGACATAATTATCAATAATAATTGATGAAATATCTGGGAGCTAATCCCATGATCTTGAAGATAACAAAATTACCTTTCAAATGGTTGGCTGCACCATTTTTTTCAGATAATGGATAAAATTCACATCCCACGGCATTTTAGTGAAGACACACCAACTTGACTGATCACCCAAGCAGAGAACCTGTGAGATGAGGTCATCAGAGGCTCCCTAACCCCATTATCCATGTCAGGAGGTCACTAGGGAAGACCTGTGGAGGATTCTAACCAGGAAATCTGCATTTGACAGTTCTGACCAGAAAAATCCAAGGGGCGATCTCCATCCCAGGGAGACTACATGTGGAAGTGAATCAGGAAGCTGCAGAGGGAGAAGCCCTGCAGGGGCATTCAAACCACGGACGTTCTGCGTGCAGCTTCTGCCTGAGGACAGGGCTGCTTCCTAATGGCACCAGCGCACAAGGCTTCCTCTGAGGTCCACCTCCATGAGACGTAGTCACTGCACAGTCTCTTCTTTCTCAAATCAATTTTATGGGGGGGGGGATCAAGTAAGCTCATACTTGATTTAATTTTCTATCTTTCGTTGGTTACATTGGATTCAAAGAGCTACGTGTCTGGTAAATGCGACTTAAATGGAGGACTTTGGAAACAAATTTTTAGTGATTTAGTAGGAACAGCAGCAGGTCTCTAGTGTTTGTATGGATCACCTGGAAACTAGTCAAAATAAGCCCCAGAGCAGAGATCCTACATTAAAGCTCTGATGGGACCCAGGAATATCCATTTTTAATGGACACTGGCCAGGTGCCCCACAGATGGCACCTTGAAAAATCACGGTCAAGCAGCCCCTTTTTTTCCAGACTTCAGATGTTAAGAGGGCCACTGATTTTCATCCAGTGGGGTGGGGTACAAAGTCCTGAGACAGGTTAAAGCTCAGAATGGGGAGCAAACTGCCCTAAACATATGTAAACAGGAAAGAGCCCAGGTCAGCAAAACAAAGTAGCCAATTGTGGCATCAAACAGTTGGTGGAAGCCAAGATCAGAAGATGTCACCATCAGGTCACAAGACACAACCAAGTACTGGGCTTGACATTGCCAGCACGGCAATTCCTCTGATTCTCACCACAGGAAGAATGGCTGCTCATTGTCTCCCTTCCACTGATAAGGTAGCTTACCCCTTGCTATTCCTGCCATACCATCACCACTGAACGCTGCAGCAGTTTCCAGGGTCCCCTCAAGGGGCCTCAGAGCCTTTTGTATGTGCTCTTTCCTAGACTTACTAGTCCCTCTCTAGTCCCTGCCCCCAGCTGCCTCCCCTATCTGGGCCACTCAGATCTAAAGATAACTCATACATCTCTTTTCTTGCAAGACTCCAAATCAGAACTAACCATTGCTGAGATTTTTGAGCATCTATTTTACAACAAATCATGGGCCAGGCATGTTACAAAGGTATCTCATATAATACAATGATTACATAAGCTAGGAGAACACAGGTCTGCACAATATGGCCCCCAGGCCAACCAGTCACCTGTTTTAATAAATAAAGCTTTATTGGAACACAGCCACACCCACTGTTTACATATTGTCTTTGGCTGTGGCAGAGTTGAGTAGTTGCAGAAACTGTATGGCCTACAAAGCTGAATATTTACCATTTGGCTCTTTATAGAAAAAGTTTGCCAACGCTGGTCTAGAAAGATGAGTAACACATCTAAGACAGTCCAACAGGCATTTTGAGTCCTTCTTAAAGCAATAACTTGAAGCCAGGCTCTCTGACTCCTGAACTAATATACAATCATGCTTCCACTCTTTCTACTCTTGGCATCTTGTTTGTATCTCATTTGACTCATTATTTCACTCATAAAGAGGCCATACAATTATTCAACTAATTTTTATTGAGCTCCTACAAATAAGGTAGGATTTGTGGTTTCAAAAATCTAACTACTAAAGCAATAACCTTTAAACTTCTCAGATCATTAACGCTTATCAGTAAAACAGCTTTTGAGCACACAACCACAATATAGGTATGTTTATCAATCATGAAGTATACATGTGTACCATCGTACCTATGTATTAGGCACGGTACAAAGCATACAAAACAATAAAGACCTGAGTTCTAGTCTTCCCGTATCCAACTCTGGAAACCACTGGACTAGAAGATTTATAGTATATTGTGGAAAGTGGTAAGGAGAAAAGTGAACGTGGCTTAGAGAGAAAAGAGGAATTAAATGTGGGGAGGGGATATCACAGGAAGGACATTTGCCCTGAGTCTTTAAAAATGAGGAGATCACTGGGTAAAGAAAGGGGAGAGGGCATCCCATAGAGGGGAGACAGCTGCGCCAAAGACACAGAGGTGAGAGAGAGCATGCTCTGTTCAGATAAAAGGGTACTGTCTGTTAAAGGGACATAGAGGACGATGAGGCAGCTCACCAGGAATGGCACCGGACTCTGAAGGGCCTTGAGTGACAGGTTAACTCTAAAGTTTATCCTGAGACCAAAGACGAGATATTCAAGCACAGAACTGGCATCATGAGGTTTATGCTAGAAAGATCTCTCTGGAAGCTGGGCAAAAGAAGGATTAAAGGCGGACACTGAAGGCAGGGAGGTTAGTGACACAGCACTCATTGAACACTTACTCGTTCCAGTTATATAATCCGGTCTCTTAATTAAAAATTGAGAACTCCTGAAAAGCAATGGGGGTCATGTGTGTCTTTCTAGTCTCCCCTCCTGCACCCAACATTGAGCAGATGCATAGAAACTAATGACTATTTGCTGAATTATCCTGAATTGACACTTTCTCCCATGGCAAGAATGACATTTCCCAGGGTGTGATTCTGCTGCCTCTGGAAACCCATCATGGCCCCGGGGTCTGTACCTGAGATGGGGAGATAAAAGGGCTTGAGGAGACATGACTCCACCCTGGAGGAGCACAGGCCTCACGAAAGACCAGCACCTGAGCTGACTAGGCACTTGGAGAAACTGCTGAGGACGCACGTCAGACCCGCCTGGCTGAGTCCGATCTCCAGGTCGCGGCTGCATGAGTCAGTGGTTGCCAGTCATGCCCCAGCTGGGCGCTGATGACTGCTTGGCGGTGAGGCGACTGATCAGACACGTGTGTAAAGACGGCTATGGAGTGCCTCCTGCCAGGGAGGTGAGGACGAAGCCTGGCAGCTCTGAGATGTCAGAAACAAGAACTCAGGAAGTGGCTCTTTACCTTCCACCTCTTCCTATCTGAGAATTGAAGAGAAAGGGGCTTATGAAGGGCCACAGAAAATGAGTTGCTCTAGGAGAAGAAATCAGACTTGAATGGAAAAGCCACCACCCGTGTGGCTGGACCGAAGGGCCCCATTTAGGGGCATTAGGAAACCTCAGAGTAGAAAGAGCAAACAAGTCAATATAATCACAGATACATAACCTGGGATAATTCGGTTCCTGGGCCTCAAAGAAAGCTAGCTGGTCGTCTAATGAAAATAACACTGAGGTTTTCAGAGGAAATCCTCTGTATATCAGATATCAGGAAGATGATTTTAAATACTCTCAGTTTAATACAACTCATAATAACAACAGGTCAAAAAGAAAAATCATATGCTGATCCCTGTAAACAATGGGGGGATGTTTGAAAAATGTTAAATCCATTCTTGATTTTTAAAAAAAATATTTTAAAATAAGAACAGAGGGCTGCTCATTGAGCACTAGAAAATACATATCTCAACCAAAAATCCGTCATGTGCATCAGGAAACGAATACAAAGAGCATTTCCACTATAGTCAGAAGTAAAACAAGGAATTTCTTTATCACCAATAATATATCCTGTTTCCCCGAAAATAAGACCTAGCCAGACAATCAGCTCTAATGCGTGTTTTGGAGCAAAAATTAATATAAGACCTGTTATATTATATTATATTATATTATGTTATATTTATTATACCTAGTATGTATTATATATTATATTATATTATATTATATTATATTATATTATATTATATTATATTATATTATATTATATTATATTATGTTATATTATACCAGGTCTTACATTATAGTAAAATAAGACTGGGTCTTATATTAATTTTTGCTCCAAAAGATGCATTAGAGCTGCTTGTCCATCTAGGTCTTATTTTCGGGGAAACAGTATTTACACTTATTTTGAAGCTACTAACCAATACAATAGATCGATAGGATAAAGAATATAAAAATTGGAAAAGAGGCAATAAAGTTATGAGTACTTGCAGATATTGTTGTTATTTGCTTAGAAAATCTAAGAGAAGCAATCAACAAATGCTTAGAAACGAGAGAATTTGTTAAGGTAGATGGATACAAAATTAATATACTGAAACTATTAGCTATTATATGTGCAAACAATAGTAAATTAGAAAATATAATACAAGGAAATAATCTCATTTACAATAGAGACAAAAAAGATAAAAGACCTAGGAATAAATAAGATCCAGATAAAGAAAACAGATATACAAGATTTCCATACGGAGAACTTCAAAATGCGAAGATACAAAAAGAAAGCAAATAATTGGAAGGCATGCTGTGTGCTTTGATAGAACACTCAGTAGCTTACAAAACATCAATTCTCTTAAATCAATCTATAAATTCAATACACTTCCAATAAAAACACCAATGGGATTTTTTTTTAACCAAGCAAGCATAGACAGGCACACTGTAAATTTTACATAGAAAATAAGTAAGAGTAATCAAAAAAATGTCTGGGGAGAAAAAAAGATAGAGAAGAGTAACTGGTGGGGACCAGCCCTACCAGATATTTAATGTTTGAAAAGCTATTAAAAATTAAAAGTGTGAGACAGGCTCAACAACAGATAGGCCAAGAATGGAGCAGGAAGTTCAGTAATAAATACAAATATATGTTATAATATATGTAGGAAGAGGTAGCATTTTACATCAATGGGTTTGAGGAAAACTATTCAAAAGATGATGTTTTATCAAATGGGTAGCCACCTGGAAATAAAAATAAAGTTGGATTCATACCTCACATATTATCTGCAAATAAATTCTAGATGTATCAAAGTTTTAAATGTGAAGGAATAAAATTAAAAACTACTAGAAGTAAACAGAGGAGAATTGTTCCTTATATTTTAAAATGGGGGGAGGGTGATTCTAAGTATGACAGAAAACAAAAAATAAAACCTGATAAATGAGTCTACATAAAAATGACTATGTCTGACTTTTTACATCAAAAGAAAAACAATGTGGAGAAGATGCTTGTAACTCAGATCACAAATAAATGAATAATTTCCTTTAATTTATAAAAACTACAAATCAAAAAGAAAGAAGGTACAGATAGTTCTTTAAAAGAAAATGTGAGCACCTCCTAAACAATTGTTACGATGTCTCAATATCAATCATAATAAATTAAAACCACAATGAGATATCATTTATCATGGATCATTTCGGCAAAGATCAAAATGTTTGGTAACACGTCATATGGGCCAGAGTGTGGAAGAAGCAGCATCCCACATGGCTGGCGGGGCTGTGGATTGCCAAAACACCTATGGAGAACAATGTGGCACTATGCATAAATTTCCTCTGGAAAAAAATACACACACCAAAAGACTGGTAATAATGAGTGTTTGCGTACAAAGATTCAGGGTGGCTAGGAAACAAGGGTGGGAGGGACCTTTATTTTTCACTGAATTCCTTTATGTACCTTTTAAATTGTGTAGCTAAGCACCACCTATAAAAAATACAACACGAATGGAGTATGTTAAGTGTGTACCACTACCACCTTTCTGTTGCTGAACCAATGTGTGGCACTGTGAATGGTCTGTCCGGACAGAGATTCAAGAGATCTGGAGACTGAAAGGATGTCTTCCATCATCACCTAGTCTAGCCTCCACTATAACTTTCAAGTCCTCCCTACAATCACGTAGGGAGTCCACAGACCAGCACCTCCAGCACCACCTGGGAGCTTGTCAGAAATGCAGAACCTCAGGCCCCATCCCAGACCTACAGAATCAACTGCTTTAACACGAACCCCAGGTGACTTCTGGGCACATTCAAGTCTGAGAAAGGATCCCTCTGTGATGCTCCTATCCCATCCCTGAGGAAGGGAAGGGGGAACCTTCCCTCTGAACTCACCTGTCCATCTTTAAGAATCACCACATACTGAGCGCCAGTGATGTGCCGGAAGGTCATAGAAGTCATTAATCTTCATTAATCCTCACAAATACTCTGTGAGCCACGTAGTCTCCCCAGGTGAGGAACAGATGCCAACAGCAGTGTCAGAGGATTCTAGGCGGAACACTTACATTGCATACCATTTTCTCACAGAGTGAGGATATGACTCCCTTTGCAAATCTTTTAATGCTTTTAATTATTCAAGGAGAAAGTCCCAGTTTGGTGCTAGTGTGTCTTTCATGGCTCTTATGTTTTATAACCCCCCCTCCTACAACTTAGACTCTCTCTTTCAAAACTAACTGAGCTATCTGCCTGTAGCTTCCACTCACTAGGTGTAATTTTACCTCTTAAGTCCACATACAGAAAAGAACTGCGAAAGGAATTTTCCCAAAGAGGTTTTAAAATATTCTCCACTTGGACAATAAACGGGTGGTGATGATGCAGAAATAAGAAGGCAGGTCAACAGAAAGCAATCAGTACTTTAAAAACAAAGCAATGATAAATGTCTATGACATTGTTTTATACACCTGAAACCAATAAAAAAATAAAGGAAAAAAAACAAATCCAATTTATTTTAGACCTGATCATTAAGTAGCCATTTAAATGAGAAGTGCAAAAATATTAAATAATAATCTGGGGAAGTGTACACAACCAAGTATTGAATAGATGAGAGGTTTAAATGTGAATAAAACATATATTAATATGTGTATTATCTTAGAGGAGGATATTCCTAAACACAGCTCTTTTCAAAGCACAGTCCAAAGAATTAAGCTGATTTAAAATTGTTTAATTTCTGTACACCCCAACCATCACAAAGTTAAAAGACAATTGCTAACTGGGATAAAACATCTGCAATATGCATGGCATCACGACTAGCCATAAAATACAGATCTTACAATCAATAGGAAAATAAAGCTGCTGCATTTAAAAATGGGCAGTGAAGAGCAAACAAGTCCAAAATATGAGATGCAAGTATCAAAAACACACATGAAAAAGTTTATCACCATTGATTAAATAAATGCAACATAAAATACTATTATTATCAACTATAAAATTAGAAACTAGTGAAGAGCATTATAATTGGAGATGTGAGGATACAGAGGAATGTGCATGATTATACACTGAGGGCAGAAGTTTAAATTAGCATGACTTTTTTTTAACTGCAATTTGTATTTTAAAAATTAAAAATAGTTTGCCCTCACAAATCTATTTCCAGAAATTTAACTGTGGAACTAGGAAAGGAGGAAGGGAGGGAGGGTGAGTGGGAGGGAGGGTGAGTGGGAGGGAGGGAGGGAGGGTGGGAGGGAGGGAGGGACAGCGAGAGAGAAATGAAGAAGAAAGCGGGATAGGGAAGGAGGGAGGAAGAGGATGCAGTACATCTAAATGTCCAACAACAGGGAACTGTTTGAATAAATTATGGTATGTCTGTCTAATGAAATATAATATAATCGTTTAAAAGATATTAGAGTAGATTTATTAACAAAAAAAATGGTAATATATTACTGAGTGGGGGGAAAAGATTTGAGAACATCATTTTCAAAGCTATCCCTAGGTGTGTTTGTGTGTGTGTGTGTGTGTGTGTGTGTGTGTAATATATAAAAATATGTGTACAGGATATTTACTGCATTGTAATGATGGCAAAAACTAAACAAACTTGAAGCAACCTAAATTTCAAACAAAGCAAATTGGTTAAATGACCTTGAAGTGGAAAGAGACATTCATTCATCATGTTATACCTTTCTGTAGTGCTTGAATCTTTCCCATGTTCATTTATTACTATGTGTATATACAGACTCAATTGCTCATACTATGTGTATATACAGACTCAATTGCTCATATATATATATATATATATATACACACACACACACACACACACGTATAGGTAAGGGCAGACCCAAAAAGCTAACAGTAATTATCACTGGCTGTTGAGATTATATTTTTATCTTTTTGTTTACTTGTATTTCCCTATTTTTCTATAGTTAACATGCATTAATAATATAGTTAACATATTTTAACTATTTTAAAAATAACTGATGACATAGGAAAAATATGATATAGTACATTTAAAAGGCAGAATACAAAATTTTATACAAATCTTGATTTTGTTTTAGTACATACTTACATATGCATAGAAAAATGATTAAAAAGGGAGTCAAATATATGTGATGGAAGGAGAACTGACTCTAGGTGGTGAGCACACAATGTGATATATTGATGACGTATTATGGAATTGCATACTTGAAACATATGTAATTTTACTAACCATTATCACCCCAATATAATTTTTAAAAAAATAGAAACCATAAAAAAAGAAAGAAAACGTGAATAATGCAATTATCTGTCAATGGGTTTAATGGGTGATTTTTTATTTTCTTCTTTATACTCTCCCTGTTTACCACTGTCTTCCATATTCAATAGTCACTATTTCATAACCAGAAAAATACGTTTTGAAAAAAAATGAAAAAAGGAACTACCCCATCGACATGTTGGAAGAAGTAGATTTAACAGGGTGGAGGAAAGACACAGGGATGTGAGGACTCTTGGCGTTAACATACAAGAGCAAATGTGACAGCCTCCTTGGGCACAGCTGGCATTAGATACATGTGGCAGGGGAGGTACAGAGGCTAAAGGGTTTCCCTTGATGTGTACTCAGGGAGCTCTAGAATCTAGAAACTGGAGACTTTCTACGTTACGTAATGAAATCCTTGAACTGAACTCTGATTTTGCCAAGGCCTCTGTTGCTCCAATACATGGGGAATGCTGACCTGGTCCTTCGCTGATCAACATCCTTGCGGACAGGAAGGAAAGGACATATAAGCATTGCGCATTAGTGGGACCAGCCTGCTCCCTGGGGTGGCCCTGTTCCTTGGACATGTCCTCCAAACATTCACCTTCCTAATATATGCAAAGTGTCAAACATGGTGGACTCAGCCCCTCCCTCCACCTTCTCCCAAGCTCTGGCTCCTCTGCCTCCCCTCAACAGGACTTGTCTCCACTCAGATGCGGACAGAATAGGAAGTGTGTCTGGGAGAGCCTTCTCCCAGGACCTAGGACCCAAGGGCAATAATGATCCAAGGGTATTCTACAGAGAACCACAGTGCGCATGGAAGCATCTGACTCAGTGGTCATGCCCACGACACCCTGGCCAGGGGGGCAACCACGCAACTTCCAGTGAGTTCCAGCTCAGTTCAGATGGGAATGGGACACTCCCCTGCAACCAGCTTCAGACATTACTCACTCCCACACAGGTAGGTGGGAGGGAGTTTGCCACCACAGTGTTTCCATGTGCTTTGGCACGCAAGGACATTCCATTAAACCCAAAGGGCAAAGCACTCCTTTGAGAAATGAAGCATCCACTTTTGAAGGGAACCTATCTGTAGGTGGGCATGAAACAGTTAAATTGCAAAATCCCAAAGGATACCAAGTAGGCAATTTTCACTCCCAGCTTCTGCAGCCCAGGAAGACACTTGCAAGTGAGAGATGGGAAGTAACCAGTAAGGAAAGAGCTTCTGGGTTGTGACGGAAGGCCTTCCATGAAACGTGAATCGCTCAAACCAGAAGTTGGTTTTCCTCCAGTAAAGTCAGGGATATTTGTAATATCCCTCCAACCACCAAGCGCAGGAAAGAGGGAACAAAGGGAGGGGGCAGGGTTAGTGCTCTCTCCTAAATCTAATTAGCTCACACCAATCGGTGTCCTGGTAAACAGAACTTGTTCCCGGTGGTTATCAGTCCTCAGTGCACATCAGAAACCACATGGAATGCATCTAAAAAATACAGGTAACGAAGCCCCAGATTTTAATTTCATTGGTCTGGGACCATGGCTGGGCGGTGGTGCTTTTTAAATGACCCCCCAAGTGATTCCAATGAAGAGCTGGATGCAAACCACTGAGCTAGTGCAACAGAAGTCTGATGGCTGCACACTGTGCACATAAAAGGACAGACTTAACAGCAACTTTGAGCAGAGAGGCTGAGCCTCAAGACTGGACCCTACAATCTGCTTCCACTCAGTTGCTGGAGAGGTCTTTCTAAAGAGGACATCTCATCACCCGACACCCCTGTTCAGAACCCTTGAAAGGTCCCCATGGCCGCCAGGATACGAGCTTTCTTAGCCTAACCTGTCAGACCTCTCATGATCCAACCTCTGTCCCCCTCTTCCTGCTCATGCTCTATGCTTCACTGTGCTATCCCATTTATTTTTCCCTGAAGTGTCATGTTTTGTTAGATCTCTGCTTCTTCTGTCTGAAATTTCTTCCCTCGCTTACTTATCTTTAAGGCTCAGGTCAAAAGGCTCCTACTTCCCATCACTCCAGAAGAAAGAACTGCTCTTCTCTCTGTGCCTTGTGTGAAGACCTCTCTCTCAACATCTGTTACTGTGATTTTCAGAATATTGTGACTGTGATTGGACATTTACCGGTGTCCCCAATAAACACAGCCCCATGCATCTAAATCAACATGTAGTCTAGAGATACTACGTCCAGTCCTAAGATCAGGCTGCCCCTAAGATTTTTAGAGCCCAGGTCAAAAATAAGAGTCCCAAACAGCGGATGTCTCAACTATGGGAAAGTTGTAAGTAAAACTTTCTGTCAAATAAAATGTACGCTACCCTTTCACCCTGAAAAATATACCCTCAGCTATTTGGAAGGCCAGATTCAAGTGTAGGCTTCTAGGACTGGGCAGGGGTCTGCACTAGAACTGGGAGACCCAAGGAATACAGACCCTTGCCCTAACCCCAGACATTTCCTTCTCCTTCCTGAACCAGCTCTTACTTGCGATGTGAAAGGTCTCTCAGGCACATTAGTCTGCATGTCCAAACACCATCCACGCCCTCCCCAACCAACCACTCTCTTCAGGCCTAGGAATTCACCTAGTGATGCAGTGAGCCCCAGAGAGAATGGGCCTGAGAAAGAGGAAACACGGGATCTAGAAATGGGCTGATCGTCTGGGCAGAAAATTCAGAGTTCAGAGTATCCACTGGGAGCTGGAAGAAGGCCAGAGGGAGACTCTCTAAAGCTTGGAACCCAGGGCAGGAACCCTTCTTATACAAATCCAGAGATGGTTCTGCTTAGGACTCATTTCAAGCATCATCACCTCCTCCAAGAAGCTTTCCCAGATTCCCCAAGCTAGAATCTGCCCCTCTCTACTTTCAAAGCACCTTGTGGATATCAAACTCTGCGCTTAGCCAGTGTATTACAATGATCTGTACCTGGGTCTGTCATTCTCACTACACTAGGAGCTTCTTGAGAGCCTGGATTGTACCTTATTCATCACTGTGGACTCCCAGGCATCTAGCACAGAACATGGTGTAGGGCAGAATCCTATCCAATGGCCAATGAGTGAATTCACGAAACATGATGACGGAAGAAGAGGACGCTCACCAGCTCCAGACTCTAACTCCCTTTATCTCTCCAGCCTAAGAGTGTAACTAGAGACCTCTTGAAGACAGAGTAGCAATTAACATTGGAAATTGAAATAAACTCTATTTCCACCTATATCTAATTTATGAGTTACTACAAATATATCATTCGTGGGGAAACTAAATTGCTTCATTTCATACAGGAATTTCAGCTCACAAATGATCTTTTTTGCTATATTGATAAAGTGACCTCCATCCACCCTACCCCCACCCCCAGAAAAAAAAAAAAGACATTCTGAGGTCTTGTTGAGGAGAAGAACCGGAACTGTGAGCCCATGGGGTTATCGCTGAGCAAAACTGTGAACACCTTTCCTCAACGCGACTTGTACTGAACTACTTCTGAGTAAGTGAGAATGGCCCTTCTTCCTACTCACGGTGCTTACCCCAAAGGACATTCCTAGTCCTTGTTGGTAGAACCACCTAGAAGCAAGCATCTCCCTCCCATAGTGAAATGCCTCCACTAATCTCTAGATGGTGACAGAAGCAATTTGCAGATGAGATTAGAGTAACTCTTCTACAGTCGTATGCCTTTCGATTCATGCAGCAGGGGGGTCTATTGGATAGTTTTTTCATCCTCCGATTCACCCAGAGACGTTCTGAAGTTGTGCAATGGGCAGATTGCAATAGCCTGCACCCAGGGAGCGGCAGAGAAGTGAGCGCAGTGAGTCAGAGACCACAACAAAGCCCTTCCCGGCTTGCTGGCATCACTTGGCAAACCCAGAGAATGTCAAATTGATGGCAAGACTAGGAGCATCTTTGTTATTTGTCAACAAATTGCGGTGACCATTGCGGAGGCTTGGCAACCTGACACAGGGAAGCCTCAGGGGAAAGAACGGGGGAGCAAGTGAATGCGATGATGGAAAACCCCACTCTCCAGATGACTGTCAGACAGGTGTGTCAACAAGGATTTTTTTATCTGACCCCTATGACCTACTTATTGTGTTCAAGGCAACAGGACGGTGCTCCTAGCTGCAGTGAGACCCTCAAATAAATATGAATAATCAACTGGCCTTGAAATGAGAAGACTTAAATATCTGGTTCTTCTACCAGCTGTGTGACCTTGGGCAAGTCATGTGACATCTTAGCATCTGGTTCCATATGTCTATAAAATGAGAGTGATACCTGCCCTGCCCAACCTATGGGATTGTTGTAACCATCAAACAAGGTAATGGAAGTAAAACAGTTTGCAGTTGCAAAGTTCAATACAAGTACAGTGGTACCTTGGTTTTAAAACGTAATCCATTCCGGAAGACCATTTGAGTCCTGAAATGTTTGAAAACAGCCAACAGCCAGGACTCAGGATCTTGCTCTCAGTGGAAGCCACGTGACATGTTCCACTTCCGAGGCGTGTTCGAAAACCGAAGCATTTACTTCCGGGTTTACTGCGTTGGTAAACCAAAATGTTCATCAACGGAGACGTTCCAAAACCAAGGTACTACTGTAATATTTTTATGGCCATTATTTTCAGTACTAAGATACATTATCCAAAAGTCAAATCCAGAGAGACTGAAAAGAAGCTGATTTGATTGTATTAGGTTCATAGAAACAAACACATTTATAAACTAATGTGGAACCATCAGAATGTCTGCTGCTTGCTATACATTCTGTTTCCATCCAACATGGAAAAAATGTAGAAAAACATCACCTCCAGCCTCCCACATGGGGCTTAGCAGCAGAACATCTGCACAACTGCACTCCTTGCGATCTAACTAAGGCTGAGGTTCAAATGTTCTTTCAGCCCACATTTATTGAGCACCAAGGGCAGAGCAGGACCTTTGCTGGTCACTGGGCATACAAATACAACCAAGACAGTCATGTTTCCTGCTCATGGTGCAATGGGGGAGAGAGACAAGTAAACCATGCAGAGCACTACAGGTTACAGATACTTGCACACAAGGCATAGAGAATGGGAACAGGATAGGAACAGCCATTTCTAATTATGCAGTCAGGAAAGCTCCAGAGAAGAGGTGATTCTTCAATCAGTCTTAAAAAAGAAGCTGGCATTGACCAGGCAAATGGCAGCTGGGAGGAATTGCCAAGAAAGGAAGCTGTGAGTGAGATCAAATGCTTGAGTATTCTAAGGAAACTGAAAATTACCTGACTGTGGGAGGGAAGGCGACAGTATTAGAGATAGGTGTAGGCAAGGGTCATATCATAAAAGCTCTAATATGGAAGCTGACCTTTACCCTATAGGCAGTGGGGAGTCAATGTTTTAAATATGAATACTACTTGGTTAGATTTCTACTTTAGAACGATTCTGTGTGTGCTTGGAATATGGCATGGAAGGAAAAAAGCCTAGAAGCTGGAAAGCCAGCAATAGAATGCTTTTCCTTTTTTTTTTTAATACAGCAGAATCCTTCTTTCAAGTCAAAGTGAGATCATATGAAATGAAACAGATAAACGCAGAGCTGCGTTGGTAGAAGCAGGAGACCAAGGCCAGTAGTCGTGCCTATTTGGCCGCCTCCCAGTGCCACCATGGCATGTGAGACCATTTTCTAAAATCTTAAGTCTCCAAGGAAAACACTGTGTGTTCAGAAGACACTGAGTAGCCCAGGAGAGAGATGCATAAGCGCAGAAATGGAGACAGAATCAAGCCCACAGTCCCTGGAGACGAACGAGCAGAAGAAGGAACCTAGGAACGATGGCAGGGTCTGACTGGGACAGCTGAGTGGAGGGATGACGGCATCTCTCCATTGCACAGCTGAGGGGGGTGAGAGGCCTGAGGAACAACGAGTTTCTTCACACATGACATGCTGAGTTAGAGGAGCCTGTGACACATCAGGTGAGGACATACAGTAGGCAGCTCAGAGGGAAATCTGAGCTGGAGGAGAACGATATGGGAGTCCAGGGCAGGGCCAAGAGAAAAGGTGACATCACTGGGAAAGAGCGAGGAGAGGGAGGACAGACGGGGTCTGGGTCAGATCCCTCAAAAACTCTTGTAGTTGATACTTGTACTATGAACCTAAGACAGGGTCAGAGGTAGGAAGAGAACTGGAAGAAAGTGGCACCCGACACCAAGGTGCAAGAGAAGCTCCAGACTGAATGTGCTACGTGAGGCTCCAAAGCGGGACAGCATCCAAGTCCTCCTGGGCTTGTCATGCAAAGAGACAGGGTGATGCCATCATGGCTGAAAAGAAAAGATAAAGCCACTTGGATCCTTGGGAAGTCACTCTTCTCACAGTCAGAGCCAATAGAAGGATATTCAATCCCCAGTGCATCACATCCTTAAAGAAGAGTGTAGACTCGGTTAACAATTAAGCAGTAGTGCCATAAAGTAGTGATTTAGGGACTCCAGGAATTGAGACGGCCTCACAGTTCATCTAGTCCAATTATACCTGTGTTGAGTGGTCACTGCTTTCCCATTGCCCCACATCAGTGGTAATGATAATGATACTACTAAGTAGATCATTACTAAGTGTTTTGTGTGCTGCCTCATTTGATCTTCCTCAAAGTATCCCTCCAAGTGGTAAAGCAGTACCTCATCTTCTGATAAAATATTCGCTACCTCACAAGACAACCCATTCCACTTTCAAAGCATCTCTGTTAAAAAGTTCTTTCTTGTTGAGCTAAAATCTTCCTTCGATAGTTTTCACATCAGTTCTGCTCGTAAGGGCAGACAAATCTGGTTTCTTTGAAGAAAAAATGGTGTTTTCCCTGAGGCTTTCTAAGTCTCTTTCCCTCTCCCTCTCCCTCTCTTTAATTGAGACATATCAATCACCTCTTTCAATCATTCCTTCTGGGGCATCATTTTCAGATATTTCATCATCCCTGATAGCGCTTCTTTGGACGGGGTTACATGATTTAACATTCTAGACCAGCATAGAGAAGATAGGTGCTTCAGCTTTTCGAGTAGCTGTGTAGCATTCTACTCTGGAAATGCCCATGGGTCTCCATCTGCCCATTCAGCTCAGCTCAGCACAGCACCTCCAGCCTCTAACCTCACCGTCCTTGCATACGTGCTTAGCTTTTCCTGAAGTGGGAAGATTCATCCAGGTTTCCTGCGGCTAATACCTCTGCCTCTCTCCCACCCCACTCTCCACCTCCATTTTGATTAGCTGGGAGGAGAACTAACACACGTTGACCACTTATTATGGGCCAGACGCTGGGAGAGATGCACTATCACGTGACTCATCTGACTTAAGTTTCAATGGCAGCTCTGCAGGACAGATACTTCTTCAAAGTCACACAGGAAATAAGTGATGGAACAGACAGCCCAAGCCAGGTATTTCTAAATCCAAAAATCCCCCTCATTGAAATCTAGAGCGGCAACTGGCCAATACAACAGCCACATGTGGCTACTGCACGTGCACGTGTGAAAGGCAGCCGTCTAAACTGAGATGCCATGAAAGGGTGAAATACATATCAGATTTTGAAGACTCAGTTCAAAAAGAGAACGCAATATATCTCGTTAAAATTTTTATGTGATTGCATGCTAAAATGATATTTTTGCTATATTGCTTTAAATAAAATATATTGTTAGTTTCACCTGTTTCTTTTTATTTTTTTAATGTGCCTACTGGATGTTTTAAAATTATATATGTGCCTTGATTTGCGGCTTACATTTTATTTTTTTTTTGCACATCACTGATGTAGGAACACTAGAATAAAAAGCTCTCAAATCTTTGGCAATTACTATCCTGCTGTAAAAGAACCAAAACCAAGGAGTAGCCATTTAATTAGTCTGGTATCAGATGGGATTAGAAGATCTTGAACAGTAATGAAATCATTGTATTTACCTTTACACCTTTCTGTATTCTACTATTGTTTTGTGTTGTGGTTAGTTTTTCAAACCTCCCTGAGGCTTTGTATATGTATAGTCTTATAAATGAGTTCATATTGCTTGTGTCCATAAGTACATGTATCTTTTTATCTAACGTGTGTTACACTGTGTCATAATATTCCACATAATTACTACGCCTGGATAACACCATGTATGTTCAAACTGGGGTCATCCTTAGTTGAGATGGTTGAAGCTTTAAGAGGAAATAATCCTGTATGTGATATTTTTCTGTTCTTCTGGGATGATTTTTGTGTTTTTTATTGCTCAGCATATTTGGAAAACAAGAAAGAAAGGAATTATTTTAAACAAAGAATTTCCAAATCAGAAAAATAAAATGTGGTAACTGAAACTAAAATCAGTTTAAGAGGTCACTGAGTTTACTATTATCTGATATTAATAAAAATGGTAATATGTAACATATCACAGTGTCTAATGTATGTGGCCTCACTTTTGTAATCCTCACAAAAGCCTATGAAGTGGGCAGTAGCAGGCTTATTATTAGGTTGGTGCAAAAGCAATTGCAGTTTAGGGGCAGCCGGATGGCTCAGTTGGTTAGAGCGTGAGGTCTCAACAACAAGGTTGCCAGTTTGAGTCCCACATGGGATGGTGGGCTGTGCCCCCTGCAACTAAAGACTGAAAACAGGGACTGAACTTGGAGCTGAGCTGCGCCCTCCACAACTAGATTGAAGGATAATGACTTGGAGCTGATGGGCCCTGGAGAAACACACTGTTCCCCAATATTCCCCAATAAATTTTTTTTTAAAGTAGTTGCAGTTTAAAAGGTTAAAAATAATTGCAAAAACCACAATTACTTTTGCAGCAACCAAATATTATGCCCACTCGCCAAATGAAAAGTTGAGGCTCCCAGTAGTTAAGTGAATGGAACCCAGGGCTTCTGAGTCTGACTCTGGTGATCTTTCTACCTTGTTTCCACATTGGATCATGAAAGATATTACAAGTCTGACAGTTCTTGCTCTTGTCTATATTGTCTTGAGATTTAGAGAATGCTCCTTACCATGGAGTAAAAGATGAATTATGGAGTAACCAGATTAATTTAGATGCCACAGGAAAGTACCTGACACAGTGCTGGGTATATGGTGATTATTCAGTAAACTTAATTTCCTTTTCGTTGCTTTCTCATAACAAGAAAAATCCTCTTGACAGATAATGCTACAAATGATCCCTTGTCCCCATTCTTGGTTTTCAGGTTAAAGATATGTGACTTCTTTTGCTGAGTTGTTTGGATGCTTTGTAACTTTATCACTGGTGTCATCACTCTGTTTTCACCCTCTCTGGTAAAGCGAACTTGAATGTAAAACTTCAAAATCCAGGCAAAGGAAAAATGAAGAGTAGGAAATGACTGGCATGATAATTAACCACATTTATTATTACCAAGAGTAAGCCTACATGCGGTGAGTGACAAGCCATCAGGTTCTCTATGAACTCCAAAGATCCCCATCACCTACCAAAACCTGCAAGCATGACATGTAACAAATGCCAGTCAGGGGAGCGTGCCTGTAGCTTAGGGGTCAACCCAAGCTGCCAATGCAAGGCTTTGACAGGAAAGAAACACAGAATCATCCACTATGATGTCAACATATCACACAATTATCACACTAATGCCTAACATGTATGATCACTTTGGAGTTTAGAAATTGTTCACCTCCGTAATCTCATCTTCATTCCCAGTTTACAGATTTGGAACTTGAGAAGGTACAAATCTTGTAAAACTAGCCCAGCGATGCAGGCTACCTGCCTTCAATTGTGTCAGCTGGGAATTTTTCAGCAGCAGTTTGAACATTAAAAGTAAGTTTTTGACTTATGCAACAAAAAAGTCCAGAAGTGGTACCGAATTCAAGGTAACTTGATGAGGCAACGATATGACCAAGAACCTGACTTCTCCCATCTCTCCTGTCTGTCTTCTGCATGGTCCATTTTGTCCTAAGACCAGCCTCCATCACGGTTGCAAAATGGCTGCCTAGAATTCCCAGGACCACGTGTTTCTTCAGCCACATTCACTGGAGATGGATTGGGGATTCTAGGCTTATACTACAAGGGTTTTCCTCCTGTTAGTGTGCTGAGCTGAGCAGGCTAAAGGGGACTTCAAAGATTTGCTTCCTAAAGCACTTAGTTACCATGAGTTCCTGAAGCAAAATGAGACCAGGAAACAAGTATCAACATTGAAACGTAGCCAATAATTGTGCAAGAAACAACACTGTCCCCTGCTCCCTATGCAAAATCAGAGCTAGGTGACACTGACATATTGACCACAGATTGCACTAATAATTAATGGGCTGACTACTGCCTGATACAAGGACCAAATGTTTTACATTCATTTAATGCTCACGACAATCTCTATGAAGATGAGACAATTACCACCCCATTTCACAGAGAAACTAAGGAGCAGAGAAATTAAATTATTTACCCAAGTTCATTCAGGATAGTAATTCCGCTCCATTCCAGAGTCCACACTCTCACACATTGTCTCATGTGGGCAATGGCAAAGTTTGCTTCTCTCTGGCTCCCTTGGAGACTCATCCCATTTGCAGGTAAGTTCTTGAAAATCAAAACCCTTCTCTCATCGCAATGCACCCCTTACAGAAAAAAAAGGAGGTCCAAAGAGCCCCTAAAATCTACTTTTAGAGTTTTTGACTGTTTTAATATTTTCAAGGAAACAGCAGTATTCCAGGGTCCCACAGACCCGTGTTCAAATCCTGACTTTGCTACTTACCAACAGTTTGACTTTTAACAAGCTAATTAGCCCTTGTGAGCCTCGTCTTCCAATCTGTAAGATGTAGATATTACTGCCCTCAGGATTGTCTGAGACATAAATAGAATCACAGGCTGGCACATAGAAAATGTGCAGTAATTATTAGCTGCTTTCCCTCCGCTCCCATTGTCTTTTGTCTTGCCACTTCCTTTGAATGTGGTTGTCCCATGTTTAATGATGGGAAGCTCAGAACATGTCTGCAGGGTCTTCTTTCTTAACATGTATTCCTTCCCAGAACTCTGGGTGACCCTATACACCAAATAGGACAATTTCATTGAAAAGTTTTTACTTTTTCTTGCTGAAGTCTTTTCCTATTGCTAAAATGGGAGAGAGAGAAACAACATTTTTCTTGTTCATTGAACCCCTTGGGCTTGCTTATAAAATGGATTCACATGCTCTTTTGCAGACACGGAGTACAGCCCATTTAAAGGGGGCCCTTCAGATTGAGAGGTAAGGCCTGTGGCCAATGCAGGCCCTAATGAGTTAGCTTAAGTATGTAAGCTAATTAGTCAACTCAAGTTTCCAGGGCAAGGAGCTACGATAAAGGGAGGTAGCCAGGAAAAAGCGCATCATTGGGAAATCATGCTGTTGATAGACCTTAATCACTTTGTCTTCCAGTTTCCGCCAAACTTTGGAGAGCAGAAAATAATTTCCTTTTGTTCTATTTTGTTTTGCTATGTTTCTCCTGAGCTAAGATATGGGAAGAAACTGGGCAGCTAGTTCATCAGATCTGCGAGCATTAGTGAGTAGGGAAGCCGATAGACGCCAAAGACCTTGCCCAGAGGAAAGAACACCTCCTGCAGAATAACAGCTTTGGGGGTGGAGTCACCCCCAGAGTTGACACCCCACCTGGTGGCAGCTTCCCACATGGCAGGCAGAGTAGGTGATAGGAAATAACCAGACCTTCCAAAGAAGGATGAGCATCACAGCAAGCCCTCAGGAAGTGGATCAGAAGAGCTGAATTCATATATCTGTGTTCTAACCACTGAATGCCATGCGTGGGTGAAGCTGGGCCCTCGTGGCGAGCCTTTTCGTGATGTGGTACCAACACGAAAATGAATATGCAACAAAGGCAGACTGGGAGAGCAGTTTAGAAACTATTACCAGGAAAGTACTCTCCTGCTGAATTTACTAAGTGGGAAATGTGCAATTAGAAATCTTAATATGAGAGAATAGGCTAGTAAAAGCTTGCCCCTTTGGAAGACAGAATTCTAATTCAGTTACTGAGTTGAACCATATGAAACTGCCACTTCATAGGTGAAAAATGGCTCAAAATTGGCAATTTCCTGTGGTTCAATCTAACATCGTTTAGGTATTTTATAAAAGGGAATTGATGGACACTGACTGGAACTTTTTGACCACTATTCCAATGTCAGCCGTGCTAATATATATATATATATATATATATATATATATATATATATATATATATATATATATATATATGTTACCTTATTTAATTTAACAGTTATCACAACTCTGTAAGACCACTGTTATTATCTTCATGTTCAGAAGATGAAGCCAACAAGTAAAAAAGGTGAAATAAATTGCTCGAGGTCATACAGAGCTGGGGTTCAGACAAACTCTGGGGCCGTTGCCAAAAACCAATGGTCAATTCTCAGTAGCACTGGATATAGCAGGTCACTCCCTCCTCCTCGAAAGAGTTTCTTCCTTTGGTGTCTTCTGGCCACCTCCGAGCTCATTGACCACACATTTACTAGAATCTCATCTTTCCAACCTGTAACCATACAGGGCTTTGGCCTCAGACCCACTCTCTTCTTTATTTATACTCTCACTGCCTGGATTTTTCTATCTAGTCCTTGATTTTTAAACACCAGCTATTAACTGATGATTCCCAAACTTGTGTCCCCACCTTTCCTCTAACTTCCAGACCAGCACATCTAACCAACTGCTTGTCTTCTTCACATGGAAACACAATAAGCAACTTGAACCTAATATATCAGAAACTGAACCCTCAATCTCCACCCCCAACCCCCAAAATACTTATCCTTTATCTGTCTTCTGGATCTTAGAAAATGGCAAAAACAAGCAGAGAGGAGACATTTTTGACTCCTCTATTTCTCTCGCAGTTCACATCTAATCCACCAGATCCTGAAGTTTCTATTTTCAGATCACATGCTGAATCCATTGATCCCACTATATTCTGATCCAGCCACCATCATCTCTCACTGGACTTTTGCAAAAGCCTCCTAACTGGTCTCCTTGTTTCCACCATCATCATTCCATAGCCTGATCTCTGCATAGCAGCCAAGGTGATCTACGTAAAACATAAATTAGGTCTTGTCATTCTTTGCTCAAAACCCTTCAGTGGCGTCCTATCACACTCAGAATAACATCTTCCATAGCCTGCAACAGCCCGTAGGATCTGACCCCTCCCTACTTTTCTCACCTCTTCTGTAACGGATGAGAGCTGGCCACTTTGATACTCCTCACATTGAGGGTGGAATCTGTCTCACCTGCCTTTGAATCTGAGTACAGCATGACCAAGAGTACGATGGCGATGACCCTAAGCCAGTTCCAGGCCAGGTCTTGAAAACTACCAGCAGCATGGTGTCTGGGAGACCTGAACCACCATGTGAGAAGTCCAATGCCCTCAGGCCACGATGCTGTTAGAAACCCAGACAGCATGGTAACAACACGGCCCCGGGTAGGCCCTCCAGTCAACAACCCCAACTGAGCTCCCGGGTAACAGCGTCAACTACAGCCGTGTAAGTAAGCCATATTGTACTCCCAGCCCAGTCAAGCCTTCAGATGTCTCCATCTGCACTGCTATTTGAATGTAACCACATGACAGACCCCAAGGAAAAACCACCCAGCCAAGCCCACTCGACCTACAAATAGATAATAATAATTGCTTTAATCCACTACATTACAGTTACGTAGCCACAGCTAACTGCGACATCATTTCCTATTATGCTCCCCGTTGCCCCCTCCACTCCAGCCAAACCAACCTAGCGCTGCTCCTCTCACAGACCAGTCCCAGACACGTGACCACCTCCAGGTCGTCACACCTCCTTTCCGTGTACATGGCGTGCTCTTCCTGCAGATATCCGCATGCATTCATTCAGGGCTCTGCTCAGACATCAAAGAGCGTTTCCCTGATGACTTTATCTAAAATAACATCCCATCACTCTGTCTCTTATCAAGTTTATTTTTCTTCTAAGCATTGATCACCATCTAACACATTTTAGACTTGTTTATTATTTGTCTCCTACTAACAAAATGGAAAATTTGCAAGAGCCATGATATTGTCAGCTTTCATTTGCAACTCTTTCTACTGCTTGGGACAAGGCCTAGTATACCATAGGTATTCAATATACTGTACAGTGGGTGAATGAATGAATGCGATTCCACAGCCCAAGCATTCTCCTCTGCATTACACTAGTATGGAAGGAAAAGGATGGAAGAGAGGAAAATGTTGTGGGGGGAGCATCCTATAAATTATAGACTTATATTAGTTTTATTATTTGCATTGCATTAAACAAAGTGGATGACAGAGACCATGGTATAAACAAGATATACAAGCACCAGTTCAGCAGACCTGAATTTCATCAGGGTTGGTTTCACCCTTCCTGAAACTGTCCTAGTCATATCCCAATTCAAAAGAGCTGAACTCAAGTGCTTCCTACTCTCTTCTCAAGTAATACATTCTCATTTGGATCCATTTCTCACATTACAAGCCCCTGCCCGCACCATTTAGTCAGGGTCAGGGTGAACCTTACCTAATTAACAATGGCATAATCAAAACAAATATTATTTCATTTCCCCATGACATGATTAATTCCCATAGGCATTCAAGGTTGGGCCTGCTCTTGATGAGTAACCACGGAGCAAATGGCAAAAATCACCAACCATTTGAGCTGGAAATTAATTGTGGGCTCCCCTTTACCATTCTGGGCAGATTGAGTAGTTAGGTGACTTGCCCTCTAGTGATAGATGGCTATACATCATGAATTGTTTGCGATTTGTAAGAGATAGATGACGCAAAGAAGAGAGCCAAAGTCTTAGCAACCCCCTCCACTCGGTAACCAAGACCTACCCCACCACTCCTCCCACTGCCACTGCCAGGTTTCAGTCTGCCCAATGACATACTACAGACATTTAAAAGATTTCACGATGCCATTTATTCTCTAATGAGAATCTTATTACATTCTATTACGTTCAACAGTCCCAGATCTAGAAGAGCCAAATCTATACTGCCCAGTGATCCTTGAAAACATTAAGGACTGTACACATGGAGGGACACCCAACTGCTCTGCATACAGGTGAGGATATTGGGGACTCCATGAAGTAATAAATGGAAACACTAGTGACTATGGGGGAGCTGTCAGATCCCAATAAATTAAAAAGGAAGTAAAATGAGTAGGAAGCCAGTGAGCGCCCTGTCCATGGAAAGAGTCAAATAGCAGCTGGACAACAACTTTTTGAAAATTATATAAAGGGAGCTCAGGTACCAGATAAGAGTATTGTCAGATAGTCTTCAAGATTCCTTGTGATTCTGAAATTCTGTGACCCTAGGATGTGTGAAAAGGATCTGTTTGCTTATCATCTGCCAAGAGTAGGAGCAGTGCAAGGATCCTTTAGGTTGGGCTCCCACTCTCCTGGAGTGTCATGTAGAGCACTTAGCATAGACTGTCAGCATTGGCAAGGGCGTTTTCTCCCTTCCTTACCGCCTAGGCGCTGGCTCAAGTAATGTATTTGCTCAGCGTGTGTGCAGTGACCTTGAATTCCCTGTGTTTTTTCAGGTAGCACAGACTGCCTGAGCACTGCCCAGGTGGCTCCGTGGACTTCCCAACTCCATGTTCCTTGACTTCATGGTCACAATCCACAAAACCTTGCCCTGCCATTGGAGTTTTCCTCTGAGTAAGTCAGAACCCTCAGTGGAATGAGCTGTCTCTACAAGGTGCGGGCCCTTGTCATTGAAGTGTGCAACTGAATTAAATATTCTTGCATTCATTTAACAAAGAACACTGTTGCTCTTTCTACATGACAGGAACAGTGCAAACCACTGGAAATACAGGAGTTCCTTGCAATTAGCCCTTTCCACCCCTAGTTTCCAACATTAGTTTTGTGACTGATAATATCTTGTGTCTGGATCTCTGTGTAGGCAATGCCAAGACTCATTCCTGAATGTGACAGAGAGAAGCATCACTGCTGAAGCCAAGTACGATGAGCTGAAATGGGATGCAGTGTCAGCAGCAAGAGCACACGCGATAATGTCCCCTCATAAACTCTCAAGGTGTCCAGGCTTCATTCGTAGCTCCCTCTTGGAGAATCTTAATACCTATTATCATATTAGAAGCTCTGAGAAGCCCTCACAGTACACACATCTTTTAAAACTGTTTATTAATCAAATGTTTATTTTTCATCAGCCCAATGTTTCCCAAGATTTTTTTTTTTTTAACTACAGAACTCCTTTTGTGCTGCCTCTATAAAACTCAGACAGAAAATATTCAGTAGAAGACCAATTTGGTGAAAGCTCATCTACTCCATCCCATCAAGATGAGAGAAGAAACTGAGTTTCTGGGGAAAGACTTGTGAAAACATACAACTAAACCAAGACATCCAGCTCTCCCATCTCCCACTCTGCCATTCCTTAGTGATCCGTCAGCAGGCAAGTAAGACAGGTCTGGGTGGGTGATTTCACTGGGGACCTACCCTAGCCCCATACTCTAACCCAGTGTGCTGAGGAGCAGCTTAGGAGCAAATCCAAAGAAATGATTGGGGCAGGGAGGCAGAGAGGACTCCAACAGGGAAGGAGAAAAAGAAAGAGTGAGAGAAAAGTAAGTAATCAATAAATGTTACATGAGTGACTGAGAAAATCAGTGAATGGACACGTGAGTAGATGAATGGATGGATAATAAAACAGTGGAATGGATAGAGAAGTGAAAGAGTAAAAGAACAAATAAAGAAGAAGGCAAATGAATAAGTAGGTGAATGAATGACGACAAGGTTGGCCCTTGGCTGTGCCGTGATTCAAGAAGCAATGGCTCCCTCCTAGCAAATGGTACCACACCTTCTTATCACTCACAGGCAATGCAGAAGAACATGTATCTTCCCACGTTTCTTTCTAAAAATGAGATGTTAAGGAGTTTGAATTTCACCCTGAAGACAATGGAGAAACAACGAAGAATGTAAGCAGGAGAGGAACAGAGCCATATTTCAGTTTTGGAAACATCACTCAGGGGGGAAGAGTTTGTTTAGAGCTCCTTGTGTAACCCTCCCCAGTGGAGCCTGGGGTAAGTTATCCCTTAGTCTTTGATTCTCCTTCCTCTTCCCAAAAGAAGTCATTAGAAGACCTTGAAAAGCAATGACAATATTAAAATTATCTTAGAAGCATGGAGTTTACTTTTGCTATGCCTTTGACTAATCTTCACTTCCTCCTGGCTGTGAACCTTAGAAAAGGTAGTAATATTGGAGACATCCACTGCTTAACTTACTTTTCTGGAACTTCCAAATGGACACCAGGACGGTATTGGAGAGCTCTTGGGAAATAGTCACTGGGAGCATAACTGACTAAAATGGACTAACTAGGCTCGTCTCTGGCCTGTCCTTAGTATGTGTTCAAGTAACACTGAACTGAATATTGACAGTTTTTAAAGACAACTTAAATGACCTAAAAGGAAAATAATACTGAACAGAAAATGCAAAAAAGTTATGCTCACAAGTATATAATATGAGCCACGTCAAGATTCAAGGGTGTCTGGTGCCCTGTACAAAGCCCACCACATAATAGGGGCTCAACAAGTCATAGTTGATTAACCTCTACTAAACTCCTAAAGGGAGCAGATTTATTCATGTACTCAGTAAGTGTATACTAAATGACAACTACATGCTAGCACATATGGATACAGTAGTGAATAAACAAAGTCCCTGCCTTCGTGAAACTTCCATTTCAATCAGGTGTGACAAAATCCCAGCACAATACAGAGTTACCTTACAGATCCTATAGCTCAATGCTCTCATCATTTAGGTGGAGAAATTCAGATCCAGAGAGGGGAAAGAAATTCCCTCAAGGTCACCCAACAAGTTAGCAGCAAAGCTGGAATTCAAACTCAGTTTCCTGACCAAAAAGCCAGTGCTAATCCACCCACACCAGTTTGCCTAGGTTAGGGAGGCTCCAGAATGGTGAATACCACAATCTAAAGGGAAGTCACGGTGCCATAAATCATTAAATCACAGAGACAGAAACACCATAGTCCTGACCTCAGTTCAGCATCTCAACATTCTTAAGAAGCTCAGGTCTTGGCCAATGTTTTTACTTAGCAGAGTAAATTAATTACTATTGTTTCAAGAAACCAAACCAAATTAACCAGAACTCAGGGATGACCAAGCCTAGCAAAGACAGAGAGAGGACTGTCATGTTGGGTTCTTTCCAAAGAGGTGACCAGGAATTAGGAAGTGGAAAGAGCATGCGTTTGGGAATCAAATTGAGTTCTGAATCCCAGTTCTGCCTTCTATCGGTTGTACAACCACAGGAAACTCACACTCAACTTCCCCACTTACAAAATGAATCCTCATAGAACTTTCATGAGAATTCTATGAAATAATATATGTAGAACAAAGGCTAAAAAAGTGGTCAATCCTTATGCCTCCCCACACTTCTGTTCTTGATGGCCAATTTCCCTCCTTTAAGACCTGTCAAAGAACTAGAAAAGGTTCAAACACTTAGGATGGTGAAATATAAAAATGCAATAACTTTTAAAAACTCTGAGAAAAATGCCCCTAAACTCATGGTGTGCACAACAGGCCTCGAATTTTGATTCTTTATTTGGTGGAGTTTTCATATTTTCAGCCTTTGGTCAGACTTAAATTCCAGGGGGAATACCTTGCCGGGTATTTTGGCACTTTCCCTAGTCACAGTTGGAAGCCAGAAGTATAGAAATGAGTGAAATGGGAAAATAATGAAAAACAAAAATCAATCAAAATCTTTTTTTTTTTTTTTCACTTTTTCTTTTTCCTTTAGTGATTTTTTTTTTTTTTTTTTTCAGTAGATCTGTATAACTTTCAGTCAAAGCTTGGGATCAAGTTTTAGTTCTATAAATGTTTTTTTGTCTTGTTTTGTTTTGTTTTGTTTTGTTTTCCATTCTCTAATTTAGTAGGGTTCTCCCTACCCCATGCTGGTTACATTTTTGAAACCCAAGAGCTCCTTTTGCAGGTACTGTCTTATCAAGACCAGGGATTCTTGTGACTAATTCTCTGGCTGTGATCTTTGGAAAGACATATTATATGCACACAGGCCTCACTGGAGCTGAGCAAAGATAAAGCTTTTGGTTTGTTGTTAATGCCACATGCTTCGATGCTGGTGCCAACACAATCTTGTGAATCCTTCTACATCCACTGCGATGGGCATCCGGGTTTTGGACGGTCCCTCAATCAAACTGCGTAGCTGCAGTTTAGCCTCTCCCATCACCCCACCATGCCTAAAGGAAGTCACATTTTCTTCTTGGCAGAATCAAAAGCAGGCAGAGATGTTAATGAGAGAACTGAATACGCACAAAAATTCCAGCACTTGTGTGCTCCAGACGGCGAACTGACAACACTCTGACAGGGATGCTCGCTCACTGTGGGATTTGTCAGAGGTTGGCATTATCAAGGGGACAGTAATACATCTAAATTCAGGAAAAGTAGAAAGAGTACCGACTCACCAGTGTGACAGTTGGGAAGAGGAGGAAATATCCTGATGGCTGTGCTTTAGCTCCCGTGTACCTTGCAGGAGTCCCCTCCCCACCTCGGCTGCACTGAGCCATCTCTGGACACTGAGGGGGCATTGGACTGGATGGCCCATAGGGGCCCTCCCAGGTCTGACACTGCGAGTGGACGAAACAACATGCTACCCACGGCGGGACTCCGAGAGCTCAGCCACACTGACAAGTCAGATGATGCCAGAACACTATCCACGTGGAGAACATCAGTGACAGGTGACAGCCAAAAAGTAACACTAGAGTGACCCAATTTGCATAGTGACGAGGAAGGAAAACAGGCAGCATTGGAGCCACTCAAAGTGCTGCCACTGTGGAATGTTTCATTCACTATGGAATGTGTTTTCCCCTCCTTATTCGAGATAGTCGTCAGAATGCCTAATTGAAGGATTTTTCTAAGCCCAGACATGAGCAGATTTGAAAACCTGGAAGCTGACTTCAGGGAAAAATTTGTTTTAATTAGAAACCCAACAAACTGTCCAACAAAGAGGGCAGGTGAAGCAGCTCTGGAAGAAAGAGACACCTAATATTCATGGAAACCACAAGGGACCAACACAATTCTCAACCCACACAGATAGATATACTGTCCCTAAAGGAAAGGTCAGAGGCCATAAAGAATGAAAAGGAAGCCATCTATCCTTCCTGGGGGTGTTAGAAGTGACACTACAAGGAGAGTGACACCACATGGTCCTTTCATGGAATTCTGGCTATGATAACAGGGTTACAAGTAGAGAAATGAAAGATAATGCTTTACATTTACAAAGGATAAGATCTTTGAAAACTGAATTGAACCTCTCAGCTCCCTCATCCCCAAGCTAGGAATAAGAATACTCATTGCCTCGTAGGAATAGAGCTTTTCAATTTCATGAAGGTTTAGGAAATACCTGAAATACAGAGTAAGCTACTCGATGTGATACATGTGTGACACCATGACAAGATTCAAAGGGGAAAGGACAAATGATATCGGGGCCCCATCTTCATGAGAACAGTGATCAACTATGAAATTATAGAGGCTTAATTAAGGTCGTATAATTAAGTACCTGCTATCTTTCTTCAAGGGACCATAAAATGTTCCCCATGTTAAACTTTTCCCATAATTCCTAAGGCATACTTAGAGGTAGAAAGAAATAGGAAAGGTATTATAGTTCTTCATGACTAGGTTGAACCTAGTCCAACTTAAAGTTTAGAGAGACGTCCCCTCCCTACCCCAGCCACCTCCAGCCTGTTTCAGGTCTAAACATCATGATGAAGGTGGGACCCCCACTGGGACTCCTCAGCCTCCAAGATCATCAACCTCTATGGCATCTGTAAATACACTGAGTCCCAGCAGCTGTGCTTTAACTCCTGAGCATTTACTGAATGCCAAGTGCATGCATGTCAGGCCCAGAGATGACCCCAAGTAGAGCATGTTATGCAGAACTTGACTCCTTTACTCATCAACTTTAGAGAAGTCAGACACGTAACCAAGGAAAATTCAGTATGGAATGTTCTAGAACAATTCCACCTGGAACAGTCAGAGACAGTGCTACAGGGAAGGTGACGTCTGGGTTAGCAAGCACAAAAGGGTTAAGGACATGTCAGGCAAAAGGAATATTTTGAGCAAAGACTCTGAGGGGTAAAGAAACATGGGAACCTATTCAGTTTCTCGCTTGTAAAAAACAGTGAGATGTCTGGAGGCAGAGATTATGAAGGATGTGGCTAGAGATGTGGGCAAGTGCCAAGTCGAAAGAGGGCTGCCCTGTGTGCCAAGGCAAGGAGGCTGGACTTTGTCCAACAGCCATGGGGAGCCACTGAGAACTTTCAGACATGGGACTGACATGGACGTGACGAGTGCTCCCTCTGGGGCCCTGTGAAGGCAGCTTGTCAGGAGCGACTGGAGGCAAGGAGGCAAGTTAGGAGGAGTTTTATTGCTATTTTCATGTAGAACATCTGTTCTGAAAGGAACAATAGAGGATTAAGTCATGTGGCCTAACCACCTTCCATGTGGACTCCTGCGGAGGCTGTTTACCACCAGGTAAGTGGACACAGGTTGTAGAATCAGGACTCCGTGCTGAGTGAGGGGCAGGCAGCACGCAACAGTCTTGGAGGGAGAAAGACCCAACAAAAACTCCAGCTCTGCAACTTATCAGTTGTCTGATCCTGGGCAGCTCAGCCACGTCATGGAGCCACAGTTTCTTCTCGTGTAAGACAGCAATCAGAATACCAACCTGACCAGTTTGCTGGAGGCAAGAGATACACACAAGGCTCCTGGCAGAACACTGAGCACCGACGACGTCCACCGTACATGGTAGCCACCATTATGACAGCGGAAAGCCTCCTTTTGCCAAGAATGCGCTCAGAAAAGATCCATTCACCAAGAGCAGGCTTCCTCTGCTGAGCACCAGTAACCAAAGCAAACAGTACTGGGGACGAACCCAGAGTTATTACCTACCCGAGAGGCTCAGGTGTCCCTTTGAAGGAAAGCAAAAACCAGCCTGAATCTAACAAGCCCATACACACCGATCAGAGCTGCCTATTCTCAGCAGCCCTGGGCACATTCCCACGTAACCTGGTTTGACAAGCTGCACTGGCCCAGTTCCCAGCTTCCAATCGGAATCTACAAGGCCCAGAGATTTGACAATTTTTCTCTCTAGAAGGGCAGTTATGGTGAAGAACTGAGGCATCGATATATATTTTTTAAGCACATATGCATTATACTTTCATTTCCCATCTCACCTAGGAGGCTAAATCACTTCTAGAGAGCAACAGAGCTTCCACAGACAGCATACCTAATTCACGGTCTGGGAACAGTTTTGGTTCTACAATTAGGGCTCCTGGTTGGAAACATTCTGCTATTCCCAGCTCAGATGGGACTGCGATTCCTGCTCCAACCACCTGCTTAGAAAGGGAGGGCACTCATGGGTGAAGACACTGTTCGGTGCCAGCTGTTATCTCTCTTCTCGCTGATTCTTATCCTCTCACTTGCAAACATTCCGAAACTTCTCATGGCCCCATTCAGACACCAACTATCTCCTTCCTTCTACCACTGTATGTTGCTCAGAATATCCCACACCCACTGCTGCTTCTCATCTGGTAGCCACCCTTTAGCCCAGGGAAATCTCATTCTGCCTGCCCCAGGAGACTAAAAGGTTCTAGGCAAGTCACTAGCGACCTTTCCAAATCTTAGAGGGTCTTGCCCTATTTGGCTCCACTGCAGCATTCTACACTTTGATCAGTGGTCACTTCTGAGAACCGACCCGTCCCTTGGCTTCCTGACACCCCTCCCACCTTCCTGCGCTCCCCCTCCCCAAGTTCATAGTAGCTGATCACTCTGCCTCTGTCCATCTCTGGGCATAGGCTTTCTGGGGCTTTTTTCTCAGGGTTTATTCCCAAAATCCTCCTCCTAGGAGATACAACAGCTGCCCACCCTGGTTCCAGATACCGCTTCCTACTCCCACGGAATACAGAATCTTCTACAACTGCAGCTCAACTCTCTTGAAGGAGTCTAAAACAGCAAAGCCGGCGCCGTGGCGGAAGCCGTAGCTGCTTGTCCGACACCGGGCCACAAACATAGCTGTCCAGACTCAAACTACTGACTTTGTCATGGAAACCTGTTCACCTGCCCGTGCTTGCTGCTGCCTTGGTTGGCGGCACCACCGTCCTCTCCACCCAAAGTAGAAGGTTCAAGCATTCCTGACCCTCCTTCTATTTTACCCACATTTTTAAGTTGCATCTGGCCCTTCCCTCCATCCTTCCTGCCCCAGCTCCTGGCTGAACTTTTACCGGAACGTTTGCCATCACTTCATAACCAGTCTTCCTGCTTGCGTGCTTAACGTGACTTTTCAGAGTCTCCTTCTCATTGCTGTCTTTCTAAAGCAGAGAATAATACCTGCAGATCAAAAACCCTCACTGCCCTCCATGCCACCTTCTTAGCATGGCATCCAACACTCCACAATGTAGTAAGAACACACATTGGGTCTCTCTCTCCTACTAGATCATAAATTCCTCACCGACTACTATTGCCCCTCAGTGACTGAGGCTCAGCCAGCCTGACACACAGGAGGAACTCGATACACACTTGAACAAATGAATGAACCTTCAGGCTGTCAGTTCGCCTCCCGTTTATCCAGCTCTGCTCTCTGAAACCAAAACGCCCTTCTGTGAACATCTTAGGATTAAGACCTCCTTCAGCACAGTTATGGAACATCCACAAAAGTATTCCAAAATGTTTAGAAGTAACGAATGCCCTTCCTTAATTTCCATAGCATTGAACTGCTTCTCACTGGTTATTTATTCACATGAAGCAAAAAGTCTCCTCATTATGTATTGTGGTTAACAAAAATAATTGCATCCAATTTTTTTACTTCGATTTAACTTATCAGTCAGGATCCAACCAGAAAAACAAGAACTCACTCTACTTAATACAGATGGAATTCAGTAAAAATAGTAACTGATTATTTAATAATCCAGGTGACGAAGCTGCAACATTTAAGCAACTGAGGGTGAGGTGACCCAGGAAGCAGGAAGCTGCTATCATTTCCAGGCTGGAAGGACAAAGGGGGGACCAGGGGATGTGTGACCTAGTGGAAACAGGAACCCTAGCAGAGGAGATTTACCATAAAGCTAATACTTTGGGGCTCCTTGCCTTCCTGGGTCTCTTCTAAGGCCCTAGATCTAATTTTGTATTCTTTTTCCTTAAAAGGGATCCCCAAATTAGATAAGTTTTAGTCTTCACAAAACCTAGATCCTCCACAAACCATGGAGGAAACATTACCACAGCTGAAGATGTCTAAGGCTAAGATGGGGAGAAATCCCCTGGCTTTTTTCCCCTCTGTCCACCTTCCAATTTACTGCACATACTTCCCACTGGCCAAACCCAGGCACACACCAAGTGGCATGAGCCTAGAAAACACATACTTCAGGGTCTGCTCCCCTGTGGAGCAGAGCAGGGGAGAGGCAGGATTTGATCTGAGAGCAGACAAGCCGAGGATCGGCATATCAGTCTCACTGAATCTCACTGTGATACCCAGTGTTAGCGCAGAACGAAGGGATACAGAGCTGTAGGGTGTCACCAGGAAAACGCTAAGTGGCCCTCTCTCTCCCACGACGTCCAACAAGGCAGCCTGTCCCAGTGTGCACATGACACATTTGTATCTGCCTCCCAGCCTTGCAGAGTCTGAAACTCAACCCTATCATTGCCCCAAAGGCAGTTAGATTTGGGGAGGATAAGTCACGCTAACCAAGCTTGCAGAAGCTTGAAGCAGAAGCCTGAAAACCAACACCACAATAAGCCAGGAAGACATAGCCCTCCACTCCACAATGTGGTAACATGTACATATCCAGGGAAGACATATCCGTGTAACATGGAGCACCACACTTACGTTGACAAAATCCGTGCAATGGTCTTGCTCACGAAAGCCACCCAATAATAGACTTGACACCACGGCAGTTACTTCCAAGCAATGCGAACACAAATGCGTGATACCCAACCCTGTCCCATAGTGATCAGTTTACAGTAACGTCATAGACAAATCTAGATCAAATAAGGAGAAAAATTTTTATTGAGCACAGACTGACAGTCAGTCTTGTTAACATGACCTGAATGTTTAACGACACCAAGCTCTGACAGATACAGAAGTCAGTCTCTACCAGAGCGACAGAGCTGGCAGGACGACTGTAAATAATTGTTTGCTTGGCAGAGAACGGACACCCTGGAGAGAGCCCAAGTTTGCCTCCCTGACTCGGTGTTTCTATGTCCCACACTGACCACCAGCTCTTCCAATGGGCACACGCATGTAATGCCAACCACCACATTCAACAGGCCTGGGAGCCATTCGCTCACACAGAGCAGGCTTCTGGACCACTCTTCCTCTTTGAGAGTGTCATAAAAGCTTCAGGCTCGCTCTGAAACCCACATACACCGATTTCGTACACACTTTCAGAAGGTTCTCTGACTTCATTGTCTCCAGTTCCTCTTCTAGAGCAGGATTTCTCAACCTCAGCAACACTGGCATTCTGAACTAATCATTCTATGTTGTGGGGCTCTGTCCCTTGCATCCTAGGATGGTTGGCAATATCCCTAGTCTCTACACACTAGATGCCGGTCGCCCAGCCTCCACCAGCCGTGACAAGCAAAAGTATCTCCAGACATCGCTAATGTTGGTCCCTGGGCGGGACAACATGACCCCCATTGAGAACCACTGCTCTGAGAGACCCCACCAGCTCTGCTCTTACGCCATGCGTGATGCATGGAGGGTCCGGCCCGAAGAGCGGCGCGGCGTCCTGCACCTGCCCTGCCAGACTGTATGCTACCAGTTCAGCAGAGGAGTTAGCTTAAAAAGAAGAATGCTGAGAAGTGCCTGCATTCTGGCTTTACCAATATAGAAAATAAATGTCTACATGCGGATCGGGGTCGGGAGGGAAGTGGAAAACATGTGGTCAGGTGACTGATCAGGGTAAAGGATGTTTAAGCTTGTTTTCTGTTGGTTTCTGTCATTGGTGTGCATTATGCGACAAGCCACGATATGACCACATCTGTCAGCCAGCAACCTGCAGTCCACCCGGAGCCACGCGCCATCCTTCGCTATCCAGAGGAGCTCCACTCGTTTCTGGTACAGCTGGCATTATTGTCAGTCTCTCCTAAAGGATTAGAGACCTCGAATCCATGGCCATTCTCAAGGCCCCCGGAGGCCTTAAAAGAGGTCATCACCTCCTCCACCTCCCAACACACACTGAGGACTTTCTGTGGGCCACGCACTGTGCTTCACGTACAGCAAATCATTTAAACCTTACGACATGCTAGCGACGTAGGCACTATTGTTCCCACTTTAAAGTGAAAAGAAACTGAGCCTCAGAGAGGTTTAGCCAGTCGCTTAGAGTCACACAGCCAGCAACTGACAGAGGGGAATTAAAACCCAGTTCCTCTGAGACTAAGACCAGTACTCTTTTCCTGTGGCTGTCATGTGTCTGGTTCAGTTGCAAATTTCAGCTAAGATTATTTAAGACATAAAGAAGTGGCCTCTGTGACACGAATGGAAATGAAGGCCAACAGCTCAACTGTTTTACTTCAATAGGGAAATGCAGCAAAACAGATACTTGACGTCAAACCAACATAACATCTTTAGAAATGTGTGAACCCATTTAGCGCAGGACTTGGTTAGCACCTTCACATTCCCAGAGCCTTCCCATAGCATACGAGGCAGCTACACGCAGAGCTGAGGGTAAGGCAGAGGCCCGAGAATTCCGGCTTGGAGGGCTTTCCTCCTCATCTCAGCAGCAGCTACAAGCCACTGGCTCGGAGCAGGAAAGCATTCATTAGCCTTCTGTTACCAATTCAAACCAGGGCCTTCCTCATTCTGCCCACACGCCAGGGGATGTCTGGGACGAGGACCGAGAGACCAGATTGATGGGGCTAGTCCAAAACACAAATAATGTATTTCCTCCCAAATACAAAAACAATACTTGAAGCCAGGGTGTAATAATAGGTTTTCCCGGTATGGTCGCTTTCATAGAGCATATGAGTGTCCTTTGATTATACTTCTAAGAATATCGAGTCTGGATTTCTTCCTTCCTTTCCGTCTTCTCTTGCCTTCCCTTCCTTCCTCCTTTCCTCTTCCCAAAGTCATGTCCTGACCTCGTCTTTTGCACCAGTCCGTATGCTGGGACGTGGGGATACTGGATGAATGGAATCAGACTGTCTTGCCTGAGAGCCTAGTGGAGGAGACTGGCAAATAATCCCAAGGGAGTATGACGCGCACTGCAATGGAGTTGTGCTACTGCCTCTCAAAAACGATGGAAACATTCAAAGTAGTGTGGGGAGATCACTCATGCCCTTGAAATATTGGAGGTCAGGGTCCAAAGGGGTATCCCAAAAGGTACAGCATTTGTGCACAGCACTGCAAATCTGGGCCTCAAAACTGGTTAGGAAAACATGCCTTGGACGGGATCCTTGAATTCTATGAGATGAAATCTTAATAAAAAGTGATGGGAACAAAGTACTTTCTGTTTCCCTTAGAGAGCACGGGGGAGGGCTAAGGAGACTGGTTAATGGGTGCTGCTTTTCTTATTCTTCATTAAATTCATTGAAATTGTATTGTGTTTTAGTTTTCAAATTGCTTTCGCATGCATCATCTTAATTTTGCTTTACAGCATCCCTGTGAAGTAGACAGTATTATCTACCAGTAAGAAATGGAGGCTTGGAGAGGTAAGTGGTTCTCTCGAGGGCCCACAGCTCGCCAAGAGAAGACTGGGCCTCTCAAATCCACCTCTGCCTGCCTGCAAAGCCCACGTCCCTCCCTCTAGACGACTCATGGCCTCCATGAGTGTCATGAGTCCTGGGAAACGAGGAATGTTATTTAACTGCAGTCTCCCAGGCATCACACGTGGAGAAGAAGGTGTGTTCAAGAGGCTCTGGGGTGTTGAGAAGAGAGTAAAGTGGGTTTTAATGGAAAAGATTGTTCTACTTATAGCGGCTCCAAAAAAAAAAAAAAAGTGATTCACTCTTCAGGCCTGACATGTTTTGAGAGACAGACATGCCTGTAAATTTGGCCAGACTCGTGGGTGCCAGATGATAATTGACAAAGACCCTAGGGCTTGACGATCCAGCCAGGACTTCCTCATGTTCCTCACTGGGCTCTCCAGGGGCCAAGCACACTGCATAATTAAGTCAGATGGTTGCAGAGGGGAAGAGATGGGTCATTTTCTCGATGGAGAGGTTCTCTTCTTGGCAAGATGCAGAATGACACACTTCAGGCAGCAGGAAGATCATTTCCATAAAAGTCAGCGGGGAGGGGAGGGAAATCACAGTTACTGAAAGACAAACAAAGCCCAAATACCATAAACAGAGTATGGAGTTCCCAACCAGAGGCACAATTATCTCTTACCTCAAACTTGGAAAGGGCTCAAGCGAGCATTATAAGAGATTTTCTCATGCACATGAGTAATTGCCCCACTCATTAAAATGTTATAGATGAGCCTCACTTGGAAAGCAGCAAAGTGTGAATTCCAATGCAGGACCTGGAGGAGGCTTAAAGGGGCCCCAGAAAGTCCTAGCAGAAAGCTTCAAGGCGGCCCAACAGTCTTCTAGGAGGTAAAATGGTGGCCACAGAGAGAAGAAAGATTTGAAGAAAAGGTTTCACCCATACGAACACCGCTACCACACAGGCACAAACGCCTGACATTTCACTGCCTTCCATTTAATGAAAACCCAAGTCTATAAATACATATGAGATTATTTATGTCCGGAACATTGAGGACAAATTCTTTTTTTAATGTCACTTATAGGTTAACCACTTGGGACTCTTCTTTCTTGGACCAAAGTCAGTACCAGTTAAAAAGAAAGAATAGACGAGATTAATAACAATGTAATTTAATGAAGGTGTGATTCATGTGGGATTTAACGACATGAGAAAGAACCACACTAATATCCTTAATCCGCTAGTTTGGGGGACCCATCTTCCCATCATCACAGACATTTTCATATTTTGAGGCTGCTCAGCCAGCCCAGAAGAGCACAGATATGAATTTCAAGCCTCAAAGTTCCAGTCCAATACCTCAAGAGATCACGTGTGAGCTAACCCTGGAATCTGAAATAATCAGATTTGAATTTTTTTTTAAATTAAAGTTTATTGGGGTGACAATTGTTAGTAAAGTTACATCGATTTCAGGTGTACAGTTCTGTAATACATTATCTATAGCTCACATTGTGTGTTCACCACCCTGAGTCAGTTCTCTTTCCATCACCATGTATTAGACCCCATTGACCGTCTTCTAGAGCCCCCCTGCCCACTTACCCTCTAGTAACTCCTAAACTATTGTCTATGTCTCTATGAGTCTTTGGTCCTTCATTTGTTTGTTTTGTTATTTTGTTGTTTTCAGTTTTATATACCACATATCAGTGAAATCATATGGTTCTCTACTTTTTTTGTCTGACTTATTTCGCTTAGCATTATAATCTCAAGATCCATCCATGTTGTCACAAATGGTCCTATTTCGTCTTTTCTTACCACTGAATAGTATTCCATTGTGTATATATACCACAACTTCTTTATCCATTCATCTATCGAAGGACATTTTGGTTGTTTCCATGTCTTGGCCACTGTAAATAAAGCTGCAATGAACATTGGAGCACACTTGTCTTTATGGATAAATGTTTTCAGATTTTTTGGGTAGATACCCAGGAGAGGGATTGCTGGGTCATATGGTAATTCTATTCATAATTTTTTGAGGAACCTCCACACTGCCTTCCATAATGGCTGCACCAGTCTGCATTCCCACCAACAGTGTATGAGGTTTCCTTTTTCTCCACAGCCTCTCCAACACTTGTTACTATTTGTCTTGTTGATGATAGCCATTCTGACTGGGGTGAGGTGATATCTCATTATGGTTTTTATTTGCATTTCTCTGATGATTAGTGATGTTGAGCATTTTTTCATAAGTCTATTAGCCATTTGTATGTCCTCTTTGGAGAAATGTCTCTTCAGGTTGTCTGCCCATTTTTCAAATGGGTTGTTTTTTGTTGTTGAGTTTATGAGTTCCTTGAATATTTTGGATATTAGCCCCTTATCAGACGCACTGTTTGCAAAAATCTTCTCCCATTCAGTTGGTTGCCTCTTTATTTTGTCGATGGTTTCTTTTGCTGTGCAGAAGCTTTTAAGTTTGATATAGTTCCATTCATTTATTTAAGCTTTTACTTCCCTTGCCTTTGGAGTCAAATTAATAAAATGCTCTTTGAACCCAAAGTCCATAAGTTTAGTACCTATGTTTTCTTCTATGCAGTTTGTTTCAGGTCTTATGCTTAGGTCTTTGATCCATTTTGAATTAATTTTGGTACATGGCGACAGATAGCAGTCCAGTCTCACTCTTTTGTACATGGTTTTCCAATTCTCCCAGCACCATTTATTGAAGAGGCTGTCTTTGCTCCATTGTACGTTTTTTTGCTTCTTTGTCAAAAATTATCTGTCCATATTTATGTGGGTTTATTTCTGGTTTTCAATTCTATTCCTTTGGTCTGTGTGTCTGTTTTTCTGCCAATACCATGCTGTTTTGATTATTGTAGCCCTGTAGCACAAGCTAAAGTCAGGGAGTGTGATATATCAGGTATTGTTCTTTTTTCTTAAGATTGCTTTGGCTATTCGGGGTCTTTTGTGGTTCCATACAAATCTGATGATTTTTCGTTCTGTATCTTTAAAAAATGCCATTAGGATTTTGATGGGGATTGCATTAAATCTGTATATTGCTTTGGGTAATACAGCCACTTTAACTATGTTGATTCTTCCAATCCATGAGCACAGAATGTCTTTCTATTTCCTTGTGTCTTCTTCAGTTTCTTTTAAAAATGTCTTATAGTTTTTAACAAATAGGTCTTTCACATCCTTGGTTAAGTTTATTCCTAGGTGTTTTATTGTTTTTGTTGAAATTGCAAAAGGAATTGTTGTGTTTTTTTATTTCTGTTTCTGAGATTTCATTGTTAGTATATAAGAATGCAATGGACTTTTGTACGTTGATTTTGTAGCCGGCAACTTTACTGAATTCGTTTATTGTTTCTAATAGCTTTTTGGTGGAGTCTTTAGGGTTTTGTATATATAGCATCATGTCATCTGCAAAGAGTGACAGTTTAACTTCTTCGTTTCCAATTTGGATGCCTTTTATTTCTTTCTCTTGCCTGCTTGCTCTGGCAAGGACTTCCAACACTATGTTGAAAAGCAGAGGTGATGGGGACAGCACTGTCATGTTCCTGAACGTAGAGCAGAGGGCTTCAGTTTTTCACTGTTAATTATGATATTAGCTGAGGTATTTTAAGGTATTTTCCTACTGTACCTATTTTTTAAGTGTTTTTACGATAAATGGATATTGTATCTTGTCAAATGCTTTTTCTGCATCAGTTGATATAATCTTGTGATTTTTGTCCTTTATTTTGTTTATGTGATGTATCACACTGATGGATTTGTGTATGTTGAACCATCCTTGTGCCCCTGGGATGAACCCCACTTGGTCGTGATGAATAATCTTTTTAATGCATTGATGCATTCAATTTGCTAGAATTTTGTTTAGGATTTTTGCATCTGTATTCATCAGAGATATTGGTCTGTAGTTTTCTTTTTTTGTGTTATCCTTACCAGGTTTTGGTATCAGGGTAATGTTGGCCTCATAAAATGAGTTAGGGAGTATCATCTCTTCTTCAATTTTTTGGAAGAGTTTTGAGTAGGACAGGTATTAGATCCTCTTTGAAGGTTTGGTAGAATTCATTAGTGAAGCCATCTGGTCCTGGATTTTGCTTTTGGGAAGGTTTTGGATGACTGGTTCAATTTCCTTACTGGTGATCAGTCTATTTAGATTTTCCAATTCTTCATGATTCAGCCTAGGAAGGCTATATGTTTCTAAGAACTTGTCCATTTCTTCTAGGTTATTGAATTTGGTGGCATATAGTCTTTCATATTATTTTTGGATGATCCTTTATATTCCTGTGGCATCCATGATAACTTCCCCTTTCACTTCTGATTTTATTAGTGTTGTCTTTTCTCTTTTTATCTTAAGTGAGTCTAGCCAAGAGTTTGCAATTTTATTCATCTTTTCAAAGAACTAGATCTTTGTCACATTAATTTTTTCTATTGTCTTTTTGTTCTCTATTTCATTTAGTTCTGCTCTGATTTTTATCATTTCCTTTCTTCTGCTGATCTTGGGTTTGTTCTTTTTTTTCTTCGTTTGTTCTTTTTCTAGTTCTTTAAGGAGTAACGTGAGGTTATTTATTTGGGATTTTTCTAGTTTCTTGAGATAGGCCTGTAATATATAAATTTCCCTCTTAAAACTGCTTTCGCTGCATCCCCAAAATTTTGGTAGGATGTATTCTCATTCTCATTTGTTTCTATGTAGCTTTTGATTTCTCCTCTTATTTGTTCTTTGACCCGGTCATTCTTTAAAAGTATGCTGTTTAATCTCCACATATTTGTGGTTTTTCCTGTGTTTTTTTTTTTGTAGTTGATATCCAATTTCAAAGCCTTGTGATCAGAGAATGTGCTTGGTATGATTTCAATCTTCTTAAATTTGCTGAGGCTAGTTTTGTGTCCTAATATATGGTCTATGATTGAGAATGTTCCATGTACACTAGAAAAGTCTGATGTTGTAAGATGCAGTGCTCTATAAATGTCAATTATGTCCTTTTCATCTAATGTGTCATTTAGGGCTCCTATTTCTTTATTTATTTTCTCTTTGGATGATCTATCCATAGCTGGAAATGATGTATTTAGGTCCCCTAGTATAATTGTGTTTTTTCTCCCTTTAGTTCTGTTAGTAGTGGTTTGGTGTATTTCGGTGCTCCCTGATTGGGGGCATGGATATTGATGACTGTTATGTCTTCTTGTTGTATAGTTCCCTTTATCATTATGAAATATCCATCTTTGTCTATTGTTACCTTTTGTATCCTGAAGTCTGTTTCATCTGTTATCTGTATGGCTACACCTGACTTTCTCTGGGTACCATTTGCTTGGAGTGTCAATTTCCACCCTTTCACTTTGAGTCTATGTTTGTCCTTGTAGCTGAGATGTGTCTCTTGGAGGCAGCATATGGTTGGGTTTAGTTTTTTGATCCAATCTGCTACTCTGTGCCTTTTTATGAGTGAGTTCAGCCCATTTACAGTTAAGGTGATTATCGATATGTGAGGATTTCCTATCATTCTGTCTTTGGTTTTCTGGTAAGACTGTGTCTCCAGTGTTTCTTTGCCTTTTTTGTTGTTGTCTATTATTCTACGATTTTTCCCTCTGTTTCTTCTTTTTTTACATTATATATTATATATTTCAGTTCTGGATTTTTATTTATTTTTTTTTTGAGTGGTTACCATTAAGTTTATGTAAAAGAAAGTTTCATATTTAGAGTATTCCATTTTCTTCAGCATGCTTACTTTTTCCACTCCCATATTCTGGTTCAGGCCTTTACTCTGCCCCCTTTTATTTTTATGTTTTGGTTGTTACAAATTATACCTTTTTATGCTGATCAAATAGCCTCATTCAGTATTTCTTGTAGTGCAGGTCGTGTGTTAGAAAATTCCCTCAGCTTCTGTATGTCTGGAAAGGTCTTCATTCCTCCTTCATATCTAAAAGATACCTTCACTGGATATATTATCCTTGGCTTATAATTTCTCTTTCAATAGTTTGAATGTTTGATTCCACTCCCTCCTGGCTTGTGGAGTTTCTGCTGAAAAATCTGATGATAATCTAATGCGCTTTCCTTTGTAGGTTACCGTCTTCTTTTCCCTGGCTGCCTTGAGAATTCTTTCTTTGTCATTAATTTTTGACAGCTTCAATACAATGTGCCTTGGAGAAGGCCTGTTGGGATTGAGGTAATTAGGTGTTCTATTTGCTTCTTGGATTCGAGGATCCAGTTCTTTCCACAAGTTTGGGAAGTTCTTGTCTACTATTGGTTTCAATATACTCTCTGTTCCCTTCTCTCTTTCTTCTCCTTCTGGTATTTCCATTATTCTTATATTACTCTTTCTGATGGAGTCAGAAAGTTCTAATTCTGCCTCCATCTGGTCAACTCTACTACCTAAGCTGGATATTTCATTATTCATTTCCTTTATTAAGTTCTTAATCTCCAGAAATTCTACTTGGTTCTTTTTTAAAATTTCAATCTCTTTGGTAAAATGTGCATGTTGTTCTTTGATTGTGTTTCTGAGTTCATTAAACTGCCTGTCTGTGTTTTCTTGCATCTCGTTGTTTTTTAAGAATTGCAATCTTAAATTCTCTGTCATTTAAGTCACATATTCCATGTCTTTAAGTTCATTTTCTGGAGACTTTTCATTTTCTTCCTAAGCTGTCATGCTGCCTTGGTTATTCATGGCAATTACTGATGTATTATTTCTCTTCCTAGACATCTACAAGAGTGGGGTCTGCAACAGGTTGATATAAAGAGGTCTTTCTTTTGTTTTCCAGTAGGTGTTGGTAGAATGTTTTATTTTCTCTCCAACTGCAGTCTTTTATTCTATCTCACACTGTAGTGTTATGTTTTCTCTGCACTATTCCAGCTTCTCACACACTGAGGGGATTCCCTGGGAGACGGGCTTCTCCTCTGTTAATAGTTCACCTGGGTCACAGGGCGCAGTGTCCATGTGGGTATGCAGAGAGCTTTTGAAATTCCAAAGCTCTTCCCGCACCAGATTCAGAGCCCGTGTGTTTCAGCAGCTCTGTTTACTCCTGCAGGGATCCACCCAGGTAGGTGGGGACAGGGGTGGGGTGGGTTGTAAGAGGTGGCCCAGAGCAATGGTGGAGACCACCACCACAGCTGGTCCTGCTTCCACAGCTCCCTCCCCTTTGCCAGAACTAGTTGGGCTGCAAGTCCGTGTCTTCGGACCACAGTTTTCAGAAGTGCAAATATTCTGTTCTGTTGATCTGACACTGCTACTGTTCCGCTTCTAGCACTGGGCAGGTGGTGGCGGGGACAGCTCTGGTGGGGAAGGGAGGGGGCAGCTAGTCTCAGTGACTAAGGCTTCCATTCTCTGCTCGGCAGTGAGGGCTTAAACCACCGTTTTCAGCCTTCTTCCCTCAGACTTTTCTCCAAGGTCTCTGCCGTGAGTGTTGGGTTCAGCCGTGTTATATCCTGTCCCTTTAACCCTGTGGGCCATAAGCAGAGCCCTAGCAGTCCAGATTTGAATTTTTAACTCTAGGTATCACCCTGAAAGCATTGAGACTTGGTTGATAATGGTAACATTCACCAAAACAGAGAAAGAGTATCGTGGCAACAAAAATTAACGTGTCTGATATAAGAACCTGTTGAACCTGAGGCACATACTGGACATTTCCAGGGGCGGGGTATCCCACAGACCATTGATTACCAACATCTCAAAGAGCAAAAGCAGAAAGAAAACACTGAAAAATTAGAGATGATATTTACTTTTCTCTGCTTTCAGATGTAAATGTGTTAGTTGATTCCTGCTTCTTTGTGGTTATTTTCGCTATTTGTCATCAGATGTGGGAACTTTACTCCTCTGTGCTGCAGCACTAAGACTTGTGAGTTAGGGCCAGAATTCTCCAGGGCAAATTTCAGGCATGTAACACATTCAGACTCATTTTATCTGTAAAGCGCTGAACAAGGTAAATATCATAGGAAGACAACGTGTCCATCGGCTTTCATGGGAGAAGGGACATCCATCCTGTCACCTTAGCCAACATGATGACTCACCTGAATATTTACCAAATACACTATGACAACTCTTAAAATATGACAGTACCCCCACAAGTGATGAATATCTTTCCAGATCACAGGTAGCTATCCTAGTTTGTTTTTTATATTGGTTCTTCTGATTATAAAGTAATATATATTCATTTTAGTATGTTTGGAAAATGCAACAGAACAAGTAAACAAAAATTACCTTCAAATGTACCAGAGATAACCACCTTTACTAATAGGCTGTACTTCTCCCTGTTGACTTCAATTTGTTATAAATATATGTATTTGGGGGTACAGGACACCATTCTGTACATACCACTTTATACCACTTTTTTCTCCTTAGCATTATATATTAAGTAATATTCCATGACGTTAAATATTTCAGTAACATTATTTTAGTAACATGATTTTTCTTGGCTAAATAACACTTTATGACATGAATATATCATAACTAGTTTAATCCTCCATCAACAAAAATTTGGTTTGTTTCCAGTTTTTTGTTAGTATAAGTAACAAAACTAAAAATTTCTCTTACTTAAATCTGGTTTTGCCCCTGTATTAGTCAAATCCAGACAGGGCGGCAGACGCAAAAGTAGTTGCAAGAGAAGAGTATTTACAAAGGTATTGGTGGGTTTGCGGGAAACCAACAAAGATGGGGAGGCAAAAAGGGATGGAGCCAGCGGCAGTAGGAAAGCCGTAACTAACCAGGCCTGAAGGAGCAAAGGCCTCTCAGAACTTGTGCGGGCTGCAGCAGAAGCAGGGGCCACCTGACAGGGGATGTGGCTTTCGGTGAGGAGGACAGCCACTCCTAAACCATGGCCCAGCAGGGAGAGCCAAAGGAAAAGGAAAAAAAAAACACCTCACCTCTCTTCCTACCTGCTCCCACTGCTCTGGCTTCCCAACAGCAGTACCCAGCCAGCGGACAGAGGGCAAGGGAGCTGTGCTGATATGGGCACAGAGTAGGGTGGAGAAGGTGTTGGATGTTTCTAGAGAGACAAGTAGAGAATATCCAGCTCAACATCTGGGCTTATGCCTTTTCTAAGTTACAGCCATGAATACCACGAAGGTTTAAAATACATACGGTGTGGCCAATATGTCTGACTTTCACTGTCTGAGAACCAGATGGCTGCAAAGTCGCCCAGCTTGTCTAAGTCTGTTTGTGACAGGTCGAGGACTGGGTCCACCCCTCCTCCAAGCCTTGGTGTCGTGCGGCCACTGAGAAGGTTTCTACTATTGGTCACGGAGCCGGTGCTGACCAGAGCAGCCAGCCTATTGGCACACTCAGCCAGTTTGGGAATTAGGATTGCTACGTAGGCCGATTACCCAATACAGCGTGCTCCCTATCCCAGTATTACATCATTATTAAGCCTATCTCACGGAGCTTCTTCCCTGGGTCCTGAGTTTTAGTTCATATTCACTGGGCTAGAGCAGAGCCCTGCTCTTAACACGAGCTAGTGGTCTGTGGCCTTGACGCCTGCCTAATTTTGGCCAGCATGACCTTCCGGGAGGCTGGTCACTGCTTCCTTTCCAAGCAGTTGGCTAGCTTCCTGCCCCAAAGTCGACAGACCACTTATAACTATGCCCGTGAAATGAGTAAAATCACTACTTGCTAGAAATACTTGCTGTCAAGCTCTGCTACCAGGTTGAATACCTTCGGTTGCCAAGTCTAGCCCAGATGGAGGCAAGTTTAAAGCATTTTTAGGGACTGTGTTTTGGGGTCAGTCCTACAGTCTGGTTATGATTCTAAGCATAGCTCGACACAGCCTGAATCTTCTACCCACTGAGGTTCCATTACGTCTTCTAGTCAATTGCACGATAACTGGTTAAGCATTAAGGTCTACGAACTGTGAGAAAGGGCAATAAAAATCTAGATGATCTGGCTGCTGCCTTTTGGAAATGACATCACCTCCCCTCTATGGCCTCTGACCCTCAGGTCCAGCATATGGGGTTTGAATGTTCTGCTTAGGACCCGGCAAGTAATTTGGGAAACGGTCTTCTCTAGTGCAGAGAAACAGCTCATTTTTCTTCTCTGATTTGTAGCATTGAACTCTTTTCCTGGGTCCTTGGCCGTGAAACACACCTCCTGTGTTATTGTGGGAAGATTTGCCTCTTTGGGGGCCTCCTGAGTGCCTTTGAAGTCAGCAGCATCAGAAGTTAATTCCAAGCAGGTCTTCTCAGCCCTGTGCATGCTTTGGTGCTTTATAAATTGCATTAAAGGTTAATTGAAGCTCTTGCAGCCCCACAGACATTGTCCTGTGTGCCTCTATTGCACCTCTTTATTTCCAACAGTAAAAGCTCAAGTCCTGTCTTTGTTTTGTCAGGTGGGTCCCATTAAAATCTTGTATTAAACTTTGCCTCTTTTGAAGTCCCAGGCCTCATCCATCTGTTTTGTTTTTTTAATGACTTTGTTTAGAATTTTTCCGAAGTTAATGGAAATATTTGAGGGATGAAGAGTCTGGTTAATTGATCTTTCAGTTAACTGAGGGTTACTGTCAACCAATGTTTTTAGATTTTTGTGTTTCATTTCATCTCTCTTCAGATATCCTTTCTGTTTGTTTCTGATGCCTGTGCTCTATTAAGCAAATTTCTCACTTTCTTAAATCCTATTTTAGTCCCTTCTGCGCCCAAATTTGAGATCGGATGCCCGGAAATTATAAGCACCCCAGAGAGAATGCATGCCCAAATCTATGAAGCAAGTCTGATAATCATGGGCCATATATAAGCACCAAAAGGGTAAGAGTAAGAACATAAGGAAACATGGCTGAAGAGCACTCACTGGATCGTAGAGGAAGTGGACTGGAAACGAGCAGAGGATTCCAGAACACTGCTCACAACACTGACAGGTGTTTGGCCTTCCACATTAGGATGCTTCTCAATATTTCACTTGTACCAAAAAATAACATAGTAAGAACAACAAAACTCATGTTTGCTGAATGTACAGAGAAATAATCCTATTCCCACAAATGTTAAGCAATGCCCTTTACCACTGTATATACTTTATCGAGAAAATGTCAATATCATCATTGCTGTTTAACCAGAAATTTTACACTATCCATAAAGGAAACAGTTCTGCTTTGTGTCAAACGCATGTATTTACACACCAGAAGTCAACTTAGGGTCTAGCTCCTTTATTTTCTCTTATTGTCTGGAATAAGTTTATTGTTTGGAGTCTTCAGCTCTCACATATTAAAAGAAGTAATGCTTAAGAACAAGAGATTTGACCCTGGGCTTCCTTCACATGCTTGAGTATCACATTTCATGACCAGGATGAAGACGATAGGACACAAAGTTCCTAAACAGATGAGGCAGATGAACTAGAACTAGTTCCAGCAGCAGTAAGTTGGATGCTATGAACAGTTATGCCCATGTCATGAAAAAAATTTTCTGAGGACCGTGGGACCTCTACATCAATACCAAACATGAACAAAAGTAAACCCTGCCCCACATTTGGAATGAAGTAATTTAAAAATAATGACTGCAAGTTCATATTGTCTAGGGGATGTTTAAAATATTATGGAGGAATTATCAAGGTGTGGTGCAAATGGGGAAGCAAATACACAGTTCCAACTCCAGAGAGAGCGCAATTTCCAACCAAAGGAATTTTCAAACCTCCATGTGATCTGAACACAGAGAGAATCCAGCCACCAAAGAAAATAAATGGAAGGCGGAAAGGCACAAGCAAACATCACGAGGACATTCAAGGCTAACAAGATAACATGACTAAGAAGCCAAATGGTCCAGACCAGAATGGGTGAAACTGACCAACGTGGGACATGTTGGAGGAATATCCAGATGAAACCAGAATGATCGCCTAAGCAATTTCAGTACAGAAAAATCAAATGCATATTATGTATTTATACACTGTCTCCAATACAGAATGAAAGCTAAGTCATTGTCAACAAAACTCTTTGTCTTCTTTATAAAGCACCCCCTGGCTATGAACGGAACACACCTGGCTATAATCATCAAAATTCTAGTGCTGGGGGGTGGGGGGGAAACAAAAGCAGATAAAGAACACTCATTAAACAACCCTCTTAAGAAGACTCTTATTTTTAAATGAATCAAATAGATTCTGTTTCCTAGAGGGAAAATCAAAAGGGATAAACATCCGTTCTTTCAGATACTGTGAGCAGTTTGAAGGTCTCATTCTCTCCTCTGTTCTTTCTAGATCGAGGGGGAAATGCAACCAGATGATCTTGATCTTGGCCAATACTTGGAGCCCATGTGCACTTACCCACAAACATGGGTCCAAGTGTGATCACATTGGACAGATCCCCATGAGACATCCTCATTGCCCACTCTGTTTTTCTCCATAGCATTTATCAGAAATTAGTAAGAACACACTTCTGTGACAATTTAACCAGTATCTGTTTGTCTTCCTCACGGGCTCTAGGACAGGAGAATCCAGGTCCACTTTTGTCCCTGTGTCCCGGCATGTGGTATGGAATGTGGCAAAGAGTAAGTGTACCATAAATATTGGTCAAATGAATGTTGAAAGAATGTACATCAGTTTCCTCAGCTGAACAATGAGGGGATTCAATCATGTGATCTCTAAGGTCCCTCCAGCCAGGACAGCCAACTCCTTAGGACACTAAATCACATTCCTTGTGGCTAGGAAGGCCTAATCGGACCAAGGAGGAGGTACATTTTAAGTCAGGAGAAGTACGTACTTTCTAACAGAGGGACAGCCCAGCAACGGAAGTGGTTTCCCTACAGAGCAATGGAACTAATCAGTCAGCACTACCTGATTCGCTGCCAGGGGCGCTGGAGGAATAATTTCTGTGTCCAGTGAGAATGGGACTAAATGAACTCAACATCCCCCTCAACTCAGAGGCTGTGATTCTGTACCTGTGTGAAATAACCACAGTCAACTCTAAATCCCAACCAGGTGATTAAACAGTAACATATTTTATGCAAGATCCACATACATTAAAACAAGATTTTAACCCCAAAGGTGAATTGACACATTATATTTTTAACAAATACTGATCCACCTTGGGTCCATTGTAAAAACACAAATTCTCCATCTCCCAGTCTTGAGAGTCTGATTCAGTAAGTCGGGCTATTTTTAACAAGAGACCCCAGGTGATTCACATGCATTGAGAAAACTCATATGGTCAAAAGAGCCCTGGACTCAGTTAGAAAACCTGGGCTCCAACCAGAGTCGATGGCTAATTAGCTCGAGGCGAGTTATGTGATCTTTCTACAGGCCATAACTCAGGCATCATCTTAGAAACAGGAACAGTACTTTTAAATCGCCTAACGTGAGCTTACATAGAAGCTGATTCTTAATGATCTCAAGTGCTACATTGATCTAAATTCACTACCTCTGCAAAGGATTCTCAAGCTTTTGTCTCAAAAGCTTACAATGAATCTGTTTCATGTTTGGCCTCCCTTCAGGGAATGGAGGCATATTTCACTTCCCTCAAAAATGATGAGAATTTTGGCAAAGATGAACTCAGCCACCTCAGTGACCAACTGTCAAAACAAGGTTTCGGGATTTCAAAAGCTTCTCCCCACAAATGAGCCTCTTAGAACAGATGTGGGATTACAAATGACATCCATCTAAGGTAAAAACCTGCCTTCATTTTCCCTTCCTGTCACTTTTATTTTGTTCAAGATTCTATCACCTTTGGAAAGTGCATTTAAGAACCATTATTAAAGTAAGAATGCAAGAACCTATCCAAATCATTTTTTTCTGCTTCCATCCTGGAAATTTATAGATATGATACATTTTGAGATATCAGAAGGGAAATGGAAGTTGATATTTTTCTTGAAAAGCCGAGGCACTAGATTTCAAACCTACTAACTAGTCAGAGCACACAGCTTCAGCTAAGCTTTACTCATTCTCTCAAGCCTTCATTAACCTTCAGACATGTTGCTAGTTTCTGCAGCTGGAAAAGAAAACCTGACACAGTTTCTACCCTCAGGGGCCTTATATTCTAGGACAGCTTCATTCAATGGAACTTAGTACATTCATGGAAATACTCTCGCACACGCTGTCCAACATGGTTAGCCACAGGCCACATGTGGTCATTGAATATCTGAAATGTGGCTGGGGAATGGAATCTTTCATTTTATTTAATTTTAATTAATTTAAAGTTAAATAGCCACATAGGGCTGGTGGCTACCATACTGCACAGCTCAAGAATAAAAGACAGACGTTAGAAGAAAAGTCAGAAGGAAAGGTGAAGGAGGAGGAGGGAGAGAAAGAGTAAAAAGTGTGGTGAGTGTGATTATAAATGTATTACCGAGGGTGCCAAAAAATGTATACACATCTTAAGAAAGGAAAACTGCAGTAAAATTGTAATCCTCAATATAAACCGATAACAAAAGAAAATACAAGTCACGTTTGACTTCTGCAATTACAAGAGGTGCTCAGAGTGGTCGCCATCAGCATCCAGACGCTTCTGATTACGGCAAACTACGGCTTGAGCAACGCTGACCAAAGTGGCCATTTGTATACATGTATTTGGCACCCCTGGTATATATGAGCTATTGATTATATCGATCATGTGATGACTAACTTTTCATTGAAACGCTGGAGGGTCATGGTAAAGGTGTTTAGGAAAAGGTGCAGAGTGAAGGTTTCATATGAAGAGTGAGGGCTGTTCACCAGATGGAAAACGGGGAGGAGCAGCCTCTACAATAGAAGTCATAACCTCATGGAAGCTGAAAGCACACGGTGAGTTTTTAGGATAACAGTTTGGTTAGGTTGAAGCACTGGCTACTTGGGAAGGAGGCAGAGTGAGGAGGGAGGGTTAATAATGGGACAGGACTGGGGCTGGGGAGAAATCACAACTGAGCCTGATGTATAGTTCTGAGGGGGTTGGGCTGTTGTCCATAGGCAAACATTTCTCTTGGGTACGCTCTAAAGCTTTCCCGTGGTGGTTGATGTGCTTGTTGTGTGTCTGTTTTCCCAGAGATGGGAACGAGAGCTGGTGTTTTCATTGTCTTTCACTTCCTGCTCCAGCTTCATGCTTGGATTTTCTCGTTGCACAACATTCTTGGTTTCTATATTCACACTGCCCCAGAGAAACGGAAATAGCAAAGTTAAGTTTAACTCAGCTGCAGTCTTTCTTTCCTCAGCCCAAACAACTACTTCGACCTAACCTTTCCAGGCAGCAGGTGAACCTTGTTTTCTTATAGGTATTATCATGCTTGCAGACCTGCCAGGGGCTACCAACAAGACCCCAGTTGCTCAAAAACAGTGTTCCAGCTCTTTGCAAAGTATAGAACAGAAGGAAATCTATGCATGGTTCAGTCAGACACAGTACAGCTCTGGAATGACCTGGGAAAGTGATGGAGTGGGGCAGGAGTCTGTGATCCACGGAAGCACCGAGGTCTCTCGGAAAGACGACAGTCACTGTTAGTGTTAACTCAGCACTGAAACATTGTTGCTTATTAATTATAAAATATCACCCCGTATTGAGCACCTACTCTGGCAGCGTGCTGAGCATTTTGCCTACATCACCCCAGTTTGTCCTCACCACACTCTGCAAAGGTAGGTATTCTTATCCGGAGTTCACATGCAGATAAAGTGAAGCTCAGAAACACTGTTCAACATGTTACTTGCCAAGAGTCACACAGCTAGGAACTGACAGTGCCAGCTTCAAACCCAAAGTAAGCTGCTGAGAGAGGCGCTGCTAAAAGACATTGGTGTCGCAATTAAAACAGAAGGCATTCCCACCTCCTCCACGGCCCCTAGTGGTCTTTGGTAAATCACATTTAACATGGGGATAATTAGACCTTCACTCCAATTCTGCAAGGCACGGGAAAAGCTTTGACATTTACATTTAAGCAGGAAGTAGCTGGAAATCAATCATCCAACCAATCACTGTCAAGAACCTACAATTTACAAAACCTTCAGTTAGGAGCTAAGGATATAAAAGGAATTGTTAAATCTCAAGAAACTTTCCATTTAGCAGTTAGAAATCACAGTCCTTGTAACATGCCACTCAGCGGGTCAGGAATGGTGGGGGGTGCTCCACAGGGTTGCCCATTCCGGGCACGAGGATCTTTAAGGTGTTAGGCAGAGGAGCATCCTAAGTATAGGGAGGCCTCTTCTGAATTAATCACACTCTCCAATCTCCCTTTAAAACACATGGACAGACACGCAACGCACACAGACCAGACAGCAAGCTACTCCCCAGCACATTACAGTCTGTTGTTGGCTTAGCAACAGTCACCTGGGTTTGAATCCAAATGTGTTTGTGAAAACTGTACTTACTAGTAAAACGACATAATTTATATATTTTGGGAATCCAAGAAAGTATGAATGCAGTAAGAGTTGCATCTGAAAAATAAGTTGAATACTTTGAAAAGACTCAATAAGGATGAGTCACTAAGTAAATGCTTTGGAACTAGATGTGGGTGACATGACTGCCAATAATTGGGGGAGAGGGGATTCATAAAAGTCCAGGATTGTAGGCCCAGGTTGCTTCACAAATGGTTTGAAATCCTTATTCCTCCTTAAAGGAAGCAGAACTGCTAACTGTCGATGGTGCGTCATGGCTGTGCTGTATGAAAGAGAATGGCTACAGTCAGTGAACCATCCCCAGAGAAAAGCTGTGGCCTAACATGAAAGGGTTGGCAGACGCATGTATCATTCCATCCCCACTTTACCAACTTTTAAAAAAAACTCCATCCAACTATATCTGACAAGAGGACTTCTGTATTAGAAGAACAGAGTTATTTGGGGTTTTTTTTTAGATTCTAGTTTTATGAACATGGCAAGATACTTGTTGAACATGGCGAAACCCATGCCCTGAAATGAGCATCTGGTTACTGTCTTCTATGGGACACGTCATAGGCTCTAATTTCGATCCTAGGCCTTTGCATGCAGCCTGGAGAAGCCCCACAGCCAGATGGGCAGCCGGGACGTGTCCGTGCCCTGAGCTCCACATGCTCTTGTGTGTCTGACACTGATAGTATCCCTCACACCATGTGACGTGGTCAAATGAGTACTAGTTTTTGTTCTTGTTTTGTTTTGTTTACCTCTAGGACTCCCATTTCTGTTTTACTCTTTGCTTATACTCTTAAACAAATAAGTGATTCTTTACAATTGATTTCTATGGGAGCAGCCTTGCCTCTAACTTGTAAAATAAATAAATAAATAAATAAATAAATAAAATAATAATAATAATAATAATAATGGGCCGGCCTGGTGGCTCAGGCGGTTAGACCTCCATGCTCCTAACTCCAAAGGCTGCCAGTTCGATTCCCACATGGGCCAGTGGGCTCTCAACCACAAGATTGCCAGTTCAATTCCTTGGGTCCCGCAAGGGATGGTGGGCTGTGCCCCCTGCAACTAGCAACAGCAACTGGACCTGGAGCTGAGCTGCGCCCTCCACAACTAAGACCGAAAGGACACAACTTGAAGGTGAACGGCACCCTCCACAACTAAGATTGAAAGGACAACAACTTGACTTGGTAAAAAGGCCTGGAAGTACACACTATTCCCCAATAAAGTCCTGTTCCCCTTCCCCAATAAAATCTTTTTAAAAAAATCTTGTTTAATTAAAAAAAGAATGGCCCCAAAGAGGCCCCTAGGGAGCCACTTGTTCCTATTTGGCAAATACTAAACTACCCCATAGATTTTCATATCCATGTATATCTAAGTACTATTTACCGGTTGCCGACTGAGCTACAAAAGATGACTAAAACTGGGTATTAAAAAATATTAAAATGAGTACATTGCTAACATGTACTGAACTCTTTAATTCGGTGGTTACCAAAAACGTCTGGCTATTTCTACAAAACACAAAGTTCTTACTGTGTGCATACAAACGCACGTGGTTGGAATTCTAGTAATTTTCAGAAAGAATCCACTGTTCCCAGAGCTTTATCACTGGGGTCTGAGGTTAACTATGATCTTCAGTTGCCTCTGCTCTTGTTTTACCCAACAGATCGACAGAATTACTGTGAGGTTTTATTTCTGCTGTGTGGTTCCTATAAAACCAACTACATTGCTATAATTTTGACTATTGCCGTGATGTTTATACTACTCCCATAGTAGTACGTGAAGTTTTTGAGAACCACTGCTTGGCTTGTTCATCAGGACGACAGGGTGAAGCACAGCTGTCTCTTTGACTTGAGAATTCTATATTCTTCAGCAGCTGCCATCTCTCTGCCCTGATCAGTGTTCTCTATGCTGTGGGTGATGTGTGAGAGTTTAATCCCCTTCTGGTTCAAAAAGTCCCTTCCTACTTTGAGTCTGAATTGAAAAAGATCGCCATTTACAGCCCCATGATATTTCCTGGGTCACACCACTAAACATCTCTGCAGTAGCCAATACACTTAATCATGCCATACCTAATATGTCATGCTCCCTGTGCATGTAAACAAAAATTGTAACACCTTGCTAACAGAATTAGGATTGATTTTACCATTTCTTTCTGTGCACAGATTTTCTTACTGAGACAACACTTAACAACAGTCTCCATGCTTTTGGTTACCCTTGACCTGGATCCATCTCCACTGAACTACCAGATTTGATCATTTAACCCTTCTAGTTGAAATGAAAAATAGACATAAGTTAACTAAGTAATCTACCTTATATATCTACCACAAACAGATGAAAATTTATATACTTTTTGTCCAGTATGCATACCATCCATGGTATGAACCCAAATTTTCTCACTTTATTTCCCCCCACACACTCCCTTTTATATAGTCTTCTTTTTAATAAAATTGAATTGCTCCTGGTATCTGATTTTAAGATGCCCTGCCCTGCATGGGGTGATCCATCTGCCTGACAGCCCCCCTACTTTGTGTGGGTACATGTCCTCAAAGTCAGCCCTAAGGCCACCTCCTGTAAGTAACTTCCCAAATTACCCTAAGCAGGAAGTGGTCTCTCCAAATCCCAATGATACATTTCCTGGCTACTCCCTTAAACTCTGCACTTCTAGCCTTGCATCTAAGTTCACCCCATCTGCCCTTGGGACTGCAAGCTTCTTGATGACAAGATTTGTGTAGTGTTTACCTTCCTGTCGTCCCACTCTCATACCCGTCACTGGGCCTTACAAGCAGCCACAGTCAGTAAGTGAGTCAATGAACGAAACATATGAATGAATCCAACATATGTATAACCAAATGGTTCTTTCCTCCTAAAGCTTCATTTCTTGACCTTTATTCTTAGATGAACTGACCTTGCTAGGAGTTCCCCAGGCAGGGCACAGCAGATTAGCAGGGAGTCTGTCTGTCTCTCTCTCTCTTTCTCTCTCTCTGTCTCTTGATTTTGAGACAGAAAAGTACAGCCTGTTGCAGGGCAGGAATAGAGCACAAAGAACTGTGCCAAGGAAATTCCTCCCAACCACACGTGCAGAGAAAGAAAGAAAGGCTTTTACTCAGCCTCAGACCTTCATCCTCGCACAGAGTGACCATATAATTTGTATTCCAAATTTCTGAGAGTGAAAGAGAGGTTTATGAATGATTATTCTGGGGCAACAGATATGACGCAGGATGGTGCCAAGCAAAAAGGGACAAGGGGTCTCCCCACCCCTGGATAAGTTTTCATCATCTGCAAAGTGGGGATAAATAATACTAACCTCAGAGTTTTTCACAGGATGAAACATGACCGTGAAAACCAAGCACCAAGTGAGCACACAAATAGTCTGGCACACGAATGGTATTCAGTAAATCACAGCTCCCTCCTCTGCTTCTTAATAAAAGTACCTTATCTTATATCTCCCTTTTTATATTCATTGGCCTATGTAATCGTCTCAACAAACCTTTGTAGTAACCAGGGGAGACATTTAAATCTTTCACTGAGAAGCATGCTGACACTCAGAGAGAGCAAATGAGGTTCCACTATAGGTCATACGTGATGAAGGCAGGATGTAAAGCCAGGTACATCTGTCTCCAAACTGAAACTCTAATGCAACACCCAGGCTCTATGAAGTGGGACTTTGAATCTGACTGGACACATTGTCACGTGGCTGAAATCATAGAACAGTGGGGCAGAGGGCTCAGAAAAGGGCGCCTGGAAGTGCATACTCTTCTCAGTCCCAGGGGAGACAGAGATTCCAGCCTGGAAACACCAGTTTCATCAGCCTCATCTTTTCCAAGAGGAGACAATTTCCTGGCTCTGTCATAATCAGTTTCACGCTCCATCTCAGAGGTGGCTGCATTTCAGCAGAGGGTGGGAAGGGAGCCGGAATTCACCACAGTGGTCTAGACTGATTAGGAGCCCAAGACTGATCAGAGAACGGTAATGTTCTCGCAGGAGGCCGTTTTCTGGTAGGTTTAACAAGCGTGCAACGACATCAGTTATGTGTACACATCTATAAGCATCCTGGCTCAAGATCAACTGCCCACTTCTGTTCCCAAATGAGACAAAGCAATTAGCAAAGCCAGGCATTATCCTTTCTGCTCACGCTTCATTTCCTAAAGACAAATGGTAATTTGTCTAACTCATCTATTATTTCTTTATCTTTATGTTATGTGAAAGTGTTAGCTGTTCTTGACTCCCTTATGAGCGATACAAAACTTATTACAGTCCAACCCAATTTGTACATGAATATTTCCTACTTTACAGAGAATATGAAAGGCTTTCAACACTAGTACCATATGCCCCTCCTCCTCTAAATTTAAATATAACAGCACTCGTGCCTTATAATTTCCTTCTCTCAGATGTCCTTCCTCAACTCCAGAGCTAGTTTGTTGTTCTGTGGACCAGATTCTTTCCCCTCCATCTTCTTGCAAGACTGTGCTTCATCGGCCATCTCCTCTAATACTACCTGTCTTCAATTACCTCCACTCTGGTTTCTTCCCCTCAGCCTGAAAACAAGCTCAAGTCTTGGAGAAAACAAGCTCTTCTATCCTCCTTCCAGTTCCCACCTTACCTCTAGGTTTCTCCCTTCACCAGACGTATTGAACGTGTCATCTGCACCAATTGTTCCTACTACCTCGATTCTCTTTTGTCCCCAATCCATTACAACATGGCGACCCAAAGACGCCCGTGAAATATCATCGCTGGGATCACCAATAGCTTGACAACAGAAAGAAACATCTCACAAGTTGCATGAGTAAACTTGTCAAACACAACACCCTGGCTGATTTCTTTTCCTCTTTCCCCCAGCTTTAGAGCCAGAAGCATGGGGGTCATCCTCGGGGCATTCTCCTCATCCCCCCACAGCCAATCCATCACCAATCTTGTATGAAAAGAGCCCTAGATGGAGAACGAAGTATCTGGGCCCCAGCTCGATCTTGCTCCCAAATTATTTTATGACTTTATATTAACCACTGCCGTGTCCAAGGCAGCACCCTCAGCTGTAGGATGGAGGGTTAGCTTCAGAGTGAGTGAGCTCGACCCTCCCTGTAAGTACAATCCACCTGAGTCATGGCCTTCCAGGCCCCAGTTGTCTATCGAGTGCCAAAGGATTGTTTACTTTAAAGTTTACAGGCTCATTCCCCTCCAAACATTGTCCGCCTTACCTCTCCTTACCATTCTTTTTCATTGTTGCTAACACAGCTGAATCCATCCATCACATTCCCCATAGCCCTGGTTCTGTATGTTCCCAACTGGCAAAGAACTGAGGTTTCCATTTCATCAAAGCCTGTTTTCATTAACAATTCAATTATCATTGCATTACTGAGCCCTTGTTCTGTTATGGATGAGCGAAATCACAACATCGAGCAGTTTCCCAATGGGGAGCCAAAAAAAAAAAAAAAAAGCAAAGGAAGTGATATCTGATGATATCCAGTGATGGAGAAGAAACTAAACAACTTAGGAACTACATTCACCAGAGACCCGACACCAAGCTGCAGCTGAGCCAAGGTCCAGGCTTCTAGCCACTCATCTTCTTACCCAGCTGGAAGGAGGAGAACTGACCAATCGGAGACCAGTTCCATTTAGATCAGTTCAGATTTACCATGCCAGACACTAGGCTTGGTGCCAGGTACCGCGATCAGGGAATATGACAATGAAGACATAACCCTTGTTATCAAAGCCCTTACCGCCAAGGAACCAACAATCCATCTTTTCTTCTGGAAGATGGTCAGTGTGAAGCCAAAAGGACAGCATTTTGGTCTCAAGCAGACCTGTTTTGAATTCTGATAACTCCATTCATTAGTTATGGGACCTGAAGCAAGTTATTTAAGCCCTCCAGGCTTCTCTTTTGCCACCTGTAAAATGGGGATAATACCTTACAGATTTGCTAAGAGGGTTAGATTTAACATTTTAAAAAGAAAGAAAGAAAACTAGCACATTGCTTGGCATAAGGTAAGGGCTCTCAAAATGATCATGATTAATAGTACTAGTGGGAAAGTACATTAGGCTTTGTCACTTGCAAGATGTGTGAAATTAAATAAATCACTTTGCCTCTCCGACCGTCAGCATCTTTATCTTAAAAAAGAGCTAACAGGATCCAGCTCAGAGGACTCTGTGAAGGCCAAATTATATAATGCACATAACATTTTTCAATAAGCTATATAATAGTTAGGCCCTATAAAATATTATTAGTGACAAAAAGGGGCTGGAATAAGGCCATTCCAATCTCACGGACTCATAGGTCATTTTCTCTTCTAACAAAAGTTTATTTTCATTTTTAAACAACCATTTATATGCCACTTAATATGTGCCAGTCACCGTCCTAAGTGGTTTGTAATAGTAATCCCTCTGATCTTCATATAATCTTTTAAGAGTAGGTACTTTTATCATCCCCATTTTAAGATGGGGAAACAGAGCTTAAAGAAGCTATGTAACTCACCCAAGTCACACAGATTGTGCTTATGTACCGTACTTCACCAACCACTGGATTATCTCTAACACCTCAACTGTGCCTACAGTGACGTGTTCAAATTTGGAGCTCGTAAGCAAACTTCTCCCAAAAGACTAGCTAGTTAGATGGCCCTGCTCTATGCCTCAGTTTCCTTCCCTGTAAAGTTAGGGAGAACTACTAGATGGTTCTGACTCTGGTACAGTGGTGTTTGAAGATTCAATCATGCAAACCAAAAACATTTCCAAACGAGCATCATTATTTTAATGAAGCATTTTCCTACATGATTCCCCATTAATTACTATTCATTCTTACAAACTACTTGGTGGGGACAGAAAGCATTTTGACAAGCGCAATAATGCCCAACAAAAAATGCACAGACTCAGGTAGAAGTTCCTTTATTGTCGATAAAGCACGACAATAAGGCTGCATGAAGGCAGCTGTGTGATACGGGCGGCTCAGCTTCATCAGCCCCAGTGCAGGGAGGAGCCCTTCCAGCCTTCCCGTCTTCACAAAGCCACTTGCTATTGATAATAGTACCTGATTGAGCTGCCCTTCAAGAAATCCCCAAATGTTATTTTCTTCCTTACTCCTTTCCCCAAATTATGTTCTTTGGGGAACAGCTGAAGGAGTATAAGGGCTTCTGAGTCTGGAAAAATGAAACCTCAGAGAACAGAATGATGGTGATCAGAGAAGAGACCCTAGAACTGTTTTAGGTGGTCCTCAAAAGACAGAACTAACATTTGATGGATAAAAGGTCTGGGTTGGGGGATGAAGGTAAGGATGAGGGTGGTATAAAGTCGGCTCATCATAGCCGAGAACCTTCCAGCATTCAGCTGCTCTGAAAGTTTTCTAAGGAGGAAATCATTCTTCATCTACAAGTTATGACCTTATGAATAATTCTGCTCATTAGCGTTGACAGAAAAACTTGACCATTTCAAAAGGACAACTTAAAACTCTTCTGCAAGCATTCGCAGGCACTAAGAATCTACTCAGAGTCAAGAGTGTAAGCCTGCAGATGGTCTCTTTCCCAAAACCCCCACAAAAGATTGCTCTAATTAACGGGTATGGTTTTGCCTTTCAAGACAGACAGACATCTCCAGAAATGGGTGTAGTCTTGAGTCATCCTTGTGTCCCCAGGACTGGCACATACAGGCACTTATCAAATGGTGAATGAATGAGATGAGATGAATGCTAACTACTTTCTGTCACTTGTGATATATGTTCTGTGCATGCTGCTGCTGTCCATTTTTAAAATCATTTGCATACTTCCTTGGCAAAGATGCCAGTCACCTTCCCAAATCTGTTCTCCTCCCATCTCTTTAGTAGCAAAATCCTCAATTCCTGGACTTACTCAGAGCAACAGCATACCTAATTAAAGGACTGTATTTCCCAGCCTCCCTGAAAGGTAGGTGTGACTAAGGCTGACCAATGAGATTTAAGAACTGAGTGGTACTTCCAGGAAATTTCCTTAAAAGGAAGAGGAAGGGTCCTTCTTTTGTCCTCCCTCCTTCCCACGGACTGGAAGGTAACAGGTGGAGCTCCAGCAACCATCTCAAACTATGAGTACAAGGGTCACGCCCCAAGGATGGAAATGCCAGGAGTCCAAGTCCCTGATGACTTTGTGGGACTGCCATAACAGCGCTGGGCAACTTACTCCCCGACTTTCTTTATGTAAGAATATAAACCTCTGGATGTTTAAGCTACTTTAGTAGGCTCTCTGCTAATCCTAAAAGATTCTACTCCTCAAACCCATTCTGGTTTTTCTGGTTGCAACAACCCAATCCCCTGCATTTCACAGAACTGCCTCTAACACAGAAACCTGAACAGACAACCTTCCCCTGAATAATTAGTAGCTTGATACCTTAATCACAAAGCTGATGCTTTCTGCAAGGCTGCCTTTTGACTTTTATGGCTTTTTAAGTATTTTTCTCTAACAAAAGCTACCCATTAACCCTCTTCTGACCCCTATTCAAGGGCTGCTATTCCCAGCTTAGCGTGGTGTCTGCCATTCCACCCGGTGCCGTCTTGTCCAAATCCTCTCCCCCCTCTATTTACCCACCTCAGTCACTGTTTCTAGTTGGAAAAATCTCACAAATACCAGTTCACACTTGCTTCGGATTCTGAGGCCCAAAAAATGCCACAGTTCTTGGATGGAGAGTCATCACGACAGTGACTCAACCCAAACTCGAAAGCAAACTTCCACCGCCACAGGACCAAACTTGATGGGAATTTGGGGTGTTGGCCTGACATACCAAGCCCAGGAACGTGACTTTTTACTCAAGCCTAATCACTAACATCACACATAAGACACCCAAATAATTTTATGATGTTCCCAGCGATTTATGGTGAGGTGTAACAGTGACCTTTCAGGAAATGCCTGTCTTATGTCTCAGTGTTTGATTTTGTTTTTAAATTGAAGCTGCAGAAGACATTTCTCAGGTAGGGCAGCTCACGTGCCTGCAATTCCCCACGTGACTTGTGGGCATGATTTTTCACTTGAGTGAAAATCCATAGAAGGTCTCCTTTACTTCCTAAATGTCAGAAAACTGGCTCTCATTCACAGAACCTCACTCTGTCTGGTGTGTGTGCCTGTCTGTTGGCCTCCCTCAACTTTGTCCCCACTTGCCATTCTGCCACCCCAAGACCACTCATAGACTAAGGGCTCATAAGAGCCCTTAGAGGAAGCACTCATCTTTTCCCATCTCTGTGTATAGGAGCTCAACTCACATTAATTTATTGGAAGACTCCAAGTTCTATCACTTAAAGCATATAAAGATGATAAGATTAGCCTCCTTATAAGAGCATATATATCATATTGTCAGATATATGAATATAAAATTAATGTAACATACTAGGAAATCTTTGATGTAAAATCTTTCAGAAAATCCCACTTCATTTTAGGGAAGAGTAAGACACACCACACCACACCACAGGTACGCGCACACAAGCGCACACACACACACACACTCCCACCCAAAGAAATCTTTCCACGGATTTCCTTTTTTTTTTTTTTTTTTTTTTACATTTTTCCTTCCACATCACTTTTGCTTCCTTAATTCTTATCACTAGAAATGTGACTGTCACGCTACGATCAGTTCAAAACAAAAATGAGTCCTCCTTCGGCTCCTTTCCTGGAAAGGGCAGTGTATAAATGTTGACTGGGTCACACTAAGTTCAGGCCCCTTCTTTGTAAGGGGATGAAGGAGGCTTCTATTCAGGACTTTTAAGAACAAAAGGGGAACTCAAGAGAAAGGAACCCCATCTTATAAAATGAAGTGTATATAGTTCATTATGTCCTGATGCATAAATACCACAAAACAAGCTACAAATAATTTACCAGCCAAACCACACCGTGGTTCTGGTATTAACCCCCAATCTTTCCCTAACTAGAAACTTGATGAAGCCCTTAGCTAACCCTGGCTTAGCTCCTCCACTCCCGTTGAGTCCTACATCTTTTCATCTGCGGAACCCCCTCTCTGCCCCCACGCTGCTAGACATCCAAGGCGCTCGCCTCCTTACAGAGTGCTGGTAGAGGTCTCGCAGAAAAGTCTCCTGTCTGCAGTTGTTTGCGGTTTAGAATCTTTTTTTTTTTTTTAATAACTCAGTAATTCTGCCATGGCTTTTTCTGGGCTCCCCTAAATCAACCCCTCCCTGAACCACAGCCTGAAAATTTCTCCGGGCAGCAAAGGAGGACGTTCGTAGTGTTCACCTCAATTGTTTCTCATCTCTTAGAGATCAAAGGTACTTCATTGCCTGGCGTCCAGTGTCTTGAAACTTGTTTCATATATTTCGTCTGGTTTGGGGGGATATTTGAGGCAGAAGGATAAATCCAGCCCTTTCACTCCACCCTGACAAGAAGCAGAAGTCCTGTGTTCACTTTTAAAATCATATCACAAACAAGATAAAACAAATAAAACAAACTAGACAATAGATACATAGAGAGAGAGATAGATAGATAGATAGATAGATAGATAGATAGATAGATAGATAGATACCATGTTTCCCCAAAAATAAGACCTAGCCAGACAATCAGCTCTAATGAATCTTTTGGAGCAAAAATTAATATATTATGCTATATAAGACCGGGTCTTACATTGTGTTATATAAGACCTGGTCTTATAGTAAAATAAGAGCGTGTCTTATATTAATTTTTGCTCCAAAAGATGCATTAGAGCTGATTGTCCGGCTAGGTCTCATTTTCAGGGAACATGGCAAAGAAAGAAAGAGAGAGAGAGAGAGAGGAAGAAAGGAGAGGGGGAAGGCAGGGGAGGGGGAAGAGAGGGGAGGGGAGGGGAAAAGAAAAGAAAAGAAAAGGAAAAAAAAGAAAAGAAGAAAAAAGAAAAGAAAAAAGAAAAAAACAAACTGAGGTTAGATAAACTTGCCAAGATATCTTTAGAACATATTTTAGTATTAATCTGCGGAAACGATTGCTAGGCCACTTTTTGCTTGACACCAACTTCCCCCTTAAACACAATAAAGCATCAATTGTTTTAAAAAGTAAATCATCCTTAAGTCTGTTCTCTTCCGGGTGATAGCCGATACTCGACCATCTTTTCCAATGTAGGAAAGTCACGAACATCCTCACCAAGTCCAAAACGTTAACAGCATCTACTGTGTGTGATTCTCTAGCCTACTCTTCACCCTCCTCATTCTTTAAATCACTTTTCATGTTTCTCCTGGGTGTTCCGCTTCCTAGGCAGAGAAGAACCACATAGAAGACTGTTTGTAAAAGTGAGTTTTGTATTTCTTGGTTTTGTTTTTGCTTTGTTTCACTTTTCCTTGCCGATTTTTACTTGGAAAATATTCTTTATTGTGCTCCTTTTGCTCGTGGTCTGGCTCTGAACAGTATGATGTGTTCTTAATTGTATTACTATAGCATCTCTCATTTACACCAGTGAGTAGAGACAGCATCCATTCTGTTGATCCTATCGTCTCAGCTCTCCTTTGCCTATGCCTCACATTTTAAGAGGTCTTAAACTGTTTTCCTCTCCAGCCAACTGTCCTCAACTACTTCTGGGTGCTTTCCTGACTCACAGGATGGACAGGGCAGTACAGCTAACCCAAAAGGCTGGGCCTCTGCTACTCTACTCACAGTCACCCACAGTTCAATATTTAAATTAGTCTGTAATCCTCATTTTTTTAATTAGTTTGTTGGGGTGACAAATGTTAGCAAAGTTACATAGATTTCAAAATTTTTCTTTTTTCTGCTCGCTGTTATACGAACTCTTACAAGAGACATAGCCAATATGGTTTTTACTCCAGCCACCTTCCAGACCCAAAGACAGCTCTTCAAAATACCTTCACCATTCTACGTAAAAGAGTTACATTACTTCCCAGCTTTTGGAGGAAAGGGATTTCATCGGGTAGCCAACTATCCTGGTTTGCCCAGGACTGAAGGAGGTTCCTGGTTTGCTATGGTACTTTGTTTTAAAACCAAACAGTCCAGGTAAACAAGACAAGTGAGTCAACCTAGTGCTTACTGGTTAAATGCCACGAAACCTCTGGCTCACCCTAACAATTATGCCCAACTATGGGATGATCGAGAAAGATGACCAATGCAAAATGTTAATCAAAATCATGTTCAAAAGTATCCCCAGTCACTGACTTCTCCAAGTACCGTTATTTTGAATGCACATTAGGGCAGTTTGGCAAACATTTTAAGTGTCTTTAAACATATTTAACTGTTTTTTGAAATGTTTCAGAAACATTTTCCTGCTCTACTGATATTTCACTTTCACATATTACTCCTTTCCTTCCATTTTAAGAAATTTTGGAGTCACTTTAATGGCCAATGTGATGGAACACTCAAAAACTTACCGCTTGAGTTACAAACATTTTGCTTCATATAACCAAAATAGCATAAATCCATTTTGTAGCAACCAACAATGCACACATCTGTTACTTAGAAAAATACTAACATATAAACATGTATATTATATCCAGGTAGAGACAAATAAATGATTATCTCTGCATTCAAAATCTAGAAGGAAATAAATCAAAATGTTGGCAATATTCATATCTGAGAAAGTGGGATATGAGATTATACTCTTTTTTTACCTGTTTGTATTTCTGTTTTTTCTGTAGTAAATATGAATATAAATAAATAAGAAGAAAAAAAAGAGAGAATCTGGAATTTAGAATTTTGTGAGTTTGGAAATTCATTTTTCCCTCATAAAATTTTTATAATCCTTTCTCATTCAATATGCTTAGCCTCTTTCTTGACTATGATTTTATTTTTGTGGACAGTACAGAGGAAAATTTACTTCAATTAATACCATTTTTGCCACTTAAGTTCTTCAATTAATCCTCTATTACTGATTACTTCCTTTTTCTAATGAATCACCTCTTATGAGATATAGTTTACTTCAGCTTTTCCGTGTCACAAACAGGGAGGCACAGGAAATACAAAACCACCCTCATGATATACCGTTATTAAACTTACTTGAAAAAAAGAGTAATTGTAAGACTTTCATTTTTTATCAAATCCTCATTTTAGCCATATCATTGTGCTAGCCAATTCTTCCTCAGCCAACCGCTTTGCACAATGTTTTCAGCCATATCACCCAGAATCCTGAAGTATGACTTACACACTCATTTTGAGGAAGGATACAGACCAAGGTAAAAGAGCCTGAAGAGGGAAAGAATAGAGACGTGTTGAGATAATTATTACTTTGAAGCCATCCAAATTCACTGAGAGCATTCTTGAAGGTGTGAGGGATGGTGGCCAATACAGAGAGGTCTCCACAATCTCATGCTTTGCCCTCTCTCTCCCTGTACCTCCCGTAGACAGCATCCCAGATTAAACAGATGCCATGATGTCCCCCAGTACCCTACAAACTTAGAACATGTACTCCTCATTTTTATGTTAAAGTTTATATACTCCCAACATTCTCCTTCATGTTGTAGCACCTGTTCTATCAGTTACGAAGCTCTCAGCTGCCTGTTACTGTGACTCAAACTGGCTCAAGCAATATGGAAACTGGTTATTTCACTAACAGAGTCCAGAAGTCAAGCAGGCTTCTGGGTTCCTTGGTTCAATGACAAGTCCATGCCATCAAGAGCTTCCTTCCGTCTCCCCACTCTACAGCCTCAATTCGTCAGCTCTGTGCAGAGATTACCGGTATGAATGGATGGAAAATGGCTGCCAATAGCAACAAGGGAAACACATTTCCAAGTTTATGCCCAAGGAAAGACGAGGATGCCCTCCAAACCATGGAAGATAAGGCTTCCGTTTAGTCTAAAATGACCAATTTAGAACACACTGTCTACCCAGAACCAATAGCACTTACCAGGAAAATGCCCCATACTGACAGACCTAGACTCAGAGTTACTAAGTTTCAGCCCCAGAGCTGGAAAGGTGGTGTCTAAATAAAGCCAGGGTTCTCTCAGGAAACAGCAACAGGGAAGGCATGCTCCGTAGGGAACCAATGGACCCGATGGATCCAATACTCCCATGCTGCATTTTTCTTACAAGACCCCTTCATTCCACGTTGATTAAATTATCCAGCTAGCGGCTGCCTCGCCATCTCCCTGGGCTTTGTAGTTGAATTACAGTATGGTGGTGAGGTGCTCTGGAATCCCAAGGTCATAGTTCACCCCCCATTCTGCCACTTCATTCCTTTGTGAAGTAGTGTTATGAGCTTCGGTGTTTTATTTGATCTCCCTCTGCTTATCCCCACAACTGTAAAATGGGGTGGTCACAATCCTATTTCATGGGACCGTTAGATGAATTCCATAAGACAGTCCATGCTCTCTTATGACATTTAGTGATAGCCTAGCAAATATTAGTTTTTCTTATTAATAATACTAGGAAGTTAATTGTACGTAACTGTACGCAAAATAGTAATTGATCTTTGCAGTGGTTCTCAAAGCGTGGGCTGCGGACCAGCAGCATAAGCATCAACCTTACTAGATATGCAAATGTTCAGGCTTCATAGCAGACCAACTGAATTAGCAACTCTGGGTGAGGACCAGAAATCTGGATTTTAACAAGGCCTCCTGGTGATTCTGAGGCACACTCCAGTTTGAAAACCATGGCTCTACATCCACCTTCCCTCCAGGCAAACTGCACCTGTCACCATTTCCAGAAAGTACTTCACAGCCATTAGTCAATACACCTTCACTCTTGGTTCTCCCTCTCCCTGCTGTGTTCCCTCCGCTATAGCTCTATCTTCAAGGCTCAGCCCAAACATTACTTTACACTGATGTTACCTCTGCCTGAAATGCTCTTCCTCTAAATCCTTGCGGCACTGAGTTCTTCTTATTCCTGAGGGCTCAGATCAAACAGCACCGTCACCTTACAGTGCTTTATTGTTTCCACAGCACTTATCACTATCTGATTTTGTTATTTGTTTATTTGTTAATTGCCTGCGTCCTCTCACTATGATATTAAGACCCATAAAGGCAGGGACCTTGTCTACTCAATACTGTAGAGATCCTTAGCACCTAGAATAGTGCCTGGAAAATAGGAGGCACTCAATAAATGTTTGTTGCATGAATGAGTCCACAAAATGACAGTGAGCTTTTCGGTAACGCTGATATAAGGGCTGACTGAGCTGTTATGCTTCTCACATGACTCAAGTCATCACATTATAATGCTCACAAGTAGACTGAGAAGTCAAAGGATTACAGCTCCCACATGGTACAGAGGGCAGGGGGTCCCCAGTTCCTTCCCTCGTCCATGTAGGCAGGTAGGAAACAAGCCAGACAGTTTCATTCACTTTTACCTATAAATCTATTCAAGCCTTTTCCCCACAGTTTCAGTGGTTTATCTGTTTAATTACCCTGACAGTTCAGAAAGTTCTTCTGCCTCCATGTTAGGCTCTATTTCCTGACATCCTGACGTTTCTGGAGTTGGAGAGCATCTTGTCCATCTCTACCTCCTAATAACCCCTTACGGCTGGAAAGCGAGTAATGAAGTCAATCCTCAGCTTTCTCTTTTCCAAAGGGAGTGACTCCAAGTCCCCTCAATGCCCCCTCAGAGGCCCCTTTAAAAATGTCTCATGTTTTTCTATGGAGCCTCTCCAGATTTGTCCCATTATTTATAAAATGAGGACATTCAAACTAGGAACAATGATAAGAAAGATTCAGAACGTTTGTTTTTCATTAAATTACAGTTGCTTACAAATTCTGCACTGGACATAGTACAGAAATGGTGTGGCACAGGTTCAAGTCCCCAGTTAGCCCTTAAGAGCCTTTAAGCGCTTTGGATACATTGTTTAACCTTTCTGATCCTCACTTTGATCCCTCTAAAATGGGAGTTCTTACTCCTCAAGATCTTTGTGACAATCACACAAGAAAACATACATGGAAGTGTGTAAAATGTGAAGTGCTTTACAAGTATAAATAATTGTTTAAAGAGAGAGTGCTTTTCATTTCTCTTTAAAAAGTCAATGGATACAAAAGTCATTAATAATAAGCTCTATTTTGTATCAAGAAAGAAAAGGTACCAGCTGTAAGGGAGAACACTAACCCTATCTGCATTAGCTCCTTCAAGGATCCACTTATATGTCCATTGACAGATGAACTGATAAAGAAGGTGTGGTACATATATACAACGGAATGCTACTCAGCCGTAAAAAAGATGGAATCTTGCCATGTGTGACAACACGGATGGACCTAGAGGGTATTGTGCTAAGTGAAATAAGTCCAACAAAGAAGGACAAAAACCATATTCTTTTACTCATATGTGGAATATAAAAAACAAAAAATGAACAAATAAAACCAAGACAACAGAGGGTAAAGGGAGTCAATTCCTTTTGGTGATGAGCATGCTGCATACAGATATCAAATTATAACGGTATACACCCGGACCTTCTATAATGTTATAAACCAATGTTACCTCAAAAACAGAAAAGGATCCACGTATGGTAAAAGCAGAGTTCACGTTCCTAAGTTCCTTTAGTTCACTGTCAGAGCGCTGCACGCTATTTGTTGACCTTCACTGGAAGAATGGCTGCACTGAGTGTTCTGGGAAGAGTTCTCTTACACATCGAGGGGAATCAGAATAAATAGCTTTAGTTGCAAACAATATATTGTCCTGTTCAGAAAACAGATTCTTCATCATGGCAAATGTGGTCGCCATGAAAATGTACCAACTACAGGGAGCAGAACTGACCAATGGACCCAGCTGCTGCTCTGAAATCCATCATGTCTTTGCGCTACAGCCACACCTCCCACAACTTCTTCCAGCCAATTACTTAGCTCTGCAGGGAATGCTTGGGTGGCCTATTTCTGAAAGACGGGACATGAAGGACTCTATTGGTTGGCTTCGGTTCCATGTTGTCCCCTTGCCAAATCCTTGGATGGCACGGCCATCTAAGATGCTCCCACCCGTCATCCCTTCCTCACCCCTTCCCTTAGGTCAGACCCCCATCGCGGTCTGCGAGCCCGGCCAGCGTCTCCAGTTCCCACCCCAATTCTCTCACAAGCATTTCCCCTAATAAAATCCTTGGCATCTTTTTCTTAGTGGATCTGGACTAACACTGTAAACAAAACAAAAAAGAAAACACTCAGTTTTCAAAGAACTTTTGCATCTATAATCAAATCTATTCCTTATAAATAGCCAATAAATTACACAAAAGGAAAATTGGAGTTCCCACTGTTTAGATGAAGAAATGGGTTAAGGGACTTGGCCAAGATCAATTACCTCTTTTTTTTTTTTTAAAGTAGTTTCTCCATTTCTTAGTTTTCCATGCTCAGTGTTTAGGGAAAAAAAAAAAAAAGCAAAACAAAACTGAATTTGCTTTTCTCTTGATTGTGATTTTCCTATTTTGAATAACAATAGCACCAACAATGTATTAAGCAGGTACTGTGCAAGCACTTTGCATATATTCACTTTTTCTTTTAATCCTCACAACTCAGGAAGGTAGGTACTTCCTCCTCTTACGTATGTGAGGAAAGAGCTTCCAGAAGTTAAGTACCTTGCTCAAGATCACTCACCGGCTAAGCAGAGAACCCAGGGCCAACTCTTGACGCTAAATCTAGTCCTCAAAGCACCCGTAATAATAACAATACCTCCAATCTGTGGAGCATTGTACTAAGCGCTTCTACATGCATTAGGAGGTGGGACGGGCCCCCACCAGTAACTCCCCGTGCAGAGGTCTGGAGAAGACAAGAGCTAAGGAAAGGAACAGAGGGTGCCAGGAGCTAATAAGGTGCCAGCAGGAGTGAGGGCGACTAACCTCCCACTGCTTTCTCTCAGGTGCCAGAAGAGTCGCTTGTGGCCATCTGTACTCCAAGGGTCCTTATTTCAAAGACAGTGTGAAAGCAAATGTAATTTTATTTAAGAGATTGCCAGCAAATATTTTCCCAAGTAATTCTAAAATTATTAGGAGATGGAACCCAGCTCCCTACCATCACGGAATGGGGAAGAAAGCATTAGGCCCTCGAGGTTCTCCATGATCCAGTTCTTAGCTGCCTCTGCAGCTTCCTCTCCCCTCATGCTCTGTTTGACTGATGTTTCAATACAACAACGTCCGTACTCTGCTGTCACACGCCTCTGTACATTCAGTCATGCAGTTCACTGTCTAGTTCACCCTTCCGTCCTCATTCCTCAACAACTCAGCTCAGCACCATGTACTTGAGGAAGTCTCACTCAACACCCAGACTGAGAACTCCCAGAGGACCCCTCCTGTGTGCTCCCCAATCCTAACCCCAGTGCTTACTTCACTTCAACATTCGCCGTACGATGTGGAGATTACCTCATACAAGACATGCAAACAGAACTGTCTCCTTAGAACAGCACCCATAATTCTGGCCCATAAAGTGCTTCAAGAGGCATCCTATAGGCGATGAGAGAAGAGCCAGGTCCCATGCTCTGGCCTTTGAGGCCCTAAATGGTCTGGTGCCTGACCTTGGCTCCAAACTCCCCCTTTTGCCCTTGTTCACTGTCACCCCACTGTCTGTGTTCAGATCCAGTACCATGTCAAACCTTTAATGCCTTAAGACCTATGTCCTCGGCAACTAGCAGGGTTGTTTCTTTTTATTCTCCAGGTCTTTGCTTGCATATTGCCTTCTTACAGGTGCTTTCCACCTCTGCTCTAGAACTATCCTTATTCTCTCCCACCGTTCCCTGTTCATTTTCTTCAGTGCAACCTCAGGATTGTATACCTAAGGTACTTATTTATTTATTCATTTGTTTTTTATTTAAATCTTTGATTTAGTAGAAAACACATCCTCAACTCTGCAGGCTACTTGAGAGCAAAGATGCATGCTCATTAAACTACGTCTTTCCAGGGTGCTTGGTGCACCAGCAGGCCCCCAATTTGCTGAACAAATGAATGAACAAGCGAAGTTCAGGAAGGATATGAGGAGAGAAGGAATTACAAAATAGCAAGGATTTATAGAAATTGAATATTACTCCTAGTTTCCATAATGACTTGTGTTGAGGGAACTCAACACAATATTTATAAATATTAATTTATACTCTATTCACAGGAAGAGCTCATTATCTCTAACTTACGAGCAAAGAAAGTAAAGCCAAATGAAGTGACTTTTTTCAAAGGCAATACAATGAGTTAAATAGGGAGCTTGGTCTTGCCTCTGAATAGCTCTATTTTATACCCTGTCTTGTTCCCAAAGGAGTTGAGGTGGCTTTGAAAAACACAGACAGTTACACAATTTGGAGTGTCCACAAAAACAAAACAAGCCAGTTGCTCAGGAGAAGCACGACTATTCCTGGTACGAGGGCTGAAAGAACCTTCTCCCTTGGGTCCTCACAAAGAGTCGCAAACCACATCCTCAATCACATCCTCCAGGACGTGCAGCGATGGGGCTCCCAGGGTTGTTTGCTAGCATTCCTCTGTGTGGGCTGATGGCACGAGGCCAAGGCTGAGATCCACGGAGCAAGTCTCCAAGGAGCCAAATCAAGACAGCCCAGGTGTGCAATTCTCGGATGGTCTGTCTTAATCCAAAAAGGACATCTGGAGATTCTGGAGGAATCATGTAACAGCACACCCTTCAGATGCTGGGCTCTGTGAATTTTACTTCTCACATTGAAAACTTCTAATACGCAGTAAGTAAGAGTGAGGCGAAAGTGACAAGCACCCAAAACACGGTCAACATTGTGGAACTAGGGAGAGGTCCCTACAATTTATCAGTCAGATGCCCTGGGGAAGGGTATATTTGCTAAAGTGTAGGGTAAGCTGCTGTAACAAAATGACCCCAAAATACAGTGACCTAGATAAAACTAAAGCTTATTTCTCTCTCATGTGACAGTCCAAGTGTAGCAGGATGGTTCAAGGCAGGTGGGCAGCGCTGTCCCCCAAGGCCATGCAGGGACCCCGACTGGCAGCATGCCTCTGCCATCCTCAACAAGCAGCTTCCTCGACCAGGCAGATGCTCTCATTGTCTCTGTCTTAGAGCCAAAGGAAAGATATGAAAAGAGTGACAGGCAAACAGCTTCCTTGGAAACATGGTATCTAAAAGTCAGACATATAAATTCTGTTTGCATCCCATTGACCAAAATTTAGGAATATGGACACACTTAGCTGTAAGAAAGACCAGGGAATGGAATCTCTAATGGCAGCCTCATATCTACCTAAAACTCAAGATTTTATTACTTCCAGGAAGAATGGAAGAGTACATGAGGAAAACCATACGAATCTGCCACGGGGACTTGACATCCGCTTAAATAGAATTATACCTGGATTAAAGGCCAACCGACTATGAGGCAGAGGAAAATAAAGGTACACACCAAATACAGGTTCAAGTTTTCTACATCCGGGTCTTCTGTCTTCTGTCCAGTGCACAGACAATAAAGGATCAAGACCCCAAAGCCCTATATTGTATGTATGCATGGCTATGCTCATTTTAGCCAGAAAAAAATTTTAAGTTGTTCCCAACTGCCCACTATCACCATGAAAGAATCCACAGAGCCTCCATATAACATCAGGTATTAAGAAGTGTCGTTTCCTCGTGAACCCTCCAAGATCAACGAGTTGCAAAACGTAAGCAAAGGTAAGCAAAGAGACGACAACTGCACAGGGTTCTTAACTCTAAGCTAGTTAACTGTCAGAGGGCTTTTACCCAAATCCAGGAAATTGGTTTTGGAATAGTTGATCTTACGCGACCTCTTTCTGGCAGTCATTAGATGACAGCATCGGTTCGTCAGTTGAGGTATTCTTAGTTGAAACAATAAAAATCATGATGAGGTCAGCATATTGTTATTCTCTCTATCAAGGGACATAGGAAGCATATGCCCATCTCATCCACATGCAATGTCACGTTATTACGAGTTTATAAAAATGGGTCAGCGGGATACATCACTTACCCCACTAAAAATAATCTCCTCCCTCAGATTCTATATGAGCATTAGTCTCTATGGAACATAGATTTTATCCCATAAGCAATTCCTTTCCACGGAGTGAACATTTCAGAAAAAGTCAACAAAAGCTAAAACTCTTAGTTTGTTCTTCCTAATTTTCTCCACAAGGTGGTAAAGAATATAATAATGGCCAATGGTGTTTAAAGCTGACCTCCTCCTCATGTAATAGATTTGGCCTAAGAAGTCCACATGTGTACTTTGCCAGAAGCAAAGAGGTACTTCGTCTAGACGTTAGGTTGGTAAGTGTACAGGTCTATAGTTTGGGAGGAATAGGCAGCCACTCTATTAAATACGGCGGGGACTACACGCTATCAGTAGGCAGGCCTCCAAGTAGACTCTCATTAATAGGATGAACAGCCAGTGTCAATCCTGAGTAATTTGCCTTAAGCATTGATTTATGTCCTTCCAGCTGTGATCTTCAATGTGATGTGTTCATATGTAGGTATGTATGTATGTACATACGAGTAGCCGTGTGTGTATGAGCATGTATATGTACATATATATATGCATATATTATTCACATATGTATGTACATCTAAAGAACAATGCACTCAACAGAGCTAGATTCTATCTAGGCACTATCTGGTAAGTGGAGAAGGAAAGGAAACTAACATCTGTTGAGTACACTATGTGCCAGGAGAAATACCATGTCCTTTATCTTTGTTTTTGCATTTATTTCTCACAAGCACCCTGTGAGACAGACATTGTTATTACCATTTTAGAGATGAGGAACCTAAATCACAGAGGTGTGAAACGACCTGTCCAAGGTCACACCGCTCAGGCACAAAGAAGCTGGAACGCAGTCTGACGGCACAGTGCATGCTCTTTCAAATCAACCACACTGTTGCTCTGGAAGGCTACTTACCCCCCACTTACTCTGGGCACCACAATGTTGACCATAAAAGGAGCTTGGGTCTACACAGTTTAAGTAGTGGTAAAAAGGGATTTTTAGTCCCACTAAAGTTGTGCTAATAGGCTCCTAGAGAACAAAGACCTCATCTGTCTTATTTGCTGCTGTCTGCATCAGCTAAAATGATGCCTGCACCCTCCCCCTCAAAAAAAGATTTTTAAGTGAATGAATGAATGAGACAAGTTACTTCCTGTAATGAGGGCAGTGTACTATTTCCAGAGACTTCTCAGTGTCTCTGGAATTATTTGGAATGTAGCTTGGATCTCTTTAATATACAAAGCCTACCTGAAATGCATTTCATAAAATTCAACAACTATTTCTAGTATTATTATTAAACTGTCATTTAGTGAGCATTTACTATGTTCCTGATATTTTGTAGGTGCTTATATGGATTACCTCACTTATTCACACAATAACACTACAGAGGAGGTACTTATTTCATTCATGAGAAAGCTAAGGTTTAGAATGATTCAGCAACCCAAACAAAGCTACTGAGGTAGACCTAGAAAGTTTAACATCTGAAACAGATCGTTTTTTTTTAATTTCCACTTCTGTACAACAAAATTATGTTCAGCAATATTGCAAACTAATCATTATTTTATTTATTCTTCAGTTTTAAAACAACTCAAAGAAGAATAAATTTCAGAGTTAAATACATCATTCAAGGTTAGGAGACCACTTCACTCGCGTACACTACAACTCGCACTCACCAAACAAAGGATGACACCTCACACTTCGTACGTGGTCTCACTGTTTTACATCTGAAGCACCAAGAAAACCTCTAAGGGGTTATACAGACTGACAGAACGATTTAACTGAAATTCTGCCTCTTTCTATTCACTATCAATGTGCTATCATTGTTTCTTTCAACCTTTCAGCCTAAACACAGGAATCCGTGGGATACACTGGAGACACAAAGCACATATGAAACGAGCAGTAATGAGTCCAGATCATCATGAACGTCCCTCTCAAAGGCAACGCTGGTCGCTGAGTTCATGTGTACTGAGCACCGACGACGTAACTGGGAGTCTTTGGAATTAACTTCCATGTGGAAGACAACACTCGTTACAGGATAAGATACGGAAACGTGCCACCGTGAAGCTGACGTGTATGCTGTTAACAGTGACCCCTAATACTCGTTGAAAGTATTGTATCACTGACATGGGTGAGAACTGCCAGTGTGTGTGATAATAAAATACAGATCAACGGTTAGTTATATTTACCATGACTTTTAAATTTTCTATAGATAATACCCCTCCTATCACCTGCATCTCAGGCTGACCCTTCCCAACATCACGCCTTGGTAAACCACTGCTGAAGGAGGCTCTCCATCTACCAGTCACCTTTGTACTCACGAATACTTGAGCCCAGTTATGCTCCTTTCTCTTCGTCCTTCAAATGTGTGCAAATCTCCACCTGGTAGAAAGACCACTTCTTCTCCAAATGGAGCCCTAGGAAGACATCCTTGCTTTTAGAAGGAAAGAAAAGTTCCTGGCCTGTTACCTAGAAGACCCACCTAGAAGACGGTTTGCACAGTAAACTGTCTTGTAAGGTTGCTTCCTATGCACCACTGAGAAATGCTGCCTCATTGTAGGCACTAGAGTGACCATCTGTCTTCTTCCTGTCTTGGTTAGTGTCCTGTTATTTGTTTCATGCCTTCTTACTTGTAAATTATGTACATAAACTAGCATAATCTGGAAAAGGGGGAAAATCGTTACAGTCACTATTTAGTGAAAAGCAAAATCATCATCTTTAATGTCCTTTTCCAACTGCTAAACATACCCAAGAATCCCTCTGAAAATAAAGTCTAAAATAAAACTCTAAATGGACTATAAATTGGAGGTGAGAGGGGGGGAAACAGAATAAGAAGAGATTTAAAATAATTCTGATTGCATCAGAAAGATTTTGTGGGAATAAAGCAATTATGCTTAAATTATTTTTTTGTGCATTGCACACAGTGTCACATATGTATGCCATACATAAGAGAAAATTCCTAGTGTTTAGGCAGTCTCGATAAACAGTTCATGAATGAATGGGTTTGTGTGATAAATATTATTTATACTGAGTCAGAATATTCTGTCATTTATAGCTCTTTCTCCGAAAATGATTCACCTCGATTGCAGCCAAATTGTATTTGTCCTTAGGGAAATTTAATCTCTTGACAATTCTTTACTAATCTTTATTAATCCCTACAGTAAACTGAGATAGTTAAGAGGTCATTAACTTCCCTACTTTGGAAATGGTGACAGAATAATTCCCTTTAGTGACTCAAGGTGGGTGACAAGAAAGGAGGTGAGGGTGGGTCCCTGAGACTTGCTGTCACCAACTAGGAACAGACCTCCAGGAAGTTGTGGAATCTCACGGGTAAAAGGGCACCTCAAAGATCGCCTCCTACCTTCCTAACCTAACCAGCCTTAGCAAACGCTATGCCCCCACCACAGCCTTCAGCCTCCATTGGCAAGAACGCCAAGAATGGGGAGCTCAGCATCTCCTGAGTTGAATCATCTTGTTTTGGGACCTACATCTGTGACCATTAAAAAAATGCTTCCTCATGCTGAGCTGCACTCTCTCACTTGATATGTTCTACTCATCATTCCGAGGCTGAACAGAACAAGTCTAGTCTCTCTTTCGCCTGACCTGCCTTCAAAACCATTAAGGCAGCAAGCACTTTGCAGTTGGTTGACCCAGGTCTTAATCCGTTCTCAGGCGACGTCATCTCAAGCCCTCTCACCACCTTAGTCACCCACCTTGCAATAACTTGCCCTCGCAGAAAGCAAGGCTTTGTGGCCAGAGGCATTATCTCCTATAAAACTGGACTTTAATTCATCCTTGCTTTTCTTTATTTCTTTGCTGAGAAGCCAAGAAAACAGAAAACAGCAGAGAAGTTTCTGCTCTAGTCTTCCCAACCGTGCCGACTTTCCAGTCATTTTCTAACAACCAAAGTGATCTTGTTAAAGTTGCTCCGATTTACACAATGTCCCGCAGAACATAACACATAAGAGAGATCTTCAGGTGGTAAAGGGTGAAGCTTCAGTCAGAGGTCACCACTTTACCGAAGAGAAGAGGAAGATTTTCTTTCTTTAAAAAAATATTTTATGTGACTATTGTTTACATAAATAATGCTAGAGTGATGGTAATAAAAGGAAAAGGAAAAAAATACTCCCAGAATTTCATCAGTCACCAAAACAGTCCTTTCATTTTTCTCTTTTGCCTACCAATTCTTGCCCACAGGCATAAATATATTTACATTTTTACAATTATAATGTAAATGTTTTGGGATTCATCATGTTAAATCTAACATTATATTGTAAATTTTATTCATCTTCCTTCATGGTTTTTACTGTTTTAATTAAAATGTATACATAATATTCCTCACAAGAGACAGACAATAATTTACTTAATTCATTTTAAAGCTTTCTAATAGATTTCTAAATCTTACTATAAATACTGCCAGAAATTTCTTAATGGTTATAGCTTTTTCATTCTTCAAAGTACCCTTATCCCCATTTTACAGATTACTAGGTCAAAAGGGATAAGCATTTTCTTTTTATGGCTCAGAAAATATTCTAACAATGAAAACTGTTTGTTTAATGGACTGGCTAGCCCTATGAGATAAAATATCTATCCTTTGCTGGGGCTGTGGTATGCACAGTCTCTGCTCGGAAGGATTTCGGAACAGAGTTCAATTTAACCCTCAATGGAACTTAAGAGGAAGGCATTGTTTTATCCTGGAGGTAAGACATGAGGAAACAGAGGCTTATAGAAACTACGTGATTTGCCTGTCATTTAGCTAGAAACAGAATCATCAATTTAGAAATTGAGGATCTGAACCCACATCTTTCTGGATTTAAAACCCACACTCTCTGAAACTCAGCTTGCTCATCTGTAAAACAGGGATTGAACTAGATGTTCTCTTAAGGCTGACCTAGTTGAAGTACTCAGAATGTTTCTGATAGTTTCAGATCACAACGATTCCAGGCACTAACGTTTTGTTAATAAAAATGTCCCTCATGGATTATGCGGGTGCTGTTCTAGCACTTCTTTGCTTATAAAAGATGCGGATACCCTTTTCCCCGAAAATAAGACCTAGCCGGACCATCAGCTCTAATGCATCTTTTGGAGCAAAATTTAATATAAGACCTTATATTATATTACATTACGTCTTCTATTATATTACATTACATTATATAAGACCCATTATATAAAACACGGTAGCAGGTATTTTCAACTAAAGCTACCTCAATAGCAGTGGCAGCTCCAGGTGTTACCTTCCTATCAGCAACTCTTACAATGACCTCTTGTATTACCGTGTTTCCCCAAAAATAAGACCTAGCCGGACCATCAGCTCTAATGCATCTTTTGGAGCAAAAATTAATACAAGACCCAGTCTTATTTTAATATAATATAAGACCTGGTCTTTATAATATCATATCATATATCATATCATATCATATCATATCGGGTCTTATATAAGACGCATTAGAGGTGATGGTCCGGCTAGGTCTTACTTTCAGGGAAACACAGTATGTGAATTCCTTCCTTTGATTATCACATGATAATTCTACAACATTCCTCAGTCGCTACTAAGTCTCTTGAGAAAGTGCTTCACTTTTTGAAACATACCTACACTGATTCCTAAGTCAACCAAGAACATATTTTTGGCTTTGTTTTGTTACTAAATGTTCTCCTGTCATCAAATGAATTTTACCCAAGCATCTGTGTATGCTACCTAGAATTTACTCTTGAATCATTTGGAGGAATAAGCTATAAGACATGAGATTTGTTTTGCTCAGTGCAATCTACAATCTTAAATTATATGGTTTGGAGGAAGAGACTCCCTATCTTCTTTTTTTTTTTTTTTTTTTAATATAATTTTATTAGTTTCAGGTGCACAAGACAAAGCAATACTTAGACGTTTATCATTTATATCCCTCACACTGTGTGAACCCTCCTCCCTCCACTATCCCTCTGACATCGCACAGAGCCATTACATTTCCTCTGTCTCTATTCCTAATGCTGTACTCCGCTTCCTGTAACCATATACATACATATATATACATATACATATGTATATGTATATATATGTATACATATATAAAATTGTAGTTGACATTCATTATTGTTCAGCTTCAGGTGTACAGTGCAGAGATCAGGCATCTACATCATCACTGAGGTGGTCTCCCAAATGGGACATGTGTCCATAGGATACCCTACAACATCTTTACATTATTGATTACATTCCCCAAATTAATTTTCAAAACCCCGTGGCCATCTTGTGGTTACTGATTATTTTCTAAACCCCTCACCTTCCCCTTTATCCCCACTCCCCCGCCCATCTAGCAACCCTCAGTTTTTCCTCCATGTTTCCAAAACTGTCTCTGATTAGTTCATTCACTTATTCTTTTCTTTAGATTCCGCATATAAGTGAGATCATATGGTATTTGTCTTTCTCTGTCTGACTTATTTCACTTAACATAATGTTCTCTAGGTCCATCCATGTTGTTGCAAATGGTAAGATTTCTTTCTTCTTTATGGCTGCGTAATACTCCATTGTATAAATGTACCACAGTTTCTTAATCCAGTCATCTACCGACTGAATGGGAAAAGATGTTTGCCAGTGATATATCTGATAAGGGGTTAATACCACAAATTTATAAAAAACTCACTCAACTCAACTCCAAAAAAACAACCCAATTGAAAAATGGGCAGAGGACATGAAGAGACATTTTTCTAAAAAGGACATACAGATGGCAAACAGACATATGAAGAAATGCTCAACCTCACTAACCGTCAGAGAAATGCAAATAAAAACCACAATGAGATGCCACTTCACCCCAGTCAAGATGGCTATCATCAATAAATCAACAAACAACAAGTGCTGGCGCAGATGTGGAGAAAAGGGAACGCTTGTTTTGGTGGGAATGCAGATTGGTGCAGCCACTATGGAAAACAGTTTGGAGGTATCTCAAAAATCTGAAAATGGAACTAACTTATGATCCAGCAATCCCTATCTTCTTAACTTGAGCTGTAGCTGACAAGTCCCATGTCACATAGCCCCTGTATTTTCTACACTATATGCTTTTTGCACATGCTAATCCATAAAAAAAAAAAAAAAAAAAAAAAACCAATGTCCTTAGCTACCATCCTGAACTCTCTTCCTGAGTAAACTGCCACTCACAGATACCTTCCAGGAATGGTCCGAATGACCATCAGTGCAGCAAGCTAGAGAGGGAATAGCAGGACAAGTACTTCATACATCACAGGGTTCAATCAACACTGGTGAAACTAAAAAGGGTGGGGGTTCCATCTCTTTGGACCCCTTCAACCTGAATCATCTCTAGTCCTTGGTACTTGCATTTTCAATCTATAATTAATAATAGCATTCCCTGTTTGATGATTCTACATGTAGCAGGCTAGGTTTAAAGGTGGTGTTTTGTAACCAAGATGCAGGGAAGACATATAAAAGCCAGGGGAGAGACAGGAAGCAGAGCTATGGGGAGCAGAAATTCCAATCCTACCTTGAAGCTCACTTCTACCTTCTTTCCTTTCTCACAGAGCCCACTGACTGACACAGAGGGTGTTCAGATTGCAAGGAGAAGCGGGGGCAGGGAGTAGAGCGGGGGAGAGGGAAATCAAAGTGCCTGTGTATTTGCTCAAACAGAACGAAAATAAACAAGCCTGGTATGTAATATCTCTGCATAACCCTGTTGCTAATAAACACATAAGCAACCAGACCGCATCTGGGATTTTGCAAATAGAAGTGACAGTCCCTGCCTTCAAGGGGCTCCTGGTCTGAATTCCACAAAAACCATGGAAAGCTGGGCTGGGAAAGCAAGCCTGGGCAGCTAGGCAAGAGGAGGTGTCCATGACCAGAGAATCTCCCTCGGGAAGCTCAGAATTTGCTCCTGAAAGTTCGAGAATCTCCAGTCTTAAATTTGGGCCCTACCTGTGACTCCCATATGTGAAACAGGACTAATAGTAACCACTAGGCAAGATTATGGTGACTGAAAAATAGATAAAGCATGGAGAAAGAGCTCTATAAATGATGAAGAAACATGCAAGTACAAATTAAAATAAAACTTGAGGCTTGGAAACAGAATTCCTACGAAAATGTCATGTTCACTCTATGCATTGGTAGTTCTCACGCCTTCCTTTGCCTCCACTGTTAACTCTATGTTAATATTCATTGAGCATCAACCTTCACGCTACCCACATATACATGAATTAACTTTAATCTTCCAAAAAACCTGCCAGGTAACTATTTCCAATTTACACATACGAAACTTCTCTCAATCTGTTTGTAGTAGTTCTTTCAATATGTTTCTACCAGAATATTGAGCTTGGGTATCAAGACCCTAGTCCCATCCAGTAATTTATTGCATTAGTTCATTCACAACCAATATTTATCGAGTCCCTGCCAGGTGCTAGGGATTCTAACAGGAGCTGCAGACACTGTTAAACAGAAAAGAGAAGGGTTCTGCACTATGGCGGAGACAGATGATAAATAGGTAAACAAATACATCAACACGATACTATCACTTCAAGACAGGTGCTATGAAGAACATTTAAATACCTTCGAACAATAACTAAGTGAGCAAACAAAACTGACATTTGCACTATTAAAGTTTGTATTTCCCTCAATAAAGCGCAAAATGGAATCTGTGGGATGCCATCCATCTTGTTCTTCCGCCAAAGACAAACGATCTAAGGGCCAAAGGTAAACACTTCCTGTTCTGTTGAGGAGTTGTGCACGTTGGAGGTATGCGATTTCATCCAACAACCCTCATTAAAACACCTTTAGCTATTTACATCTCCTCTTAGGTTGCCCACCGGGCCGAGGCTATGGAATAAAATGGACAGAGTTCTGAAGAAGTTCCTGTCTGCAGATTCCACAGCTCCTGTGATAAAAGCCCATTATTGTCAGGCATAATAGGATCCAACACCTGCATGTTTCCTACAAGGAACAGAGATGTGAGTGCTGCTAATGTCAGAAATAAAACGAGGGGCACTTTGAGCCAACATGAGGGAGACAAATACCACTCAAGAACATCTCAGGGAAGCGTCCTACAAAATCCATATGGATTCCTGGCCAAGGCTTCTCGGTTTATTACCACGGCAAGTTAGTTCTTTGTTTGATTACACTGCGAACCGTGATACGTACTCCAATCTTCTATAGTTTTCTAATGACCAGAATAAATGCCAAAGCATCAAGCATAGTTCCTGGGCGATGACACATGTAAATCTTTCTGGTATGTTGCCAACCAAGTGCCCAACATAATGTGATCAGTGCCTTCGACAGGAATAATTCAACTTCCTCATTTAGAAAAGCAATCTTGATAAATAGCCCTCCTTGACAGTTTATTACTCTCTGGGTGGAGAAGTAAAACAGTAATGGCATAGTATTTGGGGATTAGGACCTCATTTGAGACATATCTCTGGTATTTCCTAGATGAATCACCTTCTATAAGCTACTTACCCTCTTTGAGGCTGTTTCCTCATCTGTAAAATGGGGCGAGTAATACCCATCAATCAGCATTTTTATGAGGATTAAGTAAAGGACTATGCATCATAAAGGGCCAAATATCTTATACCTGGTTGTGGCTATTCCTGGGAGCCCCTGCTACTATCAGGATAAGACATGTGTCAATCACACATCCACTGCCCATCCATCATTCAACATCATATACTCATTCAGTAAGTCTACTCTGAGGCCAACGAGGACTGTTCAATGGCTGGGTTCACAGTGCAGGAGGGGAGGCAGAGAAGTCAGCCAGTGACTGCAGTATCCTGCGACGAGGGCAACAGAAACACCATCCAATAAAATTCTGCTGATAAGGCTTCTGGTTTTAAGCAGCAGATACCAACTCTGGATTATTTAAGCAGCAAAGGAATTGATTTGGGGGGGAAATTGCACACAGAATTTCTGGGAAGCTTGGAGAACCAGATGCCGAAAATGGGCAGAAACTAAGAGGCCACACAAGACCACAGCCAAATCCCACCACAGGGAAGATGTGGTGAGGACACTGTGACTGGTCCTGTTCCCACTGCTACTTGGAAACAGGCTATTCTTGCTGCTGCCAAGTTCAGCATAACCCCCATGGCCGCTGCCAGGTAGGCAGGGAGACATGACTGAGAGGCTGGGGCATCCGATGAGCCAAGCCCAAGCCCTGGGTCCCAATGGAGACAGGGAAGCAGCAGCTGGCCTTTCAGCTTTGAGGGTGGATTCAGTCCTCCCAGGACTCATCCTGAGGGAATCCTCCAAAGATAAGGAGGAGTTTCAGATGACAGGCAGCCAAACGTTTACTGAGTGCTTCCCGTGTTCCAGACACTGCTCAGCAACCTGCCGGCCATGTCTCATTTGATTCTCACCTCACCAGTACCTATAAGACAGATACTTTACTATCTGACTTTACTGACAAACTGAGATTTGCCAAAAGGAAGAAACTTACCAAGTTGTACAGCTAGTAAGCACCAAAGCCCTGACTCCAACCCAGTTGTTGACAACTGCACTAAACAACAAAGAAAGAACTACAGGGATTCTCAGGATCATAAGCAAGAAGTCCCTGAATCACACCGGGAGTGGGGGAAGGCACCCCACAGAGGGTGGGAAGTTGCAATGAGATTTAGTGGATGAGAAGTCAGTTAGATAGTGGGGGGGAACTGAGGGTTGGGGCAGTGGGGGTTAGGAGACCCCAAGTAGGGGGAACAACATATGAAAAGTAGCATGAAACAAACTCAGATTTCTTAGAAACAAAGGTGTTTTCTTCATGCAGTACAATTGGAGAAAAGAGTACAAAAGGGATGGGTGTGAATGGGAAGTACGGTGCCCCAACCTCGGCACACGTTTGTTGCTAGAACAGAATGACAAAAGAGATTCCAGGTCATTCCATTATTAAAGAGCACTCCCATCTAGTCTCAGGCATTAGAGTGTGACACTGAAATCATTTAATTCCTTTGTCCTCACTGAAAAAGTAAAGGGAATGAAGAACATCCTGACAACTTTCAGAACCATTTTCCTGAGTTGATCCCACCCTCCTAACCCTAGAATCCATACAGCGAGAAATTTTCCAGGAGCAGTCAGAATTCCAAATGGAGACTCCTCAACTCGGAATGATCCTGAGTACTGAGTGGTGATCCAAGTCTCTGCTGAAAGGGATCAATGACCACCTCCTGACACATCTGGCCAAAGTCAGGACTTACTGGGACCTTCCCCCGGGCAAGACCAGCAAGGAGCAACGCTTAATGCCTCATTCACTCAGCCCAGGCCATTGCCCCGAAGTCTCCCCACAATAGCATCAGCACCGACTCACTGAGGAGGTGTGACTGGGTGGAGGGTGCTTTGTCCGATTAAATTTTCAAGCACTTCACTTTGTTCTAAAGAGAGAAAGTTATGTTTTAAACTTGATGTCGGGGTGTATATCAACAACTGTTAAATGTCCTCCAAAATCCATTCTTTCCTTCTTCTATTTAGTATTAGAACACACATACCTCCACCCTGAGTTTTACAGAACACATACCCACTCCACCAGACTCCTGTGCAGCTGGGTGGGCCCATGTGACCATGTTTCCCGAATGGTGTGTACGTAGGAAGTGATGTGGACAACTTCCGGTCACTTTCTTCACAATAAATGACTTGCTTTCCAACCCTTTTCTTCCTCACTCCCCAAGGGTTAAAACATGGACATGTTCTTGGCAAGAAATTGACTATCCAGATGAAGAAACATTCTAGGAGGTGGTGGAGCTACAAACAAGGAGAGAACTTGGTCTCTGAATGACCTCACAGAGCTCCACAGCCATCCTGGACCCTCCATCTGCAAGAGGGCTGTGATGTGAAAGGGAAAAAAGCGTCTATTTTATCTAATGCACTGTGTGCTTGGGTTACTGTGTTACAGCTTACCCTTTACCTAACTATACCGGTTTTATCTAAAGGTATGAGAGAAAGCATGTGTTTTTTGTTGTTATTGTTATTTGTTTGTTTTTTAAGAGAAGTAAGCCTTTATTTCCTTGTTTCACAAGTACAGCTGGGTGTGCTGGTTGCTAACTAAGCATGTGTTTTTTGAAGACGTACAGACTTAAGTTCTAATTCCTGCTTTACCACTAATTAGTCATCTACAGTCAGTTAACTATCCTTGGTCTCATTTTTCTCACATGAAGAAAATGCAAATAATACCAAACTTTCCGCTTGTTAAAAAGATTATAAAGGACCTTGTGTGGTGCTGGTACAAAGTGAGAGCTATAATTGCTGCTATTTTTATTGTTACCGTATTTCAGGCCACTGATAAGGCCTGCTGCAAATATCACAGGGCCCTGAGGCTTCCAACTTGGAACCCTGTAAGTATGTTAGAATTCTCAGGCTCCAATATCCTATGAGCAGTCAAGTCCAACTGATACAACATGATGTGAATTCTATTAGCTGGCCCTGGACTTCATCTCAGTCTTGCACAGCTACAGCCTTTCAATGTGGCACTTCTGCAAGTCGAATGTGACGGGAGGTCTCCACACCTGAGCAGCAGAGGGTAGATCTGCGCTCAATGAACCCTGCAGGTGGGAAGGTGCTCTCCGCCTGCAGCCAGCGATTCAATTAGAAGCTGCTTCTTTCATTTCCGTGATATGACTGATGCCATCTCACCAAATATGGCTTTTGGGGACCGAATTAGGTGACAAACTTGGTTCAGAAAAGGAGACCTATGGAAGAACTACATCATTGGCTCTACTGCCCTCTTATATTTTATCCAAGAAGTTTCCAGAGCTGCAACATGGAGGCAGCAGGCACACCCTGCAATACGAGCAGGACACCCTGGCCCAGGTATCAATTCTGTTCATGAAACTCAGAGCTCTGAACCATGTCAGTGCTGATGAGAAGTGTAAACTGCCAGTTCTCCAGAGTTCTTCAAGTACCCTCATATCGTGTGAAGCACAGGCAGGGAAAAGGCCCCTTGTGGACACCCTCACCAGCCCGCTCCCAGAGGGTAGCAGACTCTTCCATCTGGAGCCCTGTGTCTGTCAGCTTTGGGTTTTAACCACTTTATCAAGGCATGATTGACATACAAAAAGTCATACATATTTAATACATACAACTCGACGAGTTTGGAGCTAAGTATACACGCATGATGTCAGCTTTAAGAAGGAACAAATTCTCCTCAGCTCATAAATCCCAGGTAACATCCTAACTGAAGTGAAGTTTTTCTATAGGCCCCAGAGAAAGCAGTTGTTTCTGCTCCTGTGCCAGGGTGGGTACAATAGCTCACTGTTTGCCATTGGTTCTCCAGTCAATTTAAGCTGCCAACATTTTCACTAAAACTTCCTTAAGCTCACGGCTAGAAAATTTCGCACGCAAGGCTGTGACCAAGGTTTCAACAAAAATTCAACAGTCCTTTACTGCTGAAAACACTCTTCTGACTTAACTCGACATTGCTAAAGCATGGAAGAATGTGAGTTTACAAGGAAACAAAACTCCAAACGCTAAACCCCACTGCACCCTCTGGCATGTACAGCAGCACTCTTTCAATTTGTCATTACCTTCCTGTTTCTAGTTCTCTTTTATACAGAAAAAGATCCCTGCTGCCAGCTTGCCCAAAGGTGATTCCATGGAGCTTTAAGGCAGGAAGGAGGTCCTCATGCTGACAGTGAAAGGAGTCAGTTCCAAGCACTTGCCCAAGGTCACCTAGTGGGTCAAGGTAAAACGATGGACTCCCCGCTTCCCCTCCAAGTGCCCAGCATGCAGCGTTGTCACTGCTCCAGCGGACAGGTCATCCGTCATGTGTCTCCTTGCCACATTCACTTTCAAGGGCCAGAACCATGCAGGCGTTCCTGCCGAGCCCTCACTGACAGTGGCAAGCATCCTATGAGGCCTTCCATGAAAGGAGAAACTTACTGCGTAAAACCCAGCCATCCCGTGTCCTGTGTGACGTGAGGTCAGAGGCCAGGAGGGTTGTAGCAAAGATGTGCATTCTGCGTGGAATGCCTCGACCTGCCAGATCGCAGGGAAGTTGGACTGCTCCCAAGGAGAGCTTCGCCCTGATTCTTGATAACTGTCAGCACGTCTCACAAAAACAGGAACTCCCGAGATAGAGATGCCAAGCAGCCGGGAACCATTAAGAATAAAACTTAAGCTGCTGAAGGAAACTGGAGCCTGAGTGATTCATCTTCCCTGGGCTGCAGCCTGCAAACTTGGAGAACGAAGTGCCATTTACTGCGGGCCTGCTCTGGACCTGACTCTTAATACACTTGACTCCACGGAGGCAGCTGAATGTAGTGCAAGGTTTCTGAACCGAGGCACGATGGACATTCTGGATGAGATCATTGGCCGTGGGGCTGTCCAGTGCACTGCGTCCCTGACCTCTGGGCACTAGACGCGAGCGGCACCTCCTCTTGCCACTTGGGACAACCCAGACTGTCTCCAGACATTACCAAATGTCCCTTGGGATGCTGAATCTCCCCAAGTTAAGAACCACAACTACAGTGGCTAATTTGGCAGGTTCTGGAATCAGATAGCCAGAATCAAATCCTGACTGCCTTACCCCATGTACCAGGTAACTTGAGAAAATTCCATAACTTCTCTGTTCCTCAATGTTCTTAACTGAAAATAGAGTTAACGTCCTACCCACACATAGGATTAAATGAAACATTACGCATGAAGCACATAGAATCGGGCCTGGCTCAGAGAAACCAATGTTCAGATAAGTATTATCATCCTCATTTTTCAGAGAAGGGAAAGTGAGGCTCAGAGAAGTGACTACGAGATCACACAACCAGCAAGCAGCCCAGCTCGGATGTGATTCCTCAGGCATTCAACAGCCATCGAGTGAGCCGCTAGCATGCCGGAGGCCCTGCTCTGGGCTCTGCGGCTAAAGAGGAAACAAGAGCCATCCCTGTGCCCAAGGAGCTCTGCATCCGGTGAGGGGGGCAGTCACGTGGCCTGGTGGTTGCAGTAATGCCCGCTGTTATGGGAGAAGTGCAGAGAAGTGCTGTGTGTGTGTGAGGTGCCTGAGGGACCTGAACCAGCCCAGGTCATGGCGGAGGCAGCACCTACATGGATCCAGAAAGACTCCAAAGCTCTTCCCACTTCCCCACACTGCTTGTTTAGTCAGACAGACAGCTTTCAACACAGACCAGAGAATGAAGCATGAGGTCCACAGTGAGTGCGGGCAGACCTATACCGGTCTCCAGGCATGTGTGAAGAGGGAAGAAACCACACAGACTCACGCCGGCTGAGTCAGATCTCTTCACTCAGAAGCACACAGTGGGTGACTTGAAAGCTGCCCCTTGCCTGGAGTCCGTGCATTCCTCACCAGTTTGGCAAGAGCGGTTCGCACTCCCCAGGCACCAGCACGGGGCTCTTTGCTCAATTAAAACTTACTCAGCATGAACAGGCAGAGATGATGAATAAGTAAAAACCCCAATTGCCACAAGAGCAAGTCCTTCCTTTTCCTTGAAGAAGCTGATTGCATAAGGGACCGTGATCCTCACGATAGACAAAAGGTTTTCACAAGCAGAGATATGTTAATAGCCTTGTATTTCACTTAATGAGCTGACTGCTGAAGGCACACATTCGTATTTTTTTCTAGTGGCTGGTGTAACACCTGCCTCATGGCTGTGTCATCGTGCACCTATACAGACCCCAACTGCTTGGACCTGTCCTGCGTGACGGCCCTGGGCCCTGCCAAGAAGGTGGGAGGGTCAAACCCCACGGCAATCCTTTGAGAACAGCATCCACTGCCACTGCTTCTCATCAATCTCTGAGAGGAAGGAAGACCCCATAGGCCAGTATGTGGCCCTCAGACAAGCAACATCAGCGTCGTGTTGGAAATGCACGTTCTCAGACTCTACCCCAGACCTACTAAGTCAGCCTGTGGCGGTGGGAGTCTGCATCTTAACCAGCTCTCCACGAGACTCTTACATTAAAGTTTGAGAACCAATGTCACACACCACCTTCCCTTCCATTCACTCATTCAACAAGTATTTATTATTTACCTTTTATAAACTTGCTACTAGATGCTGGGGGTATCACAGTGAAAAAAACTGACATGGTGTTTGCTCTTGCACAATTTAAATTCTCTTCTGGGGAGCCATGGGAGTGAAGGCCACTATTTGGTGAGAAAAATATGAGGGAATTAAAAGCAAACTCTGATTCCTGGCAGATATGCAGGCAGAGTCATATCACATGATAAATATGAGAAGACTAACCCAGTAGTAGGCATCGGATAAGAAAATGACAGAAACAGTGGATGAAAATTAGGCAATTCCTACTTTGTCTTTCTACGGCCCCCTGCAGACCCTGCCAAGGACTCTGTATTCAGTAGCTTATTTACACTTCTATTTCCCCCACCTGAGTGAGCCCCTTGAGAAGGGCCAATGTCCCACTCACCCTGGCGTCCCCAGGACGCAGCACGGCACCTGAAACTCACTCAGAATTTGCTGAATGAACAAGGAAAAGAATAAACTCCAACTAGCCTGGGAGGTTCCCCCATGCCCTCTGTGTCCTAGTAACCCCCCCAGGTAGCCTGCAGCCTGTCCCCAGGCTAGGAAAGCAACCCCTCTCCCGTACCTCCTGCCCCCACACATCAATAACTTGGATGTCTCCAAAAATTCTACAAACAGGACCCTGTCTTTACACGCCGGGTCCCCATCTAGAGGGCTGTGGAGCAAAGCTTCCTTTAAAGAAATGAAATCTTTCTGAAAGCACCTTACTCTGTGCCAGATGGTTACAGGAGAGGCTGAGAAGAAAGGGCAGGAGAAATGTGCCTCCCTGGAGAGCTGCCTCAGGGGCAAAATTAGAAATGAGCCTGGGTGGGGCAGGGGGGACTCCCAGAAGTGCTGTCCCCTGCTCAGCCTTCCTGGAAAACAGGTACATCAACCGGTTCGCACTAACAATAAGCAGCTCAGATCACAGACGCTCACTCAACTGGAAATCCGTAAGCAAGTCAACAGTGAGAGATTTCTGCCTAATTTGGACACTTGATGGACTTAAGCTAGACTATGTGTTTACTTAGGAAAGAGAAGAATAAAACATTAAATCATATTCTTCATGCTGAAATTTCATTATCCAAAAGCAAGGGGAAAATAGGTATTTCGTATCATCTTTCAGCTCTCAAGGAATCCTCTTAATATGTGGACTTATTATTTGGGTTTTGCTGGTGTACTTTCTTATAGGAAACACATGATATGTGATAGTGGGAGCTCGCATGTATAATGAAAGTGAAGACACTTAGGAGCTACAGGAGGGCCCTAAGAGAAGCAGAGGTGGGAAGAGCTGACAGGGCGTCCACGGCTGAGGCCACCAGTGGTCAGTAGCTGAAGGAAGGGCCCTCTCTGCTTCCCCTTTTGTGCACCAGCAGGATTTTCCTCTGCCTTACCAGAGTAGCCCAGAAGGTGGTGTAAGCCTTCCTCATGGCTCAGGTGTGATGAAAGAGGCCCAATCTAGGCTCACTCTTATCCTCAGTGTACGGAGGTTTCTAAGATAAAGCATGAATAAAAGGTCTAGCGTCTCCCTCACCTGGCGCAGGGGAGAGAGAGGGTCTCCCAGGCCACCACCCACACACCACTGCCCAGTGAAGGAGCCCCTGGGCTAAGGTCGCAGTAGGGCTTCTCAGGGTGCACTGAGGCACTGGAGAAGAGAATCACTGTGCCAAGCTGGAGATGTCACAAAGGCCCAAGCAGCTCCTACAGAGACCTCAGGCTCTGGGACTCAGATCTTCTAGGGGAACCTACAGGCCTCATGGTCCGCAGAGCAGATGCTTGAGGCCCATCTGCCTGCCCATCACCATTCTCCCATGTGGTGAGTCAGGCAGGGGCAGACAGAGGCCTGTGAACTCCTAGAACTGGGTCCCAGAGGGAAGGAGAGAGAGAGATGGAGATTGAGAAAAAAGGAATGAGTAAATGAGACCAGGGGGGAGGGACAGACAGCAAGAGAAAAGGAAGTAAAAACAAGAGTCATTAAAGTTAACCGAACACTGCTTCAAAAGTTTCACATATATTTACTCATTTAATTAAACCCAGACAGTGTCTTCTAAGGCAGGTATTGCTATTATTCCCTAAACAAAAGTTTAGCGTTAGTAAATGTCCAAACCAAGATACAAACCTAAACAGTTTGATTCTAGAATATGGAAAGAAAACAGGAGAGGGAAAAGGGAGCGAGAAAGAGAATCTCCTTAATATGGAAGACATTTAATGGAGTGGATGGACAGACGAAAGGTGACAGGGAGATGAGTGTAGCAAGTCCAACATCTCACTATTAAATCTGAACACTGTCACTCTTAAAATGATCAGTCACTTCACAGGGGCTGCCCCTAGGTTTGTCTAGCTTTCTCTCTATCCTGTCTAGGTGAAAGCTGCATAACAGAGCTTATTATGTCAAATTAGTTCCCCAAATTTGGTTCCCCAAATCAACCATTCCTAGAAAGTAAGAACTGGAACAACACACGTAGCAAACAAGGTGGGACTTAGCCCTGCCCTCCAAGGCTAGAGACTAAAAATGTGTCCCTTAGATTATGAGACCCAGAGAAAGTTAAATGAGTTTTACTGTTGTATAAACTCCATTCAACAGATAGTAGCTGCATGCTCACCCTAGGCCAGACGCTGCATGAGGCAGCACAGAAGAAGGAAGGGAACGCTGGGCTCTCCAGTGGCTCAATAACTGTCTCCACAGTCCCCAGTCAATGCTGTGAGTTCTATACACATAAGTAGAAGAAAAACCTATGGGAGCACAGAGTAAGGGGAGCAACCCGTTGTGCCTGGGAGGGTTGAGGAAAGTGACATTTGAGTTAGATCTTGAAGGATGAGCTAAAGTTTTCCTGGTGGGAAAGGGTATAGCTGGCAGTACCAGGAAAGGAAATCCCATGAGTACAAGGCTGGAAGCATGAGAACACGGAATGTTTCAGAAGTTGTTAGAAGTTCAGAACAACAAAATGGTATGGGGACGAAGTGTCAAGCAACAACCCCAATAAAAAATGTGGAGATCAGACTATGGTGGTCTCGACTGCCTCTCTAAGGTATGTGAAGTTGGGCCTTTGAGGTCAGGGACTGGTTGAGAATCTAGCCAATCTCTGGATCCACTCATACACACATATACAAATGTTTGCATTTGGGAGTGCTTCTGGTCAAGATAGCAGAGAAGGTAAATACTTTGCTCACCTCCTCCCACAACCACATCGAAATTACAACTAAATTACAGAACAACCATCACTGAGAATCACCTGAAGTCTAGCTGAACAGAAGTCCTACAACTAAGGATATACAATAGAAGCCATGTCAAGACTGGTAGGAGGAGTGAAGATGCAACTTGGGCTGGTCTTACACCCACGTGTGGTGGGGTGGTTAAAAATCAGGAAGGATATCTTGGCTGTAGAGGTAAGCCCTGAGGAGCAAGGAGTCCCAGCCCTATACCAAGCTCTCCAGCCTAGGATTCCAGTGCTGGCAACAGAAGTCCCCATAACTTCTGGCTGTGAAACTGAGGGGGAAATTGTGGCTGAGTAAGATGGAGTGCCGCTGGAGTCCCAGATGTTCCTCTTAAAAGGACCACACATGGACTTACTCGCTGACAGACTCACTCACTCTGAGCTTGTTTTGAGGCAGCAGCTCAACAGGTTCCAGGGACATACAAGGAGGAACTGAATCATCTGGCTTCAGCACAGAGGTTTTAGGGGAAGCTTTATCTCATACATAAGTACTGGCAGAAGCCACTGTTCCTTTGTTGAGCCCTACCCCTGCCTAGCCTGCATGCACAAGTGGACACCATATCTGAGTCTCCATCAACCTAGCACTGTTTGCCCCATCCTGGTGATCCCCTAAGACCCCACCCCTAACTAACCTGCATGACCACCCAAGCCGCTTCCAGTGGCTTTTCCATACAAACAGCCAGTTTTGACTCATGCTTCAGACTTTCCTAAAATCTCCCAAAGGTTCACAAATCCCAAGCAAGCATCCTCTAGCTTCAGCATGCCTCATAATTCTTGCTAAGCAGCCCCAAGCCTGGCACTAGCAACAACTGGCCTCAGTTCAAAGCTTAGCTTCTCGCAGGCACCTCCAACCCCAGCACAAGTGATAACCATCTGCAGATCACTTTATAGGTGATACCATATGGTCTCAGGCAGGGCACAGGCAGCAGCTGACCTTGGTCTACACCAGAGCCCCTCCCAAGAGGCCTCAGAACAACAATCCAGGGGGCCAGCTTCGGACCACACCAAAGCACCAGCCAACCATCTTCACAAACAACACACCCAAAAGGCACACTTGGCAGGCAGCAGAGCCCTGCTACAGCAAATCATGCTCTGTATGGTAAGCCCCTACACATCAGCTCTTCCACTGAGTCACAGCAAATCCTCACAACCAATAAACTTGAGAGTCAACCCCTCTCAGCAGGGCACATACAACCCACACAAGGGACATATCTGGAGCATCCGGCTCAGGTGACCAGGGAGACTCTATCACTGGGACCCACAGGACACCTACTACATAAGGCTCCTCTACCAAGACTGAGAGAGATTGCAGCTCTACCTAACACATAGAACCAACTCAGGGAGGCAGCCAAAATGTGGAGACAAAGAAACAAGGCGCAAATGAAAGAAAAGGACAAAGATCCAGAAAAAGAACTAAACAAAATGGAGACAAGCAATCTACCACACGCAAAGTTCAAAACACTGGTTATAAGCATGATCAATGATCTCAGGGTGAACTTCAACAAAGAGATAGGAAACATAAAATGGAGACAGAAAACATCAAAAAAAAAAGTCAAAAATAAAGAATACAATAACTGAAATAAACACATTAGAGGGAATCAACAGTAGATTAGATGAAACAGATAATCAAATCAGTGATTTGGAAGATAAGGTAGCAGAAAACACACAATCAGAACAGTAAAAATAATCCAAAAAATTGAGGATAGTTTAAGGGGCCTCTGAGACAGCATCAAGTGTACCAACATTCACACCACAGAAGTACCTGGAGGAGAAGAGAGAAAGCAAGGCATTGAAAACCTGTCTGAAGAAAAAATGATGGAAAACTTCCCTAACCTGGTGAAGGAAACAGACATACAAACCCAGGAAGCACAGAGTCCCAAATAAGATGAACCCAAAGAGGCCCACACCAAGACACATAATAATTAAAATGCCAAAGAGTAAAGACAATGAGAGAATCTTAAAAGCAGCAAGACAAAAGCAGTTACAAGGCAGCTCCCACAAGACTGTCAACAGATTTTTCAACAAAAACATTGCAGGACAGAACCGACTGGCACAAAATATTCAAAGTGATGAAAGGCAAAGAACTACAATGAAGCTATCATTTTAAGGAAAGCTATCATTTAGAATCAAAGGACAGCTTAAAGAGCTTCCCAGACAAGAAAAAAATGAAAAAGTTCATCACCACCAAACCAGTATTACAAGGAATGTTAAAGGGATTTCTTTAAGAAGAACAAGAGGGAAAAAAAATAAATAAATAAATAAATAAAATATATATATATGAATAAAATGGCAATAACCACATATCTATCAACAATTACTTTAAATGTAAATGGGTTAAATGTTCCAATCAAAAGACATAATGTGGCTGAATAGATAAGAAAACAAGACCCTCACATAGGCTGCCTACAAAATACTCACTTCAGATTGAAAGACACACACAGACTGAAAGGAAAGGATTGGAAAAAGATATTTCATGAAAATGGAAACAAACAAACAAAAAGCTAGAGTAGCAATACTGATATCCGACAAAAGAGACTTTAAAACAAAGGCTTTAACAAGAGACAAAGAAGTAATTCCACTTCTGGGTATTCATCTAAGAAACCCAAAATACTAGTTCGAAAGGACATATACATCCATATGTTCATTCCACCATTATTTGCAATAGCCAAGATATGGAAGCAACATAAGTGTCCACCAATAGATAAATCGTTAATGAAGAAGCGGTACATATATGCAATGGAGTATTACTCCATAAAAAAGAACCAAATCTTGCTATCTGCAACAACGTGGATGGACCCAGAGGGTATTATGCTAAGTGAAACAAGTCTGGTGGGAATAGGGAGATCCAGAGAATGATCCCAGGGCTCACCTACCGCCCCAGGAGGTGCCTAGTCCCGGGTCCCTGCTATATGGATGCCTGGCTACGTTGTGTGCATTTAGAATGAGGCTTAGTGCTGAACAAAGCAGGCCTGCTTGTAGGAGGTCTGTGCTACTACTTCCTTTACAAATAGATGGTGTCTGAGCCTCCTAAAGCCAGAAATGTGGGATTAGAGAATGACCAAGCAAAACAGTCACTCATAGTATTTCCAAACAGATTTCATAACCAGGTTCTGCCTAATATTTAAACTTGGCAACTACCAGTCTATTCTTCAGATTGTGAAACCAATATTCAAATAGCTGATGAGGTAGATTACCAATCGAATGACACAGGTTCCATTGAAGATGCCGACTGCAGATATGTCATAGACACTTCACTATGTCTCATATAGGAGAAAGGGCACAAACCATTGAAGGGAGCTCTGCTTATAGAACACAAATTCCAAGTGCCTGGTACATAGTAAGTCCTCAATAAATAATTGTAAACAAACGAATGAAAAGAAAGTTACCACTGGACTTTCCAAAGTGAAAGAGAATAGCCTACAGAGAGGGTCTCAGGGTTTATCCAACTAGTCTAGGCTCCCATTCTGCAGGTGTGGAAAGGGACACTCAAAGAGGCAAAGTCATATTCCCAAGGACTTGGTACTTGTTATGGGTTAAACTGTGTCCCAAAAAATTTGTATTTTGACGTCCTAACCCCCAATACCTCAGTGTGACCTTATTTGAAGTTAGGGTCTTTACACAGGTAACCAAGTTAAAATGAGGTCATTAGAGTGGGTCCTACTCCAATATGACTGGTGTCCTTATAAAAAGCGAAAATTTGGGCACAGATACCCACACACACACAGGGAGAACACTACATGAAGATGAAGGCAGAGATGAAGGTGATACTTCTACAAGCCAAGGAACTCCAAAAGTTGCCTGCAAACCATGAGAAAGCTAGATGAGAGGCATAGAACCGATTTTCTCTCACAGCCCTTAAAAGGAACCAACCCTGCCAACACCTTTATCTCGGACTTCCTAGTCTCCAGAACTGTGAGAAAATAAATTTCTGTTGTTTAATTCACTCAGTTTGTGACACTTTGTTATAGTAGCCATTAGCAAACTCATACAATACTCCCTCTGCTACACACCCAATAGCTCTGGGGAAAAAAAAAATGGAGGGCCATTTCAGCTGACTTTTAACAGGCAAGCCTTAATATTATGATTCTTTACAAGATGGTCAGAAGGTTAATGAATTGTAGGCTAGGGAATTTGATTATTCATTCATTTGACTACTATTTCCTGGACACACACAAAGTGCCACCACAAGCACAGTTCTGTCCCCATTGCTGAGCACACATGAGCCACAGAGGTGGACACTGAAATACCAGGCAACTGAAATACAGCATGATCTGGCTCAGAAGACTCCGAGGTAGGAGAATTAGGAAAGATATCACAGAAAACGTGATATTTGAGAAGGTCTTAAGGGAAGATTAGGAGTTTCCCAAGCAGAAATGGTAGATGAAGAGTATTCTAAGAAACCCAAACCCCATAAGCAAAATTCCGGAGTCCCCATGGCAGGGGTATTCTGAGGGCGCACTGAGAAGGGGCTCCAGGATGGAGAGAAGAGGTGCAGGAGGTTACGCATCATATTGGGAAGGGCTGAGCTTGGGTTGTTATCCAGCACACGGAAACACGGAGTCCTTCAGCAGGGCAATGATGTGATCAGATCATCTTTCAGGATGACCCCTCTTGAGGAAGGAGCCTAGAGGTCAGGAGACCAAACAGCAAGAGGCTCTTGTCACCGTATTGGTGAGGGATGACAAGGCTTGAGCCAGAGAATTTGCAGAGGGGATGAATGGATCCCCAAACCATTCCTGAGGCCCAATTAGCATTCTGTGCTAACCCAGGCTCCGTGGGATTTAAGGCTGCCCAAGAGGAGGGGACATTGGCCTACAAGGGAAGGTGCCCATGTCTTCTTCCTGCCTTCAGGAAAGAGAACAGGTGCCCCCAGGTTCTCAGATCTCACATCTTAATAACTCTAGAAAGAAACTCGTGAGGAAAATGTCCGGAATAGGAGAGCCCACGGAGGGCAAAAAGGTGATGTGGGTGTCATTTCCCTTTAAGGGTTGTGCACGCCCAGCGAGCTCTGCCTCAGTGTGGCTGGCGGGTGGGGGCCACGCGGGGCTGTCTGCCGGGCCGGAAGTGCTCCAGAGCAACTTACCCTCGTAGGCCCTGGCCCGTGACTGCAGACAGAAGTAGGACGTCAGAACTCTGGGCACTGGAAACGCGTCCACGGAGGGGTGCCCAGGGATGAGGGGGAACAGAAGTCCTCCCAATCCTGTCCCACTCTGCTGTATAAGCCCCGAATCTTGCAATTCACAAGGACTCGGCAGCCCTCGAACATAGTGGCGTCTACAGCCTTCCATCAGCTGCTTGCCCAGCTCACATTTAAACTCCTCCAGGAACGAGAGGACCTGGCTCTTGAAGCCCAGCTGATCTTCAGATCAGCCCTAACCATTAAAAAGTCTTCCTGACAGTGAGGCCTCCCTTACGCCCCATGGAAAGGTTTAATGCCGCTTCTACCTGACCCTCTTCGAGAGTCTGAGGGTAACACTTGTGTCCCTCCCCCCTTCTGGTTAAAGCCCTCCAGTGGCTTCAGCATCTCCCCATGGAGTGACTTTACATTCCCCTCACTCTGTTCATGGTCCTCGGAATTCATTCCAACACCAGAAAACATCCACTGTATCACTGGAAATTTATGCAGAAGGAAGGAAACTTATGCCAAAGATTTCTCCTTTCTGCTCTGGCACCCAAAATCACAAGGAACTCTTCAGCGTGTCACCAAACCTCTGTGCATTCCAAAGACATTTCTGGTCTTTCAGGGTAAAATACACAAAGAATACCCAGTGAAGACAGAGGTAGCCATGGGGAAAAGGAAAGATGGTGTATCTATGTTGAGAAAGCAAGATACAGGTGGTGACTGGAGTTGGTGGGGTGGAGGTGACCCCCTTTTCCTTTGCTCTGAGTCTTGAGTGTACACTTGGGCTTGTCACTGTCATTATCTGGGAAGTTTGAAAAACAGTGAATTCGAGCCTGGTTCTGTGATGACAACTGCGGGTTCAATTCTCTCATGCAGAGCTTTGCTTTGCTTTGAGCAGGAGGACACTGATTGTTCTGAGTCCTGGGGGTGAACGTCTCCAGTGGTGTGCAAGACAATTCAATAGGGTAAGGAGAGTAAATACATTAGGATTTTAATTTCTGGGGAGGGGGTGGGAAATGAGCGTACGGGGGATCAAATATATGGTGATGGAAGGAGAACTGACTCTGGGTGGTGAACACACAATGTGATTTATAGATGATGTAATACAGAATTGTACACCTGAAATCTATGTAACTTTACTAACAATTGTCACCCCAATTAACTTTAATTAAATAAGTTAATTAATTTAATTTAATTTTAAAAAAGAATTTTAATTTCTGATTGACTTATAGATCTCGTTTTTAAATCTGATTTTTGCATGCACTATGAGTCCATGATATAATTTGTAAGTCAATAAATATACATACATTACAGATGCACGCTCAACATATTTGTCCTGAGATGCTTATATAACCAAAAAGGTTTAAAGAATGCTGCTCAGGATGGCAGTCATTAGCCCACACGCGCCTTCCACGGGCTTCGGGATGGGCAAGTGAGAGTGCGGCTCCTCGTAGTGAGGCATCAGCACTGCTGTACAAGTAGTCATTCTGCACAGGGCCTACGGACGTCTGGAAGGGGCATTACTGAAGAGAGTGTGATTTAAGCTCCATTAAGAGTGGTAGGATATCTAGAATGAAGGAGGGGACAGTCACATTGGGACAGTCACATCCAGACCACACCTAGAGGATTGTATACCACGCAGAAAGTTCTATTTAATGAGATAACTTCAAAACTGGAGACTTTTCAAAGAACAGTGATGGAAGATGTAACGGACACTTGAAACTGTGTCATCACAAAAAGACTGGATGGAACTGGGGGTGTCTAGCCTGGCTGGTGTGTGGTTTACCTAAAGCTGGCTTCAGACTCCTGAAGGGCTGTCTTAGGAAGTGAGAACAGACCGTCTATGTGACCCAAGAGTCAAAGCCAATGGGTAAAACTGCAGGCAAGAAAATTTGGGCAAAATCTGTGAACTTTCTAGCACTGCTGTCTCAGGAGAAAGAGTGAGCTCCCCATCACTGGAGATGTGCAAACAGATGCACGGTGACCACTCGTTGAAGATGCTACGGAGTAGACTCCATCTATAGATGAGTGGTTCGTGTGGCAGACGAGTTCCCAACAAAGTTAGAGCATAGACAACTGGTGGTCTCTAGGGTGACTCCAGGTGGCACGTGAATGGATATTTTTTAATAGTCATAAGGCAATCTCACAGATACCTATGATTTAGATGAGGCTGGTCTTAGTTAAGTCACTGATCAATGTGAAGAAAACCATTGAGTAAAAGCAGAAGCAACGTGGCCAAACTCTTAAATGACTGGGGATGAGGAAACAATGGGGACAACAAGAAGACCCAGGAAGCTCCTCCCTGCCTCAGGGCTCCAAGATTCTCTGATCTTCAACACTCACCCTTCAACCAGAGATCACTTCTGATTTCTGTCTTTCTCCTTCCAACAAAGCGTAGGCCCAAAGCGGGAGTCCCAAAGCCCCTGTTCCCCTGGCCTTCCAGAACATCCAGTCTGGCACCTTTCCTTTCCTCTCCCCCAGCCAAATACACCTGTCCTGGACTCTGAACAACCTGTTTTCCTCTTATGCGACAAAATGAAACTGTTGAATGTACCCCCCTTTGTAACTTGGCTACCTCTTCCCCACCTCCATCTCAAGGAATACATGTTTATTTGAGCAATTGTCTCCTGTAGGGTGCATCTGAACCCCAAGAGGAAACTACAGAGTCAAAGAGAGAAATGATTTTTAGTCAGAAACAGCCTTAGGGCACCCGCCCAATTATTCAGCCTTTCACAGTTTACAAAGCATTACCCACACCCACTTTTCATCGGGTCCTCACAGCAACGCAGTGAGATGGGTATTGTCCCATAGCGATTATCCCCATTTTGGGACAAGTACATTGAGACTCAGAGAGGTTGCATCATTTGCTCAAGGCCACATAGCTTTCGAACCCACATCCAAATCCCTACACCAAATCACCAACTCAAACCACTGTACCACACTGCCCCCCAGTGTCCCAGGAGAGGGACTTTCACCCACTTACAAAAGCAGCAAGAGCAGCTGCCGTCTCCACATTTTAGTTTTTGACTGTCTGCGTTGTGATGTAGGTGGATAGCCTCAGAATGATTCGCTCATAGCTCACATCTGCCCCTCCAGGAGTCAGGCAGTGTCCTCATCTGCTTAATACACATGGCTGATACCTACCTGTCTCCTACGATGGTTCTAAATGGAATCACGTAAGCGAAAGGGTCTGGCACACAGTCGGGGCTTGAGAATTGCATGCTAGGTAGGTCTGCTGCTACTTGTCACTTTTCTATCAGAAATCCTGGTTAGAAAAGGAGGTTTGAAACAACTAGCTGAACCTGCAAACTATACTGGAACCAAAACCCCAGATTTCCAGATCACGTGTTTCCATTTGAAACCTGAGTGCATGCCTCTTCTCGTTTGGGGCCTGCAGGAATTTTGTGAAATGAATCATTTCAGCAAAATGCATCTTCATGTTAGGGAAGGCAGAAACCTAGGAAACTGGGGGTGGGGGGGGCAGGAAGGGGGCGGGAAGCAATATAATGAATACTATTAAATCCACTGCCTCTGAGTGCACATGGTGTCGTAAGCGTGTGTACCAGATTTGCCAATATGGTCCTTACTTTAGATGCTCTGGACCTTATTCAGACCATGGGGCGGATACTGTGCCAGGACACATGACTCCATGTGGGGTGAGGAAAAGATGGTCAGTGTAAGTGTGTGCCAGACGTCAGCCCTACAGGTGCTCACAGCCTAGAAGAGAAGGCAATGGAGAAAGGATGGACCAGTGGGTGAAATGACACGGTGCAGGAGGGAACCGAAGGACGTTAACCATGCAGAGGGCACCAGGAGAGTCAGAGGAGGTTTCACAAGGAAGGGACATTCAATGTGGACACTGAAAGTTGACGAGGAACTCACCCGTGGAGAAGAGGTAAAAGTACCTATTTGTGTCCCCACTCTGCCGCCTGCAATCCCTCGCCCACTTGCTGCAAAGCTTCCACTCCTTATCTGACTCTGGGGGCTCACCTTCCCCACCCATCCCCATAAGATGGCCCAACCTTCCTTTCTTCCCCTGAGATTCCCATCCAACCCATGCCTCCTCCCTCCTCCACATCTTCCTTTCACCATGAATCACGAGGTGCCTTCAGACCTTCCTTTGCTCTGAAAGACTCAAAACGGCTTATTTGTCTAAGACTCTCCCTCCACCCCCAGTCCTCTGCCCTCATAGGACAGCAAAGGGAGGGAAACGCCAGACCCAACAGAGGACAGAGCGTGGAGGTGCTGCCGGCTCGTGATTCATGATTCAATAGGGATGAGTGAGAGGCTGTGGTGGGCGTGGGAGCAGCGAAGCCACAAAGAGAGGGATAAGAATTAATTGAACTAAGCCAAGCTCAGCCTTAAAGATCCTGCTTTGGTTTGTTCCCGAAATAGGGTTGAGCTTATGGCTGGTTCTTACTTGTTAGTAACCAGTTCACCGATCCCTTCTAAGTCCTGGTTCATTAATCTTCTTAAAGAAAAGCAACTTGACACTGTCAGGTTTGCTGGCTACGTGTCAAAAACCTGTTCTTCCACTAAGAGATTTCAGGGGTGAAGGACATATATAGAAATCTTCAGAGAAATTCCATGCAGAGTAGGGAAATCATTCTCCCGACCCACTGTGGTGAGGTATACACTGGCGAAGAGCCACATGGTGGAGCACCAGGAAGCTGCATGCATTTATCCATTCATTCACTCATTCATTTATTCGTTTGTTTTTTAAAACATATGTATCGACTGGGATCCAGACATGAGCCAGGTGCTGTGAACACGAGCAACAAGGAAAAGTCAGGTGTGGTCTCTGCCCTCATAGAACGATGAGGACGTTAGACACGTACACAAATCACTGCGACAGACTGTCATCGGTGGCATAACAGAGACCCTAAGAGCATGCTTTGGGAATTCCCAAAGGAATCAAAGCTGTGTTCACGGAGAAAGTAATACTTGTGGTCTCTCTGAGGTGAGGCGCGGTGCCCTACGTATCACTGTATGCCCCAGGCGTACAGCACAGGGTTTTACTCATCGGAAGTGCTCCTAGATGTGTGCCAAATAAGTTATCAAGACCTCAAGAGAGTGAGTAGGAGTCACTAGACGAAAAGGAGAAAGCAGGTGTGTTACAGGAAGAGGGCACCAAGGCTCGATGCACAGGCCTTTGGGGGAAGGGCACTATGGGTGTGGCATTACTAACAGGGGACGATGAGGCAGCGAAGGAAGCTGGGTTCAAATTGGGACACGCTCAGGATGTCGTGCAATGGAGCCGGGGCTTTATCTGGGAACAAAGGGTAGATTGTTTTTAGTGTGGGCCTGCCATGGGTAGATTCCCTGTAGACGTACTTTCTCAATTAAAAACATTGTCACTTTGACTTTAATAACAGAGATTTTTTTTTTGATTTTTTTTTTTTAAACAGAAAAGTGTTCACTTTGTGGCCTACCCCAGGGAGTGAATGCATAAGGATTTCAAAGTCTAGCCAGCTATCTGGCCAGTCTTGATCTCTCCTACCCAGGTGTGCCCTTTACACTGGGAGCCCAAATCTTCCACCTTATCCTTCAAATGTATTAGAAATGTCCCTGCTAACTGGCCGCTACTCCTCGGAATCTTAGAGTAGGTAGCATATGCACAGAGCAGAGAGAGAAGGCACTAGAACCAGAGGGACACATGGACCCTCCCAGACACCTAACAGAGCTCAAGCACACTGAAGCGATAACCACAAGTCAACGTTTCCTGAAAGTTTTGCCATAAAACAAAAAACCACAACGTTGCTCAGTTTTCTTCTCTCTTTTTACTTTCTTTTTAAAGAACACTCAATATACATATACCCACCCAAAAACCTGGGGACAATCCTAGCTCTCCAACTCACCGTGACACCGACAGGGTCACTTAAGTCTGTGACTCTCAGTGACGTCATCCATAAATGATAATGATGCATCAACAGAGCTCTTACGGGAACTGAGGGACGGGAAGTCTCCACAGCCCCTTGTCAAAGAGCCTGGTGCTCAGACAGCACACCTGATGCCCCTCGTGGCCTTCCCAGCCCTTCTGGGGGACGCTCAGTTCTGCCTCCCTATTAACCACAGGTCACAGGTGCCCTAAAAGGAAAACATCATGCTGTCTGCTTTTACAACATACCGTGTTTCCCCGAAAATAAGACCTGGCCGGACAATGCATCTTTTGGAGCAAAAATCAATACAAGACCAGGCTTTATTTACTATAAGACCGGGTCTTATAACATAACACAACACAACACAACACAACACAATATAATAATATAATACTGGGTCTTATATTAATTTTTGCTCCAAAAGATGCATTAGAGCTGAAGGTCTGGCTAGGTCTTATTTTCGGGGAAACACGGTAGTAATGTGTCATTTCCTAGTGACACCCTGGGGACCGGATGGACATCAATAAGCTGAGAATAGATACAGCAGCAAGTGTCTGCTCCTTAGCCTGGTCCTCTCCCTTCCTGAGCAGCATCAGCACCCAGCCCGCCTCCCCCACACACTTACACACCTGGGCTTTCAGGCCCTGCTGTTCTGCTGTCCTGCGCTTTCTCCTGGGAATGCCCTTCCCACATCTCCTCAGTTGGCTGATTCACTATCTTTTAAGTCTCAGCTCAGGTGTCACTTCCTTCAGGAAGGTGTGTGTGTGAACTCCGGATGAGAGCACACACCCCTTCCCTGTGCTCTTTGCTCTCTGTATCTCATCACATACCATGTCGTGGCAAAAATCTCTGGTTTTGAATCCATCTCCCAAAATGGACTCCAAGATCCCCAAGAACAGGAATCATGACTGGGGTGCCATTTTATCCAGTGCCTCTCACAGAAATGGAGACAAAGTGGGCCTCCAGCAGGGAGTTATGGTAAGGAGCTGGTAAGAACCAGAGAGAGAGTCCTGGAACATTGTTTCCATGAGTGGCCTGTTAACAGACCCTTAGTCTCCAAAGGTGACTCTCCGCCACCCCCACCAATGAACCATATCTCCCTGCATCCACGCCCTCGAATAGTCCTCTCCCCTGGAATCGGCTGTCCTGGGCTCACTTTGGACCCGCAGAGTGCAGAGGCAGTGACTCTGGTCAACTTCCAAGGCTAGGTCATAAGAAGCCTTGCAACTTCCACCCAGGTTTCTTGTAATACTCTAGGGCAGTGATTCTCACCCCAAAGCAATTTTGCTTCCCAGGGGACATTTGAGAATGTCTGGAGACATTTTTGGTTGTCACGACTTTGGAGAGGGGTGAGGGGAGGTGCTACTAGCATCTAACGATAGAGGCCAGGGATGCTGCTAACCTTCCCTGCACAGGTCAGCCCCCTGCAACAAAATGGCCAAAATATCAATAGTCACAGGTTGAAATTGTTCATTTCTCATCTGGGTTCCTTCTCTTCAAAAATGTGCTGTTCTAGACAAGATGCTTGAGGGCACACTTTCAAAATGGAGTACGCACTCCCCTTGGGAAACTCGAGGCACTAAAGGGGATGAGGAGTGTGTCGGGGCTACGTCATTATGGTGATGACAAACAGCCCCGAACTCTCAATGGCTATTAACAACAGCATTTACTTCTTGTTTACCCAGCCTGTCCAGCCCAGCCCAGCCCAGTACAAGAACTTGGCTCATCAGTCACGTGGGGCCCCAGCTGATACAGGCTTCCTCTCAGCCCAAGGTTCTACCTCTCCACAGCAACGCAGTGTGGCCAGCGGTGCACCGGCCAGACCTGATCTGCTTCCCTTGGCCAAAGAGTCATGTGCTCATACCTGACTGTAGGTGGACAGGGACACGCAACCGTACTGTGTGCCTGGAAGGGGGGGAAACCAGAATGATGAACAGCACTAATAGCTATCACAAGGAGTCATAAATTTAGAGGAGCACCTTCCCAAAATGTCAGTTCTGCTTGGAGATGAACAAGTCAAAACACTGACTGAACACTGAAACAAACAGATATACATGAGATCAAGTCTAATGGGCTCAAGTTCAAAAACTGTATAAATTTTGAAGTTAAAATAAAAAGTCTGAAAGAGAATTCAGGCTTTTCTATTCTTAAGACTATAATCGCCAAATTCCTCTCGGTCACTATCCTTGGCTATTTTTAATGATTCCACAGAAAAATTGAGAAGCACTAGTTTAGGATAAATATTCCACTCGAAGGACATGGAAGCAATAGATACATTGCAGCACTCAAAATAAGCAGCGGGTAATGTTCTAGATTTCTTGGCAGTTGAGGCAGAGGAAAACACAGCAACATCACCTATTTTGGGTCAGCAGAAAGCAAACATATTTATGGACAGAGACGGGTGTCTTTCTGAGAACGTACGATGTGGACAACGAAGCCATTTCCAACTACTATTTACGAGAGAACAGAAATGCTAGTCTTGCATCAACTGCTAGCAACTAAAGGGATCACATCCAAGTTGAGTCAATGACGTCGCTTCCTGCAGATCAGACCTAATCCCAGGGTGGGCCTGGGGGGACTCTTGAAAAATAGATAACAGCTATACACATGGAGGGTCTGTTACGTGCCAGGCACTGTTCTAAGACATTTCTGTGTATCAGCTAATTAAATCCTCAAAAACACCTTATGTGGTAGGTGTTATCATTATCCCCACTTTACAGATAAAGAAACTGAAGCCCAGAGACAGTAACGTGCCCCAAGTCTTAAGTGTGGAACCAGGATTCTAACCCCTGGCAGTGCGACTTCGAATCCGCACTCGTCTGCATCAGGCTGTTCCACTTACCTGATCCCCTGGCGCCCTGGGCATCTGATGTATTCAAGGAGCTCTGAACACGTGCTACAACTCACTCAGCTCCCTGGGAAGAGACCCAAGTGGAACAGGGCAGACAGGCTGTGCGATACCTCACAGCACAGTCCACAGGCCTCCCTTCTTCAGGACCCCAGGGAGGCCCTGCCCCCTCCGAGGACACTTCTGGACCGGATTCGGTTCCTGCCCACACCCAAGGCTGCCCAAGTCAGGCCTGGCGTGGGCACCCGAGGCCAGTGTGAAATTCTGAAAGGAGATTTGCATTTTCTCCAGCTCACTCCCTAGTGATTGATGGAGAACCCAAGCTCCGTATACTACATAAAATTGAAGAGATGACCTCAGTATGGAAACATTTCAGGGGATGTAATACCAGCTGCCTGCCCTTTCTGTGAGAAAACTAACAAAAGTGAACTGACTATAGCCCTAGGAATGTTCCTTACTTTACAAAGAAGAAAAGAAAAACTCTTTTAATTGGAGCTATTGAAAGAGGCCAGCTTCAGATTATTTTTATTTTATTTGGGCAACACTGGCCAAGCATGTAGTATGTGCCAAGTCTGTACTATAGAATGTCCCCACTATCACCACCACCACCATCATCCCTGCCCCTAAAAGTCCAAGAACGGTACCAGAATCTGTGCTTGCCACAGCGGTTTGGGCCTATTCAAGCCAAAGCTGATTGTCCATGAGGCTGAACAAACTGTATCCGGAATAGAGGTGACCGTCAGGACTAAGTGAGGAAAGACCCGGAGAGATCCGTCGTGCAGGTATGGGCCCTGTGGGAGGCATGCAGTGCTTCCCTAAGCCCACGGGAAAGAGTGCAGGTGTGGAATCAGTAATCAGAGCTGGGATTACACACTCAGCTCTCCATAGGTTAGAGCTTGGTAGCAGAAGGACCACAGCGAACTGGGAAGCACACGCCCTGCCCCCATCCCATAGCTCTTCCTCCACAGATGGGCAACCCAAAGAAAACACGTGTTGAGACAGGGCTGGGCTGGGAGCTGCCCACTGTGACCTCTGGTGCACGTGAGGCAGCAGCACTGAGGGCTATAGGAGCAGGAGCCGGCCACGGAGCTTCTCTGAAGCCTGACTTCCTTACCCCTCAAGGAAGGGAAATAATCTCTGCTTCAAAAGGATTATCTGGAGAATTCCATAATGACAACAAAGTTCCCCGTAAACACTTAATTTTGAGCTCCTTGAGGGTGGTGACTTTCCCACCACCGGCTTCTGACATTAGCAGGTCTGGCACAGTATAGGTGGCTGTATGAATTTTGAATGAATGAAATGTATGCCTACTGAGCGCGAAACGTTGCCCTGGGGGCTCTACAAGTATCTCACTGGAAAGTGAGGGCTCAGATGCAATCCCATTGGTCATAAACCCAAGTCTTCCAAACTCAGTCCTTGTCCTTTTTTTCACCGATTCTTTAAAACAACGGTGGGTTTTTAGGCAGGAATCAGCGAAGGGGATGGTGGGGTTGGGATCATGGCTGATTTTAATTAGTTGCATCTAAAGGGACATTTCTCTCCTTGTACCAACTGAATTGCTGGCCTCCTTTGCTTATTCATTTATTCACCTCAAGTTCCCTGCCCCCTCCATCCCACAGACTGGGCCCCACACTGGGCCAGGGGACAGAGAGCCAGTGTCCTGTCCTGGAGGAGCTCACCTTTTAGGTGCATCTGTAGGACTCTAGACAAGAACACTGCAGCCTACAGCACGCCTCCAAACTACAGCAGTGTTCTAAGGAGCAGCTGGGGTTTTATTTTTCATTTCCTCAGCACACCCATCTCTCCACATTTAGTTGATATGCGCTAAAGAACAGGCCCTGACACCTGGGGGTATGTTTCTGAAAAATGTGTGGACCATATGCATACCTAACATGCAACAGGGCCATGGAGAAATTGGTACAATGCGGCTTGGCACCAGCCAGCTTTTCTTTTTTTTAATTCCTTAACATCTTGCCTACAAATTGCATCCTCAAGCACTTCAGAGAGTTGAACAACCCCCAAATGCTTATAGCTTATTTCATTATGCTTTATTGGGGCTTTAAAGGAGGGGTGACCAGAGAATGTCAGGAACAGTTTAGCAGCACCAGGCTGATCAGGTTGAAGAGCATTCAAAGAAATTTCTATATTCCTTTTGTTACCAAGATCATGTGTTTCGCTGAAAGCGATCTTGTGATTGCCTCACAAGTATGTTTCCTAACCTCTCATGAGCCCACTAGCTATTGCTTGGCTGCCTTTTATTAATTCTTTAAAAAAGAAAAGGGGGCAGGTGGCAGGACTAGACAGCACTCTTAAGGCAGCAGCCAGGGTAGAACAGACCCTGTTCTGGGAATGGGGAAATCCAGCTTCTAGACCCCTCGATTGCTTCTAAACAAACTGTGTGGGCTTCAGCAAACTATTGCACTGCTCTGGGCTACAGTTGCCTCCTTTGTTTAAATGCAACAGAAGTGCTGATGTCCATCTCTGAGACTGTACTGCGTACAAAGCCCTGCCACACGCATTGTCTCAGGGCCTCAAGTCGGGCCTGGCATGGAATCTCAGCTCCAATCTGTGAGCTGTGTGGCCTTATGCAAGTTAACTAACCTCTCGGAACTTCTGTTTCCTTGCAAAACGAGGAAAGGGACAGAAGAGCAGGTGTGAGGCTCAAATGAAACACAGGATCCAAAAATCCTCTTTAAAAAGTTACACAAACATTTACATTCACCTCTCCCCTGGCCCCACCTCCTCCCTCCATTATCTTCACTGACATTTTCCCCAGCTGCCCCAAAGGAACAAATGCATGACATAAGCAAACACAGTGCATGTGCTATGCAAGGGCAGCTTCCAGACAAGTGTCTTAGCATCCACTTCCAGCCAAATGGCTTTCCTCAATTCTTCCTATACGGCAGCTATCACTCCAAGTTACGTAAGTGTCTCCAAGTTACGTAAGTGTCCCCCTCCTCCCGCTCCCTCCATCCTCTTCCTTGTCGTCTCCTCGTTCTTCTCATCATCCACTGTATGACGCACCCAGTTACTCTGGATTCTCAGGACTTTGTGATCCAAAGACCACCTTCCAACGATACCCACAGGGAGGCTCTAACACACGTGGGCTGTAATAGGACATAGTATTCCAATAGATAGCTAAAGTCTGCACAGGCATTTACAAGAAGCTTTCACATGCGTTCATTATCCCGTTTGCACCTCCTAACGGTCCTGTGTTATATCCATTTTACAAATAATGAAACTAAAGTTCAGAGAGCTGAAGTGACTTGTCCCAAGTCACGCAGTAAGTAAGTGGCCGATTGCAGATGGGAGCTCAGGTTTTCAGATTCCAGATCTGGTAACCAGTCCTGACAGCGTAAGAGACCAGTACCCCACTTTACAGACGAAGAGACCATGAGTGGCTTACCCAGGATCCCACAGGACGAGAACCAGACATTGGAAGCCAGACCCGCCTGAGTCAAGACCTCAGCTTTCCGCTGTAATACATGCACGTGCATTGGTTCTGCAACCCGGGTCATGTGTTTCGTCCAAAGGCATCTCCACTTTTAGCTGCTTATACCTAAGGGTGGAAGGAAGAACTCTGTTTCCTGCTAAAGGTCGTCCAGGTGAGTTAAGAACTGGGAAGGAATAAAAGGGTGAGGAAGGTCAAGGAAACCACAGAGGTCGCAGTGGATCTAGCCATAAATTCTACCCAGAAGGTATAGTAGAAGTCAAACTGGAGAAGGGAGTGAGGAGAAACCACCAAGAATGGCTTCTCTCCAGCCCCTCTGAGAAGCACGGTTGTTGCCCCTGTTGAAACTTCTGCCGCTAAACTGGAGCAGGAGACAGCACCCAGCAGGCCCTATGCCTCCAGCCTTCCCCAGGCTCTGCCCTCCTTCCCGATGACCTGTCTGTAAGCCACTCTGCCCTCCCGCATCCCTGCCCAGCCTTCCATGGGTATGTGCTACAAGAAGATGTTCATTTAATTGGTCAACACAGTACTTTCTAAACACCTACTCTGTTCCAGGCATTGTTTTTAGACACAATTTCATTTTAACCCTACCATACATGTATTAGTAGTGTTATTCCCATCCTACAGATGAGATAAATGAGCCTCAGAGAGATTATGACTCACCCAAGGTCATCCAGACAAGACCAAGATTCTGCCTCGGTCCTCCAGATCTGACCTCCATGTTCTTTCCAATCCCCACATGCCATTCCTGAAGTCAGCTGGGGAGGGCTTATTCAAAGATATAGCATTGGGCAATATTGCAAACTTGTGCAAACGAGAGTAACTGTGCTAGTCTGGGTCATCTGAGAAGCAGATATCAAGATGGGATTAAATATGCCAGAAATGTATTACAGGAAACAGCTGTGAGAAAACATGGCGAGGGAGTCAGCAGAGGCTGAAAAGACTACCTGCCCATGATGTAGGTCTGACCCTAAGCAAAGGAGAAAGGAAAGGAAGGAAAAAAGAAGACTGAGTACAAGTATCTCAGGCAGCCATTCGGGCCTAAGCAAAGTTCAGCCAGGCCATTTGGAGGACTCCTCAGGCCAAGTGGCCCATCAGAGAGTAAGCACCCCATCGTGCAGGAACAGGCCGCCTTCAGTATCTCCACCAAGCTCCACGGACCGAGAACAACCAGTGGGAAGTCGTGCTTTGGCCTGAATGCAATGACAAACTTCAGAGCAGGTGGGGTCTTGGTCAAGCATACGCCCTAGAGTCAGAAAGGCACCTTCTTATGGCTTCCAGGGTAATTGTGTACAAAATCAAGTAAAAACATTTAGAACTCTGCTGAAACACTTGTTTTGTTTACAACCCAAGTTGAACATTTTGCAACTTATTTTTAAGCACAAAAATTGCCAAAGTAATAAAATAAAGCCTTTTATAAGAGACACAAACTCAGCATGGAGGACAGTTCAGGCATTTTGTATATAATAAAACTCAGTTCTTAAAAGAATACAGAATATCGGTAAGAACAGAATTCTGTGATGGGTGGGTATCTCCTTTGCCATCCTAACAAAAACTCTGTCTCTCTAGAGTCACTCTTGCCCTCCTGCCAGCCCTGACGAAGTAAACTGCTATTTGTGAACATCCTAAGGAGAGGGCCGTGTGGGAGGGCACCCAGGGCAGTCTGTAGCCTGAGGGCCTCAGTTCTTACAGGCCACAAGAAAACAAATTCTGTCAATGACTTGATGATCTTGGAAGCAGATTCCTCCCCAGTTGAGCCTCCAGATGAGAATGCAGCCCATCTGACACTTTGCAGCTTTATGAGACTCTGAGCAGAGGAATCAGCTAAGCCATGGTCAGACAGGTAACCCACATAAATAGTGAGATAATAAATATGTATTTTTTTAAAGCGCTAAGCTTGTGGTAATTTGTTACACAGCAAAACTTAATTGATACAGTCATGAATATACTTTGTGTTGGACACTGTTTTAGGCACAGCGGCCATATTAGCTTGATTAGACCATGGAATCAGTCCTAGGCGGGGAGAGTGGGAGGTGAACTAGCTAAGGAGAGATGATGATTATACCTAAACTACAGTATAACTTAGAAATTTTTATAATAGACTTATAAACAAATTTCTGAATGTGTACATCAACAGAAGCAATTATTTCTGCCCTAGGGAGTTGGGGAGAAAGCCTTATATTAGGTTGATGCAAAAGTAATTGCGGTAATTGCGGTTTAAAAGGTTAAAAATAATTGCAAAAACCACTATTACTTTTGCACCAACCTAATAGATACAATATCTGAACTGGGAAGGAAGTTCTAACACAGTGAAATCATTTCACAGTCATACAAAGTTCTATACTTTGGGTTTAAATGATAGCATCCTTGACACAATGGACATTCATATTTTTTTAAATGTCCACTCAAACTCTGACCAAGAGAAATAATTTTTCCATCACAAAAGAATGGCATGATTAAGAATATTTTTACCCTAGACTTTCTCCTCTCCTTCCCTGGCTTAACAAAAGACACACCTGGGCTTCCCTCCCACATAGGGTGTGAAAGAATGGCTTTCATGCAAGACCCAGAGGAATAAAACAGCTGTTGGCCACGTCACTGAGAAGGGTTTCCCTCACCCAACTGCCAGTCTCCATGGCAACTGCCAGCCACAACCTACAAACAGTTACCTCGATTGCATTACACATCCCTGCAGAACTCCCATGAAGGGAATCCTTGTTGATCTCTTGGTTGCCATGGTTTCGATCCCCACCATGATCTTAGATGTTCTCGAAGCGTGTGTATACATGCATGTACGTATATTCAAGTGTGCATGGCAGCTTAGCACTTTGCTCTTGGTGGAAGCCAAAACATGCCTGAGGAGTGACTAGTGTAATCTCTGTGATGAAAATGACACAGTAATCATCACCCCCGTGAAAGGTCGGTGGTTGCTCATAGGATCAGCTGAAATTCCTTCAGACCAACATGAGGATACAGTACGATTGAGTCTCCCCAGAGAAGTGTACATCTGCAGGCACTAAAACTACTTTTTAATTTTGTACTTGTTAGAAAAAAACTCACAATGGAGGCGTCAGTTTTACTTAGGTTCCAAAGACAGTCAACTCTGGTTTGGAAATTAGTGCACATATTTGTGAGATTTGCTCCAAGTGACTAACATTTACAGTCTCAAACAGCAGCCATTTCATCCATAATATCAGAAGCATGAGCAAGAGAGTCATCATTGGAATTATTTCTAAATGCTATATTTGTATTTCTATCTTCATGTTGAGGAACCTGCACCATTGTGATGTGGGGGCCACCAGTGCTTCTTGAACTTTAACATCAATGTAAACCACCCGCAGGACTTATGAAAATGCAGATTCTGGTTCAATGGATGAGGCTGGAGACTCAGTACTTCTCACCTGCCCCCAGGTAATGCTGGTGATGTTAGTCCATGGACCACTACTGCAAGGCTGAAAGGAGTCTGCACTGTGACTAAAGCATTATAGTGGGGACTCTCAGTAATGGCATTTATGTAAAATGCCACACATGGCACCTTGCATGATGGGGTAATTCAATAAATGTTGTTTCTCTCCTCTGCAAAGTATTTCAACTCTCAGAGCTCACTGGATCGTCAAAACAACCTTGCAAGATAGTTGGGGCAGCAACTGTGTGTAACCACCATTTAAAGATAAGGAAACTGAAGTTTAGGGAGGTAAAATAATTTGCCCAAACTTATAGAGCTAATGGGGCAGAGGCAGGAATTGAACCTGAGTCTTCTAATTCCCAGTACTGTGTGCTTTCCATCGCACCATCCTAAGAGCCTGCATGTTCACATTAGAAGTGTCACTTAATTAATTCAAGATGAAGACCATCTCATATTTTTGAAAGCTAGAAAAACACTGAAATCAAAATCTGGCACAAAACTCCTAAATAAAATATTATCAAATCAAATCCAGCCATGTATTTGAAGAATAATACAGAATAACTAAGTAGAGCTTATTTTAGGGATGTAGGATAGTTTAATATAAAGAAGTCTATTAACATAATTCATCACATCATTGGGTCAAAGGAGAAAAACCATATGATCATTGTAAAAGATGCCAAAAAGACATTTGATAAAATCCAAGTCATTCATGATTAAAAAAAAAAAAAAAAACAACTGGGGAAATTTACTTCTTTAACATGAGAAAGGATAATTATCTGAACGCACTAGCCACTAATCTACTTACCTGGGAAACACTTGGTATAAGATAGAACTGCCAACCCTCACTCCTATTTTTAACCTTGTTTTAGAAGTTCTAATGAATGCAGTAGGACAGGAAAAATAAATAAGAAGTAGAAAGAGTTGAAAGAAGGAAATCAGGTCATAATTATTTTCTGATGCTAAGATTTTCCACCTAGAAAAACCCAAGATAATTTATTTTAGAAACACTAAAAAGAGTTCAATGGGATAAGCAATGACCAGTTAGAAAAAAAGATTAAAAAAAAAAAAGATTTCATTCAAACTAAGGAACAACAAAAAAAAAAATTAAAATGTCAACTAACAAACTGAAGTAGTATTCATTAAACTTCAAAATTTTACAATGAGGCATAGACAGAGATTTAAGTAAATGGAGAAAAACAGAAAAATTCCATGCTACTGGATGTAAAGTCAGACTTTGGAAAGGAGGTGAGCCTTCACATTAATTTACAGACTTACCACTTTTTCAACCCAAATTACAATAGCACTCTTGGAACTTGAGAAAGTAATTCATAAGTTCAGCTAGAAAAATAAATGCATAAGAATCTTCATGAAAATATTGAAAAAGAAGAAGAATGTAGATAAACTTGCTCTACCAGATTTTAAAATATACTATAAACCTATAATAAATAAAGTATTGCTATACAGGTGCCAGAAGAGAAAGCTAGATCAAAGAAGCAGAAAAAGCTCAGAAATGATCCCAAGAATAACTACATAAGAATTTATTAAACGACAAAGACAGCATTTATGTTCCATCAGAAATTTTATTTAACTAATGGATTAACTATGTGAAAGTAAATAAAGTCACACTTTTACTTACATCAGTGTGTGTGTGTGTGTGTGTGTGTATACATCCTAAATATCACAACAAAATCAGAAAACTTAAATCAAAATACCGATACATTGAACCATCTGAAAATAAAGTACTTTCATAATGTAGAGAAAAAAGCTAATGACAAATTAGAACACTTAAATAAAACATATGTAATAGGTAAAAAATTAGTATCTTTAATACATTAAAGAAATTTTATAATACAATGAGGAAAAGATTAGCCCTACATTATAAAAATGGGGACACTGTATGGAGTCAGTTTCCAAAAGAAGAAATAGAGTTGGTAAATATATGAACAAATACTCAATTTTACTAATAATCGAAACCATTCAAATTAAAAGCTCAAGATGGGGTGTGTTCCCCATAAAATTAGCAAAGACTATATATAACTCACTGAGGTTGTTCGGATACTGACACTCTTCTACACTGCTCAGAACATAAATTGGTATATACTTTTTGAAAGGCAATTAGCAATATATCTCAGAAATCTTAAAATGTGTGTACTCTTTAGCCCAGCAATTCTACCTGTACAAATTCATTACCCCCTCCCAAAAAAGTATAAAATAGAAATATGCACAAGATATATGATAGGAATGTATTTCATAAAGTTATTTATAACAGAAAATACTCAATGCTTTACAATATGGAATTAAATAAGTCAACTGTGGTAAATTTATTCAATGGACTGTAATGAAACCATTGAGTCATTGAATTAGCCTAATGATTCGAAAAAATGCTCAGAATATAGTATTACTAAGGGAAAAAAACCCGGTAAGAAACAGTATGCACTGTTTTATAGCATTTTATAAAATTCAGAAAACCAGGGATGCTTACAATGATTATCTTAAAGTGATGGGATAATAGCAATCTGTTTATTTTTCCATTTGTGTTTCTGTATTTTGCTATTTTGGCACACTAAGCATGAGTTGCTTTTTTCATAACCACAAAAATTGTGTGCCTCTTATTTTAAGGAGGCAACTGGGAGCCAGTTTTCATTCGGAGCAGTGTAGTGACGCAAACTAAGTGAGGCTTAGTGAAATTTGTTTTCACTGCTCGGAGTGAGTTAGGTCAAAGGAGTGGGAACTTGAAAGGAGGATATGCACATCTGAAACAGGCTGTCGCAACTGCAGCGTAAGATCTTTGAGGCACAGCCTGGAGATAGATGGTGGCCAGGTTGAAACAAGTGAAATCCAGGAAGCCCGTTGAAGGTGAATCATCAGGAAAATGAGATAGAGAAATAATGGGGTGGCTAGCCGGGGGAGAGAGGGTGGGGTAAGTCCTGGGGACAAAGGGCTGTGATGCAAACGCAGCCACAACAAAGTGGATGAGCACAAATGTAGAGGCAGGGCATGAGGCCTCAGCCAAGAAAGGTGGGTTGTGAACAAGAGAAGTTCCGGGCAGAAGCGTCACTGGGATGGAGGCTCAGTCTCTGAAACACTTCCTCCCATGGGAATCATTCTTTACCGTTTACAAACGTTGCTCTCTCATCTGATTCTCTCAGATGACCTGGTGAAACAGGCATGGCACTCAGCATCATTCCAACTGGTGAAGATGAGGGAACTGAGACCATGGTAAGCAGTTTATCCCGGTCTCTGTGAAGTGGTAGAGTCAGGAGTGGAATTCAGGCCTACCTATCTCCAACTCCAGTATTCGTTCACACACATCATGCTGTTTTGCTATAAACATAGGCAGTAGTTGCGATCACATAAGCAGATGAATTTGCTTAAGAAAAGAAAAGAAAGAAAAAAGGTGGAGAGTGTGGAGTAGACAAAATAGAGCCTCACAAGTTAGCAGGCCAAAGGCAGTATAATTACACAAATGAGTAAGAAATATAAAGATTCCTTAGAATTTACAATGTAGTAGGACTTATTAGGACTTACAGTGGTGAGAATAGAAACTAACAATGGATTTATCCATTCAGTAAACAATTCTTGTATCTGTCAAGAAAGTCTAGATATTATGATTAACCAAAAGAAAAACAGATCTCAGGGTCTTAAAACAATAAATGTTTTCTTTCTGCTTCATAGTACAAGTTATCACAGGTTGTTAGAAAAGCTCTCTGTTCAACAAAATCACTCAGGAACACAAGCTGAGCAAGAAGCCAGAATCATCTAGAACACTGGCAGTCCTTGCTCCAGGAAAAAAAAAAAAAGAGAAAGCTCTAGAGACTCAGCACCAACAATTTAAGGCACTCAACAGAAGTGACAAACATCACTCCCACCCTCACCTATTGGCCCCAACTGGCCACATGGCCCACCCAGCCACCGGGGCCAGGAAGCTGGAGAACCCCAGACTCCGTGAGGGCACTCACAAGCCCCTGATCTGCTGAACAGCAGTCCTCAGCAACAGGAAGAGTGCCACCATTTACGGAGCAACGGTATCCCAGTGAGGAAGCTGACAGGTGGATGTAGGCAGAAATGCAAAGAATCCATCTAAGAAAGGAAGAAATCATTTCACTGATTTCTAATAATAATACCTCTTAGGTAAATCATTTGAAAGAAACTGTTGCTTAGTTAAATGGCAGGACTTAAAAAAAGAAAAGAAAAATTCTGGTTTTCTTCGTCTTCCAGCACAGAAGTAAAAAAAATATCTGAATGTTGAACGTTGAAGAACCAGAGTCCTTCCTCTGCCCCAGATGAAACTATTTGGTGTTCTTGGTAATTTCTTTGCTATGCTTGGCTTGCAGTGGCAGTAAGATACACTCAGAAAAAATCGTATGATTCTGTACCAGAAAGCTAAAGTTTGAATCTTAACTTCATTCAAGTTATTTATTATGTAAACTGATGATAATAACCTCGGTTTGCAACGCTGCGATAATAAGGTAAAGTGTGAAAAATCGTAACACTTAGTAGGTATTCAATAAATGCTCTTTTCCTTGCTTTAACATAGCATCTCAAATGTTAGAGGATCTGCCACATGCAAGATTCCAGATGTGTGAAGCATGTTTATGACCTCAGATTTCATTTTACAAGACTTGTATCTGGACCTCGTGTAGTAACTTCAGTAGAGAAGGTGTTAGATTCTTTTTTCTCACATAATTTCTTTTGCATATTGTATCTCCTTCAAAGGCCAAATTGTTAGTTATAAAGCAACCCCTTCTACAGGTCTGCCTCGTATCATATGACAATTAGACAGCCCGAGAATAAAGTTCAAACATATTCCAGCTAACAATGAGTTTGAGGGATTTGTCAACTGACCAAACATGAACACCAGGAAATCTGACAGCCTGTTAGTGATGCTCAGGCCTCTGCTTTGAGTCAGGTTAGAAACAAAAGCATTTCCGTAAGGACCTAATTTATCGTTGGAAAAGATAGCAAATACGTCACTAATGAATGAATAAATCACTCTCAGGCACGCAATGACTTCACTTTCTCTCAGGGGTGCTCAGCACCACATTTTTTCTGCAAACAGTACCCTTAGGCCAGCTCACCAGAGTCCTGGGGAGAGGCTAAAATGCATTTCTCTGTAGGCCTCGAGCACCGTTCTGTTAGCGGAGCAGCAGATGCCCCAACGTCCTGCAGTGCAGAGCCCTGTGTATTGGCAGACGAGTCAGTCTGCCGTAGACCGAATAGTGGTGTCCCCCCCAAATTCACAGGTTAAATCCTAATGCCCAACGTGTTGGTACTTGGAGGTGGGGCCATTGGGAGGTGATTAGGTCATGAGGCTGGAGCCCTCATGAATGGGACTAGTGCCCTTAAAAAACAGACTGCCCCTTTCGCTATGTGAGGACACAGTGAGAAGATGGCCATCTATGAAACAGGAAGCATATCCTCACCTGACACCAAATCTGCTGGTGCCTTGATCTTGGACTTCCAGCCTCCATAAATATGAGAAATAAAATTTCCATTGTTTACACTCGTAAGCTCCCCAGTCCCTGGTGCTCTATTTTAGCAACCCGAACGGAACAAGACAGTCCATCCTGGTGGGGCATGGCTGGAGGACAGCTCTCTTCTCCTGGTCCTTTGACCTCTTCTAATTGTGAGAAGAACTAACCAAAATACAGATGACCACATACTGCATTGTGCATGGGCTTCCTAGGAAATCGTCCCCTCGGTGATTGAGCCACAGATTGCACAGAAGGCAGGAGTAAACAAGGAAAGGGACGGGAGCGATTAGAGAGAGGGAGAAGAAGGCCGCTGGGACAGGAGAAGGGGTACCAGGAGGGGATCGATCCTCTGACAGGAGGAACCAGGAAACTAACACAAGTCACAGTGAAACTGCTACTGGGGATCTGGTCGTGAGGCCAGTGGTGTGAGACAGCCAAGGTCAATGGAAGGAACACTGTATATGGCAGCAGAAGACCACCCTCAAATCCTAACTTGGCTGTGGTACTTTGGAAGAATCATTGGCTTCTCAGAGCCTCTGCTTCCTCATATGTGAAACAGGGATAGTATTCATCCACCACAGAGAGCTGGAATGGAGCTTAAATGAGACGGGATATGTGAAACCACAAAGCCTGCCTAATATCAATCATTATGATTATTCTGGAAGTTTCGCTCATTCTCTCACTAAGCATTCACTGGGTGCCTTCTATATGCCAAGCCTTGTGCTCGGTGCTGGTGACACAAAAACGAACACATCAAAAATAACAAGATAAAAGCTATCTCGGAGCTCTACGTCTAGAGGGGCAGACGGACAAGAAAACACTGTGGAATGCTACAGTGCAGGGATCAGCACACTTTTTGCTATTTAGGGTGAAATGTAAATATTTCAGGCTCTATGGCAACTGCTCTGTGGAGGCAGGCCACGACGACAGACAACGTGCAAGAAGGGACGTGGCTGTGTTCCCAAAAATATGGTGGGAGGCAAGGTCAGGACGGCAGGGAGGCCTCGATTTGGTAGGCCTGGGAGGCCATGCTAAAGACTTGGATTTGATCCTGGGGACAGGACTGAGCAACCCTCCCTCCCTGTGTGTAGTGGCACTGCCCACAGTCCATTCCTGGGGAACCTGAGATGCTGAGGAGCGGCTCCTCAGAAAGCGTCCCATGCCTGTGACACTGCCCTGCGTATTCTCGATATGCATAACACATGAAAGGCTCTTAGAGTTCTTGCAAAAAAGAAATCCACTTAATTTGACTAAACTTTTCACATGTGCTTGATTAGCGAAATCTTTTTTTCCAAAGAACACCTAACAAAACCCCCTGGACTCTACACTTTGGGAAACACCAGCCAACGGATGAAAAGCAAACTCCGTAGCGGCACATTCATAGCCACGCTCTGCCTCCAGGCGCCTTCTCTGGCCTGTCAGCTGTTCCTCACACTCGGGACTCCACTAAACACTCACGGCTCCCTTGATACAACACGCTATTTCAAGCCCCCTTACATTTACATGTCCTGCTCAAGATGCCTGTTCTTCTCTTCCTTGTCTACCTGCTGAACTGAATGCTCTTCAAATCCAGCTCAAGAATGCCCTCCTTTGTGAAATCCTGAACAACACCTGTCCCTGAACCCATGCTGTCTTACACAACACACACTATGAAGGCCGGGCAATCAAGTTTGTGAACTCCTAGAAAAAGTGCTACACACCTCATTGCTGAATACCACTACGGTCACCTTCGAAGTCCTCCCCTTGGGAAGCTATGCACCGATGCCAGGGCCTAGTCCATCCTTCAAAGCAATTTTGGAACTCTTTTTCTGGAATGACCATCAGAGCTGTCATAGTATTACCCCTGATGTCCTGAATGTCATCAAAATGTCTCCCTTTCAGTATTTCTTTCATCTTCAGGTAAAGAAAGAAGTCATTGTGAGCCAGGTCAGGTGAGTAGGGAGGGTGTTCCAATAGTTATTTGTTTACTGGCTAAAAACTCCCTCATAGACAGTGCCATGTGAGCTGGTGCATTGTCGTGATGCAAGAGCCATAATTGTTGGCGAAAAGCTCAGGTCGTCTAACTTTTTCATGCAGCCTTTTCAGCACTTCCAAGTAGTAAACTTAGTTAACTGTCCAGTTGGTACAAATTCATAATGAATAATCCCTCTGATATCAAAAACGGTCAGCAACATCATTGCAACAAGTTCGCAAACTTAACTATCAGACCTCGTATACATATGCCCACGCACGCGCACACACACACAGGGCACTATTCCCTTCTCCATATCACTCCATACCCTGGGCTTAATTCTGCTATTGTTCATATTACATTATATTACAAATACATGTCTACCGGTTTGTGTCCTCTATTAATCAAGACCTCTCCGGTGCCTGTTCGTTACTAGACACTACAGAGATGATGTTTAAGGGAATGAATTCATTCACTCATTTGTTAATTTCATCTGTGTGAAAAGCACACGATGCATTCCACTCCTACTGAAGTCCAAACTCTCTCATTTTCCTGTGAGAAGATAAAGGTTATTTCATTGGGGGGAAATCCAAGGTAACACAAGAAGGCATTTCTAGTCTTTGATGTTGTGAAAGACACCGGCTTCACTAACTTACTTTCAGGTACTGCACGTGCAGTTGCAGTATTTTGGTGAACTGACCTCCCTCACTCCTTGCCGTCAGTTAGCTGCGTGAGAGATCATCACGGAGAAGGGTGTCAGGGGTGCCCCTGCCTTCCCATCATGCAGTGCCAAGGTCAAACTGAACCGGGAGTATGTCTCATGGTCACTGAGGCCAGTGATTCTCGAGCTCGAGCAGGCATTAAAATCACAGGGAGGGCTTAGTAAAACTCAGATTGTTAGGCACCACCCTAGACTGTCTGATTCTTAAGTGGGACTGAGAATTTGCATTTCCAAGTTCCCAGGGGATGCTGGTGCTGCTGACCCAGGGACCAGACTTTGAGGACTACTGATCTGCGGTTCACTGCCTGCCTCCCAAAGCCAGAACTGTATGAGCAATACAAGTACGCAGCGTGCTCACTGCTGCTCTCAGGGAGATCTCAAAGACCAGCCTAGTGACAACTGGCAAATCCCAGAACCTTAGCACACCTAAGCTTCTTCCACAAAAACACCGGCACTTACCAACCCATCAGTGCCTATCCTCACTGGTTTGCTGTGTGACTGTGATGGGAAAATGACCTACAAGTGTCTAGACCCCAGAGAGCCCTAAATAATGAGAAATTTGATTGGAAAAGATAAAACAAACATACGTGAATGGAACAAAAAAAAAATTTAAGGTGTGTGGGCACACCTTTAAAGTGGAGGGTAATTCAGAGAAGGAGTTCAGAGATTAATTTCTCCACATTAATCAAAAAGTTTTCACACATGAACAGGTAGCAATAGCACTTTGCTTTTAATCATTAAAGGGTTAGTGTGCTCCTTTTTATCACTGAGAAGTATTCCGTAGCATAGATGTAGCATAGAATTTGTTTAGCCATGCACTCATTTAATGAGAAAGCATTTTTTAAAACACATGGAGGATGAGAAAGCTCAGGTGGTGTTCAAAAAACACTGAACATTTTTAAATTTATCCTCTCTTGTCCCAAAAATTATTTAAGACAGAGGCACAAAGTAGATCCATTTGCTTAGAGCAATGGGTTCATCTAGGGCAGGGATCGGCAAACTTGTTTTGTGAAAGGCCAGATAGCAAATATTTTAGGTTTTCTGGGCCATACAGTTTCTATCAAGACAATTCTGCTCCACTGCACAAACGCCATAGATAACATGTAAATGTATGGGCATGGCTCTGTTCCAATAAAACTTTATTTACAAAAACAGGCCCGAAACTTAGTTTGCTGACCCCTGATTTCGAAGAATAATGAAAGATAAAGCTGAAAAGGCAGGTTGGCATTGTAGAGAGCCTTGAATGCCAAGTCAATTAATTTAAACTTTCCTTGGTAAACATTGTGAAGTCCCCAGAGACTATTTGAGCAGGTATTTGGTGACAACAGGAACATTTCAATCACAATGAAGTGAAATGTTTGGTAGATTAATCTGGAAGTAATAGATAAAATGAATTCACGGTGTGAGCAAGAGAAAATGGAGGGAGATAAGTTAAGTAACTACTGTGACTGTCCAAACTGAAAATAAAAAGGTCCTGAACTAGGCTGGCATAATTGGACATGAGAGAAATGGATGGAAGTAAATTTTAGAGAGATGTGACCCTGAACTGGAACAAGCAGGTTGGAAAATAATGATCTTACTTGTTTTTATTAATCTTCTTTGTTTCTATGAATCTTTCTTAAATGTATGTATAGCTCACATTTAGTTCAATGCTCAATATTAGATGTGTTTTGGGTCTTCATTTATAAGTTTGATGTTTTTGTGACTGTAAGAACTTAACTTTGGTTTACATCAATTAGCCGATGGTAAAACTGGTTTCCTTATATGTCATTTTGCTTAAAGTCGCAGTTTCCAAGAACCTACTGACAGCATTAAGTGAGGACTTCCTGTACAGGCTTTGTAATGAAGCAGACCTGAGCTTCAATTGTTTGTTCTACCATTTACTTGAGCAAATTGTGAAATCTCAGCTTCAGCTTCCTCATCTGGAAAAGGAGTAAGAGAGTAAAGTATGTTCCTCAGAGTGAAGTTGGGCAGATGGAACGAAACAATGCAGGTGAGGCCCTTAGCGCCGTGACTGTTATTTAGCAACTGGCCATTAAATGATGCTGATCATGACACTGACTAGACCACAAGATCCCTGTCCAACACCCATCCCTGTTCTAGTCACAATGCTGCAACCTAATTTTCTCACTTTAAATATCAGGAGCACTTCATGATATCCCCATTGTGTGCAAGTTCCATAGTTTGACTACCCACCTTTGTTGGACATCTTGTTTCCAATATTTCACTATTTTTTTAAAACACATATGATGTTTTCAAGTGAGAGAAAAAAAAAATGAAGTAAATTTGTTGAGAAAAAAATAAAGCTATATTTTCCCAAATACTATCAATTCTCTCCTGCTAACTCTCCCACCTCCCTACCTGGGTTATTACATTAACTTTGGGATACAACATTCAGCTTTTTTAGCTGCAAAGGCTACAAATTATGGGACCACATCTCAGGTCACAGGCAGAAAGAACTTCCAGCAAACCTGTCTTTTCTTCCCTTTCTGCATCCAGATGGGCCACCTTCAGCAATGCTTGTCTCTTTCTTGCAGAATCTTACTGAAGTCACATAGAATTAGGCCACCCATGCCAGCATCCTGAGTTGTTCCTACCATTCCCCCAATACTGCACCTCCAAAGGCTTATAGTCAAGATCCTAAGGTATCATAGGTGAGAGGTTAAAAAAAAGTTTCATGGTGATACAAGAGTCACCTACTTCTCAACCTGAAATAACTGGGTTATCTCAGCGCAGGATATTTCCTCTACTATTTAGCCACTTCCACATTTTTTTTGTCAATTACTTGTAATAGTCAACTCCTGGTACCAAATTATGAATCAGGAAGGATTGCAAATAATTTTAGGTTGCAAATAATAACAACTACAAAAAAACTCTCCACTCAAAACGGCTTAAATGTGCATTATTTCACATAACTATAATAACTGAAGTGGGGCAGCTCTTATAATGGTTAATTCCACCGTTGTATGTAGGCTCATCATCGGTATTTCTCATTTTATGACTTGCCTATTTATGTCCTGTGCCCATTTCAATTGTGGTATTTGTCTTCCTCTTTTGATTTATAAAAGTCCTTTACATAGTAAGGATTTCAACAATTTTTTCTATCATACATGTTAAAAATATTTTCCCAGTTGGATAGCTTCTTTTTAATTTTGTGATGTTTTTGATACACAGAAGTTTATACTTTTGTTCATATTTTATAAAATTTATCAATCTTTTTCTTTGGAGTTTTGTATTTAGTTTATTTGCTTAGAAAGCCCTTTCCTACCTAATATGAATTAACTCTAGCCTCTATTTTTTGCTAAAATATTTATGCTTTAATAACTTACACAGAAATATTTAAATTAATTCATCTGAAATTTATTTTGGTATAAGTATGTGATAGAAATTTAATTTTTTTCTAAATGGTAGCAAGTTATCCCAAAATACTTTTTATCCCAAAATACATCCTTTCTCCCCTCTGGATTTGAATGTCACCTGTGGTATATATTAAGTTACCGTGTAAAACTGATTTGGCGTCTTGAGTTCCCATTACATTTCATTCATATGTCAGCTTATTCATGAGCCACCGTCACACTGTTTTAACTACTGTAGCATAATAGCTTGTTTTGCTATCAGGCATGAAAATTCCCTACACATTTCTCTTCTTTTTGAGAAGACTCTTGGTTGATCTGAATTTTTTTTCTCTCAGATGATCTTTGTATTTGTTTTTGTCCAGCTGTCCCCAAAATTCTATTACAATTTGGACTGACATGTAAATAAATGTTAACATTAATTATGGAGAGAACTGGAATTTTTATAATATTGAGTTCTCCCTCCCACCCCCCGAAGTGTCTTTGTCATCATATTTATTAAGTTTTCTTCAAGGACTCTCTGGGAAGTTTCATAGTTTTCTTCTTATGAGAGCACACATATTTCTTAATTTCCAGGGCTTATGGGTGGTGGTGGGAGAGGAAGGAGGTCTTATAGTATTCTTACTGTCTTATTGTTGCTGTTATGAATATTTTCTATTATCTCATTCATAATTATTATTGTCTAGTTGGTTAGATCTTATATGGCCATCTTAACTGAACCCATTTATCAGGACTCTTTATTAAGACTTAATTTTTAATTGACTGCTGTTGGTTCTGCAGGTAAGCAGTTTTATCCTCTACAGCTAGTATTCCCAATATTATACCTGTTTTTTTCCTCCTTTCCTATTAACCAGAACTGAATTTCTGGGAAAATGTAATATATTAGTGATTGCAATTGTCTTGCTCTTACTGTTGACTTTAATGAGAATGCTTCAAATATTAGGATGAACCATGTGAAATTTCTAATTTTCCAGACCGGAAAAAAAAAGGTCGTCAGCCAATTTCATACCTTTCGATATATTATTTGGCCATTAGGTGAAATATTAGAATTTGATTTCAAACAGGAGTTCATTATTAATTAAATATTTTTGAATGCCTACAGTGTAACAGACATCGAGTTAGGTTGTGGAGATGTAATTCTAAATAAGACAAATAGGTTCTGCCCTCTTGGAGTTAATATTAAGAATGCTATGGTAAACAGCAGGTAATAGTTAACAAGAAAAATGTTTAAGCTAATTAAAATAGTGAAAAGAGCTCAGAGGACTTACTATGTGCTACAGACTGGAGCGAGGGCAGTCAGGATGGTCCTTTTAAGGGGACACAGGCGGAGAGGGGAAGACTGAGACAGAGCCAGCCACTCGACAAGCTCTAAGGACACCCTCCAGACAGAGACAGACCAGGAGCACGCTCTGAATGAAATGTGGCTGGTGAGTTCTAGAATCTGTCAGGAGGCCAGTGTGGCTAGAATGCCACCAAGTAGGTCCCCAAGCTGCAGGCCAAGCCTGAGCTGGTGGCTATGTGAAGAACAAGTTATGAATTGGATGCAGATTAAGATTCAGGTTTGGACGAATCTTTTAATACTCGAAAATGAGATCTCTCTTATAGCTCAAAGTGACCAGAAGCCAACGAGTTCTGTCCCGAGTTGCGAGGCGAGGTGGGGAAGGAGCACTGATAGAGTACATCTGGAGGCACTGACGGGAAAAAAACACAACCACTTCCCAATTGTACCGAACTGCATTCAATCATCCCATAAACCAGTTCCACAGGCTGGAGAGGAAAGCTGAGGACAGATCTGGGCAGATGTTGAACTTTATTTTAGAAACCAAAAGGAAGCAGTATGCTTTCTGAACAAACATTTGACTCTCCAAAATCAGAGGAGGGGTCCTAGAACCCTAAGACAGAAGAGAAGGAGAAAGGGCCGGGGTTTGCCTCCCTGCAGCCCTCACCTGTGGCTGGGTCTGCATTATGTGTGCATTCTTCTGTAAAAGCCAGCAGAAAGCTCCAATGAAACAAGGTACATTTTCTGACTCAAAAGCTGTCCGACTGGCCTGTTGTCACATTTCAGAAAAGACGAACCAGTTATGTCGGGGGTTAGCTAAAAGACCAGTGGCAGAGAAAAGCCAGAGCTGGGTTCCAGCCAAGCCAATAAAGACTCGGGAAGATTCTGGAGGGGAAAGCAGGTAAGGAAGGCATAAGCAAGGTGCAGTGTCCAAAGGAGTAAGGTTCAGAGATGGTGGGAGAAGCTGGGGAACATACTGGTGACGGGCAGCGCGTGGGAACCCAGGCAGGAGCAGTTGATACTGTAGGGAAGACGTGGCCGTGAGACGTCATCACGTCCCTGTCCCACAAGGCAACTGAGTCCCAGGCTGAACCAAGGCTCCAGACCTCGCAAAAGGCCTACAGGACCACACGTTTGATTGGAACAGGGAGAGTAAGACACACACACACAAGAAGAGATCTCCAAGAGGTTGGGGCTATTTAGTCAAATCTGAAGAGATCTAAGACCTGAGCAGCGGCCAGTTGGAAAGTGGAAAGTCAGTGAGTCTGGCCTGGGAGAAGACAGCAAAGCCGAGGCAGGGACAGGGGCTATTTGGCCTCACAGGACATTCTTAGCCTGACCACAGCAGCCTGCCAACCTGACCCCTTTCCCTCTTCATGAGGAGGCTCTCTTCTCCCACACTGCCCTTCCCTGATTATGTCTGGGCATGTTAAAACTCTGACGTGAGCTGCTGGAAACGTAACTTGCTACCAACCTACATGTAACGATGTAACAGAAGAACGAGGACACACTGTGAGCGTCACACAAGAGCCGCAGAACCAATGGGCCACTTGTCGCCTTGGTAACCACAATCAAAACAACAATTCCAGCTTTCCTGTAGCTGGTGTTTAATGACGATTGTGTTACACAGAGAGTAACTAATCCCACAGTGCATTATAAACAGAGTTGTTAGTATCCAACATCATCAATAAAGAAGGAAAATAACTTGTAAGTGGACAAAGTACATTTCCCAGGGTGTATGTGTACTTCATGCCAAAAACGCAAGACAATTTCTTTCAGCTCAGCTTGAAGTTATTGCTTTATCCCAGCCTCCTTTTTCCCCCTCCCCACCCTAGTTTTCAAGGAGGAATAGCTTCATGAACATTTAAAAAAAACGTGATAAATTTTCTTATAAACTCAGATATGCATATTCTTAGCCCTACAGGCAAACCAGACAGAAATGTAATGATTACTATGAAATATTTGCATTGGGAGTGGGTCTAGAACTTTCTTTTATGTAATCAGGACAATATATAATCCAGGTCTATCTCTTTGAAGGGGATTTTTCCTTCTAAATGCCTGATGCTAATGTGAAACACAACCTTTCTTCTTCTTTCCCAGTGTCCCTCTCCCCTGGCCGGGAAGTAGGATGTGGGTTCTAGGTCCACTACTGCCACCCACTGGTTGGGAAACCAAGTCACAGCTTCCCTGGGTTGTGGTTTCTGAAGTCTCTCAAGGTCACCCAGCAAAATCATTGCAACCCTGGAATGGAGTATAAGTTCAACACTCTTATTTTCTCTGTTTCAAAGCCTGTCCCCCTTTCCATCTCCCATTCTGATCTCAGAATGAGAGAGCAGTCTGGGCAAGAGGGAAACAGGCACACAGCGAAGCCGGCTTCAGTTTTCTTTTCCACTGTGACTCATCATTTGGGCCAAGGGCCCAAGGCCAACTTACTCCAGTTCCCACATCTCATTTCAAATTTGCATAGAAAGTCTACTAATATGCTGATCAGGCAATGAATTGATCACTCTATGGTCAGGTGTCTACCCTGGACCAATCAGCTCTGGCCAGGAAGGCTCCATCTGGTACCAATGTAACTATACAGAGGCCACTCCCAAAAATGGGGGTACAGAAGTGTTCTCAGGAAACCATGCTTTTCCTTAGGCTCTGATGTAGCTTAACCTTTAGCTGTTAACTTTCTTTCACTGTGTGTGCAAATCCTGGACTTTAACGTGGAAATGGTGTCATGCATAGAATAGTAATCAAGTGCCTCTCTTTGGGGGCTACACCACTTTCTGGCTGTGCAATCACGAGCAATGACCTCGCCTTTCTGAGCTTCCATTTTTTTTCACCTATAAAGTTAATCTGCTTCATGGGATTATCATGATAATTTTTCAAAAGATCACGTAGGTAAATTACTTAGCATGAGGCCTGGTACAGTCAATGCAAAATCAGTATCAGTTATTATCACCATCATCATCATTCAGCCAGGAAGGCCATTTTCAGAGCTTCGAGTTGAGCACCAAATTTACTCCCAGCCAAGTTCAGCTGTCCCTGGCCTACGATTTACACCAGTCAGCTGGTCATGAATCGAAACACTTGCTGTTACTACCCAGGGTCTCAGTCCTCCCGTCCAGCATGGTGAGTGGAACAGATCAAGTCGCTTCTGATCAAATTCCACCAGAAACTGGAAAGGCCAGAGATGCAAAAGGACACGGTGTGAGATGGGGGGAGCGGGGGAAAGAGGCATCTTCTCCCGCTTTATGACTCCTGAACGCCGGAGTAGGAGTCCTCAGAATGATGTGAAAGCTGAATAAACCAGCAGAGATGGAATTCTAACAGTAAATCTGATCCTGTGTCAAGAAGTCTATTTGGGAGAACAACATTCCCAGAGAGCAGGAGGATGTGTCAATGGACTCATCAATAAATCCTCCAAAAACAAAGAAGAGGCTCCCTGTTGTGACTTCATGGGTCTGGGGGACACTGAAAAGCAATCTGGCTGTTGGGCTGCTCACACCCTCAAGACCCTAAAGGCCAAGTGACTGGGAAGGAGATATATGGCCAAGGTTGCTTGCCACCTCTTCCGCTAGTTGCTCCTTGTGGAAAGAACTTTGCCTGGAGATGCAATTGACTTATTTCTTGGAAAGACTTTACAATCTAAATCACGGCAGGAACGTGGGGGTGGGGGGAAGATACGTATGCAAGGTCAATACTCTGGATTTCAGAGAACTGACTGCAATATGCCAGCTCAGAGACCCTGGGCAAGCAACCCAATCTCTATGTAATAGGGGAGAATTGAAAAAAAATCGATGCTTTTCAAGCATCTCCACCAAGCCCTGTCCCTCTATAAATTCAGAGGACACAGCCAGTTTTGGGGGTAAATATTTAAAGAGTCCAAATAATGGGTGAACCTCTGGTTCCCACCACCACTCCTTCAGCTAGACCACTGCTTTTGAAGTTCCACATAAGATTTCTTTTAATCCTTTTTTCCTTTCTTTTTTTCAGAAAAAGAACTAAATGACCTCCAAATCCCTTCCAGCTCTGACAGTCGACCATTCCAGATGGAGGGGACGGGATTACTTCAACAAGAGGCTGGAAGGCTGGAAGGGAGGGCTCACAGGAGATCATGGACGGCCTTCACACCCTGCCTTACCCAGCATGGAGCCATGAGAGGACAGCAGTATGAGCAGCTCACCAGCTAGCGAAGCACCTTGAAGGACGGAGGGAGTAGAGGAAGCGCGGGGAGTTGGGGGACGTAGCCCAGAGCCCACACTATTCCAACACTCCCCAGACAGCAGTCTATCGGGGTTTTACCAGAGAGGTGAAAAACAAGCACAGAAACATGGGGGTGGGGGGGAGGCAGCACCTTCACTACTCAACAGTCTCCATCCTGTTTTGGGTTTTCTTGTTCATTTGTTTTGCTTTTGCTTGTCTTTGTCTTCTAACTCCATTCCCAACCTCAAAAAGCGGATGAAAAATGCCTCTTTTTCACTTGTGCTCAATGTTGTTGACCAGTCAGTTCCCTCACACCAGATGAGCACGACACCGTGGCCAACGGCATGTCTTCAGCTAATTAATACAGGCCAGGACACTGGTCCCCAGCCAGATCATGTCGACGGTTGGCCGCCTGTCCTAGATGGAGCCCCACTTCCCCGTCACCCAGATGCTCCCAAGCTCCCAAGAATCCAGCTGCACCTCCCCCGTCGGCTTCAAAGAGGGACATTCATAATGTCTCCGTCCCAGCAGCCCCCCGGCCCACCATACCTGCCACCGTCATCTCAGCCAGGGCAGGAAATTCCTACAATGTCCCAGTGGACTTGTTGAAAGATGGAAAAGCCACACCCAGATCTCTGATTTATGATGTGGCATAAACTCAACACTTTTCTCACATTCTTGAGTCCAACACAAATGACCAAAGACAGACAGTTAAAGCTGGCGCTAAGAGAATATGCTGCACCTTTAAAAACTCCACAGGTGTTTTTACACCTCAGCTGTCCTGCAACCTGGTGCGGGGGGCTCACAAAGAAGAACGAAGAATGGTACCACTCCTTGGACGGTGACTACAGACCCGGTTCTGGAAAGAGCGGCCAGCCCACGCACCCCGCAGTGGGCTTCTCCCATCACTCCCTCCCGGCTGCCTCGCCCTCGCCCGGGTGGGTACACATGCTATTCTTCCAGCACGAACACCCTTCCCCAGACTCTCTTCAGTTATTCATACATTTAAGTCATTTTTGAGCTAGTTCAGCAGAGGGATGAGTGGCTGACAACTGCTTCCTGTAACCCACCTTCTCGAAATCATAGCAACAAAATTTTGGAACCAGAGACTTGAAATGCAGAATTTTCAATCATCATCAAGTCCAACCCATGCATTTTGAATTTGAAGAAACAGACCCAGAGAGGGGGAAATGGCTTCTCTGAAATCACCCAAGAATAGCCAATGCTAACAGTTACTGACACAGGTCCCAGGGGCTGTGCTAAGTACCTCACACACACTATCGCATATAACCCCCCCCCCCACCAACGAGCCCAGGAGGTCAATGCTAGTATTAGCCCCATTTTACAGGAGAAAACTGAAAGGGGAAATGAGGAGCCCAAGTTATATAGGTCGGATGGTGTCAGATACAATTCTAAGCAGGTGACACCTGGGGTTGGGCAGGGAGAAAGAAAGAAAAGGTGGCATGGAGGGTTCGCTCCAGGAATAGGCCAATCACTTCCCCTCTGTGAGCCTCAGTTGTTAGTTACATCCTGGAATTAAGTATAATTCACTTAGCTGTAAAACACTATACAGATGAAAGAGGAAAGGGAATTTTTTTCAAAAGGAAAAGAGGATTTATTATTATTTTCTGTTTAAAATAATGCATGCTTATGTTAAAAAGAATAAAACATTACAGAGGAAAAAACATGAAGAAAGCAAACACTATCCAAATTTCCATTATCCAGACATTAGCATCTCGACACTAATACTGCTACAAGAAATCTGTCTGTGTGTGCATATAATTATTAATAAACGGGATCATACTATTCACGCTGTTTTATGATCTATTTTTTTTTTTTACTCAAGTTATAATACCTGGTGAAAACTCCAGAAAACTTTATGTTCAGGAGGCCATTCTTCAGAGCTTAGATCAGCCCTGCGAAAGGAACCAGGTGGTTATTTATCATCCTCTTTATGGCTCCTGAAACTCGTCCTCAGAGGCAGCGTCGTCACCTAGAGTGGGTACAGGCTGTGCCCTGCACAGACCAGGGGGACACATGGGAGCTGAAAGCCAGCCTGCTCCAGTCTCCAGGCCAATTCCCCTGGCACAGCTAAACACCTGGGGGGGTGGGGAGGGTGTCTTTGTGTATTTTCATGAAGGCGCCATGTGTGCTGGCTTATGAGCAGCGCCAAAGCTAGCCATGCAGACCCTGGAGCCAAAGAGCCTGCTTCTGGGCAACACCGGAGCCAGCGAGTGCGAGCAGAGTCGGCGCCTTCCATCTCACACATCAGTGCCAGATCTACGCCCTGGGCCCCAGAGCACAGGGTCCAATTATGGCACGTACAGAGCAGTCTCTGAGAATGGGTGCTAAGTCAGTCGTGCTCTATGTATGGAGGGCTTGTGGTGGTTTCATTCTTTTCCTCTAAGCAAATCTTAGGAAAATATCCAAGTGATAGGAAATGGAGCAAAGCTTTGGCCCAATCTCTGTTCCTGCGCTGCCTGGGAGAACCAGAGGCTCCAAGTCCAGTTTCCTGTTGTGCAGTCTCTGGGGGATCTCTATATTTACCCAAAGTTTACTGAATGCCTCTAAAGCAGTTGCAGGGTGAATTCGTTTCCATATTGCTACATAACAAATTACCTCAAAATTTAGCAGCTAAAAACAAAAATCATTTCTTCGGTCAAAGTTTCTGTGGGTCAGGAATCTTGAATGCAGCTTAGCAGGGTACCTCCAGTTCAAGGTCGCTCATGAGGTCACTGTTAAGCTTCCAGCCAGGGCTGCACTTGTCTCCAGGTGCAACTGGGGCTGGAGAACCTGCTTCCAAGCTCACCCACAAGGCTACTGCCAAGCTGCAGCTCCTTGCCACCTGGGCCTCATAACATGGCAGCTCACTGCCCTCAGCACAAGGGAAGCCCAGAGAGGTAGAGGAGAAAGGGGGGGGGGGGGAAGGGAAAGGGAGAGAAAGGAAGAAGAGGGAGAAAAGAGAGGCTACAGCCTTTGTGCAACCTCATCTCAGGAATGACATCACATCACTCTGGCTGGAGGCTATTCCTCAGAAGCGAGTCACTAGGTCCAGCCCACACTGGAGAAGAGGGAATTACAGAAATGCACCAACTCCATCCTCCGGCCTGGAACATGGATGTAATAGTTAGACTCCTGCCAGCCTCTGGCCAGCGAGAATGAGGGCCATAGCCTAGGGATGGTGGTTCAGAAAACAGGAAGGAGAAGCCTGAATCCCTGGGGATTTCATCACATCATCATTGCCTCTTACTCAAAAAATAAAACCTTAAGTGTTAAAACTTCTCTTAACTTGGGCCTCTTTCACATGCAGGTGAGTCTAATCTTAGCTGACATAGGTTGTTGGCACTAACCTCAATTCAAGGCTCATATTCTACCAGCATTTATTTCTTTTACAAATGGGGCACCTAAACGCAGAGATGTCAAGTCATTCACCCAACATCACTCAGCCAGAGACTGGCAGAGCCAAGACCCAAACTCCTGGTCTCCACGTTTACCCAAGTTGGTCTGAGAGTCCCCAAAGTATGTTGAACACTCAAGGCTCTGTTTGGGATGTTCCTGGCAGCTGGAAATTTTCTGACTCCCCCAGGCTATGTATTTGTACCAGAACATTCCCTACTCTGTTCCTCTGCTTACCAAGTAAACAAGTCAAAAGGAAGAGGGGAATAATTTTGGATGAATTGATGTTTGCAGTTCAAAAACTTTTGTCTTAGGCACACTCAAGCCAGTAGCCATGGCAACCCTCATTTCATCTCCTCAGCCTGACTCTTTGCACACATTTCCTTCTTTTGGAGCCCAGAAGTTAGCAGCAGCTATGGGTTAAATATGTTCTGCAGAGCAACGAGGTGACAGTTCTCAAAGGACCTTGGTACACATGTCCGTAACCTGGAAATGATGTTTTCACTAGCATTGTTTCAGATGACTTGTCTCTTTAGAAGAAGCCTTCCATCCCACCTGCCAGAACTGTCAGCAGAGCCGTTCGGGACAGAATCATCAGAGCTGTCATGTTAAACATGTTAAGTTGCAGAAGACATGCTTGGTGTCCTTGCCCAGCCACATCCCTGGCTCCAAGAACAGCTACACTCGGCACCTGCGAAAGGGCTGGACGTCAGCTGCCATATTAGAACTATGTGGTACTGTTTCCACGGTTTCAGGTAGTTGGACCTCAACTGACCCAGGGGAGGCCAGGGTATCAGTTAAGAATCTTTCTCTTGAGTATTTGAAGAAATGAAGAGACTGCCATTAATTGATGGTGGGCAGTTATACTAAAAGGTCATGGAGCATGAGGGCCGGAGCTGCCCTTTTTTGGCCTTGTACATAATAAGAAAAAAACAGTCCGCCAAGAAAAGAGTGGCTGGCTCAGATAGAGATAAAAACGAAAAGGACTCACGTGGTCCGAGAGAGAGAGAGAGAGAGAGAGAGAGAGAGAGAAGCCACCTTGATTTCTAACGGCTTCCCAGTTCTCAGCTCCAATTCCACAGGGGAGGCCGCACTCCATTCCGGTGCCATTCCTCGGGGCCCTTTCAGGGCCTAGAGTCTGAATGGCTTTCTCCTCTTGCCACAATGATGCACCTTCACATACAAATCTTTTCCACCTACATTACCTGCCCGCTCTTTCCCAAACCCTGGAAAACCAGTAGGCCGGGAAGGATTACCTCACTCTTCTTTTACAGGTGGGGAAACAGAGGCCCCACGCGGGAGGGAACTTCCGCAAGATTACTCACCCAGCTAGTTATAAGGGGCAGAACCTGAACTCAGGTCTTCTCACTCAGGGCCGGTGTTTTACCTACCACATCAAGTAATCAAGAAAAACAGAAGTGCCATCATTCTCTTGGGCACTCAAGGTCTCATGATGAGACAAGTAGATGCGGAGCCTCGAGGGTGAGAAAAACAAGCCAAGGCACGAAGCCTGTTTTAGTTTAATGATTTTATTTTGTTTATTGGTTTTTCTCCCTTTAGACCATAGACTGCTAACTCAAATGCCTACAGGGGCCACGCAGGTAGAGAAAGAGGGTCACATGCTAGTGTGTGACAACTGGGAATGGTGGAGACCGGGACAAACTGCAGTGCTCGTGACCAACTTGAAAAGGTCAGTTGCTGTGTCAGCTCCAGTCAGGTGGGAATGCAGATCCTATATGACCAAATCTCAAGTGTTATGGAAAGCTAGCTATCTAACTTATGCGGAATTTCCTAATTGTTAAAACACATGTCAGCAGAACAAATTATACCTGCTGCCTAGATACTACCCTTGTAGCACCAATCCGCCACTTCTGCTCTGGACCGCAAGCACTGAGGACAAGACTGTATATTATTCACCTTTATATCTCTAATACCAGGCACAGAGGAGGCACTAGGGTGATTTGATTAATTTAATTAATTGAATGAAACCCATGTCATTCTGGCTTCTAGTCAAATGATGCCTCCTCAGAGAGGTCTTTTCTCACAAACTATGGTTACCCTCTAATTTCCATTCTATTTTTTCTATGAAAAAGACCCTTGGCTTTTTAGCCAGGCATGTGGCTACCCGGGATATAGAAAACGTTTTCTTGGTCTCTTCTGCAGCTAGGTGTGGCCATGTGACTAAGATCTGGCCCAAAGGATGAAAACAGAGGTAATGTGTGTAACTTCCAGGAAGTATCTTCCAGGAAAGGGCTGTGTCCTTCTTTGCTGTCCTCCTTTGTGCTAGAATGCAGATGTGATGGCTGGAGCCAGGCAGCCATGCAGGGCCACGATGCGCAAGCCAGACACATACTGAGGATGGTGGAACAAGGGGACAAAAGGAGTTACGTCTTTGATGATTTGGGAGCTGGCTTAGCAACAATGGATTGTTTGATCTCGCAGGAGGTAAATATATATGTAATTTTGCCTTTTTCTATCTACTGTTTTGGGGGGGGGGGGTTTCTGAAAGAACAAATCCTCTATCCTCTCATCCTGCTTTATTTTATTTAGCACTGAACACACCTAACAGCGTACATGTATTTGGTTTACTTATTATTTTTGTTCCCTATGAGACTGTAAGCTCCGTGAGAGCAGGGATTTTGTTTTACTTAAAGTCATTTCCCTGGTGTTTTTAGAAGAGTGCCTGGCATGTGGCGGGTGCTCAGAAAGTAATTGGTGAATGTGTAAATGAAGTGGATTAGATTGGGCTACAAGTGAAAGTGAAGTACATGATAACCTAAACCTAATTTCACACCAGCCACCATCAGCTGAATTTGCTCAGTTCTTTCAACAAATTACCCTCAAAGGTTTTAGTCAAATGCAAAAGGGAAGGGGGTGGGGAATTCAGCAATCCAAAGGACTTGTCCCAAATGTACAAAGATTCTAGAAAAGGAAAAAAAAAAATTCCCAAAACATATTGCCACGTTCAAAAGCAGCACTTTCACAACAGCTGCCCCATTTTTACTCAGAGACAGCCAGACCCCAGTCCAGGCAGGGCTCCAGGATGGACGTAGCGTGAGAGAGCACATGCTGCTGGAGGGAGCCATTCAATGTACCGGGTTCAAGCCTGGCCTCCGAGAGCCTAAGTAATGCATTTTTTAATTGTTCAAGCCACGTTCCAAAAGGGGAGTGCTGCCTCCCTCACAGGAAGATAAGCCTCTGCTCTCAAGCCCCCAAACAAGGCCTGCCCCGCCAAGTGAAAGCCCAGGAGACTTGGCCCAGACCACCACCAAACATGGCAAGCCCCAAGGCATTGCATGGCTCCTTCTCAAAGCAGTAGCAGTGATTTTCCTAATTAACAGAGCAAGTCTGTGGGGAGTGGGGGAACCCCAGAAGATGTAACAAAGCCCAGTGAAAAAGACTCCAAACTCACAATGCTGGCTCTAACACCCGGGCCTGAAGCAGCAGGCCAGAGCCCGGACCTTTCTTGAAAGAACATTTGGGGTGAAGCAGGGCCAGCGTGGGGGAAAGAAAGACTGTGTGCTAAAATGCCATATTATAGCCTCAAAATAAACACCTGGCAGAACACCTCCACATCTGGAGCACGTCACAAGACTCAATTCCATTTGGTCAGGCCAACTGCCCCACAGCTGTTACAGGGTAAAGGCAGATAATTAAAAACAGTAGTTTGCCATGTTGCAAAACTGGTCACTGCTAAACAATTTGTGTGTTTGTCTTTGGAGCTAAAGTACTAGAAGTGAGTTATGTCTATGAGGGGACAGGAAGGTGATTTCTCAAGACACCCAAATGAGAGGAAATAAAGGATAAAAGCACCTCCCCTGTGCCAGGCACCACACATGCGTTTTTACTTTTAATCCCCATCACAATCCTATAAAGAGGAATTATTATCCCCTTGCTCTGGACGATGAGACGGAGGCTCAGTGACATGCCCGACTCCCACAGCACAGCCAGCTGGCCCAGCCAACATCCACCCAGGTCTGACTCCAGACCTGCCCTCTTAGCCTTCGACCACCAGCTCCCTGGTCTAGGCTTGAAAAAGCCAATGTTGCCAGATGATGCCTCAGCCCAGGGGGGAAGAATGCCAACGAGCCCGTAGACATGAGCAAAGCACTGGTCCCCCACGTCATTTGCTAAAAGGACATTCTTTGAACACACAAACAGATACACACACACCCACATTTACTACACATTAATCATCTGTCAAGAGGGGCCTCAAGGCTTCAGGAGAATCAGCAAATGGCTCTTTGATCCAAAGGTGAAGAAGAGAGGCTTCAGAGGGGGAACATCACTGCACATCTGTATGAGGAGGGCAGGGCCAAGCAGGAGCTCTGGCCTTCAGGGTCAAGGTGCTCGCCTGCGTGAGAGGAGGGTGCTGCACGAGGCCACACACAGCAGGGGGTGGGAAAGAAGGACCCTTCTCCTTGCTCGGCTCCCATCAGCCAGATCATGAGGCCGTGAACCCCAACTCTCTGCAGTGGGTTGGATTGGTGGTCTCCAAAAAGATATGGCCACAGCAAATCCCTGCCACCTGTAAATGCGGCCTTATTTGGGAAAAGGGTCTTTGCAGATATAATTATACTGCTGGTCTTGAGATGAGATCATCCTGGATTATCTGGGTAGGCCCGAAACCCAGTGACAAGTATCCTTGTAAGAAAAAGGCAAAGGGAGATCTGAAACACACAGAGGAGAAGCAATGAGAAGACGGAGGCAGAGATTGTAGCAAGGCAGCCAAAAGGAATGCCAAAAGCCACCGGAAGTTGGAAGAGGCAAAGAACAGATTGTCCCCTAGAGGCTTTGGAGGAACTGCAGCTCTGATTTCGGTCTTCTGGCCTACACAACTGGAAGAAACTAATTTTCTGTTGCTTCAAGGTACCCACTTGTGGCAATTTGTTACATCAGCCCTAGGACATAAATGGAACCCTTTGCCACGTTTCCACTCTGCCCCAGTGGGGCGGGGTAACCACACATGGGCACATAAGCAAGTTGTAACCACCATGAAAGGTCCACGGTTTCCTTGTCTCCTGTTGTGTCATCCTTTAGGCTCTTGGGCCTCTGTAGGCTCTTGGGCCTCTGTTGGCTGGCAAGTCATGTAACTGCCTCCTGCCACCATGCTGCAAGCATCCACCAACGGGGCACAGCAAAGGCTGTATCCCTTGATGCTCCCAAAGCCACCAGCCCTGCTTCATGCTGCTGCTAATACTGCTGCCCCCATTATCAGCCCCCATTAAAGCCCCTGATGCTGCCACCTAATAAAGTTGCTGGTACACCCTCTGCCATGGGGATCCTCAGGAAAATCCATCAACGGGGCCTGAAACACCTGGCACCAGCCTTGACAGAATGCTTTCTCTCTAGGGACACAAGGGGGAACTAATAAATCCAAGGTAAGCCCCCATTCCTCTAAGACATCTGCATGCTGGCATTGAAACAAAGAGGGTGCCGTCCACTAAACCCACACATGGATCTCCTCTGGTGTCAGAAATGTGTTGTATGCTCTTCTGAAATGCTCGTCTCCATAAATAAAAAGACAGTTGTCCCTACATCCCAGATGAAGCAAAACAAAGTCTAACTGAACATCACCCTGAGTCCACAATTTCTGCACCAAAGCAAATAATGAAAAGGGTCAGAGGAGGCGCCCGCAGACGAGGGCAGCCTTGGCCGCGTGAGCATAACCCCTCTGTCTTGGTCCATCCCCATCAGCTCTGGGGCCCAGAACCCTTCAGGCAATGGAAGACCTCCACCATCAAGCAGCATGTTGCCTGAGCATTGAATCTGACGGTGACTAAAACCTGCGTGAGACTCTTTACAACTCTCTGTCCCTAGTGGCCCCCAATTTCCATCCCATTAACTTTAATAAAAATAGAAGGGTCAGACCCAGAGCAAGTAGGTACCCCTAAGTTGGGAAGACCCTGAAAAGACACTCCAGTGCTCCCGCTGAAGACTCACTCTACCCACTGATGTCGGCCACTAGGCCAAGACCCTTCTAAGATGCCAGAGCCCTGCGCTGCCCCCATCAAGTGGGAAAACTCCCCTCTCCTACTCTCATGCCACATTCTATTGCATTGAATCTAAAGTGTATGGCCTTGGACTCCGCATCACAGAATTATTTTACCAGACTTATTAAGGATAATTGATATATAAAAAACTGCAAGCTTAATGTACACAATTTGATGAGCTTGGACATATGCATACACCTGTGATGCCATCACCACACCAAGTTACTAAACATATCCATCACCTTCAAAGGTTTCCTGAATATGTGTGTGTGTGTGTGTGTGTGTGCGCGCGCATGTATGTGTGTGTGTGTATGTTAAAAATGCTTAATGTAAGATCTACCCTCTTAAATTTTTTTTTTTCTTTTTGGGGAATATTGGGGAACACTGTGTTTCTCCAGGGCCCATCAGCTCTAAGTTGCTGTCCTTCAATCTAGTTGTGGAGGGCGCAGCTCAGCTCCAAGTCCAGTTGCCGTTTTTCAATCTTTAGTTGCAGGGGATGCAGCCCACCATCCCATGTGGGAATTGAACCGGCAACCTTGTTGTTGAGAGCTCGCACTCTAACCAACTGAGCCATCCGGCCGCCCCTCCCTCTGTAATATTTAAGTGTGTAGCACTTGGTCATGACAGGCACCATGCTGCACAGCAGATTTCCACAACGCACTCATCTTGCATAACCGAAACTGTATACCCATGAGCAAAAACTCACGATTTCCTTCTTCCCTCTGCCCCCAGCAACCACCATTCTACTCTCTGTTTCTATGACTTTGACTAATTTAAGACACCTCACGTAAGTGGAATTATGCAATATTTGTCCTTCTCTGACTGGCTTATTTCACTTGGCATAATGTCACCCAGGTTCATCCATGTTGTCACAAGTGGTAGGATTTCCCTCATTTTTAAGGCTGAAAAATATTCCACTGTATGTATACGCCACATGTTCTTTATCCGTCATCGTTCCATGGACATTTGGGTTTCTTCTACCTGTTGGCCATTGTGAATAATGCTGCAATGAACACAAGCACGCAGGTATCTCTTTGAGACCCTGATTTCAACACAAAATGATTTTAGACCAAAGAAAAAAAGAACTGCTTTTATACACAGCAGCCTCTCCTCTCACGATGAAGAGAGGAACCCACAAGGGCTGAAGCAGAAGGGGAATCTAAATGAAAGCAGGATTAGAGTTGCCCCTGCCCTCGAGGCCTACATCAAAGTTACGCTCCTGACTCCTCCTTCCCTTGGAGGAACTTTTCGCAGGAGGCTCCATGGTGGATGATGACAATAAATAAGGAAAACAGATGAGTGTTAGGCACACCCCATCAGCTCTCTATCCAGGTTTGACTCCAGCGGGGCAAGGTTTAAATTGGGTTACTTGCTATACAAGTTCTGAATAGTCCCATCCAGTCTCTACATGAGAACAGGAAACTCATCCTCAATTCTGAGAGCCCCTTTCTTCTAACTAAATAAGAGGCTATATTTATGAAGCACCTATTACATGCCATCCATGTCACAGACATTACATTTTGTTGTTACCAGTCCTGTAGGGTAGGTTTTATTATTCCTATTTTACCCACTTCTGCTGTGACCCATCCTCTTACTGGGGACAAAAATCACAGGCAGCCTGGAACAGAACATGAAAAATACTATGGCTGATAAACGTTAGCTGCTCTAACAAGTCCTGGGCAGGCTGTACCACAGGCTAGAAGCTTTCCTTCTTTCTCAAAACATGAAGCCCACAAATTAGAGGGCACCCGGTCCTGACCTCCACATCAGCATCCGCTTTCCTGGACTCTTTTCTTTAATAAGCAGACTACTTTTCCTGAGGAGAGCGCTCTTCGAATCCTACACAGAAGCTAAGTCTGGCATGTTCTATGAGCACTTAAGACTCGGCAATCCAGGGACTGATGGGGTGGGGAGGGGGCGTGGAGGATGATAAGTGAGAACTCACTGAAAGTTTAGCAGGGCTTCGCAGCAAGAACTCAACTGAAATAATATGACTCGTGGTTCTGAGTATTTGTTTAAAAGTTTGACACATTCCAGCTAGGATAGAGAGGGTCAAAAGAGACTACTGTTTCTGCCGTAACAATAAGACCAAGCCAAGTATACTACAAAATCATAGTTTTTAGGAACACATTAGAGAGATGACATAAAGAAACCCAAATGAGCTAAACTCCAGAAAGTGGCAGACTCTTCCTGGGGGTGAAATGAAAGATCCACTACAGACAGAGAAAAGAGAAACCAGCTGACCTTGTAATGAATTGTTACCATCTAGGTGTAGCTTGCAGTAGTGGATCAGAATTCCAAGGGTCCCAGTTACAGGCTAAGTCTGACCTCACAAACCAAGTTTTTGCCACATCTTCACCAAGTGCACGAGGATGGTATTCCAAAGGCTTGGAGTGAGACAGGAGAGCTGAGAGAGCTCCCTCCGAGATACATGGAGACTTGCCTAGTCCAAGCTAGGGACCTACCAACTGCTAAGGAAAATTGAGGACACTCCTTCTGGGTCACTATTGGACTTCACAGAGTGCTCAGCAGTGGCCTTCCAAAAATGGGGACAAGCGAAATTGCTGAGACAACTCCCTCACAGACCCTGCAGGCCTCACCCAATGCACTTCTGTGGCTATGAGAACACTGAGGGCAGGGCAGCAGGATCTCTCAAGGAGCAGAGCCCAAAAGCAGAAGAGATGAGGGAATACAGATTAAACGCAACAAGTAAACTAAAATAAAATGATTACCTATAATACACATGTCTCTTTAAAAAACTACTGACATCCAAGATAAAAATAATAATAACAATGTATTATGGGGTTTAGAGCATAGTTAAAACTAAAGTATATAACCAAAGGACAAAGGTTGAGAAAGGGTAAGCCGGACCCAACAAATTGCATTATATTGTTGTAAAGTTCTTCTATTGCTTGTGAAGAAGCATAATGTTATTTGAAGTTAGATTGTTATAAGGTAAAGATGAATACTGTACCATCCAGAGCACAAATTCTCCATCAGGGGCAATGTTCCCCTTCCGCCCACCGGGGGGACATTTGGCAATGTCTGGAGACATTCTTGGTTGTCACAACTGGAGGAAGGGCATGCTACTGGCATCTAGTGAGCAGAGACCAGGCCTCCTGCTCAACATTCTACAATGTACAGGACAAACCCCCACCACAAAGAATTATATGGCAATAGTCCCAAGGTTGAAAAACTCTGCTCTGAAGCAATCGCTAAAAAAAGTAACACAATGAGCTATAGGGAAAATATGACAGTGGCAATAAAATGAAATGCTTAAAAAACACTGAATTCACCCAAAAGAAATAGGGAAAGGAGAAACAAAGAGACAAAGACTAACTAGCAAGACTTCAGCCTTAAATTAACTATATCGGTGATTACGTTAAATGTAAATAAATGTAACACACCAATTTTATAAAAGGCACTGATAATCAGACTGGATAAAAAAACAAAATCCGATCATATGTTATTTTTAAGAAATATGCTTTAAATATAATGACACAGAAAGGTTAAAAGCAAAGGGTGAAAAAAAATACACCTTGCCAACACTACACATAAGATAGCTGATGTGATTATATAAAAAATAGAAAAGTAAATTTCAACATAAGAAATATGACTATGTACAAACAAGGACATTTCACAAAACTCAAAGGTTAATTCATCAAGAAGACGTAACTTTAAATGTATATGCACATAATAGCAGGGCTTCAAAATACATAAAGAAAAATTAACTGAAAGGGAAAATAGACCAATTCACAATCACAGTTGAAGATTTTAATGTTCTCTCAGTAAGTTAAGGAGCATGTAAACCAAAAAAGAAATTAAGGATATAAAAGATTTGAACAATACTACCAACAAATTAATCTAATTGATACTTACAAAACACTGTACCCCCCAACTGCAGAATATATATTCTTTTTAACTTTCACTCGGCTTTAATTATAATTATGCATTTTAAATTCAAACAGGTGACCAAAGCTAAGACTTTCATTCCGAATAATTTAATTATAAGGCTCGTTAACTGAAAAAAAAAAATCTCTACTACAAATATTTAGTTTGCTATGAATTCCTAGAAAAAGATTTAGCAAGTAATCTATGGATTAACAGGTTGTGACTCTCCAGGGTCATGTGACATGACTGAATAGAAATGGCTTGAATCCTAAGGATACATTAATCTAGATTTGATGTTGGTTCAGAATCTATTTGCAAAATTCTAAATAAATATAATCCATCTTGATCTGAATGTTTTCTTTCCATGTCCATAAAATGAAGAGCTTTTCCTGACCACGCATATACAGCAGACAAGTAAATCTTGCGGCACTATCCTTCAAAATGAAGACGCTAATCAATGACATCAATAGCTTCATTAGTATTCATCAACCCCGGGATGCTGGTAAGATTGTCAGGTTTTAACCAAATAGTTTCCCAGCAAATATTTTCCCATATGTTTTGGAATTTTCCTTTGCATCTGAGCATCTTCACCTAACAGCTCCGTTACACCAACAGCCATTATTCCGACCACCCATGAACAATTTCCAAGTCCCGACACAAAAGAACCAGACTATACATTCTTTTTACGTGTATAAGAAATATTCACCAGCATTGACCATATGCTGAACCATAAAATAAATCTCAATGAATTACAAAGGGCTGAAATCATACAGAGTATGTTCTCTGGCCACATCTGCATTAAATAAGAAATCAATAACAATAAGACGTCTAAAAAATTCTCCAAATATTTGGAAATTAAGTAGTGTAGTCCTAAATAGCTTTTTAAAAATCACATGAAAAATCAGAAAATATTTTAAATTAAATGATAATGAAAACATGATGTTATCAGATGTGTGGAATGCAGTTAAAGTATGAAAAGAAATAGACTTACATGCCTGTATTAGAAAAGAAGTAAGGTATAAATCAATAATCTAATCTTGAACATTAAAAAAACTAGAAAAACAAGATCAAACTAATAGGTAGAATAAAATGAAAAATAAGAGCAGAATCGATGAAATAGAAAGTGGACAAAAAACAGAAATTTTTAAAAGTTAAAAGCTGGTTTCTGACAACTTTATGCTAGTAATTTGAAAACTAAGATAAATGGACAAATTTACTTAAAAAATAAAAACTTTACCAAAACTAAACAAGATTAGACGATTAAATTCCCCCATATCCATTTTTTTTAAAATTCGGTTCACAATTTTAAAATACTTCCAACAAAGAAAACTCCAGGTCCAGATAGTTTCACCAGTGAATTATATCAACTATTTAAGGGAGACATAATGCCAAATTTATACAAACTATTTTAGAAAACAGAATGTAGCAAAATACTTTCCAACTCATTTTTCAAGGCCAGCATTATCTGATATCAAAACCAGACAAAAACATAACAATGAAATTACTCATAATCATACATGTAAAAATCCTTAACAAGACACCAACAATATGTAATTCAAGTATATATAAAAAGGATAACACATCATAACTACATGAGGTTTATCCCAAAAAGGCTTGGATTAATATTAGTGAGTCAATCAATTAAATTAACTAACTAAATTCACATAATAAGAGAGAAAAATCATGTGATGAGAAATAGATGAGAAAAGTATTTGACAAAATTCCATACCAATTCATTAAGGGGGAAAAAAAATAGAAGTGAGGAAAAATGAAACTTCCTCAATCTGATCAAGAGAATCTGCAAAAAAACTTACTGCTAACATAATATTAAATTATGAAACTTTGAATGTGTTCCCTAAGATCAAGCATAAGGCAAAGATGTCTGTTCCCACCACTTTCATTCAACATTTTATTGGAGATCCTGGTTAGTACAATAAGGCAAGAAAAAGAAATAAAGGGCATACAATTAGAAAGTAGCAAAACTGTAGTCATACAGAGGAGACTCACTCGGTGTGTAGAAAACCCTACGGATCTAAAACATATATTAAGTTTATTTGGTAATTATTCAGAATATAAGATGAATATATGAAAATTAGTTATAGTTCCATGTATTAGCAACAAGAAAATTAAATTCTAAAAACTAATGCCATTTACAATAACAATCTTTAAAAATCAATTATCTAGGAATGAATCTAATGAAAAATGTGCACCTCCACATTGAAAGCTATAAAGCACTGCCTAGAACAACGAAAGACTTAAACATGTTGAGATAAACATCAGTCTCATGGATTCAAAAAGGCAATAGTGTTAGGTATCTATACCTCCAAACTGATCTATAAATATAAAGATATCCCAATCAAATCCTGACAAGTTGATTCTAAAATGCATATGGAAGACAAACGCCCTAGAATGGCCAAAACAATGTTAAAAATCAAAAGCAATGTTGGAAGATTTATGCTATCTGATTTCAAGGCTCACTAAAAAGCTACTGTCATCAAAACAGTGTGATACTGGCATTAGATAAGCAAATAGATAAATGGAACAAAATAGACTTCAGAAATAGACCCACACATATAGTGTCAATTGATTTTTTTTTTTTTTTGATTTTTTTTTACCAAATCAATGAGAAAAGTTTTTTCAACAAATGGTGCTGACACACTGGCTATCTATGTGGGGGGGAAATGAATATATAAAGAACCCTTACAAATTAATAATACAAAACAACCCAATTTAAATGGGCAAAAGCTTGAATATATAGTTCATAAAAGTAAATATACAAATGGCCAATAAACACCAAAAAAGAAACTCGACATTATTAGTCATCAGAAAAATACAAATTAAAATCACAAGACCCTGGGCTGGCCCAATGGCTCAGGCGGTTGGAACTCCGTGCTCCTAACGTCAAAGGCTGCTGGTTCGGTTCCCACATGGGCCAATGCCAGATGGCTCAGTTGGTTGAAGTCCGGGCTCTCAACCACAAGGTTGCCAGTTTGATTCCTTGACTCCCTTAAGGGATGGTAGGCTCCACCCCCTGCAACTAAGACAGAACACAGCTTCTTGAGCTGAGCTGCCACTGAGTTCCCGGATGGCTCAGTTGGTTGGAGCGCGTCCTCTCAACCACAAGGTTGCCGGTTCAACTCCCACAAGGGATGGTGGGCTGCGCCCCCTGCAACTAGCAATGGCAACTGGACCTGGAGCTGAGCTGTGCCCTCCACAACTAAGATTGAAAGGACAACTTTACTTGGAAAAGTCCCGGAAGTACACTCTGTTCCCCAATAAAGTCCTGTTCCCCTCCACCAATAAAATAAATCACTCAATCAATAAATAAAATAAAATAATAAAATCACAAGACCCTCAAAATACTGCTCACAAAAACCAATTTAAAATGGATCACAGACTTAAATCTAAAACAGAAAACTACAAAACTCCTAAAAGATAACAGAGGAGAAAACATAGATGACCTTGGGTATTGTGAGGCCTTTTTAGGTATAACACCAAAGACACAATCAATGAAAGAAATAATTGATAAGCTACCTTTCACTAAAATGAAAACTTCTGCTCTCTGCAAAAAAACAACATCAAGCGCATAAGAAAACAAGCCACAAGCCGGGAGAAAATATCTGCCAAGACACATCTGATAAAGTACTATTATGCAAAATATATAAAATAACTCAACAATAGGAAAACAAACAACTTAAAAAATGGTCCAAAGATCTTAACAGTACCTCACCAAAGATACACAGATGGTAAATAAGCATAAGAAAAGATGCCCCACATCACACGTGTCATCAAGGAAATGAAAACTGAAACGACAATGAGATACTACCACCAACCTATTAGAATGGCCACAATCCAGAACATTGAAAATACCCAAGGCTGGCAAGGATGTGGAGCCACGACAGGAACTCTCACACATTGCTGGCGGGAATGCACAATGGCACAGCCATTTGCGAAGGCAGTTTGGTGGTTGCTTACAAAACTCAACATATTCTTACCATATGACCCAGAAATCACACTCTTTGGTAGTATTTATACAAAGGAGTTGAAAACTCAGGCCACACAAAACCAGCACACAGATGTTTATGGCAGCTTTATTCCTAATTGCCAAAGCAACCAAGGTGTCCTTCAGTAGGGGAATAAATAAACAAACTGTGGTACACCCAGACAATGGAATAGTATTCAGTACGAAAAAGAAATGAGCTATGCAACCATGAAAAGGCATGGAGGAACTTTAAATGTATATTACTAGTGAAAGAAACCAATGTGAAAAAGCTACATGCTCTATGATTCCAGTATATGACATTCTGGAGACAGCATAAAGATTAGGGGTTACCAGGGATGGGGGTGCAGGAGAGATGAATAGGCAGAGCACAGAGGATTTTTATGGCAGTGAAAATACTCTGGATGATGTAATAATGATGGATATGTGTCATCATACACTTGTCCAAATCCACAGAATGTCCAACATCAAGAACAAGTCCTAAGGTAAACGATGGATTATATGATGTGTCCACGTAGGTTAATCCGGGGGGGGGGGGGGGGGGGAGTACCAGGCTGTCCTTTCAGGTTGTTATGGAGGCTTCTTTACAGAGGCATGATTGATGAAATCACTGGCCACTGGCAACCTATAAGCCTCTAGTTCCTATCCCCTCCCTACAGGTAGGGGGGTGGGACTGAAAGTTCCAACCCTCTAAGCACATGGTTGGTGCTCTTAGAAATCAGCCCCCATCCTTAGGTGCTTTCCAAAAAAAATCACCTCATTAACATAAACTCAGGAGTGGTTGAAAGCGGTTTGTTATGAGTATCAAGACACCTCTATTGCTCTTACCACTTAGGAAATTCCAAGGCTTTTAAGGAGTTACGTGCCAGAAATGGGGACAAGGACCAAATATATATTTCGTATTATGAATGACAGTATCACAGGGGAGTTTAGGGGTTCCACGAACTCCCTGAAATTGTATGCAGAATAGTGTGTGTGTGTGTGTGTGTGTGTGTGTGTGTGTGTGTGTGTGATGCTTGGGTTGGGGAGGGTATGTGGCATCCTTGGATTTCATCAGATTTCCAGAGTCTTGTGACCTTTTTGAAGGAGGTTTAGAATAAATAATCTAGTCTCTAAAATCTCTCCCACGGACATTTTCCATGACTTCCACCCTTTCCTATATTCCAGCGACTCTCATGCTATGTAATCTTGGATAAATTACTTAATCCCTACAATGAGAGATAATAAAATCTATCACACAGGATTGTTGTAAGGACTGAGTAACATAATTACATAAGGAACGGAACGTAGTATACCTGCTATGCAATAAACCAGGGGGCAGCTAATTTTTTCTGTAAAGGGCCCAACAGCCCACACGGTTCCTGGAAGAAACATTCTTGCACGCCTTTGCCTCCTACCACTGAACAATTCCGACTCCAAAATCTCTCTTCACTTCTCGTTCCCAGGATCTCTAACTGCCTCACTTGAATGTTCTTTTGAAACACAACACATCAAGGATGGAGATAATCATTTGTCTTATCACAGAATAGCTCTCACCAAATCTAAAAGTCCAACTTGTTTGACATTCCCCAGACATGTCAACATCCCCACGCTTTTTTGCTTCTTAGGCAACCCCCTCCGCTTCCCTTCCACCATCCACTGCTCAAACAGTTGTTGAAACTCTTACTTATCCTTCAAGACCCAGGTCAAATATCAACACTTCTCAATGGTGTTTCCCAACTTCCACCTCACTACCAGTAGCAGCAACCTTGAGGGAAGGATTGTGACTTTTGTCCATGTATGTTGTACATTCCTTGATGGTATGTGTTATTGTTGTTTGTGCACGTATGTCATGCAGGGTGTCATGCGGGGTCTCTAGTCCCATTCCCGCACAAGAACGCAGGATACGGTGAGGCCAAAAAGGAACACCCACAGAGCCATAGATAGGGGAGTCATACCACCATATTCTCGCTGGCAGCTGGGTTGGAGACACAGGGAGCAGGAGCCACACAATCCGCAGCCTTCTGCTTCTCTGCCAACCAACCTCACTTGCTAACTGTAACCCACCGCTTGCCAGCCATCATTCCCTGCTAGCGTAGCCATGGCAGTTATATCAGTGGCCAATGCACTGATTACAGGTGACAGCCAACTAGCCACAGCTGACGGCCATCCGATCACAGTTGATGGCCATTTACTACCCAAGCCAGCACTTTTCCACGTGAGGCCAAGAGCCTGGAAACTGCACTCCTGGCTCTGTCGCCACATTCCACCACTCCAGGGTCTCGCCTCACAATCTACCCGAAAAGCGTCTTCCGCGAGGGGCCCTGTGCGAGGAGCCTGGAGGTGAATGCAATATTCTGGACACAGCCAGGCTCTCTGGGTACAAACAGGGTTTCTCAAGGCACCGCCAGTCCTTCTGGGCACAGCCAGACTTCCTGGGCTTCTTAGGGTATCAGCAGTCTCCCCGGACACAGCCAGGATTTCTCAGGGCACTGCCTCTCTCTCTGAGAACAGCCAGACTTCCTGGACATAGCCAGAGTTTCTCAGTGCACTGCCAGTCTTTCTGGGGACAGCCAGTCTTTCTGTGCAACAGCCAGACTTCCTGGGCACAGCCAGTCTTTCTGGGCAACAGGCAGACTTCCTGGGCACAGCCAGTCTTTCTCAGGGTACCACCAGTCTTTCTGGGCACAGCCAGACTTCCTGGGCTTCTTAGGGTACCACCAGTCTCCCTGGGCACACAAAGGGCCTCTCAGGGCACTGCCACTCTCTCTGGGGACTGCCAGTCTTTCTGGGCACAACCAGTCTTTCTGGGCAACAGCCAGACTTCCTGGGCAACAGCCAGGGTGCTTACATATTCTCGATGGCAGCCGGTCGAGACACAGGAAGCAAACATCCACCGGTTCCACTGCATGGTGGTACGTTCCCAAAGAAACAGTCAAATGGTCTGTCAAATCAGGGATGGAAGGCAATTCCCCATAGTCCACAGTCATTCGCCAGGGCTGTGCACCAGCCCCACAACGTGTGCCCTCTCCACAAGGCGAGGGCTCCAAGTCTTCCCCAACCTGGGGTTTAGGGTCTCAGCAAGCAATGCCCAGCCCACACGGCCGCAATGACCTTCACTTTCTCCGGCCTATGCTGGTTGGAGAACCATCCACATCTTCCCACCCCTCCACGGGGGTCCAGCTCTCCAGCAGTTGCACGGCTTTTCCTGTGCTGGTCGGAAACTTGCTCGCTGTGCCAGTTGTCCGAGTGGCTGATGGCCCCGGAGTAAGATGTCCACAACTCTAGGAGCCCACGGCAGCTGTGGACCACCAAAAGGAAGGTGACGCCTTCTATAGCCAAGAGGGTGGTGTGCCATCGGAGGCTAGAATCTCCCAGGCAGACGGCAACTCCTGTTCCTGGTGCCACTCCTCACGGGCCTCCCGAAACTGAGCTTTCACACATATAAACTGCTCCATTACCTTTCGGAGAGTTTCGGCCGACACCACACCCTGCTCGCTGTGCCATGTGTCATGCAGGGTGTCATGTGGGGTCTCTAGTCCCGCTCCCGCACAAGAACGTAGGACATGATGAGGCCAAAAAGGAACACCCACAGAGCCATAGATAGGGGAGTCATATCACCATATTCTCGCTGGCGGCTGGGTTGGAGACACAGGGAGCAGGAGCCACACAATCCGCAGCCTTCCGCTTCTCTGCCAACTTGCTAACTGCAATCCAACGCTTGCCAGCCATCATTCCCTGCTAGCGTAGCCATGGCAGTTATATCAGTGGCCAATGCACTGATTACAGCTGACGGCCAACTAGCCCCAGTTGATGGCCATTTACTACCCGAGCCAGCACTTTTCCACGTGAGGCCGAGAGCCTGGAAACTGTACTCCTGGCTCTGTCGCCACACTCCACCCCTCCAGGGTCTCGCCTCACAATCTACCCGAAAAGCGTCTTCCGCGAGGGGCCCTGTGCGAGGAGCCTGGAGGTGAATGCAATGTTCTGGACACAGCCAGGCTCTCTGGGTACAGACAGGGTTTCTCAAGGCACCACCAGTCCTTCTGGGAACAGCCATACTTCCTGGGCTTCTTAGGGTATCAGCAGTCTCCCTGGGCACAGCCAGGGCCTCTCAGGGCACTGCCTCTCTCTCTGGGCACAGCCAGACTTCCTGGACATAGCCAGGGTTTCTCAGGGTACCACCAGTCTCCCTGGGCACACAAAGGGCCTCTCAGGGCACTGCCAGTCTTTCTGGGCACAACCAGTCTTTCTGGGCAACAGCCAGACTTCCTGGGCAACAGCCAGGGTGCTTACATATTCTCGATGGCAGCCAGTCAAGACACAGGAAGCAAACATCCACCGGTTCCACTGCATGGTGGTACGTTCCCAAAGAAACAGTCAAATGGTCTGTCAAATCAGGGATGGAAGGCAATTCCCCATAGTCCACAGTCATTCGCCAGGGCTGTGCACCAGCCTCACAACGTGTGCCCTCTCCGCAGGGTGAGGGCTCCAAGTCCTCCCCAACCTGGGGTTGAGGGTCTCAGCAAGCACTGCCCAGCCCACAAGGCCGCAATGAGCTTCGCTTTCTCCGGCCTATGCTGGTTGGAGAACCATCCACATCTTCCCACCCCTCCACGGGGGTCCAGCTCTCCAGCAGTTGCACGGCTTTTCCTGTGCTGGTCGGAAACTTGCTCGTTGTGCCAGTTGTCCGAGTGGCTGATGGCCCCGGAGTAAGATGTCCACAACTCTAGGAGCCCACGGCAGCAGCGGACCACCAAAAGGAAGGCGACGCCTTCTATAGCCAAGAGGGTGGTGTGCCATCGGAGGCTAGAATCTCCCAGGCAGACGGCACCTCCTGTTCCCGGTGCCACTCCTCACGGGCCTCCCGAAGCTGAGCTTTCACACATATAAACTGCTCCATTACCTTTCGGAGAGTTTCGGCCGACAACACACCCTGCTTGCTGTGCCATGTGTCATGCAGGGTGTCATGTGGGGTCTCTAGTCCTGCTCCCGCACAAGAACGCAGGATATGGTGAGGCCAAAAAGGAACACCCACAGAGCCATAGATAGGGGAGTCATATCACCATATTCTCGCTGGCGGCTGGGTTGGAGACACAAGGAGCAGGAGCCACACAATCCGCAGCCTTCTGCTTCTCTGCCAACCAACCTCACTTGCCAACTGCAATGCACCGCTTGCCAGCCATCATTCGCTGCTAGGGTAGCCATGGCAGTTGTATCAGTGGCCAATGCACTGATTACAGCCGACGCCCACCTAGCCACAGCTGATGGCCATCCGATCACAGTTGATGGCCATTTACTACCCTAGTGAGCACCTTTCCACGTGAGGCCGAGAGCCTGGAAACTGTACTCCTGGCTCTGTCCCCACACTCCACCCCTCCAGGGTCTCGCCTCACAATCTATGCGACAAGTGTCTTCCGCAAGGGGCCCTGTGCGAGGAGCCTGGAGGTGAACACAAAATCCTGCGTTCCTGTCTGGGGAGCGGGACTAGAGACCCCGCATGACACCCTGCATGACAACGTATCAACCTCCCTCACTAGAACATGAGCTCCTTGAGGGCAGTATTTTTTAAAGTCAACATTAATGCAGAAATTAATCTAAATTAATGAAAACATAATATGACAAGGCCAGTGCTACAGAGAGGCAATTGAGATAAGTCATGCCAAGTTCTAGGTCAGATCCTGTCTTTATTTAAATTTTTTTTTCACGCATTTTTTTTTTTTTTTTGCATTAATGTGAAATTTTTAAATATTGCATGAAAATATTAGTTACTTTGATGACTGAGTTTGTTGGGTAACCCTCTAAATTTGCACCCAAGGTAAGAGCCTCATTCTCCTCATCTGTGTCCTGGCCCTAAATTAACAACCAGCAGCTCTGAGGTTCTCTGATTCCAAAGCCATACTGCTTCTAAAAGTCACAAAGACCAGGCAGTATTCAACCTCCCAAGGAGCTCATAGTCTGGTGGCAGATTGTGACAAGGAGGTGGACAGTTACAAGAAAAGTGACATCCACACCAAGGGTATGACTACAAGGAACAGTGTACAGAACAGTGAGTAGCTAACCTGCCTTGGGCCCATCAGGGAAGACTTCACAAAGGAGGAAAGGCTGGAACTTAAGGGATTTCCCTGATAAGGATTATCCCACTCCACTGAGAAGACAGCAGCAGCTACAGTAACTTTGGGACAATTTTTCATCTCTCCACCAACTGTATTATAATGATCCCTTCCTTCTTTGTGTTTCCCATTAGATGCTGAGCTCCTTAGGGATAAGGCTGAGAGACACACCGCAGATGGTCAGTAAGTAGGGGTGTATGTCTGAGGGAGTGGGCCAGTGAGTGAATGGCATTGCCTGTAATCCTGCAGCCTCCCCGCGCACACTGATGGAGCAGCAAGGCCCCAAGCATCAGGGCACTGCACAGGGATGTACGTGGACAAACAGGGGCAACCACAACAACCTCTGTCCCGAGAGGCATTCTGAGAGACTGTCAGTCCCCCAGGGCCTGGCCTGGGAGCTGGGTGCCTGGGCAAGTGCCCACACGAGGGCCCACACAATGCTGCCTGTGAGCACTGAATGGAATGTGCCTCTGGATGGTATGTGCTGTGAAGAGCCTCCAGTGTCCACTGGCCAGGCAGATGGCACTGGCCTGGGAAAAGCCTAGTTCTGTGTCCACAGCAATAAAAATACCATCTGCAGCCACGCTGGGCAGGGCTGGAGACACACCAAGGGAGGAGGTGGCAAGGGTGCGGACCGAATAAGAAGCCACTGTCAGATCAGACCACAGCAGAGGACAAATGCAGGAGCCACCATCTCTTCTTGAAGAAGGCAGCCCAATTCTGAAGAGAGTCTGATGCTCCATTAATAAACGTGTGACGTGTACAACTAGCCCACTTTCCTCATCTATTAAACGGTGATGAGGAGTCAGAGACTTAGGTATAAAAATGCCTCCCCCAGTGCTTCACACATTGTAGGTGCCCAGTAAGTATTAATTCTATTCTTGGACTGCCTTCTCAATCAGATAAAGAAAACATGGCTCCAATCTAATAATCACCGGGGCCTCCTCAGAGCTGAAAGTGATGGCTACCTGGGAAAACAGGGCCCAAACCACTTGTGCTTCTCTTTCGCTCAGTCCCAGGATAAGATCCAGCCTTGCCTTTTACCGACTGCTACCTTCTGCAGGTGACCAGAGCTCTCCACTCTGTTTCTTCCCCCGCACAGTGGGGAGAACATGAGTGGCAAGGTCTGATAGCTCTTTGAAAAGCATAAAATTCACTGCAAGTTGCTCATTCATTTACTGGTTGGGTCCACTCTTTCGAGCCTCCTGTGGGCCAGGTGCTGTGTGTCCATAGCTTACGTGGTGCTGCAAGGATTCTGTGAGGCAGAAACTGAGGCTCAAAGAGGTCAAGTGATGTTTAAGGCACCAAAGGTCATGAGGGGCAGAGCTAGAGTGGAAGCCCGGATGGATCTGGCAGGAAACCTCAGCATATTCCATGACAAGCAAGTAACTCGCATGTTGAACAAGGCAGCAAGCTCTGTTTTCATAACAGTAAAAAGCAATTAATGTTTGAAGCCCTGCCCCAGTGAGCCACAGAGGAGGTGATACGTGAGCCTGACCTTGGCAGTAGATGCTGTTGGTGCCCCCGGCCCAGCAACTCTTCACTTGGTTCACCTGCCCATCCCCCCAGAAGCTCTGTTAGCTGCCAAGGGCTCACCGCTACACCCTTTGCAGAGAATTTCCTGCAGAGACACAAGCCACCTGGTGGCCTGACAGGAGCAACCCTCAGTCAATACGGGACTGACTGGGAATAGAAAAGGCCTTCCTGCCCCCTGCCTCATGGTGCTCTTCCTGCTCCCGAGCTCCCTGTGTGATGCGGGGACGGGGAGGGTAAGACTTCCACTGAAAGCTGCTCTCGGATTGGCTTCATACCTGCCTTCTCCTGTTGCCCTGCTTCCTTACAGGTTTGCCTTCAGAGAGCTTCCCCTCACAAAGTATATGCACAACTATCCCCGTCTCAGACTCTGCTTCAAGGAACCTGACTCCAGACAGTCTCAGGAATGGTGGGGGATGTTCTAATTAAGAAAAAGGGAAGGACATTTCAGTACAAGGGAATGTCTTCAACAAAAAAACCATTAAGTCCCCACTTTGTGTTAGGCACAGCAGTATGCACTGAGAGAGAGAAATCAAAAACGCTCCCAGCTTCAAGGCGGAAGAGGGACTCACAGAGTTCTGTCAGGACAGAGGGGTGATGTGAGAAGTGTAATCAGGATTGCACATGAGAAAGATGCCCCTCGTCCTAGCAGGACCATGAGAGATTAACGGATTGAAAGAGACAGAGACGAGAGGCAGGGAGATTGGCTGTAACATGGTGTTATCATCCAAAAGACTTAATTACAGTTAGGACACATACTGGAAGGGAGAGGAGCATAACATCAGAGAAAAGCCCAGTGGTACCTAAAAATGTGACACTTGTCCACTTGTCCATAACACTTTTCAAAAATTAATGTAATCTGATGACTTTCCCCCTCTCCGATGGGTGTTTCTTCCAGGGCTCAGGGATAGAAATAATCCTAAATCCAATTCAACTGGGAGCCCCCCGAGTGCACGGCCCTGTGTTAGGCACCCACAGTCCGGTGGCTAAGACCATGGGACAGCTGCCTCGAGGATTCAAAGACAAGACACCAATAACCTTTTCCTTTTAATGTCAGGCCTGCCCTGGCCTCTTACTACTACCATGTTTCCCTGAAAATAAGACCTCAACAGAAAATAAGCCCTAGCATGATTTTTCAGGATGACATCTCCTGAACATAAGCCCTGAGGCATCTTTTGGAGCAAACCTTAATATAAGACCCAGTCTTATTTTCAGGAGGACACGGTATTTCTCATGTCATCCAGTGTGCCACCGATGAGCAGTTTACTTTGGGCAGGACCAGAGTCCTGATAATCCAGTGTTTTCATAAAGGCTGCTGCAGTTTGAAAAGACCACGGGCCCCAACATCAGAAAGACCTGGGATGAAATCTCAGCAATGCCTCTTGCTGGCTCTTTGCCCCAGGCATATACTTCAACCTCCCTGAGCCTCATTTTCTCACCCCAAAAAATGGAGAACTATAATATATATCTTTGAAAGTGTTCGAGAGAATTCAGTAGGATAAGAGAAATAAAGTGTTTAGGACAGTGCCTGGTAGGTGGCTCAACAAGTGGTATGAATTTTATTCTCATTATTTAAATCCTTCTTCAGTCATTCCCAAACATGGACCTGGCTTCCTCCTCTGGCCTTTCATCTCCTGATTGGCCAATCCCTGTGTCACTAAAAGGGCCACTGCTGAAAACAGATGTCATCACGTGCCATGAGAGCAGGTATGTGGTTTCAGAACAATTACTGGCTCAGGCGGGTCAAGTGGCATCTGAAAAATGCAGAGGAAACATGTATCGTGGCATAATACCCTGAGAAGTGAGCTTTTGTTCCCTCCACCACTTTACTTTCAAAACACGGAGGTGACATCTGTCCATGTTCCACATGCCTGGGATGCCAGAGAGACGCAGTCAATGGGTGGGGCCCCACATTGGAAGGGCCCAGTGTCTCAGCTGGGCCCTTCCAATGTGGGGCACCCAAAGGCCAGGAATGTGAGGAACATGAGGGCAATCACCTCCCCACTGCCCTGCCAGGTGCCTCCAACCCTGTTGCCTAGACAGACAGAAACTGAGAAGGCCATTACTGCAGCCCCCTAAGCCCATCGGGATTCTAAAAGCTGAGGCCTCAGCGTCCCTGCTAGGTTAGCGCAAAGGGAATGGAAACTGAAATCTCAGCTGAGTCATTCCCTCTGCCCCCGACGATCCTTAGGGTCGCTTTCACCACCATTTATGGAACAGGCCACCTGATGAAGTAGTGAGCTGCCCATTGACGGGGGAACACAAATAATTCCTGGCACATTAGTGAGAACACCACCACATTCTAACAAAGAATCTCTTTCTTCTCCAAGAACTGATATTTTATGACCTCGCGATACTGTGTGAGGAAAGTCACAGAAAGACTGAGAACCACACTAGTCAGTTCCACTGACTGTCATTCCAGCAAACTTGTCTTCAATACGCAGGGCAGGGTGGTTTGAGGCAAACATTTTGATGCAGGGTGGGTTGCTGAAAAACACTTCACATTCAGAGAACAAGCTCACATTCCCAAACGTTTGCTTATACCTGGGCAGGAATACCCAAATGGGTGCAAGGTGGTGTCAGGTGGCAGAAAGAGTGGGAGCTGCGAGTCATGGCTGTGTGACCTTAGCCTGTCTCTAGCCCTCTCTGGGCATCAGGTTTCTCTGCCATAAAATAAAACAACTAGACTAGATTACTTTAACCCAAACTTCCATCCCATGAGCCCATCTTCGCTGTTTTCCTTATCAACATACATATTATGACTTTTGTCATATCCACATGTCATCTGCACTGTTTATACATTTGGCTAAAATTGCCTTGCTTCCTCACTTTTTTCTTTCCTTGAAACTGATTTTAAAAGGAAACTTGACAGAGTTACCATGAATGGAAACCACAATCACTTGCCAGAACAGAAGGCAGCCATAAAAGTAAATACAATGAAAACAGAACAATGCTTTTAATTTTCTCTGGGAAATGTTGCCTTTTGAGGACTGGTTCTCCCAGGTCTGCTCTGTTTCTGTAGCAAGGAGATTACTAAGTGGTAAAGAGGTGCTAGGACCTTCCAGCACCCCTTTGAGAATTTCCCCTGATCAAAAAGATGGGGGAGGGGGGGAAGATAGGAAAGAGGAAAAAGATGGAAAGAGAACTTAAATGAGAATAACTTCTCACTACTGGATTTAATAGCTCAATAGTCCTGTGGTGTAGAAAACAATTGATAATTTCTAAGGCCCTCTCCCACACTGATATCCCACGTGGGCCCTACTGTGGAGAAAGCATGATCACAATTCACGAAATATTTGAGTTACAGATTATTCTGAGAGAAACAACTTACAACATCCAAACAAAACTGTAGTTAGAAACTTTCCTAATTAGAAGGACCTTGAATGAACGCGATAGAAATGATGTGTGATTTGCCTCGTCATCATTTATTCCAAATAAACTCTTCCAAATGACTTGACAGTGCCTAAAAAATCGTTCATCCTCCTGAGAGTAAATTAAAAATATCACTCCCCCAAAAATCTTTACACTATCAACTTGCTTAATGAAGCATTTTGTCAGGCAGTATGTAAAGATAAATTTAACCAGAGCTTATGTCATCAAATTTAACACAACTTCCAAATTAGTGAAGTACAGATGAATCATGGTATCAGAGAGATTACAAAAACAAAATGCCAATGGATGTTTTGCCTGTGCGTTCATGATGATGAATTTGCTGGATTCACACTGCAAAGCTTGCGTTTTAGGACTCTCCAAGGCACTTATTTCCTTGGATCCCCTTAAATATAATAATACTTTTATATCTGTCTTATTTAGACAGATATAAAATGAGGGAGGGCAAAGCCCCTCAAATATATCTTAATTATTTTGGAATAATTGATTCTGTCTAGCCTCTGGACTATGGCAGAATATTCCCTAACATTAGTTTTTTTCTTTGCTAAATTTTTGCCTTTTTGCTTTTACTAAATCTTTATGTGATCTTGGGCAAGTTTCCTTCTCTTTCTGGAATTAATTTCCCATATTTAAAAAAGGAAGGGGAGGATGTTGGCCTAGAGTAGGAGTCAGCAAACTCTTTCTGTAAATGGCCAGATAATAAATATTTTCAGCTTTATACACCATATGGTCTCTGTTGTAACTACTCAGTCAGTCTTTGTAGCAAGAAAGCAGCCACAGGCAATATATACAAAATGAGCATGGCTGTGTCCCAATAAAACTTTATTTACAAAAACAGGTGGAGGGCAAATTTGGCTACACACTAGAGGATTTCTAACTTCTAGTCCTGGTATTGTCTCTGTCTTGAAGGGAAGGAAGTTGCCCAGGATCTGTCATTTGACATGGCCAGGAATGAAACCTGGGTCTCTGAATTTTTTTTTTTTTTTTTTAAGATTTTATTGGGGAAGGGGAACAGGACTTTACTGGAGAACAGTGTGTACTTCCAGGTCTTTTTCCAAGCCAAGTTGTTGTCCTTTCAGTCTTAGTTGTGGAGGGCACAGCTCAGCTGGAGGTCCAGTTGCCATTGTTAGTTGCAGGGGGCACAGCCCACCATCCCTTGTGGGAGTCAAAGAATTGAACTGGCAACCTTGTGGTTGAGAGGACGTGCTCCAACCAACTGAGCTATCCGGGAGCTCAGCGGCAGCTCAGCTCAAGGTGCCGTGTTCAATCTTAGTTGCAGGGGGGGCACTGCCCACCATCCCTTGCGGGACTCGAGGAACTGAACTGGCAACCTTGTGGTTGAGAGCCCACTGGCCCATGTGGGAATCGAACCAGCAGCCTTCGGCGTTAGGAGCACGGAGCTCCAACCGCCTGAGACACTAGGTCAGCCCCAGGTCTCTGAATTTTAAGTTCAGGGATAATTCCTCTTTAGCAGCCTGTCTAATCAATCAAGAAACCTGTAGCTAAAACACAAAGCACCAAGTGCCTTCATAGAGAATAGGAAGAATTCCTGTTACTCTTTCAGGCATAATTACTTTAAAATTACTTTAGCAGTGTATTATTAGTTTCCATGATGAAGGCAGCCTTAAGTTTTCTCCATTGCCCAGAAATGTATCAGACAGGAGAAGAAAAATTCAAGAAGACTGGGCGGGGAGCAAGAGAGCTGATTTGGAAATTCATCAAAGTGCCACAGTGAAAAGGAAACTATTTCCTCTTCAACTCACATGTGCACAGCATTATATGGTTTATCACAAACACTTTCATATTTGTTATTTGATTTCATCTTCACAACATCTCGTGAGGTAGGATTCATGGCCTTGAGTTTATGGCTAAGGAAGTTGAATCTCTGAGTAACTACAGTCACTTAGTAACTGACAGCAGAGGCAGAAAACAATGGTCTAAGCCATGCCTGACACTCAGTCATTCATTTAGACACCAAATATTTGTCAGGCCATTGACAAGGCAGGGGACAGGCAGTTCTGAAAAAGCAATATTGCGCTCCCTTCATGGAGTTTACAGTCCAGTAGGAGACAATGAACTAAGGCACTGCGAACAGTGACAAGAAGAAAACAAATGTGGCGCAGTGGTCGAGGGCTGAGGGTGGGGAACTTCCTCAGGTACAGGGGTCAGAAGAGGCGTCTGAAGAAGAGTTTGTAGCTGAGCCTGGGAGGAGGAGAGAGGCCATGTAAAGAGGAGAACTTGGGTCGGTTAAGAACTGAAACAAGAGCCTTGAAGTCAAAGAGCTGGAATCCAAGGAGTTACTCCCTAACTGGGGGGCGAACCCCATTCATTTCTTGAGAGGCAGCCTGGCAGAATACAGAGGGAAAAAAACAAGAGCTTTAGAATTAGGCCCAGGGTCAAAAACCTGCGCTGGTCATGGAAAGCAAACGTCTCTGGACATCAGTTTTCTCCTCCACAACGGGGCTGATGTTGCCCGCCTGGTAAAGGTCTTTGGAAGATTCAGACAGTGCTGGGAAAATACCTAGCACGGTGCCTGGCTCGTAATAGGTACTCAGTAAAGAATGGTTCTTAACACAATTTCTTTTGAGATTCTACCGATACTAAGATGCTGTTCAATTAATTCTTGAAGCATCTCCAGGGAGGTTCACAAGAGCACCTTCATGGGGTAGGTGGGTAGAACTAAAGGTTAGAAAGGGAAGTAAAAAGGGGGGGAAATGATATAATTCATTAAACAACAACATCTCTATGAAGCCTAACTTTTGTTATCTGAGGGAAAATGCTTTCCATTCTGGTCTGTCTGTTCGGTTCTGCTCTGTTCTACTCTACTCTACCCTACACACACCCCCACCTGTCCTATCCTGTTCCTTAACATCTGAAGTCCCTAAAATGACGTGCTCACCAAGTGTCTGCTATCCTTAAGGAGAAGCAGCCTGATGAGACGCCAAAATTGTGGATTTTGACTCAGGCCGATTCGTGTTTGAATTTGGACTCTGCCACCTCCCGTTTGTTTGACCTCCAATCTGGTAATTTCAGGTCTCTGAGCCTTACACACCTTGTTTGTAGACTGGGTAAAATAGCACGGGATCCCCTGGGAGAGAAGGTGCTTGGCTTATGTGACTGACTAGGGTCATCTGATGGGGACAAATGGAGCCGGGAGCCTTCGGGGCAGGGAGCCCTCCTTGCCAACCCAGGTGGCTGCCGCATTCAGTGTGAATAGAACTGAGGCCCCCTCCACCAGGAATCTCAGCTTATGAGGACCTGGAGAACAGAACTGGATCTCTGATATTTCATCGGAATGATGCTGAGAGGTCAGGTAAACTGTAGTCTGTGGAATCACCCAGACCTCGGTTCTAATCCTGACCCCACTATTTATGACCAATGTGACCTTGAGCAAGGGCATAATTTTTCTCCATCTGTAAAACAGGACTGTGAGGATAATGAAAGTACTCACTTAATACAACACGGGCAGAGAACAGGCATAGAGTTAAAATGTTTACAAGTCCCCTTTTATCTCTCCGATCCTTACACCGGTCCAGGCTTACTGAGCACTTGCTGGAGACCAGGCCCTGTGCTTACTGCCTCCCAGGACAGCCTCATTACCCTCCCCTACAACTATCTGTGAGGTAGGCACCATGCTCATCGTCTGGTTTTCCGGCAAGGTAACTGAGTCGTTAAGTGGTTAAGTAACTTGCTTCTGGCATTAAATCCAGTAAAAAGAGGAGAGGGCCTGGACTCCAGCAGCCTGACTGCATCCCTGAAAGGTGTTGGTAATTCTATCCTGCAGACAATGGACCTGGGGCTCCAAGTTGTGGAACGTCACAGGGGAAGTGAATCTTCACCTAGACGTCCCTCTGGACCCCCATCCGTGACCACCTGGGAAAGCTGCACACCAGTGCTACTCAAAGTGGCATCCTCCCCCCAGCAGCACCAACACCACCTGGGGGCTGATCAGAAATCACACGCTTAGGTCCCACCCAGACTTACTGAGTCAGAATCTCTGGCCTCAGGGCCCAGGAATTGGTGTTGACAAGTCCTCCAGGGGATTCTGGTGCTCACCAAACACCGACTTTCTGCTGCATACAGCACCTCTGTGCAAACAGTGGCAACCCCCACTACCAGCCAACCAGAGACTGGGGAAACTAGACATGGAAAAGGAATGCACCTTCCTCCAAGGATGCAGAGGCCACCATGAAATGGGGACTTGAACCCAGAGAGCTTCACTTCAGGTGCCATTCCCACAACGAGGAATTCAACCATCCTTCCCAGTGAGAAGGGATAGAGGCTGAAACAAACAGGCAAATTAACAGAACGCTCTATGGCAAAGCCAATTCTGCCTTGGGAACCTTTGAGCCTTATTTTGCTCAGCCTCACTATACCCTCAGTTCATTAGGGGAATTCTATCTCTGGTCAATTAGTGAATCTAAACTTTCCAACAAACCAGGGCTTGCTTTTCTCTTTGTGGTTCTTTATTGTTCATTGCGTGCATTCTCACAGTAGATATTGAAACCAAAAGTACTCTTCTCAGTTTCCATCTTGGCAGACCTTTTGCTTTGGAGTTGGTTGATTGCCTTGGGACTGATGCTGCAAAGTATGGATTACAGATGCTTGAAGAATATTTATTAACTCCAAGGGAGAAAAAAGTTGTGAAATAAAGTAGTTATTTAAATCCAATTCTACTACTAATAATGTCTTGCCTTGTTTTTCTTAAATCAACCTTAAATGTGTGGTCAAAAAATATGTGACTTCACTTGATTTTGAAAACATCTTAACATTACAAAGCAATGGCCCATAATCTCAGCACACTAATGTAATTATTTTAATTTCTGCCCATTCCGTTTCAGGCTTTGCTTTCATATTCATATACAATTTTGCATGGTTGTAATTACACCGTAGAAGCGATATTCAAGTCTTGCTTTTTTCCTGGTTAAAGTTTCAGCATAAGTGAGTTTTATGCATTATCTTCCTGATGATCATTTTAAATTTCTGGATAATGGACTCATGAGTTGGCAGGCCACTTAAGCATGCCACAATGAGTACTTACTGAACTCCTACTGTGTGCCAGATGCAATTCCAGACCCCCAGGAATCTAGCAATGAAGGCAGTCCCTGTTCTCAAGACTGCAGCAGGTACCACTCCAGGCGATGCTACTTTTGCCCTTGTCTATGTGAATGACACCCCTGGAGCTCAGTGCACACACCGGCTGCGAGGCTCCCACAGGGGAGCTGCTTCTTTGGTGCAGATGCCTTGAGCTCCTTTAGGGGCCAGGTGAATGGAACCATGGCCCAGGAGCAGGCCTAGGGACACACATGTCTTCATGGCTGTTGCTACATATTACCTACCATACTGTTCTCTTAAGGCGTCATACCAATTTTCACTGCTCGTACAGACAGCAAATGTGTCATTTTCAACAGAAACTCATCAGCTTTGAGTGTTAACATTTTTTTTTTTTTTCAAACATTTGCCAATTCAGTTAGTTCACATTGGTCTCTGAGAGAAGCTATGGATTTAAAGATGCATGCTCCCTGGCGATCTCATTCACAGAGCCAGTAAATGGCAGGCAGGATTAAAACCCAGGCAGGCTCTGTTCTGAGGTGTGGGCTCTTTCCTCCATACTCTTGCTGCCGTCAGTATCCAATGCCTCACAGATGTCAGAAAACAGTTCTCCTGCTAGCTTGGCCACTTACTTCCCTGAGAATACTCATAACCATTGCCTTCTTGTGACATGTTGTCCTGCTTAGAAAACAGAAGCTGTCCCGACGTCACAGGACTATAAAAGGGAGGCTCAGGGCTCCAAAGCCAAGCAGCAGAGCTGGCGTCTTTGATGAGTCCCTGCGTTGCTCACCAGGACAGCGTGTTCCAAGGCATGATGTGTACCGAGAGAAAGCCCCGAGGTGGCTGCGAGGGCGAGGTCGCTGCAAGGCCCGTAAATCACAGTCACTTGGGTTTACTGCGTCTCTGTCTGCTCTGCACAACCGGAATTCACACATGTCAGGTGAGTCGGAGCCGTGGGCTTGTGAGCACGGCCTCTGGCTTTGCACATGGACTATGTCTGAGATGGAAAGGTCTTAGGAAATACTCAGCCCAATCCTCTTATTTTATCCACGAAGACACTGAGACCCACGGTGCGAGCCCCACGCCCACTCTGAACCTCAGTCTCCCCACCTGGGGGCAGCTTGGGCTCGCTCCTCCCTGAAGGTCTTCCTAATCTAACCACCCGTGAGCCTAAGAGGCCCCGTCAAGGCTCAGACCCAGCTCTTCTGACTGCAAGTGCACGGTGAGAGCTCAGGGAACACAACCAGAGACCATCAACAAAGCTGGAACTGAGAATGCTTCTCCTAAGACAGAAAAGAGAGGGAGCCACGGCACGTTTGGGGCCAAAGATGGAACTCCTTGGTTATGTAAAAGGTAATGGATCAAGACAGGTTTCACAACCCTTCCCACAAATAGTCCAAACCTTCAGACCAAGACACAAGGTGTCAGCCAGTGGTGTTACGTGTACACAGAACAAAATGAAGACTAAGCTTTAGGTACCCAACCCACAGGGCTGGTTCCCCAAATGGAGATCAGCAGAAACGGACAAAATGGAGTCAGCTTTTTACTAGCCGGCCACACTGTCTTAATTTTAAAGACAATAGTTTGAATAGAAAAGGAATACAAGAGCAGGCCATTTATCAACTCTGAAATAATAAATTAAGGTAAAGGTGCAGAGATTGAATTGCACAGACTAGTTTCCAATACAGAGATGAGGGGGGAAATCAATCATGGAGCTCCCACGCCTCCTAGTGACAGAGCGGGGTTACTGCAGGGGAGGATCCATCACCCACTTGGAGCCATTAGCCCTGTCCGCGATTCACTGTGACATGGTCAGTGGACATCAGCTGAAAGCCCTCCATGTACCAGTTCTGGGATGTGTGCCTGCACATGCGTAGTTCCTCTAATGCTCATATTGGGTAACTATCATTAGACCCATTTTATAGACGATAAAGGAGAGAAGATTAAAAAGCTTAAATCACTTGTTCAGAGTTACCAAGCTAGTAAGGATTCCAACCACGATCTGGGGAATTCCAGGCCCAGGGCTCCTTCCTCAATATCACACTGAGTACACAGTGTTGAGGACACAGAGATGAGTAAGCCCCAGCCTTTGCTGGGCCCTTTGATCTTACCATGTTCACATATTTTCAATGGGCAGGCCAATTCCTATTAAATAATCAGAGTGTAGAGTCCTACGTGTTATGCTCCCAAAGGTAAAAACTGGTTGCAGTGAATGCCACCCCTCCAGGGTGCCCCTGACCAGCAGCCGGAGTGGGGATAGGGTGGGGGAAGGGGGTGGGGGAGGGGGGGCAGGGAGCTGGTGCCTAAACAGGGGCCTCCCTTCAGCCTGACACCCGGGTAAGAAATGAGGCTCTGGGTTGAGTAACTGTAAAAACAGACATCACGAACCAGCCTAAACCTTCAACACTCCAAGTCAGAGCACAGTTAAAAGGGAGTTAGCAAGGCTTCCAATCTGTCTTCTACAGGGTTGGATGTGTCAAGTAAAGGAAGGTAGAAACCCTGGGGGAACGCCGAGCAGAGAAAGTCAGGCTGTTATTCTGGCATTTCGATAGGAGTGGCAGGTTAAGAAATGACTGTGGCCAAGGAAGACCTGGGCCTCTGCTTCTGCCAGGTACCAGACTGCCCTTTTCTGTCTGACACTGGTAGCAAATCCCCGATTTCTTCCAGTGTTGGCCTTAGTTTACAAACATGTCATTTATATTGTTGGGGGGGAGGGGTTCTTCTTTTGTTGATACTTATAAATACGCTCTGATAGAAATAACTTTACACACTATTTTGCAAACTGCTTTTTTTCACCCAAATTGTAACTTCTCATTAACTTAAATAGGCCTCTACCTCATTTTTTGATAAGTGCCTAGAATGCTAATTTGTACATATACCTAATTTTAGAATATATATTTTAAAATAGAAAATGAAATTCATGGGGCTTCGGATTTTTATTAGAAAGACTTTTTCTTTGTAAAAATAGTTACAGAGCTAAGTCTTTGCTACAATTTCATTGTTTACATTTAAATCTGTGTGTGACATTTTTCCCAACTATTTAGCCAGTATCTCAGTGTCTTTCATTCTTGTAAGGTAGAGATTAAGGGTATAAGGTCTGGATTCTAGTTCCGACTGTGCAACGCACTAACCAGCTGACTGTGAGCTGGGCAGTGACTGCATCTAAAATGAGTAATGATGGTCCAGGCTTTCCAGAACTGCCCCAAGAAGTAAATAAAATAGACAAGAGAAAATGCTCAATATATGTTAGTTATTTGTACCTTTCCCTATCAATTTAAAATACTACCTCTATCCCAACTGGATATATACCTATGTCTTTTTCTGACGCTTTTATTCTATTCCATTGCACTGTCTGATTACTCTGGCACCAGTAAGACACTGTTTCAATTATTTTATTTTTATAATTGGTTTCAATAAAGCTGAGGTGTGCCTCTCCTCATTACTCTTTTTTCATGTTGTTTAGCTTTTCTCATATGTATTCCCTTAAAGAACTTGAGACCATTTTTGTCAAGTTCTAAAAAACTCTTTAAGAATCTTCAAAATTTTATTAAAGGTATGGCTTTCTTTTTAACTCAAAATCCTTCAATGAAGAACTCACAAATGTCTCTTCACTTAACCCACTCTTCTTTCAAGCCTCTCTGTGACATCACTTTCTTCACACAAGCCTTGCACATTTCCCAAATTTATTCCTTTTTAAAATCTTTCTTTATTGCTTTATGTTTGGGACTTTCTTATCTCCATAAGATTTCCTAGCTCTTTTTTCTGCTATTCATTCACTCAGCTATGGAGCAGCTATACTATGTGCCAGGCACTGAACTAGGAGCTTAGAACATATTTGTGAATTAAACTCTCTCTCTCTCTCGCTCTCTCGCTCTCGCTCTCGCTCTCGCTCTCGCTCTCGCTCTCTCACACACACACACACACACACACTGCCCTTGTGGAATGTGCATTCTACTAGAGGGAGACCTAAAATAAATAAAAAATGATCAACATGTAGATAATGTATTTCAGAAACTGTCAAGTGCTATGCGGGGAAAAAGGCAAAGTAGGCGGAAACCAGGAGTGTTGGAGGGGGTGCAATTTTAAATAGGGAGGTCGGAGTAGGCCTCACGGAGAAGGTGTCGCTAAGCAAGGACCTGAAGAAAGTGAGGTAGAGCTGTCCAGAGGAAGAAGAATCCTAAGCAGGATTGCAGCCAGTGCAAAAGCCCTGATGGGGGAGCATGGCCGGCACGGAAGACTGAGGTCATGTAAGTAGGAAAGCTCATGGCTATTTGCACGGCATTTTCAGGAAAAGACACAGTATCCATGCCAATAGTGAAAGCTTAGAAAAGGTGGCAGCCCAAAGTCATCCTTGAACTTCAAATGAGTCAGCAGCCTTGGTTTCTTAGGAGGTGACACCACACACACTTTATGGAACCTTGTGAACCAGAACTTCTCTGTTATCCCTCAAATCGAGCATTTCTCGATGTGGACGCTATTGTTGTTGGAGACAGGACAATGCCCCACGGAGCAAGACTATCTCACGCACTGCACACAAGGGTAATCCCTGTTTCCTGCCTAATTACTGGCAACGTCCCCTCTCACTGTGACCATCAAACGCCCAAGCTTTTTCCAAATACCTCCAAGCTGAGAGCCCCCAGGAACCATTATCCTAGGCAAGTCTCGCTATCAGACTCTTGTTTCCTTGTTCATGAAGAGGCAAACTGTGCTGGTGACTGAATGGACAGCCCCACCACGCTCCTCATACCAGGCGGGTTGGCAGGAATATTGACATTATGCTTTGGAAATGAAGTTCAGAGAGGGGAGAGACTTGCTCGATCTAACATAGCTGGTAAGTGAAGCAATCAGGATACACGCCCAGGTCTTCTTGCTCCTTTTACACATACAGGCATACCTTGGTTTACTGTGCTTCCCAGAGAATGCACTTTAAAAAACTGAAGGTTTCTGGCCACCCTTCAAGTCTATCAGCGCCATTTTTCCAATAGCATTTGCTCATGTCTGTGTGTCACATTTTGGCAATTTTCACAGTATTTCAGACTTTATCATTATTATTATATTTGTTATAACAATCTGTGCTCAATGATCTTTGATGTTACTGTTGTAATTGTTTTGGGGCACCACAAACTGTGCCCATAAAAGACAGCAAACTGAACTCATAAATGTTGTGTGTGCTCTGACTGTTCCACCAACCAGCCGTTCTCCCTTTCTCTCCCTTTCCTCAGGCCAACCTACTCCCTGAGCCATAATACCGGGGGTGCCAAAAAGAAATGTACACGCATTTTAAGAGACGTTAGCTACATATTACTTTTCGAAGGTGAATTGCATTACGGTAGCAGTAAGAGAGTATGACGTTCACTTAAAAGATGGTGTTGATCTAATGACAGTCACAGAAAATGGCAGAAGCACCGTTGTCATTCAGGAGCGCAAGACCATATTGAAGTGGCATCTGACATGCGAGAATGTTGTGGAAGGACAATGACAATGGAGGCGAGAGTTTGCAACAGAACCTCCAACACGCCTGACAACTGCACACCTTCGTGACAAGTTTGAGACACGTGGTTCCGTGTGTGACGTGCACAAGGGAAGACCCGGGAGGCCTCGCACAGCAACACGTCCTGCTGCGTCTGCTCTGGTGCTGGAACCGTGTACATGCTTGCCACGGAAGTCTACCCAGCAATGTTTGCAGTAATCACAAGTGCCTGGACGCTGATGGGAACCACTTTGAGCACCTCTTGTAACTGCAGAAGTCAAACGTGACTTGTACTCATCTTTTGTTATCGGTATATATTGAGTATTACAATTTTAATTTTAATACAGTTTTTTCCTTTCTAAAATGTGTATACATTTTTTTGGCACCCTCTGTGTTGAAATGATGCCAATTAATAACCCTACAATGGCCTTCAAGTGTTCAAGTGAAAGGAAGAGTCGCACACCTCTCCCTTTAAATAAAAAACTAGAAATGATTGAACTTCTGAGGAAGGCATGTCAAAAGCTCAGACAGGCCAAAAGCTCGGCCTCTTGCACCAAACAGCCAAGTTGTGGATGCAAAGGAAAAGTTCTTGAAGGAAATTAAAAGTGCTACTCCTGTGAATACATCAATGATAAGAAAGTGAAGCAGCCTTACTGCTGATACGGATACAGTTTTAGTGACCTGCACAGATCAAACTAGACACAACATATCCTGAAACCAAAGCCTAACCCAGCGCAGGGCCCTAACTCTCTTCAACTCTGAAGGCTGAGAGAGGTGAGGAAGATGCAGAAGGAAAGTCTGAAGCTGGCAGAGCTTGGTTCATGAGGTTTAAGGAAAGAAGCCATCTCCATAACATAAAAGTGCAAGGTGAAGAAGTAGCAAGTTATCCAGAAGAATTAGCTAAGATAATTCATGAAGGCGGCTACACTAAACAACAGATTTCCAATGTAGACAAAACAGCCTTATATGGAAGATGCCATCTGGGACTTTCATAGCTAGAGAGAAGTCAATGCCTGGCTTCAGAGCTTCAAAGCCTGACTCTCTTGTTAGGGCTCATGCAGCTGGTGACTTTAATTTGAGGCCAATGCTCATTTACCGTTCCAAAAATCCTAAGGCCCTTAAGAATTATGCTAAATCTCCTCTGCCTGTGCTCTATAAATGGAACAACAAAGCCTGGCTGACAGCACATCTGTTTACAACACAGTTTACTGAATATTTTAAGCCCACCATTGAGACCTACTGCTCAGAAAGAAAAGATTCCTTTCAAAAAATTACTGCTTATTGACAATGCACCTGGTCATGCAAGAGTTTAAAATGGAGATGCACAATGAGATTAATATTGTTTTCATGCCTGCAAACCCAACATCCATTCTGCACGCCACGAATCAAGGAGTAATTTTACTTTCAAGTCTTATTATTTAAGAAATACATTTTGTAAGGCTAGAGCTGCCATAGCGATTCCTCTGACAGTTCTGGGCGCAGTAAATTGAAAACCTTCTAGAAAGGATCCGCCATTCTAGATGCCATTAAGAACATTCGGATTCGTGGGAAGAGATCAAAATATCAACATTCAGAGGAGTTTGGAAGAAGCTGATTCCAACCCTCAGGGTGACTTTCAGGGGTGCAAGACTTCAGTGGAGGAAGGAACTGGCGATGTGGTGGAAACAGAGAACTAGAATTAGAAGTGGAGCTTGAAAATGTGACTGAGTTGCTACAATCTCCTGATAAAACATGAACAGATGAGGACTTGCTTCTTATGGATGAGCAAAGAAAGTGGTTTCGTGAGATAGAAACCACTCTTGTGAAGATTGTTGAAACGACAACCAAGGATTTAGAATATCAGATAAAGTCGATGATAAAGCAGCAGCAGGGTTTGAGAGGATTGACTCCCAATTTCAAAAGAAGTTCTACTGTAGGTACAATGCTATCAAACAGCATCACATGCTAAATCGTTCAGGAAAGGAAGAGTCTATCAATGTGGCAGACTTCATTGTTGTCTTATTTTTTTTAATTGCCACAGCCACCCCTGCCTTCAGCAACCACCTTCCTGGTCAGTCGTCAGCCACCAACACTAAGGCAAGATCCTCCACCAGCAAAAAGATTATGGTTTGCTGAAGGCTCAGATGACGGTTAACACTTTTTAGCAATAAGATATTTTTTAATTAAGGAAATGTACATTTTTTTAGACATACTGTTATTGCACACTTAATAGACTACAGTATAGTATAAATATTAATTTTTACATGCATTGGGAAACAAAAAAATTCATGTGACTCGCTTTGTTGCAATATCCGCTTTATTGTGGTGGTCTGGAACCAAACCCCCAGTATCTCTAAGGTATGCCTAAACTATGTGATAATTTAACTCTTAATTGTGTGGACAGCAATTAAACTATCAGCCATTCTACCACGTTTCCCTGAAAATAAGACCGGGTCTTATATTAATTTTTGCTCCAAAAGATGCATTAGAGTGTATTTTCAAGGGATGTCTTATTTTTTCATGTACAACAATCTACGTTTATTCAAATACAGTCATGTCAGCTTCTTCTGGAACATCGTCATAACATAGTAAATGTGTCCATCTGGCTGAGATCTTAACTGGGGCTTATTTTCGGGGTAGGTCTTATTTTCAGGGAAACACGGTAAGTTCACTCAGCTCATTTCAATCTCATAAAAGCCTTTCACATAGAGAGGGAGGCAAGTGAAAGAAATGAACCTAATCCTATGTAACCTGACTTTAAAAACGATAACAGCATTCATGGTAGTTAGTGGTTATTGTGTGGAGAAGGTGCCATGTGCCGTGCTGACCAGCTTACCCACATTTCCTACTTGCACTTCTACAATGTACGTATAGTTATGACCACCCTTTTAAAACTTAGGGAACTAAGCTTGGAGAAGTAACCCGCCAGTCACGCAGAGAGACAGGGACAGTGGTGGGATCTGATATTCACAGCTAATACCTTAACCACCTTCATATAAGTTGTGCTTCCTTAGGCTTCCATAGCAGCAACTAATAAATCATAGGGGAACAACCCTATATATTTTACATCAGGCTTCCACACAAAACTCCAATCCAAAGTCTGTTGTTGTTGTTGTTGTTTTTAAGAGTTTTCCATGAAATAAATCAGCCAGTCCAAACAACAGAATCCCAAAGTGGCATCTAAGAACTAAATTACGCCCTAATGGTCATTAGGAAAGTGGCTAAATTTAAGAACACTTCAGAGTCAATGGTTGCCTTTGGGTAACTTTTAGCATCTAAGTGACTTTTTAAAGCAAATCAGACCTAAAGATTTTATGTCAGGTCACAAAGGTTTCTTGGGTGTCAAATGGTGTTGATGAACACAGTGGGTGGGTTGGACACACGCTTTACTTTCCCTGGAAATACTGTGCGCCTGCGTTTTAGCAATCAGGGACAAGTGTTTATCAGTGTACCGTAATTCACTTTTCGCCAAACACAAAACATTTGAAAAAGATCTTACACCATACTGAAACAGGGCTGATTTTACATGTTTTTCTACTAAGCCATTCAAGATATTTAATAGCTGTAAAACCTCAAAGTACAAAATGTCCAAGTGGGGCAGTCACGGGAGAAACAGTTTTGGAGTTATCATGAGCCAAAGGGACTTTAAAAGCTCACTTAGTCCAACCTTACCTTAACGTCTTTATACATACGGGGAAATTATTTTTTAAATGATTACACAATTATGGGACGATTGGTTTGTAAATTATTACACAATTTGTTAGCAGCAGAACTGAGACTGCTTAATATGTTCCCCTGTTTTGTTCAAGTGTTTGCAATTTTAACACCCAACACTTCCCCCAAATTAAGATGATCAAAACAGAAAGGCATCAGAGAGAGGGAAATAAATGTATCAAAAGCCAGAGCAAACAAGTCTAACAGAGTTACTGTAACAAAACATAAAATTAATCATGAAGAAAGGGTAAGGACATGACATTAAACTGTTACTCAGTGACACTTTTTTCTTGCCGGCAGCTGAGTTAATGCAGCAGAGGCATATGCGTGTTGATGCTGGTTGGTCTTTATTGCTATGAGGATAGAGCTTAGAATATAGAATACAGAGATGAATGGATGAAATGTCACTCAAATTCACTTCCTCAAACAGAACAGCGCTGGACGAGGGCTGGATCAGTCTTCACTGAGTTATTCTTCCTTCTGAGACCCACAAATATAGCAACTCTTTTTCTGGTTGACAAGATTCATACCCTTTGGTGGCTATGTTCAATAAAATAGTATAGAACAAGGAAGTGACAAAATTGTTCAGTTACGGCCCCTTCTGAAGCAGGCCTCCCGTAAGCAGTCCCCTCCCATACTGACTCCAGACTTGCCATGTAACTTGTTTTGACCAATGAGATTTGCCCTCAGACCACCATGTGTGGAAGCCAAGGCTACTTTACTAGGGAATGAGAGACTACATGGAGTAGAGAGGCACTGTCCCAGCTAAACAACCAGTTTGCCAGCCACCCAGCCACCAGACATGTGAGGTCATCTTAGACCATTCAACCCCAGCCAAGCCGTCAGCTGACTACAGAACTGCCCAGTCCACCATCATCCCATCAACAACAATAAAATGGTTGTTGTTTTAAGCCAGCTAAGTTTTGGGACGGTATTTATAATACACAGCAATGATAACTGAAACAGACACCCACTGCAAGCAAACCCTGACGTGAAGAAGACATTTGAAGATATACTGGCCATTTTAATCTCTAGATTGAGCGGTCCCATACCCCCAGTTTACAAGTGAGTGACGTTCCCACAACCTGGGGAGGTGCTGTACAGAATTCAAAATGCATTTTCCCACAGAAACTCTGACCTAAATGATGATTGAGTCCCAAGGCTGGTCCTCATAGGTGCACTGAACCAATATGAGATATTGTTTAAGAAATACATTAAGGTACAAAAATACTTAAGCAGTTATTATAATTAAAGTTGAAAGTGCCACTGAATAAGCAAATTTAAAATTGAATGATGGTGCTTGACAAAAACACGTTCATTTTTAGATTTTTTTTTCTTAATTCCCTAAGCCAATGGTTTCCCCTAAGCAGCATCTGCCATGGCTCCCAATGGTCCCCCTCCTGGTACTCACACCATTGTGTAACCCCCACCCCTGAAGTGTTGGCTGGATCTAGTGACTTGCTTCTAATAAACAAAGCGATGGCACGTCATCTCCATGATTAGGTTACAAAAGACTAACTTCCATCTTGCTGGTATTCTCTAATGCCTTTCTCAGCTTTGATAAAGCAAGCTGCTATGTTGGAAAGGCTCACATAGCAAGGAACTGAGGGTGACCTCTTGCTAACAGTCATATGAGACTGAGGCCCTCAATCCAACAGCATATGAGAGACTGAATCCTGCCAACAACCAAGTGAGTGAGCTTAAAAGCAGATCCTTCCCCATTTGAAGCTTGAGATTGGACCACAGCCCCAGTAAACACCCTGATGGCATCCTTTTGCGAGATCCTAAAGCAGAGGCTGTAGGTACGACATGCCTCAACCCCTGACCCACCGACACTGGGACATAACAAATGTGTGTTGTTTTAAGCTGCTAAATGTTGAGGTAATTTGTTATGCAGCAATAGATTACATATTATGGTGTCTAAAGCTACACAGCCCTCAAAATCACATGGGGAGTTTTTATGTTTTATACGTCATAATTTAATTTTAAAATGCTATTTGTTTTTTTAATTTTATAAGTAAAATCATCCTAATTTTTAAAAATTTTTTTAAAAACACACTTTTTCAATAATAACCACTCTATCCATTTGAAGTAATCCTTCCACATCATTTTTATATAATTACATATTACATAATGGTATCACACCGTACATATTATTCCTCAACTTGCTCCTTTCGCATAACATTATGTCTTAGAGACCTTTCCGTGTTGGCAAACACAGATCTATTACATTATTTTTAACTATTTCACATTATTCCATAAAGTGAATGAACCACAATTCATTTAATCATTTGCCTACCAAGAAACATTTAATTTGCTTCTATTTTTTATAGTATAAATAATACTTTAGTATTTTTGGACATGCCTCTTTGTGCATCTATATGAATAAAGGATAACTATATTTTTAAACTTTAACAGATACAGTGAAAAGGCTGTTCTCCCAAAAGGCTGCATCAGTAATCACTTATTGATGCAACTCAATAATGTATAATATGTAGTATGTATTAATAATTAACTTAATAGTGCATGATAATACAAATTTCCCTTCACCTTATTAATAATGACTATTATAAGTCTTTGTTAATCTTGCCAATCTGATGGATGAAAAGTGTTATTTCACTCTTAATCGTGTGTAATTACAATCTAATAACACTAAAAAAGCATGTGGATTTCATTTTCCTGCACACAAGTGAATCATGACCGTAATGATCATTATACATGTCCTGCTGGACTTAGGGAGTTTTAAAATTTATGGCTAGAAGAAGAAGAAGAGAGATTTTCTTGAGGTAATTCACATATGTTGGAAGATAAAGAAGAAGGAATCGTTTTAAAAGATGGGTACAGAAGTGAAATAAAACCATGGACAGAGGGAGGAGAATGGGGTGTGCAGCCAGGGGTGTGAACGAGATGAAGGGGCAGTGACAAGCTCCCAGGCGGTGAGAGGTGAAGTGGACGGACTGGGCAGGGGAGTCGCTAACCTCAGAAAGATATTTGTTAACTCCAGTGTTTGCAAATGCCTCTGTATTTGTGTCTTGGGAGTATAATCGTATGCATCAGTGATCCTTGAATTGCTTCCTCTGAAGAAACTCTATGCTCAAATAAACCCCAGCAAGAACAAGTTTTTCTTTAATCGTCTAAGGGAAGATGAAATACAGTATTTCTAATATCATAGCAGTTCTTCAAGATTCACACTATTCTCCTCATTTTACAGATGGGGAAACTGAGGCTTGGAGAGATTAAGTAACTTTACCAATCTCTTTACAGAGTCAACAACTGACAGAGCAAAGGCTTGAACCCAAGGATGTCTGGTACCAACACCACCCTCACTGTTTCTACCAGGTTCTGCTCCCTCCAAACAGTAGGAAAAACTTGGCCCCAATACTGGTTTGTCGTCACCCTTAAAGTGCTCTTGGGAATGCCATTTAAACACTTTGGATCTTAATAGCCTTCGCTTTGGAAGAAAGGGATAAAATCAGATCATCTATGGGGTTTCTTCTAACTCTAACATTCTTGGACTCCATTTACATGTCCTGGATTACAAAGTTGAATTAGGGCTGTTCAGAGAGAAAGAGAAAGAAAGCTTTCGCCTGGAGGCTAATTTAGCAGAGCATATGTGCCTTTTAGAGACACAGTTCCAGAAAGATATTTCTTGCTCCTAAAGGAACAAGAAATCATAAGTCTGGGAACGGGAATCAGAGCAAGACACGGAGGCAGCTCCAGGACACTGTTCCAGAAAGCAGGAAGTTTCAAGAAGCCTGTAACACTCCATGGGATGAAATACAGTTCAGAGTCAAGCTTATGTAAGAAGAGAATGAGAAACAGAGAAGGGAGGACCGAAAGGACGAACATTTTGAAAGTCTGAAGCTTATTTCATTTACTTTGTTTTGATCAAGTCAGTTTTTCGATTACTATTATTTATTTGGAACTGTTTTCTGAAGTGAATATGAAATCTCCCCTCATGCAGAGATGGAAACTGGAAATTAAGGATAAGACAATGACAGCATGTTTAGTGCGAGAAAAGGAAAGGGAAAAATCTTTTTTTAATGTAACAATTTGTTCTCATTATAAAAATAGCATATATGCATTACAGAAAATTTGAAATGAACAGAAATGGTTTTCTAAAATCTCTTATAATCCTACCATTTCATCATATAGGCCTGTTTCCTTTTAGTTCTTCTCTCACGCACGGTTTTAAAACAAAACTGGGATTCTATCATACATATGTGTGCTTAGATTATTTCTTTTTAACTCAGTATTACAAAAAGAGCATGTCTCAAGTCATTAGAAATTCTTCAAAAACAGCATTTTTAATGGCTACATGATAGTCCACGTTTTGGGTGTGCCATGATTTACTGAACCATTCTCTGGCTGGGGGACAGAAGATAGCAAAACTGCATGTCAAAGAACTGAGAGAAGCCAGGGGTTTGGTGTTCTATTAGGTTGGTGCAAAAGTAATTGTGGTTTAAAAGGTTGAAAAAAAAAAAAAATTGCAAAAACCGCAATTACTTTTGCACCAACCTAATAGTTACCCATTGCTATATAACAAACTACCTCAAAACTTGGTGACTTAAAACACTGCGACATTTATTTCATTCGTGGATCTGCAATTTGGGAAGGGCTTGGGAGTCCACAGTGGCAGGAGCTGGGCTGGGTCAGTGGCTGAGGAGTGGAATCCCCGGAAGGCTCTCTCACTTAATGTCTGGCAATTGAAGCTGGCACTGGCGGCTGCAACACCAACACGTGGTGGCTTCTCCTTGTGGCCTGGGCCTCCCTGCGACATGGTGGCTTGGATTCCAAGAGGCTGTATCGCCTTTTCACACCTAGCCTCAGAAGTCCTGGAGCATCCCTGCTGCCACAGCCTATTAGTTAGAAGTGAGTCACTAAAGGCCAGCCCATGTTCAAGGGGAGTTCAGACTCCACCTTAGCTATGCAGCGTGTCAGAGAAACTGTGGACCTGTTTTTAAACCACCCCATTTGAGTACTACCAAAAAAAACCCCAAAACCCTCACATTGGAGTCCTTTCCTAAAGCAATACATCCTAGCCCAGAAGGGTGCATTCCTCCCCTCAGCCCAGGCCAAGCTTCAGGCTCCCTGGAGGAGAGGACGCCACGGATGAGGCTGTCTTAGCATTAACTGGTTCTTGAATCCAGAGCCACAAAGCAGGGAGAGTCCTGGCTCAGAGGTGTAAGCTTCTCCCCTTTTGCCTCACACTAAGTCTGCCACCCCACGAAGCTCCAGGGTTTTCGTTCCTACTCCTCCAGAAGCTTCTTCCAGTCCTACCAAGCTAGGTGCATGGGCCCAACTGCTGGTGCAGCCATAAATGAACTTGAACCATAAGCTCTCGGCCCCCACCTTGCTGAGCAGCCCTCTTCACCCATGTAGACCTTCCTAAGGCCTGAGGCCTTACCACACCCATGGTCCAAGGTGACTTTCAGGTCAGCAGAGTTGTCTCCTGCAACCTCTCCTCTCTTCTTCACTAGAGGACCAGTGAGGCTGGCTAAGCCAAGTCTGATCGCCAGGACAGGCTCTGTATATGCACTTCTTCCTTCTACAGCAGGGGTGTCCAAACTTTTTTCAATGTTTTTTACCAAGGGCCATATGTGGTAAAATATACAAACAGCCAGGCCACTCACTCGAGCTGAAGTACCTGGTTTATTTAAGTAAACTAAATATATTTTTGGAATTTGCTGCGGGCCAATAAAAAATGGATTCCGGGCCACAGTTAGCCCGCGGGCCGCAGTTTGGACACCCCTGTTCTAGAGCCTTCAGACTCTTACCTTAGCCAGCGAGCCCTCCCAGGGACCTGTGCAGACTTCATATCCCTTCTCTGTCTCATCCTCCCAGCAACCAGACAGGTGGACTAAGAAAACACTCGGACTCAGAGTGGATTCCTAGGGGGAAACAGCCATTGCCTCAGACAAGCTAGAATCCCCCACCCAGCACTCTTTTCCTAAAGATTTCAGGCTTTGTGTGGGGCCCAAGGTGTAGGCCCTCGAGGTAGCAGATGGGGGCAAGGGGTGTGACCAGCAGGTTCTCAGAGGGAAGTCACAAAACTGGCCAAAGTAAGGCAGGAAATGGGCCAGGGGAAAATGGAGGGACACAGGCTGCGGTAAAGAGTTATAGAAACACTTTACAGAGGAGCTAAGATATGAGGTGCATCCTGAAGGAGGAGCAGGAAACAGCACATCAGCATAACTACCCTTCACAATCCCAGTTCGTTTATGATCAGCCAGACCAGCTTTGAACTTTGTTAGCAGTCTTTGGTCGAACTCATTTTAAGGGTTCCTCACCTCAGGAGAGGATAATTGTGAACTCCACCTTTTAAAAGTAAGTAATATAACTGGGGATTCAAACTTATAAATCCATTACCCATAGATCTTCCCTAGTCAACAAAAGAATTTATTTTCTCTGAGCAGCTGACATCATAAAACGACTCCTGATTGAATATTATGGAAAGGAGACCCACTCCCCCACACTCTACCTTTTTATATCTCCCAGTTAAAAAGAAAAGTTTTACCCAGTGATATCTAATTTTTCTAAACAAAGCCTTCAGAATATTGTTTTTGGATGATTATATTTTGGATCAACTCTTTCATCCAAGAGCCTGGTAAAGCTTTTTTCTTTGAACCTGGAAATCTCTTCTTTTTTATTTTTTTTTAAGTTTCAAGAGTTCAAGACCTCATGGTTTGGATTTCATTCCAAGTTCAGACTGCTCGGAAGCCCGGTGGGATCACAACTTGGCAAAATATATCCCTATTCCTAAAATTAAGCAACTGTTACAAACATCTGAGCTTCCACACTGGTGCTGTTGAAAGGGCATTTTCATATCACAAGTGGAGACTTCCTGCTGGGCCACGGGTGTGGGTGGAAGGGGTGATCTGGGGAGGCAGACCCAGCTGAAACCTTTTTCATCCCCAGCGCCTTTTTATTCACCACCCCCTATGCCACCTCCCCAGATTTGCTGGGCCTGTCATTTAAGGCTAAGTCATATAGACAAACTCCAAGTTCCCTCAGGGACATGGGCAAGAAAAGACAACAAAACACACATTCTTCTCACTGAAATCTTTTCCCAGGCTCTGGGATATTGCCTGGCATACAATAGGCACCCAGTAAATTTCTTGAATATAAGGGGGAGAGGGAGAGAGCAAGAGAGAGGGAGGGAAGGAGGGCGGGAGGGAGGGAGGGAAAGAGGGAGGGAGGAAGGAAAAAGAAAGAAAAGGCAAAAGAAAAGAGAGGGAGAGGAAAGGGGGAAGGTAGAGAAAGGAAGAAGGGGAGAGGAAAGAAAGATTCTGAAGTGATTTTAAATAAATACTTGTTTATATATTTACACAACGTTTTGTAATTAATTACATACAAAATCGAGAACTTAATACGCAGCAGGCACTGTGCTACACGGCATTACACACATTAACACAAACCTCGTGATGCCACGAGACATGAACCATTATTCCCCGTTTTACAAATGAGGAAACTGAAGTTAAGGAACTTGCCCCAAATCCCAAAACTAGTAAGTGGGGGTTCAGAATCTAAACTGGGGTCTATCTGATAAGAGACTGACTGACTTACTTTCCCTTCTTTCCTTCCTTCCTCCCTTCCTTTTCTTTCCTCCACTATTTCTCCTCAGGGCCCAGGGCACTTTGTTTCTCTTCTTTTCATTCTTTATAAGGTGATAACCAGAGCAGGTCATGGGCGCACGGGTGGAGTCTCAGGAACAAGTAACCACATGGCTCATGGAGTCCACTGACCAGAAACAGGGGTTTGCCATCTCATAGGCTGGGTGGGCTCTTTCATGGCAAAAACAAGGGAGCAGCACTCCAGATAAAAGAAATCATATTTCAAAAGTCTTAAGGAACATTCCAGGAACTAAGAGGACCCAGTGTGGCTGCAGTGTACTTTTCCTGAATAGTGGCCATGGAAAATTATTGACCAGGAGGATTTTAAAATGATCCCCCTTGAGGAGAGGTTCAGGATGGCCTAGAAGGGAGAAACACTGAGGGGTCCATTAGAAGGGAGAAATGCAGACTGAATCTCTAATCAAGGCGACCTGAGATCCACCAGCCATCACAACCCAGTTTTGAGCAGCTGCTCTCAGTATGTGGCTTCTCACAAATGCTCACACATCAGAGGCCACTGGGCATTCCCAGCTCAGAGCAGCCCTCTCAGTCCTACCAGAAGCCAAAGACACCCAGGGAGAGGACTATTGCAGGAAACCACAAAGGAGCTTGGGTACACACCAAACTCAGGAAATCTGAGAGTCCTGTGTTGCTTCCACTCCATCAGCTCTTCCCCAGGTAGCTCTACTGTCTGCAGAGCCCCCCGAGGAAGGCCCCCTTCCACATCCCTGGGGTGGCTTCCTTCTGCCCCATCTCCACGCCCATTACTAAGCTGTGTGTGGTGGGGTGGTGAAAACACAATTTTGCCAGGGAGACCGATGACCTGGATTCCAAAGCCCCAGTTCCCACACTTATTAACTACTCTCCATCCTAGGGCCTCAGTTTCCCACTTACAGTCCTAGCTCCCTCAAAGAGAATTGATGAGAATGGGCTTCAATAAAACAGCAAGCACCATTAAAGTCAAAAAAGTCCTCCTCCCGCTGCAGAATGTTTTTGTCGTTGATTCTAAATCAACTGCCTAATGCAGAGATGGCTGCTTCCTTCAGCCCACAGTGTGGGTAACTCAGTCAAGACCATCACTGCAGAGACCACAGAACTTTCCAGAAGAGCAGTTCTGGAACATGGAGCTCACCAGAGTTGCTCTGATGCTCCCAGTTCAGTTCAGGATCAAGACCATTTAAGCCTCATAAGAAAGTCATCATTAGACAGACCCAGGTCGCTTCAGCCAGGTCCCTCTGAATGTTGGTAGCTGTCCCTTCCTCCAGTGCCATGGACCCCGCTATGGACAGTGATCCCCTCCTTCCTGACACAGAGCTGGGCCAAAGGCAGGTCTGCAAAGGGGGGTGGGCTGCCCTGCAAGGGGAAGGACAATGGTGCCCGAGAACAACCAGGCATTGTTCACCCCAAGGGGGCTGGCAGGGCTGAGCCTGAGTGGGCCGAAGGCTGTGGGGCCTGGGGGGCAGGCAGCCCCTGTGGAGGGGAGGGGAGCAGGGAGCGCTCTGTGACAGCTGGCCCTACAATGTGGGCATTGTTCCTTCCCTGCATTACATCTGGTCCCCTAAGGGTGGAGGGCAGAGAAGAACTAAGGTGGGAACCTCTGCCAGGGCGCTGTGCGCTGCCCATCCAGAAGCAAGGGGAAGCCTCCCGCGCGGCCCACCCGTAAGCCAGCCTGCCCAAGGTTAGAGAAGCAGCGGAAAAGTACTGACGCCCTCTGCCACGGCCCTCTCCCCGCCCCAGTCTCTTTGATTCTTTCTCTAATTTCAGTCAGTGCATACCATGCTGTGCTTTGCCTGCTGTTGTAATTTTTTTTTTTTTTTTACTTTTTACTATCTAAGCATTTCTTCTGCACACTTTGGAATGTCCCTAAGTACCTTTTTATAGCATATTATGTCTATTACATTGACCTTTAAAGTGATGAAATTCAATTTGGATGAGTTTGCCCTCAAACCGGCATATACTCATTACATCGCTGATGATTCTATCTTCTGCAAAGGAATGTGATGATATGGATCAAGCAGAATAGAAACGTTTATCCTCTTTCAGCTAAGACTACCTCAGCTGTGTATGCTATGTGCTAATACTTACATGATATCTCATTCATCCTCATTAAAATCCTATGAGGTATGAAATAGTGTAAATCAAGTTTACAGGTGAGCAAATTATAGGTAAATGACATGAAGTAATTTGCCCAAGATCACTCAGGTGGTAGATTAAAAGCAAGCCTAGGTCTCTGATTCTGAAGCCAGAGTTCCTGATAGCAGCCAGCCTTCCCAGGTCACCCAGTAATCCCATTTCAGGGGATTCGTACTGAGGAACTGTACTTTTTAATTTTAAAATCAAAAATAAAAAGTATTCCCTGCATTGCTGACAATGGTACCAAAAACTGGAAGCAATCTAAATATCCAATTATAGAATAAAGCCAACTGTGGCAAACCACCAGAAACAATATTACTTAACCATTAGAAATGAAAATTGTATAGATTACAGCAACATCGAAACTTTTCATAAATCAAAAATGTGTATGTATATTATGAACACAACTGCAAACGTGTACCTATGTAAATAAGGACAGTCAGGAAAATGAAAGCAATATTTACAGGGAAGTAGAATTCTGGGTAAATTTTTCTTTACAAGTGTTTTTTAGTGCCATTACAATGTCCTAACAGTAGATAAGTTTCCAATATCCCTGATTTTCAAATTCCAAATGCATGTGCTCCCGAGTAATCTGTTATCTTATCCCAAAGTATCTATGTGCTGATTCAAATAAATTCAATTTTGCTTTACAAAAATAAACATAAAATGAAAATTTTCTTCAGACTAAGTTTTTTTACTTCTATATTTTATATGAGATGTTTTATAATTTATCATTCTCTTTGGGGATCTCAGACTGTATCATCAGGCCAATGTCTGTCATTGCCCCTGGCTTTGAATGCATTATCTGTGCTATAACAACCATTTGACATTCAATCACTCTGAGAAAGGAGGAAGAGGAAACAGCAGAAAGCAATGGGGACCCTGCCACAGCTTCTCAGCAGCCAGGGGACTCCGAAGGAAAGGTACCTACTAATTCACGAGGTAACTGTCTCTCAGCGCCTCAGCGGCCCCCAGTCCATAAAGATTCTGAGATTTCAGGTGTTTGAATCAGAGATTATTTGGTCACAAGGAGCAAGAATCCACTTATACTAGTTCAAATTACGTGGGAGTTGGTAAGATTACTGGAGATATCCACAATACCCCCCAAAGCACAGGAAGTCAGGCCAGCCTTGTGTGAGTAGGGGAGCCACGGAACCGAGAGCATGTCTCTACTTCTTCCTGCCTTCCTTCTCTTAATCTCTGTCTCTGTCACTTGCTCTGTCGTGTTCCCCCACCCCATCCTGCTCCTCCCTCAAAAACTCCAAGGAGATGCAGCCACCCCTTCACAGGAGCCTGACACCAGCATTTTCCTCACTTTCTCACGCCGAGCTTCCTCTGCTCCCTCCCTCAACCCTGCCTAGTCCCCTCAGAAAACAGCAGGTTCTGTCCGAACAAACCAAGTCCCAGTCTAACCAGAACAAAGATTTAGTATGAAGAGTGCTCAGTGCAAACCCTAAAGCGGAGGCAGGTGGTCAAGAAGGCTAGTACAAGAGCACCCATCCTGTCAGAAGAGGCCAAGACTGGGTAAAGAGTCAGGAGTTGATAAAACACCCAGGGCAACAACGTGGGAGAGAGAAAAAGGATATCCTTCAATGTACAGAGAAAAATGAGGAAGTCAGTACACTGCACAGGCTGCAGCTCAGTCCGTGGGGAGAGTTCTTACGTGTGCTGGCCTGAGGCTGTGCAGTGCTGGGGGTACCATGTGCTGCCACCTTTCTGGCTCAGACTTCAGGAGAAATCTGGGAGCAAAGAGTGAAAGCAATAAAAAGGGAACCATGGGTATTTACTGGGCAGCATTAAACGAGCAAAGATAACAGAATTGGGGGTTGGAAACTTGGCTCTGCCACTAATTTGCCACGTGACCTTGAATACGTCATTCTCCTCTTTGGGCCTCAGTTTCGCCATCTATCATGTGACGAGACTGGGCTAAAGAACACCTGAGGTCCCTCCCTCCACCAGTGACCCTTGCGGCGGCGGTGCATGGAAGTCAGCTCTTACTGCATCATGAAAACTAGCTGTTAAATTTGGGGGAAATATGTGAGCTTGTTGTTAAACACAACTGTCATAAAAAATTAAATTATTTACATTTACAGTTAAATAAATTATGTTACAAACCAAGAGTGAAAGTATTCAAAACTCATTGCTTCCTAATCACTTTACTACACTGTACCATTATCTGTGCCAGGGGTCAGCAAATTACACGAGCTGCCCAGTAACAGGCCACGTGTCCGACTGGGCTACAGGCCGTAAGTTGCCAACCACTGATCTGTGTTCCTGAGGTGATCTACATCTGTCACTTACAGGGTAGAAGTACTATACAATCGTGTGCTACTGAGTATCTCTCTCCAACTCCATGTTCAGTGATACCACGTTGGCAGCTTAAAATCAGCTATGGTGGGGGTATTTACACTATGGAAATGGGCAAAGGCTGCAAACCAGGGCTTCTCTTCCCAAGGAACTGGTTGCTAAACACGTACCAGACCCCACTGCCCTGAGGTTTCAGTGGGAGAGAATCACAGAAAACCAAAGTGCTTCACCAACTCACCCAGGAAATCCAGGCAGAGAAGCCAAATGAAAAGGGAAAATGCAGCGCACGGAGCCAGAGGAAAAGAAAGACTGAGGGACACCCAGCCCTGCAAGCGTGGACGTGGCTTCATCAGCCGGTGGTTGATTAACCTTCAAGACGCAGGCTTGCTTTTCTGTGCCTGACACTCATCCTACTTTTCTCTCTCACTTTGAAAATGCTGTTTCGGTCCTTGCTGCCTGGACAGTAACAAAGCAGCTGAAGTCTGCCCAGGAGCCACCGGGATAGACACTACAGAGGGTTCAGGCGGAGAAGGAGTCGAGCAGATGCCAAAGGGAAAAGCAGTTTTATGCAGAGCAGCCACCTCTGCTGCTCTGGTGTGGATTTGGGGCTTCTCTTAAAATAGAACAACAAACGTGCAGGTCTAGACTAAGCAGCAATTTTGGTTTTAGGGAAAGCTGATACCCAGCAGGATGAGGATAAGCCTGAGAAAGTTTGTTTTCAGCAATTTGGGCTCAATTAGGTAGGAACAGTGACTGGCAAGGAACAAAGAGACAACCAAACCCAGGAGTAGGCCTTCGGGGCATTTGTGAAGTGACCCTCCAGACAAACTCCCAGACTGTAAACACTGCCTTTGGGGAAATGACATGCAGCCTTAACAGTTTGGGAAGACATCCTCTCTGTTCCATTCTCCAAGCCCCAGGGGAAAGCAAGCCATCCTGAGCATTTATACCACCCTCTGCTTCTCCCAGCTGATTATAAAAAAAACTGATGGAAACCAGAACAAGGTAGTATTTTTTTCCAAACTCCCAGTTGCCTAATCCAAATAGTACAAAACGCTGGGAGGCAGCAAGCAGGACAGAGCATGGTTTGGTGGGGACGGCAGATGAAGACAGAGGTGGTTAGAGAGTGCTATACAGACAAAGGGAACCTTGAATGGACCTTGGAAGGAAGAGACAAAGAATAAAAGGAAAGGGCCTTTCAGACTAAGGCAGTGTAGCTCATAAAATGCAAGATATTGTTGTCATATTTAAAGGTTTAGAACTCATTAGTCATGGGAGAAATTCAAATTAAAAACCACAGTGAGAGGCAGAAAGCCACAAGAGAACATAACTCTCACCCCAACAATGAGAGAACCCCAGACAATCTACAAAATGACAGTAACTTCCCGGGAGCCTTTCAGAGGGCTGAGGTTGCAAGGCGACCAGGAGACGTGAATTCCTGGTTGACACGCCCTGCCACAGAAAGGACACAAGAACTGCAGCACCTCTGCCAGAGCCCCTTTGGAGAAAGAGGATAAGAAAAGAACTAACATTACAACAAATTCTTAAACGTTGAGTGTGGGCTGATGTGAAGGGGAGACTCCCTGGGAGCCTCGGACACAAGAGTGGCCTACACGTGCAAGCTCTTTTCCACAATTTCTACCAGGTACTCAGAAGAAAGCCTGAGGCAAGCAAGAGAGCTAAGAGAGCCTTCACTGGCTGGCAGGCACAAAACCCAGAAGAAGCCAAAGCCTTAAGCCACTAGGGGAGGGGTGGACTGCCCTCCCGTTCCCAAGGCCCAGGCAAAGGTCCACTGTCTGTAGAAGGGGTAGAAACACAGCCATCTGCCTGTGGCCAGGAAGTAGGACACATTCTCTGTCCCTGTGATAGCCCTCGCGCTGAGTAACGAGCAACAGCATCTACCTACCTGCTGGGAGAGGAGCAGGAAACCCTCCCAACTGGTCCTCCACAATGAGACAGCATGCCACACCCACCAGAATAACCAAAATGAGTGAGACCGGTGATGCTAAGAACTGGCAACGCTGCACAGCAACAAGAACCTTGTACACTCCTGGTAAGAGTGCAAACTGGTGCAACCACTTTGAAAACTATTTGGCAGTACCTACCAAAGCTAAACATGTGTATATCCTCTGACCCAGCAGTTCCACTTCCAGGTATTTCTCCAAGTGAAATGCGTACATACGTGAGCCAAGAGGCATACAGAAGAGCATTCATGGCAGAACTAGTTGAAATAGCCCAAAACTGGAAGCAACCCAATAATCAATCACCAACAGTGTATGTATAGATTCCACAACTGCGGTTTGTTCACACAATGGGATGAACACTACACAGCAATGAGAATGACTAAACCCCTGCTACCTGCAATGTGAGGAGAGCCAACCAACACGTGGAGCAAAAGAAACCGGTAAAGAAAAGAATCCATGAGTGCATTTATATGAAGCTCAAGAACTGGCAAACTAACGAATACACGGGATGAAGATCCCAATTATCCTTGCGAGGGGAGTGAGTGGATGGGAGGAGGAGGGGGACTTCTGGGGATCCGGCGATGTTCTACTTCACGATCTGATTCCGGTGACACAGGGGAGATCACACTGTGAAAATTCATTGAGCTGTTCCTTTATGATTTGAGCCCTTTCCTATTAGAATATTAACACTTCAATTATCATACCAAGAAAAGTTTCCTTTAAAGAAAAGTGCCTGGTATGGTGGGAAATGGAGTCTGGCTGGAGTCCCGAGAGAGAGGACTAAAGGCAGGTGGCGATGGAACCAGACATGGAAGGACCTTCAGGCCAGGCCAAGGAGTTCAGGCTTAGCTCCACAGGCAGAGGAGCACCACACAGGGTTTTGTTTGTTTGTTTGTTTGTTTGTTTCAGGTAATTGCAGATTCACATGTAACTGTAAGAAACAATACAGATAAATCCATTACCTTTCATCTAGTTTCCCCAATGCTGACATCTTCCAGACCTATAGTACAGTATCACAACTAAGTAACACTGATACAGTCTACGCACCTCATCCAAATCTCACCAGTTATATGTACACTCGTGTGAGCCTGTGTGTGTTTAGTTCTATCCAGTTTTATCACGTGTAGATTCATGTGAGTTCCACCACCGTCAAGATACAGACTAGCTCCATCGGCAGGATCTCTCGTGTTACCCTCGCATGGAATGGTACAACAGTCCCCCTTACACGCAGGGGCTACGTCCACGACCCCCAGTGGATGCCTGAAACCGCATATAGTACTGAACCCTATTTATACCATGTTTTTTCCTAGACATACATACCTATGATAAAGTTTAATTTATAAAGTAGGCACAGTAAGAGATTAATGACAATAGCTAATAATAATAGAACAGCTATAACAATATACTGTAATAAAAATTATGTGAATGCAGTGTCTCTCTCAAAATATGTTACTGTATCGTACTCACTCTGCTTCTTGTGGTGATGTGAAATGATGCAATGCCTGATTAAGAAAAGAACTTTGACCTTTCCACTTAAAGGAAGCACTTTACGGCTTCTCTTCGGCATATCCGAATTGCCAGCATCACTACTCCGGTGCATTGGGGCCATTATTAAGTGAAGCAAGGGTGACTTAAACTCCAGCCCTGTGATACAGTTGATCTGAGAACCGTGACAGCTGCTACGTGACTAACAGGTGAATACCACAGACAGCCCGGATACGCTGGACAAAGGGATACATAATTCACATCCCAGGCGGAGAGGAACGGTGCGAGATTTCATCACGCCACCCAAAACAGCATGAAATTTAAAACTTATAAAATGTTTATTTCTGGAATTCTCCATTTAATATAGTCAGACAATGGCTGACCAGAGGTAACTGAAATCACAGAAAGCGAAAAAACAGGTAAGGGGAGGACTACTGTACATCTACACCGTGGCATACTACTCAGCAATAAAAAGGAACAAACTATTGATTCACACACAACTAAGAAATTATGCTGAGTAGGAAAAAACCTATCTCAAAAGGTTACATACTATATGGTTCCATTTACATAACCTTCTTGAATGACTAAATTGTAGAGAAGGAAAAAGATTAGTAGTTGCCAGGGGTTAGGGATTGGGGAGAAAGGGAAGGGACGGTGGCCATGAAAGGGGAGCACCAAAGGCTTTTGCACAGAGGAAGGACATGCCTGGCACCAGCCAGAGACTCTGGCTCATTCTGAGGGCCTCAGCTCTTGCTCTGACTTTCCAAGACTTGACTCCTGCCATCCTACCACACCTCCTGTCCCCCACCCCACTGCCACCGTCAGAGCTGCCTCTTGCTGCTTTAGTACCTAGTGAATGAGCAATGGCTTGGGCTCTGATTAGAGGCTCCTGGTGATGATGAGCCCTCCCCACTGGCAGCCCCATCGGGGTCATCGGTCTGGTGGGGAAGGACACTCGCCCCTCCCCTCGGCACAGTCACTCCTTTTTGTTCTGCAGCAGACTTCCTGGAGGAGCTGAGAGCTCTCTGGCATACTTAGTGCGTTAGCTGTCTTATGAGTTCGGGAGGGTTTTTTCTTTTCCTTTTGCTCCTATTTCTTCCTGGATATTGTTCTCCTACATTGCTTCAAAAACAAATACATAATTGCGGGGGGCTGGAGAAGCAGTATGACATCTCTCTGTTATTTTGAAATGAGACTCATAGGAAACCTCCAGGCGCACGTTAAAGACTGACATAATCCAGTTACAAAGGAGGATTAAGGGGGCTGATGCCCTCGCACGAACAGGCAACTCCCTGATGTGCTCATGGAAGCACAGGAGCCAAATACGGAGAGAAAGTGCATTTCACAGACACACACCAGGGGAAAAATCCATGCCCTGTACAGAGGCTCACCAGGCCTCAGGACCAACCAAGCCCTAAGGAGAACTTCAACTGTCCTCACGCTGAGAGCCACACTCTACTCGTCCTGCTGGGGACCCTTCTCTGCAGTAAGGAGACAACCTGCGTAGAAGGTCATGGCTTTTTAGAGGGGGACATGTGAGCTGAGTCTATAAGGATGAGTGATTTTTCCGTGTAGCAAAGGGGAGTGGAGAGCAGGAACACGGGAACAGCATGAGGAAAGTACAGGCTTGCAGTAGGTACACTGATGCAACTAGAGTACCACGTGCAGGAGTCAGGGATCGGGAAGGACCTTCTCTGTCATGATCAAGAATTTGGCGTTTAAGCGGTGGGCAGGCATGCAGAGGTGTGACTCAGTATTTTAGAAGACTGCTCAAGTGGCCCCGTGCAAACAGATAAATTACAGGGGGCAACTCTGCTCAGAGACACCAGTTAGGAGCCCACTGCATTCTCTCATCTTCCCCACTGAGACTGAGCCAAAGACATGATCCAACTTCCCAGGAGATTTACATGTGAAGGTAGATTGACTCCAAGTGCTGCCTTCTCTTGTTGAGACATGCCTTGTCAAAACAAGGATCAGGCTTTTGCTGACTGCAAAAAGAAAACAGCACTGGGCACTGCTTAAACTGTTGGGGGTGGGGGGGAGCTCCAGCTCAAGGCTGCAACACGCAGGTCTTCAGAGGCTGTACGGTGAACCATGAGCGGGCCACAGAGCCACCCTGAAAGGTCCAGTGCTGTGTCCAGACTGGGGAGTCAGGATGTCTGGGCACACCTGGCAGATGGGAAGACGCCTGACAGATGTCTGTACGGAGGGTGGCTAAGGAGCCTTCTGAGAAGAAACATACCCTAAGGGAAGAAAGATCCTGTAAGGCTACAAGGAAGTCCTGAGCCTGGGAAAATTCTCAGTTCAGCCGTGTCTGCCCCTCCAATTAGTCTTTTTTTTTTTTTTTTCGCCTTCTTCTGCCTCCCCCCACTACACACACACTCTAGTTCAAGCCGTTGTTTCCAGTTGTGTAGGACACAGCTCCCTGACCCATGCTGGTATTATGAGCCTTGCACTCCCCCCGGCTGAGGCAGTCAGTGGCTGGCCACCCATGGCAGGTCACGGCAGCACAGCAGCCCACGATGGTTGCCAGACACTCATGCTGGCCGCTGGCCACTCATGCGGCACTCCGCACCCCATGGCAGCTCACTCCAACCTCTGGCTACTCATGACAGCCCAGCTCCAGGGAGAGCTGTTGTTCCCAATCTTAGCTGTAGAAGGTGCAGCTCACTGGCCCATGTGGGAATTGAACCGGCGACCTTGGTGTTAGGAGCCTTAGTGTTAGGAGCACAGCGCTCCAACCACCTGAGCCACCAGGCCAGGCCCCAATCTATCTCTTGATGCAGCCCCTACTTTTTTCATGCCAGAGTCCTCTGTAGAGTAGAAGTCTGTAAGCAAAGATGGAAACACCCTAGAACTTGGGCAGCCCTGCTTTGGGGCTCCTGTAGCAAAGCTCCAGGGAGACAGTCCTACACCACACCCTCTGGCACCTTAGGGCTCAGGTAGCAGCCAGTGAAAAACTATGGGAGAAGTCACAGCCATGTACAGACTGACACAGAGTCCCCAGCCAAAAGTCTCCTCAGCCAGTCCTACCTTACAGCAGCGATGCGCGCCCCAGGAGCTCATGGGAGCTCACGGGAAACACCCTCAGGAATGTCGGGGCCGGAAGGAGCCTCTGCATAGGCAGTCGGGGGCCCAAGTGCGCTAATTTGTGCCCCAGTGTGAAGGCAGGATGGCTTCTTCACCAAAGTTCTCATCTGTCAGATTCTGAATGAGTGTTGTTCATACAAGGGAGTATTTAAAAACTGTGGAACAATCTAATGTTCAAGCAGCATTAGAACTTAACTAGGGAAGGCACAAAACTTTTAAGAGTACCTCCGCGGCCAGAATTGGACATCTTCTCGGAGCATTTGCTTTCAGTAGCAGGTATTTGCGTAACGACTTTCCCAGGGTTCCCACTGTCCCGGTTATGTAAGTGCCTCCCAATAGCTCTGTTATTTCCCTATATCCCTTCTTAGGAATCAACCCAACCTATATGCAAACGATTATGTAACTTGGGATTCTCAAGCACATGGTCACGATGAAATCTTGAAATATCAAATGTCCACACCAGGGCTGTGGCCAAGACAGCCAGAGGAACTCTTACAGTTTAATGGGATACCGAAATGAAGGGAGGTTGACAGAGTGGAAAGGAACCTAGGAGAATGAATGCAATGTGACAAATTATAAAACCTTTGTGCAAGTATTTATATCTGAGCTGGGCATGGACCAGGACATTGCCCTTCTTGGGTGTGGTAGACACTGTGATCAATAAAATCTCTACAGATTTTCCTGCTAAAGACTCGGCTCCAAGTTACTGCGGCATCGTAAGAGCCCAACTCACGGATGGATGGGCCCTGAATCGCAGTTAAAAGCAAAATGTCGCTTCCCTTCCCGTCCCAAGCTCCGAGTCCTATTACAAACACATAACTCAAATACTGCTGTGCTAAATCAACAGTCTGGTACAAACTGGCCTTCTTTCTGTTCCTCAAACACGCCAAGTTCTTCTCCTTGCCTTCTCAATTGTAGTCCTCTTTTACTGGAACACTCTGAACCTAGACCTTTGTACAGCCGCCTACTTAGTATGCAGGTCTCAACTCAAATGTCACCTCCTCAGGGCACGGGGGTACCTCTGGGGTGCTGGCAGTCTGCTACGTCTTGGCCGGGGTGGTGGTTACAAGGGCGTGTTTACTTTGCAGAAATTCATCAAGCTGTGCACTTATGACTTGTGCATTTTTTTGTATGTATGTAATACTTCACCAAAAAAGTTTGTTTTACAAAATAAGTCGCCTCCTCTGAAAAGCCTTCCCTGACCACCCCAGGCTCCTCACCCTCTCTCATGTCAGCCTTATTTATCTTCATGGCACTGTGACTATCTCAAATTACCGTGTCTGGGTTGGCGTTTACTTGTTTTCTGTCTCCTTCTCTAGAATATAAGCACCAAGAGAACAAGGACAATGTCTGTGTTGCTGCATGTATATCCCTGGTGTCTACACAGAGACTGGTGAAGACTCATCGAGGGAGGGAGGGAGGGAGGGAGGGAGGGAGGGAGGGAGGGAGGGAGGGAGGGAGGGAGGGAGGGAAGGAGGGAAGGAAAGAAAGAGAAAGAAAGGGTAAACTCTCCCCAGCCCTGCTCTGAATTATCTGCATACTTAGACTGTCTCTGAATGATGGATGAAGACATCTCCTTTTGTGAGTCACATACACCAGGGATTCTCAAGGTCTTGAGGCCACAGTGCAGTCTGGTCAGTGAAAGATCATACATTTCTTCTATTCCTGATGGATGAGCAAGGACCCTGCCCTGGAGTCTTTCAGTTCTAGGATCCCTTGAGGGCTAGGTGACCTCCCTAAGCGTCCCATCTTCAGGTAGAAAGTTGTGAAAATAATCCCAACATCTCAGTGGCAATCATGAAAATTAAATGAGAAAATAAATGTAAATCTGCTTTTAAAGGAATACGAATAGAAATATAAAACTGCTTTTAAAAGACTATTATTATTTTAGAAATAATTCAAGGAATGGCTTTGTCCTTAGAACTCATTTACTTTTGGAGAGTATTCATCCCAATAAACTTTAATTTAAAAAATAAAAGAATAAATGGAAACAAAGGAGGATTTTCTTCCTTCTGTGCCTAAGAAAAAGGTATACTTGAAACACAAAAACAGTGGCCGATTTCAAGGGGGCAGGAGTGAATTTTCTACAATACTTGTCATGTTCTGTTTCTTAATCTGAGTGCTAATTACATGAGTGGGTTCCATTTGTGGGGAAAAAAAGAAAAGAAAAAATGTTTTTCTGTATTTTAATAAAAAAGTTTTTCAAATATGTGCCAAATTCGGCTATATCTCCACAGGCTGCTATAAAGAAACCCCACACTACCCGTTTCTCCTTTCCTCTCACACCACCATCACACTCACAACACTTCTGATACCAAATGTGTGCGAGTTTTTCCCACCCCAAGCAATTCTGCGACACCAGTTGGGTGCGCTGCAATTTAACTCGGTTCTGACACTACCTACCTGGAGACCGCATCAGGGCCCACAGGTTAAGGGCTCAGTCCTACAAGACTGTTCCCCCACCCCCACTTCAGATGCCAATCACAAGTCAAGGCTGTTACCTGGGTTTCCGACCAATGGGCTGTAAATCAGAGGTTCCTACAACTCCACCGAGTTTGATTTTTTGCTAGAACAGCTCACAGAACTTAGGGAAACACTGTGTTTACCAGTTTACTATACAATAAAGGACAGGATAAAGGATACAGATGAACAGCCAGATGACGAGATACACAAGGCCGGCTCTGGGAGCGTCCCGAGTGCAGGAGCATCTGTCCCCATAGAGTGAGGTGTGTCAACCTCCCAGTACATGATGTGTTCACCTGGAAGCTCTCCAAACCCCATGCTTTGGCGATTTTTATGGAGGTTTCATCACATAACATGATAGATCATTAACTTCATTTCCAACCCTCTCCAGAGAACGGGAGGTAGAGCTGAAAATTCCAAGCTTCTAACCATGGCTTGGTATTTCTGGGGACCAGCCCTCATCCAGGAGCCATTCTCCAGTCACCTCCTTAAAATAAAAGACACTGCTATCACCTCAGAAATTCCAACAGGTCTCGGAGCTCTTTGTCAAGAATCATACTCAAAGACTAAATATTAGGACAAAAGATGGTTCTAGTACTCTTATCACTTAGGAAATTACAAGGGTTTTAGGAGCTCTGTGCCAAGACCTGGGGACGGAGACCAGTATACACTTTTTCTATTATATTATTTCACAGCTACTAACATAAAATACATGAGATGGGCTTCTACATGGTGTCCCTAATTGCTGCTATGTTTATTTGGATAGTCAAAAGGTTGCCCTGTTGGCTATAAGACTGATCTGATGGAAATGACCCATTTTGCCAAATAACAAATTCAAAATTCTATTTATACTACCACTGTAGAGGTCAACTTAGAGCCTCATTGAAGTAAAAAGTTCCTGATTATAATTCTCTGTGTCAAAATAATTTATGAACCTTGGATCCTGCCATGATATACTCGTACATGATAGAAACGTATAAACAGAGTACAGAAAAGTCAAACATTTTCATTTATTTATGGGCACTGATTGTCTCATTCCGAGCAAAACCATCTGCTTAAAGCTCATAAACAATTAGAGTTGAACACAATAATACATGTGAGACTAATTAAAACTAACTTGCAAACTGATCCCCTCCCCGCAACACCGGAAATAGCCAGAAGTCTATAATGTCCGCCTCCAAGTTTTAACACATGAATCAATTAGGTCCATTAATGAAACTCTACTATTGGTGTCCATTCAGTTCGACACATATGTCCGGGGTCCCTGGTTGTGCTTATCTCTGTGCTGGTTACTAAAGGCATTAGGATGAATCCAACGCCATGGCCCTGCCCTACAGAGACAGCCTACCAGCTTTCCTGCCCTCCAAAAGACAGATGAACTTCAAATAATGGTAGGCATGATTAGTAATAACTGGGTTGCGGTAAAACACAAAATGACTCATTTCCTCATTTAAGAAAAAGAAATGTTTGTCTATCGATTTATTTATTTATAGATTCTTCCCTATTTTCACATTAGATCTGTTTTTCTGAAATTTCCAAGGGAACTAAAATGAAATGTGTGCTTTTATGTTTCCTGTGGAAAACAACTAAAGAAGCCTTTGGAATTTTTAGCCCAAATTTCACTAACTCCCTCAAAGCCTTCCTAAGAATCAAAGAAACTGCTGGGAAAAATGAAAATAAATAAATGATTTTTTAAAGTGGGAAACAGTTTTATTCTAACCACTCGCTCAGATTCCATGGATCTGCTCTCCAAGGGAGCGAATCATATCACAAATGCCAATAACCACAACACCGAAAACAAAGACCTAAGTCAGTTCATTCTGAGGGGAGCAGAGACAACAGTAAACCTCCATCATATTTGCTTTAGCACTAGCAGCTGGTAAAAGACCAGGCACCACTCATGGGGGCGGGGGTGGGGGGGTTATGCATTTCTACTTGGAGAACTAAAACTGATGGCACTTATAGTTTCCAGGCAAATGCAACAGTTGTGGCAAGTACCTCCACCCCACCTTTCTCAACGGTCATTTTCCTGCAAATAAGGAAAATCACTTTGAATTGTGTTTTAAACACTTGAGAGGAACAAGAGAAATGCTTTAGAAGGCAAGGATAGGGCAAGGACAGAGTTGAGGAGACCATTTTCCAGGGGTTAGAGCTTCATTTCCAGATCTTGGACAGAGAGTGGGAACCTTCCCAGATGCAGAGTGAGGAGGACCCACCTTTGACCTCAGACAGGAATTGTCAGTAGAAAGGAGGACGCTGCCTCCACAGAGGTTTCTGACAGGTTCTAAACTCAGTGCTTACAGGTAACACAAATATGTGCATTGGGCCACGTTAAAGGGAAAAAGGAGTACAAAGTGTTCTGAAAAAAATGTGCCCTTCCTAAACATATTTAAAAACATACATTTTTAAAAGTACCCTATGTAGAAACTACTAAGTTTTCTACCCCATACCTGAACTCCCTTCCTTTCTTACCAAGACAGCCCCATTTTTTTAAGGGCAAAAATAGCCCATTTAAGACTACATTTCCTAGCCTCCCTTGCAGCTAAGTATGGTCATGTGATTATTTTCTGGTCAATGAGTTGAGTCTTACTGGCAAAAAAGAGGAAAGGTGTGGCTGATGGGCAGACAACCAAAAGTATCTCCCCCAGGCCTTAACCTCAGGGAACCGCATAGTATATAGTGAAGGAGACAACGGGTGCATCAATGAGACTCACAGTGCCTGTTGTGTTCCATTGTGTACAAAGGGAGGGATACGTGGGAATTATTCATTCTAATGTTGAACATGTTTTCCTTGTGTTACATAAGCAACTGGATTTTAGAGTAATGCATAGTTACCAGCTAGCTGTATGACTTTCAGCAAACACTCTACCTCTCTGAGCTTAGGTTTTTTCATATTTGAATGGAAAAATAAATCCCACTTCACAGAACTACTGTGCGAATTCAATGACAGCAATTGTTTAAAGCATATACTGCTTCCCTGAAAATAAGACCTAACTGGAAAATAAGCCCTAGCACGATTTTTCAGGATGACATCCCCTAAACATAAGCCCTAATGTGTCTTTTGGAGCAAAAATTAATATAAGACCCGGTCTTATTTTCGGGGAAACACGGTAACAGGAAGCTAATCTATGGTAAATAATCCAGACCTGGCATCCCCCTTCCCATCTTTTCCTCATGTTCTTCGACAACCTGAGTCCATCGTGCAGAGCCAAAGAAGTTGAGTACTAGGAAGGATGGGGTCTGATTAACTGTTCACCTAGTTTCATTCACTTGCACAGGAATCTTAGTTTCTGCCCTACCACTGAAACCAGATCTTGTTTGGAAAATTGGGAATTTGTTTACCATTAATAGAATCCTCATTTATTACATGAGGTTGCTCTGAGATGCTGGAGCTGTTCCCTGTCCACCACGGTGCCAAACATGCCAAGTGGGGACAGGGAGTGGGGAGCAGGGGAGGAGGGCATTCAAGAGCTTTATAGCCTGTTTCTATGTGCTTGGAAAGTGGCCCACACACCTCATTCTCTTGGTTTATAAGGCAAACTTGGCCAGGAAAATCAGCCGTGCTCTTCAGGGAACTGGATGTTGAGAGAACAAAGCCAGACTGTCGAGCATGGACTCAAGTGTCTTTATCTGTAGTTCTCCTCCTCCACCCTCAAATTATGGGCATGTGCTCGTAGGAAAAAACATGCAGGGCCTCCCTCCAGAACCCCCCAGGATGGGATTCAAGAAACCAACAGGGACCAATCAGGCCTCAAGTAAACCACCCCCACTTTGGTACACTCCACTGTCACAATCCTAAACCAACCTTCAACCGCCAATCTCATTCTCTTGTACTTCAGCTCAAAAACATCATGGTGGGACCACATGGCAGACACCAAGTTTCAGCAGCATCTTTGCCCCAAAGAAGGGTCTTTAACTTGAGACAATCGTTTATTTCAATGATTTCATGATTTCTTTTTTCACATGCTGAGTTGGCAGCAATCTGTCCACTCCCCTCAGAGCCCCTGCAGTCCGTCCCCATATCCTATACACAGGTCCCCTGCTCCAACCACAGCGAACTGGGCTTGCACATAAGGTTTCATTTGGAAAAAAGGCTAAAAATCCAAGGCTAAAATCATGTGGAAAGCATTGTTGCCTTTACCCCTAATATTTTAAAAAATGGACAGAGGGAAAAAATGAAAATATTAATACTATTCATAAGAAATATGGGATTTGTAAATTTACATATTTGAGAAAAATAAGGGCATTTATTAGGGGTTTTAAAAGTGGTGAATCTTTAGCCTCAGTGGTGCGCTAGTTAATTATGTTTTTGACTGTGAATATAATCACAAAATTATAGAGCATATATGAAATGTTGGAAAGACAGCATCAAAAGTTGTGGCTAAAAGACAAGGAATTATTGAGACTTGTTTCGGCCGTTGGGTTTACACTCCTCCCCTTACAGCTGATCTGTCTCTTTTCGGGTGTGTTGAACTTATATACATAAGCTTTGGGGAACGTGGATATGTATATGTAACGGATCACCTACGGTACCATCCAGCTTTTTCCATAGCTGTGTGCAATCGTGTCCTACACAGCGGGACATTCCACGGAAATAGCCAAGCCAGCAAAGACCCAGAAGCGCCAAAGCCAAGCACATGCAAAGTCAGACAGAACCAACCCGGAAGGAAGGTCCAAGTGGGGCCCATGTCCACAAACCCAGGAAGCTGTGAGGGTGGAAACGAAGCCAGGAGGCCACTCCTCCCAGACCGGCTGCTGGAACTAAGTACAGAGTTGGAACTGGAAGCCCCTCACAGAAGGTCTGCACAAACCTCAATGAGCACCCACAAAAGTCTCAACTAGTTTTAAATGAGTAGTAATGAACCAGTGCCTCATCCACAGAATAGGTTGCTCCAAAAATTCCTTATTTGGGAGAAAATGTGAAATATGAGCTGTGATTTCCACGGGTCTGGTCTGAAAATTCCTGGTTAAGAAAACACAAACGTTCATTCATAGCTAATTGTAGAACAGTGCTGTCCAAGAGAAATACGATGGGAGCTACCTGTCTAATTTTAAATTTTCTAGTAGCCACACTGAAAAGTGAAAAAAAACAAAAACAAAAAAAGATAAAATTAATTTTAATAATATGTTATTTAACCTAATATATCCAAAGTATTATCACTTCAAAATAATTATTTCAAGATACCCAAATTGTTTTGAATACACTTAGAAGTTTTCTAGTAACTGAACTATCTGTTTCTAAATTTAAATTTATTAAAATCAAACAGAAGCTGGAAATTCAGTTCCTCAGTAATATTGTCAGCCACGCTTCCAGTACTCAGGAGCTACATGTGGCTGGCGGCTCCCATAATGAACAGCACACTTCTAGATAATCAGACTCCATGTCTACTTTCATGACAGAACCACAACTGAGTGTCCCCTCAGGAATAGACAGCAACAGAACAGAAATATTAATCCTTTATTTTGCAGAATTCTTTGAAATTTATAAAATGCTATATAAACCCAATTGAGTATGGTGGACTGTATATGGGCTTTGATAGAAAAAATATTTGAGCTCAAATTCCAGCTCTGACACCTCCTATTTGACAGAATTTCCCATTAGCTTTGCCCAGCTTTGTTTTTCATATGTAGAAGGGGATTGATATTACACACCCCACCAAGTTCATGGGATTGATTTGAGGATGAAATAAAGTGATATATAGAAAAATGACAGAAAGTGAAAGAAATTTTAGTTATCATTATTATTGCAACTATATGAGGTGGGTATCATCCTTGTTTTATAATATGGAAACTCAATCTCAGGAATTTAATTAAATAACCCAAAGTCACAGAGCCAGGACACTGCAGAGGAAGGACTCAAAACTCTGTCTTCTAGCTCCAAATCAAATACTTTTTTCCACTACTGTTACCATAGATACCTTGTATAAAATCTAAATACTCAACTCCAATGTGAGGATATTTAGAGGTTAAGTAAAGAAACGAAATTTGAATCAAGAAATTAGGATTCAATATAATAAAAGTTGATGGGAAAATATTTTAAAGCCACACATGCTCTAAAAAGAAATACCATAAAAGAAATGACCAGTTTTACCACACAAAGTTTTAAAGGCAGGTTTACCAAAGTATCTCTCAAGACTGTAGGAAAAATACCAGCGATTTCTCAAGTGTCTTCAAATATAGGTGGCTGTTGTCCCTTAAACATTATCAGCTCCTGAGGAGATTCAACCATTTCTTGAAAAGGGACAGAACCTTTGGGGATGTATCAGAATCAGAATCTAACATTTCTAAACCTGCAACACTTTCAAAGACAACTACTGTTTGAAACCTGAGGTTTAAATCTAAAAAAGATTGCTTCTTTTAACAGTGTGAGATCCTCCTTGCTTTTAGTTTACTGCACTGATTTATCTTGAAGTCCAAGGTGAGGCTTATTGGTAAATTTGCTGTGGAAGTAGAGAATGGTTCAGTGAACAGCAAACTGGCTGTATTCCAGGGGCCAGGCATTGTGCGGAGTCCTTGGCAGAGGAGGAAGTGACAGATGATCAATCATTAATCCAAGTTCCTCCTCCCAAAACCGCCCAATCTCAGTTGACTTCCTTGCTTCTTAGTTCATGAGAAAAGTGAAAACACCAAAAGGCAACCTCCTGATGCTCTCACCACCAAATCCACCATCTCTCTTACAGCTGGACACAGCCTTTCCTCCAGCGGCAATGGATTAAGTCAGAAATAGCAAAGGCAAGATCTCTACCTCAATTTTGCCTTCCGAATTTCATGAGTGCATCTGATAGGTGGAAGCTGAATTGCATCCAGAAATCTACCTACAAAAGAGTCAGGGATTATAGTTCTCACATCCCATATACAATCCAGCAGCAAATTCTGATGAATCCACCTTCAAAATATATTCTTAACAGAGCTATACCTCACCTTCTCTCCCAATACGTAGCATCCTAGTCCAAACCCTCAATGCTCCAATGGGTTTCCATAGCCACTGCAGAAGAAATAATAATAAATGGCCATGCTTTCCAGGAGAAAAAGCAGGAAGCAGCAAAAGCATGACCTCTATCTCATGCTTTTGTCTTCCCAATCTTAGGTAAGTGCAAGCGATTGGTGGAACCAAAATTACATCTAGAACTCAAAAGGCAGGCCGGGAGAAATGTAGTCTCTCAGTATAGGAAGACTCTCAGAAAGAGGATGGAGCATATATCAAGGCCAGTCTACTATGTCCCCACAATGTTCATTGCAGCAGCATTTACAAGAGCTGTCAATAAATAGAAAACAGACTAAACGCCCAAAAGTAAAGGACTAGTGACACAAAGTGTACTATATCCAGGTACTAAAATATTATGCTCATTTTTGAAAGACATTTTTTCGGGGAAGTGAAAAATCTTACAACATATCAGTTACCAAAATAAAGTGGTCAAAAAGTAGTACATTCAATCTGATCCCACTTTTAGAGACTGGGGAAATTTAAAAGTGGCCTATATATTGTTTTTGCAGATATAACTGTATTGTGATTATGTAGGAGAATGCCCATGTTCTTAAGAGATGAATGCTTTGGTGTCCTGAATTTTTAAATTACTTTCAAATAATTCAGAATAAAAGCAGAGACAGCAAATGTTAACAATTGATGAAACCTAGGAAAATGATACGTGGGAATTCACTGTACTAGTCTTTTCACTTTTCTGTTGGTTTGAAATTTCTCAAAACAAATATCTGGGGACCAAACTTCTGGGGAAGAGTGACTAGTTTTATTTCTTTGCAAGGCTGCTTGGAGTTCAGGCTGTTTCCTTTGCTCATGCCACATCTTTAAAAACCTGTGCTCTCAGAATGCATGCACACAAGGCTGTCATCTCCAGTAACCCCATGGGGATTTAGGGTGCTCTTTCTTCCTTTTCTCATTCTTTTAATATGTTCTGAGAAACTACAACCCTTCCAGGGAACAACAACACACACAGCAGAAACAATTAAATCAGCGAGGCCAAATGCATGAAACATAGGCCACCAGAACCCCTACCACACCAATGGCAGCCATCACTAATAAATCAAGGTGCTCTTTCCTGAAGAACCTCATTACACCTAAGAATCCTGCTCAACACAGCTCTCCAGATAACCTTCATTGATGCATGGAAGCTGGCATGTAAATTGAAACTTTTGCCTTTCTTTTTATTAAATAGTCTACATTAGCAAAAACTAAAAAAGCAAACAAACAAAAAACCTATGGTTGTTATGAGTGTCTCGGAGGTGACTGAAAAAAAGAGCTGAGTTCAAATCCACTCTCTGCCTCTTACTTCTTGAATCTTGGGAAAGCTTCTTCAAGTTCTGTGGCTCTCAGTTTCTCCATCTGTAATGAACCTTCCTCACTGGAGTAAAGGGTGGTGGACATGAGATAATGGACACTTTGTAAATGCCAAAGACATTTACATATGAAGAGTGGCATTGTGAAGAAGGGAAATTCACTCTTGGAAAGGACAATCATTACGATATTGATTATAATTCAGAACAGAGAATGAGTTCTAAGAACCTTTAAGTGTTTCTTTCTTTTTTTTTTTTTAAAGCCAATCTAGAAACAGCAAATTCTGAATGCTCCTTCTGTATCATTTCTTTAACTTACCAAGGTCTCAGGACTCAGACCCTTTTGCTGTTCATGCCACAGGTGATTTCCTCTAATCTCACGGCTTTTGAGTACGATTCACACGCTATTGACACGCTAATTTTCAGTGTAACAAAATATTAAAACAGGCATTTAGGTCAAGACTCCAACACAACAGATATCAAATACTAACATAAGGGAACAATGCAAAAGTATTTCCAAGGTGAGGTATCTGAAAACAGATTAACCTGCCCCCCTCACTGTGATCAAGGCCATGAAATGGTCAGGTTATTAGAGACTGAAGAGAGGGAGGATTCGTGAAAGGTTTTCTTTGCAAGAAGCTGTGCTGTGAATAGCTCCTCTCCCTGGAGAACGGAAAGGGTAGGGGAAGTCCTCCCTCCACTCAGTCTAGTGACAGAGCATGACTTGGGGAGCTGATACGTGTTCCCTGCAGTGTGGAGACGGGGTGGGGGGATGCTTAATTAACTGGAGTCTGACTCCCCCTAGGGAACCTAAAGGCGAGGGGCTGCTAAAGCTGCGGGTGGTCGCAGAGAAGACATGATACCCTTGGATCAACCAAGGCACAGGGTGTTTCCTGCGGACGAGAGGGGCGCCACACAGGGGAGTCAGCCAGAAGCTTTATCATTCGTGCTCAGGTGTTCTACCTGGCGGGGTGATGGGACTGGATATGAGCAAGTCTGTGTGGTGTGAGCTGCAGGAAAACCAGGGGCAGCTGGAGGAACAGGATGCAGCCGCAGCAGGGGAGCAGCCACAGAACTCACAAAAGAAACAAGGAAGACGCAGCTTTAAGTATTAGCCAGCCCCAGAGGAATGAAATCATGTTGGGGCAGTGGCCCCGCCAGAATTTTCTCACCTCTTTCCCCTCTGCCCTCCAAAGTCTCCAAGTCTGGAATGGTTGAAACCATAGCTAATGACAAGATGAGCAAGAAAGAGAAAAAAAAGCCAACCATAACTTCTTCCCCAATGGGAAGGGCAGGCGCTAGCTTGAGAAGTTTGAAGGTGGAGGAAGCTGGAAGCAGAAGAAACATGACCTTATCATGAAGATGTATTAATTAACAAATTGGACATTCTTATTAATTAATAAACTGGACATACTTAAAGAGAACAGTGGTACTTACTGATATCTAAGAGTGACCAGAAAAATCATGGCACCTGCCAGAGTTTTCACCCAATAGCAGAGAAAACTGTTCCTCCACCAAATAAATGTGAAAGGGACATTAGGAAGCAAAAAGAAAATTGCATTCTGATTGATTCCCAGAGCCGTGCTTCTTCACGATGCCTGTTCTAGTGGTATAATGGGCGTGTCAGATAAAGTCTTGATTTCTATCCCCCAGACCTTCCCCATCTCATTAAATAGGAACGCCATCATTCCACCTGGGCCAAAATCCTGACATCCTTGAATCCTTTCTTCCTCTTAGATCCTAGGTCAAAACCATTAGCAAATCCTACAAGCTCTACTTTCAGAAGTTATTCTGAAATGTAACCATTTACTACCATCTGATCTAAGCCACAATTGTGTCTCCCCTGAATTACTGCACCAGCCTTGCAACAAGTCTTCCTTATTGCTCTACTCTTATCTCTGCACAGTCTACTCTCAACACAGCACCCAAGTGACCCATGTAAATCACGTAAGATCTGCTCCGAATCCTTCCAGGCCTTCACTTTTAACTTAGAATAAAGATCAACGTCCCTAGAATGCCCACATTATCTAGCCCCCTAATTGTTCAAAGCGCATCTTCTACCACTGCCCAGGCCCCGGCTTGCCCCAATCTGGCCACGACGGGCTCCTATCTAGTCCTCACACATGCTAAGCACTCTCCCCACTCAGGACTTTTGTACTTATTGTTCCTTCTGCTTGCAATTCTCACCCTTTTATGTTTCTGCTCAAATTATCACCGTATCAGAAAAGTCTCCCCTAAGTGCCAAATATAAAGAGCAACTCCATCCTCCCCTTCTCCCACAATCCATTCTCTGCTCCTCCTGACGTCCCGGTCTTCCTCCTTTCACTATGTTATGTCCATGTCACTTAGACCACCTGAAACACTACTCATGTGTTCACTTGTTTGTCACCTGCCTTCCCTTACCAGCATGTCAGCGATCCAAGGCTAGGACTTCGCTTTGTCCACAAATACTGTGTTGCAGGCACTCACTAGCTTTTGAGGGAATGAGTAATTTATATTAAAATACTTGTAAGAGCTCCTAAGGTACAATCATTTCATATATAAATATCTTCCATGGCCTCTTACAATATTTGCAAACAAACTCTGAAATGGAGGGGAACTGGGCCCCCTCAGCTTCCTCCTGGGTCCTTGCAAGCCTACCCTACCCCCACCCCGTCTCTCAACAGGAACACAGGCCCCCTCCACCCCGGGAACCTTTCCAGGAAGCCAGACAGGGGTGGAGGGAGCCCACGGGGTCTCTTCTTGGCAACTGTGGCCGCACATCAGGACTCGACCCTGACACATGCAGGACCAGGGCCAGATCCGGGGCTCTCCAGGCCTCTGTTCTGACCGCCAGACAAGAATGTCTGTCTCTGTTCATTTGACTTAAGCTGTTTAATTACTAACTTGGTAATTTCTGCTCTCTGCTTAGCTGCTTGTCAAGTATGTGGCACTTTTGATAATTTAAGGGTTGGAATTTAGTCTATTTTTGCAATTGAAAATCAGCCTGGAGCCAGAGTTTCCCTTTTATTCAGAAAGGCGAAACAGACGGCGCATTAAAGGCGGGCATACTGTAATTTTGTCTTTTCTGATTCATTAAAAGCAGGCCTTTGCACACTGGCTGTTTGGTGTTATTTGGAAATCTCTTCTGGGCCTGTAAATATGAAGTCTCATGCTTTCATATCATTCGTTTTTGTCTGTCCGTGCCCAGCTTGGGGAGAAAAAAATTATGCCACAATATCAGGAGGCCACAAGGAGAGGCAGCCTGAGAAGTGCCCAGGGAGCCTGGGTTCCAGGCCTGGCTCCACAGCCTCTGGGCTCAGTGACTTACCTAAGATCATTTTAGCTGAATTGATGAATTCTACAACATTTGTTCCTTCAAACCAACATTTGGTGCTAAAAGTGAGACATGGTCCCTGACCCCAGGGAGCAGTCAGTCTGATGAGAAGATAGTAGGGAAAGAGACACTTTCATTCCACATAATTGTTGTAACCAACGTGTAGAGAAAGCAAGCTGGGAGCACGGCGACAAGAGGGGGTGAGTCTCCCTGAAGGAGGGGTAGGTATGTACCGGATCCAGGAAGCAGGCCTAGGGCAGAAAGGCCTAGGGCAGAAAGTGAACAGGAAAAGCCAAGTTCACTGTAGGCTATGTGTGCGGGGTAGTGAGGCTGAGGAGGGTGTGGAGGAAGGGGACGGGGAGCAAAGGATGAGCGTGCAAGAACCAACCAAGCTGAGACTGGACCTGGTAGGTTAAGGACCAATGGTTAGGTTACAGGAAAACTTGAAATCCCTTGGCAAAATGGGCATGGTAGGAATAATAGCTAACAACTACTGAGCTCTTATTTCCATGTTCTAAGTACTTCCCACTTCAATCCAGGAGAGAGACAGTAAGTTGCTTGCCCAAGACAACCCAGCTGGGAAGAGGTGAAGAGGAGAATTTGAAGGCCATCTTCAGACCAGAGCCCAGCCCTTAACCATCGCACTGCCTGGCCAGGGCTTTGCAAATGTTAAATGAGCAAATGGATGTAAAAGAACTCTGCAAACTGTAAAGTGCTGCCCAAAAGTAGCCACTGGCGTTTATTAGTTTTATTACAAGGATCCCCCAAACAGGAGGTCTTTCTTCTGCATTGATATTTGATAGTGCAAGACTGAGCCTTTTCTCCCAGGCTCACAGGAACAGGCAGGAAAGGCTGTGAGAAACAGCAGTCACTCTGGATGAAAGCAAAGGAAATCTGGGCTCTCCTGAGTCACTCTGAGGGATGGAGGAAGGATCAAATCCAACGAAGCAGCCCTTCGGAAAGCTTAGCCTGTGCTGGCACCTGCTGGAGCCCACAGCAGATGTGCCAGCCTCATCAGGCAATTTCCCCTTGGAAAGCAAATGCCTCAGCGCAGAGGTTTGTGTGCAGGGGGTGATGGTGAAGGGGAAGAGTTGAAGCTGGTCTACGAGACACTGGGAGACTTCTTTTTCTCACCTGAGAGGCTGCTGTGTGTCTGTGGGAAAAACCGTCAGCCTGGAGCTCACCGATTGTAACCATTTGAAGCACGTCCCACGGGCATGCGTTGGACTGAGGGTCTCACACACCTTCCCCAGGAACAACACCCCACCAGCTCTGCAAGATGTCGTTCTCCTTGTTTTACACGTGCAGTTAGCTTGAGGAGATTACTTGATTCGACCAGGATCACAGAACTAACCAGTTAAGTGGCAACCCTAATTTAGGATCAAACTTTAATTAAATTCACACTCGTTTACAGCAACAGGTTGCTGCTTCCAAATGACTTAAGTTCAAAGCCTAATTCTCCCAAGTGCTATCTGTGTCTATGATATGAGACCTGTCAACTGACCACTGGGAGATTTGTTTTGATTGTTGGGTTAATACCCTTGCCGTATTCCAGAAGAGGTTTAACATGGCTGCCTTAAATCCTTGTCTGTACTTGGGGGAGAAACCCCTCCCAAAGTGTTCATAGAGATCCTGGAAAAGGGATTAGGTCTGACACATAAATAGCAATGTAACTTCAAAATCTGAGGACCTGCTAGCTCATAAAACGTATCTTTGAATTTCATGGCTCCTAACACAAACAAGAATTCTAAAATGCCCTCTACATTGGTTTCTGAACTTACCAATATAGAAATCTCTGCTCTAGGTCACTTGTCAGTTAATATACACACCCTGGAAAAGTCTCTTTACCCTGAATGTGTCCAATCAAAGATCTAGAAAACTCATTTTCTAGAACTCAGCTGAAATTTAAAGAAAACAAAGATACGAGGTTGAACCATATGAAATTACCAAAGGGATTCAACAAAACTGATGCAGGCCTTCAAAGACAGTTGCTCCATCACTACAGAACGATTGGACACGCCCATCCCAGGCCAAACAGCAGCAGGCACCACGAGGATCACCTGGGTGATTGTGTTCAGTGCTCGGACTCTCAGGGCCGGCCCCCTGCCGACAGGGTACTGAGCTTGGGGTAGGGCAGGGCAGGAATCTGCCTTTTTAAAAGGCATCCCAGGTATCCCAAAGCAGGGAGATGACTCCCGGGGAACTGCACTATAGCATTTCTAGACTGGAAGAACATTCTGTTCCCAAGTCCTCAGAAGACAGCATCCCAAGATGTGGCACTTCTCAATGGGTATCCTTAGTGGCCTGTGGGCCGGCCCATTTGAGGACCTCTGCTGTAAAAGTGGGCAGGAAACGGGTGACAGCTTCAAATCCAACCTCCACAAGCTTCTGGCTGTGAGAATGCCTTTGAGTGCCCAGCTATTTTTGTTTTAATGATCCCCTCTTTTGTTGGCTTTTTTTATTTTGTTTTGTTGCCTGAAATTAATAATTACTCCAAGGGGATCTAGACGACTTTTTCAATAGCTGCATTTGGGTAATGTGCCCAGCCCCCATCCCTCTACGGTCCAGGGGAGAATTACTGCGGTTCCACTTGTTGGTTTAGAGACTATTTATGCCCATCTTCCACATCGCAGATCCAAACCAAAGCCTCCTTATTTCTACTATGTTTGTTTGGCTGCAGAATGGTAACATTTACATGGAAATGGGGTTTTTTCTCTATCCTGTAATTTGGATTGTTTAGTTTTCCTTTTTGGACTTCTTTGATGATGCTCAAGAAAGAAGTCCGCAGGAATTTGGAGAAAGGAAGAGAGTGGGCTGCAGGGGGCGGAGTAGGCAGTAAAGTTGTTTGCTGCTCTGTCTCCTGCATGCCCCCCACCACCACCACTTCCCCTGGCTGCACGAGGCTATCTCCTTCCTGTTCTGCTTCTCTGCCTCCTACAGCTGGGCTGAAATAAGCCAGAATTTAGGGCTGGAGCTCCAGCTCCACCACTGACTAGATAGGGGACCTTGAGCAAATCTTGCCCTCTCCAGTCCTTATTTCCCATGTGAACCGGATAATCTCTAAATTCAATTACTTCTATAAACCCACTGGCTGTCACTCATTCCACTGTGAGGTGACCAGAAAACCAGCCCTTTAGTAACCGTTACGACCTCGGGCAAGTTATTTAACCCCTGTGATAGACCATCAAAATGAATCAGACACTCTTCTCTTTTCTATCTCTGATTAAAAAAAAAAAAAAAAAGTTGTTCTTTATACTCAAGGCATAAAGATAGTAACCAATCCATGTTCCTTCAGACATCCCTGAATTCCAAAGATGATGCCATTACTGTATAAGATTTTTCCAAAAACTTTCCAAGGCTTTAAGTCCTCTATCACGTCCCTACCACAACCACCACCCCCACTTGCCCCAATGCAACCCTAAAACCCTCCAGGTTTAATTTCTGCCTCTTCTCTCCTCTCCCCTTTATTTCTCGCTGGAGGGTTCTATGAGAAATGTAATTCTACTTCTAGGTATATACGCTAGCGAAGCCCTTGCAAATGTCCGCCATAAGGCATATAGAAGGATGTTCGCTGGGGCCTTGTTTACCATAATCAATAATAACAAACATATGTCCATCAGGTAAAAAAAAAAAAAAAATGTGGGAAATGTATTTAATAGAATACTATGCAGCAGTTCAAAAGAATGAGGCAGATCAATACATACTATAATAACATGGGTAAACTGACAAGATATATTATGGAATAAAAGAAGCATGCTATAGAATGGTATGCATATTATACCTTGTACGTAAAAAAAGCTGTATATAGTCTAAGTCTACACACACACACATATATGTGTAAATGAATAGCAAAGGTTTGGGAGGATGCATAACTGGGAACACTGTTCACCTGCAAAGCTACGGTCAAGGGGACTTTATGTGAAATGTTTTAATATTTTTACTCAAAGAATATTACTTAAGAAATTTAAGGTTAATTTGAACTAATACAGCCCTTATATATATGACAACAGCACAAAGGATGGGGGGAAAGAAAAAGTATCTTGTTGTAAGGTTCTTACACTGTACATGAAGGGGTACAATATGATTTAAAGATGACTATTTTAAAATGTGATACATTAAAGATGAATATTTTATATTCTGTGACAGCCACAGGGGGCAAAAATAGTACAAAGAGGTTTAACAAATAAAGACAAGAGTGAAGAGAAAATACAATCATAAAAATAATCCAAAAGCAGGTTGGCAAAGAGGGGATAAAAAGGAACAAAGAACAGATGGAACAAATAGAAAACAATCAGGAAGATGGTAGATTTAAATATAGCCACAATAATAACAATGTAAATGGTCTACACACCCCAATTAAAAGGCAGAGAGATTGTCAGATTTATAAAAAAGCAAGACACCACACTATGCTATCTACAAGAAACTCACCTATAATATAAAGGCATAAATAGGTTAGAAGTTAAAATAATGAAAAAAGATATATAAACACTAATCAAAAGAAAGCTGGAGTGCCTTTATGAATACCAGACAAACAAACTTATCTCTGGAATATTACTGGAGATAATGATAAAGGGAGCAATTCACCAATAAGACATAAGAATTCTACATGTAAGGGGGAGGGAGGCGGTAGATGAAGGTAAACAGGATCAAATATATGGTGATGGAAGGAGAACTGACTCTGGGTGGTGAACACACAATGGGATTTATAGATGATGTAATACAGAATTGTACACCTGAAACCTATGTAGCTTTACTAACCATTGTCACCCCAATAAACTTTAATTTAAAAAAACAATTCTACATGTATATACAGCTAAGAATTTCAAAATGCACGAAGCAACAACTGTTAGAACTCAAAGGAGAAACAGACAACTCCACGATTATAGTCCGACCCTTCAACAATCCTCTGTCAGTAATAAAAGCAGCAGAAAGAAAATCAGGTAGGGCATAGGAGACCTGAACAACACTATAAACCAACTTGACTACACTGGTATTTATAGAAAACTCTATCCAACAAACAGCATTTTTTTTTCAAGTATACATGAAATAGTCACCGAGATAGAACATATATACTGGGTCATAAAACAAACCTCCATAAAGTTTAAAAACCAAAAATTGTACAAAGTATGTTCTCTCACCACAATGGAATTAAATGAGAAATCGAGAATAGAAAGATATTTGGAAAATTACCCAATATTTAGAAATTTAAAAACATACTTCTAAATAACAAAGTCAAATGAGAAATTATAAAATCATTTGAACTGAAAGTGAAAACACAACATATCAATATTTGTGGGCTACAGACAAATCAGTGTTTACAGGGAAATTTATAGCATTAAAAGTTTATAGCAATAGTGCCCCCACAAACATGGTAAACATTCCGAAAACCCATCAGACTTTCTATAAGTATGGCAAGCACAACCCCACAAAATGACACAGGACAAGAAGGGGAAGGGTTCTTATGTGTGCAGGGAAAGTGGTGTTACTACAGGAAACAGTGTGGCTATGGCGAACAAAGCCAATTTTCCAGAAAAAGGTAAAAATTACAAAGAAGATTGTGCGGAGGCTTGATTGCACAATTGAGTTCAGCTATAGAGCTAAAAGAATTCTGGCTGTTAGAAGATGCAAACCTAGGAGAACTGACTCTGGGTGATGAACACACAATGGGATTTATAGATGATGTAATACAAAATTGTACACCTGAAATCTATGTAATTTAACTAACAATTGTCACCCCAATAAATTTAATAAAATAAAATTAAAAAAAAAAAAAAGAAGATGCAAACCTTTTGAACTGGGAAAAGATACAACAGAAAGCGCCAAATGATCCAGTTCTGAGCATCATCTTTTGTTTTATTATAAAGGCAATAAAATCTTGACGTATGTTCACTTCAAAAACAAAAGTTTATATTGAAAAGAGTGGTCTCAAATCAATAATGTAGTAAGTATTCACTTTAAGAAACCAGAAAAAGAAAGGCAAGATAAACTGAAAGCTAACAGAAGACATAATTAAAAATATGAGCAGAAATCAATGAAATAAAAACCAGAAAAATAATAAAGAAAATGAATGAAACCAAAAGCTGCTTTTTAAAAAACAAAACAAAACTGATAAACCTTTAGTCAGACTTACCAACAAAGACACAAATTACTAACAATCAACAATGAAAGAGGGGACGTCACCAGATCTACTAACATTAAAGGACTACTAAAAAAAATACTATAAACAACAACGTAATAAATTCAACAACTTGGATGAAATGGACAAATTCCTTAAAAAACAATACAGCCCCTGACCGACAGTAGTAGACTGTGAGAACTCGAGAATTTATTTGCCTAAGGAATTCCAGATAGAGAAATCATGGGCAAAGACGTGAAAGCACTGAACAAAACTGGCATAGGAAAGAGTTGCAGAAGAAGCTAAAGAAAAGAGATGAGCAGTAGGGGACCCTGTGTACCATGTTGGGAAGCACAGGTTTCATTTGGTAGAAAACAGAGTCGTTGCAGGATTTAAAGCCATGGTCACTTAGGTATAATAAATTGCTCTCAGGGTAGTGAAGAGAAAGAACTTAAAGCCACACCTGAAAGCACAGAGATTAATTAATTAAGAGGCTACTGCAGGGCTTGGTAAGAGATGAGGGCCTGAACCTCCCAGGTGGTAGTAAGAATTGAGAGGAGAATAAAATGTGACAACTATTTAGCAGATGGAATCAGCAGAAGTCCATTACTGGCTAATTGCAGTAAGGATGGAGGAGGAAGAACATGGAAAGGTGCTTATAGGTCTGGTTTGGAGACCAGGTGTTACTAATTGAGACTAGGCGAGCAAGACTAGGTTGCAAGAGGGGCCAAAAAAGATGAAGGGTTGAATTTACAGATTTTAGGTTTGGGGCACCAATGGGAAATCAAGATTGGGAACGCTTTGCAAGCATCTGGGTGTATAAATTTGAAGCAAAGGGGAGAAGTCAGCATTAATAAGATAACTTATGGCACGGGTAAGTATCTCACCTAAAGAGACTACAGAAAGAAAGACGAGAAATGGCTCAAGGGTAGCACCCTGGATTAGAAAATAATCTGAAGTTCACGAAAAGCCTTATGATTTTGAAATACCACAGTTCACAGTTCAAAGGCAAGTCCAATTATGTACAAACATGTTAAGTAACATGTTAAAATCTCAAAACCTGAGGGAAAAAACTAAATATCAGAGTGAAATACAATGATTAAGTTAACATGGAAGACATTTAAAATGATGTTTAGGAAGAGAGCACAATAATGTAGGAACTGCTTATTATAAAAATGTTTACTTACCTTTTAAAATATGTATGTATATATTATTTAAACACTAAACATATGCATAGCAAAGTCTGAAAATCCTGTACATGTAACATGTAAATGTTAGTATTGTTCTGAGGTTAGGACGGTATGGGGTACTGTCATCTACTATTTTATAGCTTGCAAATTCACTATGTAATACGTATGCAAGAGAAGAAAACCTGTCCCCCCAAAAAGCAGAAGAAACGCAGTATTTCCTTCCATCTCTAGTGAGAACCACAATAGCCAGTATCCATACCTGAGTCCTGAAGGCAGCTGTGGAGACTTAATGCCCGGCAGCTTCACCCCGTCTGCTGGAGGCCTCGGCGCGAATGGAGGTGCGATGCTGCAGTCGGCACAGGGTCCTGCGCTGCCCCTCAGAGGTGCCTCATCTCCTCCATCGTCACGCAGCCCTGATGGGCCTTCACCTGGGGGCTCTCGTGTACCAGTCCTCTTGGCCTTGCTGAAGGCACCAGGGCCTTCCTGGCAGTTCGTCTGAAAACAATTCCCAGGGGGTGGTGGGCACGCTCCATGTTCTGGAAACCGGTCCCGCAGGAAAGCGTGCGAGATGCTGACCTCACCAAGTCCATGTGGCCCAGAGCCCCTAGGCCAGCTCTGCGGTCCGGCGCTCAGGTTCTCCCAGGTCCTACGGAGGCTGCAGCCACAATACTAAGCCCCGCGGGCTGAGGTGGAAGGACAGCTGGTGGGGCCCAGCCGACAGGGGAGGTAGAAAGGCCCCTCGAGGCTGCCAGGGAGCCCCGTCACAGCCTCATGTGTGAGGGTGTGTCCCCAGCACTTGCTTCGGGACTCAGGTCCCTGAGAACCAGGAGGCCCCTGGAAAGCTGAGGCCATCCCAGCCTCAGAACTGGGCCCGGGCCCCGGATGTGGCCTCACCTGTAGGCTTCAGCCTGGATGTGGTCCTGCCCCCGAGTCGGAGCCCGCCCAGCGCGTTCTGGGGCGGGGCCTCTGCCCTACAGATTCCGCCCACCACTCGCTTGTTAATTCCCCTAAATTATTGACTGTTATTGACTGTTAACGAGATACAACACACCAGGGCGGTAGTGAGGTAGCTAGAGAGGGTCCCCTGTCCTCAGGAAAGCTAGATAATAGCCCAAAGTTACAACACAGTATACAACAAGAGTCGTGATGGGGAAAGTGAGGGCATCAATCCCTTCTTGGAAAGGTCAAGCAAAGCCTCCCAGCTGGACCCTTCTTTACACAGCTGTAGGAAAGAGGAAAGGAGGGTAGGATGCAACCGTTTTTGAAGATTTGATAATGAAACGTTCTCACCTGATGGCTCGTGATTCCTTTCAGAAATGGGCCATACAGCAAATCTGTTGATGGGGTGGGAGGGACAGAAGCTTCAGGAAAGTGAAGGAAATTTGATACAGTTTTGAGCAGGATGAGATGGCGCTTACTCAAGAACCAATGATGTAAGCTCCTCAAGGGCAGGGAGCTTTGTTTTACTTGTGTGTCCCAACTGCTTGGAACAATGACTATGATATTGTACCCAGACTCATCTAGTTTTAACAGGACGTGGACAATGCACAATTGATGTCATTTTTTGCAAGTGACCATCTTTCCTTTAGCCTTGTGTCCTGTGACAAAGCCACTGAAACAAGCATCTCATCCTTTTTCCCCAAGTGACTTTCTGTAGAAGTCTATTCCATCTGTGGCAAAAACAACGGGTCTTGTTCACTAGGGTATCAGCTAAGTGTCAGCTAACTAGGGCGACTGTTTGGCTTGGAAGGTCCCAATCCCCCCGATGCATTATGCTTTGGGTCTCTCAAGGTTCTCTCATCCTATAGGGCTATATTCTATTCTTTCTCTGGCTTTCCTTGGGGTCTGAAGCTTAGCTATACAGGGCTTCTGTTGACCCAGGCTGCTCCAGCACTGGTGATTCCTTAGCCCGGACTGTTCAACATCTGAAAGAATTCCTAAATTCATCTCCATCATCACAGTCCTAAAGCGGAAATCAAAGAAGATACTGTTTTTTGCTGAGCTCCTTCCCTCTGGAACTTCCCCCCCAAGGGCTGTGGCTAGGCTTTAAGGCGGGGGGGAAAGCTCTGGGGCTGAGGAAGCAGTGGGGGGTTGGTTATCTGCATTTGGATTGGGGGAGGAGGGCATTAGAAACTGAGTAAGAGAAAGGGGACTGGTGGGGGACAGCTATCAAAGAAATCAAGCTAATCTGTGTCATCATTAGTGTCTGGCAATGGTAGGGTAGAGGCAGTGGTGGGGTGATAGGCAAATGAAGCAGTAGGATTCATGGAATGAATGAGATGTTGGTGAGACATGAGAGGTTGAGGTCCTGACAAAAAGAGTAGAATCATGTGAAGAGGTGGGATGTGGCTGGAGAAGAGGGACAAGTATCTTTCTGTGCTTTAGGGGGCCGAGGGGAGGAAGGGTAAAATAATGGAGATAGAAGATAGCCCAGAAAGACTGTAGCTCCAATGGCAAAAAAGGGATCTGGTTTCCAGTGTTGAGGGTGAATAAAGGGAGTGGGGTTGTGGCAGAGAGGACCTTGGTGGGAAAGATGTGCAAGCTGGTAGTGGGGGGTTAAAGGAGGATAAATGAAAGATTAGGAGACCAAGACAAGGCGGGCTCCCAGTCAGAGGAGACAAAGCCATTGTAGGACAAGGAGATGAGTGAGAATGTGGGAGCCAATGGCAGAGCCATCGGTGGCAGAGAACAGGCCAGTAATGAGGGGTGAAAGGAGTGATGAGGGAATGGGACCCATTGTGAAGGAGCATGCCACAATGAGAATAGACCATGTGGGAGCAGAGTCTGACACAAGATAGGGAGCAGCAGAGGAAGATGAGACTCTAGGTCCTCGGAAGAGAGGCTGATACATTGGCCGGAAGTGAAAGGGCTCAGACAGAGGGGCTGCTAATTGGTCTTCTGGAAGGTCTGATTAAAGGATGGAGGCCAGAGTTAAAGAAGGTCAGGCAGAAGGGCAGTGGGAACCACAGGGGACACAGAGGGAGCAGCATCTTTCACAGGCCTCCCAAAAGCAAGAGGTCAGCCTCCACAATGATGCTTTCCCAACCCTCCCTGCACAGATCTTGAGCCAGCAGTTACCCAAACTGCAAGTGGCTACAGCCAGGAACAGACTAGCAACGAGAGGGTCTGGCAAGAGTAAGGGCACCCTTCCCACTTCCACACATCTTAGACTTCATAATACTCCTCTGATATCTCACCCCAAGGCTTGCTTTTTCATTCTGTTCCTTATGGATTCCTCCTTCAGGAACAATCCCAGGCTGCCCTGGGGCCCTAAAATTGCACGGCCAGTGCTAGGAAGTGGGAAACAGGAAAGAAGGGAAGAGATGAATCAGTTTCAGACAAGGTCCGATGCTACCACAGCTTCTTTCTGGCAACTTCCACAAGCTGGTAAAACGAGACTGGGTTACATGTGGAGAAAGTGAAAATTAGTTTGATCTGAGAAAATGAAAATCCACCATGCCATTCATCAAGCTGGGAAAACAGACACAGATCACAGATCACAGCCAGCTGCAAAATTAGCAGAAGATTCTATTTCTCCCAAGGAAACACTGCATCTGTAAAGTGCCCTAATGACCCTCAGTAGTAATGAGACATAGTAATGGCTATTACTTTGTTGCTGAGAAATCTTGTTTTCTAAAATCACAGTTTATCAGAAACTTTGTTTTTGAAGTCATTTCACTAAGAACCAAACCTCCCGCTCCCGCCTGCAGGATCTAATTCACTTTAACACAGAGCAGCTGCCTTGATTTCCAACCCAGGTGCAGATTCAGGTAAGAAGGTTTGGAATATTCCATGTCCATTTTGTGCCCACTTTGCCATCCAGACCTGATACTACCCTTTACACACGGCCCTGCTTTGCTTTAACTTAAAATGCTGTTTCATATAAATTTCACCTAATGTCACCCTTCCCCAAAATCATAACTTCTCCTTTTCTTGGTGCATTCTATACGCCATGATTGTGCAGGTGTGTGACCTCCCTTGTTGCCAATATACGACTTTGTCAGACAACAGTTTTGCTCCCAGTGTCCCAGTTAGGACATTTGGAGGTTCTCTTGATACTTGGACAAGATCCTCCCGACAAAGGAACGGCTTCTTGACTCAGTCATGTGCATATCTGAGACTTCTCAAGTCTCAAGACACTCAAGGTCCCTTTCTCTTTGTGTGGTCTTGCACTGAATTTAGACTGATTGTCTCTTTCTTCCTTTGATACCCGTTTATTATTTGTCTCCTGGAATTTCTGGTTTCCAATCAGACTTGGGTATCCCCCGGTGAAATCTGGCTTCTAACACCATCTCCTGTCTTCCATTTGTCCACCATCCTCTGTCTTGGGAGAACTTTCCCAAGTCTTCTCTGGGTATGAGTAATTGGCTTTGGAAACGAGCTCCCCACACACTCCGAGAGCCAGTGGTGGCTAATTTCTCAAGTCAGCAAGTAGAGGCAGCTGAGGACTAGAAACACAAGTGATAGTTCACCTTTGATCAACACTCAAGCCATCTTTCATGGGCCTGTCTGCTAATAAGCTTATGCTACCTCCTGGCATAACTTCAATGAGGAGAAATTAGAATTACAGTGGCCACTTGGGGAACTTTGACATGAACAAGAATGTTCATTTGAGAAATGCCTGAGGGAAAAAAAAGGGAAAGAAACTCTCAAGAGGAGATTGTATAACTTGTCTGTCTAAAAGAGAGAGATCACTGGGAGTAATGTAGATTTCCCCTCCATTCCCATTCTTTAGGGATTAATAAGCACTGGCTTTTAATTGCGTGGTTTTGATAAAACTGTGCAGAACTTGAGTTACTGTTTAAACGCTGCAATGTCTTTCTCTTTTGTGTCTATGTATATATGAAAAAGATTTTCCTGCACCTAGACTTTCTCCCTTCTCCTAACAGAGAGGTGACCTGCAATTTTACAGAGACAATTTCCTATTTGTCTAAAACTACCTTTCTCACACATTTTTGTTGTTATTGCTATTCTATCCTCCCTCTCTTTTTCCATCACTTGGGAAATTTCACTTTCTCAGGAAAAAAAAAAAATTGTCATTATTTTGCATACTAGTCAAAAATGTCTAAGAAAAAAAATAAACTGTATATTTTGCATTGTAAAATGTAGACAAATATATTTAACTAGCTTTCATTACTAGAGCTATGAGAGAACAAAAGATCTCAGCTTCAATGTATTAGGTTGGTGCAAAAGTAATCGCAGTTAAAAAGGTTAAAAATAATTGCAAAAAACTGCAATTACTTTTGCACCAAGCTAATAATAGTTTTTAAATATCATTTCACAATTATTCAAATATTGCTTCATGAATACAAAATTTATAAAGTATAATTTTTAAAGTAGCCTGTAATATTTCTGATAAATGAATTTTAGACAAATTGGAATGAGTTAATCATACTGATTAAAGACAACTCTGTCTATATTGCCCTGGTTTTCTTACATAAGATTAATCCTAAAACAATATTCTAGTTTATGATCAAAACTTTTGAAGATTTAAACTTTCTAAATTTTGTGTATTGGTTTTATGGGATAAGGAAAAGATCATTGTTGGAACAAAATATAAAATTGTGTTTAAGTGAAATCATAAAACAGATGTCTTTTAAAGGGTTTTAATCTTGTAAAATTCTTTAACAATACTACAAATCATGAGGACTTAATTATGTTTGAGCTAAAACCATAATTTCCAAATAATTAAAATGCTAAGACTTTAGAAACTGTTGAGTTACTTGATATATATTATTTGGATACCCAGTTTCTAAGCTAAAAAAAATTACATATAGGTTTAATATATCCTTATTCATACACATTATGCAAGGACTATAGATTAACAGAATGTATAAATATCTTTGGATAATGTGTTTATTCTGCCTCCTATAAAGGTAAAAGGTAATCTAAAACACATACTACTAAAATTTAGTTCGACAGTTCTTGGTTTCTTGCCTTTTAGTTTTCCCTGTGCTGGAGAAATCAAAAATTGGTTACTTTGGCTAAATGTGGTAATTAATAAAAATGATTAAGATTATACTTAGTATAATAATTACAGAAAAATATGATGTGTATATAAAATAATGAATATAGCTTGTCTGTTAAGGAATTATTCATTTATTAAATGAAAATTCCATGTAATATATACATTTGTTTTAATATGCTAAGATAAATTATATCTTAAAACTAAAATTGTATTATACGTGCATTATGTATTTATGTAGTCTACAAAAACATATAAAAGTATATTAAATTTATTTTAATTCTATAAACGACAGAAAGACACATTCAAGGGTATATTCCATGTTAATGGAGTTATTCACAGAAAAAGGCTTACAAATCGTTTACTGCTAATTGTAATATAGATGATACACAAAAAAGTAAAATTAGGGTTTTCTTTCATAAAATGACCAGAGTTTTCTTTTGAATCACCAAAATACTCTGTTAACTTGTCCTTCTGTTGGTCTCTTAAATAATAATGCAAGTTTCCTTATTTTTCCCAAGTTACTAGATCAGACATCAGAGAAGACTGTGGACCTTCCCCCAGGTACTGTTAATAGGAAACCCATGCCTCCTGGATCAAGAGACATGAGCAACACGAAATCACTACAAGGCTGTCCTGAGATCTCAAACAGAGGAACCATTCCAAAACAGTTAACTGCAGGAAATGGCACCTTTCACCCAAGACCATCAGAACCACACTGGTGACTGCAAGGAATGTCACCTTTCCCCAAGACAAGACCACCAGAGCCAGATTGCTGTGCTTTAATCTCATGTGTTTTTCTCTTTGTCTTTGTTCTTTACTCAATGTAAAATTAAGGTTTAAGTTGTTGACATTTCTTATCTATTAACTATGATACCGCTAAGGTCTTTATCCTTCATACTTACTGAGTCATTCCTCTGTATGAGTTCAACGCCAGGCTGCAATTTGCTCATGATTTGGCCACAGCACGCAATTACACTGTCTGTTGGGTTTGTACTTACTTTCCTTTGGGTGTCACCCAACTTCCTTTGCTAGCAATTTCATGGAATTAATCAGCTGATTTCCTGGGTGAGAAGACTCAACCAAGAAGTGATCTGGGAATGAAAAATAGTACCATAGCCCAGACAATCAGAACTTGAAACCCCCCTGTCGTGTCACATATAAAAAGGAAGGTTTTTGTCCTAAACAAAATGTTCAGAAACCTTTTGTGAAATGTAGCTTTTCCAACTAAATTTTCACAAAAGGAAAGCCATTGACAGGGTGAAAGGAAAGGGGTAATGCAGAGGTGCTTTAAGAAAACAGGATACAATGAGAGGAAGGGAGACAGTAAGAGTTCAGTAAGGAAAGACGGGCCCCATGGGGTACTCGGGCAAAGAGGCAAAAGAGGTAAACATGCCTCTGGAGAGTTCACAGGGAAGATGGAAGCCAGTTATACAAAGTCCACAGATGGTCTAGAAGTTGGGCCTCTAGAGAATCCAGTAAGGACGTGGAAACCAGAGGTACAGGGGCTAAGAGAGGGTCTTCTGAGGGTCCGTGAGATGCTGAAAGCAGAGATTGAGCTGACCCCCTCAGAGGAACGGTAGGAGCCTGGGACTCTGAGGCAGCAGCATCTTCTAGATGCTCCCCAAACAGCAGATGTCAGCTTCCACAGCCACTATGCCACACAACGCACCGTGGGGATCTTGACAAAATGGTTGCCGCCAACTGCCTGTAACAGGGAGCTTGTCCAAGTGACTGCAGAAGACAAGAGGAATGAGCTAAAATCAAGAATGCTGGATGGGGCCTGGCAGAGCAGGAAACTCACTGTGTTCTCCCACATCCCAGACTTCACACTGCTTCTCTTATTCCTCATACCAAGGTTTTCTTTCACATTCCCTGTCCTGTAGGCTTCCCCTCCAGTGTCAACCCCAGGTTGCAGTGGGCCCTGAAACTGCATAAATCATCCTAGGAAGAGAGATACAGGAAAGAGGGGAGAGAGACTAATCTCCTGTTCCCTGGGAAAGCTTGTCCTGTGCTCTATTGGACTGTTTCAGTCAATCTCTCCAACCTGGGAATCCACGAGCCTGGGTTACTTCTGGTGAAGAGAAGAGCAAAGTGGTATTTCAGGAGCCTGAGTGGAACGATCGTTTGGGGGAGACTAAGACTCTGAAAGCACCAAAATTAGTTTACAAAATAGTCCATAGTCCAAGGCTTTTCACAGACATTATCTCATGTGATCCTCACAACAACCCGCTGAGGTATGGAGGCCAGGCGTTGCCTCAGAGGACGAAGCTGAGCTTTAGGGAAGTTAAACTGCCACCCGTGGGTGAGACCGGTCGCCCAGCCTCATCACTCTTTTATTTGGATGGATGGACACCAGGGGGAATCCGTATCCTTCCCGTGAGCCTCCCCTCTGAGAGCTCTGTGTTCTAACAGGGACTTGCTCTAGGAATTGACCTCCTCAGAGACTATGGACCCGGGCCCTCATGGAAACGTGAGGTTAAGGTTCAATGTTGGGGAGCCCAGCACTGACTAGACAAAACCTTACCTTTTAATACTGCACCTTTGTCCCCCCCTCCCTTTTTTTTTAATTCTGAACTGATCTTAAGAGACTACAGTGAGTGGCTAGGACTGAATTTTCACTCTCCTCTCTGTAGGGAAGCTGCAGACATTCATTATTCATGGGTAATCTGATTTTCTATATTGAATTAATAGAGCTCTGTGATCCATCCCTGTTATTTAAAGTGGATAAAAATGTTGTCCAGTTTTCCTTCTTTGCAAAATTCAAGGAGAGTTTTCTGTATGTCATGCTCAATTGATTTTTTCGGTCCGTGTCCTCTGCAGGTGAAGGGCAGATTCCGAGAACAGAGGGCACACGTGCCGTCCTTCACACAGGACTTGCCCCAGGTGACAGAGCTCAGGCTTAGCATCGGAGTCAAGGCTTTCAGAGGCTCAGAGCATTGTTCTCCACGTCAGCCCTGACACAAAGGGGTATGAGACACCTTGGTTAGACACCTGAGCTGAGACTGTGTTTAATGAATACGAGTTGAGGAACTCTGTCCTCCTACAGGTGTTCTGAACTCTCCTAAGAATCCAGTCCATGGCCCATGATGCACTGTGATCAGGGTTTTACCATGGAGCCCTCTATCTACCAAACCCAGACAGAAGGTCTGTGTGCTTCAAATATAAACCCTATATCCCACTCCTACCCTTGCCTTGTTCTCCTCGATGACATTCTCATCTTTCCTGAGAGTTTCCATCTCAAGTGGCTCTCTGTGTCAATTGATTTAGAAAAGCACAAAGAAGAAAAGATTAATGGCTGCTGGGGGCTGGCCCTAGGGTTCCTTTGCCAAATTAATGTGTCTCTTTTTCCCAAATGCTGGTAAATTTTTATTCTTCTGTAAACAGTAGAGGAACAGAAATAGGAACCCCACGCTACATAGAAAGTATAAAATGGAACTCATGCCCCAAGATGCGCTCAGATGCATCTGAAAGCAGAGTTTCTCGGAAGTGCACACCAGCCTCAGACAGCTGAGCACTGAGAATGCACACTGTAGACAAGAGTTCTCAGGCCCCCTCACGGAGCTATGGAGCAAGGACAGTGTTCTTGAGGATGGAGAAGGCCCTTGAAGAGGAGGGTGAACCCACAATCCCTCCTTACAGCATCTAGCCAAATAGAACCCTCCATGCGTCCTCGGGCCTTCTAGATCCTTCCATCCTTCTCTGGGCCTTTGTATCTTCCAATTCTATCCTTTCTTCATCTCATAGATACTCTATTATCATAAACAAATAGTGCTATTTTCTAGTCATTCCTCCTACAACCCAGAGTTGTCCGTTACCCCCTTGGTCACTTCAGCTTTGATCCTACCAATTATATAACCTTTGAAAATGAAGTTCTTCCAGGAATTTTTGCTAATTCCTGGAGATTTATATTCGCAGGATTTCCTTTTCTCAACTCCAGCTTCTCACCTTGCATCAACCCAAACATCGGACACAATCCCGCCTTTATATTCGCCCAAAAGAGTATACTTGCACATAAAAGCATTAGTGCACAATGTAGCCTTTACAAGAGATAATGTGAGGATGACAAAGAGGGCCAGGGACAGACCTCACCCCTGACAACTTTAAAGTCCCCAACTGCTGAATTAATAAGCACTGAATTATTTCCTTACCTGAAATGGTCTTGGCCCAGGGCTCCCAATCCTTTCCCACCCATATGATGAGACTTTGTCAAAACTGGCAGCAAAACAATCTTTCAAGATGAGGCATAGATTCTCAGTTAACATTGCTGCTGGGATATTGTTGCTTTTAGGTCCTTTCACTGAACAGAGAAAGTAAAAAAAAAAAAAAATTAAACCATGACTTCATATTAGTATGTACAATTCAAATTTAACACAGGGTTTTTAACTTTGATTTTTGTATGTAAATCATTTTTCTCACAATGCAAATTCTGGATCTTAATAACATTAACATTCTTATTTTATCTTAATATATAAAGTACTTTCAAAATTATAATGCAAACATTACTCCTAATAATAAAACGACTGAGTGAGGTCTGAAATTATTTGCAATTCTTTTTTCCTTAGAATATACCCCACCAAGAATGTATACCAGAATAATATGTTCCAAAGTCGCTTGCAATAATTCTTTTCTCTGGTGTAACCAATTTGATAAAGAGTTAAGGTTATTAGTTACAATTTATTTTCAAGTTTAGGGTTAACTTTATTTTCCCTGTTGACTTTAATTTTCAAAAAATATAAAACATTTTTAAAAGTCAAAAGTAAATAAACTTAAAGAAGTCTCACTTCCAACCCTTTTGTTTGAGTCATAAACGAAAACATCATGGGGATGATGATGACCTAGTTTTTATTTCTTCTCTCAAGATGTAGAAGGAATGTGAAGAGCAGAAACATTGTAGAAAGAGACTATGGTTCGAATCCCCTTGTTGTTTGAACTTGGGCATTTCCTAGACTTTTTTATTCACATGAAAATGAGAATAATACCCATCTCGTAAAAATGTTCTAAGGATTAAATGAGATAACATATGTGAAATGCCTGGTCTATACTTTGTAGTCAAAATTCAAGAGCTACTCAGTATATTTTATCTTCAGAGATTAATGGGGACTTTGAAATTTTAGACCAATTTGTCTAAATTTTAGACCAATGCCCAATTTTGGTGTGATATAGAAATAATAACAACGTATGATAGTAGTTTGGAACAGAGCTCAGAAGATATAAACAGAAACATATGTGAAGAGATATAAAAGTAACTATTTTAACTATTAGAACCAAGAAATAAAAGACTTGTTTGGATGGCAGTAGTCAGGTAGACTACCAAGAAAAGACATTAAAAGGAAGGAAACTCAAAAGAGGCATGTTATGGACCAACTGTTTGCCCCCCGCCCCAATTCAAAACTCTAGCCCTCTATATGATAGAATTAGGAGGTGGGGCCTCTAGGAGGTAATTAGGATGAGATGAAGTCATGAGGGTGGGGCCCTCATGAATGGGATTAGGGCCCATGAAAAACTCTAAAAGATTATTATCTTGGAGTGGGGAAAGCATTTCTATGTTTTAAAAATATGTTAGTATTACAGTAGAGCATATTTTTATAATAAGTTCAAACAACACAAATGTAGAAATCCCACAGCATAAGCACTGTGCCCACGCCTCTACACTCCCACTCCCTGGAGGGAGGCAAACACAGTTAACAATTTGGTATTTTAAAGCAGAAGGTGAAACGCAGAAATCTTAAAAGGAAAACACTGATTCATAGGACAATATAAACATTTAATACTTCTGTATTAAAATCAAAGGTAAAAAGGTCGAAAACAAATGAGAAACTGGGGAACATTGGAATTCAAATGATAAGAAACTAATAATGTTGTTATGCAACATTCTTAATGTACAGGACGGTTAATGCACAGGAGTTCACACAGAATTATATAGGAAAAGCTGTTTAAATCATTCATGAAACATAATTTTAAACACCAATGATGGATGGTATCTTTTTCCCCTTATTGGAATGACAAAGAAAATGAGAATTTAAACCAACATAGTATTTTTTACCCCTATAAAAATAATACTGGGACCAGCATATATTTCTATTGCTATGTTAAACAATACTGAGAACAAGCAAAGTTAATTTAGCTATTTGTTCCAGGAAATGCTTTACTCCTGGAAGAATAATGCAAAACAACTAAATTTATTCATCAAACTAACAATTGCTCATCAAGGCTTGCTTCAAAATCTTGGCTTTGTTGTGCCCACCAATCCAAAGCTATTATGTTATTAACTCTAAACAATCCTAGTCCATTTCCCACCTTGCAATACCTCCTTAAAATCATCTAGCTAAATTCGTTCCTTCCTTGGATACTTTCTTTCAGGCCTAGAGGTATTAGCTGCACCCTACATTTGCTATTCCTATATTCTTTTAAATTCTCTTTTATTCTTTTTATTTGTTAATCCCCTTTTTGCTAGTTAACAATTATTTACAATAAATTTGTTCAAATGACTAGCGTGGTCTAAGCGCCTGACTGGACTCTGACTGATGGACCTCTTAACCACGCATGTGAGGGCATGTATTCATTTGCTATGTTGCCTAACAAATTATCACCAATGCAGTGACTTAAAACAACACATATAGATTCTCTTACAAGTCTGCAGGTCAGGAGTCCAGTACAGGTCTCACTAGCTAACCAAGGTGTCTGCAGGCTGCATTCCTCTCTGGAGTTTCAGCAAGAATCTGTTTCCTGTTCACTGGGTTGTTGGTAGAATTCGGTTCCTTGTGGCTGTAGTACTGACATCTCTATTTCCTTAGTGTCTATCAACTGAGAACCATTCCCAGCTTCTGGAAGCTAACACATACTTTGGTTTATAACCCCCTTCCTCCACCTTCAAAGCCAGCAATGGAGTATTGCGCCCTTCTCTCCTCTTTCTTCTTCCATCTTATCTCTCTGATCCAACCAGGAAGCTCCATTTTAATGACTGTGATTAGACTGGCCCCACCCAGATAATCCAGGATAATCTCCCCAACTCTTAATCACATCTGTAAATCCCTTTTGCCATGTAAGGTAACATTTATAGATTCCTGGAATTAGGATGTGGACATCTTTGGAGGGACCATCATTCCGCCTACTACAAGGTCTATTTCCCCAAACCTTCAAAAATATTAGTTATTAATTGTTGACTCATCTTCTTAAAAGACCACGAGAAAAACCTGTTGAGCAAGTGAAGTTACATTATTAAACACAGTGCAGTAGAGGATCAACAAATTTAATATATTATTAGCACATCCAAAATTGAATTTATCTCCTCATCTCAAAACCAACTTTTCTTCTAGTGTTTCCTACCTCGCGCCAATATTCACCCATTGCCCAAGTCAGAAATCTGTATTTATCCCCATATCCTGTATACTCCTCTCCTTCCCCATTACTACTACCCTCACACAGGCAGTCATCTCTTATACAAATTCCGTCAACAACCTCCTGCTTCCAACAGTCTCCTTGTCTCTAGACTTGTTTTCCTAGAATTCATTCACGTTGCAACCAGAGGGCCTGTATTAGTAAGCGCAGGCTGCTACTCTCACAAAATGCTATACGCTGGGCTGTTTAAACAACAGAAGTTGATTTCCCAGAGTTCTGAAGGCCAAAAGTAGAAGTTGGAGGTGCCAGCATGGTAATTTTGGGGTCAGGACTCTCTTCCTGGCTGGCAGAAAGCCATCATCTCATTGTGTCCTCACATGGCAGGGACAGAGAGTAAGAGCAAGTTCTCTGGTGTCTCTTCTTATAAAGTCACTAATCCTATCATGGGGGTCCCACTTTCATGACCTAATTATCTCCCAAAGTCTTCACCTCCAAATTCAGGGTTAGGGCTTCAACCTATGAATTTGAGGGAGGGACACAATTCGGTCTAAGCAGGACTTTTTCCCAAAAACAACCAACTATCTTGCTTAAACTCTTTCTATGGTTCCCCTGTGCATTTAGGATGAACTCCAATTAGCTTGACTTTGAAAACCCTGCACTATCTGTCTCAACCTACCTCTCCTACCCCTTCTTACACCACTCCCTCACATACTCGCGTCATACTGACCATCTCTGTACCTAGAATGCATTGCGGTTTTTCTTGTCTCTGAGCCTCTGCTTTTGTCGCTCCCCTCTGCTTATTTTGGTTAGATCCAACTCTTGTGTTCTTCCAGGAAGCCTTTTCTGACACTACATGGGCCCTCTAGGTGTAGGTCTGGTGCTGCTCCAAGGTACTCCCACTGCAGCCTGTATTTCCACTTACCCCACTGTCTGTTGCTTCTCTGTTTTTCCTATTAAGCTGTAAGCTCTGAGAGAGAGATATTACCTGTTTTGTTCAACCCTACACCCAAGTGCCAACTCACTATCTAGAATATGGTAGCATATAATAAATGTTTGTGTATGCTTGGATGGATGGATGGATGGATGGATGGATGGATGGATGGATGGATAAATGTGTTGCATTTGGGTAACTATTGGGCATTCAGGTGAAGAAATTCAGTAGATAGATATGTGGATATGGAGTTCAGGAGAGAGGTGTGGACTGGAGAAGCCACGTTCAGGCAAACACATAGCAGCTTTCTCCTTGGAAAGGTGCACTTTGTAAAGCCCTTGAGTGGTCGCGTGTACGATGCCAGACCCTAGTTTCAAGTGTCCTTATCCAACCAGCCCCCTGGTATTCATGGTCCTGCATTTATTGCTAACCATAAGCTGCTTCTCAGCTGCTCGACTGTAACATTACCCTCTGAAGTAGTTATCCTCATTTTACTGGTATGGAAGTAGAAGCCATGAGGGTTATCACAAGTGATTCAAAATAAGGATTCTAATCAGTGTTATGGATACTGTGGACTGGCTCATTCAACCTCCATTCCACTTCTGCCTTATGTCTACAGTTGCACTACTTACTACATTAGCGACTAGCTACCTGTGGCTATTCAAAATTAAATTTAAATAATTAAAATTAAATAAAAATAAAAATTTAATTCCTCAGTTGTACTAACCACATTTCAGGTGTTCAATTGCTGTACTGTACGACCGAACAGTGCAGACAGACCATTTCCCCGTCACAGAAAGTTTCAGGTCTTGGCGCCATCCTGTATGGCAGAGGTTAGAAAGCTAAAACTATATTTTCCACATTCCTGTGCAGGTTCTGGATGCAAATTCTGTTTACCAATTAGATATGCTTGTATGAGCTTGGTGAGGTGAAAATAAGATAAGCACGATGATGCGAGTGTCAGGCTTTTCGGAAGTAGCACGCCAGTGTCTGTTCCGTTTCCCGGGTGTGACAGGCAGCTGTGGTACCGGTCTTCACAGCAAGAGCAGTAGCTTCGTGATTCCTACTTATCCCAGGTCAAAGCTGCAGTGATAGGTTCTTGAACTCAATCATTTCGAGTGGCCTAAGGAGTGGTGGCTTTCCTCGTGGGTCATTTCTATGGTGCTCTGCTTACCCAGAGGCCCAGAACCAGAGCCAACTCCCCCAACTCTCAGCACTATTTGGGTAAGCAAATTTGGTAAGATTTCATGTGTTAAAATCGCTTCCTGCTTACAATATTCAGGATGGATTCTGTATCCTGAACCAAGTTCTGATTGACATGGTATAAAACCGACTTACACAACAGCTCTGGTGTTTACAGAGCATTCCTTTGCTTTCCAAACTCCATAAATGCAACCCAGTCTTCTAGCAATGAAATTAAGTAGCTATGCCGCTGACTGCCTTTTGAAATGGTTTCCCCCTCATTCTCCCTTAAGATACTACTTAGGCCTTTCCATATGAAACTTAGTCACTCTGCAAAAATTAAGTGTGGTCAATAAAATAATCCAATTCCTAGCCTGATCCAAGTATGGTTGTAGACCACAACTACATTGTAATAAAATGCACTGAACAAAAAGCAAATTTTTCTAAGTCCACCATACTGAATGGCATAGATTTTCTTAGATAATAATCATGTTAGTGGAAATTAGATCGATCACATTCTTTTCTTTATTTATTCCTAGTGAGATGAGTTAGACTAAGGAGTTGGAGGAGTTGGTCAAAATGTAGGGGAGGTGGCAAGGCCAGAAGCATAGGGCAGAATGGCCGTGAGGCATCTGGTCTGGTCATTAGAAAATCATTATCTACTATTACTCTCTTGCCTTCCTCAGACCTTAGACTGTGAGTTATAGAAGCGTCTGGAAGCTAGCCTGGGCATGTGTCACCATGAATCACATTGATTCCATGGAAAAACATGGTCTGAACTCCAAACAGCATGCATGTAAAAGAACTGTCCGATCACTGGTCATTTATAAATTGGGTACAGCCTGAAATTACACCTTCCTGCCAGCCTCTACCTGTATGAAACAAACAAGCCCTTTCTATTTATGATCTTAAGACTTTAAAACCACCAGAGAATACTGAGTACCCATTTTCAGGTACACAGCCTGGCTTACTGGGAGGGGCGGCACGCCACCGAGCAGAGAACCTGGACCCTGGAATCACAGAGACCTGGGTTCTAACCACAGTTTCATCACTATTTACTGTGAGATCTTGGGCAAATTGCCTCCCCATTCTGAGTTTCAGTTTTCCCAACTATAAAATGAGAGAAAACCCTCTGCACAGGATTTTTATAAGGGTTATGTGAGAAAGCTGATTTGTTCACTTAAGAAAACATCAGAAAAGGAAAATGGATGGGGAACCGTTCTACAGAGAAACTGAGTGCTCAGTTCAGTAATTTTTCAAAAGAAGAGGACTTCTGCCTGCTCTGTCCTAGGGTCCTTTCAGTTTTGCTCAAAATATCATCCACTTCCTATTGTGCTGTCCCCATTATAAGTCAGGGAAAAGGAGAAGCTTCCATGTCTAAAAGACCCCCAAAACACCTATAGTGCGTAGTTTTAAGGAGATAGATTTGTTTCTCTGTCACTAATGGCTCTGAGGTCCAGGTTCGTGAGTGGTTTGCTCCATGCAGCCATTCAGGAACCCAGATTCCTTCTAGTCCATTGCTTTGCCAGCGTCGATGGCATTATCCTTGTCTGCATGATCAAAGGTAGGTCACAGGAACATTCATGTTCCAGCTCAAGGGAAGAGGAAAGGGAGAGCTGCTCCAGGATATCTTCCTTTAAATTGAAGATGACCCAGACGTTGCACTTTCACCCACACTTCATTGGCCTGAATTCAGTCAAATGGCTACACTTAGCTACAAGCAGGCTGGTAAGTGCAGTCTCCACCAAGGCAGCCACGTGTCCAGATAAAAATCCTATTGAGGAAGAGGGACGTTTTGCTGGACAGCTATCATTCTTTGCCATGGCCTTCTTCCACTTTACTTGTCTTCAAACAAGTAAAGGGCTTGTTCTTGGTCTAGCTGTGAGCCTTTGCCAATTACTAAATTGGGCCCTGGTTGGGGGAAGTCTCCTCAATGCCATCAGACCTCCTGGTGAGATACACTTGGCCACTTGGGATCCCTAACGCTGATCGAAAAGCTGGGCCTAAACAGGGAGCTCTGGGAGCTCAGGCCAGGGATCTTCCCAGAGCACCACCCCTGTCTTCTGAAGATATGGTTTTGATGTATGGGGCCTTTTCCCCCAGTATCGTGAGAGATACAGGCTTGGCTGTTTCTGGAGATGACTCATTCCTGCTCTTTGCAGTGGGAGCACAATTATATTGTTCCCACAAAGAGTATTTTCCTGCCAGGTCACTGGCACCTGCCGACAAGTCTGTTCTTCTTTAAGTGATTCTTAGAGGATTAAAAGGCACACAGTGCAAATGCTTCAGATATGCCAAGCTGCACGTAGCTGAACTGGAAGTTCCAATGGTGTGGAGACAGTAGGGGACCAGAAGCTGGGAAATCGCACACTGGTCTCAGCTCCTCCATTGGTCAGCTTTGTCCTTGCGCAAATCATTTCCCGGCGCTAAGCCTGTTTTCTCATCTAAAAAATTTTGACCAGATCATTTCTAGAGACGTGTCCTGTTCCAACTCCCCAGTTGTCCATGACCTTTTCTTGTTTGTTCCTTGTTTGGAACATTTCAGCAGTAACTATAGGGAAAAGACAATTCTTTCCTTCTCATTTGTTTCTCTTATGCCCGTTACATGTTTTCCCTATTATTGAGCTCTTGCATATTAGTGTGGCGCATTTGTTATAATTACTGAACCAATACTGACACAGGGCTGAAGTCCAGTTTTTACTGCTGACTAATGTTCCATTGTATAGATGTACTACCAGTTATCCATTTTGCTATTTGAAAACAACTCAGTTGCTTCCAGTTTTTGGCAATTATGAGTAGAACCGCTAAAAACTTTTGTGTGCAGGTTTTTATGTGGACATGTTTTCAATTCAATTGGGTAAATACCTAGGAGCGTGACTGCTGGATCATATGGTAAGAATATGTTTAGCTTGGTTAAAAAAAAAAAATCCTACCCAATTGCCTTTCAAAGTGAATGTGCCATTTTGCATCTTTTATACAGGATGAGCTTATTTTCATATGCTTATTTGCCATCTGTAGATCCACTTTGGTGAAGTTTATTCAGATCTTTCGCCCGGTTTTTAATTGGATTGTTTTCCTATGGTTGAGTTTTAAGAGTTCTTTGGATACAAATCCTTTATCAGATGTGTTTTGCAAATATTTTTCTCCCATTCTGTGGCTTGTCTTTTCATCCTCTTTCTAGTGTCTTTCATCAAGCAGAAGCTTTTCATTTTAATATAGTCCAACTTATCCATTTTCTCCTATTTTTATCTTCTACAAGTTTTATAGGTTTGTGTTCTGCATTTAGGTCTATGATCCATTTTGAGTTAATTTTTGTGAAAATAAGTCTGTGTCTAGGTTCATTTTTTTGGCAAAGGATTTCCAATTCTTCTAGCTCCATTTATTGAAAAGATTATCCTTTCTCTACTGAATTGCCTTTACTCCTTTGTCAACAATCAATTAAATGTATTTGCATGGATCTAACTTGGAGCTCCTGAACTGTCTCTTCTTTCACCAGTACCACACTGTCTGGATTATTGTAGCTTTACAGTAAGTCTTAAAGTCAGATAGCGTCAGTATTTCAACTTTTCTCTTCTTCCTCAGGGTTGTGTTGGCTATTCTGGGTCTTTTGCCTTTCCATATAAACTTTACAATCACTTTGTCAATATCCACAAATTACTTGCCTTCAAGTGGGGGTGTAAGATCAGCTCCCCACTGAGCCCCACTGTCACTAGAGAATGAGGAAGAGGGGGATAAGTGCCAACTCGCCCCACTTCGCATCACCTTGCTCCGCCATACTGCTGCTGGGTAGGGGTGAAAGTACAGCTTAACTCTGGACCTACCAACACTACCCCATTGGGGGAATCTGAGCACAGCACCCACTTCCACGGAGTGGGAGGGTAGGGTGAGAGATCAACTTCTCATTCAGCCCCACTGAAACCTATGCTGTGTTTTCTTCGATTCTGTGTTTATTGGGCATCCACTCATCACAGGAGCATTTATAGTAACTATATATTTTCTCTCTTTTTTTTATATTCTTGATGTTCTGGTACTTGGGGGTCTTACAAAAAAATAAGAAAATATAGTTAATATAATTAACCCATTCCTAAAGCTCACAACCACTTTCCTATGAGACATCTTCTTTCATTCACTTTTTGGAGTCTTCTTATGCTTGTTGTGTTATGTTGTCAAAGGTAAAGCTGGATACTAAGCAGTAAGGACAGATTTTAATCAGAAAAAAATACTATAATACCAGGGAAAAGAGTTCCACTTCAACTCATACAGAGTAACTGGGCATTTTAACAGGAGAATAAGGAGGGGGGGCAGGTGTTGAGCAGGGGCTCCGTAGAGTCCGTGGAATGAAAAATGACAAGCAGGAAGCAGGGGCTGGTCCATGTGAAACCCATCTGGGTTTGCTAACGGGCACTTAACTGAAGTTAGGCTCCTTCCTGCCCACAAAGGCTGGGAGACAGGGACCCTATCTTCCTTCTGGTGTTGGCTGGAACAAATAATACATTCTTTTGGCATCTTTGAGTTTTCTCAGGCAGGCACTTGAAGGGCCGATGACAGGGGCATCCTAAGGATGCGGCCTTGAGCTGTTAGAAACTATATTAGTGTTTGTTCAAGACTTCATAGGCCAAGGTTGAAACCTAGTTGAGAAAGGGCTGAGAGGAGCCTGGCTGGTTTGATCAAAGAGAGCATCTTTGTCAATGCCCAGTGATTTTTAGCTGTAAGAGTGAGGAGCTGAGATAATAAGGCTACTCCCTCTTGGCAGAACCAGAAGTCCTTGCTATTACAATTTTTGAAAGCTCCCTGGGCGATTCTAATATGCAATAAAATTTGAGAATCACAAGGCCAAGAATGTTGCCCTCCATTGTTTGAATGCCCCTCTTCACAAAGAAAGCAATTGCTCTAAGCTGACTGAATACCCTGTGCTATATGTACACGTATGTACGTCTGTTTGTGTGTATATACCAGGGTGAGGGTAGAGAAGAGGCCTGGTCCTCTCAAGCAACAAGACAGAAAGTGCTTAAGAGTTATGGAAATGTACCAAGCCGCTTTTGTTTTAGTGAGGGGAAACAAAAAGGGTCCTGGTAGAATTCAACTCCATATCCATTTATTTGGCCATTAAAACGAGGGAGGGGTACTTCTCAAGGTGGTGGTTCTGTGGTCAGTCATGTAAGATCTGGTGGATTCATTTCCGGTTCTCATGGTTTTCTCTGCTGGACACTTCCCACCTGAAACCATGGGAAGAGACTGTCAGTCTCTCTGCAATTGCTTAAGAGACATCCTTAATGTATCACTTTCTTGCCTGACTTTCCCAGGACTCATTAAGCATAGTTCTATGGCTTCTTCTATGACTCATTTGGCTCCTAATTGTTATTTTACATATTTATACAAATGAAGAAGCCAAGAGGGCTAGAACTTCTTTCAGAAGCCATGCAATGGCCTCTAGAACGTTAAAGGCTCAGAAAATTGGTAGATTCTAGAGCTCCATCTCAGGAAAAAACCTGTGTTCTAGACCAAGAGCTGCCTGAGAGGCTGTTTAGTGTTTCTGGCTGTGAAAATAAGACATTCGGTGGGGCCTCAGGCTTCCCTTGCGCAGTGGTTCTCACCTGGGCTGCGCATCAGAATCACTGCGGGCTTCGGGGATCACACTGGTGCTTCCACTCTAGTTTTTTTGTTTAGTTTTGTTTTGTTTTGTTTTGTTTTGTTTTTTAATGTCTGATCTTATTTATTTGTTACTCTTAGAAAACGTCATTTTTGAATGGACTCAGACTTAGAAATAGAAGCTCTCAGAGAGGACAGCCCACGTCTCTTGGCAACCTGTTCCTGGTGTTTTTGTCTTTGGCCACCTTTGTTCTCTTGGCCAACAGTTGAGCATATTCTGCAGCCTCTTCCTTCTTGTTCTTAGTTTGCTATTTCTTCAGAGCAATACACAGACGTTTGTGTTGCAGGACGCGTGGAGTAAGAAGACGCTGAATCTTGGGTGCTTTGGTCCTAGGTTTCTTACCTTCTTTGTTTAGGGGCTTTCTCACAACATACTGGCAGATATCATCTTCTTTAGAGAGACTAAAAAATTTGTGGATTCTGCTAGCTCTTTTGGGCCCCAGGCAACGAGGCACAGTAGTATCTGTGAAACCAAGAATATCCTTCTCCCCACCTCCCCCCTCCCTTTTTTTTACAATGACCAAGTTGAGAACACTCAGATTGGCATCCACAATGTAACCCCAAAAAGATGTGTGTTTTCTTTCTCCGGTCCCCCTTGGTCTATAACAGGATTGTCCCTTACTCAGGAGCAGGCAGACTCAGCCATGGGTCACGACACCCTGCTTCATGGGGAAACCTTGTTTGTCGTTCCCACCACTGATTCGAACCACATAACCCATTCTTCACTCAGAGCGTCAGCAGCAACTTCTGTGGCCATACGCTGCTCATAAAATGTATGAAGTTTGTGTTCATCATCCACTTCAATGAGTTTTTGGCAGCCGGTGGCTGGGAAAGAGATGTTTGGCTTCTCTTTCCTGAAGCAGCCGACTGCCTCTGAGGCGCCACGAAGGAGAGTCACCTGAGGAACCCTTCAATTGCAGAGTCCTAGGTACTTCCCCAGATGGACTGACTCAGCGTCTGGGGGAAAGGTCCACACTGGTTTTGTTTTTTGGAACAGCTCCCTAGATGATTCTGTTGCCCACCATTTCTCTCCAACTCTCCTGTTCCCCTCTTCAAACAAGCTCTCTGGTGGGGAGGACCTGATTTGTAACACTTACTGATTTCTGTGAGGGTAAATACTTCCACCATGGGCAATTTCAAGTGACAACACCACTTAACAACTGGCTTGCAAAATTCCTGAATAGTTAACAATGGACTCTCACAAGCCATTAAGAGCTAGCTCCAGTATAACCAATACCCCACACTCTCTCTCCCCACTGGTTAAGAACCACTATATTACAAGGTGTTCTGGAGTCCAAGGTGTTCCAAGAGTTGTACCTGAGAAGCTGCAAGCCCAAAGAACACAGCGGGTGGCAGAGTGCAGGCATACATTTAACTGAGACTTACAGACCGAGGAGAGTCTCCAGTGGTGACCGGCCGGAGGGGTAGCACTGCACATTCAGGCAGAGAAGCAAGGTTACACAGACACAGCAAAACAGAGAGCATTTGTAGCAGAGATCATCTGGCAGGCCCTGCAGGCCTGCTCTCATGCACACAGTGTCCCAAGATGCCGGGAGACCTTGACTCCTGGCCTGGGTACAGAACTGTCTGAATCAGCAGCATTCCCATGGAGCCGGGAGAACTTCACTGCCTGCCTGTTCATCGGACTGCTCATCCCTACAGAAGAAAATGTAGGATCAAAAAAACAAAACAAAACCACCCAAAATCACCTTACATCAAATGGAACACCATTAATAGCTTGTACTATAATTAAATTAATTGCTTAAACCCACCATATGGAGATAACTCTTAGAGCAAACTTGGTAATAAACACTTGAGGGAGAGAAATCACACTGCCCAGACAGGCAGTAAGGATAACAGGCCTCCTGCCATGTCTGAATAGTAGCATTCCACCACATGATGTCACTCTAATACTTATTTATGCCACTGGGCAAGTCTCTCCTTTGCTAAAAGATTGGTGTTCTTAACTTTTATACCTCAGGATGGTTATGAAATTACATCATATTTGTCATTCATGACTTGAAAGCATGTTTTTGGGGGGTGGGGAGAGATTGTCTTTTCTTTTCCTTGCAAAAGAGATTGATAATTTGCAGAAAGATTGGTGACAAAGGCAAAGAGGTATTTTGGAATCACAAAATTTTGATTTAGCACAAGACTGATTTACCAGGTGAGTGAACGTGGACAAGATTCTTAACCTCTCCAAGCCTCAGTGTCCTCATCTGTAAAATGGGAGAAAATACTATAACTTCTACCTCAAAACTGGGAGTAAGTCCTTTCGGTTGGCAGGTACTAAGCCTCCACCCGGTGCCATGCTCTGCGCCGGGCGGGAGAAAAACGAAGAGGGGGACACCACAGTTCCTGCCCTCACGTCCAACCCCGGGAACAAATATCTAAACAAGAGCATATGGGCCAATGGCCAGTAGACACTCTTTGTTAGGTTTCTGCTCTTCCCCGACAGTGTTATCTGACCTTCTCTAATACCTTGATAAAAATGCTTCGTATGCAGTAGTTTTTTTGTTGGGAAATAAATGAAGTGTTAGTCCTAATATTTCAATGATAAGAGGCTTCTCCAGCCCTGGTCCCGCTACACAAACTGCTCTGGAGGAATACGATTGTTGAGAAAGAGACGCAGTTGGAATGTTGTCAACTGCAAGCGGCGGACACACACACACACACACACTCTTCTTACCTGAGTGATGAGGCTGAACGCACCTGCTCGCGGGAGTAAGAAGTAGAGGGCACTGTGGGCGTGGCTTCATTCGGAGGTCACTGTGTCAGGGGCCTACCTACCTGAGTCTGCACTCCCTGCTGGGTCAGCGTCCAGCGGACTTTCTCCCTAGTAAATGTCGCCGCAGCAATTCTAGGCCACACCCCCCCATCTCACATCAACTTTCCAAGAAGGTCTGAGACTCTGCTCCGGCGCACTGAGGTCACATGCTCACTCCCAGCCAATCATTGTGGACAAGCAGTTGGAAGGCTCTGATTGGCTTAGCTTAGGTCATATGCTCTGCCCTTGGCACTGGAGGGGCGGTCAGCGCTGGGCTCCGTCTGATGCCCTGGAAGAAACTGGGAGTTGTGGGGAAGGGATGAGGGGGAAATGGAGGCATCAACTGTAGGTTCCTCCTGGGGAATATTAGGTGGGCCTGAGTGTGTTTCATGATTTGGAGACAGACAAAGGGATGCAGGTAGGGTTCATGGCCTCCTCTTCATACGCTCCTCTCCTCTCCTTCCTTGTACTAGCACCACCTTCATAAAGAGGATTATTCAATTTGGGGGGTTTTGTTTTGTTTTGTTGCCTGAGGAATATAAATAGACACTTAAAAGCTGGTCATGCTGCTCACCCCTCCACCTGTGGGGAGTCGGAGGACTGTGCTCTCAGAGACCATTTGTTACCATCCCCTCCCCGACCCCCCATTTTGTCTCATATACTTCATTCCTAGTCATCCTCTACTTGGGTGGCATTTCCAAGTCCCAAACCTCGTCCCCTGCAGGGAGCAGGCTGCAGCCTTCCAGCCCTGCATGTACTTTTCTTCCAGACTCAGGTAGAAATCTCTGGCCTCAGAAGTCCCCCTACCACTGTCCTCATTTGCAGTGGGATTATACGTCTGTATTCCTCTACTATGACTTTAACTCCGTTTTAGGAGGGAGAGATAAACACACAGTCTGCTGTCTTAAGCTGAAGTCACTGGCCCATATTTTTCTATCAAAATTAAATCTGTTGTGCCTGTGGCTGGCTTAAATAAATTCATGTCGAGGACTGATTAGTGTTTTTACAGGCTCTGCCACACAAGGGATGCTTTTGGAGGAGATGACCAGGTGACACAGGCAACGAAGCTGTGACTGCAGAGACGAGAAGTTGCTGAGGTTGTGGGGAGTGAGGAAGAGGAGATGGGGGTGGTGAAGTAGACACAGACATGGTTTTTGGAGTTCGAGACCAGCATGTGGCAGAGGGTTCACATGGAGCACCAGCCTACCGCCTGTGTGATTTGGGGCCCATCACTTTCCACTCTATAAGCCTCTGTTCCCCTGTGGGCACATCATCACGATTTTAGGATTAATACTAATCAAAGGTTCTTGGTTTGCAAGCAATAGACATGAATGCTGGCTAATTAAGCAAAAGATGCTGAAGTAGCAGCTTTGTATGAAGACATCAGGTGGTGGAGACTGGCAACCTGAAGAATGTAGTCCCCACTGAAAGAATTCGTGTTCAAAAGTTGTATACACTGTGCTGGCCAAACAAAATGTGTCTACTGGCGGCATCAGCCTCCGGACCTCGAGTCTGCAGCCCCTCTCTTGGGAAGAGCCCAAGTTCCTGCATAGCACCAAGGCCCTGCCAGCCCCAGCAGGACTCAAACTCCAGGCTAAGAGCCCAGTGCTAGGCAATGAGGAAGGACTAGATCGCAAGGCATTAAGCGATTAAGACTGTCTGGTTCTTTCCCAAGTCTGCAGCCCCAGCACAGGGCCCCGGACGGAGGCAGCTCCCAGGGTGCCAGAAGTCAGTACTGTTTGTCTAAGGGAAGAGGAGGCTCAGAGACATTTGGTAGCCCATCAGATTGCACAGCTCACCAATGTCTGATCCCACAGACACCTGGTAATGGGTCCCAGGTCATAGGTTCACTCCATCAGGAGGTGGGGAAGGTCAGTGAGGGAAGTCCCAACCATCCAACCTCCCACCCTGGCTTCGCTGCTCCTGACCCAGCAGAGCAAAATGTGCTGATACTCCTAAACCCAACTCCCCACCACCTTCTATGAGACTGGAGCAAGAAATGGAGACTAGACGAGAGCCATTGTGTGTTAAAATTGTATGTGAAATTCTGTAAATGTATAAAGTGGCCTGAGGTCACCTGCCCATAAGGCCTGGCCCCCCTCAGCACTTGTTGTAGATGGCTGCACTGCCCCACTCCTCAAACTCTTCCTTGCTGACCCAGAGTTGCTGGAAGGCCTGCAGGGAGGCCAGGATGGAGCCACCGGTCCACACAGACGTCTTCCTCTCAGGAGCGGCAGCCACTGTGGGGCTGTCCCCAGGGCAGAGGATGTTCAGCTCCCTCTGGAAGCGCCTGGGGAAGCCATCCAGCATGGTACAGCCACCACACAGCAGCACGTTGGCGGCCATCTCCTCCTTGAAGCCCGCCTCCTGGCAGTGGCCCAGGCAGGCGGCCGTGAGCGCGGGGAGGCCGGGCTGGTTGCTGCCCACCAGGGTGGGCTTGAAGAGCATCTCGGCGCACTGGAAGCGCTCCTGGCCAATGGTGATGAGCTTGCCATCAGGGAGCTCGTATTCCACACGCAGCTGCTCCAGGCCCAGGCTGAGCTCCTCCTCGGGCTGTAATGCTGAGTAGCAGCACTTCTTCTTGATGTGCTCGACAATGTGCAGGTGGTCATCCGTGAACTTCTGGCCGGCCTCATTGAGCAGCTGCAGCAGGTAGTTGGTGAGGTCACCTCCAGCGTAGTCAGCGCGGACCGTCAGGCCTGGCAGCACGTTGCCCTCAGAGATGGGCACCACGTGCGAGACGCCGTGCCCGCTCTCCACGACCAGCCCTGCAATCTTGCCGTAGGAGTAGATGGACAGCAGCGACTGGTACGTCACGTGCATGGCAGGGATGCCAAAGGTCTCAAACATGAGCTCTGCATACTTCTCCCGGTTGCTGCTGGGGCTGAGTGGGGAGTCGGAGACCAGCACAGCATGCTCCTCGGGGAGGATCTTCATGGCCGTATGGAAGATGTACTCGCAGATGTGCTGGACGCAATCCCAGTCCACCACGACACCATAGTTTAGTGGGTTAACCAGCTTCAGAGGCGCCTCAATGTCGAGCAGCTCGTGGCCCACGTAGGTCTGCTTGCAGGTGTCGCCCGCGTTGGCCACCTCGGAGTAGCGCTTGCCCACCGTGGAGGAGATGAAGTAGGTGGGCCTGGGCTCTCCCGCGTAGCCGCACTTACAATACTGCGAGCCCAGGTCCATGATGAGCACCTTGATCTTGCGCACCTTCTTGGGCTTCATCTTTGGTTGAGTGGCTGAACCCATGTCCTGGATGCCAGTGTCAGGAGCTGGCAGTGTTCCTGCCTCTCCAGAGTCACCCGGAGCCATGCCCCTGGGCATGGGACTCGGGCTGTTCCTCATCTCCATCTGCCTTCCTTGCTCACCTTTCTCACATCCAAGAGCTCCGTGGGGAGAAACAAGAAGATCCACCTCCTGCAGTGCCTTGGCAACCCCTCAGGATTGTGATGTCACTGGGGACTGGTCCATTCCAGCAGCCCAGGGAGGGCTTGGCCTTGGTGGGCCCTTGATCTGTCATCCCTACCCATCTGCCCATCTCAGCTTTGCTACAGGACAGAGCAGGTGGCCAGCAGTTTTAGAAACCCAAGTACACTGGTGTCTTGGAGGTTTCTGCCCCTTATGTCCCTGATCCTAATCCCCCGTTCACTGACTGACTAAATACCTTTTCCTCCGCTGCTGCTTGGCTGCAAGGATGATACATAACTGAGCCCTTACAGTAAGCCAGGCACAGTACCAGGCACCTCACATGTTACTTTACAGCAGGGGTGTCCAAACTTTTTTCAACGTTTTTCACCAAGGGCCATATGTGGTAAAATACACAAACAGCTGGGCCACTCACTCGAGGTGAAGTACCTATTGCTTCACCTGGTTTATTTAAGTAAACTAAATATATTTTTGGAATTTGCTATGGGCCAATTAACAATGGATCATGGGCCACAGTTGGCCCGTGGGCCGGAGTTTGGACACCCCTCCTTTACAGAATCCCATGAGGTAGGCAGAGCTGAGAAAATCAAGGCTCAGAATTCCAATAACCCGCCCATGAGCAGACAGCTCTTAGTGTTTGTACTTCAACCCAAGTCATCCAACTCCAAAGCACCAGGTCTCCTGAGAGTATGAGGGCCCCAACAATACTTTCATCCCTTCATTGAACATTTACTGGGATTTGTGGTGCGTCCAGCCCAGTGCAGCCTGCTGGTGACAGATGTCATTGCCCAGTCTAGGTGGGAAGAAGACAGAATGGATGCAGAGGAGTTTGTAGGTGGAAATCTATTGGGAGGACAAAGGCACACAAAGGAGGGAATGCTCATTGGAGGGAGGGAGTCAGGTTCCCTAGTGAGGTGATGCCAAAATCAAGTACTGAAAGACAGGTGGGTATTTGTCAGGTAGTTAGGAGGGAAAGGCATCCCCCACAGAGAGCACAGCCTGAGCAAGGCCCAGAAGGAGGGCATTGTGGGGAACTGCCAGTAGTTATGGTGTTTGGAAAAATGGATGAGGCTAGAGAGGTCATGGAGCCAACTAGGGAGGACCTCAAATGCTTGGAGTAGAGCTTGGATTAAATTGAGGACAACTGAAAAAAAAACCAGTAAAGTCTTTAAACAGAGGCGTGGTCAGATTTGGCTTCTAGGAAAATTTGAGAAAGATCTAGGTTTAGCTGTAATATAAAGGGGCAAAATGCTGAGTCCTGAAAGGAGAATTGGAGAAATTCTTGTAAGACTTGAAGGTGGCCTAAGCTAGGGATGTGATAGTGTGGAAGAGAGGAAGGGACAGGTTCTAGAGAAGTTTACGAGGTAGAATCTAATCTAATTGGTTGTTTCCGCAACTATCCTCCATTCAATCCAAGCTCTTTAGCATTGAGGCCCTCTCTCAGCTCCTGTGCCATCTCTAGCCTCAAGCATTGCATTTACATTAGATGATTAGATTAGATGTGGTGTGTGAGGGAGAAGGATGAACCCCTTCCTCTACCCAAAGAAAGATGGCCTGTCATCCAGAACAGATAAAATCATTAGGTTTCCATAAAGCCCTCCATCCCCAACTGCCACCCCCCCTGCCAAAACAAACAAACAAACAGCGGATTAGGGCTTCAGTGGTAAAAACAAAACAAACAAAAAAACACAAAAAAACAGGAGAAAAGTGGGAAGAGAAACAAGGCTGAGGACATCTTCTAGAATTACAAAGAACAGAAGTAATTGAGGGATGAGGAGACAGTGGAGAGGAAAGAGAGATTTTAAGATGTAATTAAGAAATGATGCTATCAAGCACGTAAGAATGTTAATGAAGAACCCGTGAGAATTTTGGTTTGAATTGTTTCTTAGAACATGAAAGTGGATTACATGGGTAACAACTTTATAAGGATTAATTACGAGTACCACCAAGCTCTATTGGTGGTAGCACAAATCCGAGCCTGAGGATCTGGCTTGCTCTGGCATGGACAGCTCAGCAATATACTTTTCCTCACACTGGACTGACATCTGTACCTTTCTGGAGAAGCCATTAATTGGACTTGGGTCTACTTTTGGGGTTGTGCAGAGCAAGCTAATTCTTCTATGTAACAATTCTTATGCTTATTTAAAGGCAATGCTCATGGACCCGAGCCTACTTCTTCCATTTCTTACAGAAAGACAGTCCAGAATAGAAAGAAGAGTAAGGCACTGGACTCAGACCTGAGTTCAAATCTAGTTCCATTACCATAATATGTATGACCTTGGGCAAACTACTCAAAATGTTAGTTGAATGTGATTATGGCAGTGCTATGTCCCTTCATCAACTTGATCCCTATCCACTGCCTCCAGGTTTCCAGCAACTAGGTAGGTGGCAGGACCCTCATATACAGAGAACACAGAGGCAGGAGCAGTCATACAGGGGATGATAATGAGTTCCAGTTGGGACATGCTGACTTAGATGCTTAGTGACCGCTGGACTGTGGTATGTGGAGCTCCGGAAGAGAAATGATCTGGATCCAGATGTGAGTCCTCAGGAGAGTATCTCCCCCTTCTGAAGAGGGCTCCTTCCCCTTCCACCTTGAGGAAAATGGGCAGTCTTGATATTTGGGGTACCACACTGGGGGCTGAGCTTTGGGAATGAGGCTCACTGTGTGTTTGGCAAGGGATCCTCTTCTTTGCTGGGAGCTCCTGACTTGGGTTCTCAAATGTCAACATATTGAAGAGTTGAATTCCTAGGCCTAAGTAGTTCTGGGCTCAAAATATTCAGATTCAGTAAGACTGGGGTGGGATCCAGGAATCTGCATCCATAAAAAGAAATACTGTACTTGTGGCCTTGCCTTACGAGATTTTTTTCTTCTCTCCCACAGCTGCTAAAACTACAGTGGCCTGGTTCACGTTTCTTCCAAAGGTCAACTGTGGGTGGTATCCCCCAAACCCAGTCAGGTGCAGGGATACCACTGGAGGAAGAAAGGCGTTTCTTGGTCAAATCTTTCCATGTTTTCTTTCTCCAGTAGAGGAGAGCCTCAGGGTTGCTTTCAAGAAGGATCATCTCATTTTTGGGGGGCGGGCGGATGTCTTGGGCCAGAGGAGCAAAAGTGTGATCCAATGAGGAAATACAGTCTGAGCAATACAGAGTATTTCTACCAGAAGGATCTCACCAGACACTCCAGGGAGCCCGCATGTACCTTAGGTGGTTAATGACAAGTGTGTGCAGTTGCATGTGCCAGGCAGTGGAGGTTTGGGGTGTAGAGTGCCAACAGTCTCTATATTCTTCCATCACTGATACCACTGTGTGATGACCCAGAGAGGAGAGAAGGGGCACAAAGGGTAACACAGAAGCTAAGGCAAAGAGCATTCAAGCATGCGATATCCTGAGAGGTGAAGTAAAAGTGTCCATTGGCTTTAGCACAAAGGATGTCGGGGTGGACCCTGAGAGTCCCCACGCTTATGGACCTGAGCGACTGGCCTTAAGCTAGCACAGCACCTCTCCCACCCACAATGACAGAAAGGGTTAAGGATGGGTGAGCATGGGCAGTGGGGGAGGAGCACATGAAACAGCATGCCAGGCTTTGAGTGTCTTAGTCAAGTGGGATGCACAGGTCAAGCGACAAGGTGAATTATGGCCCCCCGAAAGATGTCCACATCTTAATGCCTGGAACCTGTAAATATGTCACCTTTCATGGAAAATAAGGACTTCGCAGATGTGAGTTAAAGAGTTTGACATGGGGAGATTAACTACCCTGGATTATCCGGTAGACTCAAAGAACTCACAGGACCTTAATCAGAGGCAGACAGGAGGATCAGGTCAGAGAAAGAGATGTGGAAACAGAAGCAGGAGAGGTCGCTGAAGATGAAGGAAGGGGCCTCAAGCCAAGGAATGTAGGCAGCCTCTAGGACCTAAAAAAGGCAAGGAAAGGATGAGCCCCTCGAGCCTCCAGAAGGACTGAGGACCTGACACCTTGATTTTAGCCCACTAAGAGTGACTGTGGACTTCTGACCTCCAGAATTGTAAGACAATACATTTGTGTTTAACGCCATTAAACTTGTGATAATTTGTTACAGCAGCAATAGGAAACTAATACAAGCTCTTACAGCAATCCAAGGCAGTGAAAATGGACTAAGCAGCTGCAGATTTCTGAGAATTTAAGAGGGGGGTTGAAGAGAAGGAAAATAGATGATTCTAAGTGAAATATGTCTTATCATGTAAGTTCTTTTGAAATAAAGCCAAGTAATCCAAGTTGGACATGCAAACCCCTGAAAAACAGAGGCAAGTAAACTATTTTGCAGGCAGCCAGGCATAGAAAAAAGTACTTTTCTGTTCTTTCAAAACTCTGTGCTATCTCATCCTCCACCCATTGAGCCAAGAAGCTGAGATTTATTTCTGAAATGAGTTTGGCTGCCCCCATCAGGTAGTCACAAAGCTCGAGAGACTGGACTTGGTCCTTTTCTACTCTTACACCCTAAAAGGAGCCCAGAGCAACCTTAGTAACCTCCTTAGAGAAAGCCCACCATGGTAGTCACTGCCTTTTATGAAGAGCACATGGCTGCACAACGTAAGGCTGGATTCTGGGTGCCTTGAGAGTGACAGGTGTCAGCACCCGCACACTCAGCTTCAGAGATGGCATGGGAGGCAGTGGCCAAGCAGCCTCAGAGACACATGTCAAGTCCCATCAAGGTGTGTCCACAGCACATTCCTGGGAAGAAGTTGTAGTCAGGAGAGCTTGGCCAGTGCTACCTGGGTATCTTTGGGTGAGCTATGTACCCAAGGGCCTGAATGTTCTCATCAGTGGGACTCTGTAGGGTCTAATTTCATTGCCGAACCATGACCCAGATGAAGGAGGAATATGTGTACAAATACATGTCCAAAAAGATTCCTCTGCAGGTTGTCCGAAGGAACAAGTGAGACAGAAGTTCTTGGCAGTAACCATGGCAGCAACTAGTCCCGCTAAAATCTAAATCAGATGGTGTTAACTCTCTGCTCAAAATTCTCTAGTGCTTTCTCACCTCACACCGAGTCAGAGCCAAAGTTCTAGCAATATGCCATGAGGCCCAATGCTCTCCCCGCCCTCTTACTTCTACCATCTCATGTACTTGTCCTTGCTCTCTCCACACCAGCCACATTCTTCTTGGGATCCTTTCTAACTTGGGGGCTGGCAAACTTTTTCCGTAAAGGCCCAGGGAGTCAATATGTATTTCCAACTTTGCAAACCAGAGTCTTTGTTGCAATGACTCAACCAACACAGCCATTGATAATACGTAAACAAATGAGTGTGGCTGTGTCCCAATAAAATTTTATTTACAAAAACAGGCTGCAGTCACATGTCCCTCTCCCTCACCTCCTTTAGGTCTCCTGTCAGTCTCAGGGAGCCCTGCCTAGGCACATTAGCACGCCGCCCTCCCCATCCCCCTTCCCTGCTTTGTTTCTCTCTTTTGCCCTTAACATCTTCATATATATGTGTATATATATACATATACATATATATTAAATATTGTTTGTCTCTCCCCAACCCCCACTGACTAGAATGTAAACTGTAAAAGGGCAGAAAACTTTTTTTCCACTGTTGCCTTGTTTCCCAGCTGCCTTGCACATAGCAAGCACTCAATAAATACTGATTGAATAAATCAAGTTTATTATAAAATTGAGAAAAAGGTAAGTTACCTCAAAAACATGACCCCAAATCTACCTTAACATAGGACAAAGTTTCCCAGTACCTAGAAAGCCCAGGTCACTGCATTACATCATAATCAGCGATGTCATCACTGGAGAAATTCTCAAGTTGCCCTGATTCTTAAGCCTTTCGGACCTTGAAGCCTGTGGGATCAAGGAACCTTCTGAAAGCAAGATGGCTCTTGATAGTGTGTGGGATGCACAGGCAGCAATCACAGGCGATGGGCCTAACAAGAGAGAGAGTGAACAGGCCTCCCCGCACACACAGGTCACCCAGACTGCCTCCGTGAAGGAGGGCCCAGCCAAGAGGGCAGTGCGGGTCCGCCATTCAGAGCCAGAAGAACCTACCAAATCAACCGCAGTCAAGAAGCCCAAGGTAGTCGTGACCAAAGCGGTGGTCGTGGACCTTGGCACTGGCTACTGTAAATGTGGCTTTGCTGGGCTGCCAAGGCCCAGCCACAAGATCTCATCGACAGTGGGCAAGCCCTACATGGAGACCGCCAAAACCGGGGACAACCGCAAAGAGACATATGTGGGTCAGGAGCTCATCAATCCACAGGTGCGTCTCAAGCTAACGAACCCTCTGCGACACGGCATCATTGTGGACTGGGATTCGGTGCAGGATATCTGGGAATATCTCTTCCATCAGGAGATGAAGATCTCCCCACAGGAGCATGCGGTCTTGGTTTCGGATCCACCCCTCAGCCCACACACCAACAGAGAGAAGTACGCTGAAATGCTGTTTGAAACCTTCAGCACACCTGCGATGCACATCGCCTACCAGTCCCGCCTGTCCATGTACTCCTACGGAAGGACGTCTGGCATGGTCGTGGAGGTCGGCCACGGTGTGTCCTATGTAGTCCCCATCTATGAGGGTTATCCTCTGCCCAGCATCACTGGACGGCTGGACTATGCAGGCTCCGATCTGACAGACTACTTGATGGGCCTGATGAACAACGCAGGAAAACACTTCACCAAGGACCAGATGGCCATGGTGGAGGACATCAAGGAGAAATGCTGCTACGTGGCCCTGGACCCCATCAAAGAGAAGAAAGACCCGGCTACTGAGCATGCACTCCAGTACACCCTGCCGGATGGGCAGGAGATAGACCTGTACCAGGAAAGGTTCCTCTGCTCAGAGATGTTCTTCAAGCCTTCTCTGATCAAGTCCATGCAGCTGGGCCTCCACACCCAGACAGTATCCTGCCTGAACAAGTGTGACATCGCACTCAAACGGGACCTCATGGGGAACATCCTGCTCTGCGGGGGCAGCACCATGCTCAGCGGCTTCCCTAACCGTCTGCAGAAGGAGCTGAGCACCATGTGTCCCAATGACAGCCCCCAGGTAAATGTGTTGCCCGGAAGAGACAATGCAGTGTGGACGGGAGGCTCCATCCTGGCATCACTTCAGGGCTTCCAACCCCTGTGGGTCCTTCGCTCTGAGTACGAGGAACATGGGCCTTTCTTCCTCTACAGAAGGTGCTTCTGAACTCTGATGACGCCTGGTCGCTGTGGCTGCTGTCACCTCTGCTGGGTGAGCACCAGCCCACATATGGAGCCGACCCAGCATGTTCACTTGGCAGTATTAAACAATCCTGTTCCCTGCCAGTGTTTCTGTATTGCTTGACTTAATGAAAACCACTTCATACATGCAGCATCTGCCTTAAAATACACATTTGCCAACACAAAAATGGAGGCGGTGGGATGGACGATGGTCAGAAAAGACATGCACTCCATGACTACTGCTTAAACATTCTTGGGAAAAACTAGCTCTAAAATTAATTTGTCTCTTATTTTGTGTATTTCCCACTTTAGGAAATACTGTCATGTATTTCCTAAAAAATCTGCTTGGAAGGGGGAGTGTGATTAGGATAGATTATAGAGTAAATGCGGTTGTGGCATCTAAAAAGACCCCCTTTGATGAACACCAAGAGGAAGTACGCTGTAACGGTTCACTGTCCCACAAAGCATCTGAATACCGGTGTCTGGCTCTGACCACAAGAGTGGTTCTTCAGTATTACCTTGTAGATTCCACCTCTTACACAGAGTACATTTCATACTTCACCAGAAGTTCTGAGGGTTCAGGAAGAGCTGACGAAGATGTCCGACCTGTGCTTCAACTGTATTTTATTTTAGTTCCAAGAGTCACTTATGTCTCGATACCAGTTCTTAAGTCATCATGGTGACTGGCTACTGAAAGCTGGCATCTTACGAGCGAGGTATGTGCATGTGTCCTAACGGGGCAACTCTTCCGAGAACAAGTGCTCTACATGTATTTCCCATCTTTAAGGACTGGGGTCAGATTTATCGAGTTATCAGCACTGAGGACATGAGGATGAGAGTTAAGTCATGGTCATTCTCCAGACACTTCAGGCAGCAGCCGCTCATTTCCTACCAGACTGGGTTCTCCAGCAACCTGAAGGGTATACAGGTGGAGTTTGGGATGGGCTCAGGATGGAGGTTGCCAGTTCCGGGGCTGATGGTGTGGGCTTGTGAGAGGCTGCCCCATGCTGATCATTCGAACCCAACTGAGGGGCACGAAGGAACATACAGACACTCATGGCCAGAGAAGCCCTTCCAGGGCCCGGCATGTTCTGTCATATTCCTGCAGGGGCAGTTTGTAATTAGAGCATAGAAATTTTAGAACAATCCCCAATACATTTTCTGCCCTGTCTCTAAAGCTCAGCACATGAACAACACTGGCAGGCAGCATAACACAGTGGACAGACATGGGCTTTGGGCTCCGTGACTTGAAACCCCATTTTGCGATCACCTAGCTTTATGACCTGAGCCTGGTTACCTATAAAATTGAATTCAAATGCCTACCTCACAAAGCTGATCCAGAAACCAGAGATAAACACCTGAATACCAGTGTCTGGCCTCCAGGAAGTGATCACAAGAGTTGTTAGCCAGTATTATCTTATAGATTCTGCCTCTTACACAGGAGCCTAAAAGTGTTACTGTGGTCTTGAGCCTCATGTATACCCCCAAAGGCACACGTTCAAATATTCACAGGTGAGCTATGGAGTCTCTACCATCCCCAGGGAGAAGCCCTACAGAACCACCCTCACAGCCTACAGGTTTGCCCAGACAGCCCTGAAAGACCTAAGTGTGTGACCCTGGATCCAGGTCTGGTGAGGAGGCACTGCTGCTGGCACCAGCAAGCTGCAACGGGAGCAAAGATAGCCACAGAAGGACACCTGGAGTTCCTATAGTTCATCAAGGATGACTAAATCTTACTCTGGAGAATGAAGAAATCAGCTAGGAGTTGGGTACACTGACTTGAGAAAGAGATATGTATTGTTCCCCTTAGTTTCTGCCCAAACCACTCTATTGTCAACACTTCATGAAATTCACTGATGGGAGGGTTGAAGTTGGGTTAATTCTTCACCTTTGGAGCTCTTTGGCAGGGTGATAAAGCCTATGGACTCCTCCTCTGAGTATTTTTAAATGCAGAAAATAAAATACATAGTATTACAGAGGAAACCAATCATAGAGAAATATACTATCTTCAGATCCCTTAAGTGTCTATGCAACCAAGTCAAGAACCCCCCAAAAGTGACAGTCTTGATGAAGGGGAGGCATGGGAGGTGGCTCTGGGGGGTGGAAATCTCCAGCCATCCTTGGCCTGAACACTACACTGCATTTTAAAACGAAAAGTACCAATATCAGGCTGAACAACTGTGTAGTCTTTCAAAGCACTTTTATGAATTCTCTCACTTGATCCTTACACAATCACTCTTGTAGCAAAAAAGAATCCTCCTCACAAAGAAATAATACTTTCAGTAAGTATTTAGAAGAAATGTTAGCCCAGTGCTTCTCAAATAGGGGCAATTTTGACCCCAGGGGACATGTGACAATTTTATCTGAAGATATTTTTGGTTGTCAGAACAGGAGTGGGGGGTACGAGCATTGTCATCTAGAGTAGAGGCCAGGGATTCGGCTAAACATCCTCCAATGCACAAGACAGGCCCCTACAACAAAGAATGACATGACCAAAACTGCCAACAGTGCCAAGGCTGTGAAATCCAGCTTAGCCCAATGGGCACACAGGATATAGGATAGGAATTTATGGTTACCTCGCTTCTAAGATCTTCGTCCTCACCCCAGTTCTAATAAACATAACAGACAAGGAAGGACAACTGAAGACTCCCAAGGGCTTGTCCAGGTGGTGCTTCTAATGAAGCACAGAAGTTTAAGGGGCGTCACAGGAAGGGGGAAAGATCACTTTGCTTCCCAAAGTTGCGGTCTTAAATTACTAAATTACTAAAAATCGTCAGTTTCATGTATTTTTAAAAACACCCTCTTCAGTAATGGCTATGAAAAAAATCCCTCAAATGCGTGCATGTGTGCACACACACGTATATTTATGCACTCGTGTGAGAAAGGAAAAAAATGTATTAAAATTGTAATACTCAATATATACTGATAACAAAAGTTGAATACGAGTCATGTGCATACATTTTCTTAGCACCCCGGTATATGGAAAATGTTTTAAAATATGTGGCAGTGCTAAGAAATGACACCGAGCTATACCCATAGACATAGTAAAAACATAGCTCTTGCCTTAGTTTCTTGAACAGCGTAAATTTAAAATTCACTTTGATTATAGGAGACAGTCCTCTGTAAGTTACCATTTGATGTTGAGCGTCTGAGCAAAGTTGACTCAATGGAACCAACAAAATAACTGAGGCTTTTCGCTTATTGCAGCATGAACTTGCTTTGGGACAGCGTCCACATGTGGGGGGAAAGTTATACACTCTCTCCTAGAACTTGATAGACTCCCCCAAATCAAGCAATCATCACGCCCAGCAGTTTCCCCTTTTCCCACACTGCATTTTCCCCCATGAATTCTTCCTTGACTTTGTCTTCCGTTTGGAAGGTCGGCTCCTGCCTGCTGCTTCTCTAAATGAACAAAATTCCATCTTGTTCCAGCAAGAGACAGTAATTGATAGTAACTTGTATTCACACAATTTTTTTTGCTGCTTCAATACATTATTTTAAGGAAGCTGAACATCCATGAAGTAACACTATTAACAACAGACACATCTGCTTGTACTTCTAATCCATTAGCATGAGTCTCTGTACTATATTATCCATAGCAAGGGCAATATAACACATTAAGTCAATTCGTTACCGTTCATTTACCAATACGTTACCACGTTCATTTACCCATGCCAAAGAGGAGTCACAAAGCACTTTCAGCCCTTCCCCCCACCCCTCTTCAGCCTCCCCCACCCCCCACCCCCCACCCCTCACCCCCCACCCCCCACCCCTCACCCCCCAGCCCCCACTCCAGTTCAGGCCGTTTCTCAGTGTAGTTGTACAGGACACAGCTCCCTGGCCCCTGCTGGTGTTATGAGCCTTGTGATCCCCCAGCTGAGGCAGTCGGTTGCGAGTCGTCGGTCGACCACTCACAGCAGCATTTGCCGGCTGCCGGCCGCTCACGCTAACCCACGCCAACCTCCAGCTGCTCATAGCAGCCCAGCTCCAGAGAGAGCTGCTGTTCACAATCTTAGCTGTAGAGGGCACAGCTCACTGCCTCATGTGGGAGTCGAACTGGTGACCTTCGCATTAGGAGCACGGTGCTCCAACCACCTGAGCCACCGGGCCGGCCCATTTACAGCCTTTTCAGTGCTGGGCACTTCATTAAAACAAGTCCATTATGGGTATGAGTCAAAAAGTAGATTTCTCCAAAGCAGGACATATTTTCATTTTCTTTTTCTTTCCCTATTATTTTGTGAAAATTTCCAGACACACAGAAAAGTTGAATTATACATTGAACATACCTAGATTCTAAAGCTAACATTGTGCTACATTAGGGAAAACCTTAAATTACAATTCTGGATATATATATATCTGTACTCTGAGAATCAAAAGTAGCATTTCCTATTAGCTTATGTACAGTAATGAACATCTGGTTCTGGTGTTACAGGCATGGAAGAAATTTTTAACCTTACCTAAGAATCAGCCACGAACTATTGTCAAAATGAACTGAGCTTTTTCTAGGCTCACCAAAAAGAGAAAACATTCTCATTTCTTCCAAAGAAAATAACTAAAAGGCAAAGTTCAGTTAAGCACCATAAAGAAAAATAAATGGCCTAGACACTGACAAAACATTACGTTAAAAGAAGCAATATTTGGAGAAAAAGGAAGAACTTACAACTGTGCACGTCATATGATGCTCAGTGCTCAGTGTAACAACTGTACATGGTACTGTTTCAGAAATTCTAATCTGTTCTGCTAACTCTCTGGCAGAAGATTCACAGGCAGTGAAAACAGTCTTTATGGACACGGTAGTGATAGGAAGCTCAACCCAGTTATAACTGGAAGCACATGACCTTGTAAGATACGAGAAAATCACAGCATGGAAAAGCTTAGAATTCAAAGAATATGTTTAGCTTTTAATTCTGAGTTAGTTCAAGGTGAAGTCATTTAAGTGATTAAATTTGACCAAATATTGGTAGCACTAATAGCCATGTTGTTTATCCTTAAAAGCTCTCCACCAGGAACGTAAAGCAATTTAAAAACATTTTACTTATCTTCACATTTTTGAGGTAGAAGCCACGAAACATATTCCCAATTAACTGAGGCACAAAGCAATTATGTGACTTGTCTAAGATTCCAATAGGAATTAGACCTGTAATCAGGAATGAAACCCAATTTCCTGACTACCATAAGTACCAGAAATATGCTCTCAAACTACACGAAATAAAAGAACAATAATTCTTACAAGATGATGCTCTACTGGTTAAAGCATAAAGTTTTGCTAATGATTAAAACTGTATCAAAATAGAATAGAATTGCTTCATGGCTGCTGAAGTCTGCTATACAGCACAGCTCTCAACGCTAAGGTACGTCATCATCTTACTCTTCCCAGTTCTCACAGCCAGGCCTCGAGGAGTGAGGAGTGAAAAGAAAATGGTCTTCTCTGTGGAGCTCTCCAGCTAGGATCAGAGTCACCCTAGAAGGCTCAGTTTCCACTGGGTTCTTCTGTTGATCTTTGGTGGTATAAAAAGCTCAGCATCTAAAAAAAAGGAAAGGAAAACGGTGACAAACACACTCTTTCTTACTGGTGGGAGCTGAGGCGGTAACTCTAATCTAAAACTAGGCTCCTGGGCTCTGCAACTACAAGATGACCACCGGAACCAGAGTTAATGTTTTTGTTACTTTGCAACCTCCAGTCAGAGCAAACAGCCTGGAGGCCCTGCCCTGAGAAGAGAAATCCCACTGCAACCTCAGGCACAGGGGAAGAGTAGAAGAAAAAGTGTCTACTGACTGATTCAAAGTGGGAGCATGTTCCATATTTTACATGGGTGGTGATGGTGGTTACAAAGCCATGTACATTTATTAAATCTCACTAAACTATACACCTAAAATTTGGACACTTCACTATATATATCAATTGTAAAGAAATATGGTAGCATGTATTCAGTAAGTAAAGTTAATGGACAGAAAATATAACAAAAAAATTCTACAAACACATTGATCAATAAAAATGTCCCTACTTCAAACAACGTAAATGGGGGGGAGGGTTGGGGGCCTTCTTTTAGTTACATTTGTGGAGTCTCTTAAGTAAGAATCATATACAGGAAGCAGAGATAAGAGAAAAAAAATATATATATAAAGATGTTTTATCTTAGCATTATTCATAATAAACTTCCAACAGTACATCTGTACATGAGCCATACAGACACCAAAACTTATTTTCAAGAATATTGAACAATATGAGAAAAATGCTCAAGAAAAAATGTTTTTAAAAATATAATTTTCACATTATACATAAACACACGTATACACATGACTAGAAATCATCAAATTTTAATTTTCTTCGATGTACTTTTCTGTACAATCTAGATTTTCTCTATTAATCCTATCAGCTTTATAATTTCACATACAATTACTATTCTCTACTCCCCCAACAAAAAACGATATAGTCAAAACACCACAGGAGGTCTTGCTAATTTAGGACTATTGATACCGTGTTTCCCCGAAAATAAGACCTAGCCGGACCATCAGCTCTAATGGGTCTTTTGGAGCAAAAATTAATATAAGACCCGGTCTTACGTAAGACCGGGTCTTATATTATAGTAGAACAAGACCACATCTTATATTGATTTTTGCTCCAAAAGACGTATAAGAGCTGATTGTCCGGCTAGGTCTTATTTTCGGGGAAACATGGTAGAATTGAGGGAAAATTATAGTCAATATCCAATCTCACCTTATACTACTGACCTTCTCAACCCGTACAGATTTTTCTTCTGCTTAGTACTGTTAATCATTTAGAGGGAAAAAAATACTAACCAAGAACAGGAACTGAAGTCTTCTGTTGTTGATAAGAGGCCATGATACTGTTTGCAGTAGAATTGGGACCTAGAACCTAAGTGGAAAGCAGACTGTATCAGCAAAGGTTACCTTACACTTCCGACCTCAATACCAAAGACCAGAGCTCCGCCAACACTCGGCAGCCCACCGTTTCCATCGGTATGGTATCAGCCCCAGTAGTTCTCTTTTTCAGGTGATTTTAACTAGCCAGTTCCTCCAGTCTCAACTCAGACCTCTAAATCTCCTTTCTATCAGAAGACCGCAGTAATGATGGAGGTAAAAAAGAGAAAATCTACAATGATATGTGCCTGATCCTTTCCAAATAAGTAAGCCATACCCTAAGGGGAGGGAGAATAGTACCAGAGGCTATAGAATACAGAGCATCAAGTTGTACTCAAAGATTTGTGGGATTTTTATATTAAAATACACATGTACACATCATGGCATAGAATAAAAACTCTGCACACATGTTCAAGGTAAAACAAGAGACTTCACAGGACGTCCACCCCTGTACACGCCTCAGTGTGCACAGGCCAGGCCCTCTGTGTTGCTTTCACTCAGCCCTGCAGAGTGAAGTGCATGCAGTCTGCTGGTGACACACTCTGAGCAGCAATGTCAGGGGCTCAAAGCACATCCAGGTCACTCACGGTATCCTGCACATAGGCCATTACCATGCTCTACCAACCAAAACAAAAACACAATTGTCCTGGTCATTTTCCCGCAAAGACTCATAAGGTGGTGACTTAGAAGTTAATATGATCTTTGAGATTATAATGCTAAGCGAAATAAGTAAGACAGAAAAAGCAGAGAACCATATGATTTCACTGATATGTGGTATATAAACCAAAAACAACAGAAGAACAAGACAAACAAATGAGAAACAAAAACTCATAGACACAGACAATAGTTTAGTGGTTACCAGAGGGTAAGGGAGGTGGAGAGGGTGGGAGATGAGGGTAAGGGGGACCAAATATATGGTGATGAAAGGAGAACTGACTCTGGGTGGTGAACACACAATGGGATTTATAGAGGATGTAATACAGAATTGTACACCTGAAATCTATGTAATTTTACTAACAATTGTCACCCCAATAAATTAAAAAAAAAAAGTTAATATGATCTGAATAAAAGAGGGTACAGGAGGGCATGGGGAAGCATTATAAACTGTTTGCTTCAAAACAACTAAGTTTTGAGAGTGATCACATTTTTTCTAGGAAATACCTATTAAATTCAAGTATTTGTGGGGGTATTGATTCTTAGTTGCTTTTATGTGTATGGCTTGTAAGATGCTTTTACATCTATCCTCTTATCTAACCTTCAAAACATTCCAGTGAAGTGCACGGGGGAAGCACTATCCCCATTAATAAGGAAGTTGACGCCCAGTAAACTTGTGTTTCTAACCAGTGAGCTGATGACCGACGCTCTCTCAGCTCCACACCCACCCTTCTGCACACTGGTCCTGACGCTGGCGTTGGGAGCCCGAACACACACTCCTCCTTCCCAGCTGGCTGCGTTATGTTCTGCCAAGAGCAGACACCGGAGGGAGACTGCAGGGCTACAGAAGAACAAATCTGCTCCTTCATTCGCTTCCTTTTACGCCACAGTAGCTCTTCACCTCGGCGGCAGCTGTTTATTCCAGTTTCCATTTATTTCTGCACACTTACTACTGGCCTCATGAAGGCCCCTCAGAAATACCAGCACCAGTTGGCTGGCACCCCCTTCTCAGAGGCTCAGCAGGGCGCCACCTACAAGCTTCTAAGTCCTAATAATCCCAAACTCTTCCTTTTGTTCCCTCAGCCTTAGAAGCAGCGCCCCCATTATTATCTCAGTGTCCCCTGCTGTGCTCCTTTGGCCTTTCAGTCCTCCCAGGTTTGTTTAACCAATGCCATGTATTAAATTCTCTCTGATAAAACAGCAGCTATGGGTTTTGTTTTCCTTAACAGACCCTGACTGATACACCCACCTTTCTGAATCCAAATCAAAACTCTTAATAGACCTGAGTCGTGCGAGACTGAGCAGAGGTGTAAAGAGTAAATAGATAGGACATTATAATTCTTAATAGGACACAAACAGCCTTAAACATAATTAGAAAAGCTCATCGTAACAACACAGAAGTGACAAGTCAAATGGAAAAGCAATTGTCTGGGGTTCCTTTAAAGAACTCTGATCCAGCCCAGAAGTCTGAACAGGGAGGTGAGAGGCCAATTCTGGTTCTAGGTTCCCTCACCCCGACCCCAATCTCACTGAAGGACGACGGGGGCAACTATCTGATTTTTCCATCTTCTTCATTACATCTGTTTCATGCAGAAAGGAACAATAAAAGCACACTTAACCTAGGCCAAGGTGTACTGGTCAGTGTACAGTCAAATATAAAATCATACTGACAGCTTAAACATGAACCTAAGAATAGGAAAGTCTTTTGCTTTGACTTTTAAGAGATTGTGTGAGTGTAATAACTTGTGAGATGATGAAAAAAATGTACATTGTGTCTTTGAGGAAAACTTACAGGTGTAGCTGAATTCTGCTGGTGGGTAAGAGTCCAAATTTCTGGAAGGGACCTTTCCATGAGCTGCAGAGTATCTTCAAAGGCCTTCTGTAATTCCCTTCCTTGCTCATCAAACTCAAAGAGAAAGAGCACCTTTAAAATATGGTGTATTTCATCTAGAGGAAAACAAATGTGACAGAGTGTTAAGTTGTGTTCCCAGTTCCATCACTAGAATCGTAACATAGTTTCTTTCCCCAGCAAAACACATTTAATATCACACTACAGTTGCCATCGCCCACATTTTCTTCTTCCTTCCCAAATGCTGGAGTAAATCAACATACTGGTATCTACTACAAAAGGAAAAAGAAACACAGGGAAGCCCAAGCAGGAAGCAGTGTCTCTCTCCACAATCCTTTATCTTGGCTTCAGTGCTAGGCTCTCACAGCTCAGGTATGTGGATGCCAATGGAAGAAGGCGTCTAGGTTACCAAGTGAGAAGGTGTGTTTCAGGAATGTGCCCTGAAATGATGCTTCCAGCTAACAGTTTTCATCTATCTTCAAGCTGGGAAAATTATATCTTAATTATCTACAGAACTCTGTCTGTCTGTGCTGTCCACTGTTCTGTGGACAAGAATCGTCTATCAGTATTGAGCACATACCTTTCAACTTTTCAGTGCCCTGTACCAGTTCACTCAATGCCTCCAAAAGGGCCAGGTTCTCCAGGGGATGCCCTTCTTTGAGGCTGTGCTTCTTCCGCTCAGCTTTGCGGCGATTCTTAGATGATCGCCTGTTAGAAATTAGAGAGATGTTTAAAAAGAGATTTTTCTGTGCTGAACATACTGAAAATTACAGAATTGTACACCTGAAATCTATGTAACTTTACTAACAACTATAACCCCAATAAACTTTAATTGAAAAACAAAAACAAAAATGAACGTATCTGTTGGCCATCAACTTTCTGAGAAACCAGAGCATTGACAGACGGCATCTGTATTTGAGGGAAACGGTGACGAGGTGTTAAAGTGATACAAAAAATAAAATTGTGAGAAGCAAGTCTTATAGGCAGAAAGCAATAAGGAAAACTCTAAAAAGTGATGTCTGGCCTTGCCATTTTAATTAAAATACAGAGCAAAATGAGGTTACATCTGCTAATAAGAGCTACAAGAATGAATAGAACGACATCTAACTTGAATTTTGTAATGAAAAACAAATTCAAAGGCAACAAAATAAAATTTAAATAAGATACAGACACACCAGATTGGAATATGACTAAAAAGCATATATATAAATGAATCCCATATTCCTTACTGCCTCGGAGGTCCTTAATATGCCATTTGTTTTATTTGGGATTCTCTCACCCCACCTCTTAAGTGTTAACACGTTGCGAACGGCGGGGTTTAAATCCCTCGTGAAGATTCTCGTGATCCATACGCAACGTGTTAAAAGCCCAGTTCTAGCTGTCTTTCTTACAGTTTCTAATTGCCCCCCACATCCCCACAGATCTGCATTCTGAATTCCTAAAGCGCAATCCAGTTTAAATATATAATCTTGCATTGTTCTGTCTCCCAAGTAAGGCTATAGCTCTTGTAACTTACGTCTCCTTAAAAGATTTTGGTAACATCCACTACAACTGAGCATAAGATATTTAATAAATACTTGACAAATTGCTACAGAGTAAAAGTGTGATAACTTATATTTACCTAATCCAATCCTGATTTTGAATTGAAACATGAAGTCTTTTTCCTTTATAATCTTTTTATTTTTTCAGTGCCTATGTTATAGTCACTTAATATTCGTTAAATGAATGATATCAGATATTTTATAAATGGAGTACCCAGTGTAAGGTCCTCATGGGCACTGGGTAAACACACAGGCCATGAAGCTGTAGCAGAAAACATTTCAACACCAAGGCTAATCTCTTAGATATGCTGGCAAAGTCCTTGCACAACTTCCATATGGCCTCGAAGACTCCTCTGGCTCCTGCCTCCCTGTCCTGGTGGAAAACTGACCTATTTCCTTGTACTTTCTCCATTTACCCCGGGCATGGTCAATGTGCTGGATTAACACGATACATACGCTGAGATCCTGGAGTTACTATGGGAATATCTGCCACTCATGTCACTGCCACTCATGACACTGCTAGTTTCAGAGAAGAGGTCTGACTCTTGACCGTGGGGCACCTCATCATCTAGAAAAGAAGAACCAGATATAAAATAAAAACTCCCAGCTAGAGTGGGTTTACCTTCAGTGGGGTAAGTAGATTCTAGTTAACCAGGGCATACCTAAGGATGGGTGAAAATTATTACAAAGTTGACCTCAAAATGAAACAAGATCATATTAAATAGTTATTACTGCACACCAGTACCAAATCTCTTTTGTCTTTTCTTTCTTTTTTTGTTTTTTTTGAAGCAAAGCAACTTTTGGAAACAGGGAGACTCATTTTGTAAAACATAGAAGTCAGTCATTCTGGTTGGCTGGGAAGAAGTCTGGCAGAGCTCTTCCCATTAGGGCTTGGTCCTGCTCCCAAGCCCTCCCGATACACAGACATATACACAGCCCCTAAGGGCTTTACCAAGGCCTGAGACATCCCCATGACACAGCACTCACACTGCAGAAGGCACGATGAACAGCTAAGACAAAGTGTGATGCTGCCATCCGTCCCGCCCCCACCCAGCATCGCCGGTCTTCACGCAACACTCACCCAGATGCACCTGCTGGGCTTGCTCCTTGAGCTCTCGAACCACCAATAAACGTTTCTTATGGCGACTGAATGTAGCTCTCTGAGAGTCGAGAAACGCCATATAATTTTTCTGAGCTGGGGGTGCAGATGGAAAACAATTTCAGCATAATGTTTAAGCAAGGAGAGAAAACTAGAGCAGGAAGAGTGAGGGAGCTGGAATTTAACAAATAGGTTACTAGGTTTTCCAAGCAAGATTTTTCCTAACGAGTATTAACCTACATCATTTTAGGAGAATAAACTAGAGATTGAGATTCCAGATCTTAGAATTTATCAACAACATCCTAGAATACTCTGTAACACTCAACTTACAAAATCACCTGAACAAAGATTCGATACCTAACTCAAAATAGGACTGACAAGTAAAAAGAGTACACTGGAAGCTGTTAATAAAAACAGGAGGCAAGTCACTGAAGTGCTCCCTAAATACAGGTATTAAGCTTATGCAGATGAACTGTCAGCATTTTTCTAGGTTCTCAGTAGCAGAGAATTCCAAGTAAGAATTGGCTAATGGGCTATTGCAGGGCCAGGAAGGATGCTTTCAGTATCCAGTTAGAGGTACTTAAAGTGAACAATACAAAAAGAACTCTCCCATAGTTTTCATTAAGATACGGGAGTAAGACGTAGGCAGGGGAAGAATGTGAATATGTGTTAATATCAGAAAGGCCAGACATTACTTACAGGGGAGACTGTGCTAAAAAAAAGGCAGAGCTGAAAACCAACCCGCTCCTAAAGATTTCTAGAAGTCAAACTGACGTCCTGTTACACTTCGCTTGTAAGGGGTCACAGTGAACACCAGCGTATTCTAGAACTGACACTACTCATCTGTTCTCTAAGAACCACCAACTTCATTTGCAAAGCTTCTTTTTTCACTTATTTTCTAAAATTTCAAACCTACCTAGAGGTTCCAATAGTTCAATGTACATATATAAACTCTTCACTTAGATTTACCAGTTAACGTTTTGCCGTATTTTTGGCTTCCTCTGTTTTTCTCTCTCTCTTTACTCTCTATCATTTTTGTGGGATTGAGATGTGATCCTTCCCCCCTTAATACTTCAGCATCTCTAAGAATAGCATGTTATCTAATAACAACTACAATATAATGATTAAAATTAGGAAATTCAGCATTGATACAATACTATTATCTAATATATAGTTCCTTTCAAGGTTACCAACTATTTCCAAATACAAACATTCTTAACCATATCTTATTGCAGGTTTTAAAAATTCAAATATTTTCTGTGCTACCATTTATCAGTGTACCGTATTTTAAAACCCTGGTCAGAATTAAATCTTACACCCAGCAGAGAATTTTGATTGACTCCATCTAACACATGAGCAAAGGATGTAATAACAGGGAACACTCTCCCATCTCTCCCCTTCCCATGTCTCTACTTCCAAATGAGGAATTTTATCTAAAACGTAGCCCTCACCTTCTAAAATGGAAGGCTTTACGTTGGTCTCTATAATATCCAGTCTGTTATATTTGTATACCTAAAAGGAAAAATACAAATACCGTAAGTTTAGGCAGGAAAACTTCAAGTCCGTGGAGAACTACGATACTTGGAAAGAAGTGGATCACTTTCAGAAGTGACAGGATATTTTTCAGAGGAGCAAACCTACAAGGTAGCCAATGGAAATTCAACTCATTTCAGCAGAAAACAGTAATATTGCACATTTAGAGGACCAACTAATTCCAAACATCAAGAATAAATTTTTTAAACAGTTTCAAAAACCCAGGTTATCCTTAGACTGGGAGCCTGAACTACTTCATTTCACTGGCCTCAGAAGACAAGGGACTCCAGCTGACTGACTCCCCTGCACTCTCGCTCTGCTTAGCACCTGACACTGGAAGGAGTTTTAAAGTTCTCTTACCAGTCTCAGAGCTTCTTCCCATTCGGCTCCTTCTAACAGCAAGAGCACAGCTTCTTCATAATCCTGACAAAGGAACACCAAGGAAAATAACAGGTTAATGAAGAAGAATGTCAGGTGCCTCTACCTGCCTTTCCACCTATCCCCTACGGTCCCTGTTCCTAGCATCCAGCCTGGCCTAGAGTATATGCTCAATAAATATTGATCCAAAAGACCAAGGAGAGATATAGACTCTGGATATAATAAAAAAATACATGGTGTCATCTCCTTATATCTCTGAGCATCAAAACCACCAGTGAGATCTGTTAAAAATGCCCACTTCCCCAACTTCACCACCAGGTTTGATTACCAGGTTTAGGTGAGCTTTTGAACTAACAAGTCTATACTTGAAAAAGTGGTAGACTAGAATAGTAATCTTCTAAACTTTTCTTTTGCTCTTTTAATGTTTATTTGTTTCTCCAACTTTTTATTTCGAAAAACTTCAAACCTACATAAAACTGAACAATGAATACAATAAACTACCTGATAGTCTTCAAATGTTTTGGATGCTTATACCCTTACCAGTAAAAACTTTTGATCATATACCCCAATATATAATTACTTACTGCACTTATAAAGCACATAAAATAAAATACATTTTAAAAGATGAAATATGTAAGGCTGGGTTTCCTCAAGTAGTCACTGTCATAAAAAGGGGGCCGAGGGGTATACATTAGATTAAAAGAGATTTAAAAGACATATGATACAAAATACAATACACGGCCCTAGATTGATACTTGATTTGGCTTAATATACTGTAAACAGTTTTGGAACCATTGAGGGAACTTGAATTTTAAGTATTAGATAAATTAAAATGTGTTAACATGAAAAGATGAAGATCATAATCAAACGAAGCAAATTTACAAACAGCACAAACAATGTAACTTCATTTTGGGTAAAAATACATGTGTTGAGAAAGTTCGCTCTAGAAAGAAATATGAGGTGCTAATAATAGCAATTTGAGTGGTAGGAGTAAGGTGTTTTTATTTTCTTGTGTTTGTTTTCAGCATGTTAAATACTATAATACATACATACTACTTTAAATAAGTTTTAACTTAAAAGATTAAATAAAAATAAAAAATTTTTTCCAAGACCCCAATGGATCATTTTGCATATACCATACTAACAGATCCAAACAGGGACACAATAGGATGTGTGTTGTTTGATCTACAAGTGTGTGTGTGTGTGTGTGTGTGTTGCACTGAGGTGAAAATCATATAACATACAAGTAATCATTTTAAAGTGTACAATTTGATATTATTTACAATGTTGTATAACCACAAAAATATTTTTATCACCTCATAAAAACACTCCATACCCATTAAGTAATCCCTCCCGATTTCTCATTTCCCTCATTCCCAGTAACTTCTAATCTGCTTTCTGTCTCTCTAGATTTGTCTAGTCCAGATATCACATGAAAGGAACCATACACTAGGTGACCTTTGTGTCTGGCTTCTTTCATTTAGCATATTTTCAAGATTCATCCGAGTTGCAGCATGTGTCAGTTCTTTGTTCCTTTCCCCCCACCCTTAATTTATTTTTTAATTATTGCAAAATATATAGCACAAGATTTACTATTTTAACTATTTTTTAGTGTACAGTTCAGTGGCATTAAGTAAACTCACACTGTTGTGAAACCATCACCATCATCCATCTCTGTAACTTTTTTTTGACTTGCAAAACTAAACGTTCTAGATCTGGTAAATAATAACTCCCCATGCCTCTGGCAACCACCACTCTACTTCCTGTCTCTATGAATCTGACTACTCTAGGTATTGCATATAAGTAGAACCATACAATATTTGCCCTTTTATATTTGGCTTATTTCATTTAGCATGTTTTCAAGACTCATCCAAGTTGTAGCATGTAACAGTTTTTTGTTCCTTTTAATGACTGAATATTCCTCTGTGTGTATCTCACAATTTATCCATTCACCTGTCATTAATGGACATTTGCACCGTTTCCATCTTTTGGGTATTATAAATAATGCTGCTATAAACATTTGTATATAAGTTTCTTTGTGGACATATATTCCCACTTCTCTTCATATACACTTAGGAGTGAAACTGCTGGGTCATATGATTATGTTTTACTTTTTCAGGAACCACCAAACTCTTTTCCAAGGAATCCAAGGTACAAGGATTCCTATTTCTCCACATTCTTGCCAACACTTACTTTTCATTTTTTGATTATCTGTAACATATTCATACAATGGAATACTACTCAACAAAATAAAAAGGAATGAATTGATACATGCTATAATATGGATAAATTTCTAAAGCATTATATGACTTCCAATTTTTAGTTCAGCATATAAGGAACTTGGAAGTTGTTATTCCGTACTAACAAGTAAAATGCTGAACAAATTCAAAATCAACAACTCTTCTTAGGTCCATCAGAGAACTGAGGTCACAGGACAAACAGCAGTCCCCAAAATGGAGACACAGATAAGGGGATACAGAGAACTAGTTGGAACAAAAAGCTGTTACATACTACAACTTGGATGAGCCTTGAAAACATGCTAAGTGAAATAAGCCAGATATAAAAGGGCAAAGCAAATACCGCAAGGTTCTACTTATATGAGATACTTAGTCAGATTCATAGACACAGGAAGTAGTTGGTTGCCCGAGGCATGGGGAGTTATTATTTACTGGATTTAGAGTTTCAGTTTTGCAAGATGAAAAACAGTTCTGGAGATGGATGGTGGTGATGGTGTCACAAACAGAAATCTCTACCAGAATTAGGAGTGGGGATAGGAAAAATCTAAATTGTAATGGACAAATAGTTGGAGGCTTTCTGTGGATCAGACTCACTCTGGGTAAGCTTAAAAGTTAAAAGCTCTGTGGGGGCCCGGACTTAGGAAGGCTCCTACACTTTTGTGAGTTTTTACCCCCAGGAGCCCTACCAGGTTCTCACAATGACTATCAGAGGAAAAATCTTGTTTCTAACAAGGGGAGGGGGAAAGTAGCCATTTTAAAATATATCCAGAACACGCTATTCTTAACTAGGCCTGCTCTCAAAGGAAACTATTTTGCCAGAGCCTAACCAAAGTGAGTTTTACTAAGCCTAACTTATGTAGAGGAAGGGAAACACCCACCCCCAGATCCCCTAGCCTTACTGTCCCATATAAGGGGTGAAAAAGCAGAAGCACTGATGAAGCCCCCAGCCCAGGGGCACAGGCTCACTGAAGACTGAGACCCAATCACAGGACTATAGCAAGCTTCTCCTCCTCCAACTCTTAACCACATCACTAAAGGCCTAGTCACTGAAATTTACTCACACTCTATCACATCAGGCTGTGAACAAAGAACTCTAAGGTGTACAGAAAATACAAAACAGTTTGAAGAGCGAGAGCAAGCAGCAGAATCAGACTCAGATGTGGCAGGGATGTTGGAATTATAAGGCCGAGAATTTAAGTAAATACCATTAATATGCTAATGGCTCTAACGAAATAAGTAGACGAAATGCAAGGGTAATGTAAGCAGAAAGATAGAAATTTTAAAAAAGAATCAAAAATGTTAAAAATGAAAAGCGTTATGTGAGCGAAAGAAGCCAGACTAAAAAGACCACATGCCAGATGGTTCCATTTATATGAAATTCTAGAAAAAGCCAAACCGTAATGACAGAAAGCAGATCAGTGGTTGACAGGGGCTGGGGGTGGAGGGAGAAGGTGGGTTGCAAAAGGGGAGCTAGGGAACTTTCGGGAGTGACAGAAATGTATCATGCTTGTAATGGTTACACAACTGTAAACATTTGTCAAAACTCATCTAACTGTTGATTTAAAATTGATAAATTTTATTGTATGTAAAGTATACCCCAATTAAATACATATAATTATAAATATGTAAATCAAATATGTATGAATTAATCTTCATTTATAAAAAGATGGTGGCATCTTATCCATTTAATTAACCATCTTAGATGGTATATCTTTCTACTCCAACCTCTTTACTCTGTTGTTACATGCTAATGATTTGGCTCCATCCTGGAAACCCTACGAATGAGTGACATCCACAATGCCCTGTCCTCAACAGCCCTGCTCAGCTCCTAGACTCACGCCTATGGCTTCCTTTATGGAGTCAATCCATCTCTTATTTGGTCTTCCTCTTTTCCTGCTGCATTATGCATATTTTATTCACTGATGTTTTCAGCCAGTCATCCAACATATTTTCTTCCCAAGATCTAATGATATCAAATTTTAGTTATCTTTTCACTTACCCTATTACATGAAAGACACTGAAGGATTTTAAAAGCACAGTTATGTGATGCAAAATGTGCCCACTCATAACAACTGTAAAAACACTCTCATCAAAGGCCCAAACTCTAGAGGGCAGTGATCCCTGGTGTCAAACGTGTGCCCTGTTAGTCTGGGGCCAGTGTCAGCGCAGGTTTAAATCCTGTAATTTTATCAAAAGCGAGCATAACTACTTATCTTCATAATCTGCTAAAAAATTAGAACCCATCAAGCTACCTGAGATAAAAGATATTTCCAACAGAAAGAATAAAAGTAAAAGCCGAACAAGTGGCTAAAGTTCAATACCGTGTTTTAGAATGGTCTTGTCTCACTGTTTCTACTTTGGCAAGTTAACATAAAAAGTACAACTTCCTTGAGATTTAATTTAGTACTTTCTACCAGGGCCAAACCACTAGGGCATGTTACAGTAGAGTGCTTTGGTATTGTGCTTCACAGAACTTCTAATTACATAGACAGATACTGAATTTAGATTTCCAAGTCAAGCCAGCAAAATGGAAGAGCTGCAGGGCAAACTATCCCTGGACTTTCTAACTACCCACAGTTCCTCTAATTTTCATAATCCATGAGGTACAACTAGAAAGTCCTTGCTTGTTAACGGGGAGTTTTAAAAGGGAGGAACCGAGTTTACCTGGGCGTACTGTTCCAAAACTGTGGCCGCGTCACTATACTTCCTCTGCTCAGCTAGCTTTCCTGCAAAGATAACATAAGCATTTGACCATATTTGGCTTGCTATCAACAGTATTACCAAAACTCAAGTTGAAATGGTTTTTGGTAGTACCGTGTGTCCCCAAAAACAAGACCTAACCGGAAAATAAGCCCCAGCATGATTTTTCAGGATGACATCCCCTGAACATAAACCCTAATACGTCCTTTGGAGCAAAAATTAATATAAGACCCGGTCTTATTTTCAGGGAAACACAGTAATATTTAAATCAAAACAGTCTCCTACAAATTGGAGATTGAGCTCCACAGAGTACACATTCAAATCAAACTGCTTTAAAACCGCATTTTCCAAAGTGCTAAGACTGTTCCAAAGGCAACTGAAAGGCAGTACCAAAGTAACCATTCTCAAATCAAGTAACTTTGGGAAGCACTGGGTAAAACAAAGTTAAACAGATTATTCTGGTGGTATTTTATTAATATGCCTTTATTATGTATCAAACTATGTACTTTGTGAATTTCGTTGAGGGAAAGAGAATACCACGGAGTTCTACCTTGAATGGCAGTTACAATCTAAATTTAGTACTGGATGCGAAAATCATGCATGCCAAAATTCGCCATGAAAAAATGCTTACAAAGGGATGCATGTGGGCAACAGACCTAGCACCTCTCACTGATCTATTTTTTCCTCTACCATGTTTTCCCGAAAATAAGACCGGTCTTATACCAATTTTTGCTCCAAAAGATGCATTAGTCAGTATTTTCAGGGGTGTCTTATTTTTTCGTGTACAACAATCTACATTTATTCAAATACAGTCATGTCATCTTCTTCCGGAACACCATCATAATGTACTAAATGCGACAGTCTTAACTGGGGCTTATTTTCGGGGTAGGTCTTATTTTCAGGGAAACAAGAGTAATAGGAAGAGACCGCTGTTTCTTTGGTTGAGCACTAGCCGGCGGTAGCTGGCTTATGTTTGGGGTCATGCAGTGTCTAAGACCCTAGAATCACAGTCAGCCCAGTGTAATCACACTAGGAGAGGTACAAAGAACCGGAGGCTGACGAAAGGGCTGGCAGGTTCATGCCTCCCATCTCCACGCCAGATTATCACTGACAAAACAGGTACAGGCACCGCCACTATTTAAATAGCTATCTTTTCTTTCTTTTGCCGGCTTATGTAAATTAACTAAGTTAATATGCCCATGACATAACTACCATGCAACTTTTCTCAAAACTCGTTGAGCACTGCCTTCCCCACCAATTTTTGCTAAATGTCTGGGAGAACTAGGTGTACTCCATCGTAAGGCATGGCAAAGAGCAAGCTAAGAGTTGTAACGAATGTAAGATCACAGCTAGAAGGTATAAATTACCAGTAACATAAGTTTCTAAGTGAGAAGTAGCAATGAAGCCAGGATGAATAACTATAAGGTCTAAAATTAAAAAATTCTCAAACTTGTAAAATGTTCAGCTTGGAAATTGAAGAGGGCTTATCGAAGATCCTACAGATCTAATTAGCAGAAAACGCCAGACAAAGAAAAGTGGTAATCTTACACATTTTTATAACCCCAAGAAAAAAAGAATAATGCAAATAACTAAGGAGGATGCTTACATACATTTAACAGGATATAATTTGGAATTTTTTTCAGGATTACTTTTTCCCCTTGGAAATAATAATAAAGAAATAATAAATAATATTTATAAGACTGTTGAAAGAGTAAGGGGAAAATACACCAGTCACACACCTACCCTACGCAGCTGAGGGCCAGACCCCCTACTCCTCTCCTCTCACAGGCAGTACTCAACGTCTCTTCCACGCTAAGAATCAGACTCCTACAGCCTTGCGCCTGGTCTAGGCGATTCTTAGACCTTGAAACACCTGAACTGCCTTTGCTTTCAAACTGCAAATGCTTATACATTTGGCCTCTTACCTCATTTCTGAAAATTGCTATTATGGTTTCCAATGACCTATTGTCTATACCTGAATGGCCTCACCCCCAAATTCATCTTTACCTTCTTATAGGGCACATGGCCATTCGGTTACACTGTACTAGGTGTGACCACGTAATGTAAGTTTTGGTGAATGAGATGGAGAAGAAGTGCTAGTGTAACTTCTAGGTTATTTCCAATTTTAAGGTAAGTGTTCTTCCTTGACTATGGCTTCTCCCCCTTCCCAAGGAAGGGCGTGCAGATGTGGAGATTAATCCAGCTGCAGCGATCTGCCCAAGAGACGGCAGAGCCACACGACGGAGGGACTTGTCAGTCCTCACATGAGAAATAAACTGCTCTATGACCCAATGCATTTTGGGAGTCCTGTTGCTCTAGTTAGTAAAACATTCCAAATTAATTTTTATCAGTGAGTATGAGAATACCTCAAGGTATGCTGCCCTAGATCTATGTACAAAATTGCCAAATAAAATTAAAAAAAGAAACAAAGAACTTTTGGCGTTCTCATCTTGGAGAGTCTAAATGACAGCGTTTACCTGCCAGGGTTCTGCCGAGGCCAGCCAGCTGGTCTCTGCTCAAGTGGAGCTGGGCTGCCACACAGAGAGCTTGTTGCCAGTTGCCACAAGCCAGAAAGGCATCAAGAGCTTCCTGGTGGGCACCACAGCGGGCAAACACAAGCCCCCCTGGCTCGTATTGCTGCTCCTGAATCAGGTGTTCCCCATAAGCAGTGCTGATGTCCTGTGACAAGAGGAGATGAAGGGTCAGTGAGGAAGGGTGACATCGTTTTTGAAGTCTCAAGCAAAAAACAAAAACAAAAGACCAAAGGGTAGCAAGAACCACCACCGAGTTCCTGCTCTTGCACTGGAGAGCGTGGACTTATAAACATGACATGGGCTATGAAGTAATGGTAACAGCGGTAAAGGCACAGAGAGCGACGGGAGTGCTATTTCAGAGGGCTGTGGGGAGAAGCCATGTGAGGAGTGAGGGACAGTGTTCCAGGCCAAGAGCAGAAGGGACCATGGCCCTCCAACAGGAATATGTATGGAATCCAGACAGGAATAGCAAGAAGTCGGTATGACTGACAGAGAGAGCACAGGAAAGAGGAACAGACAACAAAAACAAGAGCAGAGAGGCAGCCACTAGCCACATTCTCTATTCCCCAGGCTCAGGGTTAGGCAGGCACACAGAAAGGAACACAACACGGAGCCCCTGCCCTTAGGGAACCCGCTGCCTGGTGGGAGAGACAAATCAAAACCAGCAGTCTGATAAATGCCACCACCAACGTAAGAACAGGGTACCCAGGGAGCTCAGCGTTTGGAACCTCATGCAGCAACAGAGGAGATCTGAGAGTTTGGAAGGACAAGTGGGGCTAACGGAAGGGGAAGGCGAAGGGCTGGCAGAGGCAGCTGATGCTAAAGCAGCACTCAGGGGCCAGATCACAGAAAGATGTCTGCACTCCGCAGACAAACTGAAAATGGTGGTGATGATTGCACAGTGATCAGCAGTTAATAGCACGTGCTCCAAAGCCCAGGTAGGCCACGTCAGAGCCCCAGGTCCTGAAGCAAGTTGTTTCCTCATTTGTAAATGTGCACACCACCTACTGGATATTTATGAGAATCATATAACACATTTAGCTTATAAGCAAAGTATCTGGCATATAAGAAAAGCTAAACAGATACTTGTTTAAACAAACTACATGTTCTCCTTTTACCCTAAAATAAATGGGAAAGACCTGTACTTTTCAGGAAGATCAGTTATGTAGCAGTGAGACTGGTCTGCGGGGGGTGGGAGGGTGGGGGGTGGGGACGGAGGCAGGGCGGCCCGTGTGGACACTGCCGTGGTATTCCCCACGAGGAACCTGGGACCATGCCTAGGTTTCTGGCCTGGCCAAGTTCTTCAGAAAAGGAACAGGTCAGGGCCATTCTCCCAGATAAGAAGTTCAAGATGAGGAGAGTTCATTTGAAGATGGACCTTGAAACCAAGGACGGTGTTACGTGCTCAGGATCGTCACCCCTTTCCAACCACGGCACAAAGCAAAATCAGGAGAGCCTCGTTTCACACACCACACACCTTGTACTGCTGCGAGTTTGGTGGATATAACTTCAGAGCTTCATTATATAAGTTTTTATCTTTTATTAAGTTTAAGAATTCTGGGAAGTACTCGGGTCCTGCAGGAATAAGATTCATACACACACAAACTTAGGATTTTGGAAGCACAAAGGATTTCATTTATACCAAATGGTCCCCAAACAAAATCCACAAGGGACCTTTTAAGACCTGCATAATCAGAGGATCTAGAGAATGGAGTCCAGAAATTTGAATTTTAAGGAGCACCACTGCAGACTGTGAGCTGAGAAACACTGACTGGGATCCGAGTTCTACGTAAAAGGAATTTTTACACTCCCCCTCAGAAATGATCATCCAGCCCAGTGTTTGCTCAACCTCCGTAATAAGAATCACCTGGAGAGCTTATTAAACATACACACGCCTGAATCCTACCCAGCTCGACTGAATCAGCTTCTCCCAGGAAGCTGGAAGCCGAATATTTAACAAGCACCCCAAGTGAGTCTTCCTGTGCCCGCCTCAGCCTCAGGAAACGATCACACCTGCTGAAGCCAGAGGTTCCAGCACGGGTCAGGCACAGGGGTGAAGCAGACCCTGGCACTGTGCCTGGTCCACTCCATCTCTGACAATTAAAACTGTGCTTTTCAGGGCACTGCCGGCGGGCATCTTGCTCCAGGTAAGCCGGGTTTCCCTCAGGTGTTTGCAAACACATGAGAAGAGCAAGTTATCAACCAATTTTGATTTCCAGACACTAAAGTGAATTTAGGACGTGATCATTTTTAACCCAAAAGAGATCTGCTCTATTTTCTTAGCCATGGAGCTCCTTCAGGTCTTTAAAAGGAATTTGCTTTGTCCTCAGCTTCTCAGAACACATGAGGAAAGAAGGCACAGACACATAATCCCTAAAGCACGGGTGTCCAAACTTTTTTCAACGTTTTTCACCACGGGCCATATGTGGTAAAATACACAAACAGCCGGGTCACTCACTTGAGGTGAAGTACATATTGCCTCACCCGGTTTATTTAAGTAAACTAAATATATTTTTGGAATTTGCTGTGGGCCAATTAACAATGCATTGCGGACCGCAGTTGGCCCACGGGCCGCAGTTTGAACACTCCTGCCCTAAAGTTTTCAGAAGTGGAAATTCAAATCAGTCTTTCCTAAGGAAGTATTTTAATTTATACCCTGTCTAGTTCCAAAGAAAATTTGAAGCAGAAATAAACATACTAATCCTCACACATACCACATTTGCTGAGGTGGCCAATGGCTTTTTCATACCGTTTCAAGTATTTGTCTATGGTGAATCGCTGATAATTAGTTTCCATTTTCTTAAGTGTATTAAGAAACGGAAGATATTCTTTGGGATCCTAAAAATAGAAATCATAAATAAGAGAACTTGATTGCTTGTGATTGTATTTGCTTATTAAAATAAAAAAATTATAATGATAGCAATAAGCCCGAAACTATGCAACTTAAAAAATATGCACCATATTAATACATTAATTATATATTATCTAATATATAAAAATCAATCTATATAATACAACATCTGATATAAATGTTTTAACATGTGAGTGTTAAGTTTACATTAGGAATAACGACTACCTTTTACCTAAGTCTCACAATAGCCACTTATTTCATAGGTTATTAAGGAAAACAAGGTTCCAATCTAGAAGACATTCGATAACTACATCCGAGTTTCTCCTAAAAGTGCAAGGCATTGAGCTTGGAGCTGTTTCTATGACATTTCATGGCCTCCATATGCAAAAACCAAGTGTGAAAACAAAAATCAAATTATACTGAGTTGGACGCAGAACTGTGAGGCCCTGACCACAAGTTTTCACTGGCACTGATTGTCTCCAGCTCTGTGCCATGCCCGTAAGAAAGCTGTGTTCTTCCTGTTCACAGCTTTCCGTTCTTACTTCAATTTCAGGGGGCAGACAGGCTGAATACACGTAAGAACAATACAGGAAAAACACCAAGAGAGTGAACGACCAAATGCTCATGCATGTGATGCAGGGGAGACCTACTGAGCAAAACACTCAACAAACATGAGTAAGAATCCACCATGTACAAAGAGCACACCATAAACCTCAGCGTCAGTGAACTCAGTCTAGCAGAGGAGATACACTGGTATGCAGGGTAGGCACTGGCTACAGCAGAAGCACACACAGGGCCATGTCCTCCAGGCGCTGGGTAGGGGCAGGGAGGCAAGAATGGTTGACTGGGAAGATGCCACCTTGGCACCCTCTGACCAAGATGAGTGAGAATTAGCCAGGTGAATGGGGAGGCTGAGAGTGGCAGTTGGGGCAACAAAAGCACTGCCTTTCCTCCATGAGCAGAGTAAAAGGGATAACGTCAAGAGATGAGAATAGAGAGATACACAGAGACCAGCTCACGGGAGGGTTTTTAAGCAATATTAGGGCTTCTGAACTTTATCCTAGGGGCACTGGGGAGCCCATGAAGGATTTTAAGCAGAGGAACGAAGGCTCAAAGTTTCCTTTTGGGAAAGATCACTCTGGCAAGAACAAGGAAAGGAATGACAGGGGATTAAAACCAGGCTACAAAAAAAGAGATAAAAATATGTAGACCAGTGGTGCTCAAGCTTTTTGACTGCAGTATGCTAGGCTATGACTAGAGGCCCTGAACTTTTCTATTCTCCATATTCCCACTTTCCACCAGAGAAAAGAGCTACAAGATAAAGAATTGAACTGGACTATGAATCATTTGTTCTATTTCCTTGATTAGAAGAGAATTTATTCACACATATGCCTAGCAACATCACGTACCTTCTGTGACTTCTCAGCTACCATGAGGACTAAATCAAAGTCATAGGTCCCGAGAGAATGATCATATAATTCATTCACATCGACCAACAGCAGCAAATACTGCAGGGCCTCTTCAGCACTCACGGCATCGGGAACCAGCGGAGCATTTCCTGTCAGTGTGTCAGAACACAGAACATTTGGAGGAAAAACCCACACACATAGCAACATAGCCAAAATGACAAAGTAACAAATGTTCCTGACAAGTATGTACTTTTGACTCTTTTGCACACGCTTTGTGGAGGAACATTAAAAAAAAATGACACAGGTCTTAAAATGGGAACCCAGAGGCCACACGTTAAATCTGTGACATGGCACTGGTCCTGGTCAGTGTGACCAGAAGACTGGTGACAGTCAGGGCCCCAATAAACACTCTCTGTGAACGGTCTCTCTACCTTGAAGCTCGTGTACCTTCTGCAGCACAGTTTCCAGTTCTGGAGTTGTTTTCTTCACGTGAGAGGTGAGTATTGACAAGCAGTATCTGAGGTAATGAGTAAAGGACAGCAGAATGAGAAGGATAAACAAGCTAAGTAGGGACAACTCTACACTTCTGTTATTCAAAAGATGTCAACTAGTGCCGGCACACATACTTATGAGGATTTATGTTCTCCATGGCTGCTCTCATAGCATCGCAGATAAGATCTACTTTTCTCCCCTCAGGAACTCTGGACACCTGGACAGTGCTGCTAACTGGTGGAGGATACATGGTCTTGGTAACATCTTCTTCCCTAAGAACAAGTGTGTATTAAAGGCCATTAACCGAACATGTGTCACAGCTCTCAAACTACTAACATAAACCCAAGAGTGCTTATGAAAGAATAAATAAAAATGGCTTTTGGAAACGTTTAATTAAAAATATTCACATGAGGTGAAAAACGGAGAAACTTACTGAGAAATGAAAACGTGTCCACAAAATACTCATATACTAATATTCATAGACGTTTTATTCAAATAGTCCCAAACGGGGTACAGTCCAGGGGAATGAATAAACAAACTACAGTATATTTATACAATGGCATACCATTAAGTGATAAATGAGATGAACTAGTGTTGTGTGCAAAATGGATGAAATCTCAAGATAATATATGAGAAAGAAGCTTTGTTTACACAGAAAAGTAAATACTCTATGATTCCATTTATACAAAGTTCTTGCATATGCAAAACTGTTCTAAAAACTCAAAAAACTGGTGCCTAGGGTGTGAACACGGACTAAGAAGGGCTGTGGGGGAACCTTCTGAGATGAAGGAAATGTTTTCGATCTTGATAGGGGTTCAGGTTGCATACAAGTATACGTTTGTCAAAACTCATTGGATGGTACACTGATCGATCTGTGCATTTCACTACAAATAAATTTGACCTGCAAAGGGGACCCTGTACACAAAGAATGTACTCTAGTTAATGCTATGCAAAGTGAAATATTGAGAGGAAAGGTGACTGATGTCTCTAATGACCTTTAAATTTGTCTAAAAATAGATGAAATGGTGACTGCACAAAATGATGATAGTGATAAAGCAAATATACGAACAGGAACTCTAGAATCTAGGTATAGGATGCTCCCTGGACAAGTCTCTCAACTTTTCTGTATGTTTGAAATTTCTCATTAAAAAGTTGGGAAAAAAGTCACTGCAGAAAAACACACCATTTGATTTTAATCTCATAAGAAAAAACAAATAACTGTAATATGTACACCTACAAATAAAGCCAAGTAATAATTCTGACCTTCATGCTTTAAATTCTTAGTTTTAAATAGACATTTTATAAAGGAAAAAGAGCAAAAATCCAGTATATCTGGCATCTAAGAATTACAGTGAAAAAAAATACACAGAACAGTAATTTTTCTCCTCTATCTATGTGTTTGATTTCCTTAACTAAAAGAAAAAAATTATAGATACGATACTCATGAATTATTCAAAATACTTACTTTAATTCTGTGAAAAACAAATTAATATGATTTACAGAATCTATCTGTCTTATGAAGGTCTCCACATTTTCAAGAAACACCTATCCAAAAAAGGACAAAACATTTCAGTTCAAATCACATTAGCTTAAGTCTGAAGCAAGCTCGGGTGAAGCAAATTTAGAAAGTTACCTTGGGATTGTGGTCATGAATCAGATTGAGATTAATTCTCAGTTTTCTCATGCATTCAAATGCTTCTTTAAACATAAGTCTGTGAAGAGATAGAGAATGGACAGAAAAGTCATTTCACAAAAACTAAACTCCCTGGACCCTGCTCATTTTTATAATACAAACCAGTTATAGGTAGATTATAGACCAAATGCCAAGCAGTTGCTACTGAATTTCTATTCTGAAATCACCAAATGAAAAAAATCAGGTACCAGATTCATTTACCTTCTTAAAAGGTATGACTCAGTCATCAGGGCGGGTGAGGACTTCACCACATACAACAGAAAATCATCATGGCACTTAGGTCCACTTTCTTCTTTTAACAAAATGTTAATAATAACTTTTCTAAAACAAAGTTCCCCCATATAGATTCAGACAATGGGTCATTTACTTCACAACTGTGGCTCTGGCACTTTTGGGTCACAGGCCCCCCCCGCCCCATCAATGTACTGAAAGCTCTGGGCCTTCTGCCTGGATAAGTACACACACACACAGTCTGGCGCACAATTTTCCCGGGGCTCATAAGCCATCTAAAGGCCCCTCAGATCCCCTTAGGCTAGAAAGCTCTGTTTATATGATGAGCTTCATGATTCTTGCCGCTAGGAATGTGTACTACACCATGTGGTATTAAAATCACAGCGAAAAAAAAGCCTCTGAGAATATGATTGAGGACATCTGTAATGAAGGTTTTCAGACTTTTACGTTGTCAAGACTTTACTAGAACACTTACCATCTTCACACATAAGTCATAACAATAAACTAACTAGTCCTATACATGGTACTTACTTGTCTAGCCACTTCCGAACCTGAGCTAAAACCAGGGCTCGATGATGAACGACTTCTATGTTTCCCCGTGGCATCTTAAAACAAAGAAATCAAAACAGTAATATTTTCAATGAAACAGAAAACATTTAAATACCCAGGAGACATAACTTGACCTAACTTCCTAGAGAACTACCACAACGCAGTCAAATGAGCACACTTTGTTTGAGCAGAATCTTGTTGTGCTCAATACTTATTTTGATTTTCCAGAAAAGCTTCCCTATTAGCCTTACTGGGCAGAGTCTGCACGAACACTCCTTTGTATAAAGCTGCCAGAGGGCCTAGCAAGGAAAGGCTTTGTAATAAATTGTTACAAACGATAAGAGAGTCTACAATGCAATCTGCAAGAATTTGGTTTGGTACTGACTGCCAATTGACAATCAGAAACACAGCCTGGAAAATCAGCTTACCTGTAATATAAGCTTTGTGTCCTGGGGCACAACAGTGACAATGCGTGAGCCCCTCTCCACCTTCCGCAGAGTTTCCCCGTTAGACACATGACTGCTGCTCAGACCTGCCTGTAACGCTGAAGACACCAAGGGCTCAGCCTTAAGAATCATTTTCATGACAAGCCACTCTCCATTAACTGCAGCTAAAACTGCACATCATTTGAACTAGAAGACAGCAATTAACAACCAGGCTCCTTTGCTCTCCCACTCAGCCTTAAGACCATGTGCCTTTCTGACAAACAGTCTCATCCCTGGAACGTGCCCTTTCTCACAGACCCCTCATGCACATTCACACACACAACTTCTCAACTGATGGTGGACACCACGGGGAAGATTGGGCAGCTTCTCTATTTCTTAGCACCATCAGTAACACTACAATCGTATCAGTGAATGGTTCCCTGTTTGCAAGTGAGAAGCAAAGAAAATAAGTGCCATTTTTGTAATAAGGAAAACACACACACACACAGTGGGGTGGGGAGGACAGGGGGGGTGGAATAGAAGAAAAAATGGAGCCCATTTCCTACAAACCAAAAGATAATAGAGTCCTTCAGATGTACAATGGAGGGTGGCCACAGTGAGAAAAGGAAGATTACAAAGAAGTTAGACCATATTGCCAGTTTGGTATCTACATGGTAACTCAAAGTGAAATGTTAGTTATAAAATAAGATTTCCTGAAAATTTTTTGTTTAGCTTTTGGATATTCTGTTTAAGGAAGGATTTCCTTCTCTGGAAGTCTTTGCGAACTGGTGGAGAATGACTTGACTGAGATGTGAAGTTCAGACTGGGGTCTAAGTAAATGAACTTTAAAGGTCTTCTCCAGTCTAGGACTCCATGATAAAAAAGCCAAAGTCAGTGAAGAACTTAAAAGTCCTCAGGGCTTCAAAGAACAAAAGACATTAGAAGAGAACCTATTTTCTATTTTATACACTGAAAACTTACTTTTAAATGAAGTATCCCTCAGGCAAAAACACTGGCAGGTATGAGAATGGGTTGTCAACAATAAAAACTCATCATATACTGCAAATGATGTGATATTTGAAGCTACCTACAAGAAGGGAAGGGAGGCAAGGGGCAAAGTTAGCTTTATTACTTGGATCCAACCCTGAAAAGAATCCAGCACCAAACCAAGCTGTGATACCTCATTGTCATTGATGAAAAAGCGACACCTGTCAGTCAGACCAAGGACACATTCCTGCAAAAAAAAATAAAACTGAAATCACAAACAATTCTAACCAAACTAGCTAAACTTAACTTTTCTATTCTACAGTTTTATTGACCTGTGATTTCACATCTAAGTCTCTGCAATCAGAACTGAAATAGATATGCAAGATGTGGTTGGCCCAGTGCCAAAAGAAGTATGATACCACCAAATCCATCTGCAGGCCCTGTCGTTTCTATCTCCTCCATGTATCTCAAATACGAGGTATGATCACAAAATATGGTGAATGCTGCTGCCGAGTTCCATCCAACTCGGCCATCCCTGCCAGGCAGGGATCTTCAATACAGGAAGTGGTGCATGGAACCTTAGTAACAGTGTGTGACAAATTTCAAATTGTTAGTACAGTCAGTCGGGTGTGAGCTACGTTTGAGAGAAGGTGTGTTTTAAAGTGTGCTGTAAATCATCCTCCCTCGTGACAATGTTCCATGTCACACATCGCTTCTGGTACAGCAATTTCTGTCAAAAAAAAACTTTAGAGTGTTCCTCATCCACCTTATTCACTGGATCTGGCACCGTGCGACTTCTAGCTCTTCCCCAAAGTCAAAATGATTCAGGACATCGAGGCAGCCACGACAGCACAACTAAAGACACTCATAAAAGAGGACTTCAGAACTGTTTCAGAAAGTGGCAAGAACGATGGGATAAGTGTGTTCGAAACAAGGGGGAGTATTTTTTTTTTTAAAGATTTTATTGGGGAAAGGGAACAGGACTTTATTGGGGAACAGTGTGTACTTCCAGGACTTTTTCCAAGGCAAATTGTAGTCCTTTCAATCTTAGTTGTGGAGGGTGCAGCTCAGCTCCAGGTCCAGTTGCCATTGTTAGTGGCAAGAGGCGCAGCCCACCATCCCTTGCGGGAGTTGAACCAGCAACCTTGTGGTTAATAGCCTGTGCTCCAACCAACTGGACCAAGGGGGGGAGTATTTTGAGGGGGATTAATGGCAATGTGTTTTTCACTGTAATACATTTTAAAAACTGTAAACATTCGCCATTATTTTTTTGATCGTACATCACGTATCACCAGTCTGCCCCTCACTGCCTCCACACCAACAACCACTTCCATTCTCGTTCCTTTCCAAACTACTCTCCATTGGACAGCCAGAAAAACCTTTCAAACCATGAACCAGATCACAGACTCTGCTGATTAAAAATTATTAATAATTTTCCTATCTTTGTTACATTAAAAAAAAAATCCACACCCTTTCCTGTGGCCTCTCCCTAAGGCCCAGCCACACTGCTTCCATCCAGTTCCTTGAATAAGCAGAGCTCTTTCTTTCCAAACTCAAGGTGTGCACAGTTCCTTCCCCCTGGAACACTCTCCCTTTCTCAGGGATAGAGCTTGCTTTGTTCACATCTCACTACACACACCACCACTCAGAGCTTTCCCTGACCTCCTAAGTAGGTCTCCCCATCTTCACAGCTACCACCCTCTAATTAGCCCTCAGTACTCACTACCCTCTAACATCACACCCTGCTCATTTCCTTTATTTTCCTATCATCAGAGGAGATAATCACACCTCTATTGATAGATTTTAAAGTCCGGAAGAGAGGCATGAGACAGCTCTTTTGTTTTATAACAACTATCCTACCACTCACCACAAATATAGGTGTTTTAATATTTGATGAATGACAACCTACTAAATATTGTAGTCAAGATTACATTTCTGTTGTTTGCAAAAGGTATTTAGTAAAACTAACTTTGAATGTTCTGTACAACTGGGGATAAAAGTCTGCTAACTGCATTCTTCTATTTTTAAATTTGTACTTCCAAGACAAGGAATCAAGTAACTACTACGTGCCAGGCAATCTCTTCACCCCATTTCATACACGAAGAGGCTCAGGAAAGTGGGTAACTTCTCACTGTTGCCTTGAAATTTAGTAGAGACCCAGGTCCACCTCCAAAGCCCCAAACTCTTTCTACCTAATGCTCTCAGTTCCTGGGTCAGTGCTCTAAGTGGTAAGTTTTTCTATCCTGTGTTCACTTACCTCTCCTCCAATCATGGCCACTTCGGTCTGTGTGCATGGATGAGGAAATCGAACAGGAAATCCACCAGGGTTCTTCCATGGTTCAACAGCCAGAGAGGGTGACTCTGCAAGATTGGCAGATGAGGTTTACTACAAAGAGTTCACCTGCTCTTTGTAAAAAACTGTCACATTAATACTTCCTGAAACACTGAATACACAACTTGGATCACTATCCAAACATATTCTGGAAACTAATAAGGGTACTTCAGTTCATTAAAAGAGAAACTAAAGGTAGAAAACACCTGTCAATTCCATGCTATAGCTTAGGGTTTTCCCGGGTAGTTAAAAGACCTACCAATCAATGTGGCACAGACAAGATATAAGTCATGTTCTCAAGAATTAAACATCCATGTAAGTCATAAACACGCTTTCGTAACACTTCCATACTCACCCCAAAGGTACTTAAGTATCTGGCCACCAGCCAGCTGCAATGCTACTGACTTGGTCTTGGGACTGCAACATACGCTGATTATGACCCCATCTACTGTCATGGATGAACTGACAAAAATAAAAGGAAGGGGTATGAACACACCATTTTTCTCAAAAGTAGTGACATTTCACTGATTTTGCAAAACAGAAAAATTAGCAATTTCCCTTTGGTGCTGCCCTGCCCAATGCAATACAACATACACAAAAATACATACACATCAATACATATACACACACAATACTATACACACACACACACACACATACACGATGATAGCTGGATAAATTATTGCAACTGCAAGCCCAGGTAAAGCAATTACCTATCACGTGACACAATTTCCCACAATACAAGTAAGCTAAGAGTATATACTGTGAAGTCACCGTTCCTATTCTAGCAGCAACTCATTATAACTTATTGCAGGTTACTGCACTTTATTGCCTTCATTAGATATGCATGGTACCAATATTATTTCTGTCTTCTTAAAATACAAACTGCACTAAATAAAGCAGTGAATCTACAGGAAAATGAGAACACTCAATATCTGTATCACTATCATATTCATGTATGGAAATCTGTGGAAGGGGGGAACCTGTTATTGCCATTATATTTTTTCTGAGTCAATGAACAGAGAATAGACACATCTTAAAGGAAGAAGAGGTAGAGGTGAAAACAAACGGTGCCAATGCTAACATTTATTCAAAGTTTTTAACCAATCTACAAAATACTCAAAATATCCCCAATTTTGTGAGGATAAATTATCTGTGAGTAGATTAACAGAACAGACTGGAGCTAGACAAGCTGGGATTGGACCCTGCCTCCACCTGTGTGACTCAGGCAAGTTACCTAATGGCTCTGAGCCTTAGCTGTCTCAGCTGTAAAATGAGGGTCTAACAGTACATACTTCAAAGAGTTACTGTGAGAAATAAGGCAGTTAATACAGGTAAAGCACTAAGAAGTGCCTTTTACAAAGCACAAGCTGTAGTAAATGTGAGCTATTAAGAGCTATAAGCTGATTGAGGGACTTTATATTCCTCAAAGACATTCCTATTTTTATATGAACAGAATAGTCCATTTTGAGAAACAAAAGTCAAAATAGCAGAGAAGTATATTTTAAATTAGTTCCCATTTCCTTTACAGCAAATGAGGTAACTACATCTAGCTTTTTCTTCTACAAAGAATTTCAAATTTGAAGTAGATATTTGCATAATTTAGGCATTTCTAATGAAAATTGCTCTGTTTTTCAAAAGTAAGGCCCTGGTTAACTTTAAGTCCGATATGTAGTTGGAACATATTCTGCATCCAGATACATTCACAAAAAGCTTTTTAAAAATATGAAGTATCATGAGTCAAAAATTAGCAGTTAACGACTACATCAGAATATGTTTTATGTACCCAATAATAAAAGGTTCCTAATTTTGCAACAAGGGTTTTCAGAATTTAAATCTAACCAGCAACCTTTAATTACAAATGAATCTGGAGATTAATATCAATGCGATACCTAAGGTTCCAAGTTTTGACATTGGAAACCTAAGGATTTCCAAGCACTACTGTCCAGACAATGGTATCTACTGCACAACTGGGCTTGCATTATAGCAAACAGCACTGATTACCTAAAACCTATTAAATGACAAAGATGCAGTCAGGAGTCAAAATGAAACTCAGGGTCAGGGAGCAGTGAAATTTTAGCAAAGACAAATAGAGGAGACTAGTACATGTAGTCAAGTGCCAAACAATGTAAAGGAGACCAGCAGAAGCATTTTGAAGTCCCCACATCAAAATGAAGCACAGGTATACAGATCTTATAACTGATTTTAATAACTAACATAGGGCAATTAGAGCGGCTGATTATCATGGGCTAGCAGTCATTCCCTGCTGGAATGGAAGTACATGCTGAAGTACAATTTTTAATGCATCTTAAAATGTTCTGCCTCATCTCTTGGAATCTGTCATGTTTTTCACCACTTCTTGATACATTTTTAGCCTGTATTTTGACATGACTCAAAACAAGGCTCAACCTCTTGCTAACTATGTTTAACCAGGAAGCTACAGCCCCTGAATCTTGCTCACTAGAAACCAAAAAAAATCCAGTGCTCATAAAGACAAAAGCATAAGTCCATCGGCTTATGAATGTATACAATACAGGGAAGTGTCATAATACCTAATGTTGACCTGTCCTTGCTCGTCCTCCGTGTCGGAAGGAACCATGGTCAGATGGTGAATGACAGACTGTGGGCTGGACTGACTGTGGCTTATGGCCAGGAAAACGTCTTCTTGAATCCAGGTGAGAAGACTGAGCTTCAGTGGATTTACTTCTTCATCTTCACTATTCTCAAATTGAATCCTGTTTTAAATATTGAAGAATATCCAAGACATGAATAAACCTTTAATATCAGAGATTTTCCTGAAGGAAGAAAAAATAAACAACACCCTTATACAGTCCGCACCTAATTATTTGGAGGAACAAAACCTAAGGTGATGTCAAATACTAGAAAATCCAGAAATAACATTCGACTGGCTTTAAAATGTGTTTTTTCCATTTAATATTAAGTTCCTTACATTGAGATTTTTAGGTCTGAAGAGACTTCAGGAAACTGACTCCATGAGGAAGTTACCCAGGACCTGCGCTAATACAGCCCAGAAGGTTTCTGCTGTCAGCACATACCAAACCAGACTGCAGCAGACATCTGGATCTCAATAGAATCATCATTTCCTCAGCATCTCACATCAGAATGACTAACCAGCTTGGGTGATGGTTTCCCAGCCTCTGATGCCTTCCTTCTGTAGCATTTATAGTCCAGAGGAGGGCACTTTTGCCACCTCATGCAGGGACTCCTAATAGCTACTGCCTGCTCTAAGCCCAGGTGGCAGCAGACCCGCGGCACACAGAAGCTGGGTCACTAGCCGGGTCCCCCTCCTCACCCAGCTCTCCACGCCTCCATCTCTTCAGTGCACTCAGCCCCGCATAGGAGTGTTCCCACCGCTGGTTCTCATCAACAGTCTTCCGCCCACCACGCCCAATGTTCCCAACCCTTCTCTGCCAATCCTAAACCTAGCCCTTCTTCAAGAAGTATTCATGTCCTTCATGAAATCTTCTCTAGATGGCTTGAAGCGATCCTCTCGATCTTTTTTTATTCGTTTCAGGTGTATGACACACATAATGATTAGACCTTTACACACCTCACAAAGTGATAACCCCAAGTCTAGTACCCACCTGACACCATACATAGTTATTACAATACCACCGATTGTATTCCTATGCTGTACTTTACATCCTGTGGCTATATATATATTAATTATAGTTGACATTCAATATCATTTTATGTTAGTTTCAGGTGTACAACACAGTGGTTAGGTGCTATCCTCTCGATTTCTAAAAAATGGAACTAAATTGTCTCACACATTCTAATTAGATATTCATATGTACATTTGATAGTCACAGATTATTCATATGTATATTTATGAGATATATTGCATATATGCAAGAAACACATTATTACATTCAAATAACAAAAGTTATTTGTTCTATTCAGTTCATTATTCCTAGTAATTTACAATTAAATGCTCCCAGGAGGCAGAATGGGGCAGTAATCAAGAACAGGGGCTTCTTAAATAGAATAAATAGACTCAAGTCCTGGATTCTCACTTAAGTGGCATTATAATTACTCATTTGGCCTCTGGATCATTTTACACTGCCTACAGTGTACCTGAGGTCTTCAGTTATCCCCAATCACTTATAATATTGTTTCAATGGGAAAATGCATCGTGATTTCCAACCTGGGCGCCCACAAGTTTCGGAGTGTGGGCGAGGCATGAGGGCAGCCATGTGCGCACAGCCGAGACACCCTCCTCTATGGTAGCAAACACCACCACCCTGTCATCCTCGGCTCCATCTTCCCAACGTGATCTTCCCGGGGAGCGGGAGGTGGGGGGGCGTGGATTTCCGGCTGGCTTCTGCAGTGCGCTCTCCTGCTAGTTATCAGCACACATGGCATTCAGATAGGCAGGTAACTGGCTTCCCCAAACAGGATGAGAGACCAGGGCCCAGGAGTTGTATCTACTTGTTCCATTCAGCAACAGACACAGGATGACAAATGGGTGGGTGACTTTAGGACTGAACACTGGTTGTTTCTGCTCCCAGAGCTCCATGATAGTTAAGGGCCACCTACTTGTACCGCTTTTCCAGATGAGGTGTTTGAAGGGAAACTTTAAATCCATTTCCGCCCACAGCTCCCAGCTTCACTGTAGGGTCTGCACTTGGACTGTCACCTAAAAAGCAAAAACACAAATACTATCATAGTCAACTACAAACATTTCTCCTGACACTAAGGTTATAAGGTCCTGCATTTAATCGGTTCTAGAAGGCAAACCACTTTGCAAACAAAGCAATCGAAAATAACCACATCTCAATCTCTGTTTTCAATCTCTGCCTACCCTTGCAGACATAACCATAATCTGCTTTCCCCTTAATACTACACCCATCACAATCCTCACGGGGATTGGAAGGACTGCCCTCTGACCCAGTGCTATTTCCTCCCACTGTCCCACAACCATCTCTCAACAACCTCACATCCTTGACCAAAAGACATTCTTCTTCCATTCTTGATCCAGTTTATTCACCACACAGCAGCCAGTACAATCCTTTAAAAAATTAAGTCAGAATACCACAAACCCACTTCTCCTAGCGGGCCCATCCCCCTGCTCTCCCTATACCCAGGCCTTGCTTTATTTTTCTCCACAGCATTTGCCATCTGATAGATAATAACTTATATTTACTATCTTTCTCTCCAACTAGAAAATAAACTCCACAAAGGCCCGGACTAGAAAACAACCTGGCAAAAAAGAGACAATAAATATGAAGGTAAAAAAGGAGCAATACTCAGGCCACATTCAAATACCACCTTTGAAAATTTGGTATCTAATTTGTCTCCACCCAACTCAAATGTCCACTACTTGCCTCCAAATTGTTCATTCTTTCCTTTCAGCTTAGGCATTGAGCCCTTATGAGTATTCTGATCTGTCCATGCTCAGACTTCAAACTAGAATATTCTGACTTTGACCTCAACCTCCAATCTTTCCTCTTCGCATTCCTTTTGGTCTCAATAGAACACATTATTCCTCATCAGCCACTTGACTCCCTGCACAACCTGGACGCTGACGTCTGCTGTTCCTACACTAGCACTCTTGAATCTCTCACCAATCTGCCCTCTTACTATGCTCACCAGGCAGGTGCCTAATGCTGACATTCAACTACTTCAACTCCACGTAAGCTAGCCACCCAAGGGTCATCACTTGAAACCATTCCATGTGTGAAACACTAATCTCTAAGTCTGATGCTCTAATAAAGACTCCCACCTTTTTCCAGACTCTCTTATATCCAAACTCTCTACAACGTGCTCCTTAACTTCTCAGAGGCTTTCAGCTCCAGGATTTGGACAATCTTTCTCTTCTTTCCATTTCTACAGACACTACGCTGGCTGAAGCTCTCACCGTCTCCTACCTGCAACAGCCTAAGTGGTATCTCTGCCTCCAGGAGCTGACCCATGGCCTCCCCTACATATTGACGCCCGACCAATCTTCCAAAAGCAGAGCTCTCAACCTGCCCTATCTCATCCAAGGAGTTGTAAGTGTCAGTAAAATGAATGTAGGTGCTGTAGGATTTCCTTCTGGGGAGATGAAATGTTCTAAAATTGATTGTGGTGATGGCTGCAAAACTCTGTGACTATATTAAAAGACATAGAATTGCGCATCTTAAATGGGTGAATGGTACGAATTCAATTAAGTTTTTTTTAAGTGAGTGTAGAATAAAACATCCCGTACATTGTAAAGCGATACATAAATCAAGTTAGCATCATACAGTAAGCACTACAAAGCTTCTTCTACATTTGATTCTTTTTAGCCTCACAGAATCAACAGGAATACACCCAACTAGTAGTAGAGCACAGAATAGAGACAATCATTTGTTTACTTTTGATATTACTGGTTGATAGAAATCTACTTTGAAAAGCAGTTAATTTTTGCTTTTTCTGAATTGCCTAGACAATAAATACATTACTATGATTTTTTTAAAAGCTATCAAGAAAAAAAAGTTTAAGGAGGATTGTTACAACATTTTACAGAACGAAACTAAAATCAAAGAAGCTGGTGACATATCCAAGTACAGCAATTCCTCAATGTCGACAGATTCTGTGACTTTAAGCAAAACAATGTATAATGAAAACAATTTTACCACAGGCTCATTGATATAAATGAGAGTTAAGTTCCTATGGCATCTCGTCAACATGATAACATCAAAGTTACAATGCCATTGAACAAAATGAGGACATGCTGTAATATTAGTATAAACAGCAGGCTGTTGATTTAACAGGAAAATTGATAATCAAGCAGAGAATTCCAACAGGAATTAATTAATTTTGATTATTCTCTCCCAGCAGCTATCTAGGCTTTTTCTAACTAAGAATTCAAATGTTATTTGAAAACAAGGCTCCAGTGCCTTTTGCCAGTATAACTGATAACATGACCATAGAATTCACAACTAAAAACAAGTTTTAGATTTTTACAGTACATCAAGAAAACAACGAGAAACTGAGAGCAACGGATTGTGGAAGACAACTGGCTTAGAAGTGAGAACACTTGAGCTGGAATCCTTGTCCACTCTTGCTCAAGCAAATTGCAAACGTTCTGTCATTTCGTTCCCTTATCTATAAAAAAGGAAAACTCCATCTGTAATACAGCTCCAAGGAGGGCTGTGAGATCAACCGAAAATACGTGTAAAGGCAATGAAAACTGTAAAACATGTTAAAGGTATAATAAGAAACCGTCTTATTTCCAAGGTTGAATGTTATTCTCTAAAACAGACTTCAAGTCCAGTAATGCAAAAGGAGTAACTATTAGAAGCCAGAGTTAAGATCGAAGCCCTACGAAAAAACCCCACAAGCTAATTAAGTACCATATTAATAAAGACATTAATTATAAACTTCAACATTTTAGAAACACTAAAGCTACGACACCACCAAACTATAACCTGCTTTTTGTAGGAGGGATTCAGAACATCTTGATCACAGTTTTTGAACGTACCACATTTATAAACAGAAATCTGGTTACTGGCATCCAGGACAGCGAGGTCATTGCTCTTTTTGGGGTGTGCAGAGAACACGACTTGGTTCACAGGGTGTGGGAGCAGCAGTCGGTAGGTGCACATGGGCGGTGGAACTACACTCTGCCGGAAGACTGTCACCAATACCCGGTCTGCACGTGACAGAGAGAGGAGGAGGATTAGACACATTGATGTTCAATCTATAAAATAAGGCATCTGAACAGCACAGTGCCACTAACTAATAATGGTGCAGAAAATATACAGCAACTCTTAAAAACAGTTTCTGATGTTTTTATCACGAATAAGGTTAAACACTGTGTAAGGGGGAAAAGTAAGCATCATGGACTCTGTCTGTATCTGGCTGTTGTCACCTTCAGGCCTAGAGAAGTCCATTTTTGGACTAGAGGTTTCAGGTGCCAGTGGCTCGGCAAGAAGGTCAAGAGGTCAGAGTTCTAGCTTCAAACCTGCCACCAGGCCAGACTAAAACAAGGGAATCAACCCTTCAAAATCCTTAAAGCACTTCCCTATGTGTGGGTTTGGTAACAAGGCATATATTAAGTCCTCTGTACAAAACATGATTATAAAATCAGTATTATAACCACCACATAGAACATGAATTAGTCACCAACTCACATTACAATCTTGGAAGCAAGTTTTCCTTTCTGTTATCACCAATAAGTAAACTCTCTATCCAGGTGACAACTTTTGTCCCCAGTTTCCTGCCCCTCACCAAAATAAAAACAACAACAAAAACCCTCAACCGAATTATAAAACACCAAGCCAATCTTCATACTAGACAGAGAAGCCTTGTGACTTGAACTGAACATAACTGGAGAGGTATGTAATTGACAAGTATTTTATCAGAAAATAAAGCAACACAAGTGGAGTGATGCAAGGGTTAATATAAGTCTACGTCAGGGCAAAAGACAAGGCTAACACACCCAATGGTGCAACACTACTGGGTCCCCTCTACCCAGGGTCAAAATTTTCAATGTCTTCAAAGGCCGATGAGTAAATATGTGAAGGCCACCGATGCAGCACAACAGGGGGTGGGGGTGGGCAGGTGGGGGTGGGGGAGAGCAGGGACTGTGGATCTCGGAAGAGTACATGCCCCAACTATGCACATTCCCATTCAAACAAAACAACAAATAAGTCAAAATAAACCAAACAACCAAAACAACCAACCAAATAAAAATTCCCCATTGTTTTAATCACAGCACCACATCTGCAGGCATTGGGCTCAGGACCTCTTGCAGGCGCACAGACACCTTCTCCAGCTGCTTACTTCCATCAATGACAGCCACGTTTGCCATGTCACTTGAATTATCTCCCGAGCTCCGGTCAGTCGTCCAGTGCCAGTCATAGCAGAGGTAATGCCAGCCCTGACAGAGAACATGCAGCCGGTATGGCGTCACCGGGTCCCACATCAGAGAGACAATCTTGCTCTTCCCACAGGTGCTGAAGGGCAGACTTTGCTTGAGGTACCAGTGATAGTTTCCAACAGTCCAGAGCTGAACTGCGAGGGAAAACGAAAGGAAGGCCATCAGAGGCCAGAGGACCGGGTTTTGTACCAACCACTTGCTACAGGGGGATGGGGGTAATATTTTCTTTTTCAAATGACGGTTCCTGCTCAGCTTCTCCATTAAAATGATATTAATAATTTCCCATAGAAATAAAATGTTAAGCATCAATAAGGTCAGAAGCACATGTTTATTTTTGCCTCCACCTTCAAACTTTATAATCATGAGGATGCAAGGCTGCTAGGACAAGATTGTTGTAGGGATTTTTTTTTCCCCAAGAAGATTTAGAAAGCAGAAAATTGACAGATTAAAGTATTAAAACACTCAATCCAAGAGTATTGGACTAGCATCACTGTGTTCTATTAAGCTTAAGGTGCTTATTATTTTCTTGCAGATGCTTTGTCTACAATTATGTCCAAGGCTATCTGGTACTATGATGCAGCTGTCCGAGGGAGATTAGCAATATCCACGTTTTCCAATATCTATTAAAAAAGCAAGACCTAATCCTAGGGGTTGGGGGAAATAGGGAGATGTTGGCCATAAGGGTACAAACTTGCAGTTGTAAGATGCATGAGTTCCAGGGATCTAATGTACAGCACGGTGACCATAGCTAACAATACACTTGCAAGTTGCTATGAGAGTTGATCTTAAATGTTTTCACCATAACAACAAAAATGGTAATTCTATGAGGTGAACCTCATTGTGATAAACGTTTCACAATATATACATGTATCAAATCATACACTGTACATCTTAAACTTACACAATGTTGTATGTCAATTACATCTCGATGAAGCCAGGGGAAAAACCAACCTTTATTAAACACAGGAGACATATAAATGAAGACCTGGATTATATTAAGGAATTTTTTTCTTTAAACATTTCCCTGCTCACGAATTCTTAATTCAGTGATCACAACAAATCTAACCTAGTTCTCTAACCCAGCGATTACAATACTTCTGCCTGGTGGGGAGTTGAAACGTTAGGCCACGCGCTCATGCTCTGTAAAGACAGGCGTTGTGGCTCTGCTTGTGCAACATGGACCCTGAGCATATCCCAGAGCCGACCTTACACCAAGGCTCATCAGGCCACATGGTAAAAATCACCTGGACACCTTTTCATTTTTTTCATTAAATACTGACATATAGCCCCCCGTTCCCCCACAATGAATCCAGTGAGATGAGGCCTGGAAAGTGTTTGTTTTTTTCTAAAGGTGCAGCCAGGGTTGAAAGTTATTGGGTCGAATGAATGAATGAATGAATGAACGAACGAGCTTCTTAAATAACGTTTGAGTTAAAGAAAATGTTTTCTTGATTAAAAAGTTTGAAAGCCACTTAGAAATCATCAGGCAAATGAAGATTTATGAAAAAAAATTTCAATGCATTGCTGTTCATAACTGAAAATTACAAAACTTTAAATGTCTAACAGCATGGGATTTAATAAACTGTGGCACAAATCAATATCACATAGCCATTTAAAATGATGCAGATGGATATCTGGAATGGAAATACATTTCTGACAGTGGAAGAGCAAGGCATCAAACTGCATGTATCATACTTATATATTTAAAAATGAGATCACGGCTATACTGAGATATACACATAAAATCTGGAAGATGAGAAAATTTTAATAGCGATTATTACTGAATGACAGAATCACAGATTAACTTTTTCCTTCTCATATTTATTTTCTAATGTTTTCACCTATTATGCATACATTAAAAAAACACCTATTTACACAATTTAAAAGGTGTAACGATGATTCTTACTCATATCTAATCCAATCTTCCACTTCCACAGTGCAGTATTCCTTTAGCTAGTGTTTTGATTGCCTGCAGTAAACCATGTAAGAAGAGAATGATGACCTATAATGGTCAACTTTATATGTCAGCTTGGCTGTGCTATGGTTGCTTGGTCAAACCATAGTCTATAGGTTACTGGGAAGGTATTTTTGTAGATGTGATTAACATCTGCCATCAGCTGACTTTAAATAAAGTCAATTATCCTCCATAATCTGGGTAGGTCTGATGCAGTGAGTTAAAGGCCTTAAGAGTAAAGGTTTTCCAGAGAAAAAGGAATTATGCCTCAAGACTAACACAGAATCCCGCGTGTCTGCAGACTATAGATCTGTTCTATAAATTTCAGACTCACGACCAAAACGTCAATTCCTACTTGAATTTCCAGCCTGCTGGCCTGCCCTGATTCTGCTTCTTTAAAGAACCCTGACTGATAATATGACTGAAACCCATAAATAATCAAAACCTAACCCCTCCCCCGTCTCCACCTAGTCTCCTCAGCCATCTTTGATTCCACCACAGGACAAAGTAGAAGGGATAAGGGCGACTCCACACCCCACTACTTTCAAGTACTTTTATGGGGCAAAAGGCTGAGACCATACAGCTATCTTACCATAGCTTTTTAGAGCAGAATTTTCCTCCCTCTGAAGATCTTCCAACCAAACTGCAAGCACAGTGGAATCTGCATTCCAGAGCAGGTCATTTACCTAGTAGGGAAAAAAGATCTGTCATTGCTGTTTAACTACATATTTACTTCAAAATCTTTACGACAGCTGCATTCCCTGCCTCACAAGCCAAATAATCCCACTACTTGAGCTGACCCCTAGCAGTAAACTACTAACCTAGAGTTACTTAGCAAATCTGTGTAATATGTCATTATATGGCGAGGACTTCAAAAAATGCTTTATGGATAAAGATTAAAAGAGACAAGAGACAACTAAACGCAAGGTGACATTTTTAGACAATCAGAAATTTGAATATGGACTGGTATTAGATAACACTAAGGAATTATTACAAATTTTGTAGGATGTGATAATGGACTTGTGGTTTAACGTTCTTTGTTAGATATGAATATTGAAAATGATTTCTAGAACTAAAACCCTAGCAGATAAGATAAAAATACGTACGTGATAGATAAAAATAATTTTACAACATGCTGGTGTCTATTAAAAGTAATAGGTACATGGGAGTTCATTAACCTCTCAACTTTTAGTATATTTAAATTTTTACATAATTAAAGATTACCATTGATGTGTATCATCACCAGAAAAGATCCTAATGGCACACAAGCTGCTTAAGGTTTAAATATTATAAACGAAAAGTATCTTTATCACTGGAAGAATTACACTTTTGTCAAAATAAACAATAAAAACTAACATTCCTATTTCTTGTCTGTGTTTTATCTAGGGTGGGAAAGAAATGCCATCTCTTCTTTGCAAAATCTCTTCAGGAAAAATAATTTCTCTTTTTATAGAACAAAACAGTCAAGTTTTAAGAAGCCACTGTTTTTACTGCTATCTACTCTGAGGCTTCTATTTACACATCCATATCACACAGAAACCTTCTCTACAGCTGCGGAAAGTCCTCTAAATTTGACGGTGAGACAATTCAGGCACTTACCTTAACCTCATCTTTGAGGAAAGGAAGTGTAAAATGTCCATGGAGAAGCCCATTTTTCTCAAAAAACACAACATCCTGCTGGTTGGGTTTATCTTGTGTAGATGCAATCAAACTACCTGAAGGCCTTAAAGCAAACCCAGAGTGTTAGAAGGTCCAAAGGCGCACCTGGCCGGCTAAGAACAAGATGAAATTCAGAGAAACGAGTTTTTCAGCAAAAACAAAAAGGCTCCACCCAGGGAAGTTTTGCCCAATGTCTCTTTGTCAACAGTGACCCAATGGTGAGGGACTACAATAGCTGCCCAGAGGAAAGAGTGCCTTTTCCTAATTTGCTCAGACTCCATTTGCCCACAAAGCCTCACAGATTTAGACTGCAATTGGGTGACTTTTTAAAAAACTACTAAATTATTTAAACCATTCCATATAATGTCCTATAAAACTATAACCTATTTCTCCTTCAATTAGATAACTTCAGCAAATAGTCCATGCTCCGGTGGGTATTTTTAAAGACTTCTCAATCAACTGAAAACAACTCAGTCACCTCATCTTGTTCATATCTGTCTCTAGAGTTTTAATTCAGTACATTTTTTCCTTTTGCTCTATCATCCAAAGCCACTCAAACACTAGTGGGAAACAAGCTGTCTAAAACCTAGAGACCAAGTGGTTTTGCATACAACAGGTGCTACTGCAACAGAGGAGATATCTCTCGTATCTGGACTCAGGGCAGCCGCATCTCGCGTGCAGATTGTGACCGGCACGTGAGGACTGGGCCCAGAGGTGAACAGGCCTGAATGCAGCCTGCGTGTTCCTCAGCAAACAGATCCCCTCAGTATGGGGTAGGTGCAGAGGAAGGAAGCCCTCTTCCCAGCCCTCACAAAGCTCCACTGCCCCACGATGCTGTGTGGACTGAAGCTTCCCTTTTAAGCCATTTTCTGTCTTATACAATGGCTTCCTATAGGCCCTGCCCCTAACCTACAAAATGTGTGGGCCTTGAAATGGTGAGATCTGTGATGAAGCTCAGAATCTACTATTCAAACTGAAGTCAGTCTTCAGAGAACTAAAAAAAAAAAAAAGAAAGAAAGAAAGAAACATACAGGCTTACAGCCAAATGAGAAAAATTATCTTGTTGTGTTATATAAACATCTATATTCAACAGGTACCACCACCCCTACCCCAGTTCCAAGAAATTTTGAGGAATAAGTTATAAGATTTCTTCTCCCACTCACTTCCAAGCCAGAGCGGGACCCAGTCCTGCCACAGGCTCACTGGTTGACTGTAAAGCAAACTCTCGGTTCCACACTCTGACTTTCCGAGCCCCTGTGTAGTAGGTAGAGGGAAAAACACAAAAGACAAAAAACAAACACAAAGCATTATAGTAAATGTTGTAAAGTCAAAACTTTTCAGATACCTTCCTTATTAATAAAAACTATCATGGTTTTACAAAGCCAATTAGATTAATCTTATTAAAAATTTGTGTTCAATAGGTAGGAAGCTGGACCAGATGGCCTCAAACAACTCTTCTAATTCTTAGCTCTAAAGTCATTTAACATCTAAAGTACATATCTTTACCTCATATGTTTAATAAAACAACACCGCAGTGCAAAAAAATAGAAAACTTTCCAAAACTTAATCAGATAAAAAAATTTTTTGTTTAACTACAATTTATTTCCATACCTGTCTCTGGGCAAACAACACTCACAGCAAAAAACTGTCCATCGCCACGCCAGGTAACTTGTGGTTTATGGTCATCCCAGGGCAAAGCAGACTCATGCTAAAGGGAGAAAGAAACAAATGTTACTGGGGTCCTTCAATGGCCTAGAATCAAACAAGTCTCAGGCTACTAAATTGAAATCTTTTATATGAGGTTTAAGCTATCTAGAAAACCAGCTTCGTAGAATCCTCAGGAACTCTTCTAATAAAAGCATCCTTAGACCCAGAAATCATCAATAAAAAAGAACTTAAAACAAAAAAATCCTTCTCTGGGCATTAAAAAAAAAAAATTGCTCACCAAGCATGGTGACAGAGGAGAAGAGCTACATATCTAGATATTAAAAATAGCGAGTTGAGGAAGCCATCAGGTTAACTATGACAAGGAAATAAATGTTCTGTTTGCTTAAGTATGAGAGGGTAGATTTTATTTATTATATAAGCTTCAGAACAGTGCACAGAAGAGTTAAGAAGATGAGAGGAGGGTGGGTAGAGAAGAGCCAGAGGTAAGAGGCAGCAGCAGTGATGAAACCACAGAAGACTTCTGCCCTCTGCAGGACAGGAGGAAGAGGGGGTCTCCAGTGCCACCTACATATCACATTGTAGTGATGGGCTACATCAGAACGATGCTAGTGCCACAGCCTGCACAACAGGGACTAATACACCAGCAGCTCACAAGATTTATTCTCAACCAAACTGCCATATGGTCTAGAACACAAATGTCTGTTAGTGAAGGGAATGAGTTACATGGGATATAACGAGAGATAATTAAGGACGGACAATGTAAATGGCAGACAGTGTATAATTGATGCATTTATCCTAAAAGGGCAGCTCATGGAAATACCTATAAGATAAACACAATGCTTCCATTTGCTCAGGCCCGTATCTTGGGACCATCCTCAATTCCTCTCTCTCACACTCTACACCGGACCTTTTATCAATAAATCCTGTAGCTCTATCTTAAAAATGTACCCAGAAAAAAGTTGAAAACAAAGTGTTTCACCCAAGAGGAAAAAAACTACTATCTACATATGTCGGAAAAATAGAAAAACATGCATGTGAACGGTCAACAGTGAGTGCAAGATAGCAGCCCCTTCTGTGTAGCAGGAAGGGGTACACAGTGTTATATTTCTATCTGTGATGATTTATTTTTTAAACTGCATCTTGGTTATAATTATTCTCTACACTGCAAAAATGACAAAGCAATTTGGCATTAAAAAAGATCAAAAGGATCTTTTTAGGATGATTCATTCCCTGAGATTTTCTTGACAGCTTCAGTTTTACTACCGTGTTTCCCCGAAAATAAGACCTAGCCAGACAATCAGCTCTAATGTGTCTTTCAGAGCAAAAATTAATATAAGACCCAGTCTTATTTAACTATAATATAAGACCCGGTATAATATAATATAATATAATATAATATAATATAATATAATATAATATAATATAATATAATATAATATAATAAATATAATAAATATAATATAATATAATATAATATAATATAATGTAATGTAAGTACCAGGTCTAATATTAATTTTTGCTGCAAAAGACGCATTAGAGCTGATTGTCCGGCTAGGTCTTACTTTTGGGGAAACACGGTAAAGCAGAACAGAACTGTCTATCATTAGCCTCTAACTGGACACCTAAGGGTTCATGGTGGGTGGCAGGACTTCTATGGTTCCAATCAAGTTTCTTTATCCATCAGCCCAACCTTACCATTTGCATCTGAAAGGCTGCTTGCCTGCCTTCTGATCCATGGAACTGCGTCTCCTTCCTGCCCCATCCAACAGTGATAAATTTGCCTAGACAACAATTGATGGAGAACAGGCAAGACAACCAGTAAGCTAAATGAAATGAAATAAAAGCACTTTCATTGCTACTCTTCAAGAAGTTAGGGACTGGTAATTACTTGGGTCCTCTGAGACCTCTCAATAAATTGACCAGCAGTCAATATTGGAAAAACCTATGTTCCATATGATACGCCACAGTGATTTTGAAGACTTTGAAATGCCCTTATTTTGGAAAGAGCTTCCCTGCCACCATGTATAGTCCACAGTCCCCTGATGACCGTCAGAATCCCCACTTTGCAAGTAACAAAAATGAAACATGAAGAATTCACACGCTATATCCATGAATAACAAAACACAAAACTCAAAACAAGAGCTGGAAATAAAATTCTAAGCGTTCAATCCACTAAATATATCTACCTCCCAGTGAGTGGTGGGAGGGGCTGTAGATTATTGAATTTAACTTCTCATATAGGCAGAGACTGAGACGTCCTAGTGGCAGAGGCCAAAATTAGAACACAGGGTGTCTGCCTTCTAGGCTGAGGTTCTTTCTAAGTCACAATGCTTCTCTTACATAAAATATAGTCAGAGCTGCTCAAACAATGCAGCCCTTCTGTTCCTGGAGGTAGGATCTGGCATCCACCTGCAACAGGTACTGCAGAGATGTCCCAGAAAGCACCAGCCAGGTTCAGGATCCAGTACTTCCCTCCTGCCATTGACTCTGATTCTGAAGAAGCGGGGCTGTTCATAATTCCTATAAATTATGGGTCAGCATGACCATTTTCTGTGTGCTCCGCATGGGCACATCCAAGTACCACAGTACCTCAAAGCATACCTGCTGCTGGGTACAAAAAGCACTGCCTACCCTGGTGCACACCCCTGGGCTGCTATCCCCGTTTCCACAGAGGTATAGGACCAAGCGTGAAGCAAGAGGAACTTTCCACTGGGGTCAGACAGTTAAGAGATGGGGCTCCAGCAGGGATCAGCAAACTACAGCCTGCGTCTGCTTTGACGAAGCAACTTTGATTAGAACACAGCGGTGCCCATCCCTCTACGTATTTTCTACAACTGCTTTTATACTATAAGAGCAAAATTGAGTAGTTGCAATAGAGACCACACTGCCTGAAAAGCTGTAAATACTTACCGTCTAGCTCATTACAGAGCAAGTTTGTTGACCCCTGGGTTAGAGGAAAAATATTTATTCACCACTCCCGAGAGGGACGGTTTTGTACATTCTAAGACCTAAGCCCCTAACTTGGACTCCTCCTCTCCCTTGATTTACTCTATTAGGCTTCTTCTGAAAAAGTCAGTGGGATTAGCCAGGCCCAGGGCACGAACCCACACAAAGGCGTGCTGGTTACTCTCTCTCTGACTATCCTCAAAGCTGGATGCCCCGGAGCTCCACCCTGGGTCCTACCTGCTCTCTTCCAGCACCATACCTGTTCCTTGAGCAAGTGCATCTACTCCCAAGATTGCCAAGATTCCCTACCCGCCAATGATTCAGCCCCTTGTATTTTCCTACTTCACATGATGATCCTATATGGCCCTTCAACAAATCCCAAACAGAACTCACTACCTTTGCCTCACAAACCAGCACTTCCCCACCTTCCCTCTCAGATACTGGCATCTTTATTCCCACCACCTGAGCTTCCCACTGGAGTCCACTAAACTCTCTCTTCTTCACCTTACATACCCAAAACCTATTTATTTCACTACCTAAACTGGTATTTTTCCACTGGCTAGGGCAAGAGGGGAAACACGCCCATATATTCCAAAAAAGATTCTCAGATAATTACAAAAAATGTACTCCCATCCTCATTGACAATCAAATTTTTCCCCACACCCACCTTATCTCACACCTGGATTCCTATGGCAACCTTCTAAGACCACCCTGCCTCTTGTCTCTGTACCTATTAATCAATCACTCAATCTTGCATCATTAAAACCTTTAATGGCTGATCACCTATAACTCAATGTCCAAATTCCCTGCCAAACTTGATCAAAATCCATACTCCATACAAAATCCATTTCATTCCATACTCTGTCCTCCCACCCAGCAATGCTTAAGTACTCACAGTTGCCTGAATAAGCCATGATGTGTCAAAGGCTTCTATGAAACAATCCTGCCTTGGGATAGATTAACTCAACCCTCATCTACACAACACCAATTCAGCCAAGACTCAGCTCAAGTTGGCCTCCCCTGAGAAGTCTTCCCTCTCCATGACTCTCTTCCTTCCCTTGTGCTACCCTAATACCTGCACTTTAAATTATTACTAAACTAATGGGACTCTTGAAAGGTCAAATTATCTACTGCACCAAACACCCTGCTGGGTTCATACCTACTCAGAAATTATTACTGAACAAGTAAATTATTTTTGAGTGAATAAATGAGTGGCTGTTTCTACATGATTTCTCAGAGTTGGTAGAACAAGATGGCATGAGGTTACACCTCAGCAAAAGTTAAAATACCTTCTCCTTCATCCCTCTCCTGAGTCAGGCCAGCGATGTGGTAGCCGCAAGTTGGCCAGAGCTTCTTATACTCAATAAGTATCTTCTCCCCCTTCAATACTCCCACAGCCTTAACGCCCAAATCACCTCAGCTAGGTCTTGGTAAGAAAACAATCTGATGGCTCCCAAGAAAATACAGACTCAGGTCTAGCCAGTAAGAACAAACATCAGCCTTCTCTCTCACCTTTCTTGTTTTCTCCCCAAAATTGTATCCCAGGAATGTTCTCCTTGTTCTAGCTCGTATACAGTCCCTTTCCTTAACCCGCAGCCCAAGCCTTTCCTGGGGTTTGAGCAACAACTATCTAGGAGATCCTAAGCACATGTCTATCCCCCAGCTTACTGACAAACCAACTCTCAGACCTGGAGAGGCAGCAGAGGTATACCTTTTAAGATCTGGGATGGGCTATCTGATATTTAACAAATGGGGGCTTGAGTTTCATAGTTATTTGGATTTATGACATGGGTATTACTGTGCAAGAAAATGATCAAACCTGAAAGAACTTCAGATCACAAAATGTTTCAAACAAAGCTATACTCACTTTCCCCAAAATCATCCTGGTGGATCTGCTGTTCCATGATTGGTTCAAAGTCTTTTGTCATCATAACTAGGGTCTGTTGACCTTAGAGGGGCACAAACAAGAATTATTTTGTTTTCATGTAACAAACTTGCCATTTCGTAAGTATCTATGGCACTGGAAGCTACAGAGCTGGAGTGGAGGAGTTTAGTTAGAACAGGGTACACAGAATTCATTCAAAATGTTTTGACTCTCATTTAACAGAGAGAGAGAGAGAGAGAGAGAGAGAGAGAGAGAGAGAGAGAACGCACGCGCGCTCTGACTAGGTAAGTCACATGGAGCTTAGTCTCAGCTATTTACGTACGTAAGGTTAACATAAAAGCTGACACAGCCCTCCTCCACTAACTTCAACACTTTAGTCACCAAGATATCTCTTCAAACATATACCTCATCGGGATACTAGTTTACAGAAACTCATGTGAAATAAAGACACTTAAAGGGAAAAAAGAAAGCATTTTTTAAGAGTTTGTAAGACCTCTTAAAAGAGTTGTAAGAGGAGCTTTAGAATCTGTTTATATAGCAATTCCTCTTAGAATAGGTTAAAATAAATACTGCTGACATTTTAACTACAACTATGGACTTAGGAGTCTCTCCAACTTTTATGACTTTGTGTCTCAGCTTCAAAGATTGAAAAAGTTACACGAAACAACTTTTAATAACATTTTAAGAGGTAAAACTGCAGTGAAACAGACTACATCCCCTCTAGATTACAAACTGTTATCACTGTTCAAACAAAAGTTTTGAACTCTAAGCAGCTCAGAACTTAAGGCTGTAAGATGTCAGGAGTCGTATTTTATGACAGTCAGAGTTAGGGATCAATGACAAGCTTACCTGTAGCAATAAGCACCAGTTCTTGGTCAGGACTCCAACTCATGACAGAAATACCACTGGCTACACTCCCAACACATTCCAGCTGGGACAGAAAAATTATAAAGGAGATTTCAAAACACTACTGTCTCCATAAATATTTACCAAAACCTTACTCAAAACAATTAAAAGCAGAACACACAAATGTGAGTTTGAGCAATAAACATTTATTCAGTATCAGGTATTAAGTAACTAGGCATGACACAGGGTATAGGGACTGGAAATTGACTATTGCCACTCCATTCCTCCCTGAGTTGTCTCATGAAGGAGATGAAAAATGGACTCTACAGTGGGATTAGGGCTAAAACTGAGGTCTTTAGGAATTAAGTGGGGGCTCAGAACAGGGACTCACAAATAGCCTAAGAGAGTCCAGGAAAGCTTTCCTGAAAAGGTGGCCTTCGGGGTAGTATTCGGGCCAGGCAAAAGAGATTGTGTGTGTGTGTGTGTGTGTGTGTGTGTGTGTGTGTGTGTGTGTACAGTGTTGAGGCACAAGTTATGAGAAGAGCAGTTAAGAATCAGCTGCAAGTAGAGCATAAATTATACATATACACAGGAATGATGGGTGGGAGAGGCTAAAAGGGATTTGAGGAACAGTGAAAGGTGTTAAAAGGCACAAAAGGAACATGGATGCTGTCTTGCAGACATTGAGAAGTCACAAATAGGGAGGACCAGCACCACTGATGGAGATCAATAAACTAGAGAAGCTCAGTAATAGGAAAAACTTCTACGAAATGTTTTGAAAGTAAAAGCATACCTTTTAAATATAAAAAAATACTAGGTAAGTTGTACTTCACAGCTTTGGTATTTCTCACCATGAATTAAGATTTATTACTGCATTAAATGGAATGGTTAAAAGCAAAGGTGCCAGATTCAGACTGCCAGGGTTCAAATCCCCTCTGATGACTGTATAACCTTGGCATACTTACTTAACTTTTTGTGCCTCAATTTCCTCTTCTTAAGAATGGGAAAACAGCAATCTACCTCATACGGTGAAGATTTGCATGAAAAGCACTTGAAAAAGTACCTGGCATATTGTAAACACTTAATAAATGTCAGCTGCTATTATTATTATTATTATATTATTAGTAACACTTGTTGCACAATCAGTGTTAGAGATCATAACTAATGGAGTAATCAGAGAAGTTTAAAAAGAATCAGGCAATTTTAGTGTGAAACTCTTGCTGTTAAGAAGGTAAGGACAGAAATCTGGAAATTCAACCTTATGCTAGAGAAAGAGGCAAATGGTTGAAATTTGTCTCCCCTGGTAGCCATAAATATGTACACAGTGCACAGAAACCACACATTACTGTAGTACCTGTAGTAGAGGGACTCTGAAGTTAGCCCTCAATGAAAGGCTCAAACAGCATCCATAATAGAAAACAAGAGCCATATAAGCATTTCAAAGACTTCCTAATTGAGAAATGTAAGTTACAACTTGGGATCAGATTTTGGTAAGGGGTGAGCTACACCTTACAAGAATGGCCAGGTTTTTCTGTTTTTGTTTTTTAATATTGTAATTGTTCTGGTTAATAGGTGCAGTAGACAAAACTGAGTTTTAGAAGAATCCCAAAATATAGCTAGAGCCATACCAACAATTTTGTTTTGAAAAGCAATATATAATGCCAAGATGCTAATTTGCAACATGCTTAAATAGTATGGTTCCTGATTTTTTAAACTTTTACGCAAAACAAGGACTTATTTGAGGACACTTGAGATTTACTCTTCACTGGACTCTTCCACTGTACCTGGTGTGTGCTGAGATTGCAAAGTATGACGTCTCCAGAGGATGTGGCCACACACACAGACTCCTGATCCAGCACGTCCTGAATACCAACAAGGCAGCCACTTCCATCCTCCGGGAGAAAGCCTTCTGCCACTAAAGAAATTTCATTTTTCACCTGTCAACAAAACAAACACATAAGCAAATTAAGTGAATCTACTTTCAAGAACAATTCATAATATATCCAGAAATAAAATACTTTTTAATGCTTATTTTATAATATAGAAGCTTTCAAAATGTTTTCTCTAGATTAAAATCCAAACTTTCATTTGCGAAATCTCACAGCCTTATTATCTCTAACGAAGAAAAATAGTTAATGCAAACTTTTTGCCAAGCAAACACAAAACAAAAACAAAAAGCCTGGTGTCTTTAAACGTCCAATAAAAAGATAGTAACTATGGTTTGCTAAGATTTCTATAATATGGGGAAAAGGGACTAAGAATGTAATCACCTAAAATACATTAGTAGCCAAATATAATGAAGGGAAGATACTAGAATCAACCCAAAGAGCTTTTAAATATATACGCATGCTCAGGATCCAGCAGTGAAGATTCTGATTTACTTGGTATGGGATAAGGTTGTAATATCGTTTTAACAAGGCAATTTTCATTTGCGTCCCCAGTTTGAGCACCACTGTTATAAACAGTATATGGTAGAAAGTGTAAAATAATGTAGGGCACAAAAACAAAATACAAGGTCAGAGTTTTGCCAACTCAGATTTAAATCAGCAGCAAAGTTAAAGGTAGGTTACTATTTAAGTTACGTCTAATATGATATCAGTATAAAGCAAAGGAAGTGCTCATTTAGGAGGATACAAATTCAGTGAAGATAAACTATCTAAGGAAGCAAGTTTGGAAAAAGACAAGTCAACAGTCATGCCAAGTACTAGCGTTCTCCAGAAACGACTCACTTCTCTTGTGACAGGGTCCACTTCTATCAGTCCATATTCTGAGCCAATAATCACTGTTCCCTGTTCAGACCGGAGAGAGAAGCACTGAGGTTTCCCCGGAACCTGAATATCCCTGAACTCCTGGGTCCGAAATAATTTTAGATTTCTCATGATGAAGCGATTCCTGAAAGAAAGGTACAAATACCCCTGGATGAAGCAAGCATTCATTTCTCAGAGAGAAAAAGATTTAACATCAGTTATTCCTCAGGAAAGTTGGAAAGAACAAAATGAATGGGAAAGCATTTCATTTTTTAATATTGAGGATGTCTTTATAACCTGATAAATTTTTGAAATCATATAAAATCCATACACATACACACAAACACACACACACACACACACACACATATATATATATATATACACACACACACATACACGTATATATATACATATACATATGTTTGAAAAAATCTGTAATAAAATTACTTTAATATCACCAGGTACGTTTATTTATAAACTGACTTTATACATTCATTAAAAAACTTAAAATTCAAATCAAAAATAGAAATAAGTGTTAAGTATTTACTCTTCTAAGGGGGAAAATAAGACACTGTAAAAATATAACAGTTTACTTCAAAACGATGACCTCCATTTGGGGAGCTCGATGACCTGATATAACTATTTCACGTAACTCCACTTTCTTGGCCTGGTTTTCACCAGTGCAATAGCACGCTGAGAAAAGAATGATAAATAGGAAACTTACTTTGGTCTGGCAAAATCAGACTTGCTTTAATGCATATTATCTAAGCAGGAGAAAAACAAATGTTAATGTACTGGATATATATTCAGATCCTTTAAGGTTTTGTAACTGGAAGTCCCTAAGTTCTGTTAGGGGTAACAATTACACAGACCACACTGGCTTCAATGTCACCATAATCCAAGGTAAAATCTTTCATCTTGGCATTTCATACATATTACATTGAAAAAATAGAGTTAATCCTCCTACACAGCAGATAATATTAAGTATAACACAAATGTTACAACATATAACATGGGTTAAGAGGAAGGCAAAACCTCACAGTGGGAGTAAGGTAGAAAATCAAGGCAGACAATGTTTTTTTATGTTTTGGTGACGTGTATATTCAACACTTCTGGAAATTATTTGAACCTATATTACACCATGCAGGTTTTAAATTTACATCTAATTCTATATAGAAAGCATATAAAATTATATAAAGCATATAAAAGTCATATTTCTTTCATCTTCAAACGTCATAAACATGACCACTGACATAGATCTGAAAGAATGGGTAGATTTGAGAGATGGGTACATAGATTTGAGATGAAAGAATGCCTGGCAAGTCTGGCCTAGAGGGGAATAAGTAAGGGATAGAGACGCAAGAAATAAGGACAGGCCACAGGGGGCTGGATGTGTAGTTTCCTGGCAGTCTTTCACGCTGGTTTATCTAATATTCATGCTGTTACTGCTGCCATGACCAGATCATAAAAATAACTTCACATCCCTCCCTGTGAACTTGGATTCTATTCACCAACAACCTGTGAAGCCCTAAGGTCCATGGACCCCAGGCAGCTGGGGAGCTAAGGACTCACTTTTCCCTCTTGCTGCTCCCGTCACTGTCACCCCAGCAACGGGCTTCCATCCTTACAGGGGCCCTTGGTCCCAGTCTCTAACATTCCCAGGACCAGCCTCATCACCCCCATCTCCAGGGGTACTAACCAGGCAGGCCCTCTCCAGACATCTGAAGTCCAGCAACTCGGGGCTCCCCCTCTGAATTCTGGAGGTATCAACACCAGAAGTCTGAGTCCCATCTTTACAATGCCTCTCCTCCAAGTTTAGGCCATGACAATCCCATAGGCTTCCCTTGTTTGGATCCCCAACTCTAGCTAAGTGTTGTAACTATTTCCATCAGTTTACCTTTTATGTTATCTCACTGTTACCTTTTTGTTCCTCCAACAACTATTTAACCAGTTTTTCACATTAAATTCTGTTAATGTGTGGTTTCTACTTTCCTGACTGGACCCTGACTGACAAACAGCAAACAACCTGAATTCTTCTATCCCTGGACTTTCAGAATCACAGGCCAAGATGACATCGTCATTTATCTACCTTCTCCCCAACTCTCTGTCTCTAAAAGAACTTCTCTAAACTTTCACACCCATCATCAACCTTATTCCCTTATCTTCTAAGAGGTGTCCTAACTCCTCTGCGAGGCTAGGAAAGGAGTATCCTCCAAACTCCCCTTTGGCTTATTATTAGTATCCGTTCTTTTACATCTGCAATCTCCAACTCCCCACCCGTTAACAATTCAACTTTTCTCAGCCCTTATGTGTGCGAAGGATCTCTCCACACCAGAGATCAATCCTAATCTCCAAAATTTCTGACAACTTCTCCATTTTTTTCTCTTGCTGTTTCATCTGCCTCTTGGCTAATTATCACACCCATGACTACCCGTACCAGGCAGATCACTAATATGCTGACTTTATCTAAATGTCTAGCCCTGACTCCCCAAACTGGACACTAAACACACATTTTCGACCTCCTGACGTTATCACAAGGATGTCTCACAAGCAATCAAATGCAACCTGGAAAACAAAGGACTTGCTATTTTCCCACCAAATGAGTTTCCGTTATTTGGGGGCATGGCATTGCCACTCTCTCTGTTCCCTAAACTGAAAACGTGTCTTTGCGTACTTTTTGCTCACACTTTCTTCATATTAAACTATTCACTGGTTACTCCCATGGCTGTCAATATACAGCTTGAATCCTTTACACAGTAGCTAATCAATCCTACAATCCCGCCTGTGGCCTACGTCAAACACATACTGAGCACTTGCTAAGTACTAGGATCTGAAGACAAGAGATGACTGTCATTGCCTCCACGGAAGTCACAGCTTAACGGTGGTGAGGGCCACATAATACACATTAGATGGAGAAGCACAGGGGACAAGCTCTCCACGAAAAAGTCGCAGACACGAGGAGGGACCTGCAAAACAGTTTTCGAACCTCTCTCGAACAAGCATCATCTTGTCATGTATTAAGGGATTCGCTTTCAGCGCTACTGTCCACACCTGCAAGGAATCCGCTAAGTGCGCAGCTGTGGAGCAGAGCGCCCCACCCCGCCCACGGCTGCAGGCGCAGCGGTGACAAGCCTGCCGAAAGAGAACTTAAGGCTCGAGGGCAGAGGTGGCCACGACGCACTCCACTCCCAGGCCTGCAGCAGGCAGAGGTCGCGCGCTCGGGGTTCCCCTTCATCAAACCACCGCTAGCGGACAGTGACCCCACCCGGGATGGGTCGCTTGAACGCTCACCTGCGCCGAGCTCTGAGGACTCCGAAACGGCGGGGCGTCCACCCTCGCCTCCCGGGCCACGCGCTGCAGGCCTCCCGGAGGCCGCCCGGGGCTGCGCACGCGCCTCCCTCGGTCCCCGGCTCAGGGGCTCTCGCGGCGCGCTCTGGGCCTCCCGGCCGCTACACCTCCGGCGGCAGTGGCTGAGCCCGACGGAGCCGAAGCGGGTGGGAAGAGAACGAGCTAGCAAGACAGACGGGACACACGCCGAGTGGCGCGGGAGTGGCGTCACTAGGCGGAGGGGGCGTGGCCGGAGGGTAGCTCCAACGCGGGGGAGGGGAAAGGGGAGAAGCTGCGCTGACCAACCCCTATCTCTACGCTCCTCGGCCCAGCCTATTGTATTTCATCTGCTCTTTGACGTCAACCCTAAAGCCCCGTAATTGGCGCCGGTGGGCGGAGCCCTCAGGGCCAGGCGAGCAGCGCGCGTGCGCACGAGGCGAGCAGCGCGCCGGAAGGACACCCTCCTCCCCGGCCTGCGCGGAGGAAGCACTCGCGTTTCCGAGGGCGGAGGTGGCGGCGCGGGAGGTCGCCATGGCTACCGAGCCTGTGGCGGCTGAGCCTGCGGTGCCGTCGCTTGTGGATCGGTACTTCACTCGCTGGTACAAAGCGGGTAAGTGGGGAATGATGTCCGTCTCTCCTCGGCCACATTGGCCTGATGCTATAGGGATTATGGTGACACATCCTAAGCCACGCGCGCTGTCCCCGGCGCTTCCTCCCCCAGTACAAGGAAGAAGGACCTCCCTGTTGCCCTCTAAGCCAAGGGAATGGGCATTTTAAAAGGCATGGAGGACTGAAATGCAGCAGGGCGAATTTGGGGGCTGGCGAGTGCTGTGCGAATTCCAGGATGGGTTGTGCGGGAGGATGGTAGTCAGTCCAAGGGGAGGCCCCGAGGTAGGCAGGGGCTGGATTCCACGCTCCTTGAGTCCCTGAAAGGATTTGAGGGGCACTATCCTAAAGGAATGGCAATCTATAAAATGATTTAAATGGTCAGGTGGAAAGTAAGAGGCTGTAGGGATGGAGCGAAGAACGTGGGTTAGAATAGAAGCATTTGGAAAGCAGACGCTAACAGTTTAAAGAGAAGCCGCCGGTGTTAAACATTTGCCACTTACTAAGTAGGTATTCTGTTGTACTGTTTGTGTACCCAGTAAATATGTGGTGGGAGCATCGTTGGGGACCCTCCTAACTCCTACTTGCTCTCTTTCAGGGATAATAGGTGCACTCATTTAAAAAAAAAATACTGCAGTATACGTTTTATTAGCCAATTTTAGGGCGACCTTCCCAGTTTACCCAGGACTGAGGGGTTTCCCTGGAATCCGAGACATTCAGCGCTAACACCGGGACAGTCCTCGGCAAACTAGGAGGAGTTAGTCACTCTAAAATTGACCAAGAAAACATACACTACCGTATTACATAAAGAATGCATTGCTAATCGCATTTTTCTAATAGAAATAGTGAGTGTTCTTATTTTAAGGTAAGGATAAAATAAGATGGAACAAAGAGTTAATCACTTTAATATTGAATGAATGATTCCAGGTCTGGGCCAGGTCTCTTCAAATACATTATAGCAAGTCTTTTAGGCATATCTGTTTGAGTAATGTGATCAGTATGTGTACAATCTTCATAATTAACTGTCTCTATAAACCAGAGACAGTACTACCCAGTGGTAGTAAATATTGACTCTACAACTAACAGACTCATTCATTCTTCTAGATGTCAAAGGAAAACCCTGTGAGGACCACTGTATACTACAGCACTCTAACCGGTAAGCAAATTGGGAGTTTGAAATTATCAAAAAAAATTTGTTTTCTGGTATTACAGGCTGGTATGGTCCTGTGTTGAACCAACGTTCAATAAATGATTATCTTCCACTGTGTTGAAATAGTATTATTTATTATAGGAGTTTGATTGACAAGAATGAGCGTCTTACTGTCCACTCACTCTAAACAAACTTGATTACCCACATACCCAACTGAACCACCACATCCTCAGTCAGCTACTGCCTGAAGTCACCAGCCTGTGCCTAAGCACTGAATGGCCAGAGCCTATGGACAGTGCTAGGGTAAAGGCCTAGGCGGTGTCCTGTACATACATGCTTTACTTCGCTCTCTTCCACCTCAGTGCTACCCAAAGACCCCAGGTGCTGTTTCCTTCTCTGGGAAGGAAATTCAACCCCATTTTCGTCTATTTTATTATTGCATTCCCTTTTACAGGTAAGCTCCGACAATAACCAGGGGAAAATGGGGAGAAATGATAGCTTAACTAAACAAATGTCAATTCAGATACTCTTGTGCCAGTAGGAATACTGTGTTGTATCAGGAAGAATTATACAAAGCAATAATACAGGATCAATTTTTGCTCCTTGTAGAATATGTGTCATTACGTTGGCAGGATCACATCCAGTTCTTCAAAGTGGAAAAACCATTAAAAGCATTTCCTATCAAATCAGTACCAACTGTAGCAGACTTCAGAACAAGGTCTCCGGGAAATTTAAGCGGGTATGTTCCTATAATTCTCTACGTAAATCCTCCGTATCATAATAATGATAGATCCAGTCAGTCTTAGAATCCAATGACATGTGCTCAGCATATTTCCTTGGCAGTTTGAGGTGCTGATCTTAAGAATATTTTAACCCCACAGAAATTCTCAGATAAAAAAAAGAAGGTCTGTCAGGAGATGTAGGATCTGTCGTTTTAGGTTGTGTACCACCACCTTGTTATCCTGAGGATGAGGAAGTTGGGTCTGTGAAAGGACAACTCGAATGCCAATATAATGAGATATTTTGTCCCTTCAAGTTTTATTAAGCCCGTATTTTGAGTTCTATAAAATTTAGGTGACCAACTCTTTACCATATATTTTCACATGTAAATTAAAAAGAAAAATAAATTTCCTCAGAAACTATTCATCTGAAAAAATATACAGTACACGCTCCTTAGCCTTTTCCATTCCTTAATGGTTGCCAATTTAACACACATCTGAATATACCCTCCACCTTCACACAGTGCTCAGCTGTACAAAATGTCATCTCTACCCTCTACACCTTTAGGCAGGATGGACACATTTTATTAAAAGATCCACTTCTGGTGGATCCATCATAGTGGATGATTTAGGTCTTTCATTTACTGAGTTCATACTAAGAATTTCTGCTAATGACCCTCACTGTTCTAGGAGATACTTGCTTATACTCCCTTTTGTAGGCCTGAAATCTTCTAATAATTGCCTTATGGTTATTGATTTTTCCTCATTCAGGAAGTACAGGGACTTAGAAAAGCATGGACCATTTTTAAAAGATAAAGTCTACAAATTACAAGTAAAACAATTAGTGCTTGTGAAGTTCTTTGAAGTTCCTGATAAGTCTTTTTCCAAAATAGTAATGTTGTTACTACTGAAGAAGAGAGAGGGACCTGCAAGTGGAACCCACTACAGATAAGCTTTGATTGGATCTCAGCACTGTCAATCATTTATTCTACCAAAGGAGGTGATAAAAAGGAGCCCAAACATTTCTGCTCTTTTGACACAGTCCTAGTGGTAGACAAACTCTGTGATGAATCCCCAACCCCTCCTCCCAAAGGGGGAACCACACAGACTAGTATTTTGAAGTGAAGTGCCTACATGCAGAGGCGTGAAGCCAATGTGGCAATATGTGAATGTTGTCTAACAATGTTTTGAGTGGTAGAGATCATAAGGAATAGCATCTTTGACCTCCAAAGCCTATATTCACTATAGGAAAATTTCTTGGGGAAAAAAGCAACACATGAGACATGCTTGCATCAAGTTTCCCATGAGCCTCCTTGTAGGTATGTGTCAAAAACTCCCCAGATACCTCCACAGAGTATAGTACAGTAACCATGAAACAATAACGATGCCATAGCATTCAAACAGATATGTCAAAATGTAGTATTTCCTTCTGGGTTATAGGATAATAAGTAAATTATTCTTATTTTCTACTTAAAACGTTTTTGTTTTCCCAAATTTCCTCAAAGTTCATTTCTTTTTAATTAGAAAAATAGCCCTTCTTCAAATCGTCTTAGTAATTCAGCCTAATGTAGAAGCTCCTTTATTAAATTCTAATGTGAAAATAAGGTAGGAATTTTAATGAAACAAACTTTGTACATACAATATTGATGTCATGCTCTGTCATGTTGAATTTTCCATTATTATTGATGGATTTTCCTATAACTTTGAAATCTTTATACCTAACTATATGCAACTTTCTCATTTAAAGTTAATAAAATATACCCTTAATCTTTAAACTACCTATTATCACATGTGTTTTAGTCTGCATTTCCCCCTAGAGCCTAGGATGGTTACCTGGCCCATAGCAGGCACTTATATAAATGTTTTTCTGTACTTAAGTCATTTTTATTTAAAATACTAATTCCAGGATTATGTCCTATTATAATATTGCCACTCAGAGGAAGGTGAAAATGTACATCAGTTAATTACTTCTCCCCTTTTATTATCAGGGGGCACAGTTTCTAACAGAACTTGCACCTCTGTGTAAGATTTACTGCTCAGATGGAGAAGAATACACCATATCAAGGTGAGTTACTTTTTACCCACAATTTAGGAGAAATAAACAAGGTAATCTTTTTCTTCAATACAATTCTTTTTTAAATAGCTGTGTTAGAGGACGGTTGATGGAAGTGAATGAAAACATTCTCCATAAGCCATCTATTCTTCAAGAGAAGGTAAAAGCGGGGAGCAGGGTTGGGGAGTATGAGCCCATCCACATACTTTTTATCTAATTTTTGTCATTTGGTAGTACTAAATATTCTATTCCTTTCTAGCCATCCACTGAAGGCTACATTGCAGTTGTGTTGCCCAAATTTGAAGAAAGTAAAAGCATAACAGAAGGGTTACTGACACAAAAACAGTATGAAGAAGTCATGGTAAAACGCATTAATGCCTCAACAGCTGCATCATGAGGGTTGAGATGGAATAAAAAGCAACATGGCATTCGATCAGTGCACTGAGAAGAACCAGCGTATGTGAAGAAGCATACTTCCCAGCCAGCCATCTGCAGGGAGGCCTAGTTTTCTTTCTTTGTCTTGCATAACAAGCCTTGATTCCCATTTTGTCTTCAACCTCCCAGATCTGCCCTGCCATGTACTCACTCTGGTCATCTTTTGCTTTTCTAACAACTGGCAAGCAAGGGATATTTTTCTGATTAAAAACAAAGTACTTTGAGGAAAATCTGAAAAAGACAGAAGTTTTAAGTAGCAAAGTAAAAATAATTTACCCATCATCCTGTAACCCATTAATAAATGCTCCATTTTAACATACTTCCATTTGAATATTACGGCATGGTTACCGGTAATTGTTTTTACCTCAGTCTTCCATCAGTTTGAAGTGAAAAGGAACAACTGACCTTTCTGACCCAGTCTGCTTCTGTGTGACCAAAAGTGTAGTCCCACCCCTTAGCTCCAGCTCCTTTTCCCTTGAAATTGTAGGGGAGACGCAGAGTGTAGAATGTACGTTCTCTAGTCCTTCATGCCACTGGGATGGCCTTCTTCTCGGAAACAAAGTAGAACCGTAACACTGGCTTCTTAAATAAGGGACACATGACAAGGCTTTGACAAATACTAAGGGCTTTCCTAACCTGGAAATATTATAATACAGTGCATACATTGTAGTCACTCAGTCTGACACTCTAGTTACCTAGTTACAGGGTAGCAAGCAAAGAAGTTACTGTAATTTCAAAGACCCAGAGGCCTTTGAATAGAACAAAAGCTTTCACATCATTTATACTAAACAGAAAAACGAAAAACTCCGAGTTTATAGTTTGATTGTATACTTATTTACAATGAATTTTAAATAAAAGGACTTTAAAAATTGTTACACTTTAAGGGCTGCAATACATGTACTTTTAAATAAAACATTTAATACAGAAGAAATCACTTGATGTGTAAATTCCTTGGTTCTCTATCCTCTTAACGCTGTTGAAGTATAAGGTATCCCTTCCTCATCCCCAATTGCACTTCAGAGAAGATTCTCATTTCAGGTATGTAAAAGTATTTGGTCAGTAACATTTAAAAATTATTTTTGACTCACAAGAAAAACTTCTTGTCACTTGAATGCCAGCATGACTGTCCCTAAGTATGCCCACCAGCCATGATACGGGTAGTAACTCTACAAACCTCGATTCACTGACTGCTGTGAACTGAAAATGGAAGCACAAACCCGTAGATCCTTAGCTTGAGTAGCATGCTGATTCCCGAAGGTGTCAGAAAACAAAGACACTAAAGATATAAAAGAATTACAGATCTAATTTACATTAACATTACCTCGCATCATTCACTATTTCTATTGTAATTTATAACTACTGCCAGTTAGTAACTGACATGACCTATTACATTTCAAAATGAATTTCAAAGCTTTGGGATACAAGTACTATCAAACGAGTCCAAAAGAAAGTTAACTATGTTACAAGGGCAGAACCTGTAAACCAGATCCTTCCATCAAAACCCCACCCAACAAGAAGAAAAGCTTTAAACCCTACAATTAAAAAGACTAAAGAAAGATGTTTATTTGTTTTAAAATGAGCGTTTCAAAGGTACATGTATAAAATGTATGCTTATTCAGAATTTATTTTAAACAGCTTCTTAGTTCCATCATTGTCTTACACCTTCCATTCTATTGATCACTACTGAGAAGACAGTTGAAAAACTATTTTTTTAAGCCGGTGAGATAGGCTTCGGATTCCAACTCATATTCAGCACAGACAGGCCAGCTCCGCTAGAACTGGAACTAAAAGCCGTCCCCTAGTGAGTTCCTCCAGGATTCCTTGGAGTGAGCGCCATGACGCTGCTTTTGGGAATGGGGGAGGTGCATGCATCTCAACAGAGGGCCTGGGCTGTATGAAATGCTTGTTAGAGAACAACCGTGTGCCACTGGTATAGTTGACCTGCGACGGAGAGGACAGCCAAGAGGCTCAGTCACAGCTGATGGACAGAGGGATTGAAGAGTCCACAGGCTTAAGGAAAACGACTTTCAGCCAGACTACTGTGTTATTTTCTGCTGAAACCTCAGTGTTCTAGATGATAAGCTTAAAGAACCAACAGGAAGGTGAAATATGCTAAGGTGAGCACGTACTCAAAACAGCTTCTTTGGATTAAACTGTCATTGAGACAGTTGGGATTTTTGGCTTGACATTTTTCAAGAACATCACCAGTGGCAATGTCTCATTTTCAAATCACACTGCAGTTAGAATTCTAGCAACTACCATGGCATTTATTAGTTGTCAAAAAGCTTCACAATCAGTTTCATGATCAGAAAATAAAGCAAGATTTCAGTATTGTTTTCTTTATAAAATTACTGACTTTCTGAAAATATAAAGGATCATTTGCTTTCTAAAAATGTCAGCTTTGCCACATGGTGTTCTGGAGAGCTGACCTCAAAAGTTTCTCAAGTTTTACCATCCACGGAGTTTTTATCTGTCACTGCAACCCATCTGTTGTTTTCCATCTGAAGCTGGAAAGAGTTAAGACAATTAGTTTCTGCTTTACTCTCAAAATAAAAATTGCAAAATTAAATAATAATGATATTCTTTTGCGTTGCCCTTTAAACTAGATTTTAAAATGTTTGAATTAGGAAAACTGTCTCACCTTCTTCAGCAGCTTAAAGCAAAGTGAGAGAAGCTGGACCAAAATAGCCATCATGGATCTTGTCTTTGTAATACACTTATCAACCTATAATGACAAAAAGCAAAGAAATAAAATTATTTTACAAGGGGTACTTCAAAATTCAGTAGTTTTATAACAAAAATAAGCCTACTGTTCCCTGGCGTTCATTGTAACTGCAGATGATAAGTGATTCTTGCAGTCAAGGCATGAAAAATGGAAATAAATTGCTCTTCTGTGGTTATTAACACTTTATTTGAAGAAAATGGAGCTGGAAGCTAACCTGATAAAGAGGGTGTCAAAGTTTCTCAAGTGCTTACGTGAATAACCCACCCTCACTTTTACCTTTAGAAACACTTGATTCTGCAAAGGTGCCTTAGTTATTGTCTGGAGCTGGTGGCATAGAGGAATTAGCTTGTTTATTTCCAGGAGTAGCATAAGCTTGTCATCATCTTTCAGCTGAAATGTAATTTAGGAAGTTATGACAAATCCAACAAAACTCAATCTTTTAAACCTTAAATACCTTTATACCAGAATAATATACCCCCAAAGTGGGTATTCATGACATCACCACCAACACCAGGCAGTAGGCCTGTGTTACCTGTTTTGAGAAAGCTTGTACACTTGAAGCAAGCTTCAAGCCCTCTTCAGCAAAAACCTGGTGGAAAGGAAAAACATTACTGCTTTAGATGGGTGTCTTCTGGATAGCTGGGAGGATATACACTCATGGCTAATTCTCATATAGAACTTTAAAACTGAAATGTAAAAATTAAAAGCCTGTCATGGAACGCCTAAAATTTTTGTTGTGCCCAGGAAAACATAACAGTGTAACTGTATTCAGAAGAAGTTTTCCCAGACCTGGTGCAGAATCAATCCCTGGAGAGACTCCTGCAACGGGACACCTCCAATTACTCGGAGATCACACAGACCTATGACACTGAGCCATACCAATTGTGTCAGGGCTTCGGGAGGGATCCGAATCTCACCTCATTATATCCCCAATTAGAAAAAGACGAAGCTTAGACCATGGGCTCAAAAGGTTAGAATTTTCTTGCTTTCAGCTAAGCAAGATACAATTTGTCACCCATACACATTCCTTAACCAGCCACTTGAGAGGACCGATTCAGATAGAGTTTTGACTATTTACCATGCATTACACAATTGAGTAGGGAGAACAGGATGATGGGGAAAAACAGTGACGAATTATGTTGGACACATAAGAGAAGAATATTCAGGATGGTTACTTTTAAGTGGTACGTAGAATAGTTTAAAGTGAGAGGTACCAGAGGAGTAAGAGAATGAAGAGAACAGGGCAAAGTTGAGAGTGATTTGTGAAGAAAAATAACATGTCTTGGTAATAAATTAGATAAAGAATAATAATAAGAAGGATGCAATAATTTTAGGGTTAACTTTAACCCTCTATCCAACAGCCTGAACACCTTGCTGTCATTGAATAAACTGATTTCAAGGCCAAATAGTCCTTTGCATCCTTCCCTATCCTTTAAAAGGGAAACCAATGAGTTTTACACTTAACTTCTAACCAAACGAATGACTCACTTATATATATGCTCCTTATCATTCGATGTTCCTACTTTCCATTTTATACGTCTTCTCTTCCCTTCTAGCCTGAAAACCCCTTTGGGGCAAGATCCATGCCTGTCTCCTAAAGTAGCATGGTTTCAAAACCACCTTAAAGCTGATGACTTCCAAACCTCTCTCTCCATTCCTGAACTATCCTGACACCAGTCTTGTATATCCTACTTGAGCAAAACAAAGGGCTTGATTTCTCCCCTGTCGATCTGGTGGTGTCCCTCTGTGTTCCCCATCTCAGTACATGGCACTATCATGTACCCTGTTGGCCAAGCCAAAAACTCTTTAAAGCAGAAGTCAGATCTTGCCACTGCTCCTCAAAACTCTCAATGGGTTTTCCATCATATGTGAAAAGCAAAGTCAACGTTCTTTCTAAAGGGATGTCATATGTTACCACTTTCCTTCTGGTCATTCCATGCCATCTACATTTGCCTCTTTATTGTTCTTCAGATACCCCCAGCCTACCCCCAGACCTCAGGACCTGGACACTTGTTCTGTCTGCTTGAAATAGTCAACCCCAAGATATCCATCCAGCTCACTCCCTCACTTCATTAATATCTCTACTCAAATGTTACCTCCTTAGAGACATCTTTTCGGACTACCACCCCATCACCCCTCTCTTCTTAGCCTACATGATTTCATCTCTGAGTGCTTATACATGAGCATTGTATACTTTTTATTGCTATCTCCTCCCACTACAATGTAAGCTCCGTGGGGGGAGGGACTTTGTTTTGTTCATTTTTCTCCAAAGAGCTCTTATCCTCCAGATCTGACACTTAGTACAAACTCAATAAATATCTAATGAACAGTTTACGTCCATCATAGTTTGTAGACCATTCAGCAGACATCAGTTTAATGAATAAGCTCACACAGGAAGAAAGTGAGTAGTGGATCTTCTGCAGTGAAATAACCCCTAAGGTGCGATGTGACTTGGAATGGATATGGGCCAGACTGAAAAGAATGGATCCAGAATTTATTCCAAGTGTTTTAAGAGAAAAAGTTCAAAGCAAAAAGACTAACACGAAAATCAGGGAAAATAAGGAATCTTGCAATCCATTTGCTAATCTAAAGCCTCTAACTAAAGGAGAATTAGAGATGGCCTATGTGGAGTTCCCTTAAACACACAGGGGCACAAGGTAGGTGTTAGGATATCTGTCTCTCCCTGAATGCCCTAAATCATCAGGATTATGGAAGAAAAAAAAGGAAACTAACATGTACTGAGTACCCGCTAACAGTCTCAAGCCTATGACTGATGCTTTTTTATGTGTTACCTAAAACTTATTATTGCATCTATTGACTATCAAAGCCCATTCTTTTTTATCCCTGTTATATTTGTGTGTCGTTTTCCAATAAGATAACTAAAAAAGCTCTACAAAATGCTCCTGCAAGCCCTCCACTTTTCTACTACACTCTATAGTACATGTGTATGCACAGGTAAGCACAAAAACATGATACAGTAAATCATTTAGAAACTAGGTATTACCCACTTTTATTCCTGAATTGAAGTAGTAGCATAAAATGGAAATAAAACATACCTCTAGTTGATTGATTAAATCCTGGGAAGTTTTCAGTGGCCCCTCTCCCCTGAAATGAAATAAATTATTAAGGAGGTAAGAAAATAACTGCCTGGAAATTGATTTTATATTAAAGTTTAAGAGCATTTTATATATTAAAAGATCCCAAGTTTTGAAGAATATTGAATAGACTAATAATACTGTGCCTTTATTCTTAAAGCAAATTTAATATTTATTACTTCTTAGGGTACTTTTAGAAATTTTAAGTAAACACTACATGTTAATTTTATAATGTAAAGAAATTTAAAACTGGCAAGTTATATTTAACTTTCGTTTTTCCTGTTTCATCTTTTTTCACTTTGCTTCATAAATTAAATATATGAGAGCTGATAATATGTCTTAACCAAAAGGCCTTTGTTACATAACAGAAAGAGGATGAGGCTGAAAATCAGGAAATTCTAATTTCTGATTCCAAATTCAACTCTGGCAGGAATTCAGTTGTCTTTGATGAGGCATGTCATTTACGTTTCAATTCTGAATCTATAAAATAATCATACTAATATTTGTGTACCACTGTCATCACAAGATTAGGGACTGTCAGATTGAAAACTACCAAGAAGAATTAAGATTTCTACAAATCAAAAGTGAATTACAACAACAAGCAACAGAATGTATTAAAAAGAGCAGCAGACTAAGCATGAATCAGAAGATCTGAAATCTAATAGCAACTACCAGTTCTGCCTATTAATGGCTATGAGATGTGAGTCAATTATTCCTGTTCTCTGATAAACTCTTGTGAGGATCACATGAAATTCTGAAGCAGAAACCACTTTAAAAACTACACAGTCCTGGTAACGTTGAAATTTTTATAACTATAGGGCACTAGAAAATCTAAAATATATAAACTCTTAAGAAATATGAATAATTATATGTAAATTATTAAGAAACGTATGTAAATTATTAAGACAACATTAAACAATAGCCTGAGGAGACAGAAAACTGCCCAAGGAAAATTACAAAACTGGATACAGTCGAGGCGAACGGATGAGTCTCAGAAAGAAGCAACTAGATGAGGTTGATAAACCCACAGTCATAAAGGAAGACAGAAAAAAAATCGTTGGGAAAAAAAACGGGTATACTGACAACATGGGCAGAAAACAAAGTCAGCTTGAGATTTTACCACAATTATATTACCAAGACTTGCCCAGACAGCACAAGGCGTTATCCGTTACAGAAAATCCATTTTCTTTTCCTGAACTTCAGTGTCCCTGTCCTATAGCCATATTCTAGGAACAAGTCCCACTCCACAGGGCTTCAGGTTTCCCTGCCACTTAAAACGCAGCCTTTCCTGCTTCCTAATCTCTGGGGGATGCACATCATCCCTTACCAAACTTCACTATTCTGAGTCTGAAACAAAAAATGTTGACCGTATCATCCTGAAACATTCTGAAACAAGAAACAAGAAATAAAAGGGGCAATTACAAACTTAAAAGAAAAAAAATCTGATGAATCTTTTGTTTGGGAAGATTGAATGTATCTGACTACTTTCATTAAGTAATATGTATTTCTCCAGTTTTTTTAAAGATCTGATTTTTCTCACCATGGGATATTTAGCATGATTCCAGCCGAAAAGATCTTTGTTATTTCAGTTAAGCTGTGCACATTTTTTTTGTGAGTAAACAAAGGATTTCGATTTTACTTTCGTTTGTAGACTTGACTCATCAGATTGTTAAAAGATACAAACTAAGGAAGGAGGTCAGCGTTCATGCTGGGAAGACTCAATCCCAGGAGAACATTGCTAAACACAGCTAAGAACAAAAGAAGGAAACGACCAAGGAGAAAGGTCACCAATGGTGGAAAATATGGTAAGATATTTACCAATGACTGCTAAACACAGACGAGATTACTCAGCTATCATTTCTCCTTCACCCTCCAGAAGAATTACCTATCTTGTAAAGGGAGAAGATTCATCAAGAGGGACTGACTGCTTCTTCCCCACTCCTCATCTTCCTTCCATAGGAAGGAATCTTCACCAGCACAAGATCCCTCCCTTCTCTCTGCTCTCTCACTTATGCTACTCCATAGAAGAGGTAGACATTTGTTTATCTTTTCAGTCTTTCTGGTGACTTTGCAAAAATAAATTTGACATGGTGGCCCTCTTCTTTTTCTCGTGGAAGTAAAGCTGCCTTTGGGAGATACCTGCTCTTCCAGACATTTTAAGAGACACATTCTGTTCCCATGGAGTAGGGTTTCTTAATTCTAGAGATGATGTTTAAAATCTTACCTACCTGTGTGTATAAACTACATTATCTAATATTAACTTTATCAGTATAAATGTTACTGACCCATCTGCCTATTCTTTTGCTTACTTTTTCATTTTGTTCAGAAGATGGCTGGGAGAAAGGGTGCTATTTATTGAACCCCAAGGTCCATACAGTTGTAGAGATCCTAACTACTTTAATTGAGCTTAAGGCCAAATGGATTACACGCCAGAACACTGCAACAATTTAGGTGTGAACCATTGCTGCTAACATTTTCAAGACCAAAATGAGTAGGAGAGGGGTCATAGCATTGGACATGTCTTTTCCAAGTTTTCAAAACTGAAAAAGATTTCAGAGAATTATTAAAAAGTTTGAAGTCATTCCTTGAAACACATTCTAGAACAGATTATTGAGCAGATAACTGATAAGTATTTAGCAACATGGAATTACTGTACATAACATGACTATGTATCATATGTACAAATTCATAACTGTACCATATGTATAGATTATTATAATGGAAGATTATGGAATGTGATCAACATTGATCTCAACAAGGCATTTGATCAAGTCTTGTAATGTGGACAAGACAATGAATGTAGGTCGAATAATAGTAAAAGTAGGGAAATTCTCTGCTACACAATGAATCCTGATTCCTGGAGATTTGGCACTGTATTGAGACAGGAGGTCTAATGGCTCTACTCCTTGATCTGTGCCTAATCAATCACTTGTATAAAGATTTAAAAGGCGTGTTTTCCAAACTTACTAGTGCTGGCTGGGAGAGATACTGATGGAAAAAAGCAGAATGCAAAATTATGAAAAGAATAGGATAAAATCTAAATCCTAATTAAATGTCTTCTTGTTGCGTTCACTTAATTGTTGGAAGAACTACTCAGAGGCGTTTTATCATGTATATGAAACTGAGTTTAACCTATCTATGATTTAACATGACACTTTCCTTTACACTAGATATTATTAAACTGACTTAAAAAAAATCAAAATGTAACTACATTTACCTAGTAAATAAATACAGAGAATAGGCCACACCGGACATTTTCCGTCCATATCGAACAATCTCATTCTCCTGATTCTCCCACTTGTCGATCTCACAGTTGGCATCAGAGGTGAGCAAACCCAGCTTAAGTCCAAGCTTTGCTATCCTCGCTTTCTCCTATAAAATAAGCATTTTAATCACAACAGTTTTGTTATTACTGATGTAAAAAGAGGATTAGAAGTTAGATTATGCCAAAGAAAAGGGTCTTACCTCAGCGTCAGGTTTATCTGGCTTTAATGATTTCAGGTTTGCATTATTCTTCTGCAACAAGAAAAAGATTGTATCTTATAAAAAGCAGTACAGTTCATTATGAGGAAATACAACAGTCATAGAAAGCCCACCAAAGCACCTGTGATAAAATTTTAATTGAAACATCTTCAGTCCATACTTAACTATATTAAATTGTTTAAGTAATAAAATAACTAATTGCAAGCACTGTACTAGTATGTGAATTCAGCTTTGAACAGGTCATTAGAATTCTGGGGCCCGGGAAAGCACACCAGTATCCCATGAGGACGTAAAGATGTCGCAAGTTTTCTCAGAGTCCACTTATTATACCTCCAACCCTTACTGGTCCTTCTGTTGAATTATATGTGAAATGATGTAATAAAATTAGCCACTATAGGTAGTTATCCATATGTTCCTAATGTTATGACTCTGGAATTCAATTCCTTTAGCCAGTTTTGCCCTTTCAGGCTCCATTTCAGCCCCCCAGTTTCACTGACACCCTGATTCCCAGTCCTCTACCCAGGTTGTACAGGAGACAATCCTTAGAATTTAGGGTTTAATATTTGAACCAATATGTTTGTTAGGCTTCTATTTTTGAAACAGCAAATTTGTTCCTATGTAAGCTGTTTGGAACTCAGATTATACTTCCCCTATGAAAGGAGAAAACATTGTACATTAGTCATGTTACCAGACTGGCCCACAAATGCCTATTTACTAGAAGAATAGAAATCACTACCAATAGTAATGTTTCTTTGAAAAACATATTAAAAATTTCTCTGGAGATGGCAGCCCAGGTTGGACATTTCTTTCACGCTGTGATCTGATGGGAGTGCCCCTAGTTGGGGCAGGAGTTCCAGAACAGCTGGGGCTAGTGAAGGTAAAGGGGCCATAATATGCAGGGATCCATTTTTTATAAAGGAAACATTTATTTAAACAACACACACACACATATTCACAAAGTGTACGGTGTACACAAAGTATAAGTTACAATAAAACAAAACATTCACATGCCTGCTTAGCTTAAGAAAAGATCATGACCAATACCTTTGAGGTATTATGTGTCCGTCTCTGTTTTTTGTTTCCCTTATTATTACCATGACTTGTTACTTGTGACCAGCTCTTGTCACCCATTTTACTGTAGTACAGAACCACCTCAACTTTCCTTTTTTTCCTATCCCATAGTTTATATTTGCTCATTTAACATAGACCTTTTGAGAGTTTCTAATGCTGTTCACTATAGAGGAAATCAGAAAAGGTGAAGGACAGAAAACATAGGGAAACTATAAAGTTACACACACACACACACACACACACACACACACATACAAGATGCCTCTTATGTTCATTAGAAAATAAATCGAGATTATCAGTGATCTCTTTGACTGGCTCCTCCTTGTAAAGTCACATCATCTGTATCTTCTTCCTTTGTCTAGTAGATCATAAAGCAATCGGTAAGGGATTTGACAAAGTTAAGAATACCCTCCAGGTTTTTAGGCTTTATTTTATTTAGAAGTTTGCATTCCATCTTGTTCTTTAAATTTAGTTCCTGTGTTTTCATTTTTATTTTTACTTTTAGAAATTATTATTTAAGTGTTTAATGAAGACAGAAAGGGAATTGCCTGAAAAGGTACAGAAACCATCTTATGTCAGAGGGGTAGTAGATGGGGGGAGGGGAGCTATCACTATGTGAGGGATATAAATGATACATGTCTATTACATTGTTTTGTACACCTGAAACTAATAAAAATATAAAAAAGAAAGAAAAAAAAAGCCCATCTTACTAATGTAACCAAGCTTGCCATCTAGTGGACACTATTTTGAAATGCAGTCAGATACATCAGTTTCAGTTATATGAAGCTAGCTACACATTTCAAGTCTCTAAATATAAATAGGAGGGCACATTTTCATTGAGGTAGAAAACCTCATCAAGAAAGTTCTTAGCTTGTAGAAAATGATACCAACATGACCTTGTGAATTAGACCCAAGATATGAAGAACAAAAAGATGTCTGACTTCAGATTATGACTCCTTATGAATCATAAAATCTGCTACCTATTCCCTCAACTCCCAAAATCCAACACAAATAATCAGAATATAGGCTACATCTAGATTGCTGTTCAGAATAACAACTCTGAACAATTAGCATTGAACATCCTGTTTTTAGTAATGTCAGTTATTGGGAGGTTTAGCAATAGGCAGCAAGAGCATATTTGAATTCTGGATAAAGACATTCTGAAATGTACAAAACTCCTCTACTTACCATTGGCTTTGGAAGTGAAAGGTAGCCATACTTCTCTCCTACAAATAACATATATAACTTGAAACAAATTTTCTATATTCACATTTTAATTTTTAAAATACTATTACACAGGAATGTTAGTACATTAGTTTTTATAAATTTGTCTATTAATTACATATGATTCAGAAATAAAACTGTAATTTGATTGGTGAACATGAAGATTGTCAACAGTTGCGTCTCTAAGGTACCGATGACGGCCAGTCTCTACTTCCTCCAACAAAATGGCAGGAAGGCAATATCTCACTGACATTTACTTAGAACCAGTGGCATTCATGGTGAATTCTTTTGCAGCAGCCTGCCTCTGATGAAACCAGATTCTTTTATCAGTGCCAGTTATTGGTGCTTGCTTCCTTTTCTGCACATACCAGACAAAATCACTTACAACTAACCTCATAATGTATTGTCCCAGTTGGAGAAGAAGACAACTCTAGTGTACAAGATAGGAAGATGAAATAAAGTAAATGACAGACTCTTGGCTGGGAATTAACTCATGGCAGGAAGCACAACTACTAGCGTGTTTCCCTAAAAATAAGACCTAACCAGAAAATAAGCCCTAGCATGATTTTTAAGGATGACATCCCCTGAACATAGCCCTAATGCATCTTTTGGAGCAAAAATTAGTATAAGACTCCATCATACTTTCGAGGAGACACGGTAAGGAAAGAAGGAAATGTGTAATGCCAACTTCATCCCTGCCCTTTCGTCTTTCTGGCTTCTGGATCATACATAATCAGGTTATAATGGATGCTAGATTTTTTAAAAAGCTAGTTTGTTATATGTGGGATAAAAATTCAAGATAAGATTTGAACAGTAAATCCTTCTTGATTTCAAGGAAAGAGTGCTCAGCTGTAAGCTATTAGGTGGAACCACATAAAATCACAGATATTCAACCACTTTGAAAAACAAAAACAGCAATTTCATACAGATCCACCTAATAAAAGTAAATATAATGTAAAAACACTAAAGCATGCCTTTTCTTATAGAATGACTATTACATGAACAGGGCAAACCTGTTCATAACATATTTGAAATTTCATCTAGAACTGTGTTGTTGAATACGGAATCCACTAGCCACATGTGACAACTGACCCACTGAAACATGGCCAGTCTGAACGGAGATGTGCTGAAAGGGTGAAATACATACCGAATTTTGAAGACTTAACAAAAAGAAAAAAACGTAAAAGATGTCAACCATTTCTAAAGATTGACCATAAACTGAAATGATAATATTTTGGATATGTTGGGTTAAATAAAAATACTATTAAAATAAGTGCCACCTGTTTCTGTTTACATTTTTCCTGTGCCTCCTACAAATTTTAAATTACATATTTCTATTGGACAGCACAGATCTACAAGATGAACTGTCATTAAGTGTCAGCCTTAATGGTTCTTGGAAAGAGCTTTATGACTCCAATCATTTCTCTGTAATGTCATAATTGTAAGGGAATTTTATTCGTGGTTTTCTGGTCTCAGACTTGTGAGGGAAAAATAAAATTTTAAAGAGGAAGTGGTAATTTCCATGCCTTGTCTCCTAACCCTGATGTGAAAAGGGCCTGATTTCTCTGTGAGACGATTAATAGAAGACTGTCTTCGCGTCACTCAGAACCTCAAAATCCACCATCTGTCTTCATTCACAGTGTGAATCCTGTCCACAATGCCTCTAAAAAATGCCCTTAATAAGCTAGAGAAGAGGGCATAACTACTTAAGTATACTTAGCTTAGGTGAGCAAGCTTCTATTCGCTACCCATGTGATCCTCTGTAGTGCCCATGACCCTGAAGTGTTCGCATTTACTCTCCAAAAGGAAAAAACTGGCCGACTCCTTCAGTGCCTCTTGTTTCTCCAAGGTACAACGGAGTTAAAGAAACCAGGAGGTAAGGAGAAATAAGTGCAATAAAAAGAGAGCCTTTGCATACTCTGGTTTGCTACCATTACCTTTCACCAGTTCTTAATCACCTGGCCATTCCAATCCCTAGAGCCCACTTCTAGGTGCTTTGTTTTACTCCCTGTTCACATCCTTCAGTGACACTCAGAATACTTGACACATTTGAGGATAATTGCAAAATGGGTCATTCTTCAGATAGTTTTCCTCCAAATGCTATGCAGGCAAGGTTTCCCCTCTTTCCCCAATTCTAATATAAACCAAGTAAGTTGATAAAATGTCAAAAAAGATGAATCTGAATTATTTTATAATTTATTTTGTAGTTGTTTCTTCCATACAAATCTAATTATTGCTGTTGATTCTAAGCAGAGCAAGAATGTACTTACACAATTATGTTTAGCTATTATATCAACTTAAAGAGGTAGTAAAACACATAATTTCTGTCTCTGATGAGAACATGTTATAAACATTAGAAGTAATTGGAAAAACAGGACTATTTGGGAAAAATACACTTGGTACAGATATTTGATTTATAGAATTATTTTCAAAGCACTAAATCCTTTGTTTACTACTCCCTAAATCAACACCACAGCTCTGCCATCCCTACTTCTGAGTTTACACCTCAAGATAAATTACTTTCACAATTAAGTTCAAAAGGCCCTCTTCTCTTAGGAGGATACCAAAATGATTTCTTATGAAAACCTAATTGAGAAGGACTGCTCTCATTTTCAATGTCCAGAGCCTTTCTGCATCTCTACAGAATCAAACGAATTCCCCAAGGACATATAAGCCTCATTATTTCACTGAAGATATGCCGCACTATTCCCTATTAGAAGTTCTCATAATTAGCCTCTTTTTTGGTTCTGGGGGGCCTCTATAAAGCATGGTCAATCAGAAAAAAATTCATGCCTCGAGACCCACTTAAAATGAATCCCTAACCACTGAAGGACAGGCAGATTGTTAGCTAACCTCTGGAGTAGGACTGAAATACTCTAATCTAAACCCAGTTGTCAACCTCACACCCTCCCATACTTCTACATTCAATTAATCATCAAATCCTACCCACATTACTTGTAATATTCTTATGTCAGTCCTCGTATCTCCATTTCTACTGTCATCGCCCCATCTATGTCTGGATGGATGACTCCCTCGTTCCAGACTCCTATGCCTCCCACATAAGCTTGCATTTATCAACAGGCGTGTGCCTCTTCCTGTCCCCCCATTTCAGTGAACAGCAACCCATTCATCCCATCTGCCAAGTGATAAATCACGTGCAGAGCTGTGAAACAGGGAGACCACATACACTCTTAAAACCTGAAGCTTAGGCATATTAATTCTAAGATGGTTCAAACAGAACAAAGGAAATTCAGCTTCCTTAAAGGAGGGATACAGTCTGCACGCTCTGAGAGAAGGCTTCTTTTTGACATTTGTCTAAAATAACCTCAAATTCTAAATGCTGATACCCACTCGTTACCATTGGAAAGTGGAGGTTTTTTGTTTTTTTTTAACCTGGTTCCTTCTAATATGAAGACCATGGCCTCCCTGGAGGTTTGAGTGAAAAGACAAAAAGGCCAGCTGACAAGTATTGATTTCTGCGTTCTTTAAACAAACTCAGGAGGCCCTCCTATAAAATTTGAGTGTCTCAGGTAAGGAAGATGAGGATCTAGCTCTCAGACTGACTTCAAGAATGAGAACACTGAAGGCTCTTTCTCATTGGTTACCATGTTGTTTGCCACTTAATTGATTGGCTAAATGATACTTGCAAACATATCTGATAATTTGAGAGTCAAGATATGAAGTAAGGTGGCTAGATTACAGCAAAGGCTTTTAAGTAATGGTTATAACATAAGTTATAAGAGTAGCACAGCGAAATCAGGACCTGAAAAAGACACTCTGTCCTTCGTATGGAAAGTAGTGGGTACAAGGTAACAGGCAGGCTTATCAAAACCACTCTGACACTGGGCTCATTCCAATTCATAATGGCTGACCCAGGGTTGGACTCCTTTGCGGAAAAAGCTATTCTTGTGAGCATCATGCTAAAAGTCAGGATAAAGCAAGGCAGTACAAGAAATCAACAAACTCTAGCTCAGTTAACCCCACATAAGAATGCCTTCTGAACAGTGAGGTTCTGTACCATGTAAACAATGGGTGTCCCATTAATTGAATATAGCAGCGTTTCCCTCCTAAAAAAGGATTTCTGTTCAGCCCTAAGGAGGTTAAGGTAACCCTGGTGGTTTTTTTTTGGTTTTTTTTTCTTTTGTTTTTTTGGTAACCCTGATTTTTTTTTTTTAGGGTAAGTTACACAAACCTAAAGAAGAGATCATTTACATAATATCCAGCTTGAAAGTAAAAGAAACTACAGTGAGCATGTCATCCAAAAGTACGTATAGGATTTTCCTGTTTCAACTCTGGTCTATCCATAGTGGATGCTGGTGGCAAGAATCACCAGGAGGCCACTTCATTTCCTAAACAAGTCATTACGGCTAAGTGATCATTCTTCTTTAAAGGTGGATTAATTATATCACTTTACCTTTTAATATTTGTGAAACTTGCCTCACATAAAAACCCATGTAACTGCAAGTACTTTATCAAAGCATCAAAATATATGCCATTCAGACAAGCTATCACAGAAATCTTTAAATGTAGAAGCATGATAAACTTTTATCACACTTTATAAATTACATTATATCTACAAAGTCTACCATTCCCTGATGTTTAAGCATGTCAGCAATTATCCTAAATGGACATTTTTTAAAAATATGAAATATTTAAAGGTTCATATTCAGTATAAATAAATATGTAATTTGATGTTATTGTGACTTTAAATGCCATTTTAGTCTTAAAAACAGATGCATGCTTGACACTAACAGAAGCCATTTGAAGAGAAAAAAATATATAAGAGCACATAAATAATAGAACAGACAGTACAATGGGAAATAAACAAAATTCCAAGTTGATATTAAAATAAAAAGTAAAAACAATGCCTTCCTGTACGTTATATGGTGCTATTCTACATGTTGTAGAAATACCAATGAACTTACCCACCATAGGAAATATTCCAAGATTATGTAGTCATCAAGGAAAGACATTCCATCCAAGTGGAAGGAAAGCAATTCGAAAATCAAATAACTACATTCATTTCATTATGAAATTAGTATAATCAAACCAGATAATTACTGCATTGCAAAAGAACCTTTGTACTAAAACTAAACAACAATTTAGAAGAAATGTAAAATGATTTAATTTCAATAGGAAAACTAGAATGTCAATACTAATTCAAAGAAATCTACTATACTGCTATACAACAAATTTTACTACTTAAATACTAAAATAAAGAACAAATATTATTTTCATAATTTTTTGTGGAAGATTACTATAAAAATAACGCAGTTGGGTTATGACAAGATAAGTGACTTTGCATCTTAAGCTTGAGATTAAAAAACAAATAGACTTACTTTAAAATAATAATATATCTCAATATATGGACAATTTCTCACCTCGTCTTCCTTCAAACACATCGTTGATTTCTTTCAGCAATGTTGACATGTCACTGATTTGGGATTCCCAAGCTTCACAAAATACATCTAGGTTTTCTTTAGCAATTTTACTAGATGGATGCAATGTCAATGTTTCAGCAGCAGAAATTATCTAAAGAAACACAATATAAACAGGTGTGAATTTCAAAATCTTAGCTCTCAGAATCTCATTGGAGACCAAACTTAAGTCTATACTGTTCAAATCAACTCCACCAACAACTACGAAATAATTTCCACACATAAGCCCTATGTTGGGCAATGTGGAGATACATGGTAGAACAAAACTTACTGTTTTTTATAATCTTATCTACAGATAAATAGTAGGCATTATTGCATACCAACAGGTGGCATGTTAAGCAAAGAACTGAATAAGACAAGGGACCCACAAGGAAATCTAGGGAGAGTGGTTTGGGGTGGGGTGGGAGCATTTCTGGTGTGTTTGAGGCCAGTGTGACTGGACCAACATGAAAAAAGGGACGGTCGCTAGTGGCCACGTGATGGAGAAACATACATGGTGAGGACTGGACTTTATTCTGAGCAAGATAGGAAGTCATTGGAAAGCTTTCAGAAGACTGATATGACCAGAGCGATGCCACCTTCGAGAAAATTAGAATCAGGTGCTTTTCCAGGGTGGGCACAGTAGTGGCGGGGGTAGTAATAGCCACCCAGGCACAGGGCCTGACAAGCCGATGGCAGCTTTATTAGTAGAACAACGTTCCCTATCTTCAGGGAAGGTGGACACATAGCTTGCCAGCAGTCTACAAGCTAGATTTCAGCACTACTGCCCTCTCAATCAGGAGCCATTGTACAGTGTGCAAACTATTTGTGCCCTGGTTACAACCTAACATTTTATTTTTAATTTTTTTTTAGGCAGGCACATCTCAATGGCCCACGCGGGGATCGAACTGGCAACTTTGGTGTTACTAGGACCACGCTCTAACTAACTGAGCTAACTGGCCACCCACAACCTAACATTTTAAAAGAAATATAAAAATGATATTGCTAAAGCAGAGATATCCAGAAATAAATATAAAGTAGCTCAGAGGCATGCTCTGCTTCCTTAAATGATCCCTTTGTGAGACAGATGGCAAAGACTAGGAGTAAAAGCTGAGGCGATGAGAACAAAAAAAGCTTCTCGAGTTAGAGAAGTTGACAATAGATTCTATCACCCTGGGGGAGAAAATCTGACTTTTCCTAATATCACTGCTGCAAAAATACAGCAGCAGAGAACTGCAACCAAGAGCTGATTGCACATGGCAGGAGAGTCAAATCCTTTATTTTAGTGCTACTGAAACACATTCATAGCCCAGGCAAGTAGTATGACTCCCAGCTGGACAAGCAAATAGGAAAGCCTCGGTTTCTCCCAATAAACAGAGATTCTCTGGTTATAATAAAGTGGCCAGCAGATGATCACTGCTGGGAATCACTCATGCACAGTTGAACCTTGAGCAATGCAGGGGTTAGGGGTACCCATCTCCACACAGTCCAAAATCCATGAGTAACTACGTAGTTCCTGCTTCCATGATAAGTCTGGACCCTGTTCTCTACAGGAGAGCCTATAATCACCCCTCCAACACCCAACATGGTTCTGCTGGAGGGCACACACCACCACTGTCTATAAGCCACTTTTGCTGTTCTCAACTATTATTATAAGTCCAGGGGCTTGACACCTAATGCAATTAGGAGGAAGTCCTTCCGCTGACCATGATAAATAAAACAAGAACAACACCTGGTAAATTGTACTTGGGGGCTTAGGAAGGAAGTTCTGTCCCTCACGTTTTTCCTTAGATTAATTTGACGGGGACAGTATTCAATGGATATCGATTTTTAAAAGGCTTTGAACATTATAAAGACAAATGTAGAAAATTCTGAAAAAACTAACTCACTATTCTCCCAAACACAAGAACTTTCATTCCCATATAGCCATTTTCTTATGTGCGCATTTTATATAATAGCAATTATAGTATATATATATATATATATATATATATATATATATATACATAAACCTGTGTGCTGCTCTTATCACCTAACATTTTAACAAAACAACTTTTCAACATTGCTAATTCTAGTTATAATTATTACGTTAAGTCATTGTTTGCCGAACTTCAGGTAGTTATTTTGCTTCCAGTTGAGTCTTATCATAAGTAATGTAACAAACATCATTTCTTGTTTTGCTTTGTTTTTTGTTTTTAATCTCCTTATGTCCTTAGGAATTACTGGGTCAAAACATGCCAGTATTTTTATGGCTTGTTACATAACGATCACTTACTTTTCAAACATGTTACAACAACCTGCATTGTACAGAGTTTCATTAAAGTAGATATAAACTAGAGCATCAATTAAATGGTGCCAATGTCCAGTTTGGCAGATGATGAGATAACCCAACAGAATTATCAGCTATGTTCTAGCACACCACCAACAAAAATTCCATTATCGTCATTTCTCTTGGTAGATTTGGCCTGTAGTTATGCAGAAGCATTCACATCTTCCTTCCACATAATTTGCTATGATACTCAGAGAAGACTTAATATAGAAGGAACAAACTGCTGTTGATCATACCTGTTGACCAGTCACCTGAAATGTCTCCTCTGCGTGTATACAGGTTATTTCAAGAGGTTCTGTCCCAGATACATGTCGCAACAATCGACAGGTCTACGAAAAAACATTTCTATAGTCCAACTTTCACATTCTCATTCTTCACAATACATAGTATCACTTTATAATTAATAAAGAAAACATTAACATCTATAAAAGCAATTGTGTACATGAATGAGAAATTATAATACTATATTGGTTACCAACAGATTCTTGAGGAACAAAGCAGGAACAAACAGGGTCCGGTATATTTTTTCTAGTGTGGTCATGGCAAAGTGGTCATGGACCATTAGAACCAAGTGGTCACGGACCATTAGTATCTTTGCAAGGATCTAGTAGTACCTACACATTTAATGTATGCAGATACTTGGCTCAGAGAAGTGACTTGTTCAAGGTCTCTGAGCTAAACGACATCAATTATTACAAGCTACACTTTTTTTCTGTCAACAAAAAACCCTTTCCTTCGCGGTCAGTTAATGAACACACCTTTCACTGGAGATAACACTGGGTTAGGCAAGACTGATATGAGAGCCTATATCAGTGAAAATTATTGAAAACCTTGAGGCTTAAAACAGACAATTAGAAAAAAGTTGTCTTTTTTTCATCTTTTAAAAAGATTTGCTGCAGGATTTCCATAATTAGCAAGTTTGCTTACAGTCATACTATCTGATTTACAAACAAATCAGTATCAAAACTATTTTAAAAAGATGTATCTACAGTCATTTTAAGAATGCTCCTTAGAATTTTTCAGATATAATCAAGTAAAGGAGAGGAAGCTAGCCCACTTAGTCTGAAGGTTCCTTCTAACCATTATCTTTGAGATTTGGTGAGCAGGGTATATTGGATAATTTGAAGAAAGCTAGATGGTTCATATCTGTACATTTATACACACATGTTGGTGAGGGCATACCTTCTATATACAAAGTATACATGGGTTAAGTATACGAATATATTTCTTTTATTAGCAGATAGCTGACATTCTCAAAAAGTAGAAGGCTTAGAATACCAATTAATAACTGGAATTATAACAAAAGTGGCAGGGAAAGCACCGGTAACACATAACAGAGACTTGGGCAGAATAGGAGAGGTTCAGAGAAAGCCTATTATACTGAATGTCTTTTCTTTGTCCTTCCATATCCAACTCTCCTTCCTTCTGAAAACCACTTTTTGCCCTTGGAGACTGACCCTTGTGGCCTGCAGCTATTTTTGGCCAATAGACCAGCAGGGATGAGGAAAATAAGGGCCTTTATTCCCATGTCCTTTCCGTGCAGGGACACCTGGGGCTCTCTGTGTATACCATGTTTCCCCCAAAATAAGACTGGGTCTTATATTAATTTTTGCTCCAAAAGACTCATTAGGGCTGATGTTCAGAGGATGTCATCCTGAAAACCCATGCTAGGGCTTATTTTCTGGTTAGGTCTTACTTTCAGGGAAACACGGTAATCCTAAAATCAAAACCTCTCAAGGTAGTTCTCTGGAAGACTATACCCTTCCAGTTTCCAGTAACCACTTACTCCCCTATCAATTTGGGCTTAGGGGTGGTCCCAGCTCTGCTATCATGATCCCCAATCACTGCACTCCCATGGTTTCCTCCACACCCTGTTTGTGCAACTGTAAAGAGCTCCTTTATAAAATTATCCTAATTTGAGTGTGCCATCTCTTTCCTGCTGAGACCCAACAGCTTCAAATACAGACAAGGTCATACAGTGTGTCTCCACTGCACTGCTCCAAAATCTGATCTCTCTGAGAGAATAAGGGAAAGAAGATTAAGAAATGCATTTGTGGGTTCTGGCAATTTGGGTTGTTTTGTTTTAGATGCCAGATTTGTTATGAGAGCAAAACAGATAAACATACCTTTAAAATTCCTAAGGAGAGAAAACGCTCATGCAAGTTAACTGTATTTGCATTAGTATTTCCTGATAATAGCATAGGTATCATGAAACTGTACTTTCTTTAACAAGTACACTTATTACTCACCTCAACAAGCTGCTCTTTCTGTTCCGAGAGTTTACAGGCATATTCAGCCAAACCTTCTAACTTTCCTTCTACTCCAGTAAGTTTTAATGCTTTTAGAACCACATGATCAGCGTGGTATTTTAACAGATCTGCTGCCAGCTGAGTTGCTGTACTGTGAAGCTGCAGAAGTGGGGGGTGAAGGGCGATAAAAGAAAGACAACCAACATTCAGGTTTGGTGACCAAGCTCCCCATAATCATTTTAAACACAAAAGAGTAGCACCCTCAACACAGTTCCCCTTGACTGAAGCGAAAGTGTCAAGTTCCCTGTGGTAATAGTAGCAGTTACATAGCTTGCAAGTTCTCCCAAGGGCACAATGATAGCGACATTATTGAATCCCCTGGTTTTGACAGTAAAGCTGTTTGTGGAAGACGAACTGATCATCCTGGCAGAGTAGGCTGGTCCCTTTTTCATCCTATCAACCAGCTCTTTTCCACACAGCTTCTCTCTTACCTTAAAAGATGCTTCTGAGACTTTTAAAGTTAGTGAGGAATGGAACGCTATTAAGAGAACAGTATGCAAAGTGCTAAGAGGAAAATAAAACAGTAGTTTGTGATCATTAGTAAGTTTTTTGTCAGACTTTTGAAAAAGTATCAATGTAAGATTCAGTCAATTAGGTATTCAACAAAATTTTATTAAATATCTACATCCTGGCAGGTACTGGGACAGAAGTTGGACATATGTGATAAGTAGAACACGAACCCTTCCCTTGAGGGGTTACAATCTACCTATAATTGCTGTCAGAACTTTACTCTCTAACTCTTGGGTCACAGGAGAAATGACAGATGAAGGGTTAGGTAACAAAAACCGCAAGGTTTTATTTGACTTTGGATGGAATGGATTTTAAGCATGGCTCCTCAGACTGGATATCTCTGGGTACTATTAACTCCAACATCTTCTCCTTATCCTGCCTTTTAAAATAACGACGTGACAGTTTATTTTGAGGTTCTCCAGAAAGAGACAATTTTTAACAACACTGTCCCCAGAAAAATCTGACCTTGAATTAAGCCTATTTGAAGGAAGTAATTATTTTTTCCTGGAAGTAATCCAACGTCGATTCAAATTATAGGACTTTCTACAAAATTAACAATAGAGTAGTCCACATTCATGCAATCAAGTGGGAATAATTACAGTCAGAAACAAAGACATTAACAGCATACTTTCTTTTGGAAACTAAATGCCACGTAACAATTTTAAAAGATTTTGTTTAGCCTTAGAGAATATTAATGTCGGCCCTTTATTTTACAAACTACAAAAAAGGTCCTCAGAGACTGAGTGATTTGCCCAAGGTCACATAAATTTCACAGATTGTTTTAGACACAACTTATTAACAATCCTAAGAGAGGAAGGGCAAGTAACACGAAGTTCCTGCTCTGTGCGGTGTAGTGACAGAAGCTTTATAGACGTTATCTCCCGTAATCCTTATAAAAATGCTTCTCCTAGGTTGATGTGGTTATTCCCATTTCAAAGGTAAAGAAAATGAAGCCCATCACTAAAGGATTTTTTGCTGTAGTGATAGTCACGGTTTTAAACAATAGTTTCGTTAAAATTGAGTAGGTTGGGAAAAATGGGAAGGCTTTTTAAAAACCATAGGAAACCATATTCTTCTATGATTAACAAGATGTTAAAATGAAGGTTTCCATAGAGGTCGGTACCAAGTAAGATGTGAAACAGATCATCGTGTACATAATTTATAAAAGAAACAGCCAAAAACCAGTTTTATTCTCTTGAGCCCTTGACCCACTTCAAAAATATAAAAGAATCAAGAAATGAGAGATAAGGGAGAAGAGAGGTTTTTGTGAGGAGGATCTGTTTGGAGAGCTGATGGTGCTTACCTGCGTCCCACTTTCAGGCACACCCAAAGCAGAGGGAACAATGTGACATGGACTTGTAGTAAGGGGAGGAGCGGGGGACAACAGGAGAGCGACTGAAGAATAAACTCAAGAATCCATTTATACAATGGGATATTACGCAGCCATAAAGAAGAATGAAAGCTTACCATTTGCAACAATATGGATGGACCTAGAGAACATTATGCTAAGTGAAATAAGTCAGACAGAGAAAGACAAATACCACATGATCTCACTTACATGTGGAATCTAAAGAAAAGAATAAATAAATGAACTAATTAAAAAAAAAAAAAAATCCATGAGAAAGTCAGCTTAAAACCTCTACTGAGCCCAAAGCATATTACAAGGGCACCAGTCAGGAAGACCTCTCCGCCCCCTTCCCCCACCCTCCAACACACACACACACACACACACACACACACACACTTCCTCTCTTCTCTCCTTGTGCCACCCCGGGCAAGGTCAGTTAACAGAAACTAGAAGCGGGACAAAGGGCATGAAAAAGACACAAGAGACCGTGAAAAGGAGACAAGGCCTTTCCCCAAAAGGCCTTGGTGGGGCTGGGGGAGTGGGAGACAGGAGAGAAGCTGAACGAAAGTTGAAATGTAATGATTACTATATTGGAGTGAACATTCTCATCTTTGAACTGAGATTGTGTTTTATGACCTAGAGCAGGGATTGGCAAACTTTTTCAGTCAAAGGGCCAGAGAAAATAGTTGAGGCTTTACATCAGGCATGGTCTCTATTGCAACTACCCGACTCTGCTGTTGTAGTGAAAAAACAGCAGGCAACATGTAAGCAAATGGGAAACACTGTGTCCCCCAACACTTTCCTGCTTGCAGCTTGCAAACCCCTGACTTCAACTGACTTTCAATGACCTGAGAGTGACCGAGTAAGTCATGGGATGACTACGTTTCATTCAGGGAACCAAACGAGCATTTTTAAAAATCAACTTTATGAAGTTGTATAATTTATATACAACGAAATGTACCAAGAGTACAGTTTGATGAGCTTTGAAAAACATACATACCCATGTAAGCACCACCACAATCAATATTTACATTTCCATTAACCCAAAAAGCCCTCCCACATCCCTTTGTAGTAAACATCCTCCAACTTCTGACCCCAGGCAGCCACTGCTATTTCTGTCACTATAAATCGGTTTTGACCTTTTTAGAATTTCTTCCAAACAGATACACTGTATCTATATATCTACATCTATCTATTTGTATATATGTATATATACATATATATCTATAGATATACAGAGACACACACACACACACACATATTTTTGTGTCCAACTTCTTTCGCTCAGTGTAACATTGTGACATCCATATTGTTATCTATATCGATATCATTCCTTTATGTTGCTGAATAATAATTGGTTTACTTTTACCAAAATCCATTTATCAGTTCCCCTGTTGATGAAATTTTAGGTGGTTTCCAGTTTGGGGCTATTTTAAATAAAGCTGCATGAACATTCATGTACAAGTTTCGAGTGATGGCACTAATACAACAGTGGCTTCAAAATAACTAGTTCATGAAGCTCAAGTAGAACAATATTGAATGTCAACTATGATTAAATATATATATATATACATATATATATACACATATATATACACACACACATACATATATATGGTCACAGGATGTAAACTACAGCATAAGGAATATAGTCAATAGTATTGTAAATGGAATTGTAACAGCTATACACAATGTCAGAGGGGTAGTAGACTGAGGGGGTTATCACTTTGTGAGGGGTGTAAATGTCTAATTATTATGCTGTTTTGTATCTCTCAAACCAATATAAAAAAACTGTAAAAAAAAAAAAACTAGGTGAAAGGAAAACTTAAAATTATTTTCTGGGCATAGGGACATACTAATACCAATGCATTTCACACACATGATAAAATATGAAAATTAGCAAAGAATTAAAAGGGGCCAGATTTCAAACTATACTTACTTCTTTCTTAAGTTCATTGAGGCTGTAACTGATTTTCAGTATACTGAGTTCCAGTTCTTCAGCGACGCTTTTTGTTTTCTTGTTTTGCTAAAAATTTTAAAAAGTACATATGTAGTATTACTTCCTCTTTTGCGCCTGGTAATTCCAATTTTACTTGAACTATAAATTATAATAAATTTTTAGTATCATTCTGTGAACTATAAGAAAAATAGATCTTAAAAATTCACCTGCTTATAGTTAGAATGGAAAGTAAGATTTTAGTTATATTTTCCCACTCTAATTATAAACAGGTTAACTTCTAAAATCTAATTTTCTTTAATAATAAATTTTTATCATGTGTAAAACTAAACTATTTAATTTTCTGCCTGGGATGCCCGTCTCATCACTCTTAGCCTAGTTAAAAACTAAAATCCTATTCATCTTCAAGTCCTTACATAACTGTCTCTTTCTCAGAAAGGCCTTCTCAGATCACACAATCTAAATCAGACCGGCTTCTCACCCACTCTACTCTTTTCTCTGATCATTCTAGCATGCAATTACATATTTACTTTTATTTATTTTTTGATTGGTTGTTGTTGTTTAATGTCTATCTTCCCCACTAGGCTTTGGTAAGCTCCATGAAGGCTGGGATCACATTTATTTTGCTCACCACTGAATCCACAATACCAGGCACCGCACAGTGGGAAGCAGGAGGTTTTCAGGTCTTTGAACAAATAGATCAAAGTTTAATGTCAATATCTTTAAGAAGACTTCTTGATTTCTCTCCCTAAATAAAAATTCATCCTCCTTCTAATCCTCTCACTGCATGATCTGTATCTTCGCTTCGGACACTTCACAAAACTTTGTGTACCTGTCTCGCCCCTTCCCACATTTTTCTACATTGCAAAATGCTTGCAGGCAAATATTTTATATTCTTCTTCTTTAGATTTCCAGTGCCTGGCATATAAAAGGCACTCAGTAACAACTACTGAAATGAATGAATGAATGAACAATACATCTGGCAGGCAGAATCAGAGATCTGAGTGCTTATAAAATATGTGAAACGTGCGAATTGCAAATGTAAGTACTGATAAACTCAGATTCCCAACACAGATGAGCATTTCCTCTCGGGAACTCTTTATACTGAATGTCAGGCTTAAAATATAACACTGATGCAATCTGTATTTCAGATTAGATATCACATAGATAATTCAAACTAAACACAAAATATTGCTTTTATCCCTGACACCACGCTACTCTAGGTGAAGTGTCCCTGTCAACATGAGCATTTGCAATGTTGGGATGCCAAGAAAATAGGAGAGAAATCTGATTCATAGCCACTCTTCGTTCATAAAGTGATTCATTTACAAGGAAGTAAACAGCTGCTTTGTTCAGTATACTCTCGACCACATTCAGCCTTCTTCTTCATCTTTACTGCCAAAGCTTTTGTTCAAGACTTCCAGATTTGTTCTATCCATGCCAAAAACCATGTTAAATACTTTTTTTGACATAGCCTAGGTCTAAGAAATAAATCAACGCATCTCATGCCTCTGTCTCTCAATTTTGTAATCCAGCCTATATAAGAAATTGGGTACATACTTCCTGTGTAGTCCCACTCCCATCAGTCTGTACCACTCTTGCCCAATAACCTCCCATGTGTTAAGCATAGCAGCGGCCTGTCTAAGGCCCTTTAAGAGGCTGCCCACCAACCTTAGACCAGGAATCTGAGCAAGGGTAAAAAATCTTTCCCCTGCCAGCTGGATCTACCATTGTCTTCATTGCATCCAGGCCTCAATGAGTTTTCTAAATCGTGCCTGTAAATCAGCTGTCCTCAGAGTTAAGAATTGCATGCATCTAACTGGCTCCATTAGTAAGACTCAGCTCCCAAGAACCTCTAGGTAGGGTCTACTCCTCTGCTCTTCACTTTGAAGAAGCATTTTGGGGAGGAGTTTTCCAGAGATGAGTTTGGTGCAGGAGTGAGGACAACAGGGTGAACTAGTAATGGTGACGGTGGCACAGAATCCAGACTGACCAGGATGAGGAACAGGCCTCGAAATGTTGAGTACTGTGCGTGCTGGATGGCAAGGATGCTTTGGCCAAGTACGAGGGCAACAAGGAATGAGAGAGACATCCTGTCTCACTGGACCACATCGATATTCCTGGTGATTAGGTTACCTTCCACATTTCTCAAGACTGTAAGGAAAAGCTATTATATAAAATTGACTTTCATGAAAAGAAGTTCTTACAGCTTGACTCCACACCGATATTAGCTGCTGCAGTTCCATTCTCGCGTGAGTTGACAGTTCCAAGATGCGTTCCCGGTGCTCATGGCTGGTGTAGGCAGAATCAGTGAAGTCCTCTGTACGCTCCAAGATGGCTTCCAAAGTCACCGAAAGATTCTCTTTTGACTCAAAACAAAGATTCTCCCGAAGAGTTTCAATATTCATCTGAGAACAAAAAGGATATATATCCATATACATCACTGTTCCCACTAACCCACATGGACTGTAATTTCTAGCAGCACCCAGGAAGACACTAGCAATTTCTTTCCCTGTCTGAGGGCTCAGGGGAAATGCCCCCTCCGGTGATGACTATATTCTCCACTAGCCCAGGAGGACACCCTGTTCAGAAGCCACCAATGGCCATGCAGAGCTTCACTCCAATGGCTGTTAGTACAACATTCCTACGAGATCAGTGAACACTGCGGCAGAAAGAGCATTATCATGTAGCAACTGGTAGGAAAAAAGTGAACCAGCCTCCAGATAAAGGATCTGCATCTGAGAAAATGCCGAGGCCAAATCCTAGCAAACGTTACACCCAACTACGAACATGAATTGAGCCCGGGGGAAAGGTGTGGAGCACAGAGTGTATGGGAAGGACCGGGAAAGCCATCAAGTTTTCCTTAATGAATTCAGCACAACTCTCCTAGTCGCCTCAGTGGTCTCCCCACATTTTGTCTTATGCCCCCAACAGCAACTCCCTGAGCAAAACATCCTCTACCAACAGGCCTGTATCATCTTTCTGCAAAGCAAAGCTTCCGATATTGCCACCTCCCTCTCACTGGCTCCTCACCACCTGTAAAACCAAGCCCAAACTTCCCTTGTGCGGCAGAAAACCCTCTCGGGTCCTCTTTATATTCCTCTCTGTCTACCTCACCCTCCAAGACCCCAAACAACGTTTCACTTCAGCCATCCAGTGCTTCAGAGTTCCTTCAATACGTGATGGACACATGTGCCCTGGCGCAATCTTCCTCTCAGCTCTCTAACATACACGATCTTCTTCAACCTTTTTTAACCTCTAGCCCATGAAATACGTCACGGAAACAACTTGGGCCAAGAGGCAATAGTGGTGATGGTCATGATTGGGGTCTCAACGAGTGTGCTGAGGACAGCTTACCTTTGTTTAGCCCTTTAAAGTCCTGTCACAAATACTATTTCAAGTTAATCCTTACATATGACCCACGAACATATCAAGATTTGGCAAGGTCAAGAGGACAAAGGGGAGTGCTTGCTGCCCCGTCCCCTCCCGGCCCAAGCTGTCTCCAGTATCACTCCAGCCTGTGTAGATAGGATTTTTTTTTTTTTAAGCTAGGAAAACATCAATACAAAAGTGAGGTACGGAATTGACCATAAAGCTCTGAGAATTTGAGAATTTGAACAGAATTACGACATAAAAATAAGTCATGGTGACCACACTATTTAGGTTAGGGGTTTTGATTTTTCGCTTTAGAGAGAACACTGATATGTTTTTAAATGGTAACTTAACCGTAGTAGAGTTGCTTTTTGAAGGCCATTCGGTTTTATGGTGTTATAACACTTGTCCATATATTCATAATACCGAACACAGTAGAGTATTCCCTCTACAGATTACAATCTCCATCAGCAAAAAGGTAAGATGCCAAAAAGATAACCACTGCCGATGAGACTCAGTCTATTCACAATAGCTCCGCCCTCCAGAATGACTGACATGAAAGGGTCAGCAGCTAGAGCGGTGGGCAGCGGCCACAGGTGCTGCACTGCCCCTAGTTAACATGGCCAGAAAGGTGGCATCCAGGGGCAAAAGAGCCTGGCCCTAACCCTCCTTGTTTTCCTAACTATCCTCTGACCTCTGACAAGACATCTCCCCCCTCAGCCTTTATAAGAAGAGGGGTTTAGACAAATAATCTGTAAGATCCCTTTCAACAATAAAAACTAAAAAAAAATGGCTGGTCCTTCCTTGTAGCTTCTTTCTCCTCAGGAAGAGATTTAGGGTAGGACTGGTAACATATAAACAAACCCACGGGTGTTACAAACCCATGGGTCTTACTAAAACGTCAGGGGCTTTGGGATTATTTTGCTATACCTCAAAAATTAGGTATAATAATATTCACCTAAAAAAGGAAGTTAGAGATTCAATGAGGTAATATTTATTAAGAACAGTAGCCCTAAAAATAAATGTTCTTTCCATTACTTTCTTTGACCCTATGCTCCTACTTAGACCTTTGCACAATAAGTCAAAGTACAGTAAGATGCAAACACCACCACCCCTGTCGCAGCCCTGCGTATTGGAGAGGTGGTTACCCTTAGCGCATTAGATAACTTCCTCGGACCCTACTGTTCCCATCTGTTGTGCTAGGGGTTATGCTAGAGGATTTCCTAGAGCCCTCCTGACTCAGACACTGCTCGTACTCAGAGAGCAGCTTCACCACCTCGCTGACTTCCGATGAGAAGTTCTGCTCTAATGTGGTGGGGATTCCTGAGTCAGACTGCCTCGATCCAAAGCCCCACTCTGGCACTTCCTAGATGGCGAGTGACTTAATCTATGTTTCTCAGTCTCCCCAACAGTATAATGAGAATAATAACAGTAGTTCTTGTGAGAATTACACACACACACACACACACACACACACACACATTTAAAGTACTCAGAACAGCGTTGGCACAGAGTAAGTGCTCTATAAATGTTAGAATGCATCATTTAAAATTTTTAATTGTCATTAATACTATCACTATTACTATTACTACTGTCTCAAAATATCAACCTGATAGCACAGGGAAGAGCTGGGATTCCAGCAGAAATGACCTGCTGTCTGTCAAAATCAGTGAATGGTACAGCACTGCTCAAAAGACCTGAGTAGGAACAGCCTTCTAAACAGATGACAGGAGGCTACCACTAAATCATATAGCTAATCAGGGCCAGAGAGCTACTAGAACCCAAGACCAGTGTTCTTTGTACATGCTGCACTAAGCCAAACGTTACTGATCATTACGTTTGTACATCGTGGGGCTGCCAGATTGCTCAGTTGGCTAGAGCGCCAGCTCTAAACAACAGAGTTGCCAGTTCGATTCCCAAATGGGCCAGTGAGCTGCGCCCTCCACAACTAGACTGAAGACAATGAGCTGCCAAAGGGGCTCACGGATGGTTCAGTTGGTTAGAACGCGAGCTCTTAACAACAAGGTTGTCGGCTCAATTCCCCCACGGGATGGTGGACTGCGCCCACTGCAACTAAGATTGAAAACGGTGACTGGACTTGGAGCTGAGCTGTGCCCTCCACAGCTAGATTGAAGGACAACGACTTGGAGCTGATGAGCCCTGGAGAAACACACTGTGCCCCAATATTCCCCAATAAAAAAATTTTTTAAAAAAAGTTTGTACATCGTGGCATTGTTTTAAAGAACGATGTCTGCTTTTATGAAGCATCTATTCTAAAATATTACAGAAAACTATAGGTATCACAGAGAGCGATGGAAAGAAAAAAATCAAAATATATTCCCTTTAGTCTTACCTTGAATTCTTTAATTCCAGTGAAAATAGTGATAGATGAGATGTCAGTCTCTACATTGGGTTTGCAGTCAGTCACAATTTCAATGACCTTATCCAATGCCACTTTCATTCGGTCAAACACTCCTTCTTTGTTTTTATGGGCCGATTCACAGCTGGGATGCCTAAGACACGTCTTCAAAACAATTGAAACTTTCCATTTTAAGATGTGATCCATACGGTAACACACAAAATCTTACAGAGAACATGTCATGCTAATAAAAATGGTTCTTTACCAAAATCTCCTGGGTCCCTGGCTCACCCCGCTGCTTCTCCTCACTACAAGTGGAAGCAGGATGAGTAAAAAGCGATAGCAAGGTTAAGTGAAAAAGGCAGAGTGCGAAACTACATCTTTATACTTCAATAATAAATTTACTTAAAATTTCTGGAAAAAAAAAACCCAACTATATCTTCATCATGATTAAAAATATTTTAAAATGTTGCTTACATGTGCAAGAACTAAAAAAGAATGAGGAAAAATGAACAGATGATATATGACTGGGGATGAATCATTGACTTTGAAAAAAAATTAATGTAAATGAAAAACTAACTACTCAAGAGTCTAGATACGAGCACAGCCTCCCAAGTGGGTGCCAGTGAATTCTGTTTTCGCGGCTTCACTGACCCCAGCATAGAGGAAATATTCTGAGTAGAAAAGGCAATTCTAAACTAACTGCTCAGGAGACGTTTACTAGTTCATTCTTGAACTGCACCAATTTGCTGGCCCACTGCTGTTTGGGATGACAAGTTCTTGATGGACAACTTTGTTTAAAGTAGGATAAGGATTTGAGAGATGACTTTACAGAATAAACAAACTAAGGGCTGACTTCATACTCCACTGTTACTTAACAGATTCTAACTTGCCTAGCTTTTGCTGGAGTACATGTGCTGGCTCCCCAACGAGACTGGCAAAACCCTGCAGGCAGTGACCGTGTGGGAGAGGCCTGGGTTCGCAGCACCTGATATACCATCTTCTGCTTAGTTGCCGGCTCATAGATTAACTGCTGTTTGGAACTGGGTAGGAAAGCTAGCGTTCTTGCTAAAGAATAACGGCGATCTGGCTAGGAGAGCTGATAGTCTAATTGATCACTTTGACCTTTTTAACATAAAAACTACATAAATTAGATGCATTTAATCAAGTTCTCTAATTAATTTACAACACAGTGAAACAAAAATTTTCTTACCTTTGAAGCTGTGAGAAGCATCATTGTACACTTTTCAAGAACTGCCCTAGCTGCTGCCATTTTTGCTTTTTTCTTTTCATCTTTCAAATCCTAACAATGAAATAAAATCATTAAGCAGTGGATCATGTGAACAATCCAATTTCTTGAAAAAATCATTTACTCAATAACAATACTCAACAGTAAGTAACATTGTTAACAAAGTGACAAAGTGGAAAAAGAAAACTAAAGTTTTATAAAATGTCACCATTTCAATCTAAATACATGACCACAATACAGTGGAAAGCAACAGCTGCCCTTATTAAGGCGGCAGAGCCAGGAACTAAGACCTAGGGAAAGGCTGCCATGTGGCTCTCAGACTGGTGGCCTTCCACACCTGACATTCTCATGCCCTGTGGACATACCTCACTCTTAACCAGAAACAATCATCCTATGCTTTACTTAATTTAAAATGACTTATTTATTGAGCATCTCTGGGCTACTATTTGCTTCAGAATAGATACTTAGAAGTTAACTCTTTCAGGGATCATGTGTGATTAATTCCATCTAAGTGCTTATTCATCTCAATATGAGCTTTGTTTGTCCTAAACTCAACCAAATCGCTGCCCTGAAATGTTCTTAAGATGTTTCGTAGATATATAGTTTTCCCCAAGTAGATTATGAACTCGGAAGCAAAAAGTGTATTTTGAATTTTTTTTTCTTTTGGTTTCTCTTCTTAGAGCCCTCGATTGAATGTGTGCTATCATAGAAGGTGCCAAATATTGCTGATCAAATCTAGAACCAAACGTTCCTCATAACAATTTGCTGACTACCATCTAAATCACAGGTCAGAGGCTGGGATGCTTGGGAAGAAGATGAGCACCCAAGCCCAGTTCAAGACCCTCCCAGAGACAAAGGACCACACTCATAAGGACAAGAGCTACAAACGATTCACCAAACTATATTCCCAAGAGAACGTCTTGCCCACATGTACCAGGAGACATTTACCAGAATGCCCAAGACAGCACTGTTCATGACAGCAAAAGGGTACCCATCAGAAGAAAACTGGACACATTAATGTGCTATTGTCACATGATGGAGAACAAACCACACAGAGCTTCATAAAACATACACGAACTTTGCTGTAATGATCAGCTATGACTACAATAATGCTGTATAAGCAATCACCCCAAGTTTCCCTCCAATAGTGAAAGCAACAATCATTCATTCGCATGAATCTTTAGCCTGGCTGGGACTCGGCTGATCTCGGCTGATCTAGACTGAGCTTGGCTGGCAGCTCTGCCTGAGCTGAAGGTCTGTGGATTGGCCAGTGCTGCTCTGCTCCAAGATGGTAAGTCAGTACTTAAATTTTTAGGCCTTATAACACAACATGGCCAAGCTCAAAGTCTTGGGACAGGGATATAGTCAGCCCATGATAAGGCCATGGTGAGGGTGCTGATCTGGGCAGTGTGAAAAATTGGAGCCAGTCATCCAATTTCTCATACTTAGCTATATAATGTTGAGTGAAAAAAGCAAGTCCCAGAAGACTTTTGCTGCCCCTTTAAAGTTTAAAAATAGGCAATGTTAAACAATACATGATTTAAGAATACATGACTATGTAATAAAATAAAAATAAGCAAGAGTATAATAAACACAAAATCAATCAATCAATCAATCAATCAATCAGAGGTCAGCAAATATTTTCAAAAAAAGGCCAGATAATAAATTTTTTAGGCTTTCTGGACTATATGGTCTATGTCACAACTACTTAATTCTACCATCGTAGTGTGAAAGCTGTTGTAGACAATACATAAACAAATTAGCATGGCTGTGTTCTGAGAAAATTTTACTTATGGACACTGAAATCTGAATTACATATAATTTTCACCTGCCACATTGGTCAATCTTTTTTCATTTGTGAGTTGGGTGGAAAGCCCTTCCTTACAAATAATGAAGACCTAAAGTGTGGGAATGATTTGTCTTTTCTTTTAGTAAATTATTATAGTAGACTCGAAACTATCCCTATAATGTCACTCATTCACTTGCATCCCAATAGAGCTTCCTTTAATAGGAAAGAAAGAAACGAAGTTACATCTAGTACATGAGAAACTGCACAGGATCCAAAAGTTAATTCAGGTCACAAGGTCATATCCCAAAGGACTGTGTCCTACAGGTGACTATCATCCATCATGAGTATCTATCAAAAATAAAGGTTGAGGTCACTCACCTAGTTGACAATGCATCAAGTGTGTACGCCACACATAACACTTGTAAGCCACACATGATACTATATATTGTATGGTGATGGCCAGTGTTAGAAAAAAATGGCGTTTCAATGTATTAGAGGGCTGGTCCACAGGACAAAACAGAGGGCTCCATAAAACCCAGGTGGTCCAAGAAGCACTAAGTGAAGCACCACAATATAGTCTTCCACTTTCCAGACCAATACCCATCTTCCAACCCTAGCTACAACCAGGATAATTCATGCCCCAAACCACAGCCTATTGGAATATATCAAAGTACCTCAAGAAAAGGTCAATTATTATGTATTTAACTTGCTGACAAGATGGACTCATACACAAATACCCCAACAAGGAAAAGTCAGTCCTGGATATAATGTAGTCTCCTACCTCCCTGAACTTTGGAATTTACAGTCTGAATCGAGGAACACACCTATAAAGAACTAATATCATGGTGTAGTTTGAAAAATACAGGCTTTAGACTCAGACATAAGAGAGTTCAATCTGCTGGAAGAGTGACCATGGGAAGGATTATTATCCTCTCAGGTTCAGTTTCCTCGTGTGTGAAAGAATAAGAACAATACCCACCTTATACAGATGTCTTGAGAACTAAATTAGTTCATGGATATTAAGCACCTAACACATAGCCAATACAAATAAATAATGGCTTAGGCTATTACTATTAATCTAATGTAGAGTAGTTCTGGAAAGCTATAATAACAGAATAATACATAAATTACAGAAAGAATTATAACAGAGAGATATTAGGTTGGTGCAAAAGTAATTGTGGTTTTTGCAATTGTTTTTAACCTTTTAAACCGCAATTACTTTTGCAACAACCTAATATAACAAAATACTATAAAATATATATATATATCTTTATAGACATAGATAAATATAGATAGATAGATAGATATAGAGATATAGAGATATAGAGATACAGAGATACAGAGATATAGAGATATATATGACTCATTAATTTGTCTGAGCCCTGGTCGAAAGTCAAATGGAAAGTTTCCTAAAAGAGAAAGCACTTGAGTTGGGCCTTGAAGGCAACAGCCCCTTTCCCAGTGTGAGGTGAAGACACATTTAACTGTTATATGTGTGCAAGAAAAGTACGCATGCATTTGGAGATTTTAAAGTGTGTGACATACATACATTTTGTCTATCTCCAGTTAGATGTGCAAATTCCACCATTTCATTTCCAAATTGACTGAATATTTGCACAAACTCTTGAAAGCTATTCACTTTCTCTAGTCTTTCCATAGTCGCAAGAACCTGCAAAACAGAGAAATATTTTATTATCAGGTGTAGCTGTGAAAGAGACTGAGATGTCACGGCTGAATAGAGAGAGGAAAAAAGAGGCGTTTTAAACTCTAGGGGAAAGCTGAGAGGCAGGAGTCCGAGAAGAAGACGGGGAGGAGCTCGGAGAAGGAGAAGCGGACTCAAAGGTCAGAATCATCTAGGAGAAGATTCATTTTTAGGATAAAATTACTTGAAAATCAAAAGGCAAGAGTGAAAGAGCTGACTAAATATACAAGAGATGATTTACGCAGCACATTCTAGAGAAGGTAGGAATGGGTCGGACTAAGGTAATCAAATTTTCAGAGAACTAGGAAGAGGGTGAGGATAGAAGACAACACACAGAAGCTCTAAGGTTCTGTGAACCAGAATTGAGGGAACCCCATTCTTCCCAGGAAAGTGGAGGGAGGGTCATCTGCAGAGTGAGGAATGGAAAGGGAGGTTTGGGACTTCAAGAGCAGGAAAACACTTTGGATCCGTCAGGAACTGCCGGTGTTAAATAAATTAATTGCCCAGAACAGAGAGTACGAACCTAAAGCAGAGGGAACAGAAAATGTCATGCATTCTCTTGACATTTAGAAGTAAAGTAAATAGAAGTGAAACATATTTTCAAATGCTTTCCTCTAAAATAACAGCACTGGCTTAGTTTTAGTCAGACCGAGATCGGTAAAGAAAACACAGATATCCTGTGTTTACTTATTTTTAATGAGGATATGATGGGTGCCTGGCTCTTTAACCTGCCCTGGCAGCTCAGGAAGTCCAGGCGACTATCGGAGAGGAGGCAGATTGCCAGCTGAGCAGAACCTCCGTCTTTCAAAGAGAGGAAGGATTTTTTTCCTATTCCTCTGGCACTGCCCGACCCACCTCTCCAATTTCTCTTTCTCTTCAAAAGTACACTTCCGACTCACTCAGCACTCGCCAGGTAGTTTTGTCCCCAAACCGTGGTTGATTGTCCTCCTCCTTGTGTAGGGAATTATCCAGGGAAAGAAGCGATTACCCAAACCCTGGCTTTCTGGGTGATCGAGGAATAGCAGTACATGAACCACTGTTAAGAGTTTAAATCTATTCTCTAAGTTTTCTGATTACTGTTAATATTTAGAGAAATTTGGCAGTGTGGATAATTGGGGTTTAGGGTGATTGCATTTTTTTTCTCAAGCTTATAAACTGTTACTCTTTGATTCGGGGGGGAAAAAAAGGCACTGAGAAAATCAGTATTTTTATCAACTAGGTTTCTACTACATGCATTGTCGTGGTGTTTGGCTTTTCTTCCCAAATTTGTACACATGAAAAGCTTTCACCAATAAGCCTCAACAAATAAATGATAGTTTTCTGAGAAGAAACATTATTTGCATGGAAAAGTTTAAGCCAGACACACATCATTTCGGAATTACAGGAATAAAGAAACACCACTTTTAAGCTATACACAATTAGAGTTATAAACAATTAAAATAGACAAGCATTGCCAAATTACCTACAATTAACCTGAAAGAACACTTTTTGCACAACCCGGAAAGACCAGTATAGACACACCAGAAAGGCAAGTACCTTATTTCTCGATGTTATTATCTGCTTAATGACCACTCGGTCTGCCAGCAACAATACTTTCGTCACTGAAGAAAGGAGCAATCTTGCTGCCTTTATAACTCCTGTTTTGTCTGTAAAAATGGTGATCTGGCCATCAGATTCTGGGTGATTCAAGCTGCTTACATCTGTAAGTGCTGCAATTGTTTCCCCTAACAAGAAAGGCAAGAGAGAAAAGTGAAATTGGGAACATGACCCACTTACATTAAAATCCAGACTAATCTTGAAGGTAATGTGCCCGATGGGTAGAAATTCAGCTTTGGAGTCTTATTTCAGGAACAAGAAGCAGCTTCTTCAGGATGAGCACAAAGACTAACATATGAGGCTTTCTCTCTAATGACAACATAATAGCACATTTTTAAGAATTGTGAAACATTTTTGTCTTCACCAGGTTTGAAAACCACAGCTTTTGTTTCCAAGGACATGGCAAACTACACGATCTAAAAAGCCTCCTGCTTCACAAGATAGTAAGAGAAATCGCAGGAGCCAATAACCTACAAAGAACCTGTAAGAAGAGCAGCTGCCAGGTTTTGGCCAGGGTTGGGAGAAGGAAGGAGGATGTGTGTGTGTGTGTGGCGGGGGTGGGGGGGGGAGGACAGGGGGAGGGGGGTGTCACTGCCTATCTCCACAACCTTAAGGGGTTCGGGTTTTTATGGACACCCAGGGAGAGAAGACAAAGCTTTGGGCCCCAATAGGAGGCATCCTTAGTGAAAAGGGGCCTAGAAGAATCATTTACAGGCACCTGGAAACAATAAGCAAGTTTGTCTGTTTGTCAGCTTGGGTTCTGGATGGGAAAACAAAACGAAAGAAAAGTATCCCTCCAGAGAATTCAAACCACAGGCAGCCCTTCACTCAGGCTTACTGTTTGAATTTACACTTATTATATGCCCAGCATGAACCATTCTACCAAATGAACTCCCAACCATCTATCAAAAGTCTCTTCTTCACTGTTGCTATGAAAACATGCTGACCTCTGTAACGGCAATTATCAATAGTTAAAACAATACAAGTATTTGTTCCTCTCAAGAATGAAACCAAGCTGTAATTTTTTCTAAACCTTACTTTTAACATAACAAGATATAAAAAACAAAGTTTTAATCATCTTGCAAAGTTCAAGATAATTTTTTAAGTCCTAAAACAACCTGAGTGCATAGTGGATTGATTTTCTCACACAAGCCCCCTTGTCAATACTACTGACACCCAATAATGTATGAGCCCATGGGCTAAGGATCTTGAGAAAAGTGTCTGGATTTTACTGGGCAGAGGACAGGGTGTGACGTAATAAAAATCAAGATTGGGGAGATCGGCCTGATGGAAGCATATAAAATAGACCTGAAAGGGGAAACTTAAAGTCAGGCTACTAATCAGACAGCAATTTCAATTGTGGGTGTGAAGTGGGAAGGCTCTTACTAGGAGGGTGGTCATGGGAATATAAAAAAAGATGATTTGGGAGCTACTGAGAAAATATAAAATTAGTACATAGCTGAACTGTGTGATAAGAAGGGAAAGGGGGAAAAATGGCTTCCAGGCTGTGAAACTAAGTCAATTGAATGAAATCAGAAGGGCATGAGAAGGGAGATGATAAATTTTGTTTCAGACAACAGAAATTTGAAACGACTCAGAAAAACCCAAGTGATTTAAAAAAAAAACAACAACAACCCAATGATATGGATTGATTAGCTATCATGGCAACAGCTAAAGTTCTACTAATGGATGAAGTCTGTAGAAGCCAGCCTCCAAGACGGCTCCCAGGGATGCGTACCTCCTGGGATTTACATCTTTGTGTTTGCCCCGCCCACGTCATACCAGGTTTGGTAGAGCAAAAGTGATGGCATGTCATTCCCAAGACTAGGTTCTTAAAGACACTGAGCTAGCCATTTTGGTTGCTCTCTCTCTCTCTGGGGGAAGACATCTATCGTGTTGTATGCAGTCGTTGCTATAGAGAGGCATACATGAGGAGAAACTGAGGCCTCTGGCCAACCATCAACAAAGAAGTGAAGCCTGTCAACAACCTTGAGAAGGAGCTCGAAAGCAGATTGTACAGGCCAGTCAAGCCTTCAGGCAACTGCAGGCCTATCCTTTACCTTGAGTGTAACCTCATGAGAGACACAGAGCCAGAACCAGCCGTAAGCCACTTCCTGATTCCTGACCCTCAGAAACTATGTGACGTAATAAATGTTTGTAGTGGGGTGGCCGGATGGCTCAGTTGGTTAGAGCATGAGCTCTTAACAACAAGGTTGCCAGTTCGAGTCCCACATGGGCCAGTGAGCTGCGCCCTCCACAATTAGACTGAAAACAACGAATTGACTTGGAGCTGAGCTGTGCCCTCCACAACTAGATTGAAAAACAATGACTTGAATGAAAACATTTCTGTTCCCTAATATTCCCCAATAAAAATTTTTTTTTAAATGTTTGTAGTGTAAATTGCTTAGTTTGGCTTAATTTGTTACACAGCAATAGGTAACGAATACAAAGTTTATGTGGCAAAATATACAGAGAAAAAGGAGGTTAGAATTAAACCTTAGTACCTACCAAAAGGGCAGAAAAAAAAGTATCTGTTTGCATTCAATCAGTAATAGCTGAAAGGATAAAAATGGTTATTTTTGTACCTCTGCAAGTGTTACTTTTTCCTGTAGTTCTCAATCACCAAAAATATTACATATGAGTCTGCACATATGGCATTATTTAACTTTTCCTTTTAGTGACAAAACCCCAAGCATTTAACTTATAAAGTACATAGGATGGTAACATTTGGTCTGCTCCATCAACATGGTCAAATGCTTCCTTAACATTATAAAGTTGTTCAAAGTGTAGACTGTTCAGAAATCAGTTCCCCGAAAAAGTCACAAAGCTGTCTTATAGCTTCTTGGTTGTCATTTTCAACTGAAGTGTGACTAGCGACTGTTGCAGCTAGTGCAGAAACCCAAAGTCAGTCAAACACAAATACTTATTGTGCTCCCATATAAAATATAAAACTTGACTAGTAGCCAAGTAAAAAGTAAAAACTCAACACAAGAGTTTAACACAGGAAAAGAAAATTAAAAAAAAAAAAAGACAACAAATATTTATTGAGTATTTTCTATGTACCAAATGCATACATGCATTAGATCACAACACTTCTATAAATACTAACATTACCCCCATTTTATAGATGAGAAAAACTAAGGTTTTTAAGAAGTTTAGTAGCTTACCCAATATCCCACTGCTAGCAAGTGGAAGAATTGGGACTAAAATCCAGGCAGCCTGACTCTAAAGCCTTGTTCTTTATACTTTATATTATTTCCCTCAAATGAATACTAAATGTCCAGAGGAGAAAATGATTGCTATGGGCTGAGTGGGCGAGAAACATTTGAAGAGTGATGTTAAGTCTTAAATTTGCACATCTTAAGAGAAAATCGGGCTTCCATATTATACAACTGCAGGAGAGTCGCCTGAAATACATTTTCGTTCTCTTACCTGAGTGACTGTAAGAGGCAGTTCTCAAGATGAGAAAGGACACTTCGAATGAGAAGAGACAGTATGTGGAACCCATGACATCGGATGGCTTCCAAAGACGCCTCCTGTAAGAGGCTGCCTTGGCTTATGGTACTTGCAAAGCACCACAGTCTCCTGGGGTCGGGGTACCATGTCCTCGTTTCTCACCCTGCACTAAGCCAGTGACGTGCTACAAAGCCAGTAAGGGAAGTAGCACTCAGGATGCCCTTTTGTTAACAAAACAAAACAAAACACTACTCTTGCTTTAATTAAGGGTTGCTAAAAAAACAACACAGTAATATGAAGAACATCTCTGCATTTTCTATTGAATTGTCCATTGCATTATGTAACATCTTTTGTATAAGTGCCCACACAATAATTTAAGAAAAAAAGAGTCACTCTCCTCTTGACAAGCTGGTTTGTTTCCTTTCAACAAACAATGAGCATTATATAACCCTTTCTCTCCTACATTTTTGTCTTGCCTTACGGGAAGTACAAAGATACATTTCATGCTTAGAGTAACAGGATTGGCTCAAGTTTCTAGTATATTTATTTTCATCTCCTATTTAAAATAGGTTTATTGAGCATATATCTTTTACTGTGAGCTATTTCAAATCCTTTTTAAAATGTAGGCAAAATACAAATGATGAAAAGAATAAGGGCATCATCCCAGCTCTCTACATAAAATCTGTTCTCTATCCCAGTGAATGGCTAGAAACCTGAGTCAATCCAGAATCCTCCCATTCCTTTAATCAATAACCACGTTCTGTCGATTTAACTGCCTTAATGGGTATTTTATGTCCTCTTCCTGCTCTTTATATCACTAGGACACTGCCTTGGTTTAGCTGGTGTATTGTAAACGCTTCCATAACTCATCTCCCTGACTTCCGTCGCAACACTCTCTCTCCATCAACCCTCATTTGTTCATTTCCTCCATATTACCAAACAGCTTTCCAACACAAAATATACGTCTTTCATCTGGCTCAAAATCCCTCAATCTATTATCTGTAGACTAATACCCGAAGTCATTCATATAACAGGTCGGACCACGTCTCATCGGGTTGGCTTCTCCATATTTACTTGGCCTTATCTCACCCACTCCCTTCCCACATGGTGACTCTCCAGAAACACCTCCTCCTGCAGGATTGCCCATCACAGTATATAGCACCATCATTGACCCAGTTGTTCACACTCCAGACCTTGGAGTTATCCATGATTCTTCTCTCCATCACATCCCACATCCAAACTATCAGAAAATCCTATCAGCTCCACCGTGATAATATAACCAAATGCAATTTCTTTCCACCACCTCAAATGCTTTCGACTGGTCTAAATCACCATCATCTGTCACCTGAACCACTGCGACAGCCTCCTAACTGGTCTCCCTGACGTCACCCTCATACCTCCGAAAACCTATTTTCCATACAGGAGCCACCAGTCATTCTTTTAAAATATAACTGAGATCATGTCACCACCCTGCACAATACCTTCCACTAGCCCCCCAATTACACTTAGAACACAATCCAAAGCTCCTATCTTTGCCGAGAAGGCCATACCTGCTCTTCTCTTTGCCAGGAATGCCCTTCTCCCAGATATCCACATACCTGAGCCCTCATTTCATTGCAATCTGTGCTCCAATGTTACTTCCTTAGAGGGACTTCCTGACCCCCTGTCTCAGTAGTTCTCAATTGGGAGCCATGCTGACCCTTCAAAGGACATTTGGCAACGTCTGGAGACATTTTCGGTTGTCACAGTAGGGCAAGAGGGCATCTACTGGCATCTAACAGGTAGAAGCGAGGGATTCTGCTAAACACTCTACAATGCATTCCCTAACAAAGAATTGTCATCAATTATGGAGCCCAACATGCTAACTGCATCTGCCTTCTCTAAACTATACCTCCATTGGTCTCCCAACTTTTACTCTGCTTTGTCATTTTCTTCCTAACGACCACTACCTGCCGTTATATATCTTTGTTCATTTGTTTGTGGTCTCACTCACTAGGCAGACGTATGTCTCCCTTACTAGAGTATTAGCTCCATGAGGGCAGGATTTTGACTTATTTGTACACGCCTATATCCCTACGGCTTAGAAGACTGCCTGGCATATAGCCAGCATTCAGTAAATGTTTACTGAAAGGATAAATGGATAAATGATACTTCAACAAAGCTGAACTATTTGTATCCACCAAACACCCCAGGTTCTCTTAGGGTTTTGTGCCACCAGCTATAGAAAATTGTGGAACATCATGAAATTTGAAGTCACTTCGGTTTGGCTGCTGTAGAGTACAGGTGCATGCTAATTTTTATTCCCATTTCCTACATGGTAACAGTAAGCTAATATACTCCTGGAAAGTGGAGTCCATGCCTCACTCTCCTCTTATCTCTCGCATTGACTCTGTATCTCTCACATTTCAATGGCTGATGGCAAAAGTGGTCGTCTACTATCCTGCCCAGTGAAAGAGTTCAATGTTTCAGATTTAGGACTTGAGCGATGAGAAGTTCAATATTCGTAGAAGCTAATCCAAGCTTGTAGTGTCCCAGGTAGTTGTAATCATAGGGCTAAAGCACAGTACACATCTTCACTCAAAATAAGACAATAATTTGCCATCATATCCAAAGCAATCAAATTGGTCTATATAGGCTTCGATATCAATATCCACATACCTGCTTGTTTCGCTTCAATACAGGCAATATTTATTTCTTCTTTCAAATCCCAATTTTCATTGGCTATCGCTTCCCCTACTTTAACAAATCTTCCAACTGCCAAGTTGACGGCTTGTCCTACACGCTGAATTGCTTGCAGAGTTTTATCAGACTTTTTGGTATTATCTTTATGATTAATAAGTGTGGTGATCTAAAAATAAAAGAGAAAAGCAACTTGTTTAAATTTAATCCCAATAAGTTTTTTATTTTTATTTTTTTTTAAAGCTGTATCACAAAGACCAAGGGAATTAAGCCTGGCATACTGGGCTTGTCTAATAGACTAAATTGATAGTTTAACACTTCAATCCAGAGGCAACCAGCAAAGCTTCCTGCATCTCCCCAGGACAGTGGTTCCATAATAACCATTCCCAGTTTACCCAAGAACAGCTACCTGGTTCCAGAACCCTGCCAGAGAACTGTACCAATCTTAAAGACAGGAGAAAAGTAGGAGACAAGGGATTAATACAGTCAAATAATCCACAGAAAACCAAAGCACGTCAGGTCTAGTTTCCTCTACCATGACTTGAGCTGCGACGAGGGGAGACACAGCATCTTCTTTACCTTGCTTCCCACTCCATTGCCTAGCACAAGCACACAGCGTGTACTAAATGGTGTATGCACCATACCTGTGTACTGAATCAACTAGATACTGAGCTTGACCATTATAAGCTAGGTTGTATACTTCGCTAAGTTTTGTTGTAGCCTCAAAGTAAATGAGATATCAAGAGTTTGAACACTTGGTTCCAGGCCCTGGAAATAAAATACAAAAAGTGACAAGTTAAGCCGGTTGAAACAAATATAAATCCCCCAAAGTGTCCCACAAAATTAACACATGAACTTTGCTGACATATAAAAATATTTCAAGAATGTTACATGAAAACTATAGATCCTAAATAGTACATGTCCATTGAGCATGATTTTGAAATGACTTCTATAACTGTATTCACAAAGACCAGAATACAGAATTAAAAGAGGAAAGGAATCACTGTTTGAACAACTACAATGTATCAAGTACGTTCTATGTTATGGTATTAATAGTTTAGAAAGGCCTGCGTTTGAGCCTTGGCTCAAAGGACCTAGGGAAATTTATTGAATCTCTCTAAATTTCCTCATCTATAATATTTTTTTCAAATTTTGAATATTTCCTAGATGCCAGATCCTAAGGATACATCAGTAAACAAGACCAACACAATCCTGCCCCCATTTGGTTAACTGTCTAGTAGAAAAACAATAATTCAATCATACAAAATATACTTGTTGCACACCTATCGTATGCCAGGTAAAATTCTAAGCAACGATGAAATGAACAAAAGAGGCCCATGTGCTCATGGAATTTACACCCTAGTGTGGGGGGAGGCACATAATCACATAAACAGGTAAACAAAAAATATTAATATAAATGTTATGCAAACTATTAAAACAGGATAATGTAATCAAATGTATCTGTGTAGCTACGAGATTAGCTGATCTACCTTCATGAGAAAATGATATTTAAGCTGAAATGTAAATGATATCAAGTAGCCAGGCTGGCAAACACATAATGGAATAAAGCATTCTAGGGAGAAGAAATAATTGTTTAAAAAGTGGGGAGGGGGACATATGGAATGAGGTAAGACCAGATGTGGTTAAAGAATAGTGGGCAAGACGGCAAGTATAAAACAAATATCCAACAGGTAGGCACGGACCAGCCATGTAAGGCTGTGAATTGGAATAAAGAGTTCGTATTTTATTCGGAGTGTGAGAGGAGGCCACTGAATGGTGAAATAACCTCTGTAGTGGTTTTTACATGTGTCCAGTACTTCTTTGATATTTCTCCTTTCAAGAGGTGGAGACTTATTTCTCTCCCCTTAAGGATGGGCTGAACTTAGTGACTCACTTCTAATGAACAAAATAAAGGGGAAACAATGGTATTCTGTTCAAGTAGGTCATCAAACACATTGTGACTTCCATCTCACACACTCTCTCTGGGATCAATTGCTGTGGGAGAAAACCTGCTACCATATTGTGACAGACACGTTAGCAGTCCTATGGAAGAGTCCCAAATGGTAAGAAACTGAGGCCTCTGGCCAAAAGAAACGGAAGAGTTGAGGCCTCCTACCAATGGCGAAATGAGTGAACTTGGGAACAGATTCTCCAGCCTAACTCATGCATTTGGATTACTATGGCCCCAGCCAACATCTTGATTACAATCTCATGAAACCTTAATTTAGAACCACCAGATAAACTATTCCAGAATTCTTGACCCAAAGAAACCGTAAGACGATAAATGTTTACTGTCCTAAGGCACTACATTTCGGGTAACTTGTTACACATCAATAGATAACTAGTACATATTTGGTACCTGGAACTGGGGCAATGCTGTAACAAAACCTAAAATATGGGATTGGCTTTCAAATTGGGCAGTGGAAGTTGAACGAACTTTGAGGAGTTACTAAAAGCAAAAAGAGTTCTGAAGAAACTTTGCAGAAGCATGATGACCATGGAGGCTATGGGTGAAGGCTTAAAGGAAAGTAAGAAAAATCTTTTTGGAAACTGGAGAAAAGGGGATCCTTGTTACGTACTGGCAGAAAATCATCCTCAGTAATGTGGAAATTAGAAAATACACCTAATGAAATGGGTGATCTAGTTAAGGAGATTTCAAGGCAGATTTTGAAGGTGCTACCTGGTTTCTTCTTGCTTCTAGTAAAATGGAATAGGAGGGGCAAATGCTAAAGGAAACACTATTAAATAAAAAGAAGCCAGGAATGACTAGATTTGAAAATCACTAGCTTCTCTAGATGGCAAGTGATGCTAAAGTTAACAATGGCTTCCAGGCAAAAATAAAGTCCAGGGAACTGTCAGGAAAGCAAGGCCTAAAGATGAACTAATAGTGTGACTATAAAATGTTAAGATTTTAGAAGGATTCAAACTGGTGTTCCACAGATCCATTCAGTGAAACAGGTCTCCTAAGAAACTTAAAGGTTATCCCTCAAGAATTCCAGCAGAAGCCCAAATTAGAGAAAGGCATATCATAAAGAGACTTGTGGGTATGGTTTGTCTAATGGAGTGAGGCCAATAAGATTCACAAGAGACCCATAAAACTTTTAAGGTAATTATATTGGCAGAAACACCACCAGCTTGGACTAAAAGAGACAGATAAGTATAAAGTGAAAAGAAGCTTTTGTACCCCCAAACTTCCACAAAGGCAGGGAGCAAGCTGAGCAACTATGAAGCTGCAAACATGGGCTACCTTCTATGAAAAAGGATGACTCACAGGGCAGTACTAGGAGCCATGAAGAATTATTCCCAGTCCTTGAGTCTTAACCAAGGAACTGCTAACCTTGTCTGGCTGGATTTCAGAACGCTAGGAACCAGTGGCTCCTCTTTTCTCCATTTTCAAACAGAAGTATACAGCATACTTCACTTTCGAACAGAAGTATGTAGGTTATCCTATGCCTCTACCTTCACGGGTTTGGGGTGGGGGTTCTTTTTGTTTAAAAAAAACAACAGTGTCTATAGTGGTTATCCTATGCCTGTCCTACCACTGTAAGTTGGGTGTCTGGGAAGCAGGTAACTTGTCTCTTTAGTTTACAGGACTTCAAATCATAAAGAATTATAGTCAAGGAACTATACTTAAGGAACAAGAGCCTCACCTGAATCATTTTTAGATGCCAACATCTTGGATTTCCAGCTAATGCCATAAAAGGATGAGAGTTTAGAGAGGGTTGGAGGGCGGGGTTGTTTGCAGGTGAGAAGAATGCAAACAACTTGTGGTCAGAGGGTGGAGTGTGGTAGTTTTCAAATTTTCACAAATTCTTTGCTATTTCTCCCTTCGACAGGTGGAGTCTTATTTCCCTCTTCTCAAGTATTGGCTGAACTTATAACTCATAGAATAAAGCAGAAGTGACGGTATGCTACTTTTGAGGACAGATCAAAAAGACACTCCAGCTTCCATCTTACTCTCTGTCTCTCTCTGAGATGATTCACTGTAAGGGAAGCCAGTGCCATGTCGTGAAGACAACTGACCAGCCTGATGCACAGGCTGACAGGACCAGGACCCGAGGCCTCTAAGCAACAGCCAGATGGATCTGAGGCCTCCTGCCAACAGACACCAAGGGGTCTAGAACCAGCCAGGTAAACCACTCCCAAATTTCTGACACAAAGAAATCAAGATGATACATGCTTGTAGTTTTAAACCATAATTTGGGGGATAATTTATTTTGCAGCAGTAAATAACTAACACAAACCCAAACATATGTTTTTTTAAAAGAACAATCTCTTCTGGGGGAAAAGAAGATTGCTAACATGGCAAAAGTAGACCGATTAGGAAGCAGTTGCATAGCCCAGGTAAAAGATGATGTTGGGTTGAAACAAGGTGACGATAGTCAAGATGGAGGAAAATGGACGAATTCAGGAATGTCCTAAATATATATGACTTGCTGGATGGATTAGGTTGGTGCTGTGAAAGACGACCTCCAAATTTGTGGCATGAGAAATGGGGTGCATTGCCATAACATTAACATCTCTACGTGGCAGGCACAAAAAAGCATTTTGCATGAATAACTTAATTTAATCCTCACAATCTTAGACGTAGACGCTACTTTTTCCCCTGTTTACAGATAATGAAACTGACATTAAAGGAATGCCTGTTTAAGGTCACACAGCTATTAAGTGGTGAAGCCAAGATTCAGAGTCAGATAATCTGACTCTGAGGCCATACTTTTTTCCCCAGCATATAAAACTGACATACGACATTGTGAAAGTCTGTGTACGTGACGATGTGATACATGTATATACTGCAAATGCTTCCACATATATTCCAGCCTATACATTACAAATTGTTACCACAGTAGGGTTAGTTAACACCTCCATCAAATGATTTTTTTTTATCTCCTCTCTTAGCGAGCATATAATACAGTACTGTTAACTATAGTCACTATGTTGTACATGAGATTCCCCAGAACTTACTCATCTTATAACTGGAAATTTATCCCCTTTGATTTATCTCCACATTTTCCCTAGCACCCAGCCCGTGGCAACCACCAACTCTACACTCTTTTTTTGTGAGTTTGGCTTTTCTGGTTGCCACAAATAAGTGAGATCATACGGCATTTGCCTTTTCTGTCTGACATTTCACTTAGCGTACTGCCCTCAAGGTCCATCCACGTTGTCGCAAATGGCAGGATTTCTTTCTTTTTCATGGCTAAATCATATTCCATTGTATATTTATACCACATTTTCTTTATCCATTCATCCAAAGAGGGGCACTTAAGTTGTTCTCATATCTTGGCTATTGTGAATAATGCTGCAATAAACATAGGAGTACAGATCTCTTCAAAATCCTGATTTTGTGTGTTTTTTTAATATATACTCAGAAGTGGGATTACTGGATCATATTTCAGCTCTATTTTTAATTTTTTTGAGGAATCTCCGTACTGTTTCGCATAGTTGGTTGTACCAATTTACATTCCTACCATAAGTGCACAAGGGAGTCCTACATTCTCGCCAACACACATCTTTCTGATAATAGCCTATTCTAACAGGTGTGAAGTGATATCTTTTTGTGGTTTCAATTTGCATTTCCCTGATGATTAGTGACGTTGAGCATATTTTCATATATCTGTTGGCCATTATATGTCTTCTTTAAAAAATATGTATTCAGTGCCTCTGCCCACTTTTAAATCAGATTGGGGTTTTTTCTATTGAGTAGTATGAGGAGTTCCTTACATATTTTGGATATTAACCCCTTATTAGATAGCTGGTTTGCAAATATTTCCTCCTATTCTGTAGGTTATCTTTTCATTCTGCTGATTGTTTATTTTATCTTGCTGTGCAGAAGCTTTATAGTTTGATGTTATCCCATTTGTTCATTTTTGCTTTTGTTACTTGTGCTTTTGGTGTCAAATCAAAAAATCATTGCTAAGACCAATGTCAAGGAGATTTTTTTTCCTGTTTGTTCTATGACCTTTAGTTTCAGGTGTTACATTTAATCCATTTAAGTGAATTATTGTGAGTGGTGTAAGAGAGGGAGGGATCCAGTTTCATTTTTTTGCATGTGATTATCCGGTTTTCCCAACACCATTTATTGAAGAAACTGTCCTTTCCCCACTGAGTATTCGTGGCTCCCCTGCCAAAATTAGTTGACCATATACGTGCAGGTTTATTTCTGAGCTCTCAATTCTGTTCCATTGGATTATGTGGCTGTTTTTATGCCAGTACAATATTGTTTTAATTACTGTAGCTTTGCAACATAGTTTTAAATCAGGAAGTGTGATACCTCCAGCTTTGTTCTTCTTTCTCAGAATTGCTCTGTCTAGTTGTGATCTTTTGTGATTTGATACAAATTTTAGGATTGTTTTTCTTTCTGTGAAAAATGCCATTGGTATTTTGATGGAGATTGCATTGAGTCTATAGATGTAATATGGACATTTTAATTATAGTAATTCTTCTGATCCATGAACATGAACTATATTTTCATTTATTTGGATCTTCTCCAATTTCTTTCATCAAAGTCCTAGAGTTTTCAGTGTAAAGTGTACAGATCTTTCACCTCCTTGGTTAAATTTATTCTTAAGTATTTTATTATCTTTGATGCTATTGTAAATAGGATTGTTTTATTTCTTTTTCAGTTATTTTATTGTTAGCATAAACACGATTTCTGTATATTGATTTTTTAAATTAAATGTATTGAAGTAACATTGGATTAATAACATTACGAGGTCTGACAATTAAGTTTGTGATCTTGTTGCAACGATGTTGCTAACCTTTTTGGTATCAGAGGGATTATTCATTATGAATATGTACCAACTGGACAAACAGTTAGCCAAGTTTACTATTCGGACGTGCTCAAAAGGCTGGGTGAAAAAGACGAACTGAACTTTTCACCAACAATTCATGGCTCTTGCATCACAACAATGCACCAGCTCACAGCACTGTCTGTGAGGGAGTTTTTAGCCAATAAACAAATAACTGTATTGGAACACCCTCCCTACTCACCTGATCTGGCCCCCAATGACTTCTTTCTTTACCCGAAGTAAAATATTTCAAGGAAATATTGAAAGGAAGACATTTTGATGACATTCAGGACATCAAGTGTAATACGACGACAGCTCTGATGGCCATTCCAGAAAGAGTTCCAAAATTGCTTTGAAGGGTGGACTAGGAGCTGGTGTGGGTGCATAACTTCCCAAGGAGACTACTTCGAAGGTGACTGTAGTGATATTCAGCAATGAGGTATGTAGCAATTTTTCTAGGATGAGTTCGCGAACTTAATTGTCTGAACTCGTATGTAAATTTCGTGTACAACTTTATAATTCAGTATCTGTACATTCTATTGCATGCTCACAACCAAAAGTAATTTCCTTCCATCACCATAGCAGCCAAGAAGAATCTTCAAGCAGGGGATGACATGCTACCTTTTCTTTTTAATTTATTTTTAATTATGGTTGATTGCCTGTTGATTTCCTTAAATTTTACTGAATTTGTTTATTAGTCCTACCAGTTTTTTAGTGGAGTCTTTAGGATTTTCTCTATATAAGGTCATGTCATCTGCAAACAGAAACAATTTTACTACTTCCTTTCCAGCTTGGATGCCTTTTATTCCTTTTTATTGCCTTAACACTCTGGCTAAGACTTCCAGTACTGTGTTGAATAGGTGTAGTGAGAATGGGTACCCTTGTTCTGTTTCTGATCTTAGAAGAAAATCTTCCAACATTTCACCATTGAGAATGATGCTAGCTATGGGCTTATCAAAAATGGCCTTTATAATGCTGAGGTATGTCCTTGCTATACCAATTTGTTGAGAGTTTTCATCATGAAAAGATGTTGAATTTTGTCAAATGCTCTTTCTGCATCTATTGTTGATGATCATATGATTTTGTTTCTTTCATTCTATTAATGTGCTGTATCATATTTCTTGATTTGCATATATTGAACCATCCTTGTATCCCAGAGTGAATCCTACTTGACCGTGGTGTATGATCCTTTTAAGGTGCTAGTGGATTTGATTTGCTAGTATTTTGTTGATAATTTCTGCTATATTCATTAGGGATATTGGCCTGCAGTCCTCTTTCCTTGTAGGGTCCTTATTGGTTTTGGTATCAGGGCAATGCTGCCAAACCATACTTTTAAATACTACCCACAATGCCTCACAAAATTCCAATGGAACAGGTGTTACTATCATTCACTTTACAAATGAGAAAAATTGGACATAATGGAGATTATGAGAATTAGGATTTAACCAGATAGTTTGACTCCAGAGCCTAGCCTCTTAACCCCGTAGCCCTATTGCCTTCTCTGCCTTATGATATTTATAAGAGGATTAAATGAAATGATCCAAATATTATATTTAACACAGTACCCAGTTTATGCTAAGCACTCAAATGTGTATTATAATCAGCTCTCTTATTTAATCCTTAGGTATTATTCAAGATAAGAAAATTGATAAAGGGGCCAAAAACATACAATGGAGGAAAAAAACCCTCTTCAATAAATGGTGCTGAGAAAATTGGAAAGCCACATGCAAAAGTATGAAACTAGACTGTTATCTGTCGCCATATACCAAAATGAACTCAAAATGGATCAAAGAGTTAAATATAAGACCTGAAACAATAAACTGCATAGAAGAGAGAATAGGTACTAAATTTACAGACCTTGGGTTCAAAGAGGATTTTATGAATTTAACCTCAAAGGCAAGGGAAGTAAAAGCAAAAATAAATGAATGGGACCAAATCAAATGAAAAAGCTTCTGCACAGCAAAACAAACCATCAACAAAACAAAGAGGCAATCTACTGAATGGGAGGAGATATTTGCAAACAATGCCTTCAATAAGGGGCTAATATCCGAAATATGTAAACAACTCGTACAATTCAACAACAAAAAATCCAATTAAAAAATGGGCAGAGGACCTGAACAGACACCTCTCCCAAGAAGACATAAAAAGGACAAACAGATGTATGAAAAAATGCTCAACTTCACTAGCTATTAGGAAAACACAAAGCCACAATAAGATATCACTTCACACCTGTTAGAATGGCTGTCATCAACAAGACAATGGCAAGTGTTGGAGAGGCTAAGGAGAAAAAAGAACCCTCATATACCATGGGTGGGAATGTAAATTGGTGCAGCTGCTATGGAAAACAGTATGGAGGTTCCTCAAAAAATTAAGAATACAATTACCATATGACCCAGCAATCCCTCTCTTGGGTATCTACCCAAAAAATCTTAAAACATTTACCGTAAATATATATGTACCCCTATGTTTATCACAGCATTATTTACAGAGGCCAAAACATGGAAACAACCAAAGTGTCCTTCAATAGGTGATTGGATAAAGAAGATGTGGTACATATACACAATGGAATACTACTCGACCATAAGATAAGATGAAATACTGCCATTTGCAACAACTTTGATGGATCTTGAGATTATTATGTTACGCAAAATAAGTCAGACAGAAAAAGTTGAAAACCAAATGATTTCTCTTATATGTGGGATATAAAACTGAAAGCAACAAAGGAACAAGACAAACAAAGAAACAAAACTCACAGATACAGACAACAGTTTAGTGGTTACCAGAGGGTAAGGGAGGATTAGAAGAGGGGAAAAAGGATCAATATACAGTGATGGAAGGAGAACTGACTCTGGGTGATGAACATGCAATGCAATATATACAGATGATGTATTATAGAAATGTACACTTGAAACCTATATAATTTTACTAACCAGTGTCACCCCAATAAACTTAATTTAAAAAAAGAAAATGAACATTGACACTGAGTGAAATTATGTACTGGCTCACACTGCTAAGAAGCAGCCTAGATTAGAATGTGAACACAGGTTTATCTTACACCAAAGCCCACCAAGTAGTATTATATTATACTATATTATATTATATTATATTATATTATATTATATTATATTATATTATATTATATTATATTATATTATATTATATTATATTATATTATACCTGGTCCTATATTATAGTAAAATAAGACCAGGTCTTATATTATAGTAAAATAAGACTGGGTCTTAATTTTTGCTCCAAAAGATGCCTTACAACTGATTGTCCGACTAGGTCTTATTTTTGGGGAAGCATGGTATTTCCCTCCTTTACAGATGAAGGACCTAAAATTTGGAGAGATTAAGAATGTGGGGACAGAGTCTCATAGAGCAGTTTCCAGGCTCTCGGCCTCGCGTGGAGAGGTGCTGGCTCAGGTGGTGAATGACCACCGACTTTGATTGGTTGGCCATCAGCTGTAACCAGTTAGCCAATTGACTACTGATATAACTGCCGGGACTGCATTGATTGGTTGGTTGGTTGGCAGGCAGAAGAAGTGAATGGCAGACTGCTTGCTGATCTTGCGGATACTATTGTGTGTGTCTCACCCAGTTGCCAGCAAGAAAATAGTGGTATGACTCCCCTATCTATGGCTCCATTGTTCCTTTTTGGCCTCACCATATCCTGCATTCTTATGTGGGGAGCAGGACCAGAGACTCCACATGGCACTCTGCATGACAAAGAATTTGCCCTTGGGCGGCCGGATGGCTCAGTTGGTTAGAGCGAGAGCTCTCAACAATAAGTTTGCCGATTCCATTCCCACATGGGCTGGTGGGCTGCGCCCGCTGCAACTAAAATTGAAAACGGAGACTGGACTTGGAGCTGAGCTGTGCCCTCCACAACTGACTTGGAACTGATGGGCCCTGGAGAAACACACTGTTCCCCAATAAAAAAATTTTTTTTAAATAAAATAATTTGCCCAAGGTCACAAAGCCAGTAAGTTGCCTACATGCTTCATCACTATGCTTCCTCTTTCCTGCCAGGATTGTATCGAGGATGAAGGGAATGACAGCTGGTGAAAGTGCCTTGTAAATTATAATGTGCCCAATAATATTCTAGCAATTTTTCTACAAAATAGGAGGCATATTATACTGGGAGTCACAGCATGGAGTTGCCCTGACACTAGAGTCCGGAGAATGCCTGAAAGAACCGGAAAAGAGAGCAGAAAAGGCATCCCATGGGGAAGAAATAGAATCTGATATACCGAAGAACTCTGTTGTGGAATAAAAGAAGAACTAGGGCTTACTTGATACCCTCTAACAAAGGGTGTCAAGAAGTACCAAACCCTAACAAAGTATACCCTTGCAGTCAAGAGCACGATCTCTCGTGTCACTTTGCCTGGGTTTCAGTTCTGGCTCTGCCATGTGGCAAGTTATCTAACATTTCTGTGACTCGGTGTTCTCACCTGTAAAATCAAGAATAGTACCTATCTCATAAGGCCATTGTGGGGACTAAATTAGTAAATGTAGGTAAAGTACTTAGAATAGTGTCCACTATATAGTAAACACTATATACCGTGTTTCCGAGAAAATAAGACCTAGCTGGACCATCAGCTCTAATGTGTCTTTTGGAGCAAAAATTAATATAAGACCCGGTCTTATTTTACTATAATATAAGACTGGGTATAATATAATTATAATATATAATATAACATTATTATAATATATATATAATATAATTATAATATATATAATTATAATATAACATTATATTATATAATACTGGGTCTTATATTAATTTTGCTCCAAAAGACACATTGGAGCTGATGATCCAGCCAGGTCCTATTTTTGGGGAAACATGGTAATTGTTAGAGATTAACAATGTTATGCTTCAAGAATCTCATGTTTGTGATGTTATTCTTATTTTCTAGAGTAATTAACAGTAATCTCTTGATTGAAATGAAGTTTTTTAGTTTAATTACTTATTCTGTGGGGAGGCAAGAAAATAAGTGAAGACCATCAAGAAGAAAAAAAATGGTGGCACCCCAGACAAAAGAATAAAGACCGTGTTAATCCCCTGGGACCTGAACAATAAGGGAGCCAGCCCAGGAAAGAGATGTTCCTCTCTGGGCTTAACTCAAGTAGAAGCAAAAGGGGGCACATACTAAACTTGACAAGCTCAGGAGGCCCTCCAAAGACTGAAAGTAACCACATAGGGTGGTGTGAAGGTAAAAATTCCTACCCAAAGTCGGGTCATGGTGGGTAGTCACGTCTAGACCTATAGCTTCCTTAACAAAGGGCAACCTTTACGTTTGAAATTGTCTATCGTCTTTGTGCATCTAATACACCTTTGAAAAATCAGAGTAATCTTTTCTAGGCCCCTCAAAGGCACAACTGCCAGAGCACGAGACCACATTGTTATCTTGTTGCACACATACCATCTCTATCCTCTGTAAATGTTAACTATCCTCTACCCACCAATGTAAAAGGAGTACGTGTCTCTATGTTTTGCTTTTTATCCAATCTCAGAGATTTCCCTGCTGTGCTTTCTCCTGCCTCCCTAACCTACCATCAGTGGATTTCCTCCTTAGGTCTCCTCCTTTGATTCTAATATATAACATAATCTGCAAAACTGCCACTCTCCAGGGCATTTTCTCAATCCGTTGAGATTTTTCTTCCTGGCAATTGTCATCAGTTTGGCTCAAATAAACTCTTATAAGACTTTTTCTTGGGCTGGGTGTTCTTTTGTTGACACTCAACAATTAGTAGATATAAATTATCTACTAATAATTTATCTACTAATAATAACAATTAGTAGATATAAATTATCTACTAATAATTTATAGCTATTAATTAATTTATATCACTTAGTAGATATAAAAATCCTAATCAGCTATAGAAACCAATATGGAAGAAAACACCAAGTCATGGGAGGTGCTTCAACAGGCAGAAACAAGGGGCAGTTGCACTTCCTTTATACACCATTTTGTTTGAATTTCGTGTTTTACCTTTGCAATTAAAAACTCACATACGAGTAAGTATATTCACATACACAACTCGGCAAAGAGGAACTCATGTACTGTGTTCGTCTCCAGTTTAGTGAGACAAGAATCCTGAAAAGCTGCCAAGACAGTGCAGAGAAATGGGAAGACGAGGTGAGCTATCTCAGAATAAATGTAAAGGGTCTGTACAATGATGAATGAAGTAAATCCGTCGTAGACAGGAAGATGAGTGGGTGGTGGAATAACATTCCACATCAGGGTGGAGCTGTGTGGCAAATCTCCCTCTTCCCTCCCTTGGATAAAAACAGTATAAGACTGCAAGTGGGAGTTTTGACAGGAAGAATAAAGTGATTATTAAAGAAGGTGGGGGAGTTGTTCTGCACAAAGTATGTTTGGGACTCAGCCCAGAGCTTTTCAAAAAATTGTCTGGATTCAAAAATATAGAACAAATGAGTGTATATAACGTACAGTTTAAAGAAATGAAAGGAAGACATAGGTACCCACCACCAAGCTGAAGAGAACTTTGCCAGTACCTCTGGCAAGCCCTGTGCCCTGCGGGACACTCCCCTTTTTCATCACCCCCTCCCCTCCCCAGAAGAAACCACTGTCCTCACTTTGTGCTCATCATTCCCTTAATATAACCATTGCTCATGTTATATCCCTAAATGATACATGGTTTTGTTTTGCCTGGTTTTGAACCTTTAATTTATTTTTCGCTCAACATGATGGTTGTGAGATTCATCTATACTGATAATTACATCCACGGTTCATTCATGTCACTGCTGTATGGTATCTCATTGTACGAACATAGCACAATTTATTGAAACATCCTACTGTTAAAAGACATTGGGTAGTGCCCAGTTTGAGGCCATTAGAAGTAAAGCAACGATCAAAATTCCAATCCATGTCTCTAACACACATGCAGGAGTTTCTCTAGGGGTGTGGATTTAGGAGTGGAATGCTGGGCCATAGGTAATACCCACCTTCTATTTTAACAGTTTGCATCAAACTGTTTTCCAAAGTGGTTGTACCACTGACATTTCCATCACCTCCACATTCCTAACATTTGTTCTCACTGTGCTTTTAACTTTTACTTCACTGATTTCTAACGAAGCTGAACGTCTTTTCACATACCTTTTCGACATGTTTCCTCTCCCGCAAGAGGACTATTTTACCAATTTTTAATGTGTACTCTTAGTTTTGATTCGTTAGACTCCTTTATTTATTCTGGGTACGTACTACAATCCATGTGTTGGTTCTTTGTGCTGCAATTACATTAGCCCACTTTATGCCTTATCCTTTCAATCTTGATGGAGTCAAATCTGTCAAATTCTGCTTGGAGTTCGTACTTTTGGTGTACTAAGAAATCCTTTCCCGCCATCAGGAGCTGAAGATAGTGCCCTATTTTTTGCCCTAATAGTGTTGTAAGTTTTCAGTTTCACATTGACGTTCCTAACCATCTGAAATTTATTTTTGTATATTGTGTGACAGTGAACTAGTTTCATGTGTTTCTACTTAGATAACTAATTGTCCCAGACCCATTTAAAAAAAAAAAAAAAAAGTTCTTCCTTTCCTCACTGACCAGCAGTGCCAATTCTGTGACTTACCAAGTTTCCATATATATATAGGGATCTGTTTCTAGTTCTCCATTCTGTTTCACTAGCATATTTGCCCACCTCTATTCTAATGCCCACATTGTCTTAATTACTATAGCTTTATAATAAGTTTTGAAATCTGGTAGAGTAAGTCTACCAACCATGTTTCTCTCCTGACTATTCTTGGCTCTTTAGTCTGTCATACAAATTTTAGAATTACCTTTATCAAACTCTACTTTTAAAAATCCTGCTTTCATTGGACTTGTGTTAAATTTATAGATCAATAGGGAAAATGGACGTGCCTATAATATCAATTCATCTTACCATGAATACAAGACTTCTCTCTCATTTATTTAGACGTACTTTGGCTTTCCATAAAATTTTAAAATTTTCTCCACAACATTTGACATCTCTTGTTATACATATATTCCTAGGAACCTCATTTTTATTCTAACCAGTAGTGTCTTACAATTAACTTTTCTGCTTGTTATTAATGTAGAGAAATGCAGTTGACTTCAGTATCCTACAATCAGTGAACTTACTAACGCTCCTAATTTTTATAATTTATTTGTAAACTCTTGAGTTTTCTATGTAGATAATTATACCACAATAAGAGTCTTAATTTCTCCTTTCCTATCTTTCCACTTTCACTTCTCCCTGTCTTGTTGCACTGGTTACGATTTCCAGTACAGTGTGGAATAGAAGATGTGACAGCAGGCATCCTTGTTTCTGGTTTTAAAGGAGATGTTTGTTTTCAATGTGACTTGCTGCCGTGATGTTAACTGTAGGTTTTCTGTAGATGTACTGTATCAGGTTAAGGAAGTTTTCTCCTGTGACTAGTTTGCTAACTGCTATTTATCATGATTCGAAGTTGAATTTAATTGAACGATTTTTCTGTACCTATTAGCAAGAAAATACATATTTCGAATGCAGAAAATTGTATACATGTGTCTAATATTGAGTCAACCTTGCATTCCTAGAATAAAGCCCGTAGTACCCATAGATGTTTACTTGGAGAGTCAGAAGAGGTTAGATGGTATTAGAGCAGAAACAACCTGATTAAAATTCAGTCAACTGTACGTACAGTGCCAGTCCTATTTGCTCACCTCAAGACCCTGTCTCCTCGATGGCATCCTTCCGACTTCTCCAGGCCTTCTCTGAGCTTTTAGAGAACATCTCATGTTCATTTGACACTGGGCATGTGCTATTATTCTATCCATGTCCTGACTCCCAACTAGAATACAAGTCCCTCCAAGAGCAGCAATTAGTCAGCACACAACTGCTTTCTTAAAATGCTTTAAATAATCTTGTGGATAAGAGGGTGAAGCATGACTTGAATAATAATGCAGCATCCTCAGAAAAAGTGACTACTGAATACGAGTTTCTAGAAAGCTGCAGTTTTAATCCACTGACATTCACTGAAACTTAAAAAAAGCATTCTTAATTGTACTCCACACTTTCCTGCTTTGTTAACAGTATTCCGGCCATGCTACATTTTTCGACTTGAAGCATAATTTAACTTGTTGAGTACAGTCAATCATTAGAAATATCAACTATGGTATTGTGCTAAAGATATTGGCTGTGGGTACATAACGAGTGGGATGCAGAACCTCAGCTATAGCCTTGAATGAGTCATTAACAGGGAAGGAAAAAGAACTGGCATTTTCCCCCTTTGGCATTGACCTCTAGTTAACTCAGCAGCGATTCACACATTCCTCCTCCACTCCCTACTCTCTCCAGCCTGTTTCACCCCAGAATTACACAACAGAGCTGTAGGACTGATACATTTTTAGCAGTGGCACTGTGAAAAATTATCATTTCTCCAGATTACAACCTGCCAGCTTGTTTTTCCATTGTGGACTCTCTTCTCTGTACCTCCTACAAGCTGACCTCTTCACTGCTTCCAATCTCTAGAAAGGACACAGCACATGGTGCAACTAAGCGCATATAATCTGTAGCCAGGTTGCCTGCGTTCAAATCCCAGTTTGACATTTATAGCTGAAAGTGCCATGACAAGTTATTTAACCTCACTGCTCCTCAGTATTCTCATCTATGTAATGAGAATAAACATCTATCTACCTCATAGGACTGTTACGAGAACTAAATGAGTTAATATTTATAAAGGGCTTAGAACATGGCCTGGTGCACAATGTTAAACATATGAATACTGTCAAGTTGAACTCCACCATGCTCTGATCTTTGTGGCTCTTAAAACTACTCCAGGGCCGGCCCGGTCGGTGGCTCAGGCGGTTGGAGCTCCGTCCTCCTAACTCCAAAGGCTGCCAGTTCGATTCCCACATGGGCCAGTGGGCTCTTAACCACAAGGTTGCCAGTTCAATTCCTCGAGTCCCGCAAGGGATGGTGGGCTCCGCTCCTGCAACTAAGATTGAACACGGCACCTTGAGCTGAGCTGCCTCCCGGATGGCTCAGTTGTTGGTTGGAGCGCGGGCTCTCAACCACAAGGCTGCTGGTTCAACTCCCATAAGGGATGGTGGGCTGAGCCCCTGCAACTAGCAACGGCAACTGGACCTGGAGCTTAGCTGCACCCTCCACAACTAAGACTGAAAAGAACAACAACTTGAAGCTGAACAGAACCCTCCACAACTAAGATTGAAAGGACAACAACTTGACTTAGAGAAAACTCCTGGAAGTGCACACTGTTCCCCAATAAAGTCCTGTTCCCCTTCCCCAATAAAATCTTAAAAAAAAAACTACTCCAGTAGTTTGGGTTGTAGTTGTATTGGTGGTGAAGGTGGTATTCCTTTGGGGGAGGCGGCACAGTGCATACATTACCAACTGATCCTAGCCCTCTTTCCCACTGGTCAGGGCCTCTGTCAGCCATGCAAGGGAAGGGGGAGGGGGCTAGTCAGATGTTTTCATTCACTATTCTGTTAGCCAGTCTAAAATGAGCACATGTGAAGAAAATGGAAAACGGAGCTGTTTATTTAATTGAGCATAACAGGAATCTAGGGACATGTGTGACTACTATTTTCAAATATTTGCAGGGCTGGGATGGAGAATAGACAGCATTTAAAATTGTTTGGACCAGCTCCGGGATCCCTATCACTGAACATGTTTAAGCAAGGGACCGGTGACCAGGTGTCGCGGACGCTGTAAGGAAGAATTTTTTAATTTAGAATCAGATAACCTTTAAGATTCCTTCTACCTCTAAAATCTGGGCAAAGTGTGAGTCATGAAGGCTTTGCCATCTAGTCGTGAGTCACACATCGCCAACGCTCCTCAAGGCACAAGATTCTTCCCTCCCTACAGTGAGCGCTTGGCACAGAACAACAGATCTAGGTGAGGAATTCCAGCCCTCGGGCTGTGTATAAGCCGCCTCACCGTAACAGAAACTTTTCTAAAACTGCGCGCGTCAATTAGCTGATTGCAGACTTCTGGTACGACCAACCACTACAATAAAGCATATATCCCACATGAGATTTGGCAAAAGGATGTGCGTCCGGATTAACTATCAGACCGTCCTTCACTTCCCTCTTCCCAGGCGGGACAAAAGCCGACAGACGTGAGCAGGCAGGTTAAGGGGAAGGGGCAGCGTGGCCCGGGGTGAAGGGGAGACTGGCGAGCCGACACACACACGCATGGAAAGGCACAAAGGCCTCCGGGAGAGCACGCTGGACTTGGAGGCCAGTAGGAATGCCCCAGCCAGAGTGGCCACCAGTGTGGCTTTGGGCTGGGGATGCAAACGTGTGCCCGCAGTGGGTTAAAGGAGCGGCAACTAGCAGGGCCAGCGAGGGCCCCGCAGGGATCCTCTCTGCCCGAGGGGAGCTAGGCTTGGCGGCCCACCAGCGGTGGGGGCTTCGCGGGCCGGGGCCGCCGGAACTGCAGCCCCAAGGCGGGTGCTATGGGGCAGGCCGGGCAGCGCACCTGCCGGTGGGGCACTCAGGTCTCCAACGGGGCTCCCCGCCCCGCAGCCTCCCTTGCAGCTCAGCCCACTCGGCCTCGCCGCCGAATTTCGGAGGGTCCCGACTCTCTCCGCCTCCGCCTCCGCCAGTCCCCAAGCCCAGACAGGCGGTCCGGCCCCGAAGTCGCAGTACCAGTGCGGAATGTGGGGCAGCGGCTGCCTCCGGCCCGGGCCCAGCCGCGCGAGCAGCCACCGCCATCGCGGTCCAAGGGAGACAAGGGGCCGGGCTGGGCGCTACTTTACCTGAGAAACCAGCGGGAGCAGCGTCTGCTCCACCGAGCGCGTTTTGATCTCGAGTCCCGAGTCCAAGGCGAAGCCGGACGACCCCGAGCCTTGCACTGCGCCGGCGCCACCGATGCCGGCGGGGCCCGGAGAGGAGGCCATGGCCGTCCGCAGGTCGCGCAGCCCAGACGCCAGGCCACTGCGGGCCCGCCGCCTGCCAGCCAGCCCGCCTGCAGCGCGATGCACCCGCGCCTCCCGAGGCCCCGCCCCCAACCCGGCCCGCCTCCGGGATAGCCCCACCCCCGGCCTGCTCGGCAGCAGCCGAGCCCCGCCTCCGGAACAGCCCCGCCTGTGCCACGCCCCCACACGTTTTTGTCCAGGGTCCACCTTGCAGGCTGCCCCCTAACCAGGGCCTCGCCCGGTCTCCCTCTCCCGCCGCTCCTGGGAACACTCTTCTGTGGACCTCACACGCGTCTCACCCCACTAGAACATAGAAGACACCTGAGGGCTTCCCGCCTCCACGTGGCCTCTTACCGCGACAAGGACACCGTCTCCGGCAAAGCTTCCAGTCCTTCTGATATGTGACTCGTCCTAACTCCTATTCCCGCGAAAATTTCTGGAAGCTGCGCTAGGAGTTGAAACTAACTGGTAGAACAGAACCAGAGTCAGGTCTGTAGGGAGGGGATTTTACCCAGCGACAGGAATTCTACCTGTAATAGTCTCTCTGGGGTCCCAGTTTCCTCCACGCTGCTCCTTTTCTGACTGCATCTTTCTCACAAACACTTTGAACTGGACTGAAGAGGAAATATTTGGTAATGTAATTAAGGAGTCTCTAGGTACTCAGCAAGAAGATAGTGACTTGGGTATCTTTCAGGCTACTGTTTAGAATTACTCCTGAAAAGGAAATTAAAGAGCGTATGGAAAAGCTTCACCTACTGTTCAATACTGTTAACTTTTTAAAACTGCTTTTCAAAATTACTTTTCCCCTATTGCCTACTACAGAAGAGTTTAACAGATCTGTTCAGTTACTGAAAAGATCATTCTTGGGTGTACACTTCTGACTAAATTCACTTAAGAGTAAGGCTAAAAGACGGAACCCCTGCATGACTGGGATGGAAGGGAGAGCTGAACACTTCTTACCCTAAGGATTCCAGGAGCAAAGACAAAAGGAGGTTGTCAGAAAGTACACACTTTCTTAAGGGGTCTAGGCTTAAGCAATAGACTGAGAAGCATGAAGAAATATTTTGTAAACTAGCACATATGGTATCTGCCAATGAGACACTATTAGAGTAGAAAAGACTCTGAGGCTGGCTAGTGCAGCCTTACACCTTGGCCAGAATAATTTCTCCATCCATAATGTCAGATTGATGAGTTGCAGACCGCCAACTCAAGGTGTCAGCACGCTCTTTTCCGAGAAGTGTTGAAATGTGGTTCACGGTACTTCCGCTATGGGGTCAGTTCCACCTGCCAGTGCTGCACGGATAGCTTTGGTATTGAGTACAGCCATAGCTTAAGCTTGTTTTGTTCATTCAAAATATGCCAGTTCCTTTCTACAACTTTTTTCCCCTCTGATTATTACTTCCCAGCCGCCCACCTCACCATTTCCTTTTCTACCACAAGGCCACCTTATCCTGTGCACTGAGGGCCCCAGCTTCAGCCTGGGACCCTTTCACTTTGTTAAGGTGAAAGCCCAGCATTCACTCCCAAAACACATCTTCCCTTATGTAAGTTGCCCATATTTCATAAACATTCAGTGTAGGCACTGGAGCCAAAGGGAAAGATGTAGGGCCTAGCAGACAGATGGTTACATCTGTAAAAGTCTGACTTCACTCAAGACCAAATTTCTCAGCAGAAATTAGACTAAAGTGACCACCTGATTCATTCAACACAAGTCATTTTATTTCAAAATATAAATATTTTACATTTACAAAGAAGTTACATCAGGAGGTTGTCAAAGCAAGTTAAAGCTAAGAAACAACATTTGTGTGAGAATAAAGATGTATTATTGTATTTGAATAATCTTTTTTACTTTCAAACCATCTCTACTTTGCCTAAGAATGCAGAGATCATACATTTTCCAAAATTACATAAGCAATCACAACAATATATCCAATCTTGGTTTCAAAATCAAATGGTACTTGAAATACACTCCAGTCCTCTAAACAAGTGGCACTGCAAAGGACAAAAGAAGGGTTTTCTTTGGGATAGCTATAATAGGAGTTACACTTTCTGGGTCACTGCAATAACAAAGAAATAGTGTTGATAATAAACCAAAATGATGTTACTTGAAGATTTGTATCCATACCTTTCATTGTAAAATATAAAGCTGGAAGAAAAAATAAGAAACCTGGTGTAGAGTAAATAACTCTGGACTTGGAGTCAGAAATTCTGAAACTGAATTCTGGCTCCATTATTTTGTGGTATAAAGTTAAGGGGAAAAACATCACAAAAAAACTTTCTGAGGCCTCCAGTGCCTCTGATAATATTGGACACCTGCCTATCTCACAGGGTTGTTACGAAAGCAGTCTGAAAACTATAAAGTGCCATACAAAAGCGTTATTAAAATGTAATATCAACTATCCTCATTGTATCTGCACATTAATTGATCCTTGAAAAACTTTGACAACTAAACACAAATACTGATTTTACACACCATAGGTGGAAAAGAATCTCTATACTTTGAGTATAGCTCTGAACAGCAATTATGTTTTCTTTCTAATATCTCACTAAACTTTGAGATTTATTACAGTTACATGGTACGATGGTAGCAAATTGACCGTTCAGAATTTCCATTAAGGATGTCTTCTAAAACAGCTGTAAACTTACTTGAGAGCCATGTTTCCCAAAGGACCAGTGGCACTTTGAGATGCTCTAAGAAAATGAGATGGGGACGCAGTTTAAGGTCGAATAAGTCTAAGTAAAACATAGTCTGCTCTCCTCTTATGCTAAAGAAAGAAAATAAACTCAGCGTGCCTCAATTTTAATTGACCATGGCGTCCCCTCCCCCACACACACGTTTGTTCTCTTATAACCTCTAATAACAACCCTTTGAACTATGGCTATAAGGAACGTATTTTCCCAAAAGCTACTCATCTACGAGGAAAAGGGAAGTAAAGTAGAAAAACGGACTGAGAAAAAAGAAGTATATGCTATTCTGAATTGTGACTAACTGGCTCTCTGTTAAAAAAGCCACTTTAACCTGTGGGTTTCTCTAGAAAATGACAGAATCACCTAATTACATAAGGCCCATTCTAGCACAGAATTTCTATGACTCTAGTAGACAGATAGTTTAAAAATGATTAAGAGAACTGTAAATCAAGTCTATCAAAAAATAACTGCTCAGTGGTTTCAGATAGTATGCATACTTTTCGAAGGTCCTCTAAAATGTAATAAAATGAATATATTTTGATGGCAAAATATGTAAAGGCAAGAAATTAATAAAAACAAAAGTACTTGTTCTGAACTGGCACTAGCATTTGGAAGTATGTTGTCAGAGGCTATTTGCACTGTGAAATGCCTACTGTAGTACTCTTGTAAGGGTCTCGGAAGACCCTTAGAGGAGACTACAGGGCAGGACCAGAACATGGGAAGTTCTGACGGGGTTTTTCCTTATAAAGCTGAGGTTGAAAGCTCCAAATCGCTCACCAAAATTACTTTGCTCTCATCTAACCCTTCATGGCCTGAATTTCAGAGTATTTCTTGCCCAGCAGTGACACATCCTGAAGCGCTAAATACAACGGAAGTGACAACTAATGGTATTAGGAAGTCCTGAAGGGTCACAATCTGTTCATGTTAAGACCAAGGTCAGCTGCAGGACCTCATCTGCAAGCCCTGTAGCAGCCCTTTTTAACTGGAATGAACAGCTGCTATTTCCAAAGGCTACTGGTTTTTGTAAATACAGTATCTCCATAACACTTCTCGGGTGTCCTCCCACTCACTGTCCAGCGTCAATCTACACCAGTCTCACTCTGCCAACTAACCACCTCCAATGGAAGAGGGCGGTAGGATTCCTTGCAAACTGACAAATAAATAAGACTGGTATCTAAGGCAGTGTGACAGAGATTACATCCAGGAACAGAGGGTGTGACAGGTATTTCGGAACTGAAGCAGGACTTATATGACATGGAAAGAGGAGCACATCTGTGTGGAGAGCTTTTATCTTCTCCACCCATTCCCCCATTCGGTTTACAACTGAGTAGTGAATGTGAAGTCAAAACTAATCTTTTAATAAAGCTGTAAAATGCAAGACACTGTGAGAGGATTTCTGTCCTCAGTTTTGACTGAAGCTACTTCTTCATCGATCCATTTTCTGTTCCTAGTGAAACTTCCTCTTTCTGGGTCAAATACTAATTAACAATCTGAGGGTGGGTCATCTTTGAGACCTGAGCTTCGGGCTCCTACCTTTTCATACCACTTGATCTCTATGCCCTGTGGAAATTCTGTAAAACCTCACTGGATCTGAGGGGGCATGTTTCTGAGGGGTCGAGCTGGTCGGCCTTCCCAGGCTTTATGCAGTTGGCTGGAGCACCGGGGCAAGTGCAGGTTTCCTAACAAGACTGTGGGAACATATCTGTTCCTGATATTTCAGGATGATGTTACATCACTGCTAATTTTGGCAGCTCGAAACTATTCTTAGGGCTCAGCATTTCCCCTCTAAGAACCTGGTGTTCATACTAATAATTATAACCAGCAACAGCCATTCATTAGCTCAAGTTCAGGTTTTTGCAACCACTTTAAACAGCTAAAAGCATTTTGGAAGAACAGTTTGTATATGCACCCTAGCTCATTGTATGTAATGTTTGCCTCTTATGAATACGTGCTAATTACAGCTATAAACTTACTAGTATACAAGTAATAAAAACTAACCTGATTTCTTTTTTAACCCTTTTAATGCAAAAGTTTTCAATGTAGCAATACACATGATCTGGCTAAGATTTAAGGTAAGAGAAGGCCTTCTTAGGAGTTAACCCCTACAGCACCCTGTATAGTGCCTGGCATGGAACCCAGAGTTTGGCAAACTGTCAACAAATGTTTCACTGAATGAATGATTAAACAACCGACTGAAGAATGAGTTACTTAACGGCCAAATGTAACACTGAGTATTATATCAAATTATAATTGTTGAAGGATTCCTAGTCAAAATGAGAAATCTGCATGTAATCTACTGTATAAACAGTCAAAGACCTCATGGGAGCCTCTCTTCTAGGTGGAGTTTTTAAGTAATATCACAATAAATTTAAGCTAATTATCACTAACTATGCTTCTTAGTGAGGAGGTGTTTTAGAAAAATGATTTCCACTTTTGTTTTCCAAAAAGGTGATCTTTGATACTTAAGAATGCTTTCTCCTCCATATTCCCCTGGCGGCAGAGAACAAGCCGGGTGGTTGTTCTATACAGTGGAAAAGGCAGAAAGCTAAGAGCTGAGTTCTAGTCACAGCCCTGCCATTAACTGTAGAACAAGTCCAAGGACACCTATTCTCTCTCATAGCACTGAGACAACTGCGTAAGATAGAAGGAACACAACAGTATGGCAGAGTTCACAGATTTACGGAGACAGAAGATTTGAGGTCAAATCTTACTAAACTTTCTGACTTTTGAGTTGGTCACTTTGCTGAAACTTAGCTTCCCCATCTAGGGGAAACTGTTATAAAACAATATAAAGCAAAATGAAAGATGATGGGAAGTGGTTGTGAAATAATATGCACAACAAGACTTTGCAAAATGTAAAGCATTATGCTGGTTATTGTGACATCTGACACATTTTAAAAGTCACAATTTAATTCAAAATGCATTCATTGAGAATCTTATGTGCAAGGCACTGTGCTAAGTGATGGGGAAATACTCCACAAATATAAAATTCTACTGCCGATAAGTAATTAAGTGGCAGAATTCCAAAAAGTGAAATGGACACGTTTAACACATGAGAGTACTGCTGCACCTGAGATTTTTGACTTAAAACATTTGGAAAGAAAAAAATCACAACATGAATTCTATCATATTGTTACCATCAATAGCAGCTTCATAAGTACTGAACTTCAGTGTGGTTGGCCAAGTTTTAGACATTTGGCAACAGTGTAGTGGGGGAGGGAGGGAGGAGAAAAAAGGGGAGGAAGAGCTTCAGTCTGTCTGTGTCTCCTATGGCTGCAACATACAACTATCTGAACTTCAAATAAGCCACCTCACTCTTGTGCTAAGGATTCAGTCTTTCTTAGGGAGGACCATACCTTGTGGGAGAACAGTAGAAAACTCATTTTTCCTGCCCAAGCAACTATATATTCAAAAGTGAAAGCCCTTTTCATTGAAAAGTGACTGTCATCGAAAAGTTTTAAGAACAGATGTCTTAAAACAGGAGAAAATTACATTGCATACACTGTTAACAGCAGGTAGTTTAGGGCTCTTAATAACTTTATAAATACATGTTGTAATAATATAGATAAGCAAAGTGGAAAATTTTCAAGCTATGGCACCAGTGTATAAACTGAAACTTTTCAAGCCATCTTAAAACAGTTAATTAAGTGAGCAAACCACATTTCTGAGCTCTAAAGCTGTGCTTTAAAATGCAAAGCAGCCCACAGCCAGCTCTCTCTTGTCCATGTATTCTGTACTGAAGGCCGGGAGGTTTCTGCTGCTTTTCCTGGGCTCTGCTTCTAGGCACAGCTGAATGGACAGGAGGCCACAGCTGAGCTGAACTCACTGAACTCACAGTCAAGGTTGAACTTCCTGGAGAAATCACTACAGTGGAAGCCACGTCAGTCTATTGAAGATTTCAGATCATCAGAAACGTCACGGAAAGTCCTATAAGAAGAAAAGATAAAATGATTAGTTTTGCTTTTGGAAACGGGGGGGGGGGGGGGGGGGGCGCGGAGAGGGGGGAGCTCAGGGGAAATAAAACCACAGACGTGAAAATAAGAAAGAGAGAGAGAAAGAGAAGGGAGGGAAACAGCATCTAACCAGTAATTAATTGCCATAGAATAATATTTTTATAATCTGAGAGCCTTGATGAGGTTATATACTCATTATTTTTTCTTAACATTATATTTTCACTGAGTATCGTTGCAAAGTCTGCCAGTTATCTCACATTCTTTAGTAACAAGAACTCCAGTTTTTTGCTGAGTCCACTGTCTCTCATCCAAGACTACTTCCCCAGACTCCCATGAAACTAACCAACATGTGACTAAGTTGTAGCCACCGAGGTGTAAGTGGAAGTGTTGTATGACTTTTGGGCAGTGTCTCTGAAAAAGGGTGATCTTCTTCGACCCTTCCCCTTTCTTGCTGGCTGGAAAGTGAACACAACAATGTTCAAGAGAAAAATACTAAGAGACCAAAGATCAAATGCTAAGTAGGTAAGTTTTATTGCAATACAGGAAATCTGACCCAGCAGAGTCCTAGCTCTGATGGATGCGGTTTCAGGCAGGAGAAATGGAGTTAGGTCTTTTCATCAAAGAACCTGGTACCGTACTGTGTCTGACCCACATCAGGCATGCTAAGTGCAATTAGTGTTGCTAATTGGCAGGTAATATCTGGACTGGAGAAAGGCAGTGGGCTGCATCTATGAGGTGCCTCCCTCAGGACTATGGTTGCTACTTTTCCTTTACTACATAATTTATATGCCCAAGCGAGGATTATGTCACCGAGTCAGGTCTGCAACGGTGTTGGCAGCCAAATGGCCAGGTCAGAGTTTATCAATGAACATGAGCTGAAGCACCCATCCTAGAGGAAAAGACCTCACACCAAGGCTGGCAGAACATCAAGGAGGGGGCGTGGCCTGGATGTTTGTGGAACAGTCAGACTAGCCCTGGGCTCCCTACCTCTGGACTTCTTTCACCCAAGAGAGAAACAAACTTCTAAGCTCATATGAAGTCACTGTTGAGTTTTATTGAGGGAGGGTTTTTCTGAGTTTGCTTCTTTTTCAGTTATATAAAGCCAAATCTATCTTAAAGATACAGGTGTGTCGCAGAAGTTTATTATCTTTTTAGATGGAAGTTAACTTGCTCCTTGACAACAATATCACCAATTGGGGACACAGAAGAACGTTTGAGCTTAAAAAGTTTGTTTTCAAAAATAATTTTCAAGGGTTCAGTTTATACTATATTAGTCTGTAGTCACATCATTATACTATGTTGTTTCTTCTTAGATTATTTGTCAATCAAATAAAGCCCATTTTATTTTCATACCTATAACCAAGTGTTAAAAAGATTACTTAACTTTTTCATTAGAAATAGACCTAAAAGAGAATATAAGAAGTGTTCCAAAACTTCATGGAATCACTCACAATTATAGAAACAAAAGATAATGAAAAGTTGTCATTAGGGATAAATCTAAAAATTCATAAAGCAAATATCTGAACTTCAGGTGCAATTCCACAGTCATGCCACCTCCTTTACACCTCTGTCTTCTCAATTTTCAGTTCACATAAATATTTAGGAGGGTTAGCCAGGCAAGGCAGAGGTAAATTAAACATTTTCGGGGGCGGCCAGATGGCTCAGTTGGTTAGAGTACAAGCTCTGAACAACAGGGTTGCCAGTTCGATTCCCACATGGGCCAGTGAGCAGCGCCCCCTGCAGCTAGACTGAAGGACAACAAGGCCCAGATTGAAGCTGATGGGCCCTGGAGAAACAGACTGTTCCCCAATATTCCCCAGCAAAATGCATTTTTTTAAAAAAAAGACTAATTTTCATACAATGTCAGGAGCACTTTAATATCAAGAGGAGCACAAAGAAAATGTTGCAAAAAGGATATTACATTCAAGGTGCTCAGTTATCTCAAAGCTCTTCCAATGGGTGGTGCCCTTAGCCTCTTGTACCTCTGAAGCATGCCTCTAACTAGCACAGCTCCACTTCCAAAGAACAGCTTTGAAGTAAACTTCCTGGCTATGGCTCCTGTGGCTTTGAAAGGGTTTATGTGAGACATGGTGGAAACCACCATGTTGAATATATGCTGATAGGTCTAGGAACTGAAATGAGTTGTTTCCTTAAATATTTTTATGCTCTGCGAAAAATTCCCCCAAACTAAGATTTACATACAAAGACACGTTTCCTCTCTCTCTCTCTCTCTCTCTCTCTCAAATCAGGATTTCTCAATACCAGCACTACTGACATTTTTGTGTGTTATAAGATGTTTAGCGGCATCCGTACCTCTACCCACTGGAGTTGTGACAATCAAAATGTCTCCAAACATGACCAAATGTCCAAAGGGGAGCAAAATTACACCCTCCCCCCAGAACCATTGCTCTAGATGTCTATTTATTTATATATCTATTTTCATACTCACGAAAATTTGTGTTTTTACATTTGTATATAAGCAAGGTTGGCTAAAAACTGTCTCAGACAACAGGAATTCAGGTACCATGTTTCTGCAAAAATAAGACCTAACTGGAAAATAAGCCCTAGCATGATTTTTCAGGATGACATTCCCTGAACATAAGCCCTAATGTGTCTTTTGGAGCAAAAATTAATGTAAGACCCGGTCTTATTTTCAGGGAAACACGGTAGTACTCGGTTCTGAGAAACCCTGGAAAATGTTTACAACCAATAACGCAAACTGGCCAATACTATAAAGTATTTTCCTTCACCCAACAGGTTTCTAAATTCATCCTTTGACATTTTTTCACATTTCTAAGATACCTGCAAGTTTGAATCTCTAACTATTCAATTTCTCTAAATTATGAATGAAAAATCCTGCCTCAGGGCAGACATGCATGAAATAAAATTAAGACTGTGGTTGGCCTACTGACTGCCTTCTGTTGACAAGAAAGCTTAGCTGTAACCTTGAAATTCATACCTACTACTCAATTCTGCCTCCAGGCCAAGAAAGCCTCCAAATGGACTCCGAAGAAAGAAAACAAAATTAAGTAAGCTGAGAAAACAGTTACTAAGAGTTTTCCATCTCAACATTATATCTTCTTTAGATGTATAGAGTGGTGATGGTGTGTATGTGTGTGTGTGTGTGTGTGTGTAAAACCCTACAAAAGAGGTATGTGTGTAACTCTATAGAAGTGTGTGTGTGCGCGCACGCATGTGTGTAACCCTATATAAGTAAATTGATCTTAAATCAACCTCCAAATTACCTCCTGGAAAACAAATCCCATAACCTAGAGATACAGAAATAATTTCTTTAAAAAAAAATTCTTAATTGAATTTATTTAAACTGAAAAAAAAAAAACCCATCAACAACAAAAACCCAAAACACAGTTCACCTGTTTCTCCCAACCCTGGCAACCACCAATCTATTCTCCATACCTAAGAACTCGGTTGATTCATGTTTTAGGTTCCACATATAAGAGATCACAAGGTCTTCATCTTGCTCTGATTTCTTTCTGGCCTCATCAAGAGGTACGAGGCTAACTAATCAGCAGGGCTCCTAAAACCGCACCTCCCTAGATAGCACCGTGGTAGAAGAAGCAATCAGGAACACGACCACATCTGGCAGAGGGGACAGAGCACAGATGTTAACATTTACCGTTCCTTTACTAGCTATGGGACTGTGCCATGTGGTTTGTCATTTATAATCCTTTGCTCCTTGAAAACGTTGCGGATCTTCTTCCCCTAAAGTTTCCATGAGATTTTTCAAAATTTCACTTATGTAAATGTTTAAATCTTTTCCGATATAACAACTCAAGAGCTGTTGACTCTCGTCCTCCCAGAGATGCAGAATAAACTTTGAACATTTAAGAATGAAAGCTTTAAGTGACTAACTTAACTCACTTCAGTTGGCTCGGCATAGCAGAGTGTGTATTTCCTAAACCCTCACCAGCACACAGGTACAAAACCTGTGACAGAGCAGATGTCATCACTGTTACGCACATCCCTTCCCTTCCAACAAATCTGGAATAAAGTTCTAAGGCTGAGGTTTACTACATTCCATCTGTTTTTATCAACCTCAAGACTGTATTTCAAAAATCTTTTTATCCAGATTTTCTCTTGGTTTCACTAAACCTATTGATTCATCAAATTTTCACTGAGCCTTTTCAATGTTAGGAATAGTAAAACAGTGGTAAACAAGTTAGACATAGCCACTACCCTCAGAAAGCTTATCAACTAGAGGGAAAGACAATTAACTAAGCACACATTTATGTCCTATGTATTAAGTTACAACAGGAGAAGTGCAGCATGCTATGGGGACACACAGCAGGGACATCTTACCTAGTCTAGAGAGTTCCAGCAATGCTTTTCAAAAGAAACATACTTTAAGTATAGACCGTGATAGTGGATTTGGCTAGAAACCCAGTATTCTGTACCGAGGGAAAAACATGTCCAAAGATGACGACTTCAGGGAACTAAAACAAGTCCAACAAGGCTAAAAAATAAAACCCCAGGCCGGTAGCAGAGAGAGATGAGTCTGCAGAGGTAGATGGAAAGAAGGCATAGAAAGTCTGATGGGCCAACATAAAGTTTCAACTTTATCTTGAAGGCCATGGGAAGCCACTGTGGGGATTTTAAGGACAGAGAGACATAACATTTATGCTTCAGAAAAACCAGAGGCTCTGTGAGGGTACAAAAAATAACTTTCTTCACACCTTCTAAGTTCTTCTAACTGGGCTAATAATCAAATTAACATGAAACAGATTAACAGGAGAAAATGTCCAAAATTTATTACGAATGTCCATATGAGGGTGCCCTAGGAACATGAGACCTGACAGAGGCATTGGGAAGTTGAGGTTTACATGCCATTCTGGACAAAGGAGAAGTCGGGGAAGCAGGGGCCTGGGATTTCAAAGGAAAGGTAGGCAATTCACAGAGAGCTGAGAAAGAGCAAACCTTGGTAAACCCACTCCTGCTGGGCCACCCAGAAGGAAGTTCAACAAACAGGCTCTGCTAGATTTCTCCCATCTGCACCATTTAGTTTATAGTATGATGCTTAGGTGATTGTTCCTTTACCTTAAGCAGGTTTTTCTATCTGAAATCCTTTAGGCAAGTAAGGGGGGAGGGTCAAAGTTTCTTTCTGAGTCTTGTGTTTCTTAATAACCAGCTTAAAAACTATATCCCCAACCCAACATTTTGGGGTGGCAAAACTTTGGTCCTCTCAGCTGCATTATGGAGAACAGAGTGGAGGGAAGCAAAATTAAGGGCAGGAACCAGGGAAGAGGCTATTGAAGCAATGCCAGAAATGGGTCACACCACTGAGAATACAGAGGAATAAACAGATTCAGGAAATGTGTACGCCACCGAGTCAAAGGAGAGGCAACAGACAACAGAAGGCGAGTCCAATCTATCTCCCTTCCCAACTCGTTTTCTCTTTTTTCCCCTAATTATTCCAAATTAGGGTGATGGGAAGTACATCCAACTGAAATTCTTAAGGTTAATGTATAGGTCTGTAGGAGTGGCATTGGAGGACATCTTTGTATCTCATTTTGCAAAGAAAAAGAAAAATAACTTCTTGCTCTATAAAGTAAGTTTAATTATGAAAGACAGTCACTTGTCAGATCAAGAGAATGCTTCTAAAAACAGCAATGAGCTACTAATAACTCTTCCCTAAAGAAAGATAAAGCAGGTGAGGGATGGGAGATGAGGGTAAGGGGGATCGAATATATGGTGATGGAAGGAGAACTGACTCTGGGTGATGAACACACAATGGGATTTATAGATGATGTAATACAGAACTGTACACCTGAAATCTATGTAATTTTACTAACAATTGTCACCCCAATAAATTTAATAAAATAACAACAAAACAAAAAAAAAAAAAAAAAAAAGAAAGATAAAGCTGAGTTCCTATAGGACCACACTGGAGTTGTCACCTGTCACCTTCGGTAGTGTCAAGGTGTGACAAAGGGCAAAGGAAAATTAATGCAGAGAACAGCATTCCTGGAGGAGCTCCTGGAATATTCTCCTACTTCCTCCTTACAGGTTTTTCGGAGCTTCAATATTCAGAGATTGCTGCTCAGTTTTCAGTAGGAGTGCAATAAGCACATCAAATCAAGTCTGAGTATCCTGTCCAAGTATCAAGAAAGGACTCTAAGCTACGTGATTGCAGGAGTGGTTTTGACCTTCCTCACACTTCTCAAACAGCCCCGCTATTCACACAGAACAGAGAAAGTGACAGGATCTGATCACGGAGTCGGCCCCAAACTGTTGGGAGCCCAATGTTGTGCTGTGTCCATGAAAGTCAACTCCATCAATTACTGTAGTCACCACTACCCATAGTGAGAAGCAAAGCCAGGGGGCCCTCCCTCCTTCATCTTTCCTCAGGTGGACAGTTGATGGTGGCACACTGAAACAGTCTTGCAAATGGCTCTTTTCAGCCACCAATGCCTGTATCTGCCATTAGAAGGTATGTCTGCCTAATAAAACGCAACCATCCACCCTCTATTATCACACTGTAACAACATCAGAGTTCCTAAGATAAGCCAAACCCTCCATAGCTCTATAGAGACTATTTCCTCACAGACCATTCACTGCTTCACCTAGGAATTGTGCACACTTCAAGTACAAAACACTGTTGACAGGTGCTCTGGATACATCGGTAGCTAAAATGGATGTGACCCCTGTAGGAACAGCCACGACAGTCAGGTGGGAAAAGACAAGACAAATACGCAATCAAGTATCTAAATGAAAATTGGCCTATAGAGGAAAGCTACAAGATGCTATGTGTAAGAGCATTAAACTAGCAGGAAAGATGTAACCTAATCATGAGGGTAGGAAAGCCTTCTCTGATGAACTGACATTTGAGTTGAGATCTAAAGAATGATTAGGAGTTAATTAAGCAAGGAAAGCTGCAGGGAGATTGGAAGCGTCTGTCTAAATAGAGAAAGCAGCATGTATAAAGGCCCAAAGTTTGAGTGGATCCTAGGGTATCTGAGGCCCTGATAGGAAGCCAGTACGGCTGCAGCTCAGAACGCAAGGGAAAAATGTTTCAGGGTTTGTGAGACAGGCACAGGTCAGACCATGTAGGGCCCTGTTAGCCATGTCGAGGACTCTGATCTTTCTCCTAAAACCAATGGGAGACCATTTTTGGCACAATCAAATATGCCTCCATTTTGAAAAAAACACATCAGCTGCTGAATGGAGAATGGATTGGAGAACAGTAAGAGCAGAGGCAGAGAAACCAGTTGGGAGACTAACATGACCGTAGTAGCCCAGGTGAGCTATCTAGTAACAGGGCTCAGCTGACACCAGTGGAGTGGCACTAGAGATAAAGAGGCAAGGACAGATTTGAGGTAAAACTCACGACTTGGTAAAGATGGTGAACGAGGAGATGGGAAGTAATAAGGATAACGACATAATGGTATATGTAAGTGGCGGGTACCATTTACTGATGTAGGAAATAGAGAATGTTTTTTCTTATGGAAGGCAAGAGGCTGGTTAGCAAAGGAAAAGAAAAATCTTTAGCTGAAAAACACCAGCTCACTTGCTTTTTAACTGTGACTAATAAGCAAGTTGTCCTCTCTAAGCCCTGATTTCTTCACCTATAAAACGTGGAAAACAACCGTTCCCAACCTCATGAAAACACTGGACAGATTAAGCAAATGTCACCAATGGTTGTGTTTGTTACTATTCAAGATGTCATTTAGACTTCCCACTAAAGAGTGATGTATTAAATATATATTTCCTTCAGATCCTCTCAAAAGCCCATTAGAACACCACTAAAAGTATTGTTTAAAAGGCATAAAACTACTGGAAAGAAAGGAAAACAAAAGAGAAGAGGTAAGAGCAACAAACTTTCAGAAGGTGGAAAACAGACAGACAACTTGCCATGTGCTATGTCCCAGCATACGGTAAAATGCGGAATCCTAAGCCAGTAGTGGGAAAAGCCAAGATACAACCTGACTAGTTCAGCAAAATCCTCCATGAGTCTCAGGAATTGGTGACATAAAGTAATTCTGGAACTGAGTTTGAAAGTGAGGGCTAAACAAAGGACTGCTTTAAAGTCTACTTAAAAAGCGGCAAGACCCCACTGCTCCAATATCCCCACCCATCTCCACCCAGCAAAGCAACTGCCCCTATCATTCGCAGAAAATTAGTTTTCGCCCACTCCCCTCTAGACAAGGTAAAACAAAAAATCTCTGGACTAGGAAAAACAAGTAGAGATGGGGGTGCGGGTAATACTGACAATAGGTGATTAAATGAACGTTTATATCTTGAACACTGTCCAGTCCCTTTCTCCCTCTTGGCTTTCAGAATGTTGTCAGCCAGGCCATCAACCTCTAGGCAGGCGATTAGAAGATCTTTCTCGGATGAACTTATTAGCCCAAAAGGGGAACCAAAAAGCACTGATATCGAGGGTTGCACAAGACAATGGCCTTGCCAGATTATGGCACCACACATAATAACCCACCCACAGCTCTGGAGTTAAGTGTCTCACTCTTAATATGAGCCAAAAGCCTCTCCGATCTCTGGTATGATTATGTTATGTTAACATGGTAAAGGTGAGGATTTTACACATATAACTAAGGTTCCTAATCAGTCGTCTTTATTCAAAACAAGAGTATGCTGGGTTGGCCCCGGCTTAATCAGGTGAGCCCTTTAAAGAAGGATTTAAGCTGAGAGAGACATCAGAAAAAGAGTGGCCTTGAGGAAACAAACATCCATGTATGAGATATGATCAAAAACTACAGTGAATGCTTAAAAAAAGATTATTACAATAAAAGACACACTGCCATTAATCCCCCTCAAAATACTCCCTTTAACTTCGAACATACTTATCCCATCATTCTTGCCACTTTCTGAAGCAGTTCTGGAACTCCTCTTTCATGAGTGTCTTTAGTTGTGCTGTCGTGGCTGCCTCAATGTCCTGAATCTACTCAAAACTTTTACCTTTCATGGTTATTTTGACTTTGGAGAAGAGCCAGAAGTCATAAGGTGCCAGATCCAATGAATAAGGTAGATGAGGACACACCATAATGTTTTCATTTGATAGAAATTGCCGTATCAGAAGCAATGTGTGACACGGAGCCTTTCCATTGTGATTAAGAAACACGATGAATGCTGCTGCCAAGTGCCATCCAACAGAAAGACAGGGATCTTCAATACAGGAAGTGGTGCATCGAACCTTAGTAACAGTGTGTGACAAGTTTCAGCTTGTTCAGTACAGTCAGTCGGGTGTGAGCTACGGTTGAGAGAAGGTGTTTTAAAGTGTGCCATAAATCATCCTCCACCATGACAATACTCTGTGTCACACATCACTTCTGGTGTATGGCAATTTCTGTCAAATAAAAACATTACGGTGTGTCCTCATCCACCTTAGTCACTGGATCTGGCACCGTGTAACTTTTGGTTCTTCCCCAAAGTCAAAATGATTCAGGACATCAAGGCAGCCATGACAGTGCAACTAAAGACACTCACAAAAGACTTCCAGAACTGCTTCAGAAAGTGGCTAGAACGAGGGGATAAGTGTGTTGGAAGCGAGGAGGAATCTTGTGAGGGGGATTAATGGCAATGTGTTTTTTATGATAATAAATTTTTAAAATTTAAACATTTACCATATTGTTTGATCATACTTCATATGAATGGCCTATGGAGAAGGGTAGCCTCCAGAAGCTACAAGCCTCAGTTCTCTAACTGTAAGGAAATAAATTCTGCCAAAAGCAAGCAAGCTTAGAAGAGGACCCCAATCCGTAGATGAAATCCTAGCCCCAGATGACACCTTGATTGCAGCCTTGTCAGAATCTAAGTAGAAGACCAAGCTGGTTGTGCCTGGACTCCTGACCCATGGAGACTTTAATATAAGTGAAGGTACGTTGTTTTAAGCCACTAAATTAGTGGTATTTTGTTATGTATCATAGAAAACTAATACAGACCTGTATACTAAAATAGGTAAATTTTATTTATGTAAATAATACCTCAATAAACCAGACTGAAAAAAATGATAGCAGAAATGGAAACCTCTATGGAGGTATTAGAAGATAAAGTAGGAGAAATCACCCAGAAAACAAGGCCAAAACACAGAAATAGAAAAACAGCAGAGAAAAGATAAGAAAACGACATGACCAGTGTATGAGGGTCAACATTAAAATAAAAGAAGTTTCTGAGGGCGGCCTGATAGCTCAGTTGGTTAGAGCATGAGCTCTTAACAACAAGGTTGCTGGTTCAATTCCCGCAAGGGATGGTGGGCTGTGCCTCCTGCAACTAAGATTGAAAACGGCAACTGGACTGGGAGCTGAGCTGCGTCCTCCACAACTAGATTGAAGGACAATGACTTGGAGCTGATGGGCCCTGGAGAAACATACTGTTCCCCAATATTCCCCATTAAAAATTTTAAAAAAAAAGAAGTTTCTGAAAGGGAGAGAATGAAATCATCAATGAAATAATTGAAGAAAAATTTCAGAACTGCATAACGTAAGTTTCCAGTTTTAAAGGTCACAAGGCACTTGACAGAAGTGCCAATCAGAGCAACAACAACAAAACATAGAGAAAACTACAAAAAAAGAAAATCCTATAGGTTTTCAAGCAGTTAAATTACAAAGAATCAGGAATCAGAATGGCTTCCGACTTTTAACTGTGGAAGCCAAAAGACAATGAAGAAGTAAAATTCTAAAGGGGGGAAAATTTTAAAGAGATTTCACTACCAGGCAAGCTATCAAATATAACTTTGGGGAAAGTTTCTTTAGTCATGCATCGTCCCCCCAAATTTACCTTCCATGCATTGTTTCCCAAAAGTCTATAAGAGGATGTGCTCCACCAAACAAGGGACTAAATCAAGAAAGCAAATGATATGGGAAAGCATATGGGAAGTAAGGATTCCAACACGGGAGCGTTGAGGGAATCTCCAGGGTGACAGCCGTACAGCAGGCAAAAGGACAGCACTCCCAGGAGCAGATCACAACTCCACGAGTGACTTCTTCAGGAAGATGAAACTTGTAGCACACCAGACGCACCTGAGCACACTGAGTGAGAGGCGGGCTGAGCACCTGGTGCAAAGCTTGGGGCTGGACTAATTATAAGTACGCAGAAAACAAAGCAAATAAAAAAGAGTATCTTTACAACTCCAAGGAACGCAAAAAGTTACATAGGTAAGGAAATATAGACAGAATATACGGGCAGGCTGAAATACGAAGGTAATGTCCAGAGTCATAATAATGTAAACACTGAATACTGATCTAACCAATATCACAGTTTAATAATATTGGGAGGTGAGGAGTGAAAGGTAATTTCTCACCTTCTAAGTGGAAAGCAAACTGATAATGCTTATATGTGATAAAAAAAATCAAGAAGTAACAGTTTATTTCAAGCTATAGAGGTGAGTATCAAATAAGAGTGGAAAAGTGGTTCTTCTTAGAAGGGAAAGGAAGGGGCAGAGAGAAGGAGGACTGCCTTTTTTCACCACAAGCTTTGTAGAAATTTTTGACTCTCTAAACTACATACATACATAACTTTGAAGGAAAAAATGTGACGGCTACTATATCGGTCCTCACATTACTTTGTTCATCCCCCCATACCACCTAATTAACATTTTACCTTCAGAGGGGGGTAAAAGGAAAGAGATCATTTGCCTCTAGAAGAATTCATATTAGTTTCTTTTGTTTCATCTTAAAAACTAAGTCTTGCTTTACTAACAATCGTAAAAAGTTTGTTCTAAAACAATGTCATTCACTATACTGTGCACCCGGAATATAACTAATATAATACTATGTACCAACTATATTTAAGTAACATAACAGCAGAATACTGACCAACCCATTTCCTTTGTGCTTCTTGTTTGGTGAGCCCAAGGAACAGGGGGGTATGCAGTTAGCCAGTGTTCTCTGCCGCTGTCAGGTAACTGTCCACTGGCCTCTCAGGTACCCAAATACTTGCCTTTGAGAGGCAAAGGCAGGAAAGGATATCAAAGTGTCACCACTCCAAAATGGTAAAGGCTTTGTTAAAACCACCTAAGTACCTCTCCTTTTATTCTGTTTTGAGGAAACTGACATTACCCTGCCATCAAGTAAGTGCCTTGCATTAGCTGAAATGGCCCTCTTACCAACCTATTCTCACTCAGAAACTTGACTACTTGTACTGAGTTAAAGGACCATGTCTTTCTTCACAAAATATAACACAATACAAAATCAGCAGACCCATGCTTTAAAAAAATTTAATAAAAATACAAAAGTTTCACTAAATACATTTTTAGAATCAACTTGTTAATGACTCAATTACACTAGAATACCCAACAACAACATAAATAAATAAACTGTTTTCAAATTGAGAATAATAAGGACAATAAGTATAGTCTCTGGAAAGGTAATATTCTTTATTCTGAGACTTCTTACTGTTTCATTAAAAGTCCTTCTTACTTTTGTGTTAAAATGTAATTTCTGGTACAACCATATAGAAAAATTGTTCTGCAAATATCCGGTAAAGTTAAACCAGATTCATGTCCACCAAAAGACATGTACAAGAAAGTTCATAGCAGGTTGATTCATAACAGTCATGAACCGAAAACTACCCAAACATCCACCAATGCCACGATGAATAAATACATTGTGATATATTCAAACACTGGAACACTAGACAGCAATGAAAAAGGAATGAACTGCTATATGCAACAACATGGGTGAATCGCACAGATACAATGCTGAGCCAAAGAGGCCTGACTCGAGCATATAGAAAAATTGAGCCCAAGGAACAGGGGGGTATGCAGTTAGCCAGTGTTCTCTGCCACTGTCAGGTAAGAGAACCCTCTTAGCCAGTGTTCTCATGCCGCTGTCATGATTCCGTTTGTATGAAGTTCAGAAGCGAGTGAAACTAATCTAAGGTGACAGTGGTCAGAATATTAGCAGAGAAGGAGTCTAAATGAGAGGGGGTATGGGGAAGGCTTCTAGAGGAATAAAAATATTCTACATCTTGATATAGGTAGTGTTTACATGGTAGAAGTATATGAAAAAATCATCAAGATGTGTATTCAAGACGTGCATTTCATCATATGTACAATATACCTGAATAAAAAGTGTTTTAAAAGTATGAGACAATCAGAAAAATGTTTTAAATTACAACTTGTATTACATTATAATTTATTTTACGAAATAGCAGTTATAGTAGATGACAGCAATTATGATTTCAATGCCTGTACTTGCAAAATAACAAGTTGCAACTCCATATTGGCATACTCATAATTTTCCCCTAACTTTTTATTTTGAAAAACTATAAACCTAAAGAAGAATGGAAAGACTACTACAATTAGCAACCATCTGTCCTTCAACTAGATTCACCAACTTTCACATTTTGCTGGTCATTTTCTCCCTCTCTCCGTTTGACATCTCACCCCGAAAGAATATTCTGCCACAAAATCGAAGTGTCATTATCACAGCTAAGAAATTTAACATCGATATATTATTTAATATACGGTCCATTATTGATTTCTCCAATTGTTCCAGAAATGTTCTTTACAGACTCTTCCCACCCCCAACCCAGGATTCTGTCACAGATTCATACATTGCTTTCGGTTGTCTTATTTCTTGAGTCTCTTTTAACCAACTATACCAAGGCCCAAAATGGTCTTTCAACTATTTTGTTTATTTTTGGTCTTCCGTGACATTAACAATTCTGACCCAATTTAGTTTGTAAATGTTCAATGTATGTGAAACCCAAAAATCTGCAAACAAATGATTTCTATTTACTTTATGTCTTCTGTAATCTTTAGTCGAGCAGGGGTTCTCAAAATACCTGTATGCAGACAGACTATTCCAGTCAAAAACACAGGGGCAAGATAGCTCAATTTACAGACGGTTTCTGACCATTCCGCTTTAACTCACCGCTGAGTCTGCGCAGGCCATGGGGTCTGGTGTGGCGTGGGCACCGAGTTCGTGGGACTCACGAGCATGGCACTGTAGATATTGGAAGCAACCACAAGGATGCAGAGCAGGATGGGCCCGATGATGGCTCCCTCCAGGCCGAGGTAGTACGCGCCGCCAGCCACGGCCAAGCCTGTCAGGTAAGGATGGCCGCCTCTGGAATGAAGAGCACATACGTTACTCATGACTTTCAACCAACGTCAGTCTTGGAGTCAATCTGAAACACATTCCTTAACACAATGGTCATTCTCTAAAACACCAGGCTTTCCACTACATTATCAGCTTTCTTTAGATTATCTCAGGTGGATAACTGGACATTGCCATACTACTGAGATGCAAGAATTGTTCTTGCCTACATAACGTGTGTGACATTTGCCTTTGTGTAGGTCCAGCAACTGAAGGAGTGAAGGCAGGAATGGTAACAGGTACCCTGCACCCATCACGTGACTGCCTGAACCGGGTTAATGTTGGCTTAGGACTGGTTGTATTAGTCACCTGTTCGGTTCGCTTCCATCAAGGATAATTAAGTGGGCACAATTTAGCATGTAATTCAATTAATTATGCTTTTTTAAAGATAACAACAATACAAGAGCATCCCTGTTACGCGTAGGTTAGACTTCTGGCAACCTCCTAAAATATAGTTTTTAAGACAGGTAATGATACAAAGCCTCCTGAGGAAAATACCTGTCACAAAGCCCAAGATTTTTATTTCACAGGAGAGTCATAATTGCCCTCCAGCTTATCACAGTATCACTGACGTAACCGGAATGAAATAAGATGGATTATAGCAGCACAGCACACTGATAATGGTAACAGATGTTTAAGATCTTGATAGCTCGACTTGTCAGATAACTTGATGAGATTCGATTTCACGTGGAAATTGCCAGGCATACAACCTAATCAAGTTGTTCTCCAAAAGCAAAGAGTTCTGAAAATAATTACTAACTCATTAATTTACTTAAAATACTTTACATCTAGCAATATTTCTTTCCTAGGTTAAATGTCACTAAATCAGAAAACTATTCACAATTTTGTTTTAACTCAGAGTCTCATATTTTATAAATAATACTTGCATAACACCAAAATACCTTGAAAACAATATTTATTATATTAAACTCTGATTATATTAGTGGGATCATAGAAGGCTGCTTCACTAAAACATCCTACCACCTGTCCTTTCTCCCATTCCCAAAACAACAAGAAAAACATCCTCAAAAATGGCCACAGAAATCCTTCAATCTGATTCACTAGCAACTTCATAAGTTCTGTGGAATACTTACCCTGATATATCAGAATAGATGGCAGTATCTACAAAATATGTGGGCAAGAGATGAAAAACCAGCAGTAAGATGGCTTTGCATCCTAAGCCTTGTGTAAGCCACAGGTCTAGAACTGCAGGGATTGCTGCCCAATACGTCCCCAGAAATGGCACTGCTCCAAGGATTGCTGCTAAAGCTAGGAACAGATTAAAGTAAGAAACTGAACATCATCATCAAAACAGTAACACAACAACCTAAGCACTAGCTCTTCCTACGTAAAAATTCACACTGAAACAAGTGCAACAAGTACCAACTCAAATTTTCAGGGAATGATATACCCTTGTTTAATGAAGGTCCAATATCTTAAATCTTGTTATTAAAAAATCTAAAGTTGTCTACTTCATGAATCTACTCTTCAGCAACAAAATTTTAGTGCCCTGCATTTGTTCTTCTGAATCAATGGTTAGTTAATACACAATCCTATAATGGAACTAACTATAGAACATTGGTCACAATTTGTACTGAGCCCAAAGCCAGATCAGAAATTCGTTTCTATATCTCAGATGAGTACATATACTTTACCTTGCATCTTTCTAATAAAAAATGAAATGCGATTTAAAAATAACCAAAACACCCGGCTAGTTAAAGGAACCTACTCCAAGCTTGTCCCCAAGAACTTTATGCTCAAGCACTCTACAGACGGTCTGGCTCTCCTGGCTAAGAGTCAAGCACACATGGATTCTAGTTCTGCTCCTGACCATGAACCAGGAATGTGACCTCAGGAAACTTTGGTTTCTCATCTATACAACAAGGCCATCACCTCGTCTGCCTGCCTCACGGATCTGTCGTAAAATAATAACCTCCACATGCTCTCAGGGTGCTTGCACGTCAGAGGGTGGCTTCGTGACCAACAAAGTAGGACAGAACCTGAATGAACTTGGGAATGTAAATAAGGAAGCAGACACAGACAAAAGAAGAAAAAAAATGGTGGTAGAGGTAAATGTGGAAGGCAGATAGATTTAGGTAGATGAAAAGCCAGAGAAAGGAAGGAAGAAAAGGGGGAAGGTGAGGAGCAGATCACATAGAAGAAAACTAAAAGATGGTCATTAAACCATCCCGGTGCTTATGGAACACGGGTATTATCAGAATAGATCTCAAGAGGTGTGGAGACAGCTTAGGGGCCCCCCAGCATTAATTTTGCCCACCCACCCCACAGTATCCTTCATGGGACAAAGCTCTTTGACTGACTCATTGTTCCCTGCCAATCAGTTTGATTCAAACATTTACTGAGTACCAATTAAGTGCTAGGTGTTAGGTGCTAAGTGCTAGGACATTCACTCAACAAATACTTCTGCAGTGCTTTCTATGTGCTGGGTATTGTTCTAGCTACTGGGGATACAGCAATAAAAGACATTACAAATCATATTTCTGCCCCTAATCTGGATGAGATTAGATCTCAAATTTCAGTACTTTGAACTTGACGAACATGACATTTCCCTATGTATGTAAAATAGCTTAACTTCCCTTAAGTGGAGGATATTGGAAGTTATGACAGTTGTTACCTGATGGTATGAAGACAATATTGATGCCAAATATAGTATGAGTCAGCCAGGTGTACAGTCCATAGAAGCCAGCCATTTTGAGGGACGCATCAAACACCCCTCTAGAAGGCCCAAAGATAAAAGGGAAAGCAAATAAACATAGTATTATATTGTGATTCAGAAAAATCAATATTTCTACGTGTCTGGCTACTTCATTACAAATCTGTTAATAGCTTCAATTTTTCCAATGCCTGAGAATGATGTTTTCATTTTGTTTCAAAGAAACAAAGACTTTATTTTAAAACCTGGAAATACGTTGACTAAACTGTTCTTTAAATTTCTCTCTGGTGCAAAGATAACTGAAATAAAATGCCTTAAATTCCCCTATTTGCTGAAATAATAAATCAACTTTTCATTTCTAAAACAGACCTTTGACCGGCAAAATAGAGGGAAAGAATATTAAGTGGGAATATCACGTTTCTGCAAATCGAGTTAAACTCGAAGACATCCAGGCTTTGGCCAGCCCTCCCCTTCGGGAAGTGAGTGAGGGACAACATGACTTGTACTTATCGGTTTTTCTTCTCTTGTGAACAAAATTTTCCCACATTTTTTCCACTATGCAACCAAGCCTACAAAGTAACTTCTACAAATGCTAACTATCAAAGAATGCAGGTCCCTGGGAAAAAAATTATGAAAACAAAAAAACCTTATTAACTCCAAAGTAAAATCAGAGAGGAAAATACACGAGAGATAAAAACAGATGCACATATTCGGTAATTAACAGGAATGAAGTACATGAAAATCTGCAATCTCGGGTGCTTCACTTGTGCTTTTCAATTGGAAAATTATTAAGGTAGTACTTTGCAAGGAGGAGAAAAAAAGAACCGCTCAGAGAGAGAACAGAGGCAGCAAACCTTACGTTATCCCAAGGTATCACAAAATTACAAAAACCAGGATTCTGCAGGACACAGGAGAGGGACCCTCATACTCACGAGAGAAGGAAAAGCTGTCTGTAATTAAAAACGCACAGGCCGTGGCAGCAAAGGTGACACTGTACACACAAAAGGAAACAGCAAGCTTTTCCAAAGCATCCCAAGAGGTTTACTGTTAGAAGCACAGTCAAGCTCTGGAGCCCAGGGATTCAGTCATTTAATAAGATTCTGAGACATGGGTTTGGTGCCAGAGTGGCTCCCCAATTGTGAAACTTTCTTTGTCATCCCGACCAGCAACTTTCATTCAAGAATGTCTTAAAGTAGCCATGTGACCTCTGACAATAGGGACAGAGCTTAAAGTGGTATCAAAAAGACTGAAAGGACAGGAGACAGCCCACAGGAAATATAAAAGATCTGAATAGTAACTGAATACAGGAGACAGAGGAAAAGGAAAATGGCAGAAGTTCAAGTTAAACCTGAGGGGAAAAGAATGGCAGTGTCTCAAAGACATACAGAAGCACAGAATGGGAGAGGACATGGAAGAAAAGAGAATACATTTAGTTTGGGCAAAGGTTAGAAAAACGGATGATGAAAATGCCCTGAGATAGCTGGAAATAAGAGACAAGGTTTAATAGAGAACCCAGGACAAGAGATTTGAGATGCACCAAACTGGATTAATCACAGGAAACGATACGATATCCCAAGGGGCAGACCTGGCGAAAATGGGGCTGGTTTTCATAAAGGACCCAAGGACAAAGATACACCAGCCAAAGACATAATGAAATCATTTCTGTAATAGGAAGAAAAATCACTAGACTGTGGTATTCCCAGGGACCACGGGAGAAAGAAGCTTTTGAGAAGGAAGAAATCATAATAAGATCAAATATCACAGAGAGATTAATGAGAATCAAGTCTAAGGAAAAAAGCAGAGAACTGGGGAAGTCAATGAGAAAACATATAGATGTGGTCCTTTCATCAACCTTGTATTATTTTTTAAAAGTTTAAGCCAAAAAATAAGCTGGCATCATAGGTGCAACAGAATATCAAAACTGAATCACCTGTCTCGGTGGCAAGTAAGCAAAGCTCAACCCAAAAAGGACCACTTGCAGGAAACAGCACAGTCTTCTCTCATCAATGTCTGGGAATATTGCTTGTTCGTGACATTCTCACTAAGAAAACGTTTAAAGTAATTGTGTGGACCCTAAATGTATTATACAGTTTTTGCAGTCACTAAACATATTCATGTAACCCAAATCCCCTCTATCTTATTACTTATGACCTGATACACAAGCTTTATAAAACAGCAGTGAAAAACCCTCCAACGATTTACTACTAAGCAAGTTTTTTAACTCCCTCAAAGTCCTAGCCATTTTTTGGTCCTCTCTTTTTTCTCTATCAGCTTTACTGAACTATAATTTGTAAACAATAAAGCTCAGCAGGTTTAAGTATATGGTTCAGTAAATTGTGACAAACGTATACAGTTGCACAACCACCACTACAAACAAGATAGATAGCATTTATCACCTTAAAAAGTTTCCTCATGTCCTTTTTTAGTCAATCCCTCCTTCAACCTTGGGCTCTGAAAGCCACCAGATAGGCTTTTTGGCACTGCAGTTTTGCCTTTTCTAGAATTTCATATTAACAGAATCATACATTACACAGCATTGTTAAAAACTGGGGTGAAATATATGGAACAAGAAACTTACCATTTAACCATTTGTAAGTGTACAGTTCAGTGGTACAGTATTTGCTTTCTTTTACCTAGTACCACGCTTTTGAGAGTCATCCACACTGTGGAGTAGTATGCTCCTTTTTCATTGGTGAGTAGTATTCCATTTTGTGACTACACTGTGATTTGTTTATCCATTTACCAGTTGGTGGATATTTGGGCTGTTTCCAGTTTGGGCTGTTATGAATAATGCTGTGAGCATGCAAGCACAAGTCTTTGTGTGAACATGTGCTTTCACTGCTCTTCAGTAAATATCTTGGAGTGGAGATGCTGGATCATATAGTATTGGTTTAACTTTTTGAGAAACACTAGTAACTGTTTTGATCTCTCAATTCAAAGAAAACCCACACCCCATGGACACCCAATCAGAAGCCACTGTGGGCTATATCACACCATATCTCCTCGAAGCTTAAGACTACACTTCATACTTAGCGTTATGTGGGTGGATACTGGCGGCAAGGACAATTCAGCTCATGAAAAGCTAAACGACAATGTATCTGAAGGCCTTCCTAACTGACCCAGCGCACATTAAATGCTCAATAAACAATAGCTATTCCTGGTGCTATTGTTGTTATCAGAGTTCTTGAGGTCCGTATACTTGATCGGCACTCAGATTTTGACGACATTGAAGAATCTAGAAGTTTGTACCCCAAGAGCTTAGTGTAGCTGAATTGGGATGGTATGGTTACGAGAAACTAACACTTGCCAAGTACCCACGTGGTAGGCTGAAAACGCCCCCACAATAATGTCCATATCCTAATCCCAGAACCTGTGAATATGTGATCTTACATGGCAAAAGGAACTTAGCAGATGTGATTTAAGTCAAGAATCTTGAGATGGGGAGATTACCCTGGGGTACTGGGTGGGCCCAATGTAATCACAAAAGTCCTTATAAGAGGGAGGCAGTTCTGATAGTAGGTAGTAGCGACAGTTGAATAAATTGTGCATATACTAAAAACCACTGAATTGTACACTTTAAAATGGTGAATTTTATGTATGTGAATTTTATCTCAATAAAAAAAATTTATAAAAAGAGGAAGGCAAGAGAGTCAGAATCAGGGAAGGAGACATGATGACAGAAGTAAGACAGACAGAAGATGCTACACAGCTGGCCTTGAAGACAGAGGAAGAGGCCCCACGCCAAGGAATGCAGGTGGCCTCTAGAAGCTGGAGCAGACAAGGAAACGGATTCTCCCCTAAAGCCTTCAGAAAGAACGTGGCCCTGGTGATACCTTGATTATAGGACTCTTGACCTCCAAAACTGTAAGATAAAAAAAAAAATCTGTCTTTTTTAAGCCACCAAGTTTATGTTAATTTGTTACAGCAACAATGGGAAACTAATACAACCCAGTGATACGACCACTGATTCCCTGTTGTGTCTCTCTCATCCATGCGGAAAATAGATTCCTGGTCAAAAATCAGATAAATCTGTTAAACCAGAAGTACAGTATGGTTTTTTAAAAGAGATGAAAAAAGCTCAAAATAAGGGCAAGGTGGACCTGAGCTATTCATAGTTAAAAGGCAAGTAAACCCTTCTGGAAATTGTTGGACCTGTGAACGAGATCATTTTGATATACTAACTCCAAATCTAAGCACCCAATTTACTAAAAGCCAAGATGTTGGTGAAAATTCATTTTTGGTCTCGATTTCTATTACACATTACTGAGATATTCTTATGCAGGTCACTCGGGTACTTCACAGTTCTCAAAGCCAAGAGCCCACACAACAGCAAAGCATGGGCAGCTGTGTTCCAGCTGGCTCTGGTCCTGGCCAGGACCTTGACGTGATAACAGCTATCCCAGCTGACCACTTCCAAAGGGAAATTGGGCCTCAGTATACCGATCTTGAGACAAACTGGGGTCCTCTTCATTCTATTAGAGTGAAGTGTTCTAGATAATACAAGGAGATCACAGAGGTGAGGGGCAGAAAACCAGAGAAGCCATCAGAGGAGACAAGCCACGTATGGTGCTCACAGCATGTGCGTCCACGCCTTGTTGGCACGACGACAGGGAGAACTCCTGTGTCCCACACTGGCCTTCAGTGACATGGGTGCCTGGATTGGAAGGGAGCACTCATACACCCGAGTGATCTAGTGTACTACAGATCCAACCATTTCCAGTGGGTTATTCCTGCCTTTTCACCGGAAATAACTCAGTCCTTCACCTTAAGCTTTTTTTTTCTCTTAACTGAACTGTACTCCCAGTTTAACAGGTTCATTTGATTTCTGACCAGAGGTTTCTTTTCTGGATGAATGAGGGGGCCTAACAGTGACATTACATATGCAAAGCATGTTAACACAGAGCTTGACACACAGTGAATACTCAGCAAATGTTAGGGTAGAGATGGACTGAGAGAAGGAATGTGAGTGGAGGCCACGGGCCCAATATAGAAGAGAGAACTAAGAGAACAACAGTGAGAACTAAAGGAGTAGCAGTGAGGAAGGAAACAAGAAAAGAATGAGGTAAATGAATGAGAAATGTTAAGGAAGGAGAACTACCCTGTTTCCCCGAAAATAAGATCTAGCCGGACAATCAGCTCTAATGCATCTTCTGGAGCAAAAATTAATATAAGACCCGGTCTTACAGACCCAGTCTTATTTAACATAATATAAGACCGAACATAATGTAAGACCGGGTCTTATATTAACTTTTGCTCCAAAAGACACATTAGAGCTGATTGTCCGGCTAAGTCTTATTTTCAGGGAAACACGGTAACAGGACATGAATTCAGAAGAACAGGGAAATGGAAGTCATGAGACTTGAAAAGTCTCTACTGCTCTGTCACTAACTGCTTTGGAATTCCAGTTCTGTCATTTATTAGTGGCATGACAGGGCATGGCGATACTGAGAATTCAAGTAAAATACCACAAAGTTTTGGATTATTTTAAATTGTAAGGTATTGTGCTCGCTTCGGCAGCACATATACTATTAAATTGTAAAGTACTGAGCAGCCTATATGAGCAATAACCCAAGATACGGAGTAGTATATAGTCATTCATCTCTCAGCACTCTAAAATTCAAAGACTGCTAGGAATAATTTAATTTCACAATGAAACAAAACTTTATCAGGCACAAAACTAATGACATCCACAATACAGTTTGAATGGGTTACCAGAAATCATTAGTTTAATCAATGTAAGAATATTCTTACCATCCTACCAATGACAGATCGTTCTCTCATTTCATTCACTCACTGATATCGACCCATTAATCAACCCTTTTAAGACACTGAGATGCAAGGAGCATTTTCCCGTTTTGCCATCAAAAACAGACATTACGATACTCTTCATCAAATCCCCTGCAAAAATCCCAACAGCTATGACTTGAGGCATTTTCTAAGAGTGGTTACGTATGACTTGTGCTAGGTGAATACATAGTGCCATCGGGCATCACCCTTCCTTTTATAACTGCTCACAACCCTATGATCAAGCACCTACTATAGAAACTTCCAGAAAACCTATCTCAACTTCACCAGTCTAATATGTACGCGTTCCTCCACTCTACCTCAATCCTCTCTTTTGAAAAGAAGAATATTTGCCTGGGCTCAGTCTTCTGAGACCTCTCTTTTCAGTGACTCTCAAAAGATTATTGACAGCCTGTTCTCCAAGCTTTCCCAGCACTCAGCATTTGAAACGAACCAAATTCAGAAGATTCTGGAGGCTCTTTCCACCCTCTCTTTTGGTAGCTCAGCTGCACTGACTCAGCAGGTCTGATTTTGCTCAATGGAGGAAGAGACTACAGCAGCCAATGAGTTGGAGGCTCCCGTTTTCTAAAAGGCCACATCCTCACTCAGAGACCTTCCACTGTCAGTCCTACAGACGTTCCCCAGCCCCGCACCACATTGTAGACCGTTCCGGGGTAGGGTTCTGTGACTAACAGCTCCACCTAAGCATACATCTCTGGGAAAAACAACTCCAAGTGCATACATAGTCAGCTTTCTGTCTGCTTCTCAGCTTCTCTCTAATAATTGCTATTGTATATTTAACCTGTATTGCAGTTGTGTATCCAAGCCTCACTTACACAACTCTGTCTCTGAACTCCTCTGCACCACAGGCTTGAACTGCTTTAAAACAATTAGTTAGGCTTTTAATTCTTAACCAGCTCTCTGTCTACAGCCTTTATAAACTCTAAGCTGAAACTGTTATTCTTTCACAGGTTTCCTAGCACGTACTTCACTTCAGTTATCAGCCCTCTCTCATTTCTGACCAACAGATGGTTCTTGTTAATTTTTCTAAACTGAGTGAGTGAAAACTAGCCGGACAACTCAGGGTATGATCAGATGACCTGCTTTTAATGGATGAGATCTGAAACAAGGAGGGGGTGGGGAGAACGAGAAACTGGAGTCAAGTAGCTCTGTGCCCTCAGAGTACACAGGGCCCTAGACAGCAGACAAGTAGGAAGCACGAGTCCAAGAAGAAAAAAAAGAGAGTCGAGTTCATAATAAAACTCTGCCTACTCCTAACATTTTCTTACACTGGTTCGGCCCTTTATTTCTGAAGGTCAGATAGGAAGACTATCAGACTCTCATTCCCCTAGGAAACAAGAGCTATTATGTACTTCTCAGTATTCAAGCCTCCCTGCAATACACTGGGTCTCAAGTAGGTGAGCCAGTGGAGGGGGCAGGCCAGCCTCCAGAGACAGCGCCTACAGCAGTGCCCCTTATCCGGGACATATGGTCTAAGACCCCCACTGGATGCCTGAAACCACAGATATCACCAAACTCTACATATACTGCTTTTTTTCCTCTACATATGTATCTTTTCACTTAAACGAAGTACTTTACAACTTCTCCCTGGCATATCTGAACTGCCAACATCACTACCCTTGCACTTTGGGGCCATTATTAAGTAAACTAAGGGTGACTTGAACACAAGCACGGCGATACCCCAGTAGCCGATCTGACAACTGATGATTCTACTAAGTAACTAATGACAGGAGCGTATACAGCATGGAGACGCTGGACAAAGGGATGAGTCACATCCCGGGCGGTAAGAAGTGAGACGGCGTGAGATTTCACCACGCTACACAGAACAACACACAATCTGTAACTTAGTAATTGTTTATTTCTAGAATTTTTCATTTAGTATTTTTGGACCACAGTTTACCACGGGTAACTGAAAACACAGAAAGTGAAACTGAGGATGAGAGGGGACCACTGTATAAAATTACCAACCGGGAAAAGCATCCCTCAACTCCCTTGATTACTACCTAACCTCTTTTGAGAAGTTACATCTCTTTCAGTTTCCTGGTTCATCCACCCCAGAGACCAAGCTCTGCATAAAAGGTACAAAAACCTGGTGGTCACTGGATGTCCCGTCCAGAGGGGAACGTCATGCTGTGCACGCAGACCTAGAGGGCTGCTGGGGGCACAGAGAGGAGCCGCTCACATGGAAACCTTCCATCCCCACGGGAAAGAGTGAGTCACACACTCAAGCGTACAACCATGGTGTCACATTAGATCACCTGGAGACAGTGATTCAATATTTTTATCTCATTAATACATGGTTTTGTGTCGTTGATATGCTTAGTCATCATGGATGCTTACACTAATGCTAACCAAAAAACTAACAAAGGGTTGTTTCAATTATATAGGCAAATAGCAAACATTTGTATCTCAACACTAGTTCTATTATAAGCCTATTAAAATGAATTTAGCAATTTTTAAAGAAACATGATGAGAAACTAAATACAAGACAAAGTTTTTTAAGGTCATTTCCCTTGGAAACAAAAGTAAAAGTTTAGGTTTATCAGACCAATCTTTAAACCAGTAGGGTAAATAGGCATTATATTTACTGATTTGGTTATTATTTTAAAACTCTAGCTAATTTAGCTAATTTAATTTTCACAATTATGCATAAGAGATTGTCTCTTTATTCCAATATTAGGAGCGAGAGCTCTTCCAATAAATGAAAACACATTTTCTAACAGTTTCAAACTCTTTCTTACACATTTTAATTTAAATAAATAATGTTTACAACCTTAAGTCCATGACAATTATTTTCCAAAAATACTTAAAAGTCAAAAAATAGAAATACTGATTCATTAAATGGGCGACGCTGACTTTTTTTTTTAACCCAAATACTTTTAATTCTCCAAAACGGGTGGGTAGCGGTGGTAAGCAAGTTCACTTTCCAAATGAAAATTTCACAGTACATACACTCTCCCATCTAATTCATCGGAACTCCCACCCATAGGTACCGATAAGCTGTGATCCCACAAGCAAGAGCCATACCCGTGTGCATGCACTCATGTGAAAATATCACACACACTAAATTGCACTGAGGCCGTGACAACATGCAACTTAGTAATGTGCAATATCTCCACCAGAGCAAGCAGAATGGGAGCATCAGGAGAGGAGGGTGTGATGCAGACATTCAGGACACAACATGCTCGAGGGGAGGAAAATGGTCTGGGGAGAAAGGACGCATGCCACTAACTCAAAAATTCATGAAACAAACACACAATCACAAATGTATTCCATTTAGAATACTATTCAGAAGTGTGAATAACAACTAAGGTTCAAAAATTCAGTGAGACAGAGATTATAAAGGAGCCACATATTTCAAAAGACAAAGCTTTGGTTTCAAAGAACCAAAGACGTTTTTACTGGCTGGTCATGCACTTAACTCCCAATTTCAATTCAACTTTTAACTTATTAATGGACCATATGAGCTTAATGATCAGCTTACCTGCATCACTGACGATGACTAATGATTGGTGTTTATAAAATCTGATATCACTGATAATTTGCAGGCTAAACTATACTCTCAGGACATTATAATAAATATTTTCATAATCATTTCTATAACATTTTTCCTCTTAAAAATTTTTCTCCATGAAGAAACATATTCCATCTGAACACAATCCTTCCAAATGAAAAATTTGACAAGACCTCTTAGAACTAGAACCCACTGCTCTCATATATATATGGAGGCTCTTCAGAGGTATGTACATAAAACCTGTACATTTCGATTTAAGTCGTGAATTTGACCCAGTAAATAAATAGACCAAAAGCACTTAGACTGCTAAAAATCATCCTGAATTACAACCTTTAATTTATATAACTTGATGTAGCTGTGGTAAGATAAATGGCCCAGGATATAACAAGTTCTCTAGTCTGTAGCATATTTTTTCAGACTCACAAAATTCTATTCATTTTGAGAACCATTAGGATTATAGTTCTGGTACTGAAGATTGTGAAAATTTTTCTCTGTATTAAAAATAAGATGATAAAATGAATGGGTTTTGTCCCAGTATGCTTTGGACATGGGCATAATTAGAGTGCATAATTAGTGCATGCAAACCCAAGAAGATAAGGCAAATCTAATTTGTAGAAAGACATATATTTCCTCGTATCTCTGTAGATGACCACACTCTTCCAATTCGCTCCTGAGCCGAGACCTGAATTCTTAGCCATCAGCTTCATGTGTCCATGTGAACAGTGTAACAGAACCACACATTGAACTCATCATCTTTTCCCCTCACGGGCTCCTCCTGGAAGAAGCTATCGCGGTCCACCAGAAGGGACTGTGCTTTCAAGCAGCTGGACCTAGGTACACGTCACAGCTATGCTTACCAATTGCAAGCAATCGTGACGTTAAAGAATTAAGTTTAAAACAAAGGAGAACTTGGTTTTCATACCAAATATGCCATGAAAAAAGGACAACTCAATGACAGACATTCAGGGGATGGTCAGCAAGTGGTTCACTCTAAGAAAGCAGAACGAGAGAAAATGCAAGAACTGTGATTTGAAGATAAAAACTTTTGTGAGAATAAGGGTCAGGACTCATAAAGATGTATCTACTTTAGGAAAATAGTTATCTTTCTTGAAGTTCATTATAGACAAGGTAGATATTTTCCCGTAAAGCTTGGCTTCTGCCACAATGACTAGAAGATTCTGCCAGGCTTTGAAGTAGTTGATTCAATAACTTTATTTTATTGGGAAAGCGGAAGGTTACTTTTCCTTTTTCATAGAGCATTTGCATAAATTTTTGAGTCAGTTTAGATAAACTAACATTAACCAATTCCTAGAGTTTTCATCATTTCATTTACTCAATAAGATGATAACCAACAGTCATATAGGCTTAGAAGAGATGCCAAAGCCAGTAAGTTCTTCCTAAAGAACAGCTTCACACTGAAACTGCTACGTTAGATAATACACTCCCAGACTTGGAATGAATCTTTACATGGACGGCCCCACAGGGATACCTAAGAGTACCAGAGGGGATATGAGCATTTGTTTTTCAATCCTACTCGATGCCCAATCAAGAAAGCAAGATACTGATAAAGGCTTTACCCAGGCCTTGCTGGTAGGAAAAAGGGGAAAAAATCTACCCAAGTTTCCAGAGAGAGTATATTTTAGAAGCATTCATCCTATTTGAATGTAACAGAGGGTTTTCCAAAGATTACAGGGGTATCCTCACCAGCTATTACATGAATACCGTGATAAAATTAAACCAAGCTCAGTCAGACAGAGTTAATAGGTCAAATCAAGATTTCTGCAGAAGACTGGTTCCAAGCAATTGTATTTTTTATAAGTATGTGGAAACAAATGCCAGCCAAAGATTCACTATTGAAGAGAAGCTTACTCACCACCTGGCTAACAACTTATCAGAAAAAGCAGCCCCAATGGATAACACGAGGATTTAATTGGAGTAGCTATTCATAAACAGTAAAAATGTAGTGAAGTATTAATAATGAGTTCAGAGCAATGAGGGACAAGGCTTGGGCATCAGAAAGCCTCTCCCTACTCAAAATGACAAAGAGGAAACAGCAAAGGGGGACAGCAGCCAGTGATCTGGGAAGAGCATATGAAGAATAAATGTTGAAGAAACATCTCATATAGAAACAAAGCCTGCAATACATGGATCCCAGAAGACATGAGGCAATTTCTGGCCAGAACCTACACTGCACAAAGAGCCTACAAGTGTGACTTGGAGATAACCAGAAACTTTGCAACCTACCCCCTGCAGAGGGCACGGCCTGGCTGCAGAGGAAGAGAAGAAGAAACCGGGCCACCTACTCCCCTCCCTAAGCAAAGACAGAATTCCCCAGAAGAGAAGGAGGATTCTGAGAGAAGGTGAGGTGTACGTGTGTTGCAAGAGGCAGATTCGCTGAGCAAGTGACATGACGATGAGCAGACAGAACAGGAGCCTGTGGACAGAAAGCTGATGGGGACAGGACATTAAATCTTTGTAAATCACAGACTCGGGAGTAAGACACTGAAACTGTTTTCCATTTTTTTCTTAACATTTGCACTGCTCATTATTTTTTTTCTTATCAACATTTGCACTGATCCTATTTTTTTTTGAGGATAACAATCACAAAAGGAGATAACAATTTTTGAAAACACCAGTTCCATCGCTAGCTTAGCAGTGAATATTACCAGGAAGGCTCAAGACAGAAAATGGGCTCCTTATGAAAAGAAGTTTTGGAGGGAAATAAAAATAGCATAAATCTTATCCCTACCTGATAGCTTCTTCCACAGACTGGCCAATAATATTAGAGGAAGGACCTGGCTGAGATAGTGGTGTCAGGCTTATCACCCACTTCACTGGCTTGTAGTACTCATCACTGGAACTTAATAGATAAAATAGTGTGGTCAGGAAAATTATCTGCAAAACAAAGGACAGTATCTCCTAAAACATCACATTTGGAAACTACAGGGAGGAAACACAAATGGAACCAAGAATATGCTTTACTGGGGAAGGAAATGTGATGTGCTGTTATCTGTGTGTACATACCAGAGACAGAACAAAATTGAGAAGGGCTGTCCCACTGTAGAAGAGGATGGTCAGGAGCGTAGTGACAGTGGTGAAAAGCAGGCTCACATTCCGGCTCATGACAATCCACAGAGACTCTAAGATCTGAGAGGAGGGAAAGCTGAAGATCAGAACTAATCCTTGGGAAAGAAGTTTCTCGTGTGCTTTTCATATAGTGTTTTAGTACCATAAACTAAAAGACAAAAACTGAGCATTATTTTAAAAGGAAAAAAAATAATCTGAAAACATCTGAATATCGGTAAGGAAGGAAAATGGTCAAGTAAATTATGGTGAAGCTACTCCAAATAATATTAGGCAGCCATTAAAAAATACCTCTTATAACATAGGAAAGTATTTTATGATATAGTGCTACATTTAAATAGCAGGATACAAATATTTTATATATAGTATGATTATAACTATATAACTGATATGCACAGAAAAAAATACCTACAAGAGAATATACCGAAATGCTTGTGGGATCACAAGTGCAGGCCATGAAAATCTAGCGTTTGTCTTATTAGCTGCTCCCCCCTTGCCACCTCCAACTTAGATTCATCTACAAATACACAAGCACCTTCACGAAAATCACAGTAAAATGAACAGATAACATCAAGGGCAGAGCTTTCTACACCTGAAAGTCGTTCTTCAGATAGATGATGACCTTGATTTTTACCAAGACCTACCGACTTCAGTTGACCCATCACCTACAAATTCACTCGAATGAGATATTAAAATGAAGGCTATTAATGTATGCTAAATATTACTAAAGAAAAATGCACAATATCTATAGCACAGCCACGTTTTCAGTTCCTATCTCTTCATAAACTTAAATTCCCTCATGATTAATGTAAGTTCTATTCTCAAGTATCCTTCCTCTTAATGAAAAACAAGGAAGCAAAATGTTCAGAAAAACACCTTCCCTTACAGTTTTCAAAATGCTCCCAGAAACCTCCCACCAGTGCTGGGAGGGAAGCAATGCAGATATCATCTTGATTTTATAGATGTGCAAACTGACGCTCAGAGATTTTTAAAAACTTGCCCAAGGGCATAGAGCAAGTAGTATGTAGAACTAGAGCTGGGACCAGAACTCATAGCGTCTGAATTTATTTTGGTGCCCTTTCTAAAACAGCAGTTCTGTTTTTTGTAATCTGTTCAAGTCATACCCTCTGTGCTATGAAAGGCCTATCCATTCCTTTCCTACCTCAAACGTACCATTTATAAAGGCATATTTTGTTGTCCTCGGCATTTCTTGCAAACCTCAGCTCAGTCTTCGTTAAGAGAACTTTGGCAGGCTGGTTTCATTTACAAAAACTCCTTACATAAAATCTTGAAAATGTTTCACAATGCCTACAAAAATATGCATGATTGACTATCTGACCCTGTGGGATAAGGGATGAATGAATAATGCCACTGATTCTAAGAAACAAACCAACAATGCCCTTACTTGTGATTCTGACAAGCATTCTTTTGGGGGGCCTCAGTCATTTTGGAATTTTTATCAAAAAAAAGGTTTTAAATAGTTTCTGGGTCATACTGATAGGAAATGCCCCTGGTGAGTCTTAAGAAATTGACTGAATACGTTAATTGTAGACTAGTAGTTGTCAACATCAAGTAACCTTTCTATATACTCAAGGGAATTAGGAAGGAAGGTTCAGAATATAAAAAAGAGCTGTTGGTATTACAAGTATGCTGGCAGAAATACACACATTTCATTTCAAACCTTTATAGCTCTATTTGATGAATGGGAGGAAGGGAAAGTGTGAGTGCAAGGATGGGGGTATTAACTAAAGGAGTTGTAAGAAACCCAAAAGGAAGTGTAACAGGGCATGAGGGACTTGCAAAAAAAGTCACATCTTTACCTTCGTCTTCTATATTAGAAAGCCAAAGATAACATCTAAAATTGTAAAACCATAAAAGAGCAACATAAACATTATTTTAGAAATTTAGAGGTAAATACCCAGAGAAAGCTAAAAGAATTGACAGCTGTTTCTGGAGTTGAGACTTTGGAGAAGCACTGCTTCTCCAAAGTAGAGTTGGGGCACTGCTATTGTTTTTATATTAAAAATCTTAGAGCATTTTTTAGTTTTCAGCTATGGTCATCTATTATTTTGATAAAAATTAAATTTAAATATATCTAGCACTGCAAACCTCGACTTTTGTTAACTTGATGAAAGTTTATTCACAAGAAAATTCTTCTCATTTTTGTGAAAAGCCACAGGCTGAGAGACTTTACAAAGTACACTATAGAATGAAAGTGGTCGTTAAAACTTAGCAACACTGAAAGCTGTTGCTGCCTTCCATCCTTTTGAAAAAAAAAGAAAGGCAAAGATGGATGGTGCATGGGGGAGAAAACCTTATTTCCATCTACCAAAGGGCTTCGCTTCACCCACCAGAAAGGCAGCTCCCTCTCTAGGGGTCCAGCTGGGGACATTCCTTGTGGTCAGCCGAAAGGGACGAGGACACCCGTCTCAGAATCTGAGAGCCTTGGCTATGTGCTTATGCTTCCTGACTCAGTAGCTCTTGGTTCCTCTTCAGCCACAAAGGAGGCATCAGATCAGGGGAGCTGCACCCGAGGTCTTTGATTTTTGGACCTCTTTCAAGTGCATTTAAAACTTTCAAAAGTGTGAATGCCGTGGCCTTAAAAACAGGGTCACCAAAGGCCTTGAAGTGTGTAAAGAAAGCTGGGAATTAGCGTTTCTGCTTTTATTTCTAAGTCAGTTTCACTATAAATACTATTTCTTACCGAAAGAAACGTCTCAATGTTCTCGTGAATGAAAGAGGCGATATCCTGCCAGTCAAGAATGTCTCCCAACCAGCCGTTCTGACGACTTATGTGCATCTTGTGTCCTTTGTGCCTCCCAGAATGCGTTACGTTCTATGGAAGAAAACAGTGCAGACATGACATCTCCATCTTAACCTAAAGAACAGAATGTATAAAGAGCCTATTTTGTTTTAGGTCCACTTGAGCACTTCAGTAAGTACACAAAAGTGAAAAACTTTGCATCATTTAAGAAACCAATAAAGAACTCCACCTAAAGACTTGAGAGATATTTCTCTGTTTATATTCTAGTTACTGTGTCTCAGCCAAGCTAAATACACGTGTGTTGAGGAGGGAAGCACTTGATTCCTCAGTATATTCAACTGTATACAAACATAGCGTTTACTTTCATCTTTCCCCTTTTTTCAGCACCTCTATCTTTCCCTTGGTCTCCCATTTTTGCTCTTTTCCTCCTTTATTCATCTCCCTTATTAATCTTCCATATAAGATAAAGAGAGCAGAGAGGAGAAAAGAATATGAAAAAGTATACCTGAAACTAACACAATGTTATGCATCAATAATATCTCAGTAAAACAGGGAAAAAAGAATATGAAAAAGAAACAAGGGGGCTGGGGGAGAGGGGGTGGAATCTAACTTGTCTACCTGGAAAAGAATTACACTGGCAGGCATGCAGGAATAACTAGATTCGTAGGAGATAGAAATAAACAAAGTGACTGCCGAGGTTAAAATTCAGAAGTAGAGGTTTTAAGTTCTTAACATTTTACATGTGTTTCCATTCTCCCACTTTTGTTAACAGCATAGTGTTATCAATCCTTATTATGTAATAAAGACATTAGGTTCCAGTAAAAAGAGGTAAAGAAAGCAACTTCCTTAACCCCTTACAAACCTATGCCTTTAAAACACTGACCTCCCTGGACCATCAAAGGAAGCTCAAAGTGGATGACCTATAGTAGAAAGCTGTTTAAGCAGAAGCCCCAGAGTTAGCAGAAGAAACAGATACAACCTTACCAAGTGTCTGGCTCTTCAGCAGATATCTACCTAGAGATTCCCTACCTCATTTGAACTCCAAGTCTCTGAAAGCCACAAAAGCCAACACTTTTCTCCTTCAACTCCTCCCAGAGCACGAGTACACAAAGCAACAAATTCAAATTTAAAATGAAGCCCTCCTCCCCCCTACCGCAAGAGAAGAGGTTTACATATGCCCTCCTCTCCTTAGACCAACCCTGGGAAAAATGACCACCAACCTCTGCCCCCTCGCTCCCTCCTTCCCACTGCATAGGCATCTTCTGTGCCTCAGCTCCTGATGGCTCGCTCACAGGCCCTGCCCACCCAGGGCCATGGCCCCCCACAGCCAGTTGCTTTCAAAACTGGCATTTTTATATGTAGTGCAAAAATATTTTTCAATCATAAATTCTGAAGTATGAATACATAAGCACAAGTAGCACATAAGGTTGATTTAAAATAAAAAGATCTCCAAACTTTGAGATCTATTTTCACTTCCTCAAAAAGAAAGTTCTTTGTGTCTAGAGCTATACTGTCCAAAACAGCTGTACTGTCCACCAGCCCCATGTGGTTACTTACTGAGCACTTAAACTGTGGCTGGTCCAAAAACTGAAATGTGCTGTTGGTATATAAAATACACACCTGACTTCCAAGACTTAATATGCAAAAAATAATAATAATAATAATTATAGATATATAAATAAATAAAATATTTCATTAAAAAATTTTATTAAGTGAAATGATAATATATTGATTAGGTTTACTGGGTTAAGTAATTCATTATTAAAATTCATTTCACCTGTTTATTTTTTATTTTTTAACATGGCCACTAGAAAAATTAACATTACATATGTGGCTTGCATTACATTTCGACTGCACAGAGCTTAGTCTAGACGATGATATTCTGTTGATGATAATAAACAGAGAATGGAATATTGACACACCAGAGGGCTAGTGGGTTTTGCCATGGGGATTAACCACCAACTCATGCTGACTTTCAGTAACTTAAGGTTTAAGACCTTGCAACTTAAAACTTTCAATAAATGAAATCCCAGTGTTAATACAATCGGATCTAATTGATGGGTCTATACAATACTAGGTTGGTGCAAAAGTAACTGCGGTTTAAAAGGTTAAAAATAATTGCAAAGAACCGCAATTACTTTTGTATCAACCTAATAAAAGGACATTATTAGTTTATAATTGAAATCTTTAGCTAAAATAACTTACCTTTACAAACCAAGAATGATACAGTCTGTCCCAGAGTTCTAGTACTTGCTTTTCTATTACAGCAGTATTGTTCACCTTATCTCCAAGAATTTTATGAAGCTGGAAGAAATACAGATATCATCTGGTTTAATACTTCAGGCAACAACCCAGTAAAATTAATACATGCTGGGTCTTTACATTTGTTCCAAATCAAACTAAAATGTTCCAGACTATTTAATTGCTTCCAGCCACATTATGTCCTGTTCATAAAATCTGCTCCTTAATATTCCCAGTAAATTTCCTCTCTCTCATTTTGCTTCTTTTTTCTTTCCTCTATCCTTAGTTCACGGGGTGAGCTACTTCAGGCTGTAGGAGAATGTAAAAATGAAGCCATGATAACTGACATCTCTGATCTTACCTGCCCAGAGAAAAATCTTTCCCTGTGACCCCAATGCCCACCCATTACAGAGACATTTCATGTTTCATTTATCACCGTTATTAAGAATTGCTGGACCAGCCCAGTGGCTCAGTTGGTTAGAACGTGGTGCTCTTAATAATAAGGTTGCCACTTCGATCCCCACATGGGCCAGTGAGCTGTGCCCTCCACAACTAGACTGAAACAACTTCTTGACTTGGAGCTGATGGGTTCTGGAAAAACACACTTCAAAAGCCCTCCACAACTAGATTGAAACAACTACTTGACTTGGAGCTGATGGGTCCTGGAAAAACACACTTAAAAATAAAAAAACATGAACTTAAAAAAAAAAACCACAGAATTGCCACAGAACTTTAAGTAATATTTTAGAACCTTCGCTGTAAACACAAATATTTCCCTTAGTTTGCTGAGAGACAGCAAGCAGGTCTAAGAGTCATGAGTGATCAGACTGGCTTTATGATTTGTGGGAATCAAGTACACAGACATAAGGTAACCTAGAGAAAGTTTACTCATTACAGTATTTTATCTCACATTTCATTTGTTATTAAACATATGGCAATATTAAAACACTTTTCAAAAGACAAACACTGATGTTTAGTCCCACTTTCCTTAATATAACTGCTGCCATTTTTTCATTTCCTTTGCAACTTTCTGCCTGTTTACATAGATGTAATTTAGAATCCTATATTTTCTTTTGCATCATAAGCATTTCATATTTTGCCTTCATCTTTATTTTTAATGGTTTCATATTAGTTCATTAAGTTTTGATATTGTTATTTAATCATTAGCAAATGACAGGACATATATAGATGGTTCCCAATTTTTAATGTCACAAATAACACTGCAATGAACATCCTTATACACAATATTTTTCTTATTACTAACAGATAAGTTTACAAGAATCAAAGGAAATGAGCACTTTAACAATGCATGCATTATTAAATTGTCTTCTATGAGGATCGTACCAATGAATGCTTTTTGAATTTTGAACACAGAATCACATACTAATCCTTTTTTTTTCTGGGCATATGTCTCACTCCAACTAATTTTGTCAATCCCTAAATGATCCTAATTATTTCAATATATTAAAACGTCAAATTACCTTCGTTCCCATAAGCAATACTGGGGGGGGAAAGTATGTCCCAAATCCCTATCATGGAATTCGATCCTTAACTGTGACAAATATGTCTTTTCCTCTTCATTCTCCTTGACAAAACTTCAGTCAAGTTCATCTCCTCAAGTACACTCTTGCTTCTACATCTTGGCACACTTACCCCTTCTTAAAATACACTCGTCCTTCTCTTTATTCATTTAAGACCTGTCAGTCCTTTAAGCTTTATCTCAATTGCTACACTAAAGCACTGAACTCAGTTCCAGACACACACTTCTAACATCCTGCACTAGAAAGAGGAAGAATTCGGATGGAGTTAGTCTTCAGTTTGAAACCAAGCTCTGCAACGCACTACACGAGCACTGGGAATTAACCTGGCCTTAGGAGTTTGTTTCTTCTTCTGTAAAGTGGGCACAATAATTCAGAGTACTTGCAGGTTTCTTGGAAAGATAAACGAAACAAATTGCAAAGTGCAAAGCACAGTTCCCAGCAGACAACAAAATGTAATATGTGTCAATACTTTTGTACCCCCACAAAACCTTCTTCGACCACCCAAGCTCAGTGATCACTCCTTCCTAATGCACAAATAATGAATCAGCTCTATCTTGAACAACAAGGAAGTGGCCAACTTCTCAGGGTACTGGCCTGACAGTATTCAGTATCACCATCCAGAAGGTTTAATTTCATTATATGTTGCTTGTTGACTTGTAAACATAAGCCTATTCCAAAAATGTAAATTGTTCTAAACAGAATCTCCATTTACACTTTATCAAAGGAAGAAATCACTACCAATGAAGACCTTGCAAAAAGAAAGCCACAAAGAGAGGCTCTTCCCTTACCTTGTGGGTTATCCATTCTCGTCCATACTGATAGACATTGTTAGCCGCAGAATTGAGGGCTCTTTGGACTACCTGAGCCTCAGGAAGCCAACTAATTTAAAATAAAGAAAGAAAAAAATGAAAAACTAGTACACTTTTAGAGTAGTGCTCCTATAACTGTTTGAACTCAATGTATTTAAACAATTAGTAACCTACAAAATGTACATCAGTCATCAACAAACAAATACAAATGAATCACATACACAGGAATCCTTGACTTCTAGGCTTAATTGGCCTAATTCTAATATTTGGGACTTCTTTTAAAGCTTTCCTTATCCTTTAGACCCACTTTCCACAACCTCCCTTCCATTCTGCTCTGCTGGGATTCTCTGTCCTTCAAGCCCTGGGTCATCTGCCTTATTTAGCACCAGAGGAGATGGGTATGGGACACTGAAGTCAGCATCTGGGACTCAAAATGGTGGTTCTCAAAGCGTGATCCATGGACCAGCAGCATCAGAACTGCTTGGAAACCTGGCCCAAGCCCAGACCTACTAAAAAAAGAACCTCTGAAGCTGGGGCCCAGCAATCTGCACCTCAACAAGCCCTGAAGGCAATTCTGACGCACACTAACACTTGCAAACCACTGATCTAAGGTACTACGGAATTGAGTTAGAAAACAAGAAAATTAAGAGGGTGAATTGCTGTTTTCGATTTTTTTATCCATTGAAGACCTTTTTCTTTAAGATGCAAGGAACTCCTGAATACAGTTTGAGCTGTGCAAGGAACTACAGTCCATAAATTTTACTGCTTGTGAGAGGTGGCCTCCCCATTTTCCTGTTAGCAGGCATTTGCCTTAATAAATAACACGTGACATATGGCTAGTGTTTTCCAAAGGAGAAAATACTTCCATATATTCTCTTAATTACTCCTCACAATGTGGTATACTGGCGAGATAGTGACATTCACAAATTGGTTTGAATCTTTAATATTAACCAGTTCACCCTATAAAATATTTTTAAGCTTTTAGTAAGCTCTCAGTCAGTTCAAATATTTCTCAGCAAGTAAGAGAAAACTTTAGAGATACTTATAAATGTAATAATCTTACAGTATGAGGATAGGGACAGGAAATTTGGATCCTTAATAGAGATGTGACTTGAGAGAAAATCATTTAAGTAGCTTTTAAATTACTCTAGTATTTATAGATTCATCAGTGATCTGAAGGGACTACTGAATCTTTTAAATTATATGGTACTACATTTTTATGGGGAAAATTATATCCTGTAGTGATAGTCAAAAGTGAGAGGATGCAGAGGTATCTGGATAGATCCTAAATGACTAACATATGTCTACTAGGCCTAATAAAATGCCTTGCTGGCTGTAAGAAAACACGTCACCAGCGTACTTATACAGCTGTCCTAACTACAACAGATAAGCTGTCGTGTGGCCAAGTCAGAGGCCTTATTTCAGTCTAGACCCCTCACAATGAGTATCCTCAAGGAGACCTGGGGCCTGAAACACCTGAGCAACCTTGGCTGGGACCAACTGGGATGTGCCTTTATCTTCTACCAAACACAGCCTCTAAACTGAGTTCCTTCCTTAAGGTTATTCATTATCTCAGCGAATCACTAACTCTCCTACCCTCAGTAGAAACCAAGTTCCTACAATTTGGACTGGCCTACCCTCACCTTCCTGGGTAAAGGTTAATCTCTATCACAATATGACCTTCCAAGAGAACAGCCCCAATTAAAAACAACTTAGCTTAGCCTACTGGGTTCCTCCCAAGTAAGGGCAGGGCTAAGTGACATTTGGTACCTTCTTAGCGCCATCTCCCAATGAGGGTGCTGAGAATCAACAGACTTTAGACCAGTCAATAGAAAGTAGAAAATGGATTCCAGACTAACAAAATTGCCCAAGACAGAATTAAGATGTGCTCTGACTTCAACTCCAGTTTCCCTGAAGCTCTGATACGATGACCCTACCCTGTCTTTCTAAGCTATACACCAGCTTACCAAGGACATCCATGGCAAGTGGGGATGCCTCCACAGGACATATAAATGTGCACCACGTTGAAAGGAAATGTATCTGATCAATTCTTAACTGTATCCCCTCAACTAGGACTATCCACATGAATATCCCGCAAGGCTAACTGCCTTCTTCACAACAGGAATCTACTGATACTGAGATTTGCAAGAAACCATTACTATGAATTCATGTTCACACCCACTAACTTGCTGCAAAAAAGAATCAGACCTTCCACGAATCACCAAAGTTTAAACAGCTTTTTAAAACCCGCTTACATGGAATAATACTCAGCAATAAAAAGAACAACTACTGATACATACATACAATATGTTCGATGGACTTCAAAGGGAACTATGCTAAGAACAATCTCACAAGGCTGTGTGCCCTGTGCTTTACAGGTCACTCTTGAAACAAAATTATAGACATGGAGAACAGATTATCGGTTACCAAGAGTTAGGGATATGTCGAAGGAGGAGGTAGAGGGTAGTAGGTGTGGCTGTAAAGGGGTGGCCTGAGGGAGCTCATGGTGATGGAACAGTTCTGTCTTGATGGTGTTGATAGTTTACAGGAAGCTACACGTATGATATAATCACAGAACACACATACATACACCCGAGTGCATGCAAAACGAGTGAAATCTGAAGAAGGTCTGCGCATCATGCCAATGTCAACTTCCTGGCTTTGTTACTGTACCACAGTTATACAAGACGACAGCACTGGAGGACACGAAGAGTCCAGGGACTCCTGCGTATATTTCTTTGCAACTCCCTGTGAGTCTCTAATTATTCCAAAATTTTAAACAAAACAAAAACAACCACCTTTCTACAATTTCTCTGGATCTGGAACTCCCCAGATTGTGTGCGCCTTTGATACAGCAGTAGAGATCGTACTATCATCATTGAAAACCAGTACAGAAGGGCTGTGGACTTATTTTCACTACAGAAGAATGATCACAAAATGAAAGGAGCCCTTATATATTAAAGCTGCCAATTTTTAACTTCACCCCAGCTCTCTCTCCTGAACTACACACCAACATAGCGAGTGGCTGACTGGATTCCTCTGCTTATACTGATCACAGGCACCTCAAACTCTACAGGTGAAAAAGTGAATTATTTTTTTCCCACCAGATCTGCTCCTCTATTTCCTAGTGTATTGGTGAATCCACCATCATCCACTAACTTCCAAAGCTAGAAACCTGGGAGTCATATTAGTTTTCTTCCTCCTAGACCCAATTAATCACCAGCTGAACCCTTCAGGACCTTACAAGTCCATCTGTCCTGTTCATCTCCCTGCAACTGTCCACAATTCAGGGCTGCATCACCTCTCACCTGGTTTACTCTAGCTTTTAACTAGTCTAAAAGGTTCAAGTCTTGTACTCGCCCCATCCCCCCCAATCTTTTCTCCACAGTGCAGACGGAAAGACTACTGTAGAATGAAATCTCATTAGGCCCCTTCTCTTCTTACGTCCTTAATCAAGACCATGAACACATCCATCACTCTCCAAAGTCTCCCTGAGTCCCTCCGTGCCCTCCCCTGGAGCCCACCCCATCCACACACAACCACTGATCTTTCTGTCACTGAAAATCAGTCTGCATTTTCCAGGACTTCACATAAATGGAACCATATTCTACGGACTCTTTATTGCCTGACTTCTTTCACTCAGTGTAATTATTGAGATTCATTCCTGTTGTTGCAGGCACTGACTGTTCATTTGTACTTAATGCTAAGTTATGTATTATCCCATTATATGGATATCTCACAATTTATAACAAGAAACATTGAGGACAAGCATTCAGAGTACGCTCTGGGTAAAGGAGATAAGTGGGTCAAAACATATTTTGGAAGAAGTCCATTTAAGAACACTCAAATATGATTCTAAACCTGGCTCAAGTAAAGAAATGTCCCAAGCAGGTTTTAGATAAAAGAGTAAAGTCGAGTTAAAGAAAAATACTGGCTGAGTGTTTGCTAACTTAGTGACTGCCTTGGGGTTAATAAAAAAGGAGGCCATGCGATTGTCATCAAGTTCAATTGGGTGAATAGCTTAGCTCTGCTAAACATTCCTCACAAAGACATAAAACCCTCTTACAGAAGCCAAATTAAACAAGTATACAGAGATCCTCTAAGACAGGGGTCGGCAAATTTTTTCTGCAAAAGGGCCAGAGAGTAAATATTCTAGGCTTTTTGGGACATAGACTCTGTGTCACAACTACTCAATTCTGTCTGCCTTTGCAGCCCCAAAGAGCTACAGACAATATGTAAATGAATGGCTATAGATGTGTTCCAATAAAACTTGATTTACAAAAACAGGTAGTTGGATTTGGTCCTGAGCCATAGGTTGCCAAAATGTTACAGTATGGAAATATGTCAAGAATGACACAGAAACTTGAGCGACCACATGGTATACTGGAGAGTTCCCTTCACTTGATCAGAAACACTGGGTGAGGGCTGACGCTGCCACTGGTGGATTACTATTCCAAGTTCCTTAAGCTGGGATCCTGTTTCCTCGTCTGTGAAATGGGGATAGTCTCTTCAACCTACGCACACACACACTGTGAACACAGGTCACAGTGTAGGTAAAAGTACTTTGTAAATGATAAACATGTTTAAACTGTGTATCTGAATTCAGATATAAGGTATCACTTCATGTAAATTGTTTCCAAAATCTTAAGCACTTTCCCACCTCTCTCTCCCCAATTACATGAAACTCTTATGCAAAGATGACAACACTCATCAAAGCTTCAGCAAACCCTATCTCTTCTCTTCCAACATAGCTGCATCAAAGAAGACCACTTCATGCAAACAGACACTGAAACTAGGTCATCCATCCCTATTGCTGTTGTTGTAAAACAATATCCTTACTTTGCCCACTCAGGATGATTTGCTAGAGTTTCATTAATCAAACTGCTTGTGACTTCGATCATATGTACACTCTCTTGATGTACCTGTATTACAGATAAGGAGAGAAAAGAATCTCAATAAAAAATAAATCCAATTTAACATTTATTTTTCTATACTATTATTGGAACAATACTTTTAGAGTCAAATAATTATACATCTTATTTGCAATTAATTTAGAAAGCTGCACTGAACAATTGTATACATAATAACCTATGACACACACTATGGGAAATTAAAAGGTACGTATTAGCTCGTTGCCTGCAAGAAGCTCAACAATTTACTTAAGGAAAAAAATATGTAAATAGATACATAAAAATACACACACAATATAAATACACTTAGCTTACATATGTGTATATAGTGTGTGTGAGTGTGTGTGTGTAATGCATATATGTAAGCAATATCAACACTACATGAGCTTACAGAATTCTAATGCAACATGAGGTACACAGGCAAATAAGCAACAAAGCAATGTTTCTGGGTAAAAACAGCTAATAAAAACTATTCCAAGTTTACCTTGCCCAATAACCAACAAAACAAGGGAGATTGCCAGTGTCAGGAAACATGCTCTATATGATTTTACTTCATTTAAGTTTTTTTAGCATATTGAGCAAATGGTTTATCCTGGTGACTATTCCACGTTTACTTGAAAAGTACACGATTCTGCTGCTGTCAATTAGGTCAAATTGATTGACAATGTTTTTCAAAGCTTTTAATATCCTTACTAATTTTCTATCTACTTATTCTCCCAATTATTGCAAGAGGAATATTATTCAATCCCTAACTATAATCATTAATTTTCTTTTTTTAATTCTGAATATTTTATTTCATGTGTTGTAGACCTCTATTGTTAGGACATACACATTCAAACCTATTGTATCTTACTGCAATATTAACTCTTTTATCATCATGAAAAGTCCTTATTTGTCTCCAGTTATAGTTCTTATTTTAACTATATTGCCTGCTATTAATAGAATCACTCCATATCTCTTACGTTTAGTTGCATGGCATATCTTTTTTCATCCTTTGACCATCAAATCTTTTAACGTCATTGAATTTAAAGTGTATGTCTTATCGATACCATTTAGCTGGAACCTTTTTTATATCCAGTCTGAAATCCTCTGCCTTTTGATTGTTTAGTTGCCTCACATTTAATATAAGCATTGTTACGAATGGATTTAGGTCTGTCATTTGGCTATTTGCTTTCTATCTGTCTCATCTCTATTGTTCATCTTTTACCGCCTTCTTTTGTGTTAAACAATTATTTCTTAGTGTACCATTTCAGTACCCCTAAAATTTGTTATTTAGTGGTTGCTATTTATCTTAAACTTGGCACACCTTTAATTTATCACAATCAACTTCAAGTTAATATTGATTTACTTCCAGTAAAATATTTATAGGAACTTCATACCAGTGTAGTTCCATTTCCATTTTTACTTTGTGTTATAGTGTGTGTGTGCATGTGTGTATATACATATATATATACATAACATACGTAGATGAACCATATATATATATATCTACGTATGTTATAAACTCTACAATACAATGCTATAATTTTTTTTAAATAGTCATGTTATTCAAATAAATTAAAGAGGAAGAAATGTAGTTTTTATGTATAGCCACATATTTACCAAATGCTCTTCATTTCTCACTTTGGACACAAGTTATTTTTCTGTGGTCATTTCTCTTCAGTCTGAAGGAACTCCTTTAGCAGTCCTTACAGTACACATCTGCTGTTAACAAATTCTCAGTTTTTGTTTATCTAGAAATGTTCTTATTCTGTCTTTACTTTTAAAGAATAGTTTCACTAAATATAAATTCCTTGCTTGACCAATTTTTCCCCCCAAGACTTTGAATATGTCATTCCAATGTCTTCAGGTATTATTATGAGAATTAAGTTATTGTTTTATTGTTCCCTGTGTGTGTTGTGTAACTTTCCTCTTGCTTCCGTCAAGATTTTCTCTTTATCTTTGGCTTTCAGCAGTTTTGCTATGAAGTGTTTGGGGTGGTTTTGTGTTTGTGTACATTCTACTCCAGGTTTGTTGAGCTCCTTGGATCTATGAATGTTTTTCATCAAATTTCGGAAGTTTTTGATTGCTATTTCTTCAAAAACCTTTCTCCAAATACCTTTCTCTTTTCACCTTCTGAGGAACCAATTACATGACTATTAGAATTTCTGATATTGTACCACAGATAGCTGAGATTCTGCTCATTCAATACCTCAAAAATTTGTTCTTCAGATTGGATATTTTCTAGTGATCTTTTTTCAAGTCACTAATATTTTTTTCCTGAATCTCAAATCTGCTGTTGAAACTAGTGAGTTTTTCATTTGTTATTGTTCTTTTCAGCCCTAGGATTTTTATTTGGTTCTGTTTTTAGTATGCATTTCTCTGTTAGGGGTCTGCATTTATTTACTCATTATTAGCATACTTATAATAGCTGTTTTGAAAACTTTGTTTGCTAAATCCAATATCTGGGCCACTTAAATATCCACTTCTTTGACTGCCCCTCCCCCCCGTCACACTCTTGTTTTTTTGTATGTCTAGTCATTTTTGGTTAAAAATTAGGCACTAAAGAATAAATTGTAGCAGCTCTGAATTCTGTTTTATTCTTCTGAGAGCTATTTTTATTTTGTTTCGGGAAGCAATTAACTTATCTAAACAAACTGAAAAAAAAAAAAAAAATCTGTCTTCCCTGCCACTAATGTCTCTGCTCAGTGCTTTTTATTCACTTATTTATGTTTAAAGCCTGGCTCCCGAAATATTTTTCCCTGAACCTGCACAGCTTAGCAGTCAGCAAAAGATTTTGGCAGAAGTTATGCTCAGACACTTTACATAAGAAAGCTTCCTCCTCTGCAATCTGAGATGTCTGAGAGTTGAGAAATGCAAACAAAGGCACAATTTGCAAATCTTTCCAGGCTTTCAAGATTCACAGGGCTCCTTGGGGTCTCCCATACACAGGGGCAGTTTAGCAGCTAAGGTGTGTAGTTTATTAATTTCAGCCCTGCTATGGCTTTCTTGCTTCCAGAATCTCCCCCATTAATTTACAGCTGCTCTGTTGGCACCCCCAAACCAAGTCCACTACCTCACACAGAAAAGCTACAAGTTTTTGTACCCAAGGGAAACAACATGAGAATTAACTGCAAGCAAGAAAGCTACAAACTATTTTACCAGATGCAGTAGCAGTTTGCCTAACTGGTCATTTTCCAATGCCCTGATATGGTGTTTTTAAAATTTTTACACCATTTTATTCTTGCTTTCTTTGGAGAACAATTACCTGACATCCTCACCCTGCTATTATCCTAAGATGGAGCCAAAAGGATCCTGGGACAAACTGGATGTGGATACAAAAGAAAGAAAATAGTCAAGGGTGACACTGAGGTTTTTCACCTGAGCAAGTAGAATGAAGATGCTGAGGTTTTTCACCTGAGCAAGTAGAATGGCGGTATTTACTGAAATAGGATGACTATGAGAAGAACAGGCAAGTGAGGGAAGGTCTGGAATTCAGTTTTGACATGTTACATTTGAGATGTCTACTAGAGAATCCGTGGACACCATCACCGTTTTAGAAAATGATCCCTTTTTTGGCTGGGAGAATAAACTAGATAACCAGTCAGTTTCCTTCAAAAGCTCAGTTTGCCTGAGTCCTAGACGACAAAGAAGTGGTTCAATAATACTAATATCAAGGCTCAGGGAAGCAAAACCTCACTGAACAGAATGAACAAAGAAAAAGGACTTGAAAGATTAACATAATTCAGATGGGCAGTCAAGACCCTATAGAAAGGGACAAAGAAGAGACAGTGAAATAGAAGAAGAGCAGAGAGAAAGGAGAAAGAGAAGGGAAACGGAAGACAGTACTGATGAAAGGTTTCTCTGAGAACCAGAATGGAAGGTAAGACTATAATGGCAGGTGTAGGCAGAATATGACAAAAACAAAGTCTCTAAACAAGTGTATGCAGTCTATACATGACGTGACTAATACAGATAGGAACTATACAGAGATGCAAACAGAGGTACTGAGAGAGCAGGTTTTTAGGAGCAAATGATAAGATTGAGGGCATACTGAGGGTGAGAATGACTGAGAACAGAATTTCCCAAACAGGATTATTGCCCTTATAAGAAGACCGGGTCTTATATTAATTTTTGCTCCAAAAGACGCATTAGAGCTGATTGTCCATCTAGGTCTTATTTTCAGAGAAAAAGGGTAGCAAGAAACAACCCCATCCTTTAGCAAATTGTCCCATGTTAGATTATCTATCAATAACAGCTACTACTATACCTCTAGAGCAGTATATGAAAATTTTCATATTCATGATTTCATGTAAGCTTCATGATTCCTTGAATACAACATATCAAAATCTAGGATGTGGCGTTCAGTGAAGTTCAGATAAGCTAAAGATTAAAATACACCATAGAAATCAGGAGGGAAAATCAGTAAGAGACCTCACTGGAGAGATAAACTTTTCTGCATTTTGGAGCATGATTTTCTTTGATGAGATGAAAGACGGGTGTTACGGATTGAATGTTTGTACCCCGCTCCCCAAATGCGTATGTTGAAATTCTAACCTCCAATGTGATGGTTAAGAGTAGGGGGTCTCTGGAAGGTAATCAGGTCATGAGGGGGGAGCCTTCACAAACAGGATTAGTGCCCTTATAAGAAGAGCACAGGAGACAGATGCTCTTTCTCTGTGCCATATGACGATATAAGGAGAACGCAGCCCTCTGTAAACCAGAAAGAGGGCCCTCACCAGGAACCCATCCATTCTGGCACCTGATCTGGGGCATCCAGCCTCCAAAACTGCGAGAAATATTTGTTGTTAAGCCACCTAGCCTGTGGTGTTCTGTTATAGATAGCAGTATGAACTAAGAAGGAAAAGAAATGTAACCTGGAAGGACCTGAAGAGCAAGAAATAAAGATCCTACGGTATGTCACCAGAAAGACCAGTGAGACCAGAAGGGAAGGAGCTAGTCAAAAATTCTGATCTAATAAACAGGGTACTAACTAGGGTAGGAGTCATGAGACCAGAGCGTAGTTTTCCTACTGACAGAAGCCACCTGTTCCTCCGTATCTCAATGTTTTCACCTACGTTTACCTCTAAGATTTTGATGATAATAAAATAAAAATGCATGTAAAAACTATACTAGGCACATTCATGGCAAAACTAGTAAAAACAAAAATGATAAATAATTTAGCTGTTATACATATTCATAAGCAAAGAAACATTTTCTATGCTGCTCCTGCTAGCCTCTTTTCCATCCGACAATTCTAACAATTAAGAGTTTATTAATGGTAAGTTATTGTACTCTACCTTTGCAGTCAGGAGAAGGGCTAAAAGAAGGGTTCCTATCACTAACAGAAAAATGATGAAAATGCTAATTATTTTGTCTAACATCTTCTCCAACCAGACGATCATCTGCACAGAAATGAAAAAGAGAATTACTTATCTATAAAGTACACAACTTACTGAAAACAATGCATTCAAATCTCATGAAGACAAAATAGGACACTCAGAATTACAAAGCAAACTATGGAATAATGATTAAAGCGGTTAAAGCTGTAAGCAACTTTAGAAAATTAACAGTATTAATTACTGTCATTGTTATGGAAGATTTATTGTTATATCTACGAAAAGGCAGTCAATTTGAACATAACCTGTATCTACGTTTGAATACTCTAGCATATTTACACTACAAATTATAATTTATAATCTGGTAAATGTTCTAAACAAAATAATGACAATCCATTAGCTGACCTCAAATCTTATGAAATTTTACTATCAGTTAGCAAATATAGATGACTTTAGAAAAACTATACCTTTTATAAAAAAAGCATGTTCTAAATTATAGACAGATAAAACAGGAGCAAATTAAAATAGGAATTACATTCAATATATCTTCCTCTTTAATGTCATTAGGGTTACAAAAACAGTAATAATAAAAATCTAATGTTAACGCAATGATAAATACCGATTTCAGAACAAGAGTTTGGATGGGAAAAGGATCAGGAAGGATACAAAACAGGCATCAGTTATATAGGTAACGTTTTTATCAAGCTGCAGGAAAGGCACATGGGTGTTCTGTCTTTCATTTTATATTTGTAATAATTCGTAATAAAATACTTTTAAAACTCTGATATATTACTTGAAATTTCTATTCTCAAAACATACACTTTACGACAAATGCTAAGTGACTGCAAATATATAATCATTAATGTAGTGGTTACTCTTTAATCAATAATTAAAATTATGCTCTCTCTAAATGCTATGTGACATTCTATTTTGAATATAACTTCTCTCATTTTCCACAATCACACGTAATCCTATATATAACTGTTTTTTTGTTTTCAGAATATATCATTGTTACAGATTTGCAGAGTTCCTGCCATGCAAAGCTACCATTTAACATTTCAAAATACAATCAACTGGACTGATGGTCACTGAAATACGCTACACCCCTCATCCCAATGAGCTACAGCATTGCTGAGTAAATTATTCTTAACTTACATCTGAATTATATTCTCCAAACAGTGAGTTAAACACCCAAAATGGTAGTTAAAAGAAAACAACAACATGAATTCTAAAACATTTACTTTCCACTCAAGGCTTATAAGCTTGCACACCCCTTACCTTTCATGAAGGACACCGTCACTAAAAGATCAATGCTATAGTAAACTCAAAGATAAAAAGTTTACCTTTTAGCTTAACAATTACAACCCCAAAAGAAGAGTTAATTTCCAGTGCATGCTACCAAAGCATTGAAGACAATGCAGAGATTAAAAAAAAAAAAAGTAGTAACAGGTTTCTAAGCTTTGGAAGGTCAGATGTCATATTTTAAATGTAACTTTTAAAATCAATGAAACAAAAGTTTCACAATCAGAAATCAACTCTACACCTAGTTCTTGAGACAGAGTAGCAAGGAAAGAGCTAAAGTGTTATTACCCCTTTTTGTATCTCCAAAACCTAACCGTGCACGGCAATGGTAAAAACTCAGTTACTATATATATCTGAATAGGTAGGCATAAATAATTTCAGAGTTAAGACCAGATCTGTATTCACAAATTACAATTTCTGAAAATAACTTGGGAGCTTCAATTTTTTTTTTAAGAGAAGTCATAACCTAAAATGTATTTTTTAACATAAACAATGTTCTAGTAGAAAGAATATCTAAATTTATATCTGGGTATTTTAAACATATAAAACATGGAACATTCACAAACACATTATGTATATCAACATTACAAAATCAAACTTTATGTTTTTAAACCAGGGTACAATTTTCCTATCACAAACTGTATAACTAAGGGTTGGGGAAAAAATCCACACTAGGAGTCACCTAAATAAAAATTTATATTCAAAGAGTAACAATGAGGGTTGGCTGTTTCATTCAAAATTAAAATAAATAAAATCTTTTAAGATGCTCAATACCTAAGTTAAAGTTGGAGGGGGGTTCTATCATGGCTGGCTAAGGTGAAAGAAAAAAAAAGGACAAAAAGAGAGAGAGAAAGTAAGGAGAGTGGGAAAGAGAGACAGGGAAAGACTTATTAAAGAATAAAGGAAGACAGAAAAAGTCAGGAAAAGAGGAGGAAAAAATGTGGGAAGAGTTGGTGCATAGAACTAAGGACCAAAAAGGGGAGTAAAGACAAAACCAGATAGAAAACTTACGGAGGAAAAGAGCTCCCTGAAAGAGTAAATGGAATAAGACCCACAAGAAAACAAACTCAGACACAGAAACACAGAGGAAGCCATGGAGCAGGGAAAGGAGATGGAGGAGAGAATCCTGACGAAACGCCAATCTCCCACGAGGCTGATCCTGTTCTGTGCTCGGCTTTGGGCAAAGGAAACCACACTTGTCATCATCACCCTGAACATGGGAACTGCACAGTCCTTAGAAATTTCCCCAGTCTTCCATGCTGTGAGACACTATTTTAGTTTTTAAAATTTATTTTCTAAAAGGGGAAGGACAGAAATTTTTAAATGACACTCTGAATGTCTCAAGTGTGAAAATTAATCTGGGCCTGTAGGTTTTTAGTTTGCTTTGTGTTTTTAAACCAAATTCTAGTTTAATTTTAGCACAGATAATCAATATAATAAAATAATTAAACCTTGAGAAATAGGTTGCATTTCAATTAACCATAAGGTGTGTTCTCTTTCACCCTCACTTCTCTTGGTTCCTGAATTCACTCCACTTTAACTTGAAATACCTAATACCCAATGCTGCAATTTTCTAACCTTGGGTGTAGTGTAATAAAATAGTCCTCAACTTATTTATGTGCTTTCCTGGAGCACATACTCTCAAAACTTCAAGCAGTTACTCCAACTTTACACCAAGGCTTTCTATGCTACATGGAACCAAGAAAAAGAAAAAAGTTACTTGATCTCTTAGGAATCTTTTAAAACTCACTGGTCAACTGTGAAATAGGTTCATCAGTTAGGTAATCTAACTCATTTAGTCTTAAATCAAATCAAACCTAATGACTTCCCCTTTGTCTCATCTCAAGGACAATTTTCATTTATACATACACACACACACACACACACACACACACACACAGAAAAAATATAAAAACACCTAATTTGATCATGTTTGCAACACTACTATCTGCCAAGGATTGAACTCACTTACTTATATTAGTTTTGTAGGAAATATAGGTATTTAATAGGTATTTACAACCATACTTGTGGTGGTGGTGGTGGTGGTGGTGGTGGTGGTGTGTGTGTGTGTGTATGAGACAGAGAGAATGTATGGTGGTGGTGTGTGTATGTATTTATTTATTTTACACAATGTATTTTCAATCCAAAATTTAAAACTTTAGGCCATGTCAAAAGTCTCCTGTTTCCTGTTTCAACAGAATGAAATTCTAATCTCTACACTCAAAAGTGTCATTTTGATCAATTTCTAAGTACCACATTTTTCTTAAAGCCTACAATATTTCCACTGAAAACTTTTAGTCTTATTGTGTTTAAACACATACATGTAAATGATATCATCTCTTGCTATCTGTCCTCTGGATTTAATGAATTCCAATACTATATCCAGACTGTATGTCAGGGGTACAGCACGCCTAGTATATCTGGATTAGCCTTTACTGAAGTTATTGAAGTTATAAAAACGTACCTCGATAATTTCAAGTCAGTCATGTGAATCATTTACCATACACACAACCTCAAATCTTGGGAATTACATGAAATTAGATGCCACAAGCAATGACTACAATCTTTTTTACTGTATTTCCCCAAAAATAAGACCTAGCCGGCCCATCAGCTCTAATGCGTCTTTTGGAGCAAAAATCAATATAAGACCTGGTCTTATTTTAATATAAGACCCAGTATAACATAATGTAATATAACATAATACTGGGTCTTGTATAATATAATATAATACCGGGTCTTATGTAATAATAATTTTAATTTTTGCTCCTAAAGACGCATTAGAGCTGATGGTCCATCTACGTCTTATTTTCAGGGAAACACGGTAAGTTAAAAATAAAATTCTTAAATATTAGTTATAAGAAAGGACAATATATAAAATTACCAGCCTAGGGGATCACACAAATATTTCACAGATTTATCATTTCAAAAAATGCCAGTGTCATATATAGAAAAATTAGCAATAAAGAATTCGCTTTCCTTTTCAGTAACGATTGCCTATGTGTTCTCACACATCCAAGGAGACTAGAGCATCAGGCTGAGCCACCACAGAGCTAGAAAGGAACGGAAATCACAGCAAACAAAAGGACTACGAGACAGAACTTTGTGCACACACTTGAGCAAGAAGATAGTATCCAAATCCTAAGTAAAATCCTAAGCTTTGGGTTTTTAGCAAGTTATACTGTGACAGCATTAATGCTTCCTGACCTTCCATAGCTTATAATTAGAACTTTAATAACACAAACCTAGCTTGACATATGGACAGAAGCAGTGAGAACAGAAACAATGGAGAAATTACAGAAGTGAATAGTAAAAACCAACATCCATGTGTTCATTTACCTTCTTATTTAGCCAGTGCCAGAGCTTGAGGATGGAGGTAAGGTGAGAAAGAGGAGATAAGAACAGTGGAACATCATTAGAGAATGCAATAATAATAGCATGAAAAGAAAAGAAAGTCACTGAGAGCAGGAGGAGATTATCTCAGAGAAAAGAAAAACTAGAAAAAAAACAAAACTGTAATACATTAACAACGTTTTTAAATTGAATGTATTATTCCTTTAAAATGCACAATGATTACAGTGATGATGACCACAGCTTTGCTGGCAATTCAACAACTAAAAATACATAAAATAACCTGAAAGCAAATTCCAAAGACCAGAGTAATGATTAGGGTTCTTTCACTATTCATGCACCAAAAGGATTTTTGGTCCCTGTATAAACTAATTCAAGTTCATATACTGCATTTTCACTGAACTGTGTAGTTGCAGCTTTATAGTATGAGTTATTTTACATTTTTTTAAAGAGGAAAATATTGCAGTGCTCATTTGGAACAGAGGATACCTGGCCAAAAAGCAAGCATAGCTAAGATTCTGTTAATATTTTGTGTATCTCCTTGCATCCCAATTTTTTTAGGCACACATTTTCCTACAGTGTAGAACATCTTGCTCTTTCCACATAAATGTTACCTCATCTAAACCTCACAATATTTAGCACTATAATAACTAACGCCAGTTAGTGGACACAATCTAAAGACCAACCAGTAAACAGGATTTAAGGCATCACGCATGATATAAAAAGTATAAAGGCTAAAAAGCATAATTTCATCAGAGTGAGTAAACGCTCTTTACAGAGTTTTCCCTGAAGTACACCCCGTGCATGTTTAAACACATACTTCAATCTCCTATAGATGAATTGTTTCAAAAACACTGGTCCAATCAATTAAAATTCAATAGAAACATGAAAAATAGATTTATTCCCCAAAGCAGCAGCCTAATTATATTATTATACTAGACAGAACATAATTTTGGCATCAACTACAATTAAACAAAATATTTAGTTTACATCAGCCATTTATTCTAATATGTGTCATTATATAGCAGAAAATGCTGGTGTTATTCATTTTACTGTCTCTCTTAATTAAGAAAGACAGACTGGCAAACAAATTAGAATAAAAATGACCAATTTTTACAAGGCTACTCTGTAACAAATACTTTTTGATGCCCCTGAACTTCAACTGACACAACTGTACAGTTTTCCTAAATGAAGAGTTACCAATAGAAGTACGTGAGAGCACTGAAAATAGGATTTAGTCTCTATCCCTTCTGACAGTGGTAAGACAAAGAAATTAACTGAAAATAAGAGTTACCCTCTTTGAAAAGTTTGAAGCACTCTAGTAAGATAAAGCTTTATCCCAAAACCAGGGAGATGTGATCAATATGTTAATATCTGTGCAAAGTCTTAGATTCTTCCTTATTTAAAGAGTTGAAAACAATAAAAATACAAATAGGCAAATTGCAAAAGAAAAATATAAACAGCCAATAAGCATATATAAGGATGGCCAGGCTCATTTTTATTTTTAAAAATTTCAGATTAAAACAACAAGATAATTCTTTCTACGAAACTTAAAAAAACTTGTTAATTATACTACCCCTTATTGGCAAGAGCTCGAGGAAATGGGTGTTCTCATGTGTTGTACTGGTGGGAATTAAAACTGGCAAACTTTCTGGAAGATAGTCAGGCAATATGTCAGAAAATATATCCCCTGTTCCTCCTTTGACCCATATTTTATTATGGTTATTTTATGAAGAGTTTAAAAGATTTACTTCTTCTTCCCCACATGCATTCCAGTTGTTATATTATTCTCATCTGTATCTCCACTGTTTTCACCTAGCAGTATTTCTCCACCTTAAGCCATGAATGGACCTGTTAAAGGAAACAGTTACTAGCCTCTGAGATGGAATCTAGCTCACACGGCACGGCACACAAATACAACGTGCTGATCCAGTCCTGCCTGACCCTCCAGCCTTACCGCCCACTATCACCATTTCACATAGCCCAGCCATGCCCATTTTTTTGGTGTTCCCTAAGAACTCATGCTTTGGAAGTCTCTGTGCCTTTGCACTGCTCCATCCACCTGCTCTTCTTGCCATGTCTACCTAATAAACTCCTACTTGTGCTTCAAAATCTGCCCCGGCATCACCTCCTCTGCAACACCTCCCCTCTCCCACTGCCTCACCAACAGTGAGCCACTTCCTGCTCAGTACTATCCCTGCATCCTGTACACACTTTCCCTCCACATTACAACCACAGCTAACACTTGGATAGAGCTTACTGTGTAGCAGGCCCTGATCTAGGAACTGTATATACATTACCTCATTTAACCCTCACACCCATTCTCTATAAGGTATATGCTCTTATACGCAATTGTACTGATAAGGAAACCAAGGCACAGAGAGGATAACACATTCGTCCAACATCACACAGCTAATAAGTAGCGGAACTGAGATCTGAAACCAGAATCTGGATTCAGAGACCATGCCCTTAACCACTCAGCCTCTGAATCTGACCACTGCCTCTGAATTCTAATGGTTTGCTGGCTCTCCCTCAACAGAGCTTCTGTATCTAGTTTTCTGCGATTCGACTGATTTTCCCTAAGACTTATCTGACACAGGAGAATTATTCCAAAAATAGTCGCTGAACTGAGCCAGATTGTATCCTCACTCGGGATTTCAATTCGGTCCTTATAAAATGAGGGAATTGAACTCGGTGTTCCATGAGATCCTTTTTTCCCATTTTCTAACAGTTAATACTTAACACTATGCTTATTTAAACTAAATATATCCTACCCTTACAAAAACTGTAATTCTAAACTTTAAATTTCATCATAGAATTCTATTTCAAATGTGTTATCAACAATTACAGTATAAACACTAAATATGATGACTTGAAATATCTCAGACAATGAAATATATACAAATATATACACCCCATTAAAACCGCGCAAGTTCTTAAAATACAATACCTTGCTGTCAATGTTTAACAAGAATTTCCCAAGCCCGATGATTGGCCAGGGCGCTAGGGCTTCCTGCCGCTCCTTCAGGAAGTGCTCTACCACCTGCCACCAAACGTAGCAGCGTTTCTCCACAAAGTTCACAACGCCAAAGTGAATTACAAGCTTTTTGAGTATCCAGACTACAAAGAAGATAAGAAATACATATATAAGCAAAATACAGATTACGAAGTCCTCACGTGAAAGGACCCTTAGTCCATGTGCCCTTTCTAAAACAATAAAGCTAGTATTAAAATAAAGATCAATTTTTAAAACAGGAGAGGGGAGGGAAGAAAGTTCAAGATAGTCCAAATTGATGGTACTGGGACAAACAACTTTCACACAAGCCCCACCTGCCGTGTACTACCTCCTTTGTGGAGTCTGAACCCCTGAAGTAGTCAGGGATTGTTTCATCACCTATCTGAACATAAGACACCATGATCACAAAGATTTCAGGGACTACAACCTTGGGCAAAGAATACTAACCCCTGACACGTCCTAATCTCCTTGGCTGTTATAGCTGCTATTGCCAAATTTTGTTCTCTTCCTTAGCTTTCTAATGTTTAGTAACCAGATAATGTATTCCATATACCTGATGATTTTATACCACCACAAGTAACATTGTCATTTGCGTTCCTATTTCTCTACTTGATGATGCTCTATACATCTGAATCTCTCACCAGCGCTCTGTAGAGAAACAGCCTGGCTATAAGCAGGGCTGCTACCAATGGCCCCTGAGGCTGGGCACGGCACACCTTCAGCAGGGACCATGCACAGACCACAGTGTGAATGCGCCCCCTGCAGCTGGGCAGTGTGGTGCCCCTACCGGAACGGATATAGCTTCTTGGTAAAGGTGGTGGGACTAGAAGAAAGTGTTACTTATCTGCGAGGGTTGCCCGGAAGTTTGGACCCTGGATAATTGGGGTCCAATCACTATAATTTCCCTAACTCCAGGGATTTCTGTGTCCTTAGCCCTGGCCTTATAATGTAAAGCTTCGCAGTTTACTATTTTGAACCATGAGCTGAGTGCTACATACCAGTTCAACAAGTCCTTCATTAGCATTTTTAAATCTCTGGAGAGGTCCTAGGAAAGCTCCTACAATTTCTAGAATAAGCCCAGAGTATTTATAGGCTGTAGAAAACCTTTGGAGGCTGACTTGTTCACAGCCTGCTCTCTCAAGGGCGTGTCAAGTTCCTGTGATGGCCTTGGGGTTAAGAAGTGACTAGGACAAATATAATTCCTGCTAACAAACTATAAGGAAAAGGGGGTTCCAATAGCACCTGACATGATTTGCCAGCATGAAAGAAATCGCCTGGCAAAACCAAAGAAAGTATGGAACAATCCAGAACAGCAATGTAAACTGCTTCACTAAGCATCTCTACCAATTTCTTAATAGAAAGCATGGCTGTGGGAGGTACTCTGTGACTTGGTTAATTACAACAGTCCTTGCTCCAACTACCAAACAGAGGATCTGCCTGAGGATGAAAGAAGCAGATACAAACTTCATCCCTTGTATTCCGTGTTCCCTAAGCGGAGGCACTATAAAGTGTCCTGGTCATAACAAATCTTCAAAGAAATGGTAACTGTTTACTTAACTGTCCAATTTAATGAGAATAGTAAGTTTGAAAACAGATGATCTAGAAGGTAAATAAATGGTCCAGTAAGTTGAGACTTTTAGACCATGGTATAAAAAAAATCAGGCTTCCAAACATTGGATTATGTTTAAATCAATAGTGAAAAACCTTGATGAAGGAGACACGGACTAATCAAATTTAGGCGGTATCTGGATGGCAGGATCCCGAGCGTGAACTGATGACTTAAATAAATTTGGTGTGAACTATGACTACACTAAAAAAGAAAGGATAACAGACTGTGCTACAAAGCACCTGAGTCTCGGAAAACTGTTCCTTACTCTTGCCGTATTAGAAGGCACCTTTACAGAGAATCAACACAACAGAGGTAAGCCACGAATTACCACGGTATTCAGGCAAACAGACCTAACTTAATGATGGGTGAACAGCCATAATCTCCATTTTGATATAATTCATACTTGTGCATGTAATTTAATTTTCTGTCAAACAAGGGGAGAAATATCAAGATGCTGCATACATATATTTCTCAAAACCTACATTTCCTTTGAATTAAAAACACAATGTAAAACACACTTCACTAAGAGCAGCTCTCAAAATTCAATCACAAACCCCAAAACTCAGATTGTTAACAGTCTCCCCCTAGAATCATTAATGGCTGAATGGTCAACTCGCCACATGGAACCACCAGTCTGTAACACCACACAAAATTGTAAGAGGCTAAATACATTTTCAAGCTTCAAAACGAAATCTTAAAGAGGTATCAAGTAATATATTTTCAAAATAATGTTTACTATTTAAATGTAAACGTCCTAGCGTTTTATTTTAAAAGACAGTAAGATTATCCCAAGTCTAATCATATTTAACCAATTACCTGCAATAGGCACTGGCAGCAACTGCACAATCCACAGGTTCAACCAGACCTGGACTCCAATGATGGCCCAAACGAGAGACACAAAGTAGATATCACTCGTTTTCTTCTTTCTAAGGAATGTTCCGATTTCAGTCCTTTGTCTGCCCAGAGTGGGTGAAGGGGAGGAGGGTGAAGAAGATGAGGACAGTGATGGAGGGGGTTCTCCTCTGTCCATGGCTTCTGAAGAGGGGAAGGAAAAGAAAACATCATCCACCACCTTCATCCACAGTAGTGAACAGTAATACAGAGAAATGCGCTAATCTACTCTATGTTAGGCCATCAAAATGTGCTCTCATGGTATGATTACATCACATTAAAAAAGAAAAAAAAAAGATTTGGATGGATGTCTGCATATGTACTGAAAAATGTGTGGAGAATTAACAATGCTGACAGTTTAAAATTTAGGGAAACTAAGTTTGTTGAAGGGTAGAGTTGGGTATGGGGACTATTTTAGTTTTTACTTTATACACTTTATATTGTTCACGTTTTTTATGACATATATATCATTTATTAATATTTTTCATTTAAACAAAAAAACTAAAGAAAAATACATAACAAAATAGCCGAGAATTATACTTAGTCCATGAAACTTATTCAAACCATATACAGCAATAAACATTACCATATAGTAGATAAAAATTCCTCCTCTTTTAATATAATTTCATACTAGATGCATTTATATATATTTCTGACACAATATGGCTTTTCATGTCACCTAACATGGAGCCAATTGCTCTTCCAAGAAGAAGCCAAGACTTTGAAACATGTCTTTCTTAGAATGAGATGTAAAACAAGATTGCTGAGGGTGAGGAATTTTCAAATAAATCACATTGAATTATTTCACATGAGGCACTGTTTACTGACAATGCAACTGCTACATGTTAATGTAGGGTTATATTATTATTTCCAAGTTTCACTAAAACCTACCATATATGTCAGAAATCATGTAACTAGCAAAGCGGTGCTACTCAGTATATACTGTGATGATAGAAATGAGTAAGGTCCTAAAACTTGCATTTTGCCTTCCATAAATAAAAGTTCAGGACAAAACTATATCATATTTCTGAAGTTGAGGAAAAAAAGAGAAAAAACAAAACAAGAACACCCATAATCCCGACTCCCAGTCCGCCCTCCAGTCTTTACACAGTTTTACATAGTTGTATCATGTTCCACTCAACCTTCTTGACTTTCTCCCTTCAGCTAAATGTCAGCTCCAGGGGAGATAAGATCTTGTCTGCCTTCTTCTCCCTCCACTGAATTCCTAGCACATAGAATAGCACTTGACATATAGTAGGTGCTTACTAAATTCCGTTATGTCAAAATTTTCATAAGCAACTATACAGTAGCCCTCTGAATGCTACATAATTTCCTTAGTGTTCCTTTTAAGAGATGTTGAGCTGTGAGTACATTTTTACTAGAGCTATAGCCAGCACCATGGTAGGTCAGTCCACCTCACCAGAACTAACATTCTACCTTGAGGTTTGAAGCTAAAGCCCAAGCGAGTTATAATATGCTTCTGGTTGACGTTGCTCTCTGAGTATCTTTGTAATTTGGAAACCTCATGTTGGTGGCTGTGGCAGCCATTTAGAGTAAGTCCATAACCAAAACAGTATTCCCTCTCCACTGTGAAAACATGATTCAGTGTGCAAGAAAAATAAGTTGTCCTACTACCCCAAATGCCTTTTTCTTAGCTGACCCCTTCCTTCAAAATTGTTCTAAAGTCAGTTCTTCCTCCAGAAGAGCTCACCAAAAATATTCCTTAACTCCAAAACCTCTGGCACTAATGGACCGCTTGGCACAGGCAAAGATGGGCGTTTACATTCCAGAACTCTGTGTGAGTACCGCGTGACTTTAAAGCTGATAGAAATCTACCAGCTAGATCTCACAGGAGCACTGAATTTGAAACAATAGGAGGAGTCTGTTTTAAGGGAAAGTCAATATATTAAGAGCATGAGGGATGCAAAACAAACTTTGAGAAGAAAAGTAAGAAATGCCAGAGAAATGGATGACTAGAAGATGGAAAATAAAAGTGAAAACAAAGATTTGGAGAAAGGGAACAACACAAGAAAAAAAAAACAATATAGAAAGTTAGAGCAAAATAGAACAATGGAGGAGAACTGGCAGTTGTAGAAGAAACGGAAAATAAGAAAAGGATTAAGTGTGGGGGGGGAAGATATGGACAAAGGTAAATGGGGCGCTGAAAAAAGGAAAATAATACGAGAGGAAAGCGAGAAATAACAAAATAAATTAAGAAAAGAATATTTTTTAAAAGGAAAGAATGAAAAACCAAGATAAGAAACCTAAGAAGGTAAATAATAAATGTCTGAAAAAAAGTGATACATAAGAACAAAAATTAGAGGAAAAACAGTGTAAAAATAGGAATCAGAGAGAAAAATGAAGGACCTGTAAATAGTACTTTGTGATGCTAGTGTCTTTCTTAATTGTATATTCTACGTATATAGCAATTTCTGGAATGATTCTGAAGGCATTCCTTCATAAGCGGAGTCACCTGCAGGCTGAGTGGAGGGCTGGTCTTCCGTGCTTGATTCGTACCCTGTGATAGAGATGGCCAGCGTTGCTAGAGTGGAAGCTGCCATGGAGATAACTTGCCCTGGCAACTCTGCCCCTGTAAAGCAAGCATGCATTTTTTTAAACTTTTTAAAGCAAATGAACCAAGCGGGAAGTAACTTGAACCTGAAACATAGTCCTAAGTTTTCAACATTAACAAAACAAAACGGTTATTACTGATCCACCAGACCAGTGGTTCTTCGCAAGGGAGAATGCTTAAGTATCAACAGGAAAGCCTGCTAAAAATGCAGGTTTCTGGACTCTGTCTCTCTCTCTCTCATTTGGGATGCTGTTGCACGTGGCCTAGTGAATATATAAACATGAAGCGCCATGTTTATGTTTAACTTCACAGGTTAATTTTAATACACATTTCTGTTGAAAAACACTGCCACACCAAGTCTGTGACTTCCTGAATATAGACTTACTCTCCTTTGTATTACTAGCTTGTAGTACGGTGTGGGACAGCCCATACCTGGTGCTCTCAATAACACTCCACAGACGGTTATGCAAATGTATGGGTGTTATGCCAAACCATTTACATCTATAAAGTACATAATTCAGCACAGCCAAAATCCACCACTAGGAAATCTAAAGGAACAGCATTACCCCGTTTCATGTTATATGTGCCCATATTAAGTTCCTAATAGGTAGTACACCGAGCTTAACCATTTGCACTACATTTAAATAAATTATTTACTAGCCAATGAGGACTGTCTGTAATTGTCGGCCTTTAACCTGCTGTGGCAGACAACACAGACTAGCTTACACAACACCAGGTTCTAGCATGCTTTCCTGCATCTGAGAAACTGGAAAGCTAAAGACTGTATTTCTTGGATTCCATTGCAGCTCAGGTCCCACACGTGATGCAGTTTCTACCAGGCAGGCACGCCTGCCCAGGACCTGAGAGACCAAAAGGCCTGACTATAACGTGGAAGCCACACAGCTCTCATGCCAAACAGTTATGGAGGCGTATGGTTTTTCTGCAGAACTTGACAGAAGTTCCAGAGGTTTGGCTGTTGGACCTCTAACTTTGTGGCAGGCAGCAGCAGCTATGGCACTTCTGCTCAAACAGTCCTTTGGTGTCGAGCATTCCTCCTGGTTGCACTGCTTCTGCCTCTGTCAGATCCGAGCTCAATCGTATGGGCTTTCCAAAAATGTCACATGCAAAAACTCTATATCAATACCTCTTTCTATTTAGACTAGCCAGTGTGGATTCCATTGTCCACGAGTAAGAACACTGACTATCCCTTAGTCACCAAATTGCATACCCGCACTCATACAGCTGGGACCTTACTTTTGGGAGACCAATACTCAACATGACGACATAGAATTCTGCAAGCCAATGAAAGGAGCCACAACCCTTCACAAGGTCAGTGTATTTCATCTCCAAATGAACTCCACACACCCAACCAATCCAAGACTGGCCATTGCTCAGAGCTGAGCAGGCCAGGGCCTGAGATGACTCTCCGCAGACTCAGCCATCAGGGTCCAGAGCACTCACCTTGCTCAACCATATCCTACCCCTCTGCTAATAACGCCTCTGTGACCTGAGAGGTGTTCCTTTCTAGGCAATACAAGAGAATCTCAAGCTCATGATCTGAGAAGACAGCAAGATTTCTAGATTAGGACTGATTCTCCCGGATTGAGTATCTAAGGTGCTCCTGAGATGCCAATAAGAGAACAATGGCTGAGAGAGAAAGGCCGTGTGTTTCATGTCTTACATGTTCTCTTTAGTCACTGCACTGGATGCTGGGGATAAAGACATAAAGAGGCTAGTGGAAGAGACAGATACGAATTAATGAACCACACAAACATGAATGTGTACAAACTATAATGACTGCTATAAAGAACAAATACTAGGTGTTTTATGAGCTCCCAATAGAAATCTGACTTAGTCTGGAGAATGAGGAAAGGATTCCCTTTAAGAAGTGAAAATGAAGCTGATATACAAAGGATGAAAAGAAAATCACCTAAGAATGTGAAGACTAATATTTTGGATAGAAGAAAGTGAATAGCAAGGCTGTAAGTGAAGAACCTGGCATGTCCAAAACACTGGAAGTCCAAAACAGTCGGCATGTCTGGAACAGACAGCTAGTGGATAACTGGTATGGAATAAACAAGGCGAGGGATGGTAAGCCCGACGATGGCAAGTTGCAAAGACCACAGTGAGGACTTTAGTCTTTATCCTAAAAGGAGGAGGAAAGCACTAAGGAGTTTCAAACAGGATCATAATCGTGCTTTTTACTGACATTTTACTGAGATAATTGTAGCTCCCCTGCAGTTGTAAGAAATAATACATCCTGTGAACCCTTTATCCAGTTTCCCCCAGTGGTAACGTCTTGCAAAACTGTGGTACAACATTACAATCAGGATATCGGCATGGACACAAGATACAGAACAGCTTTATCACTGCAAAGGTCTCTCCTGTCGCCCTCTTCTAACCACACCCACCTCCGCACTCCAAAGAAAAATGATCAGTATTGAGATATAAAAAGATCGTTCTTGCTGTTTGGTGAAGAACAGCTTAGCGAGACCAAGAATGAGATAAACGACTGCAGTATCATAGGCGAGCCATGTTGATAGCATGCCCTGCAGCGGTTAACAGGGCAGATGATGGAAAACTGGCTGCATCTAAGAGACGTGGAGTAAAGTGGACCAGACGTGGTGATGAAGCAATAAAGGGAATGAGAGATGAAGGTGTCAGTGATGACCCCGAAATTTGCAGCTTAAGGTGAGACAGACAACATGCAGGGGAAACGGATGGAGACGTTTGCACATATTGAAGCTCTTTTTAGACTTCCAGATAGAAGTTTCAAAAACAAACTGATTACACAAGATACTGAAGAGGACCTAGTTTCTTGTGCACCCAAGAGAGATTTCTCAGGCTCCACTCAAAAGCAAAAGTTGGAAACACCTAATGATTAATGGCCTGGGACAGAAGAGTAGAAAAATAAAATATTTCCAGTCAAAATTCAAAAAGCAAAGTATTCTCTCTTACGTAAGACTGAAGACTAGTCAAGGCTCCTGAATTACTAAACCCACCTCTTCACAAGTAATTTAATGAAGTGGTGACTCTTCTTTGAAAGACTGAAAAGTGCTTTTTTTAAGTAGCTCCAAAATAACAAGATCACTTTATAGCTCCTCACACATGGACTTCCAGTCGGCTGTCTTTTGACTTATATTTCTAAACTCCTACTAGGCATTCATCATCAGAGGTGACTAGGCTATGTGCTGAGATGAGAAACTAGGACACTAGTGTCCAGCTCAGTCTAATACTTAAACTATCAGTCAAGGTTCAGTAGGTTCAGGGCTAATGTAAAGGTATGTGTAGCATATTTCCATCCTCTGTGCTCCACGTAATGTAAAGGTACGTGGAGCACAGAGGATGGAAACCGAATCCATGCTTGGGAGGTAAGGGAAGCATTTCCAAACGTGCGGACAAGGCTGAAAAATGGTAAGAGGTGCAATCCTTTAAATGCATTTCAACAGGTTAGCCAGATAAAGAAGACAGAACAAGAACAAGGGGGCAGCCAGATGGCTCAGTTGGTTAGAGTGCAAGCTCTCAACAAGGTTGCCGGTTCAATTCCTACATGGGATGGTGGGCTGCGCCCCCTGCAACTAAAGATTGAAAACGGGCAACTGGATTTGGAGCTGAGCTGCGCCCTCCACAACTAGATTGAAGGGCAACGACTTGGAGCAGATGGGCCCTGGAGAAACACACTGTTCCCCAATATTCCCCAACAAAATTAAAAAAAGAAAAACCATTAAAAAAAAAAAAAAGAAGATAGAACAAGTATATCTTGGGGAGGAAGGGAGAGGTGGGGTAGAAAACATCTAGGAAGACCAAAAAGAAGGTCTAAAGACACACATGCAAGAAAAAGCAAAGTGTGCTGTCCAAAGAACTCTAAGAAGTCCCAAAAAGGCCAGAACATAGGGGCCGATGAGAAGAGCAGAGAGAGGTGAGGATGACAGGAAGAATGGGAGCGGAGAGTGGGAGGGTTCATACCCGGAGGCTGTACAATTCAGTGGCTGGGACCACAGGTGAGGAAACAAGACTGCCCAGGTTCAAATCTCAGGTCTATTCCTTACTTGTTGGATGACTATGAGCAAGGTACCAAACATCTAGATGCCTCAGTCTCCTCACGTGTAAAATGGAGCTTATAGAACTTCCTGTCTCACGTGAGAATTCAGTGAAACAATGATACAAAATGATTGGAACAATACCTGGCATGTACGGCTCACTCAATGAATGTCAGCTATTATCATCGTCTATATCCTAACTATTGGTTTGGGGAGCATAAACTACAAGCATAAGTCACTAGCACTCCTACAGTAGCTGCACCTCTCAGCCCCTTACTACTTCATGTTGTAGCCATTTCCCTAAGTTTTATCCCCCTTAGCACACATTTTTTTGATCTCCTGCAGGGCCATGCAAAATATTCTGTATACAGTAGGCACTGAAAGACTCTGAGGAGAACTTAAGATCATTAAATTAAACCTTCACAACCATGGCTAATTTTAAATACTAACTCTTTCTCCAACTTGCTGACGTCACTAAAATACACAGTAAATATTCAACGAATCAGCGCTAAATAAACGAAAGCTATGAAATATCATCCTAGTGAATATACGAATGAGTCAGCAAATTTTTAGAGTGCCTGAAACTTCACAAAGGAATGAAAAGAATAGCACACAGAGAAAATCAACAAGGAGTATCTGAAAATTATGGATGTAAGATTTGGAAACTGATCTTAAACAACATATAGGCATTTTAATGACTTCTGGCTTAGTGATATCCTCTTGCACTTCAAAAACCCCACAGGTTTTTGTGCAAAAGGATGATAAACCAGACAGAACAATTCCAGGACTGAGAATCTAGGCAAAGTTATGGCATTGGCAATAAAAAGTCCCAGCTAAAAATAGGCACGTAGACAAGGCAACATAATCCTGGGACCCAAGGACTATAAACAAAAAAGGAAAGAGCACCCAAGGTTTCAAGTGTCAAGCTATCCAGGGACAGGGCCAGCATTAAGTGGAGGCCCAAATAATGGATCCACACACGTCCAAAGAAACAGACGACTGCTAGCACCGAGGACCAGGAGATAGAAACTCATAGTCTGTCACGTAAGAAACAGATCCTACGTTCAAATAGTATCTGTGAACGTGGCTAACTCAGCAATGGGCAGAATAACATTTTTAAAAATCAAGGGAAAATGTATTTTGAAACCAGTCTAAATAAGGAAATACTTGATCTACTTTGTTCTCTTCCACAGGGATAGTGGCAGTGGCCAGAAATACATCCAAAGATGCTTCCTGAAAGGAGGCCCTGCCAACCAAGTAAAACCTCCCCGGCACACACAGCTCCCTTTGAAGAAGGCCTGTGTTCCCATCACTTATGTGGAAAATACGTCTTCTCAGTGACTTCTAGTATCACTTCATTGTACCACTGGTCAGTAACAAGGGCGTGGATATGGACCAGTAGGAGTTTCTCTAGGACTATTTTACAGCGTCAGAACTGGGGAGTGAGAGATGAACGGTAAAAAAACTAGTTTGTTCCTTTTCCAATGGGAGCTTAACTGGACCAAACTGTTCACTCATATTGCACGTTATACCAAAACGATGAAGGCAACTACCAAGTCTTCTTGCAAAGCTATTTCTGCTCCGTTATAAAGGATTACCAGTGGTAGGAGGAACAGACGCCGTTGTACCTGCCTGTACTTCTCAGGCTGACTGTCCGCGCTGTTAAAAGATACAGGTGATATATTTGCCTAGCTTTTGAAGAAGCACTCCTCCGAGTAAATGGCTCTCTAAGCCTCAATTTCTTCGTCTCTACAATAAGTATGAATGTAATACCCATCTCACTAGATTTCCAAGAAAACTAAATGAGACGGCGTGTTTAAAGAGCCAAACAGGGCCTCGCCCATTACTATCATTACTAACAATAATGCTAGGGGTCCTTTTTCTCATAGGCCGTAGGAACACATCAGAGCTGGACTCCAAGATTCAACCCAGTGAGGCTTCTGCAACCAGGAGACACAGAAGCCAGGTCCTGCAGCTGTGCTGACTCAACAGGGCCCACATGGGAGCCTGCAGCAGCTGACTGCGGCTGGGTGCAAGGGGATCAGCGGTCAATACCTTTTCGGGATGACTGATGCTTGCTCAGAGAGCCTGGTGAAGGGAAAGAACGCTGGGCCGAGGGTCAAGGACCTAGGTTTGTATCTTAGCTCCACCAGTGGGACTGTAAGCGAGTCGGTTAACCTCTCGAGTTAAATGTCTTCATCTGCAAAATGGAGACAACCATTCTATAAGGTTTTGGAGGGTGGCTTTCATTTGTGGATTTAAAAAAGATAGTACATTTAAAACCATGGTAGACATTTAACATTTTACCCTTATATTATCTTGGGGTTTCACAAAATACCTGGTCAGAGCTCCCAAGGTCTGAGAGAAAATCACTGAATAAGGTCCCTGGGGTTCAGAAGGAACCACTGAAACTAACTCAGCAATGACCCACAAGAGGAGTTTTCTGGACCTAGAAATGAAACAAACTCATGCTCTGAATTCTGATGAAATCCAAAGGATTAATTCTGTGATTCCAGTGGTCCACAGATCATAAAAAGTTTCTACATAAGAGTCAAAGCTCAGAAGACACAGCGATAGATGCCTATACTGGAGACTAGGACATAAGAGCAAGTCCTCCAATGGGACAGTGGGAATGACAGGAAGGAATAAATGCACATGGCAGTACACTAAACCAGCCCTGTACCTAACTATATTACAGCGACATCTACAGGAGGGCACTGACTGTAATAAAAGGGAAAGTTTGTCCCAGGGTGGACTAGATGGTTTGAATTCTAATGCCTAAAAGAAACACAGTTCTAGGGACAAGAGAAAAAAAACTTTCAGAAATTTAGGGAGGAGGGGGTGGACTTTAAAAGGCTTATTTTATGATGAGAATTATCTCGACTAGAAGTCCATAAAAGGATTCTAGATCAAGAACAACCTATTCCTAAGTAAGATGGAATGAAAGTAAATAAAGCAAGAAAAACCAACATTTCCAAACCTGCTGTGAACATTTATTCTGTGATTTGCTTCCCTGTAATAGTCTGGAATAAAAATACTAGAAATCTGGCTTGTATGCCAACATACTCCTACTCAGGGTTTCTGCCTGATATTAATAATCAAACATGGCTCAGCACTTGCTCTTAGAATTCTTGTCCTCACAGCTCTCGAGGCTGCCATCATCAGCTCACTAGAATTTACACCGAAGAGAAAACCCACCTGAAGCCTTCAGTCTAGACCAACATTATATACTTGCAGTGAAGTACTTACTTAGCTCTGAACAAAGGCAGTCAAAAAGAGAAAACTGTCCTGGGGTGAGGGGTAAGCAGGGCTGTCTGAATCCCTACTACTAGGGAAAAGGAAAAAACAGAAGGAGCTAAAGCAAACCAGAAGAACCAGTGGAGCTCACCACCCCTTCGATATATAGTAGGTGCCAAAACAGTTTACTTCTCCTGGTCTGATAGATACCCCCAGACTGTCACTAGGAAGGCAAGCTGAGCAAAGGAAAATTAGAAAGACAGCAAAATGTAAGATAAAATCTTTCCTGTTTTCCACTATCAGACAGATAATTAAGGTTTCTTTGTTTCAGGTAATTATTTAAAAATTCCAAACAACTCTTTATGAATAAGATGTCTTACAATTGTGACACATTACTCATTTAACAAATAAAATAAAAAAGAGCAACAATTTAAAAAAAGACTCTATAAGGTATCTGTACAAATAACAGTGTCACAAATAGCATTATAATTAGCATAAAATGAAGATGCTAAAAATAATGTTGTAGAAGTATATTCATCGACATAGAAAGGTACTCATGACATAATTAAGTTTAAAATGTGGGTTACAAAAGAGAATGTTCACTATGATCCAGTTTTCTTGTGATCTAAAAAGTCTAAGGCATAAAAACCATTAGTTAACATTTTTATAATCTGTGGGCAATGGGATTTTGAGAGATTTTTATTTTCTTCTTTTTGTTTGTCTGTATTTTCTAACTTAACAAACTGATACCTGAGAAATTAATTTCTTTTAAAAATCTGCTACAATTAGGAATCTGCTTTTAGTTTATGTATAACCATTAAAAAGAAGGAACAAATGCCTATCACTACAGAAATTGTGTGCTACTCAGAGTGACCTCCCCAGTCTGATCTGAGAACCATTACTATATCTAGCCACTTCCACTCCCGCCCAGCTACAACTCCTTAGAAATCTGTACCTTTAACAAACTATTTCTGGATACAGGCCACTTACAGCCAGGGTACCTCAAAACTAATCTTTAAAAGAACATGGTATATATTCAACATTGTACTAGTTCTCACCAGAGCAATCAGGCAAGGAAAAAAAATAAAAGACATCCAAATTAGAAAAGAAGTAAAACTATCTCTATTTGCAGATGACATGATCTTATGTACACAAAATCCTAAAGAATCCACAAAAAAACCACTATAGCTAATAAACAAGTTCAGCAAAGTTGCAGGATACAAGATCAACAGGGGAAAATATTCACGACCTTGGATTTGGCAATGATTTGTTAGGCAGGACAGCAAAAGCACACACAACCAAAAACTGGAAAATTCAAAAATATGTGGAAATTTAACACACTTCTGATTAACCTATGTGTCCGAGAAGAAATCAAAAGAGAAATTGAACAGTATCTTCACTCAAAGAAAGTGGAAAGAACATATTACAATTTATGGGATGCAAAAGGAGTTCTGAAAGGGCAGTTTATAGATATAAATGCCTGCACTAAGAAAAAGACATCTCAAAAACAAAAACAAAAAAAGAAAACAAAAAAGGAAAGAAGAAAGACATCTCAAATAAATAACCTAATTTATAGTTAGTCGCTTACTGGGGAAAGGGTTTCCCTGTGGGGTGATGAAAACACCTTGGAACTACATGGAAGTAATGGCTGCACAATCCTGTGAATGCACTAAATGCTACTTTTAAATAGTTTATGGTTAATTTTACATTCTATAAATTATACCTCAATAAAAAGTAGCAAAAAAGGGGGCAGGTGAGGTATGATCTAACAACTTAAAATACTTTAAACAAATTTATTATTCAGAAAACACCACAGGTTTTTAAACAGATTTAAAGCCATTTCATCATCCCATTTTTTTAAATCAAGCTACTCTCCCAAATAGTTCTGAAGAGTAATATGAATAGAATGCCCTAGTTCTTACCAGAAGACTCTTTTCCATTCTGTTTTTCATAGAGGGTGCCCACAGACATCAGGAAAACAATAACCAGGAATACTGGAATTCTCCATGAGCCAGCCAGAGATGCTGCAAATAATTAAGAATTAACATTTTTAGTGAAATTAAAACCTAGCACTTGTTTTTAAAAGACTCAGTTTAGTAGATAGAACAATTTGGTATATCGGCAAACAACAAAATTATTTCACAGGGAAAATTTTTTTTAAAAGGCCATCGAACAAATGAAACCTCAATTCCGGATTTCTCTTAGTAAATCCAGGCCTGCTGTCAAGGGCCCCTGGTCTAAAGGACTGGGCAGGTGCTGGCCTACCTTTAACAGGCTTGTATCACCTGAGGAACTAAGTCTATTCTAAAGCAGATCCAGGGTTTAAGACCATCCCAAACACAAGCCCCCGCATTTAACCCCAGAATGACCTGCACCAGGCATAGAACCGAAAGGAAAGTCAAGCAGTCTGACTTGATTTCCTGAAAATATCACTTGATTTCCTTCTTGAGGGAGTGGCTGTGAACACTCGCTGAAAAAGGGTGGAATGGGCCAAAGGAGCACTGTAAAAAGCTTCAATGTATCATCCTTAGTGTATAATGCAAAAATGCTAACAGGTGACTGAGGCTCAGGTCCCTACCCATTAGCCATTTGCATTTCCTTGAGTTTGTCTAGAGCTTCTGCCTTTCTCGAATTCAAAATGAGTCAAATCAGACATTAGGGGATCTTGCTGATCAACTGCTCTAGCATTCCAAGTCAGCAAAGCTAGAGAGTAATACTTTATTCAACATCAGACTCTAAGCAGAGACATATTTTCAATCACCTGTTTTGGGTGTGTGTGTTTTTTAAACAATAAGTAGTTCTAAAAACCTCCTTTAAATAGGCTATTAACTGCTCCAGGTTACTGAATTTTGTTTTTAAATTAGAACTTAATGTTTCCATAGGCTCAGACCTGGAGACAAAGAGTCCCTGAAAAAAATCACTCTACAACATTGTAGCAGCCACTCAGCTAACAGAGCTGGTCTCAACTAACTGGGAACTAACTCATTATCTGGAGCAGCTCTGACACTGGTCATTCTCATGCTGAACAGAGACTTTTCTCTCTGAAGCTACTCACTGCTCGAACCTCTCTCCCTCATGGTTAAAGATCTGTTTAAACTACTCGTTCACAGGACTCTTCTTCAAATACTTGAAACAAGCTTCCAAATTTTATATCCTCCTTAGCTCCACCTCTCGCCATGCCTATAGCCCGGTTCCCTGCTCTCATCCAGAGTAAACATTTCTGGTTCCTCTCATTGTTTCTCACTCGGTTTTGAGCACCTCTTATCCTTGGCTGCTTGTCTGTGTCCTCCTTAAGTATGACACTCAGAAATGGTCCAAGTGCTCTACTTTTTAAGATACATTTATTTTTAAAGAACCTTTCTGAAAATAAACATTCAATGTAATTAAAAGATAGACATTTTAAAGCGTAACATTTTTATTAAAGATAATAATAAAAGATTAAAGCAGAACATTTTCCAAAGATTATTTTAAAGAATTTTAAATGCACATGTAACACTATAAACAATTCACTTTGATTTGCACGGTCAGCCACTGCTGACCTTAAGTTAAACTTTCTTAGAAAAAGGGACCCACCTAAATGAAAAAGCAATATAATCCAGACAGGAATTGAAACTGCTCTCAAGTAGCGTTCAGTGCTTGCATTCCACTTGAATGAAACAGCCAACACATAGCCAACTACCAACGTCCAGATCTTAAATAAATGAAATATAGACATAGTTGTAAAATATACATACACGTGAAAATAAACATACAATTTTACCAAATGTGCAAGCATCTATATTGCATGAAAGCTGTGGATACAACACTCATTAAGATAAAGTTTGGTAGTGCTAAAAGCAGGATGTGTAGGTTTTTCTCTTCTGTTTAGCTAAATCAATTTTTTTTTGGGGGGGACCGCTTCTAAGTCTATTTTTTTTTTCATTAGTTTCAGGTATACAAAGCAACATAATAGTTAAGACATTTACACCCCTCACAAAGTGATAACGCCCCTCAACCTACTACCCCACTGACATCATATATAGCTGTTAAAATACCACTGACTATTGAAATAAACAAGCATTTGAAATACCATGTAGTGATATTAAATATTTTAAACAAAAAATAAATATAGTTTTATGATATCTCAAAGTTCAAAAACTATTGTATGCATAAAGATACTTAAGATAAAATATTCCATCTTTAAGCCATGGACTTAAATTAAGAGCTTCATCTTGTGGCATTCTTAAGGTTTTTCTCTATAATGTTGAAAAAAGAAGAAAACTTGCTTTCTGAAAAGAATCAGGTTAAAGGATTCCATTAGAGACTATGAAATACGTTTATTACAGTGAAAATCATTTTTCTAAAGGTAAAAAGAGACAACCAGCTGAAGTGTGACCCTGATGAAATAATGGTTAGACCCTAATCCAGAGTTATATGCACAGCTGAAGATGTGTAGCTGAAAAAACATGACTAGAAGAAGAAACAGCAAGACTTGGCAATACAAGAACCAGCCAGGGTCCCCTTCTCAGTTTTCCATATACTACAACTAAACGACTCGAGCACTTATGAGGCATCAGCATAGCCGACGCAGAAACTTTCTAATAACCTCATATTTTAACAGAAAATGTACAAAATATGGAAGGAATATATAATCCAGAACAAATGTGAGCACCAAGATCTTATGAAAATAACCTGAATCTTGGGGGGAGGGTGAAGGCAAGTTAAAACAAAAAAAAAGAACATTAAGCCATAATTCAGAGAATGAAGAAAAGGGAATTGATATGATTACTACAAAACAGAAAAAAACTACCTTCTATTTTATTTTGGTCGTATATATCTAATAAAAATAGTCTTTAGGTCTTAAAAATGTTTGTAACTTCTGACCTGAGAATTCAGCTTTGGAACCTTACTAAATACTGATAAATTCTGTAAAAGGAAGCTCATCAGAGTATAATTTAGAATACTGAAAAGCTGATCATCTAAAAGTTCAACAACTGAGAAGTGGATAACTTTGGACGATTCACTCAATAAAATGTTATGCGACCACCAAAAGAGGTTTTTGTAAACAAAGACTACATAATTAAAAGTATTTCTAACAATATTAAGGAAAAAGCAAAATCCAAAAAAACACGATTATATTTACTACATGGTGGAGGGAAAAGGAAATGTACTGAGAAATTAATGGTTTTATTTGTGTGGTTATGATTTGTTTTTCCCTTTTACTTTTCCCTGTATTTTCCAAAGTATCTTTAATGAGCACTAATTATTTTATAATATAATGAAAAGGATATTAAAATATTCTTCTTCAAGCAACTCTATTAGATGAAATATTACTGAGATCTTAAGCCCCAGATAATATGAGTACATGGGAAGTGAAACTATAGCTGCTTCAAGAAAGTTCAAGCTTGCAGGCCACACAAATTTAATCCTGAGAATTCAAAGAATCTGATATATGACCGTGGAGCTCAGAACAAAACGTGTATAATAATATGTATGTATAATAATAGCACACTTACATAATAACACTTACTATGGGCCAGGCCCTGTTCTGATGCTTTACATATATGAACTTATTTAATTCTCATAACCCTAGGAAATAAGTACTATTATCATTCCCATTTCACACATGAAAGAAACTGAGACTTCCAGGAAGGTCACACTTACCCAAGGTCACACAGCTAAAAAGTGACAGTCAGGATTAGAACCCAGAACTCTGGCTCCAGACCCTGCTTTCTTAACCATAAAGAGAAATAAGGGTGGTGCTAGAAAAATAAAGAAGAGGAAAAGTGGCTCCAGTATTCACAAGGGAAAATAAAAACAGTTGATTCTGGCAATTACAAATTGTTGAAAAAAGTGATTCTCAGCAAACGGATGGCCTTCAGTGGTATGCGACAAAGCGGTAATCAGCTCCACCCTATTAAACATTAAGTTCAGTAATTTAAAAACTAGAAGACATATTAATCAAACTCGTAGATTACACAAAATTAGGAATAGTAGGTAAAAACGGAGATGACTGATTCACAAAGATATTCTGAAGTTAGAACAATGGGTTAATTCAAATAAGATTAAATTTAATAGAGAGGACATATAAAGTTCTGCTTTTAGGTTCAAAACTCAACTGCACAAATATAGAATAACAAGAGGACAGCTAAGCTATAGCTGTTCAGTATAAATTGGGAGTATAACTGGTGTGAGTGCCTATTAATAAAAGTATAATACTCATATCAAGGTAAGTGACTGTTTTAATGACTTTTGCACTACTGAACCACATCAGCAATAAAATTCAGACTGAGAAAGGAAATGGAAATCACAACATAGGAGATACGGATATAGCTGGAAGGAAAAAAAAGCTGTTTGCTTAGAAAAGAGAAGGAAATGTCACGATGTGATAGCTACCGTGTTTCACTGAAAATAAGACCGGGTCTTATATTAAGGTTTGCTCCAAAAGTTGCATTAGGGCTTATGTTCAGGGGATGTCATCCTGAAAAATCATGGTAGGGCTTATATTCCGGTTAGGTCTTATTTTCGGGTAAAAGCAGTATCTTCAAATAGCTGAGGAAATATCATCTGGGAAGGCATCAGACTTAATTTTCTATGGTTCTGACAGCAGAAATAGGTGGGGTAAGGAAGTAACACATTTTAGTTCAACAGGACGATAAATCTAACAAACTACAGCTATCTAAAAATGGAGTAAGCTACCATCACCACAAGTGAGCAAAAGCCGACCGTAAGTCAGGGATGACAAAGTAGGAAAGCCTGCCCCCAATGAGCAGCTGAAACAGGATCACAAAAGTTATAAACTTTCTGATTTTAACTCTATGATACTTATAACCTCCAAAAAGTTTTTGTTTCTTATCTATACTTTGAAATCTGTATCACTTGTAGGGAGAGAGAAAAATAAGAGACTGCATACTTCAGATTTTTTAGGGGAAAATCATGGTCTAAAGAGAAGCATGTGTTTTCACCCAGTAAAACTGAATAAAACTCACAGATAGTCTCATTTTAGTTTAAAATAACCACTTTAAGTTGAAGAGGTTGTGGAGAAAAAGGAACCCTCATATACTATGGGTGGGAATGTACTAAATTGGTACAGCAACTATGGAAAACAGTATGGAGGTTCCTCAGAAAAATTAAGAACAGAATTACCATATGACCCAGCAATCCCTCTCCCAGGTATCTACCCCAAAAATCTGGAAACATTTATCAATAAAGATCCATGTACCCCTGTTCACTACAGCATTATTCACGATAGCCAAGACATGGAAACAACCAAAGTGTCCTTCAATAGATGACTGAAGAAATCATGGTACATATATATATATGGAATATTACTTAGCCATAAGAAAAAATGACATGTTGCCATTTGCAACAACATGGATGGATTCTGAGGTTATCGTCTAAGCAAAATAAGCCAGACAGAAAAAACTGAGAACCATATGACTTCAGTGAAAGCAACAAACAAGACAAAAAAAACTCACAGACACAGACAACAGTTTAGTGGTTACCAGAGGGGAAGGGGGGATGGTAAAAAAGGAAAAAGGGGGTCAAATATATGGTGATGGAAGAACTGACTGGGTGATGAATGCACAATGCACTATATAGATGACGTATTACAGAAACGTACACTTGAAATCTATATAATGTTATTAACCACTGTCACCCCAGTACATTTTTTTCCCCTTCTTCCGCCTCCCATCCTCCACTCCGGTTCAAGCCATTATTTCTCAGTCTGGTTGTGTAGGACACAGCTCCCTGAACCATGCAGGTATTATGAGCCTTGCGCTACCCCCCCCCCCCCTGAGGCAGTTGGTCGCCAGTTGTTGGTTGACCACTCACAGCAGCTCCCAGCAGCACTCGCTGGCTGCCGGCCACTCACCCCGGCTGCCAACCACCCACACTGGCCACTGGCCGCTCAGGGCGGCACACAGCAGCTGACACCAACCTCCAGATGCTCACAGGAGCCCAGCTCCAGGGAGAGCTGTTGTTCACAATCTTAGCTGTAGAGGGCGCAGCTCACTGGCCCATGTGGGAATTGAGCCAGTGACCTCGGTGTTAGGAGCAGGGCGCTCCAACCACCTGAGCCACAGGGCAGGCCCGCAATACATTTAATTTAAAAAAAGAAAGAAAGAAAGAAAGAAAAAGTAAAGTAGATCCAGGATCTCTTCAAAAATAAATAAATACAATATCAAAAAAAGTTAGCAACATTGTTGCAAAATAAATAAATAAATAAATAAATAATAAAATAACCACTTAAATATACTCAATTCCACTTCTGGGAATCTGTTTACAGAAGCACTCTACACTATGCAGACAGATACAGAAATATTCACTGTAGCAGTTTAAAATGTAAAAAATTTGCTAACAACCTAAATGCCATTTTATAGAGGACTTTAAATAAAGGTATGTCCAAATAATGGAGTAATTATTCAGACTTTCAAAAGCATGACGAATATCTATATTCAATGACAGTATAAATTCATGCAAGTACAAACTTATAATGGTGAAAATAAACTAACCAAAATGTTAAAATATATTATCTCTGCATGGTTGGATTTCAGGGGGTAATCTGCTTCTTTATGCATTGCTTATGCATAAATTTATGCAAGTACTGAATTTTCTCCTATGAGTATTATTTCTATAAGTAGCAATATTTTTTTATTTTTATTTTTCAATTACAATTGACATTCAATATTATTTTATATTAGTTTCAAGTGTACAGCTTAGTGGTCAGACATTTACATAATTTGCGAAGTGATTCCCCCCAATTAGTCTAGTAACCTCCTGGTGCTATACATTGGCCTAAGTGTTTCTAACTTAAAACTCTTTCGACTTACAGATTTATTTATTTCCAGTATTTTGAAGTGATCCCTCAGAAGAGTCACAGAATATCACTATAATAGTTCAAAAAGTAAGGCCATTTATAAAAACATTTTTAGAGTTTCTATTAAACCATTATGATTATACAATAACCAATGTTTAAAATGTTTACCAGATTATCCTAATACACATTCAGAGCTAAAATAATCTGATAGGAACACTTTGGAAAAGGCATCTAGAAAAAAACAACTTTTTATACTACAATTCTATTAAAAAGAAGTTTATCTATATGTGCTAACAAGGAAAGATGTCCAAAATACAATGATAAATTAAAGAGCAAGGTGCAGAGTTTTATACATGTTATCCCAATTTTGCTTTAAAAAAAACAATAATCCTATACGTTATATGTCCACATAGGCATAGAAATAAATTTAGAGGACTATTCATCAATAACAATAGTAACATCTGTACAGTGGAAATGGTAACCGAGAAAAGAGACCACAATTCACTTTTACCATATAAACTTCTATGCTGCTTAAGTTTCTTTTATATAACACGCATGTTTTATACTTGACTCAATTTTTTAAATCACTATTCTGTAAAATAATAAACTGAAAATAAAAATTCATACATTCAAATTTCACACATAATTTCTAGTATGAATTCCTGAAAGTGTGCTTTTAACAGTTTTTTATTTCTCTGTCTCTCTCTCTCTGAGATATGCTTAGCTTCTGAGCAAATTTGTTCAAGTATGAATTTTCTTCCCAGCATAAATCAATGAGCAACACTTTACACATACGAGGACATACTTTCGTAAATTTGTGTTGTTTAAAACAATGTGTCCGTTTCAAATAAATTCAGTACTCATTTTTAAACACTATATAAGACTCTGCATGTGTACTATTAAGATACTATGTAAGACTGCACAATAATTGGCAATATTCACTTAGCACTACAAATAAAGCAAACTAGTAATCATATTTTCCTTACATTTGACTCAGCCACGCGTAGTTTCTGATTTAAAAAATATGAAATACATAAAATGTAAGTAGAGTTTGCCTTTTATCCTGTCATTGTTTAATTTATTGTCATCTGGGCATTAAATGGAAAAACACCTTGGCTTGATTCTGCTGCATGTTTTTGCAAACAACTTCCCAAGTCTTTTACGAGAAAATAAAAATGACAGAATTCTTCCCCAGTTATAGAGCCACAGCTCTAATCATAGCCCCAATCAGCTATTGCTTCAGTTATTTCATTCTCCTTTAAGACAGCTTAGTGGTCATTCTCTTTGCGGTGTGGGAACCTAAAAGTCAAGAATCTTTGAAAATGAAAAGCTTTAACTGAGAAACAATCTAAGCACTGGAAACCTTCCTCCTTAGTGTTGTCAGCAAGCAAAACCGCACCTAAAAAGGGTTGAGAAGTGGAATGGAGTAGGCCTGGATGGCTAATGTACACTTCCTGAGAACCTCACCGGCAGTACTGCCAATCACTTGGGATCTGTAAAGCTGAACATCAAGGGACTGTAGAAATTGTCCAAGCTAATGCCACACTTCACACAACTGGGGCTGAGTAGCCCAAAGAGCCCTGGTCTGTTCAAGGTCACAAAGCAAGTTATTGACAGAGCTCTGCTTAGAATTTACACTCTTCTCATCTTTCAGCCACTAGTCTTTCCACCTCATGCTTCTTTATAAAGTAACATGGAAATAATGGGATCAGAGACTGTAGAGAACACAAATCTATTACTACTGCAAAAACTGTTCAACGGTCTTCAAAGTTGCCGAACAGAGACGAAGGCCAAATTACTCCCAGCAAAAAAAAAAAAAAAAAAAGTGGTGGAGCAGGGGAAGCCATTAGCTTTTCAGATTTATCCTGACAACTACACCATGGGGAGATGCCAAAAACCCTAAGGACGGAGTCACATGTGAACTAGGTGCAACAAATGATTTTTCTTAAGTGTTTAGAAATCACTAACACAGTACAATATTCTAATATATTTGCAACTGTTTTAAAAAAAATTACTCATACCATAAATGATTACTCTTTCACTTTCAAGCAGGATGGAATGTTAGGAGACCTAGAGTCAAGGAAAAGAGCTAGGGGACTGAATTAACCCAAAAGTGAGGTGAAGGGGAACTGAACTGGAAGGATAAACTAGTAACAGGAAAACACAGGCACTGAAGACACTACAAAGGAAAACTGGCCAGTTTCTGGAAATAACTGAACAGCTACAACGATAAAAGCAAAGAGAGAGAGAGATGACTAAGGTTTCTAGATGATCCAGAGGTCTTTGGGGGAACATGTATAATTAGTCCGATTCTGATATTCTTCTTTGTTTTTCTTAATAACTAAAATCAATTCATACTAAAAAAAAAAAACAAAAACTAAAAAACTTAAACACAACTTATTGGAGGAAACCTTGTAAATCCTTATTGAAAATCTGGATGACAAAGGGACTTCAACTGCTGATAGGTCTGTTGAATACATTTACTAATAGGGGCGAACAGATCAATCTCTAATCAGTCTTCTCACCTGTGAAATCCCTCCCCCCTACTTCACAGGATTGTTGAGAATGAAATAACACACACGAAAGCAGCTAACCCAGTGCCTGGTTCACGGCTCAAAAGTTGAGTCTTCAATGTAGGAATTGTTAGCTGTCCAAAACGTGGACGTGCTTAAATGTCACTTTTCTCTCCGCCTCTCCATCATACCTCTTTTCAGCAGCAGACTCAAATTTACAAGTTGTCCAGAAAGCATCAAGACTCTTTTCCTGTAACAGGCAGCCCTGCTCAGTCTTACCAGACCTAACCAGCTGCGAACTATGAGATAGAAAAGTTACAGAGTGGGCCCTCTGCCCAGTCACATGACCGACGTTTACTTCATGGCAGGCCTTAATCAGCACTTTTGGCAGGGAGCCCTGAACTCCTTGTCTCTGCTTCTCAGATCCACCTCACCCCCATCCAACCAACCACCCAGCCCAGTGCCGCTTCAAGAAAACACAACTGCAAACCTCTCAAACTGGGATCAACCTCCAGGCCCTGCTCTACCACTTAGCCCCTCTGCCCCTTCCTACTCTCTTTTAATGAACAACTCATACTTGTCTCGCTTATAATGGGGTTTTTTTACCTCTTCCTCTCCTCCCTTGTCCCCACCACTTTAGCCAAACAACTGAGTTTGAAGACTTTCTAATCATTAATTGGCTTGACCTCCCCCCCCTTTAGCCTAATCAATCTTGGCCCTTATTTCTCTTCTGAGCAGAGATATGCTATTATGTACTAGGGTATTTAGGTAAAAATTAGAGAGATGAGAGTTTATCTTTCGTAAAATGATACTCAAGACGATATACACTGAGCTGCAGGCACGTCTTTACAAGTATTCAATTCCAGAAATGCTTCATTTTCCATTAACCATGTCAATTTACCCATGTATTCAACTTCTTTCTCTAGTATAAAAATACACTATTTATATGTTAGGCCTTTCTTTTCTAATTTCCTACAGCTTAGTGGATATGCTAGTAGGTCGTGGCTACAGTAATTTACAGTAAACTTCAATACCAAGTCAAAAAATGTTAGAAGAATCTATAAATGTGTCTGCCTTCGACAAGACTAAATTTCTTGAGTATAGGAACATGTCATAGTAGTCTTTATACAGAGGATGCCCCCCAAAAATGTATTTACACTTTAAGGAAAACTGTATTAAAATTGTAATACTTGATATATACCAATAACAAAAGATGAATACAAGTCACGTTTGACTTCTGCAATTACAAGAGGTACTCAAAGAGGTTACCATCAGCATCCAGATACTTCTGATTATGGCGAACTACTGCTTGAGCAACGTTGACCAAAGTGTCCACTTGTATACATTTTTTTTGGCACCCGGTATTTTTTAACAGCATATAGTATCCTGCCTTCTATATAAGAGGCATCCAATCAACTTAACTGGGAAACAAGGTAAAGGAGAAAGAACACTGAACTGGGACTCCATAAATGTGAAATGTGGATCTGTTCACAATCTGAATGACTGGGGCAATCACGTTCTCTGGCCCTCAGAAACCTCTCCTGAACAGTGGCAGGCAAGAGGCAGCAAAAAGTAAATTAACTCTAGAATCACTTCCACCTGACAAACCAGCAAGCACCAGGAACCGAAAGAGGGTGTTCCATCTCCCTCCTACCACAATTGAAATGGCCCTTTTGGAGGCCAAGGCTTCTGCCTGATCACTTAGCAGTTGCACACAGGCAGCATTAAAAAAGGATGGACGAGGTGCTGCCCAATACCTTGCAATACCTTGCTGGCCCCTAACTGGTGGGTAATGAACATTCATTTGTCAGTCATCTCCTTGGGATTATGTTCACATATGATTATAGGCACCCTGAAGTCAGAGCCTGCATCTTTCTCCTTTTAAATCCCTCACAAAGCCCAGTACCTAACAGCATACTCAATCAACTGTTAACTTGACCTGAAAGGTGGTCTTGATAGAGCAAGAGAAGACAGGAGTTCTGGGATCAGTCATCATTCTACCAATAACCTCGGGCAAGTCAAAACCCTGCAGGACAGATACGTAGAATTACTTTGCAACTTGACGTCAAGGTGCATTGAACACTGACAGAAGTGAATCAAACTATTTTTAAATGGTACTGTTTACTCATGAGTTCGAATTCTTACGCATTACACATCCACTTGTTTTTTTAACAGTCCCAAGGTTAAATATTTGGGTAATTAACTGGTCTACAATCTTATCTGAGTTAGGAAATGTGTCACTAAGTTATTTTTGAAATCCCTTCCAATTCTAAGCTCCCTACTTTTCTAAGAAGAAGCCCAGGGTGACCAAGAAGCATGGATCTAACTCTCTTTCACTCAGTCTGCCTAGGAAATACAGGCGGGAGGAGACGTAAGTATGGAACAGCAGTCCTTGCACATTAGTAGTTCCCCAGAAGTAGAGTGGGGCCGCGGTGGATCAGCGCCCAGTGCCTCGCACAAAGTACACTGAAATCACCTGAATGGAGACGCAGCCCCAGACTATTAAGAAAGCTGTTTTAGGACTTGAGAAACTTAAGTCACCCGTCTCCTACTTCTCCCTAACTAGCACTAGCCGGGTAACAAGTTGCCTCTCCTATTTATAGGATGAGAGGTTGAACTAGGTAGGATCTCTAAGGTCCCTTCCAGCTGTGGTATCCAGAAAAGTCCCACAGGAGCAAAACTGAAGATGGCCGGTGCACGCACCAACTCCACGACCAGGAATACACTCAACTCCACCTGCCGATGCTCTGGAGCTCCTACCTGCAAAGTGGAACAGCGATTCCCAACAGGGTCCCCTAAAAGGGTCTATTAGGATGGGGGCGGGGGACAGGGAGGCTGTTTCAAACCGCAGCCGCCCTCTCTTTGGAAGGAAGTGTGCCAAGTTGCTCAGGTGCAGGGGAAGTAAGGTGGAGACTGCCAGTGCCGCACAGGTGTGGACCTTTGGTCGCCCTTACGCAGCGAGGAGCGCAGGATTGCTCCCCAGTGCACTGCGGCTGTAGAAAAGGGTACGGCGTGCGCACCGGCACCAAGGAGGGACCGGGCCGAGGCTCACTCACCCACAGGCTGCTGAAATAGTCCAGCCCGCAGCAGATGAAAGCGCCGGCCTGGGCCAGCAGCACCTGCACGCCCAGGTAGCTGCCAAGGCTGTAGAGGCCATAGAGTAGCGGGCCGCCGGCGCCCAGCAGCAGCAGCAAACGGCGGCGGCGCAGCGCTTGCTCGCCCAGGGCCTCGACGCCGTAGTCGGCGAAGCAGAGCGGCAGCAGCAGCGCGGCCAGCACGATGGGCGTGTGCGCGCGGTGCAGGCGCTGCAGCCAGTGGCGGCCCAGGCGCGTCAGCGAGGTCTTGAACGGGTGCAGGAAAGTGCCGCACAGCACGGCCCAAAGCAGCGGCCGCAGGAACGCCTCCAGGATGAAGTAGACAAGCACGGCGGCGCCACAGCACAGGCACACGAACAGCACGGCGCCGGTGTTGTAGAAGGCCTGCTTGATGGGCTTGTCGAAGCGCAGCGCCAGCGCCGCCGTCCGCGGGGTCTCCCCGCCGCCGCCGGTGCCGCCACCCGGCCTGACCGCGCGCAAAACCCGTGGCGCCGGGCCCGGGGAGTCCTGGGGACTGGGTGGCTCCGGAGGACCGCCGCCGCCGCCGTCGGCCATGGTGCCTCTGCTGCCGCCGCTGCTGCCGCCGAGAGGCGATACTGGAAAGCCTGCAGAGAGCCACCCGCGAGAGGCAGAGTGGGCGGCGCGCGGCGTTGTGGGAGTTGTAGTCCTAGCTGGCCACCGAGCGCTTACAGAACCTTTAGCAAACTACAACTCCCAGTGAGGATGGGGCGACTCCCTTCACTCCCCGGTTACTTTCACCCAGTGGTCTTGCAGGTTACAGGTAACAGGTTTCTGGGCTCAAAACCAGGAGGGGGAGGAAAAAAAAAGAAAATCTCCTTTCACCCATTCGTTAAGGACAACTTTTCGGGAGGCGGAATCCCAAAAGAGACACTACATTCACAGATTGAAAACTCAGGCTGCACATTAGAATCCTGAGGGGTAGTACTTGTAAAAGACTGATCCCCAAATTCTATTGTACGGATTTAATTAATAAACACTGAACAATGTTTGCTCTGGTATATTTGGCAGGATTTTTAAATCGCAATTAGCACATGGCAGGCCCTGTTCTAAGTGCCTCATTCCTATTAACTAAATCTTTAGAACAACCCTTCAAAGAAGGTGGTATTTTCTCCTTAACAAAGAGGAACACTAAAACACAGAGAAGTTAAGTACCTTGCCCATGTCACACAGCTAATAAGTGGCAGAAATATTTAAATTCAGAGTCTGTTTCCTATGTCTATCTCTTACTATGCTAATTGGTATGACAGGGATCCTTTGGCATATTTTTTTGAAGTTCCTCGGGGGACTGTAATGTGTAGTGATTGCTGACAACCATTGGTGTAGTTAGTGTGGGAGCAATCTAAATCCTGAAAGAGCTCTAGATCAGAGTCTCGAACTGCCACTATTTCTTTTTGAGACCTGGAGTCAGTCAATTAAGCCCCCACCCCCAATTTCCCCTCTGTCACATGGGAATGATAGTAATAGAAGCTCTTGTCTCAGGAAAGAAAAAGGAAGCTCTGGGGCAGTGCAAGGTGCTTCTGTTCTGTTGGAAAAGTCCTAGGATCCAAGGCTACTACTCATAAAACTTCTCAAATAGCATTATTATTATTATTATTATTATTATTATCAGATGAAGCAAGGAAGCCTTTACTGAGTATTCAATATGGGGGTGCTTCAAAACCCTGCAAGTTATCCCTTTTCCATTTTCAATAAATTTTAAACTAAAAGAAAAAGTAAATCCTTTCCATTGGATCTTTGGGTCTCAGATCACAGTCCTTGTTTTTCAAGTGGTCTTTGGACTCTGACTCTGTAAATATTTTGCTTCTGTTGTCCTACATATTGCTTTGCTTCTTAACTACTTTGTCTGGGGCTGATGAAATTATAATTACAAATTATGGTCATGTTTGCTTTCAGCATTCCATTTTACACTGACTCAAGCTCCCATTTATATAACAATGCCTCAGTCTCCCTCCAAAAAAGTCGTCAGTGATTTCTAGAAAGTCCCAAAGGGGTGCTCCTCAGATACCCAGATACCCAGAGACATGAGTTGACCACCAACCATCCTATGTCCACCCTGCTGCCCACATATCTCACTGAGTTCAGTGCCTGTCATAAGATTTTCAGAGCCAATGTCACTATTTCCAGATGCTGGACACTTCCAAACTTCTTATCCTCAGGATACCAAAGCAGAGCTGGGTTCCACTTAGAACTGGCGAGGAGGTTCTTCTCCCTGACTTGCAAACTCTGTGTCCTTTTGTCACCCATGCCCTAAACCAGGTCAGTTGTGCCTAATGTATTATATCTCCTCTCATGACGAATTCCTTCTCTGACCTTCAGTCCTCTAACCACAAGGGTTCAAAACCCATCCAAAGGGTCAGTGAGAGAAAAAAGACCAGACATCCCTTCTGTGCTCCTCCAACCAAAGACTGGGCTCTTTCCCTCTAGTTACAAAAGAAAAGATCCCATGTTCCATAACAAAAGTATTTATCAATGGATGCAAACAGAAACTGACATATGTATGCATTGAACATGAGGGGGCAGGTGGAGTGTTCCCCCAAATTTTGTTGGGCCCCCTGCTCAACAAATCAAAAATGTCCTTTCACGGTTCTCTGCTTCCAAGTCTCAATGAAAGGCAAAATTGCTGACCATTTGAACACTGTTCTAATGGCCAAAGCAATAGAACTGAGAAGTCTCTGTTGGAATTTCTATTCAAGAATGAACTCTAACAGAAACGAAGTTTGAAGTACTAGAAACTAACATTTATACAGCCTAACACAAGGCTGGGTTTCCACAGCATTTTACTCACCCTTCTATGATTGCACTCGGCACGCTGCCATCAAAGTCCGTGGTTTACATGGGTTCAGTTTTGTGTCCCGAGCACCTGACACAGCACAGGGCATGTGCAACACAGATTAGAAGCTCAGAGTTTGCTGCGTAAGTGAATGAATCAGTGATAGCCTTTTTTAAAAACCTGCTTGTTCTTCCTGTGAGAAATAGTATTGAAACCTTGGGAATGTTTCTTCTAGGTATTCTTATGGTTGAAATCAGAGAAAAATTAAAATACTGGGATGTAGGGCCTACAAACTAAATTTGAAAAGGGCACACACAGTTCACTCAAATATCTAGCTCACAAAGCATGCGCTTTTAGGCATCCCCTTCAAAACACGAGGCTACTTGGGTTTTCCTTGTTGGCCCTACATAGCAACTCACTCCGATGACCTCAGGAAAGAACAGACTCCATAGGCATCCAGGATACAGTGGAGATAAAAAAGATTCAGAGGAGTGGCTCAGGCGGACCCTGGAACCACACTGCCCCTGGCCCTCCTGTTGTGTAAACCAATGAATTTCCTAATCGTTTAATCCAGCTTCAGCTCAGTTTTACATTTCTTGCAACAGAAAGCTTTCTGGCTGAAAAATAATATCTACATCATTGGTTGCTGTGAGGATGAAATGAGAGAGTGTGTCTAAAACAGTAGTACAACACCTAGGACATGGTGAGAATCTGATAGTGGCTCTCAGGGGACTCTTCATTTTGTCCTAGAGAAGCCAAGAGGTATCTCCTAAACAACAATTAATGTCCACAGACTCCCCAGGTATCAAGATAACAGCCCCGGAGGTAAAACAAACATAGGGAGCGGATTCTCCAGGACATTGCATCTTCCTTAGAGTCCTCCATAAACATTTACTGAGTTGTACTAAGCACCTGCTTTGTACAAGGTTCCGGGCTTACAATGGAGAGTATACATCATGTACAAAGTGGTATGTACAGTGCAGAAGGAGAGAGCATATGAAAATGTAATCAGACAGACATGCATCCCGATTCCAAATATGAGTTACCACTTTCCTTTTTAGCAAAGTCCATTGCTAATCAACCACTGAACTCATTCTCACTGAGCCCAGACACAGCCTCAAAATCCTTCTCAGCCGAACATTCTAGGGAGCCACTACTAACTGAACAAAGTAGGCACACAAGATGGAACTTATTTGCTTTCCCTACTATACCTAACCATTGAGTATCTGATACTAGATACAATGGGCAGACTAAAGATGTAGGTAACTGGTTTACAGGAAAATAGTTAGCTGTGTATGTGATAAATTATGAGTTTTGTTTGTGTTTTTAAATCTTAAAAGCTAAAAAATAAATGGCACAAACAAATCTGATACCATGAGGCCCTGCCCGACTCCTTGACTACTCCCCCTTTTCTCTCCTCTTCCCATACTGGGACATAAGAACCCACGTACAGGACAGGTCCTGCCGTTTCACGGAGTGGAGTGGAGCCTTTCCTGCCTCCAGGTTCCTGTCTTTCTAGTCTGGGTTCCTGTCCTTCCATCTGTGCTGTCCAGCTGCAGCTAACTTTCCAACAAAGCCCATCTTACCAGTGTGTAAAAAGGTCAGTAGAAAGATTATCGAGTGGATTCAACCAACCCAGTTGAGACCCATTTACCCAGGAAAGGGCCAGATGAATAAAAAATAGCTTGGGAAGTGCTTCGGGTGGGAAGAGGAGGGAGGCATCCTTTTTTTAAAAGTCTGCAAGCCAAGTGACTTCCACTTCCTCTTCTAGGGTGGGAGGGAGGTCGTTAGGGAGAATGGGCATCTGCAAGGTAAATTTTGTGATGAACAATTATTGCTGAAAACCAGAATTGCCGGTCGGGAAAGTGGTTGGCTTTAAGTGTCCTTCACTGGTGGCTCCTCGTCTTCACAGGAGTGATTATATCTGGAACACTTTATCTGGAATGGTTGAAATTGGAGAGTTAGGGATCAGCACTTGAAATTCTTAACCCGCCCCTTCCTTGGCTCTACTCCCAACAATGCACTCCAACTAAGGCTGAGGCCATCCAACAGCCGGCCACCGTCTGCTGCAAATCAGAGCAACACTGAAAACAAGATGGTGGATGCATTTCAAATTGGCCAGACTAATCCCTCTTTATTTATAAATGAACGATCTTCATTTGAGAACCAAGTCTGGCTGGTTTTGAATCCTAAGTGTCACTTTTTTTGTATACTCTTGTCACCACACTGATGTCACTCCAGCCTCGAGCTGGTCTCTCTGCCCTTTTGCTCACTCCAATCAATTCTGTCTACATTACAGCCAGCGTGATCTTTCTAACGTATAGTCTGATCCCTTCAAAGCCCCCTGACCTCATGGGAAGGTATCCGAGCTCTTTCTACGACTTCCAAGGTCCAAGGTGAGGGCCTTGCCTCACCCCTCCCCACTCCCTTCCTTGTCCTTTATCCCACAGTGATGTGCTGGTCCCACAAGACATCCAGGTGTGAGTCCCTGGACCCTGTGAAGTGTGTCACTTTACATGGTAACAGGCACTTTGCAGGTAAGATTAAGTTAAAAGATTTTGAGATGAGGAGATTAGCCTGGATTCTATGGGTGGGGCCTAAATATAACCACCAGGGCCTCATCAGAGGGAGATCGGACTACGGAAGAGAAGCTCTGACCACAGAGGCAGCCAATTGAGTGATGATGACATGAATACCCAGAGCCATCAGCAGCTGGAAGGGACAATGAAGGATCCTCTTCCCTGGAGTTCCCAGAAGAAAGCAACCCTGCCGATACCTTGATGTGAGTTCTGTAAGATTCAGTTCAGACTTCTGGCTCCAGAACTGCAAGAGAAGACATTTCTGTTGTTCTCAGCCACTAATTGATGGTAATGTGTTACGGCAGCCATAGGAAACTAAGACAAACCTTGTCAAATGACAGTGGTTCCCGAACACATCGTGCTGGTCTTTCTTCTGGGCTTGCTCTTCCCTTTCTGAGAGATGCTTCTTCACACCCTTTACCTGCTTTACTCCAACCCCTTCCTTCAGAGTCAGCTTCACTACCCCCTCCTGCTTTCGTGGCTGTCCCAAGCTGGGTGAGGGTCCCTACTCCAGGTTTGCACCACACCTGAGCATTTCCTCACCACTTACAGTCACCAAAAGGTATTATCATGGTGCCTGACTCCCTAACTAGGCTGTGAGACTCTTAAGGGCAGAAATCAGGAGTTCTTTTCAGAATCCTCCATATTCAGGGTCTAGCATAGGGGTTGGCACATAAGAGTTCTCAATAAATCCATATTTATTGAATGAATTAACAAGTGGTTAAAACTTCTTGACCTCCTGGGTGCAGATGACTTACATCCACTCCACTTCAGCTGCCTTTTCTCACAGCGTATCCCTGGCCTTCGTACCTGCAACTGGGCCCTAAGAAATTTCCAAGTCAAACATCAACTAGGGTCGGGTCTGACAGCTGGGCTATCCACAAAGAATACTGCAAAATAATAATACCACAGGGAGCACCTAAAATACAAAAAAAACAATAAATATTTGGGGTTCTTTGTGGGGGGGTAGGATTAGAGTCTATAATGCCAGAGTCTTTCTTAGCATGATATTCCTTGAGTTTCTCCATTTCGCCCCAGTAGAACCAGCAGCTACATAATAGCAATTTCCATTGATGATTCATAAGGCTCTACAACCAAACTGTAACTATTCTTGACGTATTATATGATTTAGTCACCAATAAGGCTCATAATTGAAATTCTTAGAGCTAGTTAAGCACTATTAACCAAGTAATACACTTTAAATGGGATTATCATAGGCCTCCATTTACTATTTGGTAAAGGTATTAAGCTGAAGCTTTAAATACAGATTTATTTTGCAAATTGTTTCTCTACAAGGATTTTTACCTTCGACTGCAACATGATTTTCCTCTTTGTCAAACAAGACACTGTCATCTTCTCTAAGGTCTATAACTTTAGGAAGGACTTTACTAATGAAAGGATGTAAAACAAACAGAAAACCAAAAATGCACCAGAGCATAGCAATAAGGAATTAGAAACTAACTTTAATTACATCAACAGGAAGAATTCCAAACCATGTTGAGAATTTATATTTTAAAATTTAAATCTAGTTAATATATTCTAATGGTAACATAATCCTCTAAGGATAAAAGTAGTTGTGATGGCAAATGGACAGAACAATCATTTAGATAGCATCAAGGAATATTGCTACAATTACATAAATAGAAATCCATGTGTTTATTACACATCTTAGAGTAAAAATTCACATGGGACAGGCTTATAAATATACATAAATCTCAAAATCAATCACAATTGAACATTAGGTACACAATTATTATAAAACAATTATAACCCATCAATGTCTATTTAAAGGCATAGTTTTTATAAAATAGTATTTTGTAGACAGTCTCAAAAAAGTATATTAATACTCCTGGAGCCAGATTGTTCCAGCATATCAGCGCATCTGTGGGAATAAGGCATGTGGAGAAGCTGCATTTACTCTTTCCCGGGGGGCCAGGTCATTCTATGTGATGAAATGGTAACTGCTCTAGTGAATGCCACAACCCCTGCAGCAGCCCGTAACCCGGGAGAATTGCTCTCTACTCTCCAGAAAAATTTGCCTAGTAGCAAATATCCAGGGGGAAAATCTGAAAACATTAGTCAGATATGTGTATACCATTGTAAGTGAAAAATCCCACAGAAATGGATGATTCACTTAAATGTTCAGTTCTGTTTAAAATCACATTTAGCATAGCCACCATTTTTCATGAACAGGAACTTAAGTCATCTATTAAATATAAAAACCAAGAAGTACAACTTGAAACTAAATAACTGAATAACTAAATAAAAAGTCTAACGAAATACAAATAGCTATGGGTTGCATCAACATGCCATGGGCTCAGTTAACACTAGCCTCAGTTTCTTAACTAACAGTACAGAAAAGTCAAACTCAACCATAATACTTTATACATTCTTAACAATTCATGGAATGCTGAATGAAAGAGGCAAGGCTTACTAAAGGATCGAGGAATCCTTTCTGCAAAGGATCCTTTCTGCAAAGGAAATGACTATAAATTCAAGAGTAGCTTTGCCTGTAATACACACAATGTTTTATCTCTTGGGTTTTAAAGTACTCAAGAAATCAGCAACAAAAACAATCTCGGCAAAGGCCTTCAAATGGCCGGCCATAGTATGTATATATAGGCTTATTGTGTATGTTCAAATATATATACAAACACCAAAAATAATCAAACTGTTCACTAAACATAACCAATTCTATTTAGAGAACAATGACATACAATACAATTATATACAACAAAGTATACACATCTCAGCATTTGGCCTATTGCACTGGTTTCAAACATTTTTCTATTACAACACACCAAGTAGATGCCATTGTCACATGTGTACAATTCCTGTGAGTGTAACATTCCTGTGAGTGTAGCAGATTTTGATAAAACTTTAATAAAAAAATGTCTACAGGGAAATGTATTACTCTGAAACACTGTAATCCCCACCACGAAGAGCAATTCAACAGCAAAAGTTATTCACAACTGCCAGAGTTTAAGTAAAATAAAACTGCTGCTGACCCAGCTCTGAATTAACTACTACCTCTTTCCCATCAACTCAGGAAAAGACATTAGAGTACAAGTGCATGGAAATACCATTATTGAGATAAAATAAGTCAGCTATAATTTATTTTATTTTACAAACAAATTACTAACTTCAATATCTTTACAATTAACCAGTAATACATTACTGGCAGTGTACTTTACAACTGATCATGACACAGAGGTATGTCTCTTAGCTGAGAACCAAGTGTGGGAAAACTGCAGCCCATAAGCCAAACCCAACCTGCTGCCGATTTCTGTATGTATGGCCTGCAAGCTAAGAATGGTTTTTACATTTTTAAACATTTTTTTTAATCTAAAAAAGAATATTTGTGACATGTAAAAATTTGATGAAATTCAAATTTCAGTGTCCATTAAGTTTTATTGGAACACAGCCATGCTCATTGGTTTATGTATTATCATCTACAACAGAGTTGAACAGCTGAAACAGACCACAAAGCCTCAAATATTTACCACCTGGCTCTTCACAGAAAAAAAAAAAAAAAAAAAATGTGCTGAACCCTAGGCTAGAACTAAGAATGACATACAACCTTAGTAGCAATATCTCTTAAGCACAAAATCCTGTATATAGACAGTAAACTTAATTACAGAAATAGTAGTAAAAACCACCCGGGATGGAAATCCATCCCTGAGTTGTCCAAACTTTCTGATTTTCTTAATGACAAAAGCCAACTTAAGATAATCAAATATGGCTCCTGCATTTTACCTGAACTCATGTTGACCAATTCATCTTTGAAACTACGGAGGAGTAATGTAAAGGGCATTGGACTCCATGTTAGAAGACCTGGGTTTTAGGCAAGCCACTTTTAAAAATTAACCAAAACAAATACATTCTAGTCTTGTCCAGTCTGTGTATTATTTAAAAGGAAAAAAAACTACTAAAAGCATTAAAATGACTGGTAAAATAAAGAATCAAAATGTTTTTAAGAAGAGAAAAAGCTAATAGAAAGTAAAATGGACCCCTTTCCCCAAATATAACTACAAAAAGTCCTCCTTTTCATTGTAAATTACTAAAGAGGGGAAAAAAAAACACCTGGCTAATTTGAGTGTGGATAATGGGTTCCATTTAATAAAAGCCTTAATGGATGTGCATGAAGGCATGAGTGTATAGGAAATCATATCTCCTTCCTAGACCTCAGTTGTGCCTTTATTAAATAAGTGTATTGGATTAAACAGTTTCTAAAGTCCTTGCCAGCTCTGGTAATTCATGCCAAATGACCAGCCTCAGTTTTTTCATCTGTAAAATTGGATTAATAATAGAATCGACTTCCTATGGTTGTTGTGAGGATTAAATGATTAATCCATGTAGAGTGCTTAGAACAGCACTAAATGCATATAGCTAGCATTATTATTCTGCTCAGGCATTTTACAAAAACACACTGGTAGGGTCTCTGCCCGGTAAAAAGTACTATGTTAGAAAATGGAATACAGAGATAAAATAGAAGTCGATTCTCTTATATTAGGTAAGAATGAAATGGAAGTCCACAGAGTTTTAACTTCAGAGTTTTAGCTATAAATTGATGATTCTCTGAGATGATGGTTAAATGCTGTTTTGCATCCTTGGTCTGTGAATTCTTATTTCTGAAGAATGATTATTGTTAAAAATGTCAACTATGTTTTGCAGGTAAAACAGCATTGTTACTAATGATCTTTTTATTTATGTTTCAAAAGACAAAATTCAGTATTTGCTAAAAGGATGGCTTATGGTTTGATCACATGGAAGAACATAAAAATGTTGGCTAGTCTGACAATGTGTATGAAATACAAGTCTTCCGAACCATACAAACTTTCCATAGAAGTACAGTTTGTTTATTAATTCATTCAACAAGTGTTTGCTGAGTACCTACTACGCAGTAGTGTCTGTTACAATGATGAGTTACAAGAAATGGTCCCTGCTAGGGAGTTAGCAGGGAGGATGAGCCAGCAATTATATTAACATGTGATGGGGAGGCCTATGTAGGGAAGCCCAGTGTGTTATGGGAGCATTTGGCAGGGACCTAAACCTACCTAGTCAAGGGGATTGGAGGAAGAAATACTTAAGCTGTGACCTGAAAGATGAGTAGTAGTTTAGCAAGCACAGGAAGTGGAGAATGGTTGGGCACAGGGCAGATGAGAGGTGAGAAAGCAGGTCTGAAGAACGGAGAGCAGTTCAGTCTTGCTAGGTCATAGCAAGTGAGGAGTGGTGACAGAAGATGATATTGGAGGTAATCAAAGTGGTTTGCATTTTACACTAATGGCAATGAGAAATCATTGAAAGTTCTAAGCACAAATATGCAAAACTAGTAATCAAAGCAGGAACAATTCGTGAAATAATTAGCTTGACTTGAAATGTAAGAAGGAAAATCCATTAATTTATTCCTTCCCTGCCAGCTAGAGAGACTAGATGAAGTCTCTTTATTTTTAACCTATTTATAGCTGAAATATTATACATGAGAAGGAAATATAGAAAATATTTGCTCTTATTTACAATGTGGATGCCTGCATACTCAGTATCTTCACTACTAAACAACCATTTTAGCTTAGAAGGTGATGCACAGGCTATCCGCAGCCATGACCAAAGGGCTTAGTTATGAGGCGATGGTAGTCAGGTGGAACCAGGGACTTGAACCAGATGTCCTGAGTTTGAATCCCACCCAGTTCCATTGCTCACTTGGTGTCATTTAATTTCACTCCATCTCTAACAAGGATTATTTCTCCAACGTCCCTCTGATGTATTTGGTGATCTGTGCAACATCACAGAATCTCCATGTTTTCCTTTCTTTTGTTCAGCTCCAGAAGAATCTGAAAGCTCTCCCCACACGTAGATTTTCACTTCTGACATGAATTCCAAAGATGGCATTAGAAATCACAATCTCCAGTATTGTTTAATCAAAAAAGACCCACATAGTTGGAGCCAGCTTTAAAGCAATGCCCCACCCCCATCCCCATGCAAGCCAGAGGACTCCGGAACGCTAAAGTAGAAATGCCTCAGCAGCATAACCATATCCATAGATTCTTTACCTCTAAATGGGCTGTTAACACAGACATTTGGAACAAATGAACCTTTGGGTTCCTTTGAAAAAAAGGTAATGCATTAAGTCAAAGCATTATTATAAATTATGCTGACTGCAAATCCAATTTACAAGTCTGAACAAGTCTGAATGGATAATCTAGGTGAATTCACTTTATGGGTCATTTCCCATTTTCTAATTTAAAAAATCTCATATTTAAAAAGTTTCTACTCCAAATATCCAAAAATGTTGATTTATTATCAAAGTGCCTTAAATTTTTATTAAGATGATTAGTCTATTATATATTTAATCATACTCAGCATATGCCGACTCTGACAACAGAATTAGCTGTAACCACAGATGAGTACCTTAATTTACAAAGTACAGGGGTAGAAGAGTCCAAATTTTAATTGCTAAGAATGCCCATATTTTTATCATTAATATAATTTTACATTTTCAGGAACACTCAGCTCTGTTTCTAACTTTTCCAACAGCAATAAAAAATGTTTTCTCATAGCTACTCGCTAGTTGAGAGGAAATTTCAAATAAATGTGAACCATTTTCATCTCATTGTAATCTCCCCCATTCTCCCCATCAGCTGTGTAATTATCCAAAAGCACTTAAGCTTCACGGAAATTTGAAAGTTCTCCTGCCTAAAAGGCTGACTGTGAACTAGGGCCATCCAGTGAATTTCTCTTTAGTAATACTCCAAGTAAGTCTCCTGAGTTATAGTTGGAAGAGTAAAGGTTGTTTAGAGACATGACTTCTATGTCTAGCTCTTTCTCTGCCTTGTTGTGTTATCTGACCAAATGGCCAAGGCGACATGGCATGTGGGTCACAAAAAGGCAGTCCTCCTGGGTCCCAAATCCCATTCAGTCAGGTGGCAATAGTAATTTCCATCAATCCAACTCAGAGATGTGAAGCGCAAATAAGGAAACTTACTCGAAAGTGCTTAGAAAAGTTTTAAGTAGTTTCCAAAAGTATGGGATCATTATTATACAATCCTCTTAAATTAGAAAAGAAGCCTTACTTTGTCTTCCAAAAAGCTGAACTCATAGGTAGGAGTCCTTAAATAATAGACACTAAAATTATACTGCATATTGTTTAAAAATATATTTATGCTAAAGATTTTCTAATCTATTTAATCTGTTGGCTTTGCAGCTGTGATTAAGGGGTTCCCATCAACAAGTAGAAGGTCAGGGCAACAATAAGAAGCAAACAAAATGGAGAGGAGAAGGTCTGATAGGCAGCTGATGGCATAAAAATGTCTTCGTACTTGTAAATACTGACAACACGCTCTGAAGTTGGTGGTGAGTCTATATCATGTCGGGTGATAGAGCCTTTAAGAAAGAAATACAAAGGAAGGGGGCAATCAAAAAAAGAATAGATTTAAAATGATACATACAAACAACAACAAAAACTAAAGAAAAGTCTTTAGTGCTAAATACATAAGCCATGATTATAAAGATCTGGAAATCAAGTATTAATGCTATCAGAATTCTCTGTAATTGCACATTTAACGCAAACTACAGAAATTAAATTTACCCCAAAAGACTGGTTCTCATGAATACGCACACCCCCTACCAAAACAATGTATTGGTCTCTCCATGGCACCCCAGGTTTAAGTCTGCTACTTAGTATTGAATGAATGCTTACTTTTAAGGTTTCTGATGAGTTTTACCTTATTAATATCAAATGCAAAACTCTATTTTGATTTCCAACACCAAGAGCTACTAAGTTTTTCCCTCAAATACGTATTTTTATATGTGGATCATTAACAACTCCTGACCACACTGCACTCTCTTACAGATGGCAGCCTTTCTTTCATTGTCTGTGGGACATAAGGAGTAGCCTGCCCCGGCCAAACCAGAGAAGGGTGTGTGTGTGTGTGTGTGTGTGTGTGTGTGTGTGTGTGTGTGTGTGTGTCTTTCTGGCACAGTTGGATGGACTGGTACAAAAAGTAGGAGGATTAAGATACGAAATAAATACTTGGACCGGAGATTTTTTGGACCTGGATAGAAGTGGAAAAAGGGAAAGGCTGTGTGTAAAGGAGATTAATAAACTGACATTGATTAGAAGTGCCTGACCTCGTAATCCACATGAATATCCTTGTGGTATAATCCATATAAATAATCCACATGGAAAAGTGGGTTAAGGAGACTAAGGCAAAAGAGTTCAGAGCAAAGGTGTGCTTGGAAATAGGGCTCAGAGTGAGGGTTGTTAAGTTCCTATTCGCTGGGGAAGCCATGCCAAACTTGACGTGTCAATTCCCTGCTCCAGTGTCAATGCTAGCTTCTGTTAGCACACATCAAACTCCTCAGGCTGGCACGAGATTTGTCCCTCAACAAATTCCACTCACCTTTCCTACCTAACCTCACTCATTGGTCACCTACATGGACTCCTAGGGTTCACCAAGCACCTCCAGTTCATGCCTTCCTCGAGGGAAATCTAATCCATACTCTCCTTCAAACCTTAGCTCAAAATTTATCCCCTCTGAGAGACTTTAGAGAATAGATAGTTTTGATCAACAGAGAGGCGTTAGAAGGGCATTCAAGAAACAGGAAAAACAAAAGCCTGTCTATGGGATAGGAATGTGCCTGTTTTATTTGGAGACAGAAGAACAACAGAAGTCCTGAATGATCTTATCAGGCAAGGCAGGATCATATTTGGAAAGAGCCTGGAATGGTAGGCTATTATGCTGTATACATAAGAAGATGACCTTCTGAAGTACAGCACTTTCCAATTTGTAAAGCACTTTCAAACACCTTTTTTCATTTACCCCTTATAATAGTCCTATGAAGTCAGTATTATTATTATCCCCATTTTAGATAGAAAGAAATTGGAGTTCAGAATTTAGATAAAGGCTAGATACAGCTACCAAGGGGCAAAACCAATGCACATATCCAAAGTTTTAGATGCCAAATCTCATTATTTTAAATGAGTTCATTTCTCTAGGCTGAGCTATAGTTTATTTCCCAGGGTACTGAAAGTACTCAAAGATATAAATGCAGATCCACTGTCGGTAATCTGGGAAATAAGTAAATGGGAAAGATGTCACAAATCTGAAGACATCTAAATGTTTTCCCAATTAGAAACAGGTGGGAAAAAAAAAAAAGGTATGAAATCTCCAGACCAATCAATGGAAACAATTTGAAGGAAAAAAAAAACAAAACAGATTAGGCAATAGATACTTGACGAGCATAGAGTAAGGAAAGATGCAACTCCCCAGAGCCAGAATAGTTCTAATACAAGGACTGCAAACAACTCACTTCCATTCTTGGTCAGGCCATTAGGCTGATCAACCAGGGGGATTGCTGAAGACATGGTGTTCCATGATTTTAGCAGCCTCTAAAAGGTCTCATGATATCCTTGGGTCTTTGTGGGGGAAATGCTGAAGAGCCTTGCCATCCAAAGTGAGGTTATCAATGCACCAGCATCAGTGGGAAGCTTGTTAGAAATAAAGAGTCTCAGGCCCCAACCCAGACCTACTGAAACTGCACTTTAACGATATAGCCATGCAGTTTCTATACACGTTAAAATTTGAGGACTAATGTGCTAAATTATAGGATAGTTTGATGGATTTATGAACACCAGAATAATCATAAAGTGAGCTACTAATGAAACCCTTGGTGTCAATCTCTTGAGAAGTCTCCAGCATGCTCAGTATTTTTATATATTTAGGGCATAGGAGCTAAGAGTACACACTGACTTTGGAGTCAGACAGACCTAGATTTGAATTTTTGCTTTTCCATTAACCAGTGGTACAGGCTTGAGCAAGTTCCTTAAACTCCCTAAAATGAGGATGATATAACTAACACCTCTCAAGGACGGGTCAGGAGTAAATGGGAACATAGTGAGAATTAAATACAGCCCGTACCCCACATGTACCCTGCAAATGATCTGTTTCATTAAGCACTTAGCTCATCAAATGTCATCTTGTACTGTTCTAGCTATGCATGTATATAACTTGTCCATATGTCCATGTGTATAATAAGTCCATCATAATCTTCTGAAGGCAGGATCATATCTCCTTTTACTTTTATATTATCCAAAGTACTTATCACTCTCTTGCCCACTAAATAATAACCACAAGCACAGCAGTGGCTGGTGTTTAATCTAAATGCCAAAATGTAGGCTTACCCTGAATTGCTGGACCCCAAGCAAACAGATAGTACCAACTCAAATGTAGATCGACAATTGTTTCCTCTCTGGGAACGTTCACAGGGCGTTTAAATCTGCAGGTGACTCGATTGTTCTCAAAAACTCCTTCTTCATCTCTGGCAGGATTTCTCTGAATCTCCTTTGCCCACTGGCCTACATTATAGAAGTGCTGTATGCGGACCCTGCCATTGTCATCATGGACGCAGGCCATGACATCGTCACCACCCTAACATGAAAAATGATAAAGAAAAAAGTCAAAGGTATGTCTTTTGCAAACTTTTCTGCTAGAAAGAAATTTCACTTAGAAACATATATTCCATTACCTCTGTAATTTGAAATCTCACTCCCCAAAATTATTTTAAATGCTATTAAAATGCTTTCACCAAGTGACCAAAGTTAGCATCACAACAGCTGACATCAAGCTCCTCCTGATAGCTAGTATTCTTGCTGAAAATACATAAACTAACCTAATCATAAAGATATAATCAACAAATCCAAATTGAGGATCGTTCTACAAAAAATCTATCCTGTACAATGGGGACATATGGGAAGGAACTGAATTGTCTGGCTTCAGGGCAGGGGCTGGAGGGACAGCTTTCTCCTAGACAATGGCAGAAGCCATTGTTTCTTTGTTGAGCATTCTCCACATCCAGGGTGCAGATGCAGGTGGGCGCCATGTCTGAGTCTCCATCAACCTGGCTAACACCATTCGCCCCACCCTGGTGATTCCCTGAGACTCTGCCCCACTCAACTAGTGGGGCCACACAAGCCACTTTCAGTGGCTTTTCCATACAAATGGCTTATCTTGGCTCATGCTGTGGACTTTCCTAAAATCTACCAAAGGTTCACAAACCCCAAACAAGCAGCATCTTGCCTCAGCATGCTCCATACTTCTTGCTAAGCAGCCTCAAGCGTAGCACTAGCAGCAGCTGGCCTCAATGCACAGCTTAACCTATCACAGGCACCAGAACAAGTGGCAACCGTCCGCAGATCACTTTGTAGCTCCAATCAGTGGCCCTGAGCAGGGCACAGGCAGTGGCTGACCTTGGCCTGCAACAGAGCCCCTCCCAAGAGGTCCCAGAACCAACACACCCAGTGGCCAGCTTCAGACCACACCCAACACCACCCAATAACTTCCATAAACAACACACCCAAAGGGCAGACTAGGCAGGCACCAGAATCCCACTCCATAGGGTCAGCCCCTGCACAACAGCTCCTCTATTTCACAGCTTCCTCTACTTCCTCTACTATAGTCATAGCGAGTCTTCACAATCAATCAGCCTGAGGGTCAATCCCTCCCACTAACATGTAAACAGCAACAAAGGCTTAACTATAACAGGAGGGAACACACAATCCACACAAGGGGACACACCTGGAGCACCTGGCTCAGGTGACCAGGGAGACTGTACCACTGGGCCCCACAGGACACCTACTATATAAGGTCATTCTACTAAGACCAAGAGACAAAGCAGCTCTACCTAATACATAGAAATAAAAACAACGAGGCAGCCAAAATGGGGAGACAAAGTAACATGTCACAAAAGAAAGAACAAAACCAAGCTACAGGAAAAGAACTAAAGAAAGTGGAGACAAGCAATCCATCAGATGCAGAGTTCAAAACACTAGTTATAAAGATGCTCAATGATCTCAGGGAGAACTTTGACAAAAAGATAGGAAACATAAAAATTAAGAATGAAAACATTAAAAAGAACCATTCAGAAATGAAGAATTCAATAACTGAAATAAAGACTACATTAGAGGAAATCAACAACAGTACATTAGATGAAGCAGAGGACTGAATCAGTGATTTGGAAGATAAGGTAGCAGAAAACACCCAATCAGAAAAGAGAAAGAATCCAAAAAAAATTGAGGACAGTTTAAGAGGCCTCTGGGACAACATCAACATACTAACATTCACTTCATGGAGGTACCAGAAGGAAAAGAGAGAGAACAAGGCATTAAAACCTATTTGAAGAAATAATGACGGAAAACTTCCCTAACCTGGTGAAGAAAATGGACATACAAGCCCAGGAAGCACAGAGAATTCCCAACAAGATAAACCTGAAGAGGCCAACACCAAGACACATCATATTAAAATGCCAAAGGTTAAAGACAAAGAGAGAATCTTAAAAGCAGCAAGAGAAAAGCAGTTAGTTACCTACAAGGGAGCTCACATAAGACTGTCAGTTGATTTCTCTACAGAAACTTTGGGGGCCAGAAAGTTTCTATAAAGAAACAAAAACTAAGTGAAACATGAGTTGGCATGAAATATTCAAAGTGATAAGAAGCAGGGACCTACAACCAAGACTACTCTATCCAGCAAAGATACCATTTAGAATCAGATAGATAAAGAGCTTCCCAGACAAGAAAAAGGAGTTCATCACCATCAAACCAGTATTATAAGAAATGTTAAAGGGACTTCTATAAGAAGAAAAAAAAGATAAAAAATATGAATAATAAAATGGCAATAACTACATATCTATCAACAATTACTTTAAATATAAATGGATTAAATACTCCAAGCAATAGACATAGAGTGGCTGAATGGATAAGAAAACAAGACTTACATATGCTGCCTATAAGAGATTCACTTCAGATCAAAAGACACACACAGACTGAATGTAAAGGGATGGAAAAAGATATTTCAGGCAAATGGAAATGAAAAAAAAAAAAAATCTGAGGTAGCAATATTTATACCAGACAAAATAGACTTTAAAACAAAGACTATAACAAGAGACAAAGAAGGATCCAGTAATCCCACTTCTGAAGAAACCCAAAGTACTACTTTGAAGGGACATGTGCATTTATGTTTGTTGCAGCATTATAACAGCCAAAATATGGAGGCAACCTGGGTGTCCATCAATGGATGAGTGGTATATATATACAATGGAATATTAATCAGCCATAAAAAAGAATGAAATCTTGCCATCTGTGACAACATGGATAAAGAAACAAAGTAAAACCTAGAGGATATTGTGCCGAGTGGAGTAAGCCGCACAGAGAAAGACAAATGTCACGTGATTTCATTTGCATGTGGAATCTAAAGAATAAAATAAATGAGCAAACAAAATAGAAACAAACGCATAGAGAGAACATTTTGATGGTTTTCCGATGGGAGGAGTTTGGAGGGATGGATGAAAAAGGGGCAGGGATTAAGAAGTACAAACTGGTAGTTACATAACAGTCATAAGCCTATAAAGTATAGCATAAGGAATATAGTCAATAATATTGTAATAACTACATATGGTGTCAGATGGGTACTAGGTGTATTGGGGTGATCACTTTGTAAGTTATATAAATGTCTAATCACTGTGCTGTACACCTGAAACTAATATTATATTGTATGTCAACTGTGATTGAAAAATAAAAAAATATTTTAAAAAATTAAAAAGAGAAAAAAGAAATCTGTCCTATTATCTTTAAAAAGGTCAATGTCATGAAAGACCAAAAATCAAACAAACAAAAGAAAAGCTAAGTATTTCAAAATAAAGAAGACTAAAGATACATGACAACTAATGGTGTTCCTAGACAGAATCCTGGGTCATAAAATACAAATTTCTATAAAGAGCAGGATTGGAACAACTGGCAACATTTGAAAATGTACAGTACATCGGATAACATTAATACTATCAGGTGAAACGTCCTGAATTTAATAAATTAATACTATCAGTTAAACTTCCTGAATTTAATAAATAAATTGATTTAATCTCCAAAGTTTCCAGAAAATAATAAACTAATAATAAGTAGTAGCAGTAGAAGCAGTAGAGAGGTAAAGCATGTGTGGCAAAATGTTATCATTTATAAAAAAAAGTTCTCAAACTAGATTGTGGTGATTGTTGCATGCTGTGAATGTAATTGATGCCACTAAATTGTATACTTTAAAATGGTTAAAATGGTAGATTTTATGTCATACACATTTTACCACAATAAAAGTATCATTTGGTGAATCTAGGTGAAGCATATATATTGTACTATCCTTGCTGTTTGCTTGGAGGTTTAAAATTTTTTCAAAACTAGTCAAAAAAGTTAAAAGTGTTAATCAATTATAGCAAATGTATGGGGGAGGCTATATGTTGGGGGTCAGAGGGCATGTGGAAATTGCCTGTACTCTCTATTCAATTTTGCTATAATTCTAAAACTGCTCTAAAAAATTAAGTGTAATAAAAAAATAATAAGGCACCATTTCAAAAAAAAAAAAACTTACAGGCTATTAACAGGGGTTCCATTTTGCTTTTCCTATGCATCAGGTTTGGAAAAAAAAATTAATCTGTGCTTCTTCTTGGAATAATAGAAAAAGAAAAGACAGATCTATATTTTAAAGGCCTTTAGATGGCAAAATATCAAACCTAAAATTTGAATGCTCCTCACAATTGTCCTCCTCTGAGCCCCTTAGTCTTAACAGCTGCACCAGGAATGCCAGTGAATTCCAAGACAGGACATGGTCAACTGCAATGCAAGCCAGCTTCTGGGTACGGCACACACCCGCTGTTTCTCCTACTGACACTAAAGTGGGAGATAAATGATGTAGATTCATATCCATGCAGTTTTACCAGCTGGACCCATTGTCTTACTGCCTGGACTGGGAATCGAGGGAGGCCCATTCTCCTGGTAGCCTCTCAAAGAACAAAGCCACTGGGGAGCTCCGCCTGCTTGGGCTGTTCTTCCTACCACCTACCTACAACCCATGTCCAACTGATTAGCAAAGCCTGTCTGCTTGACCTTCAAAATATGTCCAAAATCTGAGCACTTCTCACCACCACCATTGCTGTCATCCTGGTCTGAGCTGCCTTCTTCTCACTGCCTGAGCCTCAAAACAGGCCAGGTGAAGAGAAGAAAAAGAGGAGTCCTCTAGAAAGAGCAGCAGCATGTACAAAGGTACAGGGGCCTAACAAAGTCTGGCTGTTTGGGAAACACCCTGGCACAGTAAAGGGGCAAATGATAGTGCTACAGAGGAAAGAGGACAGAATGCAGCACAGGTACATAGAGAAGCAGAGGTAAGAGATGGACAGCTGCCTGGGTTCCTGAAGCCCTGCCTGTTGCTGGTCATAGACCTTTCTGAGGTCCAGATGTGTTCTTGCCCACGGGTACTGTGGAAGACTGAATTGTAATGCTTCACTCCCCTGTGGTAGTATCATATACCCACACCTTTTCATGGCCCCTTAGTGGGGGAGTGTACATCCCTGCTCCTTCATTCTGGGCTTGGCTGTGTGATTTACTTTGGGCAATGTAATGTTAGCAGATGTAATGTGAGTAGAGGTTTGAAATAAGCTTTGGGTGGCTCTTGCACCATGGATGGCCCTGCCTCTGCCATGAAAATAACATACCTTTGTAGGTGTTGGTTTCAGAATGATTAGAAAAAAACCTGAATCCAACCCATGGGCTAGAATCAAGCCCAGCTGAGCCCCAGCTAATCCCCACAATGTAAGCAAGAAATAAATGTTTACTGTCATAAACCATGCAGTTTTGGAAGCTTTTCTTGCATCATTACTGTGGAAATAGTTGTTGAATACAGGTACCACAAAACACTTCGTGTTCTCATAACCAACTCTTTCTTCTCTGTTTAAGCTAGCTTGAGTTTTTTTTAAAATTTGCAATCAGAGAGTCGTAAGTAATATAATCATTATATTACTTTGATGGATTTCTTTGCTTTGTTTTTGCAAAAGACAATCAAATGCCAGAAATTAACTTCTTTCATTTAAAAGGGTCATGGTAGCTTAGAGAAACATAACCATGCTCATTCTCTAAAATCTCAAGTTGCACAACAAATGAAAGAGAAAAATCCACTTCTATCAGGATGTGCATCTTACCATTTTCTTGTCTGAAGAGAATCCAACCGCTACCCAGCCATCTGTGTCTGCACTCAGCTCAAATTCCACATCAGCCCCTATAATCCTGTAGCTAAGGAAATAGTCACAGGTCTCTGCATTACAGCCCGGTTTGCCGTACCTATAGGAGATATCAAAACAGACATTATTGCTTCTTTACCTACTAATTCTAAATACAGTAAGAGAGCATCTATGTATCAGGCAGGATGCTAAAATGGAATAAATTAGATCTTTGCTACCTGGAGGCTCAAAATCACAGTTTCAGTCAGTGACAAGGGACCTCGGAGATGACTTGCTCCACTTCATCTACATGTAAATGGGGTCCAGAGATGGGAAGGGGTTTGCCTGAGGTTGCATAGTGAGTCAGCAGCTGCCAACAGGACTCGAACCTGGGCCTCCAAACTCCCAGCCAGTGTTCTGTACACTATATTAGAGTCTCTTAAATATCAGTTATTACCGAATTATTCCTAATCCCTTGTAGAGGAAAAAAGTTCTCCAAGTTAACAATATAAATTATTTTTGTTAATTAAATGTATACCAATCCGTTTTACTTTCAGATTTGCAATTAAACTAACATTGATTTACAAAATAAATACAAATTAAACTACAAAGCCAGGAACATGTAAACTCACAGCATTTATGTGCTAAACGATGTGGTTTTACAGGAAGTAAAATTCTGCTTACATGCATGGGGTTTGAGTACAGTGTGCAGGGTCTTTTGATTGAGCATGCTCTTACTACCGTGTTTCCCCAAAAATAAGACCTAGCCGGACCATCAGCTCTAATGTGTCTTTTGGAACAAACATTAACATAAGACCCGGTAGTACATTATATATTATATTATACTATACTATACTATACTGTATCATATTATATTATATTATGTTATATTATATTATATTATACTATATTTAAGACCTGGTCTTATAGTAAAATAAGACCAGGTCTTATACTAATTTTTGCTCCAAAAGACGCATTAGAGCTGATTGTCCAGCTAGGTCTTATTTTCAGGGAAACACGGTACTACTAAACGTGACTCCACCCTCCTCCACTTTCACCTGTCTGAACTGCTGCAAAGCCCTCATATGTACAATGCACCAAATGAATACCTCATCTGGCAGTCACTGAGCAGGAATGTATCATCTACTTATAAAATGCACCTTTACTCTATTGGGCTGCTTGGTGCTAACACAATTAGAAATTCAGACCCTAACACATGGAGCAGTATAAGGTGATTTCCCAGGTAATCAGATTGTAGACACATTAATTTTTTTAAAGGAACATCATTGAAAACACGAATTTAAATTTTCTTACAGAGAACTTGTGGATCCTTTAAGACCTGATGAGCCCCCATTAATGGAACACCATTTTACACCATTTTCAGAATGACAGAAAATTATAGCAACGGGTGGAACAATCTAAACTCAGATGGAAGGCATCTGAAGAAACAAGATACAAAACTGCTAGTATTGATTGAGGAGGGAGGCAAGGACTATGCCACTGTGCTGGCAGGTACTCTGCGCAGCCAGGAAGAGAGGTAAGTTCAAGACACCCCGGAATAGGAATGAAAAAGCTGAAAAGGGTTAAGAAAAGCTAACGGAGGAGTGAATGCGCCAGAAAACAGGTCACTCTGACGCTAGCAAATTCCTTCACTTCTCAAAAATTCCTTCACATCTCAACAATATCCCTCAATCACCAGAATTATATATTGCTAGTATTACTGGATTTTAAAAAATTTCTTAGATGTCCTTATAACCCGAAGAAAGCTTAAAACCCCTATAGTTCAGTTTACACCATCCTCCAAGACCTTGAGCACTGAAGAAGGGAAAAAACACAACCCAAAGAAAAAAAGAAAAAAAACAGACCTTGAGTGCAGCAGCCAACAAAATCTTTACTCAAGGACAATTTGTTTCAGGAAATAAAGAATTCAAAGAGAAGGAGCCTTTTCCAACAAAGCAAGCTATCCGTGTGGGAGACCCACTGTCTACGCTGCTGTTTTCTAGCTCCAGGCCATCATGGCTTGATAGACTACTACTAATGATCAGTAAGGACTCACTATACCCGAGATAACAAGCTAAATACAATAATCACTGCTTCATGACTAGTTACCGTGTTTCCCCGAAAATAACACCTAGCCGGACCATCAGCTCTAATGCATCTTTTGAAGCAAATATTATATTAAAATAAGACCAGGTCTTATATAATACCAGGTCTTATATCAATTTTTGCTCCAAAAGACACGTTAGAGCTGATGGTCCGGCTAGGTCTTATTTTCGAGGAAACAGGGAAGTATCATACAGATATCCCTAAGTCATGATTATTTGAAAAGGAATTAGGTATTAGATTTGTCTATCGCTGCCTGTGCCACCCACGCCCCTGCCAAATAAGCAGGGACAAGTTATGAAGGGATACAGACCCCTGGTTAGAATGACCTGCATGCAATCTCAGTACTACCGTGAGAAGTAAACCAACATCTTAAAGTTACCCAACCCACAGATCTACCAACCTAAAGCATCCCTTAGTTTGTCCACAGTCATCCACTTTGATTTTGGCAAATGGATCCACAGGAGGAGCAGTAGGGAAAGGATAACCTAGGCAGTGAGAATAAATAACGGTTAGCAAGTTCAGTACAACTTTTCCAATGAGAATTTTTAAAAATATATTTACTATTTTTCTGTCACACACGTCTAGAAATGTTCAGGGCCTCGGAAAAGGGCTTTGTTTAAGCCTGATCACCCTCTCGGTGAGAGGACGGTGCAGGGCACACATCTTTTTTCTGAGTCTTACCTGTTACCTGAGAAATGAGGCGTTTCCCTCATTTTACAGGTAAGGAACCTGAGGCACGGAGGGTACATAACTTCATATAACCAATGACTCACCACTGCCCCTTGGGAGTTTAAAAATCACAGTTGTAGTAAAATATACACACTCTAAGGGGAAAAAATTTAACAATAATACATTTATATATTTGAAAGTAGAGGTTTTCCATTTATATACACAATCATAGGATTTTTCCATTACTGTGAACTTCCATTTTTCATTAAGCTATATATAACATTTTCATCTCTCACTAAATTCTTTAAACACATCATTTCTAACAGCTATGTATCTTTCTTGTAACCTTACTTAACATCATAACGCATTTAACTGTACATTGAAGAGTAAGCCTGCATTACGCTTCCAGTTTAGGACAGAAATATTTTTCTCCGAGATTGTTTTCTCCACGCACACAGGAACCATCTGTGATTCATCGTGCATTCTCTGCCCTGCATTGTGTTTGGCACTGGACACTAAACAAATCATTGCCAAATGAATAAATAAAATCACCCATAGGCATTAGGTACACAAATACAAATTTTAAAAAATTACTTGATTTTATTAACTTTTCTCATTATTTTGAAGTTGTTTCTTTGTCATGTTTTTAAAATGAGGTTTTGTTTATTCCGTTCTATTAATTATACTTTAAGAAAAAAAGCCACGAAGCCACACTTTCCTAGCACACAGCTGTATATTTTGGAGTTCATTACTAGACCTTGATCACGTACTAAAATACAGCCTTATCTTTTCACCCTCTTTAAGTAACTGGGCCAAATGCATATTTTTTCTAGCTTATGCTTATTTTATGCCAAGATCTATATCTACTTCAGTACTACAGACTGAATCCTGCTTTAGATGAGTTCTTTGTTTTTTTCTCTTAATATTGATTGGAGCGACTGCTCAATGCTACAAACTATTTTTCACATCTTCATATATGTTCTTCCTCATATTTCTCACTTCAATGCTGAGGCCATTTTTTTCGCAGAACATTTTTCCAGAAATGCAATGACTACTCACATGTTTACGACTCTGTAAGTGACTGACAATCTCTTGTAATGCTGCTTGTGACTCAGGTTCCCCATCTTCCTCCATTTTTTCAAACATATTATCCTTACTACTTCCTAATATCTAGAATAATGCATTGGCATACAGCAGATTTCCAGCTCAATAAATGCCATCATATTACTATTGGATTACTACTAAATTTTGTAAACTGTTCTGAGAACTAATAATTATTGGGTAGGACTGTGTCTATAAGAAGAATGTGTTTCTAAGTCCCAAATAAGAGCAAGTTTTGGAACAAAGCTCGCTTACGAATGTGCCTAACTAGTTTTATTAGTGTTGGCAATAGGCCTTTTCTAGCACTAATTTCCTATTATATTACACACTTCTAAAACTTGAAATGGGAATTTGTGTTCAGTCAAATGTGTTTGGGCATCCATTTAATAACAATATTTTTCTTTTGTTTTGTAAGCTGTTGAATAATAAAGAATTTGACTGGCTTTTGTTCCTGGTTCTTGGGAGAGACTAGATCCTTGGAATCTCCCAAGTAATAAGACTATTATTCATGAGCCCCTGGAATCACACCTGAGTTTCTTCTAAAGATGGGATGACTTGGGATGGGGGCTGGTCACTAGAAAGACCAACCATGCAATTAGAGGGTTGGGGCTTTGAGCTAGCCCCTTCCCCAGGGAGGTGTGGGAGGGGGCTGGAAATTGAATTCAATTCTGTAGCCAATGACTAAGTCAATTGTGCCTATGTAATGGAACCCCAATAGAAACTCTGGAAACTGAAACTCACTGAAACTTCCTAGTTGGTGAACACACTGATATGTCAGGAGGGTGACATGCCCTGATTCCACTCTGCACTGGGAGCCCCCCAAACCTCACCCTGTATGTGTCGTCATTGGCTGTTCAAGAGTTGTATCCTTTATAACAAAACTGTGTTTGTAAGAATAGTACTTTCCTGAGTTCTCTGAGTTCTAGTGAATTATAGAATCTGAGGTGGGTGGTGGGTATTCCCAGATTTGTAGCCAGTTGGTCTGAAGTGAGTATAGTCTTGTTGTGGACCATGCCCTCTAACTTGTGGGGTCTGTGCTAACTCTGGGTCATTAATACCAAAAATAGTTTTCACTATACTAGCTGGGGTTGGCATAAGAATATATGCAGAGTAATATTACATTTTCCCCTAGAATTAAATGATCTATTTGGCATAAAATACATTTGAACCGCGTGCCAACATTTAAGGTCCTGCCAGGTTGCAAAAAGCCTGTCATATTCCCAGCACCATCACCCTAAAACGTTTGCATGATTACCTTGTAAGATAATTACCAAAGTGCCTTCAGCAGAACCTGGATCTGAAGAGTAGGTTCCAGACAAAATTTCTCACTATGCCAACAGTGCTGCCTTGCCATGCTATCTACAGCTGCCCTGCACTGGCCGGTCCACCACGGCCATGCCCAAGGTCTGGAAGCACCAAGCAGAGCAGACTAACGAGGAACCACCCCGACTTACCACCCACCGTCCATATATTTATTTTTATATATGTGTATGTATGTATAATATATATCTTGAAAAACATATAGTTTGTGTATGTTTTTAATCTCCACAAATGATCCTACGCAGTGAACCTCACCCTGTTTCTTATTTTCATTTGGAAATCTATCCATCTATGTACGTGAGAGACCGGTTATTACTCCTGACTGAATAGTACTCCACGATGGGCATATAACATCTTCTATAATATCCTCCCAGGTTTGGAACTTAAAGTGCCTGCAATGTTTGCTTTCTCAAATAACGAAGTGATAAACATCCTTATACTACATGTTTCCTGAAGACATATGCAAGAGGTTTTTGTTTGAATAAACCCCAGAAAGCAACAGCTGGGTCACATCTTTAATTCCAAAAAGCTCACTGATATTAGTATTCAGAACAACGGCACCAGTTTACAGCCCCATCAGCAGTTTACAATCCCAACAGCAGCTGTCGTCCCACACCTTTCCCTGTACTTGTTATCATCTGACATTCTCATTATTTTAATTTATGTTTCCCTAAGTACTAGTGCGGGTAAACATCTCTCTTCATTTCTGTATTAACTAACCACTTAGGTTTCCTTTTCTGTGATGTGTGTAAGTATATCCAGATTCTTTGCTCTTTTTACTACTTGGTTTTTGGTCTTTTTCATGGGAGTTTTTGTGTATTCCAGATATAAATTCACTGTTGGTTTCCAATGTTGCAATTGCTTTTCCCCCAGCCTGCCATCAATCTTACTGTTTTCTGTGATATTCTTCCTTGGACCAAAATCTTTAAATGTGATATAGTCAAGGAAATAATATTTCTTCTTTTGGTTCGTGGTTTTTTAAAGCATTGTCTAAAAGATCAATCTCCACTCAAAGGGCATGAAGCTATTCCTCTACATGTTTATTTATTAACTTGATAGTACTGCATTTCACATTTAAATCTAACCCATTTGGAATTTACTTTTTATATGGTGTGAGGTAAGAAATCGTTCGTTTTTCTCCCTGCATTGAATGAATTTTTCTCAACACCACTTACTAAATGATTCATTATTTCCCTGGTGATTTCCGATGACACCTCAATAACTTATTAGTTCTCATATAAACTTAGGTCTATTTCTAGATTTTGTTTCGGTTTTGTTTCATTTTATTTTATTTGACTGTTCCTGATCCAGGAGCACACTATTTTAATTACTAGGCTTTGTAACCTTTCTTAATATCTAGCAAGGTGAAACTATCTTAGCAATTCGTGGAACTTAATTCTTCTATGTAGTGTATAGAAATCAATTTGTCAAGTTCTCTCCAAAAATTCTGCTGCACTGAAATTGAATTAAATGTATAGGTAAACCAGGGGAGAACTGACATCTTTACAATACCAAGTCACTCCTTCCAAGATCATGGGATAGCTCTCCATTTATTCATATCTTTTCTATCTCTTAATAGTTTAATTTTTTTTTTCCACACAGGACTAGTGCATTCTTTGTAAGGTAAAATCTAGATACTATAGACTTTTGTTGCTATTTTAAGCAATCGCTTGTTTTCTTTTACATGTTCTAGCTTATTATTGCTAGAGAAGAAGAGAGCTTTTGGTTCACGTATGCTGATCTTCTTTATGAAAACCTTACTGCAGTGCCTTGGTTATATTTGATTGTTGGTTCTTTTCAGTTTTCTATGTAAATGTTAATATCAAAAAGATAAAAACATACATTCACACAAAATCTTGTACATGGATATTCATGGTAACATTATTCATAATAGCCCCAAACAAGAAATAACCCAAATGTCTATCTATTGATGAATGGATAAACACATATGCTATGTCTATCCAGTAGAATATTATTCATCCATAAAAAGGGATGAAGTACTGATACATGCTATAACATGAACGAACCTTGAAAACATGCTAAGTGAAAGAAACCAGACACAAAAGGGCCACGTATTGTTGGAGTCCACTTATATGAAAAGTCCAGAATATGCAAATTCATCGAGGCAGAACGTAGATTAGTGGTTGCCTGGGACTAGGTATAAGGGGGGATTGGGAGTGACTGCTAATGGGGACAAGGTTACCTTTTAGAATGATGGAAATGTCTGGAATTAGATGGTGGTGATGGTTGTACAACCTTGAGAAGATATTAAAACCACTGAGTTGTATATTTCCAAATGGTGAATTTTTAAAATGTGAATTACAGCTTAATAAAAAATATAAGTTTTTTTTTTTTAAAAAAAGCAAGCTAATAAGAATACAATGAACAACTTATGCCAATTAACTTAGAAATTTAAAGGGAAAAATTCCTAGAAAAATACGACCAAAGACTGACTGAAGAATAAGAAATCCTGAATAACCCATCAAAGAAATTGAGTCAGGTAAAAAAAAACTTTCAACCAAGAAGGCGCCCAGATCAGACAGCTCTATCAAACATTTAAGGGACAGCTAATGCCAACCTTAAACACATTTCAGAGGACCAAAAAAGAGAGAATAGTTTCCAACTCATTTTATGAGAATAAATAACCTTGTTACAAAACCAAACAAGGATGGTCTAAGAAAGTAAAATTACAGAAGATTCATGGACCTAATAAATGTATAAGTACTATACAAAATTTTTGAAGGAATGGAAAATGATATTCCAGAAAAAGAAAAACCATAAGAAAACTTAAAACATAGTAACATCAGACAAAATATAATTCAAGACAAAACATAAGGGGTAAATAATGTTATATACTGATAAAAGAAACAATAAATCAGGATAAATATACCCAAAACAATATAGCTTCCAAATACATAAAGCAGTAACTGATGGGAATATGTAGAGAAATAGATGAATCAACATTTGTAATTCGACGTACCATTCTTGGAATTGAAAAAAATCAAACTTTAAAACTAAGACAGACGATTTGAATTATACAAATAATAAGTTCAGTCAGATATACAGAACCCACAAATACCGAATCATTTTCTTTTTGAGGCTACAAGGAAGACCCACTGAAATCGACCATATACCGGAATAAAAGGAAGTCAGTCAATTACAGACTCTACATCACACAAATGCTTTCTGACGACAGTGTAATAAAACTTGAAATTAACAAAAGTATAGGTTGGAAAATTACCTGTGGCTGGAAATGAAGAAAAATACCAGCCAACATTAAATAATCCATACATTAAAGAGAAAATCATAAGGAAAATTAAGATACACTTATAATGATCATCAAAGCATTGCATGTCAAAATGTTCTGTATGGACCTAAAACAGAGCGTGGAGGGAAATTAATAGCTTTGAATACACTTACCAGAAAATACGAAAGAAAACAAAGGATTTAAGCATTCAACTCACAATGGAAACAAAAAAAGAAGGAAGTAATGCAAATCTGGATATGAATCAATGACATGGAAAACAGACACACAAAATAGAATGATTACCTAAACCAAAAGCTGACTCTGATAAAAAGTCTAAGATACATACTTTTCTGGCCAACACTAACCAGGGGGGGAAAGGTGAGGATGCAAATGAACTAAAGAAGGGGAAAGTTGGCAGGAGTGCTGGATTGGCTCCCTTTGCCTCTGTCTCAGCCTCTCCCTAGTGTGCCTGCCCATGGTGTTAGAGGCTAGCGTACCTACCACCTTGGCTCCTGAGTTCTGGATGATTTTGATTCTGTCAACTAGATGCATGACAACTGAATTCAGAGCTGGGTTAAGTAGAGCAAGGAAGTGGTATGGAAGACATTTACTGGTTTAATATTTAGCACCTGCTTTATTAAGATATAATTCACGTACCTTAGAATTCACCCATTTTAAGTGTTTTTAGAATACAAGTATTCACATGGTTGTGCAACCATCATCATAATCAATTTTAGAACATTTTTATCTCCCCTAAAAGAAATCCTATAACCTTTAGCTATTACCCAGCACTCTCATCTCCCCTCCCCACCACTCCCAGCCCTAGGCAACCACTAATCTTTGTCTTAATATTTACCTTTTCTGGACATTTCATGTACATACAACGTGGTCTTTTGTGACTTTTTCTTTCACTTAGCAAAAGGATTCTGAGGTTCATCCATGTTGTAGCATAGTTCTTACACACTTATACATACACACACACACACACACACACACACACACACATTGGTTCTGTTTCTCTGAATAACCTGACTAATACACTTATCCACTTTATTTATATTTCTGAAGAATCACTTGGTTCCTATGTCATTAAATTTTGCTATATTTTATTCTTTTATTGTTTTTTCCTTCTACTTTCTTTTAATTATTCTTTCTCTGACTTCATAATTTTGGGGATTTCTTCTTTTCTTATATCAGCATTTTAGTCTAACAATCAACTGCCTCCAGGGGTTTCCACCGGGATATTCCACCAGGAAACCAATTTCCCAGGTCCAACACTGAGCTCCTCCACCTCCCAAGTGTCCTTGCGCTTACTTACATTTCCATAGCAGTCAAGAACCCCTCTACCCACCCCCAGTCTCCCAACCCTGAAACCACAGTCCTAGATTTCTCCACCTGGCACATTTACTCAGTCATCATTCCTTTTCTTCCCACCTTAGAAACCTGAGCCTGTCTGTTGGCTATTGTACCATCTCCTGTCAGGTCCCCCCACCTCCCTTCTACTTCTTCCACCATATGCCATCTTTCTAAGGCAGAATCTCATCTTGTCACAACGTTTTAAAGACCTTTACTAGCCTCCCCCGTTCTCTCTCTCCTATACTTACTTGTCTCCATAGCTGTGAGATATATCGGTTAGACCACCCAGACATGGCCAGCTTTCCTTCCCCCTTAACTTTGTCCACTCACCCATTTTCTTTACTGATTTGGGTTTTTTTGTTCAGTTTCAGGGTTTTGGTGTTTTTTGTTTGTTTGTTTGTTTTAGCTGTTCCTTTCCCTTCTCGCTCCATTTTTGGTGCTATTTTTTAAAATCTTTGTTTCTAAAATTAAAAACTTGGATTGAGACCAAATAATATTGGCTTAGGGCAAAAAAAAATTTCTTTGTACCTTCTCTTTCTTGATTCTCATATGTGCCCTATAAACCCTTCTAATAACTGTTCTGTTTTGGGAAACAATTAAAGTCATTTTTTTTCTCCCTTCAGATATTCTTGTAATTTGAAAGGTACTTATTTTCTTGGTTATTTTTTTTTCAGGTTCTCAGTATGGTTTGGTGCTTTCCATTCTTGTCTAATTCAGGGCACTATCTGTTCCTTCTTTGCAATCCCTTGAGCCTGTTTTGCCATACTCCACGGGGTGGTTAATGGCTTCTGGTTTGCTATTTATAGTCTCTAATTAACTGCTTGGATCCCAGCCCTCAGGTATTAATTTAGTACTTGCTTCCTTGATGTTTTAACCAGAAGTTATCTGTTCAAATCTCTGAGAGCTACTGCATCAGCCTCTTTCTCTTTCTGGTCTTCCTGAATCATTGTTTCTGCTTATCAATCATATAATGAAGTAGAAATGTCATGGGACTTCGTAAAATAGAAAGCTACACACACACACACACACTCTCTCTCTCTCTCTCTCACACGGAGCCTGTTTGGCAAAGCTTTCGCTGTGGCACTCCACCACTTAGGAATCGGCAGCTCCCAACTGCCTGCCCTACCAATTCCAAATCGCTCTTCTCAAGCTCACCCATAAAATACCCCATTCTGCTCGTCCCACTGCATTCCCTAGTACATGTCATGTCAAAGGGGCTCTCCATTCCAGGCCAAACGGACACCTTGCACACCTTACCCATAAAGTCATCAAATCCACGTAGTTCTCTACTTTCTAGCTGTGTTGACTTGAGCTACTTAAACTTTCGGTGGGTCAGTTTCCTTAATTCTAATGTGGAGATAATAGTAGTATCTAAGTCAGAGTGTTGCTATCAAGATGAAAGTTATTATGGATAAGGTACTTAGAACAGTGCCTGTCACACAGTAGGCACTTATTAACAGCTCCCGTTAGTGTTATTATTGGGCTAGGTTCATGGGGGATACAAAGATAAATTACATGTAGATCTAACTATGTACATTATTTTTTAAAATTATTTACCTTTTTTGGTGATTTGTTTCAGTTTTATTTTCCTATCCCAAGTTTCAGCAAGATTCAGAGATCATAAGCTATCTCCTGCCTATAAACCGTATATATACACTATTTCTACTTTTTCTTTTTCACTGAACAAGGTGATATTGTCTTTGTTCAAACCAAAGCACAAATGAGGAGCTACTATAAATTTTTAAAAAGGGCATGTGTGTGTGGTCTTTTATTCTCAGACAACGAATGTCTATGCACCATAAGGGGAAAAGCGCCAAAACATGTGTATCCCAAATGTTTATCCACATGCAATATATGGTCCACATGAGAAGAATATAAGCAGATGAAGGAAACTCTGCCCTTTTCTCCCAAGCTCTGTCTTCTCTTGACTGCCTTAATAGCTCTTTCCCAAGATCAGAAAAATTGTGGTCAGAACTCAATGGTCGGAAACTCTTGACTGGGCCACATTTCACAAGTGGTCCAATCACTGTGCTTTAAAGATAAGCAACCAGGCAGCATATGGCTCCAAGGGCAAGCCAGCTACCACCCTCCGTGTGGTAAGACTCAGGGTCTGCTCCTCAGACCTGGCCTGCAGATCTTTGCAGCAGGGAGAAGAGAGCAGGAGGCTTCACTTGGGGACTTAACCCTCAGCCAACACCCAGTTTGGTTTTTTTCAGAGAAGCCTCAGAATAGGCTACTTGCCCACAATCACGTGGTGATCTGTTCTCCATTCTGCTGCTGTCCTGAATACTATACAGATTCTAGTGGAGAACCTCAAGAGAAAGAGATATGAATGGCTGGGTTCAAGCACTAAGACCCTATTCAAACTCCTAACTGCAGAGAGCAAAAAGGGTCACGGCAGGGCTGGTGTGCTGTGCGAGGATATCCTTGCTAGTGGTAGGCGATGGGAGGGGAGAATCAGGGAAGGCTCCCTAAGAGATGGCATTTGAATTGGGCCCATAAGGATGAGTTGTATAGGCTAAGACAGCGGGAACCCTTAAGAATTCTCAAAACTAGCATTGTTAAACTACAACATAATTTAAACTAAAGAATGAACACATTAGGGGATAATTAGAGATACCATATCAGCCAGCGTGCAGCCTCTGGCTTTGGAGGTTGCGGGCAATCTTGACACTGGGGAAATGGTCGCTGGATAGGGTGCATACTGGTCAGTGGGCTCTCCTGCAGTTTCAGTGAATTCTCCATCCCCACCCTCATTATTCTAATTCCCTTTTTCTAATTTCATATTGCTAAACTATCTTTTCATTAAAAACTCAGTTTCCTGGCTACTTTGACCCTGAGAAGAGGGTGCCCTGCATAGAGGAAACAAGTAACCCCATCACTAGAAAAAGACCATCCCATTTGTACTGATAGAATAGTTTAAAGGTACTATTTCTACCTCTTCACTTGCCACATCCTACAAAAATCAATCGGTCTCCCTCCTTCCTTCCCCACTGAGTTCATCCCCAGAAAAGCCACCCACTACTTCTCGTTTCCTGCATCCACCAGCTATTTTGAGTCTTTGTGCTATTGGGCCTCACCATGGCTCGGGACACTGCTTCCTGACATCCTCTTTCCTTCACCTTCTGGCTGGGACCCTTCAGGGACATTTCCTGTTCTGCTTTTCCCTCTCTGGCAGTACCCTTTGAGGGCAGTGTCACTGATTCCCCCCCCTTTCTTCCGCCTCCCCCCTTCTGTTGTCGTCCCACCCCAATGCGCCCTTCTCCCTGGCCACATGGCTTCCCAGCTAGAAGACTACCCCACTCTGGTTCAAGCCGTTGTTTCTCAATCTGGTTGTGTAGGACACAGCTCCCTGGCCCATGCTGGTATTATGAGCCTTGCGCTCCCTCCCGGCTGAGGCAGTTGGTCGGTCTCCAGTCGTTGGTCGGCTGCTCACAGCAGCTCACGGCAGTTCTCATCAGCTGCCGGCCACAAACACTGGCTGCTAGCCACTTACAGCAGCTTACGCCAACCTCTGGCTGCTCACGGCTACCCAGCTCCAGGGAGAGCTGTTGTTCACAATCTTAGCTGTAGAGGGCGCAGCTCATTGGCCCATGTGGGAATCGAACCAGCGAGCTCCACATTAGGAGCACGGTGCTCCCACCACCTGAGCCACCAGGCCGGCCACTGATTATTTCTAAGGATCTTGGGAAAGTCTTTATTTAAGACCCACAAAGCTAAAGCCTAGGCCCAGAGTAATCTAGGGCACTTCCCTTGAAAGGCTCACCCCACAAACATCCCACCAGCACCCACCAAATAGTTGTAGAATGGGTATATGAAGATAAGTGAGCCGGTCAGAGAGAAGAACAGAAGAATAGACAGTGAAAGCTCAGGGTGAGAGACGGGGAGGAGTGAGAGATGGCTGTAAAAGGAAGTCGGGCCAGAGAGAAAATTCCAGATGAAGGGGTTGAAGCTTCCTCCAGGGAGAAGGTTGGAACCATCACAGATATTTGAGGGTTAAAGCCGAGCTTCCAGTTGTATGTGCAGAATGGGTGAGAGGGGCAAGCAGACAAACTAGGAATTTGTACACACATGGCATGACCTGCTGCCCTGTGCGGTCACCTCACCTAAATGCATCCCCCTCTGTCTCACCAAAGTCTTTCACACTTTCTGGCTAATTCTATAAAGCTTTCCTATGGCTGCAGCTCACCTGATGCCCATGTTCATAAAACTGTCTAGATTATACAATTAACCTGGTCTTATATTGAATTAAAATAAGACAGGGTCTTATATTAATTTTTGCTCCAAAAGACACATTAGAGCTGATTGTCCGGCTAGGTCTTAATTTTGGGGAACACGGTACAAACTCACCTATAACATCTGACCTTGTTTCACTTGTTAGGTCCATGTGCCCAATGAGAATACAAGCTCTCACATGCCATGTCTGAGTCACCTGGCAATGTGCTAGCTAGGCTGATTATGAACAGAATAAATATGTATTAGATGCTTTCAGAAGCAGATGGACTTTGAAATATTTATTCTTTTTCAGAGTGACAGATTCTACTTCTGTTTGTTGTCCTCCTACCCCAACCCCCCCTTCTCCCTGGCCAAATGGCTGCCCAGCTAGAAGACTACATTTCCCAGCTTCCCTTGCAGCTAGGTCATATAATTATGTTCTTGCCCCCCCCCAAAAAAAAGTAAACTGTGATCTGTGCAACCAGCCTAAAAGGAAATTGTTTGTCCCAAACATCCCTTCTATCTCCTTCCCTCAAGGTTGAACAAGCACGTGCAACAACTCAACTTTCACACAGATAAGGATAAAGCCTTAGGGGATGGTAGAGCAACGAGATGGAAGAAACCTAGATCCCGGAATGACCTTGGGGAACACAGCTGTCCCACCAGCCCAGACCAACCAGACTCACATAACACAAAAATAAACTGTCTTATTTAAACCACTGTATGTATGTTGATGTCTCTGTTTCAGCAGTTAAGCCTCTACCCAACTAACATATTTCCCCCAAATCCATTCTCTCCATCTTCCTTAATAATTCCAATTTTTAATCGGGCATATTACTTGCCAGCTAAAAGGCTACATTTCCTAGCTTCCTTTACACACATGAGTGACCACCTGACTAAGTTGTGGCTAATGGAGTGTAAGTAGAATTGTTGTATGGGGCTTCTGGGTAATCTCCTTATAGTCAGTGACTTCTTCGTCCTATTTTTCTCTTTCCTACTGTCTGGAAAATAAATGTAATAGATGGAGATCAAGCAGCCATTTTGGACCATGAAGTTACAAGCTAAGAATTGTGAAGAAGCAGAAGACCGGGATCCAATGTCTCTGATGACCAATTCTGGACTCCTTCTAGGTTTCTTTACATGACAGAGAAACTTCTATCTTATTTAAGCTATGAATGTTTGTTCGTTAAAGGTAGCTAGACCTAGTCCTGTGTAACAGATATTCCTAGCATCCTATTAGTGGCTAGGACACCCAACATTTCAACTTTTTTTTGGATATTCTTCTTAGCAGAAATAAAGGAAAATCACTACTTTCCAAACTGCAGGAAAAAAGAGGCCAATTTCCATTCCTTTTGAGCACAATGAGCTTGGCTTTTGGATTCACTGAAGCAGCTCTACAGGGTGGTCTATGGCTGACAAACCCTCAGTCTCTGGGCCCAACAGGCCCCAACAATGGTGACTCACCCTAGGGACCATAATATGCATAATAACATAAAAGAAGTGGGATGGAAGTAGACAAGGAGATGTGACCCAGCTCTGATGGCAGGGCAGTCAGCACAAACAGGGCACTAAGAGACTGGGGTGCTTGCCATTGCAAATCTAGGTCAATACGGACAGAGGGGAAATAAGGCAAAACCTCTCTTTAAGTCGGGATTTCTGCTACCCACCAGCTGCTCTGATCTCACACACCCCAGGCCAGATGGCAGCCTCCTCCCCCAACACACCCTACCCCAATCCCTTAACAGAAAGGGTGGAAGCCAGATGCTGAAAACTGGGAGGGCCCTTGGCTATCTCTCTCCCGGCCTCAGTCTCCCCATCTGTAAAGCAGGCAGCGGGTGGATGCGCTGACAGCTCTCAAGGCCCCTTCTGTAGGCGGCTGGGGGTCTGCGCCGTGCGCTCTCCGTCCCGGCCTCGACTATACAAGAACAGCTTGCGTTGGCATCTTAACCAGTTCCTCACCCCCGCCCCCGCTCCTGCCACCACCCCCGTCCGCCACCCCGGGTGTCCCCTCCCGCAGCCTCTCATGCTCCCGCAGCCTCACCCTCCTCGGACAGGTAGCGCAGGTCATAGAACTCCCCGGCGAAGGTGCCGTAGGAGGAGTCGTGGCGCGGCACCGCCTCGTCGGTACCTGTGTCCCCCCGCGCGCGGCCCCGGGGTCCTCGGCCCCCCGGGCCCGCGCCGTCATCCGCCGGACTGGCAACGCAGGCGGCGGGACCCGCCAGCAGCAGCAAGAGCAGCGGCTCCCAGGCCCTCGGGCTCTGCCCGGGCGGCCGCGCCATCGCTGCGCACAGACCCCACAGCCAGGCCGCTCGGGCCGCAGCGGGGGCGCGGCGGGCACGGAGCCGGGACTTCGCCGCCTTCGCCGCCGCCGCCGCCAGCACGCGCCCGCCCGCCCCCTGCTCGCAGCCCGCGCAGCCGCGGAGCCGTCGGCGCCCTCTGCCTCCAGGCCGTGGTCTGCGCATCCTCGCTGGGGCCCGGAGCCTCCCCCTTCTTCCGAGCATCCTCTTCTCGCCCGCCCTCTCCTTCTTAGCGCGTTCCCTTCGTCCATTCTTTCTCCCAGTCTCCCCATTTCTCCTACTTCCCTGCACGAGTCTCCCCCAGACACAGAGTTGGCCCTTCTAGACTCTTGCTACTCAAAATGTCCGCGGACCGGCAGCATCAGCATCCCCAAAGAGCTTGTCACCATCACTGAATATCATCATCCCACGGCAGATGCAGGAATTAGAATCTGCATTTTACCAAGATCCCCAGGAAACTCCAATGCACGTTTAAGTTTAAGAAGTGCTCCCCTGGAGGGTTTACCTTGGATACACCGTGTCAGAATTGCTGCCTCCCGCACCTTGTTCCAGCGCTTTTTGTTTTATATAAAGCACTTACTATACCCAGTATTCTTGGGATCGCCACAGAAGGAAATTAAAATAGCAAGATCCCCACTATATAGATGGGTAAACTGAGGTGCTTAAGAGAGGGGAAAGTTGAGCCCAGCTCTTGGGTTGGATTCATCAGCTTCCTCTCCAGATTTTTGGAGAGTGTAATCAGCAGAGGCTGCTGGCGCCCTTACATAACATACCCCCTTTAAAACTAGGCAACTGGTTTTACTGTTTCCCCACAACAAGCACGCACAGGCCCTGGCAAGTCCACACCTTGTCTGATGGCCACGTTGAAGTCTCCACTTTTCTCAAATCCATTCCTGTCACTTGCAATTCACTTTGGTTGATTACTCAGCCACCCATTTATTCACACCAAGCACTTACTACATGCCAGGTCCTGGAGTTCTTTTCTAATGGTGGTTTTGGAGTGGTAACACATTCAGAATGCTAAGCTATTTTCCATTAGAAAACATGGACACAATTCCTTTTGTGCTGGTAATGCAGAGTCAACATTTCAGCCTGTTTTTTTTCCATTTATTTTTATTTTATTTTCTTGCATAAACAAAGAAAATAACTATGGAGGCAGAAACGCATAGAGGTTCCAAATGCAGGCCCAGAAGTCAGACTCTGTGTGGTGGGGATCAGTAACCTCTGTGATGGCAGAGAAGGTTAAGTGAGATGATAGAGGGAAGGATCAACAGCGTTCAAGACTATAAACGGGCATGAATGAATGTATAAGATTATGAAATACAAATATTCAGAAGAAAACTCGTGATCTCAACCTTTATTGGCCCAGGGGAGATGGGAGACAGTGCTGTTACTAAAATAGTGAGAAGTGCTGTGCAACCCAGAGATGAAGTATTTGCTATTAGGTATCAGCTGACGTTGATAGTGGGTTGTTCAATTGAAGTTTAAACATGTTTAGCTGACAGGTGAATTAGATGTAATTCATGAACACCTTAGGTTTCACCAGGTCTTCCCATATACGTACCAGTTGTTGCAAGAAATCAGATTTATTGCTTGAAAAAGGTGAGACGTAAAAAATCAAAACAGACTTCTTCCCAAAAGACAGCTTTGAAGTGTATAAAATTCTAAAATACAAAAAAGCCAATCAATTGAAAATCTGTTAACATGAATCTTTAAAAAAACACCTCTTTCTTAAAAATTGAAATTCCGTTCTCTTCTTCTCCTGTTCACCAGGGAAAGTATGGTCAGTTTTAAATGGACCGACGTTTAGCCAAAAAAAAAAAGGAAGAACCACATTTCTGATTTCAGTGTTGATTCTCTGGTCTGGGAAGCTAAGCTGTTACCTGTTACTCTTTTATTCTCTTGATTTCAATTTTTACAATTAGCAGTGATGGTGCCAGATAGAAGGTAAATGAGAACCAGGTCATTCTCCTGGCAAATTTGTCTGATAAAACCCCTGCCTAAAATAAAGCTTGGAGGTAATCTGTGTATTTCAATGATCTACTCATGTTGAAGAACCTGGGGTCCACAGACTCCAAGTGGGCTATACATGGGCTTCAGGGGTGGTGTGAGGGCCCTGTGAGAGTGCTGGAATAATGTTATAGTGAATGGATTTTCCTAGAGAGAGAATACCCCTCATTTTCATGGGTCACTCAAAGTCTTCATGCCTCTCGGGGGCCTTAGAACCTACTGCAGTTTCCAGTTCCCTACCTACCTGGCCACTTCCTTTCATGAAGTTCTCCCATCCTCTGAAATTGCCTTTTGGAATGTTCTTGTTCTTTCTGTTTTCTTACAAGATTTGAGCCCTGGAGGGAGACCTGCTCTCACCCTCAGCATATATCCCCTCTGAGTGACACTGCAGGTTTTACAGAGGTCCTCTGCTCCCCAGCGATGTGAATCCATGAGCAAACAAGAAATAGGTGATTTCCTCTTTTGTGCACATTTTCTGGGGAAGAACTTTCCCTGAACATTTTGAGAACACTGGCTGAACAAGAGCCATCTATTCAAACAAGAACTTAGAGATGAACCTGAGTTCAATTTCATTTTTAAGATAAGCCACCTTTATTTTCTCTTCTCATCAAAGCCATTTCTCTATAACTTTTTTTCTGTTATTAAAAACTCCCCCAAATCAATGCTGCATCTCATATCTGACCAATAACAGATTATCCCATGCTTCTGATGGTCTAGTAATATATGTGATTTTGTTTCCCACTTTTGATTGCATCAGATATAAAAGCTGTGATCTTGGCAGTTCCTCAATAAGTTAAACATGGAGCTTCCATATGACTGAACCATTCCAATCTCAGTTATATACCCAAGAGAATTGAAAGCACATGTTCGTACAAAAAGTAGTACACGAATGTTTGTATTATTCATAATAGCCAAAAAGTGGAAGCAACCCAAATGTCTGTTAACTGATAAATGGATAAACAAAATGTGGTATATCCACACAATGGAGTATTATTCAGCCATGAAAAGGAATTAAATACTGATCCATGCTACAACACGGATGGACTTGAAAACATTGTGTTAAGTGAACAAAGCAGACACAAAGGACCACATATTGTATGATTCCATTTGTATGAAATGTCCAGAATAGGCAAATCCATAGACAGAAATCCCTAAACAGAAAATAAATTAATATTGCTGAAGGGTTGGGGGGGGAAAGTTATAGTGACTTTAGATATGGAGCATTTTTTGGAATGATGGAATTGTTCTGGAATTAGTGGTGATGATGGCACAGCATTGCCGATATACTAAAAACCACAATATTATTCGATTATACACTTTAACATGGTAATGGTTAATTTCAAGTTCTTAAAAAGCTGTGATCTTTGAGAGGGTGAAAGAAAGATAACGATACCAGAATATTTCTGTGTTATTTGGGGATGATACAATTTGGGATACATTCACATGGTATCTTGTGAATGCTCTAAGACAGGGCCTAATTTTTAAAATCTTCACACATAAGAATCTCCTTTGCAGTCTGCAGCCCACATACCGAAGTCTGCAATCCACACACCCTGTGGGTTGCTGGCGTCCCAGGCCCCTTGCACTTGCTCTCCACACCCCCCAGGAGTCCGTGGCTCACACTCTGGAGCTTTTACTCTGGACTGATTATGTCAGCAAGCTGATTTCCACCCCCTGAACGTTAGTTGTGTGTGTGTGTGTGTGTGTCTGTATGGTGCTGTTGTTTTGGTTTTGAGTATATAAAAAAGGTGAAGCGATTATACCAATTCACTTTTATCCCTATGAATCCACCCGACCCCATATCATCCCTCAGGTCACAATGCCAAGCACCCATCAAACATTTAAATAGGCAAATAACCAGGACAACTGTTGAAACAATGGAATCCTCTTGATTTTACTGGTTAGAGTTGAGCTGCCAAAGGTATTGGGTTTTCATATACAGTATTAGCCAAGTAGTTTGTGATCAGACTTCCAGTGACATCAACCTTTTGAAACATCTGTGAACCCAGGGGGACACGGGGGGAAGAAGCAGGAGACTCAGAGCCTCCTGAAAACAGCGGCCAAAAAGCCCATGCATCCCTCCTCAGAAACAGAGCCAGACTGACACAAATGTAAGCCTGTGGTTCCTGGCTTCTGCGTGAAAACTTCTGTTTTGCCCTGGAGGCTTCCATCAGACAGCAGGAGGTGAAGAGCAGAAGACTCAGAAAGCAGGTGAGGAGAGGAGGAGGGTGCTGGATTGGCAAGAGGTGACAGGCCCAGACACAGGTATCGCCCGCCATACTGTACAGGAACACATTTTGCGTCATGTGCACAAGATAAAGAACGGCTAAAGCTGTTTCAAAAGTACAGCCAGGGGTCATGTGGCATGGGGCTAAAAGGTCCCAAATACCACAGTTGCCCCAGATGGCTTCACTGGTCGAGCAGACAGCAGTTAAGAGCCATCAATGAGAAGAGTACAATAGTCTGTGAAAGGCAAAGCCAAGCCCCACATACGGCTCCTGATGACATCACTGCACCACACTAAGTTACAAAAGGGGCTCATGTTTATAATGATGACCATGACTCATCGAGAAAAGGTTAAATACTCTCCAGGATACTCTGTTTACTAAGGCAGGGATGTGTATAATACGTTTTAGAAAGATTTCCCTCAGAAAAATATCAATAGTTTAAAGATTCAGCACTTCAAGGGTTAATCCTGTTATCTGAATATTTGCTTACATACCTCATTTTACAACAATGCTAGTAAATGAGGCGTTGCTCTTTTTAAATAATCATTAGTATCAAATTATCGGCACCATTCAGTTTTAAGTATAGGGACAGGAGAGCAAACTATATAATACAAAATAAAAATACAGTCCTGATACAAATATACGAGATCAATCCCACTTATCAAGTGGTCTTAAGAAATGGATAGACATTTTACACACAAGGAAGTACAGCTAGCTCATCATCACATGGAAAAGTGCTCAGCCTTGCTAGCAATTAAGGAAATAAAACAACCTTTCAAGAACAACTATACACACCTATTATAACACTAGCAAAAATAAATTAAAATGGCAAAACCCAATACTGGCAGAGCTATTGGTAAATATAAATGCTTATACGTTGCTGGTGGCATCATAAATTGTAAAGGGGATTCAAGCATTCAGAGTGGGTAGGGGGGGTTGAACTAGATGACCTTTAAGGTCCTTCCAAACCCAGAGACTGGATCTTTCTAGAAAGCAATCTAGCAATATAAAGCAAGAGCTATAAAATACTTCATGCTCTTTGACCTTGTGATCCCTCTTTGGAGATTTTCCCAAGGGAAGAACCCAAAGGAAGGACATTTTTTTACAAAGACAGTCATAGCAGCACTATTTATAAGAGTGAAAAATTGGATAGAACTCACATGTCTAATAATGGGGAGAAGTGAGATTAGCCATGTTACATGGATATAAAGATATTTAAATTGGTGAGAGCAGGCTCTGCATTGAGGAGGAGCTATGTGTTAGGTGGAGAAACACAACCGAAGAGTATGCACACGCTGATCACAGCTACGTAAAAATGTGTGCATGCTTATTGAGAAAACTTGGGAAATAATTTAGAGGGCTAGTTTGTGATTAGGGGGTTCCTTTATTCCTGCAAATTTGTTCAAGTGCATAATACAAATTTAAAAACATATTTCTTGAAACTATATAAAAAGAGAGCAGAGTTTCTTCTGGTCAAGGTTCTATCAACAGGATATGAATTGATCAACTTTAGAAATAATTTCCCTTTATGGAACACCCAAATGAATCCTGACATTGAATCATCTTAACCTTGTAGGGATTTTTAGACAATTTAAGCTATAATTTCCTACTTTGGGTTCAATGATAAATTATATGTATCCCAAATAATATCGTATCTAACAAACTGACAAGTGAAGTTATGTTTCAGATGAAGCCGCAGTACATTACATCCTGATGATAACAACTTTCTTTTTAGTTTATCTACTCATGTCTGAGTAAAAAATGAATGTTAAGGACTTTATAAGATCTGTGTATCTACCAATGTAACTGAAAAAACAGCAATAAAGAATTATTCTCTCATTAAAAATGACTCTTTAACAAACAGTCAAAGCTTGGTGTAAGTTTCAATCATACAAAATCACATGGTGGAGATTGATAGCAAAGGATTCTGCGCCATGTTAATCCCTGTGGTCATTAATATATACACACAGGTACCTCTGTAAAGGAATCCCCATTTTCCCATTTTTCTTCTCCAAGGCTTACAAGTCCTGTCTCAACTACATTGAGCAGTAGAAAAACTCTAATACTCAGGAGACCTAAATTAACTTTTCCAATAAAAGTCAAGCCAGAAGTTGGCTTCCTCTACCCATGGAGACCTGGGCAAACAGAGCACACGTTTTGTGCGCTGTGCTGGAGTGAGCACACAAAGCCCGAAGAACGAAAACGACAGAAGGCACCATGCCATCCTCCAGGCAACAAGGGGAGAATTTCACAGTTCGGTCATCAACAGTCTTTTCATCATTTTCTCTCTCTCCAGTTCCTGCCGGAGCGTCTCTGCACTGAAAAAGAGTAGGTGACAAAATAGTGAGGTAAACCCACACAAATGAGAAGCGTCGTCTCCCAGATTCTTTCGTGATCACAGTTCGTGATCACTTTCTCTTTAAGGCTCCTTAAGGATACCCTACATTTACTATCATTGCAAGGACCAGAAATTGTCTAGCTACCTATGGGCTTCCCTCACCAGCCTGAGAGTGTCTCAAGGCACCGCTCTTATGAGCATTCACCTCTGAAACCCCAGAACCTAGCACAGGAGCTGGTGCATAGCCGCCTGTCAGTAAGGGCCTTTGGAATGATTCGAAAGACGTCCAGGGGTGCGACTTCTTTAACTCATGCTTTAAATTGGTTTCGCATGCATTTTCTCCCAGAGTTCCCGCCTATGTTTTAATAAATAAAATTGAATGAAATAAAACTGGCTGCTTTAAGAGGTTGCTTCTGACTTCTTGGCCCTCAGGACCAGTTGCCTAGCTATGGAATCTGTCACACACCACCACCACCACCACCACCACCACCACCACCACGGAAATACACATCTTTAAAGGTATAACCAAGTTTTTAAATAATTTCATTCAGGGTAGAAATAAACTATCAATCTACTGCAGTTAAAAAAGCTCTATATAATCTTGCCCCAACCTGAACTTCACAGGCCTGCTCTCCTGTCATTTACTCTGCTAAGACCACACCAGCCCTCTTATGTCTCCCTAACCATGCAGGCACGGTTCACCTCAGAACCCTTAGACCTGGCTGTTCCCTCTGGCCAGTATCCTCTTTCCCCAAATGTCCACAGTTTGCTCCCTCACCACCTCCAGGTGTCTGCCACCTCGGTGAGTCCATCCCAGCATGTCCTATTGCCCTTCATGGTTTTATTCACACACACTTATTTAATGTCTGTCTCCCCTCCCCCAACACTAAATTGTGAATTCCACACAGGTAGGACTTTTATCTGTTATATTCACTGCACATCCCAAGTATCTAGAATACTATCTATCCTTTGAAGACATTTCCATCAATACAGAGTAAATGAATAAAAGAATGAATAAGAGGTTTGTAGGCAACACCAACCCAATGAGCCAAAAACCTGTGCCTGGTTTCCTGTACTCACCTGGCTGCCAGAGAAACAGGCTTCCGCGTGGTATAGATGGTCTGCACTGTGGAAATGGTCTCTGTCAAAGGCCTCAGGGTCACTGCTGGAATCAGCGGGGAAGACTGGCCAGGACAGCACTGTAATTTACTGTCTCTAAAGTCTGCCTGGAGAGGAAACAGAAAAGAGGAAATCAATCTCAATTTGGATTCCATTTTCACACTGTCAGCTGCTCCGTAAGCGTTACTATATAATTCCTGTTATTTTTTTTAATAATAGCTAAAATCAATTTCCATTTATTAAATAATTTTACTTTGTGCCAGAAACTATGCCAAGCACTTTACATACATTATCTCCTGACAATCCTTTAAGGTAGAGATCATATTTCATCACATCTTAGACACTGTCAATTGTAAGATATACCATTTTTGTATGTGCCACAGAGAAAGAAAAATGTGGCCATTCAAACTTTGTCACACCCACTACTGTAATGAGTTTCTGATTTCAGAGATGGTAAAAGGTGAAAAAAATGTGCAACTTAGAACTGATTTTATGAAAAAGGAAAGTGAGGTTCAGAGAGGTTAAGTATTTTCCCAAGGTCACACAGTAAGTGTTCACCAGTATTTAGAACCAGAGTGAATTGACTCCATGATTGTCATTTTTTCACCACTATCACAATGGTCCCCTAATTATGGTCCCCAGACTAGCAACATCAGTATTATCTTGAAAGTTGGTAACAATGCAAATTCTCAGGCCCCACCAAATACCTTTGGAACCAGGATGTCTGGGGATGAAATCTGGTGATCTGTGTTTTCACAAGACCTCTAAGTGACTGTGATACAAGGTAAAGTTTGAGAACTTCTGGTCTAGAGTACACTGCCTCATTTGGAGAGCATAACTGCTGTTGTTCTCATTGAATAGAATGATATGCTTATTCCTTTTATATAGAAAACTTGGAAGATATATAAAAGTAAATAAAGGAAGAAATTCCATAATCCCTTACTGTCATTGTCAATATATTTCCTCACAGTATTTTCTCAATGCATGCTTTTTGTTTCTTTTGTATCCTTTTGATAGTGCCAGCTATATATTTTATAACTTGATTTTTCACATTAGTTCCCAGTCCGAGCCTCAGAGAAATTTATCACATGGCTTTCTAAAGAAGAGGATTTCATCTTCAAATGAGCACTATATCCGTGGTGACTGGACAGAAGATGAGCTATCTCTCCTAGAGAACCATAAAAGCCACTGAAAATATCACGTACAGTTATAGTTCTCCATGGGTATATATGGCTTGAGTAATGGCGAGAGGCTTGTCTTTGATGGGGTCCTGAAAGGCTATTGCTGAAAGATGCAAGCCCCTGTTTGTTTTACACCTATCTCTAGAGGGAGAACTGACCTGGCCTGGAAAGGAGCTGTGCTAAAGAACTGACCATGAGAACAGGAGCAGTATGCGGTGTTTACCACAAAGAGCTTGCACACACGCCATATGGTTCACCAGCTCTTTCTGGCTCGTCCCTTTCCAGGTACCTGGTAGCACTGCACGTGCCCAACCTCTTTGAAGTTAGGCATGGCCACATGCCTTGCTTTGGCCAAGGAAATGTGGGTTGAAGTGCCATGTTTCATTTCCTCTGAAAGATTTAAGAGTCAGTGTGTAGTTTATTACCTTTTCCCCTCTTCTGCCGCTGTGACTAGCAATGGTCCAGATGGCAGCTGCTCCCTTAGCCTGGGTCCCAGAAAGAGAACAACCCAGAGCAGAGCCCTCAGCCCACCCATGACAGCCACGCAGCAGAGTAGGAAATTCAATTTGTCATTATAAAGCATGGCTTAGCCTATGGTTCCTGATACAGGAGCTGGGGTAAGATGTTATTTTGTTGCTTCAGTGAAGTGGGTTGGAGGTTGGGCTTTTGATGCCACTTTTGATATTTTTCTGGAAACAGAGGGAAATGCAGCACAAAGGCTATGGTGGGTTAAAGTCTCAGCCTGAATCAAGGCAGTGGCACCTAATTATACGAGCAGTCATTGTATTTAAAAAATAAAAAAAATTTTAATTGGGGGGTATCGGGGAACTGTGTATCTTTCCAGGACCCATCAGTCATTGTCCTTCAATCTAGTTATGGAGGGCACAGTTCAGCTCCAAGTCCAGTTACCGTTTTCAATCTTAGTTGCAGGGGGCACAGCCCAGCATCCCTTGCGGGAATTGAACCAGCAACCTTGTTGTTGAGAGCTCACACTCTGACCAACTGAGCCATCTGGCCCCCCCCCCCCCCAGTCATTGTATTCTTCAATACCATGCATTCCAGGTGAAAGAAAAAAGCTAGCTTCACTTGAGAACAATGCTGGAGAGCAGTGAAAATTACTAATATTATTAAATCTCAACCCTGAGTTCTCCTCTTTTTAATATTTGTTGAATGAAGACACGAACGAATGAATGAACTTTCACTGGAACAAAGCAGATAACAGAGGGACAGACCCAGGTTGGGAAGAAGAACACTGGACATTAATTTGACTAGAGCCAGCCAGGGGCCCTCATCCTGGATGGACCAAGGAACTCAGCTGAGTACAAAGCAGAAAGCCAGTTAATAGTCATGAATACAAGGTAGAAACTGGTTTTAGGATCAAGCAAGGAGCCCAGTTGTTGAAACCAGGCTCAAGGTCAATGCCGAATCAACTGCCAGACCAACTTTGTACAGTTTCCTGGTGCTGTTGAACTCCCCAGTAACTGTGGCCAGGATAGGTCTGTAGGTCTGTGGAAAGACCAACCCTTCAGCGAGGTCAAATATCTTGACCTTGGTAGGGAGAAGAGAACATGACACACAGGGTGAGAAAATTAGGAGGCTGAAGCCTTTGAATTTGGCTTCAGTTACTATCTGACTGTCAGTAAGTCCCTAATTATTATCTCCAGTCTAGTGTCGCTCTCCCCTGAGTTACAGACTTAGATAGCCAAGTGCCCATTCATTGTTTACATCTGGATGTTTCCAAGGCCTTTCTAACACATCATGGCCATAGGCAAACTCATTATTCCTTCCAATCCAGTCTTCTATCAGATTTCCTAATCTCAGTGAATGAACCCATTATCCATCCATGGTCTGCAAGTCAGAAATCTGGGAGCCATATTTTATCCTCTCTTTCTCTTATCCAATCCAATTCCTTACCAGCCTCCTAAATATCTCCCCATCCATGTATCTCTCTTCATCTCCACCATCAAAACTTCTCTGGATCAAGCTCTCTGCCCTCTTGCCTTTGAACTGCTGCCCTAGATTTTTAAACTATTGTCCTGAATCCACTTTGGACCAAGCTCCCAGTGCTGTCACAGGGAACATTTCCAAATGCACCTGCCCTGTCACAGCACTGCTTAGAGTCCTTCAAAGGCTTCCCATTTCTCTTAGTATAAACATCAGAGTCCCAACTGTGGCCTACAGGGCCAACATGGTCTCCCCTCTTCAGTGTTTGTCCCTTCCTCTCCTCCCCCCTTTCATGCTCCACTCCCTTGCTCTATGAATTCTAGTCCCACTGGCTTTCATTTCAGTCACTTGAACACAGGATGAATCTCTCCTGCCCCAGGATTCTGATTCATGCTGTTCCCTCTGTCTGCTCCAGCTGCCTTCAAGCCACTCTTGCCCAGTTCTTAAAAGTCCCAGCGTGGTTTCTGACATTGGCTTCCTTCTCCATCTTGGCCCCCAGCTTTTCAGGAAGGGCTTTCCTGGGTGTCTCACGGCACTGCCAAGACTGGGCAGGAGGCCAGAGTGCCCATTATGGCCAGCTGAGGGCAGAGGAGCCAGAGCTTCCAGCTGGGGAGCTATACCCAGCAAAACTGCAGGGGCAGGATGAACATGGGGCAGTAGCATTTAACAGCCTGGCCCAGTCCCTGTATCTTTGCCTTCTGGTTCTTAAAATGCAGGTCATAAGCTGGAAACAGCTTATGACCCTAGAAAAGAATGTTCTAGGAGACTGTTTTTGCCTCTGCCTGGATGCTGAAACCTTCCCATCTGTTTGTCCTCTGAAACCTGAATCAGCCACTACTCATGCTTTCCCTCTCCATGTGGCTGAAGCCACCTCAGGCGGTGACCATCATCCAGCTCATGAGACTGTCCTTTGAGCTACCGCAGGCCACCCACAACCCACCCCACCAATCCTCTAGATTGGCCAGAAACCCTTTGGAAGGAGCCTTAGGAAGCATCTGGTTCTGGGAATTACAAACTCTATCCCTGGGAGGAGCAGAAGGTGAGAGGAAAGAGGAGGGACTTTGGACTCCCTGCTCATGCTCCATACAGACGCTCATTATACACTGAGCTTCTGCACAAGCTTCCACTGAAAGAAAAGAATTCCACAGCTGAAAAGAAGCCTGAAAAATCATTGGACTCTCTCATGCTGCAGTTGAGGAAACCACAATATTGAAATGTTTTAAAAACATTTCAACCGTTTGCAGAGAGTTTAAATAAGCTGCCCAGCCACACAGGGAGAGGTGACGCCTTGCAGCTGTTTGTCACAACAACCTGCTCTTGTGAATCCCACTGCTCGGCCTCTCCATCCTTGAGAAACCACAGTCACACTTGACATGGGTGGGATGGTCGGTGGCAGTAAAGTACTTCCAAGTTCTCGATCCCTTTGGATCCTTCCTCACCAGGATACAAGGAGGATATTACTGTGTCCACTTTAAAGAAGAGGAGATTGGTGCTTAGAGTAGTACAGTGACTTACTTAAGATCACACCATTATCAAGACGCAGGTCCAACCCCAAAGAATAAAAAACAAGGACTCAAACCAATACATGTATATGCAGAGTCACAGGGCACTGCTTACAATAGCCAAAAGGTGGAAACAACCTAAATACCCATCAATGAATGAATGATCGACACACTGCAGTCTATACATACAATGGAATATTATTCCACCATAAAAAGAAATGAAGTTCTCATATATACTACAACATGGATGGGCCTCGAAAACGTTATACTAAGTGAAAGAAGCCAGACAGGGAAGGTCACATATTATATGATTCCATTTATAGGAAATGTCCAAACTAGGTAAATCCACAGAGACAGAATGCAGGTTGGTGGTTGCCAGGGGGCCAGTGGGAGGGGGGAAATGGGGAGTGGCTGATTCATGGGTACGAGGTTCCCACTGGGGGCTATAAAAATGTTTTGGAACTAGATGGAGGTAGAAGTTGCATGACTCTAAATGTACCGCATGTCACTGAATTGTCACTTTTAAATGGTTAATTTTATGTTTGTGAAGCTCGCCTCAATAAAATAACCGAAAGATGGAGACCCCCCCAAGCCCCCAGCTGCTTCCTAACCTCACAGTGTTCACAGTGATCAAAAGAAGCTGTCGGCATGGCTGCCTGGCATTCCACAGAAAAGCACGCCACGTGGGAACAATGCCTGAAAACATGGACCGGTTTTCTGGATCTACTTACAGTAAACTGTGGCCCTGTAACGAAAGGATCAGGAAATGGGGTCACTGTATCAGCCGGGAATGTTTTGATCTTCAAAAAAGAGAAAAGACAAGAATGTTACTTTCAGATTAGAACACAAAGTTTTGAAATCTTTGGCAGCGCACTTTTAAAACCAAACTGAAGGATTCAAGGGAACACACGCAGAGACTTCCTTGCTTGTGTAAGGAAACACACAAAGGTCCCTCAGGAGTGTTGCCAGAAGTTGTATCCGTGCCCATCATTGTACTGTAGACGGGGACTCAGCAGGGATGACGGGCTGAAATCTCGTGTTTGTGGGGCAGCCCGCGCTAACCTCGCTCTGGAACTCCCTTTACTGGCATCTGCCTTGGTCTCCCAGTCATGCTGGGCTCTATGTGTGGCCTGATCCACAAAAGGCCATGATCAGGATGTATAATGAGGCTGTCTGGGGTGGTTGCTGATGGCTTCTCTGCAGCTGAGGGGAAAGGACTAGAGGCTGCTGAGACGTCACATCCTGGGACAGTCAATTACAGTGCACAGAGGAGTGACTTACCTAAGATCACATTATCAGCCTGGACCAGGAGGCCTGGACTAATTGGGCCAAAAAGCATTCCCTACCCGTTCCCTTTAGTTGTTGCACTCCCTGTAAAATCAGGGCAACAGAGGGAGCGCACATAAGCATGTGAAAATCCCACTACCATGGCCTCTGGGAACAGACGGCATGGCGAGCAGAGGTGCCTCGTTCTGGGGTGGCTACAGCACACGGCTGTTCTGAACGAGGGTGGGTGCATCGGCCTGATCAGGTAGTGGTGGGCCCACAGGGCCTTTGCTCCCGTTGTTTCTCTTCGGTCACTTTGTCTTTGACCTGCAGGCCTTAGGGAATGGGAGGAAAGGCGCTTATTTCTTTAAGCTGGCCTAACGGACTGCCAGCCGGCCCAGAGACCTGATGACTCGGAAACCAGCTGTGTGTGCAGCCCCCAGGACACACCGGCTGGTGAATGTACACTGTGCCTCCTGCCACTGGAGGGCTGCAGCCAAAACATTGAGGCCACCACGGCCCTTTGTGTCTCACAGGCCCTGCCTATGGACCCTGGGACAGCTACTTGATGCCCTTGAGTCAATCTAATGGGGAGTAAGGTAGGAATGAGTGACAGCACATCAGACCAGATACAAATCTGCTGAGGTTTCTGAATGGGTAGAGTGGTCTCCACCCAACCGATCTGGGATGACAGTGTCCTTGCAGGGTACACTGAGATGTCCAGGCTAAGCCTGCTCCCCTTCTCCCCAAAATCTCTTCTGCCTCTTTACAATTCTCCAAATTCCCAGAATGGACCCCACACTGCCTTAAGACTCATGTGCCAACTCAGATTGCTGGCTGCCTACAGCCCAGCAAGAGAAGGACGGGGTGCCAAGCTGTGTGGTGCATTCTCTTCGCATGGACTAATGGCTCAAGATGGTGTTCTGAGGCCAACAGCAAAATTAAAAATAGCATGCAGATAAGCCTCTCAGACCATCGGGAAGTAGAAGGGGAAAGAGGTTTACTATTGCTATTAAAGAAATGTGAAAGTTGGCAACTCCAAAGGATTATTTTGTACCTGCTCTAAATAAGAAAAAAATATATTCCAACAGTTATACTCTGTGTTGCTCAGCTGTGGCCAAGCAGAGTCACTCTTCTGATGGCGCTGTCCCTGGGTGTAACCGCTCTAGAAAGGGAGCAAAGCCAAAGTCGCAATATTGAACCCAGTAGAGTCTATAGCCTGAGAAAATAAAATGCCTGATTCAACAGCTACATGCGTTCCCTCCATAGTGACAAACTAGACACCAAGCACGCGTCCTGTGGTAAAGAATCGGTTGGGTAAATGGTGGGCCCTTCACTTGATGGAATACAAATAGTCATATAGAATATGGTAACAAGAACAAGAAAGGAACGACACAACCTTAAGTGAAAAACAGGAGATGACATGGATCCTATGATTTAACTATGTAAAATTATGAATGAATATGAATACATATTAGCAAAACAAAATTTGCAAACATGAAAAAAATAATTGTGATAGGTTGGGGTTATGGGTGATTCCTTTCAAGTCATTATGTAATATTCATATTATCTTGATAAATAGCAGGAAAGACAAGCTTTAAAAAGCTTTTATTTTCAATATCAAAGCACCTAAGATTTTTCTTTCTGGGTAAAGCATCTATGCTCATCAAAGCTCTAGGAAAACAAAGTCTTCCTGGTTCTTGAGACCTAGAGACAGAGGGGTAGGACCGCAGCCCTGTGTCGCAGTTGGACCAGGGCTGGCTGATCTCCAAACTCTGCATCCGTCCTGGAGTGAGAGCACCTGGCAGCAAGTCTCCTCTGGAGGTCTGGCGCTCGTGTACACCCACGAGGCCGCCTCCTGGTGGCTCCTGCCCACCTCGCCTCTCCTGGCCAGGCCCCTCTCCCTGCCAGGGTACCTACCAGCCTCGTTTTGATTGGAGGGTACATGCAAACTCCAGTGGTCTCTTCCTTCATGGGGAGAGAGAGTGGAGGAGAACAGCGAGAGTGGGCACAGTGGGGGGCGCTGGCGGGCTCTGCCTGCTCACGAGGAGAGGAGAGAAGGGGAGGAGGAGGTGGTGAGAGACAGGGAGGAGGAAGAGGAGATAAGGGAGGGGGAAGAAGAGAAAGATAGCACAGTGCAAGACGGATCTGTCAACTCCAGGCTGCTCTCAAGCCAGCCTCACCCGCAGCCTACCTCCAGCCTCTGGCCAAATGGCATCTATTCCCTCCCTCCTCCCTCCTGTCTCCACCTTCTCTCCTCCTCTCCAGCCCTCATCTGTCTTCTGTACTATCTGAGCAGGACGCCACATCAAAACCCCACTCCCGGGGCTGGCAGGTAGGGGCCATCTCCTGTGCCAACTGAACAGGACTGGCAGTGGCTTCCTGGAATGCTGCTGAGTGTTCTGAAGCATTGCCCAGGCCAAGCCAAAAAGAGAGCTGTGGGGAATTAGTGATGCCGGCCATGGTGGCACTACGGGGAGTGGCCACACACTTGAGAGGGTTTGCCTTCCAGGCCAGGTGGCCTCCTGTACTCTGCTAAATAAGGGCCTGCATTACTGTGTATCGGTGAGTAGGTGTCCAACAGAATGCTCCAGGAAAGAGACCTGTCAGCGAGGAGGAACCCAGAGTTTAGGGTTTCATCTGTCATGACTCTAAATCTGTGTTCAGAAAACATCCTGGCCCTGAACCCCCCCTCCCACACCCATGGGCCCAGTGCTTGGCATGTCATATTGCCACTGGGTACCTTGCTGCTTAGCTGCAAGTTACCAAGCATTGTGAGAAAACGCCACGTCACTTGGGATACAAGTTTCCCCGCCCTAGCACTAAATAGTGCCATGCACCCAGCAGAGGTCCAGAAGCTTGTACCGGTGAAGATGAGGTTGGTGAAGAGAGAATGCTCTCATGTTAGGAGGGGGGGCCACTGACGGGGTTTCTTTGGGTTTCAGGGAGGGACCATTCACTCTAGAGAATAAACACATGCATCTTTTAGCTCAAGAGTTTCCTTAAGTAGTTGGTATAATCCTGCCATAATGAATAAAGTACAGCCTCTGGGTAAGTTTCATTGAAAAACGATCAAGAAAATTGCAGGTCTCTTGTCCAACTCCAAACTGATCTAACTCGGTCCTCTTTACCATTGTGCAGCTCTGGACGATTTCCAAGGGGCTTTTACAGCCATTATTTCACAATGGCCTTCCCGACAGCCTTGTGTTACTATTTAAATTTGGGGTGTGCAGAAATAGCACTGGTAAAGTCTACATCCATGGGTGTAGACCTTATTGTTGACTGGTTCTAAATCCGTTCTTCAGAAACAAGTGAGTCTATATTAGTCACCTGCAGTTAAGTTTTACCAGCCTATTTAAAATCCCCCCACTGCCTTTTCTGGCCCTCAGGATAAATCCTCCACTCCACAAGAGGGCAGCCACGGCCTGCCTGGAGCTGGATCCTGTCTGCCCTCAGGCTGTTTCCACCACTGCCCAGTACATCGGGGCCCCAGCTGTAACCACTACACCAGTGACCCCAGATCATAGGGCCTATGATAACAGTAGGCACTCAATTTTGAAGAAAATAAAATCTGGTACAAATGACCAAGAAACATGGACATACTGCCTATAGGCCAAAACGTGTACAGCCCACCAATGTTTGAAGTGACGATTAGAATGAATGACTTAAGGCTTTGCCCAGCATTGGACTTTTATGGTCAAGAAATGTTGATCTACCCTACAAGCATCTCTGACCTTTCTAAAGATGCACCTGAGTGGATTTAAACAAAAGGATTTAAACAAGTGGATTTAAACACTCTTAATTCCTAGTAAATGAACAGGTAATAAGATAACACATGTAATAAGATACTATATTGAAAGACCATTTAATATTTTTCGCCTGGTATTTCCTTTCCTTCTTAAGTCTGTCCCACATTCAGGCAGCTAGGTTCTACTTGGCTTTTGAGTTTCAAAACCTGACTCTGTGGGGAACAGAAAGATTTTGGCCTAGACAAACGAAGATGAAGATATGTAAGGCTTATCCTCCAGATAAGAAGAGAGACTGCCAGTTTGAGGACACAAGAGAAAAGTCAGAGGGAAAGAGAGGAGGGGTAGACATGAGGGAGTATTAAGCAAAGGGACCCTGTGCCCCTCATCCACGGGCTGAGGCTGGGGAACAGGGACTAAAGGGCCGAGAAGACCTCTGGAGAACTGGGGAGGTGGCAGCACCCCACCCCACCCCCAGCAGAATGGCTGCAACACACAGGGATTCACATCCCAGCAGGACAGTGATTGTCATTCCACCCTCTGCACAAGGGAAGCAGAGAGCGCCCCAGGTGTATGAGCAAGCGGATGACACCACGAACTTAAAAACAGATTTCCTTCCCTCTCCCTGCGCCCTGGAGAACATGGATGAAGATGCAGCCTGATTTGACTTGAGATTAAGCTTGAGCCCTCCTGATAGAACGAGGTTCAAATTAAAAACTAAGTTATTGAGACAAATGGAAACCCAATCCTTCTGACACTCAACCCAGGGCTCGTTCTGTGCCCTCCACAGCTTTCCAACCTCCTCCCTGACACATGAACTCTTGACTAACGTTTCCTGACCCAGAAGAGACCTGGGTTCTGACTGGCTCTGCTCTGCCGGTGGGTGAGTGGTTTAAGAAGTCCAGGGACCAGCAAGGGACAAGCCCAAATGAGAAAGCATCAGGAACACCGAAGGCACAGGTGTTTATGGTCTGTCACCTGGGGAGGGAAGCTGGAGCGGTGGCAGGACTCTGTGTTCCTAGGCTCAACGTTATTGGTGTGTAAATATACCCTCCTTCCAATTCCCCTCGTTCTACCAACACCAACACCCCCATGCCTGTGCGCACACTCACACCCCTGTAGGGAATACCAGAAGGAGAGTGGGTGCTGTCTTCACTCACTTGGCTTCTCCCCCACCCCACCTCTTCCATCCCAGGCAGAAGCTCCCATCTGACTATTAAATCTGAGATGCAGATTCTGGGGCTGGGCAGACAACAAGCTGCAGAGGGGGTAGGACTCAGATTGCTAAATTGAGCTACATAATAAAAGAGTTGGGGATTAGAGAAGAAATGGTTTGGGAAAAGGAGGGGGAAAATGCTGCAAGAGTGAAGCTGGAAAGAATATTTTTGTGGAGAGTTTGAGGATGAAGGCCGTTGGAGGCATGCAGCGTGCAAGAGAATTAAGACCGCAGACAAAAGAGATTCAAGAAGTGTTACCAGGAGGTGTGAATTTAATCTTCCTGAACGCTTTTTGAGAGATACCAGATCAAGATCGAACCTTTTTATTAGTCTTGGCTGTTTGGACTATGCTTCTTTGAAAATTTCTTCACACAGATTGGATCACAGGGGTCCAGAGGTATAAGGGTTAAACTAGCTCTGATATTGTCTTGGTGGAACATTGTTGAATGAAGGCAAGATAATTTGTCCCCCTTCTCCCTCTCCAGCTCCCTGGTCATCCAACTCTGTTCTCTCTTCTTTCCCTTGTTCTTCAAGGAACCAGGGCAGTGATGTGGCTTTAGCCCCAGGCCCTAAGTCCAGTCTCTCTTCTGCTGTCCTCCAAGAAACAGACAACGTGACCCTCCATCACCCTGACAAACGAGGGCAGAGAGGGCTGCTGCGTGCATTTCTGTGGCACTGGGAGGAGCAGATGGAGCCGCAGGGAAGAGGACCAGACAAAGGGAGAAGCAGACTGCCCGAGTCACTCTCCCTCTCTAGGACCCTTCAGTACCCACGGAAGATAAGACTCTGTAGCGAAGTAAGGTCAAAGCCAAGGATGCTGGGGAGAGCTCAAATGGACTGGGCTCTCGCCCAAATGCCAGCCCTCCAGCCTACCTTCTGTGTGACCACGCACTGGGAACATGCACTCGCGCCTCAAATCCACATGAGCAAGACAAGGAGAACACGTGCTCACTGCAAACTTCACTGTGACGGGCACAGCTGTGTCTTGGTGCATCCAAGGGCCTCAGTTGTCCTGAGCCTGGGCAGTGCAGCAGCCTGGCCCCTGTTTCAGAGCTAAGTAAGAGCTACCCAGAGATGCAAGCAGGGTTTCCTGGGGAGAGAGAATGAGCTCCCTGTTGCTGGAAGGGTACAAGCAGAGGCCGGACAGTCCACTAGTGGTGGCATTTGCACCTTATATCAGGGGACCTCTGGGTCCCTTCCTTTCTAATCTTCATCTGTTATATTCAAAGAAAAGAGGGTCAATTCAATCTACAAACCGGATCCGTAACATGATGGTCTTTATGAGAATCCCATGACTCCTATCAAAGCCAAGATATATTTTTTTCTTGGTAAACTAACCCTAGTTCTCAGATCTATCGGGCCTTTTTAATAAATATTCAGTATTTCACTCACGCTGCGCCTTCCGCATACAGAATGCTTTGGTCCCTTTTCCCCACTAGCTAACTCCTAACTCATACGTAAACCCTGGCATCATAAAGTGTAGGAACTTAGCTCTCTCCCTTTTCTGCCTTCATAGCTCTCAGCTTGTACCCTAGGGCTTCTCCGGTTCCTTTGGGGGATGCTAACCTCTAGCTAAACCGGATGTCCTCAGATTGCTACTGAGGCTTCCATCTCCCACAACACAACACGGCCTCCCTAGGACATAACCAGGAAACCCAGTTGGATCACTGATGTAGCACCAGGCCCAGGTCGCCTAACTTACTGTCCCTTCCTCCATGCCCCTTGTTGAACTTTCCCAGTCTAGACAGTGCTTTCAGCACAGCCCTTCTCCCAGGCATTGCTCTTCTTCAAAGGGGCAAGTTCCCTAAAGAGGAGGCTAGATTTAGCCCCATCAGATGCAAAGAAGGAGCCAGGACACCTGGGTCCCAGCTCCTTAGTCCCTGTGTGATTACGCTACTCTGGGACTCAGTTTCCCCATCAGTGCAAAGAGGCGATGAGGCAATGCGGAAGATCCGCGGTTTCTGAGTTACCCTGTCTTGGCGATTTGTCTAACGCAAAGGCCATGAATAACTTGGTTCCATCTACGTGAACATGGGGACTAAGTCTGAAGGTTCCCAGAGCAAGGAGTCGCCCACCGTCAGTTCTCAGCTGTTGATCCAAAGGCGATGACTCAGAGCTCTCAGGCTGCACCAGTCTCCAAACGAGAAGGAAAATTGTATAAATCACCAATGGTTTCCTTGTGCCGGCAGAGGCAGGACTGGTGATCATTCCTAAAGCCTGAACAGCAGGTCGCCTCATTTGAAAGCTTTCCAGAAATCCCTCCCATCTGCCACATCCAGTACATCTTGACACCTACTTCCGGCTCTCCCTGCATGAGTTCGACGTGGCTCTCCTGTCGACCTCGGCCCTTCATCAACCTGCCTCCTCTCCCGCCTCCAGCTGCCCTGTCCACTCCCAGAGCCTCCACGTAGCCGGGCTCACAGCAAGCTCTCAGGAGATAGCTTTTGACTTGGCTCATGTTTTGGCTCACAGTCCAAATTTGTGGACCGTGATTTATGCTCAAGTACACTCGGGTATTAGGTTGAGCTGAGCCAAAGATACATCCAAGTTTGCCTGTATCCTCTAATAGAATTAATATCCCACACATGTTAATGGTGCTTTATATTCTTGAAGGGCTTCCCCCTCTCCCCCTCCATCCTTATAACACTCTTCAGCAGACAAGGCAAACAACGACATCCTTGTTTGACAGATGAGACAGAGACTATCCAATGACAAGGTTCCTAAGGAGGGAGCTGAGGTTAGAGCCAGGTCTGGCCTGCATGACTCCTGGTTCAGTCCTCTCTCCCCTGGAACGGTTCCTCACCTGCAGGAATCCCACAGGGCCACCCTCCCTAAGGAGAGCTCTGTAAGCAGAGGATGGAGGATGACAAGGAAGCACGAGGGGCCTGGAAAGCCAGGGTGAGGACTTGAGCAGGTGCGCCAGGCCAGCGCATGTTGTTGGAAGTGGCAAGCGATGCCCCATGGGCAGGCATGCGGGGTGCAGCCCAGGAAGCCAAGAAGCTGAGACCCACGCACCAAGAAGCCCTACAATGCTTGAGGAGCAGCAGAGGTGGGGGCGGGACCCGTGCAGCCAGCTTCAGAGGAAAGGGAGCACCCCCTCCGTAGCTCTGGGAGGGACCCATGGTGCCTGAACCCTCAGAGAAAGCCGATCCTTCAGCCTGCAGGCTGTGGCAGGACCAGAGGAAGAGCCTTCCCAACCGCGATGCCCACTTCCGTCCATCTGTCCCACTGCCAGGATGTTTCTATGCACTGTGGCTTTTCTGGTTTTAGCCAAATGGGAAGTTTACCAGAGGAGTGGCTTCCGTGAAATCCATCAGGAGATCACCTGGTTCCAAGGTAAAGGCACCACCTCGGTCAGAGGGACTCTATGAAGGCAGACAAAATATAGCCCAGTTAGTGACAGCTCTGGGTTGACAGCAGAATTTCACTAGAAAACACAGGTGTTCCCCATGTTTCCTTTCCACGCTTTCTAAGAGTGAACTCAAAGTCATGCCAACCCCCCCCACCCTCATAGTTCAACAAAACATTGCCAACAAACCCCAATTGTTTTTTATGAAAGCTTAATGGGTAGAAGCAGAGTGTGGGGTGGAGAATGGCCAGTGTTTGAAGCTGCAACCAATTTTTCTTAAGTGCTTTGAGTGCTTTTTGGTCTTTTGCTGGGTGGGGAGAACAGTTCAGAGTCCTTTGAATATGGAAAGAGGGAGCAAAGACCCCATCCTGGATCCGGAGGATCAAGGCCCCAAGGCTCTAAACTCATCTGCACGGTAGTGAGGCAGATCTTTATGGGGGGAGAGGGGTGCCTCTGAAAATCACGTTCATTTCTTGGGAAAATGTTTTTTTCTCTTGCCCTGGGGTCTCAGCAGCATGGGGGACCTTGAGGCCCTTTGTGGGGAAAAAGTAAGCTTCATCACCTTGGACGGCCAGAAGGGGGAGCCCTATGGCCTCTGGTAGGATGTCGCCCGCATTCCCCACTGAACTCCTTTCTGTTTTGCAAATGTTTTCACTTCGTTTCCACCATAGTTTGTGATACATGACAGGAGCCTGTGTCTGCACTTGGGACAAAGCAGTACGAGGGACTCCACACAGCAGAGAGGACCCAACTGGGGATACCAGGAGGTGATCTACAGAAAAGCAGGAGCTTCAGTCTGAGGGGTCTAGCCAGGTTCCTGTTGAGGAATATGGAAGTATTCCCAGAGACCTTGGGTGGGACCTGGTGAGAGGCTGGCGCTGGTCATGCAGGATGTGGACCTGGCCCGTTGGTGTCAAGATGTCACTGGGAGTCGTGATCCCTGGAGCTGCAGAAGCCTCGGGCATCCAGTTTGCACAAGCACTATAACCTCCACTGGACCTGACACCAGCCCATGAGCTGGGTAGGGTGGCAGATCTTATTCCCATTTCTAGGAGGAAGAAACTGAGGCTTGGAGACAACGGCTGCAGAGTGACTACTCATTTGAAGCAGCCATAAAGTGTGTGAATGGAGCAGTCGGGAACAGAGTCTGGGACTCTATTCCCAGGTCCCCACCCCCATGCACACACCATTCCTCAGTGGGGTCCACGGACCAAGCGGCCTTTATCTTAGCATCTACTTGGAGAGCAGTAGGTTGGACTGTGTTTGGATCAGATGCTGAAGAGTGACCACAGCTAAGGGTCACTCAAAGAAAACCAAGAGAAATGTCTTGTGGGAAGCCTTTGCCACAGCCCATTCACATCACCGGCAATTTCCTGAAATTTCAGACTGACAAATAGAACACCATTTCCCATTTTCAAACTATTGACAGGCTGTCCAACATACGGAACGGGAAGGAGAGACATCTTTGTTTTACTCCTCCAAATTTGCCATTATGGGAGGAAAACCCATTCCTCGCTTTCTGAGTAATAGCTTACGTAGGGATGATATTCTAAAATCAAAATTGCCCTCAAAAATCTCTTAAATTGCCCTTACCATGTGCATGGCTTTATATTATCCTATTTGTCTCTCATAAATGGTTAGTTTATCTTTGAGCGACAGTTATATTAGGTTGGTGCAAAAGTAATTGTGGTTTAAAAGGTTAAACATAATTGCAAACACCGCTATTATTTTTGCACCAGCCTCATATAAAAAACATGCTTTGGTGGTTGCTATGTTGTTTTACAAATACACAGAGTTGATTCTACATGGATGCCACACACTTAATTTATACTGAATTTGCAGCAAGGGCATCTACTCCTACAGGTTTTTCCCCCCCGTACCTGGGCTCCTGGGGACAGCTGGCTCTGGCCTTCTGAATTCTGAGGTGAGCTGAGTTTGTGGACCTTGGGGGACCCCAGCGGCGCTGAGACTTGGGTGGTGGTGGCTGTGGCAGTGTTGGCTGTCGTAGTGGTGGTCACTCCGACTTCCTCAGCCAGGTCTGGAGGGAGGTCATCTTCATCACTGCGGTTACTAAAAGCACATGAAGCTCTGCTCATTACAATAATAAACAGGTGGTGGGGAGGGGGAGGAGGGTGGAGAGGAGTGGGACAGTTAGGGTGGGGGGTAGGGGACCCCCAAACAGATGTCTACCAGAGGTCCCACTGACAGGATCCAATACATTGACATTTTTGCCAAACTGCATGTGGGCTGGATTTCCTATGACTCGCCAAGGGATTAAAACAAAATGTTTTTCATGGAAAGACATGCATGTGATATTATTTTATCCATTTGTAAGTGTATAGTTCAGTGGCATTGAATACATTTACAGTGTTGTGTAATCATCACCATTATCTATGCCCCAAACTTTTTCATCATCTCCAACAGTAAATCTGTACCCACGGAACAACAACTCCCCATTGCTTCTCTCCCTGGTAACATCTGTTTTGCTTTCTGTCTGGATGAATTTGACTCCTGTAGGTACCTCATTGAAGTGAAACCATACAATATATGTCCTTCTGGATGTGGCTTATTTTACTTACCATCATGTTTTCAAGGTCCATTCATGTGGTAGCCTACATCAAAATTTCATTCTTTTTATGGCTGAATAATATTCCAATGTATGGACAGACAATATTTTACTTATCCATTCATCTGTTCATGGAAACTTGGGTTGTTTCCACCTTTGGGCTATTGTGTTTCTGTGAATATTGGTATGCAAATAGCTGTTTGAGTCCCTGCTTTCAATTCCACTTAGGAGTGGAATTACTGGGTTGTATGATAGTTCTTTAACTTTTTGAGAAATCACTAAACAAAGAAATAATATTTTAAATGGCCTCCTGTAGGAGAGTACATGCAAGGCTTGTAGGAACCCACTGCTCTGAGTGAAGGATGTAATGGCCCCTTTTGTGGTGTAACAGCAACTGTTCCTTTGGTGAGTTAAACTGGTTACTGGGGAGGAATTGGGCACACTTGTTTTGGAGCCAAGTAGCTCTGGTCTTAGACCGTCTCTGATGGAATGTGATGATGCAGGCAAAGGACACTAGAGGGGCAGTCACCATGAGAGAGAAGTCTGATTGGCACCCTGGGCTCATCTCCAGCTTGGGTTTGTGGGGAAGGTTGGACCTCCCACAAGGTCTGTCACGGATGGAAGCCCTTGTGATCTGATCATCCTGGCACAAGACCACAGCAGCACCATGGATCCCCCATTCTTAGTACGAGCAGTATTTTCTCAAACTTAATAGAAACTAAGACAAGGCCCCTATCCCCTAATGCCAACCAGGTTGTTGCCTGAGCAGTAAAGTGGCTAATTCAGCAGGCCTGAGGACTCAAGCCCTGCACATTCCAAAGGAACCACTGGTCATTGACAAGCTCCTGGGTGAACCTCTGGGTCCTTGGAATATTCTGCTTGGTAAGAGTGTCTTTATATACCCGAGACCTTGGGCCATGCCATATCATGTATGCTGCAACGTGATTTATGGCAAACACCTGTTTTTGTATGTACACCTGGGGTTTTGGGTCATACGGTATCATTTTGACCTCTGGGGGGCGGGAGACTGAGTAGTTAAGGTGAGTCACGTGGGTGCTCCACGCCTACCTGACTGACCCCCAATAAAAACCCAGGATGCCAAATCTCAGGTGAGCTTCCGTGGTTGGCAATATTTCACATCTGCTGTCCCACATTGTTGCTGGGAGAGTTAGGCATTGCCCATGTGACTCCTCTAGGAGACGACAACTGGCAGCTTGTGTGAGGTCTTCCTGAACTCCACTCTATGTGGCTTTTTCCTTCGCTGATTTAATCTGTATCCTTTTACTCTAATAGACCATAACTGTGAATAGAACAGCTTTTCTGAATTCTGTGAGTCCTCTAGCAAATTGTTAAATGTGAGGGTAGACTTGGGGTTTGACCAAGTGGGAAAGTTAATAAGATACCATGAATTTGGATACATGCTGATGAAGTAAATCGTATCAGTTACATTAGCCCATTTAATTTTCACAACAAGCCTATATTATGATCCTGTTTTCAGAGAAGCAGATGATATTCAATGGCTAATTGTGAAATTACTTGCTCAAGGTCACATAGCTAGTTAAGTGGAAGAGTGGGGTTATAATTTATTTTTACCTTATTTTAAGAAATTGTAACCGGAAAAGCATAGTTAACTGTTTAGTTTTCCATAAAATGCCATTTAAAAAAACATAGCTCATCTTTCACAGCAAGAAGTCAATTGATACTGTCTAAAATTGAAAAAGACTCCAAATTCTTAATGGTTTTTTTAATTCACCTTTTGTCTTAACTTATATCTTCTGGCAAAGCAACTTATATCTAAAGTTCAAATGGTCTTTAGATTTTTACCTCAGCTTCTGAGGTAAATTCATGTTAAATTTGTGAAATAACACTTTAAAAGTAAAAGCATGATTACTTTCTTCGAGATGACTTTTTAAAAAATTTTAACAATATGTATGCATAGAAAAATGCCTAAAATAATAGTCATCAAATGGGAACATTGCTGATTTTTGATGGTGTGATTCTAGGGAATTAGTTACTTCTCTCTTTAGACTTTTCTGTCTTGCTTGAATTTTTTTAGACTTTTACACTATGTTTAAATAAATAGTAAAGTCATAGTTCTGGAAAAAAATAAAGCAGCTCATCATTTTCTAAACATACTAGGTTTGAAAAGGGTTTCTTTAAAGGAGGCAATTTGGTGAGTCGGTTAAATTTTCTTTCTTTCCAGGCCATGTATTCGTCATTGTTTCCAACATGATTACATATCCTAAATGGGTGACAGTAACATTTTGAGTTTCAAAATGTAAAAGTAAAGGCTAATCCTTACAGCTTTATCATTGGGGGAGCAGATTTTTTTATGGTTTAGTTTGATCCCCAGAGATCGTTAGGACTATTAATTATTTGAATCTTACTTGTTTTGGCTTTCCTAGGAAACAGAACTGCTATACTTTCCAGCAGTTTCTACTAAGGCTAATGTGTCTGCCCTTAAAAACCCCTGCCTCTTCTGCCTTTCACAAGGTGCAAGTGGCAGGCCTGAGATGGCTGTTTGAGAGCTGCATCTGGAGTTACGCTCCTTGCCCTACACTTTGCGCTCTGTACCCTTAGACTTGACCTTTTCTCAGAAGTTTTTAGGTCCTGGAGAAGAAAGGAAGGGGAACTAATTCATCCTATGGCCAGGGCACTGACTGGGAGCTTTATCCACATTAGCTCATGTTAACACTCACAAAATTCCTCAGAGGTAGGTATCATCTCACCTATTTTACAGATGAAGAAAGAGAAGTTCAAAGACTAATTTCCCCAAGAGCCGCCAGCAGTCAACTAGCGAGGGCTCTACCAGGCGCCTTTCTCACTCCAGAGCTCCATGCTTTCCATTGCAGCCAAAGATGCCCCTGCAGCTCACTGAACAATGACACATCCAGGCCCGGTGCCACAGCCAAGGTCAAGAAATGGGACCTGCCATTGTGATTGGTACTGCCACTGCCATAAGTATCACCGCCACCTTACTACAGCATTTACCTGTCTTCTTTGGATTACAATTATTTGCAATCTGTCTTGCCCGCTAATAAATTGTGAGTCCTCAGATGGAAACTGTCAGTCATTTTGTTCCTCCCCCATGGTGGGGGAGGAGCCCGGTGCACATGGTAGGCAGCCAGGAAACTTGTGTGAAGCTGAACAGAACTGGGCAGGCCTTGGCAGTTCTGGGACACTTTGGGAAATGGCTCCTTCTACAGGTCTCATTGTTCAGTGATTAGCTTTGGCTCTGTTGATAGACCATGCTGCTTTTGCACTAATATGCCCATGGAGGCGGCTTCTGATATGGCTTCCCACGAAACCTGTTCCTGCTTTTCATGCTCCTGTAGACTCCCCTGCCCTTGAATGTGCGCTGTCCCTAGTGATCGCTTCTAGTGAACAATGATGGGATGTCATTTCTGTGGTTCGATGACAGACAGCTGACTTTCACCTTGCTAGCCCTCTCTCTGGCTCTTCTTGTGTGCTTTTTCTGATGGAGAAAACCAGCGAGGCCCACATGACTTAGGGACTGAGGGAAGCCACTTCCAGCCAACAGCCAGCAAGAAACTGAGGCCATCAGTCCAACTGCCCTCGGGGAACAGAATCCTATCCCAAACCTCATGAATGAGTCTTCAGATGAGACGCAGCCCTTGCCAACACCTTGAATGCAGCCTTGTGAGAGCCTGACACAGAAGACCCAGCTACGCCCTGCCTGGACTCCCAACCCGTAGAAACGGTGAGGTAATAAATGTGCATGGTTTTAATTAAGCCATTAAGTTTTGTAATAAATTGTTCACAGCATTCAATAAGGAATACAGATGCCAACTATGCAGTGTTTTCAGGGAGAAAAGTCTAGTCTCATTATGACCTAAATTGGAAATAAACTATATTTTTGGGATGGCCATTTGGGAATGATGTAAGGGGCTTGGAAGCATTCATAACTGAACATTTAGCGTCACCTTTGTTGTTATAATTGAAAAACTTGCGGTAAGAACTCACAAACTGTATTGTCTTGTTAACTTCCTCACTCGGGGAGGCTTGATTTCTGGCTTTTCCACCGCTGGTTGGGTCGTTTCCACACGTATAGGAATAGGACTTCTAGAGACATACCAAAAAACAGAACAACATGGTTGCTGGAGAAGAGGGGGGCAGGGTGATGGGTGATAAAGGTGACAGGGACTGAGAGATACAAACTTCCCATCATAGAATAAGTCACAGGAATATAATGTACAGCACAGGGAATAGAGTGAATAATATCATAATAACTTTGAACAGTGACAGATGGTTCTAGACTTATCAAGGTGATCACTTCATAAGGTACATAAATGTTAAATCACTTTGTATACTTGAAATTAATATAATATTGAATGTCAACTATAATTTAAAAATAAAGAAATCAGTAAACAGAAACAAAACAGAACAATACTAACAAGAATGTTTATGGCTTTGTTTTGGCTGTAGGGGGGACTTCTTTCTCCATTAATTTATACCTTAATAAAATTAATAGTCAAGACAGCCATTGTTTTCTCCTCTCCTCTCCACTTATTAAATATAATTTTTAAAATGCTATATAGAAAATCCAAAAACCAAAAACGAATCAGGAAAGAAAACATAGCAAGCAGGAACTGAATAAAACTGGGGTATCACATAAAATGTCCCTGCCAAAAAAGCCCCCCTTCAATATCAGGGATTGATTCATAACCAGGTTTTGCTAGTAAAACGAGTAAAGGGAAACCTGCAGATAATCCATTTTTACTTCCAAGTAAGCTTGTAGCTATGTTTAAACACATTCAGAATACATGTATTTAAAGCTAAAGAACCATAAGGTATTTAACATGAAAAATGCATAATCAGAAGATCTTTAAAACTTGCTCTAAAACATTTTAATTCTATGCATATGTGAAAATGTTAAAAAATTAAATTCCACTTTTATATTTCCTCCAGAAAATGTGCCAGATAACCAGTGGGCCCTACTCAAAACAGTAATTTTAAGGAAAAGCTTTCCCACATTTTTGTCGTGGTCATGACTAATTTCATTTAAAAAATCAGAAATTACCTTCTGGGACCAAAGGACATCAAAACAAGTTCAGGTCCTCAGCAAGGGACCTCTGGCAAGTTAACACGTGCCAGAAGTTAACACTTCTTGGCCTCCGTTTTCTCTTCTAGTCAGTGCCTCATATGGTGACAGGCATGTGGCTAGTGCTGAAGCAGTTTGTTAAATAAACACATGAATGGGCAAAGGAGGGATTGGAGTCCATTTATTCTGAGTTTATGATTTCTTCAAGCTGGAAATCCCGAGTCAACTGAATAGAGTCCCTGGAAGAATTCATAGTCTACTAGGGAGCACACAAGTTGGCTTGGGTGGAATGGTTGGCATCTGGAAAGCTTCACGGAGGAGTTTATCCTTAACCAGATGCAGGGAAGACTTCCAAGGTAGGAGACAGAGTGGAGACCTGAAATTACTGATGGGTAAGCCCACGGTGGATGGAGAATACAGGGGAAAAGCAGGGGCCAGGTCATGAGGGACCTCAGGCTGAGCTGTTTACATTGAAGGCAATGGTAGTCACTAAAGGTTCTAGGCAAGGGAGTGGCATGGTCAGACTTGCATTTTAGGAATGCCCTTAGAGCAACAAAGAGGATGCTGGTGAAGGGAGGCCAGCTGCGAGCATCTTAGAAGGCTAGCAGTTGTCATCCAGGATAAGAAAGGGTGAGGGTTTGAGGTAGGCCATAGTTAGGGCCATGAAGAAAAGAGGATAGATGTGGGAGATAATATGCAAGTCAATTTGACAGAACTTGGTGACCAGTTGGATGAGGGCATGAAGTAAGAGAAAGTCAAGGACTCCCAGGTGTCAGGTCTGGATAACAGGTAGGCAAAAATGTGATTAACCAAGATTGGAAAATAGGTGAAGAGATAGTAGGATAGGATGGGAAGAGATGAATTAAGGTTTTGAAAAGTCCAGGAGGCATCTGGGTATGTGTTTCTGGAGTAAGACAAATTTATACCAAGAATACGGACTGGGCATTATAAGGTGACATAGAGAAATATTCGTTTTATTTTTAGCATCAAGTATAAGAATTCCCCCAGGGTGGGTGGTGGTTCTTAGATCCTCTGGGGTGCTTACTGAAACTCTGCTTTCTGTCCCCACTGCTTCCTCCCCATGCAAAGGATCTGAAACGTCTGGAGTAGGATTCAAGAGTTTTTGTTTATAACAAAAGATTGGTGCAATGATCCCTGGACCCATTTTAGGAAATTCTATCATAGGCAGACCTTGCCCGTGTTAGTAGACTACTTGCCAAGGTACCAGTGGGACTGCCACGATCTATAGGTTGTTTCTCAGGCTGAGAAAGGAAGAGTTTCTATTTTCTATGAGATCAGTATAAAAGGTTTTCCTCTGGGTTTGCGCTGGTGGTGGCCTGGAAGCTTTAAAGAACATCGGTGATTGGTTCTTATACTGTCAAGGTCGTCAGTATGAGGAGCATGTCTATGGACCAAAGGAAGAGTGTGAACTGAGCTGGGACAGCGAGCGGAAGTCAGGTCAAACAGGGCCTCTCGTGCTCTGATAAGGAGTCTGGACTCCACCCTGCAAGCAAAGTGGTATCTTCAAAGGATTTTAAGCAGGGGAATGACAAGGTCAGACCTACGCACTTGAGAAGCAACTCAAAGTGATTTCTTTGTTAGTACAACCCACAAGCAGGCTTAAGGCTTATTTTGAGGCTTAAAGGAAGTTGTTTAAGCCAGTCTTCTTCTCTCTCTCCAGGCTCCCATCCTCTCAGTTTTCTTCTTCCTCTCTGATTCTATTAGCAAATGCCCTCATGAGGAATGTTTCGAGGGTAACGTTGATGATACAGACAGTATTGTTTCCCCATTCAAACAAGAAGCAACAGACCTTACATTAGCATCCTGAAGACTGGATTTCTTATTGACATGCACAAACGTTGATTCCTCTTTTCCAACCTGTGAAAGAAAACAGGCAGGTTAGTCAAAATTGAACGTCTTGGCATGCAAAACTGGTTTCACGTCTCCTACATTCAAAGGATTATAGAACTGTGAAGGTGGATCAAGGAGGTAGTTCTTCAAGTACTCAGTCAATAACAAATATTCTCTGGTGTTCATGTAAGTTAACAACAACAACAAAATGTTTTCTGAGTCATCCCCCATCATGGGGATTAACACTTAATCATTCAAAAGCCGTCAATGCTTGCCTTCATGCTTTTATTGAGCACCTGCTATGTGCCAGCTCATGCTTGAATGAGAAAAGGAAGGTGTGGGAAAAGCCAAACCCACCGTTTAATCCCCCACCTCACATTATAGATCAGGAATAATAATCAGCTCTGTGCTCACATAGCACTTATGCTTATAAAGGATTTCAGAATCTGTCCTTTCATGTCAGTGTAATGAGCCTGGGAGGAATTGTGTCATATGATTTTGATAGAAGCCTTGTCCTCCTCCCTCTGGTGAGTTCCACAAAGCATGGTGGGGGAGGAAGGGACACCCACTCAGCCAGCCTGGCCAGCTGAACACACACTGGAAGGCAATGGGACATGCAGCCATCTGCTGCCTTCGTGCCCATCACAACGTACAGAGCTGGCCCTTGCACTGACTCAATTAACAACTGTACACCAGTTAACAACTCTTTGAATTAAAATCTCTATTTACATAACAGGTGTGGTTACTGTCCCTGGCTGGACCCTGACTGACACATATGGCATGTGTGTTTCTTGCATACGGCATGGAGGAAATCCTGTGCTGTGACATCAAAGACGCACCTGTGCTCCACGTACCTGGGCACTCACTCGAGAGGCATTCTCCAACTGGGCTTTCAAAATGTTACACTTCATATGATCGGCCACCGGAGAAGGCAAAAGTGGGGTCTGAAGCGTCTTCTCAGAAACTTTCTTTTCTTCGGCCTGTGACCCATGAAAATACATGCAAGAGAAAAAAGAAAACACGTTCAGTAACCTTTCCCATTAATCATAATTGCAAATAACACATAGACTTAAACATATAGTGACAAGTAGGTCACCAACTCCTTAAATTTGTACCAGTGCTTTTACTATTTGCAAAGAATTCACAAGCACATCCTCTCACTGTTGTGAGAAGTAGGGAGAGGACGCATTAGGGAGCCCATCAGCCAGAAGACGGGGTGAAGGTTCAAAGAGAAGAGGCTCTTCCAGAGTCATACAGCTAGAGCCATGGGCCAAACCATCCAACTCCGAGTTTCCTACACCCCAGTGCAGTGGTATTTCCCTCATAACTGCTACCTCTTACATATAAATACTCAATTCTGTGACTTGTCGGGTCAAAGGAAAGAGTACAAAATATTAATAAGTTGTGATGAAAAATATAATTCTCGATGAGAAATTTGTGTCTAGGTTACCTCATTGTAGAGTGTCTCAGACTTCCATAATTTGATACCACCTTTACTATTTTTGTCACTTCCCATGTATTAACTGAAACACGTACCTGTAATTCACATGCTCCATCTAAGGGGGATACCCTGGGACTACCTATTTTAAGTATGTCCTAAGCAATGATATCTGAAATCATAGGCTTGGTGACTGTTACATGTATTATAATATACATTGTGATAATGACATAACCATTTCAAAAAGCTCAACCATGTATATAACCTGGAATCATCTTAGATGGTACACTCTAGGAAATAATGTCTTATTATTAACCATACCTATTGTGATCATTGCATATCCCAGTGTTAATATGGTGCTTGGCACATAGCAGGTGCTCAATAAATACCTACTGAAGAAGATTAATCATATATATAGTTATTATTAGAAGAGACATGTGTTTAATAGGAAAGATATAAGATCATATGATTGTTAAGTCAATTTAGTGATATCAGGACTTAGTGTAGAATGTTAGCCACAATGTACCAGGGCCAGAGCAAAATGTTCTAAAGGCTTCAAATTCTTCAAGTTGCAAAATTAATCTTATTCACTAATTCAAAAGTCCTATAGAGCACCTTGGTCCACATAGCAGGGGTGTTATGAAAGCCCTAGAGGAAGTATTGGGCAAATGGCGGGTTGACATGATTTAACGAAGAGGGCATAGAATGCAGTGTCTCAGTGGGACCTCCCAATGCAGAGGAACATTTGGCAGAACAAACAGAACTCATCAATTCCTTGTAACAGCAAGATGAGCAGACAGAGACTTGGGTTTGAAATCTCAGCTCTTTCACTTACGAGCACCATAAAACAAAGATAGTGATGATGATAATGATGATAATAAAAAGAAAAATAATGCCAGTAGCCCACATTTACTGAGAGCTTATTATGGGCCAGGCACTGACTAAGCATTGACTCCACTCATTTACCAATCCATGTGGAGGTAGATACTGTCACTATTCCTATTTTATAGATGAGAAAAAGCCAAGCAGAGAGATGGCAAGTCACGTGCCCATGGTCACACAGGAAGTTCGCAGAACAGCCAAGATTCACACCCAGGACTGGGTGACAGCCCTGACCAGTCAGCCGCACTGGTTCCCCTCAGCCTCTCTGAGTCTCACTTTCTTTCTTCATAAGATTATTATAACGGTCAAATGAGACAATAAGATACAAATGGCACTTTCATGTTAGATAAGAAAATATAATTTTAAAATCAGATATGAGGACACTAATGATCCTAAACTATCAAATTGGGAATAAAGAACTCTGACTCATTTGACTGGACTCAGTATCTTAAAAGACTTAACCATTTCCAAAAAAGCAAATAAGTAACTTATTTATTCTGAAAGATGAGCTTTATTGTACAGCTTTAGGATAAGTTGTCATATGTTTGTAAATCCTGTTACATGAAGATAATTGTTCACTACTAGAATGGGTGTGGTGTGTGAAGAGTTAATATTTTAATTAGATTTAATTTTGCAGAATGATATGCTGGGATACAGGAATTAAATTGGTCCTAAAGCCCATTTGAGGTTTTTTTTTGGGGGGGAAGGGGAACAGGACTTTATTGGGGAACAGTGTGTACTTCCAGGACTGTTTTTTCCAAGTCAAGTTGTTGTCCTTTCAGTCTTAGTTGTGGAGGGTGCAGCTCAGCTCCAGGTCCAGTTGCCAGTTGTTAGTTGCAGGGGGCGCAGCCCACCATCCCTTGCGGGAGTCGAACCGGCAACCTTGTGGTTGAGAGGATGAGCTCCAACCAACTGAGCCATCCGGGAGCTCAGCGGCAGCTCAGCTCAAGGTGCTGTGTTCAATCTTAGTTGCAGAGGGCACTGCCCACCATCCCTTGCGGGACTTAAGGAATCAAACTGGCAACCTTGTGGTTGAGAGCCCACTGGCCCATGTGGGAATCGAACCAGCAGCCTTACGGAGTTAGGAGCATGGAGCTCCAACCGCCTGAGCCACCAGGCAGGCCCCCATTTGAGGTTTTTGACAATTGCTTAAGTGGATATAGTAATACTCATTGTAATGACCAAAGACCTACTTTAAAAAACATTGAATGCTACTAAAATAAGAAAAGAATGAGAATTTAGCATTGATTTTCTCCCGGTATTTAATTATTCTAAACTGCTTTTTAGAAATAAAATTCAAGCTGGCTTGTTCCTCTTTGATCTGGACAAAGCAAGAGCTACTGTTCAGCTCTATGAATTGACTCAGGTAGAGGCCTATATAAATTTTGGAAACTTTTAGTATCATTACGTGAACATGTTTGCATAAAAGTCACCTTTAGGGGAGATTGCATCTGGATTACAGTAAGACCACAATTCCAGCCTGGAGAATGGCTGCGAGAGTGCTGTGCTTTCTCTCTTTTGCATGACCACAGTTTGTATTTTACGTTCAATTTGAATTGTGGAAAGATGCTTTATCGTTCAATATGGAAATACAGATTTCAAAACATACACATCAATGACACTTGGGCTTATAGTTGAAAATAGTCCATCTGTTTGGGGATGTCAGTTGAGGATAAAGAAATTATCAGATAAAGTTTTAAATTGTTTATATAATTGTTTTCATATTTGAAATCTGATGAGATTTAAATTCCTGTGATAATTTTGGGTACCACTTTGGAACTGGGCAGTGAAAATGTCTTCTCACCATTATAATTAAGAACAGGAACTTATCCAAACCTTAGAAGAATCAGAGGATTCTCGATCCTTGAGGCTGGAAAGAACCTTAAGAGTCATTGAAGCCACTGGTCCCAATTGTGGCATCGTGATAAGTTGTGAGGTCTGCTGCAAGGAATGTTTTATTCATGATAAAGCAGCATCGTGAGAAGTAATATACTTCGCTTATGTGATAGGAAAAAGTCAAGGATATCTGACATCACTCTAGCCTACTGGCTTACTAATGCATTTCTTTAAGTGAAAGAGAAAAGGGGGCGTTATAGCTTGAGCTCCAGGGAAATGCTTAATAACTCATAGCTGTCTCCGCTTTGCCTTAACCCAGAGCAAGCCATTGATGTTCATGTTCCACCAAATACTCGTGGTGACTACAAATTGCATAGAGCGTGTGCGTGCTCTGATACTAGATGCTATTATATACTATACTTGCTCCCAAAATATGTTTGGATTCTGTCAAACTCTGGGTGAAACCCCTGTTGAAACATTTATTGTGTGTATTGCATTAAAATAGTTGAAAACCAAGAGACAGAGATAGCAGACCAATCCAGGGGCCACATCATGCACAGGGCTGACTCCCCAGCACCTGGTATGGGCCTGCTCAACAAAGGGTTGTTGATTGAATGCATAAGTGCCACCCTGAAGGAGGACGTCTTTCCAGCTGGCCATCAGGGAGGGTAGTCTAGAAGAAAAGTGGATGAGCAGGGCCTTGAAGTTGGGGTCTCATTAGGGATCACAGGGAATTTAGGCTGCCCTGTGGGGGAACAGGGATGCAAGGGAGTGGAAGAAACGACCCCTGAGTGAAGAAGACTATTCATTTGGGGACTTTTAAAATTCAAATATGCGTACGATATTGGTTCTCAACCAGGGGCGATTTTGTCTTTCAGGGGACATTTGGCAACATCTGGAGACAATCTGGTTTTCACAGGTGGATGGGGGTGCTACTGGCATCTAGCAGGTAGAGGTCAGGGATACTGCAAACATCCTATAATGCACAGGACAGCCCCCACAACAAAGAATTACCAGCCCAAAATGTCACTAGTGCTGAAGCTGAGAAAACCTGGTGCAGAAAATGTAGAAACATATTGACATGCAAAGGGTGCTGGACCAGGAGTCAGGGGCCCACGGATTCAGCCCCTGGTGGGTGACCTTGAGAAAGTCATGTTCCCTCCTCTGGTCTCAGATGTTGAGAAGGTTGAACCACATGACAGATTGAATCCAGCACTGGCATTCTACAGTTCTAAGATAAGGCAGCCCATTTGGATTAAGAACAAATCAAGCCAAAAGAAAACTTGGCTTCTGCCCTGCCCCTCGCTCCCTTTTTAAATCATTCCCTTCCTTCCATCAGCAAACAGTGACCGAACATCTACTCCACCAGGCACAGTCAGAAAGAGATAGGAAGGGCTATGGACTAAACTGTGCCCCCCCCACCACCAAAAAAAAAATCATATGACGAAGCCAGACCCCTAGTGTATTTGGAGATGGGGACTTTGGGAAGTAATTAAATTTAGATGGGGAACCTCATGCTGGGATGAGTGGCTTTATAAGAAGAGGAAGAGAGAAAAATCAATCTGGCAAGTGGGGACAAAGCAGGTGACCTTCTGCCAGCCAGGAAGAGAGCCCTTACCAGGGAACCACATCAGCCGGCACCTTCATCTTGGACTTCCCAGCAAGAAATCAATGTTTATTGTTTCAGCCACCTGGTCTTTGGTATTTTGTTATAGCAGCCTGAGCCGACGAATGCAGAAGGGTAAAGATGGAAAGAGGGAAATGAGGACGTGTCCCACATGGGGCTTTATTAGAAGGAGGGAGACACGGCTAAGGTGCAGCTCCAGCCTGTCGTCCTCAGCACTGAGGGCAGTGTCTCATGCGGTCACTGACCAAAAAGAATGTAAGCGAATGTTTGCTCCTAAGAGACATGCTGCGCAGAAACATCGGAAAAGATTGAGTCGGAACCCCTCTAAGACAAAGGCACAGGGCTTAGGAGGCAAGCAGGGTGATAGTCAGAGGTTTGACTTGCGCCCCAGGTGCATGCTCATCACCCGCTTCGGTCCTCGGCACCTTATTTATGTTGATGTGCAGAGCAGGCCAGGGCCCGGCAGCCTTCGCAGTGTCCAGTTCCAGCTTCTTTAGATGGGCAGCGGCCTCGCTGAACAGGGCAGGTGCTCCTGGACTCAGTTCTACAAGGGGCGGGGTGGGGGGGACGAATAAGAAAAGGTTGAAAGGACACAGGGAACATAGGTGGTAAAAGATGCTTGCCAGAAACTGAACCCAGCACCCTTTCCACCTGCCTCCTCCTCCAAATTCAGCTTGAATCTGTTGAGTTTTCGCTAGCTGATGGGGTGTGAGAACACCTGTGGTCAAGGTTTCAAGGCCTAACTCTCCCATATATGAGCTGGGTGGCCTCGGGCAAGTCACTTTACCTCTCTGAATCTCTGAGCCATTTTAAAATGAGTTAAATTACTTACCTTGCAGGGTTGTTGTGAACCTTTAATTAAGCGAGGTCATTCATGCGCACATGCTTTATTAATGGAAAAGTACTGTGCAAATTTGAAAGATTATGCTCAGGCCAACAGGCATATGAACATACCCTTAAAAATCAGGTTATAATTCTAAAATCAAATTCATTGATTTTCATTTCTGTACTACTTTAGTTTGCCGCTCCTTCTACCAGCTAGTATTTACCCATTAAGACACTAAATATTCATTACATGTTAAAAATTGTGCCAAGTATTGTTTGTAACTGACATCTGGTGAGCTGGAATAAAGGGATGAATGAGACAGATGCACGTGTAGATACTCCAAATAAGGTGATAAAAGGCTTATTTAATTGTTATAGGGGCGAGAGGAAAGGCATTCCTAAGTAAGAATCAAAGAGGGGTGTCAGAAAGTTTCACTGACACATTTTAGCTGGTTCCTGAAGGATGTGTAGGAGTTCACGAGGGTGGAGAAAAGCATTCCAGGCAGAGGGAACAGCAGGTGCAAAGAACAGATCTGGGACATAACAGAGTAGTTCCATGTGGCCAGAGCCTAGTGAGGAGTGGGGGGAAAGGCTGAAGGCTTTGGTAGGAGCCACGCTGTGAAGGTTTGTGTGTGGCTAGAAGTGTGGGCTTTATCTTGAGACAGCGAAGAACCATGGAACGGTCTTAAGGCATTTTGTCAGAGCTACCTGGTGAAAGCTCTCACTTTGGCTGCTACATTATGGAGATTGTGCTGGAGGAGGTGCCCTTCAGTTATCCACATACAAAAAAGATGAGCTGTGGCTTTGGGCAAGGGCAGTGTGGACAGTGATGAGGGGACAGAGTTCTGATTCTTCCAATACCAAGTAGAGGATGAGCTCCCATTTCTGGCTCAGCCAACTCAGACTTGTTTTCTGTGGTCTGCAGGTGAAGGTGCAATGGCTCTTCCTTTTCACCAGCTCACTGACTCACAAAATATCAACGCCAGAAGATTCCTTGGCCATCTGTCCATTCCTTGGACACTCTCTACCCCACTTCATAGATGAGAAAATCGAGGACCCAAGAGGGGACTTGGCTCAATAGTGAGAACACACATCAAAGCTTCTTGACTCTTGCCTCTACCTCAGTGTTTTTTTTAAACCCTATGCGACAAAGAATCAGTTCTTCACCCCCACCCCCACCTGTCACAGACCCATTTTTTTGGTAAAATGTAATAAAAATGAATTTCTAGAAAAATAAAATAACATACAAAATCCAAGCCCACATTTTAAAATTAGTTTGGATATAAAATCACTGTCATATTGCTAAAAATGTTTTCATTGCTTACTCTCCATTTCCATAACTTCTCTCACTGGGACCTGTAACAGTGTACACTGGGTCTCCTGCCATCACCTTGCTCTCAGAAGAGGGATGTCAGAAAGGGGATAGAATGGGTTTTCCTGAAATTAGGCAAGTGGAGATTCTAGCCACCTCCTCACGCCGCTTTCTCTTTTCCATTGCTTTGAGCCAGTGCTGAATGCTGTGGAAGCAGAGATCTGCTAAGGACTGAGGTGGAGAGAGGATTGCTACCTTGTAATGAAATCAGAGTCCACTGGTAAACCGTACTCCCTAAATTGCTCCAGTCTAAACGCACAAGGCTCTTGGCTGCTCTTGCCCAGAGCTGGTAACCTAGCACCGTTCCACACTGCACTCAAAGGGTCTGTCTTAAGGATCTCAGAAAGCCAGCCACCATACCCTGCAGCATCCCTCCCCCTCCCCTCTGCCTTGGCCCCTACTCACTTGTAAGGGATTTACCGCTGGAGTTTGGGGACCTCAAAGGCCCCTCCTTGTTCTCCAAGGTCAGTGAGAGGCCATAGGTTGGGTGGTGCTGGTGCTGGTGGTGCTGGTGGTGGTGGTGGTGGTGCCTTCCCGAAGCTTTGGTAGTGAACGGCGTGCCCCCATTCTCCTCGATACCAAAAGGCAGGCGGTCTGAGCTGCTGAGCCCTGGGGAAGGGAGCGGGTAGCTGTGGAGGGTGTCAAAGTCAGGATTTAGAAAAGCAAAGGGCCTTGATATTCCTGTGCATACTTTAAAAGATGTCCTCAAAGCAAGAAAAACCAAGAGAAATCGGTTCAACTAATAGATCTACAAGGTCACTGTAGAGTCGGACAGAACGGCAACATTGCACCCCAAGAAATGGCAGAAAGTGGATATTTGTATACATTAGAGACCTTAAACCTTAAAAAAATTCTTAACTTTGAAATTAAATAATTTCTATTAAAAAAGATGTTCTGTCAATAGAAGGAGAAAATAAAAAGCAATAATAAAAAACAATTTGTTAACCATCGTATGACAAGATCATGATGACAAACTAGAAGTCTTGGAATCACTTTCTGTTCCTTCTCCATCACCCTCCCCATGCAGAAAGCACCTGTTAATGTTATTGATATGACATCTTTTCATTCAAATTGTTTTTTTGTTTGTTTGTTTGTTTTTAACCAATATTGCCTTATTTGAAGCCCATGTCATCTCCTACTTAGACTCTGGAAACAGATTCCTAACAGCCCCCCTGCCTCTACTCTCTCCTTCAGACTATCTCCCACAGAGCAGTAGCCAGACTACTGTTCTGATTATGTTCTGGAACACGGCACCCCTCCCTCCAGGAACTTCCTAGATGCAACATTTCACACTCAATTTCTGGCCCTCTATTGCCTCTCCATGGACCAAGGTTAAGAGCCCTGGATTGCAAGATAAAATCCAAATTCATTTGTGTCACTCTCAGCCCCCCATGATCTCGCCCCATTCTCTTTTCAGCTCATCTCCTGCTACATTCTCTCTATACCCTTACTCCTTCCCATCCTGGTGCCTTTCACCTCTTTCTGCTACCTGGAGTCCTTCCTCATCCCTCAACCCAGCTAAAATACCAAGCTAAAATACCCCTTCCTCCAGGAAGACTTCCAGCCTTTAAGACCCAGATCAAAGGTCTCCTCCTCACACCTTCAGGCAGAGCTCACCCCTCTCTCTGCTCACTCCTGGTGGCCAGATTTCTACTGCATACTCCTTCACTCTTTCTTCAAGGAGCTCCCATTCCAGTGTGGGAAACACTGTGATTCAGTCATTTACAATCACACTAGGACAAGCTGTGAAGGGAGCATAGAGGTAGAGGCAACTAGTTCTCCTTGGGTGAGTGAAGGTGTCTGGCGTCATAAGGAGGATAGCATTTGGGAGAGAGAGTCAAGTTTTGGTGGACAGTATTGAAACAGAATCCTCTTTCTGACAGGAAACTCCATTCCTGTGTTTATATGAGGTTGATATTTCCCCTCAGGGGTGGGCCTGAGACAGAAGCCTGGCCAATCAAAGTTCTCCATCCATCCAGGTAGAATGCTTTGTTCTGGGATATGATCCAATCAGGGACAATCAGAGTTTACTCTAAGTTTTAACACACAGGTTTTTTCTTCCCTTTTAACAGTCTTATTGTGACTTATGTGGGCCATAGCACTTATGCTTTTATCTCTTCTGCATAAAAAAAAAATTTAAATTATACTTTATGACTGTATTTGTACAAAAAGGAATATATGAATACCATATGTTGAACCATTTTCTTTAACTAAAAGTTCATCTTTTTCTTCTAACTTTAAAAGGAATTAAAACATTTTTGTGGGCCCAGTGCACTGCATCTGCTGGGCCTAACATATACATTGGCTCAGACTATAAGGATGACATAAATTGAGACTACTTATGACCACATTCCCTGGACACGAAGAAGTACCTGTGAGAATGAAGCCCATGCACAAAAGGAGACAAGACGAGCAGAGGTTGAAGGTAGGTGGACAGAGAGAAAAATCCCTAATTGTATCATTTGAACCCCTGGTTCCAGCCATGCCTGAAGCTGCTCTACCACGGAACTTTTTCAGTAAATTATTTTGTTATTTATTTATTCATTTATTTTTGCTGATGTAGTTGGGTTTCTTGCATTTATAACTTGCATGCTCTGAACCAGCGGAGGTGTGTTATTTTGTTATTATTTTTTGTTTATTTGTTTTTTGGAATTTCTCTCAAGTGAAAAGGTAGACATAGACATGGCTACCAACGGCCTCAGAAATAGGATGGGCAAAGGAATGGTGGTGCAAAGAGCAGGATGGCTAGAGGACAGGGCGTGAAGCGAAGAAGACACGCTGACACTGGTTAAGAAGGGGTAAGTGTACCTGCTTATCTGGAGGGCAATGAGGCACGGGGAGAAAGGGCTTACGCAAGGGCGTGGCGTGACTGGAGTTACATTTTGTAAAGTCCCTTTTGAGTGCTGGTGGGAGAAGTATTTCAGTCCCTCCATTAGGAGGCTGTGCCAGGGCGGGCCGTGGACTGTCAGTGGATTGTGTGAGGTGAGGAACATGCTGGGGTGTTTCTAAAGTAGTGTGAGCGGAGCTTCCAGGCCTGGTGCTTAGGGCACAGGGGAAGGAGGGCTGGAGGAGGCCTCGGCTGCAGTGCAGGGTACATTCTAGAAGAAACAGCACTGGTTGTCCCCAGTGGTCCCATGAGCTGCATCTCTGATCCACCCTGGCTGCAACCTGGAGACTTTGGTCAGGACAGGCTTACATCGTGTGTGAGTGTGAGTGTGTGTGAGTTTGTAAAAATGTGGCAGAAGGTGTGACTTTGGCTTCTGGGAGTCACAATCCAGCCTCACTCACCTTTCTAACCTGGAACATAACCAAGAATAGCCACTCTCCCTGTGGAGGCAGCACAGGGGGCACTGCATTGTCACTGAAAAGGCCTGGATTCTGACTTAGTTCTGCCTCAACCTGGGGAGGAACATGGGACAGTTACTCTGGACCTGTTTTCTCCCCTGTGACAAGAGGTGGGTCAGGGGATTTCTGGCATCTTCTCTGGATTGCTCACTACACACTTACACGCTGCCTGTATGCAGACTTATACTTATTCATGACATGTCTTAACTTCATAGCAGGGTTCCTGGAGGCAGGAACGGCTTCGATGTAGCCCACAGGAGCACACAAATTCCCCAAACACCTTCCAGAGGAGCCTGTTTGGGGCAAGCTGACTCCTGTTTTACTTTCAGCCCAAGTGGGGACAACTCCATATTCCCAATCAGAACTAAAGCATCAGGCAGATGTTGACGAATATCTCAGGAGAGCTTCCCAATTGATGGGCCTCAGAAAGGCTGCAAGTGGAAACGCTTATTCTCTCAGAACATAAAGCAAATGGACAGAACCAAGAAAACCTGGAGCCTCAAGTAGCCTTGTCTGCTTACCCCCGTGTGCTACCCAAATCCATCCTTTTCTGTGTGTACGAAGGACGAGAAAAAGACAGGAAGCACCGCCTAGACCACGCTCCAGCCAATTAGCCTGGAATTGTGGCTCTGCAACTGGGACTCTCTCAGCAGAATCTATGCAAGTACCACGTTTTTACAACAGATGGTGTCAGCCAGCATCAACTTTATGACTGAACACTAGTGCATTAATCATGTTCTCTAAATACTCACAGAGGAAAAAAACCAAAAGCTAACATTTTTGAGTGCCCAGCACTATGCATCTATTATTTTATTTATTCTTCCAACAACCACTTGAAGAAGGGAGTATTATTATCTTTATTTTACAGATAACAAAACAGGAACAGAGAGACTAATTAACTTTCCCAACATCACACAGCTAGTAAATGGCAGAGCTGGGATTTGAACCCAAGCAACTTGATTCTAGAGCCCTGTGCTCTCTTACATGCTGAGGCAATGTGTTGCCATGTGCACAAAAGAAGCAGTATAATGACATTAAAAGAGTGCCAGTTAGCACTTAGCTCTGCTTTTGCTGCCACTTACTATGTGACCTTAGGTAATTCATTTCACTCTTCTGAGCCCCTGACATTGCATTTTTGGGTAAACGTTTATTATGCATTTATAAGTCAGAACTACAGCTCAATAAAATAAATAATAGTCTAACTAGTATGCTGTACACCTGAAACTAATATAAAATAATATTGAATGTCAACTATAATTAAAAAAAATAGTCACAGGGATATACAGTACAGCATAGGGAATATAGGCAATAATATTCTAAAAACGATGTACAGTGTCAGATGGGTAATAGACTTATTGGGGTTATATTTGTGAGGTATATAAATGTCTAATCACTATGTTGTATGTTGTTTTGTATACCTAAAACTAATAAAAAATAATAATTTGATCTCTGCCATGTCCAACTGAGAGATCGGACAAAGTGCATTTAATCATTATGGTTTCCAGGATACCGGCCACTTGTTTCAGTTTTTGTTTTATTTGGTAGAGACTAAACAGAGTAGGCCATTAGACCAACATATTGCTACAAGTTCTTATTGAATTCAGTGGAAGCATACGATTTGGCAGTACGTAGAAAGCACATTTGAAAAACTGTAGCTTTTCCATAATGGGTTTGAGAAGAAAATTGTGTCAACATCTTAGATCTTACAAATGTTAGGTCTATTAATTAGGGATAATTTCTTCCAGTAACTTAATGGTTTTATTTATTTTTTTGAAAAGCAACTAGAGAGAAAAGATACCCCTACTTCATTTTAATCTTGTCTGAAAAGGTCAACATTTTAAAATGTTGGCGTGGTTTAGATTTCTGTATATGTACTACTAATTGGCAGAAGAAAAATTTCCCAATTTGTATTTATTTGAAGACATTTTCCAAGCAATCAACTTAGAACTAATTCTAGTGTTAGCACAGGTGATGTCTGAATCTGCAGATTGGGAGCTCGTTTTGATTCGTTTATTGGCTACGTGGGGCCAAAGATGTCATCTTCTGCAGCAACAGTTCCCGAAGCCTATTATAGTTCCTGGCTCGGCACAGAAGCAGAACAAATATTTGTTCAGTGAAATGTTGTAGTGCGTTAAATTTTAATTTTCTCTAGGTAATTTATCAAGTGTCTATTCATAAAAGCTTCAATTCACTTTGGTCACTAATTCCCCAGGTTTCCCTAACATTCCATTATAGTCTCTGCAAAACTGCAGAGTAAAATAGTCCACATCTTAAGGAGTGATGAGAGCCTTCAAGGTTGGGTGGTAGCTGAGTCTGTCCTGTGTGAGCCTAGAGTAGGATGTTTGCCTCCATCCTCCATCTTTGAGTCTGAATTTTCCTTTGGCGAAACTGCTTTCAAATGGTGGCAAATAATGGCTGTAAGCAGAAAAGCAGGCCTTGAAAATTTCCTGCCAGAAAATCCATTTTATCCTGATGTGATTTTTGCTAAGTTTGACAGTGGCTTTCTAATTGAGAAGCGCCGAGAAACTGCAAGGAAGGGCTCTATAACTTTGTGGTGAGATCTAGGATTTTCACAATTCCAGATCAATTTCAGGATTTGAGTCCAAAGAGTATTTTCCATGAGTTCATTTTTGCACTGAGGCTCGTGACTAAGAGTTAATTCAATCTCCTTCCTGCCTTAAAAAAATACTGCCATAAATACAGTTGTTTTCCTTTACGGCATTCACTTCTAATTAACCTAACAGTGCTTTCCTTTCTTGGTTTCTTCCCGATTTGATTTTTTTCAGCTTCTTATTTCTGCATTTCAGTGCCCACCCTTTGCCTTAAATGGAGACTTTTTTTTTAAGGTGGGTAACAGCATTAACTTCCCCTAGCCACTGCTTTAAATGCATCACCATACAGTATCATACGAGAGCCCTCAAGGAACAGTAAGACAAAATAATCACTGCCGTGAAAGCACAGGGGCTAGTGTGTAAAATAATGTTTAAAGAGCAAGTTTTGTTTTGTTTTTAACCATCCTTTGCACTTCAAAAGAGCTATGGCAGATTTGGGCATGAACTGTGAGTGTTATTCTTCCACTCTGTAGATACCATTCAACTCACCCAAACTGAAATCATGATTCATTGCAGAAAGAAGTTCATGTTCAATAAATAAAATGCATGCACCGTTAAGGGCAGGTTTTAGACGTTCTAACTGCACAAGATGCCAATGTGAACGGGAGCTGGAGCTCAACACTGGGTATGTGTTTCTGAGGTGATACAGATGGGATTAATCTATTTTGGTTTTGAGAGCTTAAAAATCTCCTCAAATGATCCTCTCTCTGCTCCCCAATTCTTGTAGGTTTTTCAGAAGCTTCTGTTATAAACATCCTCTTAGCCTCTAAAGCCATATACTGGGCCCGATTTTAAGGGCTTGTTTAATTGCCTTTAATATAGATCCAGCATCCATTATTCAGCCATGGAATGATGCTGGTTGAGCCGTTAGTACAGCAATACCTCTTGCTTCTGAGGTCTCAGCTGCAGAAAGTAGATGTTGAAACCATTCCACCATTCAGTAGGGGCTGATTAGGTAGGTTTCTGTGGGTTTCTTATAACATGAGCCTACGGGGATGTTCCTCTAATTATTCTAACCCTTTTTAGTGGATTGCCTAGACTACAGCAGTTTGGGTAAATTCTGCAGCCTTTCCTCCAATAAAACCACTGCTGAGTCTTGGGATGTGGCTGTGATGTTAGATCCAATATATTAGAATTTTAATTGTAACGAAAAGTTAAATTCGTCCTTCCCTCATCAAATGCACTAGGGAAATTTACAATGTCTGAGTGGGTATTTAAGAAGTCTGAGTGGAAAGTTCTCAACAAACTCCCAAACAGGAAAGGAAACATGGATATTAGAAATCAATTCCTTTATCCTATTTTTATGCTGCCCTTATTCCATCTCCAGGGCATGGTATCACGCTGTTACCTGAACTTCTGGAAAGCTGCTTTCAAAAAATGTCTGGTAAATACCAACTCTTCCCCGCTTCCCTGTCTTCACTATTAAAAAAGCTAAGAGGACATGATTAATTTTACTTCATCAGCCCAATCTTTATTAGAGCATCACTCAAGAATGGGGGTTCCAGGCACTTCACAGAAAACAAGTAACAAATGCCCTTCGAAAAGATGAAAACGTATGCAATCTTGCTTACAGAGAAGTGCAATTAACACAGAGATTCTGGGTTTTACCCATCAGACTAACAAAAGTTAAAGTAGTTAGCCAAGACTAGAACTTTGCTTCCTGTGGGCTAGAGGCCCTGTCAAATCGATGAGAGGTGTGTGTGGGGGGTGGGGGTGGCATAATCAGGTACCGTGTTTCCCCAAAAATAAGACCTAGCCAGACCATCAGTTCTAATGCGTCTTTTGGAGCAAAAATTAATATAAGACCCAGTCTTATTTTACTATAATATTAAGACCGGGTCTTATATAACATAATACCCGGTCTTAATAAGAGCAGGTATACTATACTATAATATAATCTTATATTAATTTTTGCTCCAAAAAACACATTAGAGCTGATTGTCCGGCTAGGTCTTATTTTCGGGGAAACATGGTAGAACGTCTTTGGAGGGAAATTTCATCTAACATTGTCCAAATTAAATATGCACATACCTTTTGACCTAGAGTCTCTACTTGTAGGGAATTTATTCTACATATTGATTTTTTTTCAAGTGCATAAAATAGAATACAAGGACCGCAGCAAAATTGTAATTCTAGAGATTTGAGGCAGCCTAAATGTCCATCAATATTGACTGGTTAAATAAATATATGTGCTTATTTACACACAGAATAGCTCTAGACTGACAAGAAAGGCTAACAATGTTTGCCTCCGGGAAGAACTAGGGAACCAGGGAATAAGAGGGTGAAAAGGCAAAGGAACTTTGAGATATTTTTATTTGAATTTTAGCACTGTCTGGGTTACCTACTATAAAAAGCAAAAAAAGCACAGCGGTTCCCTTTGTTACTTTCTACTTAGTCTCCAAATTGTTAAAAGTTTCCTCCACTTTGTGAAAAATGAAATCTCAGGTTGGGGAGAGGTGGGAACTGAGCAGACACTGCTTCAATTCTCCAAACTTTTGAGTCCCAATTGTACCCGCAGAATGGATTCTCAGTGGTCTCACCTCTGTGCCAATTCTGCCATTTGCAGATGGGAAAGCATTGTGCACATTCCTCTTGGACAATTATTTCCAAGTATTCTCAGACAGAAATATCATTTCTATTTCTTTTTATCCCCTCTCAAAAGATCCCCATGGTGTTTCTGCTTTTAGCTTGTTAAGAGTTTCAGAGATCTGTTTTTATATATTGTGTTAACCCTCTTCCATCTGACCTTTCCTTTAAAACCAAAGCACCTCTTTCCATTGCTAAACGTAGACCACACATCTTAACCTATCAACCTATGAGATATACCATTCCTTGAGCTAACCTTGGAATCTCCTTGCCCTATTTCTCACCACGTGGACTGCTAAGGCCTTAAATCTCAAAAACCACTAAAAACTACTATCAGTTATCATCAAACATTGTGCAAAGTACCTTGCATACATATCATTTAATTCTCCTCAACAGAGAAATATTGTTAAATTCCATTTGGAGATGAGGAAAATGAGGCAAAGAGAAGAAACTGGCCAAGGGTCACATGGCAAATGAGTGGCAAAATTGGGATTTAAACCATGTGAGATTCCCAAGCGTCCACATTTCACTTCGTCAGAGAACTACAGGGCTTGTGCCCCAACCAAACCAGCACTGGATTCAGCAATTCTTTCACCAGCTTGCAACGTTCTGCCATTTTGCCTCTGCAAACTTCCACCTGTTTTCCCACACAGGCTCTAATCTTGGCCTGGGTTATTAGACTGATGTGGGCCCACACCCCATCCCTCCCCAATGGTTGGAATTCACTAGCCCTTTGCTTCTGAAGAACAGAAAAAGGACATGGACTTGGTTTGATAGGCTTGGGGGGAAGTGGTTATGATGCAATTAAAGCCATATACAGAACCACCAGAACCCTCCCATTTTTCTCTGCTTCACCATGAGCCTGAGAACGGACAAAACTATGCTGTGCAGACAGGTCTAGCTGCTTATTATGATGTATCCATCCATTTACAGTTTAACATCACACTTACTTAAAAAAAAAATGTTGACCTCTACTTAGGGTTAAAATTAAGCCATTAAACAAAGGTATAAACACAACCAGATAGGAAACCGTGCTTTTCTAAAGGGAGGTCCTCCAATTTCCCACTTCAGACTCTCTTGGGGTGACTGTTAAAACAAAGGTTCTTAGGTCTCACACCTGACCACTTAAATAGAGCCTAACAATCTCCATTTTTAATAAGCTAGCCAAGCGATTTTTTTGGTTCCCTAATTTGGGGGAAATAGACATATTTGCAGAATTATTAAAGATTTCTTCTTTAGCTGAGTGCCAATTTCATGTTTGTTTCACCTTTTAGATACCCCTGGGGCTTAAAGTGTGCTACCTTTCATGTACAAAGGGTCTCTCTTTAACAGCAGTTTGCTTTTTCTCTATTTCTGTCTTGCCTTGTATTTGACTTCTGTACGAAATGGCAGAAGCCAATCATCCTAGGCCTATGAAGGGTATTTATCTGGTCCTTTTGGAAGATTCGGCCAGTCAGGAAATTAACTTAGAGCCAAGTTTGGGAACTATCGATCCAAAGGGATTCATATGGCTGCTCAGGGAGATCTCTGATGAGCTCAGATCTTAAAGGACTAGTTAAGAGCTGGAAAGTCAAGGGCAACAAAAACGACCTATCATTAGCTGTGTTCAGAGCAGGACCCAGGAGGCTGGAGTCATTGACCTGGAAGGATGGTGCAATATTAACAGGCAGGAAAAACAAGGACTCCCGCCCTGTCCTTATTCCTTCATCTTCATGAGCACCATTTTTCGTTGAAATGGTAGGCCAAGAAACGAAACAGGCAAGAGGATTTTGAAGGCCAAGGTAATTACCTGGCATGATTTCAAGACTTCTAGTTCGCATGGATTATATCCATCTGATGTCACACTTGTAGATATTCTGAAGGATCACAGAAAAACAATGGATGATGCAAGACTAGTAAGTACCCAAGTTTCAAATATGCAAAAAGCTAATTCCATTAGTGATGGAATACTGAGGTTAGTTTAGCTGGTAGGTAATACTCCAGGAAAAAAAATGACTAGTTTGTGAGCTCTCCAGAAGGAAGCAATGGATCATCTCAAAGAGTTTCACTAAGAAAATAATGTTCAATCTCTGCTCCTTTGAAAAGGGGGCTGTTGGTGAATACCTGCGTGGACAGGGTTACCAGACCGCTGGGGAGGGTGGTGAGGTGGAAAGCATTCTTAGACATCTGGGTAGGGGGCTCAGGAGGAGAGTAATGGGGTTATTAGCTCACCGGTGAGGGTGATGAGTTACTAGACTACTGGTGTGCAGAGGTTACAGACTAGACTGGTAGTGGTGGTGGTAGGTGTCTTTCTAGTTACTAACTAGATTTCAGTGTAGTGAACTCTTCATCATCTAATAATAGTCTTGTGCAGACGTGGATTGACAGGATCCCACATGACAGAAAGACTAGCAGTGAGAGGCATTAGAGCACAGGGATGGAGGACACAGGCTTTGGAGTCAGAAATCTGCCTTACCACCTACCGGCTGTGTGGCCATATCCAAGCTGCTCAGTTAAACCCTAAGCCTGAGCCACCTACCTCACAGAGTGGTCAGGAAGATCAGGTGAAGTGACATGTGTAGATCACAAAGGACACGTGTGGTTATTTGTCCCCATATAATGCTGTGGGTCTATATCAATCTATCAGGGTTTCCAGTATCCCACGGGCAGACTGTTCTCTGGGTGGTAGTAACACTCAACATTATACCAAAGCCTCAGATGAGAACCCTGAATAATAGACACAATGAATAATATTCAGATGATGAAGATGAAGCCAGAACACATGTAGTGGCCAATGTCCTACTCCAAGTGCGATGCCCCAGACTGGACATGATTGTTCAGATACCTTTGGACCAGCTCAGAGATGATACATGAACTGTCTGTTATCTGGTTTGATGTTTCCTTTAGAATGAGTGTAGAATAACTCATTTGCGGAACAGACATTCATTGAGCACCTGCTATCCATCAGACACCAGGGAACAAAGGTGCGTACGACACAAAGCTCATACTTAGGAGTGTACAGCCTCTAGGATGAGACGAAGAGGCAGTTTTAATACAAAGTAGTGAGTGCACCATTGGTATATGTATGGGGGATGAGGGGTCGTGGAAGAGAGCACAGAAAGTAACCCAATTTGCAGCTGTGGGAGCGGTCAGTGTCCCTGGGAGAAGCCTGAGTGTGAGTGGAGGCTTAAGGGACGAGCAGGGGTTGGGCACAGGCATGGGAGTGACGGCATCCTTGGCAGAAGGAATAGTATTTGCAAAGGCACAGATGGGAGTAACAGCAGGGTATGGTGAACGTCAGGAACTACAAGCAGTGTGGTGTTGTAGGAGTTTAAACAGGAGGGTGAGAAATGGGAAAATATGCTAGCTAGGGCAACGAGACGGAAGCGGGAGGCGGGGATCCCACAGACAAGGCCTTGGACTTGGTCCTGGGGGTGATGGGAGAACCTGGCAGAGCTCAAGCATCAGAATGACAATCAGATGGTGAGTTAGAAAGATAACTCGAGTGGCTACGAGGAGACTGAACTTATCAGGAGAGACGGAAGTCGAGGAAATCAGGAAGAGCATCTCTCAGCCAGAGCAAAGATGCTGCAGCAAGGTCAGTGGTAAGGAGAGAGGATGGGCTAACTATAAGGAGGCAGAGAAGAACCAACCTGGGGACCACCTGGACGTAGGTGGCAACAGGGAGAAGAGATGGCGACTATGTATAAATCCTTGCCATGGGGAGGAAAGAAAGAACTCGGGCCAAGTTTTGTTTTTTCTTCCCTTTCACTAAACGAGGAGAGATTTTAATTTTTGACATGTGGAGTTTGAGGGGCACGTGGAATATACAAGTTGAATGTCAGTCTAAAGCTCATAGTCTGAATTAGAGATAATGGCCTCAGGGTCACAGCACTATGAAGTCATAATGGGATCAGGAGACCCAGGCAGACCATGATAAGTGAGAAAAGCAGTGGGCAGAGGAAGGACTCCTGGAAAACAGCAGTATTTAACAGGATGACAGAAGAAGAGGCTGTTATAAAGACCGAATAAAAAGTCAAAGGGCTAGAAAAGCAGATATCACAGAAGCCAAGGGAATGGTTTGCAGCAACTGTGAGTGATCACTGCTGTCAAATGCAGGAGAGAGAAGTCCACTAAATCGAGGAATGAAATGTGTACGTGCGATTTAACAAGTAGGAAGCCATAAGTACTCAAATGGGTTAGGCCTCTTGGTTGCAGACAACTGAATCCACTCAAGCTGCTTTAAGCACAAAGGTATTTATTGGAGGGCATTAGACAGTGTACACAATCCCCAGGAGGTCCCAGACACAAAGTTGGAAGTCTTCCTGCCAGGAACAGCAGCTGCGGCCAGGACAAACACCCACCCTCACCATAGGACACTTATAGTGGGAACCCCACTGCCACCTGTGACCAGGTACTAGAACCTTCATCAGAGCTGCTCCAGATGAAGAAAGGCCTTATCAACAGCCTGCAAGAGCCACTCTACCCAGTGCAGCCTCCTTCCAGGATGAGCTTGCTCCGTGCCACCTAACTGAATGCTCGCCTTCAGACTTCTAAAAGCTCACTGTTAGTATCACCTACGTATGTCCTCCACAAATGAAACTTCTGTGAGGCATAAAATGAAGATGGAGTCAAAAAAAAAAGCAAGAATAATCTTTATTCCTTGGAAACACATTTGTAAAAATGTATCAATAAGATTAAAAGATTGAGAACACATTAATTTGTATGCAGCACATACACCGGAGGACCAGCACATCTGCTAAAATGAATACACCTGTAAACAAATATCTTAGGGAGAGTTTATAAGTGATACAGACTCCTCTGTGCAGGGCAGGCAGCTGAGTCCCTCCTTCTGGATAGATTTTTGTGGTAACCCCCCCAAAAAAAAGATCAGATTTGAGCAATGAAATACCTCAAGAGACGTCAATATATCTATTTTTAGGCTTACAATGGGCCAAATTACAATTACACACAGAAAAATGGCCCAAGAATTGATTTCATAGGCCTATCTATTAAGAGAAAAAACGTTTGACTCATGGCTTGAAATGGGGGGAAATAAATATTTTGGTACAAGTGCTAACCTAAAAGACCTTAATTTCTGGTTCTACAAAAAGACTGTGCAACACCCCCCCCCCCCACCATGCTAGTCTACAGAGGACTTTGGCACAACTGCATTAAAATCTTAAATGCTTTCATTTAAGCCATAAATGCACCTCAGATTGCATGTTGCTTTTTAAAAGAGAGAAGTCTAGGGTAAAATCCAACCCTCAAATTCTATAAATTCTGACAATGTATATCCATAATTATGTCTTCTGAAATCATGCAAGTTAGCAGCACCAATCATTAAGAAATTAAAGACTTATTTTTGGACTTGAGCAGCAAATTCTATCAAAACGAATGCTATGCAATTTGTGATTAGTAAAATCTCTAAAACTCAAAGTGGCTAAAACTGTTTTAAGATAGGAAATTCAAAGTCTCCCTGCATTATACAGTATCTAACAAGTTATATACTTTAGCTTCTGAAAGGGGAGCCCTGTTAGAGAAAGAGACCTTGCAGTTTCCCTATGAGATAGTTTAGATGTTATATCCGCAGCCTAAAAATATTAAATTTTAATGAATCACAGAATTTTAGACTTGGAAAGGTCCTTGGTGAACATTTGGTCCAAGCCACTCTTCAGATGAGGAAAATGAGGCCAACAAAAGGGACATGGCTTGTCTAAGATCACACAGGGCAGAGGCTGGACCCCAGCAATCTCCATCCCCCCACCCCCCACCCCACCCCGCCACATCTTACTGGTACTCTCTGCACAGCTATCTTCCTAAGTTTTTCTGGTTTTATTTGGTCCCATTCATTAAATAACAAAAGAAATATCAGGTACAGAGCAATACAATAAACATAGACTTTTACTCCAATTTTAAAATCAGAATATCAAAATGATTCCTGAGCCTTTACCTACCTTCAATTTATCGAGAATGCAGTCAACAGTACATTATGACTAGCTATCATAATTATTTTCAAATATTTACATGGACACTGAAAACACCCTTTCAGAACTAGTCCTTAACGACACTGTTACAATTCATGTGATGCCAAGACACTTTTCATGGAATGGAATGAAACTGTGATGGTGAATGGAAGTGAGATGCTTCAGTCTCTCAAAGCGCGGTCATGAGTTTATCTTGATACATCACACTCTGTACTCCTCCTAAGTTCTTCTGGTTCTGGGTGTGGACATAATCGAAATGGCTGTCATCTCCACTGGCTGATGCTTTCCAATGCGGCCTGTCATCCTGAAAGGATGGCCTGTTTTGTTTGCAGAGTGAATGGTTAGTGGGGGAATGGAAGAAAATTCAGAAATGTGAGTGAAACAACATAAGCACAAAAGGAAATGGGCAGGGAAAAACCACGTGAATGGCGATGGCTGACAACCTGAAATGAAGGGATTTTCTACTCCAAAGTATTTTTAAAATTCAGACACGGGTCCTCTATCAATTCCAGGTGGAAAAAAGCTCAGTCTGTGGTTGTGCCATCCTCCCTCAACAGGTGTCTGGTGATCAGGTCAGTCTGGGGAAAGCTAGGGGAAGGTGAAAAAGATTCCTTAATAGGGGACTTCTCAGGGCTGTTATACTAATGTGCCCTGTGAATGCTGATGCAGCATTTGCCACAGGTGTGGGACCCATAAACTTTCTTTTCCTGGGGTAGGTATCTCAGGCAGTGCTTCTCTAACTTTGGAGAGCCTGATAAAACCCAAAATGCTGGGCCCCACCCGAGTCTGATCCAGTAGGTCTCGGGTGGGGCTGCATTCACAAGCTCCCAGGTGATGGATGCTATGCTGCCAGGCAGGCAGGCCACCTGAGAGGGCCCTGGTCCAGCCTTCCTCAGAATTCCTGTTGTGAAATGCTGGGCGAGGTCATGCCTCAGAAGGAAACTAATAAGATAAACTAGGCAGTAAGAAGTATAACATTCTGTAAAAACAAGATTAATAAAAATAGCATTTCTATAACTCTCTTCCGTTTCTCATGTCTGGAAAATAAACTGCCTTTGCAATACAGAAACATTTAGAATTATGACTCCACTGCTTTAACCTATTTTAAAAAGTTACACGAGTATCAAGTGTTTATGATAAAACTGCACTGCAAATGTGGATTCCCCGGCAAACATGGTAAGAACTATCAAGAACCAAGTGCTCTCATCTGCCTTGCTCTAACCAGGTTTATTTCCATCACTCTGTCCTCTGTACTTTCTGAAAGCGCAAGGCTAGAAACCTCACCACCAAGAAATAACTACGCAAACTGAATTCACCAACTATGTTTCTGAAAGAGCTTCACACATAAACACCAATTAAAGCTGATCTTAAAAGGAACATTTGCCTTTACAAAGCTAGCATTAAAACACTCTCAAGCCTAACTATAAACACAAGGCAGGTGCCAGTTTACTTAGGGAGGGTTGTGGTAGGTTAGGGCAGAGGTGAATAAACACAGCCCTCAAACTAAATCCCACTTACCGTCTATTTTCGTAAATAGGTTTTATTGGAACACAGCCACACCCATTCATTTATCTATGGTCTGTGGCTGCTTTCAAGTTACAATGGTAGGGCTAAGTAATTGTGACAGAAACCGTGAAGCTGACGCTGAAAGTATGGACTATATAGCCCTTCACAGAAAAAAAGTTTACTGACCGCTGGGTTTAGAAAAAAGATCCACTACTTAAAAGCAACCCCCCACTCCATCCCTGAAAAAAATCCTTTCAAAAAACCCACAACAAAAATCCCCAAGCTTTAGTTACATTTTTAGTAAATGAATTCTCAGGACAGGAAAACATGACTTAGAAATTTTAAGTAACATTGCTAAGACAAAAACAAACCCAAAATATCTGAGGTTAAAATGACTTTAAAAAAAAACAATTCATTTTTATGTCATAAAGCGTAACTTTAGCAAATCCAGACTCTCTCCTGGCTTCTTTTGCTTTGCAAATGATTAATCTCTGCCATGACAAGGCAACTCTTAACAGTTGTTGCTGATGCAGACTCTCAATTCATGACTAAGTAGAATTTGAACTTTTCCGGAGAAAAGGAGAACTTGTGAAAAGACAGCTCTGTGAGCTCAAGCACTTACCTCACATTTGGAGAGTGAGGGTGCCACCGGGGCTGGCTGGGGTGGATATTGGGATGATACTGAGGCTAGAAAGAAAATACCAAACGTGATTATTCGATGACCTTTTGATTTCAATGGTTTTCATTCACTTTCTCTTTTACTGGCATCCACCCCAGGAGCCCAGGGGGCTGTGAATGGAAAGGCTATAACTGAACCCTGGCTGGGGGGGAAGCACACGTTTCCCAGGACGATCACATTTCCTGTGACAAAAGCTGGGGGCTGGGAAGCTGCCCTTGGAAGAAAGGTGGAAGCATCTGCCTTGCAAGGGTCCCCTGGAGTACCCAGGACAGGCAATAGTCATGTCTCCCAAGGGAACAGACAAAAGGTGCCACCAGAAAGACAGGGAGAATGGTGGGCAATGTCTTTCTTCAGAAACAATTTTTGTCATTGCTGAAAATGACGCCAGCCATGGGTAACAGTTACGTCTGCTCACAGACAGGGACTGGACAGGGATGCCAGGGCCTTTGGGAGCACGCTTTCTTTCTCCCTTGTTTAAGCAATAAAAATAATTTTCTAAAATGCGATCCCAAACCATCCAGAGCACTTATTATCCTGATAAAATGGAAGGAAGAGATTTGTCCATTTTAAGATGAGAAAATAGATCCAGACGGGTGACTCATGAAATGACCCGGGGTGAAGATGAGATGGGGCTGGCTGGGTAGCAAGCTGCCTATCCACTTCTCACCTGCAGAGGGCAGTAGTTCTAGACACAGCTCGAAGCCACGAGGCTTCCCAAGGCTAAACTTTCTACCTGGCAAATTATGCCCTCCTGACATTTAAGTCACTACAGTCTTGTCACCATTACTCTTTTAATTATTTCTTCACCTTCTTCTCCCTTCCCTGCTGCTTTGGATAATAAGCAGAAGGCGGTTCTCTGTTATGGAAAATTCTCAGCAATTCTGTTCATTCAGTTTTCATGGACCTGAGATGCCCTCCCTGCCTATTCTGTATTCCAGAGAACTCTCCCCTTCAAAGATGTCTGTCAGCAAGCTAAGTCTGCAGCCCCCAAAAGGACATGCTGCAGGAAGAAGGAACCTGGAGAAGATATCTCAGTAGCAGAATTTGAGGGCTGACCAGGGCTTTAGAATATCCCTGATGCATTCTCTTCACATTTCCCTCTCTTACGCGGATACAGAAACCCAGCAAGTTTAGATGATTTGTCCAAAGCCAAACTGTTTAAGGGGTTTTAGTCACACAGCCAGGCCCCAAGTGAGGCTCCATCAACTGTGTCTTCAACCAAAGAGGACGACTGAGAATAGAAACAGACCTTTTGATGTACTGCCTGTCTTCAAAGCGAACCAAAAATATTCAAATCAGGGTGGGTACCTTACCCACAAAGACCCAGAAGAAGGAAATTCCAGAACCTTCCTTGGTCTCCCTTGGTAATTTATGCACACTCTAAAGCAGTCAAGGAGTAGTTTAACAATGTTAACCCAGAAGGTTCTCAACCAGGGTGGTTATGTCCTCCTGGGGACAACTGGAAATGTGTGTATGTGTGTTTTTGCTTCTCACAATGACTGGAGGTTACCTTTAACTATTGGGCAGAGAAGAGGGAAGCTGAACATCATGTAACTCTAGAGACAGTCCCAAACAATGAAGAACTGTCCGTCCCAAATGCCAATAGTGTCCTCTTCGGGAACACAGCAATCCATCCTTTGCAGCTGGCTAACCTTCCTGAGCTCAGAATAAGATAAATGCTGTAAGCCCGTCATAGCCTTTTGAACACCTTTCTCAGCAGTCCGATGCTTATCGGGCCACTTCTCAGGACGTTCTCTTCCCGGTCAATTGACTCCCAAAGCCCAAAGCTTGACAGAGCAACACAACCTCTACGACTGGCAGGGTACAGACGCCCAGTGGTTGCGAAGCTGGAGAATAACAACATGTAGGTGACAGTTTGTGTAGATCTGATTCCAACAAGCCATCATCTGGGTGCTCACTCTGAGCAGCGCGTGCAGAGTGAGATCCCCCACGAGGCTGGTGGGGAGACGGCAGGGGCAGCGCTGCGCTGGGACTGCTTTGCCTCATTTATTTTAATTTTGTTCTCTCCTGCAAGCAGTAAATCACCCATTAGCAACTCTTCCCTTCCCCCACAACATTCCAGCCACTCACACCTGAAAATCCCTCAAAAACAAACAAACCAACAAACAATCTGTGAATAAGAAGATTCAAGAACTTAGAGAAGGCAAGGAGATGGGGAAACCTGGCCTTTCCCCAACCGGGTACAAAGCACCTTTTATGTGTTATTTCCTAAAACTCAGAAGTCATGTCTAGGGCCTGCACATTCAGAATGGATTTCATGTAGAGAAGACAGTATCACAATTTCCTTCTGCAACATAATTTGGAGACCTAGTCGAGAGAATGCACAGAGAGGATCCCCCCCTCATCTAAGGGATTAATATCTACGGTACCAAAAGATCAAGAATGAGACTAGAATCAGGTTCCAAAGTGAACCCATTGGAGGGTAGCTTTGTTACTTGTGACATTCAAAATCAGACTGGTGATAGAAACCTGGGAGAGCAGTGTCCCTTGGACAGTCACACCTGCCCAGGACAAAAAAGCTGATTCCAAGTAAGGAGGCCACCAGACAGGGATGCTGCCTCTAAGTACAGACAAATGACAACCTGGGAAGCAAAGCACACGTCATCACTCCAGGGTTCCCCCACCTGGGGTTCCTTGCAACCACTTTCAGAGCTTTGAAGCTCTCATATACCCAGATCCCCCACTCCCCAACCCCCCCCCCTCCCCCAGCGTTTCTGATTCAATCAGTCCAGGGTGAAGCCCAAGCACTGGTTATTTTTTTAAAGCTTGCCAGATGGTTTTCATGTGCAGAAGGGCTGAGAACTGGTGTCAAGTGAGACGATCAGAGAGACTCTGGGGCAGAGAGGGCTTCTGAAGCGGACTCTGAAGGATATTTTCATGCGCAGATAGGTAGGAGGCAAAGGAATCCCAGGCAGAAGAGTATGGACAAAGGAACGGTGGGAAGAAATTAGGGGGCAAGATATGGGATTCTCAGAGAGCTAAACATATGTTGTGTGATGAGGAGCCGTGAGAAATACATATAGAAAAGGAAGGCAGAGCTTGGTTGTAGAAGACTGTGAATGGCCAGCGAGAGCTACTCACAGGTAGGTTTGCAGGCCCTGGCGGAAAGAGCAGAACTGCAGCCACGGAAACCTATCTGTGCTCCTTCTGCAGGCAACAGGCCTAGCATAATGCTTCACAAAGGTTCTAGAAACCACCATCCCATTGATGTCAATGGGTACACCACCAGTGGGTAGAAAAAAGGGAGCTGAGGAGAGAGGCTAGTTTTTTTATTGAGAGGGGAGTGTCCAATAATCAAATAATCTTGGGGAAAAAGTAAAACGTGTCTTTTTTTTGCAGGATTTCTCAGTACTTTTGACACCCCAATGGATGCTGTAAGACCCAAAAAGGGGAATGAAGGATGCAACATTTCCCGAACATGTGACCAAGACGACCTTTCCTGGAGGCACACCTCAAGCGACTCGTGTTCCCTGGGCCTAGAACACACTTTGGCAAAACGCGGCCTCACTTGAGTGCCCCTAAGAGGTTGTTTGACCACCCAGAAACTTAAACATATGTGCCTGCTGCTTGCCAGTGGACAAGGTTAAGAGAAACGGGCAGAAGGCCAAGAAGAAGCAGGGGTCAGGAGGAAGACTCCCCTCTTATTTTCTCAGAAAAACATGCTATCATTTCTTTAAAATCTGATTATAAACATAATGACTGCTCAATATGGAAGTTTAGAAACTTTAAAGAAGTATTGCATGAAAAGCTTTAGAAGCAATGATCTTACCTGGTAATTATGGACTTCAGGATTTGATTTAGAGCTAAAGGAAAGAAAAATCACAATGTTATCAGGTTGTAAAGCGGCAGTTATTACTGATTCACAAGCATACCTCAGAGATATAACATTACAGGTTCACTTCCAGACCACCCACCGCAATAAAGCGAGTCTCAAAATAAAGTGAGTCATAATCTTTTTGCTGGTGGAGGGTCTTGCCTTCAATATGTTAAAACACAAACACAATGCCTGAAAAGTGCAATAAAGCGAAGCACATTAAAACAAGGTATAGCCATATTCAACAATAAAAAACTAACCCTAAATGCGGCCTACTCTGTTAGGAACTTTCATGAATACTATTCATTTTGGTTATTAGCTGCTTAAAGTGAACATACAACTGAGGAAACCAAACAGCAACTTTCATTTGTCACTTTAGAGCTCACAAATAGAAACAAGTAGGTAATGTGCCAGTGTCCTATTTGTGATGTCACGTTTTGGTGGCAAAAAGGAAGTCTGCCCACTTGGGCAAACCGAGTAATTTTGGCTCCCATTCCAGATCTGCCCTGGCATTGCTGGGTGGCCCACAGCCCCAGGCAGCTCTAGGGATGCCCCGAGTTTTCTCCAGCTGGATGGAAAGCCACCAGCCACTTCTGAGCACCCGCCACCATAGGTTCCACTGTCATCAACAACGTGGCCGTGAGCTGGCCACCCCTTTGGAATGTTCATTCCATACAAGGCTCTGTACTGGGAACCTCACATCTGTTATTATTTAATCCACGCAAAAGGCTATGAGGTCAATCAATGTTACCACCTCATTTCACAGATAAAAGACCGGTTGCCTCACAGAGAAGTTAGGAAACCTGCTCAGGTTCTGTCTGCTAATCAATGGCAGAGCCAGGGCTGGAATGGACGTCTGCTCAGTCCCAAAGTCTCTACTGTTTCCATTAAGCCGAGAAGTTTCCGGGCTCCTTGTGCATGATCCTATTTTGATGGACTCTGAAGTATAACTACTCCGCTAAAAACGATGGATGGCAAAGGTTGGTGTAAAACACAATGTGTTTAATACGCAAGCTTGGCATCTCTGCTAGAAAAACCACACACACAGCACAATCACCGGGCTGTGTTGCTAGGGTGGTGTGCTTGAAATCAAGGTTTATTGCTTCTCCAACAACGAGAGGGAGACATATCATTGTTATGAGTCTTGCTTGGGGTCTAAATGGCTCTGTGTTCCAGTGTTCAGAGAGAGCCAGGCTCTGGGCCAGATTCACCTCCAGCTGAATTGCATCAGGAAGGTTAAGTGTTCTGCCAGGTGCTATTTTTCTGGTATCACCTCTGTAGCCCAGAGCACAGTTTCATCCCTGGCTCCCATAGCAATCCTACTCACTCTGGAGCCCACAGGCTGCAAAGAGCAATTGAATAGCTGCAGACAGTGGTTATTAGCTCATTTGTTCCTAAAGGGTATATTTACCTGGGTTTTTATTTATTTTTTTGGTGGAGATTTGTTTTTACTTTGTTTTGGTTCCCAATATATGTAATCTCCACTAGACACTAAGTGGAAAATGTAATTATATTAGGGAAAAGCAAACAAAACAAGCACTTCCTTAGAGAGCAAAGGAAAGAAATGTAACTCACAAACCTCTGAGAATTAAAAGCAACAGGCGTTGACAGGTGGAGAAAGGTGTAACTACTATTAGCAACTACCTGCCACAGGGATCCTAGAGATAGGGCAAGCCTGAAAGCCTAAACCGAACCCATGCAGGAACCATGCAACCTCCTCCCACCCTAAGCGGGGCAGGACATGACGCACAGCAGTTCTTCTGGACCTCTGATCCCCTTCATTAGATGCTGAGAGCTGAACCCACACACAAGACTCAGACACTTGACTCCTAGCAGAATGGCACTGCAGGTAGAGTTTGGAATCAGAGACATGAGGCTGAGTCTCCAGCTGTGTGATGCAAGGGGCTGGTTATGTTCTCTAGAACCTTGGGGGTCCATGAAGGTGCCTTGGGGTTCCCTGAGGGGGGCAGATGAGTAGCAGGCATTGGCCCCTCCGTCCCCACTCGGCTTCATCCCTAGAAACTCCACTTTCATCCTGTTTTCTATGTCAGGTTTCTTCTGGGGGGTGAAAATCTGAGGCTAAACAAGTTTGAAAAACCGCTGATCTAGTTCAACCTCCTTGTTTTCAGATGAGAAAATGGAGGCCCAGGAAAGGGAAAGCCAAGGCCCCAGAGCTGGGTCAGAGCCACGCTGGGGCTGGGCGGGAGGTCTCCAGATCCCTCGGCCAGCGATCTCACCACTACCCTGGGCGCTGGCTACCCGTTCCACCTCACGCCGTGCTCTGCCAACTGTCCAGAGTGCATGGACAGCCGCGCTGTGCTGACCTCAAAGACCACCATCCCTAACAGCCAAGACCTGTGCAAGTTGAGAGGCTCGCTAAACTGTGCTACTACTGGTCAGTGGCTGGAGCTTGGACGCAAGAGCTGAAATAACTACACTGTGTCATTCTCTCGCATGACAGCTGTGCACTTACTAAGTCAGAACTCACATAAGAGAACAGTTGTTCCAGAGGAAGAAGAGCATATACAAGGCAGGAGAATGGTTCTCACCTGGGCTGCACAGCAGAATCACTCGGGAGCTTTCAAAACCACAGAGATCTGGGTCCCACCCTGTTTCTTAGCCTGGGGTGTAGCCTGCTGAGGGCACGTGTCCAAGCTCACTGGGTGATTCCAATGTACAGCAAAGACCCAGAAAGAACACCTGTGCGAGGGAAGGGGCTGCGAGCTACGCCCCGTAGGCCAAACCTGGCCTACCTGCGATTGTGAGTCAAGTTTCTGGCACACTTATGTGTTGTCTATGGTGGCTTTCGTGTTCCAGAGACAGAGCTGAGTACTTATGAAAAGTGAGAGGATGGCCTGCAAAGTTTAAAATATTTCCTATGTGGCACTTGATAGAAAAAGTCTGCTGACTCCTGAGCCAGAGATTTGGTCTTGTGACAAGTACTCTTTCCTGCAGGAATTTCAATAAAGGTGTGTGATAAAGGTCTTCTCTGTTATATGACTGTAAGAGCTCCCTGTCATTGGGCGAAGCCTGCCTCTGCTCTCGCGTAGCTTTTGCTCGAGAGCATGGCCTTTCTTTCTTCTCATCCCTGCCTGCAGTGCCATTAGCACCGTGTGCTATACACATTCCAATTGCCTTTATCACCCACTGTTATAATCAACAAAGCACAGAGCTACTCAAACAAGGCAGCCGTGTTTTCTAAAAAAACAAAACAAACTGTCTTGGAACATTCTATTGTGTACTTATTGAAAGCCATGGAGATGGTATAGCCAGGCAGCAGAAAAAGACAAAAAAAAAAAAAATCAGGAGACTCACCCGGTGGTTTAATTGTATTAAGGAAAAAGTCAACATTGAAAGTAAATATGATAATTAGAGAAAAGAGCTGTCCCCCAGAGTCTGGGGGGGCACTTACCAGATCTGAGCTGCAATCACTGGGTTGCTTGCTTTAAAACAAAACAAAACAAACAAATAAAAAAAACACAGAGATATGATATCATGAGCTTTATCACTTTTACCATGCGTTAACAATGACAAAGAAAGAGATTTCCTGATCTAAGAGCGGCCTCAACTCCAGGAGGCAGCATCTTCACGTGGGCTACTGCTCCTTTCTGGAGGAAGAGTAACCGGCCTTCCCTCCGTGCCCTGCTCTCGCAATCACTCAGTGAAGCCTCACTGACTGAGCACATTCCCAGGGCCAGAGATGAGAGACCCAGTCCTTGCTCTCAAGGAACTCAGTCTTGACGCAGAGACAGAGAGGCATGAAGGTGGTAAAGGCTGAACTACAAGCATGAATTTACTGGGGACCTCCGGGCAGTCACGGCTGCTGGAGCGGGGGTGTGAGTCTGCGGAAGGGCCCACGCAGAGAGACAGAGTTCATCTGTCAAGACCCCGTTTCATTGTAAAAAGGATGCGGCCTGGGAAACCATTAAAAGCTTCACAAAGATGCCAGACCTCTGGCTGGAGACAATGTCAGTAAAATAAAGGAGGGAATGAGGATGGAGACCAGGAAGGTAAGTGGCAGAGAAGCACAGAAGCTGGAGCCTGGAAGAGTTCTAAAGCCATCGCTTTACGGGGTCAAGCCGTAAGATGCCACCTGTCCCCTGTGGCAGCCATACCAAGGGGTCTTTCCCTGTGTGCCTGGACCCATGTCCAGGGACTGGGAGCTCACTACTGTTTTCAGATAGCAGTACGTGGGGACAGTCAACAAGTTTTTCCTTCTACCCAGGTATTTCTGGACAACTGTGACCCCAATGGACTACAGCACAAGCATAATGCCCGTCAGGGAGTAACACAGCCCTTGGGGCAGAGAGCGTGCCCACCCCTCACTATCCCCCAGCCCTTAACTTGGTTACTCCCACTTCCTGTAATCAATCACCCTTCACCAACGGGCTCCCTTCTCTGGGCACACCTCATCCTCCGGTTTTTTTGAAGGTGAGGTCAGCATTTCCTGGGCTCTGGGTGTTTTTCTCCACTAAAGCAGCCAAGAATGACTTTAGAGCATTTCCGGCTGCCAGGCTATTGCATAGTTGGTCCACAAAGGAAGGAAAGAGTGGGGAACACAAGGTTGAAGACTCTAGAAGGGGAAAGGATAGGTGCCAGGGCCCACCAAGGCCCACAACGTCCTGAGTTATACAAGACAAAAAATACGGAATGGCCACGATGAGTAAACAATACGTAGGAGGGGGCGAGGGGAGCTGAGAAGGCAGAGGCCCTGCTATAAAAGCGCCCACAATTTAGTGCTAAGCTGGGTGTCCTGAATGGAGGAGAAATCACAGGTGGACAAAGGAGAGCTACTTGACAGGGCCTGGAGGCTGGGTTTAAACAGAAAGGAGGCTGGCTTGCTCCTTCTATGACTGAACCTGAACCTGATATCAGCCTCATGCTGGTGTGAGGCCACTGCAGCAAATGACACGACAAGGCTTGGGGAGTTCTGGGAGTGGGGGAGGGGCAGGCATCTAGGACCAGGCTACATTCAAGGGCAGGGTGTGTTTGAACTATCCATGGGACCTGAGCCCAATATTTAAAATCTGCTTGTATATGGTCAAAATTCTGGTTAGCGTGAGACTGATGTCCTCGCTTGCAATTCCAAGAGGGAAGAGACAAGGGACTGTTTTTCCCACCAAGACACAGTATCATCTTCCATAGGCAAGAAACGTATTAGCCTATGATATTCTGAGGTCCCTGGTCCAAAAGAAAAGAAATGTGGAAAACGGGGAGAAGGAAATGAACACATCCAGTGGGAAAGATTCAAGACAGCAGATGGCCCAAATGTCCCCATTCCCATTAAGAGAATCCCCCAGGGGTGTTTCTTAAAAGAAAGCTTTGGAAAACTCAGAGATACAGAGAACAAACTGATGGTTGCCAGAGGGGAAGGGGTGGGTGGATGGGTGGAAAAGGGGGAGGGGCTTAAGAAGTACAAACTTCCAGTTCTAAGTCACAGGGATGTCATGTATCACACAGAAAATACAGTCAATAAGATCGTAATGACTGTGTATGGTGACAGGTGGTTACTAGACTTACTGTGGTGATCACTTTGTAGGGTATATAAATGTCGAATTGCTATGTTGTACACCTGAAACTAATGTAACATTGTATGCCAACTATAACTAAAAATAACATTTTAAAATGAATAAAAATAAAAGGCTTTGGAATGACAGAGCAGAACAGTAGACAGTTCCTTCAAAATCTGCTTCACCAAGCTCCTTGGGGATTAACCAACCAAATTACAATGTAAAATACCAAGGCAGAATGAAAAACACACAACCTTTGAATGTCGAATGTCTCCGGGATGGATAGCGTTTACTAGGCTTCCTCTCAAAGGTGCTGGTTCTCCGTAACCGGGCGCCATGTGTAGCTTGATATTCCGTCCGCCCACTGGAAAGTAAATATTTTATTGAATGTCACCACCAATATTAGAATATCAGTCCGTTATACTTATTTAAAAGTGAACTTTTATTTCTAAAAGCTCCAACATCAATTTCAACTTATCATGACTTGTTTGGTAAAGACACACATTAAATTCCACCTTCTATTTGGAAATAAAATCACCTTTGCCAAACGCGGGCTGTATTACAGGGACAGGTATTTCCATCAAAGGACAGAACCTGCAATTTAGGTACCAGCCACTTGGCTGCACAAACCAAGCTGGTTCGAGTACTTGGAACATCGAAGAGAACACGGATTTGCACATATAATAACCTTTCATAAAACACATTATGTAGACATTTAAATCTTTGCAAAGGCTGTTATCAATGACCACTTAACTAAACCTTGGCTGTCTTTGCTATGCCAAGAGCAACATTGCTTCTTTCACCAAGGCTTTCTGGGTTTCAACCAACGTGCTGCCCAGCTGCAGTTTCCAAGAGGCACGGTGCTGCTGTCTGATCTGTCACTGCTTCATTCCAGCCACTGTCAGTTCATGATTTTTCATACAGAAGGAGCCACGAGCCACTTGCCACCTGCCCGAAGTGCCTCCAGGGGGCGACTTCATCTCCAAACTCCCCTGTGTTCTTCCTCTTTTCAAAGAGCAGAAGGGAGCCTGGTCTGGGCCAAATCCTGGGGGAGTTTCCTCTCAGGATGGAAAAGCCTGCCTTGGCAACCACCCCCACTGTCCTTCCCTTTGGAAGCACTCACTTCCACTAGAACAGACATTAGCATACAGTGCGATATCTCCGCTAACCTTTGTAGTTCTGACATTCGCCAGCCTCCTCAGAATCCTGAGTCAATTCTCAGAAAGGACTTGTTTTTCTTCCCTCCCTTGCAGCATTTAAAAGTACGTTCAAACAAAATAATTCTTTAAACACAAGTGCACAGCCATTTCCTTGCACAGCAGATACATTTGAAATGAGCAAATCTTTTGGCATTTTAAACAGAGTTCAAGGACATGCCATGTGTGGGTAGAGGTTATGAAACATGTGAAGTCTTAAATCTTGTAACAGCTATTCTCAGATCTGTAAATGTGCCTCAGAAATCAAGCTTGGGAGTGCATTTATAAAATGCACTTTCCCAGGCCTTATTCAGACATGCACATGTGGGCACCCATGGATTCAGACGAGGTCAGAAATCCTCCTTTTTCACAAACACCCAGGGAGTTCTCACACGTGGTGAGAGACATGGCCTCAGAATCCTAAGTAAAAATTTATCAGAATACAGTTTTCTCTATTTTCTCAGGGTCTTTTCAGATTCAAACACTAAGCCTACCCTGGACTACTCACACCCATTGACATCTGCTCTCACTCTTAAATGTCACCAAATTTCTTGACATTGGCATGTGAAAGACAACAGAGTAGTGGTTAAAATGGAAGACCCAGATGGCCTGGGGTTGAATCTAGGCTCTACCAGGAAATGGCTGCGACTCTGGGCAGACTGTGCAACCCCCCTGACCCCGTTTCCTTATCTGTAAGATGAAGATAATCAGATGACCTTTCTTCTTCTTCTTTTTGGTAACAGCTTGTACTTTATTACATATGCAACCCTGCCATATCTGCCAGTTGCTCCCCGCTTTCTCCAAAGTATCTTCTTGTGATCAGTCCCCTTAGGGACCCTGAGCTGCTCCCCCGTGGCCAGAGTAAATGGAGTCCCAGGCTTGGGCAGTGGGCAGGGGCAGACCTACAATTCATCCTCACAGACCTACTGTAAATACGTGTCAGAGGACCCATCTTCTACGACTGCTGCGAGGATTAGGAGTGGCACATGAAAAGCTCCAGCGCAGTGAGTGGGGTGGGCAGAGCTTCCCACCACGATGCTGTGTTCCACGTCTGAGCTGCCCGACATGACGGCCACCTGCCTCGTGCGCACTGGGCACTTGAAATGTGGTTAGTTGACACCGAGAAACTACATTTTAAAGTTTCTTTAGTATTAATGGATCTCGACAGCCACATGTGGCTAGTGTTTCCTGGATTCAACTGGTTCAAACTAATTGTATTGTTGTTATTATTATCCCCATTTCATCAATGAGAACAGAGGCTGAAAGAACTTCTTCAGGGACTCGACTAAAGCTCCAACTTAAGAAAGAAGCAGAGATGGGACATCCAACTCAAGCCTCTGGAGGCAGATCCAGGGCTCCCCTCACACAAAACATCACTGCTGCCCTCCTTCGAAACACGCGATCGTGACGTAAAAATACAGCCTACCTGAATCGGAAGCGAGACCCTAGCCTGATAAAGTCGGACCGATTCGATTTGCTATTCCCGGGTGTCCGCAGTCGGAAGAAGGCGTGATGCTCGACCGCACATTTCCAGAGGTGCTTGCAGGTCCTGGCGCTGTCCAGCCGGAACACAAACGTGTGCTCCTGCTCCCGTCCCTGAACGGGGAAGCACAGGGGTCTCGCTTAAATGGGTGCTCCTGACATGGACGAAGGGCTGCTGACAGCACGGAGGAAAACCGGGGAGCAAGGCTTACCTGGTCATCATCCTCCACGACCACCAGTGTCAATTTGCTCTTTTTAAAATCCATTTTGGTAATTTTAGGCCTGGTCGAGAGAAAACAGTTTAGAAGTGCAATCTGCAGGAAAACTATCCACCCATCAGACAGCAGTTTCCTGTCTACGTTTAAAGCTTAGATTTGCTAGATCAAGCATTCATTTGTTCAAGTGTAATTACCCAAGAAGTTTCACGGCCATTGCCAAACACCCACAAACACACGAAAATGGTGTTGTTTTTTAAAATGAATCAGGGTGTTGCAAATATCCCTCAAGAATCATCCATCACATAGAATTCCACCACAAAACAGGAAAAGACATTTTTTAATATTAGACAAAACTAAATTACCAAAAGAATAAGCCTATTTTGTTAGCTCCTTCAAAGATTAATATGCCTGTCGGGGTCAGTCCAAGAGAATATTCACAGCCATCTCTTCCCTACAAACAAACGAAGGGACAATCGGTAGAGGGTTCTAACAGGTCGGCACAGAGCAGAATGCCAAACAGTGTGCTCACCGCATGACGCTGTGTGCCCACTGTTTACGCATTGCTCAGGTGCAGCGAGACCCAACGACTTAAATGCACCCCATTCTTACCCTGACAACGTGCATGTCTACCCCATACATTTCCAGCCACTTCGCTTTATTCAGATAGGAGAGTTCCGCCTGGGCAGGGCTCTTTCCCCTTCGAAAAACCAATGGAAATACATGTAAACCGAAACTCATACAACCCACAGAATTCTGAAGGGCACAGCCACACGAAGGGATTTTATGCAGCAATTAAAGGAACGAGGGACACCGATTTATATTAACACAGGAAGACCTCCAGAACAGACCGTTAATTGAATAGAAAGATGACAGAGCAGAGTTTATAATAGGGACACTTAAGGGAACCATTTTTTGGTGACTAGACACGGGTGTGTATATGCAAAAGAAAAAGGCTGAGTGGACACAGCACTGGTGGCTAACAATGGCTGCCTGCCTGCTGGAGGAGAGCAGAGGTGTGTATGCGCAGGGGTGCAGCAAGGTGACTGCACGCACACATTCCTATGCTGTTTCAATGTGATACAAGAATGTGCGAATGTCACTTTCCATTTCCGTATGCCCTGCAGAGTGACTGAGGGATGACAGCAAAACATGCTAAGTTTCTGGGTCCAAGGGTGACACGAACAGGTATCGTTTGAGGAAGATGGGCCGGGAGGGAAGGAAGGCTCACGTCTGGGAAACCTGTGAGTGGAGGTGGCACAGAGAGTCCCAGCATAAAGGTGTTAGACTGGAGTGTCTTTGGGGGAAAGGAGGAAAAAGCCAAAAGAAAAATGACAGGGCTGGATGGAGCTGTGGTGACCACCTATCCTGAAATATAAGGCTGCACAGCACATGGTCTCAAATATGAGTGTCCCTGGAAGGGACGACAGGGCATATTGCTAAAGGGTTTCCTCTAGAAGTTCAGACCATGGACAGAGGCCTAGGTGTGTGGAACGTGTCACGGCAGCACCGCCTGGCTTTCTTTAGGAGACCGGAGAGCAGTGGCAACCCCGGCAGCAAGTCAGGGCCACGCTCTCTAGTTCAGAAAGAAAACAGGAGCTTGCACTGGTTCTTACTGTACATCTCTGCAAAGAGATGTCGTGTGGGCCTCTGGGAAAAACAGGACCGAAGCACAGGACAGAGGTGAAGAGGTGGAGCTGTAAATTTAGTCGGTAAAAGAACCGGACAGCCCCGTACAGGTGACAAAACAAACATATCAGAATGCTAGATGGGAGCATCAAGGTACCTGCACTCTTTCCATCTCTGGAAGATATCAAATTCCATCGCTTCTGTCTGATTTGGAATGAACCGAAACTCAGACACAAGCTCTGGTGTGTGTTCCGGAAGCTCACACTCCCCAAGTTCCGCTGCAAGTTTCAGAAGAGGGAGAAAAACAGGAGACATTGAATGCTTCTCGTTAACTGCTGTAACCAGGTCCAAAGGCATTTCACATGGTTTGGAAGCACAAGCACCCCTCACATACAATGCTCTCCTTTCAGCAGACCCTCGATCCCACTCCATACTCACAGGCACATTCAGAATCCCCAAGAATCATCCACCCCCACCCTCCCCCAATCGGGTGTAACACCATCACCTTAGTTATTATTCTTTCTCCCGACTACTTCTCCTACCCAGGGAAGCCCTGGCTATATTCCCCTCAGGAAGCGCTAGAGCCGGAATTTGCAATAAAAGACAATTGCAGGGAATAAGGACCTGGCCAGAAACATCCATTTAACAAGGCTCTTGTGAAGGGTGGGTCCAAGCAGCACTCCAGGGTCTGCAGTGCTGGAGAGGACCAATCAAGAATTCAGTACATGCAGAATCCAGGGGGAAAGTATGTTGGGAGGGAGAGGAAAAGAATGAGAGAGTGAGGCAGGAGGGGATGAGGAAGGAGCGGGGGAGAGGCTGCAGGAACAACTGCAGCAACTCAGGCAGAACAGGAGAGGGAACAGGTCACGCAGAGAGGGAGAGCAGCAATGTGGGCAATTCCTGCAAAAAGCCCAAAACATGGACATGGTCCTTGCGCTCGCCAAGCCCCCGTGGAAAGGAGGGCCTGAAAACACAAGGGGCCCCATTCCTCCAGGACACCAAGGAGAAAATCCACTCTCCCCACCTGACCTCTGCAGACCCCCTCAGGAAGCAGACCCCCCGCCCGCCACCCCCCCCAAAGAAAAGGGATCCTCCAGAGGTTCCTCTAGTACTTTGCTACACAAAGGGAGTCCACAGACAGCAGCAGCAGCAGCACCAGGGAGCCTTCTCACAATGCAGAATCTCAGGCCCCTCCCCAGCCTTACCGAAGCAAAATCTGCCTCTTCTTAAGGTGCCCGGGTGGGTGGTGCACACATTACTTTGAAAAGCACTGATCTACAACAGTGGTTTTCGAATCTGAGCGTGTATCAGGGTCACCTAGAGGGCTCATTACACCACACATCGCTGGACCCCACCCCCAGAGAATCTGATTCCATGGGTCTGGAATAAGGCCTGTGAATCTGCATTTCTAACAAGTTCTCAGGTACGTTGATGCGGCTGACCTGGGCAACACACTTCGAGAACCACTGCTTAGCACAACAAGTCCCACCCATTGACCAACTAGCACATGCTTGAGCCCTTCCAGTAGCAGCAACTCACTATGTACCCAGCAGGCCTGCCCCCTTCGGGACACATCCCAGAAGGGGATAAAAATCCCGTCCACACAAAGGAAACGTCACCAAGCTCAGAGCGGTGGTGGAAGGCTGTACGAGACCATGTCTGACACAGGACCTGGTGAATGTTTCCTCACCTGACTGCAGCCCTGCACCTGCAACTCTGAAGTGGACGGCACCCCTAAGACCACCAGGTGGTCTGGGTCAGCGTGTGTAGCCACTTGGCACCTTGCACAAAGTCACCAATGAAGACTCTGCCCGGGGAAGGTGCGGGCTGGGCTCCCAAGGCAGGAGGCCACCACTGACTTCTAACCAAGAGGTCACCCTGAAACTAAGGACCTGGCAAGACCAGAAGGGCAGTCTGGGAAGAGATCGCCTTGATATGAACCCCTCGTCCCTGGCACCTATGGGCCAAAGCGAAACAATGGAGCCCTGCGTTTAGCAGTGTGTCTGCACAAGTCCACTGACACCTTTGAGCACAGAAGGAAGAAGCCAGATAGTAACAAGGTTTCCCTGAGACCGGACATGGGGGCTGGCGGCCCTCCTCACCATGACTGGACTACGCCTGAGTGAGAACCACTAGGAGGTAGCATGCCTGCCTTCCAAGAGCCTGTTAGCAAAACTCAATGCTTCACTCGGTCTGAGAACTGTGCAGCCAGGGCCCCAGCTGTGGAGGGTGGTGGAAATAGCCCAGACACAGGAGGGCTTGCATCGCAACTCTGCTGTGTACTGTCTGGACCTGGGCACGTCACTTAACCTCTCTGGATCTCTGATGCCTTAACCGTAAAATGGGAACTGTTAGACGATGAAACAAGATCATGGGCACACAAAAAATGGTTGACCCACTGTCCCCCCTCCCTTCTTTTGCTTTTTGCCTGCATTAAATTTCAAATCTGCCATAAATGGAGTTCTCCAAAGAGTACAGCTTCCACGCAGGGCCACTGCATCATAACTCGGGAGGTACTATGAATTCAAGGACAACTGCAGCAAGACATGTCCTCAAGGCTCAAGCATGGGAAGAAACATGACCTTTCATTTTATTCAAACCCATGAAGATGCTCTTGTGATCTTTACAGTCTGAGGAAAGCTGGCTGTGCTGTGGTTGAACTGAGAAGCAGGCTACAGCATGTACTGATGGGATGGGGGAGAAGCAGGCCTGGAGGGACAATATAACGAGAACTTCCTGTAGACATCTGTGTGTGTAAGTCGTCAGCCTTTTTAATCTGTACCTGACAGAATGACTGCATCTTACATTACACTTATGTGGTTCGAGCTCACACGGGCAATTTCTTCAGAAAGGGCTCACCGACAGCTGATACCCTTGTCTGCCCTGGCTCTGGAGCAAGACACCTGGCTCTCCTAGAGCTGGGCTTCGCGGGTGTGGTGATGCCTTCATCACACAGGGTGTGAGATGGTAACCTGGGTGCCCTGTCCTCTCATCATCTGAGACAACATAAGGGTTGGTATGTAAACCTCTCCATTGGATTGGGAGCCCCAGGTCTGATACGGGTGCTTTCATCCCATTCACTACCCCCTGACATGGTACCCCCTTACTGCTGGGCCACCAGGCCTAATGATATGACCTCCCGGCGACTCAGAAACTCCCGGGTGGATGCTTACTTGACAAGCTGGAGACATGTGTACCTGGCCAAAGTGGACAGCCTGTTTCCAAGTTCCTCAAGCCATGACACACCTGTATGGCGCTTACCCTAAGGGCCATTGTATTCGGCACATAGGTATGTGAAGCACTTAGCCTTGTACTTGGCACGGACAGTTACAGGTGACAACATCGTCACCTTTAAACCCCATGGGCAGGCTCCCCCTTCAACCAAAGTCCTTGGGTACCTGTCCAACTTCATTCAATTCATTCTTCACTTACCAAGCACTTGCTAGATGCCAAGCCCCCGCTAGAGAAGAATTAACACTGACTAAGGAACGGAAGTATCATAGAATGGGAGTAACCTGAAGTCCCTAAAAACCATCTTTAGGAGTATAAACAGGACCAAACACATGTACTAAACATACAAGGTAGGAAATCATACAAAACATTTGTATATGACCCTGAACAGAATTACATCTTAAAAACTCCACTCAAAATTCATAGGGAGAAACTCGGGCTGTCTGTGGCTGGTGGCTTCCTTCCTTCCTTCCGCTTGTCTGTTGTGTGGTGGTACTGATATTCTATAATAAGTGTGTACTGATTTTATAATTTGAAAAAACTTAGCTCAACTTTTAAAAATTGGTAAATACAAAAGTGAGAAGCCAAACCTTACGAGGGTGTTCAAAAATAATGAGTAATTGTGAATGAATGCATGCTAATTCATTATTCTGTGGGAGCCAATGAACACATTGTACACGAATCCGCAGCATATGTCCAGCTGATGTGCTGATGAAATTCCTTATGTGCAGTTACACGTTAGCGTTCTCTTAATTAGTGCAGGAAACTTTGGCAAGTGTCCCTTGTGCATTTTAAACTAAACTCCACCAGTACATCATACGGACGGGAACAGTTGACGCTGACAGTCAGGCAGGAAACCTCGTACCATCCAAGTCCCTCCTACGTGCTGACGACTCCCGTCGGGGCTTCCGGGCTGACCTGTCTCCGTGAGCCAGAGGTGCGCACTCCAGAAGCCACTGGAGGGGCCACTGGCACTTCTCAATCAAGATGCCCTATAGATGTCTCGTCCACCAGAGCCCCACTCTTCTATCCGTTCTGTCACCTGTCCTTGGTGGCAGCCTATGAGTCATCCCTGACTCCCTCTCAAGACCTAAGTCTAATGACCAGGTCCTTGTACCGCCAGTGCTGGGAGGTTTTTTGGTTTTGTTTTGGCAGGTGTGTGTGTGTGTGTGTGTGTGTGTGTGTGTGTGTGTGTGACCCCAAGCCCTGGTCGGTCTGTTTTTATTACAGCAACACCTCCTCACTGCACTCCCCCAGCCCACCTTGGTCTTGCTCTAGTCCCTTGTCCCCATCATAGCCTTTCTGAAAGGCACCTCTCACCAGGCCTGCCTCCCGATGAAGAGTCTTCAAAGGTGCCCCTACGGACAACATGACATTCATGCGCTTTAAATGGGGTCCAAGGTCGCCCACCTATCCAGCCTCTTGAACTTCACCCTCCGATACCACTCAACTGCTGGTTGCTCTCTGCACACACTTTCCTACTTTGTGCCGTGGTTCCTTTGATTGTCTTCATCTACTCGTCTCCCCATGGGCCTTCCTCTTCCAAGCGGCCTGCAGATCTCTGTTCCTAGAGAAACCACACTGCACTCTGTATAGACATAGAGAGTATCTGGTCCTGCCAAGTGGTCCTCGTGGGACTGCAAGCTACTTGAGGAGGGAGACAATATCATATTCATTTATACCCCCAGTATTCATTTAAACTCCCAAAGTAGAGCACGGTGCCCTGGTACACAGCAGACACTCATTTGTTGAAATGAAAGCAATACCATTAAAATGCTCATTATCGCTAAAGAATAATGTACCTTGTAGACAGAGAGCAGCTAATTCCACAGCCGTTTCATATGGGCATTTCAATCTTGAAAAAAAAAATAAGAAATTAATTCTATATATGAACTTCAATACCAATAACCAAATACAAAATGTCATTAAAGTCATTTTTCAAAAGGAAGTGATATTTAGATATTGATTTTTGTTCCTGGTGGTTTCTATTTTTGCTGTCCACACAAAAGAATGCAAACAACAAGCTGACTTACACTACATATTTCCAGAGTCAGTTCTCATCACATGGTAAAATAACCCAATCTAGGTAGAGTTTCTATCAACCCTGTAGGCAATTTTACTGGATTTTCCAAAAACGGGGAAGTTTGGGAAATAGAATGAAAAGCCTTCCCTTTGTCTTATTATTTTTAAACTTATTTTATCTTGATATAGTACATTTGTCTTTTCAAGCTGCCGTAAATCTTTTTTGAATTGAGATCATAATATTAAAAATAAACAGACAGACAAAATAACTAACATTGCCAGCTGGATACACTCAAGCATTCTCGTAAGTGTATCTGAGGCATAGCCACAGAAGTGTATTACTACTACAAATCAGGATCCCATTTATACTGAATATTACAAATTTAGTTAGAAAAATAATAATGACATACATTGGTATAGCACTTCAGAGTTTTCAAAGCCTTTGCATATATATTATCCAATTTGGTCAATGCATGGAGTTTGTAAAACCTTAGGATGGGTGTTGCCACTGCTCCCCCATCTGTAGAGATGAGGAACTGAGCGTTCAAAGGTCTTGCCCAAGGTCATCCAGCTGGTAGGAGGCAGTGCTGGGACCAAAAGACCATTCTGCTTTGAAGTACAGTGTATCAGGCTGAAGTCCTTGTAAACTGCAAAGTACTATACAAATGCGAGACGTCGCCATTAATATTTTTCCAAACTGAAGACAATTATTAAAATTACGAGGCCTTTTGTATGAGGAGCACAGTACGGAGAAAGGGGAGAGGAGATAAAAATACACACACACTCATACTATGCACATCAGTCAAAGATCTGTATTGCATGGTTGAATAAGGCAAATGTATACACTGTACAATCTACTTGTTCTATCGTGTACGTTCCACCAAAATTTTTGCAGCATATATTCTATGGAGAGTTTGCAAATTCGGAAATCACATTTTAAATTTCCTTCAGATTATATTCAAAATTGTAATGTGTTCTTGTCAATATCAGGTATTGCTTTTTAGATTCAGTATACTTTTTCGTTTTAGTTTTTCGTGTAAGAGAAATATTCACTACGTATGCTGAAAAATGACACAACTGTAAAAGGTACGACTGTTAAATCTCGTTATCTTTAAAATAAATTAATATTACATGTGAAATCCACCACTTCAGTGCCAATGCTTCGTGCTCAACAATCATTGTGTAGCCAAAGGCCTAGTATTTAAAAACCACTTTTAAGAGGGGCAAAGGAAATGAGATGAGATGTCTGAACCTTTCTATCAGAATCAGAATATAACCTCTTTACGTTACTTAAATGCAGATGGTGATGAATGAGACTTTTTGTCTGCCCAAATACTTGTAAGTGTATACATACTAATAACGTATCTTGCTTGCAAATACAACAAAAGCCATTATGAATGGGGCAGTGATGTGATCAGGGAGAGAATTATTCCCAAATACACATCACTTAAGATATTAAATGCTCTTGGAAGTGCTTCAAGCCATATAGTAATCATTTAAAATAAGATGATGATGACAGTGATACAAGTATTAGACTCACTTTACAATGCCTGGTGTACTTTTTTTTGAATTTTGAAAAGGGTAAGAGAGTTAAAAAAAAAACAAAAAACAAAACAGTGAATTATTTAGAAATATACTATGATCTATCCTGGGTTAAGAGTCAGAACAAAAACGTACTTACTTTCCTGAAAGAATGTCATGCCTGAGTTGTAAAACAAACAGGTACCTGACAAACATATACAAAAGTCAACAGAGGGTAACTCTTCCCCAGCCGCTTCCGATCAATCCCCAACTTCCCATCACAAACCCCACCCCACACGCGGCCCGGAATTCTGCATTGTAAGAAGGGAGTCCAAATCAAATGAGAACTTTGGTGGAAGCATCTCCTCCTGGGTCTCCAGGAAGGTATCCCAGAACCTAGCTAGGAAAGTGAGTGCAGGTACGGAACTTGCAAGATACTCGGAGGATGGAACATGGAACACTGCACAGTCCAATGACGGCCTCCACAACACCCTCGGTGCCCCAGAAGGGAGCCAAACACAGCACACAGCGCTCATACACAGCCATGCAATGTGTGCATTTCAACACGCAAGGGGAGCCCCTGGATTGGGCCCTGAGCCAGCCCCACCAGGAGTCCATAGGGGTTGCAGCTGACTGTATCAAAAAGGTTACAGCTGATGGTAGTTAGTCACTGCTTAAGGCTTTTTTTTTTTCTGATGCAGTTTAACTGCAGACCCTATCTTTTAAAAAATTGTGCATGTGTGAACACACACACAGATACACACACACAAATTCTGGAATTGGACTGCAGCTGCTGGTTACAGGGGTAACAGAAAATGGGGAAGAAGGACGCAAATAACACAAGTGGGGTTCCCTTAAGTAAAAAAATTAAGTGTTTTGGCTTAAATAAGTGGTTTGTTTTGTTTTACCAGGGGGATGTGGGCATCAGAATCACTCACGGTGCTTATAAAAACCAAAGCTGCCCACACCGTACTCCTTGCCTATGGGATCAGAATCGCACACACAAGAGTGATCCCCAGAAATCTGACTTGTTCAAAAGCTTCCCAGGTGTCTCTGATTCACACAACCCTGGTGAAGAATCATTGGCTTTGACGACAACGAGGAGCAGTGTGTTTCATGCAGGGCTCTAAAGGGGAACACTAGAATCATTTAATTTGTTTGAACTTTGAAAACAATGGAGACAGTCACTCTCCATGGAAGGGATATAGGAGAATGTGGGTGACCCAGAAATCAGGAGGGAGGGGGCGGAAGGTTCTGGTACATTCCAGAATGTTCCTGCCTGTGACAGGTACTTAACCTGCACTGAACTGAGTACTCCCATCAAGGAAGACACAGTGCTGACGCAGCCAGAGCTTCCAGTTCCTATAGGAAAGTCTAACTACAGAGCCCCATAAGCCTCTCCAGCACAGGAGAGGGTGATAAGCGGTCTTTAAGGTGTTACTTGGGTGGACATCTCCAAGCTAGTGGTCATCTCCAAGCTAGCGGTCATCTCCAAGCTAGCGGTCACTACCATGGACCACCCAGCAGCTTACATGTCACCACTACTGTCCATCACACAGACAATGTCATTGGGGTTCTGCAGACATCAGGCTGGGGTGGGTAGAGAATCTCACTGATAAAAGAGTGGCTGGAGGGAAACTCCACACTTAAATGTTTTTTAAGTCTCTTTTGCTTCAACACTATTTCTAAAGTCTGATAGACAGGGGCAGGCACAACATAGAAGAAATTGTTACTTTGATATGATAACAGTCAAGGGAATATTGTGAAGTCCCTTAAAATAATAAGATGGCAATTTTGGACTGAGAAATGCTCTTCCAATACCTGCCTTCCCTTTTTTGTATCTGAGACAAAAATAAAGTGCCATCAAACAACTAACCAAATTACCTCAAGTCCAGCCAAACAAATGTGACACGAAAAATAAATCTTTTCATTTTGATTCACTAAGAAAAAGGTCAAATTAAGCAAAGTGTGGATTTTCAACAGAAAATAGAGCGAAGCACAGACAAAATGCTAATAACTCAGGATATAAAGACAGCAAATGGAATGCGAGACAAACCCACAAAGTAGAAGACCCATAAATTATAAGCAAGGTAAGTGCTATTGGGGGAAGGGGAGTCTTGTTCTGCATTTTGTCCTACCTTGTAAACTCTTCACGAAGGTTGTTTGGTTCTGAAGAATAATATTTAACTCGAAAATGCAAAGCATAAGCAGGTCCAACTAAACATTTGGAGATGGAAGGTTGAAGATGTTTTTCCCCAATTGTGAAGATCACAGGATGGACAAAAAGGAAGAACACGTAAAATCTATTAACACAGTCACCACGACACTGGGAAGGCACAACAGCACATACAAAGCTAGTACGTTGTTTTCAAACTTGGTTTGGAAAAACTCAAATGGATTGTTGCTGGCACAGATGCTTTAGCTAGTAACCTCATTCTGGAAGAAAACCGTAACCATCTCGATAAATTACTAAGAGCTGACATGTCACTTTCACCCCCGATTGCCAGGATGCTCCAAACGGATTACTAACTTTGTAGAAAATACGAAGTGGACTGAAGGAAAGGGACACACAAACCGTCACGTGTTCTGTGACCTAAATATACAGTAAAAGTACCTTAGAGTGTTAAATTTTTAAAAATTACCCACACGTAAATAACACTGAAGAAACGTGGTCGCGACACCTGTAAAATCGGAGCGAGACCCGACGTCAAAGGTCCCTCCTGCTCTCCTCCTGTCGGAGTCTACTTTATTACTCATTAGGAAGTGAATGTCATAAGTATAAAGTCATGTTTCTGAACAGCAGACTGATCAGTTCTCATTGGCAGGGGGGATCTGATTTCAAATGAGAACATAGTCTGTTTCCTAACATCAACGAAAAATTCTCGTTCAAATTTTAAACTCTTAACACTTGGCCAGCCTTAAGAAATTAAAAATCATCCACTTAAAATTGAATTTATTAAAAAAAAAAAAAATGCTCCCAAGTTCTAGTGAAAACAGAACACCTCCAAACGTTGGCAAAAGAATTTACTGCCCGATAAAAGAAATAAATGAGTAGGCTAAATTCTGCTTTACTTACTTTTCATCTGCTTTTTTATGGGTTTGGAATGATCCAGCCAGTGCTGAAAGGAAGAAAATGCTTCTTTAGGAATATTTCATCAGCAAGAGTATCCAGACCTCAGAGTTACCCTCCTCCACAAACTGTAGTAATTCTACCCATAAAACCATAGATGGGGCCAGATCACCTGTTCTGCAAACTGCTTGGGGTGGTATAAAAGAATCTATGTTCATGTACGTAAGTGCATTTTCTTCTGGGGAGAGAGCCCAGAGCTTCCATAAGCTTTTCAAAGAGGGGCTTCCAAGAACTTAAAACCCTGTAACTGATTGATCTGTAAAATCCCTTCTAGTCAGTGGAGCCACCAACTGCCTCTTCTAAGTTTCTCAAGTTACAATCAGTCTTCTCCCATTATTCCAAGTCTCTATTAATCCAGGAAGATTATAAACCACGCTGCTGAGAATCTCTGGTCACTGGTCTTGTAGTTCTGTCGCCCCAAACGCTAAACTTATTAAACCAAAATTCATGACCCCTCTATTTTTTGACAGGGAAAATGACCCACGTCGACGATGGAAAGACAGGCAGGGATTTGCCTGAGAAACTTTTGCTCTGATCAATGAGGGCAATGCAACATCCTCTAGTTTTTACCAGAAAAAAACACTTCAGTCTTATCCATCCCAGGAAATTATAAAACTATTCCCCTCACATAGAAGTTTCTCTATAATGTCATTGTTGTTGATGCTACAGTGCAAACAAGCCTCCGCAGCTTAAAACATCCACGGAAAAGGGTGTTTAGGACCACTGCACTGTGAGCCCCTCTGTGTGCCCCCCAAGCCCCGGAGGGCAGGGACGTCCGTGCACGTCAGCATCTGTGTTTCCTGTGCCAAGCACAGAGCGTGGCACCGAGCAGGCCCTTATTAGATTCGTGAGACATAAACACATGCTCAATATAATTTTTTTTTTTTTTAATGAAGCAAATAGGAGCTTTTCCCATCACTTGACGTAAACGCCAAACAGGCTGGGACTTCACTGTGAAGAGTCACAGCTGGAATTACACAGCTAAGAGTGGGTTTCTCACTAGCTATTCAGAATCAGAGGCCATTCTGCTGACTGTCAATATCCTTTCAGAGGCAACCGACACTGGGCACCTTCTAACAGCGAGAAAGGACAGGACTAAATTAGTACAGTGTACTCTACCCCTGGCCCAAGAGCCCATTATGACTATGTGGGAGGAGGGGGATAAGGGAACACAAAGCAAGTCACAGGTGAATTATAATACAGTAAGCTGTGAGCAGTGCAATGGGAGATCATGGGCTTCTGTCATCTCCACTCCCCGGCTAAGCCAAAGCCACCGTGTCATAAGAGCAGCAGATCACGGCAGCAGATGCGTCTCTCAAAGGCAGACATACACGATGCTTTCTCTCACTGTCAATGGCTTTGAACTGGAAACGACCTAAATGCCCATCAACAAAGAAAGATGAAAAAATGGCTCATCCATATAATGAAATACTCTTCAGCCTTTAAAGCTGATGTGGGCCTATATTTATTGATTTGGCAAAAGATCCACAGCACAATGCCAGATGGGGGGAAAAAAATCAGGTAGGATCCCATTTATATAAAATGACTATTTTCTATCAAGATACATCCAAAAAGATTGAGAGGGGTTATTTTTGGATGTGGGGCTGTGAATGCTGTTTACTTTTTTCTTTATTACTTTGCTCCATAATTTTTTTACTTTTAATGAGAATATTACTTTCATGGGGGTGGGCTGGGTTGGCACTTCCATTATTCATTCATTGTTTGTCTATCAGGCAGTTTTTGATGATCAATTTGTCCCAATAGGTCTCACTGCTGCCCTCAACCAGGCTGAAAACCCTGGACCTCAGTCCCTGGGAGGGGAGATACAGACTTGATGAAAGTTCTATAATATTTACTTTCCTGCCAAAGTAAGTATCATGCTAATGTCTACGACTAAACCTGTTCTCACTTTCAGGTGAATTCACCATTACCAAGCAAAGAAAGTTCTCCCAGCAACCAGCCTTCTAAGCTTATTAGTCCCAGAGGCTCAGAGCTTAAAGGATCTTGTCCCACTGTTTTCCTGTTTCAAGTCTCATCACATTCATTTTGAATAGAACAAGGTTAAGCCCAGCATTCCGCTCCCTCTACTGTCAAAGTCTTCTCTCTACCCAACTCAAACCTGTACTGTTCCCTTTGCTGTGGTTTTCCAACCCTGGCTGAGCATTACACTCACAAATACCCAGGTCCAACCCAAGACCCATGAAACAGAATCTCAGAGCATTAATGTGTGTTTTTTAAAGGCGCTCAGTGTGCCCATTAAATATTTAGTGAAGTCTCCCAGCGTCCTCTCCTTCCCAGAATGTATCCTCATCATCTTGGGGATCTTGAAACATCCGTGACCCCTCCTGAAAACTGCCGCTTGAGCGCTGTAAAAATCTTAAACGATTTCAGGGTTTCCTGGCCAAATGTCTCCAGCCGGTGTTAACTCAGACAGATCACAGCTGGATGCTCCTACTGGACAGCAGACTGGTTTTCCCTCTGGCCACTCTGCTAAAGGAGCTCCCTTATCCTGTGGACTGGCTCCCATCCTTTGTGCCCAGCAACCAGCCACAGCGCCCTGACCAGAGCAGGACGTGCTAGGATGGAGTCCTGTGACAAGGCTGGAGCTCGCTAAGCTGGGAAAGGAATCCAAAACAGCTCCATTTGAAAAGCTCCTTGGCCCCACGGCGTTCAGACCAGGTTTGCTTGCCAGCATCAGAGGCGATAAGAAACACCAGTCACCATCCTAAAACGAAAGGTGATTAAAACCCATCTTGTATCCAACCAGTTCAAAATGACCTAACTTTCTTCTTAGCTGCAGGAGCTGAACAGACACTGACCACACGTATTTTATCCCACGAGACCACCTCATGAGGAATAGCCGGGCACTAAGGCCCTACGTGGCATTTAGTAAATCGCATCCTGCACTCAGTTTGGAGGCTTGTAGCAGCAGGACCTGTCTTGGATGTTCATCTGCATCGTGGCTAAATATAGCCAGGCTGCCTGTCAGCAAAGCCCAAGGCAAACGGCTCCAGCCCTCACAACGGACCAGTGAAGCTGTCGCTGGAAACAGACAGGTGCATTTCTGAGTTCAAAGGGCAGACATTTAACTCAAACACTCTCAACGGGTGCTAGAAAGGTGGTTTCTGATCTGAATTTCTCATCCAAGTCCATCTGGCAAAACCCCTTCCATAAATCAAGATGTGAGATGATCTGGCAAAGCCCATCTGGTCTAACAGTACCTCACTTCTGGAACTGTCATGCATAAGGCTGGACAGAGAATGTCACTGTCTCAAACCTTGCAATTGGCACCTGAAGTGTGTGGGGGGTTTGGGGCAGATGTCTTGTGAGACTGAGCCCTTCACCTGTGGGATCTCAAGCTATCTCCAGGTAGACAGTGTCAGAATTCATTGTTTAGTGGTGTTGGAAAAAACACACCTTGGACTGTCACATCCATCACTTTCTCAGGCCTCAGCACAGATGAAGGGGGCCCCCGTGGAGAAGGCCCAGGAAGTGCCCAGGCAGAGGCAGGTCTCTAACTCCAGCAGTGTCAGCATCCAGCGCTCTGGGTCTCTACACCACACACTGGGTGAAATGCCTTCTCTGCCCCTGGAGGAACTCTCCTCCTCCTCACCCAGAACAAAGCCCTGTAGACCCATTTATACCAGCTACTCCAGGTTTCCTTGGGGAGTTGTCTAAATCAACTGCAGAGACCCCTTTATCAACTGCTTCACATATAGCACCAATGTTTGCACACAGGCAGGAAACCACTCGCCCAGCCAGCATGCAGAAACAGGCTGCTGGGAGGCCTGCGGCATTTCTTGAGCAATTTCATATTTCTTTCTACTAAAATGGAAGGAGGCAGAAGATCAGAGTTCAAGTCCCTGTTCTGCCACTCCCCTGGTGTGTGGCCACGAGCAAGGACCCCCGAGCCTCACTTTCCTCACCTGTGCACCGAGCTATCTCCTAATACACTGTCTGAAGAATCAACTGAGTGTCCTTGGAAACTGCAATGAACCATTTAAATGGAAGGAAGGGTTTTTACATTTTTCTCTTAGAGTGACATATCCCACGATCAGCAGTGACATATCCCACATCCTACGGTGCTTCCCCGAAAATAAGACCTCACCGGAAAATGAGCCCTAGCATGATATTTCAGGATGACATCCCCTGAACGTAAGCCCTAATGCTCTTCTGGAGCAAACCTTACCATAAGACCCGGTCTTATTTTCGGGGAAACATGGTACGTTCCCTCCAGGTACATCTGAGATGGTAGGGACGCTCAGCAGTGTCCGCACAAGTGGCCGATGTGATGACATTCCAGGCAGCCATCAGAGTGAAGATGCAATAGTCCCTTTGGCATCCACTCAGCCCTTCCAGCAGTCACCATGTCTGTGTCACCCTCACCACAGCCCTGGGACTCTTATCACCCATCTACACAATTCCATGCTGCAAGGACCGGAGGAAAGACATCTCACAAGTCTTGAGAGTAAGGCCCAAAATCACCTTTTCTGGATTGCTTGTTATACACTGCATCGCCATAAAACGCTCCCTGTGCATGTTGGGAGGGGGCCAGGAATGGACTTCCAACGGCCCCACCTCCCCTCCAGAACACCTGCCCCACAGATGGGGAGGGAGGCTCCTGTCCCAAATCCTGCCGCTCCTCTCATCCTCTGGGGCCCATCCCGTGTTTGCCCTTCCCCTGGGATACCTCGTTCATCTCCTCAGTGATTCCTAGGTAGTCCTCCTCCCGGCTCCCAAAGTGGAGGGCTGCGCCCGCTCTATTGCGGCTCCCCCACCAGAATGTGGCAGGCAAGGGACAGTGTCCAGCTCGCTTCTGCACCACAGAGCATGACACCAAGTAAGCTCCACGTCAAAGTTTGCTGAATGGCTACTGACTGAATGTTCTCTTTCCGTGTGTGTATGTGTCACGTTAACACATGTCATGGAACCACTAGGGCCCAGCAGAAAGTGCTGGGCTTTGGAACAAGACCAGGTTCTGAACGCCGGCTCTGTCCCTTACTTTACCTGTTACAAGGTTCCCGATGCCTCTGAGCCTCAGCGTCGTCATTTGTAAAATGGGTCTGCTCTCTGGCCAGCTTTACAGCAGCAATCAGACCAGGCTGTGAGAACAGCTGGGTGGGTGCAGGTTGGTGCCTGGGCTCTCAGAAGAAAGCTTTGCTATGTAAAATTACAACCCAGACCCCAGCTAGAAGCTGAGCAAAAGTGAAATCTACAGAGAGGGTTCCCAGGTGGCCTTCCCGTTTTGATATGGAAATGGAAACAGGAGGCCCCAACTGCTAAAAATAGGCGATGCCAAGAGACTTTGACCTTGCTTCAGGGCTGGGCAGGGCACTATGGAAACCAGGCCTGGCTCTTTGCAAGGAAGCTGGGATGGAAGCTGGTTTCGAAGAGAGCTGTGCCAAGAGCCCTGCTGCTGCCAGCCCTCTGATTTGCCTGTCAGGAGCTGGGTAGGGGTGTCAGGCCTTGCAGGAGCCTCAATTATGAAGTAATAAGCCAACGGCCATGTGGACCATCCCCTGCAGGCCCCCATCCATTCCCCCACTCTCCACACAAACACACCTACCACAATATCCAGTCACCTGCCACCAACCACACTGTACCAGGCCCTCAGGAAATCAATGATACTCCAGAAGCCCTTGCAGAGAACCCGCCCAAAGGGCTCTCATCTACACGGCTAAGGTTTCTCCCACAGGTAAGGTGGCCTTGCAGGTTCCAGCTGACCTCCTCAGCATGTCATCTCTGGGGACTGTGATTACTTCTGCTCCCCCCCTTCAGCCTGCCCCAGCTAGGAAGACGAGCCCCACACCCACGTCAGATTACAAATCCCCTTCTCCTCCCGTAACCCACGGAGCCCCTCAATTTCCCTGTGAAGTAGATGTCACCACCTCCACCGTCCGGTGAGGAAAATCAAGGCTTCAGAGGACAGTGGACTGAAAAGAACACTTAAACCTGAGACCGTAAAAACTGAGTTTGAGTCAAACTGTGCTGCTCACTGAATGACTCACCAAGGTCTGAGGCACTGGGCTCGCCCTGGAGAAGATGGACAATTGGACAGATGGCTCCTAAGGTCCCTTCTGGGGCTAAAGACTATGGTTCTCGGGTATGTGCCCTGTCACCGAGAGTCACCAAGAATCAGAAGTCCTGTCTTAGGGTCTAACCAGAAAGATTTTGTTTATGTGCACAAATAATGAACCCGCGGCCAAACGAGCAAGCTGCCACAGAAGGCAGAATAACCTCAGAGGTTTACACAGAGGAGGAAAAACGCTTTGAGCGCTCAGGATGTGCTGTGTGACAGAGTGTCACCTGAGACGGTCTTGAAGGATGGCCAGAAGTTGAAACGGGGTGAGAAAGCGTGTTCCGGGAAGGGAACCAGCATAAGCAAAGGCACAGAGGTTTAAGTGTAGGCATGACCAGAGCCCGGCCTGGAAGGAGCTCAGCTTAGAAACCTCAGGGATGAGCAGAAGGGTCCCAGGAGCCGCGGCTGCTGCACCCCTCCTGGGGCCTCAGAGGCAGGTGGATGAAGACACTGCACCTGCCTTTGTGCGGGAGGAAAGCACATCCCGTTCACAGTGCTGGATGCTGGAAGGGCTTCAGGGCCTGCAGCGCGTGAGCGTCTGCAGGTGTCTGACCTGGGAAGGATGCCTGGATCCTGCCATGAACATCCCTCCTGCCACACAGTGATAGGGCACGGGCAGGCGGGACAGCCTGGCAGCCACAGGAGCAGAGGCTCACAGCAAAATCCTTTGTGATGGAGTCACATCCCTGGCTTTCTGGGAACCTGAATGGCTGGAGAGGGCATGAGGACACGCCCACCACCAAGGCAACAGGCACTTGGCTGTCATGGCAGAAAGGACAGAGATCTTCTCTTTTCTAACTAGAAAAGACGTGTGGGGAAGAAGACACGCCTAGCTCCTCCTTTAGACTCTGAATCATTGAATGTTAGAACTGGAAAAGCTCTTGGGAGAACAGGTCCAAGAACCCCATTTTACAGAGGAGGAGACTGAGACCAGGGAAGAAAAGGTGGCCTATCTAAAGCCCACCAAATGAGTCAGAGGCAGAGCCTTCGGCAAGGTCCAGGGCTGACTCCTAGCCCAGGGACATGGATATTCTCAAGACAAAATGCCACATAAGTATTATACAGCTTAAGACACACAGGAGAAGGCAGATGGAGAAGCGTTTCACGGAAGAGGAGGGCCGACAAGTGTCAGATGCTGGGGACAGACTGGAGAACTCTAAATTTGGCACTCGGGAAGCAACTGGAAATGGGACCATGGATGCAGGTGTAGGGAGTAAATGCTGGAGAAAGGCATATGCCCTTAAGACAAAATCGGTGAGAAGGACTGTTTTGTCTTAAGGGAATGAAAACAAGGAGTGTTAGCTAAATGACCCGGGTCTTCTCAGCAGGAGACAAGGCCAACTGACAGAAGAGAGTTTTGGTGGGGACTGGACTACACGTCTGTGGTCAAGATTCAGAAGGGGAACCGTGGGACGCTTACAAGTCCATCAGGGGCTAACAAGGCTCCAAGAGCAGTGTGGAGACTTGGACTTTGTCGAACCTGTGATCTGTGCTCGTGCCACAGATACAGCCTGTGACTCTCCAGCAATGCTTGGCAGCCTGGGAGAAGCAGCAGAGGAAACAGATGGGCCTGAGTGTCAAGGGGAGGCCAGGGGACAGTCAGGGGGGCAGGAGAATCAAAGGACAAGTGAGAACACAGTGAGATGGGAGGCTTTGCCAGGTCCGGAGGAAGGCAAGGGCAGGAGGGGGCTGGAGGAGGGGGAGAATAAGGCAGGAGGGGATGGTTAAGGGCCAAGGCCAGATGTAGAGGGACTGGAAAGATGGAATCATGGGACGTTATCCTGGAATGGGGAGTAACAGAAGTCTGGATCTTGGAGTGACTTGGGGGTGACAAGACCCAAAGTGAATCTGGCTGAGGTTTGATCAGGTGAAGCTTCCATGAGAGGAAACAGTGTCCGGAATATTTTTAAGAATCAGCAACTTAAACTCTGAGGTTGCCAGAGGCCTTGAGTGCTAAGGTCAGAGGGCAGCGTACTGGGGGCCCCCACCTCAAAGGAAGCAGCATTGGACAGGAAGGTGAAAAGAGAAGAGCTGGGCTGCCCCTCCCCAGGGCCCCGGTGAAGTAAGAGTCCACAGCTGGGAAATGGAGACGGGATCAGGACCAGTAACTCAAGGAAGTGGCTGGTGTGTTCACACAACAGTGGGGGTGGGGGTTGTGAGGGGAGGGGCTGTCAGCAGACAGGAAGGCCTGAAGGTGCAGAGGGGGCATCCGGAAGGGGGGGCGCCCAGGAGGCATTGTAATCAGGATGGTCCCCGGTATCATCTGCAGACTCAGCATCAAACCAACACTCTCAGGCAGACCCAACCCCAGGCATCGATGTGGAGCATCTCCACTTCCCAGCTGTCACATGGGGCCCTGGGAAGTAGCTCAAATGTGCCTTCCAGGTAGAAAGGCTTTGAGCCCCGCATGAGGAGCGCCAGGTCTCCAGCTCAACCACGTCCTGTCCAGGAACCCACCCTTTCACACACTGTCTAAAATGGCACCACCTCTTACTCTGTCTTTCCCTTTACTCTGCTTTATCTTCCTTCACACTTAGTACTACCTGTCATAGATGTGCTCACTGCTTTATCCACAGCGCTTAGAACGGGACCTGGGGCATAAGACGCACTCAATCAATATGTTTAGATTGTTCAATAAATTACCTGTGAAACCCAAAGCTGGACCTGGTTGGGGAGGGAAACTCTGAAGTCCTTCCTACTTTCTAAATGAGTGATTCTGAGCTGCGTTGAGGTCACTCACGCTCGCACCTCCACTGTGAGCTGCTCTGTCTCAGGCAAAGCAAAGGAAGTCTTGGCTGACCTAAGACAGCCTTCTGGAACCTGCGAGATGGTTCTCGACCACTGCCAAAGACCTGCTCCCACTGCCCCCCTCACCCCACCCCCACGCCAAGCCTAGCTGGGATTCGGCAGTGTTCACAGCCCCCGCTCTCCACACCCAGCAAGACTTCACGAGAAGATGGTGGTGCAGCCTCTTTTGCTGGTGAAAAATAAAAGCATCTCCACTGAACGCATTTCTATAATGATGTCTACCTACTCTAGAAACATGCCCATCTTGCACCCCTACGCTTGGAAATGCTTCCTTAATGCATCCCCCAGGTGCCAAAATGTTCTTTGTCTCTTCCTCTCCCGGTTGTTGGTCCCCGGGTGGGGTGGGAGGGGGGTGGGGGGCATCGTGGATGCGCTTCACACGGGCACCATCCCCACCATCCCAACGCCCGTGACAGCAACAATGTCACAATTTTACTCCTATGCTTCTCTACCAATTTCTAGCAGCTGTGGATCTGCAGTAGCATGAAACACCAATCTGTCCTGAAATGAATCAGAAGAATACATACCGCAACCTGGGCCGAGTCAAGGAACTGGAGGCCAAAGTAATCTGTCTCCACAAGGTCCAAGTGGTACACGATCTGATCAAACAAATCCTGGCCTTTGGCATGTTTCTGGAAGGCAATTGGGTAGATGAAAATTTAGGATGTGACAGCTAGATAAGAAACAAAACATTAAAAAATAAAAAACATCACTTTTCTCTGCATATTGCATATATGTATGTGTCACAGTACACAACATTTTAAAAATTTAATAAGCTTTAATACCAGGGGTGCCAAAAAAATGTATACACAGGACTTGTATTCATCTTTTGTTATCGGTATATATTATTACAATTTTAATACAGTTTTTTCCTTTCTTAAAATGTGTGTACATTTTTTTGGCACCCCTCTGTATAATACAAATTCATGGTTAAATCTAAGTGTTCCCAATGACAAAAGAAACACTGAACAACAATGTCACGGGATGATGTAGGAACCAGTGCTTTATGATGAAAACTGGTAAATAAGGGGGAAAATCGGGCATTGGTCCTGCCTTTAGCTGTGGCTCTAGGTATCAAAGAGCAGATGGCAGCATATACAAAAATTAACTCAACATGGATCAAAGGCCTATGTAAGAGCTGAAAAGTATGAAACTCTCAGGATAAAACATAGGCACAAATTTTCACAATCTTGGATCAGGCAATGGTTGCTTAGATATCACAACAAAAGCACAAGCAACAAAAGAAAAAATAAACTGGACATCATCAAAATGTAACTTTTGTACTTCAAAGGACACCAAGACGACAAGAAAGTACAAAGATAACCCAGGATGGGAGAAAATTTTTGCAAGTCAAATATCTGATAAGGGACTTCTATCTAGAATATATAAAGAACTATTAAAACTCAGTAATAAAAAGGCAAACATTCAATTAAAAATGAGCAAGAGAGACAGATAAATCGACCGATGGATCTCCATAGCCCAAGGAGCACACGAAAAGACGTTCAACATCATGACTCTTTAGGGAAAATGCAAACCAAAGCCACAGATGGATACCATGTCATACCCGTTACATGGCTATAATAAAAAAGACAGATAATAACAAACGTTGGAGAAACTGGAACCCTCATAAACTGCTGATGGGAATGTAAAATCGTGCAGCCACTTTGGGAAACAGTCTTAACAGTTTCTCCAATGGTTAAACATAGTTACCATTTGACCCAGCAATTCCGCTCCTAGAGATACTCGTATATTCAAGAAACACGAAGGCATTATGTTCACACAGAAACTTACACAAAAATATTCTTAGCAGCATTATCCATAATAGCCCCCAAATGGAAGCAACCCAAATGTCTATCAATTGATGAACGGATAAACAAACTGTAGTTTTATCCATAAACTAGAATATTATTTGGCCATAAAAAGAAATGAAATTCTGACACATGCGACAACATGGCTCGACCTTGAAAGCGTTACACTAAGTGAAAGAAACCCATTACAAAAGAGCACATATTGTATGAAATGCCCAGAACAGGTCAATCTAGAGACAGAAATTAAAAGTAGTGGTTGGTTAGGGCTGTGGGGTTTGTGTGGTGGCAGCTAAAGTGAGCAGGGGTTTTTTTGGGGGGGGTGGGGGTGGGGGGGTGGGGCTTAATGAAATGGTCTAAAATTGATCCTAGGGATAGATGCACAACTCTATGAATATACTAAACGCTACTGGACCACACACTTCCGAGAGATGAACTGGATGAAATGTGAATTTCAACAAAGCTATTAAAAATAGCAGAGGGGCAGTTTTTCTCTGTAGTAGCATTCCAACAAGTAAATGAAAAGGAATAACAGAATTGCAATATCACAATTTCGCAACTTTCCTGAATGGCAAGCTCTAGGAACTGGGCAGCAGTGGCTACCAGCATTCTAGTAGGAGACAATCAGCCATCACGTGCTTCCTGAGGAAGAACAGCACCCCCAAGACCCGCTCTGGCTCCCCATGCCTCTCTCTCCACAGGGGAAAAAGAAATCAAGCCTGGGACTGATTCAAGCACTAGATCCAACCTCCAACTGCAGAAAATTCAGAAGGATGTTCTAAACTACCTGGGGCTGCAATCAGCAAGATCAAACCTGTGGGAAATTCTAGAACGTCTTAGGACAAACGACCCAGTTTCTTTAACAGAATACGGACAAGAGAAGAGATGGAGAGGATACCTACAGATTTTAAAAAGAGAAAAAAGACATTTTTTCTTTTCCAAAGGCAAAACTAAACTGCAATGTTCAAAGATGCCCACATGGGTGATAAAACTCGGAAAGAGAGTAAAGTGATCACAATAGTCAGGAGAGTTGTTGCTCTTGGGGCTGGGAGGGTATATGACCTGGAGGGGGCATGGGGAGGGTGTGTGATGGGAGGGGGCACGGGGAGGGTATATGACCTGGAGGGGGCACGGGGCGGGTGTGTGATGGGAGGGGGCACGGGAGGGTATATGACCTGGAGGGGGCATGGGAGGGTGTGTGATGGGAGGGGGCACGGGGAGGGTATATGACCTGGAGGGGGCACGGGGCGGGTGTGTGATGGGAGGGGGCACGGGGAGGGTATATGACCTGGAGGGGGCATGGGGTGTACTTCAGGCTGGCGGGCAGTGTTCCAGCTCTCGACCTGGGTGGTAGTACAGGGCGTCTGCCTTCCAGTAATTCATTACACTGTACCTTTGTTTTATCTGTACATCTGTATTTGTGTTACACAAAACAACAATAACAAAAAGTAAAAACAAATACCAAAACTAAGTCACTGGATTTCAGCCTCTTTCCTTTAGACGCTTTTTCCTTCTGGAAATACTCCTCTGAAGGCTCCATTTGACATAAGCCGATGGCTGGATATGCAATGACATTCTCTACAGCGTTCTCAGAGAAACAAGACGGGCGGGTGGGCAAAAAGAAGAAACAACCGAATGCCAACCTCAAGGACACAGAACTGGGGCCACCCAAACTCCAGCACACTCTCCAGCCATTATAAACAATCGTTACGAAGCTGAGCTAGACATAAGGCAAATTCTTATGACACTAAAGAGACGACAGAGGAAGAAGAAGCAGTGATTCCAACCACATAAAAATATGTGTGCGGTTATGTGGATTGCTTGATAAAAACAGGAAATTTGCACAAACTGAAATGGCTGTATTAGGATGGAGAAACTATGGATGGTTTTCTTCCCAAGTTTTCTTTAACACTGATCTTTTGGAAGTTTGTTAGACAGCAAATACAATTTTTTAAAAATCCCCATCCTGGCACCCTTCCTCCTTGCCCATAACAATCCATCTTCTGGATTTACTTTTTCCTATTACGATCCAGCGCTATTGGCCCCGTGTAACACTTATTATCATGGTGCCAATGATTCATTAGCAGGTTTCCTACTGGGACAGAACTAGTTAGTGTAAAGCTTGAGCAGCAGGATGTGGCAGGAAGAATTGGGCTGGGAGGGAGCTAGAGAGTGGCGCTCTAGTCCCAGATGTGTCACTATTGTGACCTGAAACAATTCATAATTTCCCCAAATCCATATGGCCATCCTGGGCCTCTCCTGCAGCTGCACATAAGACATCGTGCCCTGAATATACAGGGCGACGAAAACGCAACTGGCCCTATATCCAACCTGCTCCCCACCTGGGTCTCCCTGTTTTGGTTCAGGGCTCACCATCCAGGTGTGTAATTTTAACACAGAGTAGGAACTGTAAAAACACACTTCTGCACATGGCAAATGAGGGAGGGTAGCTCAAGTTTCTGTCTAGGTCATTCCAAGTCTGACTTTTCTGATGTCTTTCTAAAATGGCTCTTAATTTAGAAGGAGCTCATGATGGAGGTTGGGAAAAGAACCTTTCTAGGGGTGGTAAGACCCTTCTGCCAAGCTGGATTAGCTCCTGTATTGGCAGACCCTCAGCTGGACTCTGAGGTAGCAGACAGAGGGTCTGGGAGACAGGAAATACCATTTTTCCTCACCTATAAGCACTTTCCCCAATTACCTCCACCCACCAAGTATGCTCTCTGCTCTCTTCTGCTGGAAGGGAGAATTCCCAGTGGCCCTGCCCAGCTCTAAAAAGCATCTGATAAAATGATGAGGGCTGGCATCGAGGGGTGCTCAAAGCAGAGGTCCCAGTGGGTTAAGGGCAGGCTGAAGAGAGGAGGGTCAAGGCCACAGCACTTGAACCCACCATCTCCCACTCCTCCCACCCTGCAGAGTGGCCACTTAAAATTGAGAAGGCTCTAGATAACCCACCTGCTCTGCCACCCAGGACATTGCATCTGGGGCAGCCCCTAGCAGCCCACAAACTGTCAGTTCAGGTTTAGCCCAAACACCTCCTCCTTTGGCAGCCTCCCCAACTCTCCCCCTCCCCCAGGGCAGTAAGTGCCCCTCCTCTGTGTTCCCACAGCGGGTGCATGCCTTTATCACACACACCTGCCTCACACTGCATCACAGCTGCCCAAGCTCCTGTCTTACTCTGACCTCAGACTGGGCACTCCCTGCGGGCAGGTCTAGCTGTGTTCAGCTGAGCACCACCTCTCCTTCCTCCATCCCCAAAGCACAGTGTCTGGCTGACACCCATAGCAGGCACTCCATAAATGTGTTTGCTCTGGATGGGCCATGAACAGACAAACAGACCGATATTTCACCAGCGACAGGCCTAAAACTCAGAAGATACTCATTAAAATCTTTTCAAATTAAGTATTGCAGGAACAAGCGCCTAGGGAACCATGCTGCACTTCCAAGGCCATTTACCTAAACACTATTTTGTGGCTATTATGTGAAGTGCTGTCTAGTGGTCACAATAGGAGATCCATTAATGTGACAAGACTGGAAGCCATTCCTTGCGGCCTCACTGTTAACTAGGTCTCCTCTTCTGCGACGAATCCACTCATTCAACAAATATTTACCAACGGCTCATCAAATGCCAGCCATTGTTCTAGGCTTTGGCCTCCACTGGGGTCACAACGTCTGCAAGAGAGCAGCTACAGGAAGCCTTCCCCAAAGAAGTCCTTCCCCCGGGAGCAAAGTCATCCAAACCACAGGTGGCAATGCCACTTAGCTCCCTGCCTTCCGAAGCAGAATACACTGAAGGTGAAACCTCACTAAGTCCAAATCACCATTCTGGCATCCTGCGATGCTCCATCTACCTTAAGACATGCTGTCCCCAAACACAGCAGGGCAGAGTGTGCCACCCTGAAGTCTTGTACCCACCTTGCCCAGTTCTGCTTCCTCCCATCTCAACACATCACTTTTCACAAGGACCAACAACCAGTGGTTTTGAGTCAGCACGTCTCTCGGAAGCAACTCCTTCTGATCTGCCAACAGCTAAAAATAACCGAGCCCATTAACATCACGTGTAAACTAAGAGTCGAGAGTTGCCAACGAAAGACTGGGTCAGGCAGGCAGCCAGCCGGGAAAGGTATGGACACTGTGATATCTTCGCTGGCCAGTCCGAGGTTTTCAGCCAGCCTCCTGATAAGGAAGACGGACGGACAGCTGACGTCTTCACTGTCCCAGCAATAAATTCTCTCTCCTGACCCTTTTAGATAAGAGGCCGCTGGCACTGCCTTATTGCAACCTGACCCAAGTGCAATGTAACAGGTCGACTGTGGTCCCCGAAGCACAAAGAAAACAAGCCAATCCATCCCAATCTCATTAGTCTCCAATAGCAATTAAGACATCAGGCATCGCAGGAAAGGCTGAAAGGAGGGAAGAAGCTGTGTGACTGTTCCAGTCCCGTGGATACATCCTAGTTGTGAATGAAAACGGAAAGCATGACATCTGGGCAGCAAAAGGACTTCAAGAGCCATCTCCTTGCAAGCACCTGAGACTCTCCTGGGTCCCCCTGCTCCCCACCCATCAGATGACACGTCCCTGCACCCGTCTTCAGAAAGGCTCTCCCTTCCATCTCTACCATGGCTCAGGCCACATCACCCCATACGGACCCAGCAACACCCCTAGTGTCTCACTCCGACACCCATCCTCCCCGTTGGCCAGAATGGTCTTCACACCACACAGCCCTCATCTCAGTCACTTTTCTACACAAGAACACCCACCACAGGATGAAGTGCAGGCTGCTCAGCGCGGTGTCAGGGACTCCGCACCATCAGTACTGCCCAACCCGAGTCCCGTCTCATCTCCTCCAGGCCCCACACGGACCCTGGCTCATCACAGGCTGGATCCTGCTCCCCAGCTCCACCGCACACACCATCGTACCCAGCAGGGCCCACCCCGAGGGCTTGGCTTGTGTCGTTCCTCTGCCTGGGTGCCCTCCTCCTCCATCCTCATTCCTATCCCTGCCTGCAGCAAGCCAGTCCCCAAGGCCCCTTTCAAGTAACAATCGTTCATTATTAAACTTCTTGTTGGCAGCACCGCATCACATTCATCTTTACTCCGGTACCACCTGATATTCTGAAGTTCAATACACATAACGGCTGATGTGGATTAAGGAGGATCCTCCGTTCCCATCCCACAACAGTCTTCAAATGACCCACTTTTAAGAAGTCTGGTCTTCCTGGTCCATCTCCGCCGGGAATTCTCCAGAGAAAGCTGGGACCTGAGCACAACACCCTGACGCCATGTCTCCTTTGGATCCCTGTCGGTTCTCACGCAGACTAGATCCCTGGTGTCTGGGAAACCACACCACCCAATGGCCTATCCTTACGGCTCACGAACATGCTGTGCCTGACACACAAAATATTATGGGGTTCTGGATGTTGATATATGGGTTAAAAAAAAATAACCAAAATAATTGTGGTGAGGGTTTCTGAACCTAAATGCAGGCTTTGACATTTGTTCCAATTAAATTTCATCTAATTAAATTGGCCCATGATTTATCCTGTTAAAAACACGAGTCCCAGGCTGCTATCCCAGAGATCAGTTATCGATCCCAGTTTTACAAGATGTGGGAAATTTGATACACAGGAGGGAATGGGAGATGGTGATGGGGGCTGGTATCTTTCCTTGGTTCTACAGTCCGGAAGCCACCCACCTGACGGTGACTTCAACCGGTTATGAACATACACAGTTGTCACACGTGGGTGATGCCCTGGGGCTCTTAGAGGCAAAAATGTTGGGTTGGGAACTCAGTTCTACCTCTTTTCTAGCAATATGACCGTGACCTTAAGCACCCCTTCAAGTCTCAATTTCTTCACATGAAAAATGGGGTACTCTCATCTGCCCTGTCAACCTTGCAAAGCCACTGAATTAATAATAATAATAATAATAAAAAAGCTAGAGAGCAAATGAGCACACATTGTAAACAACAGTGTCCGTGTGGGGACAGAGCCAGGAGTGTAGTTTCCAGGCTCTCGGCCTCACGTGGAAAGGGGCTGGCTCAGGTAGTAAATGGCCATCAACTGTGATCGAATGGCCATCAACTGTGGCTAGTTGGCCGTCAGCTGTACCCAGTGAGCCACTGGTCACTAATATAACTGCCGTGGCTACACTAGCAGCAAATGGGGCTAGCAAGAAGATGGTGGCTGGGCTGGCAAATGCGGATTGCAGTTAGGACGGCGGACAGTGTGGTTCCTGCTTCCTGTGTCTCCAACCCAGCCTCCAGTGAGCGTATAGTAGTATGACTCCCCTATCTATGGCTCCGTGGGTGTTCCTTTTTGGCCTCACCATATCCTGCGTTCTTATGTGGGGAACGGGAGCAGAGACCCCGCAGGGCGCCCCGCACGACAGTCCTATACACACACAGGAATTATTATTACTTTCATCCAAACCTGATTTCTCTCACTTGTCCACAGGAATAACACAATGTGGTTTTTACCAACTGCTTCACAAAAGTCGAGGTACAGGAATTCCACGATCAAAGCAGCCTAGTAATACCCTTTAAAGAAAAACTGAAGCTAGTGTAGTGCAGGGATTTTGTAAACACACGTTCGTCCCCGGAGATCAATTCCTTCCTTTCCAAATCCTTAACAACCCTAGTTTAAATAATGTCAGAACTCACCTGGGATCATTAGTTGGTTTCCTGATCAGCAGTTCCCAGAAGGCACCTGCCTTACAGCCTGTTTCCACGGTTTCTAGGAAGTGCTAATTTCATGGTTAGTTACCAGCTCCCTGCCCCCAAACCCTCACAGCTCAGTACCTGGCTAGTTTTCTGAGCCATAGTAGGAAACTAGCTCTCTATTATATACACACACAGTGCACAGTGGCCCTGGGGGGGGGGGTCTCTGTCCCCACTGCTATTGCTACTCAGTCACCATAAACAAATATAAACTGTTTAGTCCAGGACGTCATAAACATACATATCTGAAATTACCAAATAAAGTTACCTTGAAATTTCATGAGTGAGAAGTAACAGTAGTCCCCCCTTAGTTATGGTTTCACTTTCCGTGGTTTCAGTGACCCACGGTCAATTGCTATCTGAAAATATGAAATGGAAAATTCCAGAAATAATTTGTAAGTTTTAAATTGTGTGCTGTTCTGCATATCATGTTAAAATCTCAAGTGGTCCAGCTCCATCCTGCCCGGGACATGACTCATTCCTTGGTCCAGCGTCTCCACACTGCAGTCACTCCCTGCCTGTTAGTAGCCGTCTCGGTTATTAGATCAACTATTGCAGTATCGCAGCGCTTGTGTTTAAATAACCCCTATTTTACTTCATAATGGCCCCAAAGCACAAGAGTAGTGATACTGGCAATTCAGAGATGCCAAAGAGAAGCCCTAAAGTGCTTCCTTTAAGTTGAAAAGGTGAAAGGTCTTAACTTCATAAGGAAAGTAAAACAAATCACATGTTGTGGTTGCCAACATTTATATAGTAAGAATAACTCTTCTACCCATGAAATTCTGAAGAAAAAAGAAATTCATGCTAGTTTGGCTGTCGCACCTCAAACTGCAAAAGTTACAGCCTTAGTGCATGATAAGTGCTTAGTTAAGATGGAAAAGGCATTAAATTTGAGTGGCGAACATGAACAGAAAATGTGTTCTGACTGTCGGCAACGTGTGGCGCCACAAAGCATTGAATCTATAGAGACTTCAGCAAGGGGTCCCCTGAAAGGAGTGACCGCATTCACATAACTTTTATTACAGTATATTGCGATCATATAATTGCTCTAGTTTATTATTAGCCATTTACTGTTCATCTCTTACGGTGCCTCACTTATAAATTAAACTTTATGATAGGAATGCATGTATAGGAAAAAATGTAGTAATACATATATAGGGTTCAGTACTATTTTTGGTTTCATGCATCCACTGCGAGTCTTGGAGTGTATCCCTGGGGGGGGGGACGGGACTACTGCACCATCTCAGCCATCAGCAAGATTTCGTGCCTCAAAACTGGAATGTAGTGATGATGCACAGACCCTGGAGAGGTACCCATAATCTGCCAGATCTAAGGCTGTCCAGTTCATAAATCCCACCCCACAGCTGAAGAGCGTCAATGTTTACCAAGGTTCCGTGAGCCCATTTCACAGAGCAGTAGACTTGGCTTCAAAGAAGTTATGTGACCAAGTTTATACTGCTTATAAGTGGCAGAACAAGAGTCAGGACCCAGCCTTCCCGATTCTCGGGACAGAGTTCTTTCCACCTCATCACACCACTTCTCTAGTCAACTCATTTGCCTCTTTGGCTCCAAGCGCATGCAGTGTGTCCTGCAAACAAGAAATATTTCTTACGCCCAACTCAACACACAGATACTGAGCACCTACGTCATGAATGGTCTGAGCTACAGCTGGGCTACAGGGCCGCGTGGTCTACCAGAAACAGACTTCCCGGTGGGGTGGCAATCCCCGTTTTGTTTGAAGGGTAGGAAAGGTGCGGCAGAATGGAAAGCCAATTTGCTCACAAACTACCACAGAAGCCAAGACACTGTAGCAAGGGACATAGACAGTCTGGGCGGCTCCTGGAAATTCAATTCTGGTCAAACAGAGCACATGTTATTAATTTCCTGATTTGCCTGGCAAACAATCTCTTGGCAATCAGAGGAAGCAACCAAAACAACTGCCCTTAATTTTGATCAACAAAGAACAATCTTAGAGGCAAGTGACTGTCTTCTTGTTGTGTGAGCCAGTGAAAGGAGGCACCTGGTGGTCAGCTCTCCCGACAAGCAGGGTTCTCCGCCCACCATGGGCGCGGGTGCCCAGTGGGTCACAGGAGGTCGGGGCAGGCAGAGTTGCGGTTTCACCATTTTACCACAGGACACAGCCACACTGCCTTCAACTAACGGAGAGATCGCTTTAAAACACTGAGACTCTGTGTTGCATTATTTACTCTTGGTCAACCTCTGTCCCTGCCTGATAAACCGTCTGTGGGCCAAGCTGTAGGTAAGTTACATATCAGCAGAGGTTCAAAGCTCTCATTTGATCCTTTACCAGCACCGCCCTCACAGGGCTGCTGGGAGAATTAAATGACCCCACTGGCCATGATCCTACGAACCTTCTTTCAATCAACGTGGCATACCTAACATCTCCTAGTGACCTCCATTTCTGTACGTCTGTAGCTCCTTCCAAGCACGCTTAACACAAAGGATTCAACAATTACAGGGAGTTTCCCATTTATTCCTCAAGATGCTGAATGAAGTCCAGACACCACACAGTACTTGATCCCAGATGCCCTGAAAACTGGTTTCACCCAACGCTTCAAATGTTCTGCCTCCCACTCTCAACAGGAAACATCAAAGTAGCACAAGCTGGTCACTCCTCAATCTTTTGGTGATACTGGTATCAGGCACATGTTTATATATTATCCCTAGTGGCAGGGACATTAACCAACTATCTGACAACTCCCTAACACAAAAGTCCACTGGACATATCCCTTCGAGCTCTGGATTGGGAGCCCTTCATGGCACCTTTATTATGACGCAAGGTGAATCACATAACCTGTCATACTGCTCTCGGCCCAAATGCGTCCACTCAAAATCCCTCATGAATGAGAACGAGGAGCAGGAGGCTGCCCTGAATGACCTCTGAAGGCAAGTGCTTCCTACCCCAGTGGCCTCCTTCCTACACATCAAGACAGGTAAGTACATGGGGAGTGACAGGTCCCAGGTGGCAAGCACCTAAGGTGTTAGTTTAGTGTTATTCTTTGGAAACTGTGGTGCTTACAAACAGGGCTGCAAGGTCTCTGCACTTTTCCCTGGAATCTGGAAGCACACGGCACTGCTTCAACCCAACAGAATATGGTGTGAATAATGTTTTGTGATTTTTAAGGCAAAGTAACAGTTCTCTTGGGATGCTTGCTCTGGAGGTAGAGCCAGCCACCATGTAAAAGGTCCAACTCCCCCGAGACTGCCGTGCTGGAGATGCCACGAGCAGATGTTTCAGTCAACCATGCCAGCGGAGCCCCAACTTCTAGTCGTCACTGCCAAGGTGCCTGACGTGTGCTACGCCATCTTGGACTCTCCACACCAGCCCAGCTTCCAAATGGGTGACCTTGGTCAACGCCAGGAGGAGCAGAAGAATCTCCCAGCTGAGTCCCACCCAAATTCTTCACCACCAGAATCCAGGAGCTATGGACAACAGATAACGAGAATGGAAAGCATACATATACACATACAGATACAGCAGATGTGTATGCCATGCGTGTCTATACATAAAAGTGTCTCATAATCTTAAAAAATGTTTCTGAGGAAATCCCCACATTGCGATACTAACTTCGGTATCACCTGTTTGGAGATAAGAAAACACAATAATAAACCTACGAATTCTCAAAAAACAAAACAAAACAGGATAAACAAAAAGACATTAAAATCGATGGTTGGGCTATCTGAGGCTGCCATACTCTGCATTCACTAACCACATATTAAGAATTCAATAAACTTGGCTGAAAAGAGGGGAGGAGATTGTTACGGAGTAAGAGTCTGAAGAAACATTATTTACCAAACGCAAGGTATGGTCAGGAGTTGGCTCCTGATTCAAACCAACCAACCATGAAAAGGTTTCTGAGATGAATGGGGAAAACGGAACAACGACTTGATATTAGATGACATTGTTCATTTGTTCAGTATAACAATAGTATTATCTCATGCTCTCTCTCTCTCTCTCTCTCTCTCTCTCTCTCACACACACACACACACACACACACACAGTGTGTATATTTACATGTAAGAGATACCCACTTAAGTATTAAGAGCTTAAATGACAAGCTGTCCGGTAGTTGCTTTAAAACACTCCAGAAAAATAATAATAAATGGGTGTTATATACATGACCCTGTTTCAGCATACTGTTCTCTCTACTCTGTGTATTGGAAGATTGCCAAAGTAAAAGCTTAAGGGAAACCTCACAAACTGCAAAAGAGTGGAGGGTTGGATGATGTCAGCAGCGTCGGGCCTGACTGAGCCTTGCCTTCGAGAATCCAAGCCACTGGTTGGGAAGAGAAGGCTATGTCCACGGTGAAGGTGAAAGTGCAGTGGGATGCAAAAGGGGAAAACAACTCCCATCCATTGACAATTAATATTCTTTCAAGTCACTAAAACAACATACAATAAGCAGACCTCTGTCGGGATCCAACTCAGCACCTTACGTCACTCACATTTCATCCCAACCCGTCCGTGGTGCAGCTTATAAAGGGGCTGCACTGCTGTACCTTTGCACCCAATTTCACAGACACAAATAACACACTTTTATAGCGAGAAAGAATGTAAACTAGGAAACCTAAATTTGTTTAAGTTTTGGGTACTCAAGTTAACATTCTACCTCTCTAATTTCATGGAAACAACAACTTTCATCCCGGAGAATATTTCTGAACCTTGAACTAAAGCACCATCATCTGTTACCCAGCAGAGTAAAAAACATTTGCTATGGAACAAGACAAGCTCCTCGGCGGACATGCTCAGATAGCCCCAGTGACCAGGATTTGGTTCGGAGCCCAACTCCACAACCAAGTTATCAAGGAAGAACGCAGGGAAGTTCTAAAAATCAGCAGATTCAAGTGGCTCATTTTACAGCTGGGTAAAACGATGCCAACGGCAAGTCCCATTGCCAGGAAGCCACTGCAAAGCCAGGAATAGAACAAGATCCTCATGACCCTGAGACCAATAAATTTTCTTTCTTAGGATTATCTCAAGATGACTGCATTATGGATGTCACCTGAATAGGCAAGGAAACGGCAAGCCTAGAATTTCTGTTTCTGAAAGATTAAGAACCAAATACGCAACACCAAAAAAACAAACAAACAAACAAAAAAACCCACCACCCAGAAATCTCAGTGTTGAAAACTCCTTGACTGTGAAAAGTACTTAGTTTGGGGAAGAATTTTTGGCTTTTTACATAGTGCACCAGGCGAAGAAAAAAAACACAACCCACCCCAAACCATTGGAGAAAGGAAAAAGAAAATGAAACAAATTTGTGCCTGACTAAACAGTAACATGCAATTAAAATGATGGATGTCTTGGTGCCAGAGGTTGAGTTTGAAAAAAGCTGCTGGAATAAGGGCAGCCCTGAAAATAAATTGCCAAATTACTTTTTGCAGCCAGATTTCAGATTCCCCCCCTGTGCAATTCTGAAAGCAAGTAACTCCACATAAATATGCAACAAATTCCCAGGAAACCCAGCCAAAAGGCGGGAAGAAAAAGAACTAAGTTTTGGGTGGACCACGGCCCCCACCCATCCTGCATCTTAGGAATGTGACTGTATTTGCAAAGGAAGGCAGCTCAGCGCTGCCTCTCACACACGAAGCTTCTATAACTACCCTTCCCGTAAGGACTACCCTTTCTCTATGGAGCCCTTTAGAGCTCTGAAAGCACAGTCTGGATGCCACAACACACCCTGTGAGGCGGTGGCTGAAGGCAAGGGCTCTCGGGGGTCTGGGGGTCTGAGTCCCAGCTCTATTACTCAGCTCAGGTGGAGTTTGGTGTCAGGAAATGTCTTACCTGGTAAGAATGCTTGAGGACGAAACGAAGGATTTAGTGGGGCTTGGCCCCACGGTTCACCCACAGGGCACGGCCTGTGATGGAGGTGGCCTCATTTTAGGCAGCAAGCTCATACACCGAAAAAGAGGAGCTTTATAGGGGTTAAAAGACGGGAGCGATGGTGTCCCCACCAAAATTCCTAAGTTGAAGCCCTAACCCCCAGTGCCTCAGAATGTGGCTGGAGTTGGAGACAGAGCCTTTGAAGAGGTAATGAAGTTAAAATGAGCTAATTAAGGTGGGCCCTAATTCTGACTGTCCTCATAAAGAGAGAGAATGGGTCAGAGGCAGAGACCTCAGGAATGCCAAGAGGGAAATGACCCTGTGACCCTGTGAAGACACAGCGAGAGGGCGGCCATCTACAAGCCAATGAGAGAAGTCTCCGAGGGAGCCAATGTTGCCAGCACCTTGATGTCCGCGTTCCAGCCTCCGGACTGAGACATAAATTTCTGTTGTTGAAAGCACCTAGTCTGCAGTCTTTCGTTATGGCAGCCCAAGCAGACCAACACAGGGAGGAACACACCTTCAGGCGAGGACCAGGTCTGAATCTGGGCTCCTCCATTCCCTCACAACCATCATGATCCCAGCTAAGCCCCTTCACCTTTCGGGACACGTTTCCTGCCTATAAAATGGAGATAACACAGCACCCTTCCACCGAGCAATGGTGAGGGTGAGCTGACAACATTGCGCAGAGGGCCCCACCCCACATGGTCAGCACTGGCTACCATCAGAGCCAGGGCTGTGCCACAACCCCGGACTCGAAGCTCCAAGAACTTTCCAGCACATTCCTCTGGAGATCCAGAGCCTTTGCTGGGTGGCCGGCGGCCTACAGACACTTTGCATGGTGCTCCCGGGACGGACTTATGGTGGGACCTGTTCCCAACAGGACGCTGCTTGAACCACAGTGCAGTCTTGGAGCCCAAGTTCCTGGGGTGCCACCCATGGCTGGTGTTCCTCACGTATGGACAATGAACCCAGCTGGCAGATTCGCCTGCATTTTAGCACTTTTACTGATCACATCAACGACTAAGGCACAGAATTCTAGGGCTATTTACTTGGCTCTGTGTGTCTATGAGATTTCAAAATGCTTAATGACGGGAAAATCACCTAAAACCTCTAACCATGTCTATGGTGAGCTTGGCAGTTAGGCTCATCCCACTAACTGAGGCACCACCACCCATTCACTGAGGCTGGGTATACAAATAAAGTTGTCTTTTTATGCCTGGCCTTTGACTTTCTTCTCTTTCCTTCTTTCTTTTTTTTTTTTTTTTTTTGGTGAGTCAGTAGTCTTAAAAAAAACGTCTCCTCCAAGAAGGCAGAGAATGACACGTTCCGATGGAGAAAAGGAGGGTGTGATGCTTACAGCCTCTCCGTGGGTTTGGATTTGTAAAGATGGCATTATCAAGATAATTCCCCTGCGGTAAGTGACTTGTTAGTGTAAGCAGCTGAGAGAAGAATGTTGACTGTACGTTCACCACACAAGAAGTCAGCCTTCCCTTATTCATTAACTAAGAAAAACAGTTTCCAATCATACATGCATTTTAAAATCAACAACTGAATAACAAGCAAGGTACAAGCATTAACTAGTATTGTTACGGAATGCATCTGTAAAATAGAATACACAAATAGGAAATTATTTACAGAATTAAACGCCTAGGTCTGACAATTCGTGAACTTGTTGCAAGGATGTTGCTAACCTTTTTTTATATCAGAGGGATTATTCATTATGAATTTGTACCAACTGGACACAGTTAACCAAGTTTACTATCTGGAAGTGCTCAAAAGGCTGCGTGAAAAAGTTAGACGACCTGAACTTTTCACCAACAATTCATGGCTCTTGCATCAGGACAATGCACCAGCTCACACAGCACTGTCTGTGAGGGAGATTTTAGCCAGTAAACAAATAACAATATTGGAACACCCTCCCTACTCACATAATCTGACCCCCAATGACTTCTTTCTTTATCCAAAGATAAAGGAAATATTGAAAAAAAGACATTTTGATGACATTCAGAACATCAAGGTAATACCATGACAGCTCTGATGGTCATTCCAGAAAAAGAGTTCCAAAATTGCTTTGAAGGGTGGACTAGGCGCTGGTGTCGGTGCATAGCTTCCCAAGGGGAGTATTTCGAAGATGACCATAGTGATATTCAGCAATGAGGTATGCAGCACTTTTTCTAGGATGAGTTCGCAAACTTAACTGTCAGACCTCCCACAGTAACGTCTCCTCATTGTCAACTGCTATGGATTGACCATCAGCTAACCCCAATTTTCCCCAGCTCAAGAAGAACTAATTCAGCTGGAACGGCTTCTCACACAATACCCTAATGCCCCAGGACTTCAAATCCTGGTCAAAAGGTATTCCTACAAGACCGCTACTAAGCCAGGCATTGAATCCGTCAGCCCTCATACTTCTAAAAGACCTACAGCATGTAACAATAGGAGAAAAATCTGTCCAGTGTCACAAGGTGCCACCCACGTGGTAGGCACTTTGAGGAATGTGTGCTGGAAGGTGCGGAATGGGGAACAGGAATGGCGCACAAACAGGGAACCTCACACCGGTGCAGAGGGTCATGAGGAATGGGGGCAACTGGGGACAGTCACCCCATGATACAGCCGACTGCTGCTCTAGGGGAATTCAGATTGTGCACTCAGATCTTTTTTAAGACAGTCTACAAATTAGAATTTTTATGTGACACGTGGCCAATTTTCAGAAGCCTTTTACAGACCTCTAGTCTCCTTTTTTATTGAAGCATGACATATATAGATAAAAGAGCACAGCTCATATGTGTACAAGTCAAGGAATTATGAGAAATGAACATATCTGTGCAACCACCATCCAGGTCAAAAAGAAAAACAAAAACACAGAACATGACCCGCCTCCTGGAAATCTGGGCGCCTCTTCCCAATTTCCACCTGTTCCTTCCTTCCCACAGGTGCCTCAAATTTGTTTGGCTTGTTTAGAAGTTCATATAAGTAGAATCGTAGAGCATGTACTCTTTTAGAGCTGCCTGGGTACATGGCGACGGTGCCCCTCCAATTCACAGACCTTGTATCTCTGATCAAAAGCACACAGGTAGGTGGTGGACAGGAAATGAGACCCAAGTGAATTCATCTTTTGTGGATTCAATCACAGCAGAGAACAACTTGGAACCACAGAGGCCTGGATGAGTCAGAGATAAGAAGGAATTAGACATGGGTGGAGTGGGATGGTCAAAGTCCCACAGAAGGGGAGGGTCTATTCCTGGATCATAGGGACAGCATAAGGACAGGGAACAAAAGGACAGGAGAGGTGGCAGATGACAGTGCGAGGAAGCCAAAGTTCAAAATTCATGGTCACCAAACACAGCAGAAAATAAGCAAGCGCAGAAGAGACCACGGCCAGGGCGACTGGGACCAACCCCGTACCCAGCGAGCTTGCCTCTTCCCCAGAGTACAACAAACAGGCCAGATTCTGGGAAGGAGAAATCAACGACGATTACCTTGCATGCTCTCTTTTTAAAAAAACTTTTTATTATGGACAATTTCAAACAAATACAAAGAAAACAGAATAGTGTATAGTAAACACCTGTCACTCAGCTTGAACAATTACGAACATTCTGTATCATCTTTTCCTCTCCTCATTCCTCCCCCAGCCCTCCATTCATCCTTTTCACTCGTCTTTTTCGGGGACGGTGGCAAATTTACTTACATCAAAATGCACAAATCTGAGCTGCTCCACTTTGACAGATGAAAACGTCTGTGTAACCCACACCCCGTGCCCTTCAGCACACTCCCATCTCCCCATAAAGTTCCCGGGTACCCCCTCCCAGGCAACCCCTGGTCCTCCCCACTCCCCAGAAGCAAGAGCTTTTCTGATTTGTTTTCTCCACAGGTTAGTTTCACCAGTTTGGGAACTGCACATAAATGGAATCATCTAGAAGGTACTCTTTTGTGTAAGGTTTATTTCCCTCTGCCTAATGTGTGTGAATACAAAAAGGTGAGTTCTTAAAATTCAGTTTGGGCCAAACTGTACTGACGTGTCTTCGTCACCCTTCTCATGCCATCTGATGTGGATGGCTACAGTTTTGAGACCAACACTTGAGACAAAAATAACCCACAGTGGGTGCAGAGCCATAATTTTCAATGAATTAATCAAGTCTTGCTTTCTTCCCTCAGTCCCACGTTCCAGATACCAGTTTCTGCACCTAAAATGTGCAGATACAACCACCCCAGAGTTCTGACCAACAAGAGGTGACTTGCAGGGTCCTCTGAGAAGCAAGGCAGACCCTCTTTCTTCTGTCTCCTGCCCTGGCTCTTCCCCGTAAGGGAGAAACCCTAGGTAAAAGCACAGAAAAGCTGTACAGTTCTCTGCAAATGCAAGACACATCTCACTCCACTGCTTAAGGAAAGAGACGTATCCTTGCCTCAGTCTGGAATCCATCCAGGCCCTCCCTTGGTTCTGTGTATACAGCAGGCCCTCAATAAATGCCTGTGACTCTTCATTATTTGCTCTTGACATTTTCTTTATTTCATTACTGCCTTGAAAATGTCAACCCCACCCAGGTTTGGAAGGCAAATAGAGCAGCATGGCCTAGAGCACAGGCTGCCTTCCTCTTGTCATCTGTAAACAGTGACAGGAACACTAGCCCCAATGCTCAGGGACTCCGTGGGAGCTGAGACAGTCCACGGTCAGCAGCCACCCAGAGGCTGGCAGAGAACAAGCTTTGACAGATCTACAGACGTCAGCTCCTGTCACTCTGCTTCGGCCTCCCAGCGAGCCCTGTCAGACACAAATTGCATTCAAACCCTTTCCAGATTCCTCTCCAGGTGTCTGACCTGCTAGCCGCTCACACTGGCCTCAGCTAACACACAACCAGGAGTGAATCCAGGTTTTGTGGCACCTTATACCATTTGGAGGTCTTCTTAAAGAAAGAAAATGCCAAACACATCTTACACTTGGCAAACTTTACAAAACCAAGGACCAAGCAAATATGGTACTAGGCAGGGCCCTTCCCTACTGCGGCTCCACCCCCAGGTTCTCAGTCTCACCAACGTGCCATGCACAAAACATGAGGGTCACATCTCGGCTTCTCCATCAATCCCACTCCTAAATCGAGCCACCAAACCCACTGGATTTCACGTCTTCATACTCCACTGTATCTGCCCTCCCCGTCCATGTGCAGAATCACCTTGGTTTAGACCCACAATGCAGCTAACAGCGCCTTAGCCCGACCATCTACCTTCGATCACCTGGCAGAGCCAGACTCCAAGCCATCTTGGCCTCCCTTCCAGCCTTCCCCTGGGAGCTGCCTTCTGCTTTCCAAACACCTCCTACTCTTGCGTTCCTCAGGGGAGCTGGCCACACGGTGCTCCCACCTGGACTGCCAATCCTCCACTGCTCCATGTCAAAATCAACTCAACAGTCACCCCTCCCCCAAAAGCCATCCCCAGTGGAAATCCATCTCTACTTCCCAGGAAGCCCAACCCGGGTTCCTTCATTTGTCCAGCGACAATGGTGCCTGAGTCATTCTGCCTCGTATTATGATTAAAGCTGTTCATTCTCCTTTTCAAGATGGCCAGGAGACGTGCAATGCCATTGAAGAACAATTCCACACCCCACCCCATAGGAGCTCCTTGTAAGCAGGGCCTACATTTGTGACCATTTCATAGTCCTCATACCAGGCCTCACACATACTAAACGATCCCTATGTTTTGTTGTTATTTTTGTTTTCAATAAATAAATAAATGACATAGCTGAGATAAAACACGTCTTCTCAGTAAACAGAAAAGGATCATAGCTGTCCAGAAAACGCATGTATGTGGAAGAGCTCACCCACTGAAGTGAATTAATAAGGTGAATGACAAGTTGCAATAATTCAAGTACAAGCAATTCTTTTTCTTTCAAAAGGCAGCACGTCATTTTGGCTTTTTTTTTTTCTTCAGGAGTCTCTTTAATGAAGAGGAACTATGCACCACAGCTTTAGAACAAAGCTAACTACTTCTGGGCTTCAAAGCAAAGTAAGTCCTATGTAGACTGAGATATCCTTAACAAATACTTTCCACCTTGGGTTCCCTGCTCTCCCATTAAAATATCCCACATCCCGATCTCCTTTGCTCAGCTTTCACCCTCGAGAAGCCCCTGGGATCTGCCACTGCCGGCTTGTGGGCATGAACTGAGTCCAGTCCCAAGCCAGTCTGGGCGCCTCCCTGGACTCTGACCGGCCACTCTCACTGCCATCCACTCAGCACTGACGCCACCCAATACAGATTGCAGCTGACGGAGCAGGTGGCTTGGGCCCCGGAGACCCCGGCAAACAGGAGCAATAAAAGGACTGCAGTTAGTGAAAGGCTGCCAGAGTGCGCTGCAGGTTAATAACTAACCCTCGTGAGCCTTTACAGGGCTTTCCTGGGTGAAGCCCGTGTCCATTTCATGGGAAGGCGACAGGGTAAGCAATGCTTCTGCTGGGTCTGGCGAGAACCATGGCTTGCTTCCCGAAGGGGTAGGGGAGCCTTGGAAGGGCAAAGAGGCTTGCTGCATGTCACTGAGAGTAGGAGCCTGGAGGGCTGCGTGCAGGAAACTGCCCTTATTACACACTAATTACTGCTCATTTGCCACAGGTGAGCAGCAGCTGGCTGCACGGAGCAGCAGTGAGTGTTGCAAGGCAGACAGGAAAGATCTGCCATCCCAAAAAGAGGTTTTGGACCAAGTGGCCTGCAAGCACTGCTTTCGGGGAAAACCCAGGGGTGCCTGCTGCACTCCTCTCTGCCCTATGCCTAAGGTGTCTGCAGGCACCTCCAGCCAGGAAAGACGGAAAGGCTCACTGGGGGCCTGAGAATGTAAAGGAACCCAAACAGGAGCGAGCTAGAGAAGGAAAGACTCCAAGGTCAAGGGAGACATTCAAAACCAGGGTCAAGAAGCTGATGAAGAAACAGAAGATGAACGCAGAATTTAAAAAAAAAAAGGCATTCTTTTATCAAATCTACTAAAAATTTTCCAAAGACTGAGTTTCAACCTTTTCAAAGAAGCAACATCCAATGGGAAATGAGGATCAGCGGGCAGGGGCTGAGCAAGGAGCCAAAACCTTGGGTGCATTATTTCAAGCCTCAGTGCCTTTGCATATGCCACTCTGGCCACCAGGAAAGCTGTTTCCCCGCTGTTCTCTCTGAAATTTTCCAGGTCATCCATTTTCCCTCCACTCTCCCCATCTTAGGCCTTCCTTGGAGCTTATTATAGTGACTTATCTCCAGTCAGGTTTCTTGAGGGCAAGAAACCTGTCTTAAGTGTTCTGTGTGCCTTAATTCAGATGCTTCATTTAAATAAGGCCAGTTTCCTGTGCCAACTGTAGAACTGAAGCAAATACCTAGATCCTGCAATAACTCACCAAAAGCCACCGGCACCAACTGACTTCATTCAGGTCATTCACAGAGAAACTGAAGTCAAAACACTAATTCCTATTTAGTGAGGAAAGGCCTGCAAGGGAAGCATATGGATTAGGAGATGTAAAGAGAAGTGCTCTCTGGTTCCACTGAGCTTACCTCAGAAGAAGAAGTGGGTATGAAAGACAAGCTCATCAAGACCAGCAAAGAATGAGCTAAACATGAGAAAAATACAACTCAACTAAAAAACAAACAAAAACAACCAGGCAAAAATCATAGAACAAAGCATTCCAGAAGGAAAATACAGATGGTTCATACACACGTGCAAAGATACTGAACTCCATCAATAACTGGGGGAAAGTGAAGACCACAAGGACTTCTAACTCCCACCAGACTGGTTAACAGGAAACAGGAAAGCTGCACAGTAACAAGCTCTGGAGAAGAACGGATCAGCAGACACTTTTATATGCTGCTGGGACTGTGGAAAAAAATTTCACAGGATCTTAAAAGGCTCTGCCCACAACCCTCCCAGCCATTCCACTCATGGGTACACACCCCAGAGAGATACTTGCTTGCATATGTGCACCAGGAGACCAATTCCAGAAGGCTCAAAGCCGCATTTTTTTCTAATAGCCCCCAAACCGAAGACATCCCAAAAGTCCACAACAAATGGTACATTTCAATAGATTCCTGCAATGAAACAACTCCACAGCAGTAAGAACTACAGCTACCTCGTCCATATGTATGAATCTCACCAACAGAGCAGTGAGTGAAAAATCCGTTTATATAAAGTCCACAGACCTGTAAAACTAACAACGTATCGTTTAGGGAAACAAACCTATGCAGCAAACCCATCAGAAGCAGAAAGGAGGAGAGACCAACCTCAGGAGAGCGGGAGGGAGGGGGTGGGATGGGGAAGGGCACAGGGGGTTTAACAGCATGGTGACGGTCTTCATTCTTAAGCTGGGTGGTGTGAATGTGAATGTTCATTCTATTTTTCTTCTTTAAACTATTCGTGTCATAGACACACTTCTGGATTTATGTCTCACCATGAAAAAATTTAGAGAATGCACTGCACAGCGGACTTGCCAACACTTCGCAACTCAGACAGAAATGTAAGGGGGGAAACTAAGACCAGACAAGCCAGAAGAAGGATGAGCTTGAAGCAGGACAGTCCCAGGGCAGAGGGGCCAGAGGGCCAAGAATAAAACCAGGAGGGAAGGGCATTCAAGACTGAGTTAGGGTGGCCCGGACTGGCACAAAAATCCAGCACTCGGATAATGGATGAACAAAGTGGGGCATACACATACATCGGAATACTATTCAGCCATCAAAAAGAATGAAGTTCACACACATGTGCCAATGTGGATGAACCTGGAAGACATTATGCTAAGTGAAAGGAGCCAGACACAAAAGGGCATATACTGCGTGGTTCTCCTTACACGTACCTGGAAATGTCAAGTGCATAAAGACAAAGTTGAATGGTGGTTCTCGGAAGTTGGGGGCGAAGGAGGCTGGAGGAGTTAGTGTTTAATGGGCACACAGTTTCCATTTGGGAACATGTTCTAGAGATGAATCTTGGAGATCGTTGCACAAATGTGAATGGACTTTAATGCCACTAACTGTACATCTACAAAATGGTTAAGAGGGTCAGTTTTCTGTTGGTACTTACATTTTACCACAATTTTACAAAACCCGTAATTCAAGACAGGTGCAGCTGGACAAGGGAGCAGGTAGGGTAAAGCGAGGCACTGTCAGGCCTACCTCACCCGCCTGAGCTCACGTAAGATATAATGACATGCGATCACGAAGCAGGCAGACTGGAGACCCCACGGACCCGAGAGGGGCCAGCTCTGCAGGCCCCTCCCGCCCGGCCAGCAGTGGGGACGATGCCACCCCTCGGACTGAGCTCAGTGCTGGGCAACAAGGAAGCTCTGGATAACCCCGGTGGAGGCACAGGACCCTTGGGATATCATTTTCCAGTTCTTCACTTCAAAAAGGAAAGCCTGGGCACTCAGCCAGCTATGACTTTGGGGAAAAGAACCTGCAAAAAATGCTGAGAAATGGTAGACAGAACCCAAATGCTAAAAATGCTGAAAGAGCAAAGAAGTTCAGAAGAGACTGGGGGTTTTAGTGCATGAAATTCTGACCTGTCAAATCACAAAGGAGTCTGACCTTCCCAGGGAGTTCCAAGGAGCACACGTGTCAAACAGGAAGGCAGGGTGTGCACAGCCTGGGCCGGAGGGAAGAACACTGGAAGATGAGTTAGGAAACCTCGATTCCATTCTGGCTCTACCACATTTGCTAACTAGCTGAGTGGCCCAAGGTCATTTGCCCCCTGAGACCAGGCATAAAGAGGATAATAATACCTTCCCAGACGGTGGCAATTAAGGGAAGTACCACAGATTCTGCCAGCCTGGGGATAGGATTTCCTAAGAGGTAGAAAGGTGCTTTGCGTATCAACCTCCAACCCTAAGACACACACACACACACACAATAAGGGGTGGATTTAAGTAATTCAGAATAAGCACAAAAGAGGGGACAAACTGCTGAGACGTGTGTCAGGAAGGCTTGGATGGCAGGGGAAAAAGGATACACACACCATGCTTACAAACATGTATACAAAGATTTAAGGGAATGAAGTGAAACCAACCACTTACTATGCAGCAGGATGAGAATATGAAAAATGCTTTTCTTTGTGATAATTTTAATATTGTGCTATTGAGCATTTTCAAAAAACAGGCCTACTTCTGACCTGAGTGTTGAAGATTTATGGCCATCAACCCAGAATACGCCCTGGGTGAAACTATATTCTGAGGTTCAAGGGTCCCCTTCCACCTCGGGACCTCAGGGGCAGGCTCAGGACCCACCTACCCACTCCTCCCACGCTCGGTGCTGCTGTCAGAGGAACCCCCAGACCACAAAGCTCCTCCGGCCAGACTGTCCGAGCTCAAACCTAGAGTTTACCTTTGCTAACCATGTACAGGGTCAAGTTTCTTAAACTGTGTGCTAAGCCACGATTCCCTCCCCTCTACAAATCAGGGATAACACCAGTAACTGCCAACAGAGTTTTCGTGAGGATTCAACAAGACAATCATTTAAGCACTTAGCACAGCACCAGCAAAATGCTCAGTAAGCCTTGGCTCTTACTAAGTGCTCGAGACGAGACACTCCGGCTCTTCAAGGGTTCCTCATTCATATTTTAAGATTCAGGGACATACCAGGCGAGCTCATAATCCTCCCCTACCCCAAGGAGCCCAGACCCAGAGGGAGGGGGTTTTCTAGCTCCCATCCTCCATGCATTTGCACCCGTTCCTTCTGCCCCGACACCTTCAGACCAAATCTAACAGCTGAACGCCTATGCATCCTTTGGGACAACACGAGGTCACTTTGGGCACCCAACATTCTCCAACTCCACCCCACAGTTCAGTGGCTCACCCTCTGCACTCCTCTCCCTCATGTGGGGTGATGAGTCATCTATTTACACTGTCTCCCCTTCTGCATTGGGACTACCTCACCCCAAATGCATATTTGTATCTAAAAACAAGGAAAAGATGCAGATGGCTACACACTACAATTTTAACAGTGGTTACCTCTGAGATTTTAGATGATGGTTTAACTTCTCTTGCTTCTCTACCTTTTATAATCATTCTGCTTTAAACATGTTCTAGTGTGAAATGAAAGTGAGGGAGGAAAGCACAAGTCAACCTGGGGGAAAAAACCCAAAACACCAAGATGGAGCAGCAGCGGATCCTGCCTGCAGGCAGCTGCCACAGGCAGAAAGGAAACCGGAGTACAGACAGACCAGGGTCCTGCAGGAAAGAAAACACTCCATCCAGAGGGAAGGAGGAGGCAGGCAGCCAGGCTCTGGAGAAGGATGCATCACGTGTTTTGAGGACAAATTGTGGGTGGAGGATTTCTGTGGTTATCGAGTGGATTTTTTCCTAAGTCCCTGTGCAAGAATTGAAGGGGAAGTCCTTCTACCTGTCCCTCCCCCCTTTGGCCATTTCAGACTTAAACAGACCTGTGCCTTCAGCCACGGCAGTGCACTAGGGACAGAATTCAATGAGGTTATGCATGTGAAAGTGCTCAGCAAGTTAATATTTATTCAGGGTCATGTTACTGGGACTGGGGAGGCTGGGCAGACACCTCCCCACCCCCACGCACACACCCCATATTATCACTGACAATCTAGAAGGTGTGGACCAGAGTTAGTTAGAGGTCACACCTATATCCCATTTGGGAAGGATGTTCACCATTCACCTCTCTGCCCCCACCCCCAACCCTCCTTTTAAAACAAAGGTATTTTTAAAAATATACAAACTCATCACCCATGTAAGTATCCAAGGCTCCCCATTGTCTCAATCACCGTGTGGGAGAGGGTGGGAGTGGGGTAAGCACTGGGAGACCACCTTGAACCAATACCTTCCCCCTCAGGGTCAGGAAAAAGCAAGCCATCCAGAGGCCTGGGATAAGGCAAGGTCCCTAACTACCCATGGCTGCCAGAACTTTGGGAGAGGGCAGAAATGAAGAGGGGCCTTCTCCTATTTCCTGGGTGTCTTATATGGTCCCCAATTTATTCCCACAAATGAGGGGGAAGCTATCATGCCCTCTAAGCTAGAACTCCACTCTGCCTCCAAGGCTGCCCCTCCCCCAAACACTCCAATGACTCCACCTGTAAACTGCTCTGACGCGCTAACCCTGGTCCTGGCCAGCTGTCATCCCCTCGCGCCTGGACTATTGCGACAGCATAACTGGTCTCCAGTCCCTCCTCCAGCCCAGCCTCCACTCTGCTGCGGAGAAAACAGGCTCCTTAAAGCTCAGGTGTGATACTGTCAACCCCCAGCTCAAAGATGGCCAGTGACCCCACACACACACCCCGAATTGCCTACAGCAGTAGTTAACAGTGGGGCTGCCCTCTGTTCTCAATTAGAGAGCCAGTGCTTTTCAAAGGATGTGAAGCGACCAACTTCCTCAGAATCACCTGAGGTTCTTGTTAGAAGTTCAGCTTCTTGAACTACTGAACCAGACATTCCGAGAATGGGCTCTGGGAATTTTAACTGGAGAAAAGAAAATCCCAGATGACCTTTGTATACATTGAAGTTAGAGAACGATTTTTGCTGTTTCCCATTGTTTGGGGAAATGGGTCCTACTTCCAGCTGCCAGGAACATATCTCACCACCCTGCTGGATCTGTGTTAGGACTAGGGGGCCGTCTTCTTTCCTACCGCTGATCCCACGCTCACCCCCAAAAGCTACACGATCGGGGTTACCAAAGTAGCCCATTCCAACTCTTTGCTGAGCGACCAAAGGGAAGTCACTTCTTTTCCACAGGCCTGTTTCTCATACACAATGGATGGGATGTGGGCTGTCCAGGGTCTATTTCAACTCCAAAATAAGGCCTATGATCTTTACGCTGTATCAGCATGTTCTATAGGGTCCTAAAAACCTAAGAACCTGCATTTTTCTATTTGTCGGGGGTGCGGGGGGTCATTCTTTTTCCATCCAAAATGAAATTTAAACCCATCTCTCATACTACATCCAACTTCTAATTTCCACCAAAGGAGAGCCGAGCAATGTTTAGCCTTCCTGGCACAGCTTTATTTATTTATTTTTTTTAATGTTCATTACTAAAGAATTTTCCAAACCCTTTCCACAGGCCAAAGAGAAGGCGCAAGACGTAAACTTACCACCTACCAGCAACCCTTCAGCACCCTGCCGTTTACTGATGCTGTCTGTATCCTTCTTGTCATGTAATGCTCCCAACATTCCCATTTTAAAGACTAGAAAAATCAAGGCTCAGAGAGCTGACATTGCCCAAGGCCGCACAACCAGCCTGCAAGACTCAACCAATAGCTCTCCTCATCCTGATATGCCCCCTGCTTCCACTGTTCCACAATGAGTCAACGTGGAGGTCCAGAGACAATGAAAGCAACTGCACCAAACGCAGTACTGGCCAACAAAGCTGTGCCCTCCAAGGCCTAGTGGGAGTGCTAACCAGCCAGCCACATACCCTAACAGCTCTCCACACAGAGCTGCTGGAAGACTGTGCACGCAGGGGTGGGGGGAGACGGGGCTGAGCAACAGCCGCACGAGCAAAAGTGATGCCAGGGATTTAGTCAACAGAGAGCTAATATGAGTCAACAGTGGGTGCCGCTGCCAAGCACGCTAATGGGATCTTCAGCTGCATTAATAGAAGGAAAGTGTCTAGGGCAGGCTGAGGGAGTCCTGCCCTGCTCTGCCCAGACCACACCTGAGGGCACCTTCCAAGTCAGAGCCAGGTTTTCTGAAGAGGAACGGCTCCGAGTGGCACTCTGCTTGGTAGGGTGAGCCAAGGCCTCCCCTGGCATCTAGTATATAAAGCCAACCCCATTTCAACTGCATGTTATAGGTGGGGTTTTTTTTGTTTGTTTGTTTTTCCTTTTCTTCTTTTTTTAAAAATTAATTTTATTAGTTTCAGGTGTATAGGTGGGTTTTTAAAAATATCTTTTTATTCCCATGTTACCAAGGATTGAGAAACAAGTGACTATCCATAGCAAAGGTTGAGAACATTCAGGCATGAGAGGGGCCGTGGCCCACCACCAGGCAAGGGGCTCCAGGCCTGTCAGAGGACCGCTGGGAAGACAATTACAGTTGTTTCTTCCCTTATTCAATACAACAATTGGGCTGTGGCTTGGCCAAAAAGTAGACTTCACACAATAGGCATACTAAAAATGCACAAGGGACACTGGGTTTGAGATTGTGTCATCTCAAGTGTCAAAGTCCCCAGGAAGTCCTCCCAATTCCCCCAGCCCATCCGTCCCCAACACCCTGTCTTGGGTGAGCCTGTCATATCACTTAGCATCACTTAGAATAAAAAGCTATGTTTCCCAAGAGCCCCAAGGCCACCTCCAATTCACGTGTGTGTCTAAGGCACAGCGTTTGGTACACTGGAGACACCCAGTAAGTGTTGACTGAACAAAACTGAAGTGCCCTGGCAGTCACAATGAGAGGGGTGTTGTATTCAAGGCAATTTCAGAACACAAGTGTCGTGACCAGGGCTAATAAAATGGCTCATGGCAATGTGTAACCACTTTTAGTATGCTTAGCAAAGGAATTCTTGAAGCTAACACCACCAGAGAGTTTTAATTACAAAGCAGCCACACTCAGCCTGGCAAGTGCACTGAATGCCTGTAGAAATGACTGGAGACAGAAAATCCAGCTTAGGGGTATGGCGGACAAAGGTAAAAGCTATCTGTGTGCCAGGCAGCCATGCAACACCAGAGCCCAGGGAAGCGGTAAAAATCCAGGGACCCAGAAGAGGAGAATAATGACAAGTGGGGACAAAGGCCAAAAAAAAGGGAGCCTCGTGAAATGGGTTCTGAGGAAGGAAGACACATGCTACAAGTTCATGGGGAGCTGGCTGCCTGGTGCTAACCTTTTACTCCAAGAATTAATTATAAGAACTAAAACTCTTATCTGGGAAGCCTAGCGTAGGAGATTGTGGTGCAGTTCTAATATCTAATGAATCTTTAAATGGATGAGCTGTGCTTACCGGGTGATTTTTCTTCATCTTTCCTCCCTGAGGGTTCACATAACAAAAGCCAGCATTTGCTTTTTATTTGCCTTTGGAGTGAGTGTTTTGTGTGTGTGTGTGTGTGTGTGTGTGTGTGTGTGTGTGTATCTCTGTATAGATAAAATGTGGAATTCACTAAGTCACATATTAAAGCATCAAGAAATCTGTCATCATAAGAAACCCTGGTAAATATTTTTTTGTCAAGTAGCCTTTTATACAGTGAAGAAACCTTTTAGGATGCAAATACCCCACGACCCCCTCCAGTGAGGGCTCCACCAGCTGTAGTAAGGCAACACTCCCACCCCGACCCGACCCGTTCTTTTGTGTACCTGTTTGGGTCTATTTCACCACACATGCACTTTACTCAGTTTGCATTTTTCATCCCAGAAACACCACTTAAGCCTGTCTCACAAACCTGACAGAAGCAATACATTTTATAAACGAACCATCCCTGGGGAACAGACGAGAAGAAAACCATCAGCAAGGCGCACTGTCAAAGTTCCCAAGGAGAGCATTCCTTTCCCAGATCCCAGGTGCAAAATGCATGACATCCTCTCCACACACAAGCTGCCCACTCCAGAGGCAGCCTGCTCCCCTCTCCACCCCTCCCACCTCTCCAGGCCTCCTCTCCCAGCTGAAGAAAAGCTGGAGAGCCTCAATCTTGGGCAGCAGTAACATTTTAATGCTATTTTAGACAACAGCTCTAAGCTCCGGAATGTTGGCTCCTTTTCCATGAATAAAAAAACCCCAAAAGGGTATTATCATAACAAAATGATATCCTATGGAGAGCACTAGAAGCCACAAAAATAAAATTGCCATAAATTGAAACTGTCTCAAAATGAAACCTACACAGGCCAGGCAGGCTCTGATTTTCTCATCTAAAACCCTTCAATGTTCCTAGTTCTCTCGTGAAGTCCAAAGACTTGCCCCCACCGGGAAGGCCTAAATGCTTTCTTTGGAAGTCCAGGTTACGTTTGTCCCCCCACTCGAAACTCTGGAGATGATCTGTAACATTCATCTAAAGCTCAATCACGGCTGTGTCCTCGGTCACACCCAAAGATTCCCAAAGGCACCATCTGCCGCAGCGCCTGGTGCACAGTAGGCGCCCCATTAATGTGCAGATTTGATTTGATCAGATCTGGCCCCTTGGCTAGAAAGACACGTTGGTAGCTGGACAGCCTGGCGGGGACAGCCGCGCCGGCCTAGCTCTCTGCTGGATGGGGGTGGGGTGCAACCACCTGTGGGCAGGAGGCCGGGAACTCAGGCCCCGGCGCCGCCGCCACCCTGGGGTGCCTTGTAAGCCCCAGGAATGTTGCCCTGGGGAAAGTCCGGCTCTCCAAGCCCCGTGGGCGCCCCAGGGCCGACTCCCAGCGCCCCAGCAGGGGCTCTGCGGGAGCAAAGTTGGTCAGATCCAAGAGAGTCGATTCTAGAGTTAGCTCCCAAGTCGGCGTAGCCCCTGCGAAGTTGCCGGCCACAGGGGTTTTGGGGGATGAAGACTGAGGGAAAAGGCACCGACAGGGGATCAGGAGAGAGCGGAAACGGTCCCCTGATTAGCTCCCAAACTTGGGGCACCTGCCGGGTAGCAGGCCTGGTGGCGACTTCGCGGGGGCAAGGGGGCCACGTCAGGGCAGCCCTGCATTGCTTTGAGATTTTTCTAACCAATAACTCAACACCATAAAGGCCCCCGCTGGAATCTGGGGGGCGAAGGTAACACCTGTCACCCGCGCCAGGGGGCGGGGACGAGGGAAATGGGTGCGCTGGGGAAGGGGTGAGGCCCAAATGGTGAGGTGGGAGCCAGAGAAGGTGCAACCCAGCAGCGCAATGTGTCAAGGAGAGGGCGCCGGCCTGGGATGGGGTCCCGGAAGACACGGGACGGGGAACCCGAGAGGGAACCTGGATTAAGGAGTATTCTCAGGGAAAGGGGGGAGGGGATCCCAGAAAGGTGCTAGGGGAGCGTCCCAGAGGAAGCCATATGGGGAAGGGGATCGGGGTGCCAGTGACCCGAACCGGCCCCATCACTCACCGGCAGGTCGACGCTCACTTCGGTCCCGTCGAGCAGGAAGACGCGGCAGTAGAGGGTGGCCTTCGCGGCGCCCGCGGCGGAGATGTGCACCGCCGCGCCGCCCGTGAGCAGGGGCCCTCCGCCGGCCGGGAACACGCTGCCCCCGGGCGCGGCGGGCAGCGGCGAGGAGGCGGCGGCGGCGGCCGGGCCCCCCCGCGGACCCCCGTCGCGCTCGTCCCCCAGCCCGGCGGCCCCGCGCCCTGCCGCGCCCCGCGCGTAGAGCTGCATGGAGCGGCGGCCAAAGGTCCGGCGTAGGAACCGCAGCATCCTGGCTGGGGGCGCCCCCTGCCCCCGCCCCCTGCGCCGCCGCCGCCGCTGCGCCCCCGCCCGGGAGCACCCCGCGACGCCGTCAGTGCCCGCGGCCGCCCGCGCCACCTCCAGCGGGCTGCGGCCCGGGGCTCGCTCCCGCCGAGGCTGAGGCCGCGCTCCGGCTGCCTGCGGGCGCGCCGGCCCGGCCAGCGCCGGCTGCGAGTGGCCGCAGGCGGGAGAACGCGCTCGGGCGGCCCCGGAGCCGTCCCGCCGCTGCCGCCGTGCGCTCTCCGGGGCTGGCGGCCTGCGCTTGCTGCTCAGCGGCCGCTCCCGACGGCCAGCGGCGGGCGGCCCGAGGCTGCGGGGGGCGCGGGGGCGGGCTGCGGGCTGCTCCCGCGCCGCGCCGCGCGTCGGCCGAGGGCCAGCCGGAGCAGGGCGCCTGCGTGCTCCTGGCGCACTCACTCCCCCTTGCCGCGCCGCGCCCAGGGCCGGAGGAGGCCCAGCCGAGCGCCCGCTCCCCAGGCGCCTTTTCCTGCGCCCGCAGCCCCCGCCTCCCACCTGGGAGGCTGCACCTCCAGCTACCACCACCACCACCGCCGCCGGGACTGCAGCACGCCCTCCTCCCTCGGGGCTGCGCCGGGTAATTGCAAAACGGGTTTGTGCTGCCCCCTGCCGGCCCGAGTGCCCCCTGCTGCTGTAGGTGTGCTCACGTGTGTACACGTAGGTGAGCACACACGTGTTTCCGGCGCCCCGAGCCCTGCAGACGCCTCTGTGTCTCCCCTTACCTAGATAGGAAAACAGGGCTCTGTGCCCTCCGGGGAGCTTTGTCCCGCAGGCCAGAAAGAGAGAATAGCGTTAAGTGAAGACCCTCCTGGGCCCTCAGTTTCCCCTTCTAGAAAAGGAGAGTGGTGGACCAGGTAATCTACAAAGTCTCTGCCACTTACATTCAGTTTAAGATTGCAGAGCTGGCAGGTCTCTTTCAGCCATTCCAGTCCAATGGGCTCATTCCAAATAAGGAAATTGAGGCCAGGGAAGGAGGGGGAGTACTTTTGCAAACTACTACTCAGAAAAACCCCTTTCCTCAAGGAACTCGTGTCCAGTATTGTCGCAGAGGCATGCATAAATAGCCATACCGAGAAGGCTAGTAAAGGCCGAACAAGTTACTGGGAAGCAGAGTAGAACTGAGGCCCGAGAATGAATAGGATCGGACACACTGAGAATATCGGAGGTGGAGGGAAATGTTTATAAACGCTGCCGCTCAGGTATACACGTTCAAGGCCTGCTTCTGGGTAACTGGGTTGTGCAGTGTTGCTGGAAGGAGTGTAGAAGACAAGGAGGCTGAAAGGAGGTCAGGCCTCTTGAGAAGAGTAACACTACTATTTTCTTGTGCCTGACACTGTGCGAAGCCCTTTCCATTCATCATCTCACTTAATCCTCAGGACAACCTGGTTCTATAGGAGATTTTATCCCCATTGTACAAAGAAGGAAATTGAAGCTTAGAGAGCTTAAAAGACTTGCTCCAGATTTCATGGTTAATAGGGACTCGTTTGCAGGGCTTCAAAGCCGTTGCTCCTAACTACTGCCAGGCTGAGGCATGTGGCATGATTGGCAAGCAATGAAGGTTTCAGAGAGGCCTGGATAGAGGCAGTGTCCACAGCAAAAGAGACAGAGAAAGAGGAAGGGATGATTTTCCAAGGCATTCCGAAAATAGACATTTACTGAAGATCGGGCACTGTCTTAGGTGATTTCATGGATGATATTTTTATTAATCCTCACTCCAACCCTTCCAGATAGTTCTATTTCTCCCCATTGATTTAGGTGGAGTTTGGGGCTTAGAGAAGTAATATCCTAGCCCAAGGTCTCAGGGCTCCTGAATGGCAGCAGCCAGTACCCTCACTTGTTGCTTAGTGTTCCCTCTAGGATTCTATAGGGGTATACTGTGTGACAGTATACTCTGAGGGGGCACCTGCCAGTCAGTCTTCAGATACCCACTCTACTCTCCTCCCCACAAGACTTGACTTAATAGAATACCATCAGCAAGTTGGTGTTCAAAGGTAGCCCAATCAGCTTCCTGGTCTCTGAAAAATGTCCCCTCCCACTCAAATGTCCACATCCCAATCCCCAGAACCTTGCATGGCAAAAGGAACTTGGCAGGTTACATTGATTAGATTGGGAGTTTGAGGTAGGGAGATTATCCAGGATTATCTGGGTGGACCCAATATAATCATAAGGGTTCTTATAAGAGGGCGGCAGTAAGGTGAAAGTCAGAGAAGGGGGTGTGACAATGGCAGCAGAAGTCAGTGATGCATCCAGGAGCCAAGGAATGCAGGTGGTTCCTGGAAGCTGGAAAAGGTAAGGAACAGATTATCCCCTAGATATTCCAGAAGGAACACAGCGTAAGGACAGGACTTTTGCTTATTTGTCCGTATGTCCCTACCCAGCATCTAGACTGCCGTCTGGAAAGTACATAGTAGACATTCAATAAATGCTCGTTGAATGAATGCAGGATCTCATTTCAATGTCATAACAGCCCTGTGGGGTAGGGATTGTTGTTGCCTTTTAGAGATGGGGGAAATGAAGATTGGAGTGGAGCAGGACTCATGACTCCTGACGCCAGATCCCATGGACTACGGACAGTACCACGTCATTTAGAATCACTTGGGGACTCCAGATGGCTTTAACTTGAGCAGTACCTCCTCTGTGTCAGACACTTCCTATCACTTCATTGATCTTATCGAGTCTTCATCACAATAGTGATTTAAGCACTGAAGAGAGACAGAGGCTCCGGCTTTCCTTTGATTAAATTTCATGTTGCCCAAATTTCAATTTCAGAATTTCAAATTTGATGAGCAAGTTTGCATTTTGTCTGCTCATAGTGTTAGGTACTTTATTTAATCTTTGCCTTTTTGACCTAAAAAGACCCATCCCTGCTATCTGAGCTCTATAACCAGCCCTTCAAGATGTTTAGTTGCCATTTCTCAGACCTCCTCCATGCTCAATGTGAATGGGCCAGAATTGCATATCCTGTTTGTCAATATATCACTCTTTTATGGAACTTTTGGTCCTCAAACTATTATTCAGAACCCCCAGTATTTCCACTTTGTTTCTGTCTAGAACTATCTTGGGCTGAAGTTCTCCAGAAACAGTCTACACTAAATTCGAGGTCCTTTCTTCGGTCATAAGCAGTAGCTTGACACCCTCAGTTTCATGGACAGTATTTGGAATTGGATCCCCAGTGTCACCTTCTTGTCTTTTCTCTGTTTAAAGCTCAGCTACCACGTCTTTACTCACCTCCTCAGGTTCATGAGTCCCTCCCATCACTACTCCAGAGCTTTGTGTCATCAGCAAACTTTGGAGAGTCCTTATGCACTCCCTTCCTCCAGGGTAGTTTTACGGTGTTAATTACACAGCCCTTGCCCTATCTCTAAGGAACTCCTTTCAGAAATGTGCCATTTATCCCTCTCCTCTGTTTCCTGGCTCATTTCCTAGACTCATTAAAATTGTGCCCTCATTCTGACTCCTTTTCTTTTCCCATAGAACAAGATTACACTTTAATGTATGTTCCTATTTACTCCCCTGTGAATCTTTCTTTCCATAAACATTTACTGAGACCTTACTATGTATCACAAAGCTTTCCCTACCCTTCTGATAAATGTGGGCTCATGGGGAGGGCGAAATGGGTGAAGGGGATCAATAGTAATGTGATGGATGGTAACTACACTTACAGTGATGATCACTATATAGTGGATACAACTATTGAATTACAATATTACACACCTGAAATATATATAATGTATACCAATTTTACCACAATAAAAAAAAGTGTTGGCTTAGCCTTTGTGCTATTGTTTCAGAATAATGATAACTATCATTAATTAAAGATTGTGTAGTGGGCAGCTGTGGTTTCTGCCAGCCTAGCATCCACTTTCCTTCTTTGGGTTACTTTGCAGAAGTACTTGATCACCACTCAGAGACTTAGTGGTCTAGGTGAAGCTGACTCTACCCCTGTCACAGGTATGACCTGCTACTGGCTCAAGAATAAGCAGTAACTCACATCAGGCCAATCAAGGTCAGTCCTGGAATTCTTGTTGAAATGACTGGGAATCAGCGGTGTGAAGCCTGGAGCTGCTTGCTGCAGTCCCATCTTGACACCACATGGAGAGAGCCTGAGAATGACAACCAACACAAAGAGAAGCAGAGCTCAGAGATGGACAGACATAGATTTCTGATGACATTTTGATTTTGACTGCCTGGATCCAGCTGTGCCTGAAGCTACATCTTGGAATATACAATTTAAGGAGTGAATCAGATGAGAATGAAGACTTTCCAGGTCTCATTCATGAGCACAGGGCATAAGTATTGTTTTGAATAGGCACTCACTTTATTCATGGTTTAAAGGACTCATCTCCAAGCAAATAATTAGCAAAGTGATGCTCGTCACTGAATTACACAGAAATAAGTGGAGAGTTAATGAGTCATCTAAACTTTTAGATCCAGAGGTGGCAATGACAATGTTTTTATGAGTACAACTGAACCCCAAATTTATATTTGTGGCCAACCCTTTCCCCCTGCTCTAGGTCACATTTCTGACTGCCTCCTCTACATCTAATCTCTAGGTCTTTATTCCAAACACCTACTCTCCAGCCTTCTGCCTAGACTCAAGAGATTACTATTTGGAGAGAAACAGGCATGTCCCCCACTTCCCTGATTCCAGCCCTAGCATGGGTTTCTTCCCTGAAGGGTGTGCATCTTACTTTGGGGGAAAACATGTGGCTTTGATGCGATAGGCCTGACATCTATGCTGGAGATGCACTCAGAGAGTGGAAGGGAGCATCTTCATAGTACCTGCCCACCGGGCTGCCCCCTGCTTACATCTCCAATGTTAACCCCTCTTACGGACTTTCCTGATGAACTTGCCTATCTCTTACTCTCTCTCTCTTAGCCAAGTGCTTATCTTTTATTCTTTTCTATCCAGTGGTCTAAAATCAGTGTTGTCCAGTGGAACTTTGGCAATGATGGGAACATTCTATATCAGGTGTTGTCCAATATGGCAGGCACATCTAACTATTGAGTACTTGCAAGGTGGCTAGTGCAACTCAGGGACTAAATACCTAATTTTATTTTAATTTTCATTCATATAGCTACCTGTGATTAATAGTCACCATACTGAGTATCACAGGACTACCCCCGCCCACCCACCCATCACCTACAGCTGGGTTCATCTCCCTAGCCCCTGCTCCTCCCCTCTTGGGAAGGTCTAGTTCCAAGTAGTCCTAGGCTGCTGACATTAACCTTCCCATGCCCAGCCAAGTCACAAGATATGACAGCTCTGATCCTATGTGTCATCAAATCACAACCCCATCCCCTGCCAAGTTGGTCAAAACCAAGGTAAATTGTTCTTTTGGGGAAATACCTTGGCAGCTGGACTGGGGGTGGTGATGGACTGTGCTTTTGAAATCCTGCCACAGCTCAGAGTATATTGTGGGAGTGGCATTTCCAAGTGAGGGTCCCATGACTCACCTGAGTGAACATTGCACAACCAAGGTACAGGAACCACAGACACGAAAAGAACTCTTCCCTACCACCTCCTTCTCGGTTGCACACTTCAAGGCGTAGTTCAAGCTAAGGAAAGAGAAAATGTGAGGACAGAGAAGGTAGTGGGTGGGGTCAGATGCATGCCAGTGAAGGTTTGAGAGGACTGAGGTCTGGGAGATCTAAAGCAGGCTCGCTGGGGAGGAGCTGGGGCCTGGCACCGTAAGGCGAGTAGTGGTGGAACCAGTGAATGAACTATGTGGGTTTAGGAGAAAATGGAGGCAGGGAAATGGAGATGGTAGGTTCAGACTACTCATTTTAAAAACTTAGCATCAAAGGAACGCAATGAGTTATCAAAGAAAAAACTTCTTTGGGATTTCTGCTGAATTTTAGTCCGAGACTCACTTTTTCCCCCCCTTCTTCCGCCTCCCCCTCCCACTCCGGTTCAAGCCGTCGTTTCTCAGTCTAGTTGTGTAGGACACAGCTCCCTGGTCCATGCTGGTATTATGAGCCTTGCGCTACCCCCAGTTGAGGCAGTCAGTCGCCAGTCCTTGGTCACGCTCACAATGGCTCCAGCCACTCATGATGGCCACTGGCTGTTCAGGGTGGCACAGAGTAGCCCAGCTCCAGGGAGAGCCGTTGTTCACAATCTTAGCTGTAAAGGGCGCAGATCACTGGCCCATGTGGGAATCGTACTGACAACCTCACATTAGGAGCACAGTGCTCCAATCACCTGAGCCACCGGGCCGGCCCCGAGACTCACTTTTCTCATCTGTAAAATGGGTAAGTACTACTAACCTCCAAGTTTTGTTATGACATTAATATGACAAAACACAACTGATGCAAAGAAGAAATATTAGGCGGAGGAGTAGGGAATACGGCAATAGCTACAAGGGACAAGGGGATCAAGCAGTTTTGGGAGGGTCTTGTTCTTATTTTAATATTGGGGACGCCAATATAAATGAGGAGAAAAAAGGAATGAGAGAGTATCAGGGCACAAACACAAAGAGAATATTTGCGTGGGGGAAGGAGTAAATGGCATTTTCTGAAGCTAGATGGAAGGCTGTGCAGAGAGAAGCTGGGTGGAGTTAAGAATGGACAAATGCTTATCAGAGGCACTCTGTTTTTTTCATTCCCAAGGGAATAATAAAGAGGATAACACTTCTTTATGCTGTGCAGAGGTTTATGGTTTATGAACTACTGTCACAGACATGACCGCACTTTAATTACTCTGCACACTGGCTGTGAGGTGTTCTTATCCCAGTTTATAGCTGAGCCCTGGTTAGGGCTCAGAGAAGGTGTGGGGCTTGCCCCAGGTGACATGGCTGGTAAGCAGCAGCACACACTTGGATTGGCTGGAACCCACAGATCCCACAGTATTTGTCTGGGCCTCCTTCCCTCCCTCATTGCCCTCTCCAAACTGAAACCCGGCCCTTCCCTGCAACCACGCCAGCTCCCGCCCTCACTGACTCACTGGGAGAGGGCCCTGTTCTTCTTTACTCCCCAGAGTCAGTTTCTGACCTTCAAGACTCCACCCTCTCTTTCATCCCTACATCTCCCTCTCCCCTAGCCCATTTCTCCCTTTTGATTAAGCTGTTAGAAATAAAGGCAGGGGTTTTAATGATGTTAAGAAGGGAGCCACTGCAGGCCTGCCCTGCCCTGCCACTCCCCACTCTGATTCCCAAGGGAAACAGGCACCAAGGGCAAATGGTAGGAGATACAAGCTGTGCTTTGTTTTTGCCTGGCCTGCCCAGCAGCCAGGGCTCTCTGATAAAGCTGGGATGGAGCCCAGGGCCTGCCTGAAGGCCTAAGAAGGCCTCTCCCTTTCCCTAAGCCCTCCTTTGTTTGGGGGATGTTTCCTCCTTCTGGTCAGTAGCTGACTAGAGAAGCAAAGGCCAGTGTACTTAGGTGTGAGCAAAAGGAAGAGAAAATCACATTCTTGTGTGTCATTTTTTTTAATGCTCATTGAACCCACACACCAGTAAACTTGACCTAACCGTAGCCCTGGAATCTGACCAATCAGATTAGTATTCCATCTTAAGGTGGAGAGTTGAGAAGAAGTGGCAAGGAGACTTTCCTGCTGTGGGGAGCTGGGCAGAACCTTTCTCTGCCAATTATAGCAGTCTAAGGAGGAGAAATTTCCAGAACCTCCTCCTCTCTCATCCCTCACAGTTTGTAACCACCCAACCCCAACTCTTCCACAGCCACTGCTTGATCCCCTGGACCACTGCCTCAGCCTTCTCTGCAGCCTCTCCCCCTCCAATCCATCCCTTACCCGGTCCCCAGAGCAACTGATTATTCTGAAAAGGAAATAGACCACACATCATTCCCCTATTCGCAATCTTTCAGCAGAACTGATGACAAGGGACACTGGTCAAAATGACAGAGTTCTAGGAGTCTGGAAGGGGGCCTGGTGCCAGCTATGTTTTGTATCTGGACAAATTCCACATCAAGATTTTTAGCCAGCCTATATTTACTGGGGAGACTGAACACATTTCAAACCAGAGCTCACCCTCACTGTCCGCAGCCTTGTCTTTCAGTGGCTCCCTATTATCTACCGGAAAAAGGCTGTCTTAATCCGGCCCTGCCTGCTGCTAGAGTCCCAGCTTGGTCACTTAACGCCACCTCCTGATTTCTAAATTGTTGCCATTTTTCAGACACCCTAAGGCTCCCTTCAAGCCTTTAGATGCAAATCTATCTCCCTCAAATATATTTTCCCACCTGCAAACTCTTATTCACCCTTCAGAACCCCAGATTGGCCCCCTCTGCAAAGCCCTTTCTGACCTTCTCTAGATAAACCTGGTTGTTTCCCTTCTCTGTCCTCTTACAGAATTATGTGTACATGTTATCTCCTTCTGCCACATGTATTGGGCAGTCTCTTTGTGCTATGAACCATCAGTCCTTAGTGGTTTGCAGATGATGGCAGCTTGGACCAGACTGGGGGTGGGGGGAATGGGCAGAATTGAGAGGTAATATGGAGGTAAACCCAATGTAATGCGGTGATGGACGGGCTGTGGGGGCAGGGGATGCCGGTGTCAAGGGTTTCTGGCTGCTGAATCCCCTTGCCTCCCAGAGTGAGGGCTCCTAGAAGGTGAAAGCCATGTCTTGTTTATCTCTTCATCCCTTACTCCACGAGGGACTAGTTGGGAGAATTCCTTCAGAACGGGGGCAGGCCTGAGCCTGCTGGGAAAGCAGTATCAGTGAGCCACACCAGAAGGGGATGGGAGGACAGAGGCAGAGAACAGAGCCAGGCCTGAGGAAGGGAGAGGGCACCTGGTGAATGGTCCTGGGTGTGTATTCCAGAACTTTCATGACAAGCTACCTCAGTTGTTGGCTATCTACTCCTAACCTACTCCTAACTTGCTCCCTCACCTCTATAGATGGGCCAATGCCCACTGGATACTAGAAAATCTGGGGTTTGAAAACTAACTTTGAGACTTAATTCTACCCCTGTCCACTACCCCCGACCTTCCTCTCCCTGGGCCTTTGTGTCATGGTAATGTGCTCCCCTTCTTCCTCTCTCTCTCTCTCCCCACAACCGCTCTCTTTTACACACACAATGGCTGACACATGTAGATGCTCATTAACTATCCATGGTCCACCAAGCGAGTGTGGGCATCATGCAGTCCAGTCCAGAAGCATTGTTCAGAGGTGGCATGTGAATCCTGGCTGTGCCTCTTACTTGCCGTGTGACCTTGTGCACAGAATCTGAGCCCTCTCACCTTAGTTTCTCATCTGTTAACAGAACATAATAATATTATCGACCTTACAGGTCTGTTGTGAGAAATAAACAACATGAAGTACGTCAACTATGTTTAGTAAGAACCCAATAAACGTGAGTTGTTATTGTTACCATTTCTGTTCATGTAGTTACTGATAATTTTATATCCATTAAAAAAATATGAAAACCTTCTGGGTTGGAGCTTGGCTGGCCTGGCGGGGGCCCAGGGGACAAAAGGGACAACAAGCCTTGGGCATGGGAGTGGAAGTGAAGTCAGCGGCCCAGAGCCTTTGGCCTGGGGGTTGGCAGGGTCTGGGAGAGAGGACAGAGAGGAAGGGAGTGGGGGAGAGAGAGAGAGAGAGAGAGAGAGAGAGAGAGAGAGCCACCACTGTGGACAGGGAACTAGCTCCCAGTGAACAGAAACCCTGCAAACCGGTCTGGGCAGTCCCTGAGCCAGGTGGGGTCACCTGGTCTGGTGGCATCCACAGGGAGCAGCCTGACGGTAGTGGGGCTGGGCTGTCCTTGGGTGATGCCTGCGGCCTCCTCCTCCCACCTGGGAGGCATGAGAGGAGTTCACTAGGCCTGGCCTATGACAGCCCTTCTGGATCTGGGAGAGAAAGATTGCTTTAGGGAAAACTGGGGCACACTACTACAAAAAAGCCACAGTGCTTAAAGTCTGACAGAGCTGAATTCCCAATCCGCTTCAACAAGGGTGCCAAAACCATTCAAGTAGGAAAAGACAATATTTTCAATAAATGGTGCTGGGCAAACCAGAGAATGAAGTTGGACCCTTATGTTACACTATATATAAAAATTAACTTACAATGGACCAAAGACCTAAACATAAAAACTAAAACTATAAAACTCTGACAAAGGGAGTTCAAATATGGGGACCCACAAAATGGAGGCCGCCTCAGTGCCCGGCCCACATGACCTGAGTCAGTCTGCACTTATGGGAAACACCTCATTGATACACCTCACATGTATCAATCACAATTCTCCAACTCAGCTTTAGCTAGCTTACCTTACCCTAAAAAGATAGGACCCTCTAGCCTATAAGGAAATTCCCAGGGTCCTAGCCAATCATGCCTTGTTTTGAGGTTGCATCTTCTGACCTCTGTAAAACTGGCTCTTGCCCAAAATCCCTCAGGAAGCGTGGTCCACAGCTTGTTAGACATTGTGTTCCCTCATCCACTCATTGCTTTCCCTTGAATAAAGGACATCAAACTCATTACCAAATTGTATTATTTTTGTCCTTTGACAACTCCTAGAAGAAAACACAGGGGGAAATCTTCATGACATCACTGGATTTAACAGTGGTTTCTTGACTATGACATCGGAAGCAGAAGCAAAAAAAGGAAAAATATCGATAAATTGGACTTACTTCAATAAAAATCAAAATGAAAAAGTTTCGGTCATCAAAGGACATTATCAAGAGAATGGAAAGAAAACCCACAGAATAGGAGAAAATATTTGCAAATCATATAATCTGATAAGGGATTAATATCCAGAACATATGAAAGACACCTAAAATTCAACAATTACAACAACAAAACAACCCAATTCAAAAGTAGGTGAAGGATTTGAAAAGACATTTCTCCCAAGAAGATACACAAATTGCCAATAAGCACATGGCAAGACTGGCTTAATATCACTAATCATTAGGGAAATGCAAATCAAAACCACAAGGAGATAGTTACATGTTTTTGAAAGAAAATAAGTGATTGGTTATAAACAAAAAACAAAACAAAAGAAAAACCATGAGGAGATACCACTTCACACACTTGAGGATGGCTATTCTAAAACAAAACAGAAAACAAGTATTAACGAGGATGTGGAAATTTTGGAAACCTTGTACATGGCTGGTAGGGAATGGAAAATAGTACAGATGCAGTGGAAAACAGCTTGGCACTCTCTCAACAAGTTAAACATAGAATTACATTATGATCCAGCATTCCACAACTTGGTCTATATACCCAAAATAACTGAAAGCAAGGATTCAAACAGATACTAATGTTCATAGCAGCACTATGCACAGAAGATGGAAACAAGCCAAATGTCCATCAGCAGATGAATGGATAAACAAAATGTGGTCTATCCACACAATGGAGTATTATTCAGCTATAAAAAGGAATGAAGACCAGACACATGCTACAACATGAATAAATCTTGAAGACATTATGCTTGGTGAAATAAGCCAGACCCAAAAGGACAAATATTATATGATTCCACTCAGATGAGAGATCTAGAACAGGCAAGATCATAGAAAGTAGAATAGAGGTTTCCAGAGGCTGGGGAGGGAGGAATGGGAAATAAGTATTTAATGGGTACAGAGTTTCAATTTGAGATGATAAAAATTTCTGGAAATAGTTGTGGTGATGGTTGCACAACATTGTAAATGCACTTAATGTCACTGAATTGTATACTTAGAAGTGGTTAAAATCATAAATTTTATGTTATGTATATTTTACCACAATTTAAAAAAAAATCCTGCTCCAACACATACAGTATGATTTTGGGCAAGTCGGTTAAGTGTTTTGTGCCTCAGTTTCCTTAGCTGTGAAACAGAAATAATAACTGGGAGGATTAAATGATGTCAGATAGTTACAGTGCCTGGGGCACAACAGATGCTCAAATGTTATTTTCCTTTATTGCCTATTTTTTTCCCCAAAATAAAAATAACTATTTCTCCTCTTGGCTGTAAAATAAATAGATACTCATTGTGAAAACATTCTTCTCTGATAATATTTAATAGAATAAAACAAACATTTTAAATAATAACATAATCCTACCATTCAAAGAAAACCAGTTGTCATTTTGATATATATCTTTCCAGACAGCTTTCTTTATTTTCCCATATATAGCTCAATTTCCCATCTATAATATAACTTTATTGTTAAGTAAATTGAGTTCTGTAGGTAAAACAAAAAATATAATGTAAACCCATTTTAAAATAAAATATAAAGTATAACATGACAGTGTAATAAACACAATAGTCTATCAATATAAACATAGCCTAGAATTTTAAGCAAACTTAGAATGGTCTGTATGATTTGACATTCCTGCCCTCAAAAACTTACGTTCTAGTGGTGGTCGGGTTTGGAGGTGACAAACTAGTAATCAATAAAATTTTTTTTTTTTCTAAACAAAAATGGGATCCTTTTGCACATGCCATGTTGTAGCTTTTCTTCTCACACCACAAAATATCCTTCCAACATCCTTATTGACTTTTCAAACATAGTATTTAAAGGATTTCCTAAGACATGCCTGTGTTTTGTCATTTCTGTATCGATGTCTGAAATGGAGTAACTGTGCGATGCCATGTTTTTTTCCCTGCTCCAATGTTCTGAATACTGCATGCTGAAACCAGTATGCTGAATACACACTGAATTTAGTGTGGGCGTTACCTCTATGCCAGAGCAGGGTTTCTCAAAGTGCCTTCTTCAGGACGCCATTCCTTCAGTATACAAAGATTCTATGGCAGGCAAAACAGATTAGGAAAGGGACCTCCCACATCCTCCTCTTCCATGTTCACTGAGTGTTTGTTAAAGGAGTGTTGAAGACGCTGAGAAGTCCTGCAGTTTAGAAATTGGCTTAATTTTGTTTAATCTAGTTGTCTTATTTTTTGGCCACATACCAAACAAAGTGGCATCGTTACTGGGTGAGGGTGTGTGTCAGTCATTGTGTGCAAAACATTGCTGGAAAACTCTACGATAGAAGTTGAACTAACATGGAAAAAGGCCGCTTTTCTGATGGGCGGGACTCTAGGATGCTGCCCCTGGAAACTTTGAAAGCTATGTTGTGTTTTTCAAAATACAGGCGGGAAAGGTTTCATAGTAGGAGAAGGGGGTGTCGAGAAGACATTACTTTTGGAAACTCAGGGAGAAGAGAAAGCGCAGATAGTAATGGAGACCATCTCAACGATTATCTTAACTATAATCAAAGATGATGCAAATTAAAGCAGACTTCAGGCACTTTCTGACATTTACTTTAAAAAATGGGGAATTAGGAGGGAAATACAAAGTGGAATTCCCAATGCTGACAAGATTGAGGCGGACCTGACATCGTTAACCAATGACACTGCAAATTTACACAACCTGTTGGAAGGCAATATGTGACAAGAACCACAAATGTAAGTATCTCTTTGACTAGTAATCGCACTGCGAGCCACCCATCCTGAAGAAATATTAAATAGAAAGCGTTACACTAAAGTACTATCAACAATAGCAAAATACTAGCTGTATCTTACGCTAAAGTGTCAAATGGGAGGTGTGAGCTGAGGGAGAAGTGTCCTATTGGAGATGACTAAGTACCTATGGAATTAAAACAAAATGGATATCAGTGTGTTTGAATCACCTGAGGAATTTTAAAAACCGATTCCAAGGCTCTACCCCATTTTTGGAAAATCATCTTCCGGCAGAAAGCTCCCCACCTCAGCCACTATACTTGGCTCCTCCCCTCTCATCCCCCACCTGCCATTTCCAGTGTCAGATTCTCTCTGCTTCTAGTTTAGCGTCCAGAGAGAGGGGATCTGGGCCAGCCTGTGAAATTGGCTGCTCTGGGGTCAATGCCCAACCCTGATCCAACCAACTCTACGTGGTTGAGCAGAATCGTACAAAACACAGTCTCCTATGCCTCCCTGCCTCTCTCTTCTCACAGGGTCTGTGTATGGGACAGTTTGCCTGGGTTGCGAAGGCAATCATGAAAACATCCTGTGGATTTTGGGCGGGGCTGGGGGTGGGGGAGGCAATTTATGTGATTCCAAATTTCCGGTTGACAAGAAATCAGGCTGAATCTTTGGAAAGGCTCAGCAAATGAGCGTCCTTTCTGGGCCAAGTGCTCTGACAGAGAGAAAGAACTATTCCATAGCCATTTAATAAACAACCACTGAGACAATTAGCAAACCTAACCCTCAAGTAGCATGGATTTTGGCCTCCCACAAATTTCTGAAATGTCGCTTTCACTCATGGCAGGGTTTTTAAGTAGCACTTTCCCAAATGATTTGAGCAAATTAGCAGTTTGGAATATCATGCTCAGCTTCAGTGATCCTTGCCAACCTCATCCTACTCAGAGAAAGCCATACTTACTCTTTTCAAAGCAGAGTGTGTAATGTTGCTGCTTGCTGAAGTCTGGCCAGTGCGGTAGGGTTAACTGGGGAGAGGCCTTGGCAATGGAGCTGCCAGAGATAAACAAGAAGGAGCCGGATTTCCAGGGAAGCAAGAAAATAGAGGAGACTGGGAGGAAGAGAAGCTGCCCTCCTTCCCTTAGCATCTTGAGGTCAGCGAGCTGTCTAATGTGAGTTCCACCAATCACAGGCGGCTCTTTAAATGTAAGTTAATGTCGATGGAACACAAACAAAATGAACAAAACAAAAACAATGAAAACTTCCGTTCCTCAGTGGCAATAGTCACATTCAACTGCTCAATAGCTACATGTGTCTAGCAGCTGCATTACTAGACAAGCAGATGCAGACCATTTCCATTACTCCAGAAAGTTCTATCGGACAAAAATGTAGAGTAAGCTGTGTTCCCTTCCCACTACCCCTACCAAATGTTGGTCAAATTGTGCCCACTCCGTGGGGACAGATTTCACAAGGCCAGTTTGGAAATCTCTTGATGGTTTAGCATTTTGCTTGGAGATCTAAGAGAGCCAAAACCATGTAATAAAGTTCCTGAGGAGGGATAAGTCACCACTCAGAGGTTTCCTGGGTGGAGAACTCCTCAGATTGTCTCTCGGCTTGCAGAGAGGAAGGATTACTTGGTTCCTCCTTTTCCTTCTTTTCTAGCAACACAGTCATAGTTGTCATTTCAATGAGACCATGATTTATTTCTGTGTCCCTCTAACGGAGAGGAGCTTTGAAAGGGAGATGGGTCCAGGGTTCAGATACTATTAAGATTTGGGGAAAACATGAAAAGTTGTAGCTTAAAAATAAACTAAAGCAAACGTTCGACTCTCACCAGGCCAACCACCAGTACCAGGCTGCCCCGGGAGGCCTTGGGAGGGTGTGTGTGTGGGGGGTCACGTTAACTCCCTTCCCATGAGTGGCCATGCCAATCAGGAAAAGCCTCAGGGGAGTTTCACTCAGCAGAGCTGACCCTCATCCTCAAGTACACTGTTTAGAAGATTACAGGGACATGCTATAGAGGTGCCAGAGGCCCCACTTCCAGCTGCCTCTTCCCTTATTCTAGTCCCAGGTCTGGAGACACAGGCCCAGCAGCTCCTCTGAGGAGGGCATTGTTCACTGGCCTGGCGGATGCTGCAGGCCCCTCCTGCTTAATGTGCCTGCTTAACAGAACTGCTTCCCTCTGCGTTCCCAGCCTGCTCCTCCCAGCTTGCCTGAACCTCAGAACGTGCTGAGCAGAGACTGTCTGATTCTTCTGGAGCAATCCAGCCAGCCCCATTGCAAAACACACTGATGATATCAACCCAGGTTTCCTATCTGAAAGGCTTGACTTTTTTCCAAGAGAAGCCTTACTATAATAGATTAATTAGATCTTCGCCTCTCAGGGATCTGGCAAATAAACAATGTTGCATGCATACCAACGATAGGTATAAAGAATGACTAGTGTTTTATCATCAAACTTAACCAAGCTGGGTTTAACATGAGGGGCCGTAGGGAGTTAAAGTACCCAAGGGGGGATCGGGTGGCAGGACAGTATGGAGGCAAATTTACTGTATCTCCAACCCCCAGACCCTTTGGATAAAATTTGGCAGCGTGCAAATCTGAAGGCTTTTATACTTTGCCTGAAAGTGAGCCTACAGTTCTTGATCTTTAGGAAGCGTAATGCTACCCCGGATAACCGGGTAGATCTTTCTGAGTTACAGCCCCCTTTAGCATTGGAATACGCTGAAAATATTAGTAAAATATATTTGTTTTTGACATCTTGAGCTTTCAGGAATGTTTTAGAACAGTGATATTCAGAGATCTGTTTCCTAGAACTAACTGGGACACAAAACTTCTCAGGTGAACTTTCCTGTGATTGAAAAATAAATTTTTCTAGTTCCCAAATAAATTTCTATTTCTGGTGATTAAAAAAAATAAAGTAGATATATAAGGGATAGCTAGATATGGAAAACTCAGCAAGCAAGATGTCCAACCAATATACAGGTTAAACATTTGTTGACATGTAATAACCATACGAAAAAAATTCTTGAAGTTTATAAGAATGAGAGTTTTCTAACGAGAAAGAAATCCTATCACAGATCTTAAGCGCATTTTTCTGTGATCCATGAAGCAACATCAGAATGCTTCCGGGCCATTTCAGTATGGCCCAGTTACCTTTCCAGCCTCCTGTTTCCATCCTCCTACCACTCTGTTTCATCTTTCACCCATCACCTCCGTTAAAACACCACCTCTTCCAGCTCTGTGCACATACTGTTTCCTCTGCCTGCTGTGTCTTCCTTCACCCAGCCCCACTTTCTGACAGCTTACCATACTCCTACTTACTGTTTAAAATGCAGACAATAAATGGGTGCTTTCAAAGTACAAAGTAGATACACCACAGCAAATTTGAGATATGTAGCAGAGTGAACCCGTTCAGCTGGTTTCAACTTATCAGGAAAGTCTGGCTTCTCTGAGTTTTAAATGGTGAGTCTCTCCCCTTCCCCCCCACCCCAACTCCCTTCCTGGCCCTGGAGGAAGCACAGTTGTTTTCCGTGTACCATTCCTGAGCTCTGGCCCAGGTACCTCTGCAGGCGACTCTTAGAGTCCCCAAAGGGGCTGCTTTCCCTCCCTGCCTCCCACACTCAGAAATCGCTCTCCATAGATCTGGCCAGATGACTGGACACATACGGAAGACCTGGGGGCCCTAAGGCTGCTTTGCACCAGAACCACTTCAGAAGGGGCCTGCAGCCTTCCTGGTTGGCATAAGAGCCCTTTTTTGGCCACAGCTAACTGAAGGATCTGGCCTCACCTCTCAAACTTGGATCAACCCCTCAGTGGAAAGGCCTTAGGACATGTTAGCCCCAGTAAGTCAACACTGCAAGAGTCTGTACCCTAGAACTGAAAAAAAAGGAAGGTGGTGGCCCTACCGAGAAAAGAAGAATTCTCTGCAACTGATTATTTTGAGGGCTATCGATGAGCCGGAAGGAAAGAAAATAAATCTTACTGAACACCTACTACGCACTTATATAATTTTTTGCATTTAATCTTCACAACAACCTAACCAATAGTATTGTTTCCCCCAGGCCTGCCTGTAACACTTACAGGGCGAGGGAACGCCTACAAAGGGAGGTCCATAGATCATACGCTTCAACGTTTTCAAGTTAAAAATCAAGCTGAGCTGTTAAAGTATGTGCTAACCTCCTAAATTGACAAATACCTTCATGATGGTCTGGCCAAGTTTGAATTTAAAATTCTTAGGCTCAGCAGAGTTCCGAGGTAAAATGGGGTAATAATGCAGGGAGAATGGCCCCTTCTCTTGTCAAGCCTGACTGTCCTAAACCGCCAGGAGGACATGCCTGTGTGAAAACCGGATGTCTCTGCTCTGTCTACCTCGCTCCCGACTACCCCTTCCCCAGCAGCTGCCCTTGGCCTCCATCAGACGGCAGACAGGCAGCATTAGTACCTCCTCAAGAGCATGGATCTGGGAGTAGCCCCCACAGACCCACACAAATGGGTTCAGGTCCATTTGGACAGGTAATTTCAGGGGCCTACGTGGGAAGCATGGGTTCTAAGGGGCAGGTCCCTTTGGCTCCATGAACTCCTCACCGAGCAGGGAGAAATATAGGCAAAGAAAGCCCAGAACAGGACCCTATACATTATGGGGACAAGAGCAGGGCCCCCTCTTGCCTGAGCCTAAAGATTTTACTATTTATCTCCTGCACAAATGAGTGGCAAGCCAAATAGCGCTGACCAGGAGGGGCAATGCCCAGGCAGATGAACCCAGATGGAAGAGGTACAGTGCTTAATCCAAGGGGAATAGAAGACCCCATCTTAATCAATGGGCGACGCAGGGTTGACACAGCAGCACTCTACATTCTGAGATGAGCTTGCTGAGCTCATCACTGAGAAACGGGACCCTGAGAGGTTAAATGTTTCACAAAGGTCACACAGCTAGAGCTGGGCTGTGAACTCACATCTGTCTGACCCCCAAGCATCCCTGCTCTTTCTGGACCCCACACTACTCCTTGAAAGACCAAAGAGGAGGTAGCGGAGATTAAAAAGAGAAGAGGATGCAGAAAATAGAGGGCTGAATTTTAAGGCTCTGGGATTTGATGAATCTTGGCTTTCCTGCCTGCAGCGCAAACCAAAGTCCAGTTCAAGGGATTACCTCAGGGGTATTCCACACAGGTAAGCTCTTGACCTTGTGCCACCCCCTGGCCCCAGTAGGTTATACTATTGCACCTAAAATGCACAGTCCTCCCATTAGGTGCATATCTGATGTTCCCCTAGCTTTTCAACCTGCTATCTTTAAGTTTTTGTTTTAATGAACTCTGACCTTTCTGCTCATTCTTCCAAGAGATCTGCCTGCTCCATGAAAAAAAGTGGCTTTGGGTGTGCCAGCTAATGAAGCTTTCCTCAAACAGGGAAAACTCGCAGTGACACAAGGCATTTTTTTCTTCATTAAATTTAACTATTACAATTATAACTTGTTTATAGATCTCCAATTGGCTTTGCCAATAAAGACCAGATGCATTATAAAGCAAGATTTAAAGAAATAAGACACCTAAGTACAGAGTGGAAATGTGGCTATTAAATTTATATGGCCATCAATCCATTAAAGCCTTGGCCTTCTTTCATTATTATCCTTTTAAGGCCAGTGGCTCTCAACCTTGGCTACATATTGGCATCACCTGGGGACTTTTAAGAACCACTGAGAATGTGTCCCATCCCCAGAGATTGTGATATGATTGCTCTGGGATTAGAGATTTTTAAAAACCTTCCAGGTGATTTTATGCAGCTAAGATTGAGAACCATTGTTGTTAAGGGAAAGTCTTAACCCTACTTGTGTTGCTTTTAGCATTTAAAAGTACAGGTTCTTGAGCCTGGGTAGAGCCAGGTTTCCCAAAGCTTAGCATTTCTGCCAACTGTGAAAATGCACGGCCTTCCTAGGTCCTGTGAGTATTCTGGCGTACAGTCAAAACTCTTTCTGTGTTTATAGTTTTAAGGAAAGAGGGTCTTAGTTTATCTCCTGCACAAATGAGCAAGTCAAGTATATTGAGCCAGGCAGGCCCATTCCCTGGGAAGAGGGAGCCGGGGGAAGAAGAGGCAAAGTCCTTGGTCCAAGGACAACAGATGGTGCCATCTTAATCCTTGGGGGAGGCACGGCAGTACCCCACATTCCCAGGTCACTTTTCCCTTCTCAGCTGCATCTGCCCAGCCCCTATTGGCTCCATGGGCTCTGGGCTGGCTCTCCTGTGTCAGAATCTTCTGCTCTAAGAACCGTATAAGAAAGCTGGGAGGCGCCATAGAGGAGGCTCTAAAGGCTCAGGTCCCTGCCCCCACCTCCTCTGAGTCAGTCCAAGAGCCCTGGTCACATGGCTTGCCACCCACTCCTTTGCTGGTGACCTGAGGACAGTTACCCACCACAGTCTCTCCAGTACAGCCACTGCAGCTGCAGCGAACTTGTACAACGAGTTCCACAACAAGGTCTGCCCTTCGGCTCTGGGACTGCAGTTCCCTGGGGCTGGGCTGGGGCCTTCTCAGAGCCCTCTCACATCGCCTTTCTTCAGAGACTGAGTATGGCCTTTGCGGTCAGCCAGTGGCCATTCACAGATCGAAAGATTCCTGACCACACTTGTCGTCAGCCAAAATGACCAACTGAGCTCGGTTCCTCACCCAAGATGGGCTGAGGGCTGGGAAGAAAATGCCCACATTGTTTTATTATGAGATCAGGCAGAGCTTTCCCAGTGGTGAAGGGAAGCCCTCAAATGCCTTTAATATTTCTGCCAGTCTTGGCAGGTTTTCAGTCTTCAATAGGGCACAGAAAACTATTGTCTCCCAAAACTCTCAAGCTCCCTCTAGTGTATACAATCTATCGGGCATTACTTGAGCATCACAGTTTTGAAGGACATACAGAAATAATTAGAAATTTGGACTAAGACTTGACAGATTATGATAATCATAGCAGTGATGTTTATGACAGCAAAAAAATTATAAATAACCTAAACAGGGAAGTGGAAAAATAATCATGCTACATTAATGGTGTACAACTTAGAAATATGTGTATGAAAGACTCTTTAATGATATGGGGAAATGCTCCTGATACAATCATGTTAATGACATAATACATACATTGAGATATAAACAGTGTAAAAAACACATGTAAAGCAGGGAGGGATGAATAGACAGAGGGCAGAGGATTCTTTCGGGCAGTGGAAATACTCTGTATGATATTATAATGATGGACACATGTCTTTCTGCATTTATCCAAACCCATAGAATGCACAACAGCAAGAGTGAACCTAAAGTAAACTATGGTCTTGGGGTGCTTATGATGTGTCAATGTAGTTTCATCCGTTGTTAGCCACTGAACCCCTCTAGAGGGGGCTGTTGATTGTGGGGAGGCTGTGCATGGGTGGGGGTGGGGGGGGTGCGAATCTCTGCACCTGCCTCTCAGTTTTGCTGTGAACCTAAAACTGCTCTAAAAAATAAAGTCTTTTTTTAAAAAGTTCTGGAAATAGATAATGGTGATGGTTACACAACATTTTGAATGTATTTAATGCCACTGAATTGTATACTTAAAAGTGGTTAAAATGGTAAATTTTATGGTGTTTATATTTTAGCACAATAAAAAAAAAACGCTTCAAAAAAATATGTAATGCGTGCTTTGAAAACGTTGAAAAGAAATGCCCTAAATGTGAGCTGTCTTTAGGAGTGAGATTATAGATGATTTTTATTTTCTTCTTTAGTCTGTATCTGAAAGGCTCACAATGAGCATGTAGAAAAATGTAATTAGAATCTAGAATCTAGAATCTGGAAAAGCAATTTTATCAGTCAGGGTATCACTAGGAAACAGAAGGCACACTCAGAATAGTTTGAGGAAGGTTCATGGACAAAGGGAATAATTACAAAGGTGTGGGAGTGATGGAGGACTCCAAGAGATGTTGTAGGACCTCGAGTATACAAACAACAGACCTATCACCACCCCCAGGCTGAAGAAGAGGCAGCAAGGAATAAGAACCCAGAGAGGCAAGAGTTATGCAGAGCAGGCCATAGTGTGAGGACCAGTGACCTTCAGTTGGGGCCACAGCCCACCAAAGGTGACCTCTCAGAGTCACTCACCTCCCTCCTCTAATCTCCTGCTGGGGATCCAGTAGGACTGAACCCACTGGAAGCCAGAGCACAGGGAGACCAGGCTGTAATGCATACAGGTTGGCATCCGGAGGCTCCAAGCAGAGTGCAGAGGGTAGAGAGTGAGCTGGAGGGCCCTATGGAAGATCACTGGCACGATTTTTAAAAGAATGTGTAAAAGCTCGAAGAATTGATTGATTCGAAGTGGGGATGGATCTTAGGGGGTGTCTAGTCCAACTATACTTCTCCTATTTTGCAATGCATCTTTCTCAAGTCTTGCGAAGACAGCCACCTGACCTTCGCAGGGGTACTTTCAGGCATGGGCTGCCCCTTGCTCCAGGAAAATCCCACCTCTCTTTGAACAGGAATGCTTATTAGGGAGTTGTACGTGAAGAAGCAGGATGATGCAGTGGAAAGAGCAGAGACAGAACACCTGGATTCAAATCCCTGACACTTGGTCAATTTATTTATTTATCTTGGTCTGTTTTCTCACATGTAAAATAGGAGTGATGCAATTTAGCTGACAGATTTAGTGTGAGGATTAAGAGATGACATATCTGAAAGAATTAAATGTAATAGCTGGCACATGGGAAGCACTCCGTAGATGCTGAACCCGAACCTGAATCTATCTCCTGGAAAGTTGTATCCATCGGTTCCATAGTGACCCAGGGCACCTCCTCCTAATGACTGACCTTCAGATGGTTAAAGATAAAGGGAATATCCCCCTGAGTATGTTCCCTGCTTCCAGTGAAGCTTTTCTATTTCCTTTGACCATTTTTGTTTTTCAGATACTTTATCCTCCTCCAAACTATGAGCTGCCTTGGTTCTTAGATGGCCCATATCCATGGCCAGAGTGGACTGGTACAGAGAATGTACTAGACCCATGCCAGCCAACTGGTTCCTGCTCTGGGCTTCTCAAACTGGGACCACAGCAAGTCAGATCCTCTCTCCTGGTAGGAGCTGAGGGATGTGTGGTATGGGACATGACAGCAGCCATATTTTCTGTTGTGTGGTGGAAAGACGCTGTGCAAAAGAGAAAAATGAAGGTGACCCCGAGAGGAGCAGAGAGATGGAGGGTGAAGGACCGCTGGCAGCATTCAGGCATCTGGGTGTAGTTGTCTGGAAGCCCAGTGCTATCCCTGTCCTTCCAGTGGCCTGTCACTTAATCCTTCTTGAATTCTGTAAACCAATAAAGTCCTTTTGTCTAAACCAGTTCACAAGGGGTGTCTGAGACTTTTGAATAAAAGAATCACATTGACCACATCTGAAAGCCTAGAGCCTGGGCTGTAGAGGTCAAAAAGCCTGGGTTTGAATCCTACATTAACCATTTACTGGCTTTGTGACCTTTAGCAAGTTTCACAACTACTCTGAACCCATTTTCTTCACCCCTGTAATCAAAATAGCATTCGGTACCTTGTCACTGTACTGTAAGGAATAAGAAATAATCGTGTATATCAAGTCCAGTTCCGTCCCTGACACAGTAGACTCATCCCATTGGCAATAGCAAAGCAAGTTTTATCTTTATTATTACTGAGTTTGTGGTTAACTCAGATATTTATATGTGCTGTCACAAATTTAATTTCGCCACCCTTAACTTGCACTGACTTTTTGAGCCTAACTGTGGGATTTTAAGAATTTCCGTACTCACTTTCCCCTTTGTTAACTCCAGAGGCATTGTTTAATAGGAATGTGGACATTTTTTGAAAGGACAGATGCTCCTCTGTCTCCTAGGAAGCTTCTGACTTGTGTTGTTTTCAGAGTTTCATGACCAGAGAAACAGAAGCAGTCAATGTTTAAAGAAGTCTTTCTCCTCTGCTGTGTGCAAATTCTTGGGCTCTTTCCCAGAAATGACTTTCCAGAATAATTGTCCTCGAAAGCTACACACAGACGGCCTGTCTACTGAATTGCCACACATTGGAGTCAATTCACAGTTCCTATCATCCATCCACAATGATGATGACAATCCACAAAAAGCCCTTGGCTTGGAGTTAGACGATTCTAAGCTCAGTTTTCAGCTCTAGAAGTTTCTGGTAAGGATTTACTTGAGGTGTTGAAACCTCAGGTGGAATGATTCATTCACTTGTAATTCATTCAACACGCATATAATAAGCATACTTCCCGTCCTGAGCCCTGTAGGGATTGGTGCTGGAGTTATAAGACAAACACCTGCTACTGACCTCAAACAGATCATACTTTAATGAAAGAGATCAGTAACATATAGCTATAATTTAATGGATATAATACTATAATTAATGGTAGCTGCTGCAATAAACAAGCCCTCCAAATCTCAGGGGCTTATCATGAAAAAAAGTTTGTTTTCTTGCTCATGTAAAGTCCACTGGAGGTTAGAACACCCTCTTTCCTTCTTATAGCCATGCCATATGGAACATATTGCTGTCACAGTGGAGTAAAGAGAGATGGAGGAGGTAGATTGGCTCTTAACTGTCTTAGCCTAGCAGTAACACACATGACTTCTGCTCACAATCCTTTGGTTAAAACTGGTCACATGATCTCCCCAAGGCTAACTTCCATGGAAGCTGGGAAATGTAGAGAGCTCATAGATCCTTGGTGTGCAAATATCTAGCACTTGTCTCTGTCCCCATAAGTAATGCTATGATACCAGTAAGCAAGGGATCGTACATTAATTATGACTCTTTGGACTCGACTAACAGAAACCAATTGGAGTTAGCATAAACAAAAAAAGGCAGTTTGATATATGAATGTAAAGCATTTCGGGGTCTCTTTGAAAATCAAATGGCAGAAATGCACCTGAGCATCAGGCAGAGGTTAGAATCAGGAAATGCAAAGGCATTGAGATATGTCTCTGGACTCAGTACCACTTTGTGAGGAGAAAAGAAGTAGCTGGCTTTGAACTTCATAGACAATCCATTAAGTACGCTTTGCAAGGAGTTCAATTATTCCTGATGAGGGATATTTAATCAGTGTGAAGGAGAGAGGGAGGGAGGGAGGAAAGACATTCCAATGGAGATGTCCGCCCTGAGATTATTTTTTTTTTTTTAAATATTTTTTATTGTGATCAATTTGCCCTGAGTTTTGAAGGCTAGAAAGGAGTTTTTTAGGTAAAGACAAAGAGCAAGGTCATTCCAGGCCTGTGTTCTTGGCTAAGGAGAAAAACAGCCTGATTTGGGATGAAGGGCTCAGAGAGGCTGAGGGAAGAGCGAGTACGTATGGAGTGAAGATGTGTGTGTTGGCCTGACCCAGTTTCAAGGGAAGTTGAACTCCCAGTATTGAAGCATAGGGAAAAAGCAGCTGAAGGACCAAAGGCCAACTGCAGGAGACAGAAGGGAGCAGCAAACAGTCAGGTGTCACAGATTTGGTGACACTTGTTCTCTGCAGCCCATGTTGTGTTCGACAGGGAGACCTCTGCTTGCCCAAGGGAAGGTACTCCCACACCACGAGCAGCCACTTTGCTTTCTTCCATCACCCAGGCCCGTGACAACAGCCTGCAGGTCTTAAAAGTCCCTACAGCTGTTTCCTTCTGCAACTTGCTCTGTCTGAGGGAGGCATGATACATCCTCACATCTGAGGATACTCACAGCTCTGTTTTTATGTTGTATTGACCCTCTCACAAACTATGAGATAGGGCAAGAGGCATTACCTACTTTTTCTACTGCTATCCAATATGGTAGCCACTAGCCTTATGGGGCTTTGTAAATTTAATTACCCTGAAACAAAAAATTCTGTCGTTCGGTCACACAAGTCACATTTCAAGTGCTCATTAGCTCCATGTAGTCAGTGGCTACCATATTGGATAGCGGCGATGTAGAACACTTCCATCATCCTTGGAAATTCTATCGGACAGTGCTACATTAGAATGTGAACTTCACATGTGTTTTTACCTTGTGCTTTGCGGTAGCCCCAGCCCCTGCAGCAGTGCCAAGCACATATAGCATGTGTTCAACAAAGAGTTGTGCACAGAATGCATTGATGAACAAATCTCCATTGACAGAGGAGGAAAAGGAGATTCAGAGAGATGTAACTTCCATGGGTGGTCCAGCAAATATGTAACAGGGCTGGGACTCCAACCCAGGCCCTCTGCCTCTAAGCAGAGGCCTTGTTCAGACCCCTGCAGCTGCCTTAATTTGCCCCCACATCTGACAAGAGGAAGTGGTCCTCTCCTGTCTTCTTAGCAACCCCCGGCTAGCTGAAAGCCACTTTTAAAAAGGGCTTATGATGTCTTTTTTCCAAGACAAAGGGAATAGAAAAGGTGGAACACACAGAAAAGTAGAAAGAAAAGTTATTCATTCCTCTAACACTACAATCAGCTCAGTTAACATTTTGGGATGTTTCCTCCCAATCTCTTCAGTACAGAGGTGTTTGGGATTTTCCACGGGGTGTGTCATTTGATTTTGAAAATTTAAGAATTTACTTAGGCCAGAAACTTTGTGCTCCCTTCTCCCAGCCTCATCTTGAAGCTTCTGGGCCCATTTCTCTTTTTAGATATCAGTATGTCCTGAATTCATGGGTATATCCCCCTCCATAAAGTGTGCAACAACTGTGATGTGGTAGGGCTGAAGGCAGGGGATAAAAGGGTATTCCTGTGGGTGGTTGGGGCTGGAGATTTCCTACCTGCCTGAGAGGGGAGTCCAGCCACAGGCTCTGTGCTTGCAGGAAGATGAAAATGAATTGTCTGCCGAAAACAAGCAAGAAGTCACAAAGGCTGCCTCACCGTGGAGGCAGGACCAGAAACACTTCACCTCCTGATTCTGGGCCATGTGCAGATGTGGGGTCTCCATCCTACCACTTGTATGAATGGAGATTCCAAGTGAAGAAATTGATATAAAAACTTGTCCAGAACTGGTACGTCTCGGGCGACCGAAGGGTCCACCGAACCACAGGATACGGACACGTCCATAGTCACGAGTGTTCACAGAAACCTGATGAAGATGAGCGTACAAAATGCTTATAAACCCACATGAGGAAATAAGGCACAGGCAGTCAGCAGCTGCAACAAATAAAAGACTGCACCCCAAGAACAAAAGGTAATAAAACAACTTGAACAAAACCTTAAAACAAGCAGGTTTGCAATTTTTTGAAGTGATAAAGGAACAGATACTTCTTTAAGCCTTAAAGCCAGAGCAGAACAATATGAGAAAAGAACAGGCAGGTTTGAAAAGTGTTTACACAGAAATTCTAAGGAAGATATAATTCTTGAAATAGAGTGAGAGCCCATGAAATCAGAGATGTGAGGAAAGAATGGGAATGGCCTTTTAAAGGATGTTTCTGTTAATAACAATTGTTTACCTTCCCTATGAACCAGGCAGTGTTTCAGAGATTTCAAATATATTAACTCATTTTATCTGCCCAACCCTATGCAGTGAGCAATACTGTTCCATACTGAGGAGGCAGGGACCATTCCAATGGACTTGTGGACTGGCCATTCCCAAGCCAGTCAAGGAATAATAATAAAACGTTATGATGTTAGGTATAAAACAAAGCACTTTACATTTATGTACAGGATTATCTCATTGACGCCTCGTTTAATAATCTCATTAATCCTCATAACAACCCCTCGAGGCAGGTGTGATTATCACCTGCATTTTGTGGCCACGAGGCTGAGCTTACAGACATTAGGGCAAGATGGTGGAGTAGGTAAACGCTGTGCTCGCCTCCTCCCAGGACCACATGAAAATTACAACTAAACTATAGAACAATCAACCTGGTGAACCATCTGAAGACTAGCTGAACAGAAGTCCTATAACTAAGGATATAAAGAAGCCACATCGAGACTGCACACACATTCAGAAAGCGTTGGGAAATATTACATACAAAGGCCAGTTTCTTCATGGTTCAGTCTATCCCTGCCTAGGACTGACTATACAGGAGGAGTCTATTCAAAAAATTAGTAATTTATGCACTTATGATATTTAAAAATTGCTATTCTCATTGAACTCAGAAACAAAAGCCTGTTGTGTTCATGGGAAAATACAACAAAATGTATATATAATTAGCTTTGCTAAAAATACCTAAGTGTTTAAAGAGACTGTCGAAACTCGTAATGGAAACATATCAAATATGGATCATTACTAAAAGGATCATTTCAGTCTCAGAGGTTTGCATATGTTATAAATTTTTAAGTACAAAGAAAGGCAATAGAAGAGTTCAGCAACTGTGAAAGGTAGTCATCATACAATATTGAATGTGCGATAACTGGAGTGACAAATTGTAAGCTAAAATGCAAGAAAATAAAGAAATGCATTAAAGAAAAATTAAGTTATTTTGAAAATAATAAAAAATCAAGGATATAACTTTTTAATGACTATAATTGGTAGTTGATAAAAATCTTTCATAGGACTCTGACCACTTCTGCCATCTGACTTCAACATATTATTGTTCTGAAATAATAAAATGCCAAATCTAATCCTGAAAAAAAAAGGAAAAAATTCCCTGGGGTTTCCACAGTTACCAAGCACTGTAATTGGGATTTAAATGAAGGCAAATTGAAACCACAGCCCAAGCTCTTAACAACAATGCTAAGAACGAGTGGTTGTTCATTTTGACTTTAGTTTTATGCATTACTTATTACTGAATACCAATGTAGTCACTGATTTGAAAGGGACCCAAGGGTCTACAGTGAAACATCTGTCTTTCACCTCTGTCCCTTCCCCAGAGGCAACTAGTGTTCTCAGTCCCTTGTGTAACCTTCCAGAGTCATTCCGTGCCTACAGAAGTAAGTGTCTATAGAAATAGTTACAGACAAGCCTATCTATCTACATAGATGGATATTTTTTCCCCCTTTTAATGCAGTGGGAAGTTGCCTCTACACTTTGTCCTTATCTTGTTGTTTTCGTTTAACACTCTATCTTGGAGAGCCTTCTCTGTCAATAGAGAATAATAATAAAAATGATAGTACAGAATATTTTCCATGACTAATCATACAGCATAACATAGAAGTATAGAATGATAATAACAAAATAATAAAGGCCTTCCTTGTTCTTGTTATGACTGCAGAATATCCCATGGTACATCTGTATGATGATCTCTATGCTCGTTTGGTTTCTAATCTCCTGCCATTACAACGCTGTGGTCAATAATTGGAGACACATGAGGACTCTGCTCCTGAAGGTTGAATTGCTGGGTCAAATAATGTGCATTTGTGACAGTAGGTTGTACTATAAAGCAATTTGTGACTAGTTAAAAATCATGGGGACCTTTTGAAAATTTTTTTTTCTAATTAAAAAAATGCATAGTAATTGTGGGGGAAAAACTAAAATCACCCATAATTCATAAACCTAGAGATAGTCACTGTTAACATATTGGTATAATCTTCTGAGCCCGTTTTTATGTATACACCAATGGATACACCGTGGATATTATACTACTTACCTAGTTTTTTATCAAGGTTTTACACTGACTATTACATCATAACCATTTTTTATTTTATTTAAATATTTTTTTAAATGGCATTTTCATGATTGTATACGATTCCATTATTTGACCATACCATAATTTACTTACCCCATATCCTCAATATTGGACATTTACGTTGTTTCCCATTTTTTTGTATTTTAGAAAGCTTTGCAATGAATATTACTGTATTTAAATCATTGTTCCTTTTTCTGTTTGAGTTTTTAGTCATTTTTAAAATTCTAATCATTAGAATCAATGACTGAAAGTCAAAGTATATCCTAGTACTGTTTTATTCTAGTTAGTGGAATGACTTCAATAACTAGAAATAGAAGTTAGGTTAGAGAATATCAACATTTTGGAAGCTCTTACTGTATACTGTTAATAAGTACTTAGTATATCCTGCTCCCCTAGAAGGTTGGACCATTTATACTCTAGCTTCCTCATTTCACCACTCCCTTACCAACATGGATTCTTATCTTATAGGATATTCAGCAAACGATGGCATCTGTTGCTTTGTTCTTATGATCATATATGTAATGCTTATTTATTATAAATAATAGGAAAAGAGTGAAACTTAAAAAAAAAAAACAACGTATAATCCCAAAATTTTGGTCTAACCACTATTAAAGTGTTGTTGACTTTCTTGCCAGGCTTTTCTCTATTCCAATATTTTCCATAAAATTGTCATTAAATATTCTCCAAAAACATGACTTTTATTTTTGCCAAGTTGGAGCTGAAAATGGCATCTCTTAGTTGAATTTTTTATATCTGTTGCAAATATTTTTTCCAGTTTCCTGATTGTCTTTTTTAGTGTGTTTATGGTGTTCTGAATTTTTATGTGACCAGATCTAGACATTTTTTTCTTTCATTTCCCCCTGAGGATAAGGGTGATGAGGGTGTTAAGTAATATAAAAAAGGAAGAGTGTTAGGGAGAACCGAATCCTACCTGAGACTGGCAATGTAAAGAGTATTGGCCTGTGTTCATTCAACAGGCATTTATTGATACCTACTTATCATAGTGTACACGTGTGTCTGTAGGGGCACAGAGATGAACCATGCATGATTCTCTCTCCAGGAGGGAGATAAACGGAGCATAACCAGTGACTCTAACACAAGAGAAGCAACATATTCCAAGCCATCAGAGAGGGCCAGAGGACGAAACATTGCTTCAGTTCAGGCAGAGGCAAGTAAGGATGGCTTCCCGGAGGAAAGGGCATTTGAGCTAGACCTGGGCAGCTGGGAAGGCATGGAGCATGTGGATACGAGGAAAGAAGAAAACAGCTGTGAGTATCTCTGAGGGTAGATGTTGTCACACTCCTCCTAGGAGGGGAGCAAGATGACACTGTGGGGGCTTTGGGCCAAAAAGCAAAAAAATAAACCTCATCCTTAGAGTGTGATTGGCAACTAAGACTGTCCCCAGCTCACAAAGAAAGAGTTGTGTTAAAACAGATTATCTTCATGTGAAGGTTTGTGATTCCTAACTGACTTATCCATTTAATCCACATCATATTTGCAACATTAACAAGCAGGATACCTCTTGATGGTGATGTAAATCAAAGCGGAAAGAGATTGAAAGGTTTTCTCTCTTTCTTGAAGATGGGCCCTTGGAGTGATACAGTTTTAATTCGAATAAGATGGGGCATGCACTCAGTATTTTTTTTGCAACTCTGGAGGAGTCCTCTGGACACTCTCCAGGCATTTATGCAATGAGGCCAGCATATCAAGTGCTTTGGGCAGTGAAATGCTCAGTGTAGGGCACAGCAAATGTTAGGACTCTTTAGAGTTTACCCAGAACAACTCCTCCTTCCTCTGGAAGATGCTTCTGTCTCCCTCTCTCCAGTCCAGTAGTCAAGTTTTGTGAGGGTGAGTCTATGACTCACTGACAACCCCCTGGGCCACAATGATTGGTCCAAGGGGTGAGCACTTAACCTGTGCTGGTCCAATCAGAATGCTTCCTTGAGCAGCACTGAATGGGAATGGAGGGAACTGCTTTCTTTCCTTTCTGGCGTTGGGGCTATGAGAAAGAGCCATCTACCAAGCCATCTGAAGACAGCCAATATCATGAAGGCTGAGTGAAGCAGAAACAAAAGGAGCCATGAATCTAATCACTTCATTGAGCTGCCTTACTTCTTGGAGTCTCCCTTCCATTTTGGCACCACCTTACTGTCCTGCCCAGGAGTCCCCCTTTTTGGTTTAAGCTAATCTGAGTTGAGTTCCTGTCACTGGCAATCAAAAGAATCTTGCCTGACACAAGGAGAAGTAAGAGGCTATGATTCTTACATCTAATTTCACTGCCAAGTTTAATGTTTTTCACTTCTTCACTATATGTGCATTAGTAGCACTATTCTAGCCTTTAAAAAATTATACAAGTAATGCATGTTCATGACAGGAACTTAGACTGTGCTAAGAAGAAGATATCCACCTACAGCTCTGTCCCTTGAGACAGACACTCTTTGAGCTATTCTCTCTCTCTCTCTCTCTCTCTCTCTCTCTCTCTCTCCTGTGTTCGTTCTATCTATCTATCTATCTATCTATCTATCTATCTATCTATCTATCTATCTATCATCACAGTAATAGGTAATACAGCACTTATGTACCATGAATAGTCTAATTTTCCCCATAACTCCACAACAACTCTATGAGGTAGATATTATTATCCCCAGTTTATAGACCGGAAAACTGCAGCTCAGAAAAGCACAAAAAGGTGAGAGAACACAGGCTCAGAGAGGTTAGGTATCTCACCCGAGGGCTTACAACTGGTCAGTGGTGAGGAGCTGAGCTTTGAATGTCGGCTCTGTGGCTCCACAATCTGTGTTCTTAGCCACCACCCTATACTGACTTTATATAATGGTACAGTCACACAGTAATACTATTCTGTAGCCTGAGTGTCTTACTTACCAAAACATCATGGATTCTGTGTATAGGTGTCGAGGGCTTCCACGCCGACTTTCAGAGCTGCGCAGCACCCTGTAACACAAGGGCCAAGCTTCATTGAACCAGACTCAGACTGCCACGCACTGAGATTGTGCCCAAATGTTCACTACAAAAACACCTAGCTGAAAAAACATTTAAAAACTGTCTTGATATCACAACACAAGACCCTTAAGCTATTCCCTTAGGTCAGATTCCTAGAAGTGGAGTTACTAGGGATGGGGTGGGATGGACGGGGGTTGTAGATGGCTTTGATGTCTGTCACCACCTGTCCCTCAGAACAACTTAAACTCTCCTTCCTGGGGACTGATGACACTCCTTTTTAGTTCGTTTGTTTGCAATTTTAAAATTTAGATGCACTTCACATACTATAAAATGCGTCATTTTTAAGTGTGCAATTTAATGGTGTTTAGTATAGTCACAATATTGTATGATTATACAATATCACCACTCTGTAATTTCAGAACATTTTAATCGCTCCCAAAAGAAACCCCACGCCCATTAGCAGTCACTTTCCATTCCCCTGCCTCCCAGCCCCTGGCAACTTCTGATCTACTTTCTGTCTCTATGGATTTGCCTTTTCTGGACAATGCATATGAATGGAATCATACAATATGTGACATTTTGTGTCCGGCTTGGTTCACTTAGTATGTTTTCAAGTTTCATCCATGCTGTAGCATGTATCAGTACTTCACTCCTTTTTGTTGGCCAGATCACATTTTGTTTCTCCATTCATCAACATTTGGGTGGTTTCCACTTTTGGCCCATTATGAAGAATCCTGCTATGAACATCTTTGTTATTTCTTGATGGTATGAAGAAAAGAGTGAGGAGAGCTTTTCCTGAGACGAATGAGGCAGAAAGACGACGGTAACGTAATTTTGCGGGGGAGGGCTCTTCTGAGGCGAATTTACTTAAGTAGTGAAAGATAGAAACACAAGAGGTTGGAGATTGAAGTGTCTGTGAGGAAGGGATCAGCTCCTTGGCCCCTGTGTTCCTGAACTTCTGGACAACGCGGACATAAGACAAAAACAGAACTCCTGCACGCTTTTTGTTATCGAGGACAACCTGGATTTGATACGAGAAACAAGGGACTCCTGGACTATCCCTTTCGTATCTCTTTTAGAATGTGTTTTTCTAGGCATGTCTCAGTTGTTTCTGTTTCAAGTTTTTGAGTTTTTATGGTTGGTTAATAAATAGCGTGTCTCTTTTGTTTAGGAACTTGACTTACTGGCCTTGATTACTATCATTTACACACCTCCCACCTTCGCCTGGAAGGTCTCTCACCACAACCAAAAACCTGCATCTGGTCTCGGTGACACCTAAGAGCTGAGACAATTTCCTCGCTGGAGCTCCAAAGGCCTAAGTCAGAGAGACCTCACGCTCTGGACAGGATCCAAGCACTCTTCTTGTGGGCACTGCCTCTTCATACAAGGTAGTTGTCATATAGAATTTAGTCCGTAGACTACAGGAACAGGAGATAGTTTCATGACCAAATAGAAAAGGAATTCCTATCTGGGATTTGCGGCTAGCTGTAACTGATGACAGTTCCAGTTGAGCAGATTTTCGCTGTATAAGGGATGGTTGTTCTATGTCAGGTGGGAGTGCTGCTGTGTTTTAGAAGGATGGGGAGGATATTGGCTAGCAAAATGTATGAACTATAGAGCACGTTTGGTTTTCGTCACTCAGCTTCTATGTTTGGAAACACTTCTACCACGAGGCAGAGGTCACCTCCCACATCTCCCGTTACAGACGCTGAAAATGCCAAATGTGTGCCTTTCCAGGCGTGGGCACATGACCTGGACTCTGCCCATGAGAAGCTTCTGTTCCACAATTCAGAGCTGCCAGCAGTGTAGATCCGTTCTGGTGAGGGTGGCAGGCAGCTGCAGGGCCAGCTCTCCCCAGTGTCCAGGGCAGGATGGACCTCAGTGGTGCCCGCAGTTCACCGTGCTCTGTGCTCAGAGGCAGCCGCGACGGAGTCCATAGGAACCAGCTCCGATTACCAACCGCACACTCTAGAGGCACCACCCTTCTTGCCCTGGGGCCTCCCATTGTTTTTGTGGAATAGGGAGAAGACATTTCCTCTCTGTGTTCACAATTGTCTGCTTGGCATTAAGTGAGGGGATGCAAGTTAAAGCCTCTGAGGCATGAGGCTTATTTTCAGCAAAGGTTTGTTCAGTCAGAATCTTGGGCTTGCCGTTGGGTGTTCTGGAAGAAACTGTGGACCCATTTCTCAAAGCATAAGTGAGAAATGGATGGAGCTCCAGGTGGGGCCATCACCCACTGATGAATTTTCTGTAGGGCTCCGGAGCAGCGCAAAAGATGACCTCATGGTTCTTGTGGCCTGTGTGAGTAAGCGTGGTGAGCACTGCGACCGCACAACTCCAGGGACATTGGACATATGTCAATGCCAAAGATGACATTGTCTTCTATGGAGGAACAGAGATGCTAAAAATGTGAGGCTGCCCATCGCCGCCTAGCTGAGTGATGGGATACATAACTCAGGGACCAGGTTGGGGTGGGTACTGCTGATGGAGGCTGAAGGAAGGCATGTCCCCTCCTCTCAGGGAGGGAGGAGGAGTGTTGTCCCACCATGCTGGAAGGGGAAAGCTGAACACTTCTAAAGAAAATCATACATAGTGCCTGTGCCAAGACCACCGAGAGTGGAAACCGATATTGGGACCAAAGCAGGAGACCTGTCCCCAACCCCAGCTTGCTGCCCCCTTGTGAGAAGTATTCTCTTTCATATCTGCCCTGCCTGTGGGTTTCTAGGGGAGAGTGAGGCCCCTGAGAGTTCGGGCAGACAGGGTGGGGTGGGGAAGGAAGTTCAGAGAGAACTGGACTTCTGATTACAATTATGATAAAATATAAATTTGCTGCTATGGACTGAATTGCGTTGAAGCTCTAACCCCCAATGTGATGGTATTTGGAGGTGGAGCCCTTGGGAAGTAATTACATTTAGATAAGGTCATGAGGTCACAAGGGTGGGGCCTCTATGATGGGATTAGTGCCCTTACAAGAGGAGTAAGAGAATTAGGGCTCTCTGCCACGTGGGGACACAGTAAGAAGGTGCCTGTTTGCAAGGGGAGAACTCTCACCGGGAACCAAAGCTGCCAGCACCTGATCTTGGACTTCTGGAACTGTGAGAAGGAAATGTCTGTGTTGAAGCCCCCAAGCTGATAGCATTTTGTTATTGCAACATGAGGAGACTGAGACCACTGCATATTCACCCCAGACAGGTTATTTTAATAACCAGATTTGATTACAGAAATCATTCAAACGGATTAAAATATAAATAAGAATGGCACAAAAGACATTTCCTATAGCTGATTGGGGTGCTCAGGACCCAGAAATGTCTCCACCATTTTAAAGAATTTTCACATTCAGATATTGCAATCAGAGACTCCTCAGACTGGTTACATGTGTGTCCCTAACGTTAGACTGTAGACCCAAAGAACAATCTCATCATCTTCCCCACACCTAGTTCTCCCTGTTTGTGGCACCCGCACACACCCAGTTGCCCAGCCTAGAAACTGGCCCCATCCTTGCTCCTCCCTCTGTACACCCATCAGTTATCAAGTCTTCCTCTTAAATGTCTAGGCTAAGCCCACTTCATCCTCACTGCCAACACCTCTCCCCGGCCCTCTGCCCCTGCATCCCAACGGGTCTTCTTACCTGGCTCTCCCTCTGGTTTGGACAATGATGTTGGAAGTCCTGGGACAGCCTTGGGAGAAATCCTGGAGGCTTCCTTGACTGGAGAGAAATCCAGAGGTTTAGGGATGAACCAGCAAAGGCTGCCTGGGTGGCTACAGATGAAGACTAGCCTGTATCATTTGGGGCTGGGGAATGCGTAGGGATCTGGGGTTTCTAAAAGAGGTGAAATTTGTGTTACCCGTCTACTTGTATCCAAATGGTGTGTGTGTACAATGGATGGATGTTGATCCTGTCAGGAGCGATCAGTGCTATCAAGATGGTGGATCAGCCTTGCTTAAATGACATCACTGCATTTATTCTTGTGTGCTGGGTCTTGAGCAGGGTTAAGTCCTCATGAATCAGCCCACCAGTAGATCTGAAGTCAAAGAATATGCAGGGGAGGCTGCTGATTGTGCTGTCATAATCCTGTCCCCTTCTTCAATAATAAAACTCCTAAATGTTGGCTGAGTAGACGGCCACCCAGAATAAAGACTGTATTTCCTAACCTCCCTTGCAGATAGGTGTACCCATAGGATTAAGTTCTGGCTGATTGTTTATAAATCTCTCTTAAAGAGAATAGGGCATTCTTTTTTCATTTCCCTTTCTTCTTTCTTTCCAGCTGGAATGTGGATGTGATGGGTGGAGCTGGAGCAGCTATTTTGGACTGTGAGTTGGAAGGTGTATGTTGAGGACAGTGGAGCCACCAGATTGGAGGAGCATGGGTCCCAATGACCATGCAGACACCGTACCAGCGCTGGATTCCTGTGTTTATCTGAGAAATATTTTGCTCTAACCATGTTTACTTTAGTTTTTGGATTCAGAATTTGATACCTGAAAGTGGGATGCTGCAAATAACATCTAAAATGTGGCACTGGCTTAGTGGAATAGGCAGGCCAGTAGATAGCAAGGACGGGTAGTGGCTAAACAATTGATGAAACTGTCATCCGCAGTAGCTTTGAGGGTGGACAAGTTGAGGCCACGACAATGGAGAAAATGGTGGGAGAGTGCAAATATATGACTATTGCTTCTTGTTGCTTTTCACTCTCTCATAAAAGTGAGATGACTTGGAGCTAGACCCAGCCAGACTCAGCAGATGAGAAGAAATCCTTTTTTGCTAAGGGAAGCACGGTCTATAGCCTGGGCTCAAAATTATGGTCTTAAAGCATAGAAATGCTTCTGTTCAACCGCTTCTATTCTCTGAAATGCAGCTATTAAGAACAGTGGCTTTGAAGTGGCAGCCTTAGCAGGAGGTAAGGCTGGGGGCAGCAAACCATTTTTCAGACTTCTCTGTCAGAAAATGCAAACCAGGTAGCTCCAAAGATCAGATTAAGGCCACCTTTCTTTGAGGTGGCCAGTGTAGCCACCTTTGAGAAAGAGGCATAATGAGAGCTCAGAATGTCAGTCTAGACCAGATATTCAGCTGTGGGTACTTGGTGAAATTCTACTGGCAAAGAACAACCTTGGAGACGCCCCAAAACCGCCCCAGGAATAAGCAGGCTACAAAGGCGATGCTGTCCTCAAGAAGTCCGCCCTCTGCAGTTACATCTCAGATGTGGCCATGGAGATCAAGGGACAAGGAGATCCATCCAGAGAGCCGGAGTGGCTGTCAGGTGGCTCTCAGGAGACTCGTGGGCTTGCCAGCGGTGTCTTTATTCTTCCTGTGCAGTGGCCTTTGATATCCGCTTGGAACAGTATTTCCTGTTCTCCCCTCTTATGAATTAGTTTCCAATGGCTGTTTGCCTCGTTCTACTTCGTAGTAAGGGCTGTGTTTGGAGAAGATAACTTGTCTCCCGTTTATGGGTCATTAGAACTCAAGAAGCCACCCAGAGCTGATGGAGACCACAAATCACCCAAAGGTGATTTTAGCTTATGTTTCATCCCCTAACTGGGGTGTGGGTTGTCTACCTTGGAGAGAGTGGGCTCTATGTGAGCCAAGAAAGGAGACCAATGGGTTGAGCTATGGCAGAAACCACTAATCGTCCCTCAAACCCATCCTTTCCTTGTTTCTCAGAAAGAGAACTCCTGAGTTCAGTTAGGCACATGGCTTCTTGGAATAAAAACTACCTGTCCCAGACTCCCATGCAGTAGGTATGGCCCTGAGGCTGTCTGGTCAATGGGATGTACAACATCCAGATGACACACACCTTGAGAGAACGGGCCTTGCTTTCTGGAATGAGAACATGGCTGGAGCTGCCACTGTGGACCTCAGCGGAGAAACTGCATACTGGGGACGGCAGAGCAACAAGTGGGAAAGAACCTGGATCTTGAGGCTCATGGAGCCACCCTGGCAGCCCTGCATGATAGAGGGTAAAGAAATTTCCACTTTGTGTAAGCTACTGCTGCCTTTAGAGCTGAACCTAATTGTGATCTAGAATTTGCCACCGAAAGTCAAGACAGAGACCAGTGCTGTGCATGGTCATGCTGCAGACCACACGGAAGGAGGAGCTGGTGGAGAGCACTTTCTTGCAAGACTTAATATTTACTTAAAAAAAAAAAAAAAAAGCAAACAAAACACGGAAACACTTCCAGAAATCAAGACGATTATTAGAATAAAAGTGTCAACACACAATAGTGTTGCATAACTCGAATGTTTTTATATTGATCAAATTGTTTTCAGTAGTCGCTAGCAGAATGAAAAACATTCCAAATGTACCGAAAAAATATTGCTGATCAATGAAGACACTTTTCAAAACACATGAACACAAATCCTTTTGTTGCTCCAAACAGGACGTGAGTTATAAAGATGGCAGGCAGTCCAGCCATGAATATCCCACACGTGTGGTTCCTCAGGCTGAGGTCCAAGTTTCTGTCCTCTTTACTGAATCTGTTTTCAGCTTAGGATGGCAAGAACCAGAAGTGAAAATCCTTGTCTTTGTATTCAACAGTGTCAAGGTCTGAGGGACAATCTCTTGGGGACAAGTCCCAGAAATGTGATACGTCTCTCTCCGGTAGCTATACATCTTTGATTTAGGATTAATTTCAAACCTCTGGAACAGACTCCTAGAATGGTAAACACTGAAAGAACCAAAGAACTCACCTAGTCCAGCCCAACCTTCTCTTTTTATGTGTAAGAAAATTGAGGGCTGAGGGCAACACATCGTGCCTAAGTTTAGGTCTAAGCCCCAAACCTGCCTCTTAGGACCTTTCCCCATTGCTGTTGCCTTTTTGTTGCCTCTGGAGGATGAAGAGGTCTGTTGCTTGCACTCAAATGATAACTTCTGAGCAACAGAAAAATGTCAAGTAGCAACATAGCAGCAACAGCATCTATACTAATCTAAAAGCATATTTAAGTATAAGTTACCGTGGTAGGAATTAGAGACCAGCACAAGTTTGCGATCCATACTCCCCTCACCCACTCCCATTCCACCCGCAACCAAATGGAGTTGAATATTTTTTTCTGGAAAGTCAAAAACACCAAGAGCAGGAACTAGAGGGTGACATCAGGAGAGAATCTCTCATCTTGATTAAGTCAGTATATTGATGCATCTAATTAGATCTTCTGGAGAGCGCCAGAAAGCAGGACGCAAACGCTTCTCCATTCACACCCAGCAATATTTCCCAGGCAAAATATTTATCCTGAATATGACGCTCTTTCCTTAGAACTACAGAAAGGCTTTTTAAGTATAATTGCTTAAGTGTATAAGATGGTGAGGGAGAAATCTTGACTACAGAATTGGCAGTATCTACACACAGTATTTACTTGCATATTTTGCCCATTCTCTTGTCTTGTTCATCCCCAGTATTTCGTGGATTTTGCTCCTGGTAATGTCTGTTGGGTCTGAACTAATAGCCTGCACAGAGGCAGAAAAAGGCTAGTTGCTACCTTTGGTAAACTAAAAATATTTTTGGAATTTGCTGCGGGCCAATTAACAATGGGTCATGGGCCGCAGTTGGCCCGCGGGTCGCAGTTTGGACACCCCTGGTATAAGTCTTTATCCCTCTGACAACCACGAATCTACTGAATTGGTCCAGAGTTTGCTAAACATAAAGATGGCTTCACTTCTGTGCACTGTCATATAACAGCCTCCCTTTTCTATAAATCCTGTTAAGGCACTGGCTTAGCTTCCTCCTCTGGACACATAAAAACTGCTATTTAAACATACCACATTAAAATGTTTATGTACTTTATTTTCCTTAAATAATAATTTGCTACAATCTTGTCACAATTTTTTTTTAAATGGAACACAGTATTAACAAAGGCAGAATTCTTTAGGACAATCAAAATCATGGTGTACTTAGAATAAATTAACATCAAATTGTGTTTATTCTCAGATAGTCTGATCCTCTCCTTTGAAATGAAACGGAGACCATTGTACCTGAGGGTGAATGCAAACATTTGTTCTTCTATACAGAGACTCATTCTTTATATAAACTCCACTGTCATATGAATCGTTAGGAATCCTGAGAAACATTCACCCACGGGCACACGCACATATCTACACACAGCCACAGACAACCCTATAGAAGCTGGGTTGCCCATGGTTCAACGACCAGAAGACCTTTCCTCAGAAGGGCCAAAGATTTTGAATATTTAGATGCTATCCCATCTCCCCTCAGGAAAATCGTAATGTTTCAAGTGTAGTAGCTTGAAGTAGCAGCAATCCACATAGAAGATTCAGTAGTCGGCGCTTCCGGTCTTGGGTGCTGCGTGTGCAGTGAGGTGAGCAGCGGCTGCTCCTACAACTAATGCACAGACAACAAACCAGACCGTACCCCAAGTCTGCGTTCTCAGAGTCTCGACTGAAAATTCACCCGAACCTCATCCGGTTCAGGCACTGCGCGTGAACCTGAAGAGCGTCACTGATGCAGGCAGATAGCAGGGAATTCTGGATGCGATTCTCAGAAACGCGAGTATCAGAAGTAGCAGGGAGATGGGACAAAGAGAGGGAGGGCAGCAAAGGTACTACTCGTCCTTCCGCTTCAGAACCCACTCCCCCGCCGTTCAGTACATTCATCGTGGTTTCCTTCGCATCGAGGGGGTGGGTGAACGCAAACTGTTCCAGCGTGGCCTATAAGCACAGGAAGCTCGGCCCTTTGAGTCCTATACACATATACATACAAAATATCCAAGAAACTCGAAATCGCCACACCATCTTGTTTGTGGGAAGTCAACAGCGCTGCGGGAGCCCCCTTCTTAATTGCTCAAGGATGGTTTACAGGATCATGGCGACGTCTAGGGAGGACAGGCCCCCAACTGAGATCCCCTTCTGCTTAGTTCTCCCAAGAGGAATAATGGGCCTAAATCACGCTAGCCCTGCATGCATATCTATACAGTTCCTATGTACACAATACCTTTCTTATAGAAATTTAAAGTGCCTGGGTTCAAATGTGCCCATTCCTTTCCCACGCCACAGCCTACAGATTCCTCTTGCTGCTTCCAGAGAGAAGGTCTGTCCTTAAGGAGGATGCCCTTGGGAAAGAGGAATGAACGTTTTCACAGTTGTCTTAACTGGGATCCAGCATTTGGACTAAGCCTTCTTCATAAACACGAAGAATCGCTTCACACACAAACTTGTACTGGCTCTGGAAGAGAAAAGAAAGCCGTCAAGTCCAGCAGCAGCTCCATTACCGTTGCATTCCACCACATACATAGTTCTTCTTTCACCTCATTCCTAAATACCCCCTGAGCTCGAGCTCTGGGCCAGGCCAGACCGTGCCACGTGCCAGGGAAACAGAGTGGAGAAGACACACCTGTGAACCCGTTATTCCTGTAAGATGAGCGGCTGCTCCCAGACAGGTATAGACAAAGTGTCATGGAATCCTGGCAGAGGGAGGCCCTGGCAGTCTGGGGCAGTCAGGGAAGGGGTGATGGTTGTCACAGGTGACCATTCCAGCGTGAAGGTGCCGAGCAGTACGGCCCACTCTGAGAAGTGCAGTCAGGGCTCACGGGCCTGGCCTAGAACACGCAGGCATGGGAGGAGGGGCCATGCAGGTGGGCCAGGACCAGGTCACACTGGGCCTTGTGTTGGGGGAGGATGTGGGTTTTGTCTTACAAAGAAGAGCCACTGAAAGCTGCTCTGCAGAATATGGTTCTTTATATTAACAAACACCTAAGAAACTTATGTTTTAGTGATGTGACAGGGTGAAAAAAAGCATTTACAATGTGCTTCACTAGCCAGGAAAATCTACCAAAATGATGTACTTAACATTTTTTTAACCAGCAATGATGTCTTCCATGGCAGAAAACGGCCTTAATAACATGACACTTTTCTTTTAACCAGATTTCCTGGATACAAATGAATATAAAACTACAAGAGCTCACAAGTATTGCAGAAATCTTATAAACTTTGTCCACGAGCATGTGAGGATAGAACTGGCTACAACATGGAATTCCACCGCTTTCTTTCCAACGCTTCCTCGTCCATCCTGGAGGTTTTTACCTTAGAGGCCACTCCTCCAGAAAGACTTCCTTGACTTTCTAAAGTTGGCTTTGATTTTCTTCCACTGAGTTCTTAGACTCCCCTTGGACTTTCCCCATTGTTGCTGAGACTTATAATTGACTAGCCCTGTCCTCCTAACACCTACAAGCTCGGGTCTCTCCTGTTTGCATAATTATCCACTGAATAAATGAGTATGGGATGGTCCCCCTTTTGCAGATGGGGTAACTGAGGCTGGGAGAGAGGTTAAGAGATTATCCAAAGGTGGCCCAGTAGTTGGGGGAGCGTGAATCATGCTCTTTGCTCACCAGCCCACAGCCTTTCTTGGAGTTCTGCGGGAAAACCACAAGATTTTCTCTTGAGGACACTTGTAGTGCCAAGTACCCAGGTGTGACATATGTGGGAGAAGAGCCCACAGGAAGCGTGAGCAGGGCCATGTGACACATTTGTGAGCCAAAAGGCTCACTTAGGAACAGGCGAGTGGTGTGAGACCCTCAGGAGACCTTACTTACTTCTCATGGACAAATGATGGGCCAGTGGTTGACAATGCAGAATGCAACCAGGCTGCTCCCTGGCCAAGTGGCTGGCAGGAAACAAACCATGGAGGTAGCAGAAGTGGAGGCAGTGAAAGGCAGAGGCCAGATGCAGTGGGCTTTGAAGCTGTTCAGCCCCGACAAGCTCTGTGACCATGAGCAAGTGACTCAGTCCCCTCAAGCCTTGGTCACTTGACCGGCAAAGCCCTTTGCGCAGGCCTGGCCCAAGGCAAGTGCTCAGGAGGCATCGGCCACTGTTACTATTTTTATTATTGGATTTCCACTCACTGATGTTTGCACCATCATGGCGCGCTGGTCTCGCATTTTCCGGACAATATCCAGTGGGTAAACGGGCAGGTTTCTCTCAATTAGGCACATGGCTGTTTCCATGGTGACCAAGACACCTGTTCGACCTATTCCAGCGCTGGGGAGAAGAGGAGCAGAGACTTGGGATTTGCTCAGCCAGCATTTCTGCCCAGCCCCGCTCAACTCCTCACTAGTTCTCACGTTTACTTGGATGGAGCTTTCCCCCGCTTTACCTTTAAGAATACAAAACACACACTCAGGGTGAGTTCTCAAACTGGCTGAGGAAGCCTCTCCTCATGGAGTCTGAGGGAAAGGGCTTAAAACCAATGGAAAGAAACCCACCTTTAAGTGCAAACTCCACCACCCCCCATCTCATTCGCATCCACGCATCCATCGTGAAGGTCAATTGACTCAGAACGGTGAAGATGAGGGAGGGGTTTTCTTTATCAGCTCTGTGCTGCATTCACAGGTTTATGCTTTCACAAAGTTCCAAGTGTTTTGACATAGGAAATAGACGTTTGTAAAAGCATGTATCGTCTTGTGGGATTTAGGTGGGTTTGATGTCTGCTAACTTTCTCCAGGCCTTTCCCAAGGAGCACAAGTATTTAAAAAATGAAAAAGCCAACAAGCCGTGGCTTACAGTACCTGCAGTGAACTAAGACGGGTTCAGCATCCACTCTCAGAGACTTCACACAGTTTACAAATTCCAGGAAGTCTGAAGAGTCATCGGGCACGCCGTGGTCAGGCCACGCAACGTACTGGAGATGTGTCACAGTGTGCTTTTCTCTGGTCTGTGGAAGACGCAGACAGGTCTTGGTAAGTCAATCCAGATGGGGGGGTAGGAACCACCGGCCCCGCCCTGGCCTCCAGACGCTCTTTCGTTCCCTGTGCACAGCCCCATGGTGGCCGCTGCCAACTCCCGCTCCCCCTCCTCACCTAGTCTCCCAAACACCTACTCCCTAGGGCTCAGCTAAGGCCCCCAGCCACGGGGCTGCTTCTCCACACTCTGCCACTGTTGAGCTCTTCCTGTTGACTTCTATAGTACTTGCCATTAGGGCCACACACGTTAGCTTTTTTTAAATTGGCAACATATACATAACATGAAGTTTACCATTTTAACCATTACTAAAATGTACATTTCAGTGGTTTTACATACATTTACAATGTTGTACAACCATCACCACTACTCACTCATCAAACATTAACTCTTCATGCTCTCCTCCCCCCAAATCCTGGCAACCACCATTCTCCTTTCCGTCTCTATGAATCCGACTGATCCAGGTACTTCATACAAGTAGACTCAGACAGTATTTGTCCTTTATTAGTGTCTGGCTCATTTCCCTTAGCATCATGTTCTCAAGGTTCATCCGTGTTATAGCATGTGTCAGCATTTCCTTTCTTTTTGAGGATGGATAATACTGGATCGTATGAACAGACCACACTTTCTTTGGTATGCTCCATTCATCCAGCGAGGGGTATGGGCTATTTCCACCTGTTGGCTATTATAAACACGGGTGCTGGCTCTTTTACGGAAATGCTTGCCAGGTGAAAACATAGAGCAGAACTAGAAGACCAGCCCCACCCAGGAGTACAGTGGATGCTGACCGGCCTCTAAACACTGCCCTCCCCAGACCACTCACCGTGGGGCACTGCTCTCACCTCGGTGTTCGTGACCAGCATTTCTCGGAGCACATAAGGGATGGTGCAGTCCTCTGACTGACAGCGGATGTGAAAGCTGCCGTGTTCCACGACGTCGGGGGGATCGGGCCAGTACTGGTGACATTTGGTCTGGAAGGGAACACAGGGTGTGAATTGACCTCCTCTGCAGGGTGGTGTACACGAGCAGTTACCTGCACAGACGGGTCAGGCATCCGCCCAGAGCCCTCATTCACACCAGGTCTCCTGCGGGGAGAAAACTCAGGCGCGGCCGCCCTGCTCTGTCTGTTCTGAGGGGCAGAGGGACAGCCCTTCCTCTTGTGGAGAGTAGGATGGGGGTCGACCTGCCAGTGGCCAGGCCACAGCCTGCAAACCAGCCTGCGGCTGGAGGCTGGAGGATGAGGAGAGAGACTTATCTTCTTCCTCACCAGCGTCCAATTGTTGGAAGAACGGGCGAGGCCTCAGAAATGGGGACCTGACTTAGGAGTGACCGCCTCCAGTCCTCAGTCAAGCCCACTCCAGTCCCTGAGGCCCCTTCTTTGTTCTCAACACCCCCTTTCTACCTTACCCCCCCTCCCCGTCCACCGCACCCTCTCCAGGTAGAGGCCCCAAGGGACAGTGGTTAAGAGCACACATTTGGGAGTCAGACAGACCTCTGCTGGAGTTAGCCATATGACTTTGAACGTGCTACCTAACCTCCCCGATTTTCACGTTTTCACCCAAAAGATGAGGACAACACCTGCTTCACAGATGGTGACAGAGGCTGGAGATAACAGGGTGCAGTGCCAGGCTCAATGTGCGGGGTCAGGTCAATGGTTATTGACCGATTATTATTGCTGTTGCTATGAGTCTCCAATCAACTTACAAATGATCAGAGATTCCACCAACACGCAGATGAAATAAATCCCTAACCTGAGATGAACACCCCTTTGCATTTGAGCAGCATCTTCTAGGCTCTCAAATGCCTTCGTACATGACTCGTATGGAGCTGATACTCCCCAGACAGCAGACAAGGAAACCGGGCTCAGTGGGATTAAGGTTCTAGGGCTACTGTGGCTTTCCCGAAGCCTGGCTGATCCCATGCCCCCCCGCCCGCCCTGTTTTCTACTCCCCCTTCCAAACCCTGAAGGTTGTTCCATAGCCATCTGACTCCCACCGCTGGATTTGAAGCAAAATTCAGGGCCTAGCAATCCCTCCCATCCTAGTTCTGTCAGTCAAATTCTCACGCATTCAAATTTTTTTTTTCTCCTAACCTACAGGCACACATCAAATGTCACAGTTTGAAATTAATAATTTGAACTTAATAATTTGAAATGAAAGCAAGCTGCTGGGAAGCTGGAGCTAAGAATTTACTTCTGAACCTTAAGCCTGGGCATTTTCGTTAGTAGCCATTTCCCAACTTGGCTTGGACCTGAAGGGGCTGCTGTCCGTAGAACCCAAGACATAGTCGACAGCCACTGGCCATCCATGCAGGAGGCGTAGAGCTCTGCTGCAGGAGCCCCAGGGTCCTGCCCGCAGGATGACTAACGGGAAGATATCCTCTGAAGTGATCAGCCCATGCAAGGCACAGCCACAAATACCTCTATTTCCAGATACACCCAGGGAAGTGACCAGAACTGGAGTCTCTCTTTATCCCTTGGTCAAGTTTAATCTTAGGTCTAGTTGGATCTCAAAGCACTGGCGGTGTAGCGGAAAGAGTAAGAAGTTAGTGGAAATCCTGAATTTCAATCACGGTGAATAAACTTCACTAACCCGCTGTGTGATCCTGGCTCAGTTACTTAACTTCTCTGAGCCTCAGTTTTCACATTAAGGCTGCTGCTGTGGGGAGAGTTGATGCTCAAACCTAGTATCTTTTGAAGAGTATATACTAAGCACCAAATGGTGCTTTTTATGGACAGTATATTATCTTGGCCTCGAAACAACCCCATGAGGTAGGTAATACTGTTGGCTTTATTTTGCATATGAGTAAACTGAGGCTCAGAGTGGGAGTCAACTTGCGTCAGATCATACATATAGGAAGTGGGGCATACATAGATATAAAAAATAATTCCCCCCCTCCCCAAAAGAAATACTATTGATGGAAGGGGAGGGAGAAGGGCTGTTTCAACTGAAAAATATCTCCAGCGCTCTATTTCCTTATAAGGAAACCATGAACCTGAAGGGTGAACACCGTGCAAAACACTTGGGGTAGGAAGGACAAGAGGGAGGCATCAAAGCCATCCTACAGAGGGAGCATCTCGCAGACCACGGGGCAAGTCAAGGCTCTGGAGAGGCCACCTGCACGGGCAGACATGAGGGCAGCACAAAGGGGGCGGGGGGCCCTGGCCAGCCACATGCCGGCGGGGAGTCCCCCTCTACTAAAAGCACAATATGGAAGAAAACAAACGGGACATGCTGGAAATGTTCTCTCTCAGAAAAAGTGCGGGGCAAGGCTGCTCGCCTGGAGGGACTGAGTGCTGACACCAGAAGAACCAGTGGGTGGAGGCGAGGAGCGGCGGGACCTCAGGATGAAGGGCTCCGATCACCTGAGCGTTTGCAACAGGAGAGGGAGGAACCACGCAGGTTGGATTTTAGAAGAACAGGTTTCTAACAATCGATAAACAAGAGAGGTGAGTTCCCAGGGCCAGTGACTGTGAAGCGAATGCAATGACTCATGGGAGATGGGAATCGCTCACGCAGGAACCCGATGGAACCAGCCGGAATGGATTCAGTTAGGAAGAAAGAGCTGGGAAACAAAGAAACCCCCCAGGTCACGTGGAGACCACAGGAGCTCAGGTTCAGAGCGGCCACCAACAAAAGAGAGGAGGGGGACATGATAAGGACAGAGCAGGAGGGGCAGGGCCTGCAAGAGCAGCCAGAGGAAGTGGGGCCTCTTAAATGGAAGAAAGGGCCTTTTCTGCTGAGCTGGAACAAGCAGAATGAGGGAAAGAAGGGAGTGCTATCCAGGGCAGATCATGTGTCACTAACCATGCCTGTTGGAGCTCTCTTTTCTCTGCGGAGAAGAACGACTTTAAGCCGGGAAGGGTAGGCCAACTTTAAAGGGGAAAGAGGCCATCCCTCTCCAAATTAAGCCCCTCTCAGCTCTTTTTGCGATGTTTTGCTGCAACACAAGCAGAGGTTGACAGAGGGTGCAACTTCTCCTACATTATACTACCGCTGTGAGCCTGGCCCCGCACTGCTCTGCCCAGGACCAGCACTTGTCCGGGGCTGGGTGAGGCCATAGTCAATGCAGGGGTCCTAAGGCAGGCGAGCTGAGGAAAGGGGAACTGCCTTCTGGCTCGTTATGATGGATCCAAGCCAGGAGTGCAAGGGGGTGTCTGATCATTCTTCAGCTTGGGGAAGGCCAGGGAGTGGGCAGGAGTGTGGAGCTTCCCATCACTGGAGGTGTCCATCAACAGCTCCTTACAGGAGATTTGTGGGTCATGGAGGGGTGGGACTAGGTGACATTTAAGACCCTTTCCAGCTCTGAGATTCATGTTCCGCAGAACACAGTGTGACATGCACACATTTGAATTGGAAATCAAGCCACTTACCCGCCCTCGCTCTGTGAGAGTCGTCAACATGACGATAAGTGATAATTTCTGATCCCAGACGATTTGCCAAAACTGTGCACAGGTATGTGGCAGGGGACCCTGAGCGGCAATGTATTTGTTCACGAGGTTAGCAGCAGGAATTTCCATCTGGGAAGAGATTGTTACGGCGTTAGACTCTGTTACTGCCACAGACGGACGGGGAACTGGATCTTTAACTCTTCTAGTTGGTAACTGACATCACACCAGACTATCTCAATAAGTGAAAAAATGCTAGTTTTAAAAATCCTTGAAAGACATGTGACAACAGTGCTAGCATTAGATATTTAAGATAACTGTGTGGTGATATGTGGTAGGTGATCATCAGAAACGTACCTACAAGACGGCAGAAGAGTATAAATCACTGTCATTGCTGTATCCTAAATATAATCAATACAGGTTATCAGCATTTTCAGCAACGGGGACCCATCGTCATGCCCAGATCTTTCCATACGCAGGGTTTTCTACCAATATCTTTTTATTTGACTTTGAAGCGTACACCGTCCAGGCTTCTACCACCAACGCCTGCGGCACACTGCTTTCTGCACGCCTGCCAGTGCTTGTGTCAATCTTTTCTCCTCCATACTTTACAGAGGTATAATTGACAAATAAAAAACATATTTAAGATGCACAACGTGATGGTTTGATGTACATATACACTGTGAAATGATGACCACAAGTTGACGAACACACCCATCACGTCACAGCCTTCATCTGAGTTAATGTTAATGTTAAAATGTTTTCAATTGTCTTCAGTGTCCCTCCCCCATCCTGCTCCGCTTTTACTTCCGTCCTTCTGAGCTGAGTCCTTTCTATGAAAGAACACTCAGAACCTGCTGAGCTTTGCCATGGCCCTGTGATTCCCTCATTCTTAGGTGGGGAAGGTAAACGGAGGTGCCTAATTCACGGTTTGGCTGGTGCTTGTGTTAATGGCTTCCTCAACTCTCCCCCGCCCTGAAATAACTCAAAGATATTGGACTGCATAGTCTTACTGCCCCCATCGTTTCTGACACTGTTTTCAAGACACCCAGAATGGTCAATGAATCAATGAATCCCACAGATGTTTTGGAATAAGTGGAATCACTGATCTGTCCCATTTTTATTAGGGAAGCTCTTGATATTTTGCTGTTGAGAACTTACCTAGAGAAATCATCTGTTCACTTGGATCATGGGTTGGCAAACTGTGGCCTGAAGGCCAAACCTGACTGCTGTTTTGCAAGCCAAGAGTGGTTTTTGGTTTTTTTACATGGTTGCATTTTAAATGGCTGTCTAGTTACCTCAGTAATATCCTCAATTTTGCCTCTCAGCTTGCAAAGATCAAAATACTTACTATCACGCCCTCTACAGAAAAAGCGTTGCCAACCCTTGGTTTTAGATAAAGAAACTGAGGTTCACAGAGGTCAAGTTAAGTTGCCCAAGATTCATTTTCAGAGTGAAATGAATGCTTTCCCCATAACATGTGAAATCTTTTACCTTTTCTTTTTGGGTTAGGTGCACAGAGGTGGTTTTATTTTTCTTACTTTTAGATGGGATATATAGTAATAACATGGAGGAAAAACACCGACAGTTACAAACAAAGCACTGACAAAAAAACAAAAAAACCAAAACACCTAAAAGTTAGCAGCGGAAGATGGGAGGCAATGGAGTCAGAGATACGGAATCTGAATTCTGGTCTCACCTTCTGTTAGCTATGTGACTTTTCAAAAATTATTTATTTTCTCTGAACCTTAGTTTTATCCTATGTAAAATGAGACTACTCTGCCTTCCCTCAATGGCTGTTGTGCTGCAATCAGGGAGTGAACAGGAAAGCACTTCGTCAACTACAAAGCACATACTACTGTTATCATGCTTGATACAATGCACGTGTGCTTTCTTACTACCCAGATTCCTAACTTACTTACGTTCACATAACTCGCATTAATATAATCTTCATTTCCCTGCAGTAATACCCGGGTGGTGTCATCTGTGGGGGAGAAAAAAAATGCACCGATGATTCCGAGCGTTATTTTTATCATACCAAGTAAATGGGAGTTCAGTCCCCAGCCCCATCTGCAGCTCTCGCCTCATTAGCATAAACACTATTCCCCAACTGTTCCGAGTCTGAAATGGCTGCAATAAAGACGGTGGTGTTTACAGACACACTGAAAATCGTTCCAGTATACCAGACAATCTGTTTTAAAAAGGGAAACATTATCTCAGTGTGCCCGGGGGGAGGGAGGGGGGCGCGGGAAGGAGGCATTCACACCAGATACTCACAAGGCAGCACATCTTTATATCGGTTTTTGTCCAAATTTTGAGGCAGCTTTGCAAACGTGATGGCCAAACCGGGCTTCTTTCTGTACAGTTGCTACATGACAAAGAGAGAAGTGCAAAACCATTGCAAAAGCCAGCCATGAAGGGAGTAGGGAAACGTACAGTAAAACTTACCACTCATGGCACCAAAATCTTAACATTTAAAAGTGACTATGTTATATATGAAAAGAAAAAAAATCTTCCCAATAAGAAATTCTACAATCCTATGAGAAACTAAGTTCTTCAATAACTTTTTTAGCACAAGGATCTTGGGAATAAAAAGTCATAAGGAAGGGGTCTGAGTCACACATAATGGATCATGCTAAGTAAAACCTCATTTTCAAGACAATTACTTGACAAATGCTAAAAGTAAAGAAAAAAAGTTCATTCTCAAAATTGAATGGAAATCATTTATATTAGTCTAAACACAGTTCCCTCCAATTCAGTGGAGTGAACCATATTTTTTGCTTAAAAACAAGAGCAATTTCATTCATTACTTCAGAAGTATATTTCTACAGTAAAAAATGTATTCCAATACACAGTAAACTTCATTTAAAGAGGTATTCCCCTGTACATGCAATCCCGAGCAAAAAATTCAATTAAAGCAGCCTTTGAATATCTACAAGCACATATTAGATACTTTTGCACAGTACCTGATGTGATTTTGACAACAGCTCTGAGAGGTATTAATAGTATCCTTATTTTGCAAGCGAGGAGGCAGAGATTAAACGCTTAGCTCAAGATCACAAACCACAGGCTGAACTCAGATATGACTCTAACGCTTGAGTTTTCCTTTTTCTTTGAAATCACTTTACTAAGGTATGATTGACAAGTAAAAAGTGGTCCGTATTTACTGTACAAAACTCAGTGAGTTTAATGATAAGTATATACCAATGAAACCACCACCATCAAGGCCATAGACAAATCCATCGCCTGCCAAAGTTTCCTCCTGCCCCGTTCAGTTTCCTTTCCTACACAACTGTTCACTATACACTTTGAACTCGAAAGTGAAACACTATTCACCAGTGGTTTTTATTAACTTCATGGGAATTTAAAAACAATATAATTTTCCCATGTTGGAAGTGATCTATTTTTTTTTGCAGAAAATTTGGGAAATTCTAACTAACATAAAGAAAGAAAATTACTAGTAATTTCACAACAGAGGTGTCCCTTTTCATATAATTTCTCCAGCTTATTGTTTTCTGTATATACAAGCATACATAAGCATATATGCATACACATAATGTGCAGATATTTAAAAAATAAAATAAAAAAGGAGACTGAACTGTTACCACTTTCCCTACTATGTTCTGTGGAACCTGTTTTGAAAGATGCTAATAGGAACTCCTGAGAAAAAGTTTCAAGGTCAAAGAAATTTGGGTAATACAAGCCACCTGATGTCCTATGAGTGTCCAAGAAGACTAGTCCGGCCATGCACAAGCTTATTTCTGATTAACTAAGCATTTCTCAAGCTAATTTGGCCATGGAGAATCTCACATCTCACAAGAAGTGTTCTGATTACCCTAATATTGAAACCTGTTTTTTCCTACTTATTATATGCTGTCTAGTTTCCTGTGTCATTAAATATTCTAAGTATTCTCTATATACATGCTTTTTACTGACTCAATAATCTCTAGTTTCTCATAATTTAACTTTTACTGTACATCTTGATTAGGCTGTTTTCCATTTTTTTACTCTTATAAATTCCCAGGAACAGAACTACTGCATCAAAGCATATTTTTAAGGACTTTGCAAACTGCCCTACAGGGATGTTATGAGAATGGTTAGTTCACCAAATTGTGGCCAATATCATCAACTAAAATCTGTTTGCAAGTTGAATAGGGAGGCTTAACGTTATTTTTCCCCTTAAAGTTTTGAAAATTTCATTTCTTGTTTTATAAAGTGGCCTCTGTTGGTTTTTCTTATTAGTTTTTTTCTTTTTTAATTAAACAAACAAATTGCACAGAAATCACCAGGAGAGAATTAGCAAAGAGATTTTTGGTAACGATTACTGTGTCATGTCTTACACATTCACCAAATGTTTAGCATTTCAATCTCTCTCCAAGCTCACCTACTGGTCTTTATAATTTCAGTTCATAATCAAGCAGCCACTGGACTTCTTAAATATCTGCAAGCTTTGATGGACTCTGAGCTCATTCTAGAAATAAAGTCATGACTTACAGGGAGGTATTGGTTTGATTCTGAAAGGAGGAGAATATCTGAGTCAATCAAGTTCCCCAAAACGACATTTTGGTTCTAACGAACAGCACAGAGGTGAAATCTACTTAGGCAAATATAACATAATCAGAAAAGCTAACTTAGAAGTAAAAAGAAGTTTTTTTCAAGTAAGTTTGGGACCTTCCATAGTGTCACTTTAAATACACAGCCCCAGATGCAGAGCCCACTGCTGGCATGCCCACGGATTCTTAGTCCCTTTCACAGATGAAGAAGGACAGCATGTCGGCGCGGCACTTGAAACGTCAAGTTTGTTCCTTGTATTCCATACACATTATACGGTATCACACTTTCCTTTCTTAAAAAAAAGAAAAAAACTATTTGGACAATTAATTTTTTAAATGTTTTAAGGTATGAGTGCTCATCTTGAAGGTACAATTGCCTTTACTAATTTCTACATGTGTCAATTTCAACGTCTCATTAAGTCTTCAGCTACTTTGTCCTTCCAAGTCAACTCTTACAATGATCACAGGACTCAGTGAGTCACTTGTTTGGTCACTAATGGACGTTTCCTGTAATGGGTGATGTAGGAGCGTGTTAAGGAAAAACAAGTCAGAAGAGAGAAAAAAAATGGCTTCTGGTTTGGATAAAGATGGAAGTTGCTGAAGTGGGATGGGCGAGGCTCCCTGAGACATGACCTTTGGTCGAGTCTAACTCATCAGTCAGGGAGGGAGGGAGACAAGCTCGTCCCCATTTTCCATCAACTGCGTTCCTCAAGTCTCCAAAGAGGCCTTTAACCGAGCAAGGAGGCAGGGAAGTTGCCAGTCACCTGGTCACTGGAGAGGATCGGCCTAAGGGTTCTTCACTGGGAAGCTGGTTCTCAAAGGACAAGTCAGCATCACCACTTAGCTTTTATCCAGGGACGTCTATGCGGAATGCATACCCTTCTCCTTGCTTAAATAGAAAGCACAACTCAGGCAGGAAAAGCATGTTCCTCTCAGGAAGGAATGAAGCTGGGGCTGAATGGATGAGTCCTGGAGGTGGTAATGGACTTGGAGCTGTGTTAACCCCAGAGCTCCTTTTCATGAGACAAAGAGGAATGCCCTCCCTTGGCTGAAAGGAGTATAGTATCCGGGTATTTTGAGGCTGATTACAAATGCTACCACACTGCTTACACTGAGTAGCAGCCAGGTCACACAGTGTAGCTGCTGGAGGGAGGCTGGGTTGCACCAGGCCATGGTGACTGGTGACAGTGGACTAGACTTTTAACATCAATTCTAATCCTTGCTCTCTCTGACCAGCTGTGTGGCTTCAGGCAAGTCCCTTAGCCTCTGAGCCTCATTTTCTCCATCTATAAAGGAGTGACCTTGATAATTCTGGCCGTACCTCTTTTACAGAACTGGTGTGAGTGTCAACAGAGACAACATATGTGATACACACTTGGTAGATTCCAAAGTGCTATGCAAACGCTCATTATTAAGTGTGATTTCGTTACAGTTGGGACCCAATGCTTTCTGTAATACGTGTAATTGTTTACTGAAAGCCACGGTAAGGACAGAGGAATTCCCTTAATGAAAAATTGCTTCAAAGCAAACTGCTGAAAACCAGCTCATCATGATGGGAGGGATTCCGTCCAGCCCCCGGGCAGGCCCTTTGTGTGGTGGAGTGGGTGGTATGGCACCTGTTAGGCACCAGCCAACTCTTCCTGGTCCTGTTCAGGGCGCAGCCCCCATCGGCCAAGCCACTCACCTGCTGACAGCACTAGAAGAGCATGTGAGGAACCAGAACTGCCAGGACTCTGGAGTCAGACAGCCCCAGGTTCCAAACCCAGTGTGACATGACCAGTTCTTGTCTGGAGATTGGGCATGTTCTTTAGACTCTTGGAGCCTCTATTTATAAATAATGATAGTTGTTACTTTTTAGTGCGCCCTTACGATGTGCCAGACAATGCAGTAAGGATTTATCTCCTCTAATCCTTACAGCCACCAATGAGACACCCAACTGACAGATGGGAAGGGGAGGCCACAGAGGTTAAGTGACATGCCTGAGGTCACATAGGAAGTGAGTGGTAGAGCCACGATTTGAAGTCTGTTTGGTCCCATGTGGCTGGATAGCTTCTCAGATCTTTTCTAGCTCTGACGTTGTCCTACTCTAATAACAACTGTCACATGAAAATACATTTTGTTGTTTGCAAAGGTTATAAAGAGTACAAGCTCTTGAGTTAGCCTGCCTGGGCTCCAAGCAGGCTGTGCCATTTACTGAGAGAGAACCTCCCCCAGACTCTGATCCTTAATCTATTCTAGTGGGTATCAGGACAGAATCTATCAAGGGCTGCTGTAAGAATTCTATGACATTTATGCACATAAAGCCCCTGACACATAGTAAGTGCTCATTAAAGCTTTCCCTTTGTATTAGTTTCTGGTTTGATCTGGCTTCCTTTAGAATTCTTCTCTAGCAGCTGTATAAGACATCTTTCCCCCATCTAGAACAATGGTTGTTAAATTATGTTCCCATAGTCTAGGGGTCCTTGGGCCAGTGTGGGGAGACTGAGGCAGGGCTCCATGTACCCCACCAGCTGCATCACAGAGCAGCTCTGCTGTTGTTGATTCTGCATTCTGGAATTCTGCAAACGTTATTGAACAAGAGGGTTTTCCTACTCCTTCTAGGAAATATATAGACTAAATGAAGGAAATGTGCATATCACTAAAATTTCACCCTAAAATTTCTATGTTCTCCATTTCTTATGCTGTCGCCTACCTATAAGCTCTAAAGGTAAGACAGGATGGGCGCAGTGGGACAATGGTTCTGGTACGATTGTCACCCTCCCACCCCCTAGCTTGGCTTGTACAGCAAAACCTCCTGGTGATATTAAGCGTAGCAACATTCGGGCCTCATCCCAGTGCAGCGGATTCAGCAGCTGTGGCCTGGGCTCAGTGTGACGAGCTCTTCAGGTGACATCCATACAGGCGCTCAGGGTGTCACCCTTTGATAAACACTACTCAAAAATGGGATAGAGGGCTACTTCTCTCTAAAGTATTTTTAACCTTCTTAATGAAATTCAGTGAACATTATTCAAGGAAAATCTTCCATGGTTTTCCCATATGTAAAACATAAAAGCGAGGCCACCTGAGGGGAGGGGATTTTCTGGAGCACGGGTTAAGACCAAACTTGGTCTTTTTCCTTATTAAGAGCCCACAGCGCCTCCCTGTGGACAGTCTGATCAAAGATAACAGTTCTCGTGGGGAGTTGAAGAACTCCCACACCTGGCGGAGACCCAGGGCTCCTCGGCATGCTTCTCACCCCCTGGGAGACCTGTTTCCCTATGAGCTTAGTCTGCTCTCATGCCGTGACTGTCCTGGAATACCCGCCCTCCATTCCACACTTAATCCCATCCGTCCTCTATTAATACTACATCTCCCCCCAGAGGGCATTCTGGAACCTTCTCACCTTCAGTTTCTAGAGAACATATATTTTGTGCAATGAAATCTTGCCCTATCTTGGTCTTTGGCTGTTTCTGGGACTCATGATACCGCCCAGGCCCCACACCCAAATATACCAAAATTAGACTGTATACTTCTTGGGGCCAGAAATCCCACTTCTCCATCCTTCACCATTTTCCTGATCCAGTGTTTGGCACGGGGAAATACCTAATACGGGCTAGCTGAATGAACGAGTGAATGAATGACTGCAAGTGTCTTTCCCCTTTCACATCCCCTCCAATAGCAAAAAAAGAATAAAACTGATATATTATCTGGCTTTTAAGTTCTTGTTTCAATTATTTTGGATAGTGTTTTTAAATATTAAATATTAGTGTTTCAAATGTATTGAACTTTTTCTTTTAAAATCTTAAGCCTACATGGCCTCCTGCCGGCCACTGGAAAAAAAGGGCTTTCTCTCTGTAGATACTCAGTATACTCGCATGTCTATCCTTCTACCCAAGTAATTATATGATTCGTATCCTCCTATCCTGATTTCACTTCCACAATAGATGAACTTATTTTTTGTCCACATTATCTGTCAAGGCTGTTAAGTTTAAAATTCCCTATTGATTTCTTTTTGTGGATGAGGTCATTATCTTCATCTTCCTTATGGGTTTTCCCTTTTTACAGCTGTTCAATACACATTGCTCTAAAAATGCACTCTGTTTACATTCTATTCCTTACACCATTATAAAATAAACCTCTCAAAATTCTTTGTTTCACATTCCTTTTGGCTTAATACTCATACTATTCACTCTTTCCTGAATCAATGTACAGTCACATACGTATGACAAACTGCCTAGTTTTGCTTCTGTGACGTTTTCCTTTATATGGATAAACAATGCATTAAGGATGTCTGCTTCTGAACCCTATGTGAGACTCTCTTTCCTAATTTATGAATCCAGACTGTATATCGGCACTAATCATGATCTGTTTTCTCTTATTGGCCTGTTTTCTTTGTTCTTCGGTTCTCACATTTTTTAAAGGTAGAAGAGAGCAGAGTAGTTCATGCAATCAGCAATAAGCATGAACTACTCTGCTTTCTTCTACCTTTAAAAACTGTGAACAATAAACACATTCTATTTTCATTCTGTTAGTGATCAGATGAGTAAAAGTGACTTAAAAACTGAGGCTTCGTTGGTCCTACTTTGTTCTGTAGAAAGTCTTTGCCTGTACTTTTGTCAATAGTCTCAATCCTATGAGTGGAGGTCCCTCCTGGGGAAGGAAGATGGTGTCTGGCTTTGGTTTCTACTCCCATTCACACGGTTCTTGGGAAGGCACTTGGGAAGGCAAGCTGCTGTGCCTTTATGGGATGACACTACCTGCTCCAAATTACAGAGTGTGCCCGGCAGGGTCGGGCATGGGGCTCCTGCAGTCTCCCTCGGGCGCTCACCCACACGCCTCTCCACTACCTTCTATTGCTGGGCCTTTCAAGCTTTTGTGTTGGCAGCTAAATATGCTCAGATCCCTCCTCCTCGATTTCTGACACATTTCTCCATGACTACCGCACGGTACTAGAACAAGAGGGTGAGGCAGAGTTCAGTGACGGGCTGTGGCCTCCATCCCTGGCTTTCTAGGCCCGCTCCACAGCCCTGATGCAGAGCCCCTCCTGCGTTCCCACGATGGGCACAGGCCCCCAGTGTCACGGCTGGCTCTGGGACGGAGGCCCCGCTGCTCTTACCTCGAACTGGATCAGCACTGTCCCACTTTCGAGGCCCTTCTTTAGCTGTTCCATGGATCCCTCCAGGGTGTCCCCACCCTCTGGACACACAGGGAAAATGGCCTCTGGGAAAAGCTGGTTCAGTTCATCTTCAGATCTGATATCACCCGTTGAATGGACAGCTGTAATGGACAAGAAAGGGTGCGTCTGGCGTGTGTGGCAAAGCTCTGGTGATCCATTTTGTCCCCCGAAATTACACTTATGACACCTGAATGCAGATGGTTTAAAACATCTTATTAAATGATTAAGCACACAGTAATCATTTTCACCATAGACACTGCTTCTTGTTGACTGATTCAATATGTGTCAATTATACAAAATGACATACTATTCCGGTTAGTTTATGATGGTGTTTAGTACTCCGAGGCTTTTGCCAAAGATAAGAGACAGGGAAAGAATGTTTTTAAAGAAAACGTATCTTCTCCCTTTGTTCTCTCTGATCTGCTTCTTTTTTACCCATCCCCCCACCCTTTTCTCGGTTCCTTTTCCCTTGCTCCCTTCAAACAGGCACTTCCCTGGTGTGAGGTCTGGGGCACTATCCATGACACGATTGTCCCAGAACTCAGTCAGTCTCTAACTCACGGCCATTTTCAGGTGGGATGTTCCCAGGTAAACATCTCTAGGCCTAATATCTCTGCACTTCAGCACCACCTCTTCAGTACGAATCCTCCCTTCATGTCAGACTCCGAGTGAATAAATATACTCTAGGACCCCCACGCCCTGCACCTTCACAATACTTCCCCAGCGTCACATGCCTCTTTCCATCTACAGTGACTTCCTTCTCCAGTCTTTCAGATTGGAAACTTTGGGACCATCTCTGAATTTTCCCTTTCTACCCAGAAGGGGATGTCACTCCCTTACTCGAAAGCTTTCACTGGCTCCCTACTACCTTCCAGGTAACAGGAAAAGAGCGGAAAGTAACAACTTGTGCATTTCCCCACCGAGTTAGACTGAATCCTCACAATGCTGACCCAGCTGTCATTATCCCCATTATACAGATGAGGAAACTGACTCTCAGGGCAAAGGAGTTGTCCTGTCAGGGCGGGACATGAGAATTTGGTCCATATCTGTCTGACCCTAAAGACCACATTCTTTTCCCTGACCGGAGAAGCTGAGCTCTTTTGCTACTTTCGTGACTTCTGTCATATCAACTACTCCCTATGCTGTTTACTTATTTTTCTTTCAAACAACTCATATTTTGTACTTAAACGTTTATTTAAAAAATAAGCTTATTATCATTACAGTTACAGAAGACCAGTGGCACTGCCCCTCTAGCTCGCATAGTCTAAAAACATCCATTTTCCTCACCTCAGACAGCCCAGACTGCTCTCCCACTGGCCCCCTACGACTGCCAGCGTACCACAGGGCACATCATGTGGCAGAGGGGCCTGCTCCCAACTGCTGGAATCCTTTGTTCTCTATTATCTTGCAGCCTTACCCACCACACAGCAGCAGGGCAACTTAGCCTCTCTGACTGGGTTTTCCCCATTTCCTCACTCGGGGATAACAATACTGAGCTTGTAAGAGTGTTCTGAGAGCTGACGAAGATAGTTATGTAAAGCAACTAGCACAGTGCAAGGCATTTCACTGGTGCTCCACAGACATCAGCTACAACCGCTACTGAATACCTACTGTGCACTGAGCAGGGTGCTGGGGTTTGGTGGGGACAGGGCGGTGGGGGGCTGGGTAGGGACCTGGAAGGGCCCGTAAGGCCTCATAGAGGAGGGGGGATGAGAGCTGGCACCGGAAGGGAAGAGAGAAGGCAGGAATGTGGGGGTGTGGGGGTCATGCCTACACCTGTGAGGCCAGAGCAGAGATGGAGGGCCAAGGCTCTGAGTCACACATTGCGCACACCTGAGGCATTTCAGGCTGGAAGGAGCATCCAAAGACCTGGCTGATCAGTTTATAACAACAACAGTAACAGTATTCAATAGTAGCCACCCTTCAAACGCCTACCACCTATCAGGCAGCATTCTAGGTGCTTTCCAGTATGAGTATCATTTAATCCTCACAAGAACCCTGTGAGGTAGGGGCTGTTTTATCCTCATTTTACATTAGAGGGAACTGAAACATTGACAGGGTAAGAAACTCGCTCAAGGTCCCTCAATTGGTAGGAGGCAGAGTGAGAACCACCGCAAGGGAGCCAGGCCCCTGCCCCCCTCGGCTTACTGACTTTCCAACAAAACCAAATGCACTGATCCTTCCACAAATGGCTGAAAATGCAATTGCCTGCAGGGCCAGGCAGCTACAAGGGGTGGGGGCTCATGCCTTGTATAAAGCGGGTGGTGGGTGCTGCCTACCTCCAGAGGACTGGCCGTGAGGGGCCAGGCCCTGTGTGGGGAGATCTTCAAACTTCTCAAGTGAGAGGTCAGACATTCAGGTTGTTATGTCAAGTGCTCGATTTTCAAATGGTGGCTACAAGCTCAACATTTTCCAAACCAAGGCCGGGCCAGAGAAGGCCCTGCTTTGTGCAGGCAGCGTCCCTGGGGCTCCTTCCCACCAAAGGTTCCTATTACCTTTCCTCCTGATCACCAGGGCCAGCTCCCGCGTGTGGGACTCCCGGCTGGCTTTGATGAACATCACCACTTGGTCGTGGGTGTGTTCTGAGATGTCCCGGCCATTGATTAACACGATTTGATCCCCTTCGTTCAGCTTAGGAATGCAGGTGTCCGCCTGAGTGGAGGGGAAAAGCGAGTTTCTTCGGTTAGCACAGCATGGTCCTCAAGGGAAGAACGCTGCTGCTCTCTGAGCCTCGACACTTGAGACCATGACCAAGTTCTCCTTTCTTCCCCGTCAGGTATTATCGTCATTATTTTTACATCCACTGCTACGATGACGTGGCAGCTGGCTGGTTGTGGGATTTTAATGAAGTGGAACGTTAAGTTATGAAACACTCCGGAATAAGGCTAAGAAAATCACAGAACCCATTTCTCTGTGGTAGCCAACCTTCACTTATTAACGGGACGTTAATGACCGTGATGCTTCTGATCTTTCCTAGATGGGCTGTTAGAAAATGATTTGTCAGCTAAAAGCGAGTATTTATTTATCTTCAGCCAACCTTCACTTATTAATGTAATGGAATGACTATGATGCTTCTGATCTTTTATTTCCTAGATGGGCTGTGAGAAAAATGATTTGTCAGCTAAAAGTGAGTATTTATTTATCTTGCAGTGGAGAAAGCCTTTGTAAGCATAATGCCAAAGGCAGAAGCCATTATGGAGTGGAGCAATGCACTGAACAGTGTCGGAATAAAAGCCTCCTTATTTGAGAGGGGCCATGAGCAGGAAGATAAAGGAAACTGCCAGCTGAAGGGCTGCTTACGAGTAAAACCCCCAAACTGGTACCTTCTGAGGAGGCAGAGTGACTCTTTGGTATTCACTGCTTTAAAAAAGCAAATGATCTGCTGAGGACGCGGGTGGGGGTGGGATTGTGGAAAGGGGTACAGGGTCTCCATGTGCCCACTCAGAGTGGGAACAGCAAACTCTGTGCCTCAGTTTCCTTCCCTTGAGCAGTACTTCTACATTATAATGTGCACACCGACCAGCCAGGGATCTTGCTAACAGTGCAGCCTAAGGTCCAGCAGGTCTGGGCGGGGCCTGAGATCTGCATTGCTAATGAGCTCCCAGGGGCTGAGGGTGCTGGACCCTGGGCAGTACGGTGGCAGAACACAGCTTCAGGGACGACACTGGGCAGCCAGGTTCTGGAAAACATGGGCTCTGTTCTTTCTTTCCATCTATGTGCATGCATTTACACACCCTCTTTGAAGCTGGCAAAAGAGAAACAGGACACCAAAATAGAAATCTGTTAGATTTAGGGGAAAACAAATATGGGACATAATGGAACGTGTTTACTTACAGGCGACTCTGGGTTTATCCTAGATACCACAAGAGGCATCTTTTGATCCACTCCTCCCTGTAAACATGTGAGACGAAAAACAAACAAACAAACAAAAACTTGAGTAGTTCATAGCAACAAACACATGCAGCTCTCTGGCACAGGAGAGGGCTCCCATTTCACTTAATCCTGTTCTAATCCCAGGGAACGGCACCCTGTCACAATTACAAGGCTCCTGAGCCCTCTGAGAATATTGGGCTAACGAGAGGACTGCTCAGAAGCCTCCCGTGGCCGTCCCCACATCCCATGAACTGCAGGCGCATTTGGATGTGCAAGCTCCTTTCAAAAAGGCAACCGTCTCCAGGAAAAGGAGTCCAACATCATAGCCTCTAAGTGCTGTGGGAGAGCGAGTTTTCAGTGGAGAAGACAGAAGCCACAGAAAAGGTCGCACGCTACAACGGCTTTTGACCTCAGAGAGCAGGTTCATGAGCAGGGCTGCTGGGGTACAGGAGAGGCGTGTATGGTGGCCGCTATGGGGTGGGCAGCAGAGACCACCTGCCCTCACTGTGCTGTAGGGCAGAGGTTGGTAAACTGTTTCTGTAAAGGACCCGTGAGCATATATGTTGGGCTTTGTGGGACAGAGGGCTCTGTTGTAATTGTTTGACTCTACCACCTACTGCCAAAGGAGCTATAAACCATTTGTAAATGTATGGGTGTGGCTGTGTTCCAAAAAAACTTTATTTACAAAAACAGGTGGGATTTGGCCCCTAGGCCATAGTTTGTAGACCCCGCCTAGAGGCAGGCAGAGGAGGGTAATGGCTGCACAAATGACTCTGCGACTAGAACCGCTGTTCTCTCTTCTCAGCTCAGCAATGCTGAGGGGCTCTCTTCATAACCTCTCTTCAGGGGGAGATCTGCTTGACCACTGTGTGCCTTCATCACTCTGAGCCTTAATATGCATCTATACAATGGGTTTAAAAATACCGACTTCCCTGCTTAGAACTCAATAAGGTGATATAAATAAGTGCAGAGCAACCGTCAAGCACAGAACAGGCACTTGGTGTGAGGAAGCTGCCACAGCCATATAATAAACCTCCCAATTCTGAGGCCTGAGCCGATTTCCTGATGCAGCCTCAAGTATGCAGCACGTGTCCAATGGAAATGGAACTGTCATCTACAGAGCATAAAACTTCCTTATAAATACATACAGCATACCTTTAGATTAAATCCAAATTTTCCATCTTCATCTGGTGTAATACGGATCAAGATTAAGTAGCCATCACCATTATCATTCTGGAAAAGGTTGGAAAGTGGTCAGTTATGTTCCTTCCCTCTCCTCCACTGGTTGGTGATATTTTCTTTTAGTCATAACTACTTAATTGCCCAGGAGGTGCGTACGCGTGGGGGAGCCTGGGTGGGTCACCTGGCGACTGCAGGGCGCAGGAGCTGAGTGAGCTCACCTTGTCACAGTAGTACTGGCTGGAGTCCTCGGTGGAGCCCCCTCTGGTCACCCGGTGGAAGTCTTCCAACAACTGTTGATCGACGCCATCTGGGGAGCAGGAGCCTGGAGCATTTGAAGATGGAGACACAGAACCGGATGACTTCCGGGTCAGGCAGCTTGGTGCTGGATTGTTTTCGGATAGACTCCTTCATCATGAAGAAGGAGGAGATATTTTATTAACTGGATTAATATTTTATCAGAGTGAAAACATGACTGATTGTTGAGGCCTGGCATCCCACGGTTGACATGAATCCTTGGAACCTGAGAAGAGCTTCAAAGGTCAACCTCAGGGCTCCAGCACCCAGAGTTCACTGGCTGCCCTTGCCCCCAGCTGGCCTAAATATCACCACCTTTAGTTTTGGGGAAAAGGGACAGGAGGGCAGAGAGGACTCGGGAGCTGCTGAAAACTCAGCTCTCTTACCGGCTACATTAAAAGGGTGACAGGGAAATGTGCCAGCTACTACTCAAGGAAATGGGATTAATGTGGCATATTCAGGGCAATTTATACTACTCCCAGTTTGTGTTACTTGTCTGTGCCCCTATTAATTGCCCACACTGAGACTGTATGTTTTTTTTTTCTAATATAGGTCCTTATGTATCTTAGAGCTGCACTGTCCAATGTGGTAATCACATGTGGCTATTTAAATTTACATAAATTCAGATTAGTAAGTCTTCAAACGTACCAGTCACATTCCAAAAATGGTTAGTAGCCAGCTGTAGCTAGTGGCTCCGGCACTGGACAGCACAGTTATAAAACATTTCTATCATCGCAGTAAGTTCTATTGGGCAACGCTGTCTTAGAGAATTCAAATTAATAGAACTCAGTAGGTCTCTGTGGTCATCTGGTCCAACTCCCATTTCACAGATGAGAAAACTGTAGTCAAGAGAAGCTGAGTGACTTGTCCACGGTCACTCAGTTTCCCCGTCACTTAACAGGCGGAAGTCTGACGGACATGAGTCCCCGAGCACCTCTTTCCTCTCCAGGCCAGGCCAAGTCTGCTCCAAAGGTAGGACCCGCGCTCCCCCAATCTCTACCCTCACAGAGCTACAGGGATCAACCATCTCAGCATCACTGCACAGGACACTCAACTTCTCTGCACCATGCACACCCACACGAGACCCCGTCCAGAGCCACAGGCCCAGCAAAAGATGCCTTGAAAAGCCTACAGAATATGGGGGTTTCCTCATGTTCTCCAGACTCTTCCAGATGAAGATATTCAGTGAAACAGACAAAAGACAATTGCTGCTGCCTCTTATTAATCTTTATTTCAAGCCCTTATCTATGGATTTTTCATTAAATTAGGGCTTCTGTTTCCTCGCAAGTTCAAATTCGCTTACTTTAAATGTAAAATCTGTATCATATTCATACAGAATGATTCACAACCCCAATTTATTTGAATATAAAAATTCAGTGAACAGACCAGTGTAGGAATATGGCTACCCTATTTCCCCAAAAATAAGGCCTAGCCGGGCAATCAGCTCTAATGCATCTTTTGAAGCAAAAATTAATATAAGACCTGGTATTATATTATATTATGTTATATCATATCATATATCATTTATCATATCATAGCCTATCATATATTATATTAATAAGACCCGGTATATTATACTATATTATATTATGTTTGACCTGGTATTATATTATGTTATGTCATGTTATGTTATATTATATTATATTACACCTGGTCTTATAGTAAAATAAGACTGGGTCTTACATTAATTTTTGCTCCAAAAGACGCGCTAGAGCTGATTGTCCGGCTCGGTCTTATTTCAGGGCAACACGGTAGGAGCAAGTGAAGAGTTTGACCTTAAGGTTTTCAAGTTGCTGGCTCAGGAAGGAGTGTTATGGATGGGAAGACATTTCAGAGACAGGATATTTTGGAATTTAAGCTGCATACTAATGGCAAGTTTTCAGACTGAAAATGATGAGACTTTAACTTACTTAAAACAAAGCTAAAAAAAACTCCCCCAAGTAGGGTAACTTTGCCAAGTTTCAGTGTTTACAAGAGCACCCCCTACTGGCGAAAGTCTAATTGCGTGGCAATTGCTAGACAAAATCAAGCCAAAAGGGGTTTAGCAAACGTTCTAGGGGAGGATCTGAACTTGAAAATGAAGAAGGTGCAAGTGGCAAACACACTTCAAACATCTGGAAGACTCTGGAGGGTGATAGCAATGGAAAAAGGGAAGGGCATGTAAGTAACACCCAGAAGATCAAGTTGACAAAGCAGAAGGGAACAGATTTTAGTAAAATTCTAATATATTTTATATTCATTATATTTAATTTCTGATTTTTGAATGCGTGGATTACGTCATATCATGTTTTCAAGTATTTTCCTTTTTCAGTATAAAACATAATGGTCTATCTAAAAAAGCCCACAGAACTAACTAGCAAGAATATATTCAAAGTCATTATGTGCCCAATCCTATTTTCTAAGTAGGGGTGGAGAGGTCAGTTTTAGATCGCAATTTATTGAACACATGACGATACTTTTTTGGCTGATCAGCTGTGTACAGACGTTCCCTGTAGGCGGCAGTAACGTTCTGCTCAGCGTGGAGGATGAACAGATGGTGAGGAGGACATCGAATGACGAGAAGCAATGAGAAGGTGGCAGCTGGACGCAGCTCAGGATGCCACGAGTGGAGACACCAAACCGAGAGGGCTTCCTCCCTCCTTGGGGCAGGGCATGAGGTGCTCATGAGTGAGAGCCTCCTGAGCGAGGAGGGAGATGAGGGGAGCTGTGGATAGAGCCAGGCTTCCATGGGATAACCGTGAAAGGAGTAGGATGAGCGAAGTAAGAAGACAGTGTGGCTGGAGGAAGCCGGTGATTGGGGAGGAGGGAGCAGAAGAGGCTTGTTTCTGAGCCAGGAGGGGTCACTTGTCAGAGGAAGGGGGACTGTCACTGCCTTCCGGGAGCCAGAGCAGCTTGGGAGAGACAAACCACCCCTAGCGCCCTGGAGATAAAGGGACAGAGACAGGCTGACAGGCAGACAAACAGGTATTCGCCCTCAGGAAACAGATGCATCAGAACTGTAAATGGGACAAGTTTCAGACACAAAATCCACGATAGAATTAACTTCTCTGAAGAGAGGCAATGTTAAAGAAATTAAAAGTGGCAGGACTGAACATGAAAAAAAGACTCCCATGTGATGCTTCCATTACCACTCTTTCCTAAGCCCTAGAAAATTACAAAGACCTTTACCCCCCATCCCCCCAAACCTGTGAAATACAGCAAAGCTGTGCTCCCACTGAGGGTTTCACAGCTCTGACCAGGCCACTGGTGAGGAGGCATTCACTATGACAGTGTGACAGAATAGAAGCCATTTGCCAAAGTCCCTATCGATGCACAGAAATCATTTTTTTACAAAATTTTTAGTAACAGTAAAACACACATAAAACTTGTCATCTTAAAGTGTAGTAGCGTTAAGTGCGTTCACATTGTTGTGTGCACAGAAGTTCTGAAATAAAAAGTGACAGCTGTCCTCTGTCCTGTGGAACAGGAAACTCCAAAGAAAGAGACAAGCACACGGCACAGGCATTATGACAACACGCACGAGGAGCCCACGCACAAGGAGCATCCTGGGACCCATTAAAACAACCGTTATAAAAAAAAAAAAAAAATAGCCAAGTTCTCCACGTACAACCCACATCTGCCCTAAAATTTGTTTTCCTCTGGAGTCTGTTCTGCAAAGTCATTTTTCCTTTAGGGAATATCCCGTCCAATTTCTCTGGGTGGTGGGGGTGGTTGGTTTTTGTTTTTGTTTTTGTCATAAAGGAAACCTCCTTCTCTGCAGATTTTGGCCTTTGCTCTGAAGCAAGAAAAGGACCACAGAACGGCTGAGAGAACCTTGGGAGGAACAGCCTACAGCCTACAAAGCAAACTGCCAAGGATTCATAACTACAATCACAAACTTTGCTGTGCTGCTATAAATATGGGACAAACCGGTGGGTGACTCATCAGCTCAGATGATGTTCAGAGACCCTGAGCTTCGCCCCTTTGGGTTTATAGCTGAAGTCTCCCCACTCTTTCCCTTCCTCTTTCTTCTTCTTGCTTAAACGGGTACAGAACATTACACTTAATTCTTCTTTCTAAAAGGAACCCTCCTCGCTGCCTGTGATATTATTCATGTGATTTCTCTGACAGAATCCTTTTTGCGTCTTGACATAAATCTGCTGTATAAAACATGTCAAGCGTTTCTTAAACATTTTGCAAATGCTCTCTGAAGTAACCACCACAGTATTTTTTTTTTCTACCACATACAGAGCTTTCCTTTATACTTTGGGCAATGGAGAGCCCCCAGACTCTCAGGCAGGCCAGCTGCCTCTGAAGACCCAGCAGGAGGAGGCTTTCCATCAACAAGAAGGGGTCCCCTACCTAACTGAGGTGGTGGTGGGGGCGGGGAGAGGGCTGTAATTTTTCAACTGTTCATCCCACCTTCCAAGCACAGTCGCTAACTTGCCTTGGTGAGTTGCTAACTTGACTCTATGAGCTGCTAACTTGACTCCGTGAGCTTCTGTCGCCAGCCAGTACACCTGGCAAAGCCACACAAGGAAGGCTGCCTTGGAATCGTCATTATTTGCTATTTTTAACACTTAGCTGCAAAATAAAAAGTGCCCCAGGATGACACAGGTCTCATGGAGGAGTTTCAGAAAGAATTGATGTGCAGTGCGTAGGGGTGAGCAGGGCCAGAAATTACATACATGAAATGGGGCTTGAGAAAGTGAATTTTAAATTTCATTTGAAGAAACTTAAATTCAAGCAGCCACGTGTGGCCAGTGGCTCCTGTACTGGACTGCGAAGATATTCCACAATTCCCTGATGAGAATGCAAACCACAGGAGGAAGACCGGACGCCAAGTTGCGACTGGGCCCCCCCCCCAGCCCCTGGTCAGTCCTTAAACCCTGCCCTTTCATCAAAGCGCCAGAGCCCCACTGCAGATTCCAACTGGTTCAAGTCATGCACGCCTGCATTCGAGCCTTGTATTTCTAGAACTGCAAAGCCAGTGTCACACAACGGAACTCATATCCTTCCACGGTAGCCTCGACAGGGCTGCAAGCTGGAGCGAGAGACAGTGATCACTTCAACAAAAGCATCATCCAAGTTCAGGTCGCAAGAAAATAATGACCAGAGGGATTTTTTAACTAGAGGTGTTAAGAACACAGATATGCTGGAAACCACGTTTGCTGTGGTCAGGGACAGCAAGAGAGGAAGCAACCTCACACATAAGTGGGAAACAAGATTTGCAATTCACCTGTGAGGGCTCCAGTACAATCAGGATGCATTTAATGCTTGGAACCAGTAGCGAGAGTGGTAAAAACTTACAGCTTAACTGAAGCGCCTCCTTGCTAACCCTATGCTGTTGGCGTAGGCCTCATGTTTCTGTATTTTGCGCATAGTATGGGATTTCACAGAAGGGATACATAAGGACTACGGCTGACTTCCCAACAGTTGATCCATTCCTACTGTACTTTAGCTTAAAACGTCATTTTATTTCTTTATGATCTATGTCTTGACCACTTCAAGAAATGGTTTGAGATAGCTTACTCTAAAATGCATAGATATGCTAGAACTGTGAATTCATTAAAACAAGAGAGAGAAAAAATAAGACCCATCAATAGGGCGAGGAAGGAAGAGGAAGGACTACAACAGAAACCCGGGCCAAGGGGAGCTAATTCAATGCAGCGTAACATGGAGTTCTGAGCTCCCTGAAAATTAAGTCAAAGAGGGGACTGGTGAATTCGATATATCTTACTGAATAATAATAGGACTCAAACCAATATTTTAGGAGAGATTCACCCCCTCCCTCCGCTTTGAGATGTGAGAGGAGTTGGTCATCTTCAAAAAAGGAAAGTGGGGACGAAAAAGAATTTAATGCAAACTGTCTTTGACAAAAATTGAACAGAAAAATCAGAGATGTTCTATGCATGTGTTTTTCTTCATACTATCTATTCATTAAGACCAAAAAGAAAACAAAAACGCTGAGGGCATACTGTGGTTCTGAGAAGGCTGTCTGTGGAGAGCTAAAAATAAGCATGTTTCTAGTGGTCTGGAAACCGGCAGTGGTACAACCTGGACAGTCTAGAGAAATACTGCAACGGTTAACATGTCTGTATTTCTGGAATGTGGAAGGACTTACACTCGGCTTTGCTCACTAACTGGAGAGGAGACTATTTAAGAGAGCTAACAAGTATTGGGAGAGCAGGAGGCCTTCCGAAGTGCAAGCCCTAGACCACAGGCACACAGCTTGTCTTCCTGTGGGGGAAGGGAGGGTGATGTCTGTTCTCGCCCCAGCAGAGCATTCTAGGGAGCTGGCTGCAGGCTCCAGCCCTTGACTCCTCTTAACCCGCCACCTGGGTCTGAGAAAATCCCTCCACAGCCCAAACAAGCAGATAAAATGAAAGCGAGTAACACAAGTTTCTTACTCTCGGTGTGGGCTTTGGTTCTGAGAAATCTCGGAATCGCTGTCTTTCGGGGGGAGGGAGCCCTTGTAGGTGTAAAACACATCCTCGGTTTCGGTAATGTAGGTCATTTCGTTGGCGAGGTTATCCGCGGAAGAGTGCCGTGGCTTTCGGATTTCGTGCCGGAGCCGAGGACTTCTCCTGGGTAGAAAAAAGTGGAGTGTGAAGCGCTGAAAGCAAATTCCACTTAAAAACTTTTATCGGGCATCAGTGATCTAACTTTGTGCCCTGACCTTTCTAAGGCCTTGGCTGAGGCTGATGGAAATTAAGAGCTGGTTAACCCATTACTACACCAGAATCCAACAAACGCCACATGGGTCCCTGACACTCTCAGGCCAGTGGTACAGCCCCCGCAACAGTAGGCTCAGCTTTATAAATAGGCAGATGAGATTGGTTTATGCCCTTTGGGAAGGCATGGGGTGTTGATTTAGGGTAAGTCATTCTTCTGGAAGGACTCAAGCCCTCAATGCATAAATAATAGGCCACTACTGACTGCTGATCAGACAATTTTTCTGATTCTTTTGAACAGCATAAATACAGGCTCTAGAAGCCAAGGTACAGTTTTGGCAAAACTAAAACCTTATTTCAACTACATCCCTTCCTGTGCATTTCACCTGATCCAAGAGGAAACGTCTGCTTTGTAAAATGTATCCCGTCTGGGGTAGTAGAGAGATGTAACAGCATCACCCTGTTCTGCCACTAGCAGCCATAGCTGTGTGACTTTAGACAAGTCACATCTGCTCTCTGCGCCTCAGCTGTACCTACCTGCTCCTGAGAATGAATCAGACGAGGCAATGTTCTCAGGATGCCGCGTGCAGCACCTGGGCATCGGCTCTTGCAGTGGGTGATTCCAGGCCGTTGAGCTTTCTAAGTTCTATTTTCCCTCAGTTTTTCCACCTTCCCCGTGTTAGCCATTTCTCCTTGGGGCTGTCAGGGCCTCCACTATTCGCAATCCCCTGAGCCTGGATAATCAATAACACTGTGTCCAAAGTAGAGTAGAAAGGCTCGTGACTCCTCAGGAGAGGACCTATAAATAGCAATAAGAGCTTCCGGCCAAGGGTGTGGCAACATCAAACCCCGCTGGCCTCCTGGATGCGGTCCTGGGCTCCTGCTCTGGGGCCCTGGCATCGCTGCCTAAGAGACTTTCAGACAAATTATGCTGCTACTTCGTAGCATAAATTTACCACTTATGGACCTGGTGCCAAGCAACAAATCTACCCAGTCCTGTGAAGATTTCTCATACTAAATACCATCAGCATCCCTGCCCAGGGCACGTGGCTCCAGGGGGAGGTGCTTACCCAGTGGCCCTGCACAAGAGTCCTTTTTTGCCTGTTATGTTTACAAGGTCCCTTAGTCCTAGCACATCCCTGCTCGAAAATTTACAGGTTCACCTGTCTTTCATGAAATGAACAGAGAGCCATACTCTTCTTCCGGCGTGGAACTGGGGCCATTTCCAGCTTGGTTTCCCCCTTCTGCTGCTACTGTCTGGCTGTTTGGGAGGCATTTGCAAAAATGGCCAGATGTCTTTAGGGAACGTTATAATAAATAATTCCACCTCATCCTGTGTTTATAGCTTACTAATGCACTTGTACATTAGTATTTCACTTGAGGCGATTTTTATAATCCTTTTACAGAGGGGGAGACTGAGACTAGGGAGGTAAAGGAACTTGTTAATTAAGAGAAGAGCCAAAATCTGAGTCTGGGTCTTTCAGCTACAAACTGCCACTTCTTTCCTTTTAGCCAAGTCCACATCATAAAAGTCGGCATGCTATTTCCCCGTGTCTATTTGCTACTGTTGCTCAGGGTCACACATCCTTACCTCAGTTATATCATGTATCTTTATCAGGTTTCCCCAAAGTTTATTTTGTGTGATGTTAACAGGAAACATAAGATTAAATACAGAGAAATGTGTCTCTATCACAGGACTTGTTGGAGCATTAATGTGCCATATCATTCCAAGGGGGGCATTTCAGTAGGCTGCAGTTCTCAAATTTATTTAGACCAGGTAACTTTTAAAAGACCACCCCAGCATTAGACACAAAGGACAATGTTTAGCTAGACCTGTGCATCTCAGGAAAACAGTTACTTCTGCAACAGCCAAGCCTGCAAATATAGACTCTGATTGTAGGCCATCTCTATTTAGGAATTTATTGAGTTTTTATTTTCAAAAGAGGTTAAGTGCTTACTAGCGGGTAGTACAAAAAAAGAACATACCAGTTGGGAGTAATAGGAGGGGACCGAGAAGGCAGACTCTTGGTTTCTAAATGCTCCACAGATAAGGATCTCCGCATGGCTGGGTTCCAGACCATCCCTCCAATCACCTTTTTGCAATACTGGTTATTTACAGACCTGAAAAACCAGATGCAGTTCACTTTCTACACTAACATGTTCAACATGAAAGAAATTACAGCGTAAGTGAAGCAAACAGACTACACACACTCCCTCTCGGATGAGAGGGTAACACTTTGACGACCTCAGCCAAGGAGTACAAGGGTACAAGCGATTCCTTTCTGTCCTGGCTTTTCCCGATGTTTTCTCTTCTGGTGAAGATATTTTCTTGTCCTTACTACTGCGAGCTACCAAGTTGCTTCCAGAATATAACCAAGCCTTACCAGATGAGAAAGAATTTCAGAATAACAGAGAGATACAGTTCAAGTGAGCTCAAGGAATTCTCACCGGACTCACACTGGCATGAGTACAAACATTAACTATCCTTCTAGGTGCTTCCCATCATCCTATCAGCAGAAGCTGTCCCTGTAAGTCACTGATACCTCTTTGAGGGAAGTCCTGAGACTGTTTAGAATTTCAGGTCATGTTCTTTGTGCTACTCTGAAGGTTGCTTCTGAAATTTTATTTGTACCTAGAGAACTTAAATCTTAGCTATCTAGACTCCTTGGAGAATGAGCTACTTGAGAAGATGGGAGTTTGAAACCAGTTTAGGGGAACTCAGTTCTGGCCTTTCTAAATTTTAAACAATATTTCAACACCTTATTAAAACATGCTACACATTCCTTGCAGCCTGAAAACAATAACAACAACAACAACAACAAAAACCAGAAGAAAAACCAAATGAATACAAACACACAAGAAACACCTCCTAGGATATCGATGTACTAATTTACAATAAGAAACACTGTTTGTACCCTGATCAAAATGCTGGCAGCACCGTTGCTAGGAGTATCTACATGAGAAACAAAATTACCATTGCCTGAGAGCATGGCATCAGAACGAGGGCAGCAAGCTAGATGATTCAAAGGTTTAATGTAGCAGTTCCCCAAAGTATGTGTCACAGGTTATTAATAGGTACTCTTGGGGGAAAAACAAAAGTGTTCCATTGTCCTATACGCTTGCAAAACACTGAACACGTTTCTTTTATGTGGCACCTTTCAGGGGGCCTAATATGTAGCTGCTTAGATGTATCTCTAAGGCTTTGGCAAGTCACGGAAACTAAGCCTCAGTTTCTGCATCTATCAAATGGAGACAATGAGGGCTGAAATTTGCCAGTGTGCTGCAGCTGACATTTATAGTAAAGAACTGCTGACCTGTGCCCCCGAACCAGCCCCAACATCCCAAGTGACCCCCAGTGGCACATTAAAAGATGGCTGCAGTTTCTTTGAGTCTGGAATCTGGGCTGGCCTGTGACTGCTGTGACCCAGAATAGCGGTGCCAGTTCTGGGCTTAGTCTTTAAGACAATCAGCCACTTCTGCCTTAGGCTCTTGGAGCCCTGAGCCTCTATAAGAAATCCAACTATCCTGCTGGAGAGTCTATACGAAGAGGCCCTGAGAACACAGAGATGGTGAGGGTCCAGGTGAGTCCAGCCTTCCAATCCTTCTATCAAGGCCCCAGGAATGTGACAGAAGTCGTCTTGGACCCTCAGATCCGCCTAGCCACCAGATGCAGATGACTGAGAAGCCCCAGTCTATACTACACAGAGCGGAAGAATTGTCTGGCTAAGGCCTTCCCGAGTTCCTGACCCACAAAACCGTGAGCTATAAGGTGGTTGTTGCTTTAAGCCACCAAAACAGCGGTAGCTCTTTCATGCTACAATGGATAACCAGACCTCCTCTCCCCTGAACCCCATGAAGGCTGCATTTTATAGATGAAGAAATTGAAGCAGCAAAGTAAATTAAAACTAAAGTGACACAGGTAGCATTTGAACCTGGGCTGCTCGGCAACAGTGTCATTGCTTTCAATTGCTCACTATGCCACCTGCCGGCTGGTCCAACCTAAGTAAACACTACCTTCCAATAACCTGTGCTCTTGACCTGTTCCATAATAGAGCTATTGAATGTATATAATACTAGAGAGTATTATAAGAGCAAAAAACTTTGAAACTGTTTGCTCTTGGTTTATCAGAAGCTGAGAGAGAGCATTTAGCACCATAAATACTATCACTGATACTAATAGGAAACTTGCTACTTATTGAATCTAGAATGTTACTAAATGATTATCAATGTAATAGGGAAGTCACTAGAATAGGCTGATAAAGTCCCACATATCAGATACTGTCTCACACAGAGACATTATTTAGTCAAACAGCCACATCAACAATGCAAAATCACAAAACAATATTCAAACCAATAAACGATTTAAAAACTGTAAGAATTGGATCATTTCTGCTACAGCTTATACTTAGGGGGCAGTTTTGGAACACATGAACACACCAAAATATAAATTGCATGATTAGTTTATTTAGAGAATGAATTTGAATCTAACTTAGAAGGTGAAAATTTGTAAGTTAATTTTTTTCACCATATTACTCATTAAATATTTTGAAAATTATTTCTGTAGATAACAGTACACACATAGGATTGTTTTAAGAATTAAATATAATTATGTGCATGGTACAAAGTAAGCCGTCAATAACTGTTAGCAGTAATTATTACTGTTATTTCGTGGTTGCTATAGATAGCATATCCCAAAGTCACTTGACTCTGGAAATCTGTATTTCTGTTCATTCATCCATTATTGCAGAGCATCTTAGGGAATTAATGTTCTGTGGGAGCAGCAGTCTTAGTGGCAACAGGCCAGAAAGCCCATATGCCAGGCACTACGGTGACCCTGAGTCATTGCCACATGCTTCCCTTATTGTGACCTGGTGTGGGAGCAGCTGCAATTCTGGCGGCTTGGGCGCTCTGAGGACAGCAGAGTTGAGAAAGCAGAAACAAGTGATGGGAATGTGAGTAGTCTCTGAGCATGTGCGGAAAGAGATACCGATGCCTCCAGGGACCTTTCAACCATGGTGCCCAGATCCTCCTGTAGCTCCGTCCAGGGCCTGGGGCAACAGCATCCCTTCCCCTGAGAATGCCCACCACCCAGTGGTGACCCCGACATGTTTACATCTCAGTCTGGTGTGGAGACTAAGGGATACTCACTTTTTGGGGTTCCTAGAGCCCAGCGTCCAGTACTGAGACAGAACATTCTTTTCCTGAGGTAGTAACTTCTTTGCCTGAAAGAATGTGTGGTGCTCGACACAGGATTTCCACAAGTTTTTGCAAGATCGGTAATTTAACATGTTGAAGGCCACAATATGTTCCCTGGATTCAGTCTGGGAGGAAAACACAGAGTAGAGATTTCATCTGCATAGATGTAGGAGAAAGGGCTCCGGGCGTTTTACTCCACGTCAGTGGCAATCAGGGAAGATGCAACAGACAGCAGAAAACCAGCTTCAGAATGCCTCAGGCCACCACCCAGTGTTACAGGAATGCTCAGGAGCAGGATTTGTTCACCATCTTATTAACAGAGTAAGGTGACCACAGTGTACTCCTATCAGTATCTGTGGGCCTTCATGAACAGTTTCATTTCCAATGGGCTTACATTTCTAGGTTGGATACATTTGGAGCAACCAGATAAGGGCTGCCTGATACATTCCTTTGAAAATTTAGCTCTGGGAAATTCTCCCCCCCTGGAGGGAGACTCTTTCACCTATCAGATAACAGAAATTCTGTAACACTTTGGATTTCTCTATTTGCTTTCCACAAAGCACAGTTAAGTCTAGTGCTCATACAGAATAATCACTTTATTTGCTTTACACCTTCAGCCTGCCTGCATTTAAGTTTTCTGTTTTCATGTTAAATTACCATCTTGTGCATTCTGGGGCCACGCTGAATCTTGCACTGGGGGCTCAGGAGACCCAGATTTTAGTCCTTGTTTGTTCTGGGCTTTAGTGTTCTCATTTCTAAGCATGCACTGCGGTGGGGAGCCACTTTAGGTAAGTACATAGTATCTTTGAAAAATTGGGACATGAACATGGTGACAGTAAGTGAAAAACATGTGGCATAAAAAGACAGAGGGTGGTGTCGTGGGAAGAACAGGCACCGCTGATTTAAATTCCAGCTCCTCCACTTAGAAGCTGTGGAAGCCTCAGTTTCCTCACTGCTAAGTCCTTTTCCCCTCATGTGGAGAACCAAACTGAGTTATCTAGACAGCTTGGATCCGCTGAGGAGACCTGCCGAAGGCCAGTGTGCATTCTAAACACATCAAAGGGAGAAACTGACCATGGTGACATTTGCTGCTGCTCTGCTCGGTGCCAGGTGCTTTGCCCAGTGCTCTTTCATTTAATCCTCACGATTCCCTGAGAAGCGGGCGTTACTGCATTTCTATAAATAAGGTAACTCGGGCTCGGGGAGGTTAAGTAACCTGCCTCACTGGTAAGGGGATGACCCAGGACCTGGACTCATCATCTCTGACCTCAAAGCAAGTTACTTCTCCCACCAGCTAAGCAGGGTGAGTTATACAGCGACCTGCTGGGTCCTCCAGGCTCCGACTTCCCGTGTTCTCCCCACTGTATGCCACGCTCTTCCCTCCCTGTTAATACATGTGGCAAACTGCCTTTATCCGCTGAAGGACTAAGAGCTGAAAAATGGCTAACATCAAGAAACAAAGCAAATGTAGCTGTAACTCACCTGTTTCTGTCGCTGATGTATAAAGAACTTTTTCCTTTTGAAAGAAATTTTTAGAATGTTCACCCTAAAAAGAAATAAAACACAAAAAAAGCACCTCAGCGATCAGCGGGGCTGTAGCTGACACCTCCCAATGTGTGTCCTCTACTCCTCGATCACGATGACCGGGGGCACTCGGCTTCCTAGAGTTTATTTCAGTGTAGAAAGAATGGCGGCCCCATCGCCTCGGCCAAACACCAAGTAGCTGACTGAAGCCAAGTATCACAGAAGGGCCACTGGATTATGATGTAGCTTTTAAATAACAAGAACCATAGGCAACGCGCTCTTTCCTGGCAGCTGCTTTTGTGACACTGCAGCTCCGCATGAGCTGGTGTGTGCCTGGGGAAGACAGCTGAGGGCAGTGTGGAGCTGCAGAAAGAGGACAGACAGAGCAGCCAGACAGACCTGGATCCACGTCCCAGATCCTGTTACTTCACAGCTGTGTGTCAAGTAGCCTCTCTATTATTTGCATAACAACGCGATTACAGCCAGCATTAACTGAGCATCTTTATACACCAGGTTGCCTACTAAAAGCTTTACAAGCAGTCCCTCAGCGAAGCCTTGCAGCAGTCCTGAAAAGTACGCTTTATTGTGCCCAGCTTTCAGATGAAGAAATGGAGGCTCCGAGACATCACCTAAGCATTCAGGAGCAATGGAATGCTCGGAGCTGGGATCTGAGCCTGTGCTGTGCTCTCAAGTGGTCCACTACAAAGTTTTCTGAACAGTGGGGACAGCACTGCCTTCCTCAATGGAGTTGTCTTGTGAGGATTCACGTCTTGGGTCCGCCAAACTTTGAGACCAGAACTGAACACTTGGTAAAAGTTCAATTACTCACTAAGGAACTGCACTGAAAATACAGTTCCTGCCCAGAGAAAGTTCTCTGAATCCTGGCCAATGCACTGCCCAGGATTCCTTAACTCCAATTGCCTTGTGCCATTTTACCCACGTTTTCATAAAGCATCTCAAACCACAGGGCGACTGGTGGGGGGAAGGAGATGGCAAAGAACAGAAACTAAGTTTCCCAAGCACTGAATTGGGATCAAATACGAGGTCAGAGGTAAAAACTTGGGAGAAAGTCTCTATCCCCTCTTTAGAAAATAAAAGTTTATAATTAGACGTGAGATTACTTTTGTTTAGCATATTTTAAAGCATGAATCAGAAAATAACGAGAACTAGTCTGCACTTACCAAGGATAGAAACTTGTGCAAATGTTTTTTCGGTACACAGCAATGCCCGCGGAAGCAATTCCAATCATTAACTCTAAATTGTGCAGATCCTGTAAAAAGGAAGACCTCAGATTCAGTATGTTACGGTCACGCTCACGTCCTCCGGTGGTAACTCAAGCACCCACACTTTTATAAATAGCAATATGTAGACGCTCCAAAGAGAAAACGTGATGGAAAACAGGCAAAAGTTCCCTCTTAACAGATACTCAAGATCCAAGTACTTAGAACCAGATTCTTCTAAAGGGAATGCGCGCTGCCTGACAGCCACACCTGTTCCACCAGTTTAGAAAGTTACCAGGCAAGCCCACTCATTCCACAGAATCACTGAAATAAACATTCAATTTTAAGTGTTCAACAATCCGTATTAGATATCATATTAAAATCAGAAGGGTCTCGCCCTCTGCACAGCTTTATACAACTCTCAACTCCCATCACCGAAACTCACTGAAGAGGCTTTAGCTATTATAACGAAATGTAGAACTGCTGACTCTAAATCCAATGAATAAACATTGCTTATAAATCCAATAAATTCAACACTTATTAAGAACCTGTGTGCTAGGCATTGCCATGACAAAGATACAGAAGGAAGATACAGTAGGAAGATATAGCGACTAGAAGCTGTGTAAGTGTGTTTGGAAACAAGGTGATAAAATTTTAAAATAAAACAGTTCCTTCCCTTGAGTCGTCTATTACCAGATACTTGTAAATATAAAGAAGGGGCAGAGTTTGACTCAGTTTGCACTTACTAGCTGTGGTTTTTTTGGGCTACTGAGTCTTAACTTGTCCTTTTGTACAATATGAATTATCAAACCCACCTCTAAGGGTTTTTATCCAGCTGAAACTAGAGGATATAATGTAGAACAGGGCCTGGGACACATAGCTTTTGAACAGTGATGTGCACATGGGAATTAGAAAAATTGACCAAAGAAAGTGTCGATATAATGAATGGAAAAATCCGGAGAGTATTCACTATTGGGTACCCAACTGAAAATCATATGCTTAAAGCAAAACCAAATGTGTATGGTGAAAACCAGGTGAAAAACAAATCTGGTTCTAAGTACTTGCATTTAAACACGATACCTGGGGTTAAAATATAGGGAAATAGTAAGCAGGTGGAACAAAAAAACAAATTAGCAAATGAAATCAAAATTGAGTGCAGAATAAGGAAATAAATGAATGGTTTGGGTGAGCTAGTGACCTGGGTCTCGAATCTCTTTGTTCTGTGGTCTTTCAGTCTGCACCTCAATCCTGGCAGCACGAACAGTTCCTGATTGCTCAATTCCTATGCCCATCCCCACACGTCCCAGCTCCACTTGTGGAAGGCAGGGCCATGTGACTAGTGCTGGTCAATGTACTATATGGTCAGAGCGATGGTGTGTCTCTTCTGAGCCAAATCATTTAAGAGCCGGTGTGCAACCCTCTAGTTTCCTCTTCCCTTGTGACATGCACGTGGCCATGTGTTCCGTGGGTGACACTCTAAGACAGAGGCAGCCAAGACTGCTAAGTCACTACATGGAGAAAGCTGCCCTGGAGAGTCACTGGGACCCACTGCAGGCTTTGATCTACCAAGAAACTTTGTGGTATCAAGTTTTTGAGATTTAGGGGGTTTTGGTTGATGAAGCATAGCCAGGGCTAACCTAACTCCCTCTGATACCTTGGAGGTGTCAGCCAGGCAGGTAGTCATTTGACCTCAGGACCCTCAAAGGGCACTGGGGATGGGGAGAGCACAGATCAACTCAGGCCGATATAAAACCCAACATTCCACTAGAGACAAAACATGATTTGCAATTGGAATAAAAATTACCAACCAAGTCCCAAAGTTGGTATTTTGTATGACCCAGTATCATTTTCCTACTTTAGTACCTATGTAACAACTCACCAACCAGTTATGGGACCGAAGGAAGTGATTCTATAAATTGCAAAAGTATTATATAAAGTTTGATCATTTACTCAACTTCCCTGAGCCTCAGTTTTCTCATCTGTAAAATGGGAGGATAAGAATACTGATTTCACAAGGTTACTAAAATCTTTAAATGAGACATTATGGTCTCATGTAAAAGCATCTGGTATCATGGCTAGTACACACCATGTGTTCAACCAATTATTTGTTTCTTTGATATGATGTGGGTCAATTACAGGTAAAGAAAGTAAAGGTCAGATACCAATTAGACAGCCCTGGGGGCGTGTACTAAAGCCACCACTTATGTGCTATGTGACCTTTGATAAGTCCCTGAGTATCAGTTTCTACATCTGTAAAACGAGGGTAATGATAATACTTACCTCATGGCATTACTGTGGGAAATAAGTAAGTTATGTATCTGGCAGATAGAAATTCCTCAGGAGACGACAGATATTAGTCAATCATGTTTAAAAGGTCACAGCAATATAAAATATTTTTTTTGATTTTCATAATCATACCATAATTTTTTAAAAATGATACTTAAGTTATTAGCTGTAGTTTGAGCAGCACTGAAACTAAATAGTAAAAACTTTAGCTCATGAAAGTGTTACTTAGAAAATAGATTTATACTCATTTTTGCTTCTTTAACCATAGCATAAAATGGCTATACACAAATTCCTTGTTTCTAATACCCCTGACTCCACAAAAGTAAAAAGTCTTTGGGGCAGCCGGATAGCTCAGTTGGTTAGAGCGCAAGCTCTGAACAACAGAGTTGCCAGTTCAATTCTCACATGGGCCAGTGAGCTGCGCCCTCCAGAACTAGACTGAAGACAACGAGCTGCGGCTAAGCTTCCAGAGGGGCAGCTGGATGGCTCAGTTGATTAGAGCACGAGCTCTCAACAACAAGGTTGCTGGTTCAATTCCCACATGGGATGGTGGGCTGCGCCCCCTGCAACTAAAGATTGAAAACAGTGACTGGACTTGGAGCTGAGCTGCGCCTTCCACAACTAGATTGAAGGACAATGACTTGGAGCTGATGGGCCCTGGAGAAACACTGTTCCCCAATATTCCCCAATTAAAAAAAAAAAAAGTCTTCCAAGTACAAAGGCAAACATGAATAAAACAATTGGATAAAAAAACAGCAAAACTCAATATTACTTTATAAACTTTCAAATGTCTAAAAAAGGTCTTTTTCCCCCCAAGAGTTCAGAAGATGTTTTCAAACTTTCAGAAATTAAAAATCAACATAATTTTTTGAAGCAAAATGCGCCAAGGATACATACCCTACCACTGTGCAGTTCCACTCCATAGAAGTCGAGGGTCCGTGCTATGTTGATAAAGCAAGATTCGGCTTCTGACTGTTTCAGCCCACTACAGAAGAGAGAAGATGTTGAGTTCACCCAATAGAGGACATTAACTCCAATTTTTAAAATTAATAAAAATCTGAAACATTTGATAGCATTACTATAAAGTTATTAAATGCCTTATGTTATTCATCTTAACCCTAAATTCTACTAAACCAGGTTTTCCTTCTTGCCCACTGAATAGGACTTCATTTAGCAAACTCACTTATTAAATAACACTTCTCATTTGATAGACTCTCAATATTCAGAGACAGAAGACAGGTCACTTGTCGAAATCCCGCCCTACTTATTCCAAGCTGCTTAATTAATACATGCTCTTTAGACCTTTCTGCCTTTATCTCTCCTGTTAGCAGCAGCCTCAAACTTCCAAACGTCATTGTACTATTTTAGGATGCTGGCTTCTGCCTGGGGAGCAATTCTGGGAGAGAGGATTGGCAGTGCCTTTTAGAAGGGACGCTGGGTGCTTGGCCTTTGTTTTTATGGCCTTCTCAAGCATGTGAGGTCCCTCGAGACCCGGCCTTCTGGTCAGCGGGCCACCTAAGATGAGGCAAGGGAGAAGAGGCCAGATGGGGCATGTTTGTTGGAGTGGAGGCTTGGCCAGAGGCAGCCATGGATACCTGGTGATCCCTTCAGGAAGTGAAGTAGTTTCATGACCTGAAGCCAGAGAGGGCTACAGACTGACCCATCTGCCTGTCTATTCAACCCTACCTGAAGGAATGGCCCATTTTATTGAATGTGGTAAACTGTTAAAAGGTTTGCTTGGTAGGGTCAATTTGTGGAGCAGTCAGATTTAAAAGGGCATTTCCTTCAAGAGGTAACTGATTTCAATGACATCCTGAAAAAGAACACAGCAAATCACCGTGAACTCTTACTGGATTCTACACTTTACAGAAATGCCAGTTACACCAAATCTACATGCTATCATAACAGCTCAAAGATTCACCAACCGCCAAGATCTTGAAAAAGGATTCGTGAACAAAAGAAGGAGAACCCATCAAACACAAGGGGACATGGGGTCTGACAGTACACCACCCATCCCTCCTCTCACCTGTGCTGCTCATGGAGAGATTCCACCTTCGTTAGAAAGTCATCGCTCTGATCTGGTATAAACTGGCAATCAGAAAGATAGCCCCGGAGATGAATGGAAGAATTATAGTCTCCAAAATGAGCTATGAAGACAGAATGAGGAGAAAATTGCCTTTTCAACAGGGTCTATATTCACAAGCATGAATAGCACCTCAAGAAAACCATTAATTGGAAATATTTTTCTGAAAAGTTCTGCCACCATGTGAACTTGAACTTCCCATGAGCTCCAGATTCCACATCTATTATTTCAACCCTCCCTATAGGCTAAAGGCTGCCACGTGCTCCAACCAAATTCTCTCTCCCTGAGGCCACACAAGGTGGAAAGGGGGAGACTGTTCAAATCTACGTCCTGTTCTAATCCCATGTCTGTTTCCAACCCACGCAGAAAAATGCCACTCTGTACACCTAGCACGGTGCAGGCGCTCTCTCTCTAGCACTTCGAGGTTATTATAACACTGGACCAACCTGCTCTAAAAAAAATGGGTGAAGGCAGAAGAGAGGTCATGCTGACCCATTTCCTGGAATTCAGGAAGTGTGGAAGAAAGGAAACCAGGACGTGTTCACAGAGGCCCTGGGGTGGGGAAGAGGGAAGGGAAGGAGGAACATGAAGGAGGGGAGTGGGTGGGGCTGAAGGGTCTCGGCCCTGGCAAGGCTGAGGGAAGAGTTCTTGGGAAGAAGGAAACATTCTTAGGGGAGTCAGAAGATAGGAAGACCGATGCTGGGCTGTCATTTGGACCAGAGGGCAAAGGAAAGAGGGCCTTACAGAGGAACTCCCAGACTGGTCTCTGGTCCAAATGGTCCTTCTTCCTAAAGACCCTTGACTACCACCTGCTATCTATGTGTGAAAAGTATTCCTGAGAGCTGTGCAGTGCCCAACCTGCACAAGTGTACATGGCTGCCCAAAGGACTCAAACCATCTGGGTGTCTGGACTGTTGAAGAGCCTGGGAAAACACGCTGGGGCACCAAGGATCTGGCTTGTGTTTCCCTTCTTCAACATTTAGTTTTTCCATCTGTATAAAAACAGGAGTGAGAAAGAAAACTTCTAGCTCTCATGGGCAATTAATCTAGTATTTCACTTACTTGACAAAACACAAATGACTATTTCATCTTTTTCCTAAAAATATGAACCCAGGTCTTTCCAAAGGTTTTAATGAATTCTTCCTGCAGCTGGCTTCAAGGCCAGGTGGCTTCTGAGGACTCGTGATTGTTTTAGAGAACCCATTCAACACAGATTTCTAAATCAAATGACTCCTTTGTCACAAGGACAGTGGGTGGGGAAAGCTGAGGTAATGTTTCACGGCCAATCTCAGAAGGAAAGAAGATGAGCCAGGTGGCCACTTAGGTGAATTTCATCACAAAATTGAAAAGTCAGGTATCTTTCTTTACATCGACTCAGCCCTGCTGACCCTCGGCTGCCATCACACCCAAGGGCTGCTCTGAGATCCGCACTGTAATGAAGGGATCAGTTTCCTCCTTACACTGTTTCTTGAGGGCTGGGAGTGGGTCAGTCCCATCTTTGGAGCCTAGCTCCGAGGCATGGCACATAGTCGGTGCTCAGGGAGGTGATGCTGGGAATGGATTTGTACAGAGGTTACTGCAAAGTTCAGTTTTGGAAGGGGAAGAGGGCAGAAAGCCAAGTGATCTATGCATGCCGACTTGGTCAAGGGCAGACCACAGGCCGTGAAGGCCCCCCGAATGTGGCTAAGCTCTGGACACAAGTGTCAAGGCTGCATGATGGCAGCACAAGCGTGGCTTACAAATGAGCTTGTGCATGGCGAAGCGTACAGCAGTGCATTTCCAGGAAGTAATTCAGATGCCCTGATACAGGGTCCCCAAGGAGGAAAGCTCAAGCAAGCCTTAGAATCACTTCATCCAAATTCCACACATCAGAGGGGAAGAAACTAAGATCCAGAGAGAAGGGACTTGCCCCTATCACAGAGCTGTTTTGCAGCAGTCAAGACCAGGACCCAGGGGACCCATGCCCCATTCCACCAGCCCGCCTGCCTGCCAGGCCCGAGCTGCTGCTGACCATTTGCTGATGAGTGATCACGTCCTCAGAAGGTACCTAAACGCTGCAAATGACTTTCCTGAGCCTCAAGGCAGAGTCCTATTAAACTTTCCTCTGTTGGTTTCATTAGCTCAGGAGATCCTCTTGGATCTCGATTTGGTTGTCTACCATATTAGCTAACAGTCCCAACCCTGTGCCTTTCTGGGAACGTGAACAGCAAGGTTCTCTCTTTAGTTAAGTCACTGACAAACCTCCCTGTAGGTTGGTTTTCCTTTGAACTCTTGGTTGGCTCCTCTGTGTAACATCCTGTGCTAACCACCAGGGGGAAACAAAGTTAAACGGTCAGATGCAAACATTTGCAAAGCACAGGGTGGTTTCCACGTTGACTTCAACATTATCCCACCAGATAACTCAGTGGTGGGCAATGCTTTCATTCCCATTAAACAGATAAGGAAACTGAGAGTTAAGGATGGGAACTGCCCTGCCCACTGCTGTTCAGCTGGTGACTTGGAGCCTACACTCCGACCATAGTCCACACTACTTACTATACCACCTTCTTCTGTTGTTGGGGAAGCAATACATGCAAAAGCTAATTGTAGCAGAAAGAAAAGGAAGTAAGGGTTTATATGTGGGAAATACCTCGTCTTTTACGTTCCAGGCATTCTTCTGGCTACTTTTTATATTTTGCAAGAAAGAGTGAGTACGTTGCAGGTACTCAAATGCGGCATTTCAAGCTGTACAGCTGTTCCACTGGGAAAGCCCTTTACGTGCGATTCCTCCAACTCCCACTTGATCTTAGAGGCTCTTCTCTAGGAAGCTTTTCCAGACTCCCTCCCCTCTCCTCCAGGCAGATGGAGAGCATCCTCTGTGCTCATCCTTACTGCCAGCACTAGCTCGTCCATCTCTGCCTCCTCCCCACACCCCAGGCTGCTGTGGGCCCCCTTGCCTAGAGAAGCTGTGCTGTCTGTGTACCCTGAGCCCAGTGCAGCACCCACACGTGGCAGAGGCTCAGAGGGCATTCTGGAGTAAATATGTATTTCCAGAAACTTCATTCTTTGAGCCTCAGAAACCCTTGACAGGCCACCAGCCATCTTCTACCACCAAGACTTTTCAGGTGTTTCACCCATAGATCATTTTACTTTTCATCTAGTACAAAAACGTGCTTTTAGCTGATGCTCAGATAGGACTTGCTTCATATTAGGCATCCCTCTCGGGACAATTTGGCAAAATGTACCAGATAAAATACAGGCATACCCTTTGATCCAGCAATTTTATCTCCAAATATTAATCTTATAGAAATATACACAGAGAAGTGTTAAAAATATATATATTTACTAAGGGTGGAGGAATAAAGAATCTGCACTTGAAACTGCTTGCCTGACAGCCCACGGTATTATTTACATGCCAGTCACACTAATATTTCCACTGAAGTCTGTTTGTACTTTTTAGGCACTGATCATGCTCTTTAGCCCCCATTCTATCAGTCTTTTGCAGAGGGGCACCCGACTACTGAAGCTAAGAAGAGGATTTTCCCCCCCATTCTTCAAATTTACTCAAGATAGATGTTTATAACAGGCAGTTCTTTCAGCTTTCTTTTGGGCAGACATGAAAATACAGTCATGGTTAACACTTGCGACGTGCCAGGCGCTACTGTAAGAGCTTTACATGTGTTAACTCATTTCGTCTTCATTACAACCCTATGAAGTAGACACTGTTATCATCCCCACTTGACAGACGAAGAAGCTGAGCCTTGGAGAGGCTCAAGGTCAGGCAGATGTAAGTGGAAGAGCCGAGACCCAGGTGCCATGGCTTAGGTCTGGGCTCTCACTGACTCGGTGAACAGCAACAGTGCAAGGGTCCAACTACAAAGAGTATCTAGTTATAGATCGCCTTCACATGTATTATTTGGAGCCATGTTGCAAGTTGTCATAATCACCATCGTCATCTCCATCTTACAGGTGAGAAAACCAGGATTCACTAAGTGGCAAATGGAAAAGCCAGAATTTAAATCAAATCTGACTGCATCCAAAGCTCCGTCCCTCATAGTGTTCCTGCCCCTCAAACCTGAAGCTCTAGCTGTGAACACCAAACTTGCTCTGAGATGTCAGGAAGCTTGGTATCCTCAGCTGACCAGCCTGGCAGACGTGGAGTCCAAAAGGTCTAGAGATCACTAAGAACACAGCTGACTGGCGGCCATGCCGTTTCCCAGATGGATGTGACATAGCTGGGTCTGTTCCAGATGTGTTGCAGGGAGGGGGGAACTTTCAAACCTACCCAGGCCCATCACTGTGCAACCTCTTCTGAGTTTCCCATTGGGGAGAAGGAGATGCAGCCTACAGGGGGAGACTAACGCTTGGGTCTTGTGTTCATTAGTGAGGAGGGTCACTGGTAAAAGCCTCTCTTCTACTTCCTGGTATCACGCAGGTGGGCAGGTACGCGGCAGGTCCAGCCACCGGGCTCTTCATCTCTCCCATTTATTTCTGTTCTTCGCTGCTAGGGGAGGAGGCAGACTCGAGGCCACCCTGAGGAATCCCTGTCAGCCTTCTCTTGCTATTTTGCCTCTTCTGAGGCCAGGGTAGGGCGAGGCATTCAGCCAGCACCTGCTCTGTGACCTGACCATCTTGTTCTCTTAACTCGCTACCCCACAGTCAGCCAAGATGCTGTGGGGCTTCGGGGACAGTAGCGGGGCTTTCTTAAGTCTTGAGCTAGCACGCAGCTCTACGCGAGTTCTCGCTGACGCACTGTCCTGGCACCACACAGCTATGTAACTATAAAGTGGGAGACTGCTCCTTCCATCTGGCTAGGCAACCTTTGCACTGTGCCCACCCAGCATCTCCCACTGGGCCTGATGTGCAATATACGCTCAACAAAATTGTGCTGTTTGACTCTTCCTCCAGCTTAAAACGGCCTTGATGGAAAAGTCCATTTGGACTTTCCATCCAATGTGGCAGCCATCAGCCACATGTGGCTATTTAGCACTTGAAATGTGGCTTGTCCAAATGGAGAGGTGCTGGAAGGGTAAAATCTGACTGGTTTTCAAAGACTTGGTATAAAAATAAAAGTAAAATACCTCATTAATAATTTTTACATCCATTACATATTAGTAGTTTGGATACACTGAATTTAAATATCTTAAAACTAATCTCATCTGTTTCACTTTACTTTCTTAATATGGTTACTAGAAAATTTAAAATGATACATGCACCTCACATATTTCTATTGACCAGTGCTGCTACAGACTCCTGTGTATAGAACCCATCAGATCCATGGAAACGCTGAAGATAAATTCCTAAGATCCCAGCAGTGCATAGAGCGCCATCAAGCAAGAAGCAGGAGTGACCGCCAGCAAATTCCATTAACTTAGGTGGGTCTCGGTTTTGTGTCTGTAAGAGGTGACTGGTGGAAATATTTGCCCCACTGGGGTTTGTTATGGAGATCAAATCCATTACGTGAGCGAAGCCTCTGGAAAACGTAAAGTGCAATACGTGTCTTCTGTTTTATGGGCTCCCCTGAGAGAAAACCTCACACCCATAGCTCATCTGTTTCCCTTAACCACCATCCCTGAGCTGAAGGAGAGTATAAGGGTCAGAGTGGAATTATCTGGACAACCAGAGCTACGCTTGCCCGACAGCGTTCCTGGGGAGGAGGGGTAGGGACTCGGTCCAACAGGAAAGGCCAGTGACCGACTTATCTGATATCATCGGTCAGAACCACCTGTCCATCTGCGAAACACTCCCTTTGTGACTTACATTGTACTGCATAAGATGCTAGCACCACTGCGGAGCTCAGAGGGCAGGTCAACCTGTCAGGAGAAAAGCACATTAGGAAAGTCACAAGAACCAACAGCCCGAAACACTCATCGATCACCTGTCTTTTCTTTCTTGAGTTAACCATTAAAACACAGCATGAATCACAACAAAGGCAATATTATGATATAACTTAATCTCAAACAGTAAAGATAACTGTAACACTAAAAGTTTTTAAAAATTAAGAAAACTTCTTCATGTTTAAAATAATATACATCAATACATATACCATGAAGGTCTAATGTTGGTCAGGGTTTTGGCTGAGCAAGAAAGGCCAGGCTCATAACCTGTTTCCCTGAAAATAAGACCTAGCGGGACAATCAGCTCTAACGTTTCTTTTGGAGCAAAAATTAATGTAAGACCCAGTCTTATATTATATTGTATAAGACCCGGTCTTATTTTATAATAAAATAAGACCGGGTCTTATATTAATTTTTGCTCCAAACGACGCATTAGAGCTGATTGTCGGGCTAGGTCTTATTTTCAGGGAAACACGCTATCACTAAGAGGAAAAGTGAGAAAACTGTATTCTTAGATCAATGGGCAGCCTTTGTATCTTTCTAGTAAAGATGTGAGACTTTTCGTGGGCTCTCTAACTAACTCCCCAATGTCTACTGGCTCTATGATTCTTGATTTACCCACATTCCTGAAGGATGACACCCTCTTAAAGGGTGACACCCTCTTAGAAATAGAAAAGCATTTTGGATTTTAAAACTCCTGTGAGATTTAAATTACTTAATTAAACTAGTTACAATTCTTTAAGATTCCTAAATCTATTTACTTCTCAGAAGCTTTCCATCTATCCTGAATGGTCTGTCCACCTCTCAGTTTTCCTGCCATCCACTAGCAATCCAGGGACTCAGGTTGGACTGGTTCTTCTTTCCTCTTAAGCTCACTGCCCTCCCAAACACCCTACTTTTGCCAATGAATGCATCCTTGTCTTGGTCACATTTCAAATCCTCTGATTGCTCCCTTTTCTCCCCACAACCTAGGGTTCCACGGTCTTCCTAGAAGCCCCAGCAGCAGACTGGGAGCAGGGTGGCAGAATGCTTGGGGAAGGAGCTGAAAGCAGCAGCAGAAGTGAGGGCGTGCAGGGTGGGGAGACTCAAAGTTTAAAAGCATTCTTCCCAGCACCGCCATGGGAAATGGAGAAAACATGCAGTTTCCATGGCAGCCTGTGAAGTTCTGAAGATGTGAGTCACCCACCCCCACCTCTCTGACTCGTCTGGTTGGCCCTTCCTGTCCTATTGCACTGCGTGTGGGTCCCGTAGCTGCCTATGAAGGCAGCCTTCCCTATCTGAGGGGCCCCGACGAGGACTTCAAAATGCTCTCTCCAAGTTTGGAGCTATATCCAGGGAAACTTCCCATCTATTCCTTCCTCTGGAGACCCCGAGAGTCCACGGGGAGAGCAAGTATCAGCCACTCACTCTCCTACCAAGATCGGCTTCGGTGAAACCTAAGCCAGTGTCCTTGCTACAGGGATGGGACTTGCGGAACAACTTAGCAGAGAGGCTAAGGGGGTTCAGTCTAGATGGAAGAAACAATCCTATGAATAAGTTGGAAAGAAAAACACTGCCAAAGCATAGTGCAAATACAAATGAAAGAGCACTGAAAGCCTGTATTCTACTCTCAGCTCAGCCACTAATGGGCCAGGTGTTCCTGACAGACCCCTTCCTTTCTCTCCAGACTTTAGGGTCTCCGTCTGTTGGACAAGATCACCCATCTCAGCAGGAAGAAGCTCATGGCCTGCGTGCTGCCTACCACTGACAGTTCAAACAAGTCAGGGAACCACTTGACACTCAGGGGAAACGCTGACTAGATCCACCAAGTCTGCCAAAAGGTCCACAGCTATAAAGGGCCAGATGCGCTCCCGAGAAGCATCTGGTAACAGGAGGCCCTCTCCTCTCCTCTTGGAGGTGGTAAAGGCCGCCTGCGGATTTGACAAGGATGCCAGGGATCGAAGCCAGGAAACCCGAGGCCCTCAACAGATTTCTATCGATTCACACAAAACTGACAAGGAGTATTTTGTTTGGAGAAGAAAACATGAAGACAACCAACTTGCAATGTGTGGAGCTAGAAGGCTCTACAGAGGCAAGGACCGGGCCTCATTTGACCAGTGCAGTGCCTGGCTCATAACAGGTGCTTGCAAAAATATTTGTGAGAAAAACAAATTAGTGTGTAGGAGAGAGAGCGACGAGTTCCAGAGGGCAGCCTGGACCCAGGAGCGGGAGGTGGGTCATTTCAACCTAGAGTCGCCCTGGCATGTGAAAAGGCTGCTTCATGGAAGGGTGAGATCCCCGTCACTCGGAGTGCTCAAGCAGACGCCCAAAGGCCTGCCGGTTGTGCTAGAGAAGAGATTCATCTTTCCCTTAGTGGGAGGATGAGCTAAATTGGAAACATTCTCTAATTCTATGACCACTAGATAGTCAAAGGTTCTGCCTATGCTTTCTTCAACAGGTCTCCTGTTTCTAACTGTTTCTCCTCGCCCTCAGCCGTCTTCATGGCCAAGCCCCCAAATCTCCGGCCTGGACGTCTACAACAGCTTCCTGAAGGGCGGAACCCTCCCTTCCATCTAGACGGAAACACCTCGGCCTCTTCCAGCTTGTTCCTTGTCCACTGACACTCTCTTTGTAGCTGCTGCTCTTACCACATCCTTCCTGCTTAAAAACCTTCAACAGCTCTCCTCTGTCTGCTGGATACAAGATGCATGACGACATTTGACGTGAAGAGCCCTTTCTCTCTATTCCCCCGTAAGTTCCCAGCACGAGATTTCCAACAGGGACTGTGAGGGCTGAGGTATCTTCTCACTGTCCAAGGAGATCCAACTCCTCCTTTGTCTCCCAACCCCAGTCCTGGCTCATCACAGCAATCTGCAGAGCCTTTTCTAGCCCGCACCAGCATCTCCTTCTCCTAACCTTATGACAACTGTGGGGTGCACTGCCCCTATCGGTTCTAATTGCTTCATGGGGTCTTGTCTCACTTCCCCAACCAGACTGCAAGCTCCCTAATGGAAGCACACCAGAGGCTTCTGAAGACGCTCCTCAGTAGAACTAAACTGACAGGAGGAAAGAGGGGACAAGGAGAATGGGGAAAAAGATGTGGCTCTTCCTACCAGTTTACCTGCTGCACTTTCTTTCATAAGTAAGCCAAGACAAAACTCAGGATTTGGAGGAGGTTCAGGGACCACTGGCTTGGAATTTCGTCTCCCTTCCTGAGCTATTCGCAGATACTTCCCATACTTTCCAGTCACTGAGCGGGTCCTGATACACAAGAAGTGCTAAGTCATGGGCAGATGCTCATGTCTTTGAGCAAAAAGTATCCCCGAGAGGAAATGAATCATCCACAGGTACTAAGGGGTTCGGAAGTAGACTGAAAGTAGGCCTGATCTGCCTTCCTGAATGAAGTCCATTTTACATTCTGGGTCCCTCCCTCCCTTTAAAATTTCTCAGGTCTTTACCAGAAAGATAACTGCACCTTTTGTAATAAAATTGAAACAACATAAAATGAGGTTTATCAATCCTTAGCCTCTCTAAACCAAGACCAAGTTAAACACAGATGTCCAAAGCATAATGTCATACAGGATGCTGCTTTCAACATCCACTCTTTGTTTACATTTGATATTGTTATCAGAAATGCATGCTCATTCGATTAGAACCAGGAATTTTGCTAATCTGGCAACGGACAGGAAAAGAAGAATACAAAATTCTCATTACCTTCCTTCACAAATATCCATCTTCAGTTGTAAGAAATACAAATGCCTATGAAACAATTATTTTCATTAATTCATCATACTCAAATTGAAACAAGCAAAATAAAAAACAAAACTGATGAGTCAAGGACAAGACCTGTACATTTGAAAAGCAAAATACACAAAAGCACATTTTTGTCTAAAGAGTCGGGGGCTATCTTGCATTTTGTAAAGCTGCTCCTTCAGTAACAATGGCTCAGGTGGCTGCCTACGTCTTGACTGGCAGGGGCGCTCTGCAGCCAGCCTCATGCCAGCACATGCTATCCTAGGGACGGCTGAGCAGGGATGGATGAACAGGGTGGCAGCAGCCTCCCAAGCATTAGCTGGCACTGCTGCCAGTGGGCACCCTGCCCTTAGCCTGGGCCTCTCCCATCAAACTTGGGGTATCCAAAACCACCAGGACCTATAGACATTCTGCATAGGCAGCCCCCGCACACTGAGGGGCTGCTGTTCTGAACACGGCATTTGCACACCCACGTACCCTCTGCATGAAGTTGCTGAGGGGAGGAGGGTCTGTGAAGACATCTCCTTGGCTGGGGTGCAAATACCCAGCTGGGTTTTTTCCTGTGTCCCAGGAACTGTGGGTGCTCCCGCAAAAGCATACACATTCATCAACTACAGGCTGCCAAGACCTCCACGCTGGATGCTGTACTTCTCTGTGAGTGATGTCACTTCAAAACCCAGGAGCTGATTTGTAGGCAGAGCTCATAAGTTGTCACAGGCCCCTCATCACCCTGTGACACTCGGCGCAGGGCAGGCCGGGAAGGGCCCTGGAGAGCATTATTATATTTAGGGATGCAGCATACAAGTGACACTTGGTTGCTAGCTCCCACTCTTTTTCAAAGCCTGGATTCAAATGGGATAGACATTCCAGTGTCTGGCCAAGATGACAAAAGGGAAACTTCTTGAAATATAATACAGACGCAGCATAAGCGCCCAGGGGCAGGAGAGAGATAATTTTGGCAATTTAAAATAAATCAGTCTCATTATTCCTTCCAATTTATATGTTTAAAGGTCAAGGCACTGGTGTTTCGAGACGTGAATGCTTCCCATGGTATCACAACTTCCTAGTTGCACAGTTCTGGGGCATGTGTGTGGTACTTTCTAACTTATTGCCTCATTTCAGCCTCATAATAACTCTGTGACGTAGGTACCGCTATGTCCAATTTTTACAGATGAGGAAACAGATAATAAGATAGGTGATGTGAAGGTCAGCTGTGTCTTATTTTAACCTGGACAGTCACGCTATGAAAAAATCTGACTATGTGACAAATTTCTTATGCGTCTAATGACTGAAAAGCTTAGGAACAATGACCTAACTCTGCTATTCTTACTTCGACTATAATTACCATCAACTACCCTTCCTGTGTGGAAGCCCAGCATTGAGAAATGGGTAACACCGATTTGCTGATTCAGGCTCCCTCCATATTGGAACCTCGATTATTTTCCACCTACAAGAACATAATCAGTCCTTTCTAGTTTGTTTCTATGTTTATCCAAGCTGACATTCAACCAGAATTAAGTGTTCTCTTAACCTACAATGCTACTGAGAGAAAGAAGAGAAGGGAGAGAGTTAGAGATAATCCAACAGTAAATCTGGGCTTTCATTGACGAGGCCAGCTAATCGGAGTATCTTCCTAGGGATATAAATGAGAACAAGAATGTGGACATCACCATTCATCAAATGCTACTTTGTCATAAATTCAGCAAAGTTTCTGAGTAAACCCCATGATGTCACCACCAAGAGATCAGAACAGCGGGATGAGACCCAAACTTAGCAGACCTCCTAGAAATCTTAAAGGAGGCTAATTTTGAGTCTGCCAGTAAATGAAATTGTTTAGAATGATCTAAATTTATCAGAAACAGCAGTTGTGGAGGCTCACAATCAAGGAGACACTCATTTAGCAACTAGAATAAAGGAGACATTTAGAAGAGATGCTGGCGTGCCTGTCTTCAGAAACGCAATGCTCACTCCTAGAGTGCACCCCATCCATGAGCTCGACCTCAGAAAAAAGGCAATGAATGCCTCCTTTCCTGGCTCCTTAGAAAACAACAAATACTGCCTCTATACTCCTTTTTTGACTTTTAAAGAGCTAAATTTCTAAAAGGGAACTTAACTTTTGGACAGGCAACAGAGCCAGCACTTAATAAGATACTATGTGGAGCAGCCGGATGGCTCAGTAGGTTAGAGCACAAGCTCTTAACAGGGTTGCCGGTTCGATTCCCACATGGGATGGTGGGCTGCGCCCCTGCAACTAAAGATTGAAAACAGCAACTGGACTTGGAGCTGAGCTGCGCCCTCCACAACTAAATTGAAGCACAACGATTTACTTGGAGCTGAGGGGCCCTGGAAAAAACACACTGTTCCCCAATTTAAAAAAAAAAAAAAGTTCATTAAAAAAAACGATACTGTGTGCCAGGAACTCTTCATTTAACAGGCAAAACTCTTCATTTAAGTAAAAAGAAAAGACAAAACTAACTCTCTCTGTCTCTGTCTCTCTCTCTGTCTCTGTCTCACACACACACACACACACACACACACACACACACACACACACACAGTAGAAGCCTGGCCCAGCTCTGTAGGAGCCACAAGGGGGGCTGTTGCCATGGCTCCTGCTGCATTAAGAAAAACCTGGTCCTCAGTCCCAGGCAGTGCAGCTATATTCTACACCACACTGGGGTACACCCATCTTAAGATGGGAGGTGGGGTGGTGGGGTTGGGTGCCAGCTCTGAACCAGGGAATTTTAGGAGAAACACACGGACAAACCGAGTTTTATCTGGGACTTAGGTAAAAACAAAAATCTATTACTCATCTTGAGCCCAAACCTGTCCCTCTAGCCTGCACCCATCAGCCATAATTCTAGCACCGAGCACATCTAATTTCCCCTCTCCCATGACAACCCTTTGCAGAGCTGAAAGCAGTCTTAGTTTCTCCCCAAGTCTCCTCTCCATCTTGAACTCCCCACATTTTCCTCAAATGTCAGGGAAGCTCGGCAAGAAGATTCTGTTGGCTCCCAGAGGGAGGGAGCTTCTTTCTTTCCTTTCCCATGGTGTATGGAAGTAGACGCCCAATGAGTGAGTAAGAAGGGCGCTGGAGAGGGGCTCTTGGATTAGGCTGGCCTTAGCAACCCCTTCACTCAGGTTCTTTCTTTGGGGGGCATCACAGGGCGGAGACAGGGTGATGGGTGACAATTTAGGCAGCACAGTTCACACTTGGGGTTGGAACCTACCAGTTGGGAGTAAGATCAATTTAATGGGCCACAATTGGATTTTTAAAAGGAAAGAGAAAACTTCAGAGTAATTTTGCATTTACTATTGTTTTATGAAATGTCTGCTTCAGTAATTTACATAGTATACCTGTGTACTGCGTAATGAATCAAAATGTATTTTTACTGTGGGGTTGTAATTTTAAAAAACTCACTGGTTAAAACCACACAAGTACACATGTATCTACATACACACAATATATATAATACACACACACACAGATATATACATAGTATATACTATATACATAATCCATCATGCCATTTTTAAAGCATTCCTTGAACAGAACTTGGTATTAGTAATGACCTGGGGAAACGGCCGTGGTAGGGTCATTTCAAACACATATTCTTATAGATTATGTCACCAATTTGTGTCCGCTGCCTTATGAACTGACCTGCGAGGGTGAGCTTGACTACACTACCCCTTAGTCCACAAGAGAAAAGGGCCAGTAGGGGGAAAAATTCAAAGCACTGTGTGCATGTCCCACACTTACTCAGTGAGTCACGCTGGACATCTCTCACGCTGGCTTAAACTTTAACTTTGTGGTAAACACAGTCAAATCTCCAATGTCTGCTATTGTAGACAGAAGAAGGGCACAAAGAAGGCAAAACAGAGTAGTAGACTAATATTTGGGCTTTAAACATACTGCAAGTTCAAATGTGATCATGTGATTACAACTGAAAAAAAAAAAAAGAAAAGAAAAAGCAAGACAGCACTCTGTGGCTGAGCTACTGTCGCTTTCTTCGGGGTGGTCTCATGGCCACAGTGAGCACAAAATAGGATTCCATACGCCTGAACATCCTTTGCATTGTTTCCTGGTGGAAGAGTTCCCCTCCCTAAGAAAAACACAAGCATCAATAATAACAGGGCTCAACGTTGCCATGGGGGAAGGAAAGTAGAGGCATGGCTGAGTTTGCACAGTCTCTGTTCAAACAGAGACAACTTTCCCTGACCAGCCCCCTCCATTCCAAACACGGCTCCCCACCCAGAAAACTCACGTGCCAGTACAAAACCAGGGCCAGACGCCAAGGCCTGAGGGGTAAACAACGCCTATCACAGCCCTCTTTCCCTTATCTGGTCTGCATATTGCCTGCCCCCTGCTGATTCACAGCGCTGAGAAGCTGGCCCAGCTTGCTCTCCTTTCCAGCTCCTACCAGCTGGGGATCTGACACCTCCGTTGTCCTAAAGAGCCTAAGTTCTAGCCCTGCAGAGATGTCATGCTACTTGATCTGCACACGACTGCTTTACAGACTTGTCTTCCAAACCCTGCCTGTATTAGAAGAAAATGACTGTGTTCTTTGAATAGAGGAGCTCAACAGGCAGAAGAGACTGAGGTGGTGGGGGAGGCAGGAGGAAGTGGATAGGAGTGTGCTGGAAACTGCACCAAATCAGGCGGTGAGAGAAGCAGGCCCACGCTGACAACTCATTAGCCGATTAAAATGTCAATCTGTGTACCCCAGTTTTTCCTTGGACCATAATTGTTGGTGCAGTTATACTGAAATGAAGTACTTGGCCACAGTGATAAAATAAAAGAGTACATTTTAGTGGTTACTCATTTTTATATACTAAATAGAAAACTTAAAAAAAATGTTATTACCTGGTTTGTTCTTGCTGCAGTGTGTTGGGATCAGGTATTAAAAATCTTACTCGAAAATGCAGGGTACAGGGGAAACCTCCTACAACATTTTTCAAAAACAAATTAAATTTTCCCTTTAAAAAAGTCAATGTATGTAAGCTGCTACTCTCCCATAAGTGACGCATTTTTCACTAGACCACAGGTTTTTCCATCAATAAAAGGATTCATTTTTTAAAAAAAAGGAGTGCATAAGTTAACTGTTCAGAAATCTCCACTTCTACAGGAAGTAAAATATTTTCACAACATCAGCATAGAACAAGGCATTATCTACTTCCTATTACATGTTTAACTTAGGGATGTGTTCAAACAGTGCACTCCATTATCTGTATTAGGAATTTGAAAAAAATCCTTACATCAGCAGATTATACAAAACTTACAAAGAAACACAATTTTACAAATAAAGCGATTTTATACTTTTCAAACATTTTCACGTACTTTCTTGAATTTAAACACCGCCATGACTACGTAGGCTAGGATGTAAGTAGGCTAGGATGCTACTGATAGCATCCTTTTAGATACAAGCCAACAGGCTTAGCGATGTTAAGTAACCTACCTTAGGTCACACAGCTGAGGACAAAACCCAGAATTTTAGCATAGGGGCTTCTGATTCTGCTGTGCCACATTTCAAAATCATTTTTATACGCGAAAACATGTCATGCTTTCAATGCAAAGTGCATTCCAAAAGTGATTAATATACTAGTAAATATTACATAATTAACATACGCAAATATGGCTTTATGCAACAATACCAAGAGTCAATCCGCTTGTATGGATAAAATGAGCCCATTTCTTTTGCTCGATACGGCAGCAGAAAGTCAGGTTGTGCTGCTAAAATCCACGCGCTTCTTCATGGCAATTTCACCCCCTCTCCATGACTCGGTAAATATTCACGGGCCTAAGTGCCCAGCCCTTTCTTGCTTTCTGAAACTCAAGCCGTCCCTGCTACCTTATTTCATCCTGGGCCTCACTCTCCCCTCTCTTTAGTACCTTCTCTTTCTCTGGCTTTTGGCAAAGACTTTAATTGGTGTGTGTGCACCTATGAATGTACTTCTGAACAGGTGCCAGGGTACCAGAGTGGGTGGTGCTGTAACTCTGGGTGCTGGCTGACCACCTACATCAGGGGATAGATAAGTGCTCCCCTGGCGTTGGGACGCCCTTTCACCACACCCCCAAGCTGTCGCTGCGTGTCTCAGGCGTGCCTCCTCTGTGCACCCAGAGCATCTAGCATGTGCTCAGAACTATCTTAGTGCTGTCTGTCCCCTTTTCAAGGTCCCCACACTTGGCTGTGAGTTCCTTGAGGGTAGGGTCCAAATCTGATTTGCACCAGATTCCCAGAGCTGAGCCCAGTGCCTTGCCCAAGACTGAGCCCAGGACTGAATGAATGAGTTAGTAAGAGAATGAATGACACCTACCCATGCCTGTGTGCACTTAGCCCTGTGTGAACTCAAAGGGGGGCAAGTAGTTATCTGCACAACAGCTCTGTGTCTCTCTGTGGGCACTTCCACATGCCAAAGACACAACTCCTGGGAGGTAAGGACTCTGAGTCCCTGGCTCCAGGTGAGAGCAGCCGTGGGCTCAGGGCCAGGGCAACGTGTCTCTACGTCTTCCCATCTGGGGGCTGGGGATGTGGCATGTGTGTGTGCACACTTTTGTGTACAAATCCACTTGCCCTCACCCCTCAACCACTCACTGGCTACCTCCTGTGGGGAGGGCACTGTGAAGAGTGCAGGGAGGATGTGACAAGGACCCTCACCTGCAAAACTGTGAGCTCCTGGAGAAAGAGAAGCAGAAAACTAGGAGACGAAGGCACAAAGAAGATAATGGTAAGTGTAAGGGAGGGAAGGGTGTGCCGGCCTCCAGCAGGGGAAGAAGTGGGATCTGAGTGACTTTGAAGGGCAACAAGGTTTGGATATAAGGAAGCGGGAGGGAAAAACATTCCCAACAGAGAGAACAGAATGAGGAAGGCACAAAGGAGTATGTGCGGCCAGCAGGTCAACCAGGTTTGTCTGGGGCATAAAATGCATAAAGGGGAAAAGACCATGATGTTGGAAAACCAGGCTGAGAACAGATCTGGGTGGAGGATGGGGTGAAATGTGGCTTGAAAGCCCACCTAACTGGAAGTTAACCTTTACTGGGACTCACTGATGGTTGATGAGCTGTATGTTATAATTGTAACATCACCTACCTAGTGATTGGAATTGTGCTGCTGGAAAGGACTAGAGGTGTATGTGTCTGTCTTTCCCACCCTTTCACTCTGGGCTAAGAAAGGCCATCCTTCTTCCCTTGTAAAAAGAAAGGGGGTTCCCCAACTCTTGGCTGCCTTCTTTCACCTTTCCCTTCCTTGCTCACAGCTGGTGAGGAGCCGTGGGGGCTGGTCCGGAAGCATCTCTGCTCACTCAGAAATCAGACAGGGAGAGGTCAGCTGGCTCACGTCACCCGAACCACCCAGAGTCCAGGTACCAGATGTTATAGGCACACTGATGATCAGAGAAGAGAAATGGGCCAGGACACATACACTAACACCTAGCGTTCAACTGAAATGAGCAGGTCACACCCACCTTTTAACTGCTTCCTGAGGGGTTTGTTGGATTCCAGCCATCTCTGTTGGGTAAGAAAACATAAGCTGTAAAACCAAGCTGCGCACAAGCCCAGCAGGTCTTACGGGGTGGTACTCACGGGGGAGTCCACGGACTCATCGCCATGCTGCAAACCAAAATACTCCTTTTCGGTCACGCCCAAATGGTTGTACGCCATATCCAGAAGAACTTGACCGGTGTCTTGCTTCTAGGGGGAAAAAAACGTCAAGTGAGCAAAATTTTAAAATGAATTGAGAACTGACAGTTAAAGGCTTTATTGCAGGCTTTACAATATTCAGAAAGATTTTATGCGCACACATATCCCACAGTAAGAAACACTTTAATAAATTTTGAGTTAAGAAGCCACATGGTACATATGGGAAGTAGGGCTAAGAAAAACGACATCAATATAACTTAAGACAGTACTGTTTCATTTAATTTTCTAAGACTCGTTCCTTCCCCTTAGCTGAGATTCCCAAGTGACGATGTCGAAATCGGGAACCTCAGATATGACAGTGAGAGCAAATGCTCCGTGACCGCCCATGGCTTGTGCACAGCACAATACTAACGCCACATGGGTTTCTGTTGGCTCCTTGGGAGCCATGGAAGGGCGCTCAAGGAAGAAAAAAAAACCTCTCTAACAGCCACATGAAGGAAGGGCCGAGAATACTCAAATGCCACCCAAAATATCCCAAGAGTGACTTAGCATGTGATTGACACCCTGGGGGATTATCTGCCTCACTGCTCCCTGTCATCTGAAGTGAGAAGCCAGTGGGGACAGTCAGCCACACTTCACATCCAGAGCAGGACTCAGCCACCTTCAACACCGGTGTTGAGGGAGCAGGCACAGTGCTGTGCATGGGTGGGGACAGAGTCCTAACAAGCATCCCTTCCTGCCCTCCCAGAGGCCAGCTGTGGAAGCAGCAACTGCAACATGGTGTATCAAATGCTGTCAAGTGCCGGGAAACGCACTCAGTGGACAGTGACCACACAGAATAACACAAACGGCCAACTCAACCCGGGGACAAGCGGAGACAACCCCCGACCTGGGCTGAGTGACACCCCTTCCCTCCAGCTGCAGGAGCTAAGAAAAGCCATTTCAAGCAGGCAGCCCGGCACAAAGGCACTGGGGTGGCAAACGGCATGCTGTGCTTGGGAAATCCAAGTTCTACTTTAACAGGCTGACTTCTCAGGAATCCTTTGAACCAAACCATTTAACTTAAGGACAAACATGAGCGAGAAACGGACCGCATATAGAACAAGCAAAGGCAGCTCTTTTTTTGAGTGCACATAATGCACCTGAAAATAGGTCACAGCGACCAGGAGGAGGGCATTAGGTAATCGTCAGGCCCCCTCCTGCAGCCTCTCCTTTGTTTGGTGTGGTCCCGCATTATCTGGTCTGAAGTGTGGGAACACGAGACACACCATTTCCTGAACACATCCCCTTTCCCTGCCTGAGGGCCTGGACCTGCCAACTTCCTCTGCCCAGGACATTGCCATCACAAAGGAAGCATGACAGCGAGGAAAACATGACCCGGCCCACGTAGTCTGAATGATGAGATTCTCTCCCCCGACATTATGACATGCTCTCTTGGTCACAGCTATCTGCTCCCCTGGCTGACATTATTTATATGACGTCATACTTAATATATATTAACCCTTCTAATCTATCAAACATCTACCAGGAGTCAGACATGGTACTATGTGCACTTTTTGTACATGATCGCTCGTCTTTGTGGCAACGTTGCCAAGTCGACATCACTATCCCCTTTGCTGAGGAGCAAACAGAGGCCCTGGGAGGCTGCGTGCCATGCGCTCTCAGCCTGACTCAGGTCCGTTTAATGCCAACGCCTGCTCATTCCCACTAGTCTGCATCTCCCTTCTCGGAGTGCATAACTCACCCATTCCCGTATCTATTCTGCACAACTCGCCCAGTTCTCAGAAGAAACTGAAATATAATAAAGGACACATTTATAATGAGAACAAGCCTCCCCGCCCCGTCCTCACCCCACAAGAGGCCATCTTCGCTATACCAGGTCACTGCCAGTGACTGGCTTGCTCCCGGGGCTGGGCTAAGGACACCTGACATACAGGCCAGCTCCCCTGACCATGCCTGTTCCTGGTCAAAAGGAAGTCCAGGCTAAAGCGTCTGAATGACACAGTGCAAACAATCCCCACGAGGAGAAAACTATAAAACGACGGAGGTTCGAAGCTGCCACTGGCCCCAAATTCAAGTTCAATGTGAGTCAGCTTTGACCAGGCTGCTGGCAGCTTAAGGAAGCAGCGCTGGCAGCAGCGTGACGGTAAGAAAGATACTCACGACTCAGAATGACTGGGTGTCCGCTGAACGCCAGGCTCTGCTCTAAGGCGTGTATGACGGTCACTCTGGATGGGCGTCTTCCTTGTTCCCATTTACAGGGCTCATCCCTCCTCCTCCTTAAACAGGCTCTTACCTGGGATTCCCAGACTCTCGCTCTTAGGCTCCCCTCCCTCCCCGGTAGCCCTTCTGCATCTCCTCTAGTGCTCGTTCCTCTCCAACCTTCAAAGATCAAATCTGGTTCGTATCTTGTCTACTCACTTCTCAGGTGATCTCATCCAGTTTCATAGCTTGAAATACCACGTCTACCCTGGTAACAGGCACATGTGTAGCCCAACCTAGACCCTTCTCTTAAACTCCCGATTTGTATCTCTAATACCATTTCTACATTTCTATGTAGGTGAGTAACAGGCATCTCAGATTCAACGTGTCCAAACCAGAACTGATTACTTCTCCTCTCGCAGACATTCCCGTCTCTATAAATTGTAATTCTGTCTGCCAATTGCTCAGGCCAAAAACCTTAGAGTCACTTTGAGGTTTCTTTCACATCCGAAATACCATCTATCCGCAAATCCCATTTGCTCCCTCTTCAAAATACTTCCAGACTTGGTTAACTCAGCCACCTCGACACTGCCACACTATCCAGTTACCCTGAATTGCTACTGTTGTCTCTTAGCCCCTGGCCTCAGTCTACTGTTGATAGAGCACCAGAGTGATACCTGAGTTGGGTGTGTGCCCAAATCTACCAATGCCTTCTGCCTCACTCAGAATAAATCAGTGCCCTCAGAATGACCTACAAGGCTCTACACATCCCCACCCCCAGCCCAACACCTGTTAATCCTCTGACCTTATCTCCTGCTAGTATCCTTCTTGCGCATTCCACTCCAGATACATTGCCTTCCACACTGTCCTGTAACCACACTAACCGGGATTCTGCCTCAGGGCCTTTGAACGGCTGTTTCTTCTACCTGGAATGTGTATCCTCCAGGGAACTATAGGGTTCTTTCCCTCAGTTCCTTTAGGTGAGGTCTTCCCTGATCACTTCTGTCAAATGACAACCCCACCCCTGTCCTTCGCTGGCACTCTCTATCTGGCTGTATTTTTCTTCTAAGCACATCATACCACTGAAATGGTACACATTTGTTTATGGTCTATGTCCTCCTCTAGGGTGTAAGCTTTGTAAGGGCAGGGACGTTGCTCTGTTTTGTTCACTGCTGTATTATTTGTACCCAGAACAAAGCCTGGCACATAGTAGGTGCTCAGTAAACATTCATATTCATGAGGAAGATATATAGCTGAGAAATAACTCCAGGCTGACAACATACATTTTAACAAAGGAGTAAGATATAAACTAAGCTGTCAGTTTACAGCATCTGGGAGACAGATTTGTGACCTTTGCAAAATTGGTTCAATAACACAATTCTACAGATAACAATGTTGAAAAGGAATTAGGGTGATATAGGACAAATTCAGTGACCCAAAGCAGTTGCTTTTTGAGGGAAATATGTATGACCTTGACAAAAGGTCCCTAAACCAGTGGTTCTCCAAACTACAACGTGCATCCAGATTACATGCAGAGTTGTAAAAATGCAGATTCTCAGGCCACAGACAATATGTTTCAAAACACCCACGCAGGACAGGGAATTTCTATTTCTAACATGTATCTTAGGGAGTTCTGATGTACTCTAAGAAATACTTACAAGGCCTGGGCTGCCCAGAGTAGGAGCAGTGAGCTATAAAAGACTGTTTAAATTTTAAATAATTAAAAAATAAATTTAGTTCTTCAGGTACACTAGCCATATGTCCTGTGGTCAGCAGCCACCTGTGGCTAATGGGTCCTGCACTGGCTCGTGTCGCCATAGAACATTTCCCAGCACTGCAGAAAGTTCCTCTGGACAGTGCTGCCCTTGAGCATGGCTATTCCCCAAAGTGGCCTGAGAAACAGGTCACAGGCCTGTGTTCTTTAGATAACGCTGCCCACCCGCAAAGAACGGGGCCCTGGCCTTTGGGAACAGTCCTGGGTAGCTGTGGAAGTGGACGGCGGGAGCTGAGTAAAAGTTGGGGAATGTCTGTTTCTACTGTTCATTTCCACTCTCTGCCAGGAGTGGGGCCCAAATGCCCACATCCTTAGTCGTCAGCCTGCATCTTGTCCCCTGAAGGCAGATGCCCTGGCCCAGGCACCTGGCAATGGTCCTGCTCCAGGATTAGGAAGGAGAAACAGCACCCACCTTTCTGTGACTTTACGCAAACTGCCCTCTTCCCTTGCCTGCTCAGCCATCAAGGTCCATAGTGACCTGAGGTCAGCAGGAAGCAAATTTAGGGGTGGGGCAGAAGACGCAGGGGTCCGTTTTTGTTACCCTTTAAATTCTATGGCCTTTTATCACCCCTTCGCCCGCTATTATTCTCTCATCCCCCCATCTTTTCTGATACCTTTCGTTGCACATTGAACTTTCCAAGCTGGCAGATGCTGGCAGCCAGCCCAGGACTGGGGTTGACTCCCTCAGGCCTGGCCAGAGGGTGGGAGAAACAGGACATGAGGCCACGTGGTAACTGGGGTGGGGTGGGGGCAGCAGGGACTGCTACTGTTCAAGCATCATACTGCTGGCCTGGGAGAATGGCGACCCCGTTCCTAACCCTGCCTCTGCCACGGGCTTGAGGCTTCTCCTAAAGCCAGCCCTCCCCACGCCTCTGAGGCTAACCGGCTCACTACCCTCCAGAGAGGACCCACGCATGTGCACATTTAATGAGCACCTGCTGTGTGCCCAGCCCTGTGCCAGGCCCAGAGGAAATGACACTTCCTGTCCGCTAGGAGCTCAGCGTTTAAAGAGCGAAGTAGAACCTAATGATTACAACTACTGTGAATACAATGTGATATGGACTCCAACAAAGCTCATACAGGGCACCCATTATTGGACAAAGAGCTCAGGAAGCTGACACAGACGTCACAGAAAAAGTAACAGCTAAGCATCAGACAAGTTCACGTCACAAACAAGAGGGGAAAAGACACTCCAGGTGGAGGTGAGAACACAGACAGAAGGTTTTAAGGGTATTTCCAGTCCAGTCTCAACATACAAAGTCTGTGATCGCAAGCTTTCATTTTAAAATAATTGTTTCATCTTAAAAACCAAGAGAGGAGAGGTACTTCCTAGCGGCATGAACTCAGAAAAAATTAAATCTGGAGAACTTACATTAACTTTAAAGGTCTGTACCGAGCCATCTAAAAAGCGGACGCTGCAGACGACTTCAGATCGAGTTTTCTCTTTGGGTAATTCTGAGGTGCGTATATTATTAATTCTTCCACCCAACGCACGTAATCGGGAGGTCATAACTATCGTTGAATAAGCTGTAACAGAAGATATACCTGTTAGTGCTCTGATAGGCAGACTGCCAGTTACATATGAACACGCCGCACAGCCTACCCACCCCTTACCTGCCTGCTTTGATCCTCACAACTGTCTGAGGACCTCATGGGTAATGAGAACTAGATAACAGACCATGTTTCTGTTTGAGTTTTGAATTCTAAGCTCTAAGCAAAATTTATTGTTCAACCATAACATGCTCATGGAATTATATGGCTTGTTTGTATTTTATTACCTTCCTGGCCTAAATCTACTAATTTATATATATTTCTCAGCTTTTAATTATTTTGTTTTACTATTTTGTGTATTTCTGTATCCTATCCCTAAGGTTTTACAGAACTAAATGTGATGTAAAACTGATTAAAAATATAAAGACATTTATTGATAAATTAGACTACACAGAACTTCTACGCATTAAAAGACACTATTTAAAAGAATAGAAGGCAACCCCCAGAAATATTTGCCATACATATACATTTACAAATATATAAAGAGCTTCTATGAATCAGTAAGAGAACCTGTTAGACTATGGGAACCATATTAGTTGTCAAAGAAATGCAAATTAAGACCACAAAGCAGCAGTACCACATACCCACCAGAATGACTACAATGAAATCTGACAAAGCCAAGTGTTGCCTAAGATATGGAGCACCTGGAACTCCATGCACGGCTGGTAAGTACATACTGTTTGTAGCTACTAAAGTGGAACATATGTATACAAGGTCTGACAATTAAGTTCGCGAACTCATCCTAGAAAAAATGTCGCATGCCCCATTGCTGAATATCACTACGGTCCCCTTTAAAGTACTCCCCTTGGGAAGCTATGCACCGACACCAGCACCTACTCCACCCTTCAAAGCAATTTTGGAACTTTTTTTCTGCAATGGCCATCAGAGCTGTGGTCACATGTATTACCTTTGATGTCCTAAATGTCATCAAAATGTCTTCCTTTCAATATTTCCTTTATCTTCGGGTAAAGAAAGAAGTCATTGGGGGCCAGATCAGGTGAGTAGGGAGGGTGTTCCAATACAGTTATTTGTTTACTGGCTAAAAACTCCCTCACAGACAGTGCCGTGTGAGCTGGTGCATTGTCGTGATGCAAGAGCCATGAATTCAGGTCCTCTAACTTTCTCACGCAGCCTTTTCAGCACTTCCGAATAGTAAACTTGGTTAACTGTTTGTCTAGTGGGTACAAACTCAAAATGAATAATCCCTCTGATATCAAAAAAGATTAGCAACATTGTTGCAACAAGTTCACGAATGTAACTGTTAGACTTCATATAACAAGTCTACTTCTAAGTATATTCCCAACAGAAAAATGTACCTGTGTTTCACTAAAATATATGTAAAGTATCTTCATAATAGCTCCAAACTTGAAAAGACCCAAATGCTTCACAATAGAGAATGGATACATTGTCATATCATGCATGACGACATAACAAAGGAAATAAAGAAACTATGGTTACACACAATAGGAATGAATTCCTCTCACATGATGTTGAGGAGAAGCAGGTAGACAACAGATTACCTATAGCGTGAACATGGTTACGTAAAGTTTAAACACGAATCAATGGTTATAGAAAACAGTAACGAAAGGGGCACAGGGTCCTCCGTATGCTAATAATATTCTATTTCTTGATCACAGTGCTAATGACACTGGTGTATTCACTTTGTGAAAATACATCAAATCCTACATTTATTACTTGTGCACCATTATGTATATTTTAATATCATGTTTATTTAAGAATACATGTCTGAAGAAGGAATTGGAGGGCGGGTTAGAATCTGACCATGGTATATTCAGGGAACAGTAAGGAGAGTGGTTTTACTCGTGAATGTGAATGCAATTGTGGGTGGTAGATTCATAGCCTGGAAAAATGTGCAACTGAGCACATGGTCCATGAGGCCGGTAGGAGGGCCAAGGGTTTAGGACAGCTCCTCAGCTTAGGGAATAAAGAAGTGTCAATTGGACAAGGTCGGGCAGAAGAGCAGATAACGATGAAGGACTTAAGAGCAATTCAATGTTCTTTTTTATTAATTCTCTACAAACGTTCTCATGAACGGGGCCTTTGCACATGCTGTTCCTTCTGCCTGGAAAACCTCCTGCTTTTCAAATGATTAACTCCTATTCACATCTCAGCATTCAACACAAGCATCACTTCCTTGGGGAAGCCTAGTGTCTGTAGGAAATATCACTTGTGTTACTGGCTCTCCTCTATGGTGATCATACTGTCACATTTATAACTGATGATGTGATTAGTTAACATCTGCCTCTCCCACTAGACACTAAGCTTCAAGAGGGTAGGAACCGGGTCTGGTTTTGCTCGCTGCATCTCCAACATCTAGCTCTGGGAGGCAGTCGATGAACTTCTGCATCAATGAATAAAAGCAAAATGAAAAAGTGAAGCCAAGATTTATAGTTTGGAAAACTAGCAATCCAACCTGGTAGACAAACAGGTTGGTGAGAGCAGGCAGGAGGAAGGATGGGATAAGTGGGGGCTTCAATTAGAACGCAGTGTGGGGCTGTCCCGTACACAAGTGCCCCTCCAACTGTAACATGCACACAGCTGGCTGGGAGATTTTAAACATGTAGACTGGGATTCAAGGAGGCCTGGCTGAGGCCCCAGAGTCCGCATTTCTCGGTCCCCCAGGTGATGCTGAAGCTGCTGATCAAGGGTCCACACTGTGAAGGGCAAGTCACAGACAACTGGAAAAGCAGCACCAAATATCAGGGCAGGGCCAGACCTGGGAATCAGTAGCAACTGCGGGATGAGGACAAAGCAGGCAGGAGGCCTGAGAATCAAGCCTCAGGGAGCCACAGAGGTAGAGCTGAGCTGCAGGAGACGAAAACACAGGGACATGAAAGCTGTGTAAGAACTTACATCCAGGAGGGAAGGGTGCCTGGGATCCCCTCTCCTGATTAAGCTCTCGGTGAACCTCCATTCTCCTGTAGATACCGTTTCCCTGAAAATAAGACCTAGCCGCACAATCATCTCTAATGCGTCTTTTGGAGCAAAAATTAATATAAGACCCGGTATTATCTGATATATATTAATTTTTGTTCCAAAAGACGCATTAGAGCTGATTGCCCGTCTAGGTCTTATTTGGGGGGAAACACAGTAGGAATAGGGAATCTCATTTTAATTAAAAAAAAAAAAAAAAAAAAGGCCTGGGACCAGCAGTGGAAGGAAACTGGTTCAGTAACTTAAATTCCACCCACCCCCACCACCTCCACCTTGCCATTTCCAATGAAAACGTCATCAGAAGCAGGGACACACTTTCTGAGTAATACCAAGTTATCAAAAGGCAACAAATGTGTTCCACAATGCTTTAACCATACTGAATTTAAAATGTCAAATTTATTGTTTAGTCCTTGTCTAAGAATGCCAGGTGGGTTACAATTTTCTTTTTTTTTTAAAGGAGGGCGCAGCTCACAGTGGCCCATGCAGGGATCGAACCGGCCACCTTGGTGATATCACCACCACGCTCTAACCAACTGAGCTAACTGGCCAGCGCCATTTTTTTTTTTTTTTTTAAAGATATAATAGAACCATTAGTGGGAGGTATACATCAGTCACCTGGGAAGCTTTTAAAAAATATGCGTGTCCCGGTCCCACCCATAAATAAATGGTGGTTCAGTATCCTGGGGTGTGGCACAGAATGGCATTCCCATTGGAAGCTCTCAAAGGAAGGGCCAGGCAGTCAAGGGCTACAGGAGTGAGTTTTCAAGGCACTTCAGGGTTTGCTTTGGAGGGTCAGACTTACTAGAATATAAGCTCTGCAGCATCTGAGCCATTCACTGTGGGGACACTTGTGAGAGTCAGGCAGTTCCTCAGAACAGCTAAAACAGAGCTAATGACTCTGGACAGAAAAAAACCAAAGGCGATTTCAAATAGGAGTCACCACATGAAAGTCACATGGGCTGAAGCACTCACTGCAGGCACTGAGTTTTCAAACTGTTCCTCACCTGGGTGCTCCGTGTCACTAGCACCAGCGTGGGCCCTGGTGGGTCTTGTGAACATAAGCACAGTTCACGGCACTCCCTGGCATCATCACGCAGCAGCTGACAAAACACAGTGGATGGACCAGCAGCCCAGAAGAGACACACTCTTTCCTCCTCACATTAATCTCTGTTGCATAAAGGGCTCGGAACCTAATGACAATGTCATAAATAGGCATTTCATGAAATTTGCAGAAATGTTTGTCCCACAATTGTTCCTCAAGCAAACCCTGATGAGAGGAAGCCCATGTTGAATAAACACATAATCACGCCGCGAAATGTTTTCAGCTTGTCTTGAAATTGTATCTTAAACAATCCAGTCAGGACAATGGATGCTGACTAACTGCTCCATTTCCTGTACCACAGCAATTGGAGAACTCAGGCTTTCTATGGCTTCCTTTATAAGCCTCTTAATTCTAAACAAAGCCACAACCCCATCAGGAACAGTCTGGCCTCTTCAACCACAAATGATTACAGCTGTAGCTGATGCATTTTACAATATGGAAGCTAAGCTTGTTCTGTGTGTGTGTGTGTGTGTGTGTGTGTGTGTGTGTGTATAATCAAACAATTACAGCTTTAGAATCTGTTTTGTACTGTAACAACAGAGGTTCTACTATAGTTTTTTATCAAAGGTTATACTTGCCAAACATAGAAAGGGGCAACATCGCCCTTTGTACACACCAGGAGTCCAGTAAATCCTTACAAATGTATAAATGTTCCGTTTCTTAAAATTCTTTGTTTTAATAAACACAACTTGCTCAAGTTGAGCGAGTTGCCATAGATTTGAGCTGCTCTACAAACTCACTGGACCCAGAATCAGCAGCACATTGCACACTTGACCACAGACGGCCACACCCCGGGCCTGTGAGTCACCAGGGCCCTTGGGTAACAAGGCTTCTACACCCCCACTCTGGGCTCCTCATTTGCCCTGGCGCCCGAGATGGGGAAGAGGTGATACTCTATTTCCTAAGGGCCTACACACTAATCCAGGGAACTTTGTTCTTTCACAAGTCCACCCCCCAGACAGAAGGGAAAGGAGCACATTCTTCCCTGTTAGAGAAAGTTAGAAAGCAACTCCACTCCATTTGGATCGTTTTAAAAGAAAGTATTAAGGTTCTCTCATACCCTTGTTTGTTAAATATAAGAACTTAGATGCCCTAATTCAAGAGTGCAAGTTCCAGTTTAAAAAACGAATGAAAGAAAGCAAGCAGTCCTGATTCAGAAACACATAATGTACGAGTGACTTAGGTGGAAACCACAGGTGGCTGGCTACCTGAACCTTCAAGCTGACCCAGGCCAATGCTACCACCTAGTGGCCACCGGAGGAAACCATGTCACCTCCAACTCTTCCTCTTTCAGGAATAGACAGCTTTGCTCCTGTTATCACTCGTAGTTCAGCTCATTTCAAAAACCTCTCTCACAATATATAATGCTTTCTCTGTGGCTCAAGTCCTTCCTCCCTTCCTCTGACTTCTTCCCTAGTGAACCCAGAGCTCTCCATTTTTAGGGGGTGTGGGGGGCAATTTATGAGCCCCAACAGATACCTGATCAGCTGGAGAGGGGCATCTCTAGCACAGAAGGGTAACAAACACTCGGGCCACGCTAGACCGATGACTCATCAAATTAAGTGTGCTTCTCGTCAGCTACCAATATTTCATGTATTTAAGATAAATGTTGTATTTGTTTAGTTGCTAATACCAGTATTATTTTCCCCTTTGTTTAGTTGCCAATACCAATACACAGCAGTTGGGCTGCTTTATGGGTTAACCAAGTCTGGGATGGGGGCGCAGGGGGGGGCAAACCCAGGGCCCTCAAATCACTCAGGACTTTACTGGTACCTATCGGGAAACAAAGAGCTTTCTGAGTTGTTGGCTTGCACCTCACAGGACAGCTTCTAGTTCTGATCTGTTTTAAGGCCAGGCCTAAGTGTTCTTCTCTGAAATAAGTGGTGTATTCCCATCTAAAGATAAAATTTATAAGCATCTGGATGAGGACCGATCATTTATCAAGCCCTAGATTGAGACTGGATCAAACCATAAGAATGTATGCTTGATCAAACTGTAAGTACATATGCTTTATTAAGTTGCTAAAAAAGAAATACTGATTAAAATATTTCTTTAAAGTCTCTTTTTAACCAGAGACTTAAAACTTTCATGTTCTTAAGCATCACCTGGGTAGCTTGTTAAAATTCTTGGCACCACCTACAGAGATGCTGGTTTAGTGAGAACTCAGAAAATGGTATTTTAAAACTTAAAAAATTTTTGAACTTATAGAAAAGCTGCAAGAAAAACAGAACTCGTGTATTCCCCCTGTTGGCCTGGATTCAGCTGTTAACACTTTGCCACTTCCACTTTTATCTCTCCTTTCTAAATACCCACCTCCATGCTTGTAACTGAACACTTGAAAAGTTGCAGACATCATGCCCCTTTATCTCTAAATATTTTAGCATGTACCTCCCAAGAACAAGGACATTTCATAATCACAGTTTTATTATCACACTGGGACAATTTAACATTGCCAAACCACTTATGTAATATACAGTCCATATTAAAATTCTGCAACATTGTTCTGATGTCTTTTGTTTCTTCCCTCCTAATCCAGGATCCCAACCAGGACCTTGCCTTGCTTTCGTTGTCGTATAGAAATTGCGTTTTTTAATAAGCACCCCAGGAGACTCTGTGCAGAAGGTCTAAGCACCACACAGTGGAAAACTCTCAACCAGATCATCTTCAGGGTTCCTTTCGGTTTTAAGCATCTGTGCCTACAGCCAGGGGCTTGGTTAGGTCAGCATCCTAGGTCAGTTTTCCTGTCTGTATTACAAGTCGATCCCAGAGCTAAAAAAGAGTTTCTACAGCTTAGCACCTGGTCCTGGCAAAGCACTTCTTAAGGCGCTGAAGTAACAGACTTTCCAGTCTATATGTCAGTGCTGGGATTAGCACTGTTGTCATAACAGAGAGGAAGAAAGCAACATGAAAATAACATCAGTTTAGAAAGGATTCTATCACTTGATATTATATAACCAGATGTCTTGGCTTGTTCACTCAAATTAGCTCACATCTTTCCCAGACAGCAATTCTTACCGATTCAGAATATCCAAGTAATTAAAAAAGAAAGAAAAAAAGAAAGAAGGGAGGGAGGGAGGGAGGGAGAGAAAGAAAGACCCCACAGTGCCTTCTTTATGCACACTTTCTCAGAAACGGGTGACAGTGAGCTACCATTGTCATAAGGAAGAAAAGAAACCAAAGGAAATGAGATGTACGCATTCTGTATAATTAGGCTTTGCAAATGTTAGTAATGAAACTCAGCCCAACTAATTAAAAATTAGTGATTTTAGTTTCCATAAATCCCATTTCACATTATTAATTTTAAAGTATGTGCCACTGATAGCAGAATTACCATACAACTAGTCCATGAAATTTAATTTTCCTCATGACTACAATTTTCATAAATTTGCCAATACTACCTTCTGACATTTTTTCCACTTATTTAGCTTTTTAGCTTTCCAAAGTACAACATTTCATAAGAAAGATAAACATATTAACTTATTTTAAAAGCTACCTTGTAATATAAACATCACTACCAAATACTTACTAAATTAGAAAAAAAAAATCTATTCATTCAGGGAGGCATTTTCGTATTGCTCATTCAACATTAAAGCCAATAAACTAATTTATCCTGAGCCTAAATCCTGAAAAATTAATTTTTAAATAACATCTTTACAGCTTCAAGCCTGATAATAAATACAATCATCCCAACTAACAATGGAAACACTGGTGCACAAGACTTATTTTTAATTTGGGTATCCATATATAAAAGTACTTAATACCTTTTATTTATAAAAATGCTTCCATGAATGCATTTATGCACGTTTTTAACTCTGACTTCACAGTATTCTGACCACATGGGAGAAAATGCTCACACAAGCCACTTTAATAACATAGCTCAATACTCAAATTATCTTGCAATTATTAATCCTAATAACCCAAAGTACAATCTTGGGATCCAGTCATTTGTTCCATAGATCCTATAATTTGTTCATGGAGTGGAATTCCAGCTGGAGCCCCCAGGAAACAGGGTGGGGTAATTTGTAGGATTAGTTTATTCAAACAGAAACCCGCAATGACCACCCCTGTTCTCACACAACTTCAAAATGTCAAATACTTTTCTTGTTATGAAGTCAGGGTTTATTTATAGGTTCGACACCATGACACTTGTAAAACTAACAAAATAAAAGTTATACTTGATACTGGGAGGCTAACACGAAGTAGTTTTAAGCTCCCTGAAGGGCAAGATAAAGAACGCTGTGGGAGCTACAGGAGTTTCAGGAAAGAGGTAATGTTGCTATAAAGAGAAACCAACTTCTTATGTTCCATGAGCCGTGTTTTCAGGGTTGGAATGACAAGCTGGTAACTTACACACAAAGTCTGCTCCTAAGAGATCAGAAAACTCACGTTAAACTTGTGAGTATTTAAGAATTAAGTCATCACCTTTCCCCCCTCTTTTACTCACAGTATCACACAGAGAGGAAAAAAGCACAAATTCTGAGTACACAGCTCTCCAGAAGCTGGACAGGAGCCCCTCAGGCCCCTTTCCAAACATGACCCTTTCCCCAGAAGTGACCACTCTCCTGACTTTGAAGCCCATTTTCATGACATTTTTTAAAATAAGATTTTTAGTTGGGGAGGTTTTGTTTTATGTTTAGGAAGTTTATCATGATGCAGCAGTAAATGACATCCCCCCCAAATTTCGCAGGACTCGACCCTCCCAGGGCCGCCTCTGCGTGCATGTGGACGCTTCTGGCAGCCTGTGTTGTGTGGGCTGTAGAGACATGAGAAGGGCTGGGCGTCGGCCTCCCCCCAAGTATGTCTTTGTACCATGCCGGCTAAACTTCTCTTGTTACGTGCCAACTCAGCGAACCCAGAAACTTCAGGGGCCAGCAAGCCTGCCTCCTGAGAGAAAAAGGAGACACACGCCAGCCCAAGCAGGAACTGAACCCAACCAGGCTGAGAAAAATGACTTCCAGGGCTAACCACCAGACAAGCTATCCCAACAGCCTGCAAGCAACTGGCCAAATTCCCATCCCAATCACAGGAATACAATTTCACAGACTCATCCATCTTGTTTATAATTACGTTTAGTTTATAATTACGTTTTAGTTTAGCAAAGGAGTTCCAGACCATTTACTTACTCAGTATTCATTTACTAGGCACCTGCTCTGTGCCAGGCCAGAAAGTGGGGTGGGTGTGGAGCAGAGGTGCCTAGAGTTTCAAGTTCTAAGGGAGATGAAAGCCCAGGTGCCAGAGGAACAGGAGGAAGGCTCCCGACTGGGGTGGAATTGGGGGGTACAGTTCACCAAGGCTTCACAGGGAATTTTGCAGGACAAAGGGAAATTGGCCAGGTGGAGGCAGCAGTCCAGAAATGGCACTGCGTGTACAAAGGCCGGGAGATGAATGAAGCACATGGGCATTTTCGAGACTCCAGGTTTAGTAGGAGTGTCAGGAATAACTGAAATCTCAGAGAAATCTTAGGAAGGATATTAGCTTCCTCAAAAATTCAAGGGGCTAAAAAAAAAAAAAAAAATTCAAGGGGCTGTCACAAAGAAGAGGAATTATGAGACAGTGTGAGGCTACGGGAAGCTCAGCAGCGATGGAATCCCGCAGAGATGTGGGTTGGAAGCCCAGCTTAGCCTCTTATCAGTTGTGCGAACTTATAGAGACACCCACCCTCTCTGAGACTCAGTTTCCTTATCTATAAAAGGGAGGAAATGTTCTCTGCCTTCTAAGGTTGTTTTAAGCACTGAAGATAAAATGTCTGCAAATTAACTGACACCTAGCAGGGCCCAATCAATGATACATATTGTTACTATCGTTAGACTGATTACTTGAGATCCCAAGGCTTCAAGGGGTAGAAGAAGAAACGAAACAGAAGAAAGAGTTTTTGAAGAGTCAAGGCTGCACCATTATGAAGGGAGAGGTTCGGGGGAGCGGGAGCTCCCCATCAATAGAAGTAACCAAGCAGAGAAGCTGGATAAGACTGGAGGAGGTCGGATGGATGAACTTTGAGCTTCCAGGACCAAGATTCTGTTATGACTTCTGTTTCAATAGTACTGAGGTTAAATTTCTGTACATGTAAGCACTACTCAGAGCAGCACTGTTCAAAACTGGATTTCCTTACATTCATTTCTCATGGGAAATAATTCTAAACAGATACCTCATATCTCAATATCAAAAAAAAAAATAACTAAACTAAAATGGCCCATCAAACCATGAAACAGAGGCTAAAATAACATGAACAGACAAAAAGCAATATGTAAAGCTCAAAATATAGATAATGGAATACGTTTTACAATTGAGCAGTTTCTACCTAAAATTAGGCTACCAATCTCTTTTCATTCTCCCTCTGAATAGTTCAACTAGGCCCCAAACAGACTGGAAAACAGGATGGAATAAATTTGCTCTACAGGGACATGAATCAAGTTGCATAAACTTTACAAAAATACTGTGCTAATATTTGCCCTCGGGGCACAGACACGCCCATTTGGGTGTCAGTCCATGATATTTCTATCTTAGGCTCCAATCACCACCCCTGTGCACCTCAAAGTAGAAGCCTTCAGAAAACAGCTAAAGTCACTTTGAAAGATTTGAGATGTGCTAATCACTGCGCATCCCAGCCAAGAAGCTGGAATCTCACAACCGGACCATCCCGCCAGCTCTGCTCCTGCCAAGCAGTCTGAAGCCAGAGGCAGTCTGGCCAGAGAAACACAATCCTCAGCACCAGGAGCCCTCGCCATAATTTTATCTCAAGGAAACACAGAAAAATATCTTCCAACCCTTCCCCCCAAAGCATCACCCTACTTGTCACTAATTGGCCAGGTGACGGGGACGTCACCAGTCCATTTTTCCTTTCACTTGGTTTCCCAGCTTAGAGCCTCCAAGGCTCCTTCCAGCTTTAAAATCCTCTGCCTGTGGGGTTTTAATCCGAGAGGCCGTCTCAGGTTACATTAGGTACAGTAACCCTGCTGGTTGCCAGCGCCTCTAGAAACCAAGATAAAATGTATTTTTATGCCTTGTAGTCAGATTTCCAGGGCTTTCTGTCTTGGTGAGATGGGGTCAGGAAGTTAATGAAAGGAAACTGCATTAACGCTAACAGACTTATGAGTATAAAGCCATGCCAAAATGCTAATCAGAATAACAGTATTCAGGAATAATCGAACGAAAATATCTCTTGTTGCTGCTATTGTTGCATTTACTTGTACTGAGGCCTTCCACAAGCTGGGAGCTGGGACTACAGACCAATGCACCCCATTTCTTGATTTCCAGGTGCACTCAGCAACTGGGACCAGGAACACTGCTGCCTGGGGGCTCCAGGTGGCCAGGGATTTCAGTTAGGCAGGTCTGACCAGAGGCCTGAAGGAACAAGCCAGACCTGGGTTCCAGTCTCTCCTCCGCCACTCCCAAGCTGGTACGACCTTGGACAAATTAAGTCTCCGTTTACTCACCTATAAACTATCCTGAGGAGTAGTGACCTCATAACCCAGTGGAGGTGCTGGCCCACTACAGACACTTCCTCAACACCAGCTCCTATGAGTACTGCTGAGTATTGCCACTCTTTCCCCCCACCTCACTCCTAGTCCCCAGCCTGTTCCCATTCCCAGGCTTCCGGTCCTGAGGAGCAACCAAAGGCCCTACCTCCAGGGCTTCAGAGTTTTCCAGATACTTTCACACCCATCACTCCTAGTTCTATTCATGCTGACTGGTCTGGTGGGCAGCACGCTAGTCTCATATTACAGATTGGGAAATTAGACTCAGAGAACCTTGCCCAAATCAGAATCAGCGTGCAAAAGGGGTAATAATACGTAGTCCCAAGTTCAGGGCAGGGAATCACATACCTGCCCACTGAGTCTTGGCCCACATGACTGGGAGAAGGTGAATTACAGGTGATTCACTGAGGGGAAAAGGCCCCACTTAATCACTATTGTCTCCCACGGACTAAAGGTATGTTCTTACCCTTTGAGATAATCTTCATAAACACTCCCCATAGCTCACACGTTGGTAAATTTCCTCTTAGGGCAGAAATGGTCCAGGAAACCTTTTCCTCTTAATTAATTCTGCAACATCAGAAACCTGAGTAATGACTTGGGTATGTATTACCATATTTCCTCCATTCTAAGATGACAATTGATTTAACAGGTATTTTAGAAAATTTTAAAGAAACAGTACATCCAAAGTACATTTTGTGAAGATCATGCTGATTTCAGAGAAGTTAAGATGCGAACACATGTCTTTCAGAATTGCGGAAACATAGTAAATGAGTTCCTCTCACGTTTGCAACAGGCGTGGACTGAAGGCCCTTCCAGCTCAACAGGCAGCCACCCCAGGGTTAATTATTCGCAGAGTGGGCCACCTCATTTCCTGATGCCAGGCCCTGGGTTTGGCTTGGGGCCTCGCCTACCCCATGACCCACAGCTCTCCTTCTAGCACCAGCAAGTACTCCCTTCTGCACCCGCCTCCGGGGATCTCAGAACTGCAAGGACTCCCAATGCAAGCCCAGGTGCACTATAGCCTCTGGGAGGCTGGGCTTCTCAATGAACTTGAGCTCAACCAGACCCCTGCCCGCTCACCTCTGGGGCACACATGCCAGCTCTAAGCCAAGGATCTCATGACAGTCAAGGGGTGGGGAAACTGACAAACTCGGGGAGTGGGGTGGCATCCCGGGTGTGCCAGCAGCCTGGGTCTCCAGGAGGATCCAGGACAGCCTCACAGCATCCACACCTTGAGGGTCTTTCAACGAGCTGCGGGACATGATTGGTCAGTCAGCGCAGAATCCACCTCCATGGCTGTGAAATAAACAAACTGGCTCTGCCCACCTGAAGGTTAACTAACCCTGCAGGGGAAGAAGGAGGGGGCAGCTCAGTAGAACAGCTGCCACGCAGGGCACGCTCTGATGTGCTCACGTCAGATAAAACCAACAGCACTGTCTTGTTTGTTTGGAGACTATTTTTTTTAAATAGTTGTACTTACAGTGTCTATACAATCATACAGCCCACTCTTCCCACTGTCAAACACTTCACTGGCATGTTATGGTTTTACAATATTCCATCCAGTGAAATCACAGCCATGGCTGGGTGTTTGGATGGCTTCTAATTGGTAGGGCTCAGACTTCCCAAAGAACCCACAGTAAACCCAGAGAGGGAAGGAGAACGTGATTAAGGCCAGGCACAAATGTCAGTGAAGTAGGGCCCAGCTGAGCCCTACTTTAGGTCAAAAGGACCAAAGATGGGGTTAGACCACCACCTGGAAGATAATGGCAAAACAAATGAGCAGGTAACTGATAATTTGGGTAAAACCACCAGATTTACTGTTTTCTGTCTTTTCTGCCTGGCAGAAACTTTTTCCACTGGAAGGATGAAATCAAAGGGCATGGGAAGGCATCTTCTATGAACCATGACACTCTACCTAGCATCTCATTCGACTCCCACATCAGGAGAAAGAACCAGGCTAAAGACTGCAAGGACCATGCCTGAGGTGACCTGGCACAGAGCAGAACCCAAGCCCAGTGGCTCCTGACACTTCCTGTCACACTTCTCCCAGACGTCGCACTACTTGCTGTGGTATCTTTCATTGCAGTAAAACAAACAGAACATAAAACTTGCCATTTTAACCATTTTCAGTATACGATTCAGTGGCATTAACTACATTCACAGCGTTGTGCAACCATCACCACGACCGAGTTCCAAAATTTTGTCTTCGCCCACAAACAGAAACTCTGCACCCGTTAAGCAATAACTCCTCATTCCCTTCCTCCCCCAACCTCTGGACACCTTTACTTCCTGTCTCTATGAATGTGCCAAATGCTAGGTATTTCATATAAGTGGAATCATACAATATTTGTCCTTTTGTGTCTGGCTTATTTCACTTGGCATAATGTCTTCAAGGTTCATCCATGTTGTAGCATGTGTCAGAATTGCCTTTTTGAGGAGTAGTAATATTCCACTGTATGAACAGACCATTTTGTTTCTCCATTCCTCTGTTGGACCTGGTTGTTCCTACCACTTGGCTATTGTGAATAGTGCTGCAGTGCACACTGCTGCATGAACATCTGTTTGAGCCTGTTGTCAGTTATTGTGGGGTGTACACCTAGGAGTGGAACTGGTGGGTCATAATGGTAATTCTGTTAAGCTTCTTGAGGAACCATCAAACTTTTCTACAAAAGCTGCACCATTTTATATTCCCACCAGCAACGTAAGAGGCTTCCAATTTCTCCCAATCCTCACCAGTACTTTTTTTTAATAGCCATCTTCCTAGTTGTAAAGTGACAGCTCACTGTGGTTGATTTGCATTTCCCTAGTTACTAGTGATGTTGGACATCTTTTCATGTGCTTATTGGGCATCTGTAGATCTTCAAAGAAATACTGTGTTTCCCCGAAAATAAGACCTAGTCGGACAATCAGCTCTAATGCATCTTTTGGAGCAAAAATTAATATAAGACCTGGTATATTATATTATATTATATTATATTATATTATATTATATTATATTATATTACATTGTATTATAAAGACTTGGTCTTATATTACAGTAAAATAAGACCAGGCTTATATTAATTTTTGCTCCAAAAGACGCATTAGAGTTGATTATCTGGCTAGGTCTTATTTTTGGGAAACATGGTATATCTTCAAGTCCCCTGTCTACTTTTTAATTGGGTTATCATAATTTGAGTTGTTGAGTTACAGGAGTTCTTTATATATTCTGAATGTTAAATCATTATCAGATACATGACTTGCAAATATTCTCTCCCATTTTGTGGGTTCTTTTCACTTTCTTGATAATGTCATTTGATGCACGAAAGTTTTTTAATTTTGATGAAGTCCAATTTATCTATTTTTCTTGCTGCTCATGCTTTTGGTATCATATCTAAGAATTCATTGCTAAATCCAAGGTCATAACGATTTACCTGTAATGTTTTTTTGTTTTGTTTTTTTAATAAGGGTTTATGGCTTTAGCTCTCATATGTAGGTCACTGATCCATTCTGAGTTAATTTTTGTACATGATTTAAGATGGGGGCTGCCCTGTTTTTTCCGGACCGGGATCCCTTCCCCATCCTGATCCTCTGGCAGAGCTAGCATCACTGCACTGGATCGTGAACTTCATGAAGGCAGGGTCTGGGTCTGGAGCTTTTAAAAATCACCCTGTGGTGTACACAGCCAGCCCAGTGCCTGGTACCCAGCAGGTGCTCAATAATTAACTGAGATGAATGGATGGCTGAGTGGATAAACTGCACCCCCCAGCGCTTGTTACTACTGTAACACCACCCACAACTGACTGAAAGACTCTCGCTTGTCACAAAGTAGTAAATCTACTAGGCTAAACATATTAAGAACTAAATATGTAACAACTGTATTTATACACTCCTATCATTTAAACTAAAATGATCCAAGATCTAACGAGCATACTTAACTAATGACAGGGCAGAGGGTCCCAGCCCTGGAAAGCTCAACACGTCCTTACCAGTTTCCTAGTTCAAGTCCCTCACTGCACAAAAGAGGACACTGAAGGGCAGACGGAGGCAGTGACTTCCCAAATCCTGGACTTCAACTCCCAGGGCTTTCCCCACCAAACACAGGCCTCAGTGATCCCTCACTGCAGATAAGCAACAAAAAGGTAAGACATTAGTCCAGTTCCTTCCAAGGGGAGGAGTCGCCTTCTGGCTCCAAAACCTGCAACAAAAACCAAAGCCTGGGTCCTCCATAGATCTTCGGCTCCACAGGGCCACCTCCCGGCCTGCTCACCAGCAGCCCAGCGGCTCTCTCTGCTCCAGCCACACTGCCCCATTTCCTGTTCCTGGGTTGCACGCAGCGCGTTCCCACCTCAGGTTTCCATAGTTGCTCGCTGTGCCTGGAACACCCTTCCCTCAGACATGCTCCACCTGCTCTCGTCCCTATTTCTTCCTGGGTCTGCTCAGCGAGTCTCCCCATGACTCCTCATCTCCCTTTTTACATGGCTTCCTAGCATTTATCACCACCGGACAGACCACATTTGTTTCTTGCCCACTTCCTCCCAATTCCCACATCACTACCTCCTACGAGAATGAAGTTCCTTGAAGGCAGAACTTTTTAGTTAACTGCTGTATCCCTAGCAACTGGCACAGTGTCTGGAAAACATGAGGTGCTCAATACATATCTGAGGAATGCATCGATTAAAAGGATAAAATGGGGGACACCACACGATTTACTATCTCGCTAAGCGGTGCAGAGGGGAAGGCAGGCAGCTCCAAACTCACAGGTGAGCGCTGCCTGGACCTGAAGCCAGAGGCTGTCCTGGGGCCCTGGGCCATCGTGGGTGATCACACACTCCTGCCCGTCTCAGTCAGGCCCGAAGTGCTGGCAGCTGTTACTCTGCTGACCTGGCCACAGAGAATGGAGTCTTTCCCCACAGGTGCTTAACAAATGTTCGTGAAATGCACACACAAATGAACGAACGACTACTGTACACAGGGCTTACGTCGGTACTTTTAGAAGGCTTGTCTCAGCGCTCCTAAACATTCCAGCCATGCTGGGAGGTGGTGTGGCTGAGTAATTCCATTTCTGGGAACCTCCTGTCGTCATATACCCAGAGACATTTATAACGTTGAAAATTACTACCAAAAAAGTGAATTTCCAGCTTGAGAGGGCCAGGTAAGTAAATCACAAAATAGCCACAGGATACCCATGAAGACTTCATAATGACACGGAAAATTATTAGAATATTAAGTAAAAAAGGCTGATCATAAAATCATTGTAAAAATTGTATCTACAGTATGACCACAACTATAAGTATAAGTGAACTCACAAGAACATGAAAATATAATTGTTAGTTTTTCTATCCTTTCAGTCTTTCTGTATTTCCTAAATTGTCTGAGTAATGAGTTAAGAGAATCAAATGCACAGAACTTTAAAAAATACTGTCACTTGATGTTTTATTGGTACCCAGAGTACGTAACTGCTTAAACTTGTCCCCTGACTCTCTGCCACCTCTTCTCCCGTTTCTGCGTTCACATGATCCTGCTTCCTCTTCTGCAGCTTGCACCTGGCACCAACAGCCTTCCCAATCCTGCCACAGCTCCGGCCTTGTACCATACCTGCGACCATTCCTTCCCTAGAAACCCAACTCCGAAGCTGGGCTCCGCCACCTGACACTCTCCTGGCCCAGAGACCCCAGTCCAGGCCTGACTCCACTTCCCAGCTCTGTGACTGTGCTATGGGCAAGATACTGAACCTCTCTGAGACTCCATTCACCCCTCTGCAAGCTGAGGTTGACCCCACCTCACAGGGCATCTGAGCCTCAGGGGGCTCATGGCCCCCACCTCACAGAGCTCTTCTGAGGTGGAGGTTAAATATGTCACGACTGTGAGTGTGACAGCTCTAGACCCTGCCATGGGGGCCCCAACCTGCTGGCTCCACCCAGCCTGGGGAAGCTGAAATTCTTTATCCTCAATCTGCCTAGATCTGGGCACCTGTTCTCTCCTGGAAGCAGAAGGAAAGCAGCTGTGCCCTTGCGTCTTAGAACACCACAATGGGTTCGCAGCTGAAGTTTCCATCTCCCCACCGAATCCTCCCTCCTTCAGGGAACTCACAGCCCAACTCGCACTCCTCAGAGCTGATGCCCAAATCCGTTCCCCAGCACTCACCCCTCCCGACTCCCCACTCTATCTTCTCAAGTCCTCCCAGCATCTCTGCTTGAGGTCCTGCTGACTCCTGAAGCCACCTTCCCCCATTCACACCAACACTCTCCCAGACACCCAACTCAGTGCTTGGCTCTCAGTGCTGTCCTTTAGTCACAGGGCTTTACACATTCTTCCTGCATGAACATTCTGCATTCATCCCTCTCTATGATGCCTCAGGCATTTAATGAGCACCAACTGCTGCCAGGCTCCGTGGCAGGTGCTGGGGTTCAGAGGTAACAGGCTATGTCAGGCCCCTGCCCTCTGGGAACTCACAGGCTGGTCAGAGAGATGCATGAATCACATCTCTCCGCGTGCTAAGTGCTGTGAAGACAGGAAGCGCCACTGGCTGCTGGGGCCTTGTCTGGGGGGTGACACAGCTACCCCGACAGAAGAAAACAGCTCCTCAGTGGATTCCAATGGCAAAGCTGGACCTTAGAGGATGGAGTATCAAACAGCAAAATCAAGGTACCTAATACTTATCCCAAAGCCCTCCAGGGCCAATACTGCCCCTATCTGTTCTCATCCACAATCCGATTCCAATCTCACCCGCCAGACTCCAAACACCTGTGCACACCTGCGACTCCAAGGTATCTCCAGGAAGCTAGGCAGAGAGCTGTGTACTTGTACTTGTGTTGCCTTTTCTATACCCTCTTCTCCATGAGTCTCTCCAGCATAAATCACGTTCTGGGTCACTGCCACTCACAGTGGGTCCAACGGTATCACCCCGGTGCTTGTTAAAAATGCAGAATCTCAGTCATCTGTATGCATGTTCAAGTTTGAGAGGCTCTGCTTTCCACCCCACATCAACGCCCTCCAGGCCTTCGCTTCCTCCTCTTCAACTCCAATGACCTTCACACCCCATACTCCGCAAGACGGCACCACCTCAGCCCCCACCTGCCCAGGGCAGCACACACAAAGCACAGTTCTCTCCATCTCTGGGACCTCTGGCTCCACCTGTGGGCAAATGTCACAGTCTGGTCCTTCTGTCAAGCTTACTGAGAGGGACAGATGGCAAGCAGTGACCGATGATAAGCACTTCCTGAGTAGTTATCATATGCCACCAGGAGAAGGGCTTGTCATTATGGAACTTGACCTGTGAGGCGGACATACCTGTCATTCCAAGTGTGAAGATGAGGAAACCAAGAGGTCAGGAGGATCAACTGGGGTCATAGAGTTAGTGGAGGTGGGGGGTTCTGGAGGTGACCCCAAGCTTACAACCTGCACCAATAGGTAACAATTAACACCACGACCTCGCAGAGAAAATTCTGTGCAAGGAGGCCAGGAGCTGAGCAAGTACAGCTGCATTTTATGTAGGGAACAGTCACTTGGCCAGGACCTAGAAATGAGGGAGAAAAGCAGTCGAGAGCAACTGGGAGGCAGACCCTGAAACCCTTCAGTGGCAGACTAAAGAGCTTAGACGTAGTGGGAACGGGAGGTAACGACGTTTTCCGAGCAGGCTGGTTAAAAGCGGCCACACCTTTCCCTGACATCCATCCCATCCCCTCGGCCCAACGACCCTGATCCTTCACCATTTGGGACTTGCTTCTCGGACCCTCCTGGTGCGTCAAACGCAGTCAGATTCTCCCAGGTACACTTGGTTCTGTACTGCCCTCCATGATCTGTACCCCTCTGCTCTCCCAGACCAAAGCCTAGCTCTCAGGGAAGTCACCGTAGCAAAGCCTTATTAAGAGTCATTACATTACCCAAACTTGGGGAATGTAATCAATAATGTTATAAAGATTTTGTAGGGTATCCGATGGACACTTGTCTCATTAGGGAGACCACGTCAGGGATGATGTAGATGCTTGATCACTGCACTGTACGCCTGAAGCTGAAGCTGAACAATAATGAATATATATATATATATATATATATATATATATATATATATATATACATATATATATACACATACATACACACATACATATATAGGGATATATATATATATATATATATATCGTTACAAGAAGCAGAGTACAGCATTAGGAATAGACAGTGGAAATGTAACAGCTATACGCAATGTAGTAGATTGGGGGAGGGGGGTTATCACTGTGTGAGGGATACAAATGATAAATGTCTATTACATTGTTTTGCACACCTGAAACTAAAAAAAAAAAAAGTCATTAAAAGGACTTTAGAGTGCGCCTCACCAAGGTCCAGCTGCCAGGAACCTTTTCCCTCCTCTCCTGTGATTGGTAGCACCTTCCCCCAAAGGGCTCCCCTCCAACCCAGTCTTCCCATATCAAATCGTCAGTTTCCACACTTATCTCCTAGAGGAAGTCCTGAGACTCACCTTCCCCTTCAGCCAAACACCCTAAGGAGGCCCAGCTGGGCCCTGGGGATAGAACAGAGTAAGGGGCGTCTGCCCTGGAGAAGCCGACCCTGAGTATGCACCCCTTTAAAGGGAAAACATGCTCATGACCCCTCCACCCCCAACATTCGTGCACCTGGACCTATTTGGTAATTCTTAAGAAACAAGCATTTCTTAATCTTTGAAAATGTCTTTCAGTAGCAGATACTCACTGCAACAGCAAATCTGCCTTGAGGACTGAAAATTTTAAGATTAACTTTGTTTAAAACAGAAGACGTTAAAATTACAACACAAAATTTTTCAATTCTTGCATTATGTATAGATTGAAAATGTTGGTAGAACTTGTGAAACACAGATCTATTGGAGCGTTTGACTATTCAACATGTGGTCTGTGGACCAGAGTCTCAACACCACCTGGGAACTTGTTAGACCCCAAGAATCAGAATCTGCATTTTAACACTAAAGCTACGGGAAGCCCTGGCTTAGAGCATATAGTGTGCAGAGTTCGGGGTAGAGAGGGGGGAAAGCAAGAACAGATGGTGCCAGGTTACATGGAACCCGCAGAGAGGGGAGGGATCCTATGTATTTTTGTAGGGGACACCTTCTGGTGGCAATGTAAAGGAGGTAGAGGCATGAGGGGCCTTTTGGGGACAGTAAGTAAAAGTGGAGGCAAATGGGAGAAGTTTAGGAACTAACCCAGTTTTAGCAGGGGTGGAAAAGAGGGCAGGCTGGGGGAAGGATTTCTCAGGCATGATGGGCAGATCAGCCTGGTGCACTCATTAGAAACGCACATTTTCAGGCCCCACCTGAGAGTCTGATTCAGAGCCACAGAATCAGAAACTCTGGGGGCGGAGCCTAGCAGCCTGCGTTTTAACTCACGTTGGAGAAACACTGGCACAGAATACAGGCATCCTTTGCTTGATTGTGCTTCATTGGTTCTGTGTATTTCACAAACTGAAGGCAAGACCCTCCACCAGCGAAAAGATCACAACTTGCATTATTGCAATACTCAATTTATTGTGGTGTCTGGAACCAAACCCACAATATCTGAGGTATGCCTTTATAGAAATTCAACAGAAGGTATATGTCACTTTTTCTATATGAAATTAAAAAAAAAAAAATCAGCCTAGCAACTTCTTTGTAAAAGAGCAAGAAATGCATAACCGCTTCAATGTGAATACAACTTATTTCTACAGTTAGAGAAATGCTAAAGGATGTTAACAAAATTATAGAAATATACAATCCATCTAATAAACTTCCTTAGATGAGATTTAGAAAACACACCTAAGATCTGGGGGCTTGAAACTATACAACATGGGTACCAGCCCCTGCTCTGTGACCTATATGACCTGGAACACGCCACATCCATTTCAGGGCCTGGCTTCCCATCTGTAAAAAGAGCTGGGAAAGGTTCTTCTGAGGTTCCTTCCAGTTCTGACACTGTGTGATGCTTTCTGTCCTGTAAAAAGTGATCTCCAACTAAATGCTCTTACACAGCTCTGCCTTGTGGGGAGTAAGAACATTTTAAACCAGTAAAGCATAACAGTTAACTAGAAAACCTTTCCAGAGTTTAGTAAGTGCTAGTGTCTTGAACTCTCCTTTGATAACTGGCTTTTCCAATAAAGCCACCGATGCCTAGAGTTATAAAAATCCTATACTGCACTGGACTGTGTTCATGAAGTCCACATGCCCAGGATGCCCAGGAAATACCTCTATACCTTCACATTTTCAGCCTACAACACTTTTTAACCCAGGAAGGCCGGGTTGATATTTTTTGCTAGGCAGAAAACGGGTTAAAGCACCAGACGATAAGGACCCCAGTGCCTGCCACCTCTGACCAGAGATGCTGGGCACTCGATATTGCAAATAGAGGCTTCCTGATAAATGGCCCCCTATTGACCTTGTTACTGGGATTCCTAGACGCTGGCTTCCTGCCTGGTTTCTCTGCATCCAAGTCCCTGTCTGCACCTACCGGTCATCTAATGCCCATCCTCTTTGCCTGGGTCCCCAATGCCACCTGCTTCCTTGCCTCTGCCAAAGGCCAGCGACTTGGTTCTGATCTTGGAACGAGGGCTGGGAGAAGGACGTGGGTGTTTGTGCAGGATGGACCAGGAAGAAGTGTGAGCACCAGGGAAAAAGGAAGAAAAGGTCTGGGGAGACTCTGGTCTCCTGTCCCACCTCCCTCACACACCCCAGCTCTTACATTCCATTTGCATTTGGTCAGTGGGAAGCACAGCTGGCTTGTTTGCCCCCCTTGTGTATCTATCATAGACCCCACCCCTCCTCCTACATCCAGGGTACGTAAGTGACTATCTGGGCTCTCACAGTCCCCATGGCAAGAAGCAGGGGAGGGGAGGGCTGAAAGAAGGCTGGTGTGGCAGGAGCAAAGCTGGGGAGGGAGGGGCATGCCAAAGGAGTGCAAGCACAGAGGGGACCAAAGCCATGAACATGGAACCGCAGGCAATGCCAAGGAGATGAGTTTTGTCTATATCCAGTTAGGGGATTCCTAGTGCAAGAGGATTCTCCCGATCCCCCTGCACGACCTCCACCCTCAGAGCACATTTGTGTAGGGTGATCACACACCCTCATTCGCCTAGGACAGTCCCCAGCTGAGGCTAGTTGATTAAACGCAATTATTAATAGCTGCCCCTTTTATTCTCAAAATGTTCTGGTTGGGATGATGAATTCTAGTCGTCCTATTCTTGGCCCCCTAAGCCTGCAAAGTTAGAGTCCCCATTAGAGAAAGCCGCTTATCATTGGGAGGGACCTCCAGGCCTAGTCTTGCCTGTCATCAAATGTTCCATTCTCCTCTCCAGCATCCCTGCCGAGCCATCACCCGGTGTCTGCTTATATACCCCTGAGGAAGCCCCTTTTCCAGGAAAGTTGTATTATAAAAACAGCACGATTCAAACCGAAAAACAGTATGATTACCACGAAATAACAAATCTTTCAGCAGGAAAAGGAGTGGGAGTGGGGGAAACTAGAAAACCTGCTGACTTTTTCCCTTCCAGCTCCTTCCATCTTACCACCTGTTCATTCAACAAATATTTCCTGAGTGTATTTGATGTGTCAGTGGCATGGGAGACACAATGGTGGGTTAAAACAGACAGACTCATAATTGAGGGGCATTCTACAAAATAACCGGCCTGTACTCTCCCAAAACTGTCAAGGTCATGAAGGACAAAGACAGGCTGAGGAACTGTCTCAGTTTAAAGGAGACTAAAGAGCCATGACAACCACAGGCAATTCATGATCTGGGGTTTTCTTTGCTACAAAGGACACTATCAAGACAACCAATTAAGGTCTATATTGATTTCTTGATTCTAAATATTGTACTGTAGTTATATACGAGTTCCATTGTTTTTGGAAATACACTGAAGTATTTCTGGGGAAAGGAAGAGTCTATACAGAATCCTTAAATGGTTCAGGAAAAAGTATATATACATAGAAGGATAATGTGAATGGGATAAAATGGTACCTTTTGGGGAATCTGGGTAAAGGGTATATGGGAGTTCTTTGTTCTATTCTTGGAACTTTTCTGTGTCTGAACGAGGTCAAAATAAAAAGTTAAAAGAAAAAAATAAGTAAGAGGAAATTTTTTTTTTTTAGTTTTTTTTTAAAGAAAGACTGACTTCGCAAATCTCATAGTTGGGGAGACAGGTACTAATACAAATAATTACACTAATTAACTGCAAAATTGCAACTGTGAAAAGTGCTGTGAAAGGAGAGCATCTGGTGGCAGGAGCGTTTATAACAGGCAGTTTTACCAAATCAGGAAGGTGAGAGAAGGCATTGTAATAATGGAACAAAGCCCAAAACAGGAGTTAACTGGGGAGGAGGGAAAGAAGGTTCCAGGCTCTCATAGCCCCTGATTTTTCTTCTCATTCCTGACACTTTAATTTTCTACAATAACCATGTATGAATTTGATAACCAGACCCAGGGGAGGGGATTGGTGAAGGGGATGGGGGCCGGGGGAGCCAAGTGGGCCAGGTCTGGGCTCAGGCTGTCATCATCTCCTCTCCAGGCCCACCAGTGGTTAGGATCAAGGGACAGATGACACAGCTGGTTGCTTGGTTGCCACCTCTCTCACCAAGAACCTCTCAGGTCTAGACTGAGGCGGACTCACCTGAAGGAAGTGAGGTACAGGGACTAGGTCTTCACATCCCACTCCCCATGTCAGACCAGTGCCTGTAACCAACACAGCATCCATCCAGCTGGCCCCAGCCTCTTTCTCTTGTACTGGACCCTGCCCTTGGAACGTCCCTTTAGGTCTAAGAGCTAGGACTTGAAGCCCTGCCTTGGGAATGGACCGCCACTCAGCCACCGCGACTCCCGGCACCGAATGCCAAACAGAGTGCTTGTCTGGTGGGCCAGAGGCCTGACTACAAAGGGAGGGGACCCCCTTTTCTGTGCCAAGTCCTGCCTTAGTGAATTTTCGGTCATTAGCTCCTTTAAAATGGTCCATTTAAAGGAAACAGGTTCTGTTATTATCCTTACAGTTAAATGATTTGTCTAGGGACAGACGTGGGTTCAAATCTTGGCTGTCCTACTTACAAGCACTGTGCCCTTCAGGTAGTCATTTCATCTCTCTGAGCCTCAGCTTTCTCACCCCATCTGTGAACTGGGGCTGGTAGGAAATCACAAGATTCTGTGGCTGAAAGGTACTGTTTATTCCCTTTTGAGGCTCCAGTGGGCTCAGTACAGAAAATTCACTCCAAACTACACACTGCTTAAATATTTACTAAAAGCTGTGTATCCTGACAGTAAATCATGGGACCTGAATTTTCCAGGGCTATCCCAATTTCAAATCCTCTGTCCTAACTTTCCACATAAACCATTGAAATGTCTCAAAAATTCCACTCTCTCAGTACCCAAACAACACCTCCCAGGCCTCCTCTTGCACAAAAAAGCAGCACAAACATTCTTTTTCAGACGACAGATCCCAATCTTTGATTCAGAAAGTGTAGTCAGCGGAGCCCTGCAGGCCACCTGAAGGAAACGGGGTCAGGGAGAAAAATCCATGGCAGTCAGCACTCCACCACAGCTCTCAGACTCGGCTGTTTCCCAGCACACTGGTGTGAGGCGTAGCCAGAAGCTGTACAATCAGAACATCACCCACAGAGGGACACAGACTGGGGCTATGAGCTCTGCCCACCTACCTACCAAGCGGCCCCCACCCGGGGAGGCAACATGGGCCCGGGGGTTGCCACGAGAATTAAATGAATGAGTTAATATTTGGAAAGCACTCAGGAGCAGTGCCTGGCGGCCAGGAAGTGCCATATTAGTGATGAATAACTAAAACCAGAGGCATCCTGGCAGAAAGTGCTTAGGCCTCAGAGACAACCCAGAGGCGTCACTCCTTTCTGGGGGGAAAAGAAGGAGAATGGGCACTGACTCCTGGGTTGAGGGAGGCCAGGCGCCCAGCAGAGATGGAGGAGTACCCTAACACAGGAGGTGAGTGGGTCCTGCATTAGCCACGCTCAGAAGGCGGGACCTGGGGAGGAGTCGCCACTCCTGAAACACACATGGTCTCTTCATGCCTCTGAGCCTCTGCACCTGCTGTTCTGTCTGCCCCCTGAATGCCATCTTGTTCTACCTTCAAGGCTGAATTCAAATGCCAGCTACTCCCCATGACATGCCTTGATGCCTATCAGAATGAGTGGTTGCCTCCACTGGTCTCTCTTGCATCTGGCTTTATCATCTTTTAAAGCAGTTATCAGACGATAGATGGATAGATCGCGCACGCGCGCGCACACACACACACACACACACACTCACACACACACATGCAAATGTCACTGTATTCCTAATTCTGCCATGAATCCTTCCAAGATGTGTTCAGATTTCATCTCCGTAACCCTAGTGCCTGACACATGGTATAGACTCAGTAATTGTCTGAATTTGCTGTTAAATCTGTGCTCACAGCTGGTCTTCACTGGAGGCACAACCAGAAGTTGTGTGATGCAAGATCTGTGGGTTGTGGAATCCATGACCAGATCTGATTGCAGCCAGGGGCCTACCAAGTACTCCCTTTAGTGCCCCATAAGGCAGACGAAAGGAGACACCTGTGACATCAGAGCCTGTGGTTACCGGGACCCAGACCAGAGCAGTGTGGACACTGACCAGGTCCTGTCCCATCCCTATTAGAGTCGGTAAGAAGAGCTGAGGCTTGGGAAGAACACCAGCAGGCTGCCCCGCCCCCACCAGCCTGTCACCATCAGGGTAAGTGCCTTAGGCATTCCAGCTCCTGCAACAGACCCTGGGAAGAGATGAATGGGGGTCGGCCCTGCTGTCCAGGAACCACTGTCTGGTGGAAGGAAGGTCAGCACTGGGATTATGGTCAACAGGCACTCTCCTAGATAGAGAGGGAGGGACCACACATTGCTGGTCCCTTCCCAGCCTGCCACCACGCTGAGGGTTAGGAGAAGGTAGGGTACCACATGTCCTGTTCCCTCCAATCCCCAAAGCCAAGCCCCTCTGATGGACATTGTCTATTTTAGAAAACAGAATCCCTCGTGGGCCTGGACCTGAAGTTCACAAGGTCACAATTCATCCCTCTTGCTCCTGGCCCCACACTACCTTTGCTAGCTCAGTTTCCTTAACTGCAAGAGAGGGAGAAGGACGACACCGAAATTAAACAATGTACGTGAAACCCTCTAGTTCACAGTCAACAATCAATCTCCTCAAATCATTTACCAGCCTGGAACCCCAACTTCTTTCAGGGATAAGATTTGTCTCTGACCAGAAGTTAAAAGCTACCAGGATACATACATCGCTATGACAAAATGCAGAAAGGAGGGCTCAGAGACAGGAGGGGTGAAGCAGTGTGGGAACCTGAATCTGACTGTGTGTTAACTTAGGTTCTGTCTCCTGCCCCAAGCTGTCCCTGAAGCCTTCTATTGTGTCTGGCCTGACCAGGCGGAGAAGTTCCCCCAGGCACCCTGGTGAAGTTCACTGGGGTCCACTGGCCAACTCTGCATCCCACATGCCCAGCACTGCACTGCCATATAGAACAGAATGCCTGAGCTACTCTGAAATGCCTTCAGTAACTTGACCTTTTACATTCTCCAGCTAATGTCTAATTTGCATATAGGAGTCCGTATTAGGAGATGGCAAGTCACCAGAGACAACTCAGGATCAATATAGAGTATTAGGCACGTTTTATTCTACTCTAATTCTCTGCAAATTGGTATTCCATTAACTGTACGTGGGATTTATGGGAGCTCACTATAAACTAGAATATTTAACTAGAACGACCTACTCTCTGTCAGATAATAGCCTACTATTGTTAATGTTCAACTAGTCAATCTCAGAAAGGTTTCCAGCTTCCAGCCTATTTTACATCTTGATTTAATCATCAGGGAAAGTCATCTATGTGAAAGTCTCCACACAATAAAGGGCAAGCTTGATACAGAAGAAAAAGACCTGCCCGTGGAACCAGAACACCTGAGTTGTAAGGCAGCTATACCACATAATGTGTAATCGACTGCTCAAAGCCTCGATTTCAACTATAAAATGGGAATAACACCAGCCTCATCAGGGAGTTGTAAACATTTAATGAGTTGATGCATGGGGATGCATTCTGTGCCGTTTTATAAAGCTATACAAAAGTTAGTTACTATAATACGAACAGAAGATGAAATTCTCAGACCACTTGGATAGGCTAATGACAGAAAGCAGCAGAAGTTCTAAAGATATTTGGACCCCCCGGGAACATCTGGCCATGTCTGGAGGCATTTGGGTTGGTACAACTGAAAGAGGGAAAGGGATCGCTCCTGGAATCTACTGGGTAGAGACCAGGGATGGCTGCTAAATATCTTCCAATGTATAGGACAGGCCCGACAACAAAGAATTAACTAATCCCAGCCATGAGGTTAAGAAACCCTGGTCTAAATAATCACTTCAAGTTGGGTCTAGAAGCTTTTTGAAACAGAAACCTTCCCAACCAGGTTTTACTTTCAAAAAGCACCATCTGCTTAAACATTTGCAAGATGGATCATCACACAAAACAGCTCTTTTGTAAGTAAAGCTGAACTGCCAACTTCTGGAGTTTCTGAATGTATAAAACTGCTTTTAAAGAAGATGCTCTCCAATTACAACTCGACTAAATTGTTTTTCCAAAGCCCTTGACTTCAGTAGAAGTTCTCCAGGGCACAAGGACAGGGTCTGTCATTCTGCCACTAGGCCCTGAAGATGCTTTCGTAATTCTAATTTCCTGGTGAAATGGGAGCCACGAGGGTCTCTAAACGAATTAAATTCACATCACGCCAACTGCTGACTTGCTTTCTGCCGGGAACGGTGCCAAACACCTCCACATAATTTATCCCACTTAATCCACCCAACAACCCAGTAAGGTGGGCATTATTACCGGTAGTTTGCAGGAGAGGAAATTGAGCATCAGAGAAGTTAAACAACTCGCCCAAGGTCACCAGCTGGCTAAGGGGGTGCCCAAGTTGATCGGAGGTCTCCAGTTTCCAAGTCACAAGCTCTTTCCACCACCTCGGAAAACCCAGGTGTCAAGTTGTCTCAACTTCCCATGAATTTTTAAGGCAATAGCAACTTCTCAGTAACTTTAGGTTGCTGAAAATGGGAATTTCCGGGGGGCAGGGAGCACTCACATACACTCCCCTACTGCAGCTGTCTCACCGCAGGTACCTGATAAATCATTCCATATCGCCCGCAGAACAGGGAGGATTTATTGGCACTGGTGTTCGTGCCAGGCCCAGGAAATGCCATCTTTGAAAACCGAGAGGCGGATTCGCCCTGGGAGCCAAGAAGGTCTGGCCGCCCCGCGGGCAGTGCGCCCCCTCGGCGCCGAGGACCTGGGTCGCGGTGGCGCTGGGCCCTCCGGAGTCACTGGCTGCGCTAGCTCCGCGGGTCGCGTCCGCCCCAGCCCGGGTCGGAGCGCACGCCCACGCCTCGCCGCCGCCGCGTCCCGGAGCCTGCTCCGGAGCGAGCCCCACCCAGCCCGGCCTGTTCCCTCCCGCCCCGACCCCGCCAGGTGAGCGCAGGAGGGGCGCCCCCTCCCTGCCCCGACGTGGCACCGGGACCCCGGGGCCGCGGCGTCCGCCAGCCCGCCCGCGCGTTCGCCACGCTCCTGGGGACGGGTGGGGGCGGGGCGGCGCCGAGAGCGACCCCGGCCCTTGATCACCCCGCACTCTGCCCCCGACCCGCTGGGGTCACGCCGGCCCGTACCTGCAGCATCCGGGGGCGCGGGGCGCCCAGGTACGTCGCGCGTGCGGGCGGCGCGGAAGCTCGCTCGCGGCGCGACCTGGCCGCCGTCTGAGCATGCCCAGTGCCGCCCGCGGGCGGCTCCCGCCGGCCGGGCTGGCCGCGACGGGCCCGCGCGCCGGGCGGGGGGCGGGAGCCCGGGCCGCTCTACAGGGCGCCCCCGCCCCCGCCCGGGGCTGCTTGCCGGGACGCGCCTCTCAGGACCACCGGGGCTCGCCTGCCGGGCTGTGGGCAACCCGGAGTCCCCTCGCGCGTGCACGTAGTCATTCCTTCCATAACCATTTATTGGGCACCTACTATGTGCCCGGCCCTCAGTTGATCTCATACCTGTGAATGTCAAGCAGTCGGCGCTCAACAAATCTTCAAAATGAGGAGACTTGCCAGAGGGTCCGTGGTTTTGCTGGGGGGTCCTGCTGACTCCCAGTCCAGTGCTTATCCCCTTCCACTAGTAAGCTTCCAGGCTTAAACTTTCCCAAGATTTGTGGGCCCCCTACTTGACCTCTGCTCCTGCTTTCCTATTCCACCTCGTCTCACACCTACCTTCTTGCAGCCCCTGCTCCCCCATTAACACCTTTCTGTCCACCACCACTCAGAACTTGGCCAGCCTCCACATACTTTTGCCTCTTTGTGGGACGTCTTCACCCAGCTTTTCATCTGGCTGTCCCCCTTCTGGAAGAGGCCTTCCCTTCCCACCTTACTAAATTTGCCCCCTGCCCCTGGACACTTCATGTCCTCACTTTATTTTCTTCACATTTACCACTATCCATTCATTCCTCCAACAAATAATTATTGATCATCTCAGGATCTTCACGTGTGAACAAAGAGACCATCCCCGCATCCACCCCTCCCCCCGTGGAGTTTGGAAGAAGAGAGAAGGCAACAGACAATAAACATGCAAGTAGGCAAGCTATATAGTGTATTGGGAGGTGATAAGTTCTATGAGGGGAAAAAGAATAGGGTAAGGAGACGTGAGGGTGAAGGGAGTGCAATTTTCAATGAGGTGGTCAGATGGGGTGACATTAAGAAGGTAACATTTCAGCCACGCAGGATAAATTGGAAAGAGCATTCCCCAAAGAGGGAATAGCCAGTGCAAAGACCCTAATGCACAGGACCGCTTAGGAAATGGCAAGGAAGGCACAGTAGCAGGGGATGAGGCCAGTAACTGACTTTTCCTCTGATTTGCTTACATATTGTGTATTCATCTCCGGATTTTCAGCTCTGGGACTGTAGTCCTGCCTGTCTTGGCTGCAGTGTCCCAGCCCCTATAACAGCGCCTGGCACACAGTAGGTGCTCAAAAATGATTTGTTGAATGAATATGTGAATGAAGGGATGGAGCGATGGATCGATGGCTGGAACCATCCTGTCCGGACCCGAATGCTTGAGGGCCAGGGGACCGGTAGGCCTACAGCCACAGGGCGGCTGCCAGCAGCACCTGGTACCCCACTTCGGTCCTTGTCCCCGTGGTGCCCATCCCGGGGAAGAGCCACAGGGGCTGGCGCCGCCAGAGCGTGGCGTCGGGGGAATGCCGACGCAGCCAGGGAGACCTAGGAACTGGACCTCCCCCGCTCCCCGCCCCGCACCGACCTCTGGTCGTCGGAAAAACCTGGAGCTGTGGCACTCAGCCAGCACCATTGGGACGGGCGGGGTGCTCACTGGGCATGCTCGGAGCTGGGCGGGGCCGGTGCGCCCGGGAGGCGGATCCTCCTGGCCAAGCTGAGGACTACCCCCGCAGAACACCGTGGAACCCTTCTTAGATTGGGGGAAGGGGGACTAGATGCGACTGGGGACTTATTTTTAAAAAGCTCAGTGGGAAAGCTGGGAATTCAGAGTCTGCGAAAGGCATTCTCTGTCCTCTTCCAGCCGCTGTGTGACACAGGGCAAGCAACTTACCCTCTCTGTGCCTCAAACACGAATACCTACCGGTTGAATCTGGATGGGATTGAATTAAATCAACAACGTGAACATTTAGTACACTTTGAAGATCCATTTCTTGAGTGCCTACCTCAATTATCCGTCATCCTCATACCAGTTTTCTAAGTACTGAGATGAGGAAATTGAGATTAGTGGACATGTGGATTCTTGGAGTTGTCTTAATTTGCCTTCCACAAGGACCTAGGTTGAAACTACCTTTTCTTTCCCCTCAGACAACTCATTAGCTTAAACAGTGTTCTCAAATTAGAGCTAAAACATATCTGTACACCTAAGGAAAAAGACCAAATATATCTAAAATTGTGCATTTCAAATTACCATAACAGAAACAGGAACAAAAGGAAAGAATGTCTCCAAAACTGGAAATAAATGTTGAAAATGGAGGAATGATTAATTAGGTTATGGTATATTTGTGGAAATAACTATTTTACACTAAATAAGACCATGCTGCAATAGGGGAAATACAATAAGTTTTCCCCTATTGTTAAGTGAAAAAAAGCTGAAAACACAAGTGCACCGTGTAAAAATTTTGTCTACACATTCACCAGGACTTACAAGAGGATATGGAAATATGTAATAGTCTGATTGGGGGTAGTGGGATTGTTTTTTCTTTTTAAGCTTATTTATTAATGTCACAATGTTGTGTTTGCAATCATAAACATTTAAAAGATCAAATTAAAAATTCTTAAAGTTTTGCATAAGTCCTATAATAATAACAATAATAACCACTATTATCAAGTTCAAGTGTAATCAGTATTTTAGTCATATGCTGTCTTTAATCCTTACAGAGTGGGTGTTTTCAGCTCAGTTTTACAGAAGAGGAAACATTCAGGAGCTGTTCACAGCTGGTAAGAAACAGGGTCAGGATCTGAACACAGGTTGGTCTGACCTCAGACCCAGGGGGTTAGGTTTTATAACACTGCCTCTCTGCATAGTAGCTTACCATGTATTGATCATTTAAAAAAAAATCGTATATTATTCCGTTTTGTGTCTTTTTTGCCATATTTTCTCTACCCTTTGATGTGTTTGTAGGCCACAGATTACCTTTAAATGTTCTGGTCTCCTGTCACTGTTTTAATCTTGGGGCCAAAATGTTAAAGTCCATCCTTGTAAACTGTTGCACCTGGAGTGACATGATGTTATTATCAGCAATGACAGTTAATCTTACATCATAAACTCCCAACAAACCAAATGAGGCTTTTGGATGGACATATAATCTTCTTAGTCTGTGTATTGAATGAACCCAGCCAAATCTTGAGTAAATAGAGGCCCCATTGGCAATAGAGCTATACCAAGTCTCAGATAATGAGACCAATCCAGAGAGGACCCACACAGATTACTGTCCGTGGCAATCATTTTGGAGGCAGAATCTCAACATAATGGAACCATGTGGTCCATGGACTCCTCAGGACTTTGCTGTGATGAAAAGATACATAGCTGCTGGTCCTTGATGCTGTTGGCAGAGAGAAAGCCAGGGCTCTAAAAGTAGCCTTCCTACTGCTGATAAATTAAAAAAAAAAAAGTCAGCTCTCTTTTTTTAATAGTGCTGATAGACGGTACCTGGCCCCAAAAATCACTAAATTACAACAACAAACACAAAAAGTCAAAGAGGGTCATTTCATTGGAGAGGAAGACATTCTGCAAACCAAACATGCATTACTGGTAATGGGCCAGATTCATAAAAGTGAGGAGGAACAAGAGATGAGCAACTGCACAGTTAATAGCAGCATTCCCAGAAGCTGCCATTTGGACAGAAAATCTGCTGCCAAGAGCTGCATGCAAGCAATTGGCTGGGGGCATTTATAGGAAGAGTTTCCTGGAAGAATCACTGAGGATTGTCATTCACATCAAGACTCAGGAAGTCCGGGTACCACGTGGACCTCTCTAAATGATTTACAGGGCAGGGCTCCCAGCTGAGATGCTAATGCTCATCAATTATTTGTGCTGTTAATGCAAGCTCAGGAAGGGCCCAAGAATCCCTAAATATGTGGTGCTGTTATAATGACAAGTGAAAAGAATTCAATGTAAAATTAGCATAGTATAGCTTCAACTGTGTGAACTGCTCGGTTAAAAACCATATAAAATTGCCATTTTGCAGGTCCACTATGGTTAAACATCAACAATGTCCTATGTTTCAACTTAATAAGATACACAGAAAAAAGACCAGAAAGAACTGCACCAAAATATTAATGGTGGCTCTACGTATTGCATTTACAGGCAGAGAAACAAGATACAGAAGGTATCTTTTATAAATTAGGAGAATTTCAAGTCTTTGGGTATCTATTTCTTTGTATGTCTTTATAGTTCCCTAAATCTTATTTTACAGTGTGTTTCTTTTATGATCAGGAAGAATGAAGCAAACTTAAAAGTCGGCAAACTGAAGAAGATGATGCAAAGAAAGGGAAAATAGCTACTCTGGAACTGGACAGAAATGTGAGTTTCCCCTCACAGAGGGTGAAGCCCACCCTGCCTGTCCAGCGGTGGCAGATGGCGACAGGATGTCTGCTCCTGGCCCAGGAGGGCGAGAGAGGAAGAAGTGGTCAGTGGTCAAGTCAGGAGCCTGTAGAAAAGTGTTAGTCCAGCACGGGACCCTCATTCCCTCAACCTGTATTCCTGGGACTCCAGGATTTCATGGATCTCACTTTGAGAAACAGATTTTTAAGCCTAAAGTTTTATCCATTAAAAAAAACAACACACAAAGTCTTCCCATTGCAAATTATTACTGCCAAAGAGTTTTGTCTGTAAAACTGATGAACAAATTTAGCATGAATACAAGAACAGAGATGAGGTGATTGTTGTTGATTCATTCATTCATCAGATATTTATTAAGCACCTACTGTGTGTCAGGCAGTGCTCTTCTCTTAAGTGCGTAGGAGACATCAGTGAACACAACAAACACTAATCTCTGCTCTTGTGGGCATGCATTCTAACAGGGCAAGTCAGACACTGAACAACAAACATAAATAAGTGAATCATATATATGTTAAGAAACCAGGGTTAAAGGTAACCCAGAGAATGATGGAGGCAGGGTGGGGAGTTGCAATTTTCAATAGGATTGAGAAATTTAATCACTTAAGCAAACACTTCAGCAGAGACCTGAAGGAGATGAGGGAGCTGCTATTCATGCAGATATCTGGAGCAAGACTCTTCTAGGCAGAGGGATTAGCCAGTTCAAATCCCCTTAAGGGAGCATGTCTAGAGGAAGGGGGCTGGTGGGGCAAGCAGGAAAGCGGCATGAGGTGAAGCCAGAGAGGTACCAGGAGCCAAAACCCGGATTCCTCCCAACCACCTCCCGCCCACTGTCAGCTCCAGGAAGGACTCAGCCTTTCCCTCTGAGCTGGATGGAAGCCAAGTCAACTTAATGGCTGCCAAATGTGCTTGACAACACATCAAAGAGTTAAATGCTGTCCTTTTAGATGGTCACTCAATGATGACTGTTACCACAGATTTGAATAAGGGGACCGAAATCATGTAGCAGCCCTCTGTTATAAGGGCGTCAGCCAGACGCTCCAGATTATTAATATATTTTTAACATTATCATAGAAATGGAAAGATAACATTAAACAAGCATCTCAGAGGGTTCTCAGACCTTCAGGGTTGCTTAAGTGAACCCTCAGGGATACATGGACCTGTGTTTCAAAAACTCCTGGCACACGTGCTATAGATCTGACAGAGGACCAAATAGATCATGACAGACCCACAGACCACCACACAGATATGCTGCTGCATGAAAACCAGAAATGTAAGTCGGGCACTTTGAGATCCTGCTCTGGAAACTCAAAGCATTGAGGATGCTTCCATCAACAGATGGCTGTGGCTTTAGAAGTGAAGAGAAATGCTGAGAAAGAAAATTGGCATCCTATACTTTGGTGGACTCTATTCAAGAAAGGCCTTCCCTGAAAGGGATGGTGTTATCTTACAAAACCCAGGGAAAATGGGTTGGTCAGCTGTCCCAACCACACCTTCAAGGTTCATATGACTGACAACACAAGGAGAAAGAGAGAAACACCAGGCAATGTAGACTAGTAATACAGAGGTCATGGCTCTGAAAAATCAGCCGTGATAAAGGAAACCCTCAATAATCTTTAATAGAGTATTCTAGGGAGAAGAGTCAGGAACAATACTGAAGGCAGCATGTCTTAAAGTTTGATCCAGGAACCACATATCAAGATCACCTTGGGTGAAGGAGTCCTTGCGAAAAATAGCCTCCTGGCCTCAGTGCAGACCCTGTGAATCTCTCATTGTGGGACCCAGGAACTTGCATTTTATAGTGTGCTGTAAGAATCTTATGCACACTGAAGTTTTATAACTTCTGCCCTGTAGCCTCTAATGTATATACTCCAAGAACATAGTCTGAGTAATAAACTAAGAGGATGGGAAGTTCTACCAAGAGATACTGGTCTTATAGGTATCACTGATGCTTGGATGGATGGGACTAAGTACCAGAGCATCAACTTCTTAAAGGAAGTGCACATATAAAGGGGTTGATGGGGAGGGGGAGAGGAGATGGATAGAGGGCATCCCCTACAGGCAAATAGGGATCCCTAATAGAGAGCTGTCAGGCTCTCTGCTCTTGACCTTGGATCTCTGACTCCAACCATCTGACTATGCTCTCCTGGGGCCAGGAGCAAGCGAACAATGTGACTGGAGAGAAGGTGGTAATGGTGTCGTCATAATGGTGGTGATGTTTGCTAAGAGGAGTAGACCTTAAAATAAACACATTGAGGTGTGTAGTGTACACACAAAACTGAAACTGGTAAGGTCATTAGCTCCCAGAGAGGAACTGGATAAGTGGGGGCAGGGGAGGGGTGTTTACTTTTCGCCATAAACCCTTTTGTACCTTCTGAATTATCTACCATGCAGTGTATAACCTACTTAAAAGTAAGTTTGCTCTGGAAAAAATTAATGATGTATGCATAATTTTTTTTTAAATTATTTTGTTTTACATTTTGGCTCCCTCTGAATTTTGCTGACCAGTGTAAAGCCCAGGTTACCTGACAAATCAAGGCTATCACTGTGACCAATGCACAACAGTGTATGACTTGTTTGAAAGAAACAACTATAGGTCAAGAACTCTTACTCCTATTGGAAATGTGTGTGGCTGAGGGATGGAACAGAAGACAGAGCTTTGGGTGAGGATAAAAGAGAAAGAAAAGTCATTTCAGTGACCTCAGGATGAAGAATGATGTTTTCCTGACACAGCTGGTAACAAACTGGCCAGAGAGTTGAGATGGACAACTTTATCTCCCCAGACCTCAACTAGAAGTCACATCCATGAGAAGATGATCATCTGACGCCTGTTCTTGCTGGGCTGACCACTCCATCCCTGAGATGCTGGAAATCTGATCTGGGACCAGGAGAAAATTGTATTCCCAGCTCTGGTGACATTTCAAGAACAGAGGACAACGTTCAGCCTGCCCAGTGCTCTGGTGACCTTCTAGCGTTTCATGGATGACACACCACAGGATTTCCTCAACTGCACCCTGGCGTCCGGCTGGGATACCCCTCTCATTTTTTCCATGGTACACACAGTCATGGCATCGCAGTCCAAACGAGTGTCCAGCGATGCCTCTGTAAACATGAGTCACGTGAAGTGAAAGGAATCCATTTTCAGCCAGGGACTGCCTAGTTCCGAGGCATATCATCTTTACGTATGGGGTCCAGGCTGATGAGAGTCCCGTGGTTTCCTGCCGAGATGCCTGAGCAGTGTTCAGGGTGGCCTCCAGGAGGAAGTTCTCCAGCTATTGTATCAGAAAACAATACCCTCTCCCCATTTCTTCACCTCTTGGGCTTCTCTCAGTTTGATCTTTGATGTCACCACCTAGCCCAGCCTTGGTCATCCCAGCCCAAGCACCGGCACAAACCTCTTTCTCTCTTTCCCTTGAAGAATGAAGGCCACCCATATCAACTTCCCGAAACAACTCACTCTACACTCTCTGCCTGTTGAAATCCTACCCATCCTTTGAGGTCCATCTCACCAGCTACCTCTCCTGGATTGTCCCAACTGGGTATGAGCTCTCTAACCCCTGTACCCCAGGTTATTTGGTCTATTCTCGTATGCTCCTCATCTCATTTTGACTTGCATGTAGTTATTAATGTTCGTGTCCCTTTTGGAAGGCTCTTAGAAAATCCCCTGAATGGGGCCAAAGGTCTTCCTGATGCTGTGACCATTGTCTCAGTACAAGGAATGAAGGGGAGATGAGCACCTTCTGAAAAATATCTTGCCTTTCTGTAGTGAGCAAGAAGAGTTATGGTGTATCTAACGTCCTGGAATTTTGCTTGTGGGCTTGATAATTAATCGACTAATAGATAGAAAGAAGATACAGGTAGATGTAGATAGATAGGTAAGGGAGAAATGATTCAATAAGCTATAATTAATCTGTGACTAGATATCACTATGCACTTTCAATTTCTATGTGAAACAATTAAAGGAGTTAGGACATCGCCCCTGCACCTCCACACCTGCGAGTCACCCAGCTGTGCTGGCAGAAGGTGTACAGGTCAAGGACACACCCCTTTCTTTCTCTACCTGCATTGCTGAGTGAGCTAATTCCAACCAGCTCTGAGGCCCATGACCTCCATCTATAGACAGCAGGGCTAGGAATTACAGGATGAGCAAACTCCATCATAGAAGTTCCCACGGTGTCTTGGGGTTTCAGTTTCACCTCAATCTAAATCATGCAGTTCCAACCATGAGAAGCCTGGCCCAATTTTGTCAGCACTCGTGACAATAGTTTATCCTCACACTACAGAACAAATACATTGAGGGCAGCCTTTGTATCGCTCTCAGTCTTGTGCAGTCTGATTAACCATCTTCCTCTGACTGCCTAGGCGGGCGCAGGAGCCCCTCCTTCTGCATCTAGATTCCATTAGATTCACACTGAATACGTGATATACAATTGAGCAGGTCTGCTACCTCAACTGTGAACGCTCTCACATCATTTCTTATTATGCTGGGAGCTTAGATAGAATTGGATACTTACTAACAGAGTGATGAGTGAGAAAATCAGTTGAAATTGGATTGCCTTATTGATATGCCCACGTCAGGTCAAGTCGCTTGACTTACTAAGGCCAGTGTATTATTTTCCATTACACTTGGTTCGGTGGCATAAAAGAAATGTACATAATACTTGTACATATTTCAAATGACAATTCATATGAGGAAATAATTTCCCAACAGTGTTATCTAGTCTCTTTCTCAAGTTCCCTGGGTTGAGGTCAGTCTTTGTAGTTAATGTTGGGTTCCTGACCCAAACACAGTCTGTGCCAAGTATGAAAAAAAGTCAGTTTTCCATGGTTTAGATAAGGAGGTGACCGTGGGAACATGTTCAGCCCTGTCTCTGGTTCTGGTGAAGTCACTGAAAAGCCCGTGGAACCTGGCTGTCCTGTGATCCCACACGGAAATGGTGATAGACGAGGACTGTCAAGCAAGAGGAAACGGACCCATTCTGCAAAGCCAGCCTTGGCGTATAAAGCAGAAAAAAAAATAACCATCCCGTTCAGGAGGAAAAATACCTCATTAGCTATTTAGTAAGAAACACTGAAATAATCTGGAAACCTGTGCTATATAAGGAACTGTGCTATATATGGACTTAAACTATTCAAATCCAAATGCAGACAAAGACTTATGAACAGAAAAGGGGTATAATTTTAGCACCATTGGTTATTATATAGCTCAATATTATTTTACAAAGAGTTTGTAATGACGTAGGAAAATGCTAGTGATAGAGTTTAGATGAAAAATGTAAGACATAAAGCTGTGTTCATAGCAGAACTTTGTAAAGAAAAACACATTTATGCACATTAAATGAAAGTATACTAAAATGTAAAGAGTAGTTATTTCTAGATGATGATATGACTGATGTCTTATTTTTGGGGGGGAGGAGGGTTCTATAATGGAATGCCATAGACTGGGTGGCTTACAGACAACAAACATTTATTTTTTATAGTTTAGGAGGCTGGAAAGTCCAAAATCGAGGTGCTGGCAGATTCAGTGACAGGTGAGGATGTGCTTCCAGATTCATAGACACCTTTTCACTCTGTCCTCACATGTTGGAAGGGCTGAGAGCTCTTTTAGAGTCTCTTTTATAAGGGCACTAATCCCATTCCTGAGGGCTCCACCCTCATGACCTAGTCACCTCCCAAAGGCCACATCTCCACATAATATTACATTGGGGATTTAGCTTCAACATATGAATTTTGGGGGGACACAAACATTTAGTCTTTTGCAATTGGTGATTTTAATTTTCTCCTTTGTAGTCTTCAAATCTTTTATAACATACGTACAGCACTTCCAAAAGAAGAAGGAAATCTTTTTAAAAATCTATGGAACCAATAGCAAACACAAAAACTTCAACTTTGCTCCCAGGTAATTGTGTAGGAGGGTATTTTTATGTCTGCGACTACAGCAGTGACCACAGCGCTTTCATGACTTTTCTGTGGAAGGTTTAACTATGGTACCAGAACTAGCCATCGTCTGCTCCCTGTCCTTACACTCGCCCTGGCAGTCCTGCTGCGTCCTAGGATCCCCATGAGTAGGGAAGCTCGTGAGCCATGGAAGTGCTTAGCAAGATCAATTGGATTCCTTCACTTAGGAATTTAAACTGGAGAACACAGGGAAAGAAGTGAAAAGACACACAAAGAGATCCCGAGATCAAGAGACAGCCAGAGTATCTGTGGTCAAATGGTGCCCTAATGACCCCCAAACAGGTGACTTCCTGGTGTCCACACTCCTATGTAGTCCCTTCTCACAATGAGACTCAGCCACAGTGATTTGATTTGACCAAGAGGACCTCACTGAACATGACACAAATAGATATTTGGTAGACACGTGCACTTTGGGGCTGGCCCTCTTGGAACCCTGAGACCACTATGCTGTTAAGAAGCCCGGGATGAAGGACTCCATGGAGAGAGGTCCAGCCATGCCAGGTTTGTCTCAACTGAGCCCAGGCAAGATCAGAAGAACCACCGGTCAACATACCGAATCAGGAGAAATTTAAAAAAAAAAAAAAAAAATCACTGAGTTACTAAATCTTGGGAGTGGTTTGTTACCAGCAATAGATGACCGGGAGTCACAACAGGAACTCCTGTTGCTGAGAACTTGTATCCTCCTGTTTCCAAATTGTTTTTATTCCTGGCTAGCCCGGGTCCAGCTGAATGTTGGTTCTGGGATTCCTTGAGATTTCCATCTTCCATATTGGCCCCTATAGCCTATATGGATTATTTCAGCCCCTGCATTATTTTAAGGCAGGAGTTGTCAAACATCAGATTTCAAAAAGTTGAGCCAAAATGCGAGTGTCCTTAGGGGAGTGCAAGTGTTTTTAGGAGATGGGTGTTGTGGGTCTTGTTCACCATTGCACCCCCATGCCTGGAATGGTATCTATCACATAACAAGACCTTAAGAGATATTTGTAAATAGATGAACATGCAGATATTGGGAGCTTGTTTAAAATACAGATTCCAGGACCCCCCCTCTGGGTAGTCTGATTTGGTAGGTCTGGGTTGGGTCCAGCAAACCTCATTGCTATTAAGCCACCTGAGTGATGCTAAGGCAGGTGGCCTACAGAACACATTATCACCAGCAGGGCCTCAAGTTATTGTGTGACCAAAAAAGACCAAGTGACCAATTTTCTAGCTGACTTCCAGGTGATTCAAAGGCTATTGCCTTTGAATCACCTGGAAGGCTTGTTCATGACATTAATTCCTGGTCCTGCCAAATCTGCAAAGCCCTGGAGGTGGAGACTTAAAAAGCATTATTAGGTAACTCCTGGATGTATTTGATGCAGCTGGTCCACAGACTAAAGGGCATTTGGAAAGCACTGGCCCAACCAACACAATTCTCTGAAAGTCATTTGTCAGCCAAACACACTTTTCTCATTCCTAGAACAGAGAACACACACCTCCTTAGTTTGACAGGCTTTTGGAATTACTGTGAGAAGTATTTGTTAGGGACTCCTTCTAAGTCTAAATGTCTCATCAGTCAATCAGATGTTGGTAACATCTGCCTCTCAAATGCTGTGAGGACTAAATGAGGTAAGGAGGGTGATGGCACTTTGAAACTGAAAACACCATGCCCAGGATTCGTAATCCTTTGATCATGAATGTCATGCAAGGGATTAAAATATTTTATCTATTTTTAGATAAGCAGGATTCGTTATGAGTTATCGTGTTCTGTTAAGGAAGGGAGACCTTTGGGACCCCTTAACCAGACCTTTGGGACCCCTTAACCAGACCTTTGGGACCCTTAACCAGACCTTTGGGACCCCCTAACACGTTTCAGGCACAGGAAACCCTGGCTACATTTCTACTTCCTTCCCCTGCTGTTCAAAGCCATGCATGACGAGCCCAACATCACCTTGGTCTCTCCTTCCCCTGGCCTTTCTCCTCCTTCTCCTCCTGCCCCCAAGTGTCAGCTGTTCCAGAACATAAATGCAGCCTGCTGGTTCACCTCTGCCACTAGCCCTGGCTCAAGCTGTGCACTATATCTGGAAGGTTCTTTATTATTGTCCACCCCCATCCACCTGGACCTTTCCTGAACGTTTGGTGTCTGTTGCTATCTTCCACCCTCCAGTCAGACAGAATTGACCAGCCCCTGTTTTTAACATCCACAGAACATTGATCCACACCCCTGTATCACTTGGTGGTAGTTTCGAAGTCCTGAAGTCTATACCCCCTGCCCTGACCTCAAGGACAGGGATGTTTTTTTATTCCTTCCAGTGTCTGGCCCCAAGCACAGTGCCTGGCACAGAGATGGGATTCATAAATATTTGTGAATCGGATGTATGAAAGTCAGGGGCTGCCTTTGGTGGGGTTTAAACTCCTAGGGAAAGAAAAGTGCTCGTGCCTGGCAGTGGTCAGGTGTCTCTCTCTGAATCTCATTTCCTGCTGCTGTCCTTTGCCCCCTTTCCTTCCACGCAGAGACTTATGAAAACCCCACAACCCACAACACGCTGCTAGCCTGGTCCTTAGCTGGTGGTGGTGTCCAGCAAGTTTAGAAGAGTTTGTCTAAGTGGGTATTATATGTAAATATAACATTTGTAACATGTATGATAATGCAATATGTGTAAATGTGATATGAATAAATAGATTGAGACATTAAGGAGAAATCTCTTGAGGGCCAGTTCTGAATGTTTGATGCCACATACGTCCAGCTGGATGTCCCACAAACACTTCAAACTTAACCGTCCCGAACTAATAGACCAGCACCATCCCACAAGCCTGCTCCTTATCCATTGACTGTGTCCAGTTGCCTGGGCTTCAAGCCCCAAGACGTCCCCCTCTCTTGCCATCTAAGGAAATGACACGTTCTCTCCATTCATCCCCACATTATTTCTCACAGCCTTCCTCAACTCCACCTTCTGTTTTAGGCCCTCCTTTTTTCTCACCAGGGCTCTTACAAATTGCCTCCCAACTGGTCTCCCAGCTTCCTCTCTTTTTCTTGGAATACTGGTAACAGGTTAATCTTGCTAAAGCACAGGTTTGAACAAGTTACTCCTCTGCTTGAAAACTTACAATGGCTCCCATGGCCTCCTTACTGGATAAAGTCCAAACTCCTTAGTCAGCACTGTATTTGGTGTTAATAAATCTATCCCATCAGATGCCATCTCTTGGGAAGTGAGCATGTGAGGAGGAGGCAGCAAGAGGCATTCATTCATTCAACAAATATTGATAAGTACCACTATATACCATGCACTGTTCTAGGTTCTGGGGAAAGAGTGAAGTCCTTGACTTTATGGAGTTTATATGTGAGGAGATTAAAAAAAAAAAAAGGAGTCATTCATATCTGCTTTTAAGATGACTTCTTTCCAGAAAAGTGAGGAGTGTTGTAGATTGTGTAGATGGCATTGGCCCTAATTCTTCCCTCCTCCCTGCATCCATGCTCCTTGACATGTGACCTTGAAGTAGTTTATACTAGAAGTAAATGGGCTTCTCTCTGCTCAGTTTTGGGCTTGGCCATGTGACTTGCTTTGGCTAATGGAATGTTAGCAGCTGTGATGCAATTAGAGGCTTAAAATATGCTTGTGTGGTTAAGCTCCTCCCTGTTGCACTTATGGTTCTGCCATAAAAAGACTGTTGGTGGCAGGAGAATGAGAAAAAAGTGAAGTTGACCCAAACTGTGAATAAATGGTTGTTTTTGGGGGGTGGTTTATTATACAGTATTATTGGGGCAACAGCTGACTGATACAGGGAACTTTAATTCTATCCTCCATGAGGTCACTGACATCTCTGCATTGGAGGTGCTATTTCAGAGGGGCTGGGTTGCTGCTAGGAGGGTTCTCACACTTCCTTACTTCCAGACAAGAAACCTTTCCATACAGGAAGTATCTTAATCTAGGTAGTTATATCAGTATCTAAAAATCTTGAGTATGTCTTTTCCTTGCAACCTGAGAAAGCCTAAGAGATGTCTCCCTTATCATCACAAGGCCCTCGAGGGCAGAGATTATCCCCGATTGCTCTACTGGCACAGAGCATGGCGTCGTGCAAGGTACACCCTACTAGCTGTGGAAGCAGATGGAACTGCTGTTAAAATTACTGAATTTTATGAAGCAGTCTACCCTAGGTCCTCTCTTTTCGTGCAAGAGACTTGTGTCAATTCAGTCACTCTGTTCACTTCCCCACGCACCCACCCATGATGCCTGGGAAGCCCTGGGATCTGATGGCAAGTTAGGCCTGACTGATCCTTGTTCTTCTAGAGAGCAGAGTGACTGTTCCACGGCGGTGAGATACAATCTATCAGAGAAATGAGAGCAAGACCCTGGAGGGAGTACAGACTAATCAATCCAGTTTGGTGGGTCAGAGATTTCAAGGATAAGATGACACTTGAGATGAGTTTTGATAGGCAAGGATCAGTGGCTCAGGTCTAGAAGGAGGGGACATTCTGGGGAAAGGTGAGCAAGTGCATGAACTTAAAAACTATGATGAGAGTGTAAAGGTGCGTGGGGTGGGGCAGGGGTGGGAAGTGATGGGCAATGAGGTAGAAACTCAGGTCTGGCCAGATGTGGAGAGCCTCATGAGCTCAGCAAGGAGTCTGGACGAGGTCCTGAGGGCACGGGGGAGCATTGAAGATTTTAAGCAGGGGACTGACATGTTTGCATATTTAAAATATCTCTCTGGCAACAAGGATTTAGGAAAGGACATTGCAGTAAAAAAGGAGGAATAATGAAGACGACCTGATGTTCTGGTGGAAACCTAGAGAAGTGAAGGAATAGGAGAGTTAGGCTGAATGGATAGACCTGGTCGCTGAGGGTGGGAGAGAGAGATGTCGAAAATGGCTCCCAGGTTTCTGCTTAAATAACAGGGTGGATGATGACACCACTCATTGAGGTTGGGTGCCACGGGGGAAGGACAGGATGGCAGATAAGTCCCCTTAGGGTCATGTGGATCAAGGGAGATGGTGGGGCCTGCAAATGTATGTCTCGTAGGCAGCTATACACCCAAACTAAGGAGAGAGATGTGTTTGGGTTTCATAAGTTGTGTGATGGTGGTTGAAATTATGGGTTTGGTTTGTTATTTTGCCTGCTCAATGCTGGTGCTTGCAGAAGCACTGATGAGTCATCCCCACGTGGTAGGGATGACTTTTGGAGCCCCGGAAGAATCTCTTCATGGCATCTAAGAGGTTATCCTAAGAGGTCATCTAAGTGAGTAGGAACCATCCTTGTTCACTTTTGTGTTGCCAATACCCGCCACAGGGCCCAGATGTTAGCACATGCATCTAATGTTGGAAGGATGAACGAATGAATGAATGAATGAATGAATGAATGAATGAATGAGATCCCCTTATCCTTTAGAAGTCATAGATGGAGAACCAGTATTGTCACTCTCCATACCTGGGGTGACTCTATTGGTTCAAATTATGAATTAACCATGTTCAAAATTCCCATAATTCCATACTTTCCAGAGACACTCAGGTAATTTCTGTGAGCACCTCAGGACAACTTCCTAAGAATACAGATCCCCAGGAGCCACAAATAGATTTTTTAATTTAGTAGATGTAGGCTGGAGCCCAGGAGTCCACTTTTTAAATAAGCTCCCAAAGTGGTTCTGATGCAGAGGCAATGTGGGCCACATTTTGGGGAAAACCACTCAGGCCGGATATTCCCCATTTCTCTATCTAGATCTGTTCTCTACTTTTTACTCATTCTGCTCTGCACTCAGGGAAGCTGCCTTCTGTGGCTTGTACCATCTGGGCTCCTTTGGTCCCTGGCTTCCATCTGGGTCCAACCAGTAGGAGTCAACAGCAGGAGAGAGATGGGAGGAGAGAGGGTGGGCTTTGATTCCCCCAGCTCCCCTGCCAGGCTGTGGTTTGGCAGTGGCTGCCTCCATAGCTCCTGTTGGGCAGCCCTTCTCTGCTGGCTGTAGCTTTCGCCATATTCTTCACCAGTTCCCTTCCTTTGCCCCTTCAGGCCAAGGGGCAACAGCTTCCCACAGCAGCTAGTCTCTGGGCACTCCATCATCTTTATTTCTCTTATCCCTACCCAGACCTCTAAATCATTTGTTCATTACATGCTCTCCAATTACCTCTTTGAGTGTGCCTTCTGCTTCCTGCCAAGACAAGTAAACAAAAACATTGACTGGAAAGAGTCAGGAATTCTGGGCTCAGTTCAGTGCAGTTCAATTCAATTCTGCAAACATTGATGGAGCGAGGTCCTCTGAGTCTGGCTCTGTGCTAGGAACTGGGGATCCAGAAAGTGACCCAGGCACAGTGTGGCCCTGCAGGGAGTTCACGGCTTAATGGGAGCGAGAGCCCGAGAATGCAGCGTGATGATGGAGTAATTCCAGGTAACACTGAAAGTACCGGAAGGACCACTATGCCTGCAGTGGCGGGCAACAGACGCTTCCCAGAGGATATGACAGGTAGAATTTGAGGGGGCAGAGAAAGAACGAGAGAGAACAATTTAGGCAGAGGCAGAATCATGGAGATGTGAATGGTAATGCCTGGTGTGGGTACCGAGAAGGTAGACTAGAGGGCAGGATCTTCTAGCTCACTCTGCTGGCAGAGGGATGCAGCAGAGCCTAGATTTGTATGACATTCGCCTGGGACAGGTGCTAGTCAGGGTGCCCCCATCTCCAAGTGATCTGTGGGCTTCCACCCTTTCCCAACTGTATTGATTCAGGCTCCTTTCCTTCTAAAGCCGGTCTCATTCACCAGCCTACCAAGACCCCCCCCCCCCCCCCGCCTCCCTCAGAGGAGTATCTGGGAGAAAAGAGGGAGACTGGGTAGAGTGGGTCTGGGGTCCAGAAGGAAATCTCCGGCTGGTATGTGAAAAAGACCTCCCACTTGGGACTCCTGATTCTACAAACGCTCTCCATTGACTTTAAAGAAAGATGAGTCTGGCAAACTCTTGTTCATCCTTCAAAAGCCAACTGAGATTTCACCTCCTCCAGGAAGACTTCCTGGAACTCCCTAACTAGTGCTCCTTCTCTTGTAGTCGTCATAATCTTTGGTAATTTGTATGATCACCAGCCTGTCTACTCCACTGGACTACCAGATCCTTAAACAATGACTTTGACCTATTTGTCTCATTCTCTCCAGTACCCAGCACGAGGCCTAGGGCATAGTAGGGCATCAGAAAATAGTTATTGAACTAAAGGAATTCTTGCTGCATTGGAAGACGTAGTAATAATAGTGATATTATCAGCCTTATTGGAGGAATGAGGAAACTGTGGCTCAGGGCAGTGAGGGACTTGCTCATAACCACACAGCCTATAAATGACAGGGCAGAACTGGGACTCGAAACCCAACAAACCTGTTGATTCCAAGGGCTGGAGAATACATGGCTGGACACCCCACCCACAGAGTCACAGGGTGGGGTGGCTGACCATTGCTGATCAGTCAGGAGATTGAGAAGAAGAGCACACATTGATGGAGCAATTACTCTTTGCCAGGAATTGTTCAGAGCATTTCATTTGCATTAACTCACATAACCTTGTGAGGTTATGTATATAGTCATCACCTGATTTGACAGATTCAGTCCAGAGACTCCAAGTCGTTCAGAAATGCCTCCAGGGTCATTTGGAGACCAAGAAGAAGAGGCAGAGCTTGCATTCAAATCCAGACGTATGAACCAAAGCCCAAACTCTGAACTATTGCACTTGCCCAAAGGAACATGACACCAACCTCAGATTTAGGAAGAAAGAGAAAGCACGACTCGACGTTAATATGTAAGAAATTTATAAAGAGAAATATGCCTCTACATGGCAAAAACAAACAAATAAGTGTGTTTTTTTTTCCTTTTTTAAAAGGATAATGTTTCTAGAACTACTCTAAATTATACAAATTGACAGTTGTGGAAAATTTAGAGCATTACGGAGTAAATTGCACGGGCCTGGCGGAATGTGCTCGTTCTCCTGCTGAGCAGCTGTGTGATCCTGGACACATCTCTTCCCTTCTCTGGCCTTCATTTATTTCTTCCTCTTCCAGAGCTTTCATGACAGAGCTTTCATGGATTGGAGAAGTACTGGGCCGTTTGCATCAAGCACAATCTTTTAGCGCCCTCTACTGTCCAGTTGCAGCACTGTCAGTGGTGTAGTTAGATTGAAAGGAGAGACTGCCATTATGCCTGCAAGGAGTGGTGAGCCACCAAGGGCACCCCCGGGAAAAGTCCGTGACATGAAGCAAAAACCAGTCCCGTACCAGCCCATCCATGACTTAGAAGGTCTGTTGATGCTGCCCACACAATTTCAATTGTTTTCTGAAGTACTTGCTCCCGAGTGCATGTGTCCCCACACTCTCACTTGCATACAGTACTACCTCTATTATTACAACTATCACATTGGACGGCAATTACCTACCGTGTCTGTCTTTTCAAGCGTACGGCCTGGTGTTACTCACATGTACATTCTCTCCCTGCCCCCAGTAGAGTGTATGACACCCAGGACTTCAATTCAAGTTTACTGAATAGGTGATGAACGGAGAGAAGAATGAATGAACCAACAAAAGAGAGAGAGAGCCTCCCTGGAGAAAGGCTGGGGTGGAGAGGAGCAGTGAGTTTGGAACTAGTGAACCTCAGGTTCAGCAAGGTTCCCAGATGATCTCACATTGCACTGGCATCTTTTCAAAGTTGGAGTGGGGAAGAGGTTTCGTGAAGGGGGCAAATGGAGGGCTTTTGGGTCTTTTGGGGTGCTGTTTAATGTGTTGGTTACTGTATGGGGGTTCATCTCGTGAAAATGCATTGAGCTGTGCACTTATGTGCACTTATGATTTGTGCATCTTTCTGTTGTGCTTTGATAAAAAGCTTACGTAAATCTGATTTGCGAGGGGTGGTAGTAGATATGTCTCCTTATGCCTTCCTTGATCCAGAAGTAGAGGCAGGTGCCAGGTTGTTGAGTTTCTCTGAATGAGCCATCTCTGTTTGCTGCCTCAGACTCTAGCTTCTGATCACCCAACTCTACCGAAATCAATCTCCAGGGGTCAGACCTATTGGACTTTTCCAGTTTTTGACACTCACCCACTTTCCCTTTCTTGAAATACTCCTGCCCCTTGGCTTCCAGAATTCAATGTTTTTGCTGTCTTTGGCGTCAGCTCCATCTCCTTTGCAGGACCCTCTCTTTCAAGAACCATTCCTTGAAGTTCCTGAGTGTTCTGGGCTAGGCCTGTCCTGTTTCTAACTCTGCAAATTCTCCCTGGATGATCTCATCCCCTCTTATGGCCAACCCGGTGCTGATGACTCACAGATAAATAACTTAAGCCCATACTTCTCTCCTGGGCTCTGGACCACTTAGCCAACTGCTTCTTTGAGACTCCGCTTGAACATCTCAGTGGCAACTCCATTCAACATGCCCCAGGGTGGAATTCACTTTCTCTCTGCACCCCTATCCAAACACATATTCCTCCTTATGTGTTCCTTATTTCAGTAAGTGGCCCCACCATCTACCTGGGCTTGGGCTTAATTCCCTGTGCTAGGCTATATTATTGTTTCACAAATGCTCTCCCTTCCCTTTCTGTCTGGGAGCAGAGTACACTTCTGCACTCCACTGATTTGGGCTTATTCATGGGTCTTGCTTTGAATGAAAGAATGACTGTGGCCGTCCCAATAGAGGCTCTAGTGGCATTGTGCTCGGAGGCATTTGTGTTTCTGCTTCCCACGGTACTCCTGCCATCCATTGTGAGAAGAGCACGCCACAGACAGCTGTTGCTCCTTCAGCCCAGGTCCCTGAACGGGAGGGATGTGGGTCAGACCTGAACTTGACCTGTAGCCTGGAGCTGAGCAAAGCAGAGCTAGGTTGAGCCTCGCTGACCCATAGATCCATGGGTAAGAAATAAATGTTCATTATTGTAAGCCACTAAGATTCATGTACTTTTTTTAATCTCCTCACCCCCCACCCCCCACCCCCCGTTGAAGCAAGCCTTTTCAATTCTACCGCCTACATCTGCCTTGATACACCCAAGACTTCCATATCCCACTGCTGCAGGCCTAGCCCAGGATTTTATCATCTCTTGCTTGGGCTCTTGCAAATCTTTTTTATGGTGTCCTCACATTCGATCTTGTCCCTTCTAGTCTAATCTCCATACTGAAGCATCATAGAAACAACCTTCATGAAATCCAGGTCTGTTCCAATCCTTCTTTAGGCACCCAAGGGCCTGCTGTCACCCTTAGATAAACAGCCAAGTCCATGGCACTCAAGGCCCATAACCCTCTGTACCCTGTGGCATCTCCTGCTCCCCTTGCAGCACTTTTTGATCCTTTCCATGCTCTGTCTACACGGTCCTCTTTCAGCATCTTGAAAGTCCCATACTCTCTCTTGCCCTGGGCCTTTGCTGTGCCTTCTCCTCTGCCTGGAACACAATCCCACTTCCTTTGTCCAAAGTCACCTGAATCACACCTGTCATCCTTCTGCGGTCAATTGAGTAATGACATCCTTTAAAAAGTCCCTCCTGATGCCCATTGGTCTAGGTGAGGTCCATTTTGTTTTGGTTCCCATGGCACCTTGAGCTTTTCCTACCAAAAACGCTTATCCAACTATTTCCCAGCTCTAATTCACTTCTCTTTCCCAGTAGACTTGATCTCCCACACAAGCAGGGACTACTATGTATGTTGTTGATTCTCACATTCCTGGTGTTTAAAAAGGAACCTGGGCTCATCCTCAGGAGCTCTAATGTTGTTTGTTGAATAAACATTATGTGAAAATAGTAGAAATGAGCCAAAGAAGTCCAAGATGGAAATGAGAACCATAGAAGGGACTCAGTGTCTAACATCATCCTTTCATTGTACAGATGGGGAAATCGAGGCTCAGAGAGGGCTTGACTAGACCAAAGTCCTCGAGGCTGTCAGGGACTGAGCTGGAATTTGAGGGTTTCGATGGGGACAGTCTGGGTTTTGTTTGCTGTCTGATTTGTCTAAGAAACAAAGGCTTCTTAGAGTCTTAGGATGAGGAACATTAGGATCGCCTGAGAGGCTGGTAGACTCTTAGGCCCTGCCCTAAGCCCACTGAATCAGAATCTTTACTTAACAAGATTTCCAGGTGTTTTGTAGACACAATAAAATCTGAGAAGCATTAGTTTCACAGACCAGGGCTACAGGGTGCCTGGCTTAAAAGTCATTCCAATTCATGCAAGAGAGTCAGCTGGTAAAGTGGAAAAGAAAACCTAGCCAAAATATTGTGGCATTCAGTGCAGGATGTAGATGAAAGCTCCTTTCAAAGCTTCAGATAGTTTGGAAGTCCAAAGCCTGGCCTGATGGAGGGCAATGCTTCACGTTCAGGTGAGCTGAATGAAGAGGTCTTGAATAAGGCCTCCCAGAAGCACAGCTCATCAGCAAGCCTGGTGATGCAAATTTCCAACTTGCATAGCTATTAAATTATATTTTTACAAACATATTTACTTATACAAACAATTCCACCATGCCACCTGAGGTGGTGGTGAAAGTGGTATATTCACACCCTGCTGGTGACATTGTCAGCTGGTATAGCCTGTTTGGTAAACACTATAATGAGTAGCAATAACTATAACATTTTTTTACCTCCTTGGACCAAGTAATGCCATTCAGGGGGTATTAAAATAATGCGAAGGAGCTAAGTCAACAGAAGTGAGAAAGCTATATGCATGAAGATGTTTACTACAGCCAACAGTGAAAAATACTAAATAACAAGGGAATGGCTGAGCACATAGTGATATGGTATTTCACGAAGGCCATTTAAAATTAATTATAACCAGTATATCTCACTTCACCTGCTTGGGGTCCACTGGTGGGTAAGACATGGTCCCTGGGTTTTCAGTTCTGACTCTAATATTTACGGTGTGACTCTGGGCAAGTAAATGTAAACATATTTTAGCAACTCTTAGTTTGGTTAATTCTACTTCCTTGTGAATTAATTCTCTTTCTTGGCACTGGTACTCCTCTTCTTCAGTATTGGCTTTCGTCAAATATTTGGCAATTCTTGGGTGCCTTCTCTCCTTTGACTGTAGAAATGTCTGGTAAGCTTATGATAGTGGTAGGAATGGTCCAAATCACTGCCTCTCATCATCGTTGAGGAGATACCCTGGCCTCCAGTAGGGAGATTCCTCATCCCCCACTCCATGAGTTTTCTAGAAATCTGGAGCCTCGGAATCTACACTCAGTACTTCCACTTAAGAGAGATGCTGCTGTCTGTCTCTCATGAGGTCAAGGACAGGGAAGGGCCGACAGGTCTAGCTGCTCCTCAAAGTGGTTCTTAAATCATGGCTTTCAAAGCAGCAGCAGCAGCATCACCTGGAAACTTGTTAGAAATGCAAATTCTCAGGCCGCACCCCAGCTCCACTGAATCAGAAACTCTGGGGTGGGGTGCAGCCATCTATGCTTGAGTTCACTCCCCAGGTGATACCATTGCTCACTCCTATAGAGTACCCCAGTTGTCTCCTGGACAATCACTTTTTGTCTTCTTTGACCCTTCTTTGACAGCAGAAATTCTTGCAGGTACAGGCATACCTAATTTTATTGAACTCCACAGGTGTTGCGTCTTTTCACAAGTGGAAGGCAAGTGAAAGATCAGGATAGGACTCACTTTACTGAGATGCTTGCTTCATCGCCATGGTCTGGAACTGAACCCGCGATATCACCAAGGTACGCCTGTGACTCGCTCTACTGCGCTGGTCTGCAACTGAACCCATATGATTTCCAAGGTATGCTGGGTTTCAAGCTGAAGTTTCTTTCTTCCTGTTTCTCCATCCATCTGATTCCAACTGCTTTCTATCATTCAGAAATTCCCCACATTTTCTAGTGGGTTGGTAGCACCCATTCTTGCTTTCCACTGTTCTAGTGCATTTTTATTTTCAGTTTTGATTGTGGTAAAATACGTAGAACATAAAATTTACCATTTTAACATTTTTAAGTGTATAGCTCAGTACATGTTAAGTACATTCACATTGTTGTGCAACCATCACCACCATCCATCTCCAGAACTATTTTCATCTTGCAAAACTGAAACTCTATACCCATTAAACAACTCCCTAGCTAATGAATTTTTTAAGCATAGTTTTTCTGTCATTAAATGGAATTTTGGGTTGAAATTGAGGTCAACAGATGCATGGGCTCTGTATGCCATCTTTTTTAAAAAAAATGTGGTTAAATAAACATAATGAAATGTATCATTTTAACCATTTTTAGGTATATAGGCTTTAAATACATTCACATTTGTTGTGAATGTGCGACAATCACCATTACCCTTGTGCAGAACTTTTTCACATTCTCAAACTCAAACTTTGTACCCAGTAAACACCAACTTCCCATTCCTCCCCCACCCCCACTGTGGGGACAGAGCCAGGAGTGCAGTTTCCAGGCTCTCGGCCTCACGTGGAAAGGGGCTGGCTCAGGTAGTAAATGGCCATCAACTGTGATTGGATGGCCATCAGCTGTGGCTAGTTGGCCGTCCGCTGTAACCAGTGAGCCATTGGCCACTAATATAACTGCTGTGGCTACGCTAGCAGTAAATGGGGGCTAGCAAGATGATGGTGGCTGGGAAGCGCGGATTGCTGTTAGGACGGCGGGTTGCAGATTGTGTGGCTCCTGCTTCCTGTGTCTCTGGCCCAGCCGCCAGTGAGACTATAGTGGTGTGACTCCCCTATCTATGGCTCCGTGGGTGTTCCTTTTTGGCCTCACCATATCCTGCGTTCTTATGTGGGGAGCGGGAGCAGAGACCTCGCAGGCCGCCCCGCACGACACCCATCCCAGCCCCTGGCAACCATCAGTCTACTTCCTGTCTCTATGAATTTGACTAAGTACCTCATATGAGTGGAATTATACAGCATTTGTCCTTTTGTGACTGGCTTATTTCACTTAGCATAATGTCTTCAAGATTCATCCATGTTGTAGCAGGTGTCAGAATTTCCTTCCTTTTTAAGGCTGAATAATGTTCTATTGTATGTGTATAACACATTTTGTTTACCCATCCATCCTTCAAGGGACACTTGCGTTGCTTCCGTTTTTTGGATATTGTGAATAATCCAGCTATGAATGTGGGCGTGGAAATATTTCTTCATGTTCCTGCTTTTAATTCTTTCTGGTACGTAGACAGGAGTGGAGTTACTGGACCATATGGTAATTCTATTTTTAGTTTTTTTGAGGAACTGCCATACTGTTTTCTGTAGCGGCTGCACAATTTTATATTCCCAGGAGTGCACAAGGGTTCCAATCTCTCCACATCCTTGCCAACACTTGTTTTTTTCTGTTTTTTCTTTTTGCTTTTGTTTTTTTGATGATAGCCATCCTAACAGCTGTGAAGTATTACCCTATTGTGGCTTTGATTTTCATTTCCCTGATGTTTAGTGATGTTGAGCTTTTTTTTCACGGGCTTATTGGATATTTGTATATCTCTGGAGAAATATCTATTCTAGTACTTTGCTCATTTTTAAATTGTGTTATTTTTTCATTAAGTTTTATTAGTTCTTTATATATTCTAGATATTAATGCCTTATCAGATACATAGTCTGCAAATGTTTCTTCCCATTCTATTGGTTGCCTTTTCACTCTGTTAATGGTATTCTTTGATGCACAAAATTTTTCATTTTGACGAAGTCCAGTTTGTCTCTTTTTTTCTTTGGTTGCTTGTGCCTTTGGTGTCTTATCCAAGTAAATCAATGCCAAATCCTATGTCATGAAGCCTAATGTTTTCTTTTCTGTATGCCATCTTGATCTAGCCTCTAATAGCAGTTTCCAATTATCTGCTAGTTAAACATAAATATCTAGCTTTTTCCCACCCCACTCTGCTGCAATCATTAGCATAAATGTTTAAAACCTGGCAATTTTGCTATCAATTCAAAGTGTAGATACAGTTGTTTTCTGAGGAAAGGCTAAGACTACCTGAGGTAAGGGCAGAAATGCCACTGACCTTGATCTTAACCTGGATCACATGCAAAGACACCTGGGAATAGTACAGTAGGCTAAATTTTTGGAATCAAGCCAACCTCACTCACAGTCTTGGCTTACAGCCTGCCTCTGCCACTGCTAGCTGGGTGATTTTGGGCAAGTTCCACCTCTTCGAGCTTCAGTTTCTATTTTATTATTTTATTTTTAAAATGTGGATAATAACACCTACCTTCAGGTGCAGTTGTGAGAATGGCAGATAATGTATATAAATGTCTGGCTCTTGAAAGCTGGGAGTTCTAATTATTAATTACACTGTGTTAGACTTGGTTGTCACTCAGTCCATCTCCTCTAGCCCGTGAGCATCTCCCAAGGTCAGGCGGGCACATCTTCATCTCTGGATCCCAATACTTGATCCCAAACCTGGTCAATGGGTGGACCTCAGTAGGTGTTTGTTGAGTGAATGATTTGGGAGGTGAAAAGCATTCCCTTGCAGCTGCCTGAAAGCCACATACATCACTGTCATGGCACACAGGTTTGAGGTTGTGAGCCTGAGAACTCAAGGGAAATACATTCTTGCTGTTTGAATGTATTTCTTTCCACATTATGGATGCCAAATGATGCCCATCTTTTCCTCACTCCTCTTCACTGCTGCAGTTATCTACGTACTTTCCAAATGAAACTGACCCTGCATCCATCGAAGATGGAATTTTGGAAGGGATTTTGGTGGAGGTGAAAGCCAGGTGCCCACATGCTCTGGAAATCCTGAGTCCGGGAAACTCCTCAGTCCTGGGATTTCCTTCAGAACAGTTGGTCAGTCTAGAAGGACAAGGGGAAGCTGACGGGCAGATACTCTGCCTACAAGGTAGAGAGATCTTTTGAATCCCCTCTAAAGTTTGGTTTGATGGGTCTGGTATGGTTCCAATCGGTTATATTGAGTTTAGTACTTAGGTGAATATGGAGCAGATCGGATTTTCATTCCGGTTTCATTCACATTTTTATTCCCAGTACAAAGTAATTCCATTGTCTATTTTTAAAAAGTTCCAGCATGCAACATTTCTTCTAAAGGGACCAAAGTTTGACTGAGAAAATAAATGTATTAATTTTGGATCATAGCTCCTTTTCTAAATCTATTTTTGGACTGCAATTTGTTCTCATCAAAACCATGCTTTTTTCCTTGATAAAGTATTTGTTCAAAGACACATCTTCATGAGTCATCTTCAGAGAAAGAGGAAGCAGGTTCATTTTTCTTTAAAAGTTCTGTTGGATGTCAAAGCTCGTAGGAGGTGCAAAACTATGGGCTTAAACCATTTTAAAACTTGATTTTAAACGAGTTGTGGCTAATACTTCCCACCCCAGTTATTATTTCTTTGTTCAAATTTAGGGGAGGATGATTACAGATTACTTAACCAAACCTGGTCAAGCAGACATTTTACATCCTGGTACATTCTTATGCCCTTTCACTGGGCCAGCAGACTCCCCATGTTCAGTGTCCATGGTTCCGGACCCTCCCCACTATGTTCAGTCCTCCACTCAACATGTGCAGGCTAAAACAGAGCTCTGAATAGCCATTCTCCTGTTTAAACGTCCTCACTAGTGATCCCACTTCTCCCAGGATTTAGTCCAAAAAGACATTCCAGGCTTGAATGAGCTGATACTCCATTGATCCCTGAGCTGCTTGCTTCCTGGGTCTCTCCCAGCCTCCTCAGGTCCCTCTACTTGTTCATCTAACACCAAATTAACCATTTGAAACTAAACAATTCAGTGGCATTTAGACATTTACGATGCTGTGCAACCATCACTACTATGTAGTTGCAGAACACTTGCATCACCCCAAAAGAAAACCCTGTACACATTAAGCAGTCACTCCCCATTGGTCTCCCCCCAACCCCTGGCGACCACCAGTCTGCTTTCTGACTCTATGGATTTCTCTATTCTGGATATTTCATATACTCAGAATCATTGCATGGAATATTATGTGGAATCGTATAACATGTGACCTTCTTTTATGCAATGCAATATTTTTGACTTTCATCTGCAGGGTGGCAGTATTAGAAATTCCTGTTTTTTGTTTTTTTTAATGTCTGAATAATATTTCATTGTGTGGCGATCCCACAACTTATACATTCATCTGTGTATGGCCATATGGCTATTGAGAATAGTGCGTGCGTGTACATGTGTTTGTTTGAGTCCCTGTTTTCACTTCTTTTGAGTGTATACGTAGGAATGGAATTGCTTGGTCATGTGGTAAGTCTGTTTAACATTTTGAGGAACTGCCAGACTGTTTTCCTCCCCTTTCTCTTGGGTTTCAATAATACAGTATATTCAAGGGAATTTCTGTCTTAGTTCAATTATAAGATGCCTGTCAGTAAAACAGGCTGTCTACATAGCTGAGGGCAGGAATTGTGCATGGCTGCACGGAGGTCTCAACAAATGTTCATGGAATGGGATTGAGTATATAGGGGTTGTATAAAGTTTTATCCTGGAGGCAAAGGTGGTGTATTGTGGTAAGGCTTTGAATACGAGTGTTGAGCTCAGTGGTGATAGGGGGTGGGTGAGGTAGATATACTACCAGCTCCTTGGGACAAAGGGAAAAGAAGATCAGTAAGGTAGGACTAGTTATCCACAGATAACTTCTATTGCTGGTCTGCCTTTAACAAACTCATTATAATCCTCTGGGAAGTTAAATTCCTCTCTCTGTCAAGTGAAAAGGTTGAATAATTTAATAATATTTTATTATTTTTTTGTTGTTGTTAGCTTTAAGCAATGGAAACTTTTTAAAAATATGAACTCACAGGTGAAAGCCATTGTGGCTGGAATATGCATGTGAGGGGAGAGGGTGGAAGGCAAGGGCAGGAGGCAGGGCAGGTCACCGACCAGAATGCAGGGCACCCTCTGTCCCTGCAGCCCCAAGGACCTTGGCAGGACCCCAAGATCCCAGCACATTCTCAGCTCCCCTCAGTGGCTCTGAGAGACTGTTGCTCTGCAATGATTAAGAAAGCTTAATGTACACGAGTATGTAATCTGCAAAGTATTTTTTCCAAGCAGTAGAGGGGAGCTTAAGGATTTAGAGAGCAACTTAAACAAAAAAAGAACAGAAGGTCCTTATGAAAAATTATAATGACCAGTACTCTTGCTTAAAAAGGGAATCTCCAATCTCTTTCGCACCCCTTCCTACTTAAAAAGAAAAGATGTCGCAGGTTGACTTCAAAAACAGAATTGTCAAGCATTTTTACTTTTCTAACTGAATGGGTTCCTGCATCATGACAGCATTTCCTCTAAAAATGTCCTGCTCTGTACCAGTGCTGAATGTGTCACTGGGCAGTCCTAGCCTTGTCCTTACACTCTGGGTTCCAATCTCTCTCCCCCCACCTCTGGTAAAATGTCTAAGAAGCATGACGTTGACACTCCACTCTCATGTTGTCTTTTCTCTCTAGTTCTTTGCTCTTGAGTTAGCCTGCAAAGTTTGGGGTCAGCGGAGTCTCCGAGACCACTTCCTGACACGTCTATCACATTGGCAGGCCATAACCTGTCTCTCCACAATGATCATTGATGACACTCATTTTACTTGGGTCTTGTTCACTTTATTTGTGCTGAAGTTCATTTGTAGGTGACACTTCTGAAAATATACTGCCTGAGCCTCGAAATCACTTCTATTAATATTTATTCATGTTGAGGCTCAGACGTTATTCAGGCATTGAGACTAAAGATGGTTTACACAGATGTCTGAATTAACCAAAAAAAAAAAACCAAAAAAAAAAAACCCACGTTGTTTTTATCATTAACATTCCTAGTTGCCATCAGAGAAGCACAGTTTAAGCGATGTAACCACAAACATTATCCACATTCCACTGTTAACCCTCTCATTCTTTTTGGAGAGGCTCTTCTTGAAATACTAGAACTTCCTTAAAAACAGTTTCTAAACAATGATTGCCTCCTTTGGTGGGAGAGCCCTAGTATAAAAATAAAAAGGAAGTCCAGTTTTAATATCCCTCTGATTTTACTTGCTTAATATTTGCTTTCACCCCCAAATGGGCATAAATATATACACGCCCATATTTTCACCGTTTTGTAAATATTTTTTTAAAGGAAACTTACAGTTTTCTGACGGATGTCCGCACGCAGATAATCCTTCTTGCTCCACCATGATGCTCCTGGACTAATGGAGAATTGAATGCCGTAATCCTCTAAAACGATTTAGAAAAGCTCAAGTCTGTCTTGTAAAGCCCAGAAATTGTCTCAGAAATCTTGCCTCGGTTGGCTTTCAAAGTATAATGCAACATGATTATTTTCCTCTGGGGAAACCTGTGAGACAGGTCTTTGAGCTCCATTTAATGTGTCAGAGTTTTAATTGATTCTTTGCCATGTCTATCCACCCCATAATAGCAATGCTATGCATAGGACGTGTTTTACAGGAATAGTCACCCAGAGCTTAATTTGTTGTTGCACAGCAGACAGACGATTTCACAATGAAAATGAATGTTTTGTACCCTGATAATTTCTTCCTGATGAAGTGTGCTCTGCTGATACTGACAGTGCAATCCTTGATAGACTTCAATTAGCATTGATGTGGTTTTAGGGAAAACTGGGTCGCTGTTCTTTGCCAGTTCTAGAAGAACACTTTGGTTGAGAAGAGAGGTACCACAGAACTCTGATCCTTGAGTTCATCTACTTTTTTTCCTTCTTGAATCACAGGACAGGGGTGATCTACATGCTCTTATTAGAATCCCATATAAAGTACCTTCACATATGTTATCTCATTTGGTCCTCATGATAACTTTGTGAGGAGGGCAGGACAGGTATCATTATGCCCATTTTACAGGTAAGAAAATTGAGTCCCAAAGATCCTTGCAACCTACCCAAGAAACCACAGATAGTAAGTGACCAAATGAGGACTAGAAAGCAGATACTCTTTTTAGTAATTACCGTCTTTCTTAGAGAGCAGACAAGCTGCTCTACCCAGAGCTTCCTGCAGTACAATTAGTTCATTGATTCATTCAATCAACAAATATTTGTAGTGAGTATGAATTTTGGGGATCAAAATTCAGATCTGCCAAGCAAACGTAGCTTTATTTTTCTAGAACTTCAATTAAATTCTCTCTTGGGCCCTCATTTTTCCTCCTGGTGGCAGAAACGTGTCTGTCTGAGCTTGTGTTCAGGTCAAAGTCACCAGGGAAAAAGGGGAAAACCTGGAAAGCTTATCCCTGGAGAGCTTCTCCCCTTCTCTCTCTGTCTGCTTCTGTGTATTTTTCAGAGTCCTCAGGTAGTTGCTTTTTTATGTCTTCTACATAGTTTTTAGTTGTAATTAGAGATTAGAGAGAGGTAGGCTGTAGGGGACTTTATCCATCTTGTTGAGCACTAGAAGTTCTTCTAATTCTTTTTCAGTTTCATCTTCTTGCTTTTATATCTTTGATCTTTCTGGAATTAATTTTGAAGTAACGAGTAATAATAATAATTTATATAATAATATAATATTAATATTGTATTATTGTTATTATTATTATTATTACTACTACTACTACAGGATATCTTTGGTGGGAGAATAAATCAGGAACCTTAGTGGGAAGGCCAGGGGATTTATAGTTAGATCAGTCTGGGTTCAAATGACTCCACCACTTACAAGTTTGTGACCTTGGACATAACCTCCCTAATCTCAGTTTCCTTATTGAGATACTGGGGATATGATAGTATCTGCCTCATGAGTTGCTATGGGTATTAGATGAGATAATGCTAGTATTTTGCACAGTGTCTGGCACCTAGTAGGAACTTAATAAATGGCAGTTATTGTGGCTTTGATGATGACGATAATTATTGTTCTTATATAAGTAATGACACAAAGTCATCATGCTTGAGAGCACTGAAGGTTTGGGAAGAGGTTACTTAACCGCAGTGCAGTGCGTACTTCAAACCACCCAGAATGTGTGTGAGGTCTGATCAGTGAGATAGATTTGAGTTTGTAGACTCAGGAAATATGACTGGGAAATGGAGAATGTTGTAGGTAACACCATTCACACCTCCCTCAGTGAATATTCGTAGATAAGGAAGGTGAAGAACCCTACAGTTTGTAAGAGTCTTTTTCAAAATAGGATCAGAATCATCTGACACCCTTGTTATGATGCAGATTCTTGGGCCCCACTTCTGACCTATGAACTCAGAGCTGTGGGCGGGGCCAGGGAGTCTGCATTTAGCAGGCTTCCCAGGTAATTCTTTGGTGCGCCAAAATTTGAGAAACATTTCCTTAGAAAGAAAAGGAAGAAGGTGTGTGTAGGCTTGGAAGAGATTAGAGGAAAGGAAAGCAGGAGACAAAACAGGAGAAGAAAAAGAGGAGAAGAGGGCCGCTATTATCAATTAGAGTATTAACATCTTCCTTTTCTAAATCTTCTCTGGCCCACTGTTAATATCATGACACAATACAACTTGGATCCCCGTTCTTACAGATCGCTCAAAAACTCCATCGAGTCAGTCAAAAGTTTTTGAGTCTGGTTGGGGACCAGCACCGTGGGGAAGGAGAGAGGAACGAAACGAGGTCATCACCCAGCATTGGAGGAAGATACACACACACTCACATCCCACAGACAACCACAATGTGGTATTGAAGGTGCTGTGACGCAGATATGCATTGGGTGTAAATGGAAGGCTGAAGCAGGGACCCTAAACTCAGACTGGGGAGATCAAGAAATGGCTTCTGAAAAGAGAGGGGCCCAGATGAGTCTTATGGAGAGTAAACATTCATGAGGAAGAGGGGGAAAGAATTAGCAGGGAAAGGGGAGAGTGGGACCTACCGCCCCACAGAGATAAATGGCAGGGTGTTTCCAGGGGTAGGCTGGCTCACTGTTGCTGAAGTGGGCAGTGAGAGGTGGGGAGGCTGTTTCATTAGAATACTGGTCGGTAGTCAATATTCCACAGGAGTCGCCGTACCATGGAAGACCCTGTGGGCTGTGTCAAGGAGCTTGATCAAGGAGGAACCCTCCCGTGAACCTAGAGGGTCTTGTGCTAAGTGAAATACGTCAGAGAAAGACAAATACTGTATGATCTTATATGTAAAATGTAAAGAACAGAGTGAACGAACAAACAAAATAGAAACTGACTCATAGACACAGAGAACCAACTGAGGATTGCCAGATGGGAGAGGGGTTGTGGGGCAGGGTGAAAAAGATGAAGGGATTAAGAAGTACAAATTGGTAGTTATAAAATAGTCACAGGGATGTAAAGTACAGCATAGGGAATATACTCAATAATATTGTAATAACTGTATAGTGCTGAGTGGGTGTTAGACTAATTGGGGGATCACATCATAAATTAAATGTCTAACCACTACACTGGACACCTGAAACTAATATAAAATAATATTTAACATCAACTGTAATTAAAAAAACAAAAATTAATAAAAAAATAAAAAAAAAAAAGAGAAAGGACCATCCAAGAGTGAAATCAAAGGGTGACTTAGTAAGATTATCATTTGGGATTTTAAATATATTTTTTAATGGAAATTGCGTTACTGATTTTTCTAATTATAAAGATAATGCATGCCAATTGTGAAAGTGAAAATGATAATTCAGCAAGACATAAAAAAGAAAGTCAAAGTCACCTGGGATTCCAACACCTAGAAAAAATCTGCAATTAATATATTTGTGTTCGTCCTTCCAAACTTTCCACTAGGTTTGTGTATGTCCACCCACATGTACATACACACAACATGTTTTTAAGTGAAGTAATTTCACACATGCTGTGAAATGCCTTCATTTCATCCTTTTTCATTTGGTAATATTTAGTGGACATCTATCTCTGTCAATAAATATAGATTTATACCTTAATCACAATTTCTAATGCTTTGTTGCCCACTTCTGACCTCCTTCTCATTCCCTCGCTAGGCTCTGGTCCTCTTTCCATTGGCCTCACTCGGAGGCTCAGCACCCAAGTCTGTCAACAGCTGGAGCTGCTTTGTTGTGGGACCTTGATTCTAGTAGCCCTTCTCAGATCGTTAATTTTATGTGTGAACGCAACTGGGCCATGGGGTGCCCAGATACATGGTTAAACATTAATCTGGATTTGTCTGTGAGGGTATTTTGAATGAGCTTAACATTTGAACTGGTAAACTGAGAAAAGCAGGTTGCCCTCCCCAGTGAGAATAGACCTCATTCAATCCTCGGGAGGTCTTAATAGAACAAAAAGGTGGAGTAAAGGAGAATTCATTCCTTTGCTTGTCTTTGAGCTGGGACATTGATCTTTTGCCTTTGGACTCAGACTTGAACTGGAACTTACGCCTTGGGTTCTCCTGGTTTTCAGGCATTCAGATTTAGACTGGAATATATATGTATATATATATGTATATGTATATGTATATGTATATGTATATGTATATGTATATGTGTATATATGTATATATGTATATATATGTATATATATGTATATATATGTATATATGTATGTATATATATATGTTTATATTCTGTTTCTCTAGAGAATCCTAATGCAGCTTCCTGCCTTGTTCCTTTGTGTCTTCCTGGTCTACTACCCCTTCTGTGGCCAAGTTCCTTGCTTTGTCCCCTCAGTCATAGCAACTTGGTTTTCAGTAATACTCTTCCTGTCCTATTACTCACCTGTGCAATGTTTCCGTGGCTCCCTGTGGCCTTCAGGATGAAGTCCCAGGTTTCCTAGGCTGGCCCAGGGAGCTTTCTCGTCAACCTCTCCCACCTCCGTCCCCATCAGCTACAGCTACCCCTCCCTACCTCTCATCCCTGATTTATGGCATAGCAACACAGCCTGTTTATATTTCCTGCTTCTTATTCCCCTGCTGTTGATCACGCTGTTTTTGCTGCCTGGAATGCCCTCACCCTCCAAATGTATCTGGTTCACCTGACTAACTCTGATTCGTCATTTAAGACTCCAGTCAGTCATTACCTTTTCCAGAATTGTCCCTGGCACCACTTAGCCTGGATTAGCTGCCCCTCCAGTTGCTCCAAGAATACTCAGTGTTTCCTTCTGTTGTTTCTCTTTTATCAGGTTGTATTAGAATTATCCAGTGTGTGTCTATCTTTCTCATTGGATTGTTAGCTCCTTAACTTATTAAACTTTGTGTTCCTAGACCCTAAAATGTAATTGATACTAAATATGTTTTTTGAATGAACAAACCCAAATCTTTGTAGTGGGGGCTCTTCTTTACCAGCCATCTTAGTCTTTTCACATCACCTACCCTGGTGGCTCAGATCTCTGCCCTGTGGTTTCCACTTGGATCTCTGCTGGTCGCCTCTTTCTGCTACTTAGATAGGTCCAGTTGGACCTTGTACTTGGTTTGGACCTTGGCTTGTGGTGCTTACTTTCTGCCTCTGACTTCTCTCTTTTACTGCTCTTCTGGTTTGCACTCATATGTCTAACCCTTCCCTATAAACCAATGACCCCCTGTCATCTGAGTCTGTTTGAAATTCAAGGCCCAGCCTTCTCTATCCAGTCCATCTCGTCACCTCAGAAAAACCCTGTTATCTCCAAATTATCTGTTATACTTCACAGACGTTATATATTATTATAAATTTTATTTGATTATAATAATACCTTGGCAAAAATGACCTCCAGAACAACAAATCTGTGCATTTGTGAGGTTATGTGAAGTTTACAAGATGCTTTTACACCATTTATTTCATTCAATCATTGTAACTACTTTGCACAGTGGGTTATTATCCCCATTTTACAGATGAGGAAATTGAGGCTCAAAGTAGTTAAATGTACTGCTTGAGGCCTCATAGCCAGAGAGTGACAGAGGATGGACTCAGTTGAGATCCTTTGGCTCCAGAGATTTGAACTCTTTGGATATCACCATGGCATTGAAACATTAGATTTATCTGATAAAAAACAGATATACCTGATTGTAGGCTTAAAAACATGCCCTCTCCAAATCCATCCTCTAGAACTGTTTTTTAAAAGCATAATTTTTAAGAAATGTAAATTTAGGTTAGATTTCTTCTAAGATTACAATCCTTCAGTGGACTCTGATCCCTCATCTAGTTACATGGGTTCTGTTGAGCTCCTGTCCTTAGTCTTAGCCCACATTTTAGCATACTCTACCCCTTACCTTGCTCTAAAGGCCAATGGTGGTCCACGCCTTGGTGCACTTTTCCCACCCTCCCACCTCCAGCCCATCTGCCTTTTGCCTGCCCAGTGCCCCCTTCCTATCTAGGTGAGATGTCACCTCTACTCCACTCTCATGTTTAACACACCCCCATCCTTACTCTCCCTACTATCTCCTTCCTGGTGTCATTGAGTGACTCACACTCTTTTGGCCCAGAACCTCTGACCCTTTGTGGTATTGTTTTGATTATATGTCTGCCTCCCTCTGCGGACCTCTATTGCCTGCCTGAGGTTAAAAATGAGGCCCAAGTCTTCCTGTGTTTATAGTCATCGCACTTAGCACAAGTCCAGCACAGAGTAAGAGTTAGTAGATGTTTATCGAATGGCTAGACAGATGGCTGGTTTGACGACGAGATGGATTCCTTGTTGGACGGATAGATGGACGGACGGACAGATGGACGGAGGGAGGGTTGGCTGGCTATGTGCCACAGTGACTTCAAGTTGCCATTTCAAATCCAGGTCTTTGATAAGTTAGAGTGCATTTCTTCTTTATCCTCTACAGTCATGCACCACATAACAAACATTTTGGTCAAAGGCGGACCACATATATGACGGTGGTTCCATACGGTTATAATGAAGCAGAAGAATTTATATCACCTAGTGACAGCGTAGCTGTCTTAATATCATAATACAATGCATTACTCACGTGTTTGTGGTGATGCTGGAGCAAATAAACCTACTGCGCTGCCATTGTATAAAAGTGTATGTATTTACTATACTATACTTTTTATCATTATTTTAGAATGTACTCTTTCTGTTTTTTAAAAAAAAATGCTGTAAAACAGCACGCCGTGTTGTGCTGGCAGCAGCCTCATACGTCTCATGTTTACTCTGCCTCTCGATTGCATCACTTTCCCTTGTGCTTAAGTGTAAGTGTGCTCCGTGATGTTCTCTCAACAACAAAATTGCCTAACGACGAATTTCTCAGAACATATCCCCGTCGTTTAGTGACGCATGGCTGTATTTTCTCCAATGACAACAATTAAATGTCTTTGACAGAATATAGGAAATAGGATGAACTTCTTTTCACGTTGGAATCGTACACTCATTGAGCTGTAGAGGAAACACAGTCACTTGTTTCAGCCACCTGCCTTCAGACCTGGCAGTGGGTCAGCCATCTTATTCTTAGAGCATATTAATAACATTCCAATTGTTAGAAAGCACGCCTTATACTGAGCACAAGTCTGCCTCCCTGAAACTTCTGCCGTTGGGTCTAGTTTTGGCTTTTTTTTTTTTTTTTTTTTTAAGGGGAACAGTTCTTTATTGGGGAACAGTGTGTACTTCCAGGACTTTTTTCCAAGTCAAGTTGTTGTCCTTTCAATCTTAGTTGTGGAGGGTGCCATTCAGCTTCAAGTTGTTGTCTTTTCAGTCTTAGTTGTGGAGGGCGCAGCTAAGCTCAAGGTCCAGTTGCCGTTTTCTAGTTGCAGGGGGCACAGCCCACCATCCCTTGTGGGAGTGGAACCGGTGACCTTGTGGTTGAGAGGATGCGCTCCAACCAACTGAGTCATCTGGGAGCTCAGTGGCAGCTCGGCTCAAGGTGCTGTGTTCAATCTTAGTTGCAGGGGGCGTGGCCCACCATCCCTTGTGGGAGTCGAGGAATTGAACTGGCAACCTTGTGGTTGAGAGCCCACTGGCCCATGTGGGAATCGAACTGGCAGCCTTTGGAGTTAGGCGCACGGAGCTCTAACCGCCTGAGCCACCGGGCTGGCCCTTGGCTTTTTGAACCAATATAGATGACTAATCCCTCTTTCACATATGGGATTGTGGCTTACACTATTCAAGACTCTGTTACAAGAGACAGAATACTCAGTTCAAACTAGCTAAATAGGAAAGGGCATTTATTGCCTCTTGTAAGCCAGCTGTAAAGTGGTGAGGATAGATCTGTACCCATAGTCAACTGGATCTCCATCTCTGAATTTCTCAGGTTGCCTTTTATTTGTGTGTTTGCTTCATTATTTCAAGTTCTCCCAGTGACTGAGCATATGAATACCACCATCTCTGGAACATATCCTTTAACTTACAATCCAAGGGGGAAAAGACAAAAACCCCAGGGAAGGGCTTTGATTGGTTTGGTTCAGGTCACATGTCTGTTCCTGTGGCTGGAGGTCAGAGCACTGCAATTAAAAGCCCCTTCAGAATCACCAGGAATGGGGAAGGAGCAGCTTCTCCACAAAGCAGGGGACTTTGTTACCAGAATAAAGAGCAAAACCTTCTAGTTAGACCAAATCGGACATTGGCCATACCCTGAATGTTACCTTTAAATGTTATGTTTTTAAAATGTGAGACAAGGTCGTGGCCCAGACGTTTACCGGCCTAGATTCCTTCTGATATCCTCGAGTTTGTCAGTAATGTGACCGTCTGGCTCCAGTGGAATCTACTGTTCCCCCAGTGGTCTGATCTGCATAGAATATAGAAGAGCCATTGCTTTCCTTGTTCTCAACACAGCTATCGCAGTGGAGTAGGTGCTCAATAAATAGTGAATGCCTCCAAGGATAACCACAATTCTTAAGCCAATCCTTCGTAAACATTTCTCCCACAGGCCAATAAGGCAGCCCTGTGAAATCCATAAAACACAGCAAAAGAGACACAACCAGTTGGACTGAGAATGTGAGAGTGCTGTGGGAGGCGATGGCTGGCACACCTCCCCAGGTATGCCTGGCACACCCGCTTCCAGGGAGGGCTCTGTCCTTCCAACTTTTAGTTCACTGGAACACACTGTTCTTTCCAAGCGCAGCAACATTGGAATATAAAAATATTTACAAAACCAAAAACTGCGTATCCTTTCCCTGTCTAGGACGTTAGCTGCAAGTGATGGAAAAGTCAAAATGACAGTGATCTAAATATGATAGATTGTTTATCATTTAAGCAAAGGTCAGAGGTAAGAAGTCAAGGCTGCAATGTCAGCTCCACAATTGCTGGGGACCCAGGCTTGCTCGTTTTTTTCTCTCTACCATGTTGTTGGTCCAAGGCGATGATGGCTCAAGTGCCAACATCACAGCACCATCCTCTTTAACAGAAAGCAGGAAGAGATAAAGGAAGAAAGAGGGTGAAGACATGGTCCACTGGTCTTTTAAGATTTCCAGGAAGCTCCCACATACTTTCATTCGTATCTCATGTCGGAATTTAGCGCTAGCCCTGAGCAAGGCTGGGAAATAAGATTTTTATTCCAGGCAGCTCCGTGCTTTGCTGAAGCTGGGAGCTCCATTACTATTCAAAAGACAGGAAATGGATATTGGGATAGGCAACCAGGATCTCTGTCAATGCTGCCAGGAAGAAAAAGCTGACTCTAAAGTGTGCAGGCAAAGGCAGGAAAGTTAGGACGTGTCCTGCTGCGGTCTGTGCTACAATCCTGGTGGGGACTCGGAGAAGGAAGATTTCAGTTCCTTAGTCATGCTGCTGCTCCGGTTGGCTTCCCCAGAATTAACCGGGTCAGATGCAGGCTGTGATCTTGGTTTCCTGTCAGCTAAACTCGGCAGCATGGTATGCCAGGCATTCTGCACCTGTCCCAGTTCCACCTTGTAGGTAGAGCAACCTGCTACTCTCCTGTGGCGTAACCACACCCAGCTCCTTGTCATTTCTAAAGGAGCTCACGCTGCTTCAGTTTCCCTTCCTCTCCTGCAGTTCCTGGTGCCTGGAATGCTCTTTCCTCCCCTCCTCGCAGTAAACTCCCAAATACTGAGCTTTCTTTCGAGTTGGAGCTTGTCAGGACGTCCTCCATAGGTCCATGGCCTATCATTCTCTCCTTTTTGGTTGCTCGGAGCCTTCCTCAGATGTCCCGGACTTTCTTGTTTTCCTCACCACTGACCACTCTATTTAAAACAGCAACCCGTAATCTCACACCAGCCCCTTATCCTGCTTTACTTTTCTTCACAGCTCATGACACCACCTGACATTTTCTTATGTATTCATTTCCCCCCTGCCCCACATCTGCTATTCTGTTATTGTCTATCTCCTCCCTCTAGAAAGTAATGTCTCCAAAGTCTTGGTTGATATTTATCTTAGGGATTTTGGAACAACAACAACAAAAAACCTGGAGTTTCTTGGAATTCTTGGGACTCCTCCAAATCATAACTTGCTCTTTTTAAAAATCTAAAAAATCATTTTTCGTAACTTTGCTTGTTTGAAAATGATAGTGAGTGATCATAACGATGAACAGGGAATCATTTTTCTGTGATAGGGTTATATTAAAAGTTTCAGACATTTTTGTGTGTGTAGAAAACCTGGCATCATTAACGAAAATTACAATGTTTGTTAATTATGAACCAATGTGTTGTGATAATATATTTCAATAATATACAAAAATGATTTCTACCTGATATACATTTTTAAAGATTTTATTGGGGAAGGGGAACAGGACTTTATTGGGGAACAGTGTGCACTTCCCAGACTTTTTTCCAAGTCATGTTGTTCTCCTTTCAATCTTAGTTGTGGAGGGTTCTATTCAGCTTCAAGTTGTTGTCCTTTCAGTCTTAGTTGTGGAGGGCGCAGCTCAGCTCCAGGTCCAGTTGCTGTTGCTAGTTGCAGGGGGCATAGCCCACCATCCCTTGTGGGAGTCGAACTGGCAACTTTGTGATTGAGAGGACGTGCTCCAACCAACTGAGCCATCCGGGAGGCAGCTCAGCTCAAGGTGCCATGTTCAATCTTAGTTGCAGAGGGCGGAGCCCAACATCCTTTGCGGGACTCCAGGAATTGAACCAGCAACCTTGTGGTTGAGAGCCCACTGGCCCATGTGGGAATCGAACCGGCAGCCTTCAGAATTAGGAGCATGGAGCTCTAACCGCCTGAGCCACCGGGCCGGCCCTCTACCTGATATTTTGATAAAAGATTAAAAGAGAGCATTAACACAGATAATTTTTTCATCCGTCATATGACAAATATTTCAGATGTAAAAAGATACTTCATTTTTCATTGATTTGGTTGTTAAGAGTGAATCCAAAAGCATCTTCAAGTTGGGTACATATTGCTTTACATAAGCTCATTTTCCTAATAATGCAAATATTTTGCCTACTTTGTTCAGCTCAAATGTCACCTCCTCAGAGAGGCCTGCTCAGATTGCATGATTCAAAAACAGTAGTGTCCTATTACTGTCTTCTCCTCTTTCCCCCTTATTCCCTACCAATAGTGTTCCCGGGAATGATAATGATGTTGTACCTCAGCTCTTTGTCTTCTTGAAGGAAAGAATTCAAGTCAAGAGACAGAGTTTGTGCAGCATAGAACAGCAAGAAGTTTATTAGTAAAAGCAAGTACACTCCGCGACATGAAGCGGGCTGACCCAAGAGAGGGAAGCAGCCTCGTCTTACATTGTGTGAGGGTTTTGATCTCTATGGGCAGAATTGTCTCCCCCTCTCCCTCCATGTTGTCTTTCTCTTTCTCTGCTGAGGTGTCCTGCCCTCCCCTCTGGTTCTCAGAGTTGTCCTTCAGAGCGTAAGCGTGAACCAATTACTTTCCCATGATTTATCTGAGAAACCCATTCAAAATGGTCCCGAGAAGCAGGATGAATATTCTGATAAGCAGGGTAGTTTCTCTCTTTCGCGAGCTTCTAATAACATATTCCTTTGATTTGGGGGTAGGTGTCAGCCTGGAATCCTGCTGAGCTGGTAAGCACTGGTGCCCTAAGTGAGGGCAGCTGCAAAGGGTCTTGACCTAACTAAGTAGGAGCTTCCCCAAGGGGCTTCCTAACCGGAGCTAGGTGGCTCCTTCTCCTGCTCACTTCGGAGTTAAGTTCTAAGAGAAGAGGGGTGATCATTTGTAAGTTTTAGAACAGGCCTTCAAAATTTTACAAATTCAATGTGAGAGGGCTGACCCCTCCGCTAGTAGCTGTAGCGATAATATTAAGTAGTAATAGAGATAGCAGTTAAGAGTTGTTGTTGCTGTTGTTGTTTTTAGCTCTTATTATGTACCAGGCATTGTTTAACTCTTTAACATTTCTTATTTCCATAGGAAAAGATAGCATTATTATCCCCCTTTTTATGGATAAGGTTACAGAGAGGTTAAATAACTTGCTCAAGGTCATGCAACTAGTAAGTAGGAGAAAGGTAGCTAGAATGCTTGACTCCGGATTGCATACTTTTCACTCTGACAACTTACTGCCTCCAAAGCAATTTTATTCTATATATACCATGGTGTCTGTTTCCAGGAGAAAGGTACCCATGTATTCACTGCCTCTGACCTGTGCTGGGTAGACCCCAGAAGAGTGAGTGCTGTTTGGTTTTGGGCTCTAATAACTGGAGTCCTCTGAGACAGGGCACAGAAATAAACCATGAAATGAGCAGCTGAGAGCCTGGTGATGCTTGCGCTAGGGAAGGGGAAGCATGGATTGCTTCTCTGCTTTGTTCAGGTCCTTGCTCAGGTGTTTCTTCTCTAGAAAGACACCTTCCCTCATCATCCTATTTAAAACAGCAGCCCCATGGCTCTAGTCCTTCTGTTTCACTTTTCAACATAGCACTTGTTGCCCCCTGACATTTTCTGACACATTTATTTTTGACTATAAGTCACTGTCTGTCTCCTCCACTGGAGAGTAAACTCCATGAGTTCAAGGTAATGGTCTAGTACCATCTTCTCTCCAGAGACAAGTATAGCGCCTGGCAGACATTCAATATGTTTGTGGAGTGAATAGATACACTGGAGTTTCAAAAGAAAACGTTTTCATTTGTTGATATCCTATTCCAGTCCTGGTCCATGGAGCCATTCAATCTGTATAACCTTTAGTAATATCACAGAGAGAAATTTATATCCTAAATTTTTTTTTTTGTACTGAGCAATGCGTATTTCTCTTTTCTGCTGCATTTAAACCTTACCTTCCTCTTTCCTTTCCCATCTCTATTCTCCCAAGGGCAATTAATATTAAAATTCTGTCCTCCCCCATCTTTCTCCATGGTTGTATATTCATGTACATATATGACATATGTACATTTAAGTTTATTCATTGTTTTGCAAGATAAACATTTTATATTCCTTTTGCATTCTGCCTTTTTCACTTAAGTATATGATGGAAATTCTTCCGTGTCAAGATATAGAATAAATATTTTTAAAAAAACAACCACAGCATAAGACCTCATGGTATAACTTTTAGCAATTTATACTACATTTCTTACTGAGTGGTATTTGATTGTTTTCCGTTTGCCACCATTTCTATCAATCCTGGAATTTGCATTCTTATATGTATAATCTTTTGACCTCCTGCTTCGTTTCTATTTGTTACATTCCATAAAGTGGGATTTCTGAAATATTAAGGTGTGTGGTCAGAACAGATCCCTTCCCCAAAGAGTGAAAGCAATTCATGGTCCCATCAGCAAAACCCCAAAATGGCCTTTTCCTTCTGCAACCCTGTGTGGGGAAGCATACAGTCTCTGGCTTTCTCAGAGAGCCTGTGAAGAGCCCTGACGTGTGAGGCAGAGAAATGTGCACGTTATAAAGACAGAGAACGTCTGCCTTCACGTCTCCTGGGCACATTTGCCTGTTCACACACTATGAGGATTAGATCTGCTGCCATTTATTAATTCCTCTAATCCAAAGGGGGTAATAAAACCTCTTTTATCTCCCCAGGAGGGACAAATGATTGTCACTGGACTAGATCCCTAGAGGTTAAGCTTCCAAAGTACCAGGAATACCGGACTGCTATCTTTCTGGGTATTTACATTTCAAAAGGGAACAAGCCCAGACCTTGGACAGGTCTCAAGTGGCCCTTGGAGAGAGGTTTTTACATTCCAAAAGGTTAAAGTGAGAATCTAGGATTCTTCCCATCCCCTCTCCAAGGAGCAAAGGATTTTCTCCCTCCTTTCCATAGAGGAGGGCATAGCTGCCCCTCTCATGTATACAAATGGAGGAAATGGTTTCTTCCATCCTTTGTCTATGGAGTGAAACGTGCAGCTCAGGAGAGAATTTCTCTCCTCACTCACAGCTGCCTGTGGGGTTAGGTGTCAGGGACTGACCCTGCCATTTAATCTGGCTGTTGATCTGGTTGCATCAGTAAAGAACACGAGTGCCTCATGTTTCTGCAGTCTCCACATATATAAAGTACAAAAATAGTGCCACTCACAGTTCTTGACAAATCATCCTGCCAGACTGGCAATGATCACTATTTTTAATTTTTGCCAGTCTATTGTGTGAGAATTGGTTTCTCCCAGTTACTTGACTTTTATTTCCCTGGCTATCAGCGGAATTGAACATATTCCATTTGAGACATTTCAATTATATAGCGTGTGTGTCTGTCTATGTGCACGAGAATTGCCTTTTCATAAACTCTGCCCAATTTACCAAAGGTTTCACTGAAATTTTTCTTATCAGTTTGTTGTGGGCTGTTTTTATAGCAGTAGAATAGTTATAAATATAGACAGATGGGCAGTGGCTCTTTCAGCAAATGTTTTGCACATACTTTTTCTTCCCCGTCACCCTTTCTTCACGATACTGACCTCATCCTGCTCTTTTCCCTACAAGCCTTTGTCTGCTTTCTATGTGCTTGCTATCAAATAGGAAAAGGGTCCATAACGCCTACCATGTGCAGGTCCAAATGATAAAGCAAGTACCAACCCCCTAGTTATAAGAGAGGAACTAGAGTCACAAGGAAAGAGGACTGTCCTGAGGATATTAGTTCAAGGAAGATGCGTCCGTGGGAAACCTCCTGTCTGATGCTGCATCTGATATGGAAGAGAACATCTGGAAGAAAAGACAGTTCCTCTGCTAGAAACACCACCCAAGGAAAAGAGAAGATCGTAGCCAATGTGCCCAACCAGCTGGTCATTGCAGCTTGGGGCTTGGAACGTACACTCATCACTGGGTTAGGAAGAACTTTGGCATCTTGACTTGTCCTTTATCGTGGGTCCGCTGGCATGCAGTCAGAGCCTGCACCCCCGCTCCTCACGCCCCTCCAGGAGGAGGGTCCCAGAAGAACAAGGTGAGCAGAAGAAGATACGGTGTCACCAGCAGGAAAAGATAGTGTCGGAGGCTGTCTTTGGACCAGATATGAGCAGGCTGCAAAATGGGGCTGTGGCTGCTGAGGCAGAGGTGTGGGGCACAGCCTCCATGCTGGGTCCCAAGAGCAGCAGATTCATGAGGAGAAGGGAACTGGATATCCTGGGGAATGTGGTTTTGAAGGTAGAGGAGGTCCAGCCTAAATGCTGCTCAGGGTCCCCTAGGCCACATGCAGGGTGTGCATTCCTTCAGCACAGTTTATTTGTAGAAAGAAACCACCTGATAGCTGATCAGAAAAGGGGGTTTCTTTTCCAGAAGCAAGTTCTGAGTGTAGAGAAGCCAAGAGGAATCCAGGATTTTATGAAAACTGGACCTCCCTTGGCCTCTAACTTCCCAGAAGCTAATAGAGGCCTTGTGTCCAGGGAAATTGGCCACAGCGGAGCTTGGGGGCCAGGAGGGCACTCTGATTCCTGAGAGACATCAGCAAAGTCCAGGCTGAGACAGAGAGAGTCTGTCCCTTTGCCTGGGACTATGGCTGGGACCTCACTCACTGTAGTTCTCCCGGCGGACAGCCAATATGTATGCAGGGAGGCCGAGTTGTGCCTTGTAAGTATTCAAATCTGGTTCTTGTCTTTCAGTGGCGAAGATTCCTGCTGCACTCCTGGAGACTGGAGAAAGCTGGCAGCAGGAAAAGAAAGACAAGTGAGGGTCATGCTTTCCTAAAGAAGCATTTGGAGCTATTTTGGTGAGCGGATGGGGCAGTGAGGTGAGGCAGTGACTTTGCTCCTTGCCCAGCTGTATAAACGAGAAGCATCAGACTACAGGCTGTCTGTCCAGTAGAACTTGCCACGAGGGTGGCAGTGTTCCATATTTGCCTTCTGTGATGTGGTATCTACTAGGTACGAGTGACAATTGAGCCCTTGGAATGTGACTATTATGACCAAGGAAGTGGATTATTAACTTTACTGGATTTTCATAAATTTAAATTTAATAGCTACTGTGGTGGCTCACCAAGATCATATTGGACAGACGAGTGCCACAGCACAGGTGTCAGCAGTTTGGGCTCCAGGGAAAGACAGAGAATTTTGCCTCCCTCATTTCCTGGTCCTGTGAACTCAGAAAAACAACTTTACCTCTTTGTGCTTCCATTTCCTCTTATCTAAAACGGGGAGAAAAGTACCAAAGTCTCAGCCTTACTGGGAGAGTTAAATGACATCACCTAGGGAAGTGAGGGGAAAGAATCCTGTCTGCATTTGGCTCCTATTCTAGAGGCCTATTCAAATTCGCAAACACTAAACAAACATCATTCAAATAATTCTTTCACACTCCTGAGAATCCACACCTGTAGGTCATGGTGGAGCTGCCAGGAATTTTCAGGTAACTAGGAAACCTTTGGAGCTGGAGGCATGAAGGGAGGGGAGTCCTGAAAAACAGGCTCCTGCTTGGGAAGACCTAACTTAATGGGCTTCTGTATCTCTGATGCTCAAGGGTTCCTGGATGGTGAATGGTGCCCCAACATTTCACAGCTCAGTATTTTTTCAAAATTTGCAAGGCAACTCCAGCCCCATTGCCTGCAGTGTGTCCCCAAGGTTAGGAGCTGTGTCAGATTCTGTGTTAGGACTTGGTGACTAGGTAACGACCGGGTGACAAAATGATGTCACTTGTCTCCAGTGATACTGTCATTTATAATAACAAATATATATCTGGTAACTTACTACCAGGCTAAGCTGCTTCTTGAGACCCCTCTTGGACCTGAAGGGTAGGTCCACGTTGTTAACACAGAGAAGGACATTTGTCTGAATGTACTAATAGCAGAGATGTGTCTCAGTCATCAAAATGTTGTCCCACAGCACAGGGGCTCAGAGAAAAGGTTCTCATCTGCTTTACAACCAATGATGACAGGGTGGTGGTGGGAATAATTAGAACAGACAGACCTGGATTCAAATCCCTTCTCTATTATGTACTAGTTGGGCAAGTGACTCAAAGTTTAAGAGCCTCAGTTTCCTTATCTGTGAAATGGGGATCATGGTAACCACTTCATAGAATGTTGCAGGGATTAAGTGAAATTATGCATTTCAAACACTTAGCACTGTTTCTGGAACAATATAACTGTTTAATAAGCATTAGCCATTATTGATATTATTTGAAGAGTAGTACCCATAATGAGATAAATCTATAGTATCAGGATACAGATATTTATTAGGTTTTAGTAGTAAGTACATGAAATGTGCTTAGTTAGAAGGCTGTAAAGTTTTGGCTTTCTTACGACCACAGTAAAGTGAGGCAAGGACTCTGGTGGAATATGACCCAGGGGTCCTGGCTAAGGACATATGGCTTGACCATCCCTTCTGGTTGCCCAAGTTTGAGTTGACCTGGTGAGCAAAGCCTGTACAAATGAGGTCAGTAGTAATCAGGGGTTGAGCACCTGTGGCTCATGTGCGCCACCTAGAGGAAAGGGTTGGTGGCATTGGAAGGGGTTGGAAGGTTACTGAGATTACCTTACCTGGGAAGAGTGTGAGCTCTAGATAAAGGGATATTTGAGTCTGGAGTTTGAAAGCTTCTTGTGTACGATTCTGCTTGTAATTTCTCGTCTAGGCATGGCTAAGACCTGTGAAAATAAACCTCATTTCCTAGTCTTTCCTGCCTGCCCAGGCCATGTCAGTAAGAACACCCTGATTTTCACTCTTCCTCCCTACGACAGACACCACTATCTAGCTTTGTGCCACCAGACCAAACTCTCAGCTCTTAAAGCCATGTTCTCCTTACCTCCGAATGTTCTCCTTTCTTCCCTTGTCACCACAGAGCCAGCGCCAGCACCAGGGGGTTCCTGGAAAAGTGGCTGGAGACTCGATCCTCTTGTCCATAAAACCAAGCAGATCTTGTCCCTCTGGGAACGCAGGGAAAGACCCAAGTATAACAGTGTATAGCAAAGCCCTCCAATGCTTTGAGACCTTCCCATTTTCACTGCACTGGCACCTAATGAGCAGCACTGTCTGTGCCCACTGCACCAGTATGACGGTTAGGATTCAAACTGTCACCAGAACCCCGGTAGACAGGCTTCTCTGACCTCACCAGTGATGCTAGAACATTCTGTGGTTCAGTTCAAACTCATATCCAGCAACTGTCAGATTCTCCAAGGGCAGATCCCTTTTATCAACGAAAACCCCCATAGATGTACTTTTGTAAAAAAAACACACAAAAAACCAATCAGTTTTATTGAGGTATAACTTACATGTTAAAATGCACTCATTTTTATGGATGTACTTGGTGAACTTTCACATACTTCTCCACCTGTATAACCAGTATCATAATCAATATATAGAACATTTCCATCATCCAAAAAATGTTTCCTGTGCCCTTTCTGAGTCAGTTTTTCACCCACACGTGGTCCTAGGCATCCACTGAACTGCTTTCTGTCACAATACATTCAATGTGGCTTTCTTATAGTTTTGTATAAATGTAACCATATAGGACGTACTCTTTTGTATCTGGCTTCTTTCACTCAGCCTAAGAATGTGGAGTTTCATCCATGTCATTGCATGTATGACAGGCCATTTTTATTATTGCAGAATAGTTTGCAGTTGCATGGATATACTGCTACTCTGTTTATCCATGCCCCTATTGAGGGACTTTTGAATTATTCCCAGTGTTTTATTAGTATGAATAAAACTGCTATGAACATTCGCGTGCTAGTCTTTGTGTAGACATGTGTTTTAATTTCTCTTGGGTAACCTGGGAGTAGAATTGCTGAGTTCGCGTGTGATTCACTTGTAAGAAATTGATGTTAAGTTTTATCAAATGCTTTTTTTGCATCTTTTGAGAAAACTATATGGGTTTTCTCCTTTGCCATGTTAATATGGTAAAATAGAAAAATTTAATTTCCAATGTATAATATTCAAACACTTGACGTATTACCGTTTTTATGCATTGCCTGATTTGATTTGCTAAAATTTTCTTACAGATTTTTACCTTGACATTATGAAAAGTATTGGTCTCTGTTTTTCATTTCTTGCACTGTGTTTGCCTGGTTTAGGGATTCAAGGTAACATTGGTATCATAAAATGAGTTGGTAAGTGTGCCCGCTTCCTCTCTTCTCTGAATAGTTTGCATAGAATTGGTATTATTTCTTCCTTAAGAGCTTGATAGAATTTATCAGTAAAGATATCTGAGTCGGGAGGTCTCTTTGTCAGAAAACTTTAAATTACAATTATTTTTCTTTAACAGCTATTAGGATACTCAGATTTCTTATTTCTTCGAGTCAGTTTTATTAATTGGTATCTTTCAAGACATTTGTGTATTTCATCTAAGTTGTTGAATTTATTGGCACAGATCTTTTCATAGTATTCTTTTATTGTCCCCATAATGACTAGAAACTTGATAGCAGTATCCCCTCTTTTATTTCTGATTTTGGCATTTGTGTTTTCTCTCTTTTTAGCTTGATCAATCTGGCTAAAGTTTTGTCAACTTTATTGATTTTTTTTTTCAGGGAATTAGCTTTTGGTTTACAGTAGTCCCTGTTATCTGTGGTGTTTTTATTTCTGTGGTTTCAGTTACCTGAGGTCAGCTGTCTTCTGAAAATATTAAATAAAAAATTCCAGAAATAAACAATTTATGTTTTAAATTGCGTGCTGTTCTGAGTAGCGTGATGAAATCTCGCATGTCTTGCTCCATCCTGCCCGGGATGTGACTTTATCCAGCATATCCATGCCATATACATTCCATGATGTATACACACCACTCCCGTCCATTAGTCACTTAGTCGCCAACTTAGTTATCAAGTCAGCTGTCACAGAGCTGCAGTGGTTGTGTTCAAGTGACCCTTAAAGTAGCCTAATGCTCCATCACGATGCCTATGTAATTCATCTGACTTCATCTCATCATGTAGTCATTGTATCATCTCACATCATCACAAGAAGGGTGAGTACAGTCCAGTAAGATATTTTGAGAGAGAGAGAGAGAGACCATATTCACATAACTTTTATCACAGTATATTGTTATAATTGTTTCTCTTTTAGTATTAGTTATTGTTGTTGATCTCTTACTGTGCTTAATTTATAAATTAAACTTCATCATAGGTACGTATGCATACGAAAAAATACGGTATATCTGAGTTCAGTACTATGTGTTGTTTTGGGGGCGAGTCTTGAACATATCTCCCTGGGATAAGGGGAGACTACTATACTTGATCTTTTTGGTTTGTTCGATCATCTCCTATTTCATTAATTTTTGCTTTTATTTATTTGTTTATTTATTTTTGCTTTTATTTTTATTATGTCCCTCTTTCTACTTACTTGGCATTTAATTTGCAGTTCTTTTTCTGAGTGAAGGTGGAAGTTGAGATCGTTAGATATTTCTTGTTTTTGTCTTACATTGTTAACTCTTCAAACTTGTAGATATGTATACCTTAGAAAGTGAGACTTTCCCATAATTCAGTCACCCTGAGGTAACTACCTTTTTACCATCACTCTGCCCACAGAAGACACACCAAAGGACTTGACACTCGAACACATCCCATGCCTTGGACATTTTACTCATGGTATCCCTTCAGACCAGAACACCTTGCTCAACGTCGTTCTCTACCTGGTCAGTTCCTACATATTAGGGTTTACCACAAATGCCACCTCCTCCTAGAACCTTCCTTCAGTTCTTCCAATCAGAGTTAGTTGTTTTCTTCACTGTATACCACTGGAGTTTGTACATGACTTCGCTGTAGTGTTCATTGCATCAGAAAAGTAGAATCCGAATATGATCCATTTGTTTTCAAAGTCCACTATCTTCTGTGTTGTGCAGCTATCTTGGCACTCTTCTATTGGGTTTTAGAGCAGCGATCTAGGATTCTTGATTTGCCATGTTCTTTTCTTGTTTGTTTGCTTTTTAAATTGAGATATAATTCACATACCATAAAACTCACCTTTTTGAAGTGCACAGTTAATTCTAATTGTTACAAGTTTTTAATCCAAAATGTCTTTGTAGAAAAAGTTATATTTACCTTAGTATTTCCAGTTCCTGGTACAGTACTTAACATTCAGTAGTAAGACAATAATATTCCCTGAATAAAAAAAAAATAAGTATTTACTATATGCTCTAAGTCAGTACTTCTCAAATTTAATGTGCTTATAGATCATCCAGGGAGAGTGTTAAAATGTAGATTCTTATTAGGGGGTATATGTATTTCAAGATCTAAATTTTTAACAAGCTTATATGTGACGCCAATGCTGCTGAACTGAGGGCCACACTGAATTGCAAGGCTCAACGCCACCTACTCTAAATATATCGTCTCGATTAAAGGTAGTTCCCCTGAGTTATCACAAGGGGGCGCGATGGGCAAACATTTCTACTATTTATAACAATGTGTTGAATGAATTCATGTCCGATAATGGTGTTTCAGCCGCTGTTTTGCTAATTATTACTTATTTCATGGAACAGGCACAGTAGCTAGCTCAGTATACTAAAAATAGGTTTTAATTTAAACCATATCTTCTGAAGAATTCGCCAAGATTATGCTCACAGAAACTGGAAACATGCATTCAATCTCTCTGTTATTAGAAGTGTCGAATAAGAACAGTGCTAAAAACCATAAGAAAACCGACGCTGAGAGCAGTGAAATAAAATGCCGAACTTCTGGAGGTTATAATTGGAAGGGTAGAATTTAAATATGCTCCATTTTTTCCGAAGTCCACACTCTTCAGTGCTGAGCTACTTCCGGGGAATTTTCTTTCGGGATTTAGAGCAGTGGTCTATGGTCTATGATTCTTGATTTGCCGTATTTCCCTATAAAAAAAAAAAAAAAAATGGAGCTATGATTCACATGCCATAAAATCCCCCTTTCTAAAACAGGTCATTGATTTTTAATATAAACACAAGTGTGTTCAACCATTGTCACTATCTAACTCCAGATATATTTTGTCACTCTAGAGAGAATCCAGACCCCATTAGCAGTCACTCCTCATTTTCCCCTCCCCTGGCCCCGGAAAACCACTCATTTACTTTCTGTCTGTATGGATTTGCCTATTCCAGGCACTTCATTTAAATGGGATCATACAATACAGGGCCTTTTGTCTCTGTCTTCTTTCACTGAGCATGTTCTCAAACTTTATCCATGTTATAGCATACATCAGTCCTTCCTTTCCTTTTATATCTGAACAATATTCCATTGGATGGATATACCAATTTTGTGTATCCATTCATCAACTGATTCCCATTTTTAAGCAATTATGAATATGCTGCTATGAACATTTACTCATACGTTTTTATATGAACATATGTTTTCAGTTCTCTTGGATATGTACCTAGGAGTGGAATTGCTGGATCATATGTTAATTCTATGTTTAGGTTTTTGAGGGACTTCCAGGCTGTTTTCCAGAGTAGCTGAACCATTTTACATTCCCACCAGCAGTTTTCTCCATATACTTGCCAATGCTTGTTATTGATTTACCAATGCTCTTGTGATAAGAAACTAGCTGAAGGGGGAAACCACCAAATTCTCAAACATGTTTCAAAATAAGATGGCCTTTAGTTTTTTTTTTGAGAACTAAGTGGGCTTCTGTATGCTGCTGTGAACAGAACACTGACCTGAGCTTCTCTGTCATTAACTACCGTTCTCTGTCATTAACTGTATGACCTTGTGGTATGATCTAGGCCTTCAGATTCTCAGCTGTAGATTGAGGATAATAAAACCTGAATGGCTTCCGTGGTGGTCCTGACATAAAGCTAAAACCAAATAGCTAAGGTATGAGAAAGCACTTTCATAAATGAGTTGCCACAAAATTGAAGTTTAAGCCCCAGCACCCCGCTCTTGCATGGGTCTTTTCCAAGGCCCTGGTCTCTGTCCGCTCTGTAACCTTTCTCCTCTAGTACAGTGATACTGCAGTGGCCAAGGGCATATTGAGTTAGAGCTAAAGGTAAGTTAAGTTGGGTTCTATGTGACATTTCTAGTAAACTGAGCCCTAGATATTGAGAAAGCCATAGCAGTATCTTCATTTACTCAACTGCAAACTGTATTACATGTATTAGGTTGGTGCAAAAGTAATTGTGTTTTTGCAACTATTTTCAACCTTTTAAACCATGATTTCTAATAGTATCTGTACCTGGGAATACTGGTACTCCTAGCTGTATCCTGAGAATGTGATTTTGAATAGTGTAGTTGGAAATTCTAATCCAGCTCTCTTGGACACCAACTGACAGAGCAGACTTTAAATAAGCAAAGATGTAGAAGAGTTAAACACCATGACTTATAAGCCTGAAAAAAATAGACACATACCACACTTTATATCCAACAAATAGAATTTGTACATGTGATCGGGCATTGTATGTTTATTAAAATTGGCCACTGAAAAAGGTCCAGTTTATTTCTAAGAGTCAATATCATGCAGATTATGTTCTGTGATCATAATACAATAAAACTGAAAATCAGTAACAATGAAAAAATACCTGTTTGCCGGAAACCAACAAATAATAAACAAATAAAAAGTGCCCATAAAAACAGTCCCCCAAATCTTTGGGTTAAAGGGATCATCATATGTCAAAATGCATGAGATGCAGCCAAAGCAGTGTTTAGAGGGGAAGTTATAGTTTTGAAGACACTTATCAGAAAACAGGAACATTTGGAGGAAAATAAACAAAGCATTCCACTACAATAGTTGAAAAAGGACAATAAATTCTACTCGTGAGGGTATAAAAAAGTGCAGTATAATTCATGCTCTGACCTATATACACAGGATGCTGAGGGGAGCCCACTGGAAGGGCATCTAACCTGGAGAGGTGACATGTGAGCTGTTTGATGGACTATGAGGAATTAGATTAAAATATGGGAGAAAAAAATGTGCGAAAAACAAAAATCAAGTGCACTGAGATGAGAAGCAGCTAGTATTTGGGCCTAGTTGCAGTGAGGGTTCTTATGGAGAAGAGGTTGGAGAGAAGGAGGGTGTCATGTCAGACCATGAAAGCTTTGTTGTGAATAGAGAGGCCTAAGATTTTCTCTCTCTCTCTCTCTCTCTCTCTCTCTCTCTCTCTCTCTCTCTCTCTTTCCTTTTTTTTTTTTTAACAAGAGGATGATAATGGTCAGTATAGGGAAGTGGTTGAGAGTATGAGCTCTAGGATCATACGAACTGTGGGATTTAAGCTGTGTGCTCATGGGCAAGCCACGTAACCTGCAAGCCTCAATTTCCTCATCTGCAAGTGAATAGTGATAATAGTTACCTGATACGTTTATTGGGTGTATAAAGCATTTAGCACAGTGCCTGACATAGAGTTACGGTTTATCTGTTGTTCTTGTATAATTATTGATAGCACACCCTTTTACTATCAAAAGTGTCTCTATTTGGCTGATAAATTATATAGTCACACCTTACTGGCAATCCTTGTGTCCACCCTATGTGTGTGTGAGTGTCTTACAAGGATCATTCTGAATGTGTACTGTAGGATGGATTTGAAGACTACATAGGGACAGAGAGATCAGTTAGGAGGTGCTTGAACAGGCAGGGGACTGGAGAGTTCAGAACAGAGGTGTAGTTTTTTTTCAAGGAAGCAGCATTTATACAACTGGTGACTAATAAGATACTCCTGGGCTTATACAAAGGGTTCTGACTTAGAGGCCCGAGTGGTTGGTGACAGGGGATTCACCAGGGTGGGGCCTATGGAAGGAAGCACAGAATCAGGAGGAAGGCTTGTGGCGTGGTGAATTTCGGACGTGTTGATTTTGAGATGGCTGAGGACTGCAACGTAGAGGAGTTCATTAGAGAGGCTGAAAATAGAATCTGAAGTTCAGAGAGAGGCCAGGTCTGGAGATGGAGATATGGGTCTTATCAGTACGTGTGAGCAAACGAGATCACTCAGGGAGAGAAATGAAAAGTGAGAAGAGATGAGGGCTGAAGACCAAAGCCCAGAGGAACACTGCCAGTTAGGCATCCATGACGGATGTTGTTGGCTGGGAGCTTGGGAAAGCCAGGAGACAGGAGGCTTCCGAAAGCTAAGGAGGGCAGGCTCTCAAGGCAGTCAGTTGAGGAGTCAGATGAGGGTACCGAAGTGCCACTGGGTTCGGCCATGGGAAGTCATGGCTTCTTCAGCAAGTTAAGTTCTGTGGCGTGGCAGGGGTGGAAACAAATGGCAGAAAGTTTACTTTGAATGGCAGCTATGGAGGAATGAAGAGTTCTGTGGTATTTATGAAATTTCTCAGAATCATAGATTTTAGTCAAATCTATAATTCTGATAATGAAAATAATCCATCAGAAAGTTATGGTATGATTCTCATGGAGGATGAATGAGCAACCGTAGCTGTTCCTGTCGTGCACTGATGTTGTTCCAGGAGCTCTGACCTCATTATCTCATGTGATGCTCGCAGCGATGGGATGAGAAATATTCCCCTCTGACAAATGCAGACAGGGACATTCCGAGGCCCTAAGTGACCTGCTCAGTGTCGCTCAACTGCCAAGTGTGAGTGCAAGAGCTACAAGTTGCACTTATCACTGACCCACCCCAAAGTCCGTGTTGGTTCCTCTGAACTTGGGCTCCAACCTCATAATATCCTCTGCCTTTTTAAGTGTCCGAGAAAAACCCAGAAAAACAGCTCCTGCATTATAACCACTTTTTACAATAAAAATGCTGTAAGTTCATGGAATTGTCTAAGAAGGCAATCACTTGTTTGTCACAGTGCAATCTGGGGACCTCAGAAATGTTAAAGGCATTTAAAAAAATGAAAAATCATTGTGTTTTCTTGTGCTGAGAGCAAACAGTAGGAAAATAACCTGTCTTTCTGACCTGAGCCCTGCGTTAGGGAAACAAGGAAACTTTGTGTGTCTTTCAGTCCCAGAAAAAGGTGGGGGAGGTGGTTTGTCCCTGAGTAAAATAGCAAGTTTCATCTTAACCTTCAAGAATGATGTCTTTTCATGTCTTCATGGGTACCTGAAGCCCTGCCAAAACTCATGAGTGAGAAACTGGACCCAACTCACCCTGGCCAGTCTGCACGGGTCCCTGCCAAATATGAGGCTCTTTCAGGGGTGTGAGTGCGCCCTTGTCCTTGGGCTCCATGCGTATGTTATTCTTTACATCACAGGCATATTAAGTATAGCCTTCTATATGTATGCAATGTTTCATGATATATTCCAAAATGCATTGCTTAAAAACGTAAACAAATAAAAGTAAGACTAACATTTTCAAAAGAAAAAGAAAAAAGATCTTTGAGTAGGGGACTGGATAAATAAAACAGGGTAATACTTTTTGAGGACTACTATACGGTTAAAAGAGTGGATTCGATGTGTTTGAGTCAATTGAAGCTCCAAAACACCTTATTGGGTGAAAACAGCGCACTGCAAAATGACGCATGCAGCATGATATTTATCTAAATGTAAAAATAACAATAATTTAAAAATCTACAGATTTTCAGTGGATAAGTGTCATATGTAAATGTGTGTATAAAGTATGTATGATACCCGTCCAATAATTGGGGTTACTTCCGTGGCTGGGAGGTGGTGGCCATACTGGAGGGATTGAGATCAGTGGACAGTGAGGAGCACTTCAGCTTGACCTATAACAGCTGTTTAAAAATGTGGTCTGAGGATTGCTAAAAATCCCCATGGCCCCGTCAGGGGGGTCTGCGGAGTCAAAATTATTTTCATAATAACATTAAGATGTTATGTGCCTTTTTCACGGTGTTGACCTTTGCATTGATGATGGACACCAGACGGTGTGTAAAACTGCTGGGTCCTCAGCATGAATCAGGCCAGTGGCCCAAGCCATAGGAGTTGTCATTGCATCCTGCACTGCCATGCATTTGACGTGAAGCCATAAACCTGCAAATTTCACTTAAGAACCACCTGGAGGTAGTATTAATAGTAAAAATTAAGAATTAAAAAAACCTTGGCCCTTGTGTTCACTTAAAAAAAATACTGTGACTGATGAAGTATGTATATATGAAGTACCTTTGCTGCATTTCATAATATGATGGTTGTGTTGAGTAAAAGCATGTTTGAGTTGAGCGTTCAATTAATCCCTGTTTTTCCTGTGGAACACCATTTTTATTTGAAAGAATGATTGACAGACAAACCGTGGTTATTCAAACTAGGGTGTTTGGCAGATATTTCCCTGAAAATGAACAAAATGAACCTGTCACTTCAAGGAAAAAAACCGACAGTATTTGTTACCAATGATAAGATAAAAATACAAGTTTTCAAGCAAAAATGAGAATTTTGGAAAACTTGTTTCTGTCACCATCAACTTGACAGCCTCTTAATACTTAAAGAGTTTTCTTATGAGACTGGTAGTAATAATGGCAAATGGATTTCCCAATGTCATTTAATAAAATTAGCCAACATTTGGAAGATCTGTATAAGCTAGTGAACCAATATTTTCCAAAAGACTGATGCATTTTGTTACAAAATTGTTTTATTATTTGTTATCCTGAATTTACACATCTAAAAAAATTATTTGCTACAAGGTGCAGAAAGAAATGTAGATTATTAGAACTAAAGTTATTTAGGGCTGGACAAGAATTCACAGCACACATAGCTCCAAAGAACGTTTACTTACCTTTTTCTCCCATTTGTACTTTATCTTCCTCCTGTTCTGCTTCCCTTCTTTCCCATTTCTTTTTTTCCCAAGCCCCCAACTCCAAGTGACAAATGCAGCTAAGAGTTGTTGCTGTTGTGTGTGTGTGTGTGTGTGTGTGTGTGTGTGTGTGTGTGTGAGAGAGAGAGAGAGAGAGAGAGAGAGAGAGAGAGAGAGAATGTATGTAGGGAATGTAGCAGTTGGGGGGTATCACATAATGGCTGTTTTTGTGTTTCCCCCCCCACATGTTGGCATTAATACAACCCCTTTCTTCTGTTCTACTTTTAAGAGAGAAACTTGGAGGTCAGAGAGAAGAAATTTGAGCATGAAGCTTTTGTCCTAAGTGTCTTAGGCAGAGGCATTTGATACAATCTGTAGACCTTTTAAAATAAGGAAGAAAAGCGGCAAGTATATCTCTAGAAAAATAATGACAAGTTATTATTTCTCAAGGAATGGGGCCACAGTCAAAATAGCAGGAGAACATACATCTTTCTCATAGACTGAGTGAGAGTCCTTGGAAGGATAGTGAATTCTTGTGGTTGCAAGTCATGTTAGCCTTCTGGTATTTCAGGGGAAAAACTGGCCAGAACATGGTAGGTGAGAGAATATGAACATAATTGGTGCATCCATTATTTCCCTGCTTCCTCCTAACTCAGAATTAAAACCCAGCACTTCTTGTCTCCCCAAGGGGAGTCAGCAGAAGTATGAGCTTGCGTTCATCCCTCTGAGCCTGTTATGGGGATTGTTTGGGTCCAACCAAGACCAGGTCACCCTCCCTGGCTGGGGACCCACGTCTGATGCAGCACCCCGAGCGCCCATGTGGTGTTTTATCTGCGACAGTTAATATCTATTGAACACTCACTGTGCACCTAGAATGCTTATTATCTTATTTAATCTTACGACGATCCTATAAAGTTATCATCCCATGGCAGGAACTGGCTGGCTCTCCCTTGTGGGCACACAAACTCCATTTCCCAGACTCCTTTGCAGTTAAGCATGGTGATATGTTTATGATTGAGGTTTGGTCAAAGGCTTGTGAGTCAAAGTATTGTGTTACTTCCAGGCCTACCTACACACTCCTCTCACATCTCTGACCCTCCATCTGCTTTTCTCTCCCTCTGTCTCATGAATGATGATGTTGGAATGGCAAGCTGGAAGGAGACTGGCTTTTGAATCATACTTTGGAGGACAGCTGTTGTTCAGTAACACTCATTTTGGACTTCAAGAAAGCAACAAATAAACTTGTGTTGTGTTAAGTCAAGGAGATTTTTGGAACTTACTATAGCAGCTTGTGGTGCTCACACGAATACTCATCCTCATTTTAGGGGTGAAAATAACTGAGACTTGGAATGTTTTATTTGTCCGAAGTCTCCCAACTAATAAGCAGATCTATGTAAGCTTGAATTGTGTATGTTTCCTTGGGAATAAAACGGCAAGAATCTCAGTCAGGTAACGTGTGTGATAGCTCTACCAGTGTTTATGGGCTCTGAGGTCCCTGAGATCCCTCTCAATCTCAAACAAGAATGAGAAATACGAGTTTCAGGGATCATACTGCACCGTAGTCAAGGGACTGAAGGCTGCACCACGTACTTTTGCTCCTGGGCATTGCTGAGCAAGAACCAGTGACCCCCCAAAATGACTGAAACTTCATCCGCAGTGTGGCTGCTGCTGTGTGGCTCACTGACAAGGTCCCAATCCTTATCTGAGATGGAGATGCTGGCTAAGGATGATGCTGACCTACGGGAGAGTGTAACTCTGTAAGAAGTCAGCTTTTCCCAGGGATATCAGTTTCGGGAGGCTGGCAGGATATGGACAGAAAACAATCTCAGGCCGGCTTACCTTGCGCAGGGCGTCACCCCCCTCCCATCCTGTCATGTGGAATTCCCATCGGAGCAGGCAGAAAACAAGCCACCCATCTACCCCGCTTCTCCTTCTCTGCCAATTTACCAAGGCTTGGCTTGCTGTTTTTCTCATAACTGCGTCAGTGTGGAATTGCATGTTTGTGAAGCCCCAGCAGTGGTGGGGTTGCTGTCTGTCTCCCAGGCACACACTCATCCCCACAGTGTGTAGATTCAGTAACTCTTAGAAGGTTGCTGCTCTAAAGAAAGGTAGTGACTACCTGGTCTGATACCTTCCGTGTTTTCTAGTTGAGGCTCGAAGAGAGAAAGGCCTTGATGAAAGTCACATCATTTGTGACTAGTGGCAGATGTGAGCCCTGTTTTATGCTCAGCATTATCTCATTATTGCAGGATCGTGTTCCCAAGGAAACAGACTCTGAAACTCTAAGGCTTTTGTGCAAGAAATTTATTGGATAGTGGTGCCCTTGGGAGCACACCTGTAAGGGAGCCAAAGGGGGCAGAGGGGGAGTTGACCTGGATTTAGTTGCAACAGAGACCCCAGCTGATCCGACCAGGGGCACTGAAACCAGGTGGCTCCTCAGAGATGTTTCAAATTGAGACAAGCCGGCTGAGAGTTTGTACCCCCACTTGGACTCGTCGTGGTGTGTGGGCTACCCACAGAGAGGGGTCGTATATGGGAGTGAGGCAAGCTCCCTTTGGCAGAGGGCGGTTTCCAGGGAGTGACTGTGCCCTGAGCTAGGGGAATGAGGGTCGCTGTCCTAAGTCCCAGCGGGGAACTGGATGGAAGCACAGCACTTGCTACTGCCGTTTATGCTCACAGTAAGGCTGAGCTTCAGGGTGATGGAAATTGATGTCACTTAGGGACATAATGCACTTAGAGTCACTAAGTGAATTAGAAAAATGTAGGTCTCTGGTCTCAGACTTGTAGCTTGAAGGCTCAAAGTGGTTGGGAGGCACGATAGAAAGGACAGAGCAAGGTTGCTCTTGAGACTGGTGGGCCTCCCGTTTAGGGGTGTGGCCTGTGTGGGATGCCTGACCAGAACTGGGCTGACCACTGAAATATATACCCGAGTGGGAGAGAAAAGCTGGGGCCAGGGACAGGGGGTGGGAAGGACTTGGCAGCAGTGTCAAAGGATGGGAGGAGAAAGCTTGGCACTGAATTTCAGAAAACCTCGTTTCCCAGGAGAAGCTAAGGATGTCCTGTAACCACTGAGGAATTCCTATTTCTCTGCTGTTGGGGCCTTGGGAGCAGCAGTGGGTGAGTGGAGAGGAGGGGCCATCCTAATAGTTCCCCAGGCCTGACTGAGGACACCTTCTTCCCAACCAGCAAATCCCCTTACCCCAAAAGATGTGAACACCTTTGATGATTGATAATATATAATCAGGTGGTCCTAGCACCTGGGAGGCATATATTATACCAGGAAAAATTGTGAACAACTTTGAAATGGGCAAAAAAGATGACTGGGTATCTTGTCTAGTTCACCCTTCCTGGGTGTCTGCACTTTTTACTGCTTTTGAGCTTTTTTATAACTCTATTATTTGTAGAAAAGTGATAGCAATGCAGATGATTCTTGCTCACAGAAATGCAAATGAATTTTGTCCAGGGTACATGCTGTTGGTTATTGCACTATGAATATTGACTAGTTTTGCATTTATTTGTAAATTCATTTCAATGTTCTGGATTGCCTTGATAAGTGTGTTCTTTGAATGCCCTCTAGATTTGTTGCAACACCTTACTGGTTCTCTTATTAATGACTTAAATACATCTTTGACACATGCCCATTAAAAAAATTAAAAGGAAACCCAAATTCAAGTTCCAGTTGCTCTGAAGCCAGGGAAAGTTAAACTGTACTCTGCAGAGACTGCTTAGAGACTGCAGGTGGGGGTGGTCCTGAGTGGACTGACAGGCATTCTGCACCCTCATGTCAATCAGAGAAGCTCTACTTTTTTTTCCCCACAGAAGGTATCCCCATGAGATTTCGTTGGAACCAAAGCGTTACCATTGAATTGTGTTCCTTCCAAAAGGTATTGAAGTCCTAACCCCCAGTTCCTGTGAAAGTGACCTTCGTTGGAAATAGACTTTTTGCTGATGGTCAAGTTAGGATGAAGTCGTTAGGGCAGACCTTAATCCAATACGATTGTGTCCTTACAGAAAAGGGATATTTGGACACAGAGATACACACACACACACACACACACACACACACACACACACACACACACGATGAACGCGATGTGAAGAAGAAGGCAGAGACTGGGGTGATGCACATACACCCAAGGAATGTCAGATTGCCAGCAAACCACCAGAGGCTGGGTGAGAGGCATGGGAAAGATTCTCCCTCATAGTCCTTAGAAGGAACCAGCCCTGCCAATGCTTTGATCTTGGACTTCTAGCTTCTAGAACTGGAAGAGGCACTACATTTATATTCTTGAAGCCACTCAGTTCATGGTACTTTGTTACGTAGCCCTAGGAAACCAATACACAAGTCTTCTATAGCTGTATGCAGTATGAACCACCAGATTTGGCTTGCTACCCTCTTTTGAACATGAGAACTGGAATTAGGACTGTAGAGTGTTACAGGGATTTAAGTACCTTAAGTATAGCCACCATTCAAGTAGGGTGACATTTTATTTTTTGGTTGTAAAACTCTCCAGGAAAATATGAAATCCAAACTAGCACAGCCAGCTGCAGTTTGACATTGCATAATTACAGGTCTCCTGTTTGTTGTAGGCAAAAGCAGAGACCCTCACTGTGTCGTTACAGAAGGAGCAGATTGTTGCCTGAATGGCACCCAGTTACTGTGTCCCCCATTTCCCAATTGGAACTGTCGGAGACTGCACTTAATTAAGCTGTCTTCCCAGCCTCCTAGCATCTGACAAGTTCCCATAATAATTACTAAGGTTTCTAAGCAGGACTGGCTTTCCTGCGCCTCTGCACACTCTCATGGCAGGCGGGCGTGGTTTGGACTGTGCAGAGATCTTGGCTTTTCCTGCAGTGTATGCTGGAATAAACACTGATTATTTTAGTGAAACCTTGGTTTATCCAGTGTTTCAGCAACAATATGCATACCTTAGAGAACACACCAGGTCTTGAAGGAGGAGTGACCAGGGGTCTCTGGCTGTTTTCTAGGATGCTGGGGGCAGTTTTTAGGCAGGGAGGGTGAGTAGGTAGTGAACCTGGGGAATCAGTCTCATGGTTCTCTTAGGCTGAAGCGTGGTCAGCTGGTCAGTTCTGCTCTCTGCTCGATGATTCACTTGATGCCTATCCGAAGCTTGTGCGTCGCCTGTATTCCCTAAAATGATTATGCACTTGACTCTGATGGAGATCCGATCATTTATTTTCCTGCAAGCATTCAAGTCAAGGCCCAAAGCTGGATGAAGGGGAGGGCCACAGAATGAGGCAGGATTAGTGAATTATGCTTCTCGTTTTCCTCTTCCTTCTTTGCTACAGTGCACTTGCCTTATGGGGGTTCAGCTTCCCTATGAGGGTCATATCTCATTCCCTAACTTCCCTTTCTTCTTCCTCCCATAGTCCTCTCCTTAGGCTTAGAGTTTCCACTTCATCTTTGAGACCTAACATATCCGCCCCTGGGTGCCCCAGGGTGTGTCCAGTTCCTTCATTGAACTGTCAGTCCTTTTGCCACCTCTAAACTTTGGCCCATGAGTTTCTCTCTTGCCTTCGGAAGAGTCTCCTGGTCCCTTGGTCCATGAGACTTCACAAAGTAGCGACTCACCCCAGCTGCGGCTGAGAGCACCCACAGGGGATGCTGACGTTCATGGCAAGGGGGCAGCCTCCTAAGACTGCCGAGGCTGCCACCTCTCGAGATGCACCTGGTGTTGTCACTGCACTTCCTGGTTTCGTCACTTCTGGGCAGGATTAGGGAGGAGGTTTCCTCCCCACTGTGTGCTATTCTTTGTCTCTGGTCTAATTTTTAGTTCAAGTTTAAGCTACAAAGAAAATACGTGTTAGTCTGGCTCAGCCCCAACCCCACAGGGGACAGGCTTTGTGACATGTTTATGTTGGGATTGGAGCCCTGGCTGTGGAGTCCTGTGACCACAGGGATAAGATGGGCCAAGATGATAGTGATGGTTCAATGTTAGACAGGTCTCCATCAGGTGTCTGTTCTTCTCTCACTAAAGAGATAATACACGAGGTATTTACTTTTCCTGGCGCAAAGCAGAAACTATTCTTTGAGCCCTTCTGACTCACTTAATGGTGCCAGTAGATTTGTGGCTTAGTAAATGTTTATCCAAAGAATTGCAAGGCGAAATATGTCTAGTCAATTGTGTTCTCAGAGCAGAAAGTCCCGTTGCGTTTCTCCTGTTAAGTGGGAAGAAGCTTCCAGGACAGACGGGCCTATCTCTTGGTGAATCTCAGAAGCAGTAGGTTAGACTGGCAAAGCTGAAATTGCAATGAAAGAATCCACCCAATAGGAATTCATGTGTTTTTGGGAGGAGCTAGAGAGTTACTCTGAACAAGGTGTTCTTCTGTGTTCAAAACCATTTCTAACCCTTGACTTAGTTAATGCTTATGTTTCGGTGACAAGTGAAGGTTACCCTAGAATGGGGACGTTGTCCAGATCTATCGATTTCTCAGTCTACAAGGGAATTCAGCCTGTAGGAAACACATGCCTTGGTGTTCATTCATCTTGCCCGGTCTTTGGAGCCGTCAATAGGATCTTATCCAAAAAGGAAGCCCAGGGCCAGGCATTGCTAAGTGTAGCAGTCAAGATACAGTCAGGAGACAGAAACAACATCTATTGTATTTTAATTTAGTTTTTCTTTTAAACACCATGGGCGACATATATGGGTGGGGCCTGGTCCTGGTGGGTGGAGTGTGGGGTTTCCCAGGAAGGGAAGGAAGGCATGGCCGGAGCCCTCAGGATGCCCTTCGTGGCTTTGGGTGTGTGAGCAGCAAAACGAGAAAGAGTGAGCTTGAAAAGAAGTATTTTCTCCAAGGAAGTGACAAATTGAACGTGACTTAAAAAAAAAAAAAAAAGATAAAGATAAAGAAAGAAAAAAAAGGAAGGAAAGGCACGAGGACCTTACGGTAGAAATGCTTTATTGCCTCTGTGGAGAAAAATCAATGAGAATTTTAAAGCGAAGGGAGAGAAATCGTGGGTTGCTCAGTACACACTGTCTACCTGGTGCAGTGACAGCTTTGCCTCAGGGGAAGTTTTCATAGTGATGGAGAAAGGCAGCTCCAAGCGCGTCACAGGCCAGCCGGGGAGCAGCCCTGAAGGACCAAAGGGCAGGTTTTTCAGAACAGGAAACTGACTCAGAAAAAATTGATACTAAGGTATTATGAGGGAAGGAAAAGGGACCCAATAAAAGAGATCTTTGATTCAAAAAAGGAGGAAGAGTTTGATCATCCCATTAAGTTGTTGCTAGAACAATCAGCAGTGAGGCAGGTGTGAGACTAGCCGCTAGTCAATGGCAGTTATCAGTGAGCTGGGATCAGAGAGGAAGCCTTGAACAATAGGCAAAGGACACTGGGCCACACTTGGGAGGAGGGTGGAGACAGGAAGCTTGGGAGGAAGGGACCCCAGTTTGCATAAAAGAAGGAGAGCGTGATATGTCTACAGCGTGGCCCCAGGGCTGTTGACAAAGAAGGCAGAATGATTCTAATCGGTGCTTCCAGCCTCTCTCTCAAGGATATGGTCTCCACACTGGAAACAGTAGAACAAAGAGTGTGTGAAGAGGGAATTGCAGCCAAACACAGGTAAGGAAATGGTGAGAACCAGGCTCCGGTGAATTATATTCAGAGATTAAAGAGCTAGACCTATATGAAGCGGTTGTCAATAATCCATGAGAAGTTGTAGTAAATTGGTGCCCTTCTGGAGATTGGAGGTGAGTCGTCTTAGTCCACTTGGGCTGTTATAACAAAATACTGCAAACTGCGTGGCTTATCAACAGAAAACATTTATTTTTTTTATAGTTCTGGAGTCTGGGAATCCGAGGTTAAGGTGCCAGAAGCGTTGGTGTCTGGTGAAGAATTGCTTCCTGTTTCAAGATTTAAAAAATTATAGGAAACAACAAAAGAAAACTAGTAACTTAAAAATAAAGAGGACTTTAGCTGCCAAAATTTCTTGATATAATTCAAGACTTAATTTTTAAAAACATCATTAGAAATCAAAAATATGTTGTTTACCTAACATTAGTCACTTTATTCCTCTAGAAAATTGAGTTCTTAAAATCATCAGACTGCGTGTAATGCTAATGAGGCTTGCAACACACACACACACACAATCAACTGTATTATTATGAGGCTGCTTCTCTAACTTAGTAAAAAAATAATACAAAAATAGTTGGTTACAGTTGAGCTATCAAGTAGTTATCACATTTCTATAGATCAGGAAGGCGAACAAAGCGAAAACTGATATTACTGATAAATTACCAACGAATGTATCTGAGAAATCCAAATTACATGCCGACAGAAGAAAATTGATTACAAAAACCATTACATTACACTGTGCTAAAGGTTTTGCAATGTTTTAGACATGAAAACATGGCAGACGGGGACAAAGAGCTCGCTGGAGTCTCTTTGATAAGGGCGCTAATCCCATTCATGAGAGCTCCACCCACATGACCTAAGCACCTCCCAACAGTCCCATCTCCACATCCCCTCAATTTGGGGACTACACAGAATTTTGGGGGGACACAAACATTCAGTACGTACCATGAGCTAACACAAATTTCAGCAGAGCCACTACTGGCCCATGGAGGACTTCACATGAATTAGCAAAAGATACCTCTTCCTTGTGATATTTTTCCATCTGTTGGAAAATTTTCATAATGTAAGTTTTAAACAATAGGATACTTCACAGCCTTCTGCCAGAACAATTTTTAAAATATTCAATATTCAAATCTACAAGTATATGGTTTCTCCTTATTTGTAACGCTCTTTTTAAAAATTTTTTATTGGGGAATATTGGGGAACAGTGTGTTTCTTCAGGGCCCATCAGCTCCAAGTCATTGTCCTTCAATCTAGTTGAGGAGGGTGCAGCTCAGCTCCAAGTCCAGTCGCCATTTTCAATCTTTAGTTGCAGGAGGCACAGCCCACCATCCCTTGCGGGAATTGAACTGGCAACCTTGTTGTTGAGAGCTCCCGCGCTAACCAACCATCCGGCCACCCGGAAACACTCTTAAATGTATCACCTGCACACTTTGCAAAGAGTCTCTGATTTTCAGGACAGGAAAAATGTGGATGACAGAAATGATACAACAGAAGCACGTTATGATCCTTTGAAAAACTGAAGAACATTAACTATCCTATGTGGGAACATTTAGAAAATAATGGCGTGATCAGTAGGACTCATCACGAACGTTGGTTAATGGAGAAACGTTAACTTGGAGAGAGATTTGTGGGGCACACAAAAGTGTTCTCCCCTCAGTTCTGCCCTACTGAGCAATTCCTAGGTGGCGTGTGACTCAACTTTTCAGATGTGATGCTAGGTGGAGTTAGGAATATAGAAGTATTGGGTACTAGAATTGTTGGGTCCAAAATGTTGATAGATCAAAATGATAGGCTAATTTGTTAAAATTCTATTTAGTAGGCAGAACTTGTAGATCTCAACCCTTGAGTCTGAAAACAATGCCACAAGCATAGGATGGGGAAAGATGTGATTCAATAGAAGCGTGTGTGAAAAAGACAAAATTTTGTTGTCTGGAATTTCAACATAAATAACTGGTGAAAAGTGATTCCCCTAAAAGTGTCTGGCAGTCTTAGGCCACATCAGTAAAATAATTAGAATGACAGAGATTAGGCCCCTTTGCTACTTTTTTCAGCTCAAACCAGGAGTTTACATTCGATCCTAAATTCCACACGTGAAGATAGATGTAGCTAAACGGGAATAAATTCAAACGTTTGTCTAGGAAAGCGAGAAAAATGGAAGTTATGTTGTTTAAGGCATTGGCGGTATTAGCTTATGTTACAGGAAAAATCATAAGAGAAAAAATTACTTGTAGTTTGTAACTGTCCCATTGAATGATTGTGGTTAAACCCTCTTTTGTTTGCTAAAAGCAAAGGCTTTCTTGGGACAATAACCTTTGGCTTTCTGGGATTCTAGGAGACAGCTAAAGACTGAATAAGGGCAGTCAAGGGGAAAGGTTTTTGGGAGAAGGCAGGTGTTGGATGGGGGTTAGTGGAGTGTGAATATTCTCTCCAGAACATCATAAAATCTTTAGTGAAGGTTATTGTCATGCGAGGCAGTCTGCGAGGTCTCAGCTCCCGCTCCCCATACGAGAACACAGGATAGGGCTAGGTCAAAAAGGAACACCCACGGAGCCATAGGTAGGGGAGTCATGCCACTATAGTCTCACTGGAGGCTGGATTCACATGACGTGCGACCTGCTGTCTGCTTTTCTGCCTGCCAACGGACTGACTCCCCTCGACTCGACTCACCAACTAGCGCAGTCACGGCATTTATATCAGTGGCCAATTGGCTAATCGGCTACAGCTGACGGCCATCTACTACCCTAGCCAGCACCCACCCACGTGAGGGCTGAGGGCGAGAGCCTGACTGCTCTTGGGGCGTTGTCCCCACAGTTATATCGCTCACTCTTGCTGTGGCGGTTATTGCTGCAGGCTGGGACCAGGTGTTCAGTCCTGTTTGGTGGTGCTAAGTCATCTTGGAAAAGAGAGTTTTCATAGGGCAGGTAACAGTTTCAAAAGGCTGTAAATTGGAAAAATTATTAGCATTGGCTCTCAATTCTCTTTGAATCTATAACAATTCCCCTCCAGTCCTTTTGTCACACCATTCATTTGTGAAAGAAATATAGTCGTTTCTCCTGCAGAATTTCCTACATTCTAGATTTGGCCCGGTGCGTTGTAGTATTGAACTTGTTTTTCTATCCCTCTGTCATATTTTCTATAGGCAGATAGTTATGTCTATAGACTCGATTAGATTCAGATTCAATTATGTTGGCAAGAATAATTCACAGATTTTAGTATCTACTTCCTATGCCTCACATACACAATGTCCCATTTTCCCAATTTTTGTGTGATGCTAAGACCATCAGGGGGTTCACGAGTTGTCAGCCTGATCTGTCCATTGTACATTTTCTCATCAATTCAATAATTTAGCAGCCAACAGTGATTGTTATCTAGATCCATTGTTTCATTTGGTGTTGTAAAGTGCTGTCTGATTCTGTCATTCCTTCTGCACATATTATCTACAATTTCTCTGAAAAACAACTTACTCATCAACTGTTTGGTCACCTTGAAATACCGTTCAGACTGGAAAGGCAGGCTAAATGCTTATTCTTGCTTTTTATCATTTTTCAGGATAGTAAGTTGATGCCTTAGGACTTGCAAAAGTGACCAATGCTTATTATTACTATTATTGTTATTAAGTTTTTAAAATGAGAGCATAATCCGGGCTCTGGCATACCTAGGTCCAAATCCTGGCTCCACCACTTAGCAGCTGTGTGACCTTAGCCACATCACCAAACTTCTCCGAGTTTCAGTTTCTTCTCTATAAAAAACAGGATAATAATCCTCACTTTGAGTCTTCGTGGGAGTGTTAACTGGGATAATGTGTGTAAGACACTTAACACAGGACCTGGCAGGCAGCAAGGGCTGGAAAAATGGGAACTGTTATTATGAGAAGCCTCTTGTAACGGACTTTCCCTCAGTGAGCCATCCGGACACTTGAGAATCCCTGCCAAACACCAGTGCTTCCTCCCTGCCAGTCCCACGGGGCCAGGGGGAGGTTTAGCTTGTTCAGTCCTGCATCCGAGTTCAGGTGTAGCTTTCTTCATCAGAAGATCAGGCAGCTAGGTCCTTTAAACCCGTCCTGAAGAGAACTCACTTCTCCCCCTCACTGTGCGCGTGGATAGTGTTTCTTAATGCTGAAGTGATTTATCATATGCTCATCTTTCTTTAAACATCTACGTTTTGGTGGACTTCTGCATGAAAATGAAAAATATTTGTCATGGTTGGGGCAGATACGCCCCTCCTGACTCACTCTCCATCCTTTATCCTTCTCTGAGCCAGGAGCCTGACCCTATGCGTTACACCAATGGGCTTCCTAGCCCTCTGGCTCCTGGCTGGGTTTGGCCAGTGGGAGGCACAGGCAGGAGACTTGGAGTGAGGTCGGGGTTTTCTTCCTGCAAGGTCATTATGAATTGCCTGTAACCCCTACTGTGGGCTGCAAGCGCCTGTCTGGCAGCTCTCCCCAGATGCTGTCTGTTTCTGGTGTGCGCTAATTCTCCATCAGGTAACAGCAGCCCAGCATTTCAAGCCACCAGGTAGTACATTATCCACTGTTGCTTTCCCTAAATCCTGCCCTTGACTTTGTAAACAGCACCTTTATAAACTCTGCTTACATTTCCCAGTGTAAATGTGCTGCCACCTATGTCCTGCCAAGCAGTAGGCACAAAGTTGTTTATGTTTAGTAGAAGATCAGAAACAGCCTAAAATACTAACAAATCATAGGGGATTCATGTACCAAATTATGGTGTATCTATAAGATACAATAATATGTAGCCACCTGAATTTCGGTTTTTTAAAAAATATTTGATGACAAATGAAAACTTTCATGGTATAATATTCAGGATGGTTCAGTTTTGTAAAATCAAGTGCGTGTCTATGTGTGCGCATGTAGAAAAAAGCTAGAAGTTAATGTGACTTGTATATAAGATAGGTTGTGGCTGATTTTAAATTAATTCATGCTTTCTATGTTTCCCAAATTAAAAAATGAAAAGGTGACGTTTCATAAGAATAAAGTCTACACATTTCATTATTTGTATATTATTTAAATCAGCTTTCAACTAAATGTCACGAATGTCAATTCTAGCAATAACAAAAGAGTTACTTTGGGGAGATGTTCTTCCCTATTTGTATATTGCTGTGATGTCTGTAAATTACTTCATCATAGATATGTGTGTGTGTGTGTGTGTGTGTGTGTGTGTGTGTGTGTTAATCTGAGCTACTCTCTAGGGGTTGTCAGTTGTCCTAATCAACAATTCACATCCTGGGATGATCAGCTAGCATTTAATCAGAAAGGCCGTACCCCACAGGCAGCTGCTACAGCATTCAAATTGTCTACATCTCAATCAAATCACTACCAGAGACTTTATTAATCAACATAATGAATGTCAGAAATGGGTTTTCATGAATGAACTTTACATCTTGTTAATCCACATAACAGACCTTAGAAATAGGCTCTTCTTAGTGAAGTAAAAGGTTCTCTAGATATGTGACTGGGTATATTGTAGAGACAGTTGCCACCCTAGCAAGTCCTGCAGCTTGTTCTCTTGGGGATGGCCCTTGAGGTTTGATCTTTAGATGGTCCTGTGTTGGACCACAGAGTAGGATGATTCTGGTTGCTTTCTGTGGATGATAAGCGTAGCAGAATCCTGCCTCTGGAGTATTGTGGCATCTGTCCCTGGTTAGTGGTTCATGCAAGGTGGGGAGCACCTAAAAATCAAAAGCAGTTGTATGATCTGTTTTGTGCCTATTTACTAATACAAGTTTGTTTAATTGGTATCTATACATGTGGCAGAATTTGGTCTGAGACTTGCTTTCATAAAAACCTGGTAGCGAGGTTTTGGAGGAGTAGCCCCCTCCCCTAAACTTTTTGGTTTGGCTAAGACAACGAACCTGAGAGTCTTGGATGACCAAAGTAGCTTGAGTCCACTTGCAACATAGAATATTTGGACTCTAAGGCACAGATATTCTCCAGTGAGGTACTGGAATACTATGAATTGTAAAAGAGCTACTGGAGGGAGACTAGCTGTGGGAAGAGGGTGTGTGGCTGGATTCTTCATTATTCCTCATTCTTGAATCAGGATGGAAAGTACTCTTTGACCAGCTGAAAATGAAATCGCTAAAGGGTATGCAGCTGAATGAGATGTTCACAGAAACCCTCAAAGTTACCCTTTGTTGTTCACTGTGCCCTGTGCCTTTGTACAGTTCCCGGCGCTTACCTGCTCCTACGACGACCGGGATGTTGCAGGTAGAGAACAGATCAGATTTCCAGGTGGGTGGGAGCATTCCAGAAGGTGAGCCTCTAGAAGAGGATGGAGAACCCTCCCAGGTCAGAGGAAGAGTAGCATGGTTGGTAACATAATTTCAGGGCTCACAGGGAAATTGTGGCCCCTTCCAAGCATCTTTGGGTAACTCTAGCAGACAGCACATAGACATAAGCCACCCAAGGCCTTGACACCGCCTGAGAGTAAGAAGTCAAGGCTTAGCAGTTGTGAGAATGTTGGATGTATTTGCACACTGAGCTTGCTCTGGGTTTCTCATAACCGTCTATACTCTACCCTTGTAATGTGCGTAGATTATGAAATCACATGTGAACAATATTTTTATTTACTAAAATTCTGTAATAATATTGCCTGTATGACTAAGTGAGATTAATTTATTTAGTGTTTGATGATCCATGTTTATGAGCTACGTTAAGCTGATAAACCTTTTAGATGCAGTTCTTTTCCAAAGGCATCGCATGACCAGCTTATTGAATAAACAGGACTTTACTTTTCCTCTGAACTTCTGTTGACTTGTCTTTTCCTGCCCCTGGGTGAAAGTTCGGGCAGCTCCCATAGCTTTCCCAACCACTGTCAGGTGTTAACACATTGTCCAATTTTCAAGGCACTAATAAGTCCAGGCAGGTTGAATGCAAACTTCAATCTTTCATCCAGTTTAAAGCCTCGCCCCTCCCACAATGGGGACCCATGTCAGGAGGGAGACTAGCAGTGGGAAAAGGGTGTGTGGTTGGATTCTTCACTATTCCTCATTCTTCTACTCTTTCTTCTCCACTCTGCTGCTCTGGCTTCTGCAGGGTTAGGGCTAGAAAGGGTTGGGGAGTGAGATGCAGAAAATACCCATGTAGATGACAAAATCATCTACAACATGTTGTCACTTACATTGGTGCCTCTGGGTGCGGCCAGGGGATAAATACTGTATGGGGCTCTCTCTTGCATTCTTCAGAGATCTCCTTCCGGGACCCTCCTTCTTCCACTCCTTGATATGGCACTTGCCTAGGACAGTCCCTGACCCTCAGTGGCTCCCTCCACACCCCTTCTGATGGGATCACCTTATCCCTTTGGATGACTCAAGCCCTCCTCCCTTCTAAGGGATCCATATCTAACACCTGGAAAGCACATATATGCATCTTTGCTCTTCCACCCTCCTTAAGTGCAGCACATTTCAATGCAGCCCTCTTTACTCTGCCACCAATGGCCTCTCTGGCCAGCCAGGCTCTCACATTTTGACGAGTTCAGGTACAGCTCAGCGCCAGACTCTGTCTTTCAATCTCCAGAGTATACCTATCAAGCTCTCTGAGACCTGAAACCCGTCCTCATGTGGCTTCACATGAAAACAGCTTCCTACATCCTCCCTACATTCCAGTGGAAAGGGAAAAGAAATGCCACAGCACACCAAGTATTTTTCTAAAAACCTTCTCAGTTTCTCATCTCTGTGGCAAATGCTCAACCCTGTGCAAATGTGATGAGTAAAGGTCTACAAAACCTGCCTCATATTTCTTAGCACATCCTCCATAGGTGGTCTCGTCCTATTGGTCTCAGCCAAAACTCCTCTATGAGAGGGAAAGTCACATTTAACATCCTGTAACCCTAACTATACACACCCAGAGACTGTTCTGTTCAAAGTCAAACATTCCAGAGGCGTCATGATAATTAAGCTTCCACTACAGTAGAAGTGGGTGGGTAATGCTTGCTCTCAAAATCTACCAGGCCAACCTCATCACACTCATTGAGATTCATTGTGAAGAATTTGGAGACTTAAATCAAACATTAAACACTCAAGGTTACGTATCTTTTGAGAACTCCCTAGAAAACTCCATTTTTCATTGACTGTCAAATGGTTTCTGTCAATATCTCAGGCAAAGTTGGAGCTATACCAACCATTTCGAGTCCCTTTGTCTGAGACCCATATCAGGACAGAACGGGCAGCTTCGTGAATAGTCTTTGTAGGACTACAGTCTAATACATGGCTTTCATTGACAGTCAGTACAATGAGCAACCATACATAAATTCCTGTTAGCTATACTAGAAGTTTCAGGGAAAAAAACACCTGTAAGGGAGAAATAACCGACTCCCTTTAATCTTCCTACAGACATCAAAGTTGTAAGATAAAGCTGGAAATTCCAAAGACCAAATGAAGAGGCAGAAACGCCAGCATTGCCTTACAACCTCCAGTGATAACAAGAGAATGTGTTCTAAGAAGACACAAAACTGAAAACTGGCCTATTGAGGGGATGGTTCAGCCTCATTTGGGGACAAATCCTATTGCAAATAGATAGCAGAACAGTTTTTCTGGAAGTTGTAATAACAGTATCTGGACCAGAATGGAAGAAGAAACAATTGGGAATACTTAGCTTAAATGTCAAGAACAAAAAGAGCAATTTTAACATCAGTTGAAAGTAGACTTTGACTAAAACTGTCTCTCTGTACCCCCCGTCAGCCTCCGTCAAAATCTTCACAGCCCATAGCAGTGTTTCTCAACCTTTTATTCATAATGGCCCAATAAGGAGAGTTTTAAGACACTTTTTGCTGATCTCCTCCTCCCATGAAAATTTAATACCACAGCTGCGTCTGTTTATGTACTTACTGTATGTGTATATATAATATATATATGCATATATATAATATATATACATATTTGTGTTTGATACATGAAAAGAATAAGATTTTTTTGAATCCTCTCTTTTAATTTCCTAGGGCTGCCACACAAAGTACCACCAACTGGGTGACTTAAAGCAACACAAACCTATTCTCTTATGGATCTGAAGACTGTTAGTTCCCAATGAAGGCCAGGACAGGGTCGTGCTCCTCCTGAAAGCTCTGGAGGAGGATCCTTCCTTGTGTCTTCTAGCTCTCGGGGGCCCAGGCATTCCTTAGCTGGTGGTTGCCTGACTCCAATCTCCACCTCAGTCTTCACGTAGCCTTCTCTCTGTGTCCGTCTCTGTCCTTTTCTGGCCCATTCTAAAGACACTCTCATTGGAGTTAGGGCTCACCCTCATCCAGTATGACCTTATCTCATGCCTTAATTATAGCTGCAAAGACGCTATTTCACAGATCCCAAGGACCACATTTTGCTCCCTTGGGGATGATATCATCCTTGTGGAGAAAGCATGGACTAGAGAATAAATATTCACAGCACTCCAGAACCTAAATCCAACTTACTTGGAGGAGAGAATGTTGTCAGTTCTCTGAAGAGCTCCACCTACAAACCCTCTGCTGGTGACTTTTGGGGTTCTCTGCTGAGGGTGCTGTGCTCCCCCAGAGGAAAGTCACAGAGCTCTCAGTGCATCCGCCTTCCTGCACCCCTCACCTGGCTTCCGAAGTGTTCTTTAACACCTCTCCTCCTCACCTGCATTCTCTGCCATGTGGAGGGAATAAGAGTTTGCTTCCTAGAGGTGGTTTTGGCATTAATTCAGGTCATTCACAAGGGGTGAGCTCAGCGTCTACAATATAAAATGCACTCAATCAGTTATTAGTAGTTGTTTTTACTATAATTCCCTTTTCTCCACTATGTCTTCCCTGAGGAATGGTGCTCCCTGATCTACCGCTCGCCAATTTCACGATCCGATTTCTGTCTCTCGTGATGACTTTTGAGACTTCTCTTTTGGTTTTCTCTCCCGTGATTCCCACTCACGACAGCTGATCTGATCTTTACAAGCTTCAGCTTCACTTCCTGTCAGGAAGTCATGCAAACACCTGTACTTGGCCCACCGAGGTGGCCTTGAGATAAGCAGAGGAGCTATGCATGTCATGAAAAACCGGGGTGCGTTGCCCAACCTTGGTACACACCCCTGAGGGCTTGTCTGTGTCACTCCTCTTCTGGAAAGGTAAGGAACCTATGCATTGGCTTTTCTGATCAAATATTTTATGATGTCATATGCTTGTAAACAATCTGCATCGCTGAACACTCAGCTCTGCACATTCCTAACTTTAGGCTTTTTATCTTTGTCTTTATTCTGTGGCTAAAACTCTGTGGCAGAAATAAAGGTGGGGTGGGCACCCTTAACTCCATCAGCCTCAGAGGGACTGCTGTCGAGTGGTCTCACATGACGGAAAACTCTGTCTTGTGGGTTTTGATTTTATCTGACGAGCAAATGGAGATGTGTCTTCACAATTCCGTCCTCTCCCTCCAAGTGGCACCAAGAGTTCTTGGACACAAGTATTGTGTTTATGATCGTTTAAACAATTTTTGGTTGATGTAGAGTCAAATATTTCTGGGGACTTGAATGATGTTTGGGGACCATTGCTTAAAGGACATGCTGATTATTCCTTCCTCCAGATAATCGATCACATATCCTTGAGCTACACTGTTTCGAAGAGACCCAGGAGGGGGTGTTGCACTGCCCCCAAAGCATGCAAACTTAGCTTTATTGAATTACTTATTCATTGGAAGCCTTCCACCTCTGTTGGGGTCCACATGGACCAAGCCCTAGGAAGCTGCTTCTCTCTGTTGAAGAGCAATGCTGAGGGTGTCATGTCCTTCCCCAGTGTCGTCTTGGGAAAATTCTTATCTTCACCAAGAAGATCTGTACTTCTCTTCAATGATGGGTCTGTGCCTCACAGATGTTGGGAATTGTGGCTATGACCATGTTTCTTTTCTTGTGTTGGAGGCTGCAAAGCTTAGAACCAGTTGATGGTTCACTACAGCCAGGCTGAGGAGCCTCTGCCCCCCCTCATTCCTGCCCCTTTCCGTGTATTCTTTTTGCTTCTGCACTATTTAAGTTTTGTGTTCTTTGGTTGTGTTTTAGTCTTCCTTGTAACTCTCTTGTATTCTTTCTGGGATAAAGTAGGGAACATATTTTTGAGTAAATAAACATTTAACTGCGAGAGGAATGAAACTAATTCTGTATGACCTGAATGGGCAAAAAACAAAAAACAAAAAAAAACATTCCCTCCCTGCCTGCATCCCTGACTCTCTCCTTTCTTCCTTCCCTCTTTCTTATCATTCAAAAGATATTTAACCTATGTCAACTAAATATCAAGCACTGAACTAGAAGATTTAGGGAGACAGAGGAGGCAGCTTTTAACTGTTTAAGAAAGGACTTTATAACACTCACACCTGCCCAAAGCTAAAGAGTTACCACTTGTACCAGAACTTCATAATTGATAAAGTGCTTCTACACACATGTGACCTTGGTTTGCCTTCGCAGCCTTGATCAGTGGTGGATATTATTATCTTCATTGATCAAGAACCTGAGATTTATTTTTCTTTGTAGTTTTAGCAAGAATCTCAGCCAAGGTAACTCAGCTGCTAAATGGGAGAAGTAGGAATTACTTCCTGGTTTTCTGGTTTTGCGTCCTTGTTTGCCTTTTCCGTGACCTGATACTCCCAACCACCTCCCCTCCGCCCCCACCTCCCTCCCCACCCTCCATTCCCCTCCAGTCCTCGTGTGGTGGCCATACTCTATCAATCTGGATGTGCTCCATTTCACTCTGACATGATTTTTACCCAGAATGTGAATACCATTTCACGTAATGTTGTTTCTATTTTTATTCTCTGTGATTTAAAAGCCAACAGCAATATGCCAAATATGTTTCTGCTTTCATGCCTCATAGTTTTGCTTCGAGAGATAGGGTCTTCCATTCAGGGGCCATATGAATGCTGGTTGGAAAATAGGTGGATCAGTGTGCCTGCCATTCAACACGCCATCTGATTCAGGACTTAGTATTTGAGTCACTGCACACTACCACCTCCACCTGGAAGGTGAGCTCTAATGTGCTCTTTGTGTGTGTGCATATTGTGTGTTATCTTAGGGACAACAGAACGGTATATTCTGGAACACAGCTAGTGATTTTCACAGCATGCTCCACCAGCAAATGTTAAGGCACTTACTTCTCCAAAACCAATCTAAATTTGGAAAGCATTATTATTTGGGGGCATGGTGGTGGTGGGGAAGCCTCCTCCCTATGTTCTTATTTAGCATGGAAAGGTAAAAATTTCTAGGATATTGATTTATTTAAAGAAGGAATATTGAGTCATTCCTTGTTAGCCTTCCTTACACTCTCTTTATCTTGCTGAACTTCCTCAAAACTTATCACTTATGGAAGATATTCTTCCTTAGCTTCCAGAAAGATGTGATTTCTCCCTGTTTTTATAGTTCTTTGGTCATTTTAATGAGGCCCTTGAATTTGAGCCTTTTGTGTAGTGGATCAGGCAGAGGAAGTCAGGTTATGCTGTGATAACAATACACCTCAAAAAACCCCAAAGTTTATTCCTTGCCTGAGTCCACTGGGGGTCAGCTGGGGGCTCTGCTCCTCATTGTCTTTACTCTGGGACTCAGGCTGATGGAGCGGCCACTATCTAAGTGGTTCTGGTTGCTGTGACAGAGGGAAAAAGGGGGTCTCGACTGGAACCTAAAACTTCAACCCTCTGAAGCAAATCCCTCAGTCATACCTCACTTCAAGGAGCAGGAAAGTGCAAACCCACCATGCAAACACTTGGAGAACCAAAGATATTTGGTGCAGTGAGTTAGATCCCTGTTCTACACTTTAATCTTATCCAGAAATTTCAGCATTTATATTTTAGGCAAAAACCAGGTAAAGTTTTATTAGGGTTTTGGAATCTAGAGACTAAATCTGCCGCTTACTTACTGCCTTGTACATTTGGGATAGGTCACTTACCCTCTTCTGAGTCCAATTCCCTTATCTTGACATTTCAGTCCCATGGTCTAGCTGCCTCTGTAGGATTGTTGGTGAGTTTATCAATGAGATACTATCTATAAAAATATTTTGAAATGTGAAAACAGCTTTATGAATAAAGATTGTTCATAGTATTGCCACATGTCTCTTTTGGGTAGAATAAGAATTCCAATTCATATCACTTAGATCAAAGATGAAATATATGCATTTCAAAGACAGGTATCTCTCTCTGCAAATGATTACATCAGTTCTACCCAAATGTCAAGAACCATTAAAAGTTAATGCACAATGCACTGGAGAAAAGGCCACGGCCAAGGTAGCACCTAGCATGACTTCCCAATAATTACTTTCATGGGAGTCTGGACTCATGGGTCATTTTGTCTGCAGACACTTGTGGGAATATCTTGAATTAGACCAAGAAGAATCTTCTCCACCATTTGCTGGCTATTTGTAAGTTAACAGATAGAAGACTGACCATTAGAACATCATTCCTGTTTTTAACGTCAGTTCATGATGATCTTCCCTCTTTGGGGCTCCCGAGAGGGGAGCATTGAACCTGCACAATCTTCTTAGGTTCAGCAAAACAGTTTCCGTTTAGCCCAAATTTCAGAGAACACCATGGAATGTGTGACTTTTAAGCCCCTTCAAGACCCCCTACACTGAGCACAGATCTCGAAGTGGGTAGAACACTTGCCTCACAAAAGTTAGTCCTTTCTTCTTGTTTTTGTCATTTACTAAACAGTAATCAACATCTGTAAGTTGTCAAGCACTCTGCTAGCGACCTAGCCAGTGTGGATGCAGGATTGATAAGACCCACTCTGCCTTTGAGCAGTTCACAATCGAGTGAAGGAGACAAACAGACTAGCAGTGATGGGCATGTAGATAACTGTAGAACATGTTAGATACCCAAGAAGTGCATATGAGGGACCCTGGCAGCTTATATAACTGGGGACCTAACCACTAGAGAGGTCAGGGAAAGCTCTCAAGAGGAGAAAAAGTTAAAGTTGAGTTTTGAGGAGGACTAAACGGCTGCCCACACAGAGGAAGAGAGTTGGGGGCAGAGGAATAGCACATGTAAGGATCTGGAGGCTGAGAAGATTTCATATTATGAAATTCTTTGTGTAACTGGGGTCATAATACCCTGCAGAGCTAGAAGGGCATGCAGGACCAACTCTGTGCCAGGGAGGCCTGAATGTCCCTCAGAAACAATTACTGTTATCCTGGGGGTTGACCAGAAGTATAACATACAAACATTACACCTTGGGTTGGAGTCCAGAGAGCCCTTCCCAAGCTTCCCTCCCTTCTTCCTTCTCTGCTCCCCTTCCTTCTCCTTGACCTCCCACGCCACCTCCCAAGGGTCTGGTTCCATCCAGCTGCTCCCCCAGATGGCTGAGCTCAGGACGCTGTGTACCCCTTTGGTCTGAGGTTGCTGCATCTTGGGAAGATAACAGTGGATCCTTGCATCCCTCAGAATGAGGCACCTACCAGACAGGTCCAACTTTCTCTTGCTAATACCTGTGAATCCAAGAGGCTTACTTTTGATGCCTGGTTATGCTAATAGACTTCCTCTCCATCAGGGAAAGGACAGGAAGGAACAAAGCAGGTGAACAGTACACAGAGCCATGTCTCTTCACCTCATTTCTGAGGAAGAGATGGAAAAATCTCAAAGAGCAGCCATATCTCGGCATTTACATTGCTCACTGCCTTCTCTGCCAATTTCCTGATTTCATGGCAAGAAAAATAAGCCCTGCCCTTGTGAGAGGGTGACACAAGTTCAAGAGCTTACTTAGCCAGCTCACCCTCTGTGTCGGTTTCCATTAGACTTTTCTAGGTTATATAAGCCAATGGCCCTGAACTCTGACTTGGGGTAAGCAGAATAAACCAAAGAAAAAAGCTAATTGAACACATCAGTGAGGCATTTGGTCTTAGAAAATTTCAGTTGTCCTTTATAATGTAGAGAAACGCCACTGCTCTATCACCTGGGCAAGGGTTCTATTCTCACTTAGCCCTAGTCCCAACTATAATAACAGCTCTGATGGACTGGAATGATCCTCAATCATTCTCTCTATTTCCAGCCAGGTCCCAGCTGGTTCTTTTCTGTCAGTTGTGCCTGCTGAAAATGAAACACAAAACAAACACAAATAAAAACAAAAAAACATTGCAGCTGACCCTTAATACAAAAACCACTATATTCTTAGAGATTTATTGTTCTGAATTTAAAAGCCCAGGAGACAGTGCTGCCTTTTGAAATGGTATATTGCTTGACAGGAGGTTTAAATTCATTTTGGAGCCAATTCTTCCCCTGCCGCTCCCAGTGCGTGCTGACAGGTCCTCAAAGCATTCTTAAGATCAGAATGCTGCTCTCCCCTTTCCCCACACAATCATTACCTTCTCTTTCTGTTTGCCACAGTGATCACATTAAGTGGTGACCATCACCAAATAATATTTATTTTCAAAATTCTTCCAACTACGGCAACATACATGGCAGGAATTGTCAATATTTGCTACCAGTAGGTTTCTAATTCTATCACCATGCCTGACACATAGCAGGTGTTCAATAAATATTTGTTGAATGGGTTTCTTAGGTAATATCCCTGCTTAAAACTTTTCAGTGGCTTCCCATAGACTTTGGACTCCCTCCAGATTTAAGTATTTAATTAAGAATATTTCTGTGTACTTTAGAGCTGAGAGATTAAAAGGATATCATTACGTCTGTCACCTAAGGATTTCTTTATTACCCCTAAGTACTTATAGTATCTACTGAGAATTGAAAGGATACCCCATTTCATGCCCGCATTCACTTTCATTTGAACTGTTATTATGGCTTCTTATGTGGTCTCCCTGCCTCCTGAGTCTCCCTCATTTTAATCATTCATAACCACAATCTTCTGAGCTCAGGACGTAGCCACATAATTTGAAGGTCCCAAAGCACGATGAACATTCAGGGCCCCTTATTTAAAATTGCTGAAACTTTTACACAAAAAGAGTAGTTCAGTAAACTGTGGGGCCCTTCTGTGCTTGGAGTCCTATGTGATGTGGGGACAAAGTCCCAGAGAGCAGTTTCCAGGCTTTTGGTCTCACGTGGAAAGGTGCTGGCTCAGTTATTAGATGGCCATCAGCTGTAATCAGATGGCCATCCGCTGTGGCTGGGTGGCCATCAGCTATAACCAGTGAGCCATTAGCCACTAATATAACTGCCGTGGCTACGTTGACAGGTTGGTTGGCTGGCAGAGAAGTGGACGACGGATTGCGGCTAGCAGCGGCTAGCAAGTGAGGTTAGCAGGTGGACGTGTTGATCCTACTTCCTGTGTCTCACCCAGCCACCAGCCAGGCTGGGGTGCAGGAAAACCCCTCATTGGGGTACTGGCCAATGTTTGCTTTTGTGTCTGGACTAGCTGCCATCGAGAACATAGTGGTGTGATTCCCCTATCTATGGCTCCGTTGTTGTTCCTTTTTGGCCTCACCATGTCCTGTGTTCTTGTGTGGGGAGCGGGACCAGAGGCCCTGCATGACAGTGACTTCGTAGCTCGTATACCCATGAAGCCGATCCTGCCTGAATTCAATCTTTTTAAATCAGTTTTGGTCATGGTGAGTCCTTGCTTAAAAACTTTCAACATCTCCACATTGTTTAGAGTTGTAATTGTAGGGACTTATAAATTCCAACTTGCAGTTGGTGACAGAGGTGAAGCTGGAGTTGTGGACCCCTGAACGTTGCAATGTGGGTGCACACGCTTGATAAAGAGATGCCCTGGGTCACCTGTTATACTCTATTGGTCAGCTTAGTCTAGGGCGGCCTGAGGAGTGAAAGGAGAATAAAGAACTCTGTTGTCCCTGACAAGTGTCTCAGGGGATTTAGCTTCTCCTTTACACCAAAGCCACATTGAGGATCATCTGGTCTTCTGGTCAGAGAGCCACCTGCAAGTGTAACCTGGAGAGACAGCAAAGAAACAATGTCCTTGCACATCCTGAAATCTGTGGGAAGGAATAATACTTTTTATATGTCAACCACAAATACGGTTTCCATCTAATTGAATCCATTCATTGCTACTTTAAAAGAGAAGAAAGCTGATGCCATTGAAAAGTGTGTTCAATGAATCCATCCTCCCACAAAAACAGCGTGTGTGTGTGTGTGTGTGTGTGTGTGTGTGTGTGTGGATGTGGATCTCATCTGAAAGAAAAAAATAACTCCTGGCTTTAAGCGAATGAAGGCTTATTCCATATGGCAGCCGTCTTGCACACAGCTGATGGTTGCAGCACGTGGAATTACTTATAACTAAAGCTTTTGACTGAAAATGCAGACATGGCTCTCAATTCATCATCCTCTTCTCTGAGATTTAAAGGGCGCTTTAGAACACAAGTCACTACCAGTTACTACTTTAACAAATCAGTAAGTATGTTTTCATGGGTTTGACTTCCCCATTTGGCACCTCTCAGAGCCCCGTGTGGCTGCGGAGACTGTCATATATGTGCTGGATACAGGCAGTGTGAAAGTGTGTGTCTTATTTCACAGATTTTAGCAAGGGTAATTGTTCAGAACTGTGAAAACCAGATATTCTCCCTTCGATATCTCCTCTTGGAGCAGGATTGCATTACATATCTATTGTGTAACAAATTACCACACATTTGGTGACTTAAAATGATACACATTTATTAACTTGCAGTTTCTGTGGGTCAAGAGTCTGGGCACAGCTTAGGTAATTCCTCTGTTACAGAGTTCCTCACAAGGCTGCGATCAAGTTGTCAGCTGGGGCTGTGGTCTCATTGGAAAGCTCCACTGGGGGAAGATTCCACTTTTAAGCTCATTCAGGTTGTTGGCAGAATTCAGGTCCTGGAAGACGGTTTGACTGAGGGCCTCAGATCCTTCCTAGCTGTTGGCCAGAGGCTGCCCTCAGTTCTTTGCCATGTGGACCTCTCCAACATGGCCACTTATTTCATCAAAGTATGAAACTGAGAAAACAAGAGAGTCTGTTAGCAAGGTGGAGATTTTAACATAGTTGTATAGGTGACATCCCATCACCGATTTGTATTCTATTGGCCATCCCACTCTCAAGGGGATTACACAGGGTGTGAACACCAGCATGTGGAGATTACCAGGGGCCGTCTTAGAATCAGCCCACCACAAGGACAGTGTCCCAGTTGAGAGAATCACAGTAATATCCTCTTATAAAGAATGCGCTGCATGTTTCTGAGTTTTAAAAATATTTGTGGATAGGTTCAGTGGGCAAATTATATTCTTGAAGAAACTATGATGTCCCAGTGATGGATTTATGTCTATATTTCTGTTAGTTTTCTCATCTTTGTCATAAAATATTATTTTCCATTTTCTCTAAAGAATCTATTTTTTCTTTCATTCCATCTTTCATCACAATGGAATGGAGGAAATGTCTGGTCCAATTAGAACCCGGGAAGAGCTCAGATTTCTTCAGGTTGGGCGGAGTAACCTAGAACTTAGCTGTGGCCAGTACTGTGTCTGCTCAGGGCAGCTTTCTGACCTTGGCTTTTCTCAGTTTCACTATCTCTCATTTAATGTTTGTGCAGCCCTGAATAAGACACCCACAGAGCTCCAGAGCTTTCCTAGCACTGTCTTCAAGACAAAGCATTTCCAGGGAATTCGATACTTGACCCTCTGGAGTTTTAAAACCTATTGAATGTGTTCCCACCTGTTTTCCTTGTAGACCCTGGTAAAAGTTACAGATGATATTCTGACTGGTGACAAATATAAAGCACCCATGTGTCTTTTTCAAGTGGGCAATAATCTTAAGGATTAGAAAATGGTTTGTTGTTGCTGTTGTTGTTTTTAGTCACCAAAAAGTACTAAACTAATTCATCCAATCACTTACTCACACATTGACCTTTACTCATTCCAGAACAGTCATTGACTGCTGGTGATACGAGTATGATGTAAAAGGCCAAATTGCTGCCTTTGTTGGTCTTTGCTCTCCTTGGCCTCCATGCACTCTTTCTTAGCATCCACTGCAGTGTCTGCATGCTGATCAGGCCTCTCTGAGAGATAGAAAATATTTTATCTCTGATGGTGGCTAGGATTTCAGCAGACTCAGAAGTAATATTTCCTGTGTCTGAACATAGAGAGTCAGGGCAATTTTTAGGCCCAATCAAAACTGCAGCCTCTTCTGCATGTTCTTCTGGGGACCCAGATGCTAGCTAGAGCCTGCCTGCACTTGGTCAGACCCAAGAGTATGTAAGGTTCCTCCTTCATAACCTACTTGAAGTTAGTGGGTGGAGCAGAGGAGGAGATAGGAGCGATGTGAGGAAATTGAAGGCTAGGGAAGTTGATTATAGAGTCTTTTGAAAGAGAAGCTGGCAAGTCTCTAAGCCTGTGAGGAAGCCTATAGATAGTTCTCAAACAGGTTAGTGTACTTTCGAATCACCTGGGGTAAGTTATTTTTTTTCTTTTACTGCAAATTATCTGTCTCCAGCCCCAGATATTTTGATTCTGGGGATCTAAACATGGCCTAGGAATCCGCACGTGCACTTAGCATTCCTCGTAATTCAGATGCTGAAGGTCAAAGCACCATTTATAAATAGTGAGACTTTAGTAGAATCAATCAATCACATATAAAACATAAGTAAAAAAATCCAAGGAATGAATTTGCTGTTTGTTTTTCCCTTCATTGGTTTCAGATATATGATCAAAAACACAACACAAGCTACTTACTATTTTTGACTGGAGGTGGAATGATTGCAATGCTTATAGATGAGGGAAGCCAATTGGCTACTTAATTCAAGCATTCATCTACTCCCTCTAAGGCGCATTCATTCATTTCCTTTCTTTTCTTTCATTCAAGAACATAGTCACCTATGCTTTATGAATGAAAGTTAGCAGCCTTTCACAGCTCGACAATAATGCCAGCTTTGGACAACCAAACAATGTCTCCTCTATATCTGTGTCTCTAAATCATACCCGGAGTACCCACTGCTGTTGTTCTCTCTTGGGGAAAACAAAGCAAAGTTTTGGAATTACAGTGACTCAGAGGGAGAAGTCTATGCCTGCTGAAGGAAAAAAGATCAAGGTACAAGATAATGAATAATATAATAATCAAACATCTGTCTATATGTATATATATATATTTGAAATATTTCATGATACAAAATTTTAATGAAATATTATGATATAATAATTTTATGAAAACAGAGGTGAAAAAGATAGACTCCATCCTATTAATATTCTTCTTTCCCCCTTTGGGGGGTTGACAGATGAGATGGGTGTGGGAAGTTATTAACTTACTTTCTATATCTTTGTAGTGTTCTACTTGTTAACCATGAACCTGTATTTTTTGTATCAAAATATTTAAATAACTAGAATATTACAGTGTGTAATAAGCACATGGAAATCACAGCTTTCAGGCCCCAGGTTCCGAGCATATTAAAGGAGGAGCATAGGTATGATGGTAGATGTATTTCAACTGGCTTCCTGTAAAATGCCTCCGCTCAGTGTCTTTTTAGATCAGATTTGCTAATGATCTGAGGTGACCGATTGTCTACTTTCTTCTTCCCTCAATGAGTGTGTGCTACCAGGAGTATCACTGTCATCAAGTGGTGCAATAGAGATCGACATGCAAACCCAAAGCACCGCCAAAATGAGTGATAAGATGGCAGAATTTCTGATAAGACATCAAATGTGCCATGAATCCCTGATTTAGGAATTGAGAATTTTGCCTGTTACTGAAAGCGACCAATAGTTTATTCCTTAAGAGAGACCAGCAAAAGTCCTGGGGCGTGCCTAAGTTTTATAGCAAGGATAGGTGATCATTCATTCATTCATTGAATGACATTTTAAAGGCAAAAGAAGGCCAAAAAGAAAAAGTTGCATATTGATTTCATCCAGCTAGTAGTTCTCAGCCAACAGCTGGTTATTTTAGCTATTATAATTATAAGCCAGCAACATTCAATTTCTAATTTAAGAAATTGCTGAAAGCTCAGAAAGACAGATATTATATGAGTCCACTTATATCAGGTACTTAGAGTAATCAAAGAAACAGAAAGTAGAACTGTGGTGCCCTGGGGCTGAGGGGAAGGGGAGAATGGGGAGTTATTGTTTAATGCATATGATGTTTCAGTTGGGGAAGATGAAAACGTACTGGAGGTGGATGGAAGCACAACAATGTGAATGTACTTAACGCCACAAAACCGTGCACTTTAAAATGGTTAAAATGGTAAATTTTATGTTATGTACATATTACCACAATAAAAAAAAAATCATTGAACGAACTTGACATAAAATGCAAGATCCTTCCAGAAACCTCTTTAAGGTGTAGCGTTTTTAGATCTTATTACCTTTGCGGTGGGATGCAATTCTCACAGTAAAGGAGGAAAGTACTGGGTGACCACTGTCCCACCGTGCTTGGGACTGAGGGGTTTCATGGGAGGCTGGCCTTTCAATGCTAAAACCAGAAAATCTCAGGAAATCAGGAACCTGTACAGTACCCCCAGCAAAAGCATACCTTGATGAAGACGCTGCTGGTGAAGAGCAAAGTGTGGTAGTAGGTGGTGCAGCATGTCCTGTTGTGGGAAAACAAGCCCAATCAAGATTTAAGACTTCCAGCACCTACAACTGTAGAGATGCTTTTTTTTCTTTTTTTTTTTTTGCAATTTCATTTGAAATCTGGATTGCTTTGGCTTTTTAAAATTCATCTTTTTGATGGTCAGTGAACAATTAGAATAAGGAAATGGTGCAGACTCGGCCTACACTGAGTTACAGGTGCTGACAAAGGATACACTGAAGAGCACAATGCAGAGACAGCCCTTTTGTAAGTGTCTAGAGTTAAACCCCTGGGGTCTTCCTGAGAATAAACAACTGCTTCCTTTCATGAGCCATTTGGCTGCCCAAGGACAGAATCCCCTGACTGGCCCTTTTGCTAACTGCTAGCATTTTACCTAAAATATGAAAAGCAGTTTGTGTTCCAAAATGACGTGTTGTGTTTTTTTTTGTTTTTTTTTTGGTCTCCGCTCCTTCTGTTTCTCATATTTAAGTCCTGTTTGTTTTTTTCTTTCGCCTTTCTTAGAGAAAATAAATCCGTTATTTCTATTTATTTGTGTACAAATAAATCATGTTAATAATTTTACTGTACAGCTTTGAGTTATGCTTTCACTGTTATTCTAGCAGCTCCACTGCGGTATAGTCCACCACGGAAATGTGTAGATTACAGTGCACTGGTCTATATCTTGTCTGTCTCAGGACCCCTTGGGTCCCCCGTTCATCTTCTCATCGCTTGTAATAAGTCTCGTGTGGCAATTGTACTTACTCTCTGGCTCTCACAAGTTACTATAAATCTGATTCTCAGTCATATCTGTTTCAGCTTCCAATCCTTGCTCTGGTTGAACAGGGATGATTGACTCTCCCCTGGTGAACAATTAGAATAAGGAAATGAATAAGAACAATTAGAATAAGGCAGCAGTGGTGGAATCTTGTGATTTTATGGCCTGACCGTTACATGATTTCTGTCAAGTAGCAGCTGATAGGGTATCCTAATTTGGTTTCCATGACCTTTTTTGGTTGCTTGCCTGAGGATATTGATTGTTTTTAGCACTTGAGAATGCAGGGTTGAAAAGTTTTTGGCATTTTTTCTTACTACTGATAGATTCTCTGTTTCTCTGTTTATATTCTTTAGTTTGTGTCAATTTGGTTTCCTCTGACTTTCAAGCTCAGAGCTTTTTTCGTTTTTCAAAACTCTGGTAGTTTTTCATGTACATTTATTCTGGACGCAGTCATTTAATATCTGCAAAGTTAAAAGCCTGCAACAAAATTAAAAGGAAGCGGAATTCCTAGTATTCAATAATCAGCTTTCATTTTTTTAAACAATTGAATAATGCCAAAATTACTCTCTTGAGGATTTATAAAACAAGGCTAACGAAAGAGATCATCACTATAATTTTTTTAAAAATATGGACACTAGGAAAAAATAGAAATATTATTTTGATAAATTTAGAGGAAAAATTACACAGATTTATCAATACTAATGTTTCCTAAAAGGAAAAAATGATGATTAATTATACATTTTTATTCTTGAACTAATCGATATCCTTAATAAATACTGGTGCCTATGTTTCCACCTTAAATTCCGCTGCGTATCACAATTAGCTCCTCTTATTTACATAAGAGTTGATGAAAAAAATCCCAGTTTATAAATGTAAAATAGTTTTTGAGCAAATAAATAGATATGCTTTGTCTACCTCTAGAGCGAGTTAATAAATTAGATTTTAAGGTCTCTTAAAACTAGTGGAGCAAGTAAGTACCTTTTCCAGTTAGCTTTTATAAATAATATCAAAATATTAAGTGCTTCTATAAATGTAAAACAAGAGAAACTAAAATTCTAAATATGATTTAAATACATTACCTGTATAAGAAGTTTTTCTTGCTGAAGTTGTAACTCAGAAAAAAGAAAGGTTTAACACTGAGTTTTATTAACAGCCTTGGTAACTAGGTTAAAAAATCAAATGTAAAAATCTTTGCTTTTAAATATGTTGGAGGTTTCAATATATGATAATAAAGGTACAGAAAACAGCTCTTTTGATATTCATAATCAAAATGATTGAAAGTTAGACTGATTTATGTTCATCAAGGGAATTGTTACAGTTTATTAAGATGGAAAACTTTATGCATAGTATATATAGTCTTATATATTACACAGATGAAACAATCACAAACTCACAGAAAAGTTACAAATACTACAAAGACTTTTATTTCCTGAGCCATTTGAGAGTAATTTGCCAACCTGATGCCCTATCACTCTGTCTAATGTGTACAATATTTCCTACAAAGCCGTTCTTCCATACAACCATAATATAGCCATTGAAATTGGGTAATTAACCTTGCTGTGTTAGTACCGTACAATCCTTAGGCCACATTCAAGCTGTCTAATAATATCCTTTACAGGGAAAGGACCCAGTTCAGAATCGTGAGTTGCATTTGGTTGTCATGCCTTTTCTGTCTCCTTCAGTCTGGAGCAGTTGCTCACTCTTTCCTTGACTTTCATGATCTTGACGCCTTTGAAGATTATAGGTCAGTTATTTTGTAGAGTGTTCCTCAATTTGAATTTGTCCAATGTTTCCTCATGACTAGCACAGGTTATTCATCTTTGGCGGGAAACCCCAGAAGCAATGCTTGTTCTTCTCACAGCAGCCCAACTAGTGGTACAAGGTATCAGTTTGTCCCATTACTGGTGATGTCACTTTGACCATTTGATTAAGGTGGGGTCTTCCAGGCTTCTCCCTATAAAAGTTCTCTTCTCAATAGCCCATTTGGTATCCAACTAAGCTGCTTTCTTTCTCTCCCTTTCCTTCCATCTATCTTCCATTCATCCCTTCCTTTTTCCCTCCATCCCTTCCATCACTATTGACTCAGACCTTTCTATTTTATTCAGTGGGTTATAATCTATCATTATTTTGATTGCCCTTAATTTGGTTACTGGGACCAAATCAGTTCAAGGTGGTTCCTGTGTCCTTTTGATACGTCCTATTCTTTGAGTTGTTCTTTGCTTTCTGGTATAACTTATTTCAGGCTCATCTTGTACTTTTCCAGTGCCAGTTCTAGAATGAGTCATTTCTCCAAGGATGTTTGGTCCCTTTTAATGTAGAATGATATCTAGAATCCAAGATCTGGGGACTAGGTGTCCTTATTTTTATTGGGGTGTCACTGCTCACAGGCCCTCTCTTTGTGGACAGAGCTAGAGAGAATATGTGTATGTGTGTGTGTGTGTGTGTGTGTGTGTGTGTGTGTGTGTATGTGTGTGTGTGTATTACATATACACATTACAAATGCACACATCTGCATCTATATTTATTTTTATACCTCTCTCTCTCTCTATTGAAAACCATGAGTTAACACCAATACCTTTAATTCCAATCCAACACCACAGATTTCATTCTGGTTTTCTTCCTTTCTTGATTTATTACTCCTTCTCTGACACTGATAAGCTGGCTCCCGTTATCCGTACGTGTTTACTTAACGTGTTCAAACTTCCCATAGGTGACTCCTCTCCTGTTTGCACCACCGTTTCCTTTTTGACTTGACTAATTCTCAACCCTGTTGGTAATTCTAATATCATACTGTTTGACAATACTTCATATATTAAAAATAATCAAGGTACACCTTGTTCTGATATACTATCACTTTAAAATATTATATATGTTTTGTTGCCTATAGATCCTTCTATGCAGATAGCCACCTTGTTATAGCCACCTGCCAATAGTGGCTATGTTTGTGATTTTGACATGCTGTGAAAAAAAAAAAAAACTTGCTGGTCGTACTTCAACAACTAAAGAAAACCTCAGCTATTAAGATGAAAGCCTAAACTAAAGAAAATGCCCCAAGTGACTGTATATACTAACAAGTGACCACTATCCATCTGGGTTCCAGAATCCTGTCAATGTAGAATAGCATGTGGGTGTGCTAAAATCAAAACTGTCCACATTTTCAGAAGCGCTTACTCTTTATGTTTAGCTCTAATAATAGCAACACAGCCCACAACTGAAATTCCTCCTGTGCTCTCACCCTAGGAAATGGTTAAAGGCGGACCTATGTAATGTGCTTGACTTTTCATCTAACTTCACTTCCTTGCACTCTGATCCAGCCACTAGTGAGATTACACATTTTTCTTGGGTTTCTGGGAATCTCACCTTTCCCCTCCTCAAGTTTGCTGCTTCTGACCTCAGATTGTCCCTGAGTCTGGTGTCCTCCCCTCACCTCTGCTGAGTCTTGGCAGTCTGCACTTGCTTTACTTCCTGACCTGGCTCCTGCAGTGCCGACTGGGGCAAAGGCACATGGCACAGAAGCAAAACATATTCTAGAAAATGTTTGCATTGTAGCACAGGAAGACAAAGCCCAGAACTATTCTAAAAGGCATTGGCTGTTAACATTTTATTTGGATGAGAGAGTCCCATGATTTAGACAATGTTCCATTTGACCTGGTCAATCTGCTGCTTTCTACTGAAACTTGAATATTCATTTTAAAATCAGTATTATTTGAAAGATTACCCAGTACCCAAATATTTTTCCCAAGACCAGTCACAGGGTCTGAAATTTGAACAGCACAGATTCATCTGATGAAGGAGGGACCTTTAGAATATTTTTGGTCCTTAAGTGCCCTCCATGGAAATATGAATCTCCAAGGGAAGATTGTGAGCCAGGAGATTCTGGGGTTCTTGAGATCAATTTCCCTTGTCAGAGCCAGACTCTCCCCGGCCCACTACTTTTGTTTTAGCTTCTCAAACACTTTCTAATGTTTTGGCTTTGGAGTGCTGTGCAAACGAAGCTTATGAATATGGAAAATTAAGAGAGAAGGAGTTATTTGCATTACTGGAGACATACACTTAGCTCAAGTTCATCTTTGTAAGTTGCTTAAGATGCTGGCACAGAGGACTTTAGCTCAAGTTAAAGAGGGTACCCAGGAGAAAAGTTATCTATAATGTTAAAAAGTGTGTCAAGTTAAGGCAGGGGCCCTGGAGAATGGGGGAGTAGATTCAGGAGGCCTCAAGGTCATCTTGGGAGGCAAAATTGCCACTCCAGGCAGTGGCTCTGACAGTTGGGACATATGTGCTTCTGGCTACTATCTTGTTCATCATACCTACAGTAAACAGAGTGGGCTTCGAGCCAGTCATCTCAAGGAGAAGAAGCTTCAGGAACTGCTGCCACCTCTGAAGTAAGAAGTCTCCCTACTCCCCTCCTGTCACATGTCTGCTTACGGGCTCATTAAGTGGCATGTTCTGACTTGTCCTGATACCCGTACCTACCCTAAGAAAACCTGTGTGGGCCATGACCTCTCTTGCCTCCTAACAACAACTTTTAAAGAAGTCCAGAACCCCCACCCCACCCCAGATCCATCACTAACTAGCCATGCAGTAAATTATTTATGTGATTTGCAGGAAAGCTATGAAACATCCATGTGGTTTGTGAAATTGAAACCCATTGCAGCTGATTCCTTAAATCAGAGGTTGTAAAGGGCCAAATATGGCCTTCTGATCCACAAGGTTTTGTTTAAAAATTTTCGGTCATCACTCACCATTTTCTTGGGGAAGATTTTACACAAAAATAAAGCTTTTTCTTGTTTTCCTTGAGAAAGTTCGGAAGATCTGGACACACGAGACCTGTATTCCTATATGGTAGCAGTTGGCTGGGGCTAAGTGGAAGTTACTACATTCAGATGGCATATAGACTCTTAGTCGGTCACAGTCCCCACCATTCCTTGTTTTCCCTCTACGCAGCCCGATTTACTCATGTAAAATACATGCCTGGCCTCTACATGCTGAGTTTGCAAAACTTACCTAGGCTAACATCTTAGCCAGGTGGGAGTAAAGTCAGAGAAAATGGCACAGAGGGTAGAAAAAGAGTGGAGAGAGCTTTCCAAACAAAATTATCCTCTTTCAAAATGTTTAACTGGACTCTCACTCCCCGCAGGCCATGCAACCTTAGCCTGATTCTGACTTGAACCTTCTCACCTCACAAGTTCACGGCCCAAATCTGCATTTGTATCAGCCTCATGGAGCCAGCATTGGACATGTGGGTAGAAATAGTCTCTCTCACTCATTGGAAAGAAGCCAGGTGGACTTCTATTTTTCCTAAACAGTCTGAGAGAGCTAGGACCAAGAATATTAGGTCTGGGAAGCAAGGAGAGAACCTATCCTTGCCATATATCTTCTCTCAGCTTCTGCTCCCAAATCTGTCCTGCCTCACCCCCCCCCCCCCCAACCCCGTGCTTCTCATCAAGCATGGCTGCTGTAAGAGAGAAGCAAGAACAGCATGGAGCACTCTTTCCTAAGATCTGTACTTCAACCCAGGACTACCTACCCCCTGCTATTTTCAGGTTGCAGGAAGCTTGTAGGAATAGAGGGGCAGAGGAAGTGAATATGGAAGAACATGGACTCCAGAAATCTAAGAAAGTTAAACAAGACGATTACTCATCTTTTCTTTAAACATAGGTCACATTTATGTTTGGTACTTCCATGTAAAATCTGATGGGTGTAGCTAGCCTGAGTAGCATGGAAGCAAAGTGTTTGGGTTCGAAGAAGGTCAAGAAACTGAAGAAGGATTTGCACAAGGCATTTGTGGGAGCGTTTAAGTCAGTGATATGATGATATCTGTCCTAGAGAGGAATTCTGGGAGTGTCAATGATGGTAACTGACAAAATTAATGGGAAGGAAAAGTTAGGAATGTTCACTTGTTTTAAAAGAAGACATTTAAAAATTGTATTTGAGGGGGTGACGTCATAGGAATGGCGGCAGCGGGGCGCACTTTTTGAGTTCTCCTCCGGATCTTATCAGAAACGGGACATTTATAACCCATCAAAGGACTCTCTGCTCATCACTCAGAACAGCTAAGAGACTTGTGCAAGGAATATTTGCAGGTGGGAAAATTGGGCAAGCAGGGGAAGAGGGAAGGGAGCGGAGTAGAGACGCGGCCGCATCTGTGGCTGTGGAAACACGGTCCACACTTGTGGCTGTGGGGATGTGGATGACATCCGCAGCTGCAGAGACGCAGGGGATCCCAGGACGGAACAGAGAACACAAAAGCCAGGAGGTGGGCTCTTTCCCTGTGTCCTACAGCTGATCTCTCCCACTGAGGGGGCAGCATATCCATCATTTGAGGCAATAACCTCAGCTGATACCTCCAGTTAAGCCCTAGGCTGGATAAAGGACACAAACTCCATACCTGGACCCCTCCGCCCACTCTTCCAATCCTACCCCCACCCTTTCAGAGACTTGAACTGGCCCCTGAACTGAGTAGTGTCAGATTACAGAGGAGCCTTAGTGCTTAGGCTCTGGGAAGACTGGTGGGCGGCTCTGGCCCAGGGAGGAAGCTGGGAAGAGTGTGATTTTTGCTGGGCTAGGAGAGAGGGGACTTCTCCCCCCGCAGCCCCACCACCTTTTCTGGCCTGCGGGAAGAGTGTGACACGGCTGGGCTGGGAGAGAGAAGACCCCTCCATCCCCAGCCCCCACCCTTTCTGGCCTGCCTAGGGCGGGGCAATTACAACTGCAGAGGCACTCCCAGGGATCAGCAGTAAGCAGCAGATGCAGCTCTGGGCTTTCAGCAGCTCAGAAATCTCCTGCCTGCCACACACACACACACACACACACACACACACACACGCATCTAAATCTGTAGTCCCAACATCACTCTGGACACCAGGTGACTGGCTCTGCCTGCATAATACGCAGGGGACTATTTGGTACAGCAGAGGACAACCTGGAGATTACTTGGTGGGCTTAAGCCAAGACTGGTGCTGCTTTTTGTTTTGTTTTGTTTTGTCTTTATATCTTTGATATCTGCCTGTGTTGAATGGGGATTGTTGGTTGTTTTTACATGTGAATGTATTTGAGTTTTTCTTTGTTGTTGTTGTTGTGCTTGGTGATTTGCTTTGTTCTGAAATTGCCCTACCAGGGCCCAGCTTAAGAGGCACAAGATTCAACATACCCAGAGGCCAACTCCAGACCAAACCAGAGTACTACCGGGCTTGACCTACAAGTGACAAACCCAGAGGGAATTCTTTACAGGCACAAGAACCCATAGAGGCCAAACCACATTTAAGCGGTCAACCCTCACGCAGCAGAACACCCTGCAGTGGGCAGAGCCAAGTCTCACAACTAGTCAGCCTAGGAGTTAACCCCAGCTACTCACAAGCGAAAAGCAATTAAAGATCTTCTTTAACAGGACAATATACACAACACAAGAGTCACCTTTGGAGCACACGCAGAGGAGAAGAACGAAGTAGTGCAAGTCAAATATAAAGGACACATACTACATAAGATAACCCAGCAAGAACTAAGAACTCTAGGGGATCTACCTAATACATCGAAGCAAACACAGAGAGTCAGCCAGAATGGGGAAACAAAGAAACATGTCCCAAATAAAAGAACAGAAGAAACCTCCAGAAATGGAACCAAATGAAACAGAGGTAACCAACCTATCAGAGACAGAGTTCAGAACACTGATGATAAGAATGTTTAAGGAGCTTAGAGACGACATAAAGAAGGATGTAGAAATCATAACAAACAACCAGTTAGAACTAAAGAACACAATTACTGAAATAAAGAACTCACTTGAAGGAATTAACAGCAGGTTAGATGAAGCAGAGGATCGAATCAGCGACTTAGAAGACAAGTTAGCAGAGATCACCCAAACAGAACAACAGAAAGAAAAAAGAATAAAAAACAATGAAGATGGTTTAAGAGACCTCTGGGATAACATCAAGCGCAACAACATGTGCATCATAGGAATACCAGAAGGTGAAGAGAGGAAGCAAGGGATTGAGAACATATTTGAAGTAATAATGTCCAAAACTTCCCTAACCTGATGAAGGAAACCAACATACAAGCCCAGGAAGTGCAGAGAGCTCCAATCAGGATAAACCCAAACAGGTCCACACCAAGACACATTATAGTTAAAATGGCAAAGGTTAAAGACAAAGAGAGAATCCTAAAAGCAGCAGGAGAAAGACAGAGGGGTACATACAGGGAACTCCCATAAGACTATCAAATGACTTTTCTGTACAAACATTGAAGGCCAGGAGGGAGTGGCAGGAGATACCAAAGTGATGGAAAACAAAGGCCTACAACCTAGATTGCTTTATCCAGCAAGGCTATCATTTAAAGTTGATGGAGAGATAAAGAGCTTCCCAGAAAAGAATAAGCTAAAGGAATTTATTACCACCAAGCCAGCATTGCAAGAAATACTAAAAGGACTTCTGTAAATAGAAGAAAGATGAAAACAATCTAACTACAAATTTAAAAATGGCAATAACTATGTACCTATCAATAATCACTTTAAATGTAAATGGATTAAATGCTCCAATCAAGAGACATAGGGTGGTTGAGTGGATAAGAAAGCAAGACCCTTGTATATGCTGTATACAAGAGACTCACCTCAGATCAAAAGACACACACAGGCTGAAAGTGAAGGGTTGGAGTAAGATATTTCATGCAAATGGAAATGAGTAAAAAGCTGGAGTTGCAATACTTATTTCTGACAAAATAGACTTTAAAATGAAAAAAATATTAAAAGACAAAGATGGGCACTATATAATAATAAAGGGATTGATCTGACAAGAGGACATAACCCTAGTAAACATCTATGCACCCAACATAGGAGCACCTAAATATATAAAACAGATATTGACTGACATAAAAACAGAGATCAACAGTAACACTATCATAGTAGGGGACTTCAACACACCTCTGACAACAAGGGACAGGTCTTCCAGACAGAAAATCAATATGGAAACAACAGCCTTAAATGATACATTGGACCACTTGGATTTAATCAATATTTTCAGAGCATTTCACCCCAATGTTGCAGAATACACGTTCTTCTCAAGCATGCATGGAACATTTTCCAAGATAGACCATATGTTAGGCCACAAAACAAATCTTGATAAATTTAAGAAAATTGAAATCATACCAATTGTCTTCTCTGACCACAGTGCTATGATATTAGAAATGAACTACAGGAAAAAAACTGGAAGACACACAAATTCATGGAGGCTGAATAACATGTTACTAAATAATGAATGGGTCAAGCAGGAGATCAAGGAAGAAATCAAAAGATATCTCGAGACAAACGAAAATGAAAACACGATGACCCAAATTCTATGGGATGCCATGAAAGCAGTCCTAAGAGGGAAATTCATAGCATTGCAGGCCTACCTAAAGAAACAAGAAACATCACTAATCAACAGTTTATCTTCACATTTAAGGGATCTGGAAAAAGAACAGCAAAATAAGCCCAAAGGGAGTACAAGGAAGGAGATAATAAAGATCAGAGAGGAAATAAATGAAATAGAAACCAGACAAACAATACAAAAGATCAATGAATCCAAGTGTGGTTCTTAGAGAAGATAAACAAAATTGACAAACCTTTAGCCAGACTCATTAAAAAAAAAGAGAGGACCCAAATTAATAAAATCAGAAATGAAAGGGGAGAAGTGACAACAGACACCACAGAAATACAAAAAATTTTAAGGAATTACTATGAGCAACTATATGCCAACAAATTTGACAATCTGGAAGAAATGGACAATTTTCTAGAGGCGTACAACCTTCCAAGGCTAACTCAAGAAGAAACAGAAAACCTGAATAGACTGATTACCACCAGGGAAATTAAATTAGTAATCAACAATCTCCCAACAAACAAAAGCCCTGGACCAGATGGCTTTACAGGTGAATTTTACAAAACGTTTAAAAAAGAATTATCACCTATTCTCAAGCTCTTCCAAAAAATCCAGGAGGGAAGACTCCCAAACACTTTTTATGGAGCCACTATCACCCTGATCCCAAAATCAGACAAAGACACCACAAAAAAAGAAAACTACAGGCCGATATCGCTAATGAACATAGATGCAGAAATCCTCAACAAAATATTAGCGAACAGAATTCAGTAATACATTAAAAAAGATCATACACCATGATCAAGTGGGATTCATCCCTGGTATGCAAGGGTGGTTCAACATCCACAAATCAATTAATGTGATACACCACATTAATAAAATGAAAAATAAAAATCACATGATCATATCAATAGATGCAGAAAAAGCATTTGATAAAATCCAGCAGCCATTTATGATAAAAACCCTTAAGAAAGTGGGAATAGAGGGATCATATCTCAACATAATAAAGGCCATATATGATAAACCCACAGCTAACATCATACTCAATGGGGAAAAGCTAAAACCATTCCCTTAAGATCAGGAACAAGGCAAGGTTGCCCACTTTCTCCACTTCTATTCAACATAGTGCTGGAAGTTCTAGCCACAGCAATCAGACAAGAAAAAGAAATAAAAGGCATCCAAATCGGTAAGGAGGAAGTAAAATTGTCATTATATGCAGATGATATGATACTATATAGAGAGAACCCTAAAGACTCCACCAAGAAACTATTAGAGCTGATAGATGAATTTAGTAAAGTAGCAGGATACAAAATTAATATTCAGAAATCAGTTGCATTTGTATATACCAATAATAAAACATCAGAAGGAGAAATTAAAAAAGCAATCCCATTTACAATTGCTCCAAAGACTATAAAATACTGGGAAATAAATTTAACCAAAGAAGTAAAAGATCTGTACTCAGAAAATTATAAGACACTGAAGAAAGAAATGAAAAAAGATACAAATAAATGGAAACACATACCATGTTCATGGATAGGAAGAATTAATATAGTTAAAATGTCCATACTGCCTAAGGCAATACACATGTTCAACACAATTCCTATCAAACTACCAACAATGTTTTTCACAGAAATAGAACATATAATCCTAAAATTTATATGGGACCATAAAAGACCCCGGATAGCCTCAGCAATCTTGAGAAATAAGAACAAAGTGGGAGGTATAACAATACCTGACATCAAATTATACTACAAGACTACAGTAATCAAAACAGCATGGTACTGGCATAAAAACAGACACATAGATTAATGGAACAGAATAGAGAGTCCAGAAATAAATCCATGCATATATGACCATTTAATCTATGACAATGGAAGCAAGAATGTACGGTGGGGTAAAGACAGTCTATTCAATAAATGGTGCTGGGAAACCTGGACAGACATATGCAAAAAAATGAAGCTGGACCACCTCCTTACACCATATACAAAAATAAATTCAACATGGCTTAAAGACTTAAATGTAAGATCTGAAACCATAAAATTCCTAGAAGAAAATGTAGGAAGAAACTTCACAGACATTACCTGGAGTAAGATTTTTACTGATATATCCCCTTGCACAAGGGAAGTAAGAGAAAAAATAAACATGTGGGATTACATCAAACTAAAAAGTTTTTAACAGCAAAGGAAACCCTCAATAAAACAAAAAGGGATCCTACTGAATGGGAAAAGATATTTGCCAATGATATATCCAATAAGGGGTTAATATCACAAATTTATAAAAAACTCACTCAACTCAACTCCTAAAAAACTAACAACCCAATTAAAAAATGGACAGAGGACATGAAGAGACATTTTTCTAAAAAGGACATACAGATGGTAAACAGACACATGAAAAAGTGCTCAACCTCACTAACCATCAGATAAATGCAAATAAAAACCACAATGAGATACCACCTCACCCCAGTCAAAATGGCTATCATCAATAAATCAACAAACAAGTGTTGGCGGATGTGGAGAAAAGGGAACGCTTGTGCACTGTTGGTGGGATTGCAGATTGGTGCAGCCACTATGGAAAACAGTATGGAGGTATCTCAAAAATCTGAAAATGGAACTACCTTATGATCCAGCAATCCCACTCCTAGGTATCTATCCGGAGAAATCCAAAACTCCAATTCAAAAATCTTTATGCACTCCTATGTTTATTGCAGCACTATACACAATAGCCAAGACATGGAAACAACTGAAATGCCCATCGGTAGATGACTGGATTAAGAAACTGTGGTACATTTATACAATGGAGTATTACGCAGCCATAAAGAAGAAAGAAATCTTACCATTTGCAACAACATGGATGGACCTAGAGAACATTATGTTAAGTGAAATAAGTCAGACAGAGAAAGACAAATACCATATGATCTCACTTATATGCGGAATCTAAAGAAAAGAATAAGTGAATGAACTAATCAGAAACAGTCTCAGAGACATAGAGGAAAAACTGAGGGTTGCTAGATGGGCGGGGTGGGGTCGGGATAAGGGGGAAGGTGAGGGGTTTAGAAAATAATCAGTAACCACAAGATGGCCATGGGGTTTTGAAAATTAATTTGGGGAACGTAATCAATAATGTAAAAATTTTGTAGGGTATCTGATGGACACGTGTCCCATTTGAGAGACCACCTCAGGGATGATGCAGATGCCTGATCTCTGCACTGTACACCTGAAGCTGAACAATAATGGATGCTATATATAATTTTATATATATATATATATAAATGTGTGTATGTATATGTATATGTATGTATATGGTCACAGGAAGCGGAGTACAGCATTAGGAATAGAGACAGTGGAAATGTAATGGCTCTGTGCGATGTCAGAGGGATAGTGGATGGGGGAGGGGGTTCACACAGTGTGAGGGGTATAAATGATAAACGTCTAAGTATTGCTTTGTCTTGTTCACCTGAAACTAATAAAACAAACAAACAAACAAACAAACAAAATTATATTTGGGAATGGAGGTTTAATCAGGGGAAGTAGTACCTGTAGCTGGTAGCTAAGAGAATATCTGGCCTCATTTACTGAATTTTCTAGTGACAGAAAGTTTGCTACCTGAAAATCAAATGATATCTTATTGAGAATATCTTACCTAATCCTCTAGGTCAATACCTAACCAAAAAAAATTTATAACTTTTCAGTAATCACTTGTTTCGCTTATTTTCCCCTGAGCCCTCAGATACTGCACTTTCACAGCTCTCCAGAATGGTCTATTGTAGAAAATTAAGTTCACTTAGTTCCTCAAATATTACTTCTCCTCCTCTGACCTCTCTGCATAGCTCTACTGTGAACAGCTTAATACATTTCATAGGTCACACAACAAAATACAGGGTGGTCCCAGCCCAGAGGGACATCATGACAAGCTGCTTATTTGTTGAGGTCAGAATCCTCTGGTGGCACCTGTAGGCTCCTCTTGAATGCTCTCGCTCAGCTGGTCTTATCACCTTTCACTGAGTCATTTGAGCCGTGAGAATCAGGCTTGATGCCTTTCTCTTAGCCTCACATCCTGAGTCCTGGCATATTTCTTGACTCTCTGTCCTTTCCATGCCAACTCTGACTGCCCTAATTTAAGACCTTATCGTCTCTTGTCTAAACTATAGCAGCAGCCTTCTAACTAGCATTTCAGCCTCCGGTCTTGTTCACCCTCAAATCCATCATCCATGCTGTCATGGAATACCAGGACCTTGCCAACATGAGATAGAACAATAGCATAAGACTGAGAGGGAGATACCATAATATATAATATAACATCCAGACAATACCTTTCTCAATGCCATGGTAAATTATCTCAATATTCCTGGGGGAGAAAATACCAACTATTTGAAATGTGATAGAACAGAACCTATAATTACAGATGAAATCAGCTATGTCAATCATGAAGCATGATACTATTTGTTCTGTATACATCTCAGATTTTAAGGAAATATGCGTTATAAGCTAAGGGAGGCCATGATTGTCTTCAATCATGATGCTTATGGTTTGGAGGTAAGAAGTGTTGTGTTTGCCATCATCATCCCGTCCCTTATGTAAGCTTCTGCATTCAGGGCCCTCTGGTGACCTTTTTCAGTCTTACATTTAACTCCTTCCTTCAGGACCTCTGCTTTGCACAGCTCCGGGGGCACCATCACATTGTATTGTAAGTAAATGGTGCCTCTGGAGTTGAGGGACCCCATGGATCTTCTCTTTGCCTTGTATTCCAGCAAATGCCAAAAATATGTAGGCCTCACCCTGCTGATTCTTGTTTCATTGTCTTTGATTTGGCTGGTCTCTCTGGAAAATTTTCTCACTACTTTTTTCTACCACACAGACACACACACGCATCCAATTCAGTGCTTTTCATCCTTAAAGGCGTAGCCTAAGTATCGACTCCTCTACTAGCCCCACCTTTGTGATCGCACAACATCACATTTCAGTTTTGATTATGTACATGTCTTTTTTCCCACTAAACACTGCGATTCTTAGGGGCAGACACCATGTCTCATGCATTATTGTGGTCCCAGTTCCTACCACAGTACCAGACACCACTTACAGAGAGCTAACACCCCTCTCTGTAGTTCAGATTTCCCAAGTCTGACTCATTCTCAGGACAACAGAGAGTGGGACTATCTCCTCCCTTCACTGGAAACTCTGCCCTATGTACAAGAATGTGATTATTTCCTATGGACCCCTGAATGACATTAAACATTATACTTGGTTCCACACATATTCCCAAGGTGTAGTTTTATTGACTGTTAATACAATAGTGCAACACAGACGATGTACACCAAGTTGTATTGCCTCAGCGTTATCTAGCTCCTTTTCAAAATTTTCTCCAGCATAAGGAAGACAGATCTGCATACTTTCCTGCCTATCTGAGTGTGTGTGTGTGTGAGAGAGAGAGAGAGAGAGAGAGAGAGAGAGAGATGTTCCTGATCCCTCCGATAGCAACATATACACACGAACAAACAATACTAGCCAGGCATAGTGCAGTCAATAAATACTTGGAGAAAGAAGCATTTCTATGGGAACCATCAACAGTAAAGACTTGGATCTGATAAAAGATACATCTAAGAAAGTACAACTATTACTCAAGAGGGCCTTTCTCAAGAGGAATTTTTTTCATTATTCAACAAATATTTATTCAGAGTCTACTATGTGCTAGGCACTGTTTCAAGGGATATAGGAGTGAACAAAATGGAAAAATTAATCCCTGTTCCCACAAGGCTTACTTTCTAATGGGTACTTGGTTGCATTGCCATAAGTAGTATGTTCTACCCACATTTTTCCTAAAGCACAGAGCATTCTGCCTCAAGAATAAATCCAAGTTTCCAACTCTCAGAAGGGAGAAATGGTTTCCAACATTCCAACGATCCTCCTCAAAGCAGATTCCAAAAAAACTTGAGGTCCATCTCAGGTAGTGCGACTTTAAGTATTGACATTTAATGTTTGTATCGGGAGACGAAAGTATTTAATGATGATATATACATAAGCCTAGCTTTAAAGATACCACCAAGTAACCAAATAGGTTCTCCAGCTTCATTCAGCGTAGCAGAGCGGATAGGATTATACTAAATTAAGTATTAATAGTCTTATAGCATCGAAACATCACTAAGATCTTCTAACTTTCAGATTAACTAATGTGCAGTGTATCTGGGTGACATTAGACTGGTTTCTCTCCAATGTGTGGTTAAGGGGAAGCTTTTCCTTGGCAAAGTCCCCTTGATGAGTTCATGGTGTCACTGGATTATCTCTGAGAGGTCATTGTTCATCTTCCATCATAGGTCAGACTTGGCAGTGGTGAAATAAATGTTCTTGCTACATCTGTACATACATAATCATGGGCTGTTCTGAACATATACGTCATTTTGTGGGTGGATGAAAGCGTGCTAAAAACAAAAAACAAATAGGCCTTTTCAGCTTTTTGAGCTCAAAGAAAACAATAAATGTGCTCAACAAGGAGGATGATCCCAGGTCAATTGTAGAAGTTTGTGTTGGCTTTTGGACTAGGTTACCCCCAGAATCCCTGTCATCATCAACAGACTGTGATTCCAAGAATCATCCATGAGTCAGAAGTCAGTTCTATTAGAGTCTTGTCTGAGAAGGCTCATACACAGATATAGAAGTCAATGTGAAGAAGAGAGATAACCTGTGCTGAGGTTTAACCAAAGAAAATAACTCTGCATTTTGCCATCCTTCCTGTCCCAGTCAAAGGGCTAATTTTACCCAAAGTCAGTAGCATTACAAGAAGCTGTTTGAGGTGACATCTTTTCAGAGAGAATTCATTAATGGTAGGAAAAAAGTGAAACATGAAGGCTAATAGTGACTCTATAATATTAACTTTAGCTCTAGAAACCAAGGGGAAAATCTACAGATCAATGACACTCAGTAAAGTATTTAATTACACACACACACACACACACACACACCCACCCACCCACCCACCCACCCTCTGGATGAATGGATACTGTTTCTGTTAGAGATATGTTTCTTTCCTACATTATTTACATGGAAGTAAAAAGGTAAAGTGGTACATGAAATAAAATAAATAAAATACGTAAAGCTTCACAGGACAAAATACTTCTTGGAGTACAGTTGAAATCCAGTAATGCCAAGTAAATAAGAAGACTTCCTGTTTTTGTGTTTTAATAAACAATCTCATGGTTTGCTGTTGGGTTTGTTAATGTATTGGAATGGTGTCGAGCTTGACAAAGTGATTGTGCTTATTTTTATTGCCTTCCTCCCCAGTTAGACATTTAAAATTAGAGTAATATTTTCATTTATCCAATGTCCACAAGGTATGAGAGGGAACATGAACGCTGAATACACTTTCCAAATAATTAAATTTTAACCTAGCCAAAATGTAAACATTAAGAACCTAATATAAATGGAAAAGATTAAAAGCCTCATCTTAAACACAGGTGTCACACATGATTATCCTGTGATGTTCTCAGGAAGTGCTGTGATGTGAGGGCTGCTTGTTCCTACACAGAATGATCCCAAACTGACATTTTGCTGTTTTGTTGCCTTGTACCCATTTTCACACTTTCCTCCCTCACTTTTTAGCTGTTACTACTTGAAGTAACGCATTTCGTGTTTCTTCCAACCCCTTCTCATTGTGTTTGTATTTCTAGTGAACCAGAAAACCATTTAGCTAAACGTACTAAGTATTATATCTAAAGTAGTCATATTAAGAGTTTTTTTTTTTGGAATCAGGGAACACTGAGATCCCAGTGGAAGGAACGGACCTCCATTCTCTATCCCTCACACACTTTCAACCCATAATTCCCTATAATCTCAGGCAGATCCCTGAATCCACCATGGCCTCCAGTCTAGGAATTTCTGTGCTAAAGCTTATGAGTCCATCTACATGAAAATCCTCGTAGGTGTTCTCTCAGAGCTGGTTCAGTTATTTTTAGACCAGGAGGCTGCAGACTTCGGTTCTATTGATGAATTTGACTCTTACTAACATACAAACTGACTAAGTTATTTAACTACGCTAAGCTTCAGTTTCTTCATTTACAAGATGGTGGTAATCGTAACTGTCACACAGGATAATTGCAGGATAAACATAAAGTCATGTATTTGCAAGCATGTTGCAAACTCCAGACAAGTAGAACTTAGCCTGAGGCCCATGGACGATAGATGGGCTACAGGGGATCTGCAAACCACTTGATATTGCAAGCAAAATGTGGGTTTGTGCCACCTGTGTGTTTTTCTGGAAGAAGGGTCCATAGTTATCAGATACTCAAGAAAGTTATGACCCTAAGAAGGTTAAGAATAAGTGCTTATAGATAGACTTTATGATATTATTATTATTTTGTTTATTTTCTGGTCTAGACTAAGTTTCAGATAGGTAGAATTGTTAAGTTATTGACTTCCAAGTTAGAGAAGTATTAATGTGCTTGATATGCAAGCAGCACCCATTGAGCTCAGCTTAAATGAATAAACTACTAGAGCATGTGGGTCAATGGATCCACATAGCCATATCCTGCTACTTTGTAGCTATGTTATGTTTATCAATATATCTGTATTATTTTAATGAATAAATATACCATCTAGTGTAACATTCTTATTTAATCAAGGAGAATGAACAAATTGATTTTCTAAGTACCGATATCTATATTGGTTTCACTTCTTCAAAAGGATGCTATGAATATAAAAATATAGCTGTTAAAATGTTTGGTATTACAAAGTTACAATGTAATAATAATGATGATGGTATTCTAATAACAAGTTATTATAGCTGCGTTTATTGAATATCTACTAAATACCAGGCACTATGCTAGGCAATTTATACACATTATCTAATTTTCAAACCATCCTTTAAAGATAAGTATTACTGCCCTCATTTTATAGGTAAAGAAACCTGAGCCTTAGGTTAAGTAATAGGTCCAAAATCACAATTTTAACCAAAGTTTTTTGACTCTAAAGCCTGTCCTACAGTTAAATATAGCAGATAATGTATTTATGACTCTTAATAAGGTAGGTATAAGCCAGCTGTATAAAATAATTCTTTTTTTTCTTTTGCATTTGAAGATCATAATAGTCAATCTACCAATTTCAAAAGGCTTAGGATGCACCTACAATTCAGTTGAACTTTTATCTTAAAATAAGAGGTACCCATGGAAAGAGATGATATGATTTGATTTGTGTTTCTGGAAGATTGCTCTGGCTCTTCAGTTGAATGGGTTAGAACAAGATGTGACTGGAGGCCAGGAGGCCAGGAGAGAGAGCACATTTTATCTACAGCAGTGGGGATAGGGAGAAATCAATGGGCTCTGTGGCTGTTCAGGAGATAGCCTGGATAAATCTTGTTGATTGACTAGACATGGGAATTCAGGATGGTGAAGAAACCAAGATGTCCAGGTTTCTGTGTGGACACTTCCTCTCTGTTAGGATAAGCAGGCAGATGATTAGGAAGAGATTTATAGGTGAAAATAATGAGTGAATTTTGGACATACTGGGTTTGAGGTATTTGTTGGGCTTTTGAGTATTCAGTTTTGAAGTTTAAGAGTGATGTAGGCTGGAATTTTGGAAGAAAGCACCACGTGAATGGTTAAATAAAGCCATGAAAGTAGATGAAATTGCTCAGTGAGTGTATGTGAGTAGAAGTGAGGAGACTTTAGGCTAGATAAGTAGCAGAGAAGGGGTAGCTAGAGTTGTGGCAGTGTGACATCATAGAAGATATTTCCAGATGGAAGGAGTGATCCTAGGTATTTACCCAAAAGAAATGAAAACATATGTTCCCATAAAGACCTGTACATGAATGTTTATGGCAGTTTTATTAGTAATGGCCATGAACTGGAAATCATCTAAATGCCCATTCAACTAATGAATAGATAAATAAATCATGGTCCATCCGTGCAATAGAATACTACTCAGTAATGAAAAGGCGCTACCTGTACACACAATAACAGGGATGGCTCTCAAAAGCATTTGCTCAGGGAAAGAAGCCACACACAAATGCTACGTACTGCTTGATTTCACTTATATAGTGTTTTGGAAAAAGCAAAACCGTAGGGACAGAAATCAGGTCAGTGGTTGCCAGTGGCTGGAGGTGGAAGGAGGGATTGACTATCAAGGGACTCAAATGAGTTATTTAGGGGTGAGAGTAATGTTCTACATTGTGACAATTTTTGTTATTCCATGACAATATAATCTATCCAAACCACCACTTCTAAAAAGGATGAATTCTATGATTGTGCCTCAATAAATCCAACTGAAAAGTAAAAAACCCAAAAACAACCAAACAAAAAAACCAAAGGAAGCATCCACTATGTCAACTGCTGCTCATACATGATGCAAGAAGAGGACTGAGACATGCCCACTGCATTGGGCATTGATGATTCCGTAGTGAGCAGTGTCAGTGACATGGGGGAGACAGCAACTAGAATGCTAAGGAATGAGGCGTGTGGCCAAGACTGCTGTTTGTCTTCCAATACCCGTTTCCTCCTCTTGCAGGGGAAGGGAGCTCCCAATTTCATAGGTTCATAGCTACTTAGAATGATGATTGCTTTGCTCAGTCTCACGGGAAACTGTATATGAATATGTGACTGAATTCTGGCTAAAGATATAAGTGAACATTTCTTGAGGTGCCTTCCTTAAGAGGCAACTGGCATGCTTCCTTTGTCCCTTCTTCTTTGCTCCTTTCACCTTTTGGTTGGTTGGTCTGCAGACTTGATGGCTGGAGCTGAAGTGGTGAATTTGGACCATGACGTGACTTTGTGAAGAGAGAGCATGAATGGCAGAGAAACATTTTGGAAGAGACTGGGTCTCTTAGGTCTTTGAGAGCTGCTGAACTGGTACAGGATTGCTCGTCTCTGAAATTTTCGGAGGTAGAAAAACACAACTTTTTCCTGGTTAAGTCTCTTAATTACTCAGAGCTGAACTTAATCCTATATGCTACAGGAATAAATAGAAGGTAAGGCTGTAGAGACAATGAGGATGTAGAAATGATGAACACAATAGGCAACCCATTCAAGAGGCTTGCCTATGAAAGAGAAGAGTAGAGATAGGATGGTACCATGTTTCCCTGAAAATAAGACCTAGCCAGACAATCAGCTCTAATGCATCTTTTGGAGCAAAAATTAATGCAAGCCCTGGTCTTGTTTTACTATAATAAAAGACCCGGTCTTTATAATATAATATGATATAATGCTGGGTCATATATTAATTTTTGCTACAAAAGACACATCAGAGCTGATTGTCTGGCTAGGTCTTATTTTGGGGGAAACACGGTAGCTGGAGAGGGGCGTGAGTTGAGGGAGGGTTTTATGATCTCGAAATTCACACTAAATTCTCTATGAACAGAAACCTGGGCATGATCCAGAATCTCTTTCCACAAAACAGCTCTGTGAATCTTCACTGGGTTTGACTTACGGCTCACTTTCCAGAGGGAAAGGAGGAGCAGGGAATCCACCCAGAACATTTTGCTCTAGTCTCCTTCCTGTCCCTTGAATGTATAGAGCTCTTTCCCATTTAGATCCACCAAACAAGCTGGTGGCTGGTTAGAATGCCCTTCCCCTGTGGCTTGCATGTCCCAGCCCTCTGCCTTCTCAGGCCGTCTCTTTGTGTGTGTGTGTGGGGGTGCTTTCCTTAACACCCTACCTTATCAGGTACACTGCCCTTTTTTGTCCATTACAGTATTTAAAAAAACAACAAACCGCTTTATTAAGATATAATGCATACACCATAAACTTCACCCAGAATGTACAATTCAGTGGTTTTTAGTATATTCACAGTTGTGCAATCATCCTCACAAGCTAATTTAAAAAAATTCATCACATTTTATTACTTAGTTTTCATAGCAATATTTTCAGCCTGTGATGTGTTTATTTTTCTTTTTCTCTATGCTTTGTCTTTCTCCTTTAGTCTGTGAGCTCCACTAGGGCAGGGACTGTTATGGCTACGCCTGGGCTGTATCCTCAGCGCCTAGGAGAAACCTGCTCACAGAGAGACCGGGCAGCAAGATAAAATGAAAGCCTGAAGCTTTTCCCAGCTACTCTTCATTGCAGCAGGTGCTGGGCACCTGGATGGGAGCCAGCCTCCCCACTCTGGAAACCTTTAGGAATAGGGGAGTCGCAGAAGCGAAGTAGGGAGAGAATACATGCCCCAGGGAGGTATATAACTCTGGGGTGGGGCCTTGGTAATTTGGGAAACCATATTCAATATAGCTGTTGTTTTCGGAGGACCAACTAGGGAGAGTAACGCTGGAGAGTATCTTTCTGATAGGCGGGAAGACACAGAACGTGGACTGGTAAGAAGGGCGTAGGGTCGCCAAAGTGATGAAACGCCGCAGTAACGCGCCGCAACGCGGCTGGAGTTTTCCTTGGGAAACTCAGACAGATGCCCGCTGGGCTGACACAATGGCGTTTCTGAACCTATGCCCAGCCCATTGGGGGCAGTACTTGATATTTGCAGAGGCCAGCTGCTTCTTTCTCTTGCAACTTCCCAACCGCCAGAGCTGCAACCTTGCAGTGGTGACTCCATCGTTTCCCTGAGTGCTCTGGGCTGTGCCACCCGCTGCAGCCGCCCATCTCCCCCTCCCACCCGTCCCTCGCGTCTCTGTGTCTCTGTGCTACGCCGCCCGTCCCAGGAGAGCCTCCGGCGCACCTGGCGCCTTGGGTGCCCGGGCACTGCGTGTTGGTGGCCACAACGCCTGGCGCGCAGCTGCCAGCGCGTTCCCTCCCCGAAACACTTAAGTGGAGTGGCTTGTCTAGCGCCCAGGAACAACATTATCCAATTGCTTCCCGTTTTATTCGCAGGCTGGGAGCTGAGTGAGCCTGAGCGTTCACTTTCAACCCTCAAGGGGAGGAGGGGGTGCGGGCGGGAGGGGAGACGCTCCCGGCTCCACCTCGCGCGCGGCGCGGCGCGGCGCGGGCAGAGAGCCGGGCTCAGGCAGATGCGAGCAGCGCCGGGGAGCCCCTCAGCAGCACGCCGGGCCGCCTGGAGCCCCGCGATGGAGTGAGTATCCCTGCGCCGCGCTGGTTGCTCGCTGTCCTGCTCCCAGCATGTTGCCATGGTGACTGAGGCAGCGGGCCGAGCCAGGCTCCGGTCCTCGTCCAGGATGGGTGTTTCATTTCAGCCCAATGTGTACGACTGGTGTTTCTATAGCAGCAGCCGCCGTGGCAGGAGCCAAGGGGTAGAAGCCCAGGGATGCGTGGTTTTGTGCCGCTGTACCTTGGCCAGCAGAGCCTCCAGAGGGGACGATGTTGCTAAGGAGGGAGGCACCGTTCTAGGCGTCCTCATCCCGGCCCCCAGCTCTCGCTTCTCGGGGAGTTGGCCGCAATAGCCATTCCTTCCGATTCCTAAACATGTCAGCATTATTGGACTGCAGTTTATAAAAAAAAAAAAAGGGGGGGGGTCACTGCGGATCGGAAGCAAATGTGGTTCGGTGTGAAGCACGTAATGGAAGGATGATGAGTTAGTGGGTGATGTGGGCCAGAGCTGCAATGCCTTGGCTACTAGACCCCCCAAAATTGATTTGTTCCTGGGGTTATTGAAAAAGGAGACAGAAACGTAGGAACGGTGGCTGGGGGTTGAATTACAACGTTTGGCACCGTGGGCATGGCATGGAGGGATGGGGAAGAGAGGGTATGAAGGCGAGAGGGGCGTTAACCAGAAACGGCAGTAAATGGTTTCCGTGGTGGGTTCGGACTGAAGTCCCTCTCCTCTGACTTTGCATCCTGCGTTGCTTCTTGGTCACTCTCCCAGCCTGCTGCTGCAGCACGGCCACTCTGGCAGGCGATAGGCTCCACGAAAGGGTCATTTTTGGAGCTGGCTACTCAGATCCTGCTCACTTGGTCAGCTTCTCCGACTTCTGTTCTCTTCCCACGGATACTCCTTGACACCAGGCCGTATGAAATCATATTTCAGCCTGGAGATAATGTCCCGTTTTCAGGTATCAGGACTTTCATGCCAAACCCAATAAAGCCTAGGTGCAGCTTTTATCCCTCTGCATATCTGATTGTGTAGATGCAATTTAATCCTCACCAACTACCCTGCTAAAGCAGAAGTGAGAGATGGTGTGGCATTTTAGGAGTGAGGAGTTGTAGATTTCAGCCCCTGCATGGGCTGGTACTAGTGCTATTGATTTCATACACCAGTAATTTAATGTCTCTGAGCCTCAGTTTCCCTATTTATACAATGGAAGTAAAGATGTTCCTTACTCACTTTTAAGCATTGTCGAGAGGATCAGATAATATTTCTATCTCTTCTAAAGGGCATTGTAAATTGTGAGGGTAACAAATTTGAGGAGCTAATGATTAAGGCTCTGAAGTCAGTTTTCTGGGTTTGAGTCCTTTTGCACTTTGCTGAATGACGTCAATCTCTCTGGACCTCATTTCTGGAAACAGGTAACAACTATTTCATGTGATTTTTGTGAAGATGAAACAAGTCGATACATATAAGGGTCTTAGAACAGAGCCTCGCACAAATTAAGCTCCATAAATATCATCTATTACCTATAAATATTAGCCATTGTCTATTATCATCGCTATGGTTTCCAGCATTCTACATTAATGATTTGTGGGGTCTCAGGTTGGCACCAAGCTCTTTTTTTCCAGACAATTTGTAAAGAAACACAGTGCCCCCAGGGGAACTGATCGTAACACAAGTCTCAAGATCCCATCGTAGGTTGGAAAATCCACCAGAAGACACAGCAAGAGAAGACACTGGCCAACGTGGCCTCTGGCACACTCCATTCTCATTGCTCGCTGCTGTTTTCTTAGACATAGAGACTATCCTTTATTAGAGATTGAATGTAGGGTTAGCCATCCCACAGTGTAAGGTCAAAGGGTACCCTGGTTGTTTGTCAGTGCAGTAACTTTCATCATTACGGTCTCTCATTAATACTCTAATGTTTACCATGTCTCCCAGACTTAGAACTGTAGAAGAGCACACAGGGTTTGCCAGTTTACTTCCTCAGACCTTGCCTCCTTTCTCCTGTGTCCCCCAGCTAAGCTTTTGTTCTAGGTGTGTCCACGTCTCTCACAGAACTTGTGAATAAAGGCATTCCTCATCACACTCTTTTCTCCCTCTACAGGACCCAAATCGGTGCCTCAACCAGCCTTTCCTCTCCTGACCAACCTGGCCCTGGCTTTCCCATTCCCTTGTGACGTTCCAGAGTTCTCCTCACCTTCCTTTTCACCTCCGGCATTCCCAACTGTCTATCTGTTCTCTGTCCCACTTCCTTTGCCTCATTAATACCGTTAGCTTTTTAACCTTATTTTCCCCTTTTGCAATACCACCTTTTCCTGTCCTACCCTGGGTCTAATGAAATTTCCCATATGCCAAATCCTGTCCTTCTCCTAAATTTAAACCCTCCCCACATGTCATCCTAGATAGGACAGCCTGCCTTGAATTATGGGTGGCAGGGACTGGATTCTCCTTACTTACTGTGTCCAACTTATGTTTATGAAAAAGAATTAAAAGGGAAATAACATTTACTGCCTTCTTTTACTTTTTAATTTAACCAACAAATATTTATTGAGATTAGCATTGGTCAACAAAACAGTCATGATTCTCCTCATCTTGAGTTCAGTAGTCTAAGGAAGGGATAGATGTTAAAACAGTAAACACAAGTGCATATATAAATACAAATAGCAATAAATGCCATGGAGAGGAAAGCACAGAGAAAACAGGAATGGGATATAGATTAGACTGGGGGGTTAGTGAAGCCTCTTTGAGGAACTGATACCTAATGTGAGATCCAAAGGATACATAGGAGTTGTTTAGGTGAGGAGTAGAGGAAAGAAGCCCTCTGGCTTGGGAAAGCAGCATGTGCTAAGGGCCTGAGGCAGGAGAGGCTTTGGCAAGTTGGAAGAACTGAAAAAAGGATTGTGTTGGGAGAACTGAAAAAAGAGTTTTGGCCATGGGGGAAGATGGTGCAGAGATGTGGTTAAGTGCAGTGGAGAGCCACCAAAGAGCTTTATGCATGGGTGTGATAATTATTTGTGTTTTAAACCTTCAAAGCTTAAAAGTTCAAAAAACTAAAACCACCTTTCCTTCTGAAGTATTTAAAGTGGATGGCATAGAAAATGTGTCATAGCCAAACATGAGAATGCTGCAAATGTCTACAATAGGAAAGGGGATTATCAATTTAAAAAGCTGGACAGCTTGTTGTGTGCCAATATCTGATAGTTTGGAATAAGCCAAGGTCAGGAATTTAAAATGAAACGGAGTGAACATAAAAACACACAATCATTTATTTGTGAGCATTATTGGCTTTAATAAAATAAGAGCACCTTATCTGAAATAAGAAAAGAATCTAGGGAACAAATAAAGAAGGTCCTAACAGATTGTACTTGGCTGCTCTCCTTGTTGGGTTGAGTGATGAGTTCAACGTGTTTATGGGAATGCACTTGAGTACATGCAGTTACGAATTTGATCCCACATCTATAGGCCTTGCTGAATGCTGCTCTAGAACGCAGTCTTCAAAACAGTATAGGAGCAGGTGAAGGGATTAAGAGGCACAAATTGGCAGGTACAAAATAGTCACGGGGATATAAAGTACAGCATAGGGAATATAGTCAATACTATATACATACATAGTTGTAATGTACATAGTCATACATAGTTGTAATAACTATGTATGGTGCCAGATGGGTACTAGGCTAACCTGGGGGATCACTTTGTAAATTATATAAATGTCTAGCCATTGTGCTATACACCTGAAATTCATGAATGTCAAGCCCCCTGCCACCCCTCTCCCCCCAAAAACCAAAAACCAGTATGGGAGCCAAAAGGCACAGAGAACACAACCTGAGAACGCTTTACATTGTTGTCCCCCCTGCAAGTACTGGGGCTCTGACAGCACTGATGGCAACCTTAGACCTGGTCTGATGGGGCTCACAAGTGACGTTCTCCATCACCCTTTAGGTGCCTGCTTTTCGTGTGGACTTAGTCACAAGATAACTTTTAAGCATCCAGAGGAGATAACAGAGCATCTAAACTAAAATTTGGTTTCTTGCGTAAACAAATCGAGGCTCGTTAAAGGAAAAGTGTGCCAGGGATATTGAATCACAGATGACTGTGGTCCTTAATATGTGCCTTCATTCATGCATTCACCCATTTATTCAGCAAATATTTATTGAATATTTTCTATCTACCAAGTGCCGTGATAGGTACTGAGCCTGTCTTCAAGGAGCTTACAGTTTATTCTATATGTGACTGTGGATGCTGTGGGACCTTGAACCATTTTCCTTCTAAGTCTGTCTTCCCATTACACCAAAGGTGCCATTTCATGTGTTCAGCACATTATAGGCATTGAATGAAGGTGTTTAAAAACATGGGTGGGTTTTAAAAATTAATTTTTATGATGGAAGTAATGTATGCTTTTTAAAACAATTAAAATGTTGTAGAAGCTTATGAAGTAAACCTCCCCATTTTCCTGTTCTCTTCCCCAAATCTCAGTCCGGAAGTCATTACCATGAACCGTTTGGAAGTAACCTTCCAGGTATTTTTCATGCAAACAAAAATAGAGTTGGAAAATAGAGTTGGAAGCACATACAGGTGTTTGTGTTTACAGGAAAAACATATAGGTGTAAATACTTCTTTTTCCATAAATAAAATCATACTGCATATGTTGTTCTGTAGTTTGCTTATTCCACTTAATGTATTGTGTATCCTTTCACATATCAAAATATACACATCCACTTCACGTGCTTTTCTATTAGCTGCTTAGCATTTACGTTTGGAATATAGTTCATCAGTCCCCTTTGAGGAAGATTTAGGTCTGTTTCTTTCTTCTTTTATTTTTTTTGGCTGTTAAGTACAATGCTGCAGTGAACATCCTTGTAAATCTTGCAAATGAATCTGTATCCTATTTTCTGGAAATAGATTTGCTGAGTGAGTAAATTTGTACATTATACATTTTGCTAAATATTGTCAAAGTTCCTCCAAAAATGTTATATCACTATACCTTGCCACTGGTGATGTTTGAGAGCCCCATTTCCGGAAATCCTTAGCAACCCTAGCCACAGTATGTATTTCCTTTGAGTATTTATATTTGACTAGTCGAACTTCATGTAATCAGTCAATCAGTGGTTACAGCTTGTGCTTTGGTCCCCCTGATTGAGGCCCTTTGGGCTACTTGTCAGTTTTTCACAAAGCACTGGTGAGCCATAAATTACAAACAGCAAGCTTGAGTCCAGAAGATAATGAAAATTATTTACAAAGGCAAAACTTAAAATGCATCATTAATTTTAAAAGCGACCAAGTGGTTTTTTTTTTTTTAAAGTTTGTCAAATGTAGACGTTATTGATTAATTCCTTACTCTTACAGTTGAGGAGCTGAGAATACGTCACTTAGCACCCCACATTTACCATTTGTTGCAGTTAGTTATCGTGCTAGTTTTACATTTTCAAAGTCTTAAACATTTGCTGTTTTGAACTGCAAAGATAATTCTCACAGTTCAATCAACTGAGTGCCATTTATGTATTAGGCACTGTTCTAAGTGCTGAGAATAGGCAGCAAACAAAACTGAAAAAGGTCCTCCTGTGACAGGGCTTCTATACAATACTGGAGACACTATATATATATTTATAAATGCTATGAATAAAAATCATACACGTTAAGAGTCTGAAGGGTGATGAGGGAAGGTTGTTTTTGACAGTCGTCAGGAGAAAGGTTTCTGAGTTGGAGAGTTTGAATAGGGACTTGAGCAAAGTGAGGGTGTGAGTCAGGCAGAAGCAGGAAGAGCAGTTGCAAAGGTCCTGAGGCCGGCCATGCTTTGTGGGCAGTGTTAGGCTTGGATCTCACTGGAGGCAAGATCACCCACCACCAGCCCTTGCATCACTAGCATCCTTTTTCCTGCGCATTTTTTGTCGATTTAGTCTTTAGTTGGAAGGTTTTGTTTTCAAACAGGGCCCAAGGAGCTTATATTCTGAATGCCGTTCTGTTGCTTCTGTGAATAAATTGGGCGTGTATAACATTATAGAATCATGTTCTCCCTCTCCCTCATAATTCTATACAACATTGTTCCATTGTGTTCTGGCATTGACTGTTGCTCTGGAAAAGTCTGAGGCTCTCCTGATGATTTCCTCTTTGTAGCTGACTTGCCTCCTCCCTCCGCTTCTACTCTTGCAATTTTTTTTTTATTTTTATTTTTTGCCTTGGTGCTGATAGAATTATTTTTAAACATGAACGTTTAGTAACTTTTCTGTGGTATTTTTCACTGCAAGTCATTATGTCAGGTTTTTTTTTCTGGAAAATGGTATGTTTCTTTAATCTGAAGATTCATATTTTTCTTTATTTTTTTTGTGAAGATATTTACTCCTGGCTTTAAAAAATCCAGTTGTTCTGTTGTCTACTACAGGAGCATATATTACTCACTACCCTCCAGAGTGTTTTTTTTTTATTAGTTTCAGGTTTATAAAACAAAGTAATAGACATTTATACCCCTCACAAAGTGATAACCCCCTCCCCCAATCTACTACCCCTCTGACATTGTATACAGCTGTTACAATTCCATTGACTCTATTCCCCATGCTGTACTCCATATCCCGTGACTATCTATCTATCTATCTATCTATCACCAGTGGCAATGTATAGTGATGTAACATACATATGTGTGTGTGTGTGTGTGTGTGTGTGTGTGTGTGTGTGTATATATATATATATATATATATATATATATATATTTAATTATAGTTGACATTCAATATTATTCAGCTTCAGGTGTACAGTGCAGTGATCAGGCATCTACAAAGCCCATGAAGTGGTCTCCTTAATAAGACTATTGCCCATCTGACACCCTACAAAATCTTTACAACATTATTGATTTTATTCCCCAAACTGGCTTTCATATCACCGTGGCAATATTGTGGCTACCAATTTGTGCTTTCTAATTCCTTTACCTGGTCCCCCATCCCCACCCCTGTCCCATCTAGCAGCCATCAGTTTTTTCTCTACATCTCTGAGTCTGTTTCTTTTTAGTTTGCTCATTTATTCTGTTCTTTAGATTCCACATATAAGTGAGATCAAATGATATTTGTCTTTCTCTGTCTGACTTTTTTCACTTACCAGCATAATATTCTCTAGGTCCATACACGTCATTGCAAATGGTAAGATTTCACTCTTCTTTATGGCCGCGTCTCCGTAAGTATTTTGAATTGCTCATTTTCCCATGAGTTTTTGTTACATTTTCAAGTCTATCCTCTAGACAACGGATTTTAAGCAATATTTGTTTCATTCTCACTCATTCCAATGGTTTTATTGTCATCTTCAATTTATTTTTGACTCTGCTAGCTCACTTTGCAGTTATATTTTTAATTTTCTTTAATTTGTTTTCTTTAATTTGTTTAAACATATGGAGAAAAGTGTATCTGAAAATTTCATCTATTTCTTGTGTTATTTTTTGAAATTACTTATCTGCCTTTGGCTTTCCTCTTTTAAAATAATAATGAAGCATATAGAAACTATGCATGTTGATAGCTTTGCACTTGATACCCACTTCCACATGGAGGTAATTCTATCCAAACCACTTATTTGTCAAGAGTCAGGGGGAGGGATAGAGGCAGTGTTTGGGAAGACAGTGGCTTTAGTTGAGATATTTTGTCTCATAAAAATTCCTTACAATTCTGCAATATCTTCTGCTCTAAAAGTACCTTGTAGGTCGTGAATAGATGACTCAGACAGATCTACATCTCCACTCACTGTGTGTGTGTGTGTGTGTGTGTGTGTGTGTGTGTGTGTAGGGGGGGTGGACAGATATTTGATGCTTATTTATCACTACATAGTTGACTCTGTTTAGCGTCTACGAGCAAAGGGAAGGGGACAAGTCATCACAAAGGTAATTTTTATTATACTTTCCTTTTGTTTTCCTACATCTCTTGCCTCTAGATTAGTCCTTTATGTTAAGTTTCAGGCCTTCACAGATTATAATGTTAGTGGGCTCACACAGTACCTGCCTCAGGGTCACTTTTGGTACCACTCTGGTATGGAAACCAGCCCCTCCACACAGGGGTCCCCCATGTCTGCCATGACTTGCTTATGCCACTTCTCACCATTCCAACGCTGGCCTCTCTCAACTTTCTCCTTACTTAGAAATTTGAAAACCAGTTAAGATCTGTAGTGGTATATATCACCATTGAGGGCTGTCCATTGATTTAATATAATTTTTACCCTTTTTGGAGATAATTCTTATAGTCTATGATTTGAGAACCTTAGCTCTCTGCTGATTTCATAATAGATAAAATTTTCTTTTCAATTTTTCCTTCTTTTAGTTTATTTCAGGAGGTTTCAGGGAGATATAGAAAAAACTTGCCTTGACCATATCTTTGACTGAATGAATCAATGAATTTTGGGTTCCTATGAAAATAGTATTAAAAACGACCAAATGTCATTGTTATTAGAAAATTTGTTGTTATGATATATCTTTTTCAATCAATTCTTACGAATGTGTCTGGCAAAAGAAGTTTGTGAATGAGATTATAAATACTTTGTAGTACAAGAATTTGGGAAAGGGTGTGTGTGGTGGATATTCTCCTCTCCCTTCAAACCCACTCTCTGCCCTTTCCCCGCTGCTTTGTGGCCTAAGAAGCTGACCTCTAATGCACTGTGTCAGCTAGGCTCTCTTGCTCTTTGGCTTTCTGTGGGTTGGACAACAGACGGCACCAGCAGCAGACCCACGGGTGGAAGGAGAGTGAGGTCTCTATGTTTACGGTCTCCCTTCCTGCAGGGCAGTGAATTGGTAGTGGTGCTTTCTTCTTTTGAAGGCCACAGCCCCTTACTGTAGCCTTCTCCTACAGCTCTGTTCTAGTTCTCTCCTTGTTCTCTTCTTGCTCCTTCTGGACTAGGTGTGGCAAATGGCTGGCATCATCCTCACGTTGCTAGCCCCTCGTGCTTCACTGGCCCTGCTGGTTTTGCTGAACTCTGCCCATGCCTTTGTAAAGCAGTCCCTTTATTAAGCTTACCTCAGTTACTCGGTTTGTGCTATTTATTCCCACCTGGGAACCTAAGTCATAGAGTATGCAAAGGATAGAAATGTTGGAAGTCTTACATAAACGACTTTTCATTATGGGGATGGAACGTGGCAATTTTTGTTTGTCCACACATTTTGGTCATTGGAGCTCAAGGCTCCAAAATATGAAATAGGTATTGAGCGTTGTTAGGTGCTTACTCATAAACTTAAGAAGGAGAAGCTTTGATTCCACTAAAGTGTTCCTTTATTTCCCATTGAAAATGTGATTTTTCTTGTAACTTTTAATAAAAATTCCCCAAATTTGACTCCCCAGAAGGAAGACCAAGTCAGTTATAGAAGGGTTTAATTAGAATTTTATTGAAAGAATGAAACTTTATTTCTTTTCATTATATGGAACTTCAGTGATCAAAATTCTGTTTTCATAAATAGATCTTCATATACTTGCCCTACTCTTTAGACATAAATGACAGCTTAACGTATCAATAGTATATGAACGAATGCTTCCTAAATTGATACCAAGTCAATAAAATCTGTCCCATCTTCCTCTTCTGTCCCATCTGTCCCATTCTTCTTCACAGATAGTATAAAAGCATAAAATATAGTCTAATCAAAAGGTATGTTTTACAAGTTCTGAATAAATGAGCTCTAAACTAAAGATACTGCACTCTGTCTGTTTTATGTAGTTTTCATACTTGGAAAGTAAGTTATTTAGACTGTTTATCTTGCTTTCCATGTCTCCATTTCACTTTCAACTATGTTCATGTATTCATTCATTTATTTATAACTCATAATTATTAAGTACCTACGGTGTGCTAGGCACTGTTCTAGGTACCTGTGAAGAAATATGAATACAACAAAGTTTCTGCTTTCACAGAGGCCGTAATCTAATGAGGAGCAGAGACAATTGGCTGAGTAATTATAATAAAGTGTGCTATGCTATGCTAGGGGAAGGTTTGCTAGGATATTGTCTGAAGCATGCAGCAAGAGGACAGGAGCCTAAATGAATCTTGGAGTTTGGAAATTCTAGATGAGGTCAAAATCCGAGCAAGCCTAATTCTTAGCCTCTAAAATTGATTTAGCATAAAAGCACTTTTTAAAAAATGTTTGGACTAGTCATCTTACAACTGCTTAAGTCACATTCTACAAAAATTATCCGAGCCAATTCCAGCGTTAAAACTAGTTTGAATAATTGATAGTTCTCCAGTGTTTTTGTTGGCACGAATGAAGCTATGACTAACACTCCCTCCCCAACCATTCTTGCTACAGTATTGTAATGAATGCCTGCCCCCTTGAGGAATCAGAAACTCAGTTTTTCAGATGACAGTGCAAAGTGGGGTCTCAATCAAAGCAGAAGACAAAGCAAAGACCAGAAAGCAAACAAAACCCAAAACAAAACAGAACAAACAAAAACATGAAGATTTGTGGGAACACTGCTAAATTAGACACTTAATTTGTTTCAGCCATCTTGGTTGAAATCACGTCAAAGTGTTCTAACTCTTGAGAAGCCGAAGATCTGTTAAACCATACCTGTGATATGCAGGGAAACTGCACAAGTTGGTCTAGAAACAATTTGGAAGTTCTCCATTGCTTCTTATCTTCTGAGAGCGAGATGCCCCGCACTTAAAAGTGGATGACACGAGCAATAAGGTCTGATTTCCTGAGACTCACGCTGTAATGTGCATACAAGTCACCTGGGAATAGTGTTAAAAGACAAACCAAGTTTCTCTAGATCTAGGGTGGGGTTGGAGCGGCTACATTCCCATCAGGCTTCCTAGGAGAAGATGCTGAGGCTGATTGCTGGTCTGCAGACCATACTTTGAGTAGCAGTGTTCACAGTGTAAAGGCACAGGGTAGGACTGTACATAATACAAGAAATGAGGGTCTCATCCTTTTACACTTCCTCCCCCAACCAACCCTCATTGTACAGGCTCGCTCCAATGAACTCGCATTCAGCAATCTGTGTATAAAGCAAGTCAGTCTACGCAACAAAACCAGGCTCTTCGTTTTGGTTGGCATAACTTGGCAGTTCCACATTGTGGATAAAGCCTTTGTTTTTTGAAAAGCAGGTCAGGTTAGGGGGTTGTGAAAAAGGTTTATGAGGTAAATAAAGATAACTCTATGTTTCAAAATATGAATTTAAAGATTTTTGTGGCCATAAATAATTTTAAACCTAAAAATATTTTCCTTTGTCCAGTTTCTCAATAGTTTTAAAGTAACTAGTGAATCTAATTATCTATGGCCTCAGATCTCCACAAATCAATACTATCTTGGTGTAAATGTCAGTTATGATTCTATAAATATGATACTCATGAATATGAATGTGATGTATTAGCAACCCAGAAGCTTGTGGTATTACATTTACTGAACAAGATCAACAGACTTAGGGGTCCTCACTTTTGAAAGCCAGGGAAGAGCAACCTTTTCCATAGAGGATAATTCAAAATATGTTATTAAGTTGTCTTTTCATTTATGTGAGATGAGAATTACCTCTTTTCCTTGTTAGGGGAGCTAAATAGTATGAGGACAATAGATACTTGAGAATTAAACTTACAGAATCAGGTTGAGTTATGGACTCTTGCTTGTGTTATTAAATAATGGCTCTCCAAAGCTAGTTATACTTGGATGAATTAAAGCACAGTTCTTCAGGGTTCTCAGTATGTTCTCCTCCAGCCCGTGGCAGCTGTATAATGTGCCCTTCTCTTAATTTCACTCCAGATCTTGAAATTAGAAGCATTTTTTTCTGTCAAGGTGAGGTGCATATGTCCTCAGTGCAGGAAGAATGGGAGTGTCATGCCCTGGAAAAACAAAATTAGGGTGTGTGTGTGTGAAACTCACTACTTCTTCAGCTTCCTTCTGAAATGCCACCCTTTAGATATGTGTATCTGTGTCTTATTTTGATATGTTCACTTTTCTCCCATTCATTCTTAGGAATTATAAAAGGATTCCTAAGACTAAAATCCCCAAGTTGGTAGAAGAGCCAGAGGCTCGGTCTGGTGTCAGCTCCTGGGCTCCATGTGGGGGTAAAGGGTGGGAGAGTGAGCCTGGAGAGACTCAACGGGTATCTGTGAATGCAGAAACCTATAGGGCACGAATGGGTGAAATCTGCCAGGGATCTTTGGTGGCTGTTGGTTTCTTCAGAGGTGGAAGCTGCTGGGGACATCTGCAGAGCAGGTCACTGGAAACTGCGGTCACTCCCACTCTATGGCTGCTATTGGTATCCTGTGTTTCTTCCTTGTTCCTAGCTGTTTCTCTATATACATTTTAGCTTTGCTGGCCTCTGGGTGGGGCAAAACCCAAGTGGGTCCTTCACGTAGTGCCCTGAAAGCCTGAGGAAGCTGGTCGTTTGCTCCACTCTCTCTTTCCGTTGAGGTTAACCCTTTCTAGCTGGGGAGTTCTCTCTTGGATTTGGGCAGTACCCGCCTGGAGGATCGGATGATGTAGGTAAATGAAGCTGCTCTTCCTTCCTTTTTTATGGGGTTATTTTTGTTCCATCATGTTACTGAAGTACCTTAACTGAACTCCTGAGCTCTCCCAGAGCTGTTTTGTTCATGGGTAGCAGTCCAGTTGTTGACCTTTGGGAGCGGCGTGCATCAGAAGCTCGGTCTCCCACCCCACCATGTTGGTGATGTCATCCTGGAACCTAATGGCAGCTTTGTTCCATTTCCGTTGCCCATGCTTGTCTCTCATTTTGTCTTAAGCCACTTCCTTAGACCCTGACTTTGCAGGTGGTCCTAAGATGCAGTTTTCATGTGAGCATCAATAGCTGGGGATCTATCTTGATACTCTCAAAGCTTAGGTTGACACTGTTTTTGATTCATGTGAGATAGAAAAGCATAAATCAGACATCAGAGGTAATACCATTGCCTAAAGTCTGCCTAGTACTGGAGTGGAAGCTTACACTTGCAATTGATGAAGAAAACTCACCTACCATTAGAGGCTAAGCTTTTGAATAGGTCAATATTTGGGGAGTGTAAAAAATTTGTTCTCTTCACCATCAAGTGTTAGCTATAGGTTTTCATAGATGCCTTTTATCAAATTCAGGATGTTCCTTTTTCTTAGTGTGCTGACAGTGTTGTTTTATTTAAGTGAACAGCTGTTAAATATGTCAAACATTTTTCTCTAGATCTAATGAGACAATCGTATGGATCCCCTTTGTTAACATTTTGTTGAGGTTTTTGCATCTATATTCATTAAGGATATTACTTTAATTTTCTTTTCTTGTAATGCCCTTGTCAGGTTTTGATGTCATTATTATGTTGATGTGACAAAACTAGTAGGGAACGGTGTCTTCCTCCTCTATTTTCTGGAGGAATTTATGGACTACTAGTAATATTTCTTTCGAAAATGTTTGATAGAATTTACCAGTGAAGTTTTGTGGGCTGAGTTTTTCTTGATTGGAAGGTTTTTTATTACGAATTCCATTTCTTTAATAGATATAGGGATACTCAGATTTTTAATTTCTTTTTGGGCTATTTTCAGTAAGTTGCACTTTCTAAGGAATTTTTCTGTATAATCTAAGTTATTAAATCTATCGATATAAAGTTTTTCAAAACATTTTTCTCACTGTCTTTTTACTGTGCCTAGGAATCTATAGTGATGTCCCTGATACCATTCTTGATATTTGTTGTTTATGTTTTCTCTTTTTTTTCTTGATTAGTTTTTATAAGGATTTATCAATTTTGTTAACTTTTTTAAAGTACCGACTTTTGGTTATTGTGTTCTCTATTGTTTGTTTTCCATTTCATTGATTTGCATTCCTTTTTTATTTCTTTTATGTGCTCTGGGCTAATTTTTTTCCAGCATTTTAAAATCAAACATTAGGTCATTAAAAATATCTCCTTTACAAATATTAATATTGCACCAGCTGCTTTCCACATATTTTGATTTATTGTATTTTCACTATCATTTAATTTGAAATATTTTCTAATTTCTCTTGTGATTTCTTTTTTATTCATAGGATACCATGTGGTATCATTTTCCTTCAGCCTGAAGAGATTCCTTCTTATGTAGCATGTTTATGCTGGTGACAAATTCTCCTGGTTTTTGTTTATGTGAAAATGTCATTATTTTGCCTTCATTTTTGAAGAATATTCTTACTGGATATAGAATTTGAGGTTGACAGTGTTTTTTATCTTAATACTTTAAAGATTAAATTTGTCTTTAATTTTTTAATTATTTCTGATAAAAAAAGTCAGTCATCATTTTTATTATTGTCCTCCTATAGTAATAGTCTTTTTTCCTTTGATTGCTTTTAAGATTTTCTCATTTTCTTGATTTTTCAGTAGTTTCACTATAATGTGCTTTGATGTAATTTTCTTGTAATATTTCCAGCTTGGGGTTCTGAAGAATTCTCAGCACATATTTTTTTCAAATACTTTTCCCACCCCATTCTCTCTATCCTTTCCTTCTGGAAGTCCGACTATTCATATAGTAACATGCTTGATACTATCCCACAAACCCTGAGACTGCTCAGGTGTTTATACTTTTAAAATTTAAATATTTTTTTTTAAATTTACAGATAATTTTAGATTTGTATACAAATTGCAAAAATAGTTCAGAGTGCATATATTCCCCTTACCTATTTTTTACACTGTTAACATCTTACATGACTAGTGTGCATTTGTCACAACCAAAGAACCAACATTGGCATACCGTTATTATCTAAACTCTATACTCGATACTGATTTCACTAGTTTTTCCCTAATATCCTTTTTATGTTTCACGAGCCCATCCAGAATACTGCACTACAATTAGTCATCATGTTTCCTAAGCCTCTCCTGGTCTGTGACAGTTTTTCAGACTTTCCGTATTTTAATTTTTATTATCTTGACAGTTGTGAGGAGTATTGGTCTGGTATTTTGTAGGATTTCCCTCAATTTGCGTTTGTCTGATGTTTTTCTCATGGTTAGAGTGAGGCTATGGCTTTCCAAACCTAATTACATTTGAGAGAAAGACCTCAGAGATGAAGTGCCAGTCTCATCACACCATCTCATGGGTACACTATCAACATGATTTATCACTGATGGTGTTAACCTCGGTCACCTGGCCATGGTAGGGTTTGCCCAGTTTCTCCATTGTAAAATTACTTTTGCTCCTCTTTTAAGGGATGGGAGTTAAGCAGCACCTCCCTGAGGTAGAGTACAGTAAATTCTCTCTTCATGTTGTTGATAAGTTCTGCAACTTTAAGCAAAACAACGTATAATGAGATCAATTTTACTGTAGACTAATTGATATAAACAAGAGGTAAATTCCTATGGCGTCTCATCAACATTATAACAAACGACATTGAACAAAACAATGTGATTCGAGGACCTGCTATCTCTGGATAATTTATTTGGAATTCTTCTGTATAAGAGACTTATCCTTTCTCTCGTATTTATTCATTCAATCATTTATATATATCAGCATGAGCTAGTTCTCACTGGATGGACCTAGAGAGGAAGAGGTAAATTTATTGGCAGACCACCTGCTCTGTGGTTTACGGGATCCAGTTCAGAGATTTTTGGATCCTTTAGTTCTTAAGGTGACGTTATGTTGCTGTAGGGCTCATAGAGGGCTTTTTACATAAGGTTTGACTTGGCCATAGAATTCTTGCCATATCAAGGATGGGGTTGGCTCTATCCTACGTGGAAAAATAGAGGTCTCTTCTACCTCAAGCCCCCTAACTACAGCATGCAATCATTTACATTAATAACATTCACAGAGCAACCAAGTGGAAACTATTTCATTCTAAAAAGTCTTTGAGATGATCTATTTTAATACGTGTTTATTGTTTGTTTTAATAATACAATTGGATAAAAAGTAATGGATGATAAAACCAAGACAAAAGAAAAATTAGGTTTGGAAATATACATTAAAGCTGAGCAAGATTAATGTACTGTGAATGCATGTCACATTGTTCTGTTCAGTTGCTAAAGGTGGGCCGCCCATTTCGCTCTAAGCTTGCTAGTGGCATGTACAAAGACAGAAAAACAATTGGTGACAAGATTCAAAATGCCTGAGTGACAAAAACAAACCGGTTATTAAGGAGAGAACAGTTTGTCTTAGTACCAGGCCTGGAGAGAAATTTCTCTCATGGATACTTTACATTCCCAGAATAAATGCACAAGCAGGTTTCATAGGAATTTCCTTGCAATGCCCGTCACTGAAAGTGGATGACAAACCAGCAGTGTGCACCACCTTGTATAGAATGAAGTATTAACAAGGGGACATTTAATAGGTATTACATACTGAAAAGATTCGGACTACTTTCCCAAGTCCTGTTACTTACACTGCAGTAATTCCTCAAATAACATCTGACCGGTGTTTCACCCTTAATTTTTGTTCCCCTTTAAATGTCTGAAATAAACATGATCTGCATTTCATTTCAGAATGGATGAAGAAAAAAAGATCTCTTTTCAGTTCTCTTTTTTCCTTGTTTACCATGCTTTACACTCAATATAAAAGAAGCCAAGCACTTGGTACTAGGTTGGATTTCATTTATAATCAATAAGATTTTCAAATAGATGACATTTCTTGAGGTGCCTACTTATCTATGAGAGATAATCTATGGGTCTTCCTAGTGTCCAGCAGAGACAGGGTATAGACAGAGGAAATTAAAGTTCTGGGAAGAGGAAATCTTTGTTGGCCCAAATGTGATAGCATCTTTTTTTTCTGGCTAGAGGTAAGCCAAAATTTAATTATACTGCTGATGGTTTGGCTTGATACGTATAATGAATGCTAATTCATAGGTGGCTGGGAATCAATACCGTTTTTTTTTTTCTTTCAGTAAGTAATAACATGTTTGCTTTGAAATATCTTATCTAAGTGTAAGATTCCATGTGTAAAGCTTTTTGAGGTGAGAACTCTGAGAAACACAATATGGCAAAGGCAGATTTGTTTAGGGCTTAGGTCTGCCCTGGAAGGTCTGATTACAGAAGCCCCTCCTCACCTATGGAACACCATTTTAGAAATCTCCATGCACCAAAAAGCTCTCTATTTGTGTCTCTGTTACTGGAGACAAGGCCTCTAAGTGTCTGGAACTACTTTAGCTTTCTGTGGGTGCTTCTTCCCACGAATATTCCAGCTTGCTTATTAATGCTAAGCTGTGGCTATGGAGGGCTTCCTGTTGATGGCAGTAATTTAAATGAAAATGTTTTCATTTTGTAGCGTTCCCAGATTAGAGAGAAGATATTCTCAAAGACAACTGTTTCCGAAGTAAGAAGAACAAAGGTGGTAGTGGGAACATTTGGTGTGTAGAACAGGAAGTGACGTGAAGAGCTTAGATCTGGTTCCTTAATCAGACGGACGACCTCTTCTCTTCTGTTTCATGGAAATAGACCTTGTGCTTCACTAGGTGGAAGTAAATTACTTCTTTCTTGGGAAAGGAACCCATGTGTACCTTGGGTCCCTGGCACCAAGTTTTGCCTGTGGAAACTCTGACTTATATGATCTTTGGAAAGTAATTGAACTTCCGGGCTTCCGGAGCCACTTGAGAATGATCTAGACTAATTATAGTTGGCTTTTCCATACCCAACTAGGAGATGCAGAACAACCCCAAAGCACAGAATTTTAAAGCTCTAACGTCATCTGGCTTAGCCTAGTCTCCTGGTGTGTGTGCTCAGAGGGCATAGGTGTTCTCCATGACAATTGGACTTACATTTTAAAAATGCACCCCCTCCTAAGGATAAAGACACTCCTTTGGTTGATCGTTGGAGTGTTTCATTACTCTTAGGCAAGAAGATGCTCTTTGTAATAAGAAATATTGTTACTGGAGCTGGAAGTACTATAATATAGATCCAGTCCTCTAATTATGTTTGACAGATGCTTCATGTACTGTCTGCACCTTAATCATTCTGAATTGTTCATCTGTAAGCTGGAATAATAATCCTCGCTCTCTAGATTCATGCAAGAAGAGAGATGGTTTTTCAACTATGTGCTCATGTTATTTCATATTTTATTGACTTTGATGCTGGGAACTAACCAGTTTTCATTGATGACTCACATTTGCCTTATGGTTCACCAAGATTCCCAGGTGCTTCTGACTACACCTGGATCTGTTGAGTCAATGTCTTCCTGCCTGCAATGAGTATGGTTTCGTTTGGGTTCAAATGGTGCAGATTATGTTGAAATGCCAAGGCATACACACAGACAGGCCCAGACTCACTTGTCTACTCTCTCTCATGGGTGATCAGAGCAGGATAGTCACACGGAAGTGTGCAGACATGTGCTCTCTCACCTGCTCCCAACGCTGTTCCACAGCAGGCAAATAGTTCACGCACAATGAAGCCCAAAAGCTTAGCCCTGGCTTTGGACATTACCTCAGAGAAAGATCTCAAAAGTGTGCTAGCAGGAATAACTACTACCAGGGCGTAGATCAAGAATTCTTAAACTTTTTTATTGGGCAGCAGGTCTCTTGGGCAGTTTGGTGAAGCCTGTGGATTAAAAAAAAAATCCTATAAAATGTATAGGATTACAAAATTTAAAAACAATTATACTGAACTATACTCATTAAACTATTATAAAACAAACACGTGATTTAGTAAGGCATGTACTTTTTAATTCATGCATTGAGTACCAAGCCTAGCAGCAGATCAAATAACTGATTTCAAAGTTGTGATGAGTGTAATAGTTATTTCCGCATATTTGTAACAGTTATAATAACATAACGTGAAAATACCTGTGATTTCTGTTGGTGACAAAGTCATAGGTACTGCTGATCCTACTGTGGTTTGTTACCTACATTTAGAATCAAAAGAAATGCTAAGTTTCAGTTAGAGGTTAGTGAAAATAAATATGTAATTTTTTTCCTATACAAATTCATGAATCTCCAGAATTCTACCCCAGCTTAAGGACCCTATATTTAAATATTAATGAAAACAGAAGAAAAGCTAAGGATAAGAAAAAATGGAAACCTTACTTTGTTAGTGTACAGTTACATGAACGTTAATTACATTTCAAGCCACTCACAATAAATGTGCTTTAGTTTAATGGTTGGCACAGCTTTCTGCATACCGTTGTCTCCCAATAAATATCTGTTGAAGAAACTAACAAAAACATTGCTTTGCATTCATCCATCCATCTACTTACCTTTGTCCTCCAGTGGACTATAAATATGTTGAGGGCCCAGTAGCTGCCCCGTCAGTGTTTGTTGAATGAAAAAAATGATATGATAGAATATAAGAGCTAGATTAAGTCAGAACATCTTCAAAATAATATCTGCTTAGCCTTGTAACATCCTATCAAACAAGAAAGAGAGAGCCCTCACTATAATAATTTCTGGCAGAATTCTATTCAATAGTCCCTGTATATTGAGTATGTATTGTGTGTGTCAGGGATGTAATGTCATTTAATACTCAGAGTAAGCTTGCAGGTATACATTACCTACATCCAACAATGCAATTCAAATATTGTTGAGAGTTTACGTGTAGTAAGCCATGGTGCGCAGTTGCACTAAGTATAATGGCACAAGACGGGTATAGAAAAGAAGAAGATAATGGTTCCTGCCTGCAGACAGCCTGTGATCCAGTAGAGTGGAAAGAAATGTATATGCCTAATCATGAGACAAGGTAAACTGAGGCAGACAGAGGGATTGGCAAGATTAAAGGCACTGGGCAGGATGGAGTATTTTTTTTCTGGGAATGGTGGATTTTTCAGAGGAAGTAAAGTTTGAGGTGAGAAAGCATAGGAGCAGCAGAAGGGAGAAGGCTGAAAAGGTGGGTTGAGATTTGAATTGCCGAGCTCGGAGTTTTACACTTATTATAGAGATAATTCAAAACTGCCAGTGCTGCCTTCAAATAACATCCCCATTCTAAGGCTCATTCCAAGTCACCATACATTAGATAAGAATGATTTTGTAAGAGCCTCTCAGAACACTGTAAGGAATCTTGAGTTTTTCAGATCAAGTTTGATCAACACTTCTCTCCTCATTCCCGATGGAAGTATTGCTCAAAAAATTCAGGTGACTCTGAATTTCCGACAGGAACAGAAGCATCTCCATGCCACCTGTTACCAATCTAACAATGCTAATCTCAGGCACTTCTCTGCTATCAGACTCTGGTTTAGCACCGTCACAGTGCTTCGTGGTAATTTTACCAGCTCAGAAATGTAAGAGAATTAACAGCATAGTAATTCCAACTTTATTCTCCTGGACTAGTCAAGGCAACTAGGGAGCCAGCATCCATGCCATGTCTCTGTTTATCCCAATGAGAAGCACCCTGATTTATAATAAGACTTAGCACTTTAATGTAGCTCAAGCATAATTTGTAAACTCTAATGACCAGAGTGTTAGCCTATCAGAATGGAATAAATGGAACCATTTCTCAAATATGTGCTGTTTTGAGGTTTCTGGATCATGCTGTTTTGCTCACTGTAGGAAAAATACTGCTTTGTACACAGTTCACTAGGTAATCAAACAGTTGCATCTTCCACTGAAAAAAATGTCTTTCCTATAATCATCTGTTTAAGCACATCTTTGGCCCTTGAATGTGTAGAATCATGGAATATTTGAGTGGAAGGGGCTTAAAAGTGCTGTAGTCCAATTACTTTATTTTATAAATGAAGACCTCTAGGCCCAGAGAAAGAAAGGACTTGGCTAAGTTCCTTTGATTCTGTAGTCGTGGACCTCAGACAGGACCCAGGCAATACATTTGCCCCACTGGAGGCTGCTCCCACACGTGGGTAGTTTTTGGGATACTTGATCTTTTATTTGTTCAGAGTACCTCATCTCATGGTGCATGAGGACTTGTTTTTTTTCTTTGCCATTTTCCAGGGATTTTCTGATCAAATGCCATTGTGTATTTTGCAGTATAAGGAAAAGTTTTTATTGTCATTGGTGAAGCATCCTTCCCTCTCCTCTGACTTCTTGACTTGGTTTATAAACGTCCTGCCTGTAATAAGTTGAGTGGTGACCCTTCAAAAGGATACAACCAATGTCTTAACCCTTGGAACCTATGAATGTGACCTTCTTTGGAAGAATGGTCTTTGCAGATGTAATTAAGTTCAGGATCTCAAGATTGGATCACCCTGAATTTAGAAAGGCAGAGGGAAATTTAAGACACAGGGGAGAAGACCGTGTAAAGATGGAGGCAGAGATTGGCATTATACAGCTGTATGTCATGGAATGAGGAATGTTCCAAAGATTGCCAGCAGCCCCCAGAAGCCAGCACAGTGTCATGGGACGATTCTCCATCAGAACCTCCAAAAGGAACCAAAGTAGATGCTAATACATATTTATGGATTGAATGAAAGGCTAATAAATGTTTACTTGTAAAATGTGCATAATGGTCCAATTCATCAGGCTGCCAAGAAATTAGGCACTGCTGAGAAGATAATAAAAGGTTGAAACTCTGCAAGGAGAGGCAAATTCCATTGTAGGCTTTGTGATGCCAGCGTATCCTTCTGTAATAATCGGTTATGTGAGTTTGAGACTCCAGTTGCTTCTATCATCTCGGAAAGACTCCGTAGTTCTTCCATATCTCCTCACCATCAGTCAGCGGGGGGATTGATGCCCCCTCATCAGGGTGGATGTGGGCCCTGTAGAATCCCATCCCCATTAGAGCACTAACGGTGAGAAAACACACTAAACAAGTAAACAAGTTATGTAATGGTTGACTGTGGGTCCCTTAATCCTTCTGATCCTCAGTTTTTCATCTGTCAAATGGACAAAAATATGCCTTCCTCAAAGCCTTCTTGAGGTCACAGCATGAGATAGGTGTGATATATGTCTCTAAGAGGACACAATAAATAGCACTCCTATTACTTGCTTGTGTTCCGAATGGAGAAATAAGACGCAATAATTAATAGATGGAAAACAAAAATATCACCTTATGACTACTAGTGAGGGCAAAGACGGAGTCCATAGCTTAGCATGTGACTCCTATGTGAAAGCTACATCTTTGCATGAGGTGGACTTAGCCTTCCGGTCTCAGGGTATACTGGACTCTGCAGTGGGGACAGAGCCTGTCTCTGAAGGGGCTGAGCAAGCCCCATCCTCCCAGGGTATGGCCCACTTCTAAGAGGAAGAGGCAGGATTATGCACATCAAACTTCTGCCACAAAATTCACTAGACTGTGTGACTCCCAGGGAAAGCGTGAGTGAGAAGTAGACTGAGGCCAGGTGTGTCATGGAAATAGAGGTCCTTCCACATGGACAGAAGCATCAGGAGTGGGGAAGAGCTTTCTGGTTGTTTTTGTTTTCCCCCAGTAGGATTAAACCTCTGCTCAGCCAGGGAGAGTTCTTCCCCCTGCGGGAGGAGGACCCGTGGTCATCAGGACAGTCCCATTTTCATCCTTGTGACACTGTTCTCCACACCAGCCACTGCTCACCAGCACCTCATCCTGCCTTGGCTTATATCCAAGATAATATCTTTAACTTAATTCGCAATCTAGAAATATATAATTTAAAAATCTATCATATTTAAATCAGCTAGCTGCAGGTAAATTAGATCTTGATAATTATGAAGTTAGAAGGATAACTCTTTTTCTTTTCTGAATGCTGGCTTGAAAAGGAGGTCTGACATGCTCTCATTCTTTCTCACACAGTTCTCCAAAGGTCCATCTGATCTCTGCTCTAAATTTATATCTCTTAATCTCAAAGAATCCAGTTGGTTTCAAAACTCTTCATAATTTTGAAATGGTCTTCTATTTTTCTTTAGTCATTACAGTTTAACACTGCATAATCAGGAAGAACATATAATGTTCACAATTTGTAATAGATAAGCATTTGTAATTGTTCTTATATATACATTTAGGATCCTCCCTGCGACTGAATTCAAAGATAAAATTAACATAGGGTACATGGAGACCTGGGATTAAATGTCACTAAATATATTTACTAAATATTGCTACATGTAGGGATTAAATATTAGTTAAATGTATGGCTCAATGCATATGTGCTCAATAAATATAACTTACAAATGTGTACATTGTAAAGATTCGTTTCCTTGTAGTGTACCCAACACACATGGGAACTGTTTACAGGGTCATGATCATTTCCTGTGCGATTGTGAGATAAAACAAGATCTTAGTTTTGTATGTTATATGTTGGGCAACAGCAGCTCTTCCTGTCTGTGATATTTCTCTTGATTTCAGCGTGGGCACACTGGCTGCTTCTCAGAATGAAGAATGGATGTGTATGTTTCAGAACAAAAGCTATAAAATTGGCTTTTAAGTGCCTTCAAGAGGGGCCTGGAAAATCTTGAAAGAAGTGGAAGAGGGGGGAACTTGCAGGGGTAGTGGAAGAATTTGCTGTTGGCATTAAATCAGAGGAGGTTAAAACATAACCACAATATAAAATATACAAATGTTCTCCTCCAGAGCACTTAGACCTCTGCGATGCATGTTGCATTACTTTGAATTTTACACACACACACACACACACACACACACACACACACACACACACACACAACACACGCCTCAAATATTCCACATTTTGCAGCTAACTATAATCTGTTAGGGCAAAAGCAGAGATAGTGAGGGAAATTGAGATTGAATCAAATACCATTTGAATAATGGAGTAGAAAAATTCCTCCCTGTCTTCCTTTGATTTTCTTTCTTCCTTGAATAATTGAACTATTTTTATTTACAACATAGCCTCATGGATGCTGGGAGATGGAAGGAACCTTACTTAGAAAGGATCTAGCCTAATCTTCCACCAAATTTAGGAATTTTCTCCCTAGCAGTTCCAATTCTACTTGAAGACATCTAGGAATACAGAGCTCCAAAGCCATAACACTCAGGTTCTTTGCAGACATTGCTAGTAAGTAGAAAACTCTTGTGTCTGAGTTGACCTTCCTCTCCCTGTAATATACATCCTTTGGTTTGCATTCAGTCTTTTGGAACTAAGGGAATAAATTTAGTCCATTGCCCCCTTCTCATAACACTCTTTCAGATGTTGGAAGAAACCTCTCACAGTGCAATAAGCCTTTTTTTTTCTAACTTATATTCAAATCTTTCCCATCTCAAGAAATGGCAGTTCCGGGGGAGAAAAATCTTAACAATATTGAGTCTTCCAATCCTTAAAGATGGCATAGCTCTCCATTTACCCTGGTATTCTTTATTTTCTCTCAGCAATACTTTTTAATTTTTTCAGTGTGCCAGTTTTGCATATACTTGTTAAATTTATCTCTAAGTATTTCGTAGATTTTTTAAATTGTGATTATAATTCATATAAAATTTACCCCTTTAAAGTATATAATTCAATGGCTATTAGTATATTCACTAACATACAATAATCCCCATTTCATAGTTTTAAAATGGTATTTTAAATTTCAATTTTCAATTGTCTATAGGTAGTATATGTAGTTGCCACTATATATTAATAGGTATACAATTGATTTTTTATTAGTTTTAGGTAAACCAATGCAATAGTTAGACATTTCACCCTCACAAAGTGGTTACCCCCTCCCCCTGTCTGTTGCCCTCTGACATTGTATATAGCTGTTACAATTCCATTGACTCTATTCTCTATACTGTACTCCATATCCCGTGACTATATATATATTAAATTATAGTTGACATACAACATTACTCAGCTTCAGCTTCAGGTGTACAGTGCAATGTTCAGGCATCTACACCATCCATGAAGTGGTCTCCCTAATAAGACATGTGCCCATCTGACACCCTATAAAATCTTTACAGCATTATTGATTATGTTCCCCTAACGCTTTTTCATATTCCCATGGCAATATTGTTGTTACCAATTTATGCTGTCTGATCCCTTCGCCTTCTCCCTCATCCCCAAACCCCTCCCTTTTAGCAACCATCAGTTTTTCCTTTTTATCTCTGAGACTGTTTCTGTTTACTTTGCTCCTTTATTCAGTTCTTTAGATTCCACACATAAGTGAGAGCATATGGTATGATATACAATTGATTTTGTATTTTGACATTGTATCTTGAGACCTTACTAAACTCATTTTTATTTCCAATAGGTTTTTTTTTTTTTTTAAATTCCATAGGATTTTCTACATAAACAGTCATGGCATTTTAAAAAAGACAGTTTAAATTTTTCTTTCCTATCTCTATCCTTTACTTCTTTGTATTATTATTAAACTTCCAGTCAACTCGTAATAGTGGTGAAAAGAGATACTCTTGCCTTGTTCCTGATCTCAGGAGGAAGCATTCAATTTTTTCACCATCAGGCAAGATATAAGTATAAATTTTTCATAGATGCCCTTTATTAAGTTGTAGAATTTCCTTCAACTGTCAGTTTACTGAGAATTATTTCAATGAATGGGATTTGAATGTTGTCAAAGGATTTTTCTGTGTCTATTGGGATTATCACATGGTTTTCTCTTTAGAATATGTTAATATTATGAATTACATTAATTAGCTAATTTTAAAATGTTCAGCCTTGCCTCTCTGGGATGAATCCTACTTGGTCTATATCAGTTGATTGGATTTGCTGAACCTTTTTAAAGGAGTTTCGCATCCATGTGAATGAGGGATATGGGTCTGTGGTTTCCTTTTTAAAACAATGTCTTAGGATCTGTTTTGTTAAGAGTGTAAGGCTGGCCTCACATAATTAGCTTAAAAGTGTTCCTTTTATTCTATTTTCTGGAAGATTTGTGTAGAATTGGTAGTATAGTCCCTTCAATGTTTAGTAGAAGTTACCCAGAGAAGCCATCTAGGCCAGGTATTTTCTTTGTGGGAATGTTTTCAATTATGAATTCAAATTATTTCCTAGCTACAGGGCTGTACAAGTTATTTATTTTTTTCCTGAGTAAGCTTTGATGTTTTCTATCTTACAAAAAATTTGCCCAATTCATCTTAACTTATCAAATTTATTTCCATAAAGTTTTCTTAATTCTAATATTGGTAATTTTTGTCTACTCTTTTTTTCTGATCAGTCTAGCAAGTGTTTTATCAATTTTACTGACTTTTTCAAAGAACTATCATTGATTTGCTTTATTGTTTTTCTGTTTCTTATTTCACTGATTTCTGATCTTTATTATGTCCTTCCTTCTGTTTACTTTAGGTTTAGTTAATTTTTTTTCTAGTCCCTTAAGGTAGAAGCTTAGAACATTGATTTGAAACTAATCTTTTCTAATATTTTGTGCTATAAAGTCCCTCTAAGCACTGTTTTAGCTACCTCTCACTAATTTTGATATGTTATATTTTCATTCAGATTTAAATATTTTTCTAATTTCCTTTGTGATTACTTTTTGACTCATGGGTTCTTTAGGAATATATTGCTTAATTTCCAAATATTTAGGGACTTTTAAAGGTATTCTTCTAATACTGATTCCAAATTTAATTCTATTATGGTCACATTTCAGTTCTTAAATTTACTGAGACGTATTTTATGGGCCAGAATGTAGAATCTTTGCAAATGTTTCATGTGCATTTCTTTTTTAATACTGAAACAATCTCTGCCTTTTAACTGGGGTCTTTAAATTGCTAGTGTTTGATGTAATTATCAATGTGGTTTGGTGTAAATCTACTATCTTGATATTTGTTTTCTATTTGAGCCATAGGATATTCTTTTATTTTTTTTGCCTTTTTTTAAATTAGTTTCAGGTATATAAAACAACATAATGATTAGACATTTATACCTGCTCACAAAATAATAACCCCCCTCCCAGTCTACTACCCCTCTGACGTCATATATAGCTGTTACTATACCATTGACTCTATTCCTATGCTGTACTCCACATCCTGTGACCATATGTATATTTAATTATAGTTGACATTTGATATTATTCTGCATCAGCTTCAGGTGTACAGTGCAGTGGTCAGGCATCTACACAATCTATGAAATGATCCCCCTGATAAGTCCAGTACCCATCTGGCATCCTATATAATCTATACAACATTATTCATTATATCCCCCATACTGTATTTCACATCCCCGTGACTATTTTGGGACTACCTATTTGTACTTTTTAATCCTTTCACTTTCCCCCATCCTCCAACCCCGCTCCCATCTAGCAACCATCAGTTTTTTTCTCCATATCTCTGAGTCTATTTCTGTTTTGTTTGCTCGTTTATCCTGTTCTTTAGATTCCACATATAAGTGAGATCATATGGTATTTGTCTTTCTCAGTCTCGTGTAAAAAGGATTTCCTTTCTTTTTCCTCATGTATTTTCAGCAAGAGTGAGAGAAGTTAGAGACTCGCGTAAGTTTTAGTAGGAGCGTAAATTGGAGAGCAATTTGGCAATATCTACTAGAATTTTAAATGTTTGTATCTTTTGACCTAGTAGTTGCACTTCTAGACATTGATCATTTACTTCAGTGGTTCTGGCACATACCAGTATACAAAGGCATGTGTCCCCAAGGATATCAGCATTGCTTGTACTTTCAGAATTGGAAAGGACCCAGTATCGATTGAGATACAACACCTAGATCCCCTTTTCTGGGCCAGAAGATCCATCTCCAGCCACTCTAAGTGTAGGCTGCTCATGGCTGATAGCTGCACTCTTCTCCGGAAAATTGTCCTCTAACTGACAAGGACCCTTCTCACCTGGAACTGGCTGAGGGGTTACCTCTAGATGTAGCCCAAAGCCAATGTCTAACATATATGGTGGGACAAAAGCTCAACACCCTTTCCCGGTGCCATGCATGCTCCAGAGCTCCCCATGGGATCAGACTGAGGTTAGACTCGACTAAAACCACATCTTTACTTAGCTTCTTCCCCAGCCCTGTCTGTTCTCCCTGGCTTCTCTATAGGTTTCACTTGAAAGCTCTTCTCAAGGTATCACTTGTACAAGAATTCCCATGCCATGCTCCGCTTCCAGAGAATCCAATCTAAGAAATCTATGAACAGGGGACTACTACGTAGATATTAAGAAGAGAGAGGCAATAGCTCTCTATATACCGATAGGGAATCTCAGGTAATTTACAAATTAAGTTAAAACAGGCAATTTACAAATATGTTTGAATATGCATAAAATATCTCTGTAAGTATAGCTAAGGAATGATAATAGCATTTGCTTGATGCCCAGGGGAGCCAATTTGGGGTCTTTGAGATGGGAAGGAAAAGACAGTATGCACTTTACACTATATACTCTTTTCTGCTTTTAAGTATTGCACGACTTAAAAAAATTACCTATTAAATTATATTATGTCAACAGTGTTAAAGCAAAAATCATTAGTACTTTCAGATAACTTAGGTTTAGGAGAATGTTACTTATCTCTTTTCTCTTGCCCTTAGGAATAGATCGCATTAAAAAAAAAAAAAGAAAGAAAAATTATCTCGTCAGTACTCTAAATGGAAGCATATGTTTTTGAAGTCCTTGGAGAGTACTTAACAATTATCTAATTATCTGTATCTTAAGGATTCTCTCTGCAATTTTGTTAATTTACTTAGAAAACAATTTTCTTGTAGGTAATACCCTGGTAACTTCCAACTTGCCCTTTCTAAATGATCACAAATTGCTGAGTACCTTCATTCAAATGAATGTACTTTTTCTGAACTTGAACTTAATTACCATTCATTTTAGTGCATTAATTATGATAGATTTCCTGCCTCCTCCATGCCTGTAGCCACACAGACCTCACAGCATTATTAGTTATATTTGGCCTTTGGTTACAAATTATACACACATATTTGCTGTGAATTGTACATTATATTAAAGATCAAACATGCTGGACTTAGGGCTTAAACACAGAAAGTAATGACAATGCACAGTCCTGAAACCAGAGACCACACATTGTCTCTGCCTCAAAACACGGAGGTCATGATTAGATAAAAAACGTTTTTGCAGCTGGAATGTGATAGAAGATATATCATACCTCTCTCCCTGTCCATCCAGAGACTAGGGTGTATAACATCAAAAAACTGGCCTTCACCCTTAAACTGCATGGGTGCTGCTTTTGGAGGCGCGGGAAGTGCTTTTCCAAAGTGCTTCATCCTACCACCTGCCTCTCCACCTCTCACCTCTGTCACACTTGAATATCCACTCAGAGCACAAGAAGCACAAGAAGGGAGGTTCGTGTGAATGCACCTGTGGGGGTGGCTGTTTGTCCTTCCACGCATTCAATAAATGTTTAACGAATCCTTATTTGCACACAGACAAAATGGAATAAGTCAAAACAATGAGTGATTGTTTCTAGGTGATGGAATAAGAGTGATTTTTATTTCCATTTTAGTTTTTCTCCGTGTTTTCCAATCTCAACTGTGAACACAGATTACATTTACAATACATTAAAAGATTATATCGAATGGGAAGGAAGAGATATGAATAGCACCCAATTCATTCTGCACCTAATCTCGATATTTATAGATGAATGTGTTTTAAATGATTGTTTATTCAAACCCTCTAAGTATTCCTGATGTCCTTCTGAATACAGTTGTTTCACAACCTCTCAAAATTCCTCGAGGATATAACTCTTCGCTCACAATTACACCCCCAGTGTCTCCTTGGAAAGTTTAGGCTATTTCCAAGAACTTACTCTAGAAGTCTTCATTCTCCTCAAATATGTATTTGAAAATTTTTGCTGGATGTCTCTATCACACCTAGTTTTTTGAAAGGTGCAGGGGAAAGAACATCTGGGAAAGCAGATGTATTCTATCCCTATTTCCTTTTGGTCTAACCACCCCCCCATCTCATGTTTTCAGTCTGCAATTTAACACCAGATAAAATAATCCTTCCATTGGATAATCAAAACGTGAGCATGGCTGGCAAAAATATTTTAAATTAACAATATGACTGGAATTGTAAGAAAAACAAAGTGTGGGATATCACATATGGTAGACATGGAAATTCAGGCTGAAGTGCCAGTCTTTATAGCTGGGAGAGAGGGGATGCTTAAAAGAAGATTTTAATTAAGTATTACATTTTATGAGGTCACATAAGATGGCGATATAAAAATTATAGTTGGAGACAACAGAACATTCTACAACCTTTAATGACTATAAAATAAATCTCTGGGCATGATAATGAACTTTCTAAAAATCATTTCTTAAAAACATTTTTCATTTGATTGAATTTAGAAATTCAAATTAGAAATTCAAATGTAGATATATAGTTATAATTTTTAGATTGCTTTTGCAATGTTGTGGATACTCAGGTCAGTATTGCCAGTAAAAACTTTATTCAGCATTATATAACTTATCACAAAAATATTTTTCAGGTTTTATCTGGCAGGAACAGTTTTAGGTATGTGTTTGTGTTGTGACTAAAGAGAAAAAAAAATCTTACTGTTTTCCATATATAAGATCACAGAGTATTCTCATTCATTGAAAACACTTGTATTGCGTATTTGTGTTTCAGGCAATATATTTTTCTGATAATTCCATTTTGTTTTGCAAAATGTCCTTAAGTGGTATTTTGTAATGGCAAAATTTTTGGAAAAGTTCACATGTGTGTACTTTTTTCAAAACAACACCTTTGTTCTATATCAAAAAAGTGGGAATTGGACAAATCATGAATTTTATGACAAAGAATCCCTGGGAATAATTTGCTTATTTATTCACATAAGAAATACATCATTATCTAAAAGAAAGGAGGTTGGTGTTAGTGTGGAAGACGGCAGTGTGTCTGTGTTTCATAGAATAGAAATCTTAAATATATAAATCTAATATTCATAAATGGTTCAGGGTGGTACACAATAAAGATCTTTCATCACAGTTGCGAGGTAAACATAAAATATTCTTTACCTGGATGATAGCTTGAGAATATTTGAATTAATTAGTTTATGGAGGTTATTAATTTAACTACGCAATCCTTGGACACCAGAAAATTCGTATTCTTTTATTTCGTAACATTATATTAATCTGCTCTGAGCCTTTACACTTATGTGTAAGGGAAATTCAATCTCAGTGTGTTTTGTGAGCACTCTTCACATCCCCAACTGAGGGTCAGACAAAAATTCAGGGATCTTATGTAGTCCAGACCATTATGGAAAGAACCTGCTTCAGTCCATCTGGGTCAGTTCTGGAAAGTTCCTTGGCAGGCCCTTGTGTGTCTTGGACTTCACTCTGTGGAGCCTTTCGAGTCTTGGGACAGCGGTAAACGATCCAACTCTGAGAGAATAGCTAGATGGCTTCCAAGTGCTGGGAGTCTTAGGGAGATGGAGCTTAGGACAGAAAAAGCAAGTGCCCACGGGCTGAAAGAAGACCAGAACATGTCTTTCCCAGGGAGGGTCTCAGGGAGGAAATCACCACTTGGACAGGAGGACTAGTGCTCAGACGTGGCAGGTTCTAGACCACGACTGTGAAGCCCTCAGATTCATGCTTCTTCCAAGTTTCCCCACTTTTCAGCCCAGACAGCCATAGCTCACCCAGCCCCTGGTTCTGAATGACCGCCCTGTACATGATATGTAAATGACTGACATTAGATGAGCCACAGCTGAATTCACTCACATAAATATGTAAATTATTGACATGGTCTAATCAAATGGGGAAAAGTAGTAAAATGTTATCCTTGGTGCCTCAAGGCAGGGAGAAAGTTTCAGAGAGGATATTGCAGAATGGAATTTCTAATGAAAAACGTCTCTGTCCTCACAACATTGAAATACACGCCAAAAGTAATCTTTAGGGAAGCCAACAAGATCAGGGGGAGCTTTGTGGGGACCCGGTGGGTAATCCTGGTCACTGTTTCAGGGCTGCCTTTTCCATCACTTAGGCCTCTCATCCAGGAGTCTCTTTTCACACTTGTAACAATCTCCAAGTCCACCTCTCCTCCAAAGCCACCGTCTACTTTCCTCGTTCCTGCTCTTCTGCCCCAAAGCATCAGAGACAACCTGTAGCCATCAAGCCCTTGTTCTCCATGAGCTGATGTTCATTTCAACTTGGGTCTCACCAGTACTTGACAAGTCTTCTCTCCAGTTCTCCATAGCAGGTCTCCAAAAGGACTGTATTAAACACTTCTTCTCTCCTCAGCCCCCGACCACCACCCCAATCCTACCTGCTGAGTCAAGATAGTAAACTGTGTGAGAACATGAGTGTGGGTATCTACAGCTCAGCCCTCACCAGCTGTAGGACCTGTGCCATGTTTCTTAACTGCATCTGGAAAATGAAGGTAATAATAAATAGAACTTAACCTCTGGACATTTGTGAGCCTAAAAGATAAATTCTGGAAAGCGCACTTAGTGCATGAAGACGGGGCTTTGGGAATGCCATCTGTGACTGTGGGCAATCGCCCTTAAAATGAGTGAACAACCTCATTGCTCCTTTACTTGGAAAATCAAGTGCCCTTTGTATATGCACCGTTAGCTACTTGATATTAAATTCTACATATCACTTTCTATTTCCACTTCATCACCTTTTCCAAAATGTACAGGCAAACATGTGTTCTTGCATTGTCTCTCAGGTTCCTCCTTCCCACAATTATCCCCACCTTCTCTACCATTTTCCTTGGCTTTCAGGCAAACTTTGGTACATTTTTAAAAAAAATTATTACTATTATTAGTTTCAGGTGTACAAAACAATGTAATAGTTAGACATTTACACCCCCCACAAAGTGACACTCCCCTCCCCCAATCTACCACAAACTTTGATACTCTTGAGCACACTTCTTGAAGTGCTGCCCTCTTGTGAATTACGTTACACCATCTACTACTGTGTCGCTTGTGTCCTCCACTTTTTCCTGTGTTATATTCCATGGTTTACTTCTTAACATTTTGGTACGTATTCACTCTGAGAGCTTCAGGATGTTGAGTGGGACAGGAGGTTGCTGAATGGCCCACATTCTGAGAAGAGCCAACGATAATGGTAGGCAGAAATCTCCCATGACTTACCAGGAGAAGACCAAACTGCCCAGTTAGGGTGCTGTTTATCCTTTTCCAAATATAGCCTAGTGGTTAAGGACACACATTTTTGGAGCCAGACTATCTGGGTTTGAATCCTGGCTCTGCCACTGACATACTATATCCTTTTGGTTGAATTACTTGAATTAGTTGAATTATTTATTCTCTGTACCTACTCCATAGGACAATGGGACTAAATCCAGTTATTAAGCACAAGGGAAGTATCTTTATAATTCCCCAATCTTTCTGCCCTGGCTCCAGCCCCAGTGGGGGAGGAGAGGAGGAGTGAAGGAATAGAATAAACCATGTGTCTCCTCGATTCGAATCTCTCCAGCAAGGGGCCAAAGAAGAGCAGGGTGAGGAGATACATTTAAATCATATCTGAGATTGAAATGTTTAACTGGCTCAGACTTTTAGTAACTTTCCAGAAAATGTCAGGAAAGCTATGAAATCTGTCCAAGATGTAATTAAGAATAAAAAAAAAGGCTTATTGAAATTTTGAAGGAAAAAATGATTTCACATTATTTTACTCCATCACCTTGGCTCCGCATAATGATAATGATGGCTAATTGTATCAAGATAAGTTTTTTTTTCTTGGATCTCCATGGCAAACTATTGAGCTTGCAAATCTGTTTTTCACTTCATGCCCACGAGGGTGGCGCTAATCAGAAATACAGAATTCCAATAACGAGTATTGGTGAGGGTGTGAAAAGAAACCAGAATATTCTGATAGCTGTTACTGGTGGGAACGTACAATGGTGCAGCCCATTTGGAGAACAGTTTGGCATTTCCTCAAATTGACCATTAGCCTAACAATTCTATTCCTAGGTATCTATCTACCTGGGAGAAATGCAAAAATATGTTCACACAAAAACTTGCCCACCAATGTTTACAGCAACATTATTTATAACATTTAAAAAGTAGAAACAACCCCAAATGTCAATCAGTTGAGGAACAGACAATTAAAATGTGATATCCATATAATGGAATGTTATTCAGCCAGAAAAAGAATGATGTACGGACGCATGCTAGCCACATGGATGAAGCACAGACACATTACACTATGTGAAAGAAGCAAATCACAAAAGGCTACAGACTGTATGGTCCCATTTATGTGAAAGGTCCACAAGAGGCAAATCCAGAGAGACAGCAAGTAGATCATTGGGTCCCTAGAGCTGAGTGTAAGGTGGGGTGGAAAGAGGCTACTAAAAAATATGAGGTTTTCTTTTGGAGTAACGAAAATATTCTAAATTCAGATTATGGTGATGGTTGCATAACCCTGTAAATATGATTTAAAAACATTGAATTGCACATTTTAAATGGGTGAAATTTATGGTTTACAAATTACATCTCAATAAAGCTGTTAAAAAATCAATTTATTTTCTCCAACCTTTGAAAATAGAACCACAATTTCCCTTGCCTTTGGCTTTGTACTTTAGAAGGAATAACCTTTACCTTCTCTTTCCACATGGCCTCTCTTACCAGTCGGTGGTAATAACAGACATTTGTCATTTTTCTGGCTTCCTAGCATTTGAATCCATTTCCAAGTTTGGGGAAACCCATCATTTATGAGGTTTGGTGGGGTGTCTCAGCCACCTCTCCTTATAGAAATGGAAAACACTAGATACTTGCTTATCAAAAGTCCGAGGCACCCACTGAGGCTTGGCCAACCTGCCTCAGACTTGGAGTCAGGCAGAAGGAGCAGATGCGAAGAAGCAGGGACAGTGGGGAGTCCATTCTGATAGACGGAGGCAACAGTAGCAACGACCAATTGTTTTTTCAGAGACGGTGTCTGTATTCAGTGCCAGGCAGTGGAAGTAGTGCAAGGCGTGGTCTGTGTGCCCAGCAGCAGGGCTGATCTCACTGGAGTGATTTTTGCCTTGATTTTGGCTGTGATCAAATAAATACTGCTTCGTCTTCTGGTCCTGCCTGTTTTCAAAACCTGGTTTTCCAACCTTCTTAGCAATTGTATAAGCCGATGAATATCCTTTCAATCAATTCCTTTCCTTGCATGATCTGTTTCTCTGCTAAGAATCCTATTTGATACAGTCAGCAAGGAAGGATGATTTTCATCCCTAAGGGTCTCTGGGATTCATCCTTTGGATTCTGAGGGTATTTATTTATTCAGTGACTACTTCATGCCATCTATTATCTCATTTATGCCTCATAATAACTTAGTGACATAGATGCTATTAGTTCCCCTGGCACAAATGAGGAAACAAGCTCATTGGAATGAATAACTTGTAGGTTCAAACCCAGTGTCCTTCCCTTTAGATCTGTTTGGCCCCGTCTCCATTTTCACTGCTACCACATCTTGCCCATCCCCCAATGAATGAAAGTCCCGTCTTCTTCCTCCTTCTAGTCTCTGCTTTCTTTGTTGGCATCATTGCCAGATTTCTTCACAAAATTATTGTTGGTTCCTGTGTATAAGCATCTGTACCTACTCCCATTGTCTAACTGATCAGACCTTAGAAAGGCATTTACTGCTGATATCTGACACCTTCATCTCTGGCTGTACTTCTCACTAATTCTAAACAAGCCCATCACATGCCACAGGGGCCAGCCCTGTTTTCTCTCAGTCTGGCTCAATTGACTGCAGACAGTAGGGCCCTCAATAAATCTCTTTTTATCTGGAGACAGACACTAAAGACAAAATATTTAATTCACTCCTCCAACATAAACCCCAAATTCTATGGCAATGATAATTTGGGGAACAATAAAATAAGCATCAAGCCTCATATGACAAAAATCTGTTGGAATGTGATATTCTTGGCAAGAAATCATCCTGGAGTGGAAAATGTTTGCTAAATATAAACACTGTAAAGTTGTATGCCATCAAGATTTTATTATTAGAGTCCCCGGGATTTTTATTTAGAAGCTAAAGAACTTGCAAGGCTATACAATTCCTGGAATGGAATCTAGGTTTGCTTTCTGAAATCAATCTGGGCAAGGCTTTTTACATATGAACATTCTTAGAAAGTCTTTGACTGTCTATTCTTACGCACTTACATTGGTGGCAAGAAGTCCCAAAATAAAATCACCATGAGGTTCTGCCTGCTTCCTGCTTCAGTGGCCCTGGAAATCCTCCAAGGAAAGCTTATACACTTTGTAAGGTCTCCTTTGCCTCTCCCCTTGCCAGCACTGGGTAGTTGAAGCTTAAACTTGGCAAGGTCTAGGATGGCACAAACCAAAATGAATCAGGGAGGCTGAGCAGGAGAGCACAGAGGACTGGATCGCACTTGCCAAGGATGGACCTGGAAAGAAAAGGCAACTGGGGAGGGTTGGCCAGGAGGGTCAGAGCCATCGGCAGTGGGTACTTGATCCTGTCAAGGGACTAGGCAGAGAGGCCCTGCCTGACTCCTGCCTTGCTCTACTCCTCTTCCTTCCGTGGTTCTACTGGGGCTCCAAACAGACCCTGACCATTAGCAAGAGGGATTGAAGGGTCTACGGCCCACCTTCTGCGACACTTACATGTCCTTTTATTGCTGTCTTGCCCTAACTTTGGACCCTGAATGTGATCTTCTGTGAGAGTATCTGGTCAAATTCCCCCATAAAAAGACCCAGCCTAGCACCTGGATGACCTACTCCTGCCCCTTCTTACCCTGTGCCCATCCCCAAATTGCTCTCACTCCATTCTTGTTGCTATGAGCTTTGAGCCCATTGAGTGACTCTCCTGGAGGCTGCTTGCTCACCTGAGCCACTGCCTGTTACTAAGGCCATGGCTTTCCATCAGTACCATCCCTCATAGCCTCCTGTCAGGTAGAGCCTGTGCCCTCAGGGCCTGTCTGTCTTCCTACCATATGACTCTGTAGGCAACTCTAATTTTACACCCTGACTACGTGCTGACTGCACCAGTCTCTACTCCTCAGAGAGGTAGCAGAGGCTGATGCCCAGCCATGAGATAAAGGCTCTAATAACCTTGGATAGAAATAATGGGTCCACATCTTAGACTGATGGACAGCTGTGGGAACACACCACGGTGGCCAAGATGTCCATTAGTCTATAGGTACCTTTGTGGTAAATAGAAAAACACACCGCCTTTGGCTGGAACTATTAGAAAAAACTGCTCTTCCTCCAGATGGATACAACCTGTAGTGGATTGAATGGACGACCCCCTCTCCCACAAGATATATCCATATCTTTACCATCAGTACCTGCAAATGTGACTTTATTTAGACTAAGGTTCTTTGTAACAATAAAATTAAAGATTTTGAAATCGAAGTATCCTGAATTTACCAGATAGGCCCTGAATCCAACGACAGACATCCTTAAGAGCAAAGGAGGTGACAGAGAGAGAAGGCCACATGATGATAGAAAAATAGATTGGGATAATGCTGCTACAAGCCAGGGAATGCCAAGTACTGCCTACAGCCATTGGAGGCTAGGAGAGAGACGTGAAGGGATTCTCCCTCACAGCCTCCAGAAGGAACCAACCCTGCTGACAGCTTGATCTCAGACTTCTCCTGGCCTGTGGAACAATGAGAGAATATATTTTTGTTGCTTGAAGTTACCCAGTTTGCAGTAATTTGCTACAGCAGCCCCAGGAAACGACTACACACTGCGGGAAGGGGATATAGTTCCTGGGCAGAGTGCAGGCTGGCCTTGAGCCCCTTCCTGCCCCTGAGCCTGGTTTCTTTGAGCTTGGCACAGGCATAAATGGCAACAACATTCACTAAGGCTCTGATGGAGCCCCAATCCACACAGAGTGTAGAGGTAGTCGGCATGTGGCAGTGGGAAAAGGATGAATTCTGGAGGCCGATAGAAGCCAGGATTCTAACACTGTCACACCTGAAGGTGACTTTGAGCATTATTTTCTCATCCACAAAGGGAAATGAGGGGGGGAAATCGCATTTATTGATCACCTTCTGGGACTTATTGTTGTTCTCACCTCACTGGATGGCTGTCAGGATTGGATGGCCACGTGCAGTGCTTGGGGTCCCATCCTTCCTCAACAGGTGTTTATTCGCTTTCTTCTTCCCACCTTGGGTCAGTGGTATCAGTATTGCAGGAGCAAAAAGGCTGCTTGGATCTCTGCGACAGCTTTGTTCAGTTGAGGAATGTGGGAGCCTCTTGAAATGGCAGCCAATGGTATCTGCCCTGGGTACCTTGGGCCTTGCAGGGAGAATGAAATGAAAGGACTGCTAAAACATTAGCTAAAACGTTATCCGTGTGTTAAGCCGGAGACAAGAGAGAAGGGTTCACGCAAGAACTGCCGTTGATAAATGCTATTTCCCCAGCATGGACACAATTTGAAATCTACTCTGCATATTTATTGTACATGTACATTCAAAACCAATTTAAAACAATTTCCATGATCAACACAAGCATTTTAATTGCTGTGTTGATCTCAATAAGAATTCAAGTGAGAAATGGATTCTTTATTCCATTATGCCCATATTTTGGGGATGCTGTTGTCTTTGCCAAGCAAGAGGGAATGAATTTGTTTCCATAAAAATAAATTTGAAAGAAGGCAAAAGATGGTGGTGCATTAGCCGTGGGTTAGAGAAGAACAGATTCACATTTTTCCACCAAGTGGAGTCTGGCCATCCTGAAGCACAGGGACATTCCACATCTTCTGTTGAAAGATAACACTAATATGCACTCATAAGAGGATTTCGATGGTGTATAACACCCTTGTGAATCATGTATGTGAGAGAGTTACTGAAGAGTCTTCAAAGATCAAGCAATAAGTTATATACAACGTATACATGTTTCCTTTGATTATATTTTTGTGTTGTGCTATAGATATTTGATGGATAAAAGGAGTCAAAATCTATTTTTACAAACCTATCCCTGTGTGTCATTACAAGGTGGTTTGTGTGACTGAGGTGGGGAATTGTGAGACCCCCAAGGTTGGTCCTGAGTGCCCTGGTTATAGAGGTGCTCAGGTGCCCAATATTGCAAGGCTCTGAGTCCAGGGACAAGTAGGAGAAAGCGATGGCTGCACCCTGTGCCTCTTTGAAAGCTGCTTTATGAAAGCTTATGCTTCACCTATGGTGGAGCAAAGGGACTAAGTTGCGACCTAAGTGTACTTTGGCTTTTTCTCCCCAGGTCAATTCCTAGGAGATCTGAGCCCATTTCTGTTGGATTCATCAGACCTCTTAGTGAAATGGCCTTAGACTGTCCAGTAACTGGCATCTTGTCAGTTCATCCAGAGCAGAACATAGCAAAATCATGGTTTTTCTTTATATATATATATTTATTAATTCCAAATGAATGGTGTCCTATTGAGCTGTCTCTGTGATATGTGCCTGTCGTGTGCCTGCTTGAGTGGGTTGTGCATGTGTGTGAGCAATTCACTTAAGAAGTAGGTTCTAAAGGGCTAGGTTCTGCCTTCTGAACTGACAGATGCATACACATTGGCACTATGAACGGTTCATGCAGTGAAGCAAGGCTAATATAAGAATTCCTGTGTTTTTACGCACCATCTCAGCATTACCGGGAACTTTTAGGCAGAAGTTCATTGCTTAAAGGGTAGTTAAATAAAGATGCTGAAGGATTAGCTAAAACATTACCCATGTGTTATCCCAGCATCGGTGCCAAACCTACCGACAAAAGAGAAGATTAATCTCAGAGCCTTTTGCTAAACTGCAAGCTGATGCCCGTCACGTCTCAACATACTTCTTTGCAGGGAAGCCGTTTCATCTCTATCCAAGGTGGTATTGATAGACTTATGGAATACGTTTCCCTGGTCTCCAGAAGCTTGTCAGCCTTTCAATGACATGTTTTTCAAATAATCCAGCTAGGCAGGTCCATCTGGAAGCAATTGTTTTGATGCTTTATGTCTTTCATGTGACCCCCTAATAAAGGCTACAGAAAGAATATGGTTCGCAGAAAGATCGAAGTGTCCCAAAGTGGTATTTAATGCCCTGCTGACATTCAAACAAGTCAGCACCTTCTTTGGGAGTTTATGTGTTAGCACAAGGAGCTACGGAGAATTGGAGTTATGAAATGTTTACCCCAGAGGGGCTTAGCGCTCCCACCCCACCTCCCATTCAGTGAGACGTGCCCTTTGTGGCTTTCCCTCTAGGTGGTCCGAGGTAGTCCCTGCATACTGAGGGCAAGGGAGGCTCACCACTAACCAAGGCCGCTATTTCTGTTGCTAGGCCACAGTAGTGCAAGGGACGTTCTTCTGTTGAGCTGAAATATGCTTATGTGACATTTCGCCCTGGTTCTGCTTTCGAAAGCAATAAAGAATAATCTCTTTCTTCAAGACGACTGCGCGGTCTAGAAAAGTGGTTAGAGATACTGGTTTGACACTGTTCCTTTACTTAACTAGCTGATTGGTTAAGAATCCCTCAGAACCTGGGCTTCCTGATGTCTTAGATGATGATTCAAAAAACCCCAATCACCTGGGCTGTTGTGGGGTTTGAACCAAAGAAGATCTTTTAACCACCCGTCACAGTCCCTGGCATATCATGGGCATTTATTGAATGTTGCCCTCTTCTACTTGGCAGCTCTTCAAACACTTGAAGAGAGCACATCTATTTTCCTTTGGTCTTCTCTTTTCCCAGCCACTAAACTGCAGATCAAAGGGATGGAGTTAAAAGTGGAGGCTGGGGATAAGAAGGGGGCCTGGAAAACAGCTAAATCAGTGCTTCCTGAAGTGTTGGCATTGACAGGTGGTGAAGAAGATTATTTTTAGATAGCATATGAATCATTCAAATGTAAACCAATCTATTTAAATGATGGATTTCGTAGTTTTCTTCTATTATGGTAGGTGATACTATTTTCCCTTGTATGACAGTGATAGAAAGTTTGCTTTAACAATGACTTTCTTTAAGAATAAAGATGAATCAAGTACTGAAGAAAGCTCATTGTTATCTTGTTTAAAATCAAATGAGTTTCCAAACAAAAGCTGGTTCAAAATCTCATTTGCAAACCCCCTGAAAAGGTTCCACACTGTATGATTCCAACTATATGACATATTGGAAAAGGCAAAACTATGGAGACAGTGAAAAGATCAGTGCTTCTCAAGGGGGAGGGAGGGATGGATAGCTGGAGCACAGGGGGTTTTTAGGGCAATGAAACTACTGTGTGATATTATAATGGTAGATACACAATTATGCATTTGTAAGAACCTAACGGGATGTACAACACAAAGAGTGAATCCTAATGGAAGCTTTGGACTGTGTTAATAAGCATCAATATTGGCTTGTCAATTGTAACAATCGTAGCACACTAATGCAAGATGTAATAATAGGGGAACCTGGGGAGGGTGGATGAGTGAGGGGCTACATGGAAAAGTCTCCATACTGTCTTCTCAATTCTTCTGGAAGCCTAAAATTGCTCCAAAAAAAAAAAAATCTTACTAATTAAAACAAAATCTCATTAGCTGGGCAGATCACCAGTCTGTTTATTCATTACTATATCTCCATTTGCCTGGAGGGTATTCCATGTCAAAAGCCATATTAGTCACATTTCCCCCAAAATGGTACTGCTACCCTGTGACCACCAGCTGCCGACTTCTGAGGTCCTCAGGCTCATCCTAGAGGATGCTGTGTTCCTATTCCTCCTTAATTCACTACATTCAGTTTATTACTATATCCTGCTGTTCCCTCACCTTCCCCTTCCTCTCTCTAGAATCTCGGGGTTGCTCAATTTGTACAACTACTGCTACAGACTAGGAGCTCTCATCACCCCAAGTCTGTGCTACTCTGATAGCCTCTTCTTAGCTTTCATTTCTCCCCTATTCTAAGGTCATCCACCAACATCTGTTAAAATAACATAGTAATGTCAATCCCATCCCATTCCTCTTGCTTGAGAATCTATAAATGTCTGTTCCCAACCATCCAAATGGAATGACCAAAGACCTGGGTGTTACATGTGCCCACTAGGTCAGGACAAGGACCTGGATGAAGGTCAGCCACTAGCCGATCCAATGAATATGCTGATCTGTTAATATCCATTAACAAGGAAAATGATGACCATTTATTGAGCGCCTGTAATGGATGCCAGAGGGTGCCTGCTCAGGCCGGGCCTCTCATTCCCCCACCCAGTGCTGGGAGTGTTGGTGGCTGGCAGCGCTCAGGAGAGCCCCTCTCAGGAATTGCTCTCACCTGAGGACAACCATCTGCCAGGGTCAGCCCACACCCAATGACTGGTGGGTGACAGGGGGTAAGAGCCCTGTCTTCTGGCCTTGACGTAGAATATTTCAGAAGAGCCCTTGAGCTCCTGATGGGACTAGCTGCCTGTGCTGTGACTGCATCACAGTTCACTTTCCACCTCCCCACAGGTCTCGCTCCTCCATGAACACCCCAATAAGTTTCATGCACACAGAGCTTCATCCTGCCATCTGCTTCGTGGGGAAACACATCTATGACAGTATCCAAAGTTTAATGCATCTAAGTCTGTGCTGTTTCCACTGATGTACACAATTTTTAAAAAAGAAAAGAAAGAAACCCTGGTATTTGTTGAAAATGTTGTAGGTTCTAAGTGCTGTATTAGGATATTTTTATTTATATGAGTTCTAATATTCACATCAACCCTGTGACACAGGCCTGCTTTCCAGATGAGAATATTAAGAATGAAAGATTTTGGAAATGTGCAGAAGTGGTCCAGTCAAGAAGGTGTTTTAGATTTTGGGATGTCCCGTAAGCAGTAATAGGGAAGCAAAATGACAGATTGGAACACAAGTGACTTAGTGCTGAATTATCCTTTACTTATCCCGGCCCGGGGACAGGTTTGATGCCAGGAGATGGAGGCCAAGTGGGACTAGGAGGGCGGGGCAGTTGTCCCATACAGCCAGCTAATGGCTGTCCCTATTCCCAGGACCACATTCTCACTCACACTACTTCTACTCATGAGCCCTTCATTCCAAGCCAACGACTCTACTTTCCATCTCTTTTGCTGAAGGTAACCCAACTCAGTGCCTGCCTTCGTCTGTGCCTTGTTTTTCCCCCCAGAAATGCCTCTTCCTCAGCCCATGCCCATTATGTCCAGTTTGATTTGGTTAAAAATGTATCCCCTTCAGAAAGACTTTCCTAATGTTACCCCCAGATAAGGAATTCACCTCGCCGAGTATTAGGTTGGTGCAAAACTTATTGCGGTTTAAAAGGTTAAAAATAATTGCCAAAACCGCAATTACCTTTGCACCAACTTAATCGTTAAACCCTCCGTGGGATGGTAGCTGTTCTGTGTTCATATTTTGTAAGATCTTATCGCTGTCATATGAGTGTATTGTAAGGTGTTGTGCTCAGAGTTCAGAACGCTTGCTTTGATAAGGTTGAAGATTTGACTGGGGTGGGGGCTCGAATCTCACTGGCATCCTGAATCAAATGTGAAAAGGCATAAGATGCTAAATATAATACTAAATGCTCTGTGCAGAAGATCAGAGGTTCAGGGATACTGGCTTAGAGGAGGCAGCTCTGGTTTCCTACTCATTCCTCCAAATCCGGACTCTGGAGTCTGATGCAGTTATCACAGGGGACATGAGCAGAGCAAGAGCCCAGGCCTTGTTTGCGTTCTGGCAGGTCCCAAAGAAAGAGGCCAGACCAGTTCAATCTTACTAAGCAGGCAGACAAGCCAGTGTAGCAAGCAGGGCTTGGGAAACTGAAATGATCCTTCACTACTACGTCTTCATGGGGAGACCAGGGGATGACCTCTCTCTCTCTCCCATGGACATATGAGTAATGGGGCATGGTGTCCTCCTAGCCCCTCCCGAGCAGATGTACATTCTAATGAATCAACCAGAATGTAAGTTCCCGGACAGCAGTGCACCTCTTCCTCCACTTCTGTGCCCTTGCTCAGAAGACCGGAAATGTCCGGAGAATGATATCACTGTGTGTCACTCTAAGGTGCAAGGCCAGTGCTCCTTAGAATAACAAACCCCACAAGGCCAGGTTTAACCAACTTTGTTAAGCAGACGCACTCTCCTCTATTTCTTACCACATCTATGGTACCCATGTGGTTTCTGTTTTTCAGATGCCACTGGGCCTGGCCTTTGCTGCCAGGTTGACTGCAATGACTAGCACATTTTATTATCTGCAGCTGGGAAATCACGGAACTGTCTGAATATTTTCCGATGTGAGCGATTCTTATGTCAGCCAAGGCAGAAGTAAGATGTTAAGTAAGCCCAAACTGTTCCATGATGTAATTCTACGAGTGAGAATTGTGTAAAAAAAAAATGCAAAACTGGAAATGTTTTTATTGTGATAGCTCTGCTTGTCAGAAGTCTTTTCCCTATGTCACATCACGCCCAAGAAACTCTTCATATTTACTATGTCTTTTTGTATTTATAATATTATCGAGGACCAAAAACACGTGAGGCAGAGAACGACTGTGTGTGATTCCCATTATCCGTTCAACCCCAACTGGGCATATGAGTTCTATGTCAAGACCTAATGAGGATACTTTGGTTATCTGTTGTCTGGATCCCACTTGTTAGGGTATCAGAGAGGTTGCCAGGTAAAATGCAAGATGCCCAGTAACATTTGAATTTTCTATAAATGATAAATAATTTTTTAGTATAAGTATGTCTCACATATTTGGGACATTCTGCATTTTTATTTGCAAAATCTGGCAACCAGGCTGGCAGGAACCCGAGACGACCCCTTTCTTCCCTCCAAAGAGAAAACCAGGTCATGAGTGAAGGTCAGAGCCAAGGGGAAGGAGCATGTTTTCAGTGGTAGCCAAGAAGGTCAAAGTAGTGTCCATTGCCCCAGCAAACTCTGTTCTTCCATTGGAAAACAGAAACAATTTGGAAAGGTAAGCATAACCAATGGTCTCTGCAAAGTAGAAACTAAGACAGATGGCATGTATATCTAGAAAATGAGTTGGCCGATGTGGACAGGTTCAGCCACCAGGTATGTTGGCATCCTAGCCATATGCTGGGGAAGGGAAGAGGATGAGGTTATGTGAAGTGAGGCTGGCAGAGCTGGCTTGACTGAAGGACTGGCTCCTGATGGGATGTCTGGTTGTCTAATATCTAGTATTCAAAGTTACAGGACAAACTTGACCTTGGTTTAAGTTGGTAATAAAATCTGATGAGATCCATTGTGGCAGGCCTGGTTCCAAAAGAGAGAGGGTTGCCAAGAGTTCGGATAGAGTCCGGACTCTTGTCCTAGTGGGGACCTGGAAAGCATGGCAGGTAATGGTGAAAGAAGCTGGTGGCTAGAGAAGGGGTGTTGATGAAGACAAAAGCTTTTTAATAGTTAATTTATTAATTAATTGTAATTAAATTTATTTGGGTGACATTGCTTAGTAAAATTATATAGGTTTCAAGTGTATAGCTCTATAATACATTATCTACATATTGTATGCCTGAGGCTCTTGGACTCCTGGGTTTCTCCCAACTCTCTAAGAGCCCTGCCAGGGTAGCCTGTTTGGTTCTGGGCCTGGCCCAGGAGGGATGTGATACAGCTCATGTCCTGTCTGCTTGGTCAGTCTGGCCAGGGTCCAGGAGGTTGCTAGGCCCATGATGCCTGTGGAAGATCCAGGATCTGAGTAGCTCAGAGGAGACTCGGGTAACAGCCATGGAATTGCCTTCATTTGTGCCAGGAATGTGTGTGGGGTAGAGAACAGGCTGTATCCCAGACACCATTTGAAGAAGCAGCAGAAACAGTTGGAGATGCAGGACTGATTGAAACAGGAAAGTACAGGGCAAAAAGGCAGGTGAGTCATCATATAAAGATAGCACTGGAAGCCATAAAGGTCTTCTTCCTTTGAAAAACAGAAACAATGATAAAAAGGTGGGAATGGGCTTTTGTAGGTTGCGTGTGATCTCTGGCTGGCGCTAGCAGGAACCTGTCCTAAAAAGGCTTTCACCCGGGAGAGCTTGCAGGTTAGGCTTGCAGCCTAAGCCCTCAATAGAAAGGCACGTGTTTTCATTAGGTATGAATGAGGTCTCAGTTGATTGAATTTAGTGCAGTGTGCCTTGTGAACAGTCATACAAATAAATCCAGGTGCACCAGGGGCATCGAAACTAACAAAGAAGAGAGTCTGGGGGAAGTGAATGAGAAATTAGAAGAGAGAAAGTGAAGGAGATAAAAGAAACGATACAGAAAGTGAGAAAGAGGCCACGCGAACACGCAGGCATTCAAATAAATTCCACTTATCTGTGCATTTTGACAAAACATTCTGAAGATTAGTCCTTGCTAGACGTTGTTACCTTATTTTACACAAAAATGTTTGCAATGCAATTACCAACTTCTAGAAGGCATTCCTTACTCAAGTTGCTTTCTACTAAGTTGATTCATATTAAAATGTTGAAAAGTCTGACGCAGACACTGTTGGCCCTGAAACTTCTTAGTGTAACTTCTACATGTTCTAGTAAGCCCCCAAGTTTTCAGGAGTTGAGAATGCTCTCCTCGGGGTCATGTTTTCTTTAGCCCCATAAGCCTGACCTTTCCTACCCTAGTCTTTGGTACTGATGTGTGGTCCCTGTTCAAATAGTGTTTTCCTCTTGCTTGATTTTTGTATCTACCACATCTCTGTTTACATTCTTAACTGTAAAATAAACTATTTCAAAATGACTTTTCACACTTCTAGAGTTGAAATGGAGGCAGAAACGCATTGTTCTGGCAAGGAAAAATAGACGAATGGGGGTAAAATAAAAACATTCAATTTTTGAAATCCAAGGCCAAACTCTGGAATTTAATCATTATTTTATAAAAATAAACCATTCAAAAATTGCTTAATTCATCACTGATTCAGTCTGGAAATTGTTATCAAGGCACAAAGACAGTGAAGCTCTGTTGGCGTGAAAAGGCCAAAGCATGTTTAAAGTGTTTAAATTAAGGGGCAATCACTGTGTTCACGCTAAAGAAAAGGTTAGTTTTCAAGGAAGGCTCCACTGGGTCAGCAAGGTGGAAAGGGACTGGAATCTCCTTCCAGCTTCTTGGGCTAACTTGTGTCATCTATGGGAACTAACTTAACCTTGGGTCCTGATGATGTCTTCACCTGTAAATGAGAGATAGTTAAAGATAGTGCTATGGTCTGAATGTTTGTGCCCCCCAAAATTCATAGGTTGACATCTAACCCCGAGGCTATGGTATTAGGAAGTAAGTCCTTTGGGAGGTAATTAAGTCTTGAGGGCAGAGCCCGGATGAATGGGACTCTTAAAGCAGCCAGAGAAAGTTCCTTTGCCCCTTTCACGATGTGAGGTTACAGTGAGAAGATGGTTGTCTATGAGGAAGTGGACTCTCACCAGATACTGAATCTGCCAGCACCTTGACCTTGGACTTCCCAGCCTGGGAACTGTGAGAAATAAATTTCTGATGCTTTTTTTTTCAGCTTAAAATTTTTATTCATTTATTTTAAGTGTGTTTTTCCAGGACTCATCAGCTCCAAGTCAAGAAGTTGTTTCAATCTAGTTGTGGAAGGCACAGCTCACACTGGCCCATGCGGGGACCGAACCGGCAACCCTGGTGTTACGAGCATCACGCTCTAACCAACTGAGCTAACCGGCCACCCCATAAATTTCTGATGTTTATAAGCTGCCCAGTCTATGGCACTTTTTTTGTCCTAGCAGCCCAAATGGACTAAGAGAGATAGTTAAGGTTTTCCCCAAATTCTGGATTCCACAACCAAATCAATCAGATTCCCTAAATACTAAGTCGTCTGAGTATTATATGATGATTCACTTGGCATTTAGGATTTTCCTGTGGATGAGGGTTAGCTATGGTGTTGGTGAAATATGTAGGTGAGAGTTAAGGGAGATTTTGAGTACTGAAGGTAAGGTCAATGCTTTTGAACCCTTTTAATGATGTGGCACACAGGGGTAAACAGGTAAGGATGCACGAGGTTAAGACACCTGGCTCTAGGGCTTAGATTCCATGGGCGTTTCCCAGGTGTCCCAAAGGCTGAGAAGTTTGACATCTGGGCATCAACCTATAACCAGTCATGGTGTACCCAAGCACATTAGTCAGGAAACTCTGGATTAGAAAACAGAATTTACTGTGGAATGGGGAGTGACATTTTACACAATAAACATGATAGGTACTAAAAATAATACTCCTTTTTATTGTTATTCTGTTGTTCTTATAAAAAAATTCCTGAATGAAGGAGAAAGCACATAATTGAAAGGGAAGAGATAATAAAGTCAGTCGGTGACACGCTGATGCTGAAGCATCTGAGACATGTGAGTGCAGATGCTGAGTACAGATACCCAGATTTGTGAGTCATGGAGGAAATCCGGACTGGAGAGAGTTGGGGAAGTCATTAGATGAGATTTGTATAGATGAGATTTGAAGCCATGGATGAAATTTCACTGAGAGAATGAGAAGAAGCGAAGGACGGGCTCTGGGGGACACTAAGGGTCTGGCAAAGAGAAGGAGCTAGCAAAAGCTCATTTTTCAGCTACTTACAAAGTGGTTTAATGTCATTTCATAAGTGAAAATCACAAGACAAGTTGATGTCCATGTGTAGATATGATTCATGTTATGTGATGACATACATAAATATAGGCAAGAGCACACACATATGGTGGGTCTGTTTATTTACTCATTCATTCTTCCAACCACTGTTTACTGAGGGCCTACTATGTGCCTGGAATTATTCTAACCATTGGGGATACAGTGAGCAAAACAGGTCAAGTCTCTTCCCTAGTAGAGTTTTAGTGTGGCACACCACACGCCCCACACATATACCACACCATACCACACCCCCACATACCCATATCGCACCACACCGCACCACCACACCACCACACTACACCACACCACACAACACCACCCCCCACATGCATACCATGTTTCCCTGAAAATAAGACCTAGCTGGACAATCAGCTCTAATGCATCTTTTGGAGCAAAAATTAATTTAAGACCCAGTATTATATATATCATATATCATATCATATCATATCATATCATATCATAACATATTATATATTAAGACTGGGTCTTATAGTAAAATAAAACCGGGTCTTACATTAATTTTTGCTCCAAAAGACGCATTAGAGCTGATTGTCCAGCTAGGTCTTATTTTTTGGGAAACATGGTACCACACCACATTACCACACCACACCACACCACGCCACACTAAATTCTTTACAGCCTGCTCCCTAAGACGTAGAGCAGAATGTAGACAGGCCTGTATTTTTATTGGGCCAAGATCCTTTATCCTCCTGAAGGATTGCCTGTCATCACCACCAACATATTGCTTTGGCCCTGTTCTTGTATTTGTCTTTTATTCACTTAAAAGGTTAACTGGATGGTTGAATTACAGGATCCTAGCCAAAGTATGCTTCCTTTAGAGAAGTTCCCGGCTAATCAGTAAACTGAGCTGGTTTGGCATTTGTCCTTCGGTACTAAGGAGCTGGGCATCTGTAGGCTGAGCTCATGCTGCAGAGGTATTAGCAGGACTTTGATCTGCCTTCGCACCGTCATAGCTGGATGACAGGGGAGCAGCGGAGGTCATGGTTCAAATCTGAGATGGCAGGTTCTGAGGACAAAGCCTGCAAAGATCACTCTCTATTGGAAATTCTTTCATTGTAAGCCAGTGTCAGAATATTCTAACTCCAGGTCTTCCAACTCCAAAGAAAGCAAAGGCAAACCTACCTTATATCTTTCCACCTTTTTGTTTCCCCAAGGTTTTGCTGTTGTTGTTAAAAATTTCTCAGACAATTAGGAGAGCAGAGATTCTTCTCCATTTTGGGGCCAGTATGCTTTGGGTCTCTATTAGCTAATAAGCCAATTCCACCTCTAGAATTTTCTATTTTTATTAATGGCACTATCCAATGATGTCTCTAATATCTCTGGTTCTTTAAAGTCATTTCCCATTCAAACCTTTTCCCCCCTCTGTTCTTCCTCCATTGTCTGGTTGAGACCAAATTGAAAGCCTATATGTATAAGAGGTGAAAAGGAGATCATCTTTTGGGTGACAAAATACTCCATTATGTCCAAAGTGCTGGCTTTTTATTCATAAACCTGGAGTAACCCTGACTCCTTCCTCTTCCAGCACCTATCATATCTAATTAGTTATATATGAAGTCAAATTCTTAAAATACTGTTTGTACTTGCAATCTTTGGCCAGTAACTTTCAACAAATCCCTATCATGGATTGGAATTCAAATCCATTAGCCTGCCCTTTGATGCTGTGATTAACACTTTCATGAATTAATCTTATAAATATAGTCCCTTGCTGCAAAATGACCTGTTTGTAAAATTCTTTATTATATGTAATTGCAAAAGACAGGAAATGGCTTAAATGTCTATTAATTAGGGGCTGATTAAATAAATGATGACTGACATACAGTAGAGTACTAAGGAGGTATAAAAAAAGGAAATTCTTAATTAGTGGTGGTAATGATCTCTAAATTATTCTATAAAATGAAAACAGTTAATATTTGTGGGGAAAAAAATTCACATGCACACATAAGCACATGCACATATTTTCTTGTGTTTGTGTTTATAATAATATCCCCGGAAGCATACATAAGAAACATCAGATGCCTCTGGAGTAGCAAGTTGGGTGACAGAGAGATAGGAGAGAGGGGGAGAATTTTCACTGTAATATACATTGATACCTTTTGATTTTTGAGCCATGTGAACTCTTACAAATACATACATACATACATATGTACGTACAAACATACATACATACATACATATATACATACACTTTAAATTTTAAAATCCTTCATCTGGCATTTGAAGACCTACAATCTGGCCCTCGCTGACATTTGCAACCATATTTCTAGAACACCGTATTTTTCCCTGCAGAAGCCTTCTGCTCCTGCCTTGTTGGTGTGCCCAAACACCGGTCTCATGCACAGTTTCATCTAGATCCCTTCAAAGTCAAATTGCCAGGTTCCAATTCTAGTTCCACCAACCGACATCTTCTGGGACCTCAGTGAAAAGCAACATGCCTCCTGCCACACGCTGCTCTCTCAATTTCGCCTTTCCTCACTTTTTGGATTCCCTGAGTCATGGGGACATTTGTTATGACAACATCCTTTCCACGCATCCGTTCCTTAACTCAGCGGGTCCTGACTTAAAGGAGACAAATGAGGTACAATAGCAAAACTTGTGCTGTAGGGGGGTGACCCCACTGATCTAAATACCTGCCTAGCACAGCTCTGCCTCCTTGGAAGTGAACTTACCCGTCCTTAGAAATAAACCCAGGATGGGGTCCCCCCTGAACAGAGGCTCATGCCGCCTTTCTCCTTGCCCCCAGGATGGCATGCATGTGGAGGGCTGTGGTTCCTTAGTCCTCAGAAAGGAATCCTGGCCCTGTCCAACACTAGATCTCTGCAGTCTCCAGGTGAGAGGTAGCTCAGCAGGCCTAAAGGTGCACTTGTTTGAACCTGGCTTGACCCAAAAATGAATCCCCTTTCCAGCTAATGCCACATGCTGTGATACTGTGATGCTCGGTGTATCTTCAGTGGCAGTAATTTCATAAGATCTGGATCCCAAAGACCTCTTCCAGTGCAAAAATGTTGTGCTGTCCACATGGGACTTTGCCTGAAAATGGCAAAACTCGATCTATACATTTTCTTGGTCCACCAAAACAGTACCAGATAAAATGAGATATTGGAATATTAATAATATAGTAATAACAAACAAATATTTAAATGCTCACTCTGTTCAGGCACTCGTCCAAGCACTCAACATGCATTAACTCATTTAATCCTCACAATAACTCTATGTAGGAGGTACTATTTGCATCCTCATTTTACAGATACAAAAACTGAGACCCATGGAGGCTGAGTCACTTGCCCAAAGTCACACAGCCACCAAATGGAGAAGCTGGGATTTGAACCCAGAGTAGTCTGTCCCCCAAGCCCTAAACACTATGCATACTATACTGAGTGCCTTACAAGCTGTTAACAATACAGTGATCTTCTTGGAGTGATTTTTCAGTCTCCATTGAAGATCCCCCACGTTTAGGTTCCTCACTATCAACTTGACTTAACGTCCAAGGTCTCACACAGCTAATTAATAAGTGAAAGAACCAGACAGTCTGGATCCCAAGGCCAGGCACCTGATCATTATGGGAGACTGCCTCTCGGGAGTGAGACTGGGGGTTGGGGTTTTATTGCTAGTAAAAGCCTTGACCCAAACCACCACGTTGAGCTGAAGTGAACTAGGCTGTTCATGGAACATAACATATTTCCTGATGAGAACCTTGGTGGGCAGAAAGGTTCGCCTTACCTTCTTCCTGACAAAAGACCACACCTGACAGAGACCCATACAGACCAGGCCAGCCCTCATGAGGAAGAGCAGCCTGGCAAGAGTAGGGACTATGGGTCCTTCACATAGGTTTGTTGATGTCCCTTGTCCTAGGGCTTTATCCCTACAAAACGTGGCATGGTCAGTAACCTCAGATTGGACCCATCCATAGCACCCCCTTTCTTAAGTGTGGGAGGGAAGTCTCATCCTTGATCGTTGGCCTATTTGTAGAACAGGGGAAAAGGAATGGGGTGGGAAAGATCTGGCAGAAGTCTCAAGCTTCTTCAATATCCAATCACAGGTCCACCTCCCCCAAGAGGCAGGTAACCATGCCTACCATCAGCGTTGGTGATGTTCTCCCAGAACCCTGTAAGTCTAATTAGGATGGCCCATAACACTGCCAGAGCCAACTTTGTGTGGCCACTTATTTGACACACATGATTATGCTGTGCTCGCCAACCAACTCAATACATTTATGCCTTCAACAAACACTGATTGAATACCACCTTGATGCCATGTTGTCAGGTAGTGAAAAGATGATCAAGACCCCACTCCTGCCCTCAAAAAACTCATGGACCAATAAAGTAGTAATTATATTTAAGTGAAGAAGTCATCACTAGGTCAGTGGGACATGGAAGAAGAGAGAGACCTCCTCACTCTGTGGTGGGGTGGGGTGGGGGCGGGATTGGGAAAGCTGCTAAGAGGAGACGGTACTGGACATGAGTCATGAGGATATAAAAGGAGCTTTTTGGATAAGTGGAAAAAGAACAAGGCAAAGAGGTACCCGACAGGAAAGTATTTCAAGAGAATTACAACTAATTCAACATAGCACCTGTCAAGAAGCAAAGGGGATAGGGCTGGGTCCATAGGCATGAGCTAAAACAAAGCCCAGATTCCTCCTGAATGTAGGCTTCTTCATGGCAGGGAGTTTTGTTTCTTTATTGATGTATCTTTGGTGTTCTACAGTGCCTAGCACTAGAGAGACACTCGATGTGTATAGGCTCTATGGGAAAAAATGAATGTATGTCGTGTCCAACAGTATGGACTTTGTCCTGAAGGGTTATAGAAGGATTTCAGTCAGATGAGTGACATTAGACTTCACTTTGGGAAGCATGCAATCAACTGATAAATGAATAAAACGGCTCAAAATGAAGGCTGGATACACAATAAACATGCAAACGTCATCTATTTATATATATATATGGAAACTTGCCAGTAATAAATAGCAATCAAAATGAAAAATACCCAGTAAGATAAGAATGTGCAAGATGTACATTAAGAAAACTATAAAACTTGGTAGAAGAGTAAAAAGGAGAAGGCATGACCAAATAAAGAGAAACACCATGTTCCTGGGCAGGACGGCTCGTGTTGTAAAGATGTCATGTTTCCCTAAAATAATATATAAGTTTAGTACAGTTTCAGTTAAAATCCTAGTGGGATTTTGTGGTACTTGACAAATAGCTTTTAAAATTCATTTGTATGTATAAGTGAATGAGGATAGCCAAGAAAAATCTGAAAAACCAAGAAAAATGAGGAGGGAGTTTGCTTAACCAGATCAAAAGGCACTATATAAATCTATGGTAATTAAAACAGTGTGGTACTGGAGAAGGAACACACAGAAAACTGGGACAGAACAGAATATCCAGAAACAGACTTATATGTCTATATATAGTTAGCATATGATTATAGATAACATTTATTGAGTACTTACTATGTTCTTGGCACTGTTCTAAGCATTTGGTATTACTCATTTAATTCTCATAAAACTCTATGAACAGGTCCTATTGTATCCCCATTTTACATATAACAATGCACATATAGATTACGCTGCATGCAAACTAGTGAGTGGTATGCCCGCTGTCAGAATCAAAATCCTTTACTTTCAATCACAGTGAAATGATTTTCTTGGAGGTAAAAACCAGGGAAATTAAAAAAAAAAAAAAGATTGACAACTTCGACTCTATAAACATTTAAAGCAATAAATTGAAAAATAATGTTAAAAGGAAAATAAAAAACTAGGAAAATATTTGCAAAAATAATATGATAGCAAAGGGTTATTATACATATCTTTAATATATAATGAGTCCTTAAAAATCAATAAAATATGAATACCTAAATAGAAAAAATAAGGAATCGGTATGAACAGGCCAGTTTCATAGAAGAAGAAATACAGTCAATAAACATATGATAAGATGCTCAATCTCAATAACAATCAAAGAAATGAAAATTAAAATGAGATACCATTTTTCTCCTATCAGAATGGTAAAGAATAGAAGGATTTCTGAGTGCCTGGGGTTGGCAAGAGCATGTTGGTGGGAATAGTGCTATGCCAAGGAATATTGCCTCAGAGCCCAAGGCAAAGAGAAAAATCAGTAACATTGATTCTGCTGTGGTGTTTGCCTTCCAACCTCCCCTTTTCCTCTGCCTTTCTTTGCCAAATCCATGTTGAATCTGTTCAAGTTATTTGGGCATATGCTCTAAATCTTTTGTAATAATAGCCTTTGCCCTGCCAACACCACAAGGTTGCTATGCGCATAATAATAGAATTCAGGAGGGGATTTCATGTTTATGACTGGTCTGGAATGAGTCCTGAGATGAGATGATTCTATGATTTTAACCATTTGACTTTGAGCAAATCACTCAACCTTCTTGGATTCCAGTTTCCTCACTAGTCAGTTGAAGCCGTTGAATGAGATCATTTTTAAATTCTCTTCTATTACCAACATTAAAAATATTCTATTATTCCATGTAGAATTCCAAAGACTTTATTTATTATCCCTTCATGGGACCCGAGAATAGAGTTCTGGTGCTGGTGGGCAACGATAAAGGAGGTAGAAATGATAATAATCTAGAATAAATCTTTATTGAAGATTTGATGGGCAGTAGTCCAATTTACTGGTGGCAAAGCTTTGGATGTAAAAGGCAGAATAACGAAGTGAGAAGTTTAGTCTACAACCTCTTTCTCTCAAATTACCCACTAGTCGTATTTTTATTGCATTGTAGTTAATGTTTAAATGTTCAGAAGCAGCTTGCAAATAAGCAAACTTTTAAATCCGTACTTTCTCTTTGGGTGGCCCAGCTTCATGCTTGGCAACTCATTCCTTGCTATGGGACACAGTCTGCCTGAAAATGATTAAATTGTTGTTCCCAATATCTGTGTGTTCTATTAAAAAATTCAAACACATATTTCAAAGTTATTAGGTCAGCCACCTGGTTTATCCCAGAGAAAGACTGGTGAGCCCCTGCAAAGGCCTTTTTATTCAGGAATTCAAACACACACAGTATCAACCTGTCTCTGTTGAGTCTCCTGCTCCCTGCTGCTTCGATTACCAGATTAAAATGTTAGGCCAAAGCTTCTGGGAACCAGGGATATTCTAGGGGAGAGAGTGGCAACTTAGAATATAGATTTGGTAACTTAGAGTATCATTTTATAACTTTCTATCAGGAAAGTGGACATTCCTCATTATCAATGAGGAATTGTGTTATGATAACATTGCCATTAACATTCATTAAGCATTTTCTATGTGGTAAGCACTTTATTGACCTCCCCATTTTATAGATGTGGAAACAGAGGCAAAGAGAGGGTTAGCCACTTGCCTAGCCTTATGGCTATCCAGTTAATCCATGGCATAAAGTTGAGAGAATTTGAAACTTAGATCTGTCACAACCATCTTCCTGCCACATACCTATGGGAAACGATCACAGCCCATAGGAGGAAGAGGTGAAAGAAGCTGAGAAAAATCTTGTTCTGGTGATCGCAATTGAGCTCTAAGTCAGTCGTGCCCAAGCCAGCTCTAGCCCTGCGCTTTGGAGCTATGGCAGTCAAAGATTTTGAGGTCAGTTTTTCTTTCTCTTGTACTTTCTAGAATCCTATTTGATATAGACTTGTTTTAATTAGTGTTCCCAATAATGAAAACAAGATACTGTCGTGAACGGGATGTGGCTATCAAAGTAGCAGTCAGACTTTATTAGAATACAGCCATGGATCTATTCCTACTGACTCCATTAACCACGGGCGTTAACCAAGGCTCCAGTCAGGACAGCCTGCAATAGTTGAGGTAGAGCAGTTTCCCATAAGAGGCTCACACAGGTGTGTAAGCAATAGGGTTAGGCAAGGAGAGCAGTCTTACGAAAGAAGGATGAGAGAGAGAGAGTCGGTGTTCAATGAGAGTCCCTTCGGCACTGGGGTGTGTAGGGTCGGGCATCAGGCTGGGCTAGTGAAATGGTCAGGAGGCGAGGCTTCATGTGCCCTGTCAGGGACAAGTGCAGGTGTAGCTGTCGGTTGAGGCTTGAGCGATGAGCCGTCAGAGAGCTCTCAAGACTGGGTGCGATGCACCCATCTACAGCCCGATAAAACTCGTCTGCAGTCCGATAAAGCCCTCCAGATGGTCACACCACCCTGCGTCTGGAGTTACTTGGTTAGGGCGTTCACTGTGTATGCCTTTCACGGGATGCTGTGCCATGACTGTCACTTTGTGACTGACATACTATGAAAATCATACGAGTCCATTATTTGTTCAAAATTGATGCTCTATACAGGTACATAACCTTATCTAAGGCATAAGTTTTAATTCAGGAATGTGTAGAAAAATAAATCAGTTATTTTTCCTGGGTAAAGCCGGTGGAAACCACATCACCCCCAGTATAGCCTGCGAGAGCTGGCTGAATGCGGAGGTCCACGTGTCAGACTCATAAACCTTTCCTCATTCTGTAACCTAAACCCTGAACTGCATTGGAGAGATAATTTCATGTGGCATTTCACTAAAACATCCTGTAGATATTTTAGTATTTGCACAGGGAATTTTTTGACCTTTGAATAATATATGTGCTGAGAAAGGTCTTGGGATATTTTAACATGTTGAACTGAGATAGGCCTAAAGGAGTTTATTTTGGTCTCTGTTGGCTGCTACTTTTTTTCAAATCCTTTTGGAAATTTTTAGCTTCTGTGAGGACACTTTGAAGATTCTTTCACTGCAACACATTTCATGCTATTCGATTGTCCCTTTATTAAAGGTGACAAGCAGCCAGTCGATAAAGTTTCCAGAGAGCAGCTCGATTAATGATCTAGGTGTATTATTGCTGACCTGCGGCAGCCACCTGGACCTCCAGTGGCACCTCCAATTATTTTTTTAATTAAATTTATTAGGGTGACATTGGTTGGTAAAATCACATAAGTTTCAGGTGTACAATTCTGTAATACTTCATCTATTTATCACATTGTGTGTTCATCACCCAGAGCCAGTTCTCCTTCTATCATCAGATATTTGGCCCCCTTTACGTTTTCCTACCACCCCTCTCCCCCCTTTACCCTCTGGTAACCACTAAACTGTTGTCTATGTCTATGTGTTTTTGTTTCTTTGTTTACACATCTTTTGTTTGTTTATTTGTCTTGTTCCTTTTATTGCTTTCAGTTTTATATCCCACATGTGAGTGAAGTCATATGGTTCTTGATTTTTTCTGTCTGACTTATTTCATTTAGCATAATAATCTCAAGATCTATCCATGTTGTTACAAATTCAGTATTTATGTTTTCTTATGGCTGAGTAACATTCCATCGTGTATATATATACTACATCTTCTTTATCCAATCATTTATCGAAGGACACTTTGGTTGTTTCCATGTCTTGGCCACCAAAAATAATGCTGCAATGAACATTGGTGTACATATATCTTTACGGATAAATGTCATCAGATTTTTGGGTAGATAACCAGAATAGGGATTGCTGGGTTATACGGTAATTCTATCCTTAATTTTTTGAGGAACCTCCATACTCTTTTCCATAGCGGCTCTACCTATTTATATTCCCACCAACAGTGTATGAGGGTCCCTTTTTCTCCACAGCCTCTCCAACACTTGTTATTTGTCTTGTTGATAATAGCTATTCTAACAGGTGTGAAGTGATATCTCATTGTGGTTTTGATTTGCATTTCCCTAATAGCTAGTGAAGTTGGGCATTTTTTCATATAGCTGTTGGCCGTTTGTATGTCTTCTTGGGAGAAGTGTCTGTTCAGGTCTTCTGGGGGCACCTCCAATTTATTGTGACCCAAACTGGGTGCTGGGTACATAGAATGGATACACACATTTCCAACATTTCAAACCTCTGCTTCATTCTTTGAAAACATAGTGACAGATGAGCACAAACTGGCCAGTACAGCCAGCGGCATCTTAAAGACTAGATCTTCCCACAGATGGTTCTGGATTGAGAAGACAAATATGATCCAATCTACCGTGTCAGCCCTTTAGCAGAAGAAAGTAATTCCGCTGTCAGCACAGAGGGATAGATCTCAGATTAAACTGGGGATTAATAAAAAGTGCGTGCATTTTGGCTATTCTGCCAAAAACACAAGGAAACAAGATTCTCCTGCAATGCAATGTAGTCGCTTGGCTAGAGTTTGGCAACGTTGGAGGATGTGTTAGCTTTTCTTGGTGCCATTAGGCTACCAGGAAATACATTTCTGCCCCAGAGGACCCTTTGTTTCCGGAAAAGAGAAACTTGCACTGTGGAAGTTTGGGAGTGAGAATGCTATATGATTTGGTCTTAAGTTATGTTAAGCTTGATTTTCTTCCAAATTAATAAAAGAACATGGACTGTACCTGTCTTGCTCACTGCTGAGTTCCTAGGGTCTATTGCAGTGATTGCAGATAGCAGGCATCCAATAATTATTTTTTGAATGAGTAAATGCACTAAAGTGGTGAGCAATTCCTTGAGGAGACAGAATCCTCCTTGCAGAGGAGACTTTTGGAGCAGGGATTAAAGAATGACTAGGTCTCAGTGAAAGAAGGAAAGAGGGATGGGGGAATGGAATTATAGTCAAAGAGAACAGCATGCACAAAGGAAGGGAGAAATGAATTTCAAGCATGTAATAATTCATTACAGGAATCCATCAGTAAAATCTTGCATAAGGTAATAAATGACAAACCTTCACAATCAACGTACAAATAAAATCCCAATTCATAAAGTCCTGTGGACATTGGCTACAAGTTGGACTTGAGCCACACATAAGCATTATATTAGGCCAATTACCTTTGTGAGGTGATGAAGCACTTCTAGAAGTTGGCAGGTTCCCCCCTGCTGGTTTTATAAGGCTATTGCATAATGTTGACTTAGTCTAGAACGTCCCCTGAGGCTGCACCATCAGGCATACTAATGAATGAAGGGTTGGTCAGGAAAATACACTCACCTTCTGTGTTTGATGAAGTGGGAAATTCTTCCACAATTGGTCTCTGGCAAACTGCCATGGTTTTTCTAATAGTGTACTTTTGAAATTTTGGATTTGGCTTAAGAAATCTAAGACAATTTTTAGAAATCACTATATCTTTAAATATATCTATCACCGTTTCAGAGAGTTAGTATATGCAGACAAAGAGTCCTTAAGGAACAATAATCACCTTTTTCTCTGCCTGTGGAATGTTTTACAAAAAACAACGGGGACACAGTCATTTCCAAAGGTCAGAATATTGGGCTCACCAGTTTATATACTCACGCATAGGAGGGTGAAGATGTCTGCAATCTTTCTAACTAACCACATATTTTGAACTGTACCATCTACCAATGGAAAAAAAAAGTGTAGCATCACTTACGCTAATTAACAAAACATCTAGTACAGATTTAGATAGCTATTCTTGAAATGCTTGCCTTCGCTTTCTAATTAGGGACCATCAAATGCTAACCAACCATCCTGGAATATGAATTTCTTGTTAGGTACTACCGATGTTAACTAACCACACCTAGAGTATATATTAAAGTTAACTTATATATCCATATACACACAGACACACTCTCTACGCTGAGCTATTTTAAAGGAATTACAGAGAAAAAGGTGTCTTAATACCTGATTTGTTTTTTGATGGTCCTCTATGCCTCTAGTGCCAATGAAAAATGGAATCAGTAAGACTGTATGAATGAACCAATTTATATTGGACATGTTTCCTCTCTTTTTTTGTGTCAAATGATGCTGTTCTCAAACATTTTGCAGTAGCTTAGAAAATTTAATCTTTGTCCTATCTGTTCCATCTTCTCTTCCAAAAATAAAGAAAAAAATTTGTGGCCCCAGTACAATTACTTTTTTAAATTATTATTAGTTTCAGGTGTACCAAACAATGTAATTGTTAGACATTTGTTATTTATACCGCTTACAAAGTGATAACCCCCTCCCCCAATCTACTACTCCTCTGACATCGCATACAGCCGTTACATTTCCACTGTCTCTATTCATTATGCTGTACTCCTTTATTTATGACTATATATGTATATATACATACATCTGTATGTATATGTATATATATATATATATATATATACATATATATATATAATTATAGTTGACATTCCTTATTCAGCTTCAGCTTCAGGTGTACAGTGCAGTGATCAGGCATCTACATCATCCCTGAGGTGGTCTCCCTAATAAGACAAGTGTCCATCAGATACCCTACAAAATCTTTACAACCTTATTGATTATATTCCCCAAACTGACTTTCACATCCCCGTGGCAATCTTGTGGTTACCGACTATACTTTCTAATCCCCTCACCTTCCCCCTTATCCCCACCCTGCTTCCCATCTAGCAACCCTCAGTTTTTCCTCTATGTCTCTGAGACTGTTTCTGATTAGTTCATTCATTTATTCTATTCTTTACATTCCACATTTAAGTGAGATCATATGGTATTTGTCTTTCTCCATCTGACTTATTTCACTTAGCATAATGTTCTCTAGGTCCATCCATGTTGTTGCAAATGGTAAGATTTCATTCTTCTTTATGGCTGCATAATGCTCCATTGTATAAATGTACCACATTTTCTTAATCCAGTCATCTACCGAGGGGCATTTCGGTTGTTTCCATGTCTTGGCTATTGAGAATAGTGCTGTAATAAACATAAGGATGCATAAATTTTTTCAAATTAGTGTTTAGGATTTCTCTGGATAGATGCCTAAGAGTGGAATTGCTGGGTCATAAGGTAGTTCCATTTCCAGTTTTTTGAGATACCTCCATACTGATTTCCATAGTGGCTGCACCAATGTGCAGACAATTACTTTTTTTTTTTTTTTTACATTTAGTAGTAAGGATAGTGAACTACAGTATTTCAATTTAAGTGAAATTATAAATTAGGATATGCTTTTCTTTGCATTTTCTGACTACCTAATTATCCTTGATCCCAGTGGACCTTAGATGTGAGTTATATTACATCTAATATATTACTAATTGTAATTACATACTGAAGATTGTGAAAAATGTTATGATATGAGCTAGAGTACATTTAATCATGTTGTACACTTATATGTTCTGAGGAGAGTAAAAGGTGGAGTTATCAGCTATGGTGCATGATGATATTCAGATGTGTGACGTGTGTCAGGAGAGAAGAGCGAGTCAGATAGATCTCTGCCTTGTTTTGGCTTGAGGAGCTAAGGTATGAGATGACCTTGGATTTGATTCATGTTCCAGCTATAGGGCTGGATGTGGACTGTGGATGGTGCCACAAATGACATCCTGGGTAGATGTCCGGCCAGGTCTGTGATTTGGGAAGCCTGGCATGTTAGTGCTTTCAGCAGGAGTCATTTTGGCACAAAGGACAATGAGACAGGAAGACCCCTGTGAGACTCGTCTTTCTCAAAGCAAGTTCATTATGTGTGGACTGGAAACTGTGCAAAGACCAGTGTACAGATCAATGACAGTGAATGATATTACACATAGGAGTAATGACCTTTCGATGTATGCCCGGCTCTGTGGTTTCCCCAAAGCTGTCATGTACATTGCGTCACAAGACTAGGAGGGTAGGATGGTGTGATGGAAATAGCACCAGCTTTAGAACTAAAGAGTTGGGAAGCTCAGCTGTGTGACCCTGAGCAGCTCAGCCCCACAGAATCCTCTTGTGTCCTCCCATGTTCAGTGTATATGATATTATCATCATCTCCCTGACAAGGTCTCTGTGGGATGGTTAATGAAATAAATACCCCTTGGGAAAAAAATAGATTTTATTTATAATTGATTTCTGTCATCTAAGGTGGGTGGATGATAGTAGTTTTGCTTGCTTATCAGATTGATGGCAAACAATCTGGGGGTGGGTATGCAAGACTGGAAGAGTTAGGATGGACCTAAATTGTTTCTATTCATTCATTCAACACATGGATATTTGAGATATGGGTGAACCCTGATCACACGGAGTTCACCTTCTACTTGAGGGAGGCAGATAGTAAGCAAATAGTCAAAAATAAAAACAATGTAATATGAATAATGATGAGTACTAGGGAAAAAAACAAAGCCAGGAAAGAAGTTCGAGAATGCCTGGAGTAGACAGAGCAGCCCAGGGGAGGTGTCCATTTAGACAGGATGCTCAGAGAAGGCTTCTCTCTGAGTCAGCGGAGCACGCCCTGCAAAACTCAGGGTTGAAGAGTATTCCAGGCAGAGGACCCTGCAGTGGGAATGAGTCAGGTGTGTTTGATGAATTCCTGAAGGAGGTCAACTGACCAGGAGTGAATAGAGTGAGGAATGCGTGGTGGGAGGTGAGAGCTAAGAGGTAGGCAGGACCCAGATCATGTCAAGAGACTCGGGGGAGGTGTTTGGATTTTTATCCTAAGTTGGTGGGAAGCCACTGAAGAGTTCTTAAAAGGATGCTCTGGTTGCTGTGCACAAGAATGGGAAGTGAATTCTGCAGTCTGGAAGGGAAGACAAAGGAGCTTAGAGACAAGAGATAGAGCGATTTAGATGCATCTTGGAAAAAGGGTGAGGGGAAACATACGCCCTACCCTATCTTCCTGTTGGCTTGGCTAAGGAGGGACCTTGGGGAGAAAAGATATGGCCAAGGAATATTTATTAGGTTATTCAGAGTGCAGTGTGTGAGGAAAGCTCTCACCTCCATCTCTCCTAGAGAATCTTCAGGAAATCTGTCCTGCTGAGCAATACTTTAGGGCATGAAAAAGTGCTGTGTCTAGTTTAATGGCTAAACAGCGTGAGAACAGGGGCTGTGATACCTGTGTAAATACACTAGCACGGTACAAAGCAGAAACTCATTAAGTGTGCCTTTCTTTTCCCATCCCTCATGCCTTGTCCCTGCTTTGTTTTCAATTAGTTTCTAAGACCATTTCCTCATTTGTGGAATGACATCGAACTAGCCTGAATTCCTTCCAAGGCTGACAGTTTATAACCCTATGGCTTTTTATCTTCCAGAGAAGGGAACTAACGATATGTAAATTTGCCCTTAATTTTAATCATGACATTTAACATAATCATTTGGGGATCAATCTGGAAATTATCAGGGAATTCTTTTTTCTTTTTACTGCTACCACAGATAGTGATTGTGCAACCAATTGGAGGAAAGATTTTTGCTTTTGATGTTGCAGGAAATGGAAAGCTGCTGTTTGCTGTCAGCCACCTAGTCAGAATCATAATTTCTTTTTCACCACAAAAGGAAGCTTGTAAGAGACTAGAAGATGGTTCCAGGTAGCCCAAATATACATCCAATGGGAATGCACTGTTGCATAGGGGAAATGCAGCCACATTTGAGTAGTTCGATTAAAGAACAATTAAAACAGAGTCTAGATGATTTAACCTTGACAATGTAAACCCAAGGGAGAGACCATAATTATAAACAACTTCTTTTTTTTTGGTGGGGGGAGGCGGAGTCTAGAGTCCATTTTGTTTTCATTTCACGTAAGATAACTCCTCTCTATTCAATTGCCTCCTTTCTAGATAGTGGCTTTAAATGTTTCAAGAATCTTACAGTTATTTATCCTTTCAGCTATGTCCTTTCAGGCATCAGTCTAGAATATGACAAGCAATGCATCAAAACTAGCATCTTGCAGCTAGTAGAAAGAGTATAAATTACAAATGGAATATTTAACCTGACAGAATTGCACAAATAGATTGCCAGTAGGCATATGTGTCTATTTATATTTAAATTAATTACAATTAAATAATACTAAAATTTAGTTCTTCAGCCGTGCTACACACATTGCAAATGCTCAATGGCCACATATAACTAGTGTTTACAATATTGGTAGCATAGATACAGAATATTTTCCTCATTGCAGTCAATTATGTTGAACAGCCTGATTTAGGAATTTTAATAATTTAAATGAAGAGAAGAGTTCTTTAGAATGTGTAAAGAGGCAGGGGTTCTTGTCAAACAGTTTCCATGACATATTAATTTCATACCCTATAGCCGCTGACATCTTCAGCAATGGATCCATGTGTTAGAACCAACTAATTAACCCAGAGGGAAAAAAGTGAAGCTAACTTTCCTACAATTTCCAATGTGTTAGTATTCTCAGGATCTTAGATTATTTTGCAAAGTGGCCAAAAGCATTTGCAGCAGGTGGAAAGAGAGCCCATCTATCAAGTAATCACAGAGCCCTATTGCAGTGGACTTAACCATTCCCATCCCTGGAGAAATAGACTGAAGCCTCTTCACTTCCGTCTTGGCAAATACATTTACATTGCTCAGTCGATGTGGGGAACAAAGTGGTTTTTCAAGTATGAGACTCTTCTTGTTCACCATGCTGTTTTTCAAAGAGCATAAAGAAATAATAACAACTCTTCTTGTCAAATACTATCTTGAGAATATGAAAACTTAACCTTGTTCTCCAAGCACAGTTGGAAGAGTGTGTTCTTTCCAGCTGACCCTTGACTCTATTGAGAGTTGACCTCAGGACCTGACTATTGCCCTAGATACTTGGTCCACAGGCCTTTTCCTGAAGCTCTGTTGTGGCTCACGCTCACCCTACTCTCCAGCAACTCAAACTCAAGTAGAGCTTGGGCCTATCAGCCATGTGATCGCCCTGTGCTGTGGAGAAGGGTGTGTGTATGTGCAGTTTGCACACTCAGGGAGCCTGCTGTCTAAGGATGGTGGGAGGTGGTGTTTCAAAGACTCCCTGCATCTGGTGAGCCTGGATTAAAGGCAGTTTCGTGGGACAAAATTCCAGGTTGAATCATGTCCTGCAGGGAGCCAGGAGGCCTAAGTCCAGTGAATTCCATTTTTAAAGCGACATGGAAAGGCCCAGTGAAAGGCTTGGAATCATACAGGAAGTTAATTATGAAATCAAGAATTTTGTTTTCGACTGAAATTCAAGTCGCATGATTAAGAACTTTGTTCTCTTCACTTTGCTCTGCTCTTTACGAAGATGTTTTGTGTGCCTAGGAGAAAGGGAAAGATGGTGTAGATGTTGATTTTCACTGAATAGATTTTCCTTGGGATGTTTGTTAGTTTTGCTCAAAGCATCAGTGGCAAGTCTACCTTCTTGTTATCATTCTGAGAGTGGGAAGGAGAGAATCAGTATGAAGTCTCGTTTTTATCCCTGCCTTTTAGGACTGTAACTTGGTTTGCCTTCTGCTTGAGTCCAGCAGTTTTCCAAAGGCAGGCCATCTCTCTGGCTCTCACATGTTAAGGGATCGGGCCAAATGTGAAGATGAAAGTCAAGAAGGCGTTTCTCCCACGGTGGTTATCTTTAGTCTACGCTGAGGTCATTTCCCATTGCGAGAAAATTGCCTGCTTGTGGGCTAGGGGCCAAATTCACATTGATTCCTAGAATCTGGAAAATCACCAACCATCCCAGCAACCAGGATCAGACTTCTTTAAGGCATACACAGGGTTAAAATCACCTGTGTTTTTGTCTTGCCTTTATCTATCTATATGGAAAATAGGTCCCAGGGGACATGTGTAAAAAAAAAAAAGGAAAGAAAAAAGAATGGTCATAAGCACACATACATTTGTGAATGTATATATGTATGCACACACACTACAGAAGCAATCTCTTTTCTTCTATAGTGATTATCAGCATGAGATAAATTGATTATTAAAATCTAAATTGAATGAATTGATAATGTATTGGAAGACATGTTTAAACAATGGTCTAAGTGTTATATGACCGTTAATACAGTCACCATGGCCAAACAATAATCCAAGCAAGATGAGTTACCCTTTCTTCAATTTTAGTAGAAGGCAGTTACACATGGCCACTTTTACTTCATAACTGAAAAGATTTGTCTGCCAAAAAGGCTGGAGAAGGCATCTTTTCCCTTGATCACAGAAAAGAGTTAATTAAATAGCTTTACAGAATTGAATAGCTGCCCAGTTTAGCCATATCTTTTGCATATTAAGCCTAGCCATTCTAATCTTTAATGTCATTGTGGAAGAACTAGAAAGCACTTAAAACTTGATTAGGAAGACAACATAGCCAAAGATTCTTTTATCTCTAGGGAGACATCATTTGGGAAGGTCTTTGCCCAGAAGCATCCCTTCTCATGCTAAATCCTTAGAGAAACAAGAAGAAGGTTAGAGATCACTCTTCTGGATCAGAAGGCATCAAAGGGAGCCTGGGAACCAGAAGACTGGAGTGGCTTACAGAGATGTGGTGGGAAAAACCTAAGGACCAGTGATCAGTATGACCAACATACAGGACCAACATCCCAGGTAGCCTGAGTGCTCATCACAACCAGAAAGGAGCAACTAGTGGATCCATGCATCCTAGGATGGCACAGCTCCTTTAAAGCCTGGGAGAAGTGACTAATGAACTCACTGAGTCCGTGACCGTGAGGCCAAGGGGGAGGTCTAGTTTGATTATGCACAGAAGTGTCAGGAACTCTGCCAAGTGTGTATCTGAGAAGAGACAGAGGCAAACATTAGAGACACCAGCAGCACCAGCAACCTCCATAAACTGAAATGAAATATGCCAGGAGTCCTGTGCACACAAGAATGAAAGCTGGAAGGAAAACAGGACCAGGGGGAGAATTGGGGCTTTGCTAATTTTAGCTAGGTGCATTTACTGACCTCATAGAAAGAGTAATTGACATCCCAATAATAATAGTCAACACACTACAATTAGTGAATTTTGACCCTATATTGTTTAGCAAATCTGTACATAGTTCCACAGGTTTCCAAAACTTGTGTTTTCAAAGAGCCAAATTAAAGAACCCTGTGCAAACATGATTACGGCAATCTCCATACAGTTTTAATGTTTTATTCTATGTTTTCTCAAAACTTTTGTAACATTTAGATGTTGGATCCAAACACATCAGACCAAATTGAACTTGCCTACCATGACGTGCCTCAGCATGGAAAAGCTTGATTGTGTCTTCCAGATGGCAGAAGGGACAGACAACTATTATATCTAAACTGAGAATGTTCCTGATACAAGGGCTTTCAAAAATTAATGCTCATTTGCTGACCACCAATTCTATGCAATCTACTGCATTTGTCATGCATTTCTTTACATAATCTTGTGTTTCTCTCACAGCATATTTGGGAGGTAGAATTACTATTTAATTTTAAAGATGAGGATACAGTGGTATAAGGTGTCGAGTGGGATCTTCCTCTCCGTTTTCTCACAATTGCCCCAGAACCTATTGTGAGAACTTACAGTTTAGTGTCCAAACTGCGGCCCGCGGGCCAACTGCGGCCCATGATCCATTGTTAATTGGCCTGCAGAAAATTCCCAAAATATATTTAGTTTACTTAAATAAACCAGGTGAGGCAATACGAACTTCACCTCGAGTGAGTGGCCCAGCTGTTTGTGTATTTTACCGCATATGGCCCTTGGTGAAAAACATTGAAAAAAGTTTGTGCACCCCTGGTTTAGAGGAATCACAGCTGCCACCAAGACCTCGCTGACCAGTGCACCATTTTTGAAGAATGATCAGAAATAAAAGGCATACGGTTAGAAAAAAAAGAAAACTGTCTTTATTCACAGAATAAAAATTGTTTATGTAGAAGATTAAGATACGTACAAAAAAGTTACTCAGACTAGTAAGTGAATTTAGCAAGGTCTCAGGATAAAAGGTCACATACAAATATCCATTGTATTTCTATAGACTAGCATTGAACAATTAAGAAATGACATTCAAAAATGTTCCACTTGCAGAAACAGCATTCCTGGAAAATGTTAGGATCTGACTGATTTATCCTTCAGGCAGTCTGCTGTCCAGCAGAAAAGGGGAGTCAACAGAGAGCAGTCCTTAGGAAAAGAAAAGTGTTCTACATTTGACTTCTAAAGAGTTGAGGCTCATCAAACAAAACTTTACACAGGCCCAGAGTCATTTCCTTTCCCAAAGCTGCACAGCCAATAAGCCCATAAACTGGGATGTAAATTCTGGCCTCTCTGACTCAAAAATTTCTCGTTCTTTTCCCCCACATCACCCCTGTTCTCTCAATGTGGACTGTGAATGGGGGAGACCTGAAATACAATTTATTCCAAGTGCCCAAAGGTCCAAAAATTCTTCCTGAACTCCCAGCAGTTCCATTTGGTTTTAGGTTGGCTTTCAAAGTCCAATATTATAATAATACTATCTCATATTCAAACAATATATCTTACTAAGCTTTCCCATATATTACCTCATTTGATTCTCACAATAATGTGTGGGTAAGGGAAGACTGCAGTTATCTCAGCTTTATGGATGATATATAAATCGTCTCAGATGAGTTTTGTCTCAACCAATGTCATATTGCTTATAAGAAACAGAGCTAGAAATGGACCAAAAATCTGCTTCGAAAACATAATTCACAAAGAGAACCAGACTTGGCTGACATAGACAGATTTCATTCATTCAAGTAATTGAATTAACATAGACAATGTCTGAGCATTGGAATATATTTAAGGAATATATTGTTACATCTGTTTACTTACATCAGTGCTCTGATCAGGATGGAGAAAGAGAAGCGAGGCCTTATGTTTTAGAGAATGCCATCAGTTGTACATAGAAATAGCAAACTCATTTGTAGTAAGCCTGTTTTTTGTTTTTTTTTAAACGGAGGTGTCACAACTGACATCTTGGTGAGCCTTCACTCACCAAAAGCTGAACTCTTCCTCTGCCTATAGGTACAGAGTTCACACATTCAAAAAATTTTAGAGCTGGAAAGCAATCTTAGAGTTTTTCTGGTTGAACCCCCTCTTTCCTACCATGTTTCCCCGAAAATAAGACCTACCTGGACAATCAGCTCTAATGCGTCTTTTGGAGAAAAAATTAATATAAGACTGGGTCTTATTTTACTATAAGACCGGGTGTCATGTCATGTCATGTCATGTCATGTCATATCATATCATATCATATCATATCATATCATATCATATCATATCATATCATATCTCATGTCATACCGGTTCTTATATTAATTTTTGCTCCAAAAGACGCATTAGAGCTGATTGTCCGGCTAGGTCTTATTTTTGGGGAAACACAGTAGTTGAGGGAGCGGAAGCACCACGATTTTAGCTGATTGCTTATGGTCAGACCACCAGTTAGTGACAGACTTGGTCTTGGAATCCAGAGCCAGACTCCAGTCCAGTTATGTGGTACTACACTCCATGCTTGGGAACATTTCCCCATTTCTTGTTCTTATTAGACAGTTTCAACAATAAGTTTCAGGTCTCTGGTTGTGATTTTGGAATGCAAATGATGGCAGCTCAGAAACTCCATGTCTGACACTCTGTAGGGCCACGAGGGAGGGCTGCAGAGCGTGGGTCCCTCCCAGGCCTTGTCATTCCCCTGGAGCTTCCCACCCTGAACACAAATGACAGTCTCTTGTATTACCTTGCTCCACGACTTCTCATCTTATGGGGATTGTCAAAGTTAGCCACATAGGCCTTTAAAAATATTGTAGAGGTCTTTGAAATAGGTTGTTTATTTTTCCTGAAACACATCTGCTATTCATCTTGTTTGTGTTTTAAAATGCAAGTGTTTTGGCCAGCAACTGGAAGGAGAAGCCTAATCAAAAATACGTATACCAGTCCAATGTGATATTTTTCATCTGATCTACCATCACTTTCTATCCATTCATTTGTTCATTCGTTCGTTCATTCATTTGTTCATTCATTCATAAATTAATTAATTCATTCATTAGCTACTTAATGGGTGTTTACTACATGCCAAAAATTGTTCTAACTTCTCAGGACATAGCAGTGAGCCAAACAAAGTCCTTGTTATCAAGACAACTTCATTCCAGGGGAAAGAGACAGACAATAAACAAAGGTATATTTAGTTTTCATACATCAGATGTCGATGAGTGCTATGGCAAGGAAGCATGATAAGGGAGGGCAGGGAGTGTGGTGTGGGTGGTGGTGGTGATTGCGATTTTATATAGGATGGTTGAGTACGGCGACTCTGCTAAGGTGGCATTCGTGCAGAGACCTGATGGAAGTGGAGAAACAAGGCCATATAGCTATCTGGGGAGAGAACTTGCCAGACAGGGGCAACAGCGAGGCCTGGTTCCTGAGTTAGGAGACTGCTCAGTATGTTAAAGAAACAGCAAAAAGGCCTGCATGGCTGGAGTGGAGTGAGTGATGGGTGTTGAGATCAGGGAGATAGCAGAGCCAGGTCACGTAGGGCCTTATAAAATAATAGAAGGACTTTCCTTGTTTCTAAGTTTTGAAAATCGAGTTAAAATTTACAGATAATAAAATATGCAGTTCTCAAGTATGTGTTTTAAAGGGTTTGGGAAATTATACATTCCCTGCAACTACCATGCAAAACCAGATGGAGAACCTTCCCATGACCTCAGAAAGTTCTCTTGTCACCCATCCCAGTCAAGTCTCCCCCAGTCTGGAGGTAACCAGTATTCTGATTTTTATCACTATTCTTGAACTTCAGAAAAATGGAATTATGCAGTATGGATGCTCTTGAGTCTGGTTTCTTTTACTCAGTATAATGTTTTGGAGGTTTACACATATAGTTGCCTTCATCAGTAGTTCATTGTTGAGTGGTATTCCATTGTAAAAATGTATCATGGTTAGTTTATCCATTGTCCTGTAGATGGGCATTTAGGATGTTTTATTACCTTTTTCTATTTTGAATAAAATTGTGATGAATATTCTTTTTTTTTTTTTGTACCTTTTGACCACCTTCACCCATTTCCCCATCCCCCACCCCAACCTCTGGCAACCACCAATCTGTTCTCTGTTTCTATAGGTTTGGCCATGAATATACTGGAACTAGCCTTTTTGTGGATTTGTGTTTTCATTTGTCTTGGGTTCACACATAAAAGTGGAACTGCAGAACCTTAGGGTGATAACAGGTTTAACTTTATATGAAGCTGCCAAGCAGTTTTCCCAAGTAGTGGTACCACTTTACGCTCCCAATATGTAAGAATTCCAATTGTTCCATCTGCTCACTGACATTTGGTATTGTCAGGTGGGCTTGTTTGTTTTGTGCTAATCATTCTAGGCACTTTGAAATACACCTCATTGTGGTTTTCATTTGTGTTTATCCTTTGACTACTGATATTGAGCCTGTTGGCATGAGATTTTTGGCATCTGCCGATCCTTTTTTGGTGAAATGTCTGTTCATGTGTTTTGCCCAGTCTTTTGAAATTGAGTTGTTTGCATTTGTCTTGTTGTTTGTGGGAGTGTTAAAAAAGTATATTCTGATAAGAGCCTTATAACAGATCTATCTATCTATCTATCTATCTATCTATCTATCTATCTATCTATCTATCATCTATCTATTATTTTTATCTAAGTCAGCAGGTTGCATATTTATTTTCTTACTGGTACCTTTTGATAGGCAGAGATTTTTAATTGGGCTGAAATTTGATTTATCATTTTTTTCTTTTATGATTAGTACTTTTTGAGTCCTGTATAAGAAATGCTTGTGTGTTCCAAAATCATGAAAGTATTTTCTCCTAGAAGCGTTATGGTTTTAGCTTTGAGGTTTAGTTATAAAATCCATCTCAAGTGAATTTTGGTATATACAATAGGCAGGTTGAAGATGCAGATATCCAGTTTCAGCACTATTGGTTAAAAATGCTTTATTTTTCCATTGTCTGGGCAAAAGGAGTTTGTTTTTACTCCAAGTGGGAAGAAAGCTGCTGAAGAGTTTGAAGAACTCTCCGAAGACAATGGACACTTTCGACCTCGCATAATAATTGTTTTCAGGGTACATCTTAAAACACATCCACACTTTGAGAAAAGGGACTATATCTTGCTTGGATTTTTATCCCCAATTTCAGCACCTGGTACAGTGCGTGGCACGTCATAGGTACTCAGTGAATGGATGAGTGAATTCCAACAAATGAAAAAGTTAGCTTTTATTTTTTTTCTTGTTTATGTGGGTGTACTCATTTATCTGTGTTCTATATGGCTCCCACGCAGACTACGCCATTTCCATTTAGGTTTGTTAGTCTCATATTTACAGGGCATTTAGAGAGTGTATGCAGGATTATATATTTCTTCAACCCATACCACATAAACATATACTGGCCCCTTCCATGGTTCACTTAGCTGCTATTTTTGTTCTCATTTCTACTTGTCGCATTTAGGTAGAGAAGATTAAAAAGCATATGTGGACAGCAGAGAAATGGCATCTGGATTGCAGGCTTGTTGCAGCTTTCCCAACTCTCTCCTAAAATGCCCAGAAAGATGCAGAAACAAGAAAGAATGCTCACCACAGCTCTGAAAAGTATGACTGTCAGACAGCCTATGGCCAAGATCCAGGGGTAGTTTCCGTGAGGGAACAGCAGAGGTGGAGGCAGTGGAGAAAGGCTTTTTATGCCTATCATAGAGTTGTCCTTTTACAGAAACCCTGGGTCTATTTCAGCCAGAAAGCTGAGTACGCCTCCTCCTGCTTCTGAAGGGCTGCTTCCTTTTAAGACAGCCACAGAGCTGTTTCCCATTCCCCCTTCCTTCTTTCTCTGTCCACCACCTTCAACAACTCCCCCAAACCAACAGGATGGAAAACAGGGAGGGACTTTCTTCCCTCCCTTTAAACGTGTCATGTTTCATTGCATCCTGGGAAGTATAACGACATAAATTCAGCACTTCGGTGGGTAAGATTTATGGCAGAAGCACTTTATATGCTGGGGTTGTAGTTTCTTGTGTATATTGAGTCAGAGTCTCAAAGAATTAGCAATAGGGGTAGGAGGAGGAGATGCCCCCTCAGGAGAGCAGAGCTGCGTTAGCATCTGGATTTGGGTAGAAGCCACACACCCACCTGTCCTCCAGCTGTAGGCGTGAGATCATCATACAGGTGAAGAGTGGACATTGACATGGCCAAGTGCACACCATGTATGGCTGCTGACACTAGGTCTAGAGAGAGGTCCCCTTATTTACATGCTCATACTGAAAAAAAATAAGTAAGATAAAAGACGACTTGGAACCAGTGGGAAAAAATTGCAACAGACCTCAGGAAAGGGAGCATCAATCTTAAAGGTTTGGAGGAAAATGAGACCTCTGAAAATTATCTATTGCAGGAACCAGAAGAAAATTTCAAAAAAATATGTAGCATTAAAATATCTTTTGAGATTTAAGCCTTTCTTAAAGCAGGTAACACTTTTTCCTGTGCATTACAATTGTTTGTGATGTGTATTTCTTAATACAGATTTATATACACTTTGAGCACAGGACACATATCTTGCTTCAAAACCTGGCCCAATGCTAGGTACATCAAAGATTCTAAAATGGATGGATGGATGAATGAATGAATTCCAGCAAACGATAACATGTGTTCCTTTTTTCTTGTTTAGAATGTAGATGTACTCCTTTGTCTATGTTCCAGATGGCCTTTAAAAATTAGAAATAGAAAATCACAAAGTCATACGGATGGGGTAGAATGAGATGAAAGTGGGAACAAGAAGTGGATAAAATATTCCTGAAAGCTAAAATCTCAAGAGCAGAAATAAAATCCTTATGAGAGGCAGTAAATAACTGAACTGAACCAGTGGAGGACTGAACCGTTATTGGAGAAGATAAATTAGAAATCTCCCTCAGATATAATCAATAATCTTGTAAAGATTTTGTAGGGTGTCAGATGAGCATTGGACTTACTAGGGAGACCACTTCATAGACGGTGTAGATGCCTGACCACTACACTGTACACCTGAAGCTGAAGCTGAATAATAATGAATGTCAACTATAATGAAATACGTATATATGACTATATATATGACTACATATGACTATATATGTATAGATTCAGGGGATGTGGAGCATAGCATAGGGAATATAGTCAATGGAATTGTAACAGCTATATATGACGTCAGAGGGGTAGTAGATTTGGGGAGTTATCACTTTGTGAGAGGTGTAAATGTCTAACTATTACATTGTGGTGTGCACCTGGAACTAATACAAAAAGAAAAAGAAAAAAGAAATCTCCCTCAGAATGCAAAGAAAAAGGGTAAAGATATGCAAATAATAGGAGAGGTCTTGTTAGATTTGGAGGGCAAGGAATGGAATCCCAACCTAAAATCATAGGTATTTTTGAGTTAGTAACAATAACAGGAACAAAAATAATTATAAAGTCTTTGAAGAAACAATTTTCTGTACTGAAATCAAGAATACAGTTGTCACACTGTAGGCAAGATGAGTGCCCATATTTCTAGATCATGAGGATAAAAAAACAACATCTTGCAAACCTCAGCTGACACTCAGCCTCAGTTTCTTCATCTTTAAAGGAGAGGTTGGCAGAGACTCACCAGGGTCCTGCTAGACTTGATTATCTGACGATTTCAAAAATGTTTTGAGGGCTCGAGGGTCTAAAACAGTGATTGACTATTTTAACGTTGCATTTGAGAAAAATCAAGCAGTTGACTTTGGTGTTTGTAAGTCCTCCCAAACAAGGCTTTACTTCCCCTTCGGATCCTTTATTCCAGTGTGTTAACTGAGATTCCGGGAATGTTATAAGCACCCCAGATGTTCTCCTAATATCGTCAGGACCTCATAGTCTCTGGCAATGCTTACTTCTTGCTCTAACCCTCTCTCCTAGAGTCAAAGACTAGGCACCTTCTCCCTGAACTCCCTTTAATTCCTTGTGTGCCCTCACCCCCAATAAGTTTTGGCTTCCACAGCCTCTTCTCTCAGCCTAGGCACCAATCAACTTTGCTGAAAGCTTATTCTGCATTTAAATCAAATCTCATCAGTGAACACAGGTTTCCTTTGTGCTCATTTTCAGAGCCCAACAGTTAGCTCTTAGGAACTACCTTCCATAAAATGCCAAGATGGCTGCTCCAATAATTTAGAGCATCGCCATTGCCAGCAATAGGGATGGGTTCTATTTTAAAACGGGGCTCATTGTTCAAAGTTTTCACTTCCTCTGACTTGACTTATTGGTTAGAGTGAATTGCTGCCTCACTTCTTTCCTTCCCTGATCTCTGGAGCCAACTGTAGAGGCTGTGTGTTTGTGTGTGTGTGTGTGTGTGTGTGTGTGTGTGTGTGTATGTTTGCAGACATGTGCACACTCAGCTCCAAGAAGGAATGCATGTGACAAAAACTACACCAGTCGGAATATATACTCACACCGTCTCCTATCTTGCTAAATCCCACTCCACTTTATCCAGAATGTTACTCAGTTGCCAGATTTGTTAGCAACAATAAAAATGGGCAGATATCATCAATTCTATGAACAATAAACACGTTTAGAAAAAAGTGGCAGACAGTAAAGACGGCTGGGAAGTGTTTCAAAGACGTATTTTCTGCACACGAGCATGCAGAGGTGCAGCTGCCAAAACTCGTTGGCCTCTGCACTTCATTTACACAATAGTCTGGGTTGCCCCAGTTGTGACCACGCAGCTTGGCTCTGGGCTTCATAAATTCAGACCCTAGAATACAGTTTATTTGTGTTATGACTCCATCCAAAACGTTCCAGGGAAGCCAATTCCCCTCACCCCATTAAAAAGGTATACATGGATTTTTACTAGCCTGTGGAGCTAGGCGTTCGGAGGTAACAATGCGTGCTTTGTTACGCCCCAAGTTTGCCATGAAGTGTGCTGTAATCTTTGCCAGGGGGTGCTGCTCTCTCCCCAGAGGGTTCACGGCCGAGGAACACTTCAGATGGCTGAACAGCCTGCTTCAGCCTTGCCTTTTATGGTCTTTTTCTTCTGCACAAGGGGATGACAACCACTTAGAGTGTCAGCCAGTGAGGAGCAGATGACAGCAAAAATCCACTCCGCTCTTAGTCCCAGGATGTCCTATCTGCTTTGAGCCATTGCTGTGTGAGCCTGCTCTCTGATAATGAATTTGGGAATGCCAGCGGGTTGCGAGGGAAATAGGAGTCATTTTTAAAAGCTAGCCAGATAATTCTATTTTAGAAAGAACAGAATAACGTCTTCGCCCTCCCCTAGTAAGAGTGTGTGAGTCTGTGTGTGTGTGTGTGTGTGTGTGTGTAGTAAGTAGAGGGCACACGAAACTCCCAAATAAATGGAAGAAATGGGGCAAAACACAAAGTAGGTGCTTGATCACATATGTTAATATTTAAGCATTTAATTTAATTCAACCTTTAGGTCAGCATTAACAGAAATACTGTAATTTGTTAATTATTAATCAAAAATTAGTAGAACCATATCCAAATGTCCTCACACTCACAGAATCTAGTGTGCTAGCCCAATAGAAAGAAGCACCCAGGGAGAACGTTGTGGATCTTGTTCAGGAAATGTTATAAGTGCTTTAGATTTAGTATCTCATTTAATCATCACAGCAACCCTATGAGGTAGTATCACTCCTATCCTCATTTCACAGATGAGGAAATCAAGGCACAGAGAGGTCAGAAACCTGTCCAAAGTCACACAGCTAGTTTGTGAAAGCCAAGAGTTTAAGCCCAAGCAGTCTGGCTCCACGAGGATTTTAACAGGCACTTGGAGGTGAGGCAGTGGGCATGGCAGAGGTGACAGAAAGAATAAGAGGAAAACCATGGAGGAGGGAGGAGGGATATGCCTGGTGGGACTGGGGCACGTGTAAGAAGGTGGTGAGAAATCAAGCCAGAAATATAAGCTACCGCCATATTGTAGAGGGTCTTGAAAGCTGATGTGAATGCTCCATAATTACTACTACTACTATCACTACTACTAGTATCACTACCTGCAGCTGTTGCTGCTACTACTACAAGCTAATATTTTCATAGGTTTTTTGTTTGTTTATTTATGGTATATGGACTACGTACATAATAGTCTAGCTCTATTTTGCAGGTACCTAAAAAAGGTCACCAGCTGACAAATTCACCAGCCTCATTTCTTTGCCCTTGTCTTACAAGTGGTTGATGTCAAGACACCACATTGATTTTCAGTTAAAAAATCTCTGATATTTGGTCTTTCATGAGAAATGGCTTCTTAAATGGATGCTTTGCTCTAGAAATGTTTTTAAGAATCTCTTCTATTTCTGAGGAATGGCTAACAAATTTGCCTGGGTAATAAAGTCTTGGAGTTCATGCAGAATTTGATATAAAATCACCCACAATCATGCAAAATCATAAGAAGAACCAAAGCATCAAAGAGTTCTTCTTGCTGGTCACCTGCATGTCCCCAAATAGCATTTCTGAGTAAAAGGTATAATCAATCATGATTTCACTAAATGTTGTCTATGTGAGTAAGGGGTTACCAGGTATTGAATCAGGAGATAGGATTCCTCCCATTTCATACTGTGGCTCCACAATTTTAAAGAAAACAAATGGCTTCACCAAAGGTATTCTTTTGACCAGTTTTACCAAAATATTTACCAGCTCAAACTGATTTTTATGCTGTTAGAAAGTCATCTTCTTAATTGATACACTTAATGTAGTCTAGGGTACTTATTTGATTAATCACTTGGAATGAAGTAGGGTTGTGTTTTTGTGTGTGTGTTTTGTTTTGTTTTGTTTTTGTTGTTGTTTTTTCACTTTAATGGAGTGACCAAGCAAATGAGGAAGAGAGGATATGACCAATAGCAAACATTCCCCGCTCCTGTGTTCTTTCCATATGAACTTGGTGAACTGAGCTGCCGGTCTGCACGTCAACTGCTCAGGTCTTTATTCCCAACAGGGCACTAGAATCTGTAGGTAACCAGGTACTCTAAGAAGAAGAGCAAGAAACACTGGGGCAAGGGGGTGCCTACAAGATGGCAGTCCCACTTTACCTTTGCTTTTTTCTATCTCGATTAAATAACGTGTGATCTTTATACCACTGGATTAGAAACAGAGACATAACTTTTCGTAAGTTAAAGGACTGATTTAACGTACTGTTATGTGGTATATCCTGTCACGACTGACAGTTACACACTCAAAGAGCTTTGCTCTGGATTTGGGAATTACAGTTGGATGTTAGAGTGGGATGTGTTCCTCTTTAGGGCCCCCAGGACAACTGGGCCATCTGCCTTAAACACAAAGAGAGAGGGCCAGCTCTTGTATTTCCATCTCCACCCCCTGGGCTGCCCAGTAACCTTTGCAGGAGTTGGCCTGACAGGTCAGGATGCCCTTTAGAGGAAACCAGGCCTTTCACAGGATGTAGCAGGGCACCTCAAGTGTTCTCCAACAGACTTTCGAAGTTGGCCACGTTCCCTGCCATATTAGAATCTCTTTCCTGGGCTTAGATGAATCCCCAGTGCTGGAAAACAATCAGTGGGCTAGGAATCAAGAGATCTGGTTCTTGTCCAGACTGCCACTGGCCGGCTCTGGGACACGTCTTTTTCTTATCTGAGTCTGGTTTCCTTACCTGGGATATTATAAGCGTTATGATTTGTAAGGTCAGCAATATGTGAATTGCTCTAGTGAGTGCCAATGTGTTTTCTTAGGTTGAAAGAAAACAAAAAAACGCAACATATTTTCTAGCAATTGAGAGTTTTAAGAACTTGCAATCTTACAAAATATTTTTATTATAAAAGTTAAAATATTCGGTAATCTCGTAGAAAGGTCAGGGCCATTTTGTTGTTGTCTAGAATTAAACCTGTGATCTCCGTTTTCTGAATTTGACAGACATTTTTCTTAGTTCCAATTCCATGCAAGACACCAGTGCTGAGCCTAAGGATGTGGGACTTCAGAGGCGAGTAAATCCTGGTCCCCTGCTCCCAGGAACGCATAGGCAACCTATGTGGAGACCGTGGGCTTCAATTCCTGGCTAGCCTTTGGCCTTTAGTGCCTCAACTGCTCCAGGCTGGTAGATATCATTGCCATGGCTTTATTGCTCCCATGAGTGAAAATTGCACCCTTCAACCTGCATGAGCATTGGAGCAGTAATTTCGTTGTGGCCATTATTACCAGACCTCCTGATTTATCAAGGAAAAGCCAGAAATCAAGACTCTGGGTAAACTGCCAAAGGGCTATATTTAAGGACAGAAAGACAGGGCACTGAAGGAGGTACATTAAATAAGAAAGGCCAAGGAAAGGTCTCTTGCTTCCCTTAAACTTGAGACAAAGACTGCTGATGAATATGCCATTAGCATGCTTGGTTCCTACTTCAAGAAGGAAAAAAGGAAATATGTAAATATTTGACAATCATACAATCTACAAAAGTAGAGAATGTAAATGTAATGTATAATGTAAAGAAAATACCACCAAAAAAGGAAGGAGAAAGAAAAATTTCTGCTACCATATGAAAAACAAATCTTGCACCATCAAGTAAGGTACCTGAATTAGAATGAACAAATGTGGCCAACGGTGGAGACAAAACTCATTTCCTTCTCATCCTTGGGGCTGCCCTAGGATAGGGGTGTGTGTGTGTGTGTGTGTGTGTGTGTGTGTGTGTGTGTGTGTGAAGCTCCTACCCTAGATGAGTGACCTGGACTAGAGAAAAGGGAATGGCTGGGACAGGGGCAAACAGCAATATGTGTCTCTTCTAGAGGTGATTAGCAAATGGAATCTACTCACATCCAGCAGATTGTGGCTATGCAGAAACTTTAAAAATGTTGTAAACCAATTTAATAAGAGCTTTCAAGAAGACAGTGTGCCCCAAACAATACATGTCTTCGTCACTAATATGCAACTTCTTTTCTACAGCCTCTTTTACAACTTTCTGTATTCGGTTGATGCAAAAGTAATTGTGGTTTAAAAGGTTAAAAAAAAATTGCAAAAACAGCTATTACTTTTGTACCAACCTAATATTACATTCATGCCCAGAAGCAGCAATGCAGTTCAATTTTTTTTCCCAGTGAAGGAACTCCAGATAGAAATCAGAGCTGGCAGAACTTCTTGCACCTCCACCCCCAACCCCGCTTCTGGCTTCCTGCACAAACTGCACAATCAACTTAATGTGCTATGTTCACCTGAATCTTTCAAAATATACCTGCATCCAGCCAGGCAATGGATTTGCACAGGCAATTCTGTTTCATTTGCTTTCAAATGTTTTCCTCTCAGTACCCACTCAGAAAACATTTAAACTGACTGGGAACTAGGGTTGAGTTGGGCCTATGCTAGCATCCCCTCAATTCTGAATCTGCCCTAAATATCCATGGTAAAAAGAAAAACATTTGATAATAAATTATTCAAATGTGCATTCATTCTTTAAACATTTTAAGGATGTTTACATTGAAATCAGATGCCTCCTCCACAGACAGCCCCCATTTCTGTTGATTTTACACCTCTACTGCTCACTTCAGTTTTCTCAGTAGGGTCTTTGTTTCACTCACAAGTAGAAAGAATGTTTCTTTTGTTTGCTTTTCTTTGCCATCAGTGCGGCCAGCCTCTGGAGGGAACTACCGCCATGCTGTGATTTGGCTCCCATCCCTTTCCTTTCACTCCTGGAAGTCACATGCACACATGATGGTAAATCGTTTGTGATGCACCATGTGCTTTGGGCTTTTCCTGGAGCCCATTTCCTCTGTGTGGTTGGCCTTTTACAGCAGTTTGAGCAACAGTTAGCATAAAGCTCCCAAATAAAGAAGTTGAGTCAGTTCAGGAACCATCTCCTAAGAGCAAGACGAAGCTAGGATTTCTAGGGAATTTCTGGCCCTTCAAAAATGTCATCTGAACCCGAAGCTTTTATTTCTAGTCTGAGCTGAATCCATAGCCAAGCAAAGACCTGGAAGACTTGTTTGTTCAAATGCTGGCTGCTATTGCACTGAGGGAAGCATGGGGAGAGTAGCTATTCCCCCAGGGTGCCCGGTTGTTTAACGATTGGTTGGCAGTTGAATGTGTAGCAAGAACCAGAAAGGAAAAACACAGAAGAAAAAGTAAATGCTAAAAAGATAATTAAGCAAACTTTTCCACTCATGCTCTTATTTGGCCTGGTTCATCCATCCATTTATTAAAAAAAACATTTATTTAGCATCTATTGCAAATCACCAGGCTGTATGCTAGGGACCATGAGGCAGCAGTGCAGAGTGCATGGTGAGGGTGACAGAGAGTCCAGAAAATTATAATGTGGCCGATAACATGGAAGGAAACACGTAAGATAATGGGAGGCCAGAGAAAGGCATTCAGTGTAGAGTAGGTGGAATAAAGGTGGAGTGAGAGAAGACGGCTGGAAGGAAGTCAGGCCCGAAATGACCATGAGGAAGAGTTCACCAGACCAGGGCGTCTCAGTCTTTCCTGTATAGGAGTCATCCGGGGACTCTGGTTGTACTGAAGATTCAGATTCCGGAGGTCTGGGCTGGAGCCCGAGAGTCTGGATTCTGCAAGCGCTCCCTTCCCCATCACCCTGATGGAAAATAGCACCCGACCCCCACCTACACCCCTTCCCCTGCTTTACTTTTCTGTAAAGCCCTCATGACTACCTGACGTTAAATAGTCACTACTTTGTATATTATACTTTAGGAGATCCTCACTAGAACAAAGGACGGGACTTGTCTATGGCCACAAAACTTAATGGTAGGATGCGGAGTAGATCCCAGATTTGTCTCTTTTTTTCCTGGAGTCATCTATTTTAGTTTTTATGTATTTAAAATTTTTGATTTAGTTTTGAGTAGGTAATATATATTCACATGGCTAAAATTCAAAAGGCACAAAAGATTACATACCCAAAAATGTCTTCCACCACTGCTTACCCCTCACCCCTCCACCCTTCTGATGCTCCCCATAGACAAATCTGTTGCCAGTTGCTGACATATCTCTCCAGAGATAGTGCAAGTAATACCAGCAAATACATGCATGCGTTCTCCACTCTCTTCTTTAACCAACAGGCTCACATACTGTTCTTCATTGACTTTTTATTTCGAATATATCTTGATGATTGTTCCTTATTAGTATATGAAGAGCTTTCTCATTCTCTCTTGTAGCCAAGTAGTATTCTGTGGTAGGATATGCAACAGCTTATTTAACTCTACTCAGGGAAATTGATTTGCAGTGAATAACATGGTACACATGTCATTTTGTACATGGGTGATCTGTAGGCTAAAACTCACGCAAGTGGCATTACTGGGTCAAAGTCAGTATGCATTTGTAATTTTAATAGACATTGCCAAATGTGTCTCCATAAAGGTTGTTCCAGCAGTAGCTGATTTTCCGACAACTCATTAACATTGTGTGAACAAACTGGGTAGACTTGGCCTGCCCGATGCGTACAAAACAGTGTACGTTTAATTTGCTTTCTCTTAGTATTAGTGAGTTGAAGCACCTTTTCGTATGTTTCAAAGCTATTTGTATTTTCTGTTCTATGAGCTGTCTATTCATTTCCTTTGCTCATTTTTTAACAGGATGGTTAGTCTTAGGTTTCACTGATTCATAGAAATGTATATTAAGAGAAGTAACCATTTCACTAAATATATTGAGATTGAACATCTTTTCATATGTTTAAGAGTCATTCCACTTTCTCTACTAAACTGTCCATTTATATAATTTCGCTTTTTTTTTCTTTTGGATTATTCATCTTTTTCTTCTTGAATTATAGACTCAGTTATGAGTTAGAAACCCAGGTTTTGGACCCTGTTCCAACCTCTTACACTTGGCCGTGCTGTCTCCTCTAATGACATTGTACTTTTCTGCATTTCATACAAGAACATTTTATAAGTGGACATGTAAAAACCAACTTCCTAAACATGACAAACTCAGAAAATATAGTCTCAAAGCTGTGATTTTTTTTAAAAAGGGGCAAGATAATGTGAATCATTCAATCTCTGGCAAATACATCACAATATACGAACTTTTAGAACAGAAAAATGATCAAACCTGTATTACATTTTGCAAATAATTTACAAACAGAGGCCAGAGTCTAAGACATCGATCATAGTTGGTAGAGAAAAACAAAAACAAAAACAACAATGATGAATGGCAGTCTTCAGACCCAGTTTCAATGTAACCTCTTCTATGTAGCATGTCTTGGTGTTCCTGGGTGGATGTTTCTCTTGCCTCTGAATTCCCTGAGAACTTGTACCTCTCTTAGCAGAATTATCAATGTTTGCCTTTGTTTTAGCTAGTTTCCTACAAGCTTATTCCCAGGAGGACCTCTAATTTCCTGTACGGATCACAGATTTTTCCTGAAGGAAGCCTTGAAGATCCCAAGCCACTATTTTCTTTTTTCAGGTCCGGTTTATTGTGGTACAATTGACATACAGTCAGATTCACCATTTTCAAGTGTACAGTTCAGTGAATGCTGACAAATGTATACAGGTGTGTGATCACCTCCCAAAGTAAGATACTGAACATTTCCATTACCACACAGTGTTCCCTTGGACCCTTTTGTCATCAGTCCCCTCTCCATCCTTAGTTCTATCAGCCACTGATCTGATTCCTTCCTTCCTTCCTTCCTTCCTTCCTTCCTTCCTTCCTTCCTTCCTTCCTTCCTTCCTTCCTTCCTTCCTTTCTTTCTATGCAAGAGTTTATTTGAGCCAAACTGACGACAATTGCTGAGAAGCAAAAATATCAACGGATTGAGAAAATGCTCCCTACTGATCTGATTTCTGTCTCTGTATTATAGTTTTGCCTTTTCCAGCCTGTCATATAAGAGGAATCATATACTGTACGGCTTGTGTCTGGCTATTTTGACTCTAAGCCACGGTACTTTGCAATTAAAAACAGGGGAAACAATTTGCTCATGGCTTTGTGGAATTTAGGCCTAAGGAGGCTTGCTACCAAAGTCATGCCTGTGGTTAATTAGATAATGGTCACACAGAAGACGTGAAGAGGAAGTGGGGGAGAGACAGAATAGAAATTGAGACAGAGGCAGAAGAAAAGCTTAATCTTTATTATAGTATTCTTGACTGGATTGACATCCTTACTGCGTATGGAGCACTTCCAATGTGCCCAGCATTTTATGTAATCCGCACGACAGACGTACAAATTGTTATTATTTCCATTCTGCAGATGAGGACGCTGAGGCTCACATTGTTCAAGTGGTTTGTCCCCAGATACAACCCTCGTGAGTGGAGAACGGGGATTGAACTGAGCTCTCATTTGAAAATGAATGAAGTTTAATATTCACTAAAGACCACTCCAGTGGCAATATTCAGTTACTCATTACATACTATATTCTATATCTAGACCACAAGGAATAAAAGTCAGCATCAAGTAAAATGAACTTAATGTGAACACCTAGAAACAATTTGAATAAATATTTAATGTCTTCGATTTGAATACAAAATAGGCTATCCATAAAATAGTACTGGAATAAAAGGAAAATCTAATTTTATGGTATTTTAAGTTGCTGGCAAATCAACAAGGTACATTGCAAATTTCTTCCCAAATAAGGTTATTGCTTGTCCAAAAACACAACAGACTCTGTGCTTTATCATTGCAACCCAAGCTCATGTAACTCACTGTGAACCAGAAAAAACCCCACAAAATCTTTATAAAGGAGCAAAATGTACTTATGCATACTTTTGTCACTTGCCTTGAGCTGACAGAATGGGATTATTTTAGAAAGGGAAATAGGAAGACAGCATAGAGGACGTGACCTTTTTTCTTGGAAGACATGGTTTTCCTACCAGCGATTCACCTGCATTCTATTTATTCTCACTCTACAGGAAAATGGGGCTAGAAGGAGGAAAGGCACAGGGATGCTGAGAGCTGAAACCAGAATAAACATTAGGATTCTAGGGTGAAGAAGTTTGAATGCCAGGGGAGAGCTCAAAGGTGTAACAACGTGCATCCCTAGCTGAGAGAGAACGGGGGCAATGAGAGCGTTGTCCAGGGAGTCAACAAGAGTAGGGAGGGCCCCTTTGAGGACATATTTGAGCCAAGAAGGACTCCTTGAGAATCAGGAACAAAGAGCAGGGCTAGCACATCCGGGGCTGTGGTGTGGCATGGAAAACAGAGGCTGATATAAACTCAGAAAGCAGAGGCACCACAGCACCCAAAATCCGGAAAGCTCAATTCCTCCCACCCACCATCCAGATGTCCAGTTAATTGCCAGGCCCTAATAATTCTCCCCACCTACTCAAATCTGCCCCTTCCTCTCTATCGCTCCAACATTAGACCAGTAAGCTGAGACCACAGGCTCCACTCCCAGACTAATTGCATGTAAAACCCTGCTCTGCCACCTACTGGCTTTGTAACTCTGGATAAATTGCTTGTCTTCCCCATGCCTCGGTTTTCTCATCTGATACATGGGAATGATAATACTACCTTATGGAATTGTTGGGAGTGCTAAATGAACTAACATTGGTGAAGCCGTCACACAGTGCCTGGCACAGAGTAAGAACTCAATGTTAGTTGCCGTATTAGTTTCCTAGGGCTGAATTAACAAATTACTCTAAACTGGGGGGCTTAAAATAATTTCTTAATACAAGAAATGTATTCTTTCACAGTTATGGAGGTCAGAAATCTGAAATCAAGGTATCAGCAGGGTTAATGTCTTCTAGAGGCTCTGAGGGAGAATCTGTGTCATTATGCCTCCTCCTTACATTCTGGTGGCTGCCGGAATCCTTGGCGTTCCTTGGCTTGTGGCTATATAACTCCAATCTCTGTGTCTGTCTTTATATGGCCTTACCCTCTGGGTCTATGTGTCTCAAATGTCCGTCTTCTTTCTCTTATGAAGACACCAGTCATTGGGTTTAGGGCCCAACCTAAATCCAGGATGATCTCATTGCAAGATCCTGAATTTAATTACATCTGCAAACACCCTGTTTCCAAATAAGGTCATATTAACAGGTACCGAGGGTTAGGACTTGGCCGTATCTTTTGGGGACTATTTAACCCACTACAGTTGTCATAATTAATATTTTGCATTTCAGGAGCGTCTCATCTCTTTTTCAGACTGTGAAAATGGTCTCCCTGCCAACTGTCTTCCATCCTCAGTAAGTAGCCCAGAGATCTTTCCAAAGTAAGTTTTTTGCTGACTCCCTTCAGTGGCTCCCCATCGCCGGCAGGAGAATGTATGACACGCTGAGCAAGGCGGTGAGCTGGTGCCTGCCTGATCCCAGCAGTGCCGTCTCCACATCCCTCCATCTTGCACATCCCTCTCTAAAACAGGATGGCCCCAACACACCGCACTCTTTCATGCCTCCTGGCCTTTGCACAGACTGATCCCTCTTCCTATGTACCATTCCCCTCCCTACCGAGGGCCTATGCATTCTTTGAAATTCAGTTCTTATTATCTCTTGTGAGAAGCCTTCCTGGACCCTCCTCTGGCAGTGCCCCAGACCCCAGGAATTGGCTTCCTCCTCTTTACCCCCAATGCATCTTGAACTTATCCCTGTCATGAAACTTTATTCATTGCTCTGTAAAGGTCTGATTGTGTTTCTGTTGCTCCTTAAGGGTTGTGCCTTACTCAACTCTATATCCCAATGCTGGTGCAGTAAAGGAAGGTGTTGAATAATGGATGGATGGATGGATGGATGGATGGATGGATGGATGGATGGATGGACAAGTGGATGAGTGACTGGGTGGATGGGTGGACAGTGAATGGATGAATAGATGGATAAATGAATGAGTGGATGGATGGATGGATGGATGGATGAATAATAACTAGGATAAGGAAAGCTCTGAGTCCAGGACCATGTGGACCCACAAGGTGAAACCAGGACTAAAGTTGGGACCATCTGTGGTTAGAAGATCTGACCAGTTATTAGAAGAGGGAATGTACTACTCAGGACTTACATCTGTATAGTGTAAATTATGAAAAGCTATGTATATAAACAGTCCCGTACATGATGCCCAAAATAACTGCTGAGCAAACTCATTAACTGCTGAGCAAATTCTTCTCAATTTCCAAAGTCCTAAATTAAAGAAGTCCCTTCAGAAATAGATAAAACATGGTTCTGACAGGTTACACTTTAGTATGAAAAAGATTCACCTGGTGCATAAGTTTAAAACATGAAACTCTAGGCCTCACCCCCAAAGATTCTGATAAAATCAGCCCGGGGCAAGCTCAGTGATTTGTGAGAAGTTAAAAGTACAAATTCCATCTCTGCCACATCTGCTCTGTGTGACCTTAGATAGTTTCTCAAGTCTTCATCTCTGCAGTGAAGAAAATAATGGTACCTCTTCCTGGGACAGTGGCAAGTTAAGATAGTGATAAGAAGAGTTTGATATGGTATATGGGTGCTCAGTAAGGTTACCTGCAATCATCGCTATCATCGTCATCGTCGTCCTCACTGAAATTCTAGATCAGTGATTCTTAATACCAGCCTTAATACTGGCTGCATAATAAAATCACCGGGGAAATCTGAAAACGGATCCTGATATAGGTGGTCTGGAGTGGGTCTCGGGGAGGGGTATTATTTTAAAACATCCCAGGTTTAATGTACAATCACTGTTGAGACCCAGCAGGCCATAGATCAGTGCTTCAAAAACTTGCACGGGCACACGAATCCCCGGAGACTCTTGTAAAAATGCAGATTTTCATTTCAGAAGGTTTCAGGTGAGCATCGCAATTAAGCCATGATGCCAGTGCTGCTGTCCACAGATCAGAGGATGAGCAGCAGGGCTTTGGGGTAAAAACCCCTGAGAACAAGCAGACACAACCCACTGCTTGGGCAGGGCTTTGGTGTCAACACAGGGACCAGCTGTGATGGAGGTCCTGTGGTTCCTGGTTACACCCAGCCCTGTCAGGTGCCGGGTGCTCCACTCTGCCTGGAAGCTCCCCCAACCCCTCGCTGACACAGCCAAACCCTGGGAGGAGATGCAGGCACGCTCTCTCCAACTTCTCTGATAAGATCTGTCAAGTGAACATTCATTACTGTCCCCAGAGTCCTTTCAGAAGGCATTTAAGGAAATCCCACACGCTTAGCACTTAGCTCTTCAGGTTGTGGAGCTCAGGGTCATCGTTTTGCCCATAAAAGGGTCATTTGTGTTTGTCTAAGCTGCTGAGTCCATGACCCTGTCAAGTGGGAATGGTATTGTGTCCTCTGTGTTTGGCACAAATGATTTGAGTGTTTTTCAAACACCGTTAAATGCCCAAGTCCCTGGCCCTCCATTTGAACTCAGAGGCCTATAGTCAAACTGAGCAAGTGAGAGGGTGGAAGACTAAAGTCAGAGTCACCTAACAGACATAGAATATTAATTCTCCAAGCCTGCATTTGCATCTTCTTGCAAACTCATTGTTTGGTTTCCTCTAAGCCGCTCTCTGCAAGGTTTCAGCTGTTAGCAGACACCCTCGCTGCCTGGGTGTGGGACATGGGATTTAGAGCATCATGAAATCACCCAGAAGGCGAAGGTGAGAGCATCTTCACTTATCTCTATGTGTTTAATATCACATCCTCCTTGCACTGTGCGCGGATTAGGCCCAAATAGTCATTTAAACCCCTGAATGCAAAGATTCTTACTTTTTACATGGCAAACCTGTCCTTTAGGTTTTCATTTCATATTTTGTGATTCCTAAAATCTAGAGTTAACACTACATTTTTTTTAGAAGGCATGCATTCTCTATCATCCTCATCCCCAGAATGATACAAGCCAACACAGACCTTCTCATGTATCCCACAAAAAGATGTTATTAGCCTCTGTTTACCTAGGATGAAATTGAGCCATGGGGAAGTTACGCACCGTGCCCCGGTTCCCCCGCCTAAGAAATACGGAGCTGGTATTTGAACCCAGGGCATCCTGGCACCAATGCTCTTTACCACTGCCCTGTACTCCTTCTGTAGGAATGCTGCTGCTCAGTGCATATGAGATTGCCTATACCTGCCAGGCCTGTGCTTAGGGCTCCACGTGGATTACGTCCTTTTGCCCTCAAAACACCCATATGGGTGAGGCACTCCCAATTTCATTTTCTGATTGCGGGAGCCGATCTTAGAGTAGTGGTGTCATTTTCCCAAGTTTACATTCCACCTTGTAAGCACTCGAGCTGGGGTTTGAACCCAAGGCGTTTGTGCCCTCTGCTTACCCTCTCCTTAGCTGACTTTGGATTCTTGGCCCCTGCCATTCCTCGCCTCCAACCCAGAGAGATTTCCTGGATGTGTCCATCTGTTGGTTCCATCAGGGCCCACCTACGCCCAGTCTGCCAAAGTCCCTTTTGCCACATACGGTAACATTCACAGTTTCCAGGGATAAAGATGCGGTCATCTTTGGAGGCCACTGTGCTGTCTGCCACTAACACACCATTCCATCCTTATCTCACATGACCCCTGCCTGATCTTCCATCTGGTCTCCTGCTCACGTCTTCCTCCCATCTTCATTGCTGGCAGCCAGAGTGATCTTTCAAAATGTAAATACATCCCTTCACAACTTGTCTGAACCCTCCCATGGCCATGGTCTGACCAGCCACTCTGGCCTCCTTTGCCACTACTTGTCCTCTCTCTCCCTCTGCCCCTGCCACACTGGTCTCCTCACGAAGCCTCCGATGTGCTAAGCACAGTCATGTCACAGAGGCTTTTCATTTACTCTTCCCTCAGACCAGGATGCTCTTCCCTCGATATTTGCATGGCTCTGTGGCTTGCTCAGGTCTTTCTGATGGACTGTCTCTTCTTCAGCCCCATAGCACTATCTTTCCTCGCTGTGGTTGGTTTCCTTCAGAACATTTCTGAAGTTATGTTGTAGGTTTCCCTACTTTTAATATCTTTCTCCCTTCCCTGGAATGTAAGTGCAAAAAGGCAGCTTCTTTGTCTTGTTCTCTGCTGATTTTCAGCACCTGTGACAATGCTTCGTGTGAAGTGTATGCCTAACACATGGACCTGGAAGGAAGGGAGGAAGGAAGGGAGAAAGGAAGGGAAGAAGGAAGGGAGGGAGGAACAGGAAGAAAGGAAGTGAGGGAAGGAAGGAATGAAAGAAAGAAAGGAATGATGGAAGAAGTTGACTTAGTTGACTGCCGTTTTTTGGTTGTTATCTGAGGCCTTATCATTTAGGATGATACTGCAAGTATCTCAAAAGGAAAGGAATCACTTTTACCCTTTCAAATGCAGGTTATTTATAATACAGCTAAATCTGTCTAACATTTAAATAGCCCCACACAGGAACACACTCCCAATAGCACAAGATTGTTACCTGATATTATTAATCTGCCACCTAGAGGCTGTGTGACGAGAAGCTCTCTGTATCTCAATGACCCCATCTGTAAAATGGGTATAATAATAATAGTGCTGCCTTCTAAAGCATTATGAGAGTTACATTAGTTAATGTTTACAAAACACTTAGATGGGATCCAAGGACAGAGTAAGCATTATGTAAGAGTTTATAAAATTAAAAAAAACCCTAAACTTGTACACTTAAATTCAAACTATTCTCTCCAATATTCAATTCAACCTTTATTTGTTTAGAAAAGTGTTTGGAAACTTTCACATTTATACTTTAAATCAGTTTGTTTCTGCTTTATTATAACTTGGGAGGAAGGAAGGAAGGGAAGAAGCAAGTCAGGGAAGGAGGGAGGGAATAAAAGAAAGAAATGATGGAAGAAGTTGGCTTAGTTGACTGCCCTTTTTACATTCCTATTACAGCAAAATGGCCGAAGTGTACCTTTGCCCATTTTTCACCCCACCAATGGTCATATTTTTACCAAATAAGTGTTTTCACTATGGACTAGGACTGTTACCATGTTTTTTAAATAGTAGGATTATCAAATTTAGGATGTCTCGTGCTCAGAGGGCAAGTGTGAAATCTCAAGGCTGCTCTGGAGTCCATCCTAAAAGACAGTATCATGTGCCTGGCTCTCCAGGGTACTGCCATTTGAAACCTGACATTCAGTTGTTGCTTGCCTCGTTAGGTCACCACCTTGGGAAGGCTGCTTCCCTCTTACTAAGGAAAAGCCTGCTCCATTTGTTTTGGCTCCAACCAACCTAACAGTATCTTTAATTCAGTGATGGACTGTTTTCCTTGGAAACTGGGGAGTCCAGTGGTTTTGGATCAAGCTTAAATTCTTGCTGGAGGTTCCAAACTGGAAGTCAAATGACTTCGCCCACTAGTAGTGGGGTGGGGAAGACGGGGTGGTGGGGGGGGGCGCAGGCTTTTGGAAAGTATATTTTGAATGTTGGCGTCTATTCACCATGGTGCCCGATGAGGTGGACAAACCATTTCATTATCCTGTTCAAAGGCAGGGTCCTTGTATCTGGTTTTGTTTGTTTTCATTGTTTCCATCTAGAATAGAAAACATTTTAAAGTTAATCCTTGGAGGTAATAATGGATTGGAAGGATACTTACTGTATACAGACACAAGACAGATCCCTTATGGGGGAGACTGAGTGACGATCACTCTAGAAGGACTAAAGGCTGGATGGGCATGAGGTCAGAGGAAGCTTTGGGGCAGGAGAAAGACAGTAGAGGTAGCTCGTACCCAGGTAGGGGTCCATTGGCACCTGTGCTTTTTCTTGGTCATCAGCTGTGAGCAGGAAGTAAGGAAGGGCTGCTCTCATTGAGAGCATGGACATCTTGGGCCATTGTGTAGGTCAGGGGGACGACGGGACTGAGTAGGACTTACCCAGACTTCTGGTGATTTGCACTAATAATCAGGGTGAGCATCCTGGCTCGTGGAGATAAATCTACTCTCTCTTGTCTCTCAATTCCTCTGATATTCCAGTTCTAGAGCAGAGATTTTTTTTTTTTTTCCAACCAGAGGTCCATGGATCTTCTAAGAGTGTCCGTGGAAGAATTCAAGGGGTTTCCAAAAGCTCAGAAATTGTTTACAAAATGTTGTATACATGTGCATTACCCTGAGAAACAGTCCACAGTTCATATCAGATGTTCAAAAGGATTCTGTCATCTGCCCTCCTGCAAAGCTTAGAACCACAGGTCTAGATGATATCATAAAACCCACCTTAGAGCACTTCATATTTTTGTCTCCTTTAGTCTCTCAGGACATGTGCAGAATTTGGCAAAGCCGAAATGTTACAAAAAGGTGTAAGATCAAAAGACCTTGGATTGCAAACTCCAGAGGTCAGAAGCGAGAGTCCAGAGCGGTCATGAGTAAGACCTGGTCTAGTGTGCAGTCCCTGCTGGGCACAGCTGGTGTCTTCATCAGCTTGGGCTGCCTTAACAAGTGACCCCCGAGGGGTGGCTGACACAACAAACACTTCCTTCTCCTCGTTCTGGGGTCTGGGAGGTCTGATCAGGGTGCCAACAGATTTGGTTCCTAGTGAGGGCTTTCCTCCTGGTTTGTAGACAACTATCTTCTCACTGTGTCCTCACAGGGTGGAGACAGAGAGAAAAGTAAGCTCTCTACTGTCTCTTCCTATAAAGGTACTAATTCCGTCAGGAGGGCTCCATGCTCATGACCAAATCACCTCCCAAAGGCCCCACTTTCATCACACTGGGGGTTAGGGTTTGAACATATGAATTTGGGGTGGGGGTTGGGGGGTACACAGACATGCCGTCCATAGCATCTGGTGCTGGGCTGAATAAATAACTCAGGAGCCTTCATGGAAACATAGGCACATCTATGCAGAAACACATCTAGAGTGATACAGATATCAATGAATAAGCAAGATTATGTTCAGGAGTTTTAGATACATTGTCTCACTGGATCATCACAAGATAACAGCATCACATGAAATGAATGCTGTTATCTTTCCCATTTTATAGATAGAGTGATTTAAGCTCAAAGATGTCAAGTACGTTTCTTAAGATCATTAAGGGGTGAAATTGGGACTTAAGGTCAGGTTTATCCAGTCCATGCTCCCTCCCAACTGTAGTCAACAGCCATCATGGAGTCGTGTGGGACATTGATTTATCTGACAGCAAGTCACACACTGTGTTAGGAACTGGGAAGGCTAACCACTTTTCTTTCCCAAGAAGACTGTCAGGCATACCCTGTGGGAGTGGGATTTCTGCAACTCTGTGGAGTTAACATGAGGAGACTTGGAAAGTTAGAAAAGGGAGGGGGAGGCTGCATTCCAGGCATAGCTCATGGTATGAGAAAGCACCAAATTTGGAGTGGGACAAACAGATGAAGAAGGTGTCAAGTTCTCTGGGGAGGAGTGGAGGGTACTGAAGGCTAAAACAGGGTAGAGCCCTGGCAAGATGCTATGGTGACTTAGCTGAGCCTCAAACAAAGGAGAACCATCCCAGAACGCTGGGAGTCTCCCCTCCCCTGTCTCAACAAAGGCAAGTTCCACATAACGAAGGGGACATAGTCCCAGATGGAAACTGATTTGCCTGTTTTACAGGGAGATCTTCAATTCTAACACAGAACTCTCTGGTCACAGGAAAAGCTATCTCAATCACAAATGACTTGTCCACTTGAAAAAGATGGTGTCCCTAGGACTGGACTTAGGGGTGGGTGAAGGTAAGGAATTAGAGGAGGGAAGACAGTTACTGAGTGGGTAGAAAGAAACCAAGGAGAACAGACGGGAGGTTCCTGGGTCCCTGCACAGGCATCCACCCTCTTACCTCCTGTTGCAGTTTCACAGCACTGACTCCAAGCCAGATCATGGAATGCAATAACCTCCCTCTCCTCCACCTCTACCCGAGAAAGGCTGCCCCAGGAGAGAAAACATACGGAAGGGCATCACAACAGAAGGCAAGCTCAAATTTGAGTCAGACGTGGCCCTGCCAGCTGCAGCACTACTTCTCCCCACCCAGCACAGGGCACAGACCTTGCTTTCACTGGGGAGGCCTGGAGAGCTGCTAAGTGTCCATTTCCTGCAAGGTTGGGCCTGGATGGGAGCTCATGGGTTTTCTGGGAACTGCTTTCTCTAACATATAAGAGCTGAGGCTTGTTTGTACTCACACCCTTCTCAGAAGCAAAGGGTACAGACACTACAATGAAAACGTGCTCCTTTGTTCAAGTCAGTACACGCTTCCATCCTGGGAGCTTCCTGAGGGGACACCTTCCTTGTGCTGGAGCCCCCCCCCCCACTCCAAGCTCCGCCGCTGGGCGACTGTGTTTCTACCCCCACCTTGCGAAGGATGCCTTCCTCTCTAGTGGGATAAATTTAGCTCCGAATGAATGCAGAACGGAGGGCACATTAATGTAAACACAGACCAAATAGCTTTCAAAGATAGATGTGACACACACACACACACACACAACTGCACACACACACACACACAAAACCAGTTTTGCCGTTTCCTTCTCTCGCGCTTCTCTCTGCTTCTTCCATCTCATCCTCGGACCCATGCACCCTGTTCTGCACGTATTTATGCAAATTCAATATGTGGATCAGAATGTGGGGCTGTTCGTCTTCAGAATAATAAAACAGAAATCCCTCGAGTGACTGAGGAACATCAGGAAGTCGGGGAGAATCGTTGGTGGTGTTGCTAACTTTCGTTTATTGGCTTGATTGTCTTAGAAACATGGAAGCCTCTTCTATCCTATGTGTTACCAGAGTCTTTTCTCCTGGTGGGTGAGCCTGGGCTGCTGCAGAATGCTGCACCGTTCTACAAACTCTGCCCCACTGACCTGTGAGCATCTTCCTAAGTCCCTAACTCTGAAACCATCCCTGTTGCTGGAGTCCTTCAGATAGACAGAGCATTCATGGTTCTCAAAGCACTTTCTCACTCATGAGTTCCTTTACTCCTTACAAGAATCTTGTGGGGGAGTTAGCTACACCTACTCCTAGTTTTTCAAATAGAAAACCGCAGCTCAGAGCAGTTCGGTGACTTGTCTGAGGTCACACAGGAAGGGGCAGAGTCAGGATTAGGGCCCAGGATGGAGACTCTGTCTTGTGTTCTTCCCACTCTACCGTGAGCTGCTTTGAGGAAAGGCAATTTGTCCAGGAGGCCCCAGCGGGGAGGATCACATATTGGTAAGAAGCAATTTTTAGGACTGGTTGGCTGTCACCTCTTAGTAGACGGGCTCAGCAGGGCCAGACACAAGTTGGATGCATTTTGCCCGTGTATGGAGGGTGAACGAGGGGTGGGCATGCAGGATTGAGACTCCAGACTCTTCAAAGGACATCAGAAGGGCTCAGCATCCACAGGTGGTAGGAGCTGAAGCTAAACTTCCCATATTTCATTATTCATTCCCCAACCAGGAGTGTGCACAGGATTGAGTTGATAGGCCACTGTCCCTCTACTGCCAACCCCACAGGAAATCTCTCTCATTAGTGATGCTGACTTGCAGAATGCATATGGCATTATCGAATCCTGGCTAACAATGAAACTGTGGATGGCCACGCTGCAAAAAGGGAGTGCAAGCTGACAGGGCACTTCATGGTCATTGTCCCCTAAGCTCCCAGAAGCCAATGGCCTGATGCTGTTTACTGGCAGTAGAGAACCAGACTGGCCTTCCCAGACTTTTCCACTTTGTAGCTAATCTATTTTTTTTTTTAACTCACACCCAAACCTGGAATCAACACCGAGGAGCACCATTAGTATGCAAGCATGTAGCTCTCCTAAAGACTCCCACGTAAGCGTTCCTTTCCAGCTTTTTCTAGGACTTAATCTATCTCCTCTTAAGAATTCCCTGCTCATCCCTTCTTATTAATAATTATTAAAAAGATCCACTCCAAAAGATTCATAGGTGTTTATGAATAATTACAAGGAGAGTCTGGTGAAGAAATTTCTAGACAATAAGTGACACCGGACAGAATCCTCCCTTTTAAAAGATGAAAAGAGAGTAGTAACCACCGATGTGAGGAGTTTTAAGAATACCGAAAGTTCATTTAAAAAAAAAAAAAAAGAGCCTACATAAAAGGGTAGATAAAATCAAGTCACTTGATTTGGTCCATGACTTTTTTCATGAGCAATTATGACCTACTGTGGCCACTCTTAAACATTTATATCTATCATTCTGATTTCTCACAATGGGAGTTATTATCCTCCCATTATAGACATCTTTAGTGAAAACGAGGCTGAAAGAATTCAAGGCAGTAGTGTTGGTGAGTCTGAGGGCTAGATTCTAATTGGTCTTTAGAGCTCATATCTTTTCTTTGTGTCACACCCACCTCCCACTTCCTAATCCCACTTTGCAAAGCTGTTGTCAGTGGTAAGACTATAATGAACCAACATCTGCATATCCTAGCAAGGTAAGTGTAGAATGATGGGCCCCTCACCGTTAGCACTAATTCCTGTATACTTATACTACCTCAGTTCCTTTAGTGATGCACAAAGACAATCCACTGACACTGCCAAAGCCAAGTGATGGGGCGGGGAGGGGGGGCAGAGGGGGGAGAAGCCATCAAACTGAAAACTAACACCATCAGTTTGATAGATTTTTAGATAGATTCCCATTGCTATGTAGAGACCCTAGTCAACATACACCTTATGTAACATCCAGCTTACATAGTTTATTTCCCACACTGGTGCACTGTTCTCTAACTTCTTTCTCTGTCTTCTTGTACCACGGGGACTCGCTATATGGATCAGTCATTTGAATCCCATAGAGAAAATAGTCCATATTTAAATTCCCATCAACGTTCCCAAATTGTTTACAACCACAGGGGCCATAGGGTTCCAAGCACTGTTCCCCTCCTTCTGATTCCGTGCAGCCATCGCCTGTGTTTTGAATGACCACATGTTTTAAAAGATCCTAGGCTAAAGAGAGCTACTACAAAACATGAACACTTTGGAGGACCCTGGCATTCCTTTCAGCATAACTTTGTCAAAGGAAAGCTTCAAGTTACTATAACATTTTACATTCTTCATTGCTGCTCAATAAGACGTTAACTTTTACTCCCTCAATGGGCCTTAGCAAGTTCTCCCTCTCATTTTATTGAGCTGTTTTCCTCTCAGGGGAATAGGTTATGCTCATTTGTGGTTCCCAAAGGACTCACCCTGGTATAGATTTTGGAAATTTTATTAACAAAACATCTATTTTGCAAATCTAGCATTCCGTATTCTCTTTGTATAATGCTTCACAATGCAGCATGTATCAGAAAAACCATTAAACAATGTGGATAGTGCTTAGGCAACACAAGTTAACGTCCCAGCAAGAATCAGTGATTTGTTACATGCATTATGCACCATTGTAATATATCTTTCCAGGTTTTAAATGTGTGGAGGGCAAAAAGTCACCAATATTACCACTAGACTACGAATTCTTTGTAATACCAAGCAAGCCATAGCCTAACGTCTGGTATAGACTAACTACACAGTAAAAACTTATGAAAGAAATGGCATAATTTGGTTTTAAATATCTGTGTATGTAATGGGTTCAGTGATTTTAAAAAGCTGAAATTAGAGCTTTGAGGGGAGAAGTGCTAGGAGAGGAGAAAATGTTTTCCCTTTGCTCTGTGGCTAAGCATCAGCCATTCATTTTATTTCACATGCCTTCCCATGCCTCCTGTTTCACTTAGGATTCTTAGTCACAAGCAACAGAAACTGATTCCAGCTGATAGGAACAGAGAAGGCATGAATTGGAAGTGCATTAAGTAGTTCACAGAATAACTGGGAAGGCGAGAGAAGGAGGCTTGGGCAATGGACAGGACCAAAGGTGAGCTCCCAACCTGAAAACAATTCTCTAATGTTGTACCTTCAAGATCCTTGGCAAGTGCACACGCCCAGGTTGCATGCCATGCCGTATGTGTAGGTTCTGGGGATCTGAGGAAGCCAGTGTCTGGCATTTCCCAGCTTCTAGGAGGGAGGTGGCTCTGACTCTCAGTATGGCTTGTAATATGGGAATTCCCCAAAGATAGGAAGGGATTCACAAATTGGGCAGCCAAAATATACGAAAGAGTCGGCTATACTTCCAGCTGGCTGACACCCCAGGATCCAGTATTCTGAATTTCTTCTTTCCTTTGAGTTTTTGCCATACCTGCTTTGACAATCCTCAATACCGAGTAACCACGACCACTGCATATCATGGACCTCGGCTGGTTCAAAACCACTTAGGAGGTACACACAATTGCTCATGAGTCTTTTTGTCTATTCCTAGTAAACTCAGTTTGTACAATGCTTCCAAACCCATCTATAACCCCCATGTCACCCGGTAGAAATGTAATTCTGTACGTATATTCCGAGAGATGTGTTCCAGGAGATTCTGATACATACTTCTGGTTGGGAAACATATTTTAGAGTTTCCCATTTCCCACGGCTTCTTTACAAACCAATTCTACTTTTCTGAAGTCCTCCCATGCCATCATCAGTCAGTCTTACCCAGTGATCCTCCCATTAGCGGGGAAAACTTGGCCATCTGAGACACACTTACTCAGTATCAACTTCTCTCTCCTTAAACTCAAAATTTCTTCTTGTCTTTACCCACTCTGTCCTCCTGCCCTGCTCCATTATTTCTTCTTTCTAAGGTTAAACTGGCCACCAGTGCTCAGCTGGATGCCCTTCGGTCTAATCTGAGACCTAATACTTAACCTTTCTTTTGACTGTGTCTTTGGCCTCCCTCCTTTGATGCCTAATTCCCATTGTCCCTGAACATTCAAGTCTCACCTGACCTAACCACCCTTCAACTCAACCCTTCTTCCCATAGACCACCTTCCTGTCTCCACCCCCCTGGCTACCCTCACCCACTCATCTTTCACATCCAAAGATTTGAAAGGAGTGGTTTGTACTCATGGATGCTCCTTCCCCACCTTTCACTTCATCCTCAACTCTCCGTAATTGCTTCCGGTTTCATCTTCCACACACACAGTGCTCTTCCAGTGTCACCCATGACTTCCTGCCTGCCCAAGCCAATGGCCTCTTGTTAGTCTGTGTTCTTGACCTCTCAGAAGCATATGATCCTGTGGAAAACCCCTTTCCTCCTGTTGTGGCTTTTGGTACAACCACCCCTCCTGGTTTTTGCTTCTACTTCTCAGGTGATACATTCTCAGCCTCCTTTACTGGGCTTTCTCCTCTTCTTGTTCTATTTTCTCACCTTGGCCATTCTCATTTCTTTAGCTATAACCTCAAAGTAAATGACACCCAGATATGTGTCACCAATCCTGATTCTTCTGTCTTGAAGTTCAGATTTTTCCAACTGGTCACTTTCAAAGGGTATGCAGGCTCTTCTCCCACTCCATCTCCCCTTCCACGACTCAGTTGGTTGGAGCGCATCCTCTCAACCACAAGGTTGCTGGTTCGATTCCTCGAGTCCCGCAAGGGATGGTGGGCTGCGCCCCCTGCAACTAACAATGGCAACTGGACCTGGAGCTGAGCTGCGCCCTCCACAACTAAGACTGAAAGGACAACAATTTGACTTGGAAAAAAGTCCTGGAAGTACACACTGTTCCCCAATAAAGTCCTGTTCCCCTTCCTCAATTAAAAAAAAAATTTGTGGTAAAATACACATAACATAAAATTTACCAGTTAAACCACTTTTAAGTGTACAGTTCAGTGATATGAAGTCCATTCACATTGTTGTGCTCCTCTATTCCTTTTTAATATCTGTATAGTTGGGGGAAGGACCATTTCTTGCTCACTTGTTTATTACTGGGGTCTGCACCACCTCCATTCCACTGGCTGAGCCTGGTGCTGAGAGGTAAGAACAAGGGCTCTGTGGAGTCTGATCTGAGGTTAGATCCCAGCTCTGTGACTCTGGCTGAGTCTCTCAACCTCTCTGGCCTTACTTTCCTCATCTTGTTCTCTACTCTTGTTGGGTATACCGCCATTCTGCTGAAGTAGTAACAGCTTTGTTTATGGGTGAGGAAACACCCCTCTAATGACTCGTACTGTTAAAGCTGGTGCTGGAAATGAAGGGAAAATAAAGGGTTTGAAAACCACGAAGGGTCTTCGCCAGTGATAGAAGTCTGGATATACTGGAGTGGGGTTCGAATTTGGCATTGGCTAGGATTTAAGACACAAACCACTCCACCTAGACCCGTGATGAAAAGGAAGGGAAAACAATCAATCAGTAAAATTGTTTGGTGACTGCTTCAGTATTTGGGCAAAGTAGTGATTGCTCGTCAAGTGACAGGTAAAACCTCCGTGAAAGCTGAAAAGACAATTCGGTGAATTGTAAGAATTTGCCCAGAAAGAGGACATTTGGGGAAAATTGAGGTATATACTTTTTAAAATGCCTTAAGTCCTTCCTTTAGAGAAGCATTAAGGACCTAAAAAGGACACATTGGTGTTTGTTTGTTTGTTTTGGTGTTTATTTCATTTTGTGGGGAGGAAAGTTTGCTTATGAATGTTGAAGATTCTAGCAGGTTCCTCCTCAATGGTAAGAAGTATTTTGTTTTTAGCATTTATTTCCTTTAGGAGGGTCTTACCCATCCCTCCTATCCTGCCCAGTGCCTGCCACAAAAAATGGACTTTCACACTGTCTTCCATTTCAGTAAAGAAGAGGTGAAGTATTTTAGTGACCAGCTCCTACGTTTCCTTTTAGAGACTGTATTGAAGGAAAGACCCTGAATGTCACAGGATGACAGACCAGATTGCCCTTTACAAAGCACCTTTATATACTTTATCTCATTAATTACTGAGGACAACTTTGTGAGGGTAACTATTGTGATCCGCCATTTTTCAGATGAGGAAACTGAGGTTCAGAGTGGTTAAGTGAGTTGCCCAAGGTTTCATAGCTAAGTTGCTGAGCCCATCTTAGCTGAGCACCCAGGCCTACAAACTCTTGGCTGTCTTTCTAAGCCACATTTGACTTCACAGAGGGGTGGCCTGTTTTGAGCTATACCTCCCCTGGCGACCTTGATGTCTGAGAACCGGGCCATCTAAGGCATGTGGGCGAGGCTGCCCTTCCTTATTGGAAATGTTCCCACGTGGAGCCCAAGCATCTGGCATGAGCCAGAAGGCGGCCAGAACATTCGGTGGCCACAGCTGGCACGTAGTAGCACGTGCGCAGGGCTCCCCGCTTTCTGCCAGAGGCCCCTCGGCTGGCATTTGCTCGGCGGAGACGCCACCTCATCTTGCTCGGGCCCCAGAGAGCGCGCCAGCTCTGCGCCCTAGTTGCTCGCCGTGTGCCTGCGCCCCAGGTGCCCACCCGCACGCGCGCTGCCTGTCTGCTCCTTGGAGTGGCTTCCCCCACCCCCGCCACAGCCCCGGCGTCTCCAGCCCGCCACTGAGGGCTGCGGCCGCCGGTCTCGCACACCCCAGGGGCGGAGCGAGGCGCCGAGACGTCAGGGCGGAGAATGAGCACGGGGCGAGCGCGCCCTCCCAGCGGCTGCCCGAGGCCCACGTTCTTGACTGGCGCGGCCGCCGGCGGCTTGGAGATGCAGTTAGCGGCAGCGCTGGGGCGCAGCCAGGCGGCCGGGCGGGCGGGGGCCAGAGGCTGAGCCCAGGGGAGACAGCCGCGCTCACAGCTCTGCCTGCCACCCCAGGAGTAGATCCTGGTCTCCCATTGGTTTTCCCCGGGGTTCTAGCAAAGCCCCCCGGGGTGCCCATCAATTTTTTTGGGTGACTACAGTGTGTGTTTGTTTTTCTTTCTTTTTCCCCTCCCTGTGTGCCCTTCTCCAGGATGGCAGAGGCGGAATTGCACAAGGAAAGGCTGCAAGCCATAGCAGTAAGTCCACTTTCATTTTATTTCTTGCTCTATTGTCTGGGATGGAAAGGCACCCGAGTGTTTCGGGCCATCCACATTCCAGCACAGTAGCCGCGGGGCATGTGTTTGGGGGATAAAAGTCTGTCAAGACTCAGCTGTGCTGCTTTTTCTTTTATACGTCTGTAGATAGAAACCCCCAGGGCGCGCTTTGGGTTGGATTTGAATGTGGAAAATTGGCTTAGAAATAAGATGCTTGCTACTGGGCTTTGGGGAAAGACTAAACAGACATATGGGGGCGATTCCTGGAATATTATCACCCAGTGCTAAGTGATACTTCTGACTTCATACTCTGGAAAACGGAGAGATCGGTGACCAGAACGGTGGCTGCCATCCTCTCTGCGGGAGCCGTTTCTCTGCTAAGTGGAAAACCAGCAGTCAGCTCCACTGCCAGCCACGCGGTAGAACCTCCTCCCTGAAACCAACCGGGAGTGTAATTTTCCCCCGTTCTGTTTGATATTGACAAGGGCACCGGTACAAGCCATCACCCGGGAGGGGCCTGGGGACTTCTTATAGCAACTGGGTCCTGGGAATAATATTCCAAGAGAGCCTCTTTCTTATGGGTGTGGATAATCTGACAAGCTATTTTCAGCATACAAAGGAGCAACCAGTTTTGGCAAAGTTTATATGCACTTTCAGGAAAGTGTACCCATGTGCATCTTGGTAAAGGAGAGAACTCTGAGACCGCCTAGACTTGAGCACTCTTACCACAGTGTTGCCAGTGATCCACAGATGTGGTATTTTTACTGCAGTCACCACAGCTGGATTATATATTTCCTTTGCAGATGAGGGAATGATTACTGCTGCTATATGAAATAATAATTAAAACAGAAGGTCTGTTAACATACTGGCATACAAGAACCTCCAGACATTTTTCTACTTAAGTACCTTTTTTTTTTTTTTTTTCTTTTTTTCCGTCCAGGACTTCCCTGGAAACACATATAAATTTGTTAGAGAAATAAATAGTGTGTAATGTTTTGGAAGCAAAGCACATGAGTTTTGAAAATCCTTTGGACAGATTTTTTTCATTGGGAAAAATGCATACAGACCATTTTTTTAAAAAGAAGTATTTGATGTGGTCTTTGTGGCTCTGAGATCCTCTTTGTCAAACTCTTCAAATCTTAAATGTCTTGGAGACTTTACCACTGAAATTAGAAAGAGAGAGGCAATGTTGAAATACTATGGTTTGCCTATCAAACAATCTTTGAGTTCTGGTCGTCAAAACTCAGGAAGACTTTTTCTTTTCTGTCCCTTTCCCTCTGTGTATGTGTATTTTGATGGTTAATGAAGTTGTTTTGATTTCTAAAGGTAGTGGCCAGGCGGTGTGGCCAGTGTGTCCTGAACTTGATAAGAATGGAGGCATTCAGTTATTGGTGCCATGTAGCTGGTGGGTGTTTTATGTAAACTGAATAGTAGGCTGCTTTAACCGTCCATGAAGTGGCTGCTCCAGGGAACGCTCCGTTGCTCCCATAGGCTTCTGCTGATGGTTTCCAACAGTTGTCACATTTTCTGCCTTTGCATGACCAGCTTTACTGGATGCCAGAGGAACAGCTGAACTCCATGAAAGGACTTACTTTCTGAATGGGGAGCCAGCAGCAGCTCACACTGGGGCTACCCCCTCTGTAACTGGGGCTGGATAATCCCAAGAGGGGCTAAGTGGATTTTCAAGAATGATGTAGCCAGTCTTTTGGAGTTCTCTTGAGTGTATGAGAAGAATAAACACAAATACTTGTGTTTGTTCAGTTATGGAATTGAGTTTGTCCTGTGTACCTGGGAAGGTGCTGGTGATTCTCATGAACATTTCAGCCTCAATGAATACATGTTATCAGTGCAGGTTTTCTAAAAGGGAAATCAGTGTGTGTGTGTGTATCAAACCAGGCGGGTGGGGGGTGAGGAGAGGGAGAAGAGAGAGAGAGATAGAAAGAGAGAGAGAGAGAGAATATTAAGAGATGAGGAGGGGTGGGGGGCTTGTGACCACCTCAGTTCTATGCCCTGATTTTGCCTAGCGCTCACTCTAAATTCTGCAAATGCTGCCTCTCTCTGCCACCTTCCTAGAGTTTTCAGGGGTCTCTGAGAAGCTTACAAGCCTGACCTCAGAGCCTAGTATTCCTGAAGTCTCTCTAGAGGTGTGAGGGAGGAAGAAAACGAGTGCTCACCCTTTTACCAACTTGGGCTCCTTTCCAAGAGGCAGAAGAGATAGACTGGGATTCCAGTCAGTCTATAGTCTGGGTCTCAGTTCCTTCATCTCTAAAATGGGCTCATGAATTCTACCCCATGGACTGGTTGTGAGATTTAGATATGATGCAGGTGAGGTCCCTGGCAAACAGTTACCACTGGATGGTGTTGAGGCAGAGCCCCCAATTCCTGTCTACACTGCTGCCTTGCCCTGTGGGGGTTAGAGGCAACATGTCTGGAGTGCAAAGAGTCTCAATGGCCTTTTTTATCCTTTCTTTTAATTCTGACTGAAGGCCAGGGCTCTGCCCAGCATCAGTTCCTCTAGCTGTTTCAGACACAGGCACCGAGATGTCACTTGAGGATTCATCCATCCATTCGTTCAGCACATATTTACAGAATGCTTCCTCTGGGAAGGTACTGGCAACACCACAGAGTCAGTGTCCCCAACTTTCAGCCACCAGAGGGAAGATTTTACCCTTTGCACATTTAAGTTCTGAAAAGTCTCGTGACCCAGGATACTTGTCACATGATGATCTGTGGGATTTTTCTTCTGAAGGGAATGGAATACTCAGAAACGATGGCACTTGAATTGAATCTTCCAGTTGAATTCAGAGACCAATCAGTGAGCAAAGATGAATCTCATTCTGTTTCCTGCCAAAAGCAGCTCAAGTCCGTCTTGACCACTGTCTCTGCTGCCAGGTGCTCCTTTCACCTGTAGGGACACTCCCAAAACTGTAATTTTAGAAGACAGCAAAATGCCCCTGTAGCAGAATGAATGTGACTGATAATTCCAGGGAGTAATAATACAGTTGCCATTTACTGAACATTGTTTGGCAAGGCGTGGTGTGACGTGCTTTTTTTTTAATAGTCTAAGTTGTTGTTAATAGTCTAATGGAGGAAAAGAAAAGCACGTGAACAATTACTGTACAGTGCCAGGAAAGCTGGTGCAAGTGAGCACACATGTGGAGTGTGTAAACCGTCATCAAGGGGTTGGGGACACTTCCCTAGAGAGGAGACATTGGAGCAAGTGCTGAAGATTGGGTAAAATAAAACATAAAATAACAGCATGACCTTCCCCGTTAGCAGAAGGCATTTATGTATTTGTGTGTTGTTAGTTTGTTTATTATCTATGTGGAATAGTTAGTGTGAGAAATGAAAAGCCAAAAAAAAAAAAAACCATGAAGAAAGTTAAGTCAGTAGCTGAAGGCACAAACTCAGTAATAAAACTGAAGTGCATTTTAACACGCATTATTGTCATTTCATCCTAATAACAAGCTGATGAGGTAGGAACTACTATATTATCTATGTTTTAGAGATGAAGAGCCCCACATTACCAGAGAGTGTCAAAGCCAGGATTTGAATCCACACTGCAGGTCCCTGGAGCCCCTATATTGAATATTACTCTGAACTGCCCCCCAAGGTGGTAGTAGCATCGCGCACTTTTCCCACGAGCACACTGTGCGCATGGTTCCAGTAGCCTCAGTGTGAGCTGATAAAGGAGGAGCAGACTGACTCAGTAGCACAGGGAAAGTCCGAGACCACCAAACGGCCCACATCCTTTTGTAAGTCTTCCAAGCTGAGTTTTGGGGCCTGGAAACACACGATGTAAGCTGTAACTTAATGAGTAGCATTCCCTTGGGGAAGGAGCCACGATGTGTCAGTGGAAACCAGCTCTGGGGGAGGATGTTGTGATGTCTGCACATCCAAGAGGAAGTGAGACTTCCTTGGGCACATGTGACGATAACTAGATGTTACAGAGGTGGTCTCGGGCAAAAGTCCTTCAGCTCCGTATGGACAAGGCATCAGGCCGGCACCATGAGAGTGTTCATACGCGCTGAAATATGAAATGCCAATCCCTCCTACACTTGGTCTTTAGGGAACTTTGTCATTTAATAAGAACCCAGTCTGCAGAATAAGAAAACATGATCTTTTGCATTTGTACAATACTTTACAGTTTATAGAAACCTGCGCGTGTTACCTTAATTCTGAGCTGTTTGGGGCAGGTCTCATTATTTCCTCTTTACAGGTGAGCGTGCAGAGATATTCAAGCTCACACAGTGCGATGTATTCAGTCAGACTCTCCTGATTTCCGATTCCTTCTGGTAGTGCCACACCTGGCCTTGGAAGGGTACTCTGATGGGGCTGGAGCTGCCCCTAGGATGCTTCTGAGCTAGAGTCCTGGGTTGGGGTGGGGGGGAGGAGAGAGGGGAACTTAGGGGTATGTGGGCTTGGAAGTCCCTCTATGGAATCTGCCCTTTCTGGGGTCTCACTTCGGGCCCCACTCCCTCTTGAAACTTTCACCCGGAGGGTGCAATTAGTGGGTCTGGGGCTCCCACCTGATCTCATTCTCTGTCCTGAGAAGACCTGGGTGTAGATGGATGGTGTAGGCTGGCTCTGTCCTGCACTTGCAGAGAAACACTTCTGGCATTTCTTTGGATTCCTCTTCTTGCCTTGGAGTGATACGACCTTGAGTACCAGGGTGGGAGTGTGGGAACAGGGGCCAAGGAGGCCAGTCATCTTGCTTTTGATGCAAGCCACTTGGGTTGTCCTGCACGGCCTGAGCAAAAGTCCTGGCTGTGGTTTGCATGTGATCCACTCCAGCCAAGCTTCCCAGGTCAGGGATCCCTCAGAGGGTTTAGAGATCCACACCCAAGCCTATAGTAACAAAAACAGTGATACTTATGGGATCTAGCCCCATACATGTGTCTTGTAAATCTCTGTCAGTGGCAGGCAGCTGGTGAAAGTCTGGAGAATTGAAGATGCTGGCCATTCATTTATCTTGTTCCATGTCAGAGACACAGATGATGCCCTGCTTCTAAAATTCCAAGTTACGGCCTGAAAAATGGTTTGCTCAGGACATTGGTGCTGAGGAAGGGTTCACTCTGGCTGAGTCTGCAGGGCCACCCAGAAGACAGGTGACACTTGGGGCCCATTCAGAATCATTGCCAGGTCTAGGAGTGCCAAAGCAGGCCTTGCACAAACATACACAGGGGTCATATACCTCTCTAGCCACTTTTTTTTGTACCTCTGAGCAGTTCAGACTTTAGCCTTTTAGGACAAAAAAGCAGCTGCTCTGGCAAGAGCCTTGAGAAATATAGCAGTCATCACTGAAAAGCCAAATGGGGCGCTTGTGGGTTATGACTCATCAGTCAGACTTAGAGGAAAACCAAGGCTCAGTAGAAGTACTTCTGCATTTCTTTGGGGTTATCCAATGCTTCTGGGGCCCCAGCTGTTGGTCCTTTGAATTACCCACATTTCATCACTAATCCCTTTTGGAGATGTTTATCAACATGCTTGGCAGTAAGAGTTGGTCATCATGTGGTATGACATTGACTGAGACAGCAAATGGGCATTGACACAGGGAGACGGTGGTTCCCTGGGCTGGCAGTGCCTCGCTCAGTCTGGCAAGTTATGAGCATGGATTCTGGTGTCCAGAAGCTTTGGCTCAAATTCTGGCTGTTCTATTACCGTGTTTCCCTGAAAATAAGACCTAGCCAGACAATCAGCTCTAATGCGTCTTTTGGAGCAAAAATTAATATAAGACCCTGTCTTATTTTACTATAATATAAGACCGGCTTTTATAATTAATTTTTGCTCCAAATGACGCTTTAGAGCTGATTGTCCATCTAGGTCGTATTTTTGGGGAAACAACGGTAGTATCTGTATGACCTTGCTGCCCCTTGGTTTCCTCATCTGTAATTGGGGGTAATGATCTTACCTCAGGGAACTGCTGGGAAGGTTATTTGAGAGATTACATGGGAAATGCTCATAGCAAGGATACAGAAAACACCCAGTAAAAATGTTCTATTGATAATACGAGTCTTTACACAGAAAATGGACACAAAGAGTGAAAGATAAAGTCTATTCACCTCCACATTTTTGCCAAACGGGGAAATTTCCGATGCATATGGTAACTGCTGAGAATTGCCAATGCATGAGGATGGTCATAACAATAAAACGGATTGCTTATAGTGGGCAGGTGTCGCAAACTCAAAAGGCTCCAGGGGCCAGCGTGTAATATCAATGAATGACCCAGACTGACTGGGAAATCGTGAGGACCTGGAGAGCAGATGCCGCTGCTCAGTTTAGGTACAGTTAATTTATACCATGTGAGGACGTGTGGCCTATGTTGTCACAGCAACTCTCTTTTAAGGAAAGCCAGATCTGCTTTCTAAAAATGTGAGGTCTCCCATTTAAAAAAGAATAGTGTCGACTAGTTTAAAAATTTTTTAAAAATTTGTACACACAACAGAATTCCTTTTGGACAACAGGTTGACCTTTTGTGACCTCCAGATGTAGGTATAGAGCCTGAACTTTACAATGTGCGTTCCTTCTGCTTGACTTATATGGATTTTGTAAGGATACTGTGAAGTGGTAACCCCAGTGCCCCTTAGGTCTTTCATAATGTTACCACATCAGGTTCCATATTCACCAGGGCTTCGTGAGTTTGGTGTCCAAATGTTTGGATCATTGGAAAAACTGCATGTTTGCTATATCTTTTGATATTAAGTGAGCTCCTTCCAATCACTGACATTGTTGTAATTCAGAATACTCCATCTAAGTAGGTGATCGCTGTCTTAAAATTAACAGAAAATTGAAAAAACAACAACCAGTACCTTGAAGTGGGAAATTCCTGTTATTATAGAAGAATCTATAAGAATAAGATATGCAAATCTGGGCTTATCACATGTCACCCAGAGTGTTTGTGATGATTTCAGTTTATTATCACTCTCAAGTCATAGGCAGTATAGGGACTGCCAGCGGGGCTCAGGACTTCTAGTAATATGTGGGAGCAGCAGTTGGATGTAGACTTTTTGCCAGAAATTGAGGAAGACAGTGATTCTCGGACTTTAGTGCATTAGGATCATCTGGAGGGCTCTTTAAAACACAGATTGCTGGGCCCCACTCCCAGGGAGTTTGGGTCAGTGACTCTGGGATGGGGCCTGAGAATTTGCATTTCTAGCACGTTCCCAGGGGATGCTCTTCCTAGCTTCTGTCCTTGGGCATGCACCTTGAGAACCCCTGGTAAAGTGGTAGAAGACCAATGGTGAAGGGAGATGATGGCTTGGGTCTTGATAAGTGCCACATGTCCATTGTGACATGCCCAGGGCTTTGTGAGGTGTGTATATTATGAAGAGGTGACATAGAATAAAAGATGGAATTCCGTTTTAATCAGTGAGAGCCTAAACATAGCTCAGTTTGGAAGTGATGCAGTTGTGTTCCTCTCACAGCAACTGGCTGATCAAAAGGATGTCTTTCTTTATCTTGGCGACCTACTTTAATCTAGTTAAATAAAGTGAAATTTCTGTCTGGTGGTCACTTAATGATACCGGTTTGAAGGGTATGCTCGGGATAGAATGCTCAAAACTATGGGCAGCAAAATTCACTTGGGGAGGCCTTAGGGGGCGCCTCAGTGAGACAAGAAGTTGTGCAGTTGAGCAGCTATCCAGACTACAGTGGGAGGTCCTATGCAAGATACATATTGTGATGCTAGAGGTGGAGAAGTCCCCTAGCAGATCAGCCAATCAAGACTTATGGTCGCTGCTCCAGCCTGCAGGCACAGCTTTTCAATGCAGCTGCTTCTCACGTGGGCAACTCTAGCAGGATGCCAGGATGAGTAGCAATTGGGGTTCATTTACTTTACGATGGTGAACTGATTCTCCTAAGCCAGTCTGGGTGTACACAAGCATGGCTTGTCGTTGGCATATCAAAGAAGAGTTTATTCTTGCAAAGATGTCACCCAGGCTTCCCTCACCCTGATTTGTAGGATCCATTGTTTGAGCCAACCCTTCATTTTCAGAAGGATTCAGTCTCAGCCAGACTCTTATCTGTCTTAAAACAAAGCACAGAGGCCGCACTGTATAGGGTGAGGCCTAAGAAAACATGGATGGACTGTGGCAATGGCTGTGTAGCATGGGGTACTTCACAGAGGAAGATTCACACATGAGCGGGTGAGGGGTTGGGCGAATCTCACACAGCTGAGACCTATTTCTGGCAGGAAATGCCGGCAGCAGAGGTTTGTGTGGGGTGGTGCATATTGGAGCTACATGTGCCCTTGGTTAATTATTATGTCATTCTTTTTCATTAGTCTCATGTTGAATTAAAATTCTTCAAAAGGAGATCATTAACTACAGAGAGAGAGAGAGAGAGAGAGAGAGAGAGAGAGAGACAGAGAGACAGAGAGACAGAGAGACAGAGAGACAGAGAGACAGAGAGAGACAGAGACAGAGAGACAGAGAGACAGAGAGACAGAGAGACAGAGAGAGACAATCCTATAGCTTATTTCCATAAAGCCTGGACATATATTAAAAATACTTTGGGGTTAGTCTTTGACTCTAGTATCAATGCTTCTATAGCATCATATGAACTTAGCCATAAGAAAGGAATGGAGAACCTGGTACCTTTCCCTTGCATAAGATGGAAGGAGAAAGAAAAGCCAGATGCTCCCTCAAGATAAAAGCTCCAGCTGTAGATGAAAAGGGCCAGACGGCAGAACACATCTTCCTGCCCATCATTTCCCTTCGGGCGGCCTATGTCCTTACCCTGCTGGCCTCTAGCCTCTTGACAGTCTGTATACTACCAAATGTCTTCTAGGCATTTGTAAAACCTGACCTTACTTTTTTGCTGAATTATACTGGTTTGCTTACTATTCTAGGTGGGTGGGATTCCCCCTCCCCTTCTAAATTATAACCAGTCATCTGAGTATTCACTTTATTTTTAAATTCAGGGCTGAAACTTAAAACTTTGAGGGTTATAAAAAAATGTTATTGTTAAGCAAAAAACATGCTTGAAAATTTAACCCGTTTGGTGGTAGGCAGGGGATCTTCTTTTTCTGAATTTGAGCAATAATACCAACAACTTTGAGGCAAATAAATACCACATGGGGCTTCAGGGTTTGGGCAGCTCTGATAGTATGCATGTCCCACATGTGACATGATAGCTAGGTTGGGGTCTAGGAGCGGTGTCTCGTCCCTGAGAGGCATGTAGTCCATCCACTGGTTTCCTCCAGGCTCCTGATTGGTCTTTTTTATTTTATTTTTTTAAAATTTTATTTCTTTTATTGCTCTTCTTTGGGAGTTTTTTACAATCCCTTGAAATAAAATCTTACAATCCTAAAATCTAATATTTAAAGCAATATCCCGATTTTACCCAGTTTTGGTGTTAACCTTTTAGTCTTTAGTGTTTATCTTTCTGCTTTTCTAAGACAATGGAAAACACTATATACTAATGGCTCTCTTTCTTACTTATTCTTTTTTTTTCCAATTACAGTTGCCGTATATTAGTTTCAGGTGAACAACATAGTGATTAGACATTTATATACCTTATGAAATGATCACCCTGGTAAGTCTAGTACCCCTCTGACATCATACATAGTTATTATAGTGTTGACTATATTCCCTATGCTGTACTTTATATCCCTGCGACTATTTTAATAACTGGCAATTTGTACTTCTGAATCCCTTTCATCTTATTTACTCATCCCCCAACTCTCTCCCATCTGGCGACCACCAGTTTATTCTCTGTATCTATGAGTTTGTTTCTGTTTTGTTTGTTCATTACTTTTGTTTTTCAGATTCCACATATAAGTGAAATCATATGGTATTTGTCTTTCTCCGTCTGATTTATTCCACTTAGTATAATATCCTGGGGGTCTATTCATGTTTTCGCAAGTGGTAAGATTTCATTCTTTTTTATGGCTGAGTAATATTCCATTGTACATATGTACCACCTATTTATTCACTCGTCTATCGATGGACACTTAGGTTGCTTCCATATCTTGGCTATTGTATTAATAAATAATGCTGCAGTGAACATAGGTGCACAGATATATTTTCAAGTTAATGTTCTGGATTTCTTCAGATAAATACCCAGAAGTAGAATTGCTGGGTCAAATGGTAGTTCTATTTTTATTTTTTTGAGAAACTGCTATACTATTTTCCATAGTGTCTGTACCAATTTACAATCCCACCAATGGTGCATGAGGGTTTTCTTTTCTCCAAATCCTCTCCAACACTTGTTGTTTGTTGATTTATTGATGATAGCCATTATGACAGTTGTTGCAGGATATCTCATTGTGGTTTCAATTTGTATTTCCCTGATGATTAGCGATGTTGAGCATCTTTTCCTATGTCTCTTGGCCATCTGCGTGTCCTCTTTGGAGAAATGTCTATTCAGGTCCTCTGCTCATTTTTTAATCTCGTTTATTTTTCTGGCATTAAGTTGTGTGAGTTCCTTGTGTATTTTGGATATTAACACCTTATCTGAGTTTCTATGGCCTGATTTGTCAACTTGGGCTGGTAATATTTGCTGCCTCTAATGGGGTGCAAAGTGGTTTGAAAATTTCCTTGCCCCAGTGGGACTGTGAGACATATAAGATCTGAAAATTGGAAAAGAGTATGGGGGTTCCTCAAGACATTAAAAATAGAACTACATATGATCCAGCAATCCTACTTCTAGGTATATATCCAAAGGAAATAAAACCACTATCTCGGAAATGTTCATTGCAACATTATTCACAGTGGCCAAGATATGGAAACAATCTAAGTGTCCGTTGCCAGATAAATGGCTAAAGAAAATGTGGTATATATCTGCAGTGGAATATTATTTAGCTCTAAAAAGAAGGAAATTCTACCACTTGTGAATCTTGAGGGCATTGTGCTAAGTGAAATAAGCCAGGTGCAGAAAGACAAATACTGTACCATCTCACTTATATGTGGAATCTAAAAGGTCTTAACAAAAAAAAAAACCACAAAAAAAAAGTCTCCAGAGGCTGGGAGGTGGGGGGAAGGGGAGATATTGATCAAAGGATACAACTTTCAGTTATAAGGTGAATACATTCTGGAGATCTAATGTACAGCACAGTGATTATAGTTAATAATAATGTATTTGTGGGGACAGAGCCAGGAGTGCCGTTTCCCGGCTCTCGGCCTCACATGGAAAGGTGCTGGCTCAGGTAGTAAATGGCCATCAACTATGATTGGATGGCCATCAACTGTGGCTAGTTGGCCATCAGCTGTAACCAGTGAGCCACTGGGCACTAATATAACTGCCATGGCTACGCTAGCAGCAAATGGGGGCTAGCAAGAAGATGGTGGCTGAGCTAGCAGGAGCGGATTGCAGAGAGGCAGGTGCCACCAGCGAGAATATAGTGATTTGACTCCCCTACTATGGCTCCGTGGGTGTTCCTTTTTGGCCTCACCATGTCCTGCGTTCTTATGTGGGGAGTGGGAGCTGAGACCACGCGTGACAGTGTTATTCGCTTGAAATTTGCTGAAGAGAATAGATTGCAAGTGTTTTTATGACACACAAAGAAATGGTAACTGTGTGAGGTGAGGGATATGTTAATGAGCTTGATTGTGGAAATCATAATATATATGTATATCACAACATCACGTTGTACACTGTAGATATACAAATCTCAATCATTACTTCAATAAAGCTGGGGGGAAAAGATCAATTAAAAAATAAAAAGATCCGAGAGCTTGTGGCTAAAATGGGTGGCCCTCAAAAGTAATGCTGCTGTTCCAAACAAGCGAAAACACACAGTCGGATGGTGATGAGCCGGTTATCTGAGTGCCTGTTTTTCTTTTCCAGGGGGTATGCAGGCAGCCTTGTTCATGAATAGTGACATCTGAGCAGATGTGTTCAATATTTAGTGCTGTTCATCAAATAAAACTCAATAAAACCTGAAGGATATTTAACAATAGGTGGGATAAGTTTTGTGGGGATGGGTCAGAAGGCAGGGCAGGCCTGGAGGTGTGGCTGTAGAGTATTCTCTCTAAACCAACTACTAGAAATAAGACTCTAGTAGCCTGATTCCCCCACCCCTACCCCCCACGACCACCACCTTCCTTATTCACACTGGAGTGAGAATGATAGATATCTAGTCAGTATTGGATATGATAGGGGAGCATGAAGAGACAGCACTGGCTCTGACAACACAGAGAAGAGGAGGCGAAGGTGAAAGTAATTTCAATTGCTCAATTGCCCTCCTTTCTCTTTCTCTTCCCACTGTCCTCTCTCTCTGTCTTAACATGTCACTGCTACTGCCTTGGGATGATTCCAGCTTTCCATCTGCTCTAAGCTTGGGACCACAGAGAAAAGCTGGAAGCAGAACGGCTAAGCAGTGGAGGGGCGGGAGTGGGGCATCTCCCCAATAGGGAGACAAGGCATGCTAGAGCTCAGAGAGCAAGAAAGAGGTAAGAACTTTATCCTGTAGCTTCTTGTAGGGGTGGGGAGGAAGGGTCTCCCAGTTCCTGAGAGTTTCCCGTGTACCCGACACCCTGATGAATGCCTTATATTATTAGGTGCAAAAAAGCCCAGATGTGCACAGGTGCCAGCTTGACGTGGCAGCTGAGCTTTTGGGACTGTGGTGACTGGGAAAGAGCAGGCTCCTCACAGGGCAGGCAGCACTCCACTCCAGCTGGTTGGTACTTTGTGGGAATACAAGCCCAGGATCTTCTACTTTTTCAAAAAAAACCCTGGAAATCTAGCTTTTGAAGGAAGTCTGTTGATGCTTAAATGTTCATAACAATTTAAACACTGTGTGGGCCAAACCAAGCATAACGAGATTTTAACACAGTGTGGGCGGGATTCCTTCCCCATCCTACCACCCCTGCCCCCATCCGGAGCCACCAGTTTTCCACTTCTGCCTTTCACAGCATATTTTTATTTAGTTGTAAAGCCAGTAGTATGCGGGGGTGATGGGGTGGTAGTGTTATAGCTTGAAGCTAAGTGAGATGGAGATATGTTCAGGCGAGATGGGCATACTGGTAGGATGGGCCTGCCAGAAGCCCATTGAGGCACCTCTGGGATGGGGACGGGGACCCTGTAAGGAAATCATAGTCCCAGGTTTCAGTCAGGACTGCTGCTTAGCTTAAATCAGTTCCTTTTCCAGCCTGCTGGATGAACCTGTGAATTCTCTGTAAGAAGGAACAACTGAAAGCACTCTTTTTTTAAAAAAAATTAATTAACATAGAGCAAAGATGACCTTTCTGATATACACTTCTCTGACAATTAACGTATGTGTAGATTTGTTTAAAGAATATGTTTAAAGAATATCTTGTGAATACTTCATAAGAAGTATATGAAATTCAGATTTCAGTGTCCACAAATAAAGTAACCACCAGCACAATCATGATACAGAACCGTTCCATCTGCCCCAATGCCCCCAGGAAGCACTGTTTTTTAAACTCTGTCAAACACTGGAATGTAAGTAGTTCTGCTTGGCCCAGCCTTGTACCACCACGTTAAGGATGCTGAGAGCAGTTAGGGATGAGAGGGTTAACCAGTACAGAAACTGGGGGTCTCAGTCTTTGGTGGATAACTGTTTCAGAATGAGTACCCATCCCATACCTGTAACAAATTCTTGCTTTCCCCCAATAAATACCTCCCGTTCCAGCCTGGCTCCTTTTTTCACCACCCTCTACCAGGATTATCACATTTAACAGCTAAAAATATAGGATGCTAGTTATTGCATGGCACAAACTTTTATACTAAAAAATTATCTGTTGTTTATCTGAAATTCAGATTTAACTGGGCATCCTGTGTTTTATCTGGCAAGCTCGTCCCCCTTACATACATCCTGCATTCACAACTCTGTTCAGAACCCACTTTTTTTAGGTCTGTGCTTCCCAGTACTCATTGGTATTAAGTCGTAGTTTGTCTGTAAGGAGATAGGGCATGGATTGGAAAGAGGTGTGTCCTCCCAGTACATTAATGTGTTTTCAAGAAATGTTTCGTGACCACTAGGCATAGCCTTTCTGGAGAATAAGAAAAGGCCTAATGTGTGTTCGAGGGAGGAGTACAACTGGATTTCAGACATTGGTACATTTCCCAGGCCCTGTCCATCCCCCTCCCTTGTCCCAACCTTGGAATAATAGAAAACTGCAAAGACTAAACAAGGAGACTGTTCACAGTGGGTGAGTTTAAAAATACCACTGGAATGCTAGCCTTCAGCAAACCATATCTTGTGCTGCGCTGAGCAAGATGGAGCCTTGTGGCCTGTTTCAAATGAGTCACACAGCGGTTACAACCAGATCGTTGCCAGCCTGGGTATTTTGGTGGAGAGTGCTGTGACGGTTGATTTATTCATCTTGTTTGTTTGTTTTTTTCATTTATCAAGTTTACTAGTTGTGATCTCAGCTTCACAAGGAGACAAGAAGGAAAATCAATTTTACATAGCATCTTCAGAATTAAGAACAAATAGAAATTCCAATTTGCTGTCTAGACCAAGGGCCAGCAAGTAATAGTCCATGAGCAGTGCATGGTTGTTAACATGTATAAATGGTTGGAAAAAAATGTTTAAAGAATATCTTGTGAATACTTCATAAGAAGTATATGAAATTCAGATTTCAGTGTCCACAAATAAAGTTTTATTGGAACACAGCTATTCCCATTTCATTTATGTGTCATCTGTGGCTGTCTTTCTGCAACAACAGCAGAGTTGGGTAGTTCCCACAGAGACCACCTGGGCCTGCAAAGCCTAAAATATTTACTGTCTGACTCTGTATAGAAAAACTTTGCCAACCTCTAGATCACATATCTTCTATGGTTGTATTTGACATTAAAGCTCTAGGAATCCTTTAAAAGCTAAAGAAGTAGCTGTTGTCTCATTGCTGGGAAGTCAGAATAACAAAGCCTCTCAACACCCTTCTCAAGGTTTTTGGGGCTGCCATGATGAGGGGCTTGTATTTACTAAAGAACTTGCATGGGAGTTTTGCTACTGTAGAGTTTGCTTGTTATATCCTTGCTACCTAAGCCAACCACAGGCTGTTTTCTTTTGAAAACCAGAAAACTTTATCTCTTAAGGGTAACGGTTTGGCTCATTTAAAAATAAGTCATTACACAGAAAACCATTTTTTTTTTCTGGTTGACAGTGAAGGAGAGAAAAAGCATTGCTGATTCTCCAGATCAGTTTTCTTTCTCTCCAGAAATTCCTAGAATCCGCATTGTACTCTCCTGGGGAATTTAAGGGTGAAGTGTTAGAACGGGAGTCAGAGAACACACCTACCCCATTCCCTGAGTCTGAGTGAGAGTGGCTTCTGACCAGCTGCCTCATCATCTGTGTCATTGGTTAGTCCTTCACCGAGGGTCAGTATCCTCGTGGAACCCATAGGGCCATTTGCAAATGAAGTGACCGTCAGGTAAAAGCTGCGGGTGGCCTGTGGTAACAGAATCTACTCTGGCCTCTCTGAATCATTGAGTGTCTCCTTTCTGCCCCCGTTTCTTTCTTGTTCAGAAGGGCTGGCTGCAGTTTTGATTCTTGTCTTCCTGGAAATTTCCAAAGGGACTTTGGTGCCTTAGTAAATAGTTTCACATTGCCCAACGCTTGAGGCAATAGCAGAGCCATAATTGTGAAACCAGTTTAAAAAAATGATGAACCCAGTCCTTGGGCTGTGAACACAGCCCCGTGAACTTGCTGGAGTGAGCAGCTTGGCCACTCACGGTTGCTCCCTCTGCAGAGGGATGGCTTTGGGCCTTCTGCTCTTATATACTCCTGACCCTGAAATTCCCTATCTGGGCTACTTCTGAGCAGCTGCTTGGAGAAGAGGAAGCCAACCATGTAGTACAGGGTTTCTCAACTGGGGCACTATTGACATTTTGGACCAGAGAATTCTTTGCTGTGGGGTGCTATTCTGTGCATTCTAGGATGTGTAGCAGTATCCCTCATCTCTATCCAGTAGATGCCAGTAGCATCCCCCAGGCCCCTTTACGACAATCAAAAATGTCTCCAGATATTGCCACATGTTCCCTGCAGGGGGCAAAATAAATGGTTTGAGAATCACAGACGTAGTACAACGTAAGAGTGACCTGACTAAGTGTATTTCCCATACTTTCAGCATTAGAGATTCATTGCTTTAAGTGTTCACTTTCATCTTTAGGGATTCCTTAGGGATTCATTTCTTTAAGCCTTGAAGGCTTTTATATTTTCCAGAATCTCCAATGAAAATACAAGTTTCTCAAAAAGGGTAAAGACTCAAGCCTGGGCTGGCAAGTGGTTTTCATCTGTTGGGTCACCTCTGACTGACAGGTAGTGGCCATCCATAGTGGTGTCTTGGGAAGTTCTCTGAAGCTGCCTTTGGGTTTTAGGGAAAGAACACCATGACAGATTAGAGTTGTCCTTCCTGTGCAAGGGATGAGAGAGCTGCCATGTGGGTGTAAGGAGCCTTCTTACCTAATAGCCTTCATCTGCGGTTGTAACTGCTCCATTCACAGGAGGCCACTGTGGCATCGTGTATTTGTGAAGGCGATTTTCCAGCAAGTTCCAGAAAGGTGTCTTGAGGAAGGGGTATCTTTTCTAAATCCTGCAGAACTGCCATAGGGACTAGGGGAGGCTTGGTTTGATGGGAATACGCAGCAGGAAGCAAAAGAAGAGGGACAAAGAGAGAGTGACTTCCTGTCTCTCTGCCCTACTTGATTATAAACTTCTGGAGCATAAGGATGGTATCATTTCCATCATTGCCTATTCGCTGCTTTCCACAGGGCGTTTGCATCGTGTCAAGCCTGTTCAATGACACTAAGCAGGGTCCTTAACCTGTTTTGTATCTTGGAGCCCTTTGCAGTCTTGTGAACTCAGAATAGTGCTTTTGAAATTCATAGGATTAAAAAGATAACTGTGCTGAAATACAGTCAGTGAAGCGTTAGAAAATTGTGATAGAGAGTAGACATGCTACATTATTATTGTATTAAATAAAATCTCGTGGCAGTTCTAATAGTCTCTAATTTCAATTTATTGATGAACGTGAGTGATATTTCACGTTATCTCCCACAACTGTTCAGTATAATGATATGAAAGTACCTATGATTTCTACTCATGACCAAGTCATGGGTACTAATGCTATTCCTGAGGCGTGTGCTTATGTTCGTAACTGAAGACTGAAGATGATGCTAAATTTCAGCTAGAGGTTAGTGAAAATATCTTTTAACTGGACTCCCTGAATTCTTTCTTACCCAGGCCCTGGGGCTCTCCCCTAGCAAACTTCTCTATATTCCTTCTTCCACACTCCTTTCCATCTATTGATAAACTCTCCCAGCTGGGCTGTGTCCTTTGGCTACTGCTGTGTTTCCCCCAAAATAAGACTTAGCCGGACAATCAGCTCTAGTGCGTCTTTTGGAGCAAAAATTAATATAAGACCTGATATTATATTATATTATATCATATCATATTATATTACATTACATTATATAAGACCTAGTCTTATAATTTAGTAAAATAAGATTGAGTCTTATATTAATTTTTGCTCCAAAAGACATATTAGAGCTGATTGTCCGGCTAGGTCTTATTTTCGGGGAAACAGGGTATATAAGTTCTCACACAGCTTAGCAAAGGAAGGGAAGCTTCCAGCCCTGGCTTGGGGTTCCCCTGAGCTTATGAAGAGAGAGAGAAGTGGGGGCCCATCATAGATGCTCATTGAATGCTTGTTGAGTTGAAGCTGCTTTCGCCAACTTCACTCTTTTTATCTGGGGCAGCTGTTGGACGCTTGGACTGTGTTGAGGTCAGTCCACTCGTGATGCCTCCCCTCTGTGTGGAGAGCATCCAGTATTTCCAGTGAGAGCACAAGCTTTCAGTCTGGTTTGACTGGTTCCTGGAGGTCTACAGAGTGAGACTGTGAGATCTTCTCCCCTCAGGGAGAGAGAGGGCTGGACACCCATTGTGACCTCAAAAGCAGCAGTGAGCAGTGGGTGCTGTAGGACCTTTGACCAGCAATGACCCCACCACATGCACGTGCCATGAGCAGCTCTGCATTAGCCATCACCATCCCCACCGCATACCTTGTTCTGGACCACGAGGGAAGGGGGCACATAGGGGAACCAGGCAGCCTGGGGACAAATTATTGCTGCATGTGCATTTCATAATAAAAACAACAAACAAAAACATACCATCTCTAATTTAGTTCCCTCTCATATGAAGGTCACCAGGCTCCAAAAGGTGTGGTGTGGGATGAGCACCTGTGGTTTTCAAATGAACACATCAATGTTGTACCCAATTTGGACCCTTGTGGGTTCCCTGATGCTTTTCTCTGGACTGTTATAGAAAGGATCTCTACTAGTTTCCTAGGGCTCTCATAGCAGAGTGCCACCAACCTGGTGGCTTAAACAACAGAAATTTATTTTCTTACAGTTTTGGAGGCTGAAAGTCTGAGAGCAAAGTGTCAGCAGGATTGGTTTTTTTATGAGGGCTGTGAGGGGAGAATCTACACCAGGCCTCTGTCCTTGACTTGTAGACAGACATCTTCTCCCTGTGTCTCTTCACATTGTCTTCTGTGTGCGTATGTCTCTGCATCCAAACACCCTCCTTTTTTTAAGGACACCAGTCACATCGGATTAGGGCCCACCCTGATGACATAATTTTGTTTATCTCTGTAAAGACCCCGTCTCCAAATAACATCGCATCCTGAGGGTCTGGGGATTAGGATTTCACTATATCTTTTTTCAGAGGGACACAATTCAACCTATAACAAGGTCCCTGCATTTAGTCAGGTGGTACCTGCATCTCACAGGGTTGGCCATTTGCACCCTATTTTGCTTCTGACGATGGCAGTAAAAATTGTGTCCAAGGAGAATGGCCCAGGGACCCATAAATAGTGGTTGCTATTTGCCATTAATGCCTCAAATCTCTGCCCTTTTTTCACACTTATGATTTCCTGTTAGCACCCATGACCCTCAGTTTCCGATAAGCCTCTATCTCTAGTCAAAGCTTTTTATCTGGAAAGGCCAGAACAACGTTTCACACTAAGGTGTGCTGAAGAAAGCTTAAACATTACCTCCCTCTGAAAGTCATTTAAAAACAGAAGAAAAGCTGTAAACTCCATCACATGGGGCTCAGAATGTCCCCTCAGCCACCATCCGGGCTGTCTGTGTTGTCCCCCGACTCACCATCAATTATGAACAAAACATTCCTGGTGGGTTCATGCCTATTTAGAGTGTACAGATGTCTCTCACTTCCTTTATCTTCTTGGGGCATCCATGAGCAGGACAAGTATTATTTCCTGCATTTTATTTCAGAGTAAACAGAAGCTCAGCTAAGTCATTGGTCCATGTTCATACAGGGCTACGTCATCTGTGTCTCTATGCTCTGTAGTTCTCTTTCATTTCCTCCAACATACCTGCTCTGCTGTCCTCCATTTCTCCTCTGGGTCCCTGCAGTGTGGTCCATGCAAACTGAGTCTCAGAGATTCACCAATACCCTTGTCCTGCTCCAGGGTCCAATCCAGTCCCTTCTTCCCTCCCCAAGGGGTCAAAAAGTAGCCTAAGCCTGAGGCGAGTGGCGAGGGTGAGAGTATTCTTTGTTCAAATTTTTGAGCCAAAGGAGCAATGTGCGCAAAGGCACTAGGCCTGTGAAGGAGCAGAGCTGTATCAGGAAGCCACAGGAGCTGGGTGTTGCTGAAGCATCCTGAGAAATGAGGCTAGAAGGGTAGGGGGTGCTGGGTCACAGAAGGCCAGGTGTGCCTGGCAGGGGGCCAGGACTTGGTCCAGTGGGTGGTGGGAGCCACTGAAGACCCGTGGTTTTTCAGACCCTGTTCTGGTGGCAAGATGAGGCAGGGAGCCGGTCCAGGTCCCTGAGCGCCTGCCCAGCGCCCCATCACTCCCAGTGCTGGTACATTCCTGACTGCTTCTGAGGTGGCCTCTCTGCTCCTTCCATGCAGTGGTCCACGTTGGCTTTTAAAATCGCTAAAATCACTCTCTTTGTACTGAAATGCAGAAGAAGCATCTTAACCATCTTCAGCTGGCTTTACAGTCGATGGAAGCCAGTTTGGGGTTGGAATGTGGAGGTTATTTCTGGACATCGCGACATCCTGTTCAACTTTCAGAGGAGCCTGGGAATCAAGGGGTGACTCAGTCTATGAGCTTATTTTTAGGGAAAGCTGAGAATACAGTCTGGAACCTCTCAGAGTCCCCGTTGCCTACCCGTGCAGAGTGCTATTGGTGAAGAGATCGCTGAACAAAAATACTGTATTTATCATCAGCTAAATGTTACTCAGAGCCTCCTACACACCAGCCCGAGGTTTATTGATTTGAAAAGAGGTTGGGAATCAACATAAACAAAACTTGGAGTCAGACAAACGTATTTCAGGGCATTTACATTTGAGAACTGACTTAAGAGCTAAAGAACTAATATCATAAGCATTCCTATTTATTGGGCATTTAGTATATACCTATTTATACATGATGGTAAGAGCTTTGCAAAAGTAATGGGAACAGTGATACTCTGTTACTGATATGGTGTTATTATCACTGTTTTAATAGGTGAGGAAATGTTAACTTAAGGCAGTGAAACACTAGCCAAGGACCAGGTCGCTGAGCCCACATTTGAATTCAGCTCTGGCTCCAAAGCCCATGCAAATGACCTTTCCAGGTTTGGCAAATAAATGGCTCATGTGCTGCCACTCTTTGGTCCTGTGTATCACTAATTGATCATGGAATCATTTCCTGCTCGCTGAGATTTGGCCTCAGGACCCTTCTTAACACAGCACTCTTGGTAGCTACTGTGGCCAACTGAGCAGCATTAGTACTTGACATAAAGCCCCTCTGTCATCTTAGTTTCATCTGTGTATTTGCTCAAAATGGAATCGTGGAAGTCTGGAGAATTTTTGTTGTTGTTGATTTCTACAGATCTATTTATAATCTTTCATTTCCTAAACACTTGTAAGAAATAGAGCAGTCAGTACAGTTTCCTTCGGCTGTCAGTAGAGACTCTGTATCCTTTAATGGGGGATCATTACTGCCTTGGAGGGGAGAATGACATTTTAGGACCCAAAGCCTTGAAATGGACAATTGGCTTATGTGTCAGTGTCTGTGGTGAATAATGAGTGATGGAGAATGAACCCTAAGAACTCAGCCAGGAAAGCTTTCAAGTAGCCCCGTCTGATTAATTATAGCTGGATGGGGAGGTGGGGTCAGGGGACGTGGTGGGCAGGCTAAGGAAGCAAGATAATGGGGCGGACTCTGGGGGAGCATGCCCCACTTCAGCTGCTGTGGAAAGTTAGCTCAGCAGGCAAATCTGTTATCCTAAAAGTCTAGCACTGGGGCTGGCGGTCCCAATGGGAGAAAAGTACTCCTTAAAAGCAAGCTCAGACAAGAGAAAGGGGAAGTGGAATGTATAGGATGGTGGTGAAGGGAGAACCGAGGGCCCAGCCATGCAGTGGGATGAGATAGCAGTTTGCCTAGGAGGAAGGCCATGGTCCAGATCTAAAACTGGAACATCAAGACATAGTCCTAGAAATGTATTGCTTAGAACATAAAGGCTACCATGATAGCTTCTAGATAGCTGAGCTGAAATGGGGTTGAATAGTTGAAATGGATGGAAGGTCGCTTATATGAATCGCCAACACAGGGAACACTCAATAAAAATAAAACCTTTTGGTCTACTTTAAAAAAAGAAAAAAGCAAGCTCAAGCCAGCAGCCTTTGGAGGCCTGTCAGCAGGGTGCAGCACCTCAGCCAGAGGCCTGGGGCTTTAGGGTCAGTGCTTGCAGCTCCGGGAATGGATGGGTAAGAGTAGGGCAAGACACACTCTGAAATCTGGTTGTCAGAACTGAGGCCAGAAGTCAGGGCAGAGCTGGAATCAAAACACTATTGTCCAGAGTGGGCACCTCCTGGTGACCAGTGGTCCTCTCCTTGCTGGTTTCATTTTGTTGAGCCTTCTTTCTAGGCCTGTGTGTTATGCAAGCTCTGGAGCTTCCTCAACAGCATTTGGACCCAAGCCAGAAAGAAGACTACCTTGGAGATGATTTTAACTCACCTCCTGAAATGCTGGTGGTTTGCCACACAGGGATTAGAGACCTAGACGGCTTCACAAAGCTCTGCAACTAGACATTTCCCATCCAGTCCTCTCCTCAGCTCAACAACTTGATATAGGTGCGGAGGGAAGTAAGGTGTGTCTGTGAGCTGCATGGGAAGGATGCAGAAAGCATAAAAGTGACTTAACATGAACATGCTCACCCTGCTTCTCCCTCCCATCGCAGACACATTGGGAAGAGGAGATGGAGACAGTGGCTTGGGATTCTTAGTGTCTGCGTTTGATGGGTATATGTTCCTTGGGAGTGAAGGAAGTAAACGAGGTTAGTAGACGTTGAAGCAACAGCAATGGCCATCAGTATACTCTTTGGATGTTGGTATCCCTGTGCCTGTGTCCCAGGCCAAGCCCATTGAATTCCCACCCCCCTGGAAAAAAAAAAAAAATCAAGGATAGTCAGCTAACAGCTTTTCTGGCCACCCTTGAAGCCCCACCTTTTCCCAGGCAGCTCCAGAGAAAGACAACTCCCAGCCCAGCTCTGACAGCTGAATTGGATGGCTGAGTTGTAGAATTGCTGTTGCCAAAACCACTTGGATTGTTTCCGCAGGGGGCTTAAGGATGGAGCCAAATTTCCTGCTTTATCCTGAGTTAAGCAGGAACCTTCACCTGCCTGGGTGTTATGTCTATGTTACCACATCACTGAGAAAATATATTACAGCCTTCTGCAGTTCCTTTCATGAATCGGAGCACAGCATCAAGGAAATAAGATAGTCAGCATGGCGTCACAGCGGGTCAGAAATAGTATCATCTGCATATTTTGATTATATTTTAAAATTCAGTTTACACACAATTGGAGTTCAGTTAATTAACTCCAAGCCATAATATCAGTCTGGATTTGAGTGGCTCTACATTTCAATAGCTTTTTCTTCCAAAATAATATTTATATGCCCAATAGCAGCCTAGCATTCTAATGCTGAAATCATAGAACTTGGTTGTTTTTCCCTCATTTTTCAACAACCATTTTTATTTATGTAGTCGTAATGAAATCAAGTAATCATTTGACTTTTTTGTAGTTGGGGTCAATTTGTTAATTTCCTGCCAGTCTTCCCTTACTCCTAGGATATATTTTCCTGGTTAGCTGACAAATCAGAATGGTAATGTTGGTAGAGCAAAGAGGACTGGCAAAATTTACTTCTGTGGATTTTACCCAAATCATACTTGGTGGATTTTTTTTTTTCCTTTAGATTTTCCAAACTGTGCTGTTCCAAACTCTTCATAATAATTGTCATTGGTTATGTAATCATTAGTTAGGAGTACGTTTGTCTGTGAGTACCAGAAAACCTGAGAAACAACAGCTTCAGGGGATTTTTAGTTTCGTGGGAGAAGAAATTGGGACAATAATGGGAAGGCTCTTGGGATAAGGGGACTGCTCCCTGAGGGAAAAAGGAGCTCTGGATGCTCTGCCATTCTTAGGGAGGTGCCCCATGACGGGCATAGGGCGGGGCCTTCCCTGAGGGAGCAGGAAGTGACACTGGTGCAGATGAGTCATGTGATTGCCCTGGCTCAAGAAAGTCTGGGGAGGTGACCTGGTAACTTTGTAGCCTCTGTAGTGGAGGAATGGGGGTTTCTTAGAATAAAGTGGCCGGAATTAGAGTCACCATGTCAAGGGCAGTTGGTTTTTTATTTTCAGAATTCCAGTTTGATTGCCTACCTGCTAAGTGGCAGGATTTAAAAGCGTGTCCTCCATTTACGACCATCTAATTTGGTGCTGGAAGCACAGCGGACCACCAGCCATGAAAGTAGCACCAAAACCCACAACAATGGATATCAGTTTCAGGGAGGCAGCTGTTAACACGAGAAGGAAAAATTCCTCAACATTTAGAGCTGGCCCAATTTGGAAATGACTTCTTTGTGGGATGGTGAGCAACCTGTCCCAAAATGCAAAGACTGAACAGGTACTTGATATGTAGGTGAAAGAGGTAATTTATGCAATGAGTGAATTGGACCAGGTGATCTCTAACATCTGAATATCTCCATGATTTTAAAATTGTGCTACATTTGCTCAAATACTTCCTCAAGTACATCAGGTATTGGCTATGTGGTAGAGCCCTGCTCCAATGTTACTTCAGATCAAATATATAGTTACCGGAAATGTATCTGGGTAGAATAATTGCCTGAGATGGCAGGACTCACCTCCTAGACTCCTGGCTCTAGTGCCGTGGGAAAGCTTTGTCTTGGGTTCTGGGCCAGCCATTACCTGGCCTATACCCAGCCCCATCCAAAGTTACACACCTTTTTTCCCTAACTGCCTGTTAATGTGACTCTTATTATTTTTCCTGATGCCACGCATTTCCCTTTTGTGCCAACAAAATGTACACGTTCCTCATGTGGAGAACAATGTGGGCTCTATCTTTAACATTACTCAGTTATAAAATAAGGAGAAATGTGAAAACCATTATCCCTTTGATTTGTTTGTAAAAGTGGTCCTACTAAAATGGAAAGTTTCACTAATCAAACTCATTTTATGTAAAGTTTTGAAACCAAGTGTGATGAGTAAACAAGTGAGTCTGAGTTTATGTAACTTAGTCAACAAGTATTTTTTGAACATCTCCTCTGTGGTAGACACACTAATGGGTGCTGAGGTTATCATAGTAAATCCAACACCCTCTCTGCCTTCAGTGAGCCTGCATTCTAGGGAGGTGGGACAATATACAAATAGATAGTGGGCAAAATACACACACACACACACACACACACACACACACACACGTAGAGAGAGAGAAACAATTTACAAATAGGCAAATATGAATATATACCATGTTGGTTTGTAGTATGGGGGATAGAGTATGTTGAGGAGGGGTGGCGTTTATTGGATGGTCAGGGAAGGCCTTACTAATAAGATGCTGTTTGCGCTGTGACATAAAATGAAGGCGTGAGCCATGTGGATATCTGCACGAGGCACACTTCTGGCAGAAGGCATAGTAAGGGCATTGGCCCTGAGTTGAGATCATGCTTAGTATATTCAAGAAGCAAAAGGAAAGCCAGTGTGGCAGGAGTAGAGTAGGTGAAGGAGAGTGGTAGGAGGTGGGACCAAAGAGGTGATGGTCAAGGTTGAATACAAAGGTACCTAGATGCAGGGTATGGACTTTGGCTTTTACTTTGGTCAGCTAAGGATTCGCTGGAGGGTTTGGAACACAGTCTGACCTTTTAGAAGGAATACACTAGCTGCTGTGATGAAACAACTGAGGGGAAGGGCATGGGAGGAAGCAGGGAACAAGTTGGGAGGATATTGCAGCAATTCAAGAGACAGGTGAAACCTACTTGGAACAAGATAGTGGCTGTGGAGGTAGTGACCAATGGCTATATTTTGATGGTATAGCTCAAGGGATTTTTCTTGTTGAGTAGAAGTGAGGAATGTGAGAGAAAGACAGAAGTCAAGGACGCTCCACAGAGGTGTGGTTTACGCAACTAGTAGGATGGCGTTTCACTTTATCGAGATGGAGACAACTATAGGAAGGCCTGTTTTGGAGGGAACGTAGAAAGTTCAGTCTGGGAAGCGTTAACACGTTGCGTACGGCGGGGTTTAAATCCCTCGTGAAGATTCTCATGATCCGTACGCAACGTGTTAAATTGGAGATACCTGTTTGATACCCAAGTGGACATATTCAGTGGGCAGTTAGCTGTACAAGTTTGGAGTTCGAAAGAGACATAAAGATGGGCGTCATCAACACTGTTGTGGTATTTCAAGTTAGGAGGTTGGGTGAGATCACCGAGGGGGTGAAGGTAAATCAAGAAGAGGTCTGTGGATGGAGCTTTGGACTGTTGGGGCAGCAAATGAAACTAAGAAAGGGTGAGTCGTGCATTAGGATGAGAACTAAGAGAAATGGGGACCTGGAATTTGACAAAGAGGGCATGATCACCTTTGGCAGATGTTGCTCATATGCCAAGAAGTTTGAGGCCTGGGAATTGACCATCGGACTGGAGTTGTTTTGTGGACAGCTAGAGGTGAACACTGGATGGGTTGGATTTCAGTGAGAGTGAGACAGGAGGAACTGGAGACAGCGAGAGTGTTGACTCGTTCAAGGAATTTTACTGTAAAGGGAAAAGGAGAAAGGAAGGCGTAGATGAGGGGTAATGTGGGCTCAAAGGAGGCTGCTTTTAGAGAGATTGGAGCATGTTTGAGAGCTGTTGAGAATGATCCAGAGACAGGGAAAAGTTGCTGAGGTGGGAGAGAGAGGAGACAATTGCTGGAAGGACACCCTTGAGTTGGAGTGAGGATGTCATTGAGAGTACCAATGGAGAATTGTCCTTATAAGACAGTGATGGCAGAGCCCGTGGGACCAGTGACGAGGCTGGAGCCTTGTGACGGGAGAGTGTGGATGAACCCTTCTGACTGCTTCTGTTTTATCAATGAAATGGGAAGCAAGGTCATGCGCCGGCAATGAGGAAGGGGGAAGAAGTATTGGAAGTCTGAGGAGACAGAAGGTGTAATATGTATAAGTTGCTTGGACAGTTCAAGAGGAATTCGTCTAGGGAAATGCAGTCAGATTTCGGGATACCTCCGAGGCACCTTTGTCATTTGAGATCATGAACGCAAGCAAACACAGACAACATGGGCATGTGTTTTCTCCAGCATCCTCAACTGAATCTATGCAGGTACAAATAGGCCAAAGTGTTGGATTTCATCTGAGTTGGACTTTTGGAAGAGCATGATGTTAGTTGTTGCTCGTGAAATATAAAAGCTGGCCAAAGAGGGAAGTGAGGGCATGAGGTGGGTATTGGGCAGTGAAATGGCGATAGGATCAAAACAGTATAAAAAGAGTGTGATGGTTTTATAAACTGGATTTTTAAAATCACGTTTCCAATGCATGCTGGAAAATTATGTGGTAAATTTTTACATATGAAACATCTGATATAATAGTAATAATTTTCTGCTGGCATTGCTGTTTCTATTGTATTTTCTTAAAGCAAGTCATGGCGTAGCTAGAAGAAACTAGATGGAAGGCATTATGGGTAAATCCCAATGCGAGCAGCTGACTGGGAGGGATCTGCGTGGAGGCTACATTTGAACTAAGGGTCATTGCCCCCGCCCTGAGGGTGGAATTTGCATATGCAGCTGGTGTCCACTGGCCAAAGGAGCAACAGCTTTTGTCATCATAACGGAATGGTAATGGAGTGTCTGGTCAGAGGGGCAGGGACTGCCAACAGGGAGAGGGCAGCTGGCCATCTGGATCCAGGATCTGTCCGATCCAGGAAAAAACTGATGAGAGTTGAGGACCATGGGGCAATGAGGACGCCCATCTGAGAAGGGAGCAGGCTGGTAGGCAGTGTACGGGACAGAACCACAGGAGGGACAGCGTGGGGTCTTCATCATTCCTCCTGAGTTGTCAGGTCTGGACCTGGGCCCAGGGTTGTCTAGGGAGTCAAACAGGCAGCAGAGGTAACCCAGACAAAAGGGCAGAACCTGGGTGGGCCTCTTCGCTTCAGACACTCTTCCCACCGAGGTCTGCGCCAGCTCAGATATTGGGTGGGACTGAGCCTGACGGCGGGGGAGCTGATGGATCCAGCTGCAGAATCTAGGAAAGGCAGGGGCAGCGGGAGTGAGGAGGGACAGACGAGGAACATCTGCTCTCTTTCCCCAGCACAGATGGAAGGCATGAATGCCAGCACACCCTGTATGTCATCCATGGCAAAGTCCATGTTTATTTTGCCCATGGCCCCATTTTCCATCTGAAACATCAATCAGGACAGCAAGAAGGGAAACCATGGGTCTTCCTTGTGGCCTCATTGATTTATTTTTGCCTGGGGCAGATGCATATGGCGTGTTCGTGTTGTGAGGTGGGGTGCCTCTACCAAGTATGAGTCCTGATTTTAATCCAGCAGCGCCAATGTTTTGTCACAAGATCTTCCCATGTTTGAGTCTCCTCATTCTTTGATAAGGAAATGGCAATAGCAATAGCTGTTCTCTCAGTAGCAAGAGATATGGAAGTGCTTGGGAAAATGCAATTCAAGACACAGCTGAGAGGCTTCAGTGGTCGGTTGGGATGCAGAGGCCTTGGCCTTGCAAAATGAAGTGAGATCCGCACAGACTAAGAAGACCAAATCAAATCTTTGATGGTTGAGTGATTTTTTAAAATGATTGGAGGTCTGCACAATTTAACCAGACTGCCCATAACAGCTAAAAATATTTTCCAGAGCAGATCAGATAAAGCCAAGTTAGAAATTGGTCGTTGCTGTAAATCCAGTGGTAGACTCTCAGTGACCTAGATTTCCCCAGAAGTTTTCCCACAGGAAGTGAAAGAAAAACCACCGTGTGGCTGCTATGGCTTGATTTGTCAAGAGCTAAGAGATCTAAACAGCATGAAAAGATGGCCCATCTCTCAGCTTGCCCTAATGAATTGGGGCTCATTTAATGCAGAAGCCTGTGAGATGTGTAAATCACATCTATAGAATAAATGATCAGATTTCAGTCCCAGTTGCCAGCAATCCATAACAGCATCTGGTTGCATTGTTCTTCTCTTAGTAAAATGCTTGGCTCATTGCTGAAGCTACTGCTTTTTAATGTCTTACACTATGAGGTCAGTATTTTCCCCATTTCCTCTCTCCCTTTAAGGAGGTGGGGATGAGAAATAGTATAAAGAAAGGGCTTGTTATGAGCTCTGACCTGGGAGCCCCAGAGAGCTGGTCCTGAAGCATAGACGTGGATGGCTGTTTTCTGTCTGCACTATAGAGTGTTAGGCCAAACAGAGTGGTCCTGGGGACTGTGGGAGCTATTCCAGGACATCTTGGACTTTCTGAGAGGCCCACAAACTCCCAGGAAGGACCAGGAGCCAAACCCTCCTCATCTGTCCTATGTCAGGCCTACAAAGCAGTGTAACAACACACCCTGTACCCCAACTGATAAAAGTCCGCCATGGTCACCACAAAGTGGTTTGTGATGGTCCCCGGGGTCCTCCTCGCTGGTTCCCTACCTACTGTTGTGCCAACCTTATCACTCTCACAATCTGAACTTGGCGCTGCAGCTGACTTTGACCCCCACCTTTGGCCCTACTACGACTGGGCTGACTTAACTCTCTGCCTGGCTCGCACACCCTGAGATGTAGAAGGAGTTTGGAGTGCTCTGAACGGCACATCAGAAAGCTCTCAGTTCCACATTAGGACATAGTGGGTGAACATAGTTCACACAAAAATGGACATACAGCAGGGGCGGCTGGGTGGCTCAGTTGGTTAGAGTGCGAGCTCTGAACAACAGGGTTGCCGGTTCGATTCCCACATGGGCCAGTGAGCTGCGCCCTCCACAACCAGACTGAAGGACAATGACTTGAAGCTGATGGGCCCTGCAGACACACACTGTTCGCCAATATTCCCCAATAAAATTTATAAAAAATAAATAAAAAATGGACACACAGCAAACTCTTGTACCATCAACTAACGTCTGCACAGTCCCATGGTGTGGCTATACTTTCTCACCTATATGCACATGGACGTGTGAATCCATATGTATTTAAGTGAACACTTGACAAGTGTCAATGATTGAGTTTTCAAGTGAAAACAAACTTTAAAACATCAAAGTACAGGCCTAGAAACCCTATGAGTCTAACATGATTGCAGGAGGATTCAAAGGCTCTGAATGCCGCGTCTGAGGAATTCTGTGACAACCAGATGCAAAGGTACAATATTTGGAAAAATGAGCTTCCTGGCACTGGGCGAATTCATTCATTCTCATCATTTACTCATATGCAGAGCAAGTATTGCTGGCCTACTGTGCGCTATAGATTCAAGGACAGCCCAGTGGAATAGACGGACCAGTAAAGAGGATTTACAAGACGATACAGGGCGGTGAGTGTTTTGGGATAGAGAAGCACGTGATACTCTCAGAATAGATAGCTTGTCCATGCTCGTAAACTAAGTAAGTGGAGGGCTAGATGTTGAACACATGTCTATCAGACACCAAAACTCTATCAACCACAAAACTGTAGTACTTCACAAGCATTTCCCTGTAACTAGATGGCAGGGTCTGAGACTGGAATGGTGAGAAATGATGATGGAAAGGTGGACCAAGTTTTCACTAGGTAACGGGTTTGGATTTTATCCTGTGGATAATGGAAGGCTCTCAGGGAGTGACCTAATTGGATATGCACTTTTGAACGAATATTCCACTGTAATTTGAATTGGGAGGAAGAGGGGTGGGCTGGAAGACCACTCAGAGGTGGTTTCATTGATCCGACAATGAAGTAGCAATAACCCAAAGTAGGGGTGTAGCTGTGGAGATGGTGGATGTTGGATGTGATGTTGGATTTGATTGAATAAGGTGTGAGAAGTATGGAGAAATAAAAGTGATAGCCAGGTGTCTTGCATAGACAAGTGGGTGGGTTGATGGTGCTACTTCATCAGAGTAGGGAGTGCAGGAAGAGGAACATTTTGGGGGAAAGGTGATGAGTTCTGTTTGACATGTTGAGATCGCAGTGCCTTTGGGACACACCTGTGAGATGCCTAGTAGGCAAGGCGGCGTACAGATATAGAACTCAGGAAGGAGATCTGTTGTGGGAAATTTAAAACGCTGCATAGAACAGTAATTGCAGCCATGGGGTTGATTGAAGCTACCCAAGGAGAGAGTGTAGAATGTAAACTCAACTTGATGACTGACATTTAAGGGATGAGGGTGGCCAGAGAGGTAGGAGGGGAATCATGGCAGACAGAAGGAGGGTGGTGGGTGAGGAATGAAAGAACTTTTCAATAAGAGGGTGATGCATGATGTTGAATACCGCTGACCGGCAGTAACACGATTTCTGGAAATGACACAATTGAACATACCAACTGGAAGGTCACTGGTGGCCCTGACAGAATGGAAAAGCTGGTGGGGTGAGGAGTTGAGCTTCATTCAATGGGGATATTGAATGAAGCCTTTTTCTCCCCAAGTGGTTGTGAGAAAAAAAAGAAGTGAGACTTTCGCTTGAGCGGGCGTAGGATTTATAAGGATTTTTTTTTTTTTAAGAGGAAGTCTAAATTCTGAGGTGAAAGAGCTAGTTGAAAATAGAGAAAGAGGTGAAAGCTCCAGATGAATGGAAGGATAATTGATGGCAGGTGTCTGAGGGGTCCTGAAATGATGGAATTCAAGGCACTGGTATTAGCCTTTTATGTACAAACAGAAAAAAAATCTATTGAGTTCCTACTTATGCTAAGCCTGGGCTTGTGCTAGGGAGGAAGTATCTTCTACTGAAGCTAGAGAATTGACAAACAACATGCGCAAAGATTCCTGGACAGTGTTGAGAGCCCCCCTGACGTTGAAGACCACAGATTTGTAGTGGGGTTCTCCTGCACAGGGTTATGCATTTCACCGCCAGCGTGTGGCACCCAACGTGGGTGTTTATAGTCTTGGGAAATTGGAATGAGCGGGCATTTCATCCTGATTTGGGACTTTGCTGGAAGGGTATAGCCAAAGGATGAGGAGGCAAGGTAGTTGAGAATATAGGAAGACCTTGGTTAGAAATGATTGTTCACATGGTCTTAGCTGAAAAGAGATGAAGGAGACGCCACGAGAGCTATGATGGTTGGGAAGAAAATTAAGCTGGAGATGAGAGGGCTTGAAAAGATTCAAGAGCAGGTGTGGTGAGAGAGAGGAAGGATGAGAGGCTGTGGTTGGAATCTGGGCTTTTGTATCTAAACATTTCATACTTGGTGAGGAAGCCAAATTGTAGCCCTGGGGAGGCGTGGTTGAGGAAAGGAGAGATCAAGGTTGTCTGAGATGCGATTGTCAAGGAAGTGTGGGAATAACGGTTGGGTGAGTCATGCACACAAACACTGACGTCACCCAGGCTGATGGTGGGATTTGATATGGATACTGTGAGCCAAGGAATGAAGTCATCAGTGGATATGAGGCAGTGACCAGATCAGTTGGTGACAAAGATGAGGACGGATAGAACAAAGGAACAAACAAGACTTTTTCCAGGATGGCAGAGGAGTCATGGCCTGGAGGCAACATGAAGGAGTAAAAAAGTTGCCAAACCCACTTCCTGATCCTGCTACAGTTTGGTTTCAAAGCTCAGATTCTTAAAACTTCTGTCCTGTTCACTGAATCTGACAGCTACCAGTTTGCCAGGATATGGTACCAAGACTTTCAAAAAAAAAAGAAGAAGAAAAGAAAAGCTACAGGAAGTATTTTATTCTTCTCTCAGCTTTATTCAGTTAGATTTATTTACCTCTATTAAATTTTCCAAGTCAGTGAGTTCTAGTTCTAGTACTTTAAGGAATAAATCTTAGGCACGAAAAATGATAGGAATAACGTGACATACACCACAAAACTCCTTTAATCAATCAAGCTAATCTTATAAATCTATAGTTAAAATTTAGACTGCAGTGGACACTTAAAATGTGAAAACATTCCAGTTGACACTTTTGTGGCTATTTGGTTGACACTTGGGCCCAGTCTCCGGCCTTTTGGTCTGGTCTGAGGCCAATTTTGGACTAGAAATACCCCAGACACATGCATGGTGTCCTGCTGTCTCCAACACGGCCTTGACATCTGAACCTGCCTGTTACGCTGAGAGTTATCAGACCAGAGAAATATCAATAGCTGTGAATCACAACGGTAGAAAATTTCATCCAAAAAACAAAACAAAACAAAACCCCGGAGTTCATAACTACTCAGGTTTTTTTTTTTTTTAATATGAGAAACAAAAGCAAAAACAAACACTGGGGTAAAAGTAAATGATAGAGGTTTGATGATAGAGGTTTGAAAAGTAGATGATAGAATGTGTAAATTTACAGTGGAAGTTTGTCTCTCTGATGAGCCGGCTGTACAGTGATATATGGGTGGAAAAATGGAATCCAGAAAGCAAGTAGTTGGTCACCTCAGAGCCCCTAGGGATGCTCAGAATTCCTTAACATCATAGCAGTGACCACGGAAAGTTTCATTCTGTTTTGTGACTTGACTTACAGTGAGGGAGGTAGCACAGCTGTAAACCAGCTGTATTTCATTTATGCTTGGAAACAAGGACCTTTTGTCTGGTCCAAATGTTCTTGGCCCCCTCTCTCAATTTCACGGGCTCGGGTTGTTAGTGGAAAAGTAGTTGTTGAAATACAGGTTCATTCCTGCTGAGCCTGCTGCTCACCAGGATTTCTGGGGACCTTCATTCAGGTATTGAATTTAAGACAGCGATCTTGTTTGTGATATGTGGTAAGGTAAAGAAGTGATTCAGTAGCTTTCCCACGTGTTCATCTGTGACTTCATTCATAGAAATGCATCGATGGACTCCTGAGCTACAGGAAACGCTGGCTTCTCAGCTCTCTGAGAACATTAAAGAAAGTAGCGCCGCCTAGTGGACTCAATTTCTTAGCATGTGTTCCACGCCACACATTAAAAAAAAATTTTTTTGCGGGGGGCGGGGAAAGAGGCAAGATACTAACAAATACACTAATGTATGTATTTATTAAATGTGGGTAGCAGTAAAATGGAAAGGTATACGTAAGCCTTTCAAAAATGTTAATTTGTTACAGTCTTTTAATGGTGAAAATAATGACTCTGAACCACCACTTCTTATAACTACAAGAGCTATGGGGATTAGTAATATGGAAAGTAAAGTTGTGGTTATTTTTGAGTGGAGGGAGAGGGTTGGAATTGGGATGAAGCACATGGAGAGGCTTCTGGAAGTGGTTGGCAAGTTCTGTTTATCTTTTAACCTGGGAACTCATTTAACTAAACATTGATTTTATGGTGTTTTCTGTGTTTGATTAAAGGTCAAAACATAGGGGAACTTTTGACCAAGTACACCACCTCCTAAATTTATAGACCTTTTCAGAGAAACCAAAAGAATGCTAAGGCATGTATGGTTTTGACACTTTGTTTTCATCTAATTTTTAAAGTAAGACTTAGTTACCGATCAACCCCTGCATTGACAGGCCTGGAAGCGTCACTCAAAAACTTAATAAGTTGTTTACCTCGATAGACATATTGTGCTTTTTAATAAACTGTATACTTTTGCCCTGTTGTGTATTTGAATATGAGCTTTTATGTTCTCTGTGGCACAAATTTTCCCCTACCCAGCTCTTCAGAGAAGTCTAAATTCAGTAATGCACTTGGAATATCCAGTTGCCATGGAAATGATCACTTAGGTTACAAGTTCATTTTTGTGACCAGTCAGAGAGAGGAACTAAGAATTACTTAGGAGGGCATCTGTCCATTAGAGAAATCCTTTGCAGAGTCCCAAATCCAGAAAAATTAGATTTTATTTTGGAAGTGAGAGGTGAACCGATGCATTAATAATACTAAAACATTTGACTGCTGCCTCCAATGGTGAAAAGTCCTGCAGAGCATTTTACAGGAGGAATTATTTAAGAGTGATATAAGTAAACAATAAATCAACATTGGATTGTAATATTAAATGCAGCATAGTGTAATTCTAAGTTATTCCGTTGTCACTGAATTTTTTCAGGGCAGAATACATTTAAAAATTTACCTTGAAAGAAATCTCAAAAGAGGCTTTCATATTTGTATAATCCAGACGAGAAATGAGGAAAAAAAAAAAAAAAAAGCAATGAAGTTGAAAGACCCAAATTGATTCCAGAAGCACTTGCCAAGTTTCCATAATGTCTCATTAAGCTGTTTGTGGGGGAGGGAGGCTTGGAGAGACCAAGGACTCTTTTCTAGGTTCTCAGGTTAGGAAATGAGATTCTGATTTCGTCAACCTGATCTTGTCTCCACTCATGTCTTTTTCCTTATCGTGGACAGATCTGGCCCCCTCAGATGAACAGGACGCAATAACACACACTCCAAGCCAGTTCCGTCTACACCCATCATAGAATTCTGCCAGCCTCCTAGTGGTTTGGACACACACACACACACACACACACACACACACACACACACACAGACGGATTTTATGTATGTGTGATATACATATAACTGTCCTTATTTGTTTGGCATTGTGAGACCACCAAACACCAAAAAAAATAAACCTTTAAAAAACATTAATTGAACTGGGAGCATATGCCCAAAGAAACATGGATTAGAAAGTTTATGTAAATACATAAAGAAGGGGCTAGGAATTTTAGAGAGGGTGGAGAAAAGGAGTTTTGGTCTTTCCTGTATTATTAGAATTTTTTTAATGTCAAAATGGTGTTCATATATTACTTGTGTAATTAAAAATGTTATGTTAGTCAAATTTAAACCTCTTTGGAATCTATTTTTTAAAAGTCATTTTACACCGCCTGGGGTAAACCTACTGATGTGGTTGAAGTTTCCATAGTAACCTGAGTTCTCAGTCTTGTTGGACCTTTTAATCTAAAGACTTTTTCAAAGGAGGACTGAGTGGGGGAAATCTCCCTGTCTGTAGGTCTGTCTGGGGTACTCTAGAGGTGGCATGCTGTCGCCTCAGTCCAATGTGTTGGTTGATTATGATGGTTTAGGGCTCAGTCTCAACCCCTCTCCTGCCCACTGTTAGCTCAAGACCCCTGGGTAAGGGAGGTGAAATAATTAAGGGCCAACTGATCGCAGAGTTTCCTGGGACATTAAAAGCAGATCCTATCTTACTCCAGTATTTCTTATTCGAGCTACCACCAGCCCCATACAATCAATGGAAGGGACTCACCAAAGATGTCGGTGGTACTAGCTGCTCCTTTGTCATTTTAATTCTGGTTTTGAGCGGATCTTATGCTCAAGACACGGGAAACCTTGAGTCTCCTTCAGTTGTTGTCTTTGGGAGACTTCATGGTGTGACTAGAGAACAGCAGTTTGCACAACATATACCAACCAGTGGCTGTGTAGACCTGGTTTTCATTACTGAAACATTCTATTCTCGGGCAGCCATGGAAGCTGCCTGGACAGTTCCGTTAGTGCAGCATGCTGGAACTCATTACTTGTGTGCCGCCTGACGCTTGTCCTGGCTGAGCTCTCCACTACCCCAGGAACTCTTAGATATAGCATAGCATCCTGATTTCAGTCTACAAAGTTCGTCTATTTCACTCTTCTCAATTTTAAATTATTCTTAAAGTGCTCCGCTGTCCCTACACCAGGTATGGGTACCACTTCCCATTCTTACCACTGCCAGTGGAAGTGGCCACCTGGTCTGCTGCTAGGTGGAACCAGGCACAACCCAAAGCAGGGGCCACCTGACGTCTCGGTCCGTAGGACAGGGGCTGAATAATATTCCTCGAATGGCTAAATGAATGAATATTCATATAATGTGGGAAAATGAATGGTCCCCTCCCTCACCACAAAGCCCTTGTAACTGAGATCCAGGGATCCGTCCTCCTCTTTTAAGAATCTCTTAGAGGTCACTGTGTATTCATCCATTCGTGCATTCGTTCAACAAATATTAAGTACCTACTCCATGCTGGACGCTGTGCTAGGTGGTGGGGATATGGTGGTGAAAAGCCCTGCCGTCATCGAGGGCTTCACAATCTAAGAGAAAAGGTGTTCTGAGATAGCTGTAGGGTGTTGTAGGACCCCAATGAATTGGTCGTGATGCTTCCCGTGTTCACTGATTAGGAAAAAACTGTTGGCACTTGCCCAAGACCTCCAGCCTTACTTTATCTTCGTCTCCTCCCTGGACATTGCCTAAGGGGGAGCCCATTCTCTTAGGTACCATTGTAAACTGATCTTCTTGTATCAGAAAATGCTTCAAATTCCATTGCATGTAATTGGCACTTTGGAACCAAACGCACTTTATTTTTTTAAAAATGAAAAAAAAAAAAAAACCACGGTTTTTCATAAGTTAATGTTTTTTCTTCTAGACCTGGGTGCCCTTCTCTTATTTATCCTCTCCCCATGCAGCTAATCAGATTTGTAGGGTAAAATAATACCAGACTCATCATTGCATGTTACATGAGAAATGTATTAATTAGAAGCCTGGGGTTCTAAGAAATAGAGACCAGATTGAGCTAGCTCAAGGAAAAAGAAAAAGGGGTGGGTTATTATAAAGGATGCAGGGGTGTCTTACAGACTCAGAAACAGAAATGTCACTGGGCCTAAGGAGAGTTTCAAAGCTGGGAGGCAGAAAGTCACTGGAATCCTTTCTTTTATCTCTCTGCCCGTCTTCTTCATGTATCCACATCTCTCTCTTCCCGTCCCTTCTTTCTCCTTCCCTTCCTTCTCTCTCTCTCTCTCTCTCTCTCTCTCTCCCCCCTTCCCCTCCCCCATATCTCTTTCTCCACTGAGCTTCCTCTGCCTTTCTGATGAATGCAGTCAATCTAATATGGCCACCCCATAGTTTACGTGTCATAGACCCGGCTTCAAATCAGGCGTGGCAGGGGCAGGGGCATATTGTTCCAAAAAGGTTCCTGGTGGTCACTTTTCTGGATGTGGGTTAGAGTCTAGAAAAGGGGGACACATCTTGAGCAGGATAGGCATGTATGTCCGGGTTGACCCACCCAGACACACCAGTAGCCCAAAAGTCCAAATCCCTTTCGTGGCTGCACATCTAACTAGAGATGGTCAGATGGGCCCTGCCCTGAACCTGCGTATGTGAGAGGATGTGGTTCTGACTTGAGCTGAAGGATTCACAGGGTTCATGTGGAAGTTCTGGGAACAGCCCTGGACCTGCACGAGAATACTTGGGTTTTAGTCATGGATCCGCCATTCAATAGCTCTGTGATCTCAAGACAAGTCCTTACCCTGGCTGAGCCTTTGTTTTTTGTTTAAATTGGCAGTCACAGAGGCAGCTTTCAATTATTTGAAGGGCCTTCTCATTGCAGAAGGAACAAGTGTGTTACCTGTCTGGTTCTTATTCCACTGTCTAACCACAGTGGAAACTACAGTGTGGTAACAGTGGCTGAAATCCCGAAGAACTTTCTCACAGTCAGGATGCTCAGCATGGTCCTGGGGGCTTTATGGAGAATTGGCACTGCCTGTCATTGTAAGAAATCAAAGGGAAGCTCAAAAATGGTCTACGAATGGCGATACGGGCCCATTTCCTAAGAAAATTATTTGTGTGTTGGGGGCAGGTATGGGAGTTTTGAGACTTACGTACAAATGAATGGGTTTTTGTTTTTGTTTTATATTATAGTCTTAGCAAGAGAAAGACATATGTTGCTCTACTGTGTATGTTCTTTCTTTAGAAAGCCTTTGAAGCAGTTTTGAGTGCATATGTCACAAGAGTTTCCAAGGACACTAGGCTGAAGAAGGATAAGGTGGGAATGTAAAGCAACACGTGCTTCTCTTAATGGAAACAATGCCAGTTGTTTCTTTTAGACCCGACCACTGTCGTTTCTGGAATTTTTTCTCCCTTCCTTCACTTCTTTGTCCTTTCTGCTCCCTGCTGAACTCTTAGGGGTGGGGAAAGGGAAGGGGAGAGAGCAGGTTTTGGAAACCTACCTTACATCCCGGGTCCTACTTAAGTGTCTAGTAATAGGATGCCTCTTTTAGTTCTCTGGAGTGTGTTGCCAATGCTATTGTCTGGTCATCTCTGCCTCTGACGCCATAACCTTTAATATAGTTACTTTCTCTTTCCAAAGTCTTGGCTGGAATTTGAAGAGCTGAGACAATGGGACACTACTGCTTTAGCAGGGTGTATTAAGCAAATACCCTATTTAGCCCTAATGGCATATTTGGCCCTTTTCATCTTTGGGGCTCATACTCCCTACAGATGGATCCTTTTGTTAAGTATCCTCAAATTACTTTGATAATTATATGGCTTTCAGCTTTTACCAACTTCTGGTTGGTTTTCATTGCTACTAAATGAAGGTGTTAAGTCATTCAGAATCAGGCACATGTACATATTTGAGCCATAATACAGGTCTAGAAATATTTACGTAGATTTCGCCTACAAAGAGATTTAACAAGTATGTCTGCTATAATACTTAAAATACAAAATGTAAGGTCGGATCTCTTGGGCATATTGTTTTATGTTTTTCTTATCTCTGCTGTTAATTATCTTTTTTCAGTAAGGAGAGATGTTTTGCTATTATCATAAGAGTTGCCAACCTACAGAGGGGGTTGTGCTCCAAGATGACGTATGACTTAGTATTTAAGTGTAAAAATACCTTCACAGGCCAGTCCACAATAATCGGTTTAACATGTAATGCAGCCAAATTAGTGCACATTTCCAAAAAACCAAGAAGCCTTGCAAATCTGGCAAATAAATAAAACAGAACTCTGAAGTTGAATTTAAAATATAGTTGTGTTTTGTTTTTTATCATGAATGTTGGTGCTTGAGGAAAAGCATGTTTAGTCCAAGGCAGCAAATGGTGGCTGATGAAGTCTCTCACAGAGAGTCTCAAAGGGGTCCTTGGATCTCTCAAGAGTCTAGAAGATAATGATACTGGTGATTTATTATGTAAATTACACTGAAAACACATATTTGATGTGATTATAGTTACTTGTGTTTACATTATTTGGGTATGTTTTGTTCTCAAAAGGAAGATAGGGAAAGAAATTTCTCTGAACAAATTGGGTAAGAATTGGAAAAAAAGGGTGGAATGAGGAGAAAGCTAAAGAAGACATGAATGGCAGCGGCCGGATGGCTCAGTTGGTTAGAGGACGTGCTCTGAACAACAGGGTTGCTGGTTCGATTGCCACATGGGATGGTGGGCTGCCCCCTCTGTAACTAAAGATTGAAAACGGTGACTGGACTTGGAGCTGAGCTGCGCCCTCCACAACTAGATTGAAGGACAACAACTTGGAGCTGATGGGCCCTGGAGAAACACACTGTTCCCCAATATTCCCCCAAAAAATTTTTTAAAAAAAGAAGAAGACATAAATATCTATGAGAAAGATTGCGTGAATGTGTGAACAGGGTGGGGAATGGAGTGTGTGTGTGTCTGATAGGACTCGATCTTGCTATTGGGGATGATTGAAATTGAGACCACATAGTTTTTCACATCTTTCATAAATGGGCATAATTGATTCAACACAGCATGATTGTGTTGTAGGGCAGCGATTCTCAAAATACAGTCTTAAAGTATGGTCCTCCTGATTGATTAGGAAAAGAGATAAAAGTACAAGTTCTTGTTTTGATAAATGATGAACAATTTCGTAACATATCAGTTTTCATATATGATTAGGGTTGCTACAGTAACCTACTAAGTGAGTTGCTAAGAGTCTTTCTGAACTCAGGTTGGCATGTTAACATAGACTTTAATTAGTCAAAGGACTCTAATTAGTTCTACTAAAAAGCCTAATTGCTATTCAGTAACAAAGCTCCCACAACGCAGCATGCATGTGAATCATTGGAACTGCCGAAAGAGAAAGGAGTAGGCGGGGCATAGAGTGACCAAAGTGTGCAGTGATGAAAGAAGCTTGAGAGTCATTGGTCTAGAAAAGTTATTCTCAATCCTGGCTGGGCATCAGAATTGTCTATGGTGCTTTAAGAATATGAGTTTCAGGACTCCATGATGATCTGAATAGAATCCACCCTCTGCCCAGCAGACTTCATCTTCATGATTGACTAGAACTCATCCACTTGTCCACCCCTGGCCAGTTACTGGCAAAGGGACACAGGGTTGCGAAGATTCATCCCCTGAGGCTGAAGCCTTGCTGACTGAGGAAAATCACCACAACTATGTGTGCAGCATCGTACCACATCCTATGGGGTGTCAAAAATTCAGGTTAAAAACAAAAAGGAAAGAAGAAAAGGTCTCTGCCTTTGAAGATCATATACGCTTCATTTAAAAAGACCAAACATTGTAGCACATAACTGGATAACCAATTCATACAGGGCAAGGCAAGTAGAACCAACCTTTATTGAGTACCTACCTACCTGAGCACTTTTTGTCATCTCCTTTAATCCTCACTTCAAAGTTACAAGCTCTGTGGTGCCACTGGCATTTGACAGCTTAAAAAAAATCAGAAGTCCAGAGATTTCAGGGGATTTGACTTGGGTTACCTGTGTAGAAAATAGTCGGCCAGAATTTGTGTCCTCGGCATCTAGGTTTGTTTGTTACTTGATTTGTTTTGTCATGGTAGCCTACCAGGCTGTTGCCTAATTAACATGGAGATGCATCACCCCCATTCCAATTTTCCAAATGTAACATGACCAAAATGCTTTCTATTCCTATTTTTTGAGTGTACATGCCATGCATGGAGTGGCCATGTATAGCTTCTCCAGATTAATCCATGTATGAAGCTCCTTGAATCAGTGCAATATTGTACAGCCTCGTTCTGTTTGCTCATCGAGTGTCAGTCAGTGATTTACAGGCAGCCCATACACGTCGTCTGTTCATGTGAGTTCATGATGATTTCTGAGTGATAGCACACTCCCCTGCCCAGCTTCTACGAGCGTGCTTTATAATATAAAAATGACAGATGTGCAATAACTCTATCTATCAGGGTGTAGCTGTACTATTAGCCAGAGGTTTTTATTTGACTTTTCCTGGTATGTCACAAAATGGGAATTCATCTCATAAAGAAGATGAGTTCACAGAAAAACTGCACTTTGGATTTTCTTAAGAGATGCAGAGGGTTATGATAATGAGTTCAATGGGTTCATGTTTTCTGATCCTATGGAAAGAGTAATATCAGTATGTGAATCTAATAATGGAAGGAGAATAAAGTGAGTCTTCAGAAACAGATATAAATACACTTAATTTATTGTAATCAGAAGATAGATCTTGAAAGAGTCTTGCCAGTAGGCAGTGATGGGGTATAGAGGTTTTTCTGTGAATGGACTCTTTTATTTCAAATTATCAGTTGAGGTGGAAGAAATAGGATTCATTTTATAATGCAATAGTTATTGATTTCCTAGGAGTTTGGTTTCTGCTTTAGCTTTTGTTCATAGCCCCTCACCAGCATACAGAGGAAGTATTGCTTACTTATTTAAAAATATTTTTTTAAGATAGTGACAATTCCCAGTGGTTAAACTTGTTTATTTGTGTTGGCTCTGTTCTCTCCCTGGGATGCCCACCTCCTTCCTCCATTGGTCTGGGGAGCACATACCTTGTTGTATCACCTCCCCGATAGCCATACTGTCCCCCAAATCCATCCTTTGTAGTCCATCCAGGTGTGTCTTGTTATATGCATAGCCTTTGGTGCATTTATTGCTTCTTCATCTGCTTTCCTCTATGAGATTGTGAGTGCCTTGAGGACTGGGAGTGACCTTTTCATCTTGGCCTCTCCAGCTCCCTGGAGCAAAGAGCAGAACACAAAGTGGGGCTTATGGCGAATGGAATTCAAGGAATCTTGGGACTGTCTTGTTCACTGTAGATAGAGGAAAAAAACTGAGGTTTCTAAGTTCTCCACCTGCCATAAAATTCTGGGATGAAAAAGTATGAAGTATGCCTTCTGCACACACCAACGTCTTCCATTTCACAATTTTCCATCTGCCCTGCTCCCTTCTCTGTCTCTTCTTTATCAGAGCTCCACATCCACTACCCTGACCAGAGTATCATTTGTGGCGTGTGTCATGCAGGGTGTCAGGCAGCGTCTCAGCTCTTGCTCCCCGCATAAGAAAGCAGGGTATAGGGAGGCCAAAAAGGAACACCCACGGAGCCATAGCTAGGGGAGTCATACCACTATATTCTCGCTAGCGGCTGGGTTGGAGACACAGGAAATAGGAGCCACACTATCTGCAACCTGCCGTCCATTTCTCTCTGCCAACCAACCTCACTTGCTAACTGCAATCCGCACTTGCTAGCTCAGCCCCTATTTTCTGCTAGCGTAGCCACGGCAGTTATAAATTAGTGGCCAATGGCTCACTGGTTACAGCTGACGGCCAACTAGCCACAGCTAATGGCCATCCAATCACAGTTGATGGCCATTTACCACCCGAGAGAGCACCTTTCCACATGAGGGCAAGAGCCTGGAAACTGCACTCCTGGCTCTGTCCCCACAGCATGCTCATGCAATTGTCAGTGACTTCAATGAAGGTCTCAGGACTGAGATAACCGGTTTTGCTTAGTAATCTTGTTCACTTATAGAAATCAGTCCACCAATCAATCATTCATTTTTAATGAAAAGTGTCAATGCAAAAATCTACTTTAGAATTTGATCATGTAAACATCTAACATAAATGAGTCCAGTCCGGCAAACAAACAAAAAACTGAAAGAAAGAGTGAGGGAAGGAAAAAGATGACCTACTTGAATACTGTGAATGTCTCTCTGAGCATCTGTATCAGGTGAGTATGAAATGGGAAACTGATGAGTTAGCCAAAATCTCTACGGACCTCTGTTTCTGATCTTACTGTTTAAAGATGCAGATATATTTTTAATGCTTCGTGGCCCGTAAGCGCACGCCAGCTTTCTTTGTCTGCTGGTCAAACAAAGAAGTGATGACCTGGTTCACAGTAGGAGAAAGAGGGGACTGCATTGGACTCTGAGTGAGACACGGCTGTTGGATCCTTTGTGAACATTTTAAGGGGTCACAAAGGTAATTTTGATTATAGATGATTTTCACCTTATATACTGACTAGAAACCGAATGTGGCTTTCTTGGAGACACAAAATGCATTGTTCAGATAGACGCCAGGGTTGTCAGGCTTTGTGAACATGTTGTGTATGTGTATGGGGGCTGGAGAGAGGGCAGGGGAGGGCCTGGTCAGTTCACCAAACCAAAGACTGGTGCTGACGTCTGATCAACAAAACACATCTCGGCCTAGGATTCTGATCTTGGACCAACTGCCAACTTAGGTTGAGCAAAGCCCTTTCATGCCTGCCTTTCCTATCTCAGTTAGCTAGAAAAGGGAACTGTGAAGAAAAAAGAAAGATCAACATCAGCCAAGCAATGGTTCCATTCAGTAAGGAGAATGGAGTGTGTTTATTTAATTTTAACTGAAAAGTCCCAGCCAAGAGTTCTAAACCTGGGTTGAAATAACAGGCGGCCTTGAGAGAGAGGGAAAAAGAAGAGGATGCATGATTTTTCATGTGTGCTGTACGCTGTGTGCTGTGTTTAATACACATGACAACCCCAAATGGGAGGAACAACTCGCTCCATTTTACCAACGGTGCAGCTGAAGCTCAGGGACCACTGGCGGGCATGCTGTTGGCATTGATGAAGTCTAGATGAGAGCCCAGGCCCGTCTCTACCCAAAGTCTGTGATTTTCTCACTACAGACTCTTGAAATTGGCAGAGGGTGAAGGCTGATGGAGACACCTGGGTGCCACCCCAGATTTGGGTCGAACATCAGGTTTAGGGCTGAGTGTCAGGAGAATGAGTGGATTGTTGAGTCTTTGGGTCCCCAGAGCCTTGGAGAGAAACCCTGGGGCTAGAATTAGGAGCTATTCTGTTGGAGGGGAGGTGCTCAGTAGGGGTTTCCAGTGCAATCATTTCTTTCCTATGGACAGCTGCAATCCCTCCCCGCACCCACCCAAACACACAGGGGTGTTCATGTACACATACACACATGTACACATACTCACGTGTTTTCTCTCACGTAAGGGCTCTTCCCCACCCCCACCCCGCCCCCATAGCAATGTGTGCCTCTCCGTGACTGAGCTTTGCCTTGTATAAGGGCACAGACAGGTAAGATCTCTCCTTCCCGGGTCCAAAGAGCATGCCTCCTTCACCTTTAAGCCCCCATGATTCCTGGCCCAACGGTGATGAAGCTGCCTCATGGTTTGGGGTGATTTTTGACAAGTAGCATAGACCACTGGTTGACACGACACATCTGTCCCATGGCGTGGATACTTAATAAATGAAGCTGGATAACTTTTAAAACTCACAATAAAAGCAGCCAGTTCCCTGAGGGAAGTTAGCTTTAGAATCTTCTGCATGTTGTTTGCAGGACTTTCGACAATCGGCTCCTTTCTGGACTTTCCTCAAAATTAGTGACAGATGTAGTTAGAAGGACAGAATAAAGAAGTCTAAAATGATGCTGGCACTTCTAGTTGTTTATCACTGATATGCCCAGCATTTCTTGATAATCATGGGAAAATATTGAGCTTCACAAGGCTTTTCTCTGATGAGCCAACTGTCTCAGTCAGTACAGAACTCTACCTTTTCGATTGCTGAATTAGTCTTTTTTTGTGTGTTGGTAGAGAAAATGATCTAGCACATTCTCGTTTGGGATGACTTGAGCTGTCAGTTAAATTTAGAAAGCCCATTATTTTCAAGCCGTAGAGCCTTATGAATTTTAAAGTCACAAACTGGAAGCCAACCAAACATCCAGGGTGTAAATATTTCCTTTTGCGGGGGGAATACTGACAGATTCTTTCTATTTCATTCCAATCCCAGTGCCCCATCTCCACTCACAGATAGAGAGACATGGGAAAGCCTGATAACTGACGAGGCTGAACACATGTAAAGGATTCAGTGCATACAGAAGCAAGACCCTCATCCTCTCAAGGGGACGAGCACAGAGTATGCTTATAAGGGGCAGTTTTGGCTGCACAGAAGGTGCTGGAAGTGCTTCCGGCTTGAGGTTCAACAAGTCTCACTTGAGTTCGAATCCTGGTTCACTCACTTACTAATGTGTAACATGGCCAAATTACTTAATGTCTCTAAGCCTCCATGTCACTGTCTGTGAAATGGGCATGTCAGTAACCATTCCCACTTCATGAGGATGCTGTGTTAGGAGAAGGAAATAAGCCATCTGTGCCAGCATTGTAGTACAGTGCTAGGCTCACACGAGGTGCTCAGTTGAAGTCGGTTATTAGCCCTTTGGAACTTTCTTACTTCAGTCTCCAGGGCTGCATTAATCCCGCTTTCCTGCCAAACAATACTCTGAAGCCAAGTGCCACTTTCAAAAGAAACTTTGTTTTACAGTTAAGAAAAATGTACTTAGAAATCTAATTTCTCATTTAATTTCCATGAATCAATGGAAAAGCCCAGACATCTTAAAACACTTTTCAAAAAATATAGATTTCTGATCCAGAAAACTGCTCAGCAATTGTAACAGAGCTTTTGCAAGCCTAAAATTTCCTTCATTTTCAACAAAACTACTCTCCAGTCACAGATCATCTGATATAATGTTGTTATGTTTCCTAAATGTAAGAGCTTGTTTCAAATGCATATATCTTAGCCCCATCCCTTACGAGTGGAGGAAACTGGGAACATGCCTTTTGATGCAGGAGGTTATTAGATGACACTTTGAGATATAAACCCTAAGCCCCTGGGTTCCTTTCATCCTTGCAGCACCTGTCTTCTCAGAGTGGGTGCTATCTGGTCTTCCTTATACTAGAGCCATTGTCCAACCAGCCCATCCCACTAAAGACAAACTGACTCACCTTTTAAAGTTCCCAGCCATACATTGAGCACCTATTGTGTGGTAGGCACCACGCTGGGCCTGGAGTTTACACAGATGAGTTCAGCATGGCGTGTGCTGACATAGGACTCATGGTCCAGCTGAGCAGACACTGCAGAAAAAGGCTTCCATGTAATGAAGGTGCTCACAAAGGATTGTTAGGGCAGAGCTGGCCCAGGCCACCCTGGCCCCCAGGTCCAGCTTCTGGTCTGTGGACTCACCTAGTTTGAAGATCCCTTCCAGTATCAAGGAATGTTCCAGGCATGACTCATTGGGGAGTTACTGGTATATATGTCAGGACAATTATTCATTGTGTGGGGCTGCCCTCCACATCACAGGAGATTAGCATCTCTGTCCTCCCATGGTGGCTTTCATTTTTCTAGATTGTCACAGTGACTGCCCCTGGTTGAGGGTCCCTGTCCAGTCCAGTCCTTTCTCACTCAGTCTATAGCTCTGCTCCCTCCCTAAGTGGCCACCTCCCCCCAGGCCTGTGCTTTCTTAGAACTGTAGTTTGACACTATACAAAATTTATATATTTTAACATACAAATGAGGTAACATAAATCAAGCAAGGAGAAAGAAGAGTCATTTTGCAACTGGTAGAAACCATTTGGGATTTTAGAAGTACCTTAATCAGCCTTATTTTTTTTTTTCTATAAAGGAAAGTAGTTTTTATTTCTTCCCAGTGATGTACAGATGAGTCTTAGTAGAGTGATAAAGCAAATATGATGGTTTATAATCAGCATCTATTGGGATGTAAAGTTGTACAGTCTGAGGCTGATCCTTTGTGGTGTGAGGTGTGGGGGCTCTTGGTGTGTGAGGGGAGAGGCCAGCCCCAGGCCCCGACCTGTAGGAGTGTCACAGTTCGCCTGATGTCACCACATGGGGAAATCAAACAGAGGTAACAGCTTTTGTCCACTGAGTTTTACCGCATGCCAGGCACTGCATTGAGTGCTGAGAAAGACTTGTTAAATCCTCAGAACAACCAAAGTTTTCGCCTTTTACAGTTGGGGGGACTGTAGCCAAGATTGGACAGCTAGGAAGGGTAGAGCTGGGATTCACATTCAGGCTGTCCAAACCCAGAGCCAGGACTCTGGACCTCTGTACCATCCAGCTTTCTCGCCCATTTTTTTCTAGATTCCTCTCTTCTATTATGCATTTTAGGATTCAGTCTAATTCCCTCAAATCTCAAACTCTGCAAAGGTGAGCATCACTTCTTATACAAATGCTTTTTACTTAACTTTGGTGCGGGGCGGGGGAGTGGTCTCTACTTAAATTGCTCAACGGTAGCAATACCGCGGGTCTGCTTGCCTGCTTCCACTGCTCAGATTGCGGCCTCTTGGAAGCTAGCATTTAATTTCAACAGCTGATAGGTGAGAAGAGGAGAGGAGACACACTGGCAGAGGTGGAGAGACAGAAGGAGAGGGTGAAATAAAAAGAGGGCTGGAACTGAAGAGACCTGGGTTTCAAGTCCACTTTAAAATTTACCCACTGGATGATATCACACATACACAGATTCTCTGGAACTCAGTTTCCCATTCACATGAGAAATGGGATGGCATCATCCAATTACTTAGTAGGGCCGTTGTGGCAATTCAGAGCATGAGACGATGGGATTAAAAGAGCAGCAAATGCCCTCAGGGGGTGTCCAGGTCATTTCTTGGGAGTATGAATAGGAATTTTGAGCATTTCTATTTATTTTGTACTTGATAAGAAATTAAGCTTTACTGATATGTAATGTATCAATCAGCCCCAGCACCCACCTATGCTGCCTGTTCTGGGCTTGTCCCAAAAGAAGAGGGACTTCCAGAACTGGAAGGGGTTGGCAGCTCTGGCCTCATTCAGCACATCATGTTTTATTGCAATTTAACTCTGCCGGTGAGGTGGACTCACAGGATACATTATCTTAAATTTAACAAACCCCACCAAACTGATGATGTGGCTTGAAAAGGTTTTTGCACAGAAACCACGAATTAAAAGCTGATACTAACAGTGTCCATGCAAACCAAAAAAAAAAAAAAAAAAAAAGAAGGGCAGAGCTAACGCTTCTCCTGTGGGAAGGAGCTTTTTTTTTTTTTTAATCAACTTCAGTAAGATGTACAAACAAAGACAGGCTAATCATATCTGATAAGAAGTTGGCCCCAACAAATTCACAATTATGAAGAAGACTTTTTGAACTAAAGATTTACATCTACTCTAATTAATAGTCCTATTAATTTTTAATTGATTTAACATATTGCTTGTTTCATTTACAAACTATCCATTTTAAATGCCCACTTTGCGCGTGTTCTGTAATGCACACATTAGTTCATTGGTGCATGTACGTTATGTTTATCTATTATTTGTATATATATATAGAGAGAGAGATGGTATGTGCTCAAAATATTTTACAGATAAAGGTGCGTGGGAAAAAATGGAAGACCACTGTTATAATGTGTGTACATGGCAGGGTAGCCAGAGCACAATAACTGTTTATTCCCATTCTCTTCCCCCCCCCCCCCCAATGGAGTCCGCAGCACTTAAGCGAAACTTGCTGATGAAAGGATAGTGGTTGGTTTGATTTCTGGAACAAGGTGCATCTAGAGCTAACTGGTGGTGCTACACTAGGCCTGGCCCCCATCCCAGCTGTTCGCACTGAGCTGCAAACATTTGTAGGAGCCAGGACAAGGCCAGCTGGCTGGCTGTAAGTGGCCCTCTTCTGTCACCACTGTGCAGTTGTCACAGCCCTGGCATCCAACCACCAGACACAGCCAAGAAGCCAAGATTCAAATTTGTAGTTCCTGACCCCAATAACCAGTTCTTTGGTTGTTTGTACACAAAACTACATTTTTCTTATTTGGGGTCTACTCCTCCAATTGACTGCTGACCGTTCCCTTATTGGTGGGTCTAAAAAATGGATCCAGTTCCTCCTCTCATCAGTAAGAGTGGACTGCAGGGGCCAACATTTACTGCATGCTAGTAGGCCCAGCCTTCAGCTAAGTACTTACCCAGAATTATTTAATTTTCACAGCAATCACATGAAATAAGTGCTGCTACTAGCTGCCTCTTACACGTTAGCAAACTGAAAGTTAGAGAGGTTAAGTGATTTTACTAAAGGAAAGTACACTAAAGGCGGAAGGGAGAAATCCCAGTGTCTCACTTGTCCAAGAGCCACTTTTTCGGTTTCCAAAGCCCATTTTGTAAGGAACTGAGGGGATGTATCGTCCTAAATCTTCAAACGGAAATGCCGTAAGTGCCATGTGGTATCCTGGATTTGGGTTCTGGAACAGAGAGAGAACATTAGTGGAAAAAATACGGTGAAATCCAGAGTCCATCATTTAGTTAACGGCATCCTATCGATGTTAACGTCTTAGTTTTGACAAGTGAACTGTGGTTATACAACATGGGAAGCTGGGTGGGTAAAGGTTATATGCTGGCTTTCTGCACTATCTTTGCAACCTCTTTATAAAGCTAAAATTATGATAAATGAAAAGTTTATTTAAAAATGGAAATGCCAGTGTCACGTGTCTATCTTCGTGGACACACGTGCCTGTGTACGGTCGTATGTGTGCTAAACTTTTGAAACCCACCCTGCTCATGACTGCATACCCGCCAGTCTCCCTGCATGCTGCATGCTTCAAACAGCACCAGGGCATTCCAACCCCATCTAGGACTTGCACCAGCAAGAGGAAAGCCCGTGCAATGCACAGGTGCCATACCCTGTCTAACCACACCTCACTTTGGCAGTAGAAACCCTGTATCACATGTGGTAGCCTTGTCCCCTGGTATCAAATGTCAGGAAGGGGTGTGTGTGCTGATGATAGGAGGGGTTCATGAAGTCAATCATGAAGATGGAGGGTAGAATTCAGAGTGACCAGTTCATACTTTAAATGCTCTTCTCAGGCAAGCCCATTTCCACATGCCTCTTTTTAGCAAGTCCATTTGAGGATTCCTCTGCTTTATCCTTTCCTCATCCTCCCAAAAAGAAACAAAGGGGTCCTTTGGAGCACTGATCTAAAAGGCAAGTCCAGGAACTGCTGGCCACAGACTTTTGCTTTGTTTCTTAACATGTGTCAATGCTGAGAGACTATTTTGTCATTTAGCTAATGGCCGTCTCCTGGGCAGCGGCATAAGGCTGGAATGAAGACACTTCACAATTTGGGAGAGAGCAGTTGCTTTCCCAGATGGCTCTGCGGCGGCCATAAAAAGTGCTTGACTTGCTAAAAATTGCTCTATTAACGAGATTCAGGGATTTTCAGGGTTTATGGGTTAGACTGTGTTAATTTTATCCTGCTTCTCAGTATAATTGCCAGAGGGAAATTGTCATTGGGGAATGAGCAGAGGAAATATGTAGTCAGCCTTTTCTGGGTGACTCTTCACAGTCTCAGGGAAAGCAAGAAAACCCACTCACCTAAATGCTTTCCGTGACGCAGAATCCTGTGTGCTGAGGGCTCAGTGGGCTCAGCATCTTTGCTGGAAACAGAGCGTACTGGGTGTGTGTGTTCTCTCACTCACTCATCTATCTGTTGTCTGCCACGCATCAGACACCATTCTAGGCATTCAGGATAGAGTCAGACAGCCAGAAAGTCTCAGACTCAGAAAGTTCCATCCTAAAGAGAGGACACTGGTACAAACAGTTCATGTATAAACTAGATAATTTCAGATTCTGATAAGCACTTGGAAAGAAACTACAGGGAACACATTGACGTGACAGGGTGGGCTGCACGTAGGGACAGGGTGATGACGTTAGATGGGGTGGGTCAGGGTGATGACTTTTAAGTTGAGATCTGAAGAATGAGAAGGAGGCAGGAGAAAGAGTGGCTCCAGGTCCTTTCTCCCCCTCATCTCTCTGCGGTCCTGCGCAGAAACTGGCAGGGGCGGAGCAGTAGAGGAGAAATCTGGGCTGGGAGCATCATGTCTGCAGGCCCAGGCCCAGAGAGAGGCTCATGGCACCCAGCTCCGGGCCTCTGATAACAGGCACCTGCCTCTAGACGGGAAGGAAGAGGCAGACGGGTGTCTGGGCTGCTACATAGACCTTTCTCAAAGGCCCTCGAGGGTGGGCAGCAACCTCGATGAAGGTTCAGTATCGTACGAGAAGTGTCTGGCCATTGTTGTTCTTTCTTGCCTGAGTCTCCATATTGGCCAGCCCGCAACAACCTTTGTAGTAGAGGATGCAGGAGTTAGAAGGGAGAAGCCCCAGCCCCAACTACCCTTATCTTGGAAGCCTTGGCTTGGGGAAAAGCAGCACGGACTCAGAGCCAGACAGAGCTGGATGCAAATACCAGCGCCACCCCTTCCTCCTTCTGTGCCCTGGGTACTCCACCCATCTGGGCCTTAGTATTTCCCTCTGCAAAGTGGGGACAACTCAACCTTCTTCTTGGTGTTGTGAGCTTTCAAATAACATCTGACAGTTTGAGGTGCATGTAACACTCAGTGGGAATCCCTTTGTCCTCCCTCTTCCCTCTTTTCCTCTAGAAATAGGGAGTGCCCCGATTCAAGACTTGTGGGAGTTGTGGGACTTAATGTTTGCTCCTGTGTCCCCCCCATGATTCAGCCACATGTGCCCACCCAGCACCACTACCACCTCCAACACACCCACAGCTTGTTGCTCAGACTGCAGCCTCCTTGGACCTGTGTCAATCAATCGTGCATCTCAGGGGTAGTGCATCTCAGGGGAATGTCTGCAAACGACAGCCCGTGGGCCAAATGGAGCTCAGCCACGCCCATTGGTCAAGCATTGTCTGTAGTTGATTTTGTGCTATGAGGGAAGAGCCGAGTCCTTGCGAAAGAGATTGGGAAGGATGACAAACATGACTGTGAAAACGCAGCATTGACTCTTGGAAGCCAAGGGCTCAGTACAAGCTCTTCAAGCCCTCGTGTCAAAAACCCCATCAGTCTGTGGCTGAAACCCAGACTTTGAAGAATAAAGAAAGCAAGGACTTAACTGCAAAACTAGAAAAGAGCCTGACCCAGTGCTGTCTTCTAACAAAATTTAACCAAATAGCTTATTTTACTGACGAAGAAAGAGCTCAAACCAGCGTAAGCAGTAGGAAATGCTTATCAGCCTGGACCATGAGATCGCCACATGCCCAGCAATGATTTTTCCACCTTGGCTAGTATTCAGACTATGTGGGAGCATTTATAGCCTCCAATGCCCAGACCAATAGAATCAAAGTCTCTGGAGGTGGAGCCTAGGCTTGGCACTTTTTAATGTGCCTCAGTGACCTTAATGGTATCTAGGGTTGCTCACTGTGGGAAGAATTAAGGTCAAAGTGTGGAGGCATCCAGCTGGCTCATGCATGTTAAGAACTGGATGGAACTGGAAGCCAGATGTTAGAAATAATTGGGTCAGGGCACCAATTACATGGTATTAATAGCCAGAAATCTAGACTCTTTCCCCAGACTGCAGCCACAACTCCGGGAGGGTTCCCAAGGGAGATATACACATGGGGCAGAGGAAAGAGAAATGCCACTATATTCTGAGCCAGCCTGAGTGGGAATCCCCATCCACTGGCCCACCCTCCATGCCTCTCCCACAACAGATCTCTGGTTAAGGTCCATGTGGCTGGAGTGGGAGTGAGGAGGAGGAGACAGGAACAAGATGATGTGCGTGAGAAAGGCAGGCGATGGATCATGGATGGGCTGGCTTTGATTTTTAATCCCAAGTGAAAAAGGAAGTCATCGGATGGTTCCTAAGATGCCATCTTATGTAACCAATCATTTGCTGTTTGAATTTGTTTTCTTTGGTATTGCATATACCTCTGTGTTGAATTTTCTTTACAAAAATCTTTGAGCATATCAAAGATAATTTTCTCTGGATAAATTCTTTATGATACAGTGAATCAAAACTTCCAGGAAGATGGTTGAATATTTTCCCTGTATTTTGTTCTTTATTCTATATTTAAGTGTTCATATCTTTGTTTACAGATCAGACTGGTTTGCAAGAACCCTTTATTTTCTGAAGGTCTGACTTAGCCTTTTGACATATATGTTGCAAATAATTTTTCCCCGATTGGCACTTGCCTTTGAGCTGTAATATTTGGCTGGCACCATAAAAACCAAAGTTTTAAGTTTTATGTAATGAGGTTTATCATTTTTGTACTATGTGGCTTCTTTCTGTGCTTTATGTTTTTAGAGTCCTTTCCCATCCTAAAATCAGATAATTGCTGTGTTTTCATTTTTTACATTGCCTCTGCCCAGCTAGAAATTATTTTGGTGGGTGGAAAATTTTTCTCTTTAAACCATGTAGGGTAGCAACAACAGGAGAAGGAATAAACCCTCTTTCATTATGGACAAATGGCACAACTTGGCAACGTGGTAATTCTAACATTGACAGTGCAAGGAAGAGAGGTACACATTTGATTCCTCCTGGAAAACTGATGGACTCACAATAGCCTGTTCATAAAGTAGCAAATTATCATTTTTTTAACCTGAAGAGACAGAGTAATAGTCTATGACAAGGACAGATTACCCAAGTATGTTTGAAGAACAGCTTGCAGTTATTAACAAAGTGGTAGATATTGTCTTTCATTTAAAAATCTCTCTGGGTCACTAAGGATATGGCTAATAAGGGGGAGAACTGTCAAAACTCCTATTCGTTGCTTGAGTCTTATTTTCAACTCAGATTTATATCATTTAAAACACAGAGAAAATGTTTCTGGGAGGACAGCTTGGCCCTATTAGAGTTTTAAATGCTCCAATCCTTTGACTTAGCAATTCTACTGCTAGAAATTTACCCAATGGATATAATCACAAAAGTGCATCTAAGATGTATATAGAGGAAGGTTCATTGCAGCTCTGTTTATAATAGCAAACACAGCACAGGGAACCAGCTAAAAAATCTCTCGGCAGCAGATTGGTAAAATAAATTAAGGTACATCTGTGAACTACCAGGCAGCAGTTACAAAGAGTGAGGTGGGATTCCCATTTGCTGATAAAGAAAAATCTCAAAGATATATCACTAAGTAAGAAGAAAGTAAGCTACCTTATGACCCAGCAATGCCACTCTTAGGTATCTATCCAGAGAAATCCAAAACGCTAATTTGAAAAAAAATTATGCATCCCTATGTTTATTGCAGCACTATACTCAATAGCCAAGACATGGAAACAACCAAAATGCCCATCGGTAGATGACTGGATTAAGAAACGGTGGTACATTTATACAATGGAGTATTACTTGGCCATAAAGAAGAGTGAGATCTTAACATTTGCAACAATATGGATGGACCTAGAGAACATTATACTAAGTGAAATAAGTCAGATGGAGAAAGACAAATACCATATGATCTTACTTATATGTGGAATGTAAAGAATAGAATAAATGAATGAACTAATCAGAAACAGTCTCAGAGACATGGAGGAAAAACTGAGGGTTGCTAGATGGGAGGGCGGTGGGGATGAGGGAGAAGGTGAGGGGATTAGAAAGCACAGTTGGTAATCACAAGATTGCCATGGGGGGAATATAATCAATAAGGTTGTAACGATTTTGTAGGGTATCCGATGGACACTTGTCTTATTAGGGAGACCACTTCATGGACGGTGTGGGTGCCTGGCCACTGCAGTGTACACCTGAAGCTGAAGCTGAATAATAATGAATGTAAACTATAATTTAACATATATACTGTGTTTCCCTGAAAATAAGGCTGGGTCTTATATTAATTTTTGCTCCAAAAGATACAGTAGGGCTTAAGTTCAGGGGATATCACCCTGAAAAATCATGCTAGGGCTCATTTTCCAGTTAGGTCTTATTTTCGGGGAAACACGGTATAGAGTCACAGGATGTGAAGTACAGCATAAGGAATAGAGTCAGTGAATCTGTGACAGCTATGTACAATGTCAGAGGGTAGTAGATTGGGGGAGGGGGACTATCCCTTTGTGAGGGGTATAAATGTCTAATTATTGCATTGTTTTGTACACCTGAAACATTTTTTTTTAAAGTAAGCTGAAAAGCAGGAAGTATATGGTATAATTCCTTTTATGTAAAGAATAACAGATCCCTATGGATAGCCAGTTGGTATATTCATATTTTTTCCCAAGTTGTATACATACAAAACCTAAAGGAATGAAATCGATGGGGGTTGGGTGAAGGGAGATTCAGCTGCTCATTTTGCTTCCTTGTGCATTGTTTGCATTTTCTAACCATGAGCATTTATTAGTTTGATTTGTATTTGTTTAAGTGCTCTATTTGAACTATTTGTATTTCCTTCTTTATACCTTTCTGATAGACATAGACATAGACATAAATATTGATATTCACCAGCTATTGGCATTTAAAGAAAAAACAACAGGACTGGCAAAAATGTCAGAAAAGGTGTGTCCATCTCTGTTTGCAGTTAGGAAAATTTCTAGGAGTTTGCATTCCTTTGTTGTCATCAGAATGCCCAAAATCATGTTCTTTCTATTTTGTGCGCACTATTTTGTTCTACCTTTCCAACAATCACAGCATTGTTCACTTGTGCCCAAGCCCCTCTACTGTCCCATGGGCTGCTGCTCTGAGACCTGCAAGGAGCCAATGGGAAAGCTGCTTATTGTGAAGTCCTTGCAGTATCCACTCCTGCTTCTTGCCCATGTACATTTCCTCCAGCACATCTTCCCAGGATTGAACTGTCAACTCAGTGGATTCCTCTGCCCCTTAATCTTCCTGTCATCTAATTTTAGGATGATAGATATTGATGTCTAGAAGCCACAGATTTATTGAGTCCTCTCCACTCATGAGCCCAACGTGATAACTTGAGACCTTTTCCAGCTGCTGCCTTCTTTGCAGTAGTCCTTCTCTGATGAAAAGTTCAAACGGGAGATAAATATTTTGCATTTGCTCTCCTTATTAGATCATTCAATGCCCTGGAAATGTCTCCTACATTTGAGATTGAAGTAAACATATTGGTTTACCCGGCGGTGTTGCTGAAAGTTCCAACCCAGCCTCCCCCTATTCCTGTTTGGAATTGGGAAATGCTCCCGGATTGTGTAAGAGGCCTTCTGTTTTGGGGGCAGAGGAATTTGACATCAGCATGTTTTGCATTTTCACCATCTCATTTGTTCTGGAAGGTCTTGGCACACGCGTGAAGGTGGCGAGGTAATATGTTTCATGTGTCCTATGTGGAGTTCACTCAGAACTGCACAAATGTTAGTAGCTGAAACTTGTCTCTGTTCATGATAAAGTGCTTTGGAGTCAGACTGTCTGGATTGCAACCCCTGCTTAGCTGCTTCCTAGCTCAGGACCTTGCACATGTTTACTCATCCTTACTAACTAAGCCTTAACTATTCTCATCTGTAAAATCAGGGATATCCAAGTGTTCTGAGGATAAAATGAACTGAACGGAAATTCTTAGAACAGTGTCTGGCACATAGCCTGCAGTCAATTAACTTAGTTGCCATTATTATTATTAATTATTATTGCCACCACCATCATCGTTATTTTTAGGTTCAACCACTACAGAACTGAATTTTGGTTCCATAAGTAAATTGCACTTGCCCAGACGAGATCCTAAGCCAAAAACTTTGTATCAGGTACAAAGGAAGCACCTTTACTCATTGAATCCCTGGACTCTGGCAGGAGATGTGCCTGGTTCCATTTTTGTTCTACTTCATTTCAACTCAGCAGTAGCACCTTAAGGTATTTCTGTTTCCTTATTTCTTGCTCTTGGATACTTATTAGCCATGTGACCTTATCTCGTTATCTCCCCGTGCCTCAGTTTGCTCCTCTGTAAGATGGGGATGATAATAGTTCCTGACTCAGTGGGTTGTTGTGAAGAGTAAATGTGTTAATGTGTATTAATGAGAACAGTGCCTGGCACACAGAGTGAGCACTATGTCAGTATTACTTTATAGATGAGGAAGTGCATATGTGACAGTCTAGATGGGACGTTGTCGTCCTTCTTAGCATCGTGGAATCTCAGAGCGAAGCTGGTCCAACCTCATTTCACATGTGGGGAATTTCAGGTCAAGAAACAATAAGGGACTCATCTGAGTCACCCCGGGGTTAGTGGCAGGAACCTCTACCAGAAGCCCGGTCTCCTGACTCCTAGTTTAGTGCTCATGTGGCTTCATGGTGGGAATAATGCAGTACATTCAGAGTGATGATAGGAGATTACATTCTGCTGGTGAACTTAATTATGTTATTTCCAGCATTTGGGAATTCCTCAGTTCTCTACCATTTCACCTGTGTAGAAAGCGCTTGTTTTTTTTTTGTTTTTTTTTTTTTTTTTTTTACCACAATGGATTATCAATATGATACCAAGCAGCAGATCTTACTTTCTCTTTAGAGCTATATCAGATTACCTTCTTGTCTTCATAGGACAATAGAGGGAAGCACTCCTAGCAAAGAATTTGATGTTATGGCCATTAATGCCAAAAAAAAAAAAAAAAAAAAAAGCAATATGGTTAAACAGTTATTTTAGGAGTAGCACTGTGGACAAACCTTAAATATAGACTTAAGATATAATCCATATAGACTATAAAGTGTCTACAAAGGACTTTAAACTAAAACTCTTGTGTTAGGCATTGGACTTGGTACTAAATGGCTGGCTGTATTCACTGTTCAGTGTAATTAACAATAATTTTGTATCTAAACTCTCCCTGACATTCCTTAAGATTTTAGGTGTTAAAGTATTCTTTCAAAAATCAGTAGCCAAGTTTGAACTAATCAGTGTCTTCTTTTTTTATTTAAAATTCTTTCTCTTGACTTTATAATTTCTGCTAAAAACAAAGCAAAACAGTCAGTTCTGTCTTTCATCAATAGAACCGGCAAGTTCAAGGCCACGTAATCAGTTAAATAAAAGAGATGTTACCTAAATGGAAATGCTGGTCAAAACCAAGCAATGAGAAATAAATTCTCTGCTTCACACGGTGATGCTGTAAGTTGAATGAGTGTATCACTAGGAAGAACAGTGTGGTTATAGGAAATCTAGTTTACTTGTCCTTTTGACCAAGCCTTTTAAGCTGATTCCAGGTTTTGCTCCTTAGTTTTTTGTGAGATCAGAAAATCATGTGCCAACTGAGCTTCCCGAACCCTCCTCTACAGACCCAAGTGCCATTTGATGCATTTACCCTGGATGGACGTTGCAAGGGGCTTAACAAGTATTATATCTCCATTTAGCTGATGACTTGGGAAGCCTGAATGTAATTAGCGTCGTGATTGCTGACCTTGAAGTCACAGCCAGGAGAGAAGACTTTTAATGGCATTGAGATCAGATAACTGATCTCTAATAGGAATGTGTCTGCTGAGCAAACTCAACATTCAAGTTAGCTGGACAGGCAATTAGGCAAAGCTGAGTGTGCACCTCCTTGATCTCCTCGATCATTTATACTTGATCACTCAGTTTCTCAGTTTTCAGACAGACGACCCTCCTACCCTCCTTTTCTTTCCTCAGATATATAAATAGCATTGGTTCTGCCGCAGCGTTAAACAGGTAATTAGAATCCAACCATCTGAGATGACATTCTGATTCCTTAATAGAAAAAAGCTCATCGGGTCCCCATTTGCAAGTTGATTTTCTATAATGTTGTTCTCAAAATGTCACCTTCCTTCTTAGCATAACCTATATAAAACCTGGCACTCTGGCGATCCATTTTCAGCATGGAGTCTCGTTCAAAGAAACACAGGCTAGAAGGCAAAAGTCCAGTGTCCTTACTGGATTCTTTTGGAGCACATCAAAGAGGAGTCATTTGTTAAACCACAATAAAATATCTTGAGTCTCTCTCCCTGATTTTGTGGTCTTAATATCTCAGCTCCTTTGTATTTAAACTCTTTAACTTCAAAACTGTCCCCAAGCCCTTTCAGTTCTTTTTTTCTCATCGCTTCTCTCCTTTTCTCAATCATTGATTTCCCCCTTATCTACCATAGCCCCCATTCCCTTGCCAAGTGCAGACAATTTAAAACAGTCTGGTTCTCCCATCCAAGTACTAACCAGAGCCAACCCTGCTTAGCTTCCGAGATTAGATGAGATCGAGGCTGAGGTGGGGAAAAAAATAAATAAATAAACTAGTCTGGTTCGAACAGTTTTTCAGCCCTCTACCTCTTTGTCTGATTTTGCGCTATGAAAGCCTAGGAACCAGCTGGCCCATAGTGATTTAAAGGCCTATATGAGAGGGAGGAACACACACTTCTCTTTAGCTCACAACGAAAGGTTTCAAAGCAAAATTCTGTTTAGCAATAGCTGAAGGAAAGATAGCAACATTTAAAATTTAACATGTTTTCTTTTTTTCCCTTCTCATCTAAATTCTGCGATTTCTTGATGGCAATAGTAGGTCCTCTGGTTCCTTCCTAGTGCTGTGCCCTGGGGCTCTAGGTACCAGCTCAAATCAGAATAGGCCTTCTTACTGTCCCCACCCCTCACCCCACCCCTCAGACTCTTCCCCTCTCTCCAGGTTTCTTACCGACTCAGTTGGGACCCCTCCCCCAGCCACCTCCTTGCATTTCCCAAGGCCTGGGTTGCTGCAGAGGCAGCAGGAGTGAAGAGGGAATCTGCCTCAAGTGTACAAGGGTGGACAAAGGCTTCTTAACTACTATTTTTGTTTGTTCTAAAAGAATATTTAATGATAAAAAATGTTCAATATGTTTAAAACCAGCATGTACATAAAGGTATAATACCAATTTTGTAAAAGAGAAATGCATCTGTAGTTATAGTCACAGATATACTAGAAGAAAATACACCAATGCATTAAAAATGATGAATGGCTTCCTAAATACTTTTAATACCTGTCTTCCCATCAAGCTTATTAACCACCCTTGAACAGTGTGTTCCATTCTAGGCAGGTGCTCCTTTCTGTACTAAGAGTTTGCAGTTTCATAATGTTGCAATACTTTCAGAAATTACTTGCCCGGAAAATATATAATTTACAGAAAGACAATGAAAGTAGCTGGCTAGGCCTCCTAGAGAGTGGAAGGATCTGGGAATCTTCCTAATGGATTGAGATCACTTCATTCTAGATGTCTCTTGAGGCACATTTCCCCTGAATGGTTTGCTACTGTCAGCTAATTATGCCTTCCCGAGAATTACCACTTCCCAGAGCTTTTCTCCTTGGGAGGAAGAGAAATCATTCCATGATGCTTTCTCAGAATCAGCTTTTTCAACAGTTTTCTTATATGCATAGCAATAATGGGCTATTCCATCTGGGCTAATGTCTTCAACAGAAAGACACTCCTGGTTTTATAGACTGATGGCTAGTGTATATTCAATGATATGTTTTACTGCCATTGAAATCATGAATGCAAACTCCTAATCCATTTGAGTGAGCGATATGGACAAACAGAAACATGATCAGAGGAGAGCAGTTATCTCAGAGAGACTTCCCAAGCATCTGTTCCATGCCTTCATCGTGCAGCTCTCTAGGCTTTGGAGATGCACGGGCCAAGATCCTTGTTTTCAAGGATCCCATAGTTTGGAGAAGATGTTAAGTGTGTAAAGTACAAAAGTACTGAAGATGCTGATGTAGAAAGATTCACAGCCTATGAAGAGAGGAAACAAGGAGAGAATGAGGAGTTCTATTTGGAGCAAGCAGAAAAGTCTTCTGTATTTGTCAGTACTCTTTGAGTTGCAAGAGACAAAAACACCACTCAAACTAGCTTAAGCAAAACGGAGATTTATTAGTGCATATAATTTTGGAAGCCCAGGGATGGTTCTGGCTCCATGCATAAGTAGATCTGGGACTCAAACAATGTCATTAGAATCCTTTTTTCTCTGTATTTCAGCTCTGTTTCTCTGTGTGTTGACTTTTCTCCAACATGGATGCATTTCTGCCATGTAGCTTGGGAAATTTGCCACTCGTATGTACATCCTCCCTGCTGAACTTTAGTGGAAAGGGAGCTTTTCTCTCCCAGTATTCATGTGTCTATCCCTAGAAATGTCTCTTATTGGTCCTGCTTGGGTCATTTAGCCACCCCTTGGACCAGTCACAATTGCAATGAAGTAAGGTAGTACGATTGGACTAACCTGTGTCTCATGCAAGTCCTGGTGGCAGGGATGAGCTGGGCTATATGTGACTAACCATGGATGGCATTCCCACCACGCCAGTGACAGAGTTGGTGTGTTGCCCGAAGGAAAGAAAGCTGGGCAAATGATCAGTCTAGCTTCACTGATATTTAAGCTGTGTTGTCAAAGAAGAATAGTTTTTTTGTCAGGTGAAGTAGTGAGGGGAATCCATTATTGTTAGAGGAAGCAGTAGGAGCAAAGCTAGGAAAGCATGAACTGGCTTGGCAGATCAGGAAACTATAATTCGTTTACTGAGGTTGAAGCTTATGGTTGGAGGGAGAGGCTGTCATGACTTGAGATGAAGCTGGGAGATAAGAAAGGGGCCTCATTGGCCACGCTAAAGAACTTGCATTTGCTTTGTAGGCAATTGGAGCCATTCTGGGATTTTAGGCAAAAGTTAGAGTTAGTCAGATTTCCACTTTAGAATATCACTCTGGCAGCAATGCAATGGGCAACTTGCTCAGAGCAGACCCAGAGACTGGTGATGAAACCCCTGCAGTAATCCAAATGGAAATGGAAAATAAGCAGTTAAGTGCTACAGAGTGAACGATACTAATATAGACGAGTCTACATGTGCAGGTGGGGAGATAAAGGAGCGGGTGTTAAGGTACTAATACAGGATAGTGAGGAAGCAGACAATGTAGAAAATGACAAGCAGAATCAACAGGACTTGATCTTTCAAGAAAATGAAGTGTCTAGGACAACTGAGATTTCTGACTTGAATAGTCCTTGGTGAGATGAGGAATACAGAAGGGACAGATGAGAGAGGAGGGGAGGAGAGATGATGCCTACAATTTGAGGGACTGGATATGAACAGTTGGCAGTTGGATATGGAGGTCTGGCGCTCAATGGAGAAATCTAGGCTGAAAACCCGGTTCTGCACGTTACCAGCATGTAGGTTGTATAGTTGATTAGAGTAAAGGAAATCACGGAGGCTAAATGTCTGGAATGAGAAGAGGGCTCAAGAATCAGTGGTTTTGCCTTGATTAAGGGAAGGAGACGTCTGGGAGGCTAGTCAGGAGAGCATAGCTTGGACCTCAGCAGTCTGAGCAAGCGTCAGGAGCCCTAGGGTGCCCGACTCGAGTTTGCTATACTTTAACTCATATCTGATGGCTCATCTTAGCCCTTGTTGGGGTACGAGTGACTTCAGGACCTAACCCATCACTGTGCAAGGGGACTCAACTAATCAAAGAACCCTGTAACAGTCACTGATGTGCAAAGGGTCCTCGTCATAGGCCAGGTTCAGGGTCTTCATCACGGATTGCATATGTTGACAACTATGGTTTCAATCTTGAACCCAATAAGGCGTTTCCTCCGGGAAAATCTGAATACAACATAAATGGGAAAGCATTGCTTTCCCACTATTGCCCATTCCTACACCAGCAGTCTCTGGTCTATGGGGCTCAAGCCGAGATAGCACATTGCGTATTAGTCTTGAGTCTCATCAATTCTGGCTGTTATGTTTGTCCTTTTCTTTGCATTCTGATTGGAACAGCTCTAAGCTAGCATGAGCTTATTAGTTCATCCATCCCCACCACATCCCAGAGTGAATGTAGGAACCTCCTAAAACACTTCATGACCTTTGCATCCAGAGATCAGCAAACTATCACCAGGGGCTAAATATGGCCCACCACCTGTGTTTGTAAATAAAGATTTATTAGAACACAGCCCCAAATATTCATTTATATATTGCCTAAAGCTGTTTTGCACTGCCGTGGCAGGATTGAGTCATTGTAACAGAGACTGTATGTCCCACAAAACCTAAAATATTTACTACCTGGCCCTTAAAAGGAAAAGTTAGACCCAGACAGACCAACCCCAGACTTCATATTTACCTATTAAGCCAACCTGTACACGAGTGCCAGAGTAATGTTCCTAAAATGCCATTTCACTATATCACTCTTTCGATTAGGCCTCTAAGATGATATTACATTGTCTGTACAATAACCGCAACTTCCTGGCTTGGCACTCAAGGCCCCCAGTGGTCTAGTCCTAGCCTATCTTTTCAATCATCGGTTCCTGAAGGCAAGCCCTGCACCCCAGTTAGATTTCCTTCCTTACTGTTCTTGGAATATGCAGTATATTTCTATCCTTGCTCACACAGTTCCCTTTTACCTGGAATGCACTAACTTAAAACCTGCATCTTGTGGGATCACATCTATTCCAGTGACCACCAATGAGTCGACTGCCCGAGGGTGTTCAGGTTCACTGCCTGAACCATCTGGTAATATTCTTCTCCTGCTTGAGACATGTTCACCAATATGCTGGCCGGCAACTGGAGGGAGGACTTTCTCTATGAACCAAGGCACAGAGGTGGGATAGCCTAGGAAAGGTTTGCAAATAACCAGATGTATAATTAGACCATGGGCTTAGTCCATTCAGGCGTCTGTAACAAAATATCATAGACTGGGTGGCTTAAAACCACAAAAGTTTATTTCTCACAGTTCTGGATGCTGGGAAGTCCAACATTAAGGTACTAGAAGATTCAGTGTCTGTTGGGGGCTTGTTTCCTGGTTCATGGACAGCGGTCTTCTTGCTGTGTCCTCACATGGAGGAAGGAGCCAAAGAGTTCTCTGGGGTCTCTTTTATAAGGGCACTAATCCCATGCATGAGGGTTCCACCCTCATGACCTACCTCCCAAAGGTCCCATCTCCTAGTACCATCACCTTGGAGGTTAGGTTTCAACATACGAATTTTGCGGAAGGACGCAAACATTCAACCTATAGCAAACACACAGCATTCAGTTAACATTTATGGAATTATTGTGCCATCAGCATCTTGTATTCTTAATATACTATATCTTGGTTCTGGATTTAAATGTAGGACAACTGCGTATCTTGATAGCCAGTAGGAATGAATGATAAAACCCGGTACACCTACTCTTGAGAAATCCTAGAATATAGAGACAGTGGCTGGTTCTGGAGGCCCTATGCTTTATCAGGTGGTAACTCTGGATACATGAGCTCTCCTCACTGGGCCTCACTTTCCCCATCTATGTTCATATATTATATGTTGGACAAACTCTGATTAAGCAGCATCAGTGATGCATCACCGATTGGAGTTCTTTGGTAAATAGTAAGCTTCTAAAATATTCTTGGGCCTCATTTTGGCAAGGAAGTTATATCCCTGACTTGGATATTATGTCCCAGAGATATTAAAAGATAATATTTCTTAAAAGCCTGTGCATTGCCCAGAAGAACTTGATCATAACACAAATTATTACTATGTGGATTTGAACAGCAGTGGTGCAAGCACATCCTGCAGAAATATAGCAACTACGTAAACTAAAAGCTTCTGTCAACACAGAGCACAGCAGCCAGCCTTCTAATCATTGTCTTCTCCAGGTTTTGGCCATTATATTGTAAAATGCCATTACATCTTCTCTAACAAGTTTCTCCTTGCGCATGTGAATGAAGGTAAATAATCCAGGGCAGTGATTGTCTAGTAAACCCCACTCTGTGCACTTTGAAAAGGAAACATTGAACAAGTACACTGTCGTACGGGAAGGGGTTTCTAGTCTTCAGTTAATCACATTCATATGATGTTTATTGTCTACATTTGCAAAATGTGGGAGAAGAAAAGTGTGAATTGTGTACTGTAATGGAAAGGTTATGCTGTGAATACAAGGGAAATACATCCCTTTAAATCCAGTTTCTAGGTATTACCGAGAAGTAAACATGTGACAATAAGAATGAAAGCAAATAACATTTATTGAGCATCTACTAAGTGCCAGGCATTGTTCTAGGTCCTTTACATGTATCATCCCACCCTGTCTCCCTCCATACATCTACCTACCCATCCATTTAATCCATGCCCCAGCCATATGGTTTAGGTAGTTATTGTCTCTTCTTTATATAAGAGAAGACTTAGACCCAGGAGATAAAAGAACTTATTAGAGGTCACACAAGTAGCACATGGCAGAGCTGGGAGTTGGACTCAGGTAGACCAACCCCAGACTTCATATTTACCAGCAACTCAGTGAGCCCCGCCCACATGTAATGCTCCCCCCCCCCCACAATGATAGTTTAAGAAAGATCACCCATCTAATTTGCATTGTTTGGTATGTACAACTGGATGATTTCTCCTACAGAATTTGAAATTACCTTGGATTATTTGTGTATATGAGCTCAGTAAAAGAAATCTACCCTAGAATTCCCACTGTTTTATTCTATCGTATTTGCAGTTTACAACAGCCTGTGTTTTCGATTGAGATATTTTTATTCTTTGTCTTCAAATGAACACTGCACAGAACATGACTGTGTGTGTGTGTGTGTGTGTGTGTGTGTAGAAACTGCCTTTTCTTCTGGATTAAATTGTTGCAGTTTGGCTGAGCGAGGAGAATTTCTCCCACTCACCGAGCCCACAGCAGACGTGTTTGGAGGTTGCTTGCTGCTGCCTGCAACACACCCAGAGACCGAGGGGCAGGTGATACCGCGTGTGTGCCCAGCATCTCTGGAGGTGTCTGTACAGATGTGTACTGCTGCTGCTTCTGCTTCCTGCCTTAACATTCCTGGAGCCAACACCCACCCACTCTTAACAGCCTCTCTCTCTCTTTATTTTCAAGGAAAAAAGGAAGAGGCAGACGGAAATAGAAGGCAAGCGGCAAGAGCTTGAGGAGCAGATACTTCTGCTGCAGCATTGCAAGGTAAGCGGCTGATCCACAAGCCTCTCCCATTATTAGACATGCAGATCACACTGCAGAGCTGGGCAGAGCCTGGCCCGGCTGAAGGCGCTGCCGCGGACTGAAGTAGCTTTTTCATTCAGTCAGAAAACCATCTCTGGGCTTTTCTTGTGCATTTCTCAACATCGGGGCATTGTTACAGCATTGCACTTTGAGGGTGATGAGATTGTAGCGTGCGTGTGGACAGGTTTGGGGGGTGGTGTGTGCATGAGAAATGTGGTGGTTATATATAGAAATTGGAAGAGAATTCCCACATGGTGGGTGAGGCAGTGTTCCGGGGCTGTGTCTCCCGTGCACAGGTGCTGGGTGTGTTTGTTCAGAGGCTCCCACAGATACAGTTAAGATAATGTTCTTTTTTCAATTAAAAATATTAATAATTTTCTGGCTTGCTGTGGAGAGAAGGGAGATAAAAGCAGTGTGATGTGATAAAGGAGCAACCCTGTGAATTTCAGATTATTCATTTGCTTTCGCTGTAGTTTAACAATTTTGCAAGTGTTCTACTAGAGCCAGCAGTTGGCCAAAAGGCAGCATTTGAATGATTTGACTTGGTTGGGTCTCCTTGCATGAAGTAAAGAGGGGAGTGGGGTAGGGAAGGAGCCCACGCTATTTTTTTTGTTTTTCTTTAAAACGTCATGCATTTAAGCATTGTAATTGATGACAGCCCAGGAGAAAGCTCTATCACTGTCACAAGAGCCCCACTGGTTGCAGAATGTTGCTTTCTGCAGGCTCAAATATGTGAGCACATTCCAGGAGACAGCCAGGAGCGGCTGCTTGTCTTCCAGTACCCCCGGGCTTTCTCTAGCTGCCGTGACACTGCCTGCACAGAACTGCATTGCTCAGGGGGCTGGTGGGAAAGGTGGGGCTGACTTTCAGGGTGAGGCTAGCTGTGGATTATTTGACATTTTTTAAACACGGTGAACCTTTATGGTTGCGTTTCCCATTCTTAACTAGAAGACAGGGTTGTGCTAAATGAGTCCTCAGAATGTGAATCAGCAGCAAGCTAGCTGCTGATTTCAAACAGCAGCATGACCTAAATCTGCTTAGCATATTTATCAGTTGCTGTTGACTTGAGCCAGAGAAATGTGTTTAAAATTAGGAAGAAAAGCAGCATGGTACCGAGAATATTGCCCTTGTCTCTCCGCCCATCATGTAAATCCATTTATGGACTTTTCTTTGCAGGAATATCCCATCTGCTGTTGCTCTTTCCTTAGAACATTCCTGAGGGAGGATTGAGGGCTAAACTTAGTATCCTCTTCTTACAGAGAGGGAGCTGAAAAACACTCAATAGAACCGAGTGAATTGTTCAAGGTCAGTCTGGACAGAGCTGGGTCTCTGGCTTAGAGTACAGTCAACTCACTCCTGATAAGAGAGCAAAATGTACTAAAACCTCATTGAATTCTGGGTTAAAGGTGAACTTTTTAATAAGAAGACTGAAAAATGAGGGGCTGTTTTGGACTACACAACCTCTGTCCTCTTTAAGGTCAGTGTGATTCTTTGCTTTTGCATTCCTTGAATTGAAAGTCAAGCAATAAACATATGTGAGAAGATCAAGTTTCTTTTGTCCTACTTCTCATCATTCTGGGTGCCAGATGAGATACCAAGGACTCATTCACAGCTAACATCCAGCACAAAATGTTCTAGTATTCTGTTCATATTCCATCTATCTATTGTCGGCCATTTATTCATCCCTCCTTCCCTCGCATCCATCCATCCATCCATCCATCCATCCATCCATCCATCCATCCATGTCATCAACAGAAACAACAGTAAAAATTACTTAGTATTATATAGGGAAGCAGTGAGATTCCTTGAAGAAGTTGGCAATGAGGGGATCAGATAGTTCTTAATGGTTTTCCTGGTAAAATTCTCAGTTTCTCTGGCTATCTAAGGAAACACCCAGTACTGTCACCAAGGTAATCCTGGTGTAACCTGGGAGAGAAAGGACTAGACATGATGGTAACTTGATAAGTGGAGACCAGTGCATTGTAATTTTCTCTCTCTGGGGGAGACCTGTGCAGACAGAAAGAGTGTGGATCGCTAGTCTTGAACAATAAAAAAGGAAAGCTCAGAGGTCCCAGAGGTGGTTTATCTGGTGTTGCCCTGGAGAGAGACCCCAGCGCTGGAAGGTACCAAGTTTCTCTGCACTGGTGAGGTGGCGTCTGTAGTTAGACAAGGAAAGTCATTCGGCCTCCCCAGGACCCAGGTGAAACTTCCCTCACGACACTGCCTCCCTTTGTTTTCAGTCCATCCTCCCCAAAACAACTGAGTTATTTTAATAGAAGGAAGGTGGTGCCTGACTGAGAGATATGATCGCTTCAGGCACCAAAAAGGAATATGTTCTACTTCAAATCAGTTACCTGTTGACTGAACTTGAATAGCGTGAGTCATCTTCCCTGTGATCATTCAGTTTTGAGTGTGGCAGCCTCTCTCATAGATGGTAGTAGATTCACTTATAGTTCCTCGACGTGCTTCTTGGAGACTCAGCCAGCTTCCTCTTGGCAGCAGGCAGCCTTGTCATCCTCTGGTCCACCCTCAATAATAGTCATCATTTTCTTTGAGTGCCTCTTATGTGCTTGGAACTTTAAATATGTCCCTTCAATAATGACCATAAAGTAGATATTACTCCCCCTGTCTTACAGGCAAGGAAACAAACTTGTGAGGTCAAGTAATTTGCCCAAGGACATAGAGACTATAAGTGGGGGAGCCCGGCTTGAATCTCAGGGCTGTCTGCCCCCATAACCATGCTTTCTCCAGAACACTTGTTTTCTAATGAAAGGTTTCCATTAGAATAATTTATCTAGAGAGAGATGCCAATTATCATTATCACTGTCTGTTTCTTCTAAGTATATTTTCGTGGACTCTAGAAAATTTAGACCATGGGGAGATATGCCACAGTGATTCTTGGTAGTTCCTTGAAGTAGAAAATGTTAAGAAATATGTCAGTAATTAATATTTATTTTACCAGTTTACAAAATCCCAGATGTTCCCTAAGAAAAAAATATTCTCAGTGCAAAGTTAAATGGCATAACCATAGAATTCGATTTCATATTTATTAAATTATAATTCTCGTGATCAAAGAGTCTATGGACACTTATACTTACACAATGAGGTATGAATTATTTGTACAGATTCACTGGTCTGTTATCAAAGCAAATAAATAGAATGCAAGACAATAGTTTTGATACTTGTATATTTGATTCATATACTTGCTAATTACAATATTTAGGGCTATCCAGTAAGTAATCCCACAAAATGGAATATCATTACGGTACATACGGACAATGAACAAATTCTATAATGCAGTGAAAAACCGAAGTATGAAATGCTGAAATATTAGCTGCTACACCCCAGCGATTAAGAAACCTGCAGATGCCTTGAAGTCCTGGACAAATTAAACTCAGATTTCTTTTTACAAGAACCTTAGATGTATTTAATCTAATATTTGTGATGTAAGAATTTCTAAGAAATGCTCACATATGGGACCAGTAAGCAATTTTAATAGCTATGTTAATTTTTACTCATTAAAAAGGAAGGAATGCATGAGCATTGCAAAGCAAGATTTAAAAGTACAGGAAAATATAAAGAAAAAACCATAACAATTGTGTGTACTTGTCTTTCAAATATAATCCACACAGGTACTTCCTTCTACACTTTCTCCCTCGTATAGTTTTGTAGGTTAAGATATGTAACTCCTGTTCACATGTCTCATCAGACTATGAGTAAAATGAAATTATATTAACATTTGTATCCAACATACATTAACCTCAACCTCTTTTTTGACTATTGTATATGGGGTTTTTAAAATTCTCATACAAAACTTGATAATTTTCATGAAATCACATCTAATAATCTTTTACTTTATGATTCCTGACTTTGATGTTGCCCTCAGAAAGAACATCTTAATTCTAAACAGTGACCTCTGATGTTTCTTATACTTCAGTATTCAGTTTTAACCCGGCTAGAATTTTTTTTCTTTAAGACATGAGGTAAGGAATAACTTTACATTTTATTGATGGTGAGCCAGTTGTCTCAACATGATGTATTGATTAATTCATCCTTTTCCTCACTGATTTCAGTGTCTTCTTGATCACACACATATTTCTCACTTATCCTGGAGTCCACCATTTGTAGATTCTTTTTATTTCATTAATCTGCCATTCCTGTGCCAGTACCATCCTCATTTAATCCCTCTAGGTTTTTAACGTATTATAATACTTCATAAGGCAAGAGCTATTATTATTCTTATTTTGAAAAGCTGTCTTGGCTTTTTAGTCCATGGAGACAATTATTTATTTTTATCGTTTTTTATTATGTGGCTTGTGATAATGTGTGTTTAAAAATAAATAAATCAACTATCGTAGTCTACCAGAAGAGAATGAATGTAATATTCCCTTTTGCCTCCTGGTTGAATTACCAGAGGTTTGTCTCTTTTATTGGTCAGTTCAAGGTCCCAACACAGAGTAGGCACTCAGTGTGTATTGTCATATGAATCCCTTTGGAACTGTCACATTTATAAAGGTTTGTGGGACAGAGTCAGCAATGTCAGAATCGAATTGCTAATACCACATCTTCAATTCATAAGCTGCCTTTAACTTATTTATTCATGAGCAGGGAACCCTGACCAGCGCTTTCCTCTAATCCAAGCTATGAAAATTGTCATTATATTTTAAAAACCACAACCTTTTCTTTCAAGAAGATTGAAAAAAAAAACAAAACTGAATTGTGACCCTGTGTGATATTTATTGTCAACCCACCAAGGTCATTTGCTGAATAGCCTGAAGGTATCAGGAGCGTTGCTGCAAAGATATTACAGTGTGTCTCACTCACTCTTACGAACCTTTAGCACTAATTTTAGGCTTTTCTTAATTACTAGTCTGTGTGAAAGGCCAATTTAAAATTTTAAAATATTGAACAGACAGTCAGGGTACATAGTGTAAAGAGACTTGACATCCCATCCTTTTCCCCATCACATCTCCCCTGTGCACAGAGCTTGAACGGAAGTTAAGACTTGGTTTCTTCTATCAGAAGTCTTGGGTTGGCTTCTGTGTGGACCAAATCAGGTAACAAAACCTGAATACCAGACCAAGTTCTAATTAAGAGTCCGTGGAGAGGAAGAGGAGTGTTCCAGGGGAAGGGGAAGGAGAAAGAAGGGGGCACACAATTGAATGAGAAGACGAACACAACTATTTCCCCACCCTGCATTTAATCCATTTTGTATTACAAAATTCAAGGTACTCAGATTCTGTCACCCACGAATGCAGTCAATGTCAGTTACAGGTGAATGACAGATTTGGAGTAAAAAGTAAAATCATACAAGTATAAGAATAAATCACAGTTAAATATTTTTATAGTCTCTGGGTGAGGAAGTCTTATTTATGTATTACACCAAAGCCAGAATTATAAAGTAAAAAGATTATTACATATGCCTATATAAAAATTACAAGTGATTGGGGGGGAAAAATTGGAAACTTACTACTCCTGATTCATCTCCCAATTCCCACTTACTCCACATACTTCTCACTACCTAGATCACCTTGAAAACTTGCTTAACCTCAGCTACTTTATCTGTAGATTAAAAGGATTTGATTAATCACATTGTACACTTTAAATGAATACAATTGTATTTGTCAATTACACATCAATAAGTCTGGGGTGGGGGAAAGCTTTGATTAGGTGATCTGTAAGGTCTTTCTAGCCTAAGATTTTTATATTTGCTAAAATACAGTGTGCATGCATGGTTTTCCAGTAATTCATTCATTCATCACATATTTATTATCACCACTACAACCTTGCATGTCCCTCTGTGGATGAATAAAAAGATACAGCCCTTGACTATAAGGGACTCAGGGATGTGCGGCAGGGAGCGCATCAATATGGAACCCACTGGTAGAGAACCCACTGCTCCCGAGATGGGGATGCAGGAGGAGAGAACCTGTGTGTAAGAGGATGAGGCGTTCCTTTGTGTGTCAGTGTGTTTGGCTAGCCAGTGGGAAATGCCTTCTTTAGGCATTTGGATCGTCACAGGTCCTCGTACAGCACTACTCAAATTGTGGTCCTCAGACCAGCTGCATCAACAACTTCATAAGCTGGGAGCCAGTTAAAATTCAGATTCCTAGGCCTGGCCCGGATTCACAGAATCAACATCTGTGGGGTTGGGGCCCTGGAGTCTGTGTCTGGGTGAGCTCTCCTGCTGACCCTTCGGCATACTGCAGTTTGGGAGGCTCTGTTCTCCTTTTGTTAGTCAAAGGTAGCCAGGCCTGCAGAGCAAGAAGCAGATTTGCTTTAGGAGCTCTCTCCTTCCCCCTGCCTTTCAGGAGCCCGTGTCAAGGCTCGGTCTGCCCATTGCCAGCTCTCCGTCTCCTCTTTCCTTGTCTTGACTCTTTGCAGTTGCATCCATTTAACAAATGCGACGTTTTGACCGTTCTTAGCACCTGGATGCTATGATACATTTTGTTGATGTATGTTATTTGGACAGGAAGGGCATAAAAAAGAAAAATTTTTACTTTCAATTTTCACTTCTGCTGAGCTCTGCTTGTCACTTAATTCTGAGACATGCAGGCAGCCAGTAAGAGCCAGAACAGTACAGGGGAGCCAGTGCTATGGTGGACGTGTGGGATCAGAATGCACAAGTGCCTTCTAATCCGAGGCCCAGATACAGTCACCCTCAGACATAACATGAGGGGATCTGCAGTGGGTTAAGGAAGCCTTTGGAGGTAAATGTGTTTGAATTGGTGGCTTCCCCTGACAGTATGACTTTGGGGCCAATTGAAAAACCAACTGTGCGTTTTTGTTTTTTATAACGTCAGAACACCTTTGTGCAACAGACTTCCCTGACACTAGGCCTACTATCTTATTCTGTTAGCGCCTGTCTTCCTGGCATCAGCTATTGGGGATGTTTTGGTGACATCACTGCCATCTCCAGAAAAGAGAAAAATCTAGGGGCATATGGGCTTTCCATGTCCCTGGTCACCAGGCTGCTTTTGTCAGAGGTACTGATTGATGGCTGGGGCAAAATCACCCAGAAATGAGGGGGTTAAACCCTTCCCTTGGTGGCAGGAGGCACTGTGGGAAGAGAGCAGAGAGAACATTCCCAAAAGAAACCACTTCCTCGCTTTTGAAGAAGCCCTCGCTGCCGAGCATCCCTGCTGGGGCAGAGACAGCCAGACTGTCCGTGGCTGCTGTTCCAGAAGGGTCCACACACCAAGACAAGGGTTGCCAGCATATCTGCCTCCCCAAATCCTCAAAAAGGGTTTTTTACCTTCTATGCGTTGAATTAGGTTAATGTCAAACATTTTAGCACAGGAGGCACTCTGAAAGTATGACACGTTCCCCCCCCCCCCCAACCCACCCCCACCCCAGTAATTAGAAGGAAAGAAAACAGAGAACTTTCTGGTTCACCCATTTGTTCATTTAGTCACTGTAACTGGCTACGTGTGATAGTGAGATGCAAAGGTGAATATGGAATAGTCCCAACCTTTGAGGAGCTGGGAGTCAAGAGGGGGGAAGATTTAAAAAGAAATAATTTGAGGACAGTATGACAGTGCTCTAGAGCATGTTTTCTGCTATAGGAGACAGAGCAGAGAGCCATTGATCCTGCCAGCATTAGTGGAAGAAGGCTTCTCAGGTGGCATTTTACCTGTTGTTTCTCAGGTGTAAGGGCTAGAGGCCAAGAGAACAGGATGAACAACAGTCATAAGCATTTCTCTAACACTTTCAGTGTATGAACTCATTTAATCCTCATAACAAGCCTGCGATAGGCACTGTCGTCATGTCCATTTCACAGATGAGGAAACTGAGGCTTGGTGAGGCTAAGGAGCCTGTCCACGGTCACAGCTAGTAAATGGCAGACTCGCTCCAGAATCGAGGCTGTTAACTCCTGTTTGACATGGCCTCTCGCAGTATGTGAGCATGGTTTGTTTGGGGAATTTTGAGTGGCTTGAATGGAGAACAGTGGTTCTGAATAGTTTTTTCTTCTGCAGCCCATTTAGGAAGAGCAACCAATTTATCCACCCATTCCCACTTTCCAAGAGGGAAAAAAAAAATCTCTGTGATAAAGCCTTGGGGAATGTAGTAGTTGCTAGGGTTGCCATAATAAATACCACAGACTAGGTGGCTTAAACAACAGAAATTTATTTGTTCACAATTCTAGAGGTTAGAAGTCCAAGATTAAGGTGTCAGCAGGGTTAGTTTCTTCAAATGCTCTCTCCCTGGCTCGTAGTTGGCTGTCTTCCTCAGGTGTCTTTACATGGTCTTTTTTTCTGTGTGCGTCCTATCTCTTCTTCTTTTGAGGACACCAGTCATGGTGGATTAGAGCCCACCCGAATGACCTCATTTAACCTTCAAGACCTATTTCCAAATACAGTTACATTCTGAAGTAGTAGGGGTTCGGACTTCAACGTATGAATGGGGGGCACAATTCAGTCAATAAGAGAGAGCAACCAAGTAAACAAATTATACTGTGAGTTTTTACACATGATTTTGTATTACTTAAAAATGTTCTATAAATTTTTGAATACTTTTTTATACTTAGTGGTAGCTGCAAACTATTTCTTTATAATGCATTTACAGGCAACATGTTACCAATGGTGTATAATTGTTTAAGCATATTGGAGCGAGGGTTTGGTTCCTGTCTGCAATCAAGTTAGCAGCAGTTAACAATCACTTACATATGAACAGACTCATGTCTTTAATTAATGGAAAGCCACAGGTCAAGTGCAATAAATATGCTTCTCTCTGTACTCTAAGAGTAACCAAACAGATCTCCATCAACAATGACCTATAATTACAAAACAAGAATAACACCAATGAAAACCATGGCTACCTGGTCGCCACACGGATGATGCGTTGCTAACAAAAGGTCCATCTGGAAATGCAGGAATCCCAGCCATTAGCGCTTACTCATGTGCATCCAGCAGAGTCTCCACAATGCTGAATGGCTGCCAGACTTCTCAGTAGAATGGTGAATCAGAATCACTAGTGAATTCTGACTTACTATTACTAAATGTTTGTAATATTTAGTAACTGTTTAATAGGTTCATAGTAAGTAGCCCTCAATCCCATGTCAAAATGAGAGTCTGTGGAATTGTGTATCTTTTGTCTAGGAGAACTGGTCACATGTCCTGCTTCTAGCAGACGTGGGGGTTCATCCTCACAGTGGTCCATTCCTGTGACCACCCACGTGACCACGGGGACACTCAGCCATGATGCCCAGGGTCCAGCCTCTGTAGACATCCAGTAGCTGCCATCTGCCGTCTAGGGTCCATGTAATAATAGAAACCCAAATAAATTCTTTCATATACTTTCCTCGCCTTGCTCTTCATTTTAGGGAGTTTCAACCCGCCTTCTGGTGGCTCGCTAAGGGGTTGGATGGGAGGGAAGAAGGGAGCCACATTAGTGAGGAGGTGAAAGCTGCGATTTAGGCGAACACTGATGAGGAGCGGTGCGAAAACGTGTCTCTGTAGGTGGCGAGGAGGCTGTGGGCTAAAAGGTATCACCTAGTCTCTTCTCTTCTCTCATTCCCGCAGTCCAAAGTGCTTCGGGAAAAATGGCTGCTGCAGGGTGTACCAGCGGGAAATGCCGAAGAGGAGGAAGCCAGGAGGCGGCAGTCTGAGGAAGATGAATTCAGAGTCAAACAACTTGAAGATAACATTCAGAGGTAGGTGGTTTCACAGCCACAGCCCCCAGCTTGTGGTTTTACCGTGCAGTTACCACTACTGTCCTCTAGGGAGCCGTGTTCAATGCCGTCACCTTTCCCAGCGCTTTAGAATTATCTTCCTAAACAGAGTCCATATATTGATACCATTGAAACTTTTCCAGATCACCCAGAATTATTCATCTGAGTACTAATTATTGTATTGGGTTGTCACACAGTTAGTTCAGTGATGTCTTCAGGAACCAGGAAGCTGTCGTAAGCAGCTTGCCCCTTCACTAAGGGCCCCTTTTTGAGTGAGTTCTATCAGCTTCTTTTTCCTCCTTTGGCAAAGGCTGTTAGCTGTTATTGCTGCTGTAGTGGATCTGTTTTCAAATTTGCTCTATTTGATCAGTTTGAAATGGGAAAACTGTAGCCAAGAGCCTTGAGATTGAAATGAAGAGTATATGAGCCCTGAATGTACCTGTGCTCTAAAAATTAACTTTGTATGGTCTGCTTTCACTGCTCAGACGGTGAGTTGCTTCCTTTATAGTCCTCAGCCAGGTTCTGAACATTTCAGTCTGGGAGATATGTGACCTTCCTATGGCCAGTGGCTGGCCAGGCTCACAGAGGAGCAGAAATGTAGGTTTCCACTTAGAAATGGGAGCCATGTCGGGTCCCAGGACACCTAGCCAGAGATATGAGATGGCAGTGGAAGGTGGTGAGTGTAGATGCCTTAGAGCCAAATCTCCCCCTCTACCTTATCCCACCAAATTCTGCCTGAAACCTCACCCCAGAGAGCTTCGTCGTATTCTCCTAAAGGGATGAGCTCTGTTAATACACAAAGGGTCACAGCTACCTTGCTACCAGCCAGCCACTGATACCCAAGAGTGAATGAATGCAGTGGCACCAAAGGGAAAAGCCCCACAGGCCTCTGTCCTTACTTTGCTTGAGCTCTTTAAAGAGCTCTCAGAGCAGTTTGGCTAAACTTGGCTTGTGGGGGAAACTGGGTAAGAAAAAGTTTGTGTAGGATATGTGTATGTGTACATATACATACATACATACGCGTGTGAATGTATACATATATGTGTGTACACACATACTTTTTCTTAGAATACAAAAGGGTGTGTGTGTGTGTGTGTGTGTGTATACCATTGGCAAAAAGAACATTTTAATCCTATAAATACTAGCATAGGCTTGTGAGGACAAGTACCTCCAGGACCCTGGAAAGGAAAGGACTTCCTGTTAGAAGCCCAGAGGACAGAAAGGGGGAGGGGGCAGGATGAAGTAACTCAGAGTCCTGGGTTCCCTCTCCTCAATAGTGGCTCAGCTTACTGCATCTTAGATATGATGAGGGAACCAAGGAATACTGGAAATACTGACAATAAGTTAGAGAGGAAAAAGCAGCTCTGAGAAATGGTTTTATAGGAGGATTGTTTTTAAGTCTCAAAATGACAGGTCTATGGTGCGTTCAGCTGCAGTGACAGTTGACACGATACAGCATCTTGGTCTTTATTCTTATTAAAAGTTCCAGTCATAACAAGACTTTCTTACCAGTCCCTTTCTTACTGGTTTTACATAATCACAATGATGGGTTGGCACCAAGTCGACACTCCACAACTACGAGTATGTGCTGAATACAAGGATTGGGATGGGTGCACTGTGCCTCGGGGGACCCCTACCTGGCAGAGGGAGCATGGGAGTTTACTCTCCAGTCCAACTTGGGAAAACCCTAGGGACCAAGTGGCCTGGGCACAGTCGATTCATAGCAAGAACCGTGGTTCAGGTTTGGGGTGGGGCAGAGTTGTGCACTTAGAGATCAAATTCAGAATCTGATCTTTATATAAGAATCCCAGAAACTGTCTACAGATCAGATGCAGCAGGACCACTAAATAAAAGAAAGTCTGAACAAAACTTTGTTTGAAGCAAAGCATTAATCTGTAGATCTTTAGATTTGGGTCTACTAGTCTCAAGTCCCTCCCTAGCAACAAATTAGATTCTCCTAAAAGAGATGTATGGACTCTTTTCAAACTATAAAATATCTTAGTACAGTTGTGCCTTGAAGGTATTTTAGTCCTGTTGGCGAACCAAGAGTGGCTTGAAGATCCTGAAGGACCAAGAGAGCATAGTAATCAAAGAACAGGGAGAATGCCTACAAGAAAAGATGAAGGCAAATCTGGGTCATTTAGTTTAGAACAAGAAGAGATAATAGCAACTTAACTCAGAACTTCAAGCGTATATAGAACTTAGGCCACGTCTAAATTTTTTATGTCTGGGCCATTCTGAATACGATAAAAACTTAAAATAAAGCATGAGGATTAGACATATGTCTATTTCCCTAGCTGTCTTCAAGAAGAAAGAACATCATCACCTTTCTAAGTCTGATTCTAAAATGTTTTACAGTGCCAGTAGCCATACAAGAAGTTCCAGGTTTACAGACATGGTTTCTTCCAAAATGTTAGTCGTAAATTGGTGTTGTTTTAGAACTGAGAATGTTGTCTCTCTTCTCAAACTATTATATGCAGTGCTTAGATTTTTTTAGGGCAGCCCACAACGGGGGGAGGGAGAGAGGGAGGAAGCGGGGGATGAAAGAGGAAAGGAAATATGTAACTAGAGTATTAAATCCTGAGTATTAGAATCACCTGGGAAGCTTCGTAAAATTACAGATTCCCAGGCCTCATTCCCAGGAAATGTTGATTCAGTGACTCCCCAGTGAAGAGCCCTGTAATTTATGTTTTTTAAAGAGTGCCCCAAGTAATTCTTTGGCATGGTCAGGCTCAAGAACGATCGTTATACATGGAAAAAAAGAATAGACCACAAGTGAAATCCCATTTTAATATCTAGAAACCCCCAAGGGAAGTGACAAGTAAATTGTGTTTATAAGAAAATTGATTTCACACAAACAGATAAAGAAGGACAACGCTGACCCTTGATTTCAGACTGATTCTAAGCCTCAGTGCTTAGACTCAGGGAAATTTGAAACCTACTTTGGGACTGTAGGTGGGAGTAGAGCTGTCTATCTGGCAGAGAGCTCAGATCTTGCCGCCATAGGCCCCACAGTGGAGCCAAGCTTCCATGTGAACTTGATTAGAAACAGTCTTGGTTTACCAGACTGAAAATGATGCAGGTCAGGAAAGCAGGCCACTTTTCTAAAGGCCAGACAATTCTACCATTTTTCCACGATGAAGAGCACCGTAGCCTTACGTGACGACATCAAGATGGCGGGAAAGGAAGACGAGATAAATAGGTTACAATGGATATACAATGGATAAATAGGTTATTGGTTTTTTGCCCAACTTTTTCTGGGGTAATGTCAGGATCCCCAGTCTATGGATTATATTCTTGGCTCACTTGAAACCAGAAGAAAACAGGCTTTAAAAAAATCAGACTTGTTGAAAGCAAAATCTGTATATAGATTTCTTTTATTAATTTTCTTTTTTGAAAATTTTGAATGTCACATCTTCTGTATGCTTCATTTCCCATTAGAGTGTCATATTGACAAAGCCCAAAGGATTGTTTCTGGCATGGGCCCATTATCAACCATTGCCCACACCATCACTGTATGTGAGGGGTCCCTGGGGGCCACATGTGGGCCTCTCATTGATGCTTTTGGAGATTTTAGGCAACTAGATCCACACAAGCCCTGTCTATTTCACGTCTGCTCTGATCAACAAGTTTTGTTGCTTGCACTGTGATTTCCCCACTTAAGAGTCTCTTTCTAATGTCATCAGGTTTTACTCAAGTGTTTGAAATACAGTGTTCTTCACTTTCTTTGATGAGTGAGAAATATGGGAAAAATTTGCTCCCTGCCTTGGAATTAGCTCCGTGAAGATGAGAAACCTCCTGGAATAGTACATGGAAATGGAATGAGCTGCCGCAAAGCTAGGGTGTTAATTCTAGCTCTGCGGAAAATTTTCTGTGACGTTGGGCAAGTTTCTCATTCTCTCTGGCCTTGGATTTCTCACCTGTTAGTGAGACATCTCTCAGGATCTTCCAGTGCTGGTATTCTGAGATCCTCGAATTTGGGAGGTTGGCTAGAGATCGCTTTTCTGAACAAGTATACCTGTGCAGAGAAATGTCACTACTGTGGCAGGAAGTGGTTTTGGAGACAGGCGAGAATTGGGGAAAGAGGTTAAGTTCTCAGGAAACAAAAGCCCCGTGTGTAACTGACTCATCACAGAGGTGACTAACTCATCTGAACAGCTGTCAGTTCCAAAACATGTCACGTCAAAGATTTCATTGAATAAAATATTGAAGTCCCAGTTGTGAACCCAGAGAGGGCCATGCAGCTTTTTAAAAAGAAAATCCAAGATGTAAGTGGACTGGTTCCTTTCTGCTTCTGATTTATGCATCTGATTCTCAGTGTGCCTTTGTTGGATACCAGGATTCGCCTTTCCGTGTTCTTAAGTCTCAGAGCAGAAGACTGAAGACATCAGGCATAAGCCTGTGTGTTGTCATATTATAGGATTTTGGCAACCAAGAAGACGACAGTTACCCACACATAACTGTTCTAGAAAAGCTAACCACAGAGATGTTCATTGCAGTCACAGAAGATACTTGCTTGGGATTTATTGTGTTCTTCCTGCTTGGTATTTTTAAGTCCGTGATGTGCTTTGCAGCAGGGCGTGGGGCACTCCACATTGGCATTCCACATCTGTGCCCTCCTAGCCTGTGCCCCACCCCACACAGCCCCGTTCAGCCATCCAGCTCTGTTCTCATCCCCGTTCTTTTTGTTTCACCAAAATAAAACTATATATACTATAAACCATAAGTGATACAGTGCTATCACTATATCATCTAATATTCATTGGTCTCTGACTGTGGTCTGGGTACTGACCTAGCTTTTTGGCTTTCACTCCTTCATTAATGTTCTCATTTCATCCTCATAATACTCCCATGAAGTAGTCGTGATGATAATGATGCCCGTAATACAGTCGGGAGACCTGAGGCTTAGCCTGTACAGTAACTCACTGCCCCGAATGACCTCATTAATAAGTGAAGGAGTGAGTATTTGAACTTGCCTCTGCCTGACTCCAAAGCACATTCTCAAAAATCGCAACAAAATTAGTTATGTTAAGCTAATAATTTCCGAGACCTGTGGTATTCAGTAAAATCGCACTGAAGTTCACCTCATGGTGTAGGTGGATGGACAGGTAACAGTGCTCCTCCTTCCTCAGACCCCACAAATGCTCCTTCAGGAAGCAGTGCCGCAAAATGGGCTGAGCTTCAATCCGTTGTGAGTGGTCATGGTAAGCACTCTTCCCCCTGAGGCTTCCCCCTTCAGGATCTTTCAGGAAATACAGCCACCATTGTTCGGCTTGGTTCCTGTCGATTTCCAAAGCCCTTTTGCTGCTGAGTGCACTTGCTTGGCTGTGTGGTTCTGCAAAGGGCTCCCGACAGAGGATGCTCATTGGGAACCTGGACCTTAGAGTTTGACTGACCTTGGTGTGTGATCTCGTTCTGCGTTTATGAGTTGTTTGATCTTGGATAAGCCATAGAACCTCTCCGGACTTGAGTTTTTTCACCTGTGTACTGGGGCTCACAATGCCCACCAGGAAGAGTTGCTGTAATGTGTAGAGAGCATGTGCATTTGTGAATTGCCAAGGAGAGTCGGCTGTCAGGAAGGAAGTCAGAGTAGTGCTGTTGTTATTGTTTTCTCCTCCATCCTTCTCGAACAGGGATTCTCCATAGCAGCATGATTGACATTTTGGGCTGGATAATTATCTGTCGTAGGGGCCGTCCTGTGCTTCGCAGGATATGTAGCAGCATCCTGGCCTCTGCCCAGTAGACGCCAGTAGCACCACCCCCTTCCCTGCCGCCAATCACAACAATCAAAAATGTCTCCAAGCTTTGCTTAATGTCCCATGGGGGGTGGGGGAATAGCCCCCAATTGAGAACAACTGCTCTAAAGCCTGGAGTTACAGGTGTTGATACTAAGATAAAAGTCACCCATCAAGTAGGTAGATTCAGAATATATAACCTTAAAAAGAATTGTGAAGATAACATTAATGATTCTTGGTGCACAATGACATAAAGTGTTTCAGTTGCTTGAAAGAATGAAGCTTCTCTTGAGCACTGAGCCATGAACATTGGTTTAAAAGAATTGGTTGACTTTTTTTTTTTTTCATCCAGCGCTGTGCTGATTTTGCAAAGGCAGTGATTTTATGACAGCTCATAAAACTGTAGAATCTTAGAGTATGCATAACTGAGGTGTTATCTGGATCACTTCTATCTGACACTTGAATTTGCAATAAACTCAGTGAGTGGGAGTCAATAAACTGTCTCTTACCCAAGACTGAAAGTAGCAGGAAACTCGCTTCCTTAAAAAGTGACAACTCTCATTATTATAAAGGGTCCTCCTAGGGGATGAAAATTATTAGGTTGGTGCAAAAGCAATTGTGGTTTAAAAGTTTAAAAATAATGGCAAAAACCGCAATTGCTTTTGCACCAACCTAATGTGTTCTCTGCAATTTCTACCTGTTCTCTGGGACCACACAGAAAAGTCCCTCTTCACAGACTGTGGAATCTGGTTGCTTGTGGTCTGTGGTCAGCTTAGGAGGCTGAGACAGGTAAGGGAGGAAGCACTCGGGAATTGCTCTCAAGCCTGTCAACAGTGCATGTGTGTTTCTTAGAGGCAGTGGTGGAAGAGCCTCCTGCCAGATGTTCCCGAAGCTTCTTATGTGCGTTTTGTAGGCTCCATAATAATCGCCTCATTATTGGTCAGGTAAATGGGATTTGAGGTGTCCAGAACTATAAAAACAGTGGGAGAATTCCATCCATGCACTGACCGCATAAGAGCCACACTGGGAATGCTTGGCATTTTCCAGCCCTTAGAACAATCGCTGTTATTGAAGGCATTGTGCAGCTCGTCCCAGGCTTTCTGGCCTATGATTGCCATGCCTCAAGTTTCCCCTCTACAAAGAGCTTTGAAAATAGTATTTTCCCACCCCTCTAGCATATAATGTGGTCATTTCTAACCCTTCTATATTCTTGAGACGAAAACAGCAGGACTCTATTGATGTTTCCTTGCACAGTCTTCACCAGTTGTGCTTCCTGAAGGCGGTGGATAGTCTCTTCGATCCTTTCTAGCTAGAACAGCCTACAATCTTAAAACATGGAGGCCTTACAGTTGAGTCTGGTGGCTGTGGTCCAGTGACCATGGGGACCCAGGCAGACTTTGACAAGGAGCAGGCATGCTTAGGCAGGCTGACTTGTCACCTCCACCACCAGGGCCTGGAGCCAACTTAATCTCCTGGGCACAGTCCCACTTTGCATCCCCCTCTTTTTATTGCTGGGGCCCCAGAGAAGAGTTCTGTGAGACCCAGGCTGCTTGAGGCTTGTCTTGGCAAGGCCTGCCTCTATTGATTTTTCCAGTTTCTCCTTCCCTCACTCAGGTCCAAGCCTTGAGTCCTCCAAGGTGGCAAATGGTAGATAAGATGCACAAACCCTCTCTCATTCTAAGATTCCAGTTGCCTAGCAAACTCATGCAGGGACACTAGAATAATCACCCCTTTTCTTTCTCCCACTCTAAAAGCAACTTCTGCCACCAAGGATTCTTTGAATGTCTCACCCCAGGTGTGAACCCTAACAGTGGGAATTTCAAGCCAGGTGAGAGGAGAGGGGTACACAGCAATAGATAGACGGGATAGGTTTAGGAGACATCAGGTTTAGGAGGGATTTACCTACATCCTTGTTCCCCTCTCTTTTTTGAGAACCTATTTTTAGTACATGTGCAGTTAGATGTACAAAATGAAGAATTGAGGATTATTATGCCCACAGATTCTGAGTCAGGAATTTGAGCAGCAGGGATGGCTTGTCTGTGTAGCGCAGCTCTCAGCTGGGAAGACGCAAATGGCTGGAGGTGACTCAAGGGGTTGGGTGCTAGAATCACCTGGAGACTTCTTCATTGCATGTCTAGGACATGAACTGGGGTGTCTCAAAGGCTGGGACTAATGTCCAGGGCACCTCCACATGGCCCCTCCACAGGCTTGGCCTTCTCACCACAAGGTAGCTGGGTTATGCCAAGGAGCACCTCAAGGGGGAGTGTCTGGACAGAAAGCACTGCAAGAGAGCCAGCTGGAAGCTGCAAGGCTTCTGTCCTCGGCCTGAAAGTCTCACAGCATCACTTCTGCTATGTCTTACTGGTTCCAACTGAGCCACTAATGCCAACTCAGATTCAAGGAGTGGGGAATTAGACTCTGTCTCTTGATGGTAGGGTCAGTGGTAGGGTCACACCATGAAGGAGCATGTGGGATGAGAGACATTTCTGCAGCCAGATTTGGAAAATACAATCTACCTCAGAGCCTAGGTTGTTTGTGGCATATTTAAAGCCTAGCCTTTCTTATTATTATATTTTTGTTTGAATGTTCCTTTTATTATTACGTTGTGTCCCCTTTATTTTTATTAATCTTAAAATCCTTAAAAGAAGGATTAAGGGATGGAGGCCTAGGTGTGACTTCTCTAAAGCCACACGTGAAAGACAAGACCACTGCCTCGGGCTGACCCAAAGCACCTCCCACCTGCTCGCCCTTTTATCTCCTTTGAAACAGAGTCTCTGCTAAAATAATACCCACTGCAGGGATCCTGGGGGCTCCTGTTTGTTTCTCTTTTGCCTGTAGAAAGGCAAAGGAAAAAAGTGAATAATATCCAAATGCTGCCAGTGCACAGAGAGTATCTGTGAGCGTTCAGGGACACTTCTGCACTATAGAGTATCACCCCAGTCTGGGTGCCTGGAGGAAGGATTTTAAGCACTGCCATACTGTGTGGCATGAGGGTTGCCACTTTGATCAGATCCTGGCTGGGAGGATGGGACATCTCTAAACGCCAGAGGCATTCTAGGCCATTGCTCAGGCACATGGCTCTTTTGTGCCAGTTAGAAAATGCAACGCCACATGGGGAAGACCACTGGCTGGACTCCAGCCTGTTTTGCTCCCTTGGCCAGTGGCCTTGGGCAGAAATAAGCTGCACAAGCATGTAGAGTGGCCCTGCTCCTTTCTTGGTCTCAAGTGGCCTCCTTCTTGCTGGTCATTAAGATAGTCCCAGTTTCCCATATTCTTACCTAATCTCAGGTAAGGGTGGAAAAGATGGGGAGATGAAGCTTTTTACAGGCCACTGGGGAATACAGACAAGTAATTCATCAATTATAAAAGGATGGGAAAGCTCAGTCTGAAAAGGGCCTATGGGAACATATACGGGGAAGAATACTTAACAATCAGGTTAGGAAGTGCAGGTAAGACTTTCTGGAGAAGGTGATATTTGAGGAGAATGTGTATTTTCCCTGTTAAGCAAATGTGCTTCTCTTTTTTCATCACATCACATCACATCACATCACATCACATCACATCACATCACATCACATCACATCACATCACTACACTCCATTACATTCTATTTGTTCCCGACCAGGATATAAATTTTATGAGAGCGAGGACATGATTGGTTATTCACTGTATTCGTTTCTTGAGGCTCTGTAACAAATGACCACAAACTGGGTGCCTTAAAAAACATCAAAAGTGTATTCTGTCCCAGTTCTGGAGGCCAGAAGTTCAAAATCAAGATGTCAGAAGAGCTATGCTCCCTCTGAAGGCTGCAGGGGAGGATCCTTCCAGCCTCTTCCAGCTTCTGGTGGTTCCAGGGGTTCCTTGGCTTGTGGCTGAATCACTCTAATCTCTGCCTCCATCTTCACATGGCTTTCTCCTCTTCTTCCTGTGTCTTCCCCTCTTCTGTTTCTCATAGGGACACTTGCCATTGGATTTAGGACCCATCCAGATAATCCTGGATAATCTCATCTTGAAATCCTTAAATTAATTACATCTGCAAAAACCCCTTTTTCCAAATAGTTCACGTTCCCAGGTTCCAGGGGTTAGGATGTGCATATGTCTTTTTAGGGGAGGCCACCATTCAACACACTACACCCACTCTGTGTACCCCAAGATCCTAGAACACTGCGTGATGCCTAGAAGGTCGTTCAATAAATTTATATTTTTAATTTAACTAATTTGCATCAGCCTGAGATCATCCATCGGCTTGTCATGAGGTTCAAAACCAACATTTCCATCCAGAAACAGTGTGAGGCTGTGGTTACAGACATGAACTTGCTGGGTTCAAGTCCAAGGTCTCCACTGACTGCCTGTACAATCTTAGGCAAGTTCTTTTAGCCTCGTTCTACTTCAGTTTTCTCTTCTACAAAAAAGAAGATAATAATGAGATACACTTTATTGGGTAGAGGTGATGATGAAATTAATATATGCAAAGTGATTAGAGCTGTCCAGGACTTGGTGCCCAATAGAGTTTTAGCTTTTATTATAAAAATAATAAAGTGATGTGACAATGTGCAATATGTGAATAACCCCAATTGGTTTGATTTTACCCGCCTCCCCATCTGTTTCCAGAAGCAGCTGAGACGGATGTTTTCGGCCTAGCATGCTGTTTCCGAAGCAGCTGCAGCTGGGCACATGAGTCCAATGGTGACTCTGGATGCGTCAGTTCTCCCCACTCTGAGGTCCAGGCAGAGGAGGGAAGGGAGTCTGGGAGCACAGTGCTGAAAGTGGGGTGGCTCCTACCTTTCAAGGGCGAGACGCTTCTGTCCCCAGGCAGCTGCCCCCTCTCAGGTTCCTTCCGACTGTGAGATCAGCTTCCATCTGTTACCCACTGAGCCCTCAGCAGGAATTCCAGGGCTTCTCAGGACCTGTCAGCTAAAGGAGAGGATGAAAAAGAACAACTCCAAGGACAGACAAAGTCGGACAATATGATACATGGATTTGAGGAGGATCTAGACCAGTTGTGGGGCAGACCAGGTGGAACAGGGTGAGAGGCTGGCGTTATCTCAGCAGGTTATTTACTTATTTTTTAAGTAACTTTTTGCTTTCCAGTTGCTTACTTTTAAAAAAATCATCTAGTTTAGCTGAGTGATGATGCCCTGCTCAGCTCCTAAGGGCCCTTGCTTTGCTAGAGAAAAATGGCTAAACCCAGTGCTATTCAAAGCATGGTCCATAGACTTCTGGTTAGGCACCTGTTTCTTACCTCTGTGACAAGATAAGGACAGACGTTGCCAGGAAGGTGTTTGGAAACTTTAATAGCCGTTTGGCCTCATTGTGACCACCAAGCAGATGATCAGTGGACCCATCTCCTTGAATAGACCCAGTTGGGTGTTGTCGAATCTGGGGAGTGGCACTGAGTTGAGACAAGTGCTCGTCTTGGTCTGTGACGAGTTGGGCTAAAACCCCAGTCCTTGACCACAGAGAGTTTGAGAAGTGCTGCGGCAAAACAAATGGCAGAGAGATGAATATGTGTCCCGAGACCACTTATTTTTGCCTAAATGTTTAAATATTGTCATTGTCGTCTTTTTGTACCATTCATCTTTAGATCTGGGGAAAAAAAACACAAAACAACAAACAAACAAAAAACCACACCAACTTGGAGAGTCCTTAGGCCCAGCCCCTTCCCAGACATCTCACCTTGAAGGTGAGGACCGCAGGGCTCTCAGAATGACCCAGCAAGCCAGGGAGCTTCCTGGAACTAAAGCTAGGAAGCTTTGCTCTTTCATCGCTGCCGTGTGTTTCCTGTAACTAATGCAAAAACAATTTCAGCCCCTGACAAGGAATCACAAATTCCAAATGAATGCCCTAGAATGTTATGGTTTTCTTGGGAGCAGCTGTTTCATAAACACAACTCAGGCTTTCCATACAGGGTAATCTGCAGGTGCTGGGGTCTGCTCTGTTAAGCAAAGGACAGGAATCTAAGACACTGATGTTTTACTATTAGCCGCACGGATGTCTTGGTTTTGATCTTGAGAAAATCAGTTAATGTCCCAGCTGAATCTGTAAATAGGAACAAAAATAAAATTGCTCTCCTTAGGGACAGCCTAAGAATGTTTTGTCAGGCCACAGAGGAGGCCCAAGGAGATGTTTTGATCTGGGAAAGCAGAAGTAAAACTTGGCTCTTCATTCTCTAAGATTCTCCATGTTTAAAAAATCATCCGAGAGCTGGAAGCGAGCATTGGTGACGGGCTTGTTCAGCCTTCTGACTTCAGGTAGGACTACACTTACAGCATTTCTGAGTGACCCACACATCGCCTATTTTTAAAGAAGGGAGGGGAGGTTCTACAATTGAGTGGCTTTTCCTTTGGTCAGCACTGTCATGGCTGTGACACTGTTCATGGAGTCACAGGGAGAAAGGAGACATGGCTTCCTCAGGGCACAATCCCTACTGGCGGAGGGTCAGAAGGGACATCCTTATATCTCAAGGATGGTGGCACTTACATTCTGAATATGTCTAATGGAGTCAGATGCAGCTCTGATAAAGAACATTATTAAGATGCTCCTCAGTCTTCTCTTTAGATGATACTATTTCATAGGCTTTGAAATGTCCTAACTAGAATTTTCCTCTGCCAAGTTTTGCTTCACTTAGTAATTAGCTCCAAGTTCTTTTTTTTTCCAATTTATTTTTTTAAATTATTTTTTTATTGGGGAATATTAGGGAACAGTGTGTTTTTCCAGGACCCATCAGTCATTGTCCTTCAATCTAGTTGTGGAAGGTGCAGTTCACTGGCCCATGTGGGAATCAAACAGGCAAACCTATTGTTCAGAGCTTGCACTCTAACCAACTGAGCCATCGGCTGCCCCCAAGTTCTTTTTACCACTCCTTAGATGTGAATCCCATGCTACAGAATTCTAGTAACAGGAAATATGGGTTTTCCACAAGGTTTAAATATTCACCACTCAACATTTTAGCAGAGCGTCCTGAGGCCAACCTCGCTCCCATCATGGGAGGCAGAGTGGCATAGGGTCAAGAGCAAGCATTCCCGCTGGATTCGAATCTTCACTTCATCACTTCTTATGGCCTTGTACAGGTTACTTCATATTTTGTGCCTCAGTTTCCTTATCTGTAAAATGGAAATATTCAAACTATATACTTTGAGGATTGTTGTGAGGATCAAATGAGGTAAAACATGTAAAATTCTCAAAATAGTGGCTGGCAACAATGACAGTTGGTATTTATCTACCATGACTCAAAACCTATGTTTGCTTCAAGCAAATGGAATGATTCTCAGACCAATTTTTTTAAATATCCATTTATTAGAGGGGGTTAATTCAATTCTGAATTATGTTCGAATTTATACTCCCTCTGTTCACTATAAAAAATAATATAGACATACAGTTGTTTTTTTCTTTTGGAGGATGAGTCCATATCACCATTTTAGAAATGACCTTTGTAGGAACATGCTGCTCATGTCACCAAAGCTCCACTGTGTTTGCTACCAGCTCATTCAATAAGACTGGGGGTGTGGAGGGGCCCATTAACTGTTTAGACTAAATGTTCTTTAATCACTGCAGTATGGAAGTTTGCACTAAAATATTATTATAGGTAACCACATTAACAAACTAAAAATATTTATGATTTAACAGTGCAAATAATTTACTTAAGTGTCCTATGAAACCTATTTGTGATTGTCTCTGTTCTCTAAAGAGAATTAATATGGATACCTCTTTCATAAAAAAAAAAAAAGAATTTGAACAAAAAGGTCACATAAGCAGTGGTATCCTACTCCCTTTGCAACAATTACACCCTTCACACCTGCCCCTGTCATAGAAACATCAAGGTCAAGGTACTAATATTTCAAGTACAAGTTCACTATGCACATACGTGTTCATACACACTCCCGTTTTCCAAAGCGTTCTCTCCATATCATTTTACAGATGAGGAAACATTCTCAAAAGTCTTCTCACAGCCATTTGAAGATACATTTTTCAGAGTGCTAAATTCATGATTCTGTGTGTGTATTAGAAATATTATGTTCAGAGTCCTAAGAGCTGATAAGTGACAGATGTTTACTTAATTAGCATATACCCAACATGCTGAGTTATTGCACTTTTTAAAAGTCAATCTAGAGATTAAAAATTAGGAGTTCCGATAAAAACAAGACAGTACTTTGCGAAGATCCTAGTTATATGTAGCTGACTTTGGAGCAGCCATTGGTTATAAAATATTCTTCTCCTCGTCAAACAAACGCTATTGACTCCAAACCCCCTTTTCACTAACTATCCTCTCCTTCCTCCTCTTGGAGCCCCGTACTTGGAGCAGTCGTCCATGCTCCATCTACCTCCTCATCTACCATTCATGCTCCTGAATGTCCTCTCACCCTGTACTTTCCAAGTCACCAATGATTATTTAGTGGCTAAGTGCAATGGAGACATTTTATTCCCCTCCTTAGCTGACTGTTGATCAGAACTTGAGACTGCTATAGCCTTCCTATTTCTTAAAGCAGCCACCTCCCTGGTTACTTGACGTAACAATATCCATGATTTTCTATCTTCTCTTCCTCTGTCCATCCTTGAAATGTTGGTTCTTTGTGCTCTTCTTACTTCTTTGTGCTCTTCTTACTTCTCACATTCTCTCTGAATGTCTGTTCCCATGGCTTCTGAAATACAAACATTTTTGTATCTCAATTTTTTTCTCTAGAGCTACCCGTACAACCAACCACCTCCTGGCCATATTTCCATATTTACTTGAATTTCCCCCAAACACCTAAAACCCAACATGGCAGAAATTGAATGCTCCCTAATTTGTTTCCTCTCGTTGGTTCTTAATCTCATTGAAAAGCCCACTGTGCACCTAATTGCCCAAGTCTGAAACCAAGGCATCATCCTTGATGCCTCATCCCCCTCAACCCCTTATCTATTTAGTAATTTTATATCACAAGTATTTCCAGAATCCTTCCACTCTTTTCCATCCCCACTGCTATGACACCAGTCCACGTATCATTATCTCTCGCGTGGATTGCTGCAACAGCTTCTTACCCAGTCTCTCTTCCTCCAGCATGGTGTCCTTCTCATCCAAACTCTGCCCAGCCACCAGAAGTATCTTTCGAAATTTCTATCTAATGATGTCACTCTCCAGCTTGAAAACCATCACCCATTCCCCCTTGGACTATAAGATAACGTCCAAACGCCTTCATATGGCTCAGAGAGTCATTTGTGATATGACCTCTGCTTACTTCTCTGGACTTATCTCCCATGATCGCCTCTTCCTCCCATCACTGGCTACTCCACTCACTCCCTGCAGTTCCCTGGAGGTACCAAGTTCTCTCAGCATCAAGTTCTTTGTACGTGCTGTCCCTTCTGCCAGGAACACTCTTCAGCTCCTCTTTACTTGGCTAATTCCTACTCATTCTTCAGGCCCAAGTTAAGATACCATTTTCCCTAAGCCCTGAACATTGGTCTAATGTCCCCCAAGGGCATTTTTGGCCAAGAACTTACTGTATCATAGCACAGATGAAGCTATTTCCTCTCTATCCTCCTCCAGCCTCGGCTTCCTGGAGGCAAAGAGTATAGTATTTGCTTTTGTATTCCTAGAGCCTCACACACTGCCTGATTCAAAGGACTTTCATACATATTTACTGGAAGGAGGAACAAAAGAAGGAAAGTAACACAGTTGCTATGGGTTAATCTTAAATGCTTGTAAGATTTCTCTCTGCATAGGTATTTACAAATGAAAATTAGGCTTTTTTTTTTTGTCCCCATTACTTTGATTGACATGTATTTACGACATGGACTAATGGAAGGAGATTGTTTTCTTGACATGGACTTCATTTACCTAGAAATATGGACAAGTACTGCCATGAACAAATGTCCATGCTCACAACTAATTGCCCTCAAGTAGTTGATGTAATATGCATCTGGAACAAGGTTATCAAATAGATATTCATTGAGCATCATTGTACGTAGCAGTAGGCAACGTGTTGGAATTATAGAAAAGAGGTCAGTTTTCTCCCCTGCTCCTATGGATCTAACAGTCTATGTTCTTGATGGATGGAATAGCCTTTAACAGGTGCTGAGAGAGCGATGTCGTACCTGGTCTCACTACAGCAGGAATTCAGAGAAAGGAATCAACATTAAGGGTCTTAGAATTTGGGCTTCCCCCCCCCCAGTGGTATTTGGCTGAGATTAATCTTTCTAAGATTATTCATTCAATAAACATTTATCAAATGCTTATGATGGAGGCCAAGCTAGATTAGAGATACAGAGATGAAGATGATACAATTACTACCCTCAAGAGACCAATAATCCACTCAATTATAATGGGAGACAACTCTTCAAAGTCTCTTAACTTTGGGTATTCAGAGGTCTCCTGAAGCTTCTGGGCTTAGCTTTCTATTGCTTACGATTCTCATCATTTGATGTTAGAAGGTCCCCTTCCAAGAAGTATTTCTTACCACCAAGAGTTAACTTTGACTTCAGACAGTATATTGTGGTCTCAACCGGGAACTGTTACCACCTGAATCTTTTAAAGCAGTGACGATTCCACTTAAAAATGTAATAATAAAAGATAGTAAGTCAAGATTAATATGCTTCAGTTATTTAGAAGGAAACTCCAGGCTCATAGGAAATGAAATATGAAGGCTGTGTTGGGCTATGAGCTGAGTGGCTGTCATTGAAATGGAACCGATGCACACAGATGTATTAGATAAAAGCAGACTGGAAAATGGGGGTCCTTCCTTGACCTTAGTGAGGTCTTGGCCCCTTTCAGCCTCAAGTCGGATCTCAGATCTATAGCTGGACTTCCTTACTGGAGGATCGTTAGAAGACTGTGGCCACATACGTGTTAGAATGGAGCTTAACTGGCAATGTGCGGTGCTTGTCACGGACGCTTCATCCTGACCAAACTCATTTGGATCTTCACAGCTCAGCCACCTGCTGTAAACAGCTGAAGGGGCCTGGCTCCATTTGTACATTGTCACTGGTATGTCATCTCTCCCAGGGAAGCGAGAGGAGCATGAAACAGGGAGGACAGTAAACAGTCGATTGCTGCTCTCACGGAGTCACTCTCTTCATTGGTCCAAGCATGGCTGGCCCCGGGGTGTTCCTTCTGCACAGGACCTGCCATCTGTTTGAAGACAGGATAATCACAGACCTAACTGTAGAAGCAACTCTGGAGAAAAGACTAGAATAGCAGGTTAGAACTAATCACAGAGGGCTTTGAATTCTAAGCTGAGGGACTTAGAATTTATCCTAGGGACTATGGAGTATGATGCAAAGTTTCAGCGTAGGGGAGTTGTAACAAATCCAGGAGTGAAATTAGGGTGCTCGTTCAATCAATGCTACGTTTAGAGAAAGGGGGAGGTAGAGAACTCAAAGGTAGACTGGGAACCAGCTGGGCAGGTGGCCAGTTTAAGTTGAATTTTTCAGGACTGAGGAAAACGATCTACCAACAGATGGCTCAGAACACCAGAGAGCAAATAAAACCAGTCATTCAACAATCCTAAGATCAGCCTGGGCCAGAGAAAGCATCAGACAGACACAGCCCAGGGTTCTGGAGAGCAACCTGGGGAGGCATTGCTGGCCTATGAAAGGAAACTTCCAACCTCACAACCCGTTCTAGACCTGCTCACCTGTCTTTGTTATTGTTGTTTATATTTCAACAGTATTTTGAGCCTGAGCAGTTCTACCATGAACTGGGGGTTCTTCTCCCCTAGGGTTCCAAAAGGCTGTGCAGGGGCTTAGTACGGGGCAGTGACAGGATTACATTCTTCAGCGCTGACCCACCTTGATCTGAATCTCAGCTCTGCACCTCAATTGCATGGGACCTGGGGCAAGCTGTGTAACCCATCCACCCATCCGCAAAGTGAAATCCATGACGAGTCTCCTTTGGCTCTTGTGAGGCTTACCTTCGTTAATTATGTTAAGTGTCTAATCAATGCCTAGCACACAATGGGTTACCAGCTCCTGTTAGTATCCTTTTGTCCTCCTTTTCCTACAGCATCGTAGAGCTCGTCCTCTGTGGATCTTGTTTGTCTCTAGCCTTGATAGGAGCATGAGCTCAGAACAGCAGCATTCTTTCATTATGGAGTCAATTGAGCAGTCCCTCATTTTACATTGCACTGGGTCCCTGAGAAGCTGTACAGTAAAACCATCATTTTAATGCAGTCAAGTAGCTGGATACCCCAGGAAGCCCTGCTTGTAGTCCTTTGTCAGGTGAGACATCTTATCATTGAATTATTTTTTAATGTGCTGATTCTGTCGAGTTCAATTTATTGAAAGGTGGAGTGCGTCTGTGAACTTATCTCATCAGCCACTCCTCAGCTAGCCCTCAGAGTAGAAAGCCGCACAGCCTCATAGCAGGGCCTGTCTCTCCCCAGACACTTACTGTCCCCTTGGCCCTGGCTGGACTTGGAAATCCAAGGATGCATGTGACTGATTTGCTCTGGGAGGAATTCCCTGTCCAAAAGGGAACACCCCTATACCCTTAACCCTGGCCCAGATGAGAGGAGAAGATGGGGAGCAAGCGTGCACACGGGTACATGCCCCACTCAATTCCACGGATACCCAGGGTCGACTTTGTACAAGCCCTTGTGTTGGGTGCTGGGGTTCCCGAGAGGACAAAGGCCCAACCTCTCTACTTGGAACCTCACAGACTTCATGAACTTCTTATACTTGACTTCATGAGCCACGTGTCACTCCTTTCCCTGGTTACTGGGCTTTTCAAGCGAAGGACCAGGGACATACACATGTTGGAGAAGTGTGCTGAGCCAGACTCAGGGAGGGAGGTGGCTTTGCAGGAGCACGTCCTGCAGGGCCTTGCTGCTCCTTTGCAGAAGCGGGAAGGGCCACAGGCCTTGGGGTTTGTGTCAGCCCTGTGACTGACCTCCAGTGATAGGGAGGTCTTGTGTGTTGGGAGGAGTTGGCCACGCTGGGCTGCATGGTCACTGGTTGGGTTGTCCATAACTGGCCTTGTGGGACACCTACTGTAGCCCATTGACGTTGGCTTATATATCACATGGCTCCTATAAAAGCAATGGTCTCAACGAAGATGGTAGAAATACTCCCAGCCATTGCTTCCTGTAGGCTTGGACCTCTAGACCTTCTCAACCAGTTTGTCTCCCTGTTATAGAGCATATAACTAGTTAGGTTCACAGGTTATGTAGCGCGGCTGGAGACTTCTGCACCCAACACGAGGAGTAAGTGCAATGTTCCAAGAACAAGGAGCAAAGCATTCAGGATTATGGACGTTTCAATGTCTATATACTGAGCTTTCCCTTCTGAAGCAACCATGTGAAACCAAAGCTGCAGAACAACAGCAATTGACTCCCAAACGCTTTACCTAAATTCCCAAACATACTACCTCAGTTGGTGGAATATGACTGTATCTGCCACTAGATGGCCCCCCATGTGCACATAAGCCTCTCCCACATTGAGAACTTTCTGGATTTTCCTTTAACATGTACACACACGCATGTACGCACGTGCACACTCACAAAAATCTTAACTTTCACCATCCTTAAAGCCAATAATCAATTCTTTCATATTCCTTTTAGTATTCAAATGATAGGACTTATTAACAGTTCTGGATAATTGGTTTAACATAAGAATCTGTCGGTGTTCTAAAATCTTATGGGCCACAAACCAGAGTATGAAGAAGGCAAATTTGAACTTATTCTATTAAATAGTATGTTTTGGTTTGTCTGTAAAGTAGTACACACAGTGTTTAACAGAATTGTTTACATCCAATTTTTAAAAAAGCACTAGAAGAGAAAGGAAGAACAAACATTTTAAGTAGTGTTTATTCCATGGCGGGCAGTGTTCTAAGATATTTTAAACATTGACACACTTAATCTTCATGGCTTTGAAATAGCTCTTCCATAAAACATCATTATAACCATCTTATGGATGAGGAAACAGAGACTAAGTGAGGAACTCACCCAGTATTTCAGCCAGTAGTAGATGGCAGACTACGGGAACTCCTGCTCCTGGCTGGTTTGCACTCCTACTGTCTCCCATTGGTCAAAAATATCAGGAGAGACAGAAATCAGATTGTGTGAGGCACGAAAGCTATTTGGATTCTGACTGCTCTTTTTTCCTTCCTCTCATTTTCTTATCTACAGCATGAGGAAAAACAATCCCTAATTTCTGTGAAAGGACTTTGTAAGCTCTAAAGCATTACACAAGTGTCTGCTATTATTATTATTGCAATAATTCAGGTGTTGTGGGAATTACTCTCATATGTGCCAAGGAGTCTTGTGATCCTTTACTCGTTCATACAAAAACATTTATTGCCTCTGTGTGAGACCTCCCATTTTGAGGTGCCTGTACTATTTCAACAACAAATCTGGTCTGCCCTGAACTCTGTTGCGATGGAGTGTTGCAGTGAGGTTTCCTTGTGCTTTCAGCAGGTAGGTCTCCCTTAGCCTTGGGTCCCAGACATTATAGACAACAGTGGGACAACTTCAGGGGTGAGACCACAGCTGAATAGGGAGGTGGCAACCACCAATGCTGCACAAGCCAAACCACCAATGAATTTTTAATTCATTAAAAATTGTTATTTTGGAACACAATGTACTATTTCTACATCCGAGAGTTCCTATTTCAAATGGCCAATCAGATCATCTCTTTGACAGAGGGCTTCAGTTAAAAGCACAAGTCTCTGGATGAATGGTAAAGGGCATTCTTCTTCTCCTTTGGACCTGATGCAAGCCACTTTCATATTGCTTCTAAGAGCTTCTCTAATTTGGCTAAATTTACCACCCAGTTTGATCCCTACATGTGAATCATTTTGTATCTGGGGGGTTGTCATCGGTATGCTCTTGGTATAAGGAAAATGTTATTTTCCTTCTGGATTTGAAAACCCAGAAATAAATATCATTCTCATTTAACTTCTCGGCACACTTAGCTATGGTAAAACAAAATCAGTGTTGATAAGTCTGTAGGGATAAAGTTCATCAGAGAGAATATTTGTAACCTTACTTTTAGTTCCTAAAGGTTTTGCCTTAAAACCCCATAACCGATGTAGTGTATGTGACTTCGTCACCTTCTGCAGGGCTTCAGTAGCACATTGGCCCACTCAGCTGCCTTAAGCCTGGTTTCCCAGAGCTCAGGCCAGGTGGGATCATCTACCAAGGCCATTCTTTCCCTACCTGGCCATCCTCCAGGCCACCAGGGGGCATGCATGAGCCAGAGCCAGGAAATGGAGCTGCTTCTGCCTCTAAACCATCGGCTCCACTGGAAAAGGGCCCCTTAGAGGCCCTCTTTAATATACCTTCTTCCTGGCATATTAAAGACAGAATGTCTCTATTGTATCTGTAATAGAAAAATAACAAGGAGATGGCAAAGAGACTCCTATGCACGTGCCGAGGAGAAACCAACAGTGTAGGACTGCTTTGTGCTTCCAACCTCCCCCGGAACTCAAGGAGGATGCAGTGTTCTGTGTTCGCTCAGTCTCTGACTGTAAGAGAGAGGCTAAGCCTCAGCGTTTGCCCACACTCCATGCGGATCCCTCAGTCTGTGAATCCAAGCCTTTTCTTGCTGCAGCCATGTGAGGGCAGTGATGCAGCTCGCTAAGCTAAGGGCTGGTTTTCCCTGTAGGAGCTCTTGGATTTGAGACAACTTTAATCCTTGGACCATTTTAAATTAGGACCTCAAAACTCAAATTAATGTCCTGGCCAACACTTTACTCTACACCGTCAAAGGCAAGAGAAATGGCTGGCTTCAGCTGTTTCTCCTTCCTTTCCCCAGGAAGCGGAGCCCTCTGGTGCCACTAAGAGTTCGGCAATCCCAGGGACGTGGCCCAGAGAGAGGTGGGCAGGAAGGGAAAGCTTGAGGGTTTTGTAGACCTCACGCACACTCTAGCCACTAGGCTACCTCTGTCTAGTTTTGCTCATAGTTTCACAGTGTGATGCCCCTCATTTTTTTCAGCCCAACCTGTGGGACCACAGTAGTGCACAAGGGTTGATGTAGAAAGCCCTCAATAAGTGGAACCTCCCTTTTTTGCTTCCCACAATAGTCCATGCCAAGCATAGCCTCCTGTCTCTTGCCGGAACAACTGCTAAGTGATCTCTATGCTCTCTTCTGCACCTCTTTCACACATCCACGTCCGTTCTCCATACGGCGGGGCCTCCCCTCCCATCAGTCTCTTCCCATCATGAGCATGCTCAGAATAGCCCAGTCCTACAGAGATCCGTGCACTCGCTTGAACTTCCTTGCGTATTTCTGCCTCAGAGCCCTTTTGTCAGTATTATTGCCTTAGCCCGAAATGCCTTCTAAACCCATCTCTGCCTTGATACTTTTTTTCTTAGCCTTTAAGATCCTACTGAAATGTCCCGAGCCCCTAAGATCCCACCCTGCCCGCTCCCCAAGCAGAGTTAAGCTCTAGTCTTTGCATCCCTATAGCATTTTGGATTTCCAGTTTGAGCTCTACTGAGCTCTATTTGGTAATTGTTTATGCACCTGCCTTCTTCATCAGATGATAACATTCCGAAAAGTAAAGACTGAGTAACTATCACTGTACTACCTTGACTCGTGCTTGAGAAGCAATTAATGAATTACCCAGAATATGTCAAACCTCTCTTCTAAGGCCAGAGAGACCCAAACACTGTGGTTTGTGATCTAGCCAGCTGGGCCACGAACCACCCCTATTTTCATTTCAGGGCCTTTTCTCCCGGCCAGTTGCCTGATGTCTGAGCCTAGTGCACCTCGACCCTAAGCCATGATTGCAGCCCGGGACTCTTGAGAGGAAGGGGCAGGGCTCAGTCGCTGTGCCTCTGAGAACAGGCCGGAGAACAATAGCAGGAAGCGCCCCAGTGGGAAACAATCATGGGGCACAGCCCATGTGGAGGAGTTTCCTGATGGAGCAGGAACTCTTAGAATAACTTTGGAATTATCCCAGTGGGATGACAAATTTCTCCACCAAGGAGGAGTTGTCGCCTGGTCATGTCATGCATGGAAAAGATGATTAGGAAAAACAAAAACATAAGAGGAAGGTGACTTTAGGAAGATCCGTTTGTATTACCAAGCCTCCCAGGCCGTGCCACAGCTCCTCACGCCAGCTTCCTCCTGAGTCTCTACTTCAGGCACAATTGAGCTGTTACCTGTGCCTTCAGATGGATAGCATTCTCCCCTCTGGGGTTGAAAGGTCAGAGGTGCTGTTTATCCTCTGGTGGCCTGTGGGCAGCTTGTGGAAGCCCAGACTGTGGCTGCAGGTGGGGATGTTCCCTTTCAGAACCACATTCCTGTGGTAGACATTTATTAAGCACTTACTGTGTACAAAGCACTCTTGCAAGCACTATGGGAGCCATAGTAATACACCAGATGCTCTTTCTACTCTCACACAACAGTGGTTTCCAAACCATGTTTTATTCTGTGGAAAGGCTGAGCTGAGGCAAAGATGTTGTGGAAGGGTAGGAGGGGCTCCTGGTCCACTCGTGCTTCAACCAGAGCAGCAATATTTGATCAAGATGTTTGAAAAGGACGTTCTATCCTGGAAAGTGGAAATGTTGAAAACCTTTGGAGTTGGAGGGGTTTCATTTGCTGGAAGGAGGCAGCACAGGGCAGCCTAATAGCCTAGGCTCCAGCAACAACAGACAAAGCTGGGTTTGGATCCCACCTCTGCCCCTTGCTGGTGGTAGGTAGTGAGATGCCGAACCTCTCTCGACCTCAGGTCTGCCATCTATCAAATGCGAATTATAGTAGTAGTTACTATGCAGATTGCAGAGAATTGAATAATGTTTACAAATCATTTAGCAGGTTGTTTAGCCCATGGTAAATGCTCAAGAAATGTTAGTTGTTTTTATGACTATGACTGTTTGGCATTACGCAATATTTTTTGATGGACTCATTAAGATACTAACTCAAGTATCTTGAGAGCTCCATCAGTCTCCCAGAGTAACCTCCAATATGGACAACAAGTGAAAATGTTATCCCCAGTGTGGGCATTTATAAAAGCTGTGGCTGAAGCTGTGTGGATGCATACACACATGCAGAGGCAAAGGGGAAACTCTAACTCAGCAGGAAAGCTATCATCAAGTACTGGATTTAGGCACAAACAATGAGTAAACAGGGATTTAGAAGAGAGGAATGCGCCACACAAACAATTTTCACAATCAGTTGTGAAAGCCCAGATGCTTCCTCTGTGAAGGGGTGAACTCAGAGAGAATCACAGGGGGAAATGAGGTAAATGCTGAGATTGTCCATCATTTGGCCCAATTTCTGCATATCTGTGTGTCTTCTGTGTGGTTTTATTTAGGTGAGCCCCAGAGTCAATAAGAACAGTTCATCTCTCTCTCTCTCTCTCTCTCTCTCTCTCTCTCTCTCTCTCTCTCTCTCTCAAACATACACACACACACACTCACACACACACAGGTCAGGTGAAATTATGTGTTTGAGATATTTCGGGGAAAGAGTGAAAAGTCTAGAAAACACAGCAGTTGCGTTCTGCCTTACTTTATCTTTGAGGAAGCAAGTAACACAAGTTTCTTTTCAATCATTTCTTTACTAAGTCCAGAGTTTCCGTTAATTTGAATTTGTTCTTTTAAGAATCACATTTGACTCAAGGAATTGAGGCTATTTTCAGCTGAGAAACAATTTATGCATTCACTGAAACAGTCATTTACTCAACCAACATTTCCTGGGAACTTTCACTGAGCCATGTTTCTTGCTAGAAGCAAGCTAGGTAAATGCTAGAAGCCATATTCAAAGAAAGATAAATTAGAGATGGCTGTTATCCTCAAGAGCTTTGCAAATGGGAGTTGGGAAGGGAACCCCAAATCCATAAAAAAGTGATTAAGATACAATGGGATAAAATTGGTGATAGAAATAAGTCCACGAGGTCCGGCAGTAAGGAGGAAAGGTGCCTTCATGGGCAAGGTGTCAGGGAAGACTTCCAGAAAGAGACGATATCTGCACAGATTCTTGAAGAATGAGTAATAATTACTTAGGAGATGGGGAGGAAGAGAGAGAACCAGGGCAATCCAGACAAAGGGGGAGTTAGGAGCAAAGGCATTGAGGCAAGAAAGAGCACCCTGTGTGCAGGGACCTAAAAGTAACTCATTGTTCCTGGAGGTAAATGAGAGGCTGGAAGTGTGCCAGAGTAAGGAGCCTACAGCAGAGAGTGTGTGAGGGGTTTTCAGCAGCGGAGTACAACTGTGGTCTGTCTAGGCACAGTCTGGATTTGAGGGTGATGAGTCTGGATCGAGGTAGAGCGATTGGTTAGAAGGTTGCTGTAGGCATGTAGGAGGAGGGAGAGAGCCCAGGCAGGGCTCAAGAGGAAGAGCTATAAAGGAAAGGAAATGTATGGGGCAAATTGACTAATTTATGTGTGCGGTGATGATCAGAGAGGGGCAAGTGAGAGGTCAAGATAACATCCATGTTTCCATCTTAGGTAGAATGGACTGGTGGTGGTATCAAAAACTGAGCAAAAGAATGCCAGAGGAAGGACAAGCTTAATGGAGAAAGATGAGTTTGGTCTTGCATATGTCGGGTTTGAGGTCCCTATGGACCATCCAGGTGGAGACATTGAAAATACAGTTGTATGTATAGAAGCTGGAGTTCAGGAAGGAGATTGAAGATATAGGTTGGGTAGATGTCAGCATGTAGGTGGGAATTCAAGTGCAAGGCTGGACAGGATTAGCCAGGGATAAAAAGTGGAACAAGAAAAGTGAGCCAAACGAACATTTGATATTGAGAATACGGTGTCATGGCCTCCAAAGGGGAGGAGGAATGGTCCACAGTTTTTTAAAAAGTGAAGGCAATAGGTTCACGCTGAAGAGTATCTATTAGACTTGGCAGTTAGGACGTCACAGACCAACAAGACCATATACCACAGAGTGGCAGGGACAGAAAGCAGAGTGGAGTAAGCTGAGGGGTGGTTGGGATGTGAGGATGTTGAGACAGCAAGAGGCAACTGCTGTTAGGGAAATCTGGAAGAGAGATACAAGGGTAACTTGAACAGGATGTAGGTTCAAGAGAAGTTCACCTATTTTTGGTATGAGAAAATTGATTCTTATTTATGGACTAAAAGGAAGGAGGCATCTTGGAGAGAGGTTGAACCTACAGGGGGATGGGGTAATTAATTAACAGTGCCATCTCAGAGGAATCTGCACAAGGTCAGGTGCTCAGGAGGCACGGGCCTTCATAGGAGAGTCTCTGAGTCAGAGGCTAGAGGTAAGAAGGCTGTATGGGACTTTTTCTCTTCCTACAAAAAGAGATGTTTCTTGGGAAGAAAGGGTTAAGCTACTGGGAAGGGTGCTACTGCTTTGAAAGATCATCTTACTTTCATGTAATCAAAACTCTTTATTTCTGATGAAACTGACTCAAACAGGAATCACACCCAAGGAATCAATGTTTAGTGTGAGCTTGATAATGGTTTCCTGAAGCAGAAATCAACTTGCCCAGATTCTGATGGGATGAGCCATGTGATTCCAGATGGAATAAATACACAAGAAAAGGAGAGAGAGGCTGGTTTCCACGGGCTAAGGAAAACTTATGGAGAGAGAAATTTTTGTTTAGATGTATTTGGGATTAAATTTGATTAAACATTATTAATGGAAAGTGCTGCTATGTCCCAGCTGTGTATTTTGATAAAGATATAAATCAACCTAATATCAATGTTTTTTTCCTCAACAAATATAGTAATTAGTATATTTGGGGAAAAGTAGCAAAACCAAGCCAAGATTTGGAAAATTATATTTAACATTACCATTTCCAAGCTAGTTTCATCATAGAATCTTTAAAAGTGTATTTTTGCTTTGCCTTGCTTTGCCTTCTCTCAACAAATATGTACAGGGAAGAATATGAGATACAATCATAAAACAAAACATAGTCCTATTGCTCAGTAAGCCTATATTTGGGAGAAGGGTGATACAGATAGTGTTGAGGAGGATAAATTCATTTTTACCACTCTTATACTAGGTGCGTACCCCAAGTACCTAAGAGGGCTGAAAATGCTATGGGGATTTGGAAGGAGTGAACACATCAGATTGAGGGGACTTAAGAAAAACATTTCTACTAAAGAGACAGAGCCCAGTTGGGGCTTTAATTATTAGTTATGTTTTCAGTAGATGGAGTTGGGAGTGGCTTTTTCACGGAAAATGAGTAGCAATCTGTGTTGGCTGGAACATAGGGGAAGGTGTAAGGCTGAGAGGCGGTTAGAGCAGAGCAGGGAGGGTGCCAACTTCCAGTCTAAGTAGTTTGATGGGGTTTTGGAAGGTGTGGAGAGCCACCAGGGCTTTTCAACAAAAGAAGGGATATGAGCTGTGTTTTAGGAATTCTTAAAGGGAAGATTCTCTCTTCTTTGCCATATTTCTGTCTCAGTGATGACGTAGAAAAAAAAAATTGAAATGAGTTTGGTTTCCATTGACACCTTGCAGTCAAGGAAGGTCCTGTTCTCTCATAAGGAGAAGTGGAAATCCTCTGTTTATTCAAGGGCTGTTAACCTTTTTTCACAGTAAAATACCAAACGATCTGTGGTGATTCCAGATATACTCATCTAAGTAAAAGGAAGCTGTTTCCTTGCAAGTTGAGTCACAAATGAAAAATATTTTGCGAGTGCCATAGAAACAAATGCACTATCTTCCCGAAATATGGAAAATGAATTTCGTAGCATCTATTTGTGTGAAAACAAACGATAATTTTCCCAAATGCTCTATGCTCTACCTAGAGTATGGAAATAGATATTGAGAGAGAGAGAGAGAGAGAGAGAGAGAGAGAGAGAGAGAGAGAGTTAAATATTCAGAGAATAGAGGGGGGGTCCCATAATCAGGTCTCAGGCAGAGTTGGGGACCCAGGCAGCAGGAACTAATGGACAGTCTTCAGCCTCGTGCTATGGGAATGATTCACCCACCATTACTCTCCATTCTTGCCTCACTCCTCTCAGGATGCAGATTACTGGGCCAGAGTTCAGTCAACCTAGATTAGTTCTATTTCCATTCCGTGGCCAGGCACGTGGGCCCTCTGATGAATAGTTTCACCAACTCCACAAAGAACTCCAGAGAGATTGTTTCCTGGGGGAGGAGCTGGATATTGTTCCCTAAAGGAAAGTGGCAGGGATTCTGGGCAGGCAGAATTAACAGCTGCCAGCCACCTTAGCTTTTGTCACCACACTCACTTCAGAACTACATAGAATGTGTCTTCTGCGCCTACCATCCAACTGAAACGTCAGCGTCACGAGTGAGCACCATGTGGTGAAAGCTTATGCGTAGGGGTGATGAGCTGGCTGCACTGCAAGGATGGACAGGTGTTTAAAGTGTGTAGACAGCCCAATCTTGGCCCTCACTGATGTTCACCCAGCTGGCAGAGGCTCTGGGAGTCAGACTGACACAAACATCACAGTCGCAGCACACCAAAGAAATGCTAGGACATGGATGATTAGCACTGTGTAAAGATTAGCAACTTTTCTGCCAAGATTTGGGATGGGTCAGAGATTGAGGCTGAAGCACAGCTCCAGCCAAGCCCCGTTTACAAGAGTTGATTAGCAGTGATGAATTCGGAACTTTGCAGTTGCTCGTTTTTTCTTCTGCTGCTGCTGGGTCATTTTTGAGGCTCTGGGCTATGATTAACTATGGCCCCACATCCTCAGCATACATCTATGGTCATTCATCCAAAATTCAACAACATGTGGCAAATGTCTCGTATATATTGGGATTAGATGGAGATGCATGTCACCGAGCCCCACAGTAACAGTGGCTTCAACAAGATGTTTATTTCTCCCTCTAGTAAAAATCCACGTGTAGTCAGTCAAGGACGGTCTGGTGGCTGTGCTCTGTGAATTCCTCAGGGACCCAGGCTTCTTCCAGCTTATTCCTCTCCTATCCTGTCCTCAAAGTCCAAGATGGCAGTTCACGCCCCACCTGCGCACATGTGCATTTCAGGCAGAAGGATGAAGGACTGAAGAAGAACCTCTAAAGAAGTTTCTAGAAACTGACCTACAGAGCTTTCACTTTCATCCCTTTGGCCAGAATATCCTGTGAATGGCTATAAAAGATGCTGAAAAATGTAGACATTATTTTGTGTGGCCATACACCCAGCCAAACCTTAGGGACTGTCGCTATGAAAGAAGGAGAGGATAGAAATTGGTGAACAACTAGTGGTCTCTTATAGTTTTCCTTGTGCTGAATAAATAAAGATGTGGGCAGCTCTCCTCTCCTCTGAGTAGCAGACATCCTTCCTGAAGTTCTTGTTTTGGCACATTGGCCAGGCAGGCACCCCACTTGACTGCTCAACTGTAAAATTACAGTTCAAGAGAAGAGAACAGGTCTGAATTCAGCACCTTTGGCCATTCTGTCAGCATCTCCTTTCATCCTGGGAGGATTTACTGAGACTCAAATGCGTGTCAGCTGAGCGACAGTGTTTGCTCTGTTCACAGTTCATGTGTATGTAACCCTAGCCCACGTCCCTCAGCAGTGAGGACAGTTGTAGAGGCTCACTCCATTGTCAGGAATAGACTGGTCTTGTTCAGAGCTTGCTCAGAAAGACTCTTAAGGTGCTGAGGATTTTGTGAACATAACTGTTCCTCTCACCTCAGCTTTTACTCAGTGCTGAGTTCATTCCATGAGGAAGCCAGGATGACCCCCTTTTTCTTGGTCATTCCACCTCTTTCCTTTCCACTCTTTCCCCACCCCCCACTCCACTCCTGGGCCCCAATTCATATCACCCGTGCTCCCCACTGGGTAGTAAATTCTGTTTGCCCTGGGTCTTCACATTTCCCAGAATGGAGCTCCTGTATGTCATGGTGTTTGCTAAACTTGACCTCTGCATGTCCAAGGGATGGAATTGAGACAATTAGTGAAAGCTACAGGAAAATGAATTTTGCCTAAATCTGAGAACAAACATTCCGATGGTTAGTACTGTTCAGGGAGGGAATGGGCTGCCTTGGGAGGTGATGAGTTCCCCATATGTGGAGGATTTCAAGCAGAGGTAGGATAACTGCTGGGTGGAGTACAGTGCAGGGGCTTCATGATTCTGAAAAGCAATTAGATTAAATGATTTCCCCTCCTACCCTGACCTTCTGTGGTTCTGTGAGCATGCAAAATAAATCAGGTTGCACTATGCATTCTTGAGGAACTAAGGAAAAAGAGGAAGTAGTTGTAGGAGGTCCTTGAAAGCAGTAGCAAAGAATACTGGTTCTTCAGTACCAAGGTCCAGATCCTGGTCCACATTATCTTTGTGACCCTGGGCGTGTCAGTGACCTTTCTGTATCTCAGTTCCTTTATCGGTGTGATGGCAGTTAAAGGTTTTCTTACTTCATAGAATAGTGTGAAAATTAAGTATCATGATGCCTATAAAACACTTAGAACAGTACCTAACACACAGCAAACACTCAATAATCCTGATCATTATCTTTATTGTTACAATATATACATAGCAAAAACAATATTAAATGTATTAGTATTATAATTATTGTCGTCATTAATGGAGAGAGAAAAATGAAGCATACCTGAGTTTACAAGCAAAGCCCTTTCCAAACAGTAAGACTATTGGAAACCCAGTTTGTATTAGTCTGCGCTTTTTTGGATTCAACTGAGAGTTGCCCACACAAAGGAAAATTTTATTGGCTCCTGTAAAAAGGTTAAAGGTGTAGCAGAGGACAATGGGAAGTGGTATAGAGAATCAGTGGCCCGGGATCCCTCTCACTCAGTCTCTCTTCTTCTCTCATTGTTTGGGTCTTGTTTTCTCCCACTGCAGAGGACAGAAGGTAGGTTCTCAACAGGGCCTTGAAGGCCGGGTAATTCTGGACCAGGCAAGGCACAGCAGAATGAAAGCGCAAAGTGAGTTATGGGGATGAGGACCGGGAACGCTGAGGACCTCTCTGAGGCGTGCTGAGCCATGTCAACTGGAGGGTAGAGCACGCAGTGACTGAAAAGGCCATGCCAGGCTGCCTGGCCCTGGGTAAGCATAGGGACGTACGATATTCTGTGCCCTGGCCCATGCTGTCTCCTCCGCCTGGCACATTTTCTTCTCTTTTCCACCTGGCGAATGCATCCTTCAAGGCCCAGCTAACACATCACCCACTCAGTTAAGTTCTTCTGACACCTTGTATCTTTTGGAAATTGAATTCAATTGTGATCACAACACTGGCTTAAATTCGTAACGAGAAATCTGGGGCCAACCACCCAGAGCTGGTGCAGTCACTCCATGATGCCATCCAGAATCGGGCAGTTTCTCTCCTTCTGCACACTCAGCCATCCTTAGTATACTCTTGCCCCTGTGGACACAAGATGACTGCTCCACCTCTAGCATCATATTCCTTATGGTAGGCAGAGTGATAGACCCCCAAAGATGTCCACATCATAATCTCCAGAACCTGTGACTACATTAGGTCACATGGCAAAGGGGAATTAAAGTTACAGATGGAATTGAGTTTTCTAAACAGCTGACTTTAAAATAGGGAGATTATTCTGCTGCATTATCTGGGTGGGCCCAATGTAATCATAAGGATCCTTACAAGTGAAAGAGGGAGTCAGAAGAAGAGAGTCAGAGGAAGATATGTCTGGGAAAGAATGGTCAGGGAGATGTACTATTGCTGGCTTTGAAGATGGAGGCAAGCAATGTGGGTGGCCTCGGGGAGCTGGAAAAGGCAAGAAAATGGATTCACCCTTAGATCCTCCAGAAGGGAACACAACTCTGCCAACCCCTTGATTTTGGGGGTGATACTCATGTCAGACTTCTGATCCCGGGAAATATAAGATAATAAGTTTACATGTTGTAAGCCACTACCTTTGTGGTCATTGTTACAGCAGCAGTTGGAAACTAATACATCTCTCCAGCATCAGGTCCCTGCAGGCAGGGAGGGAGAAGGAAAGGGACAAAGGACATATGCCACTTAAGTCAACCCTCCTCTATTTAAGGGGCTTTCCCAGAAGTCTCTCCCAACAATGTTTTCTTACATCTCATTGGTCAGAGCTGTCCTGTGGCCACCTTTTCCTGCAATGGAAGCTGGGATGGGTACATTTTCAGCTGAGCACGTTGTCATCCCCAACAAAAATAAGGATTCTGTTAGTATGGGTGAGGGAAGGGTAGATACTGGGCAGGCAACTTGGGGTCCCGCCACACTCCCAGGCAGAGCTGACACTTCCACAACACGTGGTTCTCTCCTCTATGCTTGCTCTTTCTAGGTTGTAGTGTAATTTCTGTGTTTGCTCGGCTATTCTTGTCACTTGACCTAGAGCTCTCAGAGCAGACACTGGCTGCTTTAGCTCTGTCCCTGATGCTCAGCGTAGTGCCTGATAGAAGGTGCTTGCAAACACTTGGATGGATGAATGCATGAATGGATTTTGAATGAGAGAATGATTGATGTACTTCCTAGAGCTGTAGATCCTTTGTATTTCCTGTGAGGGAGGTCTGTTGGGGCTAGGTAGATTTTATAAGACCATTTGGCCATGACTGTGACTTCATCTCCAGTAAATGAAACCTACACAGCTGTCGTGTGTCACCTTTCCTCACCGCCTATTGCAGTCTCCTTTTTGCCCAGAAGAAACTGAGCAAGTCGGTCAGAGGCTATTATGTGCACCTGTCTCAGCCTGAAGAGCCTCGATTAACCTTGTGTATAAATTACACTTCCTGCCCATTCTTTATTTTTAGCTCGGCAATATCCTACTTGGCTCCTCCAGGGAAGACTGCATTAGGTTTCAGTCATGAAACTACAAAACACTGGCATTTCTAGCCCAGCTGCAATGACTTACTACTAACCCATGACACTGTTTCTTGGGATGCTTCTCAGCGCCAAGGACTCAGGTTTTCCATAGAAAGATCACAGCCTGGGCGTCCAGCGTCCTTAGGTCCTGGCCCAAGCCCACATGTGCATTTGCAGAGAGACCTGCTACTTGGTCTGACTTGCTTAGACTTACATACACTGTCAGTTTTCCTCATTCATTCCCTTTGAGTGAAACTCAGTTGTTCTTATCGCAAAAGTCTAGTTTCATTGCCTTTTTTTTTTTTTTTTCTCTCTCTCTCTCTCTGTTCCTTCTCAGTTACTCCGTATCATGACCCAGATCTTTAGCACTTGAACTATATAGCTGAGAGCCCTGAAACCCACAGAGCCATGGGCAGGCTGTGGAGACAGTCGGGCCAGCCAGTGGGCATCAGGTCACAGAGAACTCTTAACCACTTGGGGCTGCGGAACCAGGAGAAGCGAGTTACTTAGAGTCAGCCTTTTCCTTTTTTAAGTCAGCCATTTTTACACGATCTTATTTATTTTAGAATCCCCTGTAGGGCCTAGCTCCAAGTCCAGCCAAACAAGCTCTGTAAATGTTGGTTGAATTGACTGTAAATCGATGTGGAGGGCCACCCATTTAACCCCTCGCTTGACATGAGCAGCTGAGGCCCTGGTTTCTCCCCGGTGCCACCGCCTGTGAGAGCTGCCTTCTCAGCACTAGGCCAGAGGAGGCATTTTTAAAAAGCAATGTATTGTTTTTATTCTGCATAGGTAAAGAACACATGAATTTTTTTTTAATTGGGAAAATATTGAAAGTTAGAAAGAACAAAATTAAAATCACCCAATATCCCATTACCCAGACACAATTACCACTGATATTTTCCTATTTTCTCAATCTTAATCCTCATGAAGTGGTGCCCTGTATCCTTTGAAATTTCTCTGAAGATTGGGGGAAGTGGGGCAAAGGTAGCTCGTATTCTTTCTAATCTTTTAGCTTCAGGTATTTTTGGGATGTATATATGTATATTATATATATTATATATGTGTACATATAGTATATGTATGATAAAGTATGTATTAGTATATATCATCGTATATATGATAAAAATTAGGATATATACACACATATGTATCATAATATACATATATAATAGACATATTCCTAAAATATATTAATATTTGAACTATATCAGTTAGCTGTTGTCACAATAGGACTTTATGACAAACTGCTCTCAAGCTCAGTGGTTTAAGAGAAAAATCATTTATTCTTGTTTACACTTCTGTGATTGATGGGGGTGTTGGTTGATCTAGGCTGAGCTCAGCTGAGTGACTCTAATTGAAGGTGCAAGTCTGACTGGGCATGGCTTCTGACTCTAGATTGGGCTCCAGTCTGTTCCCCATGTGTTCTTCCCAGAGCCCAGGCTGAAGGGACAGCAGTTGCCCAGAGAAGCTCTTCGGTGGTGCTGGCAGAGGCACAAGAGGACAAGCCCAATTGAGCAAACACATTTCAAGCCTCTCCTTGTGTTGTATCTGCTAGCATCCTTCTGGCTAAAGCAGGTCACCATGCTGAGCCCAAAGTCAAGGAGCAGGGAAGTACCTCCCAGGCACGATGAGGCCAAAAAGCACATTGCGTGTCCAGGACCAACATAAGTGGGTTGGGGATCTATATCTGCTTCCCATGGAGGTGAAGGAGGAGGGGTGGGAACACATTTGAGAAGAATACAATGTATCCACATCCTAAATACCTGCTGAGGTACTCTTTTGCGATTCAAGTGAAATTTGCTCAGAACCTACATGGCAGGTACTACCATCCATTCTTTCCAGGAACCCTCTAGTCCAGAGCTCCTCTACTCATTGAATTAATTCAGTGTCTGGATCCTTTGATTGTGTGTTGTCCTTATTCCATGCTCATATTCCTGCCTCGATTCCAGCGCCCCAAAAATATAATTGACACAGATGTGTGTAGACGATGTTGCTGAACATTGGGAATGGCAAAGGAGTTTTATATCTCTTTGTTTAATATCTGTGTGGCTTGGCCCCCTCTCCTCTGGCTTCTCTTTGCTCCTCAGCCCACACACAGCCGCTCCCAAGTCAAAGCTTGCTGCAGAATTCACCCTGGTCTCAGAAATCCTGAAGGTCTCGTCTTGACAGAACCATGGCTTTTTGCAACTTGGTTCAGCTTCTTTCATTCATTCCACATACTTGTATTGAGCATTCGTGCCCTCTCCATGAAGAATCTATAAACTAGTAGGGAAAATTAATAATTTATATATGCTCTAACACATAGAGTTACTAAACCTCAGCACTACTGATATTTGGGGCCAGACAAGTCTGTGTTGGGGAGCTGTCCTGTGCATTGCAGGATATTCAGCAGTATCCCTGGCCTCTACCCACTAGATGCCAGGAGCACCAACTCCACTCTCCTTGTATTATGGACAAGCAAAACATCTCTAGACATTGCCAGATATCTCTTAGGGGCTAAAATTACCTTGGTTGAGAATTACTACTCTAACACATAGTAGACTTGATAAGACCTCTGATAAACCAAAATAATGTGCTAACAAATGTTCCGAGGAGGCGATGTTATTTCCTGGTGGTGAATCTGTGAAAGCCTCATGCTGTAGGTGGCATCTGAGCTGAGACTTCCAGAATGGTTACAGTTTTGAGATGGGTTTCTTAGAGCAGGGGAAAATATGGGGCACAAATGGGAGAATAAGAAGTAGCTCTGTTTAACTAAAGCTGAGTGAAATAGGCGTGTTGGTGAGAGTGGGGGCCATATGGGTACTGGGAGGCTAGAGACTGTAGGGCCTTAGAAGTCATTGTAAGGTCTTCCACTTTTATTGTGAGTGAAGTGATGAGTACATCTGAAGCTGTGTTCATTTGGAGGGGGTATAACTGTATATAGGGTTTGTTTTCATAAGCCAAAGTAGCTGCTGCAAAATCTCATCCAACCAGAGCTGCTTTTTGTGATGCCCAGGAAGGAAATGAAAAGGCCCCAGAGGGGCACAGTGCATCCTTAAATAAATCTGTGCCTCTGTCTTGGTGTTCCTTACCCCTCAGAAGATCTCACTCTGAACTCTTTACTTTAGGTCTTAGTCTAACAGACTTGGTTAGCCAGGTCCCAACAGCAGATCAGAAGATGGGAGACGAGGAGGGGGAGGGAGATATAATATAGGTGGGCACAGATCCTATAGCAAAGCTTCCAGCATGACAGAGGGGAAAGAGACCAAAAGCAAAATTGAATGAATGAACGAATAAATTAGGACCAAATAATTCAAGAAGCACAATAGTGTGGAGTCCTTTTGGCAGGGGACAGCCATCCCTTCATAACCCCAAAGTCATTGCTGAATAACAGTGCCACCCTAGTATGCCCACACATTCAGTGTTTAACAAGGCAGGAGTATGTGAAATGCTGTAGAATCCATGTGGTGAGAGTTCAGCGCAATGATGAGGAGCCAGTCTATAGTTAGACGTCCTGGCTTGAATCCTTGCTTCAAGCTCTGCAACAGTAAATGTGTTCCTTAACCTTGTCAAGCCTTAATGATCTCATCTGTAAAACGGGGATTCCTTTCTCACAGGGTCATGAAGTAGGTTGAATGAAGTAAGCCATGTGAATTCTTTATTCAGTTCCTGGCACAGATTTAGTGCTCAATAAAAGTTAATTTGTTGTTATCATTTCATTGAAAGAACACAGCTGCTGAAACGTCCCCCAAATCATAACTAGCTGCTGTTCTGGAAGAGTCCCTGAGTCTCCTGGCAGTGCTGAAATTTGCCTTTTAGAAAATATATAGCATAGCTATGAAAACTGAGGAAAGTTCCAGAAAGTAGAGGCAGTTGTATCAGTCTACTCCATCTTTTTGGCAGTAGAAGACAGGCCACTGAGGGAGATGACAGCAGGCTCTTAACCATTTCTTGGTAATGTATTTCCTTTGAGCAAGACTGGTTTGTCAGGGTGGCTGGTTGGCTCATTTGGTTTGAGTGTGGTGCTGGTAGCACCAGGGTTGCCGGTTCGATCCCTGCATGGGCCACTGAGCTGCGCCCTCCTTAAAAAACAAACAAACAAAAAACAAAACAACAACAAAAAAGCTGGTTTGTCATCCTTTGGCCAACATGATAGAAGAGCAGTTATTCTGAGATTGCTAAAGGAATATGAAGCTATTTTCTATCAGATATTATGTCTTCTGCTGTGTAAAAATACCTGCCTCCAAATTAAGATTATGCACATTGATAAAGATGGAGGGAAGACACCAAAGCATATTGCAAGTGGTGGCAATGAACTAGTGGTAGTAGCTCCGGGTTGTTATCCTTTGACCAACGTCTGCTCATCTGCCTGGTGGCAAAGCTGAAAACACAGGACGCTCTGTAACGTGAAACTGTGGCCTGATACCTCAGCATAGTGTAAAACAGAGACTGTTAGGAAGTCACCCCACAGGAAGGATCTGCTCTCTGGCCCCGGGATGGCAGGACACTAAAGTAACCTGTCCTCTGTTTATGTGTTTTCCAGGCTGGAGCAGGAAATACAGGCTCTAGAAAGTGAAGAGTCGCAGATATCTGCCAAAGAGCAAATCATCCTAGAGAAACTAAAGGAGACGGAAAAATCCTTCAAGGACTTTCAGAAGGTGAAGAAAACAAATGTGATTTCTCTAAATTATACCCACGGGGAAGTAAGCACCAGTCAAATGGTGCCAGCTGCACAAAAGGCCAGTTGGTATTGACAAGAAGGCTGAGCCGCACACTCTGGCAATGAGGGGCAGATGTGTGAAGACCAGTGCCATCTCTGCAGCTGAGAGTGGCCTGTCTTCAGGTGTGGGACCACCTGGCCTGCCAGGAGGCACAGAGAAGAGTTATTAAATTAACCCCATCTACTCCTGTCCAAACCCTTTATATGCCTGATGCCTGAAAAGTCATCTCCCATTGAACTCTAGAATCCTAAAACCAATTCTTATTAAGCAGATTAAACATGCTCCCTGTGGCTTTACTTTAAGTTTTTCCTTTATAAAAAGAAAAGAAAAGGCCAGAGGCAAAACCAATCAAATGGACATGAATTCCGAGAGCAAAGTGTAAACACATACAATTTTACAGTGCTGTGTATATCGCAAAGAGAGAAGAGAATCTATAAAGCCTCTAGAAAGGCTCTAAATATCTAAGGACCTTCCCTCTATTTTATAACTCCTGTTTCCTTAGGTACCCATCAGTAATAGGAAAGCAATCTAAACAAATTAATTTTAAGATGGAATTTTTTGATATTACAAAACCAAGGGAATTTGCTGGGTAGAGAGTCAAAATACGTCTCTACTGGGAGAAATTCAGTGTAAAATGGGAATGGGAAAGCTTTCCCTTAAACCTCAGTATCCCAAAAACAACTTTCCCGGAAGAAAAGAGAGCTTCGGGTTTGCCCACCAGTTAAATTCTGGGCCTGGGCCTGGGGGAGAAAGATGGGTTAAGTGGACGGGGGTTCCTGTCCTCATATGTGTAGTAACGCTCGGCCCTGCTTTTGTTTCCACAGAGCTTCTCCAGTTCGGATGGAGGTAAGTGTAAGCGCTCTCTGCCCTGCCTGTCTGTAGATGGATGTTTTCATCCCGGTCAGCTTAGTTTCATGAACACAGGCTCACGAGGAGACGAGGTGTGCTGGTTTGTAAGCAGCACTGTTGGTGGAGCACGTCCCGAGTGTTCTCTGCCTCTCTCCTTCAGGGACTGTTTCTCGATGTACCGTTTCTAGTCCTTACACAATTGGCCTGGCTCTTGTCCTTCCCATTCGTTTCCCCACTTTCACTTTCTTGAAAGATGCTTAGCAAAGAGTGTTCATTAAATCAGGACCAGGTCCCGGGCAGGAATGAACCCAGGTGTGCTGGTGTTTAGGTCTCCAGGTCACAACACACATCAGAAAGCCAATATCTGGTGTTTAGGGAACCTTTTTCTAAGGCCTCTATGTTTCCTTTGAATCTGATAACTGCAGTTTCTCCAGTCTTCCAGGGAGGTGGGGCTGGACAGAACTTCCCTTCCTGTGGGGCCCAGTGGCCCAGAGCACGTGAAGTGTGGGAGAGGGTCCTGGCTTCTTGCCCCCATCCTGGTAGGAGCAGGCCCTCCTCCGGCTCTCCCTTCCCTTCCTTGACCCTGCCCTCCGCTCTCCTTAACTGGGGCCCTGGGGATGAACTTGGGATTGTGTGCCTCTCATCCTTCACCTTGCTCCCCTGACCTGAGCCACAGACCCCTGAAAACCACGCGATTCCCACTTTCACTCTGGCCCTCAGCTACACCTGCTTTAAAATGTCAGCCTTGTCAGAAGGATCAGATACTATATGCTCACCTGGTTCTTGTAAAGTCGACCTCTCAACTAGGAGGCGGCTCAGGAGCCGGAGTAAGAGCTGACCTCAGTGTTTTCCCAGTGTCACTTGGAAATAGTATACAAGAAGAGATTTTTAAACGCAGAGATGGATAATGCATTTTTCTGGATTAGCAAAGATATTTGCACTAAGGATAATCCTGACTTCAGGAAAAAAAAAATCAGTGTTGGGTGTTTTTTTTTTTTTTTTTTGTGTGTGTGTGTGTGTGTGTGTGTGTTGCTTTTTTCCCTCCCAGCAAGTAAAAGGCAGGGGATCTGGATTTTGGCTGCCAGGGTTATCTTTGGGAAGGTACTAAATGAAACCTCATGCTCTCAGTGTATGTGGGCAGGGACAAGTCAGGGCTGAGCCAGCAGGGACTCCAGGAGGAAGACTTATGGCAATTCTAGAGCGTTCTCTAGGGTGTGGCCAAGTCAGGGCTCTTGTTCTGTGCTTTAGGGGTGGAGCATGGTCTGAGGATGTGACCTTGACTGTTTGGGGAGTTGGGGGTGGATGCATGGGAACACCCGAGGCAATACACTAGTCAGCAGTAATACAGTTAAGTGTCAGGCGAGGATGGGGTTGGGACACTGACCCATAGACAGCTAAATACCAGAAGGGTGCATGCCGACCTTTTTTTCTCTCTCTCCCTTCTCAAACCAGGAACTTTCCTGGACTTCTCAGGGACAAGCCATGTCCCAGGGAAGGCTGTGTGGGGCCTGGCGCCACACATAGTCTATGGCATTGAAACAAGCAAAAATGAAGCCTTGTTATAAGCTCTTGCCACTGTGTCTTTCCTTTTCACTCTAAACTTCTCTCATTTCCTCCTGCATTACTTCCCACTGTTTTCATCTGTTCACCTAAGCAGTTCCTAGAGGTGGTGAGACACGTGATCATAATTAAAAAGAGCCTGCAGAGAAAATTGCCTTCATGACTCTGTCCTCCATTGCTTTTTGACAGGATGGGTGATCTCATAGTGAAGAGGATACAAAAGTCTTAGGGATTCCAAGAAATGGCTGGGGAAAAGTTACTGTGTTCTTACCCGTCACCCTGGATTGTGATTCCTGCCATCTCTGGTTACAAGTTACTTGGGATGGGGTGGGGGGGCCTTCCATCACCCCATATCTACTGGCAAAGAAAGAAATTTGAAGGAAGAAACAGATCCTTCCAAGAACATGGTCAATGTGTAGATCACTCTGTGGTCTGAGGGTAAAAACTGAAGCAATACCAGTTAAGGGGCGGTGAATTGTCTAATTATTGTCTCATTCTTTAATTTCAAAGGCCCCTTTGATGTCGAAGTTGCCAAGATCCTTTTAGACTCAACCGTTGTTACTAAGAACTAACACAAAATTGTTATAGAATCATACCTTACGAAAAATACCCAACTTCTGAAACACGCGGATGACAGAATCCAGGGGCAACTAAGTTTATATAACTGTTCAAGATGCTGCAGATAATTAGCAAAAGCAGCCCTAGTTTAGTGAGGTGCCAAGGAGATGGCTGCTGGTGTGTGCGTGTGTAATGACTCCACTTCAGGCACTGTGTGCCTGTCACCCTTTGCACGTCAGAGGAGAAGGTATGGTTGGATCACCAAATGGCTTTTGATCACATGGTAGCCCTGGCAATCAAGAACAATATATTCTAATCTCAAGTAGAATTTCCTGGCCATACACATTCTGATCCCACTATGCATACTTCCTCTCCCTCCCCCCATAAGCACACTGTTGCATAGCAGGGTCTTCATCAGTTGGGTGGGTAGTTTTTACTGCCTTAAATAGGCACAGTGTCTTGTGTAACTATATATTGCGTACAGTGTGTATCTAGTGCGAACTCCATTCTTTACCCACAGAGAAGCTGGTGTGAAACCCTTGGCCAGAACTGACAAAGGAAAAATACCCTGGGCCTATCTCAGTCCTTGCTGTACGATGCAGATCTTAAGTTTCCATCCCATCCCTGTCTGTGGTGGTCTGAAGTCACCTCCATATGGAAACCTTCATACCAATTTTTGGGAAATCTCAGTGTGTCTCCAAGTTGTGCAGAAGTCATGGGTTCGGGGCAGTTTTCATCAGCTTTGTTTTTCTGACTTTGGCCATTTCTGTTCTTCATAGCTACAGTAAATATTTAGCAGTGCTGGACCTAATAAGAAGCACTCATCTTAAGTTTCTGCTCTGTCAGTGACTGCTTTCTACCTTCTCTCACAGTGGGAAGAATCACGATAGACCACCCTGACTGTGGCAGGAAGAGGGCAGTGTACTGACTGAGGCCGCGTAAGGACCTTTTTCCCACCGAAGTTTTGGAGGCCCCGTTCATTATTCCCTGTGTTGGTCTATCAGACCCCTCCTGGCTGCATAACCATAGGGGTTGCCATTTAATGATATATCGAGGGGGCTGCCCTGTTCTTCCTCATGCCCCACTCCTTGCCACTCCCTTATCTCTTAGCAGAAGCCCTGGAGCCTCAGACCTCCAAGAGCTGTATTCCGCGAGCTTGTAGCCAGTGAACACTACACAAAATAACTCCATCGCCCCCTCACATCTGGCAGGGAGCTGCCACCTGTGGTAAGCTGACAAATGAGCACTAGGAATCACATACTCTTTCAGGTGCAGAGTCCCTGTCTGTGAGTGGCTTTTGTTTCTAGCTACTAAAACTTGCAGTGTGCAGAGGTGCCCCAGAAACTGTATATTTAGTGTAGAATGTACTAGATATATGTGAGTCCGGTCCGTGTGTTCTCACCTGCTCTTAATGGCTTGAACCTCTATTTCATTTAAATGCAGGAAGTCGGATTTACCAAGATCCCATTCCACAGATTTCTGGAAATGCTTAGTGAAATTCAGAAGTTCTGTAAATCTTTTCTGGTCATCTCTTGTCCCCTAAACTGTCGCTTTTGTCCCAGATCGCTGCTCTCTTCTTCCCATGGTCCACTGTCATCAATGTACCCCTAGCCCAGGACGGTTTATCCTACCTGTTGCTCTCTCTGGTCCTGCCTTGTGCTGGTTCGGGGCCCAGACCCTTCCCACAGCTCTCCACAGTTAGAGTAGGGGCTGCACCCTAAGTTCAGGAATAGTGGCAGCGTAATATGCAACTTCAGACGTGTGGCTACACTCAGAGCCCTGGCTCCAATCCAGGCCCACCCCACAGGCTGCTTCCTGGCCACCTCCCAACCCACCATCCCAAAAGCCTAACTTGTTTCCTTGCAGTAGGTCTTCAGCCATGTCTGCCTGACCGAGGGTCCAAGCTCTAGCGCACATAAGGCCCCAGAGAAAGACACTAGCTGGAGCCTCACTCCAATCTAAAACCTGCCAACCTCCTCCTGATTTCCTGGTTCTTCTCCCCCAAATGGTGTCTATGGAAAAATCCATTCTCTGAGAGAAACCCCCCTTGATCCTCACTAACAGAGTGTGTTCTTTGCACTAAGAAGTCAAGTGGTCCAGTTTCAGCACATTCTGTATTGTTCAGACTCACACGTGAGTCAGCAATGGTCTAGCTGGTGTAGAACTGAACTAATCCTAGTCCTCATCCTAATTCGGTTTCGGTTATCCGTCCACTCCAGCATGAAATAACAAAAATCACAAAGAAACCTGCCACAACGAAGGTGGTATGGACACGGATACAGAGAATGGGACAGACGTAAGAGATGTGAAGGAGGTCGAGGCTAGGGGACTAACCGGACACTGGGAGGGGGAGTGAAGGGCACTGCCCACAACCCTGGCCAGGTGAACGGTGGTGCCAGTGAGCCGAGATACAGAGTACAAGACGAGCAGCAGACGCATGAAGATAAGTCTTGTTTCGGATATGTTGAGTTTGAGGTGATTGTAGGGTATTTAGTGGAGATATTTAGTATGCAGTTAGATGTAATTATTGATACGTGATTAGCATTCCAGGATTCTGGGACATGGTTGTGACATCGGAAGGAATCACTTTACATAAAGCCCAGCTTTCTAGAATGTTCCTGCCTTGGCTTTTCCACTTCTCTCTGGGGCACACACAGATTCTTCTCCTTGTCTCACCCCAGTGTTTTCCTCCTCTCTCTGACATGTTGGCCCCTTGCTGATGGTCATGACCTCCAGGGTCTCCCCTCCCTGAATGGGCTTGTCAAGGTGTATTCCCAAACAGAGCGGGTCTGCCTCGTTTGCACTGTGAGCTGATGGTGAGTCCACTGGGTGTTGTTAGTTGGAACTCAGCATTTCCTGGCTGAAACACCAGTCTGAAGTACTGACATTGTAAATTCTAGAGGTATTTTTCAAAAGAAAAAGCAAAACACATATAAAACTTATCTTCGGAATGAGTCAGGCTCATAAAGCTATATTTCCAGTTCAGGGAATGAGACCCAAATCGATTTGTCAGTATTGTTTAATGCACATTTCTAGTTTGATGTCCCATATTTGGTCAATGCCACCAAGTTGATAATGGCTCTCACTGGCCCACCTCATCCCCCTACCCCAGCCAAACTCATTGTACAGAGCTTTCCGATGAAGCTTTTAATACACAGAGCAGTCCTGGGCTTCAGCTCTCTGGCCAGGATCCCTCCTGCCTCAGCTCCTCTGCTGAAAACCAGCCACTGGGCAAATGCTTGTCTTTGTTTACCCTGATCCTCTCGCTCAGTGCCTGCCTCGGTGCTCCATTATGTAGGGCAAACAAGCTGCTGTCTCGGCAGTGAACCCACTGGGCCTCCTGACACTGTGCCTAATTGTATTCCCTGTTCTCTGCTACCAGATGCAGTAAATTACATTTCCTCCCAGCTCCCCGACCTGCCAATCCTCTATTCACGAACAGCAGAACCATCACCTGGGCAGGACGGGACCAGCAGAGCAGCTGGTAAGTCCTGGGGTCTATTTGGTTTTGATGCCAGGACTGGCCACAGGGCCTTGCGATTCTCTGCACTTCATTACTGAGGGATGCCCAGCTATTATTACATAGAGGGACCCTGTCCTCAGCCCAGCCTCAGGCAGAATTTACAGTGGCCACACAGGGCAGGCACTGGGCCCTGATGGATGAGTCACTGAGGACTAAATGGGAGGGAGTACTGAGGATATGGAGTCTGTCTCTCATATTTGTGGTCTTTATATCTGTCCTTGTTTTCAAAGTTAATCTGTACTCTGCCTCCAGGGATTTTTATGTTCCGTATGAGAATTGCACAAGATCAAATGAGCTATGTCGGAAGCTGGGGGGAAAGGATATTCAAAGTTTATGAGTATATTGGCAGAATCCTTTGGAAATTGAGCTGTTTGTATATTTTGAACATATATTCCCAAGTCTTCCCATTTCTGGAATCATTTCTTAGATACTGTGGTTTTTTTTGGGGGGGTAGTAGCAATTTAAAGACCATATGTTTCTTGCTAATGTTTCTCATGGTTGTGTTTACTGACTGTGGATTTTAGAAAATAATACATTCATGAGTACCTAAAGAGTGCTATGCTTTACTCTGTGCTGTGTGAATTTGCTTCAGAAATCAGAACTGGAAAGAGATGACCAAAAAAGTCTCTATACCAGTCTGTTTACTCTACATAGAAATGCACTGAGGGCCAGGGAGTTAAATGACAATGAATTGCCAAGGTGGCAGTTAGGGACAATGGGGATGAATTCAAATATGATATCAGAATACTCTTTAAAGAACCTGTGTATGTCTATGTTAAAGTAAATCACATACTGATACCTTTTATGACACAAAACAATCACGGACTTTTAAGCCAGAGGAGATCTTTTATATAGACCAATCTCAATATTTTATGAAGCAAATAATCCCTCTTTATTTTAATGTAAAAGTAATATAAAACGGCAAGTAAGTATTGACATGTTTGTCATGTACACTGACTAAATTTAAATACCTACTGGGTTTGTCTGCAAACATCTTAGCATATTACTTTACATACAGAGGCACACAGTTCTAGAGTTGGGTGGGACCGTAAATGGTGTCTGGTCAAATCCAGGCCAGGTCCACGTTTCCCTGGATAGTTACAGGACGGATAAACCAGAACTTGCAGCCTGTGGTTGTGGTACAAGTGGATCAATGGCAGTGACTTAAGCTGCAGACTCTTTAAAATGCTCCAAAGTGTGCTTCTGAGGTCAAGTTGGGTAATAACTGTTCACACACCTTCCCACTTGTTATTAGAGACCTGTGTGTCGATAGTTCCCAAGTCGTGGGTAAAAAGCTTTCCAGCCCCTCTCCACACATTCCTGTACCTCACGGGACATGTGATATGATCCAACTAGTGGATCAGCTCATGGAGTGGTTAGGGCCAGTGTATGCGAAATCCTTTTTGAGGGAATATAAAAAGGATTGTCGCGGTGTTGGTAGCCCAAGAGTGTTCAATTCCAGAGTAGTGTGTTACTGTGATTATAGTGCTGTGTACGTAGGAATACACATACTACCATAACCTAGCATCCTTCATATTTAGAGGTACTGCAAAAACATAACGATCCAAAGAGCAAATGCATTTTTTCAAAAGTATTGTGTGATCAGAATCTTTTAGAAAATAAATGTACATGTACTTTTGTTTATTGAAGAAGTAATTTGCATAAATGCATCTACTGTGGAAATACATATAAGCAGCGTTGTGGAAGGACTCACATTGGATGTGGTTTACTCCTTTGTCCAAGACTCGTTCTGGAATAGAGTGTTCAGATTCCTTATCAATTATGGTTAACAGTGACTACACAGAGCATGGATAGCATACTAACCAATGACACCGCTAGAATTCTCCTAGTTATCATCGATTTTGCTTGAGAAATGTGCTTTGGGAGATTTGCACAAACTTAGGGCCATTTTTATAAATGTTACTTGTCATTACTTAGTATTATGACAAATCATCTGGCTGTTTGGAGTTTGGGAGGTTTAGGATGCTTTTTAAATGGGAACTTATGTAGAATCATTACTTTTCAGAATTAGGAGGCATCTATTCCAATCCCATGTTCAAACTTGGAAGCCAGGGCACAGCAGCCCTGCGAAGAGGTCCTCAAACCAGGGTCACACAATGTCTGTGACTGGAGCTTAGTCCCCCTCCTTTCTGTCTATAATTGGTTCTGACTATTGGAAAGTTCTTCCTCTGATGGAGCTATCAGTCCTTATTCTGCCCCAGGAGCCACTCAGAAAAAACCTAAGTTCTGATTTCCCTTTAAGAATTTGAAAACGACTATCATTTCCTGTCTTCCCCAGATCCTCACTCTACATCCCCTTAACGTCCAGTCTCTTCAGCTGGTCCTAAGATGATGAGATTGCTTTCAGACACCCTCCACCATCCATCCCTGCCCCTCCCCTCTGAACAGAGCCCACTTTGTCTCTTGTCTTCCTGATGTGCTCAGGGCTGCCCAATGCACTCGGGAGGTGCGGATCATGCCACAGAACAGAACGTGATGCCACAGACCATTTGACTCACTTTTTTGGTATCATGACATTTCAGGTTCAGGTTCTAAAGACTCAAAGTCACTTAACATGTGCCACTGCTCAACCTCATTTCTTGTATGCAGTGTAGTCATTGTTCCAGAATCATTTCAGTTGAAACCTGCAGTCTGTTCCCCCAGTTGTGCACACATGGCTTCACTTGCCCCCACACAGAAGAACCTTACAAAATTCTTTATTTCTTAATCTCAAAAGGCAAAAGTCAGGATGAGCTCTGCACCTTTCTGCCTGTTGTAGATTTGATATGACTGTTACATTCCTTCTGGTTTGATTGTCCTTTGTGAATGAGGGGGTGAAGGGGGGGTCCCATGAAGTCACTGAGCAGCCTCAGTGGAAGGGAGGGGAAGGGTGTAAGGAGATTTGGAAGTCGGCTCTGGTGTTCTGTCCCATTTCAAACACAGAAGCTCCTCCGTGCTTGTGTTTGCATGTTGTATTCCTGTGTCAGATTTCATCTGAATACAGGGTGTAACAGTTTTGAACGTAGGAAACTCTAGTGTCGGCGTCTCTATCACTTGTCATTGTGGCACCGCACAGCCTCTCTCTTCTTCTAGTTTAGTATCACCTCAAGTCTGAAAAGCCAACCTTCACTATTTTTTATCATTTCACTGATAAAAACGTTGCATAGTCGGAACCAAAGTCAGGGGCCTATGACACCCTGTTAAGGGTCTCCTGGCCCTTGGGAACCCTAAATCGGCACCTGCGGGGGCATGATCATTCAATAAGTAAGAAGGTCCAGCAGTGTCCTATCACCCAAGCACATATTTCTGACTTGTCCACAGAAATACAAGGGACCTTATGATGACCCAGATGTGCTGTTTCTCCGGTATTTGCCTTATCTGTCTAGAGACCTTGAACAAAAATGAAAATGAGATTCATCTCCATAGCTTCTGCCTGATGAACACGTGGTGGCCTCTACTCTTTGAAAATTAACTCTAGAACTTAGCCAGCCATGACGTCAAGCTCACTTCTGTGTAATTTATGGAATGCCCTCCTTCTCAGTTTTGAAATTCAGAACTTCGAATGTCTGCCCCCAGCACCTTTCCAGGTATACAAAATCCATGAGATGAATTCATCGAGAAGGGAACTGGGGCCTTGGGCCCAAATTTCTCTACTTTCCAATCTCTCTACTCATCTGGGCTTCATTTCCCTCTCGGCAATATTTTTTCCGTCACTTTTCAGAATGAAAACTGTTCTTCTTGACCAGAAAGATGGGAGCAAAATCAGATATGAGAAATTAGCTTTTGTTATCCATCAATATCACATAGTTTGCTGACTTATTTTTGTGAATACTGAGGTGTCCTGGGACAATAATTATTCAAAGACATTCTTGATTACTGGTTTTTGAAGTAGAAATTGCCCTCTGGTATGACAGGGAGAATCTACTCTGACTTAATTTCCTCATTTTCATTGTTGCTGATATCGAGTAGTCAATTTTACATTTCCAACCTCAAGAGAAGGTGTGAACATATATGTATACGTATAATCATATGCCGGAAGGGACAAGACCGCACATATGTACGTTCATTCAGTAAGCCAAGCATGTGCATTGCTTCTTTCCCATGTGCCAGAAGCTGTGCCAGCTACTGAATATTCATTATATTGGAATCATCTCATTTCTGGGTGATAGTCATTATCTGACTGTCTACTGCCCTCCGACTATACTTTACACATCACTGACTCATGAGCCACACATGTTCATGGTACCACAGAATATCAAACCTGGACACCCTTTCATTATACAAATGGGAAAAATGAGACCCAAAGATGGGATGTCATCTGGATAGGAATTCAAACTCACTGTCTTTTTCCCTGTTTCTTACACCTCCCATCTTAACTGACTAATGACAGTGGGGGTGTCATTTCATTCTTTACACGTGGCCCCTCAGCCTGTACCTCCTCCCAGTGGCTATAGTGAGTCAAAGGAAGTGAGCTGGAAGCAGCTTGAGTCAAAGGATCTAACAGTGATTGAATTTTCTGTCCTCACAGAACACAGTGTCTTGTTTTGTATGCTCGTGGCTTGATTCTGGAATGGAAGCGTGTCGGTTGGTATCCTTTCCCCTTCCTTGTGTCAGGTGCTCTTGTTTCCTCATTCCCTGGGCTCACTATAGCCCGTACGGCTGCTCTCTTTTTGCCAAAGTTTAAGGGAACAGGGAACAAGAAAATAAGAGAGCCAAGGGAGTACGTTTGAACTAGAATCAGGCCTTCTTTGCTCGTCAGATCCATCTCTCTGGCCTTCCAGCATGTTCGGCCACAATAGCCTGATGAGAATCTCACGTTCACTGTGGTTTTTAGTCAGGTGTCTTCCCAAGGGGCCTCCCATTCTAGCCAACACCTGGCTGTTTCCAGAACCCTGAGGCTGGGATTGTCATCCTCCATTACAGTGTCTCTGTTTCTTCACACTGATTCTCCTTATTGACAAGAGTGCTATGGAGGAGCGAGAGCCCAGTAAACCACAGAGGCCCAAAGTCAAAGCACCAAGTCAGTCATCCATTCATATCCCCTTGCAAAAACTAGCCACTTTGGTTCTTATTCTTCATTAACAAAATGAATGTATTACTGCCCTGTCTTATAGGGCTATTGGAAGGAATAGCAAAAAAAAAAAGCTTTATATATTCCAATCTTATTGTCATCAGTATGTCATGTTTGGAAATCATAATTAAATTTGTCATTTTATAAAAAGGTCAAATATATGGTGCTGGAAGGAGAACTGACTCTGGGTGGTGAACACACAATGTGATATATAGACGATGTATGAAGCATTGTACACTTGAAACCTATGTAATTTTACTAACCATTGTCATCCCAATAAATTTTAATTAAACAAACAAACAAATATACTTCCAAACTTCAGTCACCCTATTATTGGAACTTCCATCGGATTGTCTCCTTTCTTTTTTCTCTTGTCTTCCGATCCTTCCTCCAGGAAACATAAGAGGGTTTTTCTTCAAATACTTTTCTTTATGTCCATGGGGCTCTTTCAAAATCTATGTTTCAGGGGCTCCCCAGAAAACCTTCTCACCTGAGCAGCACCCACTCCTCTTTTCTTTTTTTCAATGAGATGAGCACCGGACCCTCTCAGCACTATACAGACGGTACTGTCCCAGTAATATCAGGAAGCGTGAGGGAAGAAAAGGGAGGATTTGAGAGTATTCTTTGTGGGTAGGGGTGAGTGAGAGGTCTTTGTAAGTGAGAGGTCTTTGGTGTACACTCCTTGGCATCAGTGAAAATTGATGCGTGCCCAATTGTGGGCATGCATCAAAACCAAAATGCTAAATTTGAAATGTAAGCCTTATTTTATTTTCCTACTGGTTCATATCCACCCTAGTTCACTCTTGAAATAGTATTGGCTGAGAACTGGAGGAAAATATAAATGCTTATTCATAAACAACACATTTAAGATAAATGTTCATGTCTCCTGGGTGGTCTTCTGAATGTCTAATAACATTCTCAGATGTGTATCCTTGAAGTCTAAATAATACCTTTGTGTTAAGCCAGAGCTTCTCAGAGTGTTCACCTGTGTATCCCTTAGTGGAGAAGAGAGTGAATGCAGACAAGGAATGTGGGACCAATCCTGAAGAAACCTGCTAAAAATTTGTGGTTCCTCTGAAGCCTTATGTTTTAGCTGGGGGGGAAACTACAGATGGATGCTGTATTTTATGGCCTAACATATCTAGGTTTATTTTATCATAAAAAATGTCTTAAAATGTTCTACCCTCATATTCTAAGAATATTTGGAAGAACAGTATACAACATGTAAATGTAAATATTAATGTGTAACCTTAATGAAACCATGTTACATGTGGTTCTGATCCAGAACCATGTCACAAAATAGTTTAAAATCACAAGCTAAAATAAATAAGATAAAAAGGATCTCTGTTCTTTACCTATATTTCCAGAAGGATACTAAAAGGAATCCAATGCATATCTCTGCCCAGAAGCACTTCTCATATTTCCTTTACTTCCCTCCACATATCACTGTTTCCAAAACATCATCTACCACCACAAAATGTTCCCTCTCTATCCATATCCCACACAACTTTTACTCTCTCTTCCATTAAACTCCTTTTTTCTCTACTCTTTATTGTGTAGCTCTACTTAACCCTTCTAGGAAAGAACTTCTCATCATCCCTCCTTTCTGTCCAGTCTCTGATTCTAGGAACAGGCAAAGACAAAATGAGGTTGGAGGTTAGGTTGGTGAAGGGAAAATTGGACCAGCAATGACAGCATTTTCATTGGTGAGCAGAGGAAGAGGGACTTCTCTAAAGATTCCCATGTTAATAATTTTTATCCTATCACATATGGGTATAAAAAATAGATTTTATTCCATATTCTTTATTGACTGCAGGTAAAGGTGTCATTTTGTTCACATATTACTGGATGTTTGGGAGATAATTAAATATTGTACCTACAACTGATTATTATTATGTCCCATGAGTGTGTTAATAATGATAGGACATATTATTTTAACCCCAAAATGTGCTCCTTACTATAAGTGTATTATTTAAAGAACCGACTTTTGGAGTCCATGCAAAATTTTAAGTGCCTATTCTATCTGATGACACATTTTGTGGAAAATCAGGAAATTACTGGGACAAATATTTCTCTTCATATCACCGTCACTGTGAACCCATGTACCTCTATGACAAATATTGGTTGGCCTCCTGTTGTGTCACATAAGGAAACTCAACATCTTTGTGCTGAACAGTGAAACTTTCAAAATGGACACGATGAAAATCAAGCGTTGGATTTTGCTTCACAGTCTTTTTAGTTAAGTCTTGACCATGAACAGATTGTATTTTTATTACACAAGCAAGTGGAATAGTATCATTACTGTTTTTGTTTAACCAGTTCAAACATTAATTACTGTATGTACCTTTTCATTGGTGTCATATTATACAAAGTATCTGTGACTAAATATAGACAACCAAATTAGACCTATCAATTAGTAGCATTTGTTTCACAGGTATGTATATCAGGTACCTTCTGTACAAAAGGCCTAAGGTAGGTGCTGGCGGGGAGGGAGAATCATACAAAGATGTCAGGAAAATATTAGTCTTCAAAGACCTTAAAAATCTATGGAGCTAATAAAACATTCCCACAAATAATTGTATTATGGAGTGGAAAATGTTGACTCCTTCAGAGAAGTTTAGAAGATGTGTTCAGAGATGCTTAAGGAGAGAGGGATGACTCAGAGATGGGAAGATCAAAGAAAGCTTACGGAAGAGGGAGCAGTTGACCTGGACATTGATGGAAGAGTCCCATTTGGATGGATAGACATGCAAAAGGACATTTCAAGAGAAGGGAATCTTACCAAAAGCAGGAAAAGTTTAGGTATGGGATGGCATTATTTGGTTGTGCTAGAGGGAAAGTGAATGATAAAACATGCTGTTAAAAAGAGAGTTTGGATCTTCTTAACACAGTTGGAGAACTTACAGTTATTCAGAAAGAGGTAGGGACTCGAAGGCGATGAGAAGCAGAGACATGACATGAGTCCGGGAGACTTCCAATGGAGAAGGGGTGAAAGGCAGTCCAGGCTGAGTGACAGCAGTCACGGAAGCATGTGGAGTGTCCTGGGAATAGTGAGAAATTTGTTCTGGCTGGAGTGTCCATGGAATAAGAGGGGCTGCAAGACTAGTCTAGAAAGGAAGGTTGCAGACAAATTCCCTAGGGAATTGATTGTATACCAAGCTAAGGAATTTGATGTTTATTCTACACAGACACAGGTTTTTAAGTAAGGTACAAACTATGGGCAGGATGGCGCATAGGCCAGCAGGGTCAGCAGACTTTTTCTATAAATGGTCAGATTATAAATATTTTAGACTTTGTGGACCATATATGGTCTCTATCATGTACTCCTTGGGTTTTGTTTTACTTTTTCCTTCCTTCTTTCCTTCTTTCTTTCTCTCCTTCCTTCCTTCTTTCCACCCTTCCGTCTTTCTTTTGCTTTATACAATCTTTTAAAAATGTAAAAACTATTCTGTGCACCTCTGGCCGTACAAAAACAAGCCTCAGGCTCCTTTGGCCCTCTGGCCATGAGAAGAGACAAGTGGCAGGTAAAATCGGAAACAAGGCTATTGTGCAGAGAGCAGAGGAGGGTCAGCGTAAGGTAGTGGTGATAAAAGTGATGGTGAGGCGACACATGGGGATAGATCTGAAATAGAATTGCTCTCAGCAATTGTTTGGCTATGGGTACTAGGAAGAAAAGGACAAGTCAAGTGTGATTCTGAAGCTTCTTGCTTGAGAGACTAAGTGGTACTGGTATTATTTACCACCAAGACTATGGGTGGAGTTTTGAGAGATGATGGATTCAGTTTTGAAATTGCAGAAGTTGATGTACCCATGGATCACCCAAGGAAAGGGTGCCTGGGGACAGTTGGCTTTATGGCTCTAATGCCCAGTTTCCTCCCTTCCAGAATGTGTCTTGCAGGGAGCCTCTGAGGTGACAGATCTGAAAGGATGGAGTGTCCCACGAAACTAGAGCACAGGAAAGAGCTGGTCCTTGGGAAGCCCAGACTGGTAGCAGAATTTGGGATGAGTTGGAGAGGGTGAGACTAGAGCAGGAAGACCAGGTGGGAAGCTCTTGCAGAAATCTAGAGGAGGAAATAGTGTCTCAGACTGAGTGGTGGCAGCGGAACAGAAAGAAGGTGACACGAGAAAGTAGGATGGCACAGATCCCGAGGACTTGGCTCTGTGCACATGGAAGAAGAAAGAGGCCGTCTGGCGTTTTCGTCCTCAAATTCCAGTGTCATGGGATGACGGGACCTCTTGTTCTTTTTCTGGTTCTTGTTTCAGAAACCTAGCTAAGTGTCAGAAGTAATCACAGAGCATATGGTCTGACCACCTTAGTAGCTTTTCAGTTTTGCAAATATTCTATTTTCAAGTACAGTGGAGGCTAGCCATGTCCCATGTACAGAAACCTTTGGGTAGTCTCCTTTAACAGAAAAGGGAATTGTAGAAAAAAACAGAACACTTGTGGAAAGAACTTCTAAGAGATTTAAGATTTTGGAACTAGGATGCATCTTCACCAAGGCCATTAGCATTGTCTGTAAGCCGAGGGTAAGCTGTCAATCAAGGTAGACTTACATGTTGCCAGCCTCCCTGCAATTCGTTACACTGGATATCTAAACAGTCACTGATGGCCTTGTTGTAGCAAATCTTCTTTAGACGTGTAAGTGCCAATGAGATATGGTACCTCTGTACATCTGTCTTCCCAGTGCATTAAGCTGCTGTGTTAAAATACAAATATAACCACCACTGTCCACAACGTGCACTCACGCTAACACTCAAGATGCTTGGCAGTTAGACTAGAAAGGGCACAAAACCATTTTTTTTTTGTCTGTTTGGCAATTAACCATTCACTGGCTTTTTTTGTTGTAACATGCACTTCCTTTCTCTTGTTTTCATTCAAGCTGTGTACGCCATGGAAATTAATGTGGAGAAAGACAAACACACAGGAGAGACCAAGATTCTCTCTGCATCCACCATTGGCCCAGAGGGGGTCCATCAGAGAGGCGTCAAAGTCTATGACGATGGTACCAAAGTAGTGTATGAGGTACTCTCAGGAGGCACCGTAGTAGAAAACGGAGTGCACACATTAAGTTCCAAGGATGTAGAAGAGCTTATTCAGAAGGCTGGACAATCAAGCTTAAGAGGAGGGCACGTGTCAGAAAGGACTGTAATTGCAGATGGGAGCCTCAGCCACCCTAAAGAACACATGCTCTGCAAAGAGGCCAAGTTAGAAATGGTACATAAGTCTAGGAAAGATCATTCTTCCGGGAACCCAGGGCAGCAGGCCCAAGCCCCCAGCACTGCAGGGCCAGAGGCAAACTTGGATCAGCCAGTCACCATGATTTTCATGGGCTACCAAAATATCGAGGATGAAGAGGAAACTAAAAAGGTGCTAGGCTATGATGAAACCATCAAGGCTGAATTGGTCCTCATTGATGAAGACGATGAGAAGTCATTGAGGGAGAAGACAGTGACGGATGTGTCCACTATTGATGGGAATGCAGCTGAGCTTGTGTCTGGGAGGCCGGTCTCAGACACCACAGAGCCCTCATCCCCAGAAGGGAAGGAAGAGAGCCTGGCCACAGAGCCAGCCCCAGGTACCCAAAAGAAAAAGCGCTGTCAGTGCTGTGTTGTCATGTGACCACTTCTTTCTTCCCTTTTCTTCTGGGCAGCCTCTGTGCTCTTCACTTACGTAGACCTCACTGTTACACTAACTGCAATACTGTGAACTGGAAGCAGACACCTGCCTTGCCTTGCAGTTGGATTGCTTTGATCTCTCTCATTTTGTGCCCCTTTCATTTTTCTCCAGTTTCCTCACCTGAGAGACAACGTGCATGTGTGTGCTTCATTCTTTCCAAGAACTTGCTTTTCCTCTAAACTTTTCCTTGTGTCTTCAAGACTGAATCAGTTCTTTACTGCCTGATGGGAGTGGACTCTTCAGAATACAGCGAGTTATCTAGTAGCCTTAATTCACTTGACCGGAATCAAACCCAGTGGCCCCGGGGGGGTTCATTGTGTCGTGTGTTCCTATACCGTGCTCACACATCGCCACGTGGCTGACTTCACTTGCCTCCTTTCCTGTGGATCTTTGCTTTTATATCTTGTGTGGCAAAATGCTGTTGGCTCTAGCTGGTTGCTAGTGTAGCCAAAAGTGGATCTTCCTTAGTCTGTCCAACCTAGGGTGATGCTTTTTGCTGCCTTACATAAGCTTCCAGATTACAGTATCATGCATCTATGGCTTTCCTTCTGGTAAAACTGAAATCGAAGTTGATGTAAGAGAAAAGAACCCAGTGTTGTCACAGCTGAAATGTAGGGACTGAGTCCATGACCTCCCTATCAGCGGCTGTCTCTCTTTCATGGCTTAGCTAATGGACCCTTTGTATAAGAAGCACCATTTTTTTAATTTTCTAAGGACATGAAACAAACATTGTTTTAAGCATCAGTAGTGACCTCCAAACTTAGGCAAATCCATGAGCCTTGCTTCTATTCTCTCAAAAAAAAAAAGGAAAAAAAAGAAAAGTAAATTTTTATATTGTTTTCTTTTTCACGGATATTTTCTGATCATGTTAATCTATTTTCAATGACGGGATCATTTTAAGGAGTATTTCTGCAGTGACCATATTTCTAGAAAAGTCTTTCTGACCTACAGGGGTTGCTGTGAGGCTCCCACTTCATTGAGGATGGTGCTGTAACTGAATTACCTGTTCATCTCAGCTGCCCAGTTGATGACAGAGCCTTACTTCTGGACTCTTTTCTTTCTGTCCCCATTAGAAAGAGCATGTTTCCTGTAACGTTAGCATGTAGGTTTATCCACCCCTCAAAATAAATTTTAAAATGTAAAAAAAATTTAAACGATTAGGAAAGACCTGTCTTCTCAACATTAAGTACTTAAATTCCTTCCACAAATGCTCATTGAGTAGCACATAGCTGAGCTTCTTAAAACATGTTTCTTAAACTTCTGGAGATTTCAGAACATCAAATAACAGTTTTTATTTAAAACACAAAGAACAATTGTTTAAATAAAGTCTTAGCAACCTCCCCCCAAAGCCAACAGCCACACGTATGGTAAAACCAAAGGGAAGCAAGTTAATAAAATAATACTTAATAATAAAATATAGATGTAACATTTTAATTGATTTTAATAACACAGATATCTTAACTTCATGTTTATTTGCTCAAATGCACATAGCATTGTTGCAAATAATTCACAAGATTATCTGTATTCCATGGAACATAGTTTCAAAAAATATGCAGCAAGACATACTACATCAAGTCTAACTTCTGTGGAAAATAGATGAGGAAAAAAAATAAGGTAGTCTTGGAGAATTTTATCACAGAACCAACTAAATTTGCCCTAAATAGCTTGCTCGGTGCCAAATCTAACTATTATTATTTTTCATTTCTTGGCTTGAATTATATGTATTTCAATTGGAAAGGGAACAAAATACTTTTTTTATGTTCAAAGTTAATTTTTCTCAAATAATTGCATTTTAATGAGCACAAAGTGAGTCATTTTATCACCAATATGTAAACAAAAAAGTAAAGAGGGAAAAATAAAGGAGCTAAGTTCTGCTTTCTAAGATGATTCCATCCATGGCTTGGTTTTGAATAGTTGATAGAATTACCTCTAAAACTCAGGTTTACTAAAGAAGCTGCAGTTGAACAAAACTGCTCTATTATCTAGAAATAATAACCTGGTTTTGCTGCCTATAAATCTCACTACTACTCAGATTCACGCTTCTCAGTAAATTGTCACTTAAGCATCATTAAAAGGTTAAATAAAATGACATGCCAGATAAACCTATTTACACAGAAAAAGAAAAGTTTCAATGTTTTAGACAATCTATTATTTTAATTCTTTAAAAAAGGAAACTCTAAAAGGTTACCATAGCTGATCTTTTTAAAATTCACTTGGGGATTAAAACTATTCAGTATATTTTATTTTTAAAAGCACAGTGAGTGGAATGGTAGAGTTTAGAACCCTTGGGCTTGCTGTGTGATAAACAGAATCAAGTCTTCTAGGACAGATAATTCCCTGACGTGACCCGCCCTTCCTTCCATAAGTGAATTAGTTTCTCATGAACCTCTCACAACAACGCTACACAGAAGATCCAGAAGACCAATGAAAATCGGCACCCTATCATCAACCAATTAGTACAGGGATTAGCAAATTATATGAATTAGTTCTCTCTATACTTTTACTATATTAAAGCCTATCTTTTAATGGTTTTTAAAGTAAGATGTGTTACCTTTATCAAAATGATCTGTGGCCACAGTAAATGCAGGTCTGTTTGAATATGGCATATGAGTATATATTTGCATATCTTGCATCATTTTCCTGTCATAATGGGGGATTCAGACTGAGTCAGTACTTTGATGGGATGAGATTTATAATCCCATCTACAGCAACAAGTAACTACCCTTCATAATGAAAATGTCAGCACAGTTGTGATTGTGCGCATTCTGCCCTCCCTGCTGTCATTGGACTTCTCTGTAAAAACTTTATTGTGTATGCAATCCCGCCCTTCAAAAATACAGGGTATTGACTTACATAACCAAACTAATTAGAGAATCAATAATGAAGCTGCAAAACCATGGTCTTTTTTGAGCTAATGGTTAGTTGGACTGTCTTTTAAAGTCATATAATTAGTTCTCTTTTAAATGAAAAGAGGAGAAAGAGGAAGAGAAGGAATATTCCATTTGTTCATAAATTGTTTTTCAGTGGCATTGAATTAAAGATCCTTTAATGGTTAAAATGATAAAGTTTAACCTTACATATCCTGAAAAATCTTAGTGACTTGTATATCCTTGACTTTTTGGTTTGTTTGCTAGGACAAACTAAGGGGACTTCTTTTTTTTTTTTTTTACCTGTACCTCTTTTACCCACAAGGATATTAATTCCTTATAGAAACAAAAATTAGTTGGCTCTGAAAGTGATTTGACAATGTCCAGTGATGTCATAATATTGGGAGTAGACGACAAGGGGCTGGAGATTTCCCTTCTAGCCAAACCCAAAAGATGGTTTCTTCAGTCTCCTAAGCAACCTACAATTATTAAAAGACTTTTAGGAAACTCAAGCAAATTCTGGAGTTCATTTTATTTCACTCCTTTCTGAAATATTAATAGACATGTATCTGCTTCAAATTCTCACCCATTCCATCTTACTTCCTGGCGATAAGTGTGTTTTTCCTACATGCAAGTAGGATATTTTATTTTGGTTAGGGTCAAGTTTTTATAAAAGGGGCGAAACATAGACACATATAGATTCCTAGAGATCTCTGGAGCAACGTGTTCAGGCCAAGTGTGAAAATAGCTTATTTCTCTTCACTTCTATAGAATTTCATTTCAGGGGACCACAAAATACCCTTGACAATGACCATTTATTTAATTCCAATGACCGAATAGGTAGCAAAAGAGGAGGGGAGGGAATATGGTGATAGAGTCAAAAATTGAACCACCTAACTATTTGTTCCTTTTTATTTATTTTTATTTTTTTTAAGGAGGGTGCAGCTCACAGTGGCCCATATGGGGATTGAACTGGCACCCTTGATGTTATTAGCACCACGCTCTAACCAACTGAGCTAACCGGCCACCCCTAGTTGTTCCTTTTTAAAAAGCATTAATTCTGTCCATTTAAAACAGATGAACATAGACAAAATATGCTTTTTTGTTTTTGTTGTTTCATTTTATTATTTTTCAATTATTGTTGACATTCAATATTATTTTACATTAATTTATATTAATTTCAGGTGTACAGCACAGTGGTCCAGCATTGGAGGACTTTTTGTTGCTCTTACTCAAATCTAGAAATTCAGCTGTCTCTATTTGTCACTGGGCCACCCCCACCACCTCCACCCTACGCCCCCAAGCCCCCCAAGCCCATCCTCCCAAACCCCACCCCCGTTGTGAAGTTTAACTCACCAAAGGCCCCTATTCCTTGTGGGAATATTCTCATCTCCCGAAAAGTTACTTTGTTGACAACAAATTCCAAGGCAAGCCGTTTTATGTTGTTACTGAAATCACAAATTCTCAATATAGTTCAGACATAAGTTTCAGCAGCTTTGTAAATATGCAATCTTTTAGGAGCTCCTCAATTTACTAATCAAGGTATATAGAACTCCACTGATTGGGATAGAAACAGAAAGACCCTTTACGCTGTTGGATAATACCACCAGCACGTACATGGAGTTACGGTACATATCACAGAACAGCTCCAAGTCGTGAGCAAGATGGGGTCTTTGATTCCTGCTGCCAGTGCACCTTCGTTGTGTAGCCCTCGTCTGGTCTTAGCAGGAAAACTTTCCTGCATTTCCTAGGGAAAAAGAAAAGTCAGTCTTTTCTGAGCAGCACAATGTAGTTATGTGTCTGTATTTTCCTAGCGTCAGCCAACTCCTTAATAAAATTCCCACTCTAACAAAAACCAAAATACTTATTATTTGAATGTAGAAAATGATAGAATAAAGATTACATCCTGAAAGTTTCAAAGGGCAAGTTCACTGGGGAATCCTCAGACCAGCCTTGCCCACCCCCTTAATTTTTTATATGACTTAAATAGGCCTCTGCTTCCCCTCTCCACTCCAGTTGAACATAAGGTCAGAACTGTAGCGCAAAAAACCTGCTTTCAATGTGAAAATATGTCATTTTGGGGACTGCAGACTTTCTACATCTAAGATCTGGACAGCCTTAACTTTTGTAAAAAACAGTTTTTCAATGCTCTCTTCTACAAAGCAGGAACATATGTTTCCTGAAATTAATGACTTTTTTATATTTTGTGACTATTTTCTAAGTTTCTATAGGTTGAGGTGTGAATGACCATCTTCTCCCCATATTGCCTCTTACTAGTCACCTGGGGCTCTTTTTTGCAAGTAAGTCACTGCATTTTTATCAAAAGAACAGTACATTTCATGAACCATAGAATTCTCCCCAGACTTCAGGCAGTCCTTCTGGAGTTAAAGAACAGAGATACAGAAAGAAAAGAATTACAGGGTGGCTTTCTTTTTATTTTCCTATGGTTACTGTACTGTATGGTATATATGTTTACAGAATGTACCTGCCTTGTGATGTTAACAAAATGAATGACAAAAAAAGTTCTGATGTGCCATTTGAAAGTTTGCCTTAGCGTCGCTGTTTATGTTCTTCTTTTCTGTCCTTTTCAAAAACACAGGTTGTATTCCAAAGCTGTATTAACACAACATTCTCTTCCCTACCCCTACCCAGCCCTCTCCAGAGCTGTGAATTTCATCACAGGAGCCTTGAGGCAGAACCTGGCAGGTTTGGCCCAGTGGGACTAAAGTGGGCATCGCTTGGGCATTGCCTCTGCCTGTGTACCAAGCAAATGTTCTGTGTTCTCACCTTAGCCTGCAATATCACACTCTGACATTCCTGGGGGTAAGCCACATGCCCTCCTGCAGCCCTCCCCAGTGTGAAGGAGGTGAACTTGTGGACCCCCTACCTGGGTCTGGGAGCTTATTTTTAAGCACAATTGGCATAGCTTGAAAAAGCAAGAGAGATGGACTTTGAAATGGTGTGATTGAGTCGTAACTGATGTGTGTACTCGTTCATTATAGTCTAAGACGAGTAGCATGCTATGGGTGGGAGTAAGGAGTGCGATAGAAATGCAATATTTTACATTTATGTATTTTTTTAAGGAAAAGTATTTTTATAATTAAATCTATATGCATTATGAAGCCTGAGTTTGAAAACACCCTTGATTGAGTTATTTCTCCATTCCATTAAAGTAACCTTCTGGTGAGTTCTCTAGCACTAGCCTGGACCTGGAGCGGGGAGGACCATGAACAAAGGTTCCGGGATCAGCCCTTGTGCCACGATTGCATGAAACCCAGTGTTTCCAAACAGACCTAGATGATAAGATCAAACGTTCTGTAACTGTCATTAGAGAAACTGTGTTATATGGCTTGAGAGCTCTCTGGCTACACCTATAATGATCTTTTGAAAGGAGATAGCTCTTTTAAAACGTAAGCCACGTCCAGCAATTATGAAAGTCCAACTCTCACATATTTAAGGAGTCATTTCTACATTTGAGGTTAAGAGACCACTCACTATGGTGCATTTGAGTAATATATGTGACATGGTGAGTCACAAGCATGTGGCCATCGTAGTCTATACAAACATGTGTAAACCAACAATATAAAACTTACTAGGTATTACTGGGACTGCATCATATTTTCAGAGTTAATAGAGACAGGAAAGAGTTGTCTTTATCCATTCATACAGGAGATGCTGAATATTTAGAGTTCTTGGATTCCCCCCCCCCCCCCAATTTTCTGCCGAATTCCTGAGTTCCCATCTCAGTCACACTCAGTTTCATGATCTTCGCCCACACCTGCTCCTCTGTCTCACTGACAGAACAGGGCGAGCCGCAGCGTCTGTTCACCACTCCTGATAAATGGTTCCCAGGAAGCATCCTTTCCCAGGATGGGCCCCATGTCTAGGGCTCTGAAAGACCAAGATCCTTTTTCGAACAAGGCCAGGTCATAAACACTCTCTCCATTTCAAGAAAAATAACCCCTCTGATTCCCATACAAATCATTTTAATTCCTTCATCTCCAGAATCCCTCCAACAGGCCCAACACAAGCCCCATTGCAAACTAGTGTCATGGAGACAATTTCCAAAAATGAAAGAACTATGCAACTGCCTGAAGGTGCTAAGGGAGAGCCAATTTACTGTAGTTTCTTATCACTATGGAACCTCTCGGTTTCTAGATGAAGTGGGCAGGGAGCCATCCAGTCTCTTGGTTTTGCAATGACAAGTCTTTATGTATAAAGAGGCCACTGGGCAATGCCTGACCTGAACTATTCTGTGTGCCACTCCAACTCCAATTCCGTGATACCCTATTCTGGCAAGTGGAAAGAGTTCTATCCTTTGTGGGGTTCTGGAACATTCTTTCCTCCTCTCAAGCTCCTGACTTACTAGAGTTAAAATCATGCAGGGGTTCCAGAAAATGTTGTGCGTGATGCAGCTTTTCAGTGAATGTAGGTTGTTGATGGAATTTTCAGCTTTAGCAGCTTACTTGGGGTGAGTGACGTCTCTGTAAATACATCCATTTTGTGGTTGGTTGGGGGGTGGGGTGGGAGCCTGTCGTGCTTACTCTGAATTAGACTTGCTGGGCTAGCTGCTGTACTTTGTAACCTGAAGTGTACTTTGACTGTTCTGTTTCCTTCAGATGAAAAACAAAACAAAAACTGACTTCAGAAATAACACTGCCAGCGACAGCCGATGCTGTACTTGTAGCTTCTCTCTGTTCCTCTGTACAGTATTAACAGACAATAAACTGCCTTTTCACTGCATCTACCTCGGTGTGTCTGTGCCCCGATTCTTTCCCTTCTCACCTGCCACGAGTGGACATCAGGCCAGGCCATGTTGGGAGCGCCTTCGACCGCTCACTAAAACTAAACACTAGTCAAACTTGAGTAGGCTTCAGAATCACCCGGATGTGGAAGCTCAGTCACATCTCTGGAACTCAGATTCAGATTCCTGGGTCGGGGCCTAGTAACCTGCATTTCTATTAATGTCTCTAAGTGATTCTGATACATGTGGTACCTGGCCCATCCGTGGATTTGGGTGTCCCTCCGTGGGAATCCCTGCGGCCTGCCTGTTCCAGCTGGTTTCCATACTAACTAATCCAATCTCCCAACAGTTCTTCTCTCTCACCTGCTCTTGCACATCTGTCTCCGCACCTGTCGTCCTTGTAGGCCCCCGGCAGCGGCATTGACTGTTCCCATAGGTCAAACTCAGGCTGCCCCTTAGGTTATATGGTAAGCGTTCATCCAATGCAGTCTTCTAAATAGGAGCATCTGAAGACACATGAGGACGTTATTATTCTTCTTTATCATTGTATCCTCTTTACCTAGAATAGGGTCAGCAAACTTTTTCTATAAATGGCCAGGTAGTACATATTTGGGGCTTTGTTGACCAGATGTTTTCTGTCACAACTACTCAGCTCTGTTAGAAAGCAGCCATACATTATACATCAATGAATGACCGTGGCTATGTTCCAATAAACTTTATTTACTAAAATGGCCTTTGGGCCGGATTTGGCCTTCCAGCTTGTAGCTTGCTGACCTCTGGCCTCCAACAGAGCCTGGCACATAGTAGGTCTTCAATAAAAAGTTTAAAAGTTATTGCATGAAAGAATGAACAGAAGGCAGATGTGATCCCACCTGTAAAAATGTCACAGAAAGTTGTTTTCTTTGAGGATATGAAGTAAATGAAATCATTTGGGGAATTCTTATCTGTTTGGGTTCCATGGTGGATATTTTTCTTTTGATGTCTTTATGCATGGAAGGTAACTTTAAAGATTGAAACTTGAATGGTGCTTTATAGACTGATCAAACTGCCGGCTGAAATGAATGAGAGTTTCAACTAGTAGAAAGCTGAGGAAGTGCAAGGACATCTTGTCCTTGTCAGAAGTGCTGGTGATAATAGAACTGGATGGTCCCTAGGCTTCTAAGCATGTGGTCCAAGTGTTTGTGGAGCTAGATTTTGTCTGATACATCTGACACAGTGAGTGTAGATACACAGGGCTTTCGTTAATTATTCTCTTTGTTAATTGAAATATTCTTTATTGTGTGGACATATAGGCTGGAACCATGATAGCACATTACACATCCCATAACTCTAGGGCATACCAACAGTGACACAGTTAGTAGCTTATGAAAAGCTGTGTGCTTATGTTCATCCCTGTGTTGTTGTGGAGTTGAAGGAAATTATATGTACACAAAGCACTTTGTAAGCTGGAAGTAGATAACAAATGTTAGTGTACTTGTGATGTCTCCTTTCCTAAATGTAAAGATTGTAGAGTTTTCAGGTGTGTTTCAGAACCAGTTTATAGGGAAGCTGCTTTTTACTTCCTTGGCATGGTGACTGACTGCTTTTGATTATATCGAACCATATAAAATTGCCATTTGTAGGTCAATAATGTTGAATATTGACAGTTCCATATAGTTCAACCTAATAATTCTATTCCAGGTTTTATTTCCCATCGTGGAGGGCAAAAGATTACCAGATGAATTCTATCCATAGCAGGAGGAATATAGATGAGAAAATAAGAATTTTGGAAGGAAACATAGTTCAGTGCTATCAACATAGAAGTAGGAATTTCCCCTGGGTAGGTAGGGGGAAATTTACATCAACCTTATAAGGTAGACATTGCTTTACATCAACCCTATGAGGTAGACATTGCTATTATCCTCCTTTACACATGAGGAAATTGAGTTACAGAAATAGTTAGTAGCTTGCCCAATGTAGCAGAGCTAAAAATTGGCGGTGGGAAGACAAGTTTTGAGCTCAGCTCTCTTTACTTCCTTCCACACAGAAGGCCCTGTGTCATGAACATGATGTGGGGATGCAACTAAAACTGGATACAAAAAGATTTGGCTAATGGGGTCATCTTTGCAAAAACAAAGACAAACAAACAAAAAAGACAAAATGTCACCAGTTCTCATTTGTAACTTTACACACTTGAGCAAATGCTGTATAATAACACCGCCCTCTGGAGGATGGGAGGTGTCTCTGCAGCACTTCCTAAGGAGAAGCAGAGGGTGAAACACCCATTGTTGTCTTATTGGTTCATGAGGCATCCTGTTGTTCTGCTTGACAGTTTTTTCTTCCCCATTCATAAAAGGGATGAACAAAATTGCCCAAAACAACCTGGAAAGTCTGGGAGTGGTTGGTCCATCTCTGAATAAGCACAGGTGGCGTCATTGTTGTGATGGTATTATTATTATTATTATTATTATTATTACTATTTTGCATATATTACAACAGCTAATTGGAACAGTGCCCGGTGGCATTGTGCAAGTGCCTTTTGATCTAGGTTATACCACCCTCTGCAGCCACCAATAGAGCATACCGTCTCTCCAACAGCCCAGCTCCTCTCCTGTTTTTCTCAAACAGTGTCAAATCTTCCACTTGATGGCAACACACAAAAGCAAACATTTGCTGTAAGGCTACAAGATCTCAAGAGATCATCTAATGCAGACGTCACAAAATAGGTATCTACAGGATGAATCTGGCCTACAGTTATATTAGCTTTGCCTGCATAGTGTTTTTAAACTCATTTTAAATTTATCGTCAATAATAATAAATTAAGAGAATTCTCAAAGTATGGATTTCCAGCTTCTCTTGACATTTTAGAGGTTTAGTCAATAGAGGGCCTGTTTTCCTGGCTGACAAGTACCTGGAGTTGATGGTGGCTGCCCCTTTAGAGGAACCATGTTCTCTTCACCGTCGCCACCACCACTTCCTGTCATCTTACTCCTGGCCAGCTTCCTTTGTTTGTATCACCTGCCTGGCCCCTGTTGGCATTTGAGTGTGTTACCCCTAATCTACTATAATCCACTCATTTTATGCCTGGGTCAAATGAGTCCAAGGCGGAGATGACACTTACCCATAACAAGATAGTAGCAGAACCAGACCTAGAGATGAAGTCTCCTGAATTCCTTTGGAAGAATGAAGCTTTGTGCTGTGTTTGGATTTGAATCTGATAGAAGCATTTTAAATTTTGAACAGGCTGTAAGCAGAAAGCCAATATCATCACCTGGTGCTTTTGCTTTTTAACAGAAGAACCCACAGGACTTGTAGAATGAATAGAATGTCACAGGCTGGTGAGCGCATTTCCAACTCAAGAGGAAAAACAAAAATCCTTTTCCTACAACAATTTATAGTGTATAGATTATTCTACTCTGTTTCTCAGGTTAAATGAACAATGTAATGTTTTCAGAACTTTGTGGCATCTAGTGCTTCATGGTGAAATGTTTCATTCCTGGAAAAATAAACAAAAACTTTGTAGTCAACAACTGAATAGTTCTGGGGGTTTCATATTTCTTCTTAGGAAAAATAACAAGAGGCAAATCCCATATATACTTAAATTTAAATGTGATTTTCCCTCCCCTCCAAACCCTTAGTCTTTTGCCTTTCTCCTGAGATGTGGTCACAAAATAGTAATATTCTCTAACGTCCATTTCCTTATCTTACTAAGAATAATAATCAGCAGGAAGTAGGACAATTCAAAGAACTGATGAAATAAGAATCTTTCTTCCCATAGCTTGTTATCTAAAACCACTGTGATCTAGTATTTCTAGTGTTCTCTCTCTCTCTCTCTCTCTCTCTCTCTCTCTCTCTCTCTCTCTAATTTTAACTAATGGCTAGTCAAATTTAAGATGATAATTACGTTTCTCAACTGTTTTTTCATTTCCAAGTTACTGAGTATTGAAACATGAGCAATGGCACTACCCTTTTCCAGCCAGGGTTCTTAGGTCAGCCAAGGACAGCCTGAAGGTGAGATCAATTCTGCAGTCAGTGTGAATTGTTCGTACTATCAGAATACACAGTCTTCAGTTCCGTTTCTTAAAGAGCTTATTTCTAAACAGAGTACACAGCCTGGTTCAGTCATTTCTTCTTTCCTTGAATTCTGACTACATCTTCACTATACTCAGAGACTCAGTGTGAGAGTCTGTCACATAACTTAACTCAGTTTTTCCTAAACTTTGACTTTTGGGCATCAAATGTAATTAGTTTTGTCCAGTGTGTATACCACCTGTGGACCATTATTTAATATTTTAGCCACTTCTTTGACTTAAATAGACTTAAAAAATAATTCTGTAGACCTAGCTTAAATAGGTAGCACACACCATAAAAGTAACTGTCAAAATAAGTATAAATCAACATTATTATTAATTTCCAGCTGCATACAGTTGCCTAAGCGTACGTATAATTACCTTTGACCAGCTCTCTCATTGTTAAAGGAGGGAATAGCAGGATTAGAGTTGTCAAAAAATATACCTCCATCTCTTTAATATAATCAGATGGAATGAAAGAATCAAAATGTTGGTAACTTTCTCGCCATGTGTTTCAGTGTTGTTTAATGTCATGCTCTTTTACCCCCAAAATTTGGTAAATACTGCCCTGCCTCGTGTATTCCCTTAAAAAATCCCAATTCTCCATTTTCAAGGTTACGATGAGATATACCAAGTGACTTGCTCAAAGCGACAGGAAGTAAGAGCAGAAATACCGAGCTGGGATTCAAACCCAATTCGGGGTGACTTCAAACTGCTTCTGATACACCAGGTGCCTGTCACTCTGCTCCATTTATAAGGAATGAATTGAATACATCAGCAGCGAACTTAAACTCTCCAGTAAAGATCTCCATCATTTAAACAAATAAAAGTAACATCTGTTCCAGCTACAGCTGTCTCTGGCATAAGCAGTTTTTCACTGATGGAGGCCAGATCTAATTGGGCTCCTTCGGCTTTACTGGAACAAAGTAAATGACATGATCAGATGTGACTTTCCAGATAGGGGAGGAAGTGAGGTAACATACAAACATCCAGGCCCACTGATGGGTCCAACAGCTAGCTTCACTGTAAAGCACTCCTGCCTTCAGCTTCAGTATGTCTTCTGAGCTCTAGCAAGCTGACTCCTACTCAGATTTCTTCATTAACTCTTGAAAAGTCAGGGATTTAGTCAATGCGAGCTGTAAAACTGGCTCAGCTCTAGAGAATAAGCAGACTTTAATGGAAAAAGAACCACTCAACCACTCGGGGACATCACTCCCCTCCTCTCCTTTTCACTCCCCCCTTTAAAATATATAAATAGACTGGCCTCATTAGGGGCTACTGCCTGATGTCTTCATGTCCTACTCTCTCCTGAGTGAGAAAAACTGGCATTATAAACAGAGCATTACACTTATATTAAATTTGCTATAGTATGTCAAGTGGCAAGAGCCAGTTTTAACTCTAAGGATTATCGACTTTAACTCCTTGGAACCAGTCACCAAGACCTATTCCCTGGGACCAGGCCTGTTCTTCCTTGATTTTTCGCCAGTTAAATCCAGCATAGTCCTAAACACATGGCATAGGATGAATGTTTCATAGTGTTGTAGCTGGGATCATGGACGAAGATGGAAAGGGCAGGTCCAGTTGTTGTTCTTTCTAAGGCAGAGCAGTAATTGCCCAGGCATGAAAGGTTCACCAATAACCGCATAGAAAGGTGCCTTTTACCTGTTTGACCCTATGTCCCAGTTGGCACGATTTCCCAGCCTAATTCTCAGTAGTGTTCCCAGTTGGGATGATAGAGCTTATGTGCTATCTCCAGCATGTGGATTGGCATCACTGCTTTGTCAGCCATCCCCACACCTGAGACCAGTCTTTCCTTTTCTTGAGCCTTTGGCAGTTCCCTGTGATGTAGAGGAGTGTTCAAGGCACGGCAAGAGCTCTATACCTAAGTAGACCATTATGAAGGATCAGACAGAGCATCTTGGGACAGTCAGACATCACATCAAAGCATTTCTTTTTTTTTTTTCTTTGCCGTTTATGATCGGTTTCATATTCCTATGGCCATGCAGTGGAAAGGAAGAGTTAGAGCAAGAAAGTAGAACTCCATCAAACCCGGAACTTATTAGCCAGAGAAACTCAAGAGAGAACATTGGTCCCTGGCCTGTGCCATTTGCTTGCTGCCCACAGTTGTCAGTTGAGGAGATTCACTGTTGTGTGTGTGCACAGTTATAATTAGCACCAATGCACGGGAGGGAGGAGGGTGGCTTAAAGTTCTTTGCAAACGCACATTCATCCAACAACCAAGAAACACACACAAGACTCCAGGCTCTGCCCAAGGCCTGAACCCATGCTGCACAGTGGCTTAGAGTTCTCATTCTCGATCCAACTGCTACTTCTTTGTGCCTGAGTTTCTTTATGTATAAAGTGGCAACAAGGGGTAAATCTCTTGTGAAATATTTTGGACACTGGTAAATGTGGGCAGAGTTAAAGCCTTACCTATTTATTAGGAGTAGTAACAGCAGCTTTGAGAGCCAGAGAGCACCCTAAGAATAGTGTAAAGCAGAGCTTAATAACTGTCACCGTTGAGGCAAATCCGGCCCTCTGCCTATTTTTGTAAATAAAGTTTTATCGTAACACAGTTATGCCCATTCATTTACTTATTGTCTATGGGTGCTTTGTTGAATAGTCAGGAAAGGAACCGTAGGGTCCACAAAGCCTAAAATATTTATTGTCTGATACTTTACAAAAAAAAACAACACAAAACTTTACGGGTTAAAGCATTAGTCAGATACTCAGATTCACTTTCCTATTCTACTAACATGTCCTGAGCACTGACTGAGCACCCTGAACTGTGCTAAATATTTTAACATATATTATCTTATTTAACTTTCACAAGAAGTAGCTCTTCGAGGTCAATGGAAAATATCACCTCCTTTGACATATGAGGTTCAGAGCACTTGTGACTTGTGTAAAATTATAGAGCCAGGATTCAGACTCTGTTCTCCTGACTGTAGGTCCAGAATTTCAGGCGGCGTCGGCCAGGCGTCTTGAAGGAGTTGGGTTGGCACTTGCTCTTGAAGAATGAGTATGGCTGTCAGTAAGCAAGAATGAGACCAGGAGAGGACATGACAGGCAGTAGGAACTCATTGATCATGGGGCTTGAGGTCGGAAGCTCAGGCTGTCTGGTCATCGAATTTGTAGAAGGAGGAAATTGAAGGGACTAAGGACATGACGTGGAAGCAGTGTCTTGCGGCCAGGATGTAGAGAGGAAGGGTGCTCCTCAGGAAGAAGCTGCAAACTGAAAGTTCAAGGCCAGGTCTGTAAGTGTATTGGGTTTGGCCTTTACTGGATTTATTCAAGAGCGTACTTGGTTTGGTTTGGTTTTAATTTGAATTTATAGCCAACAAATTTCACAATAGTATCTTCTCTTGAAAAAAGCAGAATATTTAGCTGCACTGGACCCGCAATGCCAGGAGGCAGGACTTAGCTGGAATCGAGTTCTGCTGCCTCCTTTAGAGGGGGCATCTGCTTTCTGTGGGCCTGGTCAACCCCATCATAAGCCCGAGCAAGAGGAGCCCCTATCCTGGGCCCTAGACTTTAATAAGGCCTTGCTCTGGTCACACCCTTTTTCATGGGGTGAGGAGTCTCTGGGCCAAGGGGACTTGCCCTCTCAGAGCCCGAACTGCAATTCTGCACCAGGCTGTGCTTCAGATGCCAGAACTCAGAACTCTGCCTCAGTGGTCCTAACTCACTTCCAGGACTTAATGGGCCTCTTCCCTACGTCTGTCTTCCCAAGGGTGAGCCACATGGAGGGGTGTGTAAAGGGGAAGTAGATTGCGTTGGGGTGATGTATGTATAGATAGAACTCCAAAGTGCAGGCTGGAGTGTCCCCCATGGGCTGCAAGGCCCCAGGGGGTGCAGGACAGAGCCAGGAGCAGGAAGAGAAGGGACATGGGTAACAGGCCAGAGGACTGCCCTCTGCATCACCAGATAGCAACATGGGACTCCTGCGAATCCAAGAACACAATTTGAACTTGGCCTTCTGAGTCCCTATGAAGTCTGTTTCCCAACTTAGAACACAGTTTATTTAATAATTTTGGGCTTGATTTCCAACTTTTAAATATTAAGACATAGTATATGTGGGCCTCCCTTTGTGTGCTTGTCCCAAACCTACAGATGTTTGCATGGGCCTGGCTGCTGTCCCCACCAGTTCCCACTGCCTTTCACCAGGGATGTACCCCTCACTGACATGACCTGCCTGGTCCTTAGAGGCATGGGTATTTGTAGCACTTGCTGTGAGCGTTGGGTGGGGAAGAAGGTTGAAAATTTTTCTTTGGGCAGCAGTGTGCCAAATGGACTACTTTAGACAGAGAATGAGGCAAGAAGACCAGTTAGGGGGCTTCTGCGAGGATCCAGCTAGGAGGCCATAGGTCTGAACCAGTGGGAACAAGAAAGGAAAGGACAGACACAAGACTGTTTCTTCCCTTCTGCAATGACCTTTAAGTTAGGGTACCCAGTTTATCCCAGTTTACCTAGGACTTTCTTGGTTTTAGTTCTGAAAGGTCGCATCCCAGGAAACGCCTCCATTCTGGTCACACTGGGAAGGTTGGCCCCCTACTTATCACCTAAACATCAGCCCCCCTCATATTAGGTTCTTAGTGTCTGAGCGGCTCAGAACTAGGGGCTTTGTACCTGAGCACAACTTGGTTCTGGAAGCAAACTGGCCAGCTATCTCTATTCCTTAATCCTAAGTCAAAAAGTCCTCCTGACAATGACAAATAACTCTCAGGTCACAGAGGTTCCCACCAGGTGCTACAGATTCAGTTCTTCAAGGCAAGAGTGTATTCAGGGCCGAATTAACTCATTAAGAGACTTGAAATCCAGATTTACGCTGGAAAAAAAAGTGTTTCTCAGTTCACCTGGACACAGGATATCATTTCTTCATCTTTTTCTGGCCATTATCATGACCACCAGCATTAATGGAGACTACACATAGAATGTTGAATTATGGAATCCTTACTAAGTTAGATCCTCCTGTGTTCTAGAAAAAATTTATTTATAAAACTAGAATCCTTGGGAAAACAATATTTAAAACCCTAGACATGTGGCCTTGGACAAATGACTTACCTTCTCTGAGCCCTCACTTTCTTCATCTATGAAATGGAACAAACAATCCCGACCTATTTGTTTTGAAAACAACATTTTAAATGCTTTGTGCGCCCCCCCAAAAAAAAAAAAATTTGAAAGCAGGGACTCAGATATTTGTACACCAATGTCCATAGCAGCATTATTCATAATAGCCAAAAGGTGAAAACAACTCAAGTGTCCAGCAACAGATAAATGAATAAACAAAGTGTAGTCTATCTACACAATGGAATATTATTCCACCTTAAAAAGGAAGGAAATTCTGATTCATGCTACAATGTGGATGGACCTTGAAAACAAGCTAAGTTAAACAAGCCAGAAAGAGAAGGATAAATGTTGCTCGATTCCACTTATGTGAGGTAACTAGACTAGTCAAATTCAAAGAGACAGAAAGTAGAATGGAGATCACCAGGAGCTGGAGGGAAGGGACGATTGAGGGGTTAGTGTTTAATGGGTGCAGAGTTTCAGTTAGCCATGATGAAAAAGTTCTGGGAACGGGTAATGGTGATGGTTGCATGACATTGTGAATGTACTTAGTGCCACTGCACTGTGTACTTAAAAATTAGTAAAATGGTAAATTTTATGTTACGTATATTGTAGCACAATATACATAAATGCCTCCTTCAGTACCTGGCCGAGAGAGAGAGAGAGAGAGAGAGAGAGAGAGAGAGAGAGAGAGAGAGAGTTAAAAGACACGAAGATGCTACTAAGCATTAACTGAGTTCAGGTGTGGGAGTTCTTACCTTATAATCAGTCAAGGGAGAATTTGCCAAGGAGGTGGGGTTTGTAGGATGAGGAGACCAGGCGAGGAAGGAGGCAAACCCAGGCAGGAGCAGATGTGTAAGTAAACTGAAAAGCTGGGATGTCTTGTGATGAAGGCCGGGTGATGGCGTTGTGTTCTATTTTGTTTTCTGTTGGAGACCAGAGGTGAGACCAGGTTTCAAGGGCCTTGGAATCCACGTGGACCTAGTTAGATGCCCAGCAGAGCAAAAAGGCAATGGAGATGTCTGGGCAGGGAGGGTGGGAGGAGCAGTGTTTGCAGGAAGCTTCATCTGGGGCACTGCGTAAAATGGATTGGTGTGGTGTGTTGCCAGAGGCTAAAGGCCAGCGTGGGTGCTGCTGTAGGAGACCCAGATAAACTAGGGTGGTGGCTACGTAAAATAAAGGAGGGGGTGAATTGGAGGCTAATTTCACAGGGGACTTGATAGACTTAAGATACAGGAAGGGTGAGGAGGGGAAGAGGAGGCAGAATGTTGTGTGTCTAGAAAAAGACTCGCTTAGCCCTGGGGATCCAGGCCCCTGTATTCAGATACCAGCTCTGTTGCTTATGACTTGTGTGACATTGAGTAAATTACCTCATCGTTCTGTCCTCAATTTCCTCATCTGTAACATAGGGGTGGATGATACAGTAGCACCTCTCACACCAGGCTATAATGAAGGTTAAATGAGTTAATATCTGTAAAGTAATTAAAATAGTGTTCAGCATAAAATCTATGCTTCCTATTATTATCTATTAAGTCTGGGTGGTAGGTATGTTAGGGTTAAGGTCTGCTACAGTCATCTTTTTTTTTTAATGCTCTGACTCTTGGTATGGTCAGACTTCTTTATATATATATATATATATATATATATATATATATATATATATACATACATATATATATGTATGTATATATATATATAATTTTGTTATTTTATTGAGGTATGATTGACATAAAACATTATACTATTTTCAGGTGTGTAACTGATTTGATACTTGAATATATAGAAAAATGATCTCTACAATAAGTCGTTACTATCCATCAACACACATAGTTGCAGAATTTTTTCTTGTGATGAAAACTTTAAAGATTTACTCTCTTAGCAACTTTCAGATATACAATATCTATTATTAACTATAGTCACTACACTGTACATTATATCCCCATGACATTTGTAACTGGAAGTTTGTACCTCTACATTATTTTTTATATTTGAATTTCATTAAGCATTGCATTAAAATAATGTACTTTTTAAAAAAGATATTGCAGAACAGCGCTGCAGCTCACTCCCTGGTTAGCAAGTCTGTGGAGGAATGGAGTCCACCAATCTTCCCAGGGCAGGGTACTGTCTGGTTATCCATTGTTGCACAACAAGTCACCCAAACCTAGTAGCTTAAAACAAAACAGGACTCTATTATCGTTGTTGTTGTTGTAACTATTGTCTCTCACGGTTCACCTGGGCATTTCTTGCCCAGGAGCTCTCATGAAGTGACCTCAGAGAGTATCTAGGGCCTGAGTCGTCTCGTTTCTGGTAGCTGATGCTACTGTCCGCTGGGACCTCAGCTGGGGCTGTCAGCCAGAACCTCTCCCCATGCCTCTCCATGTGACAAGGGGCTCTTCACAGCCCAGCAGCTAGGTTCCAGGACAAGTGTCCCAAGAGAGAGCGAGGTAGAGGTGTCATCTCTTCTAGCCTCACCTCCACTGTCACACAGCATCACTTCTGACCTATTCCATTTGCTCGACATGACTCAGGATCTATTAATGCACAGAATTGTGACTATAGTTAACCATCCTGTATTATAAACTTCAAAGTTGCTAAGAGATTAGATCTTAAATGTTCTCAGCACAAAAAGAAGAAAAAAGAAATACAGTGACCCAATATGCCAATACTTTTGAATGAAAAGAAACTGTCACTGAGGGCTGCACTGGTCTAGTAACCCCCATACATATCATTTTACACTGAGCCTCAGTTTCCACATCTTGTAAAACAGTTTTCTTCTTTGGAGATCTGAAAGTAAAATGAGGTCATCCACATGAACGAGCCCGGCAAAATGCCTGTGACTTAATAATTGTTGGTTGTTTGTTGTTGAATGAGAGATACAGGGCAGGGGTTGACATATTTCACATCATGTAGAGGTATAGCTTGTCACCACTGATATATAACAATATGCATGAGACCAATAACTCTTTTGAGTGATTAAGTCTAATGACTGTATGTTTAGACATCAAAATATGATATATGCAAGTATCAAAAAAAAAAAAAAAAAAAGAAGAAGTGTTTCACTAAGGCCAGCCCATGTACAGGGGGATGGCAGTAACACTCCATGTCTTGAAGGGGGAAGTGTCAAAAAATGTGCAGACATGTCTTAAAACCACCACAGGGTCTCGCCTTAGGAAACTGACAGGAACAGAAAGCTGAGAAGGAGTGTACCAGGGAAAGTTAACATGATTGTGTGTAAATTTGTGGGTTTGAAGTGTTGTGGTGGGTCCAGTGGGGTTTTCTTTTCTAGCAGACAGGAGGGTGTGTACCTGGGTTATCTGTCTCGACCACTGGATGATAAGCATTGTGTAAGCAAGGACTCGGTGTTTTTCTCTCCAGTGGTCCCGGTGAGACAGTCAACAGTGCTTAGCACACAAAAGGGACCCAATACATATTTATTGGATGGATGGATGGATGGATGGATGGATGGATGGATGAATGAGTGAATGAGTGAATGAGTGAATGAGTGAATGAGTGAATGGGTGAATGAATGAATTAGAAAGGGGTTAGGACTGAGGCTCTGGGATCTGGACTTCTGGAAACTTCTCACAGGATTGGCCTCTTTGGCACTGCTCCCAGGGAGAAGGATTCTTGTGTTTGCTCAGAGGCCACTGTGGCCCTGCAGGTCTGGTCTGTGTTGCAGTTTCATCCCCACAGGACCCTGAGGCTGTGGGAGTCCTGGATCTACTGGGAAACCTCCTTCCTGACTTCCACTAAATGGAAACTGAAACTGGAATTTCAGGAGAAAATGAAAATCAACAGTAGCTATTTTGATTAGAATGCTATCTCGTTTCTAAGTAGCCCTCTGAAATTCCTGTGTATAGCCTAAACAGAGCAAAAGTGACCAAATCTCTGAGGGGATGGTTTTCTCTGGGGATTTCTAGCCAGATCAGCAGCAGGAAACAGGACTTTGCTAACACAGAAGTCGGTCTTTCAAACAACCTGGCAGGTTTGACCAGGCCCTAGGCGGGCTAGTCAGTGTGGGTTTCTGAAGGAGCCTCCAGTTCAGAGTCTGGCCTTCAGCATAACCAGCTCACAGTCCCAGAATCCTGGGAACTTTGTGTGAAGTCAGTGCAAAGGAATTGGGGAGGGAAGGCCCAGGAATGCAGATGTGATTTTGGCCACCTGGGCAGCTGTGTTTCGCTTTCAGATTCCCAGTAGGGAAGGCTGTGTATGTCAGGCCTTCTGTCTTCATGTGAAGAGTCAGCGTTTCCTCCAGTCACAGAACAGCATCCCCAGATTTTCAGGACCCAATTCCCATCCTGGCTACAAAACTGTGGAGCTTGACACAGACAGAGGGACACGTGGGGAATTAGGGGCTTAGAGAAAAACAGTGGCAGTAACGAAACAGTTGTCGGATTGCAAACTGCAAGACAGTTCTACCCTGCAACCCTTCGCCCCCCCCAATACACACCATACATATGTGCACACACATGCACACACACCATAGACACATGTACACACACACACACACCACACACATGGGTGTACACACACATGCCCCTTCCAGAAAGGCTCTGTGAAGATGGGACATTTGAGCTGACACCTGAAAAACAAGAAAAACAGCCATGCTGAGATTATTCCAGGCAGAAGGGACAGCAAAAGGTTCAGCAGCTCCACAGCTGTCATCTGGGCCAAAGAGAATAGCTTGTGGCACCCTCTACACCCTCTACTTCCTTGCCTCTGGAACTGTGAACCTGCTCTGCCTAAAATGCCCTCCCCTTTATCCTAACCTGCTGGGTGTTTCTCATTTACTGCAACCCCTACATTGATTCCCAAGATTATTGGATATCAATATTGGTTCACAAACTCATGTGCAAGAAATACCACTTTATTTTCTTTAAGTCCAGTTGTGTTCAACTCGGAGTCCTCAGTGCAACTGGCCTGACCAGCAGTTCAACCTCAGTCATGCTTGGGATCGTCTCAGACCCAGACTTGTGCAAGGGCTCTGTGCTCACCTGGGGCAGGTCCTCCCTGCCCTGTCGTGGGACGCCCATACTCTGCCTTCAGGAATGAGGTCTGTGTGTCTTCTTAACTGTGCTTGGGGACAAAAACCTTGGCAGAGGCTGGGAGCCCTTAGACTCAGCATCCAGCTTTCCTACGTACACCAAAACATTGCTCTCCCGCATCTCTCTTCCCGTCCCCTCCCACCCTAGGAGCAGCCTAGCTGACCTCTCCCCTCTGCAGCTCCTGGAGGCTCCCCGCCAGGAGGCCTAGCTTAATTTCTTTAATGAGTTTTGGCTTTTGTAAAACATCTGACGGCCCACAACCCAAAGCAGCTTCTGTCACAATCCGTCCTCTCCCCAAGCAAGAGAGCACAAAGCCCACCCACTCACCTGCTAGAAAAGGAAAGAAGGGGGACATATACAAGCGCCACACAGATGTTTCCTGGACTTTGCCATTAGGTTCTCTCTGCTCTCAGGGATGCAATCCACCCAAGCCGGGAGCTCGAACTCGCTAAGAGCAATGCTTCTCTAACTATCTGTGTGAAGGATCAGGTTTTCTTTTCTTTTTTTAAAATTTCCATTTCATCCCAGAATAATACTTTTATAAACTACAATGGAAATGAGTTATTAGAAAAATGAAAAAAAAAAAAAAGGACAGAGAGAATCCAGGTACCAATTTTTTATGAGATTCAACAGATTGCTATAAAAGTTTCTAAACATTTTCTCTCCATGCTAGGCTCCCCTCATCCCAGAGGGGTCACCAACGGTGGAGGGCCACAGGTTGGTGGGCCACTCACTTTTGAGGGGCACTGCCTTAGAGCACTTGGGAGAGGGGATAGAGTCTCCTCACCCCAAACAGGCGGAGCTTTGTGAAGTGTGGACTCTAAGATGTTGCTGTAGAAGCTGGAAGCAGGGAGGGCCATTCTCCAGTGAGCTGGAAACCAAAAATTCAGCCTCCTTTACATCTGTTTACAGTACAGAGAGACCAGACAGTGTAGGGGTGTGGAGCCCACCTCCGGAGCCCGCTGCCTGGCGATGCATTCCAGCTCTGCCACTCACTGCCTTGACCGAGGATGAGTTAACAGCCCTGAGCCTCAGTTTATCCCTCTGTACAATTCCCATAATAGTACTGTCTCACAGGGTTGTTTGAAAGACTGAATGAATTAACAAGTGGATATTCACATAGAGTCACGCCTGGTAAATAGTTAAGTGCCTGCTATTATTAAAAAGTTTCCTTACAATGAAGCTTCAAGAGGGCAGGAAGTTTCATTCCCCCATGTTTCCCAAATGCCTAGAACCATGCCTGGCACATAGTCGGTGCTCAACAAATAACCTGTCCAGGAATTGACGCAATTTCTAACCCATGTTGAGCTTCAGACAGCCATGTTTATCCCATTCTTAATTCTTCTTTACAAGAAGGGGTGGTCTACACATATTTGTCTTCTGTGCTGATACCCCACTTAGTGTTCGTACTATGCTTTCCAAGCCTCAGGCCATTCAAGACTTTTGCCTCCAAAGCCCCACACGTTCTAGAAAGACTTGAGTTGCCTCTTAGATGTGAGTCCTTCCTGGGCAGGGTGTTTAAGACTGAACTCAAGATATAATTTTACAGTGTGAAACCAGATCATGGGTAGAGATTTAGACCCAAAATCGAGTTCCAACCCGTGTTTGCATTCATCTGACCTGCCACATGCTGTACTGCCCCAGTGGGACCATGTGCCCTGCACTAAGCATGCTCTTCCTCCAAGAGGCCCTTCTCAACTCCTGCCCGTTGGAAGATTACTCATTCTACCCGACCAGGCTTAGTGCGACCTACTCCGTGGAGCTGTCCTTGGTAGTCAGCCAGAGTTCGGCTCTGTCCTCCACATCTAATCATTCTCTATCCTCCCTTTCAAAGGCCTTGTAATCTAGTTAGTGATTTGCATGCCTGTCCCTTTATGAAGGTGGAGCTTCTTAAGGACAAGGGGCCATGTCTTGAACACCTCTGAACAGCATTGGTGCTTAACGCAGGGCCTGGCATATAAATAAGCATTCACAGGTCGAAGGTGTGGGTGAGTTTCTACCTGCACGTGTAAGATCAGCAGGTTTCACTTTGACCAAATATAGGTGTCCATCAGAAGAGGACATGAAAGCCAGCTTCCCCAACACTGCGTTTCTCTTACCTCTTAGTTTGGGTCTTTTCTGGACAATCTGATGGAATAGGAGGGACACTGGCCGTAATCTAAAGGACGGTGTCAGTTTAGGGTGATTGTTCCTCAGTCGGGAACCAGAGGCAGAAGGGACCACGGGTTGTATGTGAACATAGGAGACAGCCCGGCACAGGGCTTAGTGCTCTGAAGTGAGGCCTGTCTGGCTTCCAATCCCGACTCTGCTGCCGACGGGCTGGATGACCTTTGGCATATTTTCCACTTCTCAAAGCCTCAGTTTCCTCTCCTGTATAACGTGGGTAATGTCGGTACCTCCCCTGCTAGGGAACACTGAGGGGGACATATGACTCCACTGCCAGTCTACAGTGCCACAAAGATGATAATCTTTGCACATTCTGGCACAGTGTTGTGAGGAGAGAAGGGTCACCAGGTACCATGGGTCCTTCCTGTCTCACTGTATCTCACAGGTGTGAGGATCGAACAAGCTGACATGTGTAAGGGGCATACCACACCTCTCTCCAATAATGGCTGGATAAACATAAGCCAAAAGACTTGACTGATATGTACTACTATTAGTTGGAATGAATAATCCGTGAATGAAATTCTGGGTGAGGTTTCTAGGCTACAGACACTGCTGTGCCCTAATAGAATTGTTCGGCTTTGCAACCCATTAAAAACAACCCACTTCCCTTTGGTGCCACAAAATGCCACCTTGAATTTATTCTAGTGATTGAATGTCACACCCAAGTGAACCAAAAGCAGTGGAGCAGTTGACCTGGTAGAAGCCTCACAATATGTTTATTCATTCCGCAGTGGCTCAGTAAACCCCTGCTTTGTGACACACTGCGTATCAGTCAGCTTTCTCTCTAGTTTATGCTGCTGTAACAAGCAAGCCCAACAAAGGTTTTTCTCACTCATGTTTCATATTGGATATGAGGTGGCTGCAGCTCTTCTCTGGGTGTCTTCATTCCAAGACCCAGGGAGAAGGAGCAGCCCCTATGTGGCACACACCGTTCTCATAGCAGAGGGAAAAAGGCAGAGCAAAGCAGTGGCACTTAAAGTTCATCCTTGTGTGTGGCACACGTAGCTTGGATTCCATTGGCCAAGGCAGATCATGTGGCCGAGCCTCACATCAGTGGGATAGAAAGTAGACTCCTCGTGGAGAGCAACCCTGCCAGGTCCCTTTGCAATGGTTGGGAACGTACAATCCTCTTATAGGGGAGGCAGAAAATAATTGGGAGTAATAATACAGTCTGCCAAAATTAGATACAGTCTGTGTATCCAATTTTAGTCTCACAATAACGCTATGAGGTGGGTATTATCCCCATTTCACAGAGTGCAAAATGAGGGCTTGGTATGACTAACTAACTTGCTGTCCAGCATGTAGCCAGTAATTAACAGGGCTGTCTGACACGAAGCTGGTTCCAATGGTGTATAATCAGCCTTGGCATGGGCAGTGCTTTCTTGAAGACTCATTTTCATATAGATGTTGTCTTTCAGTAGACTTTTATTAAGCACCTACTATGCATGTGGCACTGTGCTAGGCCCGGAAACATGGTGATGTGCAAGACACCATTCCTACCTCATGGAGTCTAGAGCCTGGTGGAGGAGAAAGGCAGGCAAGAAGCGTGCAAGGATGAGTGGCATGTGCTTCCACATGGGTGATGAGGGCACGGTCAGTGAGAGCCCATGGCACAAGCACATCTCTGACGACAGCTCAGAAGCTGAGAGCTGAAAGACTGTGGCACACAGCTCTTGTCAAGGCTGCATCTGGCAGGGTGAGGGCCAAGGACAGGTTCCTGTTCACCTCTCTACAGGGACTCAGAGCAGCTGGGCATGTTCCCAGCCTGTTGCTAACAAGCCTTGCCCAGGCAGTGGATGTATGACAGGATCCTACGATCATGTCTGATCCAGAACCCTTACTGGGCCTCTCCTGGTGCTTTGTCCCACCTTGTACCTACTCAGAGCCATGCAGGCCACCAAGAACAAAGACCTGGAGGCTTCAATGTCAGCTTGAGAGAGAAAGGGAAATCCAGAGTTGTTCTGATTTTGAATCAGCCCGGTGACACACGTCGCTAACTTGCCAAAGCACACTGCTCTCATTTCCCTAAATGGTTTCCATTTTTAAAGGCACGGTAATAAAAAGAAGAAGGAAAGAAATCCCCAGCCGTTGTTTGCAAAGTGGACTATAACAGTAAGAACAAGCCTCTTCTTATCACAGCTGCCTCTGCCCTGGAGCCTGGGGCCCAGCTCTGCAAGCACAACCAATTACACAGTAAGCAATTACCCCTCAAACAAAGATGTCATGTGTGCTGCAAAACAGGCTGCCTCTTAATGAGGTGAAACCCCAGGAAAAAGCTGGCACAGCTGTGGACTGTACCTTTTGGGATGAGGAAGGTGTTGGAAATGTGAGCACACATGTCCCACGGCAGAACCTTCTGGCCACACATCACATCTCCAGAGAAGAAATATTTTTGAAAGAAGCGACTATGTTCAGCTTGGTTATGGACACACACATCCTTGAAAATTTTGGAAACAATCACAAAGTAAAATGTATATATACATATGTATGTACATGTATATACACCCTGTTTCCCTGAAAATACGACACAACCGGACAATCAGCTCTAATGCGCCTTTTGGAGGAAAAATTAATATAAGACCCGGTCTTATTTTACTATAATACAAGACCAGGTCTTATTTTACTATAATACAAGACCAGGTCTTATATTAATTTTTGTTCCAAAAGACACATTAGAACTGATTGTCCGGCTATGTCATATTTTCAGGGAAACAAGATATGAATATATATAAATGCTCTTCCTACCCTGGATATATATATTTTTTAAGAAAACTACAGATAGATGCCACTGTACTTGGAGTTTATACATACTCCCTTTAAAAATTCTGTCTTGGAGTTTAGAAAGGAGCCCCCTGTGAGCTGAGGGACTCAGCCCCAGGCCACGGCAGGGAGCCTGCAGAAAGCCAGCTCTGCTCTGCAGCTTCCTTGCTCACTCTGAGACACATGGTGACGCAAGGAAGAGTTAGTTCCCTGTTTCTGGGAGTCCTCTGTTTTCAGGGCCAGCCAGGGGGGGAGAGCAGATTAAGCAAGCATGTCCCATGCCCCAGGCCTCAGTCATCAAGACATAATATTTTAATGTGATACTTTTAAAAATCAAAATTGCAGGTTATGGCCACAGGCCATTGGCCTGTGTTTATAAGTAAAGTTTTATTGAAACCATTTTTTATTGGAACAATTCCAAGTTCTATTGGAACTGAGTTTATTATGCTCCCTTACGTATTATGCCCAAGGCAAACCCTCATTCACCTCAGCCTAGACCTCGTCCTGCCCCATATCCATTCCCTCATCATTCCCTCGTCCATCCTGCACCTGCAGAGTGACAGGCACCAGAACACAGAGCTAACAGTTCTGAGCATATGCTGTATGCCAGGTACTGTTATAAGCCTTTGCACATATTGCCTCATTTAATCCCCCAACAATCTCATAGGTAAATAGAATTATCAATCCCATTTTACAGATGAGGAAACTGAGGCATAAAAAGGTGAAGGAGCTTTCCCAAGATCAAACAACTAGGAAGAGGCAGAGCCAGGGTTCATATCCAGGCCATCTGAGGTCTTTGATGGAGGATGCCCAGCAGAAGGAAGAATGACTCCGGTCCAGGAAGCCATCACAGAGGAGGTGACCTTGAGTAGGGTGTTGAAGTTAAACAGAAGTTTTCTAGGCAGAAAAAATAAACACAGGCTGCAGTAGTAAGTGTTTTAGAAGAGTGGGTTCCTCTGTGGTTTCCCTGGGCCCCCGCCTTGCCTTGGAATCAGAACAAGAGCAAATAATACAAATAACCGACATTGAGTGCTAACCCTATGTGCTGGGTACTGAACTGAGTACTTTATGTATTATCTCATTAAATCCTCAAATCAACTGTGAATGGCAACTACTCTTATTTCTGTTTTGCACATGAAATGCTTGAGGTTCAAAGAAGTTAAGTAACTTGCTCAAGGCTACACAGCACAAGTGGCTGAGCCAGAGTGCAAAGCCAGGGAATACCCAGTGGGCACTGTTTATACCATGGTCTGTACAAAACCCAGGAACATGGTGCCAAAGCCACACACTTAGCTAACACACTCTTCCAGTGGTTCTCAAACTTTGTCATGCATCAGAATCTTCTGGAGGGCTCGTTAAAACAGATCACTGCCTCCCCCCCCCCCCCAGAGGTTCTGATTCAGTAGGTCTGGGGCAAAGCCAAGAACTTGCATTTCTAACAAGTTCGGGGGGGAGGGGGGGAATGCTGATGCTGCTAGTCCAGGAACCAGACATTGACAAGTGCTACATTGCATTGACTCTTAGCCACAGTCCAGCCTTGCTCTCCTAGGCTGCACTGGAAACACAAGCACAGGAGGTAATGTAAGGAAATGCTTCTTTCTTCTTGGCACAATCAGAATCACCCACTGCTGAGCTTTCAACCTTTCTTTTTATTCCAGTTGCCTTTCTTTTCTCTGATACTTGCACTGAGCTTCTTGAATGCCCAGGATCTTAATATTGCTTTCTGTTCATGTGGACTCGGAGGATTTCCCCTCGTGCTGGTGCTTCTGCAGAGTTAGGCAGCCTCACGTCCCACCACCTCTGTTCTAACTTGATGCAATTCCCTGAATTGACACAGGCTCCAAGTGTCATCGTGAGGGCATAATGATCTCATGTTTCCTGGTGGTTCTTGAGTCTCCCCAGGGGGTTAATTAGACCAAATAGTAATTCATTCCATGTATTAGTCAGGAGTGTTAGGGATGCAAGTGGCAAAACCCCATTTGAAGTGGACTGGGAAAATTGGGCCCTTACTGACTGACTCACTCTTCCTGGTCACAGGAAGGGTAGGTATGTGGCTGGGGTACAGGCATGACTAACGAGGGCTCCAAATGCCACCAGCCTCTGCTCTTCATCCCCTGCCTCTGCCTCTCTGAGTGTCAACATCATCCTTGCCGGTAGACCCGCTCCACAGAGCTGGAGACCTGGCTGCCATAGACCCTCACGCTGTCTGTTTTTAGTACCACCTTGAAATAGGGACAAGAAGACATGGTTCCTGGGTTCTGGGAAAAGCTCTGAGTGGCCCAGCTTGGATTATTGTCCATCCATGGGCCAGAGCCCTTGGGCTTTGGATGTCCACCTATATCCAATCTGGGATGAGGTGGGATAGGCTTGTTAGAGGATGTGAGATCCCCTTTTTGGCCATAATGTTGGAATGAATGAAGGAGCATTTTCCAGAAAACAGTGGGGGAGATACTGGTCAGGAAGACAAAAACCCACAGGTGAGTGGGTGAGTGAATGGAAGGATGCATGCCTTGTCAGTATCAGGCAGAGTTGGCAGCGATGGTAGATGGAGAGAGGTATGCACGGAAAGCCCCGGCATTCCCGGAGCTCACAGTCTAGAAAGCAGGGTATCACAAAGGCTTTGAGAAAACCAGGGTACTTCTGGCCGGCTCATATATTCACCTGCTGGCCAACTTTTGAGCATCCACCATGTGTTAAATACAATGCCTGCGCTTGACGTTAGTGAAGGAGAATGCCTTACGGTGGCATCATGCCTTGTCCCCAGCCAGCCAGCCAGTCAGTCGCAAAGCTGTTTGTAAAGCTCCCTGGGAAGGAGCATCTACATCTTAGCTAGTTACTGTCCCCACCTTCCTTGCATGGCCACATAAGAACTTTCTTCCTATACCAACTCAGGCTTTCGTAGTCCAAGCCTTTGGTCAGGGTCATCTCATGGAGAATTTTCAGTTGGCCCTGTGGCCGTTTGCTCACTCTGTGGGTCCTTGAGCAGAGATTCTTTTTCTATCCCTACATGTCATCTCCTTTTATTTTCTTGACATTCTCCCTGGGACTCCTTGCTAGCCTAAGCTGTGGCTTCCAAGGCTTTTTAAAGAAATGGAGCAATCATTGCAAATCCTCCTGAGACATGTGGCTGTGTCACTGTGGACACACTTCACACCCTTTCCCTGACTGAGTGGTGAACTGGTGATGCTAGCACTGAGCACAAGAGGCAGAGGTCGTAGAGCTCCTTGTTTCCCTTTTTATCTTCTCCATGTGCCTCTCTGCTCCGGATATCTGGGTATTAACAAGAATCTGGCCATGACGGTGGAAGAAGAATCTGAGGGGGGGCTTCAGGAACTTTGTGTGGCAATGGGGGATACTCGTCACCTGTCTGTCTCTTCTTCTGATGCGAATGCCAATAGCCAAAACCCCCAACCCCTGCCCTATCTTTGCAGAAATGTAGTAAATCAGGTTTCAAGTTGTCTATCATTACATTTCTCTGTGCCTCTCTTTCCAGAAGCTTCTTTTTCGCCAATGTCTTTATTATTTTTGTTTCCTTGATACGTAGCACAGCGCTTGGACACAACAGGTGTTCAGTAAATGGAACCAACGGGGGAAGCAGCTCAACTGTTAACGAAAAGGAAAGAGGTAGAGTAGGAACAACATTTACTGTGCAAGTTTCCTGTCATGTTGTTGGGTTTGGGAATCATAATTAAGAACACCCTGTAAGTCCCTGTTTAAATTCAGAATCAATTGAAAAATAAGACACAATGACCCTTTTTTTTTTTTTTTTTTTTTTTTTGTAAAGCTGATTGGAGAATGTGGTTTAGATCTGTGTGCTGAAAATATCCCTCACTTGAGTTAAACCCTCCTAACTCAATTTCAGGCAGGTCTGGACAACCCTAGTCTTCCCCCAGGAGCAGGCTGCTTTGAGGCCAGAGGAGACAGACAAGTGTCCTTAGGGTGCTCCTAAAAGATTGACAAGGCTGTCCCACACATGCTCAGGTGCCCGTCACACCTGCGCTTGACTCTTGTGCCCCTGGAGCCAAGGCCCACCCTCCCTGTGTTCTCCAAGCCCCTACCTGTGCCTGAACCTATAGTCGGCTTCTCCACCATTACTCTTCTTGGTTCTGAGGTCCAGGAGCTTTGCAAACAGTGGATGCTCCTCTGATATGAAGGCAAGAACCAGGCTTTGGGCCATGGGTCCACCTCTTCTTGGTGTCCTTGGACAAAGTCGTCTAATCACCTTGAGCCTCACTTTGCTCAGTTATAGAATGCTTTATTATCAACCTTATCTCTCTCCTTTGGGCTTATCCTTAGGAAGCTGCTCAAATGCTTTTGTGAGGGGGGTTCTTTTTTCTCAAGGTGATTTGGAGGATCAAGTGAGAGGATTTATAAAATGTAGAAAGGGTTCTACATGTTCCTTTTGGAGACTGAGGCTCAGCAAGTAAGCGGCGTGCCTGAGGCCTCCGCCCCCGGTCCTATGATCCTAGACGGGCTCCTGCCATCCAAAGCTGCTTTCCTTCCTCTCCTCCTGCGCTCACCCAGCCCGTCAGGTTCATCGCAGCAGCTCAGAGGCATGTTCTGTTGTGACTAATAACACCCATTTGCATCCTCCCACAGCATCCTGCACGGGGCAGTGAGCGTTCAATAAGTACTTGGTGTACTGGGTTCCAGGCACTTTCACTGCTTTAAATTCTAAGTGGCTTTCAAAGACGATCAAAGATTAAGTCTGTGAACATGGGGAAGTGGAGGCAGAAAACCCGAGTTTGGGTTGTGGTCTGGCCATTTACTGGGAGATCCTGCACACATCTAAGCTTCCTGCCTGGCCCCCAATGGCCGCAAAGCTTTCGTACAGAAGTTTTGCTCAGGGGAATGCCTCTGAGCAGGCTATAGAAGTCATTAACACATAAATATAATTTAGCAATTCTCCCTAACATCTGATTGAAACAAGGAAGGATATCAGAGAGGGAGTTTTTTGGTTTGTTTTGTTTTGATATGGTTTGTTTTTTTGACAAGGAAGAGCTAGAGTATTCGAGCTACATGAAAACTGGAGGGGGTAGCGAGATATGGAAGATGGGAACCGGAAGTGGCCTCATCTACTTAAATTTCCCTCAATCCCTTTTGAGCTTTCAGCAATGGGTGAGAAAAGGGTTCTTTTTTTATTTGTCCAGTTTTATTGAGAAATAATTGACATACATCACAGTACAAGGTATACAGCATAATGGTTTGATTTACATGTATTGTAAAATGATTGCCACGGTAGGTTTAGTTAGCATCCATCATCTCCTACAGGTATAGTAGAAAGAAAAGAAAAAAATTTTCTCCTTGTGATGAGAACTCTTAGAATTTACTCTCTTAACAGCTTTCTTATGTATCACTCAGCAATGTTAAGTACAGCCATCATGTTGTACATTACATCCCCATGCCCTATATATTTTATAACCGGAAGTGTGTACCTCTTGACCTCCTTCACCATTTCACTCACCCCCACCTCCCCTCTCATCTGGCAACCATCAGTTTGTTCTCTGTATCTATAAATTTTGTGTTATGTGTTCATTTTTGTTGTTTAGATTCCACATATAAGTGACATCATGTGGTATTTGTCTTTGCCTGACTTATTTCACTTAGCATAATACCATCTAGGTCCATCCAAGTTCTCACAAATGGTAGGATTTCATTCTTTTTTATGGCTGAGTAATATTCCATTGCGTATATGTACCACACCTTTTTTATCCATTCATCCATTGATGGACACTTAGGTTGTTTCCATATCTCAGCTATTGTAAATAATGCTGTAGTGGACATAGGGGTGTATATACCTTCTTGAATTAGTGTTTTTGTTTCCTTCAGATAAATGCCTTGAAGTGGAATTGCTGGATCATATGGTAATTCTATTTTTAATTTTTTGAGGAAACTCCATACTGTTTTCCATAGTGGCTGCACCAATTTACATTCCCACCAACAGTGCACTAGGGTCCCCTTTTCTTTGCATCTTTGGCAACACTTGCTATTTCTTGTCTTTTTGACAATAACCATTGTTAACAGGGGTGACCTCTCGTTGTGCATTTGTTTGCATTCCCCTGATGCTCAGTGATGTTGAGGAAAAGGGTTCTCTGGACATGAGTGCTGTCTGGCTAGCCACATTAAAAATCAAAAGGCTTTTGTCTGCTAGCCTGAAAACCTAAATTTATTCCTTATACTCATTGTGTTCATGATTCTGAACACCTGGCTAATGAGTTGTTTCTTATAATACATATAATACAAAATAGAAGCTATTTCCCGCTCTCCTTCTCTTCCACCCTCCCTTCCCTTTTCCTTTTTCTGTGCCATCTATCCTCTCATCATTCTCTCCTTCTAGGTTCTCTCTCCCTTCCTCTTTGCTCCCTCCATCTTTATTTTCTTACCCCAGTATTCACAAATGATTTTGGGTGACTTGCAGAAATAGAAACTAATGTGGTAACATATAAATAAAACATACAAGATCCAAATAATGAAGAATATAATTTAGAATGTGCTTCCCGGGCTGTGGGGTTAATTTTTAAGCTCAGTGGCAGATATTCACAGCTGTATTGCTATGCATCAGTGAGGTCCTTGTGCCTTAATTGATTGCCTGTTAGTAGTCAATTCAGTCTAAGAGTCCATTAGAATAGGCATGTAAATGAATGGCTGCTAAGATGGGTGAGGCCAGTGAGTGGAGAATGGACATTTTGATTCTGGGAATGGATTCCTGAGCCTGAATTCAGTGGCCCTCAAAGTGACCTGTATAAAACAGTATTTAAAATAGCTTACAAAGTAGGAAAATCAAACTTAGGATATTTTAATGATTTATCATCACAGACTGCAATATGGGAAAAACATTTCTTAGTTTATTTGTTATTTAATGAATTGTGTTTTTTTTTACTATGTGATATGTTCACATGATGCAAAATGAAAGTGTTATTTGACGGTACACATTAAGATATCTTATTTTGAATGCATATCCCTGTCACACGGGAGACCCTGCTCGCTGCGCCATTTGTCGTGCGGGGCGGCTTGCGGGGCCTCTAGTCCCGCTCCCCACATAAGAACGCAGGATATGGCGAGGCCAAAAAGGAGCTATAGGTAGGGGAGTCATACCGCTACAGTCTCACTGGAGGCTGGATTCACAGGACGTGCGACCTGCTGTCCGCTTTCTGCCAACCGACCGACTCTGTCCTCGACTTCACCAACCAGCACAGCCGCGGCAGCTGTATCAGGGGCCAATTGTCTAACTGGCTACAGCTGACGGCCAACTAGCCACAACCGATTGCCATCTACTACCTGAGTCAGCACCCCCCCCCCCCCATGTGAGGCCAAGAGCCTGGAAACTGCTCCCTGGGGCTCTGTCCCCACAATCCCCTATTCCCCCTCTCTGCAGCCCCCAAAAGGGAAAGGTAACCACTTTTAGTTGATTTTTTTAATCAGTGCGTTTCTGTATGCAAATATGACAAGTTCAAAAATATATTCTTACTCCCCTCCCTTTTTTACATGAAAGGTATGATACTACATACAGTATTTTGCACCTTCTTTACTGTTTTTTGTTTTTTTCTTTTATTTCATGACATATTCTGGAGAGCTTTCCGTGTCAGTATGCGTGAACTTACACACACACACACACACACACACACACACACACACACGCAGAGATAGAGACAGAGACCGACCGAGATAGAGATAGAGAGATAGAGATATAGCTGCACAATATTCCATTGTGTGAATGTACTTTGTTCTGATTTCCAGCTCTGCCCGTTTAACTGGTAGCATTGCTGTGGGCTCTGATCTTTCTGGGAGCTCAGCTCTGTACTACAATGCTTTTAGGGACCAGTCAGAACGCTGTGGAGCTGCAGTAAGAGCCCCTTCACAGTCAGAGTCCCCATGACTAGGACACTCCCCTTATTGCCGGAAGATTCAAAGTTTGTCAGAGACCAGGCTTTCCGGATGTGAGTGTTATCCACAAGATATTTCAGTTTAAAACTGAGTCAGGGTGCCCAGTGGCATCAAGGAGATGATTTACACACAAAACAAGCACTGAGATACGAATTTATTGCATAAGCCACCATAATGAATGTGTTTTTTCAGTATCACGAGGTGAAAAATCACTTGAGGAAATAATTCTGATGGGATGCTTAAAATTCATCTGCTGTGCATATGACTTCAGTCTTGACCATTTTTTTGGCGCTACCTTCTCCATTGACTCTGAGATCCTTAATTCTATTTATTTTTAATAATATTATTGGTGTGGCTAAATAAATTAGTGAAGTACAGCTCTTGTCTCTTACATGGGTCTTTAAGTAACAAATGTATTCCTGACAATCTCTATGTGTGATTATTGCAAATCAAATGTCTATTTCCATAGGAAACTGACCTTTTCAAGACAATACACAGTGGCTCCTTCTAGAATTAAAGAATTGATGCTTTGCAACTTTAGATATTAGTATATTAACTTTTAGAAAGCAGGGCACATCTGTTGAATGTTCTTGCACGAAACATTTGCTATCTATAACAAGATAAAATGGGTTTAGGCTCTTCCCTCCCTACCCCCCATATGGCATATGCCTAATTGCCTTTTAAAACTCTCCGAGTTTTCTTTTAGTCCACTGCAGACCTTTCAATTAACCTGACATTTCTTTTACCTCACTGAACTACTTTCAACTGGTAATACTTAATCAAATTCAAAAGAAATTTAACCCCACCACCACCAAATCTAGATCTGAAAACAATTAACCTTAAGCTTCAAAGTTCAAAATAAAATGAAAGCTAATATTTAATAAAGCCTTGATGCTATGTGTTGCTTGAGTCAACGTTCGAGCAATTGAATGACAGAAAGCTATGTGAAAGCTTAGAGGGAAAAGTGCATTTGAGTAAATGTAATTAAATGTGTTTTCTTGACTTCGGTTACGGCAGTTCATAGGGAACTTCCCAACATTACCATAATTTTCTTGGCCTTGATTTTCTGATCTGTTTTAATTTAGTTGTCAATACCATGAATAACAGAATTCACTTTCATTGATGACTTTAAAGAGGAATTCAAAAATAAAGGGCTATAACCACCTACTACAAAAATATTTCTATAGCCTTTCCAGCAAATGTGAATTTGATAGGTTTCCTTTATGTCCAGTTTTTCCCTGCTCAACCTTTTCTCTGATGTTCAGGCAGCTGCAAACAGTTTTCTCAGTGTGACAGCCTCTCCAACTCAGATTTTCTATTTCCCTTATGTTTGTGCCAATTAAAGCAAGCCTCAGGCTGTGCTTGTGACATATTTTCGGAAATTCATTGTGTAAGAGATGTTGACTGTCCCCTGTACTGTTTAGTCTTTTTTCCTCACTTCTTTACAATCCTACCCTTTGAAGTCTGTGTGTTTGATATTTTTTTGAAAAGGTCTTTAATACATCTGGGTTATTGTAATGGGTAATTACATCAAGGGAGAAAGTTCCAAATCTCTGACACAGAATGACTCGTTCTAGAAGCATTTCCTAAAGCACATGCCTCTCCTCCTCAACAGACCTTTCTCTGTCATTTATTTTGCACAAAAGTTCACATTTGGGGTCTGATGCTATTTCCTTCCTCACAAATTTTAAAATAAATATTTCAACTTGAGTAATAATTTATAGAAACATAATCTAGTGAACGTTTGATAAGCTATCACTATGAAGTTGAATTTTCTTATGATCTTTGGTGGAAGCTGTATGAATGTTTACAAAGTTAGAGTGATGTACTGACCCTTTTATATTCTGCTTTTCTTCTTCGTAATGTGATTTTCATGTAATGTGATTTTCATGTACATGTCTCTGCATTTTTTAGCTTAGGATAAAAATGTTTAATCTTTTGGTCATTACTTTGATATATCGTCTCCAAAGTAAATTATTCTGTCAAAGAATACAAACTGATAGTTTCCTGGAGTCTTTTGCTACAAGTAACAGAAAATTATATCTCAATAAGAAAGCAATATAATCATCCATAAGGGAGCAATCTAATTGCCCATAATAAAAACTCTTGTGGTGGGCTTTTCTGGAGTTGTTTAATTTCACAACATGGCAACATGTTTAAGGGGCCAGCTTCCTTCCATGTTTCTGTTCTGCCATCGTGAGAGGGTGATCTGTGTTGTCAACCAGCTACTTGCATGGTCACAAAACGGCTGCCACAGTGTGTGTATCACCAGCCCTTGAAGATATGACAGTGGTCAGTGGAAGAAGAGAGAGATGTTTCTTCATCCATGTCTCTTTTAAACAGCAAGGAGGTATTTCCCAAAGGTCCCAATCAGGTTTCTTCTGTTCCATCGTCCCTTCAGTGTTTCATTGGAGAGTGCCTTTCCTACACCAGTCACTGGCAGGGGCATAGGATTTCTAGGATCTATTTAGTGAAACACAGGGCCATGTGGAGGAGAATAGCTTACCTGGACCACACGGGTTTTATTTTACAGAAGAAGGATGGTTTCAGCTGCACTTCCCTGACATGTATCCTAGAGTATCCTTTCTTGCCCTATCTAAGTTGTAAGTTGGCCATGTGGGAACATAGGCCATACCTCAATCAGTCTCCAAAGAGCCCCATCCTGTTCTAAAAGCTGAACTGTCATTCAGTTAAGAATTGTTTCTCTAAGCATCCATTGAAGGAGGAAAAAGTTGTGTCCCTAAATTCTTCTTATTCTAGGATAGAAAGAACTTAGGGGAAAGACAAACTCCTTATGTTCGCCGCTACTTAACTCATTGTTTCCTTATAGTTTGGCTAAAAGTCCTGATGAAGATGTGGTGGGCTGCCCTTCAGTCGGCACATATGGACAGCACAGGGCACACACGTATTTCCATATGGTGCTGTCAAAGCACTTTCCATAAGTGACCCCCATCTATCGATGAGCCCCAGGATAGAGCCCAGAACCTGCTATTCAGAGTCTAGTCCAAGCTGCGAGAGCTGCCTTTAAAACGGCTCACAAATGTAACACTCCATCAAAGCAGAGCTGAAGCGCGCTGGCTAAGTAGGATAACGGCATCTTTCCTTTACCCCAGTGGAGCTCAGACCAAAGCCACTGTCATTTGGGCATGGGAGCATAAACCGGAGTCGATGACATTGCCAGAAATGAGCACATTTGTCAGGACACCTTGCCTTTTGGTTCATTGTGAGATCAGCGTGTGGCCAGAATCCTATAATTCTGTGGTAATATTTTTATTCTTGGAGAAAAAAATAAGACAATGTTGACAGGCTTTCTTTCCATTTTCCAAATTTCCCCTCAGCACTGAGGAATTTGTTTTCAACGAATGTAGGACTTTATCTTTGGTTAGTGGGGACTTCCTCCAAGTTAAGGCCCAGGGATATGTGCTCCCTGAGGGCAATTCCTCCTTCCCTCTGGTTCTGACTGTGTGGGTCAGGTGCGATGCTGAAAGCAGTGAGCTTTGGCTCTGAGAGCTTTGGCTCTGAGAGAAACATCCCTGCATCCCTGGATGGGAAGGAGCCCAGATATTTATTTAAATGCTGCCTTTTGACAACTTTCTCTCTGGGTTTCACATTTTTGCTTCTTTCTTTAACAGTTTTTCATCATCACCATATTACTTTAAGACTATAAATGAAAATGTGTCACTTTGGAGGATTGTCATAGGTAGCAGTTGCCACCCTAATACTGGATTGCAGCTCATCCAAAAGCCTCATTAACTCACATCTCAAAGAAGAAGGTGCTGAGGCTGCCTGGAATATTGCAGCTCATAACCATGTTTTGAGAGGTACCAGGGTGTGAATGGCCCAGGAACATAAACAGAGAGACGTCTCAGTTGGGACATGATGGCCACCTGGAATACTTGAAGGCTCTTTCACCAAGTAAGGAGTAGAAATATGTTTGACTCCAGAAGGCTGAGATAGGACCAGCAGTTGCGTAGAGTTAAATTTTAGCTTAATATCAAGAAGTACATTCTGACATGAAACTTGCTAAAAATGGAATGCACTGTGTGTTAATTTCCTAGGGCTGCCAAAACAAAGGTACCACAAACTGGGTGGCTTAAAACAATCTGTGGGGTTTTTTTGTTTTGTTTTGTTTTGTTTTTTTCTGGGTTGAAATGTATTCTCTCACAGTTTTGGGGGCTAGAAGTCCAAAATCAAGGTGTCGTCAGGTCTCTGCTATCTCTGAAGTCTCATGGCCTCTCCCAGCTTCTGGTAACCCCAAGCATTCCTTGGTTTGTGGCAGCATAACTCTAATCTCTGCCTCTGTCTTTAAATGGCCTTCTTTTCTGTGCATCTTTCTTCTTGTAAGGACATCATTCCTATTGGATTAGGGCCCACCCTAATGACCTTGTCCTAATTTGGTTATATCTGTAAAGACCCTATTTCGCATATAAGGTCATATTCTGAGGTCCTGGCGGTTAAGACTTCAACATATTTTGTGGGAAAAACAATTCAACCCATAACAAGCTGCCTCTATGTGGGTGACTTCCTTATCCCTGGAAGTGTGCAGATAGAATCAGTGAGTTGTTTTTCAAGATGCATGAAGAGATTTAAGCATTAGATAGAGAATAGGACTAGACTTCTAGTATCTCTTTAAACCATGGCATTTCCTAATCCTGTGAGTCCTATTGTAAAGGATTCTGCTAAATCCTGGGACCACACTTGGTCTAGTGTTGGTGAAATATCCCATGCACAGAAACACCATCCGGCTTCCAAAAATCATTAAAAGGTGTTTCCGTCTTTACTTTTAATTCATGAAGGACATCAGTGGAGATCCCTTTTTCTGTCCCCAGCGGTTGCTCCTCTTGGAGTCTCTCTGTTTTCATCAGTACTCTTTGGGTGGCACATGACAGAATCCTAATTCAAACTAGTTGGCCAAAAAAAAAAAAAAAAAAAAAGATGCTATTTTTCTCTCAATATTGTGAAGTCCAGGAGTCATTCTTTGACTTGGACTCCATTTCTCAGCTTTGCCTTCTTCTCTGCTGGCTTCCTTCTTGGAAAAGTCTTTTTTATAGGGTGGCGTATATAGCACCCACAGGCTTAAAACTTAGCAGTTTAACAAACTCATTAGGAAACTTCCCCTTTTCCAGCGTTATAAGGGAATTCCCTGGCTGGCTCTCATTGAGCCAGCTTTGTCACCTTCCTTGCATTTGTCACATGCTTATCCTAAATTCATCATGGGGACGTTGCTCACCTCCTGAGGAGGGAAGATGAAGAATATGGATAGTTCTGTCTGAATCCCAAGGATGAGAAATGGAGGATAGCTTCCCCAAATTGGGGTGTTATTAACATAATAAATGAGAATCGATATTGGAGAGGACGAAGTAATAACTGCCCACTATGATTCCTTGATTCCTTCCCTTAAACCACTGGTGTCTTTCAATAGATATATAGAGATGGGCAGGTAGGTAGATGGATGGATGGATGGATGGATGGATAGATAGATATTATCCGTTAGATAGATAGAACCATTCATATATCCATCCACCTACCTATCTATCAAATATCTAGGCAACTTAGCATGTGTCTTTTGGTTTTCCTTTCCTTTTTCCTCCTGCCTTCCCAGCTTGTCTCTTCCTACTCATTCCCCCAAATATGAATTATAAATGCCTAGATACCAAGCTGGCAATACTGACCTCTGCTTTCAGGGCAATGAAGAGATAGACGTAGAGCCAGCCAAGACCAGATGCCTTTAGCAGCTGTAGGGAGGGAGAGAGGGAGGAACTCACATTAATTATTTTTGTCCCGGTCACATATCAAATCATCACCAGAATTATCCTGTGTCATTTTGAGTTGTGGGTGCTTTAAAAATTAGCACCTGTGTCCACGAAAGTAGATAATTTTACACATGATGGTGAAAGAAGAGTTTGGAATAAAAATACTCTGATACAAAGTTATGGATGCATCCCAAAAGTCTAGTCAAACAGTGTCTGTGTTTTAGCTTCCAGACTTCTGCCGTGGGTCAAGCCAAACTGCCAAATGGGTTTTTAAACTTGAGAAACATCAGGCTTGTTTGTTTCCAATCCCATAAGCACTCTTGAATTGAAAACAACACTGGGTCATGAAACAGTATTTAACTTGATTGATATGTTTTATCCTCTGCCTTCAGCGCTTTCAGCCCCTTTGCAACTCTGACTCAACCCCTTTAAACAAACCAACCCCCGCTGCCCCTACCCTCCTTCACACACACAAACAGCCGCTGGCTCTGGAATCTATTCTCACCACCTCCTGTTTCCATCCTGCATCACTGGTCTTGCTCCTCTTCCCTCTCTGACTCAAGGCGGAGGCTCTGATCCTAAACCCTGCCATGGATCTGCCTCTGGGAATTGCCCACAGCCCCCCACACCCATCAGCTGCGAATCAGAGGCTCTCCTGTTTGATGCCCTGACCCTGTGGTACCCAGGTGGATTCATTTCTTAGGGCTACTTAAACAACAGAAATATATTTTCTCACAGTTCTGGATACTACATGTCCAAGATTAAGGTGTCAGCAGGTTTGATTTCTTCTGAGACCTTGCTTCTTGCCTTGGAGGCAACCATCTTTTCCATGTCCTCACATGGTCTTCCTCTGTGTGCACGGCCCCCGGTGTCTCTTTGTGAATCCTCAATTTATTAGGACACCAAATACCCTCTCCTTATAAGGACACCGGTCATATTGGATGAGGGCCTACTCTCATGGCCTCATTATAACTTAATCTCCGCTGTAAAGACTCTATCTTCCAAGTATAGTCACATTCTGAGGGACTCGGGGTTAGGGCTTTAACATAATGAATTTGGGGGGGGGGACTCACAATTCAGCCCATAACACCAGCTTGGCTGACTCTCTACCTGCAGGCCCCCAAATCTGCTACAAATGGAGAGACAGACATTCCCCTGTGGCTAATGTAATTTCTACTTAAGACTAATTAAGAACTATGATCATGCATGGGGTGAGGAAGGTGCCAAATCATCACCACTGTTTGTGGAAAAAATAAAGTTAGTTTTGCAAGTCAGTAGCGATGCTAATTACCATCCCAGCCACATAGAAACTCGAGAAGCTTTTACATAGATCTGGATGTCCGCTGTCTCTCCTGGCAACACTTTTCTGTGCTACAAGTGGTCTGGCTGCATAGTCCCCGAAGTCATGCATTAGGTTGGTGCAAAGGTCATTGCAATTTAAAAGGTTAAAAATAATTGCAAGAACCACAATGTCTTTTACACCAACCTAATATTTAAAAGTGAAGCGCCTGTGGCATCACAGCGTAAAGACAATGATAATAACTAACGTATTGAATCCTTGCTCTGTTCCTGGCACTGAGCTGCCTTACATGTAGTATTTCACTTAATCCACACCCAGACCCTGAGTTTTCTATTATTATCCTCATTTTACAGGCAAAGAAAACAAAGGCTCAGAGTGGTGAAGTAAGTGGTTGTGTGGCTGTCCTGCCACTTTCCGCAATGAATTCCTAACCAGCATTGGCCAAGGCAGTCTTTTCAATGGATGGCTTACATTCAATCTGCTTCAAAAAATTCCACTTCAAAAAATAATTTCCAGTGGAATGAGTTCACAACTTTTCTGAGCCTCCCCGAGGAGCGTGGAGGGAATTAAAGCAGATTGGAATTGTAGACTCAAGATGCCATCAGGGGCCAGACAGCTAACATTAGATGTGGGTGACGTCAACCCAGAGTAAAACAATAGAGTGGGGACCGAGGGCTGTCAGAGCAACACGTCTCCTGTAAAAAGGTAGTTACTCATCTCTTGGCAGTGGTTGTCATGCAGCGCTGTGGACACTGGGCCTAGTTTTGCCAAATTGTCTCATTTTTTTCAAGAGAAACTACATGTTTGGAAGTTTATGTCAATTCTTGTGGATTTTAAATATTGGCAACTAAGTCCTTTCAAACAATGTCTTGTAGACTAAACAAAGCACGTCTACAAGCTAGAAGATCACCATTTATAACTTCTGGGCCAATGATTGCCCTAAGAACTCTCCTGAACTTTCCAGAGGATTGTTTTCAAAACTTTCTTTCCTATAGACTCCTGCTTGATTCAGTGGGTTTTCTGAATGGCTGGGTGAGCTCCCACAGGTCATCTGAAACCACTACAGCCTCCCTACCACCCACTACAGCCTCCCTACCATCCACCCACAAGGAAGGGAGAGGGAGCTCTGCTGGCAGGACGCCCAGAACTCAGGGAGGAAATGTAACATCCTGACCACCTAGCCAGGGAAAGCCCTATACATAAAGGAAAGGAGCAGTGCTAGACATCAGGTTGCCCAGAGAGAAAAACCACCGCCCAGACAGCCAGCTGTCTGCAGACTGGGACCAGGTCTTTCTATCTGGGTCTCCCCAGCCCCAGGTCAGTGGCTGGCTGGCACACAGTAGAAATGCAAGGAATGAGATTCAAGTCGCGAGTGATATGACCACAGTTAAACATTTCTGAAAAATAATGATGATGATATGGAAGACAGATATGAGCTGGGGGACCTTGCCACAGAGGGCTGGGACTGGCAGTGGGGCTGGAGGGGAGACATCAGGTAGGTAAGTCTGAGACCAGCTTCTTCATGTCTCCAAGGCCTGTGCTGTCCACTGTGCCTTCAATCCAGCGGCACCCTTTTCACGGCCAAGAGAGGGAAAGTCACAGCATACCAGCTAGGTTGTTGACCCTCCAAAGAGCCCAAGGACTTTAAATATGCCCCTGTCATTAATAGGTCAGCACATCTCTTCTGCATGGACACTGGATTTAAGGGTAACTTGGGTTTTTATTTAATTTTATATCACATTGTTTAGGGATAAATATCAAATATCTTTGTAACCTAGTAAAATCAGCCTGGCAAAGCTAGTCATTAGGATGTGGTAGAGAATATAACAGAATCCCTTATTGGAGTTGGGAAGGAGCCCCACTGAATGGTAGCATCTGCAGATGAATTTGAGAGTAAACCAGGTTTTAAGCTGGTAGTTCTCTAATCTCTGAGTAGGGACACTGTCTGAACAGTTCCTTGAGTTTGCTACAAGGAGCGTGATTGCCTAAAAAGGCTCTAATTTCTGAGGACAGGTTCAGGCCAGCCGAAACAAACCATTTTTTAAATTGTTTTGGGCCTGAAGGGTCTCGTAACAACTCATTTTAAACACTATACCATGATTGTTTTGTGCTCTTATTTTCACGCAGTTGGAGTCTGCTTTCCCCTTCACCTAAGGAAAGATGCTTAAAATGTACCTTTGAGAGTAGAGCTGCAGGTGAAACACCCAGTTTCCCAACCCACTCACAGATGCTGTGAAAGAGAAAGGGTCTAGAAAAGACCCTTAAAAGGTGGTCCAAGACTCCAGAGCGTACAGTGAATGGTAGCTGAAAACCTGTTACAGTGTCATGCCGAGATACACACGTGTGTGTGTATGCCTGCATGGGTTATGCATGTGACGTGTGCATCTGCATGTGTGCACAGAGGCATGTGCATAGATATCTGTGTGTGCATGCATGTGTATGTGTGCTTCCAGAGAACATATGCATGTGGCTAGCAGGTACATGTGTGCGCATGTCTTCTCAGTCTCAAGAGGGGTGTTCCTTCTGCCCTTCTAATCAAGGGCACGCTGGGTAGCAGAGGTGATTAGCATATTGCAGCATGAGCTGGCGAGCCTTATCCAAATCCCAGATCAGCTCTTACTTGTTGTGTGTTCTTGGGCGAATTGTTTACCTCTCTAAGTCTCACTTTTGCTACCTGGAAGATGAAAATAAAAGTAGTGCTTACTTCATTTGCGACTTTTAACTATTCATGAAAAAATGTGTGAAATACAGCACAACAAAGAGCACAGAATAAGCACTTAAGAAATGATCGCTGTTATTGCTGTCGTCATCATCATCGTCATCATTGTTCCTTCTCACCTCATGCTTACGGGGAGAGTCAGGTGGAAGCCGCAAAGTATTTTCCAGCCCAGGATGCTGTAAGTTTCCACCTCTTCCCCACATATGGCTGTCTCTCACATCACCCAAAGTTTGTCCCAGGGTTTTCTGTGGAGAGTCTAAACCCAAGGTAGAGCTCAGAGTCACTAGGTGCTTTCATGTTCTTAATCCTCTTCCATCTTTCAAAGGTTCTGCTACTCTGGTCACCCTCTGCAGAACTAGGCAGTTCTGGGATCCCACAGGAGTAGGCGTTGGAGTTCTTCCTGCACGAAAGGAGAACTTCCCCATGCTAGTGGCCACAGAGAGGCCCTGTAAACCCCGCGTAAATGTTTGCTGAACTGCACTGGGCTGGGTTCAGCGCCAGCCATGGCTGTATATCATCTCTCTAGGGGCCCCATCATAAAACCTTTAATGATCGGTGCATTGTGAGCTCCAAAGCCGGCTTGAATGGGAACCACAGGGAAGAAAATTCCCTTCTGTGAATTTTGTTTTGTTTTTTCAACATGTTCTCAGGCTTTTTGTTGCCCTATCTTTGAAAACAGAAGAAATTCTAATCTTTTGAACGGTAGTAAGGTGTACGGTAAGCCAATAGCCTCTGAGGTCAGAGTGCTTGGATGGAGTGGTGGTTCCATCACGTACTAGTTCAGTCTTACATCTTTTAAGCCTCAGCTTTCTCCTCTGTAAAGTGTTGCCTCATGTACCTGTATTGAATGAGATGGTACACATAAACACATCAACCTCGGTACCTACAGTACTGTGGACCCAGGACGTGACATCCTTAGCTGTCATGACTGGTATTACTGTGGTCATGTTGGTGGGGAGAACGATGGGGCAGGGAAGAGTTGGGGACACACTTGGCAAGACATTGAGGTTTTTCTTTGCATCTTTGAGCAAACTGAACTTCTACCTTTCAGAGGCACCCGGAGAGGCTTCCTGCAGTCGGGGATGTATAGGTGGGGGGACAGGGTCCAATGGCCTCTGGGTGAGTTAGAGGAAAATAATTTGTCACCCAAGGGTGGACCTTTCTCTTTCCCAGTGAGCTCATCTCAGGGAAAGGATCCAAGAGAGGGGGAAATTCCCCTGTCACCATTGCTTCTAGAGGGGCCTGCCCTTACACCTGTGCCAAGCAAGAGAAGGCTGGGGCTCAGAGACAAGGATGAGCCACACCTGGGGTGGGGCGTGTTGGGGTGGGGTCACATCCTGCTCTGTTACTCCAAACCCCTGGGCAGGGCTTCCCATCCCGAGGAAGCAGGCCCATCAGCTTATCCTTGGGTGGGGTTTCCCAGAGCCAAGTGTTTATAGGCAAATCATTGTTCTGAAGTTCCGCTAAGTGTTAATGACCACCCCACTGAGACCGCCTCCAAGAACAAAGTCAGAGTTTTTGAAACCCAAAGAGAGTCAAAGGCAATTAAAAGGAAGAGAAATATCTGGCCAAGTCTCAATTCCAAGAGAGTCTGTGCAGAGACTTAGAGGAGGAAGAGAGCGAAGTCGTGGTGGGAACCAGGCCCTAACCCCCTTCTTTTCATTGTGATCAAGCAGAATGATTTCATAACAAGTAGATCTTTTGTCTGTAAAATGGGGTTGGTATAATTTGGGACCCAGGAAGAAACCTGGTCGAGGAAATCAGGCCATCTAGTCTCTTTCAGTCCCAGCTTACCAGCTACTTTCTCTAAGACCGTGGCACATTGTTTTCCATCTCAGGTCTTCGGTTCTCTCAGTGAAACATGAAAGGCTGGGCGTTAGATTTCTTTCAGTTCTTCAGCTGTGTCTAGGTCAGTGAGGTGGTAAGGGTTGAGGCAGAGGTGTGATGAGGAAGAGAATAGCCAGGATCCATAAGAAGATGGGACACATTTGACCCACCCAAATCCCTGCAAACAAAAGGTACACCCCTAGCAGGTGAGGGCCCTGTACTGTGTCTTCTGTTTTCTCCTTAAGCCAGGCTGCAGGGGCCATCCTCGGGGATCTTTTCTCCCCAGTCTGCTCTGCTCTTCTTAAGACAGTCCATTCCAGCTGCTCAGTCAGCATGACCTTGTGAAGTGGTGAGAAACATGACCAAGAAAAGGCCACATAGAGGCTGAGGGGCACTCATCAGCTAACACTGCAGAGGAGCTGTCTATCCCAACGAGAATGCCGCTTATGTAGCCTCAAGTCCCCTTCCGACTCCAGTTAAATTAGGGAACTCTTTAACGAGCCCTGCCATGTGCCCGCCTTCACTGTGCGGACAGAGGTGTGAGCTGATCCTAGAGCTGGGGCTGCTGAATGGACACCTCCATTTTCCAAGTGCTCATCTTCACCAGCCAGACGTGTTGTGTCTGGTGACTGTGACTCTATGTGGTTCCTAGTTCTGGTTTTGCTGGCAAGTGTCCAGGCCCACCAGACCTTCCTTGGCGCTGCGGGACAGAATAAACCGCCGTCTGTTTGCTTCTTCCACATCTAGCGTGAATCCACTCCGAGGTGGGACTGTTCCCAGTACCCTCCACAGCCTTTCCTTTCGCGTTCCAGTTTTCTCCTTTGAGCACTCTCTGCCCTAACTCAGACCGCACTCAGAAGCTCCGATCCCTCCAGCCTGGCCGCCCAAAACTCGCCTTTCTTATTTCGCAGACACTTGGGTGAGACTAAGTGGGTATCAGGCCCAGTCCCTACCCTCAAGTCTTACAAGATAGTTAATAAGGGCCCTTTAAGGACAAGCAAACGTGGGCAGACAGACACACTCAAGGGCTCTCCCTGCTCAGGCCTTAATGAGTACCCCAATAAGTTGGGCTAATGATCAGGGCTGTGTATTCACGGTGGAGGGGAGAGGTGCAGATGTCATTCTGGGGCTGAGCTAAGACATCATCACCAAGGAGCTGGCCCTGGAAGGTAAGGCTGACCCTGGCGTCACCTGTGTATTTAACTAATAGGAATTCAAGTGTATATTTCTAGCTAAAATAATGAGAGAAAGAGAAAAGACAATAGAAAATTTAAAAGTGTAAGTGATTCTGCATGCCATTCCAAAGTCCGTGTATGTCCTCTTGTAACAAACTCTCCTGTTGCTTCTTTGGTTCCTTGGTTCATCTTCCAGCTGGCTATGTGCTCAGAGAAGGCTGAGACCCTCCCTGACCCAGGGGGTAAATCTTGATTAATTAACTCCAAGCTAGTTATGGTCATTCCTTTCCCTTTTTCCATGATCGGTTTGGGAATAGACTTATACTTTGCTTTTGACCTGTGACACTGGGGGGTGGGGGGTGAGCTTGGGGATATGGGGAGACTGCTTTTGTGGAAGGCTTATCTGCTCCTCCTTTTCCCCTACCTCTGGATGTTTTCATGACACGTGGCACTGCTGTGTCCATATTGGGACCACAGAGGACAGTTAAGAGGATTGCAGAGAAGTCAAACTGAAGCCATGAGGCTATGGAGGCATTGGATTAGCCACCTGAGGTGCCACACTACCTCGGGACTTCTTGTTACATGCGTCAGTCAATCCTCTGTTGTGTAACCTCCATGAAATGACTTTCTATAATATTACCTGTGACCCAAAACACACTAAACGATACACCGCAGTGTGACAATGACAAGGGAAGTGTTACTCTGCTCTTCCCACACTCAGCTCCTACTATCTCTCAGAGTCTGAGTATCTCCATACCCTGAGACATTCTAGAGTTTCCAGATCCGTATTTTTTGTACAACATGATCCTAGCACAAGCCAGCAGCGTCATCTGATCCTTAGCAGAAGAACCGGTCTGTTCCAAGGTTGGAACAAAAAGTGGCTCTGTGGGCCTTCCTGAAGTATGGCGTTACGTTGTGCTGCACGAGGGACGTGAGGACTTTTCAAGGGCAGTTTGGACTATGCAGCCTTGCGCCTTTGTCTTTGCAACTCAAAACCTTCATACGATGCAACCAACCTATGCAATAAGCATTAGGCACAATGGGAACAGAGAGTGGCCCCCAAAGAAGTAGAAAGTATGGGCCATACTAACTTGATTGAGGAGACAAAATGTAAATGGCAGAATTGATTTGGAGGGTAGAACACAGATTTATGTAAAGAACTCTCTGTAATGGGAACTGGAGGTGGATGGAGAAGGCAAATCTGGAAGGGCTTCTTCTTCTCCTAAGGCCAGGCTAGGTTATTCTGCTGTAATAAACAGTCCCCAGTCTTGTGGCTTAAAACAGTAACTCATCCAGCATGGCCACTTTGGGTCGGCTGTGTCTCTGCTCTGTGTTATCCCTACACTGGTACTCAGGCTGGCAGATTGCCACTATCTGGAATGTTGCCATTCATAGTGGTGGAAGGAAAAGGTGCTTGGAGGGTCTTGCATCAGCAATTAAGTGCTGCAGCCCCGAAGATGCCACTGCTGCCCACACCCACCAGCCAGAGGTAATTACCTGACCTCACCAACGCTAAGGAGGCCAGGAAGTGAAATCCTATTATGCGTCTGAAAGAGGAGAGAACTGGGAATATTTGGTGAGCAGCATAGGCTCCCACTTTGTCTAATGGTCTATCTAAAATCTGTGTGGGCAAACGAGCTAGAGCCAAGGTCCATTCCATTGCATATAAAGGTTCATGGTGACTTGTCTTTCTTTCTTTCTTATTCTGCTTTTCACCTAGTGACACATGGTGACTCCGGGGAGTATGCATACAGCCAGTACCCTCTCATGCAGTGCTACCCCCTCCCCCCCCAGCCTCTGACCCTTTGGTTTTTGTTGTTGTTGTTTTTTTTTTGTCCTAACCTTTAGGATCGTAATGAAAGAAGTGACCCAGTGTACTCTGGAATGCCATCACAAGGTGCTTGCGCTCTTTATTGTTCAGCAAGTCCTGTCTCCCTTTGTTCAAACACGCAAAGCCATTTTGTCTGCAGGTTACTGTGCTCAAGCCCTCATGGTACCTGCTACCAGCCCATATCTCTCTCCCTTCAGATCCCTGTGTGTGTCCCTGGCTGCTCCAGCCAGGACCTGGGCTCAGCCTCCATCCTTTTGCTTGCACTGCCCTGTCAACAGTCACATATACCATTCCCAACAGAAATCAATAGAGAGCGGGGCCAAGTACTCTGTGAATGGAGACCGGAGATGTTGGCACCGGGGAACTGGAAGGTTAGGCTAATGGATTTATTCATCTGACTGGGCAGCTACCATGTTTCCCCGAAAATAAAACCTAGCCAGACCATCAGCTCTGATGCGTCTTTTGGAGCAAAAATTAATGTAAGACCCAGCCTTATTTTACTATAATATAAGACCAGGTCTTATATAATATGATATAATATAAGACCAAGTCTTATATTAATTTTTGCTCCAAAAGCTGCATTAGGGCTGAATGTCTGGCTAGGTCTCATTTTTGGGGAATACGGTAAGTGAGAAGATGTATAAAAAGCAACAACAACAAAACATTCATGATGGCTGATTTTATTTATTCCAGAAAGATCTTTGTATAACTGCCCTGATGTAGTATTTATAAACATACCTCAGCTACAAGTAGACAGGCCTCAATTTCTCCCAGTATAGGGCAAGACAAACTTATTCTCTTTGGGGAGACAGATGTTATTTTTTCCCGAAGGTCTGATCCAGTCTTTAAAGAATGGAATAAAAAGAATAGTAGTATTACTAGGAATTGTAGGCATAATATAAAATATAGTTTCTCTCCTCAAAGAGGTTATAAATAAGAGTTTCAGCAAATGAAGAGTAGGATATAAGAGAAAAGTGGTTATTTAAAAGTACAGTATGTAGAAATATATGTAAAATAGTGTGTGTGTGTATATATATATATATATATATATATATATATATATATAAATTCTTGCATGAAGTTATTTTTTTTATTTTGGTAGAATTGGTATACAAGATTATATATATTCCAGGTGTACAACATTATAATTCGATATTTGTATACACTGCATAGTGTTCTCCACTGTAAGTCTAATTTCAATCCATCCTCTTCACCCATTTCCCCCTCCCTCCAACCGCATTCCCATCCAGTAGCCACCAATCTGTTCTCTGTATGTATGAGTTTGTTACTTTTTTGTTTGTTTGTTTGTTCATTTGTTTTGTTTTGGGGTTTTTTAGATACCGCATATAAATAAAATCATATGGTATTTGTCTTTCTCTGTCTCACTTATTTCACGCAGCACACTACTTTCAAGTTCCATCCATGTTGTCACAAATGGCAAGATTTCTTTTCTTTTCTTTTCTTTTCTTTTCTTTTCTTTTCTTTTCTTTTCTTTTCTCTTCTCTTCTCTTCTCTTCTCTTCTCTTCTCTTCTCTTCTCTTCTCTTCTCTTCTTTTCTTTTCTTTTCTTTTCTTTTCTTTTCTTTGCTTTTCTCTCATGGCTGAGTAGTTGTATCACATCCTCTTTATTCACGCATCCATTGATGGGCACCTAAGTTGTTTCCATACCGTGGCTATTGTAGGTCAGCTTCTTTATAAAGGTTCTTCCCCTAAAATCAGAGGTGATTGTGCTTCTATTATCTAACTGATAATAGAAATACATCAGTCTGGAATGTTCTGTCTCTTGCAATTATACATCGGAGCTGTTTTAAGTGTTTGTGCTATAGTATAAATCACGGATCTTAGTTGAGTGGAAATTCATCCTCAGGAACGCAAACATAAAAGCAGATGATGAAAGCTTGATAAAAATCCTGCAGCTGAAAGAATCTTTAAAAAGCATTCTGAGCTATCCCCCTGCCCACTTGTGGTGTGCCATGCACTTAAACGTTGGTGGAAAGGAAATCATCATTTTGGAAATGGAAGTGGAATTTTTATGTGTATAAGCATCCTCCTGTAAAGAAATGTCAATCATCTTGCATCTCCACGTTCTCAAGAAGAGAACTTTTTCTCTTCCTTCCATGATGTGGGACCCATCTTTTCATAACCAAATGGTCCACAAAGTTGCTTTGTTTTCCAAAAGACAGTTTTCTCCCTGGAAGGAATTTTGCCTCTAGATTTTAACATAACATTTTTCTGTCTTCACAACTTGTTATCAGGATTAACAACATTTTTAAATTAAAATGTTATGTCTATTTTCTCTCACTCTTGCCATGAAATGATAGGCTATCTAATTTGAAGTGCTTTTTTGATTGCTGGCTAACATTCTGAGAATATATCTATCTATCTATCTATCTATCTATCTATCTATCTATCTATGTAATCATGTATCTTTTAATAAAGATATTATTGCTTACAAAAGGAGTGATTGTAACAGAGAAAAGATTCTTTTCAGAGTGGGATAATATATAGCAAGAGATGGGAATCAATAGTTGTAAATGAATTTTTTATGCCACAAAGGGAATTATATTTGCTTAGTTAAAGGTTAAAGTACTATTTTCAAAATGATTTTTAGCTATAATTTTGGTTATAGATTGTATCTATTAGCTGTTGTTACAATAATGCTGCTTGACAAATTATCCCCAAACTCAGTAGCTTTTATTGTCATGCATATGAAGCTAGGGGGCTGGGGGGTTGTTAGCTGATTTAGACTTGGCTTAGCTCCAAGGTGCAGGATGGGTCCAGATCTTCTCCCCATGACTCTCATTCCCTTGCAGGCCAAGTGGGGAGTGTTCCTCTTATGCTGTAGCAGAAGTCCAAGAGGGCAAGCACTACCAGACGGGCCCATTTCATAACTTTGATTAAGTTATGTCCACCAACATCCATTGGTCAAAGCAAACATCAGTGGGATAGGGAAGAAAATTTCTGCCACAGTGGGAGAGGAGGGAAATGAATGTTTGCTAAACAATAATTCAAACTATCCATAAACTAAATATCATATAATTGTCTTCCATGCCCAACATTTGGTGTCCCTCTGCTAGCCAGATCCAACAGGCACCAACAGTGGCTTAAATCAGGACAGGCTGTTAACAACGTGACTCAGGGAAATAATCTATTCATGTGGGACCAGATTCCTCTCCCAGTAACATGAATTTAAGACAAAGCTGACAACCTCCTTGCAGCAAACGCTTGAAAGGAAATTGTAGGGCAAGTCACCAAACTGACCCAATTTCTGCAATCTAGTGCAAGAAAACTATCAGCACCCTGCAATAAATTGTAGCTCATGGATATTAAGTAATCCACTGTGCGTATATCCTGTAAAATGAGGCGCTCAAGAATCTGGAACAGAAAATAAGGCAATGCAATGAATGCTGGACATATTAAAACTTAATTAATTTCATATTAATTTGTTCAAAGTGTCATGTAATTGCACACAATTGTTATTGCTTTACCCCCTGGTTTGTTCAGTTGATCCCTACAAAAGTGCCGAGTATTGCACTATTTCCTATACACATTTCTGGTTTCTTGATTTAGCACAGAGGCTGGTAAAGTACATCGCATGGGTTAAATCTGGCCCAGGGCCTGTTTTTTTAAATAAACTTCTATTGGAACCCAACCATGCCCATTTGTGGTGTTTGTGGCTGCATTCATTCTACAACGGCATCTTGAGAAGGTGCAACAGAAACAGCATAACTGCAAAGCCTAAAATATTTACTATGTGGCACAGAAAAACTTTGCCAACCCTGATTTAACATAATTCTAGACAGTTGAAATTTTGGAATGTGGGTTACTCACAGAGGTCTGGGATGAATATTGAGTCATCTCTAGGGAAAATTATTTGTTAAGGCAATCAATAATATAAACAAATATTACACAGACATTTTAACCTATTTACAAAAACAACCTTTTTACTACTTTAGGTTATGAGCACCCATATCCAGGCAGGCAGTTATTATACCAATTGTAAAGTTTCTATCTGTTCTTAAAGTAGACCCTAATAAATGCTATTGAGTATTACTTTTTTAGCTTTTAAGGAGATGACTTTACTTGCCATAAATCTATGTTTTTAAAAATATGCTTGTTATTACTTCAAACTTTTCACTAATATAGAAGAGAGCATTCCACCTCCATTCACACATATCATTACATCTGAATTAATGTAGTTTTGCATTATATATTATGTTCTTCGGTATTTCAAAACACCAGACCTTGATGTCTTTTTTGATGTTGGAGAAAGCAAAATCTTGTGTCTTGCCAGCTATTCACTCTTGGAGATAGTCTGACAGTTTAAGGAAAAAGGAATGCTAAGATTTCTCAAGACTTAGAGCAAAAGCATCTATAGATTTTAAAAGTGAATGTGAACGCTCAGTTATTTCCAGTAGGTGTGGAATTTAGGACAATGAATAAGCTGCAGCTGTTGCTATTGGGTGTTGAATGCGATTCAGCTGTGTATGTTTCTGTGTTTTGTGATTCACTGTAAGCCCCAAATAAGACCTCAGTATGAAGCCTGGGCTGTGCAGTTCATTCATTCCAACCTCTTCTTTGCTCTGGGCTAAGAAGAGAACTGTCTGTAAGACACGGGATGTAGACAATGGACTCCAAAGTCAGAGGTTAGGTAAAAACAAAGGGAACGCTGACTGCCCACACTTGTGAAAGAAAGCTCTCGCAGAGGTAACTGCCAGGCAGGTCAGGCGCTGTGGGTGATCACCGATTTCCTTTACAAGTTCCATGCGATTGAAATCTGTGCAACGACAGGAGTGGCTGTCCATGCCAGCTGAATGCACTTCGCTCACATGGCACTCTTCTGTTATTTTTCAGGAGTCGGGTGGGAGAGTGTGTTGCTAAAGGGAGATGAGGCAGCCTCAGACGCCACAGAGACATCCAGTGCAGACATGACTATCCAGGTAAGGAGTCCTTTCTCTAATGTGATTCTCAAAGTGCATCTCTAAAGGAAAGTGAGCCTATGGCAGACTTCTAGGGGCAGAACACTGCCCCTCTGCCCTGCCTCCACCTCTCTATTCACTGAAGTCTCAGCAAGCCAACCAGACATGAGATTTCCTGAAATTTGGGATTTGGATTAGGAAACCGCCTGAAAGCCGGAATCCAAGATGTGATTTCTAATGAGCCTGTTGTAGGGTCTCCAGTGAGTACCTACATGTAGGTTGTCTGCAAGTGGTAACTCCATGGGCACAGTGAGGCAAATCTGGAAATTCTGATCTGAGAAACCAGGCCCCACTGTGCATTGTGAAGAAAGGTCAGAGAGGCATAAAGTGGCTTTGATCTTGCCTCAAGATTTCCACTGATGTCAGCAGGAAAGCAGCACACGGCCCACTCCAGCTGGAACACTAATGGCCAAAGGTTTACAAAATGAGTCATCTGGAAATCAACGTAATTGTCACTGTTCAAATTAAATGCATGGATTGTAATCATTGCCTGGATTAAAGAATCCATAGTAAAATTTATCAGACTCAACCACTTCCCGTCTATTACTGGATTAGCCACAAAGGAATAGCCTTCCTCTCATGGAGTTCTGTTTATGCTTCAGTTAACAAAGGCTGGGGGTGGGAGGGCTTCCTAACGTTTTTGCTTGAATGCTTACAATTTAAATATATGTCACTTGTGAATTTTTCTTTGAAAAATAGAAAGTAATGTCACTTTTTATATTGATATAACTAAAGATATGTCACTCCTGGATTTACTAGTAGAGGTTGTACAAAAGAGTGTATACCGAGGTCTGACAATTAAGTTCGTGAACTCATCCTAGAAAAAGTGCTACATACCTCATTGCTGAATATCACTACGGTCACCTTTGAAATACTCCCCTTCGGAAGCTATGCACCGATGCCAGCGCTTAGTCCACCCTTCAAAGCAATTTTGGAACTCTTTCTGGAATGGCCTTCAGAGCTGTTGTTGCATTACCCTTGATGTCCTGAATGTCATCAAAATGTCTTCCTTTCAATATTTCCTTTATCTTTGGGTAAAAAAAGAAGTCATTGGGGGCCAGATCAGGGACATAGGGAGGGTGTTCCAATAGCTATTTGTTTCCTGGCTAAAAACTCCCTCACAGACAGTGCCGTGTGAGCTGGTGCATTGTCGTGATGCAAGAGCCATGAATTGTTGGCGAAAAGTTCAGGTCATCAAACTTTTTCATGCAGCCTTCTCAGCACTTCCAAATAGTAAACTTGGTTAACTGTTTGTTCAGTTGGTACAAATTCATAATGAATAATCCCTCTGATATCAAAAAAAGGTTAGCAACCACAATGCAACAAGTTTGCGAACTTGTCAAAACCTGTAATATGAATTTATTCAGGCTTTCCTCTGTAGTGTGAAGTCTGAACGTATGTTGTCTAGTTAAAAATGTTAAAAAATATCACAGTGAAAAAAATGTTAGCGAAAACAAACAAAAATACCACAGTGAAATGAAATGAAAGATGTGTAGTAGCCTGATTGGTCAAAAAAGTCAACTAATCTAAATAATAAGCATCCAGTGCTGAAAGTTTGTTTGCTTATAATTATGTTTAGCAGAATTTGCAAGACAATAATATAAATTGCACTGATGTGTTGGTGTTTCGTTGCTTATTGCAAAAACTAAGAGGTTTGAGAAGTATATGGATAGAGAGGGATAAATGTGATAGTAAAACTGGGTGGGTTTAGATGTGTCATTTTGGAATTGGTCACCATTTTAAGAATTAGTCTCTGAGATGTATTGTTAGTGTAGTTGCAGGTGTAGTGTAGACATTTAAAAAATCAGAAAGACTGGAATTTGTTTTATAAAAGCAAATGGAATATTCTGATAGAAGCAAGTCCTGTCCAAGTCGCATTTTACAAAGTTGCTACCTAATCAGTCTACTTACCCTTGGTACCAGCAGCTTGGCTGAAGTTTTATTTGGGTCCATACAGTTTACACTTCATTCTCATTCGCTCTGATTCTCCTCTTTTAATGAATACCTGAGAATTCTTTTTATAAGAACAGAGGATTTTTAGTTCACAAGAACTGAACCCACTGTGAAGAATAAACACCCATACACATTAACAAGTTAGGAAAATATATATATATTTAAATACATCAATAAATTTGTACAAATATTAAATTCCTCCATTAATGCCAATCTCTTCTCACTGAAGAATCTATGAAACCTCTAGATGGATATGCCTTAGAGAAATACTTCTGTTTAGATCTTCTCCTTTACGTTTCCCAATTAATCAGCAATCACCAATTTTTCTCCTGTAGTATCATGCTGTTTCCCACTTCACGTTGCTGTATGTATCCATCCTGCCCTTGTATCCATCTTAAAGTACTATTTTTTCTGTGTCTACAAGTGCCTGATGTTCATTAATTAACTACAGACTCCTCATCATATATTTATGTATCTACAGCTATTCCTTTCTCTAACAGCTACTTTACATGTCCTTGCAATAACAGCCATTCCTGCCTTTTGTCCTGGGAAAAGAAAATATTCTATTAAAACATGAATTACAACACAACATGATTCATTGACACCTGCCAAGGGGAACATCAGCAGAAATCACTAAAATAGTTTGGTGTCCTCCATAGTGCTCTTCTTGTGATAGACATGTATCTATCTTAATGCTTAAAAATTTTCTTTCAGAAAAAGGTGCAAAATTTTTTGCAATGTCATAATTGTCTGAATTTGGTCTGTCTACTACATGTAACCTCTGATACCATGTCTAATTTTGAAATGACAAAGTCATGCTTCTAAAAATATACATGACTCAGACGAATGAACTCATTCATAAACTTCTGTCATTCTGAGGAAACTTGAAGTAAGAGCATTTATATTAAAAACACCCTCTAAATACACTGATGTAGGTCGGAGCGTCATATTGTCCTGCTCAACAAGTTCAAATCACTCAGTTTAATAGGTTGAGTTGTCAACCTCGTCCCTCCTCCCCCAAACGACATGTCCAAGTCCTATATCCTGGTACCTGTGAATATTGACCTTGTTTGGGAAAAGGGTCTCTGTGGATGTAATTACATTAAAAATCTCAAGATGAACTCATCCTGGATTAACTAGGTAGGACCTAAGTCCAATGACACATGTCCTTATAATGACAGAATTAAAAACACACGTGGAGAAGAAGACCATGTGAAGAGACAAAAGCAAAGATTGGAGTTACATGCGGGCCCAAGACAAAGAACGCATGTAGCCACCAGGAGCTGGAAGAGGCAAGGAAGGATTCTCCCCTAGAGTGTCTGGAGGGAGCAAGGCATGTCAATACTGGGATTTTGGATTTTTGGCCTCCAAAATAGTGGAGAATAAATTTCTGTTGTTTTAAGCCACCAAGTTTGTGGTAATTTGCTATGGCAGCCAGATCTTCCAAGAATTGCTCCTACTCTTCTTGAGTGCCAATGACATAGAGAGAGATAAACCAATGTTATACACATCCATTATGATTTTCTTACTATACATGCTCACCCTTTAAAAGTTGTTTTCACCTGTTCTCGTTTTAAGAGAACTGCTAATCTATCTCAGCCTGTATCGCCACTCATTAGAAGAAAAGGGTAGTCACATTTCAGGAGAACTTCTCTGCATGTTATTTTGTTTTGCTGCTTGGCTAGAAATTGATTCTTGTTTTATTAAATTTTTTGGGATGGCAATGGTTAGTAAACTTACATAGGTTTCAAGTGTACATTTCTATCATACATTATCTATATACATGATTGTGTGCTCACCACCCAGAGTCAGTTCTCCTTCCATCACCACATATTTGACCCACTTTACTCTCTTCTACCACTCCCTCTCCCCCTTTACCCTCTGGTAACCACTAAACTGTTGTCTGTGTCTATGATAGAAACTGATTTTTTTAAGAAAGGTCTGAATCAATACTTTCTAAAACTTACCACAAAAATCACCTGCAGCAGTGTAGAAACAACAATAAAATACAGGTTCCCAGGCTTCTCCTTTCAAAATCCACATTCAGAAGATTTGGGTATGAGAATTCGCCGTTTTAATAAGTGGTCTGGGGGACTTTTATAGTCAGTGTGGTCTTAGCATACCACTAAAGCAGTATCGGGTGTGGCCACATGAGCCTTACCTCTGCTCCTGGCTGTCCAGTTGTCCAGTTGGTCTGAGAAAGGACTTGGGGACTTCCCTGTTTGAAACCCTTTGATTCTATTCCTTTTGAACACTGACTAAGGCTCGGATGCCTCCTCCTGGCATTCTAGATTTCCTCACTTTAATTGCAATTTAATTTCTAGCCCTACCTTCCTGTGTCTCTCTCTGTACCCATCCTTGCTCTCCCCACTCACCTACTTGTAGACAGAGAGATTTCTTTTAAAGGCCAATTTGATAATGTCCCTCTGCTCAAAGCCCTGCCTGCCTTCCCATCTCTCTTAGAACAAAGACCAAAGTCTGGCAGGTGCTGTGCCTTTTAAAACACCACAGCTTTTAGTGTCCTGTTTGGGTCCCTTTCTCCTTATTTTTCTTATTTTTTGTGTATCTTTTGTAGATTTTGGTTGTGGTTACCATGAGGTTCTTATATATCAATCTCTTTTCTTTCCATTTCTTTTTTTCTCTCTCTCTCTCTTTTTTTTCTGTCTGGTTATTTTCCCTTCACATCTCATCATTTTTGTTTTTTTTTTCAATTTACTCATCTTTATTAGCCTAGCAATGGTATAATCCTTTTATTGTGGTAAAATATACATAATATAAAATTTATCCTTCTAATCATTTTTAAGTGTGCAGTTCTATAGCATTATATCATTTATACTATCCTGCAACCATCACCACCATCCATATTCAGAATTTTTTCATCATCCCACACTGAAACGCTCCACCTATTAGATACTAATTCCTCGTTCTCTCCTCCCCCCAATTAAACACTAATTCCCCATTCATTCCTCCCTTCAGCTCTGCATAATCACCACAATGTTGCATTTTATATTAAAAATTTTTTTTTAATTAAAGTTTATTGGGGTAACAATGGTTAGTAAAGTTACGTAGGTTTCAGGTGTACAATTCTGTAATACATCATCGATATATCATGTTGTGTGTTCACCACCCAGAGTCAGTTCTCCTTCCATCACCATATATTAAAATTTTAAACAGTTTATTTGACAAAAATCCTTTGGAATCGGGCAGCACCAAACTGGAAGTGGTTAGGAGTGCTCAGTGGACAGGAGCTCGGGGAAGAACTCTTTGATTTTTCAGAGCATAAAAACTTTCATTGTCAAAAATTCTTCACATTCTGAGCTAGACAGTTTTTTTCCACCTACCAGGAAAGGGTGTTTATTATATGGGGGTACAGGGATAAATAATTCTGTATGCTGTGGAGGCCATGGAGACTCATCTTCTGCAGAGGTCAGGTTTTAATGTCAGCATAAAAGCTGGCAGTGAAGTGTAGTCAGATGACCCTCAAAGATCCTTCCAGACTTTCTGCTCTTGGCCATTCAGAGTTTCCAGTTTGGAAACTCATATGACAGTTTCTCGTATTTCAGCAGTAGCCGCCTCTTCCATGGGAAGCAGAGGCCCATGCCTATCCAACACCCTCAATTTTCCACTGTTTCTGACCCTTCTTGCTTTTGCTTTTCATAATGTCCTTGCCATTAAGACACAATTTGTCAGTGGTTACCAGAGGGTAAGGGGGGAGGGGAGTGGTAGATGAGGGTAAAGGGGATCCAATATATGGTTGATGGAAGGAGAACTGACTCTGGGTGGTTGTGGGGACAGAGCCAGGAGAGCAGTTTCCAGGCTCTCGGCCTCACGTGGAGGGGTGCTGGCTCGGGTAGTAGATGGCCATCAGCTGTGGCTGGTTGGCTGTCAGCTGTAACCATTGAGCCGTTGGCCACTGATATAACTGCCGCGGCTGCGCTGGGGAGTCAAGTCGAGTGGAGTCGGTCAGTTGGCAGGCAGAAAGTGGACAGCAGGTCGCACATCATGTGAATCCAGCCTCCAGTGAGACTATAGTGGTAAGACTCCCCTACCTATGGCTCCGTGGGTGTTCCTTTTTGGCCTCCCCATATCCTGCGTTCTTGTGTGGGGAGTGGGAGCAGAGACCCTGCAGGCCACCCCACACGACAGTGGTGAACACACAATGTGATATATAGATGATGTATTACAGAATTGTACACCTGAAATCTATGTAACTTTACTAACAATTGTCACCCCAATAAACTTTAATTTAAAAAAAAAGATGCAGTTTGTTGATGGGAAGAGACATTTATAGAAAAAAAACAGAAGCAGAGAAAGGCTATAGCTTTGATTGAGTGGCTATAGCTTAAAGTCTAGTTGACTATTTGTGATTGGTTGTCCTTAACACTTTCATTTCATAACCTGGAGGCATTTATAGACTTAGATTTTGGAGTATGTAGGCCACCATGGAATTAGAGCCACCTCAGTGTAACGCCTTCATTATTTAATTAAATTAACAACATATACAATATTTCTCACTTGTGCATAGGCAAGAAACAAACTGGCTACCATTTAGGCAAGTTGGAGATTCCAGCCATAAAACGATTTAAAAGGGGCACGTTTCCTCATTTCCTCATCAGCGCCGTGGGCAAGCAACAATTTAAAAAAGGATGTTACATCTCTATATGTAAAACTTACTGCTGGGAGACAGATTGTTCTCCTGGAAGAGCAGATGTTCTCCAGTACAAAAGGGGTAAAGCATTTAGTCTCTTCGGTGGTGAATAGAGGCCACAGGTCACAGCTTTCTTTGGACATCGCTTTTAAAAAGCCATTCTGCTGAGCCTTTTGTTGCCAGCAGTGTTGAGCCAGTTGTTCTTTGTATTCATGATGACGACATTGAGAATTGTTTTCTGCAAAGCTCTGAACAAAAAGACACATTTGGGACCAGAAGTCCTTTCCTCATTGTGTACATACATAAAGATTGCTCTAAATTTGCTTCCTACAATTTTATTGTAGATTTTAAAAAATCCTTGAAACTATTTAGAATAATGGATCTCAGAAGGGGTTGACATTGGGGGATAGGAGGCATACGAGGGCTTATTTGGCTAAATTTTCACAGTCCACCCTCTTTGAGAATCACTATCCTGACTTTTTTTTTAATATGCATTTTGCACTATGACAAGGTAATGGATGTGAAAAGCTCTGTTGTAAATTGTAATATGCTGCATGAGTCTCAGTTATTGTTATTTTATTCCTATGTGTAAATCCCTACCTGTCAAATAAAATGAAAAAACATCCATGGAGAGCTCACAATTACCTATGTATTGATAAGGGATGTTCCCGGTGAATGAAAGATCTCAGACACCTTCTTCTTTGTCATTTTATTTCTTCACCATGTTCTCCTGCCAACAATCATAGCTAATAGTGATTGAGCATTTGCTATTAGTGGTAGGCCCTTACGTGTACCATCTCATATAATCCTCCAAACAACCCTGAGGAGGAACTGTTATTAATCCCATTTTACAGGTGTGGTGAAACGTGTGAAGTTAAGTAACTTATCAAAGATCTCAAAGTGAGCATTTGAGCCCAGGTAGACATTGTCTAACCTCGATTTGAGTATTAATGAATGCAAATTAATTTTACTATTAGCTAAAGCAGAGGAGCTCCAAGGATGAGGCAGGAGTGGCTTTGCCAGATAAAATACTGGGCACCAGGTTAAATTTGAATTTTAGATAAGCAGTGAATGATTTTTTCGTGGTAGTATGTCACAAATATCGCATTATTATTTATTGGTTACCTAAAGTTTCAATTTAACTGGACGTCTTATATTTTAACTTGCTGTCAGGCAGCCTTAGGCAGGAGGGGTGTTGCAAAGTAGATGAAGGGAATTGCTTAGTGCATTTGATTATTGTGACTTGAGATTATTTGTGGTTTTGGTGGGGTGTTTTTAACTACAACTTTATTCATGTCAGGAATGACAATATATTTTATTAAGCTTTAAATCAGATAAATACACAATATACAGATATCCTATCAACAGGCCTTTCCTAGTACACTTTTTTCCTAGAAAATGAAGGCTTTCAAACCTGACCCGTGTCTAGATCTAGTCCAACAAACTCAAAAGGAATCTGGAGACTTTGCTAGAAATAAATGATAAAGATTTATTCAAGGGTCTTAGAGTTTGCACACTGTGAACACAGCTAGACAAAAACCCAGAAGTGTTTCAAAGAAGAAAGAAAAGTTAAAAGTTCTCATAGTAAAAACTTCATCCTTGAGAATTATTAGTCCTGCATTCTTTGCCCGAGCATTGGTCCGGGACTGTTATCAGTCAGATGTCTGGCAGTCAGGATGACAGGTGACAGGTGGTCTAGCAGGTAGGTGCCAGGAGGTCTGCTCACGTCTGGTGGTGATGTCAGGTGGATGTCAGGTGACCCTTCCTGGGGCAATCAGAGGGTTATCTGGAGGTTTGGTATATGTCCAGGTGTATGTCTAGGTATTGACGCAAAACTGGAAAGTTCAGAAGAATTTAAGTTCCCAGGCTAGTTAGAACAAGAATGGAGTCTTTCCTCATGCCTCCACCTTCATAATAGTAATCGTTTTAGTAGTTCTCTGTCTCCACTCTTTCTTCATTTCCCACTTTCGATTGGGATTTTTCTTTCAAAAAACATCATAGATCAAACAAAATGGTTTAAAGTTCTTTGTTGCCAGGGTGGCAACACCTTTCCTTGATCCCTAGCAGTGGAGACATGGATTAGAGATATGCTTGCCATCTCTGGGTCTTATAACCGCCAATATTCATGCCAATTTTAGGTTGAAGCATTAGGAAAGTACTAACTACTTTTACATGTCCATTTTAGTCAAAGGATAATTGTGCTCAATGAGGCTAATTAATCGTGCTATCGTAGTATGAACTGGTACGTGCCTTGGTTTTCTTTCAGTGCTAGCAAAAGCTACGTAAATCTTGAATTATCATAAGAAATATTCCCAATATTAATAATCACATCAGTTTGAAAGATGTTTTTGATCAAGGTTCCCCAGCAACCCCAAAAGCTGAACCAACTAGATAATAATTCTCCTAAGCTCAGGTGGAGTCCCTCAGGGATTTTATCTGTTTATGCATATGTCCCAAAAGAGAGGTCACATTTCCAGATTCATCAGGTGTATAATTACAACATTCTGTTTTTATGATGGCATAGGTGCCACCTTGAGATGCAGTGATAATATCTAATGCCATCCAATTTCGTATATGACAGCTTTTCTCATTGAAGACATTTCAGTATTTATTATAAAGTTAAGCTCTGATGACTGTCATTGAGAGCTTGTTGAGTGAACTTAGTTAAAGCTTCAATAAGAGCAATAACATCTTCAATTCCTAAGGAAGGTGCAAAAATAGCTGCTAAATGATCATACCAATGGAAAACAGCGCTAGTCTGTGGTGCTTTCATAAAAGGGAGGTTAGCAGTAGAGGAGACTGAAGGACAAAAGCATCCTTTAGTCCATGGGTATCCAATAGTACATCTCCCTATCCAACCTGTGGTAGCCAAGGGCAGATATTTGTACCACGTAGCCATTATGTTCCGTTAGAAGCTACCAATAAATTACAGTCTTCTTTACCAGTCTGTCCCAAATGAATCAGAACTGTTTAAAGTTATAACAGAATCACACTGATGATTAGGTGTTTCCCCTAACATTCTGGTACTATTAGGAAACTCTAGTCAAGAATGATTTCGTTGTTCCCAACATAAAGAAGCTGAAGAACTTAAATGTCCATATCCAGGAGTTAACCATAGAAACCCATCCCAAATTTATACATATTGTCCAATTGCTCTAGTGGTTTTGTCAGGACTCTCGCTATTTTCTGTCTTTAAGCCTGCTTGAACAGTAGCATTCTAGGAAAAGGAAAAACCATGACCAGATGTTTCCATGGTATTGTTAATACTACTGAAATAAAGGGGGTTCATTTTGCACACCTCAAAGTCAAATGATGCATGAACAGTGGTATGCCACAAAAAAAGTAAAGGTTTATTTAAGGAAATGGTGCCAAGCCTGGAGACACAGGTGAGCTAGCGCTCAAAGACCTGGCTCCCCAATGGTGTGCAGGTTAGAGATTATATAGTGCAAAAGACACCGTGGGTTACGTGGTCAGGGTTGTGTTGGTAGCTGAATGGTCAGAGGTGAAGTAAGGGTAATGAATCATTTCTTCAGATCTTGAGGGCAGTTCTGAGGTGTTTTCTGGTGTCCCTCTGTCCCATCTCATGGGAAAGTACCCCGGGGGTCATTCCACCTTAGGGCTTAGGAGCTAAAACCTAACTTAGGTCGTGATGTTATCTTTAGTCTGTCAGAGGTCTGGACCACGTGACCATCAGTCAGGTCCCGGCTACCGTCTTCTGCTGCCTTGGGGTTTGCTGACTATCTGGGGGGAAAGGCTAGAGACCTACTCTGAGGGTTACTGAGAGAGAGAGAAAGAAAGAGAGAGAATGTGATTTCTAGAGCTAGGATTTAAAACTAAATTTAATCAAAGTCTAATGATCCCTGGTTTCATTAATAGGCCACTTGTCAGATGTTTGCAACGTAATATCAGCTGAACCGAAAGTTGAACTTCACTGTGTTCTATGGTCAGTTTTTGTAAGGCTCTCCAATTGGTCCCTTGGAGAGGAGATACCCACCGAGGTAAACCTGAGGTACTGGGTATGGGTATTTGACCACAAACCCAACAATCACTTTGGTTTTGATATTGAGCAAAGGAAAAGTCCATTGAATAAAAACATTCTCACTAAAAGAGTAACAGAAAGAAATAAGCCGTTGTTTAGGTAACATTCTAAGCTTGGCTTCTGCCTACAGGGTGGTCTTAAGATCTTTGTTCGAGGTGATCAGCCACTTGGGGTGAGGAGCCCTTTTTAAATGAGAAATGTGAATCCGCGAGTCAACACCTTTTAACTCAGCAGTACAAGCATTTGTTAACAAAACCTGATGTGGCCCTTTCCATCTGGGCTGCAGAGAATCTTTGATGAGGTGCCTTTTCCATAGTCTGGTTTGGAGCGTATATTGTTTTAATTCATCAATCTAATTTTATTATTATTGAAGGATTCCTCTGTAAGCTTAGCATTGTGTTTCAATGCTTTTACAAGAGTTTTACAATATTACATTATATCTCCTTTTACTTAATTATTTCAGATGGAGACAATTATGTTGTCCAAAAGAAGTAGATCATAAATTCATTAGTACAATCACTAGAGCCTTTAGCCAGGATATATTAAGACTCTCAGGAAATTGTGCCGGTTGAGTTTTTATTCTACCAGGCCAGCAGACTGAGGGTAAGAGGCACAATGCAAATGCTGTAATAGCGGCCAGATTTCACAAACATGTTTTAGTGTTTGTCCTGTAAGATGAGTTCCCCGTCACTATGTAGTTCTGGGGGAAACCCCAAGTAGGAATTTTATTTTTTTTCTAAAACTATTTTTGCTGCTTGAGCTGTTGCTTTTCTACCGTGTTTCCCCGAAAATAAGACCTACCCCAAATAGCCCCAGTTAAAATCATCAGCCAGATGGATGCATTTAGTACATTATGACGATGTTCCAGAAGATGACATGACTGTATTTGAATAAATGTAGATTGTTGTACATGAAAAAATAGGACATTCTCTGAAAATACGCCCCAATGCATCTTTTGGTGCAAAAATTAATATAAGACCCGGTCTTATTTTGGGGGAAACACAGTACGTGGGAAAGCTTCACCCCAATGAGAAAACATGAAAATCATTACTAATACATTTCTGTATCCAGAAACTTGAGGTAATTGAATAAAATCAAGTTGCCATACTTGATTTTATTCAAGGCCCAGAAGGTAAGGGAAAATGTTCCACTGAACTATGTAAAGGTTTTCCGGGATTATGTTTGTGACAAATAAGACATGGTGATATCTGTTTGAGGCAGTTTTTGAAGAGGGGTTCCCAAAATACTGATGGTCCCATCTGAGTAATTTATTAGTGTTCCAATGAGTTAATTCATGGTAAAAGCAGTTTCTCATCTTGTATAAGGAGTTTGTTTTCTGGTCCGTACCAGAGATCCAGTTGTTTATGGTATTTACAGCCAGCTTCCAGCCATTTTTTCCTTTTCTGGTAAGGCAGCTTGTTGTTGTTTTCTTGTATGAATTGGTCTAAGTTCAGTTTTGGAGAAGCTGAGGCTATTTATTATCTGTGGCTTCGACATTTGCATGACAGCAGCTTTTGCAGCTTGATCTACCATTGCATTTCCTTTTGCTATCTTTGGGCTTTCTGTATCTCCTCGGAACACAGCAGTCCAGGTATACTGTTGTTGATTCCAAGCGAAAGCAAACGAAAAGGCCTATTAAGGTGCACTGGTGTACTAAAGAAAGCACTGCATAGGTCAGTAATGGACACACGGGAGCTATTTGTGGGGACATTGGAGAGCAGAATGTGAGCATTGGGTACCACTGGATGCTGAGGAATCACTATATTATTTATTGCTTTTAGATTTTGCACAAATCTCCATCCTCTCTCGGGTGGTTTTCTCATAGGAAGGGTGGGAGTATTGCATGGGCTAGTTAACTGGTTAGAAAGGTATTTATCAGTTATGGATCTGATGCCTCACAAGTCCTCAACACTTAAAGGATATTGTCTTATACTGGGAAGAGGCTTCAAAGGGTCTATCTAAATTTTAATAGAAGGAGCAGAATAAATTTGTCCTATATGAGTAGAGTTGGATGCACAAAGAGAGCCCAACAGAGTATTTAAGAGGAGAGGTCCAATGTTTGTTGCTGGCATCACAGGATTTAAAATAGGTGTTTGTAAAGAAAGTGCCCCAGAAGCTGAGGTGTCAGTCAAATCTAGAAACATTTCTCCTTTCAGAGAAAAAGAAATACATGAGCTTGATAAAGCTCAAGGAAATCTCTTCCTAACAAGTGAATTGGTGCTGAAGGCACAAGAGAAACTGATGTCCCTGAAGAGGGCCCAGCTGGAAAGGTACAGGTAGGACTTTGACACAGTCATAGGGTATTGGAGACACCCACATTTGTGTAGTTTCAGCACTCCAAGGCGGGGAGACAGGAAGGTTGGTGGTGTTTAGCACAGAATAAGTTGCTCCAGCGTCGACTAGAGCAGCAGCAGAAATATGATGGAGATTTCAGTTTCTCCTAACGAATTAGTAGTTAGCAAAGAGGATATCCCCCTCTTGTCCTCAGAGCAGCCCTATCCCATTTTAGGTGCTGTTGGGATTACAGTAACAGATTGGGTTTTTTCCCCCAGTAGCCGTTTGAGCTTATGGCAATCTTTTTTCCAGTGGCCAGGATTTTTTGCCACAATTGCAAATTCCAGTTTTGCAGTTGTTGTTAGAGAACTCCTTCTGATTTTTCAATTCCAATGGATGTTTTCATTGTAATTATAAACTCATGACTGGGGCTGCTTTAATTTGATAATTCAGAGCCTGATTAATTTTCCTTTTGTTATTTTTCTCTATTGTTTTGGATAACTGACTGCCCAGATTAACTAAATCATGAGGATCTATAGTGGCCCAATTAAGTTTCTTTTCTTTTACCAGAGTACTAAGGTCATGATCTAATCCATTTTAAAAATGTAGTATTAAGAAGCGGTTTCCTCTCTCTTGACATTCTCAACACCTGAAAACTGTAAGAATGTCTTTTCTAAATGCCCATAATAATAAAAAACAGTTTGATCTAGTCTTTGGACACATTGCTGAATTTTCCTCCAATCATTATTCTTTGGAAGGACTTGAAGTATTTTATCATACAGCTCGTCAGCCAAATTTTGAGCTGTCATTTTTTCTGCTGCACACTGCTTAGAAAAATCTGCTAAAGGTCCTTTCTGGTTGGCTACTCCATCCATTTCTTTGTGTTCCCTTCCCCTACCAACATGGATTAACTGATAAAACTCTGAATAACTATGATTGTAGATTTGCAGTTAACCAGAATTTGTTTGCAAACCCAAGAGGATCCCCAGCAGGGTTTGGACCCTCTTTAGCAAGGGCTCATAGCTCTGCTTTTGCCCAGAGGGTGTAAGTTGTAGAGCTGTCTCCAAGAGAGTTTGCTTTAAATGACAGCAGGTGGTTCTATTTTTATCTCATTGTGAAAGAGAAGTTCAGTAAAGTCAGGATATAGAGAAGTATTAATGGAAAGCGAAAGTGAAGGTGCAGGAGAAGGGAGGGTCGGCCGAGAACTTTCCAGGAGAGCTCTCAAGTTTCATTATTCTTTTATTTAATTCTTCATTGGCTTTAGCCAGTTTTGAATTGGTCTCCTGAAGACATGCTATCTTTGAATCTGTTACTTTTGGAGGCTTCCCAGTCTCGTTGTTTCACATTCCTAAGGCTTTCCAATTTTACACGCAAATACACTAATTTTGAAATTCCAAAGGGTCCCCACAGTGGTCACTGTAATTCTAGATTATCTTTTGTGTCAGAAGTCAATCGAAATAAAAACTTGACACAGGACAGACTGTAATGTTTATAAATAAATCCTGCTGATGTTGTAAGAGGGGGGATGCCAATTCTATAGCAGATATAAACAGAAGATGCACCATTACTAAAAAAAAAAAAAAAGTATCAGAGAACCCAAAATGAAAAGATATGAACTCCAACCAAAGGAGGGAAGTTTGGAACCGGGAGAACTCACCACTGGAACACTAGAGCCATCAAAGAGATGACAGAGCACAAAGGGTTCACGCAGTTACTTTGCTCGATTCCAATGGTGGTGCCAGAATTAAAGTAGCTAATTCTTCGTATCCCACAATGCTGACACTACATATTTCGAACCAACTCCAAAAGAGTCTGGAGGCTTTGCTAGAAATAAATGATAAAGGTTTATTCAAGGGTGAAAAACCCAGAAGTGTTTCAAAAAAGAAAGGAAAGTTAAAAGTTCTTAGAGTAAAAAGTACATTCTTGAGAATTCTCAGTCCTGCATTCTTAGCTCTAGGATTGGTCCAGGACAGTTATCGGTCAGCTGTCAGGTAGTCAGGAAGACAGATGCGAGGTGGTCGGGAAGATGGGGACCGGGAGGTCTGGTCATGTCCACTGGTGATGTCAGGTAGTCTGGATACATGAGTCCTTCAAGGGGTATTCAGAGGGTTATGTGGAGCTTTTCTGCATGCCCAGATGTATATCCAAGCATTGACACAAAACTGGAAAGTTCAAAACAATATAAGTCCTCAGGCTAGTTAGAACAAGAAGGTGGGCTTTCCTCATGTCTCAGCCTTCATAATGTTAATAATTTTAGCAGCTTGGTTAAAGTCAACCTATTTTATGTATTTCTTATCTTCCTTCTTTCCTCAATCTGTACCTCACTGGTTTCTCTACGAAACTCTGCCTCCACTTTGTTTCTCTTGAACTTAAAAACAAAGCAAAACAAAACTATCCTTCATCTGGGTATGTTATGATTTTTCTGAAGCCTATTCTAGGATTTTTATTTAGCTGGGCTATCAGTATTGGCCTGATTTCATTTTCTGCACATAGTTTCATCATCCCAATTTTTAATATGTTGATGAATTTTTGTGTGTGCTCTTACCCACTCTATTACTTGGTAAAAATTCCCTCTCTCTGAATGGTCACCTTCTAAAATAGATGACACTGTCTTGGATATTCCCAGCAAAAATTCTGACACATTCACAAATATTTCTTGAATACACCTGCACATTTCCTCCTATGCATATGTCTAGTGTTGCAGGGCTGGGAGTGAGTAACGATGCTAAAGCTCTAGAAATAGTCTTAGTCCATGTATGTCAGAACCCATTTGCGGATAAGCCTGTCTTCTTATGAATTATCTGCCCCAATCTAATTAGCTTTGAAATAGGGCTTTGCAAGGACCAAAGTGTATGACTTCCAACAGAACGAAGGCAAGCAAACGTAAAACCCATTGGTCTTTGGTACTCTTGGAAGGTTGCCAATCTGCTTCCCACTTAGGCAGGGGTTTTCCAATCCAGTTAATGTATAAATAAATTATCATCAATGTCCAGGGTGGTTTGGAATGGGCACAAGTTATTCCTGAAAAACAAATTATTCCTGGTGCCATTTACAGTAGGCCTTATCTTCTGAAACAAATCAGGAATCACAGAAGTCTCATACATCTTGAGCATAAATCTCAAGAATATCTTTTGGATTCATAGGCAGAAAGGTCTTGCTTCACTATATAAACACTTGAGTCAGTATCTATTGTTTCTCTCAATAAATTTTCAAATGCCTTCCTTTTCCATCTCTTTTTTCTACCCATCCTCTAATGGCCTTTCCTCTTTCCTTTGTAGTGAAAACTTGTCATTAACATGGTGAAAATCATGACACACGTGTAAGCTGTATATAAAAAGAGAAGAGGTGCTCAGACAAAAGGATTGTTTCCTTGGCTAGGAGAACAGGCTGCAAGACACGAATAGATTTACTTACGAAGAGCTGGGCTATTTTGATGTCAATTGGAACTTATTACTATTGCAACACTTGCTTCTTTCTCAGAAATGAGCCAGTGGAGATGTGACACTCATTTTAGCTCAGCAATTCTTACTATGTCTGTTTCTGAAAAGAAAAAGGTACCCGCAGCTATCATTCCCACTCCGTCTCCCGAAGGGATCTGTGCTAGAGGTTAGGACATTAGATCAGTCATCATACTCTCCGTATGGTCACAGAGTCTGTGTTCATCTCTAACATGATGAAATTTTCAGTGAACTTCAGTTTAGAAAAATGAATAAGGAGAACAATAGCTAACATACATTGAGAATTTTCTGTGTGTCAGACATTGCCCTGAATCTTTAGGGAATTATATTATTTAATTCTTACCACAAGTCTAAGACATGAGTACTATGAGTATCTCCAATTTAAAGAGGAAGAAAAATGCAACAACATGGATGGATCTAGAGGATATTATGCTAAGTAAAATAAGTCAGACAGAAGGACAAATACCATATGATCTGATTTACCATGTAGAGTCTAAAGAATAAAATCAATGAACAAACAAAACAGAATTGGACTCATAGATACAGAGAACAAACTGATGGTTACTAGATAGGAGGGGGTTGAGGGGCTGAGTCAGAAAGGTGAAGGGATCAAGAAGTACTTACAAAAGAGTCATGGGGATGTAAAGTGCATGAATATTGTCAATAATGTTGTAAAAACTATGTATGGTGTCAGATGGGTACTAGACTTATCAGGAGGATCACTTCATATATCATATAAATGTCTAACCACTATGCTGTACACCTGAAACTAATATAAAATAATACTGAGTGTCAACTATAATTTTTAAAAAATGTCACAGGGATATAAAGTACAGCATAGGGAATATAGTCAATAATATTGTAATAACTATGTACAGTGTCAGATGGGTAATAGAGTTATTAGGGTTATCACTTCATGAGGTATATAAATGTTTAGTCACTGTGTTGCTTTGTACACATGAAACTAATAAAAATAACTAATTAAATAAAGAAAAAATACAGAGAGACTAAGTAACTTGTCCAAGGACACACAGCCACGGCGTCGCAGAACCCAGAGCTAACTAGGCAGCTCTTGCTCATAATGCCTTTGCCTGGTAGGACAAAATGCTGATGCTTGTATGTAAACAGACAGAGTAGGTCTCACAGCTCCTGGTCAGTAAGGAAGCTTTTATGTAGTTGTGTTAGTGTGTTTTCTTCAAATGCAAAGCTGGAGCTTACCTCGTGGGAGAAGATTAGATTTTCCTCCCAGAGATTTGGTGGTTTTTCAGGCTTGCCCTTGGACCTTCATCCTATGAACATTCTGATGGCATTGTTCATTATCATCCTACTGCAGTAATTCATGAATATGATAAAATAGAACTGCCTCTTCCGTACATAAGGGAAGCTGGGCCTCCAGTGAATAAATAGACCTTTCATTGAATCTGGATAAGTTCAGCATACAGATGTTCTGCAGTATTTATTAGGAAAGCACGATACCCACCATGGCTGAGTTTGGGGCGGTTCCTTTTTCAGTTTTTCCTAAGATAGCTGCATTTCTATGTAATACAGCTTTGCTAACTTTTAGGTTAAAAAAAAAATCAACTTATTGAATTTTGTATTGCATGCTCTTATAGGTGGCATACCATATTTAAACAGGTTCAAATTTTGAGGGTGATTTTTCAAATTAATGTCAATAAATCCTCTGGAAATTTTGAAAATAAAAGTTTAAGTTGAGAAATAGACAAATATTTATGCACTAAGAGTTATTTTTAAATTATTCTTAATATGTTTTAAATATGTTCATTCTTGCCAAGAAAATGTGAACAAAACCCAATTATGAAAAAACATTTCCAAGTTTATATTAAGTTTATCCCAAGAGTGACACAGGAAAATCCCTCTTAAGACAAATGACATTGCAAAACAGGCATAGAAACTTTTTTCTTTTCAACTAAAAAAATGCATCCTGTTTCTAAGCATTTTTCATTATATTTGATAGTTTATTAAACCTTTTTCCCCCATGTGGATTTTATTGAACTATTTTATCCTGTAATAGTCGTGGACCTACCGTTCCTATTTTCTTCTCCTGTCTCACCCTTCTTTCTCCTTCCTTTCCTCTTATTTTCCTTCCTTCTTCATTTCCTCTCTCCCTTTCTTCTTCTTTCTTCCCTTCCTTATTTGTTTCCTCCCTCCTTCCTCCACCCCTCACTCCCTTTCTTTATCCCAACATTTACTAAGGGCCCAGCCCTATGTTACTTTATTTAACATTCATAATACACCATGAGACAGGTGCCCTTATTTGTCCTGTCCATACAGTAGATGACGAAATCAATGCTCTGAGAAGGTTAAATGACTTTTGCAAGGTCGCAAAATCTGTAAGAGTGGAGTCAGAATTCGGTCCTAGATCTGTAATAGCCCAGAGCCCTCATTTTATTGCTTTCCATACAATGAGTATTTCTTTCATAATTGGGAAGGTATTTTAATTAAAATTTAATGACAGGAAAATAGCTATGATCCTCTAAAAGAAGGAATTACTCAAGAGCCAATCTAATCTAAGACCACTGGCCACAGGGAAGTTACAGAGCAGCAGACTGACACAGATTGATAATAACAAATAGTTAACACCTACTGAGAATCTAAAAGGTAGGTTCTATCATCTTTATAAGCATTAATCCATCCAGTGCTCATTGCAGACCCATGCTATAGATACTATGTAATTGTCCCCATTTCAAAGACTACGAAACTAAGGCACAGGGAAATAAAGTAACCTGTGGAAGTTCCCTCCAGAGCATGTACTTCCTAACAAGGATGCCAGTCTGCTTCTTGACACACACACACACACACACACACACACACACACACACACGTGCGCGCTTCCTTTTCTTGGGAAATGCTGAGCCAGTTAACTTCACAACCCACCATTCTCTTGGAATTCAGATCCATAACAAAGAGAAGACCATAGCATATGCTTTCCCCATGGAGGAAATCAATTACTTTCAAGCCACACATTCTTTGTACAAGTGACATGTCTGAAAAAAGCTGTTTGTGATTAAGGAGTTAAAGGGAGAAGATGGGGGGAGGATTGAGAGAGTAAAGGGGTCAAATATATGGTAACTGAGGAAGACTAGACTTTGGGTCGTGAGCACACAGTGCAATATAGGGATGATATATTATAGAATTGTACATTTGAAACTTATATGATGCTATTAACCAATGTCACCCCAATAAATTTAATTAAAAAAAAAGATATACACACAAAAAATTTTTCTTTAACTAAAGGGAAAAGAATTCCACAAATAACAGAAGAGAGAAATGAAGGGCCAATTGAATTCATCCATAGTAAATGTTAGAAATTTATAGGTCAATGTGACCCTTTCCCATGAAATGCTAAATTCTTCTTGGAAATTGTCTTATGAAAAGGTCTACTTTGTTTAGTGTTTTAGAAGTACAATTTGTTTTTACCTAAAAGTTCAAGAATACTTTAACCAATGTACTTCAAAAGTACATTGAACATTCAAAAGGCTGTTTTGGTGAGCGCTTGCTCAAATGGGGATTTTTTTAAACTAAAAAAAGAACATTTTATTGTAATAATTTATGATCAGAATGTTACTGGAGAGAGTGACAGGTGCTAAAATCTTCAAGTAAGGAGGGAGGGGGTCTTTATTGAGGAAGGAGGACAGGAGTCTGGAACAAGCAGTGAGGAGCAAGGAGAACACCCATCTGACCTCCAGACCGAGTGGTGCAAGGATGAGGGAGAGAAAGCACTTGACTTTGTTCACTGCCAAACCTCAGCACCTACAATGGTGCCTCACACATGGTAGGATCTTAGTGTTTGTTGAAATGGATGAATGATAAGGAATTTTAATTTTGGCAAGAAGGACCACTGGAGGCTGGTTTGGGAAGCTAACTCGGGTCTTGTGAAAGGTGGGCAGGATGGAGGGAGAGACCAAAGGCAGAGAGAGCGGTTAATAGGCCATTGAATGGTGCAGATAAGAAAGGAGGAAGGACTGGCCTGTACAAAAGCAGTGGGGACAATAAGAGTGGCCTCGGTGACTTGACCACAGTGAAGAATAGGGTGGAGGTGACCAGGGGATTGTGGGACCCTTAAGCCAGGAGATACAGGGAAGATGAGTTGGGGGAGGCTAGTAAGGAGTTTGGTTGGAATATGTGGGTTTGATGGGCATTCAAGGGAAGATGCTGAGCTCCAGGTAGGACTCCAGGGTGCACTCAATATAGTACTTTTATCTGGGGAAGGGTTGGGGTAATGGCAATGGGGGGGTAAGAAGATTGTGGATGGGCCCTGGGGGACAGCAGTCTTGGGGGAAGCTGAGGAAGAGACCTCGAAGGGGAGGAGCTGGATAGGGCGTGACTGGTGAGAAGGGCTCTCTAGGTAAAGAGCAAAGAGAGAGCAGAGGGGTTAGAGAGCTGGTGGATTCAGGGCAGGCTGAGTGATCCCAGCACAGAGGAAAGCGGTAGGTAGAGCTAAGGCTAGAAGAGGGGACCAGGGAAAACAAAAACTTTTTCTCCTACCTTCTAAGTTCTTCTAGCTGGGCTAATCGTCAAATTAACAGACAGATTAACAGGAGAAAATCAAATTTTTAACATACGCATGGGGAATTCACATAAACATGAAAACTCCAAAGCCAGGGAGGCAACATTAGGTATATATGACATTTTTGGACAAAGGAGAAAGGGGGATGGGATGGGATGGAGTATTAGATTTCAGAAATGAGAGTGGGAGACTTGCATAGTTGGGGAACAGCACAACATACATGGCAGGAAAATTCTTGCTAGGCACCTCAGAAACAATGGGACACAATGGGTATCTGCCTGAAGCCCTCTTATTTACTATACTTAATTCAGAGTAGGCTAAGGCGAGCATCCATCCTAAGATTTCCTTCCTGAAGCAGGTTTTTCTGTCTGAATCTCTTGGGCAGGAAAGTGGAGGAGGGTCAATGGTTCTTTCTGAGTCTTGTTTGTTAATAAACAGCTTAAAACCAATAACCCAAAAGGCAACGTCAGGGTGGCAAAATTTTGGTTCCCGTAAGGATACTGATTCTGCTCATTTTACCTGTGCTGGGATAAGATGGCACCCCACTCTTGTAGGAACCAGGCCCTCTCAATACAACGTCTGGAAGGGGCCCTCTTCAGAAAGTAGCCGCAACTTACAGCACACGTGTGTCAGCATGGAGTCTTCTTTTCCCCTCTCTGATATTTAGGTCCACAGCAGCCTCTTCTGTCTGCAAAACACTGCAGAATATTGAGAACAAGCTGGTGGCTTTAATAGAACTTAAAGCAAAACCCTGGGACAAAAAACGGAGAGAAAACTGTTTCTAGGATACTGTGATAGAGCTAAGTGGACATATAACCACGCCGACCGCACAGCCATCCGGGGTACCTGGGCCGCCTGTACTGATGATAACCACTGTTTTTGCACTTGTCTGGCCTTATTGTCAAGACTGTTGGAGGTGGGCCATAGACATGCCTCTGGCCTTAAAACCAAATTCATCAGGGCTTCTTCTCACCATCCCATGTAATTGTTGTCATTTATTGTTTTCTTTAGAAATAATAAAAAAACCGAAGTAAGCAAGCTTACAGCAAATAAATTAGCCCTGAGCTGGGAGTGCACAGACCTGGGTCTGATTCCTGACTTTGAACCATTCCTGCTGGGTAGTTCTGCGTAAGTCCTGACCCCCATCTAGGACTCACTTGCTTCCCTACTAACAGCTAACATCAAGCCCTCACCTTGTGGCTGGCCTTGAGTTTACTGCTTTGCATCTCATTATGCTCACAACAATCATATATAGTAGATGTGCTCGTGAGCTGCCTTTTACAGGTGAGAATTCGGAGAGAGAGAAAGGCTGAGCAACTTTCCCAAGTTCACACAGCGAATAAGTGACAGAGCAGGGTTCGAAACCCACGCCTTTGGCTCCAGAAACCCTGTTTTTCAGATACTTGGCTACACTGTAAAATGAGGAAAGTGGCTTAGGTGACAGGTAATTTTCCTCCTAGCTCTAATTCTCGTCTCTGACACTTTGATATGCCTTCACCCATCCCAAGCCACTAAAGGAAATGCCTGCTATAAAACAGGAGCAGCAGCAGCAACCGTCTCTGCAAACACAGTTCTCTCAGTGCTTGCCTATCTTATCTCAGCCAGTCTATAAATTACTTAGCAGTCGGTCACTTGGGCTCCTCAATGCCTGGGTCCTTTAACAGCAGTCACAAACTGTTTCTGAGACCTGTCAGCTTTACTCCTTTATGCTCTCTCTCTGGCTTCTTAAGGTAATTGTGTTTGCAGTGCCTGCTTGTAAAATTAACTGGGCAGTGGTCTAAAAAGAAGAGGAAAGAAAACAGGAGAGGAGGGAGGGAGGGAGGGAGGGAGGGAGGGAGGGAGGAAGGAAGGAAGGAAGGAAGGAAGGAAAAGAAGAAGGGAGAGGGAGGGAGCGAGAGAGGGAGAAGGAAAGAGAACTGGAGAGAAGGCAAAGGTATTTACTTGAGGAGTTGGAGAATCCTCACAGATGATGTGGGTATGGATGCTTTAGTCAACTTTATCATAAGCTATTGTGGTTTTTAAAGGATTTTACATTGGCCACAGTCCCATTCCAAGAGGCTTTCAATATGCCATAGAAGAAGCTATTAACATTCTCCATATTTAAATGATCTTAACACTTTATAATCTTAGTGGTTACTTAGGTAAATAACTTACTCCCTGAATATAAACTTAAAAATGCCTTCACAGTATTTCCCCATTATATTCAGTGAACTTACATTAACATAGGATATGTGATTTATTATATTCTATATCATAGAAGGAAAAAGCCTATTTTCTCACTGGCTAGTTCTCAATAGTAAAATATTTGATGAGTAAATCAGAGACCACTGCAAGGACTACCTCTGTGAGAATCAGCATTATTTCAATTTAAAATGTCAAGATTTTCTCTCCCCGCTCCCCATAATTACTGAAAATCCTTATAGTTCTTTCCATAAATTAAAACCCTGTTCTTAAACGTTCTGAGGGAAACACTTGGGAATTACTGGAAAAATGTTACAGTCCCATTTTTTAAAAACTGAAAAATAATTCTTATCTTACCTAAAATTGAAATGGAATTAAGCACCACTGGAAGGACACAGTTTTGCCTTTAGAACACAGATCATTATTGAGAAGCAGATTCCCTGGGTTTCCTCAGAAAAAACTGTCGTTGGCCTTGGAGGCACAGTTTCCCAGCGTCCAATCTGTGATCACGCTGTGTACATTCCAAGTATATTTGGCATATTTTATGTTTTCAATGCTGCACTTAAAAAGTACCTTGTTTTATGTTGTGTCTTGTTAGGGCTTGAACTCTAAGTGTTTACTAGATTTTTTAAATGCTTCAGTTGTTAAATGAGATAAAATTCTCAGCCAAGAAACAAAGAACTTGGGCCTCATAGGGTTTTGTTGTTGTCAATTACCTAAGAAATACTCGAGTACATTCCTGTCAGTAGGGTATGAGCTTTGAGGCTTCTGGGACTGAGAGGTGTGAGTACCACCATAGTCCCACATAGCCATCGGTGCCTTCTTGCTTCCCACCTCAGGGGGACTCTGTCCTTTGCTCTCTCTCCCTTCCCCACCTTTCTTTTCCGCTTCACAAATAGCCTTTTCCCTCCATCCTTTCCAACACAGGGCTTCCCAAGTTGCTGCTTGTCGTTGAAGATTTTAGTGTGGAATAATGTATGACTTTCTCTTTATCATGGTACCATTTCAGTGTATATTGCAATGGGCACTCTGGATGATACCATGTCACTTTGTCAAGGTAGAAAATGTACAATCCAGCTATAAAGTGGGACAAAATGAAAACAATTGATGGGCAAACGTTGCTTGGGTTTTGGAATGTTTCATTGGAGTGTTTTAAAGGTCTCTTGCAGCAAGAGTCTCAGACAGCTGGGGTGATTGTAATCAGCGCCCTATTTCCTTATGTTAGAGGGCTTGGCATAGGAGAGGATGCCAAGTGTGAGGCAAGGGCTCGCCAAGTGTGAGGATGCAGGGAAAGGAAATAAATGTGGAACAGGCAGGAAAGGAACATACTTGGGCACAGGAAGCCAGAGACCCTGGAGAGGAAATGAAGGAAATGCAGGCACCACAAACTAGGCCAAGACCAGGAGTAAACACCGTGCAAGAGCCCAGGGTTCTCATATGACACTCTGCATCCGCTTGCACGCTCCTTCCCCAGCCTAAGGATTATGGTGCCCCCCCCCCCCCTCAAGTGGTTCCCAAACCAGACTGTGTAACAACATCAGATGGAAAGCTTAAACAAATACAGATTCCTGGACCCCAGATTTCCTAGGGAAACAAACCCAGAATCTCCCCGTCACCCCCACCCCACAGTTTTCCAGCTATTCTCAGTGTGAGCCAGCTTGGGAAACACTGATTTGCAAAGAGCTGACTACCAGTCAGCAACCAGGTCTGACCTTAGAGAAGAGATGATTGTGAGAAGGCTGTTTTTCATTTGATAAATCACAGCTATAAGTCAATGTACATAGTGCATAGACTGACACATGTCAGTCCTGTATGTCATGGATTCAGAAAGACGATGGTTAAATCAGCCTGTGGATGGACAATCCCTTCTATGAAAAAGCCACATTATCTATAGGTGGCCTTTTTGCTCTAAAGTAAGAATCAGAGACCAGTAGAGAAATGTCTTAAGTGAGAAATCCATAAACATACAAAACATCCAGATGAATGAGGGTAAAACCACTATTTGAACTAGAAAGCAAGCACATCTGTGTGGATCCCAGGAGTTACTTGGTTGACTGCCCCCAGTTCTGCAGTCTGTAGGAATAAGCCTTCCCTTTTATATTTAAACTGAAGAATAAACGTTCCCTTTAATATTTAAATTAAAATTACTTGGACCCCAATGGACAAAATGTTGGAGGTTGTCCAGTGCCCACCCCATTATTTGTATGGATTTTTAACTCAAGTGGGATGTGGTTAGCCTTTCTGATCACTTCTTGCATCAATTTCCTCTTTTGACTGAATGTTTAATCTCACATCCATCTTGCCCGACATCCACCCTGCACCAAGCCACATACACGCCCCTTGCCATTGCTTTTCCAAACAAATGCTTTTTTTTTCAGAGGTCTAGGGGTTACCAGAAGTGCTTATGTCACAACATAGCACAGCACGGAAGTATCTATTAAATATTCCCTTTCTTTTGTACCTCTCTGTGACCAGGGAGAATCTCATTCACTGCCTCCTCCCTACCCCCCCGATCTTTCATCTGACACTCTAGATTTTATAAACTTCTGAATTCCAAAAGTGAATCGCCCTTGAAAAGTGTATACACATTTTTTCTCAAGAGATATCACCAAACTATCTTCCAAATTTACCAAGTTATTAATATCAATTTACATCCCCACCAATAGAGTCCAATCACTTAATTTTCATCATTTCCTCACCAATGATAGATATTTGTATTTTATGTGTTTACTGATATTATAGGCAAAATATATATTCCCAATATTTTCACTTGCATCTGTTTAATTATGAAGAGTTTGAGCATCTTTTCATAAATTCAATGGTCAGTGGTACTTATTTATCTATAAACTACTGGTTTCTTTTTTCTATAAGTTAGTTGGTAATTTTCTTCATGACTTGTAAAAACTCCTTTGCACATTATAGATAGTAATCTATTGTTTTATATGTTGCAAATATTTCCCCCAGTTTGTTTCTTCTCAACTTTTCAGTGGTGCATCTTTTCCCGTGGGGATGCCCTTGTGATTGGGGTTGTTTCTAACTTTCCAGTGACCTACCTGGTGCTTGGTGGGAAAGCCCCACAGATCTAGAGCTATTGGTTTATGTGGGCCAGCCTTTTTGGTGTTTTGTTTGCTTTCCTCTCATTCTTTTTTTCCCCTAGCAAACCTTTATTTTCGGTGGGACCCATTTAGAACTTGAGATGCTTTTTGTTCTTCCTTCTTGCTAAAAGGAGAAAATGGAAAATTCTCTTTTATAATGAGCCAGTCTTGGCCCTTCCTTTGGGTTTTCACATCAGCTCTCTGAGCCTCTTAAAGATTTTTTTTTCTTTTTAGCCTCTACTCTTCACAGTGTGAGGGCATATGGCTATTGCTAAAACATTATTTGCTGGATTTTGTTCATCTTGTTCAGTTTGAGGAAAAGGGAAAAGAGCTTTATCAACCTGTGCCTAGGCTGATTCCCTTCTCAGAAACATAAACTTTACTTTTGGTGGTTTTCTGGTAAGTACATTCTATTCCTTGGGTCCCCTGGAAGCCACTTTTGCTCAGGGCAGTTTAAAGTGGACTAGCAGCATGGCAGAGATGTGAGCAAAAATGTACACTTAGGCCATTGTGAAAGAAATCCTCATCACCTCTTCTGCCAAAAATTTCCATAGGTTTTGTGTCCTAAATAGGGCCTTTCGGAGCACTTAATATTTACACATCCCAGGTGTGTTTTTTCTACAGAACTAGTAGCTCTTGATTTTCTACAAATGTGCTTTTAAAGTGCATCTTGGAGAGTAAAAGTGCTTCTTTCATAAAATGTTCTCATTTCTAATAACCATGATTGTGTTAAGAGACATAGATGTGATGAACCCATAAGCATGCACTAGGTAATAATACCAGCCTTTCCATCTCCAGGGTTTCTCTTTCACGTTCTTAGGAATCACGTGGGGGAAAAACAAACAAACAAAAAACAAAACAAAGAATCACCTGGGAGATGTTGCAATCCAGTTTCCCTGCCCCCAGATCTTGACTTAGTAGGCAAAGGTGGAGCTCAGGAATCTACAGAGGTAGTTCTGATATCTATGGGCTTTAGTAGTGGCTTTGAGTCCAGAGCAAGATAGCTCAACCTCAGCACTGTTGACATTTGGGACATGATAATCCTTTATTGTTGGGGGGCTGGGGGGTTTGACCTGTATACTTTAGGATATTTCGCAACAACATCTCTGGTCTTTCTCTGTCCACTAGACTCCAGTAGCACCGCCCCCCCCCCCATTATGACAATTAAAAATGTCTTCAGACATTGCCAAAATGTCCCTTGCAGGGGTCAAATCACCCTCGATTGAGAACTGTCAACCTAGGGGAAAATAAATGAGAAGATGTGAATTAAAAAGAGTTTTTATTTTCACATGCAGACGTTCATACCCTGGCATTGATTTCACTGAACAAATTAGAACAAATATTTCTGAGCACCTGGTATGCACCAAGACTTTTATATAGAAATGTTTAATTTAATCATGGCTACCTCTTCAATATCTTATAAGACGGAAGAAAAGGAAAGGCTCTTGTAAATTAGGATTTGTTGAACATGCACGTTTCCCCCCCAAATTAATAGTCCCAATAGTTTTCTACAGGATACACCAGAATGTCAAAATTAATATTAACAAAATTAATATTAATTCATATTAAAATACAATATTAACACTGACATTGCTTTAGGAAAGAAGTAATTCAGAATAAAGCCAGTGTGAATTGCTGTACTCTTTCTAATAATGGAACAAATGTGATTTGTAAACTTTGCACTTATTTTAGGGACATACAAAGAAAGAGTAATGGTGTGCCTGCCATACTGGTAGTAATGTTTACAAAATCTCACCTCTGCTGTAATTTTAGAATCTTCCCTTGGCGAGTCTATGGTCCGTATAAATAAATAACTGTACCCAAACACGCTCATTTCAATGTGAGTTTTCACATGATAGTAAACTGTTACAAATAGATCACAATGTAGGGCACCCAAATATTTAACTCCTTTCAAGTCAGGGACATGAGGAGTGGAAGGAAGGAAGAAGGAAGGAAAGAAGGGAGGGAGGAAGGAAGAAAGGGAGGGAGGAAGGAAGGAAAAAAGGAAGGGAGGAGAAAGAAAGAAAAAGAAATTGATTGATGTAATCTCTGGCCATTGGTCAGTAAATTCTATTGAAATTCAAGAATGTCAGAGACAAACCAATAATAAAGTTGGTTTGCATTCCTAAATGCAAAGAAAAAGAAGCCTGTTTACATGAGAAACCCTGAGGACAGCTCACCTCTCTGTTGGAGACTTGATTCCCTCCCTGAGTAAAGGTGTGTGAGTCAAGTTCAAAACGGGAAAGAAGGCTTTTCTTGGGAGGGTGCTATTTTGAGGTGTCATTAGGGTGGACAGGCTTTCTGGGCATTTCCTCCTGATCTCATTTCTTTGTATTGGAAATGAAGGACCTTTGTAGGCTAGGTAAGAACTAGACCCAGGCAGTTGTCTTTCCCAGCTGTGATTGGCATGCAGAATTGACTCTTAGAAGAGGACCCCAGGACTTTGGCCAGCAGTTCCAACCTACTAGGATGGAGACTCAAGGAGAGTAAGGGGCTCTTGCAAAGCTGGAGAGAGAAAATCACCGAGAAAATGAAAACCCTGATCATGCCTAGTGGAAAGTTGAATTCAAGAAATCTGACTTTATATTATTTTCCTCTGCAGAGAAGGTGCAGAGTAAGAGAAGTGCTTGCTTTTTTCAACGCTGTTTTCTGTGTGGGTTGTTTCTGCATGTGCCCTCTCCGAATTTCTAGACAGTCCATTTTCAAAGGGTCATTAACATTATTTAAATATTCATGGTGGGGGAGGGGATTACAGACTGAAATTTCAGACAGCTAGAGAGTGAGGGATGGCTGGCCACCCGCCTAATCGAACCCCACGTAGTGTATCAGCTGCCTCTTTCCCCACCGCTGGCTTTGTTATAACGAACGGGCTTTGACACAAGGCCACAGACTGCCACCACGGGAAGGGCAGCATGAAGGCCCTGGAGAGCCAGTGAGCCAGAAGCATCTCTGTCCACACCTCAGCCTCTGGGCCACATCAGGGAAAACCCCCAAACACATGGAGACCCCATCCTTGTCACAAAGACGCATTTCCCAATCTTCCCCAGCGGTCTTACCTGGGGACAGTCATGATGCTGGCTAAGGGATGAGGGACTCGGTCCCCCCTCAGCAGCTCCTGGCGTTGTGAGCGCAGCCGTGCTCCCACACACTTCCTCAACCACTTATATACACCTGTGTATACACCAACACCCACGTCCACACGCACACACACCGACACGCTCATCCGCGCGCTAACGCGGGTTCACTTACCCAGACACAGAGTCCTCTCCCCGGTTAGGAAATAACCGGCTTCACGTGCCCAATCCCTTCCCCCGTTCCCACCTCATCCCGTCCCCCCTCCTCCCCTCCACCTCTACGATCTCTCCATTTTATTCATTCCTTCATTTCTTGCTTTCTTGGTTTGTGCATAGATTCCACCAAAACCGCGAGAGACGGTGTGGGTAGGTGGGAAGGAGATGTGGAAGCCTAGGGGCGGTCCCCGGGCCGCAGATACAGGAGGGGGCGGGGAAGGGGCGGGCCCCGGGGCCAGTGGGCGGTGCTCCCAGCCTTCCGACGCGCCCCGCGGCCACAGCTCCGGACAGATGCTCTCGCCCCAGCGCGGGGCTGCCGCACGCCTATCTCCAGAGTCTCCCGGACGCCCCAAGGAAGAAGCAGTGGCCTTGCCGCGTTGGAGCGGAGCCCGAGGACTGCACTTCCCGGGATCCAGCGCCCAGAGGTGGGTGTCGAAGCTGGGGCGCGGCGGCCGGAAGGAATTGGTGATCTAGGGAGTCCTCAGAAGCACCAGGGACTTTAAAGGGCTTTTATGGTACTTTTCTAGTGGAGCATGTGCAGGAGGGGGCCCGGCTGGAAAGGGCGGTGGCCATGTGGCTTTGAGGGAAGGAGGGAGCAGCCTTTCGCGCGGGGAGGGAGGAAGGGTCCGGTCCGAGCTGAGCCTGGAAGTTTGGCCCGAGGCTGGGATTCCAGCTGTTAGGATCTGATGTTTTCTCCCGGGTAAAGCCGGAGGCTTTAAATCTCTTTGGGCCGTTTGTGGGGACTCTTTGGAGAGTCAAAGAGGCGCATCGTGGTGATAAATGCGGGCTGAACTGTGCTTATGTGCCGTGGAGGCGGCGCGCCCGCAGGGGTAGGGGCAAGGAGATAACCCGGGGCCCTGAGAAATTCTAGAGAAACATAGTGGAGGAGTGGGTCTGAATCGAAGTCCGTGAGGTCGGGGAGTCTGGGAGCCCGAGAGCCCGCGGAGGGAGGCGGCACGTCTGGGGAGCGGTGGCGCTGGTGGTGGGGTGAGAACTGAAGGCAAAGGGTGGGCTGCGCAGAGAACGTAGCAAGAAGGTGAGTGGACCAGCGAGAGCGGGACCAGCAGCCTGGTCCCTGAGCTCCTCTGCATTGATGCGAGACGCTCGCCAGGCCTGGGGGGGGGGGGGGTCCGTCCCCAGTCCGCAAAACAAGGGGAGGGGGCCTTCTTGGAGGGAAGTGACTCATTTAGGATTATCTCTTCAGACCCGGTAAAGCCAGTTTCCCGCGTGGAGTAGTAGTGGTTTGGTGCTGATAGGCTGTGTGGTCAGACTTTGATAAATCTGTATCCTACCCTGTAGGAGTTTGAAGTGCAACGCCATTAATTTGGGCAAATTCCCCGCCCCCCCCACCAATATAGTTACCTTTGAAAAGAGGACACTACACATTCGCACACACACACACACACGCCCCTCTAAATATATAGTATATCTTTGAGTTTGCTAACAAGTTAACTTTTCAGAGGCAGCGCCTTTCCATCTTAACACATATTCCCAGGTGCCTGGAGGCTGAATGAGAACAAACCCACCCCTCACCGCTGTAATCCCAGGGGCTTTGTTTCCTTGGCTTTGTTCTAATTACAGAAGTTAAGCATCCCACTTTTCTTCCTGGAAATGTTCCCAATTTAATCAAACACTCTTTTCCCACTATGGCAGCCTCCCCAAATCGATTTACTGATCAATTACATTTCAGAGTAACATGTCTAGAAGTGAGGTATATCTAGTAAGGAGTTGACTCTATTTCTTTAAACAGAAAGCCTTTTCAAAATTAAGACTTGCCCTAAAGCATCATCTCAACAGCTGTCCCCTGTCAGCTCTCTCCTCCCCAGTTCTGACACAGACTCTGCTTAAAGGACATTTTTCTCCTTTGAATGGGCACACCGTGGGTGTGCGGGCCCTGCAATAATTTTGGGCGGCACCGGTAAAATTAGTCATGAGCCAGGAAAAACGAAAGTTAATACTGCTTGGGTCTCCCAGTCCCTTACCTAGCAAACTGTGCAATGAAGTGTTAAGCTGTTTCTCTGGCAGCGGAGTTCATTTCCATTTCTTTCTGGGATGCTGTTATGAGAGGGATGGCTGGGCTTTGAGATGGGACAAACATTTTGAAATACCCATTATCTCATAGTTCTGGCATGACAGTTGGCACAGCTTCCTGCCTGCAAAGTTCAGGGTAGTGTTGTCAGAATTTATTTCACTTTCATAAGTTGCTCGCTTTGATTCTGTAGCCTCAGGATCTGAGGGTAATACATTGAAGCAGGGTGTCTTTGTTATCAAGTGAAGGGAAAATGGTCCATTATTTTTAAATTTCTAAAACTTGCAATATTTTAGTATAGAACTAACATATTAAATGTTACTTTAAAAAATCCTAATACCCTGGACTTGCTAGTTAATTATTATAATTGTTGTCTAGATACCATCCTTTTAGATTTGTTGGACTCTTAAAACACCCATGTCTCAGGTTTCTACTGCGGTTGTCATTACAAGTCACTTATTAGGGTAATGAGAAATGTTTCAAATAAAGATGAAATTGAATTTGGATGGAGGTTGTATTGAGGGATTCTAATAATTGAAACAGGAGCGTGTTGAAAATGTACTTCTGAACACCAAGGGGATGGTGTTTAATTCCATTCTTCAATTTTATACATTTCTCAACACTGGTACGATCTATATTATATTAGCCTCTGCAGTGGCTGGTCTTTGATCTTGAGAAACATAGACATCACCCTGTGCTTAGATTAGTGACTGAGATCCTGTGCCAGTTATTGAAAATTTGAAGTAATTTGTTAATATACTTATCAGGCGCAACAATTTTAGTGTTAATAAACTTAATACCCAGAAGCAGATTTGCTGTGAAGCCAGAAAAGCTTAAGATTCAGGGCCCTGCATTGGTACCAGCCTTACCCAGCGTTTTGAGTGGCTTGTGCCTGAGGGAGGCAGTGCCTCCATGAACCATGATGCGAGAATATATATATATATATATATATATATATATATATATATGATAATCCCTTTTTAAGAATATATATGACTGCTGTTCAAGTTTTGGACATTTTGGACATTTATCCTTCAAACATTTTTCAGGAACCTATTATAGGAAAGTTGAAATCATCTCTGTTACAATAGGAAAATCCACTATTTTGCTCAAAGAGAAAAGTTACAGAGTTTGTTAATGTGATTTAAGTAGTACTTGATTAATTAGAATACTTAAGAAATGGAGTGCTCTAAGTAACACCATACCTAAAATTTAAACCTAAGTCTTAAAACTTTGTTTCAACTATTACAGCTGAAGGTGTTTCTAAATTGTAATGAATGACTACCTTGCCTTGACTACTTCTTTCCTTGGTGAATGTACTGGGCTGAATATACTGCTGCGCTTCTGCTGACAGTTCAAGAGTTTGTAGCTTCAGTGTGATGTTAGCATAGATTATGAATTACATTTTATTGGCGTGGCAAAGTGTAATTGTGGAACCCACTCCAGGACAGATTCTGGAGGCTGGCTTTTGAGAAAATGAAATGTCCTGATACACATGTAATTTCTGTTCTTTGCTCCAATCTCTTGAGAGTTGAGTGCCAGAAACATGAATGCAGCAAGACCTTCCCTTCTTCCTACAATAACACGGGATGTGCTTTCTCCAGGGTTTATCAAAGGGTTCTTTTTTCCTGCTGAAGTGAATTCTGAGGTTGAGGAGGTGCAGGAAAGGACAGAGAGCATGGGGGAAGGGACTGAGGGCATCCTTGGGCCCCAGACCTCTTTTCCCTTGTTCTCTCTCAAGCCTAGGAGGACCAGTGCTATCAGGCCTTGAGGTGGGGGAGGGTACATTTGAATAGGATCAAGGGACATGTAACTAACTGGCATTTGTTCCCGTCTTTGTGGGAGTCTCAGAGTGATCCAGTGGGCCATACAGCTGGAGAAGGTGCCCTTTAGAGGAAGAATGCTGCTGGTTTCCTTATCCAGGCAGAGGACAGAGATGGGGGAGCGGGGAAGGTGGTAAAATGATGGAGCTTTCTTCAAGTGGGTTTGAGGGGTTGGGATGTTTTTGTTTGTTTTGTCTTTTAAGTCTTATCTTGCATTTCCCAGTTGAGAGCAAACTGATATGAATGCCAGGGAAGGAGAGAGAGCTGTAGATTTGGGTGAGGAGTGTCACTGTCCTTGGGACCCTTTTTTCCTTAGGTGTGAGCAGAGACTTTATGGTTGATTTTAGTGCTTGATTGAAGCCGATGAGAAGAGCAGCCAGATACTTGGTGGCTATAATGCCCCAATTAGTTATTCAGACCATGGCAGGGCTAAAGCATTTTCATGCCTTGGCCAAGTTCTCTTCAATACCTGGAGCATGTCACATAAACTGAATCTTAGTTCCCCCATCTATACAATTGGGGATACCCAAAACTACCTATTTCAAAACTTGTGTTAAATGAGATGTATATGGGAGCACCTTGCCCATGGTGTATTCCCCCCAAACTTGATTGTTTTCATAAATTAACCAGTCTTCTTCCATCTTTAATGGCAGATGCAAATAAGTAAATGGTGTTTAAAGTAATATTTAAAATTCCAGTAAATGTGTAGCAGATCAATTGTTCATCCTTTATGCTGATCTGATCGAAAAGCTTTGAGCATGGATGTTCTCCAAACCTGGCCTTCACCCTCCTCCCCGACAGCCAGGGCCCCTCCTTTTGACTTGGGGGAATCTGGCTGCCATCGTTTTCTTCCCGTTTCCCCCGAATCACTGACACTGTTGTCGTAAGGCTTCCTCTAGTCTTTTTCACTTGCTCTCTTGTAATACTTTGAGTAAGTCCAAAATTACTTCTCATTGGGAAAATAGACCCAAATTTTCAGGACCCTAATCCTCGGCTTTTTAAGCTCACTCAGCGATCAGCATGTGATGGGTGTCAGTGGGACTCTCCTTCTGGAACTAGTACAAGATGTTTTGCCAGCTCTGATGAGTTTACTCTGTTGCCAAGACAGGAACGTGGATTAATCTACTAAGTAAAGATTTGCAATGAGATTTAATATTAAAAAGGTTTTCAGAAGAACCTGAGAAGCCTAGTGAGTCCAATTCTTTTTGTACCATTTAGCTTTGCACAGATTGACCGTAGGGTTGGCTGGTTGGATGGCTTACTATGTAGCAGCATGGTGAGGTGGACAGGGCAGAAACATTTTTTTGACTCAGTTCTTAAACGCTACAAATCATTCTTTTAAACAAACACATATAAAATGTATCTTCCACCCTTGGTCCAAACCTCTCCACCAAATTCATGGTGCCATGGAGTTCCGGATTAGGACAAGCCTGTACATTTAGGGAAGTGAGTCGGCTAGAAAAGCCGCCGGGGGTTCACAAGCAACATGATTTAAAAAGCAGAACATTGTAGCACTCAACCCACTTGTGAAGTTTTCATTTTAGTCACTGTCTGCTAGAGGGAAGTCCCCCCTCAAAATGTCTATGGAAGGGACTGTCCTACTCAGGTCCAAAGGCTCTTCGGTGTCTATACTCTGTTTAAGGACCTCAGCGCTACATGAAGATCCAATTTGCTAGGAATCGGCCTGTTCACTTGGGCAGCATGTATGGACATGTGGTCGAATGACCCCAGTGCCTATGTGGGGATTCCTGCACCCTGGCACAGACTGTCCTGGTCACCCGTCTGGGAGGAGCCTGGGTATGCCCTTGAACTGGCTCTTCTGTGACGCCAAGTACCGGGTAATGATGGCTATTCTGGGGCTTCATCAATAGGTCTGTGGATTCTGCCTGAGCTTTCCGCCCTGGAGAGCACCTAAACTCCTCACCTGCTGTGTAGGATTGGTAAGAGACAGAGTCAATGTATAAAGGTAGGTAAATGCTGGTCCAGAAGTAGCAACCTCTCTTTGAACTCCGTAAGGATGTATTGTACTGCTGTGCACATGTGTGAGTGGGGGGACCTGGAGAAGGATTATTGCTGCGCAGAGCAAGGATCACAGTAGTGCTAGAGCAGCTTTTCCTGGCTTGTCAGAGTGGGCTGCACTGGAAGTGTCTATACAGTGCTTAGAGTACCCTGGGTTGGTAAAGTTTAGAGGAGAACTTTGCCAGGACGTCCAGGTTTTTAGTCTTCTGTTGGTTAGAAGGAGAGTGTGTGTGCGTGGAATTGCCACCCATACCACACCAAGTTCTGTGAAGAGGTTCCCTAGCTGGCCATCCTATCCGTAGCCCATGAGTATACCCAGGGTGTTTGTGGGGTTGCTGTGGGCTAGGACCGAGCTAATGCTTCTTTTCACAGAGACTGGCTCTGCAGACTGGAGGGAAACCCCAACCCTGGGCAGGGGAGACGGAGGTTACTTATGTGTCTTACCTCCCACCCAGACTGGCTTCAGCCTTGAATGCCGAGCTCTGCCAGGGCCCGCCTGGGCCCTGCACCTGGGTGAAGTTTGTGTAAAGGCTTGAGGAAGGGCAAACCACACTTTTCCTATAGGCAGTTAACTGACTGCTCTCAGCCCCTCTCCCTGACTGCATTGGCTAATACAGAAAGTTACTTTGGAGCAATGCCTGGTCTAAGTTTTGTGATACAGCCTATCCACAGAGAAAGACACCATTGGTTAGCGCTTTTTATGTGGGGAGTTGGGAGAGTGATTTTTCCCAGAGGAATCAATCTTAGTTAATTTTCCAGAAGATTGAAGCATTTCACAACCCTGAATTCAAAAGCTCTCTCTGTATGTGTATGAAAAGCAAGGTCCATGTGTCATGTGCTGTGTGATTCTAAGGCCATATTTAGCCTGGCAAATTCGTATTTTGCATTAGAACATTTTATCCTTGCAAAGGAGAGCAGGAACGCTCTCTGACACATTCCAGATGAGCAGAATTCATTCATTTGGGGAGGAAAAGGGACAAACTGTGTTGGAAACTTAGATCATATCCAAAGCACTTGTCATTATTTCTGTTTGGGGTCATTTGTCTTTTAGAGAAAAGTCCAATTCAGTGTTAAATGCAGTACAGAGATGGGCCTTTGAGGGTGGGAGGCATGGCTTTTGCATGAAATCACAATGTGTATATTGTTTTTAAATATTCTTTTCATCATATGCTTCATTGTCAAAACAATTCACAGCCTCCAAAGGACAGATGTTATGGCAAAACCAGCGTGGAAGTTATAAGATAGAGGAGCGAAAGGGGGAGAAATCCCTCCCTCTCCGACCACCATTCAGGGTGGAATGAGTTTCCTCTTCTAGGGAATTCCCTGTAATCCCCAGGATGGCCTTGAGGTTTCCAGGCCTGCTGCTGGCTGGAGCTTAGAGGGAAGGGTAAGAGAATTAACATGTTCTGAATGCCAGATACCGAACTGGTTGCTTCCTCTCCACTATTTTGCTTATTCCTTACAGTCACTACCATTTTTCAAATGAAGATGCTGAGGCCCTTGGAAGTTCTGTAACTAACTAGCCGATTGTCCCACTAGTGTTTCTACCCAGGTCTCTCCTCTTATGTACTACACCAGGGCAATGGGGCCTTGCTGCTCCAAGTGTGGTCTGGGAACCTGCGGCCTTGCCATCATCACCCAGGAGCTTGTTGAAACGAGAATCCTTCCTGCTGAATCGGAATCTGTATTTTAACGAAATCCAGTGTGAGAAGCTCATCACTACTGTGAAAATGAGCTTATCTGAAAACTTGACCTGAGAAATTGGTCTGTCTGGGAGTGGGGAAGGGTACTACTAGACTCTAGTGGGATGCAGCTAAACATTCCACAATGCACAGGACAGCCCTCCCGCCCCCACAACCCAGAATTCTTCTGCCCAAACTATCCATGGTTGAGAAACTGTCCGTAGTTCTCCATCTCTAGAACTCACGGCCTGTAAACATGTCTCTGTAGCTTCAGCTATCTAGCTAGCACATCTTAAATGAGATGGTACAAATTGCAGTGTCGGGCAACTCTGATTGTCTTTGTGGGGACTGGGAAAGAGAACCAGAGCTTACACTGCAGCATGAAAGATTTCTGTTGGAGTTTTGAGAATGTTTGACTATTCTACCCAAGAAGCAGTGGCAATATTTCTGAGCCTGTCCTGAGTGCCACTGGGGATGCTAAAAGGTGACACTCCCCCAATCCTGCCTGGCCACAATGCCTTTTGTTTCTTTGTTTTATTCTCCAAGCTTGTCCAAGCATCTGTCCTATCTTTCAGCTCCGACGTACTCTGTGTTGGGTCAGCTGGGCCACCTGGAGTTTGAGAGGAAAGGGAATAAATGAAGGACCGATTAAAGAGATGCAAAGCCTCATTCCTGCCCCATGCATCTCCCTCTTTTCTCACTCAGTTCCTTTAATTCCACCAGGCTGCAGGCATTTCCACTGATAAACAGCTGTCCTGTTCCCTTTCTCCTCCTCTTTAGATTCTGGCCCAGAGATTTGTTAACCATGTTTTCTCCATCCTCTCTGCCGCCCTCTCTCCTTTTCTCTTTCTTCCTTTTGTGAGCTAAAAACCAACCGTAATGCAGACTGGGAGGTGAAACCAGCATACCCAATGTAAGGGGGAAAGTTTTGAAGTGAAATTATAGCCAAAAAAGAGCCCCTGTCTTCTTCATTTTCAGTTGTGAGAGTCTCCTCCAAAATTGCTACAAACATCTCTACCTACTTTCTTGTTTTACTCCCTATTAAACTTGCTTTTTCTTGAGCTCCAGAATTTTAAAGCAGAATTCTTTCTCAATTCTACTGTGTTTTCCAGCCTTCTTTAATTGCTGACATTATAACAATCACTTCTCACTCCTTTTTTAATGACTATTATCAGTGAAGCAGATTCTTCTGGATTTGTAACAAGGCATTCCAAAGAAGAGAAAACCTCTTTGCAACGTCTGTGTACCTTCTTTTCATAACTTTCATCATCCCTTACAAATGAAAGGTGGGGCCATAGAAGTGAAAGGCGGCCTGGGGAGTAATGGGCAGGCTACGCAGAACATCCAATCCTCAGTACTTGGACCTAGTACTTGGGCCAGGGCAGGAGAAGCCCGAATGCTGGGCTTCTGGCTAGAGTGAAATGTATCTTCCCAGGTCTGGGAAGCCTGTGTTTTTCCAGCAGACCAGCTGATTTGCTCCAGAAGGCTTTAAATTGGAAAATGGGGAGTTACAGGGACTAGTGGGATCCAGAGAACATGAGAGAAGTTTCTATGGAGGCTTACCAGCGATGTCACAAAAAGGGGTGATTTCACACCTGGTAATTGACTCCTAGTATTGTTTTGAGAGAATAATTTGGAAATCAGTATTTGAAACAAGTTTGTGTTTGATAGCGTTCTCAACGGTGTAAAAAAACAAAAGGAAGAAAACTGATCTGGGCAGTCTGAAAGATGGCTTCTAGACTTTATCATTGTCATCAGTGATTAAGTGCATCTTTTAGGCCAGGTGCACCTTATTAGCCTCACAATCACCCTGTGGGGTGCTTGAGTTGTTTTAATCCCATTTTAAAGATGAAGATGTTGCAGCTGGGAGAGGTGAAATGAATTGGTCAAGGCCAGGCCCACAGGACATATATTTACCCCTTCTTGTTTCTGTGCTGGCTGAGCTTCTGTCCCCTCTCATGAGCAGAGAGAGGAGACTGGACCAGGAGTTTTGACTTTGTTATGCTTAAGCTATTTGTTAAAACTGTCAGAAGTGGGAGTTGAGTCCCTTAAAGGCAATCTCTGTTTGAATGTCCTTTTCCTTAGAGGCTTCTCGAACTCTAGGCAGCACTTGTCTCACCAACCCAGACCCTCTAAGTGTATTGTCACATCTCATGCATTCCTCAAGGGGCTTTCTGGGCTTGATAATGTACGTGGTGTCTTGCAAGATCCTCTAAACGCTCTCTTCCACAAATTATGCCTTTCTAGCCAGAATCAACATACAATTGACTGTTGCAAATACTTGGACAAATATGGACAAATACAAACTAACAATTGCTGGGGCTTTATGAAGAATGGATCCAAACCAAGGACCGAGTTTGTATGAATAGAGGGAGACATAATATACTACGCATACAATGGAACACAACCTTGAACCTTCAACATGGGGCCATTTTTATCCACAAATTGTGATCAGGCTTCTTTCAGAAGAGTGCAATTTTGAAAAAGTTCAAATTTTTGTATTTCTTCAGCGATACTTTGAGATTAAAAGTGAGTTTAAGCTATTAGCTGATAATTAATATTTATTGAAATATTAGAGCCCTATTTCAAGTGCCATGAATGTATCATTATCTTTGACCGTCATAACATCCTGTTGTGGAAGATACCATTATTATAATATTTTTTGTTATAGATGAAGAAACTGAGGCACAGGAATTATAGACAAGGACACGTAACTAGTGGCAAAACCAGGATTTGAATTCTGGTAGTCTGGCTTTTATAGACAATCTGTTAATCGTTTACTCTCTTTATTCTGTCTTCTGAATAATTATTATTTTGCTTAATACAAACTACGATTGCCCTCTCCATTTACTATGGTTGAGGGTATGAATCTTAGACCATAAACAAAGGCTTGCAAAACTATAGCATTTAAAAACTTACACAAATGAACTTAATTTTGTCTCCAAGCCTTCAACTTGTTCAGCCAACAGAAAGTTTAACCTTGGTTGTTTTTGAAACACACTCACCTTGTGATTACATTCAGGGTCTAAAGTTTGAGAAAGTGCTGGGTTGTGGGAAGGGGCCCATCCAGACATGTGTCTACACTGGTTTTAGCTGTGATTTCCAGTCATGTGTCTACATCGCTTTTGACTGTTTCTGTCCTGGGAGTCAAGGTTGAGGCTGTCTGCTTGTCCGGGCAGGCGTGCGATGGAGCACAGGGACGTTTGGAGAGTCTGGGGACCTGGACCTGGAGTCTTTCTTCTGAAGTCTTGCCAGTTACTCTAGAAGCTTCCAGGGAACAGAGCAAAACACCCAGGGATTGAGGGAGAAAGGACCTTTCTAAAACAGCTTGCATCATCTTCTGGATGACTTAGAGTTTTACAAAAGCCAGGAAGAACCTTGACTCCTTGACACCAGATCTCCAAGCAAACATTTGACTTAATAGCCTGGCTGGCTGCCTAAGGAGGAGGAAAGAAGAGAGAAAGTAAAAGGAGAAGACATTTATTAAGATCTCAAAAATTTTCATGGAGGAGAGTGGTGGTTTCGAGGGGCTGGAGGGAGGAAGGAATGGGGAATTGGTGTGCAGTGGGGATGAGGTTTCAGTTTGCAAAATGAAAAGCGTTCTGTGGATGGGTGGTGGTGATGGCTGCACAACGGTGTGAATGAACTTAAGGCCACTGAACTGCACACTTCAAAATGGTTAAAATGATAAATGTGATGTGTATTTTGGCACAATAAAAACATCATCAATGTAGAAGTTTTATTTCCTTTGTATAAACTTTGATTAAAAACAGTATATCCAAATGACAGAAATAAAAATAAGTAATTACACTCGTAAAAGAAAATGTTCATGAAAAAACTAGTTTTGAAAGCCAAAGGAGAGAAGCAGACTTGAATCCTCCAGTGGTGGGTATGTCCATTTCTTCTCAGGGACCAGCCAGGTCTTGTGTGACCTCTGAGCCTAGCCTACGTCTTGAATCCTGTGGGTCCTGAATAGCCAACAGTGAGTTGGCTCAGAGAGTGTTTTGTTTGGGGGTGCAAGGGCTCCATTCCCCTGAAGGGCACTCAGTGGGGTGAACCTGGGTGGTTACTGCAGCCCTCATCAAGGGGCCACAGGACTGATTTTCCCGACTGTCTAGGCAGCTTTCTTGCCCTGGCAGAGAGCAGCTCCTTAATTAGTATACCTCTGTAATCAGAGGCATCCCAATCTGTTACATTTCTCAGTATTGTTTCCGTTGCAGATCACTCTGCCTTGTCACATTTCCAAGTTGGAAACCATCCCCCTCCCTTTATTTTTACCACAGTGGCTCTGTGACAAGGGAAATGATGGATGCCTGGACTTGCCTTCCGACATTTAGAGTGTCAGATATCTGGGCCTTTCACAGGGCCAAGCTCTAAAACAGGAAGAGGGGCCTGTTGAGGTCTCAAAGACACACTTTTCTTGTGCTTCCACGGCTGTCAGAAAGAGCATGTTCCAAGAGACCCTTGGGTTGCAAGGCTATGGAAACACCGTAGTGGCAACCCTTAATGGCTCGTGTCTGTCAGTGGCCTCTGATGCCACACCAGCAGGGTGACTTCCCAGTGAAGGGCCAGCTCTCTAACACTCATGACAGCAGTGTGACTTAATGCCTGCCAGCCCCAATAAGCATGTCGAGGCATTTCTGTGATGGACACTCCTTCTAGTTCTTGCCCTTGTTTGATTTTAATTTTAACAGTGGCAAAATATAGCATAACATTATCATCTTAACCATTTTTAAATATACAATTTAGTGACAGTACCTTCACATTGTTGTGCTACCATCACCACCATCTACCCACAGAACTTTTGTGTCTGGCAGAATTGAAACTCTTTACTCATGAAATACTAACTCCCCATTTTCTTCTCCCCTTCTAGCCCCTGGCAACCCCCATTCTACATTTGTCTCTATTAGTTTGACTACTTTGGGTACCTCATACATGTGGAATCATACAGTATTTGACCTTTTTTTTTGACTGGCTGTATTATTCAGCATAATATCCTTAAGTTTCATCCACGTTGTAGCATACGTGTAAATTTCCTTCCTTTTTAATATTCACGAATGATGTTCCGTTGTATGTATATGCCACATTTGTTTATCCATTCCACCATCAATGGACACTTGGGCTGCTTCTACCTTTTGTCTCACCCTTGTTTTTGAGAGGCATAATTCATGTGTGAAGACCTCAGGAGATTAAAAGAATTTCCCGAAGTCCCTCCTTTCAAGAAGTTCTCTATCTCTAGCAAGTGCCGAAGTGCAAACACAGGAAAAAGTAAACCACAGTGCAGAAGTTGTATGAGGCATCTGTTCAAGACATGTCACGAGAGCATGGGTGTGGATTTGCAAAATGGATGGCTTGGAGCGAGTATAGGAGATGTTAAAGCATGGATTCCAGAGTTAGGTAGCTCAAGCTCAAATCCTGGCTTCGTCACTTACTATCCATGTCGCCTCGGGTGAATTATTGAACCTTTGTAAGCTTCAGTTTTCTCACATGTAAAATGGGGGGGGAGGAGGGGGATAATAGTATTTTCCTCATAGAGGTGTTGGGAGGATTGAATGAGAAAATATAGAGAGCTCAACAGAGAGTCTGACCCACTGTTAGCGTTCAATACTAAAATATAGAGGAAGCAACATGTTACCCACTAAATGTCAGGCAGTTTGGCTATTTTTAAATATGTTATTCCCTTAATACGACTGTAAACATCAGTATCTATGTGTCAGAATTTTAGAAGCATTAACGGTTCCTATTCTGCCTTTCCTATTTCACCTCCTTTTAAGATTATAGTTGTTTTAGCAAGCATAGTAACCGATTTTGGAGATTCTCATCAAGTAGAGAGAAGGCTCTTCACTTGTTTTTATCAGATAACTAATAATAAAAATAGATATGGCTTGGCTTTCTTATCACTGGGAAGATACAGAATGAGGAAGGAGAATGCGGGTTCCTAGATAACCTTCATCTAACTGACCAGGGAGTTAGCTTTCTCTAATTCTCTGGGCAGATTAGAGAGACTGTGAGTAGGATGCCAGGTTTCAATCTCTTGGAAACAATAGGTCCTGTGACACTGTCCATGTGGATGGTGCTGTCTAGCTGTTCTCTCAATTAAGGATTTCAGAGTTAGATGATTTTAATCTCAAGTATTAAAATACTCTCTTTTTTTTTTTCCCTAGCAATAATGACCAAAGCTTTTAAAAGTTAAAAAATGAACTAAAATCAAATAATTTTGCTGAATGAAATATTTCTCTGTTAAAGGGTGCCCTAAAGGTATTCTAGAATGTAGGTCTCAGACACATTATCTGGCTGGTGCATTACTGACTCTATTCCTGTTTGTCTGCCTGGCATTTCCGACCCAGGAGTTCATCGACTTCAAGGTAATAGAACCCATTATTTGTCAGGAGAAAAACACATCTGAGTCTCTTTTGCCCCAACAATAGATTCTTTTTTAAAATGCATTGTACACAGTCCTCTAAAAAAATAGGCGTTTGAGGGGGGATGGGTGTGAACAGAGGAATTTCCTCCTCCACCCTAGCTGTTGCTAAGCTGTAAGCTAATATTGTAAGAGAAAAACTATCAGGGTCTCAACTTTCCTTGGAATATTGCTTTGCATTTTTGTTTACTAGTATTAACGAAGATTTCCCCAAAATGCTGTTTAAAGCTAAATGATTTGCACCTTAATTTACTGCAGACTTCAAGCTTTGTTTAGGTGAACTCAAGATTCCTAGGCTTCTTAGACTCCCGTGGGTTATTTTTACACCTTCCATGTTTTTCTGGTGTGGCCTTTCTATTAGCATTTATGATCAAGAATTTCTTCTGTGTTGACAATTGCTCAATCCATTGGGGAGGGGAAAGGTCTGTTGTGCTGCCTTAAATTTATTTTCTTACTTGTCATTAAAAGTGAAAACAAAACTTGGAGATTTATTTTCTCTTTTTAAATTTCCATGCTCCCCCCCGCCCCCCCCAGTCTCTTGAGAATGCTCAAGCAGTAGTGTCTCAAATACTTCTGTGGCTTTTAGCAAGTGAGAATTTCCCAGACTGGGTTTAGATTTGTATTTGTTTATGTTCCAAACCTTTTTTGGTAAGACCATAATTTTGAGTATCAGTAGAACTTGAGGCAGATAGAATTTCATGGAATGTATAATCCTCTGGGGCTGTATATTTTACTCAAATAAACATGCATGATGGGTCGGTTAAATAGGATGAAGTCTCCAGCAGATCTCACTTGGCTAATTTTGGTTTTTTGTTCTTTCTTTGTTTTCCTCATTAGACTTCTGTCCTACTTCCTTTAAAAGGGCAGCTGAGTTGCATGCAAGTGAGGGGAATGGGTGATGGTGCAGTTACTGAAGGGTATTGTAGTGGGCTTGGTAACAGCTCACACTAAAAATGAGATGGTATCGGAACCGCTACTGTAGCTTCTGCAGTGGTGGGTCTAGGGAGTTCTCCGGTAAGGGTAGGATTAGAATTCGCTTCAAAGAGACCAGCTCCTCTCTTGGTTGCCTCACTTCTGGCTAAACAAGATGCCAGAAATAACTAGCCCTGGTTGGCAGAGTGTAGAACTGTCCACCAAGGAAGGAGCTTACCGTATAGAAGCAAGAGCGTAGTGTAGGAAGGAAGTTGACATTTTCCAGTGTCCACTCGACTTAATTTGCAAAATGTTTTATTTTTCAAAGCCATAGAGGAATCCACAGATTCACCAAGGTCAAAAGTTACAGTCACTAAAAGGACTAAATTGTAGAGAAAGAGGCCTGAAAAGGCAGGGAACTCACTCAGAAATGACCTAATCCAGTTTTTCCACTTCCCAAAGCCTTGGTTTTGTTAACTGCAAAGTGGGGTGACTAATGCCTATAGGTTAGCTGTTGCTGTTAAGGCTTAAGTGCAGGAAAAAATCCAAAGTGGCTGGCACATTTTCAATAATGTAGATTTTAGTAAATATATATTCTTCTCTGCTTCAGGATCAAGTGAGTTGACATGTAAAAGTGGTTTTGAAAACTACTGAGATTATTTGTGTTTGCTTCTTAGTGGACTTCAAAACATTTGTTTGTCCCAGAAACAGAAGAGAAATATCCTTTGATCATGGGACAAGTACGTTTTTAGTGTTTTAAGTCCACTGCATGTCATTCTTGGGGTTTGTTAATGTGGTTAATTTAAACCCTTCCATACTCTTGATGGTGCCATGTGCATTTGCTTATTGATTCTAAAACCATGGGATGACTGAGAGGTGCTGAGGAAATGACAGCTTCCGAAAAGTCCGTCTGCTTCACAAAACCTGTGTCTTTGGGGACAAGTGAGGCAGAGGTAGAGCTGCAATGAAGTGACGCCGTGGTCACTCATACTCATGGGTTTCTGCCTGGTCTGATTTATCAGGAGTGATTCGAACGTGATTCAGAAATGGTTTTATCAGAATTTTTATTTTGATTGAATCATTATCTGCTGGATCTTTCCATTTTTCTAATGTCATTGGATTAGCTCAAGGGTACCCAATCTTTATTGCCCTGACTCATAAAGGGAGGCTGCTTGCTGGTTAATGGTGAGACCCCCCTGGGAGGAAGAGGCTTGGGGGGCAGGCAACCCCACTTGATGGGTAGTCGGGCAAATTCCAGAGAGGGAAACGTCATCCTGACTCCTCACAAAGCGGTACTTACACAAAACCACTGTGGAAACACTTTCACCTACTTGAATACATTCATCTTCCCCTGGGAGGAGACTGAGCTGACATTACCGAGTTCCATTTTGCACACAAACTGAGTCTCAGAGAAGCTAAGTGAATGACCCAAGGTCTCACACTTGGATCTGGCAAAATTCCAGATGGATACAGACCACCACAGTTAGAGGAGAAGGGAAAGTCTGGAAAGACTTTCTCTTTCTACTTTCAACTTTTTTATGTTGGTTGGATAGTTTCCAAAGAACAATATGTCTTTTTTTTTTTTTTTTTTTTTTAAATAATCACTTCTAAAAATCTAAAAATTCCATTTATTGTATTTGTAATTATTCAAATTTAAGAGAATGAAAAAAGGATCTTAACCAAACCTTTAGTCCAATTCTCTCAATGTGCAAACCAAAAGTCCTAAGACATGGGCAATTAAGAAATTTGGTCAACATGATAAGCTGGCTAGTGGTATAAAATGTATCTCAAAACTTAATAGACTGTATTTCAATCACTACAAAAAGGGTAATCATGTAATGTGATGGACTCATTATCGTAGTGCAATATAGAAATGTATCAAATTTACACTCTATATACTTCAAATTTACACAAGGTTATATGTCAAATATATTTCAATTTAAAGTAAACTTAATAGGCTAAATGTGATGATTTAAGCTCTGTATTCTGCTAAATACATGTTTAACTGCCTGAACTAACCCAGGTGACCCCAGGCCGTACTGTTATAAGAGCGACCCCTGGCTTGGAGTGAGAACATGGCGCTTCTCGGTGCCTCCATGAGGTCGGGCACGTTTGTCTTCCTCTTTCTTCATCTGTAAATGGGAATGCTAATCCCCATCTTGCAAGGTTAGAATTACAAATTAGAGATAATGAATTAGGTGGAATGCACCTGAAATTGCCATCTTTGTAGATTAAAATGGTCAAATATTGGGGATTTCCTATGGTGTTACCTAGGATTTAAAGAGTTTGATAGGCACTCAGTAAACAGGGACATTATTTGATCTATAATAGGGGCTAAACATGATTCTTATGGATATGATGGTTAGATCCCAAATGTCTATTTCCTTTTCTCCAAGGAATATGGAATGTGAACATGGCTTTGCATTTTCTTAAATTTATACAGGTACTCTCTGACTTTGGAAAGACTTCTACTGACTTCAGAACCCACCTCCCCTCACAGCCCCTCAGGACCATCTGTTTGATGACTTTGACAATTCATGGCTCAGTTCACTTTCTCCCATTCTATAATTGCTCACTGGATGGAGACAGGTCCTCTGTAACCCCTCCTTCTTCTAGTTTTCTTTCATTAAATATCAGTTTTTTTTGTTGTTTTTTTTTCAATTGGGGAATATTGGGGAACTGTGTTTCTCCAGGGCCCTTCAGCTCCAAGTTGTTGTCCTTCAATCTAGTTGTGGAGGGTGCAGCCCATTGGCCCATGTGGGAGTCGAACTAGCAACCCTGTTGTTCAGAGCTCGCTCTCTAACCAACTGAGCCATCCCGCTGCCCCAATAACAGGCATTTTTAGGTTAGATATTTTTCTGTGCAATAAGTGCTCTACCTCACTGATGCATAGACAATGGGTATATTTTCAGGGTTTTTAGCACTGTCATAGTTTCTTACTGGGTAAGGTTTGGCTAAAACTATATCTAGAAAATTTCCTTAGACTGAAGTAGTGTTATTGAGTGATAAGAGCTTGGGGGTGATTTCCGAGATGCCTGTGTTCTGAACATCACAAATGTTTGACCTTGGGCTTCATAGGAGTTGTTTATAAATATATCAGATTTATAAGATCTTTCTAAGTAAAGAAAATTGATTATTTGTGATTTTCTCACCATTTTATGTTTATAGGCAGAGCAGACAGTGTTAGAAAAACAGTGAAGGGTGAGTTATCATTAGTTCACATTATTCATTTTATTGGATTTTCCCATTTGTCCTCAAAAATGTTCTCTAAACCAATATGACACTGCCCTCAGGGAAATACATAACAAGCATATTGGTAAAATGTATCTCAACCACATTTCACTATAAAGCAAAGTGTTGACATGGGCAGAGGTGGGGGGCGGGGTGGGGGGAGAGAGAGAGGAAGAGAAATGAGACACTACCTAAATCTTTATCTTTTTTCATAGGACTCAACTCAATTTTCTTCTCTCAAAAGTGACGAGCTAAGCCTTTTTGTTTGTTTTCTTTTGAAGAATTAAGAAAAAGGAAGCTGACATTTGTGGAAAACTTAAATCCCTCAACAACGTTTTATGCCTAGTGGTAATATACATCTCTCTGCATACATTTCCAAGATTTATCTTGTTCCATTAAAACTGCCGATGTGTGCCATCTATTCTACTTATCTGCATGGTTTTATTCCTAAGCATCTTATTAGTCTTGCAATCTAGATACAAACACGAAATAAAAGAAACGGGAATATTGGAAGAATAAATTTCACTACCTCCCTGTGGCAGTGACTATCAGCGATCCTGGGACGTGAAAGGGTCAGGTACGCTGTGTTTAGATGCCCCATTGAACAACTAGATCTAAGGCAGAAAGATAAAACATGTTTTTAAAAAGTTGTATTGTTTAGTGAGATTTCCCAGGTGCCCACTGGAGGATGGATTTGGTCGCGTTTGCAGTGGTCCAAGGCCAATGAGCCTTGGAGGGCGATGGCAGTGGCACAACAAGGAAGAGGCAGGTTTATTCTTCCGTGATCTTTCGTGTGACCTCTGTTTGGCTCCCTTCCCATTCTTCCTCCTTTTGTCTTTTTCTCCTCTGTGGAGGCAGGACAGGATTCCACAGCAGCCTTTAAAGCTCTGGCATTTACCTTCTGCTCTGGGAATTTATCAGGTGAATTCTTGCTTCTCGTAAACAGTAACTCATCAGCGAGGGTGGCACGTAAGAGAAACAAGCTGGTATGTCCAGCCACGGACAAGGCTGCTGGTGTGCAGGTGGGGCTTCCTGCCCGTGGGTGGAGGCTGGACTAGTGCTAAGCCCAGGCTAGGAGGGCAAAAACACAGAGGCTCAGAATACCCTGAAGTCAGGCTTGGGATGGTAGGCTCATTCTGGACCAGCTCCATGTCTCACGTGGCAAGTGGCCAAGCAGAGTGGGGTGATCCCTGATTTATCAGAGCTCTCCCAAAACTGCCTGCTGCTAAGCTTGGATCTTTCCAGAGTCGTGCGGGTGATAGCATTTGCCTGTGGTGTCATTTATGGACAAGGAAGAAAAACTGAAAGTGGACCTGAGAGAGATTATTTGATCTGTGTCCTCTGGGATCTGCAAATGTCACTAAAGTTTTGAAGGAAGGGATGGGGATTGAGAAGACATTGGTTTGAGAGAGATTTGGAGTTAGGACTGTCATCCTTGGGTGCAAGACTAATGTCTTGTTTGGGGGAGCAGTGTTTATATAGCATAGATGCGCTCGAGTTATGTGAACCACCAGGAGGCATAATCTATCCATGTGATCCTTGCCATTTAAATGCAGCCAAACTGCTCAGATCGCCCACCTTGGGGAGCGGCCAGCACATACACCACTCTGACTAACTGACTCCTCTCCCTGTACTCTGCCGTTAAACCTCCTAGACTATTCGATTCACTTCTCCTGTCTCCTGAGTTCTGCCCCAGGTCTACCCTGATCTGACACCCCAATGACCCTTCTCTGGCTTACCTAGCTGGGTTTCCCCTCTTTTTCCTTGCTTAACTTTGCATGTCCACTCCATTTTGATTCTCTAAAGAGACCTTTTTATTAAAAAATGGAAATCTGGGGCAGTGAGAAAGAGTAGAAATACATCACTGTTTATTTCTGTTTATTTTTAGACTATTCACTCAGGCCTAGGAATTAATGTGAACCCTAACTGTTAAATATTGCCTTCAGAAAGGGTTCTACCATTGTATGTGCCAGGTACAAGAAAGGAAAATTACACTTGATTTCTGAATTATTATTTTAATAACTTCATCATAAACGTCATAAACTCGAAAGCACAGAATGAGCCTTTATTGCAAAGCCCTGAACCCTCTATCTGCAAGTTCATCTTAATGACAGATTCTCTGTTCTGAGCAAGGGTGCGTCATCACTGGTCTTGTGTTTTTAGATAAACACAAAGCTTTTAGGAGGAAAAATGCTTAAGTAAAAAGATGACAAAGTCTTTCTTCCATGTGCGTTCCTGGAAACCCTCTCAGCTGGGACACTTGAAGTGAGCCTCATAACCGGGGCTGAGAATTGCCATGGCATATACGTCTGTTATAGGATGTTCTGCATGGACTCGCTTCGTATGTGATCCACCGACTTGGGCCAGGGTCAGCTTAGTTTGTTGTTGTATCACAGTTAAAAGGCTTTTGTTAAAAGAACAAACAAGAGCGTTCGCATGAGTCAAGAATGTATTTTAGGTGCCAGCTCCAAGGATATAACTAGAGATAAAATAGTATTTATTGTTCACAGTTTCCCTGGAACTTATAGGTAGCACATCCTTCTGTAACTTGTACAGATGAAAGTAAATTTACTTTTGACAAATTGCAGTGTCTATATTCTGGGGGACCCCTTTCCCCCGCCAATTCTTATCTCTGTGCAGGGTCTGAAAAATCTTTTTAGGGGTACTATAGTTCTTAAATATAATAAGCAAATATATTATTATGAAGTTTTGTGGTTTTTTCTTTTTTTTTTTTTTGGCGGTTGAATTTATTGTTATTTAGTATAGAATTTTTTTTTTTAAAGATTTTATTGGGGAAGGGGAACAGGACTTTATTGGGGAACAGTGTGTACTTCCAGGACTTTTTTTCCAAGTCAAGTTGTTGTCCTTTCAATCTTAGTTGTGGAGGGCACCGTTTAGCTTCAAGTTGTTGTCCTTTCAGTCTTAGTTGTGGAGGGCGCAGCTCAGCTCCAGGTCCAGTTGCCGTTGCTAGTTGCAAGGGGCGCAGCCCACCATCCCTTGCGGCAGTTGAACCCGCAACCTTGTGGTTGAGAAGACACGCTCCAACCAACTGAGCCATTCGGGAGCTCAGTGGCAGCTCAGCTCAAGGTGCCGTGTTCAATCTTAGTTGCAGGGAGCGGAGCCCACCATCCCTTGTGGGACTCGAGGAATTGAACTGGCAGCCTTGTGGGTAAGAGCCCACTGGCCCATGTGGGAATCGAATCGGCAGCCTTCGGAGTTAGGAGCATGGAGCTCTAACCGCCTGAGACACCGGGCCGGCCCTAGTATAGAATTTTTAACTGTTATGCTGTCCTATCAGGATTTTATGTAGCTTTGTGTGTCTCCCCACAAAATACATATTAATTGCAAAGGGACCGTAGTAACTTTCCAGTAGAGAAAAATGGCACATACCACCCTAACCAAATATTCAAAGTTAAAATCATCAGTAATTGGACAAATTGACATTGAGCACCATTTGATGAGATGAACAAGAGGAAAACAGCATCATTTCTGTGATATTCATACAAAATGCATAACTTGGATCTAACCATGAGTAAATATCAGATAATCCCAAATTGAAGAACATTCAACAAAATAACACATCTGTAATTTTTAAAAGTGTCAAGGACATGAAAAACCAAGGAAATGGCCCAAATTGAAAAGACTAAAGAGACATGAGAAATAAATGCCCCCTGGGACCCTGGATTGAACTATTTGTTGGTAAGATAATCATTGGGAGAACTGTTGAAATTTGAATGGGGTCCGTAGTTTAGATGGCAGGATTCTGTCAATGTTAATTGCACCATTTTGAGGCTGTCCTGTGATTAGGTAGGAAAATGTCCTAGTTTTCAGGAAGTGTATACTGAAATATTAGGAATAATGGGGCATTATGTCTACAGCTGACTCCAGTGGTTTAGAAAAGAAATTATACACACACACACACGCATACACCATGTAGTATTTTAATTTTTAGAACTGGCTGTAGGTAAAAGACATTATAAAAGATGAATTAGAGGATATGCTCTTTAATGTGGGCACAGTTGTTTATGCTATCAGTTTTGACAATCTTGAGAATATTCTAGCTGAAGCCTGGAGTGCCACCTTTTTCATGCACTGATCCTATAGTCGGCCCTTGCTCTTTGGAGGTTTGGATGGAAAGTAATTTCAGGTGTGGAGTGAAATTTACCAATGTGATATTGCTGCTGTACGCAGGATTTTATCTGTTTAGGGCTTAGATGCCTTATCTTCAAATTCCTCTGACATATGTATTAAGCTGGTACATAAAAGTTTTTGAAGACTGAATCAGATGTGATTCAAAAAATGTATAATTGTCCTATAATATTTCATTATTTCCTGATTAGGAAAAGCCTACCTACATGCTTACTATACAAACTGTAGATACATAAAGGGTAAATACACACACACGCACACACACACATATATATAAAATATTTATTTTTTAACTTGAAGATCTAATTGGTTTTATTGAGATATTCATGAATCTGGCAGCACTCCATCTAACAAGTGGAGAGCTGCTCCAGTATAAAAATAATTTATAAAGTTCAACTAGAATCCCACCACTCAGAAATCAGAAATGACATGCCACTTGTAACATTTAGGCTTATTTCTTTCACACACACACACACACACTGGGGATGCCAAACAAAATGTATACAAGTGAACACTTTGGTCAACGTTGCTCAAGAAGTAGTTTGCCGTAATCAGAAGTGTCTGGACGTTGATGGTAACCACTTTGAGCACCTCTTGTAATTGCAGAAGTCAAATGTGACTTGTGTTCATCTTTTGTTATGGGTATATATTGAATATTACAATTTTAATGCAGTTTTCCTTTCTTAAAATACGTATACATTTTTCTGGCACCACATACATACATATATATGTATGTATGCATGTATGTATATGTATATATGTATGTGTATATATATGTATATATACATAAATATATATATGTATATATACATAAATATATATATATATGTTATATACATATATGTTTTAAACTGTCCCCATATTTGGGACATCATACTGAATATATAGTTTGTTATCCTAATGTTTTTACTCATTTTAGCATAAGCATTTTCCCATGTATTATAACAAAATTTCAGACATTTTTTAGCTTTTCATTTTAATATGATTTTAAACTTACGAAAGAGTTGCAAAAGTAGTACAAAGAATTTTTGTGTTTCCTTCACCAATTATTAACATTTTCCATAGTTGCTGTCTCTCTTCATATTTATATGTAGTATATGCATTTGTATATAATTCATGTGTATTATATACATTATGCATTATATATCATTTTTCATAATTTTTTTCTGAACCATTTACAAATAAGCTGTAGACATCACGCCCCTTTGTATTATTTTATATAGTCATGATAAAGTTTTGAAATGCAGGGAATCTGACATTGATGCTGTACTAATATCTAATGTGAACTCCATTTTCAAATTTTGCCTATTTTCTCCAAAATGCCCTTTATAGCTTTTTTTTTTTTTTTTAACCCCAAAACCAGGATCCAATCCAGGATCATTTAGAGGTCATGTCTCCTTAGCCTTCTTTAATCTGGGAAAGTTCCTCAGCCCTTTTCTTGCCATTGACCTTTGTAAAGAGTACAGGCAATGTCCCTCTGTGTAGATTCTACACGTGGTCATTAATATCTACAAAATACTCTATTGAAATTTACTTAGATAATGGATTATGTTGGGCAGTTTGGTGGTTTCCAGATGTTTGCCTTTTATAAATAATACTGCAGTGAATATCTTATGTTTTTGTCAGCATCACTGTTATTTCCATCTACTAGCTCCCAGAAATGAAACTACTGGATAAATGGGCGTGGCTATAAAGACTCCTGAGACGTATTTCCAAATTGCTTTTCAGAAGGGTAAAACTGGGCAATAATGAAATCTCACAAGTTGCCAGATTAAGGTCTATTTTTGAAACCCAGAAGTATAAAATGAAGACCTATGGAATATATTCTATGTTGGTGCTATAACGTTTTCTCTCACATTTTTGTTATATGTACTTTGTTAAGCAAAACTGCAGGGTCCTGACTTCTGCATACATAATGTTTAGAAGTGTGGAGAAGACAAGATAGTCGAGGCTGCCTCTGAGATGTGTAGGCAAGCCAATTTTTATGGGTTACTTATTAATTTGAAATTGATCCTGGCACCTATCAAGGTAAGATTACTGTATCATTGCTTGGGGCTCCCTTTCACTGCCTGTGTAGATAAAGCATTAATGTTTATTTTATGGGCAATTCTTAACCTTTAGCACATGAATGGGGCTGTCACATACACCGTACCACCCCAGTGCCAGGCCAGTCCCACTGCTTTTCTCACAAACCATTCCAATAGGCCTTTGTTCAATGAAGTGGATAGATCTGGTAGATACCCAAGTCAGTGGGTCAGTTTTGAGAATCAGTGCTCTTAGTAATGAATAGCATAATCCCTGGAGTCTGTTACTCTTAGGTTTGAGTCTTAGCTTCACCACTTACTTGCTGTGTGACAATGACAAATCCCTTAACCTCTCTGAGCCTTGGTTCTTTTATCTGTAAAAGGAGGATCGGAATGGTACCCATCTAATAGGGTAGTTGAGATAACACAGAGAAAGCCCTTACCATGATACCGTATAACCGTCCATTCTCTTTGAGGCTGTGCTTTACAGTGGCCCAAATCATCTTCACATCTTGTGAGGTAGACAGTCCAGGTATTACTTCTTCCATTTGATGGATGGGAAACCCCACACTCAGAGAGGTTCTGTGAACTGCCAAAGCTATGTAGCATGTACACAGGCAGGCTCGGCATGCATCTCCGTTTTCTGACTCCCAGGTCAGGCCTCTTTTCCTGAAATCCACTGCCTGTTTCATAACTCTGTACCTGGTGGTCCAAAGCTCTTGGGGGCAAATGTTGAATAAACTCCAGGGTTCTCTTGCAGGTATGTCTTGATACAGACCAGGCATTGGCAAATGTAAATATTTTACGTTAAATATTTTAGGCTTTGCAGGCCATATGGTCTCTGTTGCAATTTCTCTGCTGTAGGAACTTGAAGACAGACTTAGACAATATGTAAAAGTATGGGCTTGGCCACTTTCCAATAAACCATATTTATAAGAACCAGTAGTCAGATTTGGCTCAGGCATGGGCTGTCTTTATCAACCCTGATTTAGACAGTCAGTGCATTTCTGGCCGGTGGCATATGCATTCTTATTTTGGCTACACAAGGACCTTCTTTTAATTCTCTGACACAATGAAGAACACTCCAGTAACTTAGGCCTCGCACATAGTACCTACTTGGTCATTCCTTGCTAAATATAGGGGAGCTCCTATCAGTCTGTATTTTCCTATGATATTTTTCTAACGTTATTGTGCTGAAATGATGTTAAAAGCAGATTGGGAAAACTGCTTTTATCCTCAAATGTAGATTAACACACTATTTTCAGATATTCTTAGTGTTTATTACATGTCTGTTTGTTATTTTATTTCCACTCTCTTGTACTGAGGGTAATGTTCAATAAAAACTCTGTTTGGGGATTTTGACAGCTTTTGTTTTAATTAGAAAGACATCTCACTTGCCTTCTTGTACTACTGTTAACTCAAATAACTTAAAAAATAAGGCTGAGGACACCTTTGTGTTCTCAAAAGTAAACAAGTACCCTTTGTAATCTAAAAAAGAGCCACTTTGTGGATACGCGTGGGGTGTTTGCTCCAAGAATATTTCTCATGGCCCATGAGAAACTCCAATAATAACAACCTCATATGACGATTGAGTTTAGGAAACTGTGTAGTTAATTTGAAATATTGCCCTGGGCAGTTGAACCTTGGCTGAATAATGATGTTTTCTTTTAAAGATCAGCACTTTGTTGCCCTCAATGATTATTCTACATTAGCCTGCCAAGAACTGTTATTTCCCACTTGTAGAATTTGATGAAGTACCTCCGAACCTCCTGTTCAACATTTTCATCTGAAAGGAAGCAAATACACCCTTTGGGTATACAGCGAGCAGCGCGACATGTGCCTTCTTTTAATCTTAAAGCTGAGCTGTTGGGTTAATCTTCAGTCTCCCTGGGTTTTTCTGAAAGGCATAGTATGAAAAAGACTTGGGGGACAAAATCATTGTAATTCACGAGCAGTGTCATCTCTAGCGGTCCACAGCCTTGCACTGTGTAGCTGTCCCCCGTACTTGTTGTCTACTGGGAGAGGGTATAGACTCGGATTAGAAGGTTGGGGTTCCCTATTTCAACCAGTATCTTTGTCCTCTCTCTCTTCCTCATTCAGCTTCATTAACATGCATTTGACAGCTACCATGTGTAACCCTGACCTAGGTAACCCTGGGGATAAAAACGCGTAGCCCACCACCACTGTTAACCTGGTGGCCACTTGATGTTGTATCGCAGAAGGGAGACCAATGGTAATCATGGAAACTGACAGGCAAGTCTTCAGGGTCTTCTGTTTTCTTAAGAGAAAGACAACTTTGGGGAGAAAAAGCCATACCTGTCATCCGTTTTCGTCTCTGTGCTTTATGCCATTAAGAGAAGATTGAATGGAAGTGGCCAATATGGTTAGTAATTCCAGATAATCAAAACCATAGAGGAGTGACATCAGATAGAATAAGAGATGGGAGCACAGTGTGAGACGTCTGCAGGGCATACGTCATGGCTATGATTAGACGTGGGAAGCCTGTGTTTACAGCACTGTGTTCCCCAGCGATTTTTCTACTCTCTGTCTATAAAAGCTGTGCCAACTGGTAATTTAGAAAGAATTGGATAAACTGAATATTTAAAGTGTTTTGAGTTATTCAGGAAACCAGTGAACAAAAGTTCAAGAATCTATGGTTTTTGTTGTGATATTTGGCACCTTTCCAGAACTAATGAAAGATACATATTTAATGTGAATGCAATAAATAGAAAGAGGGGAAGCGTCAACCTGATAACATGCAGTTATTGGTTTGGGAGTCTTGCAGAAAGAATATGCACGTTTTAATAAATAAGAGGTGATTCTTCTGATGCTCTTATTTGCTTAATTTTCCAAAGCTTCCTTCTAGAAACCTGTGTATTTTGGAAAATCAATTAAATTAGTGCAAGTTGAAGGTTTTCCTCTTGATGAAAAAGTAATGAATCCAAAGATAGTTCTTTTTAGGGAGAAAATGTTCACAACTCACACCAGAGCCCTGCATTGAGAATTATGGTCACTTGTGTTTTGGAATTCACATTGTTAAAAAGAGAAACTTTGGAAAGGCAGGGGTGGGGCTAGAATCATGGCTTGCACATTGCCTATAATAAGGTATTTCTTTTTTTAGGAGCCTCTTTTTCTTAGTGGATTATGTTCTTAAAATAGAATCTACCACATTTACTCTCTGGCTTGGCAGGGCACAGTATTTTGTTTACTGTTGGGGCTAATGTTCTGTGGACATGAACTTTTTCACAGACAATCCCAGGACTGAAAGAGCTCTTAAAAGTAAGCTCGTCCAAGTCCTGGCACCTTTTCCCAAGTGGTCTTTCTGTCAGTAACTAGGACCCCGTTTTTCAGTGGCAGCCCGGTCGATATCCTGGCAGTGCCCAAGTGACAGGAAATTCTTTCTTAGACTGAAGTGGAATCTCTCACATTGGCTTTTCTTCTTGAGCTGCATCTTTGTTGGGGGTTTCCACAGACTCTGTGCAATTCCTCTTTCCTGTGACAGCCCTTCAGATATTAGAGATTTGAAGGAATGTGTTCATGCTCACACCATACCCCTCAGCCCAACTGTCTTCACCAGGCTAAATATGGCTCCAGTTCCTCCACCTGTCTTTCATTTGATAGTTGAAGCCCTTCATCACTAACCATAACCTTCTTTGTATGTGGAGTCAAGAGAGGAACCTGTGTTCTGGTCCAGAATATCACTTCTGGTTCTTAGTTTTATATGTTTGTTAGGAGAGCCCAAGGTATTTCAGACAGTAGCATTGTAACGAGGGAGGTCAGGCCCTAACGCAGTGTATGTATGAGGTAGAAACTGGTGTTGTAAAAATCACCCTTGAAATGACCTATTTAGTATAGTACATAAAAACAACATGTGGTTTTGTGTCTGCAGCCCTTTATAGTAATTCTTATATACCCCAAGGTTTAGAACTATTGGTTTGGCTGAAAGAACAGAATTGAAGAAAAAGATATATTATCTACAAAAGATGTCGGCATAAAGATAGTGAATGGAACACATGCGTCTACTTTTGCTTCCTGCCAAACAAAACCCCATTTAAGTGATATAAAAGGTGGTTTGTCTTTGTTTTATTGTGATGAAATATACGTAACATAAAATTTACCATTTTAACCATTTTAAAGTGTACAAGTTTAATAATGTTAAGTACATTTACATTGTTGCCCAACCATCACCATCACCATCATCCATCTCCAGAACTTTTTCATTTTCTCAAACTGAAACTCTGTACCCGTTAAACACTACCTCCCCTCTCTTCCCTCCCCACAGCCCCTGACAAACTCCAGGTACCTCATATAAGTGGAATCTGATGGTATTTGTCCTTCTGTGTCTGGCTTATTTCACTTATGAGCGTTTTTTAAATGGCATAAATTCACAAGCACAAGGATAATAGGACAGGAGACAACAGGAACAAAATGTTTGGCACCAAGCTGAAGCGTATATGGCTAAAATAAGGATGATTGGTCTATTTATAGACTATCAAAACATTCCTGAGTCTTTTATATGAATTGATTGGCTCTTAGCCTTCCCCACTGACAACTTGATCCTGTTTTGTGTTTTTTTTTAGGGTCTGAAAAGTTGGGTGTTTTTTTCTACTTGTGTGTCTGCTTTCTATCTTCCAAAGTTTTATTTAATAACTTTATTGGTGGCAAAGATAAGATCCCATGAGCTTCCAGGGTGTGTGTGTGGGGGGGAATAGATCAACTGTAAAGATCAGGAATCAAATGGGTTTTGACTTCTCAATAGCAATACTAGCAGCTGGAAGGCAGTGGGGCAATGCCTTCAATAGTCCAGAGGAAAATGATTTTAAAGCTAGAACTTTATATCCAGCCAACTCTTAATCAAGTGTGAGAGCAGAATAATGAACTTTTCAGATATATAGGTTTTCAGGAAGCAACTGGAGGAGGTAGTCCACTGAAATAAAGGAGTCAACCAGGATAGAAAACTACAAGTGATAAAGAAAACAGAAGATCTGGCATGAAAGAGGCAAAGGAAATTTCTAGATGTGACAGTGGGAAATCCCAGCATGACAGTTGTGCTCCCAAAGTGCGTCAGAAGGCTCAGGAAGTGAGTGCTTTCCCAGGGTGGAATTGATAGAATATTTGATGCATCTCAGTGTTGGGAGAAGAGATTTAGTGATATGGTCAAAATTTTAGCGTGGATTAGTGAAAGTGTATAAATTACTAAGTAAAGGGGGCAGGAAAGGACTGTTATTAACTTTGGAGAAAATAGTAAGATGTTTAGAAAAGGAAAAGTAATAGTTTACCACACGGCTTACCTGAAAGTAGTGTTATGTAATTATAATAAAGTTTCAGTATAATTGTATTGGAAGGATAGGGACATGGGAAAGGTACACGTGTGGTGAGGGCATAGATAGGAAAAAAAAAGTCATGAAATCCTCATTTTCCATATTGGGAAGTCAATATAAATAGTGCCAATGACTTAAAAAAAATCACAAAGAAGCAATATAAAATTGTTACCAAAGAAGCAATATAAAATTGTTACCAAAAGTCACCTGAAACAGGCTAAAGTGCTTACTTCTTGGGAGGAAGGATGGGAGAGACGTAGGGTAAGGGGTTGGAATTAAGGGATTCCAACCCCTCTTAAGGAACTCTTAGGTACTTTAAATTGAGTGCCTATAGGACTTTAATGAAAATAGTAATTAAAATTAAAGAAAGTGTGGGGAAAGGAAAAAGAAAGACACTAGAAGACATGCTTCAGCAAAACGAGGGAGTAAATTTAAAAAGGGGAAGCATGCAGAAAACCAGGGGTCCCAGCTCAGGAGAGTGCAAAGTGCAGTCTAGCCATCAACCCAGCAAGATGAGCCAGGAAGGCAAGGGGTGTGGGACACCATGGAACTGATAGATTTTCTGATCAATTCAACTGTTTAGAAAATGCTATTGGGAGGTTTTACAGACCTTGTGGAATTGTGGGAAGAGTTAGCAATATGCACATAGAAAACTAAGAATTAGGGAAAATGAGGTAATTGTTCATTCCAGAGAAGAACAAAATTGGACAAGCAAATGTAATCATAATGTACTTCTTAGGTCAACATTGTACAAAATTTATATTATCCTAATAATGTAAACTGAAGAATAATGAGCCAAAATTTGGGAAGTAAATGAAATATTGGGAGAACAAGCAAAGGAGGAAGTCAATGGATAACGTGTAAAACTGATGAATAAAAAGTAACTTAAACATCTTATTTAGAAAATTGTGGGAAACACCATAAGAAATAACTAAAAGGAGTGTAAAGTGACGTAAGACTAAAGAATGGGAAGGAGTGGGACAACTGGTCGACAATTTAACCCTTAAACAGCCATTTGATTTTTAAACAACCGTTTGACTCCACTAGTGCATGCTGTGTGCATTTTTACCTAATGAAGACAAAAAAATAATTAAAATATCAATCAAAAGGGAAAACAATCTATAGACCGATATGTGGGCATTATAAAGGATCTTTAATCTTGCTAAGAGATGTGTTTATTATTGTAATTATTGAAAGAGATTATATTTGTGAGAGAAGCTAGTCTACAGTAGGTGCTACATAAATGTTTACTGGGTTTGAATCGAAAGCAAGTATTCTTGACCAAACCCATTAGAGACAGTTTCTTGAAAAGCTGCAGAGAATGACTTGCCAACCTTTCCTGACTTTCCAAGATGGCATTTCTTGTTGTGGCTGATTGTCACTGTGGTACCGAGGGCATTGGGCCCATGGCCCCACAGGTGGGTGTGCGTGCATGCATGCATGTGTGGCGTGAACACACAGACATTAGGTTGTAAAGTCAGTCCAAATAATGTGACGCATCAGCCTGTCTTTGGCAGCCATGGCCCTTTTGGCCCAGCTCACCCCCTCAGGTTTCTGGACACATAGGCATTAGTTTCCATCCCTGTCCTACATAGTGTATTTGTCTCAAGTGTTACTCCCTTTTCTGTTTCTTCACCACCCGTACATCCTCAGGATCATAAAGATCATTAAAAAGCAGAGAGCCATTTCATCCTTATTCTTAAAACCTCTCGCTCATTGCTGTAAGAATAAAACCCTATATCCTTGGCACTCAAGGCCTATATGATCTGTGATTACACCCTCCACCCATTTCTTTAGCCGTACTTCTTGTCTCTTAGACCTCACTCTTTACACTCCAGGCAAACCAAGGTACTTGCCGTTCTCTGTAAACAGTTTGCCATTTCATGCCTGTCTTTGTTTTGGCTAGTGTTCCTGCCTGGAATAGCCATTCCCTAGCTCCGTTATTCCTAACACCCAACCCCCACCACCATGACAGCCCTTACTCTATCTCCCTTCAAGATTCAGCCTAGTTAACTCTTCCTCCCTGACCACCCAGGCTGAGTGAGGTGTCCCCTTCTGTGTTCTCATAGCACCAGCACAAGCCCCCCTCACAGTCCCAGAGCTAATGCATCATCTTAATACTATTGTTGTGTTCATCGCTTCCAGGAAGAGGTGAGCACCCAAAGGGTGGGGGGGAAGGGGTCCTTTCTGTCTTCATCACTGCTCTATACCCAGTACCTGCTAGGGCTGCCACTAATCTTGTGAGTCTTCAAGGTTGCAGCCATTTGTTCAGAGGCAGCTCTCCCGTCTGTGAGAGGAGCTTCATGTCGTCTTTAGAGGGTTGCAAGGCCTCCAAGCCTCCAACCTTGGGATTCTGGTTTGGAGGCTCCTTCACCTCCGTACCATTTAAATGCAGAGCTGGATGCAATGGATGGTCTGTGGAATGTGGTTCCATGGGTCAGAGTTCTGATAAAAGCAATTCATGATTCATTCGTCTCTTTTTTCAACCATCATGGAAGCACCTCTGCCAGGTGAATTGATTCATTTCATTGATTGACTCAAATATTGGCTGAGTATCTGCTCAATGTCAGGCACTGTTCTGGGTACTTGGGAGATAACAAGGAATAAAAGAGATGAGATTTTTGTCCTTGGGGACCTTACAAACAATACGAAACAAACAAAGGCACAATCATTTCAGGTGGTAGTAAGCGCTGAGAAGGGAAGAGAGGGGAGTGTGGCGGGAAGAGGCTACTTATGTAGATGAGGTCATGAGGTGGACCTCCCCGAGGAGACAGCATTTGTGCTGAGGCCTGAATGGTGAAAATCTCATAGCCACTGGCCACGTGTAGCTATTTAAATTAATTAAATAACATTGAAAAATCCGTTCCTCAGTCTCAGTAGCCACATTTCAAGCAGCCAATAGCCAACATATGGCCAGTGGCTACCATATTGGACCGCACAGACATGGAACAGTTTTATTGTCGCAGAAAAGTTCTGTAGGACAGAGCTGAGCGAGAGAAAACATTCAGGGGAGAGGGGACAGCGAGTGCCAAGGCCATGAGGCAGGGATGGATTTGTGCTGGAGAGCAGTGAGCAATGGAGAGAAGGCTTCGGTCAGGCTGACATGGAAACCAGGGGAGAAAGGGGAGTTAGATTATTCGTAGAAGACGAGCATGTGCGTATATTTCAAAGAACTGCCTCCTTTAATTTCACTTATTGAAATTGGCGCTGAAGTCAAGACCAGATATGTCTGATAGCATTTTTAGAAGAAGAATGAAAATGGTCCCTACAGTTAATATAAAGCATGGAAAAAGCATTTGAGAAAAGACCTCTGTTGAAGAATATGGCACCGACACAGCACATCCTGACCGAGAGATAAATACTGGTGGATTTAGTGGCCAGTGGGTGAGGTCATGGTGCTGCCCCTTGGCCTTAAAAGGAGGGAGCCAGCCCTCCTAACTGATGCCAAGAACGCAGTTTCCCATGTCTTTCCCCCAAATCTTTTAAACACAGGACAACACTTTAAAAAAATCCTCCTTAATGCAATTTTTAGTAAAAGTCAGATTTTGACTTTTGTGTCTTCGGAGGCAAGAATCATATTCTTGTTCTATTAACAGGAGCATCTGTGCCTTGACTTCATTTCGTATCACTTTTCACGAAATGCTTGTCCCTTTTTGCACCTGCCTCTTTGCTAAACAGGTTTTCTTCCTCTCTCTGTAAAGGTGCCTTTGTTTGAACCAATAGAGTTACTTGTCTTTACTGTAAACACAGTGTCCAGTGACTCTCCTTATTGTGAAGAGCCAGCGGCTTTACTGAAGGGAAAAAAGTTCTTGAAGGTCACTTTCTGGCCTTTGTATTATAAGGTAAGTCATCATAACTTAAAAAAACAAAACAAAACAAAAACAAAAACTACCCCACCACTTCTTTAGGACTTGTTATCACATTACATTTGAATTCAACTAACTGCTAGCATTTGTTGGATCATAATTGATCTGATAAAATGTAATCTGATAATTAGTAGCTGTGTAACAATAAATACACTCGAGTCCTGTTTCATTTGCCCTTGAAGGCTCTAACGTGGTTCCAAAGTGTACCTTTGAATTGGAGCAGTCCAGCCGGTTCACATTGCAGGCTGTGCTTCCTAGGGCAGCGTCCGCCAGGTACATGCGCACACGGGATGCTAGCTCAGTCCCACTTCCCCTGCAACGCTGTGACCTGGCAGAGGGCTGTGTCCTTACATCGGATGTCCTACCAAGGAAAGGGAAACCTGGGCGACGCATTCAGAGCAGCTGGTTCTCAAGATCAGGTTGTCACCAAGGGAGCCTTAGGTCATGATTGCCACCTGGATGCTGTTCTCTCTCTTCACGGTAGGTCTCCTTCGTTTCTGACCTTGTTCTGCTGTGTGCCACCCAGGGAACTTTCACCTTTCGTGCCTCGACCTCATGCAGGCACGCTTCCCATTATTCTTTAGGGAAATTACCTTTATAGAACAGAGGCATTGGTGTTGCCCAGAAAGAAAAAACACATCCCTGACATTTCAGGCTCTGGAACTTCTGAGTAGCTAAAGGTGTGTTTCAGTGGCCAACTTCTCTTTGAGAAAGCTAAAGCAGAATAGTTCTAAGGCTATAAAAATGCTATTTTGTTTCAACTTCCAATTTTGCAGTAAATTATTTATCTCTCCCTAATAATCACTGAAATACCTTAGGACCTTCAATTTATATAGATAGCCCTTTGCTTCTCAGAGAGGGGAGATTAAGTAGAAATGTTCTCTGGGATTTTTACCTGATGATTTAATGCTATAATTATTTCTAAACCAGTTGGTAATGATTTTAGGTGCATTGTTGGGAAACTAGGCATATAAACTGTGGAATATGTGACAGATATACATGTCATGCTGTAAAATCTGGTTGGATTATTTGCCCCTGATCTTGAACATGTTGGCAAGGTAGGTAGGCATAGGGTTTGTAAAGCAGAAGAATATCCTTCTTAGGGTTTGAAAACTATTATATGAACTCCCTTTCAGATCCATTTCTGTCCGGGAATTCTGTCGCCTGCAGGGGTCTGAGGGCAGTTTCAGTCTTTGTGAACTTCTATTAGGCCAAGTCAAGGAGTGGCGGGAGATACTGTGTATCCCTGTCTATAGCACTATAGTGATAGTGAAGTAGCAAAAGGAAGCGTGGCGCTGCACCCTTGAACTTTTTCAAGTTCACAAAGATCAGGTATTGTTCGTGGTCAATACATACTGTTAAAAAAAACATCCCCCTTAATTCAAGAGACGTGACTTTAGTTTCAGAACCCTTTCACATTTGCGTGTGCTGATTTGTAATGTGTGTGATGATTTGTGTTGCTTTTCTAATCCCATATGGTTTTCTGTGGTTGCGGTGTGTGCGTGTGTGTGTGAGAGAGATTTTTTTTTTTAAATCCATGTTTAAGATTTATTCACTTTTTATTTACACACAGTAAAACTCACTCTTCCTGAGTTTGGATAAATGCATACAGTTGAGGGTCCATTCCCACAGTCAAGATACAGAAAGATTCAATTATCCCAAACATTATATTTTGTTTAGAATTTCTATTGGCATGTTTGGTTATCAGTTGATTTTACTTTTGCAGATAGAGCCAAAACATTTTGTAATAAATAACACAGCAGTGTCTGACACTTTCCATGCATAAGGTTGAGTGGGATGTTAGAAACAAGGTCTGATTTCTTGATTCTTTCCTCCAAGAGTTATAAATGGGAAAATTGTACTATGCGATTAGTTGTTTCTTCATTATTGTAACTAGTGGATTAAAATGGCATAACGTATTATACCATTTATAACCAAATAAATTTGTCATAAATACTGTAGTCAAAATTATGTACTAAAAATTAAAATTAATTTTTTTTGCAGTTTAGGTTTGTATTTTTATATAAATTTAGTTTTGGGTAGTTTTAAGGGAAGTGACATTCTGCTAAAAGCAAGGACTGCATAAGCAAGGACTTGTTTAGGAAGGGGAATTTAATGGCTCAGATCACCAAAAGGTACATGGACAGGTTTCAGGCACAGCAGAATCCAGGGCTTCAAATGACATCCTCAAGGTCTCTCTTTCCCCGTTCAGCTCTGTTTTCCTTTATGCTGGCTTCATTCTGGGTAGGCTTTTTTTTTCTTGCGGGATCAAGATGATTGACAGCAGCTCCAGGCTTTTAACCCATTTTCTCAATTCCTTACAGTTCTAACCAAAGTCTCAGACTGGAGTCTCCTTGGCTCTAATTGGGCCCCAAGGTGGCAGGTGGTGCGGTGCAGTGTTCTGATTGGCCAGGCTTAGGTCCCATGCTCATTTCTGCGGAGCTGAAGGAGTGTTCGCTCCTCTAGACCACAGGGGAGAAGGAGATAGTAGCAGCATTGATTAAGGGAGATCAAGGGGCACGTACGCCAGAGAGATGAAGACAACATATGTCCTCCACTGGGACATTCAGGCTATGTAGCCAGTGTTGTTGTTTTAATCATCTAAGGTAAACTTCCAGACAAGCAAAAGTCTTCAGGATAGATGGATGGATTGGATTTTTTTTGGCTTGTGATGTGACAACTATTTAGTGGATGTGAGATGTAATATTTTTGGAGAACAGTGCAAATTGAGTGACTGTGGGTCTCTACTAAGTTAGCTTGAGGGAACATGAGGAAAACTGGTCCTGTACCTATCAATGAGTAGAGAACCTGGCATCTGAGGAAAAAAGGACACACACACACACACACACACACACACACACACAAATAAAAAAGATAATAGAGATTGGAAATTTACTGAAAATTCAGCACTGATTAGCATTGCTGAGCAGAAATATTGTCTTGAGTAGAAATATTATTAGGAACATTTGATGAGAATTCATGAAGGTTAAGGACTGGCATAGTTGATCTCATCATGTAAAGAGTGATTACCTCCCGAATAATGTTTAGATTCCAAACCGTGGCGTTTGTGACCTGGCCTCTGCCTAACTCTCCAGCCTATGGCTGTCTTGTGTTCTGTCAGTAACATCACCAACCTGTTTGTAGTTTGGAGCCTACACCAGGCATGTTACACCACCCTGTTTTATCACATGTTGTCCTTTCCTCTGCCTGGAATCCCTCTCTGGTTTACTCGTACTGATCCTTGAAGACTCAGTTCAGATGGCAGGTTCAGAAGCATTCATTAACTGTGCCTCTCTGGCTTAAGAATCTCTCTTCTGTGCTCTCATGATATCTTGTGTCTTTACTAACAGTTCTCAACTGGAGGCTATTTTGTTCCCAAGGGGATATTTGGCGAAGTTGGGAGACATCTGTGATTATCTTGATAACTAGGTGCTACTGGAATCTAGTTGGTAGAGATCAGAGATGTTGCTAAATATCCTGCAATGCACAGGACAGCCCCCAACAAAGAATAACTGAGCCAAACTCAATAGTGCCTGCGTCAAGAACCCTGGTTACGATTGCACTTGCTGCATTGTTAGATGTTTCTGTTTTGAGCCTTCTCTTCTGAACCAGGCTGAGGTCCATGTATGTCATCTGCAGTTTTGCATTTCTGATACCAAAATGTCTGGCACAGGGTAGGTCCTCAGGAAAGAGTAATTTAAAGATGATGGAGTCAATGAGAAGATGAACTATTTTCCAGTTCAGTTACTAACGACCACATAGAAAAAACAAGTCATTTCCAAGAACAAGGCTACTGGAGGCCCTACTCATCTTGCACTAGGTAGCCGTAAACCCGAGGCTCTTTGTCTTCCCATGTCTTTGTGTTCTCACTCTTTTGCAAAAAGAGCTGTGGGGTTTACTATAGCAAATGGTGGGATAAATGAAAGAAGTGTTAGCATAGTGCTTTTTTTTAAAAAAAAACAGACACAGAATATTATTAGGGTAATATGTCCTCTGGTTATGAATGATTTTCAGGAATGGATAAGCTGTTCAGATTGAATTCATTTTCACAACTTTAGAATCTGAGAAAATCCACTAAACACTGCATCCCAGAATGGTGGATACCTAGCATGGATTAGGTGTTCAACAAATATTTGCTGAATACATTTCATCCTTATGCATTAGTGGATGGTTTTTTAAAAAATTGCCTCATAGACCCTTCAAGTCTCTGTAAAATACTAGTGACTTTGAAGACTTGTCCAAAGCTATCTCTATCTTGCTATGCCAGATAGGTGTGTATCTGGGGTGGTTTTAATGTTTCTGATTATGACCTGGGTTATAATGCCAATGTTCAGCCGATGTCGCAAGAGAAACAAAATCTATATGAAACTTTTCTAGGTTCATGGACATGAAGCTTCTAGAAAAATATAGCTGGATGACTTTTTCCTTCTGCAGATGAGATCATTTTGTGAGTTCTTGGAATGATAACTCTAATGTGGTTTGGATCTCAGGACTCCAGGTATGCCTGATGTGAGGGGCATTGCAAACTGATAAAAGCATTCACTCTACAACCTTTCTACTGTGTAAGTGGTCAGTTAGGCAGACTTTTGTGAAGTTGCCCCTCTGTGCTGGAGCTGCAAAGATGACTAAGACAGGATCTCAGCCTCTAAGAGGCTTACTGTCGAATTTTTTATTATGGTAAAATATACACAACAAATTTTCACATTTGAACCATTTTTAAGTGCAAACTTCAGTAATATTAAGTACACTTACAATGTTACTCAACCATGACTATCTATTTCCAGAACTTTTTCATCATCTCAAACAGAATTATACTAACATTTGATAACATTAATATACTAATATAATTATACTAACAATTATACTAATATTAGACAACTAATATTTGTCCTTTTAATTTCTTTTTTCATGTAGCCTGATGTTTTCAATGTTCATTCATATTGTAGCATGTATCAGAATTTAATTTTTCATGGCTGAATAATAGTCCTCTGTGTGCATGTGTGTACCACATTTTGTTTCTCCATTCATCCCTCAGTGGACATTTGTTTTTTTCCTACCTTTTGGCTGTTATGAGTAGTGCTGCCATGAACATTAAGGTGCGAGTATCTGTTTGGGCCTGACTTTCAGTTCTTTTGGGTATGTATCTAGGTTACTATCCAATATTTACATCTTGCATGGTGACCTGGGTGGCCTGGCCACATCCTTTAGCTGCTTCTGGCAAAGATTTTTTGCTTGTGTTTACCTTCACTCTTGACCATTACATTTTGTCCTATCATAAATGTGGGGATCTAGATTGGTGAAATTTGATGGGAAAGAAAAAAAGAAATCAGCAAACAATTCTGAAAGGAGAAATAATGATTCCTGAGTCTTCTGGCTGCTGGACTTTTTTCTTCTCGTGCCATGCCAGTGTCAGGCAGAGGCTTCCTTGTCCCCTGGGACTTTTGCCTAGGAGCAAGGGGCTGCCAGGAAACCTCAGAAACTCCGTGGAAATGGGGTCACTGTCTAAGTGGGTCATCCTGAAAACAGCAGGATGGAAACCTATTTAGTTAGTAAATACTGCAGATCAAGGGGACACTGGCAGTCTTGCATTGCACAATCTGGCTAGCCGTGAGTTTCTTTGCAGAGTCCAGGGGGGAGGCCTGCTTTTAACTTGAGCTGTTTGTGTTTGGGTTGGTGGCCTGCCTTAGAAACAAAGGAGCCAGCCCTCTGTTTAGCCACTCCAGCCTTCCAGCTGAGTTTCCAGCTGATTTCATATGGGCCCTGAGCTATGAAAGCAGATCGCATATGGCCTCCTGTCAAGTAGGAGAGTAGCTTTTTTTTTTTATTCTTGGGGAGCTACATGGGCAAAGCAAGTGGGAGAGGGGGAAAGGTCTTTTTTTTTTAGCATGAATATACATTACTGTAATTCTTTACTTCCATTATCCTCTGCCTGTTTTGTGCTATTTACTGCCATCAGGACTTTCATTTTTTTGAAGGCTATAGCAATGGGAAAGTGATAGATGTTAAGAGACTTAGATGGAAGGAGAACTGAGCTGGAGTAGGACCACCTTGGGCTGGCCACTTCTTGTCCCCTGGTGGGCCTGGGGCTGGGCATGATGTTTAACTAGCATGTCTCTGTCTTTCCCTTCCCCACCCACTTAAATGTACAACTATTCACAGAAGCCCCCAAATCTGTGAGTCTGAAAGTACATGTTTGAATCTGATTTCCAGTTATAGTGAGTAGGTTGGGTAGTTTCATGCTACTCTTTCTGTTGTACAGAGGGGGATATGTTTCCCCTGTTTATCTGGACTGATTCATTCTTACTGCTCCAAAACCAAAACTGTAGCATCAACGCTAGTTTCAGGTCCAGGGGCCTCTGGCACCAGTTGGTGATGGCTTATGTGATTTGGATCTAGTTAATAACCCACCATAGGCACCTGGCTCTTATTTCTGGCTAATCTCAATGGGGCTTTTAGGTGGTCCATGTATGATGCATGACAGGCCTGTTCTTTACTTACCAGTCAATCATTTATTGAGATTCGGCTAAGTGTCACGTGCTAGGGACCCAAAAATGAGTCAGCTGCAGCCGTGTAGGAAGGGGTGTACAGTCTACTGGTCTTCCTGCTACTTCCTGGAAAAGAGACATTTTGGGGTCCAGGACAGCAAACTTGTCATATGAAAGGAGAGGCTGTTGATACTTTGTTTTCATTCATAACATGAATGATGTAATAAATAAGGAACTTCACTATGTCAGATGCTTTTCACAGAATCATAGAATTTTCAAACTGGTTAAGAATGAAGGTTCTGCAGCTGGGTGACCTGGGTCCACATCTCAGTTGCCTTTTCTGTAAAATGGACATAAAAATAGTACCAATTTCATAGACTTATCGTGGGATTACATGAATTGTTTCATAAGAAGTATTCAGAGTAGCGCCTGGCACTGAAAAGTCATGTTACCTTTAAACTTCTGATTCATTCATTCATCAGAAACTTACTAGTAGTGGTGATGGTTGCACAGGCCTGTGGACATACTAAAAACTGCTGAATTGTACACTTTAGAAGAGTGACTTTTCTGGTATGTGAATTACCTCTCAAGGAAGCTGTTATAGAAGGAAAATTTAATTGAGTACCTATTATGTGCCTGGCACTGCCTTTTTAAACTGAGCAGGTAAGTGACTTGCTCGAGGTAAGTGAGTGGTAGAGATGGTTCTAGAGCTCAAGTCCCTTGGTACACAAGCCATGCTATTTGCAAACTGTCAGGGATAAAACGAAGATTGCAATTCAGACTGGAAGCTGAAGTCAGTTTCTGTCCTGGCATAGAGCTAGACCTTAAATTAAGAAAGAATAGTGGTGTCACTTAAGACTTCAGCTTGCTACCTTCACCAGTTGTTTCCAGTAGTTCCCCTCACCTGCCACACCCCTCCGTGTTTTCCAAGACTTCAGACAAGTATATTAATAAATGCCTGTATAAATACACTATGAAAAATATGGTAACATTTTCTCCACCCCAGCTCTGGATATAGAATGGATATTTTTCAGTTGAGCTATTGCTTTCAATTCCCCAATTTCTTAAGAATTAGAGTTTCCAACAACAACAACAAAATAATCACCCCCACTTACCACCACTACTGAAATTAATAACAAATTTTGTCTTCATGGTGAAGAAAATTTAAGTCATTCTTCAGATTTTCTGAGTCTAAATATCAAGAGTACATAAGGAGCGCTTTAAAAATAAAATGGTGATTTTTTTCTCCTGCTGAATCCATTTATAGAGTAACAGAAACCATTTCGGATCCAGAGTCACCCTGCAGCCTTCAGCTCCCATTAACCTCCTGCTTTCTCTGCCATATGTTTTGTTCTGGGATTTCTTCCTTCTGACACCTGGTATTCAGAAGAAGGGAAAACTACTTTCAATGAACTAGGGAAATTACTATCAGGAAAAAATGGCTCAAGTTTCCAGGCAGCTATGAATGAGATGTTTTTCTGAGTGTCCCTGAGCAACTATCTTTAGGAAGGAAACCTAAGAAGGTACGCGCTTTCAACCCATCCGTTTCCCCGAAATGAACTTGAAACATTTCTTACTTCAGTGGCCCAGTCAGCACAGGCTTTTCCTCGCAGATGGCAGCATTATCTCACTGGACATGTAATGAATAGGTTTGTCCCCAGGGGGGTGGAATAGTAGCAAAGTCTATTACGAAGTCTCATTTACTTTGCATGAATCAGTTCTAGAGTCCCGAGAAAATAAAATCTGAAAAGTGAAAAAATGGTGAATTAGGACAATAACTTCCAGCTACCCATCGAAATCAGGTTTGTCCTGAAACTGCTCTGACTTGGCAGGGCATAACCATTGCAATTTTGCACTTTTGTGATAGAGAGCATTTTTAACCTGAATTCTAGTTCTTGTGTGTAGGAACAAAACCAGCTGTAAACACCTTTTGCCTCCCTCTCCCTTCTGTCTTATTTCTAGGACTATAGCATCTGGGTCATCTAATAGAGCTCTGAAAGCAAGCGATCTTGAGGAAAAGAGAGGCGGGGGAGGGGATGGTAAGAAGACAACCACTCAGTTCACACACAACATGCATGGTTTTATTTTTTGACTTAAGCACTTTATCAAGAAAGGTACTAAGAACTGGGTAGTAGATTCCCTCCATCAAACAATCTCAGGTCTTTTGTAAATCTGACTTACCAGGGGTTAGACATTTGACCTTAACCCAAACAGACATTTGAAAGGGTAGGGTGGGTCCCACTGGGCCTAGAGAGAGGTGGAGGTTGCTTTGCTGCTTTTCTGGAAAGGTGAGACAGTGGGGAAGGAGGCTGTGCCTCAGCCCCCTGCCCATCAAGAAGGAGGCTGATAATTGTCTACTTATTTCAGTGTTTGCCCATAGATGTGGTCTCCTCTCATTCACATAGAGGAAACTGAGGCAGCTCATCATAAGACTCAGCAGAATCATTTAATATTAAATGGGCTCAGGTTTTGGTTCCGATAATAGGGTGATTTCCCCTAAAAGCCTATTTACACGGGCCAGGGGTGGGGCTTGCTGAGGACGGGCATCAGAAACGGATGGCTTAATTTTCACTCCTCTACTGTGTCCTGGATATGAAGTTCCTTGTGCCAAAGAAAGGCAGGAAACCATGTCGCCTGGCCACTGATATGTAGGTACCTAAATTTGCTCTCTGGCTTCTTGAAGGTCACAAGGGCACGTTTGCAAAAGGGAGGTTGTTAGGAGTTTGTCAAGGAACCTTCCTGAACAAGAGCCCCTGCGATAGTCTTACACTGGGTACATGTCAAGAGCATGCGAGGCTGGCCCAAGCCCCCTCAGCCTAGGAAAGGAGTAGATTTTTCCAGCTAATCTGATGACTCTGCTTTGAGGGTTTAATCATGAAGCTGAAGGTCTCTGCCGAGTGAGTCGAGGACGGCAGCCGGGGAGGTGAGCGAGTGCCTGGAGAGTGTTCCCAGAAACCAAGTCATAATGCCTTCTGATGTCAGTGTGACGTTCCATCAGACCTTTTCCAGAAATCTAGAATAGATGTGAATAGAGATGAACAGTTCACAGAAAATGACGTTTCTGAGCGCTCACAAGCCTCCATCATATAGCGAAAGGTCCATAATGTGACTATGTGGCTTTCTAGTGGATGTTGTCCCCCCTTGAGCTTGTCTATCAAATAACAGATCAAACCTTGTTAAAAATCAAGGCACACTAAATGCCTCAACGCCAAGGCTATATGTCCAGGAATTGAGTCCCCCATTCCTCACTGTATCCAGAACATTTGCGGGGAGCTAATCCTCTCATTGTCGCTTTCCAGATCTCCCTGAAAGACAACTAGAGGGCAGGAAACTATGTCAGTGCCTCCCAAGGGATGAGCCAGGACAAGGCAGACAGAGGCAGCTGCACACTTTCACACGGGTGCTTTTGGATGTGAACCGGCTGCTGTCTTTCTCCAGTTGAAATCCTGGGGCAGCTGTTGCTGTCATTCCCACTGGCCTCCCCAGAGAGAGAAGCCACTGACTTCTGTGGGCCTGCCTGAAATCTGCAGCTGCTCACATGCTTTTAAAAAGAGAATAAAGGGGTTTCGGGCAGAGGTTAATCTGGGAAATCCTCTGTGTGAAATATTTTCCTTTTCATGGTTCCCTTTCCTTTTGAATATAATGTACCACCACGCACGAGGTAGCCTGGTGGATTGCTGGCCCACAATCCTTTCCAGATTACTCCTCCTGCTACCATAACAGTCCGTGCGTGCCGGGCACCCCCTTGGCATGCTACATCCTTGGTCTCCTTTGACACAGAGACACTCCAAGGACCATACTCTCTCATTCCAGTTAAGGAAACTGAGGCTCAGAGAGGTCCTGCAGCTTATCCTACAGCGAGCAGGTGGTAGAACCAGTATCTAAAACCAGTTTTGTTTGATGCTCTTCCCACACTGTCTACCTCTGCAGTGCGGTTTGCTTCGTATCAGTACTTTGAGCCTCAACTGCTAATCTAACACCATCTGAAAGCAGGACTTCCCTTAGCAGAAGACTGCCTAAAGGAATCAGGCTTACCTTTGTATCCCAGACCGTATTTACTGGACTGTTAGAAAAACAGACCGTATTTACGGACCGTATCCCAGACCGTATTTACTGGAATGGATGCAACGTGTTTGGAAATAATACAGGGATTTATTATTATGTACTAAATATGAGAGTATAAACTTTATCAAGCAGAGAATACATTTCTTGTCCAGTATGAATAGCATCATAAATTTTTTGTCTGTGTTATCACCGGGGTTGACTTTAGAAAGATTTAAGTTCAGAAAAAAAGATCCGACATTCGAAAGTAAATTATTTCAGGCCCAGCCTTCAAATTCACTGTTTTTACGGAGCCACAGAATTATTACCCCAGAGTCCTTGGACCACTGCCTCTAGGAGGCCCAGGGCAACACAGGCATTTCCAGGATTCCATTTTCTGACCAGACTGCTGGCCTTGTAGGGGTTAGCCAGATCAGCAGACCACTATCGGGGCTGAAAAACAAGAGTGGCTAAGCAAATGGTATGCCATTCCCCACCCACACACTTCAAGCCTTTCAGTGGCACTTAGAATGAAGATCCTCATTCTGTAAGCTCTGGCCACATCCACCTCTCCAGACATCTTTCCTCCATGAGCCCCTTACTCCAGACCAGTGTAGGGGAGGAAAAAATATCTTTTTCCTCTGCCCATCTTAGGTCCATTGGCTGGGGCCTTGCAAATTAGATGGACAGAAGACAGAATGAGAATAGAAAAAAACACTGTCGTGTGCCTCTGAAACTCATATAATATTGTATGTTAGCTATATTTTAATAAAAATCTTAAAAGAAGAGAAACACAAGCAAGTTTATTAACACATGCATTTGTGGGTCGAATATCCAGGAGTACTTGAGTGAAAGTCACTCAAGGGGGTGGTTAGAACTTGAGCATGTTGGCAGAAAATAGTAGAGAAGTGACAAAACAAAGGGAGAAAGGACTTTGAGTTTCCAGAAGCAGCAAATTTGGGAAGACAAATATATGGGGAAACTAATGGTTGAGAAGAGCTGGTTTGGGCAAAGTTTGTTGTGTAGATTCCCCTAATGCCATCTCCGGGCTGATGAGGGTCTAGGTTGTCTCTGGTGATTAACTCCTGTCCTTCCTGGTAGAGAGGAGAGAGGGCACCTTTCTAAATTTATGTCCTTGTTTTTAGGCAAGTAGGGGGAGGGCAGAGAGCATTTCTTGTATCTGCTTATTGTCCGTTGTCTTCAGCTCAAAATAATCCTGATGTCAAAGTGGCATATTTTGAGGGAGCGTATTCCGCTACCCATTACCAGCCACTGAAACTATCGCCATTTCTTGTAAATACATTGCTCGTAAGCTTCTCTTGCTCCCACCTCAGGGCCTTCCACACCAGCCTGGACCAGGCATCTGTGCCCTCATGGTGATGTTAGCGCCTCATCTTTCGGATGGGTGCTTCATTACCTGTTACCTCTTCAGAGAAGCCTCCCTTTACCTCCTTGACACGCTCAAAATTCTATCAGAGGTTGTCAAAACACTAGGTGCCTTTCGTTCAAAGCACTTATCATAGATGCAACTTTACATTTATTTGTGATTGAAACGGTCTTGTTATCCCCCGACAACGAGTGTCCGGAGGGCAGCTCCATGTCTGGTTCTCCCCACTGCGGGGCACGGTGCCTGAAACACAGTAGGTACTCACTTGCAAGGACGAATGAAGGAAGGAAGGAAAGCCCAGCCCCAGTATTCAGATCTCCTGTTCATAGCGACTGCATACTCTGAGCTCAGGTTGCAGCAAGGGAGACACCAAGCTGGTGAACGGCTCACATTTCTTAGCGGTGATGTTAAATTGAAAAGGAGAGCTTGTGTCACGTCTCACTTCCAGTTTCCAGACTTTTAGGCCATTCTTCGTGTAAATAGCCTATGGAAAGCTCTTTAAGGGGAGCGGAAGGAATTCTAAAGAATCAGCTTTCGAGAAAGACTTTATCTTCGTCTTATGCAAATTCTGCTTAGGAGTGAGAGCCTAGAGTATAACTTCCGCTGAGAATCTTCTTTGCAGTTTTTCCTCTGGCTGATTTTTCTACTTTTTGTTGAATATTTATCTTGAGGGAAAATGTCCCCATATGAATCCACATGGGGAATTCATAAGTTGCCCTAACAGGTTTATTTGTATTTGAGAGTCGATCTGCTATCAGTAGATGCACTGAAGCCAAGACCTCTGGGATTAGATAGAGCTGGGCCCTTGGACCCAAAGCCCCTTTGAATAGAGAGAAATTATTTGCCTTATTGGCAGAAGATCCGTTTTTAATTTTTAATATTTTCTTTTTTGCTCAGATTTCTCTTTTGGCCACATGAACTTGGATCCATCAATCCTCCCTCTGCTCCTTTCTGGCCTATGTTATGATCCCTTAAACATCTAAAGGGGTGCCAGTCACATCATCTTATAGAATTACTCACGGGTCTCCATCCAGAAACAGTGGAACCCACTGAATTTCTCCCAGGAAGTGCCCCTATTACTGTTAAGTTTGTCACTTGGACACACAGTTCTACGCTTCCCTCCTTGTCTGTAATCTAAATTTAAATGCAGGCTAGGAAATTTACAGAAGTTCTGGGTTTTTTTTGGGGGGAGGGCAAGTTGTCATAGTATCCTGAATTAAGTTCAGTGTCAAACTGAACTCGGTCCAGATTTTTGTTTGGTTTTCAGATGTGTAACCCCAAACAATTTGAGATTTAAGTTGAAACAGATCCAGATTTGGTAACGTTTAAGATTCTTCCCACAGCACAAATAGACCCTTAACTTGAAACTGCCCTCAGTGCAGTTCTTCAGTCTTGAATCTCTGTGTTTTTAATAAAAACTCATGGTAAAAAACAGTTAACGATTAATCTGCTTGTGTTCCAGTGACTTGAAAAATAAGCATCCATGCCTCTGAGGCCTCAATCTTATCAAGTCCTGAAGGATAGTTTTTATAGCTGGTGTAAAGCCTTGGTTTATCAGCTCCAATGGCCTGGAAACGCCTTAGACCAGAATATTTGGGATGAGCAGAATGGACCCAGTTTAGGAATTCCAAGAAGGCAGAATCAAGATAGAGAGCTGCCAAAGCTCACAGATGTGGAATGAAACCAGTTTTTAAACCTGATTCCTCTGCTCAACCGTAATGTGCTTAAAACCTGCACTCCCTTGAGATTTTTGCACTTGGTTAGAATATTATGAACCTGGAATTATGCTTCTTTGTGTGTTTATCTCTGAAATATTAAGGATGATAGGTCCAAGCTCTCTCGTAAGGCTGCTGTGGAAATTGACAAAGTATTGACTCTCTCTCCCTAGTGCTTCAGAAGTGCCACATGGTAGCAGGTGTGCTGTGTGTGTCCTGAGAACATGTCAGCCCTTTCTGTCTAGAACTCGACCCCCCAGGTTGAGATATTAGTTCAGAGATTGATAAACTTGCTCAAGTGAGTGATATTATCTCTTAGATCAGATACTGTGCCACTGCACACAGCATCCCCATTCTACAGAAGGAGAAATAGAGATGGCAGAAGGCGCAATGCTAGACCTTTCTAGACTGTAAATTCAGGCAGGGCTCCATATACCTTTTAATGGCTAGTTTTCTGAAGAGTTTTACCTTCAGGGTTAAGAAATCAGAAGCTTAAGTAGGCACGTATCGATGTCTTCTTTTAAGGTTGGCTTGCAGTAAAACCCTTGGGTTAATTATACCAGAAGAGGGTAGACAGAATGAATTTGTGATGTAAATGCTTGCATTTTAGCTACTATGCAAAAGCAACCATCTATGCTAGAGGTTCCATTATAGCATCTAAATGTTTATATTATCGCTATCCTACTTAGGAATTGAATTGAAAAACTGAATTAATTTCAATGCATTTGATGGGAGCCCCTTGTTTTTCTATTTGGGGGAGGTTTTGTCATTGACATTAGGTGGTGGTTGTTTTAAAGGACTCTGGTTACTTATCCACATGGGCGTACATACTGCAGATGTCACAAAGAAATAATGAGGTGTTTTTAGTAATATCCAAGTGGTGGCTACAAATTAGGATGTTTACAACTCCTGGTTTTTGGCCCTATTTATTCATCATATCGCAGTGTTCATTGGTGCTGACCTGCAGAGTTAATGAGATGCCTAAATTCTGCTGTGGTTCACTGCTTGTTACTGTAGGGTAGTTGGTCTCACTTTTTTCCCCCCTTACGTTTAGTGGACATAACATTTCTCGGCAGGCAAAATACAAGAGGAACTAACTTTATTACAACTATCTGTGTAGACTTGCAAGCTCCCTCAGCTAGTTAATTCTGTACAGTAAGTAGTCTATGTGGTTTTCATTCCAAAGCTTTTTTGTGTCTCGCTGTCAGAACCTCTGCTTAGTAAAGCAAAGCCGTTCAGGTTGGCAACAGCCTCAGTTATTTTAGAAATCATCAAGTGACTACATCTGCATATTTTTGCATTGATAAGAGTGTTTCTTTGGCAAGCATGGTTTCGGGAGATTTCTATTGAAGAGGAAAACCTTAGGTCCATCAGGTTCGTTTTTTTTCTGAGGTGGAGACCCCCCAGTGGAACTATACCGGTCTCAGCAGGGTCTCAGCTCCCACCCCCAGGTGATGAGAATTTATGACTAAAGTTGAGAGAGTTGATCTCAAAGGAGACCAGACGTCCTGAGAGCTGGCTCCAGACGTGGATGGCAGGAAGAAGATTCTAACCCCAGAGGGGCAGCTCGGGCCTATAGGGGGAAGATCTTAACTTCTAAGTATCTCTTGGCATTATTGCTGGGGGGCACGTCTAAGGCTGCAGTGATGTCTTCTCAGCGGGCAGACGAGAAGCCTCCTTGGTGGGTGTGCACTGAAGGAGAGTGTTACTGCCCAGAGAGGGAACCAGTGTCCCAGCGCGCTTCCATGATTCTGCGTGTGCTGGGGGCCACTGTGCTGGTCTCAGGTGCAGCAAGATAGGCGAGGGAACGGGGAGCACACCTGTGACCAGGTGTGGGTTTGAGAGGCTTGCAGGACAGAGGCTTGTGTTGCTTCGTATGTGTGCACAAGTGTGTACACACAGACAATCCATCAACAGGCCAGAAATTGGACAGCCATTCAGTTCTCAAACAAACAGCTTGTTTATTAAACTGAAAGCTGCTATCTCCATTAGGAAATACTCAATTCCAGCAATTAGCCCTGAAGGGTAAAGAGCCTCCCTCTTTCCAGTCAGCTTTGCTCTGTTCCCAGACAATGCTTTGATGTGCAAGCACTCCTAATGGAAGATAAATCGTCAGTTAACCCAACGGGAAGGTTAAGCTGAAAACAGACTTTTCGAGGAAGGGATTATCTCAGTGTGTTAACCACTGATTGACATTATTTATCTGGGCTGTATTCTTATGCGAAGGTTTAATCTTCCCCTAGGCAGAGGGTGACAAAAGTGTAGAAGTGTTCTAGTTATCTGGTTTGTTTTTAAAGTCACTCTAGTAATTGAATCTTAGATCACTTGGGGCTGCGGTAGATATGACCAGTTTCCTTTCCAAACAAGTTACCATATTAATTCCTTCAGGAATTGCTCCTAATAAAATTAAGTTGCCAGGTTTCTTTTGTTTTTTACAAAAAATGAGCTGAGACATTTATTTTTACGATAATATTAGCAAAATTGTGAATTTTAGCACAAGGCAGATGGGGTAAATCTGTAATTGTGTGCTTGAGAGTTGCAAGTGAAAATTGGTAGGTCAGCCAGTAAAGGAACATGCATGGTCAGGCAAGTTAAGAAAGTTTTTACTGTAAGAGAGCAAGAGTTTATTAGGCCGAGCAAAAGATGCTACAGTCTAGGCTGCATGCCTAAAGGAGACTTGCAGCCCCAAAGGAGGGGGTGAGGAGGGTTTTATAGGGGCTGTGCTGACAGGGTAGCATTGTTTGAACAGAAAATGTTGACTTGCCTGCAAACCAGAAGCTGTTTTGTGGTGTTTTCTGTTATCACAAGTTTGGTTCTGTATGCAGGTGCAGGCCAATAGACATTTTGTTGTTTTCTTGCAGACATGGCTCTGTCTGTAAGCTAAGGTCTCTGAGACCTAACATTCAGAGACCTAACAAAAATAAGGTTTTTTTTCATTGACTTTCAGATACTGATAAACTCTAATATTAATTTACATATATATTTTTTTAGGAAAATATTAATCTCATAAAAACACTATACTTCATATTGTTTTTCAGTATGCCTTTAGTTTTCTAGTACGCTTATGAGACCAAAGCAGGGATATAAAGAAATTAATTACCAACAATTTAGTAAGTAAAGTAGGATAGTTATTCCAGTACCCTGATATAATCAATTATTATTTTATTTTCTTCTAGTCTATTTCCCCCTGTATTTGCTACAAAGGTATAATCCATCTCCCCAGATTCTGTTTTATTCTTCATTAGCCTCATAGAATGCTTCAACAATTTTGCCCTATGTGGCGTAATGGGTACAGAGTTTCTGTTTGGGGTGATGAAAAAAATTTTAGAAAATGTGGTGATGGTTATACAACATTGTGAGTGTAATTAATGGTCACACTGCATCGTACACTTAAAATGGTAAAAATGGCAACTTTATGTTGTATATAGTGTTTTATCACAAATTTTAAAAAAGTATATAAAAACTATGCCCCAAAATTGTTTTTTTTTTCTTTTTTTTCTTTTTTGAGAAGTAAAGCATTTTTAGATTTCAGAGTTTGTCATGCCAGGAGAAATTTTAATGTGGAGTTTATTTTTCATGAGATTCAAACACTAAAAAATTTGAATACTATTTAGCGTTTGGATGAAACCAGTAATTTAGAGGGAAAATTTCCGCAGTGGGGTGGCCTGTTATTCAAACTTCAGAAACCTGGGAGGTTGAGAGGTCATGTTTCAGGCTGAGGTAATTAAAGCCCTCTGGGGAACACAGAATCCTCTTAGTGATGTCCTCACCTCTAGGAAGGAGGGTTGTGATGATAGCCCTGGACTGAAAATGACAGATGAGTAGCTGTCCCGGTAGCCTTCCAGCTCCCAAACATGTATTAATGCCAACCCTGCTCTCAGGGAGCGCCAACAATAACTGGGTAAATCCTCTAGAAAGATGGTGATAGAGCAGCTCATTCTGCTGGGGTGTTTCTTACACCAGGAGATTTAGGATAGAGTGGGGGCAACAGGTTTGACCTGGGCTTTCTGAGACGATGGTATGCCAAAGTGGAGGGGTCAGCCGAGGGGCCAGACTTAGCGAAATAGTTCAGGTTTGGAAAAGGTGGCAGGCCCTTAATTCCAGAGTCAGGAGTGTCTTTAAAAAAGTAGTCCAAGTGACATTTACTGAGGGCCTAGATGTCGGGCACCATCTTACGTTCTTTTAGTTCCTGTGTGGCGCCCTCGTCAGGGCTTAGCAAGGGACAGTCCGCGTAGCGAGTTACAGGCCCTCCAGAAATGTTTGTGCGGAGCTTTGGTGGGGGAAAGAAGACCCAGAGCAAGCCACAACGGCTCCCCTGATCTAGAGCATCCTTTGGGTTAGCGGGGTTCAGATCATAGACTGGGGACCTCTTCCTGGACCACACGTCTGACTTCCTTTACTTCTGGGACATCTGGTCCCAGAAGTGATTGTGGTGGTGCATTTATGTTCCTGAATTCTTAAATATTGCGGATGATGTAATCCAGGCTAAGTAAGACAAGCTGGATATTTGAATCTAATCGGGCTCCGTGTTTTAAACATCTCATATTCTCTTGGATTTTTGTTTATATCCCAACTCTGAAATTAATTGGCCTAATACATAATTTGTTAAAACATGAATTGGTGAGTAAAGGGAAGATGTGATTTTAAAGAGTGCTTTTCATAAGAGGTTCAACCACTTTACTGAAAGGAAAACGTGCTAACTTATGTATTTCACCATTGCACAGTGACATTGAGGGAAGTTGACTTAGTAAAGGGCTGAGAAATCCCTTGTTCCTATTCAGTCTTTGCAGGTAAAGCCTTACCCACCTCCCTTCTCCATCCCCCAATGGCCAACTGTCTCGATAAGATGAGATACAGAAGTTTTAAACCGTCTGCACCAATTCTGAGGTTCAGCGTGAAGTCACCAATACAAGGAGCTTGGCTTAGGGTTATAGTTTTCATTTTGCAAAAGATGTGCTCACAGAAAATTTAGGGGGAGAAAAGGGAGATTTCACGTTTTAGAATACAGCAGAGCAACATCTTGACTCTAGCCAACTTTTTGGTTCCAGCCGCCTTCTAACATCTCACAGCTTGAGGTGTTTATTGGTTGTGTTCCTGTGGCTTTGAAACCTCCCACCTTCACACTCAGTTGCTGTTATTTTCTGTTCTTGCATCCCCACCTTCTGCACTGCTTCTTTGGGGAGGGCTCCATGTCGGAAATGGACTGGATGCTCTGGGATCCCTGCTATGGTGGTTGAAACTGTGTACAAGACAGACATTCTTGGGAGTGGTCAAACATTATCTAGAGAATTCCAACCACTCAGGTGAAGAGAAAGTCACTCACCTGGAGCATTTAGAGAACTCCAAACATCTGAAGTGGGGGCAGATGGCAGTCACAGCTTTTTAAGATACAGCTAGTAGTGCAAAGTGAATTCTTAGATTCAGTGAGCTGTGACTCATCCTGTGTCTTGGGAAAGCAAAAAGGATGTCAGGATATGCTGCTTTAGAGTGGACTTTGGAGCTGGACAATCCAGGACTTAGATCTCGACTCTGTCACTTACATGTTTTATGCCCTTGGGCAGGTTACTTAAACTCAGAGATTATATTTTGTAATGTCTTCATCTGCAAAATAGAGATTTAACTCTCCTCCAAAGTGTTGCTATGTGGTTTTGTTGAGACAATGTATGGGAAAGGGCATAGTGAAATGCCTACACGTGGTAATGTTCAATTAATAATTGTGAACAATGTCATCCATGTCATTTCTATTTCCTGTGAAGAAAACTGGCACATGGCTAAGCCGGAAAGCACCTGGGAGGAGTTCTAGGATCCATTTAGACTACGTGGAAAAGTAGATAAAGAATTTTAGAGCTAATCTTCCTTGTTTGACAAGCCTCTAGTCCAGATTGTTTCAACTTCTACTTCTGTATCTACAAAAGGCAAGATGGCAGTTAAAGACGCTGGGGCCAGCGGCCTCAGCTCACTCCCAGTTTTACCGTTTACTGCTGGAAGCCTTGAGGGAAATCACTTAAAACTGTGAATCTCAGTTTCCTGAGCTGTGTGATTAAGAGCCCTGGTTTCATAGGCTCATTTTGAAGAATAAATGTGATTGTGCCTGGCATATCATAAAGGCTCAATAGAAGGTTATGGTCAGCTGGTTATTGACCTCAGCCAACACCTTCAAGGTCTCGACGCCCCTGTATCCCTTCTCCAGTTTGACAAGGTGCATATTCCTTGCCAACTCCAGGACTTTGCAGCTTCAGTCTTTGCAAACTGGCTTCTGTAGACCACGGTATCCGTGCCTGCAGCCATTGCTGCCTAAGCAATGGTATTTCTTGACTCTTCCTGTTTTGTCCACAAGTTTTAAAAGTCAGAAATACTTTGGGGCCACCCGCCTCTGACAAGGCTTGAAAAATCCTATTAATTGGCCTGGTGCCACAGGAGGAAGCAAGATCGACCTGCCTTGTGTGAGGGTCTGCCACATCCCAGCCATGAGGCCCATTGCTTTCACATGCTGTCTCTTAGGTAATCTTCATAACAGCCTTAGAAGGTAGGTGTGTTACTGATTGCTGCTGTAACAAATTACCACAAACTTAGCAGCTTAAAACAATAGACATTTATTTTCTCCCAGTTCAGAACGCCAGAGGTCTGAAATCAGGGATGGCAAAGTTGGCTCCTTCTGGAGGCTCTGAGGGAGAATCTGTTTCATGCCTCTTTCCTAGCTTCTGATGGCTGCCAACAAACCTTGGCGCTCCTTGACTTGTGGATGAATCACTCCAGTTTCTGTCTGTGTCTTCATATGGAGTTGTCCTCATGTGTATATCTCTGTGTGTCCTTTCATCTTATAAGGACACCCGTCATTGGATTTAGGCCCACCCTAATCCAGTATGACCTCATCTTAACTAACTACATTTGCAAATATTTCCAAATAAGGTCACATAACTGAGGTTCCAAGTGGACATGAATTTTGGAGGGGCCACTGTTCGCCCTCCTACAGTAATTAGACACGTTTGACAGGCGAGGAACCTGAGTGCCAGAGAGGAGAAAAATCTGTTGCATGCGTAAGCATCATACGGTCAGTTTGTAACACTGGTGGACTCAAATCCTGGCCTTCCTTTCTCCAGACTCATGTTCTTCCCACTGGATCACCTTACCACACACAAATAAATGGAGAATAAAGCAAGGGTCTAAAACCATGGCAGCCAAATACTTAGCAGCAGTTGGCCACTAGATCACAGGGGGCCTCTGGAGGGTAAACAGGACGAAGCAGAGGTTGTGCAAGCAAATGGTAACCCCTTTCTTGTTGCTGGTCCTCAGACTTGATCCTGTTTTCATAATTAGTATAACTTGCTGGCTCCCAACCACAGTGCTCTGCTGCTGGCATTCCATGGTCGGGCAGAAAGATTCCTCATAAATGAGACATGAGGCAGTGGTTGGGTTCTGTTGACTTTAAGCAAAGGGAACGAGCACATTTCTTTGCATGAAGCCAAGTACCCTCCCATGACTCCCCCTGCACCCCATCTTAACTGCTGGCTTATGCTTATCATGCATCCCCTTAGAGGATGGAGAAATTCCATGCTTTCCTTCTCCTGCAGAGGTTCCTTCCAGGAATTCAGAACCACAAAAGCAGTAGACGGAAGCAGGTGACTCGCCCTCAGCTGCCCCCAGAGCTGGGCTGCCCAAACTTTTCCCAGATGTGGTCCAGCAGAGATGGTCTAGGACAGGACTGGGAGAGCACAGAGCAGTGGGCAAGAGAGGGGTGATTCCATATGCTCCCCTGGAATCACAGGAATGGCTAATGCACAGGAATGGAACAGAACCAGAACAAGAGTCAGGTCCTCAGTGTCAAGGGCAAGTTTCTCTTAGTTTTTGAACCATAAACGCACCTCTGATAACAGGCTCAGAATCCCATGTCATCAGTGGCATCATGAGGTGGGAGTCAGAAAATCTGGGTGGGCCTGGCTGGAGCCTTCACTGCCCCTTGGCTGCCCTCATACCCTGCTGTTCCTCAAGCAGTGCCCCCCAGCACATGTCCTGAGCCAGAATCACCACTTAGTCCTGGCAGAGCCGGATTCTCAGATTGACCATCTGGACTTTCCTGGACTTCATTTTCTGCCAGAGTTTGTCAGCGTGAACGGGATCAGAGGTCTGTTTGCTGCACGGTCTGGCTTCACATATCTGTGCTTTTGAAGAAACTTAAGAAAAGTCCATTCATGGGTTTCCAGAGTGAGTGGCGGTTCATGGTAACACTAATACCCATGATGATGAGACCTGTCCCGTGGATGGTGACCTAAACCTGCTAGAGCCTTCCAGCAGTTCCCTTGCGATCCATCAGTAGGTGATTCAACGGGATCAAACGTTTTCCCTGTTGGTAAGGGGTAGGTCTTTTGGCTGAGTTTTCTTAGCACTCATCAGTTATTTCATTTCAAAAGCACCTCTGGGTTGTTGGGCTTTCCTTTCTTCTCCAGAATTGTGACCACTGTCTTGGGGTTGTGAAGTTTTGCCATTTAACACCACTGCCTTTAAACAGGGACGAGCTTGGCGGGGAAATCTATCTCAGCTCTGCACTAAGTGCTCTTGCTGACCTCAGCACCTCAGGCCCCACCCAAGGGCTGGGAACTGGGTGACAGAAGGGACGATCCCAAGGCAGAATTGGCTTTGGGTTTGGGATCACCTCAGTAAAGAGTTATTGTCCATCCCCCAGACCCCCAGCGCTTGCTTTAAACATTACTAAAAGACATGGTGGTTTTGTTACAGGAGGCCAGTTTAGCAAACGCAAAATATAATTTTTAAAACTTAAAGTTTTAAAATACTTTACTAGAAGCCAAAATTGATTCCAATGTACTGAGTCCCTATTTGTGTGTGTGTGTGTGTGTGTGTGTGTGTGTGTGTGTGTGTGTATGTGTGTGTGTGTATCTACCTGTCTGTCTTATAGGTAGACAGGGAGGTTATGAGATTAACTCATCTGCACATTTAAGTTGAATGGAGCAAAAAAATGACTATTGTTTAGAACAATAAAGTCAGCCTCCAATTTTTGTTCTCTACTCGACTGATCAGACCTTAACTTTTCAATGGGGTTTTCCTATGACATAGTCCATGAAATTCTATGACACTTGACTCCCAAAGAGGAATTTAGTTACTCACAGAGTGTTTCACAACTTTTCGGGAATAGAAAGCTCCCGGAAGGAAAATATCTATATATAACAGCAAGTCAGTTACATATCTTTGAAAAAGGAAGATTATATTATCATACAATTGTGTAGAGTGAAAGTAAAGTCTGCTCCGACAAGTATGATATATTACAAGAAAGCACAACTTCCTCCAGAGAAGGCCATGTTTTGATACACATTTATCATGGCTGAGCAAATGCCTTACAACTCATTATGTTGATATAAAATGGAGATTGAGGCATTGCAATACCTAACAAGTAGACAAGCCTTGGCCTTTTAAAAAATCTATGTATATTTAAAGCTTAACTTTGTAACTTATTTATTTATGCATGATTACTTTCAATTATTACCTTTCTAATTACAAAAGTAAAACATGCTCAGTAATGCAAACCTTTATAATACAAAAATTGTAGGTTTCACTTCAGCTTTTATCCTTCCTTCAATGTTGAGTTTCCTCTATTCTCTGGGGTTAACCACAGTTAATATGTGGATGTGATTCTTCCAAACAATATGTATACAAATGATGTGCTTGGCCTTGAGACAGTGATTCAGTCTCCTCCAAGTGTCTATTTTCCCATCATAGGTGCCATGTTTCCTTTTATTTCTTGCCCATCTATCTGTCTTGCTGTTTATATTTTTATGTACTTATTTCTTCACAAGTTAATATTCACGTGGTTGAAAATTCAAAAGGTGTAGAAAAAGGACACAGTGAAAAGAAGTCTACCATCTCTGATGTCTAGCCTCCCTCCTGCCCCATTCCAGAGAAAACCACTGCTATCAGTTTCTCATTTATCCTTTCAGGATATATATGTTCACTTTTTTTTAAACAACAAAAGTAGCATAGTGTATACACTATATATCATGTATATAAGTGACCACTTGTCACTTAATAATAGATATTTGAGATTGCTGTGTATAAATTCTCACAAAGCTGAGAGCTGCACTGGTCTCTTAAAGGTTGCATAATATTCCATTTTATGGCAGTCCAGTCCCCTATTAACTTAGGTTATTTGTAGCCTTTTATTATTGCAAGCAATGTGGCATTGGAGATTCTTGGATATAGGTCACTATACATGTGCCACTATATCTGAGTATAAGTTCTTGGAAGTAGAATTACTGGGTCAAAGATAGTGTATATTTTAAAGCTGGATACTTATACCATGCAATTGCATGGAGTTGGATGAAGGTACCTATTTCCTCCCCTACTAATACTAATGTTATTGGTGGAAAACTTATCTCATAATTTAATTTTTGCCTTTCTTTTACATGAATGGGATTGGGAATCTGTTTGTATGTCTATGAATAATTTGTATGTGTTTTTGTGTCAACTATCTGTCCATGATGGCAATGCATTTCTTCTAAAGCTTTGCCCTCCATGATACACTGTGATGTCACCAATATTCCCGCAAAAGATAAGAGTGTAGTATCTGAAGCAGCGAGGAGAGGGACCTTGTGAGTCTAAGATCCTTGGTGGACTCACAACAGACTCAAGGTAGAAGTGGGGTACATGTGGGGCACTGCATCGGGGCACTGCCTTGGCCTGCTAGACTTTTCAGCCCCTTTCCCTTACAAGATTACCACTGGCTCCATCAGGGTCTAGAATGAAGCATACCATATGTTAGGGTTCTTCTCCCTCCCAAAGCCTGCTTTATGAGCAGTATTGGAGACAGTCAGGAGGGGTCCGCCAGAAGATGGCAGGGTGCAGTGAGAAGGGTAAGAAGTTGGTGGACTATTTTTTTTTCTGTAGGATAATATTTCTTACAAGAATAAATGACATCATGGCGTGGACACAGCTGGGTGGTCCGTACATCCATGTATGTTCCTCCCAACTCCCTGTTGTGTAGCTGTCAGGAGTCCAGGACACTTGAACACCAAGGAGTTGCTGTGAGTCTAGATTTCCGAAGTCTTTCTAAGAAAAGTCAGGAAAGTCGCTGTTCTGTTCCTTTCTCATCAGTCTTCCCTAAGTAAATTAGGGCCGGGTATTTGCTTTAATTCCCCACACTTTTACCCCATTAGGGATTCCTTTGGGTAAACAAGCTCCTATTTTAAATTGTAAATATTCCCATCAAATTCCCATCTAAGTGCTAATTGCCTTAAAGACCTGGCTCCATGCTGAGAAGTGGAGTCTTTTGGAGATGGGACTTGGAGGAGGGACCTAACTGAAAGGTGATGGGTGGGTGGGGGGTGGGGGAAGGGCAAGTTGGGGGTGGGGGCCGGCTGTGGTGCTGGCCATTTAGAAAGGGCACCTGGAGGTTCCCAGGCCCCAGCGTCCTTTGGTGTGTGCCTTGAATTGGGCCTTGGAGCAGTTGAAAAGGCCATAAATCTCCAGCTTCCCTGTGCCCCAGAAAGTGCGCCGAGTGAGCCTTCCCACTTTACAATTCCCGGCAGCAGGCTAGGTCTCACCTTTTTGAAGCTAACCTCTCCACCTTGCCTACTGCCACCTTAGTTCCTGCTGATCTCAGCAAATCCATTTCGCAACATTGTAGCACACTAAGGTACAAAAACAGGATGGTTACATTTAGCAGAATAAACCGACTAAAGAGATAAAGTTCTGACAAGAGGAATGTCTAAGACAGAGCTGAGTTCCTTCCCGGAACCCTTGAAATCTCTCTTGGCAAAACTACCAAGCGGTTTCAAAGGCTGCGCTGCCCCCATTTCCGGGCTTGCTTTCCCTCAGCTCTGCCCTCATCGTGACCAGACTCAGAACCACCCAGTGCTTCACCTTAGCGTGAGGTTCATGCTGACATCACAGGATTATAGGTTAGGAGCAGGAAGAAAGTGAATTCAGGGAAGTTCACCGAGTGTGGGTCTCTTCATTTTACCGACCAGAAAACTGACACCCAGAAAAGAAACATGGTTTTCCAAAAGTCACATAGCAGCAGGCACCTGCTTTCAAAGACAGTCTGCTGTTGCCTTGCATTTGCTTTTTTTTTTACAGGACTTTATTGGGGAACAGTGTGTACTTCCAGGACTTTTTTCCAAGTCAAGTTGTTGTCCTTTCAGTCTTAGCTGTGGAGGGCGCAGCTCAGCTCCAGGTCCAGTTGCGTTTTCTAGTTGCAGGGAGCGCAGCCCACTATCCCTTGCAGGAGTTGAACCGGCAACCTTGTGGTTGAGAGGACGCCCTCCAACCAACTGAGCCATCCGGGAGCTCAGCAGCAGCTCAGCTCAAGGTGCCGTGTTCAATCTTAGTTGCAGGGGGCAGAGCCCACCATCCCTTGCAGGACTCGAGGAATTGAACTGGCAACCTTGTGGTTGAGAGCCCACTGGCCCATGTGGGAATCGAACTGGCAGCCTTTGGAGTTAGGAGCATGGAGCTCTAACTGCCTGAGCCACCGGGCCAGCCCTGCATTTGCTTTTTAATTTTTCCTTTTTGATTCTTTGGGTTAGCACGGTACACTTCCTGGGTCTGCTCCCTCCTACACTGCCCAGTGTGGTTCGCAGGAGCAGAGCCCTGCCCTGTGGGTGGGATTCATGGATTGCAGCCAGAGTCTATTCCTGACCCTGGGGAGGGCTGGGGCCCATAGGCTGGGGCCCGCCCCTCTGTGGAATGGGTGAGAATCCCCACCTCGCTGTTGGTGGGAGGAGTAAATAGGGAAGGTATGTAAGGGTGTGTAACACCGACCTGACAGCCAGTGGGTGTGCAATAGATACTTGCTTGAGTGATGGTCGCAAAAACGCTGATGGCCTCTGGACCTCTGCTACTGGGACTCACAAATTGCATGTTGCTTCCCAGTCAACCACGACCATGTTTCAAAACGGCTTCATGTCCCCCAGTGCAAGGCCACCTCAGAGACTAAGCAGATCAGGTTACAGCACCCGGAGAATTAAACTGGCTGTACAAATTTATTTGCGTTAGCTCGGAAAAAATCAACCCAAGCTCAGAGCCTGTGCCGAGACAGAAGTGAAGTGGAAGGAGGAGCAGCAGCAGCGAGCTGTGTGCTGCTGGAATCCACTCCTCATTCCTGCCAGAGACCCCACGGCCGTGACAGGTGGGGCAGCTTGGTTTGTGCTGTTGCAGCCTAAGTCCACCTTGCGATTTGATGTCTACGTATAAGCCACTAAGTATAAGCCACTTTTCTGTAGTACCTTCCTGTGACTTTGCCAGAGTGTTATTCTAAACTCCGCTCTATTTTTTGCAGCTGGAGGACGGTATGTACCCGTGTGTATGTGGACATGTATGTGTTTCTGTGTGTGTTTCTTTGGGGGGGGGTGTGTGTGCGAATGTGTGTGCATAGATGTGCTTATGTGTGCACTTGTGTATGAGTGGGTAATACCTTGCTACAAGTCCTGCCATGACAAAGTACCACACATCGAGTGGCTTAAACAACAGACACAGTTTGGAGCCTAGAAGTGCAAAAACCAGGTGTCAGCAGAATTGATTTCTTCACTACAGCCCTCAGAAGGATTTCCCTTCTCCTGAGCTTGTAAATGGCTGTCTTCTCTCTCTGTCTCTTCACATTATCTTCCTTCTAGGTATGTCTCTGTCTGAATCGCCTCTTTTTATAAGGACACTAGTCATATTGGATTAGGGCCAACTCCAGTGGTTGCTTAACTTGATTGCTTGAGACCCTATCTCCAAATAAGGTCCCATTTTGAGGTACTGTGTTAGGACTTAAGCATATGAAGTTGGGGCACGGGAAAGTGGAGACACAATTCAACCCATAATATGTGCACGTATGTTTGTGTGTATGTGTACATGTGTGTAGTGCACCACAGCATCTCCGACTCCAGTCAGAAGCACGCCTAATACTTAGATGATAGTACTTTAAGGATACACACAGTTTTCTCTCTTGTGAACAGGGCAGATTTGAAACAATGTTTTTACGAACTTCCTCTTGAGTGCGGAGGGTAGATGTGATTGCCGTGTTTCCCGGAAAATATGACCTAGTGGGACCATCAGCTGTAATGCATCTTTTGGAGCAAAAATTAATATTAAGACCTGGTCTTATTTTAATGTAAGACGCGGTATAATATAATATAATACCTGGTATAATATAATACCTTATATAAGACCAGGTCTTATATTAATTTTTGCTCCAAAAGACTCATTAGACGATGGTCCGGCTAGGTCTTATTTTTGGGGGACACGGTATGTAGTGGGTCCCAGGTACCACTCTTGCCTCTTGACTTGGAGGCACCTCTTCAAGGAAGGCCTGGCCCTGGGTCATCATTCTTGAGCAGAGCAGTCAGTGCCACCCTTGGTGTATGATTTTTCCCACATCATTTTACTTTAGACTATTAAGTAGCATCTTGAAATACCTTTGGCTGTATAACAGAACATTCCAATTATTCCAAAGGGTACATAAATTCAGTTTCCATAGCACTCCCTGATGACTTGGTATCACCAAGTCAGTCATTGAGAAACTCCCAGATGTTTCTAAATAAATTTCAGCATATTAAACATCGTGTTTAGGCGTTCTATATTGTTGTGAAGAATAGTATATGTTTAAATTCCTTTTCAGAAAAGCCTGCCTGGGTTCCAGTACTTACTGATTATTTCTTCCTTGAATTGTGTTTTCGGGAGGGTCCCCGGTGGCCTGCATTCCTGGCCAACCTGCAGGCCACAGGAGAGCCCTGCCACAATCTTTGGGCTGCTCATCTGCTTCACTAAGACTGACTGCTCCCAAACTGTCCCCAAACAGCTGTCCCTACAGCACCATACTTGGCATCTGTCCTCCTCTTCCTATTCACTTCACTCTACATCTCTATTGTCTTTCTCTTCTCCAAAATCTTACGGAAGAGAATGAGTTCTTCATGGCCCTGCATGGACCTAGAATTCTGACTGACTTTCTAGTCAGCCAGACCCTAAGTGAAGCCCCAAATTTTCTAGGTCAACCCAAAGGTGGGGACAAGGTGGGTGGAGTGTGGGGGCCGTGTTGGTTTGGAGTTCCCAGGCAGGGGGGTTTACATCAACCCTCCATTAGCCTTAGTGTGTGGTGCTGGGGGTTGATTCTGTGGTGAAAGAGTGAGGGCTGTTTGTGACCCTCATGTCTACCCAAGGCCAATGTGGATCTGTTTGCTTGTTGTCAGAAGATACTGGTTAGCTACGGGATGGGAAAGCAGGGCCACTCCCCACAGGCATTCCTGGAACTTAGAGCACTCATCCCTGACTTCAAATTCTTCTGTCCCACTTCAGCATGGGACATAATGTAACCGCTTAAAATATGTCTTACAAAGACTATTCAAGGACCTGAAAAGTGAGATAATATGAAGTAAAAAAACACACAAAAAAAACATTGGCAACAAAACTGCATGTACTGTCTCGTCTCAACTATTATTAAATACATGTTTCTAAAAAGGAGACTACATGGAATGCAATAAAATATTAAGTGTTTTCCTCTGAGTGGAGGGAGGATGCATAACTTTTATTTTCCAAATTTTCTGCAGGGAGCATTTATTACTTCACAGATGTGCATCTATCTATCTATCTATCTATCTATCTATCTATCTATCTATCTATCTATCTACTGGGGTTGCCAAAAAAATGTATACAAGTGGCCACTTTGGTCAATGTTGCTCAAGCAGTAAGTAGTTCATCATAATCAGAAGTGTCTGGACGCTGATAGTAACCACTTTGAGCACCTCTTGTAATTGCAGGAGTCAAACGTGACTTGTATTCATCTTTTGTTATCAGTATATATTGAATATTACAATTTTAATGCAGTTTTACCTTTCTTAAAATGTGTACACATTTTTTTTGGCACCCTCTGATTATTTTGGCACTTCTGATGACGGCGAACGACTGCTTGAGCAACGTTGACCCAAGTGTCCACTTGTATACATTGTTTTGGCACCGCTGGTATCATTTAACTGGATCTTTAGGATCTCTCAGATTTCTTGCTCCCGCAGCATCACCAGGATGTTAATTCCCTGCTTACCCAAGGCCCATGTCTGACTTTGCAAGAAGACAGCGGGAACTGGTGCATATCAGCAACACCAAGCTCCAGCCTTCCCCACTCAGCCATGGGAGCAGACCTGAGAGCTGCCTCTAGCTGGACTGCCCCTGCCCTCCAGGCTCGGGCCAGGGCCAGGGAGGGAGGGGCCAGGCCTCTTGGAAGGGGGTTAAAGTCCTTCTTTGTGTGAATGGCCTTTTAGGGAGCAGAGGGAGGGCCTGCTGTGACATCACAGTCTTCAGTCCGGAGGCTGGCAAGGAATTTGTCCAGATTGAGCCACTGCACAGGAATCTCTCTGGAAACAAGGCAATTCTGACTGGGACGTTTGAGGTACACACTCTGGGCAGGGTAAGCGAGGTCTGCTGACCTATCTTACTGTCCTTTTCTTTCTAATCTGGAAGGATAGGGTTCCTTTTTGAGGCCAGCGTCTTTGTGGGGTCGGGACTAGAGAAAGAGTGGGCAGCTGAGCTGGGACTGGCCACTTGCTTCTCGTTTTGCAAATCCTGTTAAATTCCCAGCTTTCAGGCTAAGAGCAAAGGGGACACTCTGCACTACACACGCAGTGCATGCAAAAGCACACCAGTCATCGGGGGCAGGTAATGCTCTGAAGATGGTGTGTGTGTCTGGGAAAGAGAGAGAGTGTGTGTGTGTTCTTTTCCAGAACGGAACCAAGTGACCCAGCAATTCTGGTAACTTGTTTTCTACTTATTGCCGTGTATTGGTTTATAAATAGTTTGCAACTAGCCTTCTGTTTTCATGTTGTGGAACTCGCCGCATTCATGGAGTGACCTAGAGCTTTTTAGGGATTGTATGTCCCTGTCTCCTGTAGGATCCAGGGGAACAGAGGGAGCACCTCATCAGCGCTGTTCGGATGTACCTCTGTGAACAAAGGGTTAATCTCAAAAGCATCTGGCACTGCTTTCTCCTTTCTCCTGGCTCTCTGCCTTAACATAGTGGATTTTTGTCAGGTCCAGTTTTTTTGTTTCGTTTTTCCCCCCGGCTTTTGCTCTCTGCCACTCCTGGTTGGCCAGGCATAAACCCAAGATCCTGAACTATTTGAAAAGCAAGAAGAACTCAGCGAAGTTATAAAGAACTAAAGCTAGGCTTGCATTTCGCTCTCAGCAGCGTCAGTTACCCTAAACATTTCTGGCTCCTGGAGCCAGACTTCCCTCTGTGGCCTTGATCTTGGTTTATTCTGGAGGTGGGAACTGCCCTGTGAAATAGTCTCCCAGTGAAAAGGGCCTTTGGTGAGAAGAGCATCTGAGGACTTCTTGGTAGAGCATGGAGCGTATCGATCGCATTGAGGAAGAAGCAAAACCTGACTTTCTTGGAGCTGAAATGAAACCTCTTTCCTCATGCAGGGGAAACGCTGAGACTCCCCAGCGGTTCTAAGTCGCTCTTGCAGGGAGTAACTGAAGGAAACATGCCTTTCACCAGTGGCCGCAGGAAAGGCAACAGCTTCCTTCCTTTCCTCCCCTCCCCACCTCTCACCCCCATCACACACACCATCCTCAGTTTCTTTACAGAAAGCCTAAGCTGTAAATGTGTTAATCAAACAACACCTTAACATTTTCCAGATGTGCAGCCTGACATTTGAGCTGGTGACTTTTCAGCAGGGTGAAGGGGATGCTATTAATAAGGCAGGCCGTGGTGTTGGGGAGACTCTGTTATGGTACAAACGGACCGTTTTCCTTCACCAGGAGAGTGAGCCAAGACATAAACGAGCCTTGTTTCCAATGAAAAGGGTTTCTAGAAGTATTTTCATCATGTCTTCAAGGCTGTACCTGAGGCATAAACCCGAAAATAGCAGGATGGGGACTGCTGTGTTGACCAATACCAGGAGAAATCCTGGAAAAGAAAGGCTGGGCCTGTAGGAACAAGAACCTCTTTTTAGAATTGTCCTGGTCACACTTAGCTGTAATGGCTTCATGGCAGGAGGTCGGTGGGAGGGAAACCAAGAGGCTTTGTAAGTGTTAGTGCCCTGAAGGGGGAGTCACAGTGTTAACCCGAGCCTGCCTGGTCTAAATTTAGCTTGTAACTACTCAGCAGGGCTTGGGGTCCTAAGTCTGCCTTCTAGCAGCCAGGGGTTCTCTGTCCTCCTTTGGGTGGGGGCCAGGGGGTGGGAGGGGTGGGAGTGGCTAGGCTCCCGGCTTCCCATGATCAACACAGGCCCTGGTCCTACAGGCCGGAAGAAGCCCTGCTGGGGGTGGAAAAGGAAAGGCTGCCTTGGACTGGAATGTGGCCCAGGTTATCACCTCTCCCCTCCACTTCCTGGCCTGGAGGCCTGAAGCCAAACCAAGGAAGCAAGCCGCTCTCAGACATTCCCACTCTCTGTGTCTTTACCGGGGCGGTGGAAGGGGTGCACTCAGAATCCCGTGCCTTCTCCAGCCTGCTCCCAGCCTGCCATCTTCAGCTGGGATCAGGGGCAGAGGAGCAGCAGGCCAACTGCTGAGGAGCGATGGTGCTCCCAGCCTCCTTCGTAAACCCTCTCTGGCCAGCACAATTCGCACCATTGAACAGGGCCAGCATTTTCTTTCCTGTTCCTCTTACAATACTTCCTCTGCCTTGTGCTGCTTGCTCTCTCTCCAAGGCTGTACTCTCCTTGCTGCAGAGAGGGGCCACCTCAGAACCCCGCGGACCCTCCCATGGCTCCAGGCATAGGGCCTGTCACTCTGCAGGTTCTCAGGGCATGCTTATCCTTGCAGGAATACACTTGGAGCTCTTCAGCCTCTGTGTTCCCCACCACATTCCTCAGGTTCCCTTGGTTTGGGGAGTCTGTCTTCCCCAGACCTCCGGTCTTTGTAGCCGTACCTTGGTTCCCCCAAGGCTGATGGACATCAGGAGAACAAAGTGGGTATGTTGCAGCTGTCTGAGCATCATCTATCAGCCAGGTTGTACTCCCTCCTCCCATTGCCTTCATGACAGAAAGTTCAGAGTCCTGTAAAAACCATCCTACAGCCAGTCACCCATGGCCTCTGGAACGAGGTCTTTCCTGGGACAGCAGCTGTGCTCGGTGTACTAAAAATGCAACTTAGGAAAGAAAGGGAGGGTAAGAAGTGAAAATGAAGATGCTGTGTGGTTTCACAGCTATGAGGAAGTTTTATTTTATAGCCATGCCCCTGTTCCTGGGCCAAGAGTGATTTTGTTTTCGGTGAACTTAAAAATAACTGGATTAAAGGATCAGGTCACCTATTACCTGGGGAACAGGGTTTCTAATTTAAAAAGCGTGGCTTTAGGAGGAAGTAATCTGAGTTATTCAGAGCGTGGAAACCTGGTTGTGAAGCAGGAGCCTGATGTTTGAGTAATTTGGGTCACACTGCAGTTAGGATGTGAGCCTAGGAGGTTGACGTTGGTAACAGATATTGTCAAGAGGTAACAGCCTGAGCGAGGTGGGCAAGTGGGGAAGCTGCTAACACAGCGGGTGTGAGTAGAAGCTCTAGATCCTTGCTTGTCTTTGTAGTGAAGGACACCTTTCTGGTGTCCCCCTGGGCCCAGCCAGACCTGCGAAGGAAGATGCATTCTTCTTTCTATTCAGGATGCACCCAGCTGCAGGTCCCGGTACCCTGGGGAAAAAGCACGCCACTGTCCTTCACCCCAGCTGGGCAGGTGTCAGGGCCCTGATGTATTTTCTGGGCAAATTAAACAGGCTTCTAGAATCTCCCCTGTGCTGTGGACTCTGGGGCACTGAGAAGGAGTCACAGCCCTTTTTCATGGTGTCCACTGCAATGACTGGGATGTGGGATTTTAATATTTTGCGTCAGGGATGTCATCAGAGGAAGGAGAGTACCTGCCTCAGAGGCCAGTCCAAAGGGTAAAGTCCCCTGACCCACTCTGTTTCCCCCAAAATAAGAGCTAGCTGGATAATCAGCTCTAATGCGTCTTTTGGAGCAAAAATTAATATTAGACCTGGTACTAATATTATATTATATTATATTGTATTGTATTATATTGTATTGTATTGTATTATTATACCCGGTCTTACAGTAAAATAAGACGCGGTCTTATATTACTTTTTGCTCCAAAAGACACATTAGAGCTGATTGTCCGGCTAGGTCTTATTTTTGAGGAAACAAAGTAGCAGGAAGTCACACCCCGTTTCTAGCTGGAGGGTCCTGCAGGCAGGGCAGAAGGTAGGAAGCTGACACTGAATTCCTAGGGAGTCTGTCTCTGGCCCATTCTGAATAAAGAGAGGAAAGGGGTCATTGAGTTCTGAAGCCAAATCATGAGTCTCACGTGACTTCTAGAGACTCAAGGGAGCCATGTATCAGCCAGAAAGCCAAGTACACGCTCTTTAAATCCATCCACCCGTCCTAAGATTTCACTCTTCATTTTGGAAGCCTCTTCACATTGAGAGTACCTTTGGAAGTACTGGGATAGGAAAACTGGCCTTCGAATCCAGGCTATGCCAATTACTAGCCAGACAATCTTCAGAAAAGTCCCTCGATTTCTCTAAACCTCATTCTTGTCGACATAAGAAATATCCATACCTGTAGAGAATTTTTATAACAGTTTATCTGAGCCAAGCTGATGACATACTCTGGGAGCAAGACCTCATGCTCCAGAGAACAACAGTTTTGTAGCTTCTTTTATGCATTTAAAATTGAGAGAACTCAGGAAGATTGGAGAAAGCAAGGTGGGGATTGAATTACAGTGTAGCTAACAAGATTGTGTGCTCTTGTGAGGGTTACCATCCCCTTGGAGGGGTATTACTTCTGGTATTTCAAAGGTGTGTTAACCTAGATGCACAAGAAACAATGGGCAGGGCTGGTTTAAACTCTTCACTAAAGAAGCTATAGGCCTGGGGCGTGACTACCCACCATGGCCTGCCCAGACATGGACATCTATGCTGTCAGTTAACCCATAGTATTCTGTTTTGCATACGTATTAAACACTTTCTGGTAAATAATGGCCGCTTTAGACCCCACCTGGTCATCCAGTTATAATAAAAGCAGGTCTTTGGATCACATTCTGGCGCTCATACAGACATTTATTAAATAGATGTTTCTCAAAGTGGGTAAAAACCATTGTCTGTGACCTCAAAGAAGTCTCAGCTCTCGAATATTCTGGATACTCCAACCCCACCTGGCATGAAGACAGATGTGGCAGTTTTAGAAAGGCCAGATTCTGTTACCACATGGCAGGTGATAAACAACCAACGTCCTCTAAGACAAAGGCTGGGCACAGGGCTGTTTAGTTCTCAGACTTCAGGCACTATCTGTAAGGGTGTGGTATGTGCCAAAGGACTCACTTTATATACCCCGCTCCAGAAAGGGTGGAGAATATCTCTAATGCACACATTTGAACACCACCAATTGCACCGATTTCTTAACATTTCATTATGCTAATTGACAATTTCACTGATGGAAACCCATTTCTCACCTTAATTATGCCAATTAGCAAAGCCTCCGGGGCTCTTGGAAGTTACAGAGAGCTAAACTACTGGAGGAAGGAAGCCAGCCACCTACGCAGAGAGCGGGTAGGATCTCTGACTAGATCCTAGTTGAGCACTTTTGGAGCCTATATTCAGCCCCATTGAGAATGGCTGTCTGCCCCTGGCATGTAATTTAAACTAATTTCAGACACACACAGCTGTATTTATTACATTGTCTCTGCCCAAGGATTTTAAAGTAAATGGTAGACATCCTGACCAACTGTCAGCTATTCTGGGAAGCCAGTAGGCTGGCAGGTATTCTGTGTCATGCTGTTAGGGCTCCACCTGGAGGGTGAGCAGGGGCAATACAAAAGTTTCCTATGGACCCTAGTTTTTCGTTGACCTTTGAAAGTCCAGTTTGGTGCTTCTTTCATATCTTCCTGGTGTTTTTTTTTTGTTTGTTTGTTTGTTTTGTTTTGTTTTGTTTTTTTGCACTGGGGCATTGTTTATTTCAGAAAAGACTTTGCAGTCCACTTATTGAATATGCATTTTATCTGAATCTGGAATCGGGTGCATGTTATCTGAAGCAAGGAGAAAATTCTGGTCTTATCTTCAAAGGGAGCAATAAGCATTTGTTGGTTAAAGAAGACATCACTTAATGATGTCAAGTCCAGACTCCTACCAGATTCAGACTATGGGATTTCCAGCCCATTTCCATTTACCTGGTATAATTGCTGGTGCTTTGATCACGTTAGGCTGTCTTGCCAGTGAAGGTAAATTCTTCCTGCTGAGGCTAGAACTCAGGAATTTGCTCTTTTGTTAAAATTGTTCCCTAATCTTACAAAAGCTCAGGCCCTCTGATGCATGACTGTGAATCAGTAATGTAGAGTTGTTTATCTCTTTAAGTACTTCTACTCTAATTAGGGTTTAGAGCTGCTGCTCCCTAAAGTAGATGGCATTGCCAGGAAGGAATTTCTGAATTTATGGAAAGAACACAACAGGGCCCACTTGTGACTATCCTGTTGACACCCTCCAATGTCTAAATATGTTTTTAAATGTGCTGAATAAGAGCCATATGACACTGCACTGGGACCACAAACTTTGGCTTTTAACCACTAATTAGCATTTTAAAAATCTTCGTTTGACCCATCACAGAAGACATAACTAATAGACTCAGGGTTTCTGACTGAAAGCTAAAGGTAGTTTTCTTGACACTGCAGAAATGTACTGTCAGATGCTATTATCAGACTTAAACTTTTGAATTGGAACAGTGTTTACAAGTTCAGAAAGGATGCCTTGGAAAGAACTGGTATAATTTTTAAGTTAAAAACAAACAAAAGAAGCTTGCAGGGCATATCGTCAAACACTGAATTGTGAAGCATCCAGGACAAAGAGACATGCTGATGTGAGAAGCCAGAAAGTGTTCTCAGGAAGTGCGGTGGAGATGGACTCAGTCACTCCTGTCTACAGGAGATAAATATAGGCGAGTTTTTTACTTTGCCTCACCAGACGAAGTAAACTCCAAAATAGACCTACAGCTTCCTAAGAAGTGTGGGAAATTCAACTGTTGTTAAGAAAAAGGTGTTGTTTCCTGGAGCTTATTGTTACTGCTACTTTCTTTATCGCCCTACAGAATAAGCCTTCTGCATGCTTAATGACTGGGTTATATGCCATGAACTATAGAATTAATTGTTTGCCTTTTAGATTCCTTTAATGTTACATTACCCTCTTTTCTCTCATGTCGAATATTCTAAAGTGCTTTGTGTTTCAGTAGAGCAGTGATTTTTAGCCATATTTATGTCCCAGCAGCTTCCTACTATTTTCCTACTTTTTTTCCTCCAAAAGTAATAGAAGCAAAACTCCACTTATTCCCACGAAGAATATTAGTCAATCGTTGATGAAATGAAGCCAGGGGTGGGATGGTCAAGGATAATCTGACTCTCCTTAGCAGTACCATGCATCTTTTTTTGTTGGTCTGTTTATTCCAGGAATAGTTTTCCATGGGGTGGGCTAATTTTAACCTAGTTTACTTGAAATTGAACGGCCGCCAATATTTCAGGCATTTCTATAAGTCTTAATGATGTGGAAGTCACTGACAATTCCTGACCAAAAGAAATTTAGTTGATGTTTTTAAAAGGACAGCAAAAACTTCTTTGACATGCCTCCTTGGTTCATTATAAAGACAAAAGACCACTAGTTACGTAATGATGGTGAAAAATAAAATAAAAGATTTTAATGGTATTAAGTACCCAGCTTTGACCTAGACTGGACCATCATCCAAGACCAGAAAGTATTAACAAAGAACATATGCTTGTTATTGTTGCCTGTTACTAAAGAAGGAATATGTATTACTGTTTGATTTTTTTTTTTAAATTAAAGCTTATTGGGGTGACAGTTGTTAGTAAAATTACATAGATTTCAGGTGTACAATTCTGTATTACATCCTCTATAAATCCCATTGTGTGTTCATCACCCAGAGTCAGTTCTCCTTCCATCACCGTATATTTGATCCCCTTTATCCTCATCTACCACCCGCTCCTTCTTTGCCCTCTGGGAACCACTAAACTATTGTACGTATCTATGAGTTTTTGTTTCTCATTTGACTTGATTGATTTTAAGTCTAAAGAGGAATGTGGAAAACGAGTGAGGGAAACCCATTTCTCACCTTAATTATGCCAATTAGCAAAGCCTCCGGGGCTCTTGGAAGTTACAGAGAGCTAAACTACTGGAGGAAGGAAGCCAACCACCTACGCAGAGAGAGCGGGTAGGATCTCTGACTAGATCCTAGTTGAGCACTCTTGGAGCCTATATTCAGCCCCATTGAGGATGGCTGTCTGCCCCTGGCATGTAATTTAAACTAATTTCAGACACACACAGCTGTATTTATTACATTGTCTCTGCCCAAGGATTTTAAAGTAAATGGTAGACATCCTGACCAACTGTCAGCTATTCTGGGAGGCCAGTAGGCTGGCAGGTATTCTGTGTCATGCTGTTAGGGCTCCACCTGGAGGGTGAGCAGGGGCAATACAAAAGTTTCCTATGGACCCTAGTTTTTCGTTGACCTTTGAAAGTCCAGTTTGGTGCTTCTTTCATATCTTCCTGGTTTTTTGTGTGTGTTTGTTTTTGTTTTTGTTTTGTTTTGTTTTTTTGCACTGGGGCATAGTTTATTTCAGAAAAGACTTTGCAGTCCACTTATTGAATATGCATTTTATCTGAATCTGGAATCGGGTGCATGTTATCTGAAGCAAGGAGAAAATTCTGGTCTTTCTTATCTTCAAAGGGAGCAATAAGCATTTGTTGGTTAAAGAAGACATCACTTAATGATGTCAAGTCCAGACTCCTACCAGATTCAGACTATGGGATTTCCAGCCCATTTCCATTTACCTGGTATAATTGCTGGTGCTTTGATCACGTTAGGCTGTCTTGCCAGTGAAGGTAAATTCTTCCTGCTGAGGCTAGAACTCAGGAATTTGCTCTTTTGTTAAAATTGTTCCCTAATCTTACAAAAGCTCAGGCCCTCTGATGCATGACTGTGAATCAGTAATGTAGAGTTGTTTATCTCTTTAAGTACTTCTACTCTAATTAGGGTTTAGAGCTGCTGCTCCCTAAAGTAGATGGCATTACCAGGAAGGAATTTCTGAATTTATGGAAAGAACACAACAGGGCCCACTTGTGACTATCCTGTTGACACCCTCCAATGTCTAAATATGTTTTTAAATGTGCTAAATAAGAACCATATGACACTACACTGGGACCACAAACTTTGGCTTTGAACCACTAATTAGCATTTTAAAAATCTTCCTTTGACACATCACAGAAGACATAACTAATAGACTCAGGGTTTCTGACTGAAAGCTAAAGGTAGTTTTCTTGACACTGCAAAAATGTACTGTCAGATGCTATTATCAGACTTAAACTTTTGAATTGGAACAGTGTTTGCAAGTTCAGAAAGGATGCCTTGGAAAGAACTGGCATAATTTTTAAGTTAAAAACAAACAAAAGAAGCTTGCAGGGCATATCGTCAAACACTGAACTGTGAAGCATCCAGGACAAAGAGACATGCTGATGTGAGAAGCCAGAAAGTGTTCTCAGGAAGTGCGGTGGAGATGGACTCAGTCACTCCTGTCTACAGGAGATAAATATAGGCGAGTTTTTTACTTTGCCTCACCAGACGAAGTAAACTCCAAAATAGACCTACAGCTTCCTAAGAAGTGTGGGAAATTCAACTGTTGTTAAGAAAAAGGTGTTGTTTCCTGGAGCTTATTGTTACTGCTACTTTCTTTATCGCCCTACAGAATAAGCCTTCTGCATGCTTAATGACTGGGTTATATGCCATGAACTATAGAATTAATTGTTTGCCTTTTAGATTCCTTTAATGTTACATTACCCTCTTTTCTCTCATGTCGAATATTCTAAAGTGCTTTGTGTTTCAGTAGAGCAGTGATTTTTAGCCATATTTATGTCCCAGCAGCTTCCTACTATTTTCCTACTTTTTTTCCTCCAAAAGTAATAGAAGCAAAACTCCACTTATTCCCACGAAGAATATTAGTCAATCATTGATGAAATGAAGCCAGGGGTGGGATGGTCAAGGATAATCTGACTCTCCTTAGCAGTACCATGCATCTTTTTCTGTTGGTCTGTTTATTCCAGGAATAGTTTTCCATGGGGTGGGCTAATTTTAACCTAGTTTACTTGAAATTGAACGGCCGCCAATATTTCAGGCATTCAAATTTTCTATAAGTCTCAATGATGTGGAAGTCACTGACAATTCCTGACCAAAAGAAGTTTAGTTGATGTTTTTAAAAGGACAGCAAAAACTTCTTTGACATGCCTCTTTGGTTCATTATAAAGACAAAAGACCACTAGTTACGTAATGATGGTGAAAAATAAAATAAAAGATTTTAATGGTATTAAGTACCCAGCTTTGACCTAGACTGGACCATCATCCAAGACCAGAAAGTATTAACAAAGAACATATGCTTGTTATTGTTGCCTGTTACTAAAGAAGGAATATGTATTACTGTTTGATTTTTTTTTTTAATTAAAGCTTATTGGGGTGACAGTTGTTAGTAAAGTTACATACATTTCAGGTGTACAATTCTGTATTACATCCTCTATAAATCACATTGTGTGTTCACCGCCCAGAGTCAGTTCTCCTTCCATCACCGTATATTTGATCCCCTTTATCCTCATCTACCACCCCCTCCTTCTTTGCCCTCTGGGAACCACTAAACTATTGTACGTATCTATGAGTTTTTGTTTCTCATTTGACTTGATTGATTTTAAGTCTAAAGAGGAATGTGGAAAACGAGTGAGGGAAACCCCCAGTCCATGGGTAACTTTGAGAATCTTTTCAACATTCTGACAGCAGTGCATAGAACACAGGGTGAATGCCCATGTTTTTTGAGGTCTCTTGAACAAATCCATAATTATCCACATTCCTTGGAAGGATTTTCAAATTAATCCCCTGAGAATCATCTTAGAGTGGTGTTTTAATACTATATTCTAAGCCTTTAAAATTGTTTAAAACTTAAATAAATGAAAACTTATACCATATTGCAATTATGCGTGGTCCTAGGTCAATAATACCAGAAACACTATAAACTCAAGACAGGGACACAACACTGACCAAGGTGTTAGTGAAATCCTTGAGAGGAACTCTAAGCTCATAATTCACTGCTGAATTATCTGAGCTAAAGCAGAGTCTGGTATGAAAAAAAAAAAGTTATCCCAGAATTTGCAAATTAATCTTACTCATGACAAATACCAAAACTATATGGGGTTGAGAATTGATGAAAACATGATGCCTTTAAAAACATTGAGAAGATTTTTTTTTTTTTTTTTTTTTTTAAATTGAACCACAAAATTGGAGCTGTCAGATCTAAAGCATTTCAGGAACTGGAAGGGAGGTGCCGCCGGCCACTAGCTTTTCAAAGCAACACTCACTCCTTAACTAAGGAGAATTGTTTTGATTTAGTCCGGAGAACTGTGTAGTCAGTGGCTTTGGTTATGGGGTTTGTAATGCACGTGCTCAGACAGCCATGGCAATGGGGACTTTAAAGAGTCATTGAAGGAATCTACTGTATTCCAGTATTTTATTTTGGAAAAATTTTCCCCAAAGCTTCTTGTCTCCAGAATAATTGCATTACATTTGGCAGAGAATCATGTTTTTCAAGAAGATCTATTCATGCAAAAGGGCCTTCTTTTTACAGTTGGGGGCACACAAATAGTCCTATTACATTTCTGTAGTAGTTTACTGTGAATATTTTGGAAGACTCTGGTACCATTGCTGTATCTCTTCTACTTTAGAAGCTATTTGAGTAATGTCTTCTGATGATCTGAGTCTTAATTTCCTTTTGAGTTAAAAAATGGGACTAGCATTGATTGAAAGTTCTCCAGACACCCAGTAAACAAAATGGAATCTGTAAAAATGGAGAGGTGTCGGTACCAGTTACCCAACAAAATGAGTATGTGAAGGTTTATTAGAAGGGAAATCTCTTCAAAAGGACTTGTCATTATTGTTTCAATTTTCCTCAGTTATCAGTTAATTTCTCTGTGTTCACATTCATAACAGATGTGGCATCTGATCCTGACTTTTGTTTTTTCTTTCTTCCAGAAGCCTCCCCAGCTTTCCGAAGATGATATCCGGCTGAAAAACGAGAGAGACAACTGTAGTGCCAACCCCCTGGATCCTGCGATCAGCTCTCTTCCGCCAGATCACAAAAACATGGAAATTGAGGTCTCCGTTGCAGAATGTAAAAGTGTTCCTGGAATCACCTCTGCTCCACATTCCATGGACCACGCCTCCCCTTTCTATTCACCCCCCCACAACGGCCTCCTCGCTGACCACCATGAATCTCTGGATAATGACGTGGCCCGAGAGATTCGATATCTAGACGAGGTGCTGGAAGCCAACTGCTGTGATTCTGCTGTGGACGGAACTTACAACGGCACATCCTCCCCAGAGCCTGGAGCAGCCATTCTGGTAGACAACCTAAGCTCACCTGCCCACACAGCCGTCCAGCTGGAACCCACTGAGAGAGCGGCCAGCAGGCAGGCACCTCCCCACCTTGAGCTCACTAAAAGCAACTCTGACACCATGGCAGAGGGTGAAAGAGTGAACGGCCACTCCCTTGACCAGCCTAGAGATCTGCTGGGGGACAGCCTGCAGGCACCCGTGAGCCCCAGTTCTTCCACCAGCTCATGGTGTTCGTCCCGAGATGGGGAGTTCACACTCACCACTTTGAAGAAGGAAGCCAAGTTTGAGCTGCGTGCCTTCCATGAGGACAAGAAGCCTTCCAAGCTCTTTGAGGATGACGGGAATGAGAAAGAACAATACTGTGTCCGGAAAGTGAGGCCTTCCGAAGAGATACTGGAGCTGGAAAAGGAGAGGAGGGAACTCATTCGGAGTCAGGCAATGAAAAAGAATCCTGGCATCGCGGCAAAATGGTGGAATCCTCCCCAGGAAAAAACCATCGAGGATCAGCTGGACGAGGAACACCTAGAGTCGCACAAAAAGTACAAGGAGCGCAAGGAGAGACGGGCACAGCAAGAGCAGTTGCTGATGCAGCAGCAGCAGCAGCAGCAGCAGCAGCAGCAGCAGCAGCCCCCACCCCAGATCTGCACAGCCCCTGCCTCCTCTCGGGAACCTCCCAGCATGACTGAAAATGCAAAGCAGGATGTCGTCACAGACCAGATAGATTTCTCTGCTGCCCGCAAACAGTTTCAGCTGATGGAGAATTCCAGGCAAACAGTGGCCAAGGGGCAGAGTACACCCAGGCTCTTCTCTATCAAGCCCTTCTATAGACCCCTGGGTTCAATCAACTCAGACAAGCCACTGATCATGTCGAGACCAGCTTCCATTGTGGGTCCTCCGGAAGATAGTGGTGCATCCGCAGCCAAGGGGCAGAAAGCCCACTGCACCCTGGAAAGCCAGCCTCCGGGAGGAGGCCAGGGCAGTGCGGCTCCTCAGGGGAGGGAAGGGCTCTACAGTGAGCCCCACAAACGTGGGCCCTTGTCCAAACTGTGGACAGAGGACGGAGAGTTTACAAGTGCACGGGCCATCCTCACCGTGGTCAAGGATGACGACCCTGGGATTTTGGATCAGTTTTCAAAATCAGTCAATGTCTCCTTGACCCAAGAGGAGCTTGACTCTGGTTTGGATGAATTGTCAGTGAGGTCCCAGGATACCACTGTCCTGGAGACCCTGTCCAATGATTTTAGCATGGACAACATCAGTGACAGCGGGGCCTCCAATGAGACAACCAATGCCCTCCAGGAAAATTCACTGGCTGATTTTTCTCTGCCCCAGACTCCCCAAACTGACAACCCTTCAGAAGGCCGAGGAGAAGGGGTCTCCAAGTCATTTAGTGATCATGGTTTCTATTCCCCTTCGTCCATGCTGGGAGACTCTCCGTCAGTTGATGACCCCTTGGAATATCAGGCTGGTCTCCTGGTGCAGAATGCCATTCAACAAGCCATAGCTGAGCAAGTGGATAGAGCTGTGTCTGACACCAACAAGTGCGGACCAGAACAGCAGGGTCCGGAAGCAACACCAGAGGAAGGTGGAACTGGGGCTCCCAGCTCAGAGAAGTCTCAGAGCATGTTTCAGCCACCTCAGGTGTCCTCTCCTGTTCACGAGAAAAGGGATGTGTTACCAAAGATTCTGCCTGCTGAACACAAGGCGCTCAGGGAACGGGGACCCTCCCCACCACTGCCAGCAATACAGCCCAGTGGCCCAATAAACATGGAGGAGACCAGACCGGAAGGGAGCTATTTTAGCAAGTACTCAGAGGCAGCTGAGCTGAGAAGCACGGCCTCGCTCCTGGCCACCCAAGAATCTGATGTGATGGTTGGGCCCTTCAAGCTGAGGTCAAGGAAGCAGCGGACTTTGTCCATGATCGAAGAAGAGATCCGAGCAGCCCAGGAAAGGGAAGAGGAGCTGAAGAGGCAGAGACAAGTCTTGCAGAGTACCCAGAGCTCCAGGGCAAAGAAGGCCTCATCGCTGCCCTCCCGAACATTATGCTACAAAACTGCTCCAGGTAAGTAAAGTGCCACAGACCAGGGACAGACGCTATTGGTTGATTTCAGCTTACAGGTTTCTATGCAGAGTCTCCTCTGTGTGTGTGGCTGGAATAAGTAAGTGTCCAGGGGGGACACTGCATGAAGATGTCAGTGTTTGGGGACATGCAACGAGAGTGTCAGAGTGTCTTCTGGAAGAACCCTGAGTCTGGATGGTGTTTGCCATTACTCAGAGGATGCACTGCCTTGCTCATCCTTCTGCTCTGGTCTTGGTTAGTACAGAGAATTGTTGTCTTTTCTTTGAAGGGGCTGCCTCTTGGCTGAGGGAGGGGCTGTTGGGGCACAGATCCAGTCAAAGTGGGCCTATGTGTGGACTGTGTTGGAGTCAATCAAACCCGTCTGAGGTGGGGGCTGTGCTCTACTAACCCCTTCTGAATGCTGGGTCCCTTCCCAACAATCACAGTCATGACTTGGTGTTGCAGATTGACCCACGGAACGTGCTTTTGTCCCTTTTCTATGTGAAGAGGTTTGTTTTCAGTCACCACAAAGCAATTTGGAACCAGGGTTGGTCTCATCCATTCATGTCCTAATGATGTATTTAGAGAAGTTGAGTTACAGTACCAAAAGGCAGGTCTTTTCATTTGTTCTCATTGCCTGGGCCGTCCATGTCTTGAATACTTTGTATAGATGATAGATGGTAATTATAGCGGTATTATTGTTGCTCCTATTATGGATAACAGTGTGACCAGTAGTTTTTATTTCCATTTGGATCTGATGGCAGTTGGAGACCCACACATCCTCCCATAGCCAGGTGCTGCTCAAAGGGGTCCAATCTAGTCCATGGACTGTTTGTTACTGGCCATGCTGAGGTAAGTACTGGCAGTTGAGAGTCAGCTTTTGAAAAATCTTGTAGCAATTTGATATTGTCCTCAAATCCAAGTGTGGGATTTTTGTATTTTAAGAAGTATTGGTCCTCAATGGATTCCTATTATATTCAGAGGGTTATAATCCATTTATGATATTATTTTTATCCTTAATTTGTTCAGATGTAGCTCCTGGGATCCCTTTCAAGCTAACTTCAGTGTCCTTTTAACATATTACTGTTATTCTTTGGGCATGTGCTCATTTTCTGGCACCACGAGATGTTCCTGTCTCATCTTACAATTTTCTAACCCTGAAATCAGCCATTTCTCTGAAGAGCACTAGTTCCTTTGAGTGGAGAATGGTATTTAGAAACCAAGATCTAGGTGCCTGGTGTGCTCATTGTTATTGCATTGTCCCTGCCCCAGGCACTCTCCATGAACAAAATTAGAGAATATACCCTTCCTTCCTTCCTTCCTTCCTTCCTTCCTTCCTTCCTTCCTTCCTTCCTTCCTTCCTTCCTCCTTCCTTCCTTCCTCCTTCCTTCCTTCCTTCCTTCTTCCTTCCTTCCTTCCTTCCTTCCTTCCTTCCTTCCTTCCTTCCTTCCCTACCTATCTTGAAAATCATGAGCTCACTCCAATATCTTTCATTCTAATTTAATACCATAGGGCTCGTGCTCTCTCTTTTCATATTTAAACCTTCTTGACAGCAAGATACCTGATTCCTATTATCCTCAATATATGTATTCGATCAATCCCCTTTTTGTAACCAGTCTCCTGTTTTCCTTACCCAACTTGGGCTCCTCCACCCACCCTGCTGTGTCCAGCACAACCTCCCAGGCCACTGTGGCTCCTTCACCCCCACTGCAGAGACCATCTTGTTCAACTCCACCTAATAGCTTTAGGACTGAATTATTCAGGAAGGAAAGAAGAGGGAAGAGGAAGAGGAAAAGCATGGCGATTTTCTTGATATGTTTCTTAATTCCTTCAGGTCACAGGGCACTGGCCAACTGAGTGTTTGAGGCAAAGAAAACTTTCAGAGGAGGTCTTTTGGTCCATGCTTAACAGTGACTGGTAGGCTTTTCCAAAAGATCCGTAGTTGTCAAGCTCACTTAAAATGCTTATTTTGGGCTGGCTTGGCACAGAGATGCCAGTCAGACATTCTATATGGCATCCTAGAAAAAGTTTTCATGCCACTTGACTTCAGCCCAGTCTGGGGAACCTATTTCACAAGTCAGTGAACCTCAAGGGCCTGCGTAAGAGCCCACAGTCTGACAGAGGAAGGTTCTTCAGGCTTCTAGTCCTTCAGGCTTCTACTCACAGTGGGTATTTTAAGTTTTCTTCACTTCACCTCTTAATTGAACTTCTCACCATATTGCTCCCCTACTTTCCTTCTAGCACATGGACAAAAATAAAGACATTTCAACACTTTCCCCCAGTTCCCTGACCTGCTGTGGTCTGTCAGGCGTCCCCAGCAGGCCTGAAATAAGACAGGGTCCTCATGTTTGCCCTCAGCATCCCAGCAGCCTAGTGCCAATTGTCCTAGCACTTCCCTCCACACTAGTGCTAATGCCCACATTCCATCCCTATAGGATTGATGTCTGCTCCTTTAGTTAGATAGGAATTCATCCATTCAGGTCGGTGCACTGCTCCAGTCCGGTCGTTACCACTGAACACCGTCATTACAGTGACATGTGTGCACCCCATTCCTTCGCATTTATTTCGAGAACATTTAAAGTAAGTGGCAAGTTATCCCAGAATTACAACATGGATGGAAAGAAACTGCATGCAAAATGCGATTGTTCTTAATATCCATGCCTGGAAATCTTTAGAGTGTTGCTTGGCCAGCCAGCCACCGAGTTTGTGATCAGGGAAGAAGCAGACACATCTCTGAGCTGCCAACCTGGACAATTCATGGCCAGAGTGAGAACTCACTGCTGGCTCCAGCTGCGGTATTGTGAATGCAGATGTTGCTAAGTTCCTACAACACTACTCCACGTTTTATGCCAGTAGAGATGACTCAGCTAATTGGTTGCATGATGCAGACTGATGATTTGATATTAAGTGATGAAAGATAGACTGTTTAACTTCTTCCCTGGTGAAAATCATGCTGGTAATATGCTGGAATCCTGAAACTTTTAGGCAAGTAAAATCCACTGAGAGCCAAAGATATGAGAGGGAAGAGAAATCTATTCTTCCCAAACATGCCGCAGGTATTGAAAAGGTATTTGGTTTTACTTTTAGTTTCCCTGTGTTTCAAAGATGGAGGATGATTAAGGTTAATGTTTTTTAAAGGATGCAGTCATTTTCAAAGATCAATTATTAGGAAAAAGTATCTGGAAGTTTTATCTTGTTGGTTCTTATGTGATTTTTAAAGGAAGAAATTCTACCTAAATAGGGTTTGTGTGGTATTTGTTGATACACAGGTGAACATGGCAGATAAAGCCTCTGCCCTGGGGAACGTGTAGTTCAGTAAGAGAAACAGCATCAAACAAAGGAGGCAATTTCATGACAGAGAAGCATGGAGACCTGTGGGAGCACAGAACAAGGCAGACACCTCATTGAGGGGATAGGGAAAGTCTTCCTTTCTTGGGAAACTACCATCTAAGCTTTGAACTGAAGGAGAAGTTGGATTCAGGGGGTGGAGGAGATTGTTGCAGCCAGAAAGAAGGGAACCTATAGAGGCCCGAAAGGAATGGCGAATTTGTCACATTGAGGTGCTTAAATAAGGTCAGAGTGGGTTAAAGGAAGAGATTTAAAACAAAACAAAGTTGACTAGAGCCAGATGATGAAGAGCTATGTAAATCATGTTCAAGACTTTAGATTTTAGACTTCATCCTGTGGTCAGTGGGAGGCCAGTGAGGATTTTCAAAGGGGTAATTATCTCCACTTTTCTAAGCCGCCCTGCCTTCATCTATCAATTGATGGAGTATAAGCCTTCCTGCTTTAATGAGTTCATTCCACCAGCTTCTCTTGAGCTCTTCCTCTGAACAGGCACTTCTGAAGGCATGCCGTCATCTTGACGGCATGTTATGTGAGAGGCCATATTGCCAAGAATGAGCACATGTGGACCTCTGTTGTGGTACGTAGAAGCAGAGAATAAAGAAAGTGCTTCAGCAGGTGTACAATCCTGAGTTGAAGGTATAATCCACACGCTGCTGTAAAGTGCCCCTGAGCAGTGAGTTTGGGAGGACAACCCAAACATTTTATTGAAGTTACAATTTAGACTTTTCAGCTACCTTTCCATGTTATGGGTGTCAACAGATAATTCTCACTTTAGAGCCTGTTGTCTATTATTAGATATCCTGGTTTCACTTGCTAGTTCTAGGCATGACAGAGGACCCCAGTTAGGTGATTAGTTTAGTTTTTTGAAATAGTTTCCGTTTTCATGCCAGATGTTTAATTGATCTACCAAGTCAGATAATTTGCCGAGTGGGACATTATGGAGGATGGTAAATGAGAAGGTGCGAGTCCCATCACTTCTAGTGTCTGTTCATGTCTTTTAATATGTGGAAAGATGTGATAGTTACATCTATATTATAAAAAATAAAATTTCCAAGGAGTTGTGGCTTCTAGTGTCAGTTTGAATTAAGATCGCAGCTGAGGTGATCATTACATTATCCAAAGACTATTGACTGGGTCTTTGTTCTTTCCCCTTTGTTATTTTCAAACTTCATAAGGAAAAGCCCTAGACAGAAAACTAAAATTGATGTCAGCACAGTATTCATAAACTTGAATACCAGAGCTTGTTGGCTCATCCCATGTTAAATCAGAGTCGGATGAGGCCACGTCTCCCTTGAGATGCCCGCTTTGCTCCATGGTGAAGAAGACGTGTGGCATTCCCTCACTGGCCCAGGTGTGAGAGGGCTTTTCTTTAGGAATACGCAGTGCCTCCCTATGCTGCAGGAGGCACAGATTGTGCAACTGGTAGGGGCCCCGCTGGCTGTGGGAAGTTACTAAAGCTTAATGTGGAGTGTCCTAGAGAGGGCTATGTCTACTACTGTATTTCCTGAATATTGTGACAGAAGTCTCATGATGGTGGCAATGGCTTATGCAGACTGGAAAGCTGTGTACTCTACTAGTTATTTCACACACATTTTCTCATTTAATCCTCATAACAGGACTCTAAGATGTAATATACAAATTATCCAAATCCCTAAGGCCAGGCATTTTCAGAATTTTTCTGATTTTAGAAAAGCCATACAGTCTATATACTATTATTCAGTAAAGCAATGCAGTGCATATATTATTATTTAACACACCCGGGCAGGGTCCGGGATAGCACTGTATTATCAAATTAGATTTCTGCTGCAAAACTTAGAAAGAGTTAGTTATATTAAGTGGGATAGAGAGAGAAAAACCTCATGCCAATTCACTTGGGTTTTGCTGCCAAGTAAGTTATGGCAAATCTTGTATTTCAGAGCTTTCTGTGGATTTTGGAATTGTGCATAAGGGATCGTGGACCTGTAATATTATTTCCTTTTCCAAGAATTAATACCAGAGCCCAGAGAGATTGAGAACTTGCCCCCAAAGTCACTCAGCTAGGAAGTGACAGAGCCAGGTTCCATCCCAGGTTCATTTGTCTCTGAAGTTCATATTCTTTCTATACCCTTTCTTGCCCTCTGCCGAGCCTGCCCTCTGCCCTTGAGGTCTATGAGGTGTGTAGTAACAGTTCCCCTTTCCAACCTCCTGTGATTGAGCTCAGTCTCCCTCTGCCCTCTCCCAGTCTCAGGCCTGACCCCTGCATTTTTTTGGGTCCTTCCAGCCTCTCGTTTTTGGAGCTACTGTAGCTCTAGAGTCCTCTGCTGGTAATGGCCTAGATGGATGAGTTTGCTCCCAGAGGCCATGAGACACTGCCACCCAGTGACCTAGAACGGTTCCTTTGTGCTTTCAGAACTTAATCCAGTGCTCCAAATTATAACAGGTAAAATTGCTGGTGCTGTCTAAAGATCTGAGCAGATGGCGGAGAGACTGGCATAGCCCATGTTAGCTATCTAGCCTGACTTCTCTTCTGAGTTCTTTCTGAAAGTTCACCCTCCAGGAAGAAGCTTAGCCATCCACTCCAGACATAGGCTCATTCCCTGAAATCTTTCAAAGAACTGGGTACTCAAGCAAGGAATCAGTTTCTTGATTGGAGGACGAGCAGGGATAAGTGTTCACTCATTAACTGAATGCATTTGGCAGAGTGGGGTCCAAGTCAACTAAGTTAGTTTACTGGTGGTCATTGAGTACCATGACTGCTCTCTGCTGTTCTCTTCTGCTCTTTATGATTGATCCTCATGCCTTGGACCAGAATCTCCCTGTGTCTTATTTATCTGAGCCCAGTGAATAGGTTCATTTTTTAAAAAAACGCTTGCCATTTGGGAAGGAATTGGTAAGGAAAGGTTAGGTTGGAGCAGTGTTTGCAAGGGATAAAGGTATGTAATGAAATTGGGACTTCACAAGTTATGGAAGTCAGAGTTCTTTTTGGACAGTCCCTTTGATGGTTTGAAAAGGGCAACTGCTGTGGTTAAAGTTGTCAGCGTCACTCCTGAGAAAAGAGAAACTCCAGTCTTTCTTCAGTGGCAAGCATATAATCATGGCTTCTGAGAAGTGGAACTTTGGGAGAAGCACATTTCCTACCAGTTTAATTCCCTTCTGTAAGCAGGATCTGCTGTCGCTGCTAATTTTGCTGGGTCTTCTGATATATCCAGGGTGGCTGGATAGGATCCCAGTGGTGCTCATGTCTTGCTGGGGACACCACATGATGTCCTTGATGTCCTTGTTGCTTACCCTTTCCCCCCTGCGTGGCTACTCCGCACTCCAAGTTAGGAGAGCGGTTTCTGAAAAATGAGACTCAACCACATGCCAAGAAAGATACAGTCTTGAGATGAGAAAGAAAAGATGAATCAAAGGACTTAATTCTTGCAAGATCCCTGCTCTACACCTCGTGGGAAGTGTGAGCTAATCAAAGCCAGGCCTGGGAGCAGGATGTCCCCTGTGACTGCTGGATTTCAGGACAGGATGTGACTGTGTTTCTTACTAGGTGGGGTGACTTGCTGTGTACTTCCCTAAGGAGATTGGCATTTCAGATCCATTTGATCTCTGTGAATAAGCTGCTAGGTAAGGGGTGGAGGGACTAGGGTGGTGGTGGGAAGAATGTGCAAGACAGGCCATCAGATCACCAAGGAATACTTTATATTTCATGTAATGGTATTTTATTTCTCATGACCTTGAATGTAAATGTCAGAGGTTTCCAAAAACTTGTATGCATCTGACATCACAGCTACTCCCAGTCTCTTTCTTTTATTTCCCTTACTCAAATATAAATTCATACCTTATGTAACAAAAAAGCTGGCAAGGAAAATGATGGGCCTAGGGGCTGGCACGCTGACTCAGGCGGTTGGAGCTCCATGCTCCTAACGCCAAAGGCTGCTGGTTCGATTCCCACATGAGCCAGTGGGCTCTCAACCACAAGGTTGCCAGTTTAGTTCCTCGACTCCCTCAAGGGATGGTGGGCTGCGCCCCCTACAACTAACAATGGCAACTGGACCTGGAGCTGAGCTGCCCTCCACAACTAAGATTGAAAGGACATCAACTCGACTTGGGAAAAGTCCTGGAAGTACACACTGTTCCCCAATAAAGTCCCCTTTCCCAATAAAATCTTTAAAAAAAAAGAAAGAAAGAAAGAAAGAAAATGATGGGCCTAAATGTGACAGTGACTTCTCTGGAATTATATGTGAAGTTCAAATTCTGACTTCACTGCTTGCTCGCTGTGTAAACCTCAGTTTCCTCACAAGTGGAAATAAAATAGTACTAACCTCATCAATAAGTTTGGACAGTACCTGATACACAAAAGGCTTCCAAGAAGAACTGTTGTTATTATAGTTACTGTTATTACAGTTTTAAGAAAAGGCCAACAAGCCTGCACAGATTACTTGTGACTTGATCTTCTGCAGCTTCTGTAACCTTGAAATAAACGGCGGAGCGTGCATTATTGAATTGCTTTCTAGTTGGGATTTTTTTCATAGTTACTTCCTTAGAATTAAAGTTTCTCTTCCGAAAATCTGAGTTCAGGAATTAGTTTTCAAGAGTCAGCTGTGATTCAAAACAACAAAGGCTATCATTAAGTGTATTGGGAGACAATAAAATTACTATCACCATAGAAATTGTATGGTTTCTTTTTCTTTTTTTTTCCTTCCCCTTTTGGGGAGTAATCTTCACACAGCCAAGCCCACCATGTTGGTAGAAATGGGTGTAAGAAAAATATCTTGGTAAGGGAATTGCTATTTACCATGATTTTCATTCTTACTGTTTCAATTCAGTGTTTTCTATTGTGGTTTTAAACTGGGCTTCGCCTGGAGAAACAGAACTCTTTCCTTCTAGAGTTTTCATCTTCTAGTTCTGTTCATAAGGAATGACCTAATATCAGCAACTCATCCGACACCCCAACTTGCTTTAAGTTATAATCTTTGGACGTTGCTCAGACTTGTTTCGCCAGGCAGGGGTATTTCTCATATCTGAGCTAGGCTTGTAATTTGAAGAGTCGTATCATCGCATGCTCCCACCCCTGGGCCTTCAGAGGAGATAAAAGGACCAGAGACCGGCTCTTGGTGTGTGGGTCACAGCTGCATTCTGCACAAGCCCATGCACTCTTGGTCTGACAGCAGGATATTCCCTCTTACTGAGAGGAAATGAAATTGAAAATGCAAGTCTGAGCTCATTTCTTTCTGAGCTCATTTCAATGACCTGTGAGCTGTTTTTGATGTTTGCAACCTAACCCCAGTGCTGTGTGAAGGAAAGAGATCACTGAAAGAGGCCTGTGCCAAGGCATGTCATCTGGTGGGCGTCTTTGTCGGTTCATTTTGGTTTTTAAATAAGAGTGGGTGCTGGCTTTTTTCTTTTCTTTTGAAAAAAATGTAGAAACAAAGGACCTTTGATTTAAGACGTCAGACGCCATGTACATGGAATATAATAAGCACCCAAATCGTAATATTTGGTGAAATTAATTTTCTAAACTTCTGGAATCTACATTCTTGGCTTTTCAGAAGTGAGTCCTGTTTCTACAGAAGGAGGGTTTGGGCTGTCAGACAGAGCAACAGCTGTGTTCTCAGGACATGCAGCCCTCACTCAAGTTTCTTTGGGTGGGAGGAATTGCAGATTTTCCCCTCTGCTCCAGTCAACACAGCCTGGTACAGATGCCCCAGGACAATCCATCTTGATTGGAAAATCCAGAAGTGCAGTCAAAGCATGGTTTGCTTTCTCTGGCCCATTCACTTTATTATTAACTCATTTTAATAAACAAGAAACGCAAATTCACGGTTCCTAGTTTTCTCTTCCACTCATGGTGAAAGACAACACTTATTGATTGTTATTGAAATTCTCTGCTCTTTAGTTGGCCTCGCACTGTTACAGCCTGTGAGTGCCACTGTCACAGATGTGACCTGTGCTTTTCTAAGGCCTTGAGGAGATGTCCACCAATCAGCTCTCCTGGGCGTGTGCTGCGCAGGAAAAGCTTGTGGATCTGTGAAGTTTCAAGAAGCGGCATTCTCTACTTTTCCGAGCATGGCTAATAATACAAGAAAAGAACTTTCTGGTGTATTTTATATTTTAAAATTAATTCATGCTTATTGTAGAAAAAAAAGGGAGAATAAAGATAAAAATAAAGTGACTCTTAAGCGTAACCACTACCTGCCTAGTTTTTCTCCATGTACGTATGTACATGGAAGATAATATTGGGTTTATATTGGTTAATTAGTTTCCTATTGCTGCTGTGACAAATTACTGCAAATACAGTGGCTTAAAACAGCACAAATTTGTTATAGTTCTAGAGGTCAGAAATCTGCAATCGGTCAGTTATGGACTGAACTGTGTTCCACCAAAATTCATTTGTTGAAATCATAACTGCCAGTGTGGATTGTATTTGGAGATGGGAATTTTAGGAGGTAATTAGGGTTAGATGAGCTCACGAGGGTGGGGTCCTCGTAATGGGCTCAGTGTCCTTATATGAAAAGACACCAGAGAGCTGATCTCTCTCTCCCTCCCTCCTCCCCTCCTCCCTCCTTTCTCTCTCTCTCTCTCTCTCATAAGGTTCCTGCTTCCCTCTTATAAGGACCCTTGTGATTACATCAAGCCTCACTGGGTAATCTAGGGTAGTATTCCCATCTCACAGCCCTTAACTTAATCACATTTGCCAAGTCCTTTTGCCTATAAGGTAACATATTCACAGATTTCGGGGATTAAGACAGGCATTTTGGGGGACGCCATCATCCTGCCTGCCACAAGACTTATTCTTGTTCATCGTATACTGATGGGGTTTTTACCATGTGCCATGCATACCCTTTTGCTACTAAGGGGTGAACCAGGATTTGAACCTAGGCAGCCTAGGTCTGGAGCCTGCTCTCTTAAACAAATGCAATACATCTGCTTTTGTAACCTGTTTTTTAAATATGTTTTGAATATTTTCCCACGACCCTACCTGTTCCTCTCAATTTGACTAAAACGTATTTGTAATGGCTAAGTAAATCCTCCATCATCTAAATGAGCCATAACTAACTTAACCATTCTCCTGTAGTCTGACATCTTGGTTGTTTCCTCGGGTGTAATGATTAAAACACACGATGGGGAGAGTTCTCCTGCATAAGCTTTGTGCCCACACTTAATTCTTTGCTGAACTTGTGCCTAGCAGTTCCTTGGGAGCTGGTTAACTGGTATAAATTAGGGAACAGTATTTCACAAACTGTTTTCTTTAAGACGTAATAGAGATTCTATGAAGTGAGGCTCTCTGGTTAAATAAATTTGAGAAATGCTGCATACCCATCTTTGAATTAGAGGTTCACAATTGAATTAGCAGTATAACTGGAAAAGTCCTCTGGTAAAGAAATCTCTCTCTCTCTCCCTCCCTCAAGCTTTCTTTAACCCAGTGTTTCCCCAGCTTCTGTGACCCGGGGCTTTCTGTTGGCAGTGTTGAGTACTTATAAGGCTAGCGTATTTGGACATAATTTTGCAAACATAGTTTTGGGATCGTCCCAGCCAAGTGAAGCTGCTCACCCTCCAACACCTTTAAAAGCTTAAGTCTAAAATTACTCTAGATGGAATAGTTTGAACAAAATCACGTTTATGAAATAAACTTGAAAATGTTTCCTCTCCTCCATTCAGAATTCCCGTTTAGCTTTGTTCCACTGGCTCCTTATGTCATAGAGTTCACGTTGCACCTGCTCCCTGCTCAGCGAACGTGAGGTCCCAGCCTTTGGCTACGACCAACAGGTCTGCTCTCATGTCTGTGTGGCATTTTCTGTTCATGTTGTTTCCCAGGGACAGTGAGTGGGGTCCTTCAAGAGAGCTGTTTTGTAGAGTGTTCAGCCCAGGTGAGAAACTAGACAGCAGGATGTTTGTCATTAAAAAATAGAGGCCACTTTCAGCTGTCCTCAGCTCTTCAGACATTCACCAGGTAAATAAACATACAAGAGCAAGTCTCGATGAGGCAAGTGGGGTCGGACCCAGGGTGGGGCTGGGGAAGTGATGGGTAAGAGGCATGCCACGGAGCACCACAGGTGACCGTCACTGGGGATTCTAAGGGTTTGTCCTCGGGGCTGAGTAGTTTCAAGGAGCCTTACAAGGCCATAGACAAGAATGAGATGGACTTTCCAGACCCATGGCACAGACCATTTGCATCACATTCACGTAATGATCCCCAAAGCGCAAACCATGGTGGTGTCTGCAGTGTCCACCACTAGGGGAAGGGCGTTTGAAGTTTTCTTTAACATCCTAATTGTGAGGACTGTTGGCTGCAAACTAGACTTTTGAGGAAGATGTTGGCTGTGGAACAGGTCCCTCCCTCTTCAGCTTTTTAGCAGTCTGTGTGATTTCTAAGATGGTGCACAGAATTCCAGTGCATGATTTGAACCATACTGGGGGATAGGGGAGGATGGTTGGAAATCATAGGGCCCAGCAGAGAAGCACAACCAAGCTGACTTCCCCAGTACCAATCAGACTGATGGCCAGCAGCCCAGGGATGGGGGCACGGTGTCTCCTTTCTCTGGGGACCTGTGACAGCTTCTTCTGAGGCTTGGTTATCTGAAACCTCCCGTTCTCTCAAAACCTCTCAGCTACCTTCCCTTTGGGAGCAGCTGCTCTCGACCTGCTAAACCAGTCTCTCTTTCCTGTTATTCATGAGACCTCTAGTGTCTATAAATGGTAAAACTGGCTCCAGGGATGAGTTATTCTGCTAGGGGTTGCCTTCTGCTTGGGAATGCAGAGGGTCAAATGGGGACTGCAAAGGGTCTTTAATCTCCCCTTGGCAGTCTCCAAACTTTGGACTTGAATGGTCCCACTTATTTTGCGTGTGTTACCATATTCCTTGTTTGTAGACCTCTGTTTCCCACAATGCGCAGAGTTGGAAAAATCATGACTGTTGTACCCAAAGATATTTCTCAGAGGTGCATTTGGGGCTCTGTGGCAATAAAAGCCACTCCTTGATGGGCTAGAAGTCAGGGCCAGACATTCCCAAGAGGGAGGGATGCAGACAGTCAGAGTGAAACTGCCACCACTGACCTGCTCTCCTTATCTGAGAATTCCTGGAAGGCATTTCCAAAGCCAAAACCTCACCTTCCCCAAGTTTGGTGTACACCTTTCCTGCAACACTAAAGCTGCCTTTGTCGGCACCCATTCCTTAAGGTTTTGGGGTCTCAAAGCCAAATGATTTCAGAAACGTGACAGGTAAGGTCAATGGATGAAGGTGGCCTATGTAAAACTGGGGTGACCTGGGAAGATCCCACCTGGTTCTCATGCAGAGGTTTTACGACGCTGTGCTGTCCAGGCCAAAAGCCTGCATAGATCATGTCATAGTTGATGGGTTGTGATAGAGAAGAAAGAACAGGAAACCAGGAGACCCGGGTCCCCTCGCTGGCGCCCGGTGACCTCAGCACAGCCCTCCCTTTGCAGGACATCTTCCTCATCTGTAAGAAGTGGGTCTCCGAGGCGCAAAGGCGCCACCTCCTCTGACAGCCTAATTCTATGACCTGTAACGGAATACATGTCCCTAACACAGCTGGATGCGGTGTCTGTCTGTCTGTCTGACTTATATTTGCAAAGCACCCGACAGGCCTCTTTGGTCTGACTTTTTAGCACTGGTTTCCTTGAGGTCCTTGTTGGATGGATTTGTGACATTATCCATTAGTGCTTTGATACCTGTGATAAAATGACCTAAAATGACCTACACTTAACCATTGTTCTGCTACCACTCTGTGTCACAGGTTGCTTTTTTCTTTTTTTGTGTGTGCCAGTTTTCTCTTCTTTCTGAAAGCCGTCACGCGCAGACAAGCTTAGAAAGGGTGTTCTCTTCGTATTGTTTCAGGGAAAATAGAGAAAGTCAGACCTCCTCCATCCCCCACACCTGAAGGCCCCAGCTTGCAGCCTGACTTAGCCCCTGAAGAGGCTGCCGGATCCCAGCGGCCCAAGAATCTGATGCAGACCCTCATGGAAGACTATGAGACACACAAATCTAAAAGGCGCGAGAGAATGGATGATAGTAGTGTAAGTTTCTCCTCCTTTCCTCTTTCACTTTGAGGGCGAACATCAGCGTGACATACGGTATTCCAGTTCAGGCACGGATATATATGCAATTGTCTGCCAGTGTCGTGGTTCCAAAACCAATTTTCAGATGCGGGGTTTAATATGCCTGGAGTTGGGGTTGGGTGTTTGTTTTATTTCTCAAAAACATTGATCGTGCAAGGAGTAGGTCTTTTTGCTGCCAAGTATAGTTTGAGCCCACTGGCAAGGCTCTTTCTGCGTGAGATGTTTGGTGTGTAGAAAACACCATACTGGATGGGAAGGCCCATCGCTGGCCTGCTCTGTAGGATTTTAATTTCTCTAGAGAACTATGACGATGTGATTCCTTTAACGTCTCCTCTGGGCAATCCCTGTAAATGTTACACAGTGCTCAAAAGACTAAGTGCATTTGGGGCTGTTACCAATCTGTATGTACAGTTTGGCAGGAAAGAGCCATTTAAAATGACAGTTAAAAACCACACGGCTACCGTGCTCCCCCCAACGCTGAGAATTTTGCACGTGACGTTCACATGAACCGTGAAGGAAGTCATCTGCTCTGTGGTTTCTTTCTCCAGTAAGAGACTTAAGAGCCGTTGTTCCAGAGCCAGGAGCCTGGGAAAAGCCTCAGGGGTCCACACCAACCTCCTAGGAGTCTGCTGGCCTCAGTCTCTTAGCATGTATTGAGGTGATCGTCTCCTCCCCCCACTTAGACTTAGGTCACAGGTAGCTTGGGTCGGTTGAGGATACCACCCAGTTTACCCGGGACAGTCCTGGTTTTTTATGCCTTTCGTCCTGGTGCCATTATTAATAGCATCCCCGTTTACTCTTCAAAGTGCCCTAGTTTGGATGATCACTTATTTGGTCACCTTCAACTTGAATGCTACGGGGCTCACAGTAGGAATTCCGGACTGATTGGCTAAGTGAAAGGATTTCTGCCATTGAAGCCAGACATCAATGTTGCTTTCAAAATATTTAGTGGTAAAGAAAGGACGAAAGCAAACATGTCTACAGCAGTTTGGCGGCTCGCTTGGCATCTCCCCGGCTCTCCCTTAGCTCTACACCTAAACTGCTTGGAATACTGACTCAACTAGGCTGGAGTGTTTCTGGGCTGTTCTGCTGTCGCACAGTAGGATGGGGCCTGGCCCTCAGTGGCCGTTGTACTTTTCCATGACTGGAGCTCCTTCCCTGAGCCCACAACATGTTTTCTGTCCACTAAGTCACTGTAGCTGGCCCTTCCTTGCATCCCACTTAAAATATGGAGTTTGCCTTTAGGTATTTACTGGAGCCTGTGGCCATTTTGAAGCCTCGTGCTAGAAATGGCTTGTTTCGTTCCTCCCCAGTGATTCCACACCATACATCAGCAGCTTTGGTGAAAGTTAGCTGAGTGGCCCCTCGCATTCTGGCGTGGAAGGGGAAGAACAAATAGAACCTTTCTGCATGTGTCCCATGCGAGTGTTTTCTAAGCACCCCTCTATATGTCTCTTGTGTGTGCCTTTTGTGTTGAAGTGCAGATGTTAGAGGAAATACCACACACATAAGTGAAGAGCCCACTCTTACTTATTTCACAGGCAGAGGCTGGAAGCCTCCTTCGTGCACACTCTGACACTCAAGCGGCCACCTGGCAAATGCCAACCAGGATGGATTTCCCCTTTGCATTAGGGAAGCTGCTTGCCCTTCATATAAGCAATGAAATGACAGGCTCCTGTCTCTATTTTTCTCAAGTAAATAAGCATTTTGTATAAAGGAAGAAACTTACTAACTAGTCAAGCGATTAATATCCCCAGGTTTGGATTCGAGGCCAACTGTTTTCTACTGTTACTGACATTACAAGAGAAACACGTTTGTTTTTGTCAAAAATTCTTAGGAATAGAACAAAATCTGTCCAATCCACTACATCCCTTTTAAGACACCCAAATCTGGAAAAAGCATACTCAGATTACTTCTAAAGCAAATATATGGTCAGAGCTACCTGTTACCCCACTTCTTACCCCTTTTGATTCAGGGTCTCTTTTCTGTTGTGTCTGTATCAGTCACTGGACAATAGGTTGAAGTTTCCCTGTAGGAATAAGCAAGGCTTCATTTGTTTTCCGAGCTGATCCGTGGCCCCTTCCTCAATTGTCTCTTGTGCCAGAAGGATAACAATAGGGAGCAGATGGATTGCTTGATGCGTGAGTTGTGTTAACTTGCTTATCAGCCCCTAGAAGCTGTAGTTCTGTTTTGGCTCTGTTCTCTGGGCAAACTGTGGCTTCTTAGATTCTCCCCCGTCTCAGAACCTCACATGGCTCACCTGGGTCCATTGTCACACCGGTACCAATGTTGGTGGTTCCACCTGCCAATATTCCTTCCAGACATCACTTGGAAGGACTTATGAGTCCCTCACACGTGACGCAGGACCAAGCCATGCGTTTGCCCATTGGAAGTAACCAGCTCTTTCTGAATTGATGAAAACAATTCTTATTTGCTATGCTTCCTAAGGAGAAGGCAGACTTGAAAAACAAAGTAGGGTAACTGGGGTGTCGGTGCAGTGATACATTTGACACAGTGATATTAATGAGCATGAAGGGCAGAAGAAAGAGAAGATAAAGAAGCCACATGAAACTATTTCTGTGGTTTCATGAGTAACTGTTGCCAACCTACCTGAGAAAAACTGACGCTTGCTTTCAAAACAGGTGCAGCCTCACCCACCCCAGAGCAGCGATCATTTCTGGAATCCTATCCCAGCTTAGGGCCCCTTACATTGTCCCACTTCATAAAAAAATCACATGCAGAACAGGCAGCCTCAGAGAATCAAAAGATTTTGACTGAAGATCGAATATTCAATCATGAACTCTTGGAACATTCACTCAGGACTCACTATATCGTTGATACTAAATTGTCTGTGGGTGTTCTGTTCATTTTGCAGTTGGTGAAAAAGTCAATGACAAAAAATGAGAAAAAGCCTCTTTTCTCAAAAAGTTATCCCCAGACAGCCATCCTTGTTGCCAGCTCAGAGCTTGAGCAGGTGCCCACAGTCTGCACCCACCTGGGCTGGCTTCCTTATTCTGCGTGGCATGGTCACCGATGAGTGTCTCCTTGCTCAAAGCTTCAGCCAGGCCCCACTTACTAATGGACTCCTCAGCTAATTTGGGGGTAGGACGGTTGCTATCCCCGTCCCCAACCCCTCACCCTGGGCTGTTTACCAGCCTATCCAGGGCCCTTGTGAGAATTAGAAAAAGGCACCCTTTTTCCCCTGTTGAGGACACAGCCCTGCACCAGCCACACAGTTGGTGAGTGGAGTGGGGAGACTGAGCTTCATCCCCATCAACCCCCTCAGCCTAGTGCTTTTGGGTAGTGCACACACCGAATACCCAGATGCAGCAGACCTCCTCTTATCGTGGGTCTCTTTTATCTGGAAATATTATCCTGTGTGGAAATGTCCCTTCATCTGGGCCTGATGCCATCTCCGTCATGCAACTCATAACGGACTGATGAATCATAGTTTCCTAAAGGGCTTCTTGGTGCCGTGCAAAAGAAGGATGTTTAGGCAACAGTGTTTTTTCTGGTCAATTGTTCCCCCAACTTGAGCTGAGCCTCAGAAGACCATGGGTTATTGAATCAGTGATGCTTTTGAACTTGGTGGATTGCTTTCCCTTTCTTGATTGACGTGATGCTGGCCCAAGTCCAAATTACAGCCTCCTGGGCATTCAGCCCCACCCTCACTTCTAGCACAGGATCTACTCTTGGTGGGTTGTATTCTCGCTCTTTCTTGCCCCAAGAAGAGTTGCTTTCAGCCATCCCTGCCTGTCTTGGAATAAGAGAAGGCCTCATTAATTCTCCTGGGTTAAGTCAAAGCTGGGGGCTCGCAGTTACTGCTTGTCTAAGAATTCCTGGCACACATTTTTCTCTAGACCCTTTGGGAGCTGTGGCCCTACTTATTGAGTAAGGAAAGGAAGCCACCTGCCTCCACTTCCCCACACCCCAGTCTACACGAAGCTCAGCCAAAATCGATAACGTTTTGTGCTACCCAGGTTTCTCTTGGGTTCTCACTCACACCCGAGGAAGATGCAAAGAAGAGGAGAAATACGAATTCATCATCTTAATCATTACAGAACTATGATTTTTAAGCGCTACATATAAGAAGCAGTCAGTGATCACAGACATGTTCCCGCCTAACCTGTCTATGGTGACCAATGCCAGAAACCAATCATGCCTCCAGTGTCCTAAGTAGTGTAAATACAAGGTCATGACCGTGATTCTGGAGAGGCCTGTCCAAAGTTCTTCTATCTCATTTCCCATAATCAAGACATTTTTCCCCCTGAGTTTTTCTTGCAGTGACTTTTATCTCCTGTGGGAACTAAAGGATCATTTTAGTGTCTCCGTGATCACCCCACTCTCAGGAACTTACCCGGGCACCGAGCTAGTGATGAGGGAGGCTGCATGCTTTCCCTATTCAGTGCATTCCTTAGGTCAGCTTTAGAGAATCTGCCTCCCCAAACCTTGTATTTGAAGCCATCTCTGTGCTTAGGATCTCCTTTTCATGGGACAACAGGTTACAAGACTGCTCTGGGGTTCAGAGGAACCTGAAGGAAGAGAAAAGGCTACTTGGCTACAAATGGCTATAGATTCTAGCAAATCCAAAATGACTGTCAAGGATCTTGCAGGTGGGCAGGGCAATTTTGTTAATTCAAAGCACAGAAAATGAAAGCAACCAATCTTGAATTAACAAAGTATGGCTTATCTGATATTTTTATTAAAGAATAATAGGGTATCTACTTGGCTCCAAAAGATACAGACTTTTAAATAAACTAATATCAGATGAAGCAAGTCTTGGTGTGGGGGTGTAATGGTCTCCCAGTGTCCCTTCTCCTGTCTGCCCCTGGTTTGGTGCCAGTTCCCAGCCGGAGGATATTCTGTGAGTGTGTCTCTGCCATGTACTAACCCTGGTCTTTTCCCTCTCTGCTAGTACACCTCTAAGTTACTGTCTTGCAAGGTGACTTCCGAGGTACTTTTCAATTTGTCTTGGTCTTCCTGCATGCGTGGCCCAGGTGCATGCTGTTGTGGTTTGCCATTTTCTTGATGGGTTAAATGAGAAGGGGCAAGAAAGCAATTTGTCTCCATATCTTTTTCTTTCTGACTTTTCTGAACTGGGGACTGCCTCAACGTGTTGGAGTACGTGCAACAATGATACACTCTGCTGTGCTTTGCTGTGCTGTGTGGTGGGATTGGAGAAGACCTTGCCCTGCTCATGGATCTGGAAGACGTTTGGACTAGAGGGCACAACCAATTTTTTTAGTTTCTTCTGGCCCTGGTATCAAAGGAGAGGAGCGAGTCTGTTCTTACCTTAACACAAATCCGGAGAGCTCCATGCTATAGCTTTAGCCCAAGTTATTCCAAAAGAGAACATTCCCAGCCCCGCTTCCACCCAATTATTAAACTGTATTTGTGTTTTGGAAGCTGCTCTAAGCACTGAATTTCCCAAAAAGCTGTTTTCCCCTACAACTTCCTTTTACACAAATTTCACAAACCTGTGCTGTGAAAAAACACAGTACTTTTCACTTTTCCCCATTTTTTCATATTTCTCTCTTTTTTTTTTTTTTTTGCTGTGAGAAAGCACAATGTTTTTCATATTTTTATTTCCATAACATTGTATTTTTATTTTAAAAGAATTATTTCAAATATACAGGATTATAGAGAGAATCGTTCATCCAGTTGACAGTCATTCACCCAGTTATAATTTATTAAGCTCCTCCTATGCATCAGGTACTTTTCTAGATTCTGAGAATAGAGCAGTCAACAAAACAAAGGCCCAGATGTCACAAAGCCATCACTCAAATGTTCCAAATAACCTGACATAAGATAATAGAGCCCGTCTATCCAGCTTTCTCTATTCTTATCATTTCATAATATTTGCTTAATATTTTAAAAAGAAATTAATATTGCACTCAGGCCCTCCTATTCCTTCTCCCAGTTCCCGTTTCTCTCTCTCCTGAGAGGTAACTGTTCTTGAGTTTGGTGTTCATCAGTTCCATGCATGTTTTTATACTTATACCACATATGTTTGTATACATAAATACTATGTTCTGGTTTTGCATGTTTCAGAACTTTCTATAAATAATATCATATTGTAGTATCCTCTACTCCTTAATTTATTTTGTCTGCATTGGTTTTAGATGTGTTCGTGTGGATACTTATGGCTCTTGGTCACTCATTATAACTGCTGTATAGTATTCCACTGAATGAACAGATCACTGTTTATTCCTTCTAGTGATGGAAATGTAGGTTGTTTCCTTTTTTTTAAAACAAATTTTTTTAGTGCCATTACAAACAGTGATTCAAAGATATATATAATATATATATTATATTAGATATAATTTATATTATATTATATTATATTTATCTTTGAGTACCTATGGGAGAATTTCTCCCTGTATATCTAGGAGTTGAAGTACTGGTTATAGGGCTTATATATCCTTAACATTCACTACATATTGCAAATTATTCTTCAGATTGGTTATGCTAACCTGTAGCACAAGCTATTTTTAAAATCTCCCTATTTAGCAAAACAATTATAGTTAACCATAGATGTGAGCTAATGATTATCAGTAATTCTCGTTCATAAGGTGTAAAGTGAATATTAAGAATATCATTACATGCACCTTCCTCATTGTCTAAGTATGGTTTTCAGAACCTTAGATGTATTTTTAGCTTTCAGGTACATGTTTCAGTCTGTATCTGCAATCTGCAAGGCAAATAGATGACCATTTGACACAATGTACAGCTCCTTATAAAAACACCTTATATTTGAATACCACTTCATAATTTATAAAGCTCCTTCACATGATAATAGAAATAATTATTGTTGCAGAACTTACTATGCACTGGGAACTACACTAAATGCTTTCCATACATTGCCTCATTTATTTCTCAGGCCAACTCTGTGCTGTAGTTAGTTTGTTGGTTTTATTCCCATTTTACATATGAGGGAACTGAGGCACAGGCATAAACTTTCCCAAGGTCACATTGTCACTAGGATTTAAACCTAGGCCTGCCTGGACTTCCGAGTCTACACTGTCTCCTGAGAAAGCCTATGAAGTGGGGCAGGTGGTGCTGTGTCCATTTTACAGATAAAGAAAGTTGAGGTGCAAGATGCCATGAACAACAGCAACAAGCCCCAGGGACTGAACTGGAAATACAGCTCAGGACTTCTAATATTCTGGTCCAGACTGCTTGTCGGTACCACATTACCATGCCCCGACCAGAAGAATCCTCTGTCTATAGTATTACCAGACTTGGAAGCTTGCTTTTTTTCCTAACTGATTTCGTAGTCTGTGATATTGAGTAAGTGAGTATAGTGTGCTTACACGCAAAACATTGTATGGCATGTCTCATGTGCTTAATGATGAACATTTATTCAGGATGCATGACTGCGTCCTACATGTCAGGTCCAGCTGTCCCTGCTGGGGGCGCTGGGGAAGACTTCCCAGAGAAAACCACATTGAAACTCTAGGCAGTCCATTCATCTGTCAGAGGTGCAGAGAAGCAGGCTGAGGTGGACCCCCAGAATTTGCGTATGCCTGGGCTCTCATCACTGTCTGTCACCTGCCTCGTCTCACTTCTCTGGAGGTGCCAGCATCACTGTCCCTTGTCAAAATGATTGTTCTTAGAATAAGCAAAGCCTTCATTGCAATTTGGTAATGAACCAGCGTTGGCTCTGCTGGACTTTTTAAAACCAGAAACTTCACATCCTAAGCTAATGGCACAATAATTTAATTGGCTTTCATGCATGGGCTTGCTTTTGGTGGAGTGTCAATGAAATCGGGCGATTTCTCATATGTTGGCAACCTAAATGTTGTTCATCTGGATTTCATCTTGTTCAAACTAAAGCTGGAACAAATTGGCTGAAGTTTCCCCTCAGGAGCCCACAGCTTATTCTAGTGAGCTGGAAGGAGGGAGGCCCTACCCCAATGGTGACATTGTCACCTTTCCACTTATTAGCATCTGTGGCCCTGAAGTTGCATCAGAATGCTCAGATTGCTTTTCATTGGCCTGAAAAGCTCTTTTCTTTTTCATGTAATGCTTCCTTGAAGTTTAAAGTATACCAAGTAGACTTTCCTGGTATAAATATGATCGCAGCTTATATAGATCCACACAGCCTGATGCACGGAATCCACACTGGTTCAATTGTTTGGAATTATTTTCTGGTTTGCTTGTTTCCAAATGGCTTGAGACAATTTATCGCTGTGCTGTCACTAGTTCCATGAGGATATTTACATTAAAATTAATTAAAATGAAATATTTAGTTTCTCAGCCACACGAGCCCTAATCCAAGTGCTCAGTGGGCACATGTGGCTTAGTGGCTACCGTATTGGATGGCACAAATACAGAACATTGCCATCAGACAGCGATGATCTATATAGCATGTTTTGTCTATATAGCATGTCTGCTTGTTGTCTAAAAACTCCATAGAGAGTCAAGTCTCGTTCAAAGAAACTTGCAAACATTTCAGGAAAATTAAATCTCTCTCTGTTGAAAACAATAGGTCAAATAGCAAATAAACTTTGGCTATGGGTGAATACACACCCAGAACCCCAGAACTTCCCACCTCCCCTTTATTTCTGTGTCTCTCCTACCTTCCAGATGTACTAGGCACTTTATTACTTTCCCCTCTCATTGGATGCTGTTGAGAGAGGGAAAGGAGGAAAGAAACGAAGAAGTTGGTTTGTATACATAATTAACATCCATGAACTCTGCATAATTTTTTCCCTCTCTCTTCAGGTCCTTGAGGCCACACGTGTTAATCGAAGAAAGAGTGCGCTGGCCTTGCGCTGGGAGGCGGGGATCTATGCCAACCAGGAGGAAGAGGACAATGAATAATACACTTCCTCCATCCAGGAAGCTTCACTGGTGCTTGGGTTACCAAGAAACCAAGCAATTAACACATCAAAGCATTTTAATGGAATATTTATTAAAGTGCAAACAAACTCAGCAATCCTTATGTAGAACAGAAGCTGCAATAGACAATGGTGAAAAATAAAGTGAAAAGACCATCCATCAAACTCTTAACACCCAGGAGTCAACAGAGAAAGGAATTTTTGTGACTCAAAGACTCTCCTAGATTTGGACCAATCTACAACAGATCCACAAGGACAAAGAAGTTATAAGCAAGTCAACATGGTTGCTGCAGGCGGAACTGAGACTGACCTTGGGTGGTGAGAACAAATAATGGTGATGGGGCCATTTAGAGAGCAATAGAGCCCAAGCTGGTGCAATCTCCACGACATAGGATATTTGTCTGCACCAATTTCCCACCCATCGCTCACAGCATCAGAGGTGTTGGGTTAACATGATTTACTTCTGCAGCCATAAAACGAATACAGTTTCTCTCTATATTTGCCGAGAAGAGGCAATTACAATTCCATTTCTCTTACATTTAATTGTTTTTAATTGGGAGCAATGAATGATTGCAATACACAAAATCCATATTTTTAAGACAATGTTTCTTCATGTTGCAAACACAATCTATTCTACATTAGGAGGTTGAGAAAGGGGGAGAAAGCCAAACCAAATGGATTATTTTAGCTTTAGGATCTCATCTGCTTATAATATTGACTGATCTGTAGTTTATGAGAACTCATTTTCACAATTATGTTTCTTCACATGAAAACTATATTTAGTGGGCAACAACTATTTTTATGATGGGATGGGGAAATATATACATGTATAAAACCTGTATACATTGAACAGCCTGGTTCAAGAGGGTAGGGGTATTTTTAGAGTGGCAATAATCGAAAAAAGGGCGAACTCTGCCTTAGAGAGATAGATGGCAAGAAATAAAAAGGGGTTTATATTTTATATGATAAAGTGGACCTTAGGGGTGGTAGGAAGAAAGAGATTATTTTGGGTCAATCAGAAATAAAACATGAAAGGAAGGTCATGAAGGTAGAAAGAGATGAAGGGAGGGAGAAAGAGTAGGAAAATAAGGAAGTAAGAGATATTTTTGCTGAGCAATCAGTGTTTTTCAGGATCATACAGAGAAGAATATAGAATAGAAATTTAAGTGCAGGTCTGGGATCAGCTACAAATCCTAAAGATGGTGTGTGTGTGTGTGTGTGTGTGTGTGTGTGTGTGTGCGCCCGTGTGTGGCTGTGGATTAAAATTCCAGAATGATCATGGGACAAGAATGTACAGTTATTTCCTCCAAAGCTGTTAGCCAGTGTCAGGAGTGAGTGAGAATTTCTTTTTTATGAAAAGGGATATAGAGGCACCGAGCTGATGCAGTATTTGTAATATTAAATTGACCTAACATGGTGTTTGCATGAGTCACAATTGCAGAGTTTTGAGCAGTTTTGTAACTTGACACTTAGGAAGGTATCATATTTATTCTCATGCTTTGTATTCATGCTTAGTATATACTGTAGAGGATGCCAGCTTTACTCTTTCTGTCATTTAAAGCAATATGATAAGGGTACTCAATAATTGAGTGCCCTAAATTTCTAGATGAGAAACATTTCAATTCTGGCCATGAGAAAAAAAAACTGACCAGCTTTTTAAAATTTCCTTTTGTTTTAAAACCGTGGGTTTCTTTTTGTTTGTTTGTTTTTTTAAAAAGCAATAATTAAGTCAGACCTCACTAAAATCCATTTTTGTTTTTATATTGTTGTGTCATAAGCTCTAATATGTTATTCTGACAAGTAGCAATTCCACAAAATTTGTATGTAGATGTTATGCACATTATCTTTTACTAGACTAGTGTTGACTTTAGGGGAAAGTTATTCACAGACAAGTGGTGGGCACAAAGTCAAAATAGAACTGTCTGATAATTTATAAGGATCCTTTAACACTGCTAAGGGAACCTGCTACTTGAAGCCAGATCCTACAGAAGGGCATTTGGTGCCATCTTTATATATGGTTCATTCTCCTGTGAATATTCTGAATGAATATTCAACAGAATGTGCTAGTCATTGGGGACAGATTCCTGCTGCAAGGAATTCATTTTCAGGTGGGGGAGGCTGGCATGGAGGCATTCTCAGGAAAACGAGATCTGGGTTAGATTAGACAGGTGAAATGGGAGCACCCAGGAAGGATGCTTTGCCTGACGATTTCCAGGGATCCCAAGGCAGGCAGGCAGGTGAATGAAAACATGGGGCAGCAGCTTTGCGTGGCCAAGGGCACAGCAGCAGCTAGGATGCTGGAGAGCAGAGTGCTTCTATGCGTTGCACAATAAAATGAAATGGGCTTCGTGTATTCTGGACTGACTCTGGATCTGGATAACACCACAGACATGATCTAGACAAAATCCCCCATCTTTCACAAGAGGAATCTGTCCTCAGGACTTCACCTGAAGTGTTTTGTTCTGTTGTGAATGAGACCACCGAGTGCCCATCTTAAACCTCCTTTTGAGAAGAGAATTTGCAGTTGAAAGGAACGCTTAGGAGGCCACACAGTCATGGCATTGCTTTAGAGGCAGACAAATTGGTCTTTGACTGTAGCTGATTGAACCAGAGGCACTTATTGCACAGGGGGAGCAGTAGAGCTGGAGTCCTTTGGTCCACACTCCATGTGTAGATAAGGCATCAAATGCAGAGTTTCCGTGACTGTCCCGCAGTCACATAGCTGTTTAACTGTGGCCCTTATGTCTCTGACATTTGCTTGTTCCCTCATACTGCCTTCTGGATAACTGTTGTCCATTTCCTCCCTCCACTCACTTATGATCCTACTAACATGTAAATGACAGTTCCCTTGGAAGACACTGATTTTCTCTGTGCTCATGTGAGTTTTTTATTCACTCAAGAGACATTGGGCCAATGCTTTGTACATAGCACTGTGCTAGGCTCTGGGATCCCAAATGAACCCCTTTTAACTTTCTGAAGATGCAACAGACCCCTGGAGGAAAGTCATTCCTGCCTAATGCAGCAAGAAGAAGAGGCTTGTGGGAAACTTGGCCTCTGTTGCTTGTCCCTGCCCCCAAATAGCACGCAAGCTTGTTAATCTCAACTATAACAAATGTTTAGATTCTGTAGATGTTAAAAGCTTTCCTGAAAGTATTCCATTCTGTAGTGTTTATAGATGTTCACTTTCCTCCAGAGCTGATTAACTACTGACATGCCTTGGCTTTCTCATCTAGAAATTATGGAGACAGGGTCTGTCAGTGGCAGGAGGCCAGGCTGTTTCTAATCAGATCATACAATGCAATTTCCTTGCCTCTTTACACCCATGCATGCTGCCCACCCTAGAAAATGACATATAAGCAGTATATTGATCAGTGTCCACATATATACACCACACACACACACACACACACACACACACACACACACAGCGTAATAAGGAACACTAAAACAGAGTTGACTCTTGTCTTTGAAGACTAACATTTTTTTCCAACTAAAAATGGATGTAATTAAACTATGTATTGAAAAAAAATAGCCTAAGTGTTTAGAGATGGTGAATATATCCAGTTTTAGTGACAGAACCAATTTCCTGAATTTTAAGCATTCAGTGAGTAAGCTGCCAATTATTGTGTTACTCTTTACCCAAATGCCTTTTTTCTTTTTTTCTTTGGAGGAGGAGGGAGAAAGCAATACTGTGTTTGGATATTATACTCTGTACCTGGCTCTCCTGTGTATCTTAACCACTTAAATGTCATGATTCTGCTTTGGTTTTATAGTGATTGTGAGGCATTCAATGCAAGTATACAATTATTTTCTCATTAAAACCCAGTGTGTTGTGTTTTTGTAAATGACGGCTACTTGTTTGACTGGGAGGGAGGTCAGAAGACTGACTAGCCAGTGGCATCCAGTGCCCTTGGCCTCTACTTCTGCATAGCAGCATCTGCTGCTTGCACATTTGGAACCAAGAAAGCAATCCTAGCTGGTGGAACACCACTCTAACAGACTGTTCTCAGCACCCCTTTTGCAATGTTGTCTCCAGCTGCCCTGGATAGAAGCCAGAATCTCCAACAGGACCCACCAAAATGGTATGGGGGCCTCTTGATGAGGTAGGTAGACTCCAAGGTCAAAGACATGGTTGGTCCAACAGTAGGACATATGGTAAAACTCAAGCTTTTCATGTGGCTCTTAGATTCTCATTTGTATTATTACATTCCCAGTACCCATATTTGATTCTTTCTCTGAAGAACAGAGAATTTCAGACTTTAAAGAGATACTAAGACAGGTTAACAGGAAGCTCCCTCCCCAAACTTCCTCATGCCCTCCCTTCTGCCTCACTCCCCCTTCAGTCTCCAGCTGCCCTGGTCCATATCTCAACCCCTTGCACTTATTTGCATCCCTGACCTTCTGTTTCCTGCTCTTCCTAAGGCCTTCTTTCCAGCTTCCTCTTAATCTCTCCCTATTTATGTGATTTCTTCCAGTCTTTTCCCAACAATATCTTCCTGTTCTGAGCACATGGGGCTTCTCTGGGGAAACAGTCATGGGCGGCCTCCTCCAATCTTTATGTCATGAGATTTCTGAATTTGGGGGATGGTGGTGGTGGTGGTGGTGATAGGCCCCTTTGAATATTTGATCAAACTAATAATTTGTAACATTGACAAAGCACTTTCCGTGGTCTCCATGAGTGCAACTCCTTAGGGTGTACTAGTTTGATTCCCATTTTATACGTCAGTAGACTGATGCCACATAGCTTGTAAATGGCAGCACTTGAATTTCAACCTGGGCAATGTGGCTCACGGCATTGCTCTTAACCACTCTTCCCACAGAAACACACATTGTTGGCGACTTCACATGCAAGGCCCAGTAGATCTGATGATGTGTGCGAGGCCTTGGTGACATACATCTCTCACTGTACTCCAGGAAGAGTGCTCTAGTGAATCAAGGCCAAGAGTATGATGGAGGCCCAAGTCTGAGGGGAGAAGGGTTTTGGTGGGAGCAGCAAAGAAGTTTCTTCATTTGGATGGATTCCCTCTGGGCTGTTTTCTTGGGCAATAGCTCTCCCAGGAGATGGTGAGAGAAGATGGCCTGGGCATCCCTATTGCCAAAAAGGAACCCGAAGTGACTGCAAATGGGGTCATGCAAATGTGCTAAAATTGAATTGTGACGGGTGCACAACTCACATTTACTAGAAATTATTGAAGTGTACACTTGACATGGGTAAATTCTGTGATATGCAAATTATACCACAAAGCTGTAGCCAAAAAAAAGGAAATGAACCAGAATAAGAGTCCAGGGAAGGGGCCAACGAGTCCACACAGCCTTCGGATCGAACAGAATGAGTGGAGTCCTTCATGCCAACGTGCGGCCACCAGCCCAAGAGCTAATGAGGGAGAAAGCTTGCCGTCCTGGGGTGTCCCCCAGGAACCAGGAGCAGTACAGTTGTGATCAGCTGTGGATTCAGGTCCTGGTGTTCTCTCCATTCATCATTAATAACATCTGGTGGCATTAGGCAGTCAGGTGAGTCAAGGTACATGGGACTGAGATTTGGTGGGGGGGTGCTGCTGGGCACTCAGGCTGTGAAAAGCCAGGGAGTGGGATGGACTCTGGTATGGTCAGAGTAGGAGGTATTTTGGGGGGATTCTTACTGAGGGGGCTCTTCCTGCAAAACCACCAATGCGAGTGGGCTGAGGGCAGGTAGGTGTGATGCAGAGCATCCGTGGGGAGGGAGAGGGAGCCTGTGGCCACTACCCCAGGTTCATCTCCTGTTTTTCACTGGTGGCAAAGAGACTATCTTGTGGGCCACACGAGGCCATAAGGTTACGTTGGATCCTTGCTCATTTTAATTATTGGATTCCTGGGCCACAAGACAGTGGAGATGATATCCCTCCTTACACAGAACACACACAACATTCAGAACTGAGCTGCTAAGGGCATGGAAAACAAATGGGGAATTGAAAAGGAGGATGAACAAAGGTTTGAAATGTACAATATGACAGGAAGGCAAAGAATGGGGCCTTAGGAAATACCTGTAGATGCCACACACAATTTCTAAATGTTGCCCAAGCGTTCAGATGCTTTCTCTCAGAGAAAGAAGAACATGTGCATAAATACTACAGCTTAAACACTTTTTTCTCCAAAACAGAGTAATCTCAGTGTCAGTGAACCTCAATGGGAGAATAATCCAGACTCTTTGTTCTAAGTTCACAGGTGGTGGGCTCTGAACAACTTGGAATGTATCTGCTGGTACCTAGGGAAGTAACACCCCGAATCTCTCCCATCTTGGTTTTTCTCTGCCCTCCCATTTAGACACCATTCTGTCTCTGCAGTGATCTGCTGGTGACGTCGACATGCCTCTGGAGAGTGCTGTTCTCTGACTTGAGTGGACAGCTGCGTCCCCTGGAAGGCCCCATGCCCAGAGTTTCTGATTCAGGAGGTCTGGGTGCAGCCCAAGAACTTTCTAGCCTGGAGCTGCTGGTCCAGGGACCTTACTGAGAATCACTGGTCTAGAAAGTAAGTAATGAATAGGGTCTGGGCATACCACTTGTGTTTGAAAACTGGGACGTTGAAACAGTCACAGATGGTTCTGGCCCATCTTGAATATTTATTCGGGGCTTCTGTGTGTTTGCCCAGCACCTCAACTCACCACTTTGTGAGTCTTGGAGAAGCAGGAACTGAGAGTCCAGCCTGACTCTCAAGTAAAGCCCCTCTGACGGGGTTGAGCAGGTTAAGAAGAAAACGTAAAGTGAAGATAACATCTATATATGTTCAGACTTTAATTTCAGGGTAAGATCAAGAGAATAATTGGACTATTGGAAGAAATTTTTATTGCGTAGGGTGACAGCAAAATCAGGACTCAATAATATAAATTTGTTTGAATAATGTGGTTGCCTAATTTAGGATGAGACACAAAATAAGAGATAATTCTCATTTGGTCTAGAGCAGCATGTGTCAATTCTGACTCCCTGTGAATCACCTGGAGAGCTTCAGTATTTGATTCAATTCGTCTGGGCTGGAGACAGGCATTAATACATATTAAAAGCATCCCAGGTGCATTGAGCATCCCTGTCCAGCGCCCTGGATCCAAACCCACTGAGCATTAGGACCCTCTGGGTGGTTTTTTAAAGATATTAGTGCTTGAGCCTCTTCCTTAGATATTGTGATTTATTTCCTCTAAATGGGGCTCAGACACGGGTATGTTTTAGGAGCTTGCCAGGTGTAGCCAGGATTATGAATCACTAGTCTCATGGAGAAAGGTGTTTGCATGACCTGATCCACTTCAGAAAGTTCTTGGGGGAGGGGGTGACATCAAAGTGAAATTAGTAAAAGGTCTTGAGGGGCTGAACTGGCCCATCTCACTGGTCCCAGGAGACAGGGCAGGTGGGTGATTGTCGGGGAGGCTTTGCAAAGCTGCAATTGTCACTTCTCTCCTACTTTCAGCTCTCCTCCCACTAGGAAATGCCATGCCTCTGGCTGACAGCAGGTCCAGCTATTAAAACTTGTGGGTTAAACAAGTCACAAGGGATAAACAAGTCACAAGGGCGTGTCAGAGGCATGTTCTAACCTGTAATAGGTGTGCCTGGAGAAAGAGCTCAAATGGACAAAGGCCAAAAATGACACAGGGCAATCTGGCAGGTGAAGCCATGGCCATTTTCCCCACATTTCCTGATAAGTGCTTGCCGATTTTCATGGTGTAAATATTCCTAGAATGGCTGATTTTAAGATACCAACAGTTGAACAACTGGTTCACAAAATTCCTGGATACTTAAGAATTGGTGGAGAACAAAACTACCATGATTAGAAGACACACAGGCTGACCCAGAGCTGTAGGGCTAAAGCCCTCATTCATAAGAGCCTTCATTTGCCTGGAGTGGCTCTTATGAACCAGTTACAATAGGTAGTGATCAGGGATTCTGACCATCTGATCCATGTTCCATCCTGGATAACATTTAGTTAGCAAATAGTTATTGGTGCTTAGTATGTATCAAGCTCTGTTCGTATAAGAACAAATGAAAAAGGGGGTTGTTCAGATGGTTTCAACTGGAATTTCGGAAGCTCATTGGTAATGTAGGCACAAAACTGCTCCAAGGTCCGACAATGTTTCCACACCTGCCTATTAAATAGAGCCACCCAAGGATAACCTGTACTGTCTTAGCATACTTTTAATTTTTCCTCTTACTGTAGGACCCATAAAGTTGTATTCTGGGCGAAAGAGAGAGAGATCCAAGTGACAAGGTGTTTAATAAAACCCAGAAAGATTCAGAACTCACCAGCAGAAGGTCAAAAGGTGCTAGGAGGTTGCAAGGGGACATTTAGTAAGGAATTTCCCAAGATGAACATGAAGGCTACGAAAGCACCTCACTGACAACTGGAAGGGTGGAGGGAGTTCCTCTCACTATCTTCAATGTTTTCTGTTGACTAAAGATGGTCACTATTGTCTGCAAGTATGAAATGTGGCCAGTAGGTGGCAGTGGTCCCTGAAATAAAAACAGCTTCCTCAGCCATGAGCCTTCCAGGGGAGTAGGGAGGTTGTTTTCATGCTCCACACTAGACAGGACTCCATTGAGATCTACAGGTAGCTAACGCAAAACCACCACTTCTGCGATCCTACATTCAGGTCACATGTGGCATTTTACTTAAATTTAAGTGGAAAACTGCCCATTGCCACCAGATGGCAGCAGACACCTGCATGCTTCTACCAATAATGCTCCATAATTCTTAAGAGCTAGCTAGCTCTGTACTGGTCACTGTGCTGAGCGCTTTACAGGGATTATTTCATTCATTTCTTACAACACTCCTTTGAGAACATACTATTAGTATCAGCTCTGTTGTATAAACGAGGAAACTCACACTCAGAGTTTGAATAATTTGCTGCAGGTGACATGACCAGTGGGGTAAAGGAGGCTCCCAACCCAGGCAGTCCATACCAAAGCCTGTGCTCTTACCTCCCAAACTGTCCTTCTCATCGATTTGATTCAGTAGCAAACAAGCCTCCAGTCTTGGTTCTGGGCCAGCTCTGCTTTCTCTCAGCCCAAGAGAGCCTATCTTTTGCACAGATCTGCACGAAGAGGGAGCTGGTATTATCGGCAGCTGGAAACTGGGCTTGTATATTGAAGTGGCTAAGGCATGTGGCTATGAGTATACGAGTGGGGCAATCACAGTCTCTACTGTCACTGAGAGCCAATACCTCCTAAAATTCTGGCTTTTCCCAACAAATTCCCTGAGCCCATAGGCATGTGGACTAAATTATCACACATGCCTCCTGAGTTATGCAAATGTTCTAGAGCTCTCCAGCTCTCCCACTCGAAGCGTGTTTTCTTTGCCTCCTCCTGTTCACGTGTACATACGTACACACATATTACAGAATCACCCTAATTCTAGGTGCCCGTTTTTGTATTGGGTAGGGTAAAGCCAGACTGTTAACAGAGACCCAATAATTAATTCAGTGGCTGACAGAAGAGAGAAGTTTATTTGTCTCACATTACAGTCCAGGGGGGCATTTGAGGTCTGTGGGCAGACTTATTTGAAGCAGTACGTTAGAGGCTCAAACTTTTTCCACCCTGTTCCTCCACCACCTCCAGGACCTGTTGTCATGGGCATGGTCCAGCCTTAGGAAATGGTAAGATGCAGTAAAGTCCTTTATTGGAATAATAGGTGTGCTCATTCTCTGGATCCTCAGTAGCTCTGCCTTCCCTAAATTGACTAAGACAGACAGTAGACTGGCTTCTAGAGATTAGGAAACAGTAATTCTAGAATTTCCACTGTTATCACAAAAGCTGGCAAGGGAACAACTCAAACAAAGCTTAAAGGAATAAGTTGTTAAAAATTTGATTAAGGTTGTATATCCTCCCTAACTATGCATCCCACATAGAGTTTATCGTTTCCCATAGGCATAACAGCACAAACTATGGGAAGAAGAATAATGGCCAGGACAAATGAGAGGAACACAGAACCGCCCACTGATCCTGGAAAGTCCCCTGGATTGATCAGCGTATCCCCTGTATCTTAACACAAAGGATAACACACGCCTCCTTGTACAACACAGAGGTTACAGGAACACCCACCTTCCACAAATCTTATATATCACGGCAGCAGTGTAGGCATGCTTCACAAGGACTCACGGGGAGGCTTGGCCTGGATGGTGAAGTCACAAGGACAGTCACTCACAGATACAAATAAGTTGACGGTGTTCACATGTCCCTCAGTCATGTTACCTGTGTCTCACTCCGGTGTAGCTGAGGACTTTTTGGCTTCTTGGGTCAGGCAGCTGCTTGTACTGGTGTTAGTTTCTCTGACTCTGAGTTGCAAGCCATACAGACTGACCCAAAGAAGGTTCTGGTGGCTGCTGAATATGTTTGCCATGTCATTTAGTCTGGGTTAATCTGGGCTCGTTTGGAATGACCTCATGCTTAATCTCCAGAGCTGCTGGAGCATGACAGTGACCCTTCACTAACACTATAGAATTTATTAACTAAAGATAAAGGATGTTCTCTAACCATGAGTTCATGAGTTGTTTCGGGAGGGATGTACCAGCCTGCCAGATGCTTAGTAATAATAATTGGGTTATGAAATGCATCTGGTCTTAGTGTAGCCTGGGATGGGGGAGGGGTGACATTTAAGGCTGGCCACATGGCTGGAACATAGGTAGAGGACCAGCTTAATATAAGAGAACCCCGCCCCCCCCCACCACCACGAGGAGACTTTGGGCTTCTAGTGCTCAGGTGCCTTGCATGTACACTGGTGGCAGTGCAAGACCTGTGTCTTGCGATGGGATGGGAGGACAAAGAAGTCTGTGCCTGAGAGTGTGAGACCCCTTTTGATGCAGATCTCTCCCCTGTCATTCCTGTATTGCACTACTTGCCTGTAACAAGGCTGTCTGAGTATAAGCTGAATCCTATTCAGCAGTAGAACATTAAGGTAATTAATTGTAATTAACACACGTGTCTTCTTGATGGATCTTTATACGCTAAATATCACCTAATCCAGCTGCTTGCTAGATGTACTTGGTCTTTAGCAATCAGTCTGGTGACTTGGAAAGGTAAAGACTTATCATGCTGGGAGTCATGCAGGGTCTCTGGTCCTGCACCCCACATAAGAACGCAGGATATGGTGAGGCCAAAAAGGAACACCCACGGAGCCATAGATAGGGGAGTCCTACCACTATAGTCTCGTTGGCAGCTGGGTTGGAGACACAGGCAGCAGGAGCCACATGATCCACAACCTGCCGTCCACTTCTCTGCCAACCAACCCCATTTGCTAACTGTAATCCGCTCCTGCTAGCTCAGCCACCATCTTCTTGCTAGCCACCATTTTCTGCTAGCGTAGCCACAGCAGTTATATTAGTGGCCAATGGCCCACTGGTTATAGCTGACAGCCAACTAGCCACAGCTGATGGCCATCCAGTCACAGTTGATAGCCATTTACTCCTTGAGCCAGCACCTTTCTACGTGAGGCTGAGAGTCTGGAAGCTGCACTCCTGGCTCTGTCCCCACACAGCTCTAATGTGTCTTTTGGAGCAAAAATTAATATAAGACCCGATCTTATTTTACTATAATATAAGACCGGGTATATAATAGAATATAATTAATATAATATAATATAGTATAATATAAAAGACATTAATTTTTGCTCTAAAAAACGCATTAGAGCTGATTGGCCGGCTAGGTTTTATTTTTGGGGAAACACGGTGTGGGGACAGAGCCCCAGAAAGTAGTTTCCAGGCTCTCGGCCTCACGTGGACAGGTGCTGGCTCAGGTAGTAAATGGCCATCAACTGTGATTGGATGGCCATCAGCTGTGGCTAGTTGGCCGTCAGCTGTAACCAGTGAGCCATTGGCCACTAATATAACTGCTGTGGCTACGCTAGGAGAGAGAAGGAGAGAGGGAGAGAAAAGAATGGGGGCTAGCAAGAAGATGGCGGCTGGGCTGGCAAGCGTGGATGGCGGTTTGAGGACAGTGTGAATCCAGCCGCCAGAGAGAATATAGTGGTATGACTCCCCTACCTATGGCTCCGTGGGTGTTCCTTTTTGGCCTCACCATATCCTGTGTTATGTGGGGAGCGGGACCAGAGACCCTGCAGGCCTCCCTGCATGACACACGGTATATATCACATGAATAGTGTTGCTGTGAACATGTGTGTACATGTAGTTGTCTGAGTCCCCATTTTCAATTTTGGGGAGCAGATACCCAGGAGTGGTGTTGCAGTGTCATATAATTCTGTGTTTAACCTCATACATAACCTTTAACCATGCCCACATTAGGAGTTGCCAATTAGAAGAGGGTTGTTAGAGAGACTGTTCAGTGAGCTCAGAGTCCCACCCCAAAGAGAGGGGGATGCCTGCCTCTTTTTTAAGCTGAGAGACGGGGGACTTAAAGAGGTCCTCCAGCAGCTTGTTAGGGAGATTGTGGAACATGTGAATTGGTAATTGACACACCTGAGAATGCCCAACGGCTCCAGGCTATAGCTGCCAGCAGCAACATAGCAAAGAGAGATGGCTATATGAGGTTAACCCCCTCTCCAGACTGTGTGGGTGCAAAGCATGGTGTCGGTTTCCTATGGAGCAGAAATGAGCATCTCATTCTAGAGGACGGGCCTGAGGTTTTCTTAGATCCTGTACACAAGGGCTGTCTGGGAACAAGAGCAGAAAGGAGGTGGAGGTGCTCTCGTGGGCCCCAGAGCTGCAGACAGGTGACAAGCAACCAGAGCCTCACCCTCAGAGTTCCTGAGTCAGTAGGTCTGGGTGGGGCCAGAGAATTTTCATTTCTGACATATTCCCAGGTGACACTGATACCGCTGGCCCTGGTCCACAGTACACGCTTTGAGAACCACTGACCTGGCCTAGAGGAGACTGGCTGGAATGCCACTGATGGTCCCAATCACTCTGAAATTTTTCAGTATGTTTAAAACAGTCTGAAAACAACTCTTTGCCCACCCTCTTCACCTCTGGCTAAAAACCACAGAGTTTTCCGGAGCTTTTTGCCCAAAACTTTCCAGGCCCTTCCTTGCCCTGAAAGCATTCCTCATTGTAATCACTGACTACTCCTTCAGCTGCCTATGCCTTCTAGTTCATCTCCAGAAGAATTGTGAAATTAGAGAAACCTCCAACAAGAAGTGACCAGCATGCTTCTGGTTCCCTGTATGACGAAGGACAGACAAGTTGGCCCTAGTGAGGAAGTGCAAGATTTTCTCCCCGCCCCTTTACTCTAGCCTAAAAGAGGACACAGTCGACCAGCACGTTGGTAGGAGGGACCATAGCACTTCAGGTCAACTTTCTTTTTCAGAGGGTCCCATGTAGATCACTTCCCATCTTTCCACCCACAGAGCTGGTATGATCAAATAGGTTTGGGTTACTTCTGACACATATATAGGACTGCTGCACACTCCCATGAGAAGTCAAGTAGAAGAAGAGTGGGACCCACCGGAGAATGGACATAAACATCTTGACGAGTGCTGTGCTCAGCCTCCGAGAAAAGCCTCTGTCCCTTATCTGTGCCTCCAGTTTACAGAACGTCTGTTCCAAAGGCAGTGGGTCTGACTGCTGACCGCACATTAGCTTTCAAAAAGTACCCATACTCTAGACCAGCCCATGCAGACAGGCAACTGTTAAATAAAAATGAAAAAAGAAAAGAAAATGAAAACAAATGTCCACCAAAGGACATGCAAAAAAGAATGATATTAGCTTTATTCCCAATGGCAAGAAATGGAAACAGGACAATGGAAAATTAAATGGTGGTTGATTACTGAAAAGAGGCTGAAGGGAACTTTCTGGAATGCTAGAAATGTATCTCTTGTCTGTATCACACAAGTGTGTGTATCTGTCTATAGCTGTGAAAATGAGTATATAGATTATAGTAAGTTTTTGAGCTATATGCAAGATTAGTGTACTTCTCACATTTTACATATTTTGTGTCTTCATGAAAAAGGAAAATATAGACTACTGATGCTGGGGCCCTACTTCAGAAATTGTAATTTAATGGAATATCCTCCAAGGTTCCTGATGATTCTCTTGTGCGACCAGGGTAGAGAAACACTTGGTGGGAGCCGGAGGCCAGCGGGGCAAAAAGGGCCCTCACAGCCTGTGGAAGGCCCACCTCACCAGGGTTTTGTCCCAGCGTGTCCTTGTTTTGAGTCACCTTTGCACACACACACCCTTTAGGGACTGGTGTTGGTGGTGGGCTGGTCAGGGTCTTTCCGTGGATCTTGCCAGCATGTGGTAGAGCTCAGCAGAGAGGAGCCTGGAATTTGGGGGAGGTAATCTCCCCCAGTCCCAGGTGGTGAGTGTAGCCACGGGTGTTGCAGGCAGCGCCTTAAAAGAAGGTCAAGGCTCTGTTGTTGAGGGAGAACGTAGCATGTGGAATGTGGGACTGGCAGTGGCAGGAGAGGAGAAGGGACAGGCTCTCCCAGGCCTGCCAACCTTGACAGCACCTGCATTTCTTGTGAAGGGAAGCAGCTCCTGCATTGGGAAAATAGAGGCTAACATGGCTCTGGGGCTGATAGTGATTTCGAGGGCCAGCTCAGGCTCACCTGAAAACCTCTTGGAGTTTGGGTTGGCAGCAGAAGCAGTGTGTGCCACCACCAGCCTGTTCTTCCTCCCATTTCTCGGCCAGGGCAGAGGGCTTGGCAGGCGGCCAAGTCTTGATTAGGATCCTGGATTTGGGGAATTCAGGGGGTGAGTTCCTACACAGCCAGGTTGTAGATTCATCAGTGAACAGAGAAGGGGAGATAAAAGGATTAGTAATACACAGTGGGTGTTTTGTCTTTCTAGGGGGAAGCAGAGGAGAAAACATAATGTGATTGTCACAAACCCAAGGCCAAGAAATAAAATTAAAATCAAAAGTTCAGTCCCTGAACACTGTTTCTAGGAAGACTATTGTTCATTAGCTGTGGGAGAAACACAATCACAGCAGGTAAAACAACCCAAAAAACAAAACACCAGAAACAAAAACCTTAAGAAGTATATGTGCAGATGGAAAGTGTTGAAAGGAGATGAACTGGGTCTTTCTCAACAATAAGGAAGTGACCTAAAAGGGATGTTTGCACAGAGTAGGGATAACCGATGCCCCAAAGGCTGGGGAAAGATTAGGTTTCAGGAAGTAGTATGTCAATTAAAGAATGTCCAGCCTATAGAAAAGTCTCATAAGAGTTTATCTGAACCAAAAATTTGACATGCCTGGGAGCAAAATCTGAGTGCATTGAGAAAATGCTCTGGAGAATGTCAGTTTTGCAGCTTTTTAAAAATTAATATATATTCGAATCGAAGGAGAAAACTTAAGGAAGGTACACACAATCCTTTGGTGGTAGATTAAGGGAGTGGTAGAAAGCAAAGTGGGGAAATCTCTGGGATTAGATACAAGCAAAATGGATAAACATTTCTTTTATACTGGTGAGTACAGGATAGTTAATAATTAACATTTACAGCACACAGAGACGGTATGCCAGGAACAAGATAACAATGAGGGATTCTGTGGTCTTGTGCTTTGGTGCCAGCGGTTGTGCCTTTCAGGAGTGTAGAGAAGAAAATTACTCTGACATTTTAAAAGTATGTTATTCTAGATGCACAAGAACAGTGGACAGGGCTCACTTAAGGTCAAGATTGGCCTTTGCTAAGGAAGCTATTAGCCTGGGACCTGAATACCCACCCTGTTAGGAATTTATGATTAGACCATCCTGTGTGATTCTTTTCTGTCACTGGGTTTGTCAGCTCTGCCATGTACCCTCCTCCCCCCAAAGCTTGTCAGGTTTATTACATAGCCCGTTTTTCATTCACAAGTATTTAGAAAAAGTCATATGGTTCTCTCTGTCCTCTAGATAGAAGCACCAATGTCACCACTGGCTGTTTCAATTAAAAAATATTTGAAGGGGATTTCCCAGCTATGGTGACATAGAGATCAGTGAGGAGATGTAGTCAGAAGAAAGTAGTTTAACATGGTAGTGTTAAAAGATAAACTGAGGCATATTAAAAAATTTAAGAGTTTATTTGAGCAAAAAACATTTTAAATTTTGGGGCCTGCTGTGGGTAAATGAAACTGGGACAACCAGCAAAGGGAGGTGGACCTTTGATGCAATGGGGTTGGGGGCAGGGGGGCTCGTGCAGCAGGAGTAGGCATAACTATTCTCCCCAAGGACCCCCAGTGCTAGGGGAAGTGGAGTCCCCTCATCCGCAGGAGCCTGTGGGGGCCACTACCTGTCCATACCAAGCCTGCAGACCGTGAGCTAGGTAAGTGTAAACAGCCTAGAGAAAGGAGAACAAAGTACACTAGAGCCAGTCACATAAAGAGCCCTCTGTGCCCTGTGTCGTTCTACCCTAATGCCAAAAAGCTGTGGGCACAGAAGGGGGAGGGGTGTCCGAGCAAGAAGACCACTCCCTCTAGCCGTAAAGGTATAACTCAGACTGAGCTGAGGGGTGGGAGGGTGAGAGTTGGTGGGAGCTGACTTGAATATGATGTAGACTTTTTAAATCTGAACAGTTTCGAATCTTAAGAACTGGAATGAAAGCGTTTTAACGGACGTGGACTGAGAAGTTAGGGAATCAGGCTGAGCCAGAGTGAAGGGAACCTGCCCCCTAGCGGGACGGAGAAGAGTTGACAGCCAATGAGAGCGACCCTCCCATCCCCACCCTCACCCCACAGTGGCTATTATCGTCTCATTTTACAACTGGGAAATCTGTGGCTCTGAGAGCTAAGTGATTCAACCAAGGTCATGTGTACAAATAGCAATGCTGAGACTGAAGCCCAGATGCACTGTCCTCCAAGCCGGGGAAGGTGGAAGCATATCTCCTGGTAGCCACCTGGGGACGTCCTCACTGTGGGCTGGAAGGTTGGGCGCCTCTGCTGCATGTCACCTGCCCGATGCAGGCTTTATGCTGTGAGCTGCTTGTTCTCTAGTTTAGGAAAACTTTCTGCTAGCACTGCGGAGAGTATGGGAAGAGCAAGTTAGCTCCAGTTCTGACCAGCACGGGTGGCAAAATCAGTCTTGGGTAGAGTGACAGCCCAGATGTAATCTTAGCCCTTTGCCCCATTAGGTTTGAGAGCCCAAGGGTTGGGAAAAGTGTGTGTGATTGAGAAACAGATATTGCGGCCTATTGTTCCTGGCGGAAGCAGCCTTGTGGAAAGGGAATGGAAGGATTACAAACCAGTCCCTCCTCTGCCTTCAAGTTCTGCCACAGGGAACACTCAGTCCTCAGCCTACTGCAGGCATGGGGATGACCTGGTCCCCAGGACAGGCGGGCCTCTAGGGCAAAGGCACTCACAATCAGCTCTGACCTGAACTTGCTAACACTGACCTGCCCCGCCGCGCCCTTGGCTGAAAAGTTTTCCCACTTTGGGCATTTCCCCTTGGACCCGGGCCTCTTAAACCCACACTCAAGAAAAAGCAACTCCAGACTGAAGAATGTGGACTCTAGAAAATGGGGGTTTGGGGAAGTTTTGCAATTAGGGGAGTAACTGGTGCAACATCTTTTTCCTCTTGAGGTCTGTGACTCCACACCCCGTAGCTCTTCCTTCTCCTGGTCACTCCCCTTCAGTGTCCTTAGCTGCTCCGCTTCCATCGACCCCACCTCTTCTAAGTGAGAATTCGGAAACTCCTGAGGGGTTCTTCAAGTGAATTGGGAGCTATCAGGACTCATTCTGGACCCTGTTTTCTCTCTACACTCTGCAGAGGTGAGCTCATCTTCTCTCATTCTCTTAAGGACGTCTACATACCCATGACATTGAAAGTCATGTGTCTAGCCTAGAACTCGAGTCTCATTTGCCTGTCTGATATCTTCATTTGTGTGTCTCAGGAGCATCTCAAACTCAGTATCTTTCGAACTGAACTTACCGTTCTCCTTCAGTAAATCCTATTGATTCTAGCTTCAAAATATATATCAAATGTATGCATTTTCCCTCCATCTCTTCTGCTTCCACTCATGCTTGAGCTTACAGCATATTTCCTGTTGAACTTGCCATGGCCCTTTTCCCCTGACATTGCCTCTTGTTGTGACCCTCAGCTCATTCTCCATAGACCAACCAGAGTCATCTGGTTAAATAGCAGATCAAATAACTTTAGTCTCATATGTAAATCCCTTAATGGCTACCTACTGCATTCAGAATGAAACCTAATATTGTACTATGATCTGACTCCTGTCTACCTGTGTTAACCATTTGTGCTGCTCACCCACGTTTCCACTCCTTCTCTCCTAGGCATACGGGATGACTGCACTTCCTCATACCCTTCAAGTGGAGCTAGGACCCTGTGACTTGCTTTGGATAATGAAATGTGAGGAAAAATGATTTGAGATCCAGTACGTGACGACTGATGCATATTTTCTTCTCCTACAGTGATAAGGGAAACCAGTGTTGATATGGCGGTGCCACAAGATTGAAGCAGCCGAATTGCTGGTAATAGATAGAGGACAGCTGCCTTAGGAGTTTGCCCAAATTCCCAGTGGATTTTTCATGAGTGGAAAAAAAACCCCACCTTCTGTTGTGAGAGTTGAGGGTTGTTTGTAACGGCAGGAAAACGTAGCCTCTCCTTGATGGACACACTGTAGAAAGGGGGAATCCTTTGTAAAACAAAAGCAAAGGACAAAGTTTTTTTTCCAGAAAATGTCCTTGTTTTTCATTAGATTGTAAAAAGATTAACAACTGGTTCTTATTAATTATTCACAAAAAGAATCACAATGAATCCTCAAATTAGAGTGAATTTCTGGGTGGCAAAGCAGCAGGCACATCCATATTTTTGACAGTTAATAACAATCTTGGTTAATAACTCTGGATGTAGATGGGAAAGACTGGATTACCATGGGGGGGGAAGATGTGGGTGAAACTTTACAGAGAGAGAATTCGATATGAGGAAAAGTCACCTTAGATGTGTTTAAATATCATTACTGAAGTTAAACATTGACTAGGGAAGACATACTTTATTCCCCATCACCCAAGTAACACATGCTTCACTTTGTCTTAGGTTTAAAATGTGCCAGGAAGGATATAAGTGGTCCAAATTTGGCTGAAAAGGGAACAATTTGTGGGAAACACATTTTCCAAGCAGGAGCATTTCTTTGGCTTTTTCTACTCTGGCTCCTATTACCATATATCATCAATGGTTGGCAGTGTTTAATAGAACTTAATTTGAAGAGGGAGGGAGATAGAAAGAAAAGCACAGAGAGAAGACACATAGAAAGGTAGAAAGGAAGGCAGGTAGAAAGGCAGGCAGGGGAGGAGACAGGAAGGGAGGAAGGGAGGGAGCGAAGAAGGAATAGAAGGAAAGATGGAGGGAAGGACAGAAGGCAATAAATCTGTGACGAGGCTGGTATGTGCAGTCTCAGTGAGAGATGAAAGATGACCAACCATTCCTAGACCGCTTCAACACACCAAATATTAGGTGGCATTGTTCTGACCCTTTTTATCCAGGGTGACCATACTTTGGGAGGCTTAAGCTGAAATGGTGTGGTCACTACCAGTGAAAGTAGTGACTTCTCAATGAGCTGGCCTCCAGGCAGAGCAACCAGAAAAGGGCAATTCTCAGAGCTCATCTTCTCCAGAACATGGGAGAAATCACCAGAAGATATTGAACTCAAACTTTTTTTTTGTAGAAAAATTCCTTGTTTTTCGTTAGACTATAAAAAGATTAACAATTGGCTCTTACTAATTATTCACAAAAAGAATCACGATAAATCCATGTCCCTTGACTCCAGGGCACTGTTAGGGCATTCCACTGGCTAGGATCCTGGTTTCATGTCTTAAAATTCCCTGGTTCTAGGGACTAAACAGATGTCCTACTGCACTTCTCCATGATGTGGGCACCCAGGGCTCCGTAGCAAAGTCTTCTTGTACAAGCAGAAGGGGGCTGCATTGATCTGACAGCAAGCACTCTTTCATTCTGAACTGTGAGCAGCGTGGCCTGAGCAATCTCTTCTTTTTTGAAGGACTACACCATGTGTCCACTGTGAAGTTCATTTCCCACAATCCCTATCATTGAGTTAGTCCAGGACTGCTCATAGTTAGAGGCCCTAGTTGTGGCTCTGCCTCCTGGGATCTTGGATGAGGCCAGAGGTGGCCTCAAGGTTCGGACATTTGGCTGAGTAGAAAGCTTCAGGCTGGGCCATATAAGCCCAGGTTCCGGGCAGCTTGGGAGATTCGGGGAGTTTTCCTCTGGGGAAATGGATAATGAGCTGCTTTTCCAGACCTATGTGGGTTCGTGGTGGAAGAAGGGCATGGAATGCCGATGTTTAAGCTGGATCCCACTGCCTTTGTTTGCGTGTTGGCGACTGGACACTCCTGCTGGGCTGCCTCTGGGATCTCTGGGATTGCCGTCTCTTGCTGAGTCATCTGCTTGTTTTCAAACAAGCCTGGGTCTCCTTCATGAGGGAGCCTTTGCTCAGACCCCATGAGCTTGCCCTTGTGTTTTACCTGATGGCTGGCTTCCTGGCGGAAGGTTTGGACCAGGCAGTGCATCTGCAGGTGTGTGTGCCATGGAGACTCAGGGCTCTGAAGACAGCCTCTGTCAGCCTCCTCAAGCATCCCTGTTGGCTCGGGGTCCATCTTGTTCAAGGGCAGTGAGTGCCTTCGCTCCTTGTTAATCCAAACAGCACTGACCATGGATTCAGCAGGAGCAGGTGAGTTCCCTCCTGAGAAAGCAAGACACAGCAGGGTCACCACTGGAAAGGACCTGGGCAGCTCTCATTTGGGGGTCTCAGAGCTTTTAAGCTGAAAGAAGGCTATGCCCCAAACATAAAGCATGCCAGGTACTCATACATTGCACGTGTGTGTACACACATATATGGACACACATGATTCCACGCATATATGCTCACACACAGGCACTCCCTCCCACCCATGCAAGCTGTCTCTCTCTCTGTCTCTCTCACACAAACAATTATTCATTCATCCAACAAATACTTATTGAGCACTTATTATGTGCCAGGTATTATTTATTCTAGGTCCTGGGAATACGGAGTGAACACTGAGACAAAATCCATACTTTTATGATGTGTTACAGTGGGGTAGAAAAACAATAAGCAAATGAATATATTATAATAAAATTTCAGTTGGTAACCAATGCTATGGAGAGAACCTTAAGCATAATAGAGTTTAATAATAGACTTCAGTTTCTGACTCCAATGAGCAATAACCCCTAGGAAGAGCGAGGGGACTAGCATTTCAAACTGAAAGAATGGCAAGAAGCAAGGCACGCACAGGGTCACCCATGTGAGGACTCACTCCACTCACCAGTGGAAAAGACTTACGAAGTTTGTGTCCTGGGATTCTGGTACTGGATTTACCATCCAGGGCACAAGAGGGAGGAGCTGTGTTTCAAAGCAGCGTCTTTTGGAGGACTGGCCTTTATCTGTCTATCACATAGACACTGTTCTGGGGACACATTTGCAAAACCTACTGCTTCCCTGAACTGGCTTCAGGGATGAGGGCGCAGACCAGTCTGTCTTCTTCCTCGGGGACATATTTTTACCACCTTGTGGAACATAATAGTTTACAGTCAACTCTTGGTGGCAGCAAGTGTTGTGGGAATGAAAGGTATGTTCCTATAGAAAATAGGTCTGTGACAAGCCTGCAGTTCCCTCTGAATGGTCAGTGAAGCCCTCTTGAGCATGCTGGCATTTGTCACCGCAGGAGGCCCTACAAAGTGCATGGCAGAAGTGGGGAAATGGTGTTGGAGGAATAAAATCATAAGGAAGCCCCCGAGCTCCAGTTCTGGGAATCCAAGAGAAACAGAGGGCCAGGGTAGCCATCTCTGCAAACAGTTACAGTCCCGGAAACGCTAATTCCAGTGGTAAGACTGAAGCTTTGTTCCTGCTTTGTACCTGCACTCCTATTTTCTTAGTGTAACAAACATGAAAACCTTTACAAATATTCAAAATGTTATGTACTTATTTGAGAACAGAGGAAGACGGGGATGTGATGCTTCCTTAATTCTCCATCCTTGGTTCAGTTTGCCAGCAGATGCAGTTGGGGAACAGGTATTTTGAGTTCCTCCTTGATTTCTCTCTTCAGCTGGGATGAAGGAATGGGGAATGGAGATATGGAAAGAGGAGCTGCCTTACAGGGTTGTTGGGAATGTTAGATGAAATGCACATAAAGCACCCAGCCCAGATATGAGTTCCCATCCCCATTCCGTTTCTACATATGATGACTCCCACATTACCTGAATGTGAATGTGACAAAAGCATATGCCTTTTGGACACCAACCACCGGGGCACAGGGGCTTCCTAGACCCCAGCTCAGGTCCCAAGGTGCCCTTTTGTTGCATCAGGACAACCATACTGCTACTTGGAACTGCATTTCTAGAACCTAGGTCCTCTCCATAGTGCTAAGACAGGATGAAGAAAGCTAATTCCAGGGTTCTTCCTTCCATTAACCAACTCCCATAATACCTGCCCTTCCAAACACAACCCAATGTCTTAAGACACAGTTTTTAGTAGGAGCCGATCTCAATGGCCACCCCATCTTCCTGGGTCTCTCTGTGTTTTGGACGCAGAGGATCACTAACTTCTAAATTCCCTCTGCTCGCTTGGCTTTGTGACATTAATATCTCCTGTTTTTTCCCCCTACCATTTAAAAAATATTTAATTGTGGTACAACACACATGACATACAATTTACCATCATAACCATATTTAGGGTTACAGTTCAGTAGAGTTAAGTAGATTCATATTGTCATGTAGCTGATCTCCAGAACTTTTTCATCACCCCAAACTAAAACTCTATGCCCCTTAAACCACAACTCTCCGTTTCTCCCTCCTCCCTGCTCTTAGCAACCACCCTTCTACTTCCTATGAATTTGACCCCTCCAGGTGCCTCATAGAAGTAATATCATACAGCATTTGTCTTTTTCTGAATGGCTTATTTCACTGAGTATAATGTCCTCCAAGTTCATCCATAGTTATACAAGGTTCAGCATGTGTCAAGTTTCCTGCCTTTTAAAGGCTGTACTATACCTACTCTCTCTGTCTTCCCTCACTTCTCTTCGTTGGCTTGTCCCAGTATGAATGTAAGTGTCTGGAATATTCCAGAACTCTAATGTTCATCCCAGCATCTTGTCAATGTACACATCGAACTGCCACAATTTTACCCCATGCCCATGGCCTCAACTACCACCTATATATCGATGACCCCAAATCTATATCTCCAGCCCAGATATCTCTCCTGGGAAGCAGGCTGGTTGGAAGTCCTACAGACAACTATCTCGAATGCAGCGTGTTCGCCAAGAAATTCATCTCTCCCTGTGGAATATATTCCCTATCTCAGTGAATGGCATCACCATCTACCCTGCTGCTAAAATATAGGCAAAATTGATTTCTTTTGGTCTCTCTAGCATCATTTTCACCTCATTTTTGTAAACTTACCCTGGAGAACTAACTACCTTATTCTTCATACCCAGTCTAAATGCTTCCAGTGTCCTTCCAATTCAGATTTATGAGACCTAAGCGACCTGGTCCTCAGCCAATCAGCACAGAAAGTCCTGAAGACCTTTGTAGGTATCAATCCACTTCATTCCTATCACAACCCTGTAATTTAGGTACTACAGTTATTCCCAGTGGACAGATAAGGAACCCGAGTCACAGAGAATTTACATAACTTGTTCAAAGCTGTACATAGCAAGAAAGTGGTGGAGCTGGGACGCAAGCTTTTCAGAGACCAAGTATAGGACCACTCCATCAGGCAGTGTGTGACTTCTCACAATTAGAGAAAAATGCAGAATTGTACATTGTTAGAAGTGCTTTAAAAGGCCCGGACCCAGCCTGGGGGTCAGAAGTCGTCCCTGAGAAGGCAGAATCCTGCACACTCCTTGCACTAATATGCCTAAGTGATGACTTGGTAATGATGGAGGCAGGAGCTCAGAGTTATAGAATGCAGGAGAAAGGGCCAGAGGGAGGGTTGGGACAGGGATGGTGAATACCACGGGGCACACGGAGTTGGAGCTATCTTTCGGACGTGCCCATTACAGGGATTTGTGAGTCTGGATCACAGGTGGGTTAAGCATGATGCTTTCATTTGATCGTGGTTTAATTTAATAAGTGCTTGCTGAGCGACTGAACGAATCAACATCCTGGAGGATGGGGTAGGGCTTTAAGAACCTTTCAGCTTATGCCCTGCAAAGATGGGAGGGTGGTGCTATTTGGCTGTGCCAATTCAGTTCAAAGGGATTGCACTGGTTGGCAACAACCTAAGTAATATGAGATGGGTGCCTTTGGCTCAGAAGTGCCACTTTTGTCTCCAAAAGGCTGCATACATCCTATTCCAGGCAGTGAGGTCCCTTTGGCCCCTGATTTCTTCCCAGCCTGGCCCAGTGCAGGATGGGTCACTCAACAAGTCCCGAACTGTCCAAATAACTGTAGAAACTCCCAGGCACAGGCTTGACCTTTCAGGGGATCTCCTTACCTTCTTGAACCTGTTCCTCTGTTAGAGGATAAAGGGCTCAGGTTTGACAATCGCGTGATTTCTGAGCTATATGCTCCTAACTTCCTCCTGTAATGAAATCTGAGTTCCTGAAGGGAAGAGGCTCCCCCCCTTTGAAGAGGGGGCTTCAGTGTCTCCTTGGACCCCCCTGGCTGCTGTTTGAGGCTGTGATGACTGAGTTCCCTGAGCCAGGACTCCTAGTGGATCCCTGAGTCCTGTGCTTCCTCTAGCTAGTGCCCAGGCTGTCGGGAATGCCATGTCTTCCTTCTCCGGAGCCAGTTTCTCAGGTTTGTAGGAGGTGCCTTGGTGAGGCCAGCCAGGAGGCTGAGCTCGCATCTCCCCACCTGGCCTAGCAGGGGGGCCAAGCCCAGCTCACCAGGCAGACCAGTCCAGCAAGATCAGAACACAAGAGCAGAGGCCAAGGAACAGCAGGCGGCCGGCCAGATGCCTGGCTGAGGCCCCTGGCTCAGCTGGCAGGGGACTGAGCCTAGCAGAGCTACCCTGTATCAGCCTGCTCTGTATCAGCCTACCCTGTATCTACCCTGCTCTAGCTCTGACTTCAGGTGGTCTGCACACCTGCTCTTCCCCACCAAGAGGGCCGGCAGAGTTCTGGTTCCCACCCCCCCATTCCACCCACAGCCAGGCCCTTCTCCCCTCTACTGCAGCTCCCAGCACCTGCCCAGCCCTACCTTTCGGGAGTACCACAAGGTGGCCCTGGGCCCTCTGCTGCTGCCTCAAGCCTTCGTACTGGGCTCGCAGGAGTTGGATGCTGAGTGGGGGCCCTTTTCCCGGGGCCTGAGTCCTGGAGCCCTCAGCCATGAGGAGAGACCCCACCTGCCAGAAGTGGGCAGGGCACAGACATTGGCAGGGCAACCCCTTCATCCGGATCCGGGAGAAAAGCAAACACTGAGGGGAGGGGCAGGGGGCGGGGTGGGAGGTGGCAGAGCAAATGGGGATTGGGGAGGGAAGTGAGGAGGGAAGGTGGAAAGATGCAGGGGAGGGAGAGAGATGAGGGGGAGGGACAGGGGGATATTGGGGGAAGGAAAATGTAAGCGAAAAGAAAAGTGGAGGGAAATGTAGGGCCAAGTGGAAAGGTGGGGAAGGAGTAAAGCTAGGGGAGGAGAGAAAGACCAGCTAGAGGAAAACGGGGGAAGAGGAGGAGAAATGCGGGGGAAAGGAAAAGTCCGGGGGGAGGAGGGGACTGTGGAGGAGGAAAGGAAGGAAGAGGGAAAGAAAGAATGGAGGAAGAAGGTGGTAGTAGCAAGGAGGATTGGTTGGGTGGGAGAAGAGTGAGGACGTTGGGACAGCAGGAGGATGGAGGGGAAAAGGAGTGAATGGGGAGTAGGAGATTGAGGGGCCCCGGGGTGAGGCGAGGAGTAAGGGAATAAAGAGAAAGGCAAGCACAGCTGTTCAGCGTCCTTCTGGGGGTCCAAGGAGGTGCTGTATTTCCAGGTCCTTCACTGCTTGATCCCGAAGTTTAGACTCCAATTCCAAGAGATACGGTGAAGCCTGCCGTTTCCTAGCAGAGCTGGGGAATGCCGAGTGCTTGCTCGGCTCACCCCTCTTGGACTGGAACCTGGACGCTCATCAGCAAACCAGCCCATTCAGTTTGCAGTTGGAAAAGGAACACCCTCTGCAGCCTCACAAAGCTGGTGCCTCAGGGATGTGCATGCTGCAGCCATGTCCTAGGGAAACCCAGTAGCAAAGGTGTCCCCAAGGTCTCCACTCACTCCCAACGCACATCTCAGGAGAAAGCCCAGCCCCAAAGCCTTCCTTGGGGAAAGAGCCCAAGGGAGTCCAGGCCTCTAGCCAAGCCCCACCTCTTTGACATTCGATGCAGCCTCTGAGGTCTCAGCATTTTGCAACCAAGCAGTAAGTTGGTGTTGATCTTACCCACAGCTCGGTGCACCCTCACCCTCTGCTTGCCAGCCCCACCATCTCTGATTCCCCGCTGAATCCAAGACCCTTTACCTGTTGCCCCAGCTTCAACCTATCCTTGCTCCATTTAGTCAATGAAGTGCCTTTTCTATCTTCTACCAGGGACTAATTGATTTCCCAGTTACCCAAGACACCTATGGAGGCAATGGAAACAGAGTAGAGACTGGATTTAGGGGAAGTTTTGGAGGTTAACTGGATAGGATCCAGCCATTGGGTGTGGTGGTGAAAGATGGAGGATCCATCTTCATTGAGTAGTGTGTCAGTTTGCTAGGGCTGCAAAACAGAACAAAGTACCATCAATTGCTAGTCATTGGATGTGGACTGTGGAGGTAGATTGGATTGTGGATGTGAATGTGGATTGTGGATGTGAATATGGATTGTGGATGTGCTACTGTTGGATACAGGGGTAAGAGACAGAGGCTTCATTTTCATTGAGTAGTATGTTTGTGTGCTAGGGCTGCAAAACAAAACAAAGGACCACAAATGTAGTGGCTTAAACGAAAGTAATCTATTGTCTACAGTTCCAGAGGCTCGAAGTCTGAGAACAAGATGTCAGTCAGCAGAGTTAGTTCCTTCTCGGGGTTGGAAGAGATAATCTGTTCCACGCTTCTCACCTAGCTTCTGGCAGTTTGCTGACAATCTTTGGTGCTCCTTGGCTTGTAGAAACATCACCTGGTCTCTGCCTTTATATTCACATGGCGTTCTCCCTGTGTGTATGTCTCTGTGTCCAAATTTCTCCTTTTCTTCCTTCAGGAAGGACACCAGTCATATTGGATTGGGGCCCACTAATGATCTCATCTTAATTAAATTAATTAAATCTGCAATGACTCTATTTCCAAATAGAGTCACATTCTGAGGTTCTGGTGTTAGAACTTCAACCTATGAATCTTGCAGGACACAATTTAACCCATACCAGGTAGAGAAGTGGTAGTTCTAATCACAGAGATGGCACAGGGAAGAAGCAGACTGGGGGGGCAAAGGAGAAGAGGGCTTTGTTTTAGATCTTATGTTTCAGGTGCCTATGGTCTTTGGGTCATCGGGAGTGAGCTAGATGCTTGGTAGAGAAATGTAAATGTCATCATTTATGAAAATGATACAGTCCACGATTGGAAAAGTTTTATCATTAGACAGGTATACATAGAATTGAGGGATGGTCCAAATAGCTCTTTCTTTTGCCTTTTGAGTTCCCCTTTTCTGTTTGCTTGTTCAAGTTCATGCTGGGTGGACAGAGAGGCTTCCTCCATGCATTCCTATTTTCTCCTTTCTCCTCTTTTGTCTCAGGGTCTAACTTCTTTCTCTTATAATGATGGCATCTGGGCCATCATTATGTTCTAAGAATTGAAGGAGAGGATGAATGGTCTAGGCTGGTGGAGTTTCTAGAAAACTACTTCTTAGCATTATTTCTGTACTATTATGTTTTTTTAAAAGGTCTCACTCTCTTTTTCTCACCTCATCAGGACCTTTTCAGTTATCCTGGCTTGGGCTGGGTGTGCCTATGAGTAGAGCGGACATGCACTCCTGAAAGAATTTATGGAGGTGAAAATGCCCACCTGACCTCATGAGAATGGAAATCTTCAGCTGATATGTGGCCTCTGAAGTCTTAGAATTGAGTGAAATCTCTAATTTAGGAGGATATTTCAAGATACCAAGTTCTGGGAAGATCGCTATTTAAGGGGCCGGCAGAAGTCAGAAGATAATGTTGAAAACTGGAAAAGTGAAGTCAAAATGGTAGGAGAGGAAACAGTGAAGAGGGGCATTCCAGACTGTAAGGAAGGAAAGAAATGTCACAAATGATGCAGGGTGGTCAAAATGGGAGAGACAATCTCCTGATCTTTCTACCTGCCCTATAGAATAGCATCTGAGAAATACATACCGTGTTTCCCCGAAAATAAGACCTAGCTGGACAGTCAGCTCTAATGCATCTTTTGGAGCAAAAATTAATATAATACCTGGTATATTATATTATACTATATTATATTATATTATATTATATTATATTATATTATATTAATCAGTCTTATAGTAAAATAAGACCACGTCTTATATTACTTTTTGCTCCAAAAGATGCATTAGAGCTGATTGTCAGGCTAGGTCTTATTTTCGGGGAAACACGGTATGCAGAAGAACATATGCAGAAGACTGGTTATCAGTCTGACTACATGGTAAAACCACCTTAGGAGTTTTTAAAAAATACCAGTGTTTCAGTTCTTCCCCTAAACAGCCTGACTTAATTAGTCTGAAGTGGTGTCTGGATATTTCTAAAGTTCTCCACTGTACTAGAGAGCCATCCGCCTAGTTGTTTGCGTCCCTGGGTCTCTCAAAGAGACAAGCAGTGTAAGATAGCCCAAACTTTTTCATCCCTTTTGAACAGGATGTCTCTCTATCATGAGCAGAAGGCAAAAGGGACCCTCCATGCTGGTCCTGCTGCACTGGCCATAAAATTGGACTTGATTTCCACTATATTTTGGCATTGAGTTGTCAGTCTTCACCTTTAGTATTAACAGTTGTCTGTTTCTATGGGTGCATCTTTGTAGCTATTTCAGTGAGAAGTAGGAGAGGCTATCAGCGGCCACTTTCATGCCTTTTAGAAGCTTAAGTTCCCTCTTTTGCTTCATATGGTTCCTCTCTCTCTCTTTTAACACCCAATCTTTAACCCATTTGGAACTGATTTTAATGTTAGAGTGTTAAGTATAAGGCAGAGATGTAGCTCTTTTTATTCTCCAAATAAGTGCCCAATTGTCCCAATACCATTTCTTGAATAAACTTTCCTTTCCCTATGATTTGAGATAACAACAAAAGTAGTGTAAGAAAAAAAAAGGCAACTGTATTATAACCCAGGGATTCTTCAGGAATAAATGAAAAATATGATTGAGTCTGGATAATGATGACTGCTGCTGCTAAAAGGGTGTGCTTTATTATTCAGGTAGACTCTCTAGGGCAGCAAGAAAGAAGCTTTGCATTTGCTCAGTGTTCGAGACATGGGAGTAGGGATGAGATGCACTGTTATTTGAGAGAATATTTTCTTTTTCCGTATGTGTTTAAACTGAACCGAACCTGAAATGTGTAAAGTCTGTGACTGAGAGATAAGCCTGTGATTGTTCTAACACGATCACTAACTAAAGGAACCACTATTCCTGCAGTTCTCACTGAAGCTTATAGTAAAGGACATTAGACCGAGAGGATCCAAGTCTGCTCCTGTCCAAGAGATCAGCTATTCTATGAGACTTGGGTGGCAACAGGTGTCACTTGTCCCTTAGGGCACTACTCCAGAGAGAATCACTCCAACGGGAGGCATTGTGACCCAAGGGCCAGCCTTGGGTGGGTGGAGATTCAGAGACTTGAAGAAGGAAGCCCACAGGGGAGATGCTTTGAGAGCCAAAGTCCAGGAGAGCCACATACACAGTGGGGATGGGACAGGAATGGGTGCTGTCCTGGTGAAGGACTTTCAAGTTCTTTCCACTGGAAATTCCAGGGAAAGCTTAAGGTACCCCAACCTCAAGGTTTTCCTCTTCCCCCGTCCCCAGTACCTCCCAAACACTAATCTGCTTTCTGTTTCTATGGATTTGCCTCTTCCTATAAATGGAACCATGCAATAGGTGACCTTTTATGTCTCACTTCTTTCACTTAGCATCATGTTTTCACGGTTCATCTATGTTGTAGCGTAGATCAGTACTTCTTTCCTTTTCACTTTTGCACAATATTCCATTGTACGAATATATCTTTTGTTTATCCACTCGTCTGTTGATGGACACTTTGGCTATTGTGAGTAGTGTGACTGTGAACAGTGCTGCTGTAAATATTCATATCCAGATTTTTGTTTGAAGACCTGTTCTCAGTTCTTTTGGGTGCGCTACCGAGGCATCTACTCCTTGCTAAATCATATGGTTCTTGTATGTTATTTTTATTGCAAAACTTCCTTGGCTGAAAAGGTGTTGTGTTTTGATGACATTGAAAGATTTCTGTGCAGTACGCTTTGTCTTTCCTAGTGACATGCCAAGAGCTCTGCCCTGCGGTAGGCTGGCCTTTGCATGTTAGTTGGTGTGTGTGTTTGGTTTTTTGGAAAGAGGATTATAGTTTATAATTTTTAACCGTGTAATGACAAAATAACTTCTTGGCTATAAACAAGATTTTGAGAAGCAAGGATACCTTCTGACCCATTGGTATTTCTTTTCTCAATACTGTTGCTTCAAATACATTGAAAGTCCATTGTGGAAAAATGCATAAAACTTCTCCCAAATTTGTTTTGCTGTGGCCCATCAGAATCATTACCTATGCAATTGCTATTTTATCAAATAATTGTATAAAATCATTTAAGGGAATTTTAGAGGTAGTGTAATGATTATGTCCTTGGAATCTGATACCTGGGTTTGAATCCTGGCTCTGCCACTTACTAGTTGTGAAATCTTGGGCAAGTTTCTTAACATAAGAAACCTCCCTGTGCCTTAGTTTTCCCATCGGCTAAATGGAGCCAATAATATCACCTTTGTAAAGATGCAATGTCCTTAGAACAGTGCCTAGTGTGAGTTTGGCACTGCAGGAGCTTATTTTGAATGCAAATTCACAAATGTTCCAAATAATTACAATATCTTTCATCAAAATTTAGTTTTGACAATGCCTATCATTCTCTGCAGTAGAACATTTCCCCCCCCAAATAAAACTTATAAAAGCTATTGAAAGAACACTATGGGACAACTACCTAATAATTAGCTTCAAATACCTAAAAAGAGACATCACAAATTTTAAGACAATTTTACTAATAACAAAACACAATGCTATTATAATAATAATAGCCCCCACGTTTTGGTTTTGAGGTCGAGATTCATTTCACTCAACATTTATTCATTCAATATGAACTTATTCAACTACCACAATGATCCAGACTCACTAATCAGTACAAAACAGTAAATTAAACAGACACTGTCCTCATGGAACTTCTAGTCCGGCGGTGGGACAGAAATGAAGAACAAGTAAACTGAAAATTGCATAATTATAATTTATGATATGAACTGGATGAAGAGAACATAATAAACAACTTAAATGAAATAATGCACATAAAGTGTTGGGGGGGTTCCTGGCCCTTAGACAATGTGCAATAAAAGTTATTTGTGATTATTTATTATTCCCATAATTATTATAATTTATCCAGTTTATTCACCTGTAAAAAAAAAAAAAAATCCATCATCTTAAAGTTTCCTGCCCTCTAGTGGGGACTTTGAGTCATAGCCACACAAACAACAGAAAGGTTGAGTGTTTTTTGATGTTTCCAGCTGCTGTTTAATGAGCTCCTGCTGGTGGAGTGCCCAGCAAAGAACTGCACAGGCCATGCAACAGAGGGCCCCACATGCCCATAACTTCCTTCAGAGGCCTTCTTTATGCATGATTGGTGCCACGTGTCCTCACCGTCTTCCCTGGGCACCATTGATGGCTAATCAGTGGCCTGTGAAGTGACCGGAGGTAGAAATTCTACTAAATAGGGCTCTGCATAGAGGAGAGTGAAAGGCCCAGCTAGTCAGCCTTCAAAATAGAGCAAGACAGAGCCAATTAATCCACAGTCCAATTGAAGGGATGGAAAGTATTTAAACCACGATGGCAGAGCATCGGAGTGAAGAATGCCTGCAACTGATCAGCCAGGGCTGCCTCCTCTCCCAAAGATGTTGCAGTAGCCCCGGGTAAGTCCAGGTGAGGCTGGTGACCATGGCCTTTGTCCTACCTTCCCTGAACATTTTTGCCATAACCCTGAGTTATCCCAGGTAGTTCCAGTGTCAAAGAGCCTCACAAAGATGTTTTAATAAGCCATCCCAGTTCATTCTTGCAAGCCTCCTGAGAAACGTATTATTTTCTCTGTTATAGGGGCTCAGAGAGGTTAAGTTACATACCCAAGGTCCCACAGCTAATAATTGGCAGTACAGAATTTGAACCCCCTTCTTTCTGCCATCAGACCTTGTGATATCAGAACTTTTACTACCCCATAATCCATATCTGTCGTATTGAAACTTGAGTTTAAATGGAGATATGAGATTAGATAGTCTCCCACTTTATATTATAACAAAACCCTCTTTTAAAATAACTAGGTTAAAAAACTTTAATCAGGTCATCAGATAAGGTTTTGTACCAGCTTTCAAAATCAGTTAACGTCTGGGAACAATTTGATCCCTTGCTCCACAATCTTTAAGTTTTCCTTTAATGACCTCACTCTGAATCTGATTATGGATTGAAAAGCCTTCCCACAGTTTGGACCCACGTTCTTGGGGATTGTGTTCTGTTTTAGCCAAAGTCAGAAAACTGCTTTCCTAAGGTGTGTAAACTAACTCAGGGATTCTCATTCCTGACTGCACATTCAGAAGCACTTGACTAACTTCGTAAAGTTACTTATGCTGGGGCTTCATCCCACACCTATTGCATCCAAATCATAGAAGGTGGGGCCTGGGCATCGGTCCTTTAATACTTGCCAGGGTGCAGCCAGGGCCAAGAACCACTGAGCTATTTCAGTGGTTGTTTGTTAAGCTACCTGGTTTTGGAGAAAGTTTCTTCTGTTCACACTCTTGGCAGGGCTGTTTGCAGAGATTCATTTATAGGGTGTGGTAGTGGTGGTGGGGAGTGGAAGAAGGGTCTCGTCTGTCTTCCTCGATGCACCTGCTGTGTATTCTCTGCCCCTGTCTTAACACAGGTATGGCCTGGACTGTCTGCACTGCTACCTGAACTCTGGACCTGGGACACAGAATACTGAACCTAATTTCACACTTTCAGCTGGACTTACCTACAGCTCTCCGACCTGTAAACGTTACCCTGTCTTGTTACCCAGGCTATGAGCTTCTGCTTAGACTGTGCAGGCCTCTGCTCTATTGTTCACCTACACTGTGGGTATCTGAATAGCATGGTAATTTGTGCACAGATCTAAGTATGTGCACTAAATGCCAGGGAAATTTCCCAAAAGTCCTACAGTTGTCTGCTTGTTTTTACCAAAGATTTCCACTGCCATCTATATCTTTTGGAAAATGACTTTTGGAGCCCCGGAGGTTTTACCAATGACCCCTGGGCTTACAGAAATCATTCAGTGTGAACTAGCCAGGTCAGAGTTGTTCAATTTGGCATAATTTCCCTGTTGAGTTTTCACATTTAATTCAGCCCTTTCTGATAGTCTAACAGGCTATTATTTTTGTGTTTTGGTGGCTATAACCCCTCCAGGGTCAGTAAGGCCCCAGATGTTAAAATTTTAGAATAAGGAGTGGCCAGGTGGCTCAGTTGGTTAGAGCGTGAGCTCTGAACAACAGGGTTGCTGGTTCAATTCCCACATGGTCCAGTGAGCTGTGACCTCCACAACTAGATTGAAGACAACGAGCTGCCACTGAGCTGCCGGAGGGGCGACCGGATGGCTCAGTTGGTTAGGGTGCGAGCTCTCAACAACAAGGTTGCTTGTTCAATTCCTGCATGGGATGGTGGGCTGTGCCCCCTGTAACTAAGATTGAAAACAGTGACTGGACTTGAAGCTGAGCTGCGCCCTCCACAACTAGATTGAAGGACAATGACTTGGCTGGGCTTTGGAGAAACACACTGTTCTCCAATATTCCCCATTAAAAAAAATATTAGAACAAATAAGACATGCTTAATACACTCTGTTTGAAAGACTTGGTGTTAAGTGAAGACTATATTTCCTACCATGTTTATCCGATGGAAAATCATTACAACTGTTGACAAAAAGACATCCAAACATAGAGAGAAGTTTATAAAAGTTTATTAGAGTCAAAGATTGAAGACATGCCCTAAAGCAAGATATCAATGGATTGAGAAAATGCTCTGGAGAATGGCAGTTTTGCAGCTTATTTTATCCATTAGAATCAAAGGAGGAGCCATAAGGAAGGTTACATGAAATCTGTCAGTGGCAGATCAAGGAGGCAGGAGAAAGCAACGCGAGGAAATCTCTTGGATTAGATAAAAAAAGCAAAAGGGAGAAACACATATTTTACATTGGCCGGCACAGGATAGTTAATAATTAACGTTTACAGCACACAGAGAAGGTATGCCAGGAACAAGATAGCAACGAGGGGTTCTGTGCTCTGTGCTCTGGTGCCTGTGGTTGTGCCTTTGAGGAGTCTAGAAAATTCCTTTGACATTTCAAATGTATGTTATCCTAGATGTGTAAGAACAGTGCACAGGGCTCACTTAAGGTCAAGACTGACCTTTGCTAAGGAAGCTATGGGCCTGGGACGCGACTACCTGCCCTGTGTGGTTACTTGCGGTCACTGAGCTTGTCAGGCCTGCCATGTGGCCCCCTGAGCGTGTCAGATTTATCACATAGCCCCCTTTTTGTTCACACCATTAATTTGAAGCATATTTGTGTTTTGCTAGAAATAATCTCATGCTATCAAAAGAGTTAGAGTCTCTTTCCAGTATCATTATCCAACAAACACAGAAACACTCGAAGGCTTTGTCCTTTTTGACGAATTTGCTGGTTTCATGGATATTATTTTCTTTATCTTGCAAGGTGTGGCCCAGAAAGTTACATTTGTTACCTATGAATTACGCATGTGACACGAATAATTCTTTTCCATCTCAATGTTTTAATTAACACCTTAAGAAATCATTTAGCAAGTAATATCAAGTTGTAAGGATTTAATCTGACTTGAAGTTCAAGGTGTGGATTTGATAAGAATAATTTTCTTATTTTCATTTTCACAAGTAATTAAATCTTCAGTAATAATTTACAATGTCTTATTTCAGAATTTCACATGGATTATGCTCGATAAAGTCTTAATTTTCATTGTGGCCAGTTTTAAAGAATTTAAGCAGTTTTCTTATTTGGAAATTTTCTATTTGTCCCTTTCAAATTTTTCTTCTATTCTGTCATTATTATCTTTCTATTATGATCTTGACTTGTATTCATTTCAATGATCCAAAGAATTGAAAACGATATGTAGTTGTTTTCAAGCATTCAAAATTTTAATATAAAAATGTAAATTGGAAGTTAGAAAATTAAAAAATATCAGAATGGGCTCACGTTTTCAAAAACTATTTTCTCTTTAAATATTCAAAATTGCCTCAAAATTAAGGAACAAAAACATAAAGAGATTATTCAACAAAACCAAAAAGTTTTTCTTGATTTCTGAAAATGAATTTAATCTTATTAAATACTTTTATAAAAAATAAAACTACTCGATTCTAGTATTCAACGTCCATCTACTTGTTTTTGTAAAGGATTATGATTAATATCACGTTTCACATGGTTTCACGTGTTACATCTAGGCCTATATATTTCTGCACAAATTCAAGAGTGAGATGAACTCTGTAATATTGCAAAATGTTCCTCGGTTGCCATGTGCAACTGTGTTGCAAAGACTACACTAATTAGTGAGTATCTCAGGACTGAGAAGTGAAAGAAGGGGGCAAGGAGTCTCTAGTTGGACAGGAAAGGATACTTTTTGATGCAAGAATCAACTGCCTTCAGGTTGAGAAGAATTGACAGGTTTTTATCTCTTACATATTGCTTCTTCTATTCAATTAATTCCTCCTTGCACTCGAAACGGGCACCACCCAGCTCTCCATCAGCAGCAACCCAAATATGTGACAACTGTACCAGTTATAGATTGCCGAGACACAAATGTGGGGACAGAGTCCCAGAGAGCAGTTTCCAGGCTCTTGGCCTCACGTGGAAAGGTTCTGGCTCAGGTAGTAGATGGCCATCAGTTGTGACTGGTTGGCCATCAGCTGTAACCAGTGAGTCAAGTAGCCAGTGATATAACTGCCGTGACTGCATTGGCTGGTTGGTTGATTGGCAGGCAGAGAAGCAGACGGTGGATTGGGGATCATGTGGCTCTTACTTCGTGTGTCTCACTCAGCTGGCAGCGCGACAGGGGTGCAGGAAGACCCCTTGTTGGGGTACTGGCGGATGTTTGCTCCCTGTGTTTCCAACCCAGCTGCCAGTGAGAATATAGCGGTATGACTCCCCTATCTATGGCTCCGTGGGTGTTCCTTTCTGGCCTCTCCACGTCCTGCATTCTTATAAGGGGAGAGGGACCAGAGACCCCACATGACACCCTGCGTGACAACAAACAAGGAGGCTTCCAAGAACAGCAGTGTATGAGTTCTCTGAAGGTGGCCTGGTATGTTGTTTCCTGGTTTTACCGAGGCTCATTCTGATACATCCCTTTTGGTAAATATATGCACACATTTCTTTGGGGGCGTTCACTCTGGCGAATTCTTACAGTCAATTTTTTTTTCTTATATTAATACTTGTAAGTTCTACCTCCAAAATATCTGTTACTTCTCAAACTTTAGTGTCCTAAGAATCACCTAGAGAGAACTTATTTAAAATGTAGCTCAGTGGTTCCCACCCCCAGGAATTCTAATTATCTAGAGGCCCAGGAATCTGCATTTGTTAGAAGTGTGCGATACCGTGCTGTGAGAAATACTGGTCTCTACCAGCATGTCTTCTTCACCTCCCCAGGAGCAGTTCAGGTCGGTCCTCCAGTTTCTCCCTGCATACACTCTGCACTGATAGCCGGGCTCTGGGGCATAGTAACATAGTGATTTTCATTACCAGCTGCATATTGAAATCACCTGGAGAACTTTTAAATATTTACTGATGCCTGTGCTTCACCCATCGCCAATTAAGTCAGACTCTCTGGGAGTGGGGCCCCAGCTACCAGTGTAATGTTAGAGCAAACCCAGTAGATTTGACTGTGCAGCCAGGATGGAGTATGACTCTGCTAATCCATCCACTGCCTCCCATGGTCTTTTTTCCTGTGTCTTAAAGTATTCTAAGATTTCTTCTTTCCTAGAGCAGAGCTTCCCAGCCTGTACCCCAGAGAAGGTAAGCAGACTACAGGTGTGGTACAAAACCTTGACCCGCTGGTAATCAGGCTGCTCCTGGGCCCTGCTGCCACTTGGATGGCAGCTGGAGCTGAGGTGAGTTTGCTCTCCCCTTCTCTCCCCCAAGCTGCCCTCCCTTCCCCTCTCTTCACCAGTCCTCCCCAACCCAACCCTGTGTTCTCTGCTGCCCACTGCAGACAAAGTGCCCATTGAGATGCACAGGAAGAATGGGGCCCAGCAGCTCAGGAAGCTCAACCTCAAGGTATGGCTGGTTGGGGAAGTTTGGAGCAGGGGTGAGTGATGCAGGCTGGGGTGGGTGGAAGGACGAGCTGCAAGCTGTAGTCCCAAATCTGTCTTTACATGTATTTCCTTCGTTTGCCCAGTTGTCGCTGATGTGCGTAGTTACAGGGTGACCACTACAACAGTGCATGTATATTCTGAAAATTAGTTGCATCATGATTTTAAAAGACTTAATTTGAAGGTGTGAAACTGAATTTGAAATCTGTTGGCATCACAATAAATTTTAACACTGTATTGGACAATGAAAGAAAAGAAAAGGGCAATGTTGTTTCTGTTAAGTAACGTTTCAAATGTTGGTGGTTAAATCCCACTCTGCCCACCATCTCCTACCTTTTTAGCTTGCTTCCTCAGTCACTCCCACTGCCCCTCTTTTTGATCTTGTTGAGAACTCTGATCCCCAGACTCTTTATCCCCACCAGCGCCTTCTTGGCTTTGCATCTCTATTCATCTAGCTCTGATTCTATACTGCATTGGTATAATCAAGCCTTTGCACATGCTGTCAACTCTTGCATCCTCCCTCTACTGGACTTGCCTACTAAGACACAATCCTGCTTGCTCTCGGACTCTCCACCTTTGATTGCCTGCACCGAAGCAGCTGAATGTGGCTGGAGGAAGCACAGAACATTGCTTTGAAGTCCGGATAAATGTCTCATTGGGCATTCAGCTCTGCCCCTGCTGTGCTTTTGCATTTCAGGTTACGATTTCACACCTTCTCCTTAAAATTGCCTACTTGCTCTCCTCCCGTTTCCATCTTAGAAACCATCAGATGGAAAGTCCATCTTCTTATCCCCAAACCCACAATCCTGTTTAAAACTGCATGCATCTTTCTGTGTGGATTTATTTCTGGGCTCTCTATTCTGTTCCATGTGACTGTTTTTATGCCAATACCATACTGTTTGATTACTATAGCTTTGTACTATAGTTTGAAATCAGGGAGCATGATGCCTCCAGCTTTGGTCTTTTTTCTAAAGATTACTTTGGCTCTTCGGCATCTTCTGTGCTTCCATACACATTTTAGGAATCTTTGTTCTATTTTTGTGAAAAAAATGCCATTGAGATTTGGATAAGGATTGCATTGAATCCATAGTTTGCTTTAGGTACTATGGGCATCTTAACAATATTAATTCTTCCTATCCGTAAGCACAGATTATCTTCCCATTTATTTGTTTTCTTCTATTTCTGTTATCAATATCTTACAGTTTTCAGCACACGTCTTTCACGAGCACTGAAATTTATTCCTAGGTATTTTGTTCTTCATACAACTGTAAATGGGATGCTTATTTAATTTCTCTTCTTGATAGTTTGATATTATTGTGTAGAAATGCAACACATTTCTGTATATTGATTTTGTATGCTGCAACTTTACTGAATTCATTTATTAGTCCTAACAGTTTTGAGGTGGAGTCTTTATTTTCTATATGCAGTATCATGTCATCTGCAAATAGTGAGTTTTACTTCTTCCTTTCAAATCTGGATGCCTTTTATTTCTTTTTAGTTGCCTATTTGCTTTGGCTTGGACATCAATACTATGTTGAATAAAAGCGATGGGTGGGCATCCTTGTCTTGTTCCTAATCTTAGAGAAAAAGCTAAAAGCTTTTCACTGTTGAATATTAGCTGTGGGCTTGTCATATACGGCCTTTATTATGTTGAGGTATGTTCCCTCTACACCCACGTTGTTCAGTTTTTATCATAAGTGGATGTTGAATTTTGTCAAATGCTTTTTCTGCATCTATTGAGATAATTACATAATTTTTTTTTTTTGCTTTTTTTAAATTAAAGTTTATTGGGGTGACAATTGTTAGTCAAGTTACATAGATTTCAGGTGTACAATTCTGTAATACATCATCTATAAATTCCATTGTGTGTTCACCACCCAGACTCAGTTCTCTTTCCATCACCATATATTAGACCCCGTTTACCCTCTTCTAGAGCCCCCATCCCCTTACCCTCTGGTAACCCCTAAACTATTGTCAATGTCTATGAGTTTTTGTTCCTTCATTTGTTTGTCTGTTCTTTTGTTGTTTTCAGTTTTATATACCACATATCAGTGAAATCATATGGTTCTCTACTTTTTCTGTCTGACTTATTTCGCTTAGCATTATAATCTCAAGATCCATTCATGTTGTCACAAATGGTACTATTTCATCATTTCTTACTGCCGAATAGTATTCCATTGTGTATGTATCCCATAACTTCTTTATCCATTTATCTATTGAAGGACATTTTGGTTTCCATGTCTTGGCCACTGTAAATAAAGCTGCAGTGAACATTGGAGCACACATTTCTTTATGGATAAATATTTTCAGATTTTTTTGGTAGATACCCAGGAGAGGGATTGCTGGGTCATATGGTAATTCTATTCGTAATTTTTTGAGGAACCTCCACACTGCCTTCCATAGTGGCTGCACCAATCTGCATTCCCACCAACAGTGTATGAGGGTTCCTTTTTCTTCACAGCCTCTCCAACACTTGTTACTATTTGTCTTGTTGATGAAAGCCATTCTACCTGGGGTGAGGTGATATCTCATTGTGGTTTTTATTTGCATTTCTCTGATGATTAGTGATGTTGAGCATTTTTTCATATGCCTATTTGAAGAGAGAAATGTCTCTTCAGGTCTTCTGCCCATTTTTCAATTGGGTTGTGTTTTTTTGTTGTTGTTGTATGAATTCCTTGTGTATTTTGAATATTGGCCTGTTATCGGAGGCACTGTTTGCAAAAATCTTCTCCCATTCATTTGGTTGCCTCTTTATTTTGTCGATGGTTTCTTTTGCTGTGCAGAAGCTTTTAAGTTTGATACAGTACCATTCATTTATTTTAGCTTTTGCTTCCCTTGCCTTTGGAATCAAATTCATAAAATGCTCTTTGAACCCAAGGTCCGTAAGTTTAGTACCTATGTTTTCTTCTATGCAGTTTATTGCTTCGGGTCTTATGCTTAGGTCTTTGATCCATTTTGAATTAATTTTGGTACACGGTGACAGATAGCAGTCCAGTTTCATTCTTTTGAATGTGGCTATCCAATTCTCCCAGCACCGTTTATTGAAGAGGCTGTCTTTTCTCTATTCTATGATTTTGTCGTCTTTGTCAAAAATTATCTGTCCATATTTATGTGGGTTTATTTCTGGGTTCTCAATTCTATTCCATTGGTCCGTGTGTCTGTTTTTCTGCCAATACCATGCAGTTTTTATTATTGTAGCCCTGTAGTACAAGCTAAAGTCAGGGAGTATGATACCTCCAGCATTGTTTTTTTTTCTTAGGATTGCTTTGGCTATTCGGGGTCTTTGGTGGTTCCAAACAAATCTGATGATTTTTTTTGTTCTATTTCTTTAAAAAATGCCATTGGGATTTTGATAGGGATCGCATTAAATTTGTATATTGCTTTGGGTAATATGGCCATTTTAACTATGTTGATTCTTCCAATCCATGAGCACAGAATGTCTTTCCATTTCTTTGTGTCTTCTTCAATTTCTTTTAAAATGTCTTATTTTTCAGCATATAGGTCCTTCACATCCTTGGTTAAGTTTATTCCTAGGTATTTTATTCTTTTTGCTGTAGTTGCAAAAGGAATTGTTTTTTATATTTCTTTTTCTGAGATTTCATTGTTAGTATATAGGAATGCAATGGACTTTTGTACGTTGATTTTGTAGCCAGCAACTTTACTGTATTCATTGATTGTTTCTAATAGCTTTTTGGTGGAGTCTTTAGGGTATTCTATATATAGCATCTTGTCATCTGCAAAGAGTGACAATTTAACTTCTTCATTTCCAATTTGGATGCCTTTTATTTCTTTCTCTTTCCTGCTTGCTCTGGTGAGGACTTCCAACACTATGTTGAAAAGCAGAGGTGATAGGGGACAGCCTTGTCGTGTTCCTGAATGTAAAGCAAAGGGCCTCAGTTTTTCACCATTAATTATGATATTAGCTGAGGGTTTGTCATATATGTCCTTTACTATGTTAAGGTATTTTCCTTCTATACCTAATTTATTAAGTGTTTTAGTCATAAATGGATGCTGTATCTTGTCAAATGCTTTTTCTGCATCAGTTGATATAATCACATGATTTTTGTCCTTTATTTTGTTTATGTGATGTATCACATTGATGGTACGCAAGTATATTGAACCATCCTTGTGCCCCTGGGATGAACCCCACTTGGTCGTGACGATTCATCTTTTTAATGCATTGTTGCATTCGATTTGCTAGAATTTTGTTTAAGATTTTTGCATCTATATTCATCAGAGATATTGGTCTGTAGTTTTTTTTGTGTGTGTTATTCCTACCAGTTTTTGGTATCAGGATAATGTTGGCCTCATAAAATGAGTTAGGGAGTATCATCTCTTCTTCAATTTTTTGGAAGAGTTTGAGTAGGACAAGTATTAGATCCTTTGAAGGTTTGGTAGAATTCACTAGTGAAGCCACCTGGTCCCAGACTTTTGCTTTTGGGAATATTTTGGATGACTGATACAATTTCCTTACTGGTGATCAGTCTATTTAGATTTTCCAATTCTTTGTGATTCAGCCTAGGAAGGCTATATATTTCTAAGAATTTGTACATTTCTTCTAGGTTATTGAATTTGGTGGCATATAGTCCTTCATAGTATTCTTGGATGATCCTTCGTATTTCTGTGGCATCTGTGATAACTTCCCCTCTTTCACTTCTGATTTTGTTAATTAGTGTCTTCTCTCTTTTTATCTTAGTGAGTCTAGCCAAGGGTTTGTCAATTTTATTAATCTTTTCAAAGAACCAGCTCTTTGTCACATTAATTTTTTTCTATTGTCTTTCTGTTCTCTATTTCATTTAGTTCTGCTCTGATTTTTATTATTTCCTTTCTTCTGCTGACCTTAGGTTTCATTTGTTCTTTTTTTTCTAGTTCTTTAAGGTGTAATGTGAGGTTATTTATCTGGGATTTTTCTTGTTTCTTGAGATAGGCCTGTAATGATATAAATTTCCCTCTTAAAACTGCTTTCGCTGCATCCCAAAAATTTTGGTAGGATGTATTTTCATTCTCATTTGTTTCTATGTATCTTTTGATCTCTCCTCTTATTTCTTCTTTGACCCAGTCGTTCTTTAAAAGTATGTTGTTTAATCTCCACATATTTGTGTTTTTTCCTGCTTTCTTTTTGCAGTTGATATCCAATTTCAAAATCTTGTGACCAGAGAATATGTTTGGGATGATTTCAATCTTTTTAAATTTGCTGAGGCTAGTTTTATGTCCCAATATATGGTCTATCCTTGAGAATGTTCCATGTACACTAGAAAAACAAATGTATAGTCTGATGTTCTAGGATGAAGTGCTCTATAAATATCAATTATGTCCATTTCATCTAATGTGTCATTTATAGCTGCTATTTCATTATTTATTTTCTGTTTGGATGATCTATCCATAGCTGTCAATGATGCAATTAGGTCCCCCACTATAATTGTGTTTTGGTCAATTTCTCCCTTTAGTTCTGTTAGTAGTTGCTTAGTATATTTTGGTGCTTCCTGGTTGGGGGCATAAATATTGATGACTGTTATGTCTTCTTGTTGTATAGTCCCTTTATCATTATGAAATGCCCATCTTTGTCTCTTGTTACCTTTTTATCCTGAAGTCTGTTTCATCTGATATCAGTATGGCTACACCAGATATTCTCTGGATACCATTTGCTTGGAGGGTCAATTTCCACCCTTTCACTTTGAGTCTATGTTTGTCCTTGTAGCTGAGATGTGTCTCTTGGAGGCAGCATATGGTTGGGGTTAGTGTTTTGATCCAATCTGCTACTCTGTGCCTTTTTATTGGTGAGTTCAGTCTATTTGCATTTAGGGTGATTATTGATATGTGAGGATTTCCTATCATTCTATCTTTGGTTTCCTTGAAAGACTGTGTCTCCATTGTTTCTTTGCCTTTGTTGTTGTTATTATTTCTGTGTGGTGGTATTCTATGATTTTTCCCTGTTTCTTCTTTTATTATGTTATGTATTTCAGTTCTGGATTTTTTTCAGTGGTTACCATTAAGTTTATGTAAAAGAAAGTTTCATATTTAGAGTATTCGGTTTTCTTCAGTATGCTTACTTTCTCCATTCCCATATTCCGGGTCAGGCCTTTACTCTCCACCCTTTTATGTTTTGGTTGTCACAAATTGTCCCTATTTATGCTGGTCGAATAGCCTCCTTCAGTATTTCTTGTAGTGCAGGTCGTGTGTTAGAATATATGCCTTACAAAGTGATCATCCAGATAAATCTTGTATCCATCTGGTACCATACAGTTATTACAATGTTGTTGACTATATTCCCTATGCTGTACTTTTTTATCCCTGTGACTATTTTTATAACTGGCAACTTGTACTTCATATGGTTTAAGAAGGATTCTTTAAATGTTTGGTAAAATTTACCAGTGAAGCTATCTGGTCTTGGACTTTTATTTGTTGGGAAGTTTTTATATTACTGACTCAATTTCCTTACTAGTAATCTATCTGTTCAGATTTTCTATTTCTTCATGATTCAGTCTTGGAAGGTTTTGTCTCTAGAAATTTACCTATTTCTTTTAGGTTGTCCTAATTGTACTTCTGTGGTATCAGTTGTAATGCACCCTCTTTCATTTCTGATTTTGAGTCCTCTCTTAGTGAGTCTAGCTAAAGGTTTGTCAATTTTCTTTTCAAAGAACCAGCTCTTGGTCTCACTGATCTTTTCTATACTTTTTAGTCTCTATTTCATCTATTCCTGCTCAGATCTTTATTTCCTTTCTTCTAACTTTTGGCTTCATTTGTTCTTTTTCTAGTTCCTTGAGGTGTAAAGATAGGTTGAGATTTTCTTGTTTCTTGAGGTAGGCATTTAACGTGAACGTTCCTCTTAGAACTTCCCTGTGCTTTCGCTGCATCCCATAAGTTTTGGTATGTTGTATTTCCATTTTTAATTGTCTCAAGGTATTTTTATTTCTTTTGATTTGTTAATCTATTGGCTGTTCAGTAGCATGTTGTTTAATCTCCACATATTTGTGAAAATTTCTAGTTTTCTTCCATTGATTTCTAGTTTTCTATCATTGTGGTTGGAAAAGATGCTTGATATGATTTCAATCTTTTTAAATTTAAGACTTATTTTGTGGCTTAACATGATCTGTCCTGGAGATGTTACATGTGCACTTGAACAATGTGTATTCTGTTGCTTTTGGATAGAATGTTCTGTGTCTTTTAAAGCCATCTGGGCTAATGTGTCACTTAAGGCCAATGTTTCCTTATTTTTTGTCTGGATGATCTATCCATCAATGTAAGTGGGGTCTTGAAGTCCCCTATTATTGCATGTTGTTTATTTCTCTGTTTAGGTTAAAATGTGTTTTATATATTTAGGTGCTCATGAACACATCTTTATTCCACTGGTTATAATGGAGGAAATACTTTCCTCCTATCAGTCTCTCCCATTGTGCTCTAAATCCCAGTTCTTTCTTGACTATACAAGGAATTCCTTTTTAGGTGTCCTTTTCCCTGCAAAATCAATCTCCACCTCTGTATCATTTCCGTTTGCATGCTAACAAACCCACCAGTCTTATACACAGAATGCCTCTTAACCCCATCTCTCTGCTCTTCTTTAGAGCAAAATCTCTCGTGAGTTCTACAGCCCGTTTCCCTTTACATTTTATCACTTCTTTAAAAAAAATTTAAAATTTGTAAGTAATGGCATGAACACATTGTTTTGAAACATCTAAACATTTACAAATAAAACTAAAAACACCAGTCTCTACCCTCCTCTCCGAAGTTACTGCTGTGATTAGTAGAAATGTTTCCTTGGAGGTATTTTCCTGTTAAATTTATATTTACCTATAGAGATATCTAGCAAGTCTTGCATATTATACAAATGAAATCATACTGCTCTGTATTGTTAATGTTGTTCTGCCACTTGCTTTTACTTAGTGACTGAGATTTTCCTATTTCAGGAGTAATACCGTGTTTCCCCCAAAATAAGACCTAACTGGAAAACAAGCCCTAGCATGATTTTTCAGGATGACATCCCCTGAACATAATCCCTAATGCGTCTTTTGGAGCAAACCTTAATATAAGACCCGGTTTTATTTTTGGGGAAACGTGGTAGCTCCTTAGTCTCTATTACCTACAAAAGCATTTATCATGTTGAATTTAACCATTCCTCTATTGATCGAGATCAATTTTGGGCTGCTATAAACAATGCTGCAACAATTATCCTTGGACGTTTTCCTTTACAAATGTTACTTCCTTTAGGATATGAAGTGTGATTTCGAGGTCATTTCTGGTCACGCACCCTTTAGTTCCCACCAATCTGGCTTTCATCCCTATCATTCCATAGGAATTTTTGGCCAGTCACCATCTCCCTTTTGCTTTCCTGTCATTTAATGGTTGACACTCCTTCCTTCTTGGAATCTCTACTGAGATAAACCCCATTTCTGGTTTTCCTCCTCCTTGGGTTTCCCTTAAGTTTTCTTTTTTGGTTCCTATTTTACTCAGTTTCTATTGGAAGTTCATCACGTTGTTAAGACCTCTTCACTTTGAATTCTCTTCTTGGGTCATCTCATATATTCCTGTTTTAAAGTACCAGCTACATGACAATGTCTTCCAAATTCCCTACCCCAATCCAGACCTGTCCTTTGAGTTCCAGACTAGTACCCGACAGCCCGCAGGACATCTTCATTTGAATGCACACCACTGAATCATGTATTTTTCACATGTCCAGAGAGAACCTGACCTGCTTCCTCGAATCTTCTTATTACATGGCACCCCAAATACCAATTTGCTTAAACCCAAAACCTGGGATTTACTCTAGAACCCTGCTCCCAGAAGTCTGTGGATGCTCTTTCCTAAATGTTATAGAGTCTGTACACAGTTTCATCTCTACCACCACCCCACCATGTCCTAATCATGGCTGTCATTTTCTCTGGCCTAGGTAACTGCAAAAGCCTGACATTCCAGTTTAGTCTCCCCCGGCAACCCACTTTCCATACAGTTGCCAAAATGAATTCTTATTGTCAGAGTACTTTACCTACACCCTTCAATGGCTTACCTTTGCACCTGGGACAGGGAAGGCTTTTGATGACATGTCCCTGCTACTCTATCCAGATAATCTCATGCTTCTGATATAACGTACTAAGTTCTTTGACTCAGACCATGTGTGTGTTCTCTCCTGGAACTTTGCATGTCAGAGTCCTTTTCATTAATCAGGTCTCAGCTTAGTCACTTCACAGAAACCTACCCCAACCACTCTACCCAAAGCCAGGCTCCATTATTCTCAATTGTGGTGTGAATGTGCTTGTTTTGGTCTTGTAAAATATTCCTCAGTCTATCATTCACCAGTTTGCCTCCCTTTCCTGAATGTCATCTTAGGAGAATGACATTCTCAGAGCTATATCCCTAGCCTCACACAGAATAGGCATTCAATGAACATTCTGAAAAATTGTCTAAGGTCAGCACCTAATTTTAGATGAAGAAAGGCACTCAGGAAAGGGCCCATCATTCTACTAGTTATTCAGACTGTTACAATGAAGCAGTGTAGTAGACAGCCAAGAACTTGGGCTCCATTCTCCCTTAGCTGAATCTCAGATCCTCGGACTTGTGTGATGCTGGAGAAACTGGGGAAATTACTTAGCTTCTCTTTGTTTTCTCACTGTGAAATGAGGTTATAGTACCTACTCCATTTTTCCCCCTGCAAAGATTAATATAAGGATGATGGGCATATGATTAATTCTATGATTTTCATTATTATATATATTTTAAAACTTCAAGCATTCTCATAGCACTTTGTTGTGTCTAAAACACAAAAAACACTCGCTCTTTAAGTGGAATAACTAGTAACTTGCACATCCTTTACCTTACCCCTGAGGTTGGAACTTCCAGCCAGCCTATAAAACTAGTTTCTTAGCTACTTTGAGGGAATCAAAATTCCCAAGGAAATGTCTGCAGGAATCCCCTTGTGAGCCAATCATGAAGAAATCCTAATTGATATAACAGGACTCAGTTACTATTAGCAAAATTAGAAGCTCACTGTAAATTTTGGGACAAGAATCTTAAACTAGAGAAACAATTCCTTCGTGGGTGGACATCAGTTTTTCGTGCTAATCATTCAGAGAACACAGAAGATTTGCCTGCTAAAACAAAGAATACTGTTTTCTCTGTTCATAAGGGTCAAAAAAATTAACAGAATTTTGACACTCTAATCTATTATCTGCATTGCCCCCAACAAGATTTTCCTAGAAATACACTAAGATAGTAATACAAGACAAAAAATCTTTAAGTAATTAGTGACTTACAAGGTTACTAAAAAGTTATCAAGAATATATGAAAATAATTAGGACACTAAATATCATCTAATAGCCACTTTTCATTTATTTCAAAAGCTATTCAAAGACACCAGACAGTTTTAAAAACAGTAGAATTAATATTTTATTCTCATTTATAATTGGATGGCAATTGAACATAATTTTCTACTTGATTTTTTCTTTTGTAAATAAAAAAAAAATTACAAGTGTTAAAGAGCCAATGACTGGTTATGTTTTCAGAAAACATAATTAGATTAATTCATTGATGGTGGATTCAAGTTTTTCCTTATTAGCTCCAGAAAATTCACCCACCTGTTAAGAGAATATTGAATTGACATTAGATGGTAGCATTGGGTATCTATTTTGTGCTTAAGAATCACAGAGTGGGGGAATACTGGGGACAAGGAAAAGAAGTATCTTATTTAAAGTTAAAACCCATGGATAACAGTTCTTTTAAGTTAAAAACAAAAAACAAAAACTAAGAAAAAATAAAACCCCTCAAGAAAAGGCAAAAGGGTCAAATACAAATCTTTGAATCAAATACCTCTTAAAAAAGAAAGACACTTTATGAAATAAATATGAAGTACTAATCATAGAGATTTAGTGACTAGTTCTAGCAAAGATCAATGTTCAGTTAAATGTCATATTGTGTACTTAATGAAGAGTGACATATTAGTAGGCAATGGGGACATGCTTCCTAGTATGAAGGAATAAGGCACTTCAGTTTCTTCATTTATACCATATTGTCCTATTTACTGTTTTCTTTAACGTCAGAAGTACTTACCTTTTGTCCATTTTTAAAAAATTGGAAGGTTGGCATGCATTTGACTTCACACTCTGAAGCAACATCCTGGAGTGGGTGGGGGGACCATGGGAGAGAGGATAAAAACAAGACTGAGTATTGAGCTTTGACAGAAGTCATTCAAAACCAGATTCTTTTTTCTATAATATACATCTCAGCATTAGGACTTGAGCATACAAAAATTGACAATGAATATAACGGTAGCACCAAAGCAAAATGGTATATTCTCTCCTCTTTGAGAGGCACCAACGAGCAAAAGCCTACTGTCATCAGACACTATACAGGGATTCAGTAAGCTGTTTAGTCTAATCATATCTTGGCTGTTTCAAGTAACATAAAAAAGCAAAAACAAATTCTGTAACAATACTCAGGATGACAATCCCAGCTATTCCTCAGAATTAGCACTTCTTTTGTCTTTGCTCATACTGTGTTTCCCCGAAAATAAGACCTAGCCGGACCATCAGCTCTAATGCATCTTTTGGAGCAAATATTAATATAACACCCGGTCTTATTTTACTATAATATAATTAATATATTATATAATACTGGGTCTTATATTAAGTTTTGCTCCAAAAGACCCACTGGAGCTGATGGTCCGGCTAGGTCTTATTTTCGGGGAAACACGGTATGTGCTATGTATAATACATATGCAATGAACTTTTCCCCAGAAAATGTACATAATCATTTTTTATGGTCACGTAGCAGTCACTGTATTAATGTATCATCATCTGAATGCACTGGTCAATAAGTAAAAGGCTCTGACTTTGCCTAACATTAAAAATTTAATCTTTATCTACAAATATCTCTATACTCTGGTTCTACCCCCACCCCTGGAAGTAAAATGCTAAGAGAAAGACCATGCTCATTTTAAAGGCTCTAGCTATATTCTATAAAACTACCTTCTAACGAATGTGTGTCAATTTTATCAGTATGATGATTTTTTTCCCATCCAGCAGTCCTCCCTTACCCTGTTCACCAAAAGCATGGGCTTTATTACTAGCTTTAGCATCAAACAGATTTCAGTTCTGAACTTGTGACTGAACTTGTCCAGGCCCAGTTAATCAAATTCTTAAGACTGTAAGAGACAGGATGATTAATGTGCTTGACAGTGTCTATCATTTCTATAGATTCAGTATTTTCTAGGGTTTTATGTTTAAATTTCCTCTAGATTTTACCGGGAATAAAGAATGAGGTACAGATATAGAACATCTTAACCCCAAATGGCTAATCATTATACACGGTTAAACAGACTTAGTTCTGTTGTTTTGGACTTTCTATTCTATTCCATGGGTCTACCTTACACACTCTGGTTACAAAACCACACTGTTTTTAATTAATTAGTGCAGTTAATATGCTTTATTTTCATGGGGCTTGTCCTTTCCCATCCTCCACAGCTTCTCTCCCAATTATTTTTCTTAAAATACTTTGCAGGATTTCCTGACTACCTTATTTCAGAATGTCATGATCAATTTCCCCAAAATGTCAGACTGAGTTAAAGGTAGACAAATTTGGGAGTACTGACACTGTAATAATACTGAGTTAGTATCCAGGTATACAGTATATCCCTCTAAGTTTAGCATTTCCATAACTAATATCTGATCTTTATTATCTAATGTTTTATTTTCTAATTCTTGTCCTATGGACTAGTTTGCCTATTTTTTTTGTAGTGATTTGAAAGGTATGCATACTTAAAAATTAAGTACTTTTGAGGTTTTAAAAACATTCTTCCAATCACTTCCTTCACTTAGAAACAAAAAGCTCCTTTACTCCCCACTAACACCCCCACTTTCTGTTTTTTTGGTATACAATCTGGAATTGTAAAGTTACATGTAGCAAAATGCATTTTTTTAGGGTTACACAGTTCTGTGAGTTTTGACAAATGCAATCATATAGACACCACCAAAATCAGAGTACAAAACTCTTCCCTCCCCTAAAATTTCCTTCAGCAGCTCCTCTGTAGTTAAACCCTCCCCCCACCCAACCCCCGATCTGTTCTCCATCCTATGGTTTTGCTGAATCGCAGACTTTTATGTTTAAGTGTAACAAGACTACATTTTACCTTATTAGTTTCATTGATTTCTGGCTCAGCACTCCTTATAGCCAAAAACAACTTTAAACCTACTTTTGTCATTTCTATTAACTCATTCCTGGCTGTTCTAATCAAAATGGAAACACATGGCACATTCTAACAGGTTGCCAGACTGTCAGGTCTACATTACTTTGCTTCTAGTTTTAATTTACAAAAGCATCATGCCCTGTAGACAGTTGGGAGTAGAGTCTGCTGTTAAAAAAAATAAGATCAGTCTATCATTTCGAAAAGGGCTAGTACTCATATTTTTCTACAAACACAAAATTATTTTATATGCGAACCACATGATACGTCCATGCCTCCTAACTGTCCATTTGAATCTATTCCATCTAAAAGATAACTTCTTCCTATCCAAGGGTTTCCAGATCCCTCTATTAAAACTATATGCTGCTTGCTCCAAAACATTATAAATTACCCTGGGTCTGAAGATCATGCTCAGGAATTATCCACATAAAAATTTTAAAAACTAATTCAGTCATTAAACATTCCATCTCTTTAATGATATACTCTAAGATTCAGAAACGAGATTGATGTAATTTTTATCCCTTCTCTGTACTCTTTTAGAGTCTAGAGTCGAAACGAGGTGATGGTTTTACCTAGCATTCCAAAGCAACCAGAAGATCCACTCACGTAATTCGTAAATTCCAGGGGGAACAACAACTCACTGATTGTTGAATGAACTACTTTGTGTTTGAATTGCCTGCCTTGCTAATTCTGCTGAATGACCAGGTGAGTAGGAGCGGACAGGGATTACTGCTACGTGTATGCGGTAGGCAAAGGATTCTGGAATTAGTTCAATTTTTAACTACTGATAAGGCTATTGAGATGGTGGTAATCGTCACTAAAGATATTCGAAGAAAAAGATACCATCTGTTGCTCAATCTTTAGAATCTAGAGGCAAAGTGAAAGGTCCCCAGTTGGTGAGAGGGTCACTTCAAGGTCTGGAAACTTGCAGGGTGATTGTGAGCACGCCACAGACGTGAAGGAGGAGCTCTGGCACACAGATGTCCTTGACGGCTCTGCACAGCTACTTCCCAACGGTGTTGGATTGAGGCAGTAAGAGCACCTGTCCTGGGTCCGGCACAGAGCGGGGCTCACACCCACCAGCTCTGGCGTGACTGACCTACTTCTTCTGCACCACAGTCCCACTGTCTGTTCACTAGGAGTGCTAAGGAGCTGTTCTCATAGTCACCGTGAGGGTTACATGACACTATGTGTGCACAGAGCTTACCACGCATCCAGCACGTGGTCTCATTGCAAATAAAAATTGATTCAGTTGCAGGTATGTGACAGGGTCAACCCCCGAAGTTTCTCTAGTCCCTTCCAGGTGCCATTTTTCACCTGGCTAAGGTGACCATAGAAACGATTAAGACTGTGAGAAAAGATAAGACTTAGGTTGAAACAGGGAGCAAGGTATTTTTTCCACAAACACATGCTATTTACTCTCAGTTCTGTTTTTCTAAAACTCTGGGACACATCAGCCCAATAACTTTAGGTCACAGCCATACAACATGCATTCTACACCTGCTACATGCCATATAGGTGTGCCTGGTGAAGAAACGAAGGTGAGTAAGAGGGTTCCTGACCCTAAGAAACTTACAGGGACCAGTGGTAAAAGACAGATCGTTAGGATAATAGCTAAGATTCAGTGAGTACTGAACACACCAGGCACTCTCCTAAGCACTTTATAGGTATTATCGCATTTAATCCTGATCACTACCGTTATGATGTTGGATTAACATTGCCATTTTACAGAGGATCAAAGTGAGGCACAGAAAAGATAAATAACTTAACCAAGCCTGCACAGCTAAGAGACAGAGCTGGAAAATAAAGCAAGCACTCTAAGTACAGGGCCCCCTTCCCCTCCCCATTCTACATAAATGCCGGAGGAAAAGAGGGGCAGATGACATCGTGGGGACACAGAGGAAGGGAAATTAACCTAGTCGGGGGTGTAAAGGGGAGTAACTGGAGACTTCCTGGAGAAGATACGAAGCTTATGACTAGGAGTTCATCAGGTAGCAAAGGAAATGTGCCAGGTAGAGAAGATAGTGCAAACAAAGGCATGAATGTGGAATCAGAAAAAATGTTCTGAGGATAAGCAATGGGGATGTTGGTAGGTCCTCACAGGTGTAGAAAGTACAGCCATATACCTGCGTTGATTGACCCTTTAGTACCTTTATTAAACACTCCATGTTTGTTCAATGAATAAGCAACCTTGGCAGATTGATGGGGCCGGTATTGAGATCTGATCACAGAGAAAAACCAAGGCTCAAGGAAGAAGAGAGATTAGCCTAAAGTAGAAGTCACTGAGCCAACGTCCAGCACCTCTGTTGCCCCCTCACACCCTAAACCCCTCCTGCCTCACTGGGGCTAAGGGAAAATGCCCATATATCTGTAAAGAGCCCCGAGGTGATATTTCTTGAGCAGGCTCTCACAGTTCAGTGGGCTGAGAGGCAAGGTCATGTGCTGGGAACCTGATCTGTACGCACCATACGACAGAGCCTATCCCTAAAAGTGTGGTTGTAAAGAGCAAGGGCTGGGAAGCCAGATGACCTCATTTTAAATCCTGTTCTACCACTGTACCGTCCAGGGACAACCTCTGTGTTTTTCTCATCTGTAACATGGGGATGATGATAGCACCAAGGATTTAAATGAATCAATACTTGCAAAGCACATACCGTGTTTCCCCGAAAATAAGACCTAACCGGAAAATAAGCCCTAGCATGAGTTTTCAGGAGGACATCCCCTGAACATAATAAGCCCTAATGCGTCTTTTGGAGCAACAATTAATATAAGACCCGGTCTTATTTGCGGGGAAACACGGTAGAACACAGTGTCTGGCACATAAACTGCTAAACAAGCATTTGTTAATTAAACCAGCTCTGGAATTTTCCCTCTAATTATTCTCTCAGCTGTCTCCTAGGCACCTTGGTGTTTGTTCTTTAAAACATTTGGGTTTTCTGATCTACTAAAATCAACCAAGATTAGAGTAAGTTTATGAATCCACTTTATCATGTCATTAGTTCACAAAGAACCTTAACAGTGGTCCCCCCCAATTTGATGATACCATCAACTCTATGGATTTAGTTATCACGTGCTATGGATTGAGCCTCTCAGAATGTTACGAAGAATATGCAGGCTTTTCGAAAGATAACTGGTAAGTGAGGTACAGAGGCCTCAACCATCTGTTTTTATGCTTATTTTAGGATGTGATATATACCTAGCTCCTGGTATCTAGGATTAAGCTCACAATTGGCACAATACCTGTTCTTCCAAAATATAACTTTTTAGCCAGGGCTGTAGTTCTAATATTATTTGACACATTTATGAAAACAATCACTTGCAATTCAGAGAAAAAGGCCAATGTGAAAAGCTCAGTAGCGTTCCCTATTTCCCACCACGTACCTGACAGTCATCCACATCTACTTCAAGGAACACGACATTGGAATACTTTTCAGACAGGGACTGGAAAATTTAAAATGAAAATACACCTAGATTTAGAACTTGGTTACAGCCGTAAATATACTCAACCTTTTTAAATGGAAACTTAATAGAGAATAATTAAAGATCCAAAATTTTACACTTGGGACCAGGTAAACAAAGGACTTACATTTTCTTTGAATCAAATTCCTCCCTAGTATAAAACAATTTGACACACTGACTTTTGAGGCCTGCATTTCAAATAGGGCAGGGACCCCGTTTCAAGTTGAAGAAAAGCAAAACCACTTAGGACGACCAAATTAGCTTCTGAAAGTTGTCTTCAATGGGCTTAACGAGTCAAAGCTAAGTTGTTACATTATGACTTTTAGACCAAAGATCCAACAGTAGCAACAACAAAAGCCCCAAACTCCTTTCCTAGCCTCGAGACCACCAACCCAAAGAACACCCATCTCTTACAAAGTAGAAGTTAATACTCACATGAAAGAACGGCTTGATCATTTTGCAAGGCCCACACCACGTGGCTGAGAAGTCAACGACTACAAGCTGATTTCCTGCACTGCGCAAGGCCTCCTCAAAAGCCAACTAAGGAGAGAAAAAAAGAAAAGCCATACGTGTTAAAAAGCCCTAACAAAACATGACAAAATGTGGCACAAAGCACAATTCAGAGGTCCTGCTGTCAGGACCTGTCTTTTAATAAAAAAACAAAACAAATAAACCATGTTTGAAAAAAAAAAAATCCTACAATGTTGTTTGCAATATTGATAAGATGAAACAAGTATGTGTTTAGTGTATTAATCAGTATGCCTGTGCTCATGAAATTTTATAAAATCTTAATTGGTTAACCTATATCCAAACCAAGCAAATGAAAGAAAGATACATTTGTATTAAAAATGTTTCCACATCTAATTGTAGACATTCACTGAGTTATTATCGACTGATGAAAGGAAGGGGTCACTTGAGTTGAAGAAGTCACAAAGGCACAAAATTTTGCCAACTATAACACCACGTTACTTTTTTTGTTGTTTAAAAAAGCTGACACTTTTTAATTAATTAGTATTTTCTATAGAACATGTAAAAGCTCAAAAGTATCAAGGAAAATAGCCTCCTCCAAAGCCTTACACTCAATCACTGTTGACATTCAGCATACTTCCTTGTATTCTTTTTAATGGGGTTTCCAGAGTTGAGATCATACTGTTTATAGTCGATTTCTACGCTTTATTTCAAAACTCTGTCCTCATTGTTGAACAAATGAAAGACAGTTTTAGTTCCTCATAAGGAATGCATGTTAAAATTCCACCAGCAGAAATGATCAAGAAATCCCCTACCACAGACCCCCCCTGAATAATTCAGTCAGCACTAACTGACCAATGGTGTTGATACTGTAACTGTAGGAACGTAACCTTTTAGTTAACAAGGGACTCATTTTAACCACAGTTAGTCAGTTAGTGCTGACTAACAACACTGAGAAATCAAAACACAAACACAAAATCTATTATTGGAAGTGTAGGTTTTCTTTAAGGGAAAAATGCTGGTCACATTGGTTTAATTAAAACCGAACATTCCTCTTCCTTGAAAGCTGAGAATTATATCAGACCTGGTACAGTAAAAAAGGAAAGTAAACAAAGCACCATTAAAATCTAAAGTGGATTCCTCTGAAGTACAGGTACTTCTCCAGATTTCTAATTTCAACTTCATGTTTTTTTGGGAAACAATTCACAAAATGATGCTTCAAGAATGGCATCTCATGACGTCTGTAACCTTTTCAGTTATGCAGGTACAAACTTCCATCCTACCTTTGGGTGTGAGGGGCACAGAGAGTTAAGTTAGAAGTCTAGAAACTCTATTTCCAAGTCATCACAGACTTTTCCAGATGAATTTCATTCAAAGCCTTCCCTAAGGTGACTTTTTAGAGGGTCAAACAAGCCATTCTATATAGCAAGATGCAGGTAAGGCAGAAATAAAGTCAAGCAATGACAGTCTGGTCAGATGAATACAGTTGAACCTTGAACCTTGTTCCTACTATATAAATGTTATACTAGATGCTGGGTTTGAACGGTGAGGGTCCATTTATACACCAATATTTTTCAATAAATATATACAGTACTATAAATGTATTCTCTCATGATTTCCTTACGTTACTGTAACAACACAGTATATAATACATATATGTGTTAACCAACTATTTATGTTATTGGTAAGGTTTCCCCTCAACAGTAGACCACAAATAGTTAAGGTTCTACATGGATTTCTGAGTGTGTGTGTGTGGGTCAATGTCCGTAACCCCCCGTGTTGTTCAAGGGTCAACTGTACATTGTTTTGTGAACATGGTGGGCCCTCAGTAAATACTTGGTAAGATTATTTTCAACATAGAATATATTTCAAACACTCTCAAGGAATTCCCCAAACAATTCTGAATCAAATTCGAGCAAAACTACCTAAAATTCTGAAAAAGGGGCATGCAACAATAGCTTTTAGCTTAACTGAACACGAGTTACAGAGTCAAGTATGTGTAGACTTCACAACAAATTCTCTTCTCCTGATATTTAAGTTTGCCTAAAACAGACATCAATTTGAAAAAGACTAGAATTATCTTACTACGTAAGAAGCAAACCAATTTCTAGTGCTCCCAGAATCCAACAATGAAGGTTAATAAAGGTCCCCATCAATGACACAAATATTTTGAAAACAAAGCAATGCAGTTGGGGTAGATAAATAAAAGCAGAGTCTAGTACCTCTTGTCCTGTACATACCCATTCCAAAGGTAATTAATAAGTGTAGGAGTGGTAAAGCAGCTAGTAAAATGACTACGTGTAGAAGACACGAGTGCAATAAATCGCAGCTGCCATTCTATTCTTTGAAGCAAAAAACAAACAAACAAAAAAACCCCGTCTGATGTCTTCCTCATCACATTATCTCAGTTGTATCAGAAATGGATCCCAGTGGCTCCAAACTACCAACACCTCAGAAAGAGTTAGTTGTCTTGGGTGGCCCAATGGCACCAACGTTAGTACATCAGGACAAAAGATCTAAAGTGTATTCAGTACTTACAAGTAACATTCAAATGAGTTTAGCTTTTGATTAATGACTCTGGATTATAATCTAGAAGATCAACTGCTTATCAGGGCCTTTGGGCCCCAGGCTACAGTGCTCTTTTGAGGAACAAATTTCCTATCACCCTGATACATCTTCTCATTGACAAGGGCGGAGGGTGCCATAACTATGACAATGAAAACAGGGAAAGACTCACAGTTGTGCACCAGAAATTAGTCAATTTTCTGATTGTAGTGTGTGGATTCTGAAAGAACTAACAGAGACCCCTCAAAGGTCTTCTTACTCTTTTCATGGGTTCTCACCTGTTAGGTTGGACTGAGGAGGTCACCACACCCTGGAGAACCTCCCCCTCCCTATAAATTGATGTTTGTCATTCAGTCGGTACTGAATAAAAGTATGTGGAACAAAACTTAACATTAAGGATCTCTTTCCAACAAATGAGAGGTTGCTATTTTAATATAAAAGCTCAAAATTCAAAAAAGAATCCCAATAGGAAAAAAAACATTACGGACAAGGAGGTAACAACAGACTACCATTAGTCAACCAACATCATGTGGGAGGAAAAAAAGTTCAAAGTCACTAAGCGAGAATACTCAAATGAGAACAAGAATTTTTCTTAAAGACTTGGCCAAAGTTACCGGGGGAAAACCAGCGTTGAAAGGAAAGGAGTATTCATTCTCCTAAGCTTCTTGCGGCATATAAAGACTTAAAGGGCTCACATCCTTCATCCAATCACTCGAGACCCTAACCTGAGGAAATAGCCTGAATTCTGTACAAAGCATTTTTCATAAACTATTCACTGAAGCAACTAATTGTCCGGCAATATGTTGATACTGACAAGATTACAGAAAGCTTCTAATTACATGTAAAGTGTCCAGACTAAATTAGACAGGGGGGAAAAAAAAAGCTCAGAAACGAAACAGTACATATAAAATAATCTCAACTACTTTGTGGTTGCTTCTAAGAAACAGATCTCTCCCCAAATTTTCTACAATGATCATGTTTTCTGATTACAAAAGTAACAGAAAGATAAGGGACCATTACAGAGAAACTTCCATTTCCGAAGCCCACCCCAGCATCTAACGGGGTGCGGCACTCAAGGCAGGCAGGGCCCGCCTCTCCCCTGCTTTACTGGGGTGGGAGTATCGCTTTCGAGGGGTCTTCCACTATTCGAGCCACCTCAATTTTCTCCCACTTATGGCTCTGCATTTAACAAACATTTCTTGAGTAGTTACGGTATATCAGGCACTGTTAGGCTCAGAGCTTTCCGAGGAGGGTATTAGGCTGGCAGTAACTTTTTGCCTTGGGCATTCTTAAAAAGACAGAACCACCATCTGGGTACCGACGAGCACACAGTGGGGCGCGGCTGCTTCCAGAGACACTCAGGACTTCAGTGAGACCCACCGACAGTGGGTGAATCACAGATGGGTAGGGCAGCGGAGGCCCCTGGGCCCTGCCTTGGGGACTGAGTCATTCCAAAGCCAGCATTGCCGGAAACACGTCCAGCGCCGCAGGAGGAGGAGTCCCGAGGGCACGGCCCGGCTCGCACTGCCTCACGGCCACCTGGGCCCCTCAGGCCTCCGGGACCGCCTGGTACACGCGAGGGGGCGGGGGGTCTCCAGCCCGGAACCACCCGCTTCGCGAGGATACAACACGCGTCATCTCTGGGGCCCCGCAGTGATGGAGGCAGCCTGGGATCTCCCGCCTAGACCCGCTCCCAAGGGAGCCCACCCCACCAAGCACGAGTGGATCACGCCGCTCACCGGGAGGGACGGGAGGGAACGGAAGCCAGCAACCCCGTGCTTTCTCCAAGCGGCCCTCCTTCTCCTTGCCTGGGCTCGTATCCGGATACGGATGGGGGCCACGGGCAGACTCCCTGCATCCCCTCAACCACCCAATGGAGTTTTCCCGGACGGGGTGTGCAGGAGGCGCAGTGAGGGGCCGCCCCGACACTCCACGCGCGCGAGCATTCCCCCGGCGCGCTGGACACCCAGACCCCGCCCTCCAGGGGGCCCTCGTCCCTCTTTCCTTTTTCCAGGGCAGGCTCGGGCGTCCCCAGGCCCGGGCTTCTCGCAGTCCCAGGCCGTGCCGCCGCATCCCCTTCCCTCAGGGATGCGGAGGGGCGGCCTGCCCACCCTCCAGCCCGTATCCTTCCCCAGCTACGGAGGCTGCGCGCGCGCCCTGGCCTGCCCCGGGAGCGCATACCTTGCTCTCGATCTGCTTCACCATTTTGGCGGCTGAGGTCTGACGAACGACAGCAAGAAGCGATGGAAGCGGATGCAAAGGGCGGTACTAAGCTTCAAGTGCTCACAGCCCGCCTTCCCTTTATAGCAACTGGGAGCCGGGCGGGCGGGCGCGCGCGGCGTGCGTGTGGCGGGGGCGCGCCCGCTCGGGCCTCCCGCGCTTGCCAAGACGCCCAGGCCAGGCCCCGCCTCCCGGAGCAGCTGAGCCGTGGGGTGGGGGCGGGACTGCTGCAGGGGCGGGGCTACGGGGGGCGGGGCTTGCGGGGCGCCGGGAGGAGCTCCTGGAACCCACTGGCCCGAAAGCCTCTGACTCCCACTTTACGCTACACGCGAGCTAAGATGGGGATCTATGGGCGCGGTGGAGCGACCTAGAGGGCGCATGCACTGTGAACGGCATGGGGAGGTGGACGGCCACCCCGAGCGCCACAGGGTAACCTGGGACGGTCAACCAGGCCTTAATTGAATGCGACCAGGTTCGAGGAGGGGCCGCCTAGGCAATGCTAGAGTCATCAAAGAAGCCCGCCACTCCCTCCACCCCGCCCCAGCCCTACGATCCCCACAAAGTGCTGAGTAACCCTGACCAGGAAGTATATCTGCGCGTGCGCCCCCATCTTCTTTCCGGAATTTAAAGCTACGGTTTTCTCTTTCTCCTTGTTATTTCACTTTCACCAATGAATGTGCGGCTCCAGGGTGACACAGCAGTTTAGAGCGGTAGAGCCGGCTAGGAAACTGGCCTGGCTCTGGAAGAGCAGGTAGCTCATTGTGGGATGTCAGTGCTTCAGGAGTGACCCTGAGTAGGTCCTGCCCTCCTGGTGCCTCAGTTTTACTTTTTGTAAAATAGGAATCATGATGGTGTGGACCAAAGAACGTCCAGCTTAAGAAAAAGTCTTATAAGAGTTTGAGCCAAACTGACAATTGCTGGGAAGCAAAATCTCAACGGGTAGAGATAATGTTCAAGGGAATGGCAGTTTTTGCAGCTTGTTTTATACATTAGAATCAAAGGAGGAGATGTGGGGGTTCACATGAAATCTATTGGTGGTAGATTAAAGGGGTGGGAGAAAGCACAACAAGGAAGTCTCTGAGATTAGATAAAAAGCAAAACGTAGAGACACACACTCCTTTCACATTGGTGGGTACAGGACGGTAGTTAACATTTACAGAGAATAGAGATGGTATGTGGGCGACAAAAGAACAATGTCGTCTCCTGCTCTGGTGCTGGCAGTTGTGTCTTTCAGGGGTCTGGAAAAGAAGATTATTCTGACCTTTCATGTTATCTTAGATGTACAAAGACAATAGAAAATTTCAAAGTTAAAGACTGACCTTTGTTGAGGAAGCTACAGGCCTAAGATGTGACTACCCACCATGACCTGCTTTTAGTTAGGAATTTTTACAGGCCACCCTGTGTGGTTACTTTGGTCTCAGGATTTGTAAGGCTTGCCCTGCAGGCCTCCCCTGAGCTTGTCAGGTTTAGTATGTGGTCCCTTTTTCATCCACAATTACCCATTTTGGTCATAAATCGATATGAAGGATGCATTGATGACCAACCTTTTGGCTGGAGAATGAATGTGGTCCCATGGTGTTAGGGAGGCTCCTTCCTAGCAAGTCTTAGTGGCAGCATTTGTCTTGCTGAACGTCGGACAATTGGGGATGGGGCATGACTATAACCTTGGATGGCAATCAAGGCTGTATTTTTCAAAAGGAAGGGCAGGAAATAGGAGGCAGTCAGGTCCCATATGTCTTCATTAAAAATATTCTGGATCATTTCTAATCTTTGAGCTATTTTTTTTCTCTTTGTTTTAAGTTTGTTTTTCAGCATCTAGTATAACATTTACATAGTAGGAACAAAAACAATAGTATTAAACCAGTAACACCAATTACGAACAGAAAATGTAAAATACTAGACTAGGATGAGTCTGAAAGGAACAAACATCCCATCCAACCAAAGAACTCTACATGTATCATCATCATTTTTTATTAATATGTTTCCTTCCTCAGCTATAGCCATTTGTATTAGGTTGGTGCAAAAGTAATTATGGTTTAAATGGTTAAAAACAATTGCAAAAACTGCAATTACATTTGCACCAACCTAATACCTTACAATGTGATTGGCCAGATGAATGAAGACTCTCTACAAGTTCATGATCCAGAAGCTCTAATTTTCCTTCTGGCCAGTTAGTTTCCACAGAAATGACTTCATGAGGAGTATTAAGTTCAATTTCCCAATACATTGGATTTTCAGTATCAAAATTATCATAGGTTTCATTAACCTCAGGTAAAGTTATTTTGCTTGTAATTTCAGTATTACACCATATTCCCATAGCATTTACTGTAAACTTGGTGTCATTACAATAGACGTCACTTAGCATAATAGAAGAATTTTCTAACCCTTTCTAACAAAAATGTCTCTTTCCCATATATCATATATTGTTATTTGGTGAGGTAGTTATGATAGTCCGGGATTGGGTGAATTCAGAACTCCATATAGATTGGAGACATAACCATTCACCTTTCCAATGTTCACAATCAGATAATGCAATGAGTTCCCATTTGCTATTATTTTTAAACATGACCCATCTACTTCCCATGGGAAGTATTCTAGTGTTATTAAGGATGGTCCCCATATCAGCCAGTTGAACTACTGAAACTTGTAGCTTAGAATTTAACCGAGGTGCCTGGGCTTTTATGATATAACATCGTAGATCACATTATCTACTTAAAATTTTCCAAAATCCAGCAGGACCATAAGAGTCTCATAAGTGTCCAGCCAGAGCTTCTGCACCCATTACAGTTGGCCATTGTTTCATAGCTATTTCAGATTCCATTTGCATTAGCACAGATAATAGGCCCTGTTGAGTCAGGATACAGGCATGTTCTCATTGTTGGGTTTGTGCATGAGCTTTTATAGTCCATCGAGTCCATTCTATCCATTGAGCTAAGGCCGCATTGTCTTTCCATGCTACTTCCCATCCTTTTCCTTCTTGAAATAACATTCCTTCTATTTGACCTATTTTAAATACCGTATTTCCCTGAAAATAAGACCTAGCCAGACAATCAGCTCTAATGTGTCTTTTGGAGCAAAAATTAATATAAGACCCGATCTTATGTAAGACAGGGTCTTATAGAAAAATAAGACCAGTTATATTGTATTGTATTGTATTGTATTGTATTGTATTGTATTGTATTGTATTGTATTGTATTGTATTATATTATATTATATTGTATTATATTCCCAGTCTTATAGTAAAAATAAGACCGGGTCTTATATTAATTTTTGCTCCAAAAGACGCATTAGAGCTGATTGTCTGGCTAGGTCTTATTTTCGGGGAAACGTGGTAGTCTTTTTCTAATGAAGGATGTTCTTCACTAACTGCAAATTCAGCTTGTGTCAGAATACCAAGGCCAACCCCTAATCCTCCAAGTGTTTCCCTCTTATTTCTTATAGAGGGCCAATGTTGTTGGATCCACCAGGATGTTGTTGCCATTGGGTGGCTGTGGCCTTGGAGCAATTAGAATTCACTCAATGGACCATGAAATGTTGAGTTTCCCATGCTATGAGTTAAATGAGTAGAGGTAACCCCCAAATCAGCTAGAGTTTGAGTATTCCATAGGGCTTTCCACAAGTATCAGGACACAAGGAGGGTGACGTAATTATAGACATATCTACCCACCAAGTAATCCTAATACTTTCTGAAATGGGGGGCAACTGATTTTTTTCCTGTTTTACAGGCATCCAGACACATGCCTGATGAGTCTGAGGACAAGATATACTATGACAAATTGGGCAGGCTGCTGCAAACCTTTTTCTAGCATGTCCATTTTTCCTATTTTTAAAATTATCTATTTTTATAGCTATACAATGCTCATCTGAATTAGATCCGTACATAATAATTCAGGGGAGTTATCAGGGAGATGTTTTGAGAGATATTTGCACAAGATGTGTCCTTTATAATGGGTATATCCAGAGAAAAATGTACCGAAGGTTATATTAATAGTAGGAGAAGATGAATGCCTGGCTAACAAGATGTTAACTTCATTATCATAACAGAAAATCAAAATATCATTGTCTAGTAGATGGGAAAGACTAGCAGTTACTCAAATTAAAATTTTCAAATCCGATAAAGGAGGGGTCTGGGGAGACATATTGTTTCCATTAGGAAATCATAAAAAGGATAATAACAATATAAGAATCATTTTATATAAAGTCCTGACTGTAGCAAAAAAAAAAAAAAGAATCATTTTATATATCTTCAGCAATCATTAACAATTAAGTGATATAAGAGTAAGGTTTGAGAGAACTTCAAAGAACAAATTTAACTAATATTGTTAGCAGACAAAAAAAAAAAAAAAAGATTAAATAAATGTCCCTGAGTTCAGCATCAATTTGTGGGCATACAGGCCTTGTCGATGTCTTGGGATAGCTGTCTGCCTTCGATGTTGGTGGCTTCTCATCCTTGAGTCTTTTATGTCCACTGTAGATGGAAGCACGTGTCAGAGACAGAAGTAGATGTCCATTCGCAGTTAGGTGCCTTTTTAAAATGAGAAATGCAAATTCATGGGTTAAATCCTATAAGTGTGGCTGCTCATGGATTAGTCAGTAATACCTGATAAGGTGCCTTCAAATGAGGTTGAAGAGTCTTTTATTTGTTGTCTTTTCCAATAGACCAAATCTACTGGTTGTAAGCCATGATCTTGAAATCTTCATCTCCTGGGAGCGCACTGTGAAATGAATCAGTTACTAATTTGTTAATCTCTTTAAGCTGGTGAATACACCCTTGACAATAATGTAGAATGTCTCCCTTTAGTAAGGTTGGTTCATATGCCCCTTCATTCGAAGCATAGGGTGACTGTGACTATTTCATAAAGAGAAAGGCTATGTTTACCAAAAGGAGTAGACTTCAGGTTGAAGAGCACTATAGGAAGAGCTTTTGTCCAGGGGAGACTAAAAGCTTCTGAAATTTTAGCTAGTTGAATTTTGATTGTACCATTGGTACGTTCCACCAATCCAGAGGACTAGAGGTGGTAAGCACAATGAAAATGCTGTAGAATAGGCCAAATGTTACAGATGAACTGCACTATTTAGCAGTGAAATGAGTCCCTTGGTCAGTATGTAACTCAGAGGGAGTTTCTCAATTGGGAATTATTTCCTCCAATAACAATTTATCTACTGTTAAAGCTGTTGCTCTCCTGCAAGGGAATGCCTCAACCCAGTAAGAAAACGTACAAATCATAAGGGGCATATATTTGTATACCTGAGATGGTGACATTTGGATAAAATCCAATTGCCATACTTCAAATGGACCTAAACGAAGTAGAAAATGTCCTTGGTACCTGCGGGGTGGTTTTCCTGGGTTATAGTTTAGACAGCTATATACTTTATGAGCCATAGTAGGAGGTGGGCAGTAACACTGTTTACTCTATGAAATCATCTTTTCAGGACCCCAATGCGTTAGCTCATGTACATGCTGAAGCACAGGCGGTTGAGCTCTTACAGGCGAGATCAGTTTCTGATTGGGGCCAAGACATATCTGTTCGCCTGGATTGAAATTCTACCCCTTTTGTTGCCAGGTCCTTTTTTCTCCTTTCTGTATTTGTCTGTTGGAACTGTAAAAGAGAGTCTCTTATTGATTTAATAAGGGAGCAAGGAGCATGCTCAGGTCTGAATAATTTGGCTGTTCAGTGCTGCCTGTTCAGCTGTGGCATTAGCTAAATGAATTCCTTTTGCTTCCATGGTGGCAGCTTTAGCATGTCCTGGAATTTTGATCATTGCCAATTGTTTTGGTTGCTGTATGGCATCTAATAGTTCTGCAACCGGTTTTCCACTCTTTATGGGCTGCCCTGAAGAAGTTAAGACGCCTTGCTGCTTCCATAACATTCCAAAGTCGTGAGCTACACCAAACGCAAAGCGACTATCAACATAAATATTGGCTACTTGATCTTTGGGAAACCCACCTTAGAGTAATTAATTCATCTTGCTGAACAGATCTTATTTCAGGAAAATAAGAACTTTCAATTATGTCCACCATGGAAGTTATGGCATATCCAGCTCGGTAACGTCCCTGCTCATCTTTCAGATAAGAGCCACCTGTAAACCAAATTAAGTCAGCATTATCAATAAAAGTTTCCTGTAAAACATTCCTAGGAACAAGAAGGTGGCCAGTAAGCCAACACAATGGTGGGTATCTTCATCCTGTAAAGAGGGTCATAAAGTTGCAGGGTTAACATAGTTACATGGAGTTGAAGTAATATTAGGTGCAGAAAACAGGAGTACTTCATAAGAAGCCAGTCAACTGACAGAGCAGAGTGTGATGAGAGTTCAGCAAAGATGCAACAGAATGAGGAACGTAAATATTTTAAAGAGAGCCCATAGCTATCTCTTCTGTTTGTTTGCATAACATGGCTGTAGCAGAGATGGCCTTCATACAAGTTTGAACCCTCTTGCTACTCAGTCTAATTGCTGGCTATAACATCCTATAGGTCTATGACGATCTCCATATTTCTGAGTCAGAACTACTAAAGCATTTCTTTTATTTTCATGTATGAAAAGGCAGAAAGGAAGTTTATAATTAGGGCGTCCCAAAGTGGGAGCTCTGGACCATTCTTCCTGTAGAGCTACAGGTTGTTTTCTTTCTGGGCTCCACTGAATTGGGTCAGGTTGATCTGAGTTTCATAAGACATAGAGACTGAGCCATTAATGAAAAATTTGGAACCCAATTGCCACAAAATCCAGTCAGACCCAGGAATCCTCTAAGCTGTTTTTGGAAGAGGAAAGGATACGAGTTCTCTGAGTCTTTCCTGGTTAATCAGTTGCCCATCTTTAGATATGAGATGGCCAAGGTATTTTATGTGGGACAAACAAAATTGAAGCTTGTTCGTTGAGACCTTGTCCTTTTATAGCTAGTTGTTGTAATAGGTAAATTGCGTCATTTGGGAGTCTAATAATGCCCTAGAACATAAAAGTAAATCATCCAAATATTGGATTCTCTGGGGATATCAACATCACTTAAATCAGCTTTCAGTATCTAAGTGAGACACCTGTAGGTGGGCCTCTGTATATCAACTGGGCATTACAGTCCAGGTAAATTGGTGATCTGCCCAGGTGAAAGCAAAGAGATATTGACTGTCTTTTTCTACAGAAATGCTGGAAAAGGCACTAAATAAATCTATTACTGAAAAATATTGGCAGTCCTCAGGAATCGCTGATAATAGGATATATGGATTTGGAACCACACAATGTCTGGGAATAACTTTCATTTATAGCTTTGAGATCTTGTACGAATCTTCATTCTTTCCCGCTTGGGTTCTTTACTGGAAGGATAGGAGAATTTACAGGGGCTTGTCCATGGAATTATAAGCTCCCTTTTAAAGTAATCTTACATAATGGGCTTAATTCCAGCTAGTGCATCAGGTCTTGAAGGATATTGGTAGATATTAGGTACAGGCAAAGTATTGTCAATCATTATTTTAATAGGAGTGGCTGACTTAATCTTGCCAATTCTGTACCAGAAAGGGCCCAAAGTTGCATTGGGATGTCCTGCAACAAATGTTCAGTCTCAAGATTAGTTTCCTCTTAAAATCATTATTTTAAGGTTCCTTTAAAATCATTATTTCCCCAATTGGTTCAGTATCTGATTCATTTAGTTCTAAATACATTTCACCCTTTTGGGAAAAGGATATGTGGGCATCACAAGTTTCAAGAAAATCTCTACCTATCAGGTGAATTGGGGCAGATTTGACTGGTAAAAATATATGTTCCCCATAACATTCCCTAGTTGGAAGGGAACAGGTTCTGATTTAAACACAGACATTGGTTGATTAGATGTCTCTAATATTTGTACAGAAGCTGTACTCCGAGAGAGAGGGCAACTTAGTGGGGTAGGGTTACGAACAGATAAATTAGTGGTAGTATCTATAAGAGCCTTAGTAATTTCCCCTTTTATGGTAATTTCAGTTTCTCATAAAGTATTAGTAAGGAGAGGGAAAATGCCCTGTCATGCTCTTTGGAACAGCCCTATGCTTGCTTCTGTTTCTTTTCTTTTTCTAAATCCCATTTCAGTTTTCTACGATCCTTCTTAAGGTGACCCGGCTTTCTGCAATAAAAACAGACTCCTTTCTTCCCTTATCTAAAGAGAACTTTGGGGAGGTCTGACCTGATTGCTTCATTGCTGGAACTATAAGTTTATGATTTTGGCAGCTTTATCTTTTTCTCTCTTTTAATAGTTTTAGATAGTTGATCAGCCAAAATTGTCATGTTGTTTAACCAGAGTTACAAGCTCTTCATCTAGTCCGCCCAAAACTGCCGAATTTAGTAAGGGATCATTTTGTTTTGTGTTGTTTTCTAGAGAATTGACGTTGTTAGTATTCTATTTATTTTTTTCAATTACAGTTGTCATTCGATATTATTTTATAATATTAGTTCTATGACATAGTAGACATTTATACAATTTACAAAGTGATCCCCCTGATAAGTCTAGTTAGTACCCACCTGGTATTGTACATAGTTATTACATTATTGACTATATTCCCTATGCTATACCTTACATCCCTGTGATTATTTTGTAACTATTAATTTATACTTCTTAATCCCTTCACTTTATTTGCCCAGCTTCCCAACTTCTGTCCCATCTGGCAACCATCAGTTTGTTCTCTGTATCTATGAGTCTGTTTCTGTTTTGTTTATTTTGTTCTCTCGATTCCACATATAAGTAAAATCATATGGTATTTGTTTCTCTGTCTGACTTAGTTCACTTAGTGTAATACCCTCTACGTCCATCCATGTTGTTACAAATGGTAAGATTTCATTCCTTTTTTATGGCCAAGTAATATTCCATTATATATATGTACCACATCTTCTTTATCCACTCATCTATTCATAGGTACTTAGGTTGCTTCCATATCTTGGCAATTGGAAAATAATGCTGCAGTGAACATAGGGATGCATAGATCTTTTCAAATTAGTGTTTGGATTTCTTCACATAAATACCCAGAAGTGAAATTTCTGGGTCATAAGGTAGTTCTATTTTTAATTTTTTGAGGAACTTCAATACTGTTTTCCTTAGTGGCTGCACAAATTTGCAATCCCACCATCAGTGCACGAGGATTCCCTTTTCTCCACATCCTCACCAGCACTTGTTGTTTGTTGATTTATTGATGATAGCCATTCTGACTGGTATGAGGTGATAGCTCATTGTGGTTTTAATTTGCATTTCTCTGATGATTAGTGACATTGAGCATTTTTTCATATGTCTATTAGTCATCTGTATTGTCCTCTTTGGAGAAATGTCTATTCATGTCCTCTGCCCATTTTTAATTGGATTGTTTATTTGTTTTGTGTTGAGTTTTATGAGTTCTTTATCAATTTTGGATATTAACCCATTGGATGTATCATTGCAAATATCTTCTCCTATACAGTAGGATGTCTTTTCATTTTTTTGGTGGTTTCCTTTGCTGTGCACAAACTTTTTAGTTTGATGTAGTCCCATTTGTTTATTTTTTCTCTTGTTTCCTTTGCCTGAAGAGATAGATCAGAAAAAAATATTATTAAGAGCAATATCAGAGAGTTTACTGCCTATGTTTTCTTCTAGGAATTTTATGGTTTCAGGCCTTACATTTAAATCTTTGATCCATTTTGAGTTTATTCTTGTATGAGAAGGTGTCGAGTTTCATATTTTTGCATGTATCTCTCAAGTTTTTCCAACACTAGTTATTAAATAGACTGTCTTTACTCCATTGTATATTCTTGCCTCCTTTGTCATAGATTAAATGACTATATAGGCATGGGTTTATTTCTGAGTTCTCTATTCTGTTCCATTGATCTATTTGTCTGTTTTTATACCAGTAACATTGTGTTTTGATCACTGTAGCCTTGTAGTATAGTTTGATATCAGGTAGTATGATACCTCCAACTTTGTTCTTTCTCAAGATTATTGTGGCTATTCAGGGTCTTTGTGATTTCATGTAAATTTTAGGATTATTTTAATTCTATAAAAATGCCATTGGTATTTTGATAGGGATTGCATTGAATCTATAGATTGCTTTAGGTAATATGCACATTTTAATGACGTTAATTCTTCCTATCCATTTATTTGAATCTTCTTCAATGTTTTATAATTTTCTGAGAAAAGGTCTTTTACCTCCTTGGTTAAATTTAGTCCTGTGTTATTTATTTATTTGATGCAATTGTAAATGGGATTGTTTTCTTAATTTCTCTTTCTGACAGTTCATTATTACAACCAGTTTCTGAATGCTAATTTTGTATCCTGTTACTTTACTGAATTCATTTATCAGATTTAGAGGGTTTTTGTTTTTTTTGTGTGTGGATTGTTTGGGGTTCTCTCTATATAGTATTATGTCATCTGTAAATAATGACAGTTTTACTTCTTCCTTTCCAATTTGGATGCCTTTTATTTCTTTTTCTTGTCTGATTGCTGTGGCTAGGACTTCCAATACTATGTTGAGTAAAAGTGGTGAAAGTGGACATCCTTGTCTTGTTCCTGATCTTAAGGAAAATACTTTTAGCTTTTCCCTATTGAGTATGATGTTAACTGGGGTTTGTAATATATAGTTTTTATTATACTGAGGTATGTTCCCTCTATTTCCACTTGGCTGAAAGTTTTTATCATAAATGGATGCTAGATTTTGTCAAACACTTTTTCTGTGTCTATTCATATGATCATATGATTTTTATCCTTCATTTTGTTTATGTGATGTATTATGTTAATTGATTTGTGGATTTTGACCCAAACTTGCACCCAGGAATAAATCCCACTGATTATGGTGTATGATCTTTTTAATATATTGCTGAATTTAGTTTGCTGATATTTTGTTGAGGATGTTTGCATCAATGTTCATCAGGGATATTGGCGTGTGTGTGTGTGTGTGTGTGTGTGTGTGTGTGTGTGTGTTTACGAGTATTTTTAATGTCTTTATCTGGTTTTGGAATCAGGGGAATGGATACCTCTTAAAATGAGCTTGGGAGCCTTCCCTCCTCTTGAAGGTTTTGGAATAGTTTGAGAAGGATAGGTGTTAATTTTTCTTCGAATGTTTGGTAAATTTTATTAGTAGTAACTATTTCATTAGTAGTAACTGATCTGTTCAGATTTTCTGTTTATTCTTAATTCATTCTTGGAAGATTGTACATTTCTAGGAATTTATCAACTCCTTTTAGATTGTCCAATTTGTTGGCATATAATTGTTTGTAGTATTTTCTTATAATCCTTTGTATTTCTGTGATGTGAGTTGTCACTTCTCCTCTTTCATTTATGATTGTATTTATTTGGGTTTTCTCTCTTTATTTTTCTTGATGAGTCTGGTTAAAGGTTTATCAATTTTGTTTATCTTTCCAAAGAACCAGCTTTTGGTTTCATTGATCTTTTGCACTTTTTTTTTTAGACTCTATTTTGCTATTTCCTTCCTTCTACTCACTTTGGGCTTTATTGTTCTTCCTCTAGTTCCTTTAGGTGTAAGTTTAGTTTATTTACTTCAGGTTTTTCTTGTTTGTCAAGGAAGGTCTGTATTGCTATGAATTTCCCACTTAGGACTTCTTTTTTGGGTTATTATTTTTTTTTTCATTCATTTATCTCAAGGTACCTTTGATTTCTTCCTTGATCTCATTGTTAGCTTATTCATTGTTTAGTAGCATGTTATTTAGCCTCCATGTGTTTGTGCGTTTTTCAGGTGTTTTTTCTTTTCTTTTTTTAAATTGATTTCTAGTTCCATACTACTATAAATTTCACCTGTGAAGCCATCCAGGGCTTTTGTTTGTTGGGAATTTTTTGATTACTGATTTTTATCTGGGTGCTCCAGGAGTGTCCCTTGTGTGAGTTGCATGTGCCCTTCTCTTGTATTTGAGACTTGATTGCTGTTGACACATCAGTAGGTGGGATTTACCCTCAGGCTGGTGGCCCGTGAGGATTGGCCACAGCCACAGCACACAAGCTGCTGTGTGGGGACTGACCCCATGGAGCAGGATTCGCCCTAGCAGGCGTTGGTGCCTGCTCTTTGGGTATACTGCTTGTTGTGATAATAGGGTGGTGGTCTGTTGTGGTCTGAAGTGGGCCACCGGGTATGTTGGTTCTGGGGCCTCTTGGGAGGGGCTCTGGTGCAGGTCAAGGTCAGCTGCTGCCTGTGACCAGTCCCAGGCTACCTGGTAGGAGCTACAAAGCAATTTGCTGTTGGTCACTGCCTGTGCTGGACCTGGAGGTGTGTGGGAGAGTCCATGCTGTGAACTGATGCTGGCTTCCACCAGTACTGGGCCTAGGGCAACTCAGCCAAAGGCACAGGGCACCCCAAAGCCTGCTGTTACCTGCTGGTTGCCTGTAAGTCTCAGTCCCTGGAAGAGCTTTGGGTGGTATGGGAGTTGGGTGAGGTGGGCTCTCACGGAGTCACCAGGGTGGGGAAAGTAGTGTTCACCAGATTAATGCTGATTCAAAGTTGATGCCAGTGCTGAGCCTGGGGCCACTCACCAAAAGGCACAGGGCACCTTGAGGCCAGCTGCTGCACACTTGGGGCCTTTGGACCTTTGAGAGTTTTGAAAGAAAGACTGCAGTACAGGCCAAGGCCAACTGCCTGCTGCTAAAAGAGTCTCTTGGGGTGCATGAGTTGGGTGGGATGGGGTCTCAGGGAATCATCAGGGCGGAGTGAGTGGAGTTCATCAGGCTAATGCAAATTCAAATTTGGTTGTGTGTGGGGAGGGCTCAACTTAGGAAAGATGGAGCCTGCCTGCTGGGTGTGTGGGAGGAAAACTCAACATGGGGACAATGGTGGCTGTCCCTCCAGCTCTCACCGTGAAGCCATACAATTCCGTTTTTCCCTGTAGGTCTCTGGTGCCTCCTGAGCTGCTGTCCCTCCACCAGAGCCTGGGATGAGTGCCTGTGAGTGAATGAGTCTGTGCACAGGTCCTGTAAAAGGATGCCTGAATTTCCAGCAGCCTTCTGTCTCACATGGACAGACAAAATCACCACTGATTTTCACCATCAGATATTATGAGGTCTTTTTTTTTTTTCTGGCACTTGTGCTCCAGGCTGGGAAGCCTGGTGTGGGGCTGGGACCCCTTGCTCCTTAGGTGGGACCTATGCAGCTGAGATATCCCTCACAATTCTCAACTGCCACACTTGGGTGTGGGGCCAGCCCATTTCAAGTCTCTGCCCCTCCTACCAATCTGTCTCCATGTAGCTTCTTCTTTATATTCCTAGTTATAGGACCTCTATTCAGCTAGTTTTCAGATGGTTCTTCAGGTTGATTGTTCTATAATTTAGTTGTAATTTTGATTGGTCATAGGAGGAGGTAAGCACAATGTTTACCTACTCTGCCATCTTGACTGGAACTCCCTTTAAGCAGTCATTTTGCTATCCTTAAAAGTGTCTGGAGACAGATGTGAGTATTGTTTGAAAGTTTTTTTTTTTTAGTATTCAAAGAAATCAAGGACTGGTTCATCAGTTTTTCTTTTATATTGCTGGATCTTGGTCCAGTCCATTTTCTGGGGAAAAATCTCAGGTATGGCTTGGTAAAGCTGGCAGCAAATTCCCTGCATTTTTCCCAGTCTGTATTCTCTCTGTTTTAAAAATGCCTCCATAGGGGTTTCCTAGCAAACCTTATTTAGTCATTCTCTTGCTTCGTTATCAGAATGCAGTAGATATATTAATTAGAATTGGTCATACTAGCTAGGATCATATGTTATAATAGTTAAATCAAATTCCTTTGCAAACCTTTCAAGGCCCTGGAGAGGGTTAGGGAGATCTTTAGATTCTTAATTCTGTTCTAGTCCAAAGAATGTGTGCAATTGCTGGTTCCTCTCTGTCCAAGACCAACTTTTTCCTAAAGGGAGCTGCCAGAATTTTTGTTTTTTTCTGGTCTATCTTAGTCTGGATTTCTATTCTAAGTTTCCCCTAGGTCAGTAGGGAGTGGTGGTGGAGTTGATATAGAGGAGACAGAAGGGGTGGAAGAAGGGACAGGGAGGGTAAGTCTGGACTAGGAATCTCAGAAAGCAAAGAATATAGTGGAGCAGCTGGAGAATGGGGAGGAATAGGGTGTTGACATTTATCAGCGTCAGAAGACTTCTTTAGTTCAGAGACTGTCTCTAAAATTTTCTTATTAACTTCCTGTAGAGAAGAGAGTTTATCTGGGCTACTCCTAGAAGCTTCTAGCTTGTAATCAAGGTAAGTTTCCCATTCATTCAGTTTAATTTTAGAGTCACCTTTTTCTAATTAGCATGCAGGAAAATCAGTTTGGAGGTGTCAAAAGTTCCCCATTTTGGCCATCTCAAGCTGATATCATTTTTAATTAAGTCTTCTCATTTCTGTAGGTACCTGCAAGTTGAGGTTCCATATGAATTATATATATACTGCAGAATATTAATAGGACTGGGGTTCTTAGGCGTTATTGACCCCAGAGGCATGATTTTTGATGTTAATTTGAGTTTTCTTTGGAGATCTGCAGAGTCTGAACAAATTTCTAGGGATGATGTATGGTGGGTTGCAGTGTGCTGCTTATGGGTTGAGCTCCAAGGGGCTGTCACCTTCCAAGTTACTTCAACCCTCTTACATATCTCAGTTTCTCTCCCCAGCTGTCTAATACAACCTGCAAGGACTTGGAGCACTAGGTAACCAGCTTTTACATGCGCGTCCCCAGACGAGTCAATTATTTAATTACAGTTGTGTTGGAATTCCCTGTGGGGCCCTGCTCATCTTGAGGAGTACCCAAATACACCTCCACATAGATTTTCAGTCACTTAAGAATCCCCGAAATTTGAGCTGGAAGGAGTCAATAACCCTTACCTTTGGAGCTGAACAAGTTCAGACTCTCATTTATCTAGCAAAAAGTTTTGTTCAGACTTGCAGTAAGTAGTTCCAATTGAAAAGCCGAAAAGCTGCCCATTTCAAACACTATCCTTTATTGCTACTTCGAGGATTTTCTGAGTAAAGCTCAAATAAAGTCAGACCCGCTACTACAATAAAAAAGAAGATCCTGGGTTCCAAGAGATAACTCACCCAAGTTCACTTGATGAGAAGTGGGTAGCTGGAGGGCTTCAATGAGCCCCTGCTGGTAGCTAGCACTGGGTGTGGGTTCGTGGGGTGGTCCTGAGTGAGGTTCTTTGGAATTCTGCTGACTGTGCCAAGTAAATGTCAGCGAAAGAATGTCTAGCTTAAGAAAAAGTCTTAGAAGAGTTATTTGAACCAAACTGACAACAATTGTTGGGAAGCAAAATCTCAATGGACTGAGATATTGCTCTGGAGAATGGCAGTTTTTGCAGCTTATTTTATACATTAGAATCAAAGGGGGGAGATATGGGGTTCACATGAAATCCATTGGTGGTAAGGAGGCGGGAGAAAGCACAAAAAGGAAATCTCTGAGATTAGATAAAAAGCAAAACATGTAGAGACACATACTCCTTTTACATTGGTGGGTACAGGATAGTTAACATTTATAATGGATAGAGATGGTATGTGGGCAAAAAAGACAACAATGTCATCTCCTGCTGGCGGTTGTGCCTTTGCGGGGTCTGGAAAAGAAGATTATTCTGACCTTTCAAAAGTATGTTACCTTAGATGCACAAAGACGATAGACAATTTCAAAGTTAAAGACTAACCTTTGGTGAGGAAGCTACAGGCCTAATATGTGACTACCCACTATGACATGCATTTAGTTAGGAATTTTTATATTCAGACCACCCTGTGTGGTTACGTTGGTCTCTGTGTGTATAAGGCCTGAGCTTGTCAGTTTTAGGATATGGCCCCTTTTACATCCACAATGGTCTCTAACTCACGGTGGTGGTGTTTTGAGGATTAAACGAACTGCTTGTAAAGTGATTAAGACAGCGCTTGGCACAAAGGAAGCATTCAATAGTTATAATTACAGTTATTGTGAGTACGAATTAGGCTCGCTTGGTGTCAGAGAGGGGCATGCTGAGCTTGGCAACCTCCTATTTATGACACCAGTACACACATTTGGGTGAGTTCTTTTTCTACCGGTAGCAGAGCCTGAACAGAGAAGTGGGCCGTTTGTGTTCACACAAGGATTCATGTTGCAGGTTTGGTTTGGCAGGACTGGGGGTTGCGGAAGGTGAGTATGTTAGTGGGCATTGGGAAGCGAGGATGTCTGTCAGCAGTTGGAAGTAGAGCTGGTGAAGCTGTTGACCTGGAGACAGGAAGGAAAGTGAGAGGCTGGAAAAGAGGGGGGGTGCTACTGGGGTGTGGGGTCTGATCATGAATTTTCAGAGTGGAGCAGCTCTGGATGAAGCCACACCTCGGTGTGATGGCCTGGGGTGGTGAAACTGCTTCCTGCTTTCCCCTCAGAGCCCCTGACTTCTGTCTCCTTGCTCTTTCAGACAGGCAGTTAGAAAACCAGAAATTTTGAACCTATTGTGCAATGTTTCTAGAGGGTTGAGGAGCACAGGGCCACAGGTGAGGATATAGACAAGGGACACATTTTAAGGGCAGTTCTAGACAGAGAGAGGATGGACTGGCCCAAATGCAGCAACCTTCTCAGAAAATAAGGACTACTGGGACAGAATAGAGGCCTTGTGGGGTACCTGGAGCAGAATATATAAACTGCTTTTCTGCTGCTGTGTCTTTAGCCCAACTTACATCCCAGCTTCTGGACCTATGTATGAGTTGGTACATTTACATGGGAGATGACAATAAGTAATCGAGCTGTAGGAGGTGGGGGTACAGGTCTCCCATGACCATCCAAACCACCCTCAGCTGACATTTCCTCTGCTCTAAGGACCTCCAAATGTCCAGTGAGTCAGCTGGAGGCAGTACTGACTCCCTCCCACCTTCACAGGACCAATATAGAGTGGATATGGGGGATGCTACAATTATAGGGAACTGGGAGGCTAGTATGTGTGTTAAGAGCCCAGACTCTTCAATTAGATTTCCTTGTCCTCATCCCTACTCTACCTATTAGTAGCTGGGTAACTCTAGACCAGTCTAATAAGCTTTTCTGTGCCTTAGTTTCCTCATCCATAAAATGGAGATAATAATACCTTATGCCATTATAAGGGTTGAGCACGATAAAATACATACAAAGTGCTTAGGACTGTACCTGGTATGCGGTAAGTGATATATAATTATGACTACAGGCTATTCAGTGGAATGCTGAAATTTCTCTGGAATGATGACAGGGTTGGAAGGGGAAACTGTAAAACAGGTGTCAAAGTCCTAAGTGAATTAAGTAATCAGGAAATTAGCAGTGAGCTTGCTAACATGAGTCTCAAAGGAAAGGGACTTTTCTCTCCCCACCCCAAAGGGTGAAAGAAAAGTGGCCTAGACCTGGCCCTACCTAAAGAGGAAGTTCCCCTGCCTTGGACAGAGAAACTTGAGTCCTTAGGGTTTCAGTTCTGGCAAGGAGATGACATTCTGTGAGGAGAGTGAGGTGCAAGGGAATAGTTTGGGACACCCCAGCGAGGGAGGATCCTTTTCTGCAGAGAGGTAGGGGTGAGAGGAGGGAGAGAGGGTCTTATAAAGGCCTTTATTTTATTTTATTTTTTTTCGTGTGTGTGTGTGTGTGTGTGTGTGTGTGTGTGTGTGTGTATTAGTCAGAACTCTCAGTTGTCAGGAGAAATGCCAGCTCAAACTGACTCAAACCAAAAAGGGAATTAGTAACTCATATTACCAGGAACTCTAGGGGCTAAAAGACGTCAGTAACAGGGGCACCATCTGGATTGTTTCATGCTCAGCAGGCTCTCCACCTTACCTGAGAGGAGCTCAGGCAGCTCCGGGCTGAGGTCCCTATCCGTTTAGCATCCCTGAAGGAAGAACGTTTCTTTCCCTTGTAGTAAAAGTCCTAAACACTGACCTTCACTGATGAGTTGGGGGCAGGGGTGGGGGTGGAGAGAAGGAGGGCATTAGTCTTGCTTGAACCATTTCTACTAGGAGTGAGGAAAATCCAGACGGTTACCAGAGAAAGGGGAAATGGATGCTGGACAGGCCACATGATATTTAAATGATATTTCTACATCCTGAAGAAGATCAGTAACAGGTAGCATGGGTGATAAGCTTGCTTCAGGTTTCTGGGTCAGCTCAGACTGAGGCTCCATGGGGGACTGGAAAAGTAGGTTTGCTGTCTTTGTCCAGGTCCAAATTGGAAGAAAATGTGGCTCTAGGGCTTCTGAAGCTAGCTTTTCTCAGATCATAGGTTTCTCTACCTATGAGGTCCTTGACCACCTCATTCAGCACAACTGGGGGTACTCGATTCCTGGACCACACCCAGACAAACATACAGAACCTTAATCTTTTGAGGTACATCCCTGGAATCGGCATTTTAAAGAAGCCCCCAGGTGATTAGGTGCGTTACGCTGTGATGGACTACCCTGGGATTGTCAGAGGGAGGCCAGTATTAGTTAAGCTTGAAGACTGTCTGGAAAGAGAGTTGAGAACCCAAAAGAGAACATGGTAAGTGATATAAAATTGGGAGCTCAACATGTTATGGTAAAGAAGATGGTGGAAGGAAAAGGAACAAGAGGTTCAAGAGGCCAACTGGTCACACCAAATAGGCATCGGCTCTGATACTCTGTTCACCAAGGGGAAGAAGTGCTAGCACAGTTTTCAACCCACGTATTTTGAACACCTCTTCTTTCCGCAGCGAAAAATAACATTCCTCATGTTAATTTACAAACTCTATAAGGATATTTCAATAGTTTGCAGATACTCCTTCTGGAGCATCAGTTCCTACTTGGGGATTTTCAAAGGCTTACTCAAACACACCAGGAGTGGACTCCTGATTAGGGTACTTCAAATATTAACTGTTTAGCTTTTAAAAGCTAACATGTATGTCACACTTTTAGTGCTAAGTATTTTAATGTACATTTCAAATAGTAGAGTAACCCCTATGAATAAGTACCCTGCACACCACTGGTCCTTACATTCCCTAATCTGGTGAAATCACCCTCTTTCTGCCCTCTCAAACCCTTTTGCTGTGCACCCTGCTGGAACCAGCTGGATCCAGCAAGCACCGCTCTATTCTTAACCTCTTCTCAGATGTTTCTTTTGCCTTAACTGAAACTTCTGCTCTTCTCATGTGCAGGTTCCATGTATGTCAGGGCCAGGTGGTTAGGCAAATGCTTCCCATTGCAGCTTCCAGACTCTTTCCCCTCCTTTAAAAGTCCCATGGATATCTCAGAGAGAGAGAGAGAGAGAGAGAGAGAGAGAGAGAGGAAGGAGGAGGAGGAGGGGGAGGAGGAGGAGGAGGAGAAGAAGAGAGAGGAAGCAAGGGGGGGAGAGAGAGAGAGAGGAAGGAAGGAAGGAGGGAGGGAAGGAACGAAGGAAGGAAAGTTGGAAGGAAGGAAAGAAGGAAGAAAAAGAAACTTGACCCTGACCTCACACCACACAACAAAATCACTCATAATTTACTATACAACTTCTAGAAGAAGATGTTAGGAGATAATTTTTGCATCCTTGGGGCAGGCAAATATTTCTTAGGCAGGACACAGAAATCACTAACTGTAAAAGAAGAAGCTAATAAATTTGACTTCATTAAAATAAAATCTTTTGCTTTTTGAAAACCGTAGTTAAAAAAAATGAAAAGGCAAGTCACAGGTGGGGAGAAAATATGCTCAATACATATACCTAACAAAGAACTCATATCCAGAACACATTAAGAACTCTTACAACTCATTTATAAGACAAACAACTGGTAAAAACATGGCAATAGATTTAAACACACATGTCTCAAAAGAATATGTATGAACGACCTATAAGCACATGAACAGATAGAGGGTCAACATCATTTGTCAACAGGGAAATTCAAATTAAAACCACAATGAGATACTACTTTGCACTCACTAGACTGGTAAAATTTAAAAGACTGATAACACCAAATATTGGTGATATTGTGGATTAACTAGAAATAACTCCCTTACAGTACTGGTATGAATGTAAAACTGTACAATCACTTTCAGTTTGGTAGGTTTAAAAACATTTTTTTTGTAAAGTTAAATATACATTTACTATATGACGTAGTAATTCTATTTCTGGGTATTTACCGAAAAGAAACTAAAACCCATATCCACACAAAGATTTGCATGTGAATGTTCATAGAAGCTTTATTCGTAATAGCCCAAACTAAACTCAGATGTTCCTCAACAGGTGAAATCTACTACAATTACTAATAAAAGTGATATATCCATATAATAGAATATTTCTCAGCAACAAAAAAGAATGAACTGCTTATATACATGACAATATGGATAAATATCAAAAACATGCTGAATGGAAGGAGCCAGACACAAAAGACTACATACTGTACAAATCCATTCACATGAAGTTCTACAACAGGTAAGACTAATATATAGTGACAGAAAACAAATCAGCGATTTCCCGATGCTGGGGGTCGAGATGCAGAGAGGCACAGGGACAATTTCTGGTGGTGACATAGATCTATACATTTTTCACAGTTCATGGAACAATGCACTAAAAAGTGGGTAGAATTTATTTATTATGGATGTAAACTATACTGCTAATAAAGTTGATTTAAACAATAAAATGTCGTCTCTGAATAATGCTTTCTAGGCACAGCCATTCTTAAGACATTAAAACACTCAAATTCACAAAGCAAAAAAGGTGGGATAAATTGGAACATTTTGGAAGTTCTATAATTCAGGCCATATAAGTTGTAAGCATGGCTAACCAAAAGAGACAGTGCATACAAAAGGAGATATTCCTTTTATAGCTATTGTAGCCTTAAGATAGTATATAAGATGTTAAACATAAACAATCTGAGTGAGCTACCATACTTATTCTAAATCCAGAGACACGGAGAATCAGTGAGGGAAAAATACAAGTAAGTAGAACCTGATGGACTCTTTATAAAGGACCATCTGAGAGAGTCTTGAGCTATCCACAATAAAGTGCTTCAAGCACTAAGAAAACACAAAAGAACAACAAGCAACCAAATGAAAAATAGATAAATAGGATTTCTTAAAAATGAAACATTTTTGTGCTTCAAAGGATACCATCAAGAAAGTGAAAAGACAATCCACAGAGTAGGAGAAATATTGGGAAACCATGTATTTGATAAGGGGTTTGTATCCAGAATACATAAAGCACTCTTACAACTTAACAGTCAAAGGATGACTCATTAAAAAAATGGGCAAAGAATTTGAATAGACATTTCTTCAAAGAAGATATAGAAATGGCCAATAAGCACACAAAAATATGTTCAACATTATTAATCATTACCATAATGAGATAATACTTTACACTCACTAAGATAGTTATAATAAAAAATAGACAATAACAAGTTTTGGTAAGGATGTGGAGAAACTGGAATGCTCATACATTACTGGCGTGAATGAAAACTAGTACAGGTGCTGTGAAAAACAGTTTAGCAATTCCTCAATAAGTTAATAAAGTTACTATATGATTTAGCAATTCCTCTCCTAGGTATACACCCACAAAAGTTAATAATATTTGTACACACAAAAACTTGCACATGAATGTTCATAGCAGCATTAAAAAATTTTAAATTGAGGTATAATTGACATATAACATTGTATTTGTTTTGGGAGTAACAACACAATGATCTGATATTTGTATACATAGCAAAATGACCACTAGCAGTATTATTCTTAATAGTTAAAATGTAGAAACAACCCAATGTCCATCAACTGATAAATGAAGAACAAAATGTAGTCTCTCCATACAGTGGAATATTATTGGGCCATGAAATGAAATTATGATTCATGCCATGATACAGATGAACCTTGAAAACATGCTAAGTGAAAGAAGCCAGACCAAAAAAAGGCCATATATTGCATGATTTCATTTATCTGAAAAGTCCAGAATAGGCAAATCCAAAGAGTTAGTAAATACATTACTGGTTTCCAGGGGCTGGGGGAAGGGGAGAATGGGGAATGACTATTAATGGGTATGGAGTTTCTTTTTGAGGTCTTGAAAATGTTCTGGAATTACGTAATTGTGCTGATTATACAACTTTGTGAATATACCAAAGACCACTGAAGTGTAAAACCAAAATGAGGTAAGGGTACCTATTCTGCCTTCACCAAATCACGTAACATAAATATATATGCTTCGTAAATTATATGAAAAATATCCCTTCCCACAGTCGCCAGGTGAGTTCAGTTCCTGTAATTGTACTTTGGAAACCTCATCTCTCCCAAAGTTATGAGTTAATGTGGGTAGAATATATTTGCCCAATGCCATTAACTACTGGTCTTGAACCAAGAGTGACCCTGACTCTTGTGGTGCCAAATCATTCAGTGGCACTCTTAACAACTATGCACAATTATTCTTACGAACAGACAACTTTTAAGGAAGGAGACTGAGCCCATAAAAGTTTTACGTGTTTGGATCCTTAAGACATAAAAGTTCAACTGAAATACATGGTTGTCCAGGATGTCTAACCCTAGAACTATTAATATTTAGGAATCGCTTGACTACAAAGAAGTAATTAAATGGTTCAACAAGTACATTCAAAACTCTTCGTAATGTTGGCATTGAGGGTGTGGTAGAGGTGTCACAGGGGATTTTTATGTTATGCTGACCTTTACCTTTTGTTTATTACTATGACTTGGCACATGTTTGTGACATGTTCTATCATGACCCTCATCCCGTGGAAACAGGGTTACTCCTTGAATTAGAATCTTTCTCGGCAAAAGGGAACTGAAGAGACAAAATTTAAAAACGTACCATTTTTAAGTAACTTTTACCAGATGTGAGGGCCTTTTTGTTTTGCTCATAAAGGATATTTTTACTCCAATAAAACACTTGGAGTTTCTTCATTTCTACTTCTATTGCTACTGCCCCGGTTCAGACCACTTCATCTCTTACCTGGACCATAGCCATACCCGCAGGATTCATCCCCCTTTCATTGCTCCCTGAACAAAAACACACATATTGACCATGGCCACATGCATGCTGTAGGCCTTGCCTAGCCCACAACCTTGCCTCATGTCACCTTTGCTCTCGTGCATTCTATCTCCAGGCACGTCATGTTTCCCTCAGCTCCTCTAGCGAAGCATGTTCTTACTTCGGGGGTTTTAGAGGCAGTGATTGATCACACTTCAGTTCCCTTTCATGAGTTTAGAATCAACTGGGCAGAAGATACAGGAGTCAGACCTACAAAGATCAAAAATAGCAGTTTTCTTCCTGAAAACGCTGGCTTGAAAAACAGGCTTAGATGTGCAGCTATAATCAGACCTTCTTGGGAGGCAAAATTTCCTTGTAGAAATACAAGGACTGGGGGATAGGGGTTTCATCTCTACTTACTTTAGGCCCCTTCCTGTTTTATATCTTGATGATGGAAGAAATTAGTAAATACTCTGTGTAATAATAAAATGGCATGCTTTATGGTACCAGTTACCATGTTAACACAATTCTGAAACAATTATAGAGACACTGAGCTTTTTCTCCCCTTCGGTTTAACACTTTTACAATTTATAGGAAATTTATTGTAGTTTTACTCACACTTAGCTATTTTCTCAGGAAACACATTTAGAAAATCATTGTTTATTCTGGAGAAATCGATAACTGAAACATATAATCTAGCCCTCTCCAATCTTCTCCACCCAAAACAAACAAACCAGTAGGCCAATTCCATTTAATCCTGAGTTAGGAGTAGGGTTTTGTGTAACAATAGTTGAACATTATTATCAAAAGTTTCATAGACTTCAAACAGATATATTTAACTTTTAACCAGTCTCACCTGAAAACAGCCGTAAGTAAGTTCTTAGTGGAAAATGTGTTTTGACCACCAAACACTTAAATTTGAAACAAAGGAATGAACTGCAAGGTGGCTGAATTAAAATGCAATTTGTCTTGTAAGCTGTCTTGATTTTGTCCTGCCCCCTCCAGAAAAAACAAAAATGAAAAAGTATGGTTCCAGGGTTGTTTCTTTTGGTAAAGCTTCTCAGACTGCTTGGAAAGCAAATACAATACTACTATTATGTTGTAATGGAATAACGTTGTAGTAAGTGCTTTCCCATATCACTTTCTTCCATATTGCTATCCTCACAATGACCACGCAAGTCTCTAGGGTAAGTAGAAATATTCCTTTGACAGGGAAAAAGACAGAGACACCTAAGTGAGGTGACTTGCCTGAACTTGCATGGTATACAGCAGGAAACCCTGGTTAAGACTCTGCCTAATGGTGATCCAGAGGTCAAAGGCCTTGGTCCTAGGCCCGTCTGTCACTATTCTTCATTCTGGACAGTCTCACGCTTGCATGTGTGTGTGAGGGTGACCAGTTGAATTAGTTAGAACTCTGTTGTTCTAAGAGACAGGAAGCAAACTGACTGAGAAAAGGGAATTGGCAATTCCAGGGATAGGTCTGGCTTCAGTCATGGCCTGAAGGAGGTCAAGTAATATCACCAGGACCTAGCTTTTCTTTTATCTTTTGGTTCCATATCTTTTGATTTGCACTATTTTCATTGTGGTGGCAGTTTGGTTGCTGCATTTCTAAACCTAACTTTCTATCATTTCAAATCTAGTGAAAAAGAGCAAAATGTTTTTGTCACAGTCCAGGTCTTATTGTGTTCTGTTGGCTCTGATTGAGCGGACTAGTCAATATGACCACATATTGGACCAGGCCGGGGTCCCACGCTCTACCACTTTGGCTAGGCTGGGAGAGCAAGAAGTAAGATCCTGGAGAAGAAACCTTCAGGGACCCCCTCAGCTTCTTTAATAGAATGGCAGCCTTTGGTTTACCGCCGTCTTTTAAATCTCACATAGCGTGGGAGCAACTTTATGTGGAAATCAGGGTACATGAAAAAAGAGGAATGGATGCTGGGTGGAAAAAATAATCCACCACCTTTATGTTTTAGTAGCCTGTGCATGCTTGAAATTTTCAATTGTTAAGAGAATCTTTGCCTCAGATTTAGGTTCCAAGAGCCATGCCAACCAGTCCAGCCAAGAGGGAATGAAGCTGGAAAAGGCTAAAGAGGCTGTGTCCAGCTTATAAGCACCAACTTCAATCTCAGCAAGCAAACTTTATCATCGCTTAATAAACCAGTAGCCCAAGGGACCCACTAATTCCCTGGTATGTGTCCGGGTAGCAGATTTCATGATCGAAAACCAAGATACTTCTTCCATGATTTTGAGAAGAAAGAAGGGCAGGGTTTCCAGTCTATAACCATTAACATAATCAGATTGCTTCATTATATTACCCAATGAGAATTGGTAAATTAGTATCAGCTAATTATTTCCCTTTGAGTAATAATTTCCAAAGGAATTTGAACCATGAAGACATATTATTCTGGGAAAGTAAAAAGGTTAATAAGAGTACAGTATCATTTAGGAGCCAAAAAGTATTAATGATGCTTTTCACACTACATGTTTTCATCGTACCCATATTGTCAAAAAGTTAATAACAGTGAGATTATTATACGTATATGAGAAGAGTTCAGTTTTATTAGTTAGGATAGGCTAAAGGAAAGGAAAATTCCCAGTAAGGGAGAGGTTTTGTTTATGCCAGAAGTTTATAATCCTTAATTTTTAAGTCACCCAACATTCCAGAATTGTTTCCATTTTACACTTAGGTTAATTGAAGCAGGAGGCATTGTTGTGAAATTCCTAAGCCACAAACAAAGAAGCTTGCAAGGACTATTCTTCTAAGGCCCAGACTTTAGAAGGTGATATCATGCTACTTATGCTTTAAAAATCTTCCTTCTCCCCTTTGTGTTTCAAGTTGATATCAACGCTTAAGGGTGGGTGTAAACTACTGCAGTGGATGTTAAAGTTTGTATGGTCAGGGTTCATACTTGCAAGCAACCAAAGCTCATATTGTATGATTTATTCCCATAGAATTTCTGGTAATGATGCAGAACTAGGCTTGGAAACTGAGCAGGAGCAAGGGAAGGAAGTAGCAGGATGGACCACAACCGAAAACAAGCCACACACCCAGTCTAGTGAGAACCCTTTTGCTATTGTCGCTAAGCATTTTGCTGCTACTGGAAACTGATCGCTACTTAGTGTTGTCAGATAAAAACAGGATGCTTAGTTAAATTTGAATTTGAATTTTTTTTTTTTTTAGTTTAAGTATGTCCCATGCAATATTTGGGCTATACTTATATTGAAAAAATACTAAAAAAGTATTTGTTTTTATCTGAAATTTGAATTTCACTGGGTCTCCTGTATTTTCATTTGCTAAATCTAGCAGCCCTACACTGGATGTACCAAAGCTATTGCCCTTGCTATGCCTAGAAACAAGCTACCACCTGCCACTCAAGTGGGTTTTCCAGGAGGTTCCTGGCTTTTTGCATCATGGGTTCTAAACACAGCCTGATTGAGACAGTTATGTGTGTGATCAGTGGAGTCTCTGTTACATGCCTCTGCTTTGGCTGCCAGGGAGGTTAGAAGGCTGCTGGTGTCTCTATTGTTAATGGACAGTGGCCTCTGTCTTCTACTGTCTTAACATTTCTCAGACATAGGGGTGGGGCAGTGGTGAGATTCAGGTATTAAGGGGGAGAAAAATGATAAATGCCTACTCTATTTTCTCTTTAACATGTGTTCCTTTTCTTTCTCATTGTCTAGTGGCCTGTGAGTTGGGGGCCCGGCATGATAATATAATTCTTTTTGCCAGTCACTGGTCCAAGAACCCAGATCTCAGCCAGTTAGTATATGGCATCTCCTTGGCCAGCAGGGGTTGTTTCAGGATTGGGCACATTACCCAATTTGGGCCCAGGGAATGAGAGAAAAGTTCGCTAGAAGATTCTAGGGGAACTTACCTTATTCCTGAGATCTACGTTAAAAAATGATCTCTTCTTCCTCCATTATTTTGTATAGTTGTGAGGCCTGGAAATTTTGCAGCCATCTTGCTTCCAGCCTGAGGTGAAGAACAGAGTAAAATGAGGGTGGAAAGCCATAATTGCAGAGAAGTAGAACTGGAACCACTGGATGAAGCCCCCGAATGCCTCTCCCACATCTGGACGCTCAGTTATGTGCACCAGTACATTTTTGTTTGGCTTAAGCAACTTCGACTTGGGTGTTCTTGTACTTATAGCCAAAAACAACCCAACTGAAAAAAGGATTCATGAATGTGTGAGCCACTTTTGTAAGCTTATCATTTGTTGAATTCTGAAAGTTCAGCATAATGTGTTTTGATGGAACTAGAAATTATTGCTATTATGAAATTGTGAGGCAAAGATTAGTATTTAAATTAATGCAGCACAAACAACTAGAGCTTTGCTCCATTAGGCCAGGGAAAGAAGCAGTTTATGATTATTGCCAGATTCTTTCTCTTTTTGCATAAATGCCTCGGGGATGAGCCAGCCTCTCAGCAAGTACCCTCCAAAGAGAAAAACATATTTAAATTCCTGGAAAGGCTTACAGTACAAACATAAATAGTATTTTAGAAAACTTTACCCTCCCTCCTCCCCCTTTCTTCCTGGGGTGGACAGCTGCTGCTTTGGCCTGCCTAGCAACCCTCCCCACTTCTTCGGGTAATAACACCCTGCTTTACCTTTGGGTCCCTCCCTCTCCTCCATTCCCTGTAATCTCGTTGGGACCAGCCATCCATCCAGGTGCCACACCTGCTGTCTCCCATTAGGCCCAAGGATAGGCATGTAACTTCAGGCTAAACAGCTCTCCAGGGAAGTGATGCAAGAGAGAAAGTCAATGGTGTCAGTCCTAAAGGGACCTGATTCCTGTCTTTTCTGAGGCTTGATTCTGCGATCCCCGCCCCTGCCCCTGGCTTTGGTTAAGGTAGCCAGAGTGAATTTCTCTTGCACGCTGCCAAGAACCTTAGCTGATACTCTCCACCCAAACAGTCCTCAAATGCAACCGAGCGTGTATTTAGGAGTTACATTTTTAATTTTCACCAGACATGTGGGACTATAAACCTGATATAAACCTGCTTATAACTTCTATCATGTGCCTAAATTATCATATAATAAATTGCAAAAATTCATTTGGAACTACAGTTTTGGAAATTAAAGTGTATTTTTAAGGTTTTTTTTTTAAAACCCACTTACATAGCACTTACGGTGTCCAAGACATTATTTGTTTAATTGACATTATAACCCAGTGATGTAAATGCGATCATTATCCCCATTTCATAGATTTTGAAACTGGATCACAAAGAGGTTAAGTAACATAAGTAACATACACAAGGTTACACAGCTAGTAAATGGCCAAGCTGTGATTCAAACCATGACAGTCTGACTCCAGTCCGTGCTCTTATCCACTGTGTAAAATCTGGCATCATCAGAATACTGAGACTTAAACTATAAAATCGACTTCTAATGAATAAGATTAGTTACATGCAAAAGCATCTTAATGATAGAATAACTTCCAGTCCAGAGGCAAGAAAAATAAACAGAGTTGGCTAAAGCCCCTGGGTTCCAGCTTTCAACTTTTGAGCCAAATGAAAACCGCTTAGGCTTTCCAAGCGGGGAAAAAAATTCTCATCTAATTAGTTAGCAAACACGAACTAAGTCCAAACACCTGCTACTGCTTTTCTTTCACTGTTGCCAGGTACTCCATGAGCAGCCTTGGATCAATAACTAATTACTTTGGAAGCTGAACACATATAATTAATTATATAATTTTAACAAATGAAGTTTATTTCCATTAAATTGCTCCATAAGACTGGGATATTTTAAAGGCTGCTATAGAAAAGGGGAGACGTGAGGACCAAAGCCTTTTTTACAGTTGACTCAGCTATGAATCATATCCTCCACCGTGAGAATTCTCTCATCTCCCCATTATCTGGTAAATGTCTATGGCGTTATTCACGCACTCATTCAAGTAAATGCATTGAGTACCTGCTAAGTGCCAAGCACTGTCCCGGGCCCTCGGGCTATGGCAGTGAACAAGACGGAAATTGACGGAAATCCTTTCCTTTGTGGTGGTGGCGTTCTAGTGGGGAGTTGTAATTGCAAAGATGCCTAATTGAAAAAGCCTGAATGTTTTTGGTTCCTGATTGTTCCATTACTGTAATGAATGAAAGAATGAGTTCATCTGAGGGCTGTGTTGAGTCCGTGCATCTGTGCCACGTCCGCTGGCTTGGTCCTTTCAGAGGTGCCCAAGGGAAGGATACTGGCTAAAGTCTGCCTGGCAGAGGTGATAATATCTGCTGAGAGATAATGACAATCTGTTATTATGGGCCCAGGATGTCACATGAATAAACCATGTACTTCATATATTCTAGCACACTTAGTTCTCACAAGAACCTAAGGTCTAGAAGCAGTAGCATTGCAACTCCTGAGCTGGCGGACTTGGACTCATCTTTCTTCTTTCATCCCCCTTCCCAAAGGAGTCCCCTTTCCTTCGGCCCATACCTTGGATGTGAGCTTCCTGCCTGAGGACTGTAAAGACTAGTTCGAAAGATGGAAAACTAAGAACCAACGGATTCTTCTCAAAATACCAAACCATCTATTATTTCAGAGGTGTTAATTTCAGAAGGAAAATGGGCCAGGCTTGGAAACAGAACTTACATGGATCCTATGGGTAAAAAAAGAACTTGGGAAACTGTGACAGGTACAACTGGGAAAGGACAGTCGGCTGATGGGGTGGCGGGTGTCCCGGTGCTGCAAAGAGCTCCTCACTGGGAATGTGTCTTTGGGGTGCAGCAGTGCTGACCACCAATAGGACGCTACTGCCTACAAGTCCCCGCGGGTGTCATAGCTGATAACGAAAGCCCAGAAGCAGGGGCTCTCTGGGAGCTTCAGTGAGAAACTAGCTATAAAGACTGTTCTCCAGCTGTATGTGTGGATCCAGGTTTGTGAAATGGTACTACTGTGTTTCCCCAAAAATAAGACCTACCCCAAAAATAAGCCCCAGTTAAGATCGTCAGCCAGACGGACACATTTAGCACGTTATGACGATGTTCCCGAAGAAGATGACATTGACTGTATTTGAACAAACGTAGATTGTTGTATATGAAAAATAAGACATCCCCCGAAAATACGCCCGAATGTGTCTTTTGGAGCAAAAATTAATATAAGACCCAGTCTTACTTTCCGGGAAATGCGGTATAAAACCCAGTCTTATTTTCAGGGAAACATGGTACACACATCATGATTAATACAGATAAGGCTGAAAATGTCAGACCTAAGCCAGAGCCAGGGGATGGAGAATCTGTGCCAGTAAGTTCTTTACCAAAGAATGACCTGCTGAAGAGACTTGTTGCGCTGGTGCCTGATGAAAAATTCTGACAGTGGATGCCGGAGTCTATTCCTGCCCCCTGGTGCTGAAACATGCAAACTCGAAGCCGTTTGAAATGCTGGTCCTGAGATTTTTAAGGCCATAGGACAGTGGCCATATGCTTTCGCAAACAAGACCACTAGGACTCCTTCACTAAGACTTTGTATTCAGCTTAGTTTAATGTAGATTTAAAATGAGCTATTTCATAAAATAAAAGCAACACAGAATGCAATCAATCAAATTTGACAATGCACCCTATTTTGACTCAAGTTCTCTGAAATTGAGGGGGTGTCTTAGGAGTCAGGGGCTCTCATACGTGCTGTCTGCAGGGCAGTGACAATGATGGGGACATTGCTTACAATGTCACACTTGGGCATGGTATTGACAACAGTATGTTTTCAGCATTTCAGTTGAATTACGAGCATTGTTGATACTGCCAGTAAGATCATTTTGCAGAATGGGTGCCAGTGGCATGGAAGACGTTCTCCCAGGAAGGGCTGGGAGCAGCTGAGGCCTCTTTCGGAAATGCTGTTTGGCGAATCCTACTGATGGAATAGAGGGCGGTTTTGTATGGAAAAAGCCTCAGTGATAAGACAACATTGTGGTCTGGTTAATTGGTAGGTTTGTTTCTACCAATACAGGATTATTACGCTCATTGTACAGATGAGGAAGCAGAGACACAATAATGTGAATTACCTTCCCCAAACCCCACAGGTAGTGAAGTGGCAGAGCCAGGATTTTATCTGGAATTGTTTGCTTGATTTAGAGTCTAAATACTAAATGGCCAGTTAACCATTGTACTTACTCTCCTAGTCCTCAGTATTCATGCAGCTGGTTGAGGAAGGTTATTGCAGCCTGATTTACTCAGCCAACCGACTGACTCATTGAGTGCCTACTATGTGCCAGAAATTGGCATATATTGGGGACATGTCCATTAGTGGGCAAGAATTTGGAGCTACCCTCAAGGAAGAGATAGCTTATTAAAGGAATAGGTTTTAATCACATAACAACTGGAATAAATGTAAAGTTGCACCTGTGCAGTAATAGGAAAAAGAACTATTAAAATGTAAAATGCTATTAAAATGTGAAGTGAGGGGCCCTTTTATAATCTGTGAAATCAGAGAAGGCTTCCTGGAAGAAGAGTCCTTTGAGCTAAAAGTAAATAGGAAAACAGGATGGAAGGAAGACCATCCCAGAAAGAGGAAACAGGCCTCATGGTGGGAAAGAAGTTAGTGCCTTCCCCAAATGGAAGTAAGCCAGAGAGGCGGTAGTGTGTGTGTGTGTGTGTGTGTGTGTGTGTAGGTGGGGGCCAGAGTGTTATGAGACAAAGGTAGAAAAGTAGGTCAGGGTAAGAACACGTATGGCCCTGTAGCCACGTTAGGGATTTAAGTCTTCCTCCTGAAAGCAATGAAGCTCCCCAAAAGTTTCACTGTCCCATTTATTATTCCTTAGCTCTAATTCTATTTCAGTAAATCTGAAACTGTCTCAAAGGCTGATTCACTCTCCGTGGACAGGAATAATTTTTCTGAAAGCCCTTGATAAGCAGCTATACATGTATAAGGTATGATCATTTCCCTGTTATTCAAAACAATTCTCTTGTTTGCTCTGGCTCAAAATATGATGAAACAACAGAAATTTCTTTCTTACAGTTCTGGTGGCTGGAAGTCCGAGATCAAGGTGGAGGCATGGTCAGGAAAGGGTCCTCTTCTGGGCTGCAGACTTCTTGTATCCTCACATGGCAGAAGGGGCCAGGGAGCTCAGTGGGATCTCTTTTTTAGAAGCACCAATCCCATTCGTGAGGGCTCCACTCTCAGAACCTAATCACCTCCCTTAGGCTCCACCTTCTAATACTATTACCTTTGCAGCTTAGGATTTCAACATATGAATTTTGAAGGGGTACACACATTCAGACCACAGCAATGGTTCTCCAGATTTATAAATTATTATGTATAAAAAGATGAAGCACAGTTTATTTGCCTATACGTAAACATGTGACACACAGAGATGTACGCAATGTAGTGAAATCATACATATTAAGCATACCTTATTTAATTAATTCAAAGATGCATATATTTTCACTGAAGTTAGGATGTCTTACAACTGAAGGCATGTCACATATTAATAGTCAGTGTCTTTTCTTTCTTGGTGATACATAAAATAATAATCTTACAGTTAGTAGCATCTCAGATTTAATGGAATGTACAAGAGTCACGTTCCTAGAAGTAGAGCCGAAGATAAGTATTGAGTTTATACAATTTATTGAGGGGTGTTCTTTTAAACAGCCTATAGGAGAAGGAGTGAAGCAGGAGAAAGAAAGCGACAGAGCCATGCAAGGTCTTAGGTCAAGACTTGCCTTCTGGCTGATCCATAGGAATGGGCTCTGAAGCAGGAGCCCCATCACAGCTTTGCTCCTTTGAGGCAAGGGACCTTTTGTGCCCCCCAAATTAGTTAGTCATTGACTATGGGCTGCCTTTCGTGGGGTCATAACCTTTTGGGCCACGGTTAAGTCTCAGGAGAAGGGGAGCAGCTGGGAGCATTATCAGCCAATAGCCACAACAAGTAGGGGTTGGGAGCTTCCACTTGGCGTAGGGGAACCAGGAGACATTATAGCATCCACTATAGGAATCCTGCTCAGCTTCACAGTTCACAGCCCACTAAGTGAAAACTAGCTTCTCTCCAGAACAGTCATTCTCCTGTTATGGTATCATTTGCAACGTCCTCAATAATATCCTTAGGGTAGACTCAGTTACCTTGTGTCCTAAGGCTGTTTCTTACAGGTCTCCTGAGGACAGGGCAATCAGATGCTTTCAGAAGCCACAGCTACTACAGGCATAGAGCCATTCTGATCTGCGAATGGCAGGCGTGGCTCCAGAAGGAATCCACAGACTCCTAACAAGTCTGTGTTTGTTAGGGTGGGGTGGGGAACCCAGAGAAAACCATAAAGTAAGTGGAGTGGATCTTCTTTGTCCCCCGCCCTGCCTGTCTAAAATCTTGTCCCCCCTCCCCTCAGTATCCTTTTCTCCATCCCTTCACCACCACTCTTCCTCTGCCTGATCTCTAACTTTGAACTGTTCTCAGGATGTTTCTTCATTTCTTCCCTTCCCCTGCCCCTTCCCCAGGAATGTACCTTAAAAAAAAAACACAAGAGTGTTAGGAATTTTCTGTGTTACCACCTGGCTATATTTGCACTTTATAGACAACTTGGGGGAGGATAGATACTGTTTACCGTAAGGAAATGAATAACTATGGGCGTAATGTAAGGCCTCTGCAATCCTCTAAATCATTCAACGTGGACAAGCTCCTCATACAAACTGTAAACACACCCTGACTGAATACAGAAGTGGCAGAGACAAGTTGGGAAGATCTCTTTCTGCTCTCTCACTCGGGCATACAGGCCAGTCCAGGCTGCTACTCTTAGCTAATTCTTCCTTCCTGTATCTTGGCTTTCTCTGCACAAAGGAGCGGCTGGGTAGATGGCATTCCTAGGCCCAATCAAGGGCATAGACAAGGATAGAATAATTCCAATATATTTATTTTCCCCTTTGCAGTGATAACAACAGGAACAACAATGGCAGAACCAACAATTACTGAATGTTTTCAAGGTGTCAGTGGACTTTCTGGTTAATAAGAGCTAAACCAGAATCTTTGGATCCTTTTTTACCTGGATTATCTTGAGTACACATTTGAGCTGACCTAGAAATGAATGCTAAAATTATGAGAAAAGAATAATTTGACCAATGCAGTCTTTCATAGACTTAGATTTAGCATTGGAGAAACTCTGGCTCAATTAACAGAGACGTAAAGACAAAATAGAGGGATGGGATCCTAAGGATACAGAGCTGAAAGAGAGCTTAGAGACCACATGATTCCAGCTTCCTCATTGTTCAGGGGAAAACAATTGCATCCCAGGTAGAGTAAATTGTCCAAAGCCACAGAGTCCAAGAAAAAGATTTGGAGGGTGAGGTGACACAGTTATAAAGGTCGGTGCCAGGGATGACTTTGCTAGATTTAAGCCACATTTTAATATGGAAATACAAGTTTAATGATAGCTCCAGTTAAATTAAGTTAGGAACAAATAAAGACTATGACTGGAGAATGGCTTCTATATGGTGAGTATTCATTTGCTGAGAGTAGATTATTCGTCATTCTGAATGAACTCTTCTTCTGCAGCTGGTGAGAAGGGCGACTACCACCCCACAGCTTCCCAGTGGTGGGTGCCTGTGATTAGGGCACACAGACCATCTCGGTGAGAAATGTGGGAAGAACAGTTTTTATGTCAAAACTGTTCTTTACTATTTTTAGAAAGAAATGACTACTTCTTTATTTCTCTAGTGTTTCATATTGCCCTAATGTAGTCTATCAATGATTTATGAAAGACAGTGTACAGTCCATTAGTCACCTACAAAGGTCAAGCTTTGGCCCTACCCTACCCTACTGTGGTTAAATATTGTCAGCTTGATGAAAGGCACTAAAACACTAAACATTTAAAAAACTTTACTCTCTTTGGGTGTCTCTATAACAAATACGCTTTATTGCATATTATACTAGAGGCTGTTGAAGGATACAAAAGAAGTAAAAAGACAAAAAGAAAAGGAAGAAAAGAAGAAAGGAAGGAAGGAAGGAAAGAAGGAAGGAAGGAAGTACAGTTCATATGTTCAAAGAGATTATAAACTGGATAGAACAGTAGAAATGAAAACATAATCATCCTCATCATTGTTACCCCTCGGACACTTGCTATGGACGGGTACCATACAAAACACTTCACGTACATTATTCCATTTAATACTCACATTGACCTTTTGGAGGTAGTCATGGTAACCTGGTTTACAGATGAGAAAACTGAGCCCTAGAGAGGCCTCCCACCTGGCAGCAGCTGAGTCATAACTGCAAACCCAGGTCTCAGACTTTAGAGCCAGTGATTCTTCCATCACTGCACATTCCCCTCACAGGAAAGCTCTAAAGCAAAACATGATGATTGATTGCCTACCTGGTTCATCAAGACAGAACTGGCCCCAATATAGAGTAGATCTGTTCTTGCCTGTTGCTGCTATTTATTCTGCCTGGCTTTGGATTCAGTCTACCAACTTCCCACCCTCATGTGTGACCTGTGTGGGAGCTGGCTGTAGACTTGTCAAGTATATGGAGTCATGCGATGTATGACTTGTTGTTATGTGTGTTAAAGACAAAATACAGAATAATATAGACACCTCTGCTCCTTCCTATAGGCCTAGTTTAAAGATTATGAATGTATTAAATTTGAGCACCTCATCTTTCTGCCTTCCAAACCTGCATTTCCAGGTAGAGATAGAAATTCCTGATCTTAGTTGAAATCTTAGGGTTTCTTATGTGAGTTTGGGCAGTAGTCATTCATCCATCCAATAGTTACCAAGACTACTAAGTGCTTCATAATGTCCTCAGTCCTGCACGCACAAGGATGGAGAACCACAGCCTTAATCCTTAGGAAGCTGAGTCTTATTGGAGACAAAGGGTTGCCGAACTTAGCAAAGAAAAAAACAAAGAACACCCAGTTACATAGTGCATGAGATATACTCACACTAAAAATTGATCCTTTGTTTATCTGAAATTCAGATTTAACTAGGTGCCATGTATTTTATGTAGTGACCCTGGGCAGACACAAAAAACCACCACACCCTACAAAAAGATGGCGGTTCTAATGGTTGTGCACACACAGCTCTGTAGACATATAAGAGAAGGAACACTTTGCCTGTCTGGGAGGCTTCGAATGACTGTGTGGCCCGACTTGAAGGAATGATGCATTTGCTGGGTGATCTTGAATAAAATTTGACAGGCAGAGAGGGGGAAGTCAACAGAATTTGAGATAATGCCTGGTGTGCATGGGCAATGGGAGAAAGGCAACAATTAACGTGAAGGTCAGATAATGAAGGGTTTTGGCAGAAAGGCGAATGAGTCACAACTTCATTCTGCCATCAATAGGAAATCATCCAATCTATATTTTCTTCTCATTTTTCATATAGTCAGACTTTGGCTATGCAGTGTTTCGCAAAATGTGGCCATGGAAGGAGAAGAAGGAGAAGAAGAAGGAGGAAGAGAATTTAGTTGTTATGTCTCCTTTATCTCCCCTGGTCTGTGCATTGGGTTGAATACCAAAGAATTAGAGATGGGTGCGCATGCTCTTATCCTCAGGGAGTGACCCAGTCTAAACCTCCTGAAGGTAAAACCAAGTCAAGGTGAAACAGAAATTGACCCTATCCCCTGTGCAACTTCCAGGAAAATCACTCACTCTCTCGGCTGTTTTTCTACAGCACTTTGACTTTGCATAAATATTGATTAGAGCCTTAGAGCCTCTCTCACTGTAATTCCTTCAGCTGCGTTTGTACATGACTGTTTCCTCTGCTGAAGTGGTATTCGTACTCTATGCATCCCTAGGATAGGCCTAGTGCTAGCGTAAACAACAATAACCCTCAAGTAATGATTGTGTGATGAGTGAGCAGAATCAGTTGAGAGCAAGAAAGACTCTGGGGAAATAAGATGTAAAATGTGTGCTGGGTTGTGATGGTTGGGATTGGAGTGGGGAGGAAGAAAAGACGGGTGAGGAGGTACTGGAAGTGAAAGTGGGGAAGGTCTCAACTTGGTCTTGACCTACCTTATTACTCTACCAGGACTATCTTTGAATGTGGCCCATTGAAAATGAGGGGGAAGGAGGATTTTAAGTTTAGACTGCAATTTGTGGTTCTAGGTGAGTAAAACATGGAGAATAAGCCTGAACTTTCTTAGCATATTAAACGTGTGTTCATTGCAGATGAAGGAGCTAGGCAAAAGATTTTGTTATTGTTAAATAACATTATTATCGTCACTGAAGGAAATGGTGCAGTGAGTCTGGATGGATTTCCCCCCATTTTCTCTTGAACGCAAACTTTGAGAGATGAGAGAGCTGTGCTTCGGAGACAGGAGCCTGGGAACAGTCGTGTTCAGTTGGACCAGTACCCATGGAAGAAGGCAGGGGCTCTCGGGAAGGACTGTGGGCTTGCTTCAGTGAATATGGACCATCAAGTAGACTGCTGCTGGCAGCCAAGGCACTCTGTCTGCAGAACTGCAACAGTCCTTGTGGAGGTTGGAAAAGGCCTCAAAGAACTTTAACTAGCATTTCACTGTGCACCTTGGAGACTGGTCGGTCTGGGTGTGAATCCTAGCTCCCCCCTCTCCTTTGTGGTCTTGGACAAGTCAGCTCAGTCTATTTCTTTGTCTGTCAATGGACAGTGCTAAGAATGTTTTAGGGATGTTGTGAATGCATGGTAGGATGCAGATAACATAAGGGGTAGAGAATTGGGTAAATTGTAGTTACGGTTCAGAGTCCTGGAAGTGCAAATGGAGATATTTTACTCTAAACCTCTCTAAATGGCTCCTATGTAAAATGAGGGCACCAGACAAAATGATCTGAAAGTTTTTGACACTACCTTTTGTTAAGCAGTGAGTATGACTGGTAGAGTTTAAGAGAAGCATGGCATTATTATATGCTCAACTAAACTATTTTTCTTAAATCCTTGGTCTCAGTTTTGGCATCAGACAGCCTGAGGTCTAACATAGATTCATCTGGGCAAACTTGGAAAAGTCATTTAACTACACCGTGTCTGCTTTCTCCTCTGTAAGAACATAGGGATAAAACGAGCACCTCATTTGTAGCTAGTGGTGTGCTGGGGCTCCAGCTTAGCCAGCTCACAAGAGCCTTTTATGCACAGTTACTCCCAGCTCCGTGTTCTGTGAGGTCATGCTGGTAGCTTGAAGTCGACCAAGGATTTACACCACAGAAATTGGCAGTCACTACAAACCAGGACTTTTTATTCCCCAGAGAGCCAATTGTTAAACATTTACCAGTGCACAGCTACTTACAGGATCGTTGCAAAGGTCAAATGAGGGATGGATGCAAAGGGCTTACACATTGCCTAGCATGTAAGTATTTACATACATAAGCATAGCTGTATATATGTACTTTTGTCCAATAATTTATGCTTTAAATTATTTTTAAAAATTATTTTTAGTAGGGGACACCATGTTTTAAGTCTTTCTAGCTTTCCTGGGATTCCTGCCACCCCCATCCCCACCTTTATAGTAGGAGCAAAATTGTTTTTACTTTGTGATCCTGCCCACTGGCTGGAGTCTTTCCTGAAGGCGTAGTCTGGCTGGTCTCCTGAATGGAGGAGATAATGTAGCTTGGGAGTTATTCCCGGGGCCACTTTCCAACGCAAGGACTGGGAAGTAAAGAACTCCTATCTATAGCAACAGAAAGGAAGATTCAGATGAAAAGTAGAGAACAGAAATACTCAGGAATATCCTGGGCTTCCCATATCCCCTTCTCTCCTCATTTCTAATCTCACGTGAAGCCTGGCTGTATCTCTGCCTTTGGATTCTATGCACCAAGTTTTACTTTAAGTGCCGGTAACAGTGCCTGGCACAGAGTAGGTACTCAATAAATATTTGTTGAATGATTAGTAGATTTGCTTTTTTGCTTAAGCTAGCATGTGTTGGTTACCTCTACTCTATTTTCCAGAGCAGTCTAATAAAACACATGGATGCAGTGCTTTGTCGAAATCTCAGTCATTAATGACTAGGGGAAAGCTGGTTCTACCCTACAGCTTCAGAATCCCAGTGTTCATCTGATGGCAGCCCCAGGGTGGGCTCAGTGTGAGAAGAAGCCATCTTCTCTGAGCTCTAAATGTCTGTGCTATTTTGGTTTAAAATATACATAGGTACTAAAATGACTTTCTGGCTTTTGGGGTGTGTGTGTGTGTGTGTGTGTGTGTGTGTGTGTGTGTGTTTTAATTTATAGAAGAATTTTAGAAGCCAGTGGGGGAGAGAAAAATGACACAGCTTTAGGTAATAGAAGAAGTTTGTACCACAAATAATGGCTTAATTGGGAAGAGGCCTCTATATGTTTGGAGTGTAGCAGGGCAGCAAAGCATTTATTTGTTTCTTGATTGCTCTGAAGAATTCCATCTTTGGCAATCTCTGGAAAAATCTTTTCAATGACCTTGTATTATTTAGCTGTGCAGGGTCTCTGTTGTGAAGGTCATTAAAAACATTGCCTAAGGAATGTCCTCAGACTAAGTAGAAAGGAACACCTTAGAGAATGGAAATGACACAATCTCTGACAGCACAAGCGTTTTAAGCAATTCTGCAATGAGATTGCAATATGAAATTCAACCTATAAAACATTAAGAGAGAGACCAGTAGAACATTACATGATTTGCTGGAAATAAAAATACGAACTCTTTGCCATGGTCTTTCAGAATGTTGTAAGTGTATTTTGTCTCTGAGATCAGCTTACATTAGTTCTCGAATCTTCATTTCCAATTTTTTAGCATCAGCTCCACAAAATTCAAAAATCTGTTCACAAATACACAAAGGTGAAATATATATTGAAAAATTTTAATGCTACATTTTATTTACCACAATGTATCCAAAATATATCATTTCAACATGTAATCAATATAAAATTATTAATGAGATATTTTATGATTATTTTTCTCAATTGAAGCTTCATAATTTGGTGTGTGCTTTTTTTGGCTAATTTTGTTTTTCTTAAAAAATTTTTTTTTTCAATTACAGTTGACAGTCAATATTATCTTATATTAGTTTCAGGTGTACCGCACAGTGGTTAGACATTTATATAATTACTAAAGTGGTTCCACTTGATTAGTCCAGTACCCACCCGGCACCATTCATAGTTATTACAATATTATTGACTATATTATCTATGTTTACTTTACATCCCTGTGACTATTTTGCAACTACCAGTTTGTACTTCTTAATCCCTTCACCTTTTTCACGGAAGGGTGAAATATTTATTGGTTCAAATATTGCAAAGATGTTGAAGCTTTGAGTTTTGTTTCTGCTTGTAAAATTATCCTCTATTTATTTTCCTTGTCTGCAAGATACTTTAACTATAAATAAGCATTAAATATATTAAATTCATGATGCTTTAATTGGCACCTTTTTAAAATAGTTTATGCTAGTGTTTTGCCAGATTTATATAATTCTCCATAATATTCCTCTAAACTAAGGTCTAAAATATTTTGTTGGAAACTGCAATGTCTCAGAGCTTTTATCCATTGGCATTGAGGGCTTGTTAATTCATATACAGGACTTCCTGAAGTCAAATGGCTTGTGATTTCCCATTCCCTGACTTTTGCCCAGGTAATAGAATTGCAATCTATGGCTTTTAAAAAGCACATTTGCTTTTCAAATTTTCACATCTCTGAATCAAGATGCACTTCCTAGCGATGGTATGTTATTTTGGTACTCTTTTCAGTAGTATACAAAGTAATGGTGAATCTGTCGATGATGAATCTTATATTTGATGAAACAGGGAAGCTAAAAACCTTACTATTCATTATCACTTTAGTATCAATTGGAGAGGAGGAGGACTGTGGGTAAACTGAGGATGGGATTGGCTGAGGACTTGAGTTTCCACTGAGGGCGATTGCAGCAGCCAAACAATGGTGCTGGGACTTTGGGGCAGGGGTTGGAAAAGCGTAGAACTAACATCCATGCTTAGTGTGCAGCAGAGAAGAGACTGTCCCCACATTGAATGACTCTGCTTCCCTAGGCAGCAGCATTCAGTCTGGGTGTTGCCTGAGGGTATCATAGTTCATTCTATTCCTTTAAAATAAACCCGTCTGGTGACTCGGTCTGGATCACATTTCACTTACCGGCTCGCCCACGAATCCACTTCTATAACAGCAAATTGCTCTTTTGAATCTTGAGAATAGGGTTACCTAAGTGTGGGTGCAGAATTTCATGATTTATCTGGGCTGTCTGGTTGGTAGCCATCTCCTCTATAAATAGTTCTCTTGGCCTTGGCCACCAGGGGAGGAGGGTGTCAGAAAGGATCTGCGAGAGTCTCTCTTTCCTAAGAGTCAGGTGGCCGCTGGATGGTGGCTCTAGGCATAAAGAGAGGTTCATAATCCTCTGAGGCCAGAGCAGGTACCAAGACAAGAAGTCCTGGCAAGAACGTAGGCAGGGCTTGGCCACCTGAATGACCGGACTTGGCAGGGAGCAGGAAAAGGATACTAAGCTTAGCTAAGTGACCAGAGTGCTGAGTCATTGCCAGAAAGCCAAGGACCACAATGAGGCTGCATGCTTCACGAGGCTAGAGGTTTACAGAGAGGGGTATACTTTTAAAATTCTTTTCACTTGGGGGCAGCAGGACTTCCTCAACAGCTCGATCTAGTCTTAAAGGAGCTTCGCCCTTTGTCCCTAACTAATGCTGGGGTGGAATGCAGGGTGTGGATGTACTCTTATTGTGTCCTTCCCCCATGGGAACAGGGAGGGCAGGCGTCGCTATGTCTGCAGTGGCACTGTCTGCAGTCCTTGTCTTGTGGCTTCTGTCCCAGATTTCTCCCGAGTCTTTCTACTCTACCCCTCTGCTTTAGGAGCAGATTGACTCAAGCGAAGGCACAGGTAACAGCTGAGCAGCAGACACTGGCAAGGAAGGGTTGGGAAGTTCCCAAGGTGTATCTGTTCCCCAGGACCACAGCCAAGGAATTCTACACAGTCTCCTGACCCCTAGAGGTCTATAAGAAGGTTATGTATTATTCTAAGGGCAATAACTCCAGTGGATCTGATTATGTGTGCTTATTTGAGGGCCTCCCCTACTGCCAAAGGACAGTGTGGAGCCAAAGAGAGTTTGGGGGCCCCTAAAGAGGGGCTTTTCTTCTTGAAGGAGATTGGCCCTCATGGAGGAATGGCACAGGCTCTAGGGGTGTAGGAAATAGGAGGGCACAGCCCTGAAGGGGGATTTCCAGGGAGGGGTGAACCATGGGGTTATGACATGCCTATGCTGTGATACCTGGACAGCCACCAAGGGCAGCCAGAAGCCACAAGTGCAACAAGGGCAGCCAGAAGCCACAAGTGCAACAAGAGCCTTGGCTACTGTGAAATCTGACTCCTCTTCCTTTTAGATACATTGAACCTAGCACAGGCACCATCATCCACACTGTTACCTGAGCCAGGTAACGCGTTAAAAATTCATATACACTCAGACAATTGCACACATTGTAAGCATACAGTTTGGAGAGTTATTACAAAAGAGAGCACACCGGCGTAACCATGTCGAGATCACGATGTAGAGCTTTACCAGTGCCCAGCCACCTCCGTCCCAATCAGTACCTCGTGCCCAAAAGCGACAACTAATCTGGATTTTTCACCATACATTAGTTCGGTCTGTTTTTGAACTTTTATAAATAGAATTCTACAGTATGTAGTCTTCTGTGTCTGGCTTCTTTCACCCAACATGATGCTTATGAGGTTTATGTGTACAGGGGCAGTACATTCCTTTTTCAGTGCTTTTTAGTATTCTATTGCATGACTGTAACACAGTTTATCCATTTTGGTTATGACCACGAGTGCTGCTAGGAACATTCTTTTCTATATCTTTGTGGGGACACCTTTGGGGGGCATAGGAACACTCATTTCTGTGGGGTTGTAGTGTACCTAGAAGTAGGATTACTGAGTTCAGCTTTAGTAGGAGATACCAACAAGTTTTCAAAGCGATTGCATGAATTTACACTCCACCCACAGAGGAGGTGTGTTCTGGCTATTCTACATGCTTGACAACACTTGGTACTGTCAGTCTCTTTCCTGTTAGTCATTCTGGTGGCTTTGGGTGACATTACATTTGTCACTGAACTCCATGGATTTCCCTTCATCAACTTTCACCTGGGGTGTAGTAACAGCTCATAATTTTTTCCCTGTCTCCAGGCTTATGCCCCATAGGTCCCCTCTCCTCATTGAAGCTCAAAAGCACAACTCTAGTTATCCTTCTTTGTAAAATTCTCCAGTGTTTCTCTATCCTCATCAAATCCAAGTTTCTTATAAGGATTCCTTGATATTGTCCTGTCTACCTCTACTGCCACTCCCTACTATAAACTCTGAACTCTAGCAACCCTTTCCAGTTGGAATTCATTTAACGAATACTGAAAGAGTGCCTACTGCGAGACAGATGCATTGTGAACAAGACAGACAAACACCCCCTCGCAGAGCTCATCGTCTCCTGATCATTTAATAATTTTATATTATTGATGTATGATTCCCAAATGATTCCTGACATATACCCAGACTATTTTATAACTCTTTGTTTCTCCCCGTCTTTCTCACTTGCTAATCTTAACCATCCTTCAAGATTTAGCTCAGGAAGCCTTCCTTGCAGTCTTTCTCTGGGATCTCATAGCGCTCTCTATTAAACAGATAGCGACTGTACCTTATTTTACTTCCCTGCTTTTCTATCTAGCTCCGAACCTTACACGTAGGTGCTCTATTCATGGTTTTAGGCCTGAAGTGAGTCGAACAAAGCTGATTTCTGGTCACTGAAGTAGGAGTCCGAGACTCTGGGTAGGGCTAAGTTTCAGGCACTGGAAGGCACACACTTATCATACTAACTGCTATTTTATTCTTTCTCTGTCCAGTTTGCCAAAGGCAAATGTTATATGTGTGTCTGCTTATCTAGCTTGAGACACAGGAGCTTCATGAACGTGGTTAACGAAGGAGGAGCAGTTTACTGATAAGAGCTTATTTCATACGCAGCTTTTCTCTTTTTGAAGAGATACATACGCGAGGCAAGCAATATCTTCTTTCTGCCCCAAATGTTTTCTCACTTTGATGTGAATGTTTGGCTGTGTCTCTCAAAGGTGTGCTCTACTCTGAAGGCTTAGAAAGCAATGTTTACTTCTCTCTTCTCAATGCCTACATTTTTCATGTACTGTTGCCACCCAAGCAATGATTGCTAATGAAAATTACATGCTCCAGTTTGCAGAGACCACTAGGATATGGGGTGGCTGTCTGTGTATAACAGAACCACCTATGTCCAACAGTCAGTTTATAAAAATAACTTTCACTTGGATATTTTCAAGCATACATAAAAATAGACTAATAAATGGACTTCCCCATTTACCCATCACCCAGCTGCAACCAGAGGCAGTTTTTTATGCCAAAGACATCCAATCACCTACAAAAAGTCTACTTCTGCTACTGGGAAAATGGAAAGGGGCTGGGGACGATGGTCCCTTCCTAACAAATGCACTTCTGAGGGTATAAATTAAGGAGTCTGATTAATGATGCACACATAGAATAATTATAACAAAACTTGGCCAGCTGATATGCAATTTGGTTGAGTGAGTAGTGAAGTTATATTTCAACCAGTCATATGAAAGTTCATCAACTTTTTAGACATCTGTACTGAGCTAAAAACAATAACATCGTCAAAACAATAGCAATGATAACAACACAAACAAAAAAGCCCAAACAATCAACCAACACAAGACATTTGGGGGGAATAAGCTGTAGAAATGTTTATATGTACAATGTAATTTTGTAATTTGTAATAGTATGATGTTCTTTTTCCTCCTTACGAAGGGCTACTAAGGGTAAGTCTTATTAATGCGATGGAAGGGATATGTCTAACGAGAACTTTTAAAAGCACCTTAACCTTCTGTTTAGACTGTTTAGAGGTGGACAGTGTTAAGGACAGTTTGTCCCTAAATTGGCAATTTTCTCTGACTCCACCCAGACCCAGTCCTTCCCCAGAACCACCTGCATCACTTTGCAGGTGTTTGTACACTTCCCCTTTGACTTTCACAATACCCAGAGCAGGTCTTGCAATGCAAGCAGCTTAGTTAGTTAAGATTTTTGGAGCTGAGCCAAAGCAAACCAAGAAGGTAGGGCCTCTTAGAAATAGTCTGTTTCAAACAACTTGAATTTAGATGGACGTCAATTCAAGAACAGAGCATATAAAAGCAATCTACCTATTTTTTTTTTTCCTAATCAGTACTGGACTGCTTTTCAGGTTGTTCCAATAGTGAGATTTCAGTATAATACTAGTTTACTTTCATTTTGTTGTAGCTGATTTTGAAACTCTGCCTATATATCTGTTTCTTAGAGCTTTCATGGCATAAATAATGGCTAAAGTGCTTTTCTCCGTCTATGTTAGGAATTGACCAACTTTTCTTATAAAGGGCCTGATAATATCTATTTTAGGCTTTGCAGGCCATACGGTCTCTGTTGAAACTATTCAAATCTGATATTGTAGTGTGAAAGTAGCCACAGACAATGTTTAAACAAATGGGCATAGCAGTGTTCCAGTAATGCTTTATTTACAAAAACTGGTGGAGGGTCAGATTTGACCTTTGGGCTGTAGCCTGCCAACCCTTATTCTCTGCCATCAACTGAAGTTGTTGAGGAGACATGTGAACCTGCCTGAGAGCTAGTTACTCAATATGATGTGGATTTCTGTTGAAGGGAAAAAGGAGCACGAGTCTAATATGGGAATTCATTTTAAGCTATGCTGAGAGCAGGAAAAGTGATTTTGGACTCTGGCTGGAGGGCACCTCATTCTGCCCATTACTGGAAGTGTGCATGGGATGGAGCTTTGTTCTTGGGGATAAACGTGATATTGGAACCATTTCCTTCAATGGCATATACTCCTGTTCTCATGATTCCATTGGAAAACCTGCTCAATTCTCCAGTGTTAGAAAAATATGCTTGTTTCCTATATCCCCTCATTGACTTCTCTCCAGGTCCAAAGGCAAGCTTATCAGTTAAGCCTAGATGAAGGTAAGAGCTCATGCCTATCTTTTCCCTTTTGGGGGTGTTCTGCTCAAGGGATAGGTCTGCTCTCCTCCCACTGTTCTTCTGCTTCTGGAAAGCACATCTGAAGTGGGCCTAAGGTCTGTTTTCTACAGATGGGTCGCTTTTGGGGGCTGATAGTTGTGGAAAGCAGCAGTACCTCCTCTACCTGGGTGGGGCTTTGCAGCCCCAGATTCTCACATAGTTGGGTCATCTCAAGGTTCAGATTTCAAGGGATAGCAGAAAGTCTGTTGACATGGGTCCACGCCACGTCCTTCAATTAGCACAAATTAACATTACTGCTACTTATTATAATAAAGGTGATATTTGATTTTCCACATGACTCAGGGTAAGAAAAAAGTTAACAGAGCAGGTCTGGTTGCTTACTACTTTCATGTCTCCAAGAGAACTATGATGGAAACGTCATCCACCCACCCCCAGGGAATGTGGCCTCCTGAGTGTTCTTTGTGTTAGTGATTGATGACTTTGTTCTATATATCTGGAGTGATGGACCATGGCACCCTGCTTTGTCAAGTTGCTTTGTATAAACCTCAATATTGATGATATATACCTGGTTTTATTCTTGGGGTCCTGTTTCTACTGTACGGCTCATTGTGTAGCAATGGTTGCCTAGTACGACATGTCTATGTGACCAGTCCCCACATAAAGACCTCAGACTCTGAGACTCAAAAGGGCATCCCTAGGCAGAGACCTTCCACACACGTCCCTAAAGTTCATTGCTAGAGAGAGAGAGTACCCCTATGTGTCCTCAGACAAGAAAGAATATCAGAAGGCTGGACTTGTATGGACTCCATCAATACATATCTTTTCCTGCTGCTTTTACTCTGCATTCTTTGCTGTAATAAATCTTAGCCGTGAATACAACCTGCTGTTGAGTCTTGTAAGTCTTTCTGAAGAATCACCCAATGAAATACTCCCATATTTCAACAAATGAGTTTAAAATTCAGAGAACGGGGCTGTGACTGGGGTGTAAAATTTAAATGGTGCCAGGAACTCAGTCATCAAGATAAATAATATTTTAACAACTATCTGAAAAAGTTTTACAAGTTAATGCAAAAATCCCTGAAGAACAAAATATCAAAAATTCAAATAAAGACAGGATTCCACCACAGACTTGCAATTTCCTGCCTCACTTGCCTCACCCTAATCCCTGCCCTGGAGAAACGAGGTACACAAGTAATTACAGCCTTTCACTTGCTAAAGCCAAGAGCAGCACCTTTGGCAATGATGCTAAAGGTTGCTAAACGGTGGGGTTGCTCCACTTCTCTCGCTCAAGTCTTGCCTCTTCCAGTCAATTAATTTTTGCTAATGTATCAGCTGCTAGGGGGCTGGTATGTAACCTCTTTCTGGGATCTGCCCTTCAGAGCCCTGAAGACCACGTGAGAGTTTTCTTTTTTCCCCTCAGGCAGAACCCTTCCGTGTTTAACAGAATCCTTAACAGGTTGCATAGGTAACTCCTCAGAGCTAAGATGACTTCGCTTAAATGGATATCGTAAGTATTCCAAGAGCTGTAGAGGTCGCTCATAACCTTTACTTCTAAACTTCTAAATATTTATACATTTTCAGGCAGATAGGTGTATGGGTAGATCCTGGAGCTCTAAGATCAGCTACATTTTATAGTATGTACCAAGGTCAGTGCTAGGCCGCGTATATACATTATTGCGAATTTTCATGACAATCATTCAAAACATGTGACATAGTCCCTGTTTCACAATATAGGAAACTGAACCTCGAGGTGGTTAAGGCGCATTGCCAGCATCACCCACTAGTAAGAAGCAGACATGGGGTTAACCTACAGCTGCCTGACTCCAGAGACGGCAAAAACTACCTGCAGACAGTCTTGTGGAAGGTGGGGGAGGGTGGTGAAGCACTATTTTTTATGAAATTGAACAGTGAGCATTTGGGAGGGTGATTTTTCCAGGGACCACCATCCTCCTCACTTCCTACTGTCTCACCTATTGTCCCTGCCTGACCCTTGGAGACACTGAGTTTTTGACCGCTGCTTCCAACACTGTCCTCTTTTCAGCACACAATGGTGCCACCTTCTTGGGATTCTTTTCACCTCTGTACCTACTCCAAGGGGGGTACTTGCTGGAAATGACTTCCATGACTTCAGCCAGAGTCCGGTGCTTCACAGTCATAAGGGCAAGGGTATCCTCCCAATTAATATGAGAACGCGGTTCTTTTCTTAATTATTCATTTGTGAATAATTCATTATTAGCATCTATGTACTCATATACCATCACTCTTATGAGTGGACTGAAGTGCTTTGGGAAGCCATTTTATTCTCATATCAAAAAGTGACAGATGGAACCAACTGTTGACCGTGGTTCCATATCTAAGCAACTGGCCAAGACTTGCTAAGTCTTTGTTACTCCACCCTTCCCCTGCTACACGGAGCCAAAGTTATTAACAGTGGATCCAATGATGGGCTTTAGAGGCTCACTGAATAGCCTAGTATTATATACATCTTTCAGTTTATAAGCCTATGTGTATTTTTCTGGAGTTGTTTATATTCGTTACTGGATTTTAAGAGGGTCTATAGACCAAATTTATGAACTACTTATAATAAAATACATTATAGCATACATTATATGCTGGTTACAAAAACCAGCTAAAGTTTTGGATGCCCCATGTGGAAGGCACCACACGAAGGCATTTTTTTTTTTTTTAAATCCAGTTAATCTTACGGGAAGATGATGTGAGGTCCCAGATGAAAACACTAAGGAACACATCAGAAAGAAACAAACCTACCTTATATATTACCTGGAATTTGCATTGGCTGTCCTGTGCTCTACAACTGTGAAACAATTACAGCTGTTGTTTACAGCACATCTCTGCCAGATGTTCCTCCAACCTCTGCAGGAAAACTTCCAGCACTGGGGAATGCCCACTGTGCACCATGGCTCTAGGTCACGGTTATGTAGCTTCATTGTTTTCGTTTATTTTTAAAGTTTTGTTTATATTCTATATATCTTAAAACTATTTGAAACTAGCTAGAATCAAGAGTGAGACAGAATAACGAAATCACAAAAGGATGATGCAGAGTGGATATGGTCGTTAGGGAATGCCAGGAAACTGGTGAAGGGAGGATATTGTATTTGAGCAGTGGAGGTAATCCTGAGATTCTTGGCAGCAATAGAAAAGAGAAACCCAAGGGATTCCCTACGTCTTCTGATCGAATGTAAAGGAGCAGAGCATATTTTCAAGGGAGGCCAAGCTTCTCCAAAGTCTGTGTTTTAGGAGGAATTATCATTAGGCTTTTTGTACAATGCACATTGAAAAAGGCCTAATGGACAGTGGCTCTTTGCCAGTGGGTAGAGGGCTGGAGCAGAATGAAAAGCATGCAGTCAAGATGCAGTGGGTGGAATGGATTTCCAAAGCAGAAAGCATCCTCATTTCTGAGATAGAAGAGAGGATAATAAAAGATGACAAAGAATTTGACATGTAGGTGGGGGAGGTTGAGGGTGCATATGTTAAATCGCTTCAATTTTCAAGTAAAAACTCAAGAGAGGAAATAGGTAGCCTTATTTTTTGTAAACATTATTTAAATCTATTGTACCAATTATATTACAGCAAGCACATACGAACAAACAGAAGCTGAATATAAATTTCTACAGCTAGCATATAAAGTGCTTTCATTCTTTATGTTGCAGACAATCTTTACAAGGTTTAAGCATGATTTTTTTTTACTTTAAAATTGCATACTGTTTCATTGGGTAGATGCATCATAACACTTTTAAATTGCATACTGTTTCATAACACTTTTAAATTGCATACTGTTTCATTGGGTAGATGCATCATAAATCATTTAACCATTCTACTAAAAAAAGGCATTTAGCTTGCTTCCATATTTTATTAGAAATAATACTACCATTACTATACACTTAGCTGCTTATTTTTTCTTGAGGTATATCTGTAGCAGAAGTTCCCCGGAATGGAATCATTTTTTGAAAGGGAATGAAATGTTTGTTTCTCTTGTGTTGCAAAATCATCTTTCATAAGGTACACAGAATTGTCAAGGCTCCCAGCCATGGATGTTTCCATTGAAAATTACTAGTTTCATCACACACCAAGTATTTTGGACATTTTATTCCATTAATATCTTCAAGATAACAACTATCATACCATACTGAGCACTTAATGTGTCAGGATGGGTCTAAACAGTTTAGTCAACAAGGAAACTAAGACACAAAGAGATTGCTAAGTAAACTGCTAGGAAATGGCAGATCTGGTATTTGAACCAAGGAAATCTGAATCCAAATCTGCATGGTCAATTACTATGCTATATTGCCTTGTGATAGTTTTTGATTAACATTTCTCCCAAGTGTTGTTAACAACTTGTATAATATACATTTATGTGAGAATTTCATTATATTCTTTTTCTGTAAGATCCTTTTTGAGTGCTTCTGCTACAGACAGAGATAATAGAGGGTATATCTTATGGATTTGGACACCTCAGATGGTCTGAATGAGGAGATTTATTATAATTCATGCATTTTTTTTTACTCCTTGCCAATATGTAAAGTTCAGAAACTAAGAATTACATTGCTAAGGATTAAAACTAAATGCAGTTGTTTCATCCATCCAGGAAAACCCAGTTTTTTTGTTTTTTGTTTTAGACTCTGATAGTTCTATAATCAATTACAACTCTGCCAGTTACCATGGAAACATACCTTTTGGGCTTGCTTGAACATCTGAAATGTGGGTATTGCTCTGATGTGATAAGTTTGGGCCAACTCCTGGGAAAGAAAAGACATGGCATGAAGTCACAATTTTGGTCTCCTCTCTCCGAACCAAGTATGGTACTTGGTGACATCTCAGGAGGCATGTTCAAAAGCTTTAAGTACAGCTGACATTTTACAGGCTCTCCTGTCAATAAGTTTTCTAATATATCCTCAAAGCCTCCAGGAATGTTGCAATAGAAAATGACGTTCCCAGTATTCCTGAGCTTTCTCACTCCAGAGCTCTTGAAGAGGGGAGAGAGATGGAGGCCAAAACAGAATGAACTAAAGTACTAAAGGAGTTCAATTTAAAAGAGCATGTGAAAAACTTCATAGGGGTACTAGTGAAATCCAATATGGAGAGAAAATATTACCAAAAAAAATTAGAGTAAAAATATCTTTATAACTCGTACTTGAAATATGGGGTCATATAATGGCCTACCATTTTAAGTAAGGCTTACATGTTTCTTTTTTATTTTAAGCCTCATTCCTCTTCATTTCCCATTTTTGTGAAAAATTTGAAGCCAAAAGAAAAGAAAAATGTCAAAATTTCAATTGTTTTAATCCATTATAATCTGCTGTCAAATGCCAGTTTTTGTTTATCTTGTTTAGGAGTTAAAAGAAAATTCACCACCCATAGGATCAACAGACTTGGACTTTTCTCTCTAATATACTTATCACTTCACGGCACTAAATCTTCCCCTGCCACCTACCACACACACACACACACACACACACACACACACACACACAAAATTATAATTTTCATATGACAACAATGACAACAACTAATACATGAATTACTGTTATGAAAGAAAAGTGTGTATTTTATTTCACCTTAAAAGACAAAGAGCGATAATCAAAAAGGCAAACAATAATGTGTTGGTGAGGATGTGGAGAAACCATAACACTCATAAATTGCTAGTGGGAATGTAAACTGGTGCAACCACTTTAGAAAACAGTTTGTCAGTTCCTCAAAAAGTTAAACATAGAGTTACCAGATGACCCAGCGATTCTACTCCTACATATATACCTAAGAGAAATGAAGACATATTAAAGAGCAGAATGGGTGAATAACAGATTTGTTGTTATTCTAAAGCTCCAATTCAATCTAATGTATGCATAGGGCACAAGTTATTGTTGTTTTCCTCATTATAAATGAACAACTTGTAGACATATTTTGTGTGTTAATGAGGCATGTATTTGTTTGTTTGTTTGTTTGTTTTCTGCCCTTTGCCAAGGAGTCCCACTTTATTTGGAATATATCCTAAGAACGTTTTAAAAAGTAGAGGGTTATATACAAGCATGCAGTGTTAATTATAACACGGAAAAAAGGTATGCAACAAGCGTCCATGAATCCTATCAACTGTTAAGCACCTCCTGGTACATCTATATGATGAAATAGTTCACAGCAGTAAAAACAATGTTAGGAGCAGGTGCTTATGATTTAGTAAGCAAACAAAAGTTGATACAAACTCCCATATACAATATACTTCAACTACGTAAAAAATATGTGAACAGAAAAATGAAAATCTGAATGAGGCACGTTTTGACTGAGGACATGAGGCTGATGATTTTGGGGGTGGGGTGGGGTGAAGAGGGAAGGCTCTGGGGACATGAAAGAGGGTTTCCTGGAATTCCCTGTGATGTTTCAAAACTCCCACAAAAAGCACAAGGTACAATAAGAGGAAAGCAAGAGATATTAACATGTGTGTAATACACTGAGTCAGAAATTGATCAATAATCTGTTGCATGGTTGAAAATCATTTTTCATCTTGGACCCACCTCCAACCAACTGGTGTTGTCTGCCTCAAACAACTCTGTTGAGCAGATTTCTGGGGCAGAGTCCAGAGCAAGTGGTGAAGAGTGTTGGGATAGATCAGTGAAGCCCACCATAGTATAGGAGGGAGGGCAGAGGAGCAGTGAGAGAGCCATGTATTTGCTGCCTTGTTTTGTAACACAAAACATACAAGAGCATTGTGAAGGATTTTACTACAGTTTATCACAAAAAGTCATGAAATTCTACTAGACTTAAGTTGATTGTAATCACTGAGACAGTACTCTCAGTGACATAACGACATTGCTTTCAGTTTTTATGTATCTCCACGGAAGGATTGAAGATCCTTACCCAAGAATTGTCCACATCCACGATAGCAAACATTACATTTTGGTATTGCAGAGACATTGCCTTGAAAAGAAAAGAATAAAAATTCCCTATTACCTTAGTGTTCATGTTAAATTACGCACTGGAAGTATCTTTTGGCAAAAACAAGAAATGAACAAGAAGTTTGTTAAAGAGAGCTAGGCATCATTTGGCGTTTTCACTGCTGCCTAGAATTTGAAGCACCAAAGTAAAATGTCAGATGATGCCAAGGTCAAATAAAGGTCAATGGCAGGACCAGAGTCCAAAGAACACAACTGAACATTAGAGTTTCAAAGTTGGAAAAAACAAAACAAAACACAAAGCAAAGAAATAATGAAATATACGTGGTGGACCCAGACTTACTCTGTGGGATGGAGGAAGTGATAGTAGCTTCATCCTGGTGGGGAGTCTGTCTTCAGTGGTCTTCAAAATGTAGGTATCTCTGAACCAAATACTCAAACTTTGCATTTACCTTCTCTTGCCACGCTTTTTGGGGGTTGGTGGAACTAGTGGTGGTAAAAGGCTCTTATGGCTGAGGTGATATAAAAATATTTGTGCTAACCATTAGCCTAATTGTTTTCTGCCCCCATTGCCAGCTTTCTGTGCTTTACTGTGTATTGAAACTGCATTTTCCAGGATCCTTTGCCAGCTGTCTTCCAGTTAGGTTCTGCCAGTGGGAAACATTTACAGGAAAATGGAACGTGGGAGGCCAGAAGAAGCAAATCTCTTCTGCTTCTCTTTTGTTCTGGAAGCATCTTTGGCAGTGGAGGTGATGCTGGTGTTAGTAATGGGTCTGGGGGTTAGTAGATGCAGTAGCAGCAACAGCCTGCAAATGTCAGCTCCTGGTTTTTATTTATTTTTTTCAGATAGCTGTGTTCTTACTTTAAGGATACTTAACAGCATATTGATTTGTTTGTTTTTACATTGTATTTCAAGCATACCCAGTGACCTATTCCAAATGAGATCTCTCTCAGATCGGGTGTAAGATATTCTGAGCTTGGCCAAGTGGAAACAGTAACAGATGGAGCTATCACCGGGGGTTGCTGTCATGTAAAACCAGAGGAGGCATCGCATGGAGTGAGTAGTGGATATGTGCACAGTTCTGTTGTAGGGTTCTTTCCAGTTGTTTTTCCATGGATAGTGACTGAAGTGGGGGTTCCTTCTTCAAAGACTCATCAAGATGGTCAAATTGGAGGATAATAGACACAAAAGCCTTTGGAGTTTCAGATATGAAAAACAAAAAGGATGCTGATTTTGATTGGCAGCGTATCCATGCCTGGCAGGAAAATGGTGTCGCCCAAGAACTCTACGGCAACTGATTTGTACTTTTCAAGTTTGAATATATAGGCACGTTCCCCAGTAAGAGTCGTGGGATTGGATTTGACCTGTGTGGACACCTGTTTCCCAGGATCTGTTCTGTTTATGAAGTTTTCAGAGCCTCCCAAGTCTGTCAGGAAATACACAGTTATTTTTGTATCAAGTAGTAGCCAATTGATATGGTATAGAAGTGTGTTCCTTGCTAGACTGGAGTTCCCGTGTGGGCATTGTCTTCCTTTGCTATCCCCACTCCATCGATCTAGGATCCCCTCCCCACCACAACAACAACTCTTTCTTCTGTTCTTCCTCATATATAATCTGTTATTGTTTGGTCACCTATTCTGTTGATCTGAACTGTAAACTATCTCCTGAATCTTTTTTTCCTCCAAAAACCACCAAATCTCCAAAACTGAGCTTGTTGTTCACCATAGGTTACTTGCCTTCAGTCTCTCAAACCCATTCTTAAACAACGCTGGCAAAAGTGTTTTCTAAAATCCACACTTGATCATGGAAAACTCCTTCTTAAAATTCTTCTGACTATAGCAACTCATTAAGTTATCACACAAAGTCCTTCTTGATCTGGCCTCAGCTTCCTGTTTGCAGCTCATTTGTTGCCACTTCCACTGTGTACACTGTAAGTTAGCCTCACAGACCACTTGCCTTTGCAGGATCACACCATGCAATTTCTCAACAAATTTACAGCCTTTCCCTTCCCAAAAACGCTCTTTCTAGGCTTCTATGCCTGGTGACCTTCTTAGCCCAGAGTCAGCAAACTATGCTCTGTAAACCAAAGCCAGCTCTCCACTTGGTCTTGTAAATAAAGTTTTATTGAAACACAGCTTACCCAATCATTTATGTTTTGCCACTGGCGGTTTTTGTGCCATAACAGCAAAGCTGAGTAGTTATGACAGAGATCATATGACTCGCAAACCTGAAAATATTGATTTTCTGGTGTTTAATAGAAAAAGTTTGCTGACCCTGCTCTTAGTCATCAAGGCCTAGATCAAATGGGACTATAGAATTTACCTAAGACTTGAAGTTTTCAATCACTTCTTAAAAATCACAGTGTTATAATTCATCCTTTTTTCTTATTGCAATTCGTTCTTTAGCAGAGTCTCTGTGGATAGTAAAGTTTTAGTTTTTGAGTGTCTGAAATGTCTTGAATTCTTACCCCTCCTTGAATAATCGTTTAACTAGATAACTTCCATTCCACTTTCCTTCAGAGCCTGAAAGGGAAAAAAAGATTTCTTGGACTCCCTTGCAGCTAGAGTTCTGGATGCAAATTGGTTTTACCAGTGAAGTGCATGCAGGTGAGTCTTAGAAGAAAGAAGCTACTTTCTTTATGTCTTTGGAAGTTCCTGCTGGAAAGCAAGACTGTAGGTATCGAAAGGTAGTTGTGCTGGAGGCAAAGCAGACACCAGACTTAAGGATCCAGTGTTCCCACATCAGCCTCCTGGATGTCCAGAAGCAGTTGTAGCAGCAGTAGCTTCCTGATTCTGTTTCTGACTCCCGACTGCTGCTCTGTTGGTATATATATATATATATATATATATATATATATATATATATATATATACCTTTTCTCTCAGTGGAGGCTCCCATCTTTCCTCATTTCTGATTATGGCAAAGTTAGGATCCCTGTAGGTGGGTCCTTGGTGTTCTGATAGAGTCATTCATGGAGTCCAGTCCAGAGCCCATTTGTCCAGTATTCTAGTAAATTTATAAGCATTAAATTCCTTGTATCAAAATTCTTTTCTGTCTAATTTGGTTTCTGTTTCCTGCTTTGCTCTCTGGCTGAGAGAGTGACCTAGAGTAAGCAAAACTTTTTCTCCAATCCCCTATGTACTTACTGTGAGCTTTTAAAAAAATCACACACATAATTATACACATGGATACATTTTCTTGCAAAATTTAAACATTATAAGAAAAATAAAGCAAAACATGAACTTCTCCCATTCACAATCTTTCCTCAATTTTCACTCCCTTTCACAGAAAAAAAAATTGTTTGATATGCATCATTCTGCTCCCCTTTGTCTACACGTATGTATATAGTTACACACACATGTGTCTGTTTGTAGGATCTCTATTTGACATATGGGACCATACTGTATAAAATTTTCTATATTGGGCATTTTACTAAATACTATGTTGTCTTAGAGATCTATGGGTCTACTTGATGCTTTCTAGTAGTATTTCACAGTATGGACGAACCAAAATTTATTGTAAAACTACGTTTGCATTAGTCTGGATTCCAACAGAAAACAGATGGCATATTCAAATTAGGATTATTCAGGGAAGTTTATGTCCAAAGGGCTAACTATAACCAAATATAAAGGTAAAGATCGATGTAGGAGTAGCTACGGGAGCCTGGACATAACAGCAGCTGAGTTAGGACTCAAAGGTATGAAGGGAGGGAGAGGTTACCAAGCCTTAGTTTCCACTGTCCTTTACGAAAATGCCTCTTGTTGGCTGTTGGAGTTTGATCAGCTTTGACTTCGTGGCATGTGAGTATATTTACACTCATGAAGCTGAAGACTGGTGATTCTCTTAAACTTTTAAGTGTCAGAATAAAGGGCCTGTCAGATAGTACAATGTCCATCTGAATCGTCTAAGAATTTTAGGCATAGAATGGATGCTGAGATGTCATATAGCTAATTTCTCTATTTAGATATAAGTTTATTTTAAATTAAAGGTCAGAAGCTGTGACTGTGGTTAGAATTAATTCAGATGGATTCAAAGGTTAAAGTAAAAAAGTTGAAATGTTAGAAACCTCGCTGAAAACAAAGCAGAGTATTTTCACTTGTGCAGAGGAATCAAAACTTCTTTATATTTGAAGGAGTAGATTTCACAAAATTGACAGTAAATGTAAAACTTCTGCCCAATAAGGAGAAATGAAAAGAAAATGCCCTGAAGTTCTCTCCGCATCATGTTATACCAAAAATAAATAAGTAAAATGGTGAAAACTTTTAAATGGGGCAATAGGAAAATAAACTAGATAAAACACTGTAGAGACGTTAAATTATAATCTGGAGAATCTACAAAAGCATGAACCAATGTGTATGTGGAAAAAAGATCTGAATAGAAATGCATGATTATATTCTACTAAGTAGAATACTTTAGTAAAATATTTTACAAAGTAGATCAAAGATACAAAAGGAATATGTAAGACATATGATTTGTTCTCATAATAGGGTTGAAAGATTGGGGGTAGTTTATTCCTTTATATTACAGTTAACAAGTATCATGTTATCTGTAGTCTATTCCAATATTTAAAAGAAAAGAAGTTCTGAATTCTGGAACTTTGGTAAAATGTCACTATTATGAATAATCCATTCACTTGTATAATTGTACTCTTTTGCACATACTGATGTTCCTTGCAGATTTATCCACAGACAAGTACTAATTATCTACTTAGATCTTGGTATATTATCTTCAGGCTAATAAGGATGTTTCAAAAAACTATGATTCCATAATGGCTCGTAAGTGCCAAACTTTAAAGATTTTCTGGGAAAACTCTTTGGGGACTTTAATTCCTTCCAAAACTATGAACTAGAGATTGATGATACTTACATGAACAAGAGGACAAATCTTTTGGCAGGCATCACACCATTTTGCTGAAAATTCAACCACTGCGAGTTTGCAGCCAGCAGATTTCAAAAATGTTTTGAATTCATCCTGAGTCAAGGACATAAATGAGGAAATGTACATAATCACTGAATCTCATCAGGTCTTGCAAAGAATCAAAGGACAGGTTAGTTCTTAGAAACCTTCACCAGGTGTCCCACCTCATTGTTCCCCAGGTGACCCAACCTTTCCTAAATGTTCGAGGTCATATATATTTACCTTTTTTTTTTTCCTGGTTATCTTGTTTTGTATTTATTTACTTATTGTTGTTTTTTAAAAATATTTCAATTACAGTTGATATTCAATATTATTTTATGTTAGTTTCAGGTGTACAACATAGTGATTAGACATTTCTTTAATTTATGCAATGATCTCCTTGATTAGTCTGGTACCCACCTGTCACCATAGATAGTTATCACAATACTATTGACTATAGTCCCTATGCTGTACTTTACACCCGTGACTATTTTGTAACTCACAATTTGTACTTCTTAATCCCTTCACCTTTTTCACCCAGCCCTCCAAACCCCCTACCATCTGGAACCATCAGTTAGTTCTCTGTATCTGTGAATGTCCCTACTTTGTTTTTTTTGTATATTTTGTTCTTTAGATTCCACATACAAATGAGATCATATGGTATTTGTCTTTCTCTGTCTGACTTATTTCACTCAGCATGATACGCTCTAGGTATTGATCTTCGTAGGTACACACACGGGATGATAAATCCACACACACAATATTTAGTCTATTTACCAAATATGGTTGCTGATGGCTGATTGCTTCTGGGAAGCGACTGAAATTGGCCGGTGAGAGATAAGGAGTGGAGCGTGAGGGTGAACAGTTGCTCATCTATATTTGATTCTTTAAAACAAGGATGTAAACATGCATTAATAGTGAAATTTAAAAGGAGAAGAACTAATCTAACACTGGAATCACTTCTTGTTTTTGTTTTGTTTTGTTTTTAGGGCACGATCATTATTAAAACTATCATTCAAACCACACATTTAAGGATTTGACATGCTCCCTGATGAATATCTTAAGTGAATTTTCCAGCAACTGTCCATATTATCTAAGTAAAGTAAGGTTCCCCTTCCTGGGACCTCTGCATCTCTCCTTGCTTTATGAACAGTGACGGTCCTGCTTTATGAACAGTGACTGTCCTGTATAAGTTATTTCATGATGCTTTATCTCCCCAATAAGCCCATGCAGAACTCGGTCCTGATTCACTCCTGTACCTCCATTGTCCCTCGCTGGCACGTGATAAGTGCTCATGGAGTGTTTAGGTGATGGATGAATGATTTGCTAATATATTGTGTTCTGTTCAAGATTTATTTTTCCTTTTCTGATTGGAACTATAACAATGATAGCTAGCTTACTCTGTGCCTGGTATTCTCTCCCTTAATCTTTACAACCACCCTATGGAGTGTGTATTATTAATATTATCTCCACTTTACAGATGGATAATGAAAGTTTATTGACTTTCTCCTGGTCAACCCGGTGGTGAGTGGTGTATTTGGAATTGCTAACCTAGGCAGCCTAACTCCAGGGTCCATTTCCTTAACCACTTACACAAAGTCATCTCCTGTGTTTTTTCTCATAATGGAGCACACTCTCCCTCTCACTGGCTCTAACTGTATCTTATGCTCATCCCTGGGCCAATCAGTAAGATGGGAGATGGGATCACTCATTGCATTAAGTCAAGCAGTGCCTACCATTAGAATTAGGGATGTGGTTAATTCCATAGAAATGGCATACTCTTCTTTAATAGGAGAGTCTTGACAAATATGTTGGCTGCCATTTGATTTCGTTTCAAGCAGGTGAAACTGATGGCTCAAAGAAGATACACTCTCTTCCTTTACCAATGTTCCTCTAGTATAAGGGGTAATTAATTTGTCCGAGCCATGCCAAGCCTCCATTTCTCACTTGCTTCTGAAGTTATAAGGTAGATGGCATCCTCACACGTCCCCAACACCTTCCATGTCTCAGTAGTGGTGAGTGTGTACATTGATCTCTTTTGACTGATTTATGAAGTGAATTTGACTTGGCTAAGTCCTCTGAAGGGAATACCCCATAGTATATATTTTGATTCAATATGTACCCACTGCAACCTGCTCTATGCCAGGTACTGGATACAGTGCTAGGACATAACTGTGGACAAAATAACCCCGAAAACAAACAAAAAAAACAGACAAAACACTCCCTGCCTTCGTGGAGCTTACATTTTAGAGGGGGAACTGATGGTAAGATCAATGGTAAGAGCAATAAGGAAAACATGTAGTGTGTTAATGGTCATTGACAATAAAGAAAAAAGGAGAAAAATAAAGTGGGAAGAAAGGATAGGAGCTGGATTACAATTGTAGTCTGAGTGGCCAAGGTCCACCTCAATGAGAAGGGGACATTTGAATAAAGACATGCAGGAGACAATAGGCCTTCAGAAGAGGTCTCCGAGGAGAAGATGCAGTGGGCTTCTCAGAGGATGGTGTGAAAATGCTGTGAAAATCCTAGAAAATTAAAAAAAAAGCAGCACCCAAAGCATTAGCAAATGTGTGCTGTTTCAAAACACTTGCTAAGTTATATAACAATGTTTCCTTTCATTCTGGTCAGTCTTATTTTTGTGACCTTATGTACAGCTGCATTTGGGGAAAATGTCAAAAGTCTAAATCTGAAGGAGCTGGTAACCCAGGCCCTATGCCCGCCCCCTTCTCTCCAGCTCCTGGCCTTACTGTAATGAAGCCTGGCATCAGAATGTCTGGATTCTAATGCCCACACTGCCCCTGAATGACTTAGGACCATAACCTCTCTTTGAGGGACAATTTTCTTGTATCTGTATTAAGATTTGTTGTGGCGGTAACATGGGGCAATGGATAGAAAGCAGCTTTATAAAATACTGCCTAAGGAATTGTCGCTACTGGCCATCATTCTTCCTACTCCATTCTATAGGCATGTCTGGGGTTTCTGTTCTCTTTCCCAGAAGAAGAGAAATATGTGAACTCTTTTACTTCCATAGATTTTTTTCACCCAGGTACAACTGAGATAGCACTGGTGGGATCAAGTACAGAATGGGATATGTTAGGAGCTGGCCTGGATCTTAGCTAGAGTCAGAACAAGAAATGAGAATCCGGGAGGAATAAAAACCCTTTTTGATCAATTCGTCCCTAGACAGCGCTATCCCTCAAGAAACAGTATGAAGAGCAAAAATTTAAAAATCCCCCCTTGCTACAAAGCAACAGAGGAGTACTGGATATAGGAACTAATTCTTAAAATCTGTTCTCAAGATGGTCTCTTTAGAAATATCCAATGAAGCCAAATAAATACTTGCCATGTCTTTAATAATGTGCACCATGCTTTACACCTGGGAACGGCTGACGAAACTCTCCTGTTGGTTCAGTTGGCTCACTGCAGCTGTCTCTTATTAATTATAGGATCCTAGCTGGAATATAAGGGGATCTTCTCTATGACATCATTAAACATGACATCTCAGAACATAGAACTTTGGCAGATGTGGAGCTAATTTCATTTTTATGCCATGTCTAGTCAGTCAACGTGTGGTCAGCCAAGCACCAGCCAATAATGTGTCTACTTCTGATTTATCAATAATGTGTCGACTTCTGATCTATCACCTATTTCCAGGCACCCCTCCCCCCAACCACCAAATGAAAAATAAGCAAGGTACTATTAAACAGATGAAAGTTATTTTCAGTTAGGATTTTGAAGGGAGTTATTTTGCAGTTGAGGAAAACACTAAAGCTTTAATCCTATAACAAGATTCCCATAAATCTGGTTTTATGAGTCCTAGATTCCCTAAACTTTGTTGTTTTGCTCTAATTATTTAGGAGGTACACAAACTTTACTTTTATGCACTAGATCGGGGGTTGGCAATCTTTTTCTGTAAAGAACCTGATACTATTTTAGGCTTTGCAGACCACATGCAATCTTTGTTGTATACTCTTTGTTTATTACAACCTTCTCAAACGCATTCTTAGCTCACAAAAATAGCAGCCATTTGCTGAACCCTGCACATGACGATGTGTCATTTTTCAGAATTTACTATCAGAAAAAAACCCAAATGTGGCCATGGCTAATGTTCCTCAAATCTCCAGAGGAACAACAACAACAAATTGAGCAATAGCAGAATTCTAGAGTAAAACCAAAATAGCAAAATCCTTCTTCCTGGTTTTTCCACACATCCAGTCAGATCTCCCAGCATGAGATCCCTGCCTTTCCTTTTTGTACGTGTTAGATAGAACATGAAATACAACTATTTCTTGTATAACCATAGACCAGGTTGGTTTTTGTAGCAAATATCTGTCAGTTGCCTCCCTGCACCTATTTCCTCCACTTTCTGCCAAAAATACACTGATTTTTTTTATGGGCAAATTTATTCCCCCTCCATTTTCTAGTAGCTATGCTGTTAGTATGGGATTAACGTAACCCTAAATCCAGAGTTAGACCCTGATTACCTTAATCCAACCAGCGTTCCTATTTTTAGGCAGAGAGTCAATGAAGAGAGCAGGAAAGCCAGAGGAAGCAATTCCTAGCACTTATGACAGAGTTACTAAAATTTTCTCTTTTCCCATCTGGATACAAACAAGAAGATGCTGGCTGGCAGCTATTATAAAACATGAGAGATCCCAATCTTTGTTTAAGGCCAGTGTTTCAGAATGCAGTGAGGAGACGTGGAGGAAACCTGGGCTTTTGGTGATACCTTGATTCACTGGAGTAAACGTGGCCAGAAACTCAGTCTAAGTCTGGAATTTTCATTTCCATAGTCAGTAAACTTCTTTATAGTTTAATTGGACTCGGTTGGGATTTCTGATACTTCCTTGGAAACCATTCAGATATAATATAGAAATTTCTCCACTTGGGTCAAATCGCAAGAACTAGGACTTAACACCACTATTGGTGTTTAAAAATGTCTCACCCAAGGTCCATGATAGTAGAGCAACACTTAGCTTTAGGATCAAGGAAGTTAATTTCTGGTCTCCTGTATGTCCAGGCTCAAAATATTCACCAGTGCCCTGAAACTCCCATTTACCAACAGGCATTCCAGTGATCTAAATTTGCTTCCAAACCCCCTTAACTGCCTAATATTTATCAAGGGAGAACATGGAAAGAGAAAGAGCTTTGGACTCAGACAAATGTTATTTTTCCACTTCATGGTATTTGGAGAGGCGCTAAACATGGATAAAAAATAACCTGATTTCAGATCTGAGTGCCGCTGTTGTGTGAGATATTGAGGAAATTACTGCTTACCTGTGCTTCTATTTTGTAAGCTGTGAAATGGAGATAATGCTCACCTCATAGGGAGGGACATGGTAAAAATGAACAGATATCAAGACATCAAATATGCACAATTCTTAGCCGAAGCCGGCAAAGGCACACATTCTATTCTGGCTTTCCAAGTTTATACTTCATAAGAAGCATTCTTACCTAGAGAATAGAAAGCAAGCAGCAATTCAATGTACTCCCTTCTGTGCTGGTAGAACTCTAGAAAGGGAAAGAAGCACAGGTGGTAACCTACCTGTCCACAAGCCTTTGATGGCACTCCATGTTGGCCATACATAGTGTTGCCAACATTTATAAACTGAAATATTTTAGGAATAATAAAAAAAATATCTCTTACTCATCTTGAAAAAATGTTGTCAGATCTGGCAATACCGGGCCTTGAGTCCTGTGTGGCATGATATCAGGTGCAGAGATGGTGGCTGTCCTTTTGGAGAGGTCATCCTCTGTCCCCACCATCTTTAATTGCTTCGAGAGCTTGGGGTGGAGTGGCAAGATGCCATTTTTGTGGGTGTGCAGCTATTTTTCTTCTATTGTGACAATAGGTATGTGAAATATTTCTAATATCTTTGTCTACTGTCTTATTCTTTTTTCTTGGCCTCTGTGGTGCTTTACTTATTTTTTTTTTTAATTAAAGTTTATTGGGGTGACAATTGTTAGTAAAATTACATAGATTTCAGGTGTACAATTCTGTATTACATCATCTATAAATCCCATTGTGCGTTCACCACCCAGAGTAAGTTCTCCTTCCATCACCATGTATTTGATCTCCCTTACCCTCATCTCCCACCCACCACCCCCCTTACCCTCTGGTAACCACTAAACTATTCTCTGTGTCTATGAGTTTTTGTTTCTCATTTGTTTGTCTTGTTCTTTTGTTGTGTTTGGTTTATATACCACATATCAGTGAAATCATATGGTTCTCTGCTTTTTCTGTTTGACTTACTTCACTTAGCATTATAATCTTAAGATCCATCCATGTTGTCACAAATGGTCCTATTTCATCTTTTCTTACCGATGAACAATATTCCTTTGTGTATATATACCACAACTTCTTTATCCATTCATCTATTGAAGGACATTTTGGTTGTTTCCATGCTTTACTTATTTCTATGATTTGGCTTCTATGCCTGGTTACTGTTGCCATTTGAGTTTGAGAGCCCCAATTTTGATGTTTCCACCATCACAGCTGGGAACTTAACTCATGGTTATATAGTGATGATCTTATCATCTCCTTCTCCTCCTCATTTTTTCTCTTTTTCATCCAATAAGGAAAGATGGATGTTGACACATATCTTCCAAGCCCCCAGTTGAGAGCCACTGTTTAGAAGCGTAGGCTTGGTTCCAGGCATTATTTTCATTTATGTTATCTTACAAGTACCCAGTTAGTTAAGGGGATTGTGTGCACCTTACAGATGAGATGATCAGGGTACAGCAAGTTTAGACAACTTATCCTACCAGAATTAATTTAGAATCAAAGTCTGGGTCACCTGTCACACAGGGAGGAACACAGGGTCAGCTAAAATAGGCAGGTCTCTTAGAAAAGCTGGTTAGCACTGGATGAACTGAACTCAGAGTGAATTCCTGTTTTCTCTGCACCAAGAATACATCTACCATTTCTACCCTCCTTTTCCTTAACACATTAGCTCTTCTTGAACTTCTCTCTACTGTATTTGGAAAGAACATATTACAGAATTAACTCTCAGACACAGCTACTGTCTGACAAACTGACACACTCCTGACACATCCCTGGGTTCCCGGACGTGGATCAAGGCTGGGCCAACATTTCTGCTTTTCAGACTTTTTCCCAGAATGTACTGCTACTAAGCAGCTTGCCCAGCCCAAGGGCAGGGAGAGTACAACCTGACAGCTCACAGACGTCTGTTTATTCCTAACTAGAATGAAGTGCTATGAAGACCCAGAAAATGACCAAGTTCACAAAAATGAACATTATTTTTATGTTTAGCAGAGGGAGTGTTATGTTTAGTCAGTAAGCAGGGCACATTTCTAGTCCTAGAGTAAAGCTCCTGTCAAGTATTTTCTAGAAGAGAGCCATCTAAGTGTTCCCTTCGCACCTGACTTCCTTCTTTATTCCTTTGACATGCACTCACATGTATTTTCCTAGACTCATTTCTGACCTCACTGTTGGACTCATGAAGTTACAAAACAGTCTGGGTGGAGTCTCTTTTGGAGAAGTCAGGTTGTGAGTTTTGTTGTTTTAAAAAAACTTTATCCGGGGGTGGAATCCGGAGAGTGCGTTGGGAATTTTAACTCTTGAAAAAATCAGCAACAACAAAAAAAGACAGAGAGTGGGAAGGAAAGAAGGGAGACAGCAGTGAAAGGAAGATAAAAAAGCTGGTGAGAGGAAAAGAGAGAGAGAAAGAGCAAAAGAGGGCAAAGTGAAAAAAAGTTTTTGCAAAAATTAAAAACGAGAGATAAGTCATTCCTACACATTACTTGTAACCCACCTCAGAACTTATAGAGATGCATCCAAACGTTAAATACCACAAAAACAGATAGAGAGCTATTCAATACAAAACTCGGATTGTTATTAGCCTTATCGTAGGGAAGAAAGTATATTTATTCTCTTACCAATCTCCCGGGTGGTGTCTTCCTTTTTGTGCAGGTTTAGGCTTTAGTTGTGTGGTGAGATGGAGTTGGTCAAGGAGGTGCTATGAGAGGAAGATGAGAGGGGCTGCTCTAAAGTGCTTTATGGTAGGGCTATAGAGCTGCATCCACTGCTAGCGTCTTAATATTCAGTATGTTCCACAGACTAAGTCACCAGCATCACCTGGGAATTTGTTAGAAGAAAGAATGAATGAAAGAAGGGAGGGAGGAAGGAGCTACAGGAACAACAACAACAGAATAATAAATGGAAGGAGGCTGAGAAAGGGATTGTATACAGAGAGGATAAAGGATTTATAAGTAGGATTTTCATTATGTGGACGAGAAGGGTATATTCTCTTCAGGGCTCTAGGGCCTTGCTCATACATGTTGGCATCACCTGGGTGCTTGACAGAAACACAGAACTTCAGACTCCATCCCAGACCCACTGAAAAAGCATCTGTATCACAAGATTCCCAGGTGACTCCTATGCACGTTCATGTTTGGGAAACGCCACTGTAGGGATACGTTTCTATCAGAGTGCTGTCCATGGCACAGACGACCAGGAGCATCAGCATCATGGTTGCCTGGGAACTGTGAGAGGTGGAAATTCCCAGGCCTCACCCCAGACCTCTGGAATCAGAATCTCTGAGGGTGGGGCCCACATGTGTACGTTTTCACAAGCCTTCCAGGTGATTCTGCCGCATGCTCAAGGTCGAGAACCACAGGGCTAGGAGTTTCCTGGAGGAAAAAAAATGTTAAAAGGAGAGTGGGGAGAGGAGAGCAAGGAAGGTTTAGATTGAGTCTTTCTCTACGATATTAGGAAACTTCTATGGGGGCGACATCATGAAGGTCTGGACATGGGAGCCTTCAACTTTTATAGTGAGCAAAGGGACCAGACAGCTAGGCTAAGAGGCATCCTCACCTCTTACCATGAAGTCCATGAAGTCTGGATTTTTATCACCTTTGTTTCAAACAAAATTATTAAATCTTTTTTTCAAGCTCTGATAGATTTTTAGTCATCTATTAGAAAAATGTTTCCTTTGCAACTTTAGTTTGAAAAGTGAGATTTTTATGTTGAAAACTAAACTCCAAGAAAAATGATCTAAAAATATATCTTACTTCTCAAATACATCATAAAATTACAAAACAAAATGGGGAAAATATTTGTAACATGTGCTAAAGTGCCAATATCCTTGATATAAAAAGAATTGCTGTAAATCACCAGGAAAAAAGACGAACACAAAACCAGAAAAATTGGTAAAGGAAATGAATAAGCCAAACAAAATATCAATGACCACAATCTCATTAAAAAGTGTTCAAACTCACTAGTTATCAAAGAAAAGCAAAATAGAACAATGAGTCGATTATTCGCCCAAACTGATAAAAAAAAAAGAAGAAGGAAAAACGTTTAAATATAGCATAATTCCTAGTGTGTTACCTGGGATGCAGTAAGTATACTTCATGTATGTTATATATGTATCAAAGCCTTAAAAATGCAAATGATGACCCTTCCAAAAATGTACTCTAAAGAAATAATCAGAAAAATGCACATAGATTTCCTTACAAGACTGTTTACTATTGTATCATATCCACCACAGCAAAAAACGGCTCATAAGCTAAATGCCCAACAGAAGGATTTGTCAAATAAAGCATGAAGCATTCAGCACAAATGAGCTGTTAAAAACCACGATTTAAAGGGCTCTCTCTCTCTCTCTCTTTTTTAATTGTGTATGTGTGTTTGCTCAAGAGGGAGTGTAGCCATGTTCAATGGCAGGGGGAGGAGAATACATACATCCCCAAGTCAATGTCACAGAATCTTACTGTAAAGAATGTGTGATGAATAAATCCAGCCAGGGAAGATCCCCAAATGTATTCAAGGGGTCAAAGATGAGGAACCTAGCGCCTGGTTGAGTGAGGATGCCAAGGAGATAGCATGGGGCACACTTTGATCCTTCCCACACACCCTCCACTCTCTGATGTGGACCATGGACTCTTCCTTGATCTTAAACAAAGTCATACGCAAGTGGACCTTCCAGCTCCATTTTCCAACCAGACAGCTGCACCTATAAAGCCACCACTCTCTGGGGTGTAATACTGATGTCTGGTCCATTCCCATGCCCTTTGATTACAATCCAGAAAGGTTACAGAGAGGATGAGCGCTGTCCGGTGTTGAAATGTGTCGGCTCTTCTTCAGACTGCAGTTGGAGAGAATCTAAACGAGGGAAGAGGTACCTACTCCTTGGAAGAAGGGCTAGAGTCAGTAGCCAAAGTTCTGTTCTTCACTCTGTTCCTAATGCTGCTGCTCTGGGTACGTGCCTCACCCCTGAACTTCATTTTTTCAAGTTCAAAAATCAAGAGAGTCACTGGCCTCAGGACCTTAACTTTCCTAAGGTCCTTTCTCCTTTGGGCTGTGACAACGTTGCAGAGAGTAGTGCTGTTAAGGGGACTGACTAGTTGTGAATGTTACTGCAGAAGCCGGTTTGGGGAAAGGCACATTTCCTGGAGAGAAGAATGTGAAGCTGAAGATCAGCACACCAGGAAAAAGGGGGAATTGATCATATCAGCAATAGGAAGATAAAGTCAGCGTATCAGGGTGTAGTCTGCTCGGCTGCCAGAAAGACAAGCCCTCTAGTGTGTGTTTATGTGAATCACCAGGGAATGTGATGAGAAGGCTGATTATGGGTGGAGCAGGTAGTTTAAGTGAGTGAAAGGGAATAACTTTGTTATAAGAGGCATCTGAGGGACAAAAACCAAACAAAACACTAAAAACCCCCCAAAACCAAAAACAAACAAAACTTGACTTAGCCAACTCCTTTTTCCCATAATCACCACTCACCTCTTAAGAAAACCAATCAATTGAGAGATGAGAAGGAATCTAGAGAGTCATTCTACAATGACTCATACAAATGAAAACAATGATGCTGAGGAAAGAAACTTTCTCACATTAAAGTTCAGGGTTTCAAAGAATTCATGTTTTTTTTTCTTTATCTTGATGGGTTTTTTCTTTTTATTAGAAATAGCAGAGAACACAGAGACTCAATTAAGCTTTCACAGATCTAGAAAATACTTCTAGAGCAGAGGTGTCCAAACTTTTTTCAACGTTTTTCATCAAGGGCCATATGCGGTAAAATACACAAACAGTCGGGCCACTCACTCGAGGTGAAGTACGTATTGCCTCACCTGGTTTATTTAAGTAAACTAAATGTATTTTTGGAATTTGCTGCGGACCAATTAACAATGGATTGCGGACTGCAGTTGGCCCGAGGGCCGCAGTTTTGACACCCCTGCTCTGGAGCCTTGGGCCAGTAATTCACCTAAGCTTGTAAATTTTCATATGTCAAGTACTATATGGATAGGATGCCAGGCACTGAAGATTTCATTTGATCATTTCTTATTGAATCTAAGATACTATGAAGGTAAGATATATCATCAAATGGACAATTATACTATGCTGTGACATGGTAAGATGTTTTCCCATTTCAGAGATGTTAAAATATAAAAAATAATATATTTTGGATATGAAACATGTTAACTATCCTAACTCTGTTGAATATTATGGTTTATGTTTAAATCTGATTTTAACTGCTACCTAGACACTATTACATCTTAGGATGTGTTGAGGCAACTCTGGTCAACACTTTATTATCCTCAGGGCCTTATTCTAATACCTGGGTCAGTAAGACTAGGTAGAGAGGGTCACTGGTAGCAGGGGTGCTGTGTTGTAAGGTATAGGAAAATTGTCTTGGCAAATTGATAGGGTGCTACAACAACAGGCGAAGGATAAGAGTACTTGTCAAATCCAGTTCCAAGTACTTGACGGTGCAGTTATTTCAATATTGTTCCTTCTTTAGGGAAAGAGGTTTGAGACCATCAAGGTATCAAATCCGTAAGATCCATAGAATGTCTCATTCACCTGTCTAGCATCAGCAATGAAGCACTGGATCTAATACTGTTTATACTTTGTTCTGAAGGGCTTGTCTTTCAGTATTATGAAGTTTCCTCCATTGTAGCCTACTTGCCTGGACCGAAGATGGGGTTAAGAAATAAAAGAGTCCCATGGGACTCACAAGGAAATGTACTTAATTAAGAAAAATTGACCGATTCACTAAATTGTGTGAGTACCTACTTATTTGTGAGACACCTTAAACTTCACAACAATTGGAGTAGGTTCCATTATTGCTTCCATTATGCAGATGAGGAAAGCGAGGTATTCTGGTCCAAATCATGTGGCTCGTAAGGGAAGGAGCCAGGACTTGAATGTGGGTGGTTGAATACCAGAGCCTGTGTGTTTAATCACTGCACTAATAAATAAGAAATAAATTTTGCTATTAAGGAGATTCAGACACATAAACTAGCTATGACATAGAGGAAAGTACTTTAATAGAGATGTGTACAAAGTGCTATGGAGCCCAGAGGATGAAGCAATTAAGTTCATGGATCTTATATGTTAATAAGAACACTAAGCGTGAGAGTGAGTCAGTTCCATTTTCTTTTTAAGAAGGGACAGACCTTATTATTTTATAATTTTAGGTCATGGTTTTCCAAGATACCATGCATTTGCCTATTTGGGGATTGAACAGCAGTGCATGAACTCCAAGCTTCATGGGTACCCAACACAAGGTTCATTAGATATTAGCTCATAAATGTACTCTAAACAAATGTTTTAGTTGCAGAAAATCTCAAACACACACAAAAGAAATGAGGTGGAACTGCTTAGGGTAAAATTTTAACTACGAGAGAGAAACAAGGAACAACAAGCGAGAATCTAGAGAATTAAAAGTCCCATTCTTGTTTGCACTGTGTGCACTTCACTCCAGGTTGTCTTGCTACTAGATTTTGAAACTATAGGGATCGTATTAAAACTGTATTAAAATCTAAAGCACATTAAGTAAACATAGTCTGAAGCAGAACTTCTAGTTCTTGGGTGTAGTTAAGAAGAGATTTATGATGGTAGACCGGAAGTTCAACTAGAGCAAAAGCTCAGCTAGATGAGAAATTCAGTTAGACCAGACCACAGAGACTAATCTTGCTCTTAAGACTAGGGTTCTAGAAGGATGACTGTGACGTGAGTAGATTTATTTTTTATTCAGTTCACTATAGAACTAGCAAAATAGTAGTAGTGATGATATACATGAAACCAAGAATACAAATGAGTGGTTGTGCCTTCCTGTTATCAAAGTTTGATCATCTTGGCAGCCTGTGTAGTAAGGAATGAACCGGAGCTCAGTGCCTATTTTACCTTTTACTCTGGTAGAAGACACCTTAGTACCCAAGAGTCTACCCTATTAACGCATATTTTCACAACAGGCTACAGGCTTCTGGGTTCCATTCTGCATTTTTGGGTCTACTTAAGGTTCAAAGATAGCAAGCTGGGCAGTGGCTGAAGACCAAGGTCATGAATTATTTTGATGTGATTAAAAAAGTTTTGGGGTGTATGTGTGATATTAAGATTCAGAAGAAGAAGCAACAGATTAGATATATCAAGACATACACACACACACACACACACACAAATATTCATTCTGTAGTTGCAAATCCATATTGATTTGCCTGTTCTACGCATTGGCATTGCTGACTAGAAGGTATCTTGAGATGAGAAAGGGGTTAGAATAAAGTCAATGGCATCTGAGAACCCAAGAACGAATGGTAGAAAGAACAGGGTGGGGATGGTGATGGTGATGGTGAGGTTAGGTGAAAACTGGGAGTAGAGGAAAGTGACAGGTAAAGGAAATGATTTGTGCAAAAGCCACAAGATGAGAGCATGGCTATTCAGAGAACTGGAAGGCATTCATCATGAGGTCTCTCAGTGTTGCAATTATGACTTATGGAACATTTTGGGCTGTTCTTTAAACATAGCCTGAAGTTATCTGGTGGGACTCTTATGAAACAATAAGGCTGCCTTGTGATTAGGAACATTTTCTTTTGCAAACATCAGAAACATAGGTGGTAATAATAAACCACCACAGTTGTAAAGCTCACTTGGGGTTGAAAACACCAGCCACATTCTAGCTAGGGTTTGATCTCTAGAAAGTGTGCTGTGCCTGATTACTTTGAACTCTAGCCTTGGACTTCAGGTGTTGGGAAAGTAATTTCTAGATCTTGTCGGTATTGCTTCTTTGCACCTCAGTTTTCTTAAGTGTAAAGAGGGAGCTTTGCAGAATTAGTTGAGACGGGTTGGGGAAGTGCTGAGCCAGGGAGGGATGCGAACCTTTACTCAGCTACTGGTAAATGTTAGGCAGCCACATGACTTTCAATTCTCACTTTAGAAGACAATGTAGGAGAAAATACATTTTAAGTGACAAAGCAGGATGTAAACTATAAGGTGTGCAAAAAAGAGTCTGGAACCATTTCCCCTTTGATTATATAGGTCAAAGATTCTCAATAAAGGATCCAGACTCTTTGGAAGAATGTAGTATAATTGAGAAATGCATACAGGTAGTGTTTGCTACTTTTTTTGTGGTGTTCACCTTACTCCATCCTTTCTGGTTTTTCTAGGTTGTCAGTTTGCACTCTTTATTACACTTGCTGATCAGATACACTTTGAACTTACAGAAGCATAAACTAGCTAGGTGCAGCACTCTGCTAGGAAAGTAAAAGATCCAGTGGACATAATGAAAGAAGGAATTTTAATGATTCAGAAGGGCGAGGATCAGGTGGGTAATTAGACAGGTCAGGACTTATGAGGGTGGAGTGAACACACTAGAAGTGGTTTCTATGAGGAGTGGGTGTGATCAGTATTTCCTCTGGAGAGAAGGGGACAGCAGTCTTGCGCACACACCCAAACAGCCTAGATCTACGGGGGTCTCTTTAAAGTAACTTGGCTCCATTCACAAAACTTAACAGCTCAAATGTGAGTATATTCCATTGAGGATCATTTATTTTAAGTGGCTTTGCCAGCTGATAACTGCCGCTAGGAACATGTAGCTGCCGTGCCAGCCGAAGACATACAGCCCTTTACAGTACATTTGCAGCCTTTCATTATTTTCAAAACAGCCCATTTCTTCCAGATTCCATCCATAGCTACACTTCAGGCCCAGGTTATCCTGAATGGCTTTTATAACATAAATAGGGGGGAAAAATAAAGATCTGAAGTTGTCACCGCTTTAAGGTCAGAGCAGAGTCAGGAGAGAATCATGAGTAATTAGCTATAATTCCTTAACAAAAGAAAAAAGAGTATTGCTGCTGCCATGTTGGTTGTTAAGGAAGCATAAGGAAGTAATTCTGATGTAACTTGGCTGGTAAATTTGAGATATTGTAAGTGTTCACCTGCCACATAAAACATAAGGATATGCTGTCAAAATACGCTGAAAGTTTCAATAATTAAGTTTCTTAATTTGATCACCAGCAAATATTTTCTTTCCGTGTACACAAGTGGCTCAAAGTTTATTGATATTTCCTCTTGGTAACAGCTTTCATTTTTACATTGAACCAATATTCATCTTGATTTGAATTTTTCTCTGAAGATTCCTGAAGGAGTGTTTAAACAAAACTATACCGAGGCAAGATCTTTAAATTTATACAATGCATGCCAATGCATATGCCAGATTAATTAGGGTAAACAGAAAGTTGATATATGTGTTAAGTGGGACTTCAATTAATTTTAATGAATTAAAGATTACTTTCTATGAATATCAAAGAATATTTATGAATATATAAGTAATATATTTTCATTGAAAATAAGTAAGAAATAAAGGGAAAATTTGGATGAGTTAAAAAATCACCTTATAGTTCCATATCTTAGGGAAAGTGATTATTAACAAAGTTGAGCAAACCCTTTTCATATTGCATATGCATATTTCAGGCAACTCAGAGTACACTATAAAGACATTTTATATATTGTTTTCCACTGAACATTATGCTATAATGATTTTTTATGTTATTAAAACTCTGTAAAAATGATATTTAATCTTATAAATATACCATGAATTCCATAACGAATTCAGGATTTCTAGTTATGTAAGTTGTTGCTGATTTTTAATATTACAAATGCTGTGATAATTATCTTTGTGCATAAATATTTGCCTCTAACTCAGATTTTTTTATGTGATTCCTTCTCACAAGGAATTATGGAAGTAAAAGGTATGCATGCATATTTTTAAAATTTTGATATATGTTGCCAATGTTTCGAACGTTGTACTAATTTAAACTCCCTAAAGAAGTTCAAGACAATGATTTCATCTAATAGCCAACTACATATTATCATTTAAACAAACACTACAGCCACTACCAACAAAATCTTTGCCAATTTGTTAGGTGAAAATTTACATCATTTTATTTTGCGTTTCTTTTGTAATTAGTGAGACTACTCATTTTCTATCTATATTTCTTCTTTAGTGAATTGCTTGTTCATATCTCTGTCCAAAACAAAGTATTTTCTTATGGCTATGTATTAAATCATAATGTTTTAGATGTCTATTTTGTCATTAATATTTTCACTTGGTATTAATATTCAGTTTATGTCAATTTTTGACTTGTTAGAGAAGTTTCCACATTTTTGTAGTCAGACATATTTGTTACTTTTGTGGATCCTTAAAATTTTTATTTTAGAATTATTTGAAAGTGTACAATTGAGTGGTTTTTAGTATATTCACAAAGTTGTGCAACTATCACCATTACCTAATTGCAGAACATTTCATCACGCCAAAAAAAACAATCCTATATTCATTAGGAATTACTCCTCATCCTCCCTCCTCATCATCTGTCCCTGTAGATTTGCTTATTCTGGGCATTTTACATAATGCTTTTGTGATTTTTGATGCAGCATGCACTATTTTAATTATTGCAGCATGGAATCATACACTAGATGGTCTTCTGTGTCTGGCTTCTTTCACTTAGCATGTTTTCAAGGTTCCCAAGGTTAATGTCAGTCTTTAGTTTTTGTCCCCCAATTATGTTTGGTTTTGCTACATCCTTTGCCTTTTTTTGAGAAGCCACAGAAACTTAAAATTTATTTGGCCATAGTACACCCTAATCCACTGTCTTCAGCTAATTTGCCAGTCAGCTACTGGTTCTTAACATCAGATCATTAGGCATGACGCACATTACTTTGGAAAGTTTTACTAGAGTAGAAACAATCTTTCTAGTCTGAGTTTTAGAGACTTTAGTAAGAATAGACTTTAAATTTTTCCAAAAATCTTTTCCTATATTTATTAAAATGATCATATGGCTTTTCGTACTTGACATTCCTATGATACAGGGTAGGAGTAACTTTACTATGGTTGAACAATGTTTTCATTCTTGTGGCGAAAACCATATTCCATTTGATTGTATTGTTTATTTATCTTGTTGTTAACTATTTTATGTTTGCCACATGAATATTCCAAAGTTAAGAAGTAGTGTTTGAATATGCCAGATTAAAAAAAAAGCAGATATTTGGGGCCGGGCATATCTCAGTTTTAATTCAAGTTACTCTGTGACCTTAGGCATTTTTCCTTCTTATCTTCAATATGCATTATTTTTTTAGATTTTTAAACTTATGAGTATGGAAAATTTTATATCTTGCTTTTTCCCTTATTTAACCTTACACCATATGCATTTTCCATGTTATGATTTTTGAACGCCACATAATATGTGATTCAGAAATGTGCTTACGTTAGCATAAAGATCTTTATTGTTGGACCTTTCATCCATGTCCACATTTTACCAATAATGATAATGCTTTGATGAACTTCTTTATGCCAAAAACTTGCTTTATATTAGCTCAAAGCATATAAAAATACTTTTAAGGATACATCTTTTCAAAGTGCCTTCTAAAATTATTAAACCAATTTACATTTCACTGACAATGTATAAAATTTTCGATTTCATCCACGTTTGCCAGCATTGTTTATAGACATTAAAAATAAATCACTGCTACTGGTGCAGACGTTATGGAAGGCAGTGTGGAGGTTCCTCAAAAAATTACGAATAGAATTGCCATATGACCCAGCAATCCCTCTCCTGGGTATCTACCCAAAAAATCTGAAAACATGTATACATAAAGACACGTGTGCTCCAATGTTCACTGCAGCTTTGTTTACGGTGGCCAAGACATGGAAACAACCAAAATGTCCTTTGATAGATGAATGGATAAAGAAGTTGTGATATATATACACAATGGAATACTATTCGTTGGTAAGAAAAGATGATATAGGAACATTTGTGACAACATAGATGGATCTTGAGAGTGTAATGCTGAGCGAAATAAGTCAGACAGAAAGAGCAGAGAACCATGTGATTTCACTGATATGTGGTACATAAACCAAAAACAACAAAAGAACAAGACAAACAAATGAGAAACAGAAACTCATAGACACAGACAATAGTTTAGTGGTTACCAGTGGGTAAGGGGGGTGGGGGGTGGGAGATAAGGGTAAGGGGGATCAAATATATGGTGATGGAAGAAGAACTGACTCTGGGTGGTGAACACACAATGGGATTTATAGATGATGTAATACAGAATTGTACACCTGAAATCTATGTAATTTTACTAACAATTGTCATCCCAATAAATTTAAGAAATAAATTATAAAAAAACAAAACAAAAATAAAAAAAAAGAAATAAAAAGAAATTTTAAAAAAGGCATTATCTCTGATAGATTTTTCTATACACCTTCATTTGTGCAATAAAAATACCTTCTCTGTTACATATTAAATATACTTGCAGAGTTTCAAAAAAAAATAAATCACTGCTAATCTGATAAACAAAATGGTTTGTCACTGTTTGAATTTGCGTATCATATTGGTGAGGCTGAACATTTTCTCACACACATATGAATTTATTGCATTTCTTTGGTGAATTGTCTGTTTTTTGAATTGCATACTTGTTTTTCAATTACATAATAAAGACATTATAATAAAAACATTATTTCTTGGTCCATCATAAAAATGTGTCTACATTATGATTATTCTTTTAATGAAATCCAGACTTTTTATTTAATTTACTTATGCTATGGAACCTGCTCATCACTCCTATTTAATTTTTCTCTAACTTCTAGGTTTAGAAGGTTTTTATATAAGCCTTCAAATTCTTCTTGAGAAGAACTCTAAAACATGATCTGTATGGTTTTAATATTGATATTTAACTCCCGAATGCACCTTGAATTTATTTTGTTACACAGTAAGAATACAAATTAAAAGATTTTCACACTTTTACCAATTATCTAATGCCAGTCACTCAATACTTCTCTCACTTTTTTATATTTTATAACAAAAATCCCACTATTGACTTCTTCTTGATCACTTATGAGTTTTTAAATAGAATATTTGAATTTATATGTATAGACTACTGCATTGATGCTTTTGTGATTCTTGATCCAGCATGCACTATTTTAATTATTGCAGCATTTTTTATTTTTAGTACAGATGGTCCTTTGCCTGATTTTTCTTTAAAATATTTTAATTTTCCTTTTTATTGCTTAATGAACATTAGAATACATAATTTGGTCATTCCTCCCTGCTCTCCATCCCCCGAAAGAAAAAGTCCAATATGGCAATTAGGAATGGAATTACATTATGACTATAATTTATTTGGGAAAAATCAACATCTTTAAGATATGCTGTTCTCTCACCCAGGAAATTCAATTCCTCTCATTCTTTGAGCATTTATAAATGTTTATAGATATAATTTAATAATGTTCTTCCTTGTGACCACATAATTTCTTATTTATATAATATATACATGCATATGTATATATATGTACATACATATATTACTGATATTGTGAATAGGTATTTTTCAGTATATTTTCAATTTATAAATGACATGCAGGAAAGCTCTTTGTTTTTGTATATTTATCATGTAACCACCCAGTTTACTGGACTCTGTGTTTCTAATCGATTTTCATCTTACAAAATATATTATTGTATCTTTGGCCAAAATGAAAATTGTGGCTCTTAATTTTCTAATTTTTATACCTTTAATTTGTTTTATAAATTTATGTACTGTGGCTTTGGCTGGAACTCACAGGATGATGTTTAAGATCAATGGGGATAGCCTGTTTGCTTTGTTTCGCATTTAAAGGAAAGCACTTAATGGTTCACTGTAGGACTGATTATAGATGGTTTGAAACAGATGTGGTTTGGCATGCTGGACTAACACTTTACTTCTATTTTGGAAATTCAAGAATTCACTGTGAATATATGTATACCGAAGATTTAAAGAACAACATTCTTCAACAACTTTTAGTATTATCGCTCTCATAGCTCTACATCTGTAGACCCTCATATCATTTGCAAACCACACCTGGATGGTGCATTACTTCCTTGTACTGTCTGTGTAATACAACTAATTGATTTACTGTGAAATATAGATCTTTTAATCTATTCAAAGCAACCCAATACACATTCTATTTAGTATGTACACTTTCAGAACCGAGTTTTGTTTTCAATTGCAGTGGCTTTCCTGAGCTTAAATCTTCTGGTGCCACCTTTCTTTTTGTTACTTGGATTTTGAGATTTATTGTATAGTTTTATGATTATAAATGACAAAGATCAACATAGTTTGGAAATTGACAGGATATAAATAAACTAAATAAAAGGTATACTCATAAGCATAAGATTGGTCAAGAGAGTTAATGCCAGGAGAAGAGAGGAGTTGTCAATAGCTGAGGGAAGTGCAGGGCAGCGAGCAGAACCACTAGGACAGTCACAATCCTGTTTACCATTCCTTCATTTCTTCACAGTGTTACAATGCACCCTGCGCCCTATGTGGGAGTAGTTCTCCTGGAGGATGGAGATTCATTGATTGTGATTTTCCTATTTTAAACAAAATCTAGTATTTGGCTTTATTTTCCAGAAGTCTGGGGAAGTCTTCATCCCTGGTAGAAGTATAATGATGGATTTAGGGAAAGGCTAAGGAACACCACAGCTCTGCCTTGGGCAGATTCAATTCTTTTTTTGAAGGTGGGACTAGGAGCAGAGTTCTGGGGAACTTTTTCCATTTGCCTTTTTTCTTCCCTTTCCCTCACCTCCTATTCCTGTCTCTTTTCTCCCAAAGCAGTGAGTTGTATGGTTATGACCCAGTCAGTGCTCTCTGTGAATCTTCCAGTTCTTGCTTTTTTTTTTTTTTTTTTAATTCCAGATGTGACAAGGAAGGGGAACACTTTACATTGTGAATCATAGTCATTATGCCTTTTCCCCCCATCCACTAAGTAGATGCCTATGGCTTTCCAAAAGTTGGGAAGTGAATTAGTCAGGATGCTGTTAGTACCAGGACAGCATTCTGTGTGGAGAGTAGTAGGTCCAATAGTTATTGTTACACATATTGTAAAGAACATGAAACTAAAATGAAGGGGTCTTCTTTACTGTAATTTCTTGGTACACTACATGTGACCCTGTTTTGTGCCAGGAGCATACATGAAAAATCATTAATGCTTTTCATTATTCTGTGGTCACTTCACAAAATGGCACCACCCAGCAAAACATTATTTAGTAGCAAAATATATTTTAATTGAAAAATCATTTTAAGTAACCGAATAAAAATGTGTACCAGGACCTTTCCCAATAGACAGCAGAGTATGTACATTTCAAGAGAGTGGAGCAGCATCTATTTAATATATTTTTATATAGAAAATACAGGCATATTTAAAAATGGAAACATGTAAGAAAGTATGTCACAAGGAATAACAAAATATAACACAAAATAAAAAAGTAAACCCCAAATCACAAGTTTACTCAACAAAACAAGACCCAGCACCGTGTTGGAATTTCTTTGCGTAAGTTCCAGGATGCCCAGGACTCTACCAGGAAGAGATGCTCCTGCTTTTAGGAGAGCTGGTTGCTCGTGCAGTGGTTAAAACCCAGTCCTCCTTTTCCTGGAACAAAAAACAAAGAGATTCAACAGAAAGGACTGAACTGAAGAGGTAATAGCCCTTTGGGGGCTGATTTAAACAGGATTGAAAGGCTCAGATACCTGGGCATTATCCGCGGCATTGTGTGTACGGATGGGAGTCATTCCTTGGGAGAACTAAGGGGCATGGAGAACAGGTGCTAACTTATGAAAAGGCCTGACAATCAGCAGACTTGAGTTTTAATCCTGGTTCTGTCACCAGTTTCCTATCTGATAATCCTCTCTTCTGTAAAATGAGGGATTTGGACTTCGTGAATCTGAAGATCACTTACAACATTAATAATCTCTGGTTTTTACTTATGGTTTTCATGTAGGATCAACTTTCTGAAGAGGCACATAGATATTAGAGGAAACACAGTCTCTTTCTTAGGGGTTGAACTATCTGGGAGCAATACCAGGCCAGTCTTCTTCATCAGTAGAAAAGGTTACAGATTGAGGGTTTTAATGGATGCCACAGGGTATTTGTCCACCAGCTGTCACAGATGCCTGGAAATTGTTCCATTTGTCAGCAAGAATTTATCGAGCATCAATTTTTGTGCCTGTGCTAAGTATAAGGGACATAATCTTGAAGGCACTTAATCTCATGCGAGAGAAGGAAATAAAACGTTATTTGTAAACATTTCTTGTTTGGAATTCTCAGAAAAGCTTTTTCCCCCCTTCCATTTCAGGGAATTATATTCCACTTTTCTTTTTTCTGGGAATTGCCAGCCTCTGCTGCCCTTTACCCAAAGGTAAGGTAAAGGTTTTGACAAAATAACGCTTCATGTTAGTACAACATAACCCAACCTAGAACCACAGCTTACTGATCCGTGGTGGGCCCTTAAATCCATCTGGACCAATCAGTTCAGTTCTCCTCCTGGATTTTTAAACCGGGTCAGCACACTATTTCTGTGAATATTGTAGTATGACTTTAAAATGTGGGAGCTGTAAGCAATTCTGTCCTATGTAAACTGAACAGCAGGAAAAGCCAGAGAGAAGATGGAGCAGATGCAGGAGCGAGAAGGTGAGACAGGAGATGGAGAGGCTTCAGGTTGCTTTCAAGTCCTCAGTCTGATCCTCCTGATGCTCAGCCATCCCAAGTATTTGGGTTCCATGCAAGATCCCTCTATTGTGATAACAAATTCCTTTCTTTGCTTAAGCTGGTTAGAGCTGCAATAAGAGAGTCCTAACTAATATAGGTCTTCTGGAAAAATGGATCACAGAATAAAGAAGGCGGTGAGGGGGACGGATTCCCATCCTCTGGGTTGCAGCTGACATTTCCTTGAATGTGGAATACACTTCTTGGCTTCATTTGCCATAATTTTTTTGGATTCCTTTAACAGACTTTTACATAAAAATGTAGATTTGGTTCTCTTAGACAGTATTTTCACATAAGCTATTATAATAACTACCCTTCCCCTCATCAAGAAAGACTCCTTGGGGAGTATTTTGAAGTTAAGGAACCACACAAACTCTGGGTTTCCTTTTCTCATCTGTTTGAAGGAGTTGAAATATAAAGTCGAATATGATAAGAATGTTATAAATATTTCCTGTTCTTTTTGAAGTCAGTGTCATTCTTATTCCTTTCATCATTTCCTTTTTTTCTATTTCTCCCTTTTCTATTTTCTCTCCTGTCCCCCAGATATCCATTTAAGTTTGACTCTCATTTTTTATATTTTTCCAACTTTACTCTCAGGTAAAACCATGATGTTTGTCTTGGAAGCTTCTAAATATGCTTGTACAATCCAAGTTTGCTTTCTGGGGTTCAGTTTATGTTTTTCTCTCTGCAGAGATGGCAGACACTTGAGGTGATAGGAGGAAGTTCACTGGCACAAGACAGATTTTTCATTAATTAGGTTTGTATTTAAGTAGATTTTTGTCTTTGCAGGTTGACTTTGACATTCCAATCAAAATGAAATAAAAGGAAATGGAAAAATAAGGGCTGTTTTCAGTTAACTGAATTTCCCATTTTTTAAAATGAATATGGAAATATCCTTTTGTTTTTAAAAAGTTTAAATCTTGAGAAAGAAGAATAAAGTTAAAGACATCATGTGTCCTGATTTGAAACTATATTACAAAGCTACAGTAATTGAAACAGTACAATATTATCATAAAAACAGGCACATAGATCAATGAAACAGAGGAGAAAGCCCAGAAATAAGCCCTTGCATATATGGTCAACAAATTTATGACAAAGGATCCAAGAATGTACAATGGAGAAGGACAGTCTCCTCAATAAATGGTGTTGGGAAAACTGGATAGCCACGTGCAAAGAAATAAAACTGGACCACTATCTTACATCATTCACAAAAATTAACTCAGAATGAATGTAAAACCTGAAATCATAAAACTTCTAGAAGAAAACATAGGCAGTAATGTCCTTGACATTGATCTTGGCGATGTTTTTTTGGATTTGACACCAAAAGCAAAGGTAACACAAGCAAAAACCAACAAGTGGGATTACATCAAAGTAAAACGCTTCTGCACAGCCAAGGAAACCATTAACAAAATCAAAAGGCAACCTACTGAATGGGAGAAGATATTTGCAAATCATATATCTGATAAGGAGTTAATATCCAAAATATATGAAGAATTCAGGATACAACCCAAAACCAAAAAACAAACAATACGATTAAAAAATGAGCAGAGGATTTAAAGACATTTTTTCCAAAGAAGACACATAGGAGGCCAACAGGTACATGAAAAGATGCTCAGCATCACTAATCATCAGGGAAATGCAAATCAAAACCACAGTGAGATATCACTTCACACATGTTAAACTGGCTATTATTAAAAAGACAAGAAGCAACAAATGGTGGTGAGGATATGGAGGAAAAGGAGCCCCTGTGCACTGTTGGTGGGAATGTAAATTGGTGCAACCACTATAGAAAACAGTATGGAGGTTCCTCAAAAAAATAAAAATAGAACTACCATATGATCTAGCAATTCCACTTCTGGGTATTTATCCAAAGAAAACAAAAACATTAACTTTAAAAGATGTCTGCACCCGCATGTTCACTGCAGCATTATTTACAACAGCCAAGACATGGAAACAATTTAAGTGTCCATTGATATCGTAGAATGAATGGATAAAGAAAATGTTCCTATCTATCTGTCTATCTGTCTGTCTATCTATCTATCTATCTATCTATCTATCTATCTATCTATCTATCTATCTATCTATCTATCTATCTATCTAAAATGGAATATTATTCAGCCATACAAAAAATAAGCAAATACTGCCATTTGCAACAACCTGGATAGACCTTGAGGGTATTATACTATTTGTCACACAAAGATAAATACCTTATGGTCTCACTTAAGTGTGCAATCTATAAAAACAAAAACAAAAAACCCACAAACTCATAGATATGGAGAATAGATTGGTGATTGTAAGAGGCTAGGGTTGGGGGGGGTGTGAGTGGGTGCAATGGATAAAAGAAGTCAAAACGTACAAACTTCCTGTTGTAAAATAAATAAATCACGGGGATGCAATGTGCAGCATGGCGACTATAGTTAGTAATAATGCATTGCATATTTGAAAGTTGCTAAATCTTAGAAGTTTTATTACAAGAAAAAATTTTTGTAACTATGTATGGCGATGAATGTTCACTAGACTTACTGTGGTGATCATTTCACAATATATATACAAATATCAAATATCATATTGTACACCTGAAACTAATATAATGTATGTCAATTAACAATTTAAAAAAAATCCTTAAATTATTTTTAACCGTTTTCCCTTTGACTTTTTTTTGTGATAATCTTTTCTCAACCATGGTATTTATCTAGTTAGAAATTAGAAACCAATTGACAGAACATATACTTACATAAATTTTCTTATAGTTCATTAAATACTAAATATATATACACTAAAAATATGAAAAAATTTTTGACTTTGAATATAAACATTTCTTATCATCACTTTCAATGCTATATTTATTGTAATCAGGAATGCAAATGAAAATCAATTAAATGCGTTTTTATTATTTATTTTATATCCTTGCATAAGAAGGATACAATCTTCTATTCAAGAAGGCAGTTAATTTATTTGTTTAACTAACCTTTGTTTTTTTTATTTTTGTAGAAAAATATGGAATGCTTCACAAATTTGTGTGTCATTCTTGTGCAGGGGTCATGCTAATTTTCTCTGTGTTATTCCAATTGTACTATATGTGCTGCCCAAATGAGCACAAAACCATTTACTTTTCAAATATCAATTGTTTTATTTGTCAGTCCTTCATATTTCTTTGTGTTGGCTTTAGTCCAAAGGTACAGAGTGTATCTCAACTTGGACATTTTTGGCTACAAAATGTTCACACTCACACTAGCGATATCTTTTGGCTCTTGGGACAACTTCCCTTGAAGTTTGATCTCGTCATGTTATAAACTTTAGTTTTTGGTTGTCTTACCTGGAACAGTCATATCCCGTCCAAGCTGAGAGACAATGACACCGGTTTGGTCTTACGCATTTTCCACCATTTAAGCAGGGAGACTGGCAAATGGCTGGGGTGAAAAAAATCATGTGTTTAGTTAATTACTACTTAGCCATTCTGAAGACATCCAGGAAAGGATGCAAAATAAGATTTGACTCTGTTTTCTGCTCCAGCAGCCACCATTCCTCACAGACTGTTGGCATGAAGCATTTCTGCCACTCGGTTTGACCTCATGTCATTATGTGGCACCACCTCCCGTTTTTCCTTTCAAGCCAGTCAATTTTCATATTTAAGTCACGGGTTAAGTTCTACCTCTGTACTGAAATCTTTGCTGATAACTTCAAGTCCACAGATTTTTTTTCCTTTCTTTAATCTTTTCATTGAGGCAATCAATTGGACACATCACGTTTTGAACTGTAAAATTTTCATATGCTCCATTAGACTGTAAATCTCTTGAGGGAGGTAGCACTGAACTGATTGATTGAGTAATCACATCAGACATCAACTCTTAGGACAATAAATCAGGCACATAGGTTGTCTAAAATAACAGATGGTTCAAAAACCCTTCCTGTTTGCCAGGAAACGTATTTCATGACTTTTGCCAGCTTAAATTGGAATTATAGAACCCAGAGTAGAGTTAAAAATGAGTCACAGAAGAAACCCCAAGTGAGCACCTGAAGATTTACTATATAGACATCTTTCTCACAAACTCACAGTCTCAAAACCAAACTCTTCATTTGCATGAATCTATTTGTTAAAAACAAAAACAATAAAAAAACCACCTAAGGATGCTAAAACTGATAAAGAACTAACACCAGACAATTTCACATATCAAAGAGAAAGGAGAATGTCCTATAGGAAGAAAATAAAATGCCTTGAGGGAAAGCTGGAAATGAGAAACATTTCAGTCTCATTATTTCAGCCTCATTAGGGCTTGGAAAGGTAAGCTTCCCTTGATGAAAAACTCATCTTTGGTGAGATATAAATTAATGTCACTTCTTTAGTGACTCATTCAAAACTATGGGGAAAAAGCCAGCAAGTGCCAGGCACTTAATAAGCCCTGGGTGGGAAGAAAGAGGACAAGAAGTAAAACACCAGTCTTTGGCCTTGGGGAGTTCTCTGGGAGCTTTAAGACTAACAATAGGTAAACAGAATGCACATACTTGCAATGCAATAAAAGGAAATTAAGAAACAAATTCAGCCTCTGGTACATTTTCCTTTTCTACATTAATGGATGGCTTCCGTTTGGCTTTAGGTAGTGTGACTGCACATATGATTTTGCCTGTGACAGTACCTTTCACTCCCATTTCCATGGTTTACTTATTAATAGTGCCCCTGTCACTCTCAAAAATGTCCTAGTTGGAAGCTAAATTATATGGTCGCCCAGCCTTAGAACTCATGACAAGCTCTGGTATCAGCCGTCCACTCTATTTTACATTTTACTCCACTGGGAAGGTGGTATAAACATTATTTACAAGAGAGACGGTGAAGTGTTAGAGCTAATACTAAATAAATACAGCAAGTTCTATTCTTTTAACAGTTGCCTAAAAGCTTGGAGATTAGAAAGGTAAAAATGTGTCATTTTAACTGATTGATTTATTAGACATGAAAAACCTATCATATGCCGGCAGTATATGCTAGGTACTGAGGATATAAAGGGCACAAAGAAACATTCCTGCCTCAAGAAGCATATGATCTAGTGGGGGTGGGGATAGATCGATAATCAAAGATCGATAAGCAATTAAACAGATAGCAAAGTATATTGGGATAAATGCTATATTTGAGATAGGCAAGGGTTGCTAATAGGACGTGCTTGTCACCAATCAATCAACAAGTTCCTCACTTCTGTCCATGATAAGGAATGATCTCTTTGATGAGTTTTTTTCACTTTAACTTCAATTGTGTTTATTTAGAAGCTTGTTCTTTCTAAATAGTTACCATGAATTTTGTCATTTAACTTCATAGAGATTAATTATAAATATTCTTCGGAACGTCTGCATAATGAAAAACAGGGCAGATGACCTGCAGGAGGCTGACAACTAAGTCAACCTGGCTGCTCTTCTTGGCTATGTGAGCCCAAAGGGTGCCTCTGAGGCAGTCATACAGGTCAGCATTGAGATCACCATTCAAATGACCATTCGAAGGCCTTCTTGAGACGCGTAGGTACCTTTTTTTTCACTGCTATTTCTGAATCTGAGTCCCACTCATCAGTGTCCTCTAGGGCTCCGTGGAGCCAAGTCGCCAAGAAAACAGACTGAGAAGAGGCTTACCTGTATGGCAGCGGGACCCAGTCCAGCCAGGCGGGCAGTCACACTGATAAGGGGCCACACAGCGACCACCATTCAGACAGGGAAGAATGCATATGGCTAGAAAGGAGATGGAAAAGGATTTGATCAAAATACACACACTCAGATATGTGCAAAAAAACATTTTTCAGGAGGACTAAAACCTTGTATGACCTGGTAGATAATCTTCATGTCTGTCTTGTTTATTAATAAGTATCATTGGGAAAACACAGTTGGGAAAGTGTCTGGACCCTTAACCTGATGCAATGGCTAATGCCAAGTGCACTCCTCAGTGAGGACACACTGTAATCAATATCTGCTAAGTGCTTTGCCTTCCCTTCACAAAATAAGCAGAATGTTCTCCATCTATTATAGTGTCAAATTTCCATTACAGATGACGTGAATGCTTTAATAGGGTTTGGCTGTCTTGAGGCTCTCTTCTTGTCTTGAATTAAATGTGAGAATGGGAGCCAGACCGCTATCTTGTAGGCTGATGTTGGCAACACATTCGTGGTGATGGGACGACTTACCCTTTGTTTCCTTGGCACTGAGGACTGACGCTGACTGAATCAGCCCTTCCCTACACCCTCCATGGCAATCATTCCTCCTACTCGAAATTACTGAGCTCTTTCAAGAGGCACAGTCTTGTTTAAAAAGGAGTGAGATGATCTATTGGCTTGCTACTCAAAACATGGTTCTCAAACCAGAAGCAGTGGCATCACCTTGGACTTTGCTAGCAATGCCGAATCTTAGGTCCTAACTTAGATCTACTGAATCAGAATCTGCATTTAACAGCATCTCCCAGATGGTTTGTATGCACATTAAAGCTCGGGAAGCCCTGGTCTAGCTCAGGAGGGCAGACACATGCTCAGTGACTTGAGTGGCCTGTTGTTAGGGCACCCAGAGTAGATGTTCACCGAGTCTTTGGACAATTAGCATGACAGCAGGTCAAGTGTGAAAGCCCTAAGCGGGAAGGAATGATGGGGAGAAGAAGGAAAAAGGTGATTTCTCTTCTTTCTTAATTGTGGTGAGAATACTTGCTTTGGTGAGTTGTTAGCGACTTAAATTTATTTCCATCTTATATTTTCCTTTCTAGATTAGTTGAAATAGTTACACTTCAAAAAGTTTTAGAATCTCTTATAAAATGTCTGATCTTAGAAAAAACTGATATGGACCAATGGCCATCACACTGCTGACTCTTAAAGTGATTTACATACACCATTCCAAATGAAACATGAAATCATTTTACCCGCACATATTTCTTTAAAGATACCAAAACAAAGTGTCATTTAGACATGAAAAAAACAACATTTAAAACCACTTACATCTCCTGGAAGTTCAAATTGAAATTTATTTTTATGAGGATCAAAATTCTATATTAATTTACCAAGCAATTTGTAGACATGGGAATGCCAACTTTCCTTCTTTCCTTAATTGGGAACTTTCCTTAATTCATTCACTCTCTCTTAAAGAAAGAGAGTGAATGGTGGGCAGCAAATATTATCTGCAAAGTACAAGGTTAGGCAATGCCATGAATTGGTAGCAATGAGCAACATAGTACATACACGGACTTCAGATGAAGGAAGACAAAGGCTGGGAAACCCTCCATTGCAAGCTCCTTCCCAAAAAGATTCTTGGAAGTTTGTGCCAAGAGGAAAGTGGGGATAACTTTGATGGATCTTGATAACTGTATTTTCAAGGTCACTAATATTCTAGATGTTCTGCTACTAATTGACATATTCAGAGCAGCCCTAGCTGCTTTGTCTGGTCTGCTATGGGATAAGCAAGCTAATTCCTGCCACCACTAAAGCTAGTTCGTAGTAACTCCCCTGAGTTGGCAGCTTCCATGAAAATGAACAGGACTCAAAGTAAGACTGGAGGACAGACTCACGTTCTTCACAGAGGCGCCCCATCCAGCCGTCTGGACAGGAACAAGCATTTGGGCGTTGGCAGATACCTCCATTCTGACATGGGAATCGACACACAGCTACAAAAGAAGAAGAATGGTCATAAATCTAGGGAACTACGGAAGGGCAGTTTTCAGAAAATTGCATTACTTGCTTACATTGTATAATACCGTGTTTCCCCGAAAATAAGACCTACCCGGACAATCAGCTCTAATGCATCTTTTGGAGCAAAAATTAATATAAGACCGGGTCTTATTTTACTATAAGAACAGGTACAATATAATATGATATAATGTAATGTAATGTAATGTAATGTAATGTAATGTAATGTAATGTAATGTAATGTAATGTAATACCGGGTCTTATATTAATTTTTGCTCCAAAAGACGCATTAGAACTGATTGTCTGGCTAGGTCTTATTTTTCAGGGAAACATCGTATATCTTTGAGTCAAGTTTTAAGGAAGAGAAACAAAACCAAATCTCAAGATTTGGTTGGGGATGAACGTGAGGGCCTCAAGAGGGCCATAACAAGCATAGGTGGTTCTGAGTATATGGCTTTCCAGGTTTTAGTAATTTGGGAATTCAGGGTACAAAGGGTCAAGGTGGTTTATACAAAGGATAGTCTCTTTTGATCTGGACCAGGGGAAATGCCCCTTCCAGAAGATTTGAAAATATGCTTCCAAAAGGGGCCTTTGATGTCCAGTAGCTCTCTGGTGCTGCCACTGTCCCTCAGTATCTTAAAACAAATAAGTGAGAAAACAAACAAGCAAGCAGACACACACACCATCATCACTGACTTCTGACTCTAAGTGAAACCTGGTCTATTCCTTGAGGATGCCACTTAGCAGCCAACTCAAGAGGAGGATGCACATTGTCTTATGTCCCATGTGTTGGTGACCTCGTATTTCATTGTTGCTTCCAGACAATTACTATCCTTTCTCCTGCAATAACCCTTACCACTTTTGAGGCTCATGCCATTCATTCATTGGTTTCCTTAATTCTCCCTGACACTATAAGTGATTTGGTCTTTTCGCCCCAGATCCAAATCTGATCATTGTCCTCGTGGCCACGTGGACAACCCATCCAATAACTTAGTTATTCTTTTAGTTCCTCGGTGATGTCTGTCTTACTTACTAGCACAGTTTCTGACTTTCAGTAACATTTGTAGAATTAATAGAATTATTATCATGATTTTTAAAAAAAGTCATATGACATTAGAAAAGTATACATTTTAGAAGGACATACTAGGATGCTTCACCGTCTACGTCTTTCCATTTTGCAGAATTTCAAGCCTAGAATCTAAGAGTTCTGTGTGCAAGCTTTCAAAACTCATACCCGTAAAGGAAAATGACACAGATGTCAAGAGAAAATTTAAAGCCAAGAAAAAATAAAATAGCACGCATACTGGTTGTTGGCCATATCAGACTTCCATATACATTTCCCTACAGCTTCACTAAGAAGTAACCATTCAAATGTTGTCTTACCTCTGCAAATAGGAGGTGATGTCCAGTTTCCACTCTCTAGGCAAACGCTCCTTAGGGGACCCTCCAACATGTATCCACTGTAACATGAGTAGGTGATCATGTCCCCGTACTGATAGTGAACGCCTCGAGCAATTGCATTTTCTACATGAGCTGGGGGACCACACGAGATTTCTACAAGGAAAATAAAACAATCAAGCCTGTGCTACTCACCCAGCAGTGGACGGGAAAGAACGCAGTCTCATCCCTAAGACTGAATTAATTTTAAGAGCAAAGATAAAACACATAAAGGTAACCTTTTCACCTAAGCATATCAAAAAGTAGGTGTGCAAGATCAAAGGTTTTCTCTTCTCATTCCAGTTTTGAAGCTGAGCTGGTTTGCAAGAAGTTGGTAGGAGATCAAGAATGAGCTCTTGCACCTTTTGCCAGAGATGTGGCTGCAAGAGAACTTATATGCTGGGTGCTGAGCAAATTGAAAGGGTAGAAGCATGGGGATTACTTGTAGGCCATTATTTTAGACTAAAAATCATTCATTGCAGTAGTGTATATCCCATCAAGCCTGTTTTAGGAGGGCCTAGAACAGTGCCAGGCATGCAATGGGCCTTGATACATATTTGAAAAATGAGCAAAGGAAGGAATATTGTCTCTAGGCTATAGATACTCTCAATTTACACATCTTGACGGGGTTTATGACATTCAAGGTTTCTCATTAGTTTCCCCTTTTTTTGAGACCCTAAAGCAATGACTCTCTACTTTTGGAATGTGTTAGATTAAATGACAATCCTCCCTTTGAAAAATATATATTGTATATTTAAATGAAAATTTTTATAACTAATTTTGCTTTGAGAATTTCATGAGAAACCTTGAGATAGTTATTCTGTGGTGGCTCACAAGACAAGGAATGCATTGGAGACAAGACTCTCATCAGTATCCAGTTTGCATAAGTCTAACTTTTAGATGAATCTTCATGAACTGGCTTGTAAAAGGTCACTTAGTGGATATAATACTACTCAAAACTTGTCAGAGGGGATGACGAATTTGTACCATCTTTTAAAATTTTCTTTTCCTTCTAAGGCGGATGAAAATATTCATTCAAACACTTGGATATTAAATATGTTTTAATGCCTACTGTGTATCAGAAACTGGAAAGAAATAAATGAATAAAATGCTGTCCTTTTGCTCAGACAAGAGGGGAAAGATAAAGAACATTGCAGTACAACTTAAAAAGCTATAGTAGAGCTCTGCATACTGCACTGCAGAAAAATGTAGCAACTAATTTGAATTAGTTAAATTGAATGTAAACCAGCGATACACTATACACTCAACTTAATTGAATGTAAACCAGCGATACACTCAACTTACTATTACTAAGTTGAGTGTAACTGATTATGCTTAGGATTGTCAGGGTGTGAATCGCAGTAAAAGTGGCATTTGGACTATGTTACAAAGCTTGAGTGGATCAGAAAAGAAGAGCTCCCAGGTTGGGGCAGGGGCCTGTACAAAGTCCATGGGGAGCTGACGGGAGGTTTATACAAGTGGTTGTCAAAGCATGGATTTCGGGCCACTTGTATGGGATTTAGCCTTGGGTTCTTATTTAAAAATGCCAATTTCTGGGGTTTCTAGCTTATGATTACATCTTATGTACTTTCTCTGGGCAATTCTCCTGCACACTAAATTTTAATCACTGATGTGTAGGAATGCATAATAGGAGGAGGCAAAAGGAATGAGAAAAATGGCTGCTCAGGTTTTTTAGGCAAGATGTTTTCTGCTAAGCCAAAGACTTCCTGCCTAATAGAAAACACCAAAGAGGGATTGAGGATAGCAAACAATCATGGAAACAGTCTCCTTCTCTCCAAGGCAACCGTGATCCTCTCAAGAATATTGGGGAATAATTAAGCATGCACTAAATAAAGCAACATTTGTAATGAGTGCATGTCTCTCCTGCTCTTTCCTCTAGTGGCCTGAGTGGTAAGCCTCAAGGAGCCAAGACCAATATGAGGATATGTAGGCAGAATAAGGCCACTTGGCCTGTTTTAGTTCAGGCTGGTGGCTTTAGATTAGAGGGTCGAGACCTATACCTGGTTAGTTCTTTCCATTTTTCTAGGAGTAGATCTTGTAAGGATCCAGGACCCAAATCCCAGCTAAAAGTATAATACACACTTGCCTGGTGTAAAACAAAAATTCTAATGCTATAGGAGGCTGCCAGTTGAAAATTCAAGGACTTGGGTTATTGGTGTATCTCTTACTATAAGGAGATAGTACTAATAGATACCAATTCACTTATTCTTCAAAACAAACCGATCAGATAGGTATTATTGATGCTATTAACTTAACACGAGAGCCCTAAGTCTCAGAGAAGTTAGGGTACTAGCATAAGTTTAGAGTTAGAAAATTCTGTGGCTAGAATTCCAACCCAGGTCTTCTCTGATTCCAGAATCCCTATGGCCTTCAGTGTGCACATTTCTTATCTCATTAGTTGGAGTGCAAGTGTTCTGAAGACGCAGGTCATTGTGGACATAATAGATTCTTATACTATGTAACCCAGTGCCTTGCATCTGGTTAGTCTCAATGAATATTTGTTAACTGATTGCTGTAGAGGGAGTACCTTGAACTACAAGGAAGTCTGGAGGGCAGGATGTTGGGCAGGGAGATGTTTTAAGCATAGGAAGTGTCAAGAGTTACCATAAGGCAGAAAGAGATGCCGCCAGATTACATGGTCTAGATCAACATGGTCCTAGCCCAGAATTTCTCAAATTGTGGTTCCAGCATCAGCAGTATCGCCATCAGCACCACCTGGGAACTTGTTAAAAATGCAAATTTTCAGGCCTCATCTACTGAATCAGAAACTCTAGGCCTCTGGGGGAGGGGGATAGCAATCTGTTTTTCACAAGACCTCTAGGTGGTTCTGACGCAGGTTGAGAACTACAGCGGAATAATTTTTGTCTTGCAAAGCATTCATAGCTAATTAAAGGATAGTTTGGGGGCTCTGACAATGTAGAGAAAAGTATGTATTTTAGATTTAATATCTTGCTTGTTCTTAGAACAGCACATTTGAAAATCTGTTCAGTGAATCCTGGTCAGGTAGGTTTTAGCGTACCTCTGGAAAGTTTTTTTCTTTTGACGTTTGGAATTCAAAAATCTTTTTCTGAATTTTTAAAATTGTCTACCTAGGAGCTGATAAGCATGATAAGGCAGAGATCTAAGTATCTATGATTAAATTACTTGACTGAAAATAATCTCACAAAGATGAGAAAACATTCTGCACGAATGCAGTGAACTAGATTCCACCTGTCGACTTACTTTCACATCTGGCACTTGTCTGTGTCCATGTCTCGTCGGGGTTGCAGGTAATGACGCCTTGGCCCTGGAGCAGGAAACCTTCTCTGCACTTGATAGACACATTCTGATCGACATAAAACTCCTTTTCAGAGAGCAGAGCATTCTCAGGGATGACAAAAGGGACAGGGCATGGATTTGCTGTTAAAAAGGAAAGAAAATGCTTACTGATATTTTCCCTCTTTTCTTACTTGATTTCTTTGAAGGCAGACGATGAGCCCTGAAGGAGTTGAATTCTCAGTGGTGATAACGTGAGGCTTAAAAGTATAGAACTTCAAACATTAAACACAGACTTGTTTTGCATTCCCGTGAAATTATTTGTAAGGATGAAAATCAGATAAGATCTCAAAACACGAAGTTGTTCAACCACAAACGCATGGTCCTATGCCTCTAAGATAGCAAATTAAATAGTTGTCTGAAGTTGTATTTTTCAGATTGTCACAATATTTTTTAGATTGTTCTCTGATCAGCACTGGGGAAACCAAAGGCATACTGGAAATAAGGAGTGTATCAAACATTCCCTTAGTAGCTGAAGAATATTAAGAACAGAGTAAGTGCTTCTCACTGTCACTCTACTTTCTTTTACTGAACATCCTTCAGAAGGATGAACCAGAGAATCATCAGACACATCTAAGTGACCTGAATATGACTTCAGACCCACACTATTTTAAGCAGGGCATGAGAACTTAAATTATAGAGTTTGCAAGGCGTATTGACAAAAATGGATTCATTTTTATAGGTCTGCAGGAAAAACGGGAAATGATGATAGCACAAGGATTTCTTAGCGCAAATGTGTGGAACACATGTCAACACATATTGTAGGCAATTTCAGTTTTTTTGTTTTTGATTTTCAATGGGCACAAAGGAAGTCTTTGTGAGCAAGGTAGGTGTCAGTGGAGCCCTAGAGGCTGAGTTACTGCGTTACAATACTTTAAACGGTAACCAGGGCTCTCTCAACTTATACCTTGCGATTTTTTTCATTCCAGTGGTTCTAATTATCTTTACTTACTATATTTATACATACTTTATTAATATTGCATATTAAACATATTTTTTCTTCACCCCTTTTACATCCCCAAATTCATTATACGAGGTCTGACAATTAAGTTTGCGAACTTGTTGAGCAATGTTGCTAACCTTCTTTTGATATTGGAGGGATGATTCATTATGAATTTGTACCAACTGGACAAACAGTTAACCAAGTTTACTATTTGGAAGTGCTGAAAAGGCTGCATGACAAAGACAGACGAAAACGACCTGAACTTTTCTCCAATAGTTCATGGCTCTTGTATCACGACAATGCACCAGCTCACACGGCACTGTCTGTGAGGGAGTTTTTAGCCAGTAAACAAATAACTGTATTGGAACACCCTCCCTACTCACCTGATCTGGCCCCCAAGGGCTTCTTTCTTTACTCAAAGATCAAGGAAATATTGAAAGGCATACATTTTGATGACACTCAGGACATCAAGGGTAATACGATGACAACTCTGATGGCTGTCAGAAAAAGAGTCCCGAAATTGCTTTGAAGGGTGGACTAGGGGCTGATGTTGGTGCATAGCTTCAAAGGATGTACTTTGAAGGTGACCATAGTGATATTCAGCAATGAGGTATGTAGCACTTTTTCTAGGATGAGTTCGCGAACTTAATTGTCTGACCTCAATCATACATACATTTATGTCAAAACTTTTTCATTAAGTTGCATTTTTCTCCTAGTGCCTTAAACTTGTAATCAGCCAAGGAAACTGATAAGAGCTGATTCTCAGATAGGATATTTTAGAAAACACAAGTAGATTGTTAAAATACCACATAGTATTTGATTCGGATATGCACAGATTGCTTTCTCTGGATCAATTGCACTTATCAGTGGAATTTCTTCTAGGGGAACTAATTATGAAATGGAATCTAATTAAAACCTCTCCTAAAGTCAACACACACGTTTGCAGAGAGGCACTGGGTGGCTCCACGTTCCATTTTCAGTGCAGAATGCCCCGGGCGTCCCTTCAAGACTGTAGCCTCTGTTGCAGGAATACACCACGCTGGGTCCAGCGGTTGTGTTTTCAACTTCCGCTTTCCCATTCAGAAACCCAAGTGGAACTTCACACCTGGTCTCTAAAAAGAAACAGAAAAGCCTCATCTTAGATGCTTCTCCCAATCCTCTTGCCTTCTTCTGCTATGACTGCTGAAGGTACTCAATGCACCTTATACAATGTTATAGCCTAATCATGTGTGAGGCACAATGTGTGAGGCATTGAAGGAAGAAAAAATCCCAGCATACGTAAGTTTTGGATTAACACACACAGGCAATTAGAGATTGCTATTTTGCCCAATTGACTCCAGCTGTCTTTATGTATACTGCCGCCTTTTGTTGTTAATTATGCTGGGGGTATGGATGAACAGTTGGATAAAACAAAGGAATTCTCCTTTGTGAAGTGGCTATCATGGCCAAGAACTTCCCAGACATTATCATATTTATTTCTTACAACTAGAGTTGACCCAATAAAATACAGACCGGCCAGTTAAACGTGAGTATCGGATGAACAACAATTACATTTTAGAATAAGTATGCCCCAAATACTGCATGGGATAGATATATGTTAAAAATTATTTTTAATCTGAAATGTAAATATAAATGGCTGTTTTTTTTTCTCTGCAAAATCTAGCAAACTTATTCATGACAACACTGAGACGATCTCACTTCATAGGTGAAGAAAAGTGAGACATAGAGAGGTTAAATAATTTGATCAAGGTCATATTGCTTGTAAGGGGAGATAAAAGATAAAATCATTGGAAATTAAAATAGGGAAGTATAACGAACAGGGAACCATGAGCTTGGGGAAAATTAAGATACAGGACGTTTTACATGGCTTCTATGAATATACAGACTCCATAAACTGACAGGTAGTTTTAGTATACTTACAAAGAATTGTTTTGCACTTGTAGAAATGTTATTAACAGGAACATGCTAGCGGGAAAGCAGAATCATTCTTTCTAGAATCTTAAAAAGTAGGTTTGAGTCTTAATTCTATGATCTTGGTGAAGGTGGAGGATGTGGTGTAGACCAGTGATTCCCAACTTTGGCTACACATTAGAGTCCCCGAGAAGCTCTAAGTCCTGTCTCAGACCAAATGGACCAGAAATACCCAGCTTCTGATATTGTCTTAAAAGCTCCCCAAATGATTCTAATGCTCACTCAGAAATGAAAGCCATTCCACTAGATGCTAACTGACTTCTCTGGGGGGTTCTTTCAGCCCAGTGAGTGCTGGGACCACGGATCCTACTCTGTTTCCCTGAAAATAAGACCTAGCTGGCCCATCAACTCTAATGCGTCTTTTGGAGCAAAAATTAATATAAGACCTGGTCTTATTTTACTATAATATAAGACCAGGTCTTATCTAACATAATATAATATAAAGCCAGGTCTTATTTTCGGGGAAACATGGTAACTTTGGCTGTACCCTGGAATCACCTGGAAGCTTTAAAAACGTATTGATGCAGGGTCACAGAGTCTGACTTAACTGACATGGGGTGCAGATTGGGCAAGGAATTTTCCAAAGCTCCCCAGGATAGTCCAATGTGTGGAAGGCTAAAAACTACAGGTCCAAGGCAGTGCTTCTCAAACTTCAATGTGCATAGGAATCATCTAAGGATCTTGTTAAAATACCAATTTTGATTCAGTAGGATTGGGGTATGGCCTGAGATTCTGCATTTCTATCAAGATTACAGGTACTATAGACTGCTGCTGGTCTGTGGGCCACACTTTGAGAAGCACCGGCCTAGGGAATCCTACTGACTTGAACAGGCTTCCCTGAAATCTGATGGACACAGATATACCAATATATTAATATTTAATAATTTAGTAAATATTATATAAGGATCTTTCAAATCAGCTTGTTCAGTATGAACACTTCCCCCTCCCCCCGAAATATCTCTATTTTTCATATGCCTAGGAAAAAAGTGCACAATAAAATATATAAGCTATCAATAGTTTTTATCCCTGAGTAGTGGGATTAAAACTATTATTTTCTTTTTGCTTATTTGTGCTTTCTAATTTTTTTGCAAAGAACTTGTATCACTATTTATTGATCATTAGAAAAAGAAAGAAAAGAAAATAATAGGATTCAAATAGAGATTTTTATTACTATCTTGCATTTCAGAGATGGAAACTATACTAACCATTGTCATACTTTGAAAAAACCGGCTGCAAACTGAAACAATCCCTTCAGTTTCCTACGCAGATACACATTTTTTTTTCATTCCTCACTCCCCTCCCCTGAACATATGTTCACACACACACTTTTGATCATGAACAATTGAGATAAAAGATACTATTATCAGGAATGCCCAACGATACCTTTCTGTGACTTGAGATGTTACTCAGTGTTTATAAAAAGTATTTTTCAATATAATATTTATACACGTTTTTGAGAACTAAAAACAGTCATATATCCTCCATTGAGTTTCAACCATATAATGTTTTTCAAAAGACTTAAGATTACTGTGCACATAAAATCCACTCATTAATCTACCCCAGAAAATATGGTTGAAGCAACAGGGAACAAAGATTCAAGTGCCTCAAGTTCCAGGGCAAGCTATGCCACCACATTAATTTATGATATTGGGCAGGTCACTTTACTTCTAGCCCTATTTACTCATTTAGCAAGGTAAATACATCTCGCTTATCTTGATCTAGTCCAGTCTAGTCCGGGTACATTGTCTGAAAAGTTGCTTAGATGAGATTATCTAAGAGGCCTCTTCCAGTTTGAAAATTTGATGACTCCCCCAGGATTAAGAAAAAAAAAATTTTTAAAAGCTTTCCCCCTTGATTTGTAACTATTGTATCTAAATACACTGTTGTTTGGCAGAAGAATCATATGGGCTATATATTGGAATAAAGTCATGTGACTTAACCCGCATCTTGTTAAATATACTTGGCTCTTCCCAGAGAAGGAGTTAATGTAAAATTGCATGAAAAATGTGAATATTCACTTACTTGGCATATGTGCCAACATTACTTTAAGAAGATGTCAGCATTGGCCAGTCCTGTCACCAAAAAGCAACAGCTCTAAGCCTTCTAATGTCTAATTATTTGCGGGGGTAGGGGGGTGGGGAACCCTAAATGTGAAAAAACTTAATAATTAACTAGTTTCTAAACACAATGCTTGCCATTCCAGTCAGTCATCTTGTGCTCTATTCCAATTTAATCATTAATTTCAACTACAGTCTTTGACCCTTTTATTAGTTTGGTGTCCTTGAGCAAAAGCCCATTAAATGCTCTCATATAGTCTGTGGAGTCAGCTTTTTTTTTTTTTTTTTTTAAATTACGAAGTTGATTTCTAAAGACAATGTAGCCACACTGTTGTTCTGTGTCCTTAGTATCATTTTTTGGGACTGCTAAGGGTCATTTGACTTACTTTTGCATGTTGCCATCTCTCCACTCCACTGTCTGTTCTCCTGACAGAAGCGTTCCCTGTTCCCCTGTGAATGAATGAGAAAAGGTCATTGACAAGATTATAACTCTACAGTGAAAAGCTATTAAGGGAATGCAAACTAACCTTAGCTGCGAACTTGAATCTCTTGGCATTGGAATGCTAAATAAATTCATTAAGTAAATATAGTTGAAGGGGTAGATTTAAGCTTTCAAAAATGTTTTCATCAAATTACTTCAAAGTTCACACTGTAGCTGACTAGTGTAATTAAGGGCAGATTTTGTTTCACTTTCTATTTAAATCACAACTAGCTACAACCATAGTAAACTGAAGAATATGTTTGAAATGTCAAAGAGCTATATTTGCTTAGTATATTTTAAAATTATTTTGAGTTGAATGTATTTTTCAATACTTAGAGGTACAGCAAAGAATGAAATTGTTTTTGTTTTTTACTCCCTTGAACATGAAACATGGCAAGATACCTTATTGGTATGAGGACTGAAGTTTTCAACAATTGTAATTTCTCTATTAAAGATAAACTTACCCCATTAAGGACCCAAGCATTTAAAATTTTAGATATTTTGAGTAAAATCTTTCTAAAATTTACTTCCTTGCCTTCTGAAATAGAGTAAAATGAATATAATTTACTTAAAAATTTATTTATAATTATTATACTGAATATACTTTTTGTATTATTTTTTAATATTCCATTACTCTTGGGGGATATACAGACTGTTTGCCCCTATAGCAATTACAGGCTTTTACACAGGTTAAGATCACTGTTCTTTGATGTCTAGATACAATTTTGATGAGTTTTGCTTCTTCCTTCTTTCTTATTCTTCTTTTATGGTTATCATCACTGTTCCTAATCACAACCCTTCTCCATACTTTAAATTCTTAAGCTATGGAATAATAAACAAGATAAATAAAATTTTGTAACACTATGGGTTAAAAACAGATTGGGTTCTAGGGGCTTGACTCTAAGTCAAATATACGAACTTCAGCATATGGATTTTTGTCATGTTTTTTCATTATTCAGAACCCTTTGGATATCTCATTGTCTTGAAATTGTCCTAAACTAGCAAGATGTCTGAACTATTGCCTGTACTTTGGTTTTTATCTGAATTGACTGATGACTTTCACCCTTATTCTTCTATTCAAAGGTATTTTCTTTGAGCTTTCAGATTAATTGCTGATAAATCTTTACCTATAAAAATTCCATTGACTTTGGTAGAAGGATACTGTCCTGACCTTTCCTAGAAAATAATTCATTCTATAAAATTAAATATTTCTTAAAGATATGTACTCATTATTTTATTCTTATTGAAAAACCAATGTGTTCATTATAGAAAGTTTGGAAATTATAAAAGAAAAATAGAAAGTTTTCCAGAATTCTTCACCCAGAGATACACACTATTAATATTTGTGATACTTTTTCTATGCTTATATACTTATGTATGCACAGAAAAATATACTAGTTTGTGAATTTTTTTAAAAAATTAATTATGAGACAGTATCCAGCAAGCCATAAAAGTCAGCTCCCCAACTGTCTGGGTTCTTCCAGAGTGGACTACACTCAAGTAGTTAATTTTAATTAATAGTTTAGTATTTTTCCCAGTACTAATTTTCCTTGTTCTCTTTCCTCTAATGATTTGAATAATATTCCGTTTTGGTTATGTTGATTTTTATTCCAATAAAAACTCAAATAAATGTATTTTTTGTAACTATTGATGTAAAAAAAAATCAAATACCATCTGTTGGCTCCCTCCTCAGTAAGGTGAAAATTTTATCATGCTTTTCTGTCTTCCTTTTTCTCTCTCTGTCCCTTTACATATCTTGTTTTTGATGAATTAACCTGAAGCTTTAGATCTAGATTAGCATTGTTATTATTTTTGACCTAATGTATCTGCTTGATCAACAATTATGTTAAATAGTTATGTTTTAGAATCATAGCAACCACTATATTGCTCACTAGCAGCAATTTTTAACATGACTATCCCATTATTGAGTTCTTTATTTTAATTCCTCAGTCGCCTGCAGTAATTTTTATTTCAAGAAGATTGAATATGTAGTAAAATTACTTCAGTTTTTTCTCTGCATCATTTAGTCTATTTTTGTTTTGTTTGCTTGTTCCTGAAACTAATAAATATATATATAATTAAATTTTTTAAAAATCAAAAAAAGTAATTACTTCAGTATGCATTTCTAAAAGATAGGGCTCTTAAAAATTATAACTACAATAATATCATACCTTAAAGTAACGATTCCCAGATATTAATAAAATGTCCAGTTAGTGTTCAAATTTCCAATTATAGCATAAATGTTATAATTTATTATTTACAGTTCACATGAAGCTGGACCAAAATAAGGTCTACATGGTTTATGTATCGGTAATATACCTCTTTAACTCTATAGGTTGCTTCTCTATTTCCTCCCTTCTTATCCTGTCAATTTATTTGTTTCAGAAAACAGAAAACTGGGTATTTGGTCTGTAGATATTTCCATAGACAGAATTTTGCTGATTGCCTCACTATGGTGTCACTTACCATGTTCCTTTGCCTCTGATACTGGTTGTTGAATTTAGAGGCTTGATAAGATTCAAATTCAATTTTTCTCTCTTTTTTGGCATGACTTTTTCATAATGGTGTATTTATCCATCAGGAGGCACATAATGTCTGGTTGCCTCTATTTTTTTCTGTTATCAGTAGCTATGATGATGATGATAAACAAAATCCAATAATTTGTATGAGCTGCAAATTCTGGGATTTACATTCTGTCATTTATTGCCTGGAATACTTCAATAAAAGGCAATTTCTTTTCCTCTACTATTAGGTTGGTACAAAAGTAATTGTGGTTTTTGCATTTTTTTTAACCTTTTAACTGCAATTACTTTTGCACCAATCTAATATTTTGTTAGCTATTCTTCCAGGTAGCATTGAAAAGACAATTCTTCCCCTTTCATTGTCTCTTTTCAAAGTAATGAGTTTGTTCATGAGCACTCTCTAATAGTTACCAATTTTTTGTTTTTATTTTTAGCATTGTTATGAGGCTAGTATCATTCCTGACATATTTGATGTGTTTTAGTCCATTGAGCTTATTTCCCTTTTTGATGCTAACATGGTCTCTTTGTGGCCTATGAGAGCTTTGTCCAGTTGGCTCCTCAGCCTTTTTAACATGTAGGCTTGATAGAACCTTTGATAGGTTCTCTGCTATCTCATCTGACAAGATTTTCTAGGCTAATCTTTTACATTTCTTGTCCCAGACCTGGAATTGGTTATTTCTGCAAGTAACAGAACATTAATATATTCTTGAAAGTTTCTCAGGTAATTCTAATATGTAGCTTAGATTGAGAACAAATGCTTTAGTACCTCTATGAATTTTATAGTTAATACAAGGATGTTTCCAAATTGTTTTATGGTACATTATCTACTTCCTCAAATTTAATGACCTATATAGTTTGCTACATATCTGTTTAAATTTTGGACTACTTTTCTTCTTAACAAATTCCAAGATTAGTACTCTCACATGAAGAATAACGGTTTCAAAAATGGAAAACTCTCCAATTGCAATCAACCATTATATTGTTATCCTTTCTTTTCCCCCAATCTTTTGAAGAATTTAAACAAGAGCCATATAAGCCTAGTTCCAATTTTCATGGACTTACGACAATTCTTTGATTGCATGGTCAGAAAATGCACTATACAAATTTAACAGACCACTGGCAATGAATACTTTTGCCAAATCTACATTTAATTACCACTACAATAAAAACAAGGAAGAAGAGCTTCCTGAGAAACCAGATGACAAGATAAAACAGATGTCTTAAGTTTCAAGGTTGATAATATCAATGAGATTTCAGCAATATTTACTTCTTACTAAAGTAAGTAGGGAGACTTAGGTGCTGTTGATGGGGTTTTAATATTACAAGCCAGGAGTGGTCATGAGGCCTAACTCGGTATTTGGTTAGAACTGCTATGAGATTTTTCAGGCCGGATCTACCATGTGGGAACCTGGTATCTCAATCAAGAACTTGGTAAGATATTTGAGCCCATTGCTTGAAGACATCTTAGCTTTGCACACCTAAAGCCCTATGGTCACCTCCCCACGGTGACAGACATACTGCTCTGTTGCAGCATGTGATTAACAGGAGGCCGAATCACGGGTTTAAATGGCCAACAGAAATAACAGTATCCGTCCTGTGGTCATACTAACTTCTGCCTTTTTATAGCTTTGATTTTTTTTGTTTAATTTGAGACTTATTTTGATTTCTATATTACAAGTCATCTTAATTAAGTATTCCTTTAAAGTATTAGGGTAAGAGGTAACAAAGTATAAAGGAATCTTTCAGGAACAAAATCAGTGAAACAAATCATGCTTTTACTAAAAGGGTTCCTTCCCAAGTGGATCGGAAAAACAAACTAATTCTGGTTAAACAGTTTGTGCACTTACCTCCAATTCATAGCCAGGTTCACACTGATAAATAACTGTGCTTTCAAAGCTGTATTTACTGCCAACCACAAATCCATGTTCTGGACTTTCAGGTTTCCCACAAGAAACTGGGCTGCAGGATTTATCAGAAAATGGTGGCTCCCAGGTACCATCAAGCTAAATAACAAATAATATAAATTATATTTAGAAGTTAATATGTATGAATGAAGAAGTCTGTAAATATTGATTGTATAGCAGAATAATCTCTAAAACGATAGTCAAAAGACCTAGAATTTGGTCCTACTTTGGCTACTTATTACCTGTGGCCTTTCAAAACCACACATTTATTATTAGGTGGTCCTAATAGTCATTGCTAAACAATTTTGGACATTTCTTAAACACATAAAACAAGCACTTTCTTCCTAATAAAATCCATTAAAAAACTCAGTAACACCAAGAAGTATGTTTTCCTTATGATGCATGAAGACTGGGTGGTAGACACAATTATTCCATGACGTACCAATACACACTTATATTTTACATAATTTTACATTTTAATTTAAAGTTTATGAGAAACAGCAACTTTTACGCATACCACTCAAAGTTTTAAAAGATGGCTTCCTTTTCTCCATTCCAACATGAATACTTGAAAATATTCTATCATATATTTTGGAGTGGGTCACATATATTTTTTTAAACAAACAAACAAATATATATGTATGCACACACACACACACACACACACACACACACACACACACAGACTTTATTCCCCCCACCCCAGTTAGAACTGACATTTTCAGCCCTCTGTTTGGGTAAAGCACACAGAGATGTTTCCTTTGACTGTTATTCTCTTGCTAATATTTTTCTGTCTTCTTTGAGGACATATTTTGTGAGTTAGATAGTAACTGTCTAAAACAGGACTTGAGGCAAAACCCTTTATTCTACATATAAGCCAGAACTTATTTTATATATATATGCCCGCATCTCAATTAACCACTCCCCTAATGTTGGAAATATAAATTGTACCTAATTTTCATACTATAAATAATGCTTCAATAGGTAATGTAATCCTTTCAATGACAGATTTATAAAAAAGAAAACAAGTTGGAGGAATATAAGGTCACCGAGCACAAACATATTTGAGATGAAGTTCAAAGGTATGCTTAACATAAAAGCCATTCTATAACCACGCAACATTTCTCCTCTTTCAGCTCCTGCCTCCTCCCTTCCCCCTCCCTACTCCACTAAAAGAAGACTACATTAACAGCTCATTGTATTTTTCTTTTTCTGGTATGTCTTATGGAAGCTAGGAGAAGGGGTATGCTTGGGAGGTCATCTGTCTACAATGCTGATCTAGGCGCTTTCCTCCATTGTCTATACAGTTTTCACACTGAGCATACAGGATATGCATTATTATACACATTTTTTCAAATAAGGAAAGTGAAGCTCAGAAAATTTAAGTACCTTTCTTAAAGTCACACAAGTAGTAAGTAGCAGAGTCAGACTCTGACCCCAATTTTCTGTTTCTGCAAACTTTGGTCTTTCTGCTAAAACTGGAAACATTTTGTATTATGAAGGCTCATTACTACACATAGACATTCGAGCATCTATGTGTAAACCATGTGACCACATGACCAATTTGTCATGAATATCTTGTTGTAGTTATTTTAACATTTTATCTAACTTTGCCACTTTTCACCTATCCTTGGCACTTTCTTCACTTAAAAATTGGAATATTGGAAAGAAAGATATATTTTATTATATTTCTATCAAAAAACTTCTCAAATCCTTTCACATGATTGGTAACCTGAGACTTTTTTTTTCTTTTCAGGACAGTAAGATATCACTCGTGTGGATACTCTATATATGCACTATATATACACACAGATTCATTATTTATATACATTATTTATAAAGATATAGATCAAAGAGTTATACTTACACATTCCAATTAAGTCAGAATCTTACCTGACATATTGATATGTTAACTCCTTCATAGGTGTAGCCTTCTGCACATGACACAGAAACTTGCTTGTTCACGCTGAAATCATCCCCATGAACAAGTATATGTGTCATGTTTGCTGGCAGAGTACATTTTTTAGGACTGCAGGAAATTCTCTCAGGGAACCAATGGCCATCTTCCTGACAGGTGAATGTATCTGTATCTGTATCTATCATATAACCTTCTAGACATCTGCAATCGAAAAGCAAAAATCAGTGCCTTAAAGAGAGTACAATCAGTTGGTGTCCTATTCGTGGATTTAAGAAGGTGTTTTAAGGCTCAGTAGATCTCTTACATGCTGTACCTAAACTGATGCAACCGTCAGGGGGATGGCATTGCCATGCAAAAACACCAACATACTTGTAACAATGATAACCAGATCAATCCTTCGTGATTCACATCAAAGATTAGCCAAGACTAAAGTTGCTTTAAGTGTTGTTGATATCACTTACCTTCATTGTGGATAATATTATTGAATTCATTTTTATTCTAAAAACAGCTAACAGTTCAAGAAATTCTAGACAAAGTCCAAAATAGACTCAGATACTAGTAAGACTATAATATAATTAATATTATTGGATATCTATTTTGTGCCAAGCACTATTCTAGGTTCTTTACATAGGGAATTTCTTTTAACCCTGATTAATAGATATTATCTGTAGTATGGCTGTTCAAATTCAAGGTTGACATGGTCCTAAAACTCTATGATTTAAAAAAATTTCATTTATTTATTCAGGAAATGTTTACTTATTAGATTTCAGTCACTGTCCTAAGTGCTCTATTCATATTAACTCATTTAATTCTCAAGTCAATCCTATGAGTAGGTATTATCAGTATCTTTATCCCATTTTGTAGATGATGAAACTGACACCAGAGAGATTACGTATCTTCTCCAGGAAGGGATAGAGCTGAGATTTCCACCAAGAGAATCTGGCTCTAGAGTCCATGCTTTTACCTCTATACTACACTGCCTTTAAAATTAAACCATTTAATTAACTAACATTTATTCGGTGGATTTTTTTTTAAATTTCACAAGTTACAAGCTAGGTGAGAGTCAGAGGTTCTCAAACTTGGAATGATCTGCCTATCTATTAAGTGAAGATCTGAGAGGTGATATAATCAACACACAAGGAATAACAAACAGACAAGTTTTGAGAAGCAGGTGATATTGTGACCTGTTAAGATAGCTGACACACTAACATCCAAATAGAAATTTTAAAATGTATTTCAAAAGCAAGGAATAATTTTTGTTTTTCCTTCTCAGTGCATCATCTACCACCTTTTGCTCTCCTCTCTTATCATTACCATCATCCTTCCTTGAATCTATTCCTTACTGCAATTGAGAGAAAATAAAGGTAGGGCTAAAATGTCCACAATAGACATGCTTAAGAAGAGTTGTTGAATTAGGAATAAAATCTAAGAAGACAATATATGAAGGATAATCTATAATGCCTTCTGAGATGTGAATAAATTTAAATTGATTTAGAGGGTTGATATATTTTTGAACATTATGAACATTTATTCCAATAAAAAATTAATTTATAAATTCATTCCATATTTATCATCATTTTAAATAAGGAACTTTCCAGCAAAAAAATAATAATTTGTGCATTAAATGCTTAGTTTGTCCCAATAGCATATGCTGGAAGTCCCCTTAAGAATATCTCCCTATTAATATTGATCAATGAATGTAATTTTTTTACCTGAATTCTTCAGCTTTTGCCTTATTTCACCAACATTTGCATGTATGATATAACTATAAAGAGTTATCAGAAAGAAACTTACCAGCATGATGTTTCAAAAGAGCTTTATGATTTAAAAGATATTAAAGCTAGCTAGAGGATTTTACTGTTTCATGAAGCTCAACAGAATATGTAATCATGATAAGTATATTTGGAATTACAATCTGAAAATGTAGGAATTTATTTTTATAGCCAATGGAGTTCTACATGATTATGGGTAGAAAGTGTTAAAAGTTTTAGATTTGGGAGAACAGTCCAGGGATGGTGTTTTCTTCCCAATTAGCCAAATTTTAACAGATTACTGTCCATTTTACAACTCTCCTGCCTGCACCCCTTACAGACTTAGAGCCATGGTCTTACCTGAGTTTCACTTTACTTTCATAGGTGTGCATCTCTCCAGTTGCTACTGCATTGGCGACAGATGGTGGGGGTCCACAGGATAGGGGCTCACAGACTGGATAAGGCTGGCTCCACGTCCCTTTTTCTGTACAAATCACATCTGAACTGCCTTGTATGACATACCCAGATCTGCAGCTGTAAGTTATCACATTCTCCTCCAAAGAGCCACTCTCGCTGACGAATGCATTTGGTATTGTTGGGGGAGAACCACAAGACATGTGTTCACAGTATGGGAAGCCAGAGCTCCACTGGCCGTGGGCATCACAGGTGATTTCAGAAAGTCCCAGAAGCTTGAAGCCTTTGAAGCACTGAATCAGAGCTGCCTTTCCACAACCAAAATCTGTCCCGTTGACAGCTCCATTTTGAATTACTGGTGTGGAACATCTGCAAGGCAGGCAGGAAGGTGGACTGCCACTCCAGGAGCCATTGGAGAGGCACCTTCTTGAAGGACTTCCATGGAGCTTATAACCAGAAAAGCACTGATACTGTATATGTCCCCCATGATAAAAGGAAAAGCCATTAGGGAAGCCGTGGGGAAGATCTTCGGGAGGCCCACAGTTAATCGGTTTACAGAGAGGAAACTCTGCATCCCAGTTCCCATCTGATTGGCAGGTGAGTTTTGGAGCACCGTGCAACATGTAGCCCTCGTGACAGTGGAACATCACTTTCTTCCCGAAGCCATAGTCTAGGCCATCCATCACCCCATTTGCCACCTGTGGTGGTGTGGCACATCTGACAGGCATACAGAAGGGAGGGGTTCCACTCCAACTTCCGTCCCCACGACAAACACGACTCCTTGTTCCCTCAAGTAAGAACCCTACATTGCAAGTGTATTCAACCACTTTTTGGAATGTATACTCATCTCCTTTCATGTGGCCATTGGCTAAGATTGGGGGTGAACCGCAGTCCACAGGAAAGCAAATTGGCTCTTTCCCATCCCAATTTTTATTTTCTTGGCATGTTCTCATCTTAGTGCCATTCAATACATACCCAGGATTACATTCATAGTACAACACACTCAGGTATGTGTAATTGCTTCCTTTGATGGAGCCATTCATAACTGGACTCGGTTTTTTGCAAGAAATGGCCTCACAGCGTGGGGAAGTACCACTCCACTCTTTATTCTGTAGACAAAGTCTTATGTCAGAGCCTACCAGAACATGTCCGGGTTTGCAGCTATACTGTACAGCACTGCCCATGGTAGTCTCTGTAAAACGCAAAAAGCCATTTTCAGGAGCAACAGGCAAGTCACATTCAACTGAAATGCAGGATGGTGCACTGCCATTCCAAGTTCCGTCTTCCTGGCAGGTCAGCACAGGGTCCCCCAAAAGTTCATATCCTGGATTACAGGTGTAAGAAACCATGGTACCATACAGAAAGCTTGCTGGATGTGGAGCAAGAGTTGAGTTTTCCCAGGTTTTCCCCTCTGCTCCCAGATGATGAAGAGGGTGAGGAGTCAGATATGGAACTTCCATCACATCTTCCTCTTGGTCAAAATATCCCTGGCCATCTTTGACCCTAGTACACTCTCCAAAATCAATGTGAGGAGGGAGACCACAGTCTATGAGTACACATGTTGGGATGGGGCTTGACCATCCAGACTCTTCACAGGTCTGCATGGCATGACCAGCCACCTGGAACCCAGGGAAGCAGCTATAGATGATCATGGCACCATAGCTGTAATCTGCACCTTCTACGAAACCATTTTCAATGGATTGTGGGGGGTTACAGTGGATGGCATTGCAAGATGGGACATCCACATCCCAGTCACCTGTCTCTAAACAGGTCAAGGCTTTGGGACCTTCAAGCCTGAACCCTTGATCACAAGAGTATGTAATGGTTTGTCCATAGTGTAGGTTTGTGTAAGAGAATTTGCCATTCAAAATCTCTTTAGGCTGTGGGCACTCAATGGGTTTACATGTTGGTTTTCCTCCAAGCCAGTGACCATTTTCTCCACAAAGGGTGGTAGTGTTTCCCACCAACTCAAAGCCCGGCTTGCAGGTATAGAGCGCTGTGCTGAGATAGGCAAGACCCTGCACATCGATGATGCCGTTGAGAATTTCCTCAGGTTGTGGGCATTCGACCGGAACACATTCTGGCAGCGGGGAGCTCCAGGTACCATCAGCTTGGCAGAAGGTGGTAGGATCTCCTCTTAGGAAAAACCCATCCACACAAGAATACTTGACAGTACTTCCAAAATGAAGAGCAGAAGCAGGAGCAGGAACACCAAAGGCAATTAGGGGAGGTGGGAGGCAAAGAACCAGCTTACAAACAGGAAAGGAATCATTCCATTGCTGAGATGGTAAGCATTTCAGGACTGAGGGGCCGTGAAGGGCATGGCCTTCTTTACAGGAGAACGTCACCACTCCTACTTCAGTAGTCAACTCCTTCAAGACCAGCTGGTTTTCCAGGAGGGGTGGCTCTGGGCACTTGGCAGGCACACACTTTTGGTTTGTCTTCTTGTTCCATTTGCCAGATTTCTGGCATGTCCAAGAATTATCACCAATCAGCTCATAACCCTCATTACAGAAAAACTGAACCTTGGACCCTACTTCAAAATGTTCTCCTTTCATGTAGCCATTCTGGATTGGGGGAGGTTTGCCACAGTTGAGAGGGATGCACGACAGAGGGGATTCACTGTGCCAGTGGCGATTGGCTTGGCAGACAAATACAGGGCTTCCAACTGACTCATATCCTGGATTACACCGATATCTCACTTCGCTCTCAAAGATCCTGCCAGTGGAATGCTGCATAACAGGGAGAAAACAATTAAGGACAATTTGCATAACACAGAATATAATTAAACATATTGAATAGCAAAAACAAATTAAACTAAAATTTCTACTTTAAAATGAATTAAGACATATGCAAATGAGGATTTATGTTTTTTTCTAGTAGGTCCATTCTATTTGGTTTTAGTAAGTGAAAAGGACAGTAGGAAGTCAAATTAGATAATCCCTACTGCAGAAATGTTTACCACAGTGCTGAACCCATAAGTAAAAGATCAATTGTCTTTTTTTTGATCAATTGTCTTTTGATTGATTGATTATAAATCAATTGAATTGATAGAGCAATACTGAACATTATAAATTATTTTGTAAGTGAAAACAATCTTGTTGACCAAAGCAATACTACAGTTTGTTGTTTTAATCACAGAAAATGAAACACACAAACATACATTTATTTGTGCATTTTGTTGGATAAAAAAAGTCCAAAAAATATTTTTCATGGATATGGTCCTAAGAGTACTGTCAAAGTTTGGCGTTCGTTCTTAATATACTTAAAAAAAAAATTGCTGCTAAAACAGACAGAAGGGAAATAAAAGCACTATTCCATCTTTTAAACAGAAAATTTAATATTCGTGATCTCAAAATTCAAATAAATAAGTGTATAATAACAGGTCATTTTTAGGTAGTACAGAAGATGAGTGAGTTATGAAACCTTTCAAAGATTATCATGGTTCCTTGTCAATGATAATGGTGAAGTTGAGTTTCTGTGCTGTAATGAGCTTCTTAGTATTCGGACATAATTATTTGTTGTATTTACTTATTTACTGTATTTACTTATTCCCCACATGCACGTAAGCACCATGTCATCACAGGCCTAATCTGTATTGTTAAATACTAGATTTTCAATACTTACCTGGCACCTAGTAGGAGCTCCAGAAATACTTGTTAAATGAATAAAGCCTCCTTTCATATATTATACACCCTCTTCCAATGGAAAGCTAACGTATCTGAGCAAAAGTCTTAAATAAAATTTTACTGTTGTTTTGTTATTTTTTAATGTACAGGAGAAAAGGTATTATATGTGCATGGGTTTTTAAAGAGTATTTAATTATCATGTTGGTGCAAAAGTAATTGTGGCTTTTGCAATTATTTTTAACTTTTTAAACTGCGATTACTTTTGCACCTACCTAATAGAATATTGTCTACTTAAAATTGCCCTTGACTTTGGGGAATAGATTCTCATTCCTGTTTTTTTGATGAACTTAATGAGAAGACACATATTATCGTAAAAGCAGGACATGTGTGGGCCTAACTTAACCCTTTGCTCATCATGGTGAAATTACCTTTAAACCCACTAAAAGAAGGTTGCAAAAACTGCATCATAGCAAATAGTTTATCCCATTATTTATATAAAAATTAGAATTGATAATAGAGTTCTCTAGGTTCCATTTAGACCCTGACTTATTTCCATAAAATAAAGTATACATCCATCTTGGAATAGCTTCTTCTATAAATCAAAATAGTATTTTATTAAAACTGGTTTATTTTAACAATAGCTAAGGGCTAAGATATTGCTACAAAGTGCTTCAAATGTCTACATACTAGTAGAATGCAGAAAGCTAATATATTAAAAGGATTATATCTCTACCACATTTTCTCCAATATTTACCCCCTATAGATTTAGCTACTTCTGTTTTTTTAACAGTTAGTCTGTTCACTGCCCATGCTTTGGAATCCTGGGTTAGCCACACTGGCTGGCCCTGAAAGTGATGAAAGCCAGGGACCATTTGCTAATCAGTCTCTTACCTCCAGAAAGCCATTCTCAATCTTAGGTGGTTCATTGCAAGACACAGGGTGGCATGTGGGTATGGGGCTACTCCATTGTCCTGTGGCTTCACAAGTGCTCTTCTTCTCCCCTTTGATGTAGAACCCCTTGTTGCAGCTGTAAGCTACCATGGCCCCGAAACTGTAGTTTGATCCACTCGCATAGCCGTTCATGATGCTTGGTGGCTCTCCACACCGCACGGGGATGCACTGGATAGACATGGGGGAAGGGTGCCACTGCCCACCTCTCAGACATTCAATCTTTGCTGAGGTGTTCAGTACAAAACCTTCCATGCATTTGAAGCTCACAACTGAGCCTGCTGAAAACTTCGCTTTGCTCACAGATTCCAAGATGCTGTAGGAAACAGATGGGGGTTTTTCACAGAAATGAGCTATACAATGGGGCATGGCCTGGCCTTCTGGGGGAACCCACTTGCCCTGGGCATTGCAGAGGAGCTGGGAATTGTCTGCCAGGCTGTAACCATCCGAGCAGTAGTAGAAGGCAATGTCTCCAAATAACCGATGAGCAGTCTCTGGAGAGGCGTGGTCCACGTGGGGGGGCTCATCACAGGAGACAGCCAGACACTGCTGGTTACTTCCACTCCACTTGCCACTGGCCAGGCATTCAATGGTGTGAGGTCCAGCAAGGGTGTAGCTATGAGATGGGGGGGAAATAAACAGTAAGGATAGTATTTGAGAAAAGGTGTTTACATCTTCTTGTTCTGCTTTTATTTGTATCTTCTCTCCAACAATAACTTTACTTTTATTCTTTACTCTTTAAAATAATATTTAATATTTGAATATTGAGCTTACGGTCAGATGACTTTTATCTGAGATATAGAAATATACCTTGATATTAGTATTAATCTCATTCAGAAAGGGAAATATATTTAAGATTATTTCTATTTAAGGAACTCTAAAAATTGTTACACATTTCTTTAAAAATAAAAATCAGAGGTAAGCTACAGTCCTGTTTAACTCAATCCAAAATTGGCACTTCATCTGTCTTTAGATGGTTTCAGTTGGTTGATTTTATCACTGGTCTTTGAAACAATCTCTGATGAGCCGTATGTAGTCTACACAGAGTTCATAGTTATACACTTACACTCAATGAACTTTAAACAGCGATTATAATTTCAGTCTCCAATGTTTCCTAAACCCTTAACTATGTGGTTAGTGTTAAAAGTTGTGTTCGGCATATGGCTCTGCTATTCAACCAGTATGAATAAATTTTGCTTAATAACTCTCAGTATGTCAACTATAATTTTATATATGTCTATATATAAATATGTATATATATATTCATGGGATACGCAGTATAGTATAGGGAATAGAGTCAATGGAATTGTAATAGATATATATGATGTCAGAGGGGCAATAGATTGGGGGAGGGGGTTATCACTTTGTGAGGGGTGAAATGCCTAACTATCACATTGTTTTGTACACCTGAAACTAATGAAAAAGAAAAAAAATAACTTGCAGTCTTTCTTTATGCACAAGGTGGTTGCCCATATATGATGACAGATTGATAACTAACAAAAAATCTTAAAATACTCTCCTGCTCTCTCAATGAATAGAACAAAACAGTAGAATGTGCAGTACTAGAATAATTTTTTTGAGTCATTCTTATTTTCATTCCCACTTTCTTACTGAAGGGAAAGATGACAGAGTTTTAAAGTAATTTCGAACACCTGATCGGTTCGTCATTTTGATATTAATGAAGGGTAAAGGGACTGAAATAATTGAGCACCTAATTTAATCCTATTTAGACATGTTAATTTCATTTTACAGATGAATAAATGGTGGTTTAGACAGGTTAAGGAACCTGCCAAGAGTCATACAGCTGCAAGCAGCAGAGTTAGCACGTGAATTTAGTTTATACTTAAACCTTTTCGATGACATTGCTCTGTCTCTCTTTTTAAAATGAGGTAGGTTAGACCACAATTTGTGGGTGTCCTGTGGAAACTGCAGTGCTCTGTTACAACTACAAATTATTTGACCCACCCTTCAGCAAAGATTTTTAAGTCATTAGCTAGCACATTCTCCTGAGGTTCCCTTGAGTTTTATTACGAGATCAGCTATTATAGAGAGGTTCAAATTCCTTCACCCTAGCTGGCAAGATTTATGAAATCTATAGGAAACAGAGAGACCAAGGGAAAATGATAGAACATCAGAGGAAGTGTGTGCATCCACCCTACCTATGGTTGTATATCATGCTATGGTCTCAAAAAGAATACTCTCAGACCTTCTCAGTAGCTGAGCTCCATCTCCAGTTAAGGTCTGCAGAATTCATTGTTTTGGACAAGCACAGTTCTTTGTATGAGAATCTGAATCTAATCAATTTTTAGATGGCTTCTGTCTTAGAAGATCCATGAAGGTATACAAAGACAATATGCTAAAACCATAATTTTATTATTTAAAAAATCCATTATCTTAGATCTGAGTGCCCAGATTCTACTACTCCTGTGTAGTATGTGCTTGGGGTAAAAGTTCTATTTGCAGAGGCTCCAGATGGTTTATAGCACAATTTACATCCTTTGCACACTTTGATCCATCCTTTGCACACGTATCCTTATTTTCACAGCACCCTTGATGTTGCTAGCATATTTCATTGGCTGAAGTTCACAGACATCTCCTGAGACATCTGTGATCTATTAGGATCCATTACACCATCTATAAAATGCTTCCTTTATTTCATGGGACCAGAAGCATCTGCCTCCGGAACCTTCCTCATTCCTCAAAGCCTTAAGGACACAAGAACTGTGCTTTGTAATTTGACCGTACTTTGTTAGACTTCTGACACCCAATCTTTGGAAAATCTCCACCAACTAGTGGAGAATTATAACAAAGTTCTTCTGTAATGTCATAGAAAATTACCACTAAATACATATATTTTGAATAAACGAATTTACAGGATACATTTTTTATACTACCCAGAACTTCTTACAACCTATACTATTTCTCTGACCTAAGATGCCGAATTTTCTTTATGACTCTCAAGTCAACATTCAGTCCTTCATTAAATAATTTAAGGGCCGTGCTATGTGCTAATAATCACTTGCTTAGTGCACAGATGCGATGCCAGGGCATTTACTTATTTACCCTGCGCCCACTACCTGATGCGTTGTAGGTTCCTTCACACCTAAAGTGGCTGCTTCAAGGAGAAATGATTGATTTTACCTGAAGAATGGGAAGGGAACAAAAGACCTCATCGATTACATGGCTTTTGAATGGGGTCATGAGAGAAGTGGAAAAGGAATCATTCAAGGCAGAAAAGTAACATGAGCAAAGAAGTGGGGATATAATACAGCTGAGGTATTCTGGGAACTTATGAATAGTTAGGAAGAGCATATGAACACCTGGAAAAGGGAGTGTGATCACTGGAATTGCGTATTTTTGACAGGTTGTGATGGTTGATGAGTAAAGATGTAGCAGGCACATATTAACTGGAAATGGTTTCTGACAAGAATCTCATTAGATTTTATCAACAAAATGTCACTAGAACAGAAAGCTATTTAAGTGGTTTATTAACCATATGCCTCAAAGAGTATTGATTAATAGAAATAAGCCAGGTGGGAGTTTCGTATCTTATAAATGCAGTAAAGCTCTGTTCTTAGCCCAGACAGCCATCAGTTTGTAAGTAACATATAACTATAAGATAGGGAATAGGGCTTTTTTACAGGCCTGTTCAATGTTTCTAATTCTCCAAGGCAATATTTAATAAAGACAAAATAGAAGGTCCTACACATAGATAATAAAGAAAAATTGCACAAGTGGAAAACCTAGCTTAGTGGCAGTCAACATGAAACACCTAGAGTTTCATTGAACATAAGATGAATGAGTCATTGCTGAGATCCTTAAAAGAGTTACCGCATTTCTAGAAACTACCTTATCTAGAAAGAAAAGAAGAGAAATAAAACAAATATTCATCTTTTAAATACCATGTGCTAGTCCCTAGATTCGGTGTTATCTCGGTTGCAGTTATATTCTAATTTGCATGTGTCAGTGTGCAGTCAGCTCTGGGATTACAATTCAAAAAGGGCTATACACCTATTGAAATAGGCTCAGAGGAGAGTGACTCAGAGTGAACAGACTTGGAATCATGTTTATGTATGAGAAGGAGAAGTGGATCTGAGAGTGAGCTGGCTGAAACGTCAGTCTCCCCACACCTTCACTTCCAAAGGAGGATGCTTGGCACCCTAGCCAGAGTAGAGAATCGTGTTTCAGTCGTGGAAATGTGTGAGGGGGCTGGGATCCCTTATTGAAGCCTCCCAATTAGCTTTGATGATCCATTTGTAGGAGAACCTTGGTACCAATCTATCTATACTTGAATGCCTGGCATTTCAGAGGAGCAGAGAAATTTACAGAGGTGGTTCAAGAGGTGGAACTAAAGCCAGTGCTTTAGACTAGATCCATATTCAATGAAGATGGGGATAGAGGTTTATTAAAAATAACTACCTTCTAAAATACATCAGTTAGTCTTTTAAGATGCTAAAGAAAAATATCTTTTATGAATGATAAAAAAAAAAAGGCAATTAATTGTTTGCTATTGCCTAGATAGAACTATAACTGGTCTCTGATCAAATTGCTGTACCATTTCACTATGTTAGATATCTGAATATGTTAAGATTTCGGAAGGACATATGCCACTGCTTATTTAAAGAATCACTTTAAAAATGATAAAGTTTTGTACAGATGGTGAGATATGTCATCCTGTAAATGTTGGCTACCAGAGCAAGAAACATTGGAATTGGTACAAATCTAAAATGTTAGAATATTTAATTATATTCTGTGTGACATTTTGTATTCTCATTCATGACACATGGGACACATTCTAGCAGAGTGTTATTTAAAATAGGCCATACGTATTATAAAACAAATTGTTTTACCTCATAATTCCAAAGAAAAATGGCACATCAGTATTACAGTGATGCCATAAATAAACACATCTTAGGATGAACTGCTTGTAATACATTAGCATATTTCTGGAATAATAATGAAAAATCCTTTGAAAATGGGCAGAGTAATCTTAAGATGCAATTTTCAGTGATTTGATTTGTACACTGAGTGGAAGCCTACTAATGAACATGTGCCTGGAAGCTTTCTGAGTGGGCTCCCAAGTGGGTTATTAACCCTTCTTGCTTTAGAAGAAGAACCTAAAAAGAAGCTTGAGAGCAGCATATTAGATCTTAAAAGAGCGACAATACAATAATAGCAATAGAAAGTATATATCTGTCTCAGTAAACAACTGTTTTCAATTAAAAACAATGATCAAAATTTTATCTTAGCATATTCAGGAATTGCATTTAAAAGTCTGTATTTGAGAAGAATCAAAAGGGAGACATTCTATAAGGATTTTGAGATGTCAATGACCCTTATTTTCCTCTGAGTTTCTCACCAAGAAGCGTGTGCACACAGGATGAAAAGGAAAATGGGAAACAACAAAAGAACAAGACAAACAAATGAGAAACAAAAACTCAGAGACACAGACAATAGTTTAGTGGGTACCAGAGGGTAAGGGGGATAGAGGGTGGGAGATGAGGGTAAGGGGGATCAAATACATGGTGATCGAAGGAGAACTGACTCTGGGTGGTGAACACACAGTGGGATTTATAGATGATGTAATATAGAATTGTACACCTGAAATCTATGTAATTTCACTAACAATTGTCACCCCAATAAATTAAAAAAAAAAAAAAAAAAGGAAAATGGGAAAGAAGTGATAATTTTGTTAATCTGGGCAATCAGGTGAAAACTCCCAGTGCAATGTTTTGATAAAAGTTGGATTTGAAAGTCCAAATTTAAGGCAGGAGGCAGAAATGAGACTTCTTGCTTCTTTCCTTCCTTGGCATTCATCTTATAACTCTAGTCTCCTAAAGTATCTACTCTTCTATCCTAAGCTTGAGAGTGGATCTTTCTCCCTTAATTCAAGGAAAGGCCCATGCAAAACATAACACCAATATAAAAAGGAAAAACAGTGAGATTGAAGCAAGAACGTGTGTATGTACATGCAATAAGCAGGCCTGGGTAGCGTACACAGTGGCCTGTGTCAGGCAGCCCCAAGGGAGAAGAGAGAGGTTCAGAGGGCTGGGGAGGAAAATAGGCCCTAACCCTCTTATCAGGCCAGCAGCATCTTAGGAAGTGCAAAGAGACAACAGGATAGGATCCACTACACAAAAGTCATGACATGAACGCAGTGATGCCACCCTGGAATAGAACAAGACTCAACGCATGTTGACATGCGCCAATAATCCCTTGGGGTAAGAAATAGAAAAGGAGTGAAGAAAGAGAGAAGGATGGGAGTTGACCCTAATTCTGGTTACAACATAGTCTGAAAACCCTCCCTGTATAACATTTGATGACATACAACAAACATATTTTAAATATATAACTGAGTTGATGAGAAAGGAAATCTCCATGTGCCCAAAATGAAGAGAAAATTACAAAAAGAAAAGCAAGCCTGTGAATGAATGCTGTGCCTGTCCTTGCATGGACGGGAAGACAGGATAGGAAATATAGCCTTGGAGTTTAAACAGAGTAATAGCTGAGTCTCTGGCATAAATTTATGTTCTAGAAGGACATTCACTGAAAGAATATTCACTAGAAAAATTCTGATATGACAAGTGAAATCTATGTATTTGCCAGGACTCTGGGTGGAAAAACAAAGTCCCTGCTAAGGTATCAGTCCCCAGGTGGATTTGAGGGTGGAATTTACACTACTTACATTGTCTGGAAAGCCTTCAAACTGATAAATAAATGTAAAATTAGATTCTTGGCTGGTAATATTCCTGGGGCTCTTGGTAGAAAAAATAATCCACATAGTCAGACCATAAGGGACACAAATAAATTAATAAAACAGGCCTGTATACCGTAAAGACAAATCTGGAATTATAAAACATACACAAGCATATTTTCCATCATGAATGGATCAGCACACAGACCAAATAGCAACATTATAGCACCAGTAAATTGAGATAATAGAAAAATGGTCTGAAATATAAAAAATGTGAAATAAATATGTTGAAATAATAAAGGACAAAAAGACTCAAAATTTTATTTAAAAAGACTACGCAAAAAGAAATATTTGAAAACTAAATAGAAATTCTAAAAATATAGAAAATTTAAAAATTTCAAATTAATGCACACATTCAAAAGCACAGTACAGAGAGTAGAAAGAAAAATTAGTGAACTGGAAGAAATATGTGAGGAAATTACCCAAATGCAACACAAGTTTATAAAGAGTTAGAAAATGTGATAGGTTAATAAACATGGAAAATAGAAAGAAAAGGTACAATGTATATCTAATAAGACTTACAGAAAGAGAAAAGAGAAAGTGAAGAAGAGGGAATATTTGATGTGAAAATGGATGGGAATATTTTTAAATTGGTGAAAGATATTAATCCTCAGATATGAGAAGTGCAATGAGTCCTGAACAAGATGAACAGTGATAAATACAGTTAGTCCTATCATAAAGAAATACCAGAGTAACAGAGAAAAATTTTGAAAATTATGACAGGGAGAAGACATTATGTGTAGAGGAACAACAATTCAACAAGAGTTTCTCAATCTCAACACTATTAACATTTGGACCAGACAATTCTTTGTTGTGGGGGCTTGTCCAGTGCGTTGTAGGATATTTAGCAGTATACATGGACTCTATTCACTTGATGCAGTAGCACCTTTTCCCCAAATGTGACAACCAAAGATGTCTCCAGACATTGCAAATGTCCCTGGAGGGCACTATTGCTCCTGGTGGAGACCCACTGAATTAGATTGATGATAGAATTCTCAATAGCAACATTAGAAGTCACAGGCAACGAAATAGTATCTTCAAAATGTTTACGGAAAAAAATACTATTAATGTAGACTTGTATACTCAGCTAAATGATAATTCAAGAGCAAGGGTAAAATACTATTATTTGCAGATGAAGATTGTATATAACTCATTGATTCTTGTTGACAGAAAGATGTAAAGGATATACTTTAGGAATTAGAAACATTTAGTCCAAAAGGAAGGAGTGGGATACAAAAAAAGCAATGGTGATGAGATTAATTAACATGTGAGTAAATCTAAGTAAGCATTGACTATGTTAAAAATGACTAATTTGGAAAGTTGTAAATTATGAGGGAAGGAAAATATAGATAACAGTGAGACATTTATCATGAGTGGGGTGATAGAAGTTAATGTTTTCCAAGATCTTTGAGCTGTTCAGGAGGAAGGCAGAGATACTGAGTATAATCTCAGGGTAGGAAGGATTTCTTAAATTTGGCACACACTGAAAATAAACTATAAAGGAAACAATTGATAAATATCAAGTACTATCTAATAATGTTAAAAATATGCATATCCCATGACCCTGTCTAGGCCAGGGATAGTCTTACCTGTATGTCAGGAGACATGTGCAAGGACAACTTACCTCAGCAAATAAAGTTAAAATAAATCAACCCTCTACCAGTAAGGAAATGGGCAACTTAGAAATAGTTCATTCTCACGAGGAAATACTATACAACATTTAAAAATGAATGCTGTTGATTTATATGTATCAATAGAGATAAATGTAAAAAAACATAATGTTAACTAAAAATCAAGCTTCAGAAGGATAGAATACGAAGCAACATATACAAAAATTAGAACATATAGCAATAGAATATTTGTTTATGGGGATATACATATGGAATAGAGACAAAAATGCACATTTGTTACTTTGGGGAGAGTGGGGAAGTGATGAGAATGGCCTCTAGTTATATCTGTAAATTGTATTTCTTTTATGAAGAGAGATCTACAGTAACTGTGGCAAATATTTAAAGCGCACTTTTATCCTAGCATTGGATAAACTGGTAATTTTAAATAGAGATTGTTTTATTTATTTTTGTGCTTTTCTGTGTCTTTCAAATATTTCATTAGACACTTGGCCAGAAAAAAGAAATGAGCAGCTCTCCTTTCAGTCCGGCTATCCTCATAGCACCGTGAAGTGGAGTAGGTGTATGTAAAGGGGCATAAGTATTCTTTCTCTCACCGAAAGTTTTACTTTCAGAAAAATGAAACTATCTCCTAATAGTTATTGATTTTTTTCTTTTCTAAGAGAAAAAAATATGGGTGGTAGTGATTTGTTACTGTGTGTACTTTCTACTAATTTGATTTACTAAGATAGTTTCCCCCATATCATTAAAATATCATCACTTTATATAACAATGATACACAAAATAATAAAGCTATACTTATATTTTAATAGTACTTCATGTGTATATAAATAACTTTTATAAAAATGGCCTCATACCTTGTAACAGCTATGCGACTTAGGTGGGTAGATTTGGTTTCCATTTTTTCAGTGAGAAAAAAAGCTCCCACAGAAGGTCTATTTGCCTAGAGCATGTACTTCATGTTTAATTATAAAGTAGGGTAATATTTATTCTGCCAAACCCCCATTGTTGCAGAAGGGAATACATGAGATAATTCACGTGAAAGTCCTATGAAAAATGTAAACCCCTCCTAGAAACATATAGATTTGTTGTAATTTTCATTACTTAATGCTTCTTTTAATAAATGCCTTTTGTATAATATGTAGACTTAATATAAGGCAGACAAAGAACTCTTATGGTATAAGTGAATGATTTGTCATGAAAATACATATATGATTTGTGAATAAAAATGTAAATTTTATTTACAGCATGATATTGAATACTAAAAATATATGCAAAGCAAAATTCTAGGAAGAAATATAATATCAGCAACATTTATCTTTGGGTAATTTTAAAAAATAACCTTTTTATTTTCTAGTGTTATATGGTGACAATGCCTCATTTTTTAAATAATAAAAAAAAACCCAACAAGTTGTTAATATCTAGTTATTATTTGGGATATTTATATTTGCTAAGATATCTCAAAAATGATTAATCTTAAATAGTCCTATGAGTTTATTAGGAAGCAGTTTTTAATGAGTCAATCTACAGGGGAGCGGTGGGGCCATCAAAAGCAACTCCTCTACTGATATTTTAATATTAAAAACTTATTTTACACTTAAGAAAATGTTAAGCTTTGAGAAGTATTTGACCCTTAAGAGCTTTTCCAACAAAATGTTGTCGCCACCTGCTGGCAGTCCTATATTAGTGGGACAGTCTTGTATCCAGGTGACATGAACTTCAACTTCTACGATAGTATAGAAACTGTACCCTCTCATTTGTATTCCAGTAATGGCAAATTTTGTTGAATTTTTTTTAATGGTTAGGCCAACCATTATATCATTGTATTCCTCACAATTTCCATAAAATGTATAAATCTTTAATGAACTCATTTTCTGAGGACAATCGAAGCACAGAAAGATTATACAATTTTCCCAAGGCCACAGAGTTAGTGAATGACAGAGCTGAGATACAAATGCAAAAAATGGCAACCCTCCTGCTGCTGCTGCTTCCAGCTGTGTGAAAAGTAACGGTGGTGAATCTGGAGTGTTCAGGCGCTATTGATGGTGAAAATAATTATTGAGAAAGCATGGGAAAAAATGAGCAATGAAATGTTTAAAGCCAGATCACCTGGGACTCAATCACCCCTCAATTCTTCATTGCCTGTGTGAGACCCTCAGCAGATCACCATCCCAGAGTAACCTGTACCTCACAGGGTTTTGTGAAGATCAAATGAAACAATGAGTGTGACAGCTCTTTGTAATCTGCTTCCTGGTTTTTCAAATTTTATCTCTGAATTAAATTAGATCATTAAAAATGACCCAAATTTGGTTATCTTTTATTCCTGCAGACATATCATCTCTATGTTGTCACTCAAAGGCTTGCCTTCAGGTTTGCAAATGCCTCTTTGAATGTGCTTTTTGCATCTTTAATTAAAGCATAAAGATATTTTGCCCTGCATTACCCAATGTCTGTTACTCGAGGCCTAATCTGATAAATTACTCTAATTCCAGGAAAACATTGTTCCCAAGTGAAAATATGCTCCCTTTTCATGGTCAGGAAATAAGAGCATAAAGCTCTCTCTGGCTTTGGCTGTCAGGAAATTCAATCGAGTGTTTAATGGAGCACAATTCCATAGTCAGGGAGTACCCATGCCCTTGGCAGCACCCAAAAGGGTTGAGTTACTCACCCTTCTTTGCAAGTGTAATTCACAGTGTTCCCAAAAGTGAAGTTACTCCCGGTGATGACAGCATCTTTGATGGAAGGCGGCTCCCCACAGAGGACAAGATGACAGGTAGGGGGCGCTCTGTCCCAGCTGCCTGACGCTGAGCATTCAATGATGGAAGGGCCTTGTAAACTACAGGAAAGAAGGACACCACCTATTTCATTGGCTGTTTATTTACTTCTATGGAGACGAAATAGGGAGGACTTAGAAGAGACTAGAGGACACTTGAGGAATATGAATACGTAAATATACAGTTTCTTCACATTTTATTGCTTTATGTAAAAGCAAGGGAAACCTGAGCAGGTTACAGACCCTTTGAAACAATGAATGGGCTAAAACAACATAACAACTCAGTGCAAAATAAAATGTTCTCATTGGCAGTGTTGTAGGGCACTCCAGACCTTGTGAATAGGTTACTTGGATGAGAAGGAGTTAACAGACTGGCTAGGATTCAGGGGTAAAGCAGATAGATGCCCAGGATAACGGAGACAGTCAGGGTAACTGAGGACAACGGGCAGTGTCCTTGCCATGAGCCTTAGATCTGAACTGTGTTGTTCATGACTTTGACCTCTGGTCGTCCTTTGATTTCACAAATTTCGCATCCTGTGGCATGGCTTATCCACCTTCGCTTGCCAGCCTGGTTCTGATTGCCTGTATTACTCACTCCACTTTCTGTTCACTTGATCTGCTTTACTTCAGATCCTGTTGGTCAAGTGTCTGATCACAGCCTTACTCTCTCTATTGTCCCTTCTGTTTGAAAACACACACACACACACACCACTGATCAAATTAACCCCTTACAGTATTAAGGACCCAGGCCCTTATCTTGACATGCTTTATATAACATTCCATGCAGTGTTGAGTATAAGCTTGGTAAGCCATTTACCAAAATGCCCAGGCACTGTCTTCTGTTTCACAATACCTTTTCTTTCATGTTTAATGTCTAAATATTTATAGCAATTGAACTAGAACTCCCAGAGTCCAAGTTAGATGGACTATTTCCCTGGACATTTGCTCTAAGCTAGGTCTCAGGAAGCATACAAATTTGAGAATATCTTTTCCATTTAGAAACTTATGCAAATGAAACCTAATGAGTAAATAATGACTCACAGGGTATTGTAGGAAGCTCGCCTGGTGTCTATGGACTTTACCTGTATCCACTCTCACAGGAATATGATGCAGTAGAAAGGTAGGTAAGCCCACTCAAAATATATTTCCCATGATTGATGTTTTCGGGGCTTGAACACTTGACCCGTTCACACACAGGAGGAGAATGACTCCAAGAACCGCTAGCAAGACAGGATGAGTCTTTATTACCCTCCAGAGTATATCCTTTATTACACCTAAAGAAGATAAAGGAAAATTACAAAATGTGATTTGCTTTATTTTGGATTATTGTATCTGTGCCCAAACCTCCATAAGTATTGAGAATTTACTCATATTGGAAGAGTTCTTTTTTCCCTACTGATATGATGCTTTGAAATTATTTTTTCTCAAGGTTTAATACTGTTCTTCCCCACAAGGATCTTACTGAGTGACAAGTTTAAAGATTTGACTTGCCTCTAGTTTGTGTCATGGCTTAGTAGCTGCAAACAGAAAATTCTTGGTTTGAGAGTGGTCTGGTCTAGTATAAGTCCCTGAAATATTGTGTTTGGAGCCAAAGTTCCATTTTATAACCAAGAATACTCATTAGTTTGCAGGGTCTTCTTGTATGGCGTCCATTCTTAGAGTACCTCAAGGAGGTGATGGTGGCCACAAAAGGTTATTGGTCAGGGGATTTAACGATTCTAGATATGACTACCATTAGATAAATTATTGGATTCAATTTCTTCACATTACACAGAATTCAATTAATTCCATCTTAATTCAAAAACATCCTTTGAGGTTCTTCTTCCCCCTTTCTTCTAGTATCTATCACTGCCAATATGTCATCAACAACTTCTAAAACATAGTTTTAATCTTAGACACTTACCTATATATTACTTTATTGCCATAGGTAAATGCTGACCCATCAATGCCACCATTTTCTGGAATAGCTGGTACACCACAAGAAATAGCTTAGAGGAGGAAAAACAAAAAACATTGCTTTTTTTTAGCTGGTGTGTGCAAAAATCTCTAAAAGTTCAAGGGGAGCTCTAGGTTTTCTTGTCATATTTAAAAACAAGCCTAATAGTTTGGGTTTAAATACAAAGAATATTGATACAACATAACACTTGACATTTCTGCACCTTAAATTTCTAGAATTGCCAAACACCATAAACATGGGGAATTTACTAAGCATACCTTCACAATATGGTATCACATGACTCCATTCTCCAGATTCCAAACATGTAATTTTGGTTACTCCCATCAGCTGGTGTCCTTCCTCACAAGAAAATGTGACTTTGGCACCCACTGTATACATCTCACCAAAAGAGTGGCCATTTTCTGGGTTTCCTGGAGCCTTACATTTTATAGGTTCTTGAAAGAGAGAAACAGTTTTCGTGGTGCAATAAATGGCTACCACACAACCATGCAAGATCTCACAGCAAAATAATCCCACTACTGGTAAGGTACCAGTTAAATCCTGAGAAAAAAAGCTTTTGAAGGGAGATGCATGAAAGCCAGGGATACGTTGAATGATTATACCAGAACATATATTTAATAGGCATTTAAATATTTTGAGACATCAATGACTAACAATAAATATACAAAATTTATCTGGCTCAAAAGGGAGCTGTTTATTGGAGAAATAGTGGTGATGCTAGGACAGGACTTAAAAGAGATTCAGTCCCCCTTCCTTCCCCTAACTCACACCCACTTTTTAAGAGTAACTGACATTCTCTCAGGCTGGTATAAAGAATGTATCAAACCACATTTAGGAGAAGTTCGCAGCCTCACTTTTTAAACAGACTGCAGATCGTAAGTACCTACTCTATGCAAATTTAGGGTCAGTTACCGGTTCTAGGAAGGGAAATAAGTTAAAGGAAGATTTGGGACTAGCTTTGAATAATAGGAGTAAATATAATATTTGAACTCTCAAAAGGGGAAGAAGTATTGATTCAACCATTCTGAAGATGATTTTGGCTATAAAAGCCAAGGACTTTAAATGAAACCCTCTCTAAAAGTAAATGTAATTGTTAAGACTTGATTTTGAGACTATCTCTTTATTGTTTTCTGGTAGTTGCTTTCCCACGATAAATGTAGAAAGACATTAATGGATTGAGAGACGGGCCAATATTATTAAAGTTATCAAAAAGAAAATAGAGACGTGGTAAGGCAAGATGTCTATTTTTTTCTTCCATGGTATAATTCTGTGTGGCTGAGTCAGAGACAAAATACCAGCAAAGATGTGAGGAAGCATCGTCTTTGCTCTGCTGGAGGCAGTGGAAGTCACTGCTTATATTTCTAAATCCGCTCTATTATTCTCCTACTCTGTAGGCATTTCTTCAACATTCTGGTGATAGAGTGGGCTCAGGCATTGGAAGTTGGGAGAGTCACAATGCTAATTTAAAGAACCTTTAGTTTTTACTTATGTGTCCTTTTTAAAATGATTTATCTACTCCATCTCTCCTTGGAAGTTGAAAATACGATCTTATGTTTAAATAACACACAGTTAGAATATATGTAATTGAATATACATAGTTGAATGAAAAATTGAAATAGACTCCCCAATTACACATATACTAGGTACCTGCACAGTTTTTGCCATCTCCTGTGTAGGGTGGGATACACCAGCAAACGTAGGATCCATTCCTGTTAAGGCAGGAAGCATGCTCGCTACAATCGGACCCAACTGCGCATTCATCGACATCTGAAATGAAGGCAGATTACAAATTGTAAACCTGACTTTTCTTAGTAGCAAACATTTGTTTATATTTTTAAATCATTACAAATCAATGTATAACACTATACATGTTTTTATCAAATTTAAATATAAGTCATAATCACATTGCAGATACGCAATAAAAGCTATTATTTCCCTAGTTTATAGGTAGGTAAGTAGAACAGAAAAAGATAAAGATACTCTTACTATGGAGCCTGGCAAAAATTTAAAACGTGTTTGGCACCTCTATGGACAGCTGCTTTGCCACTATGGTTTGCCCAGAGCTTACTGGGATGAGATGAAGCTAACAAAGGAATGCATGAGAGAGGGCTCAGGAATTTGGGATGACGGTCTCCAGTGGAATCTGAATAAACCAACAAGGTAGTTGCCAAGATTTATCTCACCAAGGCATGAGGGTGAAATGCCATTCCAGCTCCCATTATCTGTACAAAACATCCTTGAATCTCCCAACAAATAGTAGCCATTGTTGCACTGGTAGGTCACTGTGCTGCCAGCATGGAAGTCCTCAGCCGAGTAAAAGCCATTCTCCAAAGGGGGTGGCACCCCACAGCTAATGCCTGTAATGTGACCAGGAAGAACACAACGATATTAGGAGCAAAATGCTGAAAGGACATTTTATTAAATTAAGCTAGAAGTTGAGTTAAGCATGAATTTTTTACTGCGTATGAACATTAGATTAAGAGTGCTCTAGGGGTGGTAGTAGGCTGCAGCCATCCCTGTGTCCTCAGCATCCAGCGTATTGCTGGCTCACGGTAGGCATGAGATCCATTCATTTAAAAAATATTTATAGAGGTCCTACTACCTGCTAGACACTACCCTACGTGCTGAGGTTACTTACAGTAATGAACCAAACAAAATCCCTGCTTTATGGAGCTTCCTCTCTAGAGGGAGTAGAGAGACAAGAAACAGATAAATATATGTGTGGGGGGAAGAGATGCCATGGAGAACCTTCCCTGATTATCCTAGCTACAACAGCCTTACTTCTACACAACCCCCTCACTCTGTATTTCCCTACCCTGCTTCACTTTTCTTTAGAGCCCTTACTTCTGACCCTTGCTATTCTTATTGCTACAAATAAATAATACTAAATTTACATGTTATTTTCTGCCTCTGCTACTACAATGTAAACTCCATAAGAAGAGAGACCCAACTGCTGCATCTCCAGAACTTAGATCAGTGTCTAGCACATTCTAGGTACTTAAACATTTTTTTGAATAAATGAATGAATGGATGCACCCAACTCAAGATCTCTTCCTGTTTCCCCACCCAGCAATGAACCGTCTCCCTTTGGGCTTCGGCCCTCAGAGCTATCTTTCTCTGCCACCCAGTGTAGTCACAGGTGGTGGTCTCTTTGAATCGTCATCTCCCACTTCCCTCATGGTACCCAGCACATACAGTTCACTGCACAAAGGAAGTATACAATGAATATTTGCTGTGCTTGCTACTGTGAAGTTGTCTAACTTTTGTCTAGCTTTCCTGAACAGTGTTGCTACGGCTTCCATGTGCTTCAAGAGCTACTAAAATGCTTTCAAAATGACAGCTCACGTTCACAGCGAGGGAGTGGTTGTGTCCACTGTCCTTGATTCAGACAGTACTGCACAGGGTTTCCGACCATCTGGAAGCCCGGATCACAGAACAAACTGATTTTGGAGCCTGGCTTTAAGTCTGTTGATGCAGTTCGCAGATGAGGTACTGATCCTTCTAAAGGTGGGCAAGCTGAGGGCCAAGAACACAGGTACAGAGCTTGTCAGCAACAGCGTGGAGTGTCACAAGGTCAAGGGTTTCAAACCATATGTTATACCAGCATTTGAGAGCCACTCTACTGATATTAAAATCACTGGCAAGCAAAGTGACTAGGAAAAACACCTGTTTGAGTCAAGAGACAACTTTTCCTCTTTTAGCAAAAGTCTGCTGAATATTTTTTAAAGGGAAAAAAATAGCATTCCAGGAATATTAATGAAATGTTCTTATAAGTTATCAAAAAACCATGAGTTCTAGGACATCTTCAGAAATCTGTTTAAATACAGAATTGTAGGAGGCAGTTTTGATCATTCAGAATTTGACTATTCAGTGTGCAGGTTGTAATACCCATTGGTGTTCTCCCTGTGCAACCCCTAGATGGCAGCTAGGACGCACAGAGGAGGGAGTACCCATCTCAAACAGGAGGACGGGACTTCGATGGGCATTTAAAAAATTAACCGTATCCATCCCTCTTCTCATTCTATTTTTTTAATCTTATTTTACCTTTGTCCAAGTTTATTCCACAATTAATTTGTGCCTTGTTATACAGAATGTAAGTATTAAAGGAATCATAAATCCTTTGGGTGAACGTAGGGTAAAGGTGAATTACTAGTTAAACAACAGACTGACAGGCACACAATATTTGACCAGTAGAGAATTTTAAATGGTCTCCTTTTGCTAGAAAACCCCATAGTAGTCGAGAGATAGCAGAGTGTATGGAAGAAGGAAACACTCACCAGAACAGAATATGCTCTTGGAATCGATCTTCACTTTTCCCATAATTCCTGACAGGAAATCAGGCCAGGCTAACACGTTTCCTTTATTGAGTTCCTCTGGGCATGAAGTAGCCAATGATTTCACCTGAAAGTTTAAAAACACATCTTTAGACAAACCTCACTTATTTCACTGAGATAGCGTTATATTAATTTAGTCCTATTATAAACGTTTGCAGATTTGGGGGGTGGGGTGGAGGGAAGCAGACTTTTGTATGATATGATTTTGGGGCAACAGGAAAGTTCTCTTCCCTCTTTCTTTCTCCACCCCCATCATTGCCTTTCCCAAATGTTTCATGGTTGCTGGAAATTCTGAATTCTACACATAGGAATTGGCTAAATCTTTACAGTTTGTTAAGGTGTTGGAGAGGTTCTCCCTTGCAATTCTCCTGTCTTCTACCCCTTATCTAAACTTGAGGAAATGAAAACTTAGACAAGTTCTACCACTGAGATGATAACATTTATAGCAAACATTTATTAGGCCTTTACTATGTGCCAAACAATACCACCATATACGAGTACATGCAGGATTATTTTCAATCCTGCCCAAGCCCCACTGTGCAGTTCTGTTTGTTTATCTTTCATAGATAAGAAAACTGAAGCTTAGAGGGAATAACATGTTCAAAACTATCACCGTGAGTTCATCATAAAACTGGGATTTGAACGCAGGCCAGACCTGCCGATTGGCTTTAACCATTAAGCTTATCTTTTTACTCTCTGTGTTATGATCTTATGCCCGCCCTAAATTTCTGCATTGTTAGTCAGAGGAGTTTGAAATATTATACTCTATGATTCTCTCCAGCTCTGAAATTACAAGATTTTATAAAATCATCATGTCCAATAAAATATTAAAACATCACCAAGAAACTGAAAAGGAGATGGACTGAAAGCTACTACAGATAACCTCTGCCTGGCTTAGTCTATGACCATAGCATCAAATGATATTGGTGGTAAATTCCGAAAACCCAGAGGTTGCAATAAGATATGGCATCATTAGGCTGTTCACATTTTTACTAGGTTTGTACCTTTGTATCTCATTACTGTCATACACTGAAAATGGAATTGACCTGCTGTGGAGACAGGACATAGTCCCAGAGGTTGAGCTGGCTTATGGAGCCCACAAAAGACTCAGCTGGGTTGAATCCCTCTCCTTTTTTGTCTTGCTCTTGCCCAAGAACTAATGCACCACCACCTAAAGAGAGAAGAAGAGAAACAACCAGGAAAACTGGCCTGATTATCTGTTATTTCCAAAATGCTAACTCAATGAAAAGCACAGCCAATATAAATACATCAGGCAAAATTACTGAAAGCTAAATTACCTACATTTACTGCATGTTTTATCAAGAAGGACAAATTCAATGTTTTATATAGCAACTTAAAAACTAGTTGGAGGGGATTTAGAATATTATATTGGATTTATAAATATTTGACATCATCTATATGAATACATGTATATGCATATAATACTTTGTTAACAGAATAGGTAAATACTATTTTGCACCCATTCTTCTATGAAATTACCCTCCATGACAGACTACCAGATGTTGCTCTTTATCTTCTTATTCTTAAGCTTGCAATGCTTAAATATTTACCACTAATTCCAAGGAACCTTCTAAAGTTGCCAGTGGCCGTCTAATTACCAGATGTAATGAAAATTCTTCAATATTCACCTCTGGTTACTTCTGTGTATCATCTGTTTCTACTGACCATTTCATTCTATTAAATTGTCCTTCCTTCCTGGTACACTGGATTGTCTGTGTCTGTCTCTCCAGAGCTACCCTTCACCCACCTCCACTCTGCTTTGTGCCAATGGTTGACACCTATGGACTGTACCATCTGGTTTCCTTCTCCCTCAGGCTTGTTTGTGCCTGGCCAATGGAAGGACCAGCCTGAGGTGTGAAAGTGGGATGAAAGACAAGTTTAATTTCCTGGACACCTTCCTCCTAGGCAACAGATGGCAGTGGCTGCTTTTCCCTGTCTAACATCATTGTTCCCGCTGGGTGATTTCTCTCCATCACTACAGGTTTGCCAAAATTCAGACAACTCCCACTCTTTGTCACTTCAGGCCCATCCTTCAGGACTTTCCATTGTTGCTGGTTATGGGGTATTTTACTATCATATTTTCGTTCTCTTAACCCTGCTCATACCTTTGAAAATAGTCCCTTCATTAACCTCTTCAGTTACCTTCCTTCTATGTGCCACCTGTTTCCTGCCAGGAGCCTGACTGATTCCACTTGGTTCTCATGACAGCATCCTCTCCTGGTTCTCCTGGAACCTTTATGCTCATGCTCAGTCTCCATTCTCTGCCCCTTAGATGCTGATGTGCCCAGGAGTCCACGCTGGCCTCCTCTCTTCTTCCTTCAACTACTCTCCCAATTTGATCTCACTTACCTGCCAATCAACATCTGTAGAGTGACGTTATAATAGCTATTTTATATGAACGGACAATCCATAATTTGCTTAATTAATTAAACAACCGCTTCTTTTTGGAAACACTGAGATAAATACATTAATATACATAAATATTTGATTCTTGGTAATTGAATTGTTGGTAACATCCAAAGGTTTCTCTAAGGCTCGTGATGAAAGTTTCTAAATTGCTTCTCAGAAAAGTTGTATCAGCTTTCACACCTGCCAGCACTCTTGGAGAGTGTCCATCACACTGAATCCTTGCCAATGATAACTTAGTACTAAAAATTACTTTGTCAATTTGATATAAAGTTGTCTCAACTTATGTTTTTAGCTGCATTATTCCTGTGATTAGAATTTAAACTCATTATGTCTAAAACCAAATATAGAATCTCCACCCACAACTCCTGCTCTGATAATTGTGCTTTCCCTAGAATTACTATCTTAGCTTATAGACTCTTTAATAAACCCAGTCATCCAAACTGAAGCCAGTCATTCATTAAGCTCTGTCAGTTGAGCTTTGCAATATTTATGGACTCCAATTCATTCTTCCTGCTGTGGTCAGACAACCATCTCGTTGAGTTTTCTTGTATTTTTTTCCTATTCCTTTAACCTACTTTTCACTCTTTTATGAGGGTTTAATTTTTTATAGATAGAAATGCTTTTTTGAACCATAAATGAGATTATGCTCATTATGAAACTATCAGAAAAGAATAAAGAAAATAAAAGTCATCTGCAATCCCAGTACCCAGAGAAGAGATAGTTGAAAACGAGAACATTCTACATTAAGCACAAAAAGAAACTACCACCCCACTTCACTTGATAATGCCACTTTCTGTTGTAGCACTTGTTTCCATATTTACTACAGGAAACTGCCAACCATTCCTCCACATATGACATATGTCATAGAAGGATCTAGACAGACTTTGCTTATTGCCATGTGCAATGCTGAGAACCCTGGATTGCCCAATAGTTTTGCATTCCTTCAAACTAAAATTTTATGAATATTTTCCTAAAAGTATTTTTAGAAGGGAGTTTGAATTCTATTGGAAAGAGAGCGTAAAAGACAGATAGCTGTTACGAGTGCTCTGGCTTGTACAAGTATAATGGATATGTTTGTATACTGTGTACACTGTTCACAAAAGAAAACCAACAAACAAAAAACACCAGCAATTAATCTCCTTCTTGCAAGGCTGTTCAGTAACTATCCATTGTTAGTTCAGCATGCTTCTTAGTAGTCTTAATAAAAACCCAAAAGGCATTTCTTGCAGAGAGCCACACAGCTCACCTAGGAAAAGCTTCTAATAATTTACAGTCTGGATTATCAGGGGGTAGTAAATAAAAGAGATAACTATTGATCTTTGTCTAAAACCAAAGACAACACAGTTAGCAAACTTGATGTTCATCTAGGCACCATAACTTCTACTGTCTGATCGAATTATATTCCTTTTGCTAACACATACCAGGTATGGCCGCACCAACAGAGAGCCCCAAACCACCATCAGATAATTTCCCATCAATATAGACTTTCCAGGCTCCATCAGCACTTGTCCAGGTGATTGCAATATGATGCCAACTGCCGTCATTCACGGAGGGACAGTCTGTTATCTTTTCCTTGCCGTTCACATAAAGAACCCAGCTGTGGAAAGTGTCCAGGGTCATAGTCATCAGTCACATGTTGTAATCCCATCTGTGGGCAATTTACTTTTTTTACCCCTTTTTCTTTCTTTCTTTTCTTCCTTCCTCCCTTCCTCCCTCCCTCCCTTCCTTCCTTCCTTTTTGTGGGTAAAGCACTTCATATAAAACCATTACTTCTTTTTCTCCACTTGGTCATATTTCACAGAAGCAGATTTGATTTACTAGTTAGACTTTACTGTAGCTCACTGAAAATCTGTTTATGTTTCTTAGACACTGAGGGGTAGGAAACAGTATTAGGACGAGCAGAGAGAAGTTGGCCCAATTTGCAACAATTCACCAACTGTCTCTTCTGGAGCGAGTGAGTAAGGAATGGAAGGAATGAGAGTTGTGCAAACATCAGATTGGTGGCTCTCCTCTGGAATGTATGTTTCTACGACCAGGAAGAAACTTCGGAAAGTTAAGTTCCATCGCTCGGTTGCCAAAGCAGTCACATGGCAGACAAAGTATGTAGATCCAAAGAAATTACGTTTGTTATGTGGAACTATACAAAGTTGACCAACTACAAGAAGGTCCCAACAATCACGTCACTTAGGGAAATGTCAAAGATAATAAGCAGTTTAAAGTGAAATACCTTCAAAAGCAAACGGAGAAAAAGATTAGGGAAAATTGATAGGGATGGTAAGAGTTCATTGAATACTTTACCCAGCATCATCTCGGCCCCTATTCAAAGATCTTTATGATGATATAATATTTTTATTATATTGTTTCCCTTCTGTGTTTTCCCATTTTCCTCCTCTTATTCAAGCAGGCCATAGATTCTCTATATTTTGCCTCGGGGGATGTTTTGCAAATTTCTTGGATTTTGTTTCTGAAAGTTCAAGTCCACTAAAAAGAATAGGGTTTTAGATAATCTGTGAGAATGTAAGATAGGAAAAGCACTCAGTAGTGAAAGAAAGCAGAGAAACAACTGAGGTTGATTGAGTGTCCTGACAGCCCACAGGGATGCAGCCCTGCCCCCTGGGATTCATTGATTAAAAAAAAAAAAAAAGTCATCTTGCACACCTGAGTTTGGAGACTGATTCGTATTCAATACCTGGGTCAACAATGTCATTGAAATCCCTTGACCTTGGGAGGCCCTGATGTGTAAAAGAAGGAGCAGCAGTCTTAAGAGTCAGAGCTTGAGACCTGGCTCTGCCACTCCCAGAGTGAGATTTGGGGCAAATCATTTAGTTTCCTTGAAACTTGTTTTACTATATGTAAAAAGGTCACGAGTTCCTCAGGTCATTGCCAAGATAAAATGAAGTACTTTGTACATACTAGTACATACTAGTACTGAGCAAAATACCAAGAAAATACTTAGTAAATAGCAAAATACAATACATGTATAAGGTATTATCACTAAACTTTGCCTTCTTACAGAATCGGTCCATATGCTCAATTTGATTATTGTCACCCTGCTGTCCCCTGGAGCACCTGACTCCCCTGCCCCCCCCATCCCCAATGGTGTCAGGATAAGAGCCAAAGCACAGACTTGCTGACATTTCTGCTTACCCATTATAGTCGGTCAGGAGGAAGGTATTGTCACTGCCATTCTCAAGCGCATAGGAGATTGGTGTTCCATAGTTGTTGCTATCAGAGGACTTCATCCAGAATGTGCAGGTTACAGCACGGAGAGTTGGAAGCACGCCATCTAGCATGACGTAACCGTAAGTAGCAGAAACTTCAAAATCCAGGTTAAAACCCGTAGACTGTTCTGCAACAAGGAAGAAAAGTGCAGATCATGGCACTTGCGAGGCATTATTCAATTGTCTAAGGTAAACAGCAGGTAGGCGGCACTATTGTCAAAGAAGCCATTTCAGTAACTAGGATGATCTGGGAAGTGGTTTCAAAATTAAATATCTATTATTTACAAAATATAAAACACATTCTTTTAAATAAAATTAAGCAGTGAGTACCTAAGACAGGAAAAGGACTCAGTAGTGAAAGGAAGCAGAGAAACAGGGAGTAGTTGGAAGCAGAAGTGGGATTGTGGAGTTACTGAAGATGAGCGACACTAAAGCATGTCTGTATGCTGCTGGGGATGAGTCAGCAGAGTGGAGTAATTGATGCAGGAAGGAAGGAGGGAAGGAGGGTTACCCATAAGGGCACCATTCCGTCCCTACGCAGGCCTCTGGCTCTTACCTATTTCATGATCAATTTAGCTCTGCCCCAGTCCTGCACACCTCACTCAATAAAAGCCCTACAGTTAAGACTCCAGCGCCCTGAGAAAGCAGTTTTCACATTGATACTCAAACATGCTCATAGTCTCTGACCTAAATCTAGTGGCTTACCAAAGCATCCTTTCTAAATATGTAGACCATGAAGCGTTCTGCCAAGTTCAATATTCTCCATTTCCCCCTTACGTCTCTAAGCTTCAGTTTCCTCATTTGCACTATTGGGGATAAGATTCCCTAGTGTATTGGACGGCTGTGAAGATTAAACAAGTACAAAACGCGTAGCATAGTTTTTGGTATATAGGTGATACTTGGTGCAGGTCAAAATTGATAGTTATTATATCACTATGTTTAGTATTCTTCTTAAGAACACTGAGATCATATATACCTGTTTCACACCTGCTGCCGGAAAATCCCGGCCGACATTTACAACTGTATGAGTTTAATTTATCCACACAGGTGGCCTGATTCCTACATGGGTTAGAGTGACATTCGTTGATGTTCAATTCGCAGTGTGGCCCTGTGAAGCCTGCTGCACACTGGCACCTGAAAGAAAATGAAATGAACAATGAGAATAGCTGCAGAAAGGCAGCGGAGGGTGTCTCTCATTTATGATAACTTGTCTCTGAGGACTTTGAAAGTAGGAATTGTGACAAGGGTATTGTGAAATGGGAATTCTCACATAGTGAGTAGAACACACATGTCAAGGGAAGTGAAGGGTTTGCATTGCCAGAGCCCTGTCTATCCGTGTCTAGTTATGTGCTCTCAGAGACTACTGCACAGGTGCACAAAGGCACATGTAACAAATGTTCACAGCCCCATCATTCTAAATGTTTATGGAGAGGAGAATGGGAAACTAAACCATGCTATAGTCATGCAATGGAATACTCATTAGCAGTTGAAATGAGTAAACTAGAGCCAAATGTATCAACCTTGATAATATATAATGTTGAGTTGAAAAAAAAACCACACACAACCAAATCACAAAAGGGAATATATACCAGGGGTACCAAAAAAATGTTTACAAGTGGACACTTTGGTCAACGTTGCTCAAGCAGTAGTTCGCCATAATCAGAAGTGTCTGGACGCTGATGGTAACCACTATGAGCACCTCTTGTAATTGCAGAAGTCAAACGTGACTTGTATTCATTTATTGTTATCGGTATATATTGAGTATTACAATTTTAATACACTTTTCCTTTCTTAAAATGTGTATACATGCTCTTGGCACCCTCTGTATATAGTATGGTATCACTTATGTAACATGTGAAATAATACTATATAGTATTTATGGAGTCTTATATGTAGTAAAATATAAAGTCTGAATGACAAAGATACACACCAGCTTTAGGACAGTGACAAGAAGAGGAATATGTGTGTATATTGGACAGATTCCAGATCTTATTCTCCAGAACTTATTCTTCAAAACAAAAGATTAAATCAAATATGGCAAAATGCTAAGGTTTGATAATTACTGTGATGAGTGCATGACTTTTATTATTCTTTGTAATTTGCTGCATTTCTAAAATATTTTTTAATTAAAAGGACCTGTCCAATAAATGGCAGTCAACATTGGTACTAGCACATTTATATGGGAACCTCTTTGAAATCAGCCTGGTGATTAATATGAATAAATGATGTTTGGGGGTTTAAAAGAAAATCCGTTGGCATTGGGGGGATATTTACTGAGTTCTCTGCATTTCACGATAAGTCTGTTTTGGCTAGAATTTCACTGATCTTTATCCTCCCATGTTTGATGTCAATGTATCAGTCCAATAACTGTCTACGAAATAGGTTCACTTTGCTGACAACTAACATTCCTTTTGAATTACCAGAGTCCACCTTCACCCTCCCTCTAGTCAGGATTTAGACAAATTTTGTATTAACCAATTGCTTTGGACCCTGGGGAGAATTTGGAACTCTGTTGTTCATCTGAAAGTTACTCATTGCCTATGATTAGGTGTTATACGTAGAAGATGTAAAAAGCCTATGATGTTACACTGATAAGACCATTTCCACATCAAGAGCGAAAGTCTCATTGGCAGAACTGGCTTGCTATTTCTTTTGGATAGGACTCTGGCTATTTGTTGAGGGTCAGTAATGGAAGGGGGCTAAACCAATAATAGTATGTCATTCCATATAAGGGACTTAAGCATCTGTGGATATTGGTATCTGTGGAGGAACCAATCCCTCCAAAGACACCGAGGGACGACTGTAGAGAGCAGTGGTTCCCAAATCCGGCTGTGCATCAGAATCATTGGGGAATTTAAATCATACAGGTTGTCTATTTTAAAATTATAGACCTAGTTAATCAGAACCTCAGGTGGTTAGGATATTCTATTGTAGCTTATCGTTGGACTAGAATTTGGAAATGGCTGACCCGGAACTCCATAAAGATTGAAGAATGAAGATTTAAGTTAAAAAAAGTAGTGGAAAGAACAAGACTTAGTCCGTTACCTGAAGCTATTGGCACCATCTTTACAGGTAGCTCCATTTTTGCATGGTTGACTGAGACACTCATCCATGTTTTTTTCACACCGGGTACCCCAAAATCCAGGTGGGCATTTGCACAAGAACCGCCCAACCTGATCTTCACAGACTGCGCGATTTAAGCACGGGCTTGACTGGCATTCATTGACTTCTGTTTCACAGTGCAGGCCTGGAGATGGTTGAGGACAAGAAAGAGCCCAAACATCAACCCCCTGGGAGGATTGGGATCCACGTGTCCACTTCTTGGAGGACACTGCTCCTAAACAGAGGCTGCAGGGCCAGTGGCCCATCACACTGGTTTGAGATCCATTCTTTAGTGAGCTCTGGCTTTTGTAAGTCATTTTAGAACTGCATTTTGGACTTGCTCTTTATCAATTATATATATATATACATATATATATATATATATATATATATATACACTTACACATATATATTATATATAATATATATACACACATATACATAATATATATTTACACACATATAATATATATACACATGTATATATGTATTACATATATGTACATACATATATAGTATATATATATTTTTTTACCATATTATTTAACATCCATTTGCTATATTATCTTATATGATTTATTTCCAGATCCTTTTTGAATGTTTGTCTTGTATATAAACTCTTTTCTCTCTCTTTACAAATACACACTACATATAAAGATATTTTTTTCTGAACTATTTTAGAGTAAATTGCAGATGTGATGCCCTTTCACCTCCAAATACTTCAGTGAGAATTTCCTTAAAAATAAGGACTTTCTGTCTTATACAGTCATAGTACATTTATAAAGTCAGAAAATAAACATGTATAATACTGGTAAACAGTAATTTGTGGTGCTTTACAGGACTTTAAGACAATGCAGGCAGAATGGAAACATCTTACCTATGTATCCTTTCACACACATGCAGTGATAGCCAGCCAAACCATCAACGCAAGTTCCTTTGTTTAAACAAGGACTGGAGCGACACTCATTTATATTTTCTTCACATAGCTGACCTGTAAAGAATCATAGAACATTTGAGTTGGAGAAAACCTGGAAGGAATTTAAGACTAATCGTTTGCAAACAAGTTCAAGTGTAAGAGCAGAACAATTGGAAATCATGGCTAGCATGCTTGTGAAAAATTCTGCTCTTTGCCAAATACATTGAAAGAACATGTTTTCTTCCATTCTGCAAACTGCAAAATTTTTCTAGCAAGAAATGGGACATTTTTAGCATGCAATGGAAAATGATAACCATGACTATCTACCCTTTTTTTCAGTTAAGAAGGTATGATTTTTGTTTTAAAAAAATTTAACATGGTTTTTAAAAATTTTTTTACTAAATTTATTGGGGTGACAATGGTTAGTAAAATTATATAGGTTTCAAGTGTACATTTCTATAATACATCATCTGTATATCACATTGTTCACCACCCAGATTCAGTTCTCCTTCTATCACCATATTTGTTTGCTAGTTTTTCGCCCTTTTTGAGTTTAACCCTTGAGTCTTTAACATGACTTACTTATCCTACGAGTTGCAGGTGTGTACCCTTAAACAACATGTCCTCAAGACCTCTACCCACCAGCCCCTGGCAACCACCATTCTACTCTCTGTTTCTATGAGTTTGGCTTTTTTAGATTACACACATATGTGCGATCATACAGTGTATATCTTTCTCTGTCTGACTTATCCCACTTAGCATAATGCCCATACCTTTCATCTATGTTGCTGCAAATGGCAGGATTTCTTTCTTTTTTAAAGGCTAATTAATATTCCATTATATATATATATATATATATATATATATATATATATATATATTACTATATATGATATATATAATATATATAAATATATGTGTGTGTATATATATATATATATATATATATATATATATATATATACACATATATATATATTCTTTATTCATCCATCCCTTGATATACACTTAGATTGTTTCCATATCTTGGCTATTGTAAATAATGCTGCAGTGAACCACAGGGCTGTAGATATCTCTTTGACATAGTGATTTTATTTCCTTTGGAGAGATACCCAGAAACGGGATTGCTGGATCACATGGTAGTTCTAGTTTTAATTTTTTGAGGAATCTCCACACTGTTTCCCATAGTGGTTGTACCAATTTGCATTCCCACCAACAGCGCACAAGGGTTCCATTTTCTCCAACACTGTTATCTATCTTTTGATAACTGTCATTCTAACACATGTGAGGTGATATCTCATTGTGGTTTTGATTTTCAGCAATGACATTTTCATGATTTCAAGGTTTATATTGTAAAAACAAGAAACTTTCCCCTTACCTGTGTAACCAGATGGGCATTCACAAAGGAATTTCCCAACTCGGTCTTTACAAATTCCATTGTTGAGGCATGGCAGTGAGCTGCATTCATTAATGTCTATTTCACACTTTAAGCCTAAAATGCAAACCAAATACTGAAGGACAGTCAAAGAGAGGGATTGACAGAAACAGAATCATGATCATTAAAAGGTACTCATCCCAATAATCTGGGTTTATAGGGAGTGGTGGTGGTGAAGAAAAAAACCAATATTCGTTATGTGCTACCGTCTAGTTAAGTATTTAATAAAGGCACTGCCTCTTTCTAAACAGATTTAAGATATCTATCCCTAGAAGGGTACCTAAAACATAACAAAGATCCCAATTTAGAAGTAGGGGGAAAAAACGGGAAACCTAGAAGCACAAAATGGAGGCAGGAATTTAGTTCATTCCAAAGTGAAAAATTTCAAGTCAAATATACTTGCTACCAAGGTCCATTTGCTGAAAGGTAGGGGTGGGACTATGTCCTACCAGATCTCAGCTCACATGCCAGGTGTCCCAGAGTGGGACTGCTTCTTCCCTAGGGTGCACACAGGGTATCTATGGGTTAGCCCTGCCAGAAACCATGTTCTTCCTCTATACCATGGGGTCTCAAAGTGTAGCCCCTGGACCAATAGCATCAGCATCATCTGGGAACTTGATAAAAATGCAAATTCTTAGACCTTCCCCAGATCTACTGAATCAGAAATTCTGGGGTAGTGGTCCAGCAATCTGTGTTTCAATAAGACCTCCAGATGACTCTGATGCACATTAATATTTGGGAATCACTATCCTATATTATGCCTTTTCTCATTAACAACATTCCATGTTGTTTGCACAAAATTTGAAAAAGTGTAAAAACTTAATTTCTAAAAGCAATCGGATTTTAAATAAATTGTAATTATTAAGATACAGTTCATTTCCTCTCAAAAAATTATGTTTCTGGACAGAACTGGAATGCACAGCAAACTGCATAAAAACATAATTCTTAGATAATTCCTACATAATCAAGTCCAAAGCCACATTATTTTTCTAAGCACAACTTCTAGAAAAGTAGAAACAAAACAACAAATCACAGCTATCCACAAGAACTTCCATTAGTATGAAGCAAATAAGGGAAACTAGAGTTTGTTTAAAAATGTTTATGCTGAACAATCTGTTCTATGTTGAGTGTCATGCATTTAATTTGTGTTAGAGTGAAACCTTGGACATGGTCTCCGGAACTGTATCCTAGTTTAAATTGCAAGTTATGATGTGACCTTTATACAGAAAATACAATTTTTTATTGTTTCTCTAAAATGTGCAAAGAAAACTGTAAGATATGTATACTTTTCTCCACCTATTGGTTTACCTTGTTCAACGAAATTTTTGTGCATTGATATGGCCTAATGTATCTTACAGGTTTATTTTTAATGTTCTAAAGTTCAATACGTAAGTCACAATGATTTCATACGAAGAATATATTAAAATTTGCATTCCTCTATGTTACCTGTATATCCAGGTGGACAGAGACAAGCGTAACCACGCCCAAGTTGTTGGCAGGTTCCACTATTGTGGCAGGGGTTTAAGAAGCATTCATGGAAAACCTGCCAGTGGCAGAAAAGAAATCTCTCAGAGACAAAACACTCTATTCATTCCAAAGCAATCCTGATCAGGGAGTTAGAAGGTTCGCAACATTAGATTGCTGGTTCTTGTTTCCAGGTGAGTTCACTCCAGCTAACTGGACTGCTGCCTGCATAATGCTAATGCTTGTCATATATGGGCACAGACGATATATATTGTTTTTAAGTGATGTTCTGGTAAACCCAAGTGGTGTTTCTAAATGCTGGCTGCATGTTAGCATCCATTTGAGGTGTTTTAAAAGTATGCTAAGGATGGGCTCCAACCCAGACCAGCTAAATCAGAATTTCTGAGAGTGAGATTTGTGCATCATTATTTTTAAATGTCAACCAGCAGATTCTAATATGTATCCAGGTTGATAGTCACAGCTCTAAAAGTTCTTAGAAATTTCTGTGTCCACTAGACTTAGTTTCAAATATGACTTAAGAAGCCCTTGGAAGTCAGTATGTTTGGACAAGGCTGTAGGAAGTTGAAATAAGAAATAAAACCTCATTATCCTCCTTAAAAATATTTAAAGCCAAGGAATTTATCATGACATTGGGCAAGATGAATTCAGAGTAATGGCTGAATCTACCAAAATAATTGGTCTTAACTAGTATTTTAAAAAAATGGAAAACGATTAACTTAGTTATGTTCATGAGTTATGCTTATTTTTTTTAAACCCACACCTTACTCCAATAAATGATTTTTTTTTTTTTTGCAGACAAAAAAATTTAAAATAATTTTCATGAAAGTTGAGTAATTCTTCCTGCCAATCAGAAAAGGCCTTTGGCTAATCCAAATGCCCTTACTCAAATGATGGGTTATGGTTGTGGTAAGTTAATTATTAGTGAATTCCCACATCTACACATTCTCTATGCCAGACATTTCTGGGGGAAAAATTCCCACTTTTGGTACTTAGACTTCTAATGCTGAATTTTTGAAAAGGTCTTATTAGAAGTCACACGTAAATACAATTATTCATTGATAATATTCATGAGTTTTGATACTTACAGTTTCAACTCTGGTAGTTTTCCTTTGTGTGACATGTATGACAAACTGTTTCCTAAACATTCCACTAGAGAAAATTTTATATATAGAAAATGGACTTGCCTGACTGACTTCATACTTCGTTTGGATATGTCCAGGAGAAGTAAGGGGCACTATACTTTCCTCTGCTGCTGAGAAAGTTGAACTAAAACCTAATAAAATTAACAGGAAAACATTAGAGAAACATATTAGTGTGTGGTAGATATTGCCAATATATAGACTCTATTTAAATACTATGGTCAAAATTCTGGTTCTCACAATAGACAAAGCCACATATATTTCATTTTAGTGACTTTAAAAAAGAAGACAGAGCTGGATGGGGTTACATCGTTAATTTCTAGACTCTCAGAAAGAAATTGGAAGTTACTGAGTTCAATATTCCCAAATTAAGAATCTTTGAGTCACTGTCATTAAGAAGCCATCAACAGGACAATTTAACAAGACTAGATACCCAAATCCACTGATAATATTAATATTCAGAATTGAAGCTACCACAGAGACAAGCAAAAATCTTTAACACAGGATTATGTAGAAATGAAATATGTCATCTTACTGGAACAATCTGTGATGGATCTGGCACCAGTGAAGGTTGTAGTTCCGTAAAAGGGACAAGCTAAGCAGAAGGACTTCCCTGAATTGGGTTGGTAGTAGTCTCGAGGACATGGATAACAGGGCATTAATCCAGAACGAGAGAATTCTCCTACTGGACAAGGTACTGCAAAGGTAAAAACAAACCATTTGTGCATTGAAGCAACACAGCCTACAATTAAAAGAAATGTGTTAACCTTTCATTGTAAGAAAGCCACTGAATTGTTAATATTTTCTCTTGTGCATATTTAATACCCAGACTATTTATCACCCAGAAAAATGTGTTTTTCCTTCCAGTCTAACAACACACATTAACTCAATAAAGTTAGAACTGGCCACATAATATTGTATTCTGATTTTTCTACTGAACATTGTATTATAAGCATTTCCCAAATCATTCTCCAAGATATCAAATAACATGATTTTGAATAAATGAAAAACATTATATCCCATTGACAGATCATGATTGATCTAACTATTGGACATGTAGGTTGATTCCATTTGTTTGCTATTATAAATAATGCTGACACAAAATTTTCAACATAAATTTTATGTAGAGCTCTGATTAGTTCCTTGGGATAAAAGTTGAATTTGAGTAGTTGAATAGAGAGAGCTAAAGATATGAAAATTTAAAGCCATTAATATACAATGCCAAATCACTAAAACAAGTAGTTCCATCAGCAGTGTACGAAAATGTTCTTATTACATGCTCATTGGCATTGACGATTATTAAAATTTTTCTCGTTTGAAGGTAAAAATGGAATTGCACTGTTATTTTAATTTGCATTTGAAGATAAATGAAGTTGCTTTTAAAAAATGTTCATCAGAAATTTTTATTTCTCCTGTATAGTTGTCTATTACTTATTGTGTGGGAAGGAGGTCTTTCCTTTTATTTTAAAATTTAATGTCTTTTTGTGTTAGACATGTTTTTTGTAAATGACACTGAATAAAAATTTGAATATTGTTATTTAAACAAATCTGAAATTCTCTCGCCAATCATTGGTGGACTATTAACCAAGTAAGAAAATAGCCTCAAATGTAACATGAGCGTGGATTTTCTTCAATACATTTCAGTTACATTTGGTAGAGTAACAACGGCATAGACTGCCCATGACTAATTCCTTGGGTTGTGGTTTTTGACCGTAACCCAAACATGAATTCACGTGGAGTGTGTTCTTTCCTTGTGTGAACTGGTATCATTTGTGTGAGCCCTGAAACCATTATAAACAGAAAACTACTAAAACCATTAAGATTTGTCTGCATAAAATTAAATACAGAAGAGAACATAAGGATGTAGCTATTCAGGATAGCAACATACTTATCATTTAGGTTTTGGATTCTTGATAATAAAAATCAGTACAACAGAAATAATTAGCAGTGTGGTTGAAAAATTTAGAGATGCACTTGAGGCTCAAGGGAGCAGGATACTCCAAGTAATGGTATCTCTTTTTCACTGGTATGAGAATAAACATTAAATAAACAATAAAACATTGTGGTAATCTCAAGACATTTAGATCAAAGTTCTGAAGTAGAAACAGCCAGCCAAATGTTTTGCATAAGAGCCTTTTTACATACCCAACTGACAAAAAGGAGTCAAATCAAGAGATGGCAGAAAATATAGCTATTAATGCCTACTTAGAAAAAAAATATTTCTTGTGGCTGTATTTGTTACATTCATGAAAAGTTTTAAGTTATAAGTATCTTTTTTCACCAGGATAAATTAATCTACTCATTGTTGCACAATCTCAGAGTTCTAGAAAGGGCTTTGCATGAATATAAATTTGTTGAGTTTACAATGGGTTTTCTGAATCTCAAGTTTCCAAAAATCACTGCCTATTTGGAAAAGGTGCCTTCCAAACAGTGCTAATTAAAGTAGTTAATTGAAAGCATAAATTTTCCACTGGTAAAGATGTAAAACTTCTGTTTGAGAGAATATTATATATTCTCTGTGTATAATAATCTAAAAACAAATTTTGTCATTAAAACCCAAGATGGTATAATGAATTAAACTGTTTTTTACATGTAATTTTTATAATTCAACCTTACCCTCAAAAAGAAAAAAGTCTATGTCCTTACACACTGACAGAACGTAAAAGAAATAATACTAAAATATAATAATAATAATAATAAAATTGTAAGATTAAAAGTCAATAAACCAGTTAGCTTCTCAAAATAGTGAGTATGTTGTGTGGTCTATGCTTTACTTTTTGGCATAGAAAGTATAAAATAAATTTTCATGTGAAAATTAGTTTAAATTTCATTCCAAGTGCAAACAGTTGTCATCAGAAATATACTTTTCAGGAGTAGACAATCAGCATTTAATGTATTTATATGCAGTAAATACACCTATAAACAGACACACACGAACATATGTATAATATATGCACATATAAACACATATTTGCATACCTAGTACATAATATAGTATTATACACACTCACACACACACGCAGCGCCTAATAGACTAATGTCATAAGAAAAGAAGGGAGAAAGTTTCATTTTGAATCTTGGTCAAAGAAATTGGTTTCTGTGTCAAGAAAATGGAACAAAATCTTCTCACCTCTTCTACTGTAGAGAGAGCGAGAGAGAGAGAGAGAGAGAGAGAGAGAGAGAGAGAGAGAGAGAGAAATCTAAGTATGCCAAAACGGATATTAAAATAGAATTAAAAATAGAGCACTGAAATGACCAGGGAAAAATGTAATCCCACGTGTCTGTTCCCTGACAGTATTAAAGACCATGCACATGGCCCTCAAACCAAGTAGATTTTGCCTTTCAAATGGGTTTCCTAAGACAAAGTCAGAGGTCAAAGACTCATTCTGAGTCTCCTCTTAACTTCATTTTAGAGGATCCGGGAAAGAAATGCTGTCATCCTGTTCCAAAACAATCTTTGTTTCCCTATGGGACCATATGTAAACAACACCATCACCAAAAAATCATATGTGGGACTTATTCAGATAAAAATCATCGTTAAAAAATACATTTCAGGCTTGTAACCACAGACCCAAGAATATTTAATAGTTTAAGTAGTAGTAAAAGATGAAATGTATAAAGCATACACTATTACTTTAACATAGTTACTACGTAAATATTGTTACTTAAATATAATTGCCATATTGAGTAATGATATTTTAAGTTAAACATGCTAAAGAATGAAAAAAGCAGTATCTTAGAAAAAAATAAGGTAAACTGTACAACACATCCATAAAAATAAATCAATACAGAAAGCAAATAAAGAAAGAATGAGAGAGAGAGAGAAAGAAAGTGTATTGAAAACTAAGAAAAAATATATAAGAGGTCATTTTAGAACTCACACAAATTTAAGTTTAGGATAAAATGGTGTTTATCTAGCACCACAGGGAAGAGTGTTGGGTTCTATTATTCCCAATTCTTGCTCATGACAAGCAGCATGTGGTTAAACTTGTGCTAGGAATATTAGGAGAAATAGGCAGTTACCAGAAGTTTGGAGATTTTCTGGGAATTATAATTGCTTAATTGCAATAATTTGGTATTAGACAAACCCCAAGGCTTAGTTGGAAAGCTAAAGGAAAAAAAAAATTTGTCAAGTAAGAACTTGTTTCACTGTAAAAATCCTAGTTGCTTTTGTGGTTGGAGGGAGGGAGAAACAGAGAGAGAGACAGAATTTTTTACTGCAGACTTTCTCCCAAATTAGTTTGTATATGAACAAAATAAGAGTCTCTAGCAGATCTATTTCAACCACAATGTGAAGCTTTGTTTGACTTTTAATAAGAAAAAAAAATCCAAAACTGGTATTACATAACAGACATGGTTTACGAGTTTCAATTAGGTCCTAGTTAAATTCTGAACTCTTCAGTGAAACATTAGGTTGATGAATACTCCTCAGGCAATTCCTTAGGTCTAACAGACTTTCATCTACTGTTATCCACTAGATTGAAATAATTTTAACAGATGGAGTATATACAACCTATAATTCGTAGCATGTTTTCCCTTAGCACTCAATTTATGAGGACTACATCTCCCAAGATGCAATGCTAGACACTACCCTGGCCTTCTACTACACTCAAAGGTACTAAGCAGTTGTTTTCTAGGAATCTGTCTCTAATTAAATGAAGATGTACATATGACTGGCATGTAATGAGAGTGAGAGGGGTAAACGCATGTGCGTGTGCACGTGTGTATGTGTAGCTTGATAGAAATGGGGAACCAGCAGGTTGACTTTTTAAAAACATAATTCATTCAATAAGAGAAGAATGGCTTTTTAATTTTTAGATTGCCATAGACCTTAGATTTTTAAATAAAGGATAGAGAATGAGGAAGATACAGATTTTTTTGAAAAGTCACCTTTCAGCCAGGCGTGCTTGTTCTGTTCTCAGTAGCAGAGGGAGGCTAACAACTTTTTATTTATAATCCAGTTCCATTGATTTTGCAAGGTAGTTGCAGTTTTTTGGAATTTTTGGTAATAGGCTGACCTCGACTTCATTCCTAGTTTCATTGTCATTCTAAATGCTCACTTTTTATTTTTGTGTATGTCTTTCAGTTTTTACCCTGCTGGAAATCTGTACTTGGTAGAGATGTTAGAACTATCTGAAAATTGGAATTCTAATCTCTTTATTTATATTTAAACCAGAGGTTCTCAACATGCTGTCTCTGGACCAAGTAGAATCAGCTTCACTTCAAAACTAGTTAGAAATGCAAATTCTCAGGCCCCACACCAGACCTGCTGAATTAAAAACTGTGTTTTAACAAGCCCTACATGCTGACATCTGAGAACCAAAATTAGTCTACTCAACTTTTCCTGTTACTTTCAAATCACCTGGAGAGGTAACTTAAAAAGAAAACCAGACAAGTGAAATCAGAACGTCTGGGGGTAGAGACTGGGCTTCAGTATTTTTAAAATACTTGATACAAATGTACGGATGATTCTAATATGCAGTCAGAGTGGATGACCACTGGTGAAAATGTTCAAATTGCAGGGAATGAAATGTCGTAATTCAAAGAACGTATTTTTAGAATTTCAAGGAACATTAGCAGGACCTCATTTTACAAATGGGGAAACAAGAGTTCCTAGTTGAGATGGATTTCTGCCATCTCACGAAGCCACGTGCTTGTTACTGTTGAGACCTAGTCTTGTACTTCTTTGTGTCCCTAACAGCAGAGCACAGTGTTTACATTGCGGGTGTTTATACTTAAGTGCTGGCTGGCTGAATAAAAGGAAACACTCTATGAAGAGACAGTTATTTACATTCTTTGCATACAGTAGACATATGGTTTTGCTGAAAATATTCCACTCCTCCATGCACAGAACCTAGTAGATTTGAAGAAATATCAATGGCTAAGGCTCAGATAACCTCCACAAGCAGAAATGTCCACGGCTCCTCTTTTTACAGTTGAAGTGTTTTTTGGACACGAGAGGCAGCTCCTGGCACCAAATTCTGGCTGATAACTGCCCAGTGGACACGATTCACAAGTCTCAAGGCCATTTGATGAGTAGGTGCCTTGTTTACACTGAGCTATAAAGAAAAAAGTAACATGGTTAATAACGATGACGAAGCTGTACAAAATCAGCACTGTGTGGGATAGGGGTTTCTGCATGTTAATTTATCTAGGACAGAATGAAGGACATAAAGAACTCCAACATACACGTCGTATTTTAGACTTCCCCATGCTTCGGTATACTAGTTTTAGACTCACTTCCAGTTACTTCTGTTATTACCCAACACAGTGTTTGACACACAGAAAGTGTCAATAAAGAGTTTCTGAGTGAGGTTCAAAATCTGCACCTCTGAAAGTCACTATCATAAGAACAAGTTGTGCACGGGGGTACCTGTTCTGTACAAGTTCTCAGCTCGTACCCTGTTCTCTTGGGTGACAGAAATAAAACCCCAAACTGAGCTAGAGCCTCATCACTAAGCTGGCAGCTTGGTGGCTGTCAATGAAAACGGGCCCTCCTACCTCCTTCTACCTACAGACACCATTTCAGTTGAGGGCCGGCAGAGGAGAAAATAAAGATAATCTTAGCACCAGGCCCAAAGAGGTGAACTAAGCAACTTTCTAAAATTCATTGCAATGGTTTTGTAATAGAAGAGGACGAGGGCCAGATTCCCTGACTCCAAGTGTGCTGTCTTTTCCTGTTGCCCTTGGCCTCTAAATGACTCTCACTGTCAGCATTGCTAACAGTTTTAGTGCACTGCCAATCACCCAGCGCTGCTGCGAGTTTCAATTTGCCATTACACATCCATGCCTGCATTTGCAACAACAGCAAGGAGGCACAATTTTGAAATTCCTTCTTTTAGGTGTGTCATACTGTAACTTCAATTATGATAGAAAATGCTTCCATCAGGAATATTCATTGAGAATAACAATACAATATTTTGACAATATTGAATATTTTGGTAGCAAAAACTCATGCATATGTATCAGTAGTTATTGTTAATTTCCAAATAAATGGAGAGTTGATCCCACAAAATCAAATATTATTCCAACAAGAAGCAACCCAATGCTGTGTTATGAAAGTCCTTTCTACCAATTAAAGTGAGTTTCAATTAAAAAATCCAGGCGAATTGATGAATGTCAATTGGAATTATTGACAGTGGTGCTTGACTTAGAGCAACAGAATGTTCCAAAAGGAAAGAGAAATGTGCCTAGGACTTCTTTAAAGTGGGAGACATTCAGGTCATATTTTATAATTAAAAGAAAGAAAAACTAAATGAATGTAATTGCTTTTGGTAACGCCGTTATTTCACCCTATTTGCCATTTAGATTTCATAACTGGAGACAAACAAAAAGGCTTCTTCTGTTCAAAATGTGCAGGAGGCCTCTACCTTTACATTCTGAGATGCTTCTCGAATGGAGATACTCGGTGTAAGTCCCATTTGGACAGAGTTTGCACTCAAGTTGCCCTTCTTCGTCTTGATAGGAGGCCACCAAGCAGCTTTCACAGGCAGAATGCTGCAAAGAATAATAGGTTCCCAAAGGGCAATTCACTGAGGAAAAAACAAACAGGAAACACTGAATATACTAAACAACAGGAGTGGAACACACTTGGGTTCTTTTCTCCTAAGGCATGAAAGTCATGGAGTCTGCTTCCAGGTACTACTGTTTATGGGTTAAATTTTCTGCCAGAGGTTTACTCATGAGATAAACCTTCCAGAAATATATTCCTGGAAGCCAACAGTAGTAGATATTTTTTTCTTTTTAAGAAATGCAAATTCTTGTTGACCAAGCTTCGGGTTTATATCATGGAGGCTTTAAAACGTGGGTTAAAGCTATGATAAACCAAATCGTCCTGAGAAACACACAGCTAACAAAGAAAAGCCTGCTGGTAGAAAAGGATAGAACAATAAATGTTTAGGTTAATTTGAGACTTTGAAATATTAAAAATGGGTTCTTAGCTGTCCCTCTGAATGTTCCCTTATAAAACTGCTAGTCCATTATGACATCATTTCTAGAAGCAAAAAACAAGCAAAGGTGTTGTGAGCCTAAACTAGGTGAGTTCGGTGGACCCTTTTCTCTGCTTGCAGGAAGTACTACCCACGGGAGACAAGTCCAGGCATCCTCAGAGCCAAAGGCTGCAAGCAAACAGGCCAAGTTTAGGATCTCCCCTCCTGGAGATTTGGTCTACTATTTGCCAGGCATGGAGTGATTCGGAATTTCTGAAATCAACGTGGAACGTTAAACACACTGAAAGGTTTCTTGCAAGTATATTCTTACAGAGAAGATACTTGAAATTAATACCTTAGTGATTTTGAGCTGTTAAAGTGTGTAAGAATTACCTGGGAACTTAGTAAAATGCAGATTCCAAGGCCCTGTCCCCCAAAGTGCCAGATGCATTAGTTCTGGGATGGGGCCTGAGTCAAGATGCATTTCAACAAGTTCTTCAGGTGAGGCTGACACAGGTAATCTGAAGACCACACCAAAAATGTGAGACGCTGGTCAAGGCGATTCCTGATTTTTACTCACAAGGTGGGGAGGAAACAAGAGCAAGCTCAGAATGACAATTTTAATGTCCTTTTGTTTGGCTGAATTGATCTATGAAAAACCCAGCCAAGCTCTGGGAATAGCACTGAGAATTGCTGAAGAAGGTTTCCTGACCAGGATGCAAGCTCCTATGCCTACAGAGAGATTAACAGAAGAGTCACGTCATGTGGTTCAGGTGAGTGTACAGAGTATGGTTCTGGAGATCCTGCTACCTATAAATGATGACTTATTTGGGAAACAGGCTGGAATTGATCCAGATTGCGGCAGCCAAGAATAGGGGTTAAAGGTTAAGGAACAGGGGGAAGGAGATAGGGAGTGACTGCTTCATAGGTATGGCGTCTCCTTTAGGGGTGATGTAAATGTTTGGGAACTATGATAGAGGTGATGGTGGAACAACATTGTCAATGTACCACTGAATTGCACACTTTAAAATGGTTAATTCTATGCTATGTGAATTTGACGTTGGCTACTTAGATGGGAATCTTAGAGACACCGCTTACTGTCTCAAGGGTTTAGACTTACTGGGTAAGTTCTTAGCCTCTCTGGCTTCTGTTTTCTCATCTGTAAAAGGTACTTAATCATACTGGTACCTCACACAGTTGGTAAACAGGGCTAAGCACGAGATGTGCTCAGCCAGCATACAGAAGTGATCAAAAAGTATTAGTTATTATTGGAGCTGCTGTTGAAAGCCGTGAAGTCTAAAGATCCATAAGTAAAACAAAGATTTAAGTCCCTCACCTAAAATAGTTTTCTTGTCCTGACCACACAACAATAGCAAAATGTATGTTTCACACCAATATCCCATTATAGTTGTAAAATGGCTCCTTCCTTCCCATTTAACCTAATAATCACCAAATACTTTTGATTGCAGGGAAAAGTCTTACCACACATACGCCCTCTGAGTACCGAGCCCGGTCTGCAGAAGAGGAAAGCCCTTTCCGTTTCTAAAGAATTGCTGTCGGCTACAAGAATTTCAGATGCAAGCTGAAAGGTATACATGGGATCTTCATTGAAGGTCCTTTTCAGCTGATTCGTGATAGTTTCCAGAGTCTTAATGAGTCGTTGCTGATTTTCCGATTCAATGGAATCATTTCTTTCATCAGGTAATGGCACACTAGCTAAGATAAAAACAAGACAAAATAAAACATAACGCATGGCGTTTCAGGAAGTCATTTGTAGTTAGGGTTTTACCAAAAAGAAATGGCACATTAAAAACTTTCCAAGATCGGGAGATCACTTCATAAACTGTGTAGATGCCTGATCACTGTGTTATACACCTGACGCTGAAGTAGAATAACATTGAATGTCAACCAAAATACTATAATTAAATGTATATATATATATATATATATATATATATATATATATATATATATTCACAGGATGTGGAGTACAGCATAGGGAATAGAGTCAATGGTACTGTAATAGCTAAGTACAGTGTCAGATGGGTAGTAGATGGGGGCTTATCACTTTATGAGGGGTGTAAATGTCTATTACATTATTTTGTACACCTGAAACTAATAAAAAAAATTACCATACAAAAAAGCAAAAAAAAAAAAAAACCAAACAAAAACCTTCCTAGAAAAATAAACTCAAAGTCAACCATTACTTTCTAAGCAACTAGTACATAGACAAGATTAACAATAGACTTTGTTTTAATCCTTCTCCCGTATGCTGGATCCTCATTACTTTTTGTGGAGTCCTTTATTATAACATCGAAATTCCTATAAATTCTTGCCTTTTAAAAGCGTGCCTTAGTTCATCATGCCAAGATGAGAACCAAGCAGGGTGCTTACTGCTGTCAGAACCATAAAATGCACCTGTGATATTAAACTGCAAAAAACAACGAGACTTTGGTGAGTGTGCTCTCCCTAACTTTTCAGTTCCAGGGTTATGTCCTGGTAATGATACAAATGGAAGATTCACAAACTACGTTTCCAACCAAGAATTTCACTCCCCGCCCCCCCCCCAATAGACTGTTTGGCCTTACCTGTGATGTTAAAAATTAACTTAATTTTGTGGTCAGTTAATGGGGTAGTTCTTTTCACCCGTGAAGATTTGGCTTTGCCGGCACCGGTGGATGTTTCTTGCACAGTGTCCAAGAAGTCGTCGTAAGAGTAATCCAGCCTATTAGCTGGACCCCAACCTCCTGGGCCTGGACATGTGGAGCATTGAAACAAATGATTCTCCAGTTCCATCTTTATCAGCGTTTAGTTTCTAATGTTAAGTCACAAGTCAAACCGCCCTTGACCATTGCTTAAATTGCCCATAATGTACCGCATACAGGGTTTCGTCTATAACCAGACACTGTGCTTTTAAGGCATTTCATATTAAGTTTAGATTACTGATGAATTTCATTAAAAATAGAAAGAAAAGTCTCTATGGAACTATGTAGGCATTTAAACCATTCTCTCTTTGACTTAATATTAATTATCTTTAGAAGTAAATTGGAGGTGGGTGCAGAATTTTAATCAATTCCTATTTCCCACTAGGGTTTGCTCCATTCTTTTTTTTTTTTAATATCAGTTTTATAAACAACGCACATAAATAGATTCCTTTTGTGAAGATTATTCAGGATATCTGCGTAATTTCTGAAGGCAGCATGTAATTAAATATTTATAGATATAATGCAACTGTGCTGGAGGCAACAGATATTGTGTTTCTTTGGGTGCCTTTGATATCACTGTGATCAACTACATGGATTCAGGTTGTGGTTTCACTGATGTTTGATGTATGGCTGTACAATCTTAGTCTCAAGTGACTTTCATCTCTCTGAACCTCAGTTAATTCATTTACAAATTGGGATCATTATTCTTACCTCATACGTTTGTCTGAGGAATAACAATCTAGGTCAACAGTTGACTCATTCTAAAAAACTCAATAAATGATATTAATATTTGTCTGGGCAAACCGCTGTTGCTTAGTTAAGTGCTTTGATCATTAAAACCAACTTATACAGGCCTGTCCACCTCGTAAGTTGTATTTTGAGGTTTTGGTTTTTTTGCTTAATTTATGGTTTTGACCATTAAAATGAGCTGGGATCAATATTTTTGTTTTTCACTTAAAACGTTTCTCCCCACATGTATTATATAGCTATTATAGAAAAAAACTCAGATGAGCAAAGAGAAAAATATTAAAAATTACCTATAATTCCAAAACATAGAAATAACTATCATAACATTTTAGGCAAGATCTTTTTCTATGACTATACAGATACATACATATTCATTTATGCATATATATGCACATATAACTGGAATAAAATAAACATACCACACTTTTAACAATAAGATTATATATGTATATATTCTTTGGTAATATTTTATCAAATTTTCTAAGCAACATATTATGGCATTTCTGTGTCAAATCGTTTCATAATATTCTCATCTGTGGCTATACCACAGACTAGGCAGGTTTCTATTTTCAGACTTGTAGGTTATTTCAAAATTTTAGAACATCTTTTTACATACAGTATTTCATGAAATGTAAGACATCATTGATAAGATGATATACGCCAGTTTCAGAAATGTCCAAGTGAAAAATGTACATCTTAGAATTTATGAAATGTGGTATATCTTTGACATTAGCATGATTTTTATCTTGAAAAATATTCTTAGAAGTGGAATGTCTGTGCCTGGGTATTTTTAATCCTTTAGATACATACTGTCAAATGCCTTCTGCATATAACATATAAGTATGATTTTTTTCCCTGCACCCTTGCCAACTTGGGGTATTATGATTCTTGTTTGAATTTGTTCATCTGACAGGTCAAAAGTGTCATTTCATTTCAGTTTTAATTTGAAACACATGATTTTCTGAGGTCAAAACATTTAAATATATTTATTTGCTTTTTGTTTTTCATACATGAAGATTTGTGAAGGTGTCGTTATAAATATTATGCTGCTCTTGTGACTCTCTAGTATAGAGAGATTCCAGGAGGAAGTCTTGTCTCTTAGGATCACGTACCACCTGCCCACGTCTGAATATTAAACTGCAAAAACAACGAGACTTTGGTGAGTGTGCTCTCCCTAACTTTTCAGTTCCAGGGTTATGTCCTGGTAATGATACAAATGGAAGATTCACAAACTACGTTTCCAACCAAGAATTTCACTCCCCCCAATAGACTGTTTGGCCTTACCTGTGATGTTAAAATTAACTTAATTTTGTGGTCAGTTAATGGGGTAGTTCTTTTCACCCGTGAAGATTTGGCTTTGCCGGCACCGTGGATGTTTCTTGCACAGTGTCCAAGAAGTCGTCAGAAGAGTAATCCAGCCTATTAGCTGGACCCCAACCTCCTGGGCCTGGACATGTGGAGCATTGAAACAAATGATTCTCCAGTTCCATCTTTATCAGCGTTTAGTTTCTAATGTTAAGTCACAAGTCAAACTGCCCTTGACCATTGCTTAAATTGCCCATAATGTACCGCATACAGGGTTTCGTCTATAACCAGACACTGTGCTTTTAAGGCATTTCATATTAAGTTTAGATTACTGATGAATTTCATTAAAAATAGAAAGAAAAGTCTCTATGGAACTATGTAGGCATTTAAACCATTCTCTCTTTGACTTAATATTAATTATCTTTAGAAGTAAATTGGAGGTGGGTGCAGAATTTTAATCAATTCCTATTTCCCACTAGGGTTTGCTCCATTCTTTTTTTTTTTTAATATCAGTTTTATAAACAACGCACATAAATAGATTCCTTTTGTGAAGATTATTCAGGATATCTGCGTAATTTCTGAAGGCAGCATGTAATTAAATATTTATAGATATAATGCAACTGTGCTGGAGGCACCAGATATTGTGTTTCTTTGGGTGCCTTTGATATCACTGTGATCAACTACATGGATTCAGATTGTGGTGTCACTGATGTATGATGTACGGCTGTACAATCTTAGTCTCAAGTGACTTTCATCTCTCTGAACCTCAGTTAATTCATTTACAAATTGGGATCATTATTCTTACCTCATACGTTTGTCTGAGGAATAACAATCTAGGTCAACAGTTGACTCATTCTAAAACCTCAATAAATGATATTAATATTTGTCTGGGCAAACTGCTGTTGCTTAGTTAAGTGGTTTGATCATTAAAACCGACTTATACAGGCCTGTCCACCTCGTAAGTTGTATTTTGAGGTTTTGGTTTTTTTGCTTAATTTATGGTTTTGACCATTAAAATGAGCTGGGATCAATATTTTTGTTTTTCACTTAAAACGTTTTTCCCCACATGTATTATATAACTATTATAGAAAAAAACTCAGATGAGCAAAGAGAAAAATATTAAAAATTACCTATAATTCCAAAACATAGAAATAACTATCATAACATTTTAGGCAAGATCTTTTTCTATGACTATACAGATACATACATATTCATTTATGCATATATATGCACATATAACTGGAATAAAATAAACATACCACACTTTTAACAATAAGATTATATATGTATATAGTCTTTGGTAATATTTTATCAAATTTTCTAAGCAACATATTATGGCATTTCTGTGTCAAATCGTTTCATAATATTCTCATCTGTGGCTATACCACAGACTAGGCAGGTTTCTATTTTCAGACTTGTAGGTTATTTCAAAATTTTAGAACATCTTTTTACATACAGTATTTCATGAAATGTAAGACATCATTGATAAGATGATATACGCCAGTTTCAGAAATGTCCAAGTGAAAAATGTACATCTTAGAATTTATGAAATGTGGTGTATCTTTTACATTAGCATGATTTTTATCTTGAAAAATATTCTTAGAAGTGGAATGTCTGTGCCTGGGTATTTTTAATCCTTTAGATACATACTGTCAAATGCCTTCTGCATATAACATATAAGTATGATTTTTTGTCCCTGCACCCTTGCCAACTTGGGGTATTATGATTCTTGTTTGAATTTGTTCATCTGACAGGTCAAAAGTGTCATTTCATTTCAGTTTTAATTTGAAACACATGATTTTCTGAGGTCAAAACATTTAAATATATTTATTTGCTTTTTGTTTTTCATACATGAAGATTTGTGAAGGTGTCTTTATAAATATTATGCTGCTCTTGTGACTCTCTAGTATAGAGAGATTCCAGGAGGAAGTCTTGTCTCTTAGGATCACGTACCACCTGCCCACGTCTGAATCTAAAAACTGCCATTTGGATCCTTACTAGGTGACAAATATTACCTACCCTAAAGCTTTATGATGACATCAGACTCCCTCCATGTGTATCCTTGTACAACCTACCTCAACAACCTGGGAGGGGAAAGCTGTGTCATGTGTGACAGAAGAGCCATTGTTATTCTAGATGGGCCACTGTCAACTCCACCACCAATATCACCTAAATTTTTCTGTCTAAAACTTTAATGTCCAATGTGTTCACTGATAAGTTATACATAATAGTTAAAATTGAAAAACAACCCAAAGTCTGCCAATAGGAAATTGTTTACATAAATTATGGCAAACTGATTGATGAAATAACATGCAGGGCATTAAAATTGTATTGAAGTATAATATTTCATAACATAATAAGTCAATATAATGTTAACTATAAATTCATGTTTACAACACAGTATGAGTATATATATATAATATGTATATATATATATACACACACACATCAGTTATATATATTAATATATTAACAGAATTATTTCTGGGATTGTGGATTATCTTGATTTCATTCTTTGTTCTTTTAGCATTTTCAAATGTTTGCAATAAACATATATGCACAAATAACATTTTTAAAATATAAAAAGTGGAAGCAACACTCAACATCACTATTAGTGCTAAATCACTAAAAATATTACAAAATGATTAGCATCTGAAACAAAAAGAAAGTCTGTTGTCACGTGAATAAATACTGTCTCAAATAACTTTTTAAGCACTTTACTTGAACTTACTCATTTAATAGTCACAATGGCCCCATGAGTTCAGTACTCTTATATTCCCATTTTATAAGTGAGGAAACTGAGGCACAGAGTAGTTTGATAAATTGCTCAAGACCACACAGCTAGTAGATGGTGAAGGACTGAGACCCAAGTAGTTGATCATAAAATCCATGTGCTTAAATTAACTATGCTACTAGTTTGTTACCACTATTACTTTTTAACAACATTACTTTGGAAGTTCTAGACAGTTTTATAAGAATGAAATAAAAATAAGAAGTATAATTATTGGAAAGGACGATGATTTTGCTAATCAAGAGACACAATTGAAATCATCTATAGATATTAAGGCAGTAAGCTAAATGGCTATATATAAAGGCAAAAAGAAAATGACATACTATACTTTGGAATAACCTTAATAAAAATTATGTGCCAATTATATCTCAATAATAATAATAAAAACAGGAAAAACCTGTTCAGAGTCTACATGAAGAAAACATCAAAATTCCACTTGAATGTATATTAGACTTGAATAGATTGAATCTTAACATATTCTGGGTGAGGAATCTGAATATTTTACATGTGTAACATTTTAAATTAGTGGCTTAACTGTAATTCGTATTGAATGCCATATGAAAAATGTTATTAGAACTTTATTACTCTTCCCTTCTAAGGCATCATACCAATATTTGAATGTCACTAAGTTTTCTTAGTTTTTATCATCCTGAAGAGTTTTGGCTAACAGTTGGAAATAATTTATTTGATACCCCAAATTTAATATATCCACGAAAATCATTAAGCACAGTATCAAATTATCCAGTCATCAAAAAATAACTTGATGAATAAATGAATAAAAGTTCATTTTTCTAGTTTGCCCCACTTTTCTGGAATTCTTATTCTGCAGATCAGTCTTGCAAACTACCAACACTAAATGATTTCATTACCAATTGCAAAGCCATTTTCATAGTCATAATTATATTCAAGGCAATACTTCTTGGTCAGGTCCTCCAGTCTGCAGTCAATGTCGTCAGCATCACTGCAAAATGAGGGGACCTGCAAATAAAACAATGAGGAGGATAAAATATCATTCACATCTCTGTGTGCTTTGGATAAGTCCTTTGCAATCCTGAGCTTCACATCTCCATCAGCAGGAAGGAAGAGAGCGCTCTAAGCTCTGCTTGTTCCTGAAAAAGGCTCCTGACCCTCTTCTACCCTTTTCCCTCCCTCCTCCAACTGCCTGCGAACCACCAGGATTAGTCGCATGCCTCTTTGTTTATGTCACTTACCACAAGAAGCCCAGGACTCCTGGGATATCTCTTATCTCTGAACTTTTACCCCACATGGCTCTTGAGGTCCCTTTTTCTCTATCTCCCATCCCTCTCCAAATACTCAAACTCTTCACCTATGCCTTCTGAAACTCACAGTCAGTAATCAGCAAATCTCTTATTATTTTATTTCCATTTTTTTCATTAAATTTATTGGGGTGACAATGGTTAGTAAAATTACACAGGTTTCAAGTGTACAATTCTGTAATACATTATCTATGAATCACATTGTGTGTGCATCACCCAGAGTCAGTTCTCCGTCCATCACCATATATTTGACCACTTTTACCCTCTGCTACCACCCCTCCCCTCTTACCCTCTGGTAACCACTAAACTGTTGTCTGTGTCTATGAGTTTTGTACTTCCTCTTTTTATGTTCCCTTCATCTTTGCTCTCAATGAAACCTGACTTTCTAGTTTTTCTCAACTGTGGGCATGAAGGTAGAGGAAGCGTCCTCCTTCCTCGTCATTGCTGTTTTCTGATCATGCATCTTCTCGTGCCTCACGGTGCTGAAACTCATGCCATCAGTATACCACACATTGTCCCTCCTGTGGTCGTCATCTGCAGCCTTCCCCATTCTGATCACCCTCCCCTATTCCAAGAACATTTAGAAACTGTTCCTGTTATAATTCTTGGTGATTTCTATGTCCACCTAGCTAATCTTTCCATCACTTTGGCTTCTCCCTTCTTTTTCCTCTTCTCCTGTCTTTTAGCCTTATTTGGTCACACACTCTCATGGTCGTAGCCTTAGACCTCATCATTACCAGTAACCGCACCCTCTTCTACTCCCAGGAATCCAACAATTCTTTGACTTCGTCAGACTTTATAAACCATTGACCCTACTACCTCTTCACTGTCCCCCAGTCCCTGCTGTCTTCATTTCCTTATTTACCCATCTTAGATTCCATAGTCCACCATCATGAATTGCTCCCTTTCATGCACCTTCCTCAATTTGTTTGGCTAGAGAATTTAACCCCGGTTTAATTAGTTGCTTTTCTCCACACTTGCACTCACATGGTCCATTATAGCTTGAGGGAAAACACAACCCGGCTTACTGTCAATCCTCCTAGATTTCTCTAGCATATTCAATTGTGTTCCCCTAGAAAATTATTTTATATCATCTTCTCTCTTCTCAAACCTCCAACAACTATTCCCCATGGTTACTCTCAGCTGATCGTTCTGCATCTTTTTTTCACTGAGAACATAGAAGTCAGAAAAGATCCTGTCACACACTTTCAGCCCCATGTGTACCACTCCTGCATCTATGTTCCTGTGTACTGACCTCCTTAACTCCTCTCTTTCTCTCACACACTACATCCAATCTGCTATGACTACTAAATCTACTTCCAGAATCTATCCAAAATGTAAGCTACCCACTCTGTTAGGATAAAATATGTATATGACATGTTTCAGGCCTTCAAGATGCTCAACACAGTTATTTGCTTTTCCATAATAAGTGAAAGAGTCCTAAACAAAAATGCATGAAAAATAAAACCCTTTAAATGTTCAATTACCTCATCATAAAAGAAATACAGTCTATAATAGCATTTTTGTCATACTTTAAATAATAAAGCAGACATTCTCAAATCACATGGACCCTAAGCTTCTCTGACTTTCTGACCCAGAGTGTTTTAAAAAATTCAAAATGTTTAAATACAGATTTACTTATAATTCACTCCAGAAGTCCAAAACCTATGAATACTTCTAAATATTAGGAGCAAGTCTGGATCACAAAGAAGAGGGAAATCATCAGGATAAGCAATTTCTGTTGCAGGTGACTCAGAGTGGCTATGAAAAGCTCAACAGCATCCTTTAAAAATGACAAACCATAATGGAATACTACTGACATACCATTTTCCCCAAAGTTGTCTCAAATGCTTCAGAAAACTTCTTCAACAGATCCGTGTCATCACATCGAGTTGCTTTGTACAGCATCTCAAAGGACTTGAACCCATGATTTGCAAAACGCTTTACTGAAAAATGTTGAAAAAAAACAATTTCCGTTGGTTAGTGTTTTAAAAACAAAATTTTAACTTTCCATGTAATAACTGTAATGCTAACAGATTTGCGGGATTGTTATAAAAACAATTGTCATTATGGAAAGTTTCTAGCATTAATTAATCATAATAAATCAAGTTCAAGCCAAGCAAGTACTGTACCCAGTTCCCCAGTGATAAATTCACTTTGATAAATTATTCTTTACCTTCCAACCATATGAAAAAGTGAGTGCTTGAGAAAAAAAGATATATAAAAATTGTTTTCATTATTTTCCTGGGAAAAATCATGGCTGGGTCAAAGATATTATGTTTTATATTTATATAAATTTGTAACATATGTTTGTTATATTTTCAACCAATAGACATTTAAAAATTTCTGAATATTATGTGAAATTATATTTCTTGAAAGTGTAATTTCACAGGGACAAATTCTCCTTGGATCAGAAGCTTGTATGGTTAGACTCTGCAAGATGTCTCAAAACATTCAGAAATAATGCCTCCTAGTAGCATCAGCATTAAAATTCTACTGTCTGATATTGTGATAGAGGCAAGTGATACTGCTTCTAGTTAATTCCAAAATTTGGCGGAAAAATAGCTCAAGTAAATGGGCTTTACTTTTCTCCCAGGATATTGGGTATATATATACTCCACATATGGTAGTGGATCAAAAATTCACTCCAAATAATATTATTTACACTAGACGAAGATATTGAGTTCTTTTTTTAAAATCCATATATAAGATTATAGAATAGCTCTAAATATAAATCAGATCTAAAGAACACGTGACTGATCTCTCATTCTATCACATATGTTGACTTTTATTTTAAATGTTAGTTCTTCTGCAGACTATGAGATTATACTTTTCAGTTTATAAGTCAAGGACAACATGCTGACAAGTCTCTTTAGATAGTTCTGGTAAATAACAGCGAGAGGGTCCAAATGGTTTTGCCTTAAACTGAATCTTGTCCTGTAGCAATCCAATCCATAACAAGATTCTGGTGGGCTCATATTTTAAATCGAGGGATGAACATTTCTCTTATCCACAAACATTTTGAATTCATAGCACCATTTTCCACTCACTAAACCTAATCCCTATAGTAAGGCAATATTCCTCTTTAATGCTTAGAAATGTATACACACAGGTAGACAAACACATATTCACACATACTAAAGGAGTCCTGAAAAAAAAATTAAAACTTACTAGCACAGTCTGGCCATTCGGTGGAATATGGTGGTTTCCAGATACCATCTTCGTAAGCACAATAATACTTCTCAGTAGATCCTTCTGTGAAATCATAGCCGTCCAAACAACTTAACGTACAGTTAACTCCAATGCTATCTTGAGTACATATAAAATCCCCATTTACAGGTGTAAATGGAACTTCACAGGGAGAACCTGTATAAAACAATGTATTATTCATATACAGTAATATAAGAAAAATAAATTAAATTCTAGGCGTCTAAACTGAATTATGAAAAGGATTCCTCTTGTTCACCATATTCCTAGAATAACTTTCACCATAAATCCTTAGTGTGGGATTGTAGCAATGTTTGCTTTTGGATTCCCGGGTGGGTATAGTTCAAAAGCTGTCCCTAAGTGTAATTAGAGGTTGTGCATATTTTATGAAAACTAAAAGTATTTCTGATTGGGGTTGTTATTTTTGGCATTGTATAGTAAAAAGTGAAAAGCAGATAATATTACATAGCAAATACATTTCCAGAATTTGTCTCCTCAAACATTCAAAATAGGATAGTGACAATAATATTTTGTACCTTTAGAGAAAATGTTAATAAAATGTTAGTTAAAGATGACCCCGGAAGAAAATATTTTTATTTATCATGAAGTGAAGTAATCATAATTGGAAACCTAAATAAAATCTATCAGTATTCTAACTTAAGAAATCTGCTCACTGCCTATTTTGTTTCACAAAATGGAGTGTAACATCAATTACATGTATCAAATGTTCACTAGATTTGTGAAGGCTTATATGGAGAATACCTTTTATGACAATGTGGATGTCACATGTTCTGTTATTGCCTGAGGGGTCAGTGGCTGTATACTGCACTACAGTCTCCCCTTGAGGGAAAAGGTCTCCTGGTGCATGACTTCTGGTGATGACCAGTACAGCTCCTAGAAAGGAAAGAAGGAATCCAATTTTGGGGTTACTGGTCTGTGGTCACTATACTACTGTGTTTCCCCAAAAATAAGACCAGGTCTTACATTAATTTTTGCTCTAACAGACACATAAAAAGAGCTTATGTTCAGGGGATGTCATCCTGAAAAATCATGCTAGGGCTTATTTTCCAGTTAGGTCTTATTTTGAGGGAAACATGGTAGTCACCTTATTTGATTTGAATTTTCATTTTCTATTTATACAAACCAGCTGAGCATTCAATTTATGTTGATTTGGCCACTTGCGGAAAATAAAAGATGTAATATTTATAACATAGAAATAGTAGAATCAAAAACCCCATTCAATTAAAGCATTCTTTTCTTGCTAAATAAATGATTTTCCTTGAATAGTTCAGTCTATCTGAATACTGGATGTTTAATTAAGAACCTACTTAATTTGCATTTTTATTGTTGTTTACTGAGTTTTAATGAAATCTTTAAAGGGAACTTCAATTGTATTTGCCCATTTTTTTCTGCTTTCCTATGAGTTTTTATAATTTTTTGGCAAATATTTAAGAAATGGGTATGAATACAGAGAACTGCACTATAGAGACAAACAAAATGCATAATTTATGACTTCAGGACAATGTAAGCCTAGAGACTTAATGAATTTATTAGAACACCATCCAGTGTAACACCTCGTATAGGTTAATAAATGTCCATTGAATACTCAATGAAGGGAAACCCCACCGATAGGTAAGATTAATATTAAATTATATATAATTATCCTACCATTAAAACATATTATCTTATATAATTATTCATTCCATTTAGCTAGATATAATTTGCTTGTCATTTCCCTTATATCCTTTTTCAAAGATTTAAAAAATATAGTTCAGTGTTCACCATCCCGGCAACCAAGTGCCGACATTCCTACCTGAGTTGTCTGAGAACTGAGGTTCATCCCAGGTGGCAGCTCGCTCCTTCTCTGAGGCCTGGATTGGAGGGGGGGATCTGCACCTGTCTATGCTAGGTGGCTGTACATCTGAAGAATGGGAAACCCAAGAAAGAAGTCACGATTCATATTCAAAAATGATGAGGGAGCTTGTGAGAAAGAATTGAAGTCTACGAGTGCTGCAAAGAACCCTGACCTTGTGAGACACCAGGCTGGCCCTGGATCCCCCTTGATAATGATGTATGTTTTATGTATGTCTCAAATCAAAAGAAAAAGCTGATTCTTATTATACTTCCGTCTGCCTGTGGAAGAACAAATACCGGGTTACTAAAGTCAATATGAGCACAGTGGTACGGCATTGGAGGTGGTGGGCATTGGATTTGTGAGTTCCAGCTGCAGTAATTGAGCTGATCCACCTGGAAGTGAAGGAACCCCCTTCACCCCCCCTTGGTAAGCAGAAACAGTAAAATGACCAATCTAGTCATTTCACTGGAATCACTCCCATGATCCTCCTTTTGTGTGACGGGTCAAGACAGGCTAAACGGAAGGACCGATGGGCAGAGATCGCCATGTTGTAGACTACGCAAGATGTGAGGGAGGATGTGATATTGCTGAAATGCCAGGAGGTCTATGTCCAAAGCTGGGACATTGGAGTTTAAGATTTCTAAAGTTGATAAATTCTAGGTAAAGACAAAGAACCGGCTGTGGTGTGGACATGGGAGTGGGAGGCTACAATGGCGAGGGGGTGACAGTCACAGCAGAAATGTAAAAGCTGTGAGACTGCGTTGCTGAGCATTATCATCCACGATGAACAAGGGGTTTGAGGTGGTCTGGGTGAGCCAGGTTTCAAAGCTCTGAATGCGGTGGAATTTTTAGGATGTCAGTGAAGAACAACAAAGAAGGTAATTTTAATGTAATTATCGATCTGGCACATTTGCAATGTTCTTATATCCATAAACACATGTCTTTGAGGGAGAGTGAACAGATTATTTTTCTAATTTTATAGGAGAGGAATCTCAGACTAGCAAATTTAAGGGATTTGCTTGAGGTCATTAAGCTAGCAAATTATAGTTACAGGCATCAAGTCTAGGGTATTTTTATCTGTAATATATAAAAACATATACTCTGAAATTAATTGAACTGCAACTGTGAGGATGTATAGATTTCTGTTTTTAGCTAAGTCTTATAAATAAATGTTCAATTCTTTTCTTTTCTTCACACTTGTCATTTCATCAGTGCGGTACCTTTGGTTCACTACTTTCCTAGGCTATAAACTCTGTTGAGTAGCAATGGAGTCTTGCAAACCATTAGATGTCCACTGCCTGGCACAGCACCTGGTATATAACAGGGACTCAGAAAACATTGTTGAATAAAGAACGGAACGAAGGAATATTACAGAGGTCAGTGCACTTTGAGGTTGTGGAATCAGGTCAATTCATAGTGAAATTAAAAAATATGCAGTGTTTACTCTTTTCCCCAAAGAAATTGAAATAGATATGTTTTTTCAAGATTTTCTAAACTTGTCTGATTTTAGCCAAGCATTTTAAAGCTCGATCACAGGTACGAAAGAGCAGTCAGACTAGGTAAAATACTGTCAAAAGAATTGGAAGTACCAGCAGATGCACTGTCTCCAAAACAGAGAGAGCAAGTCCATTTCAAAGCAAGTGAGGCAACATTCTCTGGAATGCTAGGCAAAAGCATTCCAGCCTCCTCTCATTTATCAGTATGACACCAATACCCTCTCAGCTGAGGAAAACAAGAAAATGCAGGCTTTGGAATATTTTCTCTCTTTCTCTGTCCCTCTCTCTCTCTCTTTCATAATTTGAAAATTCAGCTAGTGTCTAGCTAGACAACTGAGTACACATTTTACATTTCACCATGCTGACTCTTCATTGTGAAAAATTAAAACTTGGCAAACTCTTGGAATTACATTTCCGTGTTTAAAATCACAGTATCATAAAAAACAAATCCAACATATTTTTCATGTGACTGGTCAAGCTCATGTTTAAAACAACACTGAAAAAGCAATTAAAAAAATTAAGTAGTATGAAATGAATTGGAGTGAGTTTTACTTGAGTCTTCTCTACTTTTGCCAAAACCTATTATTTCTAGGGTAAGGAGCCAGTTTGAGATACTTTAGTTATTTCAAGAAGTTATGTAAAATTCTTAAAATAAAATGAATTTAATGTATTGAATTTTAAAATACACATTAAAACATATCTGAGACAAATATATCAAAATGTCAATATTTATACATAGAGCTTACTGTTTCAGGCACTAGTTCAAGTGGTTTACACAGCTTAACTAATTAAAAACCTCACAATACCCTATAAGGTAACACATGTATCAATTCTATGTTTTGGATGAAGAAACTGAGGCACAGAGAGGTGACTGGTCACACTGCCTTTACGTGGTAGAGCTGGATATGGACTCAAGCAGTTTGGGTTCAAAGTCTGTGTTCTTGACAATTACAGATGGCTACGTATCCTGCTTCTCAGTACATTTAGTCTTGGTGGTAGGTATTTGGTAGCTGCTGAATATCTACTGAATTGACTAGAAAGCACAAAGACCAATGGGAGATAATGCAGTAAACCAGGCCTCCCCAAATTAAAATAAAATAGAAAAGGACTGACCTATAGCAGTGGTTGTGAGGATGAAGAGACTGGGACAGATTTCAGAGATATTAAGTAGATGAAACCAGTAGTACCTGAAAACTTATTGGATGTTAGTGATGGAGGGAGAGAGGTCAAGGACGAGTTCTAGATATTTGCTTGGTGGCTGGGTGGTTTGTTGTACCATCCTCTGAGTTAAGAAATATATTATGTTTGGGTGAGCTTGAAAAACCTTTGGGACATCCATATGGGAAAGCCCAGTAGGTGGTCTATATATTGGTGTGAATTTCAGAAAAGAGATTTGAGCTAGACACGGAAGCTGTCAGTTAACAAAATCAACAGGAAAACTATAGAGCAAGAAAGAGAAGAGGATCAAGGCTGGAACCCTGGGGATAATCCACATTGGAGAGTTAGTCTGAGAAAGAGAAGCCTAGGATAGCAATAAGAAAGGATAAATGAGAAAAATGGGGGGCGGGAACAGGAAAGATTGGTGTCAGAGAAGCTGGCAAGAAGACAGTTTTGATAAGACGACTGCAGTTATTAAGGTAAAAGCTAAGGAAACATTATGAAAAATAAAGACTAAAAAGTGTGCAAAAGGAGTAACTCTACGGATCATCGGTGACCTTGGTGAGAATAGTTTATGAGTCAAGGAGACAGAAGCTAGACTTGAATTACTTTGAGAATAAATGGCAGTTAAGCCAAAAGAGAAGACAACCATGGGAACTTTTCAAAAGGCTCATATGGGAGGAAGTCAAAGGGACATAGTGACAGTTAAAGAGTATGTAGATTTTAAAGAAGTGGTTTGAGTAGGTTTCAATGCCATTAGGAAGAATGAGTAGAAAGGGAGATGTTGAAGATAAAGGAGAAGCAAAATCCTTGGAGGAACTGGATTATTTTCACAAACATACCAAGTAATTTGAAGACTTACCAATGACCTTGATATGGAAAGTACAGCTGGCTTGGTTGCTGGATAGGTCAATTGCCGTGTACGTGATAGCAACATCTCCAATTGGGAAAAGGTAAGGTGGGGTAAAAGCTGGGTGAACATGGATTGACACCTTTTGGAGATAAATATTTTGAACAATGTATTATAGAATTGTACACTTGAAACCTATATAATTTTATTAACCAGTGTCACCCCAATAAATTTAGTAAAACATTAAAAATGAAAAAAAATAAAATCTATTGTGGAAATTTAAGCCTAAAAAAGTTAGTATCAATAGTATATTTACTTTTTTTCAATCTATGTATTATTAGTAAAGTGAAGTTAAAAATGATATAATGTTTCACATGTAGTGCAAAGGGAAAATATCAGGCACAGCCCTTTGGTATATTTCTTTCCAGACTATTTTATTTACATAGTTTGTAGCATTGGCATACATATGAATGGTCCTCGTTTTTAAAAGATAATATCTTAAAACGTTTTTATACGTAGTCTTTAGAACTTAAGATGACTCTTAAATGTTTCCACAATGTTCTGTAGAATGAATACATGGTAATTTCTTGAAGACAAATCTATTGAGGGACATTTAAATTTTACTACTGTAAACAGCACTTGAACAGTTTTGCACAGAAAATTTAAAAATATTTTTACTATGTCCTTATAATAAATTTCCATGAACAGGATTACTAACTTCAAAGTACTAACATCTTATTGATAGATAATACAAAATTTCTTTTCCAAAGCATAGTAATAATTTGCATTCCCATTGTTATTATTTGATAGTGTCGGTGTCAAAGTTCCCACCCCAAATTCCCTGATCTACATTGAATATCATTACTTTTTGGTAAGTCAAAAATATGGCACCCCGTCATTGTTTTAATTCAGTTTCTTAGTGTCTTGTGCTAAGATTAAAGTCTCATGTTTGCATGGTATAGGTATATTCTTTCCTTTTTGAATGATGTGTGCACCTTCTTAGTCTATTTGAAAATTATGACGTGACAAAAAAAATTTTATTAATATGTTATGTAATAAAAACATTCTAACCATTGACAAGTTTGGAACATTTTTCTCTAGTGTGCTATTTGCCTTTTAATTTAGGAGTTTTCTAAAATACAAATTAAAAAACAAATGTAGTAAAATACATTTGTTTTTTCCATTGTATTTTAAAATTCCTAATTAAAAACACAAGGCTGATCATTCTTTAACAAATGAGGCATTAATATTTATGAGTCGAGTATATATATAGAAAGAGTGCCATCATTAACATATTAGTAAAGCTCCACTATCACACACATTTGCAGTGTATTTAGAATCCATTTGAAAAAGGACGCAAATATTTGCATAAACCTTACCTTTTCCCCAGAGTTGTCTTTAGCTGTTGGGATTGGCCAGGTGATGTTAGCGGAGTCTTGCTGTTCCTGAGTCTTAGCCTCTATGTCCTTAGGACAGTTGATTTGAGGAGCCTCCACATCTGACTCAGAAAATACACAAATCAATTACTATGTTGATAAGGAATACTAAGTCATTTGAGAATGAGATAAAAAATGTATTAATAGTTTGTGACTTATCTTTTACATCCCAATTCCTGATTGATTGGAAATGCACAACTGCCTTCAGGATAATTTATCTCAGCAGGGCTTATGAGGACCTTCATGAATGGGTACCTACTGACCTCAGGCTCATCTCTTACAAATCCCCTACTGGAACTCACTCCCCACCTTGAATATGCTGAGTCCCAAGAAAGCACCATGGTCTTTCTTGAACCTTCGGCCATGTTCTTTTATTTGCCTGAATCAATGCCCTCTTCTCCCTTTACCTAGATAACTACTACTTGTCCTTTAATTCTCAGCGTAGACACAAGCTCCTCAAGAAGCTCTCTCTGACCCCCGGGGTCCATTTTAGGTGCTCACTCCATAAGTTTCCACAATTCTCTGTTCTTCCTAAACATAAAACTCAGCACTGTTTTGAAATTGAATTTTCTCCCCCAATAGAATTTAAGTTCTTTGAACGTCAGGATATTTCTTGTCCCATTACACTATATAGTATCTGGTTTGTAATAGGTGGTTGATTAAATATTTTTTGAATGAAAAAAAAGAAAAAAAAAAACGGAAAAAAATGTATGTTAATTGTGGCAGGAAGGAACAACACTTTAAAACACGGCTGTCAAGTAGAATTAGTAGTGCTAAAAGGCACTGTCAAAACAAACAATAAATTAAAGTCAGTAATATTTTTTGCAGTGTGAACCTTCGCAGTACAAATACTGAATTAGATGTGGTAACATTACATATGTACACATTAATTACTATAGAGCTAAGCTCTTATTATATGATGTAATAAATCCCCTTATTTCAAGTTATGTTAAATTAGGGCTTCTGTAACTTGGAGCAGAATACATATATCTGAAATGATTTCATTTATCTCTTGTTTCTTTGCAATTTTATTTGATTTATATTTTCTTTTTTTCTTGAAGGGGCTTATACTTGACAATTTTCCCCCACAAAGATGCATTATTAGCATGTTGACTCTGAAAATTTGAAAAAGTATTTTATTTTTCCTCCACTCTTGAATAATAGCTTGAGTAGATTTGGAATTTGAAGTTTATATCTAATTTCTCTCCGTATTCTTTGGCTATTAATCCATTTCCTTCTGGCATTTGAAGATGTAAAAGAGAAGTGTAATGTCGCATTCTTGTTTCTTTTGTGCAATTTTTCTTTTCTCTCTGGAAACTTATTTAACATTTTGTCATTAACTTTGGACCTCAGCAATTTCACCAGCAGTAGTAAAAATATGCCTGCCTAACCCTCAGGGGCTATTTTTGATCTAAACATTCATGCTCAGGGCAACTTTCTTCTACTGATAAGAAAATTCCTCTCCTCCACCCTATTTCCTCTCTCCTTCTTGAACTCTTTATTAAATGGACATTGGGGCTTCTTGATAGATCATTACTGTCTCTTAACTCTCATCTTTTTGGTTTGATCAGTTGGAATATTCAAATTCTTTATTAGTTCCGTATTCTGAAGGAACTCTCAATTTGGTTCTTCAAATCACTAATTTTGTTTTCAACAACGTTCATTCCATTTTTTTTTTGCCATTCTCATAGAGATTTATGATATAAATACACACACACACACACACACACACACACACATTTTTTTTTTTAAGGCGTGAGCAGCTCACAGAGGCCCATGCGGGGATCGAACCAGCAACCTTGGTGGTACTAGCACCATTCTCTAACCAATTGAGCTAACCGGCCAACCTATGATATTTTTACTTCTAAGAACACTTTGTTTTCAGTATCTCCTTTTTCATAGCAGTCCGCTCTTGCTGTCAGGAAGTTGACCATGTTCTCCTGTGAATAATGTGATGCAGGTTTCAAAATGCTGACAACTTTTTTTTTAATTGATTTAGTCTCGCCAGCTTTATATGGGCCAGAAATTCCTCAAAGATTTTCATCTGCTGATGGAAAACTTACCTGACTTCCAGGTCTAATATTATCCTGATTTTTATATTTCTTCTGTCATTGCCTGGCATATTGTAATTGGATTTTGTAAATCCACCATTTTGAAACATAAGTCTTCATAGTGTATATTGGGATAACACCTACTATTTTATCATGGGTTTGCAGCAAAAGTTGCAAAGAGGGACAGTCCCACAATGCACCAATATGTCATATAGGAATTTTATTTTTCAACCAAACCAATGGAGACCTACCTTTACAAACAGCTGCCTGAACTTTGGCACTCCATTTTCCAGAGGTGGTACATCTCACTTCTTCTCTGACTCCAGATAAAATGAATCCTTGGCGGCAACTTAGCTGACAAATTGTCCCAGGTTTGGCTGGCTGTCTGCCACAGTTTGGGGGAGATACGATAACACCTTTGGGCTTCTGAAAGGTGGAACAGTGGCGCTCTATTGTAGGGAAATGAGAGAATGTTATTCGTGTTCCCACAAACTGTAAATGCCACAGATTCTCTTCACCCAAGAAAAATACTGACGATGCTTGTCAGGCCAATGTCTTTCAAGACCACAACAGTAGGCATCTCATTGTTAATGAAATGAATCTGTGTTCAACAGCAAATTTCATCCTCCCGTACCAGAGAGATTAATCTCATATGATAATACCAGTTTTTCTGAGCCTGCACAGCAAGGGTCAGCTCTTAGATTGTTAACGAATCCTCTGGTAAGTCCAACATTTTCCCTGCTGACACTGTCCCTTATCATCACCAGGATCCAATACTAGATTATACTAGAATAAAATTATAAATCATGGGGGTGGCATGTTATCGCAATCTACCGCAAAGGTAGATTGCGGTGCTCTTAACAACAAGGTTACCAGTTTGATCCCCATGTGGGCCACTGTGAGCTGCACCCTCCACAACTAGATTGAAATAACTACTTGACTTGGAACTGATGGTCCTGGAAAAACACACTTACATAAATAAAAGTTAAAAAAAAATTATAAATCAATTTGGGGAGAACTGACATATTGATAGTTTTCGCACCTTGTGTCCTGGCACAACTCTATTTATTCCATACAAATTGTTCCTCTTCTGTTTTTTGGAAGTTGGTTATTTCATTACATACCTGCTAGTGCTGGATACAGTACATATACTGTATCTGACACAAGGTAAGGTTTCACTAAATAGTAGTCATCATACTCTCATCATCATCATTATTACCATAGATATTTGTATCTACAGTGTATAAGAAGCAGCAAACTGGAGAAGCTACTGAATGTTTTCATTCTGGCCCCAATTTCAGTAACAAGACGTCATAACTCTTAGTGATGGACAAGGCAGAAAATCTGATTAAATAGAATTGTATGGTCTACCTTCAGATTTACTGGTTCATAATGTTTTCTTTAACCAGCAAGATAAAAGTAAATTGTGTTTAACAAAGTAAAGAGATTATACAGTATTTGCTTTTCAGAAACGATTCATCCAAATTAGCCCCAGTTAAGAAAACAACAAAAAACAGCATTACCATTTAAACCTGTAAACTTCAGTGACTTGGAAAACTAGATTCTGGTGTAGAAGCAGTTTTTGTTTTTTTTTAACCAGTGGAGAGGAATAAAATAACATATTTATGTATATATCTGTATCTCCATGCATGTATATATATGGATGTGTATTTATATTCACTATGAGTTACTTTTTGGCTCTAGGTATTCACAGAAAACAGGAGAAATCAGTCACCAGAGCCTCCCAGGAACTTACCCACACACCGGGGTTCTAGACCATCCCACTGGGCGTTTCCTTGACAGGTAAGCTTAGCACTTCCTTCTAGTCTGTACCCTTCATCACAGGTAGCCAAACACGTTGTCTTGTAGGACATTTCCCCTGTGGAACAGCTGAGGTGGCCATGTTTGGGTTGACGGAGATGAGGGCATGTTTTCACTACATAAAATGAAAACAATTACATCACATTTTACTGAATAAGAACAAAAATAATAATTGTAAGTTTAATAATGCCAACATATTGCAAGCAAGAAAATTTCCTTTTCTTAAAATGGCTAACTGTAACTCACGCACCATTATTTTTTGAGTTAGTACGGGACAATTAAAAGTCTGTGTTTTATCAAGTGGAATGCCCAAGCAACACCAATGCGTTCAAGCCATCTACGCATAGGTTGGAAACTTACACTGTCTAGAAGTCTGGCCCTAAATGGATTATAATGTCTGTAGGTTGGGATGTGTTTGACAAATGGAGGTATGTACAGCCCTCAGCTGGGTCTTCTCTGTGATTTTCTAGGCTATGTTGCAACAAAAGGAAGGGGTCTTTTCCAGGACAGAGATTTCAGGTTCACAATCAACTCAATTCTCAGATCTCGCAGGCATATCCTGAGCCTTTTAATGACCACAGCTTCTGCCAAGCTGCTCAATCTCTGCAACCTTGAACTCCAGTATTCTACTCTCTGACCACACTCTGGTGCTGTTAGCCTTTCATGCCTTTCTTCCTGGACACTTACTTCAAATCCTAGTTCATGATGCTAATTTTGACTTATGCATCAACATCATTTTATCTGCTTTTGTTGCAGCGGCAGTAAGTGTTAGTTGCCCATCCAATAACCATTCTTCCCAGTTGTATTCAGCATAGTAATATGCACCGCTGGAAGATAATGCCCCACCTCCATCTCAATGAATGACAGTCAATGAGATATACGCTGAAGTTTGGTGGGACTTCTGGAAAAGCTTTTTAATGGGGACTGTCTCAACTGAGAGAATACTTTCTTGTTTTCCCCTCCTCCTCCTACTTTGTCCTGAAATACAGACATGAGGTATAGTACCCCCAGCATACCACAGTGTAAGTATAGGATAACTTATCATGCACTAAGTATCATGCACTAAGATGGTAGAGCAAAAAAATAAAAGAAGCTTGGGTCTCTGATAACAATGGAGCTACCACAGCAGCTTCGGATTACTTACATCTGTCTTTCCTTTTAGACGAGGGAGAAATAAGCTCTTCATTGGCTAAGACATTGTTATTTGGCTCTTTGATACCAGTAGCTATACACAGTTCCTAATTCCTTTTGCCCAGCATCCATTCACTTTTCCTTTGTTAATGTTCTAGGGAAAGATTTCTCCCCCTTTCAGCCCATGGGATTTGTGTGTGCTCCAACCCTGCTCAGAGGTAGAGCATGGGACCAAGGATCACATTTCCCTTATCTGAGAAGTGAGCAGGTACCACTGGTGACACATTTCCTTTCTCTGCTAGGTTTGAACCACCATGTGAGAGCAGCCAGAAGGGTACTTACTAAGCCCTGGATGGGGGAAATGCCTCCAAGCCTGTCAGCCTCACCATCACCAGCAGTGGAAGTGGCAGGGGGAGCACAGAGGAACCTGCATCTAACTTTCTGGTGCCGCTGCTTCTAACTTTCTGGCCTTGACATCACATCACAGAAGCCACAAGAGGACACTTGAACAGCTCCTGTTTTTGCAGGTTCCCAAACTATGTCTGTGCTCTGAGTTCTTCTGGCAAGATTCCCTCACTGCCCAGCCCATCAAAATCCCATAATGCATCTGAGAGCCCATCTCAGTTACTTCCATGATGCCCTATATTCCTGTTCATGACAATCTCTCAGGAAGCCCAAGACTCCAGAGTCATTGCTCATCTAGCAGGGTCATCCCCTGATTCAAACTCATGTACCTACTCTCTGGAATACATGACCAGTCTTCAATAAGTTCTCTCATATTCTGCACTTTCCTTTTGAACTTTGCTTTGACTTTCTTATCCTAATCAAAATCTTATTGTCTCTTACAGTCAGGGCCTGGAGGTGAGAAGTGTCTTCTTTGCTCCTCACTGCCTTCTCAGACCATTCTCTTTCCATTCTTCCTAAAAACTTCCAACTCCCTCAAAGTATCACATTATATATTTAACATCCATTTTTTCCTCTCCAACTGTCTGCTGACCTCTGGGCCACTTCTTATTCTTTGAAGATTTTGTTTTAATTCATGCGTTCTCTCTCTCTCTCTCTCTCTCTCTCTCTCTCTCTCTCTCTCTCTCTCTCTCTCACACACACACACACACAGAGTCGGTCATTTCATTATCTATGTAGATGATCATCCAGTATTCTGGCGTCATATTCTTCACCTCCTCTTCCCCAATGACCGTATCCTTCACCCTATCTCAGCTTCCCCTCCACTGCATTGTCGACTAGACCTTGCCATCACCAATTCAAGCATCCCATTCTGACAACAACCTGTACTTCCCAGATTACTCTCTTAAGAGCGTCAACTCCATCAATTTCTATACCCTACTTGGGCCTCCAATTTATTGAGTTCTTTTTCTAGATAAAATCATCTCTAATGAGTTTATACTCTTTCTACACTTGTTTTCCTCCACTTCTAACTTACACCTGCTCCAATCAGGATTTCCAATCAGGGGAAGGAGGGAGAAGAGTAAATGAGGAAAAAAAGGGGAGAATAAGGAAAGGGGAGAAGAAAGAGAAGAGGAGGGGAGGAGAAAGGTAAGTGGAAGAGAGGAAGAGAAGGGGAGGGGAGAAGGGGAAGCAGATGGGGAAAGGAGAGTGCAGGGGAAGGAGTGGAAGTAGGGAGGGGAATGTAAAGTAGGAGGAGGGAAAAGGAGAAACAAGAAGAAGCGGTGGGGGGACTGCACAGACCCATGGAAAATGCACCCTTTCAGTCAGATGGCATGTATATGCCTGCCATAAACATGGATGTGGAGAGGATTGCTGTTGAATATGCCAAAAATGGGCACATAAAATCATTTTAATAGCTTACCGATATAATCCAACAACCACCGAGCATTGTACAAAAAACAAAAACAATCCCTACCAAAGAATAAAGTTCAGTTTGCTCTCAGATAGCACTACTGTAACACTAAAGGCCAGAAGACAACATAACAATCTAAAAATTTTTGAACAAAACCATTTGGACTCAAGAATTTTTTGGGGACTCTGGGTGAGATGTACTTTTCTTTCTTCTGCTTTTCTGCATTGCCAATTTTTCATATCAAGCACATATTTATTTAAGATGAAAGCTTAACTTTAAAATAATAGAAAGTCAGGACAAAATACTCAGTGCATATTTAACCGAAGTCACTAATAAGGTCTATTGCAAAGAAATCCATTCAAATGATATTAGCAGAACATAAACATTGGGTGCATTAAATATCTGTTTAAGATTGTTACTCCTTAGAGAAAATTCAATAATTAGATTGAAGGTTAAGCCATAAACCCCAACCTTTCAATCTCTGGGATGGTTTGGACCAAAGTCAACTATTAATGACAACTGAGTAGAAATATTTTGCCTTCTACACTCGATTTTTTAATTGAGTATGTCGATCATATAAGTAGAATCATTGTTGAATGTGTACATCAAGGGCGTAGAAATATTTTGCCTTTCACATTTTGACTTTCGTTGAATGTGTCCATCATGTGTAGCACAATACCAGGTGTCAGATGGGATGAAAAGATGAATAAGAGAAATTCCTATGATCAAGATATATAAAACCTGGAAAACCATATTAAACAACTGCTTTCAGATTAAAAAAAAACACTTAAATTACTGGTTTTCCAACCTGAGACTAAATGGATTTACAACATCTCTCAAGAATTCTGATGTAAATTAGAGTTGGTATTCAAACACATGCAAATTATATTGCTGCTCAAATGTTGGTTTTAATAAATTTTCACTGTTCCTCAGGGAAAACAAAAGATACAATAATTCCTATTTAGTCTTAAACATTTTACACTCCTTTTCAATCAAGAATGACCATTTATTATCATCTTGAATAGAAACATGCTTGTTTATTAGTTTCAACTTATAAAATAGTTTTATTTCAACAAGCTGAAAAACTCTGCAATAAATGTTTCTTGACTTACATTCATGTTAAAGCAATCCTTAAATATTTACTTAGTCTTTTAGAGAACAGTCTACTATGTAGTAGACAATATAAGAACCTGCTCTGGTTCTCATTTTAAAGACCAATTAGATTTTCCCCCAGACACACCCTTCCTGTCAATCTCCAAATTGTGACAGTATCTGTATTGAAAATAAAATAAATCTGATGTTAAATGCAGGGTTCTTATTGTTGGCTGAACCTTTTTATCAAGAAAAAATATTATCACAAAATTTAATTTACTATGATGTTGTGGTATAGCTAGTTACCCTTTTTTTTCCCTATGAGGCAGATTTTGATCATTGAGAAACCACAAAGGAATCCTTACTAGTTTAGAAAAAAAATGCATAATTCAGATAAAATTGATAGCGTATAAGTCCATTAAGAAGAGAGCATAAGAGGAATAAGAATCAAGCCTATTAGTTATTATTTAACACTACAAAACATTAATGATGTAACATGAAATTTGTAAAAGGCTTTCTATTTTACACTGGTTTTTTATTTTGGCCTCAATTTTTAGAAAGATTTTCAAGAAAAAAAATAAGTAAAATTATTCTCTGTCCTTATAATTAGATTTAAATTAGATCTGTAAAATACTACTCTCTCAATCTACCCACCTTGAAACAGAAGCGAATCCATACACAACTGTCATTTTTCATTGAATTCCAGATGCCACAATTATAAGGTACACCAATATTTTATGAGCCACTACAGTAATAAAGAAACAATAACACCTGTGAAAGGATTTAGTACTACTGATGTTAAGGTACGTCTCAGTTTTAGAGATGTGAAAATGTCAGGGGAAAGTGTTTCAGAATTAATGAAATATGGTGTATGTTACGTGGAACAATACCTTAAGTAACTAAATCCATTAATGATGAGCCAGCAGAAGAGTCTGATCTGAGTAACAATACTCAGGACAACTTTGTAGACACGTAACTTAGGCAGTACCTTTTGGGGGTGAAATTGAAGGGATCTTGGGAAGATCCATGATCCTGCAGCATCTCTCCTCCTTTGATTAAAGTTATTTTATTTAAAAATACTGTGTTTCCCTGAAAATAAGACCTAGCTGGACAACCAGCTTTAATGCATCTTTTGGAGCAAAAATTAATATAAGACATGGTATATTATATTGTATTGTATTATGTTATGTTATATTATATTATATTATATTATATTATATTATATTATATTATATTATATTATATTATATCATACTCAGTCTTATATTATATTATATAAGACCCAGTCTTATTTTGTAGTAAAATAAGGCTGGGTCTCATATTAACTTTTGCTCCAAAAGACGCATTAGAATTGATTGTCCAGCTAGGTCTTATTTTTTGGGAAACACGGTAGGATATCAACGCAAATAACATAAAAGAGAAAAAGCCTGCTTTAAAAAAATGCAAATGTATATGGGAAGTGACAGAAACCGACCACCTATTTATCAATGTACTTATCAATATGTGTATTTGTTCAAGTTTTCAATCATTCACCAGAGGTATAACCAAAGATTGAGGGGGAAACGATACACTGTGTGCTCATAGTGAACTCACAGTCTAGCAAACGTGATAGACAACTAATAAAAGTAAGTGTGGTGGTCGGTATTGTACAATAACAAGCTGGTTATGCTGGGAAACACATTGTCAGAATTCCCTTATTGTGAATCAGGTTAGTGTTGATGGAAAGAAGAGCTTGAACTAGATATGGAGGGTGTAGAAGGGAAGCAGTGGCCATGCTCTTAGACTCAGTGATGGACAAACGCAGATACGTCCAACGGGTCCCAGCGCGTCTTTGCTGGCCTCCACTCCACATCCTGACTACCGGCCCTATTGACCAAAGGCGACCCCAAACTCACTGCTGGGTTCTTGGCTATAGAGCATCAGGGCATGATTACACAGAGATGAAGCTTCGCGTAGACTTCCCAACACATTTCTCCCTTGTGGTTCCATTTCGGCAGCTTGGTTTCTCAGATTGAGTTGGCAGTTAATTCTTCTGATGCTCCAATTTCTCTTCTGGACCTTCTGTTTCCCTGCTCCTTCCAAAATTGTTTAAGGTCCAATTCCCAAAATAAGGTCCTTATACCCTAACACACGTGGTGTGTTTCACATGCTTCCCTGACTAACCCTGACACACAAATCAAAAGGGCTACAACAAGGGGAGGACAAGTCTCTGGAAGCACACTAAGAGGTTAAATGTGATCCCTCCAAGCTGAGGAAGTTGGCAACAGGGAGGGTTTATGTACAGGGACCAAAATCAAAGACAGGGTAATGGGATAATCGAGGCCGTAGGAACAAAGGGATGGCTTGCAAAGGGACAGCTTCCTGAAGGAGCATGGCCATTTCTTACATAGGATGCCAGGCACCCCGTGTGGATTGTGGAGACCAAAGAGGCAGGGCCAGACCTTTTCCTAAAGGAGTTGCTGACTTGCTTTTCTCACTCTCTTTAGGCCAATAGTGGAAAGTTAAAGTGTAATGTTTTCCACCTCTTACCAGGAGGTATTTAGAAGAAGGGATAGAGATTTTACACAGAGCTTTTCACTGTTGACTTTACAGGAATATTTCTAAGAGCTCTTCTATGATTAATATTTCAGTAATGGGATGTGGCTTTTTACCATTTGACATCATGTGACTGAAAATGTCTTTCCTTTGTCTTCTCACATATAAGAGTAGCTTTTCTGAGTTTAGAAATCTAGGGTTTAATTCTTTTCTTTCAGAATCCTGGAAACATACTTTTGTCTTCTAATATTTAGAATGGCTAATAACGGGCTCAATGCTAGTCTGATTCTCTTTCCTTTACAGGTACTGTTATTTATTTCTAACTGTGAAACAGGCAAAATTTTCTATTTTTCCAGGGCATTCAGAAATTTCAGTAAGATTATTTCCAGACATAGATCTGTTTTTAAGAATTTTTCTTGGCACACAGCAAGTGATTTTAAAATGAATATCAAATATTTTAGTTGTGTATATTTTCAAGATTTCAGCTTGAGGATACATTCTTTGGTCTTCTATTAGTGCTTTTCCTCCACTCTATCTCTCTCTGGATTTCTCATGTAAGACAAGTCTATTTCTTGTGACTATTCTCAGGTCACTTCAGCTTTTCATAATTTTTTTAATCTTTGAAATTTTGCTCTATTTTCAGGAGAATTTCATGAGTTGATTTTCTGACATTAATTTGACTCTTAATTATGTCCATTCATTGTGTCAGCAATCTTTTTCTTCCCTAAGAAACATTTTTGCTCTTAGATTTCTCCCATTCCTTGGAATCCTGGTGTAATTTTTTTTAAGCAATGTAATTGCCTTTGAATTGCAGAATTCCATTACTCCCCCTTTCTTTGTTAAATTTGCTGATTCTCTTCATTTTTCCTTGTCTTTTTGTAGATATATGAAGGTAAGACAATTAAGTTTGTGAACTCATCCTAGAAAAAGTGCTACATATCTCATTGCTGAATATCACTATGGTCCCCTTCAAAGTACTCCCCTTGGGAAGCTATGCACCAACGCCAGTGCCTAGTTTACCCTTCAAAGCAATTTTGGAACACTTTTTCTGTTGTCATATTACCCTTGATGTCCTGAATGTCATCAAAATGCCTTCCTTTCAATATTTCCTTTATCTTTGGGTAAAAAAAAGTCAGATCAGATGAGTAGGGAGGGTGTTCCAATACAGTTATTTGTTTACTGGCTAAAAATTCCCTCACGGACAGTGCCATGTAGTGTCGTGATGCAAGAGCCAGGAATTGTTGGTGAAAAGTTCAGGTCATCTAACTTTCTCACGCAGCCTTTTCAGCACTTCCAAATAGTAAACCTGGTTAGCTGTTTGTCCAGTTGGTACAAATTCATAATGAATAATCCCTCTGATATCAAAAAAGGTTAGCAACATCATTGTAACAAGTTCGTGAACTTAATTGTCAGACCTCACAGATAAGAATCTGGATTGGGATCTGATTTAGGCTAATTTGTAGTTGGGTGCAGTATTGGTAGCTGACAAATATAAATAGTGGAGGTCTCCTAGGGTTCACATATGACCTCGGAGCAATGTAAGTGGGCTTCCCTTATGGGTGCAGGTGCCAAGAGAAGACTAGAAGACAGAACTCCTTACCCTATTCCAGTGAGGTGGGAGATATGGAGTCTTGGAGCAGTCAAAATCAACAAAGTGTATGGCCAAAGGTTGCCTAGGGGATGTGGTGAAGATAAGGTTGCCAAATGTAGCAAAAATACAAAACAAAACAAACAAACAAAAACACAAATTAGGAAGTCCAGTTAAATCTGAATTTCAGAAAAATCAAATCAACAAATAGTTTTTAGTATAAGTAGGTCCCAAATTTTGTATGAGACTTACACTAAAAATTATTCGTTGCTTAACTGGGTGTCCTGTACTTCATCTGGCAACCCTAGGCAGGGGGTGAATACTATCTTCAGAAGTTTCATGAACAGGGATTCTCAAGTTCTTCGCCTTGCTCCCCTTCTGACCTCTTCTTAGATAGCCTTCTCTTCCAACCCTACTTAGGAAGTTGTCTGTGCAACAACTGTAAGAAGCAGGAAAGTAGGTCATGGAGATGGCAAGAGTGGAGGTGAATGTAAGTACCATTCTGTTGGTTTCTCTGTGTTTTATGGGGGAGACTTACTTAGTGCCTACCCGGGGTACGATCCCCTTTTCTATTAGCCTGATTAGGCTGTTTAGGATTTCACTTTAGCAAATTGCCACTTTCTCTAGCATGCTGTCTATTCCAGGTGAAGGCTGGAGATGGATAAGTTGGCTACCTGTCCTATTGGAGGATACTGGTGTGGCTCCCTATGTCCTGTCATCACAGTGGGTATCAAAGCCCCTTTTCTAACCAGTCCAAAACTTCCCCTGGCACCCAGTCTTGGTGGCTTAAAATCTGAACTTTGAGGTAATCTGTCCATTTCCTTCCCAGGCAGGTCCTGCCTTTGCTCACTCATAAAAGAAATATAAACAGCATAGTTTAGGACGATTTGGTCAACTGAACTTAGGAGTTCTGACTTTAAACTTCCTATAATTTTTTTTCTCTTTCGGTGGTCTGTGGTTTATGAAAATCAAAAGAAACAAAGAATTTACTGGTCCATCAGAGTTTTAAGTCAAGGATATCAAACAAGACAATCAAACAACGTGAACTGGCAGTTTGCATACCTCTGCAGAAGCTCTCTGAACCAGACCACAAACCGTTGGGTAGACACAAGAGGATGCTGCTTCCCACGAGGTCAAATCCAGGGTGACATCGGACCCCACAGGCTGCATTGAAGTGGTTGTTGCAAGTGTTTTGGATAAAGTAACCATTTTCAGGAGGCTTCAGGGCAGGGCAGTGGACAACTAACATTTACAAAACAAAATTAAAAAGTTAGAGTTTGTCTATGAAGCATCCGACTTTCCCCCCCTTTTTGGTTTAAGTGGACATTTTATGCATATATCTAAATTACATACAGCATTCCTAATTACTGCATTTAAATTTTTAAGTCTGCATTCGGAAGAAGAACCTTTACTTCTCACTTCTATTAGGTATTTGCTTCCACTTAAAATTTAAAAACAGACAAAATATTATTTTTTACATTTAAAAATTTTTCATGTTATCTATGTGGATATAAGATTTTCTAGTTCTTGATCTTCACATGTCATTAGCTATTTTCCTTCTTAATTAAGGTGGCATGAAATTAAAACAAAACAAAACAAAACAAAAAACGGAAAAAACCAAAGCCGGCAAAATGTGCCTGTCACAATTCCCAAGAGCCACAGCTTCTTGTACATGTTACAGGCTAATTAAGTTTTGTTAAATTACTGAGAGACTTACAAAAATATTTTCTTTAAATGAATTTAACTATCACCAGGGCCCAAACTAGCTTGTCTTTTTACTCAAATTTGTGGTTTTTTTCCCTGGGTTAATTTTCAGATCTTTTCCAAGTACTGAATCTTTCCAGTTTCATAGTTACATTACTCCTGAGATCTCAGATCCTCTTTCTCAGGAGCAGGATGTGTGTTCAGTGGTAAGAAATGCTACTTAACAAAAGACTTCCCCCCAAAATACAATTAGAGAAAGAAATACTAAAGATCATTTTCAATGAACTAGATGGACTCACCAGCATCATTTCCCTCGGAGAGATCCACTTTTCTATTTCCTATTTGCCAATGGGGGGAGACTTACCTTCACAGGTCTGGCCAGAGGCCCGATAGCCCTCCTTGCAGACACAATCTTCAGGGGATGTACTTCCAGGTGGAGAGGTGTGATTTTCATCAGGACACGGAAGGCAAGTGCTGATTCCTCCTGGCAAACCTTCTGGTTTGTATGTCCCTGATGGGCAAGCTGTGGGCAGGCCAGGAAAGCACATTTTAGGTGGTACATCAACTGAGAGTTAACAACATCTTTGAGAGTATTTAGGGGGAAAAAACCCCCGAACAATATAGCTTTTCATAGTAAAAATAGTGTAATTCAAGCCAGGACAGAAACCAAGTTTTTTTAAAGAGTGATGTAGTCTGTTACTTGCAGGTGATGAAGTGGCCTCTTATGTCCCACAATTAGTTACAATTACAACACAACACAGCATGCACGATATGTCTGGGCTTTTTTTGTGGGAAAAGTCAAAATAGCTATGCATGTCAAAGGACTAAAGGAATCAATGATACCGGATGCGAAAAAAAAATCGATAAATATGGTATGCTCCATATTCCTTTGCCACCCCCTACCTGTTTAGCTTCACCTCCCCCCACTGCACCCCAGGACACTCTCCCAGCAGAGAAGAATAACTTGTAGGTATGCAAAAAGCACTTAGCCCATAGTTTCTGTTCAAAGCACTTGACAAAGGAAAAGAGAAAGTGAAGGGCTTGAGGGAAATAACTCAACTAATAGGAAATAGGCCTTTTGAAGAAAAAAGAATCAAGACATTGTTTTTCCCAGGCTCAAGGAAAAAAAGATTAAAAGCAGAATCTAACTGACCTTGTTTCATAGCCCCCTTCTGCATTGACAATGTGGCTTTGAAATTGTAACTTTCTCTCTTTGGGATTACACATCTATAAAATAACTCAACAATAAGAATTCAATGACAGAGAAATTGTGGAATAATGGGACTCAGTTAAGTCAATTAAATGTATCACAGTCAAGTATGCATTTGATTATTTAAAAAAACAGTACCAACCAAGTAATATGCACGTATGTGATAACATTTTATATAAATTGTTATTTAATCCTTAGTTTTAATAATATTAATAAACGTTAATATTGTTATTACTAAATGCATTAATTTAACTGTATATATTCATTTTAAAGATGATAAAATGGAGGCTTAGAGAGATTTGACAACAACTAAAGTTACTCAATTCGTAGGTGACAGAGCTAGCATTTTATTTTTTAGAACTTAACATTGGTTTATTGGTGAATTTTTAGGACAAAAATTCAAAATTATATTTATCTTGTTCTTAATTAGCAAGTCAAATATTTTTAAATGGAAGCACACTCCCTTCCTCTTCCTGTTGTCATTTTTTAAGGCCTATTTCTGGGTAGATAAGCTTCTGGTTTATTTAATTTTTAAAAGTCTTTTTTTTTTTTTTTTTTTTTTTAAGGTTTGCAACAAAATGAGAAGAAGGTTAAAGTTAGCATTTAAAGCAAATATTTTTATAGCGTTTACTATGTCTCAGGGACTGCTCCCTATATTTCATAAATATCATCTTTTTAATCTTAAGAACTATGAAGTAACTAATATTTTTCATCTCATTTTACAAACTAAGGCACTAAGAGATTAAGTAATTTGCAAAAGTTACACAATGAGTAAGTGGCAAAGCTGGGATTTGAATCCGAATAATTTGGATCCAGAGGCCGTGTTCTTTACTACAGCATGTGCTGTGTCTCAAACCCAAGTCTCTTGAATGCTCAAGCCCTTGTTTTAATCGCTATACTAAGCTAAAACTATAAACAATGATAATTGAGGGACAATGACAATATAATGCAATTACTAGAAAAAAATAACCATACTTCTAAAATTCTTGATTATATTAAAAAACAGAAGATAACATTTATCCATGACATATACTAGTAGAAAATTCTAAAACTGGATAGATCTGTGATTATTTAAGAATGAGAGAAACATTTTAAAAATAGTTCTAATGCTATTTGAAAAAATACTTGAGCAGAAAGAAAGAGAACATTGCTTCGAAGTATCTTATCATTAAATATTGAATTATTGAATTATTCATATTACTGAATATTTCTTTCTAGAAAAAGTACAGTAAATATTTGTGCACATCCTCAAGAAGACGCAAGGCAACATGATCTCCTTTAAACATAAGTCAGCAGCTATAGGAGACAATTATTAATCAAGATAAACACACAGATGGAAAAGAAAATATAAATTACAACAAAATTAAAATTGTTATTGGAGGCAGTAAAAAGAAGCCATAAACTTCCACAACGACAGAACTAAATAGACTTAGGAAAATTAACAGTTGTGATATTAATGCAAGAATATATTTCTTACTTGAAGCTTTAGAGCAAAAATACTCATTAAGTTCCAGGCAAAATTAATGAGTGATTCACACCCAGGATAAAGGAAATGTATTACAAGCATCTAGGAAGGAAAAACAAGATACTTACAAGTGGGAAAATCAAACTGATATTTCATTTCTCTTGCGCAAAAACATATGCCAGGAATGGAATAAGATATATAGCAACATGGAAAAAATATTATGAACCCAAAAATTCCACATCTGAGCAAGATATTGGTAATTATGAGGGAAAAGGAAGACATTTGAGGATGTGCATGACATCTGAAAATAAAGATGTATTTCATTGATTGAAAAGACATCAAAATAAAGAACTCAGGTATGGGGGAAAATGGCACTTAACAAATTGTTTGAGATTAAGAAACTAGTGGAACATATAGCCCATTGCTAACTATCTTGCTAAAATAACTGTGAAAATGAAAATGAATACCAAATAAACCCCCTTGTTATTAAGAAAGACATATGATCTAAGGAAGAAAATAATAATCTTTGTATAATATAAAGAAGGAAGGTTTAAAATATGAGAGAAACTGGGCAATGAAGGTGAAGTTCTCGTTTCTTTTCATATATATCAGTCTGATAAACTGGAAGAAAAACAATAGCTTCAATTTTGTACATAAAATATACATAACTATGAACAGAAAAAGAATGCATAACCTCCAAATCAGTGAAGATGGGTAGTGGTGGTGGTGGGGCCAAGGACGAAGGTAGAAAAACATAGGAAAAGAGAAGAACTAGCAGAACGATTTAAAAGCAAAGCAGCATAAACTAAGGTGATGGATGTATCAAACTTATCAGCCATCAGTAAAAATACAGAGACGTCTTCATTCTCTCTGTCTTACCCACTAACTATCAATTCCTTAGATGACTATTATAGTTAGTATTAGTTACAGTATACCATAACTTTCTGTGTCCCCAGAGTACATGATCCTCAGCCCTGCTCTGGCACATATCTCACTGTATTTAACATATGTACTTGTCTCTTTCTCTCAGTGGGCAACATGCTCTTGTAAGTTCAGAGAGTCTTCCAATGATCTGACCCAGGCACTACCCATCCCACTGCCTGAGCCAGCAGTCACTCAGTCAAACGAGGGCAAGGGAAAACAAGCTCTGTTGGAAGATGGGGTGTGGGTGTACAGTGGAGGGAAGACTAAAGGCAGAGAGATGAACAAATAGGGTGAAGTGAAAGGACATCAGACTTGGAGTCAAGACAACTGAGTTGTAATCTTGGCTCTTCCACGACCAAACTATGGGTCACTGGCAAGTGACTTTATTTTCTTTTCCTCCCGTATACAGAAGTTGCCGTTAGTGATGTCTACGACAGTGCCAATGCTAGCATGTGATGATTCTATAAATAGAATAATACTAAAAAGTAAGTTAAAGAAACCTTCCCTATGAGCGGTCAGATTCTGTCTACAGATTTTATAATTTATTTAAAAAGTAATATTACATAAAAGGCAACTCATCTTACACTCTTACTATCCAAAACCTTTTGAGTAATCAAGAGTTGACAATACTAGAGAACAGTGTTTTGGATAAAAATATCCAAAAGTACATTTGGAAATATATTGTGAAATTCATAATGATAATGGAAAACAGACTTTAGGAGAACTACTTAAAGGCCTTGCACAATTCTAGTGGGAGAGGTATAATCAACCTCTTTGATTCCCAAGGGGGAAAATTCCTCATCTAAAACCAGGCAAAAGTTGAAAAGATGAAACAAACTGTGGTTTGAACAAGTTTCACAAGTGATGGTAAACGGTGAGGGTATGTTGTTTTCTTTTTAATGTGAAATGTGTTTCCTTCCTGGAAATGCATGAACTATTACTTCTTAATTGATGTTTTTGTTGTTAAAATAAGTACTTTCTCTTTTCAGCAACATCTTGGCGGTTTTCAGCTACTATTACTGGAAGTGTGACTCTTGAAGTTATCATGTTGTGCTAACATTAGATTTTTCTTCAGCTGACAACGCAATCCTTTGACAAAGTGAATTAAAACATCAACCAATTTGGAATTTTTAAAATACAAAGAAGTCTTCATTCTCTCTAATCTACTTAGATTACCCACTAAATATCAATTGCTTAGATGACTATTACATTTAATAGTAATTACATTACACCGTAACTTACATTTTATGAAATTCCTTCTTATACATAATCTAAGGTTAAAATAATCTCTATAAATAAGAAGAGCCTTTGTTTCTTACACAGTTCACCTTTAAAGAATATAGTTTTAGGGCAGTTGCATCAGCAGCATTCAGGCTGTGCCCTACACAACTCCAGGGGTGCTCATTCATGTACATTATAACAGTACCCAGGAGTTGTGCAACTCAAAAGCCCTAGTTTTGCTACATCTGAGTAGGGCACCAAGCAAATATCTGGGTCCCTGGAGAAAGGCTCTTCATTATTACAATATCATGCTTCTCAGTTTTATGGATTTGCTCTGAATAAGGAATCTGTTCTTATCAATGGCTGTGAGGATTTTGAGCACAGGAATCCAGTGTTCTAGAAGAGAACCAGTGTACCCAATGCTGAGCCAATATATTCACAAATATAAGACAAGAATTTAGGCATACAAGGGACTTTCTTTTTATTAGCTAAAATCCTTTCTATTTTCATCAATGAATTAGTTGAGGAGACTTTTAACTGCCCTGGATTCTACATATCCGAATCTGTGTGAAATTAGCATCCTGCCACCTCCCTGCAATTGCTTAGCTCATTTGGCTGGAATACAGGCTATTGGAACAAAATTGTGAATTTGAGCAACTGTGCGGTGCCATAGCAGCAAATGGTACCCTAGCAGCAGGACACCATATTGTAGATGTAAACACCTGCTGAGACTAGAAAGGAGATTACTGATGGATTAGGACAAATCTATCAAAAACAAAACCCTCAAAAGAGTCTATCCAAAAGAGAATGCATTAGCGAAGTAATTGTCATATGTGAAGAAATAATATATGTCTACACACATATAAGTACCCATACATCCACACACAAACACAACCTGGCTGAATATAGAATACTTAGGCAAAGTTTTCTTCATTGAAAACCCTGTATTCTTGGGCACAGCTCACAGTGACCCATGTGGGGATCGAACAGGCAACCTTGCTAAGAGCACCGTACTCTAACCAACTGAGCTAACCAGCCACCTTGAAAACCCTGTATTCTTAATTGTCTTAAGGTATTTACTGCCTGGATGAGAAATGTGAGCTAAGCCTGGGTTTTATAATTAAAACTCTGTAGGCAAGCATTTCTAGGCAAGAAATCTGGAGATTTTAGAATTATCTTTAACCTTATTTATTCTTACTACAATAGCTAATAACTCAGAATTGTTATAAAGAAGTAAATAAAATGTACCATAAGCTACACCACTCTGGTTTAAATATTCTTTTAATGTTTGCTATTTAGGTTGATTCCAGTTTTTTACAACTATGAACAACATTGAAACATTATTTTATGACTTGATTGATTCTGTAATCTCTACACATACAACCTCTTCTTCTACTTTATTTCACATTCAGTGATTTCCGGCCAGAGATGCCAAATTAATATTCCTATAACAAAGCTCTGATCATGCCACTTTCCTGCTCAAAAATCCTCAAAGGCTTGCAGTTGCCAATGAACTGAAGGAATTAACTAATTCCATCTCTATAGCCTGGAATTCAAGTCCCAGTACAATCTAGTCCCTACTCCTTTCCTTTCTTGCCCTCATTCCCACTATGTTCATAGATTTAGCCTACTTTCCCATCCATACAAGCCACCTCCAGTCCCCATCACAAGTCTGTACTTTCCATTCTCCACAATAGTAAACCTCATTACTAACTGTCTAAATCCTATCTTTCAAGCCCAGTTCAAATCCCATCACCTCCATAACTAAAAGTACCATATTTTGCCGTGAAAAATGCGCACCCATGTTTGTGGCCCAAACTTTCAGGGGAAAAAAATCTTCATTTTAATTTTCTAATTCAAATTTTTATTTTTTTACATTCAGGTACTTGTTTTTTGCATTATAAAGGAATTTTAGTATTTATTTTTTAACATGTTATGGTACAAGAAATTTTATGTACCACTAACAAATTTACGATATTTATGCATCATTGAAGGCTGAGAACTCTTCATTGCTACAAGTTTGTCATGAGTTCAACAAAACCAATGATTGTATTCTAGGTATTATTTTGCATATGGATATTGTTATTTATTTCTAGAGTTACACTTTTAACTCATAAGCATAAATAAAATAATTAAAATCATTTACATAGATACGGAATTAGTACTACCCATGTATAACGTGCATCCTTATTTTTCCCTCACAAATTTGGGGGGAAAAGTATGCATTATACACGGCAAAATATGGTGAATACTTTCTGAACAGTTATAGCATTTTGTATAACATGTATTCACATCATTTTAATTTTCACTTAATATCAGTTGCTTAGAAATGGATTAACCATAATTCTTCGTTCATGACACACATTCTGACTTCTTCATAATATTACTACTCTATTTCATAATAAGCTATTTAAAGGCAAATAATGTACAGCAATCATAGCTTCCAAAGTACCTAAGAGATATTTAATAAATAGTTATAGGAGCCAACGAATATATTTAAATAATTTCCTTCTGTAGTTTCCATAAAACCTGATTGAAAATGATCTATCCTGCCTGGTATTCATTCTAATGGTCTGTGTGGTCTAATCTACTACACCCTGAAGTACTCTACTTAGTAATTTTTTCCTGCCACATTCCCATATTAAAATGTTTGGATTATTTTATGAATAATCTGTGTGCAAATAAAATTGCAAGTATTTTACTTTGGCAATTGTAATGCTTCAACACATTAAATTTCACCATGTCATCACCTTTCTCCCATTTCATTCATTAAAGCAGGGTGTGGTGTGAAGGATCGAATGAGAATCTTCAGATGGGAATTCTAGTTATTACTAGCTCTGACACTGTCTGATCTTCTCCAAGTTATGGAACCAATTAGAGAACTAGATTTCCCCCCATGACACCATGGGTGATCATGTTTGTATCCAAGTAGTTGTAAAACTGAAATTTCATGTCCCCCTATAGGGATGAAAAGGATATGACAGGTACAGAGGCACTGGGGATACAGAGATAGAACTCCACCTCTACCCTAATGGCCATTCTAGTCTTAAGTAGATGATTAAAAAGGGTAAGATACCACATTGTATGACAATACATAAGAGGGATGTTATCCAGACTTGAGGCAGGGATGGGATGGTCAGGTAAGCTTTTTTGGTCAAATTTATTTCAGAAGTGAGACCAGAACGATGAGTAGAAGTAAGGGAAGGTGTAGAAGCAGGCGGATGGCATTCCAGACCCAGGGAGCAACATGTGCAGACCCAGAAGCAAGAGACGGCATGCTTAAAACAAGGAGAGTTCACTCTGGCTGGAGTACCGAGGAGTGAGGCTAGAACAGTGAGTGCCAGAACCATCAAGGCTGGATAGGCCATATCCAAAAGCTAGGAGCTTTTTACTAAAACAATAAAAACAGTGACAATGTTTTAAATTAGGGTGTATATCAAGATCACTTTGGATGCCTTTTGGGGAATAATTTTGAAGGACAATAGCATTTCATTCTTAAGCACATGGTAAAATTCACTCACTCCCATATATACCTATAGATAAGGATGATTTAAGAAATTTCAGCTATGATTAATTCATGCTTTTGCTTAATTGCTTTTATGTTTTTCTTCATAACTCTTATAAAAGTCATCATGGGGCATAAGATATGGGATAAACTGAGATAACCATCCTTCCACAAAGGATAACACATAAAGAGCAATATCACTGTTGGATTGATAGAGCGAACATGGAAAAATCTTTCGATAGAGAAGAAATGATGCACACTAAAGCAGAGGAACCTGTTTCTAGGAAGACAGAGTAGATATACTTTTCCTTACTCCTCCTGCTAAGTGCAACCCAAGACCTTGGATGTTATGCATAAAATAAACATAAAATGACATGATAAGAAGGCAGACCAATGAAGGACATAGAGAACCAAAAACCAACAGGATGATGAGTTCCTTGGGCTTCTGTTTTCCTTACATATCCCAGACTTGGAGCTAAAGAAGCTGATAAGCCCAAAACACCAATGGGAATGGACCAAAAAAAAAAAAAAAAAAGCCCAAAATAACAAAATACTGTTCTCTCTAGCCAAAGTATGAAGAAAAGGGCAGCCTAGCAAGATAGAACACGTTTACACAATAACCACTCAACTCCTCTACTCTAGCCAACTCCACAGAAAAAACTGTGGCCCAACTCCAGCCATACCAGGAAGAAGCCAAGTGGAGCCTAGACTTCCACTCTTGGAAAGCTCTAGAGCGCACGGCAACTCCTCTGCCAGAGTGTATAAGAGAAGGCCAGGCAGGGAGGTGGGTCTTTCATGCCAATGGAGACCACAGGAGGGAGGGCTGTGTCTCACTTCCACACTCCCACAGAAGTAACAAGGGGTCCTTCCCCTTCCCACCGGAGTGGTGCCAGAGTGCGGAAGTCAAGACTTCACCACCACCGCACAGTAAAGAGGTCCTGTCCTTGTGTCCGTGGAGCAGTGGAGGCACTCCTCGCCTTCCCAGCCAGGATGCTATCAGCAGAAGCTTAGCAAAGAGCCAGAGTTTTCATCCCTATCCAGCAGTAATGAGGATTCCCCTCACACACACGCACACATTAGTGTCAGTGGGGGCGCATTGAGGAACCTGGATTCTATGTCCACCTGGTGGGAATAAGGCGGTGTTCCTCATCCCTTCTCTTCTGCTACAGGAATGTTTATATAGCTTCTTAAAATGACAGAATTACAGAAATGGAGAACACATGAGCGGTTGCAAGAGGTTAAAGTGGGAGGAATCAGGGGTAAGAGGGAAGTGTCTGTGGCTCTACAAGAACATCTATACGGGTCCTTGTGGTGGTGGAACTGCTCTGTACCCCAACTGTATCGATGTGAGTATCCTGGTTGTGATCTTTTACTATAGTTTTGCAAGATATTACCATTGGGAGAAACTAAGAAATGATATAGAGGATCTCTCTGTGTTATTTCTTAAAACTACAATTACCTCAGAAGAAAAACGTGTAATGAAAAATAAAAAAGCACCAGGCAGAGAAGCACAATTTCAAGGTGCATCCAGAAGTATCCAAGATACAGAAACTGCATCTTGGAGACTGGAGCTATTTTTTATTTTATTTTTTTATAGTCTCTGCTATACAGTACATGGACTTGTAGAAAGCATGAATAAATTTTGAGTGAATGAATGAATGAGTAAATAAACAAAGCAAAATGCATGGTTAGATACTAGAACAGAGCATATGGAAACTCTGCATGGTTCCCAACTTCCTGGGAATTTTCCATTCCTTTTTTGGAGAAGTGAAGGTGCACAAGTCTACTGACCCTGAGAAGCACTGGCTTAGAATCAAAGTAAGCCATCTGGAAGGCTGAGTTCAACAATAGGAAGTGGCTAATCACACATTTATTTATTTCGTGTTATCTAGTTACTAGGATTATTTTTCAAATTTAGTCATAAAAAACGGTGTGTGTGTGTGTGTAAAGCTATTTGTATGTACAGATGACTGATGGTGTGAGGTAGTTTTTTAATTCATGTAACAGTGCAAGACACCATTCCAGGATATTGTAGATTTTAACCATTTAAGCAACCATTTAACAAATATATAAAGTAAATCATCATTACTGTATGTAGCATAATGTTAGTGGGTGGAAATTTTTCCATTAAAATTTGAGACTTGTAAATTTTGTCAAAATATGGAAGAAGTTCACATGAAAATAAGTCATGCACTATGGAACAAGTTACAAGAAAAAAATTCATTCATTCATTATATGTGAAATACTGAAGGCACAACCATAAAAATTAATAAAGCAAGGTCACTCTGCTGTACCACCAATATTTAATATTTTAAACAAAAAAGACTTATTTTACTATTTCATGTAATACTGTTAACCTAGAAACTCCAAAGAAATCAACTGAAAATCACTAGAATTAATAGAACAGATTTGTAAGGTGGCAAGATAAATATTTCAAAAGCAATCAACTTTTATGGAGACGCATTACGTTTTTAAAATGTGGTGAAATCCATTACAATAATAAAAAAACTATGTATTTGCTAAGAATGATTTGAAAGAGAATTGTGTGACCTTCGTGAAGAACTGTAACATTTTATTGAAACTGATATATGAAAGAGTAGTTCAATTTATGAATTTATGCAGGAATATACCTCTCCAGTCATTCTAATACTCATGTATACTATTCATCATATGCCATTCTATGTATCAAGATGTCTATAAAGCAATAGTTAGGCATGAAAAAATATCCCTGACCTCCAACCAACCACACCTCTCTTTAATTAAGAAACAATAAGCAGGTCCTCTAAGAAGCTCCAAGATGCAGTTTCTCCAAGAGTTTGATAAACATATAACAATGTACATTGTAAGGTAAAATGATTTTATCAAAAACTATTGACTTACTAAAAGTTTATTAAAATGTGTACTGTTTTGATTTTCCCAAACACAATTAGGTTAAACAAAGTGCCTCCAAGTGAAATAGTTAACAGGTAGTCTTTTAATAAGTCCTAGTAAGGTCTCTTTGTAGGACTTTCCAGAAATTTGAGAAAGCGAATGATTATATTGATTGGGTAACAACTCCTTTTGCAAGCTATACATTTTCCAATTCTTCAGTTTCAATAAAATTGAAAAAGGACCTAAGGGAATCATCAGCTAATAAATCATTTATAAGACTTTCTGATGATAGATAACTCATGTTATTTTTGGTACGTAACTCAGGAGGAACTCAAAGAATTTAGTGACATCAATTTAACACAACTCTTTCAAGTCCCTTCTACATATTTGTATAAAGAAGGCTTTCATCACTAAAACCTATACAAATGAAAAATAGAAGTGAAATTGATGCCATATGCTCTTTTATTCTAATAGTGAGTTACAGAAATCCATGGATACGTGCACGAATGATCCATTTCATTAAGAGATGAATCTCTAATGTATCACATATTTTCATGTGTAATAAGTATCAAATGTATAATATGTTTGGCAAATTATATACAAATAATAATTATAATAATAACTCAATCTAATAGCAATTGTGGTCACAGAAAATTTAAAAATTGTCAATTTATATTCACAATTTTTGTAGCAGAGAAGTGGAATGCTGTGATCAATAAAATGTTTTAGGACATAAAAATATATTGCATCAGAATCGAATTATGTGCTGGAACAAGAATGGAAAAGACCTAAGGAAACAAGAAACCATGCCAAGTTTAAAATAATATGCTTGTTCACTGCTATAAGGAATCACATTTGCTATAGCATTTAGATGTCATGGGGTACATTCAAAAGTGATATAATAATTTTATTTTAAAAAGTCTATACACTATGGAAATGCCACCTTTTAAAACCCTGCCCCAAATTTTCAGATGGCTGCTTAAAAATTAACAAGGGTTACTCGGGTTGTCAATATCGTTTTAGGAGTTACATGAGCAAAAAAATATCTGAAGACGAATGATTTAGCAGATGTTAAGTGTTTTCCCTTTGTCTCCTTTTCATTGTTATTGGAAAGAGTAATAACGGAGCTGGGGAAAAGAAGAAGGGAAAAAAGAAGATTTTACAGCGATAAGCAGGAAATGATCCTAATCGTTATTTTGACAATTTTAGAATATTGGGTACATTTTGGAGTATTTCTAAGGAAAGCAATACATTGCCTTTGGGCGGGTCTGTTTCAAGATGGCGATGCAGAAGATTCCTGGGCTCACCTCTTCCCAAGGATGCACCGAACCTGCAGCTACACGTGGAACAAATTCCTCTGAAGAAAACCTGAAAACTGTCTGAGCAATCCCTACGCATTGGGTTAAGGAGAAGACCCGCATGGAAGCGGGTAGGAGAGGGGGACACAGTCTCCCCATAGGCCCCATTCCCAGCATGGCGTCCCACAGTTGGGAAGGAACTCAAAACCCAAAGCTTCTCCATTTGGAGTGGAGGGTTTGAACTCCACACTGGGTACCCCAACTTTTAAGACCTGCACCTGAGAGATGAACCCTCAAAACATCCACAAGATTATAACGAATGGAAAAATGGCTCTTAAAGGGCAACTCATGGGCTCCAGGGCTCAGCACAGAGGCAATTGATCCAGAGGCACCCAGATTTTATGTGAATGAGGCTCATTTGCGAATATTAAAGCCTGAGCCTGAGGAGCATCCATCTAATATGTCACACATCCAGGGGCCTGCTGGCTGGCAGGCATTTGGTTCATTCTATTCTGCTGCCTTGTTCTAACCAGTGGGAGCCATCTTTTTTTTTTTTTTTTTCCAAATAGTAGGCTTTTTTTCCCCCCCAGAAGGTACCACTGCACGTGCTCTCTATTTGCCACACTCTAGAGTGCCAGTATCTCCTGTAGGAGAGCTTTGACATGCATCTGGTGCCCCAGCTTTTGCAGCTACTGCTCTCAGGGGATACTCCTTGATTGCTTGGCTCTAGTGGCAAGGGGGACGTGCGCTCTGGGTTGCACAGGGTGTAACAATTAGAGAGATAGTTCTTGGCAGGGTTCCACCCCCAGGGTACTGCACAGACAGCAGACTAAAACATAGCCCAAATCCTTCTGTGAAACAGGCCTGTGTGCTTGTCCTGGAGCTTTGGCCTGAGGGGCAGGCTTCAGGTTTGGCACACAACTAGGGGCCTGTGGGGTGTACTCAGGGAATGGAGGTGGGTGGACACCATCCTTGTGCCCTCCGTCTGCCAGCTCTCCGATATCTCCCAGAAAGGAGCATATACACTTGTGTGGAGCCCCAATTTTTGTGACTGCTGCCCAGGGTACACATCCAGATTGCCTGGCTCTGGCGGCCAGCAAGGCTTAGCTTGTGGTTCCAAAAGACTGTATACATTTGCAGACTACTAAAGCTGCTACCTGAGGGCATGGCTTCCAATCAGTCTGAATCTAAGTGCTGACTCAGATCCTCCCCTTTGGAATACTGACCGGTCTGGGCACACCCTCAACTACTAGGAGTCATTCAAGATAAAATAGGCTGCTTGGACAACAACAAAGGTTTCAGAGACAACCAAGAGCTAGGGTAGGGTTGAATGATAAGGTTCATCTCCTACAGGAGGCCATTGCTTCAAGACTGGGAGAGGTGGCCGTTTTCTCTAATGCATAGAAACCAACACATTGAGTCCAACCAAATAAAGAAACAAAGGAATATGTTCTAAAAACAAAATAACAAGATAAAACCTGAGAAAAGAACCCTAATGAAATGGAGATAAGTAACTTAACTGATAAAGAATTTACAGTAATGGTCATACAGATGTTCACAAACCTTGGGAGAAGACTGGATGAACTGTGTGAACTTCAACAAAGAGAAAATATCAGAACATATCAAACAGAAGTCACAGAGCTAAAGAACACAATAACTGAGCTTAAAAATACAATATACTGACTCTGGAGTTTGGCAATGTGTCACACTTATCGTCTAATTCTATGTGTTTTCCCGTTATAAAATCATGGCAGACTGGGAAATATATTATCAGGACTGAATACCTACCTCATTCCGTGGAAAACTGAACAAGGCAACAGTTATCCATTCTACTCCTTAAGTGGATGGGAAACCATGTCAACATGCTAGCAATATTCTCTTATAAAAAGCAAATAGGAATAGATTGTACAAATTCCTTACACCTTACAAATCCATTATTCGGCACTGCTGGGGATGTTTTTGGGAAAAAAAAATAATCGGCTAAGCTCTGCTCAGAGAACAAGATTTCCAAATGTTTTGGTTTCCATTCAAGAATTTCTAGAGCTCTCTGTCCTTTCTCTTTCCAAATAAATGATATAATACTTAGACAGGAAAATGTGTGTGCAGGGTGGGGGTGGGGATTTGTGCATATGTTTACATATATAATAAGATATTCCCACATAAATATTGCAGTGTTTCTATTTCTATAGTGTATCCTCCTTTAATGAAAAATATTATAACTGGGGCTTTGGCTCTGTTATCTAGCCCTCAGCCTTGGCCCACATCCAGCTATAATTCTCAATCTGCTAATTATTCCAAACTCAATAAAATGGAGTCAATCTCTGCAAAGGAGCAGTGTCCTCAAGATGCCTATTGTCTTCATACTCGGAGTCTCTCAATTCCTGCAGGGGAAATTCAGAACAGCTGCAACCGCTTGGATTTACTACAGGAGTTCACTGGCTATTCACAACTGATTTGATGATCTAGCCATCTAAAAAGGACTAATCTGGTAAATCAGCGGTACACTGCATTTGATTTCTTGTTGACAAAGTTGAACCAAATGTAACTATTTTGCGTTCAAATAAATTAAATACATTCCTAAAGACTTTTTACCATGTGTCTTTGTGCTAGGGATCCTGTGGTGCCCGAGGCAGATGTGGAAACCACACAATGGCCTAAGATTTCAATAATGTGTTCTTGTCCATTTAAGATTCTGGTATTCAAGTTGATGTCTTACCCAATCCCTTTTCCTGAGCGCTTCCTATGGGCTCTGAGGGCACGGAGGCAGTGGGATACAGAATGAACTAGAAAGTCCCAGCCTGTCAGAATCACTAGTCTGATGAAGCAGGAATAAAGACCGTAGTTGGGTGTGGTGCGAAAGGGAGCCAGAGCAGCATGAAAAAAGGTCTGAGGGATGAAATAGCTTGGTATTTGGGGGAAACTATAACTATTCCAGCTTTTAGCTCAAAGGGTAAAGAGAGATCAAATCATGCAAAGCCTTTATACCACGGTAAGGGTTTTGAAGTTTATTCTATGAATGAGTCATAATTTAAACACATTAAGCAGATTTGTATTTTATATAACTCATTTTCTTCTTTTCCTTTCTCATATTAGGTCGAACCATATGATTCTGCTATTTTGTGAGCTGAAAATGATCAACTATCGATGATTCCCTAAGGATCAAACTAATACTGAACAGAATTTGAAATTATATTTTTATTTGTGTGTTTATTTGTTGAATGTCTATCTCTATGGCTGACTTTAGACTCTAGAGTGAGACAATGTAGGTTCATAAACCAGCTCTATGAGCTGGGTAACCCTGGACAAGTTTCTTAACCTTTCAGACTTTTACTTTCCTTGCCTCTAAAATGGAACAATATTACATAAAGTTATTGTGAACATTAACGGAGTTGATATACATCAATGCTTGGAAAAGTATCTGGAATAAAGTGAGCACTATTTTAATATTAGCTGTTATTATATCATCATCACCACCAGTTATTATTGTCGTCGTCATCATCATCATCATCATCATCATCACGGTCCAAACGCCTATGTTAAATGTGAAGGATGAAAAAATAACACTAGAGCTACAAAAGGAAGCAACACCTTCATTTCTTAGACTCCACAGTTTGTCAGTGCTCTTCCCTTAGCTGAATGAATTTCAATAACTAATCTTAGCGGATATTTTCTCAACCCTTTAAACCTGCTAATGTAGTGTTAAAGTCCTATACCTGAATTTCTGAATCATACAAAATGTTTGCAGAAAATGAAACTGAGTTATGCAGGGTTTTTAAAAATCAACCAATCTATCTATAGCATAGGAATTTCATAAAGCATTGATTTACAACAACAAAAGGTGCTGATGTGGAAGTGTCCCTGGACTTTCTCCATTTCTGGTTCCCTAAAGAGTGACATAGAATCAGTAAGAAAGAGCAAGAAGGACAAGAGGTTGGAACTAGAGCTGGGAGGCCCGTGCGAGCGTGTGTGCGTGTGTGTGTGTGTGTGTGTGTGTACATGTGTGCATGTGTGTGTGTCTGTAAAGGAGAATTTAAGCAGATAGTGCAGAAGAGTTATGGTTCTTAAGGGAAAATATAAAAAGAAAAGGGACAATGTTAAGAATTGCTGTTTCTATTTTGGAGTTAGAGAATATCAAGTGAAGGACCTGTACTATTTTGACATTTATTTTGGTTGCTGAACTGGATTTCTTTCACTGCAATGTGTCTCTTAGACTGGACCGCATAAGGGATGGCTTGGTAAGTATTACAATTGTATTTCAAATTCTTTTTTCCTAGCAGCAGATTTTTTTAGTGTTTAAATTCTGTCAAATACTGTTTCTGTGTTCAGTGACATTACACAAGTGACCGAGACATACATGAACAAAGCATCATTTTACCTTGGGTTATCTATTTATTATATAATCCTTGCATCTGGAAAACCTATTAGCACATATTCTTTAAGACCACCAGCTAAAGGCACATGATTATTTTGAAACCAACTCAAACTTTGGAGCCAAGAGAAGTTAAAAACCAGTTCAAATATACCAATGTCCTATAAAATTGAACTCTTTGGCAAAGTATTACTTGTTAGTAATTTCTAACACATTTCTTCAAACTTGCATTCAAGTTAAAATGTTCATGATGTGGAACAGATCCACAACTATTGAAAGTTTTTCGTGCATCAGTATCTTGTGCATGAAGCAGCTGCTTACTGTGACAGTGGGGCTCAGGTCATTTCAAGTGAAGCTATTGCCTTGGACGGAGTTGTGGGAGGTCAATATATGAGGACGGATGCAACCCAGATTGCCAGTCACTCAGAACAAGGAGGGAAAAGGAGGACATCACAGGAGCATTGCATTCCTCAGCTTCCTTTGAGGTCTCACAGGCCTTTGAGAAAAGGACCCCAGAGTGGGAACTAGGAAAACTTAATTCCACTTCAGCTCTGCCACAAATTTCCTATATGATCATGGGATAGTTTCCTTGTTGCCCAAGTGAATGGTGAGAAAAACCCTTACAGCTAGCTCTAGTATTCTACTTTTCTATAAAATTAATTAACAAATATAATTTGTCTCAGTGTATAAATTTCCTCTAATCAAGGCAAATAGCCTCTTCTTTCTTCAGCATCCAATGACACATTACCTCACTGCCTTCTCTCAGCATTCTTGATTTTCTTTAGATACTCATTCGGTCAAACCTGTATCTCACCTTTGGTAGGTGTAAGGTTTCTTGATGGTATTCACCTGCACACACACATCTCCCTTACCCCCACAGAGCAGTTTCAAAGGTTAGGGCCACTAGTCTAGTGTAGAAGAGTGAAATTTACAAAATATATAGTGTCACTTATTTTCAAGTATCTCATTCTTGCGGTAATTATTTTAATGTTCGTTCATTAGCTTTCTCGTGTATATATTATTTCACAATGATTGATAATAAACGCTACCATGAATAGAGAATTGATGTGCCAGATATTGCCCTAAGTACTCTAAGTATATTCTCTCAATTACCCCAATACATATCTGTATATCTCTATATACACACATATATATTCACATGTATAAATATACATACATATCTATATACTTCTATATACATAGATATATATAAGATATGTATGTATGTGTGTATATATATTATATACACATATATATAGCTATATCATTATTAAGCCCATTTTACAGAAGAAACTGAGAATCAGAAGAAATTAGTCATCCAAAACCACATTGTTTGTAATCAGCAGAGAGTGAATTTGAGCCATATATTTCTTTGTTTTAAAACACTTTGAGCACAGTCTATGGAAAAGCAATATATATAAGAAGCTATTTTCAAAAATGCAAAATAAGTTGTGTGGTAGCTTAGAAATAACACAGGACTTAGAGGAAAGTGTCCTGAGTCTCTTCCCAGGTCCTGCTGATAGCTGGATATGCCACCTTGAGCAAAATACTCATCTTTCCTGAGACCTCAATTTCCTCTCACAGAATGAGGGGTTTAGAGCAGATGATCTCTGAGGTTTCTTTTGGCTCTCAAGAGGAAAGAATGATTTTCTTCTGAAAGGCATTGTTTCAACAGTGAGGGTAAATACTCAGAATTCCAACGACTCAGAAGGAAAGGTCTCTCCTGGAGCAATCCAACAGCTATGGTTTAGTTATCCCTCAGATCTTAGCTTAGAGGATGTGATCTTACTCGAGCCTTTCCTGGAGTCCCTTTTTATACCACAGGCATTTTTATTTAATAGTGTTCGTCGGCATTTGCCTTGACAAACTGATATGTGTGATTAGACTGTGAGTTCCAAGAAGGTGGACCGTGTCTGCCTGGTCACCATTGAATTCCTGCCTGGACCCAATGCCTAACATAGGGTTGGGCATGGAGACGGTGCTCAATAACATTTGTCGACTGAATAGATTTTTAAAAGGGCGCATGGCTTCCAGATTTTCAGTACTGGATGATTTAGAGCTAATAATTCTTTCTATCTTTCCGGGAAAAAAAGAGTCTAGTATGAAGTCTTTTGTGCCGTATGAAGGATATAATTTCTTTATTTTCTCTTAGCTCCTGGCATGCAATTATCCAAAGTCACAGTGTACATCTTGGGGTTCCACTGCGACTTTTCCTAATGCCTTAGAAACAAATACTAAAGACAACAATATGAACATTTATATTGATGAACATATATCTAATTTAAATCTTGTATGTAGGGAAGTATTAAGCTGAGGTTTACTAATTTAACAGAAGGGATGGATAAAGGAATCCTTCCGTGCTTGGTGTTCTTGGCTAGAACCAGCAGCAAGAGGGTTCCTGGGCCCTGAACTGCAGCTCTACTGACAGGCCTACCCAACCTCATCCATTCTACAGACTGCTGTGCCTTTCAGCCTGGAGTGTTCGGCCGGTAACCGCCACAGCTACTTGGGTAACCAGGAGCAGTGGGTTTCTGAAATGCCTCCCTCTCTTCCTGCAGCTTCTCCCCTGGGATGCAAGATTACAGTGCCATGGAGCAGCAGGGGCTGTGGCACAGCGTGGCTGAGGCTGCTGGGCAGCCATACGGCAGTGGCTCGTTGGCAGGGGGCAGTTCAGTCTGGGACCACACGGTCAGTAGACATGCTGACTACAGCATGGAGCAAGAAAATGAGAGCTTCTGCCTGTGTTTGGTGGGCTAGGATGGGAGGAGGAAAGGAGGGGGTGTTGGGAACAGTGCCAAGCGGGGCTGTTGATGAAAATGTGGGAAGATTCAAGGGGAGGCATTTTGCCAACTCAGAGGCAGTTGGGCTGATTCCCCCCACCCCTCTCTCTCTTTTTTTTTTTTTTTTTTTTGCTGCTTAAATGAGAAATCCTGCTGGGTGGAGTGGGAGCAGGGCCAACAAAGGAGTGATTCTGCTGGGTGAGGGTGGACGGTCAGACCCAGGAAGGCTGTGTCTGCCAGCTGGGCTCAGGGCCAGGGAGGGAAGAGAAATTAAGGGAAGGGAGATGGGGGCAGCAAGAATAAAAGAGAGTAAAAGAACACAAGAGGAGATGTCCTATGAGGAAAAGAAGAAGAGAAAGCAGGTCAGGTAGATGAGGAGAAACAGATTTCTGTGTTTCAGGGCAAGCCTTTTAAATGTCAGAACAAATAATGTTCACGTGAAACAAGCAATGACAGGCCACATGGTACAGTATAAAGTAAACCTACTGTTCCTAAAATTTCCTGGTGAGTGTTAATTTCTATGGGAGTGCATTTTTCTCAAACAGCAAATCATGGAAGAGCTGTAAGTTATAAAAAACATGTTGCTTTTTAGGTTAAAAACAAACAAACAAAAGGCTGTCACAGGAAAAATCACATACTCTTTTAAGTATTAGATATTACCTAAAATATGATGCCGAACACATGAATCCTCAGTTGTTCTTCCTGCCTTTCTAACAAAGTATTAAAAAATATAAAGATCCTCTGGTAAGGAAAGGTAGAGGAGGTGAAATTACAAATGTCAATGAAGTGAGTTTCATTTTGAAGTGATGTCACTTTTAGAGCTTTGTGAAGTTCCTTTTCGGAGACTTATGAAGAGCTTAAAGACCATCCAGTGAATGTTGTATTTTTGTGACAATCTCACAAGTTACATGTGGCCTGAGGACCAGAATCCCACTGGCTTCAATCTCATACAGTCACTGCGGCATATTTTGACTTAAGAGAGGACAGATTTGGCTACTGACTGACTGCAAATAAGAGACCCCAAATCCTCCCCCTCCCAGTTCTGAACCTAGGCTTCAAAGGGCCTGGCCAGCTTCTATTCTTCCTCCTGGAACCCTGCTGCCACCACATGAACAAGCCTGGGCAGCCCGATGGAATCTGACAGACCACATAAAGGACAGCCTCGTGGTCCTCGACAAAGCCATTTTAGACCAGTCTCCAGCCAGCTGATCCCCAAACAAGAGAACTCAGCTAAGATCAGCAGGGCAGCCTACTCAACTCACAGCTGATGACAAACACATGAGTTGACACAGCTGAGGCCTAAAGAGCTGCCCAGCTGACTCATGAGCAATAAGTACTTATTGTTTTAAGCCATTGAGTTTAAGGGTCGTCTTTTACACAGCACACATAACTGATAGACTTACACACAAACTGGAGACTCACCTGTGCATTCATACTGCAGACCTTTGCCGTAATACCCCTTTTCACAGATGCACTCAAATTGACCTGTGTGTGTCCCACATTTGCAGCTTGCCATTCGGTCACAGCAGTCTTTGCCGGCTTCACACAGATATGAGCAATGAGACATATCCTCTTGAATAAAACTCCCAGAAGGCAGATCTACCAATAACACATGACAGAGGATTAAAAAAAAAAAGAAATGAATTAACAGTCGAATGTTACAGTCTCTAAAACTAAAATTGAAGTGCAAGTTGGAGAAAAATATCTTTTCGTATCTGTCTCATTCCCAACTGCTCCCCACCTGCACCCAAACATGAATGTGTGTTATTTGCACTATCACAGACTGGGAATTTCTTTCAGCCAGCAAGTTACTTCAGTCTGGGACCTCATCCGAAGTTCTCGAGGCCATGCAGGGTCAGGCAGAAATTAAGCACTTCAGTAAGGAGTCTCCAGATGCAGCAGGAAATAACGCAGTCAGTGTACATGTCAGTCCCCTGGCTTCCACACCAGCAGTGCTCCACGGCCTCAGCATGAGATCAGGCAGCAGTAACCAGGTTTACGAAATTCTTGCTCAAATCCATAAATAAAACTACAGTCCTGACTGCTGCGTAAGGGTATTGCTTGTGAGCTACAGCGTAAATAATAAATGCCATCACTAGAGTTATTTGATTAAAGACTGAAATAACAGACCTTGCCCTAAATTCTTCTCTTGGAGCTACAGTGGGGTTGATCTGCTTATTTTGTTCTGAACATCACTGATTGTTTGAAACCTCACGTTCCCATGATTTGCCCATCAAATCGAATCATGCACGTGGATAGCTGCAAGGATCAAGCCTAATTTGTTACATGGCTTTGGTCTGAGGCTGTATTACCTGTCCTCATTTCCTCCCAACCTACACTTTCTCTTGTGGATCACCAAGACACATGCCCAGACTATGCCTGGTAGGTCAACTACCTTAAACCATACAACGAAACAGCCTTCCAAATGGTGTACAAAGAATTCTAATGCTCTAATGAACAGATTTACTGGTTGCATTCCCTGTGGGGGCAATGCTCTTCAGTTTTAACATAAGTATATGTATCTTCAAATGATCAGGTCAGGAAATATGTGTTAAGTATTTATTGTCCCTATATCTTCATGTGTATTTCTGGAAACATTCCAGTGAGATTCTCTATGCATGTCTCTGAATGTTTACTTCGTCTTTCCAGATCACTGTAAATGAGATCTAAGTTAAGGCTTTCCACTCTGTGTGTGGCCTCAAAACACACCTAAATTCATTCCATTGATTCTAATGGTTTCTGGTGGGAGAATATGGATATTTTCGTGAAAATATATCACAGCTGTTAAAAACAAAACAAAACAAAACAAATATTCTTGTTGCAAGGTCAGAACGTCATCGCTCTTTACGAAGTTCAACATATTTCTTAATACACCAAGGACACATGGGCATGATACTCAGCAAAGACTTTGCAAGGCTCGGTATTACCCTCTAGTGGGTTTCAAGCAGTCAGAGAGAAGGAAACGCCATTTACACGTATCGTATGATGCCATTAGATTTGCATTACCTTCATGCAATGCCCGGCGAGCTAAAGCCTCAAATTCTTCAAAACTGTGGAGCAGGTAGCAGTGTTCTTCCTTTGGGGTAGAAGCCATGTCATTCAGCTCGCGAATGTTTCCTTGCCAAATGCCAAAAGTGAAGATCTCTACTCCGAAATCTCGCAGTGATGCTGCGATTGGTCTAGGGTCTCCCCCATTAGAATATCCGTCAGTAATGAGAAATATAACTTTTGTCGCGTTTTCTCTAGCATGACGAAGAATTTGCTGTAATGAAAGGAAACGTTACTATGAGTCTGGGTGGCACTGACCTACTATGTGCTGCCCTTCTTACGTAAGGCAGTATTTGTGTAGATCATTACCATTTCACAAGAGCAAGGAAAGGAACACTGATCAGTGAAAGCAAGATAGAAACAGGCACAAACCAGTGCTTACAATGGTCTCACAGAACCACTATACACCATAAAAGCATTTAAACTCTATCAGCAGCAGCAGCAGAGGCTCTGCCATGGAACTTGCTAATGATGAGCAGCAAATGTTTATGGAATTAATTTTTATCCATATTATCACTTATTGTTAAACTGTTTTTTTATTTTCACGCTCTCAAAACATGAACCAAATCTGAGTCCCATGTATCTACTTCCAAGAATATCTCTCTCTCTCTCTCTCTCTCTCTCTCTCTCTCTCTCTCTCTCCCCACCTATCTCCACCTCATGATCATATACTAGAAGCCTAACTAGTTAGAAAATTTAACAGAGTATGTCTTTTCCAGAATCAATAAGGGTCAACCTGCTTTCTGTATTTGTTTTTCCACGGCTCCTACAACCTTGTAGAATTGATTCAATACTTCATCTTTTTCACTGGGACCACCCAGTATTAGCACAAAATCAGCTGTCTTTGGTGGTGTCCTAGCTTCATGAGAAAAATACTGATTTACTTATTCTGAAACCTTTCCTTTATTATTTTAGGGCAAGAGAGTTATAAATGTTATATGCAGTTCCTTTTCTATACATAGAAGGAAAAAAATGAAATCTTTCTAAAAACGCATCTATGTATTGCCACTGGTACTTTGTAACATCAAACTGGTAATCCAATAGTGAATTCGGCATTGTAACTAAATTTCCTGTTGTCGCTTTTGATTATAAATGGATAAGAAAGGTGAAAAAGTACCGGAGTATATTTTGCGGCAAGTTTTTAAAAGGCATTTGATCTCTATTAGGCAATAATTCAAGAAACACTCCAGAAAGTCAGGAAGAGCGAAAATTATACCCTGTTTTGTTCAAGTTAAAAGGAGATGGTATCATTTAAAAAATAACTGCCTCAATTCATTTTGAGGAGTACTTTCAGCTATAAGATCCAGATTCTCTCAGATTCTAAGATTCAAGTATATAGAAAGCATTCTTCATTGTATATAATCATTAGGTATTGTTTCTAATTCAATAATCCTTACCAAATCTTTTATTGTTTGGGAGCTAAAGATAATGCTATTAAACCTTAATTTAAAGACAATTAAAATAAACTAAAAATAACTCTGGAGAATATCTGGAAAGCCAGCAATTTGAGATGAGGTTTTCAAATACTTCACCCCACTCCTCAAAAACCTACTATTATAAGCTATTAAAGACTACTTAGGTCATGCCAAAGAGAATCAGTAACCAGCCTGAAGAAGCTCCTTCTGGCCAAATAAAGGTTTTGTTTGTTTATTTTTTCAGTTAGTACACATGGCAGGCATAAAGCCCCAATCAACATAAACAATAATTGGAATGAACTGAAACACACACACACACACACACACACACACACACACACACACACTCACATATTTTTTTCATTCAGTACTACCTCTGGAGAAAAGTCCAATTATCTGTTATGGACGGCACTCAGCTAGATATAATTTTATTTGTCTCTAAAATTGTATGTCAGTATTCAAAGGGTAACTCCAAGTTCTAATACTCCAAGATGTGGCAAGCTGTGTTTACACCATCCTTGTTCTTCAGGAAATGATAAACTCTCTGAGTTGTTGCCCTCTGAAATCATATCCTAACCTCTATGGACACTCCCCTAACTTTTGCTCATTTGGACTACTTTCTCTTCTACAAGAATATGACAGGTAACTGTAAGCAAGACACACACACACACACACACACACACACACACACACACTTTTGATGGAAAGGAGAAGAGAGAAAAAAGTAAATTATCTTTTTCAGTATGGTATGCTCGATAGTGCCTGGCCTGGAGTAGGTGCTCATAACTATTTATACAATGAATGAGTTAACGAATGAGTGGAGTGGATAAACTCTAGGATACTCTGGAGAGAGTTACATGAGTGAGTTGGTCTTGAATGAGCAGAATGGAATATCTGTGTGCATGTGCACCCCTGTGCTGTATTTGTATAGTTTTATACAAAATAAAAAAGCTAAAGTTTCCTTTTTGTGTCTTTATTGTCCTTCTGACACGAACAAATACTATCTTGTAATATTAATCTTGGCTCATGTCAATAACATTTCTTCACATCCAGGTTAGAATTTCGTGGCGATTTCTTGCTGTACTGCTCCTTACATAAACAACACTTAAAGCTGTGAGTCTATTTTTCTTCTCTTCTTCCAGGGAACTGGTGAATATTTACAGGAACCATTACATCTGTTGGCAGGACAATATATTAAGCTTAAAATAGTAAAAAGAATAGCAGGACTAGTAGTCCAAGCAAAGAATTACACAAGATCTGGGTTTGGAATGCACTTTAAAGATAAAAGAGTGGCTAATTTACTGAAAATTACTTGCCAGCCACCCTAATCTTTGTGCTTCATTGTACTGAGTAAAAACATAATTCAATAAAAATAGTTTTCATCCCACAGATCTAAGAAGTAAATAGATCTGGGATAATGTTTGGGGAATGTGGCAGAGGACTAACACTTAATTCTCTTTTTAGTGTTCCTAAAATGGTTTACATCATCTGCTATCCTTTGTAAGGCATTTAAGAAATAGACTTTTTTTTTTTTTTTGCTCCAGAATATTGAATGAGGCAAACCCTTTGCTGCCAAAGAAAAAAAAATCAACATGAACTTTGTATGGCAAAAGGTTATCACCATCTGTATTGTATCAAGCCTCTGATTAGCTTGTATAAATATCTGGCAGGGAAGTAAGCTCCCCTTGTCCAGCAATAGTCATTAGAATGATAAAAATGCAGGGTTGTGTAACATTGTTCTAACACCCGAGATCCATCACCGTTACACAAGACTGCAACCCCACCCCCCACCCTCAAAGTCAGGCCACAAGAGAACTATTTTGAAAAATGGTATTGGGGAAAAAAAAAAAAAAAAAAGGAGGAGTCACAACAAAACTGACTTGGGGACAATATTTGCCCTTGGGCTCCATTAATTAAACTACATGGGGATATAATTCCAACTGCAGCCAACCATGAGTGAGGATAATAACTAGAGAACTTCATAAGTCAGCTTTCAAAAAACTTGACTTCATGAACTGTTACCTATTATGACTATATCAGAGCCAGTCTGCTCTAGGAAGAAGAAAATTAGTAGACTAGTCAGTGTTTCAACTTGTTTTCCACATTTTTTTTCCTTGTTAGGAAACATTAACTACAAACAAGACACCATAAGCTACAATAATACTTTCTTTATCCTTCAAATTCTAAAATTTCACCAACCCTCGTCTGTTATTTACTTATTTTTAATTTGAATACTCAAATGTTCTCCAGTTTAAGGAAGATTTATTGTTTTATATTTTTGAACAATATTTCTTGAAAAAGAAATTATTCGTCTGTTGGTTCCTCATTTTCTGAACTTCATATATTCTTTTTTTCACTTTTATCTCATCCTATTTCCTTCTCAATTTGGTAGAAACATGTCAAACTTTTCTTCCATATTATCACTATTTGGTTTTATGTAGTGTTTGTTGTTTTTCTTCCCTTCTACTTCTAATTATTAATCTTGGCATTACATTTATTTTCCTTGTTATTGTGGATGAAAAAGGGGCCATACACTAAATCTGACAAGCTCAGCGGAGGCCACCAATGGTGGGCCTTACAAACTCAGAGACTGAAAGTCACCGCATAGGATGGTCTGAACATAAAAATTCCTAACTAAAAGCAGGTCATAGTTGGTAGTCACGTTCTAGGCCTGTAGCTTCCTTGACAAAGGTCAACCTTTACCTGAAGTGAGCTTGTGTATTGTTTTTGTGCATCTAAGATAACATACCTTTGAAATGTCAGAGTCACCTCCTTTTCCAGACCCCTCAGGGCACAGCCCACCACACCAGAGCATAAGATCACAGAACCCCTCATTGTCATCTTGTTACTGAAATACCATCTCTATGTGCCGTAAATATTAATTGTTAGCTATTCTGTACCCACCAATGTAAAAGAAGCATATATCTTTCTGTTTTATTTTTTATCCATTCCCAGAGAATTCCCCACTTTACTTTCTCCTACCCCCTTAATCTATCACCAATGGATTTCCTCCTATGTCTCCGCCTTTGATTCTAATACACACAATAGGCTGCAAAACTGCCATTCTCCTGAGCATTTTCTTTATCTGTTGAGATTTTGCTTCCCAGAAATTGTCATTAGTCTGGCTCAAATAAACTCATAAAAATTCTCTACAGGTTTGGACACTTCTTACGTCAACATCACAATATTTATTTTACACAGTTCTCTTTATTCCTTTCAGCTTCTCAGCCAGTTTTGTTTTCACTTCAGTCCTTTATCTCCTCATTTCTCATCTCTATTTCAATGTTTTATTTACTTATGTTAAATGCACATAACAAATGCTTCCTAGGATTTAGTTCTGTTTTTCATAGTGAATTTTGGTACTTTATCTATATCTTACATTCTAGCGTAAAGTTTTTTAGCAGGAAATTTTCAAAGAAGCCAGAGGGAGGTTTTCTCCTTCCTTTTTTCTCATCCATGTATGAGGAGCTATCCAGTCACAGAGTTTGCAACGAATAATAAACTGGGTAAAATGATTGTTGGAATACATGGCTATAAAATTTGCTGTTGTTGTTGTTCTTCTTATTATTATTATTAAAACTGACAACCTATCCAAGTGATCACTGAAAAGGGTTAAAAATAAACCACACACTGTGTCTGTATGAAAATAGAGTCGAGATCAGCACTGCCCAACAGAATTTTCTGTGTGATTGGCATGTTATCCGCTCTGCTCAATAGCCACTGGCTACATGTGGCTCCTGGACACTTAAAATGAGGCCACTGCAATGGAGAAACTGAATTTATCATTTTATTTAATTTTAGCTAATTTAAATTTAAAGTCACATTGGCTTGTGGTTACAACACGGACAGTACAGGTCAAGATAGATACATCTTCATCCCAGGAGGAAAAAACACAAGTCTAAAGCCTATGAAAATATTGTGTAAACTTAAGAACTGCAAAATCAACTTGAAGTTTTAAAAGAATACATAACGGGCCGGCCCGGTGGCTCAGGAGGTTAGAGTTCTGTGCTCCTAACTCCAAAGGCTGTCGGTTCGATTCCCACATGGGCCAGTGGGCTCTCAACCACAAGGTTGCCAGTTCAATTCCTCGACTCCCACAAGGGATGGTGGGCTCTGCCCCCTGCAACTAAGATTGAACACGGCACCTTAAGCTGAGCTGCCGCTGAGCTCCCGGATGGCTCAGTTGGTTGGAGCGTGTCCTCTCAACCACAAGGTTGCCAGTTCGATTCCTCGACTCCCACAAGGGATGGTGGGCTCTGCCCCCTGCAACTAAGATTGAACACGGCACCTTGAGCTGAGCTGCCGCTGAGCTCCCGGATGGCTCAGTTGGTTGGAGCGTGTCCTCTCAACCACAAGGTTGCCGGTTCGACTCCCACAAGGGATGGTGGGCTGTGCCCCCTGCAACTAGCAACGGCAACTGGACCTGGAGCTGAGCTGCACCCTCCACAACTAAGACTGAAAGGACAACAACTTGAAGCTGAACAGAACCCTCCACAATCAAGATTGAAAGGACAACAACTTGACTTGGAGAAAAAGTCCTGGAAGTGCACACTGTTCCCCAATTAAAAAAAAAAAAAAAAAAGAATACATAACTTAATACTGAAATAAGAAAAAAATAAGCACAATGGAATGGTGCTTACATCACTAGGATTTAGAAAGCGATAAGACTCTATGGAAACAGGAACTCAAAGCCATAGAAAGAGAACAGGCTAAGATGAAAACAGAGATGTATGTGAAGAAAGGGATTTGATAAAAAACAATAATAATAATAATAATGCAAGGAAACCCAAAATGCAATGAAAGACAAAGAAATCCACATTACCAGTAAATATAAAATGTCAGAAATTCAAACTGATAAAGCTTAGTACAAATTTTAGTGTAGAAAGCTGCTGACTAATCTCACTTACAAACATAAAAGCACAATTCCAAATAAATACTTCCAAACTTAAGTCAAATAATATTCAAAGAATCTTTCTCCCTTATTCAATAAGGCTTATTCTTCGATGCAAAAATAGATTAAAATTAGTAAGTCTTTTGCTGTCATACAACATAGTAATTATCCCAAATAAAAGAAAATAATCCAAAATGCTAAAAAGGAATTCAATAAAATTAATTTTTAACAAATAAAATTAGGAATAAAAAGATACCTCACTAATGTGATAGATTAGCTATCTCAAAGCAGTAATGTAAATCATGCTCAATTGTGAAAAATCAGAATATTTCCTAATATTCTGTGTAGCGTAGGAGCAAATTAGCCATTCTGAGTAGTTTCACTTAGAATTTTAAAATCCTTTTGAAATTTCTCGCCAAGGTAATAAGATACAAAACCATAAGAAGTATTGCACTTCTTAAAGTTTTTGCTCCTTCTCAAAAAAATCAAAACTAGAAAGCAAGGAACAAACTGGAAAATATACACATCATGCCTATCAAATGAAATATTAAGGTCCTTAAAATGTAAAGAACGTTTACACATCTCTAAGAGAAAAATAACAGAGATCTAGGGAGTATTTTAACCAAACAAAATTAATACAAAAAAAAAAATTCTATTTTTGTCAGAAAATGTGAAAAACGTTTAACTTCACTAATAACCACTAATAACTTCATTAATGTAAATTAAATAATAGTAATACTATTTTTTCACATCTTAAATGACCAAGACTAAGAAAAGTTTTAAGTTGTAAAATATGTGAAGAAACATCTCTAGCTGAAGCTGCTCTTCTTTCAGATCCATTGTGTGACCTGCCATCAAAGTTGTCTTTCTGAAATACTGATACAATCATGTTTTCAAACTTCTAAGATTTTCCCTCTGTCTACAAAATAGTTGCAATATCTCTACATGTCTTTTTACTGTCCAGTCTAAATACTTCTTCGACCCACATCCCTTTGCATACTCCAATCTGCTGCCTACTTTCCCAACCTACCTCTTACACGGCATTCTCATCCTGGTCACACCAGTCTGTTTGGAAATTTCGGAACATACCATGCTTTCCTGATGTTTGCTCTGCTGGAAATTTTTAACAATTCTTTCTTATCTCCCTATATGTCTACCTCTACCTTTTACCAGTTCTTCAAAACCCAGATCAAAGTTCACTTCCTCTTCGAAGCTTTTCTGAATTCTTCTGCTGTGCAGAAAATATTAAATCCACCTCAGTGCCCCTCCCACTACATTCTATTACACTAACTCCATCATAATTACAGTTAGTGCTTATATATCTGGCTACATCCCAAGACAGATTGCAAGATACTCTATTGCAAGGATTGATTCTTGTATTTTCATTCTATCGATGATCAAAAAGTACTATGAAATACGTGGCTGAAAGAATAAACAAATAAATGCCTTAATTTTCACTAGCTGTAAATCTAACATGCAGAATAAACTAATAAATTCTAAGCCAAACATTGTTACAGTGAATCCTGTCCTGTGATTGTGAAATAAAAACTCCTATAAAGATTATATTTAAACTTATTTCACCATATCCATATTGAGCCTTTATTACATACCAGTACCATGCTAGGGATTTTTCATTGTACTATCTGATGATACAATAGAACCATTAACAAACAATGACAAATGTATAACTGGGGAGAGTATGCTGCCATAACTAAGCTTTCTTATTTATATTGTAATGTCAAATCAATCATATGCAGTATGTCTCACTTGTTTTAAGTATTTACTCAGACTTCATCGACTAAAATTCTAGAATGACAAAAAAATGTTGGCTCACGTAACACTTAGGCTATTACCGTCTAGCCAAATCACAGAAGAACCAGAGGGTCAAAGAAGAACTTAATCTCAGATTTATGGTCACACTGTTTTTCCACCCACATACATGCTTTAGCTATTAAACATGGACACAAATCATTTTGAAATGAACCCATAGGGACGTACATCAAATTTTGAAATGGTGTGCACCGGAGTTGATGAGTAGCAGACTTAATCCAGCCTTTAAAAAAATAGAACAAACATACAAAAGACCAAATATCTAATAATAATGTCAAATTCCATCACCCATCCAATAAACACACAAGGAATAAAGAAAATCTGAATAGCAAAAAGTCAAGTCAACAGAATCCAAATGAAAATTAGAAGACTGACATACCATTCTCAAACAAATTGCTAACTTACTACAAGGTAATAAAATCAAATTCAACACTATTATTAATGTTGTTATGAACAAATTTATAAAATGATTTCAGTTTACATGTTCAATGCCTATATAATATCACTAAGTGGCAGTTATCTCATAAAGTCAAAGATGAGAATTTATTCATATGCCTCACATCAAGAGGTCAAAGGAGAAAGTAAGATAGTCTCGAATGATATTTGGACACCAGTTTGTGATGTTACAGATCACTTAGGCAAAGAATAGAGAGATACTTAATATGACAAAGAGAGCTACCGTAAACCAATGGGTAAAATCATGTTTGAAGCATTCTCACTAAATTCAGGAACAAGTCAAGACAGCTCCATCACTTCTATGTGGGAAGTCTAACCAACACAATGAGGCAAGAAACAGAAATAAGTGTAATGAAGTATTACTCATATTTCACATGAAGGAGAATCAAAAAGAAAGAAAATATTAAGAGGTGTTGAGAATGCATTATGCACAAGAATAACTATTTTAGCTGGAAAGTCTTTCAGTAACAACTGACCCGTAATAGGAGATTTAAAAATTCAATTGTGGTATAGCGACATGATAGACTATACTTGAAAGGTAATTTTAGAATTTTATTGTATGGGAAAATTTCATTGTGCAGCTTTAAAAATAAAAATTATAGAAAGTGCTTTTACTACATATTTACATATAATAATTATATATGCTTTCACATACACAAAAAAAGTGAGTGACTAAAACTGTAATTATTACAGTTTCCTGTTTTATCTAAAACTATTAATAGAGATATTATTTCCATAATAAGGAAAAGAAGCAAAAATTATTTCTGGAGAAACACTTGCAGATGGAACTTAGTAAAAAGTTTTAAGGGTTATCCTTGAATCAAAGGTATTTGCACAGTTTCAAGATAAATACTTATAAAGATGTCTTAACAACACTTGGTTGTCAGTAAGGATTGGATATCCACTTAATTAGCTTAACCAATGTGTGGGATTTTTTGGAAGCACACAGGACTCTCTCTCTAAACTGAAGAGCAGGGAGCAGAACTGGGACTCAAGAGGGATTGGAATAGGAACAACCAAGCCACAGGAACCACACACAGTGCCTACTCCATCCAACTTTTCATCAGTTTCCTCGGGGCCACCCTGTACTTTGTCTCAGCTTCTCTCTGAACATCTTCATTCACTCCTCCTTGTATTGATGGGATTTCTCTGGTCCTTTGTGCACAGTCGTAACTCTATATGCTCTAACTTCTGGCAACAACAACAACAACAACAACAACAAAACTACCCTCTTAGAGCTCTTTGTACCCTAGTCCAGCTTCCCAGGAGAAAGAATATAAATGATCCATTTTAACTTCTGAATTGCCACCTCAATCCAAATAGAAAAGGACAACCGTCACAGGGGGACAAGTGATGAGGAGGAGAATGGGTGTGGTTCTTCGTGAAAATGATTGTTGATTGACATGGACTACAGGAAACATGAGTTATAAAGAAAAGGAAAAATGTAATGCTATGACTAGACTTATCTAGTAGAAACAATTGTTTTAGAAATTTATCGGGTCAAATTTCCTTCTAAAAAAGCACCAAATTGCCAGGAGATCTGGTGTACAGATTGGGAGAACTGAAGTATAAAAATAATACTGAGAAAGTAGAAAAATGCAATTTATGATTCAAAACTATTAGGAAACAAATGTCTTTTTTTCCAGGTATTTAAGAGTAACTATAAAGGAAAAGTTTAGCAGGCGTTTAGAATATATGAAAGACACAGAGACTCTAACCCTTAAATTGCAAATATTTGAGCTTCAGCAAGAACCCAACTCTAAAACTCTTCAAAAAGCCAGACACATTTCAAATCAAATGTATTGACACGTTGGGGAGTCAAAGGGGTGAGAGTTCAGGAGAGATTTTAAGTCCATGATCTTATTGCATATTTTATTTATTATAGTTATCCTATATTTATCAAAAACACATTTACATGTGATATATATTACTATTCCAAATAAATGACATTTGAAAGCTTGTCTTTTCTTTTTTTGTTTTGTTTGGTAATTTAGTTTTTGTAAATGACCACATCAATTACCATTATAGAGCAAATAATTCTGCATATCTTTTAAAAAAAAATTGAAACTAAACTGCAAATGATTTATGGTTGAGTTCGCACACATTAGAATATTTATATGTATATACTTAAATTACCAAGGACTTTAATAACATTTACATATATCATTATTCAAAAGTGTTGACTTTTAAAACTACTTTGACTATAATACAGTCTCTATACAGACTATATAATACAGACTATAATACATTTAGTGACAGTGTTTCTTAAATAGGCCTTGGATATATAAATGAATCTAGTTATTACCTGAAGTACTTGAAGACAGATTTTTCCAAGTACTGACGATCACAGAGCTGACTGCTAAAGCGAGCTTTCTTTACCCGAAGAAACTACTAAAATAGTCACAAAGATTTTTCTTTTTCATTTGTGAAATGGGATAGCATATGAAAAAAAAAAAAAAAAGAGGAAAACTATGATGCAAGGGAACACTGAGTATCCCAGATTAGGATAAATTAAATTTAGTTGGAAGACCAAGTTTTGCACTGAGGTTTGGCATAGAAATTTATAAACTTAAGTTTACGCTGTATGGTATTTTGAGATAGGGACTAGATGTACTAGAATTAGGAAAATGGATTTTGCTTGAGTTGCATTTTTATTTTGATAAAGGGTGCCAGGTTGTGTACTGACCTTGGATTAGAGGAATCTGAAAATTCAGAAAACTTGATAAATGAAGAGGACAGAGGCAGATGTGTTGCAAGTAGCAGACATGATCTCCCACTGCGCTTCAGTGGATTGGTCTCTGTAATGACTGGTAAATACATCTCTTAAGGTACATGAGGTGGGAGATGCTAGCCAATGTGATTATACTGTATAAAATGGCATCTGAGCGGTAATTCCCCATCTGAGAGGTAACTGGGGGTAAGGAGGTGAGGGGTAAGGGACATCACTTGGGGTTACCAGGCACTTTATAGAGAGTGTTCATTCAAACGACAGTCTCCAAATGTCTTAGTCCTGTGTCTTACTTGGCCTTCTGCTTCATCATTCACATACCAAAGTCCCCCTCACGGTTGCCCCCTCTGACTCATGTCTTTTCCATAAACTTCATTGGTGAATATGTATCAGTGAGTCTTGCATCTACTAGATCTTCTGATAATATAGCACAGAAACAGTATATTACATGAAGGTGAAGAATTTAGACTTGGGCCCCGATTGCCTGGACAAAATTTCTGAAAAGAACTATCCTGCTGGGACTTTAGCCACCTCTGCCCAATATTTTCCGATATTAGGTCTTTTGCCTTGAAACAACAGAAGAAAAAGGAAATGTCAAAAGAGCAAAAAGTGACAGGAAGTAAAGAAACAGTCCCTGGTGCTTTCTGTGTTTGTGGACTACACATGCTGGCCCGTGTGTGTGTGTGTGTGTGTGTGTGTGTGTGTGTGTGTGTGTGTTCTTTGGAGAACTCACCGTCGTTCTCAGTTCCCACTTCCAACAGTGTACTCACCACTTCTTACTACTGGAGCTGTCTTGCTTAGTGGACAATCAAGGGGCTCAGCTCCAGCTATTTCCCATCATTCTCCTTCACCCATGGAAAAGTCACACATCCTTACTTTGCTATTGCAGCCTGCTCCTCTGAAGACCCCTTTCTACCTGTAACAAGCAGACACTGCAGATGCCCCCCAGATTCCAGCATTCGTGTCTCTGTCTGAGGGCGTTCTTTAGCCTGGAGACTACTCTGCTGGGGAAGTGAGAATGACAGAGACCACCCTCCAGGGAGCAACTCTCAACAGTGACTGATGGGAGTTGGTCTATAAATAGCCCCCAACCCCTCTCAGTTGTGGTAACTCTAACGGTTGAATTCTTCAGTGGCTCCCTGTGTTCCCCAGCGAGAGTAAGCACCGGTTGCCTTTTCTGCTGTTGGTAGCCTCCCTTGTCTCACTTCCCTACTCTCCTCTCGGTGTTTACTAGTATCTCCTCCAAAATAAGCTACTTGCACTTGAATCCTCACCTCAGGTTCTGCTTCTGGCAGAATTCAACTTGAGACACTGGTCGTGTCTCTGGCTGGCTTTGTCTCCACGAAACAGACACAAGGGAAAATCAAGGCTTCCGCCCAAGTACAATTTCCAACCAGTACAGAGAAAGCTGGTGGGCCGTTCCCTTAGCTGCTGGAAGAGGGAAGCGCTCCATGAGGTTTGGGAGGGATATGCCTTTCAGTGTCAACACTGCTCTTCCCAGAGGTCCCAATGTCTGCTCTGTTTCTCTGTCTCTATTTTTCTCTTGCTTGCCAGATGACTGGTGGTATAAACTAGAACAGGGTACCAGCCGGGGAGCATGGGGAATAATTTTGGAGGGCCTATTCAGCATAGTATCCATCACCTTGGAGGCCATGTACAATCTCAATTGTTGGTGGCTCTTTTTAAAATGTGGACTACTTATTGCTTCTTAGCTTAGGCCATGGGTCCTGGTGCCAAATCTGGGACAACAAAATTCCACATAACATCCTGTTGCAGATGAGTATTTAAAATGCAGATTTTACTACTATTAGATACAAAGAGCCTAAACTTTGGTATCTTTATTGCTAGGAAATTCCAACAGTAACTGCCCAAAATCCTCATTTCTGGAACAACGATTAAAAGTCAAGCATGCATATTTTGAAGGAAATTATGACTAAAAAGAGAGAAATCTTGGCTAGAAACAGTACTGTGAAAAACACAAACAAATAAAAATTGCTTAATTTCTTTCAAAGTCAATCCTAGATGCATCTGGAAAGGCCTTGAAAATCATAGAGCCTAGAAATAAAGCCTAGAAAATAGGATTAAAATGATGAGGCCATAGTGGCAGCTACGAGTGAACTGGTATAGGTCAAAATGAGTGAGCCATGTTTAAAGAGATGCTGATATCAAAATACACCATCACACAACACATCTGAATGTGCCTGAACCTTCTCCATCAACATCAGGCAAACAGACTCCTTTTTAGTGCCTAGGACAAAAATCACAATAAATAAATGAAGCTTGAACTCTAGAAAAGGAGAATTAATTGTAGAAAATGGGTCCTTTAGGCAATTTTTTCATTTACGTGTGATACCATTAGTTAAAGAACATCTTTCTTTCCTGATAGTGTTCTTATGATGAGTATTACCAGTGAGCATCAGAGACTGACAAAGCAGAGGGTCAGCATCCTTCTCCATGTGTGACAGCCAAAGGAGGGGCCACCTCTCAGCAAGGTGATGGAGTCGGTCATTTCCACCATCCACAGCCTCAGCACCCTGCTCTGTGTCACCTCTTGGCCAGCTGTCTGGGCTCCTCTCCCTCAGTGAATTCCTACATGCTGCTCATCAAGCAGTGAAATAATCACTATCATCTATATGTGTGCAGCTTTTAATGTGAGTCTGGATTCTCAAGATCCTGTGTGACACTAGGAGGGAGGAGAGGGACAGCGGAGGTGAGGAACATGGTCTGTAGGATCAGTGCTTTCAACCCAGCACAGTTTTCCAATTACTAGTGGAGTCAATGCTACAGCACTGGGCATTGGACAAAAAAAAAAAAAAAGATTGAAATTGTTTCATTTCAATTTCCTGATAATAAACTAAAGCATTGTTTTATTCCTTAAACAGAGCTGTATTGTGGAATAGAATGCAAAAGTTCTCATGAATACTTAAGATAAAACCTGAGATACAAAAGGAGTGTTACACTTGGGACCAATCACTTCAGGCTATGCCTCTAGATGTCCCAAAGATATGTCTTCAATCACTTGTGCCCAGGTAGACAGTGATATTTCACTTCCTGGTGATATACATTCATTATAATTAATTTTTCAAATGCAGAAAAAATTGATATATTTAAATAGGTAAATATACTACCTGTAGATAACTACTATTAATATTTTGACATTTTCTTTGCAGTTATTTTTTTGAGTGCATATATTTTATGAAATTGGCGTCTTATAGATACAGTTTTATATACTGATGATAAACACACAGTTTCAGCTCATTTACTCCAATATTTGGAAAATGTACTACCTCATGAAATAGTCTTTAAATATGATTTTACTGACTACAATCTATTTCAGTATGGATATGTTTTTATTTTATTAAGGTTGGAACTTGTGGTTGCTCCCTCTCGTTTCTAGGTGGAGTGTCAGCCATCAGAGCTACGCTCTGGGCCCCCTACACCTCCCTTTCTCACTCTTCCCTGCAGAGGAGGGCTTCCTCAGCCCTTCTTTGTCCCTCTTTGGCCTTTGACTACCTGGAAGGAGTCCGTCTAAGTTTTACAGAGGTAGGCATCTATGTGCCCAACCTCTCCCTGGGGGTAAGTCAATCTAATCTAAAGCTTCAGTATGAGGAAGCTGTGTAATCTAAGCCACACTCTCCATGACCAATATCTTTGACATAAAAAACAACAACTCTATTTTGTATTAGCAACCAGTACATCTTATGACCAGGCGCAACAGGCTAGACATTAACAATGAATGGTATTACGAGCGTTTCAGCAGGAATTAAGGAAACAGTGCCTCAAACTCATATAACTCAAAATATATTGTACATACTCTAGCAATAACTTACAACTTGCAAAATACCCAACTTGGACTTTACTTAGTAAATGACAGTAAATTTGCTAAGTAAATTAACTTTACTTAGTAAATGACTCAATCATTTAATAAGTTCTGCTAAAAACTTCAAAACCTTTCCGTTCATCTTACAGGACATCATGTTTCCTTAATTTTGAATACATCTATCACATGACACAAGGTAGCTAACAATAATTCAACATACATAGTAACTATACTCTATCCTTAAGTTCATAGCTTCGACATGTATCGCAGTTATGAAAGAAATATGTGCTCTGAATTTGAAGAATCTCTATCGCTTAACTCTCTACATATAAAACATCAACTGCTTGAATGACCTCATGAGAAAGACAAATGGCACAGAAGACAAATTCTTTAAAAACATTTTCATAAAGATTGATAAGAAAATGCACCTACTAGTGTATTGCAGATTTCATTTTCTCCCCACTATCACTCATTGCAAGGGATGCACTGTAATAACATTCACACACTACAACAGCAGCTCTCACGGAGTTTTCCTATCCACAATTGGCCTCTAAACCAGAGTGGGTTACTGTATATAAGCAGATTCTGTGCCAGAAATCCATTTTTCAGATGGCCTGGGAAGATTCGGAGAACAGTCTTTAAAATCTATGGGAAAGGCAGAGACAATAGATAACAGGAAATTCCTTTTAATGCCGAGGTCTCTTAACCTGACAGTTTACTCTAGAAAAGTCAAAGAAGAACCGGGTTTTTCTGAGAAATGCGCATTTGGATTTACAAAACTAACAATAAAATATTGATTTTATTTTATAGTATGCATTTTTTCCCATCACTCTCAGTATAATCTTTTATTTGGGAGGGAATCCCATGTTATTTAGAAGCTTCTGGCTTCTGGGAAACATAGGAAGTATCTGTTGCCAAGTTTAAATGGATTGCTCTGGAACTCTGATATTGGATAGTTTTTACTAAAAAAGTATAATCTACCAAAAGGATTAAGGTAGTTTTTAGTTAGATATGGCCGGATTCTTCCACCTTAGCTAGGCCGGGACAACGCCCTTTGAGGAAGATTCAATGCAGTGGTATTTCTAGACATTCCCTTGGTTAGACACACACTCTTCCTGACACACTGGTATGGGCAAGACCACTTGTCACTTCTTCGGCACCCATCCTCTCCTTTCTCTTTAGCAATAAAGTTTCATAAAACTAAGGGTGACATGAGACTAAGATTCCCCCAATGAGACTTATGTGGAAGTACTGTGTGATTGCCAGAGAGTCTTCTTAAAGGGAGATGTGACTGTCTTTGCCCTTTCCTCCTTCCTGGGGTCTGGAATAAGGCCTGATGGTAGAAGCTCCAACTACCTGAGACCATGAGGTGACCTGAACATGAGACAGCAAAGAGATGAAAGGAAGGAATCTGGATCCCCGAAAACATCACAGAGCTGCCATATTTGCTCTGAATTTTCTCATGTTCTACTCAAGACTTAATTTGAGAGAGAAATAAATGTTTACTGTGTTTAAGTCAGTGGTACTTTAGGTTTTCTATTACATCCAACTAAACCTAATCCAGGTTAGTTCACTGGGTTAAAAAGGAAGCTCAGAAGACAAACTACAAGGAATTATACCATCTCAGAGTCTGCCAATGATTGGTCCATGCTAGACCATGGAATAGCAATCAAGGACCACATAATAAAGTTCCAAGTACCAGGCAGGGACTTTGATGAATTGAGAGAAATCTCACCCAGAATTGCTACATATTCCAATCTGTCGAGTAAGCCAAAAGCTCAGATTTTTTAAAAAAAATGCTAGCTCCTGATGTAAAAATGTCTACCAAAATTAAAAAATATATTGAATATACATACATATTTTAAAACACATAAACACACACTGATATATGATTACTATACATACATACGTTGAGGGCCAATTGAAATGTACCCACTGGAAGAAAATGGCCCTATAGCCTTGGTTTTTGTCCTCTGAGTTAGACCATTTGGCTTTACATCTTACGTAACACTTTTGCAGCTCTGGAAATGGAACCCCTGACTTCTCCCTGGCTTTTGATCCAACTCAACACATGGAAGTAACATAGTAAATATTGGGTGGGAGTGGAGAATGGGGTGGAGCGGAGGAGACAGACCAGATGACAAGTCAGAAGACTGGACTGACTCCACCTCTAGCACTTCCTTAGCTCTGTGATTAGCATTTAGTTACCTAACCTCTGCTAGTATTGATGCCTTTTTCTGGAAAACTGATTCTGTAAAATCATAATATGAAAGCACGTTGTAAACTACAAATCATTTCACAAATTAAAGGTACATCGGGTCAACGACAAATATATTAAACAATTCTACTTCATGGCCACTGTTAAGAGAAACGCTCTCTGAGTACATTTGCATCACGAGGACACAGAGGGTGACTTTCCTATCCTCTGACCACAGAAGTGAAGCAGGACAGGTCAGTCTGCCCTCTCTTTGTCTAACCTTCACAGTCTCTGACTAAGTATTCTCATATGCATTTCACCCAAACATAATATAATATTGGCACCTGATTATGATAAGTGTCTTTAACAGTAGCAGTAGGTTATAGTCTTAAAATTACGACAGTGTCCCGTATGCTGAGAATAACAAAACTAATAAAATACATGCAAATGATAGACTAAGAAAAAATTTGAATTCAATATTTGACAATTATTCTCTCTCTCTCTCTCTCTCTCTCTCTCTCTCTCTCTCTCCCCAAATGATAAATTTTAGTACCATTCTGCCTGGGAAATATACATGAGGTCTGGATCAATTGTATGCACTGAGGATTCATTCATTCATTCATTCATTTATTCCCGCTTCTGATGGGTTTACAAAAGAAGTTCCTATATAAGACCAAGGCAATAAGAGCATTGTTTAAAAGTTTAAAAAGCACAAAACAGAGAATGTTTCCAGAGGTACATGTAGAAATATATCTTTTGTTAGCACTATATTTTAAAAACTATTGTAAAAAAATTACATATATATGTATAATATATACATATATATGTATATATGTGTATATATATTCAGCATCAACAAAGAATTTAGCTTCTGCAAGTGAGCAATTCTTAACATCTAAATGATGCTCTCAGTTTGGAACAGTTGAATTCACTGCAGATTGTATGACTCTCCCCACACTTTCCTATAAGAAAGTAGAACCCAACCCTCTCCTTATTTCTTCAGCATTTGGACCATCAGAAGGGCTCCTGCTAAGGCTATTATTGGTTTACTGTATGAAAACAAAGTGGCCCCAATTTTATTCATCAGGGTTTTAATCTAGTGGCATCTCACTCATCTTCAGGTTTTATTTAAAAAAATAAAAACAAAAAACAAACAACAACAAAAAAACTTAAAAGCAGATGCTTTTCTTCCCCGTGAGGCTGTGAGAGCAGATTCCTCTCCATGGACCAGTGTGGACATATAAAATAATGCTCTTTCCTTAAAGCTAGGCAGAGCTTCTGCCTATCTATTCCCAGTCTTCTAACCATCTATCGCTCAGGTTTTTGGCGAGAAAGCACATTATCCACCAGAGGATCACATTTCTGGAACAATGAAGAAAGCAGAATTTTTTTCCCCCAAGGGAAGCTTCATGCTATGTTGTTTAACAGATATTTAGCCAAAGTGAAGTGGGAGGGAGGGGCTCTGATTTTATTTTGACCTGAAAGACTTAGGAGATGGGGAGTCTCGCATTCATACGGGCCAATCAAAAATGTTTAGAAAAGAAAATTTATAAACACATGGTTGGAGAAAAACCAAGATGAAAGGTTGTTACAAAACACTCATTCCCTGGAAAGGAAAAACTGAAGAGCTTTCCATTAATTTTGTAAAAGGTTTTCATGTCGTTAAGTTCCAGGTGCGAAATCTTTCTCCCATCCTATTGATTGTGTCTCTGGAAAAATGTGTGCTAACTAAAGATTTTACTGCTTTAGTCTTTGCAGTCCTTGATGACTGCTCGGGGTGGTGACAAAAAAGGTCTACAATGCAGTTTCTCCATTCAAATAGAGTGTGATAACAGTGTCCACACATATACTCCCCATCGAGTTGTATAATTCCGACACCAAATAAAAATTGAAGCAACACTGTTATCCGTTTTTCTTTAGTCTATCATATGTGTTGAAAGATAACAGCAAATTTCACACTGGTAAAGGAAATTCTACATCTTGAGATTGAGCAGTAACTGTACTTGTAAGCGTGTATTTATGTATATGTTTGTGTTTGTGTATTTGTCTGCCTGTGTTTGTGTCTGTGTATAGTTGAGTAGGCATATAGTTTCAAACGGAAAAGATGTGAAAAATGATTTTTTTCTGAGGAAAGTAATTAATAATCTCAAAAAAGTCCCTCCGATTTTCAATTTCACATAAAGGCCAGATCACAATTGGTTCCAATATTACCATTCTGCACACACATGAGAATCTGATGAATTGCCTTATTTCCACGATGAAATATATAGGTTTCAGATCTAAACCCAAACTATACATACAGCTTACCATTTTTAAGCTAATCCTGCGATGAAACACGCTTGCCTGATCTCTATAGAAAAATCCATATTCAAACCTCTATGAGCGTCATTTCTAAACACTGGTCACCTTCTATGAATTTTCTCCAAATACCATATTTTAATTATTCCTAAGAATACACATCAGAGACTTGGAAAAGTTACAATAAAGACATGTAGGCTTCCAGGTTAGACAGGGACTGAATCCAGCTGACCTTCTCCTGCATCTTCTCATAACCCAACCAAAAATAAAAGAAAAATAAGGTCAGGGGGAAGTTTAGTTAACACAAACTTCTGTGAAGTCTCTGCTTGTTAGATTACAAATGGATCCAGACTGAAGAAAGGCACTGGGAACCTTGTTGGCAATTCCACTTTCCAAGACAGGATGTAGTATTTGGAAGGAGAAAGCTGAAGACAGAGTAGGTTTTGAGGCAAGCAGTATGTACTCGACTCATTACCCATTTAAATGTTTTAGATCAACAGTACTCACAGGCCCCCAAACCTGGCCAAGCCAAACAGAGGAGCTAATATATGGCAAGTTTTCCCTTGATGTAGTGAGGTTCTTCTCTGATGGAGTGGGCAGTGACATCAGGACGAAGGCCAGCCATTGGGACCTTATGAGTGCTTGGAGTGGAAACCAACAGAGAACTGAGCCTGGCATAACTACCTCAACAAACAGAGAGCATCTTTAAGGCGTTACTTTATCTCTTAAAGGCAAAAGTCTTTCAAACATCAAGAGAAACCAAAAAAGCATAAATGAAAAGAAAATTAGATTCACTAGATTTATAAAATGATAGCTGCTATCACCATAAACAAAATTAAAAGGCAAGTGAAACACTGAGAAAAAAAACATTTGCCTCATACTGAGCAATGGACGATTAGCATCAAGATTTAAAGAGCATTTGGAAATCAACCAGAAAAAGAACCACACTCAAATTAAAAATGGAAAATAATCCCAAAATATTTAAATATTCAAAAAGAAGAGCTATATATGGTCAATAAAATATGAAGAAAGTTTTCAGCCTCACTAATAAGGAAACGCCATTTAAAATGAGACTCCATTTTTCACGTATAGAGTTGGAGAGTCATGTTCAAATGACACTAACCTGTGTTGGCTGCCTCCTAGGTGCTCATACAGGCACTGTACATAGGAATGCAATTTGGTACCAATTTTCTGCAGAGCAACTTGGCATATATATCAAAGCCCATAAAAAATGGTCATACTCTTCGATGCAATAATACCTACCACTTCAGAAATTTGCATTAGGGAAATCTTTCGAGATACGGGCAAAGGTTTAGTCACACAGTGTTTTTTGGTTTGTTTGTTTTTATTTGTTTTTTTGTGTGTTTTTTTGGTAACAGCCTAAATATGTAATAATAAGTAATTACATGATAAAAATAAAGGTACACTCTATAGTACAACACTGTGTGACAATGGAAAAAAATGATAAAGTAGAAGTGATTTCTTATGATGGAAAGAAAACTGAAAATATGGTAGAATAGAAAGTCAAGTTACAAAAGAGATTGTACAACACAATCCTTTGTTGGGAAAACATTATTTATGCATGATATAGGTAAGTGTATAAAAACATACCTATTACCTAGACAACTGTAAAATGTCAAGAAGGGTATGCAGCAAAATAGTGTAGTGTATTTACAGGAAATTTTTCTGATTTTATTTTCTACAGTAAACATTTAGTATTAGTAAAATAAATTGTATTTAAAAAGAAAAGAATGAATCAGAGAATTCACAAGAATCTAGATACAGAAGACATAGTAAATAAATGAATAAATAAATTTTAAAAATTAACATTTCTATATATCAAAAGTAATTGTTTAAAATTTAATTTGATAAGAAGCCATTCATAATAGCAATACTGAATAGAATAAATCTAGGTCTAAATTTGGAAAATATATGCAGGACTTAATTACTAGAAATCTATAACTTTACTGAATGATATAAAAATGGCTCGTTATAAATGGACATACCATATTTTTTATTATACTTGGAGGATTATTATTATAAAAAGTAAATAATCCCAAACTTAATTGAAAGTTTTCTATACTGAAACTCAAATCATGGCTGGTTTCCTTTGGAATATGTGAAAATGAATTAAAAATTGATATTAATTAATAAATACATAAGAGTTTAGTTTTTTAAAAAATAGATAAGGAAGAAAGAATTTGCACTACCACATATTTGAATATATTCTAAAGTTATAATAATTAAGTCATATTTGCAAAGCTTAAAAATAGTAAATAGATAATAAGATGGAATATCCTATTATCCAGGATAATAAAAAATTAACAGAAAGCCAAGAGGAAATCAAATACTCACAAGAATTCAGTGTGTGATAAAAGTGGCAATTAATCAAACTGGGAAAGGATAAATAGCTATTAAGCAAATGATAATGAGACAACTGGTTAACTATTTATTAAAAAATAATGTTAGACATTTTTGTCATACCATACACTAAGTTCCAGATAGATTAAACAGTTAAATGGAAAACTATTTCTCCAATTTGGGAAATGAGAACACCATTCTAAGAATATAAGCAAATACAGGATCTCAAGGGCAAAGTTTGATAGATTTGAATACATAAAAATTTAAATCATCCACCTAACATCACTGCAATGAGCAAAAGTAAAAGGCAGTGAACTGGAAAAACATTTGCAGCATCTACAAAAAGAATTACCAGTCTTATAATATGAAGAGCTCTTACAAATCATTAAGGAAAATAAAATACATGTGCCATAACTGCAATATGGGCAAAAATTATGATTAGGTAATTATCAAAGGAAAAATATGAATGACCAGTAAATATACTAGGAAATGGTCATCCTCAATAAAACTAAACAAATTGAATTTGCTACACTACCTCTATTCACCTATCAAATTGACAAAGATATTAAAAATACTAGTACATGTCATGGTGATGACCATGTGGCAAACTTAGCACTGTGATACTCTCCTGGTGGAATGTAAATTTATATAACCTTCCAAGGGAGAATGGACAATGTGTACCAAGAAATTTATAAATATTCATATCCTTTAATTCAGAAACTTTATAGAAATTCTTCCTAAAGAAGTAATCAAAAGGGTCCACTAATGCTTGTGTTTATTATAACTCAGTTAATAAAACACCTGTGTCCAACAATAGGTGACCGGTAAAATAAATTATGGTGCATGTATTCAATGGAATAGTATGAAACTAATGTAGATACATAATATCTATATTATATCACCTATATTATAATAATATAGATCATTTCATGATATAACAAATGAAAATGTAGATTACAAAACAAGAAGAAACCAATTTGGTTAAAAGTATGTACAGCTGTGCATACAGGGCAAATGTTCAACAACATGTAAACAGCGGCTTAAGGGTAATGGGATTATAGTTTTTTCCTTTTCCTTTTTGTTTCATTATTTCCACAAACTTTGGCTTGTTATTATGTGTCAAACATTTCTATATGTTCCAACGTTCTTCAACTGAGTACGTGTTACTTTGTAATCAGAAAAAGTTAAATTTTGTAAAAGCCCATCATATAGAACTGACTTCCTCTTCCAGATGCTACAAATCTTGTAAAGGACTCAGACAGCATGCAATGAAATGCATATTGAAAGCATAAAATAACCTAAAAGAGAATTGAGGAAATATTCAGGTCACTTCGCGTCTTACCTTTAGAGTCACTTCATGAAACTCACCTGTTCCAGCTTGGACACGGTCTGTCCTCATAAGTGTATATGTGGAAAGTATTTTAAAGACCACTTCCTAAGAAGGTCCTCAAAGATGACCACTTAAGGAGCCTGACATCTAGGTAAGCGTTTAAAATCCATTATCCCATGGGACCATCACAACAATGGGAAGTGGGTATGACTCTGATTTTGTGCATGGGGACGGTTGACTTGGAGAGGTTGTGGCTTGCCCAAGGTTGAACCTGGGGATAGAGCTGGGCAGGCTGCAATAGGTGGGAAGAGCCCGGGAGGTGCTGGGCGAGGGCCGGGGTCCGCGAGGGGCGAGTGCCTTACCGCGGCTTGCTGGAAGGCGCCCTTGGTGTAGGTGCCGCCGCCGCGGTAGGTGATGGCCGGGATCTCGCGGCTGAGCAGCGCGCACTTGTGCTGGTGCGCGCGGCGGGAGGAGATGTAGTCGACGCGCGGCACCACGTTGTTCTTGGACGAGAAGGTCACGATGGCTACGCGCGTGGCCGTGGGCACCACGGGGAAGTCGGACAGCAGCTTGCGGACGAACTTGAGCTCATTGAGGAAGTTGGCTTGGCCCACGCTGGACGACTCGTCCACCAGGAAGACGAGCTCCAGGCGCTCACTGAGCTCCCGCAGTCGCCGCACGCGCCGCCGGAACGCCTGGCCCAGCCGCTCCACTTTGCTCTCGGGCGCGTCCTCGCTGGGCGCGGGCGCTGCGGGCAGTCTCCCGGGGGCCCCTGGCGCGGCTTCGGGGAAGAGGCGGAAGCTGAAATTGCGCGACGGGGCTATCTGCTGAAAGGTCGCCCAGCCCGAAACGAGCGCCAGACCCCAGCAACAAAAGGCCAGGCGCGGCCACATTGCGCTGGAGACGGAGCGGCCGCCCGGGAGCGCAGGCTTCGGCCCCGGCACGGAGATGCTCCGCAGCCGGGCTCCTGGAGGGGCGTGCGCAGCGCGGGACGGCGGCCGCGAGCCTCAGCGCCTTTTCATCTGACACTGGGGACACAATCCAGACTCCTCCGGCAGCGTGGGGACTCGCAAGGGAACGGTGCGCGCTCTCTACCCCTCTCTCCTCCTTTCTCTCTCTGAAGCCTATAAAATGTTTGAAGGAAAGGGGGCAGTCAAGAAAAATCTCCCGCTTCCCTCCCTCTCTCCCTCCTCTCTGTCTCTCCCTCTCCCCTCTGCTCTCTCCTGCCTCTATCTCTGCCTCTATCTCTCTCCTCCCCCTCTCGTCCTCCTCCCGGGACCAAGCCAAAGACTTGGAGATTCCATGACACCAGAACGCCGCGTCTGTCAGGCTGTCAACATGCCCTCAGCAAGCGCACCAGCGCCGAAGCCCTGATTGATCCCATATGTCTGGCAGGAGCTGCAGAGGAATTCACTGGCGATGGATCCAGATACCGGGAGTGCCACAGTAATTGGAAACATTTTGTAGAGGAAAACACACACACGGACTGGCCAGGGAATTGAAAGCATCCTTTGAAAACTGCTTGCTCACCTTTTGTGTCTCATTTTTTCTCCCTTCGGTGCCCTAAAGCCTTCACCAAATAGATGTTTGACTTTTTTGGTGGGGATTTCTGACCCGTGGTGTGTGTGTGTGTGTGTAGGCTCTTGAGGGTGCCCTCAGATCACACCATATGCGGGTTGCATCTACCCCATTGGGATGATTTGTCATGGTGCTTCAGTCACGCATTTACTTATTCATCCATTTGCTCACCCCTTCATTCAGTCAACATATATTTTTGAGCACCTATCATGTGCGAGCACATTGGGAAAATAAGAAGGACCAAAAATTGACATGGATCTTGTCCCCACAGAACTTATACAGTAATGAGTGAGGGGGACCATTAGCCAAATACTCCACAAATAAGACAGATTCCACAAATTATAATTGTATATGTAATACATGTAACTAACACACACACACGCATAATTATAACTGACTTTGCTAAGTGGTAGGAATGAGATCTTACATAGACAGACTTGACCTTGGAGAGGTCAGGGAAGCTTTCTCTGAGGACGTGAAGTTTGTGCTGAAATCTGAAGAATGAGTAGGGGTCCTTTTAGCCAGAGTCCTTTCATGGCACCTGGGAGTGGTTTTTCAAAAACAAGGTCCCCAAAGGGGACGGTGCAAGTATAAAGAAGGAGCACACTTTGCATAAGAGATATCAGGGTCCTTAGTTAAAAGATTACAGTTAAGTGTCAGCAGTCCTGTGTAGCTATGCCTCTGCAGTTATATAAGCCACCTGAACTAAGTCACTTCCAATCCTTGGCTTCAATGTTTGCATCTATTTTATAATGGAATTCAATGATCTCAAAGTTTCCTCTGTCTCTAATACCATATGACTTCATTCCACCTATATTTAGTGAAATAACTTCAATGAGAGCTATCAGAGTGTATTGGTTGAAGTGTTAGGGTCTGGAGTCAGTTTGCCTGGGATGAAATCTTGGCTCTGCCATTCACTAGTTGTATGACCTTGACATCAGTTTGTTGATTTGTAAAATGCAGTAATAATAATAGCATATTAAGGACGAAATTATATATACATGAAGTTCTTAGAACAGTGATTAGAAAAGAGCATATACTCTATAAATGCTGGTTGCTATTATTGCCTCCTTTAATCATGAATACTTTTCAAATCCTTGTTTTTATAATAATATTGATTGACCATCTACTGTGCCAGAATGTTAGATACTGAGGATGTAGAGATGAATAAGATTCAGTTCCAGTCCTCCAGAAGTTCAAAGGATATTAGAAGAGAACATATTAAGTTGGTGCAAAAGTAATTGCATTTTTTGCAATTATTTTTAACCTTGTAAACCACTATTACTTTTGCACCAACCTAATAGATTTGCAAACAATTACGAGGTCTGACAATGAAGTTCGCAAACTCATCCTAGAAAAAGGGCTACATAACTCATTGTTGAATATCACTATGGTCACCTTCGAAGTACCCCCCTTGGGAAGCTATGCACTGATGCCAGTGCCTAGTCCACCCTTCAAAGTAATTTTGGAACTCTTTTTCTGAAATAGCCATCAGAGCTGTATTTGTATTACCCTTGATGTCCTGAATATCATCAAAATGTCTTCCTTTCAATATTTCCTTTCTCTTTGGGTAATGAAAGAAGTCATTGAGGGCCAGATCAGGTGAGTAGGGAGGGTGTTCCAATTTAGTTATTTGTTTACTGGCTAAAAACTGCCTCACAGACAGTGCCGTGTGAGGTGGTGCATTGTTGTGATGCAAGAGCCAAGAATTGCTGGCAAAAAGCTCAGGTCGTTTTCATCTAACTTTTTCATGCAGCCTTTTCAGCACTTCCAAATAGTAAACTTGGCTAACTGTTTGTCCAGTTAGTACAAACTCATAATGAATAATCCCTCTGATATCAAAAAGGTTAGCAACATCGTTTTGACTCTTGATTTGGACTGATGAAACATTTTTGGTCGTGGAGAATTGGCTGACTTCCATTGTGCACTTTGACACTTTGTTTCAGGTTTGTATTGGTACACCCATGTTTCATCACCAGTGATAACACAGCCCAAAACATCATCTTGCCTCTCCAAAATGTCTTGGCAAACTTTGCCTCTTCTTTGCTTTTTTCATTGGTGAGCTCCTTTGGGACCATTTTTGCACACACCTTTTTCATGCCAAGATTTTCAGTTAAGATTTTCCGAACTGTTTCTTGATCAATGTTTACTTGGTCTGCTATGCTTCTCGCAGTCAGACAATGATTTTGATGCACAATTCGATGAATTTTTGCAATGTTTTCTCAGTTGTGCTCGTTACTGGCCGCCCTGACCTCTCTTTATCAGTGATGAGTTCTCTCCCCTCAGAAAAACATTTAATCCATTTGTACACTGCCGTTTTCTTCATGGCATTATCCCCATAAATTTAAACTAACATGTCCCTGATTTCACTTCTACTCTTGCCAAGATTAACAAGAAATTGAATGTTTGTTCATTGCTCTAATTCAAGCTCAGACATTCTCGCAACCACACACAAAACACACAACAACAATAATGAATGCCACTCAGCAAGACACTGCCACACGTCGACACGAACACAGCAGTGAGACACTGATAGACCAAGGTTATGAAACCTTCCCGAGCTGTTTGTCCAGTGCTGCCACTGTAAGCACACGGCAGCAAGTTCGTGAACTTAATTGTCAGACCTCGTACAATGCAGTAGAATGACTGCAAGAATGAAGAAGGGGAGCAAAGTCTAAATCTTCTTGGAGAATGAGCAAGACCTTATTTGAGCTGAGACTTTAAAAAAAGAGAAAGTTTGTTCATCTACTGTGTTATTTCAAACACATTATTAAGCGCAAATGTTTCAGGACTTTGTGTGCCAGTCACCATGGCAACTACTAAGTGTACTAGCTCATGTGTTCCCCACAAAAACCCAGAGTAGTAGACAACTGCTTTAGGACTATTTGGTTGCAAGCAATAGGCACCAAACTCCTCGTGTAAACAAAAAGGGATTTCTTGGCTCATATAGCTAAACTAGAAAGAGCAGGGATGGACTAGATTCAAAAAGGCTTGGAACAGGAAGTCAAAAACTACCTAGATCTTCTATTTTTGTCTTGCTTCTGCTTTTCTAAATCTTTTCAGATTTAGTCTCTGTCTTCAGACTTGTGATCTGAGAAGGAAAGATTTTTCTCACCAGCTCAAGTTAAAAAAATTAACGAAACCCACAACCACCACCACCTTAAAGAATAACCCCACTAGAGCAGGTATGGGTTAGACGCCCATCCCTTAACCCAGACTGTGGATGAGGGGATGGGCCATGGTAAGTCCTAACTTAGGTCATATGCTCACTGTAACAGAGACACCTAGTCACCTGGTCTCTCCTTCTTGAACAACAGTAAAGCTCTTAAGTTTTCGCTGGGTACAAAGGTGCCTGAAACAAAGACTACATACTTCAGCCCCCTTCAGATGGATGTGGCCATGGAGCTAGGTTCTGGGCAATGATATGTAAGTGCTGGTTTTGCATGGCAGCTTACAGAAACCCTCTTTAAAAGGCATCTATCTTTATCTGAAGTATCTCCCTTTCATCACTTACTCCCATCTTTTTGCCTGGAACATGAATATGGTGGCAGAACTCTAGCAGCCATTTTGGCCCATGAGAATGAGGGTCACATCTAGTGATGGATGAGAAATAAGCTGGAAAGAGCCTGGGTTCCTGCAGCTTTCACAGAATAACCATACTCATCTCAGATTGCCAATCTACCCCTTTTGTATTGAGTTTTTCTGTCACATTCAGCTGAACTTAATCCTGACGAATAAATCCACACTTGTAGCCATGGAGGCTATCCTCTCAATACATGCTTTCATGAATGCTATGGCAGAGAAAGGAGGACATCATGAATTGCTCACTGGTTCCTGAAGTTGCCCCCAAAGGTGTCACACATAACTTCTGCTCCATTTCATTGGTCAAAGAAAGTTTCATGGTCATGTCTAACTCCAAAGGGACTAATGAAGTACAATCTTAACCATATTCCCAGAAAGCAAAAATCTAGAAATATTTGGTGAACACCATAAATAATTACCATATTGAATCACATGACAATGGGAAGACAGTTGAGTTCAAAAAGCAAAGTAGAGACAAAACCCTGGGAAGCTTAGTCTGCCCTAAAATTTAGAAGATTCCTATAGGAAAGATCTATAAATCAGTTTGTACAAAGACTTTCTGATCTTTAGTTTGGGACGGTAAATTTATATTTGCAATATATCCATGCTATATTTACATATAACTGTGATGAATTATGTAGCAGTGTCTGATTCCAGCAAGAGTTTGTAGTTGAGCAACTGTGGGGATTAGATTAAATTAATCTTTTCTTCATTTCTCATTCCAGCCCTTCTGGAATCTTTGTGGTTTTTTTCTTATTGTTGTTTTTTGGCACAAAAAAGACCCAATTATATTAAAATATAGCTATCAAAATATTTTTTAAAAACTAAATTTGTCATGTAGTAATATGTGTATTTCTTCATGATCATATGAAATAACATCATTTATCAACTGTTCTAGTAAATGCCCCATTTTTAAAGTAGTGATGAAAGTAGCAATATTTTGAGATATGTGCTATGGGTCTAGGCGAGGTGCATTTAAAGTTCTCTAGGTAATTCTGAAACATACCACAGGAGTTAGAACATAAGGCATTGTGTATTTCCAGTGGGCTGAACAGTCAGACCTACATTAATTGTGTTCATGGTAAGAGAGTGAAGACATAGAAGTCTTGACTGAATGTTATTAAGACTACTGCTCCAGTTTTGACACTGTTCCCCGGCACTCTAGTCTATTATATCTCTAGTCTAAAGCAGTGGTTCTCAACAGGGGGTGATTTTGCACCCCACTTCACCCAGGGAACACTGGGCAATGTTTGGAGACCTTTGTGGGGATAAGGTACCACTGGCATCTAATGGAAAGGTCAAGAATGCAACTAAACATCCTACTATGTACTGGACAGCCCCCACAAAAAAGAATCATCCAGCCCAACATGTCGGTAGTGCTGGGGTTCAAAACCCCTGACCTACGCCACAATAAATAACAGACACAGAAAATGACAAACTTTCATCATACCAAAACCTAAGATTGAGAAGCAACTTAAAGGTACTGAAATGACAACAAGGAGCTGAATTGAGAAAAAACTACCCTGGCTTCATCTCATGTGATGAAGGGTTTTGTGGAAAAAATGTATACAGTAGTCCCCCTTATCTGCAGTTTCGCTCTTTATGATTTCAGTTACCCACAGTCAATTGTAGTCCAAAAAATATTAAATGGAAAATTCCAGAAATAAACAATCCATAAGTTAGAAATTGTGCGCCATTCTGAGTTGCATGATGAAATCTTGCATCATCTTGCTCCATCCCGCTCAGAACGTGACTCATCCCTTGGTCCAGTGTAACCACACTATATTTGCTACCTGTCTGTTAATCACTGAGTAGCCATCTTGGTTATCAATCAGATCGACTGCCGCAGTATTGCAGTGCTTGTGTTCAAATCACTCTTATTTAATAATGGCCCTAAAGTAGTGATACTGGCAATTCCAGTATCACTACAAGAGTAATGATACTAGCAATTCCAATATGTCAAAAAGAAGCTGTAAAGTGCTTCCTTTAAGTGAAAATGCATGTATGTATCAGAAAAATATAGTAAATATAGTGTTCAGTACTATCCATGGTTTCAGGCATCCTCTGGGATCTTGGAACATATTCCCCATGGATAAGGGGGGACTACAGTATTGATGGGATAGGGGAAGGGAGATTCATTACATTTTTCTCACCACCTGCACCCTGAGTCAGAGTCTTAGAGTCTGATCAATCAGAAGCTGAACTTCAATTCCTAGCTATCCATTGAAACCTGCATTAGAAGACACCTAGCTTCACCCTGTCCTTCACTGCAACCATCTTTCTACATTAAAGCAGATTCTGAGAAAAGACAGAATGAATTCATGTTTGGGGAAAGATGGGAGGGGGACTAAGGAAGAAAGCAGAGAATGATGATGGCAAAGATCCTTCTGAGATATCAAGAATCGAGTCCAGTAAACGGGAACAGAGGCAGGGAAGTTTTCAGTTTCCATGTAGGCTGGGAATAGTGTCTTGTTTTGTTTTTAAATCTGTAACACAGTATTCGTGAATCACAGTGACAAGCAATAGTGACAAGAGGAAGATGCCGCTTTGTGACTGTACTTTATATGACTATCTTTCTGTTGTGAATTTAACAAAGACATTCTGCCCCATGTACAGAGGTTGGGAAAATATGCTACCCTCTGTGTTTCTTTAAGTAGAATTACCTGAAGATGGAGTTCATAGTGGAAAAGCCCTAGCAGCAACATTGAATACAATTAAAAAGCAATAAATAAAAACAAATGTTGTAAATCTAGTTATAACACTAGATACAGATAAATTTTAAAATACACATGATTTTATGTGGTTTATCTCATTGAATCCTGCCATAAATCCTGAAATAAATATGGTGGTTACTCCATTTTTACAGGTGAGGGAATAGAGCTATATGAAGTGGAAAGTCTGGAAATATAAATGTTTATTGCTATTACATTTAAATGCATGTTCGATGTCTTGTTAGCATTGTAATCTTTCAGAGAAGGTGGTGTATTCACACATTTATGCCAACCCCTGCATTTGTACATAGGATGCACTCACTGCTTCAGGTAATTTGGCCTCTGATTTCCACTGAATAAACCTGAGGCTTTAACAAAACTTGGAGGAAGTAATCAAGGGAGTTCAGATCTGGCAGTCTATGCCACACAACCATGTCAGTCAATCCAGTTTCGGGAATTATCATCCCACCAGTCCCTCTCCTTGCTGACTCAAGGGGGTGGTCCGCCAGCCTGACCACAGCTGGCACCTTCCCCTAGTCTGTCATGTGCAGGCATTAACTGGTCACTTTTCATGGCGAAATGGGTCTCTTCCAAGATGTTACTTTACAGAAAAATGGACCCAAGACAGGTGCTCTCGACGGGTCACATCACACCATCACCTTTGCCTCGCATCGGAGAGGTCCACGTCCAGTGTGGATTGTCTTGATCATGCCTCCCAACCCAATTTCACATCTACTATTTGTTTTCCTCCCTTTTCACATAAAAAGACACTGTCTTCAAGAAAGCAGGTTTCCTATCCAGGAGATCTAAGCACCACAAGCACATTTCCAAGCAACAGTTGGGATTATCCTCTGCTAAACTTTGCAGGTCTTGCACCTCAAACTAGTGAAAGGCACATGGACTGAGATTCTTTCATAGGGTACTGAAAGGTACGCCACCTGCCACCCCACCCCCACCCCACCCCCGTTTCTAGAATGCTTGATGAGTTGACTTTCTTTGGGCTGGCTGAGGTGTTCACCATAACCATTTCCTTTCCCTCTTCAGAAACACTCATCCACAAAGCAGTGTGCCCAAAACATTACCTGTATCCTTGAATTTGTGAACCAACTTTCCCAAGGTCCTATGGGAGATAGTGTCTCTTCCAGAAGGACATGCACTGAAGGATTCTTTAGATTCACTGACAGGACCAGCCTTTGTGTTCACTGACAAGAAGCAGCTCAATGAGTTCATCTTTCATCATCACCAAACTGTAAAAAAGATAATAGTATCACCTATATTTCTAGATATTATATTCAAGGTCAAGGCTTGAAACCAACTCCACTTGTGATCTTGAACACTATTTTAAAAACAAATAACAACATTAATAATGATAATACTTTTTAAAAGATATATCCTTTTGATTTTTATCCCATTTCCTTCTCCCACCAGGTCTGAAATGTGAAAGGACCAGTAAAGACCATTTCCTATTGACAAACTATACCACTGTCACTCCCATTTTGAGACATCTATAGCTGTAGTTGCTTCACAGTTTTTATTTTTAAAATGATCATACAGTAAAAATGACTTTTTGTTATTTTTGTGTGTGTATACCGGTTCATGAATTCAAACACATACATAGTCATGTAACTACAGCCACAATTAGGATACAGAACAGTTCTTTCACTCCGAAGAACACCCTTTTGGTTACATTCTCCCTTTACCTCCAACACCAGGCAGCCCACTGATCTTGTTCTCCATCATTATAGTTTTGTCTTTTTGAAAATGTCATATAAATTAAATCGCACAGTATATAATTTTTGGAGATTGGCTTTTTTCACTCAACATAATAACTTTGAGATTCATGTAAGCTAATGTACAGGGTTTTGTGTGAACTTAAGTTTTTATTTACTTAGGATAAATACCCACAGGTAGGATTACTAGATTGCATGACAAAGTATGTTTAATTTTATAAGAAACTGTCCAAATGTTTTCCAGAGGCATGCATGTATCATTGTTCATTCACAATAGAACTGTCTGAGAGTTCTAGTGGCTCAGCATCCATCCAGCACGTGGTACTATGTGTGTGTGTTTGTATATATATACACATAGATAGATACACATATAGATACATATATCTGTATCTATCATCTATCTGTCTATCCTATCTATCTGTCATCTATCTATACCAGCAGTGCCAAAAAAATGTACACAAGTGGACACTTTGGTCAACGTTGCTCAAGCAGTAGTTCGCCGTAATCAGAAGTGTCTGGATGCTGATGGCAACCACTTTGAGCACCTCTTGTAATTGCAGAAGTCAAACATGACTTGTATTCATCTTTTGTTATCAGTGTATATTGAGTATTACAATTTTAATACAGTTTTCCTTTCTTATAATGTGTACTAGTATATAGTTATATATAATTCTACATTAATAGTACTCCTTTCTGTATCATCTCGAGTCTACTATTGAACCCATTAAGGAAGTTTTAAATTTAAGTTACATTTTTCAGTTCTAAAATTGTCACTTGATTCTTCTTTATATCTTTTTAAAGACTCTATTTTACCATTTGTTTCAAGAGTGTTTATAGCTGCTTATTGAAGTTTTTGTATGATTGTTGTTTTAAAGCCTTTGTGATATAATTCCAGTGTCTGTCATCTGGTATTGTCTTTTCCCATGCAAGTTGTAAATTTTTTTTGCACCTGCAAGTGATATTGAATTATATCCCAAATATTTTGAATATTATGTTATGAGATTCTGGGTCCTGTTTAAATCCTCTAGAAAGTGTTGATATTTTTGTTTTAGCTGGCAGTTAACCTGGGGAGGTTTAGGTCACAAGATCTGACCAACCTTCTGTGGACATTGATTCCAATGTTCCAAGTATTTGCAATGCTATTAGGATTTTTCTCCTGTGAGTGAGCCCCCCAGTGGACAATCTGGGACTGGCTGTTGTTCTCCCTTATAGACTAGTTACTCATTTCTGGACTATAGTCCAAATCAAATGCATACAACGAGCAGCTCAGAAGTTCCAAAGTGCTTTGCTCCCCAGGATCTCCTTATTACATTTCAGTTTTCTGGGGTTCCCTTTTTCAGTCTTCTGCCTCAAAAGCTGAGACTTTAGTTACCCTGTTCTCCTGCACCCTTCTGTGACTGTGTTTGCATTTGGGCCAAATGGCAGGACAGGACAGGGAGGTTTTGCTGCTTCCTCCTGGATTTACAACTCCTCTGATAAGAAAGGAAGGTTCTTCCTCCAAGTTTTGGCACCTGAAGATTCGTGTTGCTTTGAAGCTTCTGCCATCACTGTTGCTGCAGCGATTACCTGAAGTTTGGGAAGTATGAAAACAGAGAAAGGGAAAAACAAACACAAATACTCTCTTTTTTCCACTCTTTAAGCCTGAACTTAAATGCCTCTCCTGAAGCTCTCTGTCTGCACCTATGCCTACTTTTGGGTTTCAGACTATTGCCTTGAGCCCCGGGGATCCTGTAGGGGAGAAAATGGTAAACTCACTGTTGATTCAATGGTATTTTGAATTCTGATCTTCCCCAAGACACCTGCTATTATTAACTTTTCTGAGTCCTCAAATAGACTCCATGCACCTTGTACAAATTTTATAGTTGTACTCAGTGGGAGAGACTGGGTAGAATATACTTATTCCATCTCACTCAGAATTAGAATCATTGCTTTATATTTTAAATAATTTTATTTTCCTACATTACTCTTTCAAGGTTATCTGTTCATTTAAAGTTTTATACTTCTTCTGAAGAAAGTTTTAGTAATTTACATTTTCCTCCATATATATGGTGTTATTTCCTTCTCTTTTTTTTTTGTATGGTGTTATTTCTTTCTAATGTTATATATTAGTAATTTAACTCCAGTGTTTGCTTGTATGTTTTGTTAACCTATTTTTAAATTAATTCCCAAGTTTATTACATGGAAGTCAGAGAACAGGACATCTTCTGTTCTTACTGAAATTTCTTATGACTTAATATATGACATACAGTGAAACATACCATTAGATTTTGAGAAAAGTAAGTGTTTTCAGTTGTAAGATATAACGTCTTCTATCTTATAAATCAACTTTATTGTATACATTAGCCAAATGCTGTATTCCATCTGTAATCTATTCCATCTGTTCAAGACTGAAAGCCTGTTAAACTCTGGTAAAGTTATTCTTTGATGATTTATACTTTTATTTTTAGGGCTTGTTTTATAATTTTTGTAATATATTAAATTTTATGCATAAATGTTCATGATAAGATCCACTTATAAAAAAGTAACTTCATAACTTCAATATAATACTAGTCTTTATTTATTTAATATATTTATCTTGAATTTTACTGTGTCTGGGTGGTACTTCAGCTTTGTTATAATTTTTACTATTATGAGCATCACCATCAATGTCACTATTTTTAATTCACTTGATACTTCCTTACTTAGTCTTTTTGAATCCACCTTTTCAGTCTGTCTCTCTTTGAGATGCATTAGGACTATATTAGATTTCTGAGGGATTTAAGAAATAAATATAAATTAAATCATAAATAAACCAGAAGAACATATAGATGACCATTTATAAGATTATAGGGTGGGGAAGAATGTTTTAAGCATGCAAAGAAACCATGACGAGAAACATTAATTTATTTGACCACATAGCAATTAACACTTTTACTCATCCTAAAATATCATAAACAAATTAAAAGGAAAATGACAAATTGGAAAATGGCAGAAAAAAATCTTATTATCCTTATATGTAAAACATTCTTGTAAGTCTGTATTAGCAAGACAATTGAAAATATGGACAAAGGATAATGGAAAAACAGTTAACAAAAGAATAAATTCAGATGGACAACAAGCATAGGAAAAACTATTTAACCACAATTATAATTATGAAAATATGCATTATAACAAACCAAAAAACATTTTTCTTGCATTTCATGTTGGCAAAAATTAACAAATATATATTCAGCCCCAGAAGTGACCAAGACGGGGTTGGCAGACACAAAGCACATGTGCTTCCATTCTTCCATCCTCATTAAAGTTAAACATTTCTAATTTATCTTAGCATTCTTTGCTGCTAGACCCAGATGTGGTCTTGCAGTCCTTCTCATCAAGGAGTACCAGGTCACCACTACTAATTAATCGATGTTTGTACTCCAGATGGAATCCATTTGCCATCTCTAAAGTCTGATGAAAGTGGAGCTATTCTACATGGTTAGCCCTTGGCAGCCTGATTCAATAATACAATTTTTCTGTTAAAGTATGATAATGATCATATATCCTTTAGCTAGGAATCCTTTCTAAGGAGATAATCAGAGACGAGCACACACTTTTACAAGCATGTACGAGGCTGGAATTTACAGTACTAGTCACAAAGGTGAAATGTTGGGAATAATGGGAAGCAATCTTATATAATAATAAGGGAATGGTTAGATAAAGCACGTTATTAATAAATGCATACAAAGAAAATTTACAGTCATTATGCTTGTTTTCAAAAAATTTAATGCTATAAAAATGCTCAATTCATCCTGTTAAATTGGGAGGCAGAGACAAAAAACATACTCGTGTAGTGTGAATTCTCTAAAAAATGCGTTAGAAAAAACTGATGAAAGGAAATATAATAAATATGTAATAGTGTTTATCTTAGGGTAGGGCAATTACAACTGGTTAGTATTTTATTTATTATATTTTAAGCTACAGAACACATCTTTGTATCGATAGACAGATAACATTAGAGGAGGTCATCAAGAAGATGTGACCGCTGACTGATCCACAAGCTGGACCCATGCAATCAGAGGCTCCTCACCCTCTCTCCTGTACTTGGAATGTACGTTCTGCCCACTGTTCCCATAGTGGGAACCATTTTCAAGGCTGCAACCTTGAAAGAGCAATGTATTGTTGAGACCATCGAGATCGTATATGGGACTGAACCCTGTTAAGGCCTCTATGTAAACTTTTAAGATTCTGGCAGGCAGGTACAGAGATTTACTTGTCTTGCAGACACCCAAGACAAGCCTCATATGTAAGTTCCCTTGCTGATTAAACCTGCCACCTACCAATCTGGAGTGGCCTGCCTCTTTTCAAGTTCTCTCTTTGCCCACCAGGTATGGGGGCCAGTTTCAGATTTTACCCAGGGAAGTTCCTGAGTTTGCAAACCAACAAGATAGCTACTATGAGACACATATATATTAGTAGTATCCTATGGTTAAATACTTGAATATTACAAACCTCCTAAAATATCTATGTATATTAATATACAGGTATTTTTCAAATTCTGGCTTTATGTAAATAATGGTTTCCAACAATCTATTGTTATGTATAAACTTCCTTAAAACTTAATGACTTAAACAATAATTTATTATTACCTTCTATGATTCTCTGGGTTAACTGGGATCAGTTGACTGGGTTTCACTTGGTTCTCATGTGATTCCAATTGGTCAGAGACTGTGGCTGGAGTCACCTGGAGGCTCAATCAAGCAGGATGTCTAGGATGACTTCTTCACTCACATATATGAAACTCAGTGCATCTCCATGTGGTTCTCTGTCTGAGAGAATAGTCCAGACTTTTAATATGTTGGCTCACAGTTCCAAGAAGCAGGAAGCAGAAGCTCCTGAATGTGTTAAGAGTGTTGACTGGAGAGGGCATGGCATCACTTCTGCCAAATTCTAATAATTAAAGCAGATATAAAGCCTGTCTAGATTCAAGGGGGTGGAGAAATAGACTCTGCCTCTTTATAGGGGAGTACCCAAGATCACACTGCAGAAGATCATGTGGAAGGAAAAATATTATTGTGGACCTCTTTGGAAAATATATTCTACCACTCAATAGTAGAAGCAAATCTGTCACTTATAGAAAGCTCTTACCTGTTCTTCAACTTATACCCAAGGATTCTTCAAAGAGTTTTAATGGACTTAAGTTGATGTAAAAGCTAAAAAACAGAATATCTCTCTTATTTCACTACTTGACAAAGGACCAATTTGAAGTAGCTTAATATATCCCTTATGTAATGTGGTATGATCTCAGACTTACAATGTTTGCAAATTTGAACAGCTTAAAATGAAGTAACACACTCCACTAACTTCTGTTCATCCTGTTAATTTGTGCCTTGTTTTCCTCCAGCCAGATGTTTTTATACTTAATTTGCCTAACAATATTCAGACTAGGAAATCATTCTAACATTAACATGATGCACCAAACATACGCACATTTATTTTACATATCCTTGGCTCTTCCTAGATCTGCCTTCCATTTTCCAACATCCTTAATTTCTATTGAGCCCAGATGGAATCTATGTTTGCCAGGAAAGAAAGAAAACAAAACATGTGACAGTATTTTATACTCTTCAATGTTATATGGAAAACATCTGACGATATAATATGCTCTTAAAAATCATGCATACAAGGCATTTGGTTTAAGAAAATGTGGTAGGCAACTTCAGAAATGGGCCCTAATGATCCCTGCCTCTGGATATTCCTTCTCTTTTACAATTCTTTCCCTTTGATTGTGGGTTGACTTTAATGACTAACTTCCAACAAATAAACTATAACAAATGCATTCGGATGTCACTTTCAAAGTTAGGTTACAAAAGTTAGGTTACATTTTGCTCATTCTCTTTCACTGTCTTCCTTTCTTGCTCTGAAGAAAGCCAGTTGTTACGCCATGAGATGCCCCATGGAGAAGCCCACGGAGTAAGGAATTGATGTCTCTGGCCAGCAGCCAACAAGGACCTGCAGCCTGTCAACAGCCATGTAGTAAGCTTTGAAGTGGAACTTCTGAAACAGCCAATAGCCATGAGTGAGCTTAGAAGCAGACCCTCCCACTGCCAAACCTTGAGATGATTGCATCCCTGGGCACCACCATGACTGCAACCTTGTGACACACTCTGAGCCAGAAAACCCATCTCCATAACTCCTGGAATCCTGAATCCTAGAAAATGTCAGATACTAAATGTTTGTTGTGGTAAGCCACTAAGTTTTAGGATAATTTGCCATGGCAGCAGCAACGTCCGTACCTAAAACCCACAGAGAAAGCTCAAACAGCACAGAAAGGGCTTTGGAAACTGAACTTGCGTTAGAATTGCCACCCACAGAAGGAGAGACAGAACTTGCCTTCTAAAACAAAACAAAACTAAACAACAACAACAAAACTTGACATCTCTGGGGGATTTTAATAGGACCTGGAATCTCACAAAATTATATTCGGAATGTCCAGGATACAACTCAAAACTACTTGGGGAAAAAAAAAAAAGGAAGAAAAGAAAAATCTGATCATTTTTCACTGAGAAGATCATCAACAAAGGCAAACCCTAAGATGGTCTAGATATCTGAGTTATCAGGCACAGATAGTAAAGCAGCTATTATAAACATGCTCCACAAGGTAAAGATGAACACTTTTAAAAGGTATAGAAAAGTAGAAGTTTTGAGAGAGAAACTGTCAAAATAAACCAAATGAAAATGTAAAAACTGAAAAATGCAATATGTGAAATTTAAAAAAGAAATTACTGATGGGCTCAATGGCAGAAGGGGATGACAGAGGAAATATTCGGTGAACTTGAAAATAGATAAAAAGAAATCATCTCATCTGAAGGACAAAGACTAACCAAAAAATTGGGGAAAAAAAAAAAAAAGAACAAAATCTCTGGCACCCATGAAACAATATCAAAGATCTAACATTTGTGTCATTGGAATCCAGAAGAAAAGAGAAATGTATTCGTGTAAAACTATATATATTTGAAAAAATAACAGTTGAAGGCTTCTTAAATTTAGTAAAGGACAGAAATTTGCAGGTTCAGCAAGTTCTGAGAAGGCTACACAGGATAAACTCAAAGAAAACTATGCAAAGACACATCATAATCAAACTGTTAAATACCAAAGATTAAAATGAATATTATATTTAAATATATATAATGTATTTATACATATTTGAATATATACATATCCATATATATATGATATATATAAGATATATATATCATATATATATATATCTATCTATCTATCTATCTATCTATCTATATATATATATATATATATATATCAGTCAGAGACATATGACATTACATACAAGGAAGCAACACTTGGAATGACTGAGGATTTGTCATCAAAAACCATGGAGGCCAAATACAGTGAAATAACTAACAACTTTCAGGTGCTGAAAGAAAGAAACTGTCAACCCCAAATTCTATACCCAATAAAATGTCTGTTAGGAATGATGGCAAAATAATTCTATACCCAATAAAATGTCTTTTAGGAATGATGGCAAAATAAAGAAATGTTCAGCTGATGGAAGACTAGAAGAATTAGGAACCGCACATCTACCCTAAAAGAAATGGTAACAGAAGCTCTTAAAGAGGAAGAAAAATGATACCAGAGGGAAACATGGAACTCCAGAAATAAGAAAAGAGCAACAGAAGTGGTAAATATCAAAGTAAATGTAATAGACTTTTCCCCCCTTTAAATAGACAAATTAAAAAATATAATTGGAGAAATCTGTACTCAGTAATCAATAGAACTAGACAGAAAATCGGCAAGGACATAGAAGACTTAAACACTAATTGCCATTTGTAAAACACTTCATCCAACAATTGCCAAATACATATTCTTTTTAAGTGTTCCTAGAGCATTCACCAACATAGATCATATCCTGGGCCATAAAATAAGCCTTAATCAATATATAAGAATTGAAATAATACAAAGTATGTGCTTACTATAATGGAATTAAACTAGAAATCAATAACAGAAAGACATCTGGAAAAATCCCAAAACATTTGGAAATTAACCTATAGGCCAAAGAAAAAATCTCCAGAGGAATTAGAAAATATTTTTAACTGAATGAAAATGGAAACATAACATGTCATAATTTATGCAATGTGACTAAAGCAGTATTTAGAGACATTTGCAGCATCAAATACTTACATTACAAAAGAAGAAAAGTCTCAAGTTGATTATCTAACCTCATATTTATAAGCTAGTAACCTCAGAATTTATAAGAATAAATTAAACCCAAAACAAGCAGAAGGAAGGAAATAATGTATACATTATTAAGGCAGTATACTCTCTAAATAAGTAAAAAAACAGAAAAACAATAGAGAAAGTCAATGAAACCAAAGAGCATTTCACTGATTTAAACTCTAGCCAGACAGACCATGGGGGAAAAAGATGCAAATTGCCAACATCGGGACTGAAAGTGGAGATATCACTACAGACCACACAGACATTACAAGAACAGTAAAGATAATTATTACAAACAATTCTCACACAAATTCAACAACTTAGATGAAATGGATCAATTCCTTGAAAACTACAAACTACCAAAAGTCACTGCAAACCCAAATTTTGGTGACTAGAAAGTATTTATCTTAGGAGACTCTCCAGGCTTTATTCAGGACCATTGCCTGCTCTCATGCACTGTTTTTGCAGTCTCAAGATGATGTCCCATCTTCACAGCTCCAGCTACAATCAAAGCTGAGTCCCTACTCTTGACCATTGATTCTTTGGTCTACCCTTTTTCCTATAAACCTCTGATTCCATCCTTCTCTCCTTCCCAGACTATCTTGACTGTGAAGAGAATTGATATAATCTTCAGAAACCTTGGACAGCTTAGGCTTCTGCAGAAAAATTTTGAAGAGTGTCTGGTTAGCCTCTCTTTCTAAGATCCCTTCCCCACATTGCCCTCTGCCAAAACTTTCTCAACAGCAATTGTGTATTTTGTGTTAGCTCACATTCAGGAAGGTTCAAAGCACTAGCCTGCTGCTCCCTACAAGGCCAAACCCTCAATCCAGGCTTTTTTTCATCTAGTAACACGACTCCCCAAATCAACCAGTTTTCAGTAGCATGTTGCTTGTCCTGTAAGTTTTATTTCCTGCTTTAAAGGATAAACAGAGTCCTCAGAGGAACTAACCTCCTTGCCTGAGTAACAGTGGCAAAGTTAGGACACTAAAAGGACATCTGCTAGAGCTCTTCCTTCTAATTCAAGGAAGAATTCAGTGTGTTTTATACAGCTTTTGTCCGTAGATTCTGGTTTATGTATTAACATCTAGGGTCCCTCCTCTCTTGTCAGTTTTCCAGTTAGTTTATGTTAGTTTATAAGATGGAAAATACATATACCAAAAACATAGTTCTCATCTCTGTTTGAAAGTGATTAAGTACTTTTTACCAATTTCTTATACTTTTGGAGTAGCATCCCCACACGAATATTGCCTGCAAAGCATACACCCAGGCAGCCTTTGACAGTACCATGTTAGGCGTGACAAGGTACATTCCTGGTAATATTTTGAGAGAATACAAAAGCAATGGACTGTGCAATAGATTCACTAGTTAAGCCAAAAAGTTACAATGTTGGAACCTTCCAAGAGCCACCTCCACAATTAATATGGATTTCTTTAAACCACCAGAACTGGGCCTGAGTCCTCTCCCACACTCTCTGGGAATTCTGACTCCCATGCAAGACCTTACAGTCAGGAGGATGTGGTGTTTATGGCCTCTCCCAAACTGGACGCCTCCTCTTAGTTACATGTTGGCTACTAATTTCTCACGGAAGCGATCCTGAGCTTTGCAGAAACATCTAAGTGCTGGCACCAACCCTTCTCTGAGCTGAGCCCTTGCCCGTCTTATGTTTTTTCTTTTCAGAACCAGAACCTATGGCATATGCTGACTTTGCTTCTCGAAGAAAACATAACTCCTACACCCCTCTTTCCAACTTTCAGCAACTAGCAGGCCCTGCCTGCCACTGCCTCTTTCACGTAATTACCACTTTTCTTTATGCTGTACCTCCTCTATAAACAGGTGTTTTCCTTTTTGTTCTCGTTTCCCTTTCTAAGTCCCTAGGAATGTTAAATTTAAGGCTTGATTCTCACTTTGAAATGTGTCCAACATTTGTGACACAAATGTCACCAGAGGATTTATAGAAGTTTAAGTGAAGACAAAGACAGAGTGAGGTGAAGAATGGAAAAACTCTCCTATAACAGATAAATCAAACTGCCAGTCAATGACTATTTTCTGATAACCAGAATATCATCCAATAATTTATAGAAATTCTGAGAACTATCGCCAGTTTGAGTACAGACATACCTCAGAAATACTGCAGGTTCAGTTCCAGACCACAATAAAGCAAGACATTATATTTTTGCTGGTGGAAGTTCTTGACTTCAGTTTGTGAAAACATGCAACATCCATGAGGCAGAATAAAGCAAAGCACAATAAAACGAGGTATGCCTGTAATCAATAAAATGAATCTGCATAATCCTTCTCCTTTAGAACAGTTTTTCAAATTTGAATGCACATTGAAACCACCTGAGGAGTTAGTTTATAAAACACTAATACCTCGGTCCCACCTACAAAGACTCTGATTTGACTTTTATGAGTTGCAACCTGGGCATCGAGATTTTTTAAAGTGCCTCAGGTGACTATTGCATAACAAAGTGACTCTCCTGTGCACAGCAAACTTTAACACGATCAGAAGCAACAGGCGAGTCTGACAAAACGTAGATTGTTAATTTCTGATTCAGTAGGTTTGGATGGGGCTGAGGATTTCCATTTCTAACAAATTCCCAGCTGAAGCTATTGTTCTGGAGGCCATACTTCATTTTAGAGCACTTTCATACGCATGTGATTCTGTTCAATGGCAGGTCTGCTTCAGTAGATATGGAACTGAACCTGAGATTCGACATTTCTAATAAGCTCTCAGGTGACATCAAGGCTGCTGATCCATGGACCGCACGTCATACAGCAAAAGATTACAGCACAGGAGGTCAACCATTGCGAACAGGGAATTCATTCAACAAATGTCATTTTGTGAAAATAGTGAGAAAAACATTTTAGTGCCAAAGCACCAACCTGAAGGATGTTTTCAACTGTAATTTCAATGTCATTGCACAGATACATAATACAAATTCCATGATCTTTGAGAAACTACCAAAAAGTTCAGCTTAGAAAACATTAATAGTTTTACTCAGGCCATCCGGGTTTTGGAGACATAATGTGCTTTTGATAATGATACATGAAAATTATTTTTGATCTTGAAAAATTACTTAAGGAATGCTATTTACTAAATTTTTTCCTTTTTATTTTTCTGACAGCATATTATAAGTCATGTGCAATTCAAAAGACAAAATTTTAAAAGCTTATATTTAAGCAGTTCCAAGTGAACATCACAGATGTCAAATGATCAAACTAAAATATTAATAGCTGTAGATGACTCAAATGTTTCCTTGACTTACTGTCTTTGTGTTTTGATGTGATTTTCTTCCATATTAAAAAAAAAAATCCTTTAGTACCATCTGCTCCTATAATACTTTGGCATGCTTAAAAAATTTCATGTCCAGATTCTTCAGTTTTGAAATACCTCCATGGAAGTTTCTTAAAGATAATAAATTGGAAAAATAATTTCCATTCTTCCTAGGTTGTTTCTTAACCAACAGCAGATAAATTACTCAAGGAACACAGAGATGAATAAATGTTTTGCTATAATCAGACATTTTCCCTCTGACCCTATGTGCAATAATTTTCCTTTAAAATGTGTGGGTCTAGTTTTTAAACTATAAAAAGTAATGAATTTCCATGTAGTCTCATCTATTTTATGGACAAATGTGTAACAAATGACTAGATTACTAAAATATATTCTCCAAGGGAAATTGATAGACAAGCAATAATGCCAGTAAAAGGAATCCAACATAGATTCTTCCTCTATGAAATCAAAGCATACACTTAGATATATATCAGACTTTTCCAATTTTTGACAGTAGCAATGGAGGATTAAGGGCTCACTTTTCCAATGTGTACAACTCCAAGTTTGATATTGATTTAGAAATATAAATACATGGTATTAAGACAGTGATGCTGAAACTGTGGTAGAAGGAATAGCCATAGGCCAATAGTCTCTTCGGGGAAGTCGAAATATGGGTGTTCAATTGTGTCATGCGGGGTGGCATGCGGGGTCTCTGGTCCCACTCCCCACATAAGAATGCAGGATATGACTAGGCCAAACAGGAACAGCCATAGGTAGAGGAGTCATACCACTATAGTCTCACTGGAGGCTGGAGTCACACGACCTGCAACCTGCTGTCTGTTTCTCTGCCTGCCAATCGACCTGCAACCTGCTGTCTGTTTCTCTGCCTGCCAATCGACCCACTCTCCAACCAGTGCAGCTGCAGCAGTTATATCAGTGGCTAATTGGCTAACTGGTTACAGCTGACGGCCAACTAGCCACAGCTGATGGCCATCTACTACCTGAGCCAGCACCTTTCCACGTGAGGCCGAGAGCTTGGAAACGGCTCTCTGGGGCTCTGTCCCCACAAATTGTTTACATATAAATTGCTTACATATATATTTATCCTTTCAGTCATTATTCAGTACACATCAAACACCTGCCTTGTCTAGCATCTGTATTAGTTTCTGTAATGAATCAATAATTTACTTAATTTTTTTAAATAAAAATGTATCCATCATCTTATAGATGGAACTGGACTCCCTTCTACCAGGGTTTTTTATTTTAATTCATTTCCCACACATTAACCAGAATTAACTCTGTAAAGTGAAAATTATATGATAAAGTTCAAACTCTCTAATGTGGCTTACAAAGACCTTCATGGTTTCGCTCTTGCTTACCTCTCTGGCCTTGCTCGTCCACCTCACTCTCCAGCCATACTGAATTACTAAGCATTCACCAAAGAAGTCAAACCTTTGCATGCTATTTCCACTGCCCAAATGCGTTTCCGCCTCTTCTTGTCTGACTTTTTCCTTGCCCTTCAGTTTCTGGCCTAACAATCTCCTTGGCTAAAACTTCTCTAAGGAATAAAACCTGGTTAGGTGTGAGCCTCTTATGCAGTCAAATACTCTATCTCTGAGCTATGCCGCCCAGATGAGCCTCTTATGAACCAAATAACACTCCATGTGTTCTACCTTGTAGTACCTAACACAGCAAGTGGTTTACTTGTGTGCCTCTTCTACTAGACTGTAATCCCTCAAGGGCAGGAAACATGCCTTGTTTGCTCTGGAAATCTCATTCTGTGAAATGTAATTTTATAATGACAAATGTGTGAAATAAGGGAAATTAACTTTAGCCTCCCTAGTTGATGACATGGATTGAAATATTTGATGGCAAATGCACACACATGCAGATTCTCTTTTTTTCACACATTGTAATTCTAATTTATTATAAAATGTTATGTACTGAAATCAGTAATGCAACTATCTTTCCCATTGAGAAGATTAAGTGGCTTACTCTTGCTTTGATGTATTATGACACATCAAAATACAAGGCATTTCCAAAATCAACTTGGATTTTTTTTTTTTTGAAAGCAGGGTAGGAAGTAAAAATTACCTAATCTAGAGAAATAAATATGCTCTTACTAGAAAGATGAGAACTGTATTTGTGGATAATTTGTTTTGGTCTGCATAGTATAACATATAAAATGTACTGAATTTCTAAGCAAGTTTTTCTCATTGATATCTTTTCTTTAAATATTTATTGATATGGATATGTCACTCTAATATTATAACATGATTTTTAGCTATGTCTATAGATTACAAGATCAAATCTGAAAACCAAATAAACGTACATCTATGCATATTTGACTGGGAAGAATTGCATCAAAACACCAACAATAGTTATTTCTAGTTGCAGTTTGTTTTCATTTTTCACTTTGCTATATTTTCCCTAAACTTTGACAATGAGCAGGTCAAAAAGAAAACCAATACACATTTTTACACACAGGAAAGAATAGAAAAGATAATGACATTACTCAAGAGAGAGATCGGTAGATATGAGTGCTCCTTAAGTTTCTTGCTAGCTTAAAAATTCTATAATTTTATGACTTCTCAATTGTTCAATGCAAAGGTGTAGATTTCAATCCACACTAGATAAAGTAGGGATTCAAATAGAAATATCTGTCAAATATTATTTCACAATATAAATAATTAATGAAAACTTTACATACGACTTTGGTCATAATGAAAGTTGAATGCCTTCCATATAGACACTCGTGTGTTACATGAATAAATCCATCAATTGATCAATGAATGTTAAGTAATATTTGTGTATTAAAATTCTGTCTCTGCTGCCCTCCAGTGGCTCGTACACTTAATTCTGAAAGACTTCAAATAAGAAAATCAAGGGCCTTTCATACGAATGATCAGGCTTGGTATTTTTCTTGGTAATTACCTTGGTAATCAGCCTTGTGTTTAAAGATAAATTGCTATTGATATACCAGAATCACTACTAATCTTTGAGATAGCAAGGGGACATGGGACAGTTGCAAAGATATTGCAAGTGGGTAAATAATGAAATTTTCATAAAGTGAAAGATGGATTATAGAAGATAACTATAGCAATTTCGATTTTTAGCCTAAATAGGGTCATAGAATGGTTATTTTAAAAGTAGTTTGCAGTTGTTAAGTAAAGGAGTAGTTGAACATGGGTTTATTGTGAAGAAATCTTATCAGGTTATCTAGACTATTTTTTTTTTAACAGGATGGATAGACTTGGGAATTATTGTAAATATAATATATCTGGAATTGAGAAGACATTTGACAAATCTTTAATTAAATCCTTTTGGACAAAATGGAAAAATATAGGCTGTATTGTAATATCATCTGTTTCTTATTGTTTCCTCTAAGCTATTGGACCTGTCTTTGTGTCAGCTATTCCCTCCTCCATATACAAGAGATCCATCAACACATTCTTTTTCACATCCATGTCTTAAGCAATTTTTCCTTATTTATTTCATATTTATTTTCACCTCAACTTCTGACCTGATTTATTTTTCCATTATAACTTTACATTGAACCTTGAAACTTTTATTCATTAGAATTTGCTGGCTAGCAGCTGCAGTTGGCTAGAATCCATAGTATCTCTTTGATTACTTCTACTATGAAAATGGATGGTTATAAATTGAAGATGGTAAAACTATAAAATGAAGGGATAAAAGAATGGGAGAGTCCATATTCAGATTTGGACAATTGTTTTAAGGGCAGCATACATAAGAGTTAAGCTAAGTAAATTTCACAAGATTTTTTTCTTACATATTCCTCTTTTTTCTTCAATATTTTATAATGTTTAATTTGATAATTACTGACTTTCCTAATTTCTGAATAGAACTTCCCTAAGTTCTGAAGAAATACTCCCAAGATGATCAGCAGATGGCAGTGCTAACTTAAAGAACCAATTCCTAGATGTATTTAAAAAACAACAAAAACAAAAACCGGAGACATGACTTTTAAAAACTAACAGTCATTATTTTTTCATTGCACATGTGTATAGTAGAAAAATGAGAAAAAGTTAAGCAGACGGAAGAAATTTAAAATCATTTATAATTGTAGATAGGATCACTATTAACATTTCAGCGCACAGCCAAGTTTTATATTAACATTTAACAAAAATGGAATATATCCTATAAGAGCTTAGGAACCAAGTTTCTAAAATGAACAATATATTATAAACAAATTGCCATATAACTACATATTTCTCAGCGACATGATTTTTTATGGTAAAACTATATCATACGTTAGTTAATTAATAACATACTGTCTGAACTTTCGGTTATTTCCCATTTCTTAGCCTCATAAATAACACTATCATGAACATCCTGTGCCTAATTCCTTAGTTATGGGGTCATGTCCTTAATTGTCTCCACAGGATAAATTCTTAGAAGTAGAACTTCTATTTTAAAATATATCTATATTTTTAAAGTATTGTTTTCAAATTGGTCCCAAGAAAAGATACTAATTCACACTCTCCTTTTTCCTTTGATAAATACACACTGAATATTATATTAAATAATCATTTGCTTCAAAATGGGTACAAAATATAACTTTTAAAAATTGTCTGGTTTCGATTAAATATTTTCAAACATTTTTATGGGGTATGATCTTGAATTTTGTGGATTTCATATTCATGTCTTTTACCCCTTTTAAAACACAAAATAATTCAAGATTTTTCTACTGACTTTGTAAACACTCTTTAAATATTAATGTTATCATTGCCATTGAGGTTATCCTAAATATCCAAATGCTATTAACCCAAGAATTATTTAGGAGAACATTATATTACTTTAGAAAGAATATATTTATATTTCTTCTTTTTAAAGTGTTCTGAACTTTTCTTTAACTATTCTGTGATTAATTCTCATAAGTGTCCTACAGGGGCTATGAAAAGGGCAGTCTATATTTGTATGACATAGAATTCAAATTTTATAATCCTATTATATTTCTCAGGTTCTCTACATAATGTTATTTATTTTTGATCACTTGATTTTTCATGAAGAGATGCTGAATTTCTGACAATTGTCTTTCTTTTCACTTATACTTGTTTTTTATTTATATACTTTATTATATATATATTTTTAATTAAATTTATTGGGGTGACAATTGTTAGTAAAATTACATAGATTTCAGGTGTACGATTCCGTATTACATCATCTATAAATCCCATTGTGTGTTCACCACCCAGAGTCAGTTCTCCTTCCATCACCATATATTCGATCCCCCTCACGCTCATCTCCCACCCCCCACCCCCCACCCTCCTTACCCTCTGGCAACCACCAAACCATTGTCTGTGTCTATGAGTTTCTGTTTCTCATTTGTTTGTCTTGTTCTTTTGTTGCTTTTGGTTTATATACCACATATCAGTGAAATCACATGGTTCTCTGCTTTTTCTGTCTGACTTATTTTGCTCAGCATTACACTCTCAAGATCCATCCATGTTGTCACAAATGTTCCTATATCATCTTTTCTTACCGCCGAATAGTATTCCATTGTGTATATATACCACAACTTCTTCATCCATTCATCTATCGAAGGACATTTTGGTTGTTTCCATGTCTTGGCCACTGTAAACAAAGCTGCAATGAACATTGGAGCACACGTGTCTTTATCTCTAAATGTTTTCAGATTTTTTGGGTAGATACCCAGGAGAGGGATGGCTGGATCATATGGCAATTCTATTCGTAATTATTTGAGGAACCTCCACACTGCCTTCCATAACGGCTGCACCAGTCTGCATTCCCACCAACAGTGTATGAGGGTTCCTTTTCTCCACAGCCTCTCCAACATTTGTTACTATTTGTCTTGTTGATGATAGCCATTCTGACTGGGGTGAGGTGATATCTCATTGTGGTTTTGATTTGCATTTCTCTGATGATTAGTGATGTTGAGCATTTTTCATATGTCTATTTGCCATTTGTATGTCCTCTTTGGAGAAATGTCTCTTCAAGTCCTCTGCCCATTTTTCAATTGGGTTGTTTGTTTTTTTGTTGTTGAGTTGCATGAGTTCCTTGTATATTCTGGATACTAGCCCTTATCGGAGGCACTGTTTGCAAAAATCTTCTCCCATTCAGTTGGTGGCCTCTTTATTTTGTCAATGGTTTCTTTTGCTGTGCAGAAGCTTTTAAGTTTCATATAGTCCCATTCGTTTATTTTAGCTTTTACTTCCATTGCCTTTGGAGTCAAATTCATAAAATGCTCTTTGAACCCAAGGTCCATAAGTTTAGTACCTATGTTTTCTTCTATGCAGTTTATTGTGTCAGGTCTTATGCTTAAGTCTTTGATCCATTTTGAATTAACTTTGGTACATTGTGACAGATAGCAGTCCAGTTTCATTCTTTTGCACGTGGCTATCCAATTCTCCCAGCACCATTTATTGAAGAGGCTGTCTTTGCTCCATTGTATGTTTTTAGCTTCTTTGTCAAAAATTATCTGTCCATATTTATGTGGTTTTATTTCTGGGTTCTCAATTCTATTCCATTGGTCTATGTGTCTGTTTTTCTGCCAATACCATGCTGTTTTGATAATTGTAGTCCTGTAGTACAAGCCAAAGTCAGGAAGTGCGATACCTCCATTATAGTTCTTTTTTCTTAAGATTTCTTTGGCTATTCGGGGTCTTTTGTGGTTCCAAACAAATCTGGTGATTTTTTGTTCTATTTCTTTAAAATATGCCATTGGGATTTTGATGGGGATTGCATTGAATCTGTATATTGCTTTGGGTAATATGGCCATTTTAACTGTTGATTCTTCCAGTCCATGAGCACGGAATGTCTTTCCATTTCTTTGTGTCTTCTTCATTTTTCATGAAGAGATGCTGAATTTCTGACAATTGTCTTTCTTTTCATTTATACTTGTTTTTTATTTATATACTTTATTATATTATTTGATGCATAGGAGTTTATAACTCATATTTTCAGTGTGGATTTTGCATTTTGGTTTAAAAAATGTTCTTTGCCCTATTTAGTTGTTTCTTCCTTTTTTAAAACTCAAATTACACTTAGTATATTTCATAACTAATGTATCAACTATATTATGAATATAATAATTATTAGATGCTTCTAAAGTAGTTAAAAAGTTTGATCTTTCAGTAGCTTTAAACATTTTACAATGTTTCCTACTTTTTTTCAATGGCTTCCTTCAAACTGTAGCCCAACTACAGGTCCATGTCATCAGATATTGTGGGTTAATAGGGTTTGAATTCCATTATATAAATGTGATAAAAGAGAATGCAAGTATCTCTTATGCACTTAATGTATAGGGAGTTGCCTGGTTGGAATAGACTATTTCCCACTTAAATTAATGGATTTTTCGAAAATAACGGTAAATCACTTAATGACAATGCTTTCAGGAATAATTTAAAATCTTTAAGCTAAGGATAGGTGTATTTACTCATCAAAACATTCACATAAGGTTGGTTTTGTTATTATTGTTACTATTATTATTGCATTTTAGAAAAGAAGAAACAGAGATTCAGTTACTTACCCAAAGTAAGACAGCCAGGATTCAAACCCACACAACAAAAATATCTGAGTTTTTGGTTTTATTTCCACAACCATGCCAGAGAGAGAGAGAGTCCTGCAAATAAAAACCGAAAGTGCTGATTTTATTTAAAACTCTGTAAGATGATGGTGTGCTACGCAGTATTGTTTGGTGCCCTGTGGCTGGGGTGCCAGGGGCAGAACCTAGGCAACCACAGTGGAGAGTGTTTTGAAAGTTTAGGGAGTATTAGAAGACAGGCCCTCTGGCAGGCTTGGTGACACATTATTACAGCTAGCAATAGAAGCAGTGACAGTAATGACGGGCTCTTAGAACTGAGGTTGGGCAAGATTCGTACTGAAGGCTGGTACAAGAAAAAAAAAAGATAATATAATAGCAACTATGGGGGCAATCGACAAGACTCAGCTATGAATTCAGTACAAACCACTATCACCCTCACCCGGGGGACAGCCAATGACAATGACAGATGTCCAAAGAGGACCTGATGCCACATGACGGGTTGCAGTTAAAAGTAAACAATGTTCCTTATTTCTTGACGAATATCCTTACTTTTACCTGTCTGCTAGCACGGCCTGGAAAAATACAGAATTCTGCTATAGAGAGGAAGTGGTATAGAGAAGGCAAAGACCATGTAACCCACTAGGCAGGGGTTACATTCACAAAAGTGAAGACTTGGTTTGCACAGCCATAGTTCATACCTGGCCTGCAATGCTTCACCATGGCTTAGATCTAGTTATCCTGCTCCTGAGTGTCTAGTGGTCTTTTCACCAAACATCTGCAAATGATAAAAACAAGGCTTAGAGGATAGATAAGGTAGGACTTAAAAACAATAACCCATGGCTAACACACCGTAGTTTTTATGGATGATGACTAAACTAGTCAGAGTGAATACCTCCAATTTCACCTCAGAGTTGCAGCTCTAGCTCTGCCAATTTCTTGAACTTTGTGTGATCTCAGGCAAAACAAATTTCTGATGACTTCGGTGCAGCCACCAGAGGTGACCACAAAACTTCCCATAATATAGGTGACCCTGACCTTCAAATTAATACAAGCCTCTGTCTTCTGGGTAAAATTAGTGACAAATAGACCCAAAGGTTTTTGAATTTTAATGATAATGAAATTCTGTTCGAGTAACTAGGCAAAAGCAAAACAAAATAAAACAGGTGACTTTCAATGGCACAAAAATTAGATTTGCCTTAAACTTCTGTGTAATATTGAAGAATTGTCTATGTTCAATCCACTGGCTTTTACATGTACAGCATTCAGTAGACAGTCTTTGTTTATTCGAAGCCTCAGAAAATATACCTACTACGTGTCTTTCTTGAAAATAAAGAAAAAATATTTTGTTCAGTGGATGAATCAAAATTCACAAGTTAAAATGATTTTGAGACACGTAAGAACTGATAAGCACATGAATAATGTATACAGCTGTCACAGACATAGCTATAAAACTGAACATAAATGTAAAAGTTAAATGTAAATGTTTATTTATAAAGTTATATATGCATATGTATATTAAAAAGTAATACAAAGTCATGATGGATAATTGAGGGAATAAAAAAGGTATAAAGAAAAAAATCATGTATAATTCTACCTATGGAAAAAATCTTAACATTTTCATGTATTTCCTCCTGCTACATATATGCATGTTACAAGCCATACTGTATGAGCAAATTTTAATATTATATTTTAAAAACATAATGGACAAAATCTAATAGTCTTAATTTCTAAAAACATGATTTTTAATATATTTGAATAACATGATATTCTACAGATATTCTATAATTTCAAGGGTTTTCCTTTTGGGGGCCTTTGGATCATTTCTATGTTTTTTGCCTATTATATATAACATAGATGTAAATATCTTTTAACCTCTGAATTAGGTAGAGTCCTGAACATGGGATTAGTGGGTCAAGAGGTATTGTCTTTACGAAGCTCTTGAAAAAAATTTCCAATTAATTTATGTAATTACTGTCTGTCATGCGGGAGACCCTGCTTGCTGCGCCATTTGTCATGCGGGAGACCCTGCTCGCTGCGCCATTTGTCGTGCGGGGCGTCCGGCGGGGTCTCTGCTCCCGCTCCCCATACAAGAACGCAGGATATGGTGAGGCCAAAAAGGAACACCCACGGAGCCATAGGTAGGGGAGTCATACCACTATATTCTCTCTGGCGGCACTATACTCTCACTGGAGGCTGGATCCACACTGTCCGCAAACCGCCATCCACGCTTGCCAGCCCAGCCACCATCTTCTTGCTAGCCCCCATTCTTCCTCTCCTCTTCCTCTCCTTCCCTCTGCTAGCGTAGCCACAGCAGTTATATTGTGGCCAATGGCTCACTGGTTACAGCTGACGGCCAACTAGCCACAGCTGATGGCCATGCAATCACAGTTGGCCATTTACTACCTGAGCCAGCACCTGTCTATGTGAGGCCGAGAGCCTGGAAACTACTCTCTGGGGCTCCGCCCCCACACTGTCTGTGCAGGAGTGTCAGTTTATGTCATCAACAGCAATCATCATCCTTAGAAAATATAATTTTCCAATTTTAAAGTCAAACAATGGCATCATATTTTATTCTGTTTAAGTCCTGTGTCACCTACCGAAATTCAAATTGGGGCATTCTTCTTGGGATAAGTGTGGCTGGTTAAGAAGGGCAAGGAGTCAGGTTCTATCTCAACACATTATCTAAATAAATTGTCTACACCCTAACTGAACACATCCCTCAACCACACTAGCCCCACTCCCACTTTCTACCATCCCATCCACCACTCTCCCATAACTGTCTATCTTTCTAGCCTTGAGCACATGTCATATCATCACACCATTCACCATACAGACTGGAGCAAAGCAAGTTACAATTTGAGTTAGGAGCATAGTATAGTAAATGCTGCTCACTGACTAACATTCTCCTACAATTTGCTAATTAGAAACAGGAAACCAGTTCTTACTGGTGCAATGATTAACTCCTTGATGAGATAAAGCTTAATAGCATTAGAAACTGAGGCATTTGCAGTCATCAGTTGCTGACTAGTACAAGATCGTTGCTTGTACTTTATTCATGATACCAGCTGCACAGAAGTTAATGGACCCTGCTTTTCTCTCCTCATCTCCCAAGATAGAATAACTCTAAGAAACTATATTCACATTAATGTTTGTTATTTGTATTTCTTTGAATACTGATGATTTTGAAATTTTTCATATTATTTTATGAGGTATTTGTAATTCTGTGAATTTTTTATGTCCTTTGTTGAATTTACTGTTGGAATTCTTTTCTTACTTATATAAGCTCTTTGTGCACTATAGTTAGTAATCAATTGTAATTTCTGTAACAAATATTTACCCTTAATTTCTGTTACACAGAGAATTGTTCTACCTCATTGCTGAGGTAGAAAAAAATATTCTTTTTGCATAAGATAGCTGGACATTTTCTGACCTTGTGATCACTTCTTTCTGAGGGAGAAGCAGCAGCATCCAACTGGTAACTCTGGAAGGAAAATCAGGGCATACAATTACATGCCAACAAATTGGACAATTTTGAAGAAATGGATAAATTCCTAGAAACATACAAACTTCCAAGACTGAATCAAGAAGAAACAGAAAAATCTGAACCAACTGATTACTACTAACAATATTTAATCAGTAATCAAAAAACTCCCAATAAACAAAAGTCCTGGACTGGATGGTTTCATGGGTGAATTTTACCAAACATTCAAAGAAGAATTAACATCTATCCTTCTCAAACTATTCCAAAAAATTTTAGAGAAGGAAAACTTCCCAAGCTCATTTTACAAGGCCACCATTATCCTGATTCCAAAACCAATCAAAGACATTACCAAAAAAAAAAAAAAAGAAAAGAAAAAAGAAAAAAGAAAAGAAAAAGAAAGAAAGAAATTGTAAGCTGATATCCCTGATGAACATAGATGCCAAAAAATCTTCAAGTTTTTTCTAATTTCAGAACAAACTTCCCCCCACTAAGACAAGACAAACAAGTTCTGTTCTACTCTTCCATGCTGTAAGTTTAACAGAGGCAGGCCCCTGTTAATGGGTACATGGGCATATCTGCCTAATTCAGGGGCTTTGTGTTACTAAATTCACCTTCTACCACCACCCAACAATGTTCTCCAACATTAGTTTAATAGTAATAAAGGTGAAATTTTGGCCTCCATATATTGACTCATCTTCTTTATTTTTTTATTAGTTTCAAACAATGTAATAGACATTTATACCCCTCACAAAATGATAACCCCCACAATCTACTACTCATCTGACACTGTATGTAGCAGCTACAATTACACTGACTATATTCCCTGTGCTGTACTCCACATCCCGTGACTCTCTCTATATATATTTAATTATAGTTGACATTCAATATTATTCAATTTCAGATTCAGGTGTACAGTGCAGTGGTCAGATATCTACACACTCTATGAAGTGGTCTCCCTAATAAGTCCAGTGCCCATCTGGCACTCCACATAATCTTTACATTATTGATTATATTTCTCAAACTGTATTTCATATCCCTATGACAATAACCACAATGAGATACCACCTCATTTCAGTCAGAATGGCTATCATCAATAAATCAACAAATAGCAAGTGCTGGTGAGGATGTGGAGAAAAGGGAACCCTCGTGCCTTGCTGGTGGGATTGCAAATTTGTGCAGCCACTATGGAAAATAGTAGGAAGGTACCCTAAAAAATTGAAAATGGAACTACCTTATGACCCAGCAATTCCACTCCTGGGTATCTATCCAAAGAAATCCAAAACTCGAATTCGAAAAAATATATGCACTCCTATGTTTTTTGCAGTGCTGTTTATAATAGCCAAGACATGGAAACAACTGAAATGCCCATTGATAGATGATTAGATAAAGAAACTGTGGTACATTTATACAATGGAGTATTACTCAGCCATAAAGAAGAATGAAATCTTACCATTTGCAATGACATGGATGGACCTAGAGAATATTATGCTAAGTGAAATAAGTCAGATAGAGAAAGATCTTATTCTATGTATAAGATCTTACTTACACGTAGAATCTAAAGAACAGAATAAATGAACAAATGAAACAGAAATAGACTCAGAGATATAGGGGGGAAAGAACTGATGGTTGCTAGACGGGAAGGGAAGATGGGGGAGAAAGTAAAGGGATTAGAAAGCACAAATTAGTAATCCTTTATTTTTCAGTTGGTTCAGAAGTTGGACAGAGTAGAGGGGTATTATTTATTAAATCTTTGAATCCCAATAATTTGGTGCTTACTTCTTAATGATGTGGGTTTTACATTCAAAATATTTCAACTTTTGTGAGGTCAAATTTATTGCTGCTTTATTTTATTCCATACATCGCTTTTCTCCTTAGAAAATCTTTTCCCATACTAAGATCATTCATATTTATCTATATTTTTATCCAGCTATTACATAGTTTGGCTTTTTATATGTTATTTAAATCCATTTGGAATTAGCTTATGCACATGATGTGAAGATTTCTTTTCTAAACAATTAAGAAAACAGTCTGGCACAACTTTTTTGAATAATTCTTCCACAAAATTATGATAACTTTATATAAGCCAAACATGTATATGTGTGTATGTATGTGTATGGTTGTATGTGCATATATACACATACATATTAATACATGTTATGTCTCTGGATTGTCACTTATACATCCTGTTGATTCTTTTTTTAATTTTTTTTTTGTCCAGAAACATTTACTTACTTATTTATTTATTTATTTATTTATTTATTTATTCTTATCTTTATTAAATTTATTGGGGTGACATTCATTAGTAAAATTATATTAGTTTCGAGTGTCCATTTCTATAATGCATCATATATTGCATTGTATGTTCCCAGCCAGAGTCAATTCTCCTTCCATCACCATATAGTGACCTCCTTTACCTTCTTCTACTACTCCCCTCCCTCTTACTTTTTGGTAGCCACTAAACTCTTGTCTGTGTCTATGAGTTTTTGTTTGTTTGTCTTGTTCATCTGTTGCTTTTAGTTTTATATCCCACATATGAATGAAACCTTATTCTAGACTTTTTCTGTCCTACTTCTCTTAGCATGAAAATCTCAAGACGCAACCATGTTGTCGCAAACGGCAGTATTTCATCTTTTCTTACGGTCAAGAAATGTTTCATTGTATGTATCTAATCATCTATCAAAGGACATTTTGGTTGTTTCCATGTCTTGGCCACTGTGAATCATACTGCAATGAACATATGGGTACGTACATCTTTTGGCCAAAGTTCCATTTTTCAATTACAATGGCTACATGTATCTTTTTTTTTTTTTTTTTTTTTTTTTTTTTTTTAGCAAAACTTAGACGTTTATCATTTACATCCCTCACACTGTGTGAATCCCCCTCCCCCATCCACCATCCCTACATGTATCTTTTTAATGGGTAAGGAAAGTTCTACTTTGCACAATCTGATTCTGTGAATACATGTATAATAAAATACCATTTTCAACTATCAAGTTTGCCAGCAAATGTTTAATTTCCCACAATAAACTTTCATTATTCTATAAACATGATATGAGTATTTAAAAATCGTCCATGTGTATGAGGAGTGGGAAACCTACTGCCTGTGAGTTGGGCCATGGACTATATTGTAGATTGTGCTACCAGCTGGTCTGTTGCAAGACAGAGAATGGTCTCCACCAATCACAAATTATATCTGTTTAAGCCTCTGTTTGTTAGACAATCTGGCACCAGGAACAGCTGAGAAGAAAGATTTGAAAACAGCTTGCTTGATTGATGGGTCTAGAGTTATCTCTAAATCCAAACAAAATGTTAAGTGCTATCAAGAAATCATAAATCAGGCATGTCTCTCTTTGAGCCATGAGAAGGTCTTGCTAAAGCTTTTATGATACCCATTTGTGAGAGACTCAACTGGCTTGTATTCAAAAAGAGAATTTAAATTTGCTTGTTCCATACAATTAGTTAGGTCACATTTTTAACCTGATTGAGCTATGAGGTGTAGCCTAGGACCTAGCATTTAAGCCATGATCATGAAAACTGTTGGAACTAGGGTTTTTAATCAGATAAGAGGAATATAGCATCAACTAAGAATACAAAAGATGGCCGATACCAAGTAGTATGTTGGGAGAGCAGCTGTGATCTGGGAGATCTGCTTTTGTGTAGCAAGACACCAATCAGGACAGGCATGAACAATGCAGGGTAGCTAAGCACCAACCAGTAGAATGTCACCTTGGGAGGAGATCCCAGCATTGAACCTTCACAGGTGGTGACAAGAACTTTTTACATTTTTATATCTGTGAAAATTCTAAATGCCCATTAGGAGTGCAAATGTATCTCTTCATCAGCCAAATCTTTTTTTTTTTTTTTTTAAATCCTGATCTGTTGTATTACATGGCACCAATTAACACCAGTTCTACCTAATTTAGGCTGGAAAGTAATTACTGGAAGTATATGGTGAAGCACACAGAATCAATAGGAGACTACTGAATCAAACTTGGAAAGTGGGTTAAAAAAACAAGGAAAGGTAAGTAGGAAGCACTATGTCAAACTCATGCCTCAGTTGGGCTCTTACGACATCTTGGCACCAGCACTTCCACCCAGGACTCTGCCGCTGCCCAGAACCTTGACAGTGAATGAAATCTGAAGTTTTTGCTGATTCACTCAAGATGCAAAGTCTGTGTCAGAAGCATCTGATTGGCTGAGGCTGGTCATGTGCCCAACTGAGTTTGGAGGCAACTGGTGAGAATCTGGAAATTTGTGCTTCTTTAATGTAAAGCAGGGTCTTGATTCCTTAGCAAGACTGAGAGTGAGATGGGAGGGAGTCTGGGTGTTGGGTAGCAGAGAAAAAAGAAAAAAGAAGAGAAAACATATACACATATAAATATATCAACAATGGATTTCTATACCTGAAATTTCAAGATTATGAATATTTGCTGCTTATGTAATAAAAATCGGTTTTCGTTTTCTGCCATAATTTATTTTTAAAAGGACATTTCTTAAGGTCTTTTTTTGTTTGTTTGTTTTTTGTTTGTTTTTCCACTTTTGGTGAAAGAAATAGCTTCTGTTTATTCATTCTTTTGACAAGGGCCTGGTATATCTCCCTAGAAATAAGGTTCCTGGATCTCCCTGGACTTCCCCAAGGAAGGCTGATCTCTGGCCCCTTGGACTAGTAGCCCAAATTGAGTGGAGAGGTAACCTGGGAGAGTGGGCAGTCCTGGCAGGTAAATCCCATTTCTGGAGAATTTCTCATCTGTATCTCTCTAAATGTATATACCAAATGCCACATCCTCCATGGCTGAATCCCATGCTGGTGTAGCATAAGCCATGAAAACCTCTTATAAATGTGCCATCTCTGAGAGACCCATTCCCCACATCTGTTCCCCAACTCCTTTTAGCACTCTGAATAGTTAGCAGCTTGGGCCTGACAAAAGGTCATTGTTGCCAGCAGCCAGTGACTTGAAGCCATCCATGGCTCAGACCTCTCAGGATAGCTATTCTCAAATCCTGTTGGACTTCCCCAAGGCACCTACATCATCGAAATCTGGTGAACAGCAGCTGCCAAAGGCCCTTCAGGAGGAGGGTTTTCCTAGGGTCTGATGGACAGTTTTGAATTCAAGCCCTAGGCAATATAAACTAATGTATGTTCATAGCATTCAGAATTTCTTTTAAAATTTTTGAAAGGCCCTAATTTCTAAGGCAAGTGATTTGCAAGTCAATCCTGACTAACCTTTAAACAGGTCCCATGTGTCCTGTAATTCACAAAATTCTAGCATTTGGATGGTACCCTTCCCTATTTGCTATATAAATGTAATTGTTTCTCCATTTCTTGACTGATTTCACTAGTTATTGGGGAGGGAAATGCTAGACATCTGTTGTCAAGTAACCACCTTTCCACATGGCAATGTGACCTGCGTTTATTCGTTTTGTATTGTATTTCACCTCTTCCTTTGAATTCTTGTCTCATTACTTTTTCTTGGTATTCATAGAAAAGTATGAGTCAAAAATGAATCAGGCAAGGAAAGAAATAGTACATTTTTCTCATAACCCCCAAATCTTGTAGGGACTGGTTCCTGTGAGCCCTAGTCCTTTCCCTGCTCTCACATTTACCTAGTTAACAACTGCTCAGCTCAAATGCTATCTTCCTTAGGGAGTCACCTCAAACTGCCCTCAACATTGGCCTGACCCCCGTAAGTGCCCATACTCTGTTCCCCCAGAGCGCTCTAAACATTCCTCTCTAGCACTTCTCACACTCATCATAATTGTTGATGTATTCACCCATATCCCTAGCCAGGCTGTGACTTCCCTGACAGAGACTTATCTGTCACTGTGTCCCCAGGGTCAAGTTCAGTTAGTTAAATGAACAGGTTTGGGAAAGAGAAAATAGAAGAAGTTTTCTTAGAACTTCTGGATTGCTCCTAAATTGGTAATATTTAAGATCTCTCATGCTTTGTTTGACCACTTTGGGAAGACAAATGTGAAGAATAAAGAAAGAGCTGGATTACTGAGCTGATAACCATTTTTGTTTATGCTCTGTTAAAAGCATAAGTACATGTGTTGGAGGTTAACTTAATGATTGCAAATAATTACTAATAGCAAACAAGTAAATAAACACAGCTTTTGATAAGAGTTTCTGTATAATTCCTTTATAATAAATGCACTATGCTGCATTGGTAGAAAAACGAATTGTTCCCTGAGAAAATGCTACCCATTAGCATCTCTGCTCCGAAACAATATACAATCTTGTCTTTTATGGCTCTCAGCTGCACACTGCCTGGAAGACACTTTTGATGTGAGCCAAATTTTTACATCTAACAAATGCCCAGTAAAAGGCACTTAGAATTCCAGTTGGACTGAGCTTGCTCCTTCTCCAGAGGGCACATAAATGAATAAATACAAAGAAATCCCCTCCCATCGCACACACACACATATGTACTCACGCAATCCTCAGAGCAGCTGTGTTATATTATAAGTTGGAGGCCTTTTGTTAGTTCAGATGTTTCAGGTCTGCAATGGCACTCTGGAGAAGGAATAAATATTATGAGTAAGTCTCGTTTCCATGCTTGTAGTGGGGAAACACTAACTAGCACAGTTTACTACAGTTTTATACTAAAACAATCTTGTAAAAGAATACCAGCATTACTCACTCAGCACATGACTCCTAAGACAAGATGGTGTCTGTTTATTCCCCAAATATTCAAAACATGATTTCATTCAGCCTCTTTCCCAGATGGACTTTCTTTTCAGTAAAACTAATCAGAATAATCATGGATTGTGTGTTTCCTAAATCTAGTCTTCATTTTTTTCTCAAAGCCTTCGTTTTTCTTTTACTTTTCCAAATATTGCATAGTAATAAAACTTTACAAACAAGAGACACCAAATATGAGCATTTGAACCATCAAAGGAAAGACAGATTTGAACTGGGTGGGAACTCACTTTGGAATCCAGGTCATTCTATCTGAGGATTTGATCTTCTGTTTTGAAGGCTCAGCGTCTGAGGTTGACAAATTTGGTAACAAGAGAATGTACTGGAGATTGATATAAATGTAAATCTATTAATTTACAAAGAGAAAGGATCCTTATAATGACCAAAATGGGATAATTCTGCACAATCAGTGGATTCTCTTCTTATTGTTAAACCCTATGTGAAGCCGAATTATGATACAATTGTTTAGTGAACATAAAGTCAGAATAAGGGGACATGGAGAAATTTATTTTACATGGCCCTGAGAGCCTGATGTGCCCATGTCCCTGTGAGCTCTTTTCAAAAGGATTAGAAACACTTAGCCGTGCTATTCCCAAAGCCTGGTACATTCTTTTCCCATTCTTCACTGACTTTTACTAATCCCCCTAAGCTTAGCTTAATTATCACTTTCTTAGGAGAGACCTTCGCTGGTCTTCTGCTCTAAGAAATGGTCCCCACTGTGCACTTCAGAACACTCTGTAATTTCCCTTTTTAGCACTTATTTCAATTTGTACTTACATGTTTAGCTGTTGCTTTAAGTTCTGTCTGCCCATGGACGGTAAGCTTTCAGAGAGAAGGCACCATGTTTATTCTGAGTTCCGCTAGGTTCTCAGTGCCCAAGCACGGTGTCTGGCACACCTGCAAGCCTTCAGCACATATTTGTTAAATGAATCAATGAAGGCTCATCCAGGAGCTGCATGGGGTGGTGGCTAAGAGCTCAGGTACTGCACTCAGGCTTCCTTGACTAAAATCCTGGCTGTGCCTCTTAATAACTATGTGAATATAAGCAAATTACAAAATACGATTCCTTGTCTGTAAAATGAGGACAGCGACAGTGTCTGCCTCATAACATTCTAATGAGGATTAAATAAGTTAATGGATGCAAAATACTTGGAACTGTGACTGGCACAAAGCAAGCAAGCACTCGAGCAGTGCTTTTTCCTCACCCTATAGACACACACAGTGTATCCTTCGATCATTAGCTGTTAGGTGCTATTCAAGGAGCCAATTTTCATGCACAACTGAGCATTTCTTACTTGACATTAAAATACATTTATTTCGAAGCCTACCTCTTACCTACCTTTCCGGCCATTCTGGTATTAAATCCAAAATTAGGCCTTTCTAATGTGCCTTTCTATATTTGAGCCTTAATTTGTTTCTCTTCTCTCTGCTGGGAATCCCCATCTCCTTATTCGCTCATATAGGGGTTTTGCTGTTTTCAGTCCATAAGATAAGAGCTTAGCCTGTGTCCACATGAAAATCCCACAGAACATCTTAAAATTGGACCAAACTCAAAGATCTTGTACAATTACTCATCTGTTGCTGAATTTGCCTTTACAAAAAACAAAACAAACAAACAAAAAACTAGTGAAAGAAACTGAAGAAGACACAAATCAATGGAAAATATCTTGTGTTCATGGATTAGAAGAATCAATATTGTTAAAAAGTCCATACTGCCCAAAGCAATCTACAGATTCAATGCAATCTCTGTCAAAATTCTAATGGCATTTTTCACAGAAACATAAGAAATAATCCTAAAATCTGTATGGAACCACAGAAGACCCCAAATAGCTAAAGCAATCTTGAGCAAGAAGAGCAAAGCTGGAGGCATCACATTTTCTGATTTCAAACTATTACAAACTATTTCAAACTATTACAAAGCTACAATAATCAATGTAGTATGATATTGGCATATAAATAAACACACAGATCAATGGAACAGAGTAGAGAACCCAGAAATAAACCCAACCATATACAGTCAATTAATTTCCCACAAAGTCACCAAGAACACATCTGGGAAAAAACATAGTCTCTTCAATAAATAGTGTTTGGAACACTGGATATCCACATGCAAAAGAATGAAAATAGACTCAGACACAAAAATCAACTTGAAATGGATTGAAGACTTAAATGTAAGACCTAAAACTATAAAACTCCTAGAAGAAGACATATGGGAAAATACCCTTGACATCAATCTTGGCAATGATTTTTTGGATTTGACACCAAAGGACAGGCAACAAAAGCAAAAATAAACAAGTGGGACTACATCAACTTAAAAAGCACAGCAAAATCAACAAAATAAAAAGGCAACCTAGGGATAAATAAATTATTTGCACATCATATAGCGATAAGGGATTCATATCTAAAATATATACATGTAAATTCATATAAACTCAAAAAAAACTCATATTACTTAATAGCAAAAAAAAAAAAAATCCCCAAGCAAACCAATTTAAAAATGGTCAGAGGAGTTGATAGGACATTTTTCCAAAGAAGACGTACAGATGGCCAACAGGTACATGAAAAGAAACTCAACATCACTAATCATCAGGGAAATGCAAATCAAAACCACAATGAGATATTACCTCACACCTGTTAGAATGGCCATCATCAAAAAGACAAGAGATAACAGCTGTTGGCAAGAATGTGCACTGCTGGTGGGAATGCAAATTAGTACACTCACCATGAAAAACAGTATGGATGTTCTTCAAGAAATTAAAAATAGAACTACCATATGATCCAGCAACCCTACCCCTAGGTATATAACGATAGGAAGCAAAATCAGTATCTCCAAGAGATAGCTGAACTTTCATATTTATTGCGGTATTATTCACAATATCCAAGATACAAAACAACTTAAGTACCTGTGAATGAATGAATGGATAAAGAAAATGTGCTATCTACATACAATGGAACATTATTCTGCCTTAAAAAAGAAGGAAATCCAGCCATTTGTGACAATACGATGAAACTAGAAGACATATGTTAAGTGAGATAAAACAGACAAAGACAAATACTGTATGGTGTCACTTACATGTGGAATCTAAAAAACAAAAATAAAGTCAAACTCAGAAACTGAGAGTAGAATGGTGGTTGCCAATAACTAGAAGGTTGGAAAATGAAGAGAGGTTGGTAAAGGGGGGTCCTTGGACTCATTAAGTTCATTTTCTATATTTATCTGAAGGCCATAGAAGATCACATGAAATAGAATGTTGAGAGGCTGACATTTTGTTCCTAATGGTTAGAAATCAGAAATAACTAAAATGGGTGAATGATTATTCAGTTAATAGCATATCTGTATATTAAAATAAAATTTGTAATCATCAATGATGGTAGAAATGTACATGAAACTGCATGCAGTGTGCTTCAAATTGTATTTAACATATATTTTCTATATATTTAATATGGAAGAAGTTGAGAAATAAGTGTACAAACAGGTCATAATGTTTGTTTTCTAAATTAGGGTACTACTAAGTTAAATGATTGACTGTTGTTTTCATTGTTCGCCACATTTTATGGTTGTTTGGTTATTATTTTTTACAATGAACAGCTTAACTCAGACAACAATTTTTAGAAAGAAAATGTCAGAGAACAAAGAGTGCCTAAAAATCATATCAGTTTATTGCAACCCTCAAAGATTTCCTCATCCAGCGAGATACAACCAACAACTGTTTTATCAGATCATTGCCAAAGTAATCTCTGAAAAATCATACTTCACTCATGAAGATAGAAACGTCTCCTTGAGTACATATTTAACACATAAAAGCCTATGTAAATCACAGCTCACAGGCTCCAGGGCTTTTCCTGGTCAGCACAGGGCAGCCTGGCCCCTGCTCTGGGCTAATCTAAAGCCACCTCTAGTCTGGCCCATAGACCACACACCCAGGCTCTGAGAAAGGGCCAGAAGCACGGTTGGTTTGCCTACCCTAATCCTGGCGATTACCAGGACATTACAAACATAAAACTCATCTGTGGGTTTATATTTTTATTAAATTAAGTCTCCTGAGAGCATCAGGGTTATGCATAAGCCACATTTATTAATCCTCAACGAGATCACTGCAAAAACAGACTATGAATAAATGGATTTCGTCATACTGATGCGGTGGGCAGGGTAATTTTCCTAGCATTATTTTGTACTGTTGAGCAGCTGGGCTGTTGAGGGGCTAAGTGAAGGATTCTCTTTCCCTGAGGTGGTATATGTATTTTCAAAACTGGGAAATTCCTTTCCAGGCAACCTGGAGTACACACTTCCGGAGCCCTTATTTATCCGGCATAGTCACTATAAGTGTACTGTGCTATTTATAGAAGAAGCATCTAGCATCTTCTAGAATTCATTCAAGATGATTGAATTCAATCATAGAAAGATGCATTTTTATCATCTGTGTGTGCAACTAGCAATTATTGCTAAGTAAGCCGAAGAAACCGCTGATAGTATTCATTTTCTGATATTTCAGTCACATGGCAAAAAAAGTGGGCTAGTAATTTTGGGAAACAATTTGCAAAGCTACCTTAAATATGGTGTTAACAGTTCAAATATCTTATGCTTTCCTTTTCTGAAATGAAATGAGGATTCCACAAATCAAATTGAATCAAACTAAACTTTAATAGATGCAGACATTTCCTAAAGATTCATCATGTGAAATGTCTATAATCTTGTGTTTTTTGCTCATGTTAACCCTTAAATCTGCAAGTTTGAACTATTCTTGTCAAACTCACCAGCAACCACCATGTGGCCATATTAGGACACTTCCGATTCCTAAACTCCCTCCCCTCTCAGCAGCATTTGGCTGAGATGACCACCCCTTCCTCCTTGAGGGACTGCCTTCTCCTTCCCACAAGAAGGCACATGCTTTGATTTCCTTCAACTTCTCTAACAAATGTTTCTTTCTTGCTCTCTTCTGATTTATTAACTTATTAACTTGCTCTTCTTCCTTCATACAGCTTCTAAACATTGGCATTACGAAGAGCTCGATCCTGTCCATTCAAATTTGCTCCGTCTATACTCATTCATGACAATCTCTGCTGTCTCATTTAACAATATCAACATGCTGTAAACTCTCAAGTTGACACTCAAGCCCAAATTTCTTTTCTGAGCTCCAGACCTAAATCCGACCTGCTTCGCAGACATTTTTCTTTGGATGTTACATAGACTTCTCAAACTTCACATCCAAATCCAAAATCATGATTAAGAACATTTTCCTCCTTGAACTGCTTTCTTTTTTTTTTTTTTTTAAATCCAATCTCAAGCATCTTAGTAAATTACACCACATCCATCCAGGTATTCAATCCAAAAACCTGGACATCATTTTTGTTCCTCCCCCTGCCTCCCCAAGTTCTATTGTCTAATACCCCAGGTGAAGTAGCAGTCTTTCTATAACCTAATCTCAGACGTGACATGCCATCACTTCTGCTGCGTTTCATTCATTAGAAGTCAGTCATTAAATCCAGACTACATTCAAGGAAAGAGGAGTACACAATGGCATTCTACAGTTGGGGGGTCCCCCATCTTCAAGGGGCCTAAATACCACCACTGTGAGGGTAGGTTGGCAAGAGCACTGCTCGGATCCTTCTGCATTGCTCCAAGCCCTGCCAAGAGCTTCTCTCCTTACATTGCCAAATGGCCTAGTGGAAGCAGTTGTCGATGTTTCTTTTGGATTCCAGTGCTTGGCATCGAGCCTAGCAATGACCTGCTGAACTGAATTGAATTGTATGTCTTGAAGCCATGGTCAGAATATATAAACAGTGCTGATGGTTGGGACTACACTCAGAAATTAAGCTCATAAGACAGGATATTTCCTTTGGAGATGATCTAGTTTACTGTGTTCCTATATTTTCCACAGTGACCTAAAAACATATCTAACATTTTTGAGGAATGTGTGGTACAAGCCTGGAACATTCTGGTTAGTATAATGAAAAAGGAGGGAGGAGACAGGCAGTGAGAAATAGGGATAAATTTGTCATCCTGGAAGGGGCTTAGATGATGATTTTTAGCCTTCTCAGTTTCTCTTCGGGTTCCCTCAGGAAACTCTGGACGAGGTTTACAACTGAGGGAAGCAGAATACATGAGGATGCAGGAGGGAGGCTTGCAGGGCACTCAGGTACTAGTTTTATTATAAGAGGAACCAAGGAAGAACATTTGCTTACCAGCACCCTCAAGTTCCCGAACGAAAAAGGCCAGGGAATGCCTAAAACAAATTCACCCTTTTCCTGTCCATAGACTATGCCAGAATTCCTGACTGCCATGTTTCTCTAGTGAATAAATAACATAATCTTCCTTCGCTACCCAAAGCATAGACCTTAAGTGTCCAGTACTACGTAACTCCAGTCTTGCCTTCTCTCCAACATTGAGCGTGCCTCTAATCTTTCCCCCAAGCTGCAAAACACAATTATGCATGACTTAACACTCCACATGCTACTCTAAGAGGGGGAAAAAAAGACATAAGAGGGCTAGCCAAGGAAATCCCCTTTCATGCTTCACGTCCCTATCAAAAGAATCTACCACCAAAGCCTAAAATTCCTAAGGAGAAAGAAGGATATGGTTTCATTCATTCACTCTTTCATCACTAAATAAGTACCAAGTGCTACAATCCATCAGGAACTCCACTAGGCACAGGAATCACAGAGATGAAAGACCAAAAAAGAAGCCTTCAGTATGCTCACATGCTTGTGGAGAGAGAAACTCATGACCAGGTAAGAATTCTATTGTACAGGGTGTTGTGAGTTCAGAGAGAGGCGAGTCCAGTTGGGAGCCCCCAGGGACAGGAGATAAGACATCCTACTTGGACTGGGACATCAAATGAGACTTCTCAGGGAAGTAAGAACCAAGTGAAAATGTGAAGGGCAAGCCCTGGTTGGCTAAAAAGAAATGGGGGAGTGGCTTTCTAGCAGAAAGGAAACATGTTAAAAGGCATGGAAGCCAGAAAGAGTTTGGTGATTTCAAGGCACTACAGTTATGCCTTGAACAAAGAATGTGAGGAAGGGAAGATGAGAGAAGAGGGAGGAAAGGTAAACAGAGGCTGCCATGCGAGGGAGTGTGGAGTTTCCCCACAGACAGCAGAGAGCCATAAAACATTCCAAGCAGAAGAACGATGTGGCCAAATTTATATACTAGAAAGAGCTCTCTGACATCAGTGTAGAACGAATGATCAGCAGGGAAGACCCATTAGGGAGCAGCTGTAGTAAACAGACAATAAATTAAAGAGAGCTTAAAGGAAGGCAGTGAGGGCAGTGAGGAAGGGGCAAATTAGAAAGGCCTTCAGAGTGTAAACCTGATAAGACTCAGATTAATACAGGGCTAAGGAAAGACAAAGATGTCAGGATCATTCACAGCTTAATGGCTTGGGAAGCTGCGTGAAAGATGGGGGTATTCACTGAAACAAGAACTAAAAGAATTCCAATGTTTCAGGGAAGATGATGAGTTTAGTGTTGGACATATTGATGTTATAGGGACTTAAGACCAATTTCCCTATTACTAGGATCTTGGATTCATTTAAATTAAGACAGACACTTTGGTCAGTTTCAGTTGCGTGTGGGGCAGCCATATAGGTGACCAGATATACAGATGTTTCCAAAAGAGATTTAAATCAGAGATACAGATGTAGGAGTCAGACATATATAGATGTTGTCTAATACTGTAAAATGGTTAAAACCACTCAAAGTATGTGCACAGTCAAAACAGGAGTGACAAGGACTTTTTTCAATATTTAAATTCTACATTGGGGAAAAAAGGATTTTATGAAGGAGGCAATAAAATCACAACAGAAGCAGGGACGAGCGCTATCAAAAAACAGCAAATTAAAAAGAACGTCAAGTAAAAAGAACCGGCCAATATTGTCATATGTTGAGGAAAAATCAAGTAAGATGCATACTAATGTATCTATTAGCTTAGCAAATTTTTTTTTTTTCATTTTGATATTTTTTTGGCAACATGTTTTCCCAGGCAGATTTTAAAACTTTACATCGTCAAATGACTTCCAGGTTTTGTTTCATATGAAAGGCTTTTCCCATAAAAATGTGTATCTTTTTAATGTTTTCTTCTAGGACTTTTAATTGATTAGAATTTGACTTTGCTGTAATATATGAGGTACAGACATAATTAATTTTTTGGATGACTCCTCAATTGACATAATAAGTCATCATTTCCCTCTGATTTAAAATGCCACCTTTATCATTTATTCAATTTCCATTGATCTATTTATAGTCTAGTACAACACTATTTTAATTATTATATAATGGTTTACAATATGTTTTAACATTTGGCAGTCAAATTACCCCTTGTTACTCTATTTTTTTCAACGATTTTCACAAGTTAGTTTTGCTTATTATTTAGTTTCTTATTAAAGTATTATTTAATAATTATTAAATAAATTCTTATTTCAAGTCAGTTATTCGAGGTCCAAAAATACTATTGGAATTTTACTGGGTTTATGTTTAGTGTATAGACCACACTATCTCAGGAAGCAATAGTCCTGCTAAAACTGTGGCTTGCCATTTTTCTCCTTCACAAACTGCACTAGGACCCTGGTTGGAGATGCTGAAGTATAAATAAAAGCCTGCTACAAGTAGCTCTCTTTACTGTCTAGATCTCTAGCTCTAAGAAAGATTGCATGAACTATGGCTACATGCCTAGGATTGATGTAAAACTCAGGTGTCAGCGGAGAGGGAAACATACTCTTCCTTTTGCTAAGAAGAAAACAAAATTAAAAAACCCCTCCACCGCTGTTAACTTGTCCAACATCTTAGGTACTAATACACCAAGATAAGTAGGGGCCCAAGAAATTCATAATTAATATTGATGACAGTAAGAGAAGTAGATAAAATCAGTAATCAATTCTTCCATTCATCCAGTGAGTGGCAAAAGCAATAAGTGAGCACAAATTAGAGCAATTCAATGAAGAAACTCTCAGTTTTCTAAGGCCAAAAGTTTTTGATGCTATCATCTATTCTTACAGGGAAATTGTTATCTTCCACATCTCCATTAACAACTGGAATACTTTTGGGGATGAGGTTAAACTTGAAGGCAGCAAGTCCTGAGGGTTTTCTTTTACTAGGAACCAGAAAGTAGATGCAGGCTGTGACTTGGACAAAAACTGCATGAATTGTCTGGTCCCTTAGAAGTTCAGGAATATCGAAACTATGCCTGCTGAGAAAGTTACTTTTGGTCCCAGAGAGAAGGAAGCATACACATATTTATCTGCCTTCCCAAATTTATTAGGGCAAGTCCTACCAGAACCTTGACTCATCTCATCAGTAGATGTACAAAAATATTGGATCACCATCTAACCAAGCTGCTTGCCAAGATTGTTCACACCAATTTGTAAAAAAGCCTGGATGACTCACCCACATATGGCAGACCATGGCCAGTGTGATCTTGGGATAGCACCTGACATCCCATTCTTCTTTCAGAGTCCCTGGATAACCATGTTTGCTGTTTCCCTGATTTCTCAGTTGTACTCATTTAAGAAGTTAAGATCACTACTTACCTTGACTAGTTTAACCTCTAAGCTTGGTTGGCTATAAAAACATCCACCTATAATAATGAATTGTATATCTGCAATGTAGATGCAGTGGTTTGGGGGCAAATTTTCATACTTGGAAGTCAGATATACCTGCATTAGAATTTTATCTCCGTCATTTAATAGTTACAAGACTTTGAACACATTTCTTAACCTTTCAGAGCTTTAATTTTCTTGTCTGCAAAAGAGACATTTATAGTTGCAATCAACAGAGAATGATTCTGCTTAATTTAGGAGGAAAGGAATGCATTGGTAGAATACTAGGTAGTTTATGGAAACCTGGGAAATGCTGGCGATCCAGACAGGAACCAAAGGCAGCCAGGTGGCAAGCACTATGACCAAGATCTCAGCGAAGGAACAGCTTGGTCAGGGTGACACAGCTCTGCTACCGGACACTGGGCATGGCCGCTGGCACTGCCGTCACTGGATACTGGATACTGCTGAGACGCTGCCATAACTACCTAGGCTCTTGGCACCACTGCCCCTGAACATTTGATGCTACTACTACTGGAACAAATCCTCATTATCTCCGTCTTTGTGCCACTTGTTCCAGAGTCAGAGTCCCAGCAAAGGCGTCTGATTGTCTGAGCTTCAATCACTTGTCCACATCCAGCGACCAGTGTCCACAAGAATAAGTATCCCCTTTTCTTGGCTTTTGTAGGGAGACCAGGAATCTGACTCGTACCAAAACTCACACAAATATAGGAAGAGGTTCAAATACTGAGTTTTTGGTTTTTTTTTTTAAAGACCCAAAAGCTTCACTATAAAGGATAAGGCCTTCCTTCCTTACAAAGACGCTTTTATAATTAGTATTTATTTGGTCATAAAAATGACAACTGTAGTTGTCAGAATTTTAAAGTACAGAGGGTGCCAAACAATGGATACACATTTTAAGAAAGGAAAAAACTGTATTAAAATTGTAATACTCAATATCTACTGATAACAAAAGATGAATACAAGTCATGTGTATACATTTTTGGGGCACCCCTGGTATATACATAAAAATGTTTAATCAAAACATAAATTGAAGAACATCATTGTATTTGACTTTTTACACAAATTTTTTAAGACTTTTTTTAGAGTAGTTTTAAGTTTACTATTTACAAGGGGGTACAGAGATTTCTCATATACCCCCTCTCCTCACACATACATACTGTCCCCATTATCAACATCACCCACCAGAACGGTGCTTTTTTTTTTTTTAAGCAGAGATGAACCTATATTGACACATCATAATCACCCACAGTTCATAGTTTACCTTACGGTTCATTCTTGGTGTTGTACATTCTGTTGGGTTTGGACAAATGTATAATGATACACATCCATCATTACTATGCCTTACAGAGTATTTGCAATGCCCTGAAAATCCTCTTTGCTCTGCCTAGGTATTCATATCTTATCCTCACTACCCCAGCCTCTGGCAAACACTGATCTTTTTATTGTCTCCATAGTTGTTTTCCTTTTCCTGAATGTCATATAATTGGAATTGTACTGTGAGTCGTAGTAGCCTTTTTGGATTGGCTTCTTTTTCTTAGTAACATGCATTTAAGTTTCCTCGGTGTCTTTTCATGGCTTGATAGCTCATTTCTTTTTAGCACTGAATAATGTTCCATTGTATGGATGTACCACAGTTTATCCATTCACCTGCTGAAGAATAGTTTAGTTGCTTCCAAGTTTTGGCAATTATGAATAAAGCTGCTATAAATATCTGTGTGCAGGCTTTTCTATACATAAGTTTTCAACTCCTTTGTGTAACTACCCAGGAGTATGATTGCTGGATCCATATGGTAAAAGTATGTTAAGTTTTGTAAGAAACCATAAACTGTTTTCCAAAGTGGCTGTGCCATTGTGCATTCCCACCAGCAATGTGTGAGAGTTCCTGTTGCTCTATCCTCCTCACCAGCATTTGATGTTCCAGATTTTGGCCATTCTAATGGATGTGTAGTGGATAATTTTAAAAATTACTTGAAAATCCTTCTGGTAGCACTCAGGGTATGAACAACCTATGGCAGCAGATCGAGGCAAGGTAGATGAAACCTGCAAGAATAACAACCATTCCATAGCTTTCTCTAGCAGGTGGTGATGAAATTGGCACCCCCAGTAGGCAATGTGGAGGGCTTCTTCCCTCAGTACTATTTAAGCCAGATGTAAGAACTTCAGTCTTTGAACTGTAGCCATATTAGAATTTTCCATAGGGTTTTCCAACTAGTTTTGTTCCATGGTCTGGAAAAACCAAAGTAGTAAACCGATATTCTGGAAAAATCCCGGTACCACATTGGAGTATTGAAGAAGTATTTCAAAGAGTCAAGTGCTGATATGATGAAGAAACAGCATAGTCATCTTTTGAAATAAGCAGAGGTGGATGAAAGTGTGACATGCTGATTAGATGATTCAAACAGGAATAGTGGCAATAAATGGGAGTATTGGCATGTCTCTCTTATCTGGTGTCTCATTTTTGCTCTGGGAAAAGCCAGAACTCCTTAAAGAAGCCAGCAGGAGTGTCCTTCCATTTGTCCTTTAGATTTACTTCTCTGCTCCATGAATTCCATCAATGGGCATTCTTGCTCTCTACTTTCCTGTTGGGTTTGGCCAATGATGAGAATCTGCCAGAAATCAAAGGCATCCTCAGGAGCTGGCCAAGTCCCTCACCCAAAGGTCTATGCTCCTATTAGGGGTCACTCTCAAATCAGTCATCTCTGACTCTAGGGTCCAGTAACTGTTTTTCTGCCCCGTCAGCCCTCAGGCCTAGAGATAGCAAAGAGTGACTGTTCTGTTCATGGTTCAGTTTCTGCACTAATTGTTGTGGTTTTCAGACACCTTACACCTTTGTGTATCTCCCTTTATTCTATTTGAGTGGGCCATCTATTTCATTCTGGGACCCAGGCAACAGCTCAAGACATAAAGGACATACATGGACCAGCTCAGTAGACTACTTTTCCTTCTGGAAGTTCTTGCTAGCATATAATTAAATACTCCACTTTCTACATTCATTCAGTTTTTCTTTCCCCCCACTACATTTCATTCTCTTTTCTGGAATGCTGCTTCCTTGAACTAATATATTACTAACAAATACCTTTTCCTCCTTCAACTGCCCAAATAAGCCTAACCATTCAACCTCTTTCATGTGGGAGGCTGAGAAGTGCTAGAGAAAAAAGAAAATCACACCAGGGAGTATAGGTATTAGTATAACTTTATGGTGAGCAACTTCAACTCTGTGCTGTCTTATTCTCCAGGATAACTTTTAAATCTCTTTCAACCTTACCTTCTACTTTATAGAGACAATAGAAGTCATAGATGAGGGCTCTGTAAACTCTTTGCCATTCCACCTACAAATTTCTGTACTCATCCCTTCCTCATCATTTTCTATTACAGGATCCTATGGTCAGGACCCCCACCCACCTTCCTTGAGACCTTGAACTATCTCTTCTCTTTTTTGTGTCTTTAACCTCTTTCTCTCTACAGGATTCTTCACAACACACCTTCAAAATAAATGAGAAATGAATACATTCTGTCTCCATCCAACCTCTCCCTTCAGTTGCTGCTTCACTTTCTCCTCCCCTATAATCACTCTTCTTGAGAGAATCATATTTATGTACTGTCTCCATTTTCTTACTTCCTGTTCCCTCTTCAATCTATGTATACCACTCTGTTTTCTCATCTCATTCCTTGCTGTTCCCTGAGACAGCCCTTTCACAGGTCATACGTCACATCTAAGGGGCTAAATTCAAGGGAAATCTTTCAGTTCTTTCTTACTTGATCTCTCAGTAGCATTCTTACCCAATCTTATGAGATTGAGGGAAGACTTACCCTCAATCTCATATATTCTCCACAGGTCCAGAAAGAAGCCAAATCACTGGCTGGCACCCAGTCTCCATTCCCTGTGGCTGAATAAGTCTGCTATTGTAAGGAATAGATTTACTGATATTGTAGGCCAGAAGGCCATTTTGTAGCCAACTTCTAAGAAACTGCAGCAAGAAGAATAATTGGCTGACAGCCTCCAGCTGCCACACTTTGGGATCATGCCTAAGCCACACTCTCCATGGGTTTCTCTTAACCAATGATTGATTCATTTTGAACCAGCCCTCGCTCTCAAATTCTGGCTTTATTTTTCCCTCGACAGAGTTTTGTCTCCCCTTAGTTTTGCACGGTACTATTGTCCACTTCAGACCCAGGTCGTGGCGGAATTTGAAGGGGATAATTTCCTAGGGTCACTGGGTCTTTAGGGTACAGTTCCCATTGGATTCAAAATGGGCACCATCCACGCTTGTTTGAGGTTTTAGGTACAAGGGGAAAGAGGAGCAAGGCTGCTCACTCACAAATCACCTCCCGGACATTTGAATGAGGAGGATCCTTAAACGGCTCATCTTGTACTTCCCTGTATTGATGGTTGGTCCTGATCCTGAGCTGAACTTTAGCTCACACATGTATAGTCACCCAACTTTCCAGAACCCTGTGCTTCACCTACTGCTACTTATGGGAATGACAGGTAGCCACACTGTTCATCCTGCTGATTCCTGAATTTCACATGAAAAAATATGCTCGTCCTGTTAATCTCTAAATCTCCCGTGAAATATGTGGCACTTGCAGGATATTCTCAGAGCAGAAAACTGATCGTATCTATGTCTCTTCTATTAAAATTACATTGGGATTATTTTAATTGCAATTTAAGAAATCAAACTCATATTAGCCAAGCCAAAAGCTGGCGGGGGGAGAAGAGGAGGTATTACTTTAAATAATAAGGAAGTCCAACGGATAGATCTGACTTTGCACATGGTTTCCTGTTAATGGAGCATGAAAGTCTTCAACAGCTCCAGAGTACCTGGTCCTGATAGGTGGTGATCTAAGAGCTTATTTTGTATTAGTTCTAGAAAAATGCTAGGGAGACCATAGACTGACCAGCTTAAACCATAAGCCCACTTCTGAACTATGGCTAAGTAGTAAAAGTGTTCTACATACAAAATATTTGCAAAGTATATATCAAATAATATAAATTATTTACATCCAGAGTACTTAAAAACTCCTATCAATTAATAATAATTAAAAAATGACCTATGAGGAAAATGGACAAAAGCCACAGAATAGGAAAATGAATAACAACAAATATATAAAATATTCTCATTACCAGTAGTAGCTGGTGAAATAAATGTAAATTAAAACAATGAAATACCAATTTTATTCTATTTAAAGTAAAAATTCAAATGTAAGTGTTGATGAGAGTGTGGGAAAATGGGTTCCCTCATAAGTTGCTGGGGATTAGTTAAATGTACCATATTACATCCATGATTTAGAAGACTATGCAGCCAATAGAAATAATGAGGTAGTGCCACATATATTAACATAGAAAAGTCTTGGAGACTTTCTATGTTTTGGAAGCCACACTTTTGTGCCTTCAGGAGACTCTACTGCAAAGAGTGTAATTGGCTGACAGCACACAGCTGCTGACTCAGTGGACTCATGAGGCCAAAGAATGAGGGTGCTACCAACGCAAGGGGAAAAAAATCTGAAAACAATGCAGTAAGTGCAACGATAGAAACGTGCACAAAAATGTTATGGAAGCCAGAGGAGGCAAACCTAATACAACTTTGAGAAGACACGGAATTTTGGTTCTGGTGCATCTGCCAGGAGGAGATGATGACCAAATTGAGATAGGTGTTAGCTGGGTGGAGAGGAGGGGGAAAGCATTCCAAGAGGCTGGAACAATATGAGCAATTCATGGAGGTAAGGAAGCTGTATATACAGGAAGGCATCAGCTTGTTGCTAAATATTAAAATAAGAGGTACAGATGGATTATAAAACACGAGGCTAACGAGGTAGACAGAGTCTGACAAGGCCTCCTATATATTAGGGAGGTTTGAATATGTTTTCGTGTAATGAGGAGGTTACATGAACAGAAGTTAGAGGCTGGTAAGACAGACACAAGGCAGAGAGAACAGACAGGAGTCTGTCACTGTCGTTCAGAGAAGATGAATGCCTAAAAAGGAAGTTGGGATAGCGTGATACTAGTTGGAATCAAAGGAGGGGAGAAAATCAAGGAATATTGAGTTGGTACCATCTGTAGGTATTGGTAACGGGTTGGATGTAAGAGGTGGAGTAAAGGAGGGGGAGGAGTCACACTTAGATACACCCCGGGCTCTGGTGTGAGCGGAGAGGTGGTGAGCTGAATCAGAAGATGAGCAAACCTATACCTCAGGGAACACAGTGGTAGTTGCAAAAGGCATCTGGTATTGTCCTTCTGCCACTGTCTTAAAAGGGATTCTAAAGGGATTTTCTTTCCCTTGTTCCTCCAGCCGTACACTTGCATTACTGGCCTAAGTGGATACTCACCAGCTGGCCGTGTCCATCATTACAGCCAAGTCTGAGAATTCCTGATTATACTTAGAGCCTGTGGAGCTGCTGACACAAACAGTCATTAGCAGACGACACTTTTGTAACAAACTATGCTTTAAAATGTAAACGGTTGGGGGCATTTTCCTAGAGTTGTCCAGAAGGAACTTTCTCCTGCCTGAGCCTGGATTAATCATGAGAGAGCTCGTCAACATTCCACTGGTACACATTCTTACCTTGGTTGCCTTCAGCGGGACTGAGACACTTCCAAAAGGTTGGTTTGAGCAGTTTTATCTTGTTGTTGCCTTGTTACTGTTCTAAAGCATGTGTGTGTGCTCTGATCATGGCCGATTCATATTACGGCAGGCGTGGGTTTCACTTGGTGAAGTAGGGACGCAATGTAGGGAGAGGGAGAAAACTATATAAATAAGTGATTGATTGATGTTCGCCTTACTACCGGTATCCCTCCCCGCCTTAAGCTGTACAATAAAAAGTTCGGCCATACACTTCATGCACAGCCCTCACTTGTACAGGAAACATTAGCAGGTAGAAACGTTAGACTGCAAGTTATCAAGGTCTGTTTTGTTTATGTGTATGTCAAACTTCAGGGTGATCTAAAGGGGTGATGAAAACCTTTTTGCTCAGTTTGCCAGGAATATAATCAACCCTACTCCCAGACATCCACAGTGTTTGCTTCTGAACAAGAGTTATTTCTATTTTCAGTTTGATTTTTTACAAAACTCTTCATAAAGATTTTAGCTCCTAAAAAATCAGAATTAGAGAAAGATGCACACAATTTGCCTGTTTATAAAAAATGCCTGAAGACAATGGGTTCTCAGTAACTTTGAGGCCGAGTCATGATTTGGCTTGGCAAGAGACTATGAAGTTTTTTTCAGAGCCTCTGGAATGTACCGGAAATAACACCACCTCAGGGGAAAGGAAAGCAACTTAAGAAACTGACAAACACCTGTTTCAGTAGCAAGAATGTCCGTAGTGATATGGTTACTGGCCAGTGTATTATGAAACTGAGACGAGTGTATTTCAAACCAGGAAGAAAGACTGGAAAATATGTGATTTGTAAAGTGACTGAGGGCTTTGTTGAAATTGGAAAAAAAAAAAAAAAATGAGAAAGTAGATTGAATGGTACCAATTAAAGAGTTTTCAAATTAAATGTATTATAGCAGAATAAAGAGTTCTGTGTCTTATGACATACTCAAATTAATTATTTTCATTTAGATTACTTTATCAAAGAACTGAACATGCTTGCATTGTATATCTAAGTGACAGTAGAATCTGTATGTAGGTAGGAAACATAGCTTTAGATTTTGTGGTTCACTGAAATTTCTGGAGCCACAAGGTCAAGATTCAAATGCAGCTTTTCTCACAGTCTGATTTCATAGACATGTTGTTTTGTTGCTGCCTTTTTCCATTTGATATGAGCAGAATGGTATCTTCAAATGGATTTAAACATTTAATTGCCAACCAATACTTTAAGGTAAAAGAGAATTGAGATCTTTTCAAATAGCTAATAATAGCCAGAAAGACTTAACATTGGCTTCAGATTATTTTCATTCTTTCTAATCATACAACGGATGTCCGGTAAGACAGCACCTGGACGTTTGGACTTAGGGAATGGTAGAAATCTTATTTGTGCTATTGTAAACCACAACATCACATAAAAATGACATGGTTAAATGCTAAAATTTACTAAAATTTAGTCTCCTAAGGAGGAGGACAATTGATTTTGATGGCTTAAACTAGAATTTGGTGCATGAAAAAACAACAACAAAAAAAACCCCCTCTCTATATGAGCAACTCCTAATTTATATTCTAGAAAGAATTGATCTTCATTTTTCAAACTTTAGAGGTAAAGCCCTTAATTCAAATGCACACTATCCCTATTTTGAAAACTTCAAAACATGGTGGCAGAAAAGTAACAAAGTCAAACATCCTGGTTTTTAAATAAAATAATCATATTGTTTCTCCAACTTTGTTTATAATGTATTTACTACTATAGCTAGATTGTAAAATCAAAAAAATTAAAACAATATTTTGCCTGAAACTAATAACAAAAAAATAAATAAAAAGTTTATATAAAGAATGGAAAAAAAAAACAATATTTTGTCTAGTCTATTGTATTTATTGTAAAATCTAAATTAGTATGCATTTAACATCAACCTTAGCCCAAAACATCAGGCCTAGCAGAGCAAACATCGATTAACTACATGCCCAGTACTGAGAATAAATATTATCATGAAAACACAGTCATTAAAATTTTAAATGTCAAAGTTCATAGAATATATTGGTACAAAAAAACACAATAATATGCTATGATCTTAATATTTTTTAAAGTAATAAAAATGTTCCACACAGACTGTCTCATAGTTGTTTTCTCTATTCTTGGCAGAAGGCAATTTTTAAAAGAGTTTTTTACATGGTATACATTTTTCCTGAGTTCTTTGTCATGAATGAATCAGGGAATCTGCACGATAATATATATTACAAAATAGACTGACAGATTTAAAATAGTGTAAGGGGTATTGAGTGGATTGTTTTCTGTCGGCATGCTATTTTCTCCATATAACTAATAACTGACTTTGTAGAATTAATAGTTTATTGTTTTAGTTTAATTGAAATTCCTAATGTTCAAAGACAGGAGGGAGAGTCGCTATCTTTCTGGATCATTTTGACTAGTGATACTTCCAACGACGAGTTCAATATTATAACACACAAGTAGGAGAATTTTACAAACCAAACATACTTCAATAATATTTCATTGCTTTATCGGTAAGTGTAAGTGTACGGTGGAATTTAAATTCTGTGGGAGTATAGGAGTTCATGTAAGCAGCACTGAATTTTTAAAATATGCACAAAGAACTCCTGTCCAAACTCTACTTTTAAAATTGCCCCATTTACTACCATACCTACCGTGTGCCCCTGAAAATAAGAACTAGCTGGACAATCAGCTCTGATGTGTCTTTTGGAGCAAAAATTAATATAAGACCAGGTATTATATTATATTATATTATATTATATTATATTATATTATATTATATTATATTATATTATATTATATTATATTATATTATATTATATTATATGACCCAGTCTTATAGTAAAATAAGACTGCGTTCTCTGGTCCACTGCTTTATAGTAAAATAAGACCGGGTCTTATATTAATTTTTGCTCCAAAAGACGCATTAGAGCTGATGGTCCGGCTAGGTCTTATTTTCAAGGAAACACGGTAGAAGTTTTTGAGTTGAGTGATTTATCTTTAGATATATTTGAGTAACCTTCTCTTCTAAATCATACATATACAGGGATAGGATTCACAGACCTGACATATGACTAATTCAGAGCAGGCACAGCTGTCATTGAAATCCAGGACACCAAGTCCTGGATGAATGTTTTATATTGATGTGCATTGAAAGAGTAACTCATTACATGTTTGGGGAAACACAGTTGCTTTAAATACTATTGACCTCAAAGAACAGAAAGAAAGAGCAGAAATGGCAAGATTTCTGCATGTTCCCAAAGGGGAAGTAGCCAGCTTTGCAGTAAAATAGGACTTGCAGTCACTGGGGGAAAGTGACAAGTGAGGAGTGAGTAGAGAACCTGAAGGAAGTGGTCCTGTTCAGGAAGATGAAAGCAGTGGACCAGAGAACGCAGAAGGATTGCCTGGGCCATGCTGGAGACTACACCTTCCCAGTGGCCCTGATCTGCACTGTTGTTTCACTTTGTCCAACAAAACTGTAAGAGCAGCGAGGACAGCCAGTTGGATTAGTTCAAGACTAGTGATTTTCCAGGGTCAGTGCAGTGAAAGGACTAGAGAGTAAGAGAGTTGAGAGTCTATGGCAACATACCATGTGGTATAAGATGAATAATGAAGAAAGTGAAATGAGGACATTTAAGGACGGGAAGAGAATGTTAAGATCAAGTTTATTTTCCTAGTCTCCACTGTCTGTGTCGTCAGAGAAAGCATGTCACCTCTGTGAGCCTCAGCTTCCTCATAAAATGGAGAAGTGCTTACCGGTGCTCAATACATAACGTTATGTACTATGCTAAGGATTGTCAATAATCGGTGAAATCATCACTCCTAGGTATATGCACATTTTAGATGAATCCCTATGAGATCATGTCTTAACCCAAAGAAATGTCCTCAAGAGAGGCTGTTTCAGAAATTCAAACAGGCTGAGCCAAAACTCTTACCTGTCTGTGCCCAAGGTCATTCCTGAAGTTTAGGACCAAGAGTGTGTTCTGTAACAAAGAATCGATGATACAGCACTAATAAGTGATTATTGAGATTATTAATGAACCTTACAAGTTTCAAAGATAGCATAATAAAAAATAACATGTGTTATTACATCACCCGTAGAATACATGTGTCAGTTTCTAAGATAGGCCAAACGATGAGCAATACTGAATATCCTCTTTCTTTGGGGGCTTTGGGAAATTTCCAGTACCAAAGTGTTGTCTCATACTGAAAAAACAATACTGTATTCATGATGTTAGAAAAACATGAATATGATCCAAGTCTGAGCCCTAATTTTACCAAAACAGAAAGGATCAAATACACCTGACTTCTTTGTTTACTCAATCATTTGGTCACGCTAATCAGCAGCTTCAATCAGAAGTTGGTGTGTCAATGACCATGTGCAAGAGACCATCAAAGGGTAATACCATGTCCTTCTCATTGAATACCTAGTGTTCAAGTTAAGTTACTCTTTGGGTCCAGAAGAGTAGAGTGTTCATTTTCATGTATTTGTTATTCATGTGGTCCTTGGATTGAGGGAAGAAATAGTGCCCTAGCTTAAACAGGCTCTGGCTGAGATGAAAGCTGGATAGCAGTATGAAAGTAAATAAGAGACGTCTGCTGAGTCAATAAGTATCATTAACTACAACTATGTGATTGTGTCAGTAAAAATTTGAAAGCAGATTTGTTTGGATAATTTTGGATTATGGGCAAAATGGACTTAACCAACTATATTCTGCCTATAGAAATTGATATTGATGTAAACCTTATTTTCCCCTGTCTGTAACTACCATGTTTCCCCCAAAATAAGACCTAGCCAGACCATCAGCTTTAATGCGTGTTTTGGAGCAAAAATTAATATAAGACCTGGTATTATATTGTATTATATTATATTATATTATATTATATTATATTATATTATATTATATTATATACCGGGTCTTATAGTAAAATAAGACGAGGTCTTATATTAATTTTTGCTCCAAAAGACACATTAGAGCTGATGGTCTGGCTAGGTCTTATTTTCAGGGAAACACAGTAGTACTATGCTGAACACATGGTATTAAAAGATAGGAACTTTAAATCAATTTTAACCTTGAAGTTCAGCTCTATCACTTTGTACTTTTGTTATGTTTAGACAAGTTATTTAACCATTCTTGGCCTCCATTCCTCATCAGCAAATGTAAATAATAATAGTATCAGCCTTTATGTGTGTTGTGATAAATAAATGAGATAAAGGATGAAAAATATAATGCGTATCCTATAGCAGGCTCTTAATTTTAGATTCAAAAATTGTTAAAAAAAACACACAGAGTCAAATCACATAAGACTGTCATGCCACCGAATGTTATGGGAAGGTGTTCCTTAGTAACACCTCACATATTTCTCCATGTCTAAGTCTGTCAAGACTTTCTAACATTTACTTGTGTGGTCTTAACTGATCTCAACAACATTTGTGTCACCTCATTGGAAAAACAATATTAATAGTATGTCTATTATCTCTGTCACTTCTGCATCTGTGTCTATTTGAGAAGAAACTAATGAATAAAGTTTATTTTTTTATAAAAATAATACATGCTCATTAAGCATGATTTTGAAAACACAAAATATACAAAAGTGGAAAGGAGAAAAAGTCACCTATACTTATAAGACTGTTAACATATTCTTCCAAAAATGTTCTTCCATTTTTTTTCTACATGTCCTAAAAAAAGTATGATTATAAAATTGTTTATATAATTCTACTGCCTGTCATTTTTACTTACCACTAAAACATGAGCATCTTCTGTATTATTAGTACTCTTCAAAATACTATTTGCAATGCCTGCGTAAATAATATCCTGGTTAGATAAGAGTTGCTGGTATATGTTTAATACCGGCTTCTCTAAGGAAAAGAAGGCCCTGGTTTGTTGGTTTCTCTAGTGTAAATACTCCAACCACAGCCAGTTTTAGGTAACAACAGTGAAATGGGAAGAGATGTGCAATAGCATGTCTTTATATGGTATTTCTATCATACAGATACATTAACTGGAAATAACCTCAAGAACATAGATAATAGTAAAATGTAGTAAAATAATTGGGAAGTGGTCAATTTTGAGTATTATGACTTTGTTTTTAACATAATTCGATATAAGTTTATATAACTCAGCTTTTAATAATGGCTATATTTAACAATTGTCTCACAAAATTCCTGAAAAATTAACATTTGGCTCTTGCAAGGTAGTATGAGCCAGCCCCGGCAGTTTTGTTAGGAGACACAACTGTGTACCTAACTCTTCTCCCACTTTTGTACAGTAAATACAACTTAGTACAATCAATCTGTTTTATGCTGTAAACGTCATCTAGAGGCCTTTCCATTTCAAGACTATTTCCTTGGGATAGATTCCCAGAAGTAAATACGAATGTACATTTACGTGCAATCCATGACCAGAACAATTGAACCGTTCAGGTTTCTGTTTCTAAATCACAGAATCAAGTAACACATAGGGGTCGATAACACCGAGGGCCAAAGACAATTTGAAGAGCTTTATGTATGTCCATTGATTTCATCTTCATGACAAGCCCTTATGGTTGTTTACTTATCATCTCCAGTGGAGCAGGGAAGGGATGGAGCAGAGATATGAAGTCAAGCCCTGTGGGAGAGTGCCTCTCAATGCCTATTTGCTCCAGAGTCTGTCTTTCTAAATGATGAAATCATTCAATGTTATCAATTAACCTTTGGGCCCATCACTACCTGCATCCCACAAACTTAATCTTTTTTGCTTTTATCTCTTAATATCTATGTGATTAGACAATAAATCGCTTATTTCATTCATTAGTTGTTTAGAAAATATATACTTTTTTCTTAAGAGATTGACTTTCTCAAACTTTATCATCTAAAGTTTCCTTCCATTGCCTTGAAAAAGGAACATTTCTGCGGCATTCTGATTTATTTAATTTTTTATTACAAAGATAATATGTGTTCATTTTTTTAACACTGTAAGATACAGCAAAACAAAAATATAAAATTATACATAATGCTCACACCTAGGGGAAAATGCCTTTTGGTAATGATTCATTCTTCCGTTCCCTTGTTCATATATATATTGTGTGTGTGGGTGGGTGTGTAATTTTCTTTAAAAACTTACAAGCCTGTGACTTCCTTGTAATGTTTGGCTTTGGCTTTATTTAAGGCTATATTTTTACACAACTATGTTTTATGATTGTTGTATCTTCCCTATTGTTCATTTTACCATTAAATAGCATTTCTCTTCTTTTGATAAATGCTTGTCACCTTGTATTTTATTTTTTTATATTAGCACTGCTTTATTGCTTTATCACTTTCGTATTTATTTTGCATATATTTTCCCTTCTGTTTGTTTCCAATATTTCTGTTTTATTTAGATGTATCTTTTATGTTTTTTAATCCTGTATGATAGTGTCTACCTTTTCATAGGTCAGTTTATAAAACCGGCATTTACCATGATTTCTGATATATTTGGGCATCTTTCTTCCACATTATTTTGTGTCTCCCATTAACCACACCACTTCTTGGCTTACTTATCATCCTTTTCTTCTTCTCCTTCTCTTCTTTTTCTTCTTTCTCTTCCTCCTTCTTTTGATTGATAAGTTCTAGTCCCTCTTTTTTTCCTGCTGCTTTGAAAGTTTTGTTTCTTAATCTATTCTTTTAGTGATAACCATTAGTAATTTTTTTCTTTTGTACTATAGTCCCTGTACTTTACAACCCTGTGACTATTTTTATACCCGGCAATCTCTACTTCATCCCTTTCACCTTTTCGTCCATCCTCCCAACCCTCTCCCATGTGGCTTCCATCAGTTTCTCTGTATCTATCAGTTTGTTCCTGTTTTGTTTGTTCATTTATTTTATTTTTTTAGATTTCACATATAAGTGAAATCATATGGTATAGATCATTTAGATATGGATATCATATGATTTCACTTATACGTGAAATCTAAAAAACAAAATAAACAAAACATTAATAAAATTTTAGCGTGCATTTAACATGCATGGTTAAATACATTTTTCTCCCATGTTTGTTGTTATTTAGTACTTCTGTCATCTTCCTGTTTATGGTAAAGAGCTTAGCATGTTTTAAATACCCATGGAACTTTTTCTCTGAACTTTCATCTTATAATTGTTTACCTAGAATCTTAGCTTCATTGTTTTTTAAACACAAAAATTAGTGGTTTGTTTTTTTAACATTCCACAGTGTGTTAAAATTGCAAATTCATATTTTACCACCATCTATGCTTACTATTGTTTCTTATATCTCACCCCCTTTTTGGGTACAAGTTATTTTTTACTGAGTTTATATGCTTCAGTAACTGTTTCAGAGAAGGTCTATGAGTGTATTTTCAGTATTTGTGTCTTTATCATCTTCATTTTAAAATTATTATCAAACTGGCTTTAGAATTTCAGGCTAACAGTTATTTTATCTCAGCCCTTTAAAAGGTATTAGTTCATTGCCTTTTGGTATCAATCAATGATGAATAATCTGAATAATTTCATGTCAGCTTAATTAGCATTCCTATTAAGGTAACTAAACTTTTCTTTGTAGTAGGGTTTAAGATTTTCTATCTTTAATTTTCTGTAGTTTTAATCCAAAATATCTAGGGATGAATTTATTTTTCTTTATCTGGCTTGGCACTTGCTGGGAACTTTCAGTCTGAATATTCATGCTTTTTTTTTTTTCAATTTTGAAAAATGAGCAGCTATATATCACTTTACATATTGCTTCTAGGCCATTCTCTCTGTTTTATTTTTCTGGAACTTCTATTAGAAGTACCTGTCAATCTATATTTATGTCTTTTAACTATTCTTTAATACCTTTCCTTTCTTTATTTCTCTGTACTGAATTCTGTATGTTTTAACAGTTATTGCTTGGAAGTTGGAAAATGGTAGCCTTGATACCTATACATGTTATTTTACCTAAAATTTCTGCTCTCTTATTTCAACTACTTTCTTTCAACCTTTAAAAAAACTTATACCTTTTATAAAGGCCTCAGAATATAGTCTGGTTCATTTAAGCAATACATCAGTCAGTTTGTTAACCCTGGGGATAGAAAGAGGTCTAAAACATGGTCCCTGACCTAAAGCTCAAGCATTTTATAATTGAGTGCGGGACAAAGATATCAACAGATCACTTTAATAGTGTCTGTGTGGCAAGTGCTATAAGAGTGACATATACAGGACAAACTACGGTTAAGGAAAGGGGCATTTCGCTCTATCTTCCAAGTCAGGGAAACTGGAAGGAGATGATGCTTAAACTGGATTTTAAGAAAATAATAACACTAACAAGGGAAATATGGGCTAAGTGAAACACTCCCAACCACCACTTTCCCTCACTCCCAGCCAATGAGTGTGCCTTTAAATTCACTGAAAAAATAAGATTTGTTAGATAATGGATGCATCTTTTATGGCCAGTTTGTACTAGGTGGTTCATGAGGCTGTCACTGCCTACCCCACATCTAATATATTGTTCACACGGCTTACTTGGCTTTCATATGCACCTTTCATATGAAATGACCATATCATTTATTGTCCAAACCCAGGCATTTTTGGAGCAAAAGCAGCACGATTAATAATTATACTGGGATAGCAGGCATAACTGATTATCACTCCACGCATCTATACCACCTTGTCATCTAGACTGTGGGCTCTCACAAGGCACCGGTATGGTTTACACATCTTTTTGCTTCTAGTCATTACCCCCTAATCCTTCTATCCTCTGCCCCAGTCCTAGGTGATCACTAATATATTTCCCGTCTCTATAGATTTGCCTGTTCTGGACATTTCATAACAAAGGAATTGTACAATATGTTGTCTTGTGACTGGCTTCTTTCACTTAGCTTGTTTCCAATCATCCATGTTGTAGCATGGATCGGTACCTCATTTCTTTTTATTGTCAGGTAATATTCCACTGCATGGATAAACTACATTTTGTTTCTCCATTAATTTGTTGGCAGACACTTGAGTTGTTTCCAGTTTTTGGTTATTGTGCATAACACTGCTATTAAAATGGTGTACAAATATCTATTTGAGTCCCTGCTGTCAACTCTTTTAGGTATATACCCAGAAGTGGAATTACTGGATCATATGGTAATTTTATGTTAAAGGTTTTGAAGATCCATTGTACTGTTTTCAGTGGCTGCACTGTTTTACATATCCACCAGCAATGCACCAAGATTCTAATTTCTCCACATCCTCACCATTTGTTGTTATCTTTCTTTTTGATTATAGTCATTCTCGTGGGTGTGAAGTGGTATCTTATTGTGGTTTTGATATGCATTTCCTTAGTGGCTAACGATGTTGAGCATAGTTTCTTGTTCTTGTTGACCTTCATGTTCTTGTTATACCTTCTTTGGAAAAATATCTATTTGGATCTTTTGCTCATTTTTTTATTTGGGTTATTTGCCTTTTTATTATGGAGTCTTTTTCTAATCTGCTCATATGCAGATGTGAATTCTCTGTAAGTCTGATGAAACTTAAATTTCAAAGTATCTTATTTGCAGGAGCCCCTTATAAGACTCTCAGTGGACTCTAGCAATGTGTTCATTTGAGCATATATCTTATAGAATATGGAGGAAATTATTTTAAAGCAATTATTAAGATTGTTGTCTCTTTCCATTCTGACTTCCCTTCGGTCATAGTACTTCCCTTCAAGTTGATTGGGATTGGGGTGGCCACAGATATTTTGCATTCATAATTTTATATATTTTTCCTTAAAGAGGGCACCCAAGTTATATAACTTTTGCTTTCACAAAGCCTGAATCTGCCCCTACTCATCTATAATAAATTCTAAGTCCTACTCTGCTGAGAGCCCTCTTGTTTGGATTCTCAAATGCCTAGTTTAGGAGCAGAAACAAAATTCTCTCTACAAACTGTTCCTTCCTTTTGGTAACTTTCTGCGATGGGGAAATATAATTCTCACCCAGGTATGTGGTGGTCTCTGACTTCTTACACAGGGTTAGTAAACAGCATCCTAGAATGCTCTCATTTTATTCCTCCTCTCCTGTTAGCTCCTGTCATCACCACTCCTCTTGAAACGGTGGATGCCTTAGTTGAAGAAGTGGCTACTTTCATGTGTGCAGTGGAATCCTATCCCCAGCCTGAAATTTCCTGGACTAGAAATAAAATTCTCATTAAGTAAGTATTCTGCCTTTCTCTGGTAAGAATACCCACTGCCTTGAGATTTAGCTTTGACATAAATGCAACCACATCTCTTGGTAGTACTAAAGTTTACCTTCTAGAACATATAAAATGCAGAATTCCACATTTTACAAAGGTAAGATCTGACTTTCAGTGACGTTAAGAGACTTGCCCAAAGCAAAACAGTAATTTAAATGACATGGGGAAGTCAGGACTATTTGCATTCTATGTATTCCAGAGAACTAGAACTGGGCCTGGCACGTTTTAGGCTTTTAAAAAATATTTGTTTAGTGAATGAAAAAAATACTCAGTTAATAGTTAGTTACATTGATAAATATTTAACTCTTTCTGCTAGTCACATTTCTGTATGTGCATGTTCATTATCTAGCTGTTATTTCCCAGTAATTATGGGGAGTGGACTCATGTATCTTGCTAACAATGCACTTTCCTGAATAAAGTAAACTTTACATTTGTTCTTATCAGTAGGCATCACCTTTGGAAAGCATTTTTGAAGGATTCAATGGTGCTTTGATTATTGGAACCTAGCAAAGTTTAGAATATAATGTTAGCTTTTTATTATTAAATAAGGTTACTCCATTAATCAGAATTCAGTCAAGTTTCCTTTTACCGTTAATCTACTTCCTCCCACTGACATCCGTTCAATCAGTTAATCATAGCCAAAAGTTTGCAGATGAGGCCCTAACCTGCCATTTCCTCTGTGACCTGCAGGCTCTTTGATACCCGGTACAGCATTCGGGAGAACGGGCAGCTCCTCACCATCCTGAGTGTGGAAGACAGTGATGATGGCATTTACTGTTGCATAGCCAACAACGGAGTAGGAGGAGCAGCGGAGAGTTGTGGCGCCCTGCAAGTGAAGATGAGTGAGTGAGAAAGAGAGTCCCGTATTGATTTTAAAGTTGGCTTGCTATACTTTGAAGTAGGCAGTAAATAGAGCCTCGTACATATATGGAGATTCAGCAGCTAGACAAGTTCAAGTTCAAAACACAACCCCTAGGCCGTTAATGTTACACTTTGTATTTCTGCCATCAATCACCATCCTCAAGGCAAGTCTTTGAGTTCTCTAGCCTCTCCATTTTCTTGCCTTTACACAGCTCTGTTTGTTCCACTCTGGCTACTTTCCCTGAGGAACCTCCCTCTTAAATTTTTACTGCATGCCTTTAGAACAGCTTCATTACAATCATACACACCACCACCACTTTTTTTTTAAATCTCTAACCTCTTAACAAACATTTCTCCTATTCTTTTGCCTTATTTCAAGCCTGATTTTCTATTTTCTTGAGTGTCTTTTCAAACTTGAGTGACTTTTCTGCTTAAATGGAGTTTATTCTTTCCCCACTTTACGTCCACATGTCACGGCTGATCTCCCCGCCCTCAATGCTGCATTTAAACCATTATACTGTGCATTCCTGTGCAACATCTTTCCTTCATGAGGACTTATGCCTTCTGACCATGCTCTCCTCTAACTCATCAAATCACCTATTCACTTCTAGGCACTCCCCCAAGTGGCCATCCCAATTGTTAAAATTTTGGAATGTTTCCTCACTGTTTGGTAAAGAGCTGCTTCCTGAGACCCCCAAGGTCCCTGTCCCCATCACTATTCCAACTAGTCTAGGACCTTCCTCAGGAGTTCCCTCTCCTAGCTTCCTTATGATCCATCAAATAAGGATTCAATGCTGGCATAGCAGAATACTTCCAGCATCCTGCTTCAGTAAGATGACCAGTTCTGATTCATCAGTGCCCATGGCTCCACCCAACGTATGTTCCCTCAGAGTGGGGAATCCATGGTCCATGGTTCCACATCAAGACTCAATTTATTCTTAGTTTGCTTTATATTCAATTTCCCATGAGGGGTCTCCTCACCACTCACCCAACAGAGCTATTTCACTGAGAAGATAGGATTTATTTGCTTTCAAGAAAGGGTTCATGCCTAAGACATTATTTGTGACTTAGGTTTGCCACAGGGACCAATTCAGGGAACCCAGTAGAAGGAATGGATAACACTCTCTTTAACCATATCACAGGAATATCAACTCCTAAGCTAAGTTTTTGCCAGCAGTTATAGGATCACCCAACTCACAACTGAGGTGTCTGGTCATTATTTACTGCTATTGATCGGTAGGACCGGTATGCTTTAGATAGCAGGCAACGTGATAAACTGATAACATTTTCTAAAGCCTGTCCCGAATTTTTGCCACAGGGCAGGGCCATACCAACTCGAAATGGCAATAAATACTTAGGTTAAAAATCAACAGACCATGCAGTTTTTGCAAATATCACTTACAACTACCACCAAATCACCCCCCTAACACACATGCACAAACACACAGTTGAAGTAGAAAGAAAAAAATCTGTATTTTAGGCTCTCCTCTGTCAAAGTAACTGATTATGGCACATGACCTGAAAGAAATAAAATGCATCTATTTATCAGTAGTCTCTTCTGCACAAACAGCCCTCTGTTTTGCATCTGTAACATAAGATTACGAAGGAAATAAATTTAGTTTTCATTATTTTATGAATGTTTCAAGTAGTAAAATAACTGTGTCCTGAACTTGTTGATTCTTCTATATATTAGATTTAATATCTTCTTCCTCTGAGAGTATGATATTAGATAATAAAAATGATCTGACATAAACTGTTTCTTCTGAAAGAATTAATTTAAGAGTGTTTCATTGAATAGTATATTACCTCAGTTTGCTGTGACAGAAGAGCTCTGATTACTAATGTAATATCTGGTTTACTTTCTAGAAGGTAAATCTATCTAATTTTTAATCATCAAATTTAATAGTCAAATTAAGATGAAAACTAAAGGGAAAGTAAGTCATAATTCAGAAATACATAAAAATATAAGCTTAAAAGATTTTTTTCAAGTGTTTCATATCTGTTTCTGTGAATTAAGTAATCTTGGATTGTTATGGAGACAGCTTATTTTAATCACCTTTTTATTAACTACCTTTCAAAGAAAAGAATACTATAACTTCAAACTCCTAATGCTTCATGAATCTGTGTTTTTCAAGATATTAACAAAATAGATATAACCTAAGCTTTTCAAAATGTCTTCTGTTTCATATCCACTAAAAACCTGTCTCAGCACTTGGTGAATTTATAATGTAATATGCCTAAACGTACTCTTTACAATGATATTTAGAATTAAATAGAAAGTTAGAAACTCTAAGTTTAATGAAGCCATATTGCCTTTTTAATTTTGAATTTTTATTTTCCTTTAGAACCTAAAATAACTCGTCCTCCCATAAATGTAAAAATAATAGAAGGATTAAAGGCAGTTCTACCATGTACTACAATGGGCAATCCCAAACCATCAGTGTCATGGATTAAGGGAGATAGCGCTCTCAGGGTAAGTGAATATTATGTGAAAACATGTTCTTACCACATATTTGCAAATACAATAATTCTTTGCAAATTCAGTTACACACTTCCAAACTTCAATTATAAGGATTTTTTTTTCATATACAACATTTTAAACAGATTTAAATATTTCTGTTTCCATATATGCAAATTGTAAGACAGTCTAGTTGGGGCTGGCTACGGAAAAAATGAGATGGGAACCAGTAGTGTTAGGGATGAAAAAGGAGGCAAAGCAAAAGCAAAGCTAGAGGCTTTTTTGTTGGTTGGTTTGTTGGTTCATTGGTTGGTTGAACATTTATTTTTTAACACTGACTCTTAGAGATTTAAGAAACAAAAAAGACGGAACCAGGCTTTAGACCTGACAAACAGCTTCCAGGAGGAAAGAGAGAAATAAGGTTTGGAAGAAAAGAGAATACTCTGAAGTGAAGTTAGAACATGAAGAGTAAAGACAAGACTGGTGATCAAACAAACATCTTGACAAATACCTCAATCATAAAGAGTAGTCAAATTCAAAATTTATTGTTCACATACTTATTTTGTACTGCTTTTGTGTCTAATACCTACATAATAGAATCTTCCATGGGAAATACATAGATATTGATATACGTCAACTAATTGAAATAAAGTATACAATCAATTAGCTTTGTTTTATTTAAAATAAAACACATATTGTTAAATATTTACAGTAATCTATTTAATTCTCTGGCTTTCCTTTTGTTATAAATATTGAGGCATTTCCAACAATCAAAGCAAGGATGGGTCTATGTGTGTTACTGCATTTAGAGTCCCAGAAGACTAGGAAAATGTAGTATTTTAACTTCACAAACCAAATTTTGTATTATTTATAGAACTTTTCATTTTTTCAAAGGGCATATATTAGCTTCAGGATACTCTATAGGGTGTGCAGTAAATATGGTAGTAAAAAGCAATGCTTTTAATCAAACAGACTTGGAAGTGACTTTTAGGACATCAGATAAGCCTTGGTGTCATCATATGATGAAATAAAATAAAAATAAACTATATCTTAATGAGATTATTATTAAAATTAATTTAGGTAATCTTGTACTATCTCATTTAATATTGTATGTTATACGTAAGTGCCAAATAAATGTTCAAATGATATTTTTGATGATAAAAGTGATGACAATAACATGATGAAAGATGGCAAATGTGTCCTTGAGAGAACCGTGGACATTTAAAAATGCATGTCCCTATCCCTGGCAGGAAAATTCCCGCATTGCAGTTCTTGAATCTGGGAGTTTAAGGATTCATAATGTGCAAAAGGAAGATGCAGGACATTATCGATGTGTGGCAAAAAACAGCCTCGGGACGGCATATTCCAAATTGGTGAAGCTGGAAGTAGAGGGTAAGGAGCTGCATTCCTTCCCCTAACAGTATTATCAGAGGGCCTCACCTTCTACTGTGAAGGCTGTACTTTAGCTTGCAAAAGCAGAGATGTTGGTAGGCCAGTTCCCTCAACTCTTCCAGATACTAGACTATGAGGTCAAGACCATGGCAAGAATAATTGAAAGGAGAAAGAAAATTTCACTAGTAGAACAGGTCATATTCTGTCTATTATCTACAATCACTGGTAATTTTGACCAAAACAGATTAAATTCACTATGATAAGAAAACAGTAGAATACCACCTTAGAACTTCTGCCTGGCTTAGACAATTCTCCCTTGTTTATAAATTTGAAGACACTCATTTGATCTTTTGTGGTATACAGATATGACTTTCAAAAAGATATCAAAGGAAAAAAAATGTTTTTGCATACTGTATTCTATCACAAAGGGTTGAGAAAAGTAAAATAGTGACCCCCAAGCGTACAACGAAAACTGGTCCTAGTTCTATGAGTCACATTGTCAAAATATTTTTTCATTTTTTAAAATGTGCATTTATAGTCAATTAATTCAACAACTACTTGTAAAATGTCTTACCTGAGAAATCAGAATCCAGATAGGGCTAGCTGTTCTGTCTATTTGGTTGTGGGATCCTTCTTGACCTAAAATTACATCACATTTTGCTTAAAAGTAGAAACTACTAGCACGCCTGTGCTAGGTGAATAAACTGGGTACAAAACTCTTCCCAGCTCTTGTTACAAGCCATAGGATTAACCTATTTGGTTTCTCGGCTGTACAATAGTGTTTATTGTGAGTATTCAATGAAATAAAATGTTGATAGAACTTAGCAGCATGTCTGGCCCTTTGTAAATACTCAATAAGTGTTACCTATAAGAATCATCACCTATTTTTCTGCTTTTATCTGATTGATAGAGTAGACTGTCACACACTTACACAATTACATTCTAGTTAAGTTGGGGGAAACTTCTAGGGTTCCCCATAGCTTACTTTGATTCCATCCTATTCTTAAGACAAAATTTATCCTTTACGACATCTCTTCCTTCTCAATTTTACAGTTTTCTATTAGCTCCTTTAAGATTATTTTTTATTTCCTAGCGACATCTTCCTCGCACAGCTTTAATTATCTCATTTTCCATATTTACTTCTACTTGAGGTAACATTTTTATTATGTCATTACATCAACTGTTCATAAAATTTCTATTAGCTCTTCATGGAAAAGAATGTGGTTGGTGGGAATAGTGGCTGTCAAATATAAAAAAAGATGTATTTTCAGCATAGTTTTGCTATAATTTAGTATCTTCTAAATTATCAATGCTATATAAAGCTCAGGCTGCAACAACCAGTTGATATTAATTATTCAGTGAAAAATAAACATACAAACACACTTAGATACACTGAATCTCTGCCTGGATTCAGTGTTTTGTTGAACTATATATGGAATGATACAGAATTAATGTTATCCATTTGTATACAATATCACAAAGATTTTCCTCTTCAGTATATTACTTTCTATATTATAATATATACTACTGATTTTTTAGGTCACTGTCTTCATAGATATTGAAATCACTGGCTCTAGATTTGGCCTAGAGAAAATTATCAAAAAGCTCAATTAATTGCCGTCCAATTACACAGTTTGGTCTTGTCTTGCCAGTTAATTTTTGTATCATGCCTATTAGTAAATCTGAATACTCTCTTCTTTCTTCCTAACATTTAAATGGTCATACTCATTACTTTAACAGTTAATAAATGCTAGAGGATTTATTAAACCTGCTAGTATTGAGAGCTCATAATATTTAGTTATTCTAACAGTAGGTAAGATGATCATTTTAACATACAGGTCTATTTCTACCCCATCCTAGACCCTATTCAAATAGCCAATATGCATGAAAATTTGTGACGTGCTTACCACAGTTGTTGGTACATAATAAGCATTTAGTAAATGGCATCAACGATAATTATTACTATTAGAACATAAAAATGACAGCAAATCTGTTTTGGTTCTTGAAGCTCAGAAAGGTTGGCTTCCACTTAAAAAAGTGTTGAGGCATTTCCACAAAATGTAATGTAGACATGACCTATTTAAAAGGAAGGGCCAATTCAACCAACTTGTTCAGAACAAGTGAAAAGCAACTGAGAAGCGCATAGAAGAATCTCAAAAGTGCCAGCACACGCCTGCTAGGTTGGCAATGGTGAGGGTTAAAGATGAATCTGGGCCATAGTCAGCCAGGGAAAATAAGCATTTGTTATGTATTGTGTCAGTGACTCTGCAAATTAGTTTGAGCAAATTAGAATGAGAATGCCATAAGTGCCATCGGATACTGAGCTACACTTATTGCAAATGGGTATGCCAGGAAAAGATAGGGCTTTGTTGGCCATTGCTAGCTTCTGATGAGGATAAGCATTGCAGGCCATAGATTTGGTACAGCATGTTTAGTAAATGTTAGGTGCCGTAACAAAAATAAAAGAAACACCCTTCAACACAGAAGGCAAGCTGTCTTTTCAGATTGTCATCCTCAGGCTTCTGGATCTCTGGAATGGCCCTGCAAAGATATTCTACCCTTCTGTCTTATCTTACAAGGTTCAGACAGTGTCCTACAAAATAACTGATGGAACTATCTCACTGAAGCATGGTCAAACATGGATGTTTTTCTAAAAGAATAAGCAATGGGATGTCTAACATTTTAAAATGCTAAATGCCTTACATGAATTGTTTTATTTAATTCTCACTAACAGTCTGTGAGGAAGGGTCTATCTTTGTTCCATTTAAGGAAACTGAGGAACAGTGAGGATAACTAACTCAAGGCTGCACAGATAGAGGTGACTCGGAAATTAAGTAATGCTGAATCCTGTCTGTTCTGTTAAAAAACAAGATTATCATATATGACGTTGTCAAGAATAGTGTCAGAGGAGGACTATGGAAGAAACCAGAATTCTGTAAATAGTGGAGAATAGAAAAAATAGAGAGTTGGGTATGGACGAAATTTTCAATAAATTTCGCAGAGAAAAGGGTGGAGTCAAAAAAGTGAGCAGTAGTTGGAGGTATATGTGGCATAGAGGTAGTGTTGTTTTAGAAGATTGAAAGTATTAAAATATAAATGAGAATGAGCCCAGAGAGAAGGAAAATTTGAACATACAAGAGAGAAGGGGAATAATTAAGGGAATATCGGTGGTGTTTGACAAGGCAAAATGGATGTGCATTCAGGGGACAAGTGATGCGATGAACTTTATACAGCGGGTGACCACATGTCCCAGTTTTCCCAGGACATTCTGGCTTACACCTGTTGTCCTGGAATAATTATTAATAGAGTCCCTCTTTTACTTTCAAAAGTAGCCAGGCTTTGATGATAAGTTATTATATGATCACTGTACTTAGACAGGAAGAAGGAACTTCCTCCCTTGTAACAGGAAGAATGGAGAGAGGGATGTATTCCCGTAGAAAGGAATCAATGAGTTTGGTGGATGGAATTTAAGAACGCTCTGTTCTGATGGTCTCTTTTTCCTCTAGGAAGTAGAAAGTAAGATTATCTTCTGAAAACACTTCTGTAAAGGAGGGGAGAGGGATGAGGAGAGGAGAAGGTTTTAAAATAGCCGTGGGGAATGGGAGAGATGACTCACAAGGGAAACCAGGATTCCTGGGTGACATCAAGTAGAGAACAGGACGTGAATATCAAGTGGTGTCAATTTGCCTCGTTGCAGCATTTTTTTCCCCAGCATTGCTCAGCAGTCCAGGTATACATTCAGAAAAAGTAGAAAGCTAAATCCAAAAGCAAGATACAAGCATTGGAGTTTTGCCAGGTATGAAAATAAGGCAAAGGATTTGAGCAGATTGCCAGAGAATGGTCGAAGCAATGAATCACAGAATCTTTATGTGCCAAATACACAAACCTAGGATTAAACACTTATCACTCCAGCATTTTGACAGACAAGATAAGATGAAAATCTTCCAACTATAAACATCCAGAAATGCTGGGTTAGTTGTATAACTCACAAGAATAAAATGTAAATCTCCAGAGGCCAGGAAATGAATAGGAATTTAAAAAACAGAGCAGTAAGCTCACGAGCTGGTTCTGCATTGTCCTGGAGGTAATAAGAGACGTGCCCACCTCTATAACCTAGAATATGGTTTTAAGATTCTTAAGGGACAGGAGGCAAAGTCTTGAATCTCTGTGAAGTGGAGGTTAGCATTGAGGTCCTTGCATAAAGCTGAGAAGCACAGAGATGAAAAGATGGACCAGAAAAATTCCATCCACGGGCACAGAAAGACAACACAGAGGCTTGTCTGTCTCTACCTGAATTCTAGGTGTGAGGGAGGAAGAAATAGGTCTTCTTATGAATGAATATGCAACACATATGACTGTATCTCACGTAAGTTTGATATACTGCCAGCAAAGTCTGGGATTTGCCAGCTGGAGAAATTAACAAAAAACAAAGAAAAATACATTAGGAAAAAGAAAGGCTGTTCTGATAAAAAAAATTAAACATAATTTTAAATGAAAAATATGACTACTATTAAAATTTGATGGCTAAGTAATGGTATATTAGAGATAAAGAGATAATTCATACATTAGAAGTCAGTTCTTCAGAATTTCAAATTCAGTGTGGAGAGACAGGAAAGATGAAATTATATTTAAGAAATAATTAAGGCTATGAACTACAGAAAGAGAGACTAGAGAAAATACAATAGGCTGTACTCAAAATCATGACTGGGAACTTGCCAAAACTGATGAAAAACTTGTCAAGTGCAAGAAGCATACCAAGTCCCAATCAGTAAAAATAAAAAGAAGATATATAAATTGTTTCACACCCAGATGCATCATAATGAATACCAAAGACAAAATGGTGATCTTAAATTATTAAAGACAGATTACTTATAAAGGACAACAATTAGAACGACAGCAATAGAGAGGGTTTAGGGAAGCCAGCACTTTCAGCTATTCCTATAATTTGGTATAGCCTAGTGGAGGTCTTTTGGGGTATTTTGTTTTTGTTTTTATAAAATCAAACTTTAAATTGTGTATAGATTTGTCTCAGTAATTTATCTAAAGAAAATATTTACACAAATATATGTTCAAGAATATCAAAAAGTGGGGCTGGCCCGGTGGCTCAGGTGGTTGGAGCTCCGTGCTCCTAACTCCGAAGGCTGCCGGTTCGATTCTCACATGGGCCAGTGGGCTCTCAACCACAAGGTTGCGGTTCAACTCCTCGAGTCCCAGATTGAACATGGCACCTTGAGCTGAGCTGCTGCTGAGCTCTCAGATGACTCAGTTGGTTGGAGCGTTTCCTCTCAACCACAAGGTTGCGGTTCAACTCCTCGAGTCCCAGATTGAACATGGCACCTTGAGCTGAGCTGCTGCTGAGCTCTCAGATGACTCAGTTGGTTGGAGCGTTTCCTCTCAACCACAAGGTTGCTGGTTGGACTCCCACAAGGGATAGTGGGCTGCGCCCCCTGCAACTAGAAAACGGCAACTGGACCTGGAGCTGAGCTGCACCCTCCACAACTAAGATTGAAAGGACAACAACTTGACTTGGAAAAAAGGCCTGGAAGTACACACTATTCCCCAATAAAGTCCTGTTAAAATCTTTAAAATCTTAAAAAAAAAAAAGAATATCAAAAAGTTATTTATAATAGTAAAAAATTTTTAAAGAATTTAAACTTGCATCAGTAGGGGACTGAAAAAATATGTGATGAAATTCCATGTGGCCATTAAAAAGAATGAGATCAATCTGTACATACTGACTTCTAAAATTATCCACCACATATGTGACTTGGGTCTGTTTCCCATCTCTGAGCCTCAGTTTCCTTATCTCTAAAATAGGGGCAAAAAAAACCGCACCTACCTATTAGGTTGTTGCAATGATTACATGAATGAATATAGGCACAGTGTAAACACAATATAATTATTTGCTGTTTTATTATTATTTATTTATAAGTATTTACATAGTGCTTACCATGTGCAAGGTAGAGTTCTACTTCTTTAGAAATATTAACTCATTGGAAATATTAATGTGTTCATTAGTGAAAAGTAGTTAAAGAACAGTGTTATGTCAACAAAATGAAAAGGCATCCTAATGATTGGGAGAAGATTTTTACCAATGATACATCTGATAGGGAGTTAACATCCAAAATTTATAAAAAACTTATACAACTCAACACCAAAAAAAACCAGACAATTCAATTAACAAATAGACAAAGGACCTGAATAGACATCTCTCCAACGAGGACATATAGATGGCCAACAGACATATAAAAAGATGTTCAATGTCACTAATCATCAGAGAAATGCAAATTAAAACCACAATGAGTTATCACATTTTGATAGCCTGTCAAAATGGCTATCATCAATAAATCAACAAACAAGGGTTGGTGAGGATGTGGAGAAAAGAAAGCCCTCATGCACTGTTGGTGGGATTGCAAAGTGGTGCAGCCACTATGGAAAACAGTTTGGAGTTTCCTCAGAAAATGAAAAATAGAACTACCTTATGACCCAGCAATTTCCAGTCCTGGGTATTTATCCAAAGAAATCCAAAGCACTAATTTGAAAAGATATATGGACCCCTGTGTTTACTGTAGTACTATTCACAATAGCCAAGATATGGAAACAACCAAAATGCCCATCAGTAGATGACAGAATAAAGAAATTGTGGTACATTTATACAATTGAGTATTACTCTGCCATAAAAAGAATGAAATCTTACCATTTACAACAACATGAATGGCCCTAGAGAGTTATTATGCTAAGTGAAATAAGTCAGACAGAGAAAGACAAATACCATATGATTTTACTTACATGTGGAACCTTAAGAAACAAAATGAACAAATAATCAAAGCACAAACAAACTCATAGATACAGAGAACTGATGGTTGCCAGATGGGAGAGGGGTTAGGGGGCTGGGAGAAAAAGGTGAAGGGATTGAGAAGTACAAATTGGTAGTTACAAAATAGTCACAGGGTTGTAAAGGACGGTATGGGGAATATAGTCAATAATATTGTAAAAACTATGTATAGTGTCAGATAGATACTAGACTTATCTGGGGGATCACTTGATACATTATATAAATATCTAACCACTACCCTATATACCTGAAACTAATATAAAATGATATTGAATGTCAACTATAATTTTTAAAAAATAGTCATAGGGATATAAAGTACAGCATAGGGAATATAGTCAATAATATTGTAATAACTATGTACAGTGTCAGATAGGTAACAGACTTATTGGGGTATCACTTTGTGAGGTATATAAATGTCTAATCACTATGTTGTTTTGTACAACTGAAACTAATTTAAAAAATTGTAAAAATAAAAATTTATAGGCAAAAACAAATAAACAAATAGTGTTATATATTATACATTAGAGTATATATACCAAATTGTTAATAGTCATCATCTCTGCATATAGAATTACACAGGGGTTAACTTCTAACATACACTTTATACAGCTCTATATTTTTTGAGCTTTTTCAAAAGAGACCTTTATAATTAGGAAGAATTAATACATATATTTAGGCTTTGGAAAAAGTTATTTTTTCCAAACATATCACTTTTGATAAAAGTGACATCAACATTTCTGTTCACTATTTTGATATATATTTTTACTGTTCTGTTGCTCCATTCTGTTCTAGAACAACTGAGGGATAGGAAAAATTTGTCAAAGGCAATTAATCCCTATGTTGATTAAATATTCACAACATTTGGCTATTGGCTGAAGAATTAAGGTTGAAGGTGAGGTCCTGGTGAACAGAATATGGAACATGCCATTTCCTTAGGGAAGGAATCAATCCATAAAAAAAGTAAGCTTGAGGCCTGCAAGAATAAGTAAGGGAGCCACCACAATGGAGTGGGAAGTGAAAAGATTCAGAGATCCAAAGCTACTGGTGGGTTCTCTCCCCCACGAGACTCGCCTGTCTCACTTATGGGCAGAAACCTGGAATTTATGATTTTATAATGACTCAGAAGATCCAACACTAAAATTCAATTTGGATTCTGATTTCTCGGTGAACATTTTCTACACTTGATTGGGTGTTATCATAAAGCAAAATAAAGGTAAGTTTCCACAGAAAAGTGAAGTACTACTAGGTGAGAACTATATAGGTATAGTGATTTGACACCGGCAGGGGAGTCTCTGTGGTTTCCCAAATTCCATAGTCACCTGCAATGCAGAAAGGAGTTGTCAATCTCACAACTGTGGAGGCTCTTTCTTTGAAAAGCTTACCCTCTGTGACAATGGGCTTTCGGAGCGGTTTCATGGCAGGACATGATGAGGGCCCAAGAAATCTATGTATCATATTTTATAGATTCTAATTTTTAAAATATTTTAAAATATTAAAATGGGATGCATCTCAGAGTCATTGGTTTCTTACAATCACCATTGGCTAATCGTTGCTGTTGTTTCTTTGTTGTGCATTTTAATATCTCTGAAACTGAGATTTGTCTTATTTGTCTTAAAGGCAATCAATCACACCTGGCTTGTGGCTTCCGCTTCTAGTAAGACCATTTCTTAGCTGTCTCCAAATGTGAGAATGAATATACAACGATAAAACAAAGATAAATCACTCATATTGGCTCATAAAGATTTCCGTATATTTAACTAGAAATATTCCTTCTGCTTGAGATCATTTCTTTTAATTAGTTCCTCACAGAGATGAAAACATCATGTTCAGTAGCACGATTCCATGTAGTCTTTCCCCGGCCCCCCAACATTTATACTTGCTGCATATTAGCTTTGTTAGATTGAAAACAGAGACAGAGTGACTTTTCAGTGCCCTGTAGAAAGAATTCTCTTCTAAGTCAAGAGTCTTGTGTGTGTTTCTCCAATCTGCTTCATGTTCTGTTAGGTATGGTATGTATCCAAAGAATGATCCATGTATCTTTACTAAAACAGTTTTCTCCTGAGTACTCTAAAGGACAGAAAGACAGACACAATGGCAGAGTGACAGGACAATGAAATGTCTTATCACACATTATGGAGAGGCTGCCATCATGGAGGCTTTAGATGACCTCTGGAGTGTAAGATTCTGATTTTACTTTTGTTTTTGACCAGAGGGATATTCTCCCTTTAAAAAATGTGCCTAATAAACACTATATCACAGAAATTAAATGCTTTTAATATGATAATGTAATTCTTCTTGTTTTATAGCCAGAGGTCATTGTTACAAGTTTTTTAATCATTGGGAAAGATCCATTTAAAAATTTACAAATATATAATTTTTTAAATATTTTCCTTATATTCTCACATATTTCCCTTGTATTTCCTTTATATTCTTTGATTTACCTATTATGAAATGATTTATTTATTTTGAGCCGAGTGTAGATCTTACTACACTCAGAATCCTCCTTTGTGTATAGAAACTGGTTGAGTGAAGAATACTTAAGATCCAAATTAAAATAGATGGATGTTGGAATGCATTGGGCTCCCTGTTGATTGCATTTGCTATTACTTTGTTTACCCTTGGAGCTTTAAGCCATTAGGAAAAGATTGGGCAAAAGTGAAGCTGGAACCAAGGGATGGTTTTCAGTCAGCAATACCAGTGGGAAGTGGTTGGCTGGCACCAGTACAAAGCTGCAAATGAAAGCCCTAGAAGCAGACAAAGAACAAGAACAGAGCCCTTTTAGGTAGAGTGTTATTGCAAGTTTCCCTAATGTTTAAACAACTTCTCATTTGCATGGGGCCTCCAAAGCAGAAGCCTGTGTCAGCACTTGGGAGAGGCATTTTGGGGAGTGAGGATGGAAGGCCAGCCATTTGGCAAATTTAAGTGGCCTCTGTATATGAGTCTCCATCACTTGTCAGCACACTTGAGTACTGCCAGTCCATTGCTCGGCTGAAAGGCTTCACCACATACCCTTAGAGCTGACCAGGTATATCGGAGGCATTTTTTTTTGAAGAATGTGTGCAGACATACGCAGTATATAAGACAACAAGTAGAATTCCAAACGACCAAATCAAATCATTAAATAAATATATATAAAATATAATATATATACCATATATGGTATGCAGGCAAATGTCAATAGACAAAACGATAAGATCAGGACTGGTTTCAAAAATGCTAGATTTCTGGCTGCCTTCTTTCCTTAGTGTGTCCAGAGTAGTGTAAGTGATCATGTAATGTTTACACAACATTTGATTCGCTTTTTCCTTTGTTTATGCTGCAGCTCTTAATATGACAAATGCCACAGAGAGAGGTATTTAACACCCCAATGTGTGCTGTGCTCTCAGTGATTGCAATTTTAATCAAATTTGCAGTGGTCCTGTTCCCGGCATCAGTTCTACTTTGTGATGCCACTAACAGGTTTGATTTGCTGTCATGAGTACACTGTGTATTTAAAAGCCAAACAAAAGAAAAAGACATAAACCTTTGATATCCTGGGGGGCAATCAAGGGGAAAATTAAATCTGCATGATGAATAGGATGCATGCTCTAAGAAAAGAGTTTGACCCATTTGTTCTGACTTAAGGGGATATTATGTTGCATTCTCATCTAAAGAGTTCTGTAGTACTTTCAAGAAACAATGGTAAAGTGGTCCTTTGGTTGAAGAGTTGTCAGTAAAGATCTCTAAGGGAAAAAAAGTTATATAATGATTATAGCACTTAGATAATAGTTTAAATTAAAAAACAGTTAGGCCCTCTTTAATTACAGGTTTGAAGAAAAATGTGCTTCAAAGATTTGCCTTAAATCGTTTAAGATAATTGGATTATTCAATATAATGTTCACATGTTTGAAAGGAGACGTTGTGAGCTGAAATTTGCATACTCTAATTGAAGTAAGATTTTATTTCACTTTTTATGTATTAAAATGAGATGCACAAGTGCAAACATACATACACCAAAGAGGAAAAGTTCTTTCTGTTTAATGCATTAATTCCTCCAACAAAGATTCGTTGAGTGATTTTCCAGGCACTATGCAAGACAGAGAAGGCCAGGCCTTCACTGGGCTTCATTTTGAAATGTAACTATTTTGAATCATGCAAAAATTATCAGGGAAAGCTATTAGAACTCTATGGCGATATGGAATTTGAATAATATTGCATTCAGTTATTTCCTTCAGAAATCAAATATATGACTTTCAATTTTTAATTAGTATATTCATTTCCATGAATGCATACAAGTTTCCATGACTATACAAGGCATGCATATTCTAGAGGAAACTTAATGTACTGTCCAATAACATAAACTCTAGACTCTTGAGAAAACTGCTTGGGCTCCAGAGTCTAGAGCAAACAGCCTTAGTACAAATCCTGGCTCCACCACTTACTACCTGTGTAACTACAGGCAGTTCACTTAAGTCTCTTTGTGCCTCAATTTCCCCACCTGTAAAATGGGGTTAATAATACACTTGATCTCATAAGTTGTAGGAGGATAAATTCAGCTAATGTACTTAAGGCTCTTACAAGAGTGCTTGGCACAGAGAAATCACTCAAATAATAGTTATCAATGTTAGTTCTAGGGCTAATGTAATTTCTATGCAACAAAAGCAATGATTTAAATACATGTGAAGACGATTGCAGCTCTTTATTCCATGTCTCATCTTTATCTTTGAGGTTGAAGCAATATAAAGTTGAACGGCAAAAACTGTATTTTTATTTCAAATAGAGTAGATTTTGCTCACTTTGGTCCTGTCAGAAGAGGAATCATTGACTTTAAATTGGATTGGACCCTAGAAGTCATGTAATTCAATCCCTTACTTTACAGAAAGGAAACTTGAGACCAGAAATTACTACTTTGCTCAAGTTAGCAAGGAGCTTGGATGTCATGATTCCAAGGCCCAGATATCTTCCATTACCCCATTCTTGAGTCTTTCCTTTCACTATATTTATTCTGTGTGGATCAGTACTCTGAAGTGTTCACATGCTTTAGCATCAGATAAACCTGGGTGTTAATCCTGACTCTGCCACTCACTAGTTACGTGAGGTTGTTGCATCATTTACTTAACCTCTGCAAGTGTATTTCCTCGTTTGTGAAATGGGGGCAATGTCACTTAGAACCTAGGGTTCCTAAAATGGACCAAGAGAGCATGTACCCAGTGTCTATGTGGTAGCTCTTCCATAAATATTGGCTGTTGTTGGGATTGTTGTCTGTTGTTTACATTGTTACAGAGCCGGATGATTCTACCCAGAGACTATTGCTGGTTAGGCTTCTCAAATTTCACAAACAGAATGTCAACATTACCAACTGCTCCTCTTGTTTCCAAAGAACATAAATCTACCCTCAATCAGCAATGCTTTGTACCTGCATTCTTGGTACTTGTTAGAGATTATAACTTCGAGTTGGCCCCACTGTGACAAGTGATATAAGGCAGCTTATCTAAGAAGCTGTGTGAAGATGTACCTTTACTGGAAAACTAGAAAGGGCTGTTTAGAGTCAACCTGTCCAAAGAAAAACAGTATAACGACATGACAGTCCAGGCAACCTTAGTGCATATCCTGAGCCTACATCATATTCTACTCACTAGAAAAACATCTATTTGGCAAAAATCTAACTGAAAATAGTGATCATTCCATCATACACTGCTCTGACGTAAATCTCAAGCGAGAAATTGCTTTAAAAATGTAGGGGGAAATGGTCTCTTCTGAGAAACTGGCATTTTGTTTTCCTTTTTATGGCGAGAAATGTTTATTTTCTTTTGCCTCATTCTTTGGTGCTACCTGGCTTGTATCTCAGAATCCAATTTGATGTGCAAGTTACACTAAACCAACCAGAAGTCTCCTTTTCCCTGAAACTAACATGTTGTCATTTAATTTAATTTATTGTCACATCATTGATTATACTCACTTCAAAACTTCTATGGAAAGAGATGGAAATAATGAAACTGATGGATTAATGGAACTTTTCTTTCAAGCTGGTAGTTCTCAAACATCAGCGCAGATCTTATTATTAATAATAATGAGATCTAGGAGGCATTCCCCAGAGATTCAGATCTAATAGGTCTGTGGTAAGGCCTTTTAACAATTTCCCTAATAGTCCTAATGTAGGTAGTAGTCAGTCAATGGACCACACTTTGAGAAACACAGACATAAGGATTTCTACTTGGAATGTTTTCATTCCAGTTGAAGCTTGCAAACTTAAGGAGAAAGTTAGCGTATCTACAATTAGGAGATATGTTAGGGCAGCTTCAAATTTACTCATTTGTTGAGTGCCTACTGTACTCCATATAATGAGGTAATTACTAAGGATACAAAGATAAATAAGACATGGCTTGTTTCTTGAAAAGTTTTCAAATATAGTGAGGAATATAGACATGTAAACAAGTAATTACAATAATTGAGGTTCAATATATTTGCAATGATAGAAGTTTGTAGGATACATACTCAGGAGGGGAAGAAATAGTAAGAGGTCACAGAAAGCTTCAGAGAGGTGAGGTCCAACAGGGCTTTGATTGATGAACAGAAACCAGTTCATGGTACAGATCATATCACAATGAGAAATGGAAGAAAGCAGATTTATCATGAAAGCACAGGCTGGCAGTTCCTCATAACCAGGGAAAGAAAGGACTAGAGCATTTCTTATCTATTCATGGTGTTAAAAAAAACCAGAATGAGCTGTGATTTGACTCACAGGCTAACACTGAGATTAGATTATACTCTTTGGTATCCATTCTTGGACACAATTTTTAAATGAGTATGTATCTACCATCTTGTCTGCATAGGAACCTAGAGTTTGGAGGCCTATGGCCCTGTTTGGGCACCTGGAATCCCATCTCAAAGGCCACGGAAATCCAATGCCACTTTAGATAACTGGGACACCATGGTGTCACTTAAGATTAAGGTTTTGGCTCCTGTTTCTTTTCCCAGCTAAAACAAAAGTTACAGAAATTAAGATGAAATAATTTCTGGTTTTTAATAAACTTTAGCTTCTTTGACTGCTGTCAGAGTTCAGGTATCTTCCTTTTCATGAGAGTAAGTCAAAAATGTTATTTAAAAGTAAACTAAGATTTTGATAAATATACCATGATTACGTAAGATGTTAATATTAGAGGAAGTCGAATGAAGGGTACTGGAAACTCACTATGCTATCTTTGCAACTCTCCTGTAAATCTAAAATTATTTCAAAACAAAACTCCTTTAAAAGGGTAAACTAAGAAAGGCTTCTGTTTTGGCAATTCAGCAGGCTAGTATCCTCTCCCGTTAAAATCAGAAAAAATGATTTGTTTTGAAAGAATTGATTTGTTTTAAGAAAAAAGTGAATCAGAACTGAAGTCCAACTTTTTTACGGGCTTATGGTTCAACTTCTAACATATTTTCAGAACCATTTTAACAAAAATATTTTTAATAGTTGCTCTATCGGCATCTGAGACTGAAATAAAAACAACTGAACTTCGTGTGGCTCTTGTTGGAATTAGTTGGTAAACACTTCGTGCTCGCAGTCACTATTCACCATCCCTATTTACAAGCTTGGAAAATGTTATCATCTCAAAGGCCACAGGGATGATTCCAACCCAAGCCACTTGAGAGAATCATGATGTCACAGCAACAGGCACGTCTTACTTTGAGAAGAGAGTGGCTGTTTGTGAGGGTGCTGTGTATGTTTTCTAAGGCAGCGTGCATTCTGGTGGCTTCAGAGATGGAGCCACAGTGGATAAACCTCCTCAAGCATAACTCTGCTTCAAAGGGGACAGAAATGTAAACAGTGGCGGCACACCAGGATCCGGTATGTTTGCTTTAGCTACCAAGAAGTCAGGAAAGAAAAACCAGGTATTGACTTTGGTTTATCATTATGAATATCAGGTTTTCTTTTAATGAATGGAAAGCAAAAGAAGAATCTGTTCAAAAACCAAGTCCCACACAGCCTCGATGGGATTACTTTTCAACCACTCCTGAGCCAATTCTTTTTTTAAGTAAAAAGCAAAAAAAATTAAAATGACACTTTTTGTTCTTTATAATGCTTGTCTTCTAACAGGCATCTCTGACTCAATAACTTCTAAAACAGAATGCTAGATGAAACAAACGTAGCCTATTTATGAACAGATTCAAATAATCTAGTATTGACCGGCGTCCATGTTTTAAAAACACGGTCTGAAGAGTAGATTTCTCTTTCTCCAGAGTGAGTCCTCTCTTTTCAGATAATTGAGCAATGGATGTCAGCACATGCTTTTAACACCCAGAAAAAGGGTACTCAACATGATCAATATCTGGAATGTAGCCATCTAAGGGAGATTAAAATTTTAAAATACAATAAAATTTAAAAACACCCTTTTTAAAAAGTCAGTTGGAGGAACAATTTTCATGTGTCAGAAGGATACTCTAGAGATAGAAATAGCTGAAAGAGAGAGAGAGAGAGAGAGAGAGAGAGAGAGAGAGAGAGAGAGAGAGAGAACTAGGAGACCTGGCTTCAAAATTAGCTTTTAATACTTTCTAGTTGTGTGTTAGTTGATATATTAATTAACTGCTTTGTATAAATCATTTCATTTCATCGTCTCCACAATTCTATGAGTTGGGAGCTGATATCTACATTTTCTGCATGAAGAAACTCAAGTTTAGAGAAACTGAACAGTAGCCCAAATCAAACAGCTCGTAAGCAGTAGAGTGAAGATTCAAACCCAGATCTGCCTGCCTGGATTGTTGTAAGGGTATTGTGTATAACTGCAAAGAAACGACACTAATAACACAATTTTGATTTCCCAATTTCTGAGCATGTCCTTATAAAAAGCCCTCAAATGGTGTTCTTAGAGTACCAGACGGTCAGCGATTTATTTAAGAGATTGACTATGAAGAAAATGATAAACAATGCCATTTTATGAAGAGCAAAGAATGTGCTACTTCAGCCTCTGTGCGATTTAACTCTAGGTAGCTAAATTCCTATTATCTTCTTGGCACTCTTCACTCTTGCAGTCTAAAGAATGCAAACTATCCGACATGTCAGCCTGTTTTCTCTTCTGGTTTTGTTTCTTTTTCTCCACAAGGTCTACATGACCAGTATAATTTTACTAAATGTGTTCCTTTTATTTCTACCAGGGAAACTTGATGGCTTTCCCTCCTCCCATATAACAACACATTTCCTCCACTAAATTCCTTCGCCAATCAATTAACACAGTGAATTGAGTAAGAAAAACATATTTTACCTTTCCTAGAATCAAATCATACACACACACACACACACACACTGATGTTCAAAATTGGGGAGATAGACCTTAATTAATAGCAAGTATAAAAATGAATACTGGTTATGCATGATTTGCAATGACCCGACTATATTATTATATGACTGCAAATAAAAACTTATGCAAATTTATATTCACAGAAATAGCGAATTTAGAAAGAGTCTTTTATTCTTTGTATGAGATCGTATGTGTATGCTAGTTTCAGTTCCATGTAAGTAAAGGGGGTAAATAAGGGGTTCATAAGTGAGCAAACAGGACAGTGAACTGAGGCTAGCAAGCTTGGAAAAATAAAAATATTTGATGGATTTTTTCCCCCAGTGGATAGAAGTAGAAACTAGGTCTTACGGGTGACCTAGAGTATAAGGAAACCAGTTTGGGTTTGATTTAGAGCATATTCTTTTTCTTAAACAGAGCTGTTTAAAATGGGTTGCTATGATAGCATTAAGTTCCCCATAAATCAAAGTATTCAAGAAAATGATGGATATACTATTTAACTTGGATGTTGACTATCTCAGATTATTCAAAAAAGAGAAGTCTCTGATTCTCTATTATAAGTATCCTACGGAACAATCCCAAGAATGCAGAGAAGGAAAATTCATCATTAATCTCTCTCTCTTTTTTAAAGAGATTGTGCTGGATTTTAGGGGAGAAAAACAAAAAAACAACAACAGAAGTAAAGTATGATACGCTGCTCCCTTCCCAACCCCTCCCCCCCAAAGTAGATTACAAATCCATTTGAAAGACAAGATCACGGATGCATTACACATAAAGCAGTTAAATGAGAATTTAGCAATTCAATGGGAATAAAGACCATGAAGCAGAAAATTTAAAAATTGGTAAGTGGTAAAACAATAAATTCAGAAGTCAAGAGGGATCACAGTCTAGGCAAGCAGGATATATGGAAAAACCAGGACTACAGTTTGACCTGGGAATGACACTGAATACACTGAATGCGTGTGCTCAAGCTTAAATAGGTTTTGCAGATTATGCTTGCATTATTTAAATTTAAAGTAACCTCAGTTGTGTGTGAATGTGTATCCATATGTGTGCATATTAATACATAAACATATATAAATATATATGTATAAAGATTTATATTTGCATTTATGCATGGAAAGACATTTTAAGAGTCTGTGTATGAAAATGTAATTTCTGGTAAAACTAAGCCTCACCCGAGGAAAAGGGCAAATCTTAGACACTGTTTTAGCTCTTGAGTTGGTTCTATATATCTGCAGTGAAGGAAATGTCTGCATTCTTTCAAAACTTTGCACTGCTTCCAATTCCAAACAAACCAAGCAAAAGGAACAGTAGCCACAATAACAACAAAATGAAAACTAGCGAAGGAAAAATCAGCATTATCCTCAGAGTATACACTGAGTACAGCCTAGGAAAAGATCCCTGGAGCAAAACTGAAAGGAGACTCAGAATTTTCCTGCACCTGCTCCAGAACCTTAGCAAGAGTAGTGGAAGAGCAGGAAAATGATGAGTGAATCTGATTCTCAAAACTTACGGAGGCCCTTCAACATTAGTCGAATAAAATTTTGGAGTTATAGCAGCTAGGGAACAACACACTTCCTATACGAGTCCCATGCCCATCTTAGCTGCTTGTAAATAGTTACTTTGCTGGCGAAAAAAAAAAAAAAAGAATATTATATTTTCCAAGCTGGGAAATAATAAGCACAATTGTGCTGAGGTACTAGAAAGACATGCCAGCCCAAAGGCATTCAAGTGCAATTTTTCAGGCCTAATCTGGTCCAACAATGGACCTTCATTTATTTCTTCTGATTAAGGTCTGTGTTACAAACGGGATCTCTGTAGTTTTTCAAATGTCCAGTTGACCAGTTTTAAGTACAGGAAAAACTCATATTTATCCAATATTTATGCTTTAGCAGACACTGTTAGGGATGGTGTAAAAAAACAATTGCTTTGTTTAGAGATACATTTGACAGATAACCTCTCCATCTACTTTTAACCATAAATGTATTCAATTTAGAAGTGTCAACAAAATAACTCCAAACCTATAGGAAAGTTTCATACATTTATTGATGCCCAATTTTTGAGGGCATGCCCAGAAGCAAGATCTCAGTGCATTGAGAAAATGCTCCAAAGAATGGCAGTTTTGCAGCTCATTTTATACATTAAAATTGAAGGAGAAAACGTAAGGAAGGTCATGAAATCCTTTGGTGGTAGATTAAGGAGATGGGAGAAAGCAAAGTGAGGAAATCTCTTGGATTAGATAAAAAGCAAAATGGAGATACACATACTTCTTTTACACTGGTGGGTGCAGGAGAGTTAATAATTAGAGATAGTATGCTGGGAACAAGTTAGCAACGAGGGGTTCTGTGCTCTGTGCTCTGGTGCCTGTGGTTGTGCCCTGAGAAGTCTAGAAAAGAAAATTACTCTGACATTTCAAAGGTATGTCTTCCGAGATTCATAAGAACAGTGCACAGGGCTCACGTAAGGTCAAGATTGGCCTTTGCTAAGGAAGCTATAAGCCTGGGACCTGACTACCCACCAGTGGAATTTATGATCAGACCATCCTGTGTGGTTCCTTTCCATCACTGAACTTGTCAGGCCTGCCATGTGTCCCCCTGAGCATGTCAGGTTTATTACATAACCCCTCTTTGGTTCACAGAAGCTTTAAGTAGTCTTTGACCTTAATACTTAAAATAAGAACGTGCCACTGACTTTGTTGGTGGAAGTAGGAAAAGTCCAGAGAGAGTAAAGTCTAAATGGGAAATTATAATTCACTTAAATTGAAGGGGGTTGGCTGTTAAATGTAAAAATGAGGACTTCTCACTATGATGCTAAGTAGAACAGACAATTTGAGGCTCTAAAAATTTCTGGTTTTGCACCTGCAATAAATCTGTGAGTCTCAGATTCCTTGTCTGGAAAATGGGCTAAATAATATAAATTATGCACAATCACAGAGATATGGCCAGGGTAAAATGAGATAATGTATAATGTATGAAAATATCCATAATCTGTGAAGAACTATGCAAATATATTCTTACCGTTAAATGTAGTTAACAATACCGTTGCTGTTTTATACTTCTAAACACATGTTGCAATTAGCTTTTCACTAGTTCGAAGAAAGGTCTAAATTGCTATGAACAAATAAACCTTCCCAGAAAATAGAACTCCATGCGTGATCTACATCTGACATGCTTATAGTAAACACTTTGGAACAATTAATTGTCTCTTTTCCAGGATTATTTTTTTTAATTTATAACTTCTCAATTCTGTATACCCCATTTAGACATTTTTACATTTTTTCTTTATAGCTTGCTTCACTGGTAGTTTCCTAGAAGATAATGATCTGCTCCTCTCTGCTCTCTGAGCAGAGGAGAGAATGTCTGTTGGTGACAGGCTCTGCTCTGCAGAAAACCCCTAATCCTCTGTTTACCACAACATGAGGCTATTGCCATAGAAATGATAGCTGAGATCCCAGATTCAACATCACTGACTTCACAGCAGGGCCTTGTAAGAGGCAAAGCCAAGTTCACAAGGGGAAACACAATTTGTAAGAATAGTAGGCAGTCTGTTGCCTTGAAAGAAAGGGTAATTGTCAGCATTAAAATAAAAATGCATGAATAACTCTGTTGTTGGGTATGCTGTAGTTTATTTTCTGTGTAGTACTATCTGACTAAAAGTAATAATTTGAAATTTTATTTCATTTAATAGTTTGCTTTTAAAAGGCCAGCAGTTTCTCTTGATTGCATTTGTTTCTTATTGAAATAAGGAATAAGCAGATTTAATTAATCTTGTTGCACAATTGATATTTCTGTGGTCCAAGATTTCCCTTTTCATGATGTGTTGTTTTTGTTTGTGTGTCTATTGTATTTGTTTGTTTTGTCTTGTTTCTATTAATAGAAGAAAGTGAACCTGAGCAAGATAATAAAGGTATTTTTTTTTCTTTCTGCACTGTTTCTTTTTAAATGTGTGGTTCTATTCATTGATTATTTTTGCTAACGTTATAAACAACTCTAAGTGCCATTATTTTGTTAGATAATAACAAATGATGTTAATATGGTGAATATTAAATCAGCATTTAACAGCATTATTAGATAGGCTGCTTTATTACATGCTTATTGACCATTTACTTCTATTAAAAAAAGATTGAGTCGACATAATGTTTAAACTTAGTATGCCAAATTCTGAAAATGCAAACAAAGTGAAATGACATAAGTCAGCATGAGAATATAAATCTCACACAGATTGGAAAAGAAAGTTACACTTTGACTAAAAGCCTTTTTTTTTTTTTTGATGGGGGAGAATGTTATAATTTTTGGAGAAATGTAAAAATGTCAAGATACCAGAGTAGGTTTTTATTATTATTACTTCAAGAGGACAATTATTATGTACTTACTCCAAACCAAACCAAACCAAAGCAATCAAACTTAAATTAATTTTAATTGTACACAGATATATAATATATACATATTAAAAAATGTTTAGAGGAGAGTGGCTGGAAATTGAGTTTGTTTGGGAAAAACACTACTGTAGAATAAGAGTTTTCCTTCCAAGAAAGCACCTCCCATCCTAATTCAGACTCAAATTGTGTGCTGTTCTAACCTAAACTTTTGTATTTTTTGAATGAAATTCACAAGCCCTCATACAATACAGTTTGGCTCTAGGAATAAACCTTAGGCTGGTATTATTTGAAACAGCACCTCCTTTATCTTAGTAACTCAAATAAGGTATTTGAGAGGTTTCCCCATTTCTAAATAACAGGCTGCTTACAGCTAAATTTAGATAAAATCCTTTCACTTGCTCCTGTGTAATTGTTTCTTATTTTAGTTTAGTTTTTGCTTGTGTTTGTTTTCAATTTACTCCTATCAATCATTGCTGGCTTAAATCAAGTAACCTTAAAAACCTCTTTAAGAGAAACTAGAAAATAATAAAGAACACGAGGAAATAAAATCCATGTGAGCTCATTGTGTCCTTTGAAATCATTGCTCAGAAACAGAATTTACAAAAGACTTAAGTATTCCTGTGGTCTTATTCCCTTACCAAGAAAAGAGACGTAATGCATCGCAAGCCAAACTGCTCATTAATTTCAGGACTTAATTTGGATCCGTTGCCCATTAGGCTTTCCATTACACACTATTGCAATTTCAGAGTGAACAATGGCTCTATCTCCTTATCACAAATTCAGATTACCCCTTAAAGTGATAATAATAAAACTTATTATGTCACTGAAAGAGCTTTGAAAAATGGAGCGAGAGAGAATACAATATGGTTATTATAAAGGCCTTTGGAATCACTGGCTGCTTAAGCCCAATTTTGAAGGTAAGAATCTCAATCTGCAGTTAGCACTGTTAACTTTTCCAAAAGAAATTAAAGGTCCAAACTCATGAATACCATGAGAGAAAGCCCATGGATAGATTGCCCTTGTCTATTTTGTACGTTGGAGACGAACGATGGGACAGCAAGTGGGAAAGAGCTCATGCCGAATTGGATAATGATGGATAAGACTGTCTACTGAAGGAAGATTCTATCACTTTTTTCTTTAAAAATCCATATCAAAACATTTGTAAACAATGAAACAATATGGAATCAATAATAGATAAGTACTTCCTTATTACATAAAGAAAAAAAAAACAGTTGGAAACATTTTCCAAATTACTAAGTAACGTCATACCCCTTCTATGAAGAAGCTTGTTTATGTAACAGAAATACTTCTATATAGTCTTTCATGCAAATAAAATGCAAGTAGGGATATTCAATGGACATTTTACTTGACATGAAACATATCACGTTACTTTTACAATTGATGACCTGGAATGTATTTTTAGTTTGTGGCTACCACTAAAAGAATGGGAATTTATTATTGAATTATGTCTAAGTTTGTTATTACAGGTGCATTATTATCCAAGGAGGTTAGTCTGGCATTTTTTTCAATTGCAACTGGCTTTATTGTTTTCAATGTTTGATAAATGTGGTGGAATTTCTTTCACCAAGCCTTCATCTTTTATGCTTGGAACTGGCAACAAATATAGATGGGTATAAAAATATCAGCTTTACTGCTGATAAAACTGGATTGAAAAATAAAGCTTTCTATTCCTTCATCCAAGAATTACACTAACATAACTTCTGCTTTCTTATCCGCCTCAGCCCTTTTCTACCCTTCCACCTTTCACCCCGGGTTGTAGGACAGAGAAGCTCTGAACTGGGGAACTTACTTATTGCACATTCACCTAATATCCTTCTTGTTTGAAGGGTAACTGGGAGAATGATGGCCCAGAGAGGGCTGCGATGTCATAACATGTACAAGTCCCTTTTCCCAACCTCACCAATCAGAGGAGTCATTCATTCATTCTTTCATTCATTCATTCTTCATTCTTCATTCCTCATTCAACAAATACTTATGAATGCCTACTATGTGCCATGTAGGATTCTGGAACTATCTATCTATCTATCTACCTACATACCTATCTACCTGTGTACCTATCAATCAGCCTGTGTTAATGAACCAAACAAGCTCTACCCTTGTGATGCTTACATTTCAAGGAAAGGGATAGCCAAAAAACAAACAAACAAATGAATCAATGGATAAGACAGGATGCTATGACAAAACATAAACGTGGATAAGGTGATAGGTCAGAAAGCATTATGGTAAGGAGACATTTGAGTTGAAACCCAAAAGACGTTTGCAGCCTTCTTCGAGGGAGGGAAACTGGCAGGAAGGGTGGAAGCTATGTTTCAGTACTGAAAACAGGGGGCAAATTTCTATTTTATCCTTTGGCAAGTATGTGGGAGTGGAGGAGAGACCAGCTTCCCTTTTTACTCCTGTTTTTTTTTCCCCCTCTTAACTCACTGGTCTTAACAATAAAACCCATGATCAGCTAAGGGTATATCTATCCCCTGGGAGGAGGAGACCAGCAGTTTGTCAGCACACTCTCACATTCATGAAGCCACCTGCAATGCCAATAGTGTTCCATTATGTACCCTTCTGTGCTCCACTGGACCTCCCAGAAGGTTCTGGGACAGAGCAGTACATTAATTAACTCTAAGACCACGTTGAACTCCAGAATGATGACTGACTCTGTTTTATTTACCATCTCACATTATGCTTAGCTGTGTTGTGCAATATGTATGGACCATCATCAGAGGTTCTGCAGTGAGCCCAAATGATATTCCAGCCAAAAGGAAAAACGAAAGCTGTAAATTACAACAAAATAAACCCTCCCTTATTATTAAATTTCCAGGAAGAATTTAAAGTTCCCAAATGAAAACTCTTGCCTTTATAAATTAAAGAAAAAAATCTAGATTTCATTTTTTTCCTAATTTCTTATCCCTCTCACCTTCAGCCAGAGGCTCTCATTCAGGTTCAGGGAAACAGTCAGTGTTATCTTCAGTGGCTGATGTCTACAGTTTTATAGCACCTGTGGGACTGAAATAATCCCACTCCCAGTCTCTCAAGGATCCTGCTTTTTAAAGATTCTCGAAGGCAATGGGACCCATAAAATGATCATGTTAGTAGTCTCACGCTCCAAAAATTTAGGACACACAAGTATAACCCCAACCACTACAAGAGTTGTTTCAACCAAATAATGAACGTGGACTCAATTATGGTGCGTAATCTAGGTCTCCATTATTGTTGCCAGAAAACATTAGAAAAGATGAGATAACCTGGGTTCATCCTTACTAGGATGCCAGTCAGTCTGTGTGACTTGTCAAGGGTCCACAACCTGTGAAAGCTAAATTGGGAGAAATCTATCAGGTGCTCAGTTGGAGCATCACGTTTGTCACTCTGGAGGAAACGTGCACTGCCTCCTAGCTAGCTTATCTTCTTGAGAAATTTAGAATTTCCAAAGGGGACAGCGTCTGTCACTTAATGTTGATTGATATTCCTTCAGACCCATCTAGCTTATTTGCAACATTTTATTTACTATTTCACCGTTGAGCCTTGTTTTTCTGGAACTTCAATAGACGTGTAGCCTTCACTCCCTCTTTTAAGAAGGCATTTTTAGCCTTGACTACCAGGACTGGCTTCATAATTTGTGAATCAGGTGCAAATGACAATGCAGGGCCCCTAGTTCAAAATTCACTAATAATTTCAAGACACAGCAGAAAATTAAAGCAAGCATGAGGCCCTCTAAGGTACATTGCTCTGTGACAATACACAGGTCCCTCGCTCTTGGAGCAGACCATGCTGACCACAATAGCTATTGCCACTCCTCTTGCTATGGCTGCAAATATTGCCTGCTAGGGAAGATTTACCCTGAGTCCCACATTTTGTTTCAACTTAGCATCATGCCCCATAGAGTTCTGATCTAAAACTGTTGTGGATATTTCTAAAGCTCTTAGGACTGATGCCTCTGCCAAATGTTTCTCCTCAGAAGTCTACCTTTCTTCAGGTTTTAGGTTTTTCTAGAAATAGTTACGCTATTTCAATGGCAGAAGTATGTGTCCTATCACATGTCTTTTTCTGGAGCTGTGGGGTAAGCTCCATTGCAATTATTTTTTTACTTGTAATGCTATTATAAAATTTTCAATCTTACAAATAAGTAAATACAATAATATAGTAAGTTCCCATGTTCCTATTTCCCAACAGCAATAATGATCAATAGTCTACCATTTTTGTTTCATCTCTCCCACTACTGTTTTATCCCTGAGCAGGACACCGATTGCCACTCCTCTTGCTATGGCTGAAAATCCCAGACATTATTTCAATCGATCCATACGAACTATAATGTAAGGAGTTTACTTTTTTGTTTAACGTAATCACATAACCATTTTCATTACCCCACACATCCCCAATTAACACTAATTTCTTAATTACCCTTTATTACCAGGACTGTGCAATTTTTATCTTATTGTATTAAAAAAAAAAGTCTTTTTTACACCTGAATTGTTGAAAACAATCTAAACAAGATCCACATATTACATTTGGGGTTATGCCCCTTAAGTCTTTTTCAATCTCTAATGGTTCCCTCTTTCTTTTTTTTTCCCGATGCCATTCATTTGTTGAGGAAACAAAATAATTTGTTCTGTTAAATTGACTACATTCAGTATTTGATTGAATTGTATCCCCATAGTGTTGTTTATCATGTTTCTCAACCCTCTATCTTTTGTAGGTTGGCATTTAGACCTCAGGACTTACTTAAAATCAGGCTCAATTTTGGTTTTTCTGGAGAGGAGGGACAGATCAGTTGCATTTAAGATATTTGATTCACTTTTTTAAAAAACCACATGTTGCCTTGAAGTTAGCACCTTTCTTGCTTTTCCTTTCTCCTGGCTTTTGAGCCCAATATTTGTATTTCTAGCATGCTTTTCTGAATTCCATCTCTTAGAGTCCTCAATATCAAAGGATAGAAAGTTGAATAAATCTGAATGTGCAAATTGGAAATTAGAATCCAATTGCAAAAAGCATCCAATTGTCAAACAAATCATATATTCCTTTACCTCCTTGAATTATGCAATCTTTTTTAAGCGGTATTAAAAAAATCAGATCAACTTCTAACACAGCTCTGAACTTGATCTATTCTTGTCCTGAATATCTCCTGTTTAGTATATATGGTACTATCTCCCCTGTACTTTCCTTTAGAATCCAAACTCTACAAATTTCAGTTAACTAGAAGAACAAAGCTTTAAAGAATTGTGTTAATTCGGGTTTCTTAGTCTAATATTATTTTTTGAACTTAAGTTCTGGGTGGGAAAATGGGAGGACATAAATATTATATTTACAGTATAATGGGCAATTGAATGGTTTAACGAACACTGGTTTGAAGTCAGAACACTTGAGTTCACGTTTCTCACCCATCAGTTTTTTCTTAGCTTGGGAAAAAAACTTAAATTAACTGAGATTTAGTTTCTTCATCTGTTTAATAAGAGCAGGAGTCTAGCTGAACTTTGATGCCCCTTCCAAGTTTAGTGATTTTGTGATTCTAAGTATCCTTTAATATATTATACACTCTGAGCCTCATCTCCACTCTTTAGTTATAGATAAAATTTCTTTTCACATCAAAAAAACTTCATCTTATTTAATCAGTGGTGATTCAGCCTCAGAAAGGAATATAAATCACTCATTCACCTGTCCACACATGGCCTAGAATATTCCTTTTCTTTTTGGCCCAGTATTCTCAACTCATATTCTGGAAAGTTTGACAGATTTTTGTCTGTCCTCCTGCTATGATACAGTTGAAGGTGTAAAGCATTATTTTATTAATTCAATTAAATGTTATTACTTTGGCCAGGCCCTCTTCTAGGTACTGAATGAAACAGGCAAGGTTTTTGGTTGCTGAGAACTCATATAAATCTACTGGGGGGAGACAGACAATAGACAACAAACAAATAATTTCAGAGAGTGATAAGGTCTGCAAAGACAATGAAACAGGATGATGAAAAAGTGAATGGGGGGAGGGTTACACATTCTGCTGAGTGGTCTAAGAGCATTTTTCTGAGAAAATGTCACTCAAACAGACTTGGATGATACAAGGAATCTGCTGCATGAAGACCTGAGGGATGAGTGCTCTAGGCTGAAGGACAGCGAGGTTAAGCTTCCAAGTCGGGAGCAAGCTTGGTGTATCCGGGAGAGGTGAGACATGTAGGGTCATCGCATAAATGGCTTAGAAACCAGGACACGGCATTTGGCATTATCTTTATGAGAGGGAACATGGAAGGATTTCACACAGGAGAACACTCCCTACAGGAGAATCACTCACCACTTCTATTTTCCTAACAGTTTTTGCCAGAATCCTGCGAGCTCCTGAATCCCACAATGTCACCTTTGGCTCCTTTGTGACCCTACGCTGCACAGCAACCGGCATCCCTGTTCCCACCATCACCTGGATTGAGAATGGAAATGCTGTGAGTGCCGCCTGTATGGGGACTTGCCTGGGGAAGGCCTGCTGGTGGTGAATTTCAGGATACACCGTATGTTTGTAGAGTTAGCCTAATCTCTGTCATTGGTCCCACCTGTACCTCCATTTTTCAAAGACTTCCAATATTTTCATCCTAAAAGGCACTGCCATAGAAATTGAACACCATGGGTTTACTTCTTTCCTTATAGCACGGGAAATAGTAGAAAACATAATTCTTTCTTTATGCCTTTGTGTTAAAGGGAAGTGTTAGCGATTCCTTCCCATACAAGTAAAATAATTTTCACAAAACTCATCAGTTTACAAATTAGTTCACTGCTGGAATCTACTTTGATGAAAAGGCATCCAGAATTAGAACCCGTATCAGTCAATTCAACATTCTTTTCTTCTTTTTTTATACTGGTTATAATAACCAACATATATTAAGTGACTGCTATAAGCTAGGGCCTGTCTTAAGCACTTCACATATAAGTATTCATTTATTCATTCTACAAATATGTATTGAGCATCTCCTGGGCATCAGGCACTCTTCTAGGCATTGTGGACACAGGAGCAAACCAAACAGGCAAAGTTCCTTGCCCTCAAAGAGCTTACATTATGATAGGGAAAGAAAAACTATAAGAGAAAACAAATAGAATAATATGTATTCTACGTGGATCAAATCCAATCCTTTGGAGAAAAATAAAGCAGGAAAATGAGGCAGAAAGAGCAACCTTAGCAGAAAGATTCCATTTTTTAGGAGACTGGTCAGGGAAGCCTCATTAAGATGAAGACATTGGAGCTAAGGTCTAAAGGAGCTGAAGGAGGAGGCTATATAGATAACCTGGGGGAGACAACTTGGGGGGAGGTAACTGAGGAAAGTCTCTGAGATAAGGGTGCACCTGGTATGTGAGAAGAACAGCAAGTCGGTCAGTGTGGCTAGAGGGCAGTGAGCAAATAGGAAAGAGGTAAGGGGTGTCTTTAGGGGTTGTGGATCATGTAGGCTTGTACAGGTTGTTGAAAAACCTTTGGCTTTTATTTGAGTGAGATGGGATGCCATTGTAGGTCTGTTTCTGTTGTCTGTTTTTCTGCCGACTCTTGTTCATTGTGTTTTGTTTCCTTGTGTACCTCCTTCTCTTTGACTACCTACTGTTTTTTGTTTTGTTAAAAAAAAAAAAAATGGCAGGGATTAATTTGAGGTCTAGTTGAAGGTACTTTTCTCCAGAGAGAATTTTTGTTTGTTTCTGCTAGGGACGAGAGGCTACTACTAATCTCAGACAACATTAAACTAAAGTCAAGGTTAGAAACTTCTTGGACATCCCAGATAATATTAACATAGTCTACGATTCTTTATGTGGGTGATTTCACTTGTAGTTCACACTGATATCTCCCTGGCATCTAGTTCTATGAGATGTTAGTTTATTGTATCTCTTATTAGACTCCTCACCCTTATGTAGCCTGAGTTTTTATTTCTATTTCTTCATTCCTTGTAGCCATCAAAGGAAAATTAGTATTTTCTAGGATTGAAAAAAACTCTCTGAGGAGAAATAAAAGCTTCTCAGTTTGTTAAATCTGTTAAAAATATTTTTTCAGATTTATTTTTAATGTGAGAGTTGGTCTGAATAACTTAGCTTACCAATATTTGAATTAGGAACCTGTAATAGATTATCATTATAATGATATTTTGTAGATTGAACCATTTGTCTGTTTATGTTTGATTTGTACTCAGTTCCTAGCTCAGTTCCCAGATACTCTTTGAGGTTAAGAATATTTATTTTTAATCTTAACTTAATGTGCTTTAATATAAATATATTTTAAAGTCAACAAAATACCTTGTCATCAATTATTTCAATTTTAGTTTTTCACTTTAAATTGCAAACTTTCCATTATGTTAAAATGTCATTCTAGAATACATTGCTTTTTAAGTTTAATTATATTATTTCAATTTGCTGTAATTTTATTTAGGATTATTGCATCTATTTTCAAAAACGCGAATGGTCTATTCTTTTCGTGAGCTATCATGATCAGGTTTTGTTAACAATATTATACAAGCCCTACAGAGTCAATTGGCAATTTTACATATTTACCTTTGATACAGAACTGGAGGTGAGGAACTTGAGATCAAATCTCTCTGAAACTCAAGGACATTTTCCTCTGCCGTATCTTTAATTATTGCTTCTCTCCTCTCTGCATGTTCTCTACTTAGATTTCTGTTAAATGAATTTCTTTTAAGATTAAATATTTCTGATCTTCATACTGTGCATTTTTGTATGGAGGGACAGGGGGAGGCCTACTTAATCTGTCTACCTTTTCTCAAGCTCTAATACCCACCATAAATGTCCATCACAGGAACCCACTAAAGCTCTAGTCCATGGACAGATGCTGCAGCCTGGTGCTATAAGCATACATAACAGCTCCCAAAATTCTCCAACAACTTCACTAACTCTCTCAAAGTCTGCTCCTACTTACATCCCTGCTATCTGAACTTTGGAATTTTCCATGACTACGTAGGGAAATTTTATCCATTCTCCTCTCAGTAAACCTCTTATTTTGTGTTTGGTTTCACCTACTGAGTTGGTATTCATTTCTGTATCAATCATATCCCACCTCTTTCTGTCTTCTAGAAATTGCTGAAAATTTCTGACTCATTGATTATGATACCTTTCCATCCTTCTATGGATTTATTTTTCATAATTGTAGAATTTATTTCTCTTTTGAGATTTCAAAATAGAAAAAGACGAGTTTGACATGTAGATTAAGATTATTATTGTAACTCAGGAGTTGAATAAGCATGATTTGTTTGTAATACAACCTTATTTAATACTTTATCTGCCCTTTTAAGTTTATTCATCACGGTGAGTTATTTTTCCACCATTGAGGCTTACCTTAAACAGTCTCCGTGACTTTTCTGCTCACTTTTAGGTGATTTAAAACCACTAGCACCATCCTAATTTAATCATTTTAAGTGTCTAATCCTAAATAATAACCAAAACCTCCAACTACATTCACAAGTGAGAATTTTTCCATCCCCTATTTCTCAGGACTCTTGCAGGTATGCGACCTGCCTTCCACAAAAGTTCTGGGCTGGCTTCTTAGCTCATACTCATCCATTCTTCCTCTACTTCCTAACTGCTATTCATGACTCCTACAGGTTTGAGGTGGGAGGGGCAGTAATTAGAGTGGAAAAGTTCTCATCTAACTGACACTCTTTTAAGTTTGCTTTATAACCCTGTGCCTGACAAGTATTTAAAACTGGCTCTTTCAATTGTGGACACACTCCTGATTCTTCAGAGATCAGGAAATTCTCCAGATGACACTATGATGCATTTTCCTTAGTATAGTCATCTCCCTCTTAGCCCCTAATTTGTTAGTTAATGGGAAGTCTTTCTGAAGTTCCTTTAGGAAGGATTGAAAATAACTCCAACTCAAGGCTTCTATAGAAACTTTGTGTCTACAAACTCTCGGGTCCAGATCATCGAACAGAGTTACTCCGTCTTTGCTCCTTCCATTGACTCTGCTAGGTAGCCTGATTCTGCCTCCTAGATTTTATAGGTGGAAATTAGATACTTGCCTGCTATGTCAACAAATTGCAGGTGTTGTCAGGGTTTCAACCCCACCCTTATTTTGATGAACTCAGAAAAGCTGTTATACTTTTGGTTATAGTTTATTACAATGAAAGGATATAGGCCACAATCAGTAAAGGGTAATCTGTTGTTCTCTCCCACTGGTGTTGCTTGGAGAGCACTTAATTCTCCCAGCAATGATGTGTGACAACATGTACAAAGTATTCTACCAGGGAAGCTCACGTGAGTTTTGGTGTCCAGAGTTTTTACTGAGGGTCAGTTACATAGTCATGTAGAGCCAATATGACTGACTTTAGCTAATCTCCAGCCCCTCCAAAGGTCAAACTGATACAGCATGACCTAGGGTCCCTGGTGAACAAAAAAGATATTCATCACAATTTACACTGTTAACATAAACTATCTGGCATGACTCAAGGTCTCAGGTATACAGAGACATGCTTATTGGACAGGATATTCTACGGGATAAGAAGTGATCGCACTCAGGGGCCAGCCAAAGACCCATGCACAGGGTTTGGAATGTGCAGGGTTTGAGCATCTGAAGGCCACTGAGTTAACCCTTTACTACATTGCAGTGGTCATATATCAATTCTCTAGGTTGTTCTATTAAGGACCCTCTTTTATGCTTTAAGGAGATGGGGTGCACTTTCAAACCAGTCCTTTGGGTGGGGTGAAGATGGTTTTCAATACAGCTAAACAACTCAAACCTTGATTAGTCATCTAAGGGGTTCTTAATATTATGATTTTTCATGTTTTCCAGCATAGTATCTCTCCAACTTTTCGTATCTTGGCTTCAGTGTCCATATATTTTACTACAATATATTAATGATAGCATTTTAAAGTCAAAGGAGTATTCCAAATGAGAAGAGAAAAAGGAGAGGAAGGGAAAAAAGAGACTAGGACACTAGGGAAAGGAAGAAGGGGAAGGGAGGGAAGACTGTGTAAAACAAAGTGCATCAGTGTATGAAATGTGGATGGATGTTGTAAATCAGGAAAAAGATGCCAGATGCTAAGGCTACCCCATCTAACGGAGAATTATCATCTTGCAATAGCACCCTCTAAGGCTTACAATTCATTCATTACTTTTGTTTTCACTATTGTTTTTGCTGAAGGGTTTTTTGTTGTTGTAAATGCCCCTCTTCAGCTAATGTAATTTTAGGGGAGTCCATTTACCTCTCAGACATTGATTTTCTCATGTCCATAATGACAGAGACGTTAGGTCGCTGGAGAAGATGATCTCCAACGTAACATGAGAGATAAAGTTCTCTAATTTTATTATGTTACAAACAGTAACTTGTAGACCCTGCTCTTCTTTAGCTCTTTAATTAAATCTCAGTGTCATTAGAAATTTGAATCTTATTTGGCCATGTGTTTTGTGGTTCTTCCATGGAAGCTGTTGTCGTTTCATAAGGCTCTTAGGATAGTATAAAGATGTGCACTAAGAAAACTGAGAGACTGGTAATATGACTTTACTAATTTGTCTTACTCTGTGAAAACAGTAATAAAGAAAAGATATATGCTTTTAAAAAATTCAGTGTTTTCCAAAGGCTCTATCAGTTTAGAACTGGAGGACGCATGATTATTCTTCGTTGGAGTTGAGGAGTAATAAAACGCCAGATGGCTTGAGTTAGTTTGGGTCTTACTGAGACCCCGATTCAATCATTCAAGAAGTCATTCACAAAAAGGAGAAAGCAAAATAGATCCATTGCCTCAGATTCTAAAACAGGAAAAAAAATCAAATAGTAATTTTTTTCCAGGAACAAAGCAAAAAGTACATCTGCAGTTCTTACGGTCAGAGAATCTGTGTTGCTCTTACTGCCAATTTTTGGTCTTGGTGATAGTCACCGAGTCCAAATCAAAATTGAGATAACTTTGCCCATGCTGACACACACAACACAGGAAATGGAGACAATTTCAGGACTTTCATGTTGTGCAAGTAGCAAACCAGAAAATCTATTATGGAGCATAGGGAAGAGCCCACAGCCCTGATATCATTTTGGGTGGCCTGAACGAAGATGAATGCAGACCAGGGAGCTGTATGGTGCAGTATAAAACAGTTTGAACTGTGCCTGTTCACTAACTACAAGCCAGTGAACTAACTTCACTAACACACTAGTAAGTTCAATGGGTACACTAAAAGATGTGAATGCTCCTTTTTCCTCCTCTGTGAACCAATAAACTAACTCCCTGAACAGTTAGAGCCAAAAAACAAGAGAAAGGCAAGCAATGTTCCCCAAAGTGATCAAGAATAATTTTGCTTTCTTCCTGTGGAAATATCTTTTATTTTTCACAAAAATTTGTAGTCTTAGATGAACTAAGAGTGACCAGTAATATTCCTCTTGTTTTACAACATTGGAATAGTAGTTTGATGTGGATAGAACAGAACTTAGTTTCCTAAAAGAAAATATTCTTGTACTTTGATAACCAGATTTATTTAAAGTTATAATATCTCTATCATTTTGGCATTCAATAAAAAAAATGTAGAAAAATTGCACGTCATCTTGCTTTGTTCAATAAATACAGTTCCTAAAATGTTTTGAAAGTTGAATCATTTTAATTTATTAGGATAATTTTATCAAATAAATAGACAAATCATCTGTGTTGAATTGAGTTTTTTACTTTTTTTTAAGGGAGACTAACCTATATTTTACACATATTTTTAAGAGGCAGTATTTTAGGTTTAAAGTACATAAACTTTGGTGTCATCTTATCTTACTAGCTGAGTAAATCAAAACAATTTCATACATCAATTTTTATGTGGAATATTTTAGCAGTCAGATTGGAAGAGGCCAATATTTACGGCTATGCTGATCAGAAACAATATGGACAATGCTCTCAGTCTATTATCCCTTTTTCTATGATGCATAGACAAACATTATTACAACTCTCTGAACAAGGACACTACTGGGCCACACCCTAACAGTTCCATTAGGTATGCCCAGTCTGCTGGAAATATTTGCAAGACAAGTCCATTGAGGCCCAAATACCTTTCATAGGACTTCCTATGCTAACTAAGGTCAAATCTATGCTAAGGTCCATAACTGGGGGTAGATTTCTCTCAAAACACGATTATTAATGTGTTAATAATCCACCTTCAAAACGCTTTCCCCCACACATCTCAGGTGTGAACTATTCCGCCTATTTAATAGAACTTCCTGTTTGCCACGTGTTGAGTCACTATCTCAGAAAGGGAACCCCACACACAGAGCAGTGAGCTGTATATCCAACTCCTCCAGGTCACTGTACCTACCTGGGGGGCTTGGAGAAAATAACGTTATGTACTGGAAACACCAGATACCGCCACCTAGGCCATACCTTGGTCAAAGGTCACAGCAATAATCTGAACTCATCCCTTTGATCTTTTGAACTCGAAGGGCAAAATGATCAACACGGAGGGCAAAGGATTGTTTTTATTTTTAGGTCATCAAAAATACTAAACTCTTGGTCAGGATGATCCACGCAGAAAGAAAAACAAATTCGAACTATGACTAACAAGGCCTGCTGTGCATGAGTCACAAACTGGATCAAGCAAGGCCTCTGGAAACAGGAGGAAAAGCATTCAGGAGCCACATCATAACCAAGCAATGAGCCTCGTAACTTGGTCTATTCGCTGAACTATTTCAACACCTGGATGAAGTCCAGGAGAAGGGAGGTCAGGCAGTTTAAAAACCATCTCTTTTTCCTCCCAAGAATGTTTTCAGTGACCTTGAGGAGGTGTTTAGGAATGATTTTCTTAGGTGTGAACATGAAAATAGTGAGGCTGCAGTCAGCACTGGGGGATTACTCTTTCTGAATTTTTTCCAAGGCATTATGCTTCTCGAAGGAGGGAACTAACTGAGAAGGAGGAAGGTAACTGTTCTGTAGATCTCACTTCTACAAACTAGAAAGGGATATTTATAAATAAAATATCCTTAGAGTATACAGCATGTCAATGGAGCATAGAGGTTTGTGGTCTTTAGCTTTTCTCTCATTGTTGCCTTGTATTAAAATTCAGGGAGAGTCCAAAATTATATTTCAAATTGCTCAGTCCTCTCGATCTAACTTGTTCCTCAAACTTGGATGCTCAAATTCTTAAGTTGCATTTCTAATAAATAAGATAATGATGAATTTGATTTGAATTCCCAACCAAGTATATGCCTCTTATTTTTATCTCTGCCTTGTCAATTTCTCATAGAGGCCAGGCCACAATACTTGATCTGACCTGGGACGTTTCCCCAGTTAACGTAAACTGATATTCACACAAACCAATTTTTATCGGGAGGATGGACACTAGTAATGCAGGTAGAAAATAAAAAGACAAAGAAGCTAATTGGACAAACTTTCACTGCCTGATTGCTACAGAGAGTGCTTGGTTCCAGGAGCAGCCAGCTACCTGGCAGCAGAAGGAAGAAAGCTGGTCTCACACCAGGGCTTCCCTCCCCCTTGCTAGCCTAATTGTGAAAATCCTCCTTCGAGCAACACAGTAAAATAACTGGCTCCAAATTTCTCATTCCCAGCCTCATTCCCTTCTACTGGACAGAGAGATCTCTGTCAAGGCCACCCTGAAACCCACCTCCACTAATCCGAGATAAAGTAAGGCAAACCAAAAGCTGATTCCTTAGTTGTCATTCCATTCAAATTTCCCTCAAACTTGCATTTTCCCTTCATGTAAACAGGGATGATTAAAGAATAATTATTAAAAGGATGGCATAGTACCGAAGAAAAGCGTAAATCACAGTTTTTAAAAATGCCACCAATTTGATAACATTTAAGTCAGACATTTGTTTTGCTCCTGGTTGGCTGATTTGCTGAGGTTGTCATTGTTACTGTTCTTGTTTTCTATGACTGTTCATTTGTTCTCACTTGTAGGACTAGGGAAAGCCCTGTAACAATGATTAAAAGCACAGGCTTTTGGATCAGACAAACTAGGGTAAAAATTCTAACTCTGCAACATAATAGAACGTGCTGGGCAGCTGTCTTTCTCAAAGAGTTCGAATGACGATGACTAATAAATAAGAACTTACATATATTAACCTGTCAATTATATGCTAACATTGCATTGATATCCTGCTTCTTCAAGGACATTTGATTTTCTGATTTAAGTAAGTTTGACATGATGTATTCATGCCTCAGAAACAGAATTGACTTCACAACCATTTTTCTTGATAACCATCCATCTATCTGATGTGTATTTGTGGGGAACTAAATAGGAGTCATGAAAATAAGTCCAAAAGTATACAACCTCTCATTCCTGACTGTCTCTATCTTCAAAACATAGAGAATACATCTTGGAGGATCCACACAGTATATCTTTCCTACATTGTATTAGTTATCTATTGCTGTATCACAATCATCCCAAAGCTTAGTGGCTTAAAACAATAACCATTTATTTATGCTCACAAATCTATGGGTCAACAGCGTGATTTTGCCGAGTTAGAGCAGGACTGCCTGATCTTGGCTGATCTAGCTCCTGTGATTGGCAAGTCGATTGGCTGCTGGTTGGTCTAGAATGGCCTTCTTATATATCAGGTGGCTATTGTTGGCTCCCAGCTAGAGCAATGGGAACGATTGGGCCATGTGTGCCTCAGCCTCACAGAAGGCTACAGGTTCTAAGAGCAATAAGAAAGCAAACCACAATGTGCAAGAACTTTGTAAGTCTCTGTGTCTTTCTAAGTCATGTCACAAGGCCAGTCTAGATTCAAAGCATGGAGAAAGATGCTACGTCTTGAGGTAAGAGCTACAAAGTCACATTGCAAGGTCATTGGCATATGGAGGGAAGTTTGGGGCTATTTTTGCAATTTACTGCATGCCTTTTGATTCTAATCTTAATCCTTTTTCTTTCAAATATACTGATGCAGCAATTTAGGGAATCCTTGACCAAATGTCTCCTTTTCTCCCCCTACTGCACCAGGTTTCTTCTGGGTCCATTCAAGAAAGTGTGAAAGACCGAGTGATTGACTCAAGACTGCAGCTGTTTATCACCAGGCCAGGACTCTACACATGTATAGCTACTAATAAGCATGGAGAGAAATTCAGTACTGCAAAGGCTGCAGCCACCATCAGTATAGCAGGTAGGATGGATTTTCACAATTGCATTGCTCCAGGAAAAGAAAAGTCTTGGCACTATTCCACAACATCTCATAATGGGCAAAAATCTTTTTTCTCTTTTCTCTCACTCCAGTCCCCTTCAGACTATTTCTTCCTTTATGGGGACACTCCAGAGATTGACCTAGATAATTGATTTTGCTGATTTGTTGCCTCAAAAACTAAATTTTCAAATACCTGCCCAAGTGATGGGTAACAGCTTCGAGGAGCTCATTTCTCTTTCTTTTCTTTTCCTCCCTTCTTACCTTCTTTCCTTTTCTTTTTTCCTTCATTTTTCTTTCTTTACTTTTCTCTCCTTTTCCTCTTCTCTCTCTTTCTCCCTTTCCTCTCTTTTTTATTTCCCTCTCTGGGTGAATCAAACTTCCCAAGGCTCTCAAAGAGTAAGTTGGTAGGTATCTAACAGGGCTGTGCCAATTTCTTCATGGCTATTTCTTGTGGGCATTTTTCACTTAGAAGTAAGTGATCTTGTGGTCTTTCCTGTTTCATGCAAGCGACAGCAGGACTCACAGGTGTTTTCAAGGAAAAGGGCTGACACCTGGATTTCTAGGATATTTGTGTTGGGGTACCAAGGTTTATTTTTAAATTTTAAATGTTCCAAAGGCTTCTGAGAACATATGTGGAATTCCTAGAGATGAAAATAATCCCTGTATCAGGAAATGCCGAGCATGTTATATTCATAGTATGCCTACTGCCCGTGAGTCAGCAGAGATGCTTGTTCTCACACGGAAGTCACGCATTGGTAGAACCTGTGCCCGGGGCCAGCTTCCCAGAGCCTGACTTTTCTTATTACAGTGCCACTTCTTTGATCTTCCCTAATGGGGAAGTTTCCAGTAATCTTTGTGATTTTTAATATGAGGTGACTAGAGACCACAGGGAAATATATAGGCTGGCCCTCTGAGGCATGCCCATGAAGGAAAGGGAAGATTCCAAAACCAAGGCTGCCTTCTGCCTTCTTTTGCAGCAATACGTCTCCCTGTATTGTCTTGAGACATCATGTCAGTTACTCTAAATTTTCCACTGATGGGAAATAATTTCTCCCAGAGAAAATGGGTGAGAATCCTGACAATAAATTCAACTCAATTTAACAAATAACAATAAAATGATTACTAGTTACATGGTATTCTACTGTTTATAAAGTACTCTTACATGCATTCATTACATACACGGATTCAGGTCATCGTGTTAGGTAAAGGGATGCAAACTTAATTAACAAATGGGATAATTAACAACGGAGTGCCTTCCAGGGACTTTCAATCTAGAAAAGAAGTCAATCAGCCATATATTAGGTTGGTGCAAAAGTAATTGCAGTGTTTGCATTTATTTTTTATTTTTTTATTTTTTAAATTTATTGGGGTGACAATTGTTAGTAAAATTACATAGAATTCAGGTGTACAATTCTGTATTACATCATCTATAAATCCCATTGTGTGTTTACCACCCAGAGTCAGTTCTCCTTCCATCACCATATATTTGATCCCCCTTACATTTATTTTTTAACCTTTTCAACCACAATTACTTTTGCACCAACTTAATATATTATGGCACAGATTATGTTCTGTGGCAGAAGCATAAACAAAATACAACAGGAGCACGAGAGAGGGAGAGTTTAAGGGAATGGAGCAGGAGTCATGAGGATGAGATGAAAGGCGGAAGTGTGCTCAGAAACAGCGAGTTAGTTGGCTAGAGCATAATGAAGACTGGGAGTGAGGCAGACAGTGGGCAGAACGGTTTGAAATGTGGGTTCCAGCCAGGTTTTAAAGAGCCTAAGTAGGTTGGATGTATTCTTCAATCAATGCGAAGTCATTTAATTATTTTAGAGGAGACAAGGAGTAAGAGCGAGGCCTGATGATTAAATTCGCGAACTTGTTGCAACGATGTTGCTAACCTTTTTTGATATCAGAGAGATTATTCATTATGAATTTGTACCAACTGGACAAACAGTTAACCAAGTATACTATTTGGAAGTGCTGAAAAGGCTGCATGAAAAAGTTAGACGATCTGAACTTTTCACCAACAATTCATGGCTCTTGCATCACGACAATGCACAGCTCACATGGCATTGTCTGTGAGGGAGAGTTTTTAGCCAGTAAACGAATAACTGTATTGGAACACCCTACCTACTCATCTAATCTGGCCCCCAGTGACTTCTTTCTTTACCGAAGATAAAGGAAATATTGAAAGGAAGACAGTTTGATTACATTCAGGACACTTAGGGTCCTGAATAGCTGTAACCACACCCTCCCTCCACCCCCCAAATAACAGTATTTTCTGATGTAGATAGAGCCTTAATGTGTGCACAGGCAACATGGAAAGGTAATGTCCCAGGGTGCAGGGCAGAGTGATCAATGTTGAGAATACACCAGAGTGAGGATTGGGGCAGTCAGCAATGGCAGCCCAGGGGAAACAGCAATCTAATTTGTATGGGAAAAGGGCTGGTGGGAGCAATGCATGGATTGGCATGGAGCAGCAGAGAGGGATTGGAATCTGTTGCAGCAGCAGCGTTGAATGCAGATGAGGAGCTCTGACCTCAATAGGGGCAATGGTCATGTAGACTGGAACCAGCAATGACTTGACTTTAGTCAACAGAAGTGGGAATCCTTCTGCATATGGAAGAAAATGTTACTAAGATGAGTAAAGAGGAACTCCCTCAAGTTGCTAATTCATAAAAAACTACAAGACCAATTGCTCAGCCTCTGATCTGTTTTTCCGGTTGGGTCTTACTGATGATGAGGAGATTTGAAGCTCACCTGCTTTTCCTAAATTTCCCCCTGGAATATCTAATGAGCGTGTCTCATAGGTGCAGTGGAATAAGACTGCTGAACCCCATCAGACATCTGACTTTTTCTCTTCATCTCTTTAACCTGTTCTTTTCCATTAAACCTGCTAGATGCCTCCTGAGGGTCCTTCTGCCATCATTGAGGAAACTACCTTCCAGCACAGGGTGCTGCCTGGACCCCATTCTAGAGAAGTGTGGCCACTTTGGTAGAAAAGAAATCTGTTGAGTCACTCTAATTCAGAATCGTTTCAAAGAAGCATGATCTTATGCTCCCTAGATCTTCCAGAACTTGGGTGTGGCATCTGCTTTCTCTATTTCTGTTTTCAGCCCCTCTCTCCTTTGGCCTCTGATTGGGCTGGCCAGAGGTCCAGAGCTTTGAGTCAGGTATGGTGCCTCTCCTTGACATTCTGGCAATGCTTTCTTACCCCAAACTCTCCTTTCTCTCATTTCAGTGAACCTCATCCTACTCTAGTGTTCTGTAGTCAACAGCCCCCTTTGTCACATTCTTCCTGTCTCACTTTGAAGCTTTTAGTCCATCTGTTTATTTACTCATCCCAGCGGGGAAAATTGGAAATGGAAAAATCTGGTCTAGTGGTTAGGATTAAGTCTAATGATACTTCTAGTGTTTAAATACAAGAAAAAATAAAGATCAGCCTTTATTTTCCCAAAACTCTTCCATGTGTATGTCCAAATCCTTATGCATTGTTTGAGAAATGTGATATACTTCTTTCTGACTCATTTACATTCACTGTTAGTTATCAAAAGGAGTCAGAAAAACTTTTGGAACTTCTCTCTATGAACCAGGAAGTTGCATTTCCCCTCCTGTCATAACCCCAAAAGGTTCAAGTTGCAATTTAAACTTGCCAGGACACCAGATAGTTGGCAAGATGCCTTCTCTTTGTCATCAGAATCCTTGGCCCTGCAGCAGAGACCAGCTCATGGTCCCTCTAACGAGCACAGTCCCGGAAGAGGCAGAGGCCATCAAAATAGACACAGGTATTAATTCTACCAAACATTTAAAGAAGAATTAACATCAACCCTTCTGAAACTCTTCAAAAACATTAAATAAGAGAGAACATTCCCAAACTCATATTACTAGACCAGCATTATCCTGATGCCAAAGCCAGATAAGGACACTACAAGAAAAAGAAAACTACAGACCACTATCCTTGATGAATGCAGATGCAAAAATTCTGACCAAAATATTAACAAACGGAATTCAATAACACATTAAAAGAAGCATACACCATAATGAAGTGAGATGTTTCCCAAAGGTTCAAAGATGGTTCAACATATGCAAATCAATACATGCACTATACCACATTAAAAGAATGAAAGATAAAATATGATTATCTCAATAAATGCAGGAAAAGCATTTGACAAAATACAACATCCTTTCATGATAAAAACGCTCAACAAATTGGGTATAGGAGGAATATACCTCAACAAAATATGGGCCATATATGAAAACTCTCAACCAACATCATACTCAACAGTAAAAGGTTGAAAGCTTTTCCTCTAAGATCAGGAACAAGACAAGAGTACCTACTCTCACCACTCCTATTCAACATAATACCGGAAGTGCTGGCCAGAGCGATCAAGGCAATAAAAAGTAAAAACAAAGGCACTCAAATAGAAAAGGAAGAAGTAAAACTGTCTTTGCACATGATATTATCTTATGTGTAGAAAATTCTAAGGACTTCACCAGAAAACTCCACCAGACAATTAAGTGAAGTTGCAGCATACAAAATCAACATACAAAAGTCAGTTGTGTTTCTATACATTAATAATAAAACATTTGAAAAAGAAATGAAAGAAAAAACACATCACATTTATAATAACATCAAAAACATTAAAATAGGAATAAATTTAACCAAGGAGGTGAAAGATCAATACATTGAAAATTCTAAGACTTTGATGAAAGAAATTTAAGAAGACATAAATAAATTGAAAGGTATTCTGTATTCATGGGTCAGAAGAACTAACATTATTAAAATGTCCATACTATTTAAAGCAATCTACAGTTCAATACAATATCTATCAAAATTTCAATGGCATTTATCACAGAAAAAGAAAAAAATGAAAGAGTTAACAAGTGTCAGCAAGGATGTGGAGAAAAGGGATTATTTCAGCACTGTTGGTGGGAATGTAAATTGGTTCAGCCAGTATGGAAAACAGGATAGAGGTTCTTCAAGAACTTAAAATTAAACTAGCATATGATCTAGCAATCCCACTTCTGGATTTATACCCAAAGAAAATGAAAACAGGATATTGAAGAGATATCTGCACTTTCAGGTTCATTGCAGCATTATTCATAATAGCATCTGTGAATGGACAAATGGATAAAGAAGATATGGTGTATATACACAATGAAATATTATTCAGCCATAAAAAGAATGAAATCTTGCCATTTGCGACAATACAAGGATGAAATTCGAGGGCATTGTGCTAAGTGAAATAAGTCAGATAGAGAAAGATAAATGCTGTATGGTCTCGTTTATATGTGAAATGTTAAAAAGCCTAACTCATAGAAAGAGAACAGTGGTAGTTACCAGGAGTTGGGGGTGGAGGAAGTGGGAAGTTGTTGATCAAAGGCTACAAAATTCCAGTTATGAGTAAATTCTGGGAATCTAATGTACAGCAGGGCAATTATAGTTAATAATACTGTATTATATACTTGAAAGCAGCTAAGAGAGTAGATCTTAAATGTTATCTCTCTCTCTCTCTCTCTCTCTCACTCACACACACACACACACACACACACACACACAATGGTAATTATGTGATATGATGGAGGAGTTAGCTAATGCGATGGTGGTAATCATTTTGCAATATTTAAGTGTATCAAATCAGCACATTGTACACCTTAAACTTATATAATGTTAATCAATCGTACCTCAATAAAGCTGGAGAAAAATAGACATAGGGATTCACGAAAGGAAAATACATATTTGTATTCACCATTCAGAATGACATTGATAACACTCCCACCTTTTGCAATGACCCTTCTTTGGACTGACCTCAGGGTCTGGAGCTTCTAATCACTAAATTTAAAACTCAAATGAACATATGTAGCATAACCAAAAATGGGCACTAAGGAGAAATATGATGTGTCATCATTGGAGTCCCCAACTCCCCAAATAAACCACAAACAGTAGTGCCCCCTTATGGACAGGGAATATGTTCCAAGACCCCCAGTGGATGCCCTAAACTGCATATAAAACTGAATGCTATATACTATGTTTTTCCTATACATACAGTTAATTTATACATTTATTTTTCCTATAAATACAGTTTAATTTATAAATTAGGCACAGTAAGAGATTAATCATAATAACTAATAATAAAATAGAACAATTATAACAATATACTGTAATAAAAGTTATGTGAATGTGATCACTCTCAAAATATCTTACTGGACTGTACTCACTTTTCTTCTTGTGATGATGTGAGATGATACAATTTCCATGCGATGATAGAAGTGAGTGTAGGCATTGTGACATAGCATTAGACTACTATTGACAACCTCTGCATACAATTTGATTTTCTTTCCTTATTAAGTCAAGAACTTTTAACTTTTTAGTCAAAGGAAGCACTTTACGACTCCTCTTTGGCATCTCTGAGTTTCCCCCATTACTACTCTTGTGCTTTGGGACCACTTGTATCTTGAACACAAGCTCTGTGATACTACCACAGTTGATCTGATAACCCAGCTGGCTATTCAGTGACTAACAGGCGGGCGCCGTCTACAGCAGGGGTGTCCAAACTTTTTCAACGTTTTTCACCACGGGCCATATGCAGTAAAATACACAAACAGCCGGGCCACTCACTCGAGGTGAAGTACGTATTGCCTCACCTGGTTTATTTAAGTAAACTAAATATAGTTTTGTAATTTGCTGCGGGCCAATTAAAAATGGATCGCAGGCCGCAGTTGGCCCGCGGGCTGGGCCGCAGTTTGGACACCCCTGGTCTACGGAGTGGAGACGCTGAACAAAGGGATGATTCACATCCTGGGCCCCATGAAGCAGAATGTCGCGAGATTTTATCACGCTGCTTAGAGCGGCGTGTAATTTAAAACTCATGAACTGTTCGTTTCTGGAATTTTCCATTTAATATTTTCAGATCACAGTTGATTATAGGTAACTGAAACCACAGAAAGCAAAACTGCAGTTTTGTTTTCTAGGAGTTGATGCTTCACACTATTACAGAAAATAAATAGAACTTTGAGTTATACGTATTTTGTAATCAGTAGAGCTGACTGAATGTACTACCATGTTTCACGGGCTCTTTCTGTGTCTGATAGTCACACTTCCCCTAATACTCTCCCCAATTATGAGACATGTGGTGATGTCAGAGGAGCACGTGATCAACTTTACCACTCACTGCTTTAGCCACGATAGGTAGAGAGTCTCCTTATCAACAAACAGACACTATCCCCTGGCATTTCATGGTAGCTTTATCTGGTTTCATAGTGATTAAAGGTTTTTTGTTTTTAATAAAAGGGAAAATAATAAATGAGTAACAGCCAGTAGCCACACCGAATTGCTACCAGATATTCTGCAGGTAGGCAGAAGAGTTAAGCATTCCTTTTACAATCCGGCAGATTTCGTACATTAGAGTCGCTGTATAGTTTAGAAGGCAGTCAAACTTTTACTGACTTTTCCAGATAATTTAAAAGATACTACAAATGTTAATGACTGTTGGAGATTTTTGGAATTTTTAAAAATTTAGTTTTGAGATAAAAGCACTTGTCCATGATTGCAAGGTTCTTGGACCCCTTTCCTCACTGTCCCCAAAAAAGAAAATGTGGCTGGAGAAATTCCTATAAAAAACACATGGAATCCCAGTGAATAAAAGCATCCGCTGATTCTCTTAATATTCTTGAGACAACCAAGCACTCTTAACTTAATTTCATTTTTCTTTACCTACTTGTCCTTGAAATAGAAACCTATCTAATTTTATTATCTCCTCCCAAGTACTGTGCCTGGACTCTCTTTGGCATGTCTCCATGGTATTGAATCCTCCTCTGACACTTTAAACTGAAGGCTCTTTGATATACATAACCTTGGCCTCTTTGTGTTTCAATAAGTTTCCTTCCTCAGCTGCTCTTAGAATCTTCCTTTACCTCTTCCAATTATCTACCATTTTCTCTGGAAGAACTTCCTGCTGCCTACTTCCATCTGTTCTATCTGCACAGTAGCAGAATTTTCATGAGTTTTGGGTCATGTAAGTGCCTCATGTAGGTTGGTTTTTGAGCCTCATCATTAGGCTCATTTTAATAAAAATCCATAAAGACAAGAGTCACACATTCAAGGTGACAAAAGTCCTCATAGTCACCAATCCCCACACATGCAAAAAGGAATGATTAGAAAGACAAATTGAGTTTACAAGGTTTTTCAAGAAGATTGACTGCTCAAAGGAATTCATTTTAGAACCCTTAAAGGCAGCAAAAGAAGGAGACCCAAATAGACCTAAAACCTGCCAACAGAGTTAGATGTGGACATTAGGAGACATTCTATTAAGGCCAATTAGTTTTAGGCAAGGCATGTTTTACTTACGTTTATAACGGGAGTTGAGGGACAGGAGGAAGTAAATCACAAAGTGCTTGGTAAAGAGTGTGAGCTTTTAGATTTCCTATACAAAAAAAAAAAAAAAAGATGGAATCACTCAGAAATGCTGGTCACTATACCCTCACAAGGACCCCCATGCCTTGGGAGAGTCCAAGTTGAGGCCATTGGTGCTAAGAGCTCCATAATCCACCCGAGGGGAGGGCAGTTCCCTCAGTGCCCTGAGCTTTCACTCTGTGAGCATACTTCATGGAGCCCAGTGCAAAATAAAAATACAAGTGTCCCTTGTTAAAAAATTAAGTATTTCAGGATAGCAACAGCAGCGCATTAATCTAAGCACGTGGCCCTTCTCTGTGCAAGACCCTGTGTGTCTGCACAGGTTGCTCACCACGAAGCCAATAGGTCTATGGGAATAACAGCTCTCTTAGCCCTCCTCCACGCTCCCTTCTCACCTCTTCCCATTTAACTTCCACATCTTGCTTTCACCATGCAAAGTCCCTAGGTGGCTAACAGAGGGAAATTCGGAGCTATTGACACTGTCTGGGCTGATGGTGCCCATGGTTGCTTCAACTTGAAAAGAATTTGGTTCCTATAGACACTTATTTTCTTAATCTCAGTCTCCAACTCTGCCTTGTTAATGCGGTATCTGGCCTCCTAGCAAAAGCAGAGAACTTTTCAGAAACTTAGAGATTAGAGGTATCAAAGCTATCTCCTGCAAACCTTAAGATGAAAATGTGCTAACTTTTGTTTCTTTCCCCCTTTATTTTGATTTCCCACGGGAACGTCTTTTCCTGTTAACAGCATGGAGGTAAGATATTGTTATTATATTCATGTTCTGTTTTGTTGTGTTTTAATTTTGTTTGGCATGCCATTTATTGTCTATTTGCTGAGCACTGTCATCTTTCAGAAACTTTCTAATTTCTAATCATTTTATTAATTATATTCTTACAAGACTGGTGAAGATGAAGATAGGTAGCATCTGTTGAATACTTATGAAGTATCAGGCATTGTTTTAAGGGCTTCACATGCATAATTTAAAGTTATCCTCAGGAAATCCTATGAAATAAGTACTATTATTATCCTTATTGTACAGAAAAGAAACTAAGAGAGTTCCTTTGAACTGGAGAGTTCCAGTGACTTACACAACTACTAGTAAATTATAGGCTTGGAAATGGAACCCAGAACTGACTCCCAAACTTTCCCTCGTTGCTTTGTCTTGGTGATAAGAAAGTATCATCTTGTAACATAACATTTTGCAACTTACAGTGTTTTATTTGCAATAAAATTGACTTTCATAGAAACTCTGTGAAGTGTGACAACTATTTTTATCTAATCTTACAAATGGTGACACTGAGATTCAGAATAATTAATAATAGTAATAATGATAATAGCAGTTAAGTTTTGGAGTACATTTCTGATCACCACTTTTCTCATATTAACATTTAGTGACTTAATGGGGCAAGAACTATTATTATTCCCTTTTTTTTTTTTATCCCTGATGCACCAAGCTTGCCTGGACCACATAGCAAACCACAAAGCCTCAATCTGAGCTCAGGTGGACAGCCTCAAGAACTTAGATTGGTAACTACTACACTAACCCAGACAGCACAGTAACTGAGCAAGACCTAAAACCCCAATCGCTGCTTCTAATTCTATGAAATGAAATAATTCATGCATAAGGAAATTTGGTTAGTTCTTGATCTTGTCCCAGTTCATATAGCTTTGATGTATTCTTTTACCTGTCACAGTTTTAAGACACAGAGTCCTGATCCTTAAGAACTCTACAGGGAGGCTGAGTCTCTACAGAAGGGATGTAGCACATAAATGCGGTAAATGTTAAAATGCAGGCTACTAGCAGAAGAGATGCCATCTTTCATTCACACACGATTCGGCACAACTGTCCTCTCTGTATATTTTTATACTATTCACTCTATTCCTGGCACTATATTAGAAAGCAGAGAAACAAATTAAATTGTACATATTCCCTGTCTCCAAGAAATTTACATTTTACTAGGGAACAGAGAGAGAGAGAGAGAGAGAGAGAGAGAGAGAGATTACAAGACAACATAATAACGGAAGCATATACAAATTCCAAGGACTCAAAGACAGAAATAAATCATTAACATGAACATAAATGCGAATGAAAAACTTTAAACTCATTAGTACTCAAATAAATGTTAATAAAATAAAAATGCCATACCCTTTTTCACTTATGATAACACAAGCACTCCCAAACTTTGCTGGTAGAGAGAAAATTCCTATAGCCTTTATAGAGAGCATTTAGCAATTTTTATTGAGAACCTTAAAATTGTTGTATCTATTAATCAGGTAAACCCACTCTTAGTAATCTAGTTAAGGAAATAATAAGTGTATGAACAACAAAATTCAAAACAACCTTATATTTATTAGTGAAATATATGAGCAATGTCAATATCTATTAATAAGATAAATTGGTGTGATTTTAGGACCATGCTTTTGAAAAACATAATGGTATAGGCAAATGTCTATCATGCTAAGTAAAACTGCAGGATACAAAAATATGTTTACAGGATAATTCTAATTATCCTGTTGATATAATTATATACTATGTATAGTATATATAATACTGTTATCTATTATACTTATGTATACACTAATTATAACTGACATATGTACGAATAAATAAAATATACAAAGTGTTTATATATTGGGCTAAGATAAATTTTGGAAAAAAAATTAAATTTAAAATTGCCGTTACATCACTCTCTATTTTACACAATAAATAGGTAATAATTTTAGTCAGAAGAAACACAAGAGGTGTTTTTCACAGAAGGCCGTGTCCTTCTTCTTGAGGACATTGGGTTTGGCATTTCAGAAAAATGACATTCGATCTATCTATGTCTTAGAGCAGGGATTGGCAAACTTTTTCTGTAAAGGGCCAGATATTAAATATACTTGGCTTTGTGGGCCATACCGTTTCTGTTGCCACTGCTGAACTCTGCTGTTGCAGGGCACAAACAGCATAGACAATTCATCAAAAGGCGACCATGGCTCTGCTCCAGTCAGACTCTTCTTATAGACACTGAAATTTGAAATTCGTATAACTTTCACTTCTTAAACACCATTCTTAGTTCACAAGCAGTATAAAAACAGGCAACGTGGAATCTGACCTCTGGGTTGTAATTGCTGACCCTGCCTTAGAGAATGAATCACATACAAAGACACTAGGCATGAAAGAATAAAAACAATTCCAGTTTGCTTTGGAGATTGGAAGTGGCATAGAGCCCCAGTCATCACACTTTTGGGGAAAGTACAATGGGAGACCGGGCAGATCATACATAAGGAAAGAAGGTTTGTCTATACCAGAGAAGAGGTACAGGTATGTCACCCCTACACGGTGAGAGAAGCTGTGGAGTTTCCACTGGAGTGGAGGGGTTGTCTTAACTCAAACAAACCACAGCTGGTCATCTGCATATGCCCTTTGGACAAAGTGTGATGTGTTCAAAGTAAGTCGAGGTCTCACTCATAGAAACGCAAGATGGTGTTTTAATATGGGATTCATGCATGTTAAAGCAAATGAGAGTAAAAGGCGTAGTGGGAATCCTTTAAATACTCCACTTAACCAAGGAGAATTGTCTGCTATAAAAGAAGTTAAAACAGGGACTTGGGATCAAATATCCATTGCTGCCCCTAAAAAGAGAAACTACAGAAAGGAAGATCAGCCAGGTTTAGTTTGTCAGGAAGAGAGAGAGGGACTGGCTCCAGGTGCAATAGTAACTAGCATTTGGGGAGATAGTCTGGCAGATCATTCCAAAATAACAAGCATTCTGTGCTCAGATCCCTGTGACCTCTGTCCCACTGCTCAAATGAACAACAGGACCAGCTGCTTCTGCTGTTGCTCCATCGGCAGTCCCAAGATCTGCCTGCAGAGAAACATGACTTCACTTGGACAGGGAGGGGTCTCATCACTTGCAAAAGACAGCAGAAGACACCAAGGAAATTCTTTGCATTTATCTTATTCACCAATTTTTGCTGTGAGCTTCTTTCAAATTTTGTTTAAGTGATAGTAGGAGGTTGAGGGATAAAATGGCCCAATTTGTCTCTGTGCTTTGCATCTAAAATTTGAACATTGCATAAAATTTGAGGTTTAGAAGTCTGCAAAAGAAGAGAGAAAATGGAAAAAGAAGTTGTTTCAACTCTGAAACTGTGACTGGGCATTCTCTTTCTCTCTCTAGATAGACAGATGATAGATAGATAGATAGATAGATAGATAGATAGATAGATAGATAGATAGATAGATAGATAGATAGAGATATAAAACATATGTATATATTTGGTCCTGTGTATTTCTTACATTTTAGAACTAATTCTAGCATAGATATACTACCAAAGCTAAGTCTTTTATGCTCCCAGAAACATCAAAGATGTAGAAAATTAATAAGAACTATAGGCACTTTGTATTTTATGTTTTTTTCCCAGCATGCAAATGGTTTTCATAGGCTAGTATAAGCTTCAAGCTGGCAGAAAAAATAACCAAAACTGTAACCAAGATCTCACTTCTATTCAAAAATCTATTCTGCTTTTTTTCTTTGGATTTTTAATTTTTGCATTATGTAGCTATTGCTCAAAAATAAATGAGGACTCAATACTCTTAAGCCAACTGAAGTTGTTCAAATATTTTTTTAGGGCTTTTATTAAGAGAAGTAGCAGCAGAAATCCAGAGGAAGAGTTAACAATTGATTGTTAATAATCCTTATCTCTGAGGCTATTTTCATTAATTTTTCTTTTGTGTAATTTTTCTTAGTTTCCAATGTTTTTGAAAAATGTTTTTGTGTAACTAAAGGAAAAATTATGAATGCTTTTAATTTTAAAAATACAGAAAAATAACAGAGTCATTCAATAGTTAACACATGATAGCATGAATAATTATCAGCTCAGAGACACTGGGGGAAATTCGTATTTAACTTTTATGTGATACAGTTTTTTCTGTCAATAAAATGAGTCACACCTGCTCTTACCCATCCTCCCTTTTTACCAAGATATTATATTAATATGTGAAACCATTTCGTAAACCAGTTTGAGCAATATCTGGTTATTAGGTATTATTATTCAGTTTCTTAAAGCACAGCTTTCTTGCTTCTCTTGAACTTTCTTAGTGTTATTATAGACTGGATTCCCTAAGAGGAGTAGTCATAGCTTTTTCTCTGGGTGTTTTCCCAACCTTATCTGGCCCATGTTTTCATGAGAGTTTTATGTTTTCTTATTCAAGGCATTCTTTTGAAAAATCCCCAACAAACGACAAGTAACGCAGTCAAATTCACGTTGGCTAGTTACTAAAAGGCAACTATGAATTAGAGGAAAATTCTGTATTACAAAACACTATTTTAAAGTACATTTTTTCTTGGAAGTTCACTGTTTTACCTGAATGAGTTATATCTCACTTAATAGATTTGCTTGAAAGACTAGCAAATAATGGTTTCTAAGTATCGATTTTTCAAATTCAAATAGGGTTTCTTAACAATATAAAATTTGTCACAAATTCCAATTTGTTTAATTTTCTTACCTTACAATCCTTTATATAAAGATAACAAAATGCTAAATTCCAACAGTTGGACAAATTAAATGAGAATACAACTTAAGAGTTTTCTGTCATTATTAAAGATAGAGATCTTATGGAAGGCATCAGAATATATTGAGACCATACCAGTGCCTACACGTAATAAGTGCTCAATAAATATTTGCCAGGTGAGTATAAGAATTATTTTTATTTTTCCAATTATGCCATTAAGAAGGCAGTGGATACCTGAAGAGAGTACCAGCAGCGTTATCCATCCTCCCTATTGTTCTCTTCAATTGTTACAGCAGATAAGCTTTAAATCTTATTTTTGGGTTAGCCCTAGAGATTTTACAATTTTTCTCCATACATATTACGCTTTAGCACACAATAACTTGAGTTCAGAATACTTACTTACATCGCTATACAGATTAGGACATTGGGGCTTTGAGTGACCATATGACTTTCCCCAAGACACTTGATGAGAAAGTAGCGAAACTAAAGATGCTACTTAGCTCCTCTGAGAGCAATATCCTATGCTTTCTTCCCCTATGTGGCTCTTTTTATTCTTTAATAGAATGCTGGAAAGATGTGTGAGTGACAGAATCCGTGTATGGAAGGTGTCGCAAAGATGTATGCATACAATAAAAGTCAGGTACTTAATTATCCTAATACAAACTATGTTTGTAAAGCTACAAGCTTTTTGGATCAGAGTAATTATTATGCTCAATCATTTGTTAATCATCATGATGACTATGTTCTTTTCTATGTATTTATTTGCCTATGTAGCTTATTTGTAAGAAGCATGTGAGGCTGCTTAACTTAACTAGGAGCAGTCAAATTCTATTTATAATGTAAATGATAAAGATATGCTTAGTTTCTAAAGTTTTCCACATCCATTGTCACCCTTAATCCTCATAATAGCCCCCTAGAGTAGTTGGAAGTGACATTATAGTGGGTGGAAATGAAGACAATATTCAGATTGAGCATGTCAACCAAGTTGTGCAATTGTCTCCTATTTTGTGATGCAGAAGTGGAAACGAAAAAAAAAAAAGAAAAAGACTGAATGCTAAGAAATAACATGTGATTGGGAATGTTGTTCATTGCTTCTTTCAGTAAACCACAGAAAGATAATAAAGGCTACTGCGCCCAGTACAGAGGAGAAGTGTGTAATGCTGTCCTGGCAAAAGATGCTCTTGTTTTCTTCAACAATTCCTATGTGGACCCTGAGGAGGCCCAAGAACTACTGGTCCACACAGCCTGGAATGAACTGAAAGCACTGAGTCCACTCTGCCGGCCGGCTGCAGAGGCTATGCTGTGTAACCACATCTTCCAAGAATGCAACCCTGGAGTAATACCTACTCCTACACCCATTTGCAGGTAAAATTAAAAATAATTAAATAAATAGGAAAACGTATTTGTCTGTCTGCAAACAGGAAGGGTTTTCAAGAGAGGAAGTTGTCACGTGCAATAATAAAGGCAAAACGTGACTTGTGTCCAAATAGAAGGTAATTATTGACAAAATTCCTACCATGTAAATCTACCACTGATATCTTTTAATAGAAGCTCTCTAAGCTTCTAGAAAATGTCATAAAAGGTATGTTTTCTTGTCCTTGTTATTGTTTGTATTATCATATTCATAAATATCCCTGCTTTCTATGAAACAAAAAGAAATCCTGAACTAACACAGACCTCATTAGTAAGCCAAGATAGAGAAGGGAAAATAAAACTACACTTCAGGTGTTTCAGCATTATTTGCCAATAAATGTGAGATCATGGTCAGTATTTCAGAATATTACTTTATACTGTATGCTATATGTATATTACTTTAAAATACATTCCACCCAATATTCTAATTTAAGTACTGGCACTCTTGTCTCATATGGGGGGAGGGAAGAAGTAGATTATAAATAGCTACTTCTTAAAACCCCCCATACTCTTTAAACACAGAAATTCATAAATCCATGTTCAATAGAATTATCGTTGCCTTTATTTACATCTTATGTAGAAAAGACAGGACTCAATCTGGCTTTTGAGACAAATAGAACAAAGTTCAAATACTGTTTGTACCACTTTGTTATGTGATCTTGGCTAAACTTCAGTGTCCTCATCTGCAAAATAGAGTTGAGAGGATTAAAGGATACATTGCACTCATGGTTTATATTAGAAACTGGATCCATATTGTTCTCTTTTGATGAGAACTACCAACACAGTACATTCCTACTTCTGTTTTGATAAAACCAGGAACTATTTAAATACTGAAATCATTTTAGCACACTCTCTATTTACCACGGAGGACTATGAGGTCATTAAAATAGGGACTCTATGCCTCAACTTACTGCAGATTTTTAGGGTTTGGAGACATTGTAAAAGTAATATAATTTGTTGTTTCCTCACCTAAGAAGATTATATTTTCATCATGCATGACATGTAAGTATCTCTCAAGGAACACCCAACGTTAAAATTGAATTGCATGTTTGGATGATAGCACAAATTAATTGATTAACTTTCCAACATTTATGTCCTAGATCAGTTCACATGCATGGGCCACAAATGTTCTTTTTAAGATTGAAAATAATTTACCCTTTTTGTGTTTTTAGGAAAAACCTCTTTCATTGAGATTTCAAATTTATAAAATAGCATAGTCAATTATCTTCTAAATATGTAAGTCATTTGTAGTGTACTTAAAATTTATTTTTCCTAATTCCAATTGTCATTTAGATAAGTATTTTTTATCTGAAAATTGTTTCTATTTTTTTAAATCCTTGTAGTTAAACATTTTATTTGAATTGGGGTCAGAAAATATAGTCTAAATTTTTTACATTTTTATATTTTATTGAGGTTTTGTTTTCTCTGATATATAACATTTTTTTGCTAAATCTAATTTATTTTTTTAATTAAAGTTTATTGGGGTGACAGTTGTTAGTAAAATTACATAGATTTCAGGTGTACAATTCTGTATTACATCCTCTATAAATCACATTGTGTGTTCACCACCCAGAGTCAGTTCTCCTTCCATCACCATATATTTGATCCCTTTTACCGTCGTCTACCACCCTCCTCCCCCCTGACCATCTGGTAACCACTAAACTATTGTCTGTGTCTATGAGTTTTTGTTTCTCATTTGTTTGTCTTGTTCTTTTGTTGTTTTTGGTTATACACCACATATCAGTGATATCATATGGTTCTCTACCTTTTCTGTCTGATTTCGCTTAGCATTATAATCTCAAGATCCATCCATGTTGTCACAAATGGTCCTATTTCATCTTTTCTTACCGCTGAATAGTATTCCATTGTGTATATATACCACAACTTCTTTATAATTAATAATTGTAAAAAATCAGACATTTGAAAAAAAGAGTCTCTGCTTTTAAGGTACAAAATTTATATGTAAATATTAGTATCAATAATTAAATTGTCCAGTTCTTTCTGCTCTTAAGTGAGTTTTATCTGCTTGATTGAACAGTTCAATAGTGATGCAGTAAACATTTTCACAATAATTGTTTTTTTCTAAGAATGAATTCTTTGCAATTCTGGCAACTTCAACTTTTTACACCAATGACATTTGAACTAACATTGGGCTTACTGTCAATAACTAGTAAGGTTACTTTTCAGATGTTCTCATTTTATTCTTCCTTCCTTTTTCGCTATGTCTTTTACAATATTTTTGTTTGCCTTTATCCTTCAAAGTGGTTCCAAAATCTTAAACAATTTTATATTCTACTTCTAGTTATTTCTGAGATTTTTAAAAGCATACTATTGCTCATGGTTTTCTGATCATAAACAGTCATTCAATAATTTGTGTCACTTTCCATGAATGGCAAGGAATTTCAATTATTCAACAAATACTGAGCTCTTACAGGGCTACCAGGACTTTTCTAGGGTTATTTGTCCATGGCACTTACATTCTAGCAGGAGAAGACAATGTGCAAGAGACATAATAAATAACCGTGATACTTCCTTAGAGGGTGTTAAGTGTCATAAAAAGAGAAAAAACGAACACCAGGGTAATGAAGATCAGGAGTACCAAGGGGTGGGGGAGAGTTGTAATTTTAAAATAGGATGTTGCGTGAGGGCAGGCCTAATTAATATAGCATAATTTTACTGAGTTCTCCACACTTGCTTTTTGAAACATTATCTGAATTTATAAACCAAGTTAGTATTATTTTATTCAATTGTGTTTATTTTCAGCTTTTACATTTGATTGCATAACCATATATACAAGTACCTAGAAGAGCGCTCTCTGACCTTATCTCTCCCTGATGCTCACTGTCATTTGTTTCATAGGAAAATCTTTCTTTTTCTTAAATTCTGTTTTGATTCATCTCTTGTTCTGCTGAAATAGGTGTTTTTCAGATTACGTGTTAAAATTTTTTTCCTGTAATTCTTATATGTATGTGGATTTGACTGGGTATTTAAGTCTTGTGTTACATTCAATTTGCCTCAAAATTCTATGCACTCTCACCAACTATTTTTTGTTTGTGTTGTAATGAAGAACACAGAAGGTAATCCTGAATTTTGTTCTTTTATAGAGAATATTTTCCTCTTGCCTGATGGTAGGAAGATTATTACCTTAATCCTTCAGATGCAAAATATTTATAAAATTCATCTGGGAGTCGATCTCTTTCCATTATTTTCTTTCTTATAAGTTATACACATAAAAATAACGGAAAATATGCTTTAATCATCAGGTTTATTGCTCTTTTTATCTTAAGAATGTTTTCTTATAGATCTTTGAGTATTTTTCTATTTTATGTGCTCTAGTTGTCTTGTTGGGACACATTATTATTTGTAGTTGGTTGTGTTATTATTTATATTGCTTACTCCTCCCTCTCAGTTATCTCTTCACATATCATTTACCTTTCATTCTTTCTTCTACATTCAGTTAGGACTTCTAAAGTTTTCCTCTATTATTTATTCAGTTTCTTATAACACCATTTCTTTGCTATTTTCGGTAAAGATTTCAAGTCTTTAATGTTGGTTTCACTTCTTTGTGGTCTTTATTTTCTTCAGTTACTACCACATTCAAGTTAACCCACTCTTCAATCTATTGTCCATTTCATTTCATCCTGACTTTTTGCCTTGCGAAAAACTCTTTTATAGAGGGCCTGCTTGAATGCATGTCAACGAAAACAAAGCAAAATAAACAAAAAATTTTTCTCGTGTGTTTTTCCATGTAGAATAAAATATAATTTTCCCAGGTATTTGCTTCCTCCACATAATGTGGGCTACAGAATTTTTTTTCTTATGTCGCATGTTGACTTTTGTACAGTTTAACTGTGTTGTCTAAATGCAGAACACTGTGCTGTGTGCTCAAGGGTGGGACCCAGGCATAATAAGAAGCAAATTAAGCAACACTCTGCTAGTTCCTCAGCTTCTCAGAAGCTTGGAAAGCCAAGAATTCGAAATCCTATTGTGATACTCATGACCCTCCTGTATCCCATCACAATTGTATGCACAGCCCTTTAATCTACACGTCTAATTGGCCCATGTTGGCAAGCAATTACCTGGGAAAGCAGGAGTGTAAGCATGAGTATTAAAAAAAGACACCATTGTGGCATACACACAGACACACCTACACAGACACATACACACACACACAGACACACACACTCACACACACACACACTCACAAATACACTCACACACACTCTCGCACAGACACACATACACTCACACACACACTGACACACTCACACTCACACAAACACACACACAACACACTCACACACACACACTCACACACACACACAATTTCCTCCTCTCTGTATCCTTCATATAGTGAATGAACATCACTGTTATTATCATTAACTTCTTTAATTATCTTCAATCCTTTTATTATTAACCCCAAGTATATTAATTTGGAGTTAACCATGTTTCGCCTATGTAGTCTATCTTATTTTCTGTAAGATAAGCCAGGACAAATATTAATCCACACAATTCTAATTAGTCCACCTAGTCTTTCTTCAGCCTCTTCACTCATAATACAGCATATGCATGAACAGAACAGATTCATGTTCATATAGGGCATTACTCTGGCTTTCTCACATGGAAACACACACGGCAATGGGACAGGACTCGGCTTCTCCAAAGCTAGGGCAGGGCGAGGACCCACATGCTCTCCTACAACCTGCTAGGAAAGTGGTGCTGCTCTGTTTGGAAGACACATCATGCCAAGACACATTAACCCCGAGATCACAGGAAAATCTCCCAGGCTGGGCACTGATTGACAAGGATCCGTGACTTTTAGTGTGTGTGTTTTTAAAACTGTGTACCTTGTTTCTGTACCTTTGTAGTTATTTTAATATAAAGTTGAGAGAAGACAGATTAGGGATTCCTAACCTAATACCTTTTTAATTTAAAAGTTCTATTTTTTTTCCAAAGGAAAAAAATACTTTACATGTAATCTTATTTTTTAAAAGTAGCATTAATTATGTTTTAAAAGCAAAACAAGATAGCCTTTTGTCTCACAGAGTGATACCACATATTCATAAAGTCTCACGTTATTTACAATAAAACAGTCCTTTCAAAAATCGTTTTGCAAGAACAACGTACTCTGATGATGTTTTGAAAATACCAAGTTTAGCCTCGGCCACAATTTTGGTTTTAACATGTCATGATTCATCAAGTTTTGTTCTCCATAAACTATTTTAGAGAATACTGCCTGGCAGTAAAGGAACTCTTCTGTGTGAAAGAATGGCTGGCGATGGAAGAAAAGAACCAAAGAGCAATCTACAGATCTGGGATGCATCTGCTGTCCATGCCAGATTGCAGCACGCTCCCCAGCATGCACTGGGACCCATTGGCCTGTACCAGACTGCCATATTTAGGTAACAGTTCTCTCAAGAGTTTGGAGGTTAAGAGAAATTTACTGTTTTTGAAGAAACTAAGTTGTGAACTTAAATCTCCTAATTTTTCTAGACATTTCTAATTTTTTTTTCTGAGCTCTGCCTCCCTCAGACATCTAATAACAGATTTCTACTGCTCTCCTTATTGCATAGGTTAGCATAAAGATTTACTTCATTTGTTCTAAAAGAAATAGAGCACTTTTAACTGCTGCTTGAGATGTTACCTTGTTTTCTCAGGGGACTATTATGAGAGCTTGTAACATTTTCTGGAACAGTGCAGAGAAATGGCTAAGAAACTTCTCGTACTTTGTCAGAGGAATGGAATAAAGTCTTCTTTCTTAGCCAACGAAGCAGATTTTTAAGCATGCAAAAATAAGCCACATGTTTGAAAATGCTGATCTCACAAAACAAAGCTGAATGGCTGCATGTTGCTTTAATGAACTTTGTAAGGAGCTCTAACAGCTAGCTGGTTTAACTTCAAAGACGCAATCCTTTCACATTTGAATGCAAAGAATGTTTTCCAGTTGCATATTAAAGAGCTGAAAGAAGTTGCAGTTCTTAGCACTCTCTCACAGAATACATGAGATACATGGATGCTCATTTAAAACACATTTTTATCCTTTCCCCTTCAGATTATAAAAAGGAAAACCTAACAAGTAAGTAATTTTGTTTGTGCCCTTGAAACCTTATGTGTATGTAAATGGATTCATGCATGCGTATGTACACTCATACTGAATAACGTCCAGAACAGACTGTACAGCTCCTCTCAAAGGCTCGCCACCGTATCACCCAGGGTAGAACATGAAGGGAGATCATTTAAGATCACAGTTTATAGCTTCTAATTAGGCCATGGAGAGCACCACATTTAGCGAATTACACAAATATCTCCTACCTCAAGGTTATTAGCTTGCTTGATCCCTTATATGACTATAAAATTAGCCAGATTGAAAGTGTCACCTTCTGACTTTGCATTCATGATTTTTGTACCATCTAATTCTTTAGAGTGAAACCAAATGTCTGTTTCTTCATTGAGCCAATTCACAATCTTCATTTGTGACAACAGATCCTACTTTTAGAAGATAGCTGTTCTTTAAGACAGCTAATTTCTAATATAAAGCCTACAGGGACAAATCAAAAGGGTAGTCTCAAAATTCCTAGAAAGAATTCAAGAAGTTTGCTTGAAAAGGAATGTTCTAGAATCTAACCTGTATCAAGTAGTGCTTTAAGCTACCAGAATTCAGAAATCTTCAGAATGATATTAGAAGAGGTTTTCATGTCAGTTAACTGCCCTTGATTTGAGTGTTCTAAGGCTTATTTACTTCCTGTAATACATATTCCAGCCTAATAGCCACTGAACTTGGCTAAATGCCAGGTTTCACCAGCTTACTTCAAGGATGAATACTTAGAGTTATTAAAAAGAAAGAATACTATTGGTTGCAAATGAATCACTCAGAGTTAATAAACAACAGTTATGGAAAACTAAAAAAAAATCTATTATTCTGGGCCTGTCAAATTGTTATTCCCAAATTAAAGGAATTAAAAAGAAATCTCTCTATTCTTTGTCATATAAGCAGCCAAACTTTACTTTGATTGGACTTTTAATTGATGACTGGGGTTATCCTTCAATTGTTTACTTATTCATCCATTCAAGTGTCCATTGAGGGTTACTGTGTGGAAGGTGCTGACATTTAATCCCAGATTAGACAGGAACAACATGCACAAAAAACATCCATATTTCTTTCACACCAATTGTAAGGATATAAGTATAAATTAGCTACAATAAACCCATTTCCTATTCTTGAAAAACAGTTTTATGAAATCTTTTGTACATACAAGAAAATGAACTCCAAATGATCATTTCATCTGAACATGTCAGGGGAATGTCTAAGAGTGCGCTCCCTGAGTTAAATTCAATTATTACTATTAAAGAAATTGGCATAATCTCTTCAGGTAAGTCAACAGTTGAACAAAGAAGGCATCCACATTAGGTAGCGTGCCATATTCTACGGGGGTGAATAAAGCTCTCATATATTTTTTGAAGACTTTCTTGATTCTGAGTAAATGCTAAAGGAAATTACCAGTTCACTTTGAAGGGTGATGGAAGATTTTTGTAAAAGTCATTTGTTTATCTTTTGTATTATTTCCTTCTTGCTTGGACACAGACGAGAATTTCAGGAGTTTTTATTTTATAAGTTCTCTTGCTGAAGTGAAATATCTTTTTGAGCATTTAATTCCTCTGTACTATTTACACTATTTGTCTGCTTAGCAGGCATTTCACTATTCCTGAATTCTTGAATTCTCTGGGCCACATATAGTTTATGTCTTTCCTCAGATGGGTTTGGGTGACAGAGTCTCTGAATCCTTGCCTATCTTCAGAATCACTATCTTTTACCTGGAGAGTTGAAAGCTTTATTATCCAGATACAGAATTCTTGAGTGACATTTCTTCTCTCTCAGTAGTCTAGATATATGATCTCACTCTTTTTTTACTTCTAATTTTGAAAATGAGTTGTCTGCATCTGGTTACTTTTTTCCTATAAGTAATTTGTTTTTTCTGTCCAGAGAGAAACATAAAATTTCTCTTTATCCTTGTTATCTATATGATAGAAATCCAAGGTAATGCTGTGTTACTAAACATCTCTTCCGACTCCACATTCAGGACTTCATATTGATAGCTTAAAATCAACCAGGAAGGGTGTATCTATACCATGGAAGTCAAGCTGCAGCTGGGTGATCTTTCGAAAGCAAAAAGCCCATCATGCTGCTCCATTATTTAAAACCCTCAATGAATCTCTCCATTTACTGCAGGGCAAAGTCCAAATTACTTAACTTGGTTTAAAAGGTCTTTTATGATCTACACCTGATATCTGCAGCCTTACCTATAGATTCTCCCAGCTCAACAATACAATCTTAAGTGTGCTTTTAGAAAGGCATCACAACTGCTTGGTTCCTGCCCTGGTCCATGTTATTCTTTCTTTATAGAATACTATCTCCCTGCCCTGGCTCCACCTGACTCCTTCCCCTTTTCTACACACACACACACACACACACACACACACACACACACACACACGGACACGGACACGGACACGGACACATCTTTAACTGGTTATTGCCTACTCACCCTGTACATTTACCTTAGTTACTTACTCTAGAAAACTTACCCAGTATTCCTAGACCTGGAGCTGGGCTGCCTCTGGGTGTTCACAAGCATCCTGTTCTTACCATTCTTGAAACACTTTTTATGTTTTACTGTAATTATCTGTTTACTAATTGTTTCTCAGTTAAATTCTTTAACACAAAAACCTGTCATGTCCACCACAGTATTCTTGATATGTAACAATCAACATTAATTTAATGAATACATTAATGTGTGGATGAATGAGTTAATAAAACACTCCTGATGTTCAGAGGAAAAGGATAAAGAGATAAAATTGATGAGGAGAAAAGTTTAAAAGGAAAGAAACTGGAGATCCAAACTGATCATTTGAATTCAAAGATATAACTAGTCACTCTAAGGAAGACCAGAGCAAATAAATCAGAAACAATAATCAAGGAATAACAGAACAAAACTATCCTTAGAGGAAAAGTAATTAAATCCATAAAGCAAAATTATTGTTCAAACTATGCCAATTCTTGTATTTTGAAAACAAATCTTACTAAGTCACCACGGATTTTTCTTTTACTATGCCATCGAACTCTATTTTCTGATATTTTTGAGAAAAATTACTCTTATATTTATTAATGAGATTGCACTACCCATTTATGAATTACATTACATTCCCTCGCATGTTAAATATGGTATGAATTGCTCTGTAAAATCCAGATATAAAAATAGCTACTTCTTCCTTTTTTTTTTCATGATTGCTCCTACTTTATTATTAGCAGCAAGTTCCACTCTCCAATTTAAGCCCCCCTCCCCACCTAGCTTGGATTGATCTTTAAAAGATTTTGGATGATACAGTCCGAAGAAAATAAGATCGACTTTCAAATCAATCAAAGAGGAACCTGGGAATTCTGTTTAAGTCCACCATTTCTGTGACACTCGATGAGAAATGCTGTCATTGGTTCCGCACAGATGTCTTACTGCTGTGCTGGTGTTCTTCCAGTTCCAGATGCCACTTGAGTCACAGTAATGACCAAACTTGGTCTCCACAGGCTTCAAAACCACTTTCTTAACTATAGGTGCTCCGGACAGAATCACTGTGTCCTTCTAGGCTAAGCAGTCATACGTGGGAACCCCTTGTAATCTCTGCTTTTACAGTGTCCTATTTCACATGACTTTAGGCACCTACTTTAATAAAAAGATTTCTTTTGACTTTGTAATGTTTTATATTAATATATTTCCTTATATTAAATCACTATTCTCTTACCATATTGCAGTCAATTGCTAATCATTCACTTAGGATCTTTTAAATCTATGTTCAATAATCTATGAATGTGCTTTTCTTTTGTGCTAACATTGTTAGGTTGTGACATTCGTATTCTAATAATGTCCTAAAATAATTTAATTTTTTTTCTCTTACTGGAACAGACTATAAAATTTTAAAATGTTATCTCTGCCAAGCCCAAAAGAATGTATCCATAATTCCATAATGACTTTTAAATTTCTACTTACAGCTTTATTCAGATTTCCTAATTCTTTAAATTTGGTAATTAATATAATTTTCCTTAAGATTTTGAAAATGTAATTGCATAATTTTTTTTTTGCTGGCCTTTGACTCGTGTCATAATTTCTTTATCATTCCTAATTTGTATGCTTGTGCCTTTCTTATGTTTTAAAATTAAAATTCTGCTAATTAGATTACTTAATATTTATAAGGACCAACTATTCATCTATTTTTTAAGTTGATCGTTTGTGGTACGTGTATTCTAACTTATTAATTTCTGCTTGTTTATGACTGTTACTTTATCATCTATTTTCCTTTGTTTTCTGTAATTTTTGTTTCCTTTCTAAAGTCTTGAGTTAAATGTTTAGTTCCTTCACCTTTATTATTTTTAGTTAATGGAAAGAAATAACACTATGAGTTTATCATTCAGCACAGCTTTGGCCAAATTCCATACACACAGTTAGCAAGTTATTTTCTAATCTATGACTGTGGCTACTTTTTACTCATTGATTGAGAAGATACTCAATTTTTTTCTTTTTTGGATTTTATTTAATCTATTGTTAATTGCGCTTTGGTCAAAGAATAGATCTGCATAATTTCTGCTTTTGAGTTTTATTGAGATTTACCTTTGTGGCCTGAGAAGAGATCATATCTGTCAGTATTCCACAAATATTTGAAAATAAGTCTATTCTCTCTATTTAGAATACAAAGTTCATTCTTTACTATTAAAACATTTTTGTTGATTATATTATTAAAATACTCTGTATTCATATTTTTGTCTTTATTCAATCAATTAAAAAGATTTAAAATATAATTAATACGGTTGTTTCAATAGATACACAATGGACTTTGCACTCTACAGAGTGATGCATCTTTTGGTTTCCAGCAGGAATTCAGATTTTACCTTGTTTTTATATTGCATTGACCTTTTCAATAGGAATTTGACCACAGTTCAGCTGTTAGACAAACTAACTTCTGCTCAATCATGTCTCAATATTTCCATTTTTCATTTTCTCCCATAAGCTTTATTCTATTTGTAAATCAACAGTAAATGTGTATAAAAGCTCAGCTTTAGACAATACTGACTTCAATATTTAATTTCATGAAGATATTTATTTAATAACTTAATTTCCATGATTGTTTTTGGGTTATAAACAATATAATGCAATGTAAAGAGCACTAACCCAGGATATGTATTTGTTGTGGGGAAAAAAATGTTTGTTTTCCTCTGAGTCTTATCTTTAAAATTCCATGATTCTATAAGCTGGATTTACTGACATTTGGACCTCACTGGATTCTTACAATGGGACTTTACAGACATATAACCCGAGAGAATCTGATACATAACAACCTATTCTTAAAATTAATTTTAGTTTACTGATGGCTTGAATACAAAAATTGCATCTTAAAAGTTTAAGAAAGAATGAAAAGAATTATTGTTTACTTTCAGCATTCCCACCAATGCCGTCCTCAAAGCCGAGTGTGGACATTCCAAATTTGCCTTCCTCCTCCTCCTCCTCCTTCTCTGTGTCACCTACATACTCCATGACTGTAATAGTCTCCATCATGTCCAGCTTTGCAGTATTTGCGCTTCTTACCATAACTACTCTTTATTGTTGCCGAAGAAGAAAACAGTGGAAGAATAATAAAAGGTGAGATTCTAGTTTAAGCTGATCACATGTAGTAATGTTTTAAAGTCTACATACTTGATATTGGAATTGGGGATAAGAGAAGGATACTTATAACACTACCAGTCTCTTTATGACATCCATTGCATTGCTTTAAAATTAAGCACCCTCACCATGATCTTGAAAAATATCGATAACTTTTTTGCATAGGATCACATGTCCTACGGTTCATTTTTCACAGCAGAGAGAATCTAAACAATAATTTGGAAGAATATGGCTATTCCTGCTTCCCATCTCCGCCCTCATGTCCATTGCCACTGCTAGATTGGACAGTGACAGAATCCCTGAGGAAATGTGACTTTTGATTCTAGACCAAACAAAATAGTTCAATGCTCTAAAACTGAAGGATCTTTGGCTGCTCAGTGACTTATTTGTTTCCTTCTAAATGCCTTATCTCTTTAGAACCTAAGTCTGAGTACAAAGATCTCACCTGGTTCTTAGCTCGTTACTGAACATACCTGTTTTAACCTGCAGAGCATCAGCGGCAGTAACCCTCACTACTCTTCCTTCTGAGCTCCTCCTAGACAGACTTCATCCCAACCCCATGTACCAAAGGATGCCACTCCTTCTGAACCCCAAATTGCTCAGCCTGGAGTATCCAAGGAATAACATTGAATATGTGAGAGATATCGGAGAGGGAGCGTTTGGAAGGGTCTTTCAAGCGAGGTAAATTTACTCTTATAAAACATCCCTCCTACTGAAATATGTTGTGTCTGAAAAGTTACCAGACCATGACCTTGATGTCTATGCAGTATGTATCACAGTTATTATTAAATTAGTTAATCTTTAGTGTCATTCACCTGATTTGTACTGAGTATTATACTTTGAATCTAAATAATTTCCCTCTCTGCTGAAAAATAGTGTTGTGTATATGAAGAGAATCTTTATTTGTAGAGTATTCAAATTACAAGCACTTAGCAACATTTAATCATCTTTCCTTTTCAGAAAAGCATTTTGTCGTACATTTTTTATCATAATTTCTTGCATTGGTCTTAGGAAATAACTCTCACATTTACTTCTCCTCCATTTTCTATCACTATATTCTCCACTTTATTTAAAGTTTACCTTGTACTAATGTTTCCATTGAAGAACTCAGAGCCTGATGTGTGTAGATATTAAATACGAGTTGGTGTTCATAGAATGGCAACATAGAAAAGGAAAAATAATGCAAAAATGTCAGAAAACAATGCGCTCAAGAGATGAATATGTATTAGGGCCAACATTTGCCCTTTGTGTGAATTGGGATAAAATACCTTCTCTGCATGGATGTAACTCCACAGACACAGAGCGGGGCCAGAGAATGTGGACACCAATTGTCACTTTGGCCTAGTGCTGTTGAGTAGGACACAACTTTATGTGCTCTCAAGGTGGCCCTGCTATGAAGTTTACATGATTAATGAAAATCTAACACAAATCCTTACTGAAAACCAACAATATGCAAGGTATCATTTTAGGTGCTTTGAAAATATAAAGGTGAATAAGTTATGGTCCCTGCCTTCCAGGAATTTAGAAGGGGTTAGGATGGTAATGGTAATCCCATTGGGTCTGTGCACTTTTAAATGCCCATAATTTATAAATTATGCATTTTTTTTCAAACTTAACCTATGTTGAAAGTAGCCCTAGTGATTTTTCTTAATTGGAGGCAAGGAAGTTTAAGTACAATCTACTACTATTGGCATTTTTCTTTGATTCTGTGGCTCTAACAAAGGCTGCGTACATGGGGCGATGTATATGTGTGGGTAGATATAATGTGACTATGTATAATATTCCTGAACTTTGCTTTCTTTCTAAATAAATGTACCTCTCAGGGCTCCGGGCTTACTTCCCTATGAACCTTTTACTATGGTGGCAGTGAAGATGCTCAAAGAAGAAGCTTCAGCAGACATGCAAGCAGATTTTCAAAGGGAAGCAGCCCTCATGGCAGAATTTGATAATCCGAACATTGTGAAACTCTTAGGTATGAAAATATAAGTGAAGACATTTATTGTATCAGAAAACAGAAGCTTTTCAAGGGTTTTCATAGTTCATTTGTGCTTTATTTTCTCACTCCTTGATCAGGGAGATGTCTCTCTTCCTTTCCGTATAATATTTTCTGTGTCAAGGAGTGGAACATTTCATTAAATCACCTCAGTTCAAGAAAATTGGGGTTTTTAAATTTCTCAGAGAAATATGTTGTCATTTCATTAATTTTTCTCTCTAGTATATATAAATATACTGATAGCTAAAGTCCCTGGAATTAAAAACTAACCTTTAAATAAGCCAACTTAATAGTATTCTTCATTTCTCTTCATTTCCCTTCCTGAACAGAGACATCTAATTAATTATTACCTGAAAAAAAAAAATAGATCTAATAATCTATTTTTTATGGTGAGGTAAAATTGTGCCCAAATGAGCTAATATTACAAGTTGCCCATTTTCCCCTCTCAACAGTAGCAAGATTTTAAGATTTGCAAATGTTCTCCTGACACTAAATCTGAGTCTATTTATATTAACATTCTGTCCTTTCTAAAATGAACATAGTAAAACCTAAATTTCAGAATGGTTTACTGCAGCAACCTTGAAAACTTCATCTAAGATTTTGGATTGTGTTTGTTCTCCTTTCCAAATTTCATACATCTTCCATTATTATCCTACTTCAGTGAACTACCGTGTTTCCCCGAAAATAAGACCTAACTGGAAAAGAAGCTCTAATGCATCTTTTGGAGCAAAAATTAATATAAAACCCAGTCTTATTTTGGGGGAAATATGGTATTAGATAGGGCTGCTATGTCTCCTGTTCTTACCATATTTCCCCGAAAATAAGACGGTTTTATAATAATTTTTTCTCCAAAAGATGTATTAGGGCTTCTTTTCTGGTTAGGTCTTATTTTCAGGGAAACAGGGTAGTAGAAACACAGAGGAATTACCTTATATACTCAAAGCAAACATCCATTCATAAATTCGCTCTCTAAACATTGAATACTTGCTCTGCCAGACATGTGGTAGGTTTGCAGAATTTAAAGAAAACATGACCTCTTACTTTCAATGTGCTAAAATATTGTGGGGGAAACTTCAAATAAATGAATGCTCATAATATAGGATAGTAGGTACTATGTTGAAGGATGATAAAAGGAAAATCTGATCCTGGAAGGGTCGGGAGCTAAGTTACCCTAGAAGGAGTGATAAACAAGCTGCATCTTAAAAGTAAATAAAAGATGTTTACCATTTGACTGTGATGCTGTCAACAAAAAAACCAGTTCCCCATATTTTCTGATCTGGTCATTTGCTTTTGGAGTGCTCTTTCCAGTGGGTCACTTTCGAAACCCAACCTAACAAAGGATGTTATTTTGGTTCTAGGTGTGTGTGCTGTGGGGAAACCCATGTGCCTGCTGTTTGAATACATGGCCTATGGAGACCTCAATGAATTCCTCCGTAGCATGTCTCCCCACACCATGTGCAGCCTCAGTCACAGCGACTTGTCCATGAGGGCTCAGGTCTCCAGCCCAGGACCCCCGCCCCTCTCCTGTGCTGAGCAGCTTTGCATCGCCAGGCAGGTAGCCGCTGGCATGGCTTACCTTTCAGAGCGTAAGTTTGTCCACCGAGATTTAGCCACCAGGAACTGCCTGGTGGGTGAGAACATGGTGGTGAAAATTGCTGACTTTGGCCTCTCTAGGAACATCTACTCAGCAGATTACTACAAAGCTAATGAAAACGATGCTATCCCTATTCGCTGGATGCCACCTGAGTCCATTTTCTATAACCGCTACACCACAGAGTCTGATGTGTGGGCCTACGGTGTGGTCCTGTGGGAGATCTTCTCCTATGGCCTGCAGCCCTACTACGGGATGGCCCATGAGGAGGTCATTTACTATGTGCGCGATGGCAACATTCTCTCCTGCCCTGAGAATTGCCCCCTGGAGCTGTACAATCTAATGCGACTGTGTTGGAGCAAGCTGCCTGCAGACAGACCCAGTTTCGCCAGTATTCACCGAATTCTAGAACGCATGTGTGAGAGGGCAGAAGGAACTGTGAGTGTCTAAGGGTCAAAGACATGCAAAGAAAACACTGCCATCTCTCTCAGGCTCTGTGAGCCAGAAGAATCCAATGCCAGAAGCCCATCAAGAACCACATAGGAAAGAATAATAGTAGACATGAGTAGCATGTGATTTGTTTCTTGAGAAAAGCAAAGACAGTGCAGAACTGACCTATTGAAAGTTGATGATTGGAAACACAGGCTAGGAACTATGTCAGATAACCTGAGACAACTACTCTTCCTCATGGGGAAAGTTTGTATTACATATTGTACTGGAAAGAATGTCATCTGTTCATTTCCTGAAATAGCTGGCTGCAGAGTAAGAGTCTGCTGTATTAAATTTTAATATGAAATGTGATACAGAACTTCATTTTTAATAGAGTTAATTCCTGTCCATTATGAAAGTGGTATAGCTTCATGTAAGGTATTTAAGTAAAGCACAGAAAACAAAAAAGAAAAACCATTCATTTTCTCCCCACCCAAAGAGGAGTGTTGTTTTTTTATTGAATTTCTTTCTTGCATTTAATGCATTCTTTTATATTTGTCTATATAATCAACAGAGTTATGTTTTACTTTATTGATAGGGCATTTGTAAGGAATAAAATGACAAGTCAGCAAGGCACTATTCTTACTGTGATTTTTAGTTCCCTGTTCTGTCTTTGTGCTTCTTCTCCTTTAGAAGTTTCTGCTTTGTATGCACTTGTCATGAATTTAATCTGCTTATTTTATTCCTACAGTTTTTCTGGAAAATGTTTTTGTGTCTTACTAGTTTACCCTTTTCTTTGAAAAATTTGTTACCTTTCCCTTTGCTTTAATCTTTATTTCTTTCTCGTTCCAGGACTTTCTGTCCTTTTTTTCAGTTATTTAGTTATTTTTTTCCTTTTATTCATATATATGATAAGCACTCTGGCCAAAATAACTTTTTAAATAATATTGTGGACTGATTGTATATATACCTTTAGCAAATATTACCATTTTCTTCTGTATTTACTTTTAAAGCCACACATTTCAAATTTGTCACTCTTTCATTGTATTGCCCCAGTCTATCAAATCTCTTAAAACATGGTTTATAACATGGGGTTTCACAAGATGGTCCTGTGGCTTTGAGTTATTTCAAACGTGATGTTTGTGTGCCTTCTGACAGTTTTTCCTTTTAGAAACCAATTGAATAGGCAGTAGAATTAATACAGTGTTGCTTACCAACTTTCTGCATGACAATCTATCTTTTCACATTTTATAATTCTAAAAAAAAAAAAAAAAAATATCTGGAACTCATATTCCTGGTGCACAAGATTTCTCAGTGGAGCTCCACAGGATGTATCTTATCTCTAAATCCCACATGAGTGATGCGAGTATGAATGCAAATTCTCCTGAAAAGCTCATAAACAAGAGAAAATAGCAGTCTACTTTGTAACTGTTTAGTTGAAACTAAGCAGAGGTTAGGACATGGAGAAACAGTCTGAATTCTTAAAAGGAGATTTTCAACTGTCTGCAGGAAGGCTCCACCTAAAATCTCCAAATCTGCCTTCATGCAACTACTTGTCATTTTTGCTGGTAAACCTCCCATTTCTTATTCATAGTCACTCCAGGCAAACAAGACAAAAACAGAAATTACCCAAGACTTTGTCCTCTCCTTCACCCCTGATGTTTTTTCAATTTTACTTTCTAAAACCCTCATGTTACGTCCCCTCCCCTTAACCTGACTGCCTGTTCCTGATGCTCGATCACTGCCTACCTATTACCTAATCTTCCTCCCTTTTCAGGCCAGAGCAGATTCCATGGGTTATGACAATGGAAGGACATGTTTATTCACAGTTCTGACTCATAAACAGGGAATTAGGAAATGAGGATTGAGACCTAGAGAGATGCGTTAGATGAAACTCATGATTGTAAATCCAAACTGAGAGTCATCCAAGGAGCTAGATGGTTGCAGCATGAGTCCAAAACAGAGGGCTGTGAGGCCAACAAAGCAGACCCATTGAAGAGGCCCACCAGCGAGTCTAGAACTCTCATGTAAGTATCCATGGCATACTGTTAATATAAATAGCTTACATACATGTGTCACATATGCTCTGCAAATTTCAAAGATGTCTTCAGGTTTCCTCAGCGGACAGAGTTTTATATGCAAATTTTCATCTGTGTGTGTGGGTCGGTGCCCCTAACCCACATGTTATTCAAGGGTCAACTGTACATTTTTATTGCAAAAGCAATACTTGTTTATTTTTTTAAAACAAAAAAAATAACAAATGATAATATATAATAATAATATATACAATGTATAATAAAGAAACCGAAAAAAACACCAATCAGTGGTAACTAACATTAGCATCAAAATAAATATTCCTTCAGCCTTTATCCCATAGGTAAGTAGATAGGTAGGTAAACAGATGATAGATAGATAATTTTAAACTCAAGATCAGATTGTTTCAAACTTTGCTTTTATCACTGAATGTATAAATATCTTCCATATCAAGTATTCATGCACATCATTTTTGATGGCTGAATAGTATTCTATTACTTGGACATACCTATTCATTTAACTATTATTCTATTGCTGGACATTTGGTTTATTCCTATTTTTCATTAGAAAAAAATATAATGTTTTGGTAATTAATCCTGTTGCTAAATTTTGTGAGCGTCTATCTTAAGTGGTGAGTTCTTTAGATATAACTCCTAGAAATGGAATTTCTAGATCAAAGAGTATATACACTCTGTATTGCGAAACTACCTTCCTGAATTATTGTATCACTGTATACATCTTTCAGTCAAATGTGTTGATCTTTACACCTCACCAAGACTGAGTATTAACCTTTCAATCATTGCCAATATAATAGCTTAAATTTTTCAGTTTGTAACTTATGCTTACATTTCTTTAAATAAGATAAGGATGAACATTTTTTCAATGTTTTGGAGACAATTGACTTACTCTGTGATTTGCCTCCTACTGCTATTTTTCTATTGGACGTTATCTTTTTCTTGTTGCCTTGTCAAAGCACTTTATATACGAAGGAGTGAAATTTTGTCATACATGTTTTACCTACTTTTATCATGTTAAAAATGTACACTTCTTTTTGTCTTTTACTACAAGATTTTATTCATCAGGAAAGAATGCTGAATTTTCAATCTATTGAAATGATTATGGCTTTTTCCTTAATCAATGTTTTAATATGTAGAAATGTATGAATTGATTTTCTAGTGTTGAAATAGCTTTATGTTCTGAGAATAATCTCTCTTTGGGTGTGTCACATCAATATTTTAATTTGCTACAAAATCTGTTTCTTAACAATTATTTGCATCAATATTTATAAATTCATGAAATTAAAAGTGTATCACTTCTCTGTTAGTGTCAGCATTATGATAGTTTCAAAAACTTAGGAGTTTCTTTCTCTATGATCTTGATTCATTTATTTTTAAATAATTGTTATTATTTATAAAAGCAATATACACACATGGATTTTTTTTAATGTTCTAAGAAAGGTAAAATAAAAGTTCTCCTTTTCCTATTCAGCTCTAGTCTCAACCTAAGTACAAACCACTTTACCCATTTCTGGTTTAGTTCTTCTGGTGATTACCAATGTAATTCCAACAAATATGCTTATATCTCTTTCTGAATTATCAATTTAAGGAGGTATGTAAAAGCTCCCTTCATAAAATGTGGGCAGTTTAGAACACTTTTACTCAAACCATCCCCGTCCATTTCCTGAGATATGTTAGTTATTATTATCAGTTATATTGTTTATCATTATAGCTTTAAAAAAATATACTTAAATAGAGGTTATCCATTGCTTCTGGACTAGGTAAAATACAGTTAGAACCCTGACGCTTCCTGCTACAACTTTTTCCCTTTCCCCTACACTATACATCAGTCAGTTTTATACCTATTTCTATGCTGTCAGGATCCATAATATTTGCATTTTGTTTTGCAAAAATTTAAGATTTGAATATTGACTATAGGTTGATTCTACTTATGAAACAAGAAACAAAGTATCTATAATCATATGGTTATGTAAATACTTATGCATTGCCAAATAAATCCTGGTATTCAGTTATTTTAATTTGATAATATATTTTTAATCTCCATTACTTTTTTTTATGTCCTCTATTTTATGGATGAAATATTTACAACATCACAGAATTTTTATGTTCTCTTCTGTTTTTTACATTATTTTTTCTTTCTCTTTATTCTATCTCTCCTCTTTTATGTTTTTGTTTTCCATAAGTGTCTAGTGATCTTTGACTTACCATATATAATTACAAATGAAGAGTTCTTTTGATTCATATTGGTATATTCATATTGATTCTTATTGGAGTGGGGTTCCTTTGCAGTTTTGTTGTAGTGTTTATACATCAGGGCCTCTCTTCAATAGGGACGGTATAGGCAGGCTGAGTTAGAACCCTTAAGATTGCCAACACCACAAAACACTCTACTCTGAGCATATAATACTTCAGTATATTTCACTCCTGGAGACAGCTGTTGTTATTTCATTCTTTCCATCCCCTGTGAGAATCTAATGTTCTCCCCATATTCTACCCTGCCTCCCTACCTAGATGTAATACTCCCACCACAGGCCCTTTCCAAGCCAACCTTCTAATCTATTCAGAGAACATTGTGTGGAGCCACAGCTGATGGTGGAGCCGTTTGGTGCACCTGTTCCATATATAGGCCTCTCATTGGCCACCCTGACTGACAACCCACAGCACATCCCTGCTCTTGGCTGACTCAGAGCCTGGAGTCCTCATTCCTGTGAAATCACTTCCCACCTCCCCTGTAAGCTCGCTAATGTGTACTATACACAGTGGTTTACATTTCCTGTGTCCTGCATTATTCATGAGTAAGAACATTAAGATACTTTCTGCTTTCCAAATATTTGTCATAGTCGTGGCACTTTGATGGGTTTCGGCATGCACATAGAATTGCATCACATACATTTACTGTCACATCTGTGAAATTGTGGGGAGGAAAGGAAAGGGTCTGTTAACAATTTTGATCAAGAAGCCTCTCTGGAATAGTTCAAATAGCTAGCAATTATCTGCTCACTCATCCTTAATCTTCTTTGTTGGTTCTTTCTATCCTCCTTCTTTCTCCCAGCCTGTTAATATTGGAACATGCTACACACAGCTCAATCCTTGGGCAGCATGTCTCCTTTCACCTATCCTCTTCCTTAGTGATCTCATCCAGTTGTAGGGCTATACATACCACTTGTGTGCTGAAATTTTTGTCTTTAACTCAAACCTCTCTTCCCAGCTTCTTACTCTTATTTCTAGCTACCTATTATTGATGAAGCTTCAAATTCTCCTCACGAGAGCCAGGTTCCATTTCACAGCTTGGGGTTGCCTTTCATGTAAGGGAGGAGTCTCAGAGCCTGTCCACTTAGTGAGCTGGTGCTTTTAACTTAGGTTCTTCTTCTCAAGAGTGCAGACTGCTTCTAATGCCTTCTCCCATTCCCATTACATCTGGCAGAAGTTCACCAGTCTTTTGCATGTCGCTGTCCCCCATTCCTGATTTGCAGCACTGATGTAGGTGCTTCCTTTTTAACACGGTCTACGTGTCACTCTGAGAATTGGAGAGGGAAACTTGATGCGTGCTCATTCTGTAACCAACGTCTTCCTTATTGTGGGCAGGATTCAACCTGTCCTTGTGGATTCAAATCTTTACAACAAACCTATTTCAGGTCACCACTTTTTTACTGTTTCAGGTCTGTGTAAGTAGCACAGTCACCAAGATACATGCACTTAAAAGTCTTTACTTTGGTACAGATCACCATAGAAACAATGGCACCTCTCACTGAGTGGCCTGCCGTGCTGTGAGTCATTACATGTACTGAAGGGTCAGAAACTACATCAGTAGGCAAGACTCATAGGTGTGAGGGTCTGATTAAAAACAAAAGTCTTTGTCAGTGCAGTTTTTATAAACAAAGCTGGATGTGTGTCTAGATGTTTGGTTGCCTTCTAAAAGATCATACCGTCTGAGTATAAAGCAAAATAAAGGTGAGGAAAAATAATGACACAACTTCTAAACCTTTACATGTCTTCCTTACTGAGTCCCTCTTTATTAAAAACTTTTAAGAGATTCAAAAGAGAGGAGTTTTTTCTTATAAGCTTCATCATCATACCTATAATTACCCAAGTAGCCATCATGACTCTTCTTTCAAACCACAGCCTCTGGAGAGTATACACCATATTTAGAATTTTGCCCATAAGAGGAGAAACCACCTGAACTAAGGTTATGTCAGAGAGCTGCTAACCGCACACAAAAAAATAAATAAATAACAGACTTAGATATACACCCTCATTTTCTGGGTGTGCTCTTAACTATTTAAAGCTGTGATTAAAATTAGAAGTGCTGGCGTAACACTGCTTTCTGACTTTCCTTTTTAGTGATGTTACTTAGTATAATGCTCCTACTACTTCAATTGATGCTTTACTCAAATATGGACTAAACATGATTTAATGTCACCTCCACTTCGGCTATCTTGTTTCCTAAAGTTATTGGGATGTATTTTATTTAAGGATTTAACTAAAGTCCATTGAGTGTCGTGTAATCATTTATTTTATCTTCACTCATTTAAGCCACCTTCCCACTCAGAGATCACCTGCTCAGGAGACTCTCAAGATCATTCTGTCCCACAATCACTCTGCTCAGGTCACTTTGCTTACGGCAATCTGAAAAAAGAACCACTCTGAATTCAGTGCATTCCCCAAAGTACTCTCAGAAGTGACAGGCAATGAGGACTGCAATGAAGAAAAAAGACCTACAGAATAATGACATTGAGAGAGAAAAAAAAAAAAAAAAAAAAAACACAGGTAAATTTAATTTCTAAGAAGGTACGAAAGACCAGGAACTGCCTGAGGAGTCACAATTTTAAATATAATTTTTAATAATAAGCTTCATTTTTTTTCAGGAAAACATATTTATCTCAATTTATATGACAAACCCTGTCATATAAATTGGAAACTGACAAACCCAGTTTCTAATTATGAGATCAGTTTTGCAAAGTTTTTATGAACACATTTAAAATTTTTAAACACTTAAGAATTATGGAAAGACGTATATACAGGTAACCCCTATATAACATGGTTTGAGAATTAGAGAAATCCCCCAAAAACACGGGGGGTAATAAGCGCTTTTAAGAGCAAAATATATCTTATTTGAAATTTTTCATTCGAGCATGGTTGTCATATCAGATTTCACTGCAGAATTTTAAAATTTATTAGAATTTTAAATCCATTTTGTTCATGGAGTATTAAGTTCAGAGGATGAAGATATCTTGTCAAAAAGAAAATGCCCTCGGTTAATGGTGCTTAGTAGTGACGAAGAAAATGTTATTTAATATATATTAATATGTTCTACTTTTGGTGAAAATTGCTTTAATAAAGATATTTCTCTTAATTATAAAAATATAATAGTATGTTGTTGTTTTTTTAATTTTTGGAAACTATCCCCTTTTTTGTACTAATTCTTTGTTTCGTATAACACGGCATTTTTTAGGAACCTAACAACCGTGTTATATAGGGGTTACCTGTATCTACTCATCCCATTTTAGAGAAATGTGGAGAAAATTCAGTTTTTCATATGAAAGACCTCTTTTCCTATTGCAATTAATGTGATCTTATCTGGCACTTGCCTGGAATTTACTATTACTAGGTAGATCATTATGTCTACAACACAATCAACAAGATGACACCAAGACACCACATCTCTACAGGAAAAACCATTAATCCTTTGACATGAACTTTTTTTCCTAAATTCTACACTTTAAAAATATACACTTGGACTTTTTCCGCCCAAAATTACCTTGTATTATTTAGTAACCTGCCAGTTCGCATTAACAATAAATTTCAAAGATATTTTTATATTTTAAATATGAACGTTTACATTATTTTAATGGGTGCATAATAAACCATGATATGTTGCAGAAGTGTCATCTAGACATGCAGCAGAGAGAGTGATGAAAGGTATGGACTCAGGCGCTGACCGAAATCCCAGCAATTTGCTTAATCTCTATGTCTCAATTTTTCTCATTTATAAAATGATAATAATAACTCCTAGTCACAGGTTGTTAGAAGGATTAAATGAGTTAATATGTGGGCAATGTTTAGGAAAGTTCCTGATACATAGTAAATATTACCAAGCACTTTGCTAACATAATTGTGTCTAATTTTTGCAATTATATAGAAAGCTGCCATCTATTACTGTATCTTTAGGAAATAGTAAAAAGATATGTGCAAGAGTATAGTAATAGAACTGAAATAATTGGGTCAGACTCAAAAAACATTTTCAGAACTTTTAATGTATGTTGCAAACTTACCCTCCAGAAATCTTGCAATAATTTATACAACCAATATCAATGTATAAAACTACCTGTTTCTCATACTCTGGTTAACTTAGAATGCCATCGAATTTTAATGGCATTTTTAGCCAGTTTGATGATGAAGAAGCTTTATCTCCTAGCTTTAATTTGATTTATTTTTATTGCCGGATTTTTCAATTGTGGAATTGTTTCACATATTTTTTATTAACTTCCCTAGTTTCCATGGCTAATACAATGTTTCTGCTTATTAATTTTTTGTTTGACTCAATTGAGATTTAGAATAGGGGAAGGCATTAAAAGGCTAAATGGTATGCTGAAATCATTATTCAATGTCTGAGTTTCCTGCACTGTCAGTTTGGAGATATTCCTTATTATTGAGTTTATTTTTATGGATGCCATCATCTTGTAAAAGAATCGTGACACATTATTTTATGTTGAATGTCTCCCTTAACACTGGCATAAATCATGGTAGCAAAAGCAATCTTTTAGGTTAGTCCAGGGTTCTTGTTGAAGCAGCAGTTGGACTTCAAAAAAAAATTTTTCCAAATTCAACCTTAGCTGGCTACAAAAGGAATGAGATGGAAGCTGCCTCTTCCACCTTTTCTTTAGCCAGTACTATCATGTTTCCCCGAAATAAGACTGGGTCTTATATTAATTTTTGCTCCATTAGGGCTTATTTTCAGGGGATGGCTTATTTTTTTCATGTACAACAATCTACGTTTATTCAAATATAGTCCTGTCATCTTCTTCTGCAACATCAGCATAACATCCTAAATGCGTCTGTCTGGCTGAGATCTTAACTGGGGCTTATTTTCAGGGAAACACAGTAATAGCACACACTCAGCCCATTAGTTAGGTCTTCTCTACAAGAAAGCTACTACAGATCACTAGTCATGGGAGATGTGCAGTCTCCCAGGCTTCTGGAGTGCTCAAAGTGGCACAAATGCTGAGAAGAGACAAGGAAAGAGGAAGGAGAAGAAGCAGGGAAACTGTCTATCCTCTTCACTGTCTACAAACTATAGGGCATCTGACTTCTGACATGGGTGCAGTCTGGGCTCTCGGCATTTACCAAGAACTCGAGATTCTTTCCATAGCTCTGATGAAGACTGTTCCTGGAGACCTATGCCTCTACATGCTGGAAATGCAAAAGGCAAACTGTCCCAGGTAAAGTTTGGTAAAACATAACTCTTCCTGTCATCAAGGATCTCACATCTTTGCTCACCCTTGGGAAAGTGCTCAAAGCAGATTTGACAATATTTCACAAGTCCTGCAAAAGGAGGATGGAAAATTGGAAAGCAAGGAAAATTGGAACTCAACAATGTACTTTATCAACAGCACCAGTGAGTCTCGCTCACTATGAAGAATCCACAGCACAGCCCACTATCAACCTCAGATCTAGGCAAGAGGAAACCCTGACTTGGGTCCCACAATTTAGGGCCTCACTCTGCTCATTCTCCAGCCATGACCCTTCTCATGGGGTGAAAGGTTCAAGGAGCCAAGGATACATGCCTACCTGTACAGAGCCTGTATCCCTCATTTTAAGCCATGCTCCAGATACCAGGGACCTTAGAATTTCAGCATTGGCATGGGCCCTTTCCTAAGTCCCTTCACCCCAGAGTGGACAGTTCTTGTGGGTGTGCACACCTCTGTGATGAAGGGGTTAGCCATGGGGCAGCTGTTATGAGAAGAACGGGCACAAAAGGCCCTTCAGGTATTGGGCAGACCCAGGAGCAGGAAAAGAAAGGAGAAGGATGATCGTCCAGGACCCAGTTCTTCCCACACCACCACATTGCAGCAGAGGGCTCGGAAGAGTCCTAGAATTCATATGTATATGATAGTACTCAGTTCAGGCAATAATAGAGCTACTATGTGGCAGGCACTGTCTGGAGAAATATATTATATACCGGGGGTACCAAAAACATGTATACACGTGACTTGTATTCATGTTTTGTTAGTATAAGACCCGGTATTATATTACATTACATTACATTGCATTACATGCATTACATTACATTGCATTATATTATATATTATACCCGATCTTATATTATAGTAAAATAAGACTGGGTCTTATATCAATTTTTTCTCCAAAAGACACATTAGAGCTGATTGTCCGACTAGGTCCTATTTTCAGGGAAACACAGTATATACATTCACTTAACCCTGACAACAACCCTATGCCTGTGAGATATATGCTTACAGGGAGGTTCAATAATCTGTAACAGGTCACAGAGCAAGTGGTGGGCCCAAGATTTGATCCCACGGAACCTGCTTGCAAAATCTGCACTTCTAACCATGTCACCATTCCAATACATTTTTCTTTTATCCCTCTGTGAGTGTCCAGCTTGGATAAATTTAACATGCATCAGAATCCTCTGTGGAATTTTTTAAAAATCAGGATTCGATTGGCGACAACAAGTTGCTTCGTGACAACAGCAGGGTGTGTCAGGAGCTATTGAGGAGTTTGCTGCACAGGAACTGAACCCGGGCCATGGAGTCAGGGAAGATCTCCTGAGGAAGATGATCCTGAAACAAGTCTTAGGAGAGAAGTCCAACATAGGTGGGCAAACGGGATGAGAGCAGGATAGTCTCTTGGAGCCACCCACAGGAGAATAAGCCAAAACAGAGAAGAAGGCGTTTGACCTTGGGGAACTCTCTGCAAGACACCCTCAAGATGGAGGGGGAGGTGCCGACCCAGCCCTGAAGGGTTTATTATATCTCCAAGTCAGTGGTTTTTATTCTAAAGCCTCCTCCCCTGAAAATTTATACTGAGGCAGTGAAGAAGCTATGTCTGTCCTCTGAAAATTTGGACTTTTGAATATTCAGAGACTGAATCAGAGAAACTTAGTAGCACCTACCCTTACTTTGTGGGCAAGACCAATGGTCCTTACAGAGGACAAAATTTTTAATAATAAAATCCTGATCTCTTGACCCAAGGCAGAAATTCATTTTTATTATTCGTCTTTGTTGGGCCTTCCTTCTAACTGCTGTATTTGGGACGGATGTTCTAGGTTTTGCTTTACACTGCTCACCGCTGAGAGTCTGTTGTTCAAGTTGAGGTAACCACTTGCAGTTTGGGACCTCTGCTACTTTTGTGCTACTTTTAGGCATTCTAAGCATCATAGCTATGCCAGGCTAGGAACTCCTGTGCCTACACAGGTGCTGTAAGCAACCATTCACCCTGGGGGTCCTGCCATCTCACCAGGGCACCTGCAGAGTGGGTCTCTACCACCACTGAACCCAGAGACTTCAGTCCCCTTCTCAGCTTTGGAGAATCTCTACTCTCTTGCAGCTTTTGTACCTAATCTCTCCAATTGTTTTTAGGTTTCCCCATGTGCTAAGAAGAAAGACTGTTCAAGCAACTCAGGCTTTCAGCACTGAAAAAACATCTGTGGCAAAGGAACAAAGGCCTTACGGAATAAATTTCAGAGGGAAAAGCTATCTCAAATATCTCTAAGTTTTCCAGCAACAAAAAGAAAACACAAAGTAATACGTCAACAAAGAGTCATGTAGGAATTTGTATTATTACACATTTTGCATCATTTTAAATAACACCGTAAAAAAAATCATTGTGTATGTGCCTATATTCTTGGGACAAATTTCCAGTAGCAGAAACAGTAGATGTCACGTGAGGGCCCAGTGACCCACACAAAGTTTTGCTCGTCTAAACCCTTGCCAAAGTACAGGGATGGGTTTGGACAAGTAAAAACATCACCAGAGAACAAACAAGACAGGCCTCCAACAGCAACAACTGTGGCAGTAGATCCGATGGACTGATTGATTCATCCTGCCAGTTCCCCTCTTCCTAGGGAGTGCTAGGGCAGAGCTGGTCCCCTTTGACTGGGGTCCTTGGACAATTGAGGACACAGGAGGAGAGAACTCAAGAGGAAGAATTAGTGGGTGTTTGAATTAGTAATGGGAAAACTAAGAAATGTGAACAGATTGTATCCCTAGCTAGAGAAATGTGTCAATAAATACACATACTATCAGAGTCACAGATTTATTCACAGCACAGGGCACAGAATATATAGAAAATGTAGCTTCTTTATTGCTTCCTCAAGAGATCCCACCTGCTACATAGAAAGCAAAATTACTGCTCATTTAACCACAGTAAACTTGGTCCAATACCATTTGGAAACAATTCTTTACGAACTCAGTCGCCTCATATGAAATTTGCCAGCTCTCAGATGGATTTTCCCATCCCCTGTCCTTCTTCAGGATGGGATCTGGGTAAGTGGTGAGGGGAATACCTGACCTCATGGAAGCGAGAACAGGAGGTCCAGGATTGCATGCCGTGCCCCTGGATCCTGGCTGGTCCCTACAGAACAAAGCTTATCGATGTGTCTCCGAACTGGTGACCACTGAGGTATGCATGACTGGTTACATTCTAGCATGTGTGTACAACCAGAGACCATGGCCCAAGGCATTTGGTCCCATCCCAAAGTTTTTACCTCATACCTATTGTAGACCATAAACAAACAAACAAATAAATCATTTCGTTGGAAACAGTTCAAATGTTGAGAGATATTTAGAGTCCAAAAGTATCCATAACAATGTTCCAAACGCAATGTGCGTATAAAAGCCTAATTGGTTTAATTATGTTCTTTTCTTATTCCAAAATAAGCCAAGACATTTTCTGTTTAAGATCTAGGAATTATAATCATATGCCTTTCATGATTCAATAGTCACACGAAATACCAGCCAGAGATAAGTTTTCCAGTGTTCTGGAAAAAATGGCACGCTACTATGATCGTGTTAGAACCATTTACAATGACATTGTGTATATATAGCCAAGATTTTCTTTTCATTCCTTCAAGCCAGGCCAAAGGGGGAAGCCTCCCACCAAAACTTCAAGGCAAAGGGATGAAAACAATTGCTCACCCTCCCTGAATCTTAAACCTCAAAGATGGGGTCAGCTAAGCCAGAGCTTTGTGTTGTTGGACAAACCCTGGCTGCAGACCAGCAGTGCTGGGTGGGCAATTTGCCTGAAGCACTTGTGAGCCTGGAATCTCTTGGGCAGAATCGTTGGCTTGAGAAAAGCTTATCTCCAGGAAATATCTCTGCTGGGGGGCGTGAGGTGGCAGAAAAGTCTACTTTGAGAATTTTTTCAGCAGAGATTTCAAAACAATCCTCATTTCTGTGTCTTTCCCAGATAGACAAAGAAGCTTAAGCCTGTTGCAAGTTTTAAGGGAAAGACTGTTCAGATAAAGTTGGATTAAATCTGTAATTGCTGTGGGCAATTTGCTCCTGGGATCAGTAGCACTGAAAGGCAGCAAAGAGTAAATTTTATGAGTGTGTGTCTTTTGAAAGGAAATCTTTAAAATTAATACCCTTTATTGGTCATAAATTGAATGAAAAGGTGCCATAAGTGATATAAAACGGACAATGTTCACATAAATCAATTTACTAATATTACTCAACTTGAGGATTTCATAGTTAGTAATCTTAATTTGGGAGAGGTTTATTGTGGGATTTTAAATGTTTAAATGAGCTTACAGTTCAAGATGGAAGAGGAAACACATGGATTTGTCTCACCATCTGGGGCCTCAGTGGACTACAGATTTGATAAATTTCTGGAAGATGGAAAGCAGATGAGGTCATGATGACAGATAACGAGCGTAGGAAACAAGAGAACAGTTCAGTGACAGCAGAAGCCATTCTTCTTGGCTAAACCTTTGAGAGGCTTCTGGCTGGGCAGAGACAGGTATAGAGAGTAGAAGGGAAAGAAAACAATAGAAATCCCTTTCCGCCAATGAAACAGCTGTTCCTCACAGCCATTTACTCCTTTCCCATGCAGAGTGATGGGTGGCACCAGCATTTAATCCCCAGCAAAAACTAGAGGCTATCCTCTAAAATATCCGTATCTAACTATGGATGGAATCAAGGTGGTCCATGTGTACTAGCACCTCAGGTAAAATGGTCCTTCTTTGGGGATTTGCCTGCTTGCTCATCACTTTCACTCTCCAAATTAAAGCCTGCCAAGTATACCAGGCCTGCACTCAGCCCTCCCATTCAGGGAAGAGGCCTATTAGAAGAAAGACCTATAGGAAAATCTCACAGCCGCACCTTCACATAAGAGAACAGAGACCTACCCACAACCCCCATCAGCAGACATCTAAGACAAACCATAGGACCAAGGACAGGGACAAAGATGAGCTAATTACAAAAAGGAATAATGACCTATGGTGAAAAAGCAATATCTCATAGAACTGAGAAGATCTAAGAAAAACATATTCTAATTAGTATTCTTAGAGAAGTTTGAGAAGATACTGCATCGCAAACTACAAGAACAGGTTGCTATAGAAAAGAGAAAAACAATGAGGTTTTCAAATTTTTAAATATTTTGGCTAAAAGAGTCAGGTCAAGTTGATTTCATTAATGATCCCATTTCTTCATGCCTCACTTTATCCACATCCCTTGTGATTTAACATTGCGATACCTTCTCTATTTGTCACTGGGATCGCCCAGGTGACTTCCTGTAGACAATGATGCTAGAAAATGTGATATAGGCAGAATCTGGAAAGACGTGTTCCCTTTCTTGCCCTTCTGCCATTGCCATAGAAATGCCCAAGCTAGGCTTCTGGATAAATGTGAGAGATACATGGACTAGAGCTCCAGCAGGCAGCTATCGTGCCTAAAAGAAATCAGAAGAACTGCCCACTCATCTCAGCTAACAACGCCCCTCATGGGGCTTTCCCTGACCTCTCCACCTAACAAACACCTCCTTGGCAGTGATCCCATTAGCTTTATATCACCTCATAGCACTCATCAGTACTGAAGTAATTTTTTTTTTTTTTTATGTCTTTGGGTTCATGTTTATTGCTTGTTCTCTCCACTCAAATAAAAAAACGCCGTGGGATCAGAGATCTTGTTTATCTTATTCACCAGTGTTTCTCTAGCATCTACAACAATGCTTTGCATTTAACAGGTTATCAGTAAGTATTTGCTGAATAAATGAATAAAAAAATAAAGAAATGGATCTGCAGAGGGAATATTTGGAAAGAAGATTGGTTATTAGGAGTGATAGTCCAAATATGTACCAACTGATATGACCCAGGAACTCACAGATTAGAAAGATCACATCATCCATCTGAGGCTCGGAAGCCCCCTCCTGCCAGATGAATAATACTTTTGTTAAAGCATCTAGGAAAGATCCAAAGGACCCTGAAGTATTTCAATATTTTAACTACTGGGTTGGCCCCCAGTGCATACCATCTGAAGACCACTATGCTGGTTAGGACAACCATGTGATATGCAATAGTAAAAAATCCCATAAAGTGGACAAATACATCAACTGTCTCATTTCTGAGTGCTCAGTAATATCTTAGTGTCCCAAATCATATATTGCTATCGTCCGATCCTATGTCAGTGTTTCCATGGCTATGTACAAATAGGATTGAAGAGCTTGAACATCAAGCTCTCAGGCACCCCTCTTGCTTTATGGGATTGAAGAAAAAAAATGAGATCCCTTACACTTCTTAAAAATTGCAGGACTCTCTGAGTTTCCCGCTTCTCCCACTCACATTTCTCTGAAATCAGTAAGGCACTACTTCTGCTTGGCAACCAAGAGCTGCCCCCTCTGATTTCCCAATGCCCCTCTTCTCTGCCAAGATAATCTTTCCCAGACAGGGGCATTCAGGAGGAATAGAAGTCTCCAGAAATGAGAGGGAGGGGGGAATCCCACAGAAAAGGCCCTGGCAGTACTTCCTTAAATGAATTCCACATTTGGATAGGAACAAGCAGCTGACACATATTATGAGAAGATTAGGAGAGAATGTGTACTGAATAGTTCACCAAAACCAACAAATAAAAACAAAACAAAAATTTTCAGGCTATGGAGAAGAATGCTAGTTGAAAGAATAAAGCCATTAATTTTCCATACAAAATATCTGTTAACTGCAAATGGCAAGTTAACTACTAACCCAAATAATCGACATAGAACTTAACTTGTTTGGTTGAAAAAAAAAAGAAGAAAGCCTGGTAATTAGAGCCAATTTTTAAAGAGAGGGATGGTTTATTTCTCTAAATGCCCTTTTAGTGAACAAACAAGGGTAACTACTAAGAGTCCTTTGGAAAACCTATCAAGAATGATTGAGAAACATTTTTAATGACTTCAAATTGTTATATCCACTTGCTCAAAGAGGCATAAAATAGATTATCATTGCTGTATTAAGTGTCCTGTCCGATTTCTTAGAAATATCTTTCCCCATACTTCTTAACATTGAAGACATCAGCCTACACAATAACACGACGAGTAAAACCATAAATAGGTTGGATGTTAATTAATGAATTTTTCCATTTTTAGAAAAACAGCAGCATTATCCCAGAAAGACTGCAAGTACACAGCTCTTAACCCTACCTCCTCCTGCCAAGGAACTGTTAAATATTTATAAACAGAAATCAACCATAGAATAGAGGCTTTCTGATTAATGGGGCAAGCCTTTCAGGAAACATCCAACTTGAAAGACAAAGCCAGAGAAGTCTCTAAAGCCTCTCCCATTATAGCTTTAGGAATTTTTTCCCAGAACCATTAACATTCTACAACAGACAGAATTCCAGCATCTCTACATTTCATATACAGCAAAAAAGAAGCCCAAAAGAACCAGAGTAATGGGGGGAGGGGGAACGAAGAAATCACATAGTCACAGCATCACAGCAGAAATTACCTTAAAGACTAAACTTTGCTCTGTTGTCCCGTTACAAACTTTGGTCTGTGAAATCATTTAGTCTCATCTAAAACTAACATGGTATATCGATATGAAATGGTGTCCAGGGAAGACCAGCCTCATAGTGATTACTCTAGGCTCAGGGTTTAACCAATAACCTAATAATAAAAATTAGTAACTGACAATAGAGACATGTCATAGATATGTATGCAGAGAGAAACGGGGGTGGAGGTAAGCTGTGATGACTAAGGTTGTTAAACAAAAGTGCTATGCTTTATTCCATGGTTTGGAATTACATTGTTGTATAAAATCCTAAGCTGAGTCACTTCATTATTATAAGCCAAGAAAGATGAAATGAGAGACCCAGATGGCTTGTGTCCTTACTATCTTGGGGCAGAGATTGGCAGCCTCAAACCACAACAATGCCTGAACAAGTCCTGTTTTTCTTTCAAGTAGACCTCACATCAAAAGTGGTATAAAGTCTCTGTTCTGACACTTACCCTAATTACAGCGAAGGGCCAGTAGTTTCTTTTGAGAATCAATGTGTAATAGAAAAAAAAGTTATAAAAATCACTTATCTCCATGTTGAAGTAGTAGTTTTACGCACTTTATCTAGTGATAAAAAGTTAGGTATAGCTTATTGTGAAGCCAGGTGGAACAAAGCTTAAAATCAAGGTCAGACAACGGGGAGAAGATAGAAAAGCAAACAGTAAATGTTGAGCAAAAGCGGAGGACAGATGGAAGTCAAAAATTAAGACCTTAGACCACTCAGTGGCCATATAGGGAAGCTTAAATACCAGAGAGAGGCCCATTCAAGGTCAAGGACACAGCAGCTGGAGGACTGTATGTCAGAAGCCAGGCATAGTACCTCCGAGAACCAAACTTTATAGCAATAACAAGCATGAATAACAGACAAGCACAGACAAAAGAAATAGATGTACCCATCAGGGAGATATGAGATTCAAGAGCTGAGGTCTAACACTGTTCTAACTGTGTTCTAACACTGTTTTAAAGCCCAATTGCAACTCTGCCCTTGAATTGCCTGTGATACTTCTGTATTCTTATAATAAACTCCCAACCCCTTTTCTTTAAGTCAATTCAAGTTGCTTCCTGTTACTTGCAACTAGTGGATTTTAATTAACATGGCATATGCACATCATAAAGATCTTGAAGTATATTGCCAAGTTATTCCCCAGAAAGTTCATAGGGATTCACTTACTCATCTACAACAGAGTCCTGTTTTTCTCCATTCTTATTAGCTCTGGATATTTCTAGTCTTTCAAATCTTTGCACATTATTTTATATATTCTAATGGCTGGCCTACTCCCAAATAGCTTTTGCACACTATGGCTTTGCCACAGACACACAGAAGGAATGGATTATCCGGAAGAGATGCTGGGCTCAGAACAAGTGCTTCTATTGATATAAATGTGTGTTATCTTCCATTGGGAAAATGTGAGATCATTTGTGGCTAAATATGGGATCGTAAGATCATGCTAAGCAAGGAAATCCTGAAATGAATGGACACAGGGGTGGGCAACTAGTGAGCAACATCTATGTCTTTTGTCTGTGCCTGTCCAAGAGCATCGTAACCTGGAACACAGCAGACACCGCTTGTGTCTCAAGGAAACTGCCCAACCCATAAGGATTTCCTCTTCTCATGATCCCACTGACGTCCAAAGATGATCCACCAAAAGGATACCTAATCCACCATGCTACATTAATTATAACTTTATACAATAAAAAGAGATGAAGTGTATTAGAAAGGAGGAAGCACTGTCATTTTATAAATCAGACTGATTACTCTGATAGCCTATGAGTAACTGAAAATTATAAGAAGTTATGAAAGAGTTCAGGGAGGTCGATACTTAAAAATAAACATGTACAAAAAAACATGTTGTACATAAAACTGGTTAAAATATACAATACAGATTATTCCACTCTCAACCACAAAAAATATAAAATATCTGGGAACTGGCATGACAATAAATCTATAAGATCTATATAAACAGCAGCAACCAAAAAACTAATTTCTATTTGTGGAAATAAAGACTGCTTAAATTGAGACACATGTTTTGAATGGGACTATTTAATATTATAAGATGTAAATTATCTCTTGAATTCAATTAAAATTCAATGAAGATATATTTAGAACTTGACAAAAAATATTCATCTGGAAAAAAAACCCATGATTTATAAAATCTTGGGCTAATAGATGGGACTTATTAAAACACATATTAAAGATTATCGTAAACCAATAACAAAAAAAGTGTGGTATCAGCAGTAGAATAAAACTAAAAAAAATTTTAATTAAATAAAAAGAACAATGTGGGGCAGAGACGCATGTGACTTGCCCCTGTTCTTGGTCTCCCAGAATCCAGCTATAGCCAGAGATCAATAAAGAAGGAAAGCGGGGGAAGGGGGGGACAGACTAAAGTGTGTGTGTGCATGTGTGTGCATGTGTGTGTGTGTGTGTGTGTGTGTGTATTTGACATATGATAAAAATTACATTTCAAATCAGTGGGAAGTGAATGGATAAATTAACGAATTATATTTGAGAAAAATAAATAAATTTACAATCATTATACATCTATCACATTGAGCTACAAAACCCCAGTATCTTCTCTAAGTAGTTTAAGCAGAAAAGAATTTACTGCATGGTACTAAAAGGATTGTTAAGAAGACTGAAAAATAAAAAAATCGACTATAGACTATAATTCCAAGAATGACTTCCAAAGCCACATGGCAGACCTGGGCTAAGAGAGTTGGTGCCAAATTGCTAAGTTGCTTCTACAATTGCGGGATCTGAAAACACACATGGCCTTTGCTAGTTTCTGTATCTTTGAAATGAGTGTTGTAAACTCCCCTTTTCTCCCCCATTCAACTCATTTGCAAACTAGCAACTCACTCACACAAGTACATCCGTGTCACAAAACCTAAAATCACATTGGAAACAGTCTTTGCACAGATGCATGAGAACTGCAGGTTTTGGCTTTCCAACACGTGCAGTGCATGGTGGTGCATTACACCAGTTCACAGAAACAAAAACAACCCTCAGAAAATTTACATATGAAGAACCAAATTATAGAGTAGAACAAAACAGAGATATATTAAGTAGTTAAACTAATTTTAATAGTCTAAGTATTAATATGCTATATATTATAGTGTGTTATACAATAATATAAATTGGAAACATCCTAAAATTATCAGCATAAAATTGCTTAAGTTAATTATGGTACATCATATGGACTGTCATGCATCTATTAAAAGAATTCGAGGACACTTAATAATATGAAAAGATGTTCATAATGGATCATTGAATTTTAAAATTAGGCAATAGAACAGTATGAGCAATATAAATCCCATTTTGTGAATTATCCCTGGAAATTATGTTATAAGCATTAATGGATATATTCATGTAGTATACATATTTAATTTATAATACATAACAAAACACATATGCACATATCTGGGGAGAGAGAAAATGAGAGTGAGAAGACTATAGCCAAAATGGTAGCAATGACTATCTCAGAACAATGGATTTGTGGGTTCATTTTATTTCTATTTTCTTGCTTATAATTCCTTAAATGGATATATAATAACATAGTATCTCCTTTATTACAAGAGAAGGTTGTTTTTATAAAACAAAACAAAAAAGGAGAACAATGAACTAATATAATTTAGAATAAAGATTTTAAAAACCTAACTAAAATATTAGCTAACAAACTTTTTTTTAATAAAAGCTAACATTTACTGGAACTTACTATTTGACAGACACTGCTCTTAGTGCTTTAAATGTGTTAATAGATTTACCCTTTATAACAACCCAAGAGGTAGATACTATTATCATGTTTGTTTTATACTGAGGGAGCCTAACACACATAAAAGGTTAAGTAAATTGCCTGAAGTGACACAACCAGAAAATGGTTGAGCCGGGCATGACAATCCGATTACAGAACCCAAGCTCTCAATTACAACACTAAACAGTGTTATCAATATTATTAGTTAACATTTCTTGGCACCAACAAACAATACAATCCAGCCATTTAAGGTGTATAATTCAATGGCTTTTAATATATACACCGAGATGTGCACCCATTACTACAATTAATTTTGGAACATGTTCATTACCCCACAAAAGAAAATCCACACCCTTTAGCTGTCACCACCCATCCCCACCAATTACCCTAGTCATCATACCAATACGTGACTTTCATAATCTATTGTATCTTTACATCAGCCTTATACACTAGGGGCTAATAGCTCCCCTATACAGATGAGGAAACTGAGGCACAGAGAGGTTAAGAAACTTGCCCAAGCTTACACAACTAGCTGGCTGTGGAACTGTGACTTAAATTTAGGCAGTCTGCCTACGTAACACTTCTTTTAACTACTATGTTATGCCACCATCACCACATTATATGATAAAAATTGAAACTTATGAACAAGTAGAAATTATTCCAGAAATATAAGAGTGGTTTGATTTGAATAAATCTAGTAATTAGATTTATCAATCAATGCAATTTCAAAAGCATATACCAAAAAGCATTGATAACATTCAATATATAGTTCTAGGGAAAAACAAAATAACAAACACACAAACAAACAAAAATGATGGGAAAACAAGAAAACACTAAACAAGAATAGAAGTACGCTTACACACCTGTCTTTTATAGCTAGCTGCCATACCTCATAGTGACTCAATGGAGGCATACGTAGTAATAAAGAATAAAACATGTCCATTGTAGTTACCCTAACTTACATTTATTCTAGAAGTTTCAACCAATGCAGTAAGTCTATAAAAAGGAAAACTATGAGGTTTCTCTTGAAAATCAACTGCAAAAATAATTATTTCCATATAATACATTTCATAAATAGAAAAATACTAGAAAATCAACTTCAGAAACATGCTTCAGTAATACAACATCCAGTAATCTAAGAAACTAAATGGAGGACTGTGGAAAATAAAACAAGAGAAAGCATGGCAGTGGCCAAGGGAGTGAGGATTAGAGTTCAAATCTGTCTTTCAGGCGACTCAGTCCCCATAAACTAAAAATCATTAAGTCCTGCTTCACCTCCCAAGAATGCATACCAGTTAAGATTCTTTACATTCTTTTCCCTTGACTATTTTCCCTGGAAAAATACTGGAAACCACAATGTTGAATGGATAGTTTATTTTTGTGTGTCAGTATTTTAACTGGAAGAGGAGAGGATTTTTCCTAGATCTTTAAGCTACGGTGATTTCACATTTTATTAGTGACAAGATTTCTCACCCACGTGGAAAAAGGAGAGTAGAAAAGCTAAGGAGCAACCTTCTCTTCCTCCTGGACCTGCGAGTCAAAACCTCCAGTTGTGTGGAGTAAAAGGAAAGGATGGCTCAGAACGTGGATGTCCATGTGGCTGCAAGGAAATTAGAGTGACAATGTCACGGAGCACCTTGCAGACTGCCGGAGCCACCAGGGGTCCAGGTGGAAGAGACTCCTCAGCTTTCCATATCCAGGAGCTCAAATGTATCTGCTCAACGAGGGGCTATCAGGATAGCCAAGAGCTTGAACCTAACGAACTCACCAGATGCTTTTTGATAAACCATTCATTGATGTGTCTTTATTCTCCTCCCTCCCACAAAGCTTCTGATGGCTAAGAAGTCAGTCTATTCTTTAGAAACAGATCAGTAGCTGAAATGTACCAAATAAAAACTGTCATGGAGTCAGAACCCTGGTCTGAAGCCCAAAGTATCCATGTGAATATTATGTGTGACCTCAGCTGAGCCACTTAATGCATCGTTCACTTAAAATTAACCTCATGAAGGTCACCTTTAACTGGCTGGTTCAAGTCCAGCAGACACTTTTATTAAAATCTCACTTAACCTCTCTATGGCTTTGGACCCTGCTGGTTACCTTTCCTCCGTGGGCTTTCATAACATCGCCTTTCTGATTTTGCCCCTAGCTGTCAAGTGGTTCTTCTTTATCTCACTCCTTACATCTAGGATCCTGATTGGCATCCCCAGTTATTTGGCATTTCAGTTATGTAGGTTGAGGTCACTTTCCCTGTGAAGCCTCATCCAAATCCACAGATTCAAGTTTTAGAACTTTATCCTGACACCCAGAACTAAAGACTGGACATCTCTCCTGGAACAAGCTGTGGAGACCTAAACACAGCAGGCTCCAAACTGAACTAAACATCTACCCCTATGCATCCCACATGCCCAAATCAGAAAGTCTTCATGTGATGTTGATGTGACTAGTCTGTGATTGCCCCTTTGAGTCGCAAGGTTTGAGAAGCAAGGCTCCTTTTCATAACCCCAACAACTAGATGGTTAAGATTCATGGGTTCTATCTTGTTTATATCCTTTCCCTCATCAGCATCCCCACCTCCACTGCCTTCATTCAACATCTTATGACAACTCCTTCAATAGCCTCTCTCCTCACTCTATTCATCTTCCAGACACCCTGCTGGACCATGCCATTTTTTCCTACATACTTCTCCCATAATGACAAATCTGAGACTCTTAAATGGCTTTCCATGGCTCTAAAATTAAAGTTTCTCTGCCTTGTATACAGGGCCCTTGATGATCTGGCCTCATCCTATCTCTAGACCTTCATCTTCAGTCACCTTCCCATATTCTTTAGAGCTCAATGAATTACTTCTATTTTCCCAAACACATCATGCTGTCCCACTTACACTTGCCTTCCTGCTGTTCCTTGCTCCTGTCGGAATGCCATTACAAACCCCTAATCTTATTCTTCACTCATCCTCCCAGGATCAGTTCATTTGTCAGCTTCACACGAAGTCTTCCCTTATCCCCAGTGTGAGAGTTTGCATTAATGGTCACAATTCTTTGTCATTCTCTGCATTTACATTTTTGCCCTGGCCTCATCATGAGCAAAGTATACGTCCCCACACTGCAACTTTGAGGTTGGCTTTGTGCCTCACTTCGGCTAATATCACAGAAGCAGAGAGGACAGTCCCAGTTCCAAGTCCCTTTTAAACAAACTTGTGACATCACTATGAGAAGAACATGTCTGAACCTATCCCAGTAGAAGCATGAGAAACTCAGGGAGCAGAAATTCTCCAGGAGCTGATTTCACCGAGTCCCACTTTGATCAGCTGAGCCTCAGAGGACCCACAGACATGGAGATAAATGCCTAATATATGCAACTGACATTTTGCGGTTGCTCATTCGGCGGTATATTATATTAGGTTGGTGCAAAAGTAACTGTGGTTAAAAACAAACAAACAAACAAAAACAAAACAAAACAAAACAAAAAAAAAAACCTGCAAAAACCGCAATTACTTTTGCACCAACCTAATAGCAGTCGATGAACTGATACAGCCAAGGTGGTTTATCTGTCCCTTCTTTGTCTTCCCATAGCATCCAAGACAAATGAAAAACCACATTGCTTTGCTGCCATTGCTACACATCACCAACTTCAGCCAGAGGGGGAAAAACTCCTTTTTTCATCCTGATAAGGTTTTTAAAAAGGCAAGAACACCCCGCCTGGCACAATCACCACCACCACCACCAAATAAATGAAGCCTTGAGTCCTGTAAGTTAATAATTCTCTAATCCAAACAATTTTACCCTTGACTTTTACACGACTGATGCCTACACATATAGGCAAACCTTTATTTATAGATGACAATCATCTGGCGAAACGTTTTTCTGCCATGAACAAGTTAACTTTAACCTTGGTTATTTGGGGGAGCCCACCTCCCTTGAAGTGTGGAGTAACTTGAAAAACTTTGCAAGTAAAAATACTTTTATTTCCTCCGTACGTTTTTCAGAACTTTACTTTGCTACAAGGTAAGGCGCTGGGCATTGGACTCCATTGAGGTCTCAGTACATATTCCAAAAGCCTATGCCTTGCAAGGATGATGGTAGGTCAGAGATTTGTCATTGACAGCAGAAATCTGCAAGGCATTGTCTCGTGAAGGTGGCCAATCAAGAAGCCTGGCCCATGGGCCAAAGTCATCAGTAGACCCAGAGACGGGCCACAAGGGTACCCCACTCTTACACCCATGACAAGGTACAACTGTACTTGTTTAGGCAGCTATGCAGCCTTAGGCCCAGGTTGAGAGTCGTGCTGGCACGGACAACCACTATTGTAAAACGTTTCACATGTTGGCCAGAAGTTTTCATTCTTTTGTTGTCTATACAGACAAGTCTTGCGATACTTGTGCACCGATATTAAAACTCACGACTGTGAATATGATTTAGCTGTATGAGACATGCTTCTGATATGATGTTAAAGGAAAAACAACAGAAAACAAAATCGCTTGCACACTGTTATTATAAGACATAGTCCTACAAACCATACGTGACAAAAATGGTTCTTAGCTAAGGGAAGAGTGATTTTTTTTTAAAATGTTTCCATTTTTCAAAATATTCAATGTAAAAATATAACGTTATGATGAAGCTAATAGATGTCTCACATCAAATAATACCTACAAATGAAAACTGAAAAATAAAAAAGAAAGGTCTCCCAGTGGGCATTGAACCAGAAAAACGCAGTGTGGAAACCTCCCCGGCATCTCCCCACAGAGATATTCCCATCCAGGCCTCCACTGCCCATTCTAGGCCACATGGCCCCTTCTTCAAATGGCGTTGGAGATAAATGACTCTCTCTTTTGCTCTAGGTTTCTAGACTCCACACAGACTACAGTTCTCCCAACACATTACAACTGAGACAAATACTATTTACTTCAAATATATGCTAATTATATATTCATGACAAGTTTTCTGGATTAAACATGGGACATACCTTGTTCTTTTGTGGAAGGTTTTGAAATAGTTCAGCAGCGAAAGTACTCCGCTTTTTTGTTAAGTGTTTACATGCATAGAAGGCTCTTTTTTTTTTTTCTTTTTTTGAAGGCTCATTTTCATTTCGTTTTCGGAAGATGCGTTTTCATACCTCATCTGTAAAGCCAAGGCTTCCTTTATTTGGCAGCCCCATGCTCTACCTACAGCCCCTTCCGGCTTTTAACAAACGTGAATCAAAGCAGCTGGCCCCCCATATAAGTGAGAACATATGGTATTTTTCTTTCTCCGTCTGCCTTATTTCACTTAGCATAATGTTCTCTAGGTCCATCCATATAGTTGCAAATGGTAAGATTTCATTCTTCTTTATAGCCAAGTAATACTCCATTGTATAAATGTACTGCAGTTTCTTAATACACCTGAAACTAATAATTAAAAAAAAAAAAAAAAAGCAGCTGGTCCCAGCCCTGTTCATAGTAACCCTTCACAGGCTTGTTGTTAAAACTGTCCATCAGCTTTAGTGGTTCAAATTAACTCACCTGCTCTGTTTGGCTATACCTCTGATGTTCTGTTTTTTCAGGAAAAAAGTGAATTTTTTCCCTTTAGTGGGAATACCTGTGAATATCTCCCCATTAGTATTAAACGGGAGGTATCTAAAAGGAATACTCTATATTGGTTCACATATCCTCAGCATTGCCTGTACTGTAAAGAGACTGTAGGGTGGGGTGGGGAGGGGAAGCAATAAAAGATACCTTTCTTTACCAAGATTGATTTCCTTTATAGGATATCTCAAATATGCAGGATGGTATGCAATAAATTCAATCTGTGTGCTAATAGAAATCTATTCTAAATAACAGATTAGAAATCATCTGTTTCCAGAACAGCCAGTGTATAATACCAAAGAAATTAGCATGAGATTTCTATGGGAATAATCAAATGGCAAGAGCGCTATTTAGAAAGATTCTGTTTGAGGACTAAAGGAAGGGAATACAGAGCTTTACAAAAATGGAACAGGAATGTGCCTCTTGCTCTGCAGAGCTAACAGGGCTATTTGAACAAGAACACTGGGAGCAAAACATCAGAAACGAGAATCTGGGACTGGATTTATCAGGAAGAGTTCGGAGATTGGCCAAGTTGATAAAACTTCCTATAATAGAAGCAGAGGGGTGAGTCAGATGTTCATAAGTTGAGGTTTGGAGAACCATTTCAGGAAAGTGCCAGAATTTTGAACTCAGGTTAGGAATAAGCAGAAAAGGGGCTATCGCAGCAAGGACAGAAGCTGCGACCATTACGAATCTTGAATACAAGTGGACCTGGCTCCTGGATGATGCCACATTCAAAGAAACACAATGATAATATTAAAATAATTAATAATATTTTTTAAAATTTTCAATCTTAAACATGCAACTCAAAAACAAACACAAAACAGTAAGTAGTACCCAATCCAAAACCCTTGTCTTCCCTCTGACTTACTATGGAGCTCAACTTCATATCTCCTCCCCTGAGCTCTTTTCCCCTCTTCCTCTCCCATCTCCAATTAGGGCTTTCTGTGCCCTTTCGCTATTTCCAGGCGCTGGTGAGAAAAATGCTCCTCAGAGAGCAGTGGCGGGGAATAGCCAAGGTGGGAATGAGCTTTCTCTTGGGAAAGGTAGGATGCTGAAATGATTTACATAGATTCATAATTTTGACTATGTCTCCCTGTCTCTCTGGTCAAAATTAAACACACACACACACACACACACACACACACACACACACACACGAAAATTCTAATATTAAGTGGGGATCCCAAAAACTCTGTCTTTACAGTCTAGCTTTCCCCCTCTCTTCTCCTGGGCTCATCTGAAATCGCCTTTGTAATGTGCTGTTGAATGTCTTTCAGGTGAACAATGAGCCACCCTCACCGCTTACTAAACTTGACGCCTCAGATGGGCAAGTACCTGAGAAGCAAACACAGTCCACTCAGTATTTAGTCAGAGGTCACTCCAGGAGCTCTGTCCCGGTTTTTGGCACTGAAGTTCTCTCTCTGGTAACAATCCTCCCATTGCAGACTACCACTAGACATCCCTCTTCCCTTCAACCTAAACAAGAGAATGAGTCTCCAGTCCACCTTGGGGTCTGTGGCCAGAAGAGTGAAAGAATATCTGTGTGGGCAGAGCCACTCATTGAAGAATTAGAAATGTAATTCAGAGTCAGAACTTGGCTGCCTTGGAGAGTCCCACTGACACCTTTCTTTCAGGTATGCTGTCTTTAAAGAGTGGAGGTGCGTCTGCAAATTCTATCCCAGCATTAAGTTCTTAATTTCATTAAGAAAACTTGTGCCCCCAAAGCTTTACATGTTGACTTTTTCTCCTTAGCTCTATTCTCCTTCACCAGTAGCAAGCTTTCAAGGGTTGTCAGAGTAGCAGTGACTTTCAAAACCATTAATAATTCCTTATTGTAAATCAACACTGCATGAATTGTAGCATCTCCATCCATTAACCACACCCAGAAAAAAGCTTGTTCTCAGACTCTACCAGTCAGTAGCTGGTCAGGTTGAGCCATACTGGGGATACCAAAAAATGACATATTCAGTTGCTGAAAGGGCTCAGATCAGCTCCAATGCTGATCAAGTTTATCCTTCATTGATAGAAAAGATATTCATCAAAAGTACCTTGCAATAGAGAGGATCACTAGCTTAGCACCAAAGTTCCTCCTCTAGGAGAAAAAGTTAACACAAAATCATAAAAAAAAATTAAAAAAAAACTTAAAAAAAATACATTGTGTATTTTCAGTGTAATTTAATAGACTATAGGGACACATAAAACTAAGATAGGTACTATGGGAAAAGGAATAATTAGAGAATAAGAATGAGCTTCTATGGGGGGAAAAGATGATCTATGCAATTAAAAAATAAATAACTGAGGCCAGAAATAGTAGAATGAACACTGGACTGCTGAAAACAAATAAGAGCAAGCACACCAACAATTCACTCATCTATTCAATAAATAGTATTTAAGTACCTCCTCTGTTTTCTCTTCTGGCTCATATCCAGACACTGGGGATACAAGAAGCAAATAATCCTTGCTCCCATGGAGCTTTCATTCTAGTGGGAATTCTTACAGAATTTAGAGCAAAAAGAGACACCAATATAAATGATAACAGAAGTGGTCAGTAATGTGAATGATAGATGAGGATGATCCAACATCTATATAATTAGGTCTTTCAGAAGGAGACAAGCAGTACCCCAGGTCAGTTCAGGCTCCCTTCCCATGCTTCTGCCAGGCCTTTTGGGGGCAGCAGGAAAGAAGCTCCTTGCCCTGGCAGTTTCACCCCTGCACTTTTGGTCTAAGGCCTCCCCACTAGGCCAGGCCATGTGCCCCAGGGGTCAGGAGCAGGGGCCTTGCATTCAGCAAGAGCTGGGATCAAATCCTGGCTGGGTTTCTTAGTTCTGGGTGACTTTGGTCTCATGGCTTTTTTTTTTCCATCTGAAAGTAGTCTCAATAAGCACTGCAATAAGAATCACCACACACACACACACACACACACACACACACACACACACACACAAAGGAGCACATGAAAGAAAGAATAAAAGAGAATCCCTCTGAGTTGATTGAAATGATCGAGGTTTACATCAAAAAGACTCACTGAGTCCAGAGGAGAAATGGCAAAGAAGCATTCAATTATGTTAATATTAAATTTAAAACATTTAAGTTAAAAAACATTGTTAGAGATAACAAGAACCACTACATAAAGATAGATTTAATTCACTAGGACGATCATTTCAAACATGAATACTACTATTAAAATAGCCTCACAATACATAAAGTAGAAATTCATGGACCCCCGCAAGGGAAAAAAATGTACCATCAAAGTAGATCCTCATTTGTCTTTCTCAATGGTTGCAGGAAAGCAGAAAACAGAAAAAAAGCATCAAAGATTTTAAAACTTAATGAATATCTTCTATGAAAACATACAGAAGTTTTTATCTAACCGTTAGAGAATATTAGTTCTTCTCAAGTCTACAAGAGACATTTAGAAGAAAAATGGGCACTAAGACAGACTTTTGATTTCTGAATTCCAAAATAAAGATGAATTTCCACACTATGATAATGTACCAAATAGACAGCATTTATCATTCCTGCAACACTCAATGCTAGAGATAATTGAGCAATGTTCAAAAAATTTTTTAAGAAAAAGATTATTACACAAGAACTATAAACTCAGCCCCCCAAAAATGTTCCTGTGAGAGGAAAAATGAAACATTTTTTTCATACACAAGCAGTCACAAAGTATGCTTTCTGGAAGAAAACAATCATTCATGGAAGCTAAAAGAAAAATGATTCAGCATAAAGAGGTAAAGAAAGAGGAAGACGGGGTGTAAAAAAACCTAATGAGCTAGATGACCAGCAAAGCAGAGTTCTCTAAGGACTTGTTGGCATATGATAGCAAAGATCCTTCCAAAAGAAACTGCCTTATGAAAAAAAGGGATCTGAAAATAAATATGCAGATATTTTTAATATATGAGAAATTTTGGAGAAAAGGCTAGGAAGAAAGTAAAACTTATCAGTTTCTGAATTTGAAAAAGGGAAACACATTCTTTTTATTGATAGAAGTTAAATGTTGTTGAAAATATTTTTGAATGTATAACTTCAGAGAAACTAAAAAAGTAATTTCAAGATGGCAAACAAGAACAAAGAAAATAAACCTATAGAAAAGCATAATAAAGTGCATTAAAGAGAATCAACTAAGTAATCCGATTATACAAAGCCTCATGGAATGAATAGCAAAGTAAAAACCAAGCTTTTTGCTGTTTATAAGCTACATGCCAAAAACAAAACAGAGTTGGAAAGTGAAAAAAGAAAACAGCAGGCTTGGAAATACTAACATTTGTAGAAGTCTAAATTCAAACAAACAAAAAATTCTATTTTATCAAGTGAATAAAACAATATTCAACAATATTCATCTAAGCCATGAGCATTGAATTTGGCCAAAATCACAATGGGAGACTCTGGCAATACTACCATAATTTGATACCTAAAGCTGAAGAAAATAAATTATGATATAGTAAATTAAATATATCAATCGCAAACTTTTTTAGAAAGAAAACAGATCTGTATATATAGCAAAGAACTCACATACTTCACAAGTTTTGGGGGGATTTGACATATTAATTATAAATTGTAAATAGAACAAATGTAGAACACCTAAAAAATATTGACACAAAGGAATAGTATGTAATATATTCAAACATTTACCACTGTAATAATTAAAATAAATATTAAATTATTAAAATAAAAACTAAGTTATAATACACAAATTGTTAAACTGAAAGAGTTGAAATCAACAGACTACCTTTTCTCTTTCTTATCCTTTCTCTTTCCACATATGCACATACATTTATAACACATATATGTGCACATATGAACAAGTCCATAATTGGTGCTAGAAAAATTGCCTTACTTCTTGGGAAAAATAAAGGTACATCTCCACCTCTTACAATATACTTAAATAAATTGCAGTGAGATTGAATACTTAACCACTAAAAATAATAGAAGCACAAAATAAATGGAACAAAAGAGAGTCAAATACACTTATAACATGGGGGAGGACAAAGGATTTCTAATCTTGTCACAAAATTCAGAAACCAACCATTGAAAATAATATAGAATTTATTAAGGGACAATGAAAAACTTTTAAGTAGCCACAGACATTATATTCAAAGCTAGGAAAAACATTCACTTTACAGAAGAAAGACAAAGGCTTAGTATAACAAACAACTTCCAAATTAAAATGACCAATCACTCATAAAAAAATAGAAAAAGGATATGCAAAGAAAAATAATAAACTTATAAAAAATCCTCAATCTCACTTTAATAAAGAAATCAAAATTAAAATAAAAGTGAGAAATAGTTAAACACATACCAATGTGGGTAAGAATCAAAAGAATTTCTCAGGACCAATATTGATTAAGACATGAGAAAATAACTGAATATCTTCAAGGACATCCAGTAAGTTGTATCAAAAATTGAATAAACATATTCACTTGTATCAGCAATTTCACTTCTAGAAATTTATCTTAGTGAAGTAATCAGATGACAAGTGCACAAAGATAAGTAAGCATTTTTATGAAGGAAAAAGTAGAAAAACTTAAATATTCACCAACCATTATTTTAGCTACAATACATGCACACAATGGAATATCATGCAGCAATTTAAAAGCTGAAATACATGTGTATGCAAATGCATGAAAGCTGTCCAAAATCAGGGGAAAAAAGATTGCAATGCAATATATATGCCATGATCCAATTTTTGCATGATGTGATTAAAATTTATAGGTACATCTTGAAGGTAAAAAAAAAAAGTAACTTTCTTTATAACTGAATTCAAACTTCTGAGGTCCTATTTCCATTCAATGGTAGGAAAAAAACCAATCTCACTCATGCACTGTAACTTCGAAAATTATTTTTAAACTTAGTTTATTGCAGCTTAACCCAGTTTCCTCTGGAAATCTTTTCTCCACACTCCATTTTTGTCCTACTTGCTTGAAGCATCTAGGTACAGGAGGAAGCTCCTGGATGTCATGGCATTGGAAAGAGGAGGTATGGTCTATGTCTGAGACTCCCAAGGATTCCGGGCTTGTCTCATCTGGTGTCTGAGGATTAGACATGTTTCAATCCAGGCGTAGGAGGCCCTGCCGTGCTTCGGTGTGTTTGCAGTATGCACTGTTGCTCTCTGTGGTTGTTGCTCTCTGTGGTTCCTAACATGTCCTCAGGCTGAGATCATATACATTCTACCTTCCCCATCCGAGACACTCAGCCTCTTCCCACGCAAAAGGTCTCAGTGTTTGTGCAAGGCAATGAGTTTTTTTTGAGAGGATGATAGTGCTAAGTGGTTATTTTAAAAAAAATAAAATCATAACTATTGTACAAAAATTAAATGAATATATGGCAAGTATATTATTCAGCTCATTAACTAATGAGGGAACCAGGAAGATGCTACAATCCAGTTCAAGGAGGATTGAAAATACGGCATCTGGAATCCCTCCCATCAATATTAAGCTCCAGCAGGGCAGCTGCCACTAGCAGACTCCAAACTACAATAGGGAGGAGATAGTTTGGGCCCACCAGCCAACCCCAGAAAATCTCAGTAGGCTCACTGCTTACAGTTTACTTTAGTCATTTCATTGACCTTTAAATAATGTGACCTGCATTTAATGTAATTAAATTTGTTAGATGTCACTGATTGTGTTACTGGCGGGATTTACTATATTTGGTTGAATAGTGTCTTCTCTTAAATCTATACTTTGGTTGAATAGTGTCTTCTCTTAAATCTATACTTTTGTAGATAGTGCAAACATCCAACTACCTCATTATTTCCTCCACTGTAGTGCTTTTTTTCCTGAGTGCTTACACATTGAAACATGTACTCCCCACCCTCACCCCAAATCTGTTCCTTCTCTAATTTTCCTTGTGTTAGTAAATGGTACCACTATCATGCAGATGCTTAAGCCAGAAGCAAGAAAAATTTCTCTATTATTTCATTTTCCCATACAACACACATCCCATCAAATTACTAAATCTTGGTTGGTTTTATCTCTTACATATATCTAAAATATTCCCATTTTTTAATCTATTCCACCAACACCTTAGTCTAAACCAACATCAGTTTTCACCTCAGATACATGGGTAGCACCTTACTGATCTCCTTTCATCCACTCATGCCCCCATCTCAACAATTATCCAATTAGCAAGTTTTGAATCTGCATATCTGATCATTTCTCTCTGTCTTGAAACCCTCAAGTGGCTCATTGCCCTTATAATAAAGGAAAAACTCCTCAGCATAAATTACAGGGTTCTGCCTGATATAGTTCCTGATAACCATCCCAACTCTAGCCCCTTTATTTCATGTTCCATGTATATAATCTTTCCGGTACTTAAGTGCATGGTTGAAAATTTTTACACATGACATTCCGTCAACCTTCCCATAGCTTTTTTTTCACCTTAGTAACGTCTCCACAGTCCTCATCTGTAAACTTTAAAGTTACTTTCTCAGGGGAGCCTTGTTTGTTGTCCCATTCCACCTTCTCAGGCAAGGTTAAGTCCTCTATAATAATTCATCTCACAGGTAATAATTACTCTTCCAATGGCCATCCTCCTTTCTAGACTGTAAGCTCTGTGAGGATAGGTACCATATCTTTCTTGTTTAGCACTCTTTCTCAAATACGTGGCATAATGTTTAACACAGCACATGCTTAATAAATGCTTCATTAGTGCTCACAAAAAATATTTAAAAGGAGTTTTGAAAAGGTAAGGTAAAGTCTGACCCTATTTTTGAAATATAAAGTATAAGTAGAGTTATATAATACGATACTAAATATAATGGATATGTAACTAGAAATGCATTCAGCTGTGATTAACAGAAACCTGAAAAACAAATTAGGACTTTTACTTTCCTTACATCATGAGGAACCTTAGTGTAGCAAATCCAGAGCCTGTGCAACAGTCACATAAAAATGTAAGAGTCGTCAGCTTATAGATGCTCTTAAAATCATGGGACTAGATGAAACCACCTAGAAAGAAAAGACAGAATAGGCACAGGACTGAATTTCGGGGGCCCTCAGTGGAAGAAATTGTTCAATAATACCGGGGGTGCCAAAACTATGTATACACATGACTTGTATTCATCTTTTGTTATCGGTATATACTGAGTATTACAATTTTAATACAGTATTTTTTCGTTTCTTAAAAATGTGTATACATTTTTTTGGCACCCTCTGTATATTCTAATAATACCAAAGAAGTGACAATGTGACATTTCCAAAGCTAGAGTCATAACTGTGACCTTTAAGGCAGCTGCTTTGGTGAAGACTTAAAAGAAAATGAGGGGGAAAAAATGGTATTGGAAACTGGAGAAAAGAGGATCATTTGAAAAAAGTGGCAGAAAGTTTAGTAACACTAACACCTACAGTAACATGGAAAGTAGAAAATATACCTATGAATTGGGTGGTTTAACTAAAATTTCCACATATAGTGTTGGAGGTTTTGCCTGTTTTCTTTGTGCCATTCATAGTAAAATGCAAGGAGAGAGATGAACAAAAGAAAGACTTAAAAATAAAGGTTCCAGGAATTGTTTGATTTGAAAACTCAATTTCTAAAAATGGCAAATGATGCTAAGTAAAAAATGGATTCAGGCAAGGAAACACATTGAGGGCACTATCAGGAAAACATGGTCTAAAAACGAAGCTACGTTTCCGACTGTAGAATGTTTTCTTCAGATTTCAGAGAGATCTAAATTGGTGCCTCCAAGAACCATGTAAACAACAGGGTTTCTTAAAAACTAAAAAGTATTGTTCCTGCTATAAATATTCACGGGCAGGGTTTTCTGTGGACATATGTTTTCAACTCCTTTGGGCAAATACCAAGGAGTGTGATTGCCGGGTCATATGGTAAGGGGATGCTTAGTTTTGTAAGAAACCATCAAACTGTCTTCCAAAGTAGCTGTGCCATTGTGCATTCTCACAGTGCAGTGAATGAGAGTTCCTGTTTTTCCATATCATGGCCAGTATTTGATGTTGTCTGTGGTTTGGATTTTTGCCATTCTAATAGCTGTGTAGTGGTAACTCGTTGTTCTTTTAATATTTGATTCCTTATGGACATATGATGTTGAGTATCTTTTCATATATTTATTTGTCAGGTATATATCTTCTTTGATAAGGTTACCAGTTTGGGTCTTTTGCCCGTTTTTTAGTTGCATTGTTTGTTTATTGTTGAGTTTTAAGAGTTCTTGTGTATTTTGGATAACAGTTCTTTATCAGATATGTCTCTTGCAAATATTTTCTCCTTGCCTGTGGCTTGTCTTTGCATACTCTTGACAGTGTCTTTCATAGAGCAGATGTTTTAATTTTTAATGACATCTAATTTATCAGTTATTGCTTTAGTGCATCATGCCTTTGCTGGTGTAGCTAAAAAGCCATTGCCAAACCGAAGGTCATCTAGATTTTCTCCTATGTTCTCCTAACTTCTAGGAGTTTCATAGTTTTGCATTTACATTTAAGTCTTTGATCCATTTTGAATTAATTCTTGTAAAGGCTGTAAGGTCTGTGTGTGGCTTCATGTTTTTGCACGGGGATATACACTTGTTTCACCACCATTTGTTGGAAAGACTATCTTTGTTCCATTGTATTGCTCTTGTTCCTTTGTCAAAGATCAGTTGACTATATTTGTGTGGGTCTATTTCTAAGCTCTCTATTCTGTTCCATTGATCTGTTTGTCTAGATTGTCTTGATGACTAGTCTTACAGTAAATCTTGATGTCAGATAGTGTCAGTTCTCCAACTTTGTACTTCTTCAAAACTGTGTTGGATATTCTGGGTTATTTGCCTCTCCATATAAACTTATTTTTTTTTCCTTTTTTAAGAAATAACTTTTTTTCTATTACAGTTGACATATAATATTATTTTCAGGTGTACAACACAGTGATTAGACATTTATGTAACTTATGAGGCGATCACCCCAATAAATCTAGTACTGATCTGACACCTTACATAATTATTGATTATATTCTCTGTGTTGTACTTTAAATCCTCATGACTATTTTGTAACTACCAATTTGTACATCTAATTCCTTCCCTTTTTCACCCCACCCCCCCTTCCATCTGGCAACCATCAATTTGTTCTCTGTATCTGTGTCTGTATTTGCTGTTTGTTCATTTATTTTTTTAGATTCCTCATATAAGTGAAATCATATGGTTTTTTTTTCCTCTGACTTATTTCACTCAGCATAATACTAAGTCCATCCATGTTTTTGCAGATGGCAAGATTTCATTCTTTTTGATGACTGTGTGATGTTCTATTGTACATATGAGTGTGTACCACTTCTTTATCCATTCATCTATTGATGGACATTTAGGTTGTTCTATATCTTGGCTACTGTAAATAAGGCTGCAATGAATATATGGATGCAATGTTTTTTCAAATTAGTGTTTTGGGTTTCTTTGGATAAATTCCCAGAAGTGGAATTACTGGGTCCTTCTTTATCTCTTGTTATAGCCTTTATTTTAAAGTCTATTTTGTGTAGTATAAGCATTGCTACCCCAGCTTTTTTTGTTTGTTCATTTCCATTTTCATATATCTTTTTCCATCCCTTTACTTTCAGTCTCTGTGTATATTTTAATCTGAAGTCTCTTACAGGCAGCATATGTAAGAATCTTGTTTTCTTATCCATTCATTCCCCCTATTTTGATTGGAGCATTAAACTTATTTACATTTAAAGTAATTGTTTATAGATATGTAGTTGTTGCCATTTTATTCGTTCTTCTTCTTTTTTTTTCCCCTAAAGAAGTCCCTCTAAGATTCCTTGTAATACTGGTTTGGTGGTGATGAACTCCTTTAGCTTTTTCTTGTCTGGGAAGCTCTTTATTTGTCCTTTGATTCTAAGTGATACCTTTGCTGGGTAGAGTAATCTTGGTGGTAGGTCCTTGCTTTTCATCACTTTGAATATTTAATGCCAATGCATTCTGGCCTGCAAAGTTTCTGTTGAGAAATCAGCTGATGGTCTTATGGGAACTCCCCGTGGGTAACTGCTTTTCTCTTGCTGCTTTTGAGATTCTCTCTTTGCCTTTAACCTTTGACATTTAAATTATGATATATGTTGGTGTGAGCCTCTTTGGGTTCATCTTGTTTGGGACTCTGCTCTTTCTGGGCCTGTATGTCTATTTCTTTTGCCAGGTTAAGACAGTTTTCCATCATTAGTTCTTCAAACTGGTTTGCAATGCCTTGCTCTCTCTTGTCCTAGTGGTACCCCTATGATGTAAGTGTTGGTATGCTTCATGTTTTCCCCAAGAGCCTTTAAAGTATCCTCACTTGGGGGGGTTCTTTTTTTTTTCTGTTCTGATTTGGGTGTTTTCTGCTACTTTACCTTCCAAATCACTGATTCAATCCTCTGCTTTATCTAACCTGTAATGTATCTAACCTGTAATGTTGATTCCCCGTAATATATTCTTCATTTATTATATTCTTCAATTCTGACTGGTCCTTTTTTTCCTATCTTCATTTTTATGTTTTCTTTTTGTTGAGATTTTCACTGAGATCATTGTGCATCCTTTTAAGCAGTGTTTTGTACTCTGCACCTGGTAGATTGCTTGTCTTTTTTTGTTGTTGTTGTTCTTTTACTGGAGGTTTGTTCTGTTCTTTTATTTGGGACATATTTCTTTGTCTCCCCATTTTAGCTGCCTCCCTGTGTTTGTTTCTATGTATTAGGTGGAGCTGCTATGTTTCCCAGTCTTAGTAGAGTGGCCTTACATTGTAGGTGTCCTGTGAGGCCCAGCAACTCAGTCTCCCTGGTCACTTGAGCCAGGTGCTCCAGGTGTGGCCCTTGTGTGGTTGTGTGTGCCCTCCTCTGGTAATTGAAGATTGATTGCTGTTGGCACATCAGTGAGAGGGACTGACCCTCAGGCTGATTGCTTATGAGGACTGGCTATGACTACAGTGGAGGAGCTGCTGTGCAGGGGCTGACACTACAGAGCTAGGTTCACTTTAGTGGGGCACCGGTACCTGCAGAGTCCGCCATTTGAATATGTCATTTGTGGAGGTGATTGGGTGGTGCTCTGGTGTGGTCTGCAGATGGCCACATGGTGTGTTGGTTCTGGGGCCTCTTGGGAGGGGCTCTGATGCAGGCCAAGGTCACCTGCTGCCTGTAACCAGCTTGGGGCACTTGGTATGAGCTACAAAGTGATCTGCAGATAGTTGCCACTTGTGCAAGGATCGGGGCTGCTTAGCAAGAGGTACAGGGCATGCCGAGGCCAGATGTTGCTTGTTTGGGGTTTGTGAACTTTTGAGAGATTTTAGGAAAGTCTGCAACATGAGCCAAGATAGGCCATTTGTATGGAAAAGCCACTGGATGTGGCTTGGGTGGGCCCAAAAGTTGGGTGGAGCATGGTCTCAGGGAATCACTAGGATGCAGCAAACGGTATTAGCTAGTTTGATGAAGATTCAGATAGGGCACTGCCCATGCATGCAGCTTGGGTCGGGGGAGGGCTCAACAAAGGAACAATGGCTTCTGCCAGCAGTTCTGTCTGGGAGAAAACTGCATTGCCCTGAAGCCAGACGATTCAGTTCCTCTCTGTATGTCCCTGGTGCCTTTTGAGCCACTGCCCCAGCACTGGAGCTCAGAGCAAGTGAGTGTGTCAGCAAGTAAGTCCATACATGGGCCTTTTAAGAGGAATGCCTGGGACTCCAGCAGCCCTCTCTCTCACTCAGCCACAATCTCCACTGTCTTTCATAGCCAGAAGTTTGGGGACTTCTCTTCCAGGCTCTGGAACCCTGGGCTGAGGATACTGGTGCGGGGATAGGACAGCTTGCTCCTCATGGGGACCTCCATAGCTGAGCTATCCCTCCTGATTTTTAACTGCCATATATGCATCTCTGTTTCTACCAGTCTCGACATGGCTTCTTCCGTATATCCTTGGTTATCGGACATCTGTTCAGCTAGACTTCAGGTGATTCTTAATAAAGGTTGTTCTGTAGTTTAGTTGCTATGTTGATGTGGTCATGGGAGGAGGTGAGCATAGCATTTACCTACTCTGCCATCTGACTGGAAGCCTCCCTCTATATAAACTTGAGAATCAGATTGTCAATATCTACAAAATACCTTGCTGGGATTGGGGCTAGGATTGAATTGAATGTATATATCAAACTGATATAATTTCTTCCTTAAGTAGAATTCACCAGTGAACAAATCCGGGCCTGATTCTGTTTTGGAAGGTTATTGATTATTGATTCATTTTCTTTAATAGATATAGACCTATTCATATTGTTTATTTCTTGTGTGAGTTTTGGCAGATTGTCTTTCAAGGAACTGGTCCATTTCATTTACAATGTCAAATTTGTGAGCATAGAGCTGTTCATTGTATTCCTTTATTATCCCTTCAATGTCCATGAGATCTATAGTGATATCCCCTTTCATTTTTGATATTAGTAATTTGTGTCCTTTTTTTTCTTAGTCTGGTTAGAGGCTTATCAATTTTATTGATCTTTTCAAAGAATCAGCTTTTGGTTTCATTAATTTTCTCTATTGATTTTTTTTAAGTTTCATTGATTTCTGCTCCAATTTTATTTTTCTTCTGCGTATTTTGGTTTTAATTTGCTCTTCTTTTTCTAGTTGCCTAAGGGGAGATTCAGATGATTGATTTTAGATATTTCTTTTCTAATATATGCATTCACTGCTATAAATTTCCCTTTAAGCACTGCTTTTACTGTATCCCACAAACTTTGATAAGTTGTAGATTCATTTTTACTTAATTAAAAATATTTTTACATTTCTCTTGATATTTCTTCTTTTACTCATGCTTTTTGGAAATGCTTTATCTCCAAATATTTTGGGATTTTTTTTTCATCCAAACTCTTTTAACTAAAGAAACTTCAAAGATTGATAACATCCAGTTTGGGTGAAGATGTACATTTAAAAAAGTTCTCTTACATCCTGACTACAAACTGGTACAATTTGGGGGGGATGTATTTTGGTATTCTCTACCAAATTGAAAAATTTTAATGTAAATTCCCTGTGATCCAGAAGAGCCAAAAATTAGAACCCTAATATTCATCAAAATGTAATAATATTTGTTAGTCATGTTATGTTGTAGTACCAAGTGAACCACAAAATCTCACCATAAACACAGCAAATGCTTATTTTTTTATCATGCTATACAACAGGTATGTGTTGGCAGGAATTATGCTCCATATAGTCATTCAAGGTCCTGGGCTGATGCGGACTTCATTCTCTTCATATTCACGTTTCTATGCTTGGTGTTCAGGGTAAAAAAGATCTGGAGAGTAGCAGAGTGGCTTTTTACTTCCTCATTGGCTTTTTACTTGTCACAACCACTCACTATCCACTGGCCATAACTAGTCACATGGACCTGCCTAACAGAACCATAGTTTTCCAAAAGCCCAGAAAGGAGAAGAAAATAACATATTAATGGACTCTAAATATCTCTGCCTCAACTACACAGTGAGTAGATATATATTTATCAAATTTGGATATATCTCTGTAATGTACTCTCAACTCAAATAGCCCAAATACATTATATACAGAGAACTTACTTTGTTAAAAAGTAATGTCTCCACATGTTTCCGGATAATATTTTTGTATATTAAGTTCTGCTCTTTTATTTCTCCATTTCCTTCTTTTTCTTTCTTCCTATTCAAACAGATCAAAGGCTCTGTGTCACCAATTTTAAGGAGAAACGCGCAGGATAATAGCAGAAGAAATCAGACTCAAAATTCTAGTTATTTAGTTCAGAGATGAATCCTGAGCTTCATGTATCACACAGCCACGCCCCTACTGCAAAGTTCTTTTTAGATGGCTCACAGATATTTAAAACTTTACTCATTATCTTTTTCCTGTAAACTTGCTCCTCAAATAATGTTCCTTATTTCACCATATCACATCCACATCCATCCTGTGGCTAAGATCATAACCTTCGTTATGACCTCATCCACACAATCACTGGGTCCCAAATACCTGTTGAATCCATCCATCTCCTCTACACCTCCATTACTACATTCGGCTTTCATCTCAGTTAATGTGACAGCGTCTGATCTTGTCTTTTTCCTTCAGCTTTCTTTCTCTTCAATTTATTCTAAAGTGTAATCCACTTTACTTACATCCTTTAATCATTCCTTTTATTTACATTCTTTAATTCATTCCGCACAATTCTCAGGATAAAGTGAATTTCAAAATCACTCAAGAGATCATGCCTGCCTGCCTTTCAAGTCTCATTCTCAAGTCTATACTTGACCTTCTTTTCAAAATGACATGCATTCTCTCACTAAGCATTTACACATCTTGCCTGGATGGAATTCCTGGCTACCTAGGCTAGATGTGTGCCCATTTTACTAATGGGTTGTTTTGATGTGCACTGATTACCAGAGTGAGTGCAAGTTCAAGAGCTTGACCAAGACACACCTTTATGCAATTCAGGCCCAAAGTCAGGACAGTTTCTGTCCTTAAATGGAGCCTTCCTAGATTATCCTTTTAAAGGTAGTTACTCTCCCTACCTTCTCTAGCCCTTTTATTTTCCTTTTATTTAGATGTCATACCATAGTGTCCTTCATAACTCAATGCAATTTGTAATTTTACCTTTATTTATTTCTCCACATTTTCTCCCTCACTCCTACTAAAATATAAGCTCCATTTAAGATCTTGCATATCTCATTCACAGCAGGATCCTAAGGGCCTAGTGTGTAGAGGGCTCTCAGAAAGTACTTGTGAATAAACTTAAGAATAAGTGATAGTAATAACAACTATAACACATAATTATGATCTTATAGTTCTCAGTAGAGAACCATTTAAAATGCCACCATATTTTTAGTTTTGTTCTAGTCATTTTGATCAGAAAAAGGAGGTGGAGAGTACAAAACTATTTCATTCTTAAAGAATTGATAATCTAGCACAGGATATAGGCATACCTGAAGCAAAATGAGCATCACAAAGAATAATTCATGCATCTGCTCATGACTTCATGTTATCGTCCATTACTTTTACTGTGTTAAGTAATTTAAAAGATTTAAAATGTTTAACATTGTAATGCATCATACCTCTGAAGGAACTCATAATTTGTTTGGGGAGCCAACATAAACAAATACCTATGATGAATTACAGATTACAATATAAAGAATACGTAATTAGGTTGAAATAACTCTATAAACAACAAAGATTCGGCCCAAAACTTTTCCTCTGAGATACAGTTTCCTCATGTGTAACAGGGTCATTGCCAAGATCGAAATGGAAATTATCTGAATGTCTTCTGTAAGATGTAGATCACATTACAAATTCAACCTATACTAATATTAAAAATCTTCCAAAAGCACACCAAAATGAGTTAAGCAAAACACACTCAGAAAACACAAACCAATATTGATAAAACATTAGATCATTCAAAGGCCTTGACCGTGGTTTTCATGTTCCTACTTAATTTTAACTACAATATTCTTAAACATGAAGGAAAACTTTTATCGGGGTTGAGTAATTAAGGAGCATTTCTTGGTCAAGAATGCCTTTACTTGTGGCTCACACATTATTTCATTTAAACAAACAAGTATTACGTACTACTTAACACTGTGTTATGTGAGGTGGAGGATACAAAGTAAAATAAGATTCCTTTCCTGAAAGATACAAGATAAGAGATAAGATGCAAACCAATTATGAACAATGCCATACAAAGCAAAATAAAGCCTGGCTCCCCTGATACCAACGGGACGACATTGAGAGTTCCACAAAGCAAAATGTAAAGTCACTCTGTGACTGTCTATGTGTATCAGGTAACGTGTGCAACAAATATCTGTGGTTTAGCTTCCATCCTACAAGGATAAATTTTTACTTACCACTTTACTCATTTCCGTATTCCTTGAAATATTTATATATTTGTGTCGCCTCGTATAATCACAAAATTCTCTCTCTCTGGACTACACACACACACACACACACACACACACACCCTCTATGGAAGTATCTGCTCCATACCCTGAAACCATTGTTATAAAGCAGTTTTAGGAGTTTCAGTTATGAAAACATGGTTAAAACGTTAAGTGAAGAAATGGGGAACAGATGAGTGGTTGCTAAGGGTCAGGAAGGGAGGATGCGGGAGTGAGTGTGGCCATAAAAGTGTATCAGAAGGGATCCTTGTGGTGATTGAACTGTTCTGTATCTTAACTGTATCAACCTCAATATCCTGGTTGTGATGTTATACAGTAGTTTTGCAAGATATCACTACGGGGGGAGACAGGGTCTCTCCATATTGTTTTTCTACAGCTGCATATGAATCTAAAATGACCTCAAAAGTAAAGTTGAATCTTAAAATGATAGGAGCATTATAACTAATTGAATAAAATTAGAATCTATGAGCCCATACTGATATCAATAAATGAATAAATAAATGAGAGGACAACAACTCTCATTAACTCATTAACTCAACAACTCTCAACTCTCATTTAAAACTAATACATTTTAAAGAGAACACAGAATTAAGAAATGCATTTGGCAACCATCAGAGTTAATGATTAATTCATCCAAGAAGTATCAATAGATGCTAAGACTAGATGTCGAATTTGATGAGTGAACAGAATGTTTCCTACATTACAAAGGGGGGAAAAAGTAGTGTTTTCACAGTGGAAAAAACCTGGCAGAATCACCTTAATCAAGTAACCAGAGTTAACAACACTGGTAGTGGAACAAACCACCATCATATGCTTCTTGATAGGATACAGTGAGAAGAACCACAGCAGCATTTCTGTTATTTTGTTAAAGATAAATAATGGGATCCTAATCATGAAGAAATATCAGACAAGCCCAAATTGAGGGACATTCTATGAACTATCTGACCTGTGACCTTTAAATGTTAAGGCCACAAAGGTCAAGAAAAGACAGACGGGCTGTTCGACATTGATAAAGACTTAAGAGATATGACAACTAGATACAACCAGAGATCCTAGACTGGATTCTTTTGCCATAAGAAACATTATTGAAATTGGTTACATTTGAATGGGGTCTGTGAATTCAATGGTAGTTTAGGTATCAATGTTAATTTCCTGATATTGATAATTGCATTGAGGTGGTGAAAGACAACGTCCTTGTCTGTAAATTTACAAGGATGATGGGGCATCATGTTGGTAGCTTATAAATAGTTCAGGAAAAATGTTCTGTAAATTCAGCAAACTTTTCTGTAAGTTTGAGATTGTTTCAAAATAAAAATTATGTTTATTATAAAAAATGCAATTGTGATCACTTTCTCAGCAGTCTAGAGCTCAAGCGATCATAGCGTGTCCAATTTCTCTTTCCTCTTCCAATGAACATATCATCAAATGAGGACAGAATGATTGAAATGGAATTCTCTAAAGCAAGGGTTGGCACACTTTTTTCTGTAAAGAGTTAGACAGTAAATATTTCAGGCTTTGAGAGACTGTCTCTGTTGCAACTGTTCGATTCTGCTGTTGTAGTACAAAAACAGCCATAAACAATACATAACCTAGTGAGTGTGGCTGTGTTCCAATAAAACTTTATGGACATCAGAATTTGAATTTTGTGTAATTTTCATGCATCACAAAATATTCTTTTTCCCAATCATTTAAAAATGTTAAATCCATCCTTAGCTCATAGTTCATACAAAACCAGGTAGATTTGACCAATGGGTCTTAATTTGCCACCTCTGCTTTTAGATTTTAAAATGGTCTTTATACACCACATCATTAAACAGGTTATTAGTAATTAATCTGTGAATATTAGCATGATAAATTTAAGAAAAGAATTAGAGAGTTTTATATGTAGACTATACAAGGTACAGGTGAATGTTACAGAATGAATGGTCCCTGCTTTGGAAAACTAATGACCCATTCTAGCTCCTTGTTACGCACATTTCTTCTGTCAGGTGCCTAAATCCAAGCCCATCTGAACACAAATGAAGCCCAATCCTATTAAGGGTTTGGGATCAGGTGAAGCTCACTTGGAGGTAAAAGTTTTATAAAATCAGAGTTTTTCCAAAAGAAACGTACTCTTAATAGTTATACTCTTATTGAAGTATCGTCCTAAGACATCATACCTCCTTTCATGCAACATAAATCACCATCTCTTGGACACCGGAAAGACTTTACTCAGGTTGAAAAAAAGGCGCCATGCAATGAAAACCAGAAGACCTGAACAAGAGAAATGGCACCAATCAGAACCACACATTACCAAACACTGATTGAGAATGATTTATTGAAGTCCAATTAGTATGTTTTTAATTTTCAAATAGTCCATAGCTCCTTCACAATACATGCACATGAGTAAAAGTCCAAGTTCATTTCTTTCACTTTCAATATAAAATGCTCTGTATTTTGTATCAAGTATACAAACACCTTTCTGCTAACTGGTTCCCCATCTCCTTTTCACTGTGGGCACGTCACAAATCTGCCCTCTGCTTAAATAGTGACCAGGCACTGACTTCCTTCTTCCTAGACAACCATTCTTCGTCTGGACGTCTTTCTCGCAAACATACTCCTGACTTTCCCATACCTGCTTCATGACTGTGACTTTACTGGTTACTTGTTACAACAAACTGGTGCAATTATAGTTTACCTAGACAATGAATTAAACAGGTATCACCTAATATGGCAGCAGTCTATCTGCGGTGATTCTGGGAGAATACACAGTATCCAGTCAGAGATTGACACTCAATTTGCTACACAAGTGTCCCAACTCTTTAGTATGAAGATCCTGTATTCAGTTGGCATGTTTGATTTCTTTGCATTGTCTTGAATTCTGCATTACAGTTGTGGCTATCAAGAGCTGAATAATCGGTCCCTCAAACAAAATCTGAAATTACTAGACATTAATTAGGGTGTTCTGGTTATTTGTGACAGCTGACTGTTTCAAGTCCATCTTATGATATAAAAAGTCACTCTAAACTAACGACTGAATTTCCTTTGTAAAAAGGTAATTTAACTGGCTTTCCTCACAATTGTCACCCAATGAGGTGCAAAGCAGGAAATCCCTTTTTATAAAAGGTACGAGCCTAAAAAGACATTTCACATTAAAAAAAAAACAATCCTTCATGGGAACACATCCTAGGTAAATAATCAATTATATGGACAAAGTTTTATGTACACAAAATTTTTGCAACATCATTTATAAGAATGAAAATTAGACATAACCTAAGTAGTCAACAATATGGAAATGGTTAAATAAACTGAGTTGCATCCATTAAATGGAATATTCTATAGCCATTAAAATTATGTTTCTGTAAAATTTTTAATGCCATAGGAAATGTGGCAATTCTGTAGTGGAAAAAAATGGTTATAAAATTGTTTACAGTATGATCCCAATTATATAAAAAAGTATATAATATACATATAGGAATACACAGAAGGAGAAGCTGTTAACGGTGGTTATTTCTGGGTTGTGATATTATCAGTAATTATTTTTTCTGTTTTATACATTTCTGCATTTTTCAAGTTTTCTACAATGACTATGTATTATTTTATAATACAGAAAAACACAGGCTATTAAAAATTCCTCTGATGTACTGATAATTAGAATGAGTTTGGGTATTATAAATATGTGGGGACATTATTACTGTGCTTCATCTTCTACAACTTTATTAGAGTACATATTATTTTGGTAGTAAACTTACATCCCATTTTTGTTTTATACGTGTTACAACACTTTAACGAAAAGGTAATATTGCGATTATTGTTTGTTTCATAACCTAAACAAATACCAGCTTTGACATCTAGGTTCTCCTGTTTCCTAGAAGATTTAAAATGAATACCCTTTTATCTTTTTAAGTAAGGCATACTGCATACATACATTACATGCATGCTTTCTAAAAAAATAATTCTAATTTACATTTTCCTACATAAGGAAAAAAAATGAAGCTATGGTAGTTTAAAACAGTCTATACTCTTATCCATCACAAGCATGCTGATAGGCATAAACATGTTTGTTAAATGAAATGTATCCTTTAAAAATAAAAAAAAGGGAAGCCTGTATGGAAATGAAGTTGTGGATTCAATTAGTCAGAATTTATTCTGACTTGCACCAAACCACACCAAATCTTTTGAAGTCTAGTTAGTGTAGTCTATTTAAATGGACACTCCAGCATCTATGAATGCCATTACAAGATCTCCACTCTTTACTTTCAAAAGGAAGGGGGATCCACATGAGGGTTGTCCCATAAGCTAATTTTCAATATATATCAAGTCATGTTGGGTCTAGGAACAAATACTGCCATTGGTTAGTGTTTAAGTACATGAGTTTATTTTTCCTCTCTCTCTCTCACACTCCACACCCTGCCTGGCATTTGGGTCAGGGGGAGCTCTTCATCCCTCAATACATGACGGCTGGCTTCTCCTCTGAGTTTCCTTTCTAAACCACAGAGTGGTCATTGCTGTGAACTCCAGCCAAGATGGTGTGGTTGAGGGAGGAAGCCGAGCGGTCGGAGCCTTCCGTGGGGCCGCTGGTATTCTCACTGCGCTGGCAGCAGAGGATCTGCCTGAAGGTTGCGCTCATCTCCTTGTCGCGGTAGGAGTAGATGATGGGGTTCATGGCAGAGTTGAACTCAGCCAGCAGAAGGAAGAATTTCTCATAGGCCAGAACATCACACTGTGGACAGCACACATCGAGAAGTAGCAAGACCAATCCAGGAGTCCAGCAGACGATAAAGGCACCTACAGGGACAGGGATAAGAAGGATTTTAAAGCGAGAGAACAAGAAATATATAATTCTGAAGTAAGGCGAAGAATGATCTCAGTTCAATACCAAAATACTGAGATTCAAAGACACCAGCTCGCCACTTGAAATGTTCATTTTCTGAACTCGGAAAAGGTTTCAGCAATGATAAAATCGATTTAATAAAATCTCATTAATTTGGACCCTGCTAAAATTGAATATTTGTGAGACACTGATGATGATTACTCTGTGATGAAAATGCAGAGTTTGCTCTGCAATTCAGACATGAAAAACCGCATTCAGGACATACACTTTGACACTTATAAAAATACTGTTTCTAATAGCATAAGATTGTTTTCAGGCCAAAGATTAGCACTGTGACAAATGTCCTTTTAAAGTTTAGTTGAGGCACAGTTTTTGGATTCAGGTTGACTGGGCTCAAATCTTTGCTCTGTCGTATTAATAAACTGGGTGAACTTAGGCAAATTACTTTCATAGCTCAGTTTTCTCATCTGAAAAATAGAAATGATAATTTTTACCTCATTAGGTTTATTGTAAGGAATAAATGAGCGCTAAGAAAATAATCACTTAGTATTTCTTAGCAGTAACAACAATAATAATAATGTTATCTGCTCAGTAGCATGGGCCTCTTTGGAAATAGAAATTTCCAACAATAAGATGTTCACTTTTATTTTTATTCAGCAATTACTTAAATGGTGCTTTTCTATGTGCTTTACAAATATCAACTCATTGAATCTGCACAATAGCCATATGAGATAGAAACTATCATCCCATTATGCAGATAAAGAAACTGAGACCCAGAAAAGTGAAATAACTTGCTCAAGGTCATGGTACTGGAAATAAGCCCCAGAACTTCTGCTCTTAGAGGCTGGCACCAGAGTCCATGCTCCCGAAAATACTGTTATCCTCCCACTTCTTGAAATGAATAAAATTAAACATTTTAAACCATCATTGATTGATGCTTTAGATATTTTACTAATTTAGATCAACTTTGTTCCCTTTCTTCCACAACTATTTTTAATTGTTAAGATTTTACTATAACTGTAAAAGGAATAGATTCTATTCTTAATTCCATCTTATTTAGTTCCTGAAATCACTCATTTGTCTTCCAGGGAAAATGAAGGTGGTGAAATAGCATTCAAATCTACCACCATGTTACCCCAGGATGATCTGGGATCCTCAGCTAAGAGAACAGGAGTCAGTAGAACCGGTCGGCACCACCCTGTCCCGTGACATCTCACCCCACATGTTATAATCAGGCAACACAATGAACAGCCTGCAAATAGAGATGATCCCAGAAGAGCATTTGAATCTTTCCACTTCAGTGGCACTGGCCTAGGTGGGCGCAGGCTTGGCCCAGGGCGGTGGATTTGGACTAGCCTCAAGGAATGAGTTTCACAAAAGGTAAACAAACGAGATTTAGTCTCCAAACAGCCCCGTTTTGAATGTCAGCTTTCTTTCTTGAACCTTTTCAGCAGGGAAATGAAAATAAAGAAAGGAGAAAAGTCCCCCCATAAAGCTCTTTGTTCTAAAATACAAATGTGTATTGGTTTTAAACTGCTGTTCACTTTGAAGACTGTCCAAGGTGCTTCATTTTCTAATAAATACAATACCTTAGACTTTCCTTAGAGAGAAAAAAAAATATTTCAAATATCAGGAGATAATAGCCAAGAAGCTGTTTGAACTTCAAGTAAAAATGTTAATAAAGCATTTATTCCAAGTCCTTGAATTTCCTTGCTTGAAAATCACTCAGAAAGTTAAACATAAAGGAAAATCAAAGGAATGCCTCTTGAGTTTCAGAAATAATGCATTATTTATTGAGAAGCCAGGAAGGGAATTATTCTCAGGGTGGAAAATGCTTGGATGGAAAATGCATGGTCCCATTATTCCATTTACTTGGAAACGAAAAACATGCAGGCCCTTCATGAATGGGGGAGCATTCTCTCAAGTTTCCTTTCCCCTTTCTTTTATCAAAGCTCTAATTGAACTCAAATCCAGAGCTTGATTAGATACCAGCAAAATGCATCTCAACAGATTTATTTTAAATGAAATGAACTTTTGCTCCTTCCAGGCCTCAGAAGGGAACATCCATATTCTCCTGGACTTGCTCAAGCTGCGTGACTTTGTTCAAAAGTGACAGAATTCAAATTCAGCCATTTTGTTGTTTATAATTTCTTCTCATCTTTAAATTCAAAAAGAGCAAGATTTTTTTCAATAAAAGTCACGGTCGCAGAAACTAGTGTGATGGGCCTAACTTTTAGAGCAAAACAATGCAAGGAGCCTTGCTAGATTAGAGATAAGAAGTGGGAAACACCACGGCCTGACACAGGAGCTAAAATACATGGATGCATCATTGAGGAACTCAAAGTCCTCTTTCCTTCTTCTTCACTGAAAGGAATTGTTTTCAGTACTATGATTAGGCCCAACCACACAGTCCTGACACTACAGGGCTGAGGATCTTCAAGACTTGACTGAGTAATTTAAGGGACTCATAATACAGGCCTCAAAAACCATCATCTAAAACCAGCCATGCACAGTTTTCCCTTCTTCTCCCTTCCCTTCTCTTTCAGTGCCAAGGACCTAAATGAGCAGAAGATGATGATGGACTACATAAGTGGAAAATGGGGCCTGGAAAATTCCAAAGTGATTAACCTTCTAAATAATAGTGAATGAATATCATGAAATTAAGCTTGCTCAAATTATGGATTTACCAAAAAGCTCCTAAAAAGGCAAACTACACCCGAGCCCCTTTAGCAATAAGTAGCTAACCACAGAATTTGAGGCATACGTTGCAGACCCTGTCAACACATAATCTGTAGAGACTCAAGTGCATATCTGTAAGTCAGGTTGATAACAGAAGAACCTCCATCTCCACACCTGTAAAGTGGAGAAGTAATAGCTCCCTCTCTATCCACAGGGTATGGGGAGGGTCAAATTAAGATACCACATGTAAAAGCCCTCGTACACCTTACATCTACCTGATTATACCACCTACTGCCATTGTGGGTGCCATAATGTGTGAAGGCTGGTGTAGATTCCTGGGACATGCAGATGTGAGGAGGATAATAAAAGAAGGAAAAGAGAGGAAACACAGAGAAGCTCAGAAGCCCCAAATCATTTTGGAGGTTCTCAGTACCTACCAAGATGGTGAAGAAAATAATATGGTACTCCATAGGGACTGCTCTAGGTAGTTTTTGTATCTCCAGAACATTTTTGATGGACGAATCCCCATGGACCAAGGCCTAAAACCAAGGAATGGTATGCAATAGCATGAAAGTAAGAGAAAGCACAAGTTGTTTATGGGTACTTATGTAAATTCAGAAGAAGTGGCCACAAATAAGATGTCCAGGGTCACAGAAGACCTTGTGTCCAGCCTGGCTAAGACTTTTGAGATTTCTCCAGTCCAGCGCTGATTCTCAAGCCTAGCCACGTACTACAACAGCCTGCAGAGCTTATAAGAAATAATGATCTTCATCTACCCCTCCTCCTACGAGATTTTAATTTAATCGACCTCATTGATCAGAGTCTCATTTAATATACAACACTGTAAGAATAGAAGGACAAAATCATTTGGATAAAAATAATGGTAAAAACATCAGATGTTTCCAAATCCCAGAGGAGAAATAATGAGAGCCTGAATTGGGGTAGCAACAATGAGGAAAGACAGGTATTGAAGGATTAGAAAGTATTTAGAAGATGGACTGCATGAAATGGATAAGAAAGATAAGAGTCTAGGATGACTCCTAGATTTTCTATTTGGGTGAGGGAAGAATGGTGCTACCTTTCATTGATGGAGGAAACACAGAAGGGTTGGTTGGTGTTTGCCAAGGGCAGGTGAGGTGAACAGAGATGATGAGCTCAGTTCTGTATATCTTAGCTTGAGGTACTGCAAGACTTCAGATGGAGATGCCTTAAAGATATCATGATAGGCTGATGGCAATTTGAATGCTGGGAAACTGTCTCTTAGTGTGCCGAACGAGAGTGGTTACACTCTGCACCATCTGCCAATATTACAAGTTAACACGGGGAGGAGGATATTCAAAAAATATCTGTGGGTTGGAATAAATAGAAGTTGCTCTTCCTAGAGCAAGTTTCATTCCTTTCTTATACATCTGTCAAATCAATCTGTGAGGTCCCCAATGCCCACAAAGATGGAAAGAGAGGTGCTGGAATGTAGACACCGAAAGCAGGGAGGCAGGAGGCTGTTTTGGAACAACAGGTCACAGCTGCAGAAGCAGATCATATTACCACACCTTCCCTCACATCTACACAACCCTATCAGCTGAACAATGCTTACCATCTGGTCTCACAATTACAGCCTTTTTTTCTAGAGTGGCTTTTTACTAACTAGTTGTACTTCGCTTACATGTGGAACAGGAGAACCAAAGTTAAAGACAGAAAGTGTCCTTGACAGAAAAGACGTCCAGGGAGACAGCCCAAGATTTTTGTTGAAAAAAACAGAGAGCGTTTCCAGTCTGGTTGGCAAAAGTCAGACATCCCACAGATCTAAAACAAGTTAAGGTAAATCAATTGCACACTAGTGCTGTGTCCAGTGAATCTCTCCTTGGCCTCACTCTTCATGCTTCTCAACCGAGGATCTCAGAAACAGTCTCCCCATCTCAGCGTCGTGGGGTAGAGATCAAAAGGGTAGAGATAAGTGTTCAAATACAGAAACTACTTTTTCTAACTTGTGTATTCCTTCAGGGCAGCATCGTGGTATCCCAGAATCCAATCTAATTTTAGTTCATTTCTGTAGTTATATTGTGATTTCTGCTATTAAGTTAACACATGGAAGACGTGGGTACCTAGGAAATCCTTCTAAATTATATATCATAAAAGAGACTATGTTGGATGATAGACTACAGATAAAAAGCTTATTCTTAGGTAAGCTTAAGGAGTCATTGTATTAACAGAAATGTGAATGACTTTTTGAGATGAAAGCTTTTTTCCCTAAAAGAGTAACCTAGCTTAATTATAAAATCTGTTTTCTAGAACATTGAGAATATAAAATTAATGCAACTGAGATAGCTCCACAATGGCATTTCTATCTTAATACCAATTTTACTTCATTTATTTTAGTGCCCATCACTTCCACTTCTTCATGGTCGTAGGAAATGTTTCATACATTTAAAATTTCATGATTACATTCATTGTGTATGGACTCTAGTGTATCCATCACTGACTCCTAAGAGCGACATTTATCTTTTAGAGAAGGGCGTTAACAAACAATACACAGATCTCCAAAGCAGAGTAGAACACTCATTCTGTCCTCTCTTTAATACTACTGGCTGCAACTCTCCCCCCACAAAACGGACCTGATCAACACAGTGCTATCTTCCCTACACACAGGAGAATGCCTTCTGGCATTTCATATTCTCCTTCACATTAAGCAGTGAGTATCATACACATACACGTTTCATATCCTGTTACGGACTCTAAATCTCATCCTGCAGACTGTACATTGGGAAGCACATGCTGAAGTGGCTGGCATGCTCGTACTGCCTCTTACAGAAGAACATCTGTGCTTGAGAACAGTCAGTAGAAACCACTTCTCCATGGCTACAACTCTAACCAAATGAGCAATACCTTTTATCTGCTTATTGCAACAGGATCCTAACCAATTCCTCTTCCTCCGTGCCTCTTCCTTAAAGTCAAGTTTGCACAGAACAGCCAGAATGATTTTTGAAAAGCATAAATCAATTTACATTACATCACTTTCCTGCTTCAAATCCTGCAAAGGCTTCCTACACGCAGTCCTTCTGTGGCCCATAAAGCCCTACCTGACTGGCCCCTCCAGACTCTCCAACCTCATCTCTTTCCACTCACCCCTCATCCACTACATTCTAACCACACACACCCAGTAAGCTCATTTCTGTCTCAGGGCATTTGCATGTACAGTTCCTTCACCTAGGAGTACTCTTTCTGCAGATCTTCATGTCTACTTACTTACTATTAAATAGCACTCCCTCAAAGTAGATCCCTGACTCTCCTAGCTAAAGTAGCACCCTCTTCCCACTACATTATCCCATTTTATCATCTTCATAGCCCTTATTTATACTCAAAATTATCTTAAAATTGATACTTAAAATTATCTTAAATATGTAAACCAAAAATGGTTTACATGTTTAATTTCTATCTTCCTTCAATGAGAATGCAAGTCTCATAAAGGAAGAAATGCTATGTCTTTCATATCTGTATGTCCGGCAACAGTGGCTGGCATACGGTGGACAGCCTATCTTCTGCTGAATGAATTGGCAAGTCACAGCTAACTGCCTAGTTGACATATCCAAAACAAGGAAAAATAATTAGTAGAAAAGTCATTAAATTCTGTTTGGAAAAACAAACACGAACACCTACAGTGTGCACGGCCTTTGAATGGGTGCTACAAGGCATCTGAAGGGGCAAGAGGTGGACCCTATATGTAAAAGTTCTGTGTGTATTTGTTACTGTAGCATAAACTCATATATTGTTACTAACAGTGATGGGTGTCAGATTACCTACAGAAGTTACTGAGTCTGGAGAACCAGGTTGGGTCAGGAATGAAGTGAGATATGGCATTAGCCAAGTTGCTGCTACAGGAATGGTTCAATAGGATGATGCTACCCCATCAGACCCTATATTCTGCAGTAGCTGCATTGAAAAATCACTAATTGACCCAATATGCTTTGGTTAATCTCTCAAGATTCAAAGTTTCATACAGGAGTATTTGGCTGACCATGATTAAGTCTCATGTCCGTGCTCTAGTTGTCAGAATGGGGACAGAGAATATATCCTACCACCCAGCATATAATGTCTCACCACTTTTTTAAATACAAAGTACAGTTCTAATAATTTATCAGCATAATCAGTATCCATCAATAATATTTTAAGTTTGAACAGTCATAAGACTTTTTCAAGTGTCATAGCTGCATTTGTTCAGGGACTCAAATTGGTGAGTTGTTTTCATAGATTTATGTTCTGATAATTTGTAATACAGTTTTTTAAAAGGAATGTTGATAATTTATGAGAGGATAATAAGGGCGATTCTCATTAACCTAATTTTCCTCCCAGAATGGTCTTTCAGTTGCTTTCCTTTTAGTGATTTATGTCTAAATTATGGTATAATTAATTCCTTGAATTATTATTCCTTTTTTCGCATAGTAAGTTTGAAAAATACAGAAAAATATAAACAGGAAATTTAAAAAGTCACTTATACTCCTGCAGTCTAGAGACACTTTAGTATATGATTTTGCACTTTTAAAATGTTGCTTATTTTAATTATAAATTTGTGTCCTTTTTATTGCATATAAAATTAACACAGAAAGATTGCATATTAGTGATGGGTAAAAGCAGATTAGGCAATCAGATTTTTTATTTTCAGGAACACGTTTTGTTCTGATTGGTGTTTTTATATACCAAATGTGCCCTAAATTAGTCAACACAATATCCTCTTGAATCTGTGAGGATATTAATTATAATTTATTTGCAGCTGTTTTGTGTTTCTTACACTACCTCCGTTTCCATGTAAGATACTGCATTGCATACAAATGTGGGGGTGGGGCACTATGTTTCAAGGAATGTCTGCCCTTTTGCAGGAGACTTTCTTGAATAATGAGACTCCCTGAGAAGACAAGATAGTGAATGGCCACCAAAGCAAGCTTTTTCCTATACCTGAAACATCCAGTGATGCCATCTAATAGTAAGCAAATGGTATACTAGTAATTTGCCATCTAATAGTAGGCAAATTACACTGGGAGGGGGGTGTTCCTCTGAAAGTTCTTATCTATGAATAGACAAAATGAAGTTGTGATAATGCTCAGAAATAGAGAAGTAGCACGGCCATCTTATTAGCTCCAAATTCTAAGAAATCAAGAGACAGCCAGCAAACTAAAGATGCACTGAGTTATATGTTCTTACCACCACACAGACACACACACACATTTCAACAGTAGCTAATGTTCTCCTGTATTAATATATGACCCATGAGGTCTCTGTGAGCATACAAAACAGGAAATGCTTGAAATTTACTTTCAACAAAACCAAAACATGTTAAACCATGTTAAGATAGGTCACTGCCTCTATCTTTCCTCCCTAAACATGTTTGCTGATGTCTACCCAGTTCTGTCTTAGGGCGAACTAAAAAACAGTGCTACTCCAAATGCCTACCAAAACATTTTCTTATACGCCCTTACCATTTTCAAATAACATATATTTTAAATTTATGAGAAACGTAATTTATATAAATATGCACACATACACACGTATACTACATAAATGTATATGTAACATATATGTGTATGTGTGTAAGTTTATATTTATCCATACATACATTAATAAAAGTCATTGCATTTTTGTGTCTTAAAAAAGACAAAGGGAATTATTTTCTTTTACATGTGGTACACTGTAAGATCCAACAAAAATGGATAATGCCACCTACATATTCTTCACATAAAAAATAATGCACTATTCTCAGAATAATGCACTATTCTTATTTAATAACAGTTAAATCTGTTTTGTCTCCTAAACTTAGTTATAAATTGCAAACTTTCTAAAAAGCAAAATTTCCCCCTTATTTTAAAATGATAACTCTTAAATCTCACAGAAAATCAATGTCAACTCCAGACCAACACCATCTAATTTAGAAAGTGATACTAAACTTATTGCATGACTGTGGTCCAGCTGTTACCAAGGTAATTTGAATAATATTTATCCCTTTAAAAGGATAAATGAAATTCCTCCCTAGAATCTTTCCCTAGCAAAGGTTCAACATAAACAGGGAATTTATAAGTGGTTTTGCACCATATTTCATTTTTTAGTTATGAATTAAGATTGTCCCAAAATGATATAAGTCTAAATGAGTACTACAATCCAGATGAAAATGCTCGCAGAATATAGCTGATGACAGAACCCTGTGGATTTTATTCTTTGCAGTTCATGAACTATTGACGTGGAGCAACAAGATTTGTATTACTCAGGAGACAAACTTCAAGGACAAAGAAACGTAATGGAAATTTCATTTATAATTCCTTTTTTTACTAACAAAATAGAGACAAAAAATTAAATTTAATCCAAATGCAAATTCAGAAGAATTTGTGAAATAGTCCTGCAACCTAAAAATGTTTATTTAAAAAATTATATGTATATATATAAAGACTTTTATTAAAATATAGCTAACATTCAATATTATATTAGTTTCCGGTATACACCAGTTATTTAACATTTATGTACCTAAAGAAATGATCACCATAAGTCCCAAAACCATCTGACACCGCACCACACTATCACAATATTATTGACTATATTTCCTATGCTGTATGTTAGATCCCATGACTTATTTGTTTTATACCTGGAAATTTGAACCTATTATTTCCCTTTACATATATTTTTTTTAAATGGCTGGAAGACATGAAAAGAAGAATGACAGAAATTGTAAATATGACCATTCTTTTTAGGATGGTTATACCTCCTACAGCTGCCAAATGTCCTGGATTGATATTTACAAAGCACAGCAGGAGGGAGGTAGAGTTTGTTCTGCTATAATATGATAGCTGTGGGCTTAAGATAGCTCCAGTTACCAAAAATCTTCATAAAAAGCATTTTAAAAAAAGTTATAAAAAACAATTATTCATTTGGGAATGGGTATTTAGGCTAAAGAGTTCCAGATTCAAATTCACAAACATATTTTTCTACATGAATTTCAATTATTTTAACTACAAGTTCAAAGTAAAATATTGATTGCTCAAAACTAAGACTAAATATCACAAAGTAAATTCTATCACATAAATCCTGAACAAAAGTCTATCCGTTTGAAAGCCATCAAAATAAACTGCAACAATATCACTTCTGGGAATTTATCCTATAGATATATTCACATACAATACAAATATGCATGTGCAAAGAATTCTCTGCGATATTTTATTTTAAAAAAATTGGAAATAATCTAGCTAACCATAAGTAGAGAAGTAAAACAAACTACATTGTATTCATAAAGTAGAATCCTATTCAACTTTTTAAAGTTATTAAGATATTCTATCCTGACTGGTACCAAATGATCTCCAAAATATACTGTCAAGTAAAAAGAACAAGATAAAAAAATATGTACAATATGCTATCAATTATGCTTTAACCTACACACAAACACAGATGCCCTATAATAAGCCCCAAGTGAAGCTAATAATCAATTAATTTTTAAAATATTTAGAACATAAGATTATAAAAATGATACCTTCAATATTTTATTTGAACTTAAAATGGCAATTTGTACTCATTTGCCAATCCTTTAATACAGAGCTAAGGCTTTAAATTTGAACATGGGACTGTTAACTGGAATTCTGCAATATCTTCCAAGGAAAGCTGCACCAAAAAAGCATCACATGCTACTTCCAAATTGGCTCCTAAAAAGCGGAGTCAAAACTTAAAACTCTTGTAAAGCAATTTGAGCACAAAAACCTTGCAAATTTTTTTATGGCTTTCTCCAAACTTGTAGTTATTCTCACTAGCAAATTTAAAGCAATTTCTTTTTGCAAATTTCCTTCATTGAATATTTAACAGAGCATTCACCTTAGTTTTCCCAGAAACATTTCTTGTTGCACTCATTTTTATTAGATAATGTAATACTTAACTAGTTATATCATTATCATAATACACTGATATAAACAGCTTTAGGAGCAAAAACAATTGATTTTTGGTAACGACAGGAGCTGAATTTTTGGCTGTAAGGCTACATAGTCGGCTAACCTTTTTTTTTTTGTCTGAACATGTGTGTGTACTGTATGTCAGGTGCTATTCTCAGAACTGGAGGCACTACAGTGAATCAAACAGGAAAAAAATCTCTCCCCTCTTGAACTCAGGTTCCAGGAGGGGTGTGAAAGTCAATTAGCAGAACAAAACATACTTTAGAGGGGGATAATATTTGGAAACTATAGGAGAACAAGTGTGGAAGCAAGGAGAACACTTAGGGGCTCATACAGTAATCCAGGGAAGAGATAATGTGGCTTTGAACATGGGAAGGTGGTGATCACAGATATATGTTGATGGCAAAACTGATATGATTTGCTAAGAGATTGGATGTTAGAGAGGGAGGAGTCAAGGAAACCTGTGAGCAATTGAAATAAAGGACTTAGCCCCAAAGAGGTCACTGGTAACAGTTCAAGGGGTCTTGAGAATGGAAGTCTGACTGGAGTAGATTCAAGAGGAAACAGGAGAGAAACTGGATATGCAAGTATAGACAACCCCTTTATGGAGTTTTGCTGTGAAGGAAATAAGAGAAAAGTGGCTACAGGCATGAGTTATTATGTTTCACAAAGCTTTCATTAACAATCAAGTTGGTGGCTGCACCAATCCCACCAGGGTTCCCTTTTCGCCACATCCTGGCCAGTGCTTGTTGTTTGTTGGCCATTCTGACCAGAGTGAGGTGATATCTCATTGTGGTTTTTATTTGCATTTCTCTAATGATTGGTGAGGTTGAGAATTTTTTCATATGTCTGTTGGCCATCTGCATGTCCTCCTTAGAAAAATGTCTCTTTGTGTCTTCTGCCCAATGTCAGAGGGGTAGTAGATTGGGGGTGGGGGTTATCACTTTGGGAGGGGTATAAATGTCTAACTAGTACATTGTTTTGTATGCTTGAAACTAATAAAAATATAAATAAATGTAGCTAGAGGGTCAAAAAAAAATTAAGTTGGCTAAGAGAAAGTTAAAAACAGGTCTATGCAATGTATATATGCATATACCCCCCCCCAGACATATATGCTCATATATGTACAGAATATTTTTAGAATTCTACACCAGAAATTGATTACGTCAATTATATATAAGTTGTATGCTTTAAATATGTGCAGTTTGTTTTAAGGCTATTATTCTTCAAAAAAGGGAGAAGAGGAGAAAGATGAAAGAAAGAGAGAGAGAGATTGACTGAGATTAAGAGACTGACCTAGACTAGCACCAACCATTTTCAGTTTCTTGTTCCCAACTACTGGTAAGAAGCCTGTGTCTAGCCTGCTCCAAACCAAGCAGTGGTACAGGCTATGGTGCCAGGGAGGCCCTTGCTTGTCCACAAATGTCTGTGGCTGGATGGTTCAGTCTTCTGATCCGGGAATGAAATGTTAGCAAGCCCTTTGGGCTTCAGAACTAAAGCTCATCAGCATTAAGTATGATATTTGTATCTTCAAAGGAACAGCTAGCCGACGGGGGAAGATTTAAACTCCTCCTACGTATTAATGACAGAGTGAGTAATAAATCAAGGGACACACCCATACACTGTTGATAGAAGAGTCATTGGACAGTCATTTTGGAGGCAATTTGGCAATGTCTAAATTTAAAATGTCCTCTTCTATCTAACAATTCCTCCTTTAGAAATGTGTCATCTGGAACTACTTAAAGCAGCATATAAAACGGTATACACAGAATGCTCGATGAAGCAGTATTTGTAATGGTGGAAAATTGTAAATCTAAACATCCGTCAATATTATAAATAAGTGGAATAGTAAGCAGCCATCACACAGACTGTATTTACCCACATGGGAAGATACACAAATTATAGTAAGTCTGTAAAGTTACAGCATACACAATATCCCACTTATTATAAAGTTGCTATAGATACTTATATGCATGTGTACTCTACATGCATTACAGAAAGTCTAGAAGTATACACACCAAATTGTTCACAGCAGATACCTCAAAAGGCCAGGGGTGGAAGTTTGGACTTTAAACTTTAATGTATATATTTTTGTAATTTTCAATTGTTTATAAAGAGCATATTTCACTTAAAAAATAAGGACATAGATAACAATATTCAGGCATTATTCTCACGGGCACTCAAGAGGCTACTTAGTGGGGAGGAAGATGGACTGAGGTTCCTTGGAGGTAAAATTTATTTTAATCTCCCAGGCTGTGTGATTTGGAGGACTTTAAGGGTTGGTATTCATATTTTATATGAATGATAAAGGTCACATCCTGTTTCTTTCCCTCACTAGTTGTTTGACATTGGACAAGTTATCCGGGTTTGCTGAGCCGCAATTCCCTTACCTGTCAAATGGGGCTACCATCTACTTTCAGCACTATCGTGAGGATTGAATGAGATACTAGAGACAGAATGCAAAGCACAGCGCCACCTAATAGGCTCCCTTCATTTTTTTTTTCTTTTTCCTCCTTCTTCAGGGAAAACCCAAGGAATAAATCTACAAGAATTATGAATAGTTGGGGTGAACTGTTATGGGTTCTCCCAACCGAGAGACAGCAAACTGGGGAGCTGCATTACCTGTTATGACCACGGGGCCGTCCTCCTTGAGAAACCTCAGAAGGTACCTACCAGCATTTCCTGAGAGCTCTCAATTTTCAGGGTCAGTCTCCTTTCTGCTTTAAGTTGAAAATGAAGTATTTTCTTTCAGTTTCTTACTTTTAAACCCTACCTCATTTGAAAAAGAATTTGAGGTAAAAGACTAATACAAAGTTTACATGATCCCTGATTTTACTGTGCTTCAGGCAGTGGGGAAACAATTTCTAAAGAGTAATGGGCTACCTGAGCCTGCTATATGCTGCTCTAGCGCTCTGCAAAAGGATGAAATCCCTCTGGCTTTGGCGAGCCTGGGTACACAGTGGAGTGGTGATGCTGAACTCTGAGCAGGCCCACAGCCCAGGCATAGCCAGTGGACTTTCTGGACAGCTTGCTCCAAATTTCACTGGCACTGATGCTAGGTCCTGGCCACTTGGCAGTGTGAGCCCCACAATCAAGAAAGGCAGGACTGCGTTCTCCCAGCCAAGGCCTAAGGCAGAGACCAGATCTTCCTAGCTAAGAAACTGGATGAGACTGATTTGATTTTAATGACAGGGACTGACCCAGCTGAGGTGTTTGAGGAAAACAGACAAGGCAGGGAGGGAAGGAACTCCTTCAGGGGGTGAACACAGGCCTCTCATTTCTATTCTCCACAGGTTACAGCTTCGGAAGGTTGGTGGGGACCTATCAGGCAGCAGAAGCACTGCCGGGGGTGGGGGTGGGGGGGCGTCCTCAGCACTGGATGCATTCCAGCCACCTCTGCAGGATTGGACCCCACCCTCCTGAAAAACAGTTGGGCTGCTGAGAAAGCTAGTGTTGACAGAATTCTATCACAGCCTAGTATGGACTAAATGGGAAAACACACGCACACAGAGAGATAAAACAAAAAATAATTTTCTTAAGACATAGAGTAGCAACAACACAGAACCAAATGAAGTCAAGAGGACCTTCACGCTTGCTTTGTAAGGAATGGGAAGGGAACCTCTGGACCACGCTGGACTTTTCTCTTGCTGTTCTCGCCACATTTACCCACCCATTTCATTTCATATATATTTCTTAATCAAAGGTCTTAACCAGATCAGGCTCATGGAGCGAAGAAATTTGTTAGGGAAGATACAAGCTGTGTTAATTCATTTGCCTATCTTTAGCTCCAAGCTGTTAGTAAAATGTCTGCTTCCAGGTGAGAGTGGAGAGAGAAATGGACCTTCTTGATTTAATCCAGGGGTATGATGTTAATGAAGAGTTTCAACTCTAATTTGTAATTTAGTCTTGTTACTGCTTCAGATTTTAAACTCTGCTGGTACTTTCTAGAGCTCTCACTTTTTTCAAAAATATGACAGATAGTTTATTTTTAATCATCCTTTATTTTTCAAACATCTGCTATTCCTTCCAATCTTTTGTGGCCTTTTGATTTTAACTGTGTTAAGTTTTGAGGTGCAATTATATCTTTTAAATGCATTTTTACATTATATCTTTTATAATGCCTAGTTGAACTTATCAGAGACAACCCACACTTGGAATATTTATTTACAAGGTATCTCAGAATGTGAAATTTAGTTGCTTAGTCTCATTACTAAGTGACAACTTATTTCGTAGTTTGTTCTTAAGTATCTGATTTTTTTTATTGCCCCTTGTGTTCCAATGGTACAATGTGGAAAGTAACCTACACTACAGTAGGTTAAAAACAAAAAGCAAAGAATCAGCAAGAATAACATAAGATGGATAGTATAAGATGCAATAGTATAATAAGGCTGGAAACTTCTAATAAGGTGGAACTACTATAATAATCATTATTATTATTATAGTATAATAAGAATGAGGTTGCTAGATTGAAGACTTCTGAAGATCAAATACTACATGAACATTTAACAAATACATATACATTTAAGCATAATAGCTTAAAAGTTGGTGTGGGGGTCAGTAACTTGTATATGAATATGCAGCTTTCTAATCAAGCAGAAAATTTATTTTGGGCATCCCGCCTTCCCATCCTCCAACCCTCTTAGCATATTGGCAAAGCTCCTAATAGTTCCAAACCATAAACAGAGAACCTTATTTCACTTACATTAAGTGAAATAAGTCAGACAGTGAAAGACAAATACCATGTGATTTTACTCATATGTGGAATCTAAAAAAACAAAACAGAAACAGACCCATAGATATAGAGAAAAATCTGATGGTTGCCAAAGGAGAGGGTGGTGGGGGGCATGAGAATAAAAAAATAAGCTAAATAAGGGGGGGAGCGGGTGCAACAAGGAAATAATGTGTGTTCTTTGCAATAGATATTTGGTTAAAAAAAGTACTGTAATCAGAAGCAGAAGTAAGGGGGACACAGGTCTCACTGCAGCTCTTCCAGCTTTAATTCACATGAGTCAATTATAATGAATGGATTTAATAACAAATATAATATGCTTTGATGATTTAAAAAAAAACCACTACGAACAGATCATATAGGGAGAAACCTTTGCATTTGTGCCATTGGTTTATCTGAGAAAGGAGTATCATTTAGCTTTCTCCTGCATAAGTTACAAGCACCTGTGTTCTTTAGATAAGAGCACCCCCATCCCATTTCTTTGAAGAAGACATAAGGCAGAATTAATTCTAGAAAGATGGGGGGGGGGACAGTGAGGGTAAGTACAAAGAAAAAGAATTGGGTACTGACTAAAATGAGGTCTTTCCCTTTTTTTTTTTTTTTTACTAAGCATACTACTCTTGTCGGTGATTATTGTCTCTACACCACTGATGCTGAATTTTTGTCATGTTGGGATTATTTCATAGGGGTTACATAAAATTCTCCATCATAGAATTTTGAGAGGAAGGAAGAAAACATTTAACGGGGAAACAGGGGATTCAAGAAATCCTACATAATTAGACTCACAGGCTTGGACAAGTCACATTCTCATTGGCCTTCAGATATGTGGCTCTTAATCATTTCTGTGACGTTGACCCCTCTGAGAGTCCAATGAAAGCCATGGCTCTATCCTCAGGGGAGACAAAAATGTCCTAACACAATATTTGCTTACAATTCTAGTAAATCTACACCAAAATTTCAGGATGAAATTATTTTTTCCAGTGCTAGGTGTGCTTTCAGGAATTAAAAAAAAAAAATAGAGTCTTTTTGACTTTGTACTCTAGCTTCAGAATTGCAGAACTATGATATCAGAGAATTAATACAATTTTGCACTTAAAATTTTTTTTTTATTTAAGTATAGTTGGTATACAATCTTATATTAGTTATATTTGTCTCAGCTGTACAACACAGTAATTTGACATTTTTATACCTTACAGTGTGATCACTCCACTAATTCTAGTAATCATGTTACCATGCAAATTTATCCCAATATTATTTACTATATTCCCCTACCCCTTTTTTATCCATTCCCCCATCCTCTCCCTCTGGTAACTACACCTTTGGTCTCTGTTTCTATTAGTCTATTCTTGTTTTGTTTTGTTTTGTTTTGTTTTTAGATTCCACATATAAGTGAAACCATATGGTAAACAAAACATGACCCATCAATATGCTGCTTACAAGAGACTCACTTCAGATCTAAAGACACACACAGACTGAAAGTGAAGGGATGGAGAAAGATATTCCATGCAAATAGAAATGAAAAGAAAGCTGGGGTAGTAACACTCATCTTAGACAAAATAGACTTTAAAACAAAGAATGTAAAAAGAGACAAAAAGGACATTACATAATTTTAAAGGGGTCAATCCAAGACGATGATTTAATTGTAAATACCTACTCGTATGCACCCAACATAGGAGCACCCAGTATATAAAGCAAATGTTAATGGACATAAAGGCAAAAATTAACAGTAATACTATAATAGTTGGAGACTTTAACACTCCACTTACTTCAATGGGTAGATCACCCATACAGAAAATTAGTAAGGAAATAAAGGACTTAAATGCCACATTAGACTGGGTTGACTTGATTTGCGGAGCATTTCATCCCAAAACTATAGGTTACACTTTTTTCCTCAAGTGCACATGGAACACTTTCCAGGATAGATCACATACTAGGCCACAAAACAAGCCTCAATAAATTCAAGAAGACTGAAATTATATCCAGTATATTTTCTGACCACAATGGCATGAAGCTAGATATAAACTACAAGGGGGAAAAAATTGGAAAAAACACAAATGTGGAGATTAAACAACATGCTTCTAAACAACGAATGGATCAAAGAGGAAATCAAACAGGAAATCAAAAACTACCTTAACACAAATGAAAACACAACCCTACAAAATCTATGGGATATAGCAAAAGCAGTTATAAGAGGAAAGATTATAGCTATAACAGACCTACCTCAAGAAGCAGGAAAAATCCCAACTAAACAATCTAAATTTACACCAAGAAACTAGAAAAAGAGGAACAAACAAAATTCACAGTAAGCAGAAAAAAGGAAATAATAAAGATCAGAGTGGAAATAAATGCAATAGAAAATAGGAAAACAATACAAAAGATGAATGAAGATAAGAGCTGGTTCTTTGAGAGGATAGATAAAATTGACAGGCCTCTAGCAAGACTCATCAAGCAGAAAAGAGAAGACAAATAAAATAAAAAAGGAAAGAGGAGAGATTATGACACCCCAGAAATACAAAGGATCATTAAAGAATAGTATGAATAATCATGTGCAAACAAATATGACAATCTAGAAGAAATGGATAAACTTTTAGAAACATACTATCTTCCAAGACTAAGCCAGGAAGAAACAGAGAATCTGAACAGACCAATTACTAGCCGTGAAATCAAAGCAGTAATAAAAGAAACACCCAACAAACAAAAGTCAGGGCCAGATGGCTTCATGGGTGAATTCTACCAAACATTTAAAGAATTAATACCTATCCTTCTCAAACTATTCCAAAACACTGAAGAGGAAGGAATACTTCCAAACTCATTCTGTGATACCAAAACCAGACAAAAACACTACAAAGAAAGGGAATTACAGGTCAATATACCTGATGAACATAGATGCCAAAATTTTCAACAAGATATTAGCAAACCGAATTCAGTAGTACATTAAAAGGATCATACACCATGATCAAATGGGATTTATACCAGGGATGCAACTGTAGTTCAACAGCCGCAAAACAGTTAATATGATTCATCACATCAACAAAACCAAGGATAAAAAATCATATGATTATCTCAATAATTTGGCACTTTTATTAATCTATATACAAAGTAAAAACTTTTTTATGTAGATTAATATGTGCAAAAAGACATGAATTTAACTCTAACTTCAATGCTAATATTATAGTGCGGGCTTCCATGACATTTACCCATCCCTTCACCCATCGCTCCCTCACCAGACAGAAACAGTCTACAGAAAGGCAGTATGAAACTATACAAAGAAAATTACATTTAAAAATCAGAAAGACTGGATTTAAAGTGTTTGAAAAGTCGAAAGGCACTCAAGAATCACGTGGCTTACAGCACACATTTATGAGATGAAGATAATGAAGTCTAGAAGAAAAGTCTCAAAGGTTTTTGGCCCTTCCACAGAACATAAGCAATGGACCCATCATTTGCCCCACATTGACTTCTCTGGGCCTCAGTTTCCCTATTTGCAAAATTAAGATCATTTACAGCCTGAATAGTCTATTGCTAATTAAGCTAGCATTTTTAATTTGCCCCTTTTCTATAGCAGTTAATTTTTATTTATGCTATAAGCCGCAATACTCATAAAATCAAGCCTTTCATGTAATGTGTGTCACCTTAACTCCAAAACATCCTATGAATGTTTTCATTGTATTAGTGCAAAGAAAGAACAAGTTAATTCCTTGCAGCTATAGCTGTCATATAAAGTTAACAGATTTTGATAGATAACAAAAAATCAGATAACCCTCTTAGATAACTCAGACAAGCATTGGGCAATTTTTTAATGCAATACAAGTTATCAATTAGAACAAATGATGGTCTGGAGATGTTTGCAATTAACTTTTAAGAATGAAAACATTTGCTACATTTTGTTACACACAGAAAGGAAGCTGCATATACTAGCATACTTATTATGCATTCTTTTTTTTCACATCATGAAATCACTAGGAACCTTCAATTCACTATGAAATTTCCAGATATTCGAAAATATTACATTTTTTTAAATTTATTGGGGTGACAATTGTTAGTAAAATTATACAGATTTCAGGTGTACAATTCTGTAATACATCATCTATAAATCCCATTGTGTGTTCACCACCCAGAGTCAGTTCTCCTTCCATCACCATGTATTTGATCCCCCTTACTCTCATCTCCTACTCCCCACCCCCCTTACCCTCTGAGATTTTTTTTTCATGATTGAAACTCCAGAAAATTCCTAAATTAAACGATAAAGTAAAAAATGAAAATAGCCATCTTCTTAGTTCTAAAGGCAATGACCTACACTGAGTGTGTTCAGAAGTTAATTCAATAAATGAAGTTAAATCAATAAAATTCAAAAAATGAAGTCAATAAAGTTAAATACAGAAACAATATCAAGAAGCTATTTTGTACAATGTGTCAAGTACCTTTGGGGGGATACAGAGGTGAAATAAGGTGTAGCTCTCCAGCTTGAGGAGCTGAGAAACTAAAGTTGAGAAGAAAGGCATTTATGTGACTAAAACGGAAACATAAGAGGAGGAAGCAACAGAGAGGAGGAAAAGAAAGAGAAAGTCACTTAGACCAGTGCTTTTCAAATTTGAATGTGCACATGGGTCACCTTATCAAAATACAGATTCTGATTCAGTGGGTTTAGGGGTGGGGCCTGAGGCTGCATTTCTAACAAGCTCCCAGATGATGCTGATGTGACTTGTCCACGTAAAACACCTTGGGTAGCAAAGGTCTAGAAGACCAGCACCATCCAAGAGAACTTTCTGCAATGAGAGAAATGTTCCATACCAGAGCTATACAATATGGCAACCGCTAGACACTGTGACCAGTGAGCACTTGAAATATGACAAGTGTGACTGAAAAACTAAATTTTAAATTTATTTCATTTTAATGAATTTAAATGTACATAGCCACATGTCTAATAGCCATCTTACCAGATAGTACAAGTCTAGACTATGCAGTTAATTTAGAGCAAACTGCGTGCTAGGTGCTGGACCTCAACTTCCTGCACGCTTTGAGGATGTAAATCAACCTAGTTCAGGATTTCTCAACGTGAGCACTAAGATATTTTGGACTGGATGATGCTTTCTTGGGGGTGGGGGTCGGGGGTGCTGGTTTTTCCATTGTGGATGTTTAACAGCATCCCTGCCCTCTACCCTCTAGATGTCAGTAGTATCCCTTAGTCGTGAAAATAAAAAATGTCTCCAGAGATTGCCAAATGTCCTCAGAGGGTGACGGCAGAGGGAATCAGTGGTCTACATAATGCTTTTATATAGAATGGTATATGAGGTGTGAACAGTTACATCCTTAAAAATAACCTAGGTATTAGTATTTGTTTTCTATTGCTGCCAAAACAAGTTATTGCAAACTTAGTAGCTCAAAACAAAACAAATTTATTATAATTCTAGGGCTCAGGAGTCTGAGATGGGCTAAAAGCAAAGAGTTGTTAGGGCTGGATTTCTTTCTGGATGCTCTATGGGAGAACCCGTTTCCTTGATTTTTCCAGCTTTCAGAGGCCATCTGTGTTCTTTGACTCATGGACCCTTCTTCCATTTCCAAGGCCAAGAATCCAGCATAATCTCTCCATCTCAAGATCTTTAACTTAACCACATCTGCAGTGCCCCTTTTGCCGTGTAAGCTGATACTGTATATTCACAGGTTCCAGGGAGAAGGATACAGATTTCCTTGGTGGACCACTTTCTCTCTACTACACTAGTATTACTCACTAGCATTAAAATGAAAATTTAAAGCAGTAAATAATTTCATACCTAAAATAGTTAAAGTTTTGCCCCCAAAGTCCTAGAAAACTGTGATTTTTATCCTGTGCTACAAATGTTTTCCTGAGAACACTTTACAGCATTTTATTCACATGTAAATTCATCTGTTGAGATCACAAGTATAAAATTAGATTTTTAATCTAATTTTGTATAATGAATGAGAATATTCATTTCTTAATCTTTGGATTTTTCTTAGAATTTGAGAATTCCATTTGTAAATGTTTACAGCTGTTGTCATCATCCTTTTGGACTGCTATCACAAAATACCACAGACTGGATAACTTACACACAACAGAACTTTATGTCTCACAGTAGTTTTGGAGCCTGGACGTCCAAGACCAGGGTGGTAGCATGATAAGGTTTTGGTAAGGGCCATCTTCTGGGGTACAGACTGCCAAGTTCTCATTGTATCTTCACATGGCGGAAGGAGCTAAGAAGTTCTGTGGGTTCTTTTATAAGGGCACTAATCTCATTCATGAGGGCATCACCCTCATGACCTATTAGGTTGGTGCAAAAGTAATTGCAGTTTAAAAGGTTAAAATAATTGCAAAAATCACAATTACTTTTGCACCAACCTAATACCATCACCTTACAGGTTAGGGTTTAGCTCACGAATGTGAGTGGACCACATTCAGACTATAGTAGTTATATTTACTACTTCTTTAAATTTCCTTTAAACTTTTTGTCATTTCCCTTCAAAGTAAAAGGAGTATTTAGTCATCTGAACCCTCATTCAAAACCTTCATCAGTAACTTTTCTGTTTTTTGTGGGTTTTTTTTAGATTTCTGTTCATGTGTGCCAATGGCTGGGGCATCTTCAGTTACAGAACAGTCACTGACAAGTTAATTAAATCCAATTACCATTCAAAAATCTTAAAACATCCTTTCTTCAACCTGTTCCTATAAACTGCTCTTTAGCGTGAAAGCCTGCATCTGCTCAACTGTACCTGAAAAAGATAAGTAACGATGAGCAAATAAATAAAGCCAGATGGCATATACACGTATGGTTTCTTTCCCTTTTTGAGTTTGACGTACAAGATTTGATTAATTGTCTTTAAAAGCCCATTTCCCAGTCTTGGGAAGTTAAGCATGGTGAGGCTGACAAGAAGCAATTAGGAGGAAGGTAGACAGAGAAGTAGTAGCCTAAGGATGTCTTGACTCACTTTCCCACCACAAGGAGTGGCAAACCAAAACTGAGGCTTTAATTTAACTCTTCTTCTGCACTCTCAAAGAGACAAGGACTTCCATTCATAGAAGCCTATGGTGGCAACATGATTACAGAGATGGAGGAAGAGTGGGGTGGGGGAAAGAGAGTGTGGCTTGTGTTCTGGTTTTGTTTAGAGGGAACTATGAGAGGTAGACACATAAAGGAATAGAATACTTTCTGCTAAAATGAAGCCACTGACCAAATTCATTTTTTAAATTTTTATTATGGGTAGTCTTAAGGGTTTTCCTGTTCTCCTCTAAAAGTCCCTGAACAAGACTTCTGGCCCAAACAAGATGGTATAGACAACTTTCTCCCTACTCCTCCCAGCTAGGTATAAACACAAACCCTTGAAAAAAACACAAGAGGGAACCAAAGAGAAACTGAAATGCAGATAGAGGAAGGTGAATGGATCCCAGGAGTGACTGGTCTTGCAATCCACGACCTAACAAAAGAAGACAGCTAAACCCAGATTTTCCAGACCCCCAATCTTGAAACTGAAGGCAGCTCAGCTAGGCTCATTCTTCCATCAAATGAAGGAAAACTAAAAGAATGTGTTGTTAGCAGACCTACCTTAATGAATACCTAAAAAGTTTTTCAAACAGAAGGACATGATAAAAGAAGGAAACCTGGAGCATCAGAAAAGAAGAAACAACAACAAATGAGACAGAAATATGGCTACTTACAACGGACGATCCTCCTCATGAGTTTTACAGAACACATTAGATGATTGAAACAACACTAGACCACATCCTGATAGTCAAGACAACAATATTTAAAAGTCGGGAAAGTAAAGGGCCCTAAATGGAAGTAAGGGTTCCTCACTTCAAAGTGGTAGTGTTGACAGCAATAGACTACAGTAAGTCACATACGTGCATTGTAATACCCAGAGCAACCAATCAGAAAATAATACAAAGAGATATACTCAAAAACACTGTAAAATAAATCAAGATGCAATCCTAAAAGCCCCCAATATCTACTTGGCATTCTGCTTATTAGATGGGTAAATGTATAGATCATTTAGGGGAAAAAATATAAGATCATTTAGGGGAAAGCCCCAGACAGGGAGCTAGCTCACTCAGGGATGGGGCTAAACTAGAGCATGACCTGACTCTAACGGGGAATATAGGCCACCAGAACTTACTCAGTTTCCGTATCTTTGAAAATAGAAGTGGCTGCAAGACAACCTGGGCCATTTACAGTGCTAATATTTGATTAGTCTATAAATTATGATGGATTTCCATTCTTCTTATCCATCCTAGGTTATTCCTTATGATTCAGATGTCTCTAAAGGTGCTCTGAAAACTAGTCAAAGAATACTTGAGATTTCTGATTTATATTAGTTTAATTGTTCTAAAATTTTCATACCAAAGGAAGACAGCCTTATCCTAAAACACACACACACACACTCACACACACACACACTCTCACACACACACACATATACACTCACACACACACACCTTTTCTGATCTTAGGAAAAAGCTAAAATGGATTCATGAGAAAATTACACTACAGTAGATAAAGGTTAAGCTCTCATCCAATCCAATTAATTCAGCTTCCCATCAACTGCTCCTTATTTATTTGTTCTTGGGAAATAACTAATTAGTGTGTCTGTCTTATTTTCACTTTTCCCTTAATCATAAGAACATTTTCCATTTACAGTAGGAATTGAAGTACTATTAATTTGAAATATGTAGAAATACTTAGTAAGCTATTTTTAATTTTTAAAGAATATTCTAAGGTTATTTAAAATGATTCACAAACACTTAATAAAATATTGATAAACTACTCAGATGGGTATTTTTACTATTAAAATACCTTAATTATGATAATTCACTTTGAATGATTAAAGCTTTAAAACAGGAAATGTCTATGTAAATGAATGCCTTATCACATAATATCTTTGAAAGAAACCCAAAGGGAAATATAAAGTAGAATAATAACCTAAGTGGATGAACACATTTCAGTTAAGCCCAGATTTTCCAGACCCTTTCTGTAGTAGAACATCTTACAGAAAGAAAGACTCATTAGGTAGTGACCCTAGGTAATGACTCATTAGGGGTTAACTAGACACTTTAAAAATGCCTTTTCCTCTGTGGACCAAAAACTCCGTGGCATGGGCACCACTTCCCAGAAAGCCTTGAAAATTCAGGCACAGTTCCTCAGAGTGCTAGGAAACCTATGGTGCTGGGAAGAATCTTATCAAAGGAAAGAGGAGGTGTGCCCAATGTCCTTTCAGGAGAGTTGGTGTGCTCCACACACAGGAAAAGTTCAAGGGGACTTCTAGTTTGCAGTTCAGAGGGGACAAGAGAGCTACAGACCAGACACCAGAGTGGTAAAGATTTGTATGATCCTAACCCCTTTCTGTACCTTCCCCCTATTCCTTTTACCTTCTGTTTCTCAGCTGAGATTAGGATTAAACACTTGATCATACACAAAAGGTCTGGGTCCTTGCATAAGGGACAGTGAGAAAGCAAAAAAGGCTGGGGAGACACCACCACAGTGTAAAGAAAACCTCAGAGGCAGAAAACCCTGAGCAAGAGAGGAAAAGGACAGATAGATGAAAGGTAGTCTGGGTCATGGGGGACCGTGGAAGGGAGAGAGGAAAGCATAAAAGCAATGCAGAAACAAAATCATTAAATCACAGCTTTTAAATACTTAATAACCGAGAATGGAAGGAAAAACAGCTTCGTTCCACAAACACCTACTTTTGACCACCCATCAGGCTAGGCCTCTTTGCTGTGACCCCCTCCCTCATGAAGGTGACGAGAAGCACTTCAGGCCACAGAACCTTGGAACCTGGAACTATGAACACTGCCAAGAATCTCACTCCCCCAAAGGCACTTCTGACTTCTTAACAGATGCAAATGTCTGATACCAGAACCAGAGAGAGAATATAAAACTTTGAAGAAGAAAAACTCTAGTCTTTTAATGACTGTTTGAAAAAAAAAAGAAAGAAAAGAAAAAGAAGAGAGAGAATTAACAGAGGTCAAAGACTTTCTTCTGACTGCAGAGTTCTCATTTGACTGTTTTTACTTCTAAGAGCAAAGAAAGAGGAGGAAACATTAAACAAGCTGCTCCTTTCACAACAACACCCGTTTTCAGACATTTGACATTCAGAGAGCACCGAAATTTTTTTAATGGAGCTAGTGTTTAAATAGTCAGGCTTTCATCAACTATAGGAACTGTCAGTGTCTAAATTTGAACCAACTATTAAAATAGAGGCATATGTCTCCTGCTGAAGACAATGTCCCAACATCAAAGTTTTTTCATTACTCAGAAACTGTGTCCAGAGAGAAGGGCTACATATTCTACTCTAAATGTCACCAGGACACTCTGTCCTTCCTTCTTCACCCTCCAGATAAGAAGGGCCCCCTTTGGTTCATAGGGTGCTAGTGTTGCCTCTCTTGGAGTGGCCCCTGTGAGTAAAAGGGCTGACCTCAACTGGACTGAACAACTGGTAAACCTGGGAAGGTAAGATTTTCCACCTCAGGAAGGTCTGGCCAAGGAACAGGCGAAGAGGTTAATGGCACTGAGCAAGCATCCATGGCAGACACTTTGCATTTATTCTTCAACACAGTATATACAGTTGTTTCCCAGACGAGAAACCTAAAGTTGAATTCAATTGATTTGTCAAGCTACCATTCAAATTGAGGTCTGTGTTCAAATCCAGGTATTCCATTGTATTCCCAAACCTAGCAATTCATCTGACATTTATAGGTGCTATCTATCTATCTATCTATCTATCTATCTATCTATCTATCTATCTATCTATCATCTTTATGGAAATAAAGTCTTGAACTATCTGATTCGAAGGCATTTTCCCACCAGACCATGCCACATGGAAAATACAGACTTTTAGAGCAGCCATTACATTAAGTGCAGGTTTGCAAAGGTAATATTTGCCACTGTTACAAGTTGGCCTGAGAACCAAATCAGAAAAGTTCTATCCTCCAAGGAGAAATGACAATCAGCAACCACTTTGTTGTTACACACACACACACACACACACACACACAATTCTAAAAGTCTCTAAGTCCAAGTTTTGTAAAAGTAGTGATAAAAGGTGTTTTATATGAATCTTAAGTAAATCCATATTTAGCTTTAGATATTATAAAACCACAGAATAACCAGACAAGACCAGCAGATAAGCACATGATAGGTCCAAGGAACAACAGTCCATTTTGGATGGAACAAAGTAAGTGAAGGGTAATTATGGAAAATAAGTCTGAAGAACAGACTGCAATGTGATTTTTGGATGAGAATATTAGGATAAGAGATCTCAGCCTTCCTTCTTAGCCAGTGGGGATCCATTTGAATTATTGATTACTAAGATCAAAGTGACTATTTTGCAGAACATAGAGGAATGATGGGATAGAGAAAGTAGAGAGAATGGCTAAGAAGTTCAATTGGGTACCTGCTTTATTTCTGCACAGGAGACAGACTGGTTGTCATTAGATTGTATTAGGAGACATGTCCAAGCTTCACAAGTATCTCTGCCCTTCATCTTTAGCAGGAATGAGGGACAAAAAGAGAAGTTCCCCACTGCTGGTTTGGGGAATAAGTCATGGTTTCCTTCTTTCCCAGACTGACAGTCTTACCAAAGGAGGCAGAATGCTCATACTTAAATAAAAGATGCCCAATACAGTATGCATGCAGACTTGTCTCTCCCTCTTTTCACTTCCTTTCCTCATTAAATGCTCAAAAAGAAGACTGCTTTATTGTGCTCGTTGAGATGCTCGTTGAGAGGTAAAAAATGAATGTTTTACCTCTTCAGACTAAGTTAAGTGCTAATCCCACCCTCAAAAATGAAGACTGTTCTTATTTCTAACCACCTGAGTGAAACAGGTCTCACAAATTTAAAAATAAAAGTATGAATTCAGTTGTTGGAACGATAAGGGTCTCTGTGCAAACTACACAGATGTACATTCTACGTGTCACATGTTTAAGACACAGACACCGTTCTCAGGTTACTTTAAATTGTTTTTAAACTCTCTGTATACCTGGACTTGGAAACTACTGTGTTTAGGATCTCATAGTTTCTTTACCTTCTTTCATTTACAAAAATTAATATTTATTGCTATTTTATAATCATGAGAGTAATAAGTAAACAATGTAGAACATTTGAAAAATGAAATATACATTTACCTATAATTCCATCTTTGAAATCAAGCCTGTGAACATGCTATACATATGCGTGCATGCACCCATGTACACACAACCACACATATGTATCTTTGTACATATTTTTTACTCGGAACAAATGCCTAGAAGCACAAAGACATAAAAGGATATAAAGAGTTTACAGTCTTTAGATGCATATTTTAACATATTTCTCTATACTTGTTATCATGAATAATGAAACAGTAACCAACTTCCCTAAGAAGAGAAATTGCATAACTTTGCCTGTCCTGGCTTCCCTCTGAGTGTCTGTCAGCATAATAATAATTAAATAAATTATTAAGTTATCAATTTTTAAACCATGGTAACAACATGAATAACCAAAATAAAGTCAACAGATAAGTACAGAATGATATAATCCTGTTGTAAAATATCAGGCAGATTTTAAATGTTAAGGATAGAGGAAGCAGCATTGAGTATGATATCAGCTTTATAACACGGCTGTATATATTTAGATGTATATACACACAACAGCCAGCTTCTATTGAGGCTTGACCATATGCCTTGCACTGTGCTAAGCTCCTCAGATATACTTTGTCATGTAATTCTTGCAATAACTTTATGAGACAGCACTGCTACTATCTCTATTTTAAAAATGAGGAAACTCGGGTTCAGAGAGCTCAAGAAGCTTTTCTGGGCAACACAGCTATAATAAATGGTGGTGCTGGGATCCGAATCCAGATCTTCTCTAGAGGCCTTCACTCGGAGCCACAAGGATACATGCTGCCATTGGGGGGTTGGGGGTGGAGCACTGGATTAAGATATGTCAAAATGATGGTGGTCAAATGCAGGATGACTTTTGTTTAAATGTTTCTGGACCTTATAAAACATTGACATTAGATGTGACTTACTTTGATAATCAGGAATAAATCAGTGAATAGTTAACAAATATCACATGCAGCCTTTGTGACTGAGCCATGAGGCCTAGAAACCTTGCTCTAACAGGACAACCATTATTATCATGAGGAGATCCTTTGTTTGGCCATGGGTTCTCCTTTTCCTTTCCTTGCAGTTGAGGTGGAGGAGTCTTCTAATGAGGCAGATGTCTTTTTAAGCTCCTCAGGTTTTTCTCTAGACAATGCTAGTTACCACCCTTCAGCTCCCACCCCTGCCAAAACAAACAAACAAAAACTCTACTAACTTCAAACAGTCTATACTCAACCAGAAATTTTTTAATAACACTCTCCAGATGTTATCAGGAAATATAATCTGGGGGGGGGGAAGAAACCTTGAAAAAAGAACCATAACATAATATGCATAGCAAACTGCAGAATTCATTCTTCCAATTTACACTAAAATAAAGATTCTTAAAGGCTGTTGGGAGAAGACAGAGCAGAATTCCTCGCTCCATTGTACATTCATTTTTAGTGCTATAACAACTTTGTAGTTGGAAGGTAAAAACTTCTTTTCAAAACATAATCCAAAGTATGGAAAATAAAAAATTTTAAATTGCCTAAACTTTTGAGGGGCAGGGTAATACGGTTTTAAAAGACTAAGAAATACTATTCTAAATTTCATTCTAGTTGAGTCAACCAATATATGAGAAAGTCAAGTCCCACAGAAATGCTTTCACTGAACTGCACTTAGGCCTTCATGGGGAAACATTATAAGAAATGACCACGTGAGACGTGGGGGTGCGTGTGTACCTACCTGATCACTGGGAATTGTGCAGGATATCACACCATGACCAATGTGACCATCACGGATGAAGACCCATAGGAAAAATGGCTCAGTGCTCAGAGGAGCTATGTCTCCTGATATTACCTTTGGGCCACCAAATCATGAATCTAATTGTGTTTACGACTGCATTAATGGCTGGAAAGTATATCCTCATCTGACTCCATGTCACTTTCTTACATTTATTCTCCCCTTTCTCTCCTTTTTCTTGCTTATTTTTAATATTTTTAATTCAGCTTTGTCCTCTGAACTGTATGCGTCTTTTTAAGCTGCCTTAAATCCTTTTTTTATATACAAGGTTAAGTATAAATAAACACAGGCACATACTCTGCACACGTCTGTAAAACTATTTATGTAATACTGCTGTTTGGACATAAAAAGCACCCTACATGACTGGAACTGGCATGTCTCCTACAGACCAAAAAGGAGAAAACAAACTTTTGTTCCTTCTTTAATAGTAAGATCCAAACAGTCTAAGGTCTGTCAGCCACAGGCCATTCAACAGACTCTTCAGATGAAAACCTGACCCCAACAGAGTGGCTCGCATATCTGCAGGGTCACAATTACATCGTGATTATGTTTCCGTGCCACTGTGCTCAGGAAGTAAGTGGTCAGGGTATAAGACTTCTAGCTATCCTAACCAAAGGGACTGTCAGGTTAGAGATGTGACATTTCCAAAACAAACAGAGTGGATGGATAAAGTGCCAGTGCAGGGATAAGTCAAGAGCTAGGACAATCGGGAGAGAGTAATGGCCCAGCAGGCAAAGAAGGAGAAAAACGCAAGAAACAAGGGTTATAGGATACATTCTTTAAGGGAAAACAAACATTTCTGGGGCAAATATTTAAAAAAAAAAATAAATGTAGATTTAAATACATAATACTCCATCTTTTAGTGTTCCACCTAATAAGATAATTCCTTTTAAAATGGTGCTTTTCAAAAGTGTTCTTTTTTTTTACAAATGTATTCAAAACACATGGTACATCTATGGTGGACACATCCTAAGATGACCCACAATGAGTCACTCACTTGCATAGGCCCCTTCCTGTGTGTGGGGAAAGAACCTGCAACCGGCTTCTAACACACAGAATATGGCGATGCTGATAGAACATCATTTCCTTGATTAGGTTCTATTAAGTAGCAGCCGCAAAGGGATTTTACAGATGTAATTAAACTGACTTTAAATTGATTTCAAAAAGGGGATTATCCTGAGACCGACTAAATAAAAAATGAATCTTCTCTTTAAATTAAAATTTGCTGGTGACAACGGTTAGTAAAGTTACATAGGTTTCAGGTGTACAATTCTGTATTACATCATCTATATATCACATTGTGTGTTCACCACCCAGAGTCAGTTCTCTTTCCATCACCATATATTTGACCCATTTTACCCTCGTCTGCCCCCACCCCTTACCCTCTGGTAACCACTAAACTATTGTCTGTGTCTATGAGAAATGAATCTTTTAAAATGAATCTGGAGGCAACAGACTGGAAAGCAACTCTCTCTCCATTGCTGACTTTGAAGAAGATGCCATGAATTCTACTGCAAGGAAATAAATTTTGCTAACCACTTGACAGATCTTGGAAGCAGATTCTCCCCTAGTCTAGCCTCCAGAGAAGAATATAGCCCAGTCACATTGATTTCAGCCTGGTGGAGGCCCTGAAGAGAGAACCTGCTATGGAATGGCTGGAATTCTGACCTACAGAAACTTGTGTGATAGTAAATGGATGTTTTACCACTAAGTTTATGGTGACCTGTTATGCAGCATAAAAAAACTAATACAACATCTAAAGACAGTCAACTTGCATGGGATTTGCCTAACAATATCAACTAAACAGAAAAAAAAAATGGAATGGAAACTTGAGATTCTTTTGTTTTAAGAGTTTCTAGCACTTACATTCTTTCTGTGTGTGTAGCCTTAATGTTTATTTTTCAAACCACTTTACTGAGGTATGACTGACATCAGACTCTTTTCTGAACAGCTTACATCATACTTGCCAAGCTGCTCTCCCGCATTCAATGGTTCAGATTCGTAAACCAAAGCTGCTGCCTCCATGTCCGCGATGCGTGGCCAGAGGACCAGCACATGCTGTCCCTGTAAGGATTCAGTGCTGGCTTGTCCAAAAACGCTTGCCTCCGAAAGGCAGGAAATGTTTAGGCCGGCCAGCCTGCCACTTCCACAATTTTCTAGTTAGCCAGCAGAGAATCATGCTACATCTTGAGATGGCTGCAGTGACTCAGCATATTCAAGTCAACGCCTTCAACCTCAAAGCAACCAGACCATTCGTTCTCCCCTCACTTGCCATTTGGGCATGAAAACCACCAAACAAGCATGGGACCAGCAAACTTCCTATAGACCGAAAGAAGGAGCCAAGGTTTCACTTCTATCTTAACACTGAGGTCAAAACATAATCTAAGGCCAGGCTACTCAGCTGAGACTCAGTTCCATAATAGCATGGCTCTCCGCTGTGGCAAAATTATACCCTGATGATGTATTTCCATGCCACTTGCCCAGAATGTGCGTAGGCAGCAATGGCTGCACCATGGGTGAAAGGGTTGGGCATGTGAACACTTGGGAAAATGGAGACTAGGGAGAAGAGAAAGTTTGTCTCTTCTTAGGGAAGCATTTTTCTGTCATTTAGAAACTAACCTTAAACATTCTTGTGTTATAATTTTTGAGTGAGGAATACAATGTTTTTGATATGCAGTTCAAAGGCCACAAGAATTTTCTCTAATGAAATGATTCATAACAAAGCATCGGCAATTTTTTTCCAGCCGTGTGATTCCTATATACCTATAATTCCGATATACCTATAATTAAAACTACAAACTACTATAACACTTAAATGTCCACACAGCCAAAATGTAGACAAAACCAAAATAGCAAATTTTTATTACTTACAAAAGTCAAAGAGAATAACAATCATCTTCCCTTTCCTTTTCCTTCCTTTCTTTCCTTCCTCCTTTCCTTCCTTCCTCTTTCATTTTTAATTTTTGAAATACTAAAGGCAACAACAGAGCAAGTAAGGAGCAAAGAGAATACCAATTATCTTTTTTCACTTTCCTCTTTTTCGCACTACCCTCCCTCCTTCCCTCCTTCCTCTTTCATTTTAACTTTAGAAATGTTAAAAGGTAGCAACATAACAAGTATGGAGCACAAACACTGAAATTACAAATCCCGAGTTTGGGTGTGGGCTCCAGCAAATATTGAATTATCTCCAACAATCGATATAATCTCTTGGGCTTTAGTTTTATCATCTCTAAAATAGGAAAAACATCTGTACTGTCGTACCTATACAATATATACCCATAATGTCATGCAAATCTTAAGAGATTATATATATCTATGGCGATACTTTAGTACGGATAAACCAAAGGTTACATGAAAGCTAGGTGCTTTTGCATTTTAATATTGATGTTTGCTCTCATAAACTGGCAAAGACAGATATGAAATTCTAAAAATGAGTGGTTACTTTATTCCTAACAAAAATTAAAATATTTGAAAGTAAATTTCATAGTTGCTGTCAGAGAAAACAGGAAAAAACAGTAACAGTTCACACGTATTAAGTGCTTCAATAACATTTATTAATGCCTGGCATGGTGCTAAGGGGTACCACATTCTATTTTATTTCATTTCATTTTCTAATTTGATTCTCACACAAAGTAAGACCTGTTATTATCTCCATTTTACAGACGAGGAATCTGAAGTTTCAGGAAATTAAGCAATAAGTGGTAAACCTAGGAAATAAAAGCAAGCAGTCTAGTCCAGAGCCCACAATTAACCACTCAACTGCCTCAGTACGTTTGCTGGGTTGACATGCCAAGAACAGCAGCAGTGAGATGTGGTCTGGGTAGGTCTTTGTTGTTATAAGGCGAAGAGTTCCCCGGGTGAGTTGGGAGGTCTAGTGTGGAGGGCATGCCCACCCATACCACAGGGAGACCACCACAGATCAACAGCTAAAGATAAGCCATGTCACTGGTGTACCATTCAGGCAGCCTGCAGTGCAAATGATGTTCCCTGGGGTTGTGAACTGAAGAAGTCCTGTAAGATTCAGAGCACCGTGACTGACCTACAGCCAGCTACCAAAGCGTATCAGCGCCTCCAGTGCTGCAGCTGGGTCTGCCAAGGTCCAGGAGCAGAGGTAGACACTGCTGTTGCCTGATGGAGACTGGGCAAAGGGGGAGGAAACTAGACAGCTAGAACCAAGTAATAAACAAAAACGAGAACTAGGAAACAAGAAGAGTCAACTAACCAGAAGGAAACAAAATAAAACTGAAGTAAAGCCAGCTACCAGGAATACAGGTGGGCCCTGGTCCCCAATGTGGGCTCCGAGGTACCTTAGGGTTCCAAAGTGAATTTAAAAGAGCACAGTCAGATCTTTTAAATTTGAGGGAAACAATGACACTCAACATCTGTCAAGACTCCATGTGAGTCTACTAGCTCGAGGTAACTAAAGTTCACAGTTTCAACGTTAGATGGCATTACGTTCCTTTTGATGACATCATGTCTTTGCAACATGTCTGCTATGAGAAAACTTAAGTATTTCATGAAACTCAGTGTGGAACAGGAAATAAAGATAGCAGTGTCTAATCTAAGTCCAAGTTTTGAGAAGTTCTGCAGTGCCCAACAGGCACATTCATTCCTTGATAAGGGCTGTTAAGAATTAGATGAAACCATTTCTTCCAATATATGTGTTTTTGTTTTGGTTTTATGAAATGGCTACTAGTTTATTGGGACCTATATATTTAAGTTGATTTAACTGCATAATAAATGAAAGTGTTGGGTATTTCTTTTGGCCTAAAGGCACTGTGAAAAAAATTATCGAGACAATAAGGGCACTGTAAAGTTGTCTAGGGAAGACAGAAAAGTTGGGGATCTCAGAAGTGAGTTTTGTGTATCCGATTCCAAAGTCTTTCAGGATTGCTTGACATGGAAGCACCACCCAGTCCCAGGAAAACCTGTCCCACTGAGTTTGGGAAACACAATGGGTCCTGATCCTTCTGGCCTGCCCGTTCTTCTCACAACATAATGAAGATCTAGCACGATGAGGATTATTAATCCAGGGACTTTAGGTTTCAACACAGGAATATGATCATGCGATGAAAACACCGAGTTATATATTTTGTAATAGGGTCTACCAAGTACTTACATGCCTGGTATATCTTACTTAATCTTTTGAGGTTTTACTGTTTCTGCCCTGACTCTCATCATACAGACAAGGAAACTGAAGCTTGGAGCAAGTGAATACATTGCCCAAGTTGATTCCGCGGATATGTAGTGGCGCCATGATTAGAATCCAGGCAGTTAGTTGGCACTTCAGAGCTAACATCATTATTCCGGGTGCTGTACTGTTCAGCTGTTAGACCTTCAGGTTTCTAAAGAAATAAATATACATTAGACCTTTCCATGGAACAAAGTACTTCAAAGTAGTACCATGTTTCCCTGAAAATAAGACCTAGCCGGACAATCAGTTCTAATGCATCTTTTGGAGCAAAAATTAATATAAGGCCCGATCTTACTTTACTATAAGACTGGGTATAATATTATATTATAACATAACATAACATAACATAACATAACATAACATAACATAACATAACATAACATAACATAACATAACATAATGTAAGACCAGGTCTTTTATTAATTTTTGCTCCAAAAGACGCATTAGAGGGCTGGCCCGGTGGCTCAGGCGGTTAGAGCTCCATGCTCCTAACTCCGAAGGCTGCCGGTTCGATTCCCACATGGGCCAGTGGGCTCTCAACCACAAGGTTGATGGTTCAATTCCTCAAGTCCCACAAGGGATGGTGGGCAGCGCCCCCTGCAAATAAGATTGAACACGGCACCTTGAGCTGAGCTGCCGCTGAGCTCCCAGATGGCTCAGTTGGTTAGAGCGCATCCTCTCAACCACAAGGTTGCCAGTTCGATTCCTCGACTCCCACAAGGGATGGTGGGCTGTGCCCTCTGCAACTAGAAAACGGCAACTGGACCTGGAGCTGAGCTGCGCCCTCCACAACTAAGACTGAAAGGACAACAACTTGACTTGGAAAAAAGGCCTGGAAGTACACACTGTTCCCCAATAAAGTCCTGTAAAAAATAAAAATAAAAAAATAAAGACACATTAAAGCTGATTGTCCAGCTAGGTCTTTTTTTCGGGGAAACATGGTACATATATTTAAATGACACTAAATGCATTTCTATTTTTGTTTGTTCTTAGTTTCTAAATCCCAGAAAGGTTTCCACCTCTTCTCTAGATTTGCTAGTGTCTATCCTCACCAATAAATACACCGTAAATGGTTACAACACGGTACCATCAAGAGAAAAAAAGCCATCTAATATTGGCACCTATGTAACAAAGTATTCTCATTCCCTTGTGGTAAGAGTATAAATTGGTACAAACCTTCTACAGAACATTAAATGGTAAGTAATGAAGATTCATAAAGTCTCACTGAGGAAAGTAAAGATTAATATTAGATAATATTTACCTCAATGTTATTTATAATAGCAAAGAGAGAAACAGAGAGACAGAGAGAGAGAGAGAGAGACAGAGAGAGAGAGAGAGAGAGAGAGAGAGAGAGAGAGAGAGAGAGAGAGAAAGCCTAAATGCCCAATGATTATATAATAGTCCATCATTTGGATGTGCTGTATTGCATTTTCTCCCTAACCTCACCTTCCTCTATCTTTCTCTCCTCATCCTCTCCCTCGTAAAGCAGGTGTACGAACACACATGTCTGGGGACAATCACAGGCCCTTACTCACTGTTTAAGTGGTACCAATGTGTCCATTTCGAAAAAGGTGAAAACTAGATTTAGAAATGACCCAGGACAGGTTTAATGCCATGTAATTTAAACCAAAGCCAGAGACTCCTATCACTGTCACTGTCAAGGTTTATGTGACTGAAGTATAGATGTCTAGATGCCAACACAAGGACCCTGCTTCGGTGGGTCTGAGCTGGGGCACACCAATCAGCCAATGTAACAAGCCTCCCAGGTAAATGTGGGTGGTTCTTGGACCACACTTGAAGAAACACTGAAGTAGTGAGGCCCTTCATGCTACAGATGAGGAAATTGTCATAAAGGTTAAGTGGATTGCCCAAAGTCACTAACCGGTAAGTGGCAAAGCAGGAGTTAGACTATAGTTAATGCCTTTGCAACCACACTATATCACATTTCTTGCTTAGCATTCCAACTTTTTTTTTTTTTTGGTTACTACTCTATAAGCAGCAGCTGCAAAAACATTCATAGCTTACATTTATGTGACACTTCCTGTAAAAATAGCTTTCACAATCATTATCATATATGATCTTCACAAAAATATGTTATCTATATTTGGCAGATGACGGAACTGAAATTCAGAGAGATTAACATTCTTGCTTAAAATTTTATATTACATGTATTTGGAGCAAAAGTAGAACTTAATGAGTCTTGATGACTAGTAAGCACTCAGATGTTAACATAATTATCCTCCTTTTTTAAAGAAATTCTCATAACCATAAATATTGGCCCAGGAAAAGTTAAAATTGATAGATAAAATTAATTAAAAATAAAATTAACAGTCAAACTATACACAGTAAAACTTATTACATATTAAAAACCCCCAAATCAAATATTGTTGATAAAATTTATCTACAAAATAAGGCCAAGTAAATGTGAGAGGAAAAAAATGAAAGCTAACAATGGCAGAAACATTGTTACAATCTGATGTGTTAAAAGAAAAAAACTAATTGATAGATTAAGTCTTCATTTATAATCTATTCAGAAACGTTTGATTCTCATGAAAATTTCTGTTAAATTAAATCTGAAAAAATGTAGCAAGTTAAAAATGTTGTAACTGTTATATATTAAATTGTGAAGGGATCAGGATAGACTAATAATATACTCCAGAAAATACCTTCTCAACAAAACTTGAATGTTACTCTAATTCTGACTTAAATATCTATGTTCATAAAAATAGTACAATAATGTTGTCAAAGTCTAATCAAACCATTAGGTCAAAATATCCCATAAGCAAAAAAAAGCAACATGGTGATATAGCTACGCAACATTATTATTAAAGTTGTAGGTCAATAATTGCTGAGGGACAACAGACATTACGCAATGTAATAGCAGTAAATCATTTATTATGTAATATATCATCAACAGCTCAATACATACAAGTATAAGTGAATTTTCTAATTCCGTTTCCAATTTTTTCTGTTCCTGCTTCTAGTATCTTTCAAATTTATGCTTGCTGAGTGACAGATTAGTTGCCTTAAAGGAGGTAGAATTCATTCAGACTGAACTACAATACTAAGAAATGTCCTCATAGAATCAATCTTACTACCTTAGCACAGCAATGTAATAATCTCTACTACATTCAAACTTACTATTCAAATTTGGTTTCTACAGCACTGTCTTCCCTTATAAATAAATTGTTCTTATGTGTTGGTATTTGTAAACATGCTAGAGTATGTGCCTGGTATCTTAGAAACAGTGTTTTTTAATGAAAACATCTTCACTTTTTTCTTCCCCAAGGCATTATAATTTGCCAAATTAAATAGACCTAGTGCTCTAACCTCTACAACTGCTGTTTATTTGATCGTTATACATATACGAACTCTATAGGTTGTCCAAATACAGCCTCTCCTGTTTTCACTCAGAAACCCACTAATTCCAGCTCCTCGATTTATAGCTCGGCTTTTCCTTTTGGGCTGGTGTAATACTCGAAAAAGATATTCCCGGCATCACATGCTCAGCAAGGTTAGTAGAGCAAATCCCTCCAGCATAACGCGGTGAATCATTTGCTGGCTACAGCAAAAGCTTGTCAGCTTTTCACTTCATCAGTCTCCTGTGCAGGCCCTGTAAGGCAGGGCTCCTATGGGCTATCTTCTCTCTCTCAAAAGAAAAGAAAACAACTCAAGCAAATGAATTCATGCCTGCCACATGAAGAGAAGCTTTTTGAAGTGCAGAAAGACCTGTTTAGAATGAACTCATGGAAAACGCTACTTAAAATGCAGCGTTCTCTGTGTCAACAAAAGTCAACTTGGGCTGAATAAATAGGTGAAGCCATGAATTTCCAGTCTCCTGATGCCAGATTCAACCCCACTTCTTCAAAAAGACCCTGTTATTGCTGTGTCACCCTACTAGGACTTCATATTTGCTTTGGATCATCACAATAACCCTCTATTGGTGGAGGAGACCTGCCAGGGTTTAAGTAAAGCCATGACCACACAGTCTAGACACTATCATCTCCACTAAAATACACGAATAAAAAGGAGCTTCTCAGAGGCACAGGCTCTAGTTCAGACCTCAAAGGGGGGGGGAGGGGAGGAAAGAAAATCACAGGTAGAAACACAAGAAAAGAAATCCTTTGCTTATATGGATGAACAAATTTCATTAAAATGTTTTCAAAGAGCATGACAAAGAATATGTCACAGGAGATAATTCAGTTATGAACAGCAGGTTCGTTATACCTGTTCATAAGCATATGTAATTTCTGAGAAACAAATGTAAGATTCTATAAACCAAGTATGTCCCTTTGTTTCCAGACACCTCAAAAAAAATGTCAGAACTATTTAAATAAGTGAAACTCCATATGTACTTAAATTGATCCAGGATATTATGAAAACCTGTAAGACAAAGCGGAAAATCTATAGAGAGTTGATTGTCATCTAAAATGCTTAATTGCCATCCAACGTTGGGTGTGTTGGTGTTGCCAGATAAAATACTCGCTGCCCAGTTAAATTTGATTTTCAGATAAAAAAATGAATACTTTTGTTAATATAAGTATGTCCCATGTGATTATTTTTATTTGCTAAATGTGGCAATTTGCGTGTGTGTGTGTGTGTTTATCCTATAAGTGCAGGTGCCAACATTTCCTGGCTCTGATATTTTGATGATATACATGTCACTATGGAGCCCTTCTTAGTTTCCACAGGACAGTAATGTGTGTGTATGTGTAGAAATTCATCACCTTCCTTATAGGTCAGTAACCATCCAAATTCATTTACTTTATAACTAATTGGATGATGTGAATGTGCTAACTACGGTCAATTTAAAAAAAAATGAATGTATTATACCAGCGAAAAATGTAGGCAAAATATTATAAGCACAATATTGCCTTAACATTATGCAAGCTTCCCCCTCCCACCTCCAGCAATTTACAGGAGATTTGCAAGCCTAAGAGGAGTTATTGTCATATCTAAGTGACATGTTAATTGCAACAGAAGGAGGTGATTGAACACTGACTTCAATTCAGAGTATCTAACAGAAACAATTTCTTTGCATGGGTGCACATGTCAAACTCCACACGTCATCTAAGATGTGATTCCAATGTCACCTTCATCAGGAAGGCTTTCCTGACATCATCCAGTCCGAAGGCAGCACTCCCACAGCACCTTGCGTACATGATTTACCGTATTATATTGTATTCGTTTATTTATTTAAATGATCTATCATGACCTACTAAAATGAAAGCTCCTTCAGAACAAGATCTGGATTTTCATTTGTCTCTGTATCCCTACTCCTTAACAGAGGGCCTAGTACATATTCAATACCTGTTTGTTGACAAAATATACCATTATTAACAAGCTCACACTAGACCTTAGCCTAAAATAGTGTCCTTGATGGGCAAGCTGTGCAACTTTATAACATATATTCCTTTGAATGAAACTCATTATTAACTCACACTGAATGTCAGGCTACACAGGTACACCCCTATTGTTACTAAGGAACCTGTAAAACTCCATCCAGAATAAAAGGCATGTTTCACTTATTCATTCAAAAAATATCTCGAGTGTGCTAAGTGCTGGGCCCTGTCCTAGGTGCTGGGAAGTAAGATAAAGCCCTGGCATGACAGTGTCCATAACCGTTCTCCCAAGAGATTCATGAAGTAGCAGTGAGAGATTAGAAGATGAGTGAAACCTCCTTCTCCTCCTAGGTGAACAGTGATGAGCCCCAGTATAAAGGAAACACGGTGTAAAGTTAGGACCAGCTGGAGGGCAGCAATAAGGCCTCATGCCCCCCTCCTTTTGCCATTTCTTCCATTTATGCCAGACATGGTCCTTCATTGCGGATCCAAAGGAAACAGAATGAATGGTGCCCTGAATGATGGCTGGGCTGCCAGCTGTGCCCTAAGCCTTGCAAGTCCATCTGAAGGAGCCAATGACCCTTTCTAATACATACTGACAAAATCCATTTTAATAGCCACACCATTTAATCACCTCCAGGGAGTTACCAGGTCAGCAGTGCCATTTCTTGTGGTGCTAATAGGAATTTTCATACATAGGGCTGAGGCTCAACAAACAAAATGCCAGCAATTCTGCAGTACATATGTATCTTTGGAAAAGCAAAGGTCACTCAGAATAAAACTTAACAGCCTGTTATTAGAGTCAACAGGTGCTCCAACACAATAGTCCTTGTATACCATGTCACAGAAATGAAGCACCAACTCAACCACCAAATTCACTATTGTATGTACGCTGGTATGTGGGTCAGTGTGGGTGTGTCAGAAAGAGAAAGAAGGGGTGCGGGGATGCACATGCAAACCTAACAGTAATGATAACACTTGCTGCCATTTAGTGTTTTACATTAGCCAGATCCTATGCTAAGTGTGCTTTATATGAATCAGCTCCCAATCACTTGATGAGAAAGGTCCTACTGTCCTTATCTTATTAATTCTGAAACAGGCTCAGCAGAGAGGTGAAGTCACTGACTCATGCTTGTGAAACTAGTAAGCGAGGAGTCAGGATTGGAATTCTAAACTCTGTCCTATTTTAAATCCAAATCTAAGCTCTGAAGCCCTAAGCAACAGTGATTCCCTGTGGTCACCACAATTCATTCAAGGAATCTCTTAGGACCCTTCATGATAAGGGCAAATGACTATGCAACAGTTATATTGAAACCGACAGGAGTCTCGGCTAGACAAGGTCTGAATCACTCTCATCAGCCCCAAAATAAGAAAGAGCTTCATGTTCTGGCTGCTCTGTCCACACCTCAAAAGGAACTCTGTTAGGTTAATGGGGTATTTTTGTTTTCTGTTTCTGTTTAAAAGTTTCTTCTGAGTAAAAATATTTGAATGGCGTTGGACAACAAAAGGTATAAAGAGCTGGTATGTGACACTTGTTTTCTCTGTTGACCAGGGCCCAGGATTGGGGGTCTGGGCAGCACTGTGGGGCGGGTGTCTCTCCTGACCATACCCAGGGTGCCAAGCCAGTGCTGGCCAAACCATCAAGGTGCTCATGAATATTCTCCAGGTTCTTCCTCAATGAGGCCTTCAGTGAGAGGCCACGGGGACCTGAGGAGACATGGGGTAGCTTTCATTCCTCTTCAGAACTACAGGACGTGCAGCTGGTCACCTGTGGCCAGGGAAGAAGAGACCCTTGTGTCCTCTCCCTTCCCCTAGCAATGGGACCAACTGGGGAACCATCCCTTCCTGTCATGCGGCTCTCTACTGGAGAGCAAAGCAAAACCAAAATCATCTCTTTGAGACCGTCCTCTATGAATGTGCCACTCCCTTTCATGGGGAATGGTATGTCTAACACTAATTATTAAAGAAACGGATGCGGAGAAAAATCACGGCCCCTTGCTTTTATTCCAATGCCATTTACGTTTCCCACCAGAAAACTCTACGTGGCTGATCCACAGTAAGTTATGCCCTTACTTGATTTATAGAGTAATAAACAGAACGCTAAATAATCTTGGAAATCAAATTGGCCAACCTCATCTCATGGATGAAGGAACAGAGAAATTAGTGCACAGAGAAAGCAACTGGCCCAGAATCAACCAGGCAGCTAACAGCAGAGTCAGGAATAGATCCCAGAGGCATCCTGTCTCAATGAGGATATGTGGGAAAACATACACAGTGTGTAAAACATAAACATAAAAAAAAAATTTTTTTTTTTAAACTCATGCAATGCTATTATTACTAAGAAAGCTAACTGGATGCTAATATGTGTAAAACTACATAATGTGCAAGTAATTCAGTTTCCAATGAGTTTCGTCAAAGCTTCATCACAAAGATTACCAGTTGGTTAGAATGAGGCCAAATTCAAGGAGACCCTTTCTGTGGGTGCCAGGTACCTTTATAGTCAGTGTTTACACCTAACCCTGGCTAGCCACATAAATACATGTTTATGTTCACAAAGAAGAAAAGGATACAAAATGTGGCTAGGCCTGAGCAAGGTGGAGACAGAGGCAGTGAGAATAGCACCTTACTGGAAGTCAGCAAACCTGGATCTTGGTTTGGGCCACCTGTCAACTCAGATCTAAATTTCTCAGTTGAGAACTTCAGTCTCCTTATTTCTAAGGTGAGTGAGTTAGATGGTGTGATTTTCTTAAAGTACCCTTTCAGCTCTAAAATTCTAAATCTGGACAGAGCCTTGCTTTAAAAAAAAAGAAAGAACTAAAGAAAGAAAGAAAGTTCTTTACCATCTTTACACAGTGGAACAACTCCAGTGTGAGTTGAGCTCTGCATTTAAAAAGCCAAAAGAAAACATAGAAAGACTATTAATAAACGAGCAGAAAGCAGAGCGTAGGAGGGTGACATACACCCTGGGTTGAACAGACCAGCCGGTTATCCAGTATCCCAACCACTTAGTGCCTGTTTTCCCTAACAAAAGTGTCTCAGTTTGGATGATAAATTATATGGCTACCCCTATAAGGCACTGGTGTTCTTTATTTTGGGGAATCCTTCAGCATCTCTGACCACCCACAGGCAGAAACACAAACTCCTTAGTGTGTTATGAAGGCTTTGACCTCTCCAGTGAAAACACCATCAGGCATCCCCATTGTCTGCCAATCACACCTGACTCCTTCCAGTTCCTCAAAGGGCAGGAACCACTGCTATTGCTCAGCATCTCTACCCACATCCCACAGGATGGCAAGCTCCTCCACATTCATCTAGACTCAGCTCAATATTGCCTCCTCTGGGAGGTCCTCCCTGCCCTCCACTCCAGATCACTCTACCCATACCTCTACTGGCACCTGGACCCAACCGTTTTACAGCTCTTTCTCGGTCTCTTCTACGATACCTAAAGCTCTATAAAGAATGGAGTTTACCATACTCGCCTTTTTCTCCCTTAGCACACACTTAGCACTCAACAACATGTTTGATGAATTCAATAGAGATGTACATGAAGATTTGCTACCATGATATTGGCCAAATTATCTTTCATCAGCATGAACAAGAAAACAATGGACTTACACTCACCTGGCCCCACCACCATCACCACTACCAGTCTCTTCCCTGGTGTGTCTCATCAGTGTCGTGTGATGAAGGCCAGGGTCTACAACAATCCTTAGCTGCACGCCAGGTCTGCTGCTCAAAAGAGTGATCTCGGACAAGTTACTTACCCTATCTTAATTCAGTTCCTTCAGGATCCATGGGGAAAGACAACTTTCCTTCATGGAAAGTTATAAACAGTGCACCAAGAGGAGTACCAAGGGTTGATCCTGGCACAGAGAACATAGGTCATAAGGGGTCATTTAGCTTCAGTGGTGATCATTTCCAGCCAGAACAGATCAAACTAGAAAAAGAATGTCCCCTTCTTCCCCAAAAAGATAAGCCCCACCTGGAATTATATGGTTTTATGTCCCTTACTATGTCCCAGAGCTCAGATGCAAAACCTCTGCACCACAACCACTATCCTTCTCTTTCCAAATCCTGCTTTTCTTCTTTTCTAATTATCCCCGACAGAAACGCCAGCACAAGGAACAGAGCAGAAAAGGCGAGGACTTACAACTCAGGACAGGCTGTGGTCAAATAAGGAAGAACTTTTTGACTGCCACTCTGATTCAACTGCGAAACAGACTCAAAAGGAATTCTTGGGAAAAGGTCACGTAGAGAGCATTCAAGTCTGGGGAAGGATCATATGACCTCATGGCAGGACAATGAAACCTCCAGTTAACTATGTATACCTGGAACAAAACACTCCCTCCATCAGCAGCAGTTACTGGTGCTCAAGCAGCAAACAGTGGAAACGGGCTGATAAAATGAGAGTTCTGAGGCTCATCCAGGGGACAAAAGGAGGAAAGGAAAGCTCCCTTACAGCTTTCCTCTACCCAGGAAACAGAGCATAGGCAGCAAGGCAGTAGCAACAGAAACAAACGGGATGACAACGTTTCAGAAACACAACATGTGCTGGTGGTTGTTTTTATTACAGAGAGACAGGATAACAGGGAAGTGAAAAACACAGGAGTTCTGGAACCAAAGTGCCTGAAATGAACTCCAGCTCCTGTACTTAACTAGCTGTGTGACCTTGTGCAAGTTCCCTAACCTCTCTGTACCTCAGTTTTCACCTCTGGAAGATGAAGATAACAGATAACGGTACTTATACTCCAATTGTACTTATACTCCATTAGTATTACAAATACTAATTTCTCAGATAGTACAGTACTGGGCAAACAATTAATGCTACATAAGTGTTCAACAAATAAACAGATTAACATCCAGTACTCACTCAACAGCAGCTTACATACGACCTTGTGCTTAAAAACTACTACTGGCATTGCCATCCTAAATCTCAACGGTGTATTTTACGTTGACTCCTAGGTGTTCGACTTGTTGACCAACAAATCCTCTTCTTGACCATGAGGACACAACAACTTTAAAACCCAGAGGTCACTGTGATGTGGTGAGATGAAAACTGATGGTTTTCTACACAGTTAATCAAACTGTATTCATCCCAAGAATAAATGAAAGTAAGATAAACATATTATGTGGCCAGTCATTTTCCAAGCTGTTGTATTTGGATTGGAAGAAAATGGACAACACATTACAGTCCCTGCCTGCCATCACAAAGCTGCCGGTCTGGCAGAGAAGACAGACACTGAAAACCAAACGTGTACAAAAAAAACCCCAATTGCCGATAAACTAATTTACAGTGAGAAGAGCTTCAAGTAAACTAGAAATCCTGTTCCTACGAGACCAACCCACCTCTTGCACGCAATCAGGATTATACAGAATTCGAGCAGTGGGGTTCAATGTATGAATGGTCTCAGGTTCACTCTGACAAGCATCTGTTTAGGATTGTGAACCCTCTATTGTAAGCTTTCTAACCACCCACCCCCTCACCTCACCCATTCTCCCATTCTTGCTGCTTTTCTCAAAAAGGCTACCGTCCATTTATTTAATTTCTCCTTCCTATCTTACCATCACATACACATATTGCCTCACCAAATTTCTTCACTTATCACCCTGATTGCAGTTTTCCATGTTCTAAAACTTCTTGCGTCACACACTTATAGAAATAATGCTATTTATTCCAGAAGTTACCTGTTACCTGTATCCAATTTTTATAGCGTCTACTAGTTTAAACCTCAGAGGGCAACATTATGTCTGTTATTTTGAAGTTTGAGTTGGTATTCTGTGGTGGAAGGGCAATTAGGGCAGACATACACTGAAACTGTTGCCCCATAAACCCTCAAAATAATTCTCATTTAATCTAAAAAGCAACACAATGAGACACAAAAGTTAATTTTCCATGAGTCCTTAAGCATACTGTACACCAGACTATGTTAGGCATTATACAAAGGTGAAAACTAAAACAGGAACTCGGCAGGTTCATGCTCCAAGTTCAGTAGTCCTTTTCTGCTGGCCGTCTATGAACTATAAGCACACTTGAGGTGTAACAGAAAAGTGCCCCCCTTTGAAAAGTTTCAACCAACGTTCAGATCATCAGTCCATAAATAAATATTTGAGTAAATGCAGAAGTAAAATAACTCATGTTATTTAATTGCATACAAAGTTAGCATCCGTGGTCAACTGTGTTTCATCCATATCATAGAAAACATGTTTTGTGGCACAGGTAAGCTCAAGGTTTTTGCTGATAGTTCTACATACAGGGAAAGCATTTCTGCACTTCTATTAAGCTTCATTGGATAGAATAAGATAATCTCACATCTGAGGGGCTGGGGAACCCAGTGGGATTTATCATCTAGGGGTGCCCGTTAGTTACCAACAGGGCTTTAGTTGTGTCAGCAATTCCAATGTCTCATCCTTATCCTTACAGGTCTACATCAGGATACCCAGATATGATCTCCGTGATGCATTTACCCTAATTAACATAGATGGGACCAATTCCTCAACCAGAATGCTAGTTTATTTACTGATAATTAGGGCTTTATCTCTTTCCAGTGACTAAATTAATGTAACTCCCAGAGGAGTTTCAGGGAAACCACACAACCCTGCTTTCAACACTGCTTTACAAATTGGAACAAAGAGCATTAGAAGAACTTCCCACTGAATTTCCATGGGAAAAACTGAAATGCTAAAAGACTATTTTTTTAGAATTTTTAAAAACGTGGTCAAACATTATCCTGAATTTAGTCTATGGACAAAAATGTAATTCAATAGGTAGGGTAATTATTTAAACAACTTCCCACTAGGTGAACTTTTAAAAGAGGTACCCTGAGCTCCAAAAGAAATGTTCTGTGTGTCCTTTTCGTGGGTACATCTCCAGGAGTCAGCACAGGACTCGGAACTTAGATGCCCCTTAATTTTCTGAGTACATAAATGAAGAAATAAATATATTCTTCTTGATCATTACCATGAATTTTTCATCCAGGAAAAACAATAGTTATTCAAAGGTAAAGTTATTTGAGTGTACATAAGTGAATAAAATCTTGCTCTTCACCTTAAAATATGAATTACCTTCATTACTACAAACAAAATATTAATGGAAAAAAACGTAAGTTTTCATAAAGATGACTGCCACAGAATGTTATTAATTCTAATTCATTTTGTGCAGGAAATCTACACAAATTGTTGATATACCTACCTACATGCATGTGGCAACAATTACAGAATGTGAAAAATAATGAATTTAGAAAGAGATTCATAAAAATAACTATATATAAAAACACTTCCTATCTGAAAATCTGTAATAAAGAGACCACAATGCAAAAGTTCCACAATTGGGCTATAAGAAAACCTGTCAAAAGCTGGAATTTTCAATACTTGATAGCCAAACTTATCAATGACATCTTGCACATCATCATTTATACCAACCCACTGAGACATGTATTTCCCTAAAGCCAATTCTACAATTGTAGAAAGACGGGTATGCTGACTTTGCCAGAGATTTGATAAAAAGTCCCTCATCCCCTTGTAATTCCTGCGTATATTCCTAGTGAATATTCACATTGTTGCTTACCACTATCATAAACTAGTGTAGTTTATATCAAGACATTGAGAATCTGTAAAGTAAGTTGCAGGCAAGGCAAAACTTACCAAGCACAATGACCACCGTCTTCAGAAGACTCATCATGGTATCGCGATTTCTCCGGGGTCCAGAACTATGCCGAGACATTCTCATAGTCCTCTGGCGAACGTAGCCAAAAATATGAGCATAGAGAACCACCATTACGACAAAGGTCACCAAGTTGAAAATGGCCCAGAAGACTAGGTAAGAGTCACTGTAGAGGGGTGCCATGTTGGAACAATTTTCAATATCACAGATGCAATTCCAGCCCACGCTGGGAATGGCACCCATAACGATGGCCATAGTCCAGATGACCACAATCACCACCACTACCCGCCGGTTGCTCATCCGTGTGTGGAGCTGCATGCGGAAAACTGTAATGTGCCTCTCAATCGCAATGGCCAGTAAATTGGCCACAGATGCCGTCAGACTGGTGTCAATGAGACCCTGACGAAGGAGCCACGTGCTGACCGTCAGTCTCCGGGTGTTAGGTCCTGTGTTGAACATTAGGTAGAAGTAGGCCAACCCGGCAAAGAAGTCTGCAGCAGCCAGATTAGCCATTAAGTAATAAATAGGAAAATGGAAGCGGCGGTTGACATAGATTGCCACCATGACCAGTAGGTTGGCCAACATGATGAAGATACAGACGGTGATTCCAAGTCCCATCACCAGTTTGCTGACTGTGTTCCATTCTGTGGCAAGATACTTTCCACTCCGGTTATAAAAAAAGGCGATGGATTCATTGTAGAAGCACTGTAGTTCATTCATGGCTGTGAACTAAAAAGGAAAAGAAGAAAGATGAAAAAAAGAAACAGAAAGAAAAAAGAAACCGCAGATCCAAATTTAAAGACATATAGATAACAGAAGACTTCTCTGGCAAATGTGGCAAAGACAAAAAAAAAAGCAAAGAATTTGAAAATCTGATCCTGCATAATGTTCTGTGATTACATTGAAACCCCAAGGTTTCTCACTCTATTACTGTCCTCAAGATTAAAGACAGTTGGAGTTACATAAATGACAAGGTCTGTGCTTGGTGGTTGCACATCATTGAAGTCTACGAGAAAAGCCACAAGGCCCAGAAATCTCGCTTAAAATACATGAGACAGATGAGAATTCTGCAAAGCACTGCAATTGGAATATTTACCATAGTGAAATCTACTTTGACCTGTTATTTAGGGAATCTGTAAACATAGTTGGTTTATAGATAGGGTATGATTGCCCTATTATTCTGCATTTCTGTTCTCACATAGAATATTCGATCTGTGACAGACATTTTTAAAGTGAGTCCCCAAGAGGACAGTCCCAACATTTCAAAGAAGTCACTGTGCATCAAAGCTTCTTTGCCCAAAGCCAGCATTTGCTGTTCAACATTCCTGTGGTCTGCACTGTCTACCCCCACGACTCCTTATCCTCAGAATAGCATTCACCAACCAATCGATGACGTTTGAGAACTTTTTTCTTTTTTGGAGGACATAAGAAATATGTTACCTAATGTAACCTCCAAAGAGGAGTTGACACTTTGACACTGCTCTACAAAAAAAGAGATGTGTACTTAGATGTCTTTTACAATATAGAGTGATAAATTATTATGTGTTTTTTTATTTTTCCACATCGTCAGTTAGAATATATTTGCTTATTCATTATTTATACCTCACTGGAATCCAAGAAAAATTGAGGAAGTTTATAATAGAATAATATAGGTAGTCATTAAATTATTAAAATACGAGAAAATAAAAGTAACAGAGAGAAACTAGAAAATTACACATCAAGTAGAATAAATCACTTTTCCTGAAGGCTTAAGTTTGAGATCCCTAGAATTAGAAAATATTTCTTGAAGACAGCTCACATCCTACCTTTTTCCTTTTTATCTTGCACTGTGTTTTAATTAATAACTCAGCAAATGTGAATGTTAACACTATTTTATTTTCAATGACAGTTAACAGTCTAATATATTGTTTCAGGTGTGAAGCACAGTCAACCACTATTTTTTACCAAATCATCTGCCGAATATCTACAGGTTGTACGTAAATGTTTACCAAACACTGAAAGTTTCAAAACAGTGCAAAACGCTTGTTAGTCTTCTACTTGTCCAGAAATCTAGAGTCTCTGTCTTCATTTAGACTTGACTACCTTTTAGATCATGCTTATATCATTACACTTACCACGTTGTATAATAATTTCTAGCTTTACTTGTCTGTTTCTTAAAGAAATCACAGGGCAAAGGAGGAGTGAAGACCTCATCTTACACATGTTGGTATCTTCTGTAGCTTCCACAGAACCTCATTCATTTGAGATCTCAGAATTTGGCTTGTAGTGTCCCATTCGACCCCAAATCTTGCCATTACTCTGGGTAATTCTTCTAATTTTCTTGCTTTTCAGTTTCTTGACCTCATCTCTGATGACTTTCTCTTTCATTACAACACAACTGCTCACTCCCATGGTCACACCCTGGACTTTGTAACCAGTCAAAACTATCTCCCTTTGGAAATAATTAACTTATACATTCTAAATACTCACCACACTTTCCATTCTTCCAAATTTCTCATTTTATCCCCAATACATCGATTCTTTGAAGTCCTCTATTTCCTTAATAGCCTATCTGTTCTCCCAGTGAATTACCCTCTATGTCTTCCCCTTTTCCCTTATCCAGCTTAGATTCCATCGTATACCATTCCAACATCTTTATTGCTAACACAGACACACATTATCTTCTTGAAGACTTTGAAGTCAAATATCCCTCAGAATTCAAAATTTTTTCTGGTTTAAAGACCAGTTACATATTACGTAATCAATATGTGATATAACATCCCCATCAAAATTTGGGACAGCACTCCAGTATCATACACATTAATTTCTAAAGCAAAACATATAAATATATACACTAAATGTGATAAAGGTTATAAATAGCCTCAAATCCATTCATTCAGAGCAAGTTTTACTACTGAGTTATGAAAAAATTTTCAGTCTCCAGACCCTCTTGAAGTTTATAATTTCAGATAAGTGAGCAGAGACCTCTTTATCTTTTAATCTACTTGTCTCACTGTACTTCCATGACAATTTCTTAGAATAACACCAGTCTTGAATGAATGCAATTGGTTGCTACTTCCGTATCTACACCAAGGCTTCTAAAAAGTGTTAGAAAAAAATTAACATATTTGGCAGATTGATTCTTGTATAAATTCATGATGTCTAACCTTAAGTGAGACTTCAGTGCCACAAGAAATCTGATTTTCCTCCTAATTAGCATTCTATACCTTCTCCATAGTGACTATTTTAAACTTATGTACTGTTCTTTTGAACCCCATCTTCCATTTCTCCATCAGCAGTTGCCAAAAGTGGCAAATGGAAATCATCAGATTAGAACTCCTTCACCTTTCTCCCACCAAAAAGACAAAATTACCTATTCAAGAATCCATCCCTTCTTCCTCTTCTGTTGCAACAGAAAAGGTGTACCCTTTGTCATCCAAGTGTTCTGAATCCCATCCATTCCCACTATTTCAAGAAACTTGTTCTATAAATTGCTTCCTTTCTCCTCCTAATGTCTTCAGTCTCCCTCCTTTCACTCTCCTGAATCTTTCCTACGCATCTCAAAAGTTTAGTTTCTGCCATCTTAAAAAAAAAAAAAAAAAAAGTCCCACCTGACCTCATGTTCACCTTCCAGCTTTGATCAGTTTTCTCCTTCTTGGCCAACTGCTCTCTGCTGTCGCTCTTACACTAATTTCTCAATTAACTATAGGATGGCTTCTACCCCTACCCCTCCATCAAACCCACACCAGTCAAATTCTTGAATTCCATAATTCCATATAACTTCCCAGAGTTACACCAACCTTGCGCCTATTTCAATGGAAATTTCTCAGTCCTCACCTTACTGACCTCCTCGGAGCACTAAACATATGACTAAGAGGCTCTTTTTAGAAATGTCTCTCTTTGGCTTTCAGGACATCATACTCTCCTGGGTTTTGATGCTTCTCTCTGGCTGGTCCTCCTCAGTCATTTCTGAGGGTTCCCCATACTCTGAACAATACTTATGTTTCTACATGATTTATGTTTTCATTCAACACACTTTCACCGGGTTTTCTAATATGTCCTCCACGATTTCAATCATCACATATGTCCGAAATACTCCCATATCTATTTAACCCGTACTTCTTTCCTGAGCTCTAGGCAAACATCACACTGCCTACTTGCATCTCTAATTGAGATACCCCATAAGCAGTTCCATCTCTGTGTTCAAAACCAAACTCAAACTCGTAATCTGCCTCATGATCCCCAACTTGTTCCTCCTGTGTTCTCCATTCCAGAGGCTAGCAAACCACTCACGATCTTTCCAGTGTTCTGAGAGCTAGACCTGGAGATGCCTTTTTCTCTCTTCATCCTTATCATTTAATCAATAACCAAATCCTGTAGGTTCTCCTTTCTAAGCATCTGCTCAACCTGTCTCCTATCCCATTCTCATGGCCACCAGCATTATTACTACACTGGCTTCCTAAGTGTTCTTTCTACCCAGCACCACTCTTTTCTCTTGCGATCTTACTAAAAGACAAAGCTGACCATGCTTCTCCCCTCCTGGAAATGCTTCAATGGCTTACAAGTGCACTTAGATAAAAATCGAAACTCTTCTACTATCTTATCAGTCCTCCCTAGCCTCTCCGGTCTCAACCCAAGCTATTCATGACTGCAAACTCTCTGCTTCAGCTATATTTAATGTGCTGTGCTTCTCACACATCTGGTTCAGTGAGGACAGTGATTTTCTGCATCAGAATCACCCAAAGGGTTTGTCAAACACAGAGCTCTGAACACATCCTGAAAATTTCTGACTTTATTAGATCTGAGGTGGGGCCCCAGGTGCTGGTCCAGGGACTACACTTTGAGCACCACTGACCTAGAACAACCTTCCCAGTTTCACCTATATTCCTTCATCCATCAGTTTAAATATTGTTCTTTCTAGTCATTTTCCCATAGCCCTTCCTACTTCTGGGCAAGGTGTTTCCTACCACAATACCCTGCATTACTCCTATAGCAACACTCCTATAACCCACTGTACAATAATTGGTTCAATAGCTATTGACACCTCCCCACACTAAGCTATAAACACTGAGGGCAGAGCTTCTAGCTTTCTTGTTAATTGCTCTATAGAGCCAACTGTTAGACATTTTAGATGCTAAATGTGTATTGACTGCATTAATAAATTAAAGATAATTCCAAAAATGTTTACACTTTACAAGTTTCCTTTCTGCAAAGGACGTTTAAAAATATATAAATACAAACACAAAACTCTGTTCTTTCCTTTAGCCCCTGTAACCATTTACTTTCACTGGACAAAGAAATTTTTAAATCAAACACAAAACACATAGTATTTCACAGCACTCCAACTTCTGAACACCAACTGCCAACAATGCTAAGCAGTGATATTATGTAGCCTCTTTGCTCTTCTGTAAAAAGAAAAAAAAAACTATACAGTTAAGGATGACAAAATAAAGTTGTCTTTTTACGCCATATATACTAATATGAATAAAACTGACAGATTTTCTCTAATGGTACCCCATACATTTACTCGCAAATGGTAGGTGACCCACTCCTATGCCATCTCTTAGCTCTGGAAAATTGAGTAGTGACACCATAAAAACCATGCCATATATGACATAATTTACATTATTTTTTGAACCTCAGTTTGGTCATCTATGAAATGAGGAAATTTGACTAAATTATACATAAGGTCTATTTCAGATTTAAAATTCTATACAAAGAATTCTGGGTAAGAACTCTGTTTCATAAAAATTGCCAGCTAAATATTAAAACAATAGGAAACATACCAGGAATAAAAATAAGGGTGGAATATACCTGAAAAAAGTCCGAGGAGTTTCAGCTAGATTTAGCACAACAGGACTGAACTGAAAGAAGAATTAAATCTCCTCTCCTATTATCTGCAAAAAGCAACAAGTCTGGAGAATTAGCGACAGAGACCCTGGCAGAACCTCTAGTAGTGATCAGAAGGGCAGTATGAATGGGCTTTCTTACTTCTGCAGGACCTGATGGATTTAAGCAGAAATCCACAGCAAGCTCTGGGAGAATTCAACTCAGCCATGAATAAGTTGGACTATGCATCGCTAAGGTAGTAGTGGCTATAATGATACAGCAAACAGAAAAAAATACAAATTTATTCTCTAATAATCCTAGAGGTCAGAAGACCAAAATGAGTCTCACTGGACTAAAGTCTCACTGGGCTAAAATGGCAAGGTGTTGGCAGGGCTGTTCCTTTCCAGAGACTCTAGAGAAGAATTTTTCTTGTCTTTTCCAGCTTCTAGAAACTGCCCACATTCTTTGGCTCATGGCCCCCCTCCATCTTCAAAGCCAGCAATGGCCAGTCAAGTCCTTCTCATATTGCATCATTCTAATGCTGACTCTTCTTCCCTCTTCATTTTAAGGACGCTTTTGATTATACAGGGCCCACCAAGATAACCTATGATAATCTCTCCATCTCAAAATCCTTAACTTAATGACATCTGAAAAGTCCCTTTTGTCATGTAAGGTAGCATATTAACCGGTTCTAGAGATTAAGTAATGAACATCTTTGAAAAGCTGTTATTGTGCCCACCAAAGAAATGAAAACAACTTCTGAATTAAAAACAGCAATTCAGGCAATGAAATAAAGTATAAAAATTCCAGAAAACTGAAATGGCAACTAGAAGACATTCACCTACCACTCACAGAAGAAGGTCAAAGATGACAAAAATAAAAGGAAAGGAGGCACATAGAGGAACCAATCTAGGTATACTAGAAATCCAAGAAAGACTAGGACAAAGCTGAAATAACACATCTTGAAACATAAGAAAAGTTAGCGCTTAAGAAAGAAGACCTCAGATTACCTTTCAAGTTTATATAAATTCAAAAGAGTTAATTAAAAGCAACAAAAACTTAGATATAACTTGGTTAGATTTTAGAATCTCAAGGGTAAAGTTAAAAATTCTCAAAGTACAAAAAATAAACAAAAAGTAAACATCAAATATCTAGGGAAAGAGAGAAAGAACAGGATATTAATCAAGCCTCTGCTGCAAAATTCCAAAGGACAGAAGACAAGCAATTAACATCTCCATTAGATGGAAAAAATGTCTGAGATCCATAAATGCCACCGCCAAGGACTATATACTGATGTTCTCTTGTGGGGACAATAAAGAATAGTCCCAGAGATGTGGGAACTCAGAAAGCACAGCATCTACCTTTCCTTCCTAAAAAAGATACAAATGCAAGCAAGCCATGAGAAAAATAAAACTGAAAAACAATAGAATAAAAACCCTGGCAGCAAGCATCAAAAACCCACAAAACGTGAGCCTAAGTAATTGTTCTTCATATGGTTATAAGATTTAAAACAAATATCAAAAGTAATTCTTGAAAGTATAATTATAAAAATAATAATTTAATAATAATCTGGAATCAAAATTACTGTATCAATAAGAACGTGAAAATAAGGGAACACAAGTATGTACATATCTGTTAATTTTATTATTACACAGCTAAGAATCAAAACATACTATCTAAATTGTAATGATAATTTTCAAAAATAAGTTTAATATGATGATTTGAAAACCACCAAACTGAGTAACTAATATACTAAAGTAGGATAACTACTTTTCATATTACTGGAGAAAACGAGTGAAAACAGGGAGGAAAGATAAACAATTTATAGAATGGCAATTTTGTGAAACGTATGCAGATTTCCTTTTCTTCTTTGGAAATGTAACAATATTTATTGCAAGAAATTTACAGAAAAACAAATATGTAATCAGGCAAAACTCAATAGATATATTTTTAAAGTTTATTATTCTAAAATCCAAATCACTAGAATTAGAACTTTCTCTGTCATAAATTACAGAAATCTGCCCTTCCCAAAAAACAAAGATGTAAATAAAATAGGATTAACCCAAAAACAAATTGTCCTCAAAGCTAAAAAGGGCATATTCATGCCCTTTGCACATCCACCAATTACATCTAGGAATGATGGGGTGGAGGGAGGAGGCGTCGCTGGCTACTCTACAGAACAGATGTTCCAAATCTCAGAAATTTACCTCACCCTATCATGTGATCTCAAACAAAGTCATAACAAATCTGCCAAGCCTAAACTCCTTCTAAGGAGGCACATATGGTGTTCATCTTCACTACGCACTTCATGTATTCATTCGCACATTCACAAACATTTTTGGAATGCCAGGTGTGGGCATGGCACTGCACTGCACTATGCTTTCAGGGATGCCAAAACAACACACCTGAGTGCCTGCTGTGGGGCCACTCACAGTCCATCCAATGTCTTTTTTAATCTCTTGAAAGACAATTACATTTTCACTAGCCAAGTGGAAAAGGGAATACATGGCACAAGCTCACAAACCAGTAATTAAACCTATGTGATTTAGCAAGTACTTGCATAAGAATGTAAATATGTACTCTACCGTCATTCTAAAAGAGATTTTAATCTATGCTGGATAAAGGACCAGTCATAAGACATAAATCAAGCCGACTTGGTTTCCCACTTCTGTTAACGTACAACATGGAGGATTTCTTCCTGATTCTGATGCTCACCAGCTAACCTGGTCTTCAGTTAAGTCTCATAAATGCTCTGAGTGTCAACTTTCTCATTTGTAAAGTAAGGTATAAATCACCTCTAAGGCCTCTTCAATTCTAGTTCTTAAATCTAAAATAATCAGAGACCTTCCACATATTTCTTCCCCCCAAAAAAAATATTTACAAAAGAGAGAGCATGGAATTAAATGCCATTAAGTCTCTATTAACATGAAAAATAGTTCCCACACTTTTTATAGCCTCAAATTAGAAATAATAAAAACATGGAATAATCTGCCACTAGACCTAGAAAATAGGCCACAAAATAATGCTGATATTAAACTAAAAATATTTTAAAGATGGAATCCTTAAAATAGCTAAAGAATATGAAACCACTAGATCATTAAGGTTTATTTTGAAAAGTACATAAAATGCTACTTCTTAAAAGTAAAAATGTATCTGAACATGATGTACACATATGTAAAGAGAAACTATGGAAAATAAATGATAAATCAATGAAAATACTTTGTATCTTTTACAGTCCCTTGTAACAGGCTGAGATAAAGTGGGCAACATCATACTTGTCAAATTTCCAAAGAGACAGCATTTTGAGTTGGTCCTGAGAGAAAGGAAAGGAAAAATTTACTGAAAACACGAAGACATGCTGGAGAAATGTAAGTAGTCTTTTAGATGTACTGCTGAGCCAAAAGGGAACTACAATCCAACGTGATAAGCTGCCCTGGCAACAGAGTGTCAGATTATGGAGACAGGCCATTAAATACTATTGGGAAAAGAAGATGAGCCCTTAGCTTTGACTGAGGAATTGAGTTAGAACTGAGACCTAATCACTAGCTAGGAGTCTTGCATATCTCCATATCAGTAAAAGAATAAACCAGGGGGGAAAAAAGAAAAAGAAAAGAATCTACTCAGTTGTAATGGTAAAAACAAGGGAATTGGTCTGTTTTAGTTCAGGCTCTAGGTTGGGAAATATTAGGTTGGTGCAAAACTAATTGCAGTTTTTTTCAATTATTTTTAACCTTTTAAACTGCAATTACTTTTGCACCAACTTAATAAATAAAAGATTCCCTTCAGAAATCATGATTCAAAACCTATTAAGTTACACAGGCTGGGATTTGAACTTAAGACTGTCAAGTCTGAGAACCCACAAAAGGAGAAGTTAACAGAAACTGGAGTCCTGAGCTTGTGATATCCCCATCCTCCTCCCATTCCATGTACCTGGCACTAGTAAGCATCAAGCGTCTCCAAAGGGCCACATCTCAGTGCAGCCACTCAGGACTCTCTCAGATCAGCCCCACTAAAGATGCATCCATCATCCCAAAGAATAATACACAACAGGGATAGCACATGTGAGAAACCGCAGAACAGTCCGCAGCAGGATTGGGCCCCAGAATATCAGACTTGAGACAAAACTAAACGGATTGAGTTTTTGTATTCCCCTTTTCTACTTCAACTGGTTCAAGAGTTACACTTTCTATTTCTATTCTTTAATGCTTATTCTTAATATTTTAATGTGCATACAACTTTTAGTCTAAAGGTCATCCTTTTCCCTTGATAAGCTTTCATTCCGACGCCTCTGCTCCCATCTTACATGTTGCTGTTATTGAGCACTTACTTCCATTTGTTTTGAAATGTAAGTATGTGATATTACTGTTTTGCTTTATATTTTCAAAGTTTATTTATTTGGTTATCGTTTTATGAAGCCAGGACAGCCATGTGATAAGAACAAACAAGGAAAGTAAAAGTAAAATAAACTATCAGCCAATATTACTTAAGAACATAAATGGAAAGTTCCTAAATAAAATATATTTCGTACTTATAATATATTGTACAATTATATATTTTACATATCACATATAATTATATATTATATAAATAGCATATATAAATATGATATGTATCATAATGACTTAGGGTTTATTGCAGAATAGAAAAATGAATGCAAACATTTAAAAATCTGGTGATAATTCACCACATGAACAAAGTCAAGGAAAAAGAAAAGGCTAGTGATCACCTCAATAGACATGGAAATGCATTTGGTAAATTTTAATATCTTTTCATGATAACTTGGCAATCTAGGATTAGACGGGAACTTCCTTAACTTGATAAAAGGTGTATAACAATTATCATGGTCATGGAAGTACTCCCCTTTAAAACACAAACAAAACAAAGTTGACTCCATCACTGGCTTTTAGCACGTACTGGTGATCATAGCCAAAACAATAAGAAAAACTAAACAAAAGGAAAAGACCAGAAAAGAAAAAAAACTTACTGTTTTTCACAAATGATATTAGGTTGGTGCACAAGTAATTGCAGTTTTTGCAATTAATTTTAAGCCTTTAAACCGTACTTTTGCATCAACCTAATATACTCACTTACATATAAGGCAAGATCATTTGCAAGCCAACTATATCAAGAGAGTTTAGCAAATTTGCTGGATTAAATATCAGGCCACGTGAATCAACTGTGTTCTTACAGAAACACCAGAAAAAAAATTTTTTTAATTATTTCAAGAACAACACATTTACAACAACAAAAGCTCTAATAGTATCTAGGAATGAGTCTAAATATTCAAAAACTTACAAGAAAACCTAAGTAAATGAAGAGAGAAAATATTTCATGGGCAGAGAAAGATGTTAAGGTGTCAATTTTCCCAAAGTATGTATATTCAATGCAACAAAATGACAATCCCAAGAGTTTTTCATGAAGCTTGACAGGCTCCCTGAATATTGACAGGGAAGCACAAAAGAACCAGAGTGTCCAAGATAACTTGATGACAAAGACCTAGATGTCCTATGGAAAACCACATGTTATTTTAAAGTGATAGCAGTAAAGATACTGTTATATTATCACGAAATACACGAATGGAGAGCCAGAAACACACACTTGTAACTTGAGATGAGACATGGCTTTACCCCTCAATGGTGAAAATGGCATAACTGTTCATCTACATGAAAAAAATAAAATACACAGAATATCTATGCCACATCATACACAGAAATCAATTTCAGGTGACATAAAGATATGTAAAGAGGAAATAAAGAATCATGAATACGGGGATTTTTCTAAACAAGACCAAACACTGACAAAATTTGACAAATTAAAAAGTCATACCTCTGTGCTACAAAAGGCTTTGTAATCAGTGAAAAGAAAAGCTGAAGACCAGTAGAAAGTTTGGCAATGCACGTTCAAAAAGGCTTAGTTTACAGTGAAATGTAGACTTTCTACACATCAAAAAGGAAAAGCCAAACAATCCAACGGTAAAATAGACAAAGATGGGTACAGGAAATTCACAGAAGAGGAAAGAATGGCCAATAATCACACAAAAAGATAATTACCCTTACCAGGAATCAGAGAAAGTTAAATACAAAATGCAGTAAGATCCAATTCATTTCTCCATCAGGTTGGCAAACATTAACAAGTCTGGAAATATCCAGAGTTGGTGAGGAGTAAAATTTAGTACAACTGCTTTGAAAAACAGGTTAGCGAAAAGCACTAAAGTTGGACATGTTTATATGCACGATGGAAAGATTCTAACCCTAGAAAACCTCAGCCGTGTGCCACAGGAGACATGTATCACAATTTTCACTGCCACTCTTTTATAATACCAAAATATTAGAAGCAGCATAAATATTCATCAATTGGAGAATGAATAAATTGCAATATAACCAGGAAGGCATACTATAAAGCAATTAAAATAAACGAAGTAAAGTTTTACTTATGCTGATGACTATAGCAATTTGCACAAACATACACACAGTTACTCGTATGCAGTGTTTACAAGTGTAAACATTATGTAGCAATGTTAAAAACTTGCAGAAACACGATATATATTATTTATAGTTTTCCCACATATGTGTATATCCACAAATGCATGTGGGGTGATGATAAATATCCATGTATGGTCTGAGCTAAGAGGGAGGTTAATAAAATTGTGAAGTACAAGGGGCTCCAACTTTATAATTGTTCATTTGTTTTATTTATTAAAGCCCGAAAGATTTTGATGCAATTGCATCAAAATGTTAAAATTTTACAAAACTACGTAATAAACATACTACTATTTTATAGTACTCTCTACACATTTCTGTATGCTTGACATATTTTTTTTTAAATGCCCAATTTAATCTGAATCACCGCAAATGAGTTCTGTTACCAATAAAAGAGGAAGGGGACGACCAGTGGATACAAACTAACATATGTGGTGATGCTTCACTTAAAATTTCCATTTCATTTCTTGAGAGACAACAAAAGTTATGGGAGATAATATTACAGATTTACAGTGTCTGAAAGCTTAGGCCTTAGAATAAGTGAGACCTGGGTTCAAATTCCACTCATGTAGTTTACTGAGTATGACTTCAATAAACCAAATACCATCCCTAAAATGTAGCCTCTTGAACTCACAGATTGAAACAATGTAATTAAATAAGTCATCCTATAAAGAAAATGAAAAATTGTTTTCCATTAGCCCATTGTTTCCATAGGTGAATAGCAGAATATGTTTCTCTATTATCTTGATCCAATTCATTTCTTTTTACAATGATGTGTGTGGGAAGTTGGTCTTTGGGCTCTCTATTTCTTCCAATGAGTTATCCATCTCGATGCAAATGTCACATTGCTATATTTATGATGACTTTATAATAAATTATGATATCTGCAAGAGCAGTTTTTCCCATCAGTTCTTCAAGATTTTTGACCTTTTGCATTTTGATATAAATGTTATCAGCTTGCAAAATTTCCATTTTTTGAGGGGGGGTAACTTTCATTGTAATTGTAATCAATCTATAGATGCATTTGCAGAGAACAGACATAAAATCGATAATCTCATAATCCATCGACACGATATCTATTTAAGTCTACTTTAATGCTTATTAATAACATTTTATAAGTAATCTCAAAAAGTTCTTATACTTATTTTATTATTTGAGTTATTCTAAAGTACTTGATACTTTTCATGCACTTGTATATAGCATCTTTGGGTAATTTTCTCATCTTACAGTTGTTATTGAAATATAATTGACATATAACATTGTATTAGTTTTAGGTGCTCAATTTTTTTTTAAGATTTTATTGGGAAGGGAAACAGGACTTTATTGGGGAACAGTGTGTACTTCCAGGCCTTTTTTCCAAGTCAAGTTGTTGTCCTTTCAATCTCAGTTGTGGAGGGCGCAGCTCAGCTCCAGGTCCAGTTGCCAGTTGCTAGTTGCAGGGGGCACAGCCCACCATCCATTGTGGGAGTCGAACTGGCAACCTTGTGGTTGAGAGGACGCGCCCCAACCAACTGAGCCATCTGGGAGCTCAGTGGCAGCTCAGCTCAAGGTGCCGTGTTCAATTTTAGTTGCAGGGGGCGCTGCCCACCATCCCTTGCGGGAGTCGAGGAATTGAACTGGCAACCTTGTGGTTGAGAGCCATGCTCCAACCAACTGAGCCATCCGGGAGGCAGCTCAGCTCAAGGTGCCCTGTTCAACCTTAGTTGCAGGGGACGGAGCCCACCATCCCTTGCGGGACTCGAGGAATTGAACTGGCAACCTTGTGGTTGAGAGCCCACTGGCCCATGTGGGAATTGAACTGGCAGCCTTCGGAGTTAGGAGCACGGAGCTCTAACCGCCTGAGCCACCGGGCCGGCCCTAGGTGCTCAATTTTTTAAAGACTAGGATTGTATACCCATTTACGTTTTTGTGTATGCTACTATCTATACTTACTGTACTCTTTCATTCTTACAAATAGCTTGTGTATGCTTTCTTTTTCAGTAATTAGCTTACAGGAAAGCAAAAAACATGTACAACCAAAAAAGAGGTAGCATTTACTATTTTAAATATTTAAAACAATTTATTTTTAATAATTTTAAGGGGGAAAAAATCATGCAAAAAAAAATTGTCGTAAGAATAAATGCACATTCCTGATACAGCACTTGAGTTAAACATCATGGTGTAACTAAGACTATAATCCTCACAGGTTCCCTCTCATTTGCCATGTTGTCCTAGTAGCTCTAGGAGTTGAATTCCCACCTGCAGGTTCGGTGTTGCCCTTCTTTTCCAAGCTAATCTTTAGCAGGACAGTGGGACGATCAGCAGCTGAGTCTCCCTATGAACACGTCTCACAGACGAGGACCTAAGCCTGACTGTGACTGCTGAGTCCTGAGTTCCCACTGGTCATCCGCACACAACACAGCTTGTCAGAGGTAAGCCCCGAGCATAGGCCCTAGGGCTGGGATTCTTCCTGGGTCCTCCCCTCCATTGTTTTGGCCAGGTTACTTCAGTAACTTCATCAACCACAATTAAGTTAATGCCAAACAGAGTTCTAGATATGCAAAGCCCTAGAGTTGGACCTGCGAACATCCAAATGAATGTCTCTTCCTTCCAGGCCTGAACTAAGGCTCCAAACCTCCCTAAACTGGCAGGTGGAGATTCACTGAAGTGCAAATATTTTGAAATCAGGCAGCTACCTAATTCGCCAACAACCATACCCTAATCCTTCTGCCTTCGGGACTGGAGTTCTTGCTCCCAAAAGTTGTCTGAATCTTTGAAAGTTGTTTTATTGCCAACCTAGCCTTTCATGAACGCATCTCCTCCATGGCCCTTTCCTAAGCATGCGTCTGATGCTAAAGAGCAGGTATCAACCACCACCATGTCTCTCCCAGCCTGAGCCTGCCTAGGAGAGTCACTTATGGAACGGGATAAGTTTAACTGAAGGGCAGTTCCTTGAGTGATGCTATGCAATTACCAAATGGCAGTATGATCACAAAGCAAATGAAGGTTGATTTTTTTAAAATGACAGTCTTATTGCAGCAAGGTACAGTTCTCAAAAGACATAAATCCCCTAGACCCTGTGATTACGATCTCTTCAGCTGGTACAAACAGCAGGGTGTTGTCCCACCTTAGTGTTTATTCATGGAAAAGCTGCAACAGACGTTCAAAGAAAAATAGCTGGAGAAGCTAGGAGTGGGGAAAGGAAAACAGGCAAATAGCACCAGAATAGGCCGTAAGAGGGAGAAAGCCACATCTCTTTGAGGAATAAACAGGTAGCTCCATTAATCACTAAAGACTAAACCAATTAGGAAGGATGAATTAGAATGAAACAGAAACGTGAAAGGTCTCACTTGTGGTTTACGCGAGGTATCAGGGTACAATTTTGTCTTATGAATAGACAACTCAAAATGTGCCCTCAGATTCCAAAATATGATATCCTCTCAAACTTTATCTGAATTTATAAACACAGAAGACGGCATAGATGAATTTAAATTGCAATATGAGAACACATTTAACTTCTAATGGAAACATGGTTCAAGATGGAGTAAGTCAGAAATCTCAATGTTTATCTCCATATGCATTTATTCCTGGCAATACACTGGGGCTTTCTGTAGAGTGTTTATCTAACTTGCTTTCCTTTGATGGATCTTCTGGCATACTACATAAGCACATCATATATAGACCATATGTAGAGGTAACCACTCTTTCCCTGTAAAGAACTCCCAGAATAATTACAGGGGAAAAGGAAGGAACAACATATGTGAGGCATTTATTAAGGGACTGCTGATACTATAGAAAAGCACTTAAAAGATTTTTGCATTTAAACTTGTGAGCACAGTATTATTTGACTTTAGAGATTAAAAAAATAAAGCTGAAAGAGATACCTATATTAAAAGATCCCTCAGCTAAGGGACTTGACCCTAGATTTGAACCAAAACTCACCTGGACCTAAGCTCATGCATTCTCTTGTCTCGATTTCATATTAGAAGAAGCCAGACTATACTATGTCCTCATTGTGTGGCTGGATACATACTTCATATTGCAATTAATTGTTCACACTCTAGGCTAAAAGAAAGCACTATCAAGACATCCATGATCCCTTACTTTAGAGACTGATAATTTAACAATTGCAACCATTCCCTTACTTTAGAAGCTCCAATGTATGTCTTTGCTTTATTCTTCAGTGGTGAAATATTCTGGTTAATATTTCAATCTATTTCCTCACTTAGAGAATAAAGGGCGGAAACTAAACCTTAAAAAGTTTTGAATAGTTTTAAGCAGAGGAGTAAATTGATCTAATTAATGTTTTTAAAATATAACACTTAACATACCAACTCCATTTTTTAGAAAAACAATTGGGGAAATCTGAATATGAGTGAGCACAGAATCATATAAGAGAGGTTTTAATTTTGTTAAGTGTAATAATGGTACTGTAATGGTTAAGTACGTGAATTATTTTTTAGAGATGCACATTGATATATAAAGGTTGAGATCAGATGACATAATGTCGAGGATTTGTTTTAAAATATTTCATCTCCCCAAATGGGAGAAAACAAATTTAGTATGGCACAATGTTAATAATTGTTGACTCTAGATGATGGCTATATTCTGACTCATTATATTATTCGTTTTATTTAGCGAATATTTGAAAACTGCCATAATACAAATCTTTAAAAAAAAAAAAAAAGTCTTTCAATCAAAAAACACACAACCCATTTAATATGCAATTCAATTCTTTTACTCCACAAGTATCCACTTTCTAATATCAAAAATAAAACCTCTAAAACATAGATTTTGGAAATATGATGGATTTTGTTAGGATAACCTATAGGTAATGATGTTCAAAAACACCTGTCTGCCAACAGACAATAAGTAGAGCCCTTCTTATGGTATCTCAGAACACTGAATAAGAGCTAGAGGAACAAAGCGATTGTTTAAGATAATGAAAATCTACCTAAATTCATGTCTGTAATGAAAGCTACAGGAAATCTTGTAGGAACTTGGAGAAATCAACTATATTTTGTTTCTTTGGATTAAAACCAAGACAGCCACTTAGCAAACGACAGACAGAACGAAACACCTTGTAAAATACTGATGGAAAAGAATACGTCCTTACTGGATCACAGGTGTGAGATCTGACTACCTTTGAAGTTTTCAAACAACTATTCTGGTCTCTAATACCAGTCCTGGATCAGCCAATCCACTCATTCACGTATTGAACTACTGACCCTTCCATTCAAAAGGAAAATAAAACTTTTAATACATACCCCACCCATAGTAACTAGATGAACCCACAATTAAAGTAATGCTAAATAGAGTTCTAGAAACAGAAAATAGTCATTAAGAGGGGCAAGGTTTTTGCTTTCCTATCCCACCTCCATCCCCCACCAGGTGCACAGGGTTGAACACATTAACTGACTGATGAGCACGGTCCTGTCTGCAGCTTCCTTTGGGTCAGGAAGTTCCCTATCAGCATCTGGACTAGCAGAACTACAAATCAGCTACAAATACGGAGTCTTCCTGCTGCTGCTTGCTAGTCCAGTTTTGCCTCAGTTTTCATCCTGCTTGGTAAACACAAGGTGCTCTCTCAGCATGAGAAAACAAAAATCCATCTTACAGTCTAGGCAGGAGTAAAGCAGGGAATACAAACTTGTCCCACTTCAAAGCACAAAGCATATCTTTCACTAACTAAACAGCAATCCCAGCAGGAGTGACAATGAAAGCTTTCTTCCCTACTATTGTTTGAAACAATCACAGGCTATTTGTTTGTATTAATTAGTTTATATCTAGTATTAGGCAGCCTTGATTAGAAAAACACTCTTTGTTACCAAATGAATTGAGTAACAAACAAAACCAAAAGCTTTAAAAAAAAAAAAATGTTGTTTTTGCCTAGAAAAGGATTTCTGCCTTAGAAAAGGATTGTCAGGCCTTTCACACTTGAATGTGGGCTTATCTCTACACCAGTCCCTGAATTCACTCTAAAAGAATGCACGTTGAGGTGCCAGACAATACCAGGCTAAGCTGATGGAGTGCACTGCTTATTATGCCTTGCCTAAGGAGAGGCTGCATTTAAAGTACTTTTACCTTTTCTGAACCTGGGAAAACTTGAATAGAAGAGAGACACATCATACAGGTTGGGGGCAAGGACAGGTCAGTCTTGGACTAAAAGTTGACTGCACAAATTTCATGTGAAGACTTGACATAAAATCAGGAGGCCCATCACCAACCAGAGGATCCTGGGAACGGAGGGACTCCAGAAGAGTCAGCTCCCTCTCCCTGTGATCTAATACCCCAGTTTATAGCTGACTCCTTCCAAGTGAGCTTGAGTTCCCCCAACTATCAGAGGCTACTACTGTTCCCAACATGTGGTAAGAATAATGGGGCTCACTGCCCTGGTTGAGATTGTTTAATGAACTTGTTCAACCAAATTGTCAAGAGGCAGGGTGTGAGCCCATGTCTAAGACTTAAAAGCTACACGGGTTTCTTCAAGATGGTTGTTAAATTCCTGAAGGTGGCTTGCAAGCCTCTGCAAAATCTACTCCAGCCTTGTAACCTAACCCATCTGCCTCCTCTACAACCAGAGGTATGCTGATAAATATTCAACAATAGGCTCTTAGGAGTGAGGGACTGAGCTTGCCAATTTCCATGATGTAAATACTCCACCCTGGCTGATTTCAAGCTCCAAGCACGAAGTCAATGGGCTCACTAAATTCCTGAAAATTTAACTACCGGTATCAGATCTGGAGGGCCAGCAGCGCTGGCTCTACCACAACACCTGTCACAACTTCACGCCCCACTAGACTGCAACTCGCCTGAATGGTCATCCAAATGCTGTGCTCTCACCTGGGGACATTTGACATTCAAACGTGCTACTTACTCTTCCTGATCAGAATAACTCATATTCAGAAGCTCCCAGCCTGGTGGTCTTCCTTCAAGAAGTCTTTCCTGATCCTCCAAGGTTTTCCTGGGTGTTCCATTCTACTCCTAAAGCATCCATATTTCCTGTATCACAGCATCTGTGACACAGCATTGAAAATTTTTGTCTCCTTCTCTGTATATTTCCCCACTACATTTCTAAACTCTGGTAGGGCAAAAGCCTTGTTTAGCTAATTCATTCTTGTATCCTCAGGCCCGCCACAGTGCTTGCTGAACAATAACACCTACTTAGATGTATTGAGCAATATTGCCAGACACTGTTCTAAGTTTTACACGTATTATCTAATTTCATCCTTTAAAAAACCCTACGAAGTTGGCTTTTTTATTATTATGCTCATTTTGCAGACAAGGAAATAGAGGCACTGAGAGAACATTTCTCCCCCATTCCCCACTCCAATGTGCTCAGCTAGAAAATGCTGGAGCCAGGATTTAAACCCAGGCAGTATGATTGGAGAGCCTTGTGCATCCTTCTAGATCACAGTTTCTTGTCTTCTCCCCACCCCACCCCCGCCCCACCCACTGGTGACTCTCAAGGAGAATGTTTTAATTAAATTTAACTTCTACCCTAATGAGAGAAATTAAATACTAAAGAATAAGATTTCTTCATGTAGGGTGATGAAGCTTTGGAGGGATTTTCCATCTCCCAAGATCCCTTTGACAATGTATGTTCTAGACCTTTCACTATGCATTTATGTTAGCATACCATATGTTTAGCCCTTAGAACATATGGTCTTGCTTTACAGTTTTAATGATATCTTCCAATAAGTATTATTCTGCATCTTGCTTTCCTTTCCCTCCATCAGATCTTGGGGAGATATAGCTGTGTTGAGATATATATTTATCATTTTTTAATTGCTTCAGGTATTTAAATCCCATCAACATGCCTGAATGTATTAAGTCCTTCTACTATTGTATATTCAGAAAGTTTTGTGTTTCTTGGCTTTCGACTAAGGCTTCAATAAATATCTTTATGCACGTCTCCTTGGGCTCATGTGTGAGAGTTTTTCTAATGTAGATACCAAGATGAGAGCAGGGTATGTGCAAAGGCATATAATTTTAGTAGGTACTGTCAAATTACCCTGCAGAGTGACTGTACCAATTTATTTCCCCACAGAACATTTACAAGAGTACACATTTCCCCAAGTGTTTATATTAAATATGACCTCTTTCTACCTTGGGTGGTGTTAAGCATTTTAATTAAATGAGTCATTTAAAAATATTTATATTACTCACCCGCTGATAGTCATTTGTGTAAGATGGAAGGTGTGCAGATAAGATGCTGCTGTTGGAAATGCTGATGAATGATGGCAGCAAGACTGGGATGTGAAATGCCTTGTCCAGAAAACCTGCTCTTGTGCCTAACGTCACAGAAGGCTAAGAATAGTCACTGCAGGAGAACAGCTGCAGGGACTTTGACATAGAGACCTCAGGCAACAGGCACTAAGTCCTTTTACCCATAAACCAAGTCTCTCAGGCACCAAAAACACTACTGAGGGGAATGGAAACCAAATACCCAAAGTAAGTGAAGTACTGCAAAGACAATGGCCCATTTACCAGAAAGAGAAACACACAGCATGGCAGTGACACTAAACAACCCGAAAAAGAATACTAAAAGCTTTAAAATGTTCAAGAACAGCAAGGACTTTATCCCTATGATCAAATGCTAAGGTCTTTTAGAAAGGAAAGGAAGCATTTATAGTAAGTAAAGGAAAATGCCCCTTTTCTCCCTCTTCTTCTTCCTTTCCCTACCTCACACACATACATACAGCCCCTACTTGAAATACATACACAATTGAGTAGCTTGCAAAATAATACAGAAAAATAAAAGTGTGGAACAACATTTTGTGTCATCCAGATTCATATTTCAGTCAATGTGGCTCTTTCTCGAAGGTGTATTTTTTTCCTTTAACCTTGGCCTAAAAATGATCGTCACGAATGAGATGGGAGGTCACACTTTAGAAGGATGTGAAGAGAAGATGAAGGAAGAGCAAATGGGAAACTACCCTTGGCCGGCACTTACTATACGCTCTGCATATATTCTGTCATTTAATCCACACAATCATCCTGTGAAGTATGATGACAGAAGAAATTGAAGTGGAGCGAGGTTAGCACACTTTGGCTCCTGAATCAACAATCGGGATGTGAATTCAGGCCTAATGACTCCAAAGTCTCTTTCCTCCTTGGGCCACGCTGCCTGCTGAAACTGAGAGAGTCCAGGTAATAGTTGAATAGATCAGATTGTAAATTAATCTGAACAAAGACAGTGTTCCTGCTGTATTCAGAAAGTTTTGTATTTGTTGGCCTTCAACTAAGGCTTCAATAAATATCTTTAGGCACGTCTCTGGGCTGAAGAGAAAAAGTAACTCACATTACAGTTGCTCAGAAGTTTCTAGAATTGCATTTTCTTTTCAAAGTGACTAGACTAGGTCAAGGCATAAAAATAAGTATAATTATTATACAAGGAGGACAATGAGCCAGCATTCAGAAAACGTGTTGGAAGATTAGATCTGTTCTGATATATTTCCTTAAACCCTAAAAACAGCCAAAAGAGGAAAGGCAGTTAGATTTACTTCTGACTGTCTTGATTTGGAATTGGATGCCTATAGCAATAACCAAACAGCCTAAGGGGCCACTGAAAACGAAGGTCCCTGTGAACAGAAGCCCGCTCACTAAAATCACTTGCTCATTGTTCCGGCTGCTTCTTGAACTAAATAACACTGCGCGCACCAAAGCACTATTATCCAACTTCCCACCAAATGATAATTAGAAGGATACACATGATGCCCAAAGTCAAACACACGTTCTGAAACTCAACTTAAATATTTAACAAAACTATGATTAGCTCAAACCTAGGCCAGTTTGAATCACTTACCTGGGGCTGAGAGATTACAGGGGTGGAAGTTGAAGCAGTGGCCATGGCAGCTCTGTAGTTGTGGGCAGTGACCAGGCCCCAGCACTACAGCGCCAGACACAGGAGTCAGACTTTCGTGGCTGCTGATCAGATCTCAGTCATGCTAGGAGGAAGTGTGTACCTGGAAAAAGATAGGAAATCCCACATTTAGCCTAGGAGCAGTATCACATGGGAGTGAAGTGCCATTGGCCAGAGGAAGCAAAAAGCCCTTACACCAAATGCCAACTACTAGCTCAATGAAAAGATGCAGCATCTAACATCTCCACACTAGGGTTTCTGTACCATTCATCCAAATCTGATGTTAAGCTGATGTATTTTCATTTGACTCCAACTGTATGCTAGCTTGATGTTTGGAGAGGTAGTAGTATCAAGTTGTGGAGATGGTCAGAATGGCCAAGGGGAGAATCCACTCTGTCATTAAACAGTAAAGAAATTGAATGACCCACAATTGACAGCTGAGAGTTTATATATTACTACAAAGGGCAAAGAGAATAACACCATCAAGTGTCTTGGAGATCACTCTGTTCAACCCTGCCCAATGGCAGATGAAAACACTGAGGTTGGAGAAGAGAAGTGTCTAGAGTCACACATTTCATTAATGGCAGAACCAGCACTAGAATAACCACCAACTCCCAGAACAATATTAAACATAAGGAAGTGAACGTGGTCTGTGTCTACAATTCCTCAGGGAACTTAGTTACCACTTTCAAGATTAACAAAAGGCAAGACACCCAAAAGTTACATGAGTCAGTCACAGGAATGAGGCAGGTACTCAGACAGGTGGTGGGGGCTTTATAAGTCAGACTTCCACATGTGGAGGAAGAGCATGTTTCTAAAATCCTTTGACATACTCGAAGAGGGGATGCTAGATAAGCACAAAGTATAAATAAATCTTCCATTATTAATATGTTTATTAAGAAAACTAAAAAAAAAAAAAAAAAAGCTAAATTTCCTACAGTAAAGCATGGCTCAAATTCTGTCAAAAGATTGATGTGACTGTTTTCATGTTGTAGTTTGGCCCAGTAGGGAAAATCTTTTCATTTTAAGAATTTAAGAAAATGCTTCCATTTTAAGAAAATTTTCCATGTTTAGATTGTTTTCATACCACCTAACAATATCTTTTTATTCAAAACCTATTTACTGAGCATCTATAATGAACTAAGGGCATGAGGAATAAAACTCACTCAGACCCTCCCTTCAGGAAGCTTTTATCTGTAAATAAAAGCATGTAAAAGCAAGCAGGAAGCTTTTATCTGTAAGGTAAAAGCATGGTGGTAAGGTTTCACCAGCATGTAAGGTGATATCTAAACACTTTTAAACTATTAGAAAGCGATACTTTTAATAGTGAAAGTATTGAACCAGGATCACAAGATCCAGGTAAGTCTTGAGCAGTAGTAACAGTGCAGCTGGACACTTCATCCAAGTCCTTTGACCCCAAATCCTCTGGTAAGACTCTATATTAGCTGGATGGTGATGATGAGCGAGTGACATAAACTCAGGAGAACTGTTTCCTAAGAAATCATCCAGGTTTGGCAGCAACGTCTATCAACTTGAACTTTTGATTTTTATCCTGTCTTTGTGTATTATCTTTCATACTATAGTTTCAATCGCTTTATGTTTTAATTGTTTAGAACTGTGGCACCTTCCTATTTGCTTCCGTCTGCTACTGACAAATAAGAAGTAAAGCTGTCAAACTGTTTCGGTGTAACATTACACACAAAATTCCATAGGTGCCCTGAGACAACATTGATGTTCTCCTTAGTGGGGGGAAGACCTGTTATTTACCACACAGTGAATTTAAATGAACAGCCCAGGAGAACAGTATATGTATATTGGAGTGCCTTCTCTTTCATGCTAGAGTGCGGCGCCTACTCAGAGAAAATTACAGGACCCCATGATGTCTGTCCTGTTTTGCACTGAACTTTATTCCTGGCATCATTGTGTGCTCACCCTTACTTCTTTATTTTGCCTTTTTCCTTCTCATGTATTTATAATTCACAGTACCTTCTTCTATCATATGTAGGGTGAACAGATAAATCTGTAAATAGTATGATAACCAGAAAACAAAACAAGCAGGCAAGTGAGATTCCATCCTTAAAGACTCATACTGTGTGCTCAGATCCAATTATCATTTCTGCCACACGAATTATGCATTATGACCTTATCATTAAGCAATATAACCTTAATATATTGTCAATATTCAGAGTACAAGGAGTTGCCCAAAAGGTAAAGCCCAGGCACCTAGCCTGGAGGAAGGAAAGAGACATAGAAATCAATGTGACAAATCTACCACATGGCATCACTATTGACAACAAAAGGGGGAAACATGAGAGACTGAGATTTAATGAAAGCCTACCAGACATTGAGCCCTTGAGCAGTCATTTCACACACAATTTAGGCAGATATTGTTAAGTCATTTCACAGATGAGAAACCCAACGCTTTGAAAGGTTGTGCAACATACCCAAAGTCACAACAGCCAGGAAATGATGGAACTGAGATCTGAACCAGGACCCATGCTCTTCCCGCAGACTAACGCTCTAAATGAACAAAAATTAAGAAGCGGCAGAAAGTGCTTGGGGTCTTTTTAAACCAAAATTTCAGACAGTCCTGAAGAAAACAGGGTGAAAGTCAAATGTCCTGCAGAATAACTATTTTCCCCAAACCCTGACACAGACAGGCCTGTGCTGCTGTCATCCATATAAAATTTTAATGACGTGTCCCTAGATTTGACTTATGTTACACTCCTTGAGATGCATAATAGATAATACAGATTGTTAGTTTGATATCTTCACGAAAAAAGTATGGCAGAAAATTAACTGCTTTTGCCTGAAGCACTTAAGACATATCTAGTTTTGAGGCTTTCACTGAACATTATAATGTAAGAATATTATAAGAGCTCTTTATAAAATGGTGTATGCTACCTCAAAGGGTATAAATCAGCTCTCTCATGGGAATGATATCTTAAATTATGTTTATGAAACCTATTTATTTCCCAACTTATTTACAAAACTGGGCAAATCATGGGGGAACTAGATACAATGACAAAAAAGACAATATCCTAAGTAATACTGCTGCTCAGTCTCTAGCTAAGGAAGCTGGTTTACTTTGACACACTAGTCCCCTGCTTTCCCAGAGCCCCAGACTGTCAACTACAGAGTTGTACAGATTTTTTAAAGAAATACGTCTCTCTTGAACTCTTCCAAATATCTGGATACTTGTCCTGCAGTTCTTCCCATCTGTCATCAACCCAACACTCCGTTTCCTTTGCCTGCGCTCCAAGACTGTGCTCCAGCTACAGGAAACCACAGAGCCGTGTGGGTTGGCCCCACTAACCCCAGCTACCCTTGGGTCATTACCGTTTCCCCTTCTCTTTTTCTCTAGCTGTTTCCATTTTCCTTTCTAGGCATCTCTTCTATGCTATCTCATTCTTTGCAAAACCACAAAACTACCTCGAATGCCCCTCACTTGCAAAAGATGAGCTTTGTCACTTATTTGTTTACATGCCTATTCATTCATTCCCCTATTGTCACTGGATATGAATTATATCAATATCCCTCCCTACAACTCAAAACATATATAAAAATACAACTTACAAATAAGAAAACTACATAGGCTCATTCTTCTGTACCAGATTACTAGAGAAATAACCAATTAAGAATTGGAAATAACCTGAATCAGCCCTAGAAGCCACAGACGGATCCCAACTATTGCTTAAACTTCTAGAAATACACACTAGGAAAAAATCAAAATGGGAGGTTGACAGAAGGTAAGGCATGCCATCATCTTCACGTGAAGCTGCAACTGCATGGACAGGAAATCAGCAAATGAGACCCCAATATACACATAATGATACTCCTAGTTCAGCGGGATGACGGTTGGAGGGAACTAAGGCAGAGAGAGTTGGAGTATATTTAAAATACACTCGCTCTTTAAAAGGGGCTCCTGGCTCCAAATGAGAAAGTAATCTCTGGCTGCATTTATTTCTAATTTGCATGTGGCCATGATGACTGCCCCAGAAAACATGTGGGGAATAAAACACTACCAGCTGGCTTCTGATATGAGCAGCCATGCCAAGTGACAATAACCTTCCTAATTACTGAGTGCCACACCAAATACCTAAAAGAAAGTCTGGTTCTGAGGCAAACTTCATTTGTATTACTTCTGCAGCTGATGCTGGCTCCTTCCCTAGGCCTCACAGGAAGATGAATTTCTAATTTGCAAATTAATCTACTATAAATCTAACCTTTTTTCTTCATCTGGCCTTCAGTCAAACAGTGACTCATTTCAGTCTCCTGAAAAAATACAAGGCAATACCTGATACTGAATATGCATAGACTTTCCTCTCTAAGGACAAGAAACAGAGAAAAATCCAAATCTCCCAGGCAAATGAAAATTTCAAGGGAAGAGATGGCTCCAGAATCACAGCAAATGTGTCCTGATCTCATATATTTTTTAAGTTTTCTTTTATGTAGGTGTACTACATATGTAGGTGTACTACATAAAAGAAAACTTAAAAAATATGAGATCAGAACTAAGTCTGCATTAGCCCAAAAAAGAAAAAGAAAAAGACCTGAGTTATGAACTCAAATGAAGGCAGTTGGTAAAACAGAAAACAGAATTAAAAATAAAGCAGAAAATGGTATTAACGAAGAAGATAAACCAGAGATTGAGGGAGTAGGGAATAGAACTACACGGATAAAGACTTTAAAGCTTCCATCCTGAAAACAGAACAGATGAACAAAAAGTACTAAAGAAGGAAAGAAGAAGCCATCAGTGCTGAAACCAGGAAAGGATAAATTTATCTCCCAAATTTTAGAAAAGTGCTGCACATATATAGAACCACTTAATTCAAATATGAAAAAATTTCATACTTGAAATTTGTGTAGCCTGCTGCAGAGAGCTCTATAGTCTGGCAGAAACCAAGTAGAAAAATTCTGAACACTTTCTAATCCCTTTACCTTCTCCCCTATCCCCCAACCCTCCCTCCCATCTAGCAACCATCAGTTTTTTTCTCTGTATCTCTGTGTCTATTTGTTTTGTTTGCTCATTTATTCTGTTCTGTAGATTCCATTTAACCCTAAACCTGGAAGAATAAAATGACAAGATATAGGAAGGCCAGAGCTATAGCTTAGCTTTCTTAGTACCTATTCTTTCTACCAGAGCTAAATAGCATCTGAAGCCAGCCTTATATCATCTAAGGCCAGAGACTGGAAGAGTCTTCTCTCCGGAATCTGAACAGATGAAAAGACTTAAAAATAGTAACATCAGGAAGAAGGCACTGCCCCAATGAAACAAAAACAAAATCCTTAAACGTTGATCATTTGAAATTCAATAGAAGAATTGGAATGTGAAGTTCCAAATGTAAAAATCGAAATGTACAGCCAAAAAACAAAGTGAGAAAGCTAGAGGACTAGTCTAGGAGATCTAATAATCAAATAAAAGCAAATCCAGAATGAAAGAACAAGGGAAATGAAAGGAGGAGAAATGAAATAACTAACTTAAAACATTTTCTAAAACGGAAAAGTTTGTTGACTGTAAGGGCCCACTAAGTGCCTACTGACCCACCTCAATGATTTTAATATGTCCACATTAAGCATACCATCATGAGTTTTTCCGTGTTTTTTTTTTTACACTAGATATATAAAAAAAAAAATCCTATATGCTATCAGAAAGTGTGTGTGGAAGAGCTCATAAACAAAGGATTAAGAATCAGTCTTTGGACTTCTCAACAGTAGCCTGCTAGAAGACAATTGCGCAATGAGAAAGTAATTTACGACCTAGAATTCTATTGGAGGATGTTCTTCAGCAAAACAGGGAGGAAACTAAGAAAAAGGAAGGCATGTGATACAGGAATAGGACTTCAATACAAGAGAAAAACAAAGGGAATTCCTGGCATAATTGTGAAAGGAGATCCATGGATGACAAGTTAGAAGACTCACAAAGCAGCTTTGACAGAATCATTGTCCTCTGGATATATTAAGAGCAGATTTCTAGAACTGACAGAGAGTTTGGGATTGAATGAATAACAAGAGCATAGAAAACTAAGCAAACATAAAAAGAATGAAGAATTTAAAGGGGAACAAAAATTTGCAGATGAGGGAAAAGATTCATAGAATTTCATAGAATTCTAGATGGCTCAACTATGAACACCATTAACAAGATCATGTACTACCATTAACACTAAATAATGGCCTAACCAAAATTATGAACGATCTATATCAGGACAAAGAGGTATAAGATGGCAGTATGTGTATGGCACACCTACCACATGGAAGGTCTATAAATATTTAAAACTGATATATCAAAAAGTGCAGATAAGAGGCGGCTGGATGGCTCAGTTGGTTAGAGCGCGAGCTCTGCACAACAGGGTTGCTGGTTTGATTCACACATGGGCCAGTGAGCTGCGCCCTCCACAATTAGATTGAGGACAACGAGCTGCCACTGAGCTTCCAGAGGGGCAGCCAGATAGCTCAGTTGGCTAGAGCACGAACTCTCAACAACAAGGTTGCTGGTTCAATTCCTGCATGGGATGGCAGGTTGCGTGCCCTGCAACTAAGATTGAAAACAGCGACTGGACTTGGAGCTGAGCTGTACCCTCCACAACTAGATTGAAGGACAATTGACTTGGAGCTGATGGGCCCTGGAGAAACACACTGTTCCCCAATAATCCCCAATAAAATTAAGAAGAAAAAAAAAAGTGCAGATAAAAATCTTAGAAATGTAATGCAAATACCAAATAAGCAGCTGAAACAACAGAAAATTGTAGCTATGGTGAAGATAAAATGGTACGGAGAAGCAGAGACGCCTTTTTCTTAGCAAGGCGCACAACAGCTCTTTGACACCTTAAACTACAAACATGTATAACTTTGATAAATAAAAGCAAAATAGGAAAATTTTTAAAAATGTCACTGCTGAAACGAAAAACTTAAAGCTACAACAGGCAGAACTGCCACTGCAGGAAACCAAACTGATACCACGGAAGAACCGCTTGATAAAAAGCATACGTGCTTGTAACAGAAGTGACTAAATTAATTAGAAATTATGGCTGTAGAGCACAGAAAATAGGGATTCAATATAGGAATAATTCATATGCCTGAGAAGAATAAACAGAAGTTATTTAACAATAAAAGTAAGCTTTTCTTAAAACATGTTAAATTTGTAGGTTTAAAGAGCTCACTGCAGCACAGGCAATGAAAAATAGATTAAACATACTAAATCAAAATTTAAAACATCTGTGTATCAAAGGACACTATCAAGAGTGAAAAGGCAACCCATGGGAGAAACTATTTGCAAATCATATATCTGAAAAGGAGTTAATATCCACAATATATAAAAAATTCCCACAACTCAACAATAAAAATCAAACAACCCAATTAAAAAATGGACAAAAGGCTTGAATAGACATTTCTCCAAAGATATACAAATGGCCCAAAAGCACATGACAAGATAGTCAACACCACTACGCATTAGGGAAATGCAAATCAAAACCACAGTGAGATAACACCACCTCACACCCATTAGAATGGCTATCAAAAATAATTAATTAATTAAAAAATAAAAATCAGAAAATAAGTGTTCGCAAGGACATGGAGAAATTGGAACATTTATGTACTGCTGGTGGGGATATAAAATGATTCAGCTACCACAGAAAATAGGATGGTGCTTCCTCAAATAATTAAAAATCAAATTATCATATCATCCAGCAACTTCTGGGTATATATATACCCCAAAGTATTGAAAGTAGAGTCTCAAAGAGATATTTGCATACCCATATTCATAACAGCATTTTACTCACAACAGCCAAAAGGTAGAAGCAACCCAAGTGTCCACAGACACATGAATGGATAAATAAGACGTGAAATATACATACAGTATTATTCCATACTAAAAGGAAGGAAATTCTGACACTTGCTACAACATGGATGAACCACAAGGACATTATGCTTCGTAAAATAAGCAAATCACGAAAAGACAAATGTTGTGATTCCATTTATATGAAGTACCTAGAACAGTCAAATTCATAGAGACAGAAAGTAGAATGTTGGTTTCCAGGGGCTGGGCGGTGGTGAGAACAGGGAGTTGTTTTTTAATGGGTGTAAGTTTCAGTTTTACATGATGAAAAGAACTCTAGAAATCTGTTTCCCAGTGATGTGAATATACTTAACACTGCTGAACTTGAAGATGGTTAAGATAGTTAATTTTATGTTATCTAGGTATATGATACTACAATTTTTTTAAAAAAAGAGCTCATCGCATTCCAGGAAAACTACGAAGAACGTGATCTACAATTGGGTTTGTTAAGTTACAAAACTTCAAGAGTTCAAAGAATTCCCCCAAAAAAATCAAGCAGGGAAATCAAATTATGAAGGGGAGAAGTTGAGCTACACACGGCCATCATGCCGGCCACAATGGATAAGACAAAGGAGCAACTTCCAAGATTTTGTCAGAACTAAGGAATGACTCAATAATTATACATCTGGCCAAACTGTCTTTTACTTGCAATAGCACGAACAAGGTACTTTTAAATATAATCAGGATATATTTTATCCTGAAAATCCACCTGATGACAGAAGGCAACTAATCATGTGACGAATCAAAATAATGTGCTCAGGAGAGCCTCTGCATGAGCAGTCCGCCAATCCAATACCTGTGATAACACTGGTGACCCAAAAACGCAGTTATTATAACTATTAAAAGAAACACTATATAATTGAAATACATATATATAATTGTAAGGAGCTAAGATTCAAAACTCTAAGAAATCATAAGAAAAAGGAGAAAATTCTTCACTTTTTGCAAAAGGAGTCAACCAATACTGTTTTATTTCTGAAGTTGATAAAATGAGAATTTCAGGCTTAAAAAAAGAAGAAGAAAAAAGAAAGGGAAAGGGGAGAAAAGTCTGACAGAGGAACAGCCATGCTACATTTTTTTACCGAGCTTCCTATCCTCACCACTGCTTCCCATAAAACCGGTGAGGCCAACAGTCTAGCTGGGATAGAGAAAGCTCTGATCACTTTCAGAGTCCATTCGCTTCACGTGGAGAGTTAGAACAAAGAAATTAGAAAAGCACTTGAGATATCAAATATTACATTGGTGCAAAAGTAATTGCAGTTTTTGCAATTATCTTTAACCTTCTAAACCACAATTCCTTTTGTACCAACCTAATAATTTCCTCACGTTTTGTTTTTAAATACCATCTCTACCTGTGGCAGCAGAAACTTTCCTCTTCTTCAAAGATTCAGGCCCCAGATCTTGCTTCAGTATACTCACAGAAGACAACCTATTCCATGTTGTTAAATCTTTCCTTTTCCACACATAGGGTCAGTTTTTCCATTTGCTTTTCCAGCTTTTCAATCAGTCCTTTTAGTCTACATTTGTCCTAAAAGTTTATCCTTTCCATATGGCACTCAACTGATACATTCAAAGGAAGGAATACAGCTAGCCCATCCTGCTAACGCTAGCTATACACAGACAGAGAAACACAATTGCACTATTTTACGTGTGTTTCATCAGTTCAGAGTCCAGTATTCTACAGATTGAAGAAACTGGCCAAAAATTATTTAAATAAGGTCACTGTCCCGATTTCAAAGACTGTACTGACAGGCATAGAGTTTTCACTTTTGAACAGTCATACTGATGGGAGAGATGCTATTCTGAAACTTGTCAAAATAACTAGGAATTGTAAAACACAATTTGTAGCAAAATCTCAGAACAGTTGTCACTACTAGGGCAAAGAATGTATTGGCCATTTTCTTCACAGTCTCTAGTTTTAGCTACTTTGTGTTGTATTGCTTAGAAAATAAGAAAAATCTGTCGTTTAGGAATCGTGGATCAGGAATGAGCTGGAATTATAGATTTCTGACTTAGAGAAAAATGAACTCTAATGAATGTGCTCAATCACGAATGGAGAGAACAAGAAAAGAAGGGATGGGAATTAAGGAAGGGAAGTCAAAACAAGGATTGAAAAAAATCCTCTTGAAAGGTAGGACAATTAGAAAAATTATCCTTTGGGTAAGAGACAGACTTACTGCTGCCCTTTTTTTTCTATTGCCCAGGACCCACAATGTCTAAACTCTTGATCATCTTGGTATCTGCAGCCACGACCCTTGGCCATTTGCATAGGGACCCAGAGCAGTGCAAAGACGAGAGGAAATTACGAGTTCCATCTAAGGGAGAAAGTACCTGAAGCATAGGGTAGGTACATTTTTATTGACGAGTGCTTGGGGAGGGAGCCTCTGAGTCAAGCTGAGCATTTGCAGTCCATAGGTTTCAGGACAAGGAAAATTACAACCTCTATAACCAAGCCTCAGGCCAAGCTAGACTCTTCCAACCACAGCCTACGGAGGAGTTTTAGGAGATATTTCCTTCTAAGAGCAAGTACATGTTTCTAAACAGAAGTAATTCCCAAATGGCTGAGAATAAAATATGAATATCCATATTCATATTGGTGAAGGTGAGGGGACGGGAAAGAGGGAAGAGAGTAAATGGGGGTGGAGACAAAGTGTCAAAATAACTGGCCAGAATATGGCTATGGCTATGATAAGAAAAGTGACTCAGCCGAGAACAGCAGTTTGTAACAGCAAAGGATTCTGTTGACAAAGGCATTCTCCATTATTTACAGTTTTGAGTAGCTTAAACTTCAAATACCTTTGAGAGTACAAGTCAAAAGCAATTCTGAATGCCTGAAGAATAGTGTTTTAAAACAGTACCTCAAAATAAGAAAGTTATGCTTGAAAGATAATTTTCAGATGTATTTGCCACAATGTAGGAAGACAGGCATCGAACTGATTTCTGGTACAGATGCAAATGTTATAATCTTTCTGGAAAACAATGTGTGTGGGGGAGTTGCATCAAGACCCTAAAACATATGCTGAATCAGAGGCATATCATTCCACAGCTAGGAATTTATACTGTGGAAAGAATTACTATTAAGGACAAAGATTTTGCTACAGGATGCTTAATGCAATATCATATATAACTGGAAATTTTAGAAGCAATCTAAGCATCCAATAACATAGTACTTGCCAACTGAGTTGTTAAAACTATGTTTACATGCAATTCAATTTTATACAGCCAATAAAACTTAAATTCTATTGAAGTTATGTATTTATATCTCTCCCCCATTTGGGAAAACATAGAGACACAGAAAGAAATACACACACGTATTATGCCCTGAGGTGGTAGAGGTGTTTCAGTTTTTCTACAGAAGAAGAATGTAGGGGGTTAAGATGGAGTAACAGGAACCAGATATAACCGCCTGTCTATTACAACAACAAAAAAAGACTAAAATATACAAAATACTGCACATCGGGCAACAAAGGACAATGATCGCTAAGAAGTGGGAAAAGAACAGGCAAACCCCATGATTGCCCCAGCTTCCTGCCTCAAAAGCATCCAGGCCACAGGACAGGAGAAAGTCAGGTGGGACCCAGCTGACTCACTGAGTTGAAGAAGCAGACCTGAGAACCCAAGAAGTTCAAGACAGCTAGAGTTCAGAGTATCACAAAGGAGAGAACTGGAAAGACAGAAAACTGGCAAATTCTACAGTGCCCCACCCCTGAGCATACAACAGAGAACCAATCAGAGAAGGCACAAGAGGAAACTGTTAGAGGCTGGAGTAATATTCATCTGAATAGTTTCTGTTCCCATCAGCAAAACTAGAAAACTGAATAATCCATAGGACACCGGGGTAGAGCACTCGGGAGCACCTTCCTCAGAGTGGGAAATAATTACTCATAGGCCTAGACTAAACACTAAGCTGATCCAACTCAACAAATTTTAAAGGCAAGATCTGAAAAGATTAAATTGTTTCCAAGTAATTAACTGTGACTCAAAACAAAGCTTGAGAATATTTATAGAAACACAAAAATACCCAGCATTCAACAAGGTAAAATTCACAGTCTGGCATCCAATCAATGATTATCAGTCAAGCAAAGAAGCAGGAAAATATGATCCAGAATGAGGACAAAAAAAAAAAAAATCACTCAATTGAAATATACCCAAAACTGACAGACATTAGAATTAATATTCAAGGACATTAAAATAGTTATTACAACTATATTCTAAATGTTCAAAAAGTACAGACATAAAAGATATTTTAAGACTCAAATCAAACACACTGTGATATATAGATAAGGTAGTACAGAATTGTACACCTGAAACCTATGTAACTTTACTAACAATTGTCACCCCAATAAACTTCAATTTAAAAAAAAGACTCAAATCAAATTTATAGAAATAAAAAATGTAATGTATAAAATGAGAAACGCACTAGATAGGAATAATACAAAAATTTGACATTGCAGAAGAAAAGATTAGTGAAGTGATAGAAATAGAAACTATCCAAAATGAAACACAGAGAAAAAAAAATTTTAAAAATTAAAAGAACATCAGTGAAATGTGGGAAATTTTCAAGTAGACTATTATGCAACTATGGGATTCCCCCAAGGAATGAGGACAGAAAAAAAATATTTAAAAAATAAAGGCCAAAAAATTCAAAATTTAATAAAAACTATAAATGCAAAGATTCAACAAGCTTAATGAACCATGAGCACAATAAAACAAAGAAAAATGCACAAAGGCACATAATAATCAAATTTATCAAAACATGACAACAAAAAAGTCTTTAAAGTTCCCAGATTAAAAAAAAAGAATTGTGACATACAGAGGAACAAAGATAAGGATGACAGCAGATTTCTCATCAGAAAAAATGCACGTAAAAACACAGAGATAAACATCTTTAATGTAATGTAGTGGGGGGAAAAATAACCCCATCAACCTAGAATTCTACACCCATAGAAAATGACTTTCAAAAATAAAAGTAAAACAAAAATGTTTTCAAACATAAAAAAGCTGAAGGAATCCATCATAAGCAGACTTGGACTACAAGAAATATTAAAAAGGCTACCAGACACCAGGAAAATTTGTATCAGATTCACAAAGAAATGGAGAACATTAAAAATAGTTATTAAATGAATAATTATTTTAAAAAATAGTTTTCTTACATAAGTCTCTAAATTATAATTAACTCACAGAATGGAAGAAGATATCTATAAATCATATATATATATATGGGACTTGTATACAGAATATTTAAAAAATTCTTATAAATCAATAATAAAGACACAAATAAGCCGATTTTAAAGTGAGAAAAGATTTAAATAGACATTATGAAAAAAAAACAATACACAAATGACCACGAAGTATATAAAAAGATTAGCAAAAAAAGTATATAAAAAATCATTAGCAATTAGGGAAACAAAAATCAAGTCCACAATGAGATTCCACTTCACACACACTAGGATGACTATAATCAAAAAGATAATAATGTTTTGGTGAGAATATGGAGAAATTGGAACGCTCATACATTGCTTATGGTAATGTAAAATGGTCCAGACACTATGAAAAACAGTAGTCCCTCAAAATATTAAAGAGAGTTTCCATATGATCCAGTGATTCCACTCTTAGGTGTATCTACCCAAGGGAATTAAAAATACATGTCCACACAAAAATTGTACAAGAATGTTCATAGAAGTATTATTCAAAATAGTAAAAAACTGGAAAGAATCCAAATGCCCATCAACTGGTGAACAGATAAAAGTTAAATGTAGTATTTCCAAACAATGGAATATTATTGGTCAATAAAAATAAATGAAATAATGATAAATGATACAAGCATGCATGAACCTTGAAAACATTATGCTAAGTGAAAGAAGCCAGTCACAAAAGGCCAAATGTTATATGATTCCATTTGTGTGAAATGTCTGTGATATGTAAATCTATGAGACAAAAAAGTAGATTAGTGTTTGTCAGGGGTTTGGGGGAGGACGAATAGGGAATGACTGATAATAGGTACAGGACTTCCTTTGAGAAAAATGAAAATTTTCTAAAATTGATTGTGGTAATAGTTGCACAATTCTGAATACATTTTTTAAAAAACACTGAATAGCACTCCTTAAATGGTTGAATTATATGTGAACTATATCTCAATAAAGCTGTTAAAAAGAATTGACAAAAATAACAATGGGGTTTGTTACAAAGATAAAATTAAACAAAAAAAGTTAGGAGGGAGAAATGTAAGTATACTGTTGTAAGATATACTATACATAAAGAGGTATAATATAACTTAAAAGTAGCCTACAACAAATTAAAGCCTACTATAAATGCTGAATCAACTACTAAAAACAAAAGAATTATAGGTAATATGCCACGAAGGAGATAAACTAAAATAATAAAATATACCAAACACAAAAAAGTAAGAGAAACAAGGAATAGATGGGACAAATAGAGAAATAACAAGACGACAGACTTAAATATAACCATATCAAAACACATTAAATGTAAGTGGTCTAACAAACTCAATTATAAGACAGAGACTGTCATATTAGATTTCTTAAAAAAGCAAGACCCAATTTATATGCTCCCTACAAGAGTGATACTTCAAATATGAAGACACAAATAGTTTAAAAGGATGGAAAAAGATATGCCAAGCTAACATTAAATAAAATAAAATTGGAATGCCTGTATTAGTATCTGACAGGGTAGATTCTAAAGCAAAATATATTACCAAGGATAATTAATAATGATAAAGGTGTTGATTCATCAAGATGACATAACAATCCTAAAAGCTTATGCATCTAATAAGGGAACTTCCAAATATAAAAAAAAACTGAAGACAGGAGCAATAGACAAATCCACAATTACAGCCAGAGAATATAATACCCCTCTGTCATTAACTGATAGAACAAAAAATTAGTAAGGATATAAATGACTTGAACAACGCAATCAACTAACTTGATCTAATTGACTTTTTGAGAATACTCAACCCATCAGCAGAATACACATTCTTCTCAACTGCAAACGGAACTTGTACCAAGATAGAGCATACTCTGAGTCATAAAGCAAGTCCCAATAAATTTAACAGGATTCAAGTCATGCAAAGTATGGTTGCTGACCACAACTGAATTAAATTAAAAACAGTTACAGAAAGATCTCTGGAAGATCTCCAAATGCTGGAAAATTAAGATATCTCTAAATACCTTATGGATCAAGAAGTAACTGAAGGAGGAAATTAGAAAGTATTTTTTAATTAAATGAACATTTTTGATATTTTGAAACAAATGGAGATGAAAACGAAACATCAATATTTGTGGGATGTGCCAATGATATATCCGATAAGGGGTTAATATCTAAAATTTATAAAAAACTCAACTCCAAAGAAACAAACAACCCAATTAAAAAATGGGCAGAGGACATGAAAAGACATTTTTCTAAAGAGGACATACAGATGGCAGACATATGAAAAAATGCTCGACCTCACTAATCATTAGAGAAATGCAAATAAAAACCACAATGAGATACCACTTCACCCTAGTCAAAATGGCTATCATCAATAAATCAACAAACAACAAGTGCTGGCAAGGACGTGGAGAAAACGGAACCCTTGTACACTGTTGGGGGGATTGCAGAGTGGTGCAGCCACTATGGAAAACGGTATGGCAGTATCTCAAAAATCTGAAAATGGTATTACCTTATGACCCAGCAGTTCCACTCCTAGGTATCTATCTGGAGAAATCCAAAACTCTAATTCGAAAAAATATATGCACCCCTATGTTTATTGCAGCACTATACACAATAGCCAAGACATGGAAACAACCAAAATGCCCATCAGTAGACGACTGGATTAAGAAACTGTGGTACATTTATACAATGGAGCATTACGCAGCCATAAAGAAGAATGAAAACTTAGCATTTGCAACAATATGGATGGACCTAGAGAACATTATGTTAAGTGAAATAAGTCAGACAGAGAAAGACAAATACCATATGATCTCACTTATATGTGGAATCTAAAGAAAAGAATAAATGAATGAACCAAACAGAAACAAGACTTAGAGACATAGAGGAAAAACGGAGGGTTGCTAAGATGGGAGGCAGGGTGGGGATAAGGGGGGAGGTGAGGGGATTAGAAAGCACCATCGGTAACCACAAGATGGCCACAGGGATATGAAAGTGAATTTGGGGAATGTAATCAATAATGTTGTAAAGATTTTGTAGGGTATCCAATGGACACTTGTCTCATTAGGGAGACCACCTCAGGGATGATGTAGATGCCTGATCACTTCACTGTACACCTGAAGCTGAAGCTGAACAATAATGAATGTCAATTGCAATTTTATATATGTGTGTGTGTATATATATATATATAGTTATAGTTACAAGAAACGGAGTACAGCATTAGGAATCGAGACAGTGGAAATGTAAAGGCTCTGTGCGATGTCAGAGGGATAGTAAATGGAGGGAACAGGGTTATCACCATGTGAGGGATATAAATGATAAATGTTTAACTATTACATTGTTTTGTATACCTGAAACTAATAAAGAAAATATTTGTGGGATGTCATAAAGCAGTACCTAAGAGGAAAATTGTATCATTAAACATTTATATTAGAAAAGAAGCCTCAAATAAGGAATCACATCTTTCACGATCGGAAACTAGAAAAATATGATCTAATTAAATCCAAAGTACATAAGCAGAAAAAAAGGAAATAGAGCACAATGAAATAGAAAGTAGAAAACAATAAACCCAAAAGCTGTTTCTTTGAGAAAAATCAATACAATTGCTAACCCTCTAACCAGACTGGTTACGGAAAAGAGGAGAGAGGCACAAATTACTAATATCAGAAATGAAAGTCGGGCGGTCACTATTGAGCCCTTAGACATTAAAAGGATAAGTGATAAAGACAGTGTAGTGTGCGCATAAAAAATAGATTTCAGAAATAGACCTACACTTATACAGGCAACTAATTTTTGACAAAGGTAAACAGTCCATGCAGTAAAGAAAGAATAGCCTTTTCAACAAATTGTGCTGGAACTATTGGATATTCACGTGCAAAAAAAAAAAGAAAGATTTATATCTTACACCACATATAAAAACTAACTTAAATGACTCATAGACCTAAATGTAAAAACCTAGAACTATAAAACTTCTAGAAGCAAATCTCCAAAAAGAAAAGAAGAAAATCTCCATAGACTTGAGTTAGGCAAAGTTTTCTCAGATAAGATATCAAAAGCATAATTCAGAAAAGAACAAACTGAAAAACTAGACTTCATCAAAAGTTCTGTTTTTCAAAAGACACTGTTAAGTAAATGAAATAACAAGCCACAAACTGGGAGAAAATATTTTCAAAGTATATATCTAATGAAGGACTTGTATCCAAAATATATTTTTTTAATGTCAACATTCAATAAGAAATCAAACCCATTTTTAAAAATAGGCAAAAGATTTAGACACTTCACCAAAGAGAATACAAAGATGGCAAATAAGCACAGAAGAGCGGTTAGGAAAACATAAATTAAAACCACAGTGAAATACCACTATATATCACCTAAAATAGCTTAAATTAAAAAGACTGACCATACCAAATGTTGGTGAGGATAAGAAGGAATTGCAGCTCTCACACACTGTTGTGGGGATGCAAGATGGAATTGGTTTAGAAAACAATTTGGCAGTTTCTTTAAAAGTTAAACATACGCTTACCATCCAATCCAGCCATTTCACTCCTAGGAATTTACCCAAGAGAAAAGAAAATATATGTCAGTACAAAGACTTGAGCACAATGTTTACAGTAGCTTTAAGCCAAAAGCTAGAAACAGCTCAAATATCAATTCATAAATAAACAGATAAACAAACTGTTGTATATCCATACAATGGAATACCACTCAGCAATAAAAGAAATGAACTATTCACATACATAAAACAGCATGAATCAGTCTCAAAATAATTACTCTGAGTGAAAGAAGCAGATAAAACACAGCACTTCCTGTATGATTCCATTTATATGAAACTGTAGAAAATGCAAACTAATCTATAGCGCCCAAAAGCAGACCAGTGATTGTCCAAGAACAGAAGGGAAGGCCACTTTAAATATGTGCAATTTAGGTATGTCCTCAATAAAAAGGTACTAAAAAAAATTTGTCTTATAATAAAGAAAATGCTATATTATAGATTTTTAAAAATACAATAAAGAACATTCTCCTTGAATGGGAAACACTGGCTTGTAAGAAAATCTGACCATTAACTATTATATATATACAGGTATATGAAATCATATGTTTGTAATAATGCAAGGACAGCTCAATGCAGAGTGTTAGAGATTAAACGAGATAAGGAGGGTATCCCCGTGGGAAGGTAGCCCAGGGCACTTGTCAGAGCCTGAAAGGTAAGGGGACATCCAGGAAAGGGAGAAAGAGAGGTTATGAACTCACAGTTTTCAATAGCTATAGAAATAAAAATAGTTGTAAAAATAGGTGTGTGTGTGTGTGTGTGTGTTCATGTATACAGTGAGAGGCCTGGGCATAGCGGCACTCCAATAACAAGTATCCTAGCACTTAGATCTTGGTCTCTAAATATCATTCTCTACTGAAAGAAACCAGGCTCTTTGGAGCAATGTCTGATTCCAGAGCTGGAGCAAGAAAAGTACACGATGACTCGGAACACCTTGTGCCAGAAAGTAAGATAGCACTTGAAGAATTAGGAGACATGTTAAAAGGACAAGGAAATTAGCTTGAAGCCCGCACCCTGGCCGAAATGAAAGTTTTAGAGCCTAAAATTAAATGACAGAGCGGATTATAACTCTTTGAATAAAATAGAAATCCATTTTAATGTAAATAAATAAAAGTTTGACAAGAAATCGGATATTTACATAGACTCAAATACTTCCCCACATAATTCTTATTAACTACAAAGGAAAAACAGTAACTTTACAGTGGAGAAGTCTGGAAGACGCCACCTAAATCAAGTGATCCAAGTAAACATCGCCGGAAATTGGGACAAATCAACATTGTGCACCACCTGACAGGATGCAATGAGAAGAGCACAGCATCAGTTCTGTGATATTCCTGCCAAAGTTTCAGACTCTGAATTAATTAAAAAGAAACATGGGTCAAACCCAAACTGAGGGACATTCTACAAAATAACTGTCCTATAATTTTCAAAATATCAAGGTCATAAAAGAAAAAGAAAACTGAGAAATTGTTTCATAATTTAATAAAGGAGACTAACAAGAGACATGACAAATATAATGCAAGACCCTGGACTGGATCCTTTGCTATAAAGGATATCACTGAGACAACTGGGGAAAACTTGAATGGGATCTGAAAATTAGCTGATGGTAACATAATGATGTTAACTTTCTAATTCTGATGGTGGTTTTGTGACTATGGAAGAACAACTTTGTTTGTAGGAAATATAAAGTATTTGAGGATGTTAGGAGATCAAATATAAAGTATTTGAGGATGTTAGGAGATGTTAGCAGCAAGTCATTTTTTTTCTTTTTTCTTTTTTTTTAGTTTTAGGTGTACAAAGCAAGGTTATAGACATTTACACTCCTCACAAAGTGATAAGCCCCCCAATCTCCTACCCTTCTGACATCATTGTAATAGTTGTTATAATAGCATTGACTATGTTCCCTATGCTGTACTTTACATCCTATGACTATATATCTATATCTATATCTATATATATAATTATAGTTGACATTCAATATTATTCAACTTTAGCTTCAGGTATACAGAGCAGTAGTGAGTCAGGCATCTACATAGTCTGTGAAGTAATCCCCCTAATAAATCCAGTAGCCATCTGGCACCCTACATAATCTATACAACATTAATTATATTCCCCATACTGTGTTTCCTATCCCCATGACTATATTGTGCCTAGTAATTTGTACTTTCTAATCCCTTCACCTTCTTCCCCATCCCCACCCCCTCCCATCCAGCAACCATCAGTTTTTTCTCTGTTTTTTTTCTGTTTTGTTTGCTCGTTTATTGTTCTTTAGACTCCACATATAAGTGAGCAATTCATTCTTAACTGACTTAGCAAGATAACAGGTTCTCAGTACTGTTCTTGCAACTTTCCTGTAAGTTTGGGAGAAAGAGTGGGGGAGGAGCTGGGGCAGGAGGAGACACCCCGTCACCCAACATAAAATGTGTTTAATTAGAAGGGTGTGTTCATGTGTCACTACTAACTGTAAGAACAGACATGCTGAAGAATACATTTAATTTTAAAAACTGTTTTAATCTAGTTAGAAGTTACTGTTACAAATTACATGACTATCCCAGACACACATGTGCCTGATTTTAGAGAAGACAGGAAAAGTCGTCTCTGACAAATCGCAGAGTATAAGAGGCATGTTGCCAAAAGTCAAACAGGTCTTCTGAAAAAGGAGAACTCTGGACCACAGTAAACAGTGCAGGCAGCGTCATACCACCAACTTTTGCTGTATTTTCAAAAGCTAAAGAAATTAACAGTATTAGAGAGACGCATTTACATTCAATAAAACAAACAAGCAAACAAAGGCAGAAGCCCCAGTGTTTCTTCTGTTTCTAGGATATAAGAAAAATGTGAAAAGGTACCATGTTCTTTGAAGATGGTGGATTATGAAATTTCTTCTGCCTGGAAGTGACAATAATCTCTTCCAGATGTTGTTGGGCCCACAATGTGCTATTCAAAAATATGAAAGTTTTGTTTATTTTCAGAATTCAAGAGCCAAATAAGAAACCTAGTTTCCTTCACTAATCTCTATTTAAACTGGAGATAAATTAGCTTTAAAAAAAAAAAAATCAGTGTACATCCTAAGTCTAGACTGATGCATCCTGCCCAGAGTTTTCATGGGGAAAAAAAAAAAAAAAAAAAATATATATATATATATTACCTGTTAAATACAATCCTAGTATCTACTTTTTTATGAGAAAAATAATGAAGCACTTAATTTTATTTCCTTCCCTGGCCCCAAATATACATGCCTTTTCCTCTGTGAAGTCTCTCATGGCAATGTCTCTTTAAAACAGACTTCTTTAAAACAGTAAGTACAGAGGGAAATCTAAAGAAAACTAGTATTGTGCTAGAGGATGAATTTTCCCAGCTCAGTTGAGGATATGTAAATACCATAGTTTCCTGAGAATTCACATACGTGCTTTTGCCACCTTGAGAGGTCAGTAAGAAAAGGCTGGCCTCATTCATTAATATAACAATTCAATGAGTAACATTTCAAACATTATCACTCCCGCTGAAGAAATTAGGAATATGAAGCAAAGGGAATTAAATGACTCTTCCCCGGTTATAATGATTCAGTAACTATGAAATTAAACAAAGGGCCCCTCCCAAACTTGCGTGAATGGCATTCTAACTTTTGCTTTTATGAAAGGATTTTAAATGTAACAGTGGATATCTTTTAAAATTATTGTTGAAGCTGTTTATCACAAAAGCAGTGGGGAAAATGGAAAGGAAAAGAAGCGTTTTTATAAACTGTGAAGAAAGAGTGAAACCACAAAGTGGCCACAAAGCCCCCATATGCCTGATGTGCAACCTAAAAACCAACTGGGACCTTAAAACAGCTGTGAGCCACCACTTTAAAGACTTCTAAATATCTAACCATTAGCCTGAAAGATGCTGTCCTACGCGTCCAGAAAACCCCAGGGGGAAATCCAGACACGTAGAAAATGAAAACTGTCATACAGAAAACTTCTAACTAGTGTGAAAAGAGAGTATATGGCCACTCCATAGAGATGATAAGGCATTACGATATTAGAAAGGCAATTTTGGTACAAAAGGAATCCATAGAAAAAGAAAGTTTCGCTAACTGACATTACCTAAAAAAAAAATCTGGGAGAAGAAACAGCCACACAGACTCGGTGGATGCCATTCCTACCAAGAACTTCCTGAGGCTTGAAAAGGAAGGAGTGTGTTGTAGGGTTGGGCTTAGTGTAACTGCTGTTTTAAGCCAAGTCATGGAGACAAAAATAAGCAGGACGCATATCTATAAATCCTTTATATTCCAAGAAGTCTCCATTTCACACTACTGTGTTTCTGGGCTCCAAGAAACCAAATATGGTGTGCTCAATCCACTACAGAGAAGTGACTCCAAAGGAAACAGGGACAGACCCCTTCTTCTTTGGATGGTGGCTGTGGAGGTGAGTGAGGTGACAAGCAAGGACCCTTCTCCTGCTGGGGCCTGATGGTTTCTTTTTGGAGCCTGATCTTAGATCCATGTTACATGAACTCCTCTCGGTTGGAGTTCATAGCACCACACTGATTTCTTTTGGCTCCAATCCTGCGTTGCAGCTGTTTGTACTTATTTGAGGTATGGTGTGTTTTGAAACAAAATGAACCAGATTTCCCCTACTGCCTATGTCAGTGCCTGATAATGGGAAGCATTAACTCTTTCACAGCCAGGCTACTGACGGTTGTAATGCATCCGTCGTACGGAGGAAGACAAGGAGACACTGCCCCAGAGCTGGGAAAGGTTCAAACAAGCTCGTTCCAAGGCAAAGGGCAGATATTCCATCATTTACTTAGTTTCTGGACCCCATCCATTTCCAAACAAGTTTCAACCAGGTTACGAAAAGTAGATAAAAGAACAAGAGTCATGACTCATGAACAATTATATGCCAACAAATCGGATAATCTAGAAGAAATGGACGAATTCCTAGAAACACACAACCTACCACAATTGAATCAGGAAAAAACAGAAAATTGGAACACACAAATAACAAGTTAGGAGACTGAAACAGTAATCAACAATCTCCCAAGATAAAAAAGACTAGGATCAGATAGTTATATGGGTGAATTCTACCAAACATGTACAGAAGACTTAAAGCCAATCCTTTTCAAATGCTTCAAAAAATTAAAGAGGGGGGAACACTCCCAAACTAATTTTATGAGGCCATTGTTACCCTGATACCAAAGCCAGATAAGGACACTATGAGAAAACTACAGGCAAACATCCCTGATAAATACAGATGCAAAAATTCTCAACAAAATTCTAGCAAACCAAATTCAACATCACATTAAAAGGATCATACACCACAATCAAGTGGGATTTATCTCGGGTGCTAGGAAGGTTCCACCTATGCAAATCAATAAGCATGATACACAACATAAATGAAGGATAAATTCATATGATCCTCTCAATAGATGCAGAAAAAGCATTTAACACAATTCAATATCCTTTCATGATAAAACCAGCAACGAATTAGGAATTGAAGAAACATACCTCTACATAATAAAGGCCATATGTGAAAAACCCACAGATAACATGTACAGATAACAGTAGGGCCACTGATTCCTGGGCCCTACTGAATGAGACTCTGTGTGGGTGGGAAGCAAGAATGCGTATTTTAACAAGTGCCCAAAGTGAGCCGAGGTTGAAAGCCAGATGTGTTAAAGACTGCATCAGACCAGTTGTTCTCAATCTGTAGCATGCAACATCCAGAATTCACTGGAGGGTTTGTTCAAACACAGACGGATAGGCCCCACCCCACGGAGTTCCTGTTTCAGAAGGTCTGGGATGGACCTGAGAATCTATCCTTACAAGTTCTCAAGCGATCCTGGCGGTATTGGTCCGGGGACCACACTTTGAGAACCACTCACTAGACTTGTTTGTTTAATATCCACTTGCCTCAAATGGCCTTTGGTAGAACTGGAAAGCAAATAATTTAAGACTGCAGTCTCTGATAAGGGTCTGAAGTGCTCAGTGCTGTTGATTTAAAACAACAGCTTCATGTGCTTTTGGTACCAGGCATAAAAAGCAAACTTGGCATTAAAAAAAAAAACAAAAAAAAACAAACGCTTCACTTATTCAGTTATGAGGGTTGCCAGAAATTTTCTTAGGAAGGAACTTTTAAATTATTCAATAAAGGTTTTTAATTATAATTATAAATGTACAGCATGGTGACTGTAGGTAATAATACTGTGTTGTGTATTTTGAAAGTTTCTAAGAGAATAGATATTAAAAGTTCTCGTCACAAGAAAAAATATTGTAACTGTGGTGATGGATGTTAACTAGACTTGTTGTGCTGATCATTTCACAAGATACACAAATATCGAATCATACTGTATACCTGAAACTAATACAATGTTATATGTCAATTATATCTCAATTGTATAATAAAAATAAGACTAAGTGGAACTCCCTGGACCAGTGAAGAAAAGACCAGAGGGCAGGTATTAGCATTTATAAACCCTGAACATTAAAAACACACTTAGTGAAGCTACTAAGAGTATGTTATTTTTGAAGAGGATTCCATCCCAGTGTGTGTCCCTAAGAACAAGAGAGCTGCGAAATGTACCCACCACATCATTATATGAATTGACCTGTGGAATGAAGCTATTTAACACTGCCCATCCGAATGGCGAAGGGTGTCTGCCAAAAGCAACAGCTGTAGTTTTGACAATGTCAATAACAAGCTCTCCTTTAAGACAAGGACTGGCCAATATGTCCAAGGCTTCTTAAATTCATTTCTTGTTCATGAGCATAAGATCATACCATATCTCTGGAAAGGCAATATCTCTTTCATACAAAGGTCTTTTTAATATTATTAAATTATAAATTTAAAAGAAGGTGGAGGGATGTGGACACAGATAGACTTTTTATCATTTGGAAATGAAATCTGTTCTGTCAAAAGATAATTCTTTTAACTACATGATTCTCAGTGTGGAAAAATCAAAACTCTCAAAACAACATAAAAAGTCTTAAAAAAAAAAAAAAAAAAAGAAAGAAAGTGAAAGCCTATAATCTTTGAGATCAGTCAGTTCAACCCAGAGACATTTCATTAGAATCAAAGCTCTGGTTATATCAATAAATCTTGCAAATGGTCATAGACTGATTTCTGAATAAAGATGACATCAGCTCAAATTCCATCATATGTCCCCACCCAATTTCCAGTTAAAATACACATAAAGACAAATGAAAAGACAAAAACTCAAAATGGCTCTGAAACCAAGAATAACAACCAGCCATTTATAAGAGCCTGGGAGTAATATCTATTAAGTGCAGTGACACTGAAGCTCAATTAAAAGCAGTGTCCAAGGAGAAAGAACAGCTAGAAGTCAGTTGGAAAGTTCAGACCTCTCCCACTCTGCTTCATTTACCAAACTGAAGGGTGGGGACCAATGAGATGGCAGGAGCAGCCCTATACTGTGAGGCTCTGCTTTCTGAAACAACGCGACAGTGACCCACTGTTATCCCTTCCTCCCACCACATTCAGAAGTTCTGTGCAAGAAGTTTTTTCATCAGTCAGTAAGCACAATAAATAATCCACTGGCTGGTTCATGGCCTCCTGAACAAGAGATAAGAGAAGTCCAGTTTTAGAAGATCTGGATACAGGACGAATTCTAACATGAAGAATTTCCTTGTCACTAGCCAAGTTGTAACTCGGGTAGAAATGAGCCCCACCTTGATTGGAGAGACTTGTTGGGGAATGGGGCCAGGGTTTTCCCCTATGTCCGCAGTCAAGGTACACAGCCTCAGGGGTACCGTCCTTGCTGATGGTATATGGGGCTCGTGCAGAAGACACCTTGCCATGTAGGAGAGGCAGGGCTGGAATGTAGCCAACGCTGCACCACTTGCCCAGCTGTGAGCCTGATTACAGAGTCCCAGAGAATAATAAGCCTTCTAAAACCAGTTAGGAGACACACAGCTAGTAAATGGGGGATGATTTTAACTCCAAAGTCTAGGCCTGTACTGTCCAATATGATAGTCACGTGTCATATGCAAACGGTGCAAAACATTTCCATCATTGCAAAAATGTCTATCGGTCAGTGCTGGCACACTGTCCACAAAAATTGTGAAGTGGAAAAGGTGTTGTTACTTTTCGATTAAAATGGAAGAAGTAGTAGTCTCCTCTACAAAATGCAGTCTCCACAGAGAGTTCTGTCATTTTGGAGTCAGAATGAAATCTAACTAACTCCCTCTAGAACAATGTATACATTAAGGCAGTTTTAATAAGCTAATTAATCACTCTTTTTGTTCATTGTGTGTTTTCTAATTTTTAATGTATTTGAGTAAAACACATGGAAATACTGGGCTGTCCTAAGTAACATTTCTTATAAAGGAATAGAGTTCTAATTATATAGTCATCTATATTCAACTATTACTCTTTTCTTGTAAAATTCCCTTGAGAAATCAATTTTCAAACTTACTTATAAGCCACCTTAACATGCACACTAATACAAATATGTATTGTAGTTATCTTAAGGCAAAATAATAAATTTAATTTTACCAGACAATATTCATTATGGGTCAAAGTTAATAATCACAGACAATCAGAAGTAAGTGGGAACATATTTCAGAAAGACGTTATCTTTAAAAACAGGGGAAAGTATCACATGATGTAAACTAACAATGGGGGAATAGTAAGGATGAATGTAAAGCAGTACCCTTCACCTTTTGAGAGCTGGATACGAGGTGGGCATTTTCTTATCCCTAATCAAAGGTGCCTAAACCAGAGGCTCTAAAGTCATAAACTGAGATAGAATTTTTCCTGCCAAGGCTAACAGAACAAAGCAATTAAAACTGTCAGTAAAAGAGAAATATAAGGGTCAGGCTCTAAAAAAATGTGTCTACCCAAAGTCTAAAAAGCACTAGGGATGTGTGACTTGTCTTTAAAATATGGAAGTGATGGTTACAGGATGCCTAATTTGCATACCCAGATCAGAAACTCTGGGAATCCAGACAGGTTATCAGGAGCCCATTTAGAATGGGAATCCCTGAATTCTGTGGAATCAATAAGAAAGTATTTAAACCACAGAGATTCGTCCCCAGAGAAAAAAGAACCATGGCTGCCCAGTCCTTAGAATTAGTAGGCAAGGCAGAACATTCCAAGGTAGGAGAGAGTGAACAGTAAATCAAATGCCTGTTCAGATAAAGGCTGGTAAGAGTGAGACCATCAGAACGGCAGACAAATCATCCTAGAGCCTATCCTGTGGGGAAACTGAATGTCATTTCAGAAGGTACCACACACTGAAAGAGAAAGGCTATTTTTATAAACATGTACTCATCTCTGAGGAGGCCTTAACGAGTTTTCCTATATGAAAGGAAAACTTCATTCTGCTTGAGGGGTAGGGGAGATGGAGCAGGGTGAACTACTATTTGGGGTACAGGGACTAAAATGTAGTGGCGGCAATCACAGCATGGGCAGTCACCCAGATGCCAATGTAACATAGTAGGGTCAGGAGTTTCCTTTCTTCTCAAGAGCACCAGCCCACACAGCTAGAGCATGAAAACTAAACCAGCCTTCATGGAAGTGAAGGCAAGATGCTGGAGTCACATACCTCAGGAAGTATCCCCCAAAACTTCATTGCCCTTCAGGTTCTTGTGGCTTACAGAAACATGAATGTAACAGAAGCCAGAATTAGGCTAAGCAGTAATAAACCAGAAGTTACCGAATTTATTTACATACTCTTTGACCACTGGTCCAACCAACATGTAATATTCTTATACTATTAGTAGTGTCAAAGTCATACTCATTATTTCCATATCGTTTATTCCAATTCAGACTGAGGAGGGGGAAACATCCAACTAATTGTTCCATGAGGACATAATCAAGGTTCTGTCATAACACCCAGTAGACAGTTGCCACAGTTCTTTATGCCCATAAACAGTTGTAAAATGCTTGCCTTGAAAGCCTGTATCTTCCAATGATAGTAACAGTCACCAATTTTGGCCAACACTGACTTTGCAAGACGTTTCTCCCATCCTACTCCTCAACTGGCCAATGTCGAGTTTTGAACTGAAGTTTGCTTCATTCAATTATTCTCTCTTCTGACGTTCAGCTTTGTTCTCCCCTCAGTTCCCAGCCCTCAAAATAAAAGCATGCTATAAATCTCACCTAAAAAGGAAACAGAAAAAAAAACACTCTTGACCCCAACTACTACTTCTTCCCCTTCCCCTCTCTTTTTGCCCCCTCCCCCATCCTCTCTCTCTTTTTAAGGGCAAGAATATTGAAAGAACAGTCTGTGCTCACTGCTTTAGCCTCCATATATGATGCACATGGCTTCTGCCCCCACCTTTGAAAATTCTGAGAAAAGATCACTTTCCTCTAAATAAGGACATTTCTCTGTCCTTATTTTACTCGACCTTTTAGTGGCATTTTACACTGTTAATCACTGTCTTTTTAAACTTGCCTTACTCATGACAGCACACTCCCTTGATTCTTATCCAACTTTCTGAATGCTCTTGCTCAGGCATCTTTGCAGGATCTTCTTCCTCTCAGGGTCTGGAAATGCTGGGACACCCCTGAGTTCTTTGCTTAGTTAGCCCTTTTCTATTCTACTTCTGCTCACTCTCCCTAGACATTTTATCCATACCAAAGGATCCCACAGACACTTACAGGCTGATGATTCTGAAATATGCATCCCCATTTCAGAACATTCTCTCACATTCCAATTAACCTGTATTTCATTTAACAACCTCAAATCCAAAAATATGCCAAATTATTATTTTCCTATACTGAGCATATCACTAAATCCTGTTGACTACACACTTTCTAATAGATTCAGATCCATGCTCTCTCCTCCAGACCCCACTGTCACTTACTTAGTTCAGGTCGTCTCCCCAGGACAATTGCAAGGGTCTCCACCTCTAATCTTATTTCACTTCTCTGTCCCTTTCCAGTTCAACTTCCCATAATGATCTAACTGACAAAACTGTGGAAATCCTTTCAATTGTTAAGAATTGGGAGAGAAGAGGCAAAATTCAGACTTCCGTGCACACTCCACAAAACCTCCCAGGATCTGGTCTCTGCCTCATGCATGAGCAGGTCTTCCATTATTTACCAGCCAAACTACTTGGCATTCCAACAAATACCATGTCATTTCATACCTTTTCATATTCTATTTGCACTGAATGCAATGCCCTCTTCCACTTCCTATCCACAAGGTGAAGTCCCCATTATCTCTCAGTCTTTCATTGTCAAATGTCAGAAACCTTCTTCTTAGTCACATACATACACATTACCATCAGCAGTGAGTTGTGCCCTCTTATGTGGCATCATCTCTGAACCGTGTACGTTGGAGATAATATTCATCACACTCAACTCTATTTTTTTATGAGACAACTACTGGACTTTGCACTCCATGAGGACAAAGTCAGCACCACAATTATCTTTTTATCCTAATGCTCCGTGTGCCTGGCATATAAACCTCAATAAAGGTTTGTTGCATAACAAAAGGAAAACTTAATGTAGACATACAGCCACTAGAAATAAAAAAATGAACTAAAAAACTGGTTTACCCCCAAATATAAAGTATTTAAACACAACTTTATTTCCTAACCAGTGAATCTCCTTTATGCATTCATTCATGTCACAAGTATTTATTGAGCACCCACTGTACACAAAAGGCTGTACCACACAAGCAACTCATATAGTCTTCCCAGCTTTCTCAAATCACTGCAAACCCTGCCAATTCAAAAGCCTTCCAAGTAAATCGCATACATTATTCCCAATGGCCATTAGGAAAATAAACACATAGGCACAAGCACAAGCACACAGACACACAAATTGGTGGGATGATGACCCTGTGATTGTTAAGCATTACAGCTAACCTTCTTCTTTAACCCATCCCTAGCTCATTCCATCTTCCTTAACACACTCATCTGCTTCTTAATCAGTTCCATACATTACCAATTCCATACCATGCCAATTTCATTGTCAAAAGTTACAGCTTCAACACTGAAAAATTCTCAAATGATTTGGCTTTATCCAAATCATACCTCCAAACAGGTAGACAGGCAAATCAATTTGAATAATAAATTCACAATGACATAAGATGAGAGATAGATATTTACATCACATAAACAAATAGTTTCTGTAAAAAAAAAAAACCCCAAGTTAAGAGACCTAAAAGACTAAAAGAAAACATAATACAACATTTACATTACCTAGAGTGAGGGGCGGCTATTTCAGCATAATGCCAAAGCAAATACCATAAGAAGTTGATAAAGATAACTACCTAAATATTTAAAGCATACATATACATATATATACATATATGTATACATATATGTGTGTGTGTATATATATGTACACACACACACACACACACACACACACACACACCAGGGGTGCCAAAAAAATGTATACAAGTGGAACTTTGGTCAACATTGCTCAAGCATTAGTTTGCCATATTCAGAAGTGCCTAGACGCTGATGGTAACCACTTTGAGCACCTCTTGTAATTGCAGAAGTCAAATGCGACTTGTATTCATTTTTTGTTATCAGCATATATTGAGTATTACAATTAAATACAGTTTTCCTTTCTTAAAATGTGTATACATTTTTTTGGCACTCTGTGTGTGTGTGTGTGTGTGTGTGTGTGTGTGTATGAAATGCACAATGGAAAAATATCTTACATCATAAGAAAAGTCATTAACATGTTAAATTTTAAAAGAAAATTATATATTAAATAGCTTTGAAAAAATAAACCTACAAATGAGCGACCTAATAGAAAAGTGATAGACAAATATGAATGGGAAATTTATTAATACAAATGGCCAATGAGCATAAGAAAAAGTTGTGCTTAACCTCTTCAATAATTAAAGAAATATGAACTTTAAAAATTAAATGACACTTCCCCCAATATATTAATGATCTGCTTAAATTTTATAACACTTGGTGTTAATGAAGTGTAGCACTTTCATGTACTGTGATCAGGAGTTTCGATAGGGAGCAATTATCCTGATCCTTCAGGATGACTCTTGCAAATGTCTATCAAAAATCAAACAAGCATACCCTTTGACCTAGCAATTTTGCTTCAAGATATTTATCCTGAGGAAATAATCAGCAGCCTATGCTAAGATTTCTATATAAGGACATCTTTTGTAACAGAGAAATTGAAAGCAACCTTAAGGTCCCAAGGAAGAGGTTATTTAAGGCAATAAAAATGTATTCAAAGGATGAAATATGTCCTACTATTAAAAAGTTATACTGTAGACTCTTTCCAGGAATACAGAGGACAAAGTAGCCTAAAATGCTCCAATACAACATCTAAAACTGCTGCCTGTATATAAACATACCACCACCACCACCACCACCACCACCACCACCACCCCACAACCTTTGTAAAAAGCCAAAATAGGTCAAAAAATTAATCAAGGTAAAAGAACACTAAACCTAGCAACTGATTACATCCCAACCTCAGTTTTTCTAGTTTTTCACTTTTACAGGCAGAAATCAAGTGGACAGTGAAAGGCACATCAAAGCCCTCTTCAAAAATCTGGGACATCCCACCCTCAACAGATGAACTAGGGAAAAAAATACTGACCCATGTGTCATAGGGAGAAAGTAAAGAAATGTGACTGTCTCAAACTTGGATCTGAAAAGGAGTCTCCCCTGAGAACTTTAATCTAGACCCTTGGCTCTTAATAAATTGGGGTCTTAAATTCACACAATTGGCGTGGCCACCCAATATATCTCAAGCTGAGTATTTAAACCGATGTGGACATGATTTGATAGTGCCCTTAAGGGATCCAGTAAATGCAAATACAAGTTCTTCCTGAACTGAATCATCTTAAGAATTCCCAGAGAAAAGTTCCTAGAAACATGAACTCACATTTTTTAAAAATCACAAAACACATGAGGAAGCAAGTCCAGACATACAAGAGTCATCAAAAATAAGAAATAGAATCAGACCGACAAAGTCTACAGATGATGGAATTATCAGATACAAATCATCAAATAAAAATTTTTTATGTTTAAAAATAAGAGGATATATTAAAAGTATGATATGTTAAAAAAGACCACACAGCTTTGAAAAAGATTCAGAGTTTCTAGGAAAGAAAACATAGTATTTCAAATTAGAAACTCAACAGGTGACTTAAATTACTGATTAACTGAAACTGATGAGAAAATAAGTAAATAGGATCATTCCACAAAGACATTACACAGAATGGAAGACAGATGCATAGAGACGAAAATTTGGAAGTGAGGTCTAGAGCCAGGAATGATAGTTAAAAAGTCTCAAAGACATCTCAAATGGCGATTCAGAACCCGGGAACAGGAAGAATAGGAGTCAAGTGTTAGTCAAAGAAATAATAGACAAAAATGCCCCAGAATTAGTGGTAGACATCCTCAGACTCAGGAAACAGCAAGATCAATAAAAAGAAATCCACACCAAAGCAAATTTAATAGGGAATATATAGACACAAAAATGTCTAATACATTCCTAAGGTTAAAAAAAAACCAAACCACAAAGCAGTATATACTCTAGGATCATTTTTATTTTTTAAAAAGTGTGGTTATTAATGGACATGTGTACATACTTGGAAGAATTGGTTTTAAAAATGATTCGTTATTTTTAAGTGGAAAATTTTCTATCAATTTTTATCAGCTTTTCATCTTTCCCAAGGATTCTGAACTATGTATTAATACTTTTAGAATTAGAAAAGTTACTAAAAATTAAAAGAAAGTAATACTGACCATATCTATGTATTTGAGTATATAAAGACATAAACCAAAAATGTTAATAGCTAGTATTTCTAGTTTAAAAGAATTTAGAAGATTTTTACCTATAGTTTCCAATCAAGGACCAAACAAATTATATGTATGAATACAGAGGGGAAAAAAAAAAGAGTTGATATTTAAAAGCACCAGTAGTGGTTTTATTATGGATGCTGTTACTACGTGATTTATAATTTTTATATTTCATAAATTTTCCTTGCTTACTTTATTGTTTATGTTGTTTACATTTTACACATTTCATTTGTTATTTCACAATTAAGAAAAAAATTGTTAACATATGTATACAGAGACATAGGTGAGTCAGTTGGTCTTAGGATTCTGGGTAACACTTTGTGCAAGAAAACCCCATTTTTAAATAATCAAAATTGAAATCAAACATGCAGCATGTTCATATAGTATTAATATAGAATGTTTTCAGAGACATATATAACGTGATAGGAAAGTGTTGCCTTCACATGTTAAAACTTGAAAGCACAGAACAAAAATATGTACAGATCGCATAAAGAACCTGCAGGGCAATAACGGACAGAAATAATACAGGAATGTTAACAGTGGCTGTCCCCAGTGTTGCAGTTTCCTTCTTGCATTAATATCAGGGGAGGGAGAGAACAAGAGAGCCAGTCAGGTTTTCTCAATGTTGACACACATCTGGCCTCAATTTTGAGTCTTGGAAACCAGAGCAGTGGAAGCAAGAGAACCAGGAAAATAAGACGGGCTAAAACCACCTATCTTAAAACACATTTAAATTTACAATTATTGGCATTTAGAGGGGGAAAGTCAACATTTACTATGGCCTTTCAACATACGGGAACAGACCAATGCAACCAAGGAAAAAGGGGCAAAACTAATAATGCTTGGCTGCTGCCACTTCTCTTTAATGACATCAAAATCCACATCAGATATGTGATTTGTGTGTTTGTGTACAATATCCTTGAACTGGAAACCACAGATTTTAATCTCTAATTTATTCAGGAACAAAAATTCAGACCATAGGCAACATACTTTCATGTGACTTTAAATATATATTACTAGCTAATGATAGGAAAACCTCACATTGCTGAGTTGAGTTCACATGAAATGTCATGACTCTCCCTCTCTTTCCATAAGCAGATCTCTGAAGGCAGATCCCTAGCCAAAGAACAAGAATACAAAATATCAGGAGAAAACTTTTAATTTACTCTATCCAGCCTTCCTCTGATCTTTAAAGGAGTGATTTTTGCCGTGCTTTCCAAATTCACAGCAGACCTGATGTATAAACATCGAATCATCAAAGACAGTTCAAGAGAGCACTTCGCTTCTAGAAACATTACAAGCTAAAACTAAGAGCTTCTACACCTGCAAATAATAAACTTCAAAGGCAACCCAAAACTAGCCTGGCATTTATCATATATGTACATAAGCATGTGTGTGTGTGTGTGTGTGTGTGTGTGTGTGTGTGTGTGTGCGTGTGTGTAAAATCAATCCACCAACTACAGTCTACCTAGTTTTAGTTTAGCCTTGGATTCTTATATAGTGTCCTAAAACTTTTAAGTGTGCTGTCCATGAAATTTATAGCATCTCACAACCGGAAGGAAACTTCTGAGGTCATCTAGCCCTACCTCTTATGCAAAGCTTTAATCTCTTCTACGTTCTTCAGTGTCTGCTGGAACACTTCCAATGACAGGAAGTCATTCTCCCTTCCAAGGCCAGCCATGAAGTCCTTGGGCAGGTTGTTCACTAGAAATTCTCCCTTAAATGTAGTTCAAATCATCCTGACTAAAAAGTCCATCTACTGGGACCCAGCTGTTCTCCTGTAACCACACTGAATCTCATCCTTCAGGCAGATAAAGATAAAAAATCAGGTCACCAGTTTCTTTCTTTCCACTTTCTCATCATTCCTATTTCACAGATCCTTTACAACTGCTGTCCACTCTCCACTGAGAACAGTTTTCTTAAAGGATGGCACCTAAAACACAACACAGTCCTCTTGCTGGGTGGTTCTGACAAACCCAGAATACTGTGAAAGCAACATCTCATTTGTTCTCACCTTAATGGTCAGATGTTTACAAAACACACTATAATGAAACAAAGTCTATAGTTTGATATAACAACCATTTCAAGCTTTGAAAAATACTACTACTATGAAACTCAGAATTATAAAACTTAGAGTCCCCAAATCTACCGTTTTACAAAGAAAAGGTGGTCCACCAGTAGAGTCTGTTAATAATGCAGAGTCCTGGATCCTTCCCAGATTGCCTGAATCAGAATCTCTGGGAGAGGGCCCAGGACATTGGGTGGCATTGAAAAAATACTCTCTGAAAAAAAATAAAAGGTGAGAACCAATGCCCTACCCCATGATGCCAGTGTTACTGCTTTACCACACACAAATTCTCTCTCTCTCTCTCTCTCACTTTCTCTCCCCCCCCCCCAATTCCACCCTTCCTTCCTTCCTTCGTCCCTCCTTCCCTCCCTCCCTCCCTCAGTCTCTCTCTCCTGGCAGCCCACAAAGGCAGAAATGAAATGACTCCTATAGTCTGGGTTGGTTTCAGTTGATGGTTAGAACTAGGGACTAGTAATCCCTTCTTTTAGTTCCAGCCCATTCTTATCCCTAAAGAGTATCTGGGATGCAGCAGGAGAATGAGGAGAGGTGCACACTATTAGATGGGGCTGAATTGGGGGAAATAAACAGCCTAAAACCTTATTCACTCACACTTGATCCTTGGAGATACGTGGTGAAAAGATGATAAACTTTTCGATGGGGAGGAACCTGCCAAGAGGGAGGAGAGGACAAGGAAGGCAAGGAATGAAAGGAGAGGAAGGAGGAAGGGAAACCCCGAGCAATAGAGAAGGGGAATTCCTGTGACTGTACAGGACACACCAGTTGGATTCAGCCTGTAGCTTTGCAAAAGTTCTGGAGTTTCACTCTTACAATTTTCATTTTCAGGTTTTCTTGTATTCATACTATTTTCTTTTTTTAAGAAAATGTTCTTCCCTAAATAAGCAAACTCAAAATCAAAGTAGTAGATGTCTGCATTTGCTGCAACAAGAGCAACAAAAATTCAAGAGTCATCTTTATATTCCGGGATAAGGATCAAGTTTATTTCCTCAAATATCAAGAAATCCTAACACTGAACACAACATGTGCCCATATAAGTCTATCCGTTGTTTTGGGTCTTCGTTTTAAAAACTACACTTCATTCTAGTTCCAAATACAGATGCAAAGTGCAGACAAAACATCCTACCACAAACTAAATCTGAAAATGCCCAGGAACAACGAATCCACAATACAGAGGCTCAACTCCAAACCCGAAATGGTAAACGTAATAACGATGATCCTTCCTATGTGGTGAAAGATGAATCCAATGAATGTTACCTTAAAAAGAGCTTCAGTCACTCCTCTCCGGCCTGTGATAATTGCCCAGTACGGGCCTCAGAAGCCAGCTGTTTGGTGGAGACAGATTAGTTATATGCAGAAAAGCATTTTCTAACCAATATACTACTTTCACCCAGTGTGAACTCTCTGAAACATGCATTAATGGATTCCAAAGGCATTTAAAGAGGCCATAATCTGTCAAACATTTACAATTACAAGGGGATCAATAAAAATTTAATTGTTAAGTGGTTACTTTCCAGATTGCTCCATTCTGATTCCAACACAACACAAAGATAGCAGTGACTCAAAAAATGACATTTTGTCATTTTTAAGTCATGAAGATAGAAGGGACCTTAAAGGTTATCTACTAAAACCCCCCTACCCTCCATTCCCTCCTCCAAACAACTCGGTCATCAAGCAAGTTATTATCCAGGGCAATTGCAACATATCCGAAAGTCTGACCTCTCTGCTTAGCCCCTCATTACCCAGAATTGCTGTGTGACACTTCAAAATCCCCTTTCTAACTGGAACTGTCCATCCGTACAGATGTTCACCCTCACATACACTGCATCTGCCCTTGGATGTCAAGTTATCCAGCTTCCTACCCCCTCCACTTCCCTGTTCATCAGCCCCGCCTAGTCTCAGTTCTCACAATGTCCAGCCTAAATGTCCTGGCCCTCCCCAGAGGCTCCCCTCACATCAGCCTGCTGCCTCCCACACTCCTTTCTGCCTTTTAATACCCCAGTTCTGATTAAACGTCCAACTTCCTGTTCTGCTCCCATTCACAGCCTCCAGGGGCCCGATAGAGAAAACTCAAGGACAAGATAAAGATGTCCCTACTAATCAATCTCAGCAGAGTCCACAGCAGGAGCCATTAATACTGTCGTTTCTCTCCACTCTCTTCCATTTCTCATAGTATCTCTTCTAAGCCTTTAATCCTCTCAAATACGCTCCATAACTTTCACATCCGTCATGAGAAATCAGGACTTAAAAAGCCTCTTTAAGTTCTGCCCTTTCTTTCCTTCTCTCCCGTACGTCCCATCCCTTGAATGACCTGGACTATTCTTTCACGTGGCCCACCTACCACATTCATCCCAGACCACTTCTCTCAAACTTGGATGCACATTAGAATCACCAGGTGGCTGCCTGGGTCAATTGGTCTGAAGTGGGATCCCTGCATGTGGTTTCTTTTAAAAGCTGCCCCAGATGATTCTTAAAATAAGCCAAGTTTGGATACCACTGGCCAAGACAGCTTTATCCACTTCCATGGCTTTAACTACTAAATCCGGAGCTCTTTTCCGAGCTATACTGTCACATATCTAAATACATTCTAGAAGCACCCCTGACCCCTACATATTCATAGGCATCTTAAACTCAACAGGTACCAAACTACTTTTTTATTCTTCCTGTTGTGGGCTGCACTGTGTCCCCCAAAGATTCATATGTTGAAGTCCTAATCCCTAGTACCTCAAAATCCGACCTTTTTTGGACATAAGGTCTTTAAAGAGGTAATTAAGTAAAAGGACGTCATTAGGGTAGGCACTAATTCAGTATGACTAGTGTCTTTACAAGAAGTAGAAATTTGGACACAGACATGCACACACACATAGACAGAAGAAAGACCATGTGAAGACACAGGGAAATGACCATCTGACAAGCCAAGAAAAGATGCCTCAGAAGAAGCCAACCCTATTGACACCTTCTTGGACTTCTAACCTCCACAATGTGAGAAAAATTTCCATTGTTGAAGCCACCTAGTCTGTGGTACTTTGTTGTGGCAGACCTAGCAAATTCATACACTTCCAATGCCCTCCTTACTCTCTCTTACTTCTCCTTATTGGTCAATGGAATCACCATCCATTTACCATTACTCCTCCCTCTCCCTCACATACCATATCTACTCAATTACTAAGCTGTGTCATTTCTTCCTCTTAAATATCTTTCTCAAATGCCTCTTTCCCTCCAAACTCACTATCACGGCCTTTATTCAGGTCTCAATTATCTCTCCTAGAATGTTCCAGTCCCTTCCACCCACAACCATTTCACTTGGCTGTGTGAGGAAGAATCTTCCTGAAACAGAAATCTAGTATGTTAATGCTCTGCTTTAATCCTTCCAGGATTCCCCAGGGCCGTAAATCCAACCTCCTTGAGCGCAGCATGCTGTGTCCTCCCGCTACTTCCCACTTAAGCTATAACCGACCTTGCTCATTAAGCTCCAGCACTTTCCATTCACTCAGAACTGCCCTAATACATAATGCTGATCCACACAATAGTCTTTGCATGTGCACTTGGCTCTTTCTGGAATACCCTCCCTTGTCCAAACTCTATGCCTGGTAAAAGCCTACTTCATCCTTTTAGTCCCAGCCTTAGAACCACTTCTCAATGGAACATTTTAGAAGCACTCTCCCCATCCAGGTTAATCACTACCTGTTCTATGCTGCTTCTGAAATTTATACATACTTCCCATTATACTGTGACCATAACTTGGCAGATGACACAAACACAAATGCCCATGGGGACCAACCAAGTATCATAAATGAAAAGTACCTAGTGAAAACAGATCTTAAATTTGCATGATACAGAAACTACGCTTACACTAGAACCAATCATATTGTCTACCTGGCTATGTCACCTTTTAAAACCATGTATTGAGCAACTAAAATGCATTTGGGGCCAAATTCATTTAGCACACAGATTGCCAGTTTTGCAAACTCTAGTCAAAGGCATAAAATGTCAGAGCCTTCATTTTTCTTCGGGCAACTCCTTGAAGTGAAAAGACTACAGAACATGCCTGTGGGTATTCCCATAACCCACATACCTGTGGTCACGGGCTGATCCCTGCTACTCCGTCACGTCAGTGGGGCTGGCACTTAAAGCACACAGATCCACACTTAACTGACTACAAGGAAAGGACACAGAGTGGAGTTGTACAACCTTGAATTCACTGCTACTCAGTACTTACCAAAATATTCTTTTGCAAGAAATACTTTCCTAAGCAATACCCTGAAAGGTATCTAGCCTATCATTCCACAAAGAATGTGGAATGTTTATCCTTGGACAGAGCCACACCAGCAAAGAGCTACTTGTCTGAACTGTCTCGCTTTGGCTCCCATAGAAATGTTTTCCCGAGATAAGCTTTGGCATTATGCCATTGACCTATATTGAGCAACAATTTTTTTTTTTAACCCCACTGTTGTATTCATTGTAAAGACTGTGTTTGGAGACATGGCTCATTTCATTCACATATCTAATGTTTAAAGAAGCACAGACAAAATCCTCTGTCCTCCCAGCACCATGAAGAGTTGTGCCCCTGGTTTAGTCATGATCCTCATAGGCTCTCTGGATCATACAGCTGATTGTGTCCCATCTTCGTGTCAACTAGTAAGGACAATGAAATGTGTTGCTCTTTTCTAATACATGGATAGGACACTGAGGTGGGACACTCAGTGTTGGTCTCTGCTTAATCTCACATTCTCACTTTATCTTCTTGCATTTCCTTCCTGTGCTTACTCAATTTCTTTATCTTCAGTAGGGAATTATACAAGTAAGTAATTTCTAACGCTGCATGTATCATACTTCTATTTGTGGGTTTTTTGAAGGCCTCCATTTTCTTCACCTTTGTATCTCCAGAGTCTAATGAGTGATCATTAATTGAATGTCAAGTTGAATTGTATCCCATGTGATCTCTTCCAGTTATGGATGAAATGGTAAATTACCTCTTACGGAAGCTAACTTAATTTCCCCCAAAGAGTAAAAGTAGTCCCTGACTGCAATACCAATGGCATCTGGAAGAAAATAAAGCTTATGGGGACTAAGATGAGGAATATACACTAAAAAAATATAGGTAGAAATACTATTTAGTTTTTAATTCTTTGCTATCCACTTTTAGAGTACTTGTTTTCTGTTCTAGTAGTTAACCAGTTTGCAGAAGTACCGGGGGTGCCAAAAAAATGTATACACATCACTTTTGTTATTGATATATATTATTATAATTTTAATATGTTTTTTTCCTTTCTTAAAAATGTGTATACATTTTTTTGGCACCCTTTGTATATTAACCATGGGTATTCTTCAATCAGTTGATACAGTGAATGTAGTTGAAACCAAAATATTTTATGGCATAGTAAAACCTGCACACTTAAAGGGTACAGGAAGACCAAGGGAAGCCTTGAGAAGATGTTCTCTATTAGAAAACAAAACCGTGAGGGAGTGCAGGATATCACCACAGTGGGGAGAAACTTAGTGAGGTCGGGGCAGTTCCACACAGCATCATCCAGGACTGATTACTATTAAAACTTCCTGTTGGTCCAATCATTTTCCAAGTTCTAAAAATTCACATTTTATTCATACAAATTTGTATCTTTCAATTTTTCTCAAATGCCACTGGTAGGAATATGAAGTGTTGTCATTGTTTGGAAATGAATTTAATCATGTCTCACCGTTAGTCATAAAAATCACCCCTAAGGCATAAATTCTGTAACTGGGAAATCTACCCTAAAGAAATCATCTGAAATGCAGAAAGAGCCTCACACACACAAATGTTCACTGCAGGGAGGTAGAGCTACTGAATGGAATTAAGGTCACCTCTAATTATGATATACCATTAAGACAAAGAACAGGATACTCGTTGTACCCAGTAGGATTTCAACAATACAAAATGTACAGAGAAAATATTAAAAGGAAATACCCCATAAAGTTGCCAGTGCTAGTTCCAGGTGGGCTATTATAGCTACTTCTTTTCTTCTTTGTATTTTTCTTTGTTTTCTGCAATGGACACATATTGTTTTTGTAATTTAAAAGGTTTTTTAGTAACCTTTTATGATAGACTTGGAAACCAAATGATATTACTTTCAAATTAGTGATCCCACTCTTAGTCTCAGAAAATTACATAGAAAGCTGCTGAGTGCAGTGTTTTGTAAAATAACAAAGAAATGAGAAATAAAACTAAATATCCAAAAATAGGACAATGGTTGAATGAACAAGTTTAACAGCTTAATGGATTACTATCAGTCTATTAAAAATATAATGATTCAGACTATACTGCCCTGTATAACTGTAGATAGAAAATGGTCAGTAGAACAAAAACACATTTGTTGCCTCTAGGCAGAAGTAGACCACAAAATAGACCATAAAGGGAATAGGCCAAAAACTAACATGATTAAATGAAAAATATATTACATTAGGAACTGCAAATATGAGTGTTTGTTTATTTAAATATTGCCATAATGTGGTTTCAAAAAATAATTTTTACAACAGTTTTAAGACTATTCTAAGGAGTTTTTTACATAAAAACAAATATTTTTAAATGTGTTGAATAGTTTTAAATACTTTAAGATGTGTTTACTGAAAAATTTTTACCTGCTGAGTTATTCCACCATCAAAATAGGATAAAGAAAGAAAAAGGAAGGGACTTCAGTAGGTAAATGATTCTGTGCATTCTCCCTGTATTAGAATAAGCCCCAAATTTTCCCCTAACCTCTGTCGTAACAGCTACTGGCCAGAGTCAACATTTCCCCCCCAAATTAATGGAATATTAAATAAGTTTGACAATAAATCTCTTGCAGGAATAATATATTTAGACATGAAACCTGGGCTCATAATAATGGAATCAGATAAGAATTTGTGATTCCTGATCCTTTGGGGTGGCCAAATGCTTGAAGAGTTGCTGGGATTGTGTTTCTCAAGGTCATGGTGACAAAGCCCTGCTTGAGTGCTGAGGTTCTCTTGAACAAGCAGAGTTCAACTGATGCTCCTACCTCCGAAAATAAAATTCCTCCAGGGAGCTTCAGACTTTCGTCTACATAGCGTCTCTCTTAGGGTTATCCAGAATGCCTTTCCTTGGAACACTAGGCAGTGCATCAGAACACTCTGTGACTCTTCCTAGCTTTGTCTGGCTTGAATCCAGCCTGACCCCATGACTCCAACCCCTTCTGATCCAACCTGTTTCTAGTACTAGCTTTGAGTAACACCTGTGCCTATTACTTGCCTGGACTTATGCCCCCCTTGCCCCCATGATCCCAAACACTGCAACCTGCCCCTGCCTTGTCCCAGATCAGGAGCCTGAGGTCCTGGCCAGGTTTCCATACAGTATTAGTTTCGGGAGAAGATACTCAACAGCAAATAAAGAAATATAGCTGATGAATCAGCACCAATACACACTAAGTAAAATACCCACAATTACCTGGACTTCCTGAATAAATATTTATTATGAGCAAGGAATTAGGTAGAGAGCTCAAATAGAAAAGCATTCATCTTATCTTTTATCCTGAAATGTACTTTCCTCAGAAATAGAAACAAATGTAATAAAGCGCTGATTATGATAAGTGAATTTGAAAAGCCAAAAGTTTTGAAATTACAAAAAATAATGTATTTGAATCGACTGATTTAATACAGTAGTAAGAAAAGCTGAGCTACCAAGTACCTTTCACTCCCTCTCACATAAAACCCGTTCTTTATCAAATATTCCTTAAACTTGAAATAGTCATTGAAACTGAGTCATCCTCCCTATGATTCCTTAGGCCTTTAAATCTGTTTGAAATAGCATCATTTACTCACTGTTCAATGCGTTTTTATAAAATGCAGATTACCTATAACAACTTAGATACTGCATATTACCCCCAAGCAAGCATCCAGCATATAAACCTAAGATAATGATTTTTTTTCATCTTCACTGAATCTAAAAGGTTACAACAAATTCATTTCAGGAGTGGGTAAACTACCAACTGTGATGTTCAAGTCTTAAGCATTTGCTCAGGAAGGTCCTAATCTTTGCCCACTCTTCCATGTTTCCAAGAGAAGCACTAGTGGTGCTGTCCAAAGCGAAGGTGCTGGTGCCACCTGAGCCTTACCTTACAATACGCATGAGGATGCAAATAGCTGGAGTCCTTCCATGTTTAGTGTGAGCTGATCAGATAATTTAGCTCAATGACATGAGATCATCATTTCTTGGAAGATTAAACAGCCAGAGTAAAGTTGAAAGTAATTTGCATAGAGTCACTGAATACTACGATGGGGAGAATGATTTGTGCAAATTGGTTCCAAGTTCTCTATTTTAGGACAAAGACCTGAAGGCCTGGAAAGGTGGGGTCCTGTCAGGCCCCATGGGCAGCAGTGGGGAAACGCACTTGAGCCATGGCCTCATAAGTCTCAAACTAATTTAGCCCTGAGCTCATTAATCTCTAACATTAGTCTCAGGTCTCATTTAGTCTCAAACTTATTTTATGAATTTCCAATTTAAAATAATTTTAAAGCTCTGCATACAGCTTTAAAATAGTGGGGGAAGGGAATGACGCCTAACATCCTTCCATGGCAAAATAAGTAAATAAAAAATAAAAACCCTAACAGCAATAATTCCAAACCCCATTGTTTCCTATGAAATACCCAATCATCTGGTCTTCACTTACCAAAGCTTAACTTCTGCATTCTACTTTTTTACAAAGTATGCATAATTCCTAAATGGTAACTCCACTACATGAGAATATTTTTTTAATCCAAGCAAAACTACTTCTACCTATCCACGCAGAGCTTTATACACCTCCTAAAAATGCACAGCAAGTCTTTAGTAAGTGCTAGCTATTATTTAGCAATACACAAAATTGCTTCATAAAAAACTGCTTCAACACATACCTACAGTCACCTCCTGAAAATATGCTTTCTATTGCTGTTTGACTTTTGTTGAGTGAAAATTTTAAAAGCCAAACAGGAAGGCCCATTAAGTATCACAAAAAAAAAAAGCTAAATCATCAAACAAAAAAGGACAACCTTCCATCCATCATTCACTTCCAGTTCTCTATTTTGCTCCCATTATTCTATTCTTCCGTAACTCTACAATCCCAGGCATACACCCCAATGTGTCCCTTCACAGAGTTAACCCCATTTCATTCTGCAGATCTAATCAAATGTCACTTCCCTAGGGAAATCCTGAATCACCCCAGTCAGATGAGGTTCCCCATTTAATCTGTTTTCAAACACCCTGTTTTTTTTCCCCTGGACATTTATCACATTTTGTATGTTTATACTTCAGTGATCGTCTGGTCAATGTCCATGCTTCATGCCTCCAATGATAATGACTGCTTTATTCATTGCTCTACTTCCAGCTACTATAGCACAGGAACTGGGGCTGTACACAATAACGGCATGGTGAAAAATGAATGACCCTAACTCTACATGGAAGAGCAACAGACTAGATCAGTGTTTTTCAAATTGCAGTTTTGATGGCCAGATCCGTGTGTTCAAAACTTCTGGTTACAACCAGCACTTTTTTAAAAATGAAAATGTACAGAGTATAGAAGAAAAAAATGAGGGGAAAAATCAGAGTTTACTGCATGTAGTAAATAGCATGAAACTCTAGTTTTATTCATGTATGCATGACCATTTCTAACTATGGTAAAAAAAAAAAAAGTTTGAAAGATATTGAATATACCAATACAACTCTTCCAACTTCCCATCAAAATGCTCAAGAAGTTGAACAACATGGCAAAATTTGGCAACAGTACTAGAGAGGGGGCAAAGCCAAAACCAAGGCATTATGTCCACTAACTACACTCTGTTAAGTATGGGTAAGAAGCACATTCTAGAACCACACGAATATGAAAGATGCACACAGCACCTTCTGAACTTTAACAAGACAGGTGCTCTGATGGATGTATGAAGAATCCTGAGTCTAACCCAGAAATGCAGGTCAAATGCCAGATAAATACAAGGCCATTCCCCAACTACATGGGAGGCACCTGTCAAGCCAGCCGAGCAAGGGGCCTACCTGGCCAGATGGCTGATGAAGGCTGAAACTAATTATAGACACAAAATAGTGTTGCAGATCTTATTGCAAAATAGAATACAAAATCTAAAGTCTACACTTAAAATTTGTAAGGTGATATATATAAAAATTTATTATATATGTATGTATATATATGTATATGTCAAATGAAAATTGGGAAGGGATAAGAAAGCAAGAAAAATAAGGGCCTATTAAATGTGTGGTGTGCAGAGGAGTATGCAAAGTTAGTTAGTTCTTTGACTTTGAGAACCAGAAACACACAGGCTTATGAATGTATTTGGAAACATAAAGGCCATCATTAGTAAGATTGACAACTAGACTTGGCCATTTCAAAACACTATGGCTGTATGAAACAAACAATACACAGAAAAAGACAGCAAACAAAGAAAAGCCAGGAAGAATATTAGATTGACCCATACAAAAATATAATTTTTATAGGTCAAGAATAGTCAAATACCAATAATTTCATATGATTCAACCTATACACAATGATAAAAATGATAGCTAACACATATCATACAGTGTGCAGGCATATTTAAAGCATTAATTGAAGATTTGTGTATGTGTGTGTGTGTTTTTGTTTTGTTTTGCGTTTTTTTTCTTTCACAAATAGAGAACTGTAGCCTTAGAGATATTATGTAATTTATCTAAGGCCATGCGGCTGAATATGGTGGAAAAACGCAAGCCAGGGCTTGTTTACACAAAGCTATAGTACCTTTCATAACAAAGAGAAAACTTAAGGGTAAGAATTAAGATAAAAAATATTGATTAAAACAATAAACATAAAAGTAATAAGTTTCTCTATAAGAATCATATTGAGGGACGGCCAGTTTGCTCAGTGGTTAGAGTGCAGTGCTCCTAATACCAGTGTTGCCAGTTCGATTCCGACATGGGCCAGTGAGCTGTGCCCTCCACAACTAGATTGAAAACAACCACTTGACATGGAGCTGATGGGTCCTATTCCCCAATATTCCCCAATAAAAATAAAAATAAAGAATTATATTGAAATAAAATCAATTAAATGTTGTTTACAGGCAAAAATATATTAAATAAAATGATACCAAAAGTTTAAAATCAGAAGGATAAGTGAAGTTGTAAAGAAAAAAAAAAAGAAAAGAGGATTGACAGCATTAAGATAAGGAAACAAGTAGAATATAATCCCAAATCAATAGAAATTTATTTTATATTAATAAACACATAGTAAAGGCCTAACAGGAACCTTTCTGTATTTAATATTAGGTTAACACATAGAATTTTCTATTAAGAAATTGACAAAAGCCCATTTATACAGCGAGAGAGACTACAGGACCAGTATCAGTCTATGACGGCCCAAGTACAGAATCAGGGCATAGAGGATGTGAATGATATTATTATAGTGGCTGAATTAATAAACATATCTGTTCACCTAGAGAAAATCATGCTCTTTTCAAGCATCAGAACACAAAAACCCTTAATCAACAAGAAACAGAAATTGCATAAACCTCACTTAGTTACCATGATAAATAAAACCAATAATTTATGCAAAAGTTTACATATATACAATAAGACAATATACAACCAAGTCATACTGAACCACTACTATTCCCAATGAAGTCAAATAGTAACAAGAATGTTTACTTTCCCTGCACTGTTTTAAATTTTTACAGTGATCTGTATTAGCACAAAACAGAATTTAAGCTAGTTCCATTTTTTTAAAAATGATACTTTCACATGAAAATTCCTCATTCCCTCAATAATGACTGACTCAAAATTAAAAATTAAAATACTGATTATTTTAAAGTTATTGAAAATGAAGTATGATACATCAAAAATGCCAACAAAGTTGATCAATTTCTACCCTTATGTAATTTCATCATTTGAAACAAATGATCTGACTTCAACTCAAGAAGAATCAGACTTTTGTTTACTATGTTGATTTTTTTTTCAATCAAATCAGCCTTTCTTTTCCTTAATCAGTGTTTCCTTCCTCTTCCATCCTCACCTCCCAATTTCACTTAACTAATTCATCTTTCAAGCCTCCGTACAAATGCTACTTTCTCAGAGAAACTTTCCTCACCCCTCCCAGACAAAGTCAGTCCCCCTTATACTCTTCCAGGACACCCTGTTTATCTCCCTAATTCCAGTCACACTTAGAGTTAATTGTTCAGAGCTCATCTCCTTCACTAGATCATAAATCTCATGCAGTCAAGACCACATCTTACTTATGCTCAGGAGCCAGTAAATACATTAATTTTTTATTCAAAAAATATCAGTTCAAACAAAATTTTTATTCAAAAAAATAATTTGAGTTCTACTATGTGTTAAGCATTGGGAAAACAGCAGTAAATAAAACAGGAGTTTAAAAAAATTAACACTTTCCCTCATCTAAGAAGTCAAAAGAAGATAAATATAATGGAGAAGAAAATACCAGGCAAATCAGATAAATGGAAAGGGTCCTACAACTTTAAATGTAGTAATTACAGAAGGCCTCACTAGAAGGTGACATTTGAGCTAAGACATGAAAATGCCGAGAGCAAGCAGATGGACACCTAGGAACAGAGCGTCCAGGCAGAGGGGACAGTCGATGGCAAAGGCCTAGAAACCACAGTCTACTGTGTAGGTAAGTTCATGGAGATCGTTTAGAGTAAGGATAGGACTCCGTGAACATCAGGACCTAAAGATGGACAGAGAAGCACAAACCATGAACAGACACAGAAAAGAAGCAAACAGAGACAGGGAATGATTAATGTGATGCATATTAAATATTGTGACCCTTAAGTCGTCATTGGAAATTTTACATGGAATCTATTTTAACGGCATGTGTACTATGATACAAAGCAGAATGCTATTAAATATTCAGTAAAATTAAATATTTTAAAAACTGCAGGAAATTATACCCAAATGGAATAAGGACGTATTCTTCAGTGGTGGAACTCTGGATGAGTCTCCTGCACTTTCTACATTTTAAAGTGAGCTCATACCGTTCATTTTAGAATTTGGAAAGTACAGGAGACTACCAAATGGAAATGAGTATTATTTTAAAGGATCATAATGGGCTAAAAGGAAAAAGACTAAGAACAGACTTATTTTTGTTTTATTTTACATGCTAGAAAGCATGCCAACATAATTATCTGAAATGGAAATACATTTTTAACTGGAAAAGGTATTTTTTAAACCAGGTAAAGAGCAAAGTTATACTGTATCCTACTTTTACCTTAATCGGGCAATTCAAGCTTAAATTTACTTGACCAGATCCCATTAACCCTCATGAGGAACCTGTTGGAGTTTCTCAAAGTCTGGTCTTTAGGCTCCTGGGGCTTCCAAAGTTTTTCTGAGTTTTTCAGCTTGTCTTTTATAGTAGTAATGACAGTAATAGGGCACTCACTGCTGTTAGTCCTGTAGTAAATTAAAACTATATTTGCAATTCCTCTCATCCCCCAAGCCACCACCAGTCTTCTAAATATTTGCAGAATATTTTTTTCCCTTTGCTGAAATGAATTGTTTCACAGACTTTTATTTACTCCAAAGAAACATCAAGCTGAAACATCCAGAACCACCTCGTCAAGAGAAGCCCTAGTGGATGCTCAATGAATGTTAAATAACATAAAACTATTTCAATCACCTGCTAGAAAGAAAAATAACAAAAAATCAAAATGCATCTTCTTGTCCTTGTTAAAACACCAAGTTTATCAATAGGGAGAATCGTTTCACAACATATACATATATCAAATCATCATAATGTACATTTTAAATATCTTATGATTTTATTTTTTCAAACATACATTAATAAACCTGGCAGGGGAGAGTAACAAAAATAATTTTTTTAAAAAACTAAGTATATACCACTCTTCTCTCTCTAAAAGTTCTCTTCAGCTTATCACATAAATTGCACTGGCATAGTCATGCCCTATATAAATGACATTTCAATCAATGACATAGATGATGGTGGTCCCCTAAGATCCTAATGGAGCTGAAAAATTTCTATCGCGTAATGACATCATAGCTGACATAACATCCTAGCACAACGCATTACTCACGTGTCTGTGGTGATGCTGGTGTAAATAAGCCTACTGTGCTGCCATCGTACAAAACATAGGCAATATGGACAGTACATAATACTTGGTAATAATAAATGACTACGTTACAAGTTTATGTATTTACTGCACTATACTTTCTATCGTTATTTTAGAGTGTACACTTTCTACGTATAAAAAACAAGTTGGCTGTAAAACAGTGTACTATAGTAACACTGGCAGAGCTTCATCCATCTCATGCTTACCCGTGTCTCTTGCCTGCATCATTTTCTCTTGTGCTTGATTTACCCTCGTGTGATTTTATAAAGTCAGTACAGCCTAAGTGCACAGTGTTTATAAAGCCCACAGTGGTGCACAGTCATGTCCTCCACAGCCACCCACTTCTCACTCATGCACTGGCTCACCCAGACCACCTTCCGGTCCTGCAAACCTCATTCCTAAGTGCCCTAGACAGGTGCACCGTTTTTTATCTCTTATGCCATATATTTTTCACTGTACCTTTCCCATTTTCAACATGTTCAGATGCACGAATACCACTGTGTTACAATTGCCTACAGTATTCAGTACAGGAACGTGCTGTACAGGTTTCCATCCTGGGAGCAGCAGCCTCTACCATGCACCTAGGTGTGTAGTAGGCTGTGCCAGCCAGGTGTGTGTAAGTGCAGTCTATGATGTTCGCATAATGATGAAATCGACTAACCAAACATTTCTCCGAACACATCCCCACTGTCAACTGGCACATGACTGTATTTACTTTGATGTAACATTTAATCCTGAGTACTGCCAAGCTCTGGCTTCTCAGCTAATCTACCAGCTGAAAATCTCTGCCTACCTGCCTCACTGTATCAATCCTCATACTCTCATGTCCCTTCTCTCTGTTAATGGCATCAACATGCCACTTTTTGTTTTTTGTCCCCAACGGCTTTCAACACCCTTCTATTGGCCTTTCAAAACTGACCCAAAGCAAACCACCACTCTGCCACAAACCGTAACCTGTCACTCAGATGCAGTGCCTGTTCTTTCCTCAATTATTACTCTTCTGTGTGGGATGAGGTTTTCAGCCAACTGGTCCACTGAGGACAGATCCTGCTGCAAATCTTTACTCTAAAGGAGAGTTATTCTCTCCATCCTGATATTCAGAAGGCACTTGGAGTAAACCTCGGTTTACAATATTTCTCTCTGTCTGCCTGATCTTAGGCATTTGTACCCGTGGCTTTCCATTTTTATGAGCTACTTGAGAGCAGGGTGGTTGATTTTTTTTCTCTTCCTTTTTTTTTCTTTTTTTTAATTTTAGTGTCCTTAGCCAAGCATAGGGACTTACCCATAGAACTGCTCAAAGATTTCAGCTACATCAAACAGGGTCTCATGTAAAGTGACTAGGGAATCTGGAAAAGTCAGTCATCCTGCCCCAGACTTTGAACTTGTAGGTCTCCATGTCTACTCAGAAAGTCAGGAAAGTTCTGTGGAACTACAATAAATTCTGGGTACAGAATAAATGCTTCATTTTCTTGACATGACAATAATCCCTCTCACAACAAATTGTAATCCAAGATGGCAAAGCAGCCCCTTAACAAAAGGCAGTTCTGTTTCAGCTGTGCTACTCCCTTGGGAAGAACACTCCATCCCTATCCTCTTCTGATTGCTGACTCCGAAGGAGGTCCTCGTTTAATACTCCCACAATGAAACCTGCCTGTAATGAGTAACTCCACCGATCTTCTCTGCTCCAAAAGTGGTTGACAGGCCTTCCATGAGTGCCTTGTTTTCCACCTAACAAAAGGTTTGCAGATGCCAAATACGTGCTCCGAAATGCCCCTCCTCCCCTCATCCAAGATCCAGATGGAGAAGAGTCCTTGTGGAAATAACATTCTCTGCAATATTTGTTGTCTTGGTGGTCACACAGCTGGAAATAGTTTTCTTGTTCTCTGTTCATAACAGCCAGACATTCATATCTCTCTGACAAGAACTCTTAACCAAGTAATATCATGCTTCACTGATTCAAGAAGAGCCACACAGGCTCTTTGGACCCATGGTGGTGGCCTCAATAACAGCCTCTGTAAAACCAAAGAGAATAGAGGCAGGAGGGAGTGTGTGCACACACAGACACATACACGCATGCATATATAAACATATATATGGGCACATATAAACAGACACACACACATATCCCACATATATATCAATACATACAAACACAAACATTTTTGTAGGTTTCTATAAGCAAAGGGACAAGTGTGAAAGGCTATGTAACAAATTGATGACAAAAGGGTTACGTCAGATGGGTAAGGCTGAAGTGGAAGAGGGAGATTATTACACTTACTTTACACACATCTACAGTTTTGATTCATTACAAAAACCATCCATTTTCATAAGTGAATGCAGCTACTTTCTTCTGGTCAGAACACTTTCTACTGTGTTCATGTCCCTGAGTAGCTTAAGCAAGATAAGTAAAACACATTACCAAAGCAAAGTACCACGATAGCGTGACCTCAGATCAGGTCTGACTTCCCGCAAACAACAGATTTGGATTGTTCTAGGAAGCAAGTCACACACTGAATACAGAATTTCAAACACAAGTTGGGTCAAAAGTAAAAATATCCAAAATGCAATGGAAGCAAGCCAGCATTACAGATACAACACAGCTATGTCTATCTCTAGACTTGACAGCTAACAGGTAAATCTGGGCAAAACATTTTAAGTTTATGAAAAAGAGGAGAACCCCAGGCTGTCTCTTCTTCTTTACTTTTTGAGGGAAAATCTAACTGACCTGAAAACACTGACTACTTTGAAGAAAACATTCCTAAAGTTGAAGAATAGCTCAACAAACATGCTCCATGTTTGAAGGATTTCAAAAGAACTTCTGTTGTTAACCTAACAGGAGTATGACAGAATGCAAGCTCGCTGAGGGAAAGGACCTCACTACATGTCTTGTTTTCTACTGTTCCCCAGTACATGGTAGGTGTGCAACAAATGTCCACTGAATATGGAATAAACATTTAATTTTCTTTAATATTTAATGTCCCCATAAGTCATTAATAATTAACAACAATGCTACATTGAAATCATACTAGTTTGCCGAAAAAAAAAAAAATGCCATGGAATTTAAATAAAATCATGACCACTGCCACCATTGCTCCCTTCATATCCCACCCCCCCAAAAAAATATCAAAAGCAAAAATGTATCCTTCTAAGAGATAAAATATACTAACCTTGGGCTCCTTCAACTTAATTAACTTAATTAATTGATTAAACATGCCAAACCCAAGTTCCCTTGCAGAAGGTTAAAAAAACTGCTAGACGAGTCATTCTACTTGTAAGGGCAGCTGACCTAATCTCCTCTAATTATCTGTCTCCTTCATAGCCCAGCATCTCCAAATTCAAGGTCAATTAGAACACTTACCTAAATCAGCTCCACCTTCCACAAGCAGGCCATCTATTTATTCCTACCTGTGACAGGTATTCGGGTGTGAGAGGAAACTTACAGAGCTGCTGAGTGTGCCTCCCCCAAATGGATCACCGAGTGATTCTTTCTTACAGATAAGGAGCTAGACACCTTAGGTCTAGAAATTTAGGGTGGGGGAAAGGAGATAACCAGAAAGAAGGTGCTTAAAGAAGTCTTAGTCTACAGTATTGAGCAAACTACTTCTATTGGAAGTTAAGGATTTTGGAGGGGTGTCAGTCCTCATTGCAGTTCTCAGGGTGCAGCTCCCTCCCCACCTCCTCCCCACTACCACCCCCTTTACAAGGGCATTAACCCCATTTCCAAACCAATAATTCTTTCCCTTCTATGCTACAAATATTCAACCACTGTGCTCAAATACTATGTCTAACATAAACAGGGTCAAGAATGCTGGTTGCCGTTGGAATCATGTTTAAATTAGCATTACCCAGCAGACCCTTCCCTAAACAAAACTAAACTAAGCAAAACAAAATGCCTTCTTGGTCAGCTCTGTGCCTGGACAGTGATTTTAACCCACATGCTCAAAAGGCCTCACAAGGTCCAGACATAACACAATAGCATCATTAATTTTCACTAAGTTAAATTTCTCAAAAGTACAAAGAGCACTATCAATTTGGGGGGCTAGGGGGAAGAAACCACAAATTCATTTATTCTGCCACCTTTATATAATCTGGATAAGCTGGCAGCAATACCCTAGAACTCACTAGTCATGAGCTACAACCAAATTTCACAGAATACAAGCCCAGTCACCTCTCAATCATTTCACCCCTCACTATGGCCCAGTATGTGTTACTCAGTGTCTTCCTACATCTTGGGGTTAAATGATCCTTTCTCCTCTTCATCTCCACATAACACAACTCCTTAAAACAACATCCAAGTCCCCCCACAATTTACCACCTCATATCTTTCCAGCTTTCATTACCCTGGACTCCAACCACATTTTCACCCCCCAACATTCATCTTTTAAGAGACACATCATTTTCATCCTTCAGGTCCCTTTTGTGAAGTCTTCCCCAAAGTCAGAATTTAATTTTCCATTCCCTGGCATGCCAAGGTTCTTGGATGCTACAGCTGTTACCCAGTTATACAATCCAGCTGCGACATAGTGAAGTTAGCTGCATCTTTTCCCTCTCACTACTGCTTTCTAGAGTGTCCTTTTTATCATCTTTGTCCTTGTCACTAGAGAGGGAATTCAGTAATTGCTGATTGAATTAAAATGTCTTCCTTCTCTCTCAACTCCAAGACCTCCATAATAGATCTCCGTGAAACAGTTAAATAACACAATAGGGACTTTGGGGGTAATATGATATGTAAAAAATAAGTCACCAAACAGGAGTATGATGCTGAGTTAACAAGGCAAGAATAGACTTTCAGGCTTTAAATCAAGAGCTTATGTTCAAGTTTTTATTACATCACACTTCACTTTCAAAATAAATCATGTTCCTCAATTGTGTATGCATATTGGTACCAGAAAAATTAAGAAAAAGCAAGACAGGCCACACATCAAGCATAGACATTAAAATCTTGACCTCAAACTGAGTTTCAAAAGTCTTATTATTTCCTGATCACTTGGAGCTTCCCAGTGAAAACGATAGTGGATTCTGCCCAGATTGCAACTTTTCTTACTAAGTATTTGAAATAAGATTTATGGACCTAAAAATCACTATCAGACTGAATGTCATTATGCATCAAAAAGATTTAGCAAGTAAGAATTTTACTTTCTTCGAATTTTCCAGTAGGTCTAACAGGTTCAGTCAGAACAGATTCAGTAAAACCTTGAAAAGACTATGGTATGACTTTTTAAATCAAATTACTCTTTGAAAAATATTAACTTCAAATGAAAACAGAAGTTTCAAAATCCAGGTTGTTGAAAGGGCTGTCACTTACATTCCCACCTCTGTTATTTTTTCCCATCATTCCCAGGGATACTGAGATCCAGGCTGGGTGCCCACAGCACAGGACAGCTGCTGACCCCCTAAAAGATGATGCAAATGGAAGGAGCACAGCTCAGCTGTAGGGATCAACTTGACTCCATGTCAATTTTAAAACTAAGCAGGTTCACACATTTTAAATAATAAGGGTAATGAAAGATTGATCCGAGGGTGGAGAGAGTGTTATTGATGCCCTTGTGGAGGAAGAAAGAAAAAAGAGAAAAATCAATTCCCAGCTCAAGGCTCATTCCTTCCCCCTCCAGACGTCTCCTACTGCTGGTTTTCTTGCACTTTCTTGGCCCTCTTGCTCTCTCACTTCCCTCCCAGACTACCGCGTCACACTTCCCTGTATCCCCTTCCTACTGTTCTAACATGGGATAACTACCCCCCCCCCCCGTTTCTAGTTACTTAGGGAGCAGCAAAGATCATCCATTAAGCCCCTCCATTTTCCAGATGAGGACACCTAGACCGAGAACGAGCTGACCTGACTGGATAAGGTCGCACCGCTAGGGGACGCGGCGCGCGTGCGTGCTCGGATAGTGACAACCCAGTCCTGCCGGGCAGCTCAGCCCGTGCCTTCCCGCACACACTACTTCTTTCTCTTGCTACTCGGCTTCTTTATCCTCAAATTAAAGGTATCAAGAAAAACACTATCTTAACATACTTATAATGCTGGTTGAATTGGGGGCAAATATGCGTACTCCTGCCCAGATTTGGAGAATCAAGGGCTGAAACCACTAGACCGCATAGAGTGAGTGAGTGCAACGCAATTTAGTTCGATCCAAACAGCCATAGTTCCAGTATACACCCTTTCCCCTTGGGGTTTACTCTTCTATTTGACAAGGGAATATCTCCTTCTGAGAATTTAGCAGTTTTCCCAGTGCAGGGTCTCTTTTTAACTAGAACTGCAGGCTTTGAATCACAGGCCTCTCACTTCACAGTTATGCTTACTACCGGCAAACGATACTTAACGCAAGTAGGTGAAAAACACGGACTGTTAGCGCCTGGAGGAATAGAGGATTTTACTCTTAAAATTGCAGTTACATAGTTTCAATTATTCACGATTGCAAATATGTATCTACTGTAATGGGAAACAACGCATTTATAGTGAAACTTTAACAAGAGAGCACTCGCTGGAAACCCACATTTACGAAAAATACATAGGTTGCGACAAAAAAGGAGAGACAGAGAGAGAAGTAGCAGCAGCAGCAGAGAGCAACCGGCGCCAGACTGAAGGCAACAAGTTCTGGATGCCGTCATTCTTACACATCAAAGGCCAAATGGCAGCAAAGAAAAACAAAAATAAATTTTAAATCCATTCAGCACAAACTAGCCCTACACAAACCAAACGAGGCCGTTGATTTCAAAACCACCAACTCAAAGCCAGGTCTCTCCCTTGCTTTAGACTTTCCAGTTACTTGCTAGGCGTGTTTGTTAAGCGGCTGGACAGAAACTTAAGTCCTCAGCCCGGGAGACACTACCGAGTCGTCGGTGAGAAGCAAGTGGTGCGGGAGCTCCGCGCTGCGGGGCGCGAGGACCCCCGGCGGTCCACTTCCACCCTGACGTGGCTCTGGGGGAATTTCGAGCGCCCCCGGTAAGGCTTCCCTTCCCCCCACCCAGTCCCAGATAACCCGAGGCCACCTACGTGTCACTTGGGCGGGTCCCGGGACGCACTAACCTGGCCGAGGGACAGGAGGGCCAGCGGCCCGGGCGACAGAGGCAACTTCCCTCCCGGGGCTCGGTCAACTGGTTGGTTAGGGAGGCCAGGACAGCCTCGCCTCCTGCAGGCCGGCTCGCATGCACGCACACCCACCCACACCCGACTCAGGCGAGCGCGCGCGCGCACCCACACTCCCACACTCCCACTCACCCACACTCGCACGCACACACTGCCACAAAGCCCGTCTGCCTCCGGACAGTGCGATCCTAACACGCTGTTTGGCAGCGGTGGCGTCTCGGCAGCCACAGGCTCCGCGTCCAGGGGGCACTGTTCCTCCGCACCCCGCCGCGCCCACCCCTTTACCTGCGCCTGCCGCCGCCGCCGCCGCCGCCCTGGGGCTGGCCTCCGGCTATGCGGTCAGTCCCCGCAACCCCTGCCTGGCGGCTAGCCGATGCCGGCTACGCCCGCCCCTCCGCCGTAGCCCCCAGCGGGGCCGCCCCGTGCGCCCACCCTGCTGGGGTCCCGCGCCCCGCCGGGAGGCCGGAGAGAGCTCGGCTGCAGCGTTCTTGGCCGACCAAGATCCAGGCAGCGCTTTGCAGGGGGATAGGGGAGTCACAACTCTGGGGGCGTCAACTGCCGCTCGGGCCCTACTACTCGGGCTTTGGCGGGCCGGCAGGGGCGGCCGGAGAAGGGGCGCGGAGGGAGGGCAGAAGAAGCAGCGCGGACGTCAGCCTCCTTCTTCCTCCGCCTTCTTTCTTTTTCTGCTTAATCCACGTTGCACAAGTCAGCAACTCCCGCACCCCCAGACTCCCTCCCCCCAGGCTCATTCCCTTACCTGGTGTGACACCCCTAGAGCTTCTACCGCCTGCGCTCTCCCTCCCCCATTCATTTGCCGAACTTCCCGCCCCGGCTGCCTAAGCCTCTCATTCATTATCTTACCAATCCTCCCTGCCCCCGCAGCCTGATCAGACACACCCGCGGCGGGAGACCAGCGGCCGCCAGCTCTGGATCCCGTCCCCACTCCCTCCAGCGCTCACCTCTGCGCGGGACAGCTGGCGGCACGCGGGTGGGCTCCCCCACACATTGCATTTTCACTTTGTCGCTCTTCTCCTCCCACTTGAAAAGCTCTGGAAAACATTGCGGGGCCCGCAAAACCCCAGAAGCATGGCCTCTCGAGTTCAGTTTCTAAACTTTCCAGAAGGCACACAGTTTCTCCCAGTGCAGCCTTTAACTGGAGGCTGCAAAGCCGGAAGAGGCGACTTTGCTGCCAGAAAGGTGCTCACGTTTCTATTTCTGAGTTCTCGATGGACTGGGTCTGCAGACCTAAGCAAGTGGGACTGTGTTCCCTTAGTTCTCTTATGTCCATGATTACAAATTTCTCTTCCGCTTTCCCAGCGAAACTTTGCTAGTGCTAACTATCAATTTTAGAATAGTAATTAAGGGCGGGGAATGCACACCTGGAGGTGTGGGCGGGAACAGCGCGAGACTAAGGCTGGGGGATATTTCTCAGGAAAGTGGCAGCCACAGAGATTCGCCCAGGTCCTATAACAACACCCAGTCAATCGGGGGCTCTCTAGCTGCGCCACCTCCCACCCTTGGCTTCTCAGGATTTCCGGAATGTTGGCAAACTCTCTGCCTCTCGCTCCACTGCTAAAGCCGCCACATATCAAAAGTAGCTACTTAGCAATAAAAAGCTTAGTGAACTCTCGCCTGAAATGGCACAAAGGAGGCCACGGCAGCAGTACGGCAGGGAATCGGGCAGGGCTGATACAATTGCATCTAAGAAACGCAGAACAGCGAGGGAGGGCTGCACCGGGGGTGGTCACTCGGTAAATTTGGGCTTCACAGAAAGGAAAGGTCGCTGTAAACTGCAGTGGGCAGAAGGGGAAACCTTGGAGGAGATGGAAACTTCAGGCTTCCGGGGAGGGGAGTATGCTTCAGAGCGAACATAACCATCTCCTGCCAGTGACTACTGAGAACCTTGACTGAGTTCGCCTTGTGGTTTTCTCAGGATGATCATGACTAAACCCTGGCGGCTAGTCAATTACTATCAGAAGCTGTTTCCTTTTGAAAACTACAAAATCCCCGTTTTTCCCCTTTCTAAAAAATTAACTTTAAACGACTCTGCCCCCTCTCCTACCAATTTATAGTCTATTTTACAATAATCCACTTAAAATGTGAAAAAATAGAAATTTTAATGTATGCACAATACTAATATGTTCATATACAACATGCAGAAATGCATATAAATACTCTTATCTCACAAATAATGAGGAGGTGATCTTACACGCTAAACAACATTTTATCAGGACTTAGAGGAAAATGTCCACTATAAAATCTAAGTATAATAAAAAGTATACATTGGTAAGGAAAGAATATAAAAGGGGCTTTCGTTTTAACAATAGCTCTACTCAGCTCAGAAAAATCACTTAGCTGATTTTCCTGTCTCTTACTCCACACTCTTTTTATTGACTATTAGGTTTCTCAATACCAAAACTGCTACATCTAGTGAAAAAAAATAGTTTAAATTTTCATTTTAAACAATTAAGTTAGTATATTAATAATTATACAATAAGTATTATTAAATAGCTATTCAATTGATTTAATAATTGATTATTTTAATGTTTAGTCCTTCCTCATAAATCAAAGGTAAAGTGAAAATGAGTTTCTTGCCTACTGCTCTGCTATTTTTGCAACATATTCATTTTATCTCTGACTGTCTTAAGGAATATGGCTGCTTCTGCTTTGACTACATATTAATTGCCTTAATTACTCTGTGGTCCTCTCTAACATCAAAGTTCTGTCCACACAAGACATGTGTATTACTGTGTTTCCCCGAAAATAAGACTGGGTCTTATATTAATTTTTGTTCCATTAGGGCCTGTTTTCAGGGGATGTTTTATTTTTTCATGTACAACAATTTACACTTATTCAATTACAGTCATGTCATCTTCTTCTGGAACATCGTCATAATGTACTAAATGCATCAGTCTGGCTGAGATCTTAACTGGGGCTTATTTTCAGGGTAGGTTTTATTTTCAGGGCAACACGGCAAAGAGTTCTAAGATACTTGCTGTAAAACACTTTATTTCCTCTTTATTTGGTCTACCATGGCCTAAAATGAAATGAGAACAAAATACAAGGTCAGCCTAGACAGACTGTCTTCCTGACAAATATGCATCTGTCTGAATGCAAGTGCTCTATAGCCAGCTTTAGGTCAGTAACTTTAAAATCAAATCCTGTTCAGCACAGAGATTAATTCATCCAAATTAGTACTGTGTTCCAAATGGGACAGTTTTGTCATCTGTGAAATGGGCTAATAATACTAGCACAGTCTATTTAATTGGGTTCCAAGTTGTCTTTATCAAAGTAAGATAATATATTTGAACAGCCTTCTTAAAACACTGAAGTGGATGATGTTTCAACAGAGATGGAGGATACCTTGATATACTTTCTTTAATGTTTTCATCTGTCTGTGGCCCTCTTACCATTTAGACTATTCCCTTTCTTGCATAGTCATCTTAAGGCTCTGTCCTAACCTTCCTCTCTTATCCTCTGCCAAGCAATGTTTCTCTACATTTCTTTCTTCAAATGACTTCTGCAGAGCCAAATCCTTGGACAACTGGTGCCATCAAAAGTGAGAAAAAATACATTCTGCAAAATGAAGAGAATTTTAATGAGGGATATTTCAAGCAGAGTTTACATTAATATCTTAAGGATACTGTAGACTTTGTCAGATTATTGACATTATCTAGTGGTCCAAGGACTACAATTTGCGAAGCATTTAGGATTGAAAACCTGGTTGTCACTGCTTTGTGCTGTTTGGTTAGAAGGGTTTGCAGGTCAAGCCAGTTCTCCTTCTCCCCCCACTCCATGTTCCCTTCCGTCTGGCAAAAAGCCTTTGAAATTTTCTACTAGAGAGTAATCAAAACTATCAGCAAAAGGATCTGTTGGAAACTTTCCCTCCAGTCTATTTATGTAGAGACTGATTCAAAGAATATATTCTGGTGAAACAATACCCTGAGAGAATTCAGCCTGCTTGGGAAAATTTTTCAGATGCCCCCAGGCATAGGTGTCTTCCTTTTTTAAATAGGGCTATTTGTGCCTGTCCAGTGTTTTCCCCTTGGCTAGAAAAAAAACATTCTCCTTACAAAACCTTTCTATTTTAAAAGGCCAGTGGCAGAGGTGGGTGAGGCAGCCCAATTTAGTAAAAAAAATAACACTCTTCAGGGTAGAAGTGGCTAAGGAGACTCCAGGAATGGGAATTGTGGGGATTGTGTGTACAGCAGCCTTGTATGAGGACTAGACTGCAATGAAAATGAAAACCCTAAAGACAGTGACTCTGCTCACTTTTTCTTACCGTATATTTCTGCATGAATTATCCGGGTAATGTCTGAAGTAGATCAGGAAAAAGCAAACCTGTAGTCTCCCTCACCCAAATAAAAAGGTTTCCATCTAATACAAAGGGGCGGGGGGAATTGAAGAAGATGAAAAAAAATTATGAAAATGAAGGAAAAAGAATATGAGGAACAAAAAAAATATGTGCGTCATATATATAATTTTAGAGCTAAAAATAGAGCTAGATACAAAGAAGTCATAGAAAGAGTCACAAAACAAAAAATTCATTCTATAAAACAATAAAATAGGAAATTTCCTAGTAAGACTGATAGTGGAAAAAAAGAGAAAAGAAAAAAGATTATGAATGAGATTTTAATTATGATGGTTTCAGTAGAGTTTTTTTAAATACTAAGAGAATATTGGAAACAATTAAAAACAGCTAAAATAGATACTTTTTAGTAAGATGTAAATTAAGAAATTATTGATTCAAAACATTTAAAACATGAGTATATTTATAACCATTAAATAAACTGAATTTGTATTTCTAAATCTACCTACAAAAACAGTCAAAGATTTGATCAGGAAGACTTACCAAATCTTCATAGACAGATAAAATCTATTCAAATAGTTTCAAAGAACAGAAAAAGAAGGAAAGCACCCTATTTTATAAGCTAATAAAATCTTGATACCAAATTCACACAAAAACATACAGGCCAATCTCAAAAAAACTGAAAATTTTATACATACAATATTATCAAACCAAGTTCAGCAATGTGTTTTTTTAAAAATATATCATAAGCACATTGGGCTGATACCATAATGTAAGAATGCTTTAATATTAGAAAATATAAAGTAATTTGCCACTCATTTATATTTTTTTAATCATAGCAAACTAGGAAAGGGAGGAATTTCCTGAACAACCTACAAGCATTATCCTTAATGTGAATTCATTAAACATTTTCCTTTAAAAGTTAGGAACAAAGCAAAGATAGTTTTTCCATTTCTACTTGGCATTGTACTGAAGCCCCTTGCCAAGGTCACACACAAAGAAATTAGATGACGTAAGGGTTAGAAAACAAGAAAAATGTGACTTATATATGATACAGTTGTCTACTAAGAAATCCAAGCAAATCTATTAAAGTATTAGCGCAAATAAGAGAGTTTAGCAACATTGTAGAATGAAAGATCAATATGCAAAGAAGCCACAGCCCATTAGAGATAATAAATTGTGAAAGGTTATCACTCATAATAGCAACAAATCTTTACTATAAGTTGGATGAAACCTAATAGAAAGATATAGTACCTGTATAAAAAAAAACTATAAAACATTATTGAAATACATAAAAACGCCTAAATAAATGAATAGATATATCGTGTTCATGATTGAGAAGATTCCATCAACACAATACAGTCTACTCCAAATTGTATTAGGGGTTTTCACAAACCTTGACCATGTAATTCTAAAATTCACATGGAAGTGGAAGAAGCCAAGAACAACCAAGATAATTCTGCTGAATCATAAGAAGGGAAAATATTTCCCCTCTAGATATCAAAATATCCTAAAGCTTTACCAACTGAAATCATGTGGTATTGGTGCAGTGATGGGTAAATAATCTAATGAAAGAGAACAACAGGTTCAGAAATAGAACTACATATAAATGACAGATAAGTCAACATAAATTAGTGCCTCAAAGATGTTCTCTTTAGTGAATGATGCTGAAATAACTAACACTCTCTCTATAGATATTGTATATTTAAAAAAATATCAACATGGGATTCCTCCCTATCCTACGCTGTAAACAAAAGTCAGTTCTTAATGGTGCAGAGACCTAAATTTGTAAAAACAAAAACAAAAAAAACAAAAACTAAATTTGCAAAGCAAAATTTCCCGGGTTTTAGAATATCTTCATCATTTCAGAGTAGAGCAGAATTTCTTACACAAGGTATAAAAAGCAAACCATGAAAGAGTGCTGCTTTCTTTCTAATAAAATATGGCTGATTCTAATATGCTGGATTCTTGTGAGTTCTAGTAGTTGATATATCTGCCTCAAGACTTGCAATGAGTATTCCAAGGAATATGAACAGCATTACACCACCCTGGGCAAAAGTTGGGCAGAGGGTTTTCTTACGTCATGTGTATTTTATGTCATTCCTGTTGTTTCAACTTGATAGCCTGTTACACCTTCTAGAGCAAAGTGGAAGCAACTGTACTAGCGGTCCCTTATCAATAGGGAACATTTTTGGATGTAGACCCCTTTCAAACCAAATCAAAGCTATGAAACTGCTCTCCCAATAAATGTGGAGTATACATATTGTATCAGAGGTCTCTAACTACAATATCCCTCCTTGCCTTCTTGGGCACCAGCTAGACCAGATTCCCCACAGTTGGTTAACTGAGCTCTCTCCAGTGAGCATAGTGAGCATAAGTGACTTACCCAATTCTCGGACTACCTATCAAATCCCCTCACGTGTGTTCCCTCACGCTCTTTGTCCTTCTCATTGACGGTGATGATAAGTCACACACCAACCTTGGAAGCCATGGATTGAAGGTGATGGGCAGCCATAAATCCTGACACCTAAGTGTCCATGTGAAAGGAGCCTCCCTACTGAGGTGAACACCCACTCTGGACTTTTATGTGAAAAAGAAATTTCTTGTTCTTTGAGCCACTAAATTTTGTGTATCTATCAGTTACTTTGGCTTAAACTAATATATATAGTCACATATATTTTGACTGTAATCTTGGAGGTTCAATGACACCATGTAGCCTAGATTATGAATTGACGTGAGAAAAGGAGAGATTCTGCTATACTGCCCTCTGGAGTGGGCACTCACCAAAAGTGAGCAAGGTAGAAATGTTACACCTTTGCACCAACCCTGCCTGATTAAGCACTGATTACATGTAACTGAATGGCTCTGCCACCCCCCAGTCACCATCCCCCCACCCCATTTCTTTGCTAACATATACTCTGCCAGAAGGAGAGGCAGAGTAAATTCCAAAAATTAAAAAAAAAAAAAAAATGGATATGAATGGAAGAGTAATCAGCAACATCAGGAACAAACTCCTGATATGTACAACAATGTGGATGAATCACAAAAATATGCTGGACAAAAGACAGACACCAAACTATGCATACTATATGATTTCATTTTTATCAAGTCCTAGAACAGGCAAAATTAATCTTTGATGGTAGAAAAGAACAATGATTGCCTAGGGAGTGGGGACTGACTAAAAAGGCACTCAAGAAAACTTCCTGGGGTGAAGCAAGAGTCCTATATATTGCTTTGTGTGGTGGTAACACAGATGTATGAAAGTGTTGAAACTCATTTGACTGAACATTTATGATTGGTGCAATTTATTGTTTGTAAATTACAACTAAATAATACATTTTAAGTGCAAGTGAATTTGGATCTATCCACACAATAATATTTCTATTATGGAATAATGATCAGCCATCACATACATCCCTTCGGGGCTGCTGTTGTGATTAAACACATATAAACACTACAACACCTAAGAGCAGAAAATGATTGTATTCGTATGCAAAACCAAGATACACTATCAACATGTCCTAAGAAAAATTAACTTTGTAATAAACAAGTCAATAGTTTATTCCTATGTATAAAGCCTGTGATTTTCCACAGCTAGTATCCTAATTCTATATAATTACAAAATATATTTCTATCATCAAAAGTGTATAGTTTCTTCTGTCTTTAGTGGAATGTAATAATTATATGACAGGATTATATTTTGAGATTATTCCACATTCTCTTCTCCCTGTATTTCCACTTTACTCTCATTGTTGAATAGTCATATGTTCTGTGCGCATTGCTTAGGAAAATATGGGGCAAAAATGAAGAACCAGAAATCTTTACAGAAAGCCCAAGCTCTTGGGAGAAGGGGATTTATAGGCATAGAGTGGTAGGTATACACCTGAAGGAAAAACAATGCTCTTGAAGGGGGAGAGCGAAAAAGAGAGGTCTGTGTGTCCCAAGAACAGAGGGTACCTCTGCCCTGCTTCCCGTCAATGCTGTTGCAGAGACAGCAAGACCCTTGAGAAGAAAAGACTATAGGAGTGTTTAGGTAGATGGAACCTAGAACAGTTTAGTAACAGATGCTCATGTCCCATGGGTGGCATAGCAGCAGTGAACTTGAACAAAGGAAGTCTCAGAGGCAACTTCTAAGGATCAATATTAGATGGGCTTCTCCAACAGGTTGACATTATATAAAACTCTGGAATGGTGACTGATCCATATAGGTGTGTGTGTAACTACTTCCCTAAGAAAAGAAGAAGAAAAAAACTCGAAAATAACTGAGCTCATGTTTTCCCACCAACCTTCAGGAATGGGAGATCCAGGTAAAAATTTAATCTGAAATACAGAAAAAAACTTCTTGAATATCTAAGTTTATTGACTGAGATTCATACCCGGTATCTAGGGCTGCCATAACAAAGTATTACAGACTGAGTAGCTTAAACAACAGAAATTTGTTTGTCCCACTGTTCTAGAGTCCAAGACCAAGGTGTTGGCATGGTTATTACTTCTGAGGTCTTTCACCTTGGCTTGCACATGGTGGTTTTCTCCATGGGTCTTCACTTGTTCTTCCCTCAGGCTACGTATGTCTGTGTCCTAATCTCCTCTTCTTATAAAGACACTAGTGCTATTGGATTAGGGTCTGCCTATATTACCTCATTTTACCTTAATTACATATTTAAAGGCCCTATCTTCAGGTATAGTCAACATTCTGATGTACTGGAGGTTAGTACATGAACATATGAATTTTGAAGAGAAAAAATTCAGCGCATTATATCCACTAAGTGTGGAGTTCTCATCCATGATTACTAAGAACCCTTGGCCACCTCTTGTCTGTACCATGGAAATATTACAAATCCTAGAATAGGAACCAATTTGGTAAGTGATATGGCCACAACGTTGGGAGAATTACTATGCAGACAAGAGGTGACCTCATAGAAGTCACTGCTAATTTACAGAATACAGATGGACTGTAAGGACTTTGAAACAGGAACACAGGACACTTTAAAACCACTAGGAAGGTGCAGTATGATCAAAGGAATGAAACGATAGCAATTGAGCCTTAATAGAATTTGCCGATGAGGTTAATTTATGTCCAATTTCTGGGGAAATCTCTGTAAAAGTTATCTTTAAAACACATTTCTGGGGCTTTAAATTTCTGAAAGAGTAACAGCAATAACAATAACTGGACTTCTTCCCAGAGAGAGATCTGCCCTGACTTGTAGAAATTTAGACTTAGAGAGCATGGGTCTGACCCATTAGGTATAGTTTTGGCAAGTGTAAATTACATTGAGTATCATAATCTATTCCAAGGTGAACTTGAATGAACATGATCCTCCCCATTCCATGATTCTTCCAACTGGTAAAGGAGAGAGAAGAGATAGCATTCTTGCTCATCTCCACAGGCAGGAACACTGAGGCAGCCTTTGTAGGCAGTACAATGGATACATGGATGAAGTGGCCACCATGGCAGAGAGGGAGGCTATGCACAGGCCCAAGAATATAGACTCCCACTTACCAAAGCTGATACATCTAATGCTGTTTCCGAATGTCCAAACTGCAGTCAACAGAGACCAATTCAAAGCCAAAAGTGTGGACATAAACATGGACCAACTCTGAATTCCTAGTATGGACTATTTCTTGAGGAGACCAACTGGCAACTTGATGGCAAGTTGACTAGGTTAGGCATCTTCCATCCTAGAAGGGCTTGTGATTCATTTCCACAGGCATAGACACCTATTCTAGATATGGATGGCATTGCCTTTCACGCCCTCAGGGCCTCTGCCAGCATCACTATCCAGGTCTTATGGAATGTCTGATCCATAGGCATGGAATCCCATACAACATTCCACAAGGCATTTACTCATAGTTTACAGTGAAGAACATGCAAGAATAAATCATGTGGTCTTATCACATATTGCCCCATCCAGAAGCTTCCTGTGGAGGGATAGAATGTCTTGCTGAAGACACGTATGAAGCACCAAGTTGGAGACAGTGCCCTGCAAGGATGGGGGACTATTTTTCAGGATGCAGCATACACATTAGATCAGAGAAACCTTGATGTGGTGCTTTGTCACCAATAGGAAAAATACATGGGTCCATGAAGTTAGAGGGTAGCAGCAGAAGTGACCTCACTTACCATCACTCTCAAAACTCACTGTGGGACTTAGTGCTTCTCTCTGCACAACTCTGGGATCTGCAATGTAGAGATTCTGCACTCTTTCCAGGGTCAAAAGTCTTATAGCAGAAGTCCCATTAAACTACAAGCTATGATTGCTCCCTGGGCAGTTTGGGGTCCATGTGTCTAGAGACTGACAGACAATAACTACAGTCCCCATCCTCTCAGAGATAATTCACCCTGACAATTAGCAGGAAGAGACAGGACTACTGTTATTAAATGGGGGCATGGAGGATTACGTGTGGAACTCACATGGCCCAGGTGGGTGCTTCTTGCTACTCCCCTCTCCACCTGTGACTGTGAATGGACAAACAGAGCAACTAAAGAAGAGTATGGTCACCAAGGACACAGACCCCTGAGGAATGAGTTTGGGTCACACCATGACATAAGTTACCAAGACTGTTGAGGTGTAATCTGAGGTTGAGGGAAAGTTAGAATGTATAATGGGGGGAAAGAGATGAAGGGAGAAGGTAAGTACTAGTTGTGGACTTGAGACTAACTATAGTGATGAAGGCTGTAGTTAATCCTACCAACCTACCTTTTCTAAGATTTTCCTCAGGATGAGAGGCCCACCAGATACCTGTGAGGGACTGCTACCTCAACAAGTTTGGAGAAATGGACCCATGTGGAGCAAGAAGTGGGCTATGGCAGACATGGGGATGTGCCATTCAGATCCATTTTGAGAAAGAACTCACTGACCAGCTGCAAAGAGTGTGGTTAGCAGATAGTCCATGGCTTTTAGCAATTTTAGGGCCCTCTGTAGCTTTTGAGATGAGACCACATTCTTCTTAGGGTATCCTTTCAGCCAATGAATGAACAAAGTGAGAAATTATATTCTTCAAGGTGAACCATGGCCAATGACTGAGCCAGAGTGTGGTACAAGGGCCTAGCCATTTCTGTCCAATGACGGACTTCTCTCATGGACCATCTTTACTTCCAAGATCCTATTGGGCTAGTAAAGATTTTATTGGGCCTGTATCATGGTCTGATGGCTCCCCTGCCCTATCCTACTTCTCCACCCTTTCCTTTCATAGATGTTACTCCCCAAGAAACCCTGCTTCCCAGAGAACCCAACTTGTAACAAGTATCTTCCACGGTTACTATCCTATTTAAGTTATCTTACTACTTAACCTTTAAATAATTTTCATAGTCATTTCATTGAGATTTTCAAATTATTTGAACTAGAATTGTTACAGTATTTACCCCTTTATTTATCGTAGTACTGTATATTAAATTTTTTAATGATTTGTTTTGCTAAAGATCTTTTTTTCACCCTTTACAAAAAAAAAATAGATTTAGGATATATTTATCAATGCAGTCATTTTATGCTGTGTAGCTCATTAATTGGTCTGTTTATAGTCAAATCCTTCCTACTGATTTCCCTGTGTTTCTTTTGTAATTCCCTTTAGTTTCTGGTGCTGAATGCTTAATTATTTTACTATTTTTTTAATAATAATTTTTTTTTCAAATTTATTTATTTATTTTTTAATTAGTTTCAGGTGCACAAGACAAAGCAAAACTTAGACGTTTATCATTTATATCCCTCACACTGTGTGAACCCCCCTCAATAATAATTTTTAAATGCCTTCAATCAAATACACAATTCGGTCACTTGGACTAATTTGTACATTTCTCAACGATACTTTATGGATGGCATATATTGTAGTCTTTGCATATCTTTGAATATTTTCTATTCTCTTCAAAAAAAACTATGTTGTAACTTAGAAATCCCTTCAAATCTACAAAAGTAGGTCTTTATATAATAGGCTTATAAATAGGTTTTTAAACTTGTATAAAATAGGTTCAGAAAAGTGTTCTTATATTATATAGTTAGTTGTTGCCTTTGCTTCCTTTGTTCTGTCTCCTTTAGCAATAGCCTTAGCCATATATTGGCTCTTTGTTCTCTGTTCTCCACTCAGTTACTCTCTTGTCATTTTCATCTCTTTGCCTTTTCCCCCTGCATCCTATGAGAGTTATAAATTGTGAAATCCACATTATTGATTCTCGTATCCATAGCATTTTTCTTTTTATTTATTCCAACGCAGATTTATTTATAATGAATTTAAAATTCTTGCATATCTCCTTTTGTCTTCCATCTTCTTTTTCATCTTATCCAATTATCTTTTTTAATCTCTCATGCTGTTAACATTTTAGATCAATCTGCCCTTTTTATAACACTCCTGTTCTCACTTCTTAAAAATCTGTGTTTTTATGCTCTTATTAAATAGGTATGCCTAAGTCAGTATCTAGCATTTAGTAGAGGTTTAGTAAACACTTGTTGGTTTAATTAATTTTAAGTGAATGAATGAACCTTTGACTGTAGGTCAAGTTCCACAGTAAAGGAAAAAGATAATATGCTAACAAAATTGGCAGTTCATTCAAAGACAATGAAATCCATTACTTTCTATGTTCCAAGTTTTATTCAAAATCAGTTTTTAAGCCATAATAAGAGAATTGTCCAATATTTAATTTAAATCTGTTTAGAAGAAATAACTGATTATCATCAAGACTGTACCCAGCTGATGTAATAAGGCACTTCTTTTTTAAAAATTACCTTGAAGAAAAAATTTATTTGTGAGATATTGAAATCTGCCCACTCTCTTGCACTCTAAAACTGTATTTGAAGCTCCTTCTTTTTGTGTTCTCTTGAAAAACCTCTAATATTAACCAGCTACAAATGGCAGGGTAAACTTCCCTCATGAAGCTTCTTGCCTAGAGGTGGGATTGGGTCATTATGTCTGTACAATAACCGCCCCTGCAAACAACATATGAATGCCAGATGGTTGGAACTGTTCCATTAAGAAACTGATGTTTTCATTGTTTGGAATTTGATTTTGTAACTTTCTCCATATAGTGATTTGATTGCAGCATTTAGAAGCCTTAAGAGCTTTCCCATAAATTATTCCACCCCTTGAATGTGAAACTAGGGTAGGCTTATTAGCCTGTTTTTCCATTAGTATGTCATTCCCACTTTCTTACTCAGATGTGGATAATTTAGGCAGGATTCATAAAAAGAAAATACGGGTTTTGTGCTTTGGTTTTTCTTCAAGGAACTTGCTACTGAATAATATTTCTCTCACTTTGTTCATTCACTATTTATATATGAATATTCATGAAAAACTAAATAATAATAGCTAACAAAGTTCTTACTATGTAGTTATATGGCTCTTACATTACTTTCATAGTTCTTACACTATATTAAACATTCTACACACATTAACTCATATAAGCATCACATCAACTCTGTAAGGTCAATACTATTATTTCCATTTTATAGATGAAGAAACTAAGGAAAAGTTAAGTCAAGCAACTTATGTAACGTCAAATAAACAATGAGTGGTAGAAGTAGTATTTCAACCCAGGGGGGGAAGGTTTCAGAGTTTGTGTTCTAACCACCTCACTCCACAATTTGTTGTTTAAGTCCCAAATAATCTAGCTTGTTCCAAGACAACGATGGTAAAACTAGATTCCCTGTTTAATCTCGTTAATGTAAAGAGGGTATAGCTATTATTGTGTCAAATGTTTTACCTATTCCAAACCTTAGCTAATACATCAGAGGTATCGATTGTAGGCGCTGAGTCCTCATCTATAACACTGAGCTGCTAATAACATTTATTGGATTGCCATGAGAATTAAATGAGGTAATTTATGCAAAATCTAAATGTCTGACACATAAAATACTTAAATGTTAGCTATTGGAATTAATACCAAGCAAAAAGCAAAGAGGTGAATTTTTTTAACAGAGAAGATAAAGAAGATGGAGGAGAGATATGAGAGATCAAATTCTATATGTATCTAATAGGGTGTTGAGTAAAACTTTTCAAGATTTACAAAAATGGGTAACTAAGACTGGCAGTTGAAACTAAAGGGATTCCAAGTACACATTTTCTAAAGACAGACACTAACAAGCCAGGATGGACTTGCGTGGCATAATAAGAGATTGCACACGTCCCTGGCCATTCACAGCATCCTTTCCTAACCCCAGCCTGTAACAGGGGAAAGGAGGAAGGGGAAGATTTTCAGGAAGTATACATAACTGACTATCTGTGATTCTCACCAATTACACATATTGTCTAGTGAAACCACTGCTAAGCTATGGACGTAGCAGAAACTACCGGGACGGATAACCCGTTGCACATGACTCAGTCCTGCATATTGATGAAGCCTGGGAAACATTAAATAAGTACGAGGGTACTGGTGAGGAATATGATTTATTGTCAACTCCAAGGGCCCTCTCCTGAAACTCAACTTGAGTTTTAAGTGAGGGAAACTCAACTTGAGTTTTAAGTGAGGGATTTGACTATAGGGTAGAGGAATAAGTAAAAGAACACAGAGCTAGAGGTGGAACTTTAGATGATATGGAATTTAAGAGCCATACTGACCAATTGCAATGTATGAACATTAGTTGGATCCCTATTCAAACAAATAAGTTACATCTTTAAAATGAGACAATGGGGAAATTTAAGTTTTGACTGGATATTTGATGATATTAAGGAACTATTATTAATTTTTAGGTGTGATAATAGTATTGTGATTATATTTTAAAGAAGTTCATTTCTTTTGGAGAAGTACATTGAAATATATAAATATAAAATGACATGTCTGAGAATTGTTTCTAAATAATCAAAGAATGTATGTGGGTACAAGTATTAATGAAAAACATTTTAAACGTTTTTTTTAAATGTTGAGTCTTTGACTAAAATAACAATGATATGCTGTTCAAAAGAAACAGACCGAAAACAAAAAGAAAATCAAAGTTTGAAGTAAACAAAATAGGAAAATGCTAGTTTAAAAATTCATGGATGGCCTTATTAAGATATTCTGATATTTCATCTTATAACTGATATTCAATATGAAATATTATTTCATCTTCTATTTCATCTTATAACTGATATTCAAGGGAAAATTTTAATGAGATAAAGATACATAGTTCATATGAATAGATGGTATAATTTCTCAAAAAGATATAGTAACAAATCTTTGTGTATAAAATGATATTGCATTAACTATCTAAAGTAAAAATTATTAAAAATGCAAGGAAATTTTAATACAGTAAAAGAAAGTACAAGTCAATTTGACATAAATATAGATTAAAATATTCTAAAAGCAACATAATAGAACAGGTGGCAATGTTTTAAGATATCAAAGTAATGACATAAAATTATTTCTAACTGTTCAAAAATGACTTGTCATTTCATTCACAAGTCATCCCAAAATGAAGTTAAAAGTTAAAAAAAAAAATTACACCTCAATAAATGCAGAAAAGTCCTGTTTACACTTGGGGAGACAACAGTTAACAAAATATAATACAGCTCTCCCTGAAGGAGCTGGCATTCCAGTGGAGGAGACAGAAAATCGACCAATAAGCAAATAATACGTCAGGTAGCAAGAAGTGCTATGAAGAAGATTAGGGAAAAGTGAATGCAGAGTTTTTAGGGGAGCACTTATTTTAGATAGAATGGTCAGGAATGACCTTTTGTAAAGGTGGCATTTGAACAGAGACCTGAGGAAAGTAGATAAGGGGATAAGAAAGAGGTAGGGGTGAGCATTCCAGATAGAAGGGAATGTAAATGCAACACTCCTGAGATGACAGTTTGCTCCCCTTGTTCAGTAAGGGAATCCCATACCAATTCAAAATGTCTATAAATAAAAACAAGCAATATTTTATTAAAATGACAAACTGGGGAAATATTTGTGTAAGGTGGATAATATTTTTTGAAATATTTCAATGTGGTTTTCCTTTTTTGAGTATCTGTCTAACTTGGGTGATGGTCGGGGTAATTAAAACTGTTAACACCAGGAATGCAAGAGAAAGAAAGAGGGTCAGTGTTCAGCTTCTGACTGTCAAATGGCTTTCCTCAGGAGAGAAAAGGATATTCTAAAATTTTTGAGCGCTCACTTATGTAATTGCAAACTTAATCATAGAATTCCTCTATAAGTATAAAGAAGAGAGAACTGAGTAAGCAAGGGCCCTGCCACACCTGAAAGGAACAAAAGTCTGTCCTTTCTTTTTCTAGTGGAGTTTGGGGGGAAAAAAAGGATAGGATGAAGTCAGATCCCTTTCCTCCTCTCAGCATAGAGATGAATAAAAAACATCTAGAAAAGGTGTCAGGGAAACTGAAGACCCTGGATCTAGTGGACTGCTTCCCTGGGTCTAGGGAAACCCTCCTACACTTGCTCAATGCAATGTTCCACAATGTGTGGGAGGTATAAAGCAGCACTTGGGGGGAAGGGGGAAGTATGTCCCATGCAGGGGAACCAGACATTCCCATGTGCCTTCATGTGGATGACCCAAAGGCACTGAGTGGATTGGCAGACCAGTGAGTGTCTGCCATTGAAACAAAGAGGCTGCAGTGGTGGAGACTTCCGACCACCCTGCTTCATTTCGGGAGGCTGGGTGTACATAGGTTATTTCAAGGTCTTTGTAATCAGCCGAGTCCTTTCCAGGATGGAGGCAATAGTTTGTCAGTCTAAGACTTGTATGTTCATTTTCTCTGTGGTTTTATAGATAATTTAGTGAGACCTATGTGAGTCTGGTTCAGGGAGTTGTAGCCTCACTGTTGGCTCACCAAAAGAGGGACTGGGATGGCTTTAGTCACCTCTACCCTTCCACCAATAATCTCCATCACCCCTTATTCTTTCAGATGAACAGCTGACTTCCTCAAATTTATGTAAAATGCTATGCAAACCCAACCTTGGGCTGCCTTCCAACCCTACTGCTGCCTCCATGTCCCTCATACATAGAAATTTTATAATCAGTGGCTAACCAGATACCATTTTGAACTCTAAACTCTTGAAATGGGCATTTGAACTTTGAAGTTTTCTTTTCTGAGGCAGAGAATAAACAGGCAGAGAATAATCTTTCTAATTGGCAATTTTAGATCTTATCTCTTCTGTATCTGATTTTCTTTCAGCTACTTTAAAATTCCATCTTGCTCTCTAATAAAAGGGAGGCACCTCAGTAGAATGTCTGGGATTAAGGCAATGAATTCAATTAGTCATTTATTTCTGATAGTACTTTCTTATGATTTCCCTATTGTGCAATAAGAATCTCAAAGAGAGATGTTGGGACATATGACTGACGAAGTGAGCAAAGGATGGAGCCACAAGTTTTGGTTCATTTAATTAATGCCTTAACAGCAACGTGCTCATCCTCTATTTCTTCTCCTCTTCCTGTCTTCTATTTCATCTCAACAGGCAAATCTGGGGACTGTAAGCTAAAAATAAATCTCTGTAACCAGTCACTTTCTCTTTTCATCCCCTTTCTCCCACCTCTCATAGTGTCCCTTTTCTTTTGCTCATGATGCATTTCTCTGACCATGTTCCCCTAAGTCCCCACTGAAATGTTCATTCTTCTTTCTGCATCTGTGACTTCATTATGGCACATAGCCCATCTACAGACAACTTCTCCATGCCCCAGGACCTGGGAGGAGCTGCCCTTCGACATGATTATGACTACTAAGTTGTCTCTTGTTAAAATGCAGATTCCTGGGCCCCAGACAAAATAAAAAAACTGTCAACATGGCTTGGGATTCTTCATTTTGCAAGATTTCCAGATGATTATGATATGCAGACTTAAACTTAGGAAGTAAAATAAATAAATAAATAAATAAGCCTTTAGTTCTCAATTCTTGATTCTTTGGTTCCTCCCTTCCTTTTATCCCCTCCTTGTTTCCCTCTTTTGGAACTTAATGGAATACTCTGGACTTACTTTCTAGTTTCTAGTCTTCCTTCCATTCTTTCTCCATTTCCTCTCTCTCTCTCTCTCTCTCTCTCTCTCTCTCTCTCTCTCCCCCCCCCCTCCTTCCCTCCCTCCCCCCTTCCTCCCTCCTCCCTCCCTCCCTCCCTGCCTTGGCCTGGCATTTAAGTGCATCATGGCACTATGTGGAACATTACAAGTATCTGATGCTCTTTATTTAAAAAAAAAAAAAGCAAACTAACTTGGGCAAGAGCTGCTAGACTGAAATCTCCCTTGAGCTTTGGACACGTAGACTACAAACTACAAAATAGTAAAGAGCCAGGAAACCCGAAAGTAAGCACAGCTGGGATCCATAAAGTCCCCTCCCTCTTTGATTCAGGGAGAAACATTAAAACAGCTGACCTATTGCTCCAGCATTTCTTTCCATCATCTGGAAAGTTTGATAAAGGGATATTTAAAAGCTGACATTGTCCTGCCTCCTTTATCCTTCACCACAATTTCACTAATTATTTTTCAAGAAAACTTCCATCCTATAGCCCTTATGTAAAAAGGCTTAATTCTTCCATGTGGTTTTAGAGTTCTGTGTTAGTAGAATATGAAGAAATCTCTTTGAAACCTGTTGGCTGCAGAAGTGGGTAATGCAGGCAAAATCTGTGGTGGTTGTTTTACTAAAAAAAAAAAAAAAAAAGCTAAAAGAAACTTTTTAGAAATGTAATGTTTTTTATTGCATTTGATGTTACTGAGAAGTTGCATATCGATTAAATTATGGTTAATAAAAGTATCTTTAAACTATATTCCTAGAGTCTGTAATTTAAACGAATTTTGTAGAATTTTTGGTCAAATAATAAATTCTTTTTGATGTGCAAATGTTCATTCTACTGTGTCTTATTTTGCAAATTAATATTGAGCAAAAATCCATTTTGCCTAAAGTGGAGGCATTTCTGTCTCGTGGAGTGTTGTGCTTTAAATGTTGGGAGAAACATAAATTCTATAACCATTTTTACCTTGAATAAGAAACAATGCTAATTACATATAAGTTAACCGGTGAATATCACAGTTTATTTTAAAAAAAAAAAAAACAACAACAAAAAACAGCTGGAAAGTGGACTGAAAAAACTAGTTAGTTTGCTATATAACTCTCGGATGACGAGGCTTTGTGTCCAGGAACCAGATAACTTCTTTCACTTGAAAAAAGATCTATTTTATCATCATTGGTAGGTTTTTAAAATAACAAATTCATTTTATTTGCAAAAGTTCAAAAAGAGACCTAATTTGATCGCTGAATTTAAATAATTTAGAGACAGATAGCTTTCCTAGAGATAGGAAGGCGGAGGAGGAACAGCAGCACCCACTGAGAGTTATCTTCCAAATACCGCCTCTAAGTCTGGACTTCCCATCAAGACGTGGCAAACAGAACAGAAATAATCAGAGCCCGTTGTCAGTTAGAGGTTTTGCAATTGAATTAATGCACACTTCTCCTTTACACAGCAATCCCCCTTTAATTTTTATTCTTCTCACTTTCCTAATTACTTTATTAATTGCCACCTATACCTCTGTCAGCTGTACAAACTCACAACAGTAAATATAGTCAAGGCACCAAGGCTGGTAAGGGAAAAAAGGCGGGGGGTGGGGGGGTGCGGGTAATGAGAAAAAGAAGAGATGGGGAAAGAAAACTCCGATCCATGAATAGCTTCAATATGCCCATCCCAAGTCTGATAAACATCTCTTTCATATTAAATATTGGCTGGAAGTACTTTTACATAAAGGAAAAAGAAGACCTTTTTTATGGCTTTGAAAGGTGAGCACAAGATCAAAGCAGCCAGGATCGAAATTCCTTGACTGGAATTCCACCAACACAGATGGAAAACCCATTTTTTAAAAACTCTAATCTGTTCACAAATAAAAATAAGCCACTACGTTTTAAGAGCTCTGGCCTGTGTTATGTAGAACATCAGGAACCAATTAAGTTGCTCTCCCCTTCTTGTTTATCCTAAATAATATGGTCTTTTCCCTCCTCTGATTATACCAGCTTCATGTCCCTGTGGCAAGGGTCTGTTATTTCACTCCCTATTAAAACTCTTTCTCCATAGCACGTAAGAGTTGGTAAAAGATTGAACGTCTGCATTTTGTCATGCTAAGGAAAAATAACTAAATATCTATTTTATATCATGTAGTGTTTTCTTTTGACCCCCAAAACAGTTGGCAGTTGGTTAATGGCTGGGTGCATTTGTATGTTGAACCACAATATCCAACAGTTGACAATGGTTCTGTTTTTCATTTGCTTAAACTTTTCACCTCCCTCCTGAGCTTATAATGGAACATATTCTTCATGTTCTGCTTTTAGTTTTCCTTTTTTAGGCTTGTGCACATGGTTCAGTTCTGAGAGGATAGAGAGCTAGGCCTAGCTCCTTATTGTGAAATATGGACTATGAAATGACATCAATCTTTCCAGTTACTATCTGAGAACACACGACTGAGCGTGTCTGTTTCCCGTCTGCCCATCAGGACCACAGCCCCAGTATAGGGTACTATGTCTCATGTCTGCACATCAGCAAATCTGCATATCTGCTTCTAGGGTGTATTCCTAGGAACAGGGTGGGTATTACACATTGGAAAGAGCTACCAGTTCAGTGAAGAAAACCACAAGTCACGTGGCTCTTGACTTGTATAATACACAGACGTGATCATCCTTGTAGATTTTGCCATAGAAAACAAATGGGGAAAGAGAAGGAGCTTGGGGCAATGCCCTTTTAAATATATCCAGAGTGACTAAGACACCACTGGAGCCTCAGAATGCTTAGGTAAGAGCATACACCGACCCCACGGACTTTTTGGAGCTTCTGCTCCCTGTGAATCTCAACCAGTGAGTTCAAAGTTCAGTCGTGTGTCTTGTTAATGTCCAGATAACTATGCTCGGAAATGACAGGGGAAATTTTATCTCAAAGCTAAAATATAGCTTTCATCTTATATCTACAATAACCCAAAAGCTTAGCTTTATCATCCCAGTGGCTCATCAAGAAACACTTTTGCCTTAATAAATGCTTCCACTGTTCCACTCAGACCTGCTGAGTGCCTGCCATTGACTACTGTATAGTATCTCACGATTCCTTGCTCTCTAAGCCACTGGGTTAAATTATGTACCTTCAGGGACAGTTCATTGGCCATTTGCCTTGCTGTCTCCACAATAGCGCTACTTTTTGTGCTTTTCTAGGAAACAGAAAGGAGTAGTTGCCTTCCTAGAAACTGCCTAGTGACCTGGCGTCATCCAATGTGTCCAGGTTGCTTAGTAATGGTCATTCAAACTCAAGTGGTGACAAACTTTAATGGTGGAGAGAGAGCTAAACATCAGACCAGGGCAAAAGAAACCTAAATTTGGCCAAATCTCTTTATCAAAGATGGCATCTAACCTCTAAACCTCTGTGTTATAAACTGTTAGAGGGATAGCAGAGAGTTAATATGCTTAGAGTAGTTACAATATCTATGCACTTCAGAGAACTTTTTTATTTGTATTCACACATTACCCTTACAAAGGAAGACTTTCTTTCCCCATGTTATACAAGAGGAAACTAGAGCTCAGAAAGGTTAATTAACTTGCTCAGGCTCACAGAACAAAAGAGTAGAAGAGCCAAGATTTGAATCAGTGTCTAAATAGCTTCAGAGCCATTGCCTCCCCTGAAAACACATGCATGAAAGCATTGTGCTTGGCACAGAATTGATAAACATTTGATAAACACTCTTTATCTTCCAACGTCCCTTCTAGCTTCAAAATACAGGTTCTATTATAAATTCTAAGCTTCAGACCTATTCATTTATGCAAATCACACAGATCACTGCACACATACAGCCCAGCACTATCTGCTGAATTTCCCACTTTTTATTCTTCCCAGGCCACTCTCTCTTAAAACATCTTCATTTCTTTCAGTCTAAATTTCTTGCTACCCTTTTATTTCAATGTTCCCACATTCCCATCTTTGACATCTCCCAGGTTATGCCTTACCCTCCAATACCATTTGCCAAGTTCTGCCCCTTTTTTGTATGCTAAGACCTCTTGAAAGAAATTTCAGCCTTCATTAGAGGTCTTTTGAGAAAAAATTAAAATAAGCTTAGTAATTCCCTGACCCCTCACTGGCCTAATTGACAACTGATTTTCACTAAATAAGTTGGATTTATATATATGTGTGTGTATATATATAATGTACAATATATAGCATATATAACAATATCTGTAACATATACTCTATGTAAAACAATATACAAAATATGTATTATAACATGCTATGGATATATAGCCTGTGGATAACTGTGAAAATGTACACACACATACCTCATAAGAATAACAAACATTTTCAATAACGGCGTAGTCTAAGTCATATTTAGAAAAGCAGCATTTTCCTAAAGGAAATGAAATCTGCAAAGATCCAACTCTGCCCACAATGAAGTCAACCTTTTATAGGAATAGCAGAGGTCTTTGGTTCCTGGAAACCACAGGATCTCCCTCCCTCCTCTCCCATCCAACATAAGGTCATTGTGGTGGTCTTCCCATAACAAAAGAATGTTCCCCCACCACACATACACAAAACAAAGAACTGCTGAAAGCTTTGAACTAACAATGTTCCAGTTAGGACTCAAGCTTCAGAACTGTGGGATCCCCTTCCCTCAGCAGCCTTTCAGCGAGAAATACGTTTAGCTAAGCACTTGGCCTGGGAAGGGGAGCCAGACCCTGAGATGAAGACAGCAGATGACTTCCCTCTTCTTAGGTTGCAAATCCCAAAGGTCGTCACCTTTTTTCCCTATTAAATTTAGTCTCATACCAAGACATCTATTTCTCCACAGTTTTATATTCCCATTTTTTAAAAACACATAGAATATGTGAGAAAAGTAACTTTCTCAAATTTGACCTTGCCTATGCTGCTATGCTATTTTTATTTTTGTATTTGAACAATTTTACTTTGAAGCTTGCCACTTAATAGAATGTGAATTAAAGGAATTTGCAGGTGCCGGAGAAGGCAAGGAAAGAACACTTCATGTAGGATGGAAAAGAAATCTTACAATTACTATTTCTCCGAAAATAAGACCTAGCCGGACAATCAGCTGTAATGTGTCTTTTGGAGCAAAAATTAATATAAGTCCCGGTATTATATTATATTAGACCTGGTCTTATATTAATTTTTGCTCCAAAAGATGCATTAGAGCTGATTGTCTGGCTAGGTCTTATTTTCGGGGAAACACAGTATCTCTGAACTTCCCAGGAACTGGAATTCCCCAAAAGGTGTCTACTGTAGGTATTTTTACTTATTTTTAAATATTCTGTCTCGATTGCCCTAACATAATAACACTTGTAGACTTTTAAAATTATTATTATTATCTTCCTCCCACCCTGAGCTGAAGAAAGAAAAGGAAAGAAAAACAAATGAAATCTGGAAACTGTCACCATTTCTCTCTCCTCATCAGCGTTTTCTCCTCCTCACTTCCTCCTCTTGCTCACCAGGGATCGCAGTCCAAACTCTGCCCACAGGGACTAGTCACTAACTAAAAGAAACCACCTCAGCATGATTCACACTCACAATCTCAGTACTGGAGTCTCATTAAACTTTAAGAGCTAGTTATATAAGCTAAAAACTCTTCTTAGTACAGAGGCATCTTATTTCCTGGAAAAAAATTGCTAAATCACACAGGAGAGTGAGCATATCCTAAATATATCCTCAACATGCTTCCACAAGGCTCCTTTGCTGTACGGAATAAGATCGATCCCAATGCTCTCCTCACCGATTCTATTCTCTTAGTTGTAGACCACAGGGAAATACTAAAGACACTACTTTGCTCAAGTGGAAAATCAGGACACCCCAAATCCTACTGGTGGGAGACTTTGGTGGGGTAGCTGATTTTCTGGAAATTTTCCGGCTTCAGATGAGTGAGGTATGAGGGGAAAAGTTATTGAAGAATGTGATCAATAATACCCCAGTAGGAGGGAAAACTATAACGCTCATACTTCCCCTTGCACTAACATTCTGAAATACTGTGATAATTAATAACCTCATCCAAGGAAGAAGGATGAAGAACTGCAGAGAATGCCCAGTGCTACAAATAATGAGAAAACCCTATTTAGGGATGGCGGGTAGAAAAGGATAACAGAAAAGCGTTGTCCATCCTGACATAAATGGTGTGGCTGTGAAACCCATCTCTCTGAGGAAAATGTTTAAGAGAGCAGTTAGTTACCCACTGGTTTAAGCATTTATGGAGAGACATGGAAAAGCTAACAAAATATCTGATTTCATTAGAGAATGGTTGGGGAAACTGATCCAAGAAAAGGACAGATGCTATAGAAATGGAAAATACAAATTTGGATGTAGGGGCAGGGTAGTTTTCAAAAGACAGCTGACAATACATTGCCTGTGGCTTCTAGGATATTAAAGAGGCAAAGTTGACCTCATTAATAAGAATTTTGTGAAATCAGATTAAAAATGCCTACTTCAGGATTCTCCAGAAATCCTCAGAAGGATCAGTGTGGCCTCTTTTCAGAGGGTGAGACTTAGAGGGCTGAATCCTACTCTTGGGAGGATATTCTGCTGGCTTCAGGCCAATTCTGAGGTCACTTGGTCAGACCAACAACTATTTAGAGAAGAAACCTGTTAAAAGAAAAGTCTTATGTGTAAAGGATCTCCCCCAATTTTCTAGAGCATATGGAGGCAGGGAACCTGAAAGCCTCATATCTCTCTCACTGGGCCGGATTTGTTGAAGCAGGACTTGATTACAACATGAACCAAATATCTGGATGGATTTTTAAAATTGGTAAACACCTTTGGCCTACATTTGATTAAAATAAAGGGAAGAAATTAAGCTCAGAGTGGCCACCATATGTGATCAGCAGGAATTCCTTGGGGTTTGATGAGAAATTCTGGGAAGTGCTCCTTGAACCATATGGTTTCCTTCAGATTTCTAGGAACAGCTCCTTAAGCCTAGATTCCTAAGAATCCAGATATGGCAGGGAGTACTCTCATGTTGGGGGATGGGGAGTGGAGAAGGGTAAACTTTATATTAAAACTATTTCAATCTATGTATTCCTCATTCAAACAATCAAATAATTTTGGATTGTTTCCAAGTTTGCATTTACAAGACATATGATTCCTAGCTTATCAATCATTCCTCTCATTATACCAAATTTACTTTCTCCATTTCTCTTTGTCAGCTGCATTTAGTCTCTAAGTGACCTAGTATTCAGTAATAATGCATATACCGAATTTGTGATTATATAAGTTTGTTGCCATGTTCACTGAAATTATGCCCCAGTTTTAGAAGGCAAAGTTAACTACGTTGAACTGAATCATATAGGATGGCTACTTCTAACTTTTACTAGTTATGTGACCTTGAGAAAGTTACTGAATGTCGATTCAAAATGGATCTGATAATAGTACCTGCCCCACAGAGTCGCTGTGAGGATTCAATGAGGTGACATATATGTGACACTAACTAGCCTGTAAGAGCTGCTCAATGAATGGAGGTTCCTTCTGAGTTGGCTGGGTGGGGGACCCTTTGTGACTCTTCTGTTTCCCACTTGGCATCCCTTTGGGCTGCCACCAGCTGAATGTATTATCTGACCTCCTAAAGTCCCTTTACCCATTTTACCATTCTCAGACCTAGAAATATGCTGTTACTCGTCCCCTACAGCCCATGGTTACTCTCACAGTTTTTTCAGACCTTTGCTCCCCATTGCACTGAACTCCATTTCCGCAAGTTCCTTCTGGCCTTCACTCCATGCCTCTCAGCCTCCTCTGCGGGCAGTATCTTTTTTTTTTTTTTTTTTTTTTAAGATTTTATTGGGGAAGGGGAACAGGACTTTATTGGGGAACAGCATGTATTTCCAGGACTTTTTATTGGGGAACAGTAGTGTGTTTTTCCAGGACTCATCAGCCCCATCCAAGTCAAGTTGTTGTCCTTTCAGTCTTAGTTGTGGAGGGCGCAGCTCAGCTCCAGGGCCAATCGCCGTTGTTAGTTGCAGGGGGCGCAGCCCACCATCCCTTGCCGGAGTCAAACCGGCAACCTTGTGGTTGAGAGCACGTGCTCCAACCAACTGAGCCATCCAGGAGCTCAGCAGCGGCTCATTGACTTCATTCTAGTTGCGGAGGGCACAGCTTGCTGGCCCATGTGGGAATCAAACCGGCAGCTCTGCTGCCCAGAGCTTACGTTCTAACCAACCGAGTCACCCATCCGCCCCACCTGTGGGCAGCATCTTCTAACTCAGTAACTTTTATCTTCCTCTTTTGGAGGAATCAGAGCCTCTGTCCAGAATCAATCTGTTCTACATAGCACTTACCTATTATGACTTCAGTGGCCTTCTCTATAGTCCAGTTTCCAGAGGGAAACAGTCTAGCTCTTGAGAGATTTTAAAAAATCAATTAAAAAAAAAAGATAAAAAGGAAAGATGGTATAGGCATTCAAGGGAAGCTCCTAAGTAGCTCACTGTGGTTGGGAAACCCTACATATCAGGAGTTACATGCAGAGTTCGTAAAAAACCAAGAAGTTGTCTCCATCTTCCCCTTCACTCCAGGTCCTTTTTCAAGTTAAGCAATAGAAAACAACATCTTTGAGTTCTACTAGTTGTTAGTCACTGAGTGTTTTACATAGATTATCTTTTTTCGTTTTTAACTAATTCTGTAAGCACATACATTTATTATCACCACCCTCATTTTACAAATGTTGAAATTGAACGTTAGGAGATGTTCAAGGCCACGTCGCCGAGGAGTAAGTCACATGCTGGCTCTACTACCTGTGCCCTTTATCACTGCTCTACAAGCAAGGGTTCAAAGCTACTGTGGTTTTCAAGCTAAGAGAAAGCAACCATCTCAGTCTAACCAGCTTTTCTAAGACTCTGGACCCCGAGTCTCTTCCTGATGCATTTTAATGAGCCTAAGAGAAAGGATCTGACAAAGAAAAAAATGTTAGAACGTTGCTCTTAGAGCATCAGAATTCTATATAGGATTAAAGTAATAATAATAATAAACTATATGATGTTGCTACACTACAACATTCTTTATCTTATTTCATTTAATTCTTAGAATGACCCAAGTATTTATTATCCCTATTTTATAAAAGAAAATACTGAGCCTAAAAATAATTAAGTGACTAAGTAACTGAGGTGGGATTTAGTTCAGGCCTCCCAGACTCCAAAGCCCTTGTTCTTTCCAAGAGACTCTTCTAATTTTTTTTTCACTTTTAGAAAAAGCACTTATTGCAACCTTCTCGCCTAATGTCTCTGACCTATGACCATCTTTAATTCTGCATAAAGATTAAAATGATGAAGAGATTTAAATGATTTAAGTAATCAATTTCTGATGATCTCAAGTTGCCAAGCAAAGCTAACTTATCCCATGAGCCAAGACCTTTCACCAAGAAAAGGAATAAAACAAACATTTTATTTTATCTTTGTTATGTGGTTTGTGATTCCTAGTGAAAGGAACTCAGCTGTAAAATTAAGAAATGAAAACCAAATGGTTCACAATAAAGTTCTAAAATCTATTGTCTTTAACAGGTAAGAGAAAGGGAAAAAAACAAGAAACTGGGCTAAATAACTAAAGGAATATTGGAATGATCACGTTCCATGGAAAGAGCATGAGGGTTTGGGTTCTAGTCCCAGTTCTACACAAGCCAGGTATTCCTTTTCCTTTTTTTTTTTTTAGTTTCAGGTGTACAAAACAATGTAATAGTTAGATATTTATCATTTATATCCCTCACACGGTGATAATGCCCCTTCCCCCACCTACTATCCCTCTGACATCGCATACAGCCGTTACATTTCCACTGTCTCTATTCCCAATGCTGTACTTCACTTCTTGTAAATATATATAATTGTAGTTGACATTCATTATTGTTCAGCTTCAGCTTCAGGTGTACAGTGCAGTGATCAGGCATCTACATCATCCCTGAGGTGGTCTCCCTAAGGAGACAAGTGTCCATCGGATACCCTACAAAGTCTTTACAACATTATTGATTACATTCCCCAAATTGACTTTCGTATCCCTGTAAGCCATGTATTCTTGAACCACTTTATTAACCTGAGATATAGTTTCCTCATCTGTAAAATGGGGCCAATATATATCTTGCTTAACCTGTTGAATTGTTGAAAGAATTAAAATAAGAGAAGGTTTTTGAAATTATTTTGTAATTTATAAAATCTATTTAAATATACTGGTCCATTATCATCCTTGCCTTTGGAGTCAAACGGATCAGAGTTTAGTCCTAACTAGTCACAAATTATACTTCATATATTGGTCAGGTCACCCAATCGCTCTGTCCATCCACTTATCATTTATAGGATGAATGTAGTAAATATTTGTTAGTTACCTACCCCAGAATCCAATCCCCCTTTCTGTCATCCTAATATTATCCATCATTTTTATTCAGGAAACCACCCCTCCCCCGTGAAGTTCAAACACTTTAGGTCACTTAACCCCACCTTTCAGTTTCAAGGGTGAGTCTTAACTGGTCTAAGCAAATCACAGACTACAACCCACCTTGCCATAGTAATTGATTTAAACTTAGCACAATGCAATAACCAAAGAGATTGGCTGAGAAATAAACAAATGTATTACCTGACTCTGACCAGAGAAAGGCATTGTAGTTTGCAGATGAACTGAATTTTGAAAAAGAAGTTTTCTAGCTTTTATGAGATAATACCTTTAAAAATTTTTATATTTCCAATTCTGGCCATGTTGAAATAACTGATCCCAAACTAATCTTTCAGCCATAAATAACTAGAAAACTGGACAGAATTTATAAAACAACTATTTCTAAACAGCATACACTTGTCAGCACAGGATTCTGACCCCTAAAAGAAGGGAAACAAATGAATGGAGTCCAATAATTACCCAAGCTTTCTGCATGAAGGCATTTCCCAGACACTGACACAAGGAGGAAGAATCCAAGAAGAGCACAGCAGTCTTAAGAAGCTGAGGATATAGACAGCATAGTTCAGAGAGGCCAAAGTGGCTAGATTTCATATGGAGTATCAGAAAAGAATAAGGTGCATAGATTAAATTGCTCCATAAATCTGCGTGGGGATCACCTTCAATCTTTGACCAAATAATAAACTGTGTGTTTATAGGGTGAGAGTATACAAGAACAACTACTAGGGAAAGAAAACTTACGTGAAGCTGTAAGTTGAATTACTACCAGAAATGTTAAGAAACATGTCAGTTCAACCAACCAAAATGAAGAAACATCAGTGAACATTCAGGACATTCATTAGAATCTACAGAAGGCTACACTTTAGAAATAGGGCTTAGCCCTGGAGTAAAGGTTACCTTAAATACACTCTAACAGAGCTTTAGAAATTCCTTGAAAGGATCAAGAATACCTAGAAGTAAATTGATTTCCAGAATAAAATCCAACACTGATTTATGGAAGGCAACAAAATCCAGATACTCAACAAAGTAGTCATCTCAATATCCAACATCCTACAGAAACTATTATACATCCTCAATGTCATTAGTCTTAAGTAAATGCAAACCAAAACTGCAATGAGGTACCATTTCACACTCACTAGAGTGGCTACAATAAAAAATATGGGGAAAAACAAGTGTTGGCAAAGATGTAGAGAAATTCCCACACTGCTGATGGGAATGTAAAATGGTGCAGACACTGTGAAAAACAGTTTGGTGGTTTTTCAATAAGTTAAACATAGAATTACTATATGACCCAGAAATTCCACTGCTAGACATATACACAAAATAACTGAAAACAGTTGTTCAAACAAAAACTTGTACATGAATGTTCATAGCAACACTTTTCATAATAGCCAAAGAGTGGAAGTAACCCAAATGTCCATTAACTGATGAATGGATAAACAAATAAATGAACTACGCCCATACAGTGGAATATTATTCAGCCATAAGGAATGAAGTACTGATATATGCTACAACTTGAAAACGTTGCGCTAAGTATAGGAAGCCAGACACAAAAAAATCACATATTGTATGATTCCATTTATATGAAATACTCAGAAAAGGCCAATCTATAGAAACAAAAAGCAAATTAATGGTGGCCAGGGAGTGGGGGAAGGAAATAATCAGGAATGACTGCTTAATGGGTATTGGTTCCCTTTGGGTGAAAAAATATTCTGAAACTAGACAGAGGTGATGGTTGCACAACACTGTGAATATACTTAATGCCACTGAATTGTATACTATAAAATGTTTAAAATGGTAAATTTCATGTTATGTATATTTTAAAATTATTATTATATGTGTTAAGAAGTAAGAAAATTCTTGTGGTTATTTTTTTTCTTGTTTGAAATGTGTTATAAAACAAGGAGAAAAATCAGACAATAGAAACAGACCCAGGAATGAAAGAAATGGGAAAGGAAACACAAGGACTTTAAAACAGAGATTATAACTATGTTAAAATATTTTACTAGTTATCTGTTGCTGTGTAACAAATTAACCCACAATTTAGCAATGTAAATAGCAAACATTTACTATTTCACATTTTCCAAGAATCAGAAGTTCAGATGTACATTAGCTGATGGTTCTAGCTTAGAACCTAATAATTCCTTAAGCATTTAATGAGATAAATTTGGCAGTAAATACAAACAACACTAAAATATAAAGGGCAGTAAAAGTAAACGCGGTAAAATAGCAGTAAAATAACAAATGTGGCAGACTTTTCTTTTATAATACATTCTTTTTTAAAGATTTTATTGGGGAAGGGGAACAGGACTTTATTGGGGAGCAGTGTGTACTTCCAGGACTTTTTTCCAAGTCAAGTTATTGTCCTTTCAGTCTTAGTTGTGGAGGGCACAGCTCAGCTCCAGGTCCAGTTGCCATTGCTAGTTGCAGGGGGCACAGCCCACGATCCCTTGAGGGAGTCGAACTGGCAATCTTGTGGTTGAGAGGACGTGCTACAACCAACTGAGCCATTCGGGAGCTCAGCGGCAGCTCAGCTCAAGGTGCCATGTTCAATTTTAGTTTCAGGGGACGCTGGCCCACCATCCCTTGTGGGACTCGAAGAGTTGAACAGGCAAACTTGTGGTTGAGAGCCCACTGGCCCATGTGGGAATCGAACCGGCAGCCTTCGGAGTTAGGAGCAGGGAGTTCCCACCGCCTGAGCCACCGGGTCGGCCCCTGACTTTTTAATATCTTTAAATGATCATTGAAGGGATTTTTTCTGTTTATAACAGACTAAGTCCCTATTGAATGACCCCTCCCCTCTGCAAAAAAAATAAAATAAAATAAAATAAAAAATAAAAAACCAACCATAAAACTTAAATAAGAACATAGTGCTGAGAACTTTATCCCAAGACACAACCCAGGCAAAGAAGGAACAAGCTTGTATGTCACATCCTACAGGTTACACAAAAATCACTAGGTAAGTCTTGTCTGATTGTGTCGTATGCTAAAATAACCTCAGGAGAAAAGCAATATGGTTCACGTAAAGAAAGAACTTAGATGAGAGCTATGTTAGCCCACACTGGGAAAAATTGAAAGTTAAACCAAATAGCAAGGGTATATGAATTTATTTTTAGAACTTCTTATTTGCAAATCAAAATTCTCAATTAGATCACTGGAAAAAAGTGAAACATCTGTCCTTATGGAGTTAAACATGGAGTGAAATTCAAAAATTCTCCATCTAATAGTTCTTACATGTCATCAAACTGATGTACTTCTAGCCAGTTGGGATGCTCCCAACAACTGATAACCAAGAGCCATTTGAGAGCTGTGGGAAGTCCTTGCAGACAGCTTTCTTAGACAATGTCATTAAGCTTCTTGTTTCCATGAGCACCAAATTACTTGTTTTAAAAATATTTCCTATGACCTCACATGTTTTTTAAATTTTGGACTGCATGTCTTATTTAGAAAGTCAGTACAGCCCATGTCTGAGAAAGGAACATGATATGACATAATAAATGGGCATAAAACTCACCCCAGTCAAGCTCAGGACCACGAAATTCCAGAAGCACATGAGTACTGACCATGAGGGTTGTAACAAGGAAGGTGTGTGTGGCAGGGGAATCTTAAGGGAATGTAATTTTCCTCATCAACCAAGTGAAAAACCTTAAAATTTAAAAATTCAGTGATGCAAAAATGGAACCAAACAAAAACCTTAGGTAGCAATACTTACTTATACCAGATAAAATAGACTTTAAAACAAAGGCTATAACAAGAGACAAAGAAGGACCCAGTAATCCCACTTCTGGGTCTGAAGAAACCCAAAGCACTACTTCGAAGGGACATGTGCATCTATCTGTTCATTGCAGCATTATTTACAATAGCCAAGATGTGGAGGCAACTTGGTGTCCATCAATGGATGAAGGATAAAGAAGAGATGGTATATACATAGGGTAGAACATCACTCAGCCATAAAAAAGAATGAAATCTTATCATCTGCAACAACATGGATGGACCTAGAGGGTGTTGTGCTGAGTGGAGTAAGTCAGACAGAGAAAGACAAATGCCATATGATTTTTTACTTATATGTGGAATCTAAAGAACAAAATAAATAAACAAAACAAACTCATAGATACAGAGAACATTTTGATGGTTGCCAGATGGAAGAGGGGTTAGGGGGTTGTGTGAAAAAGGGGAAGGGATTAAGAAGTATAAATTGGTAGTTACAAAATCATCATGAGGATATAAAGTACAGCATAGGAAATATAGTCAATAGTACTGTAATAACTATGTATAGTGTCAGATGGGTACTAGATTTATCAGGGTGATCGCTTTATAAGTTAAATAAATGTCTAATCACTATGTTGTACACCTGAAACTAATATAATATTGTATGTCAACTGTGATTGAAAAATAAAAAATAATTTTTTAAAAAAGGAAAATAAAATAAAGTTTATATGGAGAAGAAAAAGACCCAGAATAGCCAACACAATATTGAAGAAGAATAAAGTTAGAGAACTGACACTATCCGGCCTGAAGATTTACTATAAAGCTAGTCATCAAGACAGTCTGGTGTTGGTGAAAGACTAAACAAATAGATCAAATTATATTTTAAAAGAAGAAGGAGGAGGAGGAGAAGGAGAAGAGGAACAAGAAGAAACAAAAATTCAGTGATGCTAGATTTTGACATCATCAATTAAGGGGTCAACCTCTTCTGCTCTTTGGAGTTTCAACATGGTTAAAAAAGCTCCTGTCCTCTTTGGGATTTAGAAGAATTCACTAACCATCTCCTGTACTGCTTCCTAGCCCTTGCTGTACAATGGAATCACGAGGGAAGCTTAAAAAAACAACTCATGCCTGGGTCCCGCTCTGATTTAATTGGTTTAGAGTGTAGCCTGGGCATCAACTTATTGTAAAATCTCCCTGCTGATGCTAACATGCAGTAGAATTAGAGAAAGAGGTCTTTATTGCTTTATTATTCAAAGTGTGGTCTGAGACCTGGGAGCTTGTTAGAAATGCAAATCTCAGGCAGCATCCAGACCCACAGAACCAAAACCTCCACTTGAACAAAACATTCAGGTGACTCGCGTGCATATTCAGCTTGAGAAGCATTGCTCTACTTTCCTGTATCCTCCTTCCATTCTGTAGAGCAGTCCATAAGAACCCATAAGAATCACCTGAGAGACTTTAAAAACTACTGACGTCTGGGTCCTCCCTCCAGAAATTCTGATAGAGTGTGGCCCAGGCATGGTTTTTTTTTGTTTTGTTTTTTCATGATTTTTAAAGCTCTCCAGGGGATTTTAAAATACACTCAGGGCTGAGAGACACTACTATTAAAAGGTATCTTTCTTGTTTTAATTTAATAGCCTTTAGTATAAAGTGACCATTCCTGTTAAAAATGTAGGTTCTGTGGGAGAGATAACAGTTTAGTCCATTTTCTACATTGGTTATCAAATGTCAATTTCCAAAGGCAACAAATGGCTTGCTTATTAAAAATTCAGATTCCTAGTGCCTCACCTTCAGAGAATTTCTTTTGGTCTGACATGGGGCCAAGAATCCACACTTTTCACAAGCTCCACTTGGAATTCTGCTGTGCATCATCCTTGTATCACATTTTTAAAACCTCTGTCTGCTGTGACAGAAGACTCTGAGAGTAGACTTTATGGAGATAGGGAGAGAACGGAGAGCACACAAGGGCCAGGGTACAGGGTGAGGGGGCAGAAAGAAGTGATGTAGATAAAGCAAAAGGTGGAGCTGCAAGGGTCCCTGAGAGAAAGATGAAACCATACGGCACAGTTCTCAGAAGCAAGCCGTGAGGATCAAGCTCTGTCTGTACCAGGCTACTTCCTGCCCGATCAACTCCACGTCGCCCGAGGAAAAGCAGCATGCCTAACCTCCGTTAGCACCATTCTGAACGTCCTGAGAAAGGGAGATTTAGGCTTTTTATGAAATCCATTCATCAAAAAAAAAAAGGAAATCCTGTGTTTACAACAACATGGATGAAGCTGGAGGACATCATGTAAGTGAAATAAATCAGACACAGAAAGACAAATACTGTATGATCTCACTTATATGTGGAATCTAAAAAAGTGGCACTCATAGGAGCAGAGACTAAAATGGTGGTTGCCAAGGGCTGAGGAGTGGGGGAAATGAGGAGATGTTGGTCAAAGGGTACAAACTTCCTTCCATATTGTACAGTTGAAATTTGCTAAGACACTAGATCTTACGTGTTCTCACCACAAGGAAAAAATGAAAACTATGCAAGGTGATGGATGTGTTCATTAGCTTGATTGTGGCAATCATTTCACAATGTGTATGTGTATCAAATCATTACATTGTATACCTTAAATGTATACAATTTGTCAATTATAATTTGTCAATTATAGCTCAATAAACCTGGAGGGAAATCACTACAACAGGGGAAGCGGTTAAAAGAATCCCGATTCTTTCTGCATATCTGATTTTCTTTTTTTTTTTTAAACCCCAATCTTTTTTTTTATTATTGGGGAAGGGGAACAGGACTTTATTCGGGAACATTGTGTACTTCCAGGACTTTTTTTTCCAAGTTGTTGTCTTTTCAATCTTAGTTGTGGAGGGTGCCATTCAGCTTCAGGTTGTTGTCCTTTCAATCTTAGTTGTGGAGGGTGCCGTTCAGCTTCAAGTTGTTGTCCTTTCAGTCTTAGTTGTGGAGGGCACAGCTCAGCTCCAGGTCCAGGTGCCATTGCTAGTTTCAGGGGGTGCAGCCCACCATCCCTTGCGGGAGTCGAACCGGCAACCTTGTGGTTGGCAGGGCGCACTCCAACCAACTGAGCCATCCAGAAGCTCAGAGGCAGCTCAGCTCAAGGTGCCATGTATTCAATCTTAGTTGCAGGGACGCTGCCCACCATCCCTTGCGGGACTCAAGTAGTTGAACTGGCAACCTTGTGGTTGAGAGCCCACTGGCCCATGTGGGAATCGAACCGACAGCCTTCAGAGTTAGGAGCATGGAGCTCCAACCACCTGAGCCACAGGGCTGGCCCTCTGACTTTCTTGATGAAGGACATACTTACATTTACAATGACAGTTCATTAGGGTCATTAGTGGGTTAAATGAGAAAATGCATTTAACATTAGGACAGTCCCTAGCACATAGTAATAGTCAAAAAGTTAGATATTTTGATGATGATGATGATGGAATCTGCGTAACCTATACCTCAGAAGATCTATCTATACCTTCCCAACTCAGGGGTCATAACCAGTCCTAGGAGCCTTAATGAGATCTACATCTGTTATACAAGGGTGTGCTGACAGGAACGTTGCCAGGCAAAGCCACAATCTGTCAATGCTTGACCGAATGATAACGCCCTAGAGAAGGTCAGAGTGATTAGAACAGGGAAATCCAGACCCCAGTGTCCAGCAATGGTCAGGAGCAGCACTGATTCTTTCTTCTCTGACAAATCCATTCATAAACCATTTGACTTCATTCAGTGAGGGTTTACTAAGTAAAGACACAGGTTAAAATCTTATTTAATCCTCAGTTGTTATTAGTTCCATTTTACAGCAAAGCAACTAAGATTTGAGTCTGTCTGTAACCCTATGCCAGGTTGTAACCACTCTATATGTTCCCCTTCCTCAGTAATTATTGTCCCAACAAATGTTCACTTTGCCACACTATCAAAATAAGCAAAGACTAGTCGTTTGTAAGGTGACACTCAGTCGTGCTAAAATGAGACCTCAACAGCTTGAAACAATCTCAAATCAGAATATTCAGTTCTTTGTCTTTAAAGGACAGGTTCCAAACATGAAGTTGGGACGACATGGAGTATTTACCCAGGAACTCAGGAGACCTCTCAATTCACGTGAGTCTGATTTAACTCTGTTCGTGAGGTAACACTGCTATGATGATTTGGGATGTCAGGCAGAGCTAGAAGACAATCACCCACTGCAGGCCTCCATTAAGAGTCCGAGCCAGTCCTACCAGCTTGAACTCACACGTGAGCCCTGCCTGCCTCCATCCTTAGCACAGCAGACCAGTCTGCAGAACCAAGTCCAAAGATTTTGTCCTAATGCTTCCTCTCTGAAGGGCACAAGTAGGAATTATAAAATGATCACCACAATCAAGCTAATTAACACATTTATCATCTCACATCGTTACCATTTTATGTGTGTGTCCGTGTGAGTGTGGGTGTGTGGTGAGAACACTTCAGATCTAATCTCTTAGCAAATTTCAACTATACAATAGTGTTACTAACTATGCCCAACATGTTGTGCATTAAATCCCCAGAATTTACGTACGTATGTTTGTACCCTTTAACCAGCATCCCCTCATTTCCCCCGTTCCCCAGCTCCTGGCAACTATCATTCTAGTTGCTGCTTATATGAGTTGCTTTTTCAGATCCCACATATAAGTGGGATCACAGGGTCCCTCCCTTCATTCTTAGTCGTGGTACTCTGTTTCTGGGGTCTCAAGTGTCAGGCTGAAGGTCTCATTGAACTAGCTGTCCCACTGAGAATTCTCAAGTGCCAGGGGCTGACATTAGGTGGGGATTCGCACTTAGAGTAGGACCACAAGATGACGTGAGCAGAGACAGGTAAACTAGCCCTTGATTGTCTAGAGCACTTAAGGAAATGAAATCCCAGCAGGATTCTGATTTTCCTCCTTAATTAACTTCCTCCATTCCCTTAGGCATTTGTTCCCTTAGCAGGATCCTACCTCATAAACTTTCCTTTGTCCTGGCTCAAGGGTGTTAAGTAAATACCTGGGAGCAATTGCTCTTAGAGGGCTTTTTGCAGTCCACAGCAGGTCCTGTCCTGACAGCTTCTGCGAATGCTAATTGGAGTATTTGTGTCACTCTTTCTGTCTGGAGGAGAGGATTTCAACAGCCCTGCTCTGCCTGCCTGCCTAGACCTCTGCGTGCCAAAGGAGTCCTACAGTTCCTGCTCAAAGAACTTTTATAAATGTATATGTATTCCTAGCAAGTCTCCTGAGGGGTCACAGGTGTTTATTTTATACACGTTAAAGGACTTGTTTTTCCAAGATCTCTAGGTGTTCTAATATGGAGAGGTCAAAGGACAAACAGAATAAACCTGTAAGTATAATAATATGAATCCCAGTTTTGAAACTTAGATTAAGGCAATTCAAATTGCTGATCAAATGCAGCAAATGTTAATTCCGCAGATAAACGTTATAAATCTCATCACCAGGTTAAAGTTAAAATCACACGTGCTAAGAAAATAACACTGAAGCTTGCTGATCGGAGGGGTCTCTCTGCTTCTATCACAATAGCCTCTCCCTCTCCTTAACCTCGATGGCTCCATCAGCCTGCAGGCCTGATCGCCGTTCATCTCGTAAAGAAGAAGATAGGCAAAGTTAAGACACAGGAGAAGAGAACTGGGGACAGAAAAGGACTCTTTTTACTTCTATATTAGGAAACCTGAATCTTTATTTCTATGACTGAATGATGCTTCCAGGCAAAACCACTGCTGAATAATGTCATGCAGAACAAATGCTACATTGAAACACTTATCTTAATTTCCTCTTGATAGTCACTCAATATGCACGGAGGCTGGGATGAACACACAATTTATCACCCAAACAGGATAGTTTAGAGAATGAAAGGGCTGCTTCATCAATTCCACCAGGCCAAAAGGACACACCAGAGCTGTTCCAAACAAAACGAGAGGGAAGGTAGCCCTAATTATTAAGCGCTTTCTATATACCTTGTGTAAAAACAGAAAATGTCTGTGGGGTAAGGTAGAGGGGCTGTTCTTCATTCCTAGATCCTTTACCAGAGGTTCTGGTAAAACCTATTGATTCTTTCAGGTAAAATAAAAATATGTGCTCAGGTCATTTAATCATTGATTGTTCTGGCTTGAAACAATTCTTTCTACCCAAATAGAATCCAGTTTTTTCCCTGTGTTTTTTGAGAACTGGTTGAATTTGGATAGACAATTGCATATGTAATTGTATTAATGTATGATGAGCAGGTCACTGAAATCTAAGCTTACGAAAAAATACTGCTCGCTTTCAAAAATGAGGAAATCACTGTCCATCATTCAAGGGATTACACAGATGATGGAGATCTATTTTAAATAGTCAAGCAAGATAAAGTACAAAAAAATCATGTGTAGATAGATGATATAAATATAAATATAGATATACATGTATACAAATAATGTATATTTGTCCCTGGCTATAAGGAAATGGAAATCTAATGTGTAAGACAGACAAGGAAACTGGTCCAGTTCAGTTGATCAGTGAAATGAAGGACGTGCACAATATATTCAGTTTTAGAAAGATTGGAACACAGCTGATGTTAACTCATGTTTTAACAGAACAATATTTATAGTTTAGAAATAAATTCCGCCCACATTGTTGCAGTTGATTCCCACAAGAACTGGCTTAGATATATCACTATCCCCATTTTATAGTCAAGGAAATTACTGTAGATAGACGTAGACTGGCACCTGATTCTAACTCTGATTCCATTGTTCTTCTTACAATAAAACAATAGCTCATTATAGATGTTTAAAGGATGACATTTGTAAAAAAAAAAAAAATTCCTTAGACTTCCATCAGATTTAAAACTTTTTGAAGCATTTTCACATTTATTTGTTCAATATCCTTAAAGGGACTGCTATGTGGTATGCACTGGCTAGACATGGGAGCCACAAAAGTGAAGAAAAGTGTTCCTGGGTATAAGGAAATGGAAATCTAATGTATAAGACAGACAAGGAAACTGGTCCAGTTTATCTGATCAGTGAATGAAGGACGTGCACAATAAGCTACGAGAAAAGGGCACCACGTCCAGGCTGTGGGAACCAAAGAAGGCATCCCAAGGGTGTAATGCTTGCAAGAGAAGTAGGAAGTTTGCCAGAAAGACAAACTGTGGGTGAGCTCATGACCTCGAGTTCAGGGAACATCAGGCTGCAGGAAAGCGACACAAGTTGTTTGTAAATATGTAGCAAAGGATGGTTTCAGGACAGGATGTTGGATAAGTGGCCAGGCCCAGGATGGAAGCCTGGAATGTTGGGCTAAGGAAGTTGAAATTTACCTATCGATTAAGGGTGCCAATGGAAGGAGAAGGAGGTGAGACAGGACCCACTTGGGGAATCAAATGCAATAGGCTTGGTGAAAGATGATTGGGATCTAAATTTAAGAGAACAAAGAGGAAAGCATAACCAGGACATGTATTTAAGATACAGAGTTAGTAGGATTTGGGGTCTAGACATGGAAGATGAGGGATGAGAAGAAAACAAGTACAACTCTAAGTTCCTTGTTTGAGGAACTGAATGACGCAGTTTCACGAACCAAGACAGGGCTTGTAGAGGATGGAAGATGAATCGATTTCTGAGGGACGGTAAGAAGTTCAGTTTTGTACATATTGAGTGTAAGGGTCCTATAGAACAGTCAAGTGGCAAGACCTGCCAATACACAAGAGAAAATTCTAGGCAGTAGATACACATTTGAGATACTTTACTGTGAGGCCATAGGTGAGGCAAAATATCAAGGCCACTCATTGAAGAGGGGAGCAGAAAAACATTTCCACTGGGAAGAGGGGGAAGCATTTTTAAACAATAGAAGGTTTTATAGTATTCTGTTTTATTAAAAAGCTAATTAGTGGGAAATGTGTTTTAATCTACCAAAATGCAGCAAAAAAAATTTCTCCCTCACTCTGTTTTTATTAGACATTATACATGTATTCCACAGTATTTTCCCCTAATAAATGGACTTTGAATCATATATACGGAAAAACAAGATTAGAGGAAACTTTTCTTCCATGATGTCAAATTGGTAAATGTGTGGTAGCCTTTCATAGGCAGAGCTACACCAAGGAAAAAGGGGTATAGTTCTAGAAGCCCAATAAGACTGACCTTCAATGTTTCCTGCCAGTTCAAATTACACCCTCTGAGATCACACCACTTCATTCATCCTCTCCATGCACTTGTAGCTAAACAAATAGTTTCAATTTCCACCCCACCCATGTTCTCATCCCTTTCAAATATGATATGTAGATGTCCCCATGGCCAGCCATAAAGCCAGGGAATGACTGAAATTTCTCTTTAGCCCTGGGAAACAGGCCACATAACAAGGAAGAGGGAGGTAACTGCCCTACGTGTCCAGCGGTGAAGTCACTTTTGGCTCTGTTTTAATTGTACAAATGGCTTGAGCAATTGGAGCTCATCATCTCAAGAAATGGGTTATTACAGTGTGAATGTGGTTCCGATCTTTGTGACGCTGGGCTATGTTATAGGCTGCATTGCTCCCCCTGCCCCAATCCTTATGTTGAAGTCCTAACCCCCAGTACTTCAAATGTATCATATTTGGAGATCAGGTCTTACAGAGGTACTTAAGTTAAAGTGAGGTCTTCAGGGTGGGCCCTAATCCAATAGCACTGGCATCCTTACAAGAAGAGGAGATTTGGACACAGTCACACAGAGGAAATACCATGTAAGGACACAACAGGAAGGCGGTCATCTGCAAGCCAAGGAGAGAGGCCGAAGAAGAAACCAAACCTGCGACACCTTGATCTTGGATTTTCAGCCTCCAGAACTGTGAGAAAATAGGTTTCTGTTGTTTAAGCCACGCAGTCTCTGCAGCCCCAGCAAACCAATACAGGCAATGATTAAATGTGGCATAAAATATGTGCCAGGGATTTCCCAAGATGAAGCTAAATGGAAAAAAAAATCAGACTTGTTTTGCAGTTAAGGGTATTGATAATGCACAACTGTATTGTGCAAAATGTGTTACTCTATAAGTTTTATAAAAGTCTAACCATCTAGAAGGGACACGAGCATGTGGTTCTTCGAGCTTTATACCATCTTTGCTACATAATTCATTGACGATTAGGGTTTCATAGAATGATATCCATTCTGTGGCTCAGATGGCCAAAGCCTTTGTTGTACCTCAAGATATAAGTGAACTGCTTTAGGCAGATTGTTTTGAGTTGATTCTGCAAAACTCTTAATGTTGGAAACACAGAATTCTGAATAACGTGACATATGATATTCCAAAGAAGAGAGAGAAAATATTATGGATGATGTCTCTGCTTCTTTCCCAAGTTATTTTTTCCCCTCTCCATTCCCCACTGAATTTGTCACCTATCATTTTGAAATAGTACTGACATCCATTGGAAACTGCAAACTGACAGCAACTACCTTCATTCAAACCCTCATAATTTCTGGGCAGTTCTGTTATACCCCTAACTAAACCTTCCAGAGGGAATGCAATATTGTGTAATAGTTGAGCACAGTCGTTTGAGTTAGAGTCTCAGCTCTGCCACTTACTAACTGTATGATCTCATCCAAATCTAAGCCTCACATTTTCACGATTAAAATAGTGGTAATAACAGTACTTTCCTCACAGGGCTGTTGGAGAATTAAGTGAAATAAGTGAAAAACATTTGGCATAGTACACAGTGAAATACTCAGAAAATATTAGGTGTACTATTATTAACCTTTTAAAATCCATCACCTTACAATGTTTTGTCATGCTCTCTTGCATAATTCCACCAGCCAAGATTTTCTCATGCTTAGATTTCTTGTAACTTATATTAAGAAAACAAGAGACATGTTGAATTTTCTGTTTCAAACATCACGGGTTTCTCCTGCCCAAGTCTCCTCAATGAAGGACCAGTGGTCCTAACTGACATTTCTCAAAACCCCACTACCCTGTGCTCTTGCGTTCTTTTTCTAAAGCACAGAATTCACCTTTGCAATACTTCACTGGCCTATTCAGGGTCATGAGAGGAAGCTCACATGCTCTAACACGGCCCTCCGTGCCTTTGTCAAGCTGTCCCTACCTCCACTTTCTTACCTACCGGGTAAGATGAGAGCCAGCACAGGGCCTCACAATTAGCAGGTGCTCAGCAAATGTTTGTTTGATGAGAAGAGTGCCTGAGAAACACCAGCTCTCCTCCTCCATCAGTATCGGCACATTGTATCAGTTTCCTAGGGCCACCATAATAAATTACCACGAATCCTGAGACTTCCAACAACAGAAGTTTATTCTCTCACATATCCGAAGCCCAGAAGTCTGAAATCAAGCTGTCGGCAGAGCCATGCTCCCCCTAAAAGGTCTAAGGGAGAATCTTCCTGGCCTCTTCCAGCTTCTGGTGGCACCTGGGATTCCTTGGCTTGTGGCTGCATCACTCCAATCTTTGCCTCTGTCTTCATGTGGCTTTCTCCCTTGTGTCTCTTTTGTGTCTGTGTGTCTGAAATTTCCCTCTCTTTCCTCTTACAAGGACACCAGGCATTGAAATTAGGACCCACTCTAAAACCACGATGACCTCATCTTGAGATCCTTAACTTAATAAAATCTGCAAAGTCCCTATTTCTAAATTAAGTCACATTCACAAGTAACTGGGGTTAAGACTCGGACAACTCTTTTTTGGAAACACAATTCAACCCACCACAACTGTCATGAATAAGGGAGGTCACAGGGTGGGGAGTAGCTAGAACACAGAGAGCTGTGGCCATGCTCAGGAAGGAAATGGGGGTTTTGTTTGCCAAAGGAAATGGGGTTTTTGTTTGCAGTTCAGAGATCAGACTTACGTGGGTACTGAGGACACCCTCTGACAAGAGCCCAGGGGAGCAAGGGAAATACACTTTCTGCCCCTCTCTTGTTTGAGATCCACTTGTTAATGGTTTTTGGTCCTATCCTAGGAAAGATTACTTATTAAGAAGGCAAATTAGATACATCATCAAAATGGTGGCATGAGGTGAGCCTCCATAAAGCTCCCCTGGAATTTACAACTAATCGAACAACAATAACTCCACAAAGGACTCCCTGCATAGCAGACAGGCAAAACGAAGAGGCCCACCACTGAATTCACCTAAAGGTGGGCAAATCGCACGAGTGGGGGAGGAGGGAAGGGAGATGTGCAGAGACGGAGCCGCACAGGTGCAGGACGCAGACCCAGCTCAGTGCTCCAAGCTCGCTGCACCCCGGAACTACTGCAGCTGCGGGAGAGGGAAGAACTCGGACTGCTAGGGCTCTGCTTATGGCCCACAGGGCTGAGGGGCAGCATATAACATGGCTGAACCCAACGCTCACGGCAGAGACCTCGGAGAAAAGACTGAGGGAAGAAGGCTGAAAATGCTGGTTTAAGCCCTCACTGCCGAGTAGAGAACGGAAGCCTTAGGCACTGAGACTGGCCGCCCCCTCCCTACCCTCCCAGAGCTCGCCCCACCCCCACCTGCCCAGTGCTAGAAGCCGTGTCAGATAAAAAGAACAGAATATTTGCTGTTCTGAGAACTGTGGAACGCAGACACGGATTCGCAGCCCAACTAGTTCTGGCAAAGGGGAGGGAGCTGTGGAAGCAGGACCGGCTGTGGTGCTGGATGCCACCATTGCTCTGGGCCACCTCTCACAACTCACCCCGCCCCTGTCCCCACCTATCTGGGCAGATCCCTGCAGGAGTAAACAGAACTGTTGAAACATATGGGCTCTGAATCTGGTGCAAGAAGAGCTTTGGAACTTCAAAAGCTCTCCGCATACCCACACGGACACTGTGCCCTGTGACCCAGGCGAACTATTAACAAAGGAGAAGCCCGTCTCCCAGGGAATCCCCCCATTGTGTGAGAAGCTGGAATAGTGCAGAGAAAACATAGCACTACCATGTGAGACAGAAAAAAAAGGCTGCAGTTGGAGAGAAAATAAAACATTCTTCCAACAAGTACTGGAAAACAAAAGAAAGACCTCTTCCTATCAACCTGTTGCAGAAGCCACTCCTGTAGATGTCTAGGAAGAGAAATAATAAATCAGTCATTGCCATGAATAACCAAGGCAACAAGACAGTTCAGAAAGAAAGTGAAAAAAAGTCTCCAGAAAAGCAACTTAAAGATATGGAAATATGTGACTTAAATAACAGAGAATTCAAGATTGCAGTTCTGAAAAAACTCAACGAGATGCAAAAAAAACACAGAAATACAGTTTAATGAACTCAGAAACACAATCAAAGAACAACATGAGCATTTTACAAAAGAGATTGAAATTTAAACAAAGAACCAAATAGAATTTCTGGAGATTAAGAACTCAATAGAAGAAATTAAGAATGAAATAACCAGCTTAGGTAGTAGAGTTGACCAGATGGAGGAAAGAATCAGTGACATCGAAGATAGAAACCTGGAAATTACACAGATGGAAGAAGAAAGAGACTTGAGACTTAAAAGAAATGAAAGAACGCTACAAGAACTTTCTGACTCCATCAGAAAGAGCAATATAAGAATAATGGGCATACCAGAAGGAGAAGAAAGAGAGAAGGGAACAGAGAATATAGTCAAACAAATTGTCGATGAGAGCTTCCCAAACTTGTGGACAGAACTGGATCCTCGAATCCAAGAAGCAAATAGAACACCTAATTACCTCAATCCCAACAGGCCTTCTCCAAGGCACATTGTATTGAAGCTGTCTAAAATCAACGACAAAGAAAGAATCCTCAAGGCAGCCAGGGAAAAGAAGACAGTAACTTACAAAGGAAAGCCCATTAGATTATCATCAGATTTTTCAGCAGAAACTCTACAAGCCAGGAGGGAGTGGAACCAAATATTCAAACTATTGAAAGAGAGAAATTATGAGCCAAGAATAATATATCCAGCAAAGATATCCTTTAGATATGAAGGAGGAATAAAGACCTTTCCAGACATACAGAAGCTGAGGGAATTTTCTAATACACAACCTGCACTACAAGAAATACTAAAGGAGGCTATTCGACCACCATCAACAGGGACAATTTGTGGCAACCAAAACATAAAAAGGGGAGAGTAAAGGCCTGAACGGAATATGGGAATGGAGAAAGTAAGCATGCTGAAGAAAATGGAATACTCTAAATATCAAACTTTCTTTTACATAAACTTAAGGGTAACCACTCAAAAAAATCCAGAACTGAAATATATACTGTAATAAAAGAAGAAACAGAGGGAAACATCATAGAATACCACCACACAGAAATAATAGACAACAACAAAAAGGCAAAGAAACAATGGAGACACAGCCTTACCAGAAAACTAAAGATAGAATGACAGGAAATCCTCACATATCAATAATCACCCTAAATGTAAATGGACTGAACTTACCGATAAAAAGGCACAGAGTAGCAGATTGGATCAAAAAACTAAACCCAACCATATGCTGTCTCCAAGAGACACATCTCAGCTACAAGGACAAGCATAGACTCAAAGTGAAAGGGTGGAAATTGACACTCCAAGCAAATGGTACCCAGAGAAAATCAGGTGTAGCCATAATGATATCAGATGAAACAGACTTCAGGGTGAAAAAGATAACAAGAGACAAAGATGGACATTTCATAATGGTAAAGGGGACTATACAACAAGAAAACATAACAGTCATCAATATTTACAATAATCAAAAAAGCATGGTATTGGCAGAAAAACAGACACATAGACCAATGGAATAGAATTGAGAACCCAGAAATAAAACCACATAAATATGGACAGATAATTTTTGACAAAGAAGCTAAAAACATACAATGGAGGAAAGACAGCCTCTTCAATAAATGGTGCTGGGAGAATTGGATAACCACGTGCAAAAGAATGAAACTGGACTGCTATCTGTCACCATGTACCAAAATTAATTCAAAATGGATCAAAGACTTAAGCATAAGACCTGACACAATAAACTGCATAGAAGAAAACAGATACTAAACCTATGGACCTTGGGTTCAAAGAGCATTTTATGAATTTGACTCCAAAGGCAATGGAAGTAAAAGCTAAAATAAACGAATGGGACTATATGAAACTTAAAAGCTTCTGCGCAGCAAAAGAAACCATCGACAAAATAAAGAGGCAACCAACTGAATGGGAGAAGATTTTTGCAAACAGTGCCTCCGATAAGGGGCTAATACCCAAAATATACAAGGAATTCATGAAACTCAACAACAAAAAAACAAACAACCCAATTGAAAAATGGGCAGAGGACCTGAAGAGACATTTCTCCAAAGAGGACATACAAATGGCAAATAGACATATGAAAAAATGCTCAACATCACTAATCATCAGAGAAATGCAAATAAAAACCACAGTGAGATATCACCTCACCCCAGTTAGAATGGCTTTCATCAACAAGACAAATAGTAACAAGTGTTGGAGAGGCTGTGGAGAAAAAGGAACCCTCATACACTGTTGGTGGGAATGCAGACTGGTACAGCCGTTATGGAAGGCGGTATGGAGGTTCCTCAAAAAATTACGAATAGAATTACCATATGACCCAGGAATCCCTCTCCTGGGTATCTACCCAAAAAATCTGAAAACCTTTTTCCATAAAGACACGTGTGCTCCAATGTTCATTGCAGCTTTGTTTACGGTGGCCAAGACATGGAAATAACCAAAATGTCCTTCGATAGATGAATGGATAAAGAACTTGTGATATATATACACAATGGAATACTATTTGGCGGTAAGGAAAGATGATATAGGAACATTTGTGACAACATGGATGGATCTTAAGAGTATAATGCTAAGCGAAATAAGTCAGACAGAAATAGCAGAGAACCATATGATTTCACTGATATGTGGTATATAAACCAAACACAAGAAAAGAACAAGACAAACACATGAAAAACAGAAACTCATAGACACAGACAATAGTTTAGTGGTTACCAGAGGGGAAAGGGGGTGGGAGGTGGGAGACGAGGGTAAGGGGGATCAAATATATGGTGATGGAAGATGAATTGACTCTGGGTGGTGAACACACAATGGGATTTATAGATGATGTAATACAGAATTGTACACCTGAAATCTATGTAATTTTACTAACAATTGTCACCCCAATAAATTTTTTAAAAAAAGAAGGCAAATTAGAGAAAGGAAATCATATAAATCCCATCATCTTCACATCTTTTTCCCCATATTTAGGTTTTAATTTTTTTTTTTTTAAATGGGTGATTCAAAATTAAACCTGCACATAACTTAAAGTTTGTAAGGTGTGTTACAAAATAAAAATAAAGCATAAAAAAGCCAAAAAAAAAAAAACCCAAGAGCAAACCTTTGCACTATAGCTCCCTCCCATTCCTTCTACCCAAACACAACCACTTTCGAATCTTTTAGATGATTCTTTAAGTGTTTATTTCCACATATCTAATACCATGTTTATAGTAATGTTTTTTGACTTGTCAGTTTTAGATGTTGTTTCTTAGCTAGTTGACACCTCTGTCTAGGCTGCTGTTTACCTCTCCCCCACTTCCACCATCGCCACAACCACTCCACACACACACACACACACACACACACAATCACACACTTCCCACTTCCTATCCACTTGTACTCTCGCTGTGTATATACATTCATTTTAGTTAGATCAGTAGTCAGTGTTCACACTACCCATGGTTGAGCCAGGAAGTATGCCATTTATTGCTTTGTTTTCTATATATTTATCACTAAAACATTTAAAAATTTTTCTCCATGGCCTAAATCTCCTTTCCATATTCTGTTAATTTCTTTTTCTGGAGAGTATAATCCAGAAAAGCTGGAGCTAGCTGACCTGTTTTCACTGGTTCGGTTTCTCCCTATGCCTGCTACACAACTGCTGTCCTGGGATACCCCTGGCCCTCACCTTGAGGATCCCCATATCACCTGTCTCCCATGAGATCTCTTCTTTCCCAGGTCCCATGTCTGCCTTTTTATTTGTTTACTCTTTCATTGTGGTGGAGCAGCTCCTCCAGTAGCTTCCATAAAAAGGCTGTTTGCATGGTAAATTCCTAGAGGCCCTGACTGTCTGAAAATAGCTTCCATATTTAACTGATATTCTGACTGGGAATAGAATTTCAGTTTGAAAATAATTTTCTTTCATAATTTGTAAGAAATTGTTCCATTGATTTCTATCCTCCTAAGTTGTTGTTGAAAAATCCAAAATCATTCTCTGCCAACATCTTCCCCCAACTGCCCCCCTTTATCTCCAGGCTTATAGGATTTTCTCTTTGTCCCCATGGTTCTGTAATTTCATGATGACATGAGTAACAGCCAGAGGCAGGAAACGGACTATACTCCCAGGTGGAATTTTTAAAGACTTTTTAATAAAAGAACTAGTTACACAGGCCATGATGAAAGGAACCCAGGGATTTGGTGGCACCTCAAGATTAGCAAGTGCAGAAAGCTAATAATAATACCCTTTGATGTGAGGGGGCAGGGCGAAGGAAAGAACTATCTGTACTGGAGTCTGCAATCGTGCTGCCGCTCGAACGAAGGGTTGCCCACCAGGTACTGTAGCCGCAGCAGCGGACCGCTAGGACTGTGCGTGACCTTGTCACAGCCAGGGCCGTCTGCTTGTGATGAGAGCAAAACCATATTTGTGTCTTCACTCACATGGTCGCCCCAGTGGGGCCTTGGTGCTTGCTGGCGTGTATTGGTCTCTGGCTTATCAGATACTCATTCCTATATTCACACGGAACAAGGGCCTTCTTTTTTGCTGAGGAAGAAGGCACGTGTTAGATGTGGATACAGGAAGAGGCTGAGTTGGTAGAAGAACATAGTCGTTTGCAACTTAGTTGACAGGAGGAGGATAGTCCAGCTGTCTAGCAGGAAGAAAGTAGAGCTCTTGGCCCACTCCGCCATGACCCTGCATAGGGACCAGTTTGGGCAAGAAGGAAACAGACATTTGGATTTGTACCTGGATAGCCCTTCTAAGTAGGACACAAACGGGCAGACCGTGCAAGAAGACATCAAGACATTATCCAAAGGACCCAGGATGCGCCAACAGAGGTCCTGCCAGCCTTTACAGAAGCAATTTTGTATGAGCTAGAGAACGGGACACCATCTGTGGAGACAGCAGAAAAAGATTCCTATTCTGGAAGCACAGTTTGGTGAGCAGAGCAAGACTGGGCACCAGGACCCATTCATGGCCTGGGTCAGGTACCTTTGTCAAACAGACCAATTTTACAGGTATCTAAAGTGTCCCTGAGTCCTCTTTTAGGGATTAAATATGATAAATTTGTCAAGGTATGGACCATTGTGATGCCAGGAAGAAAGAGGTCTACTGTCATCATCCCAGAGCTAACTCAGAGTAAAATAATAACAAATTTTGGGAAGCTAAAACTGCAGAGAGATGAATGATAACCAACTTATCAGACTTAAGAAAGATGAATCCTAAACCAGCAACTGGGAAAGCCAAGATGCCATCAGAATTCCCACCCCCAAAGCAGCTCAGACACAGCCTCTCCCATTTCCCTAATATGTCCTTTACTTTGAAACAAGCTTCACTTACAATCATAAGAGTGTTGTTCTATAAGTGAGGCAAGCAGAAGCCTGGAAGGGACCCTGCTAACCCTCTGGAGTAGTCACTGCAGAGCTGACTATAAAGATACAGGAAGAGCACCCTGCGTTTAGCTCCCTGATACCTTGAGCAGAGATGAGATGGAGTTATTTTGTAGGACTACCAGATAGAGGGATGGATTTGTAATCTCCAAATGGTGCTGCAGAAGCTACAAAGTTCTGGGTGGAAGACTTCCAAGGCAATGTAACCGCAGGCATCCTTTGTTATCCAACTCTTCAGAAACACTGGAACAGGGTCCATTATGCTTCCCAGGAAACTTGTGGCTGCAGGTACTTTGGCAAACCACCTGTCCATGCCTCTTGCTGCTCCTACCCCATCCTCCTAGGCCCTGAAAAAAAGTTTTACAAGGAGCTCACTTTTGCCTTCCTGACAACTGAGCTCAGCTAGGACTAAAGAATACCCAGAGCAGTAGATCAGAAGCCTAGTTTCTGTGGGTAGCCCCCTCTGCGGCACTGCATTTAACACCTTGTTGCAACTCCATATGGACACTGGAGAAATTTCCAAGAACGTGAAGGCCTTTACCTTCCCCAATATTGCAGAATTGGAATCCCTCAGACCCTTTCAGGAGGTCCATAAGACAAAACTTTTTTTCATAATAATACTAAGATATCAAGACTTTTTCCCTGCACTGATATATGGACTGCTGGTACAAAAGCGAGGGAAGGCAAAACTGCTGGCACGAATCAAGGCAGAGACGCCACAATGTACTAGTAGACTCGCAGTCACTGTATTTTTTATTGCCACACATTCACATTCACAAGGAGAAAAGCCAGTTTAACTTCAAAATATCTTTGATAAAGCAGTAAAAGTATGAATTTCATTAACTCTTGATCCTTTGTAATAGTCTCTGGGATGGATTTGGCAGTAGGCATTAAGCTTGATGCTTGCCAGGGTAACCCAAGGTAACATAATGGTCTCAAAGAAAAGCACTTGTGCAGTTCTGAGTTCCGGGCTGAACTAGCTTCTTTTTTTTCATGGAATATGAATTTTATTTGAAAGACTAGCTGAAAGATAAATATTCTTATTTAGATTTGGGTATTTGATAGATATGTTTTTTGAAAATCAAAAAGGCAAACCTGCCACTTCAAGAAAAACAACTGACAGTATTTGTTGCCAATTACAAAATTTGAACTTTCAAGCACAAATTACAAGTTTGGAAAATTTATACCTTTGCTGTGAACTTGACAGTTTCCCAGTACTTAAAGACATTTCTGTCTTAAGTTACTTAAATTATTTTTCTGAGATTGGTGCCGATATGAACGGTTGGGATGTTTTCATGTGGTTTAATAAAATGTGTCAACATTTGTAAGCTCTACATAACTCAGTGACTCAATATTGTAACATTGTGAATGGATAAAAGATCCATTCAAAGTGCAAAAGAGACAAATAGATTTTTCACATAATTGAGTGTGCAAGTTACTTGATATAGCTTCAGATTTCACATTGCAACTAACCTTTAAGAAAGTATCATTTGTTATATCAAAGAATAAAATTTTCTGAAATGGCTACTAAAACAATCCTCCCTTTTCCAATTCCTTATCTGTGCGAGGCTTTCCTCGTGTACTTCAACAAAAGAACATACCACAACCAATTGAATGCAGAAGCATATGTGAGAATCCAGCTGTCTTCTATTAAGGCAGACATTAGGAGCTTTGCAAAAATGTAAAACAATTTCCCTCTTCTCACTAAATTTTTTTGTGTTGGAAAATAGTTATTTTTAATTAAAATGTTGCTTATATTAACATGCATGAGGTTTATTATAATTATTTTAAATGAATTAATATATAATTTTGAATTTTTAATGGGGTGAGTTTTCATAAAAATGTACCATTTGTGTTAATATGTAATAGGTTTATTATAGTTTTTTAAAGTGATTTAATAAGTAATAAAATTCTCTTAGTTCCACCTTCTAAATATGACACGTTTACCCACAGAAACAAAAGTTAGTTGAGGTCCTCAACAATTTTTTAAGAGTTTGAAGAGGTCTTGAGACCAAAAAATTTGAGAATCCCTGTGCTAGAGTACGACCAAAGTTAGCTAGCAGGCCTAGGAAGAGGGCATAGAAGCAGCAGGGTGAAAGCGACTTTCTTAACCAAAGCCAACCCAGAAGGCGCATGCGCTATTCCTGCTAACACCCTATTGGCCAACACTGAGAGAAATGGCGACGCCCAGCTACCAGAAAGGCTGGGAAGCGTGGTCTCCACCTCGGCAGCCAAAAGGGAAGAATTAGAGGTCTCTGACATACTCCCAAATCTGCACTTTGTTGGCTTTGGAAGATAGACTTCTCTGAGTTGGCCAGCACTGTGTCTGAGGTTCACGTAGACGATGTTTTGGCAACAGGAGACTGTGAGCTAATAGTGTGCAATCCTGTGATCCGATAGGCGCAGCCGAGGCTGCCTTGAAAAGTGGCATTTATAATGTGCACTAGAGCATATGCTCACTCGGAGATCCCCTTATATAACAGCGGGACCTGAGGGCTCGTGGAGCAGACAAGGACAAAGAGATACAAAAACTGACACTATACAGTCAGAGCACTCAAGATCCCATTATCCCCCGTGGCCCACGTTACTTTCTTAAAAGCATCAAGGGAATGTGAGTAGAGAATGGATCCTTACCACTGATTTCAACCCTCTACCATCAAATAGGAGACTAACTGCTTTAGAGGATGATGGCCCTGAGAGAGGACCGTTTTGCCATCCCTGAGAGAAAACTCTCTCTCCTGTTTGCTCCAAAATGAATCATGTTGGACCAGTCACCAGAGCCCCAGTGGAAAGTGGGTGCAGGGTGGCTTCCTCTGAGCCAAAAGGGTGGGGCCAGTCACCCTGAGACTGTGTGCCCAGTCACATGGTTCACACAGGACAGCTGAACACCAGCCTCAGCAGCTCCGCCCAGGGGATCCCCAGCTCAACTCACACAAACAAATCACTTCACTTCTTTTCATCTTAGTCTCTTGGCCTTTATAGTGGAGGATTAAAAAATGTGTTCAAGCCAGATATAATTTACAAAACACTGTGCACCAAAAATGAAAAGGACAAGTGTAAGCAACCAGTTGCCATGGCTATTACCTCTACGTGGCACAGTTGAGGGATCTTTAGGTCACTTATGATTTCTTGTGTTCATATGTCCTCTTCCTTGGCCACTCAAATTTGATTTTATAATTTTTATTTTTAATTGTGGTGAAATACACAAAACGTAAAATTTACCATCTTAACCATTTTTAAGTGTACAGTTTGGTAGCATTAAGTACATCCACATTGTTATGAAACCAGTCTCCAGAACTTTTTCATCTTGCAAAACTGAAACTATACATTAAATAAGAACTCCCCATTCGTCTCAAAATCAGTCCAGAAGTAACCCTTCCTCCCAAGCTTCAGCTAAGCTGATGAGCCATGATCAGCTAAGCTGATGTGCCACATAGTGGTGTTCCCAGGACTTTTCTTCATCTTCCCATTATTTAGCCAGGAAAAATTGTTATGTTAAGCCTACCAGAAGACAGGCTCTTTGCAATGCTTTGAAGCCAAAAAAAAAAAAATTAAGTTATTATTCTCAGTACATTTTACAAGTATGTCAGTAATCAAGTGTGATTCGATGGTCATAAATGATATAGTTAAGCTCTGTGGAAGGTGTAGAGGTCGCACGAATGAAGAAGCCATCAATCTGGCAGGGAGAGGGCTACAAAGGAAGCATGTGAGGGATGTTATTAAAGGTTTCATGGAGGAGAAGGTCCCCAAGTTGGGATTTTAAGACTGGGGAGGCAAGATCACTAGATAACATCACGTGGTAACAGTGAAAAAGTTCTGAAATACAGTTCAGTCTAGTATGAGGTTTTTTTAGTTTAATGTTTTCTCATCAATTGTATAATTCAGCAAAAAGATTTTAAGAGATGATTTCAGGCAGGAAGTTTAACAGAGCTGGGAGGGTGATTATGACAATGGCAGACCAATGAAGGAGATGATTTTTGCAGAGAGACATGGATATCCTATCTCTGTAGGGGACATCTATCCTTAAAATGCAAATAGTACCTCTAGGTAGGTACTAATATTCAGGATAAAATTTAAATTATTTGCAAATTTTGAGTTTTTTAAATCATGTTTAAAATTTCTTCCTCTCATGATCTTTCCTTTCTTTGTTTCTCTCTCATGATATAGAATTTGAAAATCAGTAATTCTTGTTCTGATATAGTTTTAGTTTTCATGCTTGATTTCAAAGTTTGAGTTCTGTTTGTATTGTTAAAAAGCCAACCAAGTATGCAGGAAGAATTTTTTTAAAAAAAAAACTATTCTTTCATTGTTCAGTACCATTTTTAAAAATTAATCTTTTAGGAACAATTCCTAAAGTCATATTTTACTGACAGTGCTTTCAAACCTATCTGTTGGACATTTTCCAATTTAACTATTAAATTAACTAGGAATTTAACTTGATTTACTTTCCTTTTTTGGATAAATATTACTTTTTTGGATAAATATTCTAAAATGACTATAGAATTGCTCTAAAATGAATATAGGATTGCTCTAAGTTATTTCAGACACAAGATATTTGAAAGTCAGTACATTGTGGTTTACATATAGAGAGTTAGTTATTTCTAATGCAAATTTTATGGATTTTTTAAATGAAGAATCAAATTATTAACATCTATTAAATCTGGTATTGGGTGTAGAGGCAATTTGCAGCTGCCACAAGGACAGCCACAAAAACCTTGGGAATAAAGCTAATGCTGAATTTGCATGAACTGTAAAGGTATAAAATATGAAAACGATGAGCAGCGTTAAGATAGAAGTATCACAGTATAATGGGAAAAGACGTGGCTTTGAATCCCAGCTCTGTCACTTTCTAGTTACAATCTAGGACAAGCTACCGAGTTCCTCTGAGCTTCAATTTCTCCATTTGTAAAAGGAATACAATAATGTTTACTTTGTGGGTTATGAAGAACATCGTAACTATACATGGAAAATGCAAAACTATTATCAGCCCCTTGCATAATCTATGTAGAGTGATGATCAACTTATCAATAGATAGGCAACGCCTTCCATTGACTTCCAAACTGATTTCTAGATTTATTGAATTTTTTTAAAGTTTCCAACAAAACAAATTTCAGTATTCCTCATTGAAATACTTTATAAGGTGATCAAAGCAGTAAGGTGCTAGTGTGAAAATGGATTCTATAACAAGGGATCTGAATACAGAGAAGAATTAAAATACAGAAAAATCAAACAAACAATATATTGAAATGGTGTTCCTGAGCATAACTTTCGTTAAAAATTTGTTTTAATTTTTTTTGGGGGGAAAGTTAGAGGAGATTGATGAAGCTATCTGACTACCCAAAGGGGAGAGAAAAAGGAAAATTAATTATTACTTTTACCGACATACTGCATTTAATACTCTTAATAAAGTTCAGAGAGAGGTTACTTTCTCAATGTTATACAGCTAATAAGTGGGAGACCAAGACATCAAAGCTCAGTATGATTTCATTCTCAATTCCATATATTTTCATTATTCTACAAAAGTATTCTCTTTCTGAACCTAATTCTGATCAACACAGAGGAATCTGTTGGCTAATATTAATTACATACCAAGTTACAGAGTGAACCTATTGATGAAATCTCTAAATCACTATATCTTTGAAATTTGGAAACTGTTAAGTTTGCAAAAAAATGTAATTCCAGTATTGAAAAAGATAGTTTCTGAGGGCCCTAGACTAAGGAATTTTATTATCAGCCCTTATTAAAATGACAGCTTGTAACCACTGAAAAAGAAATCAGCGATCATTAAAACCACTATGGTTACATAAAAAAATTAGTTGTGGTAAACTTCTCATTTCCCTTTTAAGAGATTCATCAGACAGAATGATCAGAAAGGCAGTAGAAAACATTTATCTGCATTTTAGCAGGGCACCTGACAAAATCTCTCATTCGTTACTCAATAAACAATTATTGAACATTATATTTGGCAGATGCCCACCTTGACATTTAAACAGCCTAGCCCATCCATGTTTCTCTCCCCAGGATCTATTCATATATTTCCAACAGTGCCCCTCAATGAGTTTCTTCTAGTCACTTCTTTGGTTAACTGACTCCTGCTCATCCTTCAAGATTGAGGAGTCCCTGCCTCCAGGAAGCCTTCCCTGATGCCCCATCCCCTGAAACAGTCCCTTCTGTCTACAACCAAAGCTTCTTGTGCACATCTTTATTCAAGCACCCATCCAACTGATTTGCATTTTTTGGTTACTTGCTTGTCTCATTCTCTGGATTTTAATCATCTTACAGACAGGAACTCTGTTCTAGCTCTGACCCTGGCAGGAAGTAAGTGTCTATAAACACTGCTTGAATGAAAACTGTATTAAGCAGTATTGGAAGTGGTGCCAGACATGACATGTTAAACATGCATAAGCCTTCCTCCATTTCAGTAGTCACCTTCCACATTTATTCAAGAGTTCTTCTGTGCTCATCTTGATGTGACCATCAGACAATTTCTCACTTTTGAGTGCTCCTTACCAGTTCCCCTTCAAGGTCACCTTACTGACATTAGTTACAAACAGATGTCTTTCTTCTTCAGAATGCCCAATAGATGAATCAGAACAAACACAGAGAGCAGCCACACACATTTCCATGAAAAAAACAAATAGTAAAGTTTCATCCATAGGAATCAATTTCCTAATTGCTCCCAGAATGAGCTAACAGAATCCTCACCCCGAGTGTTTATCGTGAAGTTGAAGTGAAGAAGAAGTTCTAATTACATTTATTGAGCACGTCTTAGGCTAAGCATTGTATTTGCTTTACCCTTTACGTTAATCTTTACAGCAATCACGCTCAGCCATTTTGTTTTAGAGATTAGGAAACAGGCAAAGAAAGAAGTGAATCAGTACACGCAGCCACTTGGACCCAGGTGTTCTGCCCAGGTGTTACCAGGACAGAGTGCATTCCATAACTCATTGCCTTTGAGCCACAATTCCTTCCCCAGGGCAGCATCCCAGCAGGGTTTGCAAGGGATTCCTATCACCCCCAGGTTGTACCATGCTGTTTGACACTTCAAACTATTTTCAAGTATGAAAGCTTTGTAGGAAGGGATAATAAAATGTAAATCCCTTCCCACCAACAGTATGTTCCCCGGCCACCACTCAATGTGACTTGTTTACGAAAATGTACACAGAGATGAGGTAGCCTAGCAGGCTGAGATAGTTTTTTTATTTGTTTTCTTGTTTTTGCTAGAAAGAGGTTGTTTTCTCCAAGTCCCTGATGATGAGTGGTAATTGCTGCAGCCGAGTCACTGCAAACCAGGCTTACTGGTCAGAAGACACAGTTCCCATCCAATGAATAACACTTCAAATTCAGAAGAACACGACTGTTTCAAGAGATACTCAGAACCCCAGGCCCTGTGAAGGCTAAGACTTTTAAAACTGTTCACCTATAAATTGTATACCAAGCTGCCTTAAATACAAAATACTTATGCAACAGTGTGACCAAGATGCATAACACCAATTCAAGCTGGTATGTCCAAACTCATACAAGAATTAGGGAAATTATATAAAAAGCAGATTTTTTTTTTCCCCATTCTCCTTGTTTATAGCTGATTGGTCAACGTTGTAAATAGAGTTTGAATCTCATCCAATTGGAGTTCACTGCCCTACACTATTAATTTCAACTTGGAATCTCTGTAATGAAACAAGTACAAACCACAGGAGAGTTTGAGACAGCAAAAGGGCACCAACATCATTTGTTGGTCAGTAATGTCCAATTACAAGGAGTAATGGCTGTATCTTAGATAGTCAGTAGAGTTCAAAGCAACTAAACCTTCCCTAGTTTTTAAAAATTTGGTAACACACTTCTGTATTATAATGACATCTAGCTAGGAGTGCCCCATTTAGCTTGTCCACTTCTTACTAAAAAGACTATGAGGACACTGGGGAAAAGATTAAAACTGATGACAAATCAAAACTAAATCAGGTAAGTACCTTGCAATTTAGATTGCTTCATTTATCTGCCTAGAAATATGCAGGACTTTTGTCTTTATCCTTATCATTAAAAAATGTTTCTAGGATGTGTTTGTGGATTTTTTAAAATTAATTTTGCTCAGGAACATTTTTTGATCTTGCGATTTAATTGTTCCTACTTGTTCTGCATCCAGTTTCTCTGTGAGGAATCTTTGAATCTGTCTTTCACAGCTATCACTTTCTTTTGCATCATCACCCTTTTCTCGTGCATTCTGAAGGAACACGTCCATTTTGTATTCTACTTTATTAGATTTTCCACGTTGCCAATTCTCCCCCTTTCACCTCATATCTAGAATTTAAGTACCATGTTTTTGATTCTTTGTAGTCATTCTTTATTTTATCTGATAACTTCATATATGCCCACTGACCACTAAAATGCCAGAAGACAATCAGTGATTACATCCAAATTATTATAGCCAAACTCACTGTCAAGAGTGAAGGCAAGAAATTCACTTCCAACTATATTATGTATTATATATGTACACTTTTCAGAAAAATTCAAATTAATGCCCCCATATTATTTTTATATAAGCAGCTAATATGAGAAAGAAAAAACAAAATAATGAGAGGGGGGACACTGCTTCATACTCAACTCTCTGATAGCCAGAGAAATAGAAGAGAAAGGATGCCTTTAAAAAATGTCAAAGCTATCATTAATAAAAATTCCAAAGCATTGCAGAGATAAAAGCAAAGAAAACATAGTCCGTAGAGGAAAAGACAGAAAACATAGAAAATGAAAAAAGATAAACAGGAAAGTATTGAAAATGCCAGAAATAAGAAAAACTAAATCAACTATAATAAATATAAATTGAAACACTTTCCCCTAGGATATGTCTCTCAGATGTTCATATATTTCATATATTTGTTTCAGAGAACAAAATCCAGCCATATTCCATCTATACGAAATAAATTCATAGTAAAAACCATACAAAATAGCCACAATAAAGATATGGTCAAAGATATCAAGCTAATACTAGCAAGAATAAAGCAATGGTCACAATACTAATGTCAGATAAATTTGAATTAAAGGCAAAAAAAGCATCAATTGGGTCTAAGAAGGTAATTCACATTAATAAAAGTTCTATTGGGGTCACAGTCTTTCCGCCGTGGGAAGTGGCTCGTTATCCTGGGCTGGTTTCGGGCGCCGTGGGGTGTTCAACATTATGTAAGATCATCCATGTACCATCTAAAGCCCCGCTCCCAAATCATCTTCATCACCTTTCCCAGTGGAGGACATTCCTGTGTTAATGTCCATAACAACCCCTGAGGTTTCTGCTGTTTCTGCCTGACCTCACCAAACCAGCATGTCATCAGAATCGAGCAAAAAACGGAAGCCCAAAGTGATCCGAAGTGATGGAGCTCCATCGGAAGGGAAGCGTAATCGTTCTGACACTGAGCAGGAAGGTAAATACTACAGCGAGGAGGCTGAGGTGGATCTGCGGGACCCTGGCAGAGACTACGAGCTGTACAAGTACACATGCCAGGAGTTACAGAGGCTCATGGCCGAGATCCAGGACCTGAAGAGCAAGGGAGGCAAGGATGTGGCAGGCGAGATTGAAGATCGGAGGATCCAGAGCTGTGTGCATTTCATGACTCTAAAGAAGCTAAACCGATTAGCCCACATCAGGTTGAAGAAAGGAAGAGATCAGACACATGAGGCCAAGCAGAAGGTAGATGCCTATCACCTGCAGCTCCAGAACCTGTTGTATGAGGTGATGCACCTGCAGAAGGAGATCACCAAATGTCTGGAGTTTAAGTCAAAGCATGAAGAAATTGATCTGGTCAGTTTAGAGGAGTTTTATAAGGACGCGCCTCCAGATATCAGCAAGGCTGAAGTCACCATGGGTGACCCTCACCAGCAAACCCTCGCACGTCTGGATTGGGAGCTGGAGCAGCGGAAAAGGCTGGCAGAGAAGTACCAAGAGTGCCTATCCAACAAGGAGAAGATTCTTAAGGAGATTGAGGTGAAGAAGGAGTACCTGAGCAGCCTCCAGCCCCACCTCAACAGCATCATGCAGGCCAGTGAGCTGCACCCTCCGCAACGAAAATGAAGTCAATGAGCTGCCACTGAGCTCCCGGGTGGCCAGATGGCTCAGTTGGTTGGAGCATGGGCTCTCAACCACAAGGTTGCCGGTTCGACTCCCTCAAGGGATGGTGGTCTGTGCCCCCCCGCCCCCCCCCCCCCCCCGCAACTAACAACGGACCTGGAGCTGAGCTGCGCCCTCAACAACTAAGATCAAAAGGACAACAACTTGACTTGGATGGAGCTGATGAGAGGCATGGGAAAAACACACCACTGTTCCCTAATAAAAAGTCCTGGAAATATACACTGTTCCCCAATAAAATCCTGTTCCCCTTTCCCAATAAAATCTTTAAAAAAAAAAAAAGTTCTATTTAAAAATGAATAAATAATATTCATGAGTGTTTATACACATTTCAGTGAAACATAAAAAGAAATAGACACTAACAATAGCACAACAGTATTGAGAAATGTTAACATTGTTTTGGTCAAACTACTAAACACTGTTAACAATTTTTGCTATTGATTTTGACCAATATATGACACTTGAGGTACTTTAGATATATGATTTTTGTGCCTACATGAATGAGAGTTGCTGAAGAATGCTCAAATAAGCATAAGGGGTGGCCTAGAAAAAGCTAAGTCTTACAGTTCTAAGAGAAACAGTGACCAGATGTTTTAAAAAGCCTAAAGAATCATGACACAAGATATTAATGCTGATTTAAAGCATATGCTGTATCCTACAGGTTAATATCCTAATTTGCAGGATTTTGTCTCCCAACTCCCTTCAACGGGTCCTTCACCACTTTTAGGGATGAGATACACGGTAATACTAGTGAATTTCTTGGGTGCATATCCTTTGACATATTTCTTCCATCATTTTTTAGTCAGAAGAAATATTGTATGAAATACCATGACAATGGATAGGATAGTCTATAAACCCACAGGGTGCTATCAGGGTGAGGCACATCTGTGTCAGAAATTTGTATATATTTCTTTGAAGATAAACTGCTAAGAATGGGTCACTGTAATATGTACATGAAATTTTGTGTGGAAGGTAGATAACCTCTTGAACATTTTTTTTTTTTAATTAAAGTTTACTGGGGTGACAATTGTTAGTAAAGTTACATAGGTTTCAGCATTACAATTCTGTAAAGCATCATCTATATATCACATTGTGTGTTCACCATCCAGAGTCAGTTCTTCTATCACCACATATTTGATCCCTTTTACCCTCTTCTACCACCCCCTCCCCCCTTACCCTCTGGTAACCACTAAACTATTGTCTGTGTCTATGAGTTTTTGTTTCTTCACTTGTTTGTCTTGTTCCTTTGTTGTTTTCAGTTTTATATACCACATATCAGTGAAATCATATGGTTCTCTGCTTTTTCTGTCTGACTTATTTCGCTTAGCATAATAATCTCAAGATCCATCCATGTTGTCGCAAAAAAGTGGCATTACTTCATCTTTTCTTATGCCAGAATAGTATTTCATTTTGTATATATACCACATCTTTTTTATCCAATCATCTATCGAAGGACACTTTGATTGTAGCTATCATTAACAAGACAATAAGTGTTGGAAAGGCTATGGAGAAAAAGGAACCCACATACTCTGTTGGTAGGAATGCAGTTTGGTGCAACCTCTATGGAAGGCAGTGTGGAGGTTCCTCAAAAAATTAAGACTAGAATTACCATATGACCCAGCAATCCCTCTCCTGGGTATCTACCCCAAAAATCTGAAAACATTTATCCATAAAGATATATGTGCTCCTATGTTCATTGCAGCTTTATTTACGGTGGCCAGGATATGGAAACAACCAAAGTGTCCTTTGATAGATGAATGGATAAAGAAGATATTTTTATGGTAGGGTGTTCAGCTCATAACCAGTTTGATTTCACTTTGCCAATATACTCACATTTCAGAAATTACCAGAGGCCTCTTTCCCTTCTTAAAATCTCATGAAGACCAGTGACTTATGAAAGTCTCTATACTCACCTCTGAGGGAACACAAATAAAACAGATATTCTCAGGAAAAAAAGGATTTTGAGAAAATGACTTTTCAAAGGAGTTTGAGTCCACAAGTTTCCCTAAAGTTCCCAATCTCAATTTCTGTTCAAGATCTTAGTTTAAAATGCATTTTTTAGAATAAATAGCTTCAAGAAAATATCATTCTAATGTTCTCTCATAAATCCAAGCTTATCTCATGAAAGTAAATTTAATTTAATTGTTAGAATTGGTCAAAGAAATTCAGTTTGGGTATATGTTGAAAAACATTATTATACTCCAATCTTGGTTAAAATAATTTTGTTTGGTTGGTTGTATTTAGTTAGTGGGGGAATGTTTGTTCTCCCTCTGTATTGCTATCATAAAACACATGATCATTGTCTGCAGTCATTTGGGTTTATTGTTTATATGTGAGATATGTTGCAATATTGAGCAAGGAAGTCTCTGTCACAGAGGGAAAATTATTTAGATCATAAATGGTTATTTACAAATAAAGCCAGCTTATTCATCTGTGTTTTGTTTATGTTACTAATTATCAGCACTAAATGAGTCTTTTCATTTAGGCATCTCCTGATTCCCAAGTCTCCTTCAGGCAGATTTTGAACACCAGAAGATTTTTTTTCAGCAGCTATCACAAGCAAATATTTAGCTTAATTTCAAAACTACTGCATTGTGATTTCTGCCCCCTTATCTTTCCCTAAAATCATGGAATCAACATAAAAATAAGTACATTTTTAAATCCAATGGAATAAACACTGGATATGTTCATGTGCCAGCCATTTAGAGCATAAAAAATGAATACAAATACAGTCTCTAGTATATATGGAGATGAAAGGAACTCAGGGCATCCGTAAATGTTGGCCTCTAAACATCAAAACAACTGTTAAGAGTAGAGGACAATGGGGAATGAAAGTAGATTTGAGGTAGAGGACATAAGGAGAGAAGCACAGTTTAGGATTTGCCATCAAGAAAAAGGTTAGCATTAATTGAGTACTATGTGCCTGGCAGTATACAAATTGCTTTACATACAAATATTGCCTTTTTAATCCTAAAATAATCTTTTGATGTAGGTGCTATTTTTCTTATTTTAGAGACTGAGTAACTGAGACTGAGGGAGGTTAAATGACTTGCCCGGGTCCTTCAAGGCAGTGATTCGGGAAACAACCCACTATCTGTAAAAGAAATCTATTAGAAAGAAGCAAGAAGCTTCTGCGAGACAGTAAGGACTGTTCAGTTTCACATCTATGGATTTACAATAATACAAACTTGAGAACTATGTCATTTTTTTTCTCCATCAAGACTTGGCAACTCAAGAAAAAGAATGAAGACAGCTAATTGTTGTAGGAATCTAGGATTGACCAAGGACTGGTCTGGTTTTTGTGGCTAAAGTACAGTTGTGGCAAAGGAATAAAATGTGCTGAAGAATCCCTGTGGGAACGAATGTTAGATTCGGAGGGGTGATGGCGCTGCCAGTTGAGGGCTGATTTATTAGAAAAACTGAATTGACCATTTGCGACAACATGGATGGATCTCAAGATTATAATGCTAAGCGAAATAAGTCAGACAGAAAAAGTAGAGAACCATAGGATTTTACTGATATGTGGTATATAAAACTGAAAAACAACAAAAGAACAAGACAAACAAATGAAGAAACAAAAATTCATAGACACAGACAATAGTTTAGTGGTTACCAGAAGGTAAGGGGGAAGAAGGTGGTAGATGAGGGTAAAAGGGATCAAATATATGGTGATGGAACGAGAACTGACTCTGTAATGTGATATATATGGATGAAATCTACGTAACTTTACTAACAATTGTCACTCCAATAAACTTTAATTATAAAAAAGAATGCAATATTATTAAGAAAACATGAATAAAAGAAAAACTGAATTATACTAATAGACTATGGTATTCAATAAAGCCAAAGAAGAGGGTGAAGGGAGGTCAAAGAGTGAGACCGATGAAAGAACAGGAAGTGCAATCAGAATTGGAATTCCAAATTAGATTTTAAATACAGAGTAATGGAAATCAAAACGGTTGACTCCCTCAACTTCCAATCCATGCTAAGTGATTACAGTAAGCTAAACACGGTAATCTCACTACTAAGAATTGGTGTGGGACTAGGCCTGTAATCTCGTTTCAGTGTTATGAGGGCAAGTCTGCTGGTGAGCTTCTGGGAATGTTTTTCATCACTATAGAATAGACACACAGGGGGAAAAAAACCCAGCCCCTCTTCTTCCTTTGTATGCTATCACATCTTGATATTTGTTACCTACCCGTTTAAGAATGAAGCCAATACTGAGAGGAGAATAGAGCCCAAGGGAATTACAGAAAAATAAAATCAACCCTGATGGATATGCCTGCAGCTGCCTATGTTTTATCTTGTATTATGTGGATTACAAACTCTCTTACCTTTTAAGACAAATTAAACTGGGGTTTTGTGTACATTTTAACCAAAAGCATCCTAAATGATTCAAGAGTGGTTTCAGATGATCACAGTATATTTTTACAATTATAAATGACTAATATGGAGTGAAATCTGAAGCTGACAAGTAGAATATGAGAATGGCCTGATCCAAACAGCATGAGTCTTAGGGGAGGGAACATTTTAGGTTGATGAGGTAAGAAGGATGGTCTAAGAAGAGTACTGGTCTAGGACGCTAAAAGACATTATTACGTATGTCATATAATATCAATTATTCAATCAACTACTGAATGCCTATAAAATGCGAGAATTGTGCTTTGTGCTGAGGATACACAGTAAGCAAAAGCAGACATATTCTCTGCGTAACAAAGCTTTGAGGCTAATGGAGGACACAGACATTAATCAAGTCAAATAATCATACAAACAAATATAAAATGACATCTGTTACAAATAAAGTACATCTGCTACAAAAGAGAGGTTTAGATTTCTAGATCAAGATGGAAAAATGCACACACTACAAATCATTCTCTCCCATTCCTAATGAATATAAATGTTATATTAAAATTATAAATAAAAATGTTAAAAATACAGAGTCAGAGAGTGAGAGCGAGAGAAAGAGAGAGGTGGCAGAGAGTCTTAGAAATGAGAAACAGAGAAGGAACCCAGTGTTTGGTGGAAACTGACGTTAGAAAGCACATAGAGGACCCAGATGAGATGCCGGCCCTTGGGGCTAGGATTTCAGTGCCCTATGACAAAGGAAACTGACTCAGATACTGTGCTGAGCCAGAACTGTGTTCACTTTGTAAAACTGAGCACTGGGAGCACATTGCTCATGTGTGAACTGGGACTGGAGAATCTCCACACATTTGCCCATGTTATTAACAGAAGCGAGGCATCTGGCCCTCGCTTTGTGTTTGACCTGCCTGCTTTCAAAAGAAATACATACAGCTCAGTCGCTACAGGAGTTATATCGAGACCCCTTACTTGTTTCTAATGTTACTGGATTAGTCCTGTGGACATCTAAATTTGCTAGCTAAATGTGCCTGACTCCATCCATACTTTGCATACTCCAAAGTATTTAACAGGAAAAGGCAGATTCCATTTCTGGCCATGACAGAGTAACCACCCTAACCAAGTCTAAAACTGGACAAAATATATGTGGCAACTACTTTGAGGTATTGGACCACAAGCAATGCAGGATCATGATCCTCAAGAGAAGGAAAATATATCAGATGAACTTGAGATTTTCCCTAGATTGCTACTTGGGGGCAATTTCCCCATGATTGAGTAGGGCGGCGAAGTCCAAGCAAAGGACAGCAATCTCACCAAACTAATGAGTCAGGGATTCGAGTTTGGAGCTCCTGAAGCAGCTGGAATTTGTGCATCATGGTTCAATAGAAGAAGCGACTACATAGAGGAGGGGTCCCAAAGTCTTAATGGCGTGCCCAATGGGTTACTGGATAAATGCCCAATGGGTTACTGGACAAAGGCAGGGCTATACATACACAGGATGAGAGTCCAGCCAGTACTGACAAGCCTTGTTGATAACCCTGGACATTAAATTAAAACTCCAGAAATGTCATGTCTTAGGACCCAGGACCATGACCTTAAGTAAAAGCCACACCCTAAGGACAAGGAGAGCAATGGTCAAAAATATTTGAGAGTGTAATGGCTGAAAATTCCCAGCACTGGTGTAAAACATAAACCTAGGTCCAAGAAGCCCAGCAAATCTCAAGTAGCATAAACTAAATGAAAATCAAACCTAGGTGCATGACAGTCAAATTACGAAAGAGAAAAATTTAAGAGAAACTATAGAAGAAAAAAATACACTATTGGAAAACAAAGACAAAAGTGATGTCTGATTTTCTGTCATAAACAATGGAGGATAGGAGACAAGAAAACGTCATCTTTAAAATGCTACATACAAAAAAAGTCCACTTAAAATTCTTTAACCAGTGAATATATCCCTTAAAAATGAGAATGATGAGAACGAAATAAAGACTATTTCAGATAAAGGAAAACTAAGAGAATTTCTATCCAGGAAACCTGCACTATAAGAAATGCTAAAGAAAGTTCTTTAGGTTGAAGGAAATGATATGTCAGAGGGAGAACTGTGTCAACACAAGAGAATAATAACACTAGAAATGGTAACTATTTGAGCAAATATAGATCAGCACTTTTTTCCTTTTTTTAATTTCTGTGAAAGACAACTGATAATTTAAATTAAGCAAAAATAATGGCATTGTTGTGGGTTTATACCATATGTAGAATATGATAACAATAGCACAAAGGATGAAGGTAAATGGAACTATTTTACAAAATACTACTCCATTTACAATAGTACCAAAAATAAACTAGTGAGAAATATATTTTTAAAAAGAAATTCAAGATTTGACCACTGAAAACTATAGCACATCATTGAAATAAGGTCTTTAAGACCTAAATAAATGCTCATGAATTGGAAGACTTAATATAGTTAAGAGGGAAATTCTCCAATAATTGATCCATAGATTCAACAAAACCCCAATCAAAACCTCAGCTGCCTTTTATTTTTGCAGAAATTAACAAGCTGACCCTAAAATTCATATAAAAATTCAAAGAATCCATGATAGCCAAAACAATCTTGAAAAAATACAAAATGGGAGGACCCACGCTTCCCAGTGTTAAAACTTACTACAAAGCTACAGTAAACAAGACTGTATGGCACTTGAATACAGATAGACATACAGATCAATGGAATACAACTGTCTAGAAATAAACCCATACATTTATGGTCAATTGATTTTTGATGAGTGCCATGATAATTCAATGTTAAAGAATAGACTTTTCAATAAATATTGCTAAGACAACTATATATTCACATGAAAAGACTGAATCTGGACCCCTACTTCACACTATATCAAAAATTAATTCAAAAATCGATCAAAAACCTAAATGTAAGCACTAAAACTATAAAACTCTTAGGAGAACACATAACATGAGTCTTCATGACTTGGATTAGACGAAGGTTTCTTAGATATGACACCAAAAGCTAAAACACCAAAATAAAAACAAATAAACTAGACTTCATAAAAATTAAAAACTTATGTGCTTCAAAAGACATTAGCAAGAAAGTGAAAAGACAACCCACAGAATAGGAGAAAATATTTACACATCATTTATCTGATAAGGGACTTGTATACAGGATACATAAAGCACTCTTACAATTCAATAATAAAATAACAACGCTGTTTAAAAATGGGCAAAGGATTTGAACAGATATTTCTCCAAAGAAAATACACAAATGTGCCAATAAGCACGTGAAAATATACTTACCATCATTAGCCATCAGGAAATGCAAACGAAAACCACAATAAGATGCCACTTCACACCCAATAGAATGGCTATAATTTTTAAAAAAATAGACAATAGCAAGTGTTGGTGAGGATATGGAAAAATTTGAACCCTTGTACATCGCTGGTGGGATTGTAAAATGGACTAGTCACCTTAGAAAATGTTTTGGCAGTCCTTCAAAAATTGAACACAGAGTAACCATATGACCCAGAAATTCAATTTCTGGCTATATTCCAAGAAAATTCAAAATATATGCTCACACAAAATCTTGTACACATATTCATAGCAGAATTATTCATAATAGCCATAAAGTGGAAATCATCCAAAGTCCATTAACTGGTGAATGGATAAACAAAATGTGGTCTATCCACACAATGTAATGTATTCAGCCTTAAAAAGAAATAAAGTATTGATACATGCTTCACATAGATGAACCTTGAAAACATTATACTAAGAAGTCAGACACAAAAGGCCACATATTACCGTGTTTCCCTGAAACTAAGACCTAGCTGGACCATCAGCTCTAATGCATCTTTTGGAGCAAAAATTAATATAAGACCCAGTATTATATTATATTATTTCATATTATATTATATTATATTATATTATATTATATTATATTATATTATATTATATTATATTATATTATACCCGGTCTCATATTATAGTAAAATAAGACTGGGTCTTACATTAATTTTTTACTCCAAAAGAGGCATTAGAGCTGATGGTCCAGCTAGGTCTTATTTTCGGGGAAACATGGTGTGTGTTTCCACTTATAGAAAATGTCCAGAATAGACAAAGCCATACAGACAAAAAGTAGATTGGTGTTTCAGGGGCTTGGAAGAAGGGCATTGGGGAGTGACTGCTGGAGGGTAGGGAGTTTCTTTTTAGGGAGATGAAAATGTTCTGGAATTAGATAGTGGTGATGATTGTACAATTCTCTGAATATATTAAAATCCACTCAATTATACCCTTTAATGGGGATAAATTTGATGATATTTGAATTATATCTCAATTTTAAAACTTGAAGAAGTCTGTAGAAAGACATAAGATAAAGGCTGTCTTATTTGGGACACGAAAATTCAATATTACAAAGATGTCAACCTTTCCTGAATTATTCCATAAATCCCATGCAGATACAATCAAAATCTTAGTAGGACTTTTTTTTTTCACTTGACAGACTGTAAATGTCATTTGGGAAAATAAACATGAATGAATCGTTAAAAAATCTGGAAAATATTACAAAACTTAAGATGCTTGAGGTATAGAATTAGTACTCCTGGATATGAAATTATGTGGGTTGAAATGTTACAATGTTCAAAAGCATATGCAGTGAGGCATTTTTAATTTTTAAAATAATGCAAATTACTTTTACAATAACAAAATAATAAATCAAACAAAAAAGCAAATTAAAAACTAAATACTCTACGCACCCCCTTCTCTGATACTAGTTTATTCTATTTCAGGCTGAAAATCCCTCTTCTTTCAATATATTCTCATATGAATGATTTCAATTCACTTTTTCAGCTGTGCTGATTTTTCTCTGAATGTAGATAATTTTATGAACAGCTTCCTAACGTTTGGCACCTAACCTGAATACATAGGATGTGGATTGTTTGGCACAAAATAAAGGTCTTTTTTTCTTGGTTATTCTAATTACTTTGTTTACATGAATGCATTCTAAACTCATATTAGTCCTTGGGGCACATAATTCACAACATTGACTCATACTCAGTCAAAGCTACAGACGAAAGCCCTGATGAACTATTCAGAATCAGTACTGCTAAGCCAAACTGTCCCTATCATATCTTGTGCCTTGTACAGTTCACATTGAAAATAAAGTATATGACTTTACCTTTATTTCCATCAAACTTCATCTCGATCTAGTTGTCCCATCTTTGTAGTTGATGCAATCATTCGAGATACTCATTAACTTGGCCAGCTCTGTGATATCTGAAAATTTGTAAAGAATAATCCTTAGATCACGATCCAAGTCACTCATGAAAATTATTATCAGGACATCTAGGGGGACACAGACTGCGAATGATATGAACATCTCCTATGCATTCACCAGTTCCCTTCGTGTTTCTGGCCTCTAGGCTGAAGGTGCTCAGACCTTTGTGCGTTTAAAAGTCACCTGGGTAGCTTGAAAATTCCCTGGACTCCCCTCTAGCGGTTCTGATTTAATAGTTCTAGAATGAGGTCCAGAAATAACTAACATCCACAGAATTGTTTTTTCGATTTACCTAAGACTGTCTCTCTTTGTCGGTTATAAGCATATTGGACAGGTAATGTCACAGTAATGTCACACACCTTGATGAAGGCAAGAAGACTCAATGTCTTTTGAATTCAATTCACTTACCTGCCTGGCTGCCTGTCAGAGAAGGGAATGGGGTTCATCTAACACAAAACGCACGTTACCTTCTGATGAACAAGGTTGCCTATTTACTCACAAACCATTTGTAAATAATCAATCCTAGAAGCTTACTTTCATGTCTTTTTATTCAATTAATAAATATTCGGGGGTCTAGTATATGCCAAAAATCATGATAGTCTATGCACCCTTAGTGGTAAGAGTTTGTCCTTGTAACCATGTTCACATCGGGTCTATAATTCTTCACTGTACTTACTTTAACAAGATAGAAAAAATTTATATGTCTTATTTTTTCAGTTGAGATATAATGGACATATTACATTATATTGAATTTAATTCACTTACCAGCCTGGCTCTCTGTCAGAGAAGGGAACGTGGTTACATTATATTAGTTTCAGGTATGCAACATAATGATTTGATATTTGTATATATTGTGAAAGGACCACCACAATAAGTCTAGTTATATTTGTGTTGTTTTAATTTGATTTTTTTATATCTTTGTTAATGAAGTTGAAAACTTTTTCATATTTTTCTTGGGCATTGCAAATTCCCTACTGATCCCCATTTATCTGTTGCTGTATTTTTTATTTGTTCTAATAAACTTGTAAGTCATGGCTGTTATTTTTAATCCGTTGAATATGGGTGGCAAATTGTTTTCTCAGTTCCTTTGTTTCTGCCTGTTCTCAGTTTACTGTCTTTCAACCTTTTTATGATTTTTTTCTTTTATAGGAAATATGTTCCTACTTCTTATGTAAACAAAGCTAAGAATCTTTTTATTGTAGTTTCTGCCATTATTTGAAACTGTGTTTTAAAAAAGTCTTCCTCCAATGACTTTTAACAGTCAATTAAAAACACAATTCTGGGATAAGAGTTTCAACAACGTGTAGATTTAGGTGACTCATGTGTCACACGTCCCCATGACAAACCCCAGGCTTGATCATTTGCTCAGGGGAGCATAAAACTCAGCATAAAGCCATACTCATGGCTATGATTTATTACAGCAGAAATATCAAAGCAAAGACCAAAAGAAATCATGTACAAGCTTCTAAGCGTTCTCTCCCAGTGGAATCACATAGAACACACTTAATTCCCCAGCAACAAAGTTGTGACATGTGTGAAATGCTATCTACCTGGGAAAGCTCATTAGAGACTCAAAGCCCAGGGTTTTTATTGGGGGTAGGTCACATAGGCACCCTCTCTGCCTAGCATGTTCCAAAATTCCAGACCAGAAGGAAAGCAGATATAAGCAGGTATTCAGCACAATCCACATTCGTTGTGCAAACTCTCTAGATACAGTGAGCCACTCTTATCAGTTCTGGGAATGGTAGAAAACTTCTAAAATCCAAGATCCCAGACACCACAGGGCCACTGTGTAAACAGGCATTTCCAAGGACAGCCGTCTCAGGCCTGCGATATTAACTCTTTTCTTCACACATGCATGCACTCTTAAGTAAAAGTTACCAAGTTACCAGTTGTGAGAATCACATACCCATATGTGTTAGGCTCATCCATATTCAAACAAAGTTAAACGAAGAAAAAGTAAAAGAATAAAGTCTTACCCTAAAGTGTACTTTTATTGGGCCCACAAATAAATTATTTGCAAATTATTTTTCTATGTCACTAAAAATTCTGAGTAAACATTTTTCAGAATGAAAGCATTTTATCTCTGGTTATGATTTCTAAAGCCTTCCCCTTTCTGTTGTGTGTATAGGTATTTTCCTGTCATTATATTTTTTAAAACCCTCATAAAAACTTCCAATGCCTTCCTAGTCCTCTTAGAATAAAGGTCAAAATCTTTAATATGGTCAACAAGTCCCCACATGGTCAGGGGTCTCCTTCCCTCTGCAACTCACTTTCCTCTTCCTTCTCTACACTCAGTCACCATGGCCTTCTTTGAATTCCTCAAATGTGCCACTGTCTCCCATGGTTTTCACATGTGTAAGTAGCCTCTACCTTATATACTGCAATTTTCACAGTTTTAATCAGTCATGTAATTATTTAAGCATGCAAATTTTTTAAATGTACGTCTCCCATAATAGGCGGTAATCTCCATGAAGCCAGAGACTACTGATGTATTATTCCCAGTGCTACATGTTGTGCCTGGAATGTAGACATGCAAAGATAATTGTGGAAGTAAGGAAGAAACACATAAATAATAGGATTAATTACTTAGTATACTGTATTTGATAACTTAATTCATTAGATTACCGCATTTCTTAAATTACATTAAAGATTTTCTTTCTGTAAAACTTCCATTTCCACATTATACCTTTTAATTACTTATTATGGTAAATAAGTAAAAAACATTTAATCTGGACATATTTTTCTTTATTTCAGGCCTTTTACATAGCTATTTTATTAATTCAAATAATTTTAAAATTTATTCTTTGGAGTTTCCTCCAAATCACAATGACTGTGACTTATGATACTTTGAATAACACTGTTATATTTTATCATATATTACTCTCATATTCACTTTCAGTAGTTACATTTCAACTTTCAATCAATATTTATTTCATTAAGCTTTTTTTTTAATTTCGCTGTGGATGGGTGTTGTGCTTAAAATCTTTTTTAAAATCAATCTCTATGCCTTTTAGTTTCTGCTCTTCAAAATTTATGAAGGTTTCATTAGAGATAAAGGTGTTTACCTACAGATTTTTTTTTGTTTTGTAATTGGGATGTCAGACCACAACTAAGTGGTGGAGTGGGGGAGGGGAAGAATTTCCCTTTGCGGGCTGTGGAGGAACTCAGAGGCCTGGTCTCTCTTGCAGGGCACAAGGTCAAAGGCACCCCCTTTGGGGAATATGACACAATGGGGAAGTTCCTGCAACTTGGTAATAGGGTGGTGGTAAAGGAGAGATGCCCTGGAAGGTCCTGGGAGTGGGGAACAGGTTTTAGTTTACACATCTTGGAAATACTCATATCTAATAATATCCACTGTTTTCTTTTTCTATATTCAATCTCTTTTTGTTATCTGGTACTGTTAGTAGAATTTGGTTAATTTTTACAGCCTGGGTATTAATCGACAGGCCTCTGTCCATATTTGCATTGAAGCTGTACAGGGAGAGCTGAAGTAACTGAGGAAGCCATTTAAGAAATAATAAGAAGTTATTACCCAAAGATCAGAGATGTAGGCCAGAGGGAGGTCACTGGCCCAACTGTGCAGTGAAATCTACACATGATTTGGGAAACACTTGAGTATTCTACAGGGAGTCCCAGAGACCTTGGGGAGGAAAAAATGGGAAAAGCCTAACTTTCCTGTGGTCAAACATAATGAGTGCTCAGATCCTTTCGTTTAGAAATAAAGGGAAGTGCTCCTTCTGACAACTGGAGAGGTCAGCAACCTCTGGGTTACAAACCAATAAATTCTTTTAATAGGCAGTCAATGAGACAGAAACGACTTTTCCAGATGCTTTTGTGTCTTCCTGCTCCATCATACTACGATTACTGTTCTAAAGCTCTATTTCAAAATGTGTGATATTAATAAACTTTGTTTTAAAAAAACACTGAATGTAGATGAAGGTACAACACATGTGGCATCTTCATATATGGTAACATGAATAAAGATAAGGAAAAATATATATTTTTCATACCATTAACATAGTATAAAAGTTTGGGAATCATTTATAAAGTTAGAGAAATAAGTAAAACAGGCAGCAGCATGAGTAAAAAAATAATATTTTAAGCAATTAAAAGTATTTAAACATTTAAAATGTTAAGTTGCAAAAGGACAGCAGTTATTTCCTGCAAAAGAGGCTCCGAAGGCTTCGAGTTCCTGGTTGAATGGAGAGTAGCCAACCACAGCACAGGCAGTGGGCACTGACTGCTATGTTCACTATTTTCTTTCTTCCTTTACACTTCACTATCCATTGTTACTTATGTTGAGGGTAGGGCATACATCCTCCTCACCAAACAGTAACAGCCTTTTCAAACTTGTACACAAGTGCCAAAGCATGGAAATAGTATGTGCAAAAAAAGTGTTATTTACACCACTAAAATATGGAGACAACCTAAACGACTAGGACTGGGAAAATAATTAAAACAACCCATCATAAGTTAGCTCAGCGACATACTTTGAAACCCTTAGAAAATAACTGTCAAATTAAATTTTAATTTAATTTTAAAAGGTGCAACCTGGGACACTTCTTATGATTGAACATAAAGGTAAAAACAATATAAACTACATGATAAAATATAACAGTGTTACTTAAAGTTTCATAAGTCACTGTGATTTGGAGAAAGCACCAAAGAATAAACCTAAAAATTACTAGAATTAAGAAAATAGTTAAAGGCCTGAATTCAAGAAAAATATGTCCAGAATTAAATGTTTATTGTCTCTTTTCTTTTTGATCATAAGCATCCTAACAGATGTGCAGTAATAGCTCACTGAACCACATCACGTTTTATTTTCAGGTTGATACCCCTTTGAAAGAACTAAGGAGCCTGCCAATCCCTGTAGACGCGAGCTTAAAATTGAATTATGCTACGTAGTCAGATCACCCTTCTGTTAATGGCAGGAAATGGTAGCAGAGAAGTAGACAGAAGGGATCAGAATCCTGTTTCACCAATTCGTGACAACCACAGACCATCGTGGAGTCTTCTCTGAGAGTAGGGAGGGTGTTCTGCTCTTCAGCAGACTCCAGCCCATTCCCTTCCATTGTCCAGGGCCTCCCATCTGTGAATTTAAAATTCCACCCTCTGTGCCTTGCTCTTTCCAAACTTCTCAGTCAAGACTTCTGTAGCAAATGGACAAGAGTAAGACCTAGTATGTGTTTCCCTACTAGTAATTAAAGGGATATACACAGAATTGCCGTACATTTATTCAGCACATGTTCTCCTTTGATTTCAGGCCCCAAGATAGCTGAGGACTCTTACAGATAACGCGATACTACAGGAAGCTAATCATGTGTGTATCTTCATATTATTTAGCACGTGTGCAGCCTTTACTTACAGGAGAGCCTGAGCGAATGCTGGGTCAGGAGGACAGCGGTTACAGTCCTCTCTTGCACTCTTCCTGGACCCACTGGCTGTGACTGGAGAATACTTCCTAGAAGCCAATTTCTCCCACCCCAAGCGCTTATCTAGACAAAACACTCTTCAACCACCTACAGAATTCTCCCTGAGAGTAGTTGTGATAAATACAATTTTCTCCATATAATTACGTTTCCGGTAATGTATTAGCACCCCTACAACCCAGGCTGCTGTCTTGTTGGTTCATCTGTTTCCCAATTATAGGAAATCAGTTCCATGATTCAAAAATCATAGTGGTTGACTTTGGGGATAGGGGTGTGGGGGTAGTAGGAGCATGGAGTGCCTAGGAAGAAACAGAGTGGAACTTTCTGGGGTAAAAGTAATGTATATTTTAATAGGGGTCTGGGCCCTACAAGTGTATGCATTTGTTAAAACTCAGGAACTTAACACTCAAGACTCATGTACTCCATTGTATGTAAGTTTTATATCAAAAGAGAAGACTATAAACTAATATTCAACTCCTATTAATGATACATGTATGCATGATGTATACATGATACAGTATACTGATGTCAGTATATTGAGGTCTGCAATTTACTTTGAAATGCATCATCAAAAATAAGATGGATTAATAGATGATTCGAGGTATAGATACATAAGTTACAAAGCAAGTATAGTGAAATGTTAATAATAGACGGTAGATAGAAGTGTTCACTGTAAAATGTGTTGAACTTTGTTGTATGTTTGAAATTTTTTCATAATAAAACACTGGAGGGAAAAAGAAATCAGCTCACTCAGGCCCAGCTCTAAATAAATTATGAAGTAAATATATTACTTATTTGTGTCTGCCTCCAATGACTTCCTCCACTCCTGATCATTTTAATTTTTTGGAGTAACAGCTTCATTCTCCTCTCAAAAACAGAATTGCCTGTATTGTTTCAGTATCCTGCTAGCACTGTGAGCACCACAAGTTCAACTTCAATTACTTTGCCTAACCTGGAGCATTAATGTATTAGTTAAGGTTCTTTAGTTGTGATCACCATATACTGACTAACTTGAGCAAACAGGGAATTTATTGGAAGGACATAAGGAAGCTCACAGGATTGAAGGAAGGCTTAAAAATGGAACATACAGAAACTAGACTGCTGACAGAGTTTAGGTAGCAGGAAATACAGTGTTCCCCCAGGGACTGATGCTGTAATGAGTCGACCTCAATAATTAACAGCCTTTCATCATTCTGCTCGTAATTCAAATTGTAGGGAGAGCATTTCCAACTGGCCTTTCTTGACCATTAGAGTGTATTTATCGGGAGGAATATCATTTCCAAATGGAAATTCAGGTGCTGTTACCAAAAGAAACTGAAATGGATGCTGAATAGCCAAAAAACAAAACAAACACTACAGTGTACTTACGTTTTTCTGTCACCCTTAACAAGACACTAGATATTTGCAAAACCACGCTGTTTTTCACTTCCCTCTCTCTCTTCTGTGACCACCTCTGACTCTAGCCATCTTAATATCTCCACCAAAAGTCGTAGGTTGTAATTTTGCGCCCCTTCTCAGCCCAGAATTCAAACTGTCATAAAGAAGTATAATCTCCTTTACCCACTACCAGTGCTAGCTAAGGGTTTAACACTTCCATGGTTCACCTCCTAGATTCTACACGAGTGTATCTCAGCCTAGATCACCTGGTGTATTTGGATCTGTTTTGTGATTGGGTAGCTCTTCTCTGGATACTGGTAAAGAAGGGACCCAGGTCCAACTGCTTGTTTGACACAATATAGGAGAACTTGAGAAAGCCCAAGGACTTACTAACCTGATTCCCCCAGAGCCACTCCCTCAAGAAGAGGAGGGCTCTAGGATGACTGCTTCTTGAAAGAGATGCTACCTAAACACGAGCGAGTAATGAAAGTCTGCAAAGCAGAGTAAGCCATTTTAAGCAACTGGATTTGAAGTAACTAACACTTTCAACAGAAATGTATGAGTAGGGAATGGAGCCTTGGCTCTGGAGCTGCACATTTGGGCCATGTTTGTATGAGTCAGGAGAAAGCCTGGCTCTGAACCTGACACACTAGCACGGTTGTGGCTGGTGCCTCTTGGGGTAATTTGGAGCGCAGCCAACAAGGGTTGGCCCTCCAGCGTGGGAGGCTGGAGGCCAGCTGGAATTGTTCTTTCCATAGGCACCACACCCCTGGATTTTCAGGGTGTCCTGAAAGCACACTCCCATCGGCAGACAGCAACCTAGGGGGTTTCCATCTCCACTTGATTTTCCAAGTTCTGACTTCATTTTCTCCAGGGTATTTTCTCCTCATTTTTCTGGTTACAAGGAACTGCAGCTGCTTTATTTGGCTATGTCTGTCCTTTAAAATTGAATATTAATTGGTTTAGGAGTCTACAGCTGCCTATTCATGTGTTCAGAAAATTTTAATTCTAGTTCTGGTTTCATAAATTATTGTTTGAGTTTGGGAAAAATCATTCAAACTTCTCTAAATTGTAGTTCCTTTATCTTAAAAAAAAAAAAATCTGTCCTATCTACTTTAGATTATTATGAGGATCAAATGTCATAATTTTTTATTCCATTATAAACCATTCCACTATAGGTTTCCTATGTGCTTCTGATAAAATTATATAGGTCCTTTATATATATTAAATACACTAACCATTTAAAAAATGTTTAAGTCTAGTGTTTGCCTTTAATTCTCTTTAAGTGGCTTTAAAAATATAAAAAAGATTAAGGGCAACAATTACAAAAAGAACACATAAATATTATATTCTAAAATAGATACTCCAAAAAATTTAAAATTGCATAAACACACCAGTGTGCATTTTGGAATATACGCTTATCTTTCGACTCTCCATATATTTGCATATATTTGTGAAGACATACGTATTTTTTTTACAACAAAAGTAGGATCAGAAATAAATGCTGTTTTCTAAACTCCATTTTTATTTCACAGTATATTGCAATTATGGATATGTGAAAACAGTTTGTAAACAATGAAGTATCTTGCAAACGGTCCCTATTACTGTCATTATAATAATTATTTTTGCTATTGACCCAGCAAAAAAAGTATTAGTTTTCCTAGGATAGTGATTAATTTTAAGACTATGTTGCCATTCTTAAAAAGAAGTATTGTTCTTATAAGAAAACCAGCTAAAATTTACAGAATGTTGACAGCTGAACAAAGAGCATAATGCCTCTGAAAAGTAATTGCACATGTGAATGGGGTCAAGTACTCCTATGCCAGGAGATAGAAGCCTGGGTTTTGGAGTCATAGATGTTGGGGGTGAATTCTAGCTCTGTTCCTTTAAGTCTCACTTTTCCTGTCTATTAACAAAACAAAATATAGCTCTACTTTAAAACAATTTCTTTAATTTAATATTTAAAACACACATAGGGACCAAAATAATAAATAGCACCTGTCAATAATATTACTACAATTGTTAATATCCAATCATAGACATTTAGGTAATAAAAACAGGCCTTCAAAAATATTGAAGATGTTATGGCTTTTATGGTTTAATTTACGGATATAACCTATCATTCAACTGCCACAAAATTGTCTTCCCCATTTACCTGGCTAGAAAATTGGACCTTTAAAATCTTTCCTAGGAACATCTTACTAGCAGAATAAATGGAATTACATAACTTTTAATTACAGTAGAACTTTATCACGGATTTGGTTGTCATGCCTTAATTTATGTTAGTGAAAAATAATACAAATATCTGAGAACAGAATAACTAAGAAAATATTAGTACCTCCATCTAGTGTAATCTATAGCCATTAAAATATGTTTAAAATAAGTTTATAATAACATTAAAAATGCTTATGTTACAACGGTACGAAAAGTGCAAATTTGAGAATATTTCATAGGTCTTATGTTATTTTGTTTTCTTTTCCGTGTTTAAACAAGGAGACATCTATTCAAACGTTACTTTTGCCTACAGCCAGAAGGGCAGATTATCTTCAGTCTTCTTCCATTTGTTTGCATCCTGACTGTATCTCTATCTCAAACACTCTGATGTACAGAGCTTTCTAGTGTAATGCCAGCCCCTGACTGTAATATGAGAGTGGATGCAGCCTGAGTTATTATTTTGTTCAGGTATACTACCCTGAAAGCCTTCCTTGTACATTCCACATTTTTTTTATTTCTTTCCTGACATATAACCTCTTAGTTGAAGCAAATACACATCTTGGGAAATAACACATTCCTGTACTCTTTTCCTTTCATCCATGCAACTGTCAGGTTGCTGTCATGAGTGAAAAAAGAAGGTATCTGATGGAGGCAAGGAATTTGAGCTTGAGAGGGAAGGATATCGGACACACTTATAAAAAAAATCATATATACAAGGTGGGGAGGAAGGCTGACTTGCTTCTGGCCAATGAATCTTCTGTCTCTCAAAGCTAAGGCCAGAGATTTGCAGTGAGTCAAAATCTCTTTCTGCCTTATTTTCCTGCCTGCCATGCTCTATAGCGTTAGTTGGGGAGTGTGTATAAGTCATGATCTTTTAGTTTCAACCCAACTTCTGCATCATTGAAGCTAGTGGGATTGCCTTCTGTTCTCTAGAATGTGGTCTCCTATTGTCCATAGTTTGTGGGTCCTTTATTGATTTAGTTTTATGTACCAGTAATACCCCAACAGAATACTGGGAAAGGGCATGTCACACACTGAGTTTTTAAAGCAAATTTGGTAGCACCAAATCTAAGTAGGCATTATTAAAATAAAATTGCAATTATCTAAGTGTGTTTAAAACATCTTGATCACAGACTTCTGTTTTAAATTAGTTGCTGAGAGTATCTACTTGTAAATAGATGTTTATATTTCTTTGGAAATTTTATGTATATAACTTTGTTTAATTACATAGTTTCTTTCAATAAAAACCTATTTGGGGTTCTGCTACTCTCATATCCATTTCTAAATTTGCTTTCCTTTCATTAGATAACGGTCCTAAGAACTTAATTGAGATGACTGGAGACACAGGTCATGTAAAAGGAGAAAAATAATCCTGTTTTGCTTGTGGACATTTTTCAAATGATGGCATCAGCGGAATCTGATTAAATTGCTTCAAGGACAAAAGTGTCTATTGAAAATATCAGAGACATCATCTTCTGGATGGAGAGAAGTGGACGCGGCAGCCAACTATGCATTAATGAAATTTTAGGTCTATTTACTTACAGAAAGCCTGGAAGTTAGAACTCCATGCAAATCTGCAAGCCACAAAAACAATGTAGGAAGATGAAACAATGGTAGTGGCATGCCAAGAGGTTTCAATTAAACGCGAAGCCATGAATGCAATTTAATTGGAACCTCCTTCCAGAAACGAGGCCTCTTGCTCTGTCAGGGCTGTGCCTTGCTGTGGTTTATGTGTGAACAGCTACATGCTGAGGGGCTCGCAGTCACTCTTTACATCAAAGCTGTAAGTCAAGCTTCTCCAGTGACTTTAAAGCAAGTTAAATAAACACCCATCAGGGAAAAGAGGAAAAGCTGTGGTTGAGAAAAACACAGAGAATTCAGAGCAGCGAGAAGTGGCAGATACTATAGAGAGCCACCTTGTCCACCCCCATTTGGCGGGCCGAGGACGTGACGTCTCCAAGTTTCTCAGAACCAGGCTGTGGTGAGCATAGCAATACACCACCCAGGTCCTCCTTCAAGGTTGAACTTGCTGCTCAGCTAAGAGGACTGGTCAATAAGGAGCCGCCAGCTGACAACTCAGGGTCAGCCTCCTCTGCCTGGAACTCAGGGCAGCCCATCTCCAATGCACAAGCAAGCTGGGGTATAAAAGTCTGATCATTAATGTACACAGTATGACTCCAGGTGGCCCTCACACATCAGCACCACACACATCAGCACCACAATAAAATAAAAATAAACAGAAAAAGAGTGTTCAGCAGAGAACAAAATAATAGCACGTGACAGAATTAATATTCAAAATACATTCTGTAAAGTCCTCTACACTTGCTAACAGTGGGCTGCAAATTCGAGTTTAATGAGAAATGTGCCCTCTGAATCAGTAATGAACGAATGAGTGAATGAAGGATTCAATAAAATATGTAAAGATGACAAAAGTCACTAAGGAATGTAAAAATATTTGAAGATATGAAAAGACGAATTGTGGTTTAGGTTGTAAAGATAAGCACACAAATATTCTTCCCAAAATAATTCATAAATGTAATGCAATTCTAATAAAAATTCCGAAGGGTTTAGGTAATTGACAAAAATATTCTGAAATTCCCCTAAAAGAAAAAACAGAGAGGAATAGTTCCAATATTTTGAAAAATAAGAGTAAGAACGGGGAATTGCGTTATGAGATTAAAGGAGATTAAAGTATGTAATGAAACAATATTAAGAACAATGTGTGAGACAGGCAGAAAAGAAACCAGATGATATCACTCTAAGTAAGAGATAGAAACAGACCTAAGTATAACATTAAAATTTAGTACAAAAAATCATGCATTGCTTTTCATGATTCTGAGATGTTGATAGAGCTCAGAATAGACAGTCGATTTCTAGTTCACACTGGGTCTACTACAGCAGCTCATCTGGGGCTGGAGGTTCCAAGATGGCTTTGATCATGTGTCTGGTGCTTCCTCTGGGATGCCAGGATTAGATTTAACACTAGCTGGATCTCTCTCTCTCTCTCTCTCTCTCTCTCTCTCTCTCTCTCCTCCTCCTCCTCCTCTCCCTCTCGCTCTCTCTGGACTCTCATTTGTCAGTAACCTAGCATGAGTTTGTTTACATGGTGGATGATCTCAAAAGAACCAAAACAGAAGCTGCTCAGTCTTTTAAAGCCCACAACTATAGCTGCATTCTATTGGCCAAAGAAAGGCACACCAGCCCAGATTCTAAAAAAGGTAAGTAGACTCTAACTCTTGATTGAAGGGCTTTCTTTCATGTGTTTACAGGGATGGGATCCTCTTGTACCATTGCTCAAGCCTAGCTCTGCAGACAATCTCCCAGAATAAAGTTTGTTATTATTATGGTACACACACGCATGCACACACACCCAGGCCCAGTTAGTTTTGCAGACTAATGCTACCAAATATTCTTTTCCAGATAATAGAAAAATAAGAAATGTTTCCCAACTCATTTTATAATGCTTATATAACCTTGATTCCAAAAGCAACTGAAGTACTGCAAGAAAGGAAAATAAGCCAGTCTTATTTAAAAATATAAATCAAAAAGTACCTAAATTAAATATTATCAAATTGAATCCAGCAGTGTATAAAATAAATAATACACAGGGTCCAATTTCAGATGGTTCACATCTGAAAACCTAATTAGTGTAATTCAATCACCTCTAACAAAATAAATGAGGAAAGAAATGAACATTTCAATGGAGGAGGGTGATATTTTTATTAAGAAATAATTCATGATTTTAAAGAACTTGTAGCAAATAAAATAAAAGTGAACTTCCTTAACCTGATAGACAGACTCTACTGAAAGCCTACAACAATCACCCCAAATGGCGAGAGGTCAGAGCATTCCTTGGGAAGACCGGAACATGATAAGGAAACCCACAATCACTACGATTCAACGTTGTGCCGGATGCCCTAGCCAGAGGGGTAAGGAAAGAAGAAAAGATAACTGGCATGCAGGTTGAAGAGGAAGAAACAAAACAATAATTATTTCCTGATGATACTTTTTGCCATTTAGAAACTCCAAGAAACTCTTCAAATAAACTATCAGAGCAAACAATATAGTTTAGCTAAGTTTTTGTATGAAAGGTGAATATATAAAATCAATTGCATTCTCAAACATTAATAATCCAATAATGCTGGCATGGATTATTCAAAGTAACATAAAAATTAGCTATTATAAATTTTACACAAAGCATGTCTTGACCCCAAAATAAACTCTTGTGAATTCATGTTAATTGTTTTAAATGAAACATTGGGCTAGCAGGAATTATAGTGAATGTCTAAGTAAATGGAAAGAGATTTTCCAAGTGCAAAAGCCATGGAAAGAGTCATAAAACAAATAATTGATACATTAGATATCAAACATGTTAAATGATATTCTTTTAAAATACCATAACACTTAAGTGACAAACTGGGGGGAAAAGCCACAAATAAGAAAAAGATCAATAACTTTAATGTACAAAGCATACTTATAGGTCTTAAAATCCATTGAAAGAACACCAATAGAAATATTAACAAAGAAAATTCATTGAATAAAGGTTTAGCATCACCATAATAAAATAATTGCTTAATAAAATAACAGTGATGTGTTACCTTTCAACCAACAGATGGAAAATAACACCAAGAAAAGGTCACTTGTTAGGCTATGAGACAGGTCCTTTTCATACACTGTTGGGAGTTGAAGTTGCACAAACATTCTCTAGGCTATATTCCTGTAGCACAACATAACAGTATCTACACGTGACCCAGTATCTGGGGTATTTATATATCCCAGAGACATAATTATGTATTTTATAAATGTAAAATATATATTAATTTATATATTTATATAATTTTATTTGATACATTATTTTCATTCTATAATTATGTACGTATATGTGATGTATGTACAAAGTAATCCAGGATATTACTTGCATTATAGAAAAACTGGATATGCCACAAATGCAAAATGGTTACATAAATTATGACTCACCACTATTTGATTTCCGATTTTGATATGCTTGGGAACCCTTTTTCAAGGAGGATTTTGTGCGGAAGCCCAATATATAAGTTAGTTACATATGAAGCTGCTCTGTTTGAAAAGTGCAAGGGAAGCCTAGAGCCCAATCGACTCAAGGGCTTCCCTCCCAATTCCTGCTTCCCCAAGCCCTGTGGTGGCCACCGAGACACCGCTATGAATCCCCAAGACTACATAGAAAACTGTAGAAAACAACGCTGCTATAAAATATTCTAAGACTATTTTGAATTCATTCTTTGAAAAATTTGTAATGGTGAGAGCAAAGTTCAGGATATAATAGAACATAAAAATTAATATACATTATCAACTCGATAAATATATGTATGTAAATATCCAGTGATTCCTTCTATTTTGTTCTTCATAGTTATCTGTAATTTTCAATTTTTCTACCAAGACCATGAATTCCTTTCATAATCAGGGGGAAATGAAAAATTATTGACAAACGTGTAGTTTTCATTCAGGCCTTCTCCTTCATGCTAAAATTATTATACGCATCTGTAGAAAAAAATATCTTGGAATTTTTTTTTATTTTATTAGAAACAGCTAAAGAGCTCTCCAATAATCTACCTCTGGGACGTTTATCTTCAGTGTTATTCAGAGCACATCTGAAATCAATTATAGCCCCCCAACCGCTTTCAGGAACCTCTGTGTGCCTGCAGCCATCTCCACAGCAAATTGCCTCGGCTGTAGTCAGAGTCAAAATTTCTCAGTTGCCTTGGTTGACCTAGAAATGTTTTATGTAATTTGCCATTATCTGGAAGGGAAATAGTTGTTAGAAAATAAATCTTCTTTGGCTTTGTCTTGTTAAAAGGGTGCCAAAAAATATTCTTCATCATTAAGACATACCAGAAAAAAAAAATAACAAATATTCAGTAAATAAATAGAATTCCCAAAATGAATCCTAAGAAAAAAAAACACTATTAATCCATCTCTAGATAGACAAAGTAAAGGGTTATTTGTTTTTTAATCTTTGACTACCAGAAATAGGACATCTATAAGGACTGTAAATGTGGAAATAAGAGGCAGAACTTTCCTTTTCCTTTCCTTCCTCCATTCAGTAAACATTTACCTAAAAGTCTATAATATGAAAGCATTGTAACTAGACGCTGGGAATAGAAATTCATGCATAGCAGGGGTGAAGATGGAGGCAGAAAAGTGAAAAATGATTGCGGTTTATTGAAGAGTGCTATAATAAAGGTGTGTGTAAGCTGTTCTGAAAATTCGAAAGAGAAAACCACTGACTTATTTTCTCTAAGGTAGAGGAACAAGGGAAAGAAATTATGAAGGGGGAATGTGAAGGGGAGGATGGAGGCGGAAATATCCAATGCTCCTCCGAGACAATGACAGTATTAGAACTATAAAAAGAAAAAAAAGTAGAAAAACAGGGAAAGTATGCTGCATAAAAAGAAAATAACTGATCTAGTTTTACACTGATGGTCACTAATCTCAAACGGTTCCTTAGAGACTCCAGGCAATTCAACTATATTTCTGTAGCTCACTCACTCTCCTATTCTCTAAGATGACTAGTTTGTACCTTTCTCTCTTTCCTCAAACTCCCCATCTTCCGCCCACCTTCTCTCTCAGATGATGAGCCTTCTTTGTTTTCGCTGAGAAAACAGAAGCCATGGAAAAGAAAGACTGGTCTGGATGCTGGGATTCTCCACCATTCCTCCTGCGGCTGCGGATAAACTCTTGGCCTCCTCACTGAAGCCAAGCCCTCCACTTGTGTGGGAGATCTCATCCCTCTTGCCAACTCAAAAACACTACTTCAACAATTGTTTCCTCTCTCCTCTGCATCTTCAATTTCCCTCTCTAACTCATTCACATTGGCATACAAAAATGCTAGATCTTAAAATAAAACCCTCACTTGACCCCACATTCCCTCTCGCTACCATAACACATCTCTGCCTCCCGCTACTGCAAAACTTCTGTAAAAGGTGGCTACATAGTGTCTCAGATCCCACTCTTCCCATTCTCTCTTGAATGCATTTGTATCAGGCTTCCCTCTCAACCACCCCACTGAAACAGCTTTCATAATCATCCCTAACCTAGCTCCATCACTCACACTCTCTATCCTCCACACCCCTTGCACTACCGTCATTTGACATACAATGTGTTTCCTTGCTTGTTTGTCACCTATTTCCCTCAACTAGGCTGTAGTCTCCATAAACTCTACCCCAAGGGCCCAGAACACTGCCTGGCACACAACAGGTATTCAATAATATTTGTTATGTATGGGTGAGATAAATTATTGTGCATAAGATTATGCAATTATCAGGCTGGGGAGCCGAGAGTCAAACCCAGATGCACCTGACTTTAAAATCATGTACCCCAAAGCTTCATGCCACAACCTGGCCCTCTGATAGGGGTGATTGGAATAGATGGCAGTATCGTCAGTAAAGTAGGGTCTATAACAGAAGGAAGATTTGAGATGGAGAGTTGTGAAATCACTTAATAGTTTGAAAAATAAGCATAACATTAGAGAAACTGACTGCTTACTTAGAGGTGAGTAATCTAGCAGTCTCAGATATCTACTACTCAATCCAGACTGAGAAATGGAACAACCACGGCCTGTAAATGACCTAAGCAGATGTCACAAAGCCCAAGCTCACACACAAGGAGTTTAGCAGGTTCTCTAAGAGCCACAATTTTAGGGTTAGGTATTCCAGCCACAGAAGTTTAAAAGTAACCAACTACGAGGATGGCAATAGAGGGAGCACACCCTTCCCCCACCCATACACACACAATCCCAGAAGCCTTTGCAAGAACTTACATGACCTAGTGTGGTTTCATTCATCCTTAACATGGCCCTTCACACCTCAATAACACTTCTCATCTCAGCAGTGATTCTCTACAACACAGTTGAATACATGGTAGCACAAAACAACAATTGTTTAGATCAATAATCTCAGATTGTGAAGCTAAGACTAAGTTGCATTCAGTATCTTCTTTTTAAGAAGGCAGACAGAGAAATCATATTTTGGAAGAATATCTATAGAATCTGGTTGCAAGTTTTTAAAGGCTGTTTTTTACCGCAAGTTTTTGAAGTGGTAAAATTTCTGGGGGGAAAATCTATTTGGTAGAAGAGCTCAACCCCCAATCGTGCTAAATAAATTGGACATTTAGTGTTCGTCTCCAAAGGCTAAAAAAAGAGAATCGGTAAGTTTACTTGATTATTATTTTTAATTTGTGTTTAACTCACGCCAAAGGTATTTGAGAGGTAATATATATATCACAACTCTGGCATCATGGAAGTAACATCTGATACCAACAGTCCAACACAAATTGGTATTCACTGTTCAAGGGAATGGGAGATTTCTTACTTTAGTAATTCTGAGATCTAAGAGAGAAATAGTCTGTGGGTAACTAAGTATGCTTTTTCCACATAAGAGATTGGTTTTTCCAAGATTAGTAATATAGTATTCTTAAAACTGGAAATAAACTAGCAGTACCAAAGGAAATTCCAATATTCAGGACGTTAACTCTGCAGACCAGAATGAGAGAGAAATCAGGGCTTAATATCAAAATTTTCCAATTTTTTCCACCCTCATTAGCACTTCTGGTCTCAGATTTCACTGCTGGCATTAGCAGTACTGTATTGAAGCTTGTTTTTGTCACACGGTGAAGATTTATTTAACTTGAAAGTCCTTCCCAGTTCATGTGGATTGAAACCATAGCTAAATACCTTGTCACATGTTTCTTATTGTGGATAGGCATACATAGCTTTCCAAAGAATAATTATTATTCCAGTGTGCAGATTTTGCCCAGACTTTCAAAGGTAGACTATAGATCTTGAAAAACTAAAAACCTTGTTTATGATTTTTAATCAACAAAAGACTGTTCAAAATTAAGACATAGAAAACAACTCATTCTCTGGAAAACAGGAAAATAAAGTATTTGAAAACCAATTTCCCCTTGAGCCAGCTTCTATGATCTACAGAAAAAAAAAAAAAACCCACAAAACACAAAACAAAAAAAAACACAAACAAATAAATGAAAAAAAACACTCTTTTTTTCCCTGTATTCAGTAATCCAGATATTATATGATATATTTTAAAGATAGAATATTTTGCTTTTGGAGGGAATGGAATGGTTTTCATTAGGACCATCACTCTATCTTCTAACCAAATCTGTTTAAAATCCCTACCATCTGACATCCAAACATATAAAATTCAAGGCAACATAATACAGGATTTAAAATTATAGGCTCTTGAGTCAGACACACTTGAGTTTGAATTTTTCATTCTACCTACTATCCTAGTGACCTTGAGCTACTAACTTCTATAACCCTCAGTTTTCTCATCTGCAAAATGAGATAAAAGTATATGACCTGTTTCATACTTTAAGGGTTACTGAAAAAATTAATGAAATAATACACCAAGCCAGAGTAAATGCTCAAGTACTGTTAATAGTGATAACAATTGTGAATGTGATTGTCTTCGCGGTAAGTAGAAGAGTTTGAGGTGAGTGAGTCTGACTTCTCTCCCTGGAGCCACTTGCCTGTCTGGCACACAAGTCACATAATATTTCCTTCTTAAATATTTAGTAATAGTCTGATGATAGGATGAGTTTTAACCGGGATCTGTGCTCTTGAAAGTCGAGAAATGTAACGGCTCCTCTCTATTCCATTTGATCTACGCTCATTATTCCTTAAACTTTCTTCCCAACTTCCAGAAAGAAAGCATGAGAAACCTGGTTACAAACAGAAGAACGTTTCTGAGGATTTGGAAACTGGCGAACACAATGTTTACTCTTGGGAGAGTTGAAATGGGTTAACATAAAAAGAAATATGAAGGACATTCAGCCCAAGTGAGAAGAAAACAAATCCTGATGTATACAATATCTGACAATTAAGTTCGCAAACTTGTTGCAATGATATTGCTAACTTTTTTTATATCAGAGGGATTATTCATTATGAATTTGTATCAACTGGACAAACAGTTAACCAAGTTTACTATTTGAAAGTGCTGAAAAGGCTACTTGAAAAACTTAGACGACTTGAACTTTTTGCCAACAATTCATGGCTCTTGCATCATGACAATGCACCAGCTCACACGACACTGTCTGTGAGGGAGTTTTTTAGCCAGTAAACAAATAACTATTGGAACACCCTCCTTACTCACCTGATCTGGCCCCCAATGACTTCTTTCTTTACCCAAAGATAAAGGAAATATTGAAAGGAAGACATTTTAGTGGCATTCAGGACATCAACGGTAATACTATGACAGCTCTGATGGCCATTCCAGAAAAAGAGTTCCAAAATTGCTTTGAAGGGTGGACTAGGCACTGGCGTCAGTGCATAGCTTCCTAAAGGGAGTACTTCGAAGGTGACCATAGTGATATTCAGCAATGAGGTAGGTAGCACTTTTTCTAGGAAGTGTTCGCAAACTTAATTGTCACACCTTGTATGTCAGTCACTGGTATGACATGATAAAAGACCAGTCTGAGAGCTACTTTTGCCCCCGCATTCCATAATTGTGCTTTGAGCCTTTTCTGTCTCTTAAGACAAACTCCCTTCATGCACTAGCTGTATTTAAAAAGAACAGTGAGCAAAATGTAAAATTAACCCAGTATATTATGAAATGATGACAATAAAGCAGGTAACATTATTGGAAGCCCGAAAAGGGGCATTCAGGTAAGTTCCTGAACTACTTTGTAGTCTTTACCCCAGTCCTATCCAGAAAGGAAACTTCAGTCCCTTGTTTTCATATTGGGCTTGACAAGCGTGTTTTGTCAATTATTATCAATGACTGACCTTGACATTATAAAATGTTATTTCTTCAAACTAAAAAGAACCTGCAAGGGCCCTTCCCTTTTGTGCTTCCCCATCCCCCCATAATTGTGCCCTTTCACCTCTGTTTTTTTCTTCTTTCTTCTTCTTCTTTTACTGCAGGATTTATAAAATCCTTTGAAACATGTTGTTTCCAGATGTAGGTCCCAAGTGCCCTGTCATTTACTTCCTGTCCAAGCACTGAGCAGATGAAATTACACAAATTCGGCTGTATGAGTCCAGCCTCCAATGCCTTCATTAAACTCCAGGATTTTAAAGAGTCTGCCCAATTCCTGGCAAAGACCTTTCCATACTTCCACCCCCAAAGCTGTAAATTATTACCTCATTAAACTCAATTGTAAATGATTAGGTGTCTGGAATGTACTTTCCTTTCCCTGCAGCCTCCTTGGAGTAATTACTGCATCACAGGCGTCCCTACTTAACTTAGCACATTATTCAAGCAGTGCAGTGTTTGAGTAGCTCACTGAAGGAGGAGGTTTTATTTTTGTTAGGGTATTATAACTCTATCTTTCGGTTCCAACAGCAGAAGATTTGTGATCTCCCATTTCCCATTGAGCAATCTCTCTTTTAACAAGAGAAAGCTGTAATCACCAGGCCTTTTTCAAAAATTCATTTTTCTTTCTACCACACAGGCAAGTGGAACTACAGAACTTTTGTTTTTTTCTCAGAATCGGTGAGATAATTTAACATTTAAAATAGGCTGTTGTTGCTGCCATTCATTTTCATAGGTAAAGATCATCTGATAAGAGAGTAAATCTTAAAAGTTCTCCTCATCACACACACAAAAAAATGTGTAACTGTGAGTGTTGATGGATGTTAACTAGACTCATGCAGTGATCATTTTGCAGTATATACAAATATCAAATTGTTATACTATACACCTAAAACTAAGATAATGTTATATGTCAATTATATCTCAGTTAAAGAAAAAAGATCATCTGAGAAATGTTTCAACTTTTTTCTGAGACAAAGAGAAACAAAGGTAGCTCAGGTAATCAGTGCCTATTTACTTAATTCTGATTCTTTGATGAAGTTCATTTAAAAAAATTTGAAGAGGATGGAAAGGTCATGGGTAAAGGGTTGGAAAGACTGAAAGAGGAGGAGGGGCTGTCACCTTGAATAAATCATCTATCCAGCTCCTAGTCTGGTTGCCATCACTTTACCAGGACAGGTAAAACTAATATTCCCTGAGGGACAAAAGCTCAGAAGGTCAGTCCTCTTTCTTATGGAGGTTTTTGCCTCTTTAGTTGATTCATTGGTTTAGTTTTCAGATTTTCGCTATGCATTTTAGGCTGCTCTGCCATTTGTTTCACTGTAGTCAATCACTTGTACTTCACCATGTCCCTGTAATGTAGGTGAGGATATTGACTCATCAGATGGAGAAAAACAATGAGGGCCATCAAGAAAAATGGGCTAGCTGACGTCAAACAAGTATTAGCAGTAGAGTCTGTGTGAACTCGAGTTTCCACCATGTGTGGAAGAAAAAGTCAAAAACAGATAAAAGAATGGAGCATCACTCATTCCCTCCTGACATGTCTAAAGGAAAAACTCAGAGGAGATACAGGAATGGAGCATCATTCATTTCCAACTCGGCCTATGAATGTAGTCTTGTGTATTGTAGATGACACTAAAAGAGATTCATTCATATCTGGACATGACAGAAAAAGGATGGACTAGGTAGCTTAGGTGTCCATTTGTCTGCATTCATTTTTGTGTGGAGAAAGTCCAGATGAACTTTGCTTGGGAGACTACTCTCTAACAGGGATAGAATAAAAGGGTATAACTTGGTCTTGGTCCTGACCTGGCACCTTGGAATAGACAGAAGTATTACAGGAACGAGGAAGGAGCTGTTTCTCTGAGGAAGGAAAAGGAGCATAGAGTCAAAAGGGTGCAGTGTCCTCCTTTCTACCCATATACAGCATAGCTTTGGTTTGCTGAGGACTGAAGGAACTGCAGTGTCATCAGGGACCCCAACGGCCTGAGGATTTAGGAAACAATCTTTTGGCAATGTCATCAATGTTGTCATGGTGGACTCCAGGAGCAGTGATGATGCTCAGACATGATTCTCATAAAGTTCCCTGAATGTCAGACACTCAAAAAGGTGCACATGGTGGAAGAATATGAGCTAAAGTAAGACACCAGAGAACTGACCAACTACGACTAGAAAGGGTTTGACATTCTTTGTCAGACTTGGGCAACTGCCAATGGAACTTATTACAATAGTGACCCTAACCAGACCTCCAATCTGGTGAGTTCTCAGAAAATCAATTTACACAAAGAAACATATTAAAATTAGTACCACAAAATGGGTACAGAAAAAATTAACTAGTGAAGTAGACTGAATAGAAGCAAAGCAGGTTTCTAAATACTTCATGTTAACTATTTTTAAAGCAATTCATTCCCTAATTTTTTATTCCTTTTTAAATGATAATTTAAAAGCCTATTAGAATATTAAGGTTATTTTTCCCCCACAAGGGGAGGAAAAAAAATGATACAAAAAATCTTCAACTACCAATGATGTATTTTTATATATTTGTAAGCCATTTGTACGTTTCTGTTCGTGAATTACCTGTTAAGACATTTTCCTATTTGCCATTTTCTTATTGATTTATGAGCACTCTTGATATTTGAAGGACTCTGTGACTTTTATTTCACAAATATATTTTACCTGTTTTAGTGTAGAAATTTGAAATTTGTTTATAACAATTTTGAGGTAGAAAAATTTTTTTCCTTTATTATTTTTTCTTTAATTTTATGCTTAGAAATATTTTACTCACCCTGTAATCAGAATCAATTCTTCTATATTTTAGAATTTTTCTTTTGTAGTTTCTCTTTTCAAATTAACTCTTATGCAATAATGTTTAGAGTGATGGATAAAAAAAGGCTATAACTTTACATTTTTACTAATAGGTATTTTTACTTTATATTGAATAAGATATTACCCTGCAAAATGTTGGTAAAAACCAATTTTTTCTTTATCACAAGCTAAAACCTTGTCTGTTTCTCGACTTTCTATTCTGTTTTACTAAATTGCATTGGTTTACTCTTGTGCCAATACCACAATGTTAAATTATAGTATGTTCAAAAATTCTGTGAAGAAAATGTCACCTCATAATTCTTTGTTTTTCACAATTTTATTGCAGAGTTTTACCTTAGGGTAAGATGTAGAAGGTTGTGATGCACTGTTGTTCTCACAATTAGAAAAAATATGGAAAAATTAAAATTTCCTGTGTTTTAACACACTGGAGAACATTGAATGAAAATAATCTAAAGACTTCCAGAGAGGGCCAGGCCCTTTCCTGGGTGAGAAGAAACCCTGGACTGCTTTTCTCCAGGGAGCACTTGCTGAGTTTATGCAGAAAGAATCTGCTGGGGTAAGGAGAAACCAGTTAAACTTTTAACTGGCATAATGAATATGCCATGTGAATTGATGTAATGGAATAGAATCTTAGGAACCTCAAATACAGAGCTAGTCCTTCCTTCCAGTAGTTCTCCCCTCTGGACTTCTGCTCAGTGTCTGGCAGAAGCATCTGGGAATCTGGGAGCAAGGCTGGAAAGCAAATATAGATCCCAAAGTCCACTAAAAGGAAGAGGCTGTTACATACACAGATAAGATTTCACTCTCAAGAAATATGAAAACAAATGCAACCTGAAACTAACTGAGGCTGCAAACCAGCCTGAATCCTGTTGAATTACTGATAGGATTAAAGCAAAAAGTCTCCCCAATCCCCTTCAAATTGTCTGATAAAAGGAAAAGATATGCCTCTTCCGGGGGAAAAGTAATATTTACTTCAGTCTCTACGGTTTTTAAACAAAATAAAAGGTCACAATTCATGGAAGGAACAATGAAATGTGACTTTCGTTCAAAGAAAAATATGAGCAATAGAACGAGAAATACAGATGACGTAAATGTGGGACTAGATGAAAATGACCATAAAATTGCTATGAAAAATATTTTCAAAATTAGAATAAAAATAGTCCTAATGGATAAAAATACGGAGAATTTCAACAGAGGAATGAAACACTAATAGTAATGAAAAGGAAATTCTAAAATATTTATAATTAGGAATGCAATTGGATGGACTTAAAATCATCAGACTAGATGTAGCAGAAGAAAGAATCAATGAACTTGAAGACAGGTCAATAGAAACAAATTAAAACAGAGGAAAAAAGAACATTTTTAAAAAGCAGAGAATATAAGAGATATGAGATAATATTTGTAATTAATAATTTTCACACACATACAGGTTAGTTTAAGGACCACTAATCTAGTCCCAGCTTGGGGAATCCAAGGAAGCTGCGATGACATGAACAAAGAACACTCCACAACAAATCAGACCTGCAGGTAGAGGAGTCAGGACATGAAAATAAAACCTTATGTCCTGGAGAAGGTCAAGTAACAGGTCTAATCTTCTCCAGTTGAGAACCTGAGAATGATATCTACTTGTCCAAGGTCAGACAGCAAACCATTGGCAGAGCTGAGACTTGGAGAGACCAAGTCCTTAGTTCTATGAGGAACGGTGGGAGTGGGGATGAGGAACTGAATCTAAAAGAGTGAAAGGAATTTGCCAAAAATCACTCAGGAAGGGGGATCAAAGCGAGAATTGGAAGCCAGGACTCCTGCCTCTTAGGTCACTAAACCTCTTTTCCATCCACCCTTGAGCTTCACACCCTCCATATAGCAGAGCCCCCAGCCACGTTTGATAGCTGCCTGGTGCAGCTGCTTGAAATATTAGGCACATCACTGTACTTAAATGTGTTTCCCAATGTCCCCAATCAATGGAAATGTGGGGATGAGAGTCCCATCAGGGGGTTAAGGGCCTCTGAACTGACCCTTGGCACACTGCAACAGTGACAGCCTTATCCATGTGCCAATCAACAGACTCTTACAAGGGTAAAGACTCAGTGGTGTTCAGAATTATTCTGAGGAATAGGGATCAAATGGAAAAGTAGAGGAAAAAAGAGGCCTGGTTTTCTCTTCTATTCTTTTTGGTTCTGTTTTTTTATTTTTCATTTCCTTCATTGAGAAGATACCATAATAATCACCATTTTAAACAGTGTACATCTGTGTAGTTTAGTATATTCATGAGGTCATGCAACCATCATCACCATCAAATCCCAAACCATTTTCATCACTTCAAAAAGAAACTTTGTACCCATCAGTAGTCACTGCCCATTCCACTTTTACCCCAGCCCCTGGCAACTACTAAACTGCTTTTTGTCTGTATGGATTTGCCTCTCCGAAACATTTCTTATAAATGGACCCAAACAATAAAAAAAAAAAGAAAGAAAGAAAGAGCTTTTAAGTCATGCAATCTATGGATTTTTGTAATAGCAGCCTCATGGACTAATAAAATCAGGAAAATTAAAATTAAAACAACAGTGAGATACCATTCCATACTACCAGAATAGCTAAAGTTAAAAGACTGGAAATATCAAATACTGATGAGAATGTGAAGCAACTGGGCTTCTTCACATACAAGGCTGACAGGAGTGAAATATGGCAAAAATTACTTAGGAATGACGTTTGTCAGCTTCTAATCAATTAAACATTCATCTACCTACCCTATGATCCAGCAATTCTATTTCTATATATATACCTAAGAGAAGTACACAAAAAGATCTGATCAAGAATGAGTATAGCAGCTTTACTTCTAATAGCCCCAAATTGAAAATAACCCAAATGTCCATCAACAGGAGAATGGATAAACAAGTTGTGCTATAGTCATACAATTGACTATTATAGAGCAATAAGAAAGAACAAATGACTGATATAGATAACTACAAAGATGAAAGTCAAAAAGAGACAAAAAAGGGTACCTACTGTAGGATTCCACTTTTATGAAATTCAATACCAAGCAAAATTGATCTATGATGATAGAAATCATAATGTAATTACCTCTGGATTGGGGCTGTCAACTGGGAGGGAGCATGAAAAATCTTTCCAGGGATATGAAAATGTTCTATATGTTGTGTGGTGGTTACAAGGAGTATATACATTTGTAAATATTCATTAAGCTATAAAATCCAGATTTGCACATTTTATTGTATTAATTACACCTCAATAAAAACAATGTTAAAAAACTGTTGGTTGCCATATGTATTGCAGATACTTGACTTCAGATACTTCCACACACACAAAAAAAAAAAATTTGATAGGCCCAGAATACCCATGTTGGAGTCTTGCTAGAAGTCACATTAAATATGTACATTAATTAACCTGAGGAGAACTGATAATATATTGGGTCATCCTATCAAAAACATGTTATGTCTCCATTTATTCATTTTTTTCTGAATACTCTCTCTCTTATTCTTCTAAATTTTTCCTTGATTAATTTAAAAATTATCTTTGTTGAAATTTTAATTATGTTTTTCCATCATACTTAACAATGTGTTGTTTCCCATACATAGGAAAATAAAAGTATAGCTATTTTAACTGGACTTCTTTATTTCCATTATTTTTTTCCTTTCTCAGATTTTGTACTGTTGTCATTCTTATTTGTTTGTTTTCCATGAGAATATCACTAAAAAAATAATGATATTATTGCTTTGTTCTTGACTCAAACTGCCAAAAAACTATTTTTCAAAAGTGATGGAAAAACATATAGTGCTGTATGTCAATTATATCTGAATAAAACTAAAAGAAAAAGAAGTGATGAGAGACAGTATTCCTGTCTTCTTTGTAGTGTTGATAAAATGTCTTTAGCATTTACCATTAAGTCTGATGTTGGTGTTAGTTTGAGAGAGTTATTATCGCATTAAACTATTGTCCTTCTATCCTTAGTTATCCCTGAATTTTGTCATGAATGGCTATAGAATTTTGCATGTGAATGTACAGAAAATTAACCTCTAGAATTTATAAAAATGTTCAAATGGTTTCCCTCCTTTGATCTGATGATGCTGATATGTTATGTTAATAGAGTTTCTAATGTTAAATTTTTCCATAGTCCTAGTACTCAGATTTCTTTTAATGGAATTCTATATTTGGTTTCTAAAGAACTTCGGTAGTTTTTTTTTTCTTCTATAATTGTAAATATATAGTTTTATTTTTGTCTTTCACAAGCATTTTAGGTAGTTTTTTTTTTTTTTTTTTGCCTCTGTAATTGTAAATGTAAAAGGTTTTTTCCTGTGATAAGCATTTTAGCAAGTTTTACCTCAGTGATCAAAAGTGTAGTTTTAATTTTGTCTATATATTTTGTCAGATTCTGGTATCAACGTTTAACTACCAATGTACAATGAATTGGAAAGTTCCCTTCCTTTTACATACTCTAGAATAATTCATGTATCATGGCAATTACTAGTTATTGGAAGGTTTGAAAAAACCCACACATAAAAATGATCTAGGTCTCTATCCATCTCAGAGATAATTCTGTTTGCAGTATTTTCAGTTAATTCAAAGGTTGACTTATTAAATTTTTCTTTATTCTGACTCAATTTGAGTAATATATATATTTTCCTACAAAACTGCCAATTTTCTTATTTATTGTATTAAATAATATATTCTCTTGTAGATTTTTAAAAGCTATTATTTAGAATTAGTTTCCATTTTAATTCATAACGCTGTGTTTTGTACATGGTGAACTTTATTGGTCGTTTGTCTGTTTTATGTCTTAATTAGTTTATGCTTTTACCTTTAGTTCTTTTCTCTTGCTTTCCTTAGATTAATTTGATTACTTTCCAACTTTTTGATGATTGTTAGCTTATTTTCATTTTTTCTGATTTAATAGAAATGCATTGAAAGAGTGCATTCTGATTTAATAGAAATGCACTGAAAGACATACTTTTTAAAATTCCAATATATAAGATTTTATATCCAGTGTTATTATCATTTTCAATAATCTCAGCTTCAAATTTTTATCCTATTTAACTCAAGAGAAGCAACATATTAGGTAGAAATCAGGTTTGGCTGCTGTGAGAGGCCCTAATTGACAGCAGCTAAAATAAGGTAAATGCTCACGCAGGCAGTCTAGGGCTAAGGGTAGCTCAGTCTTTTTCTATCTTGCTATACTACCAGTTTCCACTGTAGGTAGTTTCTACATCATGATTCCAGGTGACTCTGGCAGTTCCCACAGAAGAAGCATAGAAGGAAAGAAAGAAGCTGTAAAGTATGAGTTACACATATCACTGACATCCACGTTAGAATTTAGTCACATGGCTGCATCTAGAATTAAGGGATTATGGGAAATATAGTCTTTTCCTGGTTGGACGTGTGCCCAATGAAAAATTCTATTACCATATAAAATGGAAAAAGAGATAAACAGGGAACAAGAATCTGCCACAGAGCTTTAAAAATATTTCCAGTGAGCTGATTTGTTCATTTTCAATTTCTATTATTTTTTCAGTAGATCAAACAATGGGATTTGAATTATTGCTAGTTTTTTTAATTTAATGATAATTTTTATACCTTATTACATAACTATGAGGTGTGATCAAACAATGCGGTTATGTTTAAATTTTAAAAATTATTACAGTAAAAGGCACATTACCATTAATCCCCCTCAAAATACTCCCCCTAACTTCCAACACACTTATCCCATCATTGTTGCCACTTTCTGAAGCAGTTCTGGAAGTCCTCTTTCGTGAGTGTCTTTAGTTGCGCTGTTGTGGCTGCCTCGATGTCCTGAATCATTTTGACTTTGGGGAAGAGCGAGAAGGTGCACAGTGCCAGATCCGTGGATGAGGACACCGTCATGTTTTTATTTGACAGCAATTGCGGTATACCAGAAGGGATGTGTGACACAGAGCATTGTTATAATGGAGGAGGACTACGACACACCTTAAAACACACCTTCGTTCAACCATAGCTCACACCTGACTAACTGCACCAAACAAGCTGAAACTTGTCACGGTCTGTTACTAAGATTGGACACACCGCTTCCCGTATTGAAGACCTCTGTCTTTCCGATGGCACAGAGCAGCAGTATTCACCGTATTTTTTTATCACACATAATTTTAAAATACCCATAGATATTGAACAAGAATGTGTTTTCTTTATAGGGTACAAACTTTTATACCTATTTATAAATCAGCTCTCCTGATTCCTCCTGTCTTCTTAGCTGAAGCACTTTATCAGTTACATTCCTCCCAGGATCAACACTTCTGCTAGTTTCCTTTTACTCATTTTCCAGTTTATACAACTTTCCTCAGAATAGATGCTTAGAGACTACAGAGTGGTGGTAGATGACAGTTTCACATATCCCATTGATAAAATTCTGTAAAAATAGCCACCTTAGAAATGGCTATTTGCTATTTTTCACTGACATTAGTAAGTACCTTGTACAAATGTTCCTCTTTAATAAAATATTAGGAGCTATAATTACTCAAATAATAATAGCTGGACTATATTTCAAGTTGTAGTTTCACCATAAATTCTTGTTCCTAAAAAAATTTTAATTAAGTTTCAATAATATAAATTGGTTGTTTTTAGATTAAGACTTTAGAAACGACTCTATATTGTAGCCAAAAATTTTATACAGCCCTTCTATATTTTCCAGTGGAAAGAAAAGCATCATTCCATTATTGTGGCATGTTTCCACTATTTTTTAAAATTATTTTAATTATGTCACTATTCACTTTATAAATTTTTAAAATAAAATTGTATAAATTATTTTATAAATTGTTACAATTTCACATATGTCTCTAAGAAATTATATCATGCTTTTTAACAAACCCAAAGTTTTTCATTTTATAAAATATAACATTTTGTATGTAGGGCAAAACTGGAAATTTAATAATAAGATGTAGACCTGTAACTAGTGAAAAAAATACACTGAAAACTCTATAGAGTTAAAAAATTATAAAAGCTTAATTGTTAGTCATAAGATGTATTTTCCCACTGCCATGTTAATAATTTTGTGTGTCTGGCACTGTGGTTCAACTATAAAAACAATGGAACTCCATCAAGATGAGATTGTTGAGGGGGAGGGGAAGAAGAAAGCAAAGAGGAGTGAGGAGGATATGATTTTAACATCTGAAACTCAACTTTATAATGAGAAACAGAGGAGACATGATGTCATACTGTAGAAGGTAGCTCCACTGCATTTTTTTTTTCAAGTTGGCTTGACCTGAGGTTTTCAACAAAGTCCAGATGGAAAGAAGAGAGAAATATATATTTATTCCAAGTTTGAAACAAAGACTTAAAGCAGGGGATTTTTCACTCATGAATTTAACATGTTTGCATTTAACAGAGACCAAGTAAAGCGGCCTCATTATTCCTTCCTCCTTGCCTCCTTCCCCCAAACCTTTAACCTCCCTCTGAATCTGCAGGATGCCATCTGGCCTGATTAGTCTCCTAACCGGTAACTGAGAGAGGAGGTGCTTTAATTCCTACTAATGGGAAAGCCATCTACCATTATTCATCAACTTTACGTCTCAGATTTGGTTTTTCTGTGTTTGGTTTGGTTTGGCTTGGCTTTCATATTTTAACAGCTCTGAAATTAAGATGGGTCTTAACAATCCATAATAGCTCGTAGTTTAATTGATAAAGGATTTGTTTGTTTGTTTGTTTGTTTTAATTTGCTTGCTTGCCTGCTTGCCTTTGTATTTTCCTTAGTGGAACATAAAATAATGCTACATCCATTGTCAATGTTGTTTTAAAGTTTACAGAATATAGTAAGTCTAATGGGGTGATTGATGAGACACAGGGACGTTATTTGCTTTGTTTTGTTTTTACCCTGGAGTGACATCTCAGTTTAAGAAGAGACCTAGAAAGAAGTCCCCAAGGAGCTGGTCTGTGTTCTGTGAAAGTTTACTTTGATGGCTGCTCTTGATTATGTAAATACAAAGCCAGCTTTTATATTTTCACCTAGGGAAATGTTGGCCCTCCTCCCTGAAGGCTCTCGATAGAGAGTGTATCAACTTGCGTAAGAAGCCCAGCATCTTCAAAAAGGAAAGGATGGAAACTGCAATCTCTATTCCCCCAAATCCAAGGCCAGGAAAATATGGGATGAACCAGGGTGCCATTGAGCAAGAGATGCTGGAAGAAAGTCACAATGAGTACACCAAAAGAGAAATTATTGTGGGGGGCGGGGAAAAGGTTAGTTTTTCTTGAATGAATGGTACAACATCTAGACAAGCCTAGGTGTTAGAGCAGGTGGCTGAGATAGGAAGCCCTGCAGAGTTGGCCACTCTGACATAGTGTTGAGCTGACCATGGTTGCCCAGCCAGGAAGCACAGCAGCGCTGGCAAGCTTCCAGACCTTCCAGAACATTTCCTATACGGCAGACAGGCACCCATCAGGCTGAGCAGGACCGGCCTTAACACAGCAACGACACACAGAAGAAACCAAAGCAACAACTCCAATGGACTGATTCAACTTTATGGTCCCCTCTCTCCACCTGCATTCGGAAGTAAGATTGACACCCTCTGGACTGGGTATGCCCCTCCCTGCATTCATGAAAAATTAACTGAAAATTAAGACACTTGCTAACCCTTTTATCCCAGCTGCTAGAGCAGACTATTTGCCTAACAATTACAAAGTATCTGTTACAAATCTGGCCCCACAGAAGAAACTTCAAAACTGTTCCAAAGAATCAATAAGAAGTTGTGATAATTCTAAGGAAACAGTCACAAGCATTTAGAAATAAAAGGTAGGGGGAGTTGTCCAAAGACAGAAAGCTAGTGACTGGTGGATTAAAGATTCAAGCCCAGGTCAGCCTGACTTAGAGAGTCATGTTCTTTTCACAACGTGATCTTGGGCTACATCTAAAGAGATGAGAATTCTCACCAGGATATGCTGGCAGGTCAAGTCCCTCAGAGACCATCCACAATGCTTCACTGATTTTTTCTGTCTGGATTAGATAATACAACCTGTGTTTGGAGAATGAAGAGGAAAGATCAGATGGGTCTAGAACCAGCCATCCATTCCAGGGATGTACAAGCCCCCTTGGGTTCACTGAATAATTTAGGAGTTCCTGAATGCCGCTACTGAGAGGTTTTCTAAATAACAAGAGAGACCTTGACTCTACTTTCTCTGGAAGAAACACTGAAATTGCAATAGAGGAGCTTTGAAAATCAGTCTCTTTTAAAATGTAAATAAGGAGGGCTTTGTCACTAATCTAAAATCCATCTATTAACAGCGTGATGGAGCACCTCTAGAACTTTCTGGACATTGACTCCTTAAAGCAAAAGGGAAAACTAACACCATTGCATTATTTTTACGTTCCTTTTTTACATTATTATTATTTTTACATTCCTTTTCTAATTATAAAATATTTATTTGACTTTGTATGAATTATGGAATAAAAACAACTTGTATGAATAAAAAACAAAACATTTGATTCATAATCTTCTCGTGAAGTGATAAGAATCGTTACCAGTTCAAATTGCTATGTTTCCAGTCATAGCTATTTGAAAAATCATAATTAGTACCTCATATGGAAATAGTTTTATGTCCTTCTTCTTACTTAACATTACATCATGAGTTTTCCCCCAGCCATTACAAATTTCCACAATGTGCCAAGCTTATAATTTTGAGTATGGGCCACTGGGGATTCTAATCATGGAATAGAGAATAAAAGAACATAGTGCCTGCCTGCTAGTATGTTCATAGAGGAAAAGGTAACCAAAGCTAGCATCCCAGATGAGGCCATACTTGAGAGGCAAGGGGAAACCCAAAGTATTATTTCAAAAGGCCTAGGTGAAAAACAAACAAACAAACAAATCAGATAACATCTGTCCCAAACATCAGGGACTATCGGTTAAGCGAGCTAGGGATTTAAAAATCTACAGAGATTTACTGGGGTAATGATATCCAGAGGGAGGGACACTTTTATAAACATGGTGGTTAAATATAATTTATCATTCAAACTACGACACTATTGGTAATTGCACTGGGACAACAACTGTAAACCAGGGCATTGCTAGTGAAATTGTGACAAATAGTTGCTTATTTACAGATCTTTTATAGCCAATGAAGAAGCTATGAAGGTGAAGAGTTCTTAAGGGCTCCCAGACCGCTTAAATATTAATGTGCTGGCAATAATTCCTCTACAATATTGTATGCTAGTGGTGGTATCAAAAGTTCTTGTTCTGATCCTGTTTCACTGTTGTCACTGTTAAATATTACACTACTCAAAGTCGGAAGCAATGTTTCAATGTCATTTTAAAAAAAATAAAACAAGAATGGTTCAGTGGGATTCATGAGGCAGAGACTAGAAAGTTCCCTAGGCAATGGTGCACAAGTGTCTATTGATTACTTAATGCAGTCAGGGGAGACTGTACACTACATAAGAAATACTAATTGTACAATATTCCTAAGGTCTCTGGACCATTCTGTCAATCCCCGCATTCATACCAATGCATTGTGATTCCAGGATTTCTCTTATGTTCTTTTTCCATTCTCTGTCACAGGAATGCTAAATGGAGAACAAGGTTTTGGTGGAATGAATGAATGAATGAATGAATGAATAGTGAAAAATGGGGTAGAATTGCATGGAAAAAGGCACCTGGAGTCTACAGGTGGCAAGACTGGCAACGCCACCATGACTCCATAGGGACACAGGTAGCATATCTCCGTTTTCCAGGATGAGCAGGTAATGTGTCTGAGGCAGAGGGACACTGTTTCTTTAATGTACATGAACTTCCCAGGGTCATAGCTGATTAGTGTACATTTCCTCACAGTCCTTTGCTCAGTAAAGGATACCCAGAAGATCCTCCTATTACTTCAACATTCTGAGCAATTTCAATAAAGTTTTTTCTGTTTTAATCAGCCAGAGTCCATTTCTGTTGCACACCACTAATCCCTGTAACCGCTAAAAGCATTTAGAAGTAACATGCCCTTCATTCCTCTAATTCTTCTTATGGTCCAAAGGTTTAAGTCCCTAAAACCTACATTAAATCCTTATACCCAGAACATATAGAGTGGCATTTTATTTTCCATAATTTTTATTGTTTTTATATGTAGAAAAGGGTATCTAGAAAGTCACTTCAAACTTGAAATAATTTTATACATAAGAAGGTGTGGAGAGGAACAGGAATGGGAGTGGTGAAAGAGGACTTGTCTTTAATCTGCAATGTTCTGATTTTTAATGCAAAAATAGTATAGTATTATACTATATAATACTATAGCATGTGTACAATAAAAATTAATTTAATAATACAACTCTAACGCCTAGCATAGACGTAGCACTGGTATTTATTCAATAAATACTTGTTGGAAGAATGGGTGAAAGAAATATCAAACAATTCCAGACTGTTGTTTACAGGTGAAGTAGATGACACTGCATACGCGGAACTGCTGGTTGGCATACAGCACCGCTGTGCAATGGCCTGGGATGTTAGGTGTCCAAGTTTGAACAGAATATCCGGGGGAGGGGTCAATAAATGCATACACATGACTTGTATCATCTTTTGCTATCGGTATATATTATTACAATTTTAATAGTTCTTTTCTTTCTTAAAATGTGTATGCATGTTTTTGGCCTCCTATGTATAAAAAAAGTTAGGTAATGGGAGGGAACTCAAAGGTATGAAGACATGGTCAGGCTACTTTCAGATGGCTGTGTACATTCAGAGTCATTAGTTGTAAGCAACAGAATAAATTATGGCTGAATTGATAAGAGCTTTGTTAAAACTGCTGGGAAGCTCGGAGAAGTGGGATAGAGAAATGGCAGGAACTAGGGAAGGTGGAGCAGCCCAACTTCAGACGAGGTTACACAAGAGGATGAGTCTGGCAGACTTTGCTGCAGCCACCAACAAAGGTGAAGCAACCTGCCCAACATCACACAGTTAGGAAGTGGTAGAGCTGGGATTTGAACCTGGACAGTCTGATTCCAGACTCTTCGCCACTATTGTATACTACCTGAGACAGGTATGTGAAATCTGTAAAATCTATTGTACTGAGAGGGATGGAAAGAATCTTTATGGTAATGTGAATGACTGCTTCATACTCTGTTGCTGGCATTTTTATGACCTCTTGTGTTTAATCTGAATGCTTTCTCTCTGATCTATTGGTTCTCTAAGGTCTCTTGTCACCCATAGGGCACAGTGAAGACATGGACCACAACAATATTCTCTTAAGATGTATATAATGTTAAGATGTGTATAATGTTTACAATAATGCACTAATGGAAGGGAGAACACATGTGTGTAGCAACATTTACTGGGGCAGTAAAAATTGATGAGAAGTCTACGGCACAAGATGGGAAAATGGGTGTATTTGGCACCAAAATAAAGGAGCCAAAATTTTTAAATGAATTGACAATCAGTTTAATTAGGCAGTTAGGTAAGTTATTGTTTTAAATCAACCACACACTAAAATTATCCTTCTCAAAGTAGTATTGTGTGCCAACATTATCTCTTTCTCTCTCTCTCTCTCTCTCCCTCCCTCCCTCCCTTCCTCCCTCCCTCCCTCCCTCCCTCCCTCTCTCTCTCTCTCTCTCTCTCTCTCTCCATTATTTCAAAGTAAAATATACGCGTATGGTCCTTAGGTTCTATAAGGTATTCCCAGTTCCTCAATAACTCAGCTGTTTGGAAGAGGCTAAGTATCATTCAATTTCTATTTGGTCTTGTTAGAGTGAAATTCCAGTGATCTACCAATTTTTTCTGTGACAAAGCTTTCTGGCTGAGCGTTAACAACATTCTTTATAAAATACAGAGACCAGGAACATGAAGAAGACCCAGGCTAAACAGTGTACACATACTTATGAAGCATGATAGAATCCAAAATGTGCTTGACAGCAAAGTTTAACTCCATTTGCTACATACACTCTAGCGATATGTAAACCTAAAACATCAACTTCTTGAACAATTTTCACTGAGAGTTATAACAGTCACGTAAACTTTCACCAACCTAATCTGTTATTTAGGGATGCCAACTTATATGTTTATAAAAGTAGAAGAAATGATTCACTACCTTTGTTTACTTTTTAGAATAGAGAGTGCTTAATGGTGTATGGAGTACATATGCCTTAAGAAATAATCTATATCCTTTTCATATTCTTGAACAGTTTTGAGAAAATGAGATTATTTTACATAGAGAACTGTCTGGAAACCTCCCTCAGTCTTGAAATGTTCACTAGACATATATTATACTTTTGAGAATTTGGACAGAATAAAATTACATGAAAACTATGAAAGTACCCAAAATGTTTGCAATTAAATGCAATTATTACAGTCTAATGTGTCTCTGCTGATTGTAGTAGAGACAGATCATCCTTTTATTGGGACTGGAGTATTTGGTAATACTGAGCCAGCATGACACAGAGAAAAAGCAGACAATTTGGGGCTAGATCTGGGCTGGAAAACATATAGTCAAGAATTCCTTCATGTCTTTCTGTAAGCCCCCGACAACTCATTGTCTATAGAGATGGAAATACTTCCTTCCTTCCTCAGCGACTATTTCAAAATGAATGAAAAGTCTGTAAATGGCCATGAGCTGCTTCAAAACAACAGTGCAGTGTAAACATCAAATTATTAATTCTTCTGTGGGTCACAGTACATTTATTCTTGGCAAACAGATAAATATGATAGTGTTTACCCAGTTTGCTGAGTGGACAATTAACTTTATAATATACATGAAGCATTTAGTGTTTGCAATCTGGCTTGGAAATTCTGAGTATTATTAATTTTTGAAGTTATATATTATTTTAATCTTAGTAATTTGGCTACTTTGTTAAAATAAGAAGTGATTTCATGTTTTTGTTTATTATTTATGTCCCTCCAAATTCCAAAAAAGATTTTAAGAGGAAAAGGAAGATTGAGACATTGGGAGAATGTGGTAGAATAAGTAACTATATGAGGAAACTATGTTTATGTTGAGAAAAAATATTTCAATGGAACGGAAGACTTAGATAGTCTACCAAACAGAGGGAAATGTAAGGCTTTGGTATAAAATGGTATCTGCTTAGCAACTTCTGCAGCAACTTTCTAGAAAACACACTAACACTCTGACGAAGATTCAGAAATCTATGAAGCCAGGAATAAGATTAATAGGTACTACAATGAAAATGTATGGAAGGAAAGGAATTTCCACTGAGTAGAATGTCAATGGAGCTGGGTTGAGAAAAAAATAATTCAGGAATTCTCAAGCTTCATCATGTGAAGAAAGAAAGGGCTAAACTAAGTTGGACGACACCGGTAGAGACACTTCATATTTTTTCTGTTCTCTTTCTCGGGTTCCATAAACAAGAGATCGATAGCAAAGGCAGAAATAGGAAGAGCCTTGATTAAGAATGTGCAATACAGGCTGTGATGTTTCACATGCTCTTTGGTTCAGAGAGGGAAGCAAAGAGAAAAGCAGGCCTCATGCCAGCAGAATATATTCTATAAATGTATGGAACACAGTGAAATTTTGCCTAAGAGGCACCCAATGAGATAGTACAAAGACTCAAAGACAATCCACTCATCTCGGCTAATGATATAAACACCAGGTTTGAATAGGTCTTATTTTTTAAAAAGAAGAAGAAAAAAAATTAATTTTTTTAATTTTTCAAAATATTTTAAAATTTTTCATTTAAATGTTTGTAAAAATTTAAATTTCAAAGTTAAAAAAAGAAAAATGTAAATGGGGCCTATGAAAAAAAGTAATGCTTCACAAGGAAATGATACTATCTCTTTTAGGATGACCTGAAAGAGACTTACTTATCTTTGAAAATATTTAGGAAGAATCAAAGGAAAATTTTAGAAAACTTGGCATCCTTAATAGGGTGTGGAAGGACAGACAAAATAGGAAAGAGGGAGAACAGGAACAAGTAAGACAGTGCAACAAAATGAGATGCAAAGGCAATAATTGGAGAAACAGCAGAATTTAAAATCTGCAATGGAGACATGAAAGAGAAGGAATGATGGAAAATAAAAGCAAATGTGGAAAATAACTTGAACAGCGTTCCTAAAATGTAGCCGCAAAGGACAAGGAGCTGAAAATTATGTGAGATGTTATAAGTATAGAGGATTTAGATGAAAATCTAAGCAAAGAATTAGTGATGGTCACACCAATAAAATCAAAATAAATTTATAAGTCATAACTTTTTTGAGTTTAAAAACATGAAGATTAGAATATTCATATCAAAAGCAATTAACATGTTCTAAGTAAAATTACCAAAAAGAGACCCATACCAACTTTTCTGAATTACACGAATAATGAAAATATCCTACAAATTTTCAGGGGCAGAGGGATGTTACCCACAAAGGAAATTTTAAAAATTAAAAAATTAAAAATAACCACCAACAACAAAAAGACATTGTACCACCCTCAAAATTCTCTCCAATAAAAAAATGCGAAAGAAAATAGAGAAACGCCTATAGGATTTTCTGGGGGTAAAATCATAACACAAGAATATTATTTCCACGAGTACTTATTCTTGGGAGAAAGAAAAATATAATCATTCCAGATATGCAAAAACCCAGAAAATACAGAATCCAAGTGTCTTTTTTTCCTTAGAGTAAATTTTCCTTTTTTAATTACAAAATGTATAACAAGTTTATTTTTAAAAAATTCAAGTAAGCAACAAAATAGTTGAGAATCATCCATTAATCTACCACCCAGAGATGGCCTCCCAGTTTCATTTAGCAGTATGTCACAAATTGTTGTCCGTCTCATTTAAAATTGTCCTACAGCATCATTTGTAACGTTGGGGATAGGGGCGAGAGTTTATTCCAATATGGGAAATAATAAATTATAGATGTGCCATCATTTATTTTGCCAATCCCTGTGACTCAAATGTCAGATGGACTCACTCCTGAAAAGGCATTGGTGGGGTCCAAAACCCTCCCCCAAGATCTTGCACTTTCCTAGGGGATTTCAATTCCTATGGTTACCTCTGGCTTTGAGCTCTAGCTGTCCACTGAGTTCATTGTGAACATGACTGCCTTGGCGTGCTGTATCTGATCCTGTCACATTCTCTGCTTAAAATGTTTTAATAAATAATTTTCCATTGCCCTTGTAATAAAGTATAAATTACTCAGCTTGAATTATAAGTCCTGCCTATGCCTCCAGCCTCATTTCCAGACATTGTTGCCTGCCATTACCTGCTCCCCTCCTTCCGCCTATGCTCCAACAACATGAATAATTGACTTCAGTTTCCCAGATGAGTCAAATTCCCTCTTATCTCCAAATCTTTAGAAAGTTCCAAAAATGTGTTTGATCTATATTTCTAGGGATTTTGCTAGAGATTTTAAGGACCTGATCCGGAACACAGAAACAAATCAGTGGAACAGAATATGTAGCCAAAAGGCAGATTTCAGTATGTATAAAAATTTAATACATGATAAAGTGGTGTCACACGCCAGTGGGAACATAATGAACAATCTGACAAATCCTGTTTGGGAACACTGGCTTCCATTGGGGAAATAAAGTCAAGACTAATAAAGCAAAAGCCTCACCTACTACTATGTATAGACATTAATAAGCCAGATGAAGAAGTTAAATGGAGATATGAAACCATTAAAAACTAGAAGTAATTACAACTGGTTATTTAACTGATCTTAAGGTGTGAAAGGAATTTCTAAGCATATAAACAACGGAGGAATCCTTAAAGGAAAAACTTACAGATTTGATAACAAAAATTAGAAACGTTGGCAATTAGGGAAAACAAAGAGCAAATAACAAACTGGACAATATATTTTCAGTTGAAATGCATGTTTTATATTTTAGGAGGTTCCCAGCTCACTCAGAGGAAAGGTTCAAGTCCAGATACCCTCCAGTTCTCTGGTCTCATCTCCTGCCACTCTTACATTCTGCCCCCCGACTCACTTGACACATGGCCACATGAACTTCTTTCTGCTCTTCAACCCATCTTACATGCTTCCACTTCGAGGCCTTAGCAATTGCTATGCTTTCCTGTATTCTCTTTCCCCAGTTACCTGCAAATCTTGTTTCTGCATTGCTATATTAGTTTCCTATTGCTGCTGTAACAAATTACCACAAACTTAGTGGCTTAAAACAATACAGATTAATTATCTTACACTTTAGAGGCCAGAAGCCCTAAAATCAAGGTGCCAGCAGGGCTGCCTTCCTTCTGAAGGCTCTAGGAGATAACCCACTTCTATGCTTTTTTCAGCTTCTAGAGAGGCCGCCTGCATTCTTTGGTTCATGGCCCCCCCTCCATCTTCAAGCCAGCAGCATAGCATCTTCAAATCTCTGACTCTGCTTCTGATAACACACCTCTGACTGACCCTTCTGCTTCCCTCTTGTAAGGACTCTTGTGATCACACTGGGTCTATCTGGATAATCCAGGATAACCTCCCCATCTCAAGATCATTAACTTAATCACATCTGCAAAAGTCCCTTTTACATGTCAGGTAACATATGCACAGGTTTCAGAGATTCAGACATGGAAATCTTTGGCAGGGGCATTATTATGTCTACACAATTTCCTTCAGATCTTGGCTCAAATGTTACTTTATCAAAAAGTCTATGACAAACCTAAATAAAACCAGAAGAGCTTCTGCTCCATCCCTATACCGATCCTTCTCACTGTACTTTATTCTCCTGCATAGTACTTTACGCCCACTAATTCATGCAGTCTCCGTTAGGCCAGGGACTTTGTATTGTTCATTCATGTATTCCCACAGCTAGAACAGAAGGAAGCACATGGTAGGTGCTCAATAAATGTTGGTTGAATGAATAAATGAATAAGAAAAAAATGACTTTTGTTTCTAGGGAAAATAAATTAAAAAGGAAAGGAAAAATACCAGAGATGGTAAATTCTCTCTTTTGTCAAGAAAGAAATAACAAAAAGAAAGGATGACAGAAAGAAAGGAGGGAGGGAGCCGAGGAGGGAAGGAAGAAAGGAGGAAGGGAAAGAGCCTTGCCTCTCCTCAGATAGCTATTGAATTGTGAAAGTTCTCTAGTATTGATCCATAAAATTTTCACTAAATCATGCATTAGATTTTCCTTAAATTTTGGTCAGAGCAATAACAGAGGCAAAATGTGAAAAGCCTATACATTTGTCAAGAAAAACATTACTTCTTACATGGTAACCTAAGGAAGGTGAAATCTAAGCAAAATCAAAAAGTGAAGGAAAGAAGAAAGTTGAGCCCACGTGGACAGTTAACAAAAGTCTGTTATACCATGATCTGTAGTCTGTTAGTCAGCAGAAAAGAATCTTGCAAAAACAAGCATCTTGTTCTTGGAATGTCAGAGAGAATCAAAATAATTCAAAATCCAACCAGTGGCTTTGAGCAAAACACATATTCTTTTCTCCTGCTAGTTTTGGACAATAATTCCTCACACAGATTTTATAGTGCTGTAAACTACTGGAATAATGAACAAGTCTAGAAAAAACCTGAACCACACTGGCTTGTTAAGATCTGGAGCTGGGGCAGGGCTGTCGGGCGTGACCAACAGAGAACATGGGAGGGGGAGTGATGTGTGAAATGGAAGATTGGATTCTGGCAAGGCAGTGCCTGTTCTGGGATTCTCGTAGCAGAATAATGACACTTGAAACCTTTGCTTTTACTTTTCCTTAAAATGTATGAGGCCACACGATTTTTCCAGTCGCTCTTGCTGTATAAAGATTATCCCACAATTTAGTGTTATAAACTACAATCCATTGATTTTGCTCACAATTTTGAGGGTCAGGAATTTGGGAAAGGCTTTGCTAAGTAGCTCTCACTTGGGGTCTCTCATGCCGTTACTTCAGATGTCCACTGAGGCTGCAGTGTCATCTGAAGACTTGCCTGGTTGGACAGCCAAGATGGCTCAATCATGTAGCTGGCAAGTGCTACTAAGCTTGTGCTGGGGGCTCATCTAACTATACACACTCTCTCCATCATGTGCTCTTAGGGTAGTCAAACGTCTTACAGAGCCTCTTCTATCCAAAGATAGAACGTGACTTCTTTATCCCAAGAGATAACCATGAAAGCCACGTGGCCTTTTCTGAGCTTGACATCACTTCTGCTGTATCCTGTTAATTACGAGTCACTAAGCCAAGATCAGATTCAAGGAGCAGGAGATACTGAGCCTACCCTTCAATGAGGTGTGCCAACCAACTGTTCCTTTAGATGATCATAATCAGTTTGTCTAACTGCTCCTTTCTTCCTTGGTATGTGATCTGTCCCTTGTGGACATTGTTCCACTTGGTCTGTGCTGGGATGTTTTCTTCTTATTTCATGGAATACATTGCTAATTCGTAGTGGCTATCTCTGCAATTTACTTGATGTTTATGGAAGATTTTGCTTCCCTCCAAAATTCACAGTATAACGCAGGTTGAGGCCATGTGATGCTGCAGCTCCGTGTGTCTCCATCCTGAACTGACTGTCAGTAGCTTTTTTCATAGATAACTCTGTTCGTTCTAAACCAATGATCATCCTTTGTGGCACTTGTAAAAATAAAGATGCTCCTTTGGGTTCCTCATTGTGTGCGTTTAAAATGTCAAAGCACTTCTTTTGTAATGCCATTCATCATTTTCCTGGAGTAAGTATGCCATTGATATTACCATTTAATTGATTTCTTCATAGAAATTCCTTAGGTGCAATTACTATGTCAATATGAGCTGTTTGCATTTAATTCCATTACAAATTATCTCATGATATCAGAATACTATGAAGAAGTACTCACCAAAAGAAAATAGATGTGAAAAAAAGGCTAAATGTATATTTGAACTGAGCCTGACTCATCTCCCAAACTTGTATGCTAAGTAGGGACCCTCTCCATACACCACTGAAATCATCAAAATTATTACAATGTCCTAGGATTAGAACTCCAATGTCCTAAGTAATTAAAAGGCTATCAGCATTAAAGTCTCTTAGACGCTGATGGAGGGAAGTCTGCCATATCATAAATAAATAGACTTATTTGCTTTACTTGATTATCTATTTCCTTCTTCAGTAATAACAAGAAAAAAAAGGATCTTTCCAAAAAACCTTAAAGATTTAATTTTCCAGCAGCCTTAGTACTTAAAAGGGGAAAAAATATTTGTTTTTATAATATATTGCATCACAAAGAGGTTTTTGATAATGTCTAAACTGTTTAGATTGCTTCTGGGGCACATTTTAAGCCAGCATTAAAAAAAAAAAAAAAAAAAAAAAGCAGTTGAACCATGTATTACAGTAACTCTGTGATCCTCTGATTCTGTATATTGTGGGCTTACAATTCTTTTGGATTGCCACTGTGATATTTTTTCCAAGGCACTCTGTGCAAGATAATGAATATTCATATATAGGCTATAAGAGGCCAGCTTGGCCTCCAAACTCCCTATGTAAACAACCATTATTTCTTAAATATTTATTTACCATTCACAATGACAATATGCATGATTGCATGGCATGACAGACCACTGGCCTAAGATAGGGAGATCCACTGGATCTAAATAAATAAACACAACCAAAACCAGTGTTCTATGTCTGTGACCTCATAAGACTAGTTTCTAAAGCCTCATTCCTGCTTCTTCCCACCTCTTCTACCCCAGCTTTTTTGGTTTCCAACAAAATTCTTAGATGGCTCCAGAAGTGTCTCTGCCAATAGCCAAGACACCTCCTTATAGGTTGTCTCATTAAGCCACAGCCAAATGCCTCTCCTAGCCCCTGCTACTCCCATTGGTCTGCAGCCCTGGGCAGCAGTAGGAGCAAAAGATAACAAGGCCTTCCCATCACAGAAATGGGTTGTACTGTTGTCAGAAGCACTGAGACCCCAGAAGCATCTGGGTATAACTGCATGTTCATTAACAGCTTTTTCTTATTTGTTTCCTAGGACGCGGCATATCAGAAGTCTCCAATGAGGGAAAGAGAATTTTCCACATTGTCTCAAAGCTAAGAAATAACTGATCGCACAAAAAGTGAAAAAATAAATTGAAGCAGAAATGGGAAAAAAAATTATTTGAGCTGAGGACATGGATAAGCTATAAATGGTTGATCTGCTAATTCCTCTTACTGCTCTGTCCATTCCACTAGATGAAAAGATTAGTAACACTAGAAACTTTCAAGGATGAAGTTCAAATGCCTGGTAGTTTGGATTTTGTTTTGTTTTGTTTAGTGTAAATAATTTTAGGAAAAATTCATCTCTGGTATGCAGTGATCTAGAAATATTTTCCATGAAATAAAATAATGACTTTTACTGGTATTGGTTTTTAAAGATTACAAACAGCAACAACATACATTCCATTTGATCCTCAAAACAACTCTCTGAAGCAGACAGGAAAGTTATACTGTGAATCCCATTTTAAAGATGAAGAAACTGAGGCTGAAAAATCATGACGCTCCTAACCAAGATCTTATAAATAGTAAATGGTGATATTTGGCCTTAATCTCATTTCAGTGTACGTACCATTATACCGCAATGCCTCTTCATCTAACTCTTTCTTCTTCTGGAAAAATCAAGGTGCTCCTATTTTAAAAATTGAAAAGGTTGTTGGGTTTATAGAAAATGTTTTTCTTCTTTTTTAAAATTGTATGGATAACAAATCCTTCCTTGTGGAAAAACAAGAGAAAGACGTGAAAAGGAAAAAAGAGGGGGGAATCTCTGGGCTATCATCCAGAGAAAACAACACCTAGAAATAATAACTTGTGTATTTCCTTCCAGACTACTTCCTATGCAAATTTGCCCATGCAAATACATATTTGCTTATGAAACACATCATTTTACAGACTGCTTTGTCCCTTGCCTTTTGCTCTTAATATATTTAGAACAACTTTTTATGTTAATATTTAAATATCCATGCCATCATTTTGATGACTGCTCTCATAATATAGGTATATCTTAATTTATTTAAACAAACCCCTAAAATGTCAGATTTAGATTATTTCCAAATTTCCTCTATTATAAATAAGTAATGTGAATATTTCCTTAATAAACATCAGACAAACCCAGTTGAAGGACATTCTAGAAAATGATTTAAAAAAACAAGGTCAAGAAACAAGGAAAAATGAAAAATTGCTTCATATTAGAGACTAAAGAGACCAGCCATAAAAGGCATAATTGGAACTATTAATGAAATTTGAATATGCAGTGTGTATTAGATTACATTGTTGTAGCAATGTTAAATCCTGATTTTGATCATTATTCTATAAAAGAATGTCCTCACTCTTGGAAAATATATATGAAGTATTTAGAGGTAAAAAAGCATGACATCTCCAACTTACTCTCAAGTGGCTCAGAAATATTTACACACACACACACACTTCACAGAGAAAATGCTAAGCAAACAGGGCAATATGTAAAATATTGGTGAATCTCGTAAAGAGTATAAGGGAGTTCTTTGTACTATTCTTGCAACTTTTGTTTAAATTTGAAATTATATCAAAATAAGTTAACCCTAAATAACCACTAAGAAAACTGTAAAATGAGATACACAAAAAGTTGACAATAGGAGCCGGCCAGGTCAGTGGCTCAGGCGGTTAGAGCTCCATGCTCCTAACTCCGATGGCTGTCGGTTTGATTCCCACATGGGCCAGTGGGCTCTCAACCACAGGGTTGCAGGTTCAATTCTTTGAGTCCCGCAAGGGATGGTGGGCAGCGCCCCCTGCAATTAAGATTGAACACAGCACCTTGAGCTGAGCTGCAGCTGAGCTCCTGGATTGCTCAGTTGGTTGGAATGTGTCCTCTCAATAACAAGGTTGCAGGTTCAACTCCCGCAAGGACTGAAAAGGACAGCAACTTGAAGCTGAACGGCACCCTCCACAACTAAGATTGAAAGGACAACAACTTGACTTGGAAAAAAAGTCCTGGAAGTACACACTGTTCCCCAATAAAGTCCTGTTCCCCTTCCCCAATAAAATCTTTTAAAAAAAAGAAAAAAGGTTGATGATAAATAAATCAAGATGAAATCCTAAAAAATGTTCAAGTAACTCACAGGAAACTGAAAAGAAAAAAAGACAAACAGGAATGAGAAACAGAGAAAACAAACAAAAAAACAATAATAAAAACGCTCACTTAAGCCCTAACATATAAATAACTACCTTAAAATCTAAATATATCAATTGAAAGACTGGGATTGGCACAGATTAAAAAACATACTCCATTAACAGTCTGTCTACAAGAAACTCACTACAAATATAAGAGTATAGGTATGTTTAAATTAAAAAGATGGAAAAAGATGTATCGTGCAAACATGAATCCAAAAGTTTACCCCCCACCAAAGAAAAAGTCAACCAAAGTTTAAAGCAGAAGTAATAACATTTGTAGAGGTAAAATACATGACAACAATAGCAGAAAGAAAAGGAGAGGGTCACTTCGCTTCTAAAGAACCTCCAGTGGCTCCCCATTTTACTAAAGCCAGTCCTTACAAGTCTCCATGACATCTGTACCTGTTACCTCTCTCTCCTCCTCTCCTACTATTCTCCCCCTTGCTCACTGCGCTCCAGTCACACTAACCTATTAAGCTGTTCCTAGAGAATCCTGGACAAACTCCCACCTTAGGGCTGAGCTCTGATGACTGCCGCTGCCCAAAAGTTTCTCACACCCAGGTGATAAGAAGCTAACATTTGTAAATAAGACCCACCGGACAAATCTATTTACTGTTGTAACTCACGCACTCATCCCCAATCCCCTTGCCCTACTCTATTTTTTTCCAAACACATCATCTTTTAACATACTATATAATTTCCTTGTTTATTGAGTTTATTATTTGTTTTCTGTTTCCCCCTGCTAAACTATAAGCTCCAATCAAGTATGGATTTTATCTGTTTTCTTGATAAATATATCCCAAGTCCACAGAATAGTGGCTGGTATATAATAATTGCTTAATATATGTTTGTTGGTTGGTTGGTTGGTTGGTTGGTTGGTTGGTTGGTTGGTTGGTTGGTTGGTTTGCAAATGAATGAATGATTTGTTGGAGGGATGGGGAAAAAGAGAAAGATGTTTGTGATTCAGCACAGATATCACTCTGAGAACACAGAGCACCTAAAGAGAAGACATGGCTAAAGGAGGCAGTTTAGACTCATTTTAGCCTTTTGTACAGAGGACTATCCCGATGAAAATGATACTTTAAGAATATCAATATAGCAGTTTAACCTCAAACACAAGTCCATTTTCCACAAAGAGGAGGCCAAGTAGATGAGAAGGGACACACAGTTCTGTGTCCAACATATTCAAACTGCATATCATACGCTTAGAGTCACCTTGACAGAAGAATAACATTATGTTTGCACAAAGCACCTAGATGTGTGTGTCCATCATTTTCTATTCCTTTTATTCATTTTTTTAAAAAATTCATTGCACACAAAATGCTAAAGCTAAGGGATTTGCAGAACATCCATTAGAGATAAGAAGTATCTAGCTGCTATTTGTTCATTTTCAACTCGCAGACATCTCTAGGCGTAGGTGTCACCCAGAGCAGTAATGTAAATGGTCGTTTAAACAAGGAATTCAAGTAGAAAATGGAAATCATTGAAGTACCATTAATGCCTATGCCAGCTTGCATCATCTGGAAACAAGACAGAAATGCACACCTTCCTATCTGAGCTGATGGTAAGAAGGCACACTGAGTTGTTCTGTCACTCTACAAGCCTGCTGGTACCCTTCTAAATGAAAAGGGTGTCAGTCTTCAAGAACCGGCTAAAACGCTATCTCCTACATGAAGACTAAATGATTCCCACAAATGAACGAGAGATTGGCTATTAACCCCCTATAACTTCATTGATATCAACTTGGCACTTATCTTACCTCTGATATTATCATTATGAGTTGCCACCATGAGGTCAAAAATCCTGTGGTTTTAATCTTTTGTATCTCCTTTGGTTCCTCAAACATATAGCCAACAAATTCATATTAAATTGAACAAAAGCACATGCTTCCAAAATAGTATCCCATTCCAGCAGGCCAGTAAAGACCTTTGTATAAAGTATGTATTCATTTGAATGGCATCTCGAAAAATTTATATTTCTGGCAACTTTTCTACTTTTCTATATGTGCTCAGGCAGACCACTAAGGTCAGCAGCTGTCACTTATTCTTATTCTTTTATTTACTATCACTTATTCTTATTTTTTTATTTATACTAACCAAACTTTTTCTCTTCAGCTAAATTTTATTGATTTTTAGTATGAAATAGCATTATGACCTGAAATATTGCCTGCATCATTCAAATGTAGGTTCCATGAGGACAGTAGTTTTTTGTCTCTTGGCTCATTGCTCTTAGAGTGGTTAAAAATCCTGGAACACAGATATTCAATAATAATTGTTGAGTGAAGTTGTTCAAAGAACTGTGTAAAATCAGCTTGCTGCCAATAGACTATGAAAAACAGCATGTATGTTACTATCACAGTGGCAGGTCATTTCCTAACAGCCTCCAACAATTCCTCTCACCCTTGTAGGCACATGTCTTTTTGCACATTAAGAGGTGAAGGCTGTTTCCTTTCTCCTTGAGTCTGAGCTGTCCTTGTGACTTGCTTTGACCAATAGAATGCACGGGAGTGGTGTTCTGGGACTTATGTCCCCAGATCTTAGAAGACTTATAGCCTCTGCTTTCTCCTTCTTTGGATTCACAGAATGATAAGAACCCACAGCAAAAGAGAAGCCCATCCAGTAAGTCCCAAGCTTTCCCAGCTATCCCAGCAGAGGTTCAAACGTGGAAGTGATGTTAGATGTGCCAGCCCCACCCAAGTTGCCAGCTGAATGCAACTGCATGAAGAACTCCAGCCAACATTTTGAATCAAGAGGCATCCCACCAAACTCTGCCCAGTTGCAGAATCATGAGTAAATAACTGCTTTTTGTTGGGATGATTTGTTATGCACACTAGATGACTAAGACGATCCTAATTTTTTTCTATGTATCTATCCTGTCTATGTACATGCATAAAGAATATTGTGGAATGATTATCACTTAATGTGTGTTTCTGGGTAGCGACATCCTTTGATGGGGCTTTTTTAGTTTTTTCCTTAGTACTTTATATTGCTAGACTTACATTAATAAAATGTATCTTATAAAAAACAATATTTATTTTCTACATTTGTAGATATCAAACTACTATATGATAGCTTTATAACAATTCTTACTGCCTGGTCAGACAAATCCATCTCCACTGTTCATCTTCAGGAATGAATGAGATGTTAATTTTTGCTTTTCCATACAAGTTTTATACCCAGATTGACAAGTTTTATACCCAGATTGGCAAATTCCCCCTAAATAAACAAATTGGCATTTTGATTTAAATTACATCAAGTTTACAGACAAATTGATGGAATATTGCAATTTTTATTATTTCGAGTCTTCCAATCCATAAACATTGTATGGATTTTAATATTATTTTAAATAAAATACTATAATTTTTCCTTAAAAGTTTGCACACAAAAAATATTACATTTATCCCTAGGTAATTTATAGTTTTATGCTATTTTAAATGGTATGTGTTTCTGCAGTTACAGTAACTGTTGGTTGCTGGTATATAACAATACAATTGATTTTCATATCAAGCAAATTTACTAAATTCCTTTACTAATTCAAATTTATCTATAAATTCTTTTGAATGTCAGTGAATATACTATCATTTGTAAATAACGATAGTTATGTTTCTTCTCTTCAAATCATTACATTTGACTTTTTCTTCCCCTTATTGAATTGATATAAGGATTTACATTTCAATGTTATACAGGAGTCATCCTCGAAATCTTAAAGGAGATATTTTCTATGTTAATCATTAAGGACAATGTTTGCTCTGTTTTTTGAGGCTAAATATTTTTAGATTAAGGTAGTTTCCTTCTATTATTAGTTTGGAAATCATGACTGGATATTTAATTTTATAAACTTTTTTTTCTGTACTATCAAGATGATCATATTTTCTATCCCTCTATTTGCTAATATGGTGAATGATAGTAAATGACGTTTCTAATATTAGAATCATGAGACCAACCTGGCACTCCTGGAATGAATCCAACTTTGTCATGATAAATTAATTGTTTTATATAGTGTTGAATTTATTAGCTAAATTTTTTAGGATTTTTGCATCCATGGTTATGAATGAGATGATCTGTAATTTGTCATTCTTTTAATATCCCTGTCAAGTGGTGGTACTATGGTTTTATTAGACTCATATCAATGTTATATCATTAGAAAATAAATTTATCATTAAATTTAAACAGGTAACACTTTAAACAGGTAACATGTCATGTATATGAAGGACATAGGGTTAATTCAGATAAAAGACATTCAAAACCTTTACAGAGAAAATTATATAACTTTCTTAAAAGCCATTAATGAAAATTGTTTTTAAATGAAAACTCAAAATTGTAAAGATATAAACTATGCAGATTGATTGATAGACTCACTAAAATCCCAATAAAAATACAACATATTTCTTTGTGTAATATTTGATAAGTTGATTTTAAGGAAATGCAAAGACCCAAGAATACCTAAAATATTCTTGCAAAAGTTGAGAGGAGTTGCTTCATCAGATATCAAGATTTATCATGAACCTATAATATGAACCTATAATAATTAAGATAATGTAGTATTAACTCAGGAATAGACAAGCTGACCAATGCAACAGAATGGAGAAGACAGAACAGAATCATTCATAGATACTTGACATATGACCGAATAACACTGTAGATCAATGGGAAAAGGACTGATTTATTAAAAAAAAAAAAAAAAAGATGTTAGGACTATTGGGTATCTATATGGAGAAAAATAAAATTGGGCCTTTCTCTCAGATATACACAAAAATGTGTCAAGTTAGATTTATTCCCAGGATGCAAGGCTAGTTCAATATCTGCAAGTCAATTAACATGATAGACCACATAAACAAAATGAAGGATAAAAATTATATGGTCATATCAATAGATGCAGAAAATGCATTTAACAAAATCCAACATCCACGTGTGATAAAATTTCTCAGCAAAGTGGAAATAAAGAGGACATACCTCAACACAATAAAGGCTATATATGACAAACCCACAGCTAACATCATACTCAACAGCAAAAAACTGAAAGCTTTTTCTTTAAGATCAGGAATAAGACAAGGACATCCACTTTCACCACTTTTATTCAAAATAGTATTGGAAGTTCTAGCCACAGCAATCAGACAAGAAAAAGAAATAAAAGGTATCCAAACTGGAAAGCAAGAAGTAAAACAGTCATTATTTGCAGAGGACATGATACTGTATATAAAGAACCCTAAAGAATCCACAAAAAAACTACTAGAACTAATAAATGAATTCAGTAAAGTATCAGGACACAAAATTAAAGTTAGAAATTGGTTGCATTTTTAGACACCAATAACAAACTATCAGACAGAGAAATTAAGAAAACCCACACAATTGCATCAAAAAGAACAAAATACTTAGAAATGAATTTAACCAAGGAGGTTAAAGACCTGTACAGAAAACTGTAAGACACTGAAGAAAGAAATTGCAGAAGGTACAAATAAGTAAAAGGATATATTGTGCTCAGGTATGGGAAGAAATAACATCATTAAAATGTCCATACTACCCAACGCAATCTATAGATTTAATACAATCCCTATCAAAATACCAATGATATTTTTCATAGAACTAGAACAAAAAATCCTAAAATTTATATGAAACTACAAAAGACCACAGATAGCCAAACCAATCTTGAGAAAGAAGAACAAAGTTGGAGGTATCATGCTACTTGATAGAAAACTATATTACAAGGATATAGTAATAAAAACAGTATGGTACTGGTACAAAAACAGACACATAGCTCAATGGAACAGAATAGAGAACCCAGAAATAAACCCACATCCATATGGTCAATTAATCTATGACAAAGGAGCCAAGAATATACAATGGAGTAAAAAGACAGTGTCTTCAATAAATGGTGGTGGGAAAACTAATGCAAAAAAATGAAACTGGATTACTTTTTTACGCCATATATAAGAATAAACTCAAAATGGATTACAAACTTAAATGTAAGACCCAAAACCATAAAACTCCTAGAAGAAAACATAGGCAGTACACTCTTTTTAAAATTTGCTCTTAGTAATATTTTTTTGGATATATCTCCTCAGGCTAGGGAAACAAAAAAAAAAATAAACAAATAGGACTATATCAAACTAAAGAGTTTCTGCACAGTGCCTTTTCAACAAAATGAAAAGACAACTTACTGAATGGGAGAATATATTTGCCAAAGATACATCCAATAAGGGGTTATTACCCAAAATATATAAGGAACTCACACAACTTAACATCAGAAAAACAATCAGATGAAAAATGGGCAGAGGATCTGACTATACATTTCTCCAAAAAGAACATACAAATGGCCAACAGACATGAAAAGATGCTCAACATCACTAATCATCAGAAAAATGCAAATTAAAACCACAATGAGATATCACCTCACATCTCTCAGAATGGCTATCATCAATAAATCAACAAACAACAAGTGTTGATGAAGATGTGAAGAAAAGGGAACACTCATGCACTTTTGGTGAGATTGTAAATTGGTGCAGCCACTATAGAAAACAGTATGGAGGTTCCTCAAAAAATTAAAAATAGAACTATTAGGTTGGTGCAAAAGTAACTGCTGCTTAAAAGGTTAAAAATTATTGCAAAAACTGCAATTACTTTTGCAGCAACCTTAATACCATATGACCCAGCAATTCCACTTCTGGGTATTTATCCACAGAAATCCAAAACACTAACTCAAAAAGGCATATGCACCCCTATGTTCATTGCAGCATTATTTACAATAGCCAAGATATGGAAGCAACCTAATCGTCCATTGATAGACACTTATAGATAAAGAATATGTAGTACAGATATATAATGAAATATTACTCTGCCATAAAAAGGAATGAAATCTTGCCACTTGCAACAACATGGATGAACCTAGAGAGTATTGTGTTAAGTGCCATAACTAAGACAGAGAAAGACAAATACCATATGATTTTACTTACAGATGGAATCTAAAAAAAAAATAAACAAAGAAAACAGAAACAAACTCATAGATACAGAGAATAAATTGATGGTTGCCAGATGGAAGGGGAGGTGGGAAGAAGAGGGTGAAGAAGGGGAAAGGATTAAGACATACAAATTGTCAGCTATAAAAACAGTCTCAGGGATGTAAAGTACAGTATAGGGAATGTAGTAAATAATATTGTAATAACTGTATGGTGTCCGATGAGTACTAGACTTAACGGGCAATCACTTTATAAGTTAAAGAAATGTCTAATCAATATGTTGTACACTGAAACTAATATAATATTGTATGTAAAATGTAATTGAAATTATTTTTAATTTTTTAATTAGTTCCATGTGACTTGAAAACTAAATTGAAAGGTAAAACTATGAAGTTTTTTAAATATTGGAAAAATATCTTTATGAATCCAGGGTAGGTAGGGATCTCTTAAACAAGCAAAATTAACCCTAAAGGAAAACTCCAGCTATATCAAAATTAAGAATGTTTCTCATATTGCAACAATATAACTAAAAAAGTACAAAAATCCTGAATATATAAAGAACTGTATCAATCAACAAGGAAAAGAAAGACAACCTACAGAAAAATAGGCAAAAGTTCCAAATAGGCACTTCACAAAAAAAGCAACTCTAAATAGATAATAAACACATAAAATGATTTTAGATTTCATTGGTAGTCAGAAGAATATAAATTAAAAACACCAAAAGTTATAAATTCAGCACCATTTCATTGGCAAACATTAAAGTCTGATACTACAATGTGTTGGTTAAAAAGTGAAGCAGTAAGAAATTTCAACAGCATAACTGCACTGTACACCTGAAGCTGAAGCTGAATAATAATGAATGTCAACTATAATTTTATATATAGAGAGAGATATTCACAGGATGTGGATTACAGCATCGGGAATAGTCAGTGGAATTGTAACAGCTATACAAAATGTCAGAGGGTAGTAGATGGGGGGAGAGCGGTTATCATTTGTGAGGGGTATAAATGTTTAACTATTACATTGTTTTGTATATCTGAAACTAATTTTTTTTAAAGAAATATCATACACTGCCAGTATTCAATTAGCATTACCTATTGATTTGAAAATAGGCATACACTGACCTGATAAGTTTTCTTCTAGAGAGTTTCATGTACATGTGCAACAAGAAACATGTTACCAATTGCCCCAAATTGAAATCAACCCAAATATGGATCATCAGTAAAATGAACAAAAAAATGATGGTAGCTTCATACCATGGAATACCATATCACAATGAACACGAAGCAACAGCAGATAACCATAACAACATGGAAGAATCTCACAAGTATAACACTGAGCCAAAAAAAAAAAAAGCCAGACACAAAATAATACATACCCTATGAATCGTTCCATATAATGTTCAGAAACAGTCAGACCTTATCTACCGTGCTTAGAAAAGCATGTATAAGTGGTAAAACATAAAGATAGACTAAAAATGAGTATCCAAAAGATGTAGGATTCTTCTAGGGAGAAAGGAGAAAGTTATAGTCAGGGAGGAGCACATAAGGAATTTCTGAGATTTTAGCAGTATTCTATTTTGAAATTTGTGTGCTTTTTTTGTTTTGTTTTGTTTTTAAGATTTTATTGGGGAAGGGGAACAGGACTTTATTGGGGAACAGTGTATACTTCCAGGACTTTTTTCCAAGTCAAGTTGTTGTCCTTTCAATCTTAGTTGTGAGGGTGCCGTTCAGCTTCAAGGTGTTATCCTTTCAGTCTTACATGTGGAGGGCGCAGCTCAACTCCAGGTCCAGTTGTTGCCATTGCTAGTTGCAGGGGGTGCAGCCCACCATCCCTTGCGGGAGTCAAGGAATCGAACTGGCAACCTTGTGGTTGAGAGCCCACTGGCCCACGTGGGAATCGAACCGGCAGCCTTCAGAGCATGGAGCTCTAACCACCTGAGCCACCAGGCCGGCGCCCTTGTGTGGTTTTTATGTTGTGTGTTTTACTATCATTCATTAGCTCTACATATGTTTTATGTACTTTCCTACAGTATATAAAATATGAAAATAGAAATGTTAATTGTTTTGTTTTGTGATTTTTAAACAAGCCTTAAATACTCTGATAGGCAATATAGTTGAGAGGTTAAGGATTAAGCTCTGAAATCTAACAAACCTGGATTCCAGCACCAACTCAATCAGCCCTGTGACTTTGAGCTAGTTGATTAACGGCTCTAAAAGTCAGGAGTCCTAACCCTTCACCTCATAATCACCTGAGCAGCTTTAAAAAAATACAGAAGCCCAGGTCCCACTTTCTGGGGTTCTGATTTAATTGGTCCAGGTGGATTATAGCCTGGGCATTGACAGTTTTAAAAATGCCTCAAATGTTTCTCATGGGCAACCACAGCTGAGAACCACGAGGCTCTAACTCCTAGTTTCCTCATCTGTGAAACTGTGATGATGATGATGATGATAATAGCACCTGACTGGAGGTTGTTATAAGGATGAAATATGATATCGTGTGTGCAATGCTTACAACAGTACCTGGTATTCAATAAGTTCAACTCTTACTGTTAAACTACTCAGCCTATTACTCACAAACACCGCTTTAAGTTTGATTGCGACTGATATTGAAGAATCATAAGAAATCGAGGGTGTTTTTAAGAACTAGAATTCGATGACAACCTGGATTCAGATGGATATAAGACAAGAACCCTGGCTGGTATGCTCTTGGGGCGGCGGGTGGGGCGCGACGTAGAAAAGGAAGCAGACTAGTCCTTTGACTTCAGCTATCTAGACACAATCTCTCCGTTAGTCTGTTGTAATTTTCCAAGTTTATACGAATAATTCAAACTCCAGTGAAAGGCTTGGCTTTATGTTCACTGGCCTTACTGTGGGTGGAATCTTAGAAATGCTAGTACCTTATAGATACAATGTTCTCTTTGTTTGAAGATTTTGTTTCTAACCAAGGAAATAATTAATTAAGCTTGAAGTTCCCCATCCCCCTCTATGATGTTCTAAACAGCTGGTACTTATTTAGGACATATTAATGTTGCTTGGAATCCATGGTGAGAGAGCATTTGTTTATTGTCATGAACATGTTATAAAGTGGATTTCTATTTTCTAAATCAATCAGTAATCATTGCATTAGGAATTTTTCTTCATGAGGACAAAATTAAAAGTTTTAATCTCAGCCATCAAAAAAAAAAGTCTTTTTGTAATTCAATTAATGAATTAGGTACCTCCAAACCCTAAAAAAAAAGTGTTAAATACCTGGAATTCATTATAGCATCAAGTTTTCTTTGATTAATTAAACTGATTTGTCATTTTCAAAAAGCACTTTAGTTGGATGGGTTATTATGCTTACTCGCTTAAATTGCCATTTAGCAAATAAACACTGAAGTAAAATGTCCACCAAAAGGGAAATCATGAAGAAGAGATGCCTTAAACAAGGGAGGGCCTTATGGAAGTGGTGAAAACAGTTGAAGGAATCTATTTACTAGCTTGGCTCTCAGCTAGATTTCATCTCGTCCACCTGTCAAATACCAAGAAAAATAAGTGCATTTTGCAGTCTGATATCTCCAGCTCTCTCCTCTGACCTCCTTTCTTCCCAACCTCTTGACCTACCCTGCAGGAGCTGCTCTGAGCAACTGTGCCCAGCACCTGGGAGGGAAAAACCTCTGCAGAGGCCAACAAGTCAACATTCCACAAAGAACACTGTGGCTGGATAATTCAGCAAATTCAGCTGTTGTTCTTGACGCACCTTCATTCTAGGCTTCCATCCAAGCCTCCTCCTTCTTCACTATTGAAAATTATAAGCCAAGGCCCCCAGCTTCTCTTCTCGTCCCTCCTCAGCCAGTCCCCCTCTTCTTCCCACCTCTGTATCTCCTTGTCTGTGAGCCTGTCCACTGTGCCTTGTGAAACCCCAATTCCATAAGGAACAAAATTCCTTTGGTCTACAGATACTTCCTTGAGCTTTCCCCCAACATTACTGACAAATGAGTGTATTAGCTTCCAACCCAAACCTGTCATTCCATTAGGCACATTCACCCCCTTAGTCATCACTAACCCTCCGGGTGAACACGACCTTCTCCTCCCAATGGCCTCGCATAGCCAATCTGCTGCCGCGTCTTGACAATTCTAACTCAAGTGACTTTGTGTGGCGGGGGGAGAACTAGATGGGCCTGCACTCGGTTATTAACCATCCTATTTTTAAAGATTTTTTTTTTATTATGGAAAGTTTCAAACATACACTTAAATACAGAGAATAGTACAGCAAATATCCCATGTACCCACCCCCTAACTTCATCAGATTTTACTATTTTACAACACTGTATTTGATTCAATTTCCTTTCAACACCTTTTTTTAATAGATGAAACTCAAAAACAGTGAGTGACTCTCTCCAGTCCCACGTCACATACCCAGCACAACGTCTAAGACACGGTACATACAAAGTCACTTGCTCAACAATACTTGCATATGTTTATGGGCTTCCTTGAGTCCCAATCCTTTCTTTCTTTCCCTAGCTCCCTTTCCAATCTGCTTCCTTTGACTATGTATATTTCTATCTGCATTAGTTGTCTCTCAATATTTTTCTTGCAATATCTCAATGTTTTATGTTGATGTGCATCTCCCTACTTCCTTTCATTTGTCCTCTCCATGCCATTCATTCCATCTTTCATTTAATAATAATTATTTCATAAACACCTACTATGTGCCGGTCATTATTCTAGGCCTTTAGTATACATATCTGTCAACGTTTTTCTCTACGTAGCTTTCTCTTTGCTGATACCTCTTGTTTTCTGACCATCTATTAATCTGAATTTCTTCCTCTTTTCCTTTTATCATATTACCCTTATCGCCTCTTCCCACACTTCCCTCGCCTCACTTATTACAAAAGAAAATAGAAGCATTATTTCATTTATTTTTACATTAGAATGTTTCTCCATATCTTAATTTTTTAATTGATTAAGAAATAATTTCCTATTGGCTAATGTTCATATTTTTGACAGTAGCACCAAGTCTTCAAAGAACCTTGTATTTCTCACTAAGCACTCTGCATCCCAATCGTGCCTGAATACTCCCCGTCCTACAAAGGTACTTCCGGTCTCCTTATTATATGGGATGCTCTCAACCTGTATTTTGCAAGGTTCTTTAGAGACCTAGCTGCCACTATCTGCTTTTTCGCTTGTGTCTCCAGCATTGAGCACAATGCCTGGTGCACATACTGAACTCAAGAAATGTTCGTTGCATTTCTTAAAAAACAATAAAAATCAAGTTACTCATTATTTGGTACAGCATGTTTTCTTTTAGCTGACAGGCCACCACAGAAACAAATTCTTCTGCTTTATTGATTGGCCAACGTGGAAAAAGAGAAGGTAAGACAAATAGACAACGAAGAACTCCTGACAACTGTCACTGAGAAAAAAATGAGAAACTCTGAGATTGTTCTTTCTCATAGTGTTAAAAAACTATCAGAGTTGGGGTAGAAGCAACTGCAAATAGTTTGCCTCCTTATTAATCCTTCACGGGAAGAAAACCTGTTCTAAGTAGAAGACATAACAGCTGCAGTTCTATCAGCACATTCCACAGGTCACAAGATAACTGATGAGAATTCAAATACTCTCTGGTAACAGGAGGAAGAAGCTTCCCAAGGAAAAAAAAAACAGGAAAAGGGACTTGCGGATTTTTCTCCCTTAGAAAAGTAAAGAATTAAGCCACATGTATCTGGACGACCCCAGTGAATCAGAGGTTAAAGACGATAGCATCAGATGCCCCTGTGAAGGGTTACAAAGAGGGTCACAGCATCGGTGTGAAATCAAACAACCAAGAAGTTAAAAAATCATAATCTCCTCTCTCTAGGCCCCACCCTGGTCCAAGCTGGTTCACAATACCGCCAGTGAGATCTTTACCTACATCACAAGATAAAGGCCTTTATGGTTTACTCCCTTAGGAGTTTAGCGATTAAGCTCATTTAGAAACTGAGTGTGAGCTGTTTGAGAAGATAAACACTCCTGGCACAGCAATGCTGCAGACTCTTGGAGCAGCTGGATCTTCATGGGGACTAAGCAAACTATACCCTTACAAAGGACAATATATGGCAACACCTACTGCAGGGCAATAAAACCACCCCAGTGCTTGGTAAAAATTCAAATTTCTGGTCTCCCACTCTTTTCTACTGAATCAAGATGTACACACAGAGAAGAAGCTCAGCGTTGGACAACTAGGAAGTTTGAAACAAACAAACCAAAAGGCCTCACTCAAATCCAAACTGGTTTACGACACTTCTGCGATTATCTTTCTTCTCCACTTGCAAAGATACAGCTCCTGAGAGTCAAATGAGTGTCAGCAAGTTTCCCTGGTGAAGAGCACACACTCAAGTTTGCGAAGCCAAGGCTCGAGGGTCTGAGTACACGAGCTGGCATAAGCTTTTCCTGTGAGCCAAAAAGCTACCTGCCCTGTGCTTCTGCTCTGGGATCTAACCTTGACTTCAGGCCAGAGGAGCTGCTGGCAGGAAGCTCCCTCCTTATGGTTCAGAGCCTCTAACTCTGCTCTTGCGTAGAATTTTCACACCGGACGTTGTGCTCCTAACACCTGCTTATATTCATCACATTATGCTATTTAGTTTTCTCTTTCAGCAGATTCATTATGTATCTTTTGATTTTAGTATTTCATGACCCGAACACATTCCTCTTACAAATTCTAATTTCTTACTAACTAAATTGTAAAAATAATCATCATTCTGATTTTTTTTAATTTAGTGCTCAAGAAATTATAGCAAATGCTAATTATGGCATCTAGATGGTGAGTTTATTAGTATCCATTGTACAGTTTTTTAAACTTTCTGTATGTTTGAAATTTTTCATAATAAAATACTGGGGAGGAGGGATTCCAAAGGTACAGAAAGGGAAAGAGTGAAAAGTAAACTCCTCCCCTCTCCTTTCACTCACTTCAGTTTAATTCCCAGAAGATAATCGCTGTTAACGATTTCTTACCTATTCTTCCAGAAATTGTCTATGCCTATCCAAGAACATTTTTTTCTACCTGATAGCATACATCACAGACATAGTGCACGAAAGCATAAAAACAAGTCTGAAACTTGCTTTTTGCAATTATCAACACAACAGGAATATCTTTTCAAATCAATATGCAGAGATCAGTCTCTCATGTTTTAGTTACTATATAAAATTCCATTTTATGAATATCTATCATTTGAGCAGCACCACGTTGAGAGATATATGGTCTGTACAGGTTGTTTACAGTTTGGTTCTTTGTTTTGCTGACACATACCTGACAGATGAGGTAGGAAGGTAGACATGAGCAGGAGGAGGAGGAACCAAGAGGCCCTCCACAGGTAACATCCTGTTACAGACCCACTGAGGGCACTGGCCAGAACAAAGACTTGGGCTAATGCAAACACACTAGGATGAGGGAGCCGTGCAGAACGAGGAGAAAACCAGGAAAAGGGGAGGAGGAGGATTACCCATCTATCCGATATAAGGGCAGGGACCCAGAGACATTGGGCTGCTACCCACCCTCTGGTCAGCCTGGCCTGCTGCATGCTGGGAGCGTACTTGCTTTGCAATAAACTTTGCTGTCTGCTGTTTGCTTGACTCCTGTCTCTTGACTGAATTATTTCTTTCAAGAAGACAAGAACCAAGGAAAATTGTTGTTCCCATAACATACCTATGCACAAATGTCACAGTGAACATCCTTATATTGCTGTCTTTTTATATTCATCAAGTATTTTATAGGATAAAAGCCTAGAAGTGATAATGATGGGCCAAAATTTATATTGAAATGTTTTAAGATATTGCAAAATTGACCCCTAAAAAGTCACACCAATTTATAGGCCCATAAAGAGTGTCTGTTTTCCTATATCCTCAAATGTGCTCAACATTTTGAAACTTTAATCTTTACCAATCTAATAAGCAAAAAAATGAACTCTGATTTCAATTTCATTTCTTTAATTAAAAGAAATGAGCATCTTTCTACATATTTGCCATTTTTTTCCATAAACTGCTAATTCATGTGCTTCACCTAAATTATAATAGGGTATTCAACTTGTTCTTGTTGATTTATTTAGAAGCTCTTTGAGTTTTAAAGAAATTAATCCAATTTCCATGTATGCTGTAAAAAGATATTCCAATTGGTCTTCTACCTTTTTATTTTATTTGTAGTACTTCTGGCATTGCAGAAGTTGAGTGTGAAGTTTTACCACAAAAACAGATTTTCATGATTATACAAACAAAAAGTAATCATTACAATGAATTGGAACAGTATGAAAAAATATAGTATGATCTCACTTATGTGAGGAATCAAACAACAAACAAACAAAGCAAAAAACAAACAAACTCAAAGATACAGAGAGTAGATAGGTGATTTCCAGACCAGAGGGGTCTGGGGAAACTGGGTGAAGGAGTCAAAAGGTACAAACTACCAGTTCTAAGGTAAATAGGTTCTGGGGATATAATATCCAGAATGGTGACTACAGTTAACACTACAGTCATGTGCTGCATGATGATGTTTCAGTCAATAACCGACCACATATATACAACGATGGTCCCATAACATTATAATGGAGCTGAAAAATTCCTATTGCCTTGTGACATCATAGGCCTTGGAAGGTCATAGTGCAACGCATTACTCACATGTTAGTGGTGATGCTGGTGTAAACAAACCTCTTGTGCTGCCAGTTGTATAAAAGTACAGCACATACAATTATGTACAGTACATAATGCTTGGTAATGATAATAAACAACTACGTTGCTGGTTTATGTATTTATTATATTATACTTTTTAATCATTATTTTAGAGTGTACTCTCTCTACTTGTGAAACAAAAAGGTTACTGTAAAACAGCACGCCGTGTTGTGCTGGCAGCAGCCTCATACATCTCATGTTTACCGGGTCTCTTGATTACATCACTTTCTCTTGTGCTTGATTTAATGTCGTGCTGTTTTGTACAGTAACACACTGCACAGGTTTCTAGCCTAGGGTCAGTAGGCTCTACCACACAGCCGAGGTGAGTAGCAAGCTGTATCATCTAGGTTTGTGTCAGTGCACTCTGCGATGTTCACAAAATGACAAAATTGCCTAAGGAAGCATTCTCAGAAAGTATCCCTGTCATTAAGTGGTGCGTGACCATACTAGATTGTTTATTTGAAAGTTGTTAAGCGAGTGTAGATAGATACATAAACAGAGATAGATAAGGACACATATTTCTACCTATATGCTTGTATATATACCAACTTACATATGCGTTTATCTATCTATCTATCTATCTATCTATATATATATATGTGTGTGTGTGTATATATATATATATATATATATATATACATATACCTATCAACCTAAATTTTTTTTCAACCAAAATGTTTAGTTCATCCATATAATGGATACGATGCATCAATTTAAAAAGTGTGTTGTAGCTTTGTTATATGAAAAAACAGTTTACAAAATAGCATATACATATATATGTATAACATATAATGCATTATAATATATAATATATAATGCATCATCTATAATATATATAATGCATTATATATAATATGTAAAGCATTATATATATATGTATATATATATAGCACTTTGCGATTTACAAACTGCATCCTGCCGTGTGATACTTCCAACAAATCTGAGATATGTCACTATCACTATTCTGTACATGGTAAAGCTCAGTCAGGAGTCAAGGGATTTCTCTAAATATTTCATCACACTGCCCTGTGGGTGGGGGTGGGGACGGGGGTGAGTGGTGGCAGGAGCAAGAATACAAAATACTATTTGTACGGATTGATGTTTCCATAGTTATGTGTATTAGAAGTCTCTTGAATTATAATTGTAGTAGCATACATCCCCAAATTATCATTTTATTCTCAAAATTCAAATTCCCAACATCATTCTAATGTACACATTTTATGCATATTTATTCCACACATTCAAAATCTAGCTTGTATGTTACAAAAGAAGTACTCGGTAGGGAGGCAATGTGTCTGGTGATGCACTCTGTAATTACCCACCACTCCCTGATTATCTCTTGTAAAATAATATCTGTAATTATATCTATCAAGGACTAATGAAACAGGTAGTCCTAACTTGGGACGGTTTCTACATTCAGTTAGAATTGCATTTTCTCCTTCTGTCAATTCAATGTTGTTTTCCACAGCGAGTCAAGCAGGAAGACTTGCTGCTAAATGTCCCATTAGCATTCCCTGACCTTCTCCACAGGCTGCAACTGTGAAGCTGCTGTGGCCCCGCCACCGAGACACACAAAAGAAATGGAAACAGCCACTTCATGTCTGGAGTGGTCCAAAATGCCAAGGAGCAGTCAGAGCATCCCCGGAAAGTCCAGGAAAGAAGGGAGAAGGTCTTGCTGGGCTACAATAAGGGAAGCAAGACCCTGCAGATGGGGAGCCACAGAATCCTCTGCATCCAAAAACCAGAGACACTTCTGAGAAAACTGGGGACATAAAGACACATTTACAAATCTCCGCTCCATAAAACAGACTATCAATATTTTTTTTTAGAAAAGGAAGCACAATTACTGAACAAAAATAATCCATGTAAAATCCAAGGAAAAGTCCCAACCTCATAGTGAGAACCTCAACAACTTTGAATCCACATATTGCTATTCTTGAAAGAATTGTACAGTGTAGTAGGATAAAGTGGAAGAAATTTAGGGGAAAACACTAATATCTCAAATGTGGAGAGACAGAGGTTTGGAGCTAGTAGATCAGGAAAAAATAAACACCCAATTAGAGCCACTCCCATCCATCCACCTTTTCCCCCCTTGGCATAAAAGCAATATCCTGAGGTCAGGAGTATGGACAGGCAGGAGAGTTTCCTCTAGCCAACAGGTCTTGGGAACAAAGCAGGTGGCAGACACCAGAATTTAGCTGACCCGCCTCCATTTCCAACCCATTTCTTCCTTGCCTGCTTCTGCCATAGAGTCTGTAAAAGGTAAAGACTCAGTTTCCCGCTTCCCATCAGTGGGAGTGGCCATGGACATGTTCACAGCCAAAGAAATGTAGGCGGAAGTCTCTTGGTGCTTCCTCTTCCTCTCCCCACCTGTCCCTCCTGGAATACATGCACAGCTGGAGGCACAGCAGACATCACTGAAAATGGGGGGGGGTGGGAAGGCAGAAGGAATCTGCACTTGGTGGCATCACTGAGGCACCCCACCAGTCCTGGACTGACCACCCCCAGACTTCTTGTTTTCTGCTTAAGCTAGAGTGCAGGGGCTTTGGGTTCCTTAAAATGGAACACAATTCTACTATAACGAAACACCTCCTAGGAGCCAAGCCACTATTCAACTGAGTGCCAACACCCGGAGAGCAGTGCCAAAAAAGAGGCATGATGACCCAGTAGGGGACTTTTGCAAAAAAAACTTAGATATGATCAGATATTAGATAAGGCAGTAACAATAGGGATGGAATAAAGAAGAAAGACTTAAGAGATGTTTGGAAAAACTAGGCCAACTTTCTTTTTTTTCCCCAAAAAACCCATCAACATGGGAAAAGAAATATAAACATGGGGGAAAACCTGCATCCATGCTAAATATTGAGAAAGGATGCTTTTGTATGGCTTCTGAGTGGTTCTGATAAAGCTAGATGAAACGACAACACCTAGAGAAAACACTTAGGATATTGCAATGAGAAAAAAGTAAGTAGACAACATCTTGGCAGAAACCTACTAGCACTCACAAATGTAGAGGAGCAAGGGCTGGGAGGAAGGCAGCAGTAAAGAAAAGGGAAGCACTCCTTAGAAATGTATTTGTAGTTGTGGGCCACTGCCACTCAAAAGCAGCTATTTCTGGAGGTCCCACACATCACGCTGTTGTTCCACCAAGCAGGGAGCAGGGAGCCTGGCAAGACTTCTCTGAAACAGAGCATTTCTCCCCAGTGAGGCAAGGCTTCTTTTGGAGGCACCAGGCAACAGAACAGACATAGGCATGCCACATGGAGAGCTATGCATACATAGTTAGCATCCAGCACAAGTTGCAAAGAAAGAAGTTAAATGAACACTAAGCTGGTGACTGTGTGATAGTCTAGGCTCCTGCTCCATCTCTGTTCACCTTAACCTGCTCGTAAGGTAAATACACGCCAGTCAGTCCTCGAGCTGATTATTCTAATAGTAATCAGATAGAGAGAGAGGAGATCCAAGGATAATTCAGCCACCCTGCTTATGGTTAAACAGGTAAACACCAAAGGCAAACAGACCTCTCTTCATTCAAGAAGATATAAATAGAAGAAAAAAGGAGCCTATGAAAATATTCTGCAGATGAACCGCATGTGTTTGAAAAAGGATTCCTAACAGAAAAGCTTCAGGTGAATTTCTTAGTGCTTTCCACAAATTTAAGAAGTTCCAGACTTACTAAAGTTACGGACTCAAGGCAGAGGCTGAAAAATAGGTAGAAATCTAAAAATACAACTGAATTTGATACACAAATAATATAAGGGGGAAAAACAACATAATAGGAGGCAAATTTTCATTGAAAGTGGTCAAGACCAGAATATACAACATAGAAAATCAAATTAGCGATCAGAAGGACAAACATTGGAAGTGTTCTCAGACTCCAGAAAAAAAGATCAAGAAGATGAAATGTCAAGAAAAGTGACAAATTTCAATGACCAGTCTTATATATTCAACATATGGAGAAAGAACAAATAGAATAAAAGCAGTATTCAGAGCTACAATAGAAAAGAGCTTTTCTGATTCTGATTTTATAGATTCAGGCAAGCCCACTGAGGAGATACCTCGACTTAACCATTTTTGAACTTCATGGATAAGAAAAAGAATCCTACAAATATTCAAAGGGGAAACATGGATTCATTACTACTGGCCAAAGATCCCTTCACTGAAAAAGAAAGAAACTCAAATTAGCTTAAGCAAAACCAAATTAGCTTACAAAAAAATATATATTTTTCATTCATATAATCGGGGAAGTTCTGGGAAGCCCAGGATGAATTTGGTTTGAGTCAGCTGATTCTGGACTCCAAATGCTATTTCAGGGCTGTCTGTCTCTTTCCATTTCTCAGTTCCATGTGCCTCTGTTTGCCTTCATATTCATATTCTCTCTATTCATCTATCAATCTCTATCTCTACCAATATCTGTATCTATTTATCTTTACCTATATCATTCTATTTATCTATCTATCTTTTTAACCAGGAAGGCAGGTAGAGAGATAGAGATAGAAAGATAGATAGATGTGAGACAGAGAGATGAGAGAGAGAGAGAGAGAGAGCTTCCAGTAACCCCAGACTCACATTACTAATTACCAAAAGTAGCAGAAACAATATTTTCTCCCAACTCCTTAGATCAATTCCAGGGGAAGTCTGATTGGCCCTGGTTGAGTCAGGATCCCACCTGAGCAGCAATCACTATCTCCAGTGATGGTGACCCTGACTGATCAGCCTGTCTTGTGCAGAGTGGGGAATAGGATGGGGACCTGCATGGCATCAACAGAACCTTGTGGGTTTTCCCAAAGGAACCATAGAACTGGAAGGGGAAAGCACTAACTACCACAGCCCACTAGATGCAAAGAGAGAAAACTCAGTCTCGCCCCAGATACTCCTCCACAACAGTAAGTGCTATGCAGCAAAAAATAATTTTTTTTCTGACTTGGGTGGGGAGGGGAAAACACACAATAAAAAGAAATCTGTGTATAGGCAACATGACATATATTCAAGGAATTCAAGGGCCCCAAACTGATACTTCCTGAAATAAATTACTCAAAGAAAAACTATAAACAACTAAGAAATGAGAAAAATAATGACAGCTTATGAACAATAAATGTAGGTTTTAAACCCAGCAAAATGTAACCAAAGCCTCACTTTTTCCCACTACTACCGTGTTTCCCCAAAAATAACACCAGGTCTTATATTAATTTTTGCTCCAAAAGATGCATTAGGGCGTATGTTCAGGGGATATCTTATTTTTTCATGTACAACAGTCTGCATTTATTCAAATACAGTTATGTCATCTTCTTCTGGGACATCGTCATAATGAACTAAATGCGTCCGCCTGGCTGACGATCATAACTGGGGCTTATTTTCGGGGTAGGTCTTATTTTCGGGGAAACACGGTATACATTTTAGTTGAGAGAAAGTAGATCCACAATGAGGCCAAAGAACAGCTGTAGAACAAGTAAGAGAGAGAGCAGACTGAATAGCAGACTATGGCAAACAGTGAGATATTAGAATGTAAGATTTAAGAGATGTGTACGTTTGGTGTGATAATGAGGCTAAGGTGTAGCCCTGGAAGTGGGTGGCTGAGAGTCATTCGAGTTTAAAATGTCAAAGAATTGTAAGGATAAGGTCCTGGGACATTGTCTATATGGGCATGGTATTTCCTCAGACAAGCAAGGACCAAGCCGAGGACCAGTCCACCAATATGGTCACAGGAACAGCAGTCACGGATGACGTGAGCGAGCAGGAGTTAGAGGATGGCTTAGCTGGAAAGGCTAAACTTCACAAGAGGGAAACTTTCCAATGGAACCAGAAGAGGAATGGGTTCTGAGTGCACTGGGGTCAGCTGAGTATCTGAGAGCTGGGTGAATGAGCAGCCTCCTCTTGAAAGGGCTACAGGGAAAGGGGTGGGTCCTCAAGTGAGAGCCCCATTTCAGCTAAGGCAGAAGGTGGAAGGATCATTTAGAAAAAAGACTGAAGGTAAGGGAGTTTGTTTAGTAAGGAATGAATGTTCCAGAGGGCACACAGGAAAGGTGTGGGATGGCGAGAAGAGCAGTGTGGATGTGGGTCAAGCAAGGGAACTATACAGCATTATCAGGATGCAAGAAATGTGGGAACAATTAAATAACAAGAGGGGCTTATATTAGGAGGAATGGCCACGGCTGGTAAGGATGTGAGGCCTGGTAGGCTGGGAATTCTGCTGTCACTGTGATTCTGGGCAGGCTGACAATACGCAGCTGCTGAGGTCAGCAGGTCTGTCTCCCGCTCCTTCCTCCAGATGTTACCTGCAGTACAAGACTGTCAGCCGAGGACTGACAGAGCATGCCCATTCCAGCCAACACCAGCAGTACAGAGCTCTCTTGTTCTCATGTCCTAAACCAGAGGTCATTATTCAGTCTCAGAATCAGGAGCCAGTTCTGCTCTCAATCTTGGCACTTTTCCTCGCTCCTGCCAATCACATTTTTCATTTCAAGAGGAAGCCTTTAGTGAGGTTGTGTTGACTTCTTGTATTCTCCCATGGGGATCAGGCAAACAACCGCGAGGATCTGGCTCACGCTTCACCAAACAGCCCCAGTTCTCAGAACGCCGAGAGCTTGCTGTGCCAGAAGTTTCTCGTTCAGGCTCTAATTAATTTTCATTCATGAGTTCATTCAGAGTTGATATATCTCACACAGTCTGCTTTGTTTTGTTACAATGATTCCCATACTGTATTTTATTTTATAAAGACTAAAACATCATAAAACTTCCATTGAAAGAATCATTTCAAAGTAGACAATTTTCCGTACTGTTATCAGTAAAGCCCAATTAATAAATACCCAATGGACTGTAAACACCCTCCTTGTCATTTAAAGTAGCAAAATCTAGGATGTCTACAATCAAAACGACACGTAATAACAAGTGTTGGCAAGGAAGCAGAGAAGTTAGAACCTTCATCCATTGCTGGTGGGAATGGAAAGTGATACAGTCACTTTGGAAAAGAGTTTGGTAGTTTCTCAACATAGAGTTAAACCAGAGTTAGCATATGAGCCAGCATTTCCACTCCTAGGAATATACCCAAGAGAAATCTGTACACGAATGTTCATAGCAGCATTATTCATAATAGCCAAAAAGTGGAAACAATCCAAATGCCCACCAAATAATGAACAGATAAATAAAATGTGATATGTCCATAAAATGGAATATTATTTGGCAATAAAAAGTAATGAAGTATTGACACATGCTACCACATTAATGAACCTTGAAATCATTACGCTAAGTGAAAGAAAGCAGACACAAAAGACCACTTATTGTGTGATTCCATTTATATACAATTTCCAAATAGGCAAATTTCCAAAATAAGCATATCATATATATTGTATACTTTAAGTGGGTGAATTTTACGGTGTATGAATTATATCTCAAATAAAGATGTTTTTAAGTGGCAAAAATAAATTCTCTAAATTTGGTCTAACATATTGTAGGTACCCAAAAAATGTTTCCTAAATGAAGAAATTGAAGGATTTAAATTCACAAGGATCACAAACTATAGGCCTTAGTAAACTCCACTCAAACATTATTTTCACTATATTATTTTGAAAACAGCTATAACTTGAGACAGAGACAAAACTGATGTTTGTCTAAGCAATGTCAATACTTCTGGAGTACACCAAACTACGCAAACAAAATAGGCCCAGTAAAGTTTATTTTAGTGTCCATCACATCTCAGCCACTAGTAAATAATATTCCACTACGGAGATACTCACACGCTAATGTGAAAAATTAGTTAGAATCACTGACCTCTATCTCCAGAATTCTTCAAAACTACTTCACATTCACTCATTCAGATCAATGCTCCTCTCATTTTTCCTAGTTCATTGAACTCTGTTGGTCTCAGAGTTCGGCTCAAAGTGGAACTTTAAGTTTCTAAACCTAGCCTCATGCCAGCTTCTTGGTTTTATGGCCAATCTTGGACATGCTTCTCGGTATCAAATGAGGCACTGTTCCTCAGAATTCAGCACAACAGCAAGGAGGAAAAGATGCCATCGCCCAAACCAGCCTTCCCTACAGGGCACTGTGAATCAAACATTATCCCAGAAAGCTGCAAGCTCTAACTGTGCATGAAGACAGCAAGAGATGTGCCATCTTCAAATCCCTATGTATAGGGACTGGAGAAACAGGAAACAGAGAAACTACATCTCCCAGAATCCCTGTAGATCTAAAACTCATAGAAATTCCAGCTTTAAAATTAAAAGTAAAGTCTATAGGTCCTTCTCTGATTTAACAACGACAGGTAGCCTTCCACCCCGTAAAAGTCCACTTACAAGTAACTCATCAGAAGCCCAATTCTTAGAAGGCTCTCCTGTACTAGTCAGGATACCTACCAGCCTGTATAATATTAAACATGAAATGCCTAAAGAACCATATTCATGAGCTACTGCTGCTAGGGAAACGTTTAATAGAATTACACAGGAAGTATCATTTACTATAGGATCAGATGATTAATTTATTTTGGGTATCCAACAAAGAAATGAATTCCTACCAAAAGAAACAGCATTTCCCTTTAACCCTAGAGTAATATTTCTAAAACCAGGTTACACATGAGAATCACTTGGGGAACTTAAAAAAATGTTAATGTTCAAGTCTCATGCCTAGAGATTCTGATTAGTCTGGGGTGGGACCTGTTCATCTGTATGTTTTAAAAGTTCCCCTCAAGTGATTCAAGTGGGCACCTAGGGATCAGAAACACTGCTGTAGAGTGTTGAAAAGCAAAACGCCAGCAGAGAGAATTTAAAACAGGACAGAGAAGGCCGGTAGCAGAACTTTAGATCCAGCAAAAAGACTACCGTGTTTCCCCAAAAATAAAACTGGGGCTTACGTTAATTTTTGCTCCAAAAGACGCATTAGGGTTTATGTTCAGGGTTTATGAAAAATCATGCTAGGGCTTATTTTCCAGTTAGGTCTTATTTGGGGGAAACACGGTAGCACCTACCCCAAAGTTAATATCAAGCATATGGTGAGCATATTACTGGACAAAATTGTAGAGAATCAAAATTCTGTACCGAAAGTTAACTTTGAGCATTTGTAGATGCAAAAACAATGTGCAATCCTGGTAAGACAAGTGAAACAAGCAAAGCACATTCTAATGCAGACATGAAGAAACAAGGGATACCAGGTTGGATCTGAACCAAAATTATTCAACTTTTAAGGGATATCACCACATACTGAGCAAGGAAGAGTTTGAACTGATATGCGAATCACACTGAATAATGTACATATAATTACGTGTGGATGTGCCCAATTTAGAGCACACAGTTATTTCAGAGTGTGGATTCCTGACAAATTATGTCATCATCCTCAATCAGTCCCATAAAATTATCATATATAGATACTTGGACTCTGCTTGACTCTTAGAACCAAGATGCTGAGCTCAAATGGACAAGTAAGAACTCTGTTTCAGTAAAGCTCTATCTTTCTATGTCACTGTTAAATTACACACAGAGAAGGTATCTAGGAAGGTCCTCTTGAGTCTTGCTCTGTCCATGAATGCGTTAGATTTTGAGCCTTGAAATCATCAAGTCTTTGGTTTCTCTGCTTTTTAAAAATGTTTTGGAAATTCTTCTGTAGCATGATTTCAGAGACCAGGATAAAATACTGGTTTCATCTAAAAAGCTGGAAAGGCTCATCCTAAGCCAAAGGACAGCATAACCTCTCTGTCAAGAATTCCTCAAAGGTAGCTTGAGGTGGTTCAGTGAAACGAGGCTTTTGTTTTAATATTTTCCAGTCAAGGGGGTTTGGGAAATTGAGAAGATTCTGAGTACAGTCATTTTATTTTTAAATGCTTTGAGCTTCAGAGAGGAAGCGAGACCAACCTGGCACTCTGCAAGGCAAAAAAAAAAAAAACCTCTTGGTTCTGAAGGAGGGTGAGTCCAGTAAGAAAAGACAATTGCTCTCTTGTACTAACCTGCCGTACAGGAAGCACACTCAGGGGTCACTTCTCACACTCTCCTGCCTGATCAACTTTCAAAGGAGAGAGAGAAAACAGAGAGGGTGCAGAAATTATGTACCAGAACTTGCTGGAAGCCCTTACCCATCTGATAACAGCCTGCACGTTCCTGACTCTGTATGATAAAGATACCAGACTTTCTGCTATATTTGCTGCAACTTTCCCCACTCTACTGTTTGCCCTACCTGTATTTACTTATGAAGTTTTTATAATGAACTCTTAAAATTTTATAGTATTTACATAGTAAAAAAATATGTTCCTTTGAGATAGCTTTACTTTTTCTGAGCTTAGAAAATCATCTACAATTCTGAGTTTTGACACATAGTCACTCTGTGGTATTGTGTGATTTATTAATACTCAGTGGTTTATTTAACATTATTGCTAATATGTATTCGTCTCATTTTTAGTAGGCACCAATCTAATTTTTCTTTTTTTCTCTCATTTTTCAAGTTACCATTAGTAAACATCATATTTTCATTATTTTTATTACAAAAGAAATACTCATAAATACTGAAACCATACAAAGTTTATGAAGAAAATATTACTAAAACTCTCCACCACTCTTTCATTCCCATTATCTCGAGACAAACACTAATAACCACAAAGTATCAATTTTCCATATCTCTGTGAGAAACAAATATATAAATATGTTTATGTATATATATATATATATATATATATATATATATATACAGACACACACATACATATATGTTTTTGCTTTTGTAAAAGCAATACATATATACTCAAATCTGAGGGAGAAAAAAAATGATTCCCCAAAATTCACAATAACAAGATCTAACTAGCTGTTCCCTCTTGGTGCCACTTGTTCAGTTCTTGGCGTAGATCACTAATGACCTCCCACTGGCAAATCCACTGGCCACTTTTCAATATTTATCTCCTTTTAGCATCTTATCACTGACCTTTTCCCAACCTTAACCCCGCCTTCTTCTTGTAGCTCCTTTAACTCTTCATCTCCGTATCATCTCTTTTCATTCTCATTATTCCTTCACTTTTTCCTTTGTTGCTCCTTCTTCCTTCATATATCCTTACTATCATATGCTTTCAGGCCTCTTCTCTCTCACTCTATAAACTCACTGGCATTTCTGATCATTGCCCATGACTTTTAAGAAGACTCCAAATTTGTATTTCCATCATGATCACTGTTACCAATGGCCAATTAGGTATCTGCTGGATATCTCAAATGTCTCAAACTCCAGGTTTCTCCCACAAATCTTTCTCTAGTCTGTCATCCCCTATCTCAATTGACAGTCTCTCCATCCATGCTACTGCAATAACCAGAAACCTTCAGGTATCTTGGTCACTTCATATCCTCTCTTACGCATTCCATAACCCAAGTCCAACTTCAAGTCCTTTCATTTATTATCTGAATTATTGCAAATCATCCTGTTTCCAGTCTCTTCCCTCTCTAAACCATCCTCTATGACACCATAAGAGTGAATTTTCTGAAACAGTAAATCTCATCATGTTAGTACTCTCATCGAGAGATTCAGTGAGCTCCCTTGCCTATGGAATCATATGTAAACTTCTTTGTATAATACAATCTGGGTTCAATTAGCTCTTTAAACTAATCTCCAGCCACTACTCTTGTGTATACTGTTCTTGTATAAATACCTGTTCCCAGTTCTTCAAAGTTACCATATTCATATTCTATATCTTTGTCTTGTTGTTCTACGCAGAAAACACAGTCGGAACAGCTAAGGTTTATTGAGCTATGATCTATGTGTCTGGCTTTTGTTACTCTTTCACTTCACAAAATCCCTGTAAGGTAAGTACTATCATTATCCCCATGTCACAGTCCAGGAAACTTGCCTTTTAAGGACATCATCCCAATGTGCTCACACAGTAATAATCTACTCATCCTTCATCGAGGTGCAGCTCAATTTTACCTCCATCCTCTCTAGCCCTCTAGTCAGAATTAAAAAATAATAGATAATTGTCACCCCAATAAACTTTAATTCAAAAAGAACACATAATAGATGTACGACAAATGTTCGCTGAATGGAATAAAGACAGAGTAGCTAGAAGGCAACTTGTCATTAATTTTTGCATGGAATTAAGAGTGAAATATTCACTAATGTTTTGGGCTGTGTGGAGTTTCTCCCATGTATTTGCTATTTGAATTGTTTCTCATGTGCTTGCCATATTAGTCCATAGTGCTATTTGGAAACAGCTTGTCAAATCACTTACATAAGTACCTCAAGAACCAGAGCCAATGTGATTCCCTTCACGTTCATGGCCTTCTAAAAAATAGGTCAGAAGCATCATATTTTATACTTCTTCCCCATCTAGAATATACAGATAACCATTACCACCTTGTTGCTCTAAACGTTTCTTCTGAAGATGAAGTGTACAGCTAAACTGGCATATACTGTCAGCATTACAGGAGAATGAGATTGTCTTGACACTTTACTGTTACCCCCCTAAACTTGGGGAAGACAATGGCCTTCTCTGACCATTGTCTCTTCTCATGGAGCAAGGCTTTCCTAGAGTCAAGGATACACCCACAGGCTGCATTTCTCCCTCAAAACCATGTTTCTTGTAACTGGACCTCAGAATTCCCTGCCAAAATGGCCCTGAGCCCATTTCCAGAGCCAGATCATACCTCTTCCTTGGCCCTGCCCTCCAAGACCAGACAACACCAGTGAAGAGAACATCCCTATGTCCAAAGAATGGCCAACAGAGGCCTGTTTGTGAGGACAAGGATAGTTCTTATACATATAGGCTGGGGTATCCAGACACATGCACATGAGTCCCATGCTGTACTGGACATAGCCAGAGTGAGACAAAATGAGGGAGCCAAAGTATGGACTGGCAAGCCGCATCCCCCATGCTGCCATGGCCAAGAGTGGAACTTGACCTTCTCAGTTATTCTGAAGGTATATTAGTCAAGGTAGGTGAACAGAAGATATTTTATGTAACAGTGTATTAGCTTCACATATAACTTATAAGTATTTAGACATCATAATATGTGGGCACTCATTTGAATCTTTGCACTGAGCTCAGACAATTTGAGGAATGGGCCTACATTCACATCACAGAGAGCTGTTAAGTGGTAGAGCCAGTTCTTTAGTGGTCTTCAGTAGACAAAGCGAAGAGAGGCAGGATCTGGAGTTGGGCAGGCAAGGGATAGAGTAATGAAAGTCTCTGCACACACACACAGCATATCCAGGAATTAGCTCTTGTGTAAAAGAGATGAGAAAAAGAAATCAGGACAGTAGAGCAAAGTTCGGAGCCTGAGAGTCCTAGAGAAGGCACGAGGAAACAGCCATGAAGAGCCCTAAGAAAGAAGTCTGGGCCAGCATCCAGGAGTATATACACCAAGCAGGAAGAAATAGGCAAGACAGCAATTCTACACCAGGAATCGGGGACACTTCATTGTCTGGGAATACCATCTGTGATGCTCACTGAGTGAATGGTGCCTAGTGCTTGTACAGTGCTGCAGCCACGAGGAAGGCTAGGAGCAGCATTTCCCTGTTTCCACAAATATAGGATGACCCCTACAAGTGACAGCAATACCAGCCACTCCTCCTGTGCTTCTACTAACTACTCAACACTGACATCAGGGCCAGCAATATAAGGCTGAAGCAATGTAAGTCTCCCGAGATGTTGGGAACTGTTGACTTGGGCCCAAGGGGCTGGAATAATGTCACACCAAACACAAGGAATTGCCACAAGACCACGGCCAAATCCTCAGAGTATTTCAGAATAACAGGAGGGCCTGTTGATTTGGTATTCTATCTAGCCTATTCTGTATCCCAAGGGAAATGAAGTAGGGTTCATCTTTTCTAAGTCACGCTCAATATCAAGAAACACAGATGATTCAGTGTCCCAGTCTGCCTAGGTTCAGAAATTTTTCAAGTCAGAATATGTATGGTAACAAAAATCCCTGGAACAATCTCTCAGGAATTCCCACGTGTTTGGGAACGTATGCCAGTGAAGCTTAGTGCAATTAAGGGATTAATTCCAGAATCAGACATATCAGGTTCCTCGATGGAAAGCAACAGAAACTAAGGCTAACGTAAGCAAAGATGATGATGATGATGTAATATTAAGGGGGAATGCTCAGAATTGAAGGGAAGGTTGGCAAATCAGGCTTACAAAAGACAAAAACCATAGATACATCAGGGGGATCTCATTTCAAAAGTCTCCAGGAAACCAAAAGGATGGATGAGTTTCAATGAATCGCAGTACTTTGTTGCTCTTTATACAGGATTCAAATTTCATGGGGAAAAAAAAGCATTCAATTGGCCTAGTCAGTTAACCAGGCACATGACTAGTCTTGAGCAGGGAAAACAGGATACCTTGACTAACAGTCTTACAAAACTGTATCAAATAAAGTGACAAATTCTCCCCAAAAGATTACCAAAGTAAGGTGCAATGGACACAAGGCAGCCCAAAATTAGTAAAGGTCACTGCAGCTACTTAATATCTGTGTGAATTTAAGCAAATCACTTATTACTTTAGACTGAACATTAGTGTGGCCCCCAAAATTCATATATTGAACCCCAATGCCCAATGTGATGATATTTGGAGGTGGGGCCTTTGGGAAGTAATTAGGTCATAAGGGTGGAACCCTCATGAATGGGATTAATGCCCTGATAAAGGAGACCCCAGAGAGTTCACCCAAAGAAGCCCATGCCCACTTCTGCCATGTGAGGACACAGTGAGAAGACATATGTCTATGAACCAGGAAGTGGGCCCTACCCAGACACCACATCTGCCAGCGCCTTAATCTTGGACTTCCAGCCTTCAGAACTGTACGACATAAATTTCTGTTGTTTATAAGCCACCCAGTCTATGGTATTCTGTTATAGCAGCCTGAACTAAATAAGAGACTTATCCACTTAGACTTTTGCTAAATGTGACTTCACAGGTCAGAGATCTTTGTCTAGTTTACTCACTGATGTATCCCAGTTGCCTCAAATGAAACCTGACAGACGGAGGATGCTTAATAAATATTTGTGGAAAGAACAAATCTCAAGACTCAGTTCCCATTTGAAACTGAGATGCTTTGTAGATAATGTAAAATGTCTACTACAGTGCTATACCATAATGGGTGCTCAAGAAAATCTGATTATAGTTATTGTTTTTATTAGGATAAATATTGCTAGAATTATCTGCCACAAAGTAGAAAAACTCCATTGTTAATACACCAGGTTACTTTGTGAAACCACTACACAAAACAGGTTATTCATATTAGTTCAACAAAACCGGTTACTAAATTCCAAAACAAAGTAAATAATTTGACCAATGATGCAATAATACGAAAGGAAATGGAAAAGTGAATTTTACAAAGATAGCACATCCTCAGGGGAGTCTGGCAGCCTAAGAGTGGCACCAACGTATCATTAGCTCCAGACTCAAATGTAACAGGCTGATGATCTCTACCATTCTTTTATTTCATTCTCACTTGATTTCATTTTTCTTACCCCACAGCATATACTCCAATATTTATCTGTCTGTGAGAGCTTCAATTACAATCCATTTCTGCTTCCCTCATTCTCAGAGGTTGATCTTTCTACGTCTCATTAAAAATTAGAAGACATTAAACATAGATGGGAAAGAAAAGAGGCAAATTGGGCAAATAGATCCATGACATTTACCCACACAGTCCCCCCTTTCTTCCTATTTCAGTGGAAAGAAGTTTTTCTCTTCCTTTCCAAAGCTTTTCTACCTAGACTCTAAATGATATTTCCCTACTTTTGCCTGGGTAGTCAGTAACCATCTCTTCTTTATTGGGTCTTAATTCCTTCCCACCTTTTCAGGTTTCCCTTTTCTCTGATTACAAACCCCCATACCATTCCCTTTCCTAAAACTGTTCTCATGACCTTTATGTCCCTCAATCGCTGAACTTTTTCTGCCTTCGCTTTCACTGACAAACTGCTTAAAGAGTTCTCTACACTCAATGTCTCCCCTTCCTACACACTCTTCAGTGCCCCCACCACTCTACTGAAGCTTTCAAGACAGAAGTCTGCCGTGACTTGCCAATTGCTGGATCCAGAGTTCACTGTTTAATCACCCTCCAACTTCAATTTTGTGCAGCAGATACCTCCATGGTTCCCACTCTGGATCCCCTCCTGAGTATCTGACTGTGAAAGTCTAGTTGTTTTCTCCAGTTTGTTCTCTCAACAAACAAAAGTTGAGCACCTATCAGGCACTAGTCTGGGTAGCAGGAAATAAAAGTGAGTAAGAGCTAAATGCAATGCCGTAGCCTGGATTGAATTAGGGAATAGTGAAAGGACATTAGTGGAAAACTGATAAAGTCTGTAGTTTAGTTAATAGTATTATACTGATGTTATTTTCTTAGTTTTAAAAAATGTACCATAGTTTTGTAGAATTATAACATTAGGGGAAGCTGGGTAAAGACTTTATGAGAATTCTCTATAATATCTTTGCAACTTTTCCATAAATCTAAAACTATTCCAAAATAAAAAGTTTTTTTTAATGGAATAAAATAATGCTCCCTGCCCTCAGCATTCTTACAATGATCCACAGTCTTAGGATAAATGAGGTAGACGGTAGAAAAATCTATGAACCACAGAATCTTCCATCAGGATTCAATACAGAAGCCAATCTGCTTTTTCTCAGCATTTTTCCGCATAAGTAGTAGTATGATTTGGATGCATCTATGTACTATGCTATAAGCATTTTATGAGAATGGAATGGAGGTATATCCAAGAGTGAATTTTTACACATTCCTAGTAATAAATGTTGAGGCTTTGGGAGGCCTCAAACTGATAGATGCCAACTCTCGCTAAATCACTCCAACTTTCTAAGAAGCTGAATTTCAATATATTACCTACATACTTTCTTTGTTCTCCTCAAGGCAAATAATTTAAAGTTTGAGAGAATAGCAGGCCAAACAGAGGTGATTTTTCAGCCTTCTTACTGTCTGGCTGCCAGGGTTCCTGGAAATGGCATTTTTAATGAGCGTTTTTTCTTCTGGAGGAGACTTTGATGTGGTTGAAAATTTATTTTCCTCTCAAGTGTAGGCAGGGCACCAATTAACCCACACAGAGCACCCTTGCTGTCCTCCCAGCTTGGAGTTTATTATACTTACTACGCAGTGTATAAAACCCATTATCTCACCTCCTGTTATGCTTCCCTCCTGCAGACTCACAGCAATTTCTGAGGCAGCTTTCTGCTCTCTCTTGGTCTTTTAGGTATCTCCATTTTGCCTTTTAACACAAATGAACGTATGATAGCAAGGGAGGTAAAAAGAGGGAAGAGGTGAGGTAGGAGAGCTGTTACCCGAACCGGCTGATTGAGTCAGCCGTAGTGTCGGTTTGATTCACTTAAGGATACATTTATACAAAACCTACAACATGAGAGACATAAAGGTACAAAGATGATTAAATTAGATACGGATTTAAGGACTCGCAGTTTAGCGGTGGAACCTGTCACATTCATAACTACAGAACAAGGCAGAAGGAAATGAAAGCTAGAATTATTTCCCTAAAATAATTAAATATAAATGACAGTTACATTAAAAATGTGTTTTCATACAAAAGGGCACTGCTTGTGGTTAAATGGGAATTCTGTAACCCTGTAAATTTAAGGCCTTCCCCATCTGGTGGTTGGGAAAAGAACTAATAAAGTTGAATAAAAGTAATTTAAACGTGAAAGTTGGAGGCAGCAGGCCAAACTGTGCAAGGCCTGGAATTGCCAACGCTCTCTCTGTCCCTCCCACTCCAGTGTATTGACTCAGGCTCTCTCTTCCTGTTCCATGTAGGGTCTCAGGAAACTCAAAAGGAAAAAACTGATTTTCATTAAGATGTCCATTCGTTTATCACATGGCAACGCCTATCTGCAAGAGAGGCTGGTAAGTAGAGGCTCTGGCTAAGCAGCCACTTGCCCTCCTAAAACTCCTACGGCCAACAGGAAGATGAGGAAGGGGGTACTTGGGGAGAATTAGCAGTCTCTGCCACAGGAGAAGGATGAAGAGTTCATGCTCCCTAAATGTAAATTCTTCCCTTCAGCTCAGACCACATTTTTGATCGCGGCCTATGTCCTAGATGTGGTAAACACTGCTGGCTGCCCTCCACTGTCCATTCTCCCCTCATTCCTCTCATAATAAAACAGAATTTAACCGGCACACAGCCACCCAAATTAAGACTCTTTGTAGCCTCTTTCACTTATGATTAAGGTACAGCCTTGCGATTAAGATTGGTCAATGCATGTGAGCAGAATGGATGTAAACAGAAATTATGAGTTCAGCTCCTGAATCACGCCTTGAAGGGAAGGTGTGTGGATGGTATGTGTGCACCGTTCGGCCTGGGCGGGCCCAGCCATCTTAGAGCTTAACATGGAAACCGCATAACATGGAAAAGAACAACATGAGAGAAGGAGCCCAAAAGTTTAGAATTCAATGGATTACCTGTCCTGACATTTAGAGGGGAGAAAAATAAACTTTATCTTTTATTTAAGCAACTATATTTTGAGGTCTTTATCATAGCAGCCTAAACTGGAATCCTACTATAAGAGTCTAACCTCCCCAGTACTTCTCTGTCACTCGTATATGGTCACAAAATCACTGAGTTCCCCAAGCCTGAAGCAAGAAGCAACCCTTGCTTCTCAAGGGTTGTCCTCAATTTCTGTCCATTTTGCCTCCTACATATTTTTAAATCTGTCTTTGCTCTCCACCCCAACTGATAATACCTATATTCATCTTCTCGTGTTTGGACATCTTCATAGCTGCTCTCCAAACCTCTAGCCTTGCCTAATGTCAATCCATTCTTCTAAAGAACAAAAAGGATCACACCTCTCTCTCTGCTTAAAACCCTTCAATTACTCCCCAGTCTCAAAAATATTAAATCCAAGCTCTTTAGGAAGACACTCAAAGCTTTATGACTCCCATTCACCCAACTGATCTCTCCTTATGGCCCTCACATACCACACTCTTTTATATCTCTGCGCTTTTGGATATACTATTTCTTATACCTAGAATTTGTCTGTACTCCCTTGTCTTCCTGGAAAAAAATATTATTTCTTCAAAACTTATTTCAGGTATCATCTCTCTGAAGTCTTTCCTGAAATTAGTCAATCTCTCCAATGTGCTGCCCTTTATTTTGTACATGATTATACTGTTATGTTTATTACATTAAACATCAAATTGTGAGAGAGACTCCAGACCAAGATGGCAACATAGGAGGTTCCAGGAATTTCCCTCTACCTACAGACACACCAAATATATAGCTGTACATGGAGCAATTCCCTCTGAGAGAAATACAAAACCAGCTGATTTTTGTATCAGGCAAATGATACACATCAGGCAAACAAGAAAATACCCACAAAGAAACAGGTAGAAAAAGCTAAGACACACTCTCACCATAAACCCCACCACCAGTGCAGTGTCATATATCAGGAGAGAACCCCCGACTCCCAGCTTCTCCCTGAACTGCGAAGGGTTTGGACAATACATCTAGTGCCCCAACTTTTACTGCTCCAGGAACAAAACAGGGATGCCCATTCTCTCCACTTTTATTCAACATAGTACTTGAAGTCCTAGCCGGGGCAATGAGGCAAGAAAAAGAAATAAAAGGCATCTAATAAGAAAGGACTAAGTAAAACTGTCTATATCTGCAGATGATATTTTACATATGTAAAACCTAAATACTCAACCAAAAAACTGTTAGAACTAATAAACCAATTCAGGAAAGTTGTAAGACAAAATCAATACACAAAAATTGGGGTGGGGGGAGAGAAATCAGCATTTTTGTATACTAACAACAGACTATCAGGAAGAGAAATTTTAAAAACAATGCTTTTTACAATACTATCAAAAGAATAAAATATTAGGAATAAATTGAACCAAGAAAGTAAAAGATCTGCACACTGAAAACTGTAAAACATTGATGAAATAAATTAAAGACACAAATAAATGAAGAGATGTTCCACATTCATAGATTACAAGAATTAATACTGTTAAAATGTCCGTACTACCCAAAATGACCTACAGATTCAATGCAATCCCTATCAAAATTCCAATGGCATTTCTCAAAGAAATAGAAAAACAGTCCTAAAATTCATATGGAACCATAAAAGACTCCAAATAGCCAGCAATCCTGAGAGAAAACAACAAAATTGGAGGCATCATACTTCCTGATTTTAAACTACACTGCAAAACTATGATAAAACAGCATGGTACTAGCATAAAAATAAACATATGATCAATGGACCAGAACAGAGAACCCAGAAATAAATCTATGCTTTATGGTCAATTAATTTATGCCACAGCAACCAAGAATGTACAATGGGAAAAGGATAGCCTCTTCAATAAATGGTGCTGGAAAAACTGGATATCCACATACAAAAGAATGACACTCAACCCCTCTCTTACACCATAAACAAAAAATCAACTCAAAATGGATTAAAGATTTGAACATAAGACCTGAAACTAAATCTCCTAGAAGAAAATATAGGGGGTAAACTCCTTGACATTGGTCTTGGCAATGAAATTTTGGATTTGATACCAAAAGCAAAGGCAACAAATGGAAAAATAAACAGGAGGGATGACAGACATCAAATGAAAAATCTTTTGCAAAGGAAACCATCAAGAAAATGAAAAGGCATCCTAGGGAATGGGTGAAAATACTGCAAACCACATATCCAATAAAAGGTTAATATCCAAAATATACAAAACATTCATACAACTCAATAGCAAAAAAAACCACAAACACACAATTTAAAAATGGGCAATGGATCTGAAGAGACATTTTTCCAGACATCCAAATGGCCAATAGGTACGTGAAAAGATACTCAGCATTACTAACCATCAGGGAAATGCAAATCCAAACCACAATGAGATATCACCTTACACTTGTGAAGATGTCTTTCAAAAAAGGCAAGAGATAGCAAAGGCTGGTGAGAATTCAGAGAAAAGGGAACCCTTATATACTGCTGATAGGAATATAAACTGGCACAGCCATTGTGGAAAACAGTACAGAGGTGCCTCAAAAAATTCATAATAGAACTACTATATGATCCAGCAATTCCACTTCTGTGTATTTATCCAAAAAAAAATGAAATCAATATCTTGAAGAGATATCTCCATTCTCAAGTTCATTGCAGCATTATTCACAATAGTCAAAGCATGAAAACAACCTAAGTGTGTGTCAACAGATGAATGGATAAAGAAAATGTGATTGATGATAGATAGATGATAGATAGATAGATAGATAGATAGATAGATAGATAGATGGATGGATGGATGGATGGATGGATGGATGGATGGATGGATGGATGGAGGAAGGAAGGAAGGGAAAAATATCATTCAGCCTTAAAAAAGAAGGAAATCCTGCCATATGCCACAACGTAGATGAACCTGGAGGGCATTATGCTAAGTGAAATAAGCCACAGAAAGACAAATACTGTATGGTATAACTTACATGTGGAATCTAAAAAGAAAAAACAAAAGTCAAACTCATAGAAACAGAGAGTGGAGAACGGTGGTTGCCAGAGAATAGAATGGTGGGAGAAATATGGAAAGGCTGGTAAAAGAGTACAAATCCTTAGTTATAAAATGAATCAGGTCTGAGGATCTAATGAATAACACAGGAATTATGGTTGTTAATACTGTATTGGATAATTGAAATTTACTAGGAGAGTAGAAATTAAGTGTCTCACAAAAAAAAAAGGTTAAATATGTGATAAATGTGTTAATAAATGCGTAGGTATATCAAATCATCACATTGTACATTTTAAATACATTATGATATTAGTTGTCAATTACACCTCAGTAAGGCTGGAAAAAAGAATCTAACAAACACGTTAAATTTACAAATGGATGGATGGACTGATGGATGCAGAGATAGATGTCGACAATAAATGAAAATAATAAATGATAAAAGATTAGAAAACTGATAGAAAATTCTACCAGACATGGCAATGGCAGTATCTCAGGCTCCCTTCTAAGTAGCTAACTCTGAAACTCAGTCATCTAAAAGCAATGTTTAGCACCAACTAAAAGATGTTTCTAGCTATCATGTTAAAAGGGAACTTGGGAAATGTAGATTGGAAACGTAACTCTGATGGTTTTTTAACTTGCTGGACCATTACTTAGGTTGTACCCTGTCTTCTCACAACAGTAAATCTCAAAGACATAAGGACATAACTGCTTCCTTTCAGTACACAAAAAAAGAAAATAGGACCTGAAAATACTAAAGCCTATGCCAAGGAAACTCTAAGTGTTATCTAACCCCAATAGAGAAGTAGGTAGGGGCAAGTAGGAATACAGGCTGAGTACCAGGGAACGTGAGAGAAGGGTAAAAGGCCTATTGGACGCTCACTTTGAACGTTACTGAGACACCCAGAGTTCCCTGATGAGAGCCTTAAAAACACCAACATCTACCTGCTCTTTTCACAAATTCAGAATTCAAAGTTAAAAAGTTTCCCAAGTTTATACAACTGTTCAGTAGTAGAACTAGAACTATACATATTGTATAAGAAATAAAAACAAATGTGTCCAGTGGAAATCATACTGTCAACTACCAAACTAATTCAGAAAAAGTCATGATTTTCCATAATAATATAGTCTATTCAAAGCTCACCACATGCTATACAGACACTCCACAAAACTGGTATTGATTTATATAGGTGGTATCGCTATAGAATGTGCTTATTGTAAATGTAGATGGGTTTGGGCATGACTGGATGTTTGGTGGAATGGCCCATCCAGGGCTATTTACTCTAAAAAGTGAGAAGCTTTTTTTGTTAAAAACCCATCCTAAGAAAAGGGAACATGTAGCATATATGCTCAGGCCAAGCACACTGGGCAGGGACCAGCAGGAACGGGTCATCTGCAGGAAAGCACTGAGTGTGCTGCACAGATTCTGCTCCAGCACCATCCATCCCCCTACGGATCTGTGCTGGATAAAGGATCTGATTAACAGGAAAGGGCTCGTAGGAAACTGAGCCACCAGGTAGAGTCGCTCTTTAAAGAATTGAGTGTCATGTGTCATGACACTCAAAAAATGGGAGCGAGGGCAAACAGTGTTTTCTGTAAGCAGCAAGCTAACTTTACAAGTAGAGGATGAGGACTCGAGGGGGGTGATTACTCACCAGATCGGGGGGTGTGAGTGACTTGAGAGAGATGCTGGATCAGCCTCTTCCTAGAACAGAAAATAAGGGACATTTTCAAAACTTTGCACTCATTATCATAGCAGGAATTTGAGGTTCATGTTTTTCTTTTCTACTTAAAAGTTTATCATTAGCAATTTTTCGTATGCCTCATGGTCTTCATGATTTTTCACCGGCTTCATAATATCTGTTGAACATAAAATTTGTTGAACTATCCCCAAGATTTAAACATTTAAGCTGCCTTTAATATTGTAGGGAATATGTTTAGTCAATAGCCTTTTCCTGACTCGAAGAAGTCTAAATTCTCAGAAGGAGTTGGATATGGAGTCCAAGTGAAACAATTTTGATTCTTGATATATATAATAATCAGATTAGCTTTTCAATTTGACTTTTTTTCCCGTAAAATGTACTCTCACCAAAAACAAAAACAAAATAATTATCATTTTCATTACTCCCTCATTCAAATTTGGGGTATTATCATTTGAAAAATTTCAAATTCTAGTTGACCACTTTCCTTCTTTTGTTTGTTATTTCATTAAATGGGAAGTGATATCTTCGAACAGTTTCCTTTTCTTTCATTTCCAACAGAGATTCTTTTCCACATTTATTTAAGTTCATTATCTTTCTAAATTACTTTTTCATTTCCTTTGCCTACTAAAATTCTATTTAACTGCCCTCTCTAGTAATTTTTCAGAGGATTTAGATAACTCTGAATTTAATATTTAGACCTTGTGCCTAACTAGAAAAGGAATCATATGCAGGTTATAAATGAATGTAAAACAATGCATAAATTACAGTTTTTACAATCAGATACTCTTTAATTGGACAAGGAGGATTTTGTTATTGACCTAATCAGTTGCCAGAACTTACTAATATGATACATACTATTTCTGAAAAGGGTGGGAAAATATTTAAGAATCTTTTTAAAAATTACATAAGAACCTGAATGTATACACATAAAAGTACAATTCATGAACAACAAAAAAATGCATATTAACAATAGTTACCATTAATTGAGCAACTAATAGGAACCAGGATTTTTATTTAAAAGACTTATCCTTATAACAAAGTAGATTTTATGAATAAGGAAATTGAGGCTCAAGGTCACCCTGAGAAACAATTCAAATCTTGGTCAGTGTGACTTCAAAGTCATGGTCTTTCCATAACGCTCTTCTTCACCACTGAGTTGCAGGGTAAGTCATACAAGTTAAAAAGTCATAAAACTCCTACTTCCTTCTCAAGTCATATCCATAATTTATGTTCTCTGATGTATAATTGTATGGCTTTTTTAAAAATTGTATGTTAGTTTGAGAATACCTGCAGTCAAATGAGACTCTGATTAGACAAATATGTAAATATTAAGACCCTGGAATTGTTTCTGCCTACCAAAGTATGCCCTAGATATATTTGCTTCATTCAAAACAAATAGAAATTCTCTTTTCAAATAAAGAGCACTGCCCAGAGATTGTTAGGATGAGCTTTCTCCCCACATGGAGAAAGAGGATCTGCCTAAAGTCTTCAAGGAGTCATCAGTTTTTGCACAACAGCATGAGCTCTGTTACCTGAATTTTGATATTTTTCCATTTTATGGTATTTTTATATATGCTAGATCAAATGTAATAATAAAAACATAAGTAGTCTCTATAATTGGAAGTTGGTTTCTTGATTTTCCAGTTTTAAGGAAAATCCCATAGAATCAATGTTGTATTATATAATGTCAATTTCCCTTGCTTTAGCAGCTTAGGACAGAAAACAAAATGACATTTTTTGAATCCTTTATCTCTCTCCATACACTACCATCGTATCCAAGATAAGTTCACCAACCCCAGGAACTGACTACTCAGTTTAAGGCTTCATTCTTATTTACAAGTCCCTTTTAGAGGAAAATTTTGCCTACCAGATAGATAGATTCTCTCTACTACCACTGGGGCTAACCTTGTCACATGGTGTTCCTGTCAAAGCCCAGATGGTTCCGTCACTTAGGCATGATCCTGCCAGATTTATGGCAAAATGGCAAATGCCTCCACCAAAATATTTCAACCCATCAGCTCTGCTACAACTGTGTCCACTACCAGACATAGTCCCCTCCATTCAGGCTTTTCTACCAGTAGGAATGGAACTCACCTGAAGTTTATTCAACTAACTAGCAGAGGACCCAAGACTAAAAGATAAGCAACACATAGGGAATCTTCCCTACATAGGGAATCTGGACACCATGAACCAAATAATTACCTGTTGTCCAATCACTGACTTCGTTAAAATAAAACTGCAGAGGCAAAAAGATAAAAGGGGAGAGAGCCACATGCTATACTGCTTTTGTCCAGGTCACTTGGCTCACAGGCTTCTGAACCTCTCAACCGATAACATCAAATCAACTCTGCTGGGCCGGCCCGGTGGCTCAGGCGGTTAGAGCTCCATGCTCCTAACTGCAAAGGCTGCCGGTTCGATTCCCACATGGGCCAGTGGGCTCTCAACCACAAGGTTGCCGGTTCAACTCCTCGAGTCCCGCAAGGGATGGTGGGCTCTGCCCCCTGCAACTAAGATTGAATACAGCACCTTGAGCTTGAGCTGAGCTGCCTCCTGAATGGCTCAGTTGGTTGGTTGCCAGTTTGATTCCTTGACTCCCGCAAGGGATGGTGGGCTGTGCCCCCTGCAACTAGAAAACAGCAACTGGACCTGGAGCTGAGCTGCGCCCTCCACAACTAAGATTGAAAGGACAACAACTTGACTTGGAAAAAAGTCCTGGAAGTACACACTGTTCCCCAATAAAGTCCTGTTCCGCTTCCCCAATAAAATCTTTAAAAAAAGAAAAAAAGTATCTTGTCATACACACTCCGCTCTTTAGTTATTTTGCCCTTATACATACGTACCAGGATGACTATGTCCAAGGAAATTCCAGATCTCAGCACCTGCTGTCTAAGATCTATATTCTCTCTCCCTCTTTCTCTCTCTCTCCCTCTCTCCCCCTCCCTTCTCCTTCTCCTCTCACTCTCTCGCTCTATCTCCTTTGTGAGTGGCGTTTTTTTCTTTCAGGAAAAAATCCAACCATGTTACTATTATTGAAAAGACCTCTTTCAGAGTCTGTTTTGTGTCAGATAAAATTAATTGTGCTGGGTTGTGCATCTAGCAATGAGCAGATAAACTCTTATTGCACTTAAGTCCATCCTGAGCACAGGTTCAAGAGTTTGGGATGTGAGGAGACAAAATATTCTTGGAAATGTGAGAATTTCAAAATCGTACAAGAAGATCGTCTAAACTTTGACTATGTATTCAAGTTAGACACTTGAACCACAGCCACCCACTTACACTCACGGTAAGAACTTGAATGAGCTTTTCACTGTCACCTATTAAACACAGAGCTCACCAAGGAACTGTCTCTCACGTTAAACACTGGTCTCTCCATGACAAGAAAAAAGCATTAGTACCTCTAAACAGGGGCCTCATCACACATGCAAAGTTTGGAAAGTTCACAAAGTAACTATTAAGGGACCTTGATTTTTTTATACTCTAAGTAAATAATGCACAATAGTTAGAAATGTCTAATAACATATTAACGAAAGTCAGTGTGCATAACTTTAACTGGGTACTGGAAATCGTTCCTTGTGTTGCCAACAAAAACAGACAGAGAGTATCATTTCAAAGAAAGAGGTAATGAAACTTCCCCTTGAAGAAACTGCTTAAGAAAAATGATAACACTTGATAACAGAATAAGCTTTAAGAACATACACCATGTGACATTTAAATAGGGGGAAAAAACACAAAATAAAAGAAGAGTAAAAGAGCTAACTTCATTCCTAACACATGCCAATCTGATGTCTAGAGCATGCCAGCTCCTTACCTAGCAACTATCTGGTCATCGGGCCTCTCGTAACATTGCCCAGTACAAGAGAGAACATTCTGGACATCTGCCTCATCGGAGGTTTATTCACCCCATCGGTGGAGAACCAAAGACTAAAAGATAAGCAACACATGCAGGCAGATTGTGAGAATCAGGACATCGTGAACCAAATTACTTAACAATTGCTTAATCACTGGATTCATCAAAATAAAACTCCAGTGGCAAGAAGATTCTCAAGACTCATTCTCATGGGTGAGGGAAATTTTCTCATTCCAGTAAATGAAGTTCTGACATAGATCCACAGCTGTTATACAGCAATAATTAAGACTAGGGAAGCAGGCAGTTCAACTTGAGTGGATAATCTATCATTAATCATTCAAAACAAGTAGATACTCCAAGAAAAACATATCTCTGTATGGCATTTTAGGACAGATAGAATAAGAAATGGGACTCCCGAAAGGGCCTGGTCACCCTCTTGTGATAACTCATCCCTCGTTCCTACACCCTGTTTCATATTGTTTTCCCTTGTCCCCCACCAACAATGTCTCTGAGGCTGTTCTTCCCTTACGTCCTTGATCTGCGACGTAGTATCATTTCCAGCACTGACAGCCAATTGATCAATGTGTGGTTGATTCATGGCTAAACAGTTGAAAAACTCATTCTAACTCTAGCCCCTAGTACCTGGGAACACTGGCTCTAACCTGATTTTGCTTCCACCTGTCTTGATAGCCTTGAGTGAGTGATGGCATTTTCTGGGTTTTGATTTCCTTATTGTTAAAGTGAAGGGTAGGGCTAGATAACTCTAAGACCCCCTCCAACTCTCACATTCTCTTTCTAAAACTCATAGCAGCATCAAAGTGGTTTCCGATCTTAAAGTACTTTCACTACATGCACCATTGAATTTGACCTTCATACAGCCCTATGAAGTAGGTAAGTATTACCAGTTCCATATTAGAATGAGGAAAATGGGGCTCAGCACTAAATAAGCCACCACTTGTTGGTGGCAGAAGTCTTCTGAGTCCTAATTTAGTGGAGTTTTTTTTTCTTTCCACTGTGCTATTTATTACATGATAGACAGGTAAGACGAATGGAGGCTCTCAGTAGACATGCTTGGGGACAGGGATGATCAGGACTGGGTTTCCATTGGTCCCACTGCCATCAGCTGGCCTTTTTCTTGATGAATGTCTGAATGAGATATGCTGGTAGAATTCTGAGGAGGGATGAAAAAGGAGATGAAGAGCTTCAGGCAAAGGGTGAGGAAGAGAAAAGGGAGAAATATAGCAACAACTAGTATATTCACCATGGAGTGAAACTTTAGGGAAGATGCTTAAAGAGGACTTTTAAGAAGTTTTGTTCTAAGGTATGCATTAAAACCCCTTCTCCCACATCCATAAGAAAACAAGAGTAAAAATCAACATCATTTTTGTAATGTTTTTGAGTTCAACTTGTATTTTTTTTAATTTTTAGATGTATGAATTTATCATATGGGTCCCAACACTTAGGTTAAAAGGAAGAACACTTTTATATATCATCAGTCCCATTGAGCCAGAATTAGAAAAAGCAATAAGATCCCCACCCCAACTCTCTCACTCTCTCTCTCTGTGTCTCTCTCTCTCTCTGTGTCTCTCTCTGTCTCTCTGTCTCTCTGTCTCTCTGTCTCTCTGTCTCTCTCTCTCTCTCTCACACACACACACACACACACACACACACACACAGATGTACAGAGAGAAAGAGAGAAATTATTGTAAGTCATTACTTTGATCTGACAATATATAATCCTCTACTCGCTTTTTACTGAAGGAAATAGCCCAGTAACTGTCCGATATTCCTGGGGGAAGTTGTTTGCCATAGATGGTGACAGATAAAATAGGAGGATGTGACAATGCCCTTCCATCTGACCCCAACTGAGTGCTGAATCTGACACCCATTATCCACATGTTGAGGATTCATCTGGAGTGGGGAAACAGTGTCCTGAAAAATAAATCAGCATAAAGCTAAGGGAAGGATCTGAGTTCCCTGATCTAAATAAGACGCTTTCAACCCTCTAATGTCTCCCAAAAGGCAATGTTTTCCAATCTGAGGGATTTGAAATTGTGGAGGGCTGCAAACTGTACACAAGAAACCTACAAATCAATATGGTACATGCATTTTTTTCAAGATAGATCCCTAAAATACAACTAAAGTGGGGAAAAATGACATTGTAAACTTGAAAAGTTTATAAAAGGAAACACAGCTAAATCCAACTTAATTTCAGATCAATTTAAAGGGACATTTTTGTACTTCATAGTTTTAATCTCTTTTCCAAATCCACTCAAGATTTGCCAGGCACAAAGGACAGAAATAGTATTTAGCTAATTTGTTTGGTAGATGAATTATCTTTTACTCCTTCACCTTGGGAAACCTTGAAAAAAAAGTACATTCAAAGTAATAATTTCCATAAGATAATGGGAATAAAGCAGAATATCCAAAACTTCTTACTAAACATGGTAGAAGATTATTTAGAAAGTATTCAAATTCAGCACAATGTAGTAGTTACAGTAAAATTCAGGAGCTCTTTTCCTTTGGATCCATTCAAGAAGTGGGAACATACTTTCTGAGTTCCTTCTACCTGGCAAGTCTTTCAAGTATACTATTTAATATTATTATGACAATCTTTTTTTATATATATAAATTTTATTGGGGAACAGTGTGTTTCTCCAGGGCCCATAAGCTCCAAGTCATTGTCCTTCAATGTAGTTGTGAAGGGCACAGCTCAGCTCGAAGTCCAGTCACCGTTTTCAATCTTTAGTTGCAGGGGGCACAGCCCACCATCCCACGTGGGAATTGAACCAGCAACCCTGTTGTTCAGAGCTCACACTCTAACCAAATAAGCCATCCAGACGTCCCTCTTTTTTTTTAATTACAACAATCTTAATTTAAGAGCTATGTATTATTCTTCTCATTTTAAGAAGAAATAAGTAAAGCTCTAAAGCTTAAGTAAAATATCGAAGGTCACTCAACTATTATGTGATGAAGTGTTATTTCACTGATTTAGGTTTCACTGATTATTAGTGCCCTATTATTTTTCACTATACATAACGCCACTATACCATAATGTCGCCTTTTCACTCTACCGTAACAATTCATTAGCAAGATGAGTTGTGTGTTCCACAAAGAACACATGCACACAATTTATGGCTTATGTTTAGCTCATATTCTTTGAAAATTAGAAAAAGCTCAGTAGGTGTATGGAGGAAGATGTGGGTTTGTACTTCATCTGCATAACGCTTTAGGATTTCAAATACTTTATTAGAAAAGCTTCCTTCACATTTTATGAACTTGGGAAAGGTCGAGGTAACCCAAATAAATGGCACTCCTCTTTTCCTGCCTCAATTCTGAACACACTGAGAGAGATCAAAAAGGAAAACAGAGCAGATAAAAGCCCAAACATCTCCTTTCTTTCTGGTAAAGACTAGATGGAAGAACATGGCTTTCTATCAACCACGTAGGCTTCCTCATGCAGTACGTATCCCCAGAATAAGGCAGACTTTCCTACCCACCACAAGCCAAATGGGCATCTCAGACCTGTCCACACTGGGACCTGTCCCTGTGGAGAGTACAGCACTGAGGAGCACACCAGTACGTGGGCTTCCCTCAGGCAGTTCGCTCCTAAGAAAAGGGAGGAAATAAGGGGCTGAGCTATGCATGCCCACTTGCTTTCTCAAAATGTTAAATCAGGTAAATGCACTTCACCCATGACCGTGCGAGAAGCATTTAGGAAAATAATCTTCCTTATGAAAACGAGGAATAAGGAGGATGCATTACCACCCTGAAGAGTTTCAATATCTAAGAGCCATTTGCTAACTGAGCAGCTGAGCAGTGGAGATGCTATGGGGCAAAAGCTGGATGAGCGCATCCCTTACCCAGAACTACAGTCAAGCATCCAGACACAGAGATGAGCAGGAGAATAGGAGCAGGAAACCAGAAAAAGGGGGTCTGAATGGCTCATCAAAACAGGGGTGGCCAGAAGCCAATTATCAAGAGAAATGGGAGCAGCAGTAAAGGGCCAAATAATGACCAGTAACAGGCAAACATCTGAGATAGGAGCTATTGGCTGTGCCTGAGTTTTACAAGTTCACTGCGGCATGCTGGATAGGAAAGGTGCCTAAAATCATAAATACAAAAACGGGCTGAACCCCACATATTCCTCATGGAGTGAGTTAAGGTTTCCTTGGGACTGCCTATTCAGAAGGTTGAAGTACACAAGGAACATTCTTGAGGGTTCCATGAGTGTCCCTCTCAGCGAGGGCCCCGGGTACCGATACTCCCCACAGTACTCTTGGGTGTGGAAGCTTACTGGTAAGAGGTAGGCTGGATATGTATAGACATCTGGAAGCTGCAGTTGGAGCTGGAGGCCATGGAGTTGGTCGTCTCTGCTTTGGTTTTGAGCACAGATGTGTGGCCCATGCATGCATTGGAGATATTTTTGAATGCCCTAAACCTTCTCTAGAAATTAGGCAAATGTAGATATTATGAGGATTTAATAATCAGGAATTAATTTAGCAATTATTAATAGAAAACTGAAAATAGTGGGTTAATCAAATTAGAAGTTTATTTTTTTTCTGCTACATAACCAAAGTCCAAAGGTAAGCAAACAAAAGCTATTTTGGCAGTTTCACGAAGTCATGAGGGACCTAGTTTCCTTCTGGCTTTATACTCTACAAACCTTCGGGTGATACCCTCATAGGCATGCCTTCAGCAGGGCTACCAACACTGCAGGCACCATGTCTATGACTATCTTTCAGGCATGGAAGACAAAGAAGCATGCCAGGTGAGTCTGCTCTTTTAAGTAACTTTTCTATAAGCCCCACGTGACAATTTCTGCCTAAATCTATCTCATTAGGTAGAATCGTGTCAAAGATTAACACACAATCAGGGAAGGCAGGGATGTGTAGTGTTGCAGGTGGGCACGTTACTACCGTATTTCCCCGAAAATAAGACCTAGCCGGACCATCAGCTCTAATGCGTCTTTCAGAGCAAAAATTAATATAAGACCCGGTCTTATTTTAATATAAGACCAGGTATAATATAATATGGTGTAATATAATATAATATAATATAATATAATACTGGATCTTATATAATATAAGACCAGGTTTATGATATAATATAATGTAATATAATATAATATAATATAATATAATATAATATGTAATACTGGGTCTCATATTTTTTGCTCCAAAATATACATTAGAGCTGATGATCTGGCTAGGTCTTATTTTGGGGGAAACACAGTAATATCAGTAAAATCAAGGTCTGTTGGTGAGGAAGAAGAGAAAAAATAGATACCTAGTAAGCAACCCACTGTCTCTAACACAGAGGGATAGGGAAGAGGGATGAGATGATCCAAAACTCATTATTGCTATGTGTATGAACATTCTGGGTAAAGGAGTAGAGTGATATATACACAAATTCTATGGAATTGCTCCAAAGAAGCTCATGTTTCAGGAGTAGGTAAGGCTACTCCATAAACCTCTAAGCCCGTCTTTTCTGCAGATGCAGTAGCACAGTTGCCTATGTGCTAAATCAGTGGTTCCAAACTACATCTTTTGAAAGAGTGCTGGTCATATCAAAAAAAGCCACCAGATACTATCACAGGCTGTGGTGAGGTTTTGCTGAAGGGTGTAAATCACTCCAGCTGAACAGGCATCTCTGGGCACCCTGGGCCACCTTTGGAGACAATGGCAGAGTTCTCACCTGAGACAGAGAGTTTCTCAAGATGGTACAGCCTCACTTTCCTCCTAACGATGTAGCCCGAGGGACAGAGGGCCTGGCCAGCTTCACAGCCTTCCCAGCACTCTTTCAGTAGAGAAGTCACATCTCTCAAAGAGAGAAGCCAAATCTGCAGGCATTTTGCTGATCCCTGCCCCACCTCACACTACGCCCTTTACCTCAAATGCCTCAGGCTGGGAGCATTGGAACGTATTCACACATCAGCAAGGGTCCTCTTGGAAAAGGTTTTCCATGCCTCAAAGGCAACCTTGAGTCACAGTAATTCTCACTCCTTCAAGGTAGCTCAATCATTTCCTGCCACTTAGTCTCCACATAGAGTTCATAAACTCTCTAGTGATAAATAGAGTTCATATATATGTACAGGGTGTAATCAAAAAAATATGGTGAATGTTTAAATTTTAAAAATTATTGCAGTAAAAGACACATTTCCATTAATCTCTCCCAAAACACTCCCCCTAGCTTTGCACACACTTATCCCATCATTCTTGCCACTTTCTGAGGCAGTTCTGGAAGTCCTCTTTCATGAATGTCTTTAGTTGCGCTGTCATGGCTGCCTTGATGTACTGAATCAATTCAAAATGTTTACCTTTCATGGTCATTTTGATTTTGGGGAAGAGCCAGAAGTCGCACAGTGCCAGATCCAGTGTATAAAGTGTATGAAGACACACTGTAATGTTTTTGACAGAAATTGACATACCAGAAGTGATGTGTGACACAGAGTGTTGTCATGATGGAGGATGAAGTAAAGACATTCATGAAAGAGGACTTTTAAAACTGTTTCAGAAAGTAGCAAGAACAATGGGATAAGTCTGTTCGAAGTATGAGGGGAAGTATTTTGAGGGGGATTAATGGCAATGTGTCTTTTACTATAATAAAAAATATTTTAATTTAAACATTCACCGTATTTTTTATCACACCTCATGTGTATGTGTGTGTGTGTGTGTGTGTGTGTGTATATATATATATATATATATACACACATATATACATATACATACATATATATATATATATATATGCATATATGTGTGTATATATATATATATATATGTATATATATATATATAGTCTAAAAGTTTTATGTTATCCAAAATGTCCTTCAATAGATGACTGGATAAAGAAGCTGTGGTATATATACACAATGGAATACTATTCAGTGGTAAGAAAAGATGAAATAGTACCATATGTGACAACATGGATGGATCTTGAGATTATTATGCTGAGAGAGATCAGTCAGACAGAAAAAGTCGTGAACCATATGATTTCACTGATATGTGGTATATAAAACTGAAAACAACAAAGGAACAAGACGAACAAATAAAGAAACAAAGACTCATAGACACAGAAAATAGTTTAGTGGTTACCAGAAGGTAAGGGGGGAGGGGGATAGTAGAGGAGGATAAAGGGGATCCAATATATGGTGATGGAAAGAGAACTGACTCTGGGTGGTGAACACAATGTGATATATAGATGATGTATTACAGAACCGTACACCTGAAATCTATGTAACTTTACTAACAATTGTCACCCCAATAAACTTTAATTTAAAAAACAACAACATTCTTTTCACTTTAAAAAAAATCAGTCATTTGCACAGAAAGAGAAGGTTTTTAAACAAAAACATGTACTTATACCTATAAGATAAAATCTGAGATGATAAGGAAGAAGAAAACAGAGAAGGGGAAGAAGCAATATGTAATTTTTACTCCCACATATAATACTGATCCCAGCAGAAGCTGATTACAAGAGCCAAACAGGAAATGATCAAGGTCCCCAAACTGCTCTCGTCTACATCTTCAACCACATTTCCAAACCTACGCTAATGTTCATTCTAGGCCCTTCCTCAACTTTAGTGTTGTATTTCAATTCACTCAATCACCATCACATAATGAGCACACTGGTATGAAAAATACCTTTCTTAGTGGTCCAGATGTTTCTTAAGTTTTCAGTCTTCTATCCTGAGACTTCAATCCCTTTAATGTCCACTGATATCTCTACCACGGACATTCTTAAGTCATCAGCCCTCCTTGCAGCCAATCAGTACCTTGTGTGCCCTTAATAGAAATTATCAACATCCTTGTGCATTCAGTGGAGGAACAGTTGTATTTTAGACACAAAGGAAAGGAGCTGGCACATTATCAACCCCTAAGCTGACCACTCATGATCTCAGAGTTCACATGCAAGTCATATTTCATTTTAGTTAAGCTCTTCTTCATGGTAGCTGGCTAATTTTTGTTAAAGTATTTTACATCCATTTCCTCTTATTAGGTCATTTGCCCCTCCCATAAGTCCTTTTAGGCAGTTGTTAATCCATTGTTTCCTCTTGGAACCTATTTCCTTCACCTTTCATAACTTTGGATATCTTAATATCCTGAAATAGTGACATTTCCAAAGAAGCTTAATTTAACCCTGGGAGTTACTCATACATCAAAAGAGTAGTTTTCAGAAATGTCTTAAACAGCTAGCTGCTTCCTTCAAATAAATTCTAATGCAGAAACTTGATGAATAAAACAGGTGAAAGTGGAAAGGCTCTGTTTTCAGGGGTGGGCTTATGCTTACTCCTGATCCCTGAGGCTGCCCAGAAGGACCTTTCCAGAAATCCAGGACTCTATAGACCATATTTTGAAAACACATATGCTAAAGGAATCTGAATTTTTTAGATACCATATATATACTGATAATTTCTACCCTGACTTGTAGACTATGGCATGCTTAAATAGCTCTAAATATTAAAATTAAATGAACAACAAATAAAACAATATGGAATCAATGAAAAAATACTGCAAAAAAGAAAGGAGCCAACAATAAAGCATGAAAACTCAGAGGAAAAGTAGACTCTTAAAAATAATATAATGAGATGGCTGGATGGCTTAGTTGGTTAGAGCGCAAGCTCTTAACAACAAGGTTGTAATCGAAAACGGCGACTGAACTTGGAGCTGAGCTGCGCCCTCCACAACAAGATTGAAGGACAACTTGGAGCTCATGAGTCCTGGAAAAACACACTGTTCCCCAATATTCCCCAATAAAATTTTTTTAAATAAAAAATAAAATAATAAAAACAATAAAATGATGGGGCAGCTGGTTAGTTCAGTTGGTTAGAGCGCGGTGCTCTTAACAACAAGGTTGCTGGTTGGATCCCCACATGAGCACCTGTGAGCTGTGCCCTCCACAACTAGATTTGAAACAACTACTTGACTTGGAGCTGATGGGTCTTGGAAAAACACACCTAAACAAATAAAAGTTTTAAAAAATATTTTCTCTCTCTAAAAAAAAATAAAATAAAATAAAATAATAATAATTTTTTAAGAATCAGAAGAAAATTCTCACAATTAGTTGTGTGGTGCTCCCAAAGATACAAGAAGATATGACCTTTGTAAAACAGAAATAGCAAGATTTAACGAAGAATACAGTCAAATGAAGAAAGAGCTGCCTAAAGAGCTGGGGAAAAGTACAAGAGAGCCCAATACTTCATAAAAAAATTAAAATCTCCATTGAAGGATGTAAAGAGTAGAAGTGATACTCAATAAAACTGAAATGATAATATTGAAGACAAATTTGAGAAGTTATTGCTGCACAGAGAGGAAATGCATCAAAAATTTTAATGATGGAAAAAAAATAATATTTTTTTAAGAACCTAAGAATTATAATGTTTTGAAGAAAGAAGTCAGGAATATTAGGACCCGAAAACAAACAAAACAGGAGGAGGGAGGGAGGGAAGGAAGGAGGAAGGAAGGAAGGAAGGAAGGAAGGAAGGAAGGAAGGAAGGAAGGAAGGAAGGAAGGAAGGAAGGAAGGAAGGAAGGAAGGAAGGAAGGAAGGAAAGAAGGAAGGAAGGAAAAGAAAGAATTTTCTGGATTAGAAAAGAGTCCTGAGCCTATAAAAAAACCACAGTTCATCATGTTGCAGAAAATATTATAGACATAGAAACCATTCCTAGATACAAAAGAGCAAATTGTTTTAATTATGTGGATAAAGAAAAATACTACAAGATGTAAAAATAAGTTTACCTAGAAAATAAAAACTTCAAGCTTGCCTCAGTCTTCACCACATGTGTAAATTCCAGAAGAATATGGAGGCATCTGTAAGATTTTGAGGGGAAAAAAACATAGTAAACTAAAGTCCTAAACTTAGTCAACTTTTCTTTCACAAACAAAAGCAACAGAATGAACTTCTTATGTGAGGATATAGCAAAAATGCCACAAATGTATCCTTGATAGAAATGTCTTGAAGTACACTCTACAGCCAAAGAAGCTGAAAAGGGATTCAGGAAATCAAAAGTCAAAGCACTGGTGACAGTGTAGAAAACAATTTAACATGAAAAATGACTATAAAACAAATATAATTTTAAAATTTCACTCAAAGCACAAAAAACTATAGGAAAGCTTTCATTGGTAAAAAAAAAATATAAAGCTAACTGTTTAGGAATAACTCTGCAAATAAATCATATCAAGAACAGAAGATGCAAGACCTACCTAATTTCCTCACCATGAATTAGAAGTTAAAAATATTTTTAGAACTTTATCTTTATTTTTAAGAAACTATTAGACTGACATTTTTGGTATTCTGATGGACTGAAACCATGATTGACCCTCCTGGTGAAAATAACTAAAAACACTGAATAAAATATATCTTTTTTACAATTTATTTTTAAATAGTCTGTAAACTGATAAGCAACAACCCTTAGAAAACAAAAACTAAATGAGAACAAAAACACCTAGAGGGATATATGGAGAACTAAATCTGGTTTTGTTTTGAAGTATTTTCTGAATCCAGGTGAGCTTGACCTTCTGTTTTCACAGGCTCACAGATTGCAGCGGACAGAAGACGAAGCTCACCTAAGATGGACAATTACACAGAAGACTGCCAGAATAACAAATGGGCTCCCAAAGGACTGTGCACATATAACTGTAAGATGAGCAGAAATAAACTTACTCCATGTATCAAGGGGATGGCAAAGAAAATTGCCTGTTTGAAACCTTGAAGATGAGTAAAAAAAGGTATGAAAATTTATTCAACAAACAGATCCCAAGAGGTGTCTGAAATTTTCACTAACTGAATGGTCCAACAACCTGAAATAAAATTTAAAGTTTTCCCACTGTATTAGTAGTGAAGTGACTGTAGGTTTCTGGACAAAGCAAATATAAATCCTTTTTGAATGAACCAACCCTCAACACAAGCGTCAAAGAATTCAGAGAGGGAGGGAGGGAGGGAGGGAGAGAGAGAGAATTCCAAGGAATATGAACAGCTTACAGTCAAAAATCACAAAATATACAAGGAAAACCTGTACCATAAGAAAAAGCCTGCAGTGATAATAGACAGCAAAATCATACCTGCAAATAGTTCAGATATTGGGATTATTATACAACGAATATGGAAAGGTATGTTGGATTAAAATATTTAAAGAAATAAAAAAGGTTTGAAATATGATTAAAGAGCAACGGACTAAAAAAAAAAAGAAAAAAAGAAAAAAGACCAAGAGACTGTAGAAATTCTATAAACTGAATGTTTATATCCCCCCAAAATGTGTATGTTGAAACCTAATCCCCAATGTGATGGTATTTGGAAAGGAGCCCTTTGGGAGGTGATCAGGTCGTGAGGGTGGAGCCCCATGAACGTGATTAGTGCCCTTATAAAACACACCCAAGAGAGCTCCCTTGCCCCTTCCACCCTGTGAGGACACAACAAGAAGATGACCCTCTATGAACCAGGAAACAGACACTTATCAGACACTGAATCTACCAGTGCCTTGATCTTGAACTGCCAGCCTCCAGAACTGTGAGAAATAAATGTTTGTTGTTTAAGCCACCTAGTCTATGGTATTTTTGTTACAGCAGCCCAAACAGACTAAGGTAAAAATAAACAAATTTGAAAGGAACCAAACTGTGCTCCTAGAAACAAAAAATAATAACAAAGTCATTGAAATTATAAACAAATTCCATGGAGGAGCTGAACCAGAAGGTTAGACACAGATGAAGGTATTAGCAAAATGTTAGGTAGTTATGAAAAATTAATTCAGTATGTACTTACAGAGATAAAAATACAGAAAACACAAAAGGCAGGTTAAAAAAAAGAAGGCAAAGTAAAAGTCTAACATAGGTCTAATTAGAGTTTCAGAAGGAAGGGAGAAATAGAATGGGGAAGAGGCAATATCTGAAGAGATAATGATTGGTTGTTTCCCGGAACTGACAGAAAAAACCAATACACAGTTTCAGGAAATCCAATGAATCCCAAGCAGAATAAATAATAAGTAACCTATACCTAGATTCTTCATAACGAAATATCAGAATATTAAAATTCAGGAGAAGACTTTTCAAAAGGCAGCCAGAGAGGAAAAACAAATTAGTGCCAAAGGAGTGACAATGTTAACTGATGTCCTAACAGCAAAAATAATATCCTTGACATGATGAGAAAATAACTCAATCTAGCATAATACATCCAGTAAAAAAAGGATTTTTAAGCACAAATGTAAAAGAAACACATTTTCTTTCTTTCTTTCTTTTTTTTTTTTTCTGAAGTCTTAGTGTACAGATTTTTTTTTATTAAAATTTTTGGGGTGACAATGCTTAGTAAAATTACATAGGTTTCAAGGGTACAATTCTGTAATATATCATCTATATATCACATTGTGTGTTCACCACCCAGAGTCAGTTCTCCTTCCATCACCATGTATTTGATCCCTTTTACCCTCTCCCACTATCTCTCCTCCCTCTTCCCCTCCAGTAACCACTAAACTATTGTCTGTGTCTACGAGTTTTTGAAGAAACACATTTTCAAACAAAACAAAAATTGAGAACTTGCCACCATGGGACCATCATTAAAGAAAATTCTAAAACAGAGTTGTCCAATAGAAATATGAGTGATATGTAAATTTAAATGATCTCTAGCAACCACATTTTTAAAAGCAAAAAGGTAAAACTAATTTTAATAAGTTTATTTAATCGAATATATCCAAAATATTATCATTTCAATGTGTAATCATTAATGAGATATTTTCCCTTTTTTTGTAGTAAGTCTCTGAAATCCATCACACATTTTACACTAACAGCAAATCTCAGTTCAGACTAGTAATAGTGCAAGTGCTTAATATCCACACGACTAATGGCTGCCACAATGTTCAGCACAATGCTAAAAGATACATTTCAGGTAGAAGGAAAATTATTCCCGGTGAAAGGGCTACAATACAATAAGGAACAATGAGCAAAACAAGTGGTATATGTGTGGGTAAGTCCAATGTTCCAAAGGAACACTGATTGTACAAAACAATAATGTTTATAAACCGAAAGTTAAGAAAAGGTTTGATCAGATTCTGTTTAAATAGTTTGGGGCAACAATACTTCATGAGGATGTCGTATACTTTATATTCCATCACAGTAAGAGGTACACAACATCTAGTTAATGACGGCAAGACTGCATCAAGGTGAAACAGCCAAATCTATCACAAAGTCATACTTTCCCCACTTTTGACCAAAAAATAAATCCGTGGGGTGAGACCTTGGTGGAAGAAACAAGTACAAAGTATAAGTGTGTAAGGTGTGTTTGAGAAATAGTAATGAATAAGGTTTTCTGTCATGTAGCCCTTGACTCAGCTAACATCTGATCAGAATCATTTATCAATTAACACTTCTTTTAAAAAGAAAATGTATTGGAGTCACCAAATAAATTTTTTGAGACTGACAATCGTTTAATCAGAATTAATAAATAATCCCTATAGCAAACAACTGTTGGTATTGGACCCAGATCCCCTTGAAACATTTCTACCATCTCTTTGTACCCACCCACCTCAGCCCCATCTCCTCTGTGCGTTGGCTTCTGGGGACCCACTTCTGGGACGATTTCAGTAGACTGCTCTCAGCCAAAGGCCACTTTGCCTGCCTGTGCAGTGAGCTCGAAGTATCTGACAGTCTAGGCTCCCTTTAGTTTAGTGTGGGTAGCTCTTAGCCAACGGATGACTTATGAAAGCCCAGCTCCCTTGCCTCAAGTTGGGACAAATGCTGAGCTATAATTTGCTTTCCAAAGCTCTCTTGTACAATCCAGTTGAGGCTAAAACTTTTCCAGAAATAGTACCTTTACTTGCATTTCACTGGTCTGTTTCTCCTACTCCCTTACCTGTTTCTCCAAGGAGCAAGTCCCTAACAAATCATTTGCACATAAATCCTTGATTCAGGGTTGGCTTCTAGAGAACCTGATACAAGGCAATCCCTAATTTTGAATGCCACATTACACCCATAATGTGTATGACAAATATAATCTAATTCTATACACTCATGCAAAACAAAACATGAACAGGAATCCTTTCCACTTCCATTTGAAGTGATCGGTCTCTATTAGTATATACATACTAAATGATGTGTCGTGAGCAGTCCCAAGCTGATCCATGAATGGCGTACACCAGTCAGGGTACAGCACTGCAGCATCACAGTGTTAGGTCACATTCATACATACACTATTAGCATTATTCAAAACTCAGCTGTGCATCACTTTTCTAGATGTGTAAAACTTCTTTGGTTCTTGAATACAAGCAAATCACTCACCATTTCTAAAGACTGAATGTGGCACTTATTGTTTCAGAGACAATGGGTCCAGTGTTTGGCACTCAGACTACATGTTTCAAAGGGAATCTTTGTCTGCTTAACATGAAAAAAATCAGACTCTATATTTATTGGAAAAGAGCAATCCAGCAGCCTTCACTCAAAGAAACCAACCCTGACAGTCTTAAGTTACAACTGTTGAATAAAGCCATAGGTAGCCATTTAGTAATATAAGCCAGAGACTTCTGAAAAGGGCAGAGAAGAAACCAGTAAAGAGAACCAGCCCCTTGACTTTCTTTAACCATTTTTAATCACTGAGAAATTCTTTTACAGTTATATAAATGGTTTTCAAGCACATTTCTGCAATAACTTTTTATAAACCAAATTTTCTGTCAGTGACACCTGAAATATTTACAAATATAATACACAACGTTCTGAAGTTCAGCAAGTAATGTAGAGAAAACTCACCAGGCTGGGCTCTACTGGTTTATGAGAAATATTTTGGAAATTATATGCTGAGGTTCATCATTGCCCTTTAAGAGAAAAAAAAATACATATACATATATACATTTATGTACACACACACATACATATGTCAACAATATAAACAAGGTCATTAATAAAACACTTCTCTAACTTTATTATTAAAAGTGTAACTTTGTGCTGCTGGATAGGGTACAATACGCCTGCCATATATGACAGATATGCCTAGGAACCAGCAAAAGTAATTGGCCATGCAAATAGAATATTCCTAAAGCCAGGGCCAGAGTACCTCACAGAGGTTCAGGCTAAACTAAAGGTGTCTTTAAAAAATCAGCTAAGGGAAGGACTAGTTTCAGGTTATTCAGAAGCACCTATCTATGGGCATACAATTAATGTGCTAATTAAAACAATTCCTGTCTATTCACCAAGCAAGGTCTCTAAGACTATCAAGTGAGCTAAGATGCCTTACTCTAGTCTTAGATATTGTGTGAGCTGTAATACAATCCATTTCTATAATCAGTATTGGTCTCCTCCAACTCTTTTAGAACCATTTTATATTTCTTTAGAGAAAAAGAGAAAAAATTATCTTGAAACGCAATGTTCTGAACACTAAACACATCAAAATACACATAGGAATTCAGCATATGGCAAATTCTATGCTCTTGTAATCTTGGAGTGATTCGATTACAAAAAAATGTAAAATGCCTGCATATTAAAACTCACATTTTAAAAAGCCAAAACATAAATAGAAAACTGGAAGAAAATTCACAGCTCAGATTAAAGAGGTCTATATTCCTAATATATCTTAAATATCTTAATAAAAAAAACTAAGTCCAATTAAAAATGGGTAAAAAAATGTGAAAAGTCAGTTCACAGAAAAAAATGAAAATGGTTCCTAGAAAGTGACTAATATCACTCATAATAAAAGTACTGATTGACATTATACTGAAATATCATTTTTGCCTCTTAAATCATGATAAAAAATAAATAAATGGTGTGCTGAAGAATATATAATAAGAGATAATATGTATACATAAGAGAGAGGCTATATTTAGAGACAGAATATGTAGAGAAAGAGGATAGATACATATCTATCCTCTGTAGAGAGCAATTTGGCAATATAAAAATTATAAACACACAAGATCCATCAATTCCTTTTCTTATCCTAAAGATACATCCCACATGAGTGAAAAGATTATATCAACATCTGTACGTATGTCTATACCCATCTATCTGTCTATGAAGCTATCTATCTACTCTCAGTAGAAAGATATTTCAGAAAGTTGCAGAGGCTGCCTTCAGGAAGTACGATAGGTAGTGAGTGGAGCATAGGAAGACAACTTCATTTATATCCATTTATATTCATCTGCACTTACTGGACTTTGAGGCCTGCCATCTTTTCAAAATGTGTTTTTAATATAAATTTTTAAAAGCACCACATTCTAAACATGAACATGAGGCACTGAGGAAATATAGACTATTTCTGTTGATTAGTATTCATTTCTTTGATCCCAAGTCATTCACAAGACTTTGAATAAAATACTCTGGAGTGCAACACATGTATTATAAATAACTCAAATTTGTTCTAGGTTTTGGATAGTAGATATGCTTTTCCTTTGACACCAGAGTGCAAGAAATGTGCATCCCCTTTGCAGTATTTTCTTTGCCTTTGTGAGACTTTTCCTGGGTGATGTGGGAACACACAACAATGTCACAGTTTGGACTTTTACTGTTTCTATTACATCATTGCTGCTCTTAAGTGGATGCAAAAGGCAGCACACGAGATTCCACTGAATATGTTGCCCACTTGACCACTTTACATTAGCGTATGATTTAATCCTTACAAAGTCATTATGATGAAAGTATTATTATCTTCATCGATCTGAGACTCAGAGAATCACATAAGTTGCCCAGGAGAGCTCTGGGACTAGCAACCCACCAGGCTGGAATACAAATCCGGCTATATCTGGTTCATCGGTGGAGGGTAGACATCAGGTGAACAAGAATCACAAATAATTAGTTGTGCATAGTAACTACATAAACAAATGTGTGAGTCTAAATAAATGCTTTTTAATGGAGTTTAATGAGGACATATCATTCCTAAAATATTTCTGAACTGATATTTTAACTGTAGTAAGTATAACTGATTTGTAACTGTATTAAGTGTAGATGGAAAAAAACAGATCTGATTCTATTATTACCAAAAAAATCAAACAAATTTAAGAATTTTATGTAGTTCAGCTGGAATAATATTGAAAACAGTTTAAATGCTCACACAACTACCCTAGCTTTACTAGTGAGAAAACTCAGATCAACCTAATAAATTTTTTTAAATTGTGCAATGGAATATCATGGTACTGGGCAAATATTTGTGGCTTATTTTATCCCAAATCTGCACACTGAATTCTCTGTTGAATGGATTTGGGTTTTTAGGTTTATTTTCAGTATCTAGTTTAAAAGGAAAAGGGACTCAACATTACAGCAGGCACGAAACTTGAGAGACATAGCAGGAAGGATTTAGAACATGAATTCTTTCTCAGTCCCAAAAGAGACACTGTTCCAGCAAGACTCAGGTCAGAGGGCTGGGTACTGCTGAGGCAGGTCACATGGCTGATCTGGGCAAATTTGCTTTGTGAGGAAACAGATGATTTCTAGCTACGAGGCTGTTGTTCCTGTAACTTTTTAGCAACGGTTAAATCCATTCCAAAATGACAAGCAAAAGAAAAGAACATTCTGAATAAACTGCAAATGAATGGAGTTTTCCCCTGCCTCCTTGGGAATATTATGAGCATCTTACAAAGGGGGTCATATCCTGTTTCTTTCTCTGGTTGCTACAACTGTGGTTTGTATATTGGCTGTATCACTAATGTGAATTTATAACCCAAAGAGCCAAAAGAAAAAAATCAGTTCTCCTTCACAAATATGTATTTTTCTTTCCCCAACTTTCAACAAACACTGTTTTAAGTCACATTATTTTTTTCTGCACTGGAAGCAAATCTACATATCTTTTTCATATCCTACTGTTAGCACAGAAGGTGAAAGCACTGACATAAATGAAAGGAATTGCAAGTTCAGCATTAATAGAAACCAGGCAAATACTATTGGGACGTTTATAACTCAACAGTGCCCCCTAGTGCAACTATAAAAATTATCATGGGCCCAAGATCCAAAATAAATCAAATTGGATAAAAGTAAATTAGAAAACCTTATTGAATTTATCCTTTTAAACTATCAAGAAATTTGTCTTTGGGGAGTGAACCTATTTTACTTTAACAATATACATATATCACTTTCCACTAATACTAGGACTTTAAGAAAGATTAGATTCAGGTGGTAGGAAATGGCATCAAGACATGTGGAAAATACAAATATGCCACTTGAAAGAAAGAGAGAGGGGGAAGTGAAAGGGGGAGGAGGAGATGAAGGAAAAGGAGGAGGAAGAACAGGGACAAATAGATTCTTACTGCCGGCAAAGCATACCAGTTAGAAGGAATATCAAGACCTTGGGTAATGAAAATAGGGCATTTTGCTCTGAGCCAATACCCAACTTTGTAGTTTCCTCATAAGAGAATTCATATTATCAATGTTCTCCTTGCCCACCCACTAGCTTCAGTAATTTCTGCCCACCACTGCTCTTCACACTTCTGTGCAATTATTGGTGCTTCTTCCACCAATGCCCCTAAAGTTGAAAAACAGTTTTCTCTGCTTAAATGATCACAGTTCTTTCCAGAAGTCTATGCTTTCTGAGTGTTTACACAACTTTGGATCATAAAAAAGTAGTGCTATGGATGAACCAGTCAAGCAGGCAGAATAGGTAAATGCTGAATGCTGTGCTTACCTCCTCTCACGACTTTATCAAAATCACAACTAACTTACAAAACAACAATCACTGAGAATCACCTAAAATCTTGCTGAACGGAAGCCTTACAACTATGGACATATAGAAGAAGCCACCTCGAGACTGGCAGGAGGGGAAGACATGCGGAACAGGCTGGTCCCACACCCGCATGTGACCATTAAAAACTGGGAGGAATATCTCGGTTGCAGAGGTCCCCACCAAAAGAGCAAGGGGTCCCATCACCACACCAGGCTCCCAAGCCCAGGGCTCCAGTGCCAGTGGGAGAAGCCCCCATCATTTCTGATTGCTTTGTGGCTGCTGTTAGGTGACCCTAGGTGGGGCATGGGCTGCAGCTGTACTTGACCTGAAGTAGGTATCCTCCCAGGTGGCTCTGGGGCTGGCTCACCCAATGGCCAACTTCTAAACAAGCTGGAATATCACCCAGGTGCTTCCAAGGAAGAGACACCCAAGGGGAGGATTGGGCAGGCACCAGAGCTCTGCTGAGGCAAATCCTGCTCTGCAGGGTCAGCCCTTATACCACAACTCCTCCATGTAGTCACAGCCAGTCTTCACAACCAACGAGCCTGAGGGTCAATCCCTCCCGCTGATGTGCAGAGAGAACCAAGGCTCAATTACAAGAGGAGGGCACACACAACCCACACAAGGGACACACCTGGAGTGTGTAGTTCAGGTGACCAGAAAGACTGCACCACTGAGCCTCACAGCACACTTACTACATAAGGTCATTCTACTAAGACCTGGAGGCATACATAGCAGCCCTAACTAATACATAGAAACAAACACAGGGTAGCAGCCAAAATGGGGAGACAAATGTGTCCAAAATAAAAAATAAAAAAAACAGAACAAAGCTCTAGAAAAAGAACTAAACAAAATAGAGACAAGCAATCTACCAGATGTAGAACGCCAAACACTGGTTATAAGGATGCTCAATGATCTCAGGAAGAACTTCAACAAAGAGATAGGAAACATAAAAAATGTAGATAGAAAACATTAAAAAGCACTAGTGAGAAATAAAGAATACAATAACAGAAATGAAGAATACATTACAGGGACTCAATAGGATTAGATGAAGCAGAGGATCCAATCAGCAATTTAAAGATAAGGTAGCAAAAAACACCCAATCAGAACAGCAAAAAGAATTCAAAAATTGAGGAGAGTTAAGCCCCCAGGGCCTCTGGGACAACATCAACTATACCAACATTCACATTTTAGGGGTACCAGAAGGAGGAGAGAGCAAGGAATTGAAAACCTATTTGAACAAATAATGACGGAAAACTTCCCTAACCTGGAGGACAGAGATATACAAGTCCAGGAAGCACAGAATCCCAAACAAGATTAACCCAAAAAGGCCAACATCAAGATACATCATAATTAACATACCAAAGGTTAAAGACAAAGAGAGAATCTTAAAAGCAGCAAGAGAAAAGCAGTTAGTTACCTGCAAGTGAGCTCCCATAAGACTATCAGCTGATTTCTCAATAGAAACTTTGCAGGCAAGAAAGGACTGGCAGGAAATATTCAAAGTGATGCAAAGCAAGGACCTACAACCAAGATTACTCTACCCAGCAAAGCTATCATTTAGAATCAAAAGACAGATAAAGAGCTTCCCAGACAAGAAAAAGCTAAAGGATTTCATCACTACCAAACCAGTATTACAAGGAATCTTAGAGGGACTTCTTTAAGACCAAAACATACGTGTGTGTGTGTGTGTGTGTGTGTGTGTGTGTGTGTGTGTAATAAAATGGCAATAACTACATATCTATCAATAATTACTTTAACTGTAAATGAATTAAATATTCCAATCAAAATATAGGGGGGCTGAATGGATAAGGAAAAAAGACCTTTACATATGCTGCCTACAAGAGACTCACTTCAGATCAACAGGCACACACAGACTGAAAGTAAAGGGATGGAAAAAGATATTTCATGAAAATGGAAACGAACAAACAAACAAAAAGCTGGGGTAGCAATACTTACATCAGACAAAATAGACTTTAAAACAAAGACTATAACAAGAGACAAAAAAGGACCTAGTAATCCCACTTCTGGGTATTTACTGAAGAAACTCAAAACGCTATTTCAAGGTGAAGTGCTCATCCATATGTTCATTGCAGTAGCCAAGATATGAAGGCAACCTGGGTGTCCCTGAATGGATGAATGGATAAAGAAGAGGTGGTTCATATAGACAATGGAATATTACTCAGCTGTGAAAAAAGAATGAAATCTTGCCATCTGCAACAACATGAATGGACCCAGAGGGTATTGTATTGAGGGTAGTTAGTCAGCCAGCAAAAGACAAATGCCATATGATTTTACTTATAAGTGGAATCTAAAGAACAAAATAAATAAATTAATGAAACAGAAACAAATTCATAGACACAGAGAACATCTTGATGGTTGCCAGATGGGAGGGGGTTTGCAGGTGGGTGAAAAAGGGGAAGTGATCAAGAAGTACAAATTGGTTGCTACACAGGAGTCATGAGGATGTAGGATATAGCATAAGGAATATAGTGAATAATATTGTAATAACTATGTATTGTGTCAGATCCATGTACTAGATCTATCGGGGTGATAGATGGGAGAGGGGTTGGGGGCACGATGAAAAAGGTGAAGGCATTAAGAAGTACAAATTAGTAGTTATAAAACAGTCATGGGGCTGTAAAGCAAAGTACAGGGAATATAATCAATAGTATGGTTAATAACTCTGTATAGTGCCAGTGGGTACTGTTGAATAACTATGATGTACACCTGAAACTAATATAATGTTTTATGTTAGCTATATTTTAATAAAAATCTTTTTAAAAGAAAAGAAGTAATGCTATAAAAAAAAGTAATGCTATAAAACCCAACAAGAAGGTACTAGGCTGAGCCAAAGGCACTTAGCTAACAACCCTAGAGTGTCACGCTCAGAATTCCCCTTTGCTGGAACCCACTCATGTCCCAAAATGGAGCATCCATTGTGCATTTCTACTCTATCTTCATTCTTCCACTGTTTCACCACGAATTTATGTATAGTTCTTATCCCTTATTTGTTTGAATCCTATTGTCCTCAACGTTCCCTTCGCTTGGGAAATGAAGAGGACCTTGGCTGGCACTGTATTTCAAGGATCTCCAAATGTTAAGCAAATTAAGCTTCATGATGACTACTATATGGCACAACATCAACAGAACCTAAATTACTTGAGAAATCTAGGCCCGATAGAATAAGGAAAACTCTCATAGTTACAAACCAGTTGTAAATTAATATCAGAACCCCACTGTATATGTTCATTGTATATAATTCTCCTTAACTATTTAATAGACTGTGTATACTTCTTTTCCCATTTTTGGTGTTTTCAAAAGGTTCAAAGTAAAGACTCCTTCCATGCAGTGTTTTGGAAATACATTTTGATGAGGTCAATCACTCTACTATTATATTCAACATTCCATTTTCCAAAATAGGGGAAGGAAGGGCAAGTAAGCAGACCCAGCTGTCTTAATAGAATTCTTACTGTGTGAATATATTTGGCATCATAAAATCACAAGGCACAATAGTGAAAGACCTTTATCACTTTTCAGACCAACACAAAATTCTTATTAAAAGTGTCTGCGTGTTTTGAGTACATAAGGCTTATTAAACGCTGCTGTGTTTTAGGGCTGTCTTTAGTAAAAGCAACATCACTGAGAATTAACACTTTCTTTTTGTTCCACTAAAGTTAAAAGTTGTGTGGCAATTCTAAACAGAAAGGATTGAGCTGATAAAGAACAATGAATGTCATCCAAACTGAACCCAAACATTGCAAAAGTGAGTAACAAAACTGTAGGACAAAGTTTGCTCCTTGACCAGTGGACAAAACGAAATTACTCATGAAAGGAGAGTAGTGCGCATTCAGAGACACACAAAGCAATGCCAAAATTATGACATATCCACATAATGGAACACCATGTAACAACTGAAAATGGAAATCCATATATAATTTTTTTTAACTTTTTAAATTTATTTTAAATGTGTTTTTCCAGGCCCCATCAGCTCTGAGTCAAGTAGTTGTTTCAATCTAGTTGTGGAGGGCGCAGCTCACACTGGCCCATGTGGGGATCGATCGGCAACCCTGGTGTTATGAGCGTTGCGCTCTAACCAACTGAGATAACCAGCTGCCCCATAGAGGTCTATATTTATTCAACGGGAGAAAAGGTATGTCACATGAAAAGGCAAAAAATATTTATATGTGAAACATTTATGTGTATTTTTCCTTTTTTTACTTAAGTAATACATCATCTATATATAACATTGTGTGTTTATCACCCAGAGTCAGTTCTCCTTCCATCACCATATATTTGATCCCTTTTACCCTCATCTACCCTTCCCCTCCCCCGTTACCCTCTGGTAACCACTAAACCATTGTCTGTATCTATGAGTTTTTATTTCTTTGTTTGTGTTGCCCCTTTGTTGCTTTCTTTCAGTTTTATATCGCACATTATCAGTGAAATCATATGGTTCTTGAGATATATATTATTTTTACATATGCTGCTTCTGAGAGAGTGCTCTCAAATTGATCAACTCTCTCTTTTCCTCAACCTTGAATCCTGCTCCTCTCACTGTGATCAGGCCAGGCACTCTCAGGATCCAAACCGATGTTTCTCCCAGCGTTTGCTGGAACATGGCAGCTAAATCTTAGGGGGACTGTTCCTTTCCTGCTTTTCAGGCCCAGCCCATCTCCTGCGGGGTAATATTACAGTTTAACCCTAGTTATTAGCTTTGGGTCAGGAAGGGAGAGGGGCACATCCTGATGGGGTGGGGGGGAGGCAAGGGAGAGAAGCCCTTGTATCATCTCAAGCAAGGAAGGAATTCTAACCCTTAACTAAAGTAGGCCACTTCTGCAAGCTCAGAGGGTTCAGGGAAATCTAAGGATCCAAGATTTTTAGGAGGCATCAATATCACTGTCCCCAACCAAGGTGTTAGGTTCCCATTCTTTCCCAACCTTGGCATTGCAGACCCACCTTGGTTTAGAGCTCAGCTACTCTTACAATGAACGGGTGACCCTGATCCTTTGCTTTCTCTGCCTTCCAGCTACAGATGAGAAACTCCAGATATGATACCAAGGAGGAAATCTGGCTTTCACATTTAGCTTGTAATTTCTTATGACTCTTTCTTAACTTTTCATGATCTTTTTCCAAGTGTCAATTGAATTTAGCAATAAACATTCCATTTTATTATCATTATAGTGGGAGCTTTTTACTCTTATTTTTATTAAATGCTTGACACACTGCACCAGCTAATGCACTCCCGTCCACTGACCAACAGTCCCAAATACCCAACCATGGATGTTTTAACAATTATACTGCCAAATTTTGCCAAGGGCTGTCTGTGCTCCACCTACCACCTGTAACTGTCCTCTTTGCCACCCAGGTAATGGGTGATTCAGCTCCATAATCCTACCCCAGCATCTGATTTTTGTTTTGGTTTGGTTTGGGTTTTATTGGACCACCGGCACCAACTTTCATGGATGGGTTCCCTGCCAAGTCACCTCTGAGACAGAGATTAGCACATAAAAAAAAGTTTATTAGGGAGTGCTCTGAGGATCAACAGCTGGGGAAGAGAAGGGAGGGTAAGGGAGCAAGATTTGGCATAAGTTGAACAGTGATACAAATAGCAACAGGAGCCTTAGCTAATTCTCTGAGGAACTCCAAAAGTTGGATTACCCTTCAGAACCATTCTAAACTGGGGCAAGAGGGCTGGATTTTTATACCATCATATTGAACAGTCATGGGACATAACCACCTGGGAAGAGGGCATGCATGACCTTGGCAAGGCAGCTGTCTCCAGTCAAGGCAATCTCTGATGGCATCTGAGAGCTGAGAACCGACTGTTGGCAGATTTTTCTACAGCTGAGTCATTCCTGTGGGGATTCTGACCAGCACATCATAGCATTCATCACAAAAACTGAGATGCATGCAGTGCCCTGTATGTCCTTGTCTCAATAAGTATACATTTTTTAATTAAAAATCATAGCAATCTAAAACAAAAAACTCAATCAATATGAGAGATAATAGGAAGGAAGAAAAAGAGGGACTATATAGATTTTTTTTAAATCATCTTGTTAAAGGAACAAATGTCCTGGTAGACTGGATCATTATTCTAACTGTCCTCTCTCTCCTTACTAATAAGATTAAACATCCACACTTTTTGTTATGTAATTTTGCAATGCCCTCTTAATGTCTTGGAGTATATGTATCTTTTCACCTCTTGGCTGTGTGCTAGGACACATGACTTGTTAGCAGCTATGAATCAACAGAGACTTGAAATGGGCTTTGACAGTTAAGCTTACTCTCTTGTGGTACCACCATCTCTATTAGAAGAACATGTCCCCACTAGCCTGCTGTGCCCAGGAGTGGATGAGACACATGCAGCAAAGCCACCCAACCTCTACAGCCAGAAGCAGAGCTAGTTGGATCAGAGCTATGGGTAGCATAGCTGTGTTGCCAAGCCCAGCCTGCATCAATTGAACCTCAGCCATCGCACAGATGCATGAATGGTGAAAAAAATTGCTATTGAGTTTGAGTTTAGTTTGGATATAATTTGTTACAAAACATCATTATAGCAATAGCCAACTGATACAGATATAGATATTAACTAATAGACATTGTTAGAAAATGTAAGCTTAAATATATATATATATATATATATATATGATTTTTAATGTCCACATGTTTGAAAGACTGTATATGTTATTTCTTTGTTAGAAATCTCTCATGTGCCATATTTATATTTATCTACATATGCATGTATATAGCTTCCTGATATATAAAGCTCCATAAAGCTGATTCTTTAAAATGAACAATAGATTAGGTATACCTGAACAACTCTAATAAGAGAAAGAGATTGAGAAAAAGAAGAAACAAACAGTTCCAATAAAAAATTAGTCCCACACTAAACTATGTGGATTAAATAAAAGTTTATGTATTGAATACACCTCCTTCCATATAATCCTACTGAGTTCTTTGGATGCTGGCAATGAGTAATAAATCTTCCAGGCAAGAGACTGGAAGAGTTTTATCTGGGAAATCCGGAACAGCCTAAGAGAAAAGACCCAGAGCTACTGGGATACTGATGTTACAAGCTGACCAAGGAAACAGCCCAACCAGATCATCCGTCACAGGAGACTATCAAAAAGCCCTGCCTTCATAAAAAGAGCTTCTAAACTGCATCTTAATTATTACATCTTAAATGTGAGCAGATAGCTAAGGGTCACCAGACATTTCACAAAAGCATTTAACATGAAAAACAGACCAAAGCAAACCAACAGGGAAAAAAGCAAATTAGAGGAATCAAAAAATATGCAGAGAGAAAAACATATTTTCAGAGAAGAGAAGATATTGCACCCCTGAAACATGAACAGCGTGCTATGGCAAAGGAACACTCAAAGATTAAACACAGCCCTTAGAAATTAAAAACATGGTTAAAAACAGGAAATCCTAACAGAAAAGTTGGAAGATAAAAATTAAGAAAATCTCCCAGGGGGTAAAGCAAAAACACAGAAGAGACAAAAGAAAAGAAAATTAAAGTACTAGTCCAGAAGATCCAACATAACAAAGAAAGTTCCAGAAAAATAAAGAGAAAAATAAAAGGAAAGAAATCATCAAAGTATATATTTTTTAAATGTCCCAGGACATGGGTTTTCAGATTGAAAGGTTACAAGTAGTATCCAGTGCAATGGGTGCAAAAAAATCCATACCAAGTAACATCACCAAGAAATTTCAAAATATTCAGAATTCTATAGACAGCCAAACTATCAACAGAACAAAGATCTTTTCAGACACTCAAAGTCTCAAAAAAATTAGCACTTATGCACATTTTTCCAGGAAGCTACTGAAGGATGGTCAACAAAATAAGAAAGTAAACCAAGAAGGAGGAAGACCTCAAATCAGGATCCAGGGCAAAAGTAACCCCCAGGCTAATGATAAAGAGAGACTCCCAAGATCATAGTTCTATACTGAGTCTAGAGAGTGGTCAGTAAAGACTGTAGCAAGTTAAAAGTATCTGGAGAAATGTGTCTTCAAAACATGACATTAATACAATAATTAATGTGTGTCAATATATTAAGAGAAGACATAGACCCTTTGGCTAGTGTTGGGGGTTGGGTTAATGAAAAGAATATTAAAAAACTAAGCATGCAAATAATTATTAACTCTAGGGAATATAAATTGTTATGCAAGAAAGGAAAAGTAATCCTAACAACCTATGGTAAGTACTCAATAAATTAAAAGAAAATATACAATATTCTGCAGGAGCTTAAAAGAACATGATAAATATGTATGTTTTGCCATCATGCTATTTCCAAGGCACATTCATAATTTTTAAAAGCAAATTATAGAGAAATGCAAACTGTATGACACTTGTATATATACATAAAACCATATATACAAAGGGATACTAACCATTTTTATACCACTTCTATACCATATGCCAATAGTGCTATTCAAAATGTGGTTTGTGGGCCAACAGCATCAATAGTATCAGAGATCTTGTTAGAAAAACATATTCTCACTTCCCACTCCGAACCTACTGAACCAGAATTTCTGGCGTAGGGTTGAGGAGTCAAGCCATTTGCTCTCCACTTGCTCTCCAAGTGATTCTCAAGCACTATACAGTTTGAGAAATCCTATCAGAGTATTGCATAAGAAAGTTCTGATTAGAGGAATTAATGCCGGGAGTGGGACAGGGATGGGACTGGGATGGGGTGCGAAGATGTTCAAAGGAAAATTCTGCTAAAGCATTTTGCTTTAATGGTTTTTACAAGAATATATTTATTCACTGACTGTGCAATTTAAAAATATAACAGAAGGTAAAATAATTTTTTCAAGAATAATGTAGTTGAGAAATAATTTGCATAAAATATGACACAGCCCATTTATTAATGTCTCTTTTACACTGGAATGCTTTTTCCAGATGTAAATTCCATCAGGTGCTAACTTTTGCCTGTGGCTGAAAGACAACAAATACAGGAGGAAATTAAAAAGCATTTTGATGAACTGCTTAAGTTCTCCTTGGAGCACAGCTGGTAGGCAATCTGATAAGGCAAGTAGCCTCCCATGGACCAGGAATGCTCAGAATAATTGCTAAGGTAAGTGGTACATTCCATCTAAAATTAACACATATTGCAGACATAGCTCTGACCCATGTGGAGTAGAATGGGACTAGCCCTTGATTTTGTTCTGGACACTATGCTACTATTAACACAATGTCAAGGAAACTTTCTGCCCTTAAGATAGATAGGTCAGGAGGATAAAGATATAGGGAAATGTTGTACTGGTTAATCTGTAGGCCCTTTGTGATAGGAAAATGGAAGATGTGGAATGAGCCACACTGAAAAGGTACTTCTTTGCTCAGGGAGTAGTAAAATACACTCACACCACTCCACCTCGTCCTTTTCTCATTCCAGATGCTCCACCAACCCTTTGAGAAGATCTTCCCAGGGCTCTTTGGGAGAAGCAGCCACTTGACTTAGCTCTCCAGATAGCAAAGAGCATGCCTTTGTTGACAAAATGTACCTAACCAAGCCAGTCACGATGCTTTTCTTACTCTATAGCACCTCAGTTCTTCATTATGACACTATTCCCACTACACAAGAACAAGTCACAGAATAGTTCTCACTGCCCCGGAGGGAGCTGGTTTCACTGGGCTTCATTATAGTTTAGAACTCAAATGGCGCTGCTGCCTGGGAAGTGCACACAAGTTAAATAAGACATGGTGGGATTCAGTCCCATGGGTTAGCAATAGATTACGAATGAGCTTGGGAAGATCCAACTGAGACTTATTAGGAAGAGAACTTTTCTTCTCAAAAAGTTTCCTAAGGGGAATTTGATGTGCCTTCGAAGTGAAATGATCTCTATTTATGAGTAACAGTGAAACACTGAGAGGTGGGGTTGTTCCAAAGTACTCATAATAGGGTTCAAGGAATAGTATTACTCTCAAGTTTCATAAATTTGCTCTAAATACTGCAAATACTGTGAAGTTTCATACTCTGTATGATGTCATAATGATGGATACAGGTCATCATTATATGTTTGTCCAAACCTAAAGAATATACAACACCAACAGCGAACCATAATGTAAACTATGAATTTGGGGTGATCATGATGTGTCAATGTAGGTTCATCAATTGTAACAAATGAACCACTCTGGTGGGGGAAGTTGACAAGGGGGATGCAGTGGGGACAGGAGCAGGGAGTTATATGGGAAATCTCCACACCTTTCCCTCAATTTTGCTATGAACTTAAAACTACTCAAAAAAAAGTCAATTAAAAAAAATTGAAAGAGGGCCGGCCCGGTGGCTCAGGCGGTTAGAGCTCCGTGCTCCTAACTCCGAAGGCTGCCGGTTCGATTCCCACATGGGCCAGTGGGCTCTCAACCACAAGGTTGCCAGTTCAATCCCTCGAGTCCCGCAAGGGATGGTGGGCTCTGCCCCCTGCAACTAAGATTGAACACGGCACCTTGAGCTGAGCTGCCTCCCGGATGGCTCAGTTGGTTGGAGCACGGGCTCTCAACCACAAGGTTGCCAGTTCAATTCCTTGACTCCCGCAAGGGATGGTGGGCAGCGCCCCCTGCAACTAAAAATTGAACACGGCACCTTGAGCTGAGCTGCCGCTGAGCTCCCGGATGGCTCAGTTGGTTGGAGTGCACCTCTCAACCACAAGGTTGCCGGTTCGACTCCGACGGATGGTGGGCTGTGCCCCTGCAACTAGCAACGCAACTGGACCTGGAGCTGAGCTGCGCCCTCCACAACTAAGACTGAAAGGACAACAACTTGAAGCTGAACAGAACCCTCCACAACTAAGATTGAAAGGACAACAACTTGACTTGGGGAAAATAAATAAATAAATAAATAAATAAATAAATAAAAAAAAATTTGAAAGAAAGCCAAGATACCTATGTTAAAGAATTTACTACTTAATCAAGGACATAATAGAGACCATAAAATAAAATGGACAAAAAACTTGGATCAACCTTTCTGTAAAGATATGTAATGTTCAAAGAGTATATGAAAAGATGCTCAACAGCACTAATCACTAGAGAAATGCAAGTCAAAACCACTATGAGATCACCTCACACCCACTAGAATGGTTAATATTTTTACAAAAATAGAAAATAAGTGTTGGTGAGGATGTGGAGCAATTGGAACCCTTGTAAACTGTTGGTAGGATTGTGAAATGGTGCAGCCACTATGGAAAACAGTGTGGAGCCTCCTCAAAAAATTAAAAACAGAGCTCCCCTATGTTCCATCAATCTCACCTGTGGGTACATATGCAAAAGAATTGAAAGCACGGTCTCAAAGAGATATCTGCATACCCATGTGTATTGTAACATTAGTCACAATAGCCAAGAGGTGGAAGCAACCCAAATGTCCACCAATGGATGAATGGATGAAACAATGTGGTATATACATCGATGGAATATTATTCAGCTTTATAAAAAAGGAAATTCTAAAAATAAAAAATAAAAAAAAGGAAATTCTGTCACATACTACAATATGGATGAATCTTGAGGACATTATGCTACATGAAATAAATCACTCACAAAAAGACAAATAGTGTTTGATTCTACATATATAAGGCATCTAGTCAAAACTCATAGAAACAGAAATTAGAATGGTGGTTGCCAGGAGGGAGGGGAAGGAGAAATGGGGAGTTGTTGCTCGACATGTGTAGCGTTTCAGTTTTGTAAGATGAAAAAGTCCTGGAGATGTGTTGCACAACAATGTGAATATACTTAACACTACGGTACTTATACACTTAAAAATGGTTAAGATGATAAATTTTGTTATGTGTTTTTAACTACAATAAAATTTTAAATTTAATTAAAAATTAATATTAAGTCTTCCAACCCATAAACATGGGATCCTTTTCTGTTTATTTAGGTCTTCATTTTCTTTCAACAATTTTGTAGTTTTTAGTGTAAAAGTCTTGCAACTCTTAAGCCAAATTTATCCCTCTTTTATTCTTTTTATGCTATTTACATGGAATTGTTTTCTTAATTTTTCGTTTGGATTAACCACTCATATAGAAATATCACTGGTTTTTATGTATTCATCTTGTATCCTGAAACTATGTTGAACTTGTTTATTAGCTCTAATAGCTGACTTTTTCATCAGTTGTTTAAGATTTTCTACACACAAGATTATGCCATCTACAAAGGTAATTTACTTCTTCCTTTCAATTTGGAAACAAACTACCAAATCTGACTCAACAAGAAATAGAAAATTGGACTGACTTATAACTAGTAAGAATATTGAATCAGTAATCAAAAATCTCACAACAATAAAAAAAAAGCACAGGACCAGATAACTTTACTGGTGAATTCTGCCAAACCTTTAAAGAATTAATACCAATCCTCTCACTCTTCCAAAAAAATACAAGAGGAGAAAATACTTCCTAAGTCATTCTAGGAAGCCCCATTACCCTTCTGCAAAGTCAGACAAATCCCTTGAAAACTTATTATAATTATGATGTATAATATAAATGTATTATTTATAATGTGAAGTTGATTGTTCTACCTTGAGTTTTTAGATATTTTCATGCATGTCTTTTCTATTAGATTTTGGACTCTTTAAGGACAATAATTCATGCTTTGCTAATGTCTACATCCCCTATGACACCCAAAAAAGTACCTCACAATCATTAGATATTGAGTAACTATCTAGTGAATCAAGATATTAATGAAAAACAAATAAATAACAACATATTAGTATTTTAAAAAGAAATCACTTGAAAAGAACTACAGACAAATATCCCAATTCCTATTTGTGAAAAAGAACTGCAGAACTGAGGAAGAAGCCTGAGGTAATCTGGTGAAGGTGTACTGCTGACTCTGCCAAGTGAAAGCAGATGGTTTCTTATTTTATTAATAATATTGCTGCAATAAGAAAGCAGCTACTCACTGCTCTAGTCAGGAGACCATATCTACAAATGTGCTGCAATTAATACCACCATAAAAGTAAGTATATTTTAATTCATTCTCATTCCCCAAAACCTGCCAGCCTTCTGCATCTACCAATTCGAAAAGTTGAGAGGATGTGATACAAATCACCACTCCTTGAATCTTTCAAGCGTTTGATGATGATTCTAATTTCTATGATTCCACCAGACATGCCTTTTAATGTTATCATTTGGTAGGAAAGGGAAGTTCCAAGGGCTTCAGCTTGGATTTTCTGACTACAGTGTCCTTAACCTATAATTCATAGAGACGATGTGGGGATGTGCCAGTTGTTGATGTTATCTATTCCAAATATTACTTGCAAACTGAGGAAATAACCACAGGATGCTTTCAGAGTCTCCACAAAGTGAACTTTGAAGTGAATCTCAATCACTCAAGATTCATAAGCAGACTCACTGATATATGCAGTGCAGTGTTATTCTGGATCTTTAGAAACTGGAGTAAGTTCAGCATCAATGTCCAGGAATCCAAAAGATCTGAGTGTTTCCATTTCTTAATACAATGATTTTGAAATCAAGGTGTGTTAGGGAAAATAATGGCCCAAAAGATGTCCACATCCTAATCCACAGAACCTATGAATATGCTAGATTACCTGGCAAAGGAGATTAAGGTTGCAGATGGAATTAAGGTTGTTAATCAGCTGACCTTAGAATAGAGAGATTATCTGTCTTGGCCCAATATAATCACAAGGGTCCTTAAACGTGGATGAAGGAGTCAGAAGAGAGTTAGAGAAAAAGATGTGATGACAGAAGCAGGATCAGAGTATTGAATTGACTCATCTTTGCTGGCTTTGGAGATGGAAGAGAGGGACATGTATTAGTTGTTTTAGGCTGCCATAACAGAATACCAGACTGGGTGGTTTAAACAACAGAAATTGATTTCTAACAGTTCTGGAGGCTGGAAGACTTCCTCAGGTACCAAATGGTGAGAGGATACAGACAGGGAAGAAAGCAATAGGGACTCTGCTCCTGCTCTTGGGACCACGGTTCCCCCAGGAAGAAGGGTTCTCTTTCCTAAGAATTTTAGGTGCCTGCTTAGCCACTGTTGCTAGTGCTGCCACTGTCATCACAAGCATTGTCTAGGGGGTTGGGCAAGCTATAACAGAAAAAAATCAGGCATTTAATTCACTCTTCCTGATGCAGAGAGACGCAATTTCTCTCTTTTCAGACCACAAAATGAGCTTCTCTTAGAGCTCTTTTTGTCTGTCTTTCTGTATGAACCTAAGCGTATAGGTTTGGGTTTCAGGTTGCCCTTGAGTCCAGGCCAAGAGATATTGGAGGGGAAAAAGAAAAGGGAAAAAAATTCACTAAGAGTGTTTTGGTACCTTGCGTTCTAGTTTCCTCCCCAGGTCTGCCTGCTACCATTTATTTTTCAGAATTCACAGATAGCTGCTCCATACATTCTGTCTATAGTTTTTCATTGCATTCAGTGGGAGAAACAGGATGGGGTGTGCTTATGCTTCACCTTGACCAAAGCTGGAATCTGTCTCCCGGCTTTTGCCCTCTCCCTACTTTGAGGGTTGCTCCTTTTCACTATCCCTTTGTTGGCTTTTCCTATTTGATATGTAGCTTTAAATATTAGTGTTCCTCTAGCTTCATCTTAAGCAATTTTCTCACTCTAAACTCCCTATTTAATATCAACCACATTCATTACTTAAATTATTACATATATGCAAATATGGGCCAAGTTTGTATCTCCAGGTTGATCTTTCTCATTAATTCCAAACTAGCGTATCCAACTGACTCCCTGATATCTCTACTTTTATATCTCAAAATCATGACAATTTCAACATGTCTAAAATACAACTCAATATGTACCCTTCCACCCCCAAACATGGTCTTTTTCAAGTACTCCCTGTGTCAGTTAAAGACACTATCAGCCTTCTATGACACCTAGAAACCACTCACCTTTGACCACCTCATCTCTCTCACCACAGGAATGGTCAAGTACCTAACTGAATGGCCATCAAAAGTTTATTACATGCATATTTTTATTCAACAGATGCTCGGTGAGCACTTGGTCATTCACAAAAGTATGCACTGAATGTCTTCTCTGTCCCAAACCCTGTGCTAAGCCATGGGTAAACAGTGGTACATGAAACTGATACAGTCCTTGCCTCAATGAACCTACAGACTACTTGGTTTATTTAAACATGTAAGCCAACAAATTACCATCAAATTACAAATTGTGATAAATGCTCTTAATAAAAGCAGCAGCAAGACAGAGCACAACATTTTTATGGAACAAAAAGGAATTTTGTGTCCCTAGAGTAAAGAAGGTAAATGGTGAGTAATCAGATTATGAAAGTCATGTCATCTTTAAGGACTTCCAGTTTCTGGGTAATAAAACGCCACTAAGGGATTTAAGGGGGGAAGTGACATGATCAGCTTTTCCTACAGCATAAATCTGGTCATGTAATCATTCATTCAGGAATTGGTTGCCTGTCAGAGGTGGTTTTACCTTCTCTGTCAAACATATTCCTCTTTTTAACAATACCTGAAAAGGATGCCAGACCCGAGACTCTATAAAGTAATGACTGCAAAATTAACAGGACTGGTTGAGACGGAATCTAATCCAAATGGAGGAATGTACCATTTACCAATAACTAACATTAGTATTGCCAATAATATATAAAACATTTATATTTGCTTGTTGTTTTTCATAGCAACTTTACGTAACACATGGCTGTAACTACTGCAACTGCTATTCTGCTACTAGGGAGATATCTGCCCAGGTTCCATCCTGGGTCCTTTTCTGACATCTGGATCATTTCTAATCTGTTTCAGTGTCCCGTTCTGGTCTATATCCCATTCTGAAACAATCTGCTCAGTTCCTTGTGTCAAAGCTGACATCCTAATAAACAGAGTGTGTTCAGACTCTATGTCTTCAAGCTCTCATAGCTCACTCTTTGAAGTATTTCAGCTATTTCTCTAACTCTGGTTATTCCTGTTTACATTTGGTACCACATATATTATAGCTAATTCCAGGAGGTAATTAGTTCTACTCCAATATAAAATCCAGCTCTACTCTTAAGAAAAGCCTACTATAAAATGTCACTTCAAAATGACTCTGAAATTGGCAGGAAATAAATGTGGTATTTGGGTTGAAAAGGTTGAGATATCTCAGCAGACAAATAATTACTTCTAGCTTCTATGGAAGCCTCCTGGTCAACTCTCCCGTGCTACCCCAAAATCAGGGTTTGTTTCCATCCCCAAACATCAAATATCTCTTGGCAGCAACATCTGGCATCAAATTTGTCCCCTTGCTCCATCACCAGAATTTTGTTGGTTATTGCAAGTCTCTTTAAATGTAGGTTACACATCTAGGAATGTGTAATGGAAGCCTAAGATCGAAGGGAATGGCCTAAGAGTTAAATAATCCAGAACTGGATTATTTGGGTCCAGAATTCAACATCCAATAGTAGATCTTCTTAGGTCTTTCATACTTTGAAATTTGTCAATTGGGTTAACCTTCCTCCACTCAAAACCCTCTCCTATTCCCTACTCTAGAAGTGGAGGTAGGCAATTGAGAAGGTACACATGGAGGAAGAAACAATGGAAGAAAAAATAAAATTCAAAGGAAAAAAGGAGAAATAAGAACTAATCCTACTTTTCTTTTGGAATGATAGATTTTGCTGGGAATAATGTCTCCCAAAGTATAGTCATTCAAAACCTATATCAGTGTTTCTTGGGGATCTATCATAAATGCAGATTATCAGGACCCCACCCCAGAGCTACTGAATCAGAAGATGTGGGAATAGAGGCCCAGTCTGCATTTTAAACAAGTAGTACTTTTGTACAAGTGAAAGGCTTAAAACAACCAATATAAATGGTCTCTGTAATTGTTAGGTATTTATAAAGCAATAAACCTCATTGTTCATGTTGTTTTTTCATAATTTTCACAAGTGATACTTCTCAAATAAATCGATTAGATTTAAAACTGATAAATTTATTAGTTTACTGAGTCACTGCTATAAACATAAAAAAGTACAAAATTATAGGAATCCTTGCCTTGAGAAGTCAATCATCCAATGAAGAAAAAACACAAACACATAAAAAAGACTGAATTAGCATATGGATGGTACACCAGAAAGAGATACAGTTTTCTCAAGTATCTACATGCTTGGAAAAGCAAGGTTGGCAGGTGAACAAATCAACTAGGCATTGGATGGCTTACTCAGAAAGTCAAGGAGTTTGAATCAGGAGTTTTGAAAAAGGAAGGGTAAGAAGACAGCCACCACGGTGTGGCAGGACAAGCTCTGGCAAAGATGTTGAAAGGATGAGGATTGCAGTTCCAGTTCAGCAGCCGTGTAATGTTGAGCAATTTAATTTTCCTTTGATTCTGTCTTCTCTCTTGCATAGTCAAGGTCAATCTTTGTTATTTGTTTCTTTGTTTCTTTATGCTGCCATCTCATCCTAGAAAGGATTTAAGGCAGAGAAGGTATCCAAGTTTCTTCAGGCACTCACATTCACTGGCTCTAAATTTGTCTGAGTTTCTTTCTGGAACAAATGTGTGATGATGCTATAGTCCAAAAACCTCTCACAACCATGAAACAGAAAAGACAGAAAATATCACTAAGTGCAAACTGGAATCACGTTGTGTACACATATCTTACAACCGTAAAATTATAGAGCTAAGGTACAAGTCAGTATTATAAGGGTGAGTGCATTACCTAGAATTTATCTGGTGAGTTCTGCCAGGGTTGCGCCCCCGGTAAAACCACAGGCATCCAGTCAGAGACTTTCATGTGTTTGATGCAATGACATTTTGCCCAGCAGTTTTTTCATTGCATCTTTGACTTCCTTGTTTCTTAAACTGTAAATTATGGGGTTCAGCATAGGAGTAAGCACGCCATAAAGCAAAGAGATGATTTTGTCTACTTCTGAGCTTGATGAAGAAGGCTTTAGGTACATGGAGAGCGCAGCCCCATAATACAAGATCACCACAGTCAAGTGGGCACCACAAGTAGAAAAGGCTTTGCTTCTTCCCTCTGCTGAGCTGATTCTCAGAATGGTGGAAAGGATGAAGACATAAGAGATGCAAATCAAGAGCATTGGAATGGGCAGGAGGAGCACACTGACCACCAGCATGGTCAGGTCCATGAGCAGCGAACTTGCGCAAGCTAACTTCAGCACTGCCAGAATTTCACACGTGAAGTGATTGATGAGATTCCCACAGAGGGGTATCTGCAGAGCAAAACTGGTTTCCAGCAGGGCGGTCAGGCAGCCCGTCACCCAGGAGACAGTGGCCATCTGCACACAGACTTGCCTGTTCATGACGATGGGGTATCTCAGCGGGTTGCAAATGGCCACATAACGGTCATACGCCATCACAGCCAGGAGCACACACTCCGTGGAGCCCATAGCAAGGGACAGATACATCTGTACAGCACACCCAGAAAAGATAATGGTTTTCTGGGATGACAGCAAGTTTACCAGCAAAGTGGGAATAGAAGCAGATGTGTAACAAACATCCATGAAAGAGAGATTTCCGAGGAACAAGTACATGGGGGTTTGCAGGTGTGGATCTAGGATAGTGATTAAAATAAGAGTGCTGTTTCCCAAAATGGTTATCAGATACATTCCAAGGCTGAAGACAAAGAGAACAATCTCTAACTGTGGGTATCTAGAAAAACCCTCCAGGAAAAAAAAGCTCCAAATGGTAAGGTTTTCTCCTTGCATTTCCTTTCTTTCATCTGTAGTTACTCTAGTCTTATTCTGTTCATTTCATCTGAGGACATACAGAGATGGGTAAAGTAAAATGTTCATTTACTTTAGGAAAACACTTTCAAACTTATTCTACTGTCATAAACACAATTTTACCACAAAAAAAAAAAAATCACAGGATAGTGTATCTATTGATCTAAGAGGGAAAAAATAGGTTTGATCTACATAAAATGTTGATTCTTCCACAACAAACTTAGAAAAGACTGAATTTGAAAACAAAAATAAACACACTTCATATTTGAATCTCACCCGTAGTCCTATGCTTCGCACACAGGTTTCCAGCAAAGATTTGAAAGTACTGAATGATGGAAAATATAAGTGAACACAATAAATTATTAAGCACAAATTGGAAAAGCCAGATAAGTGAGGAAAAGAAAATACATTTGTACAATAAAAACCAGTAATAACCTTCACTGGAAGAAGAAGAGGAATGCTGAAAGAAACAAACAAATGAATTTTAAACAAAAACCTAGGAAGTTCTGGGTCTAAATGAACTCTGTCCTTTCCAGCTAACAGCTTGGAGGTCTATATACTTGATTCAAAAATGATGACACTGTTTAAAACATTGCAGATATCTGTTCTGATTATATTTATGAGCCAGTTTACTAGTCACACAAAATAACCCCCCTCATTAAAATACTGATACATCCACTGTACAGGTTCATGCATTATTGAGACCCATACCTTTGTGAGTATGGAAATAGATCGAAAAATTATACCCAGGCAATATTCTTGTTATACATTAAAACTCATGAACATCCAGGAAATGCAGAAATTAAACTCCCTTTTTAAATTATCTGAAAATCTCTTTTCAATGATTATAGATCTAATTATAGACAAGAAACTTAAGCTTTTATTTATTTATTTTTTTTACATTTCACATTAACAAACAAATTACTAAAATTTACCTTGCTTCTGCACTGATACTGCTCTTTACCATTTTCAATCTTTTTCCTTTCCCCACTAGTTCTTTCCTTTCTATTTTCAAATATAGTTGTTCTTAAAAATTCCCTTCATTGTCATTTTACACATGCAAAATGCCATCATATTTTAGCTTTTTCTTTCATAGACTAATTCCTCAATTATGTGGTTTACCTTACAATATTTCAGTCTTCACTTTCTCATCAGTGATGTTTTCTCCAGTATCTCAATTTCAGTCAATGTTATCATTTGTCTCCCAGTTCTCCATATTTAAAAAGCAGCATAGATGGTGAGGATAAAAATAATGTTGTGAGCAATATCTTATATCATGCCCCTATAACAGGAGTATATTTTTAAAATAGTTTTCATTATATTAAGTTATTCTTTTGACTTACATTACATTATCTCTGACTTCTCCACTGTATGTTAAAGCTAGCATATTAGCAAGTCCTTTCATTTTTTTCTGTTTTAGACATCAGTTCCGAGGCAGCTTACATTGTAGATCCAAACTTTATCAGCAACGCTGAATACTCTTAGTATTCTAGGAAATACTTATCAGTACTACTTCCCTCCATGGTACTAGAGCATGCAGTTTTTGCTATTCTTCCTAAGAGCTCCATTTCTGCTACATCACAGTAGTTAGTTCTTATTCATTTGTTAGCTCACAGATTATTTCTTCGAGATTCATCAGCCAGATTTTATATTTAACAAATTCTCTACAAAAATCACATATTATTTTACAAGACTGTTTTAAAGAAACTTAAATTTTTTGTGCTACTCTTAAGACTGGCAAAGAAAACACAGTTTTTTAGAATGAAAAATCAGCCCAGTTACCTGGGACTTGGTATGTCTATTGTTTAAAAATAGTAGCCAAGAAACACTGGTTCCTCCCACCTGAATTCCCTGCCACTAACTCCAAATAAAATATTGTCTTCTGATGTACTTCATAAAATTAGCTAAGTGCAAGAAAGGATGAATGCATCCATGTTAGAACTGTACTACATAAAAACCAACAGTGCAATTAATTTCTTTCAAAAGTATTAACTGTTACTTTCATAACTAAAAATGCCAAAGTATAGCAACTGAAATACTATCCAAATTTAAATCACCTGTTGTCTTGGGGAATACTGTTGTCCCTGAACAATTTAAAGTTTAGTAGTTATATATTACAGAGGTCTGAAACTTCAGATCCTTCAGGGATAATGTCCCAAAGATCCAATTATATCAAACTTTTAAAAACCGAGACAGAGAGCGCCCCAAAAATAATTTCAAAGAACTTATCTTCTATTTCTCCTTGTCCATTCTAGCTATATCATTTTTTTCTTGAATGATGACAGTGTAGAATACTTAACAGTATACAGAGAAAAGGCATCACTAGAATTCTAAGGTATATACTTGTATGTTTTTCATCTGTGAAACTAATCCCTCGTTTTCAAAGATTAAGGAAAGAAAGTGTACTCTTTAAACCACTTGTCCCAACAAATGATCAGAAATTTTATTCAATATACACATACTGAGAGGTCCATAAAACAATGAACCCTCAGTAGCAATGGACATATCTAGCACCCAGATAATTGGTTTCTATATACAATTTTCAACTAAAAGAAAATGTAGCTCTTTGGAGAAATGAGTGATACCAAGGCTGGAGCAGGAAAAGGACAAAATTAACCTGGAGTACCTTACTGCACTCAAATGAAAGGAAGTATGCAAAGGATGATATGGATATTTCAAACGGCCATAAATGCCCACTTGATGAGGCGCCCATTGGCCAAATCTGGGACAGCTTATTTTGAGCATCAAAGCAAATAATGGCAAAAATGAATTATAATCCACAGACTAAAAATAAGAATGCATGAATTCTTAGGAAGGAGGGACGGGAAGGAGAGAGGGAGGGAGAGAAAGATAGAGGGAATGAGAGCTCTTCTTTACAGTAGGATGCCAAAAAATAAATATATAAGAATGATGTAGTTAGAAAATCATCAATCAAGGTTAAAGGTTGTTGTAGTGACAGATTATCATAGGTAAATGTTATAGTAGGTAAATGTAAGGATCATAGTTGTCATTGGTAAAAGTTGGACGAGAAACATATTTATATGGTGTTCAAATATCTCACAACAAACTCTTATTAATTTCAAAAACAAGATAATAGCTTTAAGCAGGGTGATCTTGAAGACAACCACCTTAAAATCACCAACAATGGCACAAATTGATTCCATGTGCCTTCTGATATGATGCAATGAGAGCACATCATTTCTGTAGTGTTCGTATCAAAAATACAAAACCTAAATGTAATCAGGAGGGAAAACCAGACAAAATTAAATTGAGGAATATTCTGCAAACCAGCCTATACTTTTCAAAACAAAATGTGAAAATCAAGAAACAAACGCAGCCATAAAGAAGAATGAAATCTTACCATTTGCAACGATATGGATGGACCTAGAGAACATTATGCTAAATGAAATAAGTCAGGCAGAGAAAGTCAAATACCATATGATCTCACTTATATGTGGAATCTAAAGAAAAGAATAAATGAACGAACTAATCAGAAACAGTCTCAGAGACATAGAGGAAAAACTGAGGGTTGCTAGATAGGAAGAGAGGTGGGGATGAGGAAGAAGGTGAGGGGATTAGAAAGCACAATTGGTAACCACAAGATTGCCACGGGGATACGAAAGTCAGTTTGGGGAATATAATCAATAATGTTGTAAAGATTTTGTAGGGCATCCTATGGACACTTGTCTTATTAGGGAGACCACTTCAGAGATGGTGTAGGTGCCTGATCACTGTGCTGTACACCTGAAGATTAATAATGAATGTCAACTATAACTTTATATATATATATATATATATATATATATATATATATATATATATACATATATATATGTGTGTGTATATATATATAGTCACAGGAAGTGGAGTACAGCATTAGGAATAGAGACAGTGGAAATGTAATGACTGTATGCGATGTCAGAGGGGTAGTAGGTGGAGGGAGGGGGGTTATCACTTTGTGAGGGGTACAAATGATAAATGTCTAACTATTACAGTGTTTTGTACACATGAAACTAATTTTAAAAAAGGAACAAACAAAAAGGCTAAAGAAATGTTCAAGGAGATTAAAGGGACATGACAAGTAAACACAGTGTATGACCCAGCATTCAATATTAGACCAGGAAAAAAAACGAGCTCTAAAGGACAGTATTAGTACAATAGACAATAATTGAATATGGGATATTATTAGGACAAAAGACAAAAATTGAATATGGGCTGTGAATTAGACAATAGTACTATATCAGAGTTAAATTCCCTGAGCTTCATAATTGCACTGTGGTTATTATGTAAGAGAATGTCCTTGTTCTTAAATATTGATGTATTTAGTGTTAACAGAGCAAAATATCTCCAACTTACCCTCAAATAGTTCATAAAAAATATGTTCTTTAAAAGTTCAAAAAAAAAAAAAAGTTCAGGGTTCCAGCTCAGCCGATGCTGCATGTCCCAGGCCAGCCTTTGACCCATAGACAGGTAGGTGGTATTCCTACTTGAAGGACACGATGTTTTCCAAACTAGCACGTTTCCAGACTATTGCTGTGCTTTGTCGAGGAGTTCACTCTTCAGTGGCTTCTGCTACATCTGTTGCGACTAAAAAGACAGTCCAAGGCCCTCCATCCTCTGATTACATTTTTGAACGGGAATCTAAGTATGGGGCACACAACTACCATCCTTTACCTGTAGCCCTGGAGAGAGGAAAAGGTATTTACCTATGGGATGTAGAAGGCAGGAAATATTTTGACTTCCTGAGTGCTTACAGTGCTGTCAACCAGGGGCATTGTCATGCAAAGATTGTGAATGTTCTGAAAAGTCAAGCAGACAAACTAACCTTAACATCTAGGGCTTTCTATAATAACGTCCTTGGTGAATACGAAGAGTATATTACTAAACTTTTCAACTACCACAAAGTTCTTCCGATGAATACAGGAATGGAGGCTGGAGAGACAACTTGCAAACTTGCTCATAAATGGGGACATACTGTTAAGGGTATTCCGAAGTACAAAGCAAAGATGGTTTTTGCAGCTAGAAATTTTATGGGTAGAACTATGTCTGCTATCTCCAGCTCTGCAAACCCAAGCAGTTATGATGGTTTTGGACCATTTATGCCCGGTTTCGAAATCATTCCATATAATGATCTGCCTGCTCTGGAGCGTGCTCTACAGGATCCAAAGGTTGCCGCGTTCATGGTAGAACCAATTCAGGGTGAAGCGGGAATTATCGTTCCGGATGCAGGCTACATGATGGGTGTGCAAGAACTGTGCACCCAGCACCAGGTTCTGTTGATTGCTGATGAAATACAGACAGGATTGGCGAGACCTGGTAGATGGCTGGCTACTGACCATGAAAATATCAGACCCGACTTAGTCCTTCTTGGAAAGGCCCTTTCTGGTGGCTTATACCCCGTATCTGCGGTATTGTGTGATGATGACATAATGCTGACCTTTAAACCAGGGGAGCACGGGTCAACGTACGGTGCAATCCGCTGGGCTGCCAAGTGGCCATTGCAGCCCTTGAGGTTTTGGAAGAAGAAAACCTTGTTGAAAATGCGAATAAAATGGGTACCATCTTGAGAAATGAACTCACGAAGCTACTTTCTGATATTGTAACTTCTGTAACAGGAAAAGGATTATTAAATGCTGTTGTTATTACAGAAACCAAAGATTATGATGCTTGGAAGGTGTGTCTGCAACTTTGAGATAATGGACTTCTGGCCAAGCCAACCCATGGCGACATCATCCAATTTGCACCTCCACTTGTGATCAAGGAGGACGACGTTCGCGAGGTCATGGAAATCATTAACAAGACCATCTTGTCTTTCTGAGAGTGGTGACTGTTTGCAGTGGTGCCTGGGAGCCAGCTGGAGACAGGCAGGTCCTTGATGTCCTGTAAAAAGCCTCTGCATTTCTTCACTTAACGCAGGCATATTCCACCCCCTTGTGTCTTCAAGGACTTTTTTTTTAAATATATGTATTTTTCAGTTCATACATAATAGAATGACACTTATAATCGTGCATGCAAGTTCACTATGTAACATAACTGTAAGAATATAATGGCATCTATATGCACTTAAGTGGTGTGTGTGTGTGTGTATGTGTGTGCCTTCTAAGGTGAAGTGCATCTATCAGCAGCCTTAGGATCAAGCCCCGTATAATTTATATATGTTTTATAATTTCCTTGCTTGTGTAAATGTTTCATATTTGAAAAAGTTATATGGGGTTTACATAGAAGACTTGTTTAACTTTATGAAGTTGAATCATAATCATTGGATGTTAGGAAGGATTAATAGTTAAGCTTATATAAAACACCAGATTTAAACAAACTTCATATTGGCCAACACCAGGATGTATTCCATGAGTGTCATTATTTTGAATTAAGAATTAATGTTGAACATTCCCAAATTATGTGTTAAGTGTTGATATAATTTGTAAAATATATTCATTTTCAGTTTTTCTTTCAATTTAAAATAAAGCTTATATTTAAAATGTCAAAAAAAAAAAATGTTCACAAGGGTGGAAAGGGATGGGGCACTAGGGAATTAGCATTCCTGATCCCCAGCGGGCACGGGTGCTCGCCCTCCGTGTCACCGCCCCTCTGCGCCTCTTCAGGACAATGGTGGGGGGAGGGGCATTTGGACCCGGCCGGGACTCCCCGCAGCACCTGCGCCTGGCCAGGTCCGGGGTCGGAAAGGGGCCGGGAAGGGCCGGGTCAGCCAGGAGGCCCGGCAGGGGGGGGTCTCAGAACCGGGGTTCCAGGTCCCCGTAGGCGGCCTGGGGGGCGACATCGCAATTTACATCATCTTCCCCACCAAATACGTGAAGACGCAGCTGCAGCTGAACCTGGGCATCTGCACCTACGTGCGGGAGCCCAGCTGCAGCCCTGGCGTCCTGGGCCCGCACCCAGGCCTCGGCCTCCGGCTCTACCGCTCCACCCCGAGGCGGTGCTCGGGGTCCTCAGCAGCAACAAGCCGCACAGCACACGCAGGCTGCTGGGCTGCCTGGGAGCTGGCGTGGCCCGAGGCCGCGGTGGTCGTGTGCCCCATGGAGACCATCCAGGTGAAATTCATCGAGGATCAGACCTCCCCCAACTCCAAGTACAGAGGCTTGTTCCACCCGGTGGGGAACATTGTGCGGGAACAGGACGTACCTGGGCCTCACGGCCACTGTGCTGAAGCAGGGAGCCAGCCAGGCCATTCACTTCTTCGTCATGAGGTGCCCACACAACTGGTGTGGAGAGAACAAGCCCAACACGACCCTGAAACGCTGGTCCCGGGGTTCTCCGAGCTCTCGCGGCACAGCCAGGGTCTGCGGGAACACAGCTCTGCACGTGATGGAGCCCCGGAGGCAGGGCCTGGCGGCGCACAGACGCTGAACACGTGTGGCTGGATTGCAAACCCTGAGCAATGAAGGCCTCGAAGCCTTCTGCAAGAGCACTGTCCCCGTCTGGGCCGGATCCACCTGGATGTGACTGCCATGTCCCTCATCTACGCTGAGGTGGTGAAGCTGCTCAGTAAAGTGGAAGACAGACGCCTCCAGACCATCCTCCAGCGCCCTCTTCTCGCCATTCCAGTGCTGTCGTGCTAAAAGGCCCCATACCGGTCCCTGCACTCCGTGGCCTGGATCTGATCCCTGTGGCCATAGCGCCCATGTGTCCCATAGTTTTGTCCATGTATCCAGCTGATGTTGGGTGTCCCTCTGACCTGTGAATTTGTGTGCACTGCCTATGTGCTTACTCATGAGTCGTGTGCTTGTATTTCATGTTGTGTCATGTGACCCTATGCCCGCTACCTGGCGTGCCTGTGTGGCCTGGGTCCCATCCGGGTGCCTTCCACCCTGGGCAGCAGGGGCATCCGCCATGCCCACCACAGCTGCCTCAGGGCCTCAATATGGCCTTAACCACGTTCCAGGGGCTGCATCCTCCACTCTGCCTGGGACAGGGTGGCACCCACCATTCTCAGGACCACCCTCCCAAGATAGAATAAATCAGATCTTGTCAAAAAAAAAAATCATTCTAGATGTGTGGAGAGCAGGTATATGTATTACCACAAGGCATGCAGTTCCCATCTTTCCTGTTTCCTTATGACAGTTTACTTTGGATCACAGAGGGTGAATGGAAGCTCCAGATACAGGACCATCAGGACAACTTGATCATACCACTTGATCATAAGCAGTTTTCCTCCTTGGGAAAAGAAGTAACAACTAGATTGAATAATATAAGAATTAACAATCAAGCTAATTAAGTCATAGAACGATATATTGGGGATAATGGGCTAGAGTGGCCCATGCATGAACTTGAAATAGTTAAACCTGCTATACCCACTGGGCTTGACTATAAAACACAGGAAACATCATAGAGTTAATGACTTCACCATTTTAAAATTAATCTTGAAACTTTATTTTCCTAAAGGTCAGTGCTCACAATAAATCTCTCTGGAGCATCACTAGGCAACAAGGAAACAAGACTTTTGCTAGAAAACTGACGATAAAATGTTAGAAATAATAAGCATTGATATTGGAGAAAAGGAAATAAACTTGTCATTTGCAAACTATATGATTTTATATCTAAAAAGAAATCAATTAAAACTGTTCCCCAGCAAGAGTTGAGTAGCCTAATAAAAGATAAATAAAAATCAATATTTTTCTTGCCGCCAATTGAAAAATATAGTGAGCAGAAAAATATTCCATTATGTTATATTAAAATTTCGAGATATTAGGATGACTTTAAGAATGGAGCAGATTTTACATAAAGGGAACAATAAAATTTTAATAACAATACCATGACCAATAAACTAAATGAATCGTGATGTAAAATCTAGAGTTCATCTCTAATCATGTGTCATTTTCACGAATAAACAAAAAATTTTAATTCTTTTCTCATAAAACAAAAAAAATCCTATATTAAAACCTCCAAAATTGAAGCAAGAGATGTTCCCATAAAAGATGGTAGAGTTGAAGGAGGTTGTCAGACTCATTTCTCACAAAACCAAACAAAATAACCTAATTTCAGCCACTTCACCTTTCAGAAGAGTGGCATAATTACCTCATCTCCTGGTTATGTGGCTCTCTCCTTTAGAACAGCACCTCAAAGGGTCTGTTTGATTGTGAAAGCAGGGTCTGGGCTTGTTCAAACGGCAAAAGAGTATGATAAAGATAACTAAATTATTCTGTTTACTATTGAAGTTATAGGATTTTAAAGTTCAATCCTGGCTTCTTCAGAAGGGTTTGGAACACTGGGAGAGAGAGTGGTGGAAAGGGTACTAGGAAGAGGAGAGAGAGCCCAGAAGCCTTGAGGACTAAAAGAAATCCAGAGAAACTAAGCAGTGAGAAATGTCTAACAGAAGGGAAAGCTAAGGATCTGCAAAAATAGTGACACCTCATATGAATTTTAGGTTGTTGGCTGGTCTTGGTTATTCTCTACTCCCACTGTTATTCCCCAAAATTCAATTTAAATCATATAAACACAACAATCTTGGAGAATAGAGCTTTGAGTAATAGAGGAACAGGAGTAGCTCCAGAATGGAGACGGCATTTAAGGAAATTTCTGTCATTAGCTGACCACTAAGCTAACTGAGCAGAGACTTCAGTGGTCACCTACAACAAAGAATTGAGACTTGACAGAATTAGTACAGGAAAGAAAACAACAAACTCTGGAATGGGAGGGGAATAGGATTTGCAGAGTTGCCACATAGTTATTATTTTAAATGTCCAGTTTTCAACAAAAAATTATGACATGCAAAGAAATCGGAAAGTGTGGCCCTTAATTTAATGATATAAGGATTAATCCATCAAGATGACCTAACAATTATGTATATGTATCTAAAAAACAAAGCCCCAAAATACTTAATACAAACTGACAGAATTAGAGGGAGAAATAGATACTTCAACAATAGCTGAATACTTTAATACTGAATTCTCAATTAATCGGTAGAACTACATCGTGTTAACAAGGATACAGAAGGCTGAAACACTATAAACTAGACTCAACACCATCTATAGAACACCTACACCCATCAACATATACACATTCTTCTTAAGTGCTCATAGGACATTACCTGCTGATTTTGTGCCATCATACAATATGCATTACGCTGTTTGGATTCCTTCCCTCCACTGTATGTTTACGTGATCCATGTAAATGTGTCACTGCAGTCTGTCCGTTTTATTAATGTATGATAGTCTGCTTTATGATCATAACACTATATCCACTCTTCTGTTGTTAAACCTTTGAGTTGTTTCCACTTTTTGGCTATTTCAACTGTTACAAACCTGCATGTGTGTCTTTTGGTATATGTATGTGCACATTTCTCTTGGGTACATACTTACGAGTGAAATCGGTGATAGAACATGTCTGAGCCACCTTTAGTATAGTGCTAAATAATTTCCCAACATGGTGTGAAATTTTGGCTACTATCGGTAGTGTCTGTTTCCTATTGCTGCATAACCAAGTAACCAAAACTTCATGCCTTAAAACAATAGCCATTTTCTTTATATCCCATGATGTCTGGGTCAGGAATTCAGACAATATTTAAGGGTAATGTTTGTGAAAGACTGTATAGTATGAGGTTGGCAAGAATTTTTGAATTAGAGACGTTTCTTTTTCCTGCAGGCAGGGGTTGGTTGAAGCTGGGGTCACAACGGATAGGCTGATCCTCTCAGAATTAAAAGGCCTGGTAAAACTAAAAGGCAGGATACACTCTGTGAGTAAATATTCTCTAGGGACTCAAAGATAAACTTATTTATCATGGAATTTAGTCTAATATTGGGAGTTACATCTGTAAAGAATACTAAAAAACCCTCAGATTTTATACGTTCCATGATGGAATTAGTAGAGAAGGCTCATGGAGGCTTCTTCCCCAGACGACTTAAAAAAGCTTCCAAGCACACACTGGATTTAAGTGTGAATAAGTAGAGGTAGCTCAGAACATGGCGGGCTGTTGGGCCTGTTTTGGTTTTTAAAGTGTAACTAGTCAATACCTCAGAAGCTGACCTAGTTTCCTAGAGAACCGGGAAAAATTAACGCACTGTCTCAGACTTGGTCATGCAGCTTTTATTGACCATTTAGTATCTCTTGGGCATGGGTAGGATTTTCCTTTCAGATAAGACTATCACATGCTTAGCTAGCGGAGCACATATTACAGAGGATCCTATGAGGACTTTGCATATAAAATACAGAAATCTGTGAAATATACATCCATTAATAACAATTTGTACATTACAATGAGTGCCAATGTCAAAATAACTCCCTGTACTTAACAAGCAGCATGAATATATTGTGGCAGCAGCTGGTAGTCAGTCCTGCCCCATAACGGGCAATATTCACAGTGTAGTTGCTACTACAGCCCAGATCAACACAGTCACATCTTTTTTTCTTTCCTTTTTCTTTTTAGTGCATACACAAGATGGAAGGAGAAAGCAGTGGGGATTTGGGGGCAGTTTTAGTGTGTAAACTATATCGCAGGCAAACACACTAGCAATTATAAATCGGACACAAACATTAAAGAAATTGCTGCTCTTGATGACCAAAAAGACAATTTTATACTCCTTTCATTGTTTTATTTCCAGTTGCCAAACTTCAGGTGCCTCCTTTCCACGTATCAATAAATCTGTGAAGATATAGCGTACTTATTACAGGAATAATAAATTCACTAATTAATCAGTTGCTTGTATAACAAGCAGCACTGAGTATTCCTAGGTGGGGGAAATCATAAAAATCTCTTCCAGATATCTTTATTAAATGAATGCTGAAGAAATAAACATGCACAGGTTCTCCTTCCATTTGTTCACCAGTATCAACATTCCACCATTACAAAGTCTCAGCTTTTAACCCCTTTAAATAAGAATGTGCACACATGCACACACTAGCTGCATTGGGAGACCATGATTTAGCATTACTCCTGCAAATGACTTGGCTGGTCAAGATGAAGGCATTACATGTAGAAATTAGAAAATGTGCGTAGAAAGCTAAAATAAATAACACTAAGCACTAAGGTTCAAGTATCTTAGCACCTCTCTCAGCACCATGGGAGGTTCCCAATATTAAATACCAAAAAGTTTTAAATGCATAAAATCTGATGAGGCTTTAACATTTGACATGGGCCAAGAGCACAGTTCTTGCTCTTACACTCTTACTTTCCAACAATAGCTGACCTAGCCGGCATTCTTGCCTGGAAGAGCATTCCAGGTACTATAAATGAAAGTCAGAGGGCACTTAGTGGAGCAGGAAGTACTGATCTGGAAAACACCAAGTCCTATGAGGCCATAAGGTTTCGAAAAACATCCAGAGTTGGTTTTTTCCCAAGTAAAACCCATTTTCAAGTGGTAGTCCATGACAGGCTTTCTTAAAATTCACGATGCTACTAAAACTCACTATTTAGTATCAGCGAAGAGGATGTTCCAGTAATAAACACTACATTTTCATGTGTAAACCCCTTTCCCAATCAGAAGCAACCCAGCATATGCAGCCAAATTTAGGTACGACCTATGGCAGTGTTTTTCAAACTGTGAATGGCAACCCATTTATGAGTCAGGAAATGAATTTAGTGAAATGAATTTAGTGGGTCTGAAGAGCATGTAAAATGGGGGCTGTGGGATAGATTAAAGTATATCAGACATAGTATGTATTAATTCACAAAACATTTATTTCAGTTAAAGATTTTATATTCATTCACACACACACACACACACACACACACACACACACACACACACAAATTCTGGGTCAATATGTAATTATTTTTACTATAGGTCACAGTCAAGAAAGTTTGAAATACATTGGTCAATAGAGACCACCAAAAACAACAATCAAGAAGTTTCCACCCTGGTGTTAATGTCAGTAAGGGGTCAATACTGAGTGTAAACCAATTTTGTGCTTCGAACGCAAAGTAAGGAGAGAGTTCTCAGTTTACCATAAACACATCAAACTTGTTTTTTCCCCTTATCCTTAGGCAGGGGCATGAGCAATGTAAGGAAAGGGAGAAACCCTAGCTGCAATTATTTACTTTGAGTGGTATATCAAGTTTTTCCCAGATGTTGAATTAAAATGCTTTCCCTCTTATCCTAAAGTCATATTGCTGGCAGAAAAGTGGGTGGAAAATTTCAAGCTGTCTTTATGGTTTTGAGATTATAAAGTCTAAATCAAAGCAGAATGAGCGATCATGTCCTAATTTACTGCAACTGCCTGTAAAAAGGAGGACGATCGGAATTATCACATGGAGACTGAATTCTTACCCTCAACTTGTAAAGATGCTCAACAATCACTTTTTAAAAACCAATCATCTAAACAAATGACAATGTTCAGCTTGTCAATTTCAAGAATCCAGTGATGTCAGTTCAGTTCTGATTCAAGGACTGCTGTCTGCACCTCACCTTGTGAGTTTCTCAGCTAGGCAGGGGTGAGCACTGATTGGTAGCAGTTTGTGAAAGAAAGTTTCCTGGGCAGGTCATCAAACCCCTGGGTTCCAGCCTGAGCACAGGCTTCAGAAAGGAAGCTCTGTTATCTCATAGCCTATTTCCTCAGGTGTGAAACAAGAGTCCCTTCCTGAAATAACTTTATTTAATTTCAATGCAGTTCTAAGATTTTTATCCAGCTTGCTCTACAACTTTGTCTACTCCTCTAATAACACCTTTAATCTTCTATTTACTATTTCCATCAGTTTCACCTACAACCACCTCTCAAACATCCAGATTCCATTAAGCTCAGTCAGCCCAGACACTGTTTTAAAATCATCAAAATAAAGCTAATAAGGAACAAAATTTAAGGCATTTTTTTTTTTATTTCAGCCAAGGAATGATGCATGCTACAGATTAATCTTTACTTTTCCCAACTTGGTTTTGCAAAGAATACCAGCATTTCAACCCCAAAGAACATGGCACTTATTTGTTTCTTCCCCTTCTAATTTATTCCAGATTTTCAAGTGTTTTCTTCAGTAAGGATGCTTTTTCCTGCAGCTCAGGTCTGCTGTCTGTCTCCATAGTTGCTAACGATTCAATCAGGAGTGTTCTGCATTCAGATGTCAAACTTTCCCACTGTTTAGATTCTGAATGGAAAGAGAAAAAGAAAAAAAAGATTCCTCATGGAACACACAAGCAAAAAAACAAACTATTCTTTCTGCGTTCCTCCATATATCCTATCCCCAAAATAAATGCAAAGCCACCCCTTGGTAACAATTCAGTACATAATGATCACAAGTTCACTAGTGGTCTCAAAACCTAATCACTGACAATCACCTGAGAGCCTATCAGGGAGTCCCATCCTCTGTCCCCAAAGAGATTCTAGGGATGCTGAAGCCCAGGGAAAGTCGGAAGTATCAAGGCAAGGCACACAGAAACAAAAAGCCATTTCAACAACACAGAAAGCTTCTTTGTAAGATATGCTCAGTAAAAAAAATCTTGAATACATTTCATAATTGCAAACTCACTTTGAACAGACGACACTTTATTATCCCTTTCTTTAACGGAAGCATCAGAGAAATTCAGAAAGTGAAGATCCTAAATCTTGTTTATGAGGGTCTGCCACTTTCTAGTGATGTGGTTTCAAGCAAATTATTTCAGTTCAGTTCTGGTTCAACCTCATTTTTTTCATCTGGTTACCCTCATTTTCCTCATCTAGAATATATTTGTACATACCTGGCAAACTGAGAATTCAGTGATATAACTAAGTGACTAGCTCTTTTATTTCAACAAGGTAAAAAGGGATTATGAGATATGTAGTGTTACTGAGTCTAAAAAGCCTGTTTTATGGAGCCCAGGAGAGGTGCTTTAATTGCTAAGCCATCAGAAGAAATCAGCTTCTTGATAAGGTTAAAAAAAAGAAAGCCCAATACACTGAAAACTACAAGACATTATTAAAAGAAATAGAAGAAGACAGAAAGAAATGGAAAGATATTCTGTATTTATGGATTGGAAGAATCAATACCGTTAAAATGGCCATATTACCCAAAGCAATATACAAATTTAATGCAATCCCCATTAAAATCCCAATGGCATTTTTGACAGAAATAGAACCAAAAAAATCATCAGAGTTGATGGAACCACAAAAGACCCTGAATAGCCAAAGCAATTCTCAGGGGGAAAAAAAACAGGCCAGAATTATCACACTCCCTGACTTCAAATTATACTACAAAGCAACAGTAATCAAAACAGCACAGTACTGGGGTGGCCAGATGGCTCAGTTGGTTAGAGCGTGGTGTTCTTAACAACAAGGTCACCGGTTCGATCCCCACATGGGCCACTGTGAGCTGCACCCTCCACAACTAGATTGAAACAACTACTTGACTTGGAGCTGCTGGGTCCTAGAAAAACACACTTAAATAAAAGTTTAAAAAAGAAAAAAAAACAGCACAGTATTGACAGAAAAACAGACAAACACCATGGAACTGAACTGAGAATGCAGAAATAAACCCACATATATATGGGCAGATAATTTTGGACAAAGGAGACAAAAACATACAATGGAAAAAAGAAAGAAAGCCTCTTCAATAGATGGTGCTGGGAAAATTGGAAAGCGATATGCAAAAGAATAAAACTAGATTGCTATGTCACCAAACACCAAAATTAACTCAAAATGGATCAAAAACCTAAATAGAACACCCAAAACAATAAATTGCATAAAAGAAAACACAGGTACTAAACTTATGGATCTTGATCTTAGAGAAGATTTTTATGAACTTGACCTCAAAGGGAAATAAAAGCATAAATAAATAAATGAGATTACATCAAACTAAAAAGCTTCTGCACAGCAAAAGAAAACCGTCAACAAAACAGAGGCAACCAACTAAATGAGAGAAGATATTGCAAAAAACATCTCCGATAAGGGGCTAATATCCAAAATATATAAAAAACTCAACAACAACAAAAACAATCCAATTTGGGCGGCCAATGGCTCAGCTGGTTAGAGCGCAAGCTCTCAACAACAAGGTTGCCAGTTCAATTTCCACACGGAATGGTGGGCTGTGCCTCCTGCAACTAGATTGAAGGACAACGACTTGGAGCTGATAGGCCCTGGAGAAACACACTGTTCCCCAATATTCCTCCCCGCCAAAAAAAAAAAAAAAATACAGTTAAGAAATGAGCAGAGGACCTGAACAGACACTTCTCCCAAGAAGACATACAAACGGCCAACAGTTTATGAAAAGATGCTCAACTTCACTAACTTCACTAGCTATTAGGGAAATGCAAATCAAAACCACAATGAGATACCACCTTGTACCTGTTAGAATGACTATATTACCACCTTACATCCGTTAGAATGACTATATTATCAACAAGAAAAGTCATAGCAAGTGTTGGAGAGGTTGTGGAGAAAAAGGAACCCTCATACACTGTGGGTGGGAATGTACTAAATTGGTACAGCCACTATGAAAAAACAGTATGGAGGTTCCTCAAAAAATTAAGAATAGAATTATTATATGACCCAGCAAGCCCTCTTCTGGGTATCTACCCCAAAAAATTGAAAACATTTATATATAAAGATATATGAGTATGTACCTCTATGTTCATGCAGCATTATTCATGGTAGCCAAGACATGGAAACAACTGAGTGTCCTTCGATAGATGGATAAAGAAGATGTGGTATATATATACAATGGAATATTACTCGGCCATAAGAAAGATGGAATACTGTCATTTGCAACAACATGGATGGATCTTGAGATTATCATGCTAAGTGAAATAAGTCTGATGGAAAAAGTCGAGAACCATATGACTTCACTCATATGTGGGATATAAAACTGAAAGCAACAAATGAACAAGACAAACAAACAAGCACAAAATCATAGACACAGACAAGTTTAGTGGTTACCAGAGGGAAAGGGGTGAGGGAAGAGAAATAGAAAAGGGAAGGGGGTCAAATATATGGTGATGGAAGGAGAACTGACTCTGGATCGTGAACACACAATGCAATATACAGATGATGTATTATAGAATTGTACACTTGAAACATATATAATTTTAATAATCAATGCTATCCGAATATATTTAATTTTAAAAAAAAGATTAGAAAAGAAAACCAGGAAAAAAATAGGATTAAGAAAATTGCTATCAAATATGATGACATGGATAATAACAACTTTTAAAATGTTTTCCCAACTCCACTTTCCAGTGTGTCATGTTGTTTATTTACATGTGTACAATGAGCTCTACTGTGCCACTGTCTGCAATTAACCAAGATTAAGTCAGGATTCATGATGGAAATAAAAACTATTATTCTGAGAAACTAAAGCTTCAAAATACATTAAACATATATAAAATAAAAGAGTACCAAATTTAAACACTTCATAAAATTTACAGGTTTTAGCTTTGTATAGCCCACTTGGATGTACATATATATTCATTTGCATTTCCGAGTATATGCTTATTAAAAACAGAAAATAAAATAATTTCTAAAAAAAAAATTTTTCTAAAACATATGTCATAAATTATCCTGGCTTTCTGGTCCTCCAGTCAGAACTATCAAGAACTCACCTTCAAGTTTTTTAAGCAGTAATTCTATCACAGATAAAGCTTCTGTTCTCACAGATGAGTAGGTCTTATTTTCTAAGAAGAAAATCATATAGTTCACATTATTTGTTTTATATGCCTTATAACAAAATCTCCAAGATTAAGTTAGCATCACTGAAAAAAAGAAGTTCAGAAATTATAAATTCAGAGATACACCTGTTCTTAAGCTTCCTTTTGCGTATCATTTCTCATTAAACACATGAAATGTGCTACATGTCCACATTCCTTACTTTAAAAAAAAATGTTGGTCAGATGTATCAATCACCACAATAAATGGCAATATTCAAAAAACCCATTTTAGAAGTGGGAAATCAAAAGACACTAGCTCAAATACACAGTCATCTTTACATGATACCTAAGAAAGGTCTTTAGGTTTGCATGATCTCATTTTAACAAAGATCATTACACTACCCAGGGTTAAGGCCACATCAGACACATGGCTGGGACCTTGCAAAGACTAGTTTCTGAGCTTCTAGCTCTTCATCCAAAAGCATGCTACCTCCAAGAATTCCAACTGAAATATGCTTCCTAGGTGTCTGCACTAGATACAACATCTAGTTCATGGTGAAACTGTCTACCAAAAAAATTAACACACAACCAAACCTGAGGCAAGGAAAGCACCCGATGAGCTTCTAACACCCTGTTATGCTACAAAGTACAGAAGTGCTTAAGAGAATGATGGTGACCTATCAACAGGACACAGTAGTCAGCTTGAAGGGGGGGAAAGGCTGGGACAATTTGAGCATAAAATTAATTAAGGAAAATAATTAATTATAAACCAATTGGGGGGAAAGAAATCCATGAATCAGTATCAATAATAGATAAAGAGACAGGGAGAGGAAGGGATCTTGCTTAGAAAAGGATGCCAACTATCAAATGATAAACGTGGAGAAGTGCTAGGAGTTAGAAAATCATCTTAGTAGAAACTGGTTCAGGGAAAACCATCAATGCATGCTAGGTCAAGAAGCCATTCTGAAGAGGAGCAGCATCTCTGCACGGTCTTAGAGTGTCTTCTCCAGACTGCTTATTAGACGCAGCTTTGAAGAAGAACGGGTTATCTGAATAGTCGTAAAGCATGTCGCCACAGGCTTCTTATTAGACACAAGGGGGAAAACATGGTAACTATCCAGCAGAGAAAACTGAGACGTGCCCTGACCAGGTAAGACCAGGTGATCAAAAGTAACATCGCCAGTGAGGGTCAATGGACACTGTGCGCCTCCTGACAGGAGGCACATCACTCACCAAGTATCCCAACTGGGAATCATACGTGGATCTAACCATGAGGAAACGGTAGACAAATGCCAATGACAAGCACCCTCGTTAAAAGGGGGGTGGGGACTTATCTTCAAAACTGTCAATGTCAATAAGACAAAGAAAGGCTGAGGAAATGTTCCAGATTAAAGGAGACTAAAAAGATATGACAACTAATTCCACAAATGATCTGCACTGGATTCCTTAACAGAGGTGAGGGGAAAAATTCTATAAACAACACTGAGTGAGTTGAAAACCCAGCATATAAATGGTAAAAGTCTGATTAAAAACACTACATCACTGTTATACTACGTACAGTTAGTAACTGTACTGTTCTAATGTAAAAGAATGCACAGTGGAAAATTTAGGAGTAAAGGGACATGATGTAAGCAATGTACTTTCAAATGGTTCAGAAAAAATACGTAAACGTAAGTGCAAATGATGAAGTAAATGAGACAAAATGTTAACAGGTGACATTGGGTAAAGGATATATAGCTATTATATGTATTACTATCACTTTTCAGTAAATTTGAAATTATTTCCAAATAAAAGTTTTTAAAAAATACCTAACAGAAAGGTTTTCCAATGTAGGTGTTAAAATCCTACGTTAAGTTCCAGATTAATATATTCTAGTTTGGGGATACATACTGAGTATATTAAGTAGGACAGTTCAGTAGTTCCATAAATTTCATTGTTAGCACAAGGTAAGGAATATTTGAAGCTTAGCTCCTTGAGTTTTAAAATTAGGACACCTTATCAATGTCAGTTTATCAAACTCACCTAAAGAATATGTGATTGATTTGCAAGTTTCAAGGAGAATTTCAGCCAAAGCCTCAGGATCTGCATGCTCTGCCTCCAGAAGCATTAATCTGTAAAAACCACAAAGCAAGATGCAAATGCCAGTTCTGAGACATTCCAAAGCCTTTCTGTCACAAATAATTTCTATCTCTGTGCATCACTTTATGATGCCACTTTAGCTTTTAGTTTTAAAATTAAAAGAATTCCACTAATTATACATAAAATGCTCAAGGGCAAAAGGCAAAATAAATGACTGAACTTCATATGAAGCAAATTACCCCTGAAAATAGGCATTCATTGACTGCAGGACTCCCAACTGCACTTTCCAGGTGCTGAGTTTTAGCCGTTCACACATCAATTTGCATAGCTCCTGACGGTAACAACCTGGGAAAAAAGACAGAATGGGATAGAGAGGGAAAAGAGTGTGAAGGAGAAAAAGACAGAGCGAGTGAAGGACAGAGAGACAGAGACAGGAACAAAGAGGGATAGAGGTACAAAGAGAGTGGAAGACAGGGAGAGAGGGAGGGAGACAGACAGAGAGAGGGAGGAAAAAATAAATGCCTTTTAATTAAAGCCATGAAATTTCAAAAAAAACTTCAGCATGAGTTTGTAGCCAATTCCCAAACAAATTTCCCTGATCAGAACTCCCCCACCAAAGGTCCTATATAATTGTTCATAAATGTTCATTTTTAAGGCAAAATCCTTCTCCATGGAACTGACACAGAATCATAACCACACTCCCCTTTCCCTGTACAACACCCTGAATGACAATCAAGGAAAGCGGAACTCTGGAGGCAGGGAGCTCCGCTGGACACTCAGAAGCTTCTGTATGTTGTAGGCTTATCACCAGGTAACAGCGCTTTATCCCAAACCCATTATGCCAACTGCACATGTAATTACATTAATTAATATACTAACTGATGAAAGGGGAGTATAAATCTCAAAGCAGTTATATTTTAAATGCTGTAAAATTTAATCTACAAGAATTCTGCACTTGAATTGCTTCATAAGCCGTTGAAACTTCTTTCTCCACTATACAGAAAGAAAAAGCAGAAATTGCAGATACATTATGAGTAAGATGTACATGAAAAGCCAATGTGGAACAGTTCAATTCTGAAAGGCCTTGGACCTCCTCTAATAACTGGCAAGTGAATGTACATTTCTATGCCTTCCACTAAATAAACTGCTTTGTGTGTAAAACATCTTTTTCCTGTAATTCCCTACTCTAACTTTTTCTACCTCTCAAACAAAAGTTTGAAATCCTAATGGTGTCAAATAAGTAGACTTTGACTGCAGTCCATAACACAATACCAAGACGTAAGACCACTTACAAATCTGTGTCTTTTGGAAAATCCGTCCTATACATACACAGCAAATATACTTTTTAAAGTTCAAAGGATAGCAAGGCTCGAAGACAATCTGAAGTCTGATTTTTAGACATGTCCAATCACAGATAATCACCATACTTTTTATAACAGTCAAGCATATTAAGATGTGGAGTGGGCAGCAGTGTAGGAACTAACACCAAGCAAACGTCAGAGGAGCACGGTCCCAAGTTGAAGGTCCTGTCAAAGGACTAACTCACTACAACCGAATCCAACAATAAAGGTTTACAGTTGGTTTACTTACTTATTAATCCTTTGGAAATACACATCCAATTCTGAACCTTTCTCAAAAAGTCACGAGTTTTCTCAGTGAAATAAAAAATTTCACTCGCTTATTGAAGATGTGGTACTACCAAGGCCATTAATGTTGAGATGCAGAGACCCCACTAATGAATTCTATGGATTCCTCAGAACACAGTATCATAGAGAAGAGTTAACAGAATTCTTTTTATGGTTAAACTAGCTATATAAAATATATCACGGCAGTTAAGGGCTGAATCATGCCCCCCAAATTCATATGTTGAAGTCCTAATCCCGAAAACCCCAGAACAAGACTATATTGGGAGACAGTCTTTAAAGAGGCCATCACGGTGGGCCCTAATCCAGTAAGACCAGTGTCCTTCACGGAAGAGGAGAGGAGGACACGCAGACCCAGGTGGTCATTTACAAGCCAAGGAGAGAGGGCTCAGGAGAAGCCAACACTGCCGACACCCTGATCTCAGACAGAATTTTGAGAAAATGAATTTCTATTGTTTAAGCCACCCAGTCTGTGGTACTTTGTTATACCGTGTTTCCCCGAAAATAAGACCTAAACAGAAAACAAGCCCTAGCATGATTTTTCAGGAGGACATCCCCTGAGCATAAGTCCTGATGCGTCTTTTGGAACAAAACTTAATATGAGACCCGGTCTTATTTTCAGGGAAACACGGTAGCAGCCCTAGCAAACCAATACATGCCGGTGTAGAAATAAAATGTATGCTAGCTAATTCTCACTATTAATCAGGCTGTAGAAGAAAGAGTAACTCTAATTTGTCACACAGAACATTTCTGTTCTCGTTAAGTGTTACAGCGCCCCTTCACATGCAGGTTCTGGTACTTACGTTGAGTCTCCACATTTCGGGGCCAGGCTTTGCCCAGGCTCTCAAAGGCTCTTAGCAGAGATTCCAGCTGGAGCTCCTTTTCCTTCTCATTCTCGTCTTCGTTTTTGGTTGTCCGGACTCCAATGCTTTCAGGTGAGTTCTAGGACATGTCCAAAAAAGCAAAGCAAAATTTAATTTTTTTTCAAAGTTACAGGTATACTATTAAAACAATCAGTACCAAAGTAGATGTTAACCAAGAATTAAATGGTAAATTCTCTAGCATGAGTTTTCCTATTTCTAAAAAGAATTTATAACAGGAATACTACACCTCTCTAGTAAGTATGGAAAATCCTTTAAAGAAATCTGTAAGCTAAGGTGAAAAAATACTGTATATGTAGTATTTTAAGCACAACATAAGAAGACTTGCATAATGATCTTGGTAATGATCTAAATCCAAATTCTGTTGTAATAAGAAAACGGGTTGAGAATGCCTCATCTAGCTAGCTGGTGATATCACCAATTTAAGATACAAGTCTCCAAATCCATACACTATCATTATGTATGTAACAGATTATTTAAGGAGCCTTTTTGCTCAAAGAAAACAAGTAAAAATTCACAGCAATACAGGAAATAAGAATGCTATTTAAAGTATTTCATGTTTCACAAAAATATAAACCATACCCTTCTTTCTTTGAACAAGTGCTCCAACTTTAAAAACAAGTATTTCATTTTCCAAATGAAAGTCTGTTTTTTTTAATCAAAATCCCCCAATATATGGGAGAGGCAATTAATAGTGACACACTGAGCTCCCTGCCTTCCCTCTACTGGGGTGCCTTCTGCACGTGCACATAAGGAAAGCTGATTATAACTATGACACAGACCGTTCATCCACTCCAACACCCACTCTCAGAACTCACTGCTCTGGTAACCTTGTGATTCCTAGCTTGCAGGTTGAAACCCCTGCAATAAACTCAGCTTTCTGCTTTGTTTTAAAAGTAAATCCACTCTCCCCTTCTCCCACGGAGGGCTAATGGACACCTGAATGAATCTGCAGCCAGGTGTGGCCACCTGGCTAAGCACTGGCCAACGGGACAGAGGTAAAAGTACCATGGAGCATTTCCAGAACTCTCCTTAGGAAAGAACTGACATGCCTGCTCTGATCCTTTCTTCATCCCCTTTGCCATCACCTGCCTGGAATGCAGGACAGTAACCACACCCTAGGGATGGCAGAGGTGGGAGCTACAAAGAGCCAGAACCCCTAAACTATTACGTGAGACACAAATGTCTATCTTGTTTGAGGCCATGACATTTTGGCATTTTCTGCTACTTGCAGCTACACTAATTCTAATAAAACATGCAAACAAAACACAGAAAAATATTTTCCTTTTTTTTAACTTTTAAAGTATAATCAGACCTGAGAGGATATGGGCGGCCATTACCTTCTTAATGAGAGGTATGACAATGTCAGAAAACTCCTGGAATCTGTCTTCTTTAGTGGCCTTCAAGACATCTGCTGCACAGCTGATTGCTACAATCTTATATTTGAGATTCTCTTTGCAACACTCCTTCAGAACAGCCTGGAGAATCTCATTTGTGCTAGGCTGATTGGGCACAGGCTTTTCCAGCTCTGCACTGCAGGATCCATACAAAAGCATTACAACAGTTAATAAAGGCCACAGCTTTCAGGCTCATCTTAAGAAACAGCATCGTCATCGAAAGAACATTTACCTGCAAGCTGTCACCACACAGGCGATGGCTTTCAACAGTTCTTCCTACAGGGTTGAAACATGACAGAATACTATTAAGCACGCATGTCATTTTCATTCTGTAGTGTGACTACAATTACCTCAGGAATATTTAAAAGCTATGACAACAAAAATTAATTAGAATCACTTTCTCTTCAATGTACTTCACTGTTTAACAAGTCCATCCACAGAAGCAGGATCACTGACTATCTCTATTTCATAAAAGCCTAGAGAACTGACTACCAAGGTCAACACAGGCAAGCGTGTCAAACATGGAATTAGAACTACATCTGACTCCCAGCCCAGCACTTCTTCTGCAGTACTGCACTGGCCACGACTGACTTTTTTATCAACTAGATCATTACATGCTGCCACAATTTCACTTTCTCCACTGACTGTTCATTATAAGTATCCTACTATCACCCTTACATAAAAAAAAAAGACTGCAACTAATTCATAGGCCCCAGAGATAGGCATCCTCGGGTCCAGGTTCAGACAGCTCACCTGCTGCTCCATTTCTCATATGCCCATCCTGATCTCTTCATGAGATCAACAGGTACAGAATGGTAACCAAAACGGTTTGAGATTTATCTTTGTAAGCTGAACATGATAAATAAAAATCAATCTCCAGCACAACTGTGCAGTATTCAACATGTGCATTGCACTTGGATGAAATATCATACTTAATCGGGCAAAATTTACCCAAAGCTTCCCATTGGCTAGAAACTCTGGTTCACAAAAAGAATGTGATGCCCCACAAAACCAGATTCTAATTTTGATAGGAAATGAAAGGTGAAGTCATAATCCTTTAAGGATACCTTAGATTTAACTGGGCACGAATGGTTCCTTTACCTTTCCTGCCCATGTTCTTCCAGCCAGGCCTTGCAGTAATGCGGTCAGAATCATTCCCAGATATGGCGGTACAAGTGAGCTGGTTTGCTTTGCAATTGATGCCATGGCAATTGCACCCTGGGCTTTCATTTTCCAGGACTGAGACTGTAAAGCCTTCTGGGTAATGGTAATCAACTCCTGCATGTATAACCGAATGCCACCAAAGGAACCTAGATTACGAAAAGCAAAATTAAAGTAACCTTTAAGTGAGACACACAAAAAATTAACTGTATTTTCTAAGTCTGAATAAAAGTCAGTGACCATCCGTCTAAAGCAGTGATTCTCAATGGTTACATTATACTACTTTCTGAGAAAGAAAGTAGGTGGTGTTGTGATGCATCTTTACAACAGCAGGGCTTTACAAACTTGGCTATGTCCACAGGAGGGTGTCATGCAAATGGTCATCATCCACCAGTGTGTGTCAAGGTAAAATACAAGAGAAGCACTACTCTAAAATAATACTCTATGGCAACAGAAAAATCACTATTCACTCTCAGCTACAGTAAGTCAAGTTCTGCTCTACTGGGGCAGAGTTTCCACTCTCTCACATGGGCAGCAACGGAGGAGGAAAGAGAAGAGCTCTGAGAGCCAACCTTGAGAGCTCAGCAATTTGGCAGGCTCAAAACCAAATGGGACACATGCCATTATGGTCCTGGGAAAGTAACTATAGGAGTTTACAAACACAAAATAGGATTAAAGAACTCCAGCTGTGGTTCTTAAAAAACAGGTTTAATTCATAGGTACGGATTACTAACCAGGTACATTCTCCTGCCACACTTCAGTCCATAAGTTACATTCTTCTTTTTCTGATTTCTCCTCATCAGCAATTTCATGCATGCCTAGAAATGCCAAAGGCAAAACTTCTTTGGCATGGTTCTTCAACACGTCAGGACTGTATCGTCCAATAGCATGAATAGTCAAAGCACAAGAGGTCTTGTAGATGGGTTCTGAAGAGAAGCAGAAAAAAAAAACAATCTTTATGATACTTGCTGTTTTTAAGGGTAACGGATCGAAACAAACTATTGTGCAACTTGCACCACAGCAAAACCAATCAAAAAATCAATTAAAAATGTTCCTAGTTAAGCACATAAAATCATAGAGGGTAAGACCTGATTTGCATTGTTTTATTAGGTCATTAACATCTAAATTTAAAATAATACAAAGTAAGTTAAGAAAGGTACCTTCTTTCTCCATATACCAGCCATTGAGCTTCTGCAAGAGTTTCTCAGTGCTGCTATCCCGTGAAGTCTGAAAAAGAAACAATCCTATTCAGTTCTTTATAATTATCAAAGTATAATTACTTAACTAAGTAAGAGATTCAACTCACCCGAACTAAGTGGCCCATGGCAAATGCACAGGATTTCTGAATTACACTGTTCCGATCTGCTAGGCCACTAAGCAAAGCACTCATAAGTTTACCTATCAGAAATAAAGGAGAAAAATCTGATACTTGGTTAACCAAATGTTTTGCTCTGTTCCCAGAACCAAAACAAGCTTAACCCTATAATATCTGATTTTTTCCATGGTAGTTTAGAACCCTTGTATGTTACATTTGCTTCCTTTTGCCTGATACAAAATTAAAAATTAATCTGTGTCAAGAATATTGTGGGGAAAGCTGTAAAAATGAGAACTAGGTACATAAAATTTATTAAGCCCATCTGGGAGTCAATAAAAGAAGAGAAAAATGCTGATGTAAAATTAGCTATAAATGGTAAACAAATCCTACAAGGTGACAAATACTTTCACCTTCTTCCACCACTAAGAAATAATCAAACACTTAGAAAACAGTGAAAACTCGCTAAACTTGATCATCCTTTACCTTTTGCAAACAAAATAGATAAAGGGGGAAGATTAAGAGGAGAAAAAGTACACAGTATCACAAGCATGTCTGAATGATAACTATTTTTTCTTTTAAAACCTTGTCACACAAGACATGGCCGTACAAAAATATCACCACATACGGTTTTGACAAACTCACCTGAGTAAGGTGTTAGGTCCTGGGGACACTGAGTAGTTAATGACACAATGACACTGGCACAGCCGCCCTACAAGGTTACAAAGGCAAAGGTCTAAATTTGATGGTCATAGTGCTCTATCAAACCCTCTGTTTCAGGTGTCAAAGATTTAAAGATAAACTTGAAGCCTAATAGCCCCTCCAGGATTCAGTCTAGAATGAGGAAATCTCTTATTTAAAATTAGCAATGCAGAGGTTTTTTTCAAAACCTCCACCTGGAAGATGTGTGCTCTCATACACTGCAAATAAGAAAGAATACTGGTTCACTCTTTCAGGAGGGCAACACGTCATCTTGTCCATCCTTGTTCTAACATTTCCAGTTCTAGAGATTTAACCAAAAGAAATAGCTTCAGATGTGTCCCAAGACATTCATCACAGTGCTTTGTTGAGTATCAAAAAAACTGAAAACAAATCAGATGCTCCTTGATGGATTAAAATAAATGACGTTTGAGTCACACAACAAAGTATCATATGGCCATTAAAGAGGACACTGTAGAAGACACTTGCACAGAAAATACCAGAAGGAAACACTCTGAAATATTAAGAGTAATTATCTCCAGGACAAATTTTAACTTTCTCCTGATTTATAAATGCTAAGTTTTTAAATACAAGCAAGTGCTAATTTTGTCAGAAGAAAAAAATGTGAGTTGTTTGTTTTTAAGTGTGGGGGTGCCTGGGTCTGATCCTTGAAAAATCTCAGAGAGAAAAACATTTTCCTACCCAAACACATGCTGAGCCCTCCTCTGTGAAAAATGCTATAACAGCCAAGCTTTGAAAACTGGATGAGCATTTCCACTAATAAATGATAATGAATGAGGACCCAGAGATTATGCATATGGCAACCTGGGGAGAGAAGTGATTCCATTAAAAAAATAAGACCATATTTACTAAATAAGGTACATGTTTCATTATTTCCTGAATGAGTTACACGTTATGAGTGCAACCATGAAAATGAAATGGTTAACATAAATATTAGGTTTTATGAAAAAGTATGAATTTCAAACATGATAGCTATTATATTTCTGTAGCCCGAACTAATGAAAATTACCCTTGTGAATACACTTACTTACCTTAGTTCCAAGACCTACACCACTTCTGATCAGTTCACATAATCTAGGAACTAGCTCACCCAGCACCGACACATCAAGGTATTGCAGGCACTTTTGGAAAAGAATAAACATAAATTAACCTTAGCAAATAATTAGGTCCATATCACATCTTCAATTAAAAATTGCCATGTCAAATATGTACCCACTGGATTTGACGTAAAGTTGAAAAATAGCTGGTTTAATTTTGCTCTGACTTCAATGTTAAAACCACTACTGTACTACAAACAGAAAAACCATTCATTGGTGGTTCAACGTTAAGTATAAACCAAAAATGATGAAAAACACTGACTTACTGAGGGAAAAAATAATGATTACCCAATTAAAAAAAGGACCTCTCTGGGCCTACCTCTTCTTTATCAATCCATGTTTAATGTGAAAGACCCAGGTTAAACCTGACCTTCAGTGGGCCTGTCCTACCAAACCATCTGATAAGTTGACTTCTTAGCAGATTTTGCTATATTCTATTTTTTTAGATGCAATGAAATATATTCTATAATTAAGGAGCATATGGTGTTTGCTATCTATTCCTATTCCTATTTCTTTAAGCTTTCTTCCCTCCACCCCGAATAACCCAACTAAGACATAACATCCTTAAACCAAATTTTGGTAAGTCTCCCAGTAAGCACTACAAAAACATCTACTTCTCTTGTCCCGCCTGTGATTTGCTCAGCAAAACCATTTCCAGTAGCTCCCAAACTCTCAGTTAACCACCCAGGGTGTGCATAGTAGTCAACTTCAGTGACTTTGGTGACTCCTAATCCAAGACAAGAGTCCAGGAATTTAGAACCCGGTGCCAAGCAGCTCTTTCCTGCAAATCCCTTCCTGTGACTGAAACAACCTATCAGCACTGCTCAATTCTCCTCCCCTGCCTTTGCACTTCATCCTAGGTCCTCCCAAAGACAAAAACCTGAACCTCGCTGCATGGGCAGGCCAAAGACAGAGACCTACACAGAGATCTCTGAGTATTTGTTCTCCTATGAACACACATGTGGACTAACAGATTCTGACATGTAGAAAATTATTTATTCCATTTAGTAACACAGAAGAAAAAAGAAGTATACTAAGAAAAAGCTGCAGTCACAATAGGTACTCCACTTATCCCTCAAATCTCTACTTCATTGAATGTAACCTGAAGACGTTGAACAATTACACTCTAAGATAAGCAAACAAACTTCGACTTTCTCATTACATTAGGCACTGACCATGTTGATTGTTTCCATCATGGGGGAGGATTTGGCAGCACTGAGTCGAGCACTATCCATCGCAGCCTGAGAACACAAACGGAAGACACTCAGCACATTCAATTTATACAAAAAGAAACTCCACACACTCCCATAAAAGGACTTTACGCCAAATTGAAGAATCTTTTTAAAAGTAACATGTAGAAACAACAAAGTCAAACTTAAGTTTAACTCCAACTTTTTTTGACCTACACTCAACCATTTACCTGCAGAGACAGAATCTCACTACAGGTGAGAAATTCAGTCAAGTTAGAAATTAACTGCAGTTAGAAATTAACATAAAATGGCTCTGAGCAAGTCATCCTTGGGCCTCAGGTTCTCCATCCACTAAATAAAGGAAAAGACTAAACAAATTTCTATCTAAGGGTTTTAAAAATTACCTCTAAGTAACAAAAAAATTCATACGTTTATTGCACTAACTTTGTAAAGGGCTTTCACATCTACAGTGGTATTTTAGTCCAACTACCCTGTAGGAGAAAACACTATCCAGACATAAGAATGAGAAAAGTAAGGCATACAGAGTGACTTGCCTACAGCTGCGGAGTCTGGACTAGAATTTTTATTTCCTAATTCTCAACTCTTAGTAGGTGGGAACCTAGGAAGAGGCAAGATGACTACGAAAAGAAGGAAGACTGATGAATGGAGAAAAACAGAAATATTAGAGGCAAAAGGAAAAGAAAGTTATTAGAACAGTGTAGGCAAGTTAAAAATCAAATAGTCAACTGACAAAACATTTACAATCTATATGATGGAGGTTGACAGTCCAATAAACAAATACAAATGTAAAAATAAACAAGTCAAGTACAAAAACAGGCATGGAATAGAAACACAATTCACAGAAGAAATAAAAATAGCTAATACAATATGAAAAGACAATGGACAACACTAATAACAGGAAAGTGTAAATTAGAACAATGACATTCTTCCTTATCAGGTTCATGTTATTCAAGGTTGGCAAAGATGTGGAGAAAACAGAACATTCCTAACCTTTGGTACCACAAAATCTCTCCTACAAAAATTCAAAATCACTTCACTGTAGAATACCAGGCATGCATTAAAAAGAATGAAATAGGGGCGGCCAGATCACTCAGTAGGTTAGAGTGCAAGCTCTGAACAACAGGGTTGCTGGTTCGATTCCCACATGGGCCAGTGAGCTGCACCCTCCACAACTAGGTTGACGACAAAGAGCTGCCGCTGAGCTGTCAGAGGGGCGGCCAGATGGCTCAGTTGGTTAGAGTGCGAGCTCTCAACAACAAGGTTGCCAGTTCAATATTTAGCTGCGCCCCCTGCAACTAAATATTGAAAACGGCAACCGTACTTGGAGCCGAGCTGCACCCTCCACAACCAGACTGAAGGACAACGACTTGGGGCTGATGGGCCCTGGAGAAACATGCTGTTCCCCAAATATTCCCCAATAAAATTTATTAAAAAATAAACAAAAATGAAATTGATCTATATAGAGATATGATATATTATTGACAAAAAGCAAATTGCAGAACAACATTCATAGTCTGATTCTATTTTAAGGTTAGTATGTTTATTTGGTTTTGCTGTCTATGACTACAAAAGAATTTGAAAAAAAGACACAGGAAACTGTTTACAGTGGGTACTCATCAGGAATGATACTGTACTAATAGGGGAGAGGGGACTCCTAGGGAATTACTTTCTACTCTTTTTGTTGTTTTAATTTTTCACAATAAATGTTTCATCTGTACTTTTTCTAAAAAACAACTCGGATCAGAGACTAGGCAACTATAGTGTATGTTAAAAAGCAGAATAATTTTGGACTATGCCAAAGTCTAAACACAAATCCTCTTTACTTGTCGGGCAGGAGTGGTCCATAGGACTCTGAGGGTATAGACCCAACCCCGAAAAAAATAAACAAATGTACAAAAAACTGTTAAATAAATGTTAATACATTTTTTGAATGGAAGTGTCATTTTCATGTGATTCAAAAAATAGTGTGTAAGCCTGCTCCCTGCCCACCCCTATAAAAAAAAAACACTGCATGTGATGACAGTAATTGAGCTGTTTTGAGAGTGGTCAAAGTATCATTCAAGTCATGCCGTTTGTCTATAGACAATGGATGGACTGTTCAGCTGGATCGCAGCAGCTTAACAGGGCTCCTCATTCATGGTACTTAGCAAAATGCCTGTGTTGTCAACTCACCTTTTCTTGGTCTGTAGCCCGGAGGCTCAAATAATTGAGAACTTGGGGTTCCAAGACACTTAAGGACTCCAGCAGAGCCGGGATGAGTTTTGGTGCGTGTGGTTTCAACATGGCTCCTGCACTTTTGCTGATCTTCACAAGGGTGTTAATGCTACAGAGACACAGAACACAACTCCTGAGTCCTTTGAACAAAAGAAGCCCTGCAAATCTAATCATGAGGACGTTCTGCAGTTTATTGCATACTGGAATATATTCACGATTAGAGCCTGGTCTTAGCATGATTTTTTTTTAACTTTTTATTATAGAAATATTCACGCATATATGAAAGTACAGAGAATCACAAATAAAATTCTATGTATTCTCCACCCAGTACAACAATTAGCAGCTTTTGGCCAATTTAATTTCATATATACACAGAGACACACTTTTTCCTCCTGCTACTATATTATTTTAAAGAATAACCCCAAACTAAACTTCAGTGCGTATCACTAAGAGGCAAGCACTCTTTATCATAAATATCTTTGTACACCTAAAAAATATTAATAATTTTTTCATATGAGCTAATATCCAAATTTTCCAGACTGTTTCACAAATGTTTTTAAGTTTGTTAGAACCAGATTCAAGTCCATCCACACGTTGCAATTTACTTCATTTCTTACATTGTTTTTAACAGTGCCCTCCATCCTTTTTTAAAATTTATTTGTCCTCACTGATTGTATCTTGATGGTGTTACCTAACGTGTTCCTCTGTCACTTGTACAAATCTGTAGGCTAAACCAAGTTCAGAGTGATCAATGTGTTCAAGTTTGGTTGGCCTGAATCATCCATTATAAAGTTCACCATCAGCCTTTCTCACCAGTGGATTAAGTCACTAATGATCATTACCTAAATTATTTTACAGAGTATAGCAAAATGGTGATGTCCTAATTTTATCATTCCTTTGCATTTGTTAGGTGAATCCTTCTAAAAGAACTTTCCCTCATCAACTATTTAGTTACAATGAAATACTGTCAGTAAAATTAATTTGATCTAACTTTAAGAGTGAAATAAAAATAGAACACATGAAGTTCCCAGATAGCATTCTAGCTTAAAAACAAAAAACACCACAAACTAGAATCCTTCACTGTTGATTTTAACTTAAAATAGCCACAAATACCTAAACACATGAGCGGTGTTTTTTTTAACATTTAATTATTGCAGGTAGTAAACTGTTTATTTTGAACTTAATAAGCTGTGAAATATTACAAAGTGGTACAGCGAACAAGCAAGCTCCCACGAACCTATGCATAATGGGATGATGTGCTTGCTGGGACAGAGGCCGACAACTATAAACATTTTACTCAAGGTCAAAGCAGAATGGCAGAAAACAAGGTTTCCTGGTCGAAAACAAGGTTTCCATGAGAATGTGCAAAAATGTTCTCACAACTTTTCTCATATGTTCTAGTCACCTCAGATTCTCCTCAAGGCACTTCTCCATACTTTTAAGAATCTCATATTCAAAGAAACTCAATCTCTACTGAATGGCTAGGAACTAAGTAAATCTAGTACATTCCCATCATCCACTGATTCACACCTGAGGGCTCGAACTTCTGTCACAGGACTCATCATTCCTTTGTCCAGAAGGCAAGGTAGAAGGACAGCAATGGTTCTCTGGCCAGCTGCTCCTTTGGCTGGGTCACACATTTTCACACAAACCTCACATACAAAGAGAATGGAAATTAGTGAAACTGAACTCTCACGCAATAAAGCATTCATCTGACAAAACACTTACTACTTCCCATATCCACAGAAAAGAATGAGTGGATCTAGAGAACATTTATAAGAAAGCATTTAACCATGTGACCTATGGCGACGTTTATACAGCTACAATATAGAAGTCCCAGATATGTCACAAAATCAAGTTTAAGTGGGAAACTAATAAGCTTGCCAACCTCATAAATATGAAAGGCAGATTAACACATAAACATAGCAACAGCAAAAAGAAAAGAATGATGTCTCTTGATCTAAATGAGTAATGTGTTCTTCAGGGTCCAATGAAAGCTGTACCTTATATAAAGGCCCACAGAAGCTCACCATTTAAAAAGACCAGAGACATACTTTGTTAAAAATACTGGAATTATAGTGTAATAGCACCCAGTTTCACATGCATTGTAAGAACAATGAACTATAACCTGAAACCAATTACTCCGCAACTAAATGTCATTATTTGACCAAAAAAAATGAGACATTATTGTCATTGTCACTTAGAACCCTGCCCCACTTAACCCCCCAATGAAGATAAGAGTTTTCACCTTGCTCAGAGTTTTCAGAGCTAGTTCTGCTGCTTTTCGTACAGATTCCTAAAAATAAGAAAAGTTTGGCATTATACAAGTTAGAAAGTTTCCTTCTCATCTACCCCACAATGCATAAAAACTACCTTCAACTCTACATAGATTAGTAAAAAATCCTATTTCCAATACCAGGTAAAAAATTGGGCTTCATTAGGCTCTTTGCCCATCAAGGAACATATTACCATGGTATATTATTTTATTGAATTAGGTATGACCTATTTTGACCTTATAAAAATATGGCTATTTGGTATAACAGTTTAAAAACTAAATATATTATAAAAATAAATGTATAAAGACCTATGTGAGGATTCTGAAAGACTTAAAAAAATCTCTAATGAACAAAGCAAAAGAAAGGTAAAACTGAAGAACCTAATTTTAATGGTAAGATATCAAAATATCTGAAATTTAGACTGCCCAGGAAAAATTAAGAGCAATTATCACATTAGTTGGGAATGACCAATCCAATTTATGAAATTGATCAAAATAGTTATTCTGGATTATTTCCAAACTGTTATTTGTCCCTAATCAATAGCGTCATGAGATCTCTATTGAAAGAAAGTGAAGCAGTAGCAACTTAAAAAAAAAAAAAAAAAAAAGTGAAATTTAGATCTAAAGACTGAAGATTCAGATACATCAAGATGGAAATTTTGGAGGAAAATTGTGGTCTTTCAAAATTGTCTGGATATCAAATTTCAAAATATATAACATATATTTTAATAATTCTGGTTTAAGTTACTCTATGAATAAATGCAGATTTATTTCTATAATACCTTTATATCATCTTGTACTCTAAAAAGAGTTTCCCAAATTTCTGGAAGTTTATCAATGATGTCATCTAAGGGTCTTCCTCTCAATAAATCATTCAGAGCCAAACAGCTGCAAATAAACAGTTTGGTTTCAAATATATGACCAAGAAAGCCCAATATTTTACTATGAAACATTCTCATCAAATAAGAACATGGTTCTTAACCACCCCACTCCAAGACAACAATGACTATTCTCTCCGTGGTGCCTCAAATATACCACAGACATATGGCATTTAGTCATCAAATGTCTGTTTCCCACAACTATAATACAATCTCTTTGAGATGATACACCGTTTTTTACTTACCAGTGTACCCATCCCTAGGGCCTAGCATAGATTATATATGTGTACATAAGTCCCACCCTACAAAGTCATGACAGTATATAAATACATCTTGATGTCTCCCAATTTAATAAGTAATCATCTACTATAATTTCATGCTTGTAAAAACCAAGACAACTAAGGAAAACTACTGTCCAGAGTTTAAAATGTTCAACAACAATAAATGTCTAACCCAACCATTAATATGTTTTTAGTAGTTTGGCACAAAGTATAAAACCTGGAAATTTGAATGAAAAGAATTCAGTTGTATTTGACTAGTTTTGTACTTCCAAAAATAGTACCTGGATTCTCGAACTCGCCACATGTTGCTGGTAAGGTTCTTAATCAAATCTTGAAGAATTTCTTTCAAATACTTATCCACCTAATGAAAACAAAGGAATAAAATTAAAAATGCAAAATTCATCAATAGTCAAATTATTCATCTCTCAACCACAATGACCATCTTTCCGTATGTAACCACCTAAGGGTGTCTCTAGGCCTCTTAGCCCTCCACTCTTTCCCCCACTTTGGTTACTGAAAGCTGCCAGCGTGATCATTCTAAAATACAAATTTGATCCTTAATTCCACAGTGCATGAGGATGAAGTCCAGTCACCTGGACATGAATCCCAACCCTCTGTGACCCAGCTAACGCTGAAGGTCTCATGCTCTGTCTCCTCTCCAGTCCTACCTCCACCTATAATCTCCTTCCAGGTTCTACGTGCCTGGCTAATGCCTCCTTGTCCCTCAAGCTTCTAATCGGGCATCACTTCGCAGAGAAGACTGGCCTACGCTGCTCTGTGTTCCCATAGCACCCTCATAAGCACGTATGAGACCAGACAGTAACTGTACTGCTCCATCACACTGACACCTCAAGCACAGGGACAGGATCTCACTCGTCCTTCCATCGCTGACACATGGCACGGTGTCTGGCACATAAAGAAGTATTATGATTGTTCAGAATGAAAGACGAGTTTAATCTTTCCAGCCTCTGTTTTGTTTTGATATACAACTATCCATTTGTTAACAAGAACTGATGATACACTCAGTTTTTACGGTAATCCAAAGAGCCTCCAAACTTACAGCTTTTCCACTTCTACTTTTGTGGTTTTGTTTTCCTCACTTATATGTAAGAGAACCAAGACACAGAGGCAAATAACTCACCCTGAGATTTAGCAAACTGATGTCTTCCTATGTCCACTTCCCTAAACTTCTCCATAGCGATCTCATCCACACTGTGGCTTCACCTTTCACTCATACAGAGATGATACTCACATCTCACGAGCCTATGCCTGTGCCTGGAGCTGTAAAGTCAACTCGCCTAATAGAGCTTGGCTGACCCAGTGGTACTTAACACTCCCCTAAGCAAAGGAAACTCACCGAGCCTCCAAAGCTGAACTACCCTGTGCCTACCATCATAAACAGGAACACACTCAACCTAGCATCAGACTGAAGAGAGAGGAAAGGACCACGTTATGTGCAGGGACTGAAAAGACATGGTATGGGTCATAGAATTTATTTACAGTGAACTATGAAGCCACTAATAGATTTTAACCCCAAATGGCACAATCCAATTTGTTTTTTGTTTTTTTTCTAATCACTTTTACTGCTGATAATTAAATAAAGGAAAGCAAAGAGGAGAGAAAGATGACAACCTGTTCATCAGGGAAAAAATAAGGAAAAAAGAAGTGGATTCAAGGAACACTTTGGAAATAGAATAAACAGAATGTGCTACTGGATTCAATTGAGGACGAGGGTTAAGACAGACAAAAATCAAGGACGACATCGAGTTTCCTGGCTTGGGTAAATGGATGAGACTAGAAAGAGAAGGTTGTTTATCCAAGTCCTATTCTAAACATGTTAAGTCTAGAAACAACATCCGAGTGACAATGTTGAGCAGCAGCTAGATACACAAGTCAGGAGCATTAAGTCTCCTCTGGGCCAAAAATAGAAGATTGGGAACCATCAAAATAAAGATGACATTACTATGCCCTGGAGCTGCTGAGCTCATCTAGAAAGATAAAGTTGAGAGAGTAAAAGGTACGCAGAGGCAAGCCCTAAGAAATCCTCCTATCCAACAGTGGAATGGAATATGAGAAGCAACCGGATAAGAGAAAAGCAAGAGAGAAAACCATATATGGTAATTGCCTGCTTCCTCGTCTATGGCTTCAACTAAGTGAACTTGTTGAATGTAGGAACCATGCCATTCTCCATACCAACAAACATGTAGTATTCCATTTGTGTGAATATACTACCATTTCCTTATCAGCCACCCAATGGACACTTCGACTATTTCCATTTTTCAGATTTCAATAAATGCTGCCATGAGCATTATTTGATACTTTGAAAGAAGAAAGCAAGGAATGAAAGAAAGTTGATTTGTTTAAACAAAAAGTATACGAAGTAGAAAGGAAGACGGGCACTGGGTTGCAATTTGGGGAGTAATCGGACAAGCAGTCAGGTACTTGCCGTTGATTTGTCAGTGACCAGTGCATTCCAAATACTTGTCATGGCCTGCCGAATACCAAGGTTGGGATCAAACTGGTAACGATAGAGACGAGGAACCAGTTGAGGCAGAAAAGGAGCCAGCTGTTCTCCAGCTTTAGTAGCAATTACATTAAAACCAAAAGCAGCACCCTAAAATAAGACGATGAAGAAGTGGGTCAGATACACCTGTCGTAGTAAAATGTTAACATGTTAAATATATGCAGATCACAACATTCTCCTCCCCAAACTTGTCCCTGAATTGAGCGTGATTTACTGAGTGTCCCTGCTTTCCCAATCAACAAAGCACCCATGTGGTGGTCTAGTTCTCTCTAGACACACTTTTACAAAACAATGCATATCAACTGCCACTATCCACCAATGCAACACATTTGGTTTTGGAGGGAAGTGAAAAATAAAAACTGTCCAGTGATAGAAACTTACCTTCCTCGAGTTCCACATTGCATGATGATTGGCTAAATTCATAAATTTATACACCAGATCTGGTTGACTAAGATCACTTGCCAGAGAACAAAGCTCCTTGTAAGTAGAGAGGCCCTGGCTTGGAAACAAACAAACAAAAAGTATGCAATAATGTGTTCTCTATATCCGACCTAATAATAATTGTATCACCGATACTACTAGGACATTTTAAAATTACATTTTCACTATTATTTCCAATATTGAGTTATCTCATTGCCATAGACACAGAGAACCACGTTGAGAAGAATATAAAAAGTCACCTAATTCAATTATCAAATGCTTGCTAAATGACCTAAAGACGCCTGCAAGGCCCAGAGGTGGAGCCCTTTACCACCTCGGGAGGCGACTCAGTAGTTCCTCAGTACTGAATATTGTACATGAATCTCTCTCACAATCATGAGACTCACTCAAAGACAACTTCTGTCTTCGTGAAATCTTTTCTAAGCTAGAGCACTCCAATCGTGGTAATAGCATCTTTGAGTCCTGTTAACTTTCCTCAGAACAAATAATACTTGCTCAAGTACCTGATCATTTGTGTTAGTAATTTTGTGAAAAGAGAGCACTTTTTAAAAACTCAGGAGTCTACAGGGAGAGTAAGTGAAATAAAAACAATGTTCGATGTGAAAATGGTGAGCTAGGGGAGAACGTCAAGGACAAAACAAGGTGCCGCTTTCTGATGTTGCAGACAGCACTGAAGCTGCAGTCCTACCCGAGGATTTTTAGAGGAAAAGCAAGTGTGACCACAACGGAATAATGATAAGATAAAGGAGGTAAGCCTCTAGGAATTAATTGGAAATGCTAAATTGGTGGACTCCGAGATACCAAGCAGAGATGCCACCTCACCCCCTCACAAAAACTAGGTGCTCTGGATGCCAAGCTATGCTGCCAGACCACCCGCCGCCCTTTCCTCAGGATTCACTGAGTGGGAGCTGAGAATTCCCCTCAGTGAAGGTAAGATCCTCCCCACAGCAGCCCACCACCAACGACTAGTCAAAGGCCCGATGAAGGGCCGAGCCCCTCAAAGCAGGACAGCTCTGAAGGGCCATCCACGCGCAGCTCCAGAGCTTCCCGAGAGGTCAGGATTCACTTAAGTGTTGGAGTAGGTCAGCTCCTCCTTGGGACCATCGGCCATCTCCTGCTTCATTACCCCCAGGACGATGATTACAGGGCACTCTGTAATAAACTTCCAATATACAAATCTCCATCTCAGAGTTTCCCAGGAATCCAATTTATTAGGTTGGTGAACAAGTAATCGCGATTTTTGCAATTATTTCTAACCTTTTAAACCGCAATTACTTTTGCACCAACCTAATACAACACTAGGCTTTTTCCACACAAGTTTTCTTCTTCCACTAACACAACATTTCCTAGGAGGGTGGAAATCAGCTTTGTGAGTGCTCTAGTCACGAGACTGAAGATGTCTACAACGACTGATCAATGGATTTGACACACTTACCCATCGGGTGTTTTGCCAAGGCCTCCACCTTGAAATACCACTGTCTCTCCAGAAACTTCATGTTTAGCTCTAAACCAAAACAACAATGAGAATTTAAATTAGCCCCAAATTTTTCATACCAGCCTTCAACTAACTAATAAATTTCATTTGAAAACCGGTAAAATCGGAAGGAGAACTGACTCTGGGTGATGAACACACAATGGGATTTATAGATGATGTAATACAGAATTGTACACCTGAAATTTATGTAATTTTACTAACAATTGTCACCCCAATAAATTTAATAAAAATAAAAATTAAAAAACGAAAACCGGTAAAATCAAATTCTCTACCAAGTATCTACTAAGTACAAGATGTAAAAGTCTAATCCTTTCCATCAGCCTGAGAATGTTGTAAAATGAAGTCTAGAATAAACAAATTAATAGACCCCATATAAAAGACATCCTATATATAAAGTGAAATGTGGTCTCACATTAAAAACTATCCTTCCTACTAGAGAGACAATACAAAGCACCAACCAATTACAAGAATGATGGCCCCTCTCACACTCTTCGCAGATCGACTGTGAATGACATGCCAGTTTCCTGTCTTCACTTTAATTTAGCCAACAGTAATTACAGTATTTGTGTAATCCAATGCTTTAACTGTCCTGAGAGCATTCAACTTTCAAAGCTTGAACCTACTGGCATGTTTCTAAATGTAGTTTAATTTACTTACTAAACTGTATACACCAGATAATTAAACTGTTATCCAGAGCACAACAATCACTGACTTGCAATTTAGAAAAGACTTTATAAACAGGAAAATGAAAAGTGGAAATTTCCTTCTCCCATTGCATGTTCTCTGTATGTGCAAAACTTGCCCTCTGTGTTCAAATCTGAAGTTATCAAGTTCACTGTACCTTTTGCCAGTCATAAGTGTTTCTACAAGCGTAGAAACTAATTCCTGTTGATCTTGTTCATTGCCCAGTTCATACACCAACCCAAGGCCTTTTGAAGCAACGTCTTGGCTAAGTTCTATGCAAAAGTCAAACAAAGTAATATTACGTTAAGAAAAATTTGTCTGCTGGCTATCAAGTTGAAACTTTTAAAAACTTATAATATTAACCCAAAATGATATAAAAATAAAGATATGAAAACAGAATCAATCTACCTGTTTTGTTAAAAATTTAGTAAATCATCGCAGTGGACATGGCCCCAAAAAGTCCCTGTAAATGCAGACTACATTCACAGAAGAGCCAACTCACAAACCAAGTGAACACTGCCGGGCTCAGTGTGCAGTGCATAGTGACAGAGGATGAATGGACCACAAGTCATACACGTGACAGGCAGAACAGACTCACGGAATTTCAATACACCTATATCCAATTTTCTTTTTAATAAAAAGTCAACACCAGACCATATGTTTAAAACAATTTATAAAACAAAGCTACTATTTAAATGTCTAACATATATACATTTGCTTTCTCTTGGCTCCAAACACAAAGCGGAAAGGAAGCAGAAGTAGAAGAACGCTATTATTTAGGACAAACACTAATGTTAAGGGCCTTAGCTCCATTTTTAAATTCAAACTGAAGAACATGATTTATTGAAAAAATAAATAAGAATCGAGTTTCCTGTACCCTTTTATGTTCATTAATCCAGATTTTTAAAATCTGAAGTACAAGTTTAATAAAATTGGAAATCAAATATTTACCAATAACCTACCATCATTTTCTGACAAAACGCACACAAATGCACTCTGAATTTCTTTAAGATGAGACTGAAAGAAGAAAAAGGGCATTTAGAAAACTGAAACTCTACCTCTTTGGGAGAATAAGAATTTTTGCTCAGGATACACAACACCTGTAAAATCTCAGGACCCAAGGCAGCCACAAACCCTGCAGCACTCTCACCTTTGAAGGCAGCCAAACTACCTGAAGGCTGGGGAGGCACAGTCTGAGCCTCCCCATCGTTACCACTTCTGGCTGTACATCTTCAAGTTCAGAATCATCTTCCAGCCAATATATATCAGGCTGCCATCCTTCGCTCTTTCATGTACAGCTTACTTCTAAGTATCTATTATTGGTTAATGGCCCCCACCTCAGCACTGGTTCTCGCCTTCATCACCTTTCAACTATTAATATTTCATAAGCGGTGTCTAATAGAGCTGATAACATTTATAGCATGGCTTACCTTCACTTCTTTGTGGGTACTTAGTTTCCTCACGAGGGAAAGGAGCCAGATGCAGGCTGCTTGCCTCACATGTGGGTTGGGGCTAATGATATGTTTATTTAAAATCACATCCAACACCCAGGGAACCACATCATTCACTTTAGCTCCTGGGAAAAAGCAAAGAATGATAAGAAACAATTAAAATACTTGAATAGAGTTTCTTGAAAAAATTAATTTAAATCAACATTTACTCAATATAACAATCCTATAACATATTAAAATCTAAATGACTAAGATGTTTAAGTAAGTTGCCAAAGGATCGGTAATTGTTCATGTCAGAACTTAGTATAAGCTAAACAACCTTTCAAAGGTACTCAGGTAACTTTAGTTCCCTAGAATGAAAAATCATCCCCATAATGGAAAAAGCTATGCATGTATTAAGGGCAAAGGGCATATGAGAAACTTCTGTACTTTCCTCTTAATTTTGCTGTGAACCTAAAATTTCTCTTAAAAAAATTAAGTATTTAAAAAAAAAATTAACTACACTCTCTCTAGTCTCAGCAATTTTTCTTTCTCTGTTGTATTTTTTCCATTTCTCATCGAAAAACTTACACACAAACCAACCTCTCTTACTTCACTTTCCTTTTCCACCTACGATGGCATTTTCCCCCTTTCCTTTATTACTTCAGGTTCCTCAGCCTCAACACTGCTGACATTTTGGGCTGGACAGTTTTTATGGGGAGCTGTCCCGTTCAGAGCAGGATGTTTAGCAGCTTCTCTGGCCTCCACCCAATAGAGACGGTCACACCCACCCTCTCCAGTGTCCAGACATTACCAAATGTCTTCTGTGGGACACAATCTCCCCTCCCTGTCAAGAACCACTGCTTTACATTAAGACCTTTCAAAATAGTTGTCTGTACTCATAGTCTGCATTTTTGTCTCCTCTTCATTTTTCTTGAACCCACTCCACTCTCAGTCAGGCTTTTACCTTCTCTACTCCACAGAAATTACCCGTAAAAGTCAACAATTACCATTCAGTTGCTAAGTTCAATGATCAATACTCATCTTAATCGATCAAGCAACAGTGAATGACCCAGGTGACCCCCATCCCACCCCCACCATACACTTCTTTGTAGCTTTTCTTCACTTCAATTCCAGGAGCCCTCTACTACTTCAGACCACTTCTTTTCAATGTCCTTCTCTGGTTTCTCCTCAACTACTAAAACTTGAAACAACGGGGAACCCCAGAGCTCAGTTGTTAGACCTCTTGTCTTTTCTACTCACTCCCTTGGTGATGACATCTAGGTTCCTGGCTTTAAACACCATCTTTACATGATATTCCCAAACATTTTCCAACCTGGAACTCCTCAAAATTCCATACTCATACATCCAAGTGACTTCCAGGTATGTCCATGAGGATACTGGCCCTAGCTCACCTCTGGGTGAGTTGGGGGACATTCCAACACAGATCGGAAGGAGAGTGGAGAAAGCAGAGCCAGTGAAGCAGTCTTCCCTGTACCCTCCCCACCCCAACTCTACAAAAGTGTATCTCCCACAGCCTCCCCCATCTTAAGTGACAACTCGATTCTTCTAGCCGCTCACATCAAAAACTCTAGTCATCCCTAACTCCTCGGACACCCCACATCCAATCCTGTAGGAAATCCCACGGGCATGACTCTCAAAAGCCTTTCAGCATTCATTTCTCACCACCTGCAGGCTACCGCCCTGCAGAAGTCGCCATCACCTCTCACCTGGAATTCTGCAGTAGCCTAACTGTCCTTCCTGTTCTGCCCTTGCCCAGTTCAGTCTACTTTCAACCCGGTACTAGAATGACCCTTTTAAAATGTCATTCCAATCATGGCTCTCCTCAGTTCACAATCCCGCGACTGCTTCTCATGGAAGGCCTCATGATGGCCTGCAAGGCCCGACATTATCTGGCTTCCCACTGCCTCTCTGACTTCGTCTCTTACTCCTGCTCTCCTCACACACTCTGTTCCAGCTGCACTGGCCTCAAACACATTCACGCTTCAAGGCCTTTACAACTGCTACCACTTCTGTCTCCAATGCTCTTCCCCAAGGAATCCACACAGCTCTCTGACCTGCTTCAGGTCTTCACTTTAAAGAGACCTTCCTGAGAACAGGCACCCTATGCACTCTAAATTACCGTCCAAATGTCATCTACCTGCTCTTCTCCATGAACACTTGTCACCATTTAGCATGCTGCATGTCTCCCCTTATTTTGCTTCTTGCCAAACGCCCCCAGTACAATGTAAGCTCCACGAGAGCAGAATTTTCGACTATTTTGATCATTCCTGCATCACTGGCACCTAGCACTGTACCTGGCCCAAACTAAGCATTCAATAAATATTTGCTGAACTAATTTACGACTTAACCCTTTCTGGCTATGAAAAAAATGTCATATGTACACTACTTTGTTTCCAGAGGAAATAAAGTCAGCCACCAAAAGGGTCTTAAGAAATCACTATTTTAAGGAAAACAAATTGCAGATTTATCCTTATGTTAAATGGAAAAGGTGAGAAAAACACATTTTGATTATTTGTAAAATGAAAATAAAAACAACTATTACCTTGGAAACGGCCTACTCTGTCCTCCTCCTAATGAATGACACCTTCATATCCAAAGCCTGAGCCCTCCTGCAAACGCTTCTCAGCCCTCCTTCTTGGTTCCTTCTCAGGCCCCTCTCCTTTCAGTTTTCATTGACTCTGATCCCCTCTCTAGCCTGTCTAGGGTCTTTTCCCTTCTCTGCCTTCACTGCGTTTAGGAAACTAGGTAGAAATAGTGCTACCATTAATCAAGACCGGGAATAAAGAGGGACAGTAGTTTTAAGGAATAAAGAAGGCAAACTCGTTAAGAGGATGAAAGGAGGAAGAGAAGATGATCTCAAATTTAGCCACATAGAAATGCTGGTGCCTGTGGAACCTCTGTGTGAAAATCCTAATGAACTGTTGGCAATACAGCTCTGGAACACAATGCAATGGTTCTAAGACAGAGATATACATTTCCAGGTCATAAACATATACTGGAGTAAGCAATGGGTATGGGTGAGCTGGGGTATCCTAAAACCAGCGGGGAGTATGGAGGTAAAAGAGCTAGTGAAGGAGAAGGAGAAAAGGTCAAAGGAGGAAACCCAGGAAAAGTCTTGCAAAAACTAAGTGAAAAATGTTCTAAGAAAGTGTTGGGATAGGCTAAAGGGCTGGGCGAAATCAAAACGTAGTAAGTAAACCGAAAAAAAGGAAGATAAAATAAGATTTCAGAAAGCATGAAACAAGTACGAGGACCCTAAGAGAAAGAAGAGCTAGAACTGGACTCACAAAGGCAGAAAAATGTCTGAAGAAGGTAGAGCTGTATTAGTGCACATTCCCATGTACATGGAAACCCTGGATATATAAAGAGGTATCAGGTGCTATTAGCTCCTTACTAGTTACACTCATCTAGTTCTCAGAGTCAGATATATCCTTTATTTTACTCTCCCGTAACCACAATTCTATCCGGGCAACTACAACAAGTCCTTATTAGATTCCCACAATGTGCCAAGTACTGAGTTACATGCTTGAGATACTAAGATGACTAAGACCTAGGCCTCCTTCTATTCAAAGCAAGGTAAGTACATGGTAACAAAGAACATCCTAACAGTTGAGTAGCACTCATTTGAGAATGACAAACAACACAGGCGATCACAATTCAGGTCAAAACTCATCATCACCTGCTTCACCACAATATTTGATGTTTTTCATTCCCTAAACACATACAGACGGGAGAACCTCAACACTTGACGGAAAATTTGAGACTCTTGGATGAGCAAAAAGCCCAGCAGGATCCAATCTTCCAAGAAAAGTCTGAGGCAACACAGAGGAAATTCAGAAGTTTGAAGACTGGCCTATGTACCCTGCTGTTAGCTTTCATTTGCTTAAGGCACTATATAGAAATCCATGCCTCGTAGCACATCTGCTCTCCAGTGTGAGTGACCCCTCGCTTGTGTCAAGCCTCCGACATCACCTCTCACACACAAACTGAGAATTTCTACTTCCGGTTTGGTCGCCTATTTATTAACAATGGTCACTTCCCTTCCTAGAGTAGCTTCCTTCTGTACAAATTCCTCCTTACCTTGCTTCATATGCTTTCCAACAGAAACCTCAGAGAACTGACTCTACTTGGTTTCTATCAAGCCACAATTCCCCTAATTAGAGTACAAGGAAAAGTATGTTTTCCATTTCCTATAAATCTCTTTACGGTAGCTAATGCAATAATAGGTGAACAAGGAAGTAGGTAATCACAGCAGGGTTAAATGTATAATAACACCAAGTATAATAACTAAATTACTGTATTCATGGTAGAATGCAGTTCATAATGGACTCATTACCATGAGAACACTCTTTTTAATTTCCTCAACTGAGAAAATAACATAAAAACTTGGTGATTTTCCTTCTGTTTTAAAGACAGAAAATAAATTCTAGTCCAAATACTGAAATATATTTTCATTTCCAAATTCAAATCAAACCACAAGACACATGAAATCATAGCATCTATTCCACGTAATCAGAAACTGCACGCTCCCACAGCTCTGTGGTCACTAAAAGCCAGGGAACCTGTAGTCCAGAGGCACCTGCAGAGCGAGCAGAAGACACTGAAACTTCCTTGTGTGATAAAGGATCAGGGGACATGATTTGGAAACCGCTATGCCTTGACTTACGAGACTGGCTCAATACACCGATCCTCACGAAAAGAGCACAAATTTGAAGATAACTCATAGCTAACTCCCCTGCTTGCTTGCCAAAGGACTAAAAACAAAGGTCTCATTCATTACATGCTCACTCTCCTTTAACCAACTATTTTTCTTGACTGAACCAAACTGATAAGACAGATATAAATATTTCAAAAGGAGTTAAAATGGAATGTAAACATTTTTTCTTTTGCTTCAAATGAGATAAAGAGAATAGAATGATTGAAAACTCGATAAGCTGGATATTTGGTACCAGGAGGAGGAGTATATTCTTCTTCAGTCACTAGCCAGGCATCTCGGGCAGCCACAGAACTAGTTCCTATCGCAGCACTGGTAATGGCTTCGCCAATAGTGAATTGAAGTTCTATCTGCTTGGCCTGCAATGAAGGAGACGAAAGCCATGAATCAGAGAGAACATTGCCCCAAAACATCCATTTTACGGAAAGCCTGCTTGATATATTGCTTCTCAGCATGCTTTGTTTTCACTCTTCACCTGTGACTGCTTTCAGCTAAGTGGGTGGTTCAAAAGTGAGGTAGGGTGAGGGAATGGAGAAGGTAAGAAAGGCATAAAGATCTTTTTCAAAGTACATGTTGCACTCCTCACCCTCAACAGAAAACCACTGCACAACGGTTTTTAATCTACGGAAGCACAATTCCATTTACTTGGGGGGAAGGGCATGGACTTTGAAGCCAGACAGATCTCCATGCAAATTCTAGCTTTGTCTCCAACCAGCTGCATATCCTTATTTAAACTCTGAGTTTCAACTTCTTCATATGAAATATGAGCATAACACCATCACCCACTTCACCAGAAAGCTTCTAGTGGATGCCACATTTGTAGCAACTGCACAATAAATAGCAGCCATTATAATTTATTAACAACTCTTCTTTTAATCTTAAATTATATGATACCTCCAAGTTATTCTTAAATGGTTCAGAAAAAATAGAGAATGACAAAACAAATGTGGTCAAATATTAACATTTGGTAACTCTGGATAAGGGGTACAAAGGAATTCTTTATACTATTGTTACAACTTCACTGTAAGTTTAAAATTGTTTCAAATATCAAACGTTAGAAAAAGTCTACACAGTATATTGTCAAATTTTTAACAATTCAATTCAGAAATTTTGACACTCTTCACAAGTATGAATCACGGACTCAATACAGAATTGGACCTGTCTTAGTTCCCTATGAATTGGAAGAAATTTTAAGAATGGGGGAATTGGACGAGAATAAAAATCAGAAAGCATGAGGGATATGGGAATATCGACCTTTGGGAGAGCTCTACAAAGCATACAGACAGGAGTTTAGCAACTCCTAACTCAATGCTCTAGTCCTGATAAGGTGTCAAACGCTGGTATCACATGCTTCCTGTTCTGAGGAAAAAAGAATTTAAGGGCTTCAGTCCCACAGCTTCCCTCGTCAAAAGTTTCTTTGGCAACTCTAAGCTGAGGAAAAGGTATTTCAGAGAATTCTGTATTAGAGATTCGTTTTAGTGCTTGTTTTTTTTTCACATTTCTTCTTGTTAATAACAACAAAGTTGGCATTACAAACAAATACAAAACTCCCCTAACACCATTTATGAATGACACAATATCTAGACTGCTTCAAGGCATTCTAGAAATAAAGAGGGAGTCAATAGAAAAAATAAAAATAGACACATGGGGACTCATTACATTATTATCTCTCTACTTTTCGGTATGTTTGATACTTTCTATAATAGAAAATTAAATTGAAAACAAATTTAGAACCTTGTCCTAGCTGACTGTGAAGATATTTGCTTCTCTGATTCATGCTATTTTTCATTCTTATTCTTTAATCTCTCCATCATGTTTCTAGCTTTGCATGTATTTCTGTACTTCCAAACTCTTAAAATAACGGCTTCAATAGCAAGTTAAGAATCTAGACAAAACTTCATTTATTCAAACAAAACTGGAAGAAACTCAACTCTCTCAGATTTAAAAAAAGGAAAAAGGGTAAAATCATAAGCTTTCCCCCAAGCAGTTACAATGTCAGTTGCATCCACAGAGAACCTGATATGAGCATAATTCACTATCCAAAAAATTCACTTTAAAATACTGAATGAATTAAGAATCCAGAGCCCCAGCTCTATCACTTAGCTGCCTTAGTCCTCAGCCCCAACTCTCCTCTCTCCTCCCTCCCATCCTTCAAGGCCCAGCAGCATCCTCACCTCCAAAAGTCTGGACCAATTCTCCCAGACAAGTATCCTCTTTTGTGACTCTACTGCTTTATATACAAATGTTGGTACAGGTTCAGTTACTCTACCAGTATTTTTTGAGGTCCTACCATTAACAGTCACACTGCTGGGCACTGGTTTTATAATGGCAAGCAAAACAGACTTTGCCTTCAGTCTAGTGGACAATTAGACACTGTGATAAATGCTATGAAGAAAAAGTACAGAAAGTCATGACAGCACAAATAACTGAAGAATCTAGTTTGAAGGGTCACAGAAGGCTTTTCAAGGGGCCCAGCAACAACCCGAAAAAGAAGTTGGGTTTTTCAAAAGCTCAGAGCAGGGCCGGCCCAGTGGCTCAAGCAGTTGGAGCTCCGTGCTCCTAACGCCGAAGGCTGCCGATTCAATTCCCGCATGAGCCAGTGGGCTCTCAACCACAAGGTTGCCTGTTCAATTCCTCGACTCCCTCAAGGGATGGTGGGCTCTGCCCCCTGCAACTAACAACAGCAACTGGACCTGGAGCTGAGCTGCGCCCTCCACAACAAAGACTGAAAGGACAACAACTTGAAGCTGAACAGCACCCTCCACAACTAAACTTGAAAGGACAACAACTTGACTTGGAAAAAGTCCTGGAAGTACATACCGTTCCCCAATAAAGTCCTGTTCCCCTTCCCCAGTAAAGTCTTTTAAAAAAAGAAAAAAAGCTCAGAGCAAAGGAGAACGGAGTGGCTGGAGTACAAAAATGTGAGTAAGTGACAATCGAGGCTGGATCAGTGGCCAGATCAGGCTATATGCTAAGACACTTATCACACCGGGCAGCAGCTGACAAGTGGCAGGTCTCCTCCACTACACTGGACATTTATCTAAACCAGGGGTGTCCAAACTTTTTTCAACGTTTTTCACCAAGGGCCATATGCAGTAAAATACACAAACAGCCGGGCCACTCACTCAAGGTAAAGTACGTATTGCCTCACCTGGTTTATTTAAGTAAACTAAATACATTTTTGGAATTTGCTGCAGGCCAATTAAAAATGGATTGCGGGCCACAGTTGGCCGCTGGCCGCAGTTTGGACACCCCTGATCTAGACAGAAGCTAAGTCATCAGACACAAGTGTAACTAGAATACTAGCACCCACTCCCCACCTCCAGCTGATGGGGTAGGGTTCCCCCTCTACCCACACTGCACCGTGCATTACTCAAAGTGTATGAGAAAAGCACTTTTCCACATAAGTGATTTAGTCAATGCTATGTCCACCATGGTGATGAGCCCTCGGCTGGCATTAATAAGTTCTTGGTGAATAAATTATAGTTAAATTTAAAATCTCACAGCATGCAATATTCCAACTTAAAAAAGAAAAAAAGCCTTTTGTTTGAATGACTAACAGTAAGATAGCAATATAAATAAATACCTCCACAGAATCCATCAGACCTTGCAGGAGGAGTTTCTGGTGAGGAAAATCTCCATCCCCAACTGGAAAATATCCCAGTGTTTGGATTGCTCGTTCTTTCATCTGGAAGAAGAGAGAATTTTTTTGTTAAACAAAGTATATCACAGCTTTATCCCCGAACCACATTTCCAAAATGAGATGACAGGGAGGGAAGTCCGTCTAACTAACACAGCAGTGCATAGTTTTGCTTTTTTTTTTTAAAGTCTCCAACTTTACAGAATTAAGTCTGTAAGACATTGAAAGGAGAAAGACATAAAACTGAGTACAGTAAGGGTCCATAGCTGCAAAAGAAGAAAGAAAAAAGCCTTTAATTAATTAGGTATTATCCTTCAAACTATAACCCTTAAAAATGTAGGTTCTGGACCCACAGGACCTAAGATCAAATCACACAACCTGACAACTTTAGTAGCCTTTACAGGTATGTGACCTTAGGCAAGTTACTTCACCGGTGACACTATTTCTTCACCTGGAAAACACAGATGACAACTGCACCTACTTTACTAGACCTTCTGGAAGGTTCAATTAATGTATGTGAAGCACCCAGCAAGTGCCAGGCACATTACAAGTGCTCAACAATGGTTGGTAATGATTATTTAGTTAATAATAATTAATGAAAATTACACTGTGTGATCCTCTCAGAAACCTTTAAACAGTAGCTAGATCAAGAATAAGAATTACATGTTTATTAAGCTTGTAATAAAATAATTTTTCTGCTCATTAAATTATCTCATACTTCAACAGTGAGGAGCTCTGACCACAAAGAAAAAATGTTTTAAAGTCTATAAAAACTTTTATCTGAAACTAAAAAACTATAAATGTCCTTTCCTTCACACTGATTACTAATGCCCAGACTTCTTAAAACCAACTGGCTATAGGAGGTTAAAATTTAGATTTGGGCTGAAGTAACAAAAATCATAAAATTATTTAACACTTTATTATCCACCTTTTGCATGACAAAAGAACTACCTGATGCATTTAACACTTTACCCAAATCTTAATAGTTATGAGCCTAAATTGGAGTAATTGGATCAAATGGTACACACACAAAGGTCATGCACAAATCACCCCTAACTCAAAATTAAACAAATAGCGGGCAGGCCCGGTGGCTCAGGCTGTTGGAGCTCCATGCTCCTAACTCCGAAGGCTACCGGTTCGATTCCCACATGGGCCAGTGGGCTCTCAACCACAAGGCTGACAGTTCGATTCCTTGACTCCCACAAGGGATGGTGGGCTGTGCCCCCTGCAACTAGCAACAGCAACTGGACCTGGAGCTGAGCTGCGCCCTCCACAACTAAGACTGAAAGGATAACAACTTGACTTGGAAAAAAAAAAAAAGTCCTGGAAGTACACACTGTTCCCCAATAAAGTCCTGTTCCCCTTCCCCGATAAAATCTAAAACAAAAAAAAAACAAAAAAAATTAAACAAATAGCATGTTTCCCCAAAAATAAGACCTAGCCGGACAATCAGCTCTAATGTGTCTTTTGAAGTAAAAATTAATATAAGACCCAGTCTTATTTTACTATAAGAACGGGTCTATGTGATAAACTATGCAATATAATGTAATATAATAAATATAATATAATACCAGGTCTTACATTAATTTTTGCTCCAAAAGGTGCTTTAGAGCTGATTGTCTAGCTAGATCTTATTTTCAGGGAAACATGGTAGTCACCTAGACTTTCCTCCTCTTTATTGTATCATTCCTTTCCACGTTAAATCCTTCCTCCAGCTGCAATGCCATCTATTCACTACAATTGTGTCTTTGCTCATACGCTCACTCTCACTCTCACACACACACACACACACAAAGAGGGCCAAAAAATGTATAAACATTTTAAGAAAGGAAAAAACTGTATTAATTGTAATACTCAATATATACCAATAACAAAAGATGAATACAAGTCATGTTTGATTTCTGGAATTACAAGAGGTGCTCAAAGTGGTTACCAGCAGTGTTCAGACACTTCTGATTACGGCAAACTACTGCTTGAGCATAGATAACATCGCTTAAAATGTATATACATTTTTTTTGGCATCCCCGGTATATACATATATACATACACACATACATATATAGAAAGAGAAAAACAGAAAGAATTTCAGAAGGGGAGGAAAAAAAGAAGAGACTTGCCTTATTTGTTTCTTTACTAGAGGGTATTCTATTCAGTAAGCTTTCCACAAGATGTAATTTGGTAAAGCCAGACCCCTCACTGGGCACTGGGAGTGGACCGTTTCTGCCAATTTCACCCAGGGCTGTACAGGCAGCAATTGCCAGGAGAGGTGATGTGCTGTCCAGAAACGATCCTGTAAGCACATTTAGACAAAACTGAGAATAAAATACTATTACCCTTGTAAGCCAAAGCAACCAGCAATGTCCTCAAGATTTTGTTAAAAACAGCAAAACAAAATCAAAGCCTACAGTATCTTCTAGTTGATAATTTGTTAACGTTTACTCAGCAAAAAAAACAAACATGGAAACAGGGCATAGAGTAGTGTCTTTTAATGTTTAAAGTTTTTCCCATAACAGAATCCTTTTTTAATGTTTAAAGTTTTCCCCATAATGTTATATAGAAAAATACAGAAAAAAATGTGCAGAAAAAGAGTACTTTTATTGTTCTTAAAAACACAGAATTTATTTAGCATTGAATAAAGTTTACAAAAAGGCTTGTACCTTTAAAGTTCACTGTTGTAAAAAAAAATAAATTAAAATGCTATATTAAATTTTAACCTAATTCAAAAATGGCAACATCCAAGTCAGCATGAACACACTAATTACCTATTGTTTCTGTGGCACTCTGAATGAGTTCCTCTTGTTCAGGCAGGAAACCAGCATTTGTCTCCAGGTCTTGTTGCTCTGCCATTCTCATTTTCTTTTTAGCCAGATATCTTCCTACTGTGAATCCCAATGCAAGCAAGGATCCGTGCTGTATCTCTGGGCTCTAAGTTTAACAACACAATGGCACATGTTTCGGTCTCTCTCTCCCATGTGCGATAATGCATTGAAATCACTGTGTGTTTACTAGTCATCTCTCCAACAAAACGTAAGGCCAAAGAATAACATGACTGTTTGAAGTTCCCCTGGATGCTAGTGAATCAGGCTTAGGGATCAAGAGAAACGTTCACTTTCTGACACAGATAATTCCAAGAAGTTAAACTGAGTCTTGATTCAGTTCAAGATTTAGATTCCCTAGTCCCACTCCCACTCCAACTCTGGATGAGGTGACTGTCTTGCATGTTCCTATAGCACCCCAACTTTCTTCTAGCTTACAGCACTTACGTAACTACACTATCATAATTTTCAAGCATCATTTCTCCCTACTGCCAACCAAACACAATAAACAGATCTTATTTCTAATTGCTAAAACCTCCAAACCCAAAGTAGGTAATAAAATATTTGAAAGCACATGGTTCGTACAGTGTTTTCTGACAGGGCACACACAACAATAGGCAGATGTAGCTGGGGAATGAACGTTAACAGTGCAAACTTGGATCTGGATGAAGCCATTTCTAAACATAATGACATTAGAGCTCACTCATGTCCATCAGTTTTGAAAAACAAAAGGACTTGGGGCAGCATCTTTTCTCTGCTGATAATATCTTTTTTCCTGGGTGTAATTATACTTATGTTTCAATAATAGTTGAAGGGTTTCACTTATGATGTGCAGATTTGATTATTTTGTGCTACTCTGACCTTGGAATTTTAAAAAGGTCCTTTGTCAAGAAAACAAGATTCTCTGATGATATAAATCACATTTAAAAATTCTTACCTCTGTTGCTGTCTAGAAATTACATAATGAAACACAGAAAATTTTAATTTGAATTTTTTGCTACAAATGACATTTCCTCATTTTTACGTTTGTAAAATTAAATTTTATCATCATAAATTAGTGTTTAAATATCTGTTTTTCTCAGGATGCAAGGAAGTAAACCCAAACAAAAGTTCATGTGACTAAGTACTATTGGTTATAGCAGATACTATTTTATGTGTTTTGTTTCTTGCTAATGAAGGCAGAAGAAGACAGTGGCCTACTAATTTGAATTGAGTGGAAGGCCTTAAAGCTTTATTCCAAAACAATTCCTCAGGGGGACCAGTGTCGGCTTCATCTTTCTTTCACCTGGCTTCACATTTGAAACAGTAGTTGAATTAAAAAACAAGTGGTACACATTTTATGACAGCAGCACAGGAATCTTGCCGATTAGTAATTAGTAAATAAACTCTAATAGGATGATACTAGCTTGTGTTGGGATGTGTGTGGAAACCTGGGATGCGGACATTCCTTAAATTTGGCTATGTGGATCACACAAGCTCTAGATTGAAAAAGGCAGAACCTAATGATGCAAAGAATGAATAATGTGGAAGTTGATAGTTTTCCTTGAACTCAACTTTAATTACCAGAGTAAGTTGGCAGAATGTGATTGTTGAAGGACAAAGGGAAGTACAAAAAGTAGAACACACTTTAATCAAAGGACAACCAGAGGGACATAGTTAATATATTGTGTCTTTCAAGTAAGGAGGTTAAGATTGCCACGTAATTGCTGGTAATGCATTTCAAGTGGCACTTTTTTCACTCCTCAACCTACCATTCACATTAGGCATGTATCGATATTTCACTGAGTTTTGGAAAATGAGCTCTTTTCCCAATATAGATATTTTACATCATGTAAAACAATAAATTGGTGTATATTTTAAAAATTAAAAACAATAAAGAAAGAGATGGGGAAGAAAAAAGGAACTAATATTTCTGAGCATCTAACACCTAAAACAGTGCCTATCAAACACAAGGCACTCAAATTTGTTGAATGAACTCACTCAATGTGTTACCTACCTCATTCAATCTTTACAATCATAAAAGTTCATTTTACAAATGAAAACACAAAAACTAAAAATGTATTAGATGCTTTTGTAAAATTCTAATATCTCCCACAAAAAAGAATGAAGATCAAACTGGTTAACATACATGATTATCTTTTGTAGTCTTTATAAGCTGTTCTATCATTGACTTCAACTCATTTCCCGACACTGTAGAGACCACCACAGAATAAAACAACGCTGCCAGCTCACGCATCTCTTCTTTACTGCTATTCATCAGACTCTGGGCAATGTAGAAGGAGAAAAATATACATGATATGTAATCATCCTCCTGCTGATAACATCTAACATTTAAAATTAAAAGAATAAATGATACATTATATTGTTCAATCTATTGGTACCCATGAGAAAATAACACGACAAGCAATAACTGCAAAATAAAAATTGAATTATATACCAAAATGTTCTGTGCATTTTCATCAAAAATACAAAGTATAAGACAAATGAAACTAATACACAGATGATCTAAAACAGAGGTCAACAAATATTTTCTGCAAAGGGCCAAAAAGGCTCTGTGAGCCACGTGGTCTCTGTCACAATTCTACTCTGCCACTGACGTGCAAAAGCAGTCACAGACAATAGATAAACAAATGGGTGTATCTGTGTTCCAGTGAAACTTTATGGACACTAATTCTCACATGTCAGGAAATGTTATTCGCCCTTTGATTTTTTTTCCAACCATTTATAAAAGTAAAAACCATTCTTTGCTTGCAGGCCGCTAATCCACAAGATCAAAAATCAAAAGCTCTCACATCATTTTAAAATCAGCAAATATTCACAAAGACTTAAAACCTTTTTAAACTAGAAGCAATTTCGTGACAGGTTTTCCAGAAAAGTGCAAAACTCACACCTCTTGGTAAGTTATTCATGTTTTCACACATGAAGAGATAATCTGGACATTTTACCATGATTTCAAGCAGCATTTTCAAAAAAAAAACTGCATAATGGAACATAAGAGATATATAAAACTATCTGGGACATACCTGTACTAAAAACATTATTCATTGTTTAACTAAAATTCAAATTTAACTGAGCATCCTGTATTTTTACTTGCTAAACCGAGCATCCTTTTGGTGTGACCTTGGGACAAGAACACTCTCCCACTCTCCCACGTGGCTGGTGGGAGCGTTAAATGGTACCACTTGATGGAGGATGTGCACTACTTATCAAAATTGGAAAAGCACGTGTCCTCAGTTCCACTTCTGAGAAATCCATCTAAAAAAATATACTTCCTCATATTCAAAATGATGAATTGCTCATTGCAGCAGACCGGTAGTACCCTAAATGACCATCAGTAAGGATCTAACTAAATTATGGCACATTCATACAATGGAAAACAATGAAACGGTTCAAACTAAGAGGATGCTCTCTCTGTAGTTATATAGGAATACCTCCACGTTCTTATAATAATTGAAAGAAGGTATAAAACAGTGTGAAAACTGTTACCTTTCGTGTAAAATAAGAAAAATAAAAAACTGTTTTTTTCTTGCGTATGTATACATGCATAAGTAAACTCAAGAAGATACACCAGATATGAATAATGACCTAAATATATATGTCAGGTGAGAGAGGAAGGTGCAAGAAGTTGGGGGATTTGCGTAAGTGGGAGACAGTTACGGAAAGGAGACATTTTTTTTTTTTAAACTATACAAATCTATTAAACTTTTAAAACAGAAAAATAATTATATTTTACTCATCTGACTCTCAATTCATCTCCCTCTCACTAGATGGATCATTGAGATATACTGACCTACATGGGCTCAGTAAGCGTTCGATGATGAGCTTTCAAAATGACCTAAAGGTAGAACAGGTCATAGGAACACTGGTAGGAAGACAAAATCATAAGGCTAATGTTTAAATATACAGAATCAAAGAGAAATATGCACAGAATATACCTTTATCCATTCTGTTTTGTCTACAAATTTGGTAGCTAACTTTTCCGGATACACTGAGACAGCTTCCAAGAGACAGTACATGACTGGCAAACCTAAATAAGAAAGAATTCAGAACCATTTAATTTCAAGAGACGTTATACACATACAGAGATCACTAAATTCCTTTAAAGTATAAGGCTACCACTTTAGGAAGCATTCCCCAGTTGTACAAAACAAAAATAAACCTAAATACAGTGTGTGCTTCACTACAGCAAATTTACAGACTACTTATCTATAAAAAGATGCCCTGTTCTTCACACCCACTTCCAAAGTAAAAATATATTATCTATTAATACCATTTCTTTCTGAAAGACAAACAGTGTATCAAGGATGAATCAGATAAGTTTAGAAAAGAAACAAAGGCTAATGTGCAGTTACAGTAGCGAAGAGATAAAACAATTTTGCTACAAATTCTCAACAGAGTTTAATGGTAGATTTTTGCCTAAGTACTTTAGTATCTGTCCTCAGCATCACGACCTCCTACCTCCAACACCCGCTAGCAGCTGCTGCAGCAGGCCAATGTAGATCTGAACAGGGTTGGTTTCTCCACTCTTGGAAGAAGAGGAGGATGTCGCTTGGTTGCCTGACATTAAAGTCCGTATATAGCGTCCAATGGCCGGGGCGTGATCTTGCATATCAGCCAAACTCTGAGAGGTGGGCACCACTCCCGCACTGTGAGCTAGGCACATGCGTAAGTACAGAACTATCTAAAAACAGAAAGAACACCAGATACGTTTCTCAAAAAATCAACGTGGGAGAATCTTCTTTAAAGTGACAATTTCTGTAACACAAGAATTTGAGAAAATGGGTTCAAATCATCTACACAAGAATAGATACAAAGCCATAAAAACCCCTGATATAAACTGGTTACAAAGGAGTCCTCTGGAAGCACTTTTTGGATAGCTAACATAGGACAGGCAGTAATTACATCGTGAGTATTCTCACTCGCTCTGAACAAGATTCTCTCTTCTCATTTAAGTAATGCAAGTCAATGACCTAAACAATAGAATTTCCCTTGGTAAATGTGATAAATGGATCTCTCTCCAACCTTCAAAAACTAGATGACCCAAACAACCTCAATGTATTGTTTATAAGAGTGAAATTCAGTAAATAACACAGTTAAACTTAGCTAGTTTGCAGTTTGATTCACTGCATAGCTCGCTACTCAGCCACCTGTAATTAGACTTTGTTTGCAGTTTGATCCATCCTGATATTCATCTGTTTTCTTTTTTTTTTTCCTCCCCTCACTGATTAACTGAAGAACCTGTTCCCTTTCTCAAGGCTCCCCATACCTCATTAATCAACAACATCCTAACCTAGGAAGGAGCAATTTCTTAATCCTCAGGCTCCCGGACACTGGAATCCAATTTACAACTTCTTGTAGTTTTTTACTGGTGATGCACTAAAGTCCCAGGCCGCTATGGCCAAGTCCAAGTCTGGAGATAACATCGTCTTCAAACAGACCAGACCCCAGGAAGGATGTCAGCCCTCAAACCTGCCTGATCAACTCCCCTTTTCCAATATAAGAAAAAGCTAACCTGAAGTTAGGTGCAGCTGTCCACTCTCAGGCTCTGGACTCTGCCCAGGAGACTCCCCCACACCCCCCACTCCCCCACCGGTGTTTCTCTCCTTACTACCTGAGGCAGCCCTCATCTTTGGCATTCCCTCTCTGCCCTAACTTTAATAAAACCTTTCTTCACTCTCCCACTTTATAGAATCTGTGAATGCTTTCATCTTTTGCAAATGACCAGGGGTTAATTCCATGCCACGACATTGTTGGCTTGGAAATTCAAATCTGATTTGCTGCAAAATCCCAACAACAATCAATGCAGAGCATCTACTTCTTTTCAATCTTACTGAGATAAATTTAAAGACTCCACTGTAAATTAAAATAATACCAAGTACTGTTTTTGTAATAAACAACCTGGGAAAGAACAATGACACCACAATATGATTTATCTAGAACACAAAAAATTCACAGACATCTCTTTGGATGTGACACTGTAAATATTTTAGAATCTTTAGAGAAAGATAAAAATATATGCCAGTCCTACCTCTCCAAAGGCTGCTGGGTTAAACGGAAGAACAGTGGTCCCAGTCATGTACTTGGCTGGAGTTTTCATTCGATGGGAAGCCTAACAGAAATAAGCCCCAAACAAACCCAATTACTGAAAAATGGAGCACATGTGCCCTTCCTCGATTCAAAATAACTGTACTTCTAGCTACATTATTGTTTGCTACTATTTTTTCTAGTCGAAAAATTTTTCCATTGATCATGCTGATTGTTTATGTTCCTCAAACCCTAAATGACAGATGTATTACTTTTTCTTCCGCATCGTTTTACTGGCTTATTTAAAAAGAATAAACCTACTTCAGGCACCCACTGACACAGTCACCCCAGGCCACTGCATGCCAGTTATTTTTATTAATAATGGATGCAAGAGGAAAATATGAACACAAAAGCATCCTCTGACCACAAATATAACTGCTACAGAGAAGAGAATCATGGCTGCTTAGTACTGAACTCCTACCCAGTTAAGATGTTTATGAGCAGAAAGTTAGGAGCGCCAGTAAAGGTGGAAGGCAGTAAGGTATCTATCCCCCAGCATACTCAAAGAAACACCTATGTAAAAAGTGGGACAGGATCCAGGCTGGAGGTCACAACTGCCAATACTCTGTCTGATCTACCAGCACAGGACACTGCAAAAACAGGAGACTTGCAAAAGCAGATGATGAAAGTGGAAAAAAAGTGAACCGCTCCCTGAAGCATTCTTAAACTTATGGTGCCCTAAATAATGCCTTTAAAAATAAAAGGGAAATGTATTTTTAAGCATGTCCTACCAAAGGGGAATATTTTAAACACAGCCAAACTGTTGAAGAACATAAAAGGAATTGTAAGCAATTCAGATTTGGGCAAAACAGATCAATTACATAAAGAATTATATTTTTCTCCTCATTTTGTACCTTCTGCTTATTGTAAATATTAACATTGTTAGAAACTTTACTATTAGGTTGGTGCAGAAGTAATTGCGGTTTAAAATTAAAAATAACTGCAAAAACCGCAATTACTTTTGCAGCAACCTAATACTATTCAACATTTAGTGATAACATTTTAAATATGTCACTTAAACATGTATGTTTATTTTCATCATCCATTATATAACTCAAACTAATCATCTGAAGTTAAATGCCATACCTTTTCTTGGATATAATATACCATTTCTGGGAAAGAAGGCATCTGCTTAGAAGCACTTTCTTTTCTGTTTTTACCAGGAAGACACCTTAGTACTCGTTGTGCTTCTCCATGAACTTCTTCCCGTCTTTCAGAAAGACAAAGGAGAATAAAAAGTGAATTTCACCAATTGGAGAATGATCATATGAAGTTTAAGAACAACGATTTTATTTGGCAGCTGGGGCTCTGAGAAAATGTCTTAAAAATGTATTTGTGGCTATCTAAGCAAAGAGCCGTAATATACATTGTAAGAAATTACTTCTTTGTGGAAATTTCATGAGATTTAAAGAGTCATGTGGTTTGCATCTTTGAATTTTACTCATAGGTTAAAAAAAGACAAGCTATGACTACAGGTCTATTTCATATCAAGGGCCATACTTTTAACTCTTTAATAAATTGCTTCTAAATTCCATAGACCAACATTACAAACAACATAAATTTTAGTAATTTTCCAATAAATTTTAAATGAACTCAAATTCAAATTAACACCTTTTGAAACTTACGGATCTCCTGCAGCTAATAAGAGCAAATATCTGGAAGGTATATGATCTGAGGGAAACACGGTGCTGGCAAATTTCACAGCCACTTGTCGAACTTGAACTTCAGGCTATTTGACACAAAAACACACACACACACACACACACACACACACACACAAAAAAAAAAACACAGATTTTTTTTTTAATTACCAACAACTCATTTCATCAAGATAAGACATCTTAATTGTAAACAATATTTAAGTTGCTATTTCAATAAATATGTCTAAATAAAATTAAGACAAATCATTTGATCAAGATCTTTAATCATGTTGTTTAAAAGTTGTTGGACAGTGACATTAGTTAAAAAGTACTTTTATGATCTAAGAGGACCCTCCAAGTAAAGCAAGAAAACCCACAAAGACCACAGCCAGAGAATCTCTCTGTCCGTGCACATCCTCAGCCCAACCTTGAGACCAAGATCACTGGGACAGTTTCTGGCCCCACCTGTTTCCCCAACGCTCAAACTCTCAGTCACGTGAGTGAAATTCAGAAGTTTTGTAGAGAACACACAGATCTTACTTGGAATCCCTACAAATTTGAAGCAAAATACCTCCAACTTTTCCAGATTAGCTTTAAAATTAAAACTGACTTGAAAGCAAAGTTTCAACTACATAAATGTATTCAATTAACTTAACTAGACTAATAATCTGTGAATACAAAGTTCAACCAGAAAAGCAGAATCTATTTGATGCTGAAGCTTTATTCTCATGTATCTTCCCCCTCGGTCATTGCTCCAGTCACAACTTAAGTGAGATGAATGATACTAAGAACTATACACTGTCCCTTTCATTCAGGTATTCTTGCTCTTTAGCATTCCTGGAGTTGCTTTAAAGAACAACGATATTAAAGATAGTGTATATAATTTAGCTTAAGGTCTAGCTGCCTTAAATGTAGTCTGAGAAAAGAAATAAATGACCTTTGACTTGGTAATATTGTTACATGATTTGACCTGCACAAATATAACCAGCACCCTCGTGCATTATACAAGCATCACTCTTCCTTGTCAGGTTACCCAGGAAAGCTTTCAAGTATTCTATTCTAATGAGCTTCCAAATAAGCCTATACTTCTTTGTCCATGATATATGACCATGAACCATGTACACCAAGAGATTTGACAATGGGACTCTATATATCATGAGCTTTCTGAGTGCACATAATTCTCCTATCATATTTTAATAGCAATCAGATACCTTTCTGAACCTTCAAGAATTCCCTCACTATAAATGTATGCCAGCCAAATCTCAGAAAACGCAATTTATATTAATCTCACCGATACTTATGACATTATTCCTTCTTTTTTTCCTTTAGAATTGTGTTATTAAATCATAGATGTACAACAGCTTCTTAACTCTCCACATGCATTTAAATTTTTTTAAAGGAAAACATTCACTATGATCCTGGCTAATAGCTTTTCAAAACTTTAAGAAAAAGGTTTCACCTGTCACCTGAAACTTACAAATGTAACAAACATTACCAAAGAAGGAATGCTTCTCCATTCTTACAAAGACCACTAGAAAGAAACAATTAAAAAGCTAAAAACTGTCTCAAAGGCTTTTTTTTACAATCCTTCCTCCACAGTAAGGTAATGTTATTAAATAATCCAATCCATGCACAAAACAGCTCTCTGCATCTGATCTGCTGTCTTCTGCCACAGCACTGCATACTTCTGCGTGACTGAGATAAGAGTTATCTTACCATTGTTATTTAAATAACCTGAAGCTGTTCTGTCACCTCTCGGCTCTCATCCTCTCCTATTTATACAGTGAAGCCTCCTGGTATATAGGAAGAAGTTCAAAATGGGCTTCTCCCTCCATAACGCCACTTTCTCCAGGACCATAATTTCCTCCACCATATGGTCCCCCCATGTTCCTGCTACCACCGAAATTTCCACTCCTGTTACCAGCTTCTCACCACTTCCAACCACCTCCTGAGATCCACTTTCATCTAATCCTGACTTTGCCCTCGTCTCTCCCAACTGTGACGACTCTTGTCTTGTGGCCCCTCCTGCCCCGGCTGGCTCGGCTGAGTGTTCACCTCTCTGTCCTCAGCCCCTGACCCCAAGCAGGTGCCTCTTCCCGTCCAGGTCCCCACCCCGGGCTGGTTGCCACCATCGCCCCGTCGCAGGGCGCTTCCTCCCTCCAGCACCAGCCTGCCTGCCCGCGCCCCCGGCCTGCACACCCTGGTGCGTTCCCCAAAGCCAAGCTGCTGCTTCTCATCTCCCTCTTTCTGATTCTAGAAATGGAGGACAAAACACTAACTGAAGCAAATACCTACTATATTATTTTATATTGTATACCATATGGTATGTATATATACATATGTGTATACATGTGTATATAGCTATAGATATTCAAAATTCTCCTATAAATGTCCACGACAACCAAATAAAGAGGACTAGAAAGGAGAGTATGTTATGACGGTACTGGCTTACTTCCTACAGACTCATTTTAATATATAAAATTGGTCTTTCTTTCCCTCTGCTTTTCTCCCCCAATGTTACCTATAGCACTCTACCCCCAATAAACTGCATCACACAGCTACCAGTTAAGACAAAATACTTCCAACGTGGAAAGATAACATTAACAACAGTTTTCCAACGTGAAAGGCTTTAAACATAAAGCCTCTGTGACTATCACCCCTCCTCCTCCCCTAACATGAGATTTCCATCACGAGGAATTAAAAATAGGTAGATAATAAATCACAGTGCAAGTGAAAGCAAACAGTCCTCTTAATTGTCATGCTAGTTAAGGAGAAAAGCATTTCAGATTTTGTTCTTAAAAATGTAAAATGCATATATTACCGGCCACTGCAGTTCACACAGTTGGGCCTACCTTTATTAGGTACGAAGCCACAAGTGCCTCCATAAGAGTTCTCTGTGCTCCTTCCAAAGTACTATAAGCTCCAACCATCATAGATAATGCTTCCTGAATAGCTAGTCGAGTCTCCGGCTCTTCCTGTAAAGCCAATAAAAAGTGTTTCCGTCCCAGTTGGGTTTCCAAGTGAGCATCCAAACAGAAAGCATAGACTTGCCAGGTGTTTCCCTACCTTACACAGGGCTTCAAAAAGCTGCTGCACAAGAGCTATATCCTTAGTGAATAAATGGGGCATTCGACTGTAAGAGAATACAAGACCATCGTTACTATCATAAATCTCCAGGAGATGGAAGAAAATGAAATTAAACACAAATTTTCCTGAACCTGCATTTTCATCTCTGAACACCATGTCAGCATAATTAAATTATCTACCCAAAGAGCCAAATATTTTTGTAAGTATTTAACAGCTGTCTAATCCAAGTAACCTTTGATTAATATACTTTATTATACTCCATGCATTCAGTTAACATTTCTGATTTTAATATAAAGAAAATAAATAATTAAGACCAAATTGCTATTTAAACTGAAGGCTATCATGATAAGGGGCTTTGTTACTTCATGCCAACAGACAAGGGACAAGGTTTGCTGACAATCCTGCGCTGAATCAGTTGATCAGGGCTTTCTTCCCCAAGCCCCAAAGCTCCTTTCCCTGCATAGCACAGAATGACAAGACCTAGTCTACACAGGCGAGGACAGAACCTGCATCCGGGGTGGAAGCAGCACCTGGTGGCTCCGAGGATGCTGCACCTTTATCTCCTTGCTTTGAAATACAGTGAAAGAAGAGGAAATAAAGACGTACTGGAAGGAAGAAATCATTTAATAAGCAGAAGAAAAGAAACCCATCTTAGGAAACAGGGCCACTCAGAATCATAATATAACACTATCAGAAAAGAGAATCACTAACAAAACCTTGATTATGGGGATTATAAAGACTAGTAAGGAGCAACAAGAACGCGTCTCCAGGATACAAGAAAATGTAACCAATTATGACACAATCCAGTTCAAAATCTCATTTCAAGACTACCATTTAATATGGTAACATTATCTTCAAATATAAGTTAAAATGTCTCCCATCATTTTCTTTCTACAAGGAAGACATTTCTAAACAACCTACAGCCATTAAATACATTTCCTTTCAGAATCACAACAAACGTATTATCCATCTATTATTAAATGCCACAAAATTTTTCTTAGTTTATCAACAGGATTAGCTCTCACTGAAAAAGAGTTTACTCACCTGGAGAGTTTTCCAACAGCTGAATATGCCATTGACAGTAGCTTAGGGTCCTTGAAATTAAGAAGAAGAAAAAAAAGAACAAAAACAGACAAAACAAAAAACACAGTAAACGGCAAAACCTTTTTGCTGCAGTTACATGCATTATTTCACTCCTTGGTGAACCTGGTCTCTCTGCCTAACTACATGATATTAGCATCTGAACAAAACAAACAGAAAAAGTCCAAACCCAGAATTCATCACATGACTAAAGGAAAAACAAACAAAATTTTGCATCCCCAACTCACTCCGAAAAGAAACTACAGTGGACATATATGAAAAGTTTCTCTTAGATGGTGCTACGTTCAGGAAATTTTCAACACTACGTAACCTGCAGACACCAAAATTCATCTTCCACACACTAGGAAAACACCTTATTAACATATTAGAAAATTCACCAGTCATCCAACCGGCTAGGATACCCCCTTTCACCCAAAATGGCAGTAAGCTGTGGGGGGGGCAGTTCTTTTAAAATCTGCACTATAATAAACAGCTTCCGCTCATATCTTCCACTATAAAAAATTAAAAGTGATCATAGTTATCAAGTGAATTAGTGAGATTGCCTCCTCAAACAGAATTTTACATGGCATTATGAAAACCAATAGTGACTGACTACTCAAAACAAAGTAACACGTCTGTGAGTTGAAGTTTATACATTTAACGTAGGATTCACTCTTCCACACCTAGATGGCCACTCTTATAGATTCATTTTTATGGGTTCATCATTGGGAAGACATGGTGTCATCTGGAGGTAAAGGGATTAGGGCCCTGTGGTTTATCTGGCTCTTCTAACCTATTTTTAAAATATACAGCTTCTTCCTAAAAGCCCCAAAGCATTTTTATTTCTACCAACCATCCAAAGCATTACTTATGTCATAAATATAATTTAAAAGGTTCCCTAGGCCTCAAAAACCACGCAAGCACTATTCAATAGGAAAAGATAAGATAACCGGGCCTTAACACTGCCCCCAAAAGCACAACTGCACAATGAATGAACAGCTTTTCACTAACAATAACATCTACTAGTGTGCCTTACTGTGCTAAGTAATTTATGTGTAGATCTCATTTAATCTTCACAATACCCAATTAAATGGCATTATTTTCATTTTTCTAATAAAGAACAAAGGCCCAAAGAATTTAGGTAACTCATCAAAGAGCAAAACTTAGATTCAAACTCAATTCTAACTCCACATGGCAAAATCTTAATCACTATACTACTGCAAACATGCATTCATGTTTAGCTAAGACTTAGAAAAATAATGCTAACTAGAGTTCTTGAAACCTTACTTTTTAAGCAAATTCCCCTGAAATACTGGAGATGGTGAGAGTGGCAAGGACAAACAGGATTCAAAACTGTATAGTCCAAAGAAACCTCATCCCACTTAGCTTAAGGAATCAAAAATTTACTGAATGCATGTTTTGATAGAATTCTGAGTCAGTAAAATGCGATTAACAGTTTCTCAATATAAGCAAATCCAGGTAGACCCATATGTAAATAAATAGTAAAATAAAATTTAACTAATTCTTTTCATTCCATTTTTTACACAGTGCCTAAAAGTAGAATGTACAAGTATTTGCTTTTAAAATGTTATTTAAAGAAGGGATAAGACCCCTCAAGATTCCTATCACCTTTTAACACTTATTTCCAAAACAAAGCAAAAGATGGCGGTAATTTCTGAAATCTGCACCACTTCAAGTAAAAATATTAAGAAACAATGGAATAATAGCAAACCATAACTAACTAAACCAACATGTAGACCAAAAAAGCTTATAACAGAAAATACTTTCAAATATAAAATGTTAACAAAAGTTAAAAGACAATTCACTTACTTCTTTATATTCATTGATTAGCTTGGTGAGGCCATTCAAAAGCATTGGACCTAATGGCTTAATCTTGATTTCTGGACAACTTTGAAAAAAATAGCACACATACACAAAACAAGATAAGAATCTTGTAATTACAACATATCTTTTCAGATAATTACTTAAAATAATTAGAGACTAAGTAAAATAAGTTAAAATAATCTATTAAAATGTGAAAAATTTTAAAGGTGAACAATCATGATTTCTTTCTAGGCAAGATATACTTGAATCATTTGATCACTCCAACAGCTTGAAATTTTTACAAATAGTGCCCAAAACTTACGTTATACAAATGTGATGCACAAATTGCAGGGATAATGTTCTTAATTTTGAATTTGTATTTGTACCAAAAAGTCCATCATACACCACCTATGAGAAATGAACAATTAGTCAAGAACACCAACTAATAAAAACAGCAACTGACTATTCTCAAATATTAGGATACAACAGCACACCTTTTGCACTACACCTTGTTCTTCAAAATTAATGCAGGTCTTTTAATACATACACACATTTGAGCTGACAATCTTAGGAAGGCAATCAGTAGCTCCAATCAACAGTCTGTGGAGTAACAAATACAATGTTGATCGCACAAGTCTACAAACCTTGTGAGTCTACCACTAGGCAGTCACTTAGAATTCACGCTGAAGTGGGCCACCATTCTGTCACTCCGTATCACACAGAGGACACTAGCAAGTAATACCATTGTGAAGGAATCAGGTTTCTTAACTACAAAGTCATTCAAAACAAATTATAAGAAAGCTTCACGGATAAATATCAACATGAAAGCATTCTATGAGTGTACAGTCGGGTGTGAAGTGCTCCACATACTGTGTAGTCATGTCTAGATGGCAAAAAGAATAAAAAATTCACATAGTAAATGAGGCCTGTGCAGCTTCCAGACAGTTTAGATACTAAACATGAACATCAAAGAAATCTAAACTCAACTTCCTACTTTTTATGGGAAAGATAAAAAACAAAAATCTCCATCCTCTGCTAAAACTACTAATAGTATTCCGGTCTTACTTAACAATGACATGTCACTGGACATGGCATTGAGCATCTGCTGTAGAATCAATACCACGTAAGGAACTATGAGGTATAAAGAAGAGAAGCATTGCTATCAGGACACTCCATCTTTATGGGGAGTCAAGTGCACATTAAAAATGATATAGGACAATATATAATCAAGTGCTACATTATTTGGAAAAGACTTTCTTAGAAAATTAATGTGACAATGCTATGTTATATAGAATAATATGGTAAGATAATAGAAGCAAAGGATTCATTACAACACTAATGATTTGTGAGAAAAAAATACAAGTCATAACATACATATTAGACACGAAGAATTATGTCAGATGCTTTCATATGTTCAAAATCAAGGTGAGAATACACGTGTCTCATTAAAGTTATTGGTGTCTGGAAAGAAGAGGCTCATCTGAATGATACCGCAAAGGATTCTGTGATTGACAGGTGAAGAAGAAAGGGGTAGGGCCAAGGATGCAGGAGAACGGTAACAGCATCATTAGAAATGGGAATATCAAAAAAGGAAGAATGTTTACGGGTGATGAACAATGAGTTTGTCTTTGAATGTACACAATTTTAGCTGGGCTTATTTAAAAAACATAAATAACTACAAATAAAAGTGTACACCTACAGAATGCCTATGAATTATTTTGTCACAAAATTCTAGCTGCTTATTATGTAATATAATGTAGTATTACCACAACCAAATTTTCTGAACAAAAATTATCAAGACACTATCTGGGAAACAGTGCTTGGAAAGTGAAAGGGAAGAAGCTCTGTGATAATTTTACAGTTATGGAGACACAAAACAGAGTACTTGAAATTAGTCAAATATTAATGTACCAGATACTGGGAACAAAAGTTTTATCATCTAGAAGGAAGAAGGAGCTGCTTAAACAAGACTTAAGTAGAGATGCTAAGACAGAAGCCTATGTACACCATACAGTGAACACAAAAGGAGCGCGTTCTTACTTTGGGACTTAAAGAGAAGAGGGGTGGGAAATGGGAACATTTCAGATAGAAGGGGAAGGGGGAGCTGTGCCAGGCAGAGGGAGCATCGTAAGTGGAGACACGGAGCCAGGAAAACAGCGTATTTAAAGAGCAATAATCTTAGGCAAAGAGGTGGTGAGATATGAGACCAGAAGGGAAATAACTGCTAACTTTTCACCATTTACCAAGAACTTTGTAACTGAATAAGCACTAGCCACTGAGCTCTAAACTTTCTGTTATCCCATTCAGTCTTTACAACATTGCTATGAGGTAGCTGCTACTACACCCATTTTACAGATTAAAAAAAGAAAAGTTTTAAAGGAAAGCAGAAAAACCCTGAGGCTTATTTAGGATCAAAAGCAAATATACACAGTTGAAAATTCACTTAACTTTTGACTCCTCAAAAACTGAACAGCCTACTACTGACCAGAAGCCTTACCCATAACATAAAAGTTAATTAACACATCTTTTATATGCTGTATGTATTATATGCTGTATTCTTATAAAGTATGCTGGAGAAAAGAAAATCATACGAAAAATACATTTACAGTATTTATTGAAAAAAATCCGCATATAAGTGGACCCATGCAGTTCAAACCTATGTTGTTCAAGGGTCAACTGCATACTCAAATCTATCTGCCTCCAGAGCTGAACTGGTTGTCAGCTGGATACAGGCAAGACCTTTTGTGGAGGGGTTTGTATCCCACACCAACAAAGAGCAGAAGCATTTCCCACAACAAAAATAATTCCATTGGCAATGGCAACACAGGAAACAGACTGGCTGTGGGCAACACTCGAGGCAGGGAAACAGGTAAAAAAGTACTGCATAACCAAAACAAGAAGGGACATTCTTGATTAGTATCAGCACTAGGTGTAGGGAGGATGAAGACACGAAGAAGTCAGAATCAAGAGGATTTGGCTGCTGCCTTCCTGTGAGGTTTCCATTAGGGATGACTCATTTTTCCATTTAAGTAACCAAATTTCTTGAGGAACCTTTTTGGAGAAAAGCCTCTCAGAAAAACACTAGTTTGAATGGGATTGTCACCATACCTTTAGGGTGAATGGTAACTACATATAGTATATAATCTATAACACAAAAATTTTTAATCATGTCTGCAGCTAACCTTGAGACAGAAAAAAATATGAAATGTCATTAACCTTGTTACGTACATCAACCTACCTCTTGAATATCCACTAATGCAGTTCTTTCTCTAATTAAACAGACATAAAATTTGTATTACCTGAATGTTAGCTGGGAACGTTTCCGCAGCTTGTCTAGAACGAAGGAGATGAGGGACAATCTTTAACTTGACTCTTGTACTGACTGGGTCCCTTTTCAGCTCTGGCTTCAGAACTGCTCCCTGTCGAAAACATGTTTGATTACAATTCAGCATTTCAAAATTATTGTGAACCGAAAAAGTCATGAGAGAGCATCTAAATCAGTGGTCTCTCAAAATTTGTTTCAAGATCCCTTTACACTCTTAAAAATTACTAAAGACTCCAAAGAGCTTTTGTTTATATTGGAATACCTATCAATATTTACTATATTTGAACGAAAAACTGAGAAATTTTAAAATATTTATTCTCTTAAAAATATTAATAAACTCATTTTTTTCATAAACAACATACTTTCAAGAAAAAGACCTGTATTTTCCAAATCAAAAAACTACTGGGAGAGGAGCATTGTTTACATTTTCTATAAATCTCTTCACTGTCCACCTCAATAGAAGAGCACTGAATTCTTTTATCTTCCTCTGCATTTAATCTGTTTTGATATGTTATTTTGGTTAAAATATATGAAAAGAAACAGCTTCACACAGATATGTGGACAAAAGAGTGGGGATGATTTTAGCCTTTTCAGGTACTTATGGATATTCTTTGATACACCAAAACTTGTTAAACAATAGCTTGTCCAAGGTGAGTTGCCATTTGGATTTGAAACCGTCAATGAACTTCTGCATACTCTGTTATACGAAATCCCACTTGTCTATCTAAGCACCCTTATATGCTTCTGTAACATCATTTAGAAAATATTGGTTCACTGAGTTAAAGCAAATGTTTCATTATAAAAATCTCTCTTTGACCCAATAAGGGTCCATGGACCCCACTCTTGAGAACCACTGATCTAATTCAACCCCTTCATTTTTTTACATAAAGAACATGAGGCCCAGAGAAGTTCTGTGATTAGCCAAATCTCTCCTCCAGGGTATATTTATTACGGGCAGCCATTCAGGACTAGAATCCAGGGTGAGGTGCCAATTCCCAACTCATTTTTCTTTCTGCTATATCACACTCAATTTAATCTAACCGGAGCTAACACGATTTTTAAAACAGCTATTTATGGTTTAAAAATCAAGCAAGCAAGCAGGCAAACAAATAATCCCTGTGTCTGGTTTTGGACTTTGAACACTTGAAAACACAGTAAACTGAATATATAACTTATGAGAAAGTATATATATACACACACACACACACACACACACACACACACACACACGTATATATATGTAAACATACAACTTATGTAATAATATAACATATTACTAAGCAAACATTTTACTTTGAGGCTTCAGAAGAACCCATTTACTGTTCTAGATTTTAGACCAGGGATCAACAAAGTATAGCCCACGTGCCAAATCTGGCCCACCATTTTAGGAAGGCCTTGGAGTTAAATGATTTTCATATTTTTAAATGATTTTTTTAAAAATCAAGATGAATACTTCATAATACATAAAAATTATATGAAATCCAAATGTCAGTATCCGTAAAGTCCTACTGGCACTCAGCCATGCTCATTAAGTTACAGGTTGCCTATGACTGCTTTCATGTTTACGTTAGAGTTGAGTAGTTGCAGCCTCACAACCAGGAAATGACACACCCAGGAAACCATAAATTTTTTACAGAAAAAGTTTGCTGATCCCTAATCTAGACAATCATCATTACTTAAGCACCTGAACTGAAAAAACCAGATCAGGTAAATTAAATTACCAGGCGATTTTAATCCACCTAGACGACCATGGCTTACAACCAGTATTTCCTATAGCATGGGTTCAGCTTAGATCAAAATAACTAGGAAAAATGTTCAAATATACAGAGCACATGCCAACAAAGGGCTTTTCATGACGATGTGAGAATAAACCAAAACAACCTACCTCTTTTGTCTTCAGTGGTATATCTCCAAGGTACACCTTGTACATCTTATTAATGATGGCAGGATTATTCCAGTCAATCAAGCTACGAAAAGTTTCAACACAGCTTGTTACAATGGGGGACACTTCAATGATTTAAAAATTCATACCCTCAATGTGTTACCAAAAAAAACAAGTTAAAAAAAAGACAAATGAAACGGGCAACTGACACTATAAGAAGAGAAGGAAAGGAAAAGGCTTAACTTGTATCAAAGCTAGTTTTTAAACAGAAAAAAAAGCCACTTATCCCCCCTTGATTCAATAGATCATTGTATCCAATGGCCCAGTTTGGTGCCACACAAGAACACTGGCTGTACTCCATCCACTCTCAGGGCCAATGCCATGGAGCAGTTCCAACAGAGCAGAGCTATACTACATTTGTTCAAAGAGCCCTGGGCATGAATTTTCTGTTTAACCACTTGGAAATTCAAAATCAATAAGGAGGGTAACAAAAATTTTTTACCCATTAAAGACACAACCCTAAGAAACCCATTAAATTTCTCTAATATTGTGTCCCTATGATTCCCAGTATCCCCCACTTCCTTACCTACCAGCACATACTTGCAGTTTTAGGACCTAATTCTCCAGAGCAGTCATGCTGCCATTAGTCACTAAGACTAATTCCTACTTGGGCCCCACAATAAGGTGAATAAGAATATCACATGATTGGTGACTGGCACCCACCCTCTGCTGCAACCCCACCCAGTCATTTTATAAACCTAGCAATACTGCAATCCTGCATTTTGCTTGATTCACGACATTTAATCATACTATTTTCTCTGTGCCTTTCACATTGGTTCTGCTTTCAAGATGTGCTATATTTGTAATAAAGGCAAATTATCCTGCTGTTTTGACTGTTTTTCTAATCCATCTCTTTTTTCACAGCTTATCAATCTACCTCTTCTTTGGATATCTACAACCCACTGTCCTCAAGTTATTATACAATTGTAGCTTAGTTATTAGTCACCTACATTTTTCTGCAGCTGATTGCTACTAACTAATCGTCAAGCTCCTCCATTGTTTCCTTTCTATAAATACTACAGGTTTAGAGATTTTTCACAAAACACTTTAATAAAACAATGTAAAAATTTAATAGTGATTAACGATCACAGATCATTTTCGTGGTTTCTTCTACGTTTCCTCTTGCTATCTTTCTAGTTTTTGTTTTGATTACATATTTGTTGTTAAAAATTCAGAAACAAATTTAACACAGAAAATAAAATTCCCTACAATCTGCACCATATTCTTCTCTATTACTTTTCCACTAGCTTTGCTGTCTATCTTTTTCTAGACTTCTTTCCTATGCATGTAAATCAGGTGAATGGGCATGGGAGGTAGGTGGATTAAAAAAATAAATCAACAAATACAGGACTCAAAGATACTATGGAATTTTACTTTAACAAAATGGTAATATCTGCCTATTGTTCTCAACTCACTTTTTACCTCTTAACAATGTTATATTATTTTAATGAAATAAACAAAATACACAAAACTGAAACTAATTAGAATACTTAAGCACTACATTTGTATTTCCAACAATTCAATCCACTACATGGTGTAAAGAATGGAGCCAGTTCACACACAATGAGAAGTTTTAAAGGAAAATCTTTTGGTATTTCAAAACCAAATAAACTCCTTGAAAGAGATACCAGGAAGATACAGTTATAAGTGGCATGAAGGAATGTTAGACTTGGGGGGAATGTTAAGTACAGTCTAGTTCAACTTTCTTATTTTACAGAGTCCAAGGCCTGGCAAGCTTAAAATGAGTCTTCCAAATTCAGACAATCATCATGAGGCATGACCAGAACTAATTCCATGACAAACCCGCTCCTTCTCTATGGCACTTCACATGCCCGTTAGTGGTAAGCCAATACCACCACCACCACCACCCACACACACACCACACACACACACACACATACACACACCACACACACACACACACACACACACACACACACAGCTTATACTTCAACAAGCAACCAAGACACACTGAAGTTAATTTCCTTATTCTGTTACACCTACTTGTATTGGTTTCTTAGGCGATGGAAAACTACAATAAATGGAACCTTTATAACGCTTGATTTATTACCTTACCCACATTTAGCTGTTTTGTAGCTTGTTATTACATTAAACATTAAAATAAATTCAGAAAAGAACTATTCTATAAATTGATTTTTTTCAATGATCTTCAATTTTTCATGTTATTCTTCAGTCTCTGAACGTGTCTTTTTTTTTAAATAACACATATCATTTTGTATTGTGCTTTATTCATTTGCCATTGACTGAGGGCAATTTACATGTTGCTTTATTGTTTTTTATAACTATTTTGTAATAATATGTAATATTCAATATAGATGCACACAGTTAATTTACTTAACTATTTCCCTATTGTGGAAATGTGAATCTGTTTCCATTTTTAATTACAGAAAACGGTATAGTGAGTAAATCTATACATTTTTTTCTACATATAACCTTTTTCTTCTCTTAAATGATTCTCTTAGGATAAGTTCCCAGAAGTAAGATCTAGAGAAAAGATTGTAAATATCTTTATGATTCATTACTTACTGCAACTGCTTCCCCAAAATTATTTCAATTTATAATGTAAATCAACAGGGTATAAGAATAGCACTTCAACAGAAACTTAAATGGAGTTATCAACTGTTACGCAATTTTATTTACCACTGGGTACAAACTGGTATACCATGATTTTACTTTGCATTGATTTGATTTCTTATACAGAATAATTTCTATGAGCCTATTTACTATTTGTATTTCCTCCTGTGTGAATTAAGATCTATTCAGCACCTATTTTCATGGGATCTGGTCTTCGCTGTATTAACCATTATACCTACATATCCTTTATTAAAAGCAATCTCAAATGGTTTGAGTTAGAGGAAGAATCAAAAATTAGTAACTTTTGGGTTTTGACATTTTTCTTAACATCAGTTCTTTAAGCTCATTTACCTAGCCAATGGTCTCATTTCTTGCGGTAATATTCCTCACCTATTTCAGTTTTAAATTGCTTCGCCAAACAGCCTTTCTTCTTCGTCTTATACAGAATCCTACTCTTAAACTGTTCTTATTACAAATTAGGCATATTTCATAATCTAATAAACTGAATGTTTTATTACACAAAATCTTAAAAGAATAAATGTGTGCTGAGTAAGATTTTAGAAATCTAGCCTCTTTCCAATTTTGAAAGTTTAAAAGAGATGTAGTTTACCTTTGCTTGCTTTTCAATTCTAGGTCTGCTGCTGTTGCCACACTGTGGCGTGTGTCACTAGAAGCAATCACCAGGTGGAGAATAGCTTCAAGTTCCGGAACCTGTTCAGCTTCTATGAATTTCACTATACCCAATTTGCACTGTAGATAATAAAGGGAAAGAGAAACAGCGATCAGAGAAACAAAAGACCACCAACCAAAATTACTGTTTAACATATCAGTTATGTCCATAAACCAAAGATAAGTAGTAACAACAGTAGCAGCTCCTATTTAGGCTTACAAGGTGCCAGGGGCTGTAGTAAACCATATGTAGTTATGATTTCATTTAACCCTCACAATCTGAGATAAGTACTGTTATACCCATTTTTCAGGTGAGGAAAGGCTTAAGACATTAAGACACATAGTTAGCAAGTGATGATGGCAAGATTCAAACACAGTCTCTCAGACTCCAAGACCATTATGATACACAGCTTTCCTACTTAGGTTACACAGCTTCTCTAGGATGATGAAACCTTGAACTGAAGTACAAATCTGGAGCCTCCAGGTAAGCATGGTGATACAATTAGAAATCAAGTGCTTCATGGTTACGACACTTTGAAAGGAACTAAACAACTCATGCTCTATGGAGTTCCACTCTATTGTTAACATACTAATTCTTGTCCTCAATATTCTTACAAATTGAAAACAATAAGATTTCAAACGTACGCTAGTCAATTCAAGTAAATTTCTAATTGAAGACTATTCAATTATTCAGTGTAATTAACTGGCTAAAATGAAATAATGCAATTAATGAAATGAAACAGACTAAAGACAGATTCTGCTTAGAACTTCATGCAATGTAAAGCAGCTATGAATTTCACTAAAAACAACTATTTAAAACAAATATATATGAGAAGTAAAACTTTATCCTAAAAAATCAGTTACATAATAGTTCTTATATATGTGAATTAGGATTGACAAACTTTAAAATTATTAAATGACAAAGAATGCAAAATACAAACATCACAAAAATGCCTGCCTTCCCTCTTCCTATTCATCACAACTTACTTGTAACAAGAGCTACAATAGAAAAGACTCAAACATTTACTTAAGCCATAAAAAGGACAGTTATGGAAGTCAAGCACACAAAGATACAGAAAAAGAAATGTTCAAAGAAAACTGAAAACAGTACTAACGTCCATCAATAAGAGACTGATTAAAAATATTATGTGGTATACATATAATTAAATTTTACAGAGATATTACGGATATTGTTTTTAAAACTTGAGATACTATTAAATGAAAAAAGTGAACTGCAAATAATGTATTATATGGTACGTGAAAATGTAGCGTGTAAAATTGTATTTGTGTACACACACACATACACAGAGAGCAGGACGTAGATGAATGACAACTAGGTGGCAGGATTTCAGGTAATTTTTAAGTTCTCTTTATACTGTTCTGTACTACTTGAACCTTTACATTATCATTAACTATATCAAAATAAAAGCTATTTATCTGGAAGGAGAAATGTAAAACAAGAGATTTAAAAATAAGAGGAAAACACTTTTCATCCTTAAAACTAAACTGTTTGAGCACTAGAGTATGAAATTGACAAAAGGTATACAGGGACCTTTAGAAATTAGCAAATAATGACCAACCTAAGATTGCAATTTAATATAAGATAACAATTATTCTCCAGCCCTTATAGCTTTAGCCCTCAGACAGACCTAGATTCAAAGCCTAGTACCGGGAGTGAGACCGTGGCGAATCTCAGAACCTTAGTTCCTTTTACAAAATGGAAGTAACAATTTCTACCTCCTTGGGTTGCTGTGAGGATTAAATGAGAGAATGCATTCAAAGTGCCTGTCACACTGATCACACTCAGTGAAAAGTAGTTTCTGTTCTATTTACCTTTCTTTCTTACATCATGGCTTAAAGAGGGAAAAAAAAAAGATGTCTAAACATGAAGCAGTAAATCTGAACGAATATAACCCTCACTGAACAAATCAATTTGTGAGTGGCAAGAATACCCCACTTGCCTTTTTCCCTCTCCTGGGAACAGTTTTGAGCAGTGGTCACTTACATCCCCAAAAAGAAAAAGATCAAATCATTTAGAGTGCCATGGAGAGATAAAGGAAGGATTGGAAGACTAACCCATGTTGCTTGAATTCCAAAATAATTACATACTGATCTCATCTGTTCTTCCCTGAGGTGCCTGATGATACAGACACAGTGAGGCACCTTCTCTGTAGAGCACCAGTCTTTTTTAAAAGCTGCTCAGAGAACGTCTGTGTCCTGTTTAAATCCAGAATAAAATTCTTAATGCCAATTTTTAAATTCCCATGAAGAAATATAAAAGGGAGTCATGCTTTCCCCCATAGTGTCACTTGTGAGTACAGGAGTTCCTCACTTGACACAAAATGTACAGCCCTAAAAACCTGAATCATGTAGGATAAATTGTATTTTAATTGCCCCAAAGCGTCTAGATAATTATTAAACCTCTAATTAAAAACTAAAATGAAAGAAGTTAAATATATTTAATTTATAAGTGGGCTGTATTTCATACTTGAAAAATGTAAGCAATATTAGGGAAACTGAAGAGCATTTCCCACTCCTCCCTTCCCCTGGGGCTTTAACAAACAACTGACATGATGAAGAGAACACATCACATCAACTGATCCTTTCAAACATATTTCATTAGTGAGCCTGAATACACTGGAATTACATTACAAGTGTTTTCCTGGACTTCGCAGGGGTGCGTGTACAAGGTTAAGCTCCACGACGAATAAGCAGTGTCATACCTGCTCCAACTGTTCAGGTGTCCATGGGTTATCACCAATAACTCGTTTAGCTGCATAAAAGCTCATTCCCGGGGGAGGCTGTGGTATTCCAGAACCTCCCCCACTATTTGAAGAAGAACCCTGTGCTGAAGATGAATTTTGGCGACTCTGGGATTCATTTAACACGTATCTGGAAAGGAAACGGAAATGTAACCCCTCTCTATTAAAACACATACCTATCTATACATGCATATATAATCCATTAAATTATATACTTTCCTCATGCAGAACTTTTCTGGAAGAACAAACACGTAAAAGTAAAATTTCATCATAAAGAAAAATTTTAAAGGTATCTAAAAAAGGTATCTACATCTTCAGAAAATTAACCATAAGAATACATCTGCTCACCTTGGTGACAAATGAATTATAGTGGTTACCACCAACAAATAGAAATATTTGGTTCATTCTCAATCTATAAACAACTGCTCTAAGAGCCACTATGGACCCACAGCATTTTGAGTATTTAGCTGACAAATACAGAGAAAAGGTTTGTTGATGATGGTGGGCAGTGGTATTGTTCTATACCCAAAGCAGAGAGTATTTTTAATCATTACTATTTCTGTTACATTGCAATTCACCTTCAATTCTGTTGAACTCTTTATATCCCTACATTAGAAAATCCACTAAAACTACTTACCACAGAGGCACATAACGTCCCAAAAATGAAAAAATTCAAAAGGGCCCAAAGAGGGAAGAAGAATTAGCTTTTCCTATCATATGTTCACAGCCCTTTGTGGCTATTATTTATTAATTTATCAGCCTATTTCATTTAGCTTCTATAGATTAAAAATAAGATTTCTGGTAAATATTCCTTCGATCCAGTCAAACTAGTATTCCTCAACCACAAAATGAAAATTTCTATATAAATATTAATTCAAGTCCCTTCAAACTCCAAAATTCTATGCTGACAAATTATTAGACTGGACAGTAAAATAAATTACCCATTGTAATTAAAAATTAAAGAAAACACTTGGAACCTGATGGCACAGTAAATTATTCCACATTATTTATATGCCACATTCATTCAATTCCTAAATTCACCTTATAAAAAAAAAAAAAAAGCCTGTTAAGGAATCCCTTTATTTTTATATAAACAAGGCAAATTGTCACTGGTTAAGAAAAATGTGAGCAATCACTGGCTTGGGTACATTACGTGCCTAAGTTAAATTTGGATTTCAAAATTTCTTTACCAAAGCCATCATCACCTGCCAATTCTGGCTGCCTCCCAATTTAACAAGTAAAAAAGGAGATTTTCACTGATTTTTAAGTTATAGCAAGACCAGTGGCAGTAAGTAAATCAATCAGCAATTACTGAATAGCTAACACTGTGCCCAAAATCACCCTAAACACAGGACAGAGGAATACCAGGAGGGGTGAGAATGAGCAAGGAGCAACACAATACATGTCACACACAGCATTTGACATGTTATCGGAAGATAAGGAAACCGCACAGAAATAAGAAATGATATTACACAGGTAGTGCAGTGAACAGGTAGAGGTTAGTGGAAGTGTCTGAAGGTCCAGACAATAAACTAGAGGGGTAGGAGAGCACATTAGAGGAAAGAAATCATACAGCAAGAACTCTCGTGTCTGGATTGAGAGACAGATGATATGGAGCCCCACATGTCAAGCTTGTAGTGGATATTGTATTTTTGACTAGGGAAGACACATAATGAAATCAGTATTGGAGGAAACTGTCTCTGGCAGCAGGACAACCTAGAAAATAAGAAGGCTGGCAGCAGATCACAACCTGGGCACTATGCCAGAGACCAGAGCTAGATAATAGACCAGCTCTTGACTTCAAGGAACTCCCAATGTGTTAAGGAAGATGAACATGTCCACAATGCAATAAAAACACCAAGTGGCAAAATATATACCTGGGTGTTTAGTGTTACACATAGCTGACATCTAAGCTACTTTGAGATGTTTTTTTCAAAGTGGCTTTTTGGCTGTTGTTTCTTATTGTTTTCTTTCAGCATTTCTTTCTTCCTTTTGTCCTTTTCTGACGGGGGGAGCATTCTAAGTAGAGAGAACTGTATTCTCTTAAAACAGAAAGGCGTGGACACGTAAGAACACATGAAATGCATGAGTGCATGTAACGACTGGAAAACAATAGCACAGAGATTTTAAGGTGTGACTTGATACCATCTGTGTTTTAAAAATCAGGAAACTCTATGGCAGTGTAGAGAGTTGTGAAGAACAGCAGCTGGTAAGAAAGTCGTGACAAGAGTTGAAAAGAGCCAAAACTAGATGGCAGCAAGTGGGAATGATACACCAAGGAGAGGGGAGGAGGTGTTATGGGAATGATATTGTAGCAACGAAAAAGAGAAAGGCTGGGGGCAATTTATAATTGTACACCTACATAACTAAGAGAATCATCACAGCACTGATAATAAGTAAAACAGAGAAGCTGTTTTTATGGGGAAAGACTGATTTCAGCTTGGACAGGTTGAGTCTGAAATCACAACAGCAACTCCATACCTATAAGGTCAATAAGCAGTGCGGCTGGAGTTCAGAAGACGACAGGGCTGCAGCAAAAACAATCTGAGACACATCCATTTTCAAGTGCAAGTTGAATCATTTAAAATTGTACTTAACTCCACACAATAAAAAGCAGTCAAGAACAAGGTTGCTTTGTTTTTGTTTTCATTTTTTCACTTACCCATAAGGCATCAGAAGGACATCTAGCATGAAGTCCAAAAGCAGCTGCACAGTCTTTGGTTTCTCAGCAAGATTAAAGGGAGAAGCTGATTTTGATGATTCAACAGGGTATTTCATGTGAAAAAGGGTTGGTATTAAAAGATGCATTAAGCTGAAAAACAATTACATTTATTGCAACTACTTAAAAAACAAGATTTTTATACATGCAAACAACAGACAAAACAAAAATCACATTAACAAAAAGTATCAATTGTAGCAAGGGCCACTCATAGTCAACACATTATTTACAAAGTCCTAATCTAGGAAATGGCCTAGATTACTATCTTACTGAAAGCTCAGGATATTGAGTGATGATTGGCATTTAGCCAATCTGGCTCATTACCAGAAGCACCAGAAAAAAAAATACATTAATGTGGGTTCAGTGTTAATATCTGTTGCCACAAGGGATTTTATGTTAAACCTTAGGTAAAGTTTAACTTATAACATGTCCTTTCAATAAATTTTTTTCCTTTCCACAGTTAATTAAAATAAAGTTATTCTAAAGCTAAAGAAATTAAAAATCAATTGTGCCAATATTCGAGATATATTAAAATTTCCACTGTGTGAATTTAAGTAACACAGCTTCAGTAATCCTTCTTTCATTATACCTTTTATTAGTCTTAAAACATATGAAAACAATTTCAAACGGTGCTTATGTTTATTCATTTTACTTGTAAATATCTGTATTAGTCTCTTTTTAAAATGTATATGCTCTAAAAAGGTGAGCTACAAACATTGTTTAACCCCATCTTTCCTCCACAACTTCTGTACTCTTCATGATTCTCACCACTACACGGCCACAATCTGAAACTTTGATCTAAGCCAAGAAACGAAGGATGTTATCTAAACCTTTATTCCTCTCCAATTCCCATATTAATATAAACAAGTGATCTGTTCCTAAAGAAAACTGCTCTGAAATTTTATAACCTCCAAGATAAAAATGTTTTGATGAAAAGCATTTTATAACCAATTTTCACAATCACAGAAAATTTGTTGCTTCAAACTAATTGACAAAAAAATGCATTTAGATTAAGAAAAACGTTAGCGCTGCACATTTTTCAATATGCTCACATTAAGAAATGTTATAATAGTATTAACAAAACAATAATGTTGAGTTGAGATAACACAGAAATTCAGTTATTTGTCAGCTGAATGAGCTCAAGTGAAACCAAATGTGCGGACCTATTTTGAATCGCAGCTGCCGACTCTACTGGGTGGGAAATAAGGTCAATGAGGAAAGCATACCTATCCTGCTGTGGCTGAGGCTTCCCTTCCATTGCAGTAAGGAGCGTGGGGGCCAGTTCACATTGTTTTTCCACTGGTAAGCGAGGATAGCCCATCTTAACATAAATTATAGTAAAATTCTAAGGCAATAAGAGAAAATCAAGTGAGTGTGAAGGAAATGCCCTAGGATTTCAACAAAAACATATGAGTGATAACTCAGGGAGTTATAACAAAGATATCACATCTTCCTTCCACATGTTTATCACGTTTATTCCAGCCCCACTTATTCAGAATGCTTGCTTTAAGATGGGCTTCATGTGAGAGAGCAACACCTAATCTAAAGCACTCATGTATATGTATATCAAATCATCAGCTTGTACACTTTAAATATATACAATTTTATTTGTCAGTGATGTCTCAATAAAGCTGGAGAAAAATTAAGTACTCATATATGCAATTACTTTTCACTGAAAAGAACAAACTAAGCATCTGACCTATCTAAACCTACATACTACACATTAACATCAGATCTCCCAGTTTGTTGCACTGATCATTTTAAGCAAAGAAGAGACCAAGTATTAACTCCCAGGCTGCCCTTCCCCAACTGGTCTTTTTACTTAAACAACCTTAGTATATTACAGCACTCTGGTTCCTCATTCCAATAAATGACCAGTGGATGGTGATCAAAGGAAAGCTGAGTGCTGTCAGTCTGTTTGCACCACTGTAAACCATGTGAATGCCTCATTTTAAGCAAACCCATAAATGCATATCTGGACTTATGCATTCTATAAAGATTTGCTTTTCTGAAGGATTCTTCATTTTAGAATAGACTTCATAAGGCAATCCCTTCCCTTTAAAGCCATTCTATTTGGCAATTTTATTGGCACACAATGTTCCTATGCGCTTAAAGAAATGAACATCTGTAATGAAGCTATATGTCCAGAGCGAGCCAGACAAGACGTCTGGACCAGTAGGTGGCTCCCAAGGTCTGGAATCCAGATGTCAGAAAGACCCAATAGATTTTGCCTCAATGCTACAAACTTTAAGGGAAAAAAAACATCACCTGTCTTCACACAACATTGTTTTACATTTAATTTTCATGAAGACAACAATTCAAGAGGAATATTTCTTACCAGCCTCAGCTTACTCGTTTTTAAAAAGCATACCTTTCTGAGTATGTGTGTGTATATGTGTGTATGTGTATATATATATATATATATCAGAAACACAGCCTTAAAATTCAGCTTTCCTATCTCTTCTTGCCATTTTACGCTTTTTTCTTCTTCTATTCATGCCTATGCTATATAACCCTTGTTTTCTACCTATTCAGACTCATAATCTTTTACTGAGTCAAAATCATTTTTTTATAGATCAAAATATCTGACAAGTCTTTTCACCAATATTCCTTTGCCCAATGTAAACACCCGCGCATTATCCTGTTCCAAACATTTCCTTTGTGGTAATATTTCCTCTGGATCAGGACTCAGTAGCAAAACAGAGTGTCATTTAAAGAAAAACCTCTCACACTTCATTTAGAAATAGTCTGGGTAAAATTCTAAGTTGCCAATATGCTGATGACATCTAATAAATGTTATTAAATGAAAACTTACTATAAGTCAAAAAATATTCCAAGCCAACACTCACTGTGACAAAGGAAACTGCAGCAGGGTCCTGGTATTGAACCAATAGTGTCTCTACTGGGAGTTGTATTTTGGGGCGGCTTTTTATACGCTTATTCAGATGGACCAACAGCTCCATTACCTAAAACACAGAGATATAAGCTGAAATTATGATCACATCTTAAAATCAAATTCATTTCTCAGGTATTACTTACTTTGACTAATAGTAGCTACTTTGTTCTCTTAAAAAATGTAAATTTTATATCCCAGAAAGAGAGTACACAATATCCCCCAAGAATTCATTCCCCAGAATTTTACTAGTGTATTTATTTTACGACGTCATTTAAGTTAATGAAAGTTGAGATCCCAGATGGGTCTATACTGGGCACAGTCCCCCAAAAAGACCTGTAAACAAATGATTGAAACACACCACGCTATGGGCTGAATGCTTGTGTCTCCCCAAAACTCGTTGAAGCCCTAACCCCCAGTGTGATGATTTGGGGAGGTAACTAGGTAGGTTTGAATGAGATCATGGGGGTGAAAGCCCCATAATGGGGCTGGATATCCTTGTAAGAGGATAAAGGAATCGGAGTCTCTCTCTTTGCCATGTGAGGATACAGCAAGAAGGCCATCTTCTATAAACCACGAAGAGTGAGGGGTGCACGGACGAAGAACCACACACCACGCTGGCACCCTAATCTCAGACTTCCAGCCTCCAGAATTGTGAGAAGTATTTACTGTTTAAGTCACCCCGTCTATGGCATGTTGTTACAGCAGCCCAAACTGACTATGAGCACCATGAATATTACAAACGGAGAATTGTACAAAACGCAGGCATACCTCAGAGATACTGTGGTTCAGTTCCATACCATCAAAATAACGCAAGTGGTAATCATTTTGCCAGTGGGGGGTCATGCCGTCAATTTGTAAACAGTGCAACATCTGTGATGTGCAATCAAGCTAAGTGCAATAAAACAAGGTATGTCTACACTATGGGTTTCCAGAAGAGAAAGTATCTGCCAAATCAAGGAGGACTTCAGAGAGGAAGTAACAAAAACACTACGTTGTGAAGACTAGAGGAATTTCCAAGCAGAGAATCGCTTATAAGCAACAGAGGTCTAAAAGAACATGGCGCACTGCAGCTGACTGAAACAGAGTAGTAAGAGTTTTAATAAAAGCAGGGTCCAGATTATAAAAGGATTCAGGTAAAATGCTGAGGAATTTTCACTTTATTCTGAAGATCATCTGTTTCTACTAAAGAGTTTTAAGTAAATAATAACAAGCTTTCTCTCCTTTAAATAGGAAGACAGCAGAAACAGAGGTCGACAAGTCAGTAATTCCTGTGGATGGAAAGGAAGATACAGAGGCTTATGTCAAATGCCCCAGATTTACTATAAAAGTGAGATAATCTTGCTACAAGTGGAGCACTGAAAAACACACTTGTGCACTGCATTTCGCATTCCTTATCTCATCTGATTCTCACAACAACCAGAGATGTGGGTAATTGTCATTCCCCTTTTGACAGGTGAGGAAGCAGAGGTTTAAGAAGTAAAGGAACTTGCCCAAGGATACTGAGTCAGCAAGTGGCACAATCAAGATTTGTGGACTCCAAGGTCCATATTTTTAACCTTTTCAAACACCGAGAGTTGAGCTCAATTCACCTAAAGTGTAGGTCTGTGTGAGACCTCCTTGAGATTCCTGATACCTTAGAGACCTACATTACTATACATACTTCATCCTACCTGGTCCAGACCTGTGATACAGCTGATGACGGAGAAAAGAATCAGGAGGGACCAGGCTAAAGGAAATAGCCGTCTTCTGACAACCTAATCTAGGTTGATTCCTAGAAGGACTCTACGGAAAATCATTACTGATGGTGACAGACAGTCATGCCTACAATAACAGGCTTTCATTTTATGACATATTTTTTAATTTTTAAATGGATTAACTCCTTAATTTTCTTCTAATAATTGTATCACTTTAAATATTAATTTTCTAAATTTGTTTATCCACTCTCTAGAATCCTCTATAAACCCATAAAAAAATCAAGAAATCAGCTGAATGAGTCCTGGCTAAATAGGTAACAGTTAATTTCTGTTAGAAAGCCTATAAAATTACCAAATTCGGGTATGTAATATTTTGGCCATATCAGTTTTCATTACTATTCATTTAACAAGCTTTTTAATTGAAGTATAACATATAGCTAAAGTGCACAATTGAGAGTATGCAGTATCTGGCTCAATAAATTTTCACAAAGGAAACACATCTATGTAACCACCAGAACCACGAAAGCCCTGCACCCATCCCTCTTCCTACTCACTTACCCCTCTGCCCCAAAGGTAACCATTATCCTGATTTCTAACACCATTTTTAAATTTACTATATATAAATGGAGCATACAGGATGAACTCATGTGTCAGTATTTTTCATTCTACGCTATATTTGAAATTCTCCCATGTTGTTGCTTATAGCAGTAGTTCACCTTCATTGCTCTAGTAGGAAAAAACCAATTTATCCATTCTTATTGATTGACTCTAGATTATTTCCAGTTTGGGCTATTATGAATAATGCTGCTATGAACATTCTTAGACATGCCTGTTAGTGCACACATATACACATTTCTGTTGTATATAAACTCAGGATTGGAACTGCTTGGTCATGGAGTATGTAGATGATAAGCGTTAGAATGTTTCAGTTTCCCAAAGTGGTTACAGAACTCATTGACACTCCTACCAGGAGAGCTTCAATTGCTCCACATCCTTGTCAACACCTGAGATGGTCAGTCGTTAAATTGTAGCCATTCTATCGAGCCTGAAGAAGCCAAGTTAACTGTAAAGTAGAAGTCTACATAACAAACTTCATTTTCCTTACAACAGGATATGCATGCCAATGACCTGTCAGTAGAAAACCTAACACTTTTATTTCTCTTTCACTCAGTTTACCCACAAATTACCAGCTACCTTATAGGACATATCCTGGTTAAGTCTAACATGCATTATGAAATTGATAGTTAGAAACCCCAAAATTACATAACTGAAAGTCAGCACAAAATAATCCTTAGTTTCGTTGATTTCAAAATGTCACATACTGAAATTATTTATACCTGAGCTTCCAACTCGCTGCCCGCTGAGGCCCCTATTCCCTTTCCCCGATGCCCACCCTCTTGATCACACCTCCTCTCACGCACGGGGTGCATCACATGGCCCTCATGTCTCCGGAGGCTCCATACTCTTTCAACTCAGAACCTCTGCACAGGGCCATCTGTCTTTAATGGTCTCCCTCCTCTCTCTGCCTGGCTGCTTCCTACACACACATACACACAAACACACACACACACACACACACACACACACACACACACACACACAGGTCTCTCTTATGCCCCAAATATATTCTTTCATATAATAGAATCCGATTACATTTTACAACTAGATGCTATTTGCCTGATTGTTTAACAGCACTCTTCCCAACTAGATGTCTCTTCCATTCACCAATATGTCCCTAACACCTGGCATATAGAAGACACTCAGTAAATACCTGCCAAATAAACGACGAGACTGATGATGCTAAATAAGTAAGCAGAAACCAACTCATGTAGGGCCTTTTTTAACACCTTGCTATCCTAAGGGTAAGAGAAGGCCATAGAAGAGTTTTAAATAGGATAGTGACAGGATCAAATATGTATTTATCTCAGCAAAGCGGTATTCACAACAGGCATGTCAAATATATGACAAGAATGCCCTATCCTTCCTGCAAGGAAGACATTCTTAAAGATACTCTGTCTCCATTGAACTCAAATCAGGATGGGCCTCAGACTCTCAGGGCAGACCTCCAGGAAGCCACTGCCAATCAATTAGAATGGCCCAAAGGATGAAACCAAATGATAGACCAAAGGCCCAAAGATACTGTAAAACCAGAAGACTAATGAACTATTTAAAAATGAAGGGAACAAATGTTTCATGTAGAACATTAGGTTAAAAAAGATGTGACAGTTACCCAGCTTTTGGTAACAGTGTACAGTCTTAAAACTGGAACTACAGGGCCGGCCTGGTGGCTCAGGCTGTTGGAGCTCCATGCTCCAAAGGCTGCCAGTTCGATTCCCACATGGGCCAGTGGGCTCTCAATCACAAGGTTGCCAATTCGACTCTTTGACTCCCGCAAGGGACGATGGGCTCTGCCCCCTGCAACTAAGATTGACATGGCACCTTGAGCTGAGCTGCCACTGAGCTACTGGCTGGCTCAGTCGGTTGGAGCTCATCCTCTCCACCACAAGGTTGCTGGTTCGACTCCTGCAAGGGATGGTGGGCTGTGCCCCCTGCAATTAACAATGGCAACTAGACCTGGAGCTGAGCTGAGCCCTCCACAACTAACATTGAAAGGACAACACCTTGACTTGGAAAAAAGTCCTAGAAGTACACACAGTTCCCCAATAAAATCTTTAAAAAAATAAAAAATAAAAAATAAAAAAAAAAAAACCTCTGGAGCTATACATCAATATATTGCTTTTAAAAACGTTATTTTGTTTATTTTTAACTAACGTTATATTCACAGTCAATGATTAAAGAATATTTTTGCCCCACTATCACCTGACTTTCATGTTGGACTCACAGGCATGGGTTTTATCACGCCTCCATACATTCCAGAATAATTATCTCAATTATATCATCTGGCACTGATGCCAAGTGCACAGTTGGTGCTAAATACAGCTGTGCTAAGCATACAAAAGCTACTTTTAAATTATGTAAGCTTGTCCTAGACTTACTCTGCATTTTGAAAGGCCATAATTAGGATCATGAACCTAGATTTCAATAATGGGAACAAAGATCTCACTTCATAATATATATTCATTTGTTCACCATTTAATTCCCCCAACTGTCCCAACGTGCTTACCTTTTTGCGTACTCCTTCTTGGGTGCTAGACAGCTTGAGCAAAACAGGAGGAAGGAATTTAGATATAATATTCTGTAATTGTTCGTCTGTTTCAGCATGGCCAAGTCGTAAAAAGACCCGTTCAAGCTGATCTATAATATAAAACAGAGAAAAAAGAACTTAGCAATCAAACACGACCAATACTTATTATTATTTTTAAGGCTTAATCCTTGTACTGCACTGCAGATGCTTCAGTCAGAACTTTAAACACAACTAGCCTTATATGCAGGTGATTTTGACACAACAATGGAACAACACTAAAAAGGTTTACTAGCTAATTATAATGTCTTACAACTGTCCCGGTCATTTAATCTCTAGAAGAGAGGAAAACAAAACCAAGAATAACAAAATTCTCTCCTGCATACAAAGTGATTCCATTTTCCTAAACGATTTTGACAACTAGACAGGATACAAAATTTTTGGAGAAATCTTCTAGACCTAGCTAACAGAGCGGGGCAGGAAAACTTTACTCAGACACAATATATATTTGATGAGAACATCTTACTGATGAATTTTCTCCAAAGAAAGAATTACTGCCCATCACTGTATTGGGGTTACCCAACCAGAATATGGAAACGGAGTTTCCACCAAGAAAGCCAAGGTGAGAAAAACATGTTAAAGTAACACCACGGGGATGCTTTCAGCAAAATCCAGACGGTGATAAACTACAGAACAAGAACCTGATGCACTGTTCTGTCCCTTCACCAGATACATTGCAGGGGCGGGGAGGAATGAGGGGGTAAGAAGGGCACCTACCTACTGCAAGTGACTGGATATTTGATTTTAAGGAATTATTAATTTTTTAGGTGCTATCATGGTATGTGCTTATGTATACTTTTTAAAGGTTCTTACAAAAATTATCAGTGGTGATTAGGGAGACTTCTAGGAGTCTGGAAATGTCCTGTATCTGGATCTGGATGATGGTTTTCACAGTTATATACATTTATAAAAATCGACCAAGCTCTACACTTTCATACTTTCTACTGTCTCTATTATACTTCAATTTATATTTTTATTTAAAAGAGCACTTGTTTTTCAGAGGCTAAACTATCTACAGGACAAACAATACAGTTACTGGGATTTCCATCGAATTATCAGGAATGTACAAGAAATTGTTGTAAGAGCAAAGATATGTGAGAAGATATGTTAATCAGCTTGACTGCAGCAATTTCACTATATATATGTATATCAGTATTATCATGTTGTACACCTTAAATACGTGCAATTTTTATTTTAAAAAATATAAATAAATAAAAGTAAAGCCATAGTCTCATTTAGGTCCTCATAAACGAACTGCTGCAGCCGCGTTATGGCAGGACTCGCATTTAGAAAGTTTCTGCCCCTCTCTGCACCAGTATTAGTTGAAAGGAGAGCTGCAGAAATGGTAACCAAGGGAGGCATTATGCTTCCAGAAAAATCTCAAGGAAAAGTATTGCAAACAACAGTAACAGCTGTTGGATCGGGCGCTAAAGGAAAGGGTGGAGAGATTCAACCAGTTAGCGTGAAAGATGGAGATAACTATCTTCTTCCAGAATATGGAGGCACCAAAGTAGTTCCAGACGATTATTTAGAGATGGTGACATTCTTGGAAAGTATGTAGACTGGAATAAATCCGCATTGAAATGGCATCACATGAAGCTGCCCTTTCTACTGAAGCTGTGAAAGCTCATCACGTAAATAACTTCCATGTCTTGCTTTTGTAATACATTAATGAATCCAAACTAATGACATCCAGTATCTCTTAAAATTTGTTTCACTGTACTGATATAAACATTTTCAAATAAAAATATATTAAAATAACAATAATGAAGGAGAAGGGGCCATATAAATAGAACCAAGATTGGCCACTAATTAGCAATTGTTCAAGTTGTGTGATACTGAGAATTTGTACTTTTGTGTATGCTTGAAATTTTCCACATATTTTTAAAAGAAGATATGTATACATCTGCGTGTGCACGCATACGTGTGTGTGCGTGTGTGTGTGTGTGTGTGTAAAATCTCTTGAGGGAGCCTTGAAGTAATGACACCCTAGCAGCAACAAGCACACCCAACACCTACATCGTGGTTTTTACACACTATTCTCCAACAAAAAGAATCAGACTTCTTGAAAAAAAAGTGGCTGATTCTAGGGCTGGTGACAGTGGAAGAAAGATAAACCTGAAGCATCTTGTAGTACCAGAAAGAAAATGAGTCCTGGAACGTATCAAAGGGATACAGGAATCACCCTGAAAGAGCTCCATTACAGCCGAAGTTGGAACAATTTGAGGAACAAAATAAATAACATTATATTGGAGTAAAACCCAAAGTATAAAATAAATCTACCTGAGTCCATACTGATATAAATAAGTGTTAAAATACATTGGGGAAAAGAGACGAAACCTGTAGTATAGAATTCCAAATAATATATATTATTCTATAAGAAATTCCAAATACAGGAAGTAGAGCTTAATTCCTGCCTCCACCCCCTCCTTCAGGTAGGCTAGATTTAGTGACTTGCTTCCAAAGAACAGAATAGTGAAATATTAACTTTACAGTGGAAAAACCTGATAAATACTATCTTAACCAAGTAATGAAAGTTAACATCATCAGCGACGTCATGTGGATAGCATGATCCCTGCCTGATATGATGTGACAAGAAGGGCATTTCACCTCTGTGGTATTCTTTCCAAACCCATAACCCCCATCTAATAATGAGTAAAACAACAGAAAAATCCAAACTGGGAGCTAGTATAAGGATATCTGGCTAGTACGGCTCAAGACTTGCAAGATGATGAAAAATAATGAAAGACTAAGAAACTGTCACAGACAGGAAACTGAGGGGACATGACAACCAAATGCAGTGTGGTGCCCTGGGCTGCATCCTAGAACAGAAAGAGAACCCTAATGGGGAAGAAAAACTGGTGAAATCCAAATACAGTCTCAAGTTTAGCTTTGAAAATTAATAACAAAGGAAGAAAAGAATAACAAAGAAAGGAAAGGAGGGCAGGCTGACACTGAGATTACCAGATCAAATCATTCTATTTGGTAATTGCTGGATGCGGCTGTGAAAAGAATTCTTAGGAACAGTGAATTCAATCCACATATTTGTGGAAGTTACAGGTAAGGAGGTTCTCTCTGCCTTAGTGCCTTATAGATTGTAGGCAATGAAAATTGCCTACAGATTTTAACTACAGAAACTATAGAAGAATTGTTTTGTGGAAGAAGGCAGAAAGTTGAATTCTGCATAACAAACTGATCTAGATAGAGAATCCGTGCCAAAGGTTTAAAAACCTGGTGATACCTGGTCCTTTTATTTTTCATACAATCATTGGGGTGTTTCCTATGTATCCTCAGAATAGTAACTAACACTTTCTACTCTCCTTCATTAGAAATCAAATTGTTAACATCCTAAACACAATAAAATTATGTGATGAGAATGTGGGGATGCCAGAAAGGGCACCAAACATCATGTGGGGTCCTTCTAAAACAGGCTGAGGGACCCGAGTCAAAGTCTTCTACATCCTTCGAGGAGAGTTAATGTAACACTGATGCATCATTTTTGGAAACCTATCTATTACTTTAAACAAAAGATAATCAATCATGTTAAAACAATGAAAAGTAAATGAAGACATTATCTACTACTCAATTTTTCAGACTTCCAGAAGTTAGCAAAACAAAGAGCAGAGATTTAGCAGCAGCGTGGTCTCTGGATCCTGTTTATAGAGGCACAGAAAGAAACTGAACCTTGTGCCTCTACCCTCAACCCTGGAAACACAGCCTCTTAAAACTGACAATCCAAATTAGCCCTAGGTCCCCAAGAGAATCTATTGAGAAATAAGAAATAAGGTCACCAAAAGTTCTGAAAACACAAAAGAAATCTAAAACAAAGCTCACCTTTCACAAAGAATCAGTTTTTAGTTGTAGGAACTGAGATTCTCAGTCATCACAGAAGTGTCTGATATGACAAATAGTATTTCAGGAATCAGGAGCAAGTTCCATCCTCTCCACAATTATGTTATTTTAGACTTATTCAAACTCATACTGTTTCCCCGAAAATAAGACCTACTCTGAAAATAAGCCCCAGTTGAGATCGTCAGCCAGATGGATGCATTTAGTACGTTATGATGATGTTCCAGAAGATGACATGACTGTATTTGAATAAATGTAGATTGTTGTACACGAAAAAATACGGCATCCCCTGAAAATACTTCCTATTGCATCTTTTGGAGCAAAAATTAATATAAGACCTGGTCTTATTTGGGGGGAAATACCATATAAGACCCAGTCTTACTTTTGGGGAAACACGGTATCGAATTAATTTCACTTATGAGAAAATTAAAGACACTGCCATACCCTCAAATAATCACTGCTAAATATGGAGAATATATTCTGAACTACGATTTTTTTCCTATTCATACACTAACATTATTTTAACCTAAAAACTGGAATATGACACATACTATTTCAGAGTTTTGTTTTATCTTTTTAGTTAACACACATCCTTTATTTAAAACACTTGGAGATGGGCCGGCCCGATGGCTCAGGTGGTTGGAGCGCCGAGCTCCTAATGCCAGGTCACCGGCTCGATTCCCACATGGGCCAGTGAGCTGCACCCTCTACAGCTAAGATTGTGAATAACAGCTCTCCCTGGAGCTGGGCTACCGTGAGCAGCCGGGGCTGCTATGTGCTGCCATGGGCAGCCAGCAGCCAGGGAGAACTGCCGTGAGCTGCTGTGACCTGGCGACCGACTGCCTCAGCCGGGGGGAGCGCAAGGCTCGTAATACCAGCTTGGGCCAGGGAGCTGTGTCCTACACAACTAGACTGAGAAACAACGGCTTGAGCCATAGGTGGGGAGAGAAGGCAGAAGGGGAGAAAAAAGTAAAACCCTTGGAGCAATCCATGTCTCAAATCTCTCCTAATTTTTGATCTCCAAATTTTTGAATAGAAGTGTGTATGTTGCTTATCTCAAATAACCCTATCCACCCACTGGCTGGTTCTAGCAGTACTGGTAATCAACTACACTCATATTTCTGCAATAAAACATATGCATCCTCACACTAAGTGGAATCATCAAAGAAAGGAATTTTGTATCCATTCAGGTCAGGTTTTAATACTAAATAAATTACAGTAAAAAATGTTTGCATATATTTTAAAAAGTCTTAAATATCTTTCCATAGAACTACATAAAGATCTAACCGATCATGGCTACATGGCAACTTTGTCCATAGAAGTAGTATAATTTATTTAACTAACCCTCTATTTGTGTTATTACCAGTTTTACAGTACTACAAACAACGCTCCAAAGAACTTCCAGCCATCTTTACCTGTGGATGGGTTTCTATAAGCTAAAACCCTAGAAATGGAACTGCTGAGTCAAAGGGTAGGCGTACCAACAAGTTTAATAGTTTTTGGAAAAACACCCCTCAAAAAGGCTGTGCTAATTTATACCACCAGCAGTATATGTAAGTACCAATTTCCCTATACACACTGCTACACTCAGTCATCAATCTTACAAAGTCTGTAAGTAATCAATATTAGCTGAATATGATAAATGAAAAATGATCATAGTTGTTATACTTTATATCTATTTTATTACTGAGGTAAAGTATCGTTTCAAATATTTATTGGCCATTTGAAATATCTTCTTCAGCAAATTACTCATTACTCTTTTGAGTTGCTGATTTGTAAAAGCTTTTATACATTGGAAAAAAATCTCCCCCTTTTCTCCCATACATTACAAATACTTTTTTCCTAGTACACCGTGTGACTCTATACCACTTTCTTTCTTTTCATATCTAAGTATTTTTTAAATACGAACTTACCATTCCTTCCTTTTATGACTTCTGGGTTTCCAGTCATGCTTAGAAATGACTTTTACACCCCAGTATAATACAAAATATAATATTCTAAAGAAAAGAGTTAACATAGCAGGCCTGAGACTGGTACTCTTAGAAGTCTGGCCAAGGCTGGCCACTGGCTGGCACCTGGAAACTTGGATTTCAGGAGGGTTTCCACCATTCCCAGAACTTATGAGAGCGACTAACTGTGCCTAAACTGTACACGCAATATGGTCCATGCTGAACACCTGCTTTCCTTCTGGGAATCTGGGATGTGGGTACATGTTAGGCAGAAGGTGCCCACGTGGCCAACAGCAAATAAAACCCCTCAGCACTGAGTCTCTAATGAGCATCTCTGGTAGACAACATTTCACACGTGTTGGCACAACTCATTGCTAGAAGAATTAAGCATGTCCTGTGTGGCTCCACTGGGAGAGGACTCTTGAAAGCTTTCACCTGGTTTCCTCCAGATTTCACCCCATGTACCTTTCTCTTTTGCTGATTTTGCTTTGTATATCCTTTCACTGTAATGAGCCTTAGTGGTACAAACATATGCCCAGTTCTGTGAATCCTCCTCGCAAAACACTGAACCTGAGGGTGGTCTTGGAGACCCGACACATATTTACCTGTGTTTTCTTCTAGCTCTTATGATAATTGCTTTCTGCATTCAAGTATAATCCAGCTGGATTTTTTTTTTTTTTTTTTGGCACATGCAGAGATGTACGAAACCCAGTCTTTTGTGAGTTTTTACATCTTTTTCATTGTGAAATTAAACATTTAAAAAAATGTACAAAACATATATAGTTTAATGAAATATTATAAACACCTATATAACAAACACCCAAGCCAAGAAAACAATTTTATTTTGAAACTTATACAAAGAAAGATTCCTAATGACTCACAGTTGGAGAAGATTGAAAACTGTTTAACATAAAACGCACAAAGAATTTTAAGGACTCACCTTAGGTCACAGAGGTTATTTGCAGCAGAGCAAGAAATAGAATGGGATCTAGGATCTTCTGACCTTCAGTCTAAAAAGCCTTGCCTATACCAGGCAACTGTCTACAACAATGAATGACCCTATTTTCTATAGGGCACAATACTACACATACTACAGGCAACCCTGTTCAAGAGAATCACCCAAAGGTCATAAGAATTTGTCTCATTCTAGTGGTATTTATGACAAAACAGAAAAACACACCAATTCAAAGGTCAGAAAACAACACTCAAGGGAGGCCGGCTAGCTCAGTGGGTTAGAGCGTGGTGCTGCTGACACCAGGGTTGCCGGTTCTCAATCCACACACGGGCCTCTTTGAGCTGCGCCCTCCTTAAAAAAAAAAAGAGGAATTCCAGTTCACCCTACCTCCTCCCTGCTTTCTAAATTCTTCCTCCTTCAAGGCTCAGCCCCTACTTTTACTGTGAAGCAGTAACTCCACTATGTAGATCATTCACTCATTCAAGTCTTTATTTAAATACTACTATCATGTTTCCCCGAAAGTAAGACCCAGTGGGACCATCAGCTCTAATCCGTCTTTTGGAGCAAAATATAAGACCCGGTATCATATTATATATTATATCCGGTTTTATACTGTATATTATATTATATATGACCCGATCTTATATTATATTATACATTATATTATATTATACCTGGTATTATATTATATATATATATTATATTTATTATATAAAACCTGGTCTTATATTAAAATAAAACCGGATCTTATGTTAATGTTTGCTCTAAAAGAAGCATTAGAGCTGATGGTCTGACTAGGTCTTATTTTTTCAGGGAAACACGGTATGTGTCAGATCTTGGTGATCATGGGTATAGTGAAGGAAGAGGCAAAATGCTGTGCAGGTTTACCACACATGTACGCGTATGTGGTAACTGCACACTGAAAGAACATAACAGAAGACCTGAGACAGACTGCTGAAGACAACAGCATTCAAAGATAGAGGAAGGAGAGGCAAAAAAAAAGGGAATGATAGGCAATAAACAAAACTAGAAAACTTGAGTACAGGGTCAGAAGAACTAAGGAAAGAAAAAACGGACTAGTCAATGAGAACTGGAAAACATTTGTTAGCTCATGCAGGGGGGAAAAAAAAAAACTAAAAATCCCTTGCAGGTAGATTAATGACAATACATGTAAAAAGCAAGATTTTCAAGGCTTTAAAAGAAAACTGAAAAGGGAAAATTAAAACTCAAGCACAAAAATAGACTAATAGGGTACGATCTTTAAATATTGTAAACACACCAGAAATTAAAAAGATAAGCTATAGCTACAGTCTTTTTAAATAATAAAAAAAGAATGCAGAATACTTTAAAAATTCTGGCAAATCAAGAAAAATCAAATTAATCCAAAATTTTAAATGAAAAAGGATAATGTCTGAATAAGCAGTCAATTCAGAGATGAGACCCACAAACTAAATAACAAAAAGATGCTCAATCAGACTGATCAGGAATATGCAAAATTAACACAACAATGAAATATAATTTCACACCCTTCACATTACAAAAACTTTTCAAATCTAATAGTATCAAATATTGGCAAAGACTGGAAACAAACCAAGCTTTGACTTCAATGCTGATGGGTGTACCTGATATTGACTTCTGAAGAACAAATCTCTAGTGAGTTCATCTCTAGTAGAGTTAAAAAGGCACATACCCTTCAACCTGGCAATTCCACTCCAGGGAAACTTACTCTGGAACAGGGCTATTCAAAGTTAGCAGTAAAATGTTTATCAACAGTCAGCAAAGACATAAGGAACACTTCTTCCTTCACTAGGAAAAGAAATATTAAATATAATCATTAACAATGATACCTGATTTACATTCTGCTGCAAGCTCCCTACTTACAAGAAGTAATCCCTCAGTCCTCAGACCACATTTTGTGTATCACTGTCCTAGAGAAAAACTCTCCCACGGGAGAGACAAACACAAGGACACATGTAAGCAACTGTTCATAGCCACAGGGTCAGTAAAAGCAAAAAAATGGAAACACTCTAAATGTCAGTCAACAGAAAAATGGACAAAGAAATTGAGGCAGGGTCATACAATATTGAAAATAAATAAGAATTACAAGTCACGCGGATCAACATGACAGTATCTAAAAAACTAAGATCGAACAAAGAAAGCAAGTTGCAGAAGGATATGTACAGTATGTAAAGTTTTCAAATGCAATATATGTGTATTGCATGTGATATATACATCACAGGAATGACAACCTCTGAGCAAGAAGGGAAGAGAGGAGGAGGAGGAAAGGGAAGGGGAGAGAAAGGAGAAGAAAAAAAATGTAAAGGGTAATACAGGAGCTTGAATTGCATCTATGTTTATTTCTTAAAAAATAAAATAAAATCGGAGTGGCTGGATGGCTCAGTTGGTTAGAGCGCGAGATCTCAACAACAAGGTTGCTGGTTCAATTCACACATGGGATGGTGGGCTGCGCCCCCTGCAACTAAATATTGAAAACGGCAACTGGACTTGGAGCTGAACTGCGCCCTCCACAACTAGACTGAAAAGCAACAACTTGGAGCAGATGTGCCCTGGAGAGAAACACACTATTCCCCAATAAAATAAATTTTTAAAAAATTAAAATAAAATGAAATGAAAGACTTGAAGCTAACAGCAAAAAACTATTATGTAAATATTTGACAAAGATGGGCTGGACATACGTAAGTGTTGCATTACTCTCTATACTTTTCTTCACACTTGAAATATTTCATTATTTTTAAAAGAATATGTACACCATAATAGATACAACTATATAAAAAGGAAAATACATCAGTAATTTTTCTTCTTTATACTTTCATATTCTTCAAATATTCTTCAGTAAAAAATAATTTTTTTTTAGAAAAAATAATATACAGAGCAAATATTTTAAAAGAAGCCATAATTCAAGGATAAGGAAAGAAATTTAAATCACAGAATTTTCTTTTTTTTTGGGGGGGGGGAACAGTGTGTTTCTCCAGGTCCCATCAGCTCCAAGTCGTTGTCCTTCAATCTAGTTGTGGAGGGCGCAGCACACTGGCCCATGTGGAAATCGAACTGGCAACCCTATTGTTCAGAGCTCACGCTCTAACCAATTGAGCCATCAGGCCACCCCTAAATCACAGAATTTTAAAGCTTAAAAGGAACCTTAAAGAATATGGAAAAACAAAAATAGAACATTTACTGGTGGAAATGCAAAATGGTACAGCCATTTTGGAAGACAGTCTGTTGGATTTTTACGAAACTAAACATCCTCTTACCACACGATCCAGCAATTAATTGCACTCCTTGGTATTTGCCCAAAGGAGCTGAAAACATGTCCACACAAAGACCTGCGCATGGGGGGCTGGCCCGGTGGCTCAGGCGGTTACAGCTCCATGCTCCTAACTCCAAAGGCTGCCGGTTCGATTCCCACATGGGCCAGCGGGCTCTCAACCACAAGGTTGCCAGTTCAGTTCCTCGACTCCCTCAAGGGATGGTGGGCAGCGCCCCCTGCAACTAAGATTGAACACTGGCACCTTGAGCTGAGCTGCCGCTGAGCTCCCAAATGGCTCAGTTGGTTGGAGTGCATTCCCTCAACCACAAAGTTGCCGGTTCGACTCCCGCAAGGGATGGTGGGCTGCGTCCCCGGCAACTAGCAATGGCAACTGGACCTGGAGCTGAGCTCAGCTCTCCACAACTAAGACTGAAAGGACAACAACTTGAAACTGAACGGCACCCTCCAAAACTAAGATTGAAAGGACAACAACTTGACTTGGGGAAAAGGTCTGGAAGTACACATTGTTCCCCAGTAAAGTCCTGTTCCCCTTCCCCAATAAAATCTTTAAAATAAAAAAAAAGACCTGCACATGGATATTTATAATTATTCATAATTGCCAACACTTGGGAGCAACCAAGATGTCCTTCAGTAAGTGAATGGATAAATTGGAGCATACAGACAACGGAATATTATTCAGCGCTAAAAAGAAATGAAATGACATGGAGGAACCTTAAAGACATATTACTAAGTGAAAGAAGCCAATCTGAGAAAGCTACGTACTGTATGATTCCAACTATATGACATTTTGCAAATGGCATAACTATGGAGACAGTAAAAAAAAATCAGTGGTTGCCAGGGAGGAAAGAAGGGGGAGGGATGAACAGGCAAAGTACAGGGGATTTTTTAGGACAGTGAGAACACTCCATATGATATGACAATGGCAGGTGTATGTCATTACACATTCGTTCAAACAAAAAGAATATAAAACACCTAGAGTGAACCGTAACATAAACTATGAACTTTGGGTGATTATGATGTGTCGATGTACATTTATTCTTGGTTAAAAATTAAAAAGTACCATTCTGGTGCGTGATGTTGATAATGCAGGAGACTGTGCAACTGTGGGGGGCAAGAGGTACGTGGGAAATCTGTGCCTTCCTCTCGATTTTGTCGTAAACTTAAAACTGCTCTAAAAAAATAAAGTCTTAAAACAAATTTTTAGTCTCAAAGGAATCATATCAACAGCATTGAGGTTCTTAAATCCCAAAGCAAAAACCAATTTCCAGATTAGATTATGTCAACTATTACCTCCATGTAGGGGAAAAAAAATCTACTAAAAAATAAATACATTCATTTACTTTTCATTAAATAATTCTCTAACTCAAATTATTTACCTGTCTTTAGTTTCTCTAGCTCTAAAAAGAAGTAAAAGGCCTTCCCTCTATCTACCCCTAAAGGAAGAAATGACCAACAAAGGTTTAAGGATTTCACTTTGGTGTTATCCACCATTAGCCACTCATTATTTCTGAAAATGTGTAATTATTCCTGAGAAATAAAACTGTCCACATAAATCACTCACTCTCCAGATCTCTCCAAAAAAATACAACTTTGACTTTGAGTTAAGGAGGAAAGGCTATTTTCTCACAGGGTGAGAATAAGGCAAATACCAGTTTTTCACTCACATCATCACTTAAGGGGAAAAAAAACAAAGAAAAAACAAGAAATCAGTTTCCTTCGATGTGTCACCTTTCCATGACAAACATCAACCATTTCTTTGAAAGTATGCAAGAAAAACATACACTGTCAAAAAGAATAGGGAAAGGACCATATTTAAGGTACTGAGTATCCCTGTGTGGCACAATTATTCTTTTTTGGCTTGTTTAATTCTATTGTCATAATTTTCTTCATGAGCATGAATAACTTGAATTAAAAAGAGAAAATGGTTTTATTTCAGGGTGGTAAGTTTCAGATTTTTTTAAGGTTGCATAAATTTTCTACAAAGAACATTATTTTTTCTGAATATGAAAGTAAATTTTTTTTTTTTTTTAAGATTTTATTGGGGAAGGGGAACAGGACTTTATTGGGGAACAGTGTGTACTTCCAGGGCTTTTATCCAAGTCAAGTTGTTGTCCATTCAATCTTAGTTGTGGAGGGTGCTGTTCAGCTTCAAGTTGTTGTCCTTTCAGTCTTAGTTGTGGAAGGCACAGCTCAGCTCCAGGTCCAGTTGCCGTCGCTAGTTGCAGGGGGCACAGCCCACCATCCCTTGCGGGAGTCGAACCGGCAACCTTGCGGTTGAGAGGACTCACTCCAACCAACTGAGCCATCTGGGAGCTCAGCGGCAGCTCAGCTCAAGGTGCCGTGTTCAACCTTAGTTGCAGGGGGCGCTGCCCACTATCCCTTGCGGGACTCGAGGAATCAAACTGGCAACCTCGTGGTTGAGAGCCCACTGGCCCATGTGGGAATCGAACCGGCAGCCTTCAGAGTTAGGAGCACGGAGCTCCAACCGCCTGAGCCGGCCCAGAAAGTAAATTTTAAATTATAAATCAAGTTAGAGTCCTAAATTGGAAGCTGAGATTGAAAGGGAAAGCTGAGAATACCTACACCACTGCTTACTGTATCATAAATCAATTAATAATCCAAAGCTACAGGTTATTTTGAGAAAGATATGTCAAGTAACCAGAGAAGTATACCAGACTATAACAGAATAATAGGAAATATTCTCCCCAATGATACTTACTTTCTTCTGATTCACACATACCATGTTTCCCCGAAAAAAAGACTTAGCCAGACCAACAGCTCTTATGCGTCTTTTGGAGCAAAAATTAATATAAGACCCAGTCTTCTAGTACAGTAAAATAAGGCCTGGTCTTATATTACTTTTTGCTCCAAAGACACATTAGAGCTGATTGTCCAGCTAGGTCTTATTTTCGGGGAAACACTGTATGTAAATACATTGCAGTCACCAAATAGTTTCACATGGCCTTTAGAGCCTGAGAAAAATGTTGTGGGGTAGGCACCGATTTGTCTGCACTTATGCGTGAAAAACTGGAGCTCCAAATCTGACTGACTTGCCAAAGGTCACGAAGCTAATAAGACACAGACTTGTAAATTAAACCTAGAAGTGTCTTTACCCTCCAAATACACACTAGAATACAGTACCTCCCTCTAAAGCATATTTTTTGAAGTAGGTCACATTAGCTCCAACTTACAGATGAGGAAACAGAGCTAGAATTCATTCAAAATGTTGACCAAGATTACAAAGGTAGTAAGTGGCAGGACTAGGATTCAAACTGCAGGCAATCCAACTCCAAACCCAATGCTCCTTCTAGTAAGCTAACTTACAGTAAGGTGGAAGCAGAGAAAGTGAGTGGAGAGGATTCTAAGCCTTACTAGACAACTATGTACAACATGACTTGGTACCCTGGCCAGGGTCAATGTTGTCAGGATGGGTCCCTCACTCAATTCATCCCTTCAAGGAGATATGACATGGGCATCTTCAGCCTATCCTATCAAGCACAAAATCAGAAGAGGCTGGTCTGAAGAAAGAATAGCATGAAGGCACAGAGAGAAGCTGGAAGAACTGGATGACTTCCAGTCCTTAGTTCCAAATCCCTCTTAAAGGCCCCTCTTGTTTCCATAAGACTCCCTGATTCTTTATAATAAGTGCCTCATTTTTGCTTAAGCCAGCTTACAGCTGGGTCCAAGTACAAATGGAAGGTCTTTGCCAAGATAAAAAAAAAAAAAGACGTACTTCTATAAAAATATATTAAAAAATACATTTTTTAAAAAGCAGCTAGCACAAGCCTAGGGTGAGTATCAGATCAAAGAGGATTTCTTTCCTAAGATTTTAGCCTCAAGGGACCTTCTCAACCATGCATACTGTCACTCCCCAACAGCCATCCAAATTGCAATAGCTTGTTAAGTGTACCATATGTTCTCCGGGCCCAATTCTTTTGGTCAACCAAGTCCCTCACCTGGAAATACTCTCCCAACCATCTCTTCCTCTCCATACATCCAAATCCTCCCTATTCAAGGTCCAGCCCAAATACTACATGCTCCCCAATTATACATCCCATCCTGGCCCTACAAACTCCCACAGACCTTTTCTACATCTCTCCTGTCACTAGTTACCTTTTGCTGTACATGACGTAACTGCCCAATCTTCCCTTCTCTAGACCTTAAGAGCTCTTTGAGGTGTGACTTGAATCTGACTCCATCTGACTGCCTACTCATTCATTCGCTCCATCCATCATCTCTAGAGCTACCCCGGTTGAGAAACTGATATAATCTCTTCACATCCCAGCACTTAACTCAGTGCCTTGCGTACAGTAGTTGCTCAATTACCTGTTGAATGTATGAAATATTATTATACTTCCTCTGCATTAGAAAAGATGTTTAGAAGTTTATACAGCTAACATCTATAGCAAGGAAAAGGAGGGGATTGGTGGCAATTTGTAACACCTGACATCAGAATCTCTTGGAAAAGGGACTGTTTGTTTTTCTAATATCATGACAAATGCATAGGATTTTTTTAGACAAAGAAGAGGAGAAAGAAGAGGATGAAAGAAATTCCAAAAGGTCTAATTGTGTGGCAGAACTGTTCTGCTCCAAATCAGGAGGGTTCAGTAGTTATTGCAGAGAGAAGGAAAGCAGGGGAAAAAGATAGGGAGGACAAACCAGCAAAAGGGAGGAAAATCAAGGCCCTACAGCAGGGCCTTTCTTTCTCCATGACTCACACATCTTCAATAGTTAACTAAATTCCTGAAATGCTTGGGGAAAGAGGATGCGTTTGTGCGCATACCAGTGAAACAGGTGGGTTTCATGTCCAAGCTGACCTAGATGGAACCAAAACACCATTTTCAGAAATGGGAGCCCAGAAGCTAAGAAACATGTAAGTAGACTAAATTATAGAAAATTCACAAAAAATTGGATGTGATGGAGGGGAGGATGAATACCTATGAGCTTTGACAATCTGCAATTAGGAGTTTGAGGCTGAAACTATGATGAATAAAGAAGCTCCTAGCTAACATCTAGGTTTTGCATATAAGACTCATTTCTGGCAGATAAATCCTGCGAATTATAAATCTAACCAGGTACTACTCGGTAGTTCAAGTCCACGTATTTATTGATTCTTCTATAACATTTCAATTCACTGAACGCCACTCTAATACTTGACAAAATCCAAATGAGGCCAGCAGGGTAGTTCTTCAGGAATTAATGTTTAGAATTGTGATCTCTTTTCCTTAGTTTTTAAATAGCCTTACCCCCACACACACCTTTTAAAAAGGAACTCCTTAAATACAAACGGACTTAAAAGGAGAATGTCAGGAACTCTACCAGTAAACACGCGTATAATAAGTCAGAGATGTGGAGAAGATCCATTCCCAGAAAGAGACAACCATCATGGTTCTTATGGGAGTTGCCTCCTTCCAGCCAGGGCAGCCCTAGGGGATGGCAAGTAAGAATCTTTGCAGGAAATGAGATCCTAAGCCAGAGGTTCCTGCTAACACAGTCCCTAGCTGGTACCACCCAAAATTATGGCAATCAGGCCATCTTCCTATCACCTAGCCCATCAGTCTTACCTCCAGGGCCCAGGCAGATAGTCCAATATGGAAACCTCTGCATCAGGATGCACTAGATTCTGAGCAGAGAAGGGGAGTCTTTCTTCTCCTGACACTTCAGAAGTCCTGCACATACGCATATGATGTCAGGCTACTTTAAGCCCCACCCACCCACCCCGCACCAACCAACCAACCCAGCACAGTCCATACATAGCAAGACTACTCCTCCCTGCTCACACACTCCTTTCCCTATTGCCCCTCTTCCCCCCCACACACACACACACACACACACACACACACACACACACACACACAGGGAGGGAAGTCATAGGGTTAGTTTGGCAGGCTTGGGCCAAGTAAGGAGACAGGAGCCCTCATCTGTACCCTAGATTTAATGAAAAGACTCCAGATGTACTGAGGCCTACAAACACTCCCACCTCCCAAAGAGGCCCTTTCCTCCAGAGACAGGAGCTGGCAGATACCCAGTTAGAAATCAGTGTTAGTAAACTGATGAGCAGAAAGATTAGCTTATGAAAGCAGGCTTAGAGGAGATAATATATACCATGCAAGAGTTCAGACTGCATAAAAGTCAAGTGTATGATAGTTAACATCCACCCAAAGCAGCCATTGACTTAGGACAATGCTCATTTTGATGTGTGAACTCTAGAATGTTCTTAATTTAAGTCACTATTTAAATTCCAGCATTTGTGGTTTGACCTTCTTGCCTTCGGTACATCATAAGACATTAACGCATCTGTCACAGGCCCATAAGCTCTAAGAAAGAATCTAAGAGCGAATAAACAATGTCCTCATTTCTCTTCTAAACAATTCTAAACAATTCCTCCAATCTCCCAATTTTCCATTTCTCTATGATGGAATGAATACATGTGAAATAGCAAAAGCTGTTCTAAAGTTGAACTTTGGTCTATAAAATATTCCATTCATCCCATCCCTCAAAATTCCACCTAAATGGATTAAAACATCATACACAATATACATACGAAAAATTGTAGCATGCACTGGGGGGAAAGGGTCCCAATAGTTAAATTAGAAAGACAGACAAAATTCACCTTTGAATTGAAGCTACAAAATCTCAGGTATTCACTGGATACCGAGCTCGTGATATCTGAGAATTACAATCTGAACTTACTGAGTTTCAATCAAAGGACCATCCAATATCATTCAAGAATGAAATTGACACCATACTCTTGTTCAGCCTCAGAATGAAGTGGAATTAAGTGGCTTTTCCATCACTGTGCATGTCAAAATGGCAGAATTAGGACTATCCAGTTACTAGGATAATGCATCTCTCGAAACCTCTTTCCACAAATGAAACAATGAACTTCATGACAACATTCCTGGAGCATATAAAACCATTTTCTGTGGCTGCTGCAGACAACACTACTTGTAAACTACCAGTCTTATCCTTGTGCGCACTGCTAAGTAATGTCTTCAAGTTTTCTTTTTTCTCTCTTGCTAATGTTTTAAATTTGTTTACATAATGACAGGGAACAGAGGCTTCAGGCCTCTACAAACTTTAACATGAAATGAACTTCACTGATTCTCTCAGGATGGCTACAGAGAAAAATCCATGAAGATCTTGAGGGGAAAGTGCTGCTTTATAACCCAGGCATTTTAAATGCTACTACAAAAAAAACGTACACAGCCTGAGAAACTAAATCTACTAACCTCTACAATCAATGTGATACATGGTTTATCCAGTCGTGACAAAACTCCTCTGGACCACCAATGGTGTGTTCATCCACTCGTACATATGCAACTGTATAAAGAATCTATTGTTTAGAACACCAGGAAAAAAAAACAATTAAAAGATTTATACTCATAGCTACCATTTTATTTTTCAAAAGCACTTTTCATTTCTATGCTAAGATCTCCTAATTTGATGCCCCACTTTGCAAATTCAGAATGAGGGGAAAAAATTATAATGAAATTGGAGAAAGAGTAAGGAATGTGTTCATGAATAAAATTTACTGTGTAAAAGTAATATGCTAATACAGAAAAAAATACACTGGTAATTATTCACTAACAACTAAAAAACTCTAACACCAATACAACATATGCTTTATCATATATGTACATATGTACATAAACATATAAAACCTTACATAAAATTGAAAGAAAGTATCTGAATTATACAATAGTTTTACAAGTATATCAGTAGATGAGTACACATGTTTAGCACATTACAACTGAGAATGTACATGGTTAATAGTCATAACCCGGGGACCCTTTGCCCTTTCTCCGCACTCCTGAGCCTTTTCCCTGATTCGTCGTCTTCTCACGGCTGTCCTCTGGACAATCTGTCCATTCCCATGACTCCACCCTCATCCCCACACTCTCCCAAGCTTCAGAACCAAAGTTCTCACACACCTGTAATCCACATGCCTCACACCATGACAAGTTCTTAACGTGCGTTCTTTTCCCATTCTTATAACAACCGTGTAAAACAGGTTTTGTTATTATTCCATTTTACAGATGAGAAAACCAAGGCCCAGAAGTTAGGTCCCTTGTTCAGGATATTAACTAAAAGGTGGCAGAGCCAGGATTCAAAACCAGCTCTGATTTCAATGCCAGAGGTTTTAGCCACTATTCAAAACAGACTCCCTAAACAACTCAACCTGAGTGCCTCAATAATTCCATTCATTCATTCAACAAACAATTTATTTGTTGAACATAAACCTGTTCTCCCTTTTTTCCCTATATCCTCTATTTCCCTATATCCACACCCTCCATCATCCTAATCTCTTAGGTAGATTCTTGGAATCATCTCTAACTCCTCCCTCTCTTGAATAAGCCTCATCTATTTGGTCAATAATTTCTGCCTATTTTAGGGATTCTAGATTATATTACCTCCTTGCCTAATACACTTCCACTGTCCCAATTCAGACCCTAAACTTCTTTTTCCTAGCCACTGTGATACCCTCCTAATTAGTCTTGCTGCTCTCCTTGTAATCAGTTACCCCACTGCCACCTATTATCCTTATAAAACGTATCTATTCATGTCACACCCCCAGCTGAAAAGCCTCTGACGGTTCTCTACCGTTCTCTACCGTCTACAGAACAGGGTCCAAGTGAGGAGTTTTGGCTCTCCTATACAAGCTGGTCGCCACCTACCTTCCAAGCTTCATCTACTGCCCACCCCCACTAAAAATCAGAATTTATGTAGAGCTTCATTGTTTATACAGTGCATTTTCACAGACATTAATCCTAACCACTCTATGAGCATTTCTTACTCCAATTGTATGATAAAGAAACTGAGATTTACAAAGATAAGGTAATTTGCCCAAGATCCCAAATAGTAAAAGGCAGAAAGGGCCAAGTCTCAACTGTACCTGAAACTAATATAAAATAATATTGAGTGTCAACTATAATTAAAAATATACATGTATAGACAGAATATAAAGCACAGCATAGGGCTAGTGAGGGGTATTGGAATAGCCGTGTACGGTGTCAGAGGGGTAGTGGGCTTGGTGGGATTGTCACTGTGTGCGGGGTGTAAACGTCTAATCATTATGTGGCTTTGTATACCTGAACCTAACAAAAAAATAAAATAATAAAGTACATTTTATCCAAAGAAGAAAAGAAAAGAGCCAAGTCTCAAACTCCAAACCTCATCCTCTTCCCCAGTACTTCAAGCAGCCATAGCACCCCCCACTCCAGCATATCAGACTTACGGACACTTTCTCTGAAAATACACATTTTTCAACCTCTGTCTTTGCTCAAGCCATTCCCTCAGCCTGGAATGCTTTCTCACTTTTTGATATTTTCAAAGAACAGTACTAGGCATTTTTCACATCAAGCTTCATATCTGTTACTTATATTTATATATAAACTTGTCTTTACATTGAATTCTAAGCCCTGTGAGGACGGGAGCATAAGTTAGTCACTCAATTTTTAAAGTCTGCTTATGGAATTGATAAATGTGTGGGGGAAACAAGCCATATAAGATGGCAAGTATCAAGGTAGAGACTGGCCAGACCTGAAACCAGAGATGAGCAACTTGGATCAAACCATCTGAGCAGACTGGCAGTGTCTACGTTTTTAACATCTATCTTCTGAACAAGGTCGAATGCCCCGGTGCCAACTGTTCTCACGGACACTGGCCTTTAATAAATATTACAGTTTACTGAAAGCATAATTCAAAACAGAATGGGATAGAAGTGAAAAATAAGAAGTTGATTTCTTTAAAAAACAGAAATATCATTATTTTCCATTTTAACCTATTTGGTTAAGCAACCAAAATGTAAATGATACAAAGATCAACTCAGTTGCATGTATGGCTGTCATTAAAGCAACCATCTCTCTGGGGCTATTTCAGTATGCCCACAGAATGATATTCGCCTACACAGCTTTCCATGTCTCATCCTCTAAAAGAGCCAGTAGGCTTCCTGGCACAGCAGACTCTCAGAATGGTATTTGACATGTTGATTATCTGGCCAACTTTTGCAAGCAAAGTTTCCTATGGCTATGTCCAATCGCCAAACTGAATAGTGTCAGTGTGCTTTAAGATTACAGGCTGTTACTCCTTCATGAGTTCTTTTTTTTTTTTTTTTTTTTAATTGGGGAAGGGGAACAGGACTGGGGAACAGTGTGTATTTCCAGGACTTTTTTCCAAGTCAGTTTGTCCTTTCAATCTTAGTTGTCAGTCTTAGTTGTGAAGGGTGCCGTTCAGCTTCGAGTTGCTGTCCTTTCAGTCTTAGTTGTGGAAGGCGCAGCTCAGTTCCAGGTCCAGTTACCATTGCTAGTTGCAGGGGGTGCAGCCTACCATCCGTTGCAGGAGTCAAACTGGCAACCTTGTGGTTGAGAGGATGCGCTCCAACCAACTGAGCCATCCAGCTCAGCGGCAGCTCAGCGGCAGCTCAGCTCAAGGTGCCATGTTCAATTTTAGTTGCAGGGGGCAGAGCCCACCATCGGAATTGAACTGGCAACCTCGTGGTTGAGAGCCCACTGGCCCATGTGGGAATCGAACCGGCAGCCTTCGGAGTTGTCTTCGGAGTTAGGAGCATGGAGCTCTAACCACCTGAGCCACTGAGCCAACCATTCATGGGTTGTCTTTATCCCAGGGAAGATCAGATACTAAGGAGGCCTTACAATTATAAAGCCCAGAATATGAAACCACTAAACAGCTGACCAGGTGAAAAGTTTCAAATGCTTTCTTCCCTCTGTCAGAAATCTCGCTACCCACTGCTAAAATATACTCATAATGTCAACTTTTCCATGAACTGGCAGAGGATAATATTAGAAGAAAAACTAACCCACATGCCCTGCACTGAATTTCATTTCACTCCAAACAATTATATCACCCTAAATACAAAGAAAAGAAAACAAACAAACAAAAAACTACAGACGATGACCTTAAGTAATTTACAGATTAGATTTCAAAACTGCCTTTAACAGTCAGAACTAACTGTTCTCTATTTCGGCATCTTACCCAAAAATCTACTATGTTCTATTCAATGTAACATCTGAATATTGCCAAATTTTATACACTTACAGGACATTTCTTCTAGAAGCTAGCAAGACACAGTGGGAAAAAAAGCCATGTTGACTTGTTATAAACAGTTTATTTTCCCTTTCAGAGAGAGTAAAGAGTGGTAGAGCAGAATTATCAAACTTTGGAATCAGAGACCCTAACTCTATAATATGAGGGAAGCCCCAACACTGAGACAATAGCACCAAATTCACAGGGAACCCTGGTGTAAGGACTCAATCAGTTAATATGTACCTTTAAAGTGATTAGAACACATGGTTAAGGCTTCAACAAAATTAACTTTACTATTATTCTATTATAATCACTTGGCTCAAAGTAACAATTGCATGGTATTTGTGAAAACATTAGAACAAATCCCAAATTCAAGATTATCCTGCTTACCTTTTGCCAACTCTCATACATCAATGCTACTATTCCAAAAATAAATTAATAAAATTAAAATAACTAAATAAAAATAAAATACAACCCTAATAGTCCATTCTGCTTCTCAGGAGCTCCTACGAAGCATGTTGGCAGATACAACTGAAAGCACCCATAGATTTAATTTAAATTTATGACATGTGTATCACTTCAATGTAAAGGTAAAAAAGTGTTCATTTGAAATCTATGGAAACAGTGTTACCAGCTATACATCTCTAAATAAAGACCTGGGAACCACAGATGATAATATTACTTTAGTATTATCTATATCATATAATCATACATTTGGTTCCTTACATATCTGTTTACACGTATTCTTCCTCTTTTCTTCTCAAAAGTATTACAATTCATTGGTGTTTCTTTTGTACCCCACAGCAATGATAAACACCAGTCAAATAGTTGGGTTAAAGTAACATTTGGCAGAGAACTTAGCAGAGCATCAGACTTGATCTTTTAATCAGCATGACCAACTGACTAGGGCACACAGGTAAGTTGGCCTAACAGCTGGTTCTGAGTGCACATTGGAGCCTGAAGACACCGGGGATCCAACTCCAACTCTACCACTTGCTCGCTGCAGGACCTTGGGAGTCTAAAATGCCTGTTTCCCATTCCAGAAAACAGGAATAATTTTACCTACCTGTTAGGATTGTTTTGACAAATAAAAGAATACATACGAAGCACTTAAAACAATGCTAGTGCTGAAATATTTAGGGGAAGTGTACTGATGTTTTCAATTTACTTTGAAATGCATCAAAAAAATGGATTGAGTACATCCACTGAAATGTACATTTAAATATAGTTAAAATGATACATTGTTATGTGTATTTTACCACAATCTTTTAAAAATAAAAAATAATTAAAATAAAAATTATAAACATGGATTAAAAAATGGACAAATATGTGATAAAGCTAGTGAAATACCAAAAGCAGAATCTAAGTAGTGGGTATATGAATGCTCATTTTCAACTTCTGTTTTTGAAGCTTTTCACAAAAAAATATTAGAGAAAAAACAATGCTGTTATCTAGTAGTTTGCTTTTATTATCATCTATTAGTCAGAAATAATAGCCAGCTAATAACCATCTATTAGTCAGAAATAATATTCAGATACTTCACTCTTTTTATGGCAGAATTTTAAAAAGCACCTTTTTGCCAGCCATTATAGCCATTCTGAAACTAAACATGGTTTATTTGAAACTTCTTAGCATACGTAATGTGTGTGTGTGTGTGTGTGTGTGTGTGTGTGTGATTCAAGTTAAATTATTCTAAGGTACCAATTGCCAAGTACTTAATCTTTCCTGAAAAAATACAGAAACCAAGTCAACAGATTATCTGTGGTGGATGATTGATAATTTGACCAAACAAAACAATGGAAAAGCAAGGATTGGAACAATTTGTTCCTAACTTTTCCAGTAGCTGCTAAAGCCAGGAAATTCCTTAACAAGAAGTATTACCAGCACTTTTCACAGGTAGCTAATGTACAGGAACACACTGCATATAAGTATATACAAATATGTCAGCCACTTTAAAATGATATTCAATTCTTCCTCTAGTTTTTTTCACCATTCTAACTGGTGGTTCAGATTTAACATGTTTAGTGGTACAACAGGAATTCAGATGTCACACAGTATAAAAATTTAACTTTCAGACCACCTCACCTCCACTGGGATGGTACTATCAAAAATACAGAAAATAAAGTGTTGGTGAGGACGTGGAAAAATTGGAACCCTAGTGTACTGTTGGTGGGAACATAAAATGGTATAGCCACTGTGGAAAACAGAATGGCAGTTCCTCAAAAAATTAAAATAGAATTTTGAGCTAACAATCCCACTTCTGGGTATATATCCAAAAGAACTGGAAGCAGGGCCTCAAAGAGCTATTTGTAAACCACGTTCACTGCGGCATTATTCACGATAGCTAACATATACAACTAACGTAAGTGACCATCGACAGATGAAATGGATGAGAAAATGTGACATATACTTACAATGGAGTATTATTCAGCCTCAGAAAGGAAGGAAAAGCCTCAGAAAGGAAGGAAAATCCTCATGTGTGCTACAATATGGATGAACCTTGAGGACTTTATGGTAAGTGAAATAAGCCAGTCACAAAAAGACAAATCCTGTATGATTCCACTTATATGAGATACCCAGGACAGCCAAAATCAGAGACACACGGAGAATGGTGGTTGCCAGGGGCTGGGAGCTGGGGGGAATAGGGAATTAGGGTCTCGTGGATACAGACTTTCAATTTTGCAAGATGAAGAGTTCTGGAGATGGATGGTGGTGATGGTTGCACAACAATATGAATGTACTCAATACCCTGTACACTTAAAAATGGTTATGATGGTAAAGTTTATGTTATGTGTATTTTACCACAACAACAAAAAATAGAAGGAAACAATTAAGGGAACTGATCTCCCCAGAAGGCCTGGTGGTGCTCCAGACAAACAACACTGTGACTATCAACCCAAGCCTACCTCTTAACCACACCGTGACACCTTGTCTCCTCAGACTCTCCATCCTGCCCAGGGTCACACCAATCGTTTATTTCAGCTTCAAAATGAGCAAACATTATTCTTGCTACACCAGGTTAGTGTTAAAACAGCAAAGAATTGATTAATCTCTCCAATCCCTCCCTGCCTCCTCTTTAAAACAAGGCTAATTCCTCCCTACCTTTCTCATAAGGTTGTTTGTTATGAGGGCAAAAGTGAGATCATGCACATTAAAGTACCTTTAAACTGCCAAGCACCAAAGAAATAGAAATTATGTGTATAACTATTTTCATATGGAAAATTCAAAAGGGGTTGTAACAACAGCAACTGCAACAAAGCTTGGGACACCTCACCCATGCTTCATTCCATTTAAAACTCGTATTATCCCTAAATAACACCTATCTTGTTTTTGTCATAAACTGAGGGCGGCATTAAGGAAACAAACAACAACAACAAAAAGAAAAAAAACCTCAACCTTAAGCATTTCATCTAACCACCCCAAACACAATCAGAAATTGTCTTACACGTCCTAGGAAAACTGAATTTTTATGACCCCAACGAGGGCCGGCGACGCCCTGGGACTACACTTCCCACAAAGCATCGAGGCCAACCCGGGAGGCGGGCGGGGCGGCTTGGGATTCAGGGTGACCACCGATCTCCCCGAACGTGGGTCGTCGTTCCCTGGAAAATTGCAACGTTTAAGGTCCAGTGTGCACTGGCTCTCCTTTCCGAAAGCACTGTCACCCTGTGGTTTCTCCTGCGACTAGCGACGCGACCTCTGCCCTCCCGTCCTTCCTGGTCCACCTAAGGGTCAACGCCTATTTTTGACCTTTCCACTAATTTCTGGTGGTGTCACAGAAAGGCACCTTCTCCCCCTCCCCGAAAGCTCCATTTCTGTAACTCGCCCAACAGTTGGGACCCGGGGTCAGACGGGATGGGAAGACACTACTCGCCACCCTAATGTTCGGGCCAGTCCACCAGCCCAGGCACTGCGGGCAGGGGGCTGGGCTCCCCCTACCCCTGAGCCCGGGGGATCGCGGGCAGAGGTGGCTCCGCCCGGGGCTCCGGTTTCAATTTCGCAACGTGACGGTGCAAACCTGAGGCCTACAAACGCCGGCGGTGGCGTCCGGCGCCCCGCCCGCCCGCCAGGCCCGAGCGCCCCAGCCCCCCGCACGCCGCGGCCACCGCCCGCCCACCCGGCCCGGCGCCCCGCGGGCGGCAGCGCGCCCCAGCCCTCCCGCCCCGCCGCCCCCGGCCGCCGCCCCCGGCCCTGCGCAGCGCCGGCTTCGGCTCGCGGCCGCAGGCTCGCCGTGGCACTTACTCAGCTCGTCCTGGGAGGCGGAGGCGGCGGCCGCAGCCATGTTGCGCCGGGTAGGGAGGGAGGGGCCGGAGGAGGGAGGGCGCGGACGGACGGCGCTGGGGGCTCGCTGCTCGCGGTGCGGCAGGGGCCCGGGGCCGCCTCTGGTCGCTCAGCGCGACCCGCGCGGCGCCCACGAGGCCCGCCCGCCACTGCTGCCGCCGCCTGCGTCCTCCTCGCTGCACGCCTCTCTCTCTCTCTCTCTCTGTCTCTCGCGGTCCCCCGCGAGGTCGCGACTTGGGCGCTCCCGCAGCCTCGCGCCTCTGCGGAGCCGCCGCCGTCTGTCGGCCGAGTTCGGGTGCGCCCGGCCCGCGCGGCGGCTCTGCGGCTTCGCGCCGCGCTCGTCCAACTCACGCCGGTTTTATATTTAGAAAGAGCTGAGCCATCCTCCCAGCGGCCCCCCCGCCGGGCCCCTCGCGCGCCCGCCCGCCCTCGCTCGCTCGCGGCTCGTCCTGCCCACCTGCCGCCGCCCGCCCAGCGAACGGGAGCCGGCCCGCGAGCGCTCCCCGCGCGGACCGGGCACGCGGCGGCCTGCACAGGAGGCCTGGCCTAGCCGCCCTGGGGCTCCGGCGCAGCCTGCAGCGACTCCTGCGCGGGGCGGACGCACGGGCCTCTGACCTGAGTCCGAGCCGTTCTCCATGCCGGGGATGCTGCGCTCGGCACCGCGCGGTGGGCGCCCAGAAGGAAGGCGTTCGGCGGACACGGCCCCAAGAAGCCACGCGCTGCAGTCCGCGAGGGGCTCGACCAAGCTAGCCCGGGCTGCCCCGGCTGGGGGAGATCCTCGAGGCGGGGCCGAAGCTCCCTTTTGAAAGGTCTGTGGCTGTCACATTGGCTGGTCCCGACCTGAAGAAACACGCCTGTCCAAAGGAAGAGACGTGGACTCGGAAAAGTAGAGCCGGGTTCGGAGTCGGAGGGAGGAAGCCCCGCCCTGCGCCTCCCGCCGAACTTCTCGGCCCCAGCGCTGACTCAGTCCGGGGCGAGCCCGGGCGCCGCGGACCGCCCCGGACCAGGCTCCCTGGACTCCTTTTCTTAAACGGGGTGATAAAGTATAGGTTTCTGATGCTGATAGAAACTAGGACTACCGAGTGAAGGAAAATCACTAAGCCCTACTAAGTTAAATGAACCAAGATTTTTCAAGCTCAAACTCAAATATATATGCTTCTGTGAGCTATGTTTTAATTGTTTTTATTCTAATACCAACGTTCCTTTTGGTGACCCAAGTGATTTACTTTGACTATACCTATTTTCACTTTATTCCTTCAGTTTGTCCGTGAGGTCAAAACGTGAAAAACACTTGCAAAATGGAATTCAAATTAAGGGGTTGTGGAATTGCTGTGCTTTAAGTGATGATACTGTCGTAAAAAAATTAAGTACAAGATCAGATAGGTTTTTCTTCTGCATAAAAGGAAATCAAGATCCTAAGTGGGTTATAATTAAATTTGTTCCTAACAGTGGAAATCTATAAAGCCCTAGTTAATGTCTTGAAAAATGAATGTCATTCCAGATATAACGTAGGCACGTACAAGGTAAAAACATCTTTATTTCCTTTATTGCTTTTATTATAGAATTATACGTGATCTTTGTAAAAAAAAAATTCAATGATTCGGAATATCATAAAATTATAAATGAAAGACCTTCCCCCACTCCCCAGAGAAAACTACAGTTAACAGGTACAGTTGAGTGCACATTCTCCAAGGCTTGTCTCTGCACACATACTCCTATGTGCAGTCCCAATACGACTAGGATGGGGAGGGGATTTGCAATCACTGTGAAGTTAGGCATCAGTGTTTATCCCCCATAAACATTCTTTCGTGTTAATTCAAAAAGCGCTACACAACACTTTGTTAATGACTTCATAGTACATTAAGTTAACCAATCCCTTTTTTGAAGACATTTTTCCACTGAAGACGAAATGAATGCACAATCAACTGTTTGCAAAGAATATACACTATACTGAAGTGTGTAAAGGAAAGGTTGTCCCCTACCTCCCTACCCACCATTCCCTCAACCCTAGAAATAATCCAGTAACAGTAGTGCATACAACCTTTTCTGACCATTTCTATGAATATATAAAGTGGCTGCACCACGGGCTGATTCCGAGAGACTTCGACTTCCCATAATCTAAAACCATCCCCCAAAAATATAGAATCTAAATTTTAAACCAAAAAAATAAAAACGAGTTGTTTAGACAATTTTAACTTGCAGACAAAACCAGTTAGCAACTCATAAGTTCCTCCTATATAGAAATTTGAGTCCACCTGTGTGCAAATCACAGATGTGTATACACAGATTTTTGTTTGTTTTAACAAAAATGGAATCATACTACATACATTATGTAACCTTATCTTTTCACCAAACACTATATCACAGGTGTCCTTCCATATCAGTGATGATAATAATAGCTAATACTAATGCACCAGGCACTGTTTAAAGTGTTGTACATGGAAGAATTCATTTAACCCTCACAACGATCTCACGAAGTAAGGATTTTTATGACAGGGGATGGTTGAGAAACATCTAAAGTTCTTCAAACTGGGAAGTGGTAGAGTGGGGATTTGAACGCAGGCAGTGTGGGTACAGAGTCTGCATTCTTAATCTCTATGATCTGTATGTAGAGAGCTAACTCATTCTTTTAAATGACTACATACATGACAAAATTTATTTAATCATTCCCTACAAATGAGCATTATGGTTGTCTACAATTTTTTACTACTGCAAACAATGCTACTGTAAAGCATTCTTACATCTTTATGAAGTCACGTATTTCTATATGTAGACATGGAATTGTCAGGCATAAAATGCCTTTAACATTTCATTATATATGCAGTAGTTAACAGCTTACAATGGTGCTTCTAATCACTTACAGTCGCTTTTTTTAAAAGATTTTATTGGGGTAGGGGAACAGGACTTTATTGGGGTAGGGGAACAGGACTTTATTGGGGAACAGTGTGTACTTCCAGGACTTTTTTCCAAGTCAAGTTGTTGTCCTTTCAATTTTAGTCGTGAAGGGTGCCGTTCAGCTTCGAGTTGTTGTCCTTTCAGTGTTAGTTGTGGAAGGCGCAGCTCAGCTCCAGGTCCAGTTGCCGTTTTCTAGTTGCAGGGGGCACAGCCCACCATCCCTTACGGGAGTCGAACCGGCAACCTTGTGGTTGAGAGGATGCGCTCCAACCAACTGAGGTACCAGGGAGCTCAGTGGCAGCTCAGTTCAAGGTGCCGTGTTCAATTTTAGTTTCAGGGGGCGCTGCCCACCATCCCTTGCGGGAGTTGAGGAATCGAACTGGCAGCCTTGTGGTTGAGAGCCCACTGGCCCATGTGGGAATCGAACCGGCACAGCCTTTGGAGTTTGGAACATAGAGCTCTAACCGCCTGAGCCACTGGGCCGGCCCCTGTAGTTGCTTTTTTATAGTTGTTTCTCCCTTCAAACTACTTATAGTTTATTTTTCCTACTAAATAGGTTCGTATTCTACTGGACGCTTTGGCTTAGAATAATGGCCTTCAGATACTTCCTGTTTAGAATATACTTCAACTTTCGAAAAGAGACAAGAAAGAATTGGGAGAGGGGGTGAACAGGGAACAGAAGAGACCACTGAGAAACCAAAATAAGATTTCACAAAATCGAGGAACTAAAAACGGATGTGTTTTACTCCTTAGAAGTCTCCTCTCCCCTTTTGTAAGCCCTAGTCGCACTATATATGCACAGTTCTGATAAGGTAAATGATCTTATTTCCATAGTCAAAGCAGATTAGAAGCAGAATGTCAGAGAGCACTCTTCTGGGCAGGTGCATGGATGACAGAAGTGCTAATGGGCACCGTAAAAACAAGAGAAAAAACAGGAAGTGTGAAAATAAGCTATAAGAACTTGAAAAGCAAAGCATGCTGGGATTTTTTATAAAGCACAAAAAGCATTACCCACCCCATAGGCCCTGAAATTAATTCACTTGAATAACTAGCATTCATGGTGTTAATCCTGACACCAAGAAATAGTAAAATCATGTCTAGTATCAAAAAACAAGTATGGAGTATAGTTTACCAAATTTTTCTTCTAAAGTGATTATAATAAGCAATTTTAGGTGCCTAAAATGATTAATTCTAAACTGTCTCAAAAATCCACCTATCCCAAATGATTCAATTATCCATCCCAAAGAGCTCCAGACAAGCCAAAATTCTATATAAATAAGCCTCATCTGGTATTCATTTTGGTTGCTGGAGGAGTCAGGAACTGGGCCCAATCTGTCAACAGAGTCCACAGCCCTAATGATCTTCATCTCTGTTCTTTTCGGTCAGTTATTCATTAAACACATACTTCACTGCACATTAAATCATGTTACGACTCAAAACATTCTGCTTTCTAAAAATCAAACTCAGAAACATCGATCTCTAACCACCATACAGACTCCTTCCACTATTTTACTCTTTCTTGTGGATTTAGAATACATTTTAGATCCTCCTCATCACCTCAAACATTTCTCCTCCTTTCTGGCCTGTGTGTACTCCCTTAAATATTACTTGCTCCATTCTTAGCCTAAACCCCAAAGATGGCAAAGCTTTGTTACTAGCACCTTCTTCCCTTCATTGCTATCTTACAGATGGTGCCAACCAATTTCCAACCTTGGGCAAACCCCATCATTCACTTTGTTTTTCCCTCCCAAATATCACTGGGAAAAAGCAAACAACTGACCTGCTCCAACATATTATTACACACTGCATTTTAGAGAATGAGGCCACCTTCTCTCTAGGGATCCTCTAGGGATAGGATTTACCAGAAGATCCTATCTCCTCTGATTTCCTTTAGACAGCAACTTCAAAGATTTTGGTTATGTCCCCCCAAAAATTTTGGAAAAACAATATAATCCCTTCATACATTTTTAGGTTGGCTTCCAAAATTTTCCCTCATGACTTACTTACATAATTGAAAAGAAGCAAGTTTGACAACAAATTCTATTGTAAAAATTGTATTTGAAAATGAAGACCCTTCTATCACTTTTTTAAAAATGTGTATTGAATCCAAATAAGATTTTTTCTAAATAGGATAGTGATTTGATGCCTACCATCATCTATTTTAAAAATACATAAATAAGTCTTAATGGTCAGAAATTTTACATAATTGCATTTTCTCCTTGAACTAGTATTTCAGTTTTACTTCCCCCACAGTAATTATACTAATGTAATATAGTTTTCACATTGAAAGTTCTACTGTTCACTTTATCATCCTTTTCTTCAAAATATATGTATATAAATTAAAATAAAAATTTTTCTATGGTAATTACAATTAATATCAGTACACAATTTAACAAAACAACATAAATATATTACAACACTTTAAAGGCTTTAACTATTAGCATATTTTTTGTTATAACTTTTGAGAGTTATTAACATAAAAAGTAAAATTTTATTGGAAATGCATCTCTTGAAAAGGACAGGGGCTTTTTGGAAAAAAACAAAGATAACCCGTCATTATCATTCACTTCCTTGTCACCTAATTTAATATATCAAATTGTCCCTTTGTCTTGGAGTTCTTCCTCTGGGGACAATCAACCATAGTTAGACTGGAGATGGCTAAGAGGTATGGCTTGCTTTTGTAAAGTGAGAGAAGGGCCATTGTGAAATAGGACACCATGACTTGAGAGACAGTCTTAGTCAAGGCTATTTGAATAATGAATATGTACGTCCAGAGATTGTATGATTCAGAGATTGATTCTCTTAATACTCTTCATGCCCATGTATCCTAAGACAATCGTCATGTACTCCCAGAGGACCCTTGCTCCAGAACAGTGCATCCTAAGGGTTCTTTCTACTTTTCCTATCCTGTCCCTAGTCTCTCCTTAAAAAAAAAAAAAATGACCTACACAGTTCTTTCATTCTCACATTTAAGCTGCACCTTAATTTTTTCCTCAACCCACTGACTTCCCTGAAACTGACTGTTTAAGGATCAACTAACTGCAAACTCTGATGGACACTTTTTCATCTCAGTCTTATTTAAACTATTGATTCCACCCTCCCTTTCAAAACTCTCCTCTGTTGGTTTTCCTTACACCACTTTCTTCTAATTCTTTTCTACTTATCTGTAACCTTAACTGCCTTCTCTTTCTCTGCTACCCCTTTAAAACCCTTTTGCATTTTAGGTTCAGACCACTTCTCATTCTATCTGTTCTTTCTTTGCAATCCCCACCCCCTCATCTTCAATTACCAAAAGACTCTTTAATTTCTCTCTCCAGTGAAGTCTGTTGGACATCTCCACCTGGATGTCCTACATGTACTTGAAACTCAATGTACCCCAACTGAATTTTTCTTGTGATGAGAACTTTTAAGATCTACTCTCCAAACACAAAACAAAGTTTGATTTCTTCAACAGTAACAAGATTAAAATCCTGGGATGGAAGAGTTGATTGATTTAGCTTTAGCTTGGATAATTTGTCTAGCCTGGAGTGGGGACTTGGGACTACGTATTAATAGAAAACGGGAGATGGGCAAGTTGAACAATAAGACAAACAATAGCCACTACATCCCACTAGTCTAAATAGAAAATGTTCGTTCTCCTTAAACTGGCTTCAATCTGTTGCTTTCTCTCTTGCCTTGCCTTTTTCTACTTTCTTTAAGGCATCTTTAGGTAAAAAGAAATCCTTTATCTAATCCTCTATCTAATCCTTTGCATTCTGGCTTCTGGCGTCCTCCCTTTATCCTAATAAAGATCACCACTGTTACTCTCAAAGTTTACCAGTGATTTCTCATATTATATAGGGGTTTTCGTTGAGATAATTGACATAAAACATTGTATTAGTTTTAGGTGTACAACATAATAATTTGGTATATATATATATGTTATGAAATGATCACCACAGTAAGTTTAGCTAACATCCATTACCACACATAGTTACAATTTTTTTTCTTGTGATGAAAACTTTTAAGATCTACTCTCTTAGCAACTTTCAAATATACATACAATACAGTATTGTTAACCATAGTCACCATGCTGTCTGTACATTATATCCCCAAGACTTGATTACCATATAACTGCAAGTTTGTACCTTTTGACCACCTTCAGCCATTTTGCCCAGTCCCACCCTGTCATATTATATTTAATGGTTTTTCAAGACTGCTTAGCCTTGGTTGACATCTCTCAAACATTAAACATTACTTACAACTCTATCCTCTCTTGTTATCCTTGACTCAATTTTATTCTCGTTTTTCTTCTATCTTTCTAAATTCTGCCTGGTTCCATCATCCTCTCCCCTTTCTGCTCCCTTATGCACCTTATTGGCAAAACTTTTCGGTAAAGGGGTAGATAGCAAATATTTTAGGCTTTGTGGGCCATACAAGTTCTGTCACAACTACTCAACTCTTCCATTATAACATGAGAGCAGTCATAAACACTACATAAACAAAGGAGCGTGGCTGTGTTCCAATAAAACTTTATTTACAAAAAGAGGCAGTGAGCTGGATTTGGAGTAAGGGCTCTAGTTTGCTGATCTGTCATCTAGGAACTTCCTGAGAAAGGTAGACTGGCAGATGACTGCTGGGGACTTGTACGTCTGAAAATGTCTCTAATCTACACTGAAATATCCAGGATGCTGGGATAGAATTCTACATTGGAAACAACTTCTCAAAATTTTGAAGGTACTGCTAAATCTTTTTCTACCTTCTGCAATGCCTCATTTTATTTAGCTCAGTAGATCCACTAGAGATAATGCCTTGCCTTAGGCTTTCATCCAGGCTCACAGAGCTATTTTGCTTCATTAGTAACATTTTTAAATTTTCTTAAAAAGAAAATCCATTTGAAGAAATTGACCATTATGTTTTCTAATATCCTTTACCCAAGGAATAGCTTTTCCTAGAATCTCAGGGAAACTTCTATGCTGTCTGTTATGAGACAATAGGAATTAAGAAATCTATTGTGATTCATTTTTATGTCTTGACTATTAGTGTCCAATTGCATTAAACTCTCATACCATATTCAATTCATTTGTATCCTCAAATGTGTAATAAACGTGCAGGAAAAAACAAAGGGAAGGCAACTGTTTTAGGAAAAGACAAAGGGAAGGCAACTCTTTTGGCAGCTATTGCAACATTTCAGATGAAAAGTAATAGAAATGGAGAGATGAATTTCAAATTCAAGAGGCAATTCAAACACAGATGGGATGTAGGGATTCAGGGACAAGGGAGATCGTTCCTGAGATTGTCATTTTAGAGAAGTGACAAAGTAGATCATAACCAAGGGAGAAGAATAGATTTGGAGGCTAGCAGAAAGAAGACAGGTTCTGAATATATTGAGCTAAGCAAATACTAATTGTTTATTACTATATCTCCCCACCCACCAAATTACTTTCAAAAGTAGTGGAAGTGCCATATAATAAGAGGAGTGATACAGAAGAATACAGATGAAAGCCAAGTTGTAAAGCAAATAGGAACAACCCAGCTAAGGTCAAAGCAAAGGTGAACATTTATAAGCCAGCAGGGACTTCTGCTGTGCCTGGATATGGTCCACACACTCAGAAAATCATTTGGCCACATTGCAGCCTATCCTTGTCTCTTGTCCCCAAGAGCATCCAGGCCCAGACAATGGGGCCTTTGGGGGAGGACTGTCATCCAGTGTCAAACGAGCAGCCAGCTCCGAGGATGAGAACTAACTCCTGGGTCAAGAGCGCTCAGCATGTTTCATGGGAGTCCAGCTTTTGTATTCAGGGGCTCATAGACTTATTTAAGTCCAAGCCCCACCCAGAGAAATAGATACCTGTGCCTCCACCCAGATTACCTTTGGAACTGAATGGGGCCAATATCTAGGGAAGATTTGTAGGCAAACAATATTATCAGTACTATCAGACAGAGGGCAAATAACTGCTGAAACCCAATTTGCATTTACCCCAGGCTAAAAAATGCTTTGTCTCTCTTATAATCCTCAGTTCTGTCCTTCCACCCCCCAACCACAACCCCAGGATCTTTCTATTACCGTGTTACAAACCCCATTGCTTTTGTGCATTCCTCTCAGGCTGACCCAACCTCTTATAGGTAATCACCCCCCCAAAACCCCCTCTGGAACCTGTTTAGTAGTTACAAATACCCCTATATCCTCAACACCTTCACAGAATTAACTCTCACTTCCTACCTTATCTGATTATGCCTTTTCTTGTGCAGCCCTCTCCAATGTAAACTGCTAAATCTCTTACACCTCACATTCTACTGGGTGAAGTGGTAGAATCAGTGTCCTACTTCCTCACTGAGACTTCCAGACCAAAGTCCCTTCTACCTTATGACTTCCTCTCCATTCTAAGTCGTGGAGCATCGTGGGTGGCAGGATGGCTCAATTGCTTAGAGCATGAGCTCTAAACAATAGGGTTGCCAGTTTGATTCCCACATGGGCCAGTGGGCTGCTCCCCCTGCAACTAAGATTGAAAATGGCAACTGGACTTGGAGCTGAGCTGTGCCCGCCACAACTAGATTGAAGGACAATGACTTGGAGCTGATGGGCCCTCGAGAAACACACTGTTTCCCAATATTCCCAAATCAATCAATCAATCAATCAATCAATCAATCAATCAATCAATCCTGGAGCAGCGTGGATGTCACCATCCATTGATGGAGCCATCTCACACTTTGGCCTTTCATTTCCTTGACTGTTTCTTCTCCACTCCTCTTTACCTTCACTCTACTGCAGTGACCCACTCCCGTGGGCACACCCTAGACTTGGTCACCACTTACAACTTTCCCTTTCAGTGTTTTCTTGGTCAGCTCAGATTCTCCCCAGAAGCTATCTCAAAACTGATCTACTCTTGTCAAATGCCACTCCTACCTACTTCTCCAGCTGAGGTCTCAGTAGATTCTCTCTCAGCAGTCTCTATCAGAGGCCATCAGACACACACCTACTTGCATCTACACTCTTCCTTGACTCCTTCCCTTCTACTACAACGAACAGGGGACCCTGGCAGTGGCTGTTTAAGGCTAATCTCTCCAACTGTGTTTCCTCCTCGTTTCTGAGTCTTCACTCTATAGAATGCTCCTTTGCTCTGTATCTTTACCCTCATTCTCTCTAGTTTATCCTTACTGTCGCTTGCTAGCTAGCCTGCTTGCTATTTCTTTCCTTCTTTCTTTCTGGAAGGTACTCCCCTGCTCTCCCGTTATATCTCTACGGAGACAGGCAGGGGAGTTTTTTGTTGTGTTCTTTTCAGGAGATGGTCAGCTCTCCCAGACAGGAAATCATGGCCTCTAACTGGCTCTGGGATCCTTGAAGTTGAGGACTTGGTGTCCTTGAGGCAGCTCAGATTGCAGGAGCTCAGGGGCCTTCAGGGTCCTAAGGAGACATCTCAAAGGCTGCCTGGGGGGGAACGCAGGGCTTCAATCAGGAATGTTCCTCTTTCACCTGTAATATTTCTTTTGGGTAGAGTTTGGCACTTAAACAACAACTTTTAAAAGTCCCATCCTGAACTCATAGGCTGCCCTCGTCCCTCCAGCTATACGGGAGGATGTGCTTCTTCCTGCTAAAAGGCTTCTGCTCAGAGTTAGTCAGCTGCCAATGTACCAGCTGAGTGACCTTTAGGCAAGCTCCTTCCCTGCCCTGCCTGTCATTTTCTGTATAACAGGGGTGGGGAGGAGCAAGAAGGACCTTTGCTCTTCAGTTTCTTTAAAGGAGGTGATTCTAGAAGGAAGGCAGGAAAACCAGATGCACCCCTTCACAAACACATGCTTGCTCCCTACCTCTATGTAAGGAAACAGAGGCTGGGCAAGGTGCTGTGAAAACAGGAAATTTTAAAGTAAATAACAAGTCTTAGGGGAATACAATGCAGCAATGAAAATAAATGATTTTCATTCATTTATAACCACATGCAAAAATACTGATAAATCTGACAGACATAATGTGAATGAAAGGAGCCATATACGAAGAGTAGATATCATATGAATGCTACTTATCCAGATTCTAGATTCTAGAGTATAAAAGCAAGTAAAACTGTTCTATTCTGTTGCAAGTCAGAATAGTGATACCCTTGGGAAGGTGACTGAAAGGGAGGACAAAGGGAAGTGGGGCTTCTGGGATGCTGGGTGCCAGTTACATCGATGTACCCTGTTTTAGAAGTCAGACAGCATCACTTCTGCTGCAAAGGTCAGCCCCGGTTCAAGGGCGGGGGGGGGAGAAACATCGATACTTCCTCTCAATGGAAGGGCATCAACATCACATTGTGCAAATATATATCCAGATGAGAGAGATACATATAGCTATACATACAGCAATATACGTATATACGTACATATATATATATATATATATATATATATATATATATATATATATACAGCTGACTTTACAAAATAAAATTTGCCACATAGTGCATCATTTTTGTCTGCAGCCTTACCTCTTTCCAATCTATTCTCCATACTGAAGCAAAAACAGCTAAAATCAAACAAGCAAAAAGCAAAAAGCCCATTTACTTACTTAAAGAATTCCTAAGTCTGCTTATCCTGGTTAGAGATCCCACTAGCTTTCTTACAAATGAAACTAATTGATTTGTAGTTTTCTCTTTGTTTACTGATGCACAATCCACCACTCTTTACCCTGATGATTGCTTTTAATCAAAAGTTAGTTTGGCCACCAGTTCCAAGAAGGAGTCATTCTTTCCTGGTAATGTATTCACATGTAGTATGTCATTTAATTACAGAATATTTCAAGTAGGGCAGTGTTTCTCAACATGTAGTCCAAGATTCACCTGTAAGAGATTGTGGGGGGAGGAGGGTCCCCCAAGATTTGCATTCAAATGAAGAATACCATGTGATTCTAAGGTACAGTCAAGTTTGAGAACCATTTAACTAAAGTTTCTCTGACCTGCTCAGTTAAACTAATGAGCCAATTTCATTTCATGTTTCTCTCCTTTCTCTAGCTTCTCCTTGTTGTCCCCTCCATTTTCAGCTAGCCAAGCGGAGGTGGATAGAGAAGAATACGCATTCTCCTGGGACTGGGATAGCTTCTTCTTGACTGCAGGCAGCCTTGTTTCCTCAGTTTGCCTTGCTGCCTGTGAGATGGACCCAGCGGTTCATTTAGTTGAGCTTGCTCAGTTCTTTTAAAGGCTTAGTGCCTTGACCCACCCTGCTCCTTCAGTCTAGAATACCTTTCTTTCCCAACTCCATCCCTGCAAAAGTTACCTAGTTATTATGTAGGACTCTCCAAACAATCCTTCTGGAGTTCCACAGCCGTGTTTGCTATACCACTAGAAATCCATGCACGTGCCCATTCAGATATTTCAACAAATATCTATTTGGCATCTACTATGCGCCAGGTACTGTTCCAGGGCTTGGGGATTGTATCTCTAGAGAACAAAGCAGATAAAAATCCTTATCCTTGTGGAACCGGTATTCTAGCGAAAAAATGCAGACAATAAGTACTAAACAGATAAGAAAATTAGATATGTTAGAAGGGAAACAGGAGTGAGGAGGGGTTGGGTTCCAACATAAGCATAGTGGTGGGAGAGCCTCACTCACTAAGAAGATACAAGGATACTGCTACGTGTGGGAGGAGCATGTCAGCTAGAAGTGTCAGACACGTTGGAGGGAGAGGGAGAGCAAGGAGGCCATTGTGACTGGAGCAGGGAAGTGGGGGAAGAGGTTAAGGAGGTTATGGGTGGCTAGATTCCATCCGGCCTTATAGTCGCTGTAAAAATTAGGTTTTTACTGTGAGTGAAATGGGAAGCCTTTGCTGGGTTTTAAGCAGGCGGGGGGTGGGGGTATACTGTTTATGTCTTTTAAGCATCTCTCTGGCTGCAGTGTGAAAAGAAGTGAAATCAAGAAGCTATTGCAATAATTCAGGCGAAGCATGATGGTGGTTTGGACTATGGTGGCAGGTGTGAAAGTCATTATACTAATATTTGTTTAATTCAAGTTGCGGCATTAATTATGGTTTGTATCGTATGCATCACTAACATGCTTCTGCGGTGGGTTTTTGCAGCCTCGATTTCAGGGACCGGGAAGGAGGGGAGGAGGGAGGGATGGTTTGAGGTTACCAAGGAAACAGAACATCATAGATGGGAAAACTTAAGAAGGTTCTAGGCTTTTAGGCCTCTGGCGCAGCAATAATTCTCTGGCCGACCCCACCAGCCGCTTCCCAAAGATCGTGCGCAACAGGCTAGGGTGGGAGCCTATGGAAAGCACAGGACTTTCGCAAAGCGAGACAAGCGCATTCCGGGAGTCGTAGTTCTGCGCCCCTACGCAGGCGCAGTGGTCTCCAGTTGGCTTGCGCGCGCAGCTCCTGCAGGACCAGCTTCTAGAAGCTCATTGCGGTAGCGTTGGTCCTGACTGCGGGTCGTGTTGCAGGTAGTTGTTGACCCGGGCCCCTAGTTTGGGTGCCGCGGCCAGGTCGCCGGCCCCGAGGGTGCACTTGGGGTGGAGCGGGGCAGAGGGCATCCGACCGACCTCGCTGTGCGCTCCCAATGCTGCAGCTCCTGTGGGAGGTGGGCACTCTCCTGAATGACGGAGCTCTCCTCCATCCCCTCCCTGCTCCTGGGGTCTTGCAACTTCGGTACTTTTTACATTTTGCGCGGGAAAATTCCTTGTTTTGTGTGCGTGGGGTGGGGAGGAGGCTGTTCCTTGTATTGCAGGACGTTTAGCAGCTTTCCTGGCTCTACCCACTAAGTACCAGTAGCACCGCTTCTCCCAGTTGTGATAACCAAAATGTCTTCAGACATTGCCAATATCCTCTGTGAGGCCATTCCCCACCAGCCCCGTTTGACAAATTCTTTTTGCCTGCGTCACATTTTCGCGGTGCCTCTGTTGTAAGCTCCCTGGAGATCAAGACGAATGTCTTACTCACCGCAGAGTCCCAGGTGCCCAGCACGGCGCCAGGTACCCGGTAGGTGCCATGTATTTGGCAGAGGAATAAAATGACGTCATGCATACGGTGGGCCAGGTTCCGTGCTCGGAGGTTGGTAATTATTGTTTCTATAGTTGCAGTTGGAGGAGAGTGCCCTGTTACTTGCCGCATGTAGCACATCTTAGGCTGTATTGTCATTTTCTGGGTGCCCTGTGAGGGTGGGGACCCTGTCTGACCTGTCCACGCCTACCTCCGTAGTGCCTCGTTCCCAACTCGTAGGTGTTCAGTTTTTTGTAGAATGAACAAATGCATGCAACATGGGACATCATGCTCTCTGCAAAAGAGAACTTGGGGATCAGAGAAAGCTTCATACAAGAGGTGTCAGTTAAAAGGAGTCAAGGTTTAATGAAGAAACATTTGGTGGGAGAGGGAAAGAAACCAGCATTCCAAGGAGAGGGAAGGCTCCACTGCAAAGGATGGAAGCAGATAGAGTGTCTGGGAATGGGGAGATACTTCTTTATGGCTGTAGTATCCATCAGGGGCTGCTAGAACTCAAGAGATGAGGTCATCAGAGCAGGGTCTAGATAACCATGCATATCCTCTGCCTTTGAATTTTATCTTGAGACAGTGGGAGGGATACCTATTAGGAGGAATCCTTTGGCTCCAGTGTGAGGTTGGATTGGAGAAACCTGTACATAGGTTATTAGGAAATAAAACTGCCTTGGTTATTGATTATGTGAGAAATTTTAGAGGCAAGTATGAAACCAGGTTTCTGAGTTGAGCAGCTGGTGGGAAATGCATGGCCACTCACTGAGAGAGAGCAGGAAATATTAAATAGGTTTGTGACTGGATCATCTTGTAGCAGTGAGCCTTTTCTGATCAGTTTTGCTTATGAGGAGTATTTAGTCTGAAGAAACTGTTTTCTTGGAGGGTGCCTTTAATTACCCTTAAGAAACTCAACTTTTCACCTTTAAGTAAAATTATTCTTTTAATATGGTAGTTGAGCAGGGCTGTTGCAGGCCTCTGAGAGTATGTGTATATACTATATACATGTATCTGAACCAAACCAAGAGCAATGTTTTCAGGATTAACCATCTATTTCACTTACTTAATATCTTATATTTCTTGATAGTTTCTGCAAGACCATGAACTGAATCCTTGGAACTCTTGATACTTTGCTGTGTATAGACCCTGTTGGTGGACTGTACAGATATTCGACTAGAGTCTAAAGGGGACTGAAGTCCTGTTGGTGATACACATTGCAAGTCGTGGTACCCTGGAACATGATGACAGCCCTTTGCCCAGAGCCTCAAACTCTGGCCTCAAGTGAACAAAACAAGATCCTAAGAATGGATACTCCTGGGAATCAAGAAGCTATTCTAAGAGGAAACTCTACTGACCCAGAGTATTTCAGACAGAGGTTCAGGTGGTTTTGTTACTCAGAAGAGGCTGGACCCAGAAAAGCCCTGAATCAACTCTGGGAGCTCTGCATTCAGTGGCTGAGACCAGACATCCACACGAAAGAACAGATTTTAAAGCTTTTGGTGTTTGAGCAATTCCTGACCATTTTGCCTGGAGAGATCAGGATTTGGGTAAAGTCACAACATCCTGAGAATAGTGAGGAAGTGGTGACCTTAATAGAGGATTTGACCCAAATGCTTGAAAAAAAGGAAGGTGAGATTTATGGAGGAAGGAGGGGTTGGGAGAGATCTCCTCGGGGTATGAGAGTCAACTCAGAAGAAAGCTATTTGCTAAAGAGACTGAGTTTGGAGGTGGGACTGGATTTTGAATCGGCCCTGCCCTTTATGTGTGGTCTTGGGCACGCTATGCAACCTCTCAGAACTTTTGTCTGTAAAAATGGGATCCCATCTTCTCTATAGTTCTGTTGTGAGGATTAAATAAGACAAAGTATAATGCAAAGTGCATGCTCAAGAAATACTAATTTCTTTCCCCTCATCCTTGAGCAAGAGGGGACCTTAGAACACAGGAAAGAAAGACATTATCTAAAAATCTTTGCAGTCATAAGCATATCATCCAGCCCAAACCTCACTTCTAAGCTTTAGTGTATACAGTAGCACATTTCCAATATCTGATAACGGAAATACATTCTGCACTGTTTTGCACTCCAAGTTAAACATATGAAATGTGACTAGTGCAAATAAGGAATTGATTTTTTAATTAGACTCCAATAGCCATATGTGGCCAGCAACTACTCTATTGACTAGTGCAGTTCCACAGCCTTCCAGAGGAACAGCTGGCTTACATTTTTATAATTACATTATTGTACATTATATACAAATGTCTAAAATATAAACTGAATTCTAATATGATTATGTCATTGTAAAGTACTGATGAAAAGACTTCTAGGGTGGCTAGCCCTTTGAGAGCATGTGGTTCAACTTTTATAAAATCCCTCTCTATAGGCTACAAATATTCCAAGTATTCCCAATATTATTTACATAAGGTTCTCAGTACATATGTGTGACAGCTTGTATTCTACTAGGAGTTCTGAGATAAATGTGGAAATAGTCTCTACCACCACAGACTTAATTTGTGGTCATGCAGCTCCTTGGTATAGCTAAAATTGGGGCTTCCTGACTCCTTTCTGACTGGACTGTCACTGCAACACGGTACTTCTACAAAATTAGGGCCTCTGTGTGGAGGCCCCTGCTGTAAAGAAGTTCATGAATTGATTGCTCTAGCTTTCAGTAAGATAGAACAGTTTCCTTAGAATAATCCCTCTTTTCTCTCTGCAAAATTCTGATGCTTCATTTCTATTGATTGCCTAAACAATAGGCTACCTAAAATTCTTTTCATAAGAAAGTATAATTTTAAAAAGTACTTTTCCCTTATTAGAAGAATTGCTGTTAACATTTTGGGGTGCTTACTACATGTAGTTCGTAGGTTCAGGTTCCTGATTTCCGTATTTAGGAATCTTGGGCACTCCAGAGGTGGAGTCAGCTCATTTAATAAGTGACTCTTGTGCAAGACATTGTGGTAGGATTATGAAGAAAACAAATTAATACATAAAATAAATAGGCTGTTTTCCCTTACTACAACTTACAAAGATTTTAAAATAATTATGCAAATTAAGTACATTAAACTGTGGTGTATGGAATGAACAAAATCAGTTTTTTGTGAGCTTTGGAATTGATATTTTACAGGGTAGGGGGAAAAGGCTTGGGTTTTAATAGGAAACTACATGTGTCTGTTCTTTCTGTTTTAAAAAGTGGAAGAAACTTTTTTCTGTTTCTTACGACCTTTTTCTCCAGACACATATATAAGAACTTCTAGTCTGAGGAATCCATTTGAAAGACTGGACTGTTTTTTTCCCCTTTTCTTAGATCCAGTTTCTCAAGAGTCTGTTATTTCCCAAGAAGAGAGCCCTGAAGAAGATAAAATGGTTTCTGTCCTTCCTAGTCCTAAATCCGGGGTAAGCTTTCCTCTCACTGGTTTTCATTCATTCCGAAGTGAATACTTGCTGAGCTCCTACTGAGTGGTATAACAATGCTAGATGGAATAATTAAGACAATCTCCTTTTCTTCACATTCCTCACATTCTTTGGGGTCATTTTTCACATGCTCTTTTATCAGGAGAATTTGTCACAAGTTTGACTCTAATAAAAACAAAAAAAGTTATTTACTAAAATTCAACAGTTGTTCCTGATAAAATTAGGTGAAAATCAAATGATATTTCCTAACATGATTTAAAAAAATCCCCATCTGGATGGTATTGGAAATAAAAAGCTGTCCTCACAATGCCAATAAAAAGATAAGGATGTTTAACCTTATTGCTGTTAATGAGGATTTTCTGAATATTCTAGCCAATGCTAAGTAAGATAAGAAAGAAGTGAGGTAAGTATTGGTATGAAAGATAATATTGCCTACTTGGAACACCTCAGAGAATCAACTGAACAAGTGCTGAAACTCATGTGATAGTTGAGAAAGGTAGCTGGTTACAAATCAATAAATTTGCTATATATAATAATTTTACCAGTTAGGAAAAAAATTTCTTATCAAAATAGTGAATAATAGTGCTATATAGTAGGCTGATCATGGCTCCCCAAAATATGTTTACTTCCTAATCCCTAGAGCCTGTGAATACCACTTTGATTTGGAAGAAAGGTCTTTGCAAATGTGATTGAGTTAATGGTTTTGAAATGGGGAAATTATCCTGGATTGTACCGGTGAACCTTAAATGCCATCACAAGTGTCCTTGTAAGAGAGAGACAGAAGGTGCTTGAACACAAAGCAGGAGAAAGCCATGTGAAGGTTGGAGAGGTAAGGCTGCAAACCAAGGAATGCCAAGGAATGCTGCAGCCACCAGGAGCTGGAAGAGGCAAGGAACAGATTCTCCCTCAGCCTCTGGAGGGAGTGAGCTCGTCCAGCACTTTAATTTCAGACTTCTGGCCTCCAGAATTGTGAGAGAATAAACGTCTTTTAAGCCACCAAAGTTGTGATTTGTTTTAGCACCCATGGGAAGCTAATACAAGTGCTTCTAGCCACTCTGTTATACTGCCTCTCAAAATGCAATGCAGAGGATCATATAGAAAGTGTGTTTTAATGAGTCATGGTGCTTGCTTGTAGTTTTGGAGTAATTGTGAGTATGTTATTGAATATAGATTATGTTTGTCAATGGAAATTAAAATTTGGAATGTAGTCACTGATGTTGCTCATATGTTTAATTATTGCCTGTAAGTTTACATGAATTCTGTGAATTGGGGTTTAGGAATGTAATTTGTATCCTTCATTTAACATTTTTCTGTGAATCCAAGAAATCAGTGTGGTGGGGTGAACTTGATCAATGTTAGATATTCCAGAGAATCCTTGTAAAGCATTTCACACCAGGGACTAAATGGAGAAGCAGGGATGTGTTATAATGTTGTTTTGGATCACTTGTAATAGTCATGTAATAGCTACCTCGTAACTTGCTTTAGAATCCTTAAAAACTTAAGTAATATCAAAACTAATACTTTATATCCTAACTGTTTCTCTGACCCCTGAGGATCTATTTGGGAATAATATAATGCAAAAAGACTGTTTGGTGTTCTAGGAACCCATGACATTCAAGGATGTGGCTGTGAGCTTTTCCAGAGGAGAGTGGAGGAAGCTGGAGCCTTTTCAAAAGGAACTATATAAGGAAGTGCTGATGGAGAACTTTAAGAACCTGGAATTTCTGGGTAAGAGCATCTTCTCTTCATGATCCAGCATCTACGCTTGGTATCTTTTTGTCCACTGTTATTGAAAGATAAATGCTATGAACTGTTTTGGGTGGGTATGCAGGGGTGATGTGACTAATCTAAAAATGGGTCCTGAAAATGTACTTTTCTGTAGTGTTTTCTCCAAAAAAAGAGTCCATACTTCATTGAATTGGAAATGTTTAGCATCATTGTGCTATCATGAAGGCCATACCTTCCCCCATTTTCTCCTCAAATTCCAGTATTCATGTCTGTGTTTGATAGCATCTTCTGTCCCCTGGAGAACCAGAGGCTATGTGTGAATGTGGGAATGTCTTTGTTTCTATGCAAAAACAGCTATTTTTTTAAAATATTATTTTCTCTACGAGCAGGCTTTCCAGTTTCCAAATTAGATTTGATTTCCCAGCTAAAGTGGGTTGAACTGCCATGGCTGCTGGAAAAAGAAGTCTCAGAAGGCTCCAGACCAGGTGAGTTGGTGAAAAATAGACAAGGAAATTAAAACAGTTGCTTACCAAGTCATTTGGGAAGAGCTTTTGAAATGTTGGGTGATCTAGATAAATTATCATTACATTAGAAGAATGATTAGAATATATCCCTTGCTTCTTGGAATGTTCATTTTAACAGGGGAGACTGTTCATTTGGGTTCTCTGAGAAGTAGATGCCAAGACGCAATTAGCCATGCCATAGACTTACTGGAGAGAATGCCAGTGAAGGAAAATAGGGAGGGAGCTGGAAGAAGCCAGGAGATTTGTCAGAGCACACTGCAGGTCTGAAACCTGTGAATGAGAGAGGGAAAGAAGGAAGGAAGATTGGGTAGGAAGACTCTTAGACTGACATGCAATTTAAGAAAGTTTTGACAAGGCCAAAATAAAGTCCTCAAGCCAGAGTTGCCCCTCAGAGTCTTAAGTTTCACAGAAATGGGTCTGCCTAACCATCCCTGCTATACTAGTTATTGACTGGGACCAGCTGTGGGAAAGTGGCCTTGGCGTGAATGCCACGGTGGATTCATAGAGCAGGTGCTTACCTGAAAGCAGGCGCTTAGATGAGGAGATCTGAGAGGTGCATTTTTATGGATGCCATAGACAAAAATACAGACACCAAAACAAAAAGTGTAGTAATGGAATGTATTGCTATGTATGCAATGGGAAAATATAGAAGCAAGGGCTTAATTAATATTTGAGTTGAGTCTTAAAGAATAAGTAGGAATTCATCCCAAGGACAACATAGTAGTATAATTCCATTTTTGTTAAAAGGAAAAAAATGTGCATGTACCTGTGTATATCTGAAAATATAGATGCATATGGACTTTTAACATCTAGGGAGCATTCATGTTAATGCTGGTTATTTTTGAAGGGTTATATTATTTTCTTTATCCTCCCCTTATTAAAATTTAACAATATATAATATATACATTAAAAAACAATTATATATCAGTACCTTGGCTTTTTTTTTTTTTAATTCACTTTGTTCTGTTCCATCTTCACCATTCGTTTCAGTCAATCTATTGGCTGTTTGCAGTATAGTTACACAAATAAAGGACAGCAATTGTCTTATGTTTATAAGTAGTAGTATTTGGGAGAATAGTTTCAAAGATGCATTCTTAAAAAAGTTTTTAGTAAAATCTAGCAGCATTGATATATACATGTTCCTCCCCTCTAAGATGCTTATGTAAAAGAAGCATCATTTAGATGTGCAGCTTGAAAAAGTCTTTTATAACAGACTGGAGAAAAAGTTTTTGACAGATAAAGTACAGTTAATAGCTGTAATTTATAAAAAAACTCATGCAAATCAGTAAGGAACACTGAGTCTGTTAGAAAAATGAAGAACTTGAGCAGATAACTGACAAAACTAAGAATAACTGACAAATTTAAATAGCTGTGAACGTGAAAAAAATGTTCCAACTCACTGGTCAACAATGAAATGTATATTTAAAGCAACAATACTATTTAAAGAAAGATCATTTGACTAGAGATGAGTAGTCAGGTGCTTCTCATCATGCGTCACGTGATGTTATAAATTTTCTCTCCCTTGTTTCACTAATTCTACTTTTATGACTTCTGAGGAAATATTAATCATTTGATAAAATTCAATAAGGGAATAACTAAGTAAACGAATATATGAAATATTAATATTAATATATAATGGATTATTACATAACTAAAATTATCTTTATGAAGAATTACCAATGAGATGGGAAAGAATTTGAATCAAAAAAGTAAAACTATATATTATGCATAGTTTTTTAATTCTAAAATGAGCAATTTCTAGAAGGAAATAGAATTTTTAACAATAGTTAACTTCTGGGTGATAGGATTTTGTGTTTTATAGTCATCTGTTTAAAAAATAGTTTTACAAAAGTGACAGTATGGTCTCATGATTAAGGGCTAGGCTGAGTGATGTAGTTAATGAATGAATTCAGAGTTCTGAGAAGGGCTTAAATAGTATAGTATTGGAGAAAGCTCTGTGGAAATTGTGAGATTTGAACCCTAGGCCCTGTCAAATTTGTATGTTTGTGATAGTGAAGTGGTGTGAGACTGCTTTCTGGGTAGTATAAAATGTTAAAAGACTAAAAGAATCAGATTGAAAATGCTGTAGTATACTAGGGACAGTAAATGGATGCCTGGTGAGAGTATTCATAAGGGGCCAGACTGGTAACCGTTGAAAGTCTAACATAAGTGGTGTTGTATTAATATATCTGTGATGTGACTAATGTCTATAAACTTAGTGCTATTTGACTGTTTTGAGGAGCGGCAGTATGGTACAGGGATCAGAAGCCTGGGCTTTGGTGTCAGACTAGGTTAAAAATCTGTCACTGCCACTTGTAATACATGTGACCTTCAGCAAGCTACTTTCTATGTGCCTAGTTGTCACATCCATAAAACAGGGATAATAAATAGGGTTATTGTGAAGAGTAAGTGAAATACAAGTAAAGTACATGATATGGGACCTGGCATTTGTTACGTATTCAGTAAATATTGCACTATTATCATCGTACTATCATTACTGTTTGAAAAAAAGAATAGACTGGATAGAGGGAGAAGAAGTTTGAACCTCTTACGGAAATTTGAATGAGGGCAAGAACTTGCATTTCTAACTATAAAGCATAAACTTCATCTTCCTCAATAGTTTTCCTAACCCCTATATTTACCTACATTCCCTATATCTACCTTTTCCCGTCGCTGTTTTATCAGACTATTTGAGAACTGTCCGAGCCATATTCTTCATAGTCATTACTGTCTGTATTCCTATTTCAATTCCAAATACAGCAGCTTCCTTTATTGTAAACAGGAAATATTCTGTGTTATTTCTTTTAGAGTGTGATCCTAGAGGTGAATTGAAGGAATTTGTTCGAAATCAAGATGTTCTTGTGGAAGAATCGACTTTAGATAAAATAATAGAAAGATACCTGACGGGTGGTGATTATGACTTGATGGGAGAATCCTGGAAACGTTATGGCAGATTAGAGGAGGATCGTAGTGATAAGGAATATTCTCAAGTAACAGGCCCACAAAAGAAAACTCATGGGAGAGGCAGTAAGGGTGAGGAATTTGATCCTGCAAAAGGCCCCTTTGGAAATAATTTCAAAGAAACTTCGGATATAATTAAACATCTGAGAGTCTACTTGAGGAAGAAATCTCGGAGGTATAATGAATGCAAAAAACCCTTTAGTTTTCATTCAGACCTTATTCTGAACCGCAAAGAACACACTGGAGAAAAGCCACGGAAATATAACGAAGGCAGGAAAGTTTTAAGTCACTCTTCATCTCTTGCTGAACATCAGAAACATCAGAAAATTCATTTGGGAGATAAATCCCAGAAGTGTAGTAACTGTGGGGTAACCTTTACTCAAAGCTCATCCCTTGCTAAGAGAAAAACCTCTATATGTGAGAAATGTCGGAAAGATGAATATCAGGATGCAACCTTGAATAAAGATGAGGGACTGGAGACTGGAGAAAAAACCCATAAATGTAGCAAATGTGGAAAAGCCTTTGGCTATAGTGCCTCACTAACCAAACACAGGAGAATTCATACTGGGGAAAAACCCTACATGTGCAATGAATGTGGAAAAGCTTTCAGTGACAGTTCATCCCTCACACCACATCACAGAACTCATAGTGGAGAGAAACCCTTCAAATGTGATGATTGTGGAAAAGCTTTCACCCTAACTGCCCACCTCATTAAACATCAGAGAGTTCACACTGGAGAAAAACCCTATAAATGTAAAGAATGTGGAAGACCCTTTAGTGACAGTTCATCTCTTATTCAGCATCAGCGAATTCATACTGGAGAAAAACCCTATACGTGTAACAATTGTGGAAAATCCTTTAGTCATAGCTCATCCCTTTCCAAGCATCAGAGAATTCATACTGGAGAGAAACCCTATAAATGTGGTGAATGTGGGAAAGCCTTTAGACAGAATTCTTGCCTCACCCGACATCAGAGAATTCACACTGGAGAGAAACCATACTTATGTAATGATTGTGGGATGACTTTTAGCCATTTTACATCTGTAATATATCATCAGAGACTTCATTCAGGAGAAAAACCCTACAAGTGTAATCAATGTGAGAAAGCCTTCCCTACCCATTCACTCCTTAGTCGTCATCAGAGAATTCATACTGGTGTAAAACCTTATAAATGTAAAGAATGTGGGAAATCCTTCAGTCAGAGCTCATCTCTTAATGAACATCATCGAATTCATACTGGAGAGAAACCCTATGAATGTAACTATTGTGGAGCAACCTTTAGTCGAAGCTCAATCCTTGTAGAACACTTGAAAATTCATACTGGAAGAAGAGAATATGAATGTAATGAATGTGAGAAGACATTTAAAAGTAACTCAGGCCTCATCAGGCATAGGGGATTTCACTCTGGAGAGTAATTCTTGGGCTGTAGTAAGGTGGGGGGAAATTTAGTCAGAATTGTCCATTATTAGTAACCTGGGATGTAAATTACCACAGCATTGATTGGTAGCTGCAACTTTTGATGGTTTGGCAGCTAGGAAAAATTTACTTTTTCCCATTCACCCCTCTTTGCAAGGATGTTAACTTTCGGTAGATAGGGCTGGTAAAGTGATGTGAAAAGTGAAAGTAGTATGAGATGTGAAATGATTCTAAAAGACCAAATGTGAATTTAAAAAGTGTGTGGGGGCGGAGGTGGTGGGAGGGGTAGGGTGTTGGTGTCCAGGACCTACCTTTTTAACTACTTTTCTTCAGAAGATTTCCCTTTTAGCTTTGCTAGCTTCCCCTTCCACTACCATATAGTGTAATAGAAAGAGAACTTGAGTGGAGTCAGATGACCAGGGTTCTGCCCCAGTTTGCTGACCAACTTGCGATATAACCTTGGGCAATTCATTTGACCTTTCTGAATGTCACTTTCTGAACTGGTAGAATGAAGGGGTGGGACTAATAATTTCTAACTTTTTTTTTTTAAAATACCTCATGTTTTCTGGAGCTGTGGAAATAAGTTAAACATTTTTGATCCATTAGAATTTTCAGGTTTAGTAGAAAATTACTTGTTTAGGATACTGAACTTTTGGTGTAGTGAGAATGCAGTATATTTTTTGAATACTTGATGCCTTGAATACTTGAATATTTGATGCTAAAAATGGTATAAACAGGAACTAGTCAGTGAAGCTCAAACAAGTTTGCCTTCAGGGAATGTTTTAATTGGACAAAGCACCCCAACCTATTTTTCCTTTGGGCACTGGCTAAGGGGACAGGGAATCTAGAGGGCAGACACCTGAGCCATCTCAGACATGAGAGTTACAGTCCTAGGAAAACAGCTTGGGGGGTAGGGGGTGGTGGGAGGAAATGGGTGCTGAAAACAGGTATCTGGACGGATTGCCTTTTGCAAAATAGAGTTCTATTTAAAAATTTTTTTTCTATGCTAAGTACAGCTTCCTGTAATTGGAGTGTATACATTCTCTATGGTGAGGGTCACAAGCTAAAATTGGGCCCTTTGACGTGTTTTAGTTGGTCTGCGTGGTAAGGTAGGGGTGTGTGTGTGTGTGTGTGTGTGTGTGTGTGTGTGTGTGTGTAATTAGTTGCCACCATTTTAAAAATAGGAAATGTTATACCAAAAAAAAAAAGCTTGTCTTAAAAAATGTAAGAGCTGACAACACTGGGCCCATATTTCAGTGGGGCAGTCAGCTGGTTTTAGGTAGCAGCTGCTACCTTTCGATAGGGAATCTACTCTTCTATTGCCAAGTTCTCTCAGTCATGTAACCTGACTTAACAACGGTAAGAATTGGATATTCTGATCCCCTGCCATCTGGAAAATCCATAGCCTAAAATCTAAAGAGATTACTAATATTAAGTAAAATTCAGGAAAAGAATGTAGAAATGATACAGAATAAATCTTCAGTTAAGTTTTCTGTTGGGAGATTATAGACCTCAGAGGAATATACAGATATTAGTAAACTATTCCTTACTAATTTCATTGGTGGAGCCTGAAGAAGTTTCTAATTGTGAAAAAGGAACTGAAAACTCTTAAGTCAGGTAGGTTTGGGTCTGAGGTCATACGGTTCTGGAGGAGCCCCGCTGATTTAGCTGTGATACCAAGTTCCTAAAGGTGAAATTTGAGGCAGTGTCTCTAAAAAGAGAACTAAACCAGAAAACTTTTGGCTTAGCGAGGTGAAGAGATCCTTAATGCTCATCTGAGACTCAGCAATATTTGCTGTGATTTGAGTGGGTTTAGGTTTGCATTGCTACCTCTGGGTGATATTTTTTGGTTTCTTGTGCCCTCACTGCCCCACAGACTGTAGTTTAAATATTGCTGTGTGATAAATTGATCTGCAAACTTATTGCTAAATAGACCAACCAGAGTCATTTAGCCATGAAAGGAATATGGCTTATGAGAATCATTTACTATGATTTAAGTTTTTCTCTTGGAAAAGATATAAACCCTGGTTTGTTTTTTACTGGAAAGATGTAGAAAGAATTAAATTTGAGAGATTATTGAGAATAGGCTTTCCCGGACATTTACTTGAAAATGACTGTGCTTTTAAAAATGTTTTAATGAATTGCTATTGAAGGAATTTCAAGTCACACAACAAGACAAGGCTTCTCCTGTCAACAAATTCACTTATTTTAGAATTCTTTTTTAATATGGTAAAATATACATAACATAAAATTGACCATTTTAACCGTTTTGGGGTTTACAATTTGGTGGCATTAAGTACATTCACATTGTTGTGCATTTGTCCCACATTTATCTCCAGAACTTTTTCCATCATCCCAAACTGAAACTCAACTCATTAACCAATAACACCTCAGTCTCCTCTTCCCCAAGCCTATGGTAACGACTATTCTTTCTTTCTCTTTGGAATTTGACTCTTCTAAGTACCTTATATAAATGGATTCATTCAATATTTGTCATCATGTGTCATGCTTGTTTCACTTAACATAGTGTTTTTAAGGTTCATGTAGCATGTGTCAAAATTTCATTCCTTTTTACGGCTGAATAATATTCCATTGTATGTATATACCACATTTTGTTTATCCATTCATCTGTTGATGGGCATTTAGGTTATTTTCACCATTTGGGCTGTTGTTAACAATACTGCTATGAACAGTGGTGTACAAATATGTTTGAGTCCCTGCTTTCAGTTCTTTTAGGTAAATATCTAGAAGTGGAATTGGCTGGAAGTCTGCAAGATTTCATCCTTACAGTGTATAACAGGATCTCCTTTTTAAAGGCTGAATAATATTCTATTGTATGTAGATGCCACATATTTTTTTATCCATTCCTCCATCGATACACATTTAGGTTGCTTGTACTTCTTGGCTGTTGTGACTAATGCTGCAATGATCAGTGATGTGTAGATACTCTTTGAAATCTGTTTTCAGTGTTTTGGATAATATACCCAGAAGCAGGATTGCTGAATTATATTAAAATTCAATTTTTAGCTTTTTGAGGAGCCTCCATGCTCTTTTTCCACAGCAGCTGTACCATTTTACATTCCTGCCAATGGTACACAGGGTTTCAGTTTCTTTACATCCTCACAATACTTAACCATTTTCTGTATTTTTGATAGAGGCCATCCTAACATGTATGGTTTTGATTTGCGTTTCCCTGATGATTAGTGATGTTGAAAATCTTTTCATATGCTTGTTAACCATTTGTATGTCTTCTTAAGGGAATTGTCTATTCAAGACCTTTGCCCCTTTTTAAATCGAGGTTTTTTTGTTTTTCTCTTCTTGAGTTGTAACTGTATTTAATATATTCTAAATATTAATCCCTTGTCAAATTTATGGTTTGCAAGTATATACTCCCATTCCATTGGTTCCATTGGTTGCCTTTTCACCGCACTGATTGTTTCCTTTGCTGCACAGAAGTTTTTAAGTTTGATGTAGTCCCACTTGCCTTTTCTTTTTTTTTTTTTGCCTGTGCTGTTGGTGTCATGTTTAAGAAATAATTGCCAAATACAATGTCATGAATTTCCCCCCATGTTTACTTTTAGGAATTTTATAGTTTCAGTTCTTACATTTAGGTCTTTAATCCATTTTGAGTTCTTCATATGTTGTGTAAGATAAGGGTCCATCTTCATTCTTTTGTCTGTGGATATCCAGTTTTCCCAACACCGTTTGTTGAAGAGTCTGTCCTTTCCACATTGTGTAGTCTTTGCACACTTGTTGAAGATGTTTGGCCATATATACCTAGGTGCATTTCTGGGCTTATTATTCCATCAGTCTATATGCCTGTATGCCAGTACCATACTGTTTTAATTACTGTAGCTTTATAACATGTTTTGAAATCAGGATGTATGAATTCTCTAGCATTTTTCATTTCTCTTGGGTTTTTTGTGTGTTTTTTTGGGTGGGGGAGGCTGCTATTTAGGGTCCTTTATTTTAGGATAATTTTTTCTATTTCTGCAAAAAATGTCATTAGCATCTTTGTAGGAATTGTGTTTGGGTAGTGTGAACGTTTTAACAATATTGTCTTCCAATCCATGAACATGGGATGTCTTTCCATTTATTTGTATCATCTTTTAATTAATCCATGTTTTGTACTTTCAATGTTCAAATCTTTCACTTGGTTAAGTTTATTTCTAAGTATTTTATAATATTTGATGATATTGTAAGTGGAACTATATTCTTAATTTCTCTTTTGGATTGTTTGTTCCTATAACTTTGCCGTATTTGCTTATTAATCCTAACAGTTTTCCTGTGGAATCTTAATGTGTTTTTTTAACATACAGGCATACCTTGGAGATATTGTGAGTTCAGTTTCAGACCACTGCAATTAACTAAATATCACAGTAAAGTGATTCACATGAATTTTTTGGTTTCCAAGTACATAATGAAAGCTGTGTTAAAGCTATATAGTGTAGTAAGTGTGCAATACCATTAGGTCTAAAAAAAATGGGCATACCTTAATTAAAAAATACTTTATTGCTAAAATATGTTAGCCATCATCTGAACCTTTGGTGAGTTGTACTCTTTTTGCTGGTGGTGGGTCTTGCGTCAGTGTTGGTGGCTGTTAACCTTTGCTGAAGGTTAGGGTGGCTGTGGTAGTTTCTTAAAATAAGGCAACAATGAAGTTTGCCACATGAGTACTCTTCCCTTCATGAATGATTTAGCATGTGATGCTGTTTGATAGCATTTTACCCACAGTAGAACTTTCAAAAATCGGAGTCAATCCTCTCAAACCTTGCTGCTGCTATATCAACTAAGTTTATGTAATATTCTAAATTCTTTGTTGTCATTTCAACAGTCTTCACAACATCTTCACCAGGAGTAGATTCCATCTCAAGAAACCACTTTCTTTGCTCATCCATAAGGAGTAGTTCCTCATCTGTTAAAAAGTTTTGTCATGAGATTGCAGCAGTTCAGTCACATCTTCTATTTCTAGTTCTCTTGCTTTTTCCACCACATCTGCAGTTACTTCCTCTACCGGAGTCTTGAACCCCTTAAAGTCCTTTGTGAGAATTGGAATCAACTTCTTCCAAACTCCTGTTAATGTTGATATTTTGACCACAAATCACGAGTGTTCTCTTGAATGGCAGATCCTTCTTAAGTGGTTTTTTATTTACTTTGCCCAGATCCAGCAGAGAAATCACTATCACAGGTCTAGCCTTACAAAATATATAAGACTTGAAAGTCAAAATTACTCCTTAATCCATGGGCTGCAGAATGGATGTGGTGTTAATAGGCATGAAAACAACATCACTCGTATACCTCCATCATAGCTCTTAGGTGACTAGGTACATTGTCAGCGAGCAGTAATATTTTGGAAGGAATCTTTTTCTGAGCAGTAGGTCTCAATAGTGAGCTTAAGATACTTAGTAAACCATGTTATAAACAGATGTGCTGTCATCCAGGCCTTGTTGTTCCATGTTTAGAGCACACGCAGAGTAGATTTAGTATAATTCTTAAAGGCTCTAGGATTTTCGGAATGATAAATGAGCATTGGCTTCAACTTAAAGTCATCAGCTGCATTAGTCCCAAACAAGAGAGTCAGCCTATCCTTGTTTTCTCTCACTATGAAAGTTTAGATGGCATCTTCCAACATAAGGCTGTTTTTCATCTACGTTGAAAACCTGTTGTTTAGTATAGCCACCTTCCTGCTGGGATGTGTAAAATTAGCTGCTACGAGTAGTAGGTGCATAACAGTTTCCCTTAGGGCTTCCCTACTTGATTTTGAGTGAAGTTTGTTAAAATTCATATTCACAGAGTCAATTGCACTGCTTGTTGCCACAATTCAGGGCTTGTGTTACAAAGACCTTTTCAGCCCTTTTGAGGAGTTTGCGCTTTATTATCAGGGCAGTGGGGAACCATTGGAGGTTCTTTGTATGTGTATTGATAGAGACTTATTTTTGTTGTTGCTATTTTGTTTTGTGTTTCCCTCAGAATCATTTCTCAGGTGTGGAACTGCTTGATCAAAGGGAGAAACATTTTAAGATTCTTAAAACACACTGTCAAATTGTTTGTAAAGTGGAGCACATTCATAGGGTCTCTCCCTGTATGGAAATGTTGATATCTATAAAGGTCTGACCTAAGGAAGCTTTTCCCAAATGAATGTTCTCGTGCTCAGTAGATTGCAACTTGCTAGCAAAATATTTCCACTCAGAGAACATTGGTGACATCTCTACTGGATTCTTATGGGTTCTGAGGTTGAAAGATTCTTCAGGTTGAAGTTCTCAGATGTCTCTCCCTGTAGCATGGTTCTGACAGTATACAAACTTTGCTAAATCTCTAACTTTTCTGGATATTTTCCCCATTTATATTCATGATGTTTATAGTATTTCTGTAAAATGGGATTCAGGAGAGCATTCCTCTCTAAAACAACAATTAATAGATACATATTCCCAAGTGTTTTCTGCTTTGAAGACTCTTCATTTTTCTCTCTTGATCTGACAGCATTATCAGAGCCTTCCTTTGGCTCTGTGAGCATCTTTAGGACAGTTTTAAAGTCTTTGTTTACAAGTCTGACCTCTGGACTTCCTCAGGTACGTTTTCTGTTGATGTATTCCTTTGAATGGGCCATACTTTTCCTATTCCTTTATATGCTGTGTGATTTTTGTTGTTGTTGAAAACTGGACATTTGAATATTATAATGTGGTAGGTAGCTCTGGAAATTATATTCTCCCTTTCCCCAGAGTTTGTTGGGTTTTTATTAAATTGTCTCTCTCTGCCAAGGATCAGTCTGTGGTGAATGCTTCAAGTTTTCTCAGGTTTTTTTCTGAGCCTGTCTTTGCCTGGGCAGCAGTAGTGGCTTTTTAAATACTCCTATATATGGATTTTTTTCAATGTCCAAAAAACAAATCCCAAACAGGTCCTGTCCCTGTTTTTTAAGTCCCCTGGAAGCTACTTTAGCTAGTGGGGGTTGGAAGAATGGCAGCTTGCTTCTGTGTCTGGGCTTCCTCCATGATCAGAAGCAGCCATCCAAAGTCAGAACCCAGAAAGCTGGTATTTGGAGGAAAAGGTCTTCATTGCCCACTCTGGCTCCAGCAAGCTGAACCAGAAGTGTGGGTTCCACCTCCACAGCCATCTGCCACAGGACTGGCTGGTGGGGGATGGATAGCTGCTACTGTGCTGAAGCCTAAAATCCACCATTATCAATTACAGCTTTCTAGTCAAGATTTTCCCTTGACTGGAAAGCTACAAGTCTTAAAGTAGACTCCTGTATTTCAAAGTAATCACTTTAAATACTTTCTGCTAGTACAATTGTTATGTAGGTAGAGAGATGGATTCCTAGTGCTTCCTACTCTGCCATCTTCCCTGACGTCACTCGCCTCATGTCTTTGATTGCTATCCTTTCTGGAAGATTTCATCTTTCAACTCTACTAAATGTTTTTGAATGCTTTATTTCTGTCGTCATACTTGTATTTCCAAGTGCATTTTCTGAGTCTCTGTTCCTTTTTTGTAATATTCTGTTTTTGTTTTATGGGTGACTTTTCTCTCTGAGGATGCTAATATAGTGTCTTTCATTGTTATTCTGCTCCCTGCATTACCTATCATTCCTCTGAGTTGTTTTTGCCTGTTTCCTACTTTTACATTGGATGTTTTCCTCTAATTGCTTGTAATCTTTATGTATTCATATTTAAGAAGAGGGCTCTAAAAAGCTGATTGGAAGGTGTTTTAGTTATAGCAGTGTTGTCCAATAGGAACGTAAAGTGAGCCACATATGTAACTTCAAATTTTCTAGTAGCTACTTTCAAAAAGTAAAAACAGGCAAAGTTAATGATACATTTTATTTCACCCAGTATGTTAATAACATTATTTCAGCGTATAATCCGTAAAAACTTATTGGTGAGATATTATTTTTTGCACTTTCCAAAACCCAGTATTTTATATTGCAGCACATCTTGATTCAAACACTAAATTTTCATTTTAAATACTTGACCCATATTTAGATGTATAAAACTTAAGAGTTGTAAAGTAGATTGATATAATTCTTCCAAACATGCTTTGTTGTTCCTCTAAATATACTTAGTTTTCCAATAACTGGATCAACTATCAAAAAATGATTTCCCTTTGAAATTTGCATCCACATTGACAAAACTAGTCATCTTTTTACTAGAAGAATTGATTTTGAAGCAAAAGCTTGTCAGTTTCAAAACTATGTTTAAGTAAATTCACTGTGTCAATTCAGTATTGATACCAAATTTCGCAAGGTTGCATAAATGGAAACAAAACTAAATTTATCAACAAACCATTTTTCACATTTGTCTTTTTTTTTTTGCAGCCTATTTATACACTACTATTGATTACATTTAAATTGTATTATGAAATGTTTCAGTTTTAACTGAAATTTTTGCAGTGAGTAGGTTACAGGTTTTTCCCCATTCTAATGACCTTCAGATTTTAGCTCGTTCATATGCAGTGTGACATTAGGGAGAAACATGAATTGCACTGCCCCTTTTTGTCTTTGATTATTGAATTTTTGGCCATCATTCCTTTTGTTTCAAGAAAATCCTGAATTTGAATTCCTAGTACAGGAAATCTTTGTAAAATTCTTTTATAACTCAACCAAGGAACATCTTCAATAATTCCATAAACTGGCAATGATTCTTTTATAGCATTTTCGCATATATACTGGAGAATTGTAACATCTGTATCCATGACTCGTTTTTTGGAGTCTGCTTCAGAAAATGGAGCACAGGTATTTTCAGTGTCAGACAGTGGAACAAAGCAATGAGGGAAACATTCTCTTGCTTTAAAATTCCAATATATCTGGTCTTTTAAGATAGCTGAAATCCCATTCTTATGATGGAAACAAGTTTTTCGATCTTGTTGAAATTTTTCTTTGACAGATGGAAAATTGTCAAAAATATCTATCATGAGTTTGAGTGTTTAGAAAAGAATTGACAATTCTTTGTAAATTTGGATATTCTTTGAGACAAAATATACCCAAAGTTTTTATTGGGTAGTGTTGTATTACACAACTCATTTAAAAATGAATACTTAAAATTTTTCAAATTTTTAATCAATTTATCTTTGATATGATTAGAAACTTCTTGTATTCTATAAGCAAAGTTACTTAGAGGATTAATTGAAAATTTCAATATTTGTAAATAAATGTCTTTTAAAGTTTTTTCCTCATAAATTTCTAACTGAATCACCCTAACTAAAATGACTTATTTTTATCATCTCTTCATCTAAGATTCTTTTTATTTGTGTGTGTGCAAGAATTCAAACTCTTTCATAGCTGGCCAAGTTTACAAGCTCAAATCCTGTTAAAAATTGGTGAAGTTTTTTGTTGGAAACTTAGTTCTCATAATTTCATGGATTCTATTTGACAATTAGGAGAAACTTACCAGACTCACTAGATCGTTGCTGAAAAATGACTAAATATTAGCTATTGTTTTAAATGTTGTCTAGTGTAATATCTTTGACACTTTGGTATACAACAAATAGCTTTTTCATTTTGCTGTGCCTGCAGTAAATTGCAATTGCCACTCATCATGGAATACGTACTGTATGCCCTCTTCCACTCTTATTTTGTTTACTGTACTAGTCATAGCACCAGCTTCTGTATTGCACTGAATGAATTCTGCCTCAGTAATATGCCTTCATTTAAAATTTAAATATTTTTATGTATTTTTTTAACCTAGAAAATAATTATAATTGAAGTAGTATCTAAGTTTATGATTATGATTTATATAGGTATTGCTATAACTTGTGCTGTCTGCATAGGTATACTTTAACTTGTGCTGTGTACATTAAATATCCAAGTAAACACATTGTGATGTTACTTCAGTGCATAGAAAACAATCATCTGAAGTGAATCAATCTATTGATACTAGATTGGTGAAGTGTTTATGTGTAATACTAGAAATAATGCACGTTCCTGTACAAGTATTACAATACAACAACAATGTCCTATGCGATAAAACAGTTAAAGTGAATTGTAGTTCTACCAAAACAATAAAGTTGTTGCTTAATGGAAAAAATATTTACTGTGGTGTTTGTTTGTTTTTTAAATCTTGAAACATTTCCAGTTCTCAGTAGTCTTAAATGGCTACCATGTTGGACAGTTGGAGCCATTTAAGAGTTGGAGTAAGCAGTCCTAGCCCCAGAGAACCCAAAAAATGAAAGTGGCTTAACTCAGTATAAGTTTATTTCCCAGGCATCCTTCCAACATTTTATTGCTTTCTAACATTTTGTAGCTGTGCCATCTGCAAAGTCCCAGAGGCAGACAAAGCAGGAACTGGAGTGTTATACATTGTTTTCAAAGCACTGGCCTGGGATAGAACCATGAGTCCCCACTGGGTCCTATAGCGAACTCACAGGGGCTTCCCAGGATATTTTGAATTTTAGGGAAACACACATATAACCATTGGACATAGCACCAACGGCTACTAGGATGTTATTTGGACCAATTTAGCAAATGGAATTGTCAGGTATTTCTTTTGGCTTGTAGGCATTGTGAAAAAATGATTGTGGTACTAAGGATGCTATAACTAGGAAAATTTGGGAAACTCTGGCTAAGAAATCACCTCTACTCACTTCCATTGTCCAGAAATCATTCGTAGTATGACCTTAACTGCAAGAGAGGCTGGGAAATATAGTGTTCCTTCATTGTTTGCACATACGTTGCTTCTGCCACAGTCTGTCCTCATCACACCCTTTCATTCACCCTATGCATAGTGCATACTTCATTTCCCTGAGGGAGACAATCCAAAGTCTGATTGGGTCAGTGTTTCCCACTCAAAGTCCAGGGTCTCTGTGTTAGAAGCTTTAGTACATGGGAACAGCAGGTCAATTTGTGGGCTTGTGATGGGTGACTGGGTGTTCACTTAGTTTTTGCCTTTCAGACCCTAAGTGTCGATGTCAAAATCATTCTTGGAGCAGTGTAACTTCTCCAGAAGGACCTCCGAATTACGCAGGGCTATAAACCTGGCTAGTGTGGAGTAGGCAGAAGAAAGCTACGTGGTGGGATGAGAGTTGGAGTTCACCCTCCTTATACAGACTTTTCCTTAATCTGTTTTCAGCCTCACATCTTGTTTCCACCCTTCCAGGGCCAGGGTACACAAGTTAGAAGCCTTTCAAGTTGTATTTGGTGAAAGATGACACCTCAGTTTTGTGTGGGGGTTATGGAGGGATGGATAAGCACCTGGCCATACAAGGTAGGAGTGGCATCTTGGGCTTAAACTGATCTTGTGTACATTTTCAAGCATTCTTTCTTTTCGGCCCCTGATTTCCACCCGACCACGTCCAGAGTACCTGATGCTTCCACCTCCTAATTCTTTCCAGATTTCATTAGTACCCTTTCAGGAGGCAGTTGGGCCTTTTACTATGCTAATTCAATAAAAATTCTTCTACCAATATGTCTTTATATAGTATTGTTTGGGGTTACATGTCTCTTTTATATCAGCTTTATTGAGAGAATTCACATAACATTTACCTCCTTTTCAGTTTTATTGAGGTATTGAAAGAGTTGTAAGATTTAAAGTATACATGATGACTTGGTATACATTGTGAAATAATTCCCCTCACCGAGTTAAAACATCCATCACCTCACACACTCACCTTTTGGGGGGTGTGTGTGTGTAAGTGTGTAAACATTTAAGTTCTGCCCTCAGCAAATTTTAGTTATATAATGCAGTGTTACTAACTACAGTCGACCATGTTTGTTTTGCCAACCTCTCTCTATTTTCCCAACCCCAGTCCTTGTTTCTATGAGATTTACATATGACTGATACCATGCAGTGTGATACCATGCACCGTTTGTCTTTCTCCGTCTGGCTTATTTCACTTAGCGTAATGCCTTCCAGTTTCAACCATATTGTCACAGATGACAGAATTTCCTTCTTTTTAAAGGCTGAATAATAATCTATCATATATATATATATATATATACACACACACACACACACACATATATGTCTATGTATATACACATACCACATTTTCTTTACCCATTCATATGTTAGCAGACACTTGGGTTGTTGTCATACTTTGACTATTGTGAATAATGCTGCAAAAAAATCACCTCCTTAAAGTGTACAATTCAGTGGTTTTGAGTATAGTCACAAAGTCGTGCAACCATCACCACTATATAATTCAAGAATATTTCCCCCTCAAAATAAATTCCATACCTATTAGTCATCAGTCCTTACTGCTCCCTGCCCCCCATCCCTGACAACCACTAATCTATTTTCTGTCTCTAAATTTGCCTCTTCTGGACATTTTATATAAATGGAATCATATCATGTGTAGTGTTTGTGTCTGGCTTCTTTCACTTAGCATAATGTTTTTGAGATGTATTCATGTTGTAGCATGTATCAGTGCTTCATTCCTTTTTATGTCTGAGTATTCCTTTGTATAGTAACTAAACCACATTTTATCTAGTCAGCATATGGTGGACATTTGGGTTGTTTCTTTTGGCTATTATGAATAATGCTGCTATGAAACATTTGTGGACAGGTTTTCAGTTCTCTTGAGTAGATACATATCTATGAATGAAATTGCTTGTTCATGTAACTCTCTATGGTTAACATTTTGAGGAACTGCCAAATTTTACATTCCCACCAGCAATGTATGAGTAAATTGGTAAAAACGATTTTTCACCTCTTTGCCATCACTTGTTATTGCCTGTCTTTTTTATTACAACCATCCTACCAGTCCCTTTAAATTTTTCTTAAAATGGAGTTTGTATATTTGTTTCTTACGCTCTGTGTTGTTTTGGATAATTTTTCAGAAAAAAAGAAGGCAGACTTCTTTACCACCTTAAAGTCAGAAACCCTGTAGATTTGAACTTTTTCAGTTGAGTTGGTAATATGCTATCAATCATGATATCCTGCATGATTGTTCATCTGGGGATGTCTGTGGGATGTGATATTGACTGTCCCTTTACTATCGAGATTTCAGTGAAAAATATTATATGCCAGAGATATACACAAGTTCACAGAATACAAGCTTGGAATGTCTGAATTGTAGAATATCACATGCTGGAAAAAAATCATATTGTTTGATAGAATGAGTTGTATCCTATCAAATCCCATGAGCTATCTGGCAGCAGTTCTGGATTAATCTGTCAATCTAAAACATTGTGGCAAGGTTTTTAAATGTGTTAATCTGAAATACTAAACAGAGTACTGTTTTCTTTAATACTTTATTTCAAAAATACATAAATTAATTGTGCATAGATTGATAGTCAAGTGTACTTAAAATTTTTCCAAAACTCTACCAATAAGCAATCAAAAATGTAATAGGAAATAAGTCCTATTCACATTGGTGACAAAATAATAAAACACGAAGATCAGTTTAACAGGTGAGTTTAGATATGGAGCCAAGTACCTATGAATATATTAAAGATAAAAATGGATACCTATCTTACTATTGGGACGAAAATAAACTCCAGGAGATGTAGATGGGAGTGGAAGAAACATGAAGATCTGTGTTCCTTCTGTCTTCTTTTAAGTTGAAAAATATATTAATGCTTATGTGAGAGGCTTTCCCACAAAGTACAAAAATTGTGGTTGTGGATCATACAGATTTGACTTTATTTTACTTCCTCTTTCCACCCAAGCCAGGAGTTCCTAGTAATTTAGTAGCAAACAAGTTCTTGTCTTGTGGCCTACATTTTATACTGGACATGTTTTTCTTTTCTAAAATTAACTTTAGTGAGGTGTAATTTACATATATGATGCACACTTTTTTTTTTTAAAGATTTTATTGGGGAATATTGGTGAACAGTGTGTTTCTCCAGGGCAGCTCAGTTCCAAGTCCAGTCGCTGTTTTCAATCTTTAGTTGCAGGGGGGCGCAGCCCACCATCCCATGCGGGAATTGAACTGGCAACCCTGTTGTTGAGAGCTCGCTCTCTAACCAACTGAGCCATCTCACCGCCCCATGATGCACACATTTAAGTGAACCATTTTATGAGTTTTGACAAATGTCTACCCTTATGTAATCCCCACGCCAAAAGAACATTGAATTCACCCCCCAAAACTTATCTCTTGCCCCTTTGCAGTCATTCCCAATTCCCTATTTCCCTGCTCCATCACAGATCTAACATAAATAAAACTGTAAAATTTAGAAATAATTTATGGGAGAAAAATTTCATGACCTTGAGCTAGGCAAAGATTTCTTAGGTGAAAAACTAAAAACACTAACCATCAAAAGAAAAAAGATAAATATTACCAAAATTAAAAATATATGCCTCTGGTTTCTGGTCTGGCACTTATTGCATTTGGCAGTCGCCACTCTGTCCTAACAAGAAAAGAGTTTTAAAATTAACTTTTTAGATCTAGCAGAGAACTGAAGTCACAGGGCAAACCAATGTCCACAAAGCTGGTGAGTCAGACAGGCAGATAGAGAGAATCACTGGTTTTTGGAGTAGAAGCTTAAGAGCTGAAATCTCCATGGGAACCAGTACCAGGGTAGGAAAACAAAATTGTGGGGAGGCTCAGTGTAGACAAGTTTGAGAGTTAACACTACCAGGGGGTGCCCTATCTTTGGGATGCCCATTCACTTTCCTGAGTTTTATCTCACACGTTTTACTTCCCATATATGGGAAGGGGACACAAAAGGGCAGGGATTATTACTTTTTAATTGTATTTGTAATGGTGACTAAGTAATTTGTTCACAAGATTCTGAATTCAAAAGGTTATACAGTGTAAACTTTTTCTTAGTCCTGTCCTTCAGTCACTCCTTAGTTCTCTCTTTGGAAACAAACCATATTATCAGTAGTTGATTACATATTTGGAGAAGTTCTATATATATAAACACACTTTCTTCTCCCATGTTTTCATTGTACTACAGTTTAACCCCCTCCTCTATTTGATGGCAGAATTAATCAACAGAATCAACATCCTTATGACACTGAATCTTCTTCTACAGGGGTATGGTACCTTTCCATATGCTGAAGTCTTTTGTGTTCCTCAGTAATGTTTTAAAGCTTTCTTCATGTAAATCTTGCCATTTCGGTAGGCTTATATATATATATTCCTGTGTGTTATCTTTTTTGTGGCTGTTGTGAACGACAGACTCCTTCCTTGGTCTGTCACGTTATTAGACTCACCTGCAGGGTGGGCTGCCCTGAGACCCCTATACATTAGCAGTGATTATTTCTCGTGTAATCATAAGCAATAGGGGTGGTAGTCTTGATTTTAAATTCACTAATTTCTACAGGGAGGTAGCTAACACTTACCAAGTACTTAATATAGGCCAGGCATCATGCTGTTGTTTTAAATAAATGTATAATACGTATACAAAGTAGATGTTACTATCCTTACTTTACAGATGAAATATCAGAAGTTCGAGGTCACAGAGGCAGTAAACTTTTGAACTCCAAAGCCATTATTTTCTACCATAACCCAGAAGGAGCTGTAGTAGGTAGTGAGGTGATTGGCTGTTCACAATGAAATTTTTATTCTATTGCTAATTACATACTACTTAAATGTACTTTATTAGGTAGATCAGACTCATTACAATCACTATTTTTAAGATAATGGAGGCAGTATACATTTTTACTAAATGGTAAAATTTAGTAATATTACCATTCAATTTACTTGAAATTAAGTAATCATTGAAATGATTTCTAGATTCCATGTATCACTTTTTTCATGCTTTCACGATGGTTTTCCCCAAATTATCTCCTTTCAGCATTCCCATAAATGCAGCTGGCATGTTGTCAAATCCTTTAATGATGTATTCATTGTACTGGATTTTACCCTGTATCAAAACAAATATAATAGATTGATATCGTATTTTAAATTTATCAGGTACAACATGGGAAACTTGGAACTGTAAGATGGTGGCCTTGTGCTCTGTGAACTTACAGTTATTTTGGACGCATGATCCACATAAACAGTGTACGTAACATTACAGAGTACACATAAGAATTTAATAGTAGGCATCAGATCACAGTTTAAAAATAGAAGTATACAAAGTTTCCTAAGTATACAAAACATAGTTTAATAATGTAATGGTCTCAGAAGAGGTGGAAGTAGATGGAGAAAGGAGCACACTTCTAGAATATTATCTGCTTTCATCCTTCCAATGATGTGGCTTCCTTGCCTCTGGCCCCTGAAGAGGCAGAGCCTGTTCAGGAAATGTAAATATTACCACAGTGCTCTAATAATTTCTCTTCCCTACAAGCCAAGAGTCTTTCAATACATTTAACATTCATTTAGGAGTGTGGGAAGGAAGGGTTCATTTAGTGGGGAAGGTTTTTCATTCTCTTTACTACAAGGCACAGTCTACTAAGTGGAACTAATACACATTTTCCATTTTTTTAAGGGGTCTTATGTGGAGACCTGAGTTACCTGATACCATTTCTCTCCCCCCCCCCCCAATATATTCCAGTGATGTTTAACACCCTTTATGGATTTACGGAGGGACTGTTTGCTTGAAGTCACTCAAGTAAGTGGGGAAGCTGGGATTTGAACCTTTAATTAGAAAGCCCAAGCTCATTCCTGCACTTGAAGAGGCAAAGTACCTGGAAAGGGTTGAAAGCTGTAATCCAGTTTAAAGCTTAAACGTAAAGGAAGAATACTAATATTAAATGATAATAATATGGGAAATTAGGGTATAGGATGTGGGGTATATGCAAACACTCTACTATCTTTGTGATTTTCTGTAAATCTATAACTACTCTAAAATAAAAAGTGTGTTTTTAAAAAGGGGAGGGGTAAGAAAAAAATCAGTAGATGAGAGAGAAATTAGGCCAACACACTAGTTACTTAAAACTATAATTAGGTTCACTTTGTTAGAGGGAGGCGTTAGGGACAGCCACACAGTGCTTTCTTGTTGTCAGCTGTGATCATGGAAGGGCTAGATTCAATTTCACCAACAGGGGCGAAGAGGCTACACACTGGGAACTTAAAAATAATTCAGCTCTTCCCAGTTTCCTGGAAAGAGCCCAGGCTGGCACTCTAAGTGTTAGACTGGGACAAACGCCAACCTCCAGTTGTTGCCAGAGGAGCAGTCTATTTCTTTGAATTGGGAAATGATCATAAAGCCAGGAATTAGGAAGTGTGATACTTTCCCCATAACACACCTTGGTTATTCTGATTTCTGTTGACTAAAACTCTGCATGGTTTTGGTGGGGAAATGATCACAGCCCAGGACGAAAAGATTGGCTTTCTCAAATCTAAAGGCATGGCTGTAAGAAGACTTTCTAATGGAGGAGCTGGAAGAGCCATGGCACAAATACATGCCCCTCTAACGTTCATCCGTTCATTTATTCAGACACTATTCTAGGTGCTGGGGATATATTAGAAAGCAAAATGCATGATAGTTTTGCAAAATGCTGCCCTTATGGAGGTTACAGTCTTGTGGGAGGGAGGTGGAGTATCGTATATATTATGTTAAAAGATTATAATTGCTATAGATAAAAGTAAGATATGGAAAGTCAAGAATGAAGGGGGATTGCAATTTAAAATAGGGTCATTTTAAAAGTTGCCTCATTCAGAAGGCAATTTTTTAGCAAAGATGTGAAGGAGGTGAGAGAATTAAGCAGTGATGGGTGGAGAGGTGAGGGGAGGGATTGGGCAGAGTGAGCAAAGTAAGTCAACACTAAAAAATGGAAGTAGGACGTAATAGGGGTCAGATCATGTGTAGCCTTATTGGTTTTATGCTAAGTGAAAAGGAGAGTTTTACAGGGTTTTGAGCATAAGAATGAAATTGCTTGATTTACGCTTTAAAAGGTCATTCTGGCTGCTGTGTTGGCTGTGTCTGTAGGGGCACAAAAAGTGGGAGACCAGGTAGAGGCTACATCTGGGCTAGAAAAGATGGTGGCCTGGGCCAGGGTGGGAGCAATGGAGGTGGGAGGAGTGGTCAGACTCTGTGTATTCTGAAGGAGGAACCACTAGAATTCCCCAACAGATTAGATATGGGTAGGAAAGAAAGAAAGGAATCAAAGATGATTATAAGGTTTTTGGACTGAGCAACTAGAAGGTTAGCACTGCCTAAACCAAGACGGAGAGGTCTGTATATGGAGCAGGTTTGGCAGGAAAGATCAAAACATTTAATTTTCGACATGTTAAGTTGAAGATGTGTATCACACACCCGAGTGCAGCTGTTGAGCAATCTAGGGCTCAGAGGAGAGATTCAGGCGGGAGACACACATTTATCAGCATACCGATATTTAAATCCATGAGCCTGGATGACCTAACTAAGGGATAGACAGAGAAGAAAAGAGGCCCAATGACCAGTGCTAAAGACTGATGTGCATGTTTAAGAAAGAATGGAAAGAGAGGAACTGCAGACAGTGAGTGTAGACAACACTTCCAGGTATTCTCTTATGAAATGGGGGGCAGTGAGATGCACCTGTATTTGCAGTGGGAATGAAGTCTACAGCGTCAAAAGGGAAGGGTAGCTAGTGCACAATTGGAGGGACTGGCTCTGGAGCCCCTTACCTCGGAGACCCATTTCAGCAAGTCTTTCAGAGCCTTCTGGCGGACATCTCCTTGCCAGCGGTTGACGATGAACCCTTCCATGCGGATTTGCTGGTAGATGATAATTTCTGGGGATGGGCCTATGAAGAGGAGGACGCATTTGGGCAACAGGGTCCCAGGGAGGTGGTCGTGGTGAAAACAAACACTACAACTCACATCACTGTTCTAGTCCTTCCTCTTCTGTTCCCTCCACTCTTTTCTGACCCAATGGGCTGCCCGTAAATCAACATTCACCCTGTGATGGCCCCAAAAGATGTCCATATCCTAATTACCAGAACCTATGAAGACGTTAACATTACATGGCAAAAGGGATTTTGCAGATATGACTCACTTCAGAACCTTGAGATGAGGAGATTAGTGTGTATTATACCAGTGGACCCAATATAACCACAAGGGTTCTTGTAAGGAAAGAGGGAGGCAGAAAAGTCAGGGGGAAAAATATGTGATAATGAAAGCAGAGATCAGAGAGATTTGATGATCTTATGTGCTGGCTTTGAAGATGGAGGAAGGAAGGGGCCATGAGCCAAGAAATGCAGCTTCTAGAAGCTGGAAAAGGCAAGGCAACAAATGCTCTTCTTGAGCCTTCAGAGGGAGCGCAGCCCTGCTGACTCATTTTAGGCTTCTGACCTCCACAACTGTAAGATACTCAATTTGTGTTGTTTTAAGCCACCAAGTTTGTGGTCATTTGCTACAGCAGCAATAGGACACTCACTTGCACAGGCCAGCCAGCCAGGTAGTGTTCATGCCAGAAGCAAGGCCCACCACAAACTTCCCAAATAGTTCAACAGAAAGAGGTCCTGAAGATGCCGTATGAAAACATTTCTGCAGTACTCAAGAATGAAGACGTGCACAGTCCCAACACTTAGCACGTTCTTCTTTATTCCATGGCATAAACCTATCTCATCCTGTTCTCAGAGGAGATGCAGAACAACTAGTGTCCACCCTGGCCTAAGAGCCAACAAGAGTGAAGAGATCAAGAGGCTCGACAACTCCCACACCTGCCCCTGTCCTCGCCATTTCAGGGTACCAAGAGTTAGCGTGAACAGCGGGCCTCATGCTTAGTGTATCAGCATCACGTGGAGGGCTTGTGAAGAGAGATTGCTGGACCCCCACCCCCGATTTCTGTTGTGGAGTAGGCCCCAAGAATTTGTATTTCTAACAGGTTCCCAGGAGATGGTGATGCTGTGAGTCCTGGGCTCACGCTTTGAGAACCACAGGCCTAGAAAAAGCACAAGGCTACCTGGCAGCCTGGAAGGTAGTACTTTTCTGTGTGCAAGAGAAAGGGTTGTATTCATTGCCTGGTTTATTTTCTCAAGGATCTTAAGGGACTAGAAACTGAAAGGAGGACACCTGAACGTTGCCTTCCAAGTTCCAGGAAGTCAGGTCCAGTCAGGGCCAGAAGAGGCAAGGTCTCTTGAGTGGCAGAATCTGGGTTGTTTTTTTTAGCATTTTTGATAACTGGTACCCCTCTCAATACTTTGAAGAAATCAGAGAAATAGGGCTTTTTCCTGAACTAAAAGAAACTGATGCAAAATGAGTGAGACATGAGGGTGACATAAAAGGGTGACACATCCAAATGCTAGATTGGTCTTGCAGAAGAGGTGCTTCTTCAGAAGACCCACACCAGTTATACTCTTTGTGGGTTAAGGACTGGAATCCTCATTTACTCATCTTGGAAGAGGATGAAATACTGTTTCTGGGCTTGTCCACCCTGATGGGAATGTGGGTTTCTTTATTGATAACAACAACAACAAAAATGTGGCATTAAAGTTGGGGTGAATAATTACTAGCCTCTCAGCTGTCCTAACAAGGAAGTATGTTAGAATTTCTGGGGATCAAAGCAGAGTAGAATCCTATCTGATTAACATGGAATGGACAAGGCCAGCCGACATCTCAGAGACCTATCTGAGCAGCTGAACTTCCAAAGAGTAATTGCTAAAAAGACTAGATCAAGTTACGGGATCCAAAATATTTGGCTATATACCTAATTGAACTGTGGTCAAGAAAATGCATCTTGGAGCTTTGCTCAATTGGCAAGCAAAAGATTTCCCATGATTCTAGTGTAGCATCAATTAGAAAAACACAGGTGAAAAAAAGTCCCTAACAATAAGACTGCTGAGTGAACCTAGAATTTCCTTTGAGAAGGTAGTGTCTTTTGTTTTTCACAGCCCAAGAGGGAATCTACAGGTTGTCTTTCCTTAGCCCCTCGCACTCTTGCCCACCTGTCTCAGTGCAGTTGTTTGTTGTTAACTAACAGGGCTAAAAGTTTTCATTTCCATGAGTCAAACCCACCATAAAATGAACAACCAATTTATTTAGTTGCCTAGATCCTGGTGGTAATCTGGAAGATTCCTGTTTGTTGTTCGTTCTCCTTTTATTAGACCACAGATACATCTGGAATCTCACTAACAGTATAGAATTGTTGTAGCAGAAAAAGACTCCATGTGAGCTATTCAGAAGACCTGTCTTTGTTTTGAGTCTGTCACTAGTAGGATTTAAAGAGCCTCTGGTCCTCTCCACCATTCATCTCCCCATCAGTAAAATATGAGGCCTGTACAACATCTCTCAGGGATGGGGATCTAATGAATGTCGTTCTCTAGTTGATATTGCTTTCAGACCTTTGTTGAGTATGGAGGTGGGACAGGGCGGTCTCAGCAGAAGAAAGTGGAGAAGTGGGGGATGAAGGGCATGGGAAGGCACAGAAACAAAATAAGGACAATCAAGGAATGGAGGGGAAATGCATCCTCCTTTCCCTTTTAGTAGAAATTGCCAGTTTGATGACTCATGCCAGGGTGTCCTGCTGCATTAGGAAGCACTGTCCACCACTGACTAAAGGAAATGGCAGCCTGTTTTTCCCTCCAACTACCTCAAGTCCCTCTCTACCCATCCCTACACCCCCAGCAATATCTTGACTATTCTGAAGAACCCTAATATTTTACCAGCTAGACCAAGCAAGGTATTCTGTTTCTAAATCAAATCATGGCTGTCTTTTTACAGCTTTGCAGGAAACAATAGATACAAAACTAAAACTTTTAATAACTCTAAGTGTTTCTTCCGTATTTTCAGATCCTGTTATTTCTAACAAAATCTAATATAAGCTGACTTAACACAAATATATAAGATTATTTACTTTTATTTTAATAAATACTCTTCATCAAGAGTATCAGGAAATATTTTAGATATTTTGATAGTCACTAAAATATTTTTAGTATTTTGATACCATGTCTGTGAATTTTCTCCTTGTATAGTCTTTCTACATCTGTGACCACGTTCATGAGTTGATTACCTGGGGGAAGTGGGCGAGTTCTGTTATATGTAGAGATGGCCCCACATATAGCAACTCTTCCAAATTTCTTCATCTGGGTGATAACAGTGTTTGAAAATTCTCCACCTACCTAAACCGTACAAAAACAAACAAACAAACCCGAAGTTATGTAAACACTAGAAGATTCATTAAGTCACAATCATTTCATATCATTTGTGTTAGCAGCAACAAACTGATTGAATTAGTACAATAATGAAGAAAATTGCAGTTGGAAAAACACATTAGAAACTGGGCATTTCCATTTACTGTAGGAACATAACTTACAAATTTTACTTTATTGTATTGTGAGATTCTCTGATCAGTTCAATAATCTCATTGCCCTACCTAAAAGTATGGGAATGTACTCAAATGGCATGTAAAGAGCAAAGTTGGGGGACTCACATTTTCCGATTTCAAAACTTACTACAAAGTTATATTAATCAAGACAGTGTGAGAACAGAAATATAGACCAATAGAACTAAATTGAGAGTCCAAAAATAAAACGTTTATATTGTGGTCAATTGAATTTTAACAAGACTGCCAAAACAATTCAATAGGAGAAAAAAAAAAATAGCCTTTTCAACAAATGGTGTAGAGCAATTGGATATAGATATCCATGGAAGAGAATGAAATTGGACTCCTTCCTTACACCATATACAAAAATTAACTTAAAAATGCATCATAGACCTAAATGTAAGAGCTAAAACTCTTAAAAGAAAACAAAGGAGTAAATTTTCATGAACTTGGGTAAGGTAGAGCATTAGGACATGACACCAAAAGCCCAAGTGACCAAAGAAAAATTAAGTTGGACTTCATCAAAATTGAAAACTTTTGTGCTTTCAAGGACATCATCAAGAAAGTGAGACACCTTACAGAATAGGAGAAAATATTTGCAAACCATATACAATCAATCCTCATTATTAGTGGGTTCCATATTTGTGAAGTGGACTATTTGCTAAAATTTATTTATAATCCCCAAATCAATACTCACAGAGCTTTCTTTCCCTGGTCATTTGCAGACACGTGCAGAGCAGCGAAAGAGATGCAAAGTTCCCAGCTAAGGTCAAATAGGGCCCCAGCTCTGCCTTCTTTTTTAAGCTCTCACATGGAGATGACCAGAGGGTGAAGACAGTAGGGGGCAATGCAGTGTAGTTCAAAAAGCTCTGGTTCTGCGGCCACTGGATAGGGTACGAATCCCAACTCTGGGAGGGTTAGTTAGTGGGGCAGCCTCAGGCAAGTTACTTAACTCTTCTCTGAATCTCATATTCTCTTATAAAATAAAGAAAATGGAAGCTATAGGGAAAGTTGTTTTTGGAATTTAAGATTGTAATCTATGGGAGATATGTGCTTATATGTACATATTAGTACTTTTGCTACGAGCAATGAATGGTTCAGTGTTTGTGGTGATTTTATAGAATGTAACTACAAGGAATACCAAGAACTGACTGTATCTGATGAGGGCTTGTATCCAGAATGTATAAAGAAGCCTTACAACTGAATAAATAAGAGTTGAAAAGTGGGCAAAGGATTTGAACAGACATTTCTCCAAAGAAGATATTCAAATGGCCAATAAGCACATGAAAAAGATGCTCAATATCATTAGCCATTAAGAAAATGCAGATCAAAACCACAGTGAAATCATCACCTCAAACCCACTAGGGTAGCCATAATCACAATGAAAGATCATAAGTTTTGGTGAAGATGTGGAAATATTGGAACCCTCATATATTGCTGGAGAGAATGTAAAATAGTGCAGCCATTTTGCACAGTAGTTTGGCAGTTCCTCAAAATGATCACATGGAGTTACCATGTGATCCAGCAATTCAACTTGAAGGTGTAGACCCAAGAAAAATGGAAACATATCCACACAAAAACTTGTACATGAATATTCATAACAGCATTATACATTGTATCCAAAAAGTGTAAATAACTCAAATGCCCATCAAATGCCCATCAATTGCTGAATGGATAAATAAAATGTGATGTATCAATACAATGGAATATTGTTTGGCCATAAGAAGGAATGAAGTACTGATACATGCTACAACATGTATGCTATACGATGGATGAATCTTGAAAACATGCTGAGTGTAAGAAGCCTGTTACAAAAGGCCACTTTTGGGGGGCAGTGGGTAGTGACTGCTAATGAGTACAACATTTCATTTTGGGGTGATGAAAATGTTCTAAAACTGATTGTGGTGATGGTTGTACAGTTCTGTGAATATACCAAAAACCAATGAATTATATACTTTAAATAGGTGAATTACATCTCAAAAAAGCTTTTTTTTTAAAAAAAGGCACATGTACTTCTTTATATATTTCAGATGGAAACTCCAGAAGTATATTTGCTTGTATAGTACTTTGTTAGTAAATCAAATATTAAATCTAATTGGTACTTACATTGTCAAAATAACAATCATAACCATCAGGAGAAGCTTTCTTCAAAGTTTCTTCCAAAGACTCTATTGTCTTGTAGTTAAAGGCAAAATCAAATCCAAGCTTTTTAAGGTAGGCAACCTTTTCGTCAGACCCTGCTGTTCCGACAACTTTGCAGCCCTAAATGGGGAGAAAAAGGAAAGCCATGTACAAGCCACAAGTATGGACTAACTCCACCCTCCTAGTCTAGTATGGTCAGGTTTTCCAAGAACACCCTTCTAGGTGCTGAGGCACATACATGAGGATACCATGATGAGCTGAAAGGTCCCAGAAGTGAAATTCGTCCCTGAGCCAGCCTACAACCCAACCATAACTTCAGCTTGCCTCTGATGGCCCAACTGATCCTTTCTAGGTTTATGTGGTTTGCAGGTCACCTCGACCTGCTGGTTTGTCAACATTCATTTGACTCTCATTTCTTTATTTTGGGGCTTCTCTTCCCTTGCAATGATTTGCATGCTATCTCTTGGTGCAGTGGTTCTTTAGACTATTATTCTCAACTCTGGGACTCCTACACAACCCTCCTGATAACTGCCCCCTTGTTTATGATATGGCCCAAAGCATTGGACTAGACACTGCTTAATCAGACAGGAAGTGGAGAGCACTCTGAAAAGCACTTGCAGGATGAGACTAGAGATTATATTGGTACATAGAAAGTAGCTCTTCAGAAAGCTCTCATAATTTGAATGTATCGTGAAGACCAGAATATGAGCCACTGTGCACTTTCAATTGGGGAAAGACCTTTGGGGTCATATATGTATCTGTACAAACAGTGACCGACATACTTTTTCCATTCCTCATGATTCAAGAAAAAACTATTTTGCAAAAGCTCCATCCTTTGTCCTTTTTCCTTCTAATCTTATAATCTCTCACAGGATGATCTCATTTACTCTTATGCTCTCACTGCCTCCTTCATAGAGGTGATTTCCTTAGTGATGAACTCCAGTACATACATGCCTTTCTCCTGAGTGAGTTCCAAATCAGTATTTCCAACAACCTAGAAGAGTCTTCACTTGGATAGCCTGTAGGTACTTCATAATCAATGTGTCTAAAGTGCAGTGTATTCTTTTCCTTGCTTGTTACTTGTTGCTCCTCTGCTATTCTCCATTGTAGTGGAGATAACCACTCAGTTATCCAAATCTGAAACGTGGGTCATAGGATATGCTTTTCCTTCCCTTATTACCCACATCCAATCACCAGCTTTTATTCATTTTTTTTTTAACCAAATATCCTTAAAAGCCGGCTCTGACTTCCAATTGCCACTGTCAGTGCATCACAATTTTCATCTGAATTATTCTAAGAGTCTCCTGATTGGACTTCTTGTCTCTAGTACATTGTCCCTATGAACTATTCTCCTACTAAGGCCAAAGTGATTTCTCTAGAATGCAAAACTAACCATCTTCCTTTAAGGATTAAGCGTGTGCGTACACACATACACACAAAATAGTAAAGAAAAAAGGATTAAGCACACATTTCTTAGCATGGCAGTTTCCAGTGGAATTTCTGAAACAACAGGTTTAAGGGTAAATCCTATCAAACTTTTGAAATAAATATCCCTTATAGTTTTAGTAAAACATTTAAAATTTGAATGTTGGAAATACTACTAATTCATTTTGTATACTCTAGTATAACCCAAAGCTAAACACTGGTAAGTTCAGAACAAAAATCTTTAAACCAAACTCATCTATGAATATAGATGCAAACATTCTATTTACAACGTTATCAAATCAAATCCAAAGGCATAAATCCATAATATACCAGCGGTAAATGAAGCGTATTCCAGAAACGCTTGAATGGTTCAACATTGAAAAATTGATATAATTTATTAACTGCAAAGTAAACCTAATAAATGCTGAATTGGCATTTAATAAAATTCAACATCTATTCCTATTTATTCATTTAAATAAATTTTTCCTGCAGCTTCTGTGGTAGCCTTGTCTCCTATTGGCATTCCAAGCTCCCATCTGTGCTGGACATCAGCCCGAATTCTCGGCTGTTGTTGTAGCCCTGTACTCATCTGTATTCTACCTAACTCTTTCCCTAAGAACTAGGTCCTGATTCGTGCATCCTAGCTTCTGGCAAGGGATCAGCCAAGACAGATGACTTTGGAACATTCCCACTATGTGACACATCCTGACTGTGTCTGAGGTACCTGCTGCCTTATATCCCCACCATCAGATCAGATCTCTGAGCACAGACACCTGCCCAAATCAGAATCAACGTTTCCATGCCCTGGGTATCTCCCAGAAGTTAGTTCCCCGGTCATGACCCCACCGCTCTGGGCTGCCTGCCATAGCCTTTGTAATGGGGCCCTATGGGCAATGCCTTTTGGTTGGCTGCTCTCACATCCCTCCTTCTATTGTTGGGGGCAATCATGAAGAGAGGAGACTAAGCTGTAACAAGAAATGTTCAACAAAAATTATGATAGTAATTACTGCTTACAAACTCACTATTCTAGGTAGAGGCCATTCATGACTTGATGCCTGCAATGTTGTCAAATAATGTTCAGGTCATCTCTGCTACACCATTTTCCTCATTCCCCCCATGTCTCAATCATTCCCAATCTCCAACTTCTAAACAGGATCCACTGGACTAAACTCCCCGAGACGAGGGAAGGTCTGCTGTGTTCACTGCTGCATTCCCAGTGCATACTATGGGTTTTGAGTAAATGTTTGCTACCGGAGGAAGACACTTACCTTGAGCTTAGCTATCTGCCCCACGGCAGAGCCCACTGCTCCTGCTGCTGCATTGACCAGCACTGTTTCTCCACTCTTTGCACCACAGATGTCAAGTAGGCCAAAGTAGGCTGTTAGGCTGAGGAAAGAAAATTAAGGATATGTGGATAGATGTGTTGCTTTTCTCTTTAACTCATTCAGATATACCCCAGAGACCTCAGCAGCCCACTGCCATGCGTCTAGGTAAAAGAAAACAACAGGAAATGAATATTACCAGCCACTAATGGTCCACCTCCTCCTTACCTGCCCTCCAAATAGGAATAAAGATGATGAGAACTAGGGAGGGAATGTAGAGTTGGCTAGAAGGAGGCTGCATCCTCTCCATCACCAGGTCAAGTTTCAGGGGTGAAGGAAAGTAGGGCTCCCTTAAACTTTGGGGATCTAACAATTGAGAGAAAGCTTGTGCCTCATTCCCACGTAAGTTTCCGGGAGCTGGTGTGCTTCATGGGGAAAGCCTACATGTCATCATGGTACCAGCTATCACAGAGCAGATCTAATGGTAGGAGGTGTCTAGGCATGAGAGGGTGAGAGAGAACCACCTTGAGTTTTCCATGGCTCCAAAGGGGTATGGAAGAACTTCTAAAATTGCCCCATCTCACCCCAAGTGGGATGTCAAAGTTAGCTTGTAGGGATAGAACCACTAGGCCTGCAAAGATGCAGCTCAGACAGTACTGATGGGGATTGACTGGGTGAAGAAACCATCGCACCTCAGTGGATTGCCAGCTTAGAAAGGGATGTGGCTGAGGACACAATGGAAAAAGTGACACTTAGAGCGGGAGCGCAGCCTAAGACTAAGACAGATCAAGATCAAGAAGTTGTTGTCCCTGCTCTATTGATACTGAATTTGCATTATTAGCCCTTGGAGCTTTGTAGCAACTCTAGGGAGAAGATAAAGGAAAATCTGAGTTTGAAACCTGAAATGATGTGAGAAATCACTGAGTTCAACTGAGGTTTTATTTTACTACACCAGCCAAAATGAGCACTTGAAATAGAAGTAAAGTACAGTAGTAAACAAATTTTAAGTTATATTTTTGCACTCCTGAGTCTGAGCCAATGAAATCCATATCCATTATAGTGATTGTTAAGCCACTTGCAAAATTTCAAATTCATGTAAAGTTATTTCTATATAAAACAAACTACATGTTGGCATAACTTAAACTTACTTAGCCTCTGACTACATTTGGGGGGTCCATGAGAGTTGAGCATTGAAAGGAAAGTAGTGAGAGGAATAGGCAACACTTTTTCTAAGGACCCAAATATCAAATAATCCCTTAACCCAGTGTTTTTCAAAAGATGGCTGGAGCACCACCTGCCTCAGAATCACCTGGAGTGTATATTAAAAATTTAGATTCCCAGGCCCCACCCCACACCCAATGATTCAGAAATGCTAGGATGTGGAAATCTGAATTTTAATAAGACTCCAAGTAATTCGTCTGAATACTAGCAACTGAGAACCACCCCCTTAATAAATGCTGATACGAGAGCGTGCTAGGCAAGTTAGCCTCATGCCAGAAGAGAAGCAGAGGGTATATTTTCTGGTTGTGTCATTCCACCCATGACAACCAGAATCCCCCTTCTCCCAACCTACCTTCTAGGTATTTCCAGAATCAGCTTTCAATTAGACATAGTGACCTAAGATACATAAGGCCTTTCCCAAACATCACCTCTTTGAAACAATAAGATGAAGATAAGATGGAAAAGCCAATAGCAAAGAAATTCTAGAGGGAAATTAAAGGCATACTTTGGACTAAGCAGCGCTTAACAGAATCAACAGGCTGGAGAGCAAAACACATGAATTCTTCCAGCTCAACAGAGAAAAGAGAGAGGTCCTATTGAAGGAAATGATGCTGTACTTCGGGTGAATGTTAAATCTGTGGAGCTTGGATAACTGAAAGACACCCCTAAGTTTTACTTCTTGTATAGTCCATAGCAGAAGTCCCAGCATTCTTGAAGGGTTGACTTACACCATTGACAAGTGCTCATAATGGCAGGAATTCTCAAAGAATGGGGGTCGTGTCACTAGAGGAAGCCAGAAACAGGTATAGCATAACTCCTCTCCCTCAATCATTGAGAACAACTGGGATAAAGTTGACTGAAGTAAAAGTACACTCCTTAGGGGTTTGGAACAGGTGAATAAGGGATGTGTACAAGTGAATAAATTATCTTCTGTTTTAGGAGTCAAGATCTCCTAATATTTTGCAAATTACTTTCCCACCAGCTAAGTCACAGGAGACTTGTTCTGAGGTTTCCTCGTGTCTCCCTTCGCCCCTGCGCTCCGACACCTGGCTCGGATGGGTGGCATAACAAGGTGGGAGGGAGAGCTCGCACTAGTAGAGGTACAGGGCAGGCAGGAAAGATGGGAAGTGCTGAAATTCTGTTTAGTGCCCACTCATTTAATGCAATAAGGTTATTACGCATCCTTTAATTTCACATGGATGTCTCTTGGCTGTAGCAATTCCGAGGGGTTCAAATTCTGAGTGGAATATGAACTTGGGGTGCATGGGATAGGTTTTTGTTACAGGCTGATTGTTTGAGGATATATATTTCCATTTCATTCTTTAGAAATCCTTCGATGTGTGAAAAAGAAAATGGGAGGGAGGATGGGAAAAGAAGGAAGGAAGGAGGGAAGGAAGGAAGGAAGAAAAGAAGGAAGGAAGGAAAGAAGGAAGGAAGGAAGGAAGGAAGGAAGGAAGGAAGGAAGGAAGGAAGGAAGGAAAAGATCACACAACTTAATGAAAGAATGGCAATAAATGAATTCCAGACTAGGAAAGTTTGGAGGCCTCCAAAAGGCATCCAATTTACCTTGTTTCTCCAGGGCATAAAAGGGAACTTGAGGTCCAAAGTGTAGCTGGGACCTGGAGAGTAGATACAGGATGACCTGACTAGGAGTCTTCCTGAGGGATAGGAAGAACTTCCTGAGGCCAAGAGGCACTTGAGGATTTGAAATCTGTGCCAAGCTGAGTGACTGACTGGACAACCATACTTTTGATTCATCTCAGTTATTTAAACTTTAGGTTCTCTTACCTCTCGGGAAACTCAGATGTGGATACGGAAAGGTGAAGAAGGATACAGATACAGAAAAGCCAACATAGATTGAACTCTTTCCCTTTTTAAATTCTGAAATGGAGGCAGAGATGAGTGATGAATGAAGCTAAGGCCCTCCCAGGGACAGGAGGAGGTGGTGCCTTTGTGTCACCATTTGCCAGCTGCTTGAGAGGGATCACACCCCATGTTGCTTCTCATTGCCGCTTTCTCTTTGTACCTTAGGATCTCTGGCCTGATTATCTCTCTTTCCTTCATTCCCAAGGTTAACTCTAGCCCATTCTTCTTTCCTTCTTCCCACCATCTTCTCTCATCAGCCCCTATAAGAAGAGCCTATAATGTCTTCTTATTGACCAAGTTCTGGACAAATCATTTTGGAAATCCAGAGTGTCAGGCATTCAAACAAATGAAATACACCCACAAAACTCACCCTGTCATGCCAACAATTCCCAGCATCAGAGACAGTGGTAAGGTGTCTGGCCACTCTGCAGGCATCTTTTCCAGTTCTTTTCCATCAGAAATGGAATGTGTTGTCCAGCCCGAAGACGCCAATACAATAGTTCCTATTGGGAAGGCCGAGTTTTTACTTTCCACAACTCTGAAAGATAAAGCACACGAAGATATGTGAAACCTCTTCCTTTTCAAGGGAGTTGGGACGCTCTGCACTAGATGTACACAAAGAGCACTGAGGTTGATATTCTATGACTAAATACCCTACCCACATCTTTCCATCTTAATTCTTAGCCACTGGTCTCTCCTCCTCCTCGAGGAAAAATATGGGCCATCAGAGAGGAACTCTTTCAACTGGTCCAGCATCTGTCTCTGTTCTAACCCACTTTCCTTCTCTCTTAGAGGTGTCCATCCTCTGTCTCAAAGTGTCCTGAACACCAGCCTCTTCTGTTCTTCAGGGTTCACCCTCCATCTCTTAGCCCCTCCTCTCTCCTGAATCTTTAACATTTTTCTCTCTACTGTCCCTTCCCCTCAGCATATATGTATGGTCACCTCCACTATTTTATAATCCCATCTTCTCCCTACCTCCTCCATCTCTCTCCTGCCTTTTGCAGCTGAACTTCTTCACTTCCCATTTACTTGGTAACCCAACGCAACCTACCTTCTACCCCCAGTACTCCACTAAAGTCACAACACTCCCTTATTGCAAAATCCAGTGGACACTCTCCATTCATTATCTGAATGTACCTTTTCACTGTATTCCACACTCTGGGTCACCCAAAACTCTTCCTCATCAGTTTCCAGGGTACCGATTTCTCCACACGTTTTACCTCTCCCTCTAAACTGCTTCTTATCGGTCTCATTTGCTGATTCCCTTTCTTCCATCTTTTCCTACTTTTACCATTCTTTACTGTCTCCCTCCCATCATAAAATATAACATACATTTATTACAGAAAACTTGAAACATGTAAAATAAAAATATCAGTTCCAATCCCACAATACAAAGATAACTGATAATATTTTGATGTGCTTTATGGCAACCTTAATGACATATTTTTATTTTTTATTATTTTTTTGGAATGGAAGAAATAAAACTATCTTTATTCACAGGCCACATGATTATCTATATAGAAAATTCTTCAGAATCTACCAAAAAAAAAAAAGCCTCTAGTGATTAAATTGAGCAAGATTGTAGCATGCAAGACTAATATACAAAAATGACTTGTATTTCTAAATACTAACAATAAACAATCAGAAATTCTCATTTAAAAAGCAGTACTTACAATAGTGTTAAACAGGGATAATTTGACTCCCCCCCACACCCAAAATGTGCAAACCTGTATGTTGAAAACTATAAAACATTGCTGACTGAAATTAAAGAAGACCTAAATAAGTAGTGTATATACTATGCTAATGGATCAGAAAACTCAATACTATTAAGACGTCAGTTATCCTATACATCGGCAGTACCCTAAAACATTAAATATACACCTCCCGTGTGACTCAGCCATTCCACTCCTAGTCCAGAGAAATGAAAGCATATGTCCACACAGAAACCTGCACATGAATGTTCCTAACAGCTTTCTTTGTAATAGCCCCAAACTGGTAGCAACCCAAATCCACCAAAAGATAAATAGCTAAACCAGGGAATACAATGAAATACTAGTCTGCAATAAAAACAATGAGCTAGTGATACTTGCTATCACATGAATCAATCTCAAAATGGATATGCTGAGTGGGAAAAAAAAAGACAGCAGACAAAAACAGGCATATACTGTATGATTCTACTTATATAAAATTCTAGAAATTGTAAACTAATCTGTAGTGACAGAAAGCAAATTAGTGGTTGCCAGGAGATGGGAGTGCATGTGGGGAGGCGTGGGAAGGATGGTTTACAAAGGGACAGGGGAACACTTTTGAGGTTGGTGAATATGTTATCTTCATTGTTATTGTGATTTCACAGGTGTATTATTTATACCAATTTACATCAATTATACCTTACATAACTTACAATTATGTAAAGGGTTTCATATGAAGGAGGAGGGAGAGAGAGATGACACTGAATTATAAGAGTCAGTAAATTCAGAATGATACTTGTGGTGGTAATAAACAAAAAAAGAAACATTTTAGGCAGAGATGCAGCATAGACAAAGCTAGGAAGAGCATCCTGTATTTGAAGAACCAGAATGAGACCAGCTGGAGTTCAAGTTTAGTGAGCAAGATGTAGAGTGACAGAGTTTGATGCTGTTGAGACATACAAGGGCCACATCATGATGGATAAATACTGAAGGACATAGGTAGTAAGGATATTGCATGTTGGCTAAAGACAATAAAACCCATTGAAGTTTAAGTGTAGGAGGGACATTATCCAACTTTACATTTTTAAAGGATACCCTCTGGCTTCAGTATGAAAAATGGATTGGAAGGGGGAAAGCTTGGATATAACTTAATGACATATTTTTAAATATACATATATATTTACATAATTGAAGTAATTTTATGTTTTGTAACCTAATTTTTCTCTCTCAAGATTATACTAGTCTATATCACTTGTACTTCTTCTCATGTTAGTAAGAATCCTTTAAAAACTACAAATGAATTTAATTATTTCCCCATTATTAGACATTTAGACTATTTCCAGTATTTTTCCTAATAAAAATTACACTTCAATTAATATTTATAAATATGACTTTATTAGTTTCTTAGGCAATATTTCTATCAATGGAGTTACTAGGTCAAAGAGTTATTAAAACATTTGTGGGCCAGCCCGGTGGCTCAGGTGGTTGGAGCACCATGCTCCTAACGCCAAGTTCGCCAGCTTGATTCCCACATGGGCCAGTGAGCTGCACCCTCTACAGCTAAGATTGTGAACAACAGCTCTCCCTGGAGGTGGGCTGCGATGGGCTGCTGTGAGGTGCCGTGAGGTGCCACGGGCTGCTGAGTGCTGCTGTGTGCTGCCATGAGCAGCCGGTGGCCAGCGTGTGTGGCCGACAGCCGGCAAGAGCTGCCATGAGTGTGAGCAGCCGAGAGCTGTGTCCTACACAACTACACTGAGAAACAACGGCTTGAACTGGAGTGGGGGGGGGAGGCAGAAGAAAGGGGAAAAAATTTGTAATTGCTGCTGTATTGCCAAATTCCTTTCTAGAAGGTTATGCCAACTTTTGCTTCCACCCTTAATGTATGACAGTATCATAACAACATTTCCATCACTGGGTATTATCTAAACAAACAAACAAACAACTTCACCAATTCAGCAAACACAAATACATATTCATTTCTATGATTATTAGCAAGAAATGTGTAAGACCTACATGAAGAAAACTGTTAATAGTCCATAAGACAAAAATGGATAAATGGAAAGATATACCTTGTGCTGGAGATATCGTAAAGATACCAGTTCTCTCTAAATGAATCTATAGTCATTGAAATCCCAATAAAAATCCAGATAAGATTTCAATAAATGGTAAACTTGACAGTCATTTGGATATAAACACTTCAGCCCTTATTCCAAAATAAAAATTCAACATGACTCAAAGATTTAAATGTGAAAAATTAAAGTATAAAATGCTAGAAGAAAACACGAACAAACATTTTAGCCATTTTGGAGGGGAGAATGCCTTTCTCATCATGCAGTGAAACCAAGAAGCCATAATTACAAATATCAATAATGTTATAACATAAACATTTTAGACTATAATTGAACACAGGAGAAAGATAAAGACCCAAACAAACATTTGCAAAAGTAATATTCCTAACATATGAGAAGCTTTTACAAATCAATATAAAAAATGAAAAGACCTAAAGGAAATGGGCAAAGGACATAAACAGATAATTTCCAGAAGAAATTGATCATTAATTTACAAAAAGAACATCACTAACAATGAAAGAAATGCAAATTTAAGCATGAAGTATCAACATATTCATCTCCGATTGCCAAGGCTGATGATAAGCAATGGGCATAGAGGTATGTGGGACACAGGTTCGCTAATACACTAGTTGTGGGAGTGGATACCCATACAACTGTTTGGAAGAGCAATTTATCATCATCTCTTCAAATTAAAATCATGCATCTCCTTTGATCTAGAATTTATACTTCTGGAAACTTAACGTAAAGCAGTATTCATCCAAGTGGGCAAAGAAAACCCAGACACACACACACACACACACACACACACACACACACACAAATGCATACATATTCTTTGCAGAACTATTTGTAGTAAAAAATTGGAAATAGTCATCAGTACTAGATTAGTTAAAAGGCAGATAACAATGAAATAATTTACAGCCATTAAAAGATAGGTAGTATATTTATATACTATCAGCAAAAGATATCCATAACATATTAAGTGAGAAAAAGCAATTTGTTGAAGGGCATTTAATCCAATTTTTTAAAAGTGTGAAGATTATTCTGTACTGAACAATTTTTGAAATAATACATTAACAACAGTCATCTCTAAGGCTCAGATGATGCGGAAACTTTCAGTTTCCAAGATGCATTTTTTTTTTAAATTTGAATTTTTACGATAATCATGAACTGGATGAATACAATTTTTCCCCCCCTTTTTCTGCCCTCCCCCCCAACCCTACTCTGGTTCAAGTCATTGTTTTGTAGGACACAGCTCCCTGGCCCATGCTGGTATTATGAGCCTTGTACTCCCCCTGGCTGAGGCAGTGGGTCAGCCGCTCACAGCAGTTCACGGCAGCTCATGGCAGCTCTTGCCGGCTGCCCGCCACTCATGCTGGCAGCACATGGTAGCCCATGGCAGACATGGCAGCCCACTGGCCGACCTCCGGCTGCTCACAGCAGCCCAGCTCCAGGGAGTGCTGTTGTTCACAATCTTAGCTGTAGAGGGCGCAGCTCACTGGCCCATGTGGGAATTGAACCTGTGACCTAGGCGTTAGAAGCTCGGCGCTCCAACCACCTGAGCCACCGGGCTGGTCCGAATATAATTTTTTTACTAATTAAAAGTAAGGATAGCAAAGTGAAGTTGAAATGATGACAATTTCACAGCCTTTCCTCCCTCCCAATTAGGTGAAGAAAGGCAGATTTCCCAAGTTGCTTCCAACATCGATGAGGGAAACACATAGGCTGAAGAAATTGTAGGAGCAATGGACAGAGATAGGACCTGACGAAAGGTAAAGGTGAGAACTATTTTCCAAACCCTGGGACAAATTGAAATAAGTACCTGGCCACTTGCTGTCCCATCATCGTATCACCCTCCTTCAAACTTTTGGCCACCACTCTGGAAAAAAAAAAAAAATCGTGCTTAATACATAAGTGTATCTGGAGAAAACTGTCTTGGGTTTCAAGCCAAATGGAAAACCGCTAGGGAAGTGTGTGCAGAAATGAAACTCAGACTCATGAGGGCAGTACAACTGGGTGAAATGTAGGACACTCTTAGAGGTAGTTCTGCTCTGTGACCCCAAAGAAGCATTCTGATATTTTTCTAAGAAATGAACACGAGAAACTTACCACAATGCTCCATCGTGGATGAGTTTCTACCAACGACTTTCAAAACATAATCCAGGTACCACTGGGTGCTTGTTACCTCAAGCACTAACTGTAATGTTGTAGTTTATAAGAAGAAATATATATTTGGTCTATGTCCTCGTCTGTTTTTGGGGGGCAGGGGGCACAAACCTCCTAAAACTCTTGGAATTTCCTAAGTAGTGGAGCATTGAAGGTGTCTTTTGTTATGTTAAGAAGGTGACTTGGAAAGAATGTCTACCTAAGGATCATGGCTGGTTGCCAGGAGAACCAACCTTGTGAGTAGAGGATTGGAACTTGCAGTCCCATCCACACCCTTGATATCCCAGAAAGGGAGAGGAGCTAGAGGTTAAGTCAGTTGCCAATGGCCAATGTTTTGATCAGACATGCTTATGTAATGAAGCCTCCATAAAAATCCAAAAGTACAGTGTTCAGAGAACTTCTGTGTTGGTGAACACATGGAGATACGGGGAGTGGTGCCCCTGGAGAAGACATGGAAGCTCCGAGCCCTTTCCTCATCTCTTGCCCTGTGCATCTCTTCCATCTGGCTGTCCTTAAGTTATAGCCTTTTACAACAAACCAGTGACTTAGTGAGTAAACTGGTTTTCTGAATTCTGAGTTGCTCTAGCTAATTAATTGAACACAAGGAGGGGGTTGTTAGAACCTCCCCCTCTATAGCTGGTTGGTCAGAAGCACAGGTAACAACCTGGATTTGCAATTGGTGCCTGAAGCGGGGTGGACAGTCTTTAGGACTGAGCCTTTAGTCTTTGGGATCTCACATCATCTCCAGGTAGATAGTGTCAGAATTGAGTTGAATTGTAGGACACTCAGCTGGTGTCTTAGCTTTGAATCTCTATCAACCTGCTATGTAAAAAATTATTGTAAGCAATGATAACTATATTATTTACCTAGGCAAAAAATTACTGAGGAGTTAGTGGCCCATGAAGGCTTTTATTCTCTCCCCTTCCAGAGGTGTTTACTGAGTACACATGTTTGAATCAGCTGAAGATCACCTAAATTAAACGTACACAGGTAAATGGAAGGCAAGAAAATCTAATTTTAGCTTTAGCATTTTCCTCTACTCAAATTGTTTGCCAATAGTGAAATGGATAAATTGGAGTTTGGCTTCGTTTTTCTTCTAATTTTTCTGGAATCAATTCTGGAGAGCAATCAGAGGCAAACTGTGGACATTAAGAGAAGAGATGATGGTAAAAGAAAGGGGCCAGAGTAATTCCTCAGCAAGCTTCAGGCCTTTGCCAGCAAGGGATGAGCATCCACAAATTCCATCACTGATATTGTACTGGGAGATCAGGGGAAAATGACTATTTTAATCAGATATTTTAAAAGATGACCTACTTCAAAATAGGGTCTAACATACAATGTAAAAATTTTTAGGAGGAAAACAGTACCTCATGTAAGGATCCACGGTAAGGAACAAAGCTTCCAGCAGGACCTCTACAAAACAAAGCATTCCGTAGGCAATTATAAAGTCAAGGCCTGATGTCTTTGTTGACTTTGGCATTCTAAATAAACAGATAATCTTTCTACTTCCAGGTTACCCTCTCATCTGTGCTTTCTACCATGTTTCCCTGAAAATAAGACCTAGCCGGATAACCAGCTCTAATGCGTCTTTTGGAGCAAAAATTAATATAAGACAAGGTTTATTTTACTATAAGACCCGGTCTTATAGTATATATAGATAATATTATATTATATGTAGTATATATAATATAAGACGAGGTCTTATATTAATTTTTGCTCCAAAAGACGCATTAGAGCTGATTGTCTGACTAGGTCTTATTTTCGGGGAAACACAGTACTGAGCAGACAAGAGGACTCTCACATTTGGGCCAGGCCAGTTGTTGTTCTGCTTTTTCATCATCATCATCATCATCACCCTTATTTACTCAGGACTCCATGCTTTTCATGGATTATTTCATATGATATTCTCAACAATTATTGTTTCCATTTTATTTAAGCTTAGGTTAAGTAACCTGCCCCAGACCACATTTGTAACCACTATGTTGCAGTGCCCACATAGAGTTTCATTACCAGTTCCAGTCAGTATTAAAGAATATGCATGTTGCTGGAGTGACCCTTATGCACACATTCTCTGGAGTTTTGAAGCTGAGTCCTGGCTATCCCAGTTTAGATAGGACTGATAACTTTGCCATGCTACTTGATCGCATGCCCTCTTCGCAAAACTTGCCTACCTGTAAACACCCCTTTATAGACACTCCTTATAGTCTGCTCTACAAAGCTAATCTCCAAACATGTCATGAAGTGTGTTTCTGTTTCTCTCCCTTAGATTTCTTAAGGTTTGCCTTGCTGCTTCCCTCCCCCCAAGTAGATGGGAGGCTCCTCAGGGAAGGATGAGGGTTTTCCCCTCCTTGTCTGTTCACAGGGATAGTCTGAGCTCTGCACACAGCTGTTCGGGCAGTGCTACCCCACTGTCATCATCGAGCTCACCAGGACAGAGAGGAAATCCTCCCCATGGTCTGGTCAAAGTCACGAAGAATAATGCACCCACGAATGAGTTTCAATTACCAACATGACATTAAGGCTTCACATAGAGAACTTCGAAAACGTCTCTGTGGCAGATTATGAAATGGCCACAGATACCTCCCATCTCGGAGTGTGGGCCTCTTGGCCACTCCTCCCATCAAGAAGTCTATTTCCCTCTTCTTGATCTGGGCTTGGCTCTGTGACTTGCTTTGACACGTTTACTGGCAAATGTGATACAAGTAGAGGTTTGAAAAGTACTTGCACAATGGAGCTTGCCAATTCCTGCTGCCCTAGGTCCAGCAGACCACTGTGAAAATAAAAAGCTCAAACTAGCCTGCTAAAATTGACCACCCAGAAGAGAACTGAGGCACACACCTCAGCAGAAAGCCTGCTAACCACCAGACGTCAGTGAGGCCCATTCTAGATTAACCATTTAGCCCAGATGAAACCGACAGAAGAACCAACTTAACTCAGTCCAAATTGCCAACCTACAGAATTGTGTACTAACAAATGATTGTTGTTCAAAGTCACTAAATTTTGGGGTAGTTTGTTATGCAACAAAGTCGATCTGATACAGTCTCTAGCAACTCAAATTTTATGAATATGACTTACCTCCATTTTTTAAGGGTGGGAGTTCAACTGTCTTCAACTCAAAGTTACTATTTGTAGGGTTGCCTTCAAAGTGCTTCTTCAGGGTCCAGCTCTTAGCATGAACCATCCTGAAGCTCCTAGAACATAGTAAACGTAGTCAACTGCCATGAAGTGACTGGATTGTTATGGCTCCCTAACCATTGCACTAAGGCCAGACAGTAGGGTCTATTCATAATCTACTTCTCATCATTATCATCTAGCATCCATCACATTTATTTAGTATTTACTATATTTCTGTTTCTGTGCTAAACACTTTATATGCATCACCTCATCTTATCCTCATAACTTCCCTATAAGATAGGCATTATTATCATTGCCAGTATACAGGCGAAAATTGAGGCTTCCTCAGAAATCTTCAAGACCATGGAAAATGTAAACCAACACAGAAATTCTTCCCAGGCATCGCTAGGGTTTCTCTAGGGCACTGAACAGCTATCCGGCATGCAAATACTCCGTTTCTCACCGCAAGTGAAGCGAATCCTAAGAAATAGCGTCAAACACAAAGACTCAACCAAGAATCCCTGCACATCTTTCAGATGGATAGAACAACGCGTTCTAAGATAGTCTCAAAAACACCTGAGCGCCACCGGGTGGCGCTGCTGCTCCGCCCCATTTTCAGGACGAGTTTTCTTTGGCACCAAAGGTGAACTCCAGGATTTGTGTTTAAACTTGTCTCCACACAAAACCCTAAAATGATTCAACTACTCTGAATACTTCTGCATCACGTGGGAACCGCGCCGTCCCCACGAGTGAATCGGCTGCTGCCCGCAGCCGCTGGCGATTTCACTTAGTCCCCGACCAATGCTGTGCCCTCAGGAGAGAGGACACTTGTGGCTTGGAGGGGAACACTTCCGCAAGTGGAGGGGTCGGGGCGGTTGGATCCGCAGCCCTGCTGTTCCTTCTTGTTTCTTTTCCCAAAAAGGCAGCCGCTGCGAATTCTGAAAAGGCCAAGTGTCCAGAAGCCCCTGGGAACAGCCTGGCCTCAGAGGCAGGAGTGGTTCAGGGAGAGTCCCAAGGACCGGAAAAAGGGGCCAGATGTAGTGCTCAGTCCAGACACCGTCTCAGCCTCCCACCTCCTCGCCCCGCGCACGCCCGTGCCTATTAACGGAATTCCGACCCCTGCCTTCCTTTCCCTCTTGTCCCTCTTTTGCAGTCCCTCAAGTTCCTTGGCCAGTCCCTTTCCCGGAGCAGGCACCTATGGGCTGCAGCCGAAAGGCATCCAGGCCATGCCCTTCCCTTCCAGCACCCGTCTCCGATCTCTCCAAGAACCCGCGGGGACCGGAGGCATCAGGACATCTGCTTTCAGTTTCCTCCCAGTGCAAGACCCAGAGGTTATTCAGCATAAGCAGAGGGAGAACAACGCGTAAACGCTCCGCAAAGGCGTGTGTAGGAACTCAGGAGGGGAAAAAAAAGTGGGACTGGGGTGAGGATGCGTACTTACAAGAGTCCGCGGGTTCCACTTCTTAGACAAGGAGTTTGGGATTACGCACTGGAGCACCCAGGATTTATGGACGGTCCCAGAGAGGGTGGGGCTTCCCCAGGGCGGAGCTGCTCCTGGAAGTGTGGGAGTCCAGGCCCAGAGAGGTTCACAGGAGCGCAAATCACGGAATGTGTGTGTGTGTGTGTGTGTGTGTGTGTGTGTGTGTGTGTGTAAGGGGTGCTTCCAATAGTAAAAGCCCCCTATCAGAGCCCTGCCCGGATGTTACTGTACCTGCACCAGTATCCTAACTGGGAACCGGGCAGAATGATGCAGCATTGGGGGGGTGGGGGTGGCGGACGGGGTGTCGGGCGGGGGGACTCCGCCCTCAGGCAGGGAGGTGCAAAGGCAGGGTCTCCCAGGGGCCACAGCCTGGGGCCTAGTCCAGTGCTGGCTCTGGTGCCTCACTGGAGTTAGCCCCGCAGCTTGTCTGGCACCCACATCTCCACCCCGGTGCCTGCGCACCGGCCCCCTGCCCACTGGACCTCAGTTTGCTTGGTGAACACCTGTTTACTTTTCAGGAGCCAATTCAATAAACTATCCTCTTTTTAAAACTCTTTGCCTCTCCTGGGTCCGTGTTTCCATTCTTTGGTGTCACGAGACACCATCCCGGCACTCACTCACTCAAAATTCCCCTACATCGTTTGGGGACTCTCAGAGAAATATTCCTATGACATTCCTGCCTGGAATGTGGAGGTGCTGCCTGGTGGTGCAACAAATATTATGTGACCACGGAGAAGAAAGCCACTGACTACAGATGGCAGTAGAAGAAGAGAAAAGCCTGTGGGGTGAAAATTTCCAAAGCTCACTTGGTACATGTGGAGTGGATTTAAGGGAAACATCTGCAATTAATCCTAACAGTCCAGGGAAGCACTTATTATTACCTTCCTCAAAGCCTCAGGAAACTGAAGTTCTAAGAGGTTAAAAAAAAACACACACACAAAAAAACACACAAAAAAACAAAAAAAACGTAGAAAAGATCACATAGCTACCTAGAAGCAGGGTTGAGATTTGAATCTGAATTAACATGCTCTAGAGCCCTGTACTTTTCACTGTTCCATTTTACCTACCAATACAGGTGAGATGGAGTCCTCTTATAGAGAAGAACAAATTTAGGAAAGGTCATATTTATGGGATATCTGTAAACTACTTACCAGTCATGTTATTTCTGACACACAAATATGCTGAATGTCTTGGAATGTTCCTTTCTCATCCTGGCTTCCCCTCTTCGTCTGTCCTCCCACCCTCCTATCCACTTTGCTAGTGTCTGATGTCGTTCAATGGCAGGACATTTTTCTACCTCATGATGGCTGGAGCTGAGACTGGAACAGAGAAAATACAAGATGAACCTGAAACATCTTTTAGTATGTAAGAAAGTTTACAAAGTACGATGGGGCACAAAAAGGGATAGGGGAATGTCAAAAGGACATAGGCAAGCCATCTTAAAGGAGTTTCCGTTGACCAAATCTAAGACAATTTGAACACCAAAATGAGTAATAAAATTAACATATTAGCATCCATACATTAACAACAATTAGTATGTTAATGGAGTCAACAAATTTTATCACCCATAAAATAAGTTACGATGAGTTCATAAGTGTAGAGAGAAGGAAAACATCTTCCTTAATTAGAATGTCAACTAATAAATGTAGACGGAATGATAGAATTAGAATGTCACCATTTTGCAACCATCAGATTAATAACTGATTCAGGCAAAAATCATGGAAGCTAAAATACGTAGGTGAAATTTTGATGAGGAACAGAATAACTCTAAAAGTATCTCCTCACAAATTATTTATTAAAGGGAAAAAAAAGGTAACTTACAGTGGAAAAACCTGACAGACAAATGGTCAAAGTCAACATCATTCGTAATGAAACAGATATTCTCTTGTGTTTTCTGATATTATGCATTGAAAAGGACACAACATCAATTATGTGTTATCCTGACAGAAATGCATAACCTGGATTTAATCATAAGGATATATCAGAAAAACTCAAATTGAAGGACCTTCTAGAAAATAAGTAGCTTGTACTCTTCAAAAGCGTCAAGCTCGTGTACGTCAAGGAAAGACTGAGGAACTGTTCTAGCTTAGAGACTACAGAGACATGAAAACTTAAGGCAGTGCATGAGCCTGGAATGAACTGGGGTAGAGAGGATAGTTACAAAGGGTATGATTGAAACATGTAGTGAAATTTGAGTATGGACTATAGATTACATGAGGAGTTGGCAAACTATTTGCGACCCTCTGGTCAAATCCAGCCTACTGTCTATTTTTGTATAAGCCTGAAAACTAAGAATGGTTTTTACATTTTAAAACAGTTGTGGTGAAAAACACACAACATAAAATTCACCATTTTAAGTGTACAACTCAAGTATTCACATTATTGGGCAACAGATCTCTAGAACTTTTTCGTCTTGCAAAACTGAAACAACATGTCCATTGAACAACTTCCCATTCTCTTCTCTCAACCCCTGGCAACCCAATTTTACTTCTATTTCTGTGAGTAAGGGAAACCATTCAGTATTTGTCTTTTTTGTGGCTAGTTTATTTCGCTTAGCATAATGTTCTCAAGTTTCATCTGTGTTGTAGCATGTGACCGGACTTCCTTCTTTTTTTATTTTCTTTTTTATTTATTTTATTTTATTTTTATTAGTTTCAGGTGTACAAAACAATGTAATAGACATTTATCATTTATATCCCTCACACAGTGATAATCCCCCTCCCCCATCTAATACACCTCTGACATTGCATACAGACATTACATTTCCAGTGTCTCTATTCCTAATGCTGTACTCCACTTCTTGTATATATATATAAAATTGTAGTTGACATTCATTATTGTTCAGCTTCAGCTTCAGGTGCACAGTGCAGTGATCAGGCATCTACATCATCCCTGAGGTGGTCTCCCCAATGGGACAAGTGTCCATTGGATACCCTACAAAATCTTTACAACATTATTGACTACATTCCCCAAATTGACTTTCGTATCCCCATGGCCATCTTGTGGTTACCGATTGTGCTTTCTAAACCCCTCACATTCCCCCTTATCCCCACTCCCTCTCCCATCTAGCAACCCTCAGTTTTTCCTCTATGTCTCTGAGACTGTTTCTGATTAGTTCATTCATTTATTTTTTTCTTTAGATTCCACATATAAGTGAGATCATATGGTATTTGTCTTTCTCTGTCTGACTTAATTCATTTAACATAATGTTCTCTAGGTCCATCCATGTTGTTGCAAATGGTAAGATTTCTTTCTTCTTTATGGCTGTGTAATACTCCATTGTATAAATGTACCACATTTTCTTAATCTAGTCATCTCCCAATAGGCATTTCGGTTGTTTCCATGTCTTGGCTATTGTGTATAGTGCTGCAATAAACATCGGGGTGCATAAATTTTTTCGAATTAGAGTTTTGGATTTCTCTGGATAGATACCTAGGAGTGGAACTGCTGGGTCATAAGGTAGTTCTATTTTCAGTTTTTTGAGATACCGCCATACAGTTTTCCATAGTGGCTGCACCAATCTGCAATCCCACCAACAGTGCACGAGGGATCCCTTTTCTCCACATCCTCGCCATGTTGATTTATTGATGATAGCCTGGGGTGAAGTGGTATCTCATTGTGGTTTTTATCTGCATTTCTCTAAAAATTAGTGAGGTTGGGCATTTTTTCATCTGTCTGCCATCTGTATGTCCTCCTTAGAAAAATGTCTCTTCATGTCCTCTGCCCATTTTTTAATCGGGTTGTTTGTTTTTTTGGTGTTGAGTTGAACAGGTTGTTTATAAATTTTGGATATTAACCCCTTATCGGATATATCATTGGCACATCCCACAAATATTGATGTTTCGTTTTCATCTCCATTCATTTCAAAATATCAAAAATGTTCATTTAATTAAAAAATACTTTTTTCACATGTCTGTTTGCCATCTGTATGTCCTTTTTAGAAAAATGTCTCTTCATGTCCTCTGCCCATTTTTTAATTGGGTTGTTTGTTTTTTTGGAGTTGAGTTTTTTCATAAATTTGGGATATTAACCCCTTATCGGATATATCATTGGCAAATATGTTCTCCCATTCAGTAGGATCCCTTTTTGTTTTATTGATGGTTTCCTTTGCTGTGAAAAAGCTTTTTAGTTTGATGTAATCCCATGTTTATTTTTTTCTCTTCCTTCCCTTGCCTGAGAGGATATATCAGTAAAAATCTTACTCCGGGTAATGTCTGTAAAGTTTCTTCCTATATTTTCTTCTAGGAGTTTTATGGTTTCAGATCTTACATTTAAGTCTTTAATCCATTTTGAATTTATTCTTGTATATGGTATAAGGAGGTGGTCCAGCTTCATTTTTTTGCACATGTCTGTCCAGGTTTCCCAGTACCATTTATTGAATAGACTGTCTTTACCCCACCGCAAATTCTTGCTTCCATTGTTGTAGATTAAATGACCATATAGGCATGGATTTATTTCTGGGCTCTCTATTTTCTTCCATTGATATATGTGTCTGTTTTTATGCCAGTACTGTGCTGTTTTGATTACTATAGCCTTGTAGTATAATTTGATGTCAGGTATCGTTATACCTCCCACTTTGTTCTTATTTCTCAAGATTGCCAAGGCTATTCAGGGTCTTTTATGGTTCCATATAAATTTAAGGTTCCTTCTTTTTTTTAAGGCTGAATAATATTCTGTTGTTTTGCCCATTCAAATAACTAGAAAATAGCGATTATACTCATAGATTATTACTATTGTATAGTTTGATGTGTGCACCTGGTTCATAGGAAAACTGGTCCTCAGAGAAAGTATAGGAAAAGAAAGGAAAGCAGGAAGGAATGAAGGAAGGAAGGAAGGAAGGAAGGAAGGAAGGAAGGAAGGAAGGAAGGAAGGAAGGAAAAAAAGGAAGGGAGAGAGAAGGAGTCAAAAAGAGGAAGGAAAAAATAAAGTTACCCCAAATTTTGGAAGATGAGAAGACAGGATTCAGAGACATGTCAGTCTGCCCTAGCTTCTCATTATCACAGAATAAAAACTGTCCCAAAGCTTCTTTAGTTTGTTTTAAATCAAAAGAATTTTGGGTACAGGCAAATTATTTTTAGAATGCTCATGTTATTCAGATTAAAGTTACTAGTGATATAGAATTAGTAAATTGTACAATAACAATTTGTTGTTTTCTTATTAGAACATTAAAAATAAGATAAGTAGGTGCGGTATTTTCATGATTAAGCATTTGCTGAAATAAAGGAAGGTGAATTTAAATTGGGAGACTACAGTTCTAGTCAAGCTCAGGCAAGATCTCTGAAGCAACCTATGACTTGGCAATTTTCTAAGAAAGAAAATCAGTTAGGGAGTGAATCAGACAAACAAACATTAACCAAAACTTTTATTTTTTAAACCACCCACGCCTTCTTAATTTGCTTATTTTAAATTGTGAGTATGTGAAAATAATGTTTACTTTTCTCATTAAAGACTGCAGAAAAACCAATAGGTATTTGTACATGTGGTAGGAAGACCAGAACTAGCTTCGAATGCTGACTTGGCCTCTTACCTGCTTTGTACCTTTGGGTAAGTCACATCCTTTTACAGGGTCAGTTGCTTCAATGAACAGTGCAAACACATTCATGTACCTGACAGAGCTGTGACACAATGTATGTGAAAACAATTTCTAACCTCAAAGGGCTATACAAATAAAGGTTTATCATGATTAATAGAGGGAACAACGCCCTCTGTGAGAAGCATGAGTAATTGAAAATATTAACTTTCAAGGAGAAGCAGAAACTGCTGACATATTTGATTTTCTCCATTTGCCCTCTAGTTCCACTTTCCAAATTGCTTTTCACAAATCCACCCCCTTCCCTCAAGCTTCTGCTAGGTTTTGGTGGGTCTGGTGATAATTCTCCCTGTAGGTTACTTGGGGTTGGTGGGTGTCCCTTTAAGAAAAGCCATAGCTCCTTCAGGCAGCTCCCTGGGCACACCTCCCTTTCCTAACCCCTTCGGGCCCAAGTCGGGTGAGGATGCGGGTATCTACTCTTTTACCATTCTTTGTTATGACAAGTTCAATGAGGGCACAGAATGGATAAGAAGAAAATGTTATTCAGGAGAAGTTGGACTCATGGCAAGTCCCAGTACACAGAGGAATGGTTGTGTTGTGGGAACAGATCACCCTTAAGTGTTTTAAAGCCTTCCTCCTCCAAGTGTGGCACCTGGACCAGCAGCATCTGCACCAGCTGTGAGCTTGTTAGACATGCAGAATCAGGTCCCACTTCATATCTACTGGTTAAGAAACCACATTTTAAACAAGATCCCTAGGTGATTCAGATGCAGTTTGAGAAGTATTGTGTTAAAGTTTTCTATGTGGGGAACCCAGAAAAATACTAGTTCTGCTTTGTTAATGGTCATCTGGGTATGAAGGTGCTGTATGTTTGTGTACATGTATGTCATCTAAATGACCTGGTGACCCCTAACACTTTCCTCTTCACACATCATTGTGGGCTACACTCCATCATCTTGGGAAGTGTCTGCCAGCTCCTGCCTGGCGTTCTGAAGCCATGGAATCTGTTCTGGAGTCTCTCTTTGCTATCTCATCGCCTTGTACCAGGTTATCATCTCCCTGATGCTAAATCGTCTGCTCCACGCAATTCCAAACATTTGCATATCCTCACCTCCACACGGCCATGAGACCCTTTCATTCTACTAGTATCCCACAACCTCACGTTGGCCCTCCAAATTCTGTTTGTTTGGGAGTGGGGTTTAATAATAAGTACCTATTCCCGCTGCTAGAGTACTACAAGCCCAGCTAGAAGCTTTTGGCCAGGAAAAAGTGAGTCAGTAAGAAAGTGGTCTATATTCTTTGAGGTTTCTGGAAGGCTTGGGAGAGGAAACACCTCTTGGTTAGGTTTCCATGGCAGAAACGGAGGCTTCTGCCTCAACACTTTGGGGCATGCTTGTTTTGGGTGAGGCCGAAATGCAATGCTGGTTCTTGCTAATGCTCTCTCTGCATTTCTCAGGTTTCATGAAAAGCCGTTGTCGTGAAAGGAACAAAGTACGAGGGATTGGCAGAGTTGGCAGAGCAGAAATCTCAATTTTAGTAATCTTATGGGTCTTTTATTTATGCGCTCTTTTTTCTCTGGGTTTGACTTTCCGGACTTTCATTATCATTATCATAGTGGGTATGCATTTTAGTCCAATTTAATTTCTGATAAGATTCCAAGCTGCTTCATTATTATCACTCCCTGGCACATGCCTTCAGCTTCCTTGCTTTGTCTTCTTCCATTGGTTACCTTGGTAGAATCCTAACACTAAATAAAACCAACTCATGCTTTTCCGATGTCTTCCCATGAGCAGCTGAGCATTGCTGGAGGAAAATCACACAGCCAGACTGACTGGTTTTATTTTAATCATCATAAACAAATATAGGCATACTCAACAGGGCCTAGCTTCCCAGTAATTCTCCAATATATTTGCCTTCTCACACAATGTGATAACAATTTTATACTCTCACTTCTGTTCTCAAACCTCAGCCCTCAAGAGATAATCTTATCTTATTGAGAATAAAAGTCCTCAGGCCAGACACGTTATCTTTTCATGGTCATAGTTACAAACTTATTTGCATCGGATCCAGCTTCTCTTTCCTTCCTGGGATGACGGAGGAAGCATCTCTCTTCCCACCAAAGGTTAATGTACTCGGATCCCATCTCTTCTAACCTTCTTAGGCTACTTGGATTATTTCTTTTCTTCTGCATAATCAACCTCTTCTATGTCAATTAGAATGCTTTCCACTGCAAGTAAAAAGACCAAAACCATTTGTGGACTAAATACTCCCAAGTTTATATCTCTCATGCTCTGGATCATGACAGTCAAGTGGGTATTATGCTAATTAGTAGAGTTGTAACAGTGACCTCTGATGTAATTTGATTTGACAGTGGTTTGGCTTGGGACTTTTTGAAAGTTTTTTTTCCTTTTCTTTCTTTACTTCCCTCTGCTCCCCACAAACCTAGATGACTCTGTTTACTGTGCATTTACTATACAAACCAGTTCCAATTGTTCTGTTTACTTCAGACCAGTGTGTACACCTGGCCCAGTAACTTGGGAGGGCTTTTCGCATCTGTATGGAGTCCACTCCTGACACTGGGGCAGAATAGACTCTAGGAAGTGAGGTTTCCTGAAGTTGCCTAGCTTTCTCCTTTCTTTGTTTTGCTCCTCCTCCTTGTGTGTCTATAAAACCTTTTGGAAATATTGAGAGAGGAAGGCAGTCTTTGTGACAGGGAGTCCACTGTTTTCCCTTACTGCTGACATTTTGGAATAAAACCTACTTTTATTTCCACCAACCTCGCCTCTCAAGTGTTGGCTTTCTTGCAGCAAGCAGCAGACAGTAACTGTGCAAAATTATGAATAGTAAAATGGCAATAGATACATATCTAACAACAATTACTTTCAATGTAAATGGATTAAATGCTCCACTCAAAAGATATAGGAGGGCTGAATGGATAAGAAAATAAGACCTTACATATGCTGCCTACCAGAGACTCACTTCAGATTAACAGACACACTCAGACAGAAAGTAAAGGGATGGAAAAAGATATTTCATGAAAATAGAAAAGAAAAAAACAAAAAGAGCAAGGGTATCAATACTTATACCAGACAAAATGGACTTTAAAGCAAAGGCTATAAGAAAAAACAGTGAAGGACCCAGTAATCCTACTTCAAGGTATTTATCCGAAGAAACCCAAAATGCTACTTCAAGGTGATGTGTGTATCCATATGTTCATTGCAGCATCATTTATAATAGCCAAGATGTGGAGGCAGCCCGGGTGTCTGGTGATGTAAGAACGAATAAAGAGGAGGTGGTACATATATACAATGGAATATTGCTTGTCCAGGGAAGGGAATGGGTTCTTGTCATCTGCGGCAGCATGGATGGACCTGGAGGGTATTGTGCTGAGTGGAGTGTATCAGACAGAGAAAGACAGATGCAATGTGATTTCATTTACCTCTGGAATCTAAAGAACAAAATAAACAAATACAACAGAAACAGATTCTTAAATACAGAGAACATTTTGAGGGTTGCCAGAGGGGAGGAGGGTTGGGGGTGTGGGTGAAAAAAGAGGAAGGGATTAAGAAGTACAAATTGGTTGTTACAAAGTAGTTATGGGAATGTAGAATATAGCATAAGGAGAACGAGGTCTGACAATTAAGTTTGCGAACTCATCCTAGAAAAAGTGCTACACACCTCATAGCTGAATATCACTGCAGTCACCTTTGGAAGTACTCCCCTTGGGAAGCCATGCACCGATGCCAGCGCCTAGTCCACCCTTCAAAGCAATTTTGGAACTCTTTTACTGGAATGTCCCTCAGAGCTGTCATCATATTACCCTTGATGTCCTGAATGTCATTGAAATGTCTTCCTTTCAATATTTCCTTTATCGTCGGGTGTTGCCTTACAGCTGCCAAATCGTTTGTTCCCCTGTGCTCTTCCCAGGATTTCACAAGGGAGTGCTTCAGCAAACTGAGGCTCGATGGAAAAATATCGATAAAGCTCCCTTGAGGGGATGTCTCAGCAAACTGAGATCCAATGGAATAATATCGGTCCCTCCCCTTTAATGCATCCCCTGGAGTTATGTGTGTGTGTGAAGGCACAGTAAGTGCTGGAGCACAATGGAGACTTTCAGAAAGACAGCCAGCAGGCACATAATCACAGACCTTGAGATTCACAAGCTTTACTTCCTCATCTGTTAACCAATAAAAGCTATGCATTGGCCCGATTTGGGGCTCAGTCCTTGAGGCTTGAGTCCCTTGGCCCCGTTTGCACTCTATTCTTGGTTATTGTCTTTCTTAACCCTATGCCTCGCTTCTCACTTCCCACAGCTCATGTTGTGCAGGACTCGACAGTTGGATAAGTAAGGAAAGAAGTCACTGTGGACCAGATCAGGTGAGTAGGGAGGGTGTTCCAATACAGTTATTTGTTTACTGGCTAAAAACTCCCTCACAGACAGTGCTGTGTGAGCTGGTGCATTGTCGTGATGCAAGAGCCATGAATTGTTGGTGAAAAGTTCAGTTTGTTTTCGTCTTTCTCACGCAGTCTTTTTAGCACTTCCAAATAGTAAACTTGGTTAACTGTTTGTTCAGTTGGTACAAATTCATAATGAATAATCCCTCTGATACCAAAAAAGGTTAGCAACATCGTTTTGACTCTTTATTTGGACTTATGGAACTTTTTTGGCTGTGGAGAATTGACTGACTTCCATTGTGCACTGTGACGCTTTGTTTCAGAGTCATATTGTTACACCCATGTTTCATCACCAGTGGTAACATGGCCCAAAACATCATCTTGCCTCTCCAAAAGGTCTTGGCAAACTTCGATTCTCCTTTGCTTTTGTTCATTGGTGAGCTCCTTCAGAACCATTTTTGCACACACCTTTCTCATGCCAAGATTTTCAGTTAAGATTTCCCTAATTGTTTCTCTATTGATGTTTACTTGATCTGCTATGCTTTTCACAGTCAGCTGATGATTTTGATGCACAATTTGATGAATTTTTGCAATATTTTTGTCAGTTCTGCTGGTTACTAGCTGCCCTGATCTCTCTTCATCAGTGATGCATTCTCTCCGCTCAGAAAAACATGTAATCCATTTGTACACTGCCGTTTTCTTCATGGCATTATCCCCATAAACTTGGACTATCATGTCCCTGATTTCACTTCCACTCTTGCCAAGTTTAACAAGAAATTTAATGTAAGTTCCTTGCTCTAATGCAAGCTCAGACATTCTTGTGATGGCACACAAAAATATGCAACAACAATAGTGAATGCCACTCAGCAAGACACCACCACACGTTGACACGAACACAGCTGATATACCAAGGTTCTGAAACCTTCCCGAGCTGTTTGTACAGTGCTGCCAATGTAAGTGCACAGTGGCAAGTTTGTGAACCTAATTGTCAGCCTCACATAGTCATAATATTGTGATAACTATGTATGGTATCAGATGGGTACTAGATTTGTTGGGGTGATAGACGAGAGTTGATTGGGGGGCAGGTTGAATAAGGTGACGAGATTAAGAAATACAAATTGGTAAGTTACAAAATAGTCATGGGGATGTAAAGTAAAGCATAGGGAATATAGTCAATGATATGGTAATAACGATGCATAGTGCCAGTTGGGTACTAGACTAGTCAGGGGGATCACTTCTGAAATTATATAAATGTCTAACCACTATGCTTTATACCTGAAATTAATATAAAATAATATTGAATGTCAATTGTAATTGAAAAATTAAAATAAGGGGGGAAAGCTGAAGGGAAATAAGAGGTCCAAATTTCTGTGTATAAAACAAATACGTCATGGGGATGTAATGTGCAGCATGGGGAATATAGTCAATAATATTATGATAGCGTGGTACAGTGTCAGATGGCGGCTGGACTTATCATGGTGATCACTTCTTTAGGTACATAAATGTTGAATAACTATGATGTACCCCTGATACTAATATAATATTGTATGTTAGTTATATTTTTAATAAAAATCTTAAAATAAAAAAAAGAAAAGAAATGGAGCCAAACACCAGTGTTTAAATTGTATGTTTGGCTCAAAATCCTCTTAATCAGCATCGTGTTATGAAGCGTGCCAGGGGAGTGGGCATTGGAGCTATGTTTAGCTTTCCCCTTTTGTGTATGAAACCAACCAGATAGGTTTATTTTCTCTTCTTTAGTGCTTGGCTTTGAAAAGGTGCTTTATTCATTAATTCAGAGGAAAGGCAAAGAAAAATTGAAATCATCGTAAATTGTGGAATTTAGCCACAGACATTGATTAACAGACTGTGCAGGAGTGGGTAGCACCTTCTGGAGGACAGTTTTGCAACTGGCATAGTCTTTGTTCCCTCTGTTGGAACCAGTTACAAAGATACAGGAGCCAGGATGAGTTCTCTCCAGAACCTCTGCTCAACAAGACTTTATCTGTATCTCTCTGGAGGTGAGCAAGTGTGTCCCTGGAGGTGGCTTCTGTGTCCCTGATGACCTAGCAGGTCCAGGATATTCCCTGATAATCTAGGAAGTCCAGGATATAAACCCACTAGGAGTGGCTGTGTGAATTGTGCGATTTTTCTGCTCTCCCTAAATAAGAATGCCAGAAGAGTGGGAGAATTGGGAAATGGGTTTCACCACAGAAGTGACTGACTGGGCTGAACAGTGAAGGGTAAGTGGATATAAAAAAAAACAAAAGAAAACTGGAACTAATACATTAGAATTCCCCCGCCCCCATTCTTCAAGTGAATGCTGATAGAGGTAAGGAAGAAACATTTTAACTCTTAAAAGAAAGTAGGCATATATTGTTGCGTCCAGTGCAACACGGGCAGTGAGAGAATGAGAAGGGGCGGCGAAGGGTTAAGAAAGAAACAGAAATCAAGAAAGTTATGAAACAGGGGGACAAGGGTCTCCCAACCTCAAAGGACTGAGAGCCCCGAATTGGGCCACCTTGTGGCTTTTATTGATGTACATACAAGTATTGTTTTTTCTACAGTCTGTGAGTCTCATACACCGTACCAGAAAACTGGTTCAAACTAATCACGCTTGCCTGCAAACAGCCAGAATAGAAAGTCACATGATGTCTTAACAATTATGGTATGTGCCTCCCCAGGGACAAATCCTTTATGCTGAAACTTATTGATAAGAATGGAAGGAGAACTGATGTTATCACATCATTGACTCACGTCCCAAGCAGGTTGTGGGAAGGAATATAGCTACATAGGCAGAAGCTCTCCTTAGCTGGGCGAGTGTGGGGGGCTGTGCCCACATCTATTGACCCCATGAGTTCTCCTGGTGGTCAAGCAGTTGCGCCTGGCTTGGGTTGTTCCTTCCGTGAGGAATCTTACCCGTCATTGGCTGACCAACCATCTTTTGGGGGCCAAAGAGGGAGACATAAGGTGTAAGCACAAAGGTGAAGCAAAGTCCCTGAAAGGATACGTCTCACAGACTCTTCTTTCTTTAGGGACAGGCACGAGGGGACAGACGGTTAGGCTGCTGCGTGACAACAATATATCATAAGAAAGCAGAAGAGAGGCTAAATTCACACAAGTCTGACAAAATTGAAAAATTGGGTTGGCAATGAAATTCGTGGTGTTTAAATTGCATAAACCACTTCACTCACGCTTGCAGACCTCTGGGCTAACAGATACGACCAAAAGGAAGTTTTGAGAAATGATGGTTTTGAGTTAGCTTTCTGCCCCCCAGTTTTATAATATCCTTTAATTTTTAAAAGGATCTTGTGTACCAAGTCCTTGCCATATAAGTATAGATAACTTTTAAATACTACAATATCCCAAGATCATATATAGAATGATTGTTTTTCAATTATTGATTTGTGGATGGGTAGGTATAAATTTTGCTCATTTAATACAAATCAATTTTTAGGCCCAGGTAGTCAGTGAAAGTATGAAGAAAGTATACTGAATTTGAATGGAAAGAACTTTTAAAAAGTCTTGTACCCAGAAATTATAATAAGAGGTCTTGTCTCATTTTAGGTAAATGGAGAGTATAGATACATCTACACTGGTTTATGACTTTTGGTCAGACCCATCAGTAGTCATCTAGCATAGTAGTACAAATGTCAGTTATCGGGGAGCATGGATTGTGACAACCTTACTGTTTTAGTTGGACAGTGTGTATGCATTAGGCTAAAATTTATGGTTAGAGCAGTTTCTTATCTTTATAGTTTTACCAATGGATAGGTGGACAAATCCAATCAACTTCAAATTATTTTAGTATATTCACTTGGTAGATTAGTCAATTTATTCATCAATCAAAAAATATTTATTAAATGCTAATTATGTACAAGGCATTATGGAAACATAAAGAATTACAAAGCATGGCCTTAGTGGTTTATTTAAAAAAATTTTTTTAGAGCAGTTTTAAGTTCAAAGCAAAATCGAGGGGAAGCTACAGAGGTGACCCATATGTCCCTTACCTCTGCACATGCATAGCCTCCCCATTATTAATATCCCCAACACAGTGGTACATGTGTTACAATTTATAAATCTGTTTTGATGCATCACAATCACCAAAGTCCATAGTTTACATCATGGTTCGTTCTTGGTGTTTCACATTCTATTTGTTTGAGCAAATGAATAATGACATGTATCCATCATTATAGTATCATACGGAATATTTTTACTGCCCTAAAAATTCTCTGTGCTCCGCCTATTCACCCCTCCCTCCCCCCAATCCCTGGCAACCACTTACCTTTTTACTTTCCCCATACTTTTGCCTTTTCCACAATGTCATATAGTTGGAATCGTACAGTATGTAGCCTTTTCAGATTGGCTTCTTTCATTTCGTAACATTCTTTAATGTTCCTCCATATCTTTTCATGGCTTGATAATTCATTGCTTTTTAGCACTGAGTAATATTCCGTTGTCTGTATGTACCACAGTTTATCCATTCACTTACTGAAGGACAACTTGGTGCTTCCAAGATTTGGCAATTATGAGTAAAGCTGCTATAACCTATGTAGGTTTGAGTGTGGACATAAAGTTTCTACTTCTTTGGGTAAATACCAAAGAGTGTGATTGCTGGATCATATGGTAAGTGTATGTTTAGTTTTATTAGAAAACGCCAAAATATTCCAAAGTGATTGTACCATTTTGCATTCCCACCAGCAATGAATGAAAATTCCTGTTACTCCACATCCTTGCCAGCATTTGGTGTTGTCAGGGTTCCAGATTTTGGCCATTTTAATAGGTCATGTGTCATTGTTGTTTTAATTTGCATTTCCCTGATGATATATGATCTGGAGCATCTTTTTATATGTTTATTTGCCATCTATATACCTTCTTTGGTGAGATGTCGGTTAAAGTCTTTGACCCACTTTATTCAGGTTTTTTTCCTCATTGTTGAGTTTTAGGAGTTCTTTGTATATTTTAAATAACTGTCCTTTATCAGATGTGTCTTTTGCAAATACTTTCTTCCAGTTTATGGCTTGTCTTCCTAATTTCTTGGCATTGTCTTTTGTAAAGCAGAAGTTTTTAAATTTTAGTGAAGTACAGCTTATCAATTATTTCTTTCATGGATCGTACTTTTGCTGTTGTGTCTTTAAAGTCACTGCCATACTCAACTTGACTTAGCTTTTCATTTTTGTTTATTTTTTTAATTTTTATTTGTTGGGGAATACTGGGGAACAGTGTGTTTCTCCAGGGCCCATCTGCTCCAAGTCGTTGCCCTTCAGTCTAGTTGTGGAGGGCGCAGCTCAGCTCCAAGTCCAGTTGCCGTTTTCAATCTTTAGTTGCAGGGGGCACAGTCCACCATCCCATGCAGGAATTGAACCGGCAACCTTGTTGTTGAGAAGCTTGCACTCTAACCAACTGAGCCATCTGGCTGCCCTGAGTTAGCTTTTGAAACTGTAATTTTATTTTTTTTAATACATGTGCATTCAAGCATTTCTTTCTCCACTTTGAAGGGAAAGATTTTAATTTTGAGACTTCCTGCAATTGTGTGTAAATTAATTGGGAGTGTCCTTGCAATCTTGCAACATTACAATTAATAGAGACTTGTATTTTGGAATAAGTATGTGTGCTTGGTTTGTGACAAGTGAACATCAAATGAAATAAAGTTAAATTTATGAAAGTTTCAAGTCCATGTTGATCCTAGAAAATTAATTGTATTCCATGTACTTTCTAACACTGTTTATCCAAACTTAGAAATGCCGTAGAGATCAGTTCCAATGACGAAAATCCCAAATACAGTTGTGATCAAGTTGCTAATCACTAAACTCTGTTAGCCTAAAAGTCTACTAACTCATTGAAGTCATTCAACTAAAGGTTATCTGTGAAGAAATCACTGTTTATTATGCTTATTATTTCTTTTCTATACCTTCTGAAAAAATTCAAAGTGCAAATAGATAATTAAGGAATGGAATGTAGAGGCTACATCTTAAAATTCCATCTGTGATCATCTCATCTTGAACTTTGGACTAAAAGAAATAGAGGCAGGGACCAGCCCCGTGGCTCAGGCAGTTGGAACTCTGTGCTCCTAACTCCAAAGGCTGCTGGTTCGATTCCCACATGGGCCAGTGGGGTCTCAACCACAAGGTTGCCAGTTCGACTCCTACAAGGGATGGTGGGCTGCGCCCCCTGCAACTAGCAACGGCAAATGGACCTGGAGCTGAGCTGCGCACTCCACAACTAAGATTGAAAGGACTTGACTTGGAAAAAAGTCCTGGAAGTACACACTGTTCCCCAATAAAGTCCTGTTCCCCTTCCCCAATAAAAATCTTAAAAAAAAAAAAGAAAGAAATAGAGGCAGAGGCCAGAGTTTAGGCAATAAAGATGTTTTGGCTTGAGATATTATTATACTCAGATGATTTATACTGGTCAACACAACCACCCCAAAGATTATTCTGATTTATTGAAATGTTTTTACCATGTTGAACCACATGTAGTAATAGCCCTCAATGCCACTCCTTGCAGGGTTCTAGTATGAAATAGACCAATGAATGATAAGCCTTCATGCTTCTATTACAGCCTTGGGAAAGTAAGCTGGGAAGAAAGAATTTCTGCTCTGTGGGCAGGCACTGTGGGGAAAACATTGTGAATGGTATAGCCCTGCAGCTGCAGATAGTAGTACATCCATTCCCACTGGATCAAAGTGTAGGAGTTTTTACAAACACTGTTGGATTTAGTTAGCTCTTATTATTTTCTTGTATTGCTCTTATCTGGTTTTGGAACAATATTACACTAACCGCATAAAATGAATAGACAGGTTTTTAAAGTCTTCTATTTTTTGTAACAGCTTGTTCTTTTCGGAAGAGACAATTTGATGACTTTTCAGTTTCCTTAATATTTATACAAGGATGAATTTTGGCATTTTATATATCTCTAGGAACTTTAGTATCTCATCCAAATTTTTGAATTTGCTATCCATATGGTGGTTTTCCTAATATTTTATTCCAAGTGCTGTTTCATGGAGTTTTCTACAATGAGAGTGATGAAGTGAGATCTGGGCGGGTCAATACTTTTCAAGCACATTGTCCCCTTCTCTGAGTAGGGTAATTCGTACAGGATGTACTGTCCCATGGCCAGTCTAGCATCCTACCCTTGCCTGGCCTGGTCCTTTTGTGGTCCTCCCTGGCTGCTCTCTAGTTTGCTTTATCTCTCCTCAGAGCTCTAGCCCCAGGTTAGACATACTCCTTGATGACGCTGCCCATGATTAATGACTAAAAAGGTAAAAGAGAACTCTAAAGGGTACAGAGCAAATGAAGTATCAATTGCCTTTTTAATAGGCCCAGTATTTCCTTTTGGGGTGAAGAAAGATCTGAAACTAGATTGTAGTTATGGCTGTACATCATTGTGAAGGCACTTAATACCACTGAATTATACACTTTAAAATGGTTCAGATGGTAAATTTTGTTATGTGTATTTTATCACTATAAAAAAAATTAATCTCAGAACTGGGCCAAGAGCCTCCTCTGAGTTTCCAAGGTCTTTATCTGTGTACTTTTTCCTCAGCTCCAGGACTAGTCATGCCCTTTGCATTTATTATTTCTTGAAAATTTTTATAGTGATAAATATAACATAAAATTTACCATCTTAGCCATTTTAAAGTGCACAATTCAGTGGCATTAAGTACTTTCATAATGTTGTATAACCATCACCATGATCTAGTTCTAGAACTTTTCATCACCCAAAAGGAAATCCCATACCCATGAAGCATCCATTTACTACTTCTTTTGCTCTGAGGAGAGAGTGGGGTTGTCACAGGAGCATGATACCTGCTTCTGTGGTGAAGAAACTGGCTTCTGGTGAGAACTAACAGCTGCCACCAATGTGGCGACAAAGACCCTGGCTGGAGCTGTATTAGATTCCTAAGGCTGCCATAACAAATTACCACAAGCCAGGTGGCTTAAAACAACAGAAGTTTATTCTCTTACAGTTCTGGAGGTTATCCATCAGAAATCAACATGTTGGCAGGGTTGGTTTACTCTGGGGTTTCTGACAGAGCATCTGTTCCATGCCTCTCTCCTAACTTCTGGTGGTTGCAGTCCTCAGTGTTCTCTAGCTTGTGGCAGTTTATGTAATTCCAATTTTTGCCGCTGTCTTCAGAGGTTTGTCTTCCCTGTGTGTATATTTCTGCTTTCTCTTCTTATAAGAACATGAGTCATTGGGTTAGGGCCCACCCTTCTCTAGTGTGGCTTCATTTTAACTAATTACATCTGCAAAGACCCTATTTCCCAATAAGGTTATAGTCACAGGTCCAGGAGGGTAAGACATGAACATATGTTTTTGGGGAGACAGAATTCAACCCACAACAGGAGACATCACCAATGTGTTGGCAAAGAAACTGGCATTGAATAGGGAACTCTGCACATTGATCTGTTTACTTGGAGAAAAAAATGTCTTGTCCCTTTTCCAGCCTTGCCGTGTGCCTCAAGCACCCTCTGTTGGCAGAGTTTAACATCTAGCTAGGCAATGGGGAAATTCAGACTGTAGAGTACAGCTCCCCAGGGCAAGGAATGGTGAGTTTGCAGCTCAGAGGCAATGCATTAATAACAGCCACAGACCAAAGTTCTGTCTGCTTTTAAGTGAGCCTTCCCTCCACTAGTTTGATCTTGACTATGAAGGTCTAGATCAGCTGCAGGACTTTGACTTAGAAAGGGAAGAATCCAAATAGAGGAGATACTTAGGCTAAGTCCTGCTGGATATTGGGGGGTGGGGGGTGGGGGGGCGTCACAGCAGGACAGAGATGACAATTTAGGTAGAGGAACCAGTATGAGCAAAAGCAGAGTATGTGAGACACTAGATTGTCACAGAATCCTGAAAGCCGTGCTAAGGTAAGAGTACTTAACTCTAATCTGAGGGTGAAACTGGGTAAGAATAACATGACAAAATTCGTCATGTAGAAAATTTCCTTTCTCTCAAGGCAGCATGGGCACGTCTTCCATGTGGGAAGGAGAACACTGAACAGGTTTCAAGGAGCGTCTATAAGAGGAGCTTGCACGGAGGACGTATAATAGACTGGGAAACCTGCATAATTGAAAAGCTTCATGAGAGGCAAGGTTCAATGAAAATCATCAAATGTTTCACATATGGAAACAACATGATCCAATGTGGAGATGGCTGGCATCCCAAGCATAACATGTCTCAAATGACTGCATCATCCTACACCGTAAGTCTACTTTACCTCTGTGTTCCTTATTGCAGGGATGGCTTGGGTTGTCCAATGCAGAAACCTGGGCACTATTGTGACTCATTCTTCTCCTTCACTCCTTCAGAATCAATGACTAAATACTGCCCATCTTGCTTTATAAATGTGTTTCAACATTTCTCCATTCTAAGTTCTCCATTGAAACAGGCCTGTTGCATCTCTTGCTTGAATTCTTATAACTGTCTCAAAATGGTCTTGATATCTCCTATCATGTTCTCAGAGTAATTATTCAGAAATGCAAATCTGAAGGTGTCACTTTAATGCTTAAAAATTCTTTTTCCAGCCTTGCAGCGTGCCTCAGGCACACACTGCCTTTCCATTGCTCTTAGGATAAAGAGCAACTTCTTCAACATGGAATAAAATGACCCCTCACACCTAGCTTTTTCCAGTTTTATCTCCTCCACTCCTCATCCCTATCCTGTCAGATGGGCTCTCTTTTGTTTCTTGAAAAGCTTCATGTTTTTTCCTTGCCTGTGTCTCTTTTCTCTTCTTGATACTTACTTCCCAATTCCCTTATCCCAAAACTCCTCCCTTCCCACCCCTCAAGTCATCCTCTATTTTTCCTTCAAAGTCAGTTTAGATCTTAATTCCTCCTGGAACTGACCGTAAGGACTGACCCTGATTCTAATAATTTCAGGTTAGGCTACTCTCCTATGTATTTCCATTAATTCTATATCGCTTTCTTTCATATATACCAAGGATGCAAAAAAAAAAAAAAGTACACATTTTAAGAGATGTTATCTATGTATTACTTTTCAAAGTTGAATTACGGTAGCAACGTGTAATATGATTTTTGCTCAAAAGATGGCATTAATCAAATGAATGCTAGCATTATTCATTGTATTACAATTTTAGTAGTTTTTTCCTTTCTTAAAATGTGTGTACATTTTTTTTGGCACCCTCCGTATGTATATAGTTCGTAGCGTATGGTAGTATATATGCTATATAATGTTATATATATATATATATATCTTTACCTTGTTTCATTTTCTTAAAAGAATTGATCATATTTTAAAGTTTATTTGCTTGTTTATTGTCTGTCCTCCTCCACTAGAATATATGCTCCCTGAACCTTGCCTACCTCGCTCACCACTATGTCCCCAGTGCCTACAACAGTACCTAGCTCATAGTACAGACTCAATAAATGTTTACTGAAACAAGGATAGAAACAAATTTTCTGAGACGAAGATCTTCATGTTGCTGTATAGTTCCATGCAATATTTGGGACATAATTATACTAAACATTGTTTGTTGTTTATCGGAAATTCAAATTGAACTGAAGCGACCTGTATTGTTCCTGGCAACCCTCCCCCCAGAACACATTTGGCAATATCTGGAGACCTTTTTGATTGTCACTACTGGGGTGGTAGTGTAGAGGGCAGGGATGCTGCTAAACATCTTACAATGCGTAGGACAGTCCCTACAAAGCAAGGACTTATACCGTCCAAAATGTCAATAGCGTGGATGCAGAGAAATCCTGAATTAGATGGCCATGAACTTTAAGGTCCCCAGCAGGTAAACAGAGTCTAGAATCTCTAAATTCACCTTCCTTTTGGAGAGGCTGCATGGGGTTAGAGAAAGGAAGGTGTCTGGGGTTGGAGACCCGGCTTGAAAACCCTGTGCACACATCCTGACGCTGATAACCTGAGGGCAAGAGAGCCAGACTATGAACTGCATGCAGCAGGTGAAACCAAGATGTCGAAAAAATAGCGTGTGAAGGGTATTGTGGACTGTAAAGCGCTCTGCACACACTGGTTAAGTGCGCCTTTAGGTCCGACTAAGAACGAATCCTCTGGCCACTGGGATTAACGCGTTCAGTGACGTACTCTTAGCGGCCGGGTTAAGGCGTCCTACTCCTTAGCAACGGTCGTGAAGGAAGTGGTTGCTGCAGCCGCGCCCCGTGCGCCTGCGCAAAGGCGCCTCCTGCTGACGTGGACTTGGGCCCCACGGCTGAGCCCGGCACGCTGCGGCGTGCGGGAGCCCTGCTGGGGTGGCCGCGGCCAAGGCCGGGATGGTGTCGCTGCTCGCTCCGCGCCGGGGAGCTGGGGCTGCGGGCCGGCGCTGGTTTGTGCTGCTACCGCCCCTGCTGCTGGCACTGCTGCTGGCGCGGCCCGCGGGGGCCTTGGTGGAGGGGCTGTACTGCGGCACGCGAGACTGCTACGAGGTGCTGGGCGTGAGCCGCACGGCCGGCAAGGCAGAGATCGCCCGTGCCTACCGCCAGCTGGCCCGGCGCTACCACCCGGACCGCTACCGTCCAGAGCCCGGAGATGAGGGCCCCGAGCGGACGCCGCAGAGCGCGGAGGAGGCCTTCCTGTTGGTGGCAACCGCTTACGAGACTCTCAAGGTGAGGCCTGGGGGTGCAGGTGGGCACTGAGGACCCGCCGGAGCGAGGTTCTCCGCGACACCCCGCGCCGGGCACGGCCACCACCACAACCCTTATTAGGACGATCGCACTGTCTCACGTTAGCTCAGTGTAAGAGCCCACATGGCCCATTGAGAAAGATCTCCCCCTGCGGTTTTGGGAGACAGCCAGCCCTTCCTTTTTGTGACAGCCCTTGTTAGGCAAGGCATGACGTGTGTTGGGCATCTTACGATTTAGTTAAAACGTTTTAATAATGTGCAGGTCACATTCGAAAAATACGGTGTTTATTATTACCAGGATCTGTGATAGAACACAGGAAAGGTCTTCCATATTGAGGAACTGTGAAAGCGCCGGTTTTGCATTACAGTAAATTGGTTTCTGGGGATAGTATTAATTGTGACTTTTACCTTGGGTTCGAGGATGTAGAAAAACACTAAGAAGAACAACGAACAACCAGTCAGAAGACCGGATGTTTGACTCTTGGCCCTGACATCCCTGTGTGACCTTGGATAGTGACTTAATATGTTGGAGTAGCTTTCTTCATATGCAAAATTAAGGCCATGAAACCTCCTCGCAGGGTTTTTATGAGGATTAAATAAGTGTGAGAAAACCCCTATGTAGGACCTCTAAATAGTTGCTTAATGACTTGGGATTCAAGACTAATTTCTAGTAGGAAATTTTTGTGAATATGTGTTGTAGTCATTTGGTAAATGTTTTGTTGAGTCCTATGGGGATGGGAAGATTTATCCTGATCCTGTTTTCTTCTACTGTTGTAAAAATAAAACCATATAAGAAATCACAAAGTGTAAATCATATTTGATGGAAGTGTTGTTGCTTCAAGTGCCCCTTCATGCTAATATAACAGCAACTGCAGTTGTTTAGTATTTCTTTCTAGCCTTTCTTTTTTTTTTCAGGCCAAGTTTTTCATGTTGCTATATAGTCTGCTTTTAATGACTACTTTGAGTGGGTGTGCTATAATTTAACCATAGATTATTTTTCCAGATTAGCTTTCCAGAGCTGAAAATACTGAGTTAAGGAGTTAAAGACTCTAAATTCATGCTTCCCAGACCAATTTGGATAATGTGGAGTTATAAAGTGAGCATGCCTGGTTCATTAAATTTTCACTAGCATTTGTGGGATTCTAATTTTTATTGACAATTAACTGAGGAATGGGTGGGGGAGACTGAGAAAGTGCTGAGGCTAGACAGCTTGGTTGCCTATTGTTTAGGATAAAGAGTAATTGAGGAAAGACTTCAGAAAATTGGGAAAAATCTTCTCCATCCAGGGCAGCCCAGCATCCGACGCCCCAATCTGTTTTCCTACAGTGAGTGGAGATAGTGGTCCAAAAAGGCAACCAGAAGGCCTGCTGCTGGTCGTCCAAAGCCCTGGTGGCATATAAGGAAGTGTAGTCGGTGGTCACATAGGGTAGTCACGCAACCAGAACATCCCCCAGCCAGTAAGCAACAATGAGTGGACAGAACCATAAACTTAGGAGAGATAAGCAGGCCCAGGGAAGATTCCTAAAGTCACGCATGCACATTAGTTAAAAGAGCTGTTCCATAGGTAACTTTTCCTCATTTTCATACTGTGTTTCCCCGAAAATAAGACCTACCTGGATAATCAGCTCTCATGCATCTTTTGGAGCAAAAATTAATATAAGACCCGGTCTAACATTATATTATATAAGACCAGGTCTTATAGTATAATAAAACTGAATCTTACATTAATTTTTGCTCCAAAAGACGCATTAGAGCTGATTGTCCGGCTAGGTCTTATATTCTGGGAAATAACGGTAGTAAAAAATACTCACCTAAACATTTGTGACAACATGGATGGATCTTGAGAGTATGATGCTAAGCGAAATAAGTCAGACAGAAAAAGCAGAGAACCGTATGATTTCACTGATATGTGGTTTATAAACCAAAAACAACAAAAGAACAAGACAAACAAATGAGAAACAAAAACTCATAGACACAGACAATAGTTTAGTGGTTACCAGAGGGTAAGGGGGGGGGGTTGGGAGATGAGGGTAAGGGGGATCAAATATATGGTGATGGAAGGAGAACTGACTCTGGGTGGTGAACACAATGGGATTTATAGATGATGTAATACAGAATTGTACATCTGAAATCTATGTAATTTTACTAACAATTGTCACCCCAATAAATTTAAATAAAATAAATAAATAAAAATAAATACATAAATACTCACCTAGATGGAGATTTAAGATGCTAATGAGACATGCGATGCATGAAGTAGTATATAGGTACACTGCAGATGCCTGGTGTAGGACCCGCTTCAACATACTTTGGGGAGGGCAAAGAGAAAGAGGAAGGAGTGGTCCCCAACCCCAAGAGCCTATAAACCCGCTGTACCTGTAAACCTCAGGAAGCCACATCATTCTCTTTTGGAGTGTGCTCCCTTTGTGCATCAAGCTTTCTCTTTAATAAACCTTTTCTCTCTGCGAAACTGTTTTCGCCAACTCTCTTGATTTCTATCCTGAGAGGGCCAAGGACCCCTATATTGGTAACATCTCTGGTGACTCACATGGGACCCCTTTTCTGGACTTGAGGGGACAACCATGCCGGATGTCTTGCTCTCCGGACTTGGTGAGTCATTTTACCCCAGCCTCTTCGAACTTGATTTCTCCTCCCTTAAGTTTTTACATGTCTCCAACTCTTCTTCCTTGCCCTCTTTAGGTGGCCAGATCTTGGTTTCTGTGCCTCGAAGTCCTGGTTCCTCTTCCCTTTTTCTCTGACAATCGGGACGTCCTGGTTGACTTCTGCGGCCCTGTTGTTAGGGTGCACCCTCTTTGCCTAAGCAAGAAGAGGTGTCCCTCTCAGAGTCACACAGGCCTGTTTTCTCTAGCGGCGGGGAACTTCCCACTGCCCCTGGTCTGATTTTGATCTGGCCATCTATATTCCCCAACTCTTTCATCCCCTGCCTCTGTCAGCTTTCGAGTTGCCTGATTATTTTCCATGTTACTGATTTCTTAATGGGGTCGAGATTTTTGCAATCTGTGTATTCGGCTTTCACACCGACACTATGGTCATCTGTGTTAACATTCATTATCCCTGGAACTCTGAAGTCCCGATAGAAAGCCTTTCTTGTTGATCCGACTCCCCATTGTGGGTTCTTCCCGTCTTTCCCTTGCCTCATCAGACATCTTTTGACTTTTCATGACTTTATCCAGGACAACGGTTTCAGGAAACATTTTTGGGGTCCCTATTGTCACCTCGTCTTTCTCTGTAAAGTGCTACAGGCCAATGTCACTTAGGTGTCCTGCCCCTTTCTGATCTTGCTCTCCACAGATGTCATCTGCCTGTTTGGGAACGAACTCTTTGTGACCAGGGACAATTGAGCAACTTTTTAAGTGCTAAGAGTAGGGGAGTCCATCCGTCTCCTGGTCCGCTTATAATTGGACACCAACTCTATGTTCAGAAACTTGGCAAAATTAAAAGTCCTATAAGATTTTTCTAACTCTCAGTTACTTTCAAGTTCTTAACAGATAATCAGAAATATAAACGCAGCTACTACTGCCTGAAGCTGAAATACTGAAGAAAAAAGAAGGGGCACTTTCAAAAACAAGTGGCTAATCTCACAAGCCAGACATCCCTCTTTTCCCAGCCTCCTTAGAACTGTCAAAGGCAAATGAAAAATCTTAAGTCCTCTCTCTATAGTTATTGGTAATTCTGTTTATGTGTATGATTTCTGATATTTGTGTTTGTCTGTGTTTTATATATGATACGGTGTTTTTGCCTCCAGATAGTATTACCAGTTTATAATGTTGAATTGACTTAAAAAATATTAAGTGCTTATATAAATAAAAAAATTAATAACAAAAATTGACCCAAGTACTTTTCAGGATCATGTGAGCTCAGAAAATATTTGATACTAAGGCTGGTTTACGTTTTAAGTTTTGTTTCATCTGATTTAAAAAAATAAGCTCATTTTATACTTGTTACAAAATTTGTCAAAAAAAATATCTTGGGTAAAAATTGACTTTGAAATCTCTTATAGTTAAAAAATGATAAATAGATATAGCTAAAATAAAAGGTTGTTAATAAAACTTTTCATTAATAATTATGTTACATGATATATAGTATGTATACATACTTAAACATGGTTTCCCAAATTCTTTTGGTAACTTGAAACCTTAGAGTTTTGCTAAGTTAAATGATAAAAATTATTGAATATCTATTTAAAAATTTTTTTTATTTTGGTTTCAGGTGTACAAAACAATGTAATAGATATTTACAACCCCCTACCCCCAATCTACTACCCCACTCTGACATTGAATATAGCTGTTATCTAGGTATTTCAAAATAATAAAATGCTGAAATATTAATTTTTAAATAAGGTTGAGTTCACTTTTGGCTTATTGCAGAGAAGCTAAAAGATAAATTAGGATTTGTTGATTAATATATCTTGTACTTTATTAAAAATATGTTTCTAAAAAAAATTGTAAATATATTGCCATCAAAAAAGCCTATGCTTCTAAACATTACAAAATGTATTCATAAATTTGCCAATCTGAAGAGTACTAATTATTTTTTAGCAATTTAGGTTTCTAAGAGTTAAAAATTCTAATTAAACAAAAACTCATAGACACAGACAATAGTTTGTGTAAGAGGGGAGGAAGGTGGTAGACGAGGGTAAAAGGGATCAAATATATGGTGATGGAAACAGAACTGACTCTGGGTGGTGAACACACAATGTGATATATAGATAATGTATTACAGAATTGTACACCTGAATCCTATGTAATTTAACTAACAATTGTCACCCCAGTTAACTTTAATAATAAAAAAAAGAAAGAAAGAAAAAGTTCACATGCACTTGGAAAAAAAAAGTTCTAATTAAGATGGAAAGAACTATATATTTTTGGTAATAGAAGGAATAAGGTATAGAGATACATTTTTGGAAGAAATTAGAAGGAAAGTGTCCTAAAGTTGGTTATTTCTAACTAAACAGAGGTAAACTAAAAGGGACTAGGAAAGTCAGAATGTTCATGAAGAGAAATCTTGAAAGGGGAAATTTTATATATGGTTAAGCTAAATAAGATTAATTAACTAAATTTGAATATGAAGAGTAAGCTGGTGCAAAGTTAGAGTTTTCTTCCTCTGCTAAATAGGACAAAGTTTCTTGGACTATTGGTCTGCTGCTAATATTATGAAAAAGTTTTCTGCCTAAAAAGCGAAGATTTCATCAGAATAATTTTCTGTGTTTTATATTGTGTTATTCAGATCCTTGGTTACTTAAGAAAACTAAATCTCCAGAATAGTAAGAACTAAGTTTTGCTAATAATTATGTAAACTTCTGTATTTATACTTAAAGTTTTCTGTTGTCACTTTGGGTAAATGAATAATTTAATATTTTCCATAATAGTGATAATGGTCTTTTTGATCAAGTATGTTTGACAAACTTCCCAAGATTCAAAATGTAAAGAAAATCATTTTTTTGACTTTTGAGATTTTTAAAGAACTTTGGAGTTCTTAAAATTCTTTTCAGAATGATCCCTGAAACACCTCAAAGACTTGTTTTCTCTCTTTATAAAAAAGAAAAGTGGAAATACTTAGGCCTGTTTAATATGTTAAATGTCACGGGAAGCATTGTCAAATAAATGATTATATGTCAGATATTAGACAGACAGGTTATTAATATAAATATTAGAACACTTACAGTTTTTCTCTTGTCTCTGAAAGCTGTGTCTATCATATTCTTGAAATGTAAACACCCAGGAACTAACCAAAATATTGCCCACAGAGACTGAAGAAAAAAGTGGGTTTTTTAAAATTCAAACTACTGTATAAGTTTACTTGCCCAAATTGATTTATAAAGGAGCTATACGTTATGTAAAACTACTAAATGGAATGTCAGTGGAAATGACTATAAATGGAAAATAAGATACATGTTTTTGGTAAAGAAAGTTAAGAGACATAGAGATACACTTTTGTTGAAAAAAAATTTTCATATGTAGTGAAACATATTAAGATTCGAATTAATAACTGAGTCAGTTACATTATTTTTATGAGTATATATGTGTAAACTCTCACCAGATCTTTACCATGTCATTTTTAGGTCTTTTGTCATTTGTAGACCATTATTGTTTTTCTCTGATACTTATATAAAAATGTTTCTACCAAGATGTTTCATCTTCAGAAAAGTTCATGCCCTTCCCCCGCCCTGCAAAAAAAAAAAAAAAAGCAAAACCCTGACACTAACAAACAGAACTTCAGGTACTCAACAAATCTATATGCGACTGAATTTAAAGGTATTCACTCTTGGATATTTAATGCCTGGTGATATCAGTCAGCCCCAACAAAAGTACCGAATTTAAAAGAACACTTTTTCTTTGGACAGGTATTGCAGTGATCACCACAGCAACGTTAGATGATACAACTTGCCCATATCCTGGCTAAGGAAGATGGCGATTGCTCTGTTGTTAATACCTCTTGGGCTTAGATAAAGTACCTCTGGCAAACTAGAGTTGAAACTAGATAAAATCTGGGCACAAGCCAAATGATGAAATACAGTGCCCACTGACATCTCGTCGTTCTTTAATATCTTCAGCTGACTGCCCTCAAGTATTGCATCTTGGTTCAGATCTATTCTTTAAGTTGGACTTAGCGTTTTGTTATTATAAAAATTTTTGCCATTATAAATCTGTTTTGCATAATCCCATGTTACAAAGACACCACTCTAATAATGGTTGCTCAGTGTTTTGAGATGATCACTAAGACCTGTTGAGACTTGATATGAAAACCCTCAAACTGCAGGAGATATTTGCCCTTAAAGAAGCATGACAATAAAGCCTTCCTCTCTTTTGGCACTCTTGTGGCTCAAATGTGGCTTAAGGCTCCTAGAAGACTGCTTTTCCTCCTATGTGGGACATGACATACCAGGAATGAACCTTCCTGATGACAAGGGACCGACATTAGCCTGACATACCCAAAACGAGCCATCCTGACAGTAAAGGACCAATGATACCTTTAATAACTGATCAGTGCTGCTCTTTGAAGATTAATCAGCCGTGCTTTCAAGGAAAGATCTTGATCAAAAGGGGAAAATGTAAACAATAATATAAATAGAGCCACTTTAAAATGGAGCTGAAGCTTCCATGCTAGGGGAACTGCCTTGCACGTCTTATGCCTCAAACCTTAGAGTGTTACAACAGGACAAAAAACAAGGGCCCAGACAACCTTGTTTTCTAAAAAACAAAAAACAAAAAAACAAAAAACAAAAAAAACTGTTTGGAAGGATGAAAATCGGCTATATATCTTAACCGGCTCTCTAAGGAAGGCCTTTAGAAAATATACTAGCATAGACCTGAAGTCTGATGAGGGCCAGACACTCCTGGCTATACATTTCATAACTCAGGCTGTGCCAGATATTCAGAATGGGCTCCAGAAGTTAGAAGCTGGACCCCAGGCCCCACAGGCTGCCTTGGTGTCAGAGGCCGTCCAGGGTTTTAATAGTCAGGACTGGACAGAGGAGGCTAGAAAGGACAACAGAGCAGATAAGAAGGCACAGATTTTGGCTGCCATACAGGGACCACCTCAGGGTGACCCCAGACAACAGAACTTTTGGGCCAGGAGGACCCCAACCCCAAGAGATGGTGCCATCAGGACTGGGGCACAATCAGGGCGTATCCTGCGAAAAGGAGGGGCACTAGAAAAATGAGTGTCCATCTGGCCCTGGGAAGTCGGGAAGGGGTGGACCTCTTAAGTCTTTCCCCCTTGTGGCTAGCTGCTTGGATGAGAGACCCACTTCCTCTAACCGAGGAGGTCCGAGTGCGTCCCTGGCCCCAGTCCTAGAGAGAGGTCCATCGTCACGACAAAGGAGCCTCGTGTCACCCGTGAGATAGCAGGAAGAAAACTAAATTTTTGTTAGATCCTGTAACCGCCTTCTCTGTTCTGACCCTGCCCATTTGGCTTCTCTCTAACACTGACTGCACGGTGATGGGAATAGGCAGACAGCCTAAGGTGAGACAATTTACTTTTCTCCTTACTTGTGAGACTGGGTGTAAGAGGATAACTCATTTCTTCCTGTATGTTCCTGAATATCTCATCCCTCTGATTGGCTGAGACTTGTCTAAATTGGGAGCCTCTCCAATGGAACACAACCTGTCAGCAGCCCTATGAAACCTTAGAGTCTGAATTAGGGCAAGCCCCTGCTTTGGGGCTCCCAGATTTATATAAAAAAAGTTTTTTCCCTTTATGTACACAAAAGACTAGGCCAAGCCCTGGGAGTTCAAACCCAAAGATTGGAACCTGTAGAGAGACCAATGGCCTATTTTTCAAAACAACTGGACCTGGTAACCCATGGATGGCCCAGCTGTCCAAGAGCAGTACCGACCACAGCCCTTCTAGTCAGGAAGGCCCCCAAAATGACTTTGGGGGACAACCTCGTAAAGTCCTTACACCTCATCGGGTCCAGGATATATTGGAAGTAAAAGGACAACACTGGCTAGCTTACGTATTACCAGGCTCTGTTGCTACCTGTGCCAGACCTTACCTTAAAGGTGGGTCAGACTTTAAACCCTGCTACTTTGCTTCCTCAGCTACAAGGGAAGGCTTAGAACACACTTACGTAAAAACCTTAGAGCAAGTCTATTCCAGCCAAATGGACCTACAAGGTACCCTTTGGAAAACCCAGATGAGGAATGGTTCACAGATGGCAGCAATTTTGTAAAAAATGAAACTCAAAAAAGCAAGATATGTTATTGTCAGTCTAAACGGCATAACAAACGCACTTCCTCCAAGCACAAGAAGCCAGCCCTTCAGGGCCTTCAAACTTCCTGAGATTCACCGACAATAGATGAGCTATAGATCATCTGCTGGCTGAGGGGGTGGGAAGAGCTGCGCTGTCTTTGATAAAGGCTGCTGCCCTTCCATCCACAACTCAGGGAGGGTTGAAACGATTGTACAGACCGCCTTACAAGCAAGCATCTTGGCTGCCTCGCTGTAACCGAGATGCGGAAACTAGCAGAATCTGGTCGATGACTACCTGTGCCATCCCCAGCCTTGTTTTTACCCATTTTAGGTCCTTTCATGACTATCCTACTACTGCTGCTCTTGGGCCTTGTCTATTTAAACTTCTTGTTAAGTTTGTGTCTTCTAGGCTTCAACAGTTTCATGAAAAGCTAATGGTCATGAAAAGCTAATGCAAGGATTCCAGCCGACCACCACCACTCAGATACCAGGCTCAGCACCATATCGATCCCTGCATCTGGTTATGACTTATTTCCACTCCTCCCGAGTGTAGGGTCCTTATAACATCCCTGTGTCAGCAGGAAGTCATTTCAGAAGAGATCTTCAGGCCCAACCCCCTTAAAATTAAAAAGGATAAAATCTCTCCCAGGAATGTAGTCGGTGGTCATGTAGGGTGGTCCCGCAGCCAGAACCCGCAGCTGGGGAAAACCTTGAGCCATGTGCCCCGGCCAGAAAGCAAGATGAATGGACAGAACCATAATCGCAGGAGAGAGAGGCAGGCGCAGGGAAAATTCCTAAAGTCGTGCATGCACATTAAAAGAGCTGTCCCATAGATAAGTTTTCCTCATTTTCATAGTAAAAAACACTCCTCTATGCGGAGATTTAAGATGCTAGTGAGACATGCGATGCATGAAATACTATGTAAGTACACAGCACAGGTGCAGTGTAGGACCCGCTTCAACATACTTTGGGGAGGGCAAAGAGAAAGAGGAAGGAGTGGCCCCCAACCCCAAGAGCCTATAAACCTGCTGTACCTGTAAACCTCAGAAAGCCACATCCATTCTGTTTTGGAGTGTGCTCCCTTTGTGCATCAAGCTTTCTCTTTAATAAACCTTTTCTTTCTGCGAAACTGTTTTCGCCCACTCCCTTGATTTCTATCCTGAGAGGGCCAAGGGGCCCTGTGCCGGTGACAAGCACTGGGCACATGGAGAACTTCCGGAAGCGAGGGCAGCAGAAGCACTAGCTCCTGTACCTTCTGTGGTTTGAGATGGGCAGGTTTAGCGTGAGAATGGTGAGCATGTTCGTAAAACAAGTGCCAACAAATACAGACAGCAGAGACATGCTTGCTGGGAGGAACGTCAAGACTGTTCTTGCCGTTTTCTTGAAGAGACACATTTCGGAGGTTGATCTGGTGGGGTCTGTAATAGTTGCCTCTAAAGGTTTCTACCCCTAACGTTTAGCACTGGTTTGTCAGCTAATAAAAAGTGCAATAAAATAATTTGTCTACTCAAGAACACGGAAGTTTGGGGCGGTAAAAAGTGGTATGTTTGGAGGAAGTAACACTTGAGTCCCACAGGAGCTTTGTTATAGCTACAAGTGCCTCCAAACAGGAAACTAAATTGGAGTTGTGCTGCTGGGGGAGGGAGTGTGGCCGTGTTCCTTAGTGTCCCTGCCCCCTCAGCATTACTGCAAGATGGTGGGAATTACCTGGGAGAGAAAGCGATGTCTAGGGATAGCGTGAACCCTAGAAAATACGACTCAGTTGAGCTCTATGAAAACTCCCATTTTAAATGTATAGAAATAGATGTGGGTTCCATTTCCAATTGAAACACTTCAGGCAACATTTTTAAAAAACTTCGTTGCAGATGCCCTCTCTTGGAATTTAGGAAAGATGCCCTCTCCTTGCTGTGTGTGGAAGAAGTTATTAAACACAAACAGCGTGGCCTGGTTTGTATTTCTGTCATAATGGGAAGTTGTGAGAAAGTTGCCAGAGAACATCATTTCTGGGTAGTGCAACGCTCACGAACTGGGTCATTCATTTGGGATGGCCTCAGCCTTCTGAAGTCCCCCTTTGAGGCAATGGGGATATAATGAATTTGCTTGGATTATACCTGCAGGTTGGAAAGAGCTTGTGAGGGAGAAGAGGTCCCCATAGCCTTTGCTAAGAGCAGGTCAGGTAGAATATGGGAGAAGCTGATGAGTCCTAACGGCTCTGGGATAAAGACGAGGTGCAGAAGCCTGTCTAGAATTCCACATGTCATCTTCTGAAGGGCCACTGCAGACCTGGGGTCACATTTCATTTCTGTTTGCTATTTTGGTTATATTCTGTGTCTTTCTCCATAGAGAATACCAGTAAACCCTGTGAGAGGGGTCCTTATCTACAGAACCAGCTTAAAAGAAGGGGGGAAGTTGGGGAGACTGTCTTTCACCGCCATGTTCACTTAGTGCTGGCAAATGGAGGAAAAGGCCGATTGTATATTTGCTTTGTAGAATGCACAGGTAGATTCCATCTCTGCAACACTGTATCTAACAGAAATGGTTTCCTTCTTGAAATCCGAAATAATTTAGTTGTAAATTTATTGAAGCTAGGAGCCTTTTTTTTTCCCCATAATTTTTTTTATAACCTTAGTTTCTCCTATTATTGGTCTGTTCGAGTCTCTTAATACTTTTAATATATGTGACATAAGAAGCTATATTATATGCTCATAACCTTGCAGTGGTGTTCCACCAAAACTTCTAATAACCAAGGATCTCTGAATGTTGATAATATGTACATCATCAAAATGGGAATATATTTGTATAAGATTTAGTGGATTTATGCGTCTGAGGTTGTCTTGGTCAAATAAATTCCTCTTTGAGAGAGATTTTTTTTTTATATGGTGGTTGAAAAATAAGTACACTAATGTGATTTAAATACATTTGGTAAGACAGGAGATATTATCACACTTGGTCATTGTTATTTTGGCAACAAAGATCTCTCTGTGCATAGAGAGATTGAGGAGAACCAGAAAAAGAAGGCTGGGTAATAATGGAAAGCAAGGGCACTGACTGGGGAGGGGCTTCTACCAGGTTATTCCTTGTTCATAGTCTGAAATAATCTAAAATTCCAGATCTCAGCAGTACTTCAAACCATCATGATTTCACACACTGCTTTATATTTGCTTCATGGGTGAAGACAATGAAATAGTATTTAGTGTATTTGACTATTCGGGATTCACGGACTTCATGGACTTTGGAAGTTAAGTTAATGGACTCTCACTTGCTGTGTCCAACATTGGGTCTGTTTATGTGGATATAGCACTTATCACACTGCACTGTAATTACTGAGTAGCCCTCCCCTCTCCACGAAACCACACTCCGCATGTTTTTGTATGTATATCCGTGGCGCCTAGCACTCTGTCTGGCACATCAGATAATGAATGTTAAGTGAAAACTCGTATCTGGAGATAGATTCAGATAGAATGGAAATCGAATGTGCATATCTGGGGTTTTGACATTGTAAGTGAAGCCTACTTTGGCATTTTATCCCAAATTAATTGTGGTTTTTAAAGAGTGTTACAGCTCAAGTAGATTGGATGGGTATTAATGAAAAATTCCTGCATGAGAGAAAAATTACAAATTTAAGGAGAAATTGTGTCCTGAGGGGTTTTAAGTGAGACCATTAATCACTTTGGAATATAGATAAGAATTGAATAAAATAGATACAATTAGAAGGATAGCATGAAAATAAGCAGATGAGGGAATATGTGGAAAAGCTGCACTTAGAAAAACTATGGTTGGTAGAAATTGGGAAATAGTGTTTGACTGCATTTTGCAAGACCACCGGAGAAGAACATAGAAAAGGTTTAGGAAGTATTACTGGCATGAAGGTTACCTGGTCAGGGACATGTAGAGACAGCCTTCTATTTACTACTCTAGCCTTGCCTTAGCACGCAAGTCACAAGCACACTTCAGTTTCTTTGTATCAGTCTGATTGATGAGGCAGGGCTTTGGCACTTAGGGAGAGTTTGGCAAAATGGCGGATCCTGAACTCTCTGCCCTTTCATGTTACTGTTTGTCATTCTTCCTTCATAATTTTCTCACGCACCCCTTTCTCTACCTGTACTGACATAGGTGCTAGGGGAGGAAACCATAACGGTGGAAAGGACGCAGTTCCTGCCCTTAAGCTTTTAATATAACAGGGACAGATAATTAGTGATTGGTTATTATTCAAGTCACATGATAAATATGTGTAAATTACATCGCAGCAATGAGAGGGCACAATTATTTCTTCTTGGGGATCGGAGAAGAATATACTCTTTGAACAGTCACTAAGGTTGATGATGAAGGGACATTTCTGGCAAAGGGAAAAGTTGGTCAACAAAAACATGGAGTCGTGAGTGTGCTTGGCTTGTTCCAGGAATGAGAGGTATTATAGGAGTATTTTCTCCACCAAGGGTCACTTTTATTATGTGTCTCCAAGGGACTCTGTTCTGAGGGGATAAAATTAACTGTACTTATTAGAATAACTATGTTTCTTTCCCAGCATCGATCCAGATTTTAATCTGTTGTTCATAATAATTGGGTATTCATAAAAATAATAGAGGTGATGTAAATTTCTGTAACAGTTGTGATGCTGATAAATAGCCAAATTAAGTAAACTTGATATCAGATAGTTTTCATTTCACACGCCAACTCTGATTGGTCACTACTCCCTGGAACACTTGTACAGGTTTGGAGGCCTTGTCTGGGGTTAGTGGGGAAGGTGCCATGTCTGACAGTGATTTCTTCCCTGGGCCCACAAGAGGAGTGTGGTACCTTATGTATCACATTTACAATTTCTGCTCTGAACTCCTGAGTGTTGTTTTTTTCTATTGATCCCTTAATTTCAGCTGTTATTCCTACTATGGCCAAGGTTGATTAGACAGACGTGTGTAAGTCTAGTGCTGTGATTACTCAACACATGATATCAACAGCCAATCACAGCTTTTGATTAATACAAATACGCCTGAGCTGATAGACTTCTAGCCAGAAACTGAGCACTTGACATTTTAATTTAGCTTGTACAGATTTATCATGGGCCAATGGAAAGTTCTGAGATATTCACAGCACAAAGACCCTTACTGCATTTTTTTCAAGGACCTTAGGGGATCTCCTGCTTCTAGGTAAGAAGCCTGTCTGGCGCATTGGAGGGAGAATGTTTCAGGAGACTGGAACATAGTTCGGTATCACGTGATGAACAGCCCTTTCAGCTGCATTCAGGACTTTGAACTTTATGTGTTGAATAGTGACCAGAGGTTTCAAAGTGGAGAAATAACACAATCTGATGTTTGTTTCAGAAACAAAATTCTGGGAACAATATTGAGGCTGGTTGGGGAAGGCAGGAAGATATTGGTGACTGAACCAATTTTATTTCCGTCATCTGCAATCTCATCATTCCTCTTTGGTCATTTAAGAATCTCTTAGTTGGTTCATTTCAAATTCCTTTCACTTAATATTATTTCTGGTAAAGCTGTGGTCACAGCTTTCTTCTTTCTTCGCTGTTGACTCTCTTTACTTCCTCATCTTTCTTTCATTCAAGCCTCCGTAGACGGACAGGTACCTCAGCACACATACTGGGACTGCTCTTAAGGTGAGGAGTGACGCTCTAAGCATCAGATCCCAGGGCTGCTCCTCATTTCTGTTTCCTGGAACTATTTGTGGCATTTGATGTTGACCATGTAGTTCTTGAAATGTTCTCCCTGTTGACTCCCTCGATGTAATTCTTTCCCGTTTCTGTCTTTCTAGCCATTCCTTCTCAGTCTTTATAGTCTTTTCCTCTGCCTACACCTTAAACATTTCTTTTCCTTACACAGTTCTGTCTTTTGGGTACTTTTTTCTTTTTCTTTTCTAAGCTCTTTCTGAGGAAACTCAACTAAATCCTTGACAACTCTAAAATCTGTGTGTTTTCTAGGTTCATATTTTCAACTGTCTCTCATCTGTAGCACAGGTAGCCCAAATTAAACATGTCTGAAATGAGTTTTGTTATCTTTGTTAAAGCAGACACTTTGAAAGAGGATATAATCGTGACTCTCACACAAATACAAAATGAACATGTATCAGAAATTTTATTTAACTAAATTAATGAGGGAACCATTAAGATTTAATTAAAACTGGTTCAAAAGAGAAAAAGTGCCACACATTTATAGTCAGCCAAAGAGTGCTGACCTGACTAAAACTGGCCAATATCAGTTGCGTTACACCAGCCACCATTTCTCTTTGTGCACAAGAATTATTTGCATTACTTCCAGTTTTCTGCAAGCTCCTTCTGTCTCTACAAAGTTATAACTGACTTTTCAAAGACGGGTGCATCCTTCCTACAGGAATAGATAATCCCCAGAGGCTCCAGCGATGGAAAAGATATCCAGTAATTGTTTTTTTCTCCTCGTTTCACAGTCTTCCACAACTTCCCCGTACATCTCCTCCAAACTTGTTGTCTTGGTCCCCTGTTCTTTATCTTAGAGTCGCATGGTCCACACAGTAACTATAATTACAAACATCACTATCACGCTCAACATGATTGATTCTTGTCCTTCTTTAATCAGTAAATCCTATTTATTCTACTTCTTAAGTCTCTAAAGTCTGTTTCTCCCTCATTCCATTCTTACAATGCTGTCTGTTATCTTTCACAAACATATACTTCTACGCAAAGCTATTAGTCTCATACTTTAAAACATTTCATTTTTGAATAGCACAGACAGTGACACCTTAACCCTTGAGTGTTGCACGTAAGATCCTCTGTTCTCATCCAAACCTATCTTCCTGACCACACTTACTACCCCTTTTCCCTAAATTTCCCCAGGACTCAAGCTTCACTGAATCCATTATGTTCAAGGATTCTTCTGTGCCTTAACACTTGCTGTTTCCTTTGCCTGGGACAGTTTCAGCATCTCTTACTTGCTTTTCAAAATCCAGCACTCATTTCATCTCTTCTGTCAATCCCAGGACCAGTGGTCTCAGGCAGAGCGAGGCAATCCTTTATTCCTTAGCACATCAAATTGTGCTTTTCTTGCTTGCTAGATTCTTCTAGATGGGAGCGTTCTTAAGGCCTTATCTTATTTGTCTATCCTTTTGAGTTCAACACGAGGCTTACTGCCCTGCATAATTATTCACTGAATTGAAAATAACGAAGGTTTTTAAAAGCTCAGGTAACCAAGTTGATGGTGATATTATACTATTAACTGAAACACAGAAGAACAGATTTGGGTTTTGAGCATGTTGAATTTGAGATTTTTGTAACATTTAGGAAATGTTCAGGAGATATTTGAAAATAGGAAGACACAGGAAAAACAGGTCTAAAAAACATGTCACTAGTACATATGTGATACTACAAATCATGGAAGTTGTTGAGATCTCATGTAGACAAGAGAAGATATGAGAAGATAGTTGCAGGGAACAAAAGCAGTGAGACTGATAGCAGTTAATTTTCTTCCTCTTTAGTAGGATGTAATGGCCTGGAAAGAAATTTAGGGGAGCAGATGCTATTTTTTTTTTTAAAGGATCATTTGTATGTGTGTATTTCTTTAAAAGTAGGATTAATACATATTTTTAAGGATGAAAAAAATCTGACCATGTTTTTATATGGTATTGTTTCCTGGCCTTTACCATCCTAAAATGGTTTCTACTATCTGTGTAAAAGAAAAATTTTAATGTAAAACTGGCTGCAATATCAAATTACTGTCATTTATGTTAATTGAGATTAAGCAATTCATATTTCTTTCAAGGGCAAGAATGTAATATATTTTTGCCTCTGGGGAGGGGGGGATGATCATTTTCCTAAGAGAAGGAAGGATTCAGTGCTTGCTTTGCTTGTGGGTTTCCTCTTGTTCACTTTTGATCTAGATATTGGTGGTTATGTTCCAGTCCTCCTGCATATGCCCAAGAGGATTGGGAGTGGCGTGGACACCAGCAGAAGCACCATTTTGTCCTGTAGAGATTAGAAACAAGGAGCTTATTGCCCTGCTTATCGAGGCTCAGGACAGAGAGGAGGAAGAAACAAGTATAAAGGTTTTGGTTTTGGAAAGAAGTTGGAATCAATCTTCCTGACCCTGGGACCTTAAGATCCACAAAATTGCTGAGAGAAAAAGTACTACCTTATTGAAAGGTAAGATATTAAACTGTTTTAAGGTGTAAGCTATGTAAGCCACAGTAGCATACTTTTCATAAGCTATGACATCAAGCGATCATTTCTGCTAAGCTGAAAGTGTTTGTGACATAATCACCCAGCCAGTCTTCCTGGTGAGATGGAGACCTGTGTGGCTGGAGAGATGGTTAGAGTAAGGGAGAGCCTTTACAAAATATCACTCATTTTTGAAATGATATTTACTGAATGCCAGGCATTGTGCTAAGCCTTGGATATACAGAGATTAATGAGTCACCCTATTTATCTTCTAGAAGTTCTCATTAAAGGAAAATAAAATAAAACTGGTGATCACAATGTGATAAGTGCTATAATAAATAGGTAATATGTGTAATAAGGGTGGTCTAACACTAGCTGAAGCAGCAACATTTGTGTCCTAAAGGATTAATAGGAGCTCATGAAGTTGGAAGAAAGGGATGGGCATTTGAGTTAGAAAGAATCCTGTGTTCAAAGACAGGTACGAGAGGGCATGCGGTATTAGAAGACGACACTGGATGCCAGAAAGTATCTGACTTTGCTGTAGGCAAAAGGAGGACAGTGATGACATGTTGCGAGGTAAGATAGGGCCAGTAATGGAGGCCTTGTTGGTTGCCCAGGAAGTTTTCACTTACCTTGTTGGCCCTGGGGAAGCACTGGAGATTAAAAAGAAAAAAGTTGTGGGACTGCCTTACTTCCAAGATGGGTAGGAGAAGAAAATAAATACATGGTGTTTGAGTATCTATGTGTAGCTTTCTAATTGGGTCCCAGTCTCTGCCTTTTCTTTTTTTGCTAATATTCCTGGTATCCTTGTGTTCTTACTGGGTTGATGCTAAACTTTGTAGGTTAATTAACAAGTAGGATTTTGACTTAGACTGTTGAGAGCTCCTAACTCTTCAATTTGTGCCAACCTTCAACACCTTCTAAAGTGTATTATGCATGCCTGAGCCTAAAATAATTTTTTTCATTCTGGAGGGAAAGCTATACACCCGAGTAAGGATTCTGGCTGATTAAATGCTATGAAAAGGAGGTGGCCAACCTTCTGGTCTTTAATCATGACCAAACAAGGTCATAAATTTATGGGGACCCCAAGGGAAAGAAAACCATCCTAAGAGAAGGCAGTCTTGACCCTGAAGCCTTTTGCAGGAATTAGGTAGTTTGAGGACTCAGTAGTGGGCTCTGATTACACTCTGTAGGCGCTGGTGGCAGTAGAGAGGCCAGACCCAAGGTGTAGATTTTGGAGTTGCTGGTTGCTGAGTATTAGTTGTCCTGTTAGAGGAACTCAGGACTTGATGAAGTCACAAATCTAGGGACCAGTGAGAAGACGGTGACCCTGGGGGAAGACCTGGGTGAAATGTTTGAGAAGGGATATCTGCATTCTGTGTTCTGTGACCCTCACTAAGGTAAGAGAACAAAGAAGGCAGGACTGACGCTCAGAGATCCTGCTCTGTGCTTCAACCAGGAGTAGAGTCAGGCTGGGGAAAGGGTTCTGAATGGACAGCGATGCCGGAGGAATCTGATCTCAGTGTGGCAGGCAGTTTCAAAACCACCTGGAATCCAATTGGAGCAAGGAGAAGAGTAATGTTTGAAGAAATACGTTTTAAAAGGTATCTGCCAAGATTGAGAGGCTGAGTTAAAAGTCAAGATTTCAGGCCAAACGCAGAGTGTTTCTATAAAATTAGCCCCCAAAGCAAAACCTGGAGGGGGAATGAAAAAATTCTCAAAGGACATCTTGAAGTATTCAAAATGAGGTACATCAAGAAACATGGGCTTTAGTGTTCAGAGCTATCGTGACCTGTCAAGTTTTACCCTCTTTAGGTTAGAAGCTCTAGAATATGATAATAGCTTGTAGAAGGAATAATAGATTGACAGTTTAGGTGTGTGGCAGTTGCCAAAAGAACATCTTTTTTGACAGAAATGAACATAAAAGGAGTGGATTTAAAAATTCTGAGCTCAGCTCTTGTATAACAGACAGTTCTCATAGTGTCACGGAATGGACTTTAAATATATTTATATCTGACTATACTAGACAATAGTTTATCTAGTTTCAAATTCTAGTCAGAAGTAAAAATATTTTGAATGTAATGAATGTAAGAGAATTGTCACTGAGAATGTGCTCATTCAAATTCAGAATTCTTAATAGGAAATACATAATGGTTTAGCGGGGAAGATTTTTGTCATTAGCAAACTTTTTAGTTTAAATCTGTGGAATTGCATATTGGAGGACTCAGGAGGAGGCCCTGCGCAGACCCCAGAACCTCTGTCTATGGTAGCAGAGCACTAGGTGTAGATTTTGAAATGCCTTTGGCTGAGACTCTGCACCGTTATGGATGATGAATAATTCATCCTAAAAAAGAAATCCTCTAGGTGAAAAAAGATTTTTATTTCCATAATGGTTTCCGTATACTCACTTATGGAGAGTAAAGAATTTGTTGTGGTTTTAATCTTTTAACATTTTTTGGGCACGAGACAAAATAGGTTTCCTGCGTGATGAAAAGCAAGCCATCACCCAGTTTAGTAGTTCTTCAACCTGTGTAACTCAATAAAAGATTGGCATTTGTCCTGGTTAGAAATTGATTACAGTTAGAGAAGGTTTTAAGAAATGTTTTGTATGTGACTATTCAGAGCAGCATTTCAGAATGCTGTAATTTTTTCAACATGTTTGTATGATGGACATTTATATGTTACCTTATTTATGAACTGGGCTGTGACAATGTGTTATAATAGTAAAATACTATGTATTTGTAACATTTTTGTATAGTGTATGTCATTGGACATTCAAAACAACTCTGTAAAATGAATAGAGCAGCATTATTCCTGTATTTTACAAATGAAGATGGGGCTTAGAGAGCCTAAAATTTTCTCTCAAAGTCGCAAAGCTACCCTGATTGCCTCGATGTTTCTTTGAGATGAGCGTAATTCAGTTTTGTAGGCACAGACTGGCTTCGTCTGCTTTTTGTTGTCTTAATCGTTGCTTTCAAGAGAAAACCTTCTACATGAGGCTGGAAAATGATTGTGAATATGTACACTAGAGATAAACATTTTTTCCTATCAACAGTTACTAAGAGTAGGTGTCAACACGCTCTTCAGTGGTAAGAACATGATGACATCCGAACCAGCACAACACTGACTAAAAAGGCATCATTAATTGTTATTAAAGTGTTTTTAATTTTTCCAGGAGGACTAACAATACTCACGAATTAGGGAGATATTTTTATTGTGCTTTATAGCTAACATGAAAGTTCTGGAAACAAGTTTACGTGTGCCTTTGCAGAGTGATGGGAAATGTTTTGGTTTTGACGGTTTTAGTTCTTTTACTCAGATTCACCTTACATAATTATAAAATTCTAGATTTGATTTCATATAAACCAAGGCCATTTTATGAAATGTCTATGAAATTGGCTCTCTTGTTACCTTAAAGGATGAAGAAACACGCAAAGATTATGACTACATGCTGGACCACCCAGAAGAATACTACAGCCATTACTATCACTACTATAGCAGGCGCTTAGCCCCGAAAGTGGATGTTAGAATCGTGATTTTGGTCAGCGTGTGTGCTGTTTCACTGTTTCAGGTGTGTACTGATGGATCGGCGTGTCCACATGTGTGTGCTTGAGTGCACATTGCCTGGTGCTAGTCATTAAAACTGAACTAGACATACATTTTTGTAAAATTTTACTTCCAGTTGAGATTAATTTTTTTTACATTAGAAAACTATTCCTTTATTCAACTAATTGATAAAATTGGAAACTTTGTCAGTGGGAATTCCAAGAAATTGATGATGAACGTCATCATATAACTACCAGAAATGTTTTCTCATTGCGTCCTTTAGAACATGTATTTTCTGTGTAACAGCCAGAGTGACTGTCAACCTGACCATTTACTTTTGTAGAACTTTTCAATAATTTCCCATTAAACGTAGGAAAAATCTGAACTTCTTAATCTGACCTAACAAATCGTGACACATATCCACCAAATGCTAGTTGTGCCTGCTGTCACTATAACAACCAAAGATACCCCTACATTTCCACATGCCTGCTCAGGGTGCTTTTGCTCGGGTTGAACCCTACTGAAATGGATTAAAATGGCGACAACTTTTTATGTTGTTTTAAAATATCACAAAAATTTAACTTCAGCCTGAAATGAGTTTTTCCTACTATTATTCTTAAATTAACCACACTGATCATGTACTCCTTTAGAGGAAAATAACGTATCAAGTGACTAGAATGAAGCAATTTGCTAGTTTGAAATTGCTCCTCCAGTTTAATTTCCAGAAATGAGATTCAATTTATATGACAAGAAGAATTTCTATTGAAAACTAAGTTTGTATATTTTTAATGTATTAGCTTATGTAGAAGTACTGTCCTTTCAAAGGGGAGAGCAGGGACAATTTTACTTTCCTGTTTTTGATAACATAATATCCTAGTAACTTTTTTTTTTGGCTATTTCTAATAGATTGCTACTATAAAATTTCAGGATATTATTGGTGTAACTGCTATATTCAGTAAAACAGCAAATGAAATGCGTGGAAATGTGAGGAATAGGACTTTTTCTGACATTAAAACTCTTGGTGGTTGAATATATTTATGGAATAAGTTAGATGTTTTCCTGTCCAAATAAGTAAAGAGTTCAAACATTTAAATCTTCAGTTCAGAATATGATGAGCATTAACTGTGGTATATGTAGATGATTTAGGAAGGAGATAGGAATGAATATAGTTGCCTGAATCTATATCCTGTGATTTCGTAAAACAAGTTCCTTACCAGCGAGGTTTTACCACTTAACTCTTCCTCCAGTAAGTAGACTGGAGAGACAGAGAGAGAAAAAGAGAGAGAGAGAGAATTTCTTAATGGTGATCTAGGGAGGAGCCAAATGAGAACGATGTGAAATCCCAGGTGCATGATTCCATCAATCTGTCCTGTGATCTTGGGTATCTCCTATCTGATTAATGGCTTGTTGGCCCAGCTCAGGGCTTACCTTACTTATGCAGCTTTGTACACAGGGGCATTATTCAATTGCATGTTTTACTTAGAGAGTAAGATGATTGAGGTTCCTGTTTTTAATCAGAATGGGTTCCTAGGGGGTGGGGGTGGTGGTCACTAAGATGAATCTTGGTAATAAAAATGACTCATTTTTCTTTGTTAAATATTCTAGTTTTTCAGCTGGTGGAATAGCTACGACAAGGCCATCAACTACCTGGCCACAGTGCCCAAGTACCGCATCCAAGCCATGGAGATTGCCAAGCAGCAGGGGCTGCTCAGAAAAGCCAAAGAGAAGGGCAGAAACAAAAAGTCCAAAGAGGAAATTCGTGATGAGGAGGAGAACATTATAAAGAACATTATAAAAAGTAAAGTGGATATAAAGGGAGGCTACCAGAAACCCCAGATCCGTGATCTTCTCCTGTTTCAAATTCTCTTAGCTCCTTTTCACCTGTGTTCATATATAGTGTGGTATTGCCGGTGGATCTATAATTTTAATATCAAAGGCAAAGAATATGGAGAAGAAGAAAGACTGTATATCATACGTAAGTCTATGAAGATGTCAAAGTCTCAGTTTGATAGTCTAGAAGATCATCAGAAAGAAACTTTTCTTAAACGGGAGCTCTGGATAAAGGAGAATTACGAGGTGAGTACTTATCTGTTGCAATGTTGATGTCATCTTCCTTACCAAGGGAAAATTAAGTGTATGACAAGGGCTCACAGAAGTATGTCACATTTCTGAAACCCAAGAGGTAAATAATGAATAAAGATCTTTTATTGAAAGTATGACTGTATTTGGTAGTGGGACAGTGGGTTTTTAATCTGTAATTTGTCTTTTTAAAGATGAGCCGCAAATACTTTGACTGATATGGAACATTTTAAGAATGGCCTAATTTGTTTTTTTAAACTGCAGTAGAATGATTATGTTTGCAAGGGAGTCACAACAACTTTCTGTTAATTGTACTAACTAAAATTTGGTCTTCCCCAAATTTCCTTCCACTCATGTAAACTTAGCCACAGAGATTAAATAAACAAAACAGAGAAAGAGAAGGAATAAGAGATGGAAATTTTGTTGAAATAATTTCATTGCAAAATAAAATGAACACAGACTCTTCTTCATAATAACTTATGTGTATGAAACTTTACTTTTATCTTATTTTTAAATTAAATTGACTTACTGTAATGCCTCTAAACTTTTAATAAATACTATATTCTATAGTTGTCAGCTATAACAATTACTTTGAAGTGATCAGCTGCCTAGCTAATGGCCCTTAAAGGAGCTAGTAATCTCACCATAACAGTTTAGGTTTTGAGTAAAATTAATTGGTTAATATATTAAATGTAAAAACAAAGAACAGTGAAACCTTGAGAAATCTGAGATATGTGAGATGTAATAAAAAAATACGGTCAATGTTTAAATTTTAAAAAAAATCATTACAGTGAAAGACACATTGCCATCAATCCCTCTCAAAATACTCCCCCCTCATTTTGAACACACTTATCCCATTGTTCTTGACACTTTCTGAAGCAGTTCTGGGGAAGTCCTCTTTTGTGAGTGTCTTTAATTGTGCCATCGTAGCTGCCTCGATGTCCTAAATTGATTCAAAATGTTTACCTTTCTTGGTCATTTTGACTTTGGGGAAGAGCCAGAAGTCACATGGTACCAGATCCGGTGAATAAGGTGGATGAGGACACACTGTAATGTTTTTATTTGACAGAAATTGCCGTATACCAGAAGTGATGTGTGACATGGAGCCTTTCCATTGTGATCACAAATACGGTGTATCCTGCTGCCGAGTGCCATCCAACAGAAAGGCAGGGATCTTCAATACGGGAAGTGTCACCTCGAACCTTAGTTGAGAGAAGGTGTGTTTTAAAGTGTGCAAGTTTTAAAGTGTGCAATAAATCATCCTCCATCAAGACAACACTCCATGTCACACATCGCTTCTGGTACGGCAATTTCTGTCAAAAACATTATGGTGTGTCCTCATCCACCTTATTCACTCTATCTGGCACCATGCGACTTCTGGCTCTTCCCCAAAGTCAAATGACCATGAAAGGAAAACATTTTGAATTGATTCAGGACATTGAGGCAGCCATGACAGTGCAACTAAAGATACTCATGAAAGAGGACTCCCAGAACTGCTTCAGAAAGTGGCAAGAACTATGGGATAAGTGGTTTGAAACAAGGGGAGTATTTTGAGGGGGATTAATGGCAATGTGTCTTTTACTATAATAATTTTTTAAAATTTAAACACTCACCGTATTGTTTGATTGCACCTCGTATTTTTTTTAAAGTTTCATAGACATTCCTTTTTCATATGTAGTATCATAAATAGATTTTACTAAAAGTAGTTTCCATCTGAATTATATTTAAGTAAACTACTATGAATTGCCAGAATGTTTTGGCAAGTAATTATATTCAGCCTGCTTATAAATAACATAAAAATAGAAGGTAACATACTATTTTTCTCCTAAATCATTTGAAAAGTTTTCTTTTTTAAGTAGGTTAAGCAGCCTAATCCACAAAACTCTGTCTTCTTCTTCTTATTTTTTAATTAGTTTCAGGTGTACAAAACAATGTAATAGACATTTATCATTTATATCCCTCACACAGTGATAACCTCCCTCCCTCCTCTGACATCGCATACAGCCATTACATTTCTGCTGTCTCTATTCCTAATGCTGTGCTCCACTTCTTGTAACTATATACATATATAAACTTGTAGTTGACATTCATTATTGTTCAGCTTCAGCTTTAGGTGTACAGTGCAGTGATCAGGCACCTACATCATCCCTGAGGTGGTCTCCCTAATGAGACAAGTGTCTATCGGATACCCTACAAAATCTTTACAACATTATCGATTACGTTCCCCAAATTGACTTTCATATCCCCGTGGCCATCTTGTGGTTACCGATTGTGCTTTCTAATCCCTTCATCTTCCCTCTTATCCCCACCCCTCCACCCCCATCTAGCAATCCTCAGTTTTTCCTCTATGTCTCTAAGTCTGTTTCTGATTGGTTCATTCATTTATTCTTTTCTTTCGATTTCACATATAAGTGAGATCATACGGTATTTGTCTTTCTCTGTCTGACATATTTCACTTAGCATAATGTTCTCTAGGTCCATCCATATTGCAAATGGTAAGATTTCATTCTTCTTTATGGCTGTGTAATACTCCATTGTATAAATATACCGTGGTTTCTTAATCCAGTTGTCTACCGATGGGCATTTCAGTTGTTTCCAAGTCTTGGCTATTGTGTATAGTGCTGTAATAAACATAGGGGTGCATAAATTTTTTCACATTAGACACAAAACTCTGTCTTTCATAGAATACTATTCTGGGCTGAATTGTATGTTATTAAATGAGGTTAACTGAGTGATTAGTTCCTGAAATTTAGAAGTAAAAACATTTCTTTCTAAAATTTGATGTAACTGAAACTGGTTATGAAAACTTGTCTATTTAGCTTCAGTCTGACATCCACTATAAGTTACAGAAATGCAGCTGTTCTTTGTTCTTAACCTGTGTGGTTTATTTAACCTTCTTTGGGAACTTTAATAAAATATTTTGAAAAACCATTAATTGTCTTTGAAAATAAAAGTAGATGTATAACAAGTTCAATTTGGAGACAAATATATACCTAATGTCATTTTGTTCCTTGGTGAGGATCAACAAATACTGAATGTCATAGGTTAAATTTATATAGAATACCATGTTGAAAAAATAAAGTGTGTTCTTGGGCCGGCCTGGTGGCTCAGGTGGTTGGAGTGCCGTGCTCTTGACGCTGAGGTCGGCAGCCATTGTGAGCGGCAGTGGTTTACGTGTGCTGCCATGAGTGGCCAGTGGCCAGCGTGAGTGGCCGGTGGCCAGCGTGAGTGGCTGGCATCTGGCGAGAGCTGCCGTGAGCTGCTGTGAGCAGCCGACCAACGACCGCGACTGACTGCCTCAGCCAGGTGGTGCACAAGGCTGATAACACCAGCATGGGCCAGGGAGCTGTGTCCTCCACAACCAGACTGAGAAACAACGACTTGAACGGAGTCGGGGGCGGGAGGAGCAGCCGGGGGGGGGGGAATTACTCATCCTTGTACAAATTTTTCTTTTTTATTTAACACTGAATGTTAAAGTGCTTAATTGCTTAGTATTTTTAGGTGCATGGTCTTCAGAAGACAAACCAATACATTCATTGGAAACTTTTACCTTAACTTATATTTGAGAAATGTAAATATGCCATAAATCTAATGACAAATGTTTCCCTTTGGATTATAAAGTCAATTGGTGTTATTTATACTTATAGGTCTACAAACAAGAACAAGAAGAAGAACTAAAGAAAAAATTGGCCAATGACCCTCGATGGAAGAGATACAGGAGGTGGATGAAGAACGAAGGGCCCAGACGGTTAACATTTGTGGATGACTAAAGATTGCTGGAATGCTACTATGCCAAACCTTAATGGTGATATTATTTTCATAACTGAGTTATTTTAGAAATGTTATCAGCTGTTCCTCAGCGGTAACTAAAACTCTTCAAGTATTTGATTAAACAGAATAATGAAGAAATCTAAACTTTACCTTAAAACTTTATACATAAGACATTTATGATTGTTCAATTTTTATAATCTATTTGTGGATTTTGTTAAAAGATTTGACATGAAGATTTATTAGTTGCCATTTCAAAATTTTATATGTTTAGTTAAAAGATTTGACATGAAAATTTATTAGATGCCATTTAAAATTTTTACGTGTTAAGTGTTTATTCTTCAAGTGTTTCCTTATTCTTTGTTATAGTGCTACATTTTTCTGCTTTCATGGCCTCTAATATTTTCACAAAACATAAAAAATTATAACAGCATTGAATTACATTATTCTGAGTGTCTTTCTAGACACAGACTTCTTCAGCAAAATGATTTCAACTGTCATGTCATCTTCATCAGTCATTCTAGGATTGAAATATGTCCAAAACATCTCTCTAGGAGAGTCTTCTGCTAGAATGTCTGTTTCTCTCTCTCCCCAGTCATAGTATTCTTAGTAAGATCAGAAACTCTCCAGGAGAGTGAATCTACCTCATGTCCTTGTAGGATGAACTTGATTACGGTCATTATAAGACTATAGAACTATTTTCAAACATTTTTCCAGAGACTTTGTAAAAAGGTCTTTTGTGCCACAGTATTGCTTTCCCCCCAACTTCAATTAAAAACAAAAACAAAAACGACGGAGCAGAAATAGTATACTGGAAAGTTGTTCATATATTATGATGTCCGTGAATGGCGAAAAATCCATTGTACATGAGTTCATTTACATGCATTTAAAGCTGAAAGAAGAGGTTCTTGGCTGTGTGCTATTCTTTCAAACAATGCAATATAAATGTTTTATACGTGTGCAAGTGAAAGTAATTCACACATAATTTGACTGAAGAAAATATGATACTGCACCAAAGTATCAATACACATTCATGGTAGTGAATCAATACTCCTGTTAAAGGTTTATCCCATTGCTTCATATTAATAAAATGGTTGCAATATATCACAAGTTTGTTGGTATGACATTTTAAATCAAAGAGTAACATATTGCTTTTATATTATGTAATTTAAAAAGACTAGTATAGATAGTAGATATGTGGAATCTGTTTTTAGGTAAAGTTAACCCGTCCTTTCAGGAGCTCAGCCCAAATATGTGACATGTACAAAGAGGCAAGAGGGAAGATTTCCGGCCTTGCTAATATAGACAAAGACCTGAGGTGAGTTATTTAACCTGTTATGTAATAAGTTGCCTCATTAGAACATGGTGGGACAATTTTAACCAGATTATCACTAGGGACCTTTTGCAGCTCTAAAATTCTGAAATGATATTTATATTTTTATAAACTTTAGATAAAATTGTTTTGTGCATCCACTCATTTGTAGAAGAGTGGAGAAATTACAGAACTAAATTATCAGAAGCTATGTTTCAAACCTCAAATGCCCAACTTCTAACCATAGATAAATGTGTTTCAAAGGTGCTATCGTTGTCTGTAGACTCAGCAACCCCTATCTTAGAATTCATTATCTATTTAATACACAGTAGTATTTAAGAACAGAAGTATGTGCCAACATGTTATAAGGACCAAAAAGAAATGTAGGCACTTGCCCCTCTGTCAAAATTTAAAAGAAATTTCTGGTATCCTAGGTATTTTTTACCTAGTGGTAAGGAAAAATAAGAGGACTGGGTATGTTAACATTCATAAAGGTAGCTGATAAAAACAGTGTATCTTTGGACATTATTTTGCTGTATTTTGCTAGATTGCTATATTTCTTCCAGACTTTCTAGAAATTTCATTTTTGGAATTATCCCCAGCAGCCTGCTCACTTGGTAAAGAGTTTGGGTGGTCTTTTGGAATCATGGTCATGGCATGAGTCAGGATGAGTTGACTTTCCTTAATGGAAGGACTCTGATTCTTTTCTCCCCTACCCTCAACAAAATAACTATGCTTCAGTATCCTAGAGTGAAGGAAGGGCCATTGATTGTCACAAGTGTTATTTAAGTACTCTGGGTATCTTATACTGTCTCCATACTCTGACCACCCTCCACCCATTTTAGAAAATCTGGAGAAGAATCCTGGGTAGAGAGGATCCTGCGACCCCACTAGTTGGACATTTTTTCTTGTGCTTCATTTTAGTGCTATCATCATTTCCATTTTGCTTGGCATTCAGGAGTTTATAGTGCATACTGTTCCTTGCTCTTATCACTTCATATAATTGAGATTGTGCTAAAATTACTCTTAGGGTTATATTCATGTCTACTATCTTTATAACAGATTCCACTACTAACCCTTTCTCATTGGTCTTATTTCTTTATGAATTCTCCAAATTCTACAAATCATAGATTGCTGTTTCATAACACATCTATTAGGTGAGTACCAGCTCTGAATCTTAAACACTACAATTGGTATATAGATTTTAAAACATTACATGGAAAAATTGTTGAGAGTAGAGAATTAACAAGTATTTTAGTACTATTGAATTTATGTTTAGAAAATCATAGTTCATTTCCTTTGAGTTTTGTTCAGCGGGTGGGGTGGGGTGGGGTGGGGTGGCCTGAAATGGCAATAAACTTTTAACACCCAAACCTTGGAGATAATTTTGCTTGAGTGGAAGCCATTGCTAAGCTAACATTCTGCTAGTGTTAACGAACCAGTCTGCAGGCCCCAAACTGAAAGTTCTGTGGAAATTAAAGAGAAATGGCTTTTGTTAGACATTAGTATAAATAGATCTAGCTGCTTTAAGACATTAAATCAGACATGGTCTCTGTTGAGTTATAATTGTGTATTTGAGGCAGATAAATGTTGGTATTGATACAAACTAGTTGTGTATGGATGAAACATAATTAATCTTATTTGCAAAATGTGATATTCTTCACATTTAAGTATGGGCTAAAGCCAAATCTAGAACCTAGTAACTAAATAAAATTTGCTAAACAAGTTATTTAATGTTTCTGGTTTTCTTGTCTGTGAAATGAGATCTTTTTAGATAATTAGGAATTTAAATTCTATAAGCCTGCAAATTCACATAGGTATAGAGTCTGAAGTAGATTAGATTGCCTGCAACTGAGAAATGTTATGGATATTTAATTAAAAAGCCTACATAATTAGTTGTAAACTTTAATCAGCTCCTTAGTACTTCAAGGAGTCAGGATATCCTTGACAATTGTGTATGGGATGGATCACAGAGTCTTACATCAGTGACCTAAGGTTTCTTAGACTCCTCCCGCTTTCATTAGGGGTTGGAGAAACTTCTCATTCAATAGTCTCTCCGTTTATAACCTCAAGAAAAGTGAGCAGGATGCAGTGGAATGGCTCGGGCTTCGCAGGCAGGTAGACCAGGTCTGGTTTCTGGCTCTGCACCTGACGGTAGCTTGACTTTGGGCAGGTAAAGCGCTGAACCTTGGTTTTTCAATTTTAATAGCAGGGATATTAAGTACTTCATAGAATTATTATGAGAATTAAACAAGATGGGAGAAAGTGCTGGCATATATTAAGTGCTCAGTAAATGAGTTTCCTTGCCTTCAGAGGGAATAGGAAAGAATCATTCTCATTTGTTAAAATCCATGGTAATAGAGTGTTTACTGATGGCTACAAACCCATTGTTTATTCTTTTAGCAGATGTTTGAATTCCTTACCTTGGTCAAGGGACTGTGCTAGCATGAAGAAAGTAATGCTCCTTAGGGCTGGAATTGTGTTTTAAAAGCAGTTGCCCACACCTTGTTGCTTCTGGGGTACAGGTAAAACAGCTGAGATGACAAATCAGAAAAGAAACTTTCAGAGACAACAGAATAATCAGCTCCTCACTAGTTTAAGGCCTACATTTACCGAAGGGACACTTTTCATGAGATAAAGAGGCATGCTTGGAATGGCTGCTCAAACTGACATAAAGTAGCCCTAAGTTTCACTGCCTCCAAAAGTCTCAAATGCTGGTGAAAATCTCCCTGGAGAAGCTGAATCTACAAGCCTACAGGGGAATCTTTAGTTCCTGGTCCTTTTCTTCGAGTTCTAAAAATAATTCAGTGGGTATAAGGAAGTGAAATAATTTATGTTACATTATACTATGCACATTAAATATAGTTGTTAATGTGTCTTCTGTTTCTTTTAAGTATGTTGCCATTTTGATATAACATTGGCAGAAAGAAACACCTCATTATTTCATTATTTTTCTGGAGAAGAGTGATTTAAAGCCTATTTTCTGGAAAAATTACCCACTGTTAGTGAAAAGGTGACCATAATACATATCAGAGGAGTGAAGAATTATAGATCATAAAACCATGAAATGAAACGTTTGTGTTTGCAAGGACACTGACTTTTTTGAAAGTACTGAAATTCAAAGAAACAGTGGAAATGTATGTTTTAATCTTAACCAAGAAATAAGTTTGTAACACATTCTTTAAAATAATACACTGGTGATCTGCGCATTTCAGCGGTGGTGAGAAGGAGAGCATACTTTGTCCCCGTGCCTCACCTCCGTTTAGAGCTCTCAAAAGAGCTGCATCTGTGGCAACAGATGCTAGTCCTCCAGGTGAGCAGTGATTTCTCTTGAAAGCTAAAAGGAAAGTCCTTTCCCCACTCCCACTTTGTGTGATATTAGGCAAGTCACTTTCCGTAGTGGGTCTTAGTTTCCTCATTTCTAAAACGGGATGGATGACATTATCTGAAGTTCTCTTTCTACTCTGAAGTTCCATGATGCAAAACGAATGGATGAGAAGACATGTTGGTAAAGTATAAAGCAAAACCCAGATGGGCAGCCCTCGCCAGTTACCAGTGGCACTCGGCCTGCTGGCCTGTGGATCACTGTAGGAGGCTAGCTGCTAAAACCTGGCTGCTGCTTTCAAAGCCAGACCACTCCTCTCCAAGAATAGCACAAGCGATCATCCAGAGGTGAGCAGGGGCTGGGGCGGGGGGCGGTGTGCACGGGCATGAAGTAGGGAGATGGGGCAAACCCCTAGACCTTTCCTGCTACGTCATGGCTGACACACAAGTATTACCTTATGGGCAACGCTCACTGTGGGCAACCCCAAAGCTGCCTTTTCTAATTACAGATAATATTCTCATTTCTTCAGCTGTAATTGTGCCGTGTAGATGCCTCCCACATCAACAATCTTGCCATTAAACATTTTCACCAGCCTAGAGGCATGTAGCAGTCCAGTTGAAGAATTTCTCCTAAGCGAAACTCATCTGGTTCTTTACTCCTCCCCTCAAACCTAGTCTGTTTCCTAATTTCTGTTCTAGGTATGAGTTCTAGCCCACGCTCTGCTTCAGAACCCCTTGCCCCCTTCCTGTGCATGTCATAACCACCATGAACCACTACTGAACTAGTTCTTTGAGATTGTTCCCCTCCATTCCTACCTTTACAGTCCCACCTTGGGCCTCATGCCAGCTACACTTTCCATCAAAAAAGACAAAACAAAACCTATTATTGAAGTCGTCTCCCCAACTTCAGTTCATTTTGTATCCTTATCCCAGGTCAATAATTCTAAAATGTCTTAACCATGTGGTTACCCTACTGCTTGCCACAAACTTTTCTGTTTCTTTTGAAGTTTTCTGCAACATCTAGTCTTAATAGCTTTGCATCTTCCATGATCACCAGTGCCTTCTCTATTCATTAATTCATTCATAACATGTGTACATGGTCTGCTGTCCCCCTTGTTGGAATGTTCTCCTCCTTCCTCTGCCATCTGCAGGACACATGTTTTTAGGTTCTAGGATGTTTTCAGGTTCTAGGTCTTACCATCTATGAGGAGTTTTTCCTAATCCTTCCAGTCCATATCTTTGCTCTGAGTTTTTGCCATATCTTTTTGACACACACCATTCTGTTTTACTAATCTAGTAATATTTCTAGCCTGTCCTTTCATCTTTTTTTTTTAATTTTTTAGAAAGATTTTATTAGGGAAGGGGAACAGGACTTTATTGGGGAACAGTGTGTACTTCCAGGCCTTTTTCCCAAGTTAAGTTGTTGTCCTTTCAATCTTAGTTGTGGAGGGTGCCGTTCAGCTTCAAGTTGTTGTCCTTTCAGTCTTAGTTGTGGAGGGTGCAGCTCAGCTCCAGGTTCAACTGTCGTTTTCTAGTTGCAGGGGGAGCAGCCCACCATCCTTGCGGAAGTCGAACTGGCAACCTTGTGGTTGAGAGGATGCGCTCCAACCAACTGAGCCATTCGGGAGCTCAGCAGCAGCTCAGCTCAAGGTGCCGTGTTCACTTTTAGTTGCAGGGGGCTACTGGGCCGGCCCAAGCCTGTACTTTCATCTTTTGACTAGAATATGTGTTAAGTTCTTTCTGGTGAGGGAACTTGCCACTAGACAGGGCTTTAAAATTTGCAAGTCTGCTCTTGTTACTAGATAAAAATTTAACATCCCCAAGACTGAACACATAGCTCACAAAATGAACGGAAGAAATGCTGAGCAACGGTTAACAGCACTTAAAGGCATGAAATACTATTTTTCATCTATTAGATTAGTAAAGACAAAGAACCACCATATAGAATGGGCAGCCTCCTGCTGAGAATACCAGTTGCTATCACCTTCTGGAGGTCCAAGTAGGGAAAAGTTTTAAAAACCATTTATATTATTTAACCCATTAATTCCACTTTTAGGAATTCACCCTGAGGAAATAAAACAGCCATGCACAATGCTGTATGATGGTGGTCATCAGTGTTAAATAATAGGGCTGTAGGTAAATTATGGTCCAGCTGTACAATGGAATACCATGCAGTCATTAAAAATAATAGTTGTAGGGCATCTTTTTTTGACTGCCTTTTTCCCCCTTCTGGTATCAGCATGCTGCTTTTCCTTTGGGGAACCATTCTCCCCCCCCCCCCTATAGTTTGGGTAGGTGTCCAGGAAGTCGCGATTGGACAGAGGGAGGAGTTGAGCTGTGATGCAGTTGCCATAAAAAAGCCTCAGATGACCCCAGTGGGGAGCTCGAGCTGGATTCATCCTTCAATGTTGTCCCATCTTGAGGCAAAGGGTTTGGGGTTCAGCCCTTATACACCCTACGTCAATCACTGGATGAGAGCTGACACTGGGAGGGATGTGACCTTGGTCTGAATGGCTCTCTAAGGGCAGTTCCCAGAAAGGGACTTGGCTGACAGGCTTCAGCTGCTACCAAAAGCTGGGAGAATAAGTGCCTCAGCCCTCTGGGAAAGGTGGGTTGTGCACCACAGCGCCCGCTGGGGGGGTGCGTGTGTGTGTGTGTGTGTGTGTGTGTGTGTGTGTGTGCGCGCGCGTGCGTCAGTGCCTGTAACCCCACCCCTTTGTTCAAGGGTCAACTGTATTACCTTTTTGCATCACTCAATTTAAGTGTTTCTGACAAACAATGGTGTACAAGAACAAGGAAATATCCAATTTACTTTAAGTGAAAAATAAAACTATATATTTTACGTATACCGTAGTAGAGATGCCAGTTTTGTAAAACAAACTCATGCTCACATTAAAAACAAAATCCAGCACAACAGAAACAACGACTATAGTTAAATGGTGAGATGGGAGTGAGGGGGCCGCATTTAATTTTCTTCTATATGTTCTGCAAAGATGTCAGGGTCTGGGATTTTACACTGCTTACCTTACCCAGCTCCTCATCCTAGAAGCCCTAGAAGCTTCGATGTGCAGAGGTGCGCCCCTGTGCGCGTCCCACGACGCGGCTCCGGTTACAGGTGTAGATGCAATTCTTACCTATGTTCAGAATAAAGAAAGGGTTGAGATTAGTGTCAGCTCCGGACCTCAAACTGTCGCTTACCTGCGGCACCTGTCACCGGGGGGAGCGGCCGTTGGGGCGAGGCCGGGCAGTGGGCGGCGGGGCGGGCGCAGCTGCTTCCCCGCCCCGGGGCGGTGCCCGCGCTCGGGGCCCGCTGCTCCGCCAGCCCAACTCACCCGCCCTCGGAGCCCAGCGCCGCCGCCATGTCTTCCGGGGCCAGCGTGAACGCTCTGCAGCGCCTGGTGGAGCAGCTCAAGCTGGAGGCCGGTGTGGAGAGGATCAAGGTGAGGCGGGCGGGAACGCCCTTTCCTCGCGGCGCGGAGGCCGCCCGCTCCCGCCCCGCCTGCTGTCCCAGGGCCGCAAGTGGGGAGGCCGGCGGCCGCGGGCGGGGCTGCTGAGCCGGCCGAGCGCGATCTGGGCGCCAGGCCCCTGGAGAGGCCGCGCGGGGTGGGACGGCGCTGCGGCTCGGTCGCGGTAGGCGGCGGTGAGGACGGTGCGCCCTGCCCTGGCTCGTTGCTCGGCCTCGCGGGACCGAGGCGCTCCCTGGGGTGGAGACGTGGCCTGAGGGGAAGCAGGCCTGGCCTGGTGGCTCGCGAAGACAGGCCTGTCCCCGCGAGGGTGGTCCGGGACCGAGTGCCCCCGGGGGCGTTTCATTTTCAGTGGTGTGGACGGTGACTCGGGGGTGGAGGGGAGCAGGACGGACGCTAGCAGACCAATCGTGCAAGAGACGTGCTGGTGGCCTGGACTCCGCTGGTGCGCGAAGATGGAGTCCAGAGATGCGGAGGCGGCTGAATGAATGGACAGGCCTTGGTGGACAGAGGGAGGAGAAGGACGAAGGTTTCTGGCGTGGTGACAGGATGGATGGCCATGCCTTTCGCGATGGCATAGAGGAGGGAGAGCGGGTTCAGGGGGAATGAGTTCAGTTTTGGGTACGTGGACTTGGAGGACATGTCCAGAAGCTATTTAGCTACATGGGCTGCAGCTCAGAGAACAAGGCTAAGAGAGGTAATTAGAATATACAGAGATGAAAAAAATATATAGTGAAGAGACCAGTGCATGAACCCAGGGATCAGCCAAATGAGATGGCTGAGAGAACAGGAGAACCAAGACAAAGAAAGGTTACTAAATCGAGAAAGGGGTTTTCCAAATTTGGGGCTTAGTCCACATGTCCAGTGTTTAGTCAGTTGATTAAAAAGCACCTGTTGTTTAATTGTGTCTAGCAACTAGTATAGCATTATTTGTACAATGTAGCGTATGTGTGTATGTATGAACGCTGCTGTGATATTCCATGTACCTCAGTAGTGCCTTTTGTCTGTGTCTGGCATTATCCTAGGGACTGAGAATGCTCAGTATTCTAGTGACGATGTTAAACAATAAACACATTAACCAATAAATACAATAATTGCAGATGATAAGTGATGTGAAGATTATAAAACAAAGTAAAGAGAGTTATGAAATGCAGAAGAGATTTCAGGGACGTATATATTAATAGTACTAGAAGCAGAATCTAGATTGTAGCAAGGTAGGCAGACATTTTAAAAAAAGAAATCTGGTTTTCAAAAGGAAACTTTTTTTAAAAAAAATTCAGGAAATGAAAAGCCATGTTTTGAGGTTGAGGGGAAGGAACAAATGAGGAGATTTGGAGGAGAGGAAACGGGTCTGTCTTGGGGCATGGGATTGGATGGGCACCTGAGACAGGAAGAAATGAGGTAAGGATATGTATAAAGATAGATGTTTCTAGATTTGAGCTTAAGGACTTGTGTGATGAGTTTTCTATGTGAAGTAGGAGGCCAGGTTTTCTTCTAGCAGAGAAAAGGGAGCTAACGAAGTCACAAGAGTGAGAGTGGGGGAGAAAGTGCTGTTGGCAGTGGGGGAGGGCCCCATTGGAGCACATCCATAGACACCTGTGATTCTGAAGACCCAGCTACTAAGAGATTGGAGACTGCCCTACTTGTGATTTTCCCCGCTCCAGCAGCAGTTGGCCACCCACAAACCTGAGTGCCCAAAGTGAATGGTAGTTGATCCACGTCGTGGATTAGAGGGGAGGTATGCCTGAAAGATGGAAGTTGGGGGTGGAGGGCAAGGAGTTTGAGGGTCTGCCAGAAAGAGGCTGAGCTTAGGCTGGGTAGAGGAGGGCCAGAGCCAGCCTCCTGATGATGGGCTGGACTAAAGGGGAGGAGGTGTTCTCCCTGAGATCAAAGAGCAGGTGTAGTGAGAATCGGAAGTGAAACCCTGGATGAGTAGGAGAGATTGTGATCAGAGTGTAAAATTTCCGTTGTGGAGCAGTTACAGGCATTGGCTGTGACTGTTGGCATCAGGGAGAAGGTTGTTTGAGGAGAAGAGGTCAGGGTTGTCGAAAGCATTCAAGATGTTGGGACCTGAGGTGGAAGAAAACTGAGCCAGATGTCAAAGTAGCCCATGTGGGGATTGAACCCCAACCTTGGTTTACTGAGACCTAGAGAATTTGAATGAATTGTTCAAGGTCACACAGATTAAAACTTAGTTGAGTGGTATCCTTGTGGTCGCATGGTCTGGGCGTGCTTGGCAGGACCTTTCACAGGCAGCACCTGAGGAGTCACCACAATCCAAGGTCTGGTCTCATCTCAGGGCTCAATGACAGATGTTCTCAGCACACCCAAAGATATCGTCTCTTTAGCAGACTTGCTAACTGGTAAGCCATGACACCAGTTTTCAAGCATATAATGGAGGGCATCCCTTCCCAGTGATTGGAATGCTCACTCTTCTTTCAAGGACCCCTTCTTTGCTTTGGAGAAGCCTCTCAGCAGTTGCTGGGTGAGCATGGACTCAAACCAAGGAAAGGCATATAATTTGGGTGGGCATTATCCCACCTCTAATAGCAGGCAACAGCTTTCAAGTGTTAGGGCGTGTATTCTCCAAAGTGCTAGCGAAATGCTTACCACTTTTGCTCTTATTTTCTCTGCATATCCCCTCACCTTAACTTTTTGACCATGTTCTTTAGGCTAGGGTGCAGTTAGTCCCATTTCCCAAGGGGTCCTGGGAGATAGTCTCCTTCCACTCATGTGGAGTTCACCTGTTCCCGCTGATGCAGAGGTAGTAAGCATGAGCATAATTGGTTCCAAATTCCTTTTGACTTAATAACTGTTCTATATAACTGTTAGTTCCAAGTATTATTCATGTGAAAATGTCAGAACTTCTGTTGAGGGAAAAGTAAGCTTAAACCTTACTCTGACAATATTATATTGTGTTTATATTATATAACATAAGCTGTTACTACATTAACCAAACCAAAATTCCTAAAGCATTCTAGAAACTACATAGTAACTGTAACACAGGTAGTTTATTTTCCAGTTATTTGGAAGCTTGGAAAACTAACACAAAGTGGTAGTAGTACTTGAATCATTATTTATGCAATATAGGTGAGTTTTTACATAAAACACCTTTTCAATGCAAGAAAAATAGAAAGTGAGGAAAGCTTCCAAGTACAAATGCATCAAATGGAGATTAAGAGTAAAGGCAGAATAATATTGTATCAGTGCTGCTTAATTAATTTCTCCAAAAGTTAGTGGCTTAAAACAACATTAATTAATTCTTAGGTCAGTGATTTGAGCTGGGTTCAACTGTATAGTTAGTTCTGCTGATCTTTGCTGGGTTCTCCTGTGCGTGTGCGATCAAATGGAGGGTGGACTAGTGGCTGGGTGGCCTGACTCACATGTCTGGAGGGTGGTTGGTGGGTGGCTGGGGGCTGGCTGACTGGTTCTCTTCCACAAGACCTCCATTTGGTTAGCTGGGGCTCATTAGATGGTGGTTTTAGGGTCCAATCACAGCAAGAAAGGTAACTGCAAGGCTCTTAAAGCGTGGGTTTGGAACTTGCCCAATGTTTCCACTACATCCTCCTGGTCAAAGCAAGTCACAAGACAAGCCCAGATTCAACTAGTGGGTAAATAGACTCCACCTCTTGGTGGGAGGAACTACAAAACATTGTGACTGTTTCTGCAGTCTGCCACAAATGTATTGCTAAATGGCAGCGCTAGTCTAAGTGCTTTACATGAGTTAACTCAATTGTCGCATCAACCCAATGAGGTAGATACTATTTATTACTGGATACAAATACATTTTACAGATGAGAAAAACAGGTACTGAGAAGTTAAGAGACTTGCCCAAGGTTATCAGGTAGTGATGGAGCTGCATTTGAGGCAGGGCAGTCTGGTTGAAGACCTTGTACTCGCCACTGATAAGCAGTCTGCCTCACAAGCACGGTGGAAGAACTGTCACTTGTTTTGAGGAGACTGGATAAGGCTCCAGCCTTGTCAGCATTAAAACAGTTTTCTCACATGGTACACCTGGATATATCAATGCATCCTTTCTAAGGGAAAATTTGTAAAGGGAACACTCGAATGAACTATTTCTTTAGCAGTTCGGTCTCAAAACTAGGAGTCTACATGTATCAAAGATAATGGCTTTTTCTTTCCTTTATTGAATAAGCAACCAAACCAAAACTATCCTAAATCAAAAGTTCATAGAAATTGTAACCTTTCCTCTTTGGAGTTCAGTTATTAGAACTTTCAGCAAAAAGGAGACTTGGAGTTCACATAACGGGTGGTCAGGCTGTACGATCATTTTCCAGAGCATCCAGTGGCTGCTGGGTGGAGCTGGCTGTGACCAGCACGTCACGCTGTAGTCCTTTTGTTTCAGGTCTCTCAGGCGGCTGCAGAGCTTCAACAGTACTGCATGCAGAACGCTTGCAAGGATGCCCTGCTGGTCGGAGTTCCAGCCGGGAGCAACCCCTTCCGGGAGCCCAGATCCTGTGCATTACTCTGAAGACTGGTGAGTAATGATACACCACGGCGTTACCGCAGGGCTTCCCAAAGGATTTGGGCAACTGTGCTTTGAATATCTACTATTCTTAGGGGAATTTTAAAAAACAGCAAAAGGCACAACTATCCCTGAAGGGTGACTCTCGTCTATATTTACCCTGCCTGTAGGATACATCTCATTAGGAGAGTCTCAATCCTCTTTGGCACTAACTCATGAGATGTTAATATCCTCACGGACTTGAGCTCTTTCACTGAGTTGGCTGGTGGTAATTCCCTGAACTTAATCCTACTTTCTCTGTCCTTACACCATCCCAGAATTGTCATTTGCTGCTTGGTGCTATCAGCTGACTTGCTATTCTTGGGACTCAGGACTCCCCAGAGAAGGAGACTTGTTCCTATCACCAGCTGTGATTTCTTTCCTAAAGGCTTTCAGAAATGTCTCTCTGTTTTAATGGAGAAAGCTTTGATGTAGCTACTGGGGGAAAGTCTGAATCTGGTTAAAAGAGCTTTAAAAGTTGAATATTGAAATGAAAACATCTCTTTGGTGGCGTATTAGAAATTTAATGGGTTCTAATGCATTTTACGGGATCTCATTCACATTTTCACTTTTTTATCTTTTTTGGAAGAGTTCAGAGCATAGATTATTGGAGTCTTTTGGGGCCAGCATATTTAAAATTGTGTGTTCTAAAGGGTTTTCACACAGTAAGTAATCATCTTAGGTTCTTTTTCACATTAAAAAGAAGGAAGTAATCATACTATCAAGTACTTGTGTACCTTTTAATGGAAAACACCCACATTAATGGTAGTAAACGTTTTATGCTGGTGTAACATTTTTCTTTTTATAAAGCACTTTCATGGGTCCTACTCCTTATTAGTGTGGTTTGAATTTTTTTTTAATTATTACTCTCTACTTTGAGAATACTAACGTGCCCTACGAAATGATGACTAGTTAATTTTATGTATAAATCTTACTAAAGTGAGAATCTGCCACATTCTCTTTCCTGTAGGAAAGAAGTTCACCGAGGAATGCCTTCAGGTGCAAAGTGATGAATGGTTGCCTCCAAGTCTCAAGAAAACATTTTTCTTTAACCAAATAACTTTTAGATATTGCAGACCTTTCCTGTGACCTGGTCCTATCGCCAAAATTCTACAGAAATTGATGACTTTCGACTCAAATAAGGAAACTGGGTAAAGGAGTAGACTTTTAAATAATAGTGGCCTGGTTTATTTGGTGAAGTGCTTTATACTTAAGACAGACAAAAACTTTACCACCAAATATACCAAAATGCACCTCTTTCCTATGTGATGAATCACTAGTGTTTCTATACCTGGAATATTATGTATGTTTTATTTACTGGGTGTTTACATTTTGGAAAGGAAAACATTTTTGTTTATTAAAAAATTTAATATTTGTAATTTGTTGTTTCTAAGATTTTTACACCATAACAAAATTTGTTCTTTTCTCATGAATTTACAATTTCTAAATGAAGATAAGCCAGTGTAAGATTGGGGGAAGAGTAGGCTTTATTAATCAAATGACGTCTTGAGTTTTCTAAATGAGAAGCTTGTTTTATTTTTAACACTAAATGTGGGAGCTATCCCTTAGCAAACTTGTTTGGAAAGATTAATGTTGTGTTGTGTATTAGATTGCCCCATTCTGTGTACGAAGCAGATTTGATCTTTACTTTCTTAAGTTCCTCTACTTTATAGTTGTGGTTGTATTTTAAAAATACACATTATTTCATGTCTTTAAAAAAATGTTTAAAATGTGACTTACAGAACATTGCAAATGATTAAAAACAAAGTAATGTGAAAATCTTAACAAATTAAATGAATTCTTAATGTCTTAAGTGTTTTACTTTGATGATGTGCCTTTGATTTAATTTGGGATATTTTTCAAAGGATACTTTGTGTTTGTAATAATCTTTGAGGAGCTTGGAAATAAAATTTGCTTAATTCTTCCTTTTCTATGACAGCAACATTTTGTGTCTGATTTTGTTTTAAGGTTTCATGGATTCCTGTTTGCTTGTGAGATTGAGTGCTGGAAGTGGGAGGTGAAATCTTTGTTTATATGTACTTGTAGAATTTTGTAAAAAATAGATATAGGTATAACATACAGAAATATCTCAATGACTGACAACATTTGCTCTTGAATAGCGCTGTATAAACCCATAAATAAGTGAAAATATCTTTGAGTATGAGTCGTGTTACAATAGAGAAAATAGAAGCCATTAGATGGGAACTCCCTTAACTTCTGGCTGTGAAACTTCCAGGTCTAAGTAGTCCCCTTTCATTCGATTCTAATTCAGGTATCCCTGATGTAACCCCTCTTTGTTCTCTGGATCTGTTTCACCTTCTCTGAAACGTCACATTATCAATTATCCTTTCTCTCTTTTATCTTCAACTTCTCTGTTGGATTCTTTCTATCAGCATTTAAATATGTTCCATTTTCCATCTTAACAACAATACGCATTTTTAAAAAAATGTCCATTAAAAAACAAATTTCGGCTTACGAGATGGTAGGTGTTCTCTCTCTCTCTCTCTCTCTCTCTCACACACACACACACACACACACACACACACACACACACACAGGGCAAGAGGAAACTTGGAGGTGATGGATAGGTTCATGGCATACAATGTGATGGTGGTTTCATAGTCGTATACTTATCTCCAAACTCAAGTTGTACACATTGTGTATTTTGGCTTTTTGTATGCCAAAAAACTACAAAAACAACTCTTTATTCTACTTTCCCTTTTCCAAAACTCTTGATAAGGTATTACAAGAAAACTAGACATCTCATTATGAATACAGATATAAATGTCCTAAATATAAGCAAATCAAATTCAGTAGTATATCACGAGATGATACAACCTGACAAAGCTGCGAGTAATTCAATATAAGGAAATCTATCAATGTAATGCATTACATGAATGGTTTAAAGAAGAGAATCTATGCCAGCAAGTCATTTGATAAAATTCAATAGCTATTCTGAATAAAAGCTAAATGGATTAGTGAAATAAGAATAGAAAGAAATTAAAGATGGTAAAGACAGTTTGTCAAAACCAACAGCAAGTTTTATACAACATGGTGAAAAGTGGAACCATTCAGCATATTAGGAACAAAACAAGAATTCCTTTATCACCACTATTCTGCATTTGCTTTGGAATTCTTAGCTAACGCAGTAAGATGGAAAAAAAATGAAATGTGTAAACATTTTAGGAGAAATATCTGTCTTTATGGATCATATAATTTTATAACTTGAAAACTCAAGAGAGTCTAGTAAAAGAAATACTTGAATTTGTAATAGAATTTGGGAGACTGGCTAGATACAAAGTATACATAGAAAAGTAAGCACTTTCTATACTGGTAAAAGCTGGTTGGAAATGTAAATAATAACAAAATGATAAAAAAAATACTTGGGAATAAATTTAACAGAAGTGTAAATCATAAAAGGTTTTATTGATGTTTATAGAATGGTCTACATAAATTACAGAATATGAACAGTTTCATTAAAATGCAGTCTTACCAAATCTACTAAATTTTATATAAATTTAGTGGAATTCCTATCTTACTATTTTTAAACTTCTATTTAAGTGTGTTTTTCCAGGACCCATCAGCTCCAAATCAGGTAGCTGTTTCAATCTAGTTGTGGAGGGTGCAGCTCATAGTGGCTCATGTGGAGATCGAACTGGCAACCTTATTAAGAGCACCGCGCTCTAACCAACTGAGCTAACGGGCCGCCCCCATCTTAGTTTTTTGAGGAGAATTGATTAAAATAATCTAAAAGTTCATATGGAAAAAATCAAGTGTTCAAGAATAGTTTTTAAAACTGTGTGTGTGTGTGTGTGTGTGTGTGTGTAAAACAGGAGGGTGAAACTTGCCTCTTTAGTTATTAAAACTTACTTTAAAGCTGCTAAATCAAAACTATGATTTAAAAATAACACAAAAATAGGAAACCCAAAATAAACAATATTATTGTGGTACAGGAATAGACAAACAGATGATTGGATCATAATAGTTCAGAAATAGACTTGACCTTTTTCCTATTCATTGGGAAAGTATAGTTTACTTAATAAACGGTGCTGGCATTATCAGCAATCTATTTGGAAGAAAATAAAATTGGGCCTATATTATACTATGTAAAAAAATCCACATGGGTTAAAGAAAGGTAATACAGAAAGCATTAGAAGAAAAATTAGAATAATTGAACAACTTTAGGGTAAAAGAGGTCTTCCTAAGCAAGGCAGAAAACCCAGAAATCAAAAACAGAAAAGATGTGTATACTTTACTGTGTTTCCCCGAAAATAAGACCTAGCCGGAAAATAAGCCCTAGCATGATTTTTCAGGATGACATCCCCTGAACACAAGCCCTAATGCGTCTTTTGGAGCAAAACTTAATATAAGACCTGGTCTTATTTTCGGGGAAACATGGTATATCAAATTAAATAATTAAATAACTAAGGAATTTGAATAACTAAATTAACTATTAACTGTTGTATGTTAAAAAATCATAACCAAATAAAAGCAAAAGAGAAAAATATGTATTTTTTTCAGCCCTTGTTTTGGATTGCTACTTTGCACTCTCCACAACCCTCAACCCAGGGTACTCCATTTGTTGGATCTCCTGTTTTAGGATGGGGCTCCTGATTTGGGGAGAATATGCAGGATCCTATTACGTATGAGGAGGTTAGGGGTGGGACACCTGGTGTTGGCCCCAGTTGTATGCTGAGTCTCAGAAAGGGAGGGAGTAACTTATGTACATCCACCATCGGAAGAGACAGCTGATATTCTGGTGAGGCCCACAAGTTTGAGTGGGGCCTAGGAACTTGGGGTGAGGCCTCTCAAAAGCCCTCAAAGGTGAACATCGCTATCATCAGCAATGAATCTAAGTGCAAGTAACTCCCCTTAGAACATCAAAAATCTCAGGGACATACTAGCAAAGAAAAAAAAATCTATGTTTCCATTGCAAAAGCCAATCTGGAAAGTTGGGGCTGTTCCCAACAATTCCATGTGATGGGGTTGTTGGAGAGGACTTGGAGGCTGAACTGACACTCTGGTCCACTAAGAAGGGCCGATCCAGACCCTTCAGGCTTCTCCTATGGACCCGCTACCTCAACCTGTTGTGACAGTTGCTCCCTGGGCATGTTCTGCTGGAGCTGAGCTCACTTTATCAGCAGGAGAGATGGAGCAGGAGCCCTCAGATGCTTCCACTCCGTTTGCTGGGAAAGCAGAGAGGCAGGTGTTGATAGCTCAGCTAAGGACTTGCCCTAATCCGTGGCCTGTGAAGAAACTCCCCTCCTCCGGAAGCTGATTAAAGATGGGATAAAGGAGATGGTAGGCTGAGCATCCTTAGCCTTGCCTTAGGAGCAGTTCTGCCCAAACTTTAAGAAAGTAGAACAGAAATTCCAATTAGATTTCCATAAAGTTTCTCTTTAAAGTCTGCACCCCCTACATAGCCAAGCAAAAACAAACATCCTATAGATAAAAGTGTAGTAGAAAGAGGAAAGAAAGTAGGAGAGGTGGTTCAAAGTCAAGTCAAGCCTGTTTCAAAAAGGAAGCCGTGGTTAACAGGATCAAAGGTTGAGAGGTCAAGTAAGGTAATGTCTGAATGTCCTTTGGGCATTTTGAATTTTCAAAAATGTTACTGATCTGATAGGTGAAAAAACAGTAACCTATCGTTTTTATTTGCCTTTGCCTAATAAGTAATGAAGCTGTATATTGTTTCAAATGTTTATTGGCTATTTTTGTTTCTTCTGTGAAATAATATCTATTCATATATTTTGCACATTCTTCTATCAGGTTGTCTTTTTCCTATCAATTTGTAGGGAATTCTTGGTATATTAGAAATGTAAACCTTTTTTCTTTTATGTGGGTTTGTCATTCAGGGAGTCACACAGGGTCTCTGGTCCCACTCCCCACATAAGAACGCAGGATGTGGTGAAGCCAAAAAGGAACACCCACGGAGCCATAGATGGGGGAGTCATACCACTATATTCTCTCTGGCAGCATCCGCCTCTCTGCAATCCGCTCTTGCTAGCTCAGCCACCATCTTCTTGATAGCCCCCATTTTCTGCTAACGTAGCCACAGTAGTTATATTAGTGGCCAATGGCTCACAGGTTACAGCTGACGGCCAACTAGCCACAGCTGATGGCCATCCAATCACAGTTGATGGCCATTTACTACCTGAGCCAGCGCCTTTTAGCGTGAGGCTGAGAGCCTGGAAACTGCTCTCTGGGGCTCTGTCCCCACAGGATTGCAAATGTTTTCACTTAGTACTTTGTTTTAAAATTTTGTTTATGAAGATACTTAAAATCGGAAGTTTCTAACTTAAATTTTGCCCTGGGTTTTAACTTTTTTGGTGGTGGAGGGTTGACTGTCGTGATCTTTACTTCTTGATTCAAAGGGTCAGACTAGGATGGGAACTCATTTAAGTCTTGCTGGGGGAAAGGTGGGAGGCAGCGGGCCCTTCAGAAGACAGCTAAATAGCCCTTTTATATATATATACAATAAGGTTTTATGTATTTTTTTTAAAAAGGCTTGCAATATTTAGGTGAATCTGGAGATATTTAAATCTTATGACAATTATGCTAATTAGAATATTTTACTTACAAAGATGCAAACTATAGGACAGAATATGTATTATGAAAATTATTATAGAAAACTGAGAACATCTCAGAACAATTGCATTCTTTAATGTATAACCAAATCTAAATCATTTTGTTACTGGGTAATCATCAAAAACAATGGAATGTAGCATGGAGCACTATTCGTTCTCTTTCAAAAAAACCTCAGACGAGTTTGTCCATCAACTCTACCAGGGATTTTTTCATACACTAGACGTTGTTTTTTGCATTGTGGTAGTTGTGTGCACATGAAATCTGTTAAAAGGAGAAAAAGGAAAACCATTTATTACTGATAATAGTAATCTGAGCTATCTTTTCCCCCCAGCTATTCAAGTGAATCCTATCTTTTCATCACCTATCTACAAAGTTTTAAAATTTCCAAATTGGGATAAAATAATTATTAAAAATTGCATTTTTAGCATATACACACCTGTACCCAATGGCCCAGTATTAATTAGTGTTATCTACAGATATTTGCTCATGCCTTGTGCAAATAATTAAATCTCCCTGTATTTAAGACTTTGCCTTTAAGTTTTCCCTCATTAAGCCTGTTCCTTAACCTGTATCTGTACTCTGCTACAGAATTGATCCTGAGGTCTGTTATATGGTATGTGGTGATCATGTATGAACTCTCCTTACATGACTGTATTATATATGATATACTTTAGCCTGAACTATCCTAGATTTGAATACTCAATTGATTAAATCAGTAAAAGAGGGAGGCTAAAATTTTAGTATTCCTGGGGATATAATTTCATTATTGCAAGAAATGGATGCCATTATAAGCAAATTTAAAAAGCGATGTAGTAGATAATTTTATCATAGAGATCACAAATGTACACATACAGGACAAATGGAAATTATCTTGAGGTACGCCAATGCTTTGGATTAATGTTCTAGGGCTGCATCAATATGAATTTAAAGCATGTTATATTGTAAACAACATATTTGGAGGTAACGATGTGCTATGGAAAACCACAGTAAAGTCAAAAGTTGCCATAATCATAATGAAAATGCTAACATTAAAGATTTACAAATATATGGTGATGGAAGGAGAACTGACTCTGGGTGGTGAACACACAATGGGATTTATAGATGATGTAATACAGAATTGTACACCTGAAATCTATGTAACTTTACTAACAATTGTCACCCCAATAAATTTTAATTAAAAAAAAAAGATTTATATGAACTGTGTGAATGAAAATATTTTATGGAAATAATTGGAAAGTGGAAAATTTTTTTCTATAAATTTTAAAAATATGTTTTTCAATATTTCTAACCAACATTATACATGATTTAAAATATTTATTTATAACTAAATTGATGAAATACAATGTGGGTATATATTTGACTATTCTAGCTATATCCTGAAAAGCTTAAATATTAAAATTTATTAAAAAATATTTTCTGAAATGTTCTCATTGAGAAAATGGAAAGATTATCTTCCACATTGGGGGCCCTATATTCAAGAATATACAATAACTAGGATGCTTAATTTGTTCCAGAGTGGGAAAACTGTGGAATTTTTCCAGTTCATTTATGAAGCTGGAATATTGATTATGAACCTTCATGTCAAAATGTGACAGAGCATAAATAATACAATAAATTAACTTTATTATAAATGTAGATGTGAAAATCATAAATATTATTAACCATGTTTAACAGCATATTAAAAGAATCACTCCTTAAAAGTCAATTAGGTTTACCACAGAAATGGCAAAAATGGGTTAATATTAGTAAATTTTTAAATATAATTCTTGACATTAGTAGGCAATGGAGAAAATATGTTTGATTTTCCCCTGTAGGTGCCAAAAAGAGTTTGGATAAAATTCAGCAGCTATTCTATTCCTAAGAAAACTTACAAAACTAGGGGTAGAGTACTTCCCATTAAAATCAGGAACAAAACAAATTGTGACTATTAAATAGGACCAAATCCAAATTTTGTTAAGTCCTGGGGCTTATACCATTTGAGAGGTCCTCTTTTAATAAAACAAAGAATACAAGATTTTTCTGGGTCCCTCTCAGGCCTCACAAAAGGGCCTGTGGAAAACAGAGCTTTGAAGCTTAAGCTTCTCTCTTATCTTGATTTTTTCCCCCCCGTCATGGCAAAAACACTTTTGTATGACCATTAAAACAATATTGTGTTCTAGGTACTCAGGCCAGTGCCATAAGAAATGACAGAGAAAGGAAAGATATAATTATCAAAAATGAGAAAATAAAATTGTCCTTTAAAAAAATGATATGGTTAAATGTTCAGAAACATCAATTGCACTATAGCGCTAACAGTAATATCTGCTTAATATGTTTGTCAGAATTAAGTAATCCACATCAGTGGCCTAGAATGATACCTTAATACATTTTAGCCCATTAAATGTCCTTGACTGACAAATAAGTTAATTTTCTAATACACTGATTTCTCTGTTTAATCTTTGTTAATTTTATCTTTCTGCCTGTTTAGATTTGTTCTGTGTTTTTATTTTTAATTTCTTGAGTTGAAGGCTTAGTTCATCTAAAGCTGTAAGAATTTGATATATTTTCTTTGCATTTTTTTTCCTAGAAGTCTATAATTAGAATTTAGTTTTCTCTTTGACCCAAAAGTTATTGAAGATTCTCTAAGTGTAGTAATTAAAACAAAAAAGTTTTTTTGAATTTGGAAGTGGTTACATCTTTTTAAGTTACATTTGAGAGTAGTTTATCAATTATTGACTAGTGTTACCTGTTAATGATTTCTTGTCTTCTGAGTTAGATGAAGATTCAGAGTGCCTTTTTGGTCCTAAACATTTTCCAGCTCTTTGGTAGAAATAAAGACTGTTGAATTCTTTTTGATTTACATTAGAATCAGAAGCACAAAATAAATCCAAGCTGGGGACAGATGGTAATTCTTTCCAGACAGTGTCTTTAGTTCCAGCATTTGAACTTGCATATATGAAGCCTTCTAACTCATTTGATAGATATTTTTGCTGATTAGTGCATAAATTATCTTTCTGAGAGTACCATTTGTCACATGTAGTCTGCTCTGCACCATATTGTAAGTTGAAGGAGTGATTCTGTTGTTTCCATACATTTTTCTTCAAGTTCCAATGAAGAGGAGATTGAGAGCCTTCGAATGAGAAGATAGGGACAGATACTTCTTCATTGGTAGATCTTTTTGCTTCATGTGTTCCCTTTTTCTGATAGTTTACAAAATTAGGAGGAACTCTCTTCTGAGTGTCAACTGGTGATATTCTGGTTTCACATTTCATTTGTGTTAGGCCCAAAGAAAAGACATCTGACTGTGAATCATTCTGGTGTAGAAAGGAGTTACCAGCTGAGTTCCTTGATTCTGGGTTAATCAGAAAAGGATTATTCTGCACTATGTTAGCGTTACAACAGGAGTCTTTCCAGTAGCTGGTCTGACTGTAAGAAGTCCCAGGTGGTAAAACACATGGCATTTCTCTTAGTTCCATGAAGGAAGTGTTATAATTTGAAGTGGTGCTTGTGTGTTCCTGCACTGTCTCTCCTAAGTCTGAATATTGGTAATATTCATTATGTTCTTGAATGACAGACTCCGAAGAGCCAAAAGCTGAACTCTGAGAAGTAAAGGTCTGATTTCTGTTTTCCTGAGGTGATGAAATTTGAGGTGATTTTGTTGTGGAAGGAGAACTAATCTTGAATAAAGAAGTGGTGCCACAAAAATGCTAAAAATTTTTAAAAATTAATTAATACAATACGAATGCAATATGAACTTCAGTCTAGTAAATATAAATAATAATGCTTATCTATATGGAAAGGAGGCAAAATATAAATAAGTAGTTCATTCATCGGTATTCTGTTAACCCATGTAGTAAAAACATTACATAATTAGGCCCTGTTAAAAGAAAAACATTGTAATTTGCATCTATTTTCTAGTCACTTATAATAGATTTTTTTCAGTTACACAAGTTATACATGAATACCATTTCCTTGACAAAAATTTAAAAATGTTACCAATAAGGCTAAAGTTCACTTTACTACTATAATGAAGGGCATCGGGATTTTTAGAAGAGTTAATTTAAACCCATATGGATACAGTGTATAATAGAATATTTGTAGGCACACCAACATTCAAAATGATTTAAAGTCTGATAAACTGTACTGAATTATCTATGCTAGATAGCTTTAAAATGTATAATGTGATTGACAGCCTATGAGAATTCTATACAAAATTTAGTTCAAGGAAATTATTTCTTTACTATGCAAAGTCCCAAGCAAGTATAGTTGGATACCTTCATTTTGAAAATCTTTATGGTGAAAATAAATATTCAAGTGGAAAGGAAATAAACTCATATAAGAATATAGATCTCAAATAACTAACCTTTAACACTTTTTCTGGAACTCCAGGTAGGAGTTCCTGAAGTTGACAAAGAGTTGCTAATAATATCCACTGCAGCGAAGGTCCTTTATTTAACATGAGCTGAGCCACCAATGGATTAATACATGGAAAATCAAGTAAGTAAGTTTCTTCCTAGGAAAGAGTTTAAGGAATAATCAGCCAGTGTCTTTTGAAAGTGACGCATTTTATTCTACTCTATCAGATTAAAATTTTTGTCATTCTGATAATTTACAACATTCTGATAATTTACAAAATTAGGAGGAACTCTCTTCTGAGTGTCAACTGGTGATATTCTGGTTTCACATCTCATTTGTGTTAGGCCCAAAGAAAAGACATCTGACTGTGAATCATTCTGGTGTACAAAGGAGTTACCAGCTGAGTTCCTTGATTCTATGTTAATCAGAAAAGGATTATTCTGCACTTTAACACTAAAGGATTGACCTACACTTAAATTGAGGTGTCTGAAAAAAAAGTATGGCCAGGAGGGAAGGTTCTTTGGCAGTAAAGATTCGTACACTCTCACTGGGAAGGATCTTCAAGTTTATTTAGTCTAATCACTCATCCAAAAAAATTTGTCACAGTTGATCTTCTTCAAAGGACAAAGTTTTATCTAATGGTAGATTTTCTAAAGAGAAAGCTTTTAGAGGACTTAGTTTAGGACCTCAAGATTTCTTTAGCCCTCCCTTTGTAGACAATATATTATCACTGTTTGATTAAGATGAACTATGTTTGTGATATTTAAGAGATGTTATAATTTCAGGAAAGCCTTGTTTAAAGAGTACAGGAAGAATTTCTGTTGACAGGAACTGACCTTGACAATCTAAAAAGGTGTATTTTCATAGAGATCTTATAAAAGTCTAGAAATACACGTATAACAACCATCTCTACTATTGCCATATTCTCTTTTTTCATGGGTTACACTGGTTTTTTTGCACCGTCTTTGATTTTTATCAAATGATAGACATGTGAGCAGATTGGATATGGTAAGAAGGAAATTGCACACACATACACATGTCATAGTTAATTATACCCATATTTGCTGTTAGTACTATGTTCTGGTTAGGCATGTAGAAGTTCTGTGATTTAATACATATAAATATTTTATTTTATTTGTTTCATAATTTTAATTTTTTGAATAGGTAAAATAGTCACGTGGTTTAAAATTCTAAAAGTATTAAAAGTATTAAAAGGTAAAAAGTCTCATTCCCACCCCATTAGCCCAGTTCTCCTCTCTGGAGATAACCAATGTTATCATTTCTTGGTATGAAATATTCCAGAGATATTTTATTAATTTATAAAACAATACATATAAATATTAATTTCTCCTTGTGTTACACAAATGGTAGTATACTGCATACTCTGTACTGCAACTTTCAGTTTTCACTTAACAATCCATCTTGGAGATTATTCCATATTCGTACATAAAGAGCCTTGTTATTTGTTTTTTTATAGCTTCATGATTTGAAAGTATTTTAAAAATAAAGGTAACAGAAACACTGGGTTGGTATAACAACTTGGAAATATTTATACTCAAATAAAAGAAATTTCTAAAAATTGACTATTTAATCTTAAAAGTATTATACAACTCTACTTTGAGTTTCAATTATATACTTGAATTACTGACAAATCATGGAATGATAAAATTTTGCTATTCTCTTAATAAATTTATTATTCTTAAATGTTTATATTTAGGAATGAGAAAAACAATTGTTTTTAAAAATATTAAGCATCAAAGTCATTAGATCACCTTGTAATAACTTAGATTTGAAAGTTCATTATAAAAGATCCCATTAAAATAATTCTGTGAAATTGAATAATAAAAATGATTCTAGAAAATTGTCTAAATAAATGTTGCGCATTATGGTTATTGTTATATATGCTCATGCAAGCATAAGAGGACAAAAATATGCTACCAGAAAGAGAATTCAAATACACGTATTTATATTTGCTTTGCAAATGCCCAGTTTATTTATTTAGGAAATAAACCTTAGATGGTGAAACTTCAAGCCAGGATTTATCCAACCATTCATGAGGATCTCTCTTCGAGGTCATTAAATTGTGGTCAGCGATTTGTCGAATTATCAGTGCAGTCTCTTCTACTCCTGGGGCAATTATAAGCTAAAAAATATATATATTTAATGTTAGACTATAGAAAATATTTGGAAGCAAAACATATCATTCAAAAATTATTTATAATTAGAAGAAAAATAAAAAACAGCACTCATCTTTGAGCACTATTTTAGATATAGTTTATTAATTTGTTTATGTGAAACCCAGGACATTTTACTTGTGAAGATAAGCAATTTTCTTCTTTAAGTATAATATCCTTATAGTTTTCAATTTTGGGAACTAAATTGTTTTTCTTCCATTTGACATTTATTAATAAAATCTTTTTAATATATTTGGTGTTACATTTCACCTATATTAGAAAAAAAGCAATTTGGTTATCACTAGTAATATTTAATATTTTGCTTTTTCTAGGTTAAATCTAATAGTGTTCAACTAAAACAAGAAGTTTAAATATATAGTGTAAGATTTTTCAGACACAAAGTTAAAAATAAAGGATATTTACAGATGAATTTAAAGCTGTATTCAAAAAGAAAAAATAAGGTTTTGATTTAGAGTAGCTATCCATCCCCAACATTTTTGGAATTGCTCATCCAATCTTAGCTTATTTAATACTAAGATATACCCATGCCGAAAGTGTGTGTGTGTGTGTGTGTGTGTGTGTGTGTGTGTGTGTGTTAAACTAAAGTCTAAGAAAGAATTGTTTTCCTTTTAAAAATTTTACAATTACACTTGACAGTCAATATTATTTTATATTAGTTGCAGGGGTACAGCATAGTGGTTAGACATTTATATAATTTACAAAGTGATCCCCTGATTAGTCTAGTACCCATCTGGCACTATACATAGTTATTACCATATTATTGACTATATTCCCTATGCTGTACTTTACATCCCCGTGACTATTTTGTAACTACTTATTTGCACTTCTAAATTCCTTCCTCTTTTTTACTCAGTTCCCCAATCCCCTTCCCTCTGGCAACCATAGTTTGATCTCTGTATCTATAAGTCTGTTTCTGTTTTGTTTGTTCATTTATTTTGTTCTTTAGACTCCATATATAAGTCAGATCATATGGTATTTGTCTTTTTTTGTCTGACTTATTTTACTTAGCATAATAGCCTCCAGGTCCATCCGTCCATGTTGTCGCATAAAACAGAATTTCTTAATTTCCCCTATTTTCTGTCTGTCACTTGTGTTTCCCTCCATGTCTTCTCTCTTCTGAAATGCCAGCCTTTCTTTTCCTCTTCCATTTCTATCTTTACCTTCTTTTAGAGTTGGTTGAAGGAAAGATAGTTCATGGGTTAGCAGTTTAATGTGGACAGAGATATACTACCCTAAACCATCATATCTTAGAAGTATAAATATCCTGTCCTGTAGTAGAAATTTAAAAACAAGGACTGTACAAACCTCACAAAATAGTTATGACAGTTTTTTCTTTCACAAGAATTTCAAATGTAAAACTATTAGTACATACCTGGGGAGTATACGCATTCTAAAGAATGATTTCCTTTAAATTATACTAAATATGTATAGAGTGCACAGAAATACACTGTTTGAATCCAAATGTATTTTATTGCTAAGTTTTGGATATTTTGAGAACATTTGATGCTTTTATTTGAATATAAAATTTATTTTAAAAGGCATAATTTTATGATGGTGTTAATAAATATTACTTTATTAGAGCAGAGCTCAAGTCTAGACTTTGGCAGATTCAAGAATCCCCTAACATTGTTCTCAAAATTTTGCATATGTGTGTTGTATTTATGCATTTTTTTGCAAACAGAGTTCCTAAGAAATTTATAGAACATTTTTTGAAATTAGAATAAAATACACCTGAAACGAATTTAAAAAATTAAAAAAAAAAGAAAGAAATTTGAATAAAATATAGCGTAACACTACTGGCTGTATTTTTTTTTAGTTTAAGAAAATGTACTTAATACTTCCTTTATGGCTAGGCTCTTCAGATGCCTGAAAATAAAATAAAATAAAAAATCCATACTGACGTGCTCTAAAAGACCGAAAGGCATATTACTAAGTTAAGTCAAGTAAAACAACAATATATTTTAAATTAACATGAATCTAGGGAATCCCTTTAATGTAATGTCATCAGTCCCGAGAATTGGAGGCTTGAGTATTGGTGCCATATTGATAAGAGTAAGGTAAATTGATTATAGCTGTTTCTCAAATTCCATGGAAAAACTGACCAATTTTAAAGATTATTATGTAAAACTTGAAATGCTTTTGGACTAGTTTGATCCAGGTGGGCGCATACTTTTGTTTGGAATGGATTGTGACTGGGCAGTACCTCCTATTTCATCCTGAAATGGCTTCCTTGGAACATGTCCTCTATGAGACGGTCACTGTACCTGAATACAATATCACTCATTGGTGTCATGTACTCAGTGTATTCTCTAAAGCATATTTTGCATAAAACTGCTTACCATGAGCTGGGAAGAAAAGAGGCCAATTAAGGGTGAAACTTCACTTGAATAGATAAATGAGACAAATTTACATTTGCCATTCTTTAGATAACTTTTCTAAGAATTTTTTTTCTATGTTTAATATATATCACAGGATCAAAACTATCTAGATTCAATGTCAAATAGATCATTTGTTGCTTTTCTTAATAGGTTGTGCTTTGATTTAATTCTGTTTAGTAGATATTTGTTGCTAACATTATTGCTGTGTACAAAGCACTGTGCTAGATGGTTATAGGTTATACAAAGAAAAATGGCCTAGTTCTTACCCTTCAGGGTGGAGGATGTATGAATAAATAGCTCATACTATATATAAAGGTACAAAGTTATTGGGGAAATGGGAGAAGGAGCGATTTATCCCACCAGGGTAAAATTGGGGGACATTTCTTAAAGGAGGTAGTGTGTGAATTGGGCAGAAAAAAACAGAACTCTGAAGGCTGGCAGTCAAAGGAGGTAGAATAGTATTCCGGGGGAAGACAGAAACGACAGGTTTGTGCAATGGCTGCGAGGTGAGTGTGTGGGCACATTCAGAAGACAGTGAGTAGAACCATATTAAACGAAGGATCATTAGGGGCCAAACTGTGGAGGAGTTTGAATTCAGCTGAGTTTGAACTCTGTTTTAAATGAAGTAGGAAGCTGTGGAAGGTCTTTTGAGCCAGAAAATTCAACTCAACAACAAATATTTATCAAGAGCCTAGTATCTTCTTGGGACTTGCCCTGTGCCTACTTGCTCTGTGCTGGGTGCCAGAAATACAAAAATGAACAAATATGTTCCTATTCCTTCAGAAGCTTACAATCTAGGGAGTGAATATTCATAGCTGTATTTCAGAAATGTAATTGGTATCAATATATAGCATACACTGGACTGGGAAAAGAATGGAAATGAGATTAGATAGGAAGCTACACTTTTGCTGCGACGTTCAGATATGTTTTCCTGTGGCGTGCACTATCAACAACAAGGCTGTTTTGTACACCATACTGTGTAACATTTTGTAATAAATGTTTTGTGTCATCAAAGCCATTAGATTCTAATTTATCTATCCTTAAGTCTAATTGATGCTACTTAGTATGTTTTGAGTATTTTTTTGCTAAAATTCAATATAATGGTAAATTTATTTACCACATAACAAAGGCTTAAAACTAAAAATAATGTCTTTTAGTATGTACAAAGCAGCTCAAAATGTTATTATTAAATGCATAAAATAGTCAAAATACCAACTTTTTATTTTTTGTGGATTTTTGACACATTTTGAAAAAACCTTGAAATCAATTAATGCAGTGAAAGGGTTAAAACTCCAAGTGAGAGGTGATGAAGGCCTAAATTTAGGGAAAAAGCAGTAGGACAGAAAGAAGAGACATATTTTCGAGATACTGCAGAGTTAAAAAGAAAATTTAGCTACTGATTAGATCAGAAGAGTAATGCCATAAACTAAGTGTAGGGGAGGATGAGAAATTGTGTTTTAGATATGCAGAGTCTGTGGATATTCATGTGGAGATTTCCAGTAGAAAGCTAGAAAATAGGTGCGAACCCAAAGGAAAATCAGGAACATTTTAAGGATTATACTCAGAAATGGAAGGTAAATTTGTGGGAAAGGCTGACTTTATCAAGGAAGAATACAAAGTGAAAACAGAAGAGTACTGAGCCCCCAGTTGGAGGAATGTCTAAATTTCAGAGCAAGGGCATTGAAAAAAAGAGCTAAAAAAGGTAACTAATTAGAGATTACAAAAATATTACTCCATTCACATGTCATAAGATTTTCATTTTATAGCAGATAAAAAAAGTATATCTTTCATAAGTGAGCATTTTTGATCAAGGGATTATTTATTTTTATTAATATCCTGCCATGTTTCAAAAAATCAAAGTAGTAATTAAGAGATAAAATATGATTTTGAATTCATTAAACTAAAGACTTTTAGAACAGAGGTTTAGGTGGAAAGAGTATTCATTTATTTGAAAACGGTTCTTTACTTGGCTTTTAAGCAGTTTTTAATTTACCCATTTTGTGTTGTTTTCTCACTGGGCTCACATGAGTTTGAGTATAACTTTGGTTTATGAACAATACTTATGAACAAACATATATGAAAAGACTACCTTTACATCCAGTTCTTCCGATTTTAGCCCAAATGAAACCAAAGCTGCATAAATCAGTGCTAGGTTATGAAGTGTCTTTTCTGTAAGATGATACCTAAAAAAGAATTATATTACTATACTTAGACTCATTTGACATCTGGTTATACTTATTAAAAATTCATTTGGTTTTTCACATTTCTAATGTTATTAGAATAATCTGACCAAGACAATACTAGTGACAGACTCATGGGTTTTTTTGTCTACTTAGCACTCTTTTGGAAAAATGTTTCCATCTCTATTTACTAATATCATTAAATCTAGGGAATGCTGAGAGGGGATTGGGGTAAGGAAGGGGAGAAATTTAACCTATCCCCTTACAGGCCATTGTCTTGGCATGGATTTTTTGGTAATTCTTCAGTAACATACATCAAAGAAAGTGTAGCAAGATGCTACTTATTTGGTGTATTTAAAAAGACTTTAGAGAGAAGGGATTTAAGAATGACATATCTTCTAACCGAGAAGTCCAGAATTTTAAAGTAAAAAGAAGTGAAACACAAAGCAGCAATTCTTAGTGAGATAGAGAAGGGAGGATGATTTGCACAGAAAGTCCGGGGAAACGTGTCATCTCCAAAATTCCGATTTGTTTTCCTGTGGGCATGCCTCCACCTTGAGGATCCCTGACTTAAAGCAAACTAGATGAACAGGGAAAAATTTGCATAGCTACTTCTATTCACAGAAGAGGACTGAGTAACTTAAAAAATAGGAGCGTGACTTTGGATGAAGAAATCTTTACTTACTCTGAGTTTAGTGTTTTTTTGGTATACAAAATTAACCAACAATAGCTGTACTGGAATGATAATGCCATCAGTCTCATAATAATATTGTCTGATGCCTTCTCACAATTCAACTCTTCTAGGTCCTACCAGAAAATACATAAAAGAAAAAGATTCACTAAGTGGAACAGTTATTAATGGAATTATTGCTACCGTACTTCAAGAATCTACAATATATAAATGATAACTTGAGAAGAAGCATGGGTATGGGCTTCCATTTTATGAAAAAATTAAAACCACACTGGAAGTAGTAGGGGGAAAGCTACAGTAGATGTTAAAACAGCTAATGACAGTTTCAGCAAGAAAGACTCATAAGTCTCCCATAGTCCTAGATATGAAGAAAGCAGCTTACAGAGTGCCCCTATTAGGGCAAAGTCAAATGTAGACAGCGATCTGGCTACTTTTATTTTATAAAATATATTTAAAATCACATGGGCTAATTTGCTCTGAATGCTTATTATCAGACGAGAAAGCAGCAGTCAATGGACTTCTAGGAATTTCTAGCCAATGTCTAGAATTCTCTTTTTCCTTTAACACAATTAATTTTGATAGAGTGAATAAATTCAGGAAGTATCTTACTGTACCAGTAATGTATGTAACGATGAATTAAAACAGTTTCCCCAAACAATATTTCCTCCCAAATCATGCTTTTTTAAAGAACTTAAGTATTCAAGACACAGTATCTCTTAAGAACCCTTCTAACAGAGCTTTGTGTTTCCATCATATAATTCTTACGTTGTTAACATTTGCTCATCAATTGGACTTGTACCTTACCATAATATATTGGACCAACAATATTTGCCATTAGTTTATACTCTACACCATCAAACTAGGTTCTGCTCCCCTACACTCAACCTATTAAAATAATTTCTTTGTAATTTGTACTCCAATCAAGCAAACATATCAGGGAGACTCAGTCAAGAATTTATACACCTTAATTCTAAACAATATGGACTTTTAAAGAGAATTTCTCTCTCTGTTTAGAAACCAGCTTGTTTATAGGCAATCCCGACTTACCTTAGAGGAAATCCCATATTACCAGTCATGGCTTCATATACCATCCCTTTTCAGGAAACACAATGGCTAGAATTTAGTTTTTAAAGTTTTCAACACTATAATCATTCTATGAATATATTTAAAATAGGTAAATATACAATATTAAAGATTCTATATTTTGTTTGTTTTCTTAACACGTTGTGTACGGCGGGGTTTAAATCCCTTGTGAAGATTCTCGTGATCCGTATGCAACATGTTAAAGTATGTTAAAAATTTTAAGGTATCAAAGAAGCTAGGTAATAGTCGTTTTCCTCAGTGATAATTTTGGTACTTGTTGCCCATTTGCAAAATTTTGGAAGAAATCACTAGATTATAGTTAAGCTCTCTAGAGTAAAACTAGTAATAAATTTCATGGTTATATATATTTTAATATATTTGATTTATATTTTTTACTGTATAGTTTTACCTGCAAAATTACAGCAGTGCATTCATCAATTGTCACCACTACATAACACTCTGTACTGCCAAAGAGTTTCAATGACTCACTGCAACATCTCTCCACTAATGTGATATTATAGCTGAAAAATACAATAATTTGGGGTGACATAATGAAATGGCTCAGAAGAATTAAGAAAAGTTGTATTGTCCTCCTGCATATTAAATTTGAACTACTGTGCTTTTTCTTTCACATATCAATTTACTCTATAAATTTGAAGAATGAAATTATGATTTATTCAGTATATAAGATAAATTAGTTGAGATATGTATTGCCTTAGGTATTTTGATAAATATTACCATACATAATACTATTACAAATGTCTTGACCAATTCATTCTAGCTCTTTAAATAATAATTCATGAAACAAAAACATTGTGCTATGACACTAAAACATTCTGCATTTATCAGAATTTTGTTTTCTTTCTCCTTAAAACTGGCCTAGATTTTAACTACTTTTATTAGTTCATAGTTTTCTGTGACTGCCCCACAGCCTTAAGATACAAAAACAAAAGTATGGAAAATAGATCTGCATTTTAACTAAAGTCACAGCACAGTTATCCTTCCTTGAGATACAGCCCAATGTCTAACATTCCTATGACAACTTGTGTGCTATGATAAAGTGTTTTCTATGATTTAAAAGTGTCTAGTATTGGTATGACCTTAGAACTAAAGGTTTAAAAACTTGGAAATTCATTTAAGCCTTTAAAGTCCTGTTTCCCAGGCATTATTTAAAGTCCTCTAAATAAGAATGCTCTTTCTCAATATTATCAATGACCCAAAGATATGACCATATAATTCACAGAAAAAAACCACATAAAATGGTCTTATTGGCTAGTAACAAAAGAAATGCAATTAAAATATTAATTTAAACAATACTGAAATTTTTTTCTGCACAAAATTGATATACATTACCAAAAAAAGACAATATTCAATAATTACAATGATTTACTAGAAGGAGAGAAATGTATAGTGACATAAACTGTCTAGAAAACTGTTCCTATTTGATGCAATTCTAGGCATGAATCAGAGAGAAATAGTGCCACATATATAGCATATATTTAGCCAATTACGATATATATACCTTTGCTAAAGTTATGAAATCAGTAACTTACTTGGATTCTAGCAACTGAAGTATTTGTGGAGTATTAAGAAGTCCTTCAGATGCAAAAAACACATAAGGAATCTGAATTTCCAAAAGAAAACCACTAAAACTATCCAGCAAGGTGCTTCCTAAATAAGAGAAAATTTATAAATATTTATTTTTTTCTCATTCCCCAGCTCTTTCTATTTCTTAATTAAACATGAGAATAACAGGTGTATGTTCAAGGAGTAGTATAAAAATAAAACACATCCATTGTAAAAAATCAGAAATTAGAATAAAGAAAGGTCTGACGAATAAAATAAAAACCATATGTTATCCTACTACCTAGAAATAAAACTGAGTTAACAGATTTTACCAAAACTACTACATATTAAAAACAAAGTTTAATACATACTTCCACACTTTTTTCTACATATTTGCTTATTTATACTCACACAAATACACTCAATTTAAAAAAAAAGGAAAGGAAAAAGTTTTCTGAATCAATCAACATACTATTACATAATTTTTCTCTAAAATTCAGTAAAATACTATTGAATAAAGGTATTGGATTAATATTAGATATAATTGCAATAAAATTGTGCTATTATAAGTAATTTAGAAGTTAAAGGGATGAAGATAAATATAATCAGTAAGGCTTACTTTACAAATGAGGAATATAAGGTAAGAGATAGTTAAAGGACTTGTTTAAGGTCACACAGTGGTAAGGTTAGAGCTTGAACTCAAGCTTACTGTCTTTCTATAGATCAGAAACAGAAAGTCTTCATTCTAATAGAACACAAAAAGGATTTTAATTTATATTCTTACTCTTTAAAACTGTGTCTGGAAGAATCACTTTAAAGGCCTTGTATGGAATATTCAATTTTTCGCAGTGTTTGGTCCAACAAGAGTTTTCTAAATAGTTGTATTCCACCACAAATGAGAAATTACTCCAGGGGAAATCTGGTCCAATATACCGATTATGTACAACTACACAGGAACTTTCTCTGAGGACAAAAGAAAGCCATGAAAATAGAATTATACTTGTATCATTATTTACTTAGAATGCTAAAAGAAGTGTTTTTGGCTTCTTTTATTCTTCTCTAATCCATGTCTACTTATCTTGGAAAAACACTGGTGTATTTACTGTTGATCTCTTTTTATCTTTCTTTTTGATGGTCATACTGTGGACAATTTCACATTCTCAAATGCATGGGACCCTAATCTTATTATCTGAGTCCTATCAATAAGAGACAAATCACCGTGAGAAATCAATCTCATTTTCTTACAAATGTGACATTTTAATCTTTGAGAATCTATGTAATAGATTATTTCCTGACAATTGTGAAATGGGGTTCTTTTTTTCTCTCAATGGGCTTCATAAGTGATTTAACAACAAAAAAAGAAGGATACTTAAATACCGCAAATTTATCTTTACCCTCTTCAAATTTCGTGTAACATAGCATTTACTATAATCAAAACACTCTGCTGCTTTCTACCCAGAGCAATATAGCTAGAAGTTAAAAGGTATCTATGTCTAGCTTTTATGGACTTCTATTTGATTTACATCTTCTCATTTTATTGTTTAGATCCCAATATTAGAAATAAATAATTTCTACATAAAATAAGGCAATCTGAAAACATGTTTAGACAAATCAACACTAACTTTATTATTAGTAGGCCCTCACTGAAATGATTTATAAAAGACGTACTTCCCAAAACAAAGGAAGGAGGTACAAGAAACAATGCTGAGAAAAAAAACCAAAAACTGGTAAGTCTAAATAAGCACTTCCTGTACTAACAGTAGCAATAATAATGATAATTTGGGGATAATAAAGCAAGATTGGACTAAAATTCTGTACAACAATATGCAACATAAGGCAATGAACTGAATCAAAGTGCCCTATGTAAAAAATTTTCAGACAAAGAGTAGATACATTGATTAATTTCAGATTTTTTTTTTAATTTCAAATTTTATTAAACCTTTTTTGAAAGTTAAATTCTAGGAGAAATTGTGCTTTTCCTGTGCAACTAGTATGTTTGCTCCCCATAGATGAAGAAATTCATTTTTACCCATTTAAAACACCTTCAGATTCCAGAAAATCTTTTCCTTTGTTTGAATGTAAGACAGTCAATGTTAAACCTGTTGGAAAAGAATAATACAAGAAAGGGTTTTTACTGTTTTGTTCATATGTATTTTTTAGGTGTTTCATGTATTTCACTACCACAAAAATGAATTAAAGATCTTTGAACAAGGAACTCAAGAAAACTGCTTAAAATACAGTTTTGGGGGATTATTTTTCTAAGTCTAGGGTATCAGTTTAAACCATGGCAATATTTTTGGTGTATGTGTATGTTGTGGGTATATAAGCATGGAAATTCTGAATGTATTATGTAAAATAATAAAGTGGATCAAAAATTTAATTTTAAGTAACCAAATTAAACACCAATTCTGTGCAGTTAATTTTATCTTGCTAAAAATCATGGTAGATTTTACCTTTTTTCTCTAGTCAAAAATTTAAGTACATAACTAAATATCAAGAGACTGCATTTCAATTTCAATTTCATGTTATTAATTTTTTAACAAACTATAATAAACTTCCAAAAATTCTGTACCCACGTATACAGTTTCTTTTTGGTAGACATAATTGATTTAAGAATAGCTAATTCTAGTTAAAATAAATTCTACATTCTATTAGCGTACTTTGTCAACTATAAGGTTTACAGTGGTGTGATGTAATAATGACAAAGTAATCCTTAATAATTTCACGTTTACTTGAATTCGTATGACAATAGTTTTGGTAGCAATAAGAAGGGAGGGAGTATGATTTCTCTTTTATAATTTATAAAGTCATATTATTTAAAACCTAATCTCCTTAAATGATTTGTATTAGCTATGATTCCAAAGCAGATTACTTGCTGAGTGCATTACTAGGATCTTGCAAGCACATAGGATGATGGAACCACATATTTTACTTTCTAACCCAAGACAGAAAAATCAGGCCTAGCTCCTAGATACAGAGGATAGTTGCCAGTTAGAAGAGAAAGTAAAAACATTTTTCAATGTATAAAGTCAATATTTTTGTGTCAGTGTACCTTGTTGAAATAAAATAGAGTAGTGACGTTATAATCCCAAATGCCAAAAGAAATAGGGATGTTCCGCATGAATCCTATGTAAAAAGCTAAATAGATACAGTAATAATTGGTCACTATATCTTAAGTGACATCAAAGGAAAAGGTGCCCCATTAGGTAGGTTTAAGGGTTCTTTGTGGGGCAGTAATATTTTCTCAGCTTCTTCACAAAAATGTTCATTTGGTTACCCAAATCCCTTTGTTTTATAATGTTAACTTTGTTCAGCATTTTAAAAAATGTTTCCAATTACCCTGATTCCAGACAACTGTGGCAGGTTCAGCCCCACAACTGTTAACTATTGCTCTGACTTTTTGGTACTAGTAAGGATCTTGTGAAGTTGGTGAATATGAACTCGTCTCCCCAGTTGTGGAAAACTAAGTGAAATAATAAGGCACTGCCTTGCAAATTTGGACTTGAGGCACATGATAATGTCATCCAGAAACAGCATCTTTTAAAGCTCTGCTTGACAGAGTTTTCTATTCTTACATTACTACAATGTAATAGTTTACTAACTACACTGATAAACAGATATTTATTGTAATATCTGCATATACTTCAGTTCAATGTTTTTTTAGTCTCAGTCTATACTAGGTATACAGGGAGGCATTCATTATTAGCTCATTCATTCAGTAAATCTTTATTAAGTGACTTCCATGTTCCAGGCATTTTTGTGGGTGCTGGGAATACAAATTAGGGCATGGCCCTTATCCTCCAGAAGCTGACACTTTAGTGAGGAAAAGAGTTAACAGAATCGGTTATTATAGTCCAAGGTAGTAAGTATGCACATAATACCCTGAGTGCACAGAGGAAAATCATTCAAAACGATGCTTTTCGAACAAATGTTTTAACTAATTTTTAAAGGATGTGTAGGAGTTAGTTTCCTAAGGAATGGAGAGTATTACGATAGCAGGAACAGAATGTGTAAAGGCATGGAGATATGAAACAACACGATAAGTAGTTTGGTATGGTTAAAGCAAAGAAATATTTTGAGAGATGGCAATAGATGCAGTTTATAGAGGGTAGAGAAATAGTAAACAAAGGATGGCATAGATTGAGGGTGGTATTTTATTTTATTTTTAAGACTGGAGGGCTTAAAGAGTAAGGGGAAGAGTCATTAGAAAGGAAGGTTGGGCTAGGAAATAACTGATGGAAAAGTGTTTGAGACTGTAGGAAAAGACGGGATCCAACGCACAAGTGAAATATTGGTTTTTGAAGTAAGGACATTAATTTTCTCTATAGAGAAAGGAGGAAAAGAAAGATAAAAGAATAGAATAAATGAAGGTACGTTTGGTAAGTATAGTAGAGAGGGAAACTGATTAATGAACATAAGAAGGCATAATTCTCTTCTAAAAACGAGGGAATGAGTGGCATGGTAGGAGTTTGTGTTATAGCCATTAGGAGGAAAGAAACGGGAACTAAGAACATATAGAAAGACTAGTAAGAGGCATTAAAATCCCACATAAGTTCAGAGAACATGAGTTTGTAGTGGTACCAATCTATTTAACTTTCTTCAATAATGCTCAGCAGCTCAGGTATAGGAATAGAGAGGTCAAATGTCTCGAGTGATTCAGAGTTGAGGTTTAAATGAAAGGTGGTATAGGATAAGACTGATTAAAGTGACAGTCACATCGCCAAATCTAGAAAAAGAAAAAAAAAAGAAACAAAAAGGAGTTGACATATTAAAGATCTCTAAGATGCCAAAGAGCATGAAAGAGCTAGAGGTATCTACAGACAGAGAGCAATGCACCAGAATTTAAAATTCAGAGGTAAGATAGTTTTGCATTATCACAAGGTCAATGGCGTGGCCAAGACGTGAGTATCATTTTTGTTGTGGATCCCAATGAAACTATAAGGTCAGGGTGTTGAATGAATAATTCCCATTAAAGACACCAAGGATAATGGCAGGACTAGGAGTGGAAGAGAATACCACGAGCTAGGTGCACAATAGTCCATGGATGATGGTGAATGTTCAGGTGGTTACTAGATTATGGCAATGTGGAGTGGTAGAGAATGGTATGACAATATGGCACAGTCTCAAAGGATAGAGGAATAATGTTTTGGAAAAGATAATGGAAGGCAAGAAATGGCCTTCTCATCCCTATAAGATGTATCTATCCATCTGTTTGTATCTATCTATCTATCTATCTATCTATCTATCTATCTATCATCTATCAATCATCTATATCTATCTATCTAGTGAAAATTATCAGTTTCTATATGAGAGAAATATAGGGGAAGCAGTATCATCTGGGGAAAACTGGGTTTCACTTAAGACAAGGAAGTGAAGAAGTTTTCATATTAGCAATGGGTTCCACAACGAAGGTAGAAAGAGCTGGCAGGGGGGTAGCAGTGGGTAAAAGAATGAACTGAACTGAAGAATGACAGTGGAACAAGAGAGACCTAGTTTCAAATTCTGATTCCCTCACTTATTACTGTTGAGGTCTGGCATGCTATATCACTTTTATGAACTTTAATTTCTTTATTTGTAAAACAATAAAACCTGTTCATAGAGCTGTTGTAAGTAGTCAGTATTATTTAGCAACTAGTAGACAGTCAATGGAAAGTGTCAATTGATAATAATAATGTACATATAAGTACATTTAATGTACATTTAAGTAAATTATAATATATTTATATTGCAGACTTATAGTCCAGGTTGATTTAAAAACTGGTTAGATTATGCTGAAAACTATAAGACATTTTTGAAAGAAATTGAAGAAGACACAAAGAAATGGAAAGACATTCCGTGCTCATGGGTTGGAAGAATCAACATAGTTAAAATGGCCATATTACCCAAAGCAATATACAGATTTAATGCAATCCCCATCAAAATCCCAATGGCATTTTTTAAAGAAATAGAACAAAAAATCATCAGATTTGTTTGGAACCACAGAAGACCCCGAATAGCCAAAGCAATCTTAAGAAAAAAGAACAATAATGGAGGTATCACACTCCCTGACTTTAGCTTGTACTACAGGGCTACAATAATCAAAACAGTATGGTACTGGCAGAAAAACAGACACATAGACCAATGGAATAGAATTGAGAACCCAGAAATAAAACCACATAAATATGGACAGATGATTTTTGACAAAGAAGCTAAAAACATACAATGGAGGAAAGACAGCCTCTTCAATAAATGGTGCTGGGAGAATTGGATAACCACATGCAAAAGAATGAAACTGGACTGCTATTTGTCACCATGTACCAAAATTAATTCAAAATGGATCAAAGACTTAAGCATAAGACCTGACACAATAAACTGCATAGAAGAAAACATAGGTACTAAACTTATGGACCTTGGGTTCAAAGAGCATTTTATGAATTTGACTCCAAAGGCAATGGAAGTAAAACTGAAATAAACAAATGGGACTATATGAAACTTAAAAGCTTCTGTACAGCAAAAGAAACCATCGACAAAATAAAGAGGCCACCAACTGAATGGGAGAAGATTTTTGCAAACAGTGCCTCCGATAAGGGGCTAATATCCAAAATATACAAGGAACTCATGCAACTCAACAACAAAAAAACAAACAACCCAATTGAAAAATGGGCAGAGGACCTGGAGAGACATTTCTCCAAAGAGGACATACAAATGGCAAATACACATATGAAAAAATGCTCAACATCACTAATCATCAGAGAAATGCAAATAAAAACCACAATGAGATATCACCTCACCCCAGTCAGAATGGCGATCATTAACAAGACAAATAGTAACAAGTGTTGGAGAGGCTGTGGAGAAAAAGGAACCCTCATACACTGTTGGTGGGAATGCAGACTGGTGCAGCCGTTATGGAAGGCAGTGTGGAGGTTCCTCAAAAAATTATGAATAGAATTACCGTATGACCCAGCAATCCCTCTCCTGGGTATCTACCCAAAAAATCTGAAAACATGTATACATAAAGACACGTGTGCTCCAATGTTCATTGCAGCTTTGTTTACGGTGGCCAAGACATGGAAACAACCAAAATGTCCTTCGATAGATGAATGCATAAAGAAGTTGTGGTATATATACACAATGGAATACTATTCAGCGGTAAGAAAAGATGATATAGGAACATTTGTGACAACATGGATGGATCTTGAGAGTGTAATGCTGAGTGAAATAAGTCAGACAGAAAAAGCAGAGAACAATGTGATTTCACTGATATGTGGTATGTAAACCAAAAACAACAAAAGAACAAGACAAACACATGAGAAACAGAAACTCATAGACACAGACAATAGTGTAGTGGTTACCAGAGGGTAAGGGGGCTGGGGGGTGGGAGATGAGGGTAAGGGGGATCAAATATATGGTGATGGAAGGAGAACTGACTCTGCGTGGTGAACACACAATGGGATTTATAGATGATGTAATACAGAATTATACACCTGAAATCTATGTAATTTTACTAACAATTGTCACCACAATAAATTAAGAAATAAATAAATAAATAAATAAAATTATGAATTAAAAAAAAAACTGGTTAGATCCCACTGAGTTATTTACTTTTAATGGGTGAATTTTATGGTATGTTAATGATATCTTAATTTTAAAACTTGATTAAATCAATACATTTTTATATGTTCAAACACATTATCAAATGAAGACTAATTTAAAACTCCCTACCTTCCATTTTGTTAAGGATTTCAATGAGCAAATGTGTTTCACCATCTGAGTCCATTCTTATTATAATCAGCACCTGATCAAAAATAAGAATTTCACATATATGTATATCTGAACGACTATTCTTTTTCAGTTTTGCTATAGTGACAAAACAACAAACTTAATTGGTTAACATGAAACTAATGACAATAAGATTACAAAGTAAATATTTGTGTTGTAAAAGATGTCATGCTTAAAAACAAAGGAATAAATTCTGGTAAGACCAAGTATTAATGAGGAAAATAATTTGCAGTAGGACATTCTTAGTATTCTTTAAGTATTCCTGTACAGGTGATCTCTATTTAAACATAAGTAATCTCTGCCTGTATTGTTAGTGTTAAATTCAACCCAGACAAGTGTGAATTTGTTAGAGAAAACCAATGATTTGCTGCTATACTTTCCTAATGACATTAGGGGAGGTTTTATTGGGGAGGGGGAGGTGGAGGTAGGGACAATTTCAACTTTAAGTTTCTTACTGATTGTTTTAATTTATTTTAATGACTTAAGCAAGTTACCAATACCATAAAGTTGGGGATAAAAAATTAGGAGAGACAGAGAGGAAAAAGAAGAAAAAGGCCAATTTTTAATCTGATTTAGTGTAAAGCATTTGAAGTGCTTTCTGCTTGAAAAGATTTTTTAAAGTATTTTCTCTTAAATACTTATTATTGCAACTTTCATATACTTGAGGTAAGGTGGGCAAAAATTTCCAGTATAATCCAAGGCATAAACTAAGTGCTTTTTTGGTAAAATCATGTAAGATGAGATTCTGGCTCAATTATATACAAATAAAATATTGTAGTTCTATTATTGTGTATATGTTCATGAACTTACAAGTGCCAGATAAAATTTTTGAGATTTGGAGAAGAAGCAATCCATAGAAAATTGTGTATAATAAAAGTTAAAGTGTAATATTTTAAAATTCAAGACATGTGGCTAATGATGCAAATCATAGTTTCTCTGGGTCTGATTTTGTTTTGTTAATTTACTTAAGAAGAAAACTGTCAAGGGACCAAATAGTATAGACTATTAGACTAAGTTAAATGCAAAAATGTATCTTACATCCAATTCTTATTTAAGCTAATTACTGTTATCTGCTTTATTTCAGCACTTCCCTTAATTTGCTGTTCACTTTGCATCCAATTTAATATCTGACATTGCAATTCTTGTATCCTGTAGTTGGTTTCGGGCTTTTTTTCTCTAATAAACTGTACAATCTTCAGCTGTCTCCAAATGTCATCCAAATAGGAGCATAAAATACTTTTGTAGGCATCTTTTGCATTTGACAAATATCCTGTTAAAAATGAAAGTAGAAAAACAAAGCATGACTTTCTGTTCTTTGCGAAACTCCATGGTAAAAACCTGAAAGGAAGTAAGAGTCATAATAGAGACGGGTTAAAGTTTCCTTTAATCCTTTTCTGATTTTGAGCAAAGTTATTGACTGATGGAAACCTTAAAATTGAATGAAGCTGAAAAATATGTACCAAGTATCTCTTTTTAAGCTACATAACACCAATATAACATGATATATATACTCTGCATATCTGAATATATCCCATCCTTTCCTGCCTTCTGGCTTGCTGAATGCTATTGTGTTCTTCCTAAACCCAGGATCTATACACTTACATGCAAGTCCTGTGGAAATGCTACTTCACTGGCACTTTCTTGGTATTTTATCTATACGGCTTTTGTACTTGATTTCTGGTTATCTGTATATACGACTTAACAACCTCATTAGTTTATAAGCGCTCGGGATATAATCCATGATATTTATGCATAATTAATTTGTATAGTTGCCAAAACAGTAATGCTTAAATTCTGACTCATTAAGAGCAATTTTTATGCACAGAATCCTGAGACCTATTCTTGAAGGTCCACATTCAGCAAATCTAGATTGTGTCTCAGGGATTTCTATGTTTAAAATGCTCTCCCAGTGCTTCTACTGCACAGTGAGTTTTGGGAATTATTGAAGTAGAGCACCTGGCATAGTAACTTCCGTAGATCAGGTGTTAAAGGAATGTTTGGGCAATAAATGAAATAATAAATAGAAAATTTTAAATGTCTATTTCAGATTTATATACATCTTAATTCTAATATATTATTACTGCTAAACTGATGGGCAATTTAGAGATTGACTTATGTTCTTTCGGTCTCCTAATCGCCAAACCTCCCTCTGATTCTCCTCACTGTCATTAGACTTAACCTTCTGAAAGACAAACCTAATCTATTCGCATCCCAGTTTCAATGGGTCTCTGTCATCTACAGAAGAAGGTCTAAACTCTTCTGTGTAGCTTAAGAGGCTCTTCACGATTTGGCTCCTTCTTACTTCTTCAGGCTTAGCTCTTACTGCTTTCTACCTTGGACTCTTCAATTTAGCCCACGGAAGTGTTTGCAGCACACCATTAGGTCATTTTTCTGGGCTCTTAATTCTGCTAATAATATCCTTTCATACTTTACTTACTTGGCAAACTTCTTATTTTTAAAAAAATATTCAGCTCAAGGGTAGCAGTCTCCATCCTTTGTGCCATTACTATGTATCTCTATTACAGTACCCAGTCATTATACAATACTGAATTTATTTCTGATTGAGCCCAGAAGAGAAACTCTATACCTGTAACCTGGAAAATTCCAGTTTGCTAGCTTGGAAGGGGTAGCAAACTGGAAGCTGGGAGAAAATACAAAATTCTGCAAGGAACAAAGCAAGCAGGTAGACCCCCATGAATCTTTCTTCTTCTGCCACTATAGAGAGAGAAAGGAAGGACAACCTAACTTGTTCTTTGATTTCGAGAGATTCAGAGGAGTGAGAAAGCCCTCCACTGAAAATGTCCAAGGTAGCTAGGTTATTCATTATGGCTTGGTATGTAGGGCTTAAGAAGTTAGTTTTCCAACAAGGATTTTACTTTTATAGTATTCTTCAAGGTAGCCAAATAGTAATGCCAAAGTTTGAATTAGTAAATGCATTTCTTTGAGAAGCAAAACAATTCAGTCCCCTCAATGGTCTCACTTAATCTAGGGTAAATTGTAGGGTACTTAAAGGTGAATATACTTCAAGCGATTCTCCATAAATATTGTTTCTCTAATTCGAGGTTTTGATAAGTACTGAGCAGTACTGAGTCACAATTACACTCTCTCTGCAGCTCTCCAAGTTCAGATATTCTAGATTCTAATATTCTGCCTTATTATTATGCTTTTATAATCAGTCTAGCTATTGGTAGGACTGACAATCTTTTATGGAAGTCTGAGAGTCTAATGAAGACAGGTGACTAAATAGAAGGGCTTGTGACACTGTACCCTTACACTAGTTCCAGGTACTGTAAACTTAGGGCTAGAGCTCCTAATGCTTATTTGTCTGAAGATGGAGATAAGACAACCTGATCTGGCATCAACACCCAAGTGGTACAATTGGAGAAGAAAGGAAAACACCATGCTGGGCTTTCTAAGAGTGGCTGTAACAGTTATAATACGTACTGGGACAGATAATCTAATATAATACTTAGCCAAGTATTACAACTCCCATGCTTCAGAGGGAGTAAAATTGTAACTCACTGCTGCTCAATACTTATCAAAAACTTCGATTAAATAATATTTGTCTATGTCATAGATAAGAGAAAATGTGTGGGTGATAGATCAGAGAAAAATTATTTTCACTTTATATTTTATATAGGTTCTAGAAACTCTAAATTATAAAACATAATCCTATAAGCATACCATTTCTAAACAAGTTTAAATAATCCTGCAATAGGGGCCTAAAGCAGTAATGTAATAAAACATAATTTAATGATTTTCATAGGTTAGAAAAAAGTTCCAAAATCTTACAAATTTCCAATACATTCAAAAGAGTTTTATTTTTATTACTAAGTACTGTATTTTGCCATGTATAATGGACTCTGGTGTATAACGCACACTTATGTTTTTGACCCAAACTTTCAGGAAAAAAATCTTTTATTTTATTTCTTTTAATTCAAATTTTTATTTGTTTACATTTAGGTACTTATTTTTTGTATTATAAAGGAATTTTAACATTTATTTTTTAACATATTATGGTACAAGAAATTTTATGGAACAAATAATTACAAAACACAAGAACAGATACAAGGTACAAGAAATTTTATGTACCAGTAACAAATTTACCATATTTATGCATCATAGAAGGCCAAGAATTCTTCGTTGTTGTAAGTTTGTCATAAGTTCAACAAAACTGATTATTGTTTTCCAGGGTATTATTTTGCATATGGATATCGTTATTGATTTCTAGAGTTACACTTTTAACTCATAAGCACAAATAAAAATTAAAAACATTTATATAGATGTGGAATTAGTACAACCCATGGATAATGCGCATCCTTATTTTTCCCTCATAAATTTGGGCAAAAAACTGCATTATACACAGCAAAATACGGTAGTTCATATCCTAACTTACACAACTCAAAAAGAAATTGCAAAAAATCTTACTACTAATAATTGAGTTATATTTTATCTAACAAAGATTCAAAGCCACAACATTCAATGAGGACCTGAAATACATATGGGGAAATGTCATTTTACAGTAAAAATTAGTGCATGGAATGATTATACAATCAAATCTGCTTAAGTTCATCAGGACTCTGTAATTCAGGCCTAGATTAGAAAATCCTAAACCTATTTTTCTAGGTGATGGTAGTTGTTACAGTTAATTTCTTTTAATGAATATCAGCAGAATAAAATATATATTCCATTATAATTATGTCAAAATGTATATAATGTTTAATATGGAAGTAAAATAAGTTACATAGTTTCTTATAAGGTGCATCTTTTTCACAAAAGTAAAAGTTATTTCAGATGACATATTTCATAGGAAGAAAAGGAAAATTAAAAATTTTCCCCACCAACCCAGTGCTGTGTCCAAGCTACATGTTAAAAGGACATCTCTACTTGTTACCAGAAGGTGTAAGAGAGCGGCATGCTTGAACGTCATTTCTTTTTCATCATTCGTACCTAAGTAAGCAAAAACATATTTAAAGACATAGGATATACATTAGAATTTTAGACTATGTATCTGAATGCTTAACAATAATAGCTAACATTTATTGAGTGCTTACTATATGCCAGACTGTATATAAGCTGGTTATTTCATTGAATCTATAACAATAACCCTATTAGGAGAGATTAATTATTATCCTTTTATGGATGAGGAAATAGTCCTAATGAGGTTAAGTAACTGTCCCAGGTCAATTTGTGAATAAATGGTGGAGCTGACATTCAATCCCAGACAGCTGACCTTAGAGCTCATACTCTTGTTGCTTCCAAAGAATATTCAATTATTCTACTCTTGATGGGAAAACAGGTTAGTGACTCCCAGTTATGAAACAAAAAGAAAATTAAACTCATGACTTGCCAATTGGATAAAATAAAGGTGGAGGATCATAACAAAGCAATAGCTTAAAATGGAGGTGGACACCTGGAAATATTTTGTCCAAAGATATGACTCAAGCAAAAGCTGTATTCACAGAGACAAGCCGATTGTCCAATTAATGTATCCGTGTAGTTCCAGAGCTTTTTGACAATGATAGATTGGATTTTAATGTGTGCAAAAGTGAGACCAAGAAGACAGGACCCACGGCCCCGGTTTAACAAGAGAAGCTCGACTTTTCTCTGCTTTATATAGTGGGATCCCATGAAATATTTATTTGAACAGAGTTCTGCTAAAACGTTTGAAAATTGTTGACCTAATCAGTGAAGATAAGGCAAACGTTTAGTAGTTATTGGGAATCAAGAGGCAACAGGAGAATCAATTATGGGTGGAAAGAAGTCAATCATGACCTGGAAGGGATGAGACAGGGCAGAGAAACCAGATTTGATATCATTTTTCTTATGTCCTTAGGAGAACATTTCTTACAGTGTAGATCTGCAGCTGATGAATTCTTTCAGCTTTTGTATGTCTGAAAACATCTTTATTTCACCTTTGTTTTTATGTTTTTGTGTAGTATAGAAAACTAGGTCTATGGGTTTTTTTCTTCAGTTTTTGAAGATGTTACTCCACTATCTTTTCTCTTGCATTATTTCTGACAAGAAATCTGATGTCATACTTCTTTTTCTTTTATGCAACATTTCCCCCCCACTCTGGCTGCTCCTATAATTCTCTATTTACTACTGGTTTAGAGCAACTTGATTATGATATGCCTTGATGCAGCTTTATTATGCTTCTTGTGCTTAGGGTTCATTGAGTTTCTTGGATTTGTGTGGGTTTGCAGTTTTCACTAAATTTGGAAAGCTTTCAGTCATTATTTCTTCAAATATTTTTTCTGTTTATCCCCTTTTTGCCTCTTCTTTGAGAACTCTACTAGTACTCTGAGCTATTTGAAGTTGTTTCACAGCCCACTTTTCTTTTTTTTAAAAAGTTCTTTTATCTACCTGGATTTTATTTCGGATAGTTTTTGTTGCTATGCCTTAAAGTTAACTAATCTTTTCTTCTGCAATATTTAATCTGCCATTAACCCCATGAGTGCATTTTTCATCTCATACATTGTAGTGTAGACTCTAGAAGTGTGATTTGTATCTTTTTTATGTCTCTAACTTATTGAACCTATGGGATACGATGATAAGTTTCAGTGTCCTTCTCTGGTGATGCTAACATCTTTGTCAGTTCTGAGTTTGTTTTGATTGATTATTCTCATTATGGATTGTATTTTCCTGTCTCTTATTATGCATCATAATCTTTGACAGACATTGTGAATTTCACCTTTTTGGGTACTAGATATTTTTGTGTTCATATAAATTCTATTAAGTTTTGTTCTGAGATGCGGTTAAGCTCCTTGGAAATAGTTTGATCTTTTGGGTCTTGCTTTTATGATTTGGTAGCGAGGTCCAGAGCACTGCTAAGTCTCTGGGATAATCATTCCCCACTAATGAAGCAAAACTTTCCTAAGTACTGTACTCAAAACCCCACAAATTCTGAGTTTTTCTAGTCTAGCTGGCGGGGACAGGAATTCTTCTCTTCCCTGTATGAAGGCAGAGTACTATTCCCTCAACCCTTTCAGATGGTTTGTCTCCCAAACTTCAGGTAGTTCTCCAAACTCACATACACTCTGTGATCAGCACTCTGATGGATACTTGAGAAAGCCTGCAGTTCTCCAGGACTCTCTGTGGGAAGCTCTCTGCTGTCAAATACGCTATCCTTTGAACTCTAGCCGCTTTGGTCTCCCTGGCTTTTCAGTTCTGTTTCCTTAACTCAGATTGTCCACCGGGCTCTGCCTGTGCCATAGCCTGGCAACTCTTTCAAGGCAGTGAGCTAGAAAAATGGCGGGGCTCACCTCACTTGTTCCCCATTTCTCAGGAATCACTGTCTTGCATTGCTTGATGTCTATGCTCTTAAAAACTGGTTTCATGTGTTTTGTCTTTGTCATTTTTCCCCCCTCTGTATTTCTGGTAGGAAGGTAAATCTAATATCTGTTACTCCATCTTGACCGGAAGCAAAAGTAAAAAAATGACTTTGATCTATTTTTTGACCTTCCCCCCCCCCCCCCCGCCACCACCCCTTTTGGGAGGAAACTAGGTAGTGCAGATGTTAACATTATTAGGATTAATTTGGTTTCTGTAATAGGAATCTGTCATATAATATATGTCAGTGGAGCTTCACTAAGAAGCAATGCCAGATGATATTTTTTACTTTTTCCTCCTTAGCTGATCCTCCAGTATTTGTTTGTGGGTGCCATATGCTGAGTTACAGTTTTGCCTTTATCCATGATTAATTTCTGCATCTTCTATATTACATTTTTACTAATTTGATAAATTTATACCATTTTCAATAATGACTTTTATTTGCACTCACCTTGGTGAAGAGCATCACTTATTACTTTTTCTTGTTCCTTTAAGAGGAACCTTGTTTGGTCAAAAATAACAGTGGCAAATTTCCAATTGGCAACAGGAAGACTACAGAGGTGTCCAAGTTTTATTAAGATAGGAGTAGCTGCTGCTTCTAGGAGACAGTATGCTTGGCACTGGCTATCTGCAAAAATAAAGGCATTAAAGGCAGGTAAAAAACAGTGTGCTCTTTTTGACAAACCAATTAAACATGTTGCTTTGTGAAAACCTGAACTCTATCTAAATTCTTTACTGACTAAAAAATCATGAGATTGTATACAGGCTTATTTTAGGATATTTATTCTAAATAAACAAGTACAAGTGAACTCCCCCCTCCCATGAAAAGTATAATTTTATGGCTATCTTGTTTATTAGAAAGGATTTATTAAGTAACTAATTCAACATGGCAAGTATGAAGAGCCATATAAAGAGAATCACATAATTTTTTTGCTTTTCCTTTGACTATTAGCTTACAACCTTAAGCCAAACAAATTTGAACAATGACAAATTATTCTAGATTTCACTAGAATATCAGTATTTAAAGATGTGCATATTCATCTAAAGATCATAAATAGAACTGAACCAAAAGAATGAAAAGATATTCAAGAACTACTGTCATATTTCTTTGTTGATTTTAATAATGAGCATGATGTTCTTACGCAGGCTATTCTTTAGGAGTCAAAGAATATTCTTCTTTACAGCAGAATGAAAAGTTTAATCTTTAGAAATCAATAATAACTTATTTACATCACCCTGAAAGTGGGTAAGGGAACAGAGAGAGCAACCCTTAACAGATCATCTTCTAGATTGGGCACAAGAGTCTGAGTTATTTGTTTTTCTCTGATGAATGTAGGGAAGCAGCAATTCAAATGAAGGATGAAATAACACTTAGTCGACTACAATAGGGCAACAGGGAGGGGCACAGGCCGTGAATAGGGCATTCCTGGTTTGGAAATAACTTGAAAGTAGAAGCGGAACAAGGAAATATCTGAAGCAAGTGAAGAAAATTATATGGAAAATGAGGTATATCCTAGATACCCAGGAAAGAGTTTCCCAATTTACTTAATTTGAATGTATCTTAAAAGCATATAGCATACCTGATGCTTGAATTTCAATGACATCATCTGCTCCCCTTTCCTGATTTATTTTCTCTGGAGTTTTATTAGTACAAACAGTAGGGCTTTCTTCTTGAAGAGTCAAAGAATGTTCTTCTTTATCTTGAAATTCTAATAAAAATATTAATTTGCATTGTTCAGAAGAAACTTAATGTTGCTCTGCTTAAGTGCTTTTTCTATTATGATCACCATTGTTAAACTTCTTTGAAACACCATCAGTGTTAAGTTGAACGATTCAGGAAAATGGACCTAACACTGTGTTAGGTAGGAAGCTGAATGGTGTAATGGAAAAAACTTTGATCAGATCAGTGTTTCAATCTCAGTTCTGACATTAGCCTTAGTTTCCTCATATCTAAATATGGATAAATGTACCTACTTTGAATATTATTATAAGCATTAAACACCGAGTCCAGTTTCTGACACCTAATAGAACATGTGCTGTTCTACGTTACTTCATTTCTCTGTGACTTTCCAAATACCTTATTTCTCTATGTCATGAATCCTTCCCAGTCAGCTCCCCCTGACACCATGGGGAATCCTGTCCCAGTTTGATGTAGTCTGGGACTGGTAGTAACTCTGCCCAGTTCTGGTGTTTAGTTAGCAAGCCATTTGACCCTCAAACTAAGCTCCTTTCTCCAACTTAGCCTTTATTAGTACTAAAGGTAATACTTTTGTATATATTTTACTTATTTTATAATTGATTCAGGGTCAAGATCTGTGCACACTAATAGTATATAGAACAGAAAACTGAAGTATGCTCAACTCTCACACATAAATATTTTTGTATTTATTTCATCTGCATAAACTATGTCAAACATATTCTATGAGTGTAACACTGACTTTTTACCAGAAGTGAAATGATATGACATTATACTATCTTTGATATGGTTAAAAGCAGTTAATGTGAAACAGTTACAACTTGAACAGAAACTCTTTGGTAAAGTTAAATAGAGTAATAAGTAATCAACTGGGCAAAATGTTCTTAAGTTTACATTAAGATATAAGTTAAAATACTGAGATAGAAATGTCAGCTAAAAGAGAAAAAAGACTGGCAGAATGATCAACAAAAGTTAGAAATATTATGAATCTATATGGTCAAGTTGTAGAAAACAAGTTTTACAAATAATGACTTATCTTGTAAGTTCAAATGCACTTTTTAATTTTCTTGAAAAATACGTATCTACATCTATATCTATATACAAGGTTGGACAATTAAGTTCGTGAACTCATCCTAGAAAAACTGCTACTTCCTTGCTGAGTATCACTACGGTCACCTTCAAAGTACTCCCCTTGGGAAGCTATGCACACATGCCAGCGCCTAGTCCACCCTTCAAAACAATTTTGGAACTCTTCTGGAATGGCCTTCAGAGCTGTCGTCGTATTACCCTTGATGTCCTGAATGTTATCAAAATGTCTTCCTTTCAATATTTCCTTTATCTCTGGGTAAAGAAAGAAGTCATTGGGGGCCAGATCAGGTGAGTAGGGAGGGTGTTCCAATACAGTTATTTGTTTACTGGCTAAAAACTCCCTCAGAGACAGTGCTGTGTGAGCTGCTGCATTGTTGTGATGCAAGAGCCATGAATTGTTGGTGAAAAGTTCAGGTTGTTTTCATCTAACTTTTTCACGCAGTCTTTTCAGCACTTCCAAACAGTAAACTTGGTTAACCGTCCAGTTGGTATAAATTCATAATGAATAATCCCTCTGATATAAAAAAAAGTTAGCAACACCATTGCAACAAGTTTGCGAACTTAATTGTCAGACCTTGTACATATCTATCTCATACACAGTAAGTATCATGAATCAATGACATTTTCTTTGACTTTGAAAAATAATATATTCTATCTGGAAGAGCTTTGTTTCTTTACTTTCTATAACAAATTATACACTTAGTCCTTGAAGCCATCATATATCTATGCCAAAATATTACTAAATTACCCACCATCTTTTTCATCAAAGTCTATGACTTCAGTCTTTGAGGTGCAAGTTTTATGTTTATTTCGCAGCATAATAAAATTGCTCAAAGGGTCCAAATCATTCTCCAATTTTTTACCATGTTTAAAAGATGCTTTTTCAATTTTTGAAGAGGGAGATGATTCAGTAGATATTACTGTGCAGTCAAGTTCCAAGTAATCTTTATTTTCTTTAGTTTGGACTAATCTACAAGCTAGTTCTTGATCATTCTTTGTTTTTTCTTCTCTTGTTGGACTTTTAACAGAGATATTTTCATCAGAAAGACACAGGTCTGGTACTTCTTCTGCCAGAGGTGGACTTTTTTGTGGAGGTGATAAATTATCATTTGTAGATTCCTCATTAATAAGTGCAATAGGTGAGGAACAACTTTTGTGGTCTAGCCATGCTGAAAACAGAAAATGAAAATATACAAGTGACTTCCATGCCTAAATGAGTGTTCTACTAGGGTGTTAGATAACGTTTAGTTGTGGGTTCTTATTAATATAACTTGATCCTTAGGAGTACTTTGTTTACTGCTTTGAAAATCAATTTTTGGTCTGAATAAAATAAATTTTTTTACAGAGTAAAAATCCAGCACCTCTCTTTCTCACTACTGAAGCTAGGTTACCATGTAAAAAAGAATTTGAGAAAGGCTATTGCCACTAGGCTTATAATAACTCATAGCCTTGGAGGTAACGCTTATTCTAAGGATCAAAAACAGACTGAAAGTAAATACTTGCAATACATATACTTGAAAAAGGACTGTATCCAAAATATATAAAGAACTCTTATAACTTAATATTTAAAAATAAAGCCAATTAACAATTTGACAAAATATTTAAATGATACTTCATGTAAGATATACATAAGCTGCAACGTGGATGAATCTTGAAAACATGCTAAATGAAAGGAGCCAGTTATGAAAGCCCACATATTGGATGATTTCAGTTATATGAAATGTCCAAAATAGGTAAATCTATAAAGACAGAGAAAAGATTAGTGGTTCCATAGCTGGGGAAAATGGGGAGTGACTGCTAATGGGTGCAAGATTTCTTTTTGGGGATGGTATAAATGTTCTAAAATTGATTGTGGTGATTATACAATTCTGTGAATACACAAAAAACGTTTAATGCTATACTTTTAATAGGTGCATTGTATGGTATGTGAATTATATTTCAATAAATCTGTTTCATACATACATATACACTGGGTGTGCCAAAAAAATGTATACACATGACTTGTATTCATCTTTTGTTATCGGTATACATTGAGTATTACAATATTAATATAGTTTTTCCTTTCTTAAAATATGTATACATTTTTTGCCACCCTCTGTATATATTTAAAAAGATATACAAATGGCCAATGAGCATGTAAAGAGATGCTTATCATCATTAGCCATCAGGAAAATACAAATTAAAACCACAATGAGATATCACAACAGATCCATTTAGAATGGCTAAAATTTAAGACTGTCATTATTAAGTTATGGCAAGGATATAGAATAACAGGAACTCTCACACATCGCTGGTATGAATGTACAATGGCGCAACCACTTTGGAAAACAATTTAGTCATTTCTTATAAAGGTAGACATACACCTACCATAAAACCCAGTAACTCTACTCCTAGATATTCACTCAACAGAAATGATAACATACGTCTACAAAAAGATTTGTACAAGAGTATTCCTGGTAGTTTTATTCATAACAGTAAAAAGCGGAAAAAAACTAGGAGAGTTGAAAAATGAACAGTGGTACATCCATGTAATGAAAAATTCCACAGTAATAAAAAGAAATGAACTAGTGATACACACAACATCATGAGTGAATCTCAAAATGTTATGCTGAGTGGACGAAGCCACACACAAAAGAGTTCATATTGTATGATTCCATAAATGAAATTCCATAACAAGAATGGTTACCTGGGGTTAGCAGTGAAGGTTGGTAGGGAAGAGGGGTGAGATGGAGAGAGAATCACTGCAGAATGAAAAGGGACACAAGAGAACTTTTGATGATAAAAATATTCTGTATCTTAATTGTGGTGGAGTTTCACAAGTATATACATTTGACAAAATGCATCAAACTGTATAGTCAGAATGGATGCATTTTATTATATGTAAATATAAAATTAATTTTAAAAATGCTTATAGGGTCAGCTAAATAATGGAAATTAGTGAAGCATATGGCCAGTCCTTAAATCATAATCTTTGGGAAGATACATTTTATATTTTTTCCTTCCAAAATATGGTCTAGAAATTTTTTTGTTTTTGTTTTTGCTTTTGTTAGGGATACTGGTATAAATTTTACTTTCCTCTGAACTATACTAAATGTAAGATAAAAGTGCAAGAGTAATGATGAATGCCTACTAACAGCTGGTCTCAATTTGTGAGTGCTGATAACTATGGCAACCTGGAGCGTGTGTGGTCTAAAATGGTGAGCTGCTATTGGCCTCAGTCAATTGTTGTCATGAAAATCTGAGTCTGGTTTTTGGAATCTCAAAGACAATTTCAAAATACAGATCACTTATGTGTAACCTGCAAATTTTAAATGTTGGTAACTAAAACACCATATGAGTTAATATTATGTGGGCTGAATAGGAAAATAAGTACTACCAATTTGCAACCTTTGAGATATTTTCTAGAGATATCTTGGTATGTTGAGCAGGTAAATAGGAACTGTTTATTATTTCATTTTTTCTGATTATTTTCCTTTACTACTTTCTCCTTAACCACCCCTACCCTGACAACTTGGTCATATATATATTTAAAATTCAGGCTAAGTATGTTCCATTTACTATAATGGCATACATAGCAACCAAAATAACTCAAAAGACTTTTTTGTCTTTTTAAATTGTATAAGTGAAAAATGCTAAATGAGTAAACTTTTTAATAACAAAGAAGATTTTCTATTGTTGAGGAGAGATTACTAGATATTATCAAACAAAGTTCAGCTGTCAAGTCGAAAAATAACAGTGCTGGTTTGTGTCTAGGCTGATGTAAACAGAAACTGAGATAGCAATTAATCATTTATAAACGGAAACAAGTCACTTTAATTGAAAATGGCTAGAAATTTTAAAACTGAAACTGCTGAATTTTAGGACAGAAAAAGATTTTAGGATTAGCTAGTCAAACTTCCTCATTTTTTCAAGGAAGAAAATGGGGCTTATAAAGCTTAAAGTTATAAATTCTGGCAGAAACAGAGCTAATACTGAATGCTGAAATTTAGTTATATTTTTCCAATCACCTAGTGTAAAGCCAGTATTTAACATCATCTCATCCTTAAAATATTCACACAAGTGATGCTTACTCTTAAGTACTTACCTTCTAACTGAAGCACTTTGGTAGGCAAAAATATCTCCTTTTTAGTATCATTAGAGGATAGATCATGATGACACAGATGTGTAGTCAGAGGTTCCAAAGATTCTGTCACTGTCAGATTTAATCCTGCTTCTTTCCACCACTCTGGGTTTACAGGATTAACCACAAAGCATTCTTCTTCAACAGAAAGTATCTTTTTCAAATCTGTAACTGAGTATTGACTATTGGGCTCTTCAGTTCTTGGCACTTAAAAAACAATAACAACCCACAAAACAAATAGTCTGAAACAGTCCACAGGGCAAAATAGATGAAAAATACAATAGACAGAACCACTGAAATTTTCTTATGAAATAGATTTTCACATATTACAAAAAAGTGAAACTTGAAGTTATATCTGGTAGTTCATCTTCAAGATGCTAATATTTGTAAAAGTCCAAAATATTATAGCAATAGTAGTCACATAAAAAATTTATTTCAATCTGTGGAAATATCATGAAGCTAAAATTATTGTAATATTTAGTAGGTGATGAACCAATTTTTTTGTTTGACTCTTTAGTATTTACTACATTAATGCATCTGATAATATTTAGAAGAATTAATGTAAGATTTATTAAATCAGAAATTCTAATTCATTATAATGAGTCTAAACAAGAAAATATATTTAATCAGATTTTATGGTAATTATCTTCTTAGATATTGTGGCACAGAGCTTTCCACTTCATTACTTTTAGCCTAAATAGGGACAAATCATAATGTACGGAGGAATTGAACTAGCACAATTACTTCACATTATTATCTGCATTATAGCCATCAACCCCAAATTAGGAGTATAAATTTTGAAATTCTCATTTTGGAACTGTGCTTTTTACAATGACAGTAATAATAATAAAAATAATAAAACTGACAATTATATTTGTACTGATTGTATGTTTTTGTCTGTATATTTTACTTAGCATTCAGAATCAATTAAGCTTTACCTGGAAGCAAAAAGCTTCTGCAGCTTTCTAATTGCCCTGCGCTATAGCATTTGTTAGCTGATTCTTCAGCAGTAAGCAAATTACTGAAAAAAGAAGAATTAAAGCTTAATACATTAATAATATTGAATCATTTTGCATAATAACATTTGCATAATAAAATGCTAATTATATGAATCAGCAGTAAGCAAATTACTGAATAAAGAAGAATTAAATCTTAATACATTAATAATATTGAGTCATTTTGCGTAATAAAATTTTGCTTTAAGAGAAGTATTTTTTCTGTTGTTTTTTTTTTTACACTCAAAAGTAAGTGAAAAATTAACTATTTTATAAATGTGTAACCTGAGACCATAGACCAAATTTCAAATTCTTACTTTCTCCTACCCCAGGAAGGTTTGGCAATTTGTCAGCTCCTTAATTGCTCCGGCTTGCCTATAATTTACTCCTACCTCTATGGCCCTCAATGACCATGGAGCCCGAGGAGGCTGACTTGGGAGGGTTTTAGCACTTCTTTCCATAAACTGTGCCAGCACCAACCCTATAAGTCACCCAAAATAAAAACATAATTTAAGTAAAATTACTGTATTTACCATACAAAATAGTAGCTTCAACACAAACTTTTAAAAAATTGCTTTCTAAACCGAAATTCTAAACAGAATTTCTAAACAGAAATTCTAAACAGAAATTCTGGAGACTCTATTGGCTGAGGATCAGAACTATGAAAAAGTTTTGTCTGCTCTATCTTCTTGGAAAGTGACAGGTCCTAAAGTTTAGTTCAGATCCTTCAATCTTGGTGAGGTGTGAGTGAGTGATGTGTGTCTGTTTGCGCACTTGGGGGTACTGGGGGGAGGAGAGAAGAGAGGAAGTATGCATGACAATCAATGTAAATTACAGCACATCAATAGCTATGAAGTTATTAGCCTTGGTAGGGAAGAGAGCATTAATTCACAACCCCCTTAATCTATGCCGCCAAACCTCCCACTCCCTCCTAAGTGCGAATTGACTGTATTCTATTTCTCTGTTCATATGAAACATATGAGCATGCTAATTATATGAACCAGGAAATCTGGTTCTAGTTAAGGGCTCTTAACTTATTATGGCTGAATTGTGGCCCAAAATTCATATATTGAAGACCTAACTCTCAGTACTTCAGAATGTGACAATTTGCAAATAGTGCCTTTAAAGAAGTAATTAAGTTAAGATACGATGGATAGGATGGACCCTAATCCAATAGGACTAGTGTCCTTATAAAAAGAGGGGATTAGAATACAGACATGCATGGAGGAAAAACCATATGAAGACAAAGGGAAAAGACAGCTATCTACGAGCCAAGGAGGGGGGGTCTCAGAATACATCCAACTCTGCCAATATCTTGATCTTAGACTTCTAGATTCAACTGTGAAGAAATAAAATTAAGCCACCCACTCTATGATATTTATTACGGCAGTCCTAGCAAACTAATACCCCACTACAGTCTTTCATGGCAGTGAGTGCCAGCCAAATAGAGGCAGTGCCACGGGCAAGCATTCAGTGGCAAAATCCTAAGCAGATTGTTCCAGGGCCAGAATCTTTAAAATTTTTCAAGTTTTTATTTTATTTTTAATGGTAATATACTCACATTCAAAATACTAAACGTATAAAGGAATGTGGCTCTGTCATTTACCAGCTCCCATATTTCCAGGTTACCCAGTTCCCTTACTAGACACAACCAACATTACCAAATTCTTTTGTGTCCTAAAGGTATTCTAGTCATACAAAAACAAGTATGTACATGGATACTCATATATTCCCTCCAGTTGCTTACTATAGACACTGTTCTATCTCTTAAGATTTTTTTTTCACAGAGGTATCTTGAAAATTGCCTTTACATGGAGAGATTTAATTAAAGACAGCTTGATATGAATTGCAATTTGAGTTCTAGATATAATCTTTACTTACATTGTACAAACAGGAGAACAAGGAACTGTCTGAAGTCCTGTACATAATGAATGGACAGAAAAATGTTGGGTTTTTTTTTTAGGTGTAGATAAGTTAATGGTATTTCTAACTCTTCTAGCATACATAAACATTTTTTAAATCATAATATTACATGAACATTGAATAAAATTAAATATAATTTAGAACTTTTTGTTAGTAATTATTATGCTTGATCATTACGTTGCAACAAAAAATTTTCAATAAAAAACTTGGGTTACCTGAAATACAAAATAACAGTTTAAAATTTCCATCTATAAAAGGAATTACACATATATCACATAGTGTCTCACTTATGATGATGGTGATTTTTAAAAAGTACATTAACAACTAAATTTTATTGCTTTTAATCCTGATTTGTGTAGTCCGTATTTAGGAGATAGTACTGTTTTTATGTCCACACTAAGTATTGGTGATGCTAAGTAAATAGTATTAATAGCAAGTAAACATGCACCTAAATAAGTCTGGAGTCTAAGTGGCCAGCACAGAGTTATATATTTATAGGGTGGACTTGACAAACTGATCTTCATTCATTCATAAGTAGTCAGTATGTTTCTATCACTTTCATAAAGAAATAAACTTCCAAATAGATGATCAATGTGATCCAATTATAAATGTAATTAATAACCATATCATCAGCATAGTTAAGAAACAATACTATTTGGCATTACACTGGAACAAAAGATGATTCTAAGATTCCAAATTTGACAGAATTATAATACTGACAATAATAATAGGATTCCTTTGGGGGATTGAAAAGTTAAATTTATAAAAATGTAATAAGGATTAGCAAGACTGCTAATACTGAGCTAAAACATAAAATTTTATTTACTGAGTTATAAGATTTCTACTTTTAGTATCAATGCTATTTCTTCCATTTTTCTTCTTCAATCTTTGTAACTCTCTGTATATTATCTAGTTTTGATGCTCAAAGAATAATGAGTTAATGATAATAAAAAATGTAAAGGGACAGATAAGAGAAAAAAATCATAACTTGGATCGCAATAATAAAATTTGAAACATGAAAACTGTCCCCTACTAGACTTTCTATGTGAATGCATTGTACTTTAACATCATATGTAGGTAACCTCTGATGAACTCAATGATTTATTCAAAATGTCCACCTGGTTCACTGTACTCTGGTTCACTGCGTTCTGGTTGATATTGGCTTTGAGTGGCCAAAATCTCTGTGGAGCTGCATTTTATATCCTCAATTCCATGCTTGGTAGTAAGATCTGAAAAGAAAAGGAAGAAAGCCTACTATCAGGCAACGTGCTATTAAATTAGATTTTTGGAATCGTATTCACTCGTCTATGGCAATGACTCTGTTTTACTTAGTCCACCATTGGAGCCAAGTGAAGGCTGGGAGTATAATAACACAGTCATGCAGGAAAGTCACTTGTCTTTCGAGTTAGCATTCATAAATTTGCATCTGCTGCTAACAAGCCCCTCGGCCACCCTGCAATTTTGAGCTCTGGTATACTTTCAAGTTCTGGTATGAATTTGATTAACTTACTCTGGTTGGCTTTTCATTCTCTTGCTTTCATGTGTAGGCTGATTAGTAATTCTCTTGATTTAATCTTGTCAACAAGAATTCTTTCAGATCTGTGGCCTATTGATAGCTAGCATCTCTGTTCTCAATGGATATCACAAATCCCCCTTCACTCCTCCCTAATATTACATGTCTTTAATCATTTCAACTGAAATTTATGAGGGAGTAGTTAAATACTTGGGTTCAAATTGTCACTAAAAAGAATTAAACAATATTTACTAAATCTAACTGGGATGAAACCATCTAAATTTTAGGGCATGACTCTCCCATCTGATTCCATGAATCATAAACTTACTCTGAGCTTCTCCATACCTAACTAAAGTCAGTATAGAAGACGTTAGTGCTTTGTCATTGTATATAAGAAAACAACCTAAAAATTTTCATATAGTCATAGGTGTCTTAGCTTTATTTGTGTAATTATTTTGAAATAGATTAATTTCAGAGATGTTTTAAGCTTGTAAGCAAATAAAGAGTAAGACAATGAGAAAAGAGTCGCATCAGTAGAAATCTCATGAAATCCTGAGATTTCGTCATATAACATGCAGAACATTTTTTAAAAACCTGGAGGTTCAGAAAAAGTTTAATGAACAAGAATTTTTATAACAAACATTATTAAGTAGTTTATACAAGTAATAGATCTTTAAATTAATTCCCACCTCTTTTGAGAAGCTCTTCACTTTCATCTACATAATTTATTATTTCTGGCATTAAGTTTAATGACTCCTTTGGCTCTGAAAGTGATGGAATATCAACTTGTTTGAGGCTTGTAGATATTAAGAATTCACACTCCGGCAAAATTGACGGCTGAAGTAATATATAAGCAAAACAACCTTTTAGTGAGGTTTTCCAAATAAAGATTCTTGAATTCACAAACAGATATATTTGTTTAATTGGTGTACCAAATTTTAAACTAAGTGTACACTCAAAATTTTTAATGCTATGCATACATTTGAAAAAACAGAAGTGTAGCAGCCAAAAATATATTATATTACAAGCAGTTCCAAGTAATGTCCTTTACGGCCACTGATTACATTCGTGATGTACACTATCCCTCAGTGCAGGAATATCTTCTGCTGGGCTAATAACAAATTTTAAAAATTCTAAATTATAAACAATCACTGCAGCAGATGAGAGATGGTGAATGGGGAGAAATAACAAGGGGTAGATTGAATGGAATGGATCTTCACTGCACTCCTTGAAATGTTTCTCTTTCATTCCTACAGAATTGGATTTCTCTACAAGTGAGACTGTATTTACTATGTGTACAACTCTCAAGAGTTAACTGGGGAGGAAGAGGGAGAATGGAGAAAAGGTGTTAATAGGCAAATTAATATTTTTTACCACATGTGGTAAAATATTTAATTGTAAGGAAATCCTATGAATGCCTTAGGACATCTATATCTATATAATCTCCTTCGAATGTTTTAAAAACAGCCCCAAATATAAAACATTTCCCATTGTTTTCAAAAAATGCTTATATTAATAGTAACTGTAAAAGCATCTAATCTATGTGGGTCTAGTTTTTTGAACTTGTTAAATTGCAAAAAGTTGTTTTCACTCTCAACTGCTAGAATTTTTTACATACTAACATCATAAAACAATTTTGTGTGCTATTGGAACTGTATGCTAAAAAACAGGGGCTACCTTTAACATGTATCTTCTTTAATCACTGGCAGCACCTAAAATGCAGTCTCAGACCATTCTTATTTTTACTCTTCCAATGAGATCATTTCTATTATAGTTCAAGTATTATCTGTTTTGTGTATAACTCACAAATTGACATTTCTAGCTCTAGTCTCCAGTTTTTATATTAGAACATGGTCATTTAATGTCCTATACCAGGTATAATGATTAAAATCATTGGGAGAGGTTTTAAAACTCCCTATACCATCATAAATGGCACTATTTCATCTTCTATGCAGCTTATTGTTTCAGGTCTTATGTTTAGGTCTTTGTTCCATTTTGAGTTAGTTTTGGTACACGGTGACAGATAACAGTCTATGAGATTATTATGCTAAGTGAAATAAGTCACACTTAAGAAAAAGTTAAGAACCACGTGATTTCACTGCTATGTGGGATAATATAAAACTGAAAGCAACAAAGGAACAAGACAAACAAAGAAACAAAAACTCACAGACACAGACAATAATTTAGTCGTTACCAGAGGGTAAACGGGGTCAAATATATGGTGACGGAAGGAGAACTGACTCTGGGTGGTGAATACACAATGTGATATATAGATGATATATTACGGAATTGTACACTTGAAAACTATGTCACTTTATACTAACCATTATCACCCCAATAAATTTTAACTAAAAAAACCCAAACAATAACTCCATATACCCGGGTTTCATACCAGACCAATTAAATCAGAATATATCTTGGTAGGACGCAGACTTTAATATTTTATTAAAACTCCCCAAGTAATTCCAACATGTTGCCAAGGTTTAGAACCACTTTCTTAGAAGTAAATTTGGTTTCTTAACCGATACACGTGCAATCCATTATCAAGTCTTTTTAATTTGACAATAGTCAATGTATATTGACTGCTAAAATTTTTAAAAGTGTTCTTTACTACTTTAATAAAAATCTTACTGAAAGCAAGTATTATAACATCATTTAAACCTACTGTATCTTCTAGCTTCTCCTGACAAAAGTTCTCTTTATCCACGTAAAAAGCTTCTTTCACAAGACCTTTCCGACCTCCTTGAAAAGGGAAATGTTCACTTAACAAAAAATAAAACATTAAATCAGTGTTTACTAACAGCAAGTTACATACCCAATGTAGCCAATCAAAATATGTAATGATTAAAATTAGAGTTGAGGTAGAGCAATGATAAAATATTATTATTGATGAGATCTAGACTTGTGAGCATATAAAGAATATTTTCTCTTCTTAAAAATATTTATAATATTGGGCAATTAAGTACCTGAAAAAATTAGCTTCTGTGAAGGCCTGTTCTTTGAAATCTAAAAGGGGGTCCTTCAGCAAAAACAGTTTTAGCCTACTCAACAGAGTATGCAAGGTTGGTAGGTGACTTTTATAGGCAAAAACTATTTCTTCATCAATAAACAAATCTGAAAGAAATAAGAAGTATAAAGGAATAAGAAAACATCTGAAAGTTATACAAAAAGATCTACACAGTTATTGTAGTCAGTCATGAGATAAAGTTGGGGTTTTCGAACACATTTTTCATTCTTTAGTTCTTTGCTGTGCTGTGCATATAAAGCACGTAGCGTAGTACTGGTACATAGGTAAAAGCTCAATACATTTTAATGTTGCTTAGTACACTGAGTAGTAACCAAATAACCTGAAAGAGTTATAACAGATCATATGTTTTCAACATATATTAGTTTAATCAATGGAGGAAAATCTCTTGTGGCCATCTGCTTCAAAATAGCCAGGGGTAGCTTAAGCAAAATTGTAAAGAAATAAAAGCACTTGACTTTTGATGACTCTGATCTTTTCTTCTCTGCATCATTTTGCCTCTTCAGCTCTCCAATTCATCCCGAAGACTCTGACATGTAGGGAATGGAGATGGTCTGCAAAGCCTACAAGTGAGACCAACTCGGATGCTAGCATTCTAAGGTTATTCAAACATGTTTGTTATAAAATTAATTACAATGAAAGTTATATAGCAAAGTATCTTGAGAAGTGTGATATATCTTACCTATTAGGAAACACTACTGCTGACAGTTAATTGCTGGAATAACATTCTCCTCTCTATCCCTACCCTATCATGTTTGGGTTACTTTAGAATCTTAGCTAACTGTGCCAGGGCTTTAACAGTTTCTAAGCCAAGGGAAGAAACAAAACCTGGCTCCAGTCTTCAAAAAGCTCTTCAGTGGAAAGAGAATAAGGAAAATATAAACTCACATGAGGAACTACTCAGAAAGCCAAGCTCCCCAAAGCAAAAGCCACCTTGAAGGGGAGCAATGGTATCTTGTGCTGGGCAGTGGTATTTCAGCTAAGTAATTTTAGAATGATACAAGAGAGGGACAGCATGGAGTGATGTCTCCCATGGCCACCTACACCACTGGTGTGCATGTGCCTAATAAATATGTGATACAAAGCAGCCAGCCAGGGACCATCCCTGTGCCTGGTGCTAACTTGAAATGTCAACAGAGAACTTGTTATATAAACTAGCCTCCTAAGAGGTTGTTTGTCCGAACCTGTTAAGTTCTTGACAATCTTGTGACCCAGAGCTTCCCATGAGACACCAAAGAAAGCTAGCTATCAGTTCCATGTCTAAGCAGGGCTTATCTGAAAAAATTTAAAGATGGTTCATTTGTACATCCATTTTGTAAGTATTAATGAAGTTATATTAATAGTAAAAATGCAAACAGCATTTGTTTAGATTCCCATTTATACATTCCACTTCCAAACACAGACTTTCTGGCCATCTTCCCCTCCTACAGGTTCATCCTGGTATTTCTGGGAGTCTGTAGAGATATTATTTTCTAACTACCCTTTTTTGATGAAGCCACTAGATGGCAGCATCACATCACAATTCATGTTGTTTCTAACCATATAAAGGGGTTTGTTTGTTTGTTTGTTTGTTTGTTTGTTTAACCAAGGGTGCTACTTCCTTATATTCTTATGGCTATACACCGTTCCCTGGAGTTCTTAACTTTATTATATGTATCAACATAGATGTGAGGAGACTGTTTTCCTCAATTGTAGAGAAGTGTTAAACTGTCAAGAGAAATCAATTTTGGTTAGTTAACTTAGGAAAGGAGCAGAAAAAAAGAGATATACTGATAGGAAAGAAGACAGGTTTATTAATTGCAGAAGGTACTTCTGTCTTCCTAGAAAACCCAAGATAACTAAATGAAAACAAAAGAGTTCCTAAGGAATCTGGTAAAAAAATTATAAAATCAATGGTTTTCAAGTGTACAGAGGATGCCAAAAAAATGCATTCACATTTTAAGAAAGGAAAAAGCTGTATTAAAATTGCAATACTCAACATATACCAATAATAAAAGATAAAGACAAGTCATGTTTGACTTCTGCAATTACAAGAGGTGCTCAAAGTGGTTACATCAGCGTAATTTTAATACAGTTTTTTCCTTTATTAAAATGTGTATACACTTTTTTGGAACCCTCTCTGTATAAAAACTGAGTCAAAAATTAATGGAAAAACTCATTCATGATGGCTACAAATATATAAACACTTGGGAATAAATATAACAAAAATGGGCAGAAAGTATACGGAGGAAATCATAAAACTTTAATGAGGATCATTTAAAAAAAACTTAAAGAAAAGGCAAGTTCGAAGCTTACCTGGCTAAAAAGACTACAGTAAAAATACTAAAAGGTCCCAATAATGTTAAATTTCTCAAAAGATCTGTTTTAAAACTTGGAAAACATTATAAAATAAATCTGGAAGACTATAGATATAAAAGTAGGAAAAAAATAACAAAAGGGGAGACTATTAATACAGGTTATAATTATATTAAATAGTTAATAATTATACTAAAACTGTATGATAATGACACAATAATAAGCAAATCAAAGAACATAATAGAAAATCCAGAAACAAACTCTAATGTGGATAAGGATTTGGCATATGATGTAAATGGCATTTCTCTAATCAGTAGGGAAAGAAAAGACTATTCCCTAAATGATATTGGGACAACTGCCAAAACATTTGGAAAAAACTATTTTTTTCCCAAAATTCTTATTTTTAAGCATATACCAAAATCTTAAATAAAATCTTAAGGCAAACATGGATAAATATTTATCTAATTCAAGGAAGAATTTTATATGTATAAAAGAAAGAAACCATAGAGGAAAACATTGACAGGTCTGGTTAAGTTTAAACTAAATATATGTGGGGTTATTGATATCTTTGATATATAAAGGTAAACATAAAATAGAAAAATAGACAAAAGAGAATCATTTCACAAAACAAAAATATGCAAATGAGCACTAAGCACGAGTAATTCTTAAAATGCAAGTAAAAATATAGTAATTTTTTGCCCATCATATTGGATAAATATATTACTACAACATCAATAAATATACCCTGGTGTGAACAGGGTATTTACACACCATGCTAGTGAACATATAGCTAAAAAAACAAAAAACAAAAGAACTTGTATCAAATAACTCCATTTCCAGAGATTCACTTTAAGGAAATAATTGGAAATAGAAACATACATTTATGTACACATTTGAAATTAAAAACAAATTGGGAAATGTATGCTACATAAATAAGATTAAAAACTGCAGTCATTAAAAGCCATGCTTTTGAAGAAAACTTAAGAATACGGTGAAATGTTCCCAAGTTAATGTTAATATTTAAAAAGAATGTAATGCATATATAGTATTATCACAATATAAAAAAATTACATTTAGATTATAGGGTTATACATTTTAGTAAAGGGACATTCTATATACTTAAGATGTAGATATCTTCATAGTTGTAGAAAAACATTAATAAAATTCAATCCTCATTCATGATCAAAAGCTCTTAGCAAATTCAGAACAAAAGGAAGCTGCCTCAACCCAATAAAGTAAATTCTTCTAATATTTCACCATTGAGAAGGATGCAAGCACTGAAATTATATTTATATCATTTTTAATGGGGAAACATTAACGATTTCCTTTACTGTCAGAAACAAGACAAGGATGGCAACTATCACTGCTTCTATTGAACAATGTACTGGAGGTCCGAGTCAGCACGGTGAGAAAAAATAGATATAAAGGAAGAAAGAGATGGCCAACGAAATCACTATCTCAAAGAGGTATCTGTACTCCCATGTTCTCTGCAGCATTATTCACAATCCAAGGCAGGGGAACAACCTAAGTGTCTGTTGACAAATGAATAAAAAAATATGGATATATATATATACACATATACATATATATATACACATATATATATGAATATTGTTAAGCCTTAAAAAGGAAGGAAATCTAATGATACAGAACCCCTAAGAAAATGTAGGATATGAACAATTCATATGTATTTTTTTCTTAATTATTTTTATTTTTCAATTACAGTTGACATATATTAGGTTTCAGGTGTATAGCATAGCGGTTAGATATTTATAAAATTTACAAAGTAATACCCCTACCCAATAAATCCAGTACCCACCTGGCACGATACATAGTTACTACAATATTATTGCCTATATTCCCTATGCTGTACTTTACGTCCCATGACTTTTTTGTATAATTGCCCATTTGTACTAATTTGTACTTCTTAATCCTTTCACCTTTTTCACCCAGCCCCCCAATCTCCTTCCTATCTGGCAACTATCAGTTTGTTCTCTATGTCTACGAGAGTGTTTCTTTGGGAAATTCAAGCCTATTTTCATTCACTGAATTGTAAAGCAGCTTCTGATTCTAGCTGATGATAGATATTATGAAATTTACCAGTAGTAGCTTCTAGTTTGCCATATTAATAATAATAGCTACATTTGGGTAGCCTGTTAATTTTTACAAACCATCTCTTTACATGTACATATATATATTTGATCCCAAGAAAATTTTTATAAGAAATTAGAAGAATAAATCAAAAGAAAGTATAGAAGACAACTAAAAACCATGAAATTTTAAATAACTGTCTCAAATTTGTACCACTTTTTAAGAGTGGATTTGGACTATGATCAAATCTTCTGATTCCAAATTCAGGCTCTTCCTACTATAACAGGCTCTCAAGTTTAGTCTTTAATGCAATCACTTTCTCTTTCTTCTGAAACTGTAAGAGGGATTTAACTCTCTATATAGCCTCACACACCTATTTGCCAACACTAAAAATTTTATATGCAATTAATGTATCTACATAAAAACAGCAGTAAAAAAACCAGTTTATTTTTCATGCTCAAGCTATAGCTTATTTGAAATAATAATAGCAATGATATAATAGAGCCTTAAGTTTTTTAATTTGAAAAGGGAATAGGCTGTTTTACATACAAGAAAGGTAGTCCTCAGCAAGTTTTTATACAGTTGGAAGAATTCAGCACCCTCTAATAACATGAGAGATTTGAAATGTATTACGGATAAAAATACTTTTAGTTATTACTTATGGTAAATTTGTAAAAACTAGGTGAATTTCTTGACCTAATACTGAAATTATTCCATCTTTCCCTTGATTTATGGTTTCACATACATGACATGAAGTTGAAAATCTTTAGGATATTTTGGAAAATAAGATATAAGCATTGTTTAGTTATCTACTAATTTAATGTTATACCAGATTGCTGGGTCGTCAGATCTGTACATAGATGCTAATATTATTACAGCAATATACTAAGCACACTATGATCAAATCTCTGAGGCTATTTTGAGGCCCAGCAGTCTTAAACTCCAAAAACAACTTAATTTACAGAAGTAGGATTAATATGAAAGAGAAAATATTTCCCTAATGTGGCAAAGCTTAGAATTATAATTTTGCAGATGGATATATGTAATAAAATTTTAAAAATTAATAAAACAAACTCACTGGAATGAAAATCTGTATATTAGTAAGAAATGTTTTCTAACAAAGGAAACAAATATTTTACCTTGGTTCTTTGCTTGAAGTAATGGACATTTTTCTAAACAGCTGATGGGTGTAAAGACTTCACTGTAGTCCTTGTAAGTGTGTAAAAGGGCTTCTTCAACTTCATTTTGGGAGTTTGGGTTTGAACTTGGAACAACATCCTCAAATTCACAGTTAATCTGGGTCACCATTCCTGTAACTGTTTTTCTAGGACATTATAAAATTACTGATTTTATGTATGCCTATTTTAAAACATCTTTATTAACAGATGTGATATATTCACTGTAGAAAAATTACCAAATTCCAACAGATTCAGAGAAAAATTACCCATAGCCCTACCACTCAAGAAATAAATTCAAAAACTGTGTTTTTGCAATTATTTTGAGTATTTTTAAACAAAAGTGGATTCCTGTACATAGTATTCTGTAACCTATTCTTCTCTGCTAAACAATAAAGCATGAATACATTTATATGTTAATCAATGTATGTTCATTTCATTTTAAATGGATGAACAAGATCTCATTGTATTGGTAAATCATAATTTATTCAATTACCATGTTTCCCCGAAAATAAGACCTAGCTGGACAATCAGCTCTAATGCGTCTTTTGAAGCAAAAGTTAATATAAGACCCGGTCTTATTTTACTATATAGTAATATATAGTAATTATTAATATATTGATATATAATAATATATATTTTACTATATATTTTACTTATAGTAAAATAAGACTAGGTCTTTATAATATAATAATAATATAATATAATATAATATAATATAATATAATATAATATAATATAATATAATGTAATATAAAACTGTGTCTTAATTTTTGCTCCAAAAGATGCATTAGAACTGATTGTCCACTAGGTCTAATTTTCAAGGAAACACGGTAGTTCCCTATTGTTGAAAATTTAAATTTGTTGTAATTGTTTTCTATTATAATGCAAAGGATATTTTTGTGCACTTGTCTAATTGTTTTCTCAAAATACTTTTCTTAAAAATGGAAATGATGAGTTAAAGATACACATATTTTTGGACTTGGCCATGTATCGCCAAATTGTCCCTTGTGCTGGATATCCAATGTCTGCTTTTCCATATCATTATCCAACCTTTTATATTCTGTTCTTCAACCCGGGAGGCTGATCTCTAAGAACCAAGGGCTCCCTTGCCCTCTGGCTTCTGGTCGGGTTTAGCCAATGGGAAGCACAGGCAGGAGATCATAGGTGGGAAGAGAGACAAGATATTATTCTGCCCAAATCTTTCCCTCCTGGGCCACAGTTTGGAGGTGGCTGCATTCTTCTACCATCTTTCAGCAGATAGCCCCTCTCCTATAGCTGCAGTTCTTAAGTGGGTCGGTTTCTGCTCAGTCCCTTTGTTCTTTCAGGCGTCGAGTGGTAAGTTCCTGCTGTTGCTAGTCCTGGGCACTTTTTTTTTGCCTCTCTTGACCTTGCCCATCCCTTGTCTGTTTCCTAATCGATCCAGGTGTATCTGCCATTGTCTATACTATTGGGATATTGGGACGTACAAGAGATCTTTCTAATTAATTTTCCAACAGATAAATATATTATTGGCAATTTAGCAACACACCCTAATACCATATACCTTTTTTCTGATATCCTAAAATATTTTAGCCTTGTTAATTCCCTATACAGATTTAAAGAACCAAAATCAATATAATTCCCCAATGTAATTGGAGAAAAAAATGAATATGCCATATCTTAAAAATCATATATAGAAAAAACTCTAAAGTTTCTCCTTTAGTCTTGAAGAAAATACAAAGTACAAGACAAAATATTTCAACTCATCCAGCTCCACATTACTCATAAGAACACTGATTCTTTTTGTGTTGATGAAAGTGCTCTAAAATTGATTGTAGTGATGGTTGTGAATATGCTAAAAACTACTGAACTGGTCATTTTAAATGGGTGAATTATACGGATATAAATTATATCTCTATGAAGCTGTTACACAAACCAAACCAAACAAAAGAGTGTAGAGTTTGAAGTCATTCAGACTGGGGTTTGAGGGTTTGAATACTAGGTCCAACTATTGACTAGTTGCATGACCATGGGCAAATTACTGAATCTGAGTCTTAGTTTTTCATATATAATATTGGGATAGTAATATTGAGCTCACATAGTTGTTATGTGGCATATAGGAATAAATATATGTGCAACATCCTGCATTCAACTGTGCTCATCTGAATGCAGCAAACCACAGGAGAATAGAGACTATGAACATATATGTTTTTCCTCTTGCTCCATTTGGCTATATGCTCTGTCCTAGAAGCGAGGAAGCTTATGGTTCTCCCTGATTTTTTTGCATTTTGTCTCCATAATACAATAGCTTCAACCCTTCCTTTAGCCTGTCCATCAAGCTATCATCATTTTTCCCGAAGTCTTATATGTATTTACTCTAATGTGTACTTATTTGTTAGGAATTTAATGTCTTTTAACCTAGCTGATGGTTTTTTAAAAATTAGAACAGTGGGAGGGATATAAATGATAAACGTCTAAGCATCACTTTGTCTTGTACACCTGAAGCTAATAAAAATAAAATAAAATAAAATGTACAACTTGAAAAAAAATTAGAATAGTAATTATTTGTGTTAGTGCTCTGTTGCAAATTGCATAGCTTGGACTACAGAAGCTAATTTTCCTGTGTGCCCTGTTATTTTTAGTGTGCAATTTTGTAGAACACAAGGTTTTTTAGGAACACATGGCAGAAAATTCCCATGTATGTTAAAACATAGTATATCAACAAATAAGTAAAAGAATTGAGGCCTTAAAATCAATATTAAGAAGTAACAAAAATAGAAACAAGCAATAAAAAGAGGTGAGACAGAGAGGAAAAGCAAGATTTAGGAAATCTAGGTAGTGCTAATGATCACAATGTTTATTAAATTCTATTAGGTAACAAAACTAGTAGCTCCTCAATCATTTAAAATTAAATTTTAATATGGGAAATCTCTGTACCTTCTGCTCAATTTTGCTGTGAACCAAACCTGCTATAAAAAATAAAGTCTATTAAAAATTAAATTTTACTGCATGAGACTATTAATTCAAAATTAATAGTGGCTTAAATACACAAAAAGTCTGGAGATTAGAAATTCATGGCTAGTAAGGCAGTTCCACAATTTTCAGGGCTATAAAGGAAAGGATATTCTCTCTTTAGTTGTCTGGAGAACTTACTGTTTATCTTCTAAATGTAAAGGGAAAATTTGACACATACTTCTCAAGGAACTCCTCCACAAAGAGACTTGCTTTCCAGTGATCCAAGATTGAGCTATCTGTCATTCCTCGAACTGAAAGAGCTGAGACTAGAAAGGAGAATGGTAAACATTAGCTTCTAGAATTTTATTTTACACTTAATACAATGAAGCCAAATATTCACTTTTTACATTATGGTGTTATCTTTATTTGTTCACAATGTAATTTTTCCAAAGTTTCCAAATATTTAAATAATAATTTTCCTTATTACAACCCCCCAAATCCCTTAACTACAGTTAGAACAATATCACCTGAACATACCATCCTCATTTTTACAGCCTCTCTTTCACTTATACAGTACTACCATCCCAGATAGTCTTGTTCAACAGTTCATATTATTCCTCATAAAGCCTTTATTAACCATTCCAGTTTACTCTGATATATTCCCCTTGAAGGGCCATAATGTTGTCAGTAGCACTCACTCTGGTACTTAATCATATACAGTTATATTTAAAAATTTTATGTAGTTTGTCTCCCAAATTAGACCATTGGTTCCTTAAGGAGAGGGACCATGTTATATACTAGTATCAGAAGAAGCAACTGAGTGAAGAGTCAAAAGACCTGTATTCTACCACCACTGTTACTTCTTACTAGTTTTGTTCCCTGAACAAATCACTTATCATCTGAGTCTGTGCCTCACTGAAAAAAACATGAAAGTTTAGTGGTTAAGAAGACAGGTTCTGGAATCACCCTGCCTAGATTTTAACATTTGTACCGCTACTTATTAACTGTATAATCTTAATCTCTTTGTACCTCTGTTTCATAGTGTTGTTGTAAAGATTAAATGTAATGAGACATGTAAATTGCTTGGAACAGTGCCTGACATAAGAGCCTAATAAATTTTGGTTGTTATTATTACTTTTAAAAAGAAGTAAAGAAAAATAAGTAGGAAGAAATTATAATCTCATTTTTTTCCTTCTGTACTCTTAGAGAAGCAGTTTGATGAAAGCTATTCTTTATCTATTTCCAACCTGACTGAGACCTTCAATGCATTGACTCTTCCATTTCGACGGTATTCATCCTCCCTCACGTCCTCACTTTCTTTCTCATGCAGTTTAGATTCTGTGGCCAGTCCCATAGCCATTCACTTAAAAGACTCTTGATTCCCTTGCCTCTCTTTCCCTTGTACTAACTTAGGAAAACCCCTACTCTGCACTTTGTGTAAGTACACTAGAACAGCTGAAAATTATTGGGAAAAAAAATCACCCAGCTATGCTGAATGAACTCATTTCAAATTATGACTATAAGTTTCAAAAGGGCGTCCAACACTGACAGATGATAATATTGTACCTTCCTAGTAAAACTGGCTTTCTCATTCTTGAAGACAACTATTTAATACTCTCCTCCCTCAAATTTTCAATACTCATCCCCCTACCCACTCTCAGTCTATGACCTTGCCGCCACATAGAAAATTGATATAAATAGAGAAGAACTACTTCATCTTCTACCATCAATTCTACCATCTCACTGGGATAAGTACCTACAAACCCTGCCTTCCTATCACAATGGAAGAACTATCCTGGCTCCTATCTAATATCAGTTCCTCTAATTGTGCTCTTGATACTTTTACTTACCCTTTTACTAAGTTATACCTTTTCTTTCCTGCATCATCATTTTCTTTTTACCCAAATCATTTCCATTGGCTAACAAACATTTCAAAGTCTCTTTATCACACATGTTTTTCAAAAAATCATACATCTGAAAAAACTCTCTCTACCCCACTTCTCCCTTCAGCTAGCACCTCATTTTTCTATTTTCTTTCATAGCAAAATTCCTCAAAAGAGTTGTCTATATTCACCATTTCACATCCCACTTCTCATTCTCTTCTCAACATACTCGAATCAAGCTTTCTTATCCAATAGTCTCATGAAACTACTCTTACCAAGGTCATCAATGACCTACATTTAGTCACACTAATGGTCAACTCACTATCCTCATATTACTTGACCTTTTACTTGACCTCATATTACTTGACTTAACAGAGACAAATTGCTTGACCTCGGATTACTTGACTTAACAGGGATAAATATTTTTGACTAATTCTTCCTTCTTGAAACACTTTCTTCCTTAGAATTCTACAGCACCATACTCATCTGGGTTTCCTATCTCACTTGTCTTCTTAGGTGGTTCCTCCTTCTATATCAACCTTTTAACGGTTGGAGCGGTCCAAGGTTCTGTCCTAGGCTCTCTCTTTATCTACACTCATGCTCTCAGTAACTTCATCCAGTTCCATGTGTTTATGTGCAATCTACGTATTGTTGACTCCAGTTTGAAAGTCCAACGGTGCTCAAGATTAATATTACCAGTTGTCTTGTTGATGTGTCCATTCAGACGCCTAACAGGCATTTTAACCTAATCAAAGCAGAGATATTGACTCCAGCTACAAATTGGCTTCCCATGAGCCATTCCCTGTCTTAGGAAATAGCACTGCCATCCACCCAGCTGTTCAGGTCAAAAACCTTTAAAATATAAAGAAGAAATAACAATAAAAAGAAAATCTTTATTCTCCTATTTTTTTAACCCTTCCACTATTGGCTAGACCTCTGAAATAATCCCAATTTCAACCACTTCTCACATCTCCATTATTATAAGCCTACTCCAAGCCACCATCATCTTTTTTTTCTTTTAGCAATTAAAAAAATTTTTTTATTGGAGAATATTGCGGAATAGTGTGTTTTCCAGGGCCCATCAGCTCCAAGTCATTGTCCTTCAATTTAGTTGTGGAGGGCACAGCTCAGCTCGAAGTCCAGTTGCCATTTTCAATCTTTAGTTGCAGGGGGCGCAGCCCACCATCCCATGCAGGAATTGAACTGGCAACCTTATATTTGAGAGCTCACGCTCTAACCAACTGAGCCATCCAGCCGCCCCTGCCACCATCATCTTAATGCAGAGTGTAGATTCACCCAGCACTGCAGATTCTGAACCACTACAATACCTTCCTGATTGACTTTCCTGTCTCTACTCTTGCCTCCTTATTCCTACCCTTCCCATTCTCCAAACAACCAGAATGACTTTTTTTAAAGCATAAATCAGGTAATGTCACTCCCCCTCTTAAAACTGCCCAGTGACTTACCACATTAGCCATAATATAAACAAACAAACAAACTCCATATTATGACCTGCAAAGCCTTATATCGTTCAGAAACTGCCTACTTTTCAGATCTCCCCTTTTTCATCAATCAGTCACAAAGGCCTAATTTTCTGGCCCTTACACATATCAAGTTTATTCCTGAGTCAGGAACTTTGCATTTGTTTGGAAGACTTCCCCCATACCTTCTTATGGTTGTTGCCTTCTCATCATTCAGATCTCAATTCAAATGTCCACCTCTTCATAGAAGCCCTTCCCCAATCATCTTAGGAAAAAGCACTCCCTACTCCTGAAGTTTCATATCACATTATACTATTGTGTCCTCTCTATACATTTATCAGTACCACACATCAGTTTGTTTGTTTAACGGTTTTATTGCTGCATCCTCCTTACCAGACTGAAAACCCATTGAGGGCAGGGATTAGTTCTATGTCTTATCAGTAACTCTGTCCTTAGCACCTCTAACAATGCCTGCTACATAATGCATGCTAAATAAATGTTGACTTACTTGACTTGTCTGTCCATGGAGGCGTCTTAAGTCCATGACATGACAAAAGCAAAAGATGATATTTTGTATATATACATTTTAAAATAGTTTTATAGTCAGTGTATCATCACAACTTAAATTAGCTCTTCTATAGTTGAGCAACATCGTATTATAATAGAACAAATATTTATAATGTTAGAATATTTTAAGACTTCATCACCTACATATCTTTTATTCTATTCATATCTAGTATAAGCTTTCTAATTCTTTCGTTTGTCACCTAAATTCTGTCATAAAAATGAATAAATGCAATGTGTTTTATTTAATAAGAAAAACACTGCATTTTCTTAATAATTTACTGTGCTTAGCTCTGAAATCATTTTTAAAATAGATTTTTGAGAAATAAAACATACCTCTCATCCATGGCATCCTAAATTTATTATCAATAACGTCTGCATGACAATTTCCATCTCGATATAAACATGAAGGGATTCGAAGCAAAAAAGCATCTCTGCAGAACTTCTTTCTAACTACAGTCTATGTAAGAAAGTAACATTATAAAATCTTTTAATATATTTAATAGATTTAACATTTATTTATCAATATTCAGAATATTAAAATTCTCTATTCTTTTAAATTTATAATATTTTTATTTAAAGGTAATATATGCTCCTTATAAAATATCAAATAACACAGAATTATGTACTGAGAAAGTCAAGGTCTCTAGTGATACCAGTAATTGTTTGGTGTATTTTCCTATAGACTTGTTTTCTAGGTTACGCTAAAATGTGCGTGTGTGTGTGTGTGTGTGTGTGTGTGTTTGACCAAAAATGGGATCACATCATTTATATACCACTTAACAGTGTGCTTTTCTTTTCACTTAGTATTATATAGTTGTCTTAACTTTTGTTTTCTGTCTTTGCATTATTTCACTTCTGACAACCATAAAATGTATTTCTAATTTAAAAAACCTAACATATAAAACTGTTTAAGAGGATGTTAAATCAGTTAAGTAAACTTATAAATCAAAGTTCTATATAGTTTGATTCTGTCTTTACTTTTCATCTTTATCTCCCATTATTCTCTAATACTAACTGTTCTCTTTAAATAGATCTCACTACCCCCTTAACATTTAGCAGTCACTTCCTTATCAACACCATGGTCTACAGTGTGCATCTGAAAAATGCCCCACTACTATTTTCTAGCTATGAAAATCCTATTCATCTTTCAAGGCTTGTCTTAAGCAATAGGTCCTCTATGAAGTTTTCTCTGTGACTCTCAACTTCCCACAGAATTCATTATTTTTATGTACTTGGACAAATGATAGTTTCTTGCATTATTTCCCAAGAGTTTTATGTTTGCTAAAGGTGTTAAAACACATTATCGAAGAGGTCCTCATTATCCAAAAATACGTGGTACAAAGAAAAGGTCCATTAAAGTAACTTATATAAAATGAGGATCAAAGGTTCATAGTAAGAAGGAAAAACAGTTTGATTGGTACTTTATCTAGAACAATGAAATAAGATTATAAAAATTAAATTTTATACCTAACAAAATTTTGCTTATCATTAGCTTATCATAGCTTTTTTTGTCATATTTTTCCCACAAATTGTATTATATGATGATATACATGGTTTTAATCATTACTTCACCTTTGATCACAAAGAAGATATTTTTAGAAAATATTTGAGGATTTAATCAAATTTTCCCAAGGCATCTCCCACCCCTTTGATATTCAAACCATTCTCTCCTTGTTTGTTAACTGATCTAATTTTGCAAGATCCTCATTTGATAATAGCTTTACCTGTTACTTGAGTGGTTCTTCAATATTGTTTTCATGAATTTTTAAAAACCCTGCATTGTTGCAAGATTTACCATTGATTAGTATCATATTTGTACTATATCATGAGGTGTGGTACATGAGCAAGAAACTAAGATACATTGGACAAGGATAAAAGTTTGAGGATGTTTGAGTATTGATTAATTTTGCAAGTGGCCAATATATTCATAAATATATTTGTGTAAAAATGACTTCTGATCCTCTACCATATACACATTATAATGACACATTTGCTTCTCTCACTTATGAGGGAATAATAAAACCTGAAGATGCCTATATTTCTTGTTTTCTGTAAAATGTAACAGTTTTAGTTACATTGGAGTAATTTTTTTCCTGGTAGATAGGGTTAAGGTTATATAAAAAACTAAAATTTAACTTGTCAATTAAGATCATAAGAACAATGAACTATTGTATGACAAGCACTCCAATTACTTAACAATGTTCCTGGATTGAGTCTCAGCTTTGCACAAGCTATTTAACTTCTCTAGACATCAGTTTCCTAACTGTAAAGTTGTAAAACTTGTGTAATAATAGTATCTACCTCAAGAAGTAGTTATGATAATCAAATGACATAATCCATCAAAAGAGCAAACGATCAAATGATCTAATCCATAAAAAGAGCAAAGTATCTGGCCCACAGTAAGTGGTCAATACAAGCTGTTATTGTTATTTTATTGCTTTCCCCCACCTCCTTTCAATAAAGATCACTCAAGATTGTTCATAAAAGCAGCCCAAACTTGCCAAGAATTTCCTTTTTTTTTTCTTGACCCCTTTAACTTCATGTTAAATTGCCCGTAATTTCCTTCCAAAAGTGGCATTTTTAAGGTATGTTAAAAGTAGGAAAGAATTTTAAATGAACCTCACAGCAGTTAGAGTAAGGATTAACCTAAGGACAACAGTAAAATTATCATAATCACATAGGGAATGTAGATAACACTTTTTATATCATAATTCTTAGTAAATAGGTAGTGATCCGGTAACACCCTACCTCATATAAGTAGTCTATTGCACAATATTTGAACGTTGAAAACATATCTTCTTTCTTTGAAAGCAGTACAAATTTCAACATCTGGAAATATAAAAATTAAAATTAAATCTTGGTAAAATAGTAAGCAAGGAGCAGAAAATCATTCTTAATCACAAAACTTTGGTTCATTCACTTTAAAAAAGGCTCTGACAGAGAGAAGATTAGTGTTTTCCAGGGTCCAGGAGGAGTGTAGAATGGGAAGTGACCGCTTAACAGGATTTCCTTTTGGAGCAATGAACATGTTATAGAACTATATAACGGTATATGGTTGCACAACAGTGTAAATGTGTTAAATGCCACTGAATTGTACACTTTAAAATAGTTAAAGTGATAAATTATATGTTATGTATATTTTACCACAATAAAAATGAAACTGAAAAAAATAAAAGGCTTTGAATGATAAAAAATTAACTATAAACATAACTTATTACTGATTTACATCTAAAATGAAAATAATATGTTGATATAAAATGATTCATATATTTTTCACACTGTTTAATTCATGCAATGTCTAATTGGTAAATTGATATATATTTAATGTGATCATTTTGTTGCAAAAGAGGCTGGAGTTCACAAGACTGATAGAGTGGTTTTCTCAGGATAATCATATTTCTTAAGTGCCTTTGAAATCAAATAACCAAGAGCAAAACTGCTAAAGCAGTGGAGTGGGATTTGGGAAATTCCACTCTCTTACTTAGAAAATAAAAAGCCTGACGTTAGAATTCCCTAATGGCTAGCTCATTTGGAGTAAAGCAACTATGGCCTAAGTCAGTGGGTCATTATTGGTAAATCAAGAAATTCATCTAAAGAAACAATAAGTGAAATTTAGAATGCTGAATGAGTCCAAAATGGTTCTCATTTATGTGAGAACCAGAGGAATTATAGTTTAGATAAGGTATTCTAGGACAGGGTCCAGTTTATCACAGAGTTCTTAGCACTTTGATTAGTCATTTAAAATGTTTCAGGGTAAGCTAGAAGTTTTCATATAGTAGTTTGTCAATAAGTATTTAGCAAATGAAATATACATTGTAATTCAAATGGTCTTGCCTTAGTTTCATTGTCACTTTAAATTTGTTTGAGATTTACCTATTTCCTTATCCATCGTGAAGGTACTGCACCAGAAGACCTGAAGATCTCATATACATTAATTGGCTATGAATCTATTCCTATTTTCAGTTATCATCAAAGCAAACATTCTTAACTACTCAACTAACGGATTAAAAAAACTCAGAGCAAACTTCTTAATACAAAACACAAGTCTTTCGTTTGATTAATGAATCAGAAGACATTTCGGATATTACAATAAGCTTTCCAATGAAAACAAATCCAATAAGTTGTCTGAATTATTTTTAATATTGTTAGATTCTGTGGTATCAACAAATGCGGGGAATACCTAATATTGGCGCCCTCTTTCATTCTTACTTAAACAATGCCTACATAGCATTTTCTTACTGGTGATTACTTCTCTGGAAATAATTTCAATCATTGTGCTTTCATACCTTTTCCATATAGTGTATCACTGATCTTTGCAGCAAATATTTCTTCTACAGTTTCCATTTCTTGATATTGTGCTCTCAGAAAATATTATCTGATTGTGCCTCATTTTAGAAGTCACTTCAAAACGTTAAAAACCAATTCTACCTAATTTATCCATTCAGTTTATTGTCAGCATTTATCTTAAATTTTCCTTTTTTGTGAAGCTTAATATTTCTACTAGCTTCGGATTCATCATGCTCATCGACTTCCTTAATCAGCAATTACTGTTGTATTGAAGTTAACCACTTAAATTCATCTAAATAGACAGTACTTAAATAAGATACTATGTTATATACCTAGAATTTCTTTCATCTGTCAACTTAATTTCATTGCATTATATAATAGATATCTCAATCCATCTTATAATGGTGGATGGATAGGAAGAGAAATAAACTGGCCTTATTTCTAAACATCAAAGACAAGGGAAAAAACAGGCAGAATCATGGTTATGGTTAGAGAAAAGGTATTTAAAAACATACAATTTTACACTGCAGCAATTCCTGAAATATTTTTCCTTACCTGATTTTAAAGATTTTATTTCTCTGGTTCTACCTGCTGACTGGTATCTGTTGGGCCAAAGTGGAAATGTATACAAATAATTAGGTCAGGTGCTTATGCACAGGACGGTAAAGGAAGGTTTCCCAAGATTTTTTCCTCCCAGGTTTACTGACGTATAATTGACCAAAAAAATTTTATATTTGAATGATGTACATATATACAATGGCATATAATTCCCAAGATTTAAGACCACACTGGTGTGTGTGAATCTTCAGGATGGCTTCCCGTCTCTTCCCACCAGCCTAAGGCCTCGGTTTTCTTCCCTTCTTCACTCCCTCACATAAAAATGACATTTTAACCATGTAAAATCGCAGAGGAAGCGCGGTACACATGTTTTCTCATATTGTTTAAGTTGTACAACTTCTAGTTAGTGGACTCAAGTTCCATTGGCCTTTCTGTGTCCTTCACTTCCTCTACTCTCGCTTAATTAGGTGAGGTGGACACTGCGTCTGGGGTTTTATCCACACAGGGCCACACAAATCTAGAGATTTCAGACCTGCCATACTCTAGCCCATCCTCATCTTTTCTTACCCTCACCTCAAGAACACTTTCCCTCCCGCCTACCCCTCAGAGCTTTTATCCGAGGTAAAATCACCTCCCACCCATTCTTGGCGGGAGAAAACTGACGCCCACTGAACCTTTGACCTCTGACCCGGATATCAGCATTTCCATTGGCCAGCCATGCCAGGCCCCGCCCTTGCCCCGCCTCTCGGGCTCTGGGCACTTCCGGCTGCAGTTGCCCACCGCCTGGGGAACCCACGTTTGTGAGGGCCAGAAGGCAGGACCCGGTCACCCCCTAGGTCCTCGTGGGTGAGCAAAACCTTGGTCACACAGGGCAAGGAGCATGATAGTGGAGAAGGTGGCGGGAAGCCAGAAGGAGCCGGATGGGAAAGGTTGGGGAGACCAGGTAACGGAGCCTGAGCTTCTTTGGTAGTAGCAGCTCCAATGTTATTAACTAACCCCGGCCAAACATGACAGGGCCAGAAACAGGGCAAGGGCAGAAGCGTTCCATAGGTAAAATTCAGAGGCTTTAGCAGCCAAACAGATTCAGGGAAAGAGGAAAGCAAATGCGAAGAGACAAACATGACTCAAGTGTTGGCCATGCCTTGATGGCGGAAGAACAGGTGAAGAGCGGTTGGAAGATAAATTAGAATTGGGACGTGAGGATGGTATTCCTTGATTGATAGCCACCCGCTCACACACACACACACACACACACACACTCATTTGAGAATCTAGACCCACCTGATAAGGAAGAAGAAGTGTCCTTTTCTCTGTATTTCTTAACGCCTATCTTCCTTTCCCTAACAGCTTGGCATTAAATTCCTTCCTGGAAGATTGCAAAAGGTAACATGCATTTATTTGTTTTACTAATGACTATCTTTCAAATTAATTATTAATGAAATACTAATTATGAAACATCAGTAGATAAGCCACATTCTCTTAAATTACCTCCTTTATTCTGTTTTGTACAGGTTGGTGCAGTTTGCTTCAGTGATATGGATTTAATGATTGGCAATAATCAGTTACAAAGATGTTCACCTGGCATTGAGGTACATTAATTATCCTGCATTCTTGGATATATACTTTTTATGAAAACCAATTTTAAATTACGTAAAACAAAAGTAACCCATAGTTATACTCATCGTAGCAAGTAAAACCATCCCAAGATGAATATAGAAAATGTAATCTCCATTTGCCACCCTGAGCCCCAGGTAACCAATGTTAATCTGCAGTGTGTTTTTTCACACCTTCTTGTATGTTCATACAAATTTATACAGACATGCATACACAAACTAGGTTGGCCAATTAAATAAAAATGGGTAAGTTATTTTCCTCACAAAACAATACGTCATGAACAGACTTCTAGATCAAGATATATAGATTTAACTAATTTTTAACAGCTATGTAATATTTCATAGTAAGAATGTGCCATAATTTATCCAAACATTCTACTACTGATGGATTAAATAGATTGTTTCCAGTGTTTTTTTTTTTACCTTGACAAATAATGCCACAATAAGAATTCTTGGACAAGTGGTCTTGAATATTACTGCTTTTATTTCTATGGCATAGATTTGTGTTGCTTTACTGGCTCAAGGGTTAAAAGCATTTCAAATTTAATAGATATTGCCAATTTACCTTCCAAAAATTTATAGCATTTTATGTTAACAGTGCCTGAGAGGTACCATTATCCTGAATACTCAACAGAAATTAATATATTGCTTTTAAAAATGTTTGCTGATCTGCTGCATGAAAAATACTCTCGTTATTTTAATTTGCATTTCTCTGATTACTGCTGATGTTATATACTTTTTAGGGGTTTATGAGCCCTTCGGATTTCTTCTTCCATGAATTAATTGCCTAATTGTGTGTGTGTGTGTGTGTGTGTGTGTGTGTGTGTGTATGTTGGTATGTGTATGAGATCACACAATTTTTCTATTGAGTAGATTGTCTTTAGGAAGATCTTGGATATAGGTATATTAGTTCATATCAGATATGGCTATATAAATAACAGAAAATTCAAAAATAATATACAATTTATTTCTCTTTCATATCAATGAAGTACAGAGGTAAAAAGTTCAGAACTGATATGGCAGCTGTGCCCCACCGTCTTCAGGGATTTACCTTCCAGCTCATTACTCTGATATTTCTATGCTGTGTTTCTTGTTCTCATGGTCTTAGGTGGTAGTATCTATGTTTCAGGCAGTAAATGGAGGAAGGCATGAAAAAGAGGAGAGGACAAGGACGCAATGTTTCTTTATATATCTGTAATTAAAATTGTGAAACGTAATATTCATATAGAAAAGTACATAATGACAATGCATAGTTTAAAAAATTACTTTAAAGAAACATCCATGCAACCTCCGCTCAAGTGAGGAAACAGAGCATTGCAAGAATTTCAGAAGCTCTCTATTTACTTTTCTAATCACAGCTCTCCCTAGAGCAAGTCTCCCCCTAGACCTAGAGATTACTATAATCCTGACTTTATGGTAATCATTGTGTTGCTTTTCTTTAAAGTTTCACCCAAATATGCATTTCTAAATGATATAGTTTTGCGTATTTTTGAATCTTGCTGTTTGTGTTAGTTTGGTTCTTGCTTGTATGCAGTGTATGTTGCTGTATGTATATATGTTAATTCAATTTCTTGCTGAATAGTATATCATCATATAAATATACCTCAATTATCCATTCTACTGTTGATAGACCTTTGGATTATTATAATTTTTGGCAATTACAAATAATGCTGTTAATATCCTTTATACGTATCTTGGTATATATATATATATATATATATATATATATATATATATGTTTCTCTAGAATATAAATTTAGTGATGAAGTTCTGGATTATTACGTATGCATATATTCACATTTATTTAATTATGTCAAACTGTTTCTCAAAGTAATTGTACAAACTTATACTCCTGCCAGCAATGTTTGAGAGTTCCTGTTGCTTTGTATCCTCACAAATCCTTAACAATTTCATACTACTTAATTTTGAGAATTTGGTAAGTATCCAGTTGTCTCTTCAGGAAGGTTCCCATAAGCTGCCACGTGACACTTCTGCTTACATCTGCTTGGACAGGACTTGGTCTGTAATAAAGTCTAGAAGATTTCAGTGTTTATTCTGGAGGGTCATGTGCATACTTACAACTTGGAGAATCTATTATTAAAATAAGGAGAGAACAAATTCTGGGAAATATATAGTAGTCTCTGCCATATTAAGAACAATAATTTAAAAAGAATTAACTTTTATTGAGCACTTACTATGTGTCGAGCACTAGTCTAAATAAGTTGCTACTTAAAAATTAGATACTATAATACAAACCCCAGTTTACAGATAAGAAAACTGGGACATTGAGAATTTAAGTATCTTGCCCAAGATTAAACAGCTAGAAAGCATGAGACAAAATTGCAAACCCAGCCAGTCTGGTTCAGAGTCTATGCTTTTAACTAGCCTACACCCTTTTTAAAAGGAATATTTGCTCTTGGTCTGTCATATGTTTTGCAAATATTTTCTCCCTGCTTATCTTTAATGTCCTTAAGGTAATTTTCTTTATATATCTATACAGAATTTTACCATATCCAAATCATCTGTGTTTTTTTCTCAGTAGCTAATGTTTCTACATCATTTCTGAAATTACACCTATGAAGAAAATGATAAAACAATTACTTTTCTGTATAACTTCGACTTTTCCATTATTTTTACCATTATTATTTTGAATTTAGGTGGAAATAAAACAAATTTAGACATACTTGAATATTAACTAAGCTCATAAAGGAGGGTGGGGGAAAACCCCTCTACTATCCAGATCAATTACACAATTATTTGTGGTAATTTCTTGTAATGTTATCAAGCTTCATTGTTGTATTCACATCCTGTGCTGTTGAGGCCATAGTAATATTGTTTACTGTTTACTGAGAACATACTTTGTGCCAGGCACAATACAAGGCACTAAAGATGCAAATATAAGGAAACAAATCTGTGCCTTTAAGAAGGTCACAAATCCTTATCTGAAGTTGCTCTTGTTTTATCTCTTCAGACAATTCTATATACTGCTGCCAGGATGATATTTCTTTCTTTTTTTTAGGATGATATTTCTAAAACAACTGAGAATTATCATTCCACTGCTCAAATTCTTTCATCGTTCTATGACATACAGGAGAAAATCTGAAGTCCTTAGCATGGAACAACTACTCACTCAACTCTATTTACTTTGAAACCCTGAACAACTGGCCATTCTCTGAACATCTCCCAAATCATTCTACTCCCAAGTCTTTGTTCCTGCTGTTTTACTTTGTGTTCTGATCACATGTTGAAACCCTATTTATTCAATAAGGTCCAGTTCAAATGTTCCCTCCTCCCACCGATACTCTTAGAATTAGTTGTTACCATTTTGACACTCTTACTATTTTTGTCAGTATTCCACTTTGGGCTGTTTTCATGCTTTGGATTATAATTATTTTGTTCATGTCTGCCTGCCCCACAGACTGTAATTTTCTTGAGATTGGGGACCATGAACCATGTCTTAATTATCTTTGCATAGTTTGTAACTAACACAATGCCTTATTTAGAGTAACCTCTGAAATCAATATTTAATTCACTTCTTAGGATCTGGCATTAGGTTGTTTTAAAATAATGGCTATCACATTTTTTTATTTTTTTTTTTGCAGTTTCTAATACATGTCAGTTTTCAGTGATTTTGCAGGGGCACCAATGTTTGTAAAATATCACACACAGACACACACACACACATACTGACACATCTGCCAAAGTGAGCATGGCATGAATATGGCAGATAATCAGCTTGAGACAGAATTGCAGGTTAGTCTGAACCAGATCATGCAGAAAATCTGGATATATGGAATGAAATAATATTGCACAAATATGTTACATAAGTAACTTGTCTTGTGGTTGCTAATTTATGGGTGTAGTCTCACATGCTATCTTTTGATCAGTAAGGGACTATTTTACATTAATAGATTGAGAGCAAACATTTCAGCACAACATATTTAATCTAATTAAACTAGACAATACTAGAAAAGAGCTGTGGAAGCATCGGCATATAAGGAAATTTTCACAAGTATAGAAGAGAAACCTAGCATTTCACAATCACATAGTTTACTTTTTTCTTCAAATAAAGAAGCCAGATGTTGTTGCAGCCTGTTTTTGCAACATTTGTCTTGCTATAGTTTTTCTCTGTTCCACATGTTTGACCCCTCAACATTTTTTGATTATGAGCCATTTCATACCTCACATGTTTACTGGATCTTTTACGCACTTTGAAAATTTCACTTAAGCTAAGCTTCTAGCCAGGATGAAAAACTTCATCCATGCTTACACTTGACTCTGTATCCCCAAAGAAGCCAGAGGCTGGAATAAACAGTTATACTCTCGTGTCCATTTCCTTGGGGGAAATGGAAGGGCTAACTCTACACTTTAGTATTTCCCTGGATAACACCTGTCATATTTTATGGTCCAGTGAGGTTAAGCAACTTGCCCAAATTTACATAGGTAGATCTAAAATCCAGGTCTCCTAACTTCAACCCCATGAGATGTAGTTGTTCACTCAGTGATTTATCTGTTAATAATTTTTAAGCACATTTTATGTGTAAGGAACTATGCTAGTTGGGAAGAGCAAATGATTCTACTCTATCAGGGTGGCAGAGAAAAGGAAGGTATTTACATAAATAACTACTTATTCCCTGAGGAAATTAATATCATGAGTTACTGGAGTATAAAAAGGAAATATAATCAAGTACCACATAACAACTTTTTGGTCAACAATGGTCTGCATATATGATGGTGGTCCCATAGATTATAATGGAGCTGAAAAATTCCTATTTCCTGGTGATGTAGCCATGACAGCATTGTAGTGCAATGCATTACTCGCATATTTGTGGTGATGCTGGTGTGAACAAACTTGCGCTGCCAGTCGTATAAAAGTATAGCACGTATAATTATGTACAGTACATAGTACTTGATAATATATGACTATGTTAATGATTTATATATTTACTATACTTTTTTATCATTTATTTAGAGTGTGTTCTTTCTACTTATTAAAAAAATGTTTGCTGTAAAACAGTATTAAGCTGGCAACAACCTCATACATCTTGATTGCATCGTTTTCTCTAGTGCTGTTTTGTACAGTAATATGTTGTGCAGGCTTGTAGCCAAGGAGCAATAGGCCTAGGTGTGTGTGTACCATCTAGGGTTGTGTAAGTACACTCTGTGATGTTTGCAGCAAGAAATTACCTAACAACGCATTTCTCAGAATGTGTTCCTGTACTTAAGCAGTGCATGACTGTAATGCTTTATTATTTTAACAGATGAGTTGTAAAGATACAGCAAATTAATTGATTAAATAACTCACTTTGATCGTTCTCCAGTGCAGCCATACCTATGGGAAATCTAGCTGTTTGACACAAAACTGTAATAGCACCACTATGTACCTAATGGAAAATGAACCAACTTACAAAATATAAAACTTCCTGGGGTCTAAACTTGCAAATTCAAACTATAATAATTTTTAACATATGTCACAAATATCCAGGGTAGTCAACATCATCCTTACAAAAGGTGGAAAAACTATTCTCTTTTTCTCTTCAAAAAAGTCTTAATGTTGTTTGAGGCATCCTTGATGGCATTTATGCTTTATACTTTTAAAATGAAGGAGATAACACATTGATCTAAATTTGGGGAAAAGGATATTACATTTATAATTTTATATGCAGGAAAAATTATTTTATAAAAAGCTGAGCATAGGCTTATTCCATAATCAAAAGATTTGTAAACAGCAGTTCTTGCCATTTTATATTTTAAACTTAGACCTAATCTTGTACCTCAAAATATAAGTTAATTTAACAAATAATTTTGAATGCCTACTATGTGCTTGGTATGTACAAATTCAGTATGAGGTTAGATAATTTGTATTGTTTCTTACAGGAAAAGAAAAACAAAATAGCTAGAAGCGATAACGTGTAACACTAGTAGCCACATTCTCCTTTAAATATTCTCCTCTTTTGGCTTCTAGCTTCCTGGTTTCTCTCACCTGTTCTGTACCTGAACTCTCCATAATTTTGGAGAAAAATAATAAAACCATAAACGCAGGCTCATTATTTTCACTATGAATATATACTATGAAACTTCAGCTAGGCCTTCAATGACAATTGTCAATCATTTCTTTTCATTTTATATACCTATATATATGACTATATATTTAGAGAGACAGTCAATATGAGGTGTGATCAAAAAGTATGGTAAATGTTTAAATTAAAAAATATTTATTACAGTAAAAGACACATTTCCATTAATCCCCCTCAAAATACTCCCTCTCACTTCGAATACACTTAGCCCATCATTCTTGCCACTTTCTGAAGCAGTTCTGGAAGTCCTCTTTGGTGAGTATCTTTAGTTGCATTGTCATGGCTGCCTCCACGTCCTGAATCAACTCCAAATGTTTATCTTTTATGGTCATTTTGACTTTGGAGAAGAGCCAGAAGTCAGACGGTGCCAGATTCAGTGAATAAGGTGGATGAGGACACATTGTAATGTTTACATTTGACAGAAATTGCCGTACCAGAAGCGATGTGTGATACGGAGCCTTTGTGTTTTGATCAACAAATATGGTGAATGCTGCTGCCAAGTGCCATCCAACAGGAGGGAAGGGATGTTCAATACTGGAAGGAGCACTTCAAACCTTAGTAACAGTGGGTGACAAGTTTCAACTTGTTCGGTGCAGTCAGTCGTGTGTGAGCTACAGTAGAGAAAAGATGTGTTTTAAAGTGTGCACTAAATCATCCTCCATCATAACAACGCTCCGTGTCACACATTCTTCTTGAATGGGAAATTGTGTTTCTTTACATTTCTCTTTTCATCTCAAAATATCTATGTAGCATCATTTGGTATTTTATTCTCTCTTGGTGTGCATAAGCATTCCTCTTTCTTTCCAAGACTGTCCTCTTTCAATATTTATGCCCTCCCTTATTCCCCAATTCATTTATGCTACCTACAAAAATGCATTTTGTATCACAGAATAAAAACAAATAAGAAATCAGGCAGAGTATTATTCCCCTTGGATTCTTTATTTCATTTCTGCTCACCTCCAGAGTTTAGTTCATAGGATATTTCTTCTGATGTATGTGATGTATGTCTTCATTCTCTCCCCAATATTGTGTGTTTTCTCTCTGTCTAAAAAGTGCTTAATTATACTCTATCCTAAAATATTCTCTAAAACTCTTATTTTGATCCTTCTGATTTTTAACTTTTCTGTATCTCCTAGGACTCCTAGACTACTGTAATTTTCTCCTAACTGTTCTCTCAGCCTGTAATCTAATCTGCATAGTGCTGTAGAATTTAAATTATGTCCACTGTGCTCATCAAAGTCCTTTAGTAGTCAACCAGTGCCTGTGCATAAAAACTGCTGAATCAAGCATCAAGTATTTACAAGGCACTATGCTTGGAACTTGACTTAAATTAGTATTAGTATCTCCATCATATAGATGAGAAATGAAGCTTAGAGAGGTTAATTGACTTGCTTGAAACTATGTAGCTAGGAAGTGAGGAGCTAGGATTCAAACCCAAGTCAGTCTGATGTCCAAGTCTATACATTTTACACGACTCTTTATTCCCCCAAGGAATCAAGTCCAAACTTCTTAGTTTGGCCTTCAGGACGCTTTGTGATCTGGCTCTAAACTTTCTACAGTTGCTGCTGACTTTCATCCACCCCACATTTTTGTTAGAGTGTTGTTCTCTGCATACTCTCTTTGCGTTTTGTTCTTCTATTTGCTCCCACTCATATCATGCCCTCTGTCTATGTTTTCCTTCTCACACATCTCTAGAGGGCCAAACACCTACCACTTTTCAAGCCCAATTTAAGCTTCCCAGCTGAATTCCCTAGTCTTCTCTGATCCTTTCCTTTTTTGAGGGGGGAGTTGGGCGGAGCTTTTCTCACTTTCACACTTTGTTATTAATTTATATATAATGTGTATAATATTTCTAGATTTGTAAAAAGCATGTGTGCTTTTTTGTCCTCCTACACTTACCTCCTTTAGAGCAGAGAACTTGCTATGTGATAGTAACTTATTTTTGTGTAGAATTTTACACTCTTTCCTATGTGTTAAGAACCTGGCAAAGAATAGGAGCTCAATAAATGTGCATTTACTTGTTTGGTTTTCATCGTCATAGTAATTCTCCAGGGTATTATTATACTTTACTAACAGATAAGGAATCGGAGGCTCAGAGAGATCAAGGGATCTGCCAAAGGGCAGGAGTGCTCTAGGATGATCCAAGCTCTAAGCCAAGAGTTTTGTGAGGCTTCTTTCTACTACACGACCTACTTGTTTGACTTCAGTTTTGTTCCACCACTATATCCTAGCTCTATACCTTGGACTTGGTAGCTGTTGAATACATGCTGAATGAATGAGTAAATGTTAAGAACATGCTCTTTCAGGCTGAGAGTCATGAGAGATTTTTTGGCCACCAAGAATAAGAGCACTTTAGGATGTGACTCATCTTCACACATACTATTTACTGTTCATGTAAACAGAAGGAAAACAAACCCTCCCATTCTGATAAAATATCTTAGGCAACATTATGTTGAAGTCTGTATTATCCACGTAAGGACACCAGGGCCACACACCTTTAACAAACAAGTTTTTATATGTTATTTAAAGTCAGTAGGAAGGAAGAAAATTGAGAGAATAAGTTTTCAGGTTTTCTTCTTACGTAGCAAAATTTATTATTCTCTTTCTTACTGTTTCTGCTTATAGGGTCATGTTTAAAAATCTGCCTCCATCCAAAAGATTGTACAGATATTCAGATATATTTTCTTCTACTGTTTTTATCATGTCATTCTTTACATTTAGAATCTGGAATTTTGTTTGTGTTTGTGTTTATGTGTAGGTGTGTAAGGTATGAAATAGGTTTATAATTTAATATTTTTCTTAGTTTAGTAAGTTATTTATTGATATTCCCTTCTGATTTTCATTTACATCTTTATTATATACTCCCATATGCTAAATTCTTGTATAGATATAAATATATAAACTTTCTAGGTTTGTAATTTGTTCCACTGATGGTTTATTCCTGAGCTGTCTTCATTTATTTACTTCCACTGTTTTAATTGTTAAAGTTTGAATTTCTGGGTGGCACATTCATTTACCACTCTTCTTTAAAACATGAAAGTTTCCTGGCTACCCTCTAAGGTTTATTCTTAAAAATAAACATAAGAAATATTTTGTCAAGATCTCACATTTTTTAATAAACTAGAATTCTGATTGAGATGGAATAAAAGTTATAATTTGAGAATTGACTTATTTTAACTTAAAGTCTTCAAAATTAGTGAACCTGATTTGGTTTTCCATTTCTTCAAGTCTTCCAGTCTTGAGGAAAGACTTCCTCAAGCCTTTCCTCTCATTCCACTAGTTTTATAATTTTACAATTTCTGTGTGGTTGTTTGGATATGTATGCATGCTTTAATAGAGTGTAGTGCTTTAGAATCTGGCTGTCTGGTTTCCAAACTCAGCTGTGCCAGTTACTAGCCATGTAACTTGTTCTTTCACCTTTATGTACTTCATTTTTCCCTCTTGTAATATGTGGGATGATAGTGCCTCCAAGACTTATTGTGAAAATTAAATGGGTTTATATCTATAAAGTGCTTAAAACAGTATGTGGCATGCAGTAAATACCATATAAGTACTACCTATTGTTATATATATGTATGTACTATATGCATTTCATGTTTCTTATTCAACTATGTGTTTTATACACTGTTACTACAAATGAGATCTTTTTTCTATTATCTTATTATTTGTTGTTATTTTTATTAATTTTGATTATGGAGTACAATCTCAATATTGAAATTTCAGCCTACAGAGGGCTTCTCTTTCTTGAAAATTGCTGTCATTTCCCATAGCTTCTTTTTAAAGAATTTTGTGTCACTTAGGGCCAAGTGATGAAACAGAAAATGCATGTCTGATGCTTTTGAAAGGTCAAGTAAAATAAATAATATGAAAAGCTGGTCCCTTGAAAATACTAACAGAAGGAACAATCCTCTTGCAAAACTGATGAAAGAGAAAACAGCTGAAAATACAAAAAAAAAAAAAAGAAAGAAAGAAAAAAGGTTTTTAACAGAAGAATGTAATGTAAATATCCAAGAAGTTTAAAAGTTATAATATTCAAAGTTTAACCTGTCAATAAAGTGAAAATTTTGACAAAATAAGATAGTATCTAAGAAATATGAAAATTGATACAAAAAGAGGCAGAAAATGTGAACTGATCAACAACAGTAGAAGAAATGGGAAATGATACCAAAGTTCTACCTCTGAAAAAGACACCAGGTTAAGATGCTTTTAAACATGGATTCTTTCAAAACTTTTAGGAATAATGCTATTTACAAAACATTGGAAAAGATGGAAAACATTATTACTCTTTCTACAAGGCTGACATAACTATGACACCAAATTAGGAATAGCAGAAGAAAAGAAAAAACTATAAGCCAATCTTAATAATGAAATAAATACAGAAATTCTAAATAATATTGGCAAACTGAATACAACAGCATTTTAATAGTTAAATGTACCGTAACCAACTAGATTTTATTCCTTGAATGCAAAGATATTTCAGTGTATTAAGACATGTACCTCTTGTGATTTGTAGCTAAATAATGAGTAAATCTTTAAATATTTTATATAACTTTCCTCCTGATATTATCCTATTTTGCTACTTTGTTTGATCATTCCTGCCTAGAATATTTTCTTACTTTTCTTCTCCAGCCAGCAAACTCCTACTTCTCTTTAAAGACACAGCTTGTGTAACCTCTGGGTGTCTTTCTCCGGCCCCTCTCTACCTGAGGCTAAGAAGCTGCTATTCTTGTGTACATCCACAATACCCTGTATTTACCTCTATTACAACACTTACCATAGTGTTTAGTAACTTGTTTGTCTCCCCTACCAAACTGTAAGCTCTTGAGATAGAGTCAATTTATTTGTTTTCTAGAAGCCTGGCATGTAAAATCTGGCAGAATCAATTGAGAAATAGATACAGAACTAGACTAAAAGTTAAAATGTTAGCTAATTATGTACTGTAAAAGTATTGGAGGACATGGTTTAGACATATGTCTAGACTAGACTTACTCATACGTCACCTTAAAATTAAACTTTCCTATCCCATTACAGGCAAATTTGGCAAAATCAGGCCTCCCTGGAAGACACAGCTTCTTACACATGGTAGAGAACAGGCTAGTGTTAATCTTCTCTGTGGAGAGCCTAGAAGATGCTGAACCATGCATATCCCATTTCTTCTCCAAAGTGTACTAATCAATTAAGTCACTTCTCCCATGCCTGAGGGGTGAAGAGAAAAGCCAGGAATGTTCTAGCTGAAGTTCTGTGTGGAACATGTAGGGGGTGCCTCCCAGTAATGGCTGCCTAACTTATAATATTTTCATTTAGGACTTTGCTGCCTAACGTTTCAGAGAGAAATTTCAATTGCAACAACTATATTTAGCCTAAGTACTCTAATTAGCAAGTCTTTCTTCTTTAACTTATTATTTTATCTGTGTGCTTCCTCCAGCTTCTGTTGGAATAGGGAGTGTAAAATAGTAACCGAAACACAAAATTTCCCCACAAATTTATTTGCATTCTGTTCTCTGTACTTTTTCCTAGTAGCTGAGGTACTGAAGATTGCTTTCAAGGCACTCTTCCTTGTGTAGCCTCGTAAGATTGAAGAAGAAGGAATTGTCATCTCCATGTGTCCTGGATCTATTCAACCTAGTAACACACTCTGCTGACACTGACAGACAAGGGGAGGGCCAGCAAAAGGAAGAGAATGAGGGTGTTCTTGACATGTGAGTACATTCACTTAGCATTTGCTACAGTAGCTTTTTTCTCTACTAACCAGTACAACTTGTAGATAAATAAATTCTGGGGATCCAATGCATAGCATGGTATTTATAGTCAGCAATACTGTGTTATGTACTTCAAAATTGCTAAGAGACTAGATCTTAAATGTTCTCACCATAAAAAACAAATGATAATTATGGGATATGATCCGAGTTGTTAGTTAAAGCTACGGTGGTAATCACGTTGCAATATATAATTGTTTCAAATCAACACATTATACACCTTAAGGTTACACAATGTTATAAAAGATACCATAATTTGTTTTCACCTGTTGATGGACATTTAAGTTGTTTCCAGTTTTGGGCTATTCCAAATGAAGTTGCTATGATCATTTGCATAGAAGTGTTTGTGTGGATGTATTTTCATTTCTCTTGGGTAAATACATAGGAGTGAATGGCTGGGTCTTATGGTTTGTGTATGTATACTTTTTTAAAATTGAGATATGATTGACATATAACATTATATTAGTTTCAGATGTACAACATAATGATTCAATACTTGTATATATTGAGAAATATTCATAATACCTTCAATAAGTCTAGTTAATATCCATCACCACACAGAGTTACAATTTTTTTTCTTGTGATGAGAACTTTTAAGATCTATTCTTAGCAATTTTCAAATATACAATACAGTATTATTACTCATTATCGTCATCATAGTTTGTGCTTTTTGATCCCTTTTACCCATTTCACCCACAACTCCAACCCTTACCTCTGACAACTACCAATCTGTTCTCTATATCTATGAGTTTGTTTTGTTTGTTTGTTTTGCTTTTTGATTCCACTTATGAGATCATACGTATTTGTGTTTCTCTGTCTGACTTATTTCATTTAGCGTAATGCCCCAGAGGTTTACCCAGTTTGTTGCAAATGTCAAGATGTCCCTCTATTTTATAGCTGAGTGACATTATATTGTGTATATATTTATACGAGGTCAAACAATTAAGTTCGCGAACTTGTTGCAACGATGTTGCTAACCGTTTTTGGTATCAAAGGGATTATTCATTAGGAATTTATACCAACTGGACAGACAGTTAATCAAATTTACTATTTGGAAGTGCTGAAAAGGCTGCGTGAAAAAGTTAGACGTCCTGAACTTTTGGCCAGCAATTCATGGCTCTTGCATCACAACAATGCACCAGCTCACACAGCACTGTCTGTGAGGGAGTTTTTAGCCAGTAAACAAATAACTGTATTGGAACACCCTCCCTACTCACCTGATCTGGTCCCCAATGACTTCTTTCTTTACCCAAAGATAAAAGAAATATTGAAAGGAAGATATTTTGATGACATTCAGGACATCAAGGGTAATACATCGACAGCTCTGATGGCCAGTCCAGAAAAAGTTCCAAAATTGCTTTGAAGGGTGGACGAGGCTCTGGTGTTGGTGCATAGCTTCCCAAGGGGAGAACTTCGAAGGTGACCATAGTGATATTCAACAGTGAGGTATGTAGAACTTTTTCTAGGATGAGTTCACGAAGTTAATTGTCAGGTGTGGTATGCTATATTTTCTTTATCCATTCATTTACTGATGGACATTTAGGCTGTTTCCATGTCTCAGCTGTTGTAAATAATAGCTGCAATGAACAATGGGGCTGCATATATCTTTTCGAGAGGGAGGTTAGACATGAAAAGGAATTTTGACTTGCTGAACTATAATCTTCTATAGTTAAAAAAGAATACTACATTGACATGATACTAAAACTTCGGAGATTAGATTACAAATAAAGTAACCATATGATTTGTTGTCCAAATCTGAAACTTTTGAGAATGAAAGAAGCAAATGAATCATCATTCTAGGGCAGCAGGAAAAAACTGAGGCTGTTTCAGACAAACAACAGTCACCCTAATTATAAAACCGCATTTTGTGTAAATATACTCAGGCTTTTACAAGTGGAGGAAGCAGGAGTTCTGGAGAGTTTCTCTCTCTGTGTCTGCCTTCTCATTCTCCTTCATTTCCCTAGTGTTTCCTAATGTCTCCTTCAATATCCCCAGTCACTTTTTCTCATCCTTGTACACCAGAATTTGAGCTAAATTCAATATAAAAATAAAACATTAAAACTAGTTTCACACATGCTTGAACTTCAGTGGCTATCAATACACTTAGCAGCAAAACAGGTGTAGTTTGGGGGGATCTCCGAAGCAGCTACCATTATGGCTGCTGGGGAGATACAGCATTTATGTATAAGATAAGTCTGTATTTCTTTTGTATTTCTTTTTTTTTTTTTTTTTTTGGAGAAGCAACTTTATGCCCCCTTTCTGGTATGTAAAAAGTCAACTGTGTTAGAATTTTAATTAGAAATTGAATAATTTTATACAGAGTAGCTTGTAGATCAATAAAGTACTTTTGATTCTTTTTAAAAATTGAAATATAATTGACATAACATTGTGTATGTTTAAGGTATACACATGTTGATTTGATACATTTATATATTACAATATGTCTGTCACTGTAGTGTGAGCAAACACCTCTATCACGTCACATAATTATCATTTCTTTTTTGTGGTTGTGGAGGAAAGACTAGTATATGAAGTGACCACTACCTGAGAGCTGCTGGACTGGCCAGCTAGTTCTGAGGCAGAACAGAGATTGCTCCCCCTATGTCCCCTCAGAGACTGTCTAGTTCACCCCACTGCTGTGCCCCACATGAGCTGGTTTGTGCTGGTTCCTAGAACAGACTGTTGCCCAGCCCCGGGCAAAGCATGATAGGCGTTTTCCCCTTATCTGGGTGGGTCATGCACCAGTACCCCTGTCAATTCTGCCCTGTCTTGTATAAACGCTTAGCGCCTGCCACGCTGCATGGAGGATATCCTTGGTGTCTGTCTTGCTGCTGCCCAGGACGCTCCTCTTATGTAGGTTCCCTTAATAAACTGTTAATGTAATGGTAGAATTGTTGGTCTCCTCCTCTGGTCGCTCAGCCCCAGGAAATCTTCCTAGCAGTGGTGAAAGTAGTCTTGAGTCTGTCCTATGGGACACTCACATGCCTTTTCATATCTCCCCCAAGCAAAGAGCAAACAAGTCTTCATTATTCATAAATGTTTGTATCTGTGTTGAATGGTTTAGATGTATAAATCATGCATTCACAAGACATAATCATGTCTCCATAAGGTTAAAGGAAGAGGTAAACCTGTGATGGCCGGTCCAGTGCCCTCTGGGGACTTCAAGAAAATGTCAGCAGCTTCACATCAGACAGAAAAGTTAGAGGGAGGGCAAAATATAGGGGGAAGATGTACTGTCAAACAACTTTTGAAAACTGGCTTTTAAAGTGGGAAACAGTGTCTTTACCCATAAATTGGACAGTTACTTGGTCTCAAGTTCCTGGTAGGAATGGGAACTGAGAATGAAGTCATCTTCGAATAGTTTCTCCATATTTGTCCCAGGCACCTGGGAATCACTGTCAGAAGAAAGAAGGGGAACTTTTGAGAAACACTGTAATTATTATATATTTTTTAAATTAAAAAATAAATTTGTTGGGGAATATTGTGGAACAGTGTGTTTTTCCAGGACCCATCAGCTCCAAGTCAAGTCGCTGTTTTTCAGTTTAGTTGTGGAGGGTGCAGCTCAGTGGCTCATGTGGGAATCAAACCAGCGATGTTGGTGTTATGAGCACTGTGCTCTAACCACTGAGCCACCCTGCCACCTGTAATTATAATAGTGACTTAAAGGAGAGCCAGCATAGGACTTACGGTGAATCAGGGACTGTTCCGAATACTTTTCATGTATTATCTCAGGAAAAACCTGGGCTTGGAGTCATACAGGTCTGTGTCTGAGTCCTGATTCTGTCACTTTGTAGCTGTGTGGTCATGGGAAAAAGATTCTTAAGCTCTAATAGTAACTTTCTTCAAATGTGAAATACTCTTAGGGTTGTTGTGGAAAATGATGAGCTCAGGTATGCACAAACACCAGTAGGGTGCTGGCACAGAACGGTGCTTTTTCTGTACTGGAGACCCTATGACACAAATTGGTGCTAGGTGAACATTGTCTGAAGGTCAGTGAGTAGTTGTGATATTACACAATGGGGGACATCCACGTGAGTGCCCATTAACTTTAAGAAGATTGTGTACCTCTTTCTGCTTGGGAAAAATAGTCGCTGTTTCTATGACCTGTTTTCTACAAACATGGAGAAGTTTGGAAGCAAAGAGCCTGGTAGGGTTCACCAAAGCCAAACGAGAAATTATAAGAATGCCAAAGATGAAAGATGATGATGATGAAGTTAATTCTCACTTCCTTTCAGGGCCCTGAGGTTTACAATTTTATGTTCCCAGGAGGACATTTATGGAGAGGTAGCTAAATGTCTGTACTACACCAGAAACATTTATTTCTTGTGAACTGTTGAAAGAGAGTGACCCTTACCTGGTTTCCTTTTGTTGGAAACACCTGACATGTCATATTTGCATTCCCTCCCATACGATTACCAGTAAAGAGTATGCATGGATGTTGTTGATAACTCTTAGTACTGAGAGACCTGCTACTTACAATAGTCAACAACCACAAGCCACTTTGGAAGTGAGGTTAGTCCTTATAATTAATCTCATTTTGCAAGTGAAGGAAGGAACATGAGCACAGAAAGAGTCAACATGACATAGCCAAAGCCACAGCTAGTTAAGGGCAAGAATAAAGACTAGAATTCAATGAACCCCAAATCTCAAATCACAATGCCTTGTTCAGTCAACCTTGGTTAACCTTTGCAGGGGTTCAGAATGAGTCACCCCAAGACGTGCCTCTGTAGTATGCAGATTGTTTTGAACTAAAGGCAACCAAGAGAAACTTCTTCCCTCCTCCTTAACTACCTAGAAGAATTTGAATTAGAGGCCTTGCCTGTAATAAGAAATGATCAGAGATAATCTCTTGTGACCTATCTCAGGCACACTTCTCATTGCTGAACGTCTGCTCTTCTTATTATCCAGCAATAACCTTCCTCCCCTTTGAAACCCCAAAGCATCATACCTCATCCTTAGCTCAAATGTCATATAGACCTCATTTTCTCTTTCTGTCTCAAAATCTCTCATATATGTGGAGTCTCTGACTCTCTCATGGATGTGGGGTTCCCATGCACACGTATGTAATTAAATTTGGTTATTTTCTCTTCCTAATCTGTCTCATGTCCATTTGATTATTAGACCAGCCAAAGAATCATGAGGGTAGAGGAAAGTTTCTTCCTCTCCCACACCTTCAACAATTTTGTGGTTCTTTTCCATAGTTGTGCTTGTGCAATTCAGAGTGAGCTTTGTTGTTGTTCCTTGGTATATATAATAAACGAGCAAAACAAATTATATATTAAGACAAATATATGTTTGTTTAATAATATAGTAAAATATATTTGTTTAATACTATATTAAAATATATTTGTTTAAAATATATGTTTGTTTAATAATATATTAAAACAAATAAATATATATTTATAATATATAATAGACAAGCAAAAAATTGTATTTAAAACTCTCATATATATCTTACAAACATGTACACACACACACACACACACACACAAAGTCTATTGAGAAAATGTCTTCCTAAGCAATGCCTTTTCTGTCATAAGTACTTTTAGTTAATAAAAGGATAAAATTCATCAAAAGTACATGGTCCTGCTGAGTCCCTTTGGCGGGACTTACAGGCTGAAATGCTGTACATCAGGGTATTAGAACCACTTTAAGATGTAAGGTGGTTCACTACCATGCTATGTATGTTACCCCGTTCCTGACCCTTTCAATTTCGCCAACCCCTAGAGAGTATGTCAGAATCAGTCACCAGTACCAAATCTCAATGCTGGTGTTTGCCCAGGGCCATGCATTTGTCCAGTGAGGATCCCCATCATACGATGTGTGAGTATCCTGTTCTTTCAAGTTCTCAGCTCCATGAACTCTCTGTGTTCTATTATACTCTGGTTTTGAGAAACTATCTCAGGTCTTCTCTGGCTGACTGGTTTTATACCCCTCAGAATTTTTTAAGGAACAGACTTTGCATCCATGATCTGTGTTACAGCCAAGTTAACAGCTGTAAAAGATTTTGAGATATTGAAGATTATTTTCCTTTTGACTCTTGTGCTTTCTTGAACAAGTTACACTCTTCTCAGCTTTCTTGCACAAGATATTGGGTGGCAGCAATTGCTTCTACAGGTACTGCCCTCAGGGGGAGGGCCTATATAGCCAAGAACAAAAAGTCAAATTCTTGGCTTTGAATTCTAAAGTAGTCTCTTGAAATTGATAGCAGCGATAGTAGGCTTGCAAGCAGAGACTTTTAAATTGCAACAGTTGGGCTGTTTGAAGGTGAAAGTATTTTTAAGTTCAGAAGCTTGGCGTTGAAAATGAAGAGCCAAAATCCAAATATAAAGTTTATACCATAATTATCAGACTTTAGAACAATATAGGATGATGTAAAAGCAGTTTTCCTAGCCAAAAGGAAGTAAAATTCACAGGACTTGGCAGGAGAAAGAGAATTGGAGAGGAGATGAAAGGCACTCGGTTCCGTGGGTGTAGTTCCTTTACACTTTTCAGGCAGAGTTCCAAGGGCGATATTGAAGAACTACATCAGCTATTGCACTGAGGTTTAGGGGGCTCTCAGAGCAGAAGAACCATCGTCAAACTCCCCAGAGTGTTGCCTGATAGGATGGCACACCCTGTGCTGAAGACTTAGTCTCTCAGAGAGAGCATCTGCGTGGAGGAGGAGCAATGGCTAAATGAGGTGACCAGGTAGATGGGCCTGAGGCGGCTTCTTGGAGTCCTGCACATCCCAGCATGGTGTCGGAGAACTTTCCATGGTTCCTCTGCCACAGTATGACAGGTCCTCACAAAATTAAACCTAGAATTACCATGTGATCCAGCAATTTCACTTCTAGCTATATACCCAAAAGAATTGAAAGCAGAAACTAGTCAACATAAGCAATGTCCAAACCTGCAGAGAATTTTTATAAGAGTTTATTTGAATCAAACAGAGGATATCCCTGGAAGCAAGATCTCAACAGACTGAGGAAAATGCTTCCAAGAAACGACAATTTGCAGCTTCTTTTATGCATTTGGAATTGAGCGAATGTAAGGAAGATTACATGAAGGTGGGGAACAGATTACAGGATAGTTAATGAGAGTATGTGCTCCCTTGAGGATAGTCACCCTTTAGAAAGGGGTCTAAAAGGAAGCATTTCAAAGAAGCATTAACCTAGATGCACAGAAACAGTGGACAGAGCTTGCTTAAGGCAAAGATTAACCTTTTACTAAAGAAGCTACATGCCTGGGGCATGACTACCCACCATGACTTGCCCAGTTAGGAATTTATGGTCAGATAATCCTATGAGGTTACTTTCCATAGAACCCCTTTTTTTGTCCACAAACTCAAACATATATTTTTATAACCATGTTCAGGGCAGCGTTATTAACAATAGCCAAAGGTGGAAACAACCTAAATGCCCATTGACAGAAGAATATATAAATAAAATGTGGTATACATGCAATGAAATATTATTCAACCTTAAAAAGGAATGAAATTGTGATACATGCTTTAATAGGAATGAACCTAATAAACAATATGCTAAGTGAGATAGCCAGATGCAAAAGGACAAATACTGTATGATTCCACTTATGTGAGATATTTAGAATAGTAGAATTCTTGGACAGAGAATAGGGGCTTGGGAGTCGGCACAATAGGGAGTTATTGTTTAATAAGTATTGGGTTTCAGTTGGGGATGATGAAAAAGTTGTGGAGATAGTGATGATAGTTGCACACCAGTGTGAATATAAACAATAATGCCACTGAATTGTACACTTAAAATGAAAATTTTAATGTGATGTATATTTTGCCACAATTTTTGGAACTCAAGGGGGAAAAAGTTCCAATGCCCAGAGTAGGAATACAAAGATGGCTGAAAGTGAGGCCAGTGGACCTGGAGAGGTCAGGACAAGGAGGTTATAGAGGGACTGTGAAGTTTTGGTGACTGGCGAGCCAGGGGACACAAACGTTTCTGGTTTTATCGGAAACCCACACAAGAGAAATGGGCTGCTCCTCTCAGCAGAAGCCACCTGGGTGGTTTGCTGGTGGTGGTGAACCATACATTCTCCTCTGCCCCAGAGTCAGGATGATGGACCACCCAGGACTTAAATCATCCAGAACTTAGGTGACTACTAAGAAGGGACAGAAAGAGGTGAAGGAAGAAAATGCTAACTTGACTCTACATAAAAAGAGATTGAGTTTAAATTGGAAATTACCATGATTACTTTGGATTACAGGGTTAGGTTTTCCATCATCAGTGAAATAAGGACTCCAGAGTTTAAGTAAGTTGAGTATAAGCAAAACCTTTCCATTTTGCATGTATGAATGTGTCTGACTGTGAAATGTATGAGGTCTGACAATTAAGTTCACGAACTCATCCTAGAAAAAGTGCTGCATACCTCATTGCTGAATAGCACTATGGTCACCTTCGAAGTCCTCCTCTTGAGAAGCTATGCACTGCTACCAGTGCCTAGTTCACCCTTCAAAGCAATTTTGGAACTCTTTTTCTGGAATGGTCATCAGAGCTGTCGACGTATTATCCTTGATGTCCTGAATGTCATCAAAATGTCTTCCTTTCAATATTCCCTTTCTCTTTGGGTAAAGAAAGAAGTCATTGGGGGCCAGATCAGGTGAGTAGGGAGGGTGTTCCAATACAGTTATTTGTTTACTGGCTAAAAACTCCCTCACAGACAGTGCTGTGTGAGCTGGTGCATTGTTGTGATGCAGGAGCCACACAGTTCAGGTTAAACAATTCAGGTCATCTAACTTTTTCACGCAGCCTTTTCAGCACTTACAAATAGTAAACGTGGTTAACTGTCCAGTCGATACAAATTCATAATGAATAATCCCTGTGATATCAATAAAGGTCAGTAACTTCATTGCAACAAGTTCACGAACTTAATTGTCAGACTGCGTAGTCCCATTACATTGCTATATGCCTTTTCCAACCCTAAAACTAAGGTGCTGCTCACACCTGTGGCAACCTTGGGGCTCCTCTGAGAGGATTGGGTGGTTCTGCCTGGCTCACGATTGCTGCAGCCTCTTTGGGCTCACACTCTGAGATGGCCACACAGTTTCACCGATGGCCAACCTCTGGATCAACCCCCGGACACAGGTGTTCACAGAGCTCAATCTTTGGGGGACCTACAGTTAAAGCAATGAACAAACATGGCTCTCCAGGTCTTGTGTTATACCTCAGCCTTTGAGAACACCTTTATACTATTTGGACTATTGAAGAACTGTCCCACGGTCATCTTCCCGTAGTTAATGATAAGGATCCAGAAGAGCCTCCTGCACTAATAGCTATTAACCATTGCTAATCTGTATTACATACTTATTCTATGCTGGCGCTGTGCTGAGTACTTTACGTGACTACCTCACTTAGGCATCGCAACAAATCTATGAGCTAAGTACTACTCTTCATTGCATTTTGCAGACAAGGAAACTGAAGGTGCGTAAAGGCAGATGACTTGCTCCAAATCACATTGTTAGTATGTAACAGAGCAAGGAAGAACCCCAAAACCTGACTTCACAGCTCAAGTGTTAACCATGACACTACACTGCTTGTTGTTATTGGGGCATCCTCCTTATCTCCTCTGAAAATCTAACTTCACACTGCTCAGCGACACAGGACACAGGATATGTAGTTGGACACAGGATATGTAGTTGGACGCAGGATATGTAGTTACGAACTGGCTTACCATTGGGTCTGTGTTGGAGGACTCACATGTTGATTACTGGTCCACATAAACAAACAAGGCTTCCACATGATACTTGGTTTTGAAATAGAGCTTTCTCAAAGTTATGGAAAGCAGTCAGCATATCTTGGGATTTACTAGTCGTATGGGTAATTCATCCCCCCGATTCTATCCAAACCACCTCATGAAAGAGAACATATCATGTAATGCCATCTTCAAGCCATGGATTTTCTTTTGTATTCAAAGAGTATATGGAAACCCACCTGCTTTAATCTCTAGATCTTAAATTGATAATATTACTAATGTTGAAGTCTCCGTTTAAGGGTTTTTCAAAAAAGCAGGGCTTTCAGAACCTAAGCACAAAGATCCTGTTGACAATTTTACAGTGAAAGCACCCAATAACTATTTGCTGACATTGATGGTGTTATTGTTGCTAATGATTATGACAGTGCCAAAGATGAGATGAGCAAGAGCTCATTTTGTCACCACACGAGCCAAAGAACTGGAGCTTTGTGAAGAGTCAACATTCTGATTTCCCCAGAATGGCATGTCAACAAAGCCATTGCCCATTTCTCTCAGGGCTGGGCACTACCCTTGACATGACTTCTTGCTATAAAGTGTCTCTCTTCTGTACTCTCTCAGCATATTATTCTGTCCCTGAAATGGGTTTTCCAGATAGCTCATTATCAGGAGATATGACTCCAGGTCACACAGCTAGAATTCCCTCCACTCGGAAGTTGCTGGTATGGTTGAGAGTGACCCCAGCTCTCAGGAAGCCATAAGTGCTCTCTAGTCAAGCAAAGCATCATGCGGAGAAAGCATATTATTAAGTGATATGTTATCTCTTAAGTGCCAAACACAATTGTCTGGCAATTACATACCTGCAGACCGGGGGTGGAGGGGAGACACACAGGGATCATTGCCACCTAGACGTAACTTTTAGCCCAATTAATCATGGATCAGCTGTCTGAATACAGTGTAGCCCAAGGCTGATCCTGGAATTCTATATTCTTCATTACATAGACGTAATCTTTGTCACAGAGGATTGCCCATCCCTACTCCTCCCTCGCATCCTCTTTTCTTTCTCCCCTTGTCCTTCATTCACTCACCAGACATCCTTGAACTATGTGTACCAGACACTGTTCCAATAAAAAGGTGCTGAGAATCGTGTGCCAACTTTAAATTTAGGAAAATCTGAAAGACCCCAACATCAGGAGGTGAAGTGGGTTTTTGTCAGACTCTGACTCAGGAACAAGTGGAACAAACTCCAATGAAAATTCAGCCATTCCCATCAGAGTTGTATCTGCTTGAGTAACACCCTCTCCTACACCCACACCTGATTTAGTTGGTAGGATTCTGTGGGCAATTGTAAGTAGGATGGATTTAAGTGTCTGGGCACTTTGAAGGAGAAACAGAAAGGACCACCGAACAGTATGGTGTGCAAGCTGGGCTATGCAAAGGGGCACCTGGGGGAGGTGAGCAGGCAGTCTGCTCACCAAGCCAGGAGGCTAGGGATGCAGAGGACGGGCACCTTTCTCTCCTTCCCACACAGGTACTGTCTGTTATAGGAAGCAGATCTGTGTTCTCTGATTGGAGTCCTCTGATGGGAAGGTCAGGGAATTAGAAACCAGAGTGGGAACACAGGCTGTGTGGAGGGGCACAGGCTTTACAAAGCAAGTTGCAGAATGGAGGTCACCGTTCACATCAGGGCCCCTGTTTGAAACAGCCCAGGACCAGGGTTTTTGTTTGTGTTTTGTTTTTTTGGAAAACCCTGATACATTTCTAACTTGAGATTCAGACTTCATAATAGGTCTTCTGGTTTCCACCCAGTCACTTCTCACATCAGCCCTATTGATGTTTATCTCCCAAATAAATATCTCTCCTGAACATGAATATATTCTCTTCATCCTCACTGACAATTTCATATGGGAAACTTCTAGAGAATCTCCAGAAAGAGGCAACTGGACAAGAACACTAAGGACTTAAGGAGACGTGGCAAAGAACTTCTGATTTCCTAGGGCCAACCTTGTTGTCACCTAAAAAACCTTCCTGGGGTAAAGATCGAGGTTTCAGTTGTGGCTTTGATCCTAACTCTGTAAGTCCTTGCCTCTCTATGGGCTTCAGTCTCTCGGTCTGTACAATAAGAGGACGCGGTCTTTATTGTTCTGTCAGGCTATGATTATACCCAGCTTGGCTTCCAGAGGTTCGAAGCATAAAGGCAACTGGGCAGCCAGCTGTGGTAAGTGTGTAGCCTTGTCGAACCCTCATCTAGGACGGGAGGGAAGACATGGTTGGAAGGCACAGAGCCCTGCACTTCTCTCCCTATCCAGTTCGTGCCAAGTGAAGCAAGGACATAATTGCCTTAGCATAATAAACAGTGCTGTACTTACTTCTCCTTCAGGTTCTCCTTTTGTTCTTTGAGCCCTTTTGGAAGTTGCAACCCCTCCCACGGGTACATGCACGTGCAGGATGCTGCAGTAAAAAACCGGGAGCTTTGAAGTCCCCGTTCCACCCCTTATTAGTTATGTGACTGATTCCTGGTTTTCTAATCGGTAAAGTGGAGATAATGTTTACGTAATGGAGTTGCTGTGAGGATTAAATGAGGTTTTGTTTAAAAAGCACGAAGCACAGGCCCTGGCTGACACATGATAACTTCCTTTCCTCTTCTTCCCCTCTGCTCTTCTCGCCCCCCACCAGTGTACACATGTCAGTAAAGACTTATAGTTTTGCCCCCCTGGAGGAATGGATCAATTGGCTGATGACATAAGTCCAGGCTAATGACACAAGTTCAGGCACTTGACTATTTGTGGCTTGAAATCGCCCCCTTGCCAGTTCTTCATTGAGTTTCGTCTGGAGAGAAGTCTCATTAGAATGATAAAAACATACATTTTTCTTCCTGAAGCGATGGGTGCCTCCAGTTATGCTGGATGTGTTAATCCTGTGTGTGTGTGTGGAGGAGGTTAGCATCCATTGGATCCACTCAAGTGGCATTGGGAAGTCCCCTTAAGTGTCAGCCTCAGCACTCTCTGAGTTGAGTGTCTCCCACCATCCATCTGTGATTTGAATCCCCATCGTGTTGTCCCTGATACGCAGCCACAGCTTGAGTAATTTTACCCCCTCACTGAGGCAGCCCATGCTATCTGTACAACCTGGAGCAAACACACACTGTCCCTATTTGTATAAAACAAGCAAGTTAGCACACTGTACTGGTTAAGAGCAAGTCCATATTCAGACTGTTTTGATTTTGAAGACTGACTGCTACTTATTAGCTTTGTGACCTTGGGTATAGTTAACTTCTCACTTTCTTTATCTAAAAACTGGGGCCAATGGGGCCAACCGGATAAGGTTGTTGAGATGATTAAATGAGTCAATATATATAAAGTATCTGATACAGAAGTTCTCATAAATGTGTTATTATTAACAATGATAATGATCTCCACGTAACTTGTCAGATCCTCAAACAACGCTGAGAATGGCCCAGTGAACTGCAGCAGAACAGAATAGGTACCTAGAACTTGAAGCATTTCTTTCAGAGATATACTCAGTGGCTTGTCCTAGAAACTTTACCTTGAGGCCGACCATTCTAACTGGAAGGAAAGACCACAAACAGCAGGTGGAAGATATGCAAGTTGAAGGGCAGCTTTCTGCCTATTGAGCTTTTGCTTGACCACATAAGAGAACTCAAATACCTCTCTCTGCCAGGTGGATACCTAAGCACATTAAGGTAGGAATGGCTGTGAACTCCTGATCACCAGCCACCTTTGCATTTTTGTTTCGATGGTCATGACCCAACCATCCCTTGGAACTTCTTGACCATGGCCTTTACTTCAATCTGCTGTTGTGAACAGTATATACAACTTGTGCCAGTGACCAAATGGCTCCACCAGGACTTGGAGTACCTGACTGATAGGATTTCTTGGAAGAAAGGGCAAAAGAGCAGCCCTTGGCTCTGACCTCATGCCTAAATTTTAAGAGTATGTTTGCTTTTGGTGCTGAAGGCCTGAGTCCTTAAAAAATGACACAGCAGAAAATCTGTTGGTAAGGGTTCCCCTGGCTTTTGCTTTACCCTGTCATCCAGAATGTATTAGGATTACTAAGGCTTCTTGGCAGTCAGAGCATGTAATAACTACCCACTCCTGATCATTCTCAACTTGCTGGACCAGCTGAGGAAAGCTGGGATAGTCACACTGTTTGAACTCAGGGAAGTATGTAACCTCATTAGAATCTAGGAGGATGCCTGGAAGGCAGCACTCTATAATGACTCAGACAATCTGAATACTGAGGGATGTCCTTCTGTTTCTGTATTCGAAGATATTAATTTTTAGAAGTGCCGAGAATGAGGGATAAATAAAAACTTTACTGGTGGGGAGAAGTTCCCTGGAGGAAGTGGTCCACACTTCCAAGACCAGCTTCCCACTTTCCCCTCACTCCCACCCCCGGACCATGACAATTAAAGTCCTCTACACCTTTGACCTCTTCCTCCTGACGTAATTAAGGACACCACTTGCTTTATTGACCTTTCCATACTCCTTCAACCACAAGGCCCACAAGACAGAGCAGCATTCTTATATCCCAATGTCATTTATAGACTATTACTCAAGTACCCTCAAGTAAAAATTTTTCCTTTGTTGAATTTCAGGTCACTAGTTTATATACACCACAGCTCCCTTCCCTGACTCAAATTACTATCTTCCTGTTCCCTTCCCCACATTTACCTCTGGCCTCTGATCCACCTCCAGTCCCAAAGTCACCATGGATACCCACGATATCCATGTGGATGACCTATCCAACAGCTTCCTGACCATTCAACTCATGACCTCCATGAAACTTTAGTCAGCCCCATTTATTGACAAATCTTGGATCTTGTCAACTGCTCCAAACTACTCCACTTCCATAATCTTAAACTCTAGTGTCCTGCCCTCTGACTTCAATCTTCCATTTCTCTCACTCCTTGTTCCTTCTAGATCATTTTATTCCAGTCTATTTATTTCTCCCCTATCCAACCTAAATTCTTATCTTTCCAGGTCAATTATTGTTTTGACAAAACTGTCTGTTCTTTTGTCCCCTTAACCTTTTTCTAAATCTAACTCACCTGGAAAAATAGCTGGCCCTTCCATGACACATCACTGGTCAGCTCTCTCTCCTATTCCCCAGAGCAGTTATTTCAAACTTCTCCATTCTCTCCAAATTCTCTACGCTTTCTTTGTCCCACCTTACCTCTTCACTCTTACAAGATGACCTCATTTAATACCTTAGAGAGAAAATAAAAAGTTTTAAAGAGTACCTTAAACTTCTGTTCCTCAACTCCATTATGTAAAATTACCATCACCTCTCCATATTCTTTCCTCTGGTCTAAAGTAAATCCTCTGATCCAAAGCTAATCCTTTGATCTAAAGCTAATCTAAAGCCAAAGCTACCTGTGCTCTGAATTTTATCCCTCTCTACTTCCTCAGGCACCTCACTCCATTAGTTAACTCTCTGATATCATGCATGTCTCCCTTTCTATCTGCATCTCAGAAGCTTCTACACCAGATAGGTCCCTGTTCGCTAGGCTTCTTTTTTTTTTTTTTTTGACTTATCCTCTTTGAGCATTTATTCAGGAGCACCATTGATAGAAGTGAAAAATTCAGAAGGGGGTGGGGGATGGGAGATGAGGGTAAGGGGGATCAAATATATGGTGATGGAAGGAGAACTGACTCAGGGTGGTGAACACACAATGGGATTTATAGATGATGTAATACAGAATTGTACACCTGAAATCTATGTAATTTTACTAACAATTGTCACCCCAATAAATTTAAAAAATAAATAAATTTAAAAAAAATTCAGAAAAGGGGAAATATTTTTAGAAACAAGAATTAGGAATTGGGACTTTAGTTTTCAAAATACAGAGTTGGATGGGCCATTCCAGTAGAAATGTAAAGCAGGAGGTTTGGAGATACACACAAGAGAGATCGATCTTAGACATCCAACTTTCTTCCTTATTCTGACACTTCAAAGGCATATGACTACACATTAACTTGGAGGGTGTCTCTGGGTATTTCTTTTCCTAGTGTTTTTCTCCAAAGGGCCTTTGAGTTTGGGCGTAGTAACACATTTATTTTAAATGTGTTTCAGTGGTGTTGAAAACCCAGATGTTATGATTGAGTTTCATTTCAATCTCCAGATTTGGAATCCAGAAAAATTTCCCAGGTATTATGACTGAATAGGAAATGAATGTCACTCTGGGTCTTTATTAGGAATTCTTACATTTTTTGTATAGAGAAAGCACTTAGGGATAATGTGTAGCCACATTTATTAAAAGAAAGGCTCCCAAAACTCTTATTAGAAAAGGACTTTACTATTTCTCTGGGAGTCAGAATGCACTAGTCTGCAGATGTTTCACCACCACCCCTTTTGGTGCCACCTCCTGAGTATATGCTGCATGTAAAGTAGAAAGAGGCAGAAGCTGAGAAATGTTGATGAATTCTTGGGTAGTCTGCCTTCGGCCTTTGATTGAAACTACTCAGAAGTTTATCATATTCCAAATTCCCTCTGATAAAGTTGAACTTCATTTCTCTGATGAATAATTGCTTTGTTAGTTCCAGTTACCTCACTACATACTTAAAAATTATCTTCTGTTGCTTTTAACTACCACAATCATCACAGTCTTTTTTTCATGATACCATGTTGGTTACAAATACCACAAAACACATTTGAACATTCACCAGAAATTTGAAGATTTCATTGAACAAACATTGGGTGCCATTCATCAGTGTACTTGAATATCTCCAGTGCAGCGCTGACAAATGGTCATCTGACTTCTCTTTGAAGCATGGGTCATTATTCAGAGTTCACATAGATGAAAACCTGTAAATAGAAAGACAGACTAGAATGACAAGACTAGAAGAGTCTTTTAAAGGCCACTTACTCTTTTCAGACACTATACTGTAAAAGCCATCCCATAGAATGAGATTTTATCATCCATTTTTATCTCCTTCCCTTTCTTCCTTACTCTCTTCTTCCTTACTCTCTTGTTTACACAAACATTTACTGAGCACTCACAATGTTCCAGGTCCTCTGTTGGGTACTGAGGATTTAGTGATGAACATCAATCAGTTCCTGACTGTAATACTCTGTCTAGTAGAGGAAAGAGAGACTATGTTCCTGCGTCCAGGAGCTCAGGTGGGACATCTCTATTCCTTAACTGAGTGATCAGGAAATATTTCTAGGGTGGTAAATGCTTGAACTCATCCTTTAAAGGATTAGTAGCAATTAGCCAAGCAGACAAGGGGGAAAGGGCATTCCAAACAGAAGAAACAGCAAGAGCAGCAGCATGGAAGAGTGAGAGCGCATGGGAATTATAATTGTATATGGGTGGCTTGGCTGAGACGTGTAAATGTGATAAAGGAGAGCCCTGGTCACCTATTCTGACAGTGGCATTTCAGTAAAAATAAAATTAGCCCTTAATTTTAACCCTGTTCTTTAGTAGAATTCTGAAAATTCTGACAAGAATAAAATCTGATTCCATGTCAATTAATCAGAAGTGACTTAGTAACAAATAAAGGGAGAGGAAACGCAAAGGAAGTTTTTTTTGTCTCTTCTACTTTGTTTTAAGAGTTACTCTTACTATTTGCCAAGGGCAATGGTTATGAATAGAAGTCAAGGAAATAATTTCTCAATTATTCTCAGCTGATTTCCCTGGCAGTATTTTATTCAGATCAGAAGGATTAATTCTATTTTTTGTAAGCTAGAGAAGCATGACTGGTTGTGTGAAATACAGTCCAAACTATAAAGAGTTCCAAGTCAGTTTGGATTAGCCTCAGGAAATCCTGATTTTTATCTGATGTGGCCCTAAGTCCAATTATTGTACTCACAAGAGAGGTTCTTTAAGAACTGGTGATTAGCCTCATTTTGCATGCAGAGGCAGGAAGTAATAAACCTTAAGACGCAATCACATGACTTTTTGAACTGATGTCATTGAGGTCTCTCTCTTCGTCTCTCCCTCTTGATCTCTCACGTGTCCTTCCTTTTGATCCCCATCCTTCCTCTTTGCCCATTTCTTTTTCTTTTGTCTCCTTAATTTTTTTCCTTCATAATTTATATCTTATGCCTACCAGTATCTCTTAAATTTTCTTCTAGTGATACTTGGGTTTCTAACAGTTTTCTAAAAACAATATTGGAAATAATTCTTCAGACTGATCACCCCTTAAGGAATGTTAAATAAGTGTCTCTTATGATTTCTCCCGTGCTCCCATGCTTGACAGAACCACACCTACAAGAACGGGATTATCGTCTCTGTGTCACTCACAAGATTCTTGTGGAGGGTCCTGTCTGTCCTTGTCCCTGCCCTGTTTGGCATTTTTAACAGGGATGTGTATGAAGACATAGATGGCAGAATTACCAAATCTGCAGGTGAGTCACAGCCAGGAAGGATAGCTGAGACCATAGAGGACAGAATCAGTTTCCACAATGATCTCAATTGGCTGGAATGCTCATATGAAATCAACAATCTGAAATTTAAATCAGGCAGATGTAAAGTCCTAAATGTTAAGTTTAAGAGAATCTGTAGAAACTCAAGTCCTGATTTAGATTAGCTCATGTGGACTAGATTGGAGGGTTTTAATAGAATATTAGCTTAATATAAGCCCAAAGCATGAAGCAGCTATTAAAAAGGCTAACATATTATTAGACTGTGAATTAAAAGAAGGGTCCAGATCAAAGGCAGGAATTATTATACTGTACTGTGTGTTGTCATACTATATCTGAAACATGATTTTCAATGAGAGGCAGAACAGGTGAGGTACATGGAGAGGGAAAGACAATGAGAGGTAACAAAACAAGAAGAGGGTCTATAAAATCATGTCAGATGAAAGTGGTGAAAAAACTTGGAAAGAAACAATAAGGAGGAGACCTGCTAGGTGAATCCACCTATTCCAAGGTCAGTGTGAACCATTCAAGAGGAGGTGGGGGTGGCTTCCATTGGCCCTGATCTCTGCCTTACCTGTGTTCCTGCCTCTGCCCACTTCCTTTTTCCTCCGTGAGTTCTAAAATGAGTCTAAACCTCGACCATCACTGTTTCTAGCTCTACATATACAGATTTCTCTCTGTATTATGACTAAGGTATGGACAGGGTTGGTTGGCTTCATGGATGTACTATCTGTGCTGTTGCACAGGGCCCTGTGCTTGGAAGGACCCCGTGCTCACATTAATGTCTCCTTGAAATCCGGAACAATTTTTGAACAAGGGGCCTGGCATTTTCATTTTACACTGAGCCTCACAAATTGTGTAACCAGTCCTGGATGTAGAAAATATCATCTTCTTAGACCAATTGGAGTTTTCTGAAAGGAAGTTTTGATATGAACATGAGCTAGAAAAGAAAAACAAAAAGCAATGTGAGCTACACCACTCGTTTGCAAAGAATAAAATTTCAGAGTACAAGTTAATCCCAAAGTGAACTAGAACTCAGCCAAAAAAATGCAATTAGTCAACACAGTTAAGAGAACCTATACCTTCTGGCTCTTTTTCACCTGCCCAAAATGTTAAATGAAGATGTGCACATGATCTGAAATGGATTTTGGTTTGGCAACGAAACCAAGCTGTAGGGTCTGTAGCACAGGCTCCATGCCAGGTCATTGGCTCTAGCTTCGTCACCACTTGCCAGTCCCGTGTCTGACCTTCTCCTTCTGCCTCTTTCTACCCATTGGAGATCTCCAGCACCTGGCTTCTTCAGTTTGACTCCGTTCACTTCCTTTCTGCTTACCAGTCAACTGAAAAGGCCAGTTTACACAAATTGAAGAAGCTTGTCTTCCTCAACTATTATTGGCAGCATGTATGGTTGCCAGAATTTGCCAATAAAAATATGGGACACCCAGTTAAATTTGAATTTTAGATAAATAATGGATATTTTTAGTGTATGTTCTAAATATTGTATAACATAGACTTATGTAAATTTTTTGTTTTCGAGCTGAAATTCAAATTTATTTGAATGTCCCATATTTTATCTTGGAACCCTAGAATCATGGAGACCCATGCATCCTGGGCTACCCCTGACATCTGGGAGATGTGTACCATCTAACCTGCTTGGAGTCCGTTTGCATCTCTTCAGTTTTCTCTGGAACCAAAACTGCCTCCTGGCCTGTCTAATGTCAAATTTTGTTCTCCTGCAATTTTTGTCTCCTCTCTAGTTCCCATTTCAACAAGAGAGTAGAAATGACTAACAGTTTCTGCATTATTGAACAATCATGTATCTTTCCCAATTTACATTACCAATTCTTCCGATTTACTCACGTTCTCTTTCACAATTCCATTTCCATATCCCTAAAGAAGTCATTGTTAATAAATTTTGCAATAGAGATTGTGACTGGCATTCTTCCCGCCATTATTTCCCCAGTAGTTAGTATAGTGTATGGCACCCAGGGAAATTCCATAAATATTTGTTGAGTGAGTTGATTAAAGAATAAATTCTTTACACAACATTTGTTGCAACAGTCTTTTATTTTATTTCAGAGGTAACTTTGGGACACCTATGCCTGTTTATGGATAGGATATGTTTTTGAAAAAGTTGTTTTTATATGGATAGGTTATATGTTTATGTTTGGATAAGGTATAAGAGAATATGTGTGTGTGTGTGTGTGTGTGTGTGTGTGTGTGTGTGTGTGTGTGTGTGTGAGAGGCGGGGGTTGGGGATCTGTCCCCACAGAGTATATGTGTACTGGATGGATCCTCAGTGTGTTGGTGGGTGGTAGACCAATGCTCACGTTGATGACAAGTACGTATGTTTGGTTAGTAAATAAGTGGTGTGGGACCTATGGTGACAATAAGGCCCTGCAAGAAAGAAAATCAAATTCCCATTGCATAGTATTTCTGTCTGACCTGCTTATCCTGTTTCTATTGTCTCCAGGTACCCGGAAGATACACTAAGTACTGGCTCAGAGCAGGCTGATTGTGATTGAAAGAACTTTAGTCCCCTCCCTTTGGGTTTGTCATACCTACAACACAAGTGGGTAGTGAGATTCCAACACAGTGCTTCCTCAGTTATGCCCTGGGCATGGCCTTCAATGTGCTCTCCTAGAACCCAGGGAAAATATTTACACCAAAGATGTGTTCACCCTGAGGATTTGTGTGGTCACACTCTTAGCATCCCTGAGTCTGAGCCACATCCCTGAGCCTGCCATACCAGCCTCTTTGTTTATATACAGTATTAATATTTTATTCACCTTTGTCCTGGAAATTTTTAGACCCATAGAATGTTAGATCAGAGATACTCTAGCTAGTGGTTCTCATTCAAGCTAATGGAGGAAGGGGCAGTAACTCTAACAAAACCTTCAACTTTGAGTATGGGGATGGCAGAGTGGGTCAGTGCTTCTTAGGTAACTCGGATGCCACTCTTTTCTCCTATACTTGAGACATACTGCTCTGATCTAGTCCCTTCTTGCTTTAGAGAAGAGGAATCTAAGACCCAGAAAGGGTAAGAATCCTGCTCTAGGTGAAACGGCTTTATGACCAGCATGCATTTTGCCAGCTTGAGGTTCTCTAAACCACCCGATTCAGACGTTGACCTTTTGTAGGTGGGTCTACATGTATTTAGCTCTACCTGTACAAGCCTGAACACAGCATCTAAACTAAATAAGCATTCTTTGTGAAATTAATTTTAAAAAGACAAAGATCTACTATAACAATATGGGACATGAGGGAAATAATAAATATACTACCTGAGTTTCAATAAAAACTGGAAGATGAGTGATCATGGTCTTTATGAGACAGATGAAATACACATTCATAATGGATAATGGACTAAAAATATCAGGTGGTGTAGAAAGCATTTTTATGCATTAATGTTTCTCCTAGGAAGAGACTCTGGTCTTCTCGAATTATGAAGCTGTGTGCCTAGGAAACCTATTTCTTAGAAGAAATAGGAAATCTCTCATGCTTTTTGCCTTCCCAATTTGCCTTCGCCCCTTACACGGACCTTCAGATGTAGCTAGAGAACTTAGAGAAAATAATTTTCTGAACCCCTTAAATTTATCTTTCATTTCCTTTCCGCTTTCTTTGATCCCAAGTTTATTTTTCTCACTGTTCAAAAAGAACAATGGGAAAGAACTCATAATTTAGAATCAAATCTCTCTGTACATAGTGGTTCCATCTCTCACTCTGTGGACCTGGACAAGTTTCTTAACTCTAAGTCTTAGCTTCCCCATCTGTAAAATAGTATGGTAATGACTACTGTGTATAGTTATAGAAATTAAATACGCGTATATGACCAGAGCAGGCAGGCAATGACTATGAGTCCTGTTTCCTTCAACCTTTACCTTTACCTTTGCCTGCTGTGCTGACAGGTACTTTTTTCCAGTAGAGTCACCAAAGGCAGGAAGTAGCTCAAGCTTCATCAGCCAGTGGAGCCCAGCTGGGCCAAAACTAGGGTGAGATGACAGAGGTGCTTCCTTGGATACAGAATTTAAGGAGGAGTCAAAAAACTCAGTAATCAAGATAAATAATGTTTAAAGTACTATTTTGAAAATAAAAATTAATGCTTTGGGTGATGAGCATGTTCTAAAATTAGATAGTGGTGGTGGTCGCACAACTGTCGATCTACTGAAAAACCACTGAATTGTACACTTTAAAAGGATGAATTTTATGGCATGTGACTTATGTCTCGATAAAGCTATTATTACAAAATTAATGCAAGAAACTCACAATGAACAAAATAATGACATTTTCATCAAAGTAATGATCAGGCCAGAACCTACCCAAACCCAAGGCACCCAGATTCCAGATTTCAGAACCACAAATACTGCTTTGAGAAGGGAGTGAGAGGGAAAGAGGGGGGGCCATATTCAGCAAAGAGGAGGAACGTACTTTCTGTCTCCTTTTTGCAGTTTAGATTTTTCTTTCCAAGGCCACAAGCACTAACTTCCCCTGAGTGCCTCTCTTAACAGTCCTCTCACATCTGCTCCTTCCCTTTCCTCTTTCTTCTCCATAGTTCACAATGGATGGAGCACGTGTGAGGGGAGAGAAGCAGTCTGGTAGCTAAGCTTGGATGGGGTGAGGAAAGCAAGGCTATCCTGTTTGTTTCAGGCCCACCTTTAACCCTGGCAAAGGTTTGTAATAAAATGGAGAAAATATTCAATTAACAACTGACACCAAAATTTCTAAGGGGAACCTTCTGGAGGGGAAAATACCTCAAAACTGTGGTGGAAGATGGGACCTAAGAGCATGTGTGTCAGCTGATGGCCAGGCTAAAAGGACCAACCCTGTACCTTAGTCAGAGAAAGGAATTCGTTTATCTGGAGAAGATGGGGTGGCAGTATGATATGAGAGAACAGATGATTATGATAGGGGAGGGAAAAAAGGGGAGCTAGGGAAGATATGAGTCTGGGGTCTGCATAGGCAGAACGTCCAGGAAAGGAATCTCCTGAATCGAGGAGTGGGGAAGGACACCCAAAAGATTTTTTAAAAGCAGGAATATCTAAAGTGGCTTGTAAAAGTTATCTAATGTGCTCTATATGGTGTAATCTCTCCCCTGTAAATCCCTGCTCTTCAATAAAATCTACATGTATGAGTGAGGGTTTGTGTGGAAACCAGTGGAGGGACTGAATTTCATGTACAGATTGACCTACTTACTCAAAATAGAAAATGGGACAGAAGAGGCAGAAGCCCAGATGTCAGCCCCCTGGACTGTGCAGAAACCTACAAAGGACTCTGAACTCTTGCTGGCCACAGAATTAGGACAGTTGAGTCAGTTTTAGCTAGCTCTCAAAGATCAGGGAGGCCACATCTCATCCAGGTTCAGATCAGATCTATTCGGTTGGTGCAAATGTAATTGTGGTTTTTGCAATTATTTTTAACCTTTTAAACCACAATTGCTTTTGCACCAACCTAATATTAAACAGGGTTCAATCCTGTGGCCCCTTTATATTTAAAAGGGCCACTTGGGGAAAGAAGAATAGATTGGATTGATACCAACCATTGCTTTAACAGACTCACTGCAAATTCTTAGGGCCCAACTCTCTAAGGCCTGAATGTAGGGTTAGTACGTGACACATTCAAGGGGTTATTCACAGTCAAGATATTAGAATCTATATCAAGCTCAAGATCTCAGTTAGATAGCCCTGGATCTTGTTTTGCTAACGGATGTTCCAATTTAAGAGCAGATATTTGTAGTATTACCTGAATATGTGATTCTCTTCTTTCCACCTGATTGTCTTCTTTCTACATTAAAGGAGGTTTCCCATTGAAAATGACGGTTTAGTATGAACCATGACACATCCCTAATTTCACAGCACGCAAGAAGCATGAAGATAATTGTCTACTGGCTTTTCTATACTTGTTTCTTTTCAATAAATAAGTTTCTTTCCCAGAACTTTCTGACTATAGCTCTATTCTGTTTAGCAGTGGGTAAGCCTCAAAAAGACTTGAGTGGCACAAATCAGAAAACTCCACAGTTGAGTCTCTGGGAATCAGTATTTTTTTTTTTTTAAAGCTCTACAGATTATTCTAATGTTCCACCTTAGTTGCAAATAGTGGAAACTGAGTTTTTGGAGGCACGTGTATTTTCTAAAGTCCTCATCCCAGTCTACCAATTGAGACATTTAATAAGATGAGATTTAAGACTATCTAAATCTATGGGTTGAATTATTAACTATGTAGTACTTATTGTGTTTTGTCCTCACTACCACTTGTCAAAAGCACAACCTACGGGATGAGAATTTAGAAATCAATATATTAGTCTTGAAATATCCTGACGTTTAATTCCTAATAAGAATTTGAGTTACTCCACTGATACTCAGGTATTTCATTCATTAATTTGTTCATAAGCTCTACAAATTATTAAGCACCTATTATGTGCCCATACTCATTTAATTGCTGGGGATACAAACATGAGCAGGCTCTGCCCTCAGGAAAACTTGCAATACAGTGCGATGATTATTAAGAAAAGTAATCCCATGGCACTCTGGGTGAATACTGCAAGGCATTTGACTGAATCACGGAGGTTGGGAAAGTTTAGAAAGCATTGTCTAAGCTGAGACTCAATGGATGAGAAGGATTTATCCAAATGAAGACACAAGGGAAGAGTACTGCAAAGGCCAGGGGAAAAACCAAAAAGAACACTCAAGGATCCACAAGTAGTTTAGTATGACTACAGCTTAAAGTTCAAGGTAGGTAGTGATTAAAGACGAAGCTGAACAGATAAACAAAAGTCAGATTATGAAGGACTCTGTCCATTATGTCCAGATTATGTCCATTATATTTTGGAGTTTGAACTTTAGGTGGGGTGTCCTAGAAAGATTTTTAAAGCCACCAGAATGGTTAGAATTAAAAATATTGACACCACCAAGAGTTGATGAGGATGTGGAGTAACTGGAATTCTTCTACACTATACACACTAATGCTCTATGATCCAGTAATTCCACTCTGGGTTGCTTACCATCAGAAATGAGTGTTTGTGTTAACCAACAGATCTATACAAAAACGTTCATAACAGCTTTATTTGTAATACCTAAACCCTACAAATAACCCAAATATCCATCAATAGTATAAAGGGTAACTAAATTGAGATTTCATAGACTGAAGTATTTAAACATGCCACACACTGGATGAATATCACAGACATTGAGAGAAAAGGTCATACACACACACACACACACACACACACACACACACAAACCCATTGTATAATTCCACTTATAATTTTTAAAGTGGGAAAACTAATCTGTGGTGACAAAAGTCAGAATAGTAGTTACCTTGGAGTAGGAGTATGACTAAAATTGGGGCATGAAGGAGCCTTCTAGAGTGCCAAAATATTCTATATCTTAATCAGGTATACATATTTAAAAATATATCAAATCATATATTAAAGACTTCAGCATTTTACTAAATTTGCTTTGGACACTTTACAAGTTAATAATACCTTTATTAAGTTATACTTCAATAAAAATTTTAAAAATTAAATTAAAAAATTTTAAATTTAAATTAAGAAAAAAGAGGAGTGACAACAAGATTTGCATTTTGGAGTGACCACTCTAGTTGTAGAATGGGCTGGAGGCAAAGAGAAAAATTAGCAATAATATCAGTAAGAGAGTAGTGGCCTGAAATAGGGGGTGAATTAATTTTACACATAAAAGGCAAGGAAAGGGGGACTTGGTGTTTCCTGTATGTGGTGATGAGGGAGAGGGAAGTATAAAGAATGATTCAGGGGATTTGGCTTAGGCAACAGGATGGACGGTGATGACATTCGCTGAGATAGGGAGCACAGAAGGTGGAGCAGACTTGAGGAAATATTTCACAAATGAGAAAAACTCGGGGGAGGAGAACTGGGTGTAGCCAAGGCAGGTCATCCCCTCTCTCCAGCTGATCTGATGAGAGGTTCATAATCTCAGTTGAGTCACCTGCAGTTTGTTTGCACAGGAAGAACAGGGTCTAGACATTCAGAGTAGTTGAAGGAGGTAGTTAAGGAGCCATGGTCACCTGGGGAATAGGAATCTTGGTTTGAAAACAAGGCCTGTGAAAAATAAAGATGGATTTAAAGCCTCAAGTTTTCAGAATGCTGGAAGATGAGAAAGTAAAGACAGATTATGCCAAAGGAAATAAATGTGCTGACCATCTTTAGCCACATGATGAGGAACATAGATCTTGGGCTTTTGAGAAGGAGTTTATGTGGTTTGATTATATCGGATGAGGGGTGAAGGGAGGGGCAAGGACTCGGGGGCCACACAGACACACATTCAAATCCCATCTCTACAACTTACATCATGACTGAGGGCAAGCCAACTAAACATCTACAGCCTCAGTTTCTTTATTGGAAAACGTAGCAAATAATACCCACTGTCCCAGGTGTGATGTTTAAAAAAATTCATGTATGTGGAAGAACTTAGTTCATGATGAGTATTCAATATACTGTATATGGGTTTTCTTTTCCTTTTATTATGGGCAAAGTGTGTCCTCTGTTAAATTCACATAAAAAGTCCTAAAGGATAAAATGGCCTCCTCAAACCACTTCACCAAATTCCACTGTACCTTCTACACATTGGTTTTCAAAATCGTATTCTGCAAACTTTCCTAATCATGTGAAGTAATCATCTTCTCTCTATAATATACAGTATTAAAAAAGTAACCCTTGGGGTGGCTGGTTGGCTCAGTTGGTTAGAATAGGGTGCTGATAGCACCAAGGTTGCCGGTTTGATCCCCGCATGGGCCACTGTGAGCTGTGCCCTCCTTAAAAAAAAAACACAGAGAAAAAATTAAAAGTAACCCTTAAGTGCTATGGGAAATATCTTTATTCTTGTCCATTCCATTTCAGATCTCCCATCTTTCTTTTACTATAATACTGTTAAAAGATTGTTGTACAAGACTCAGAGTTTGAATAAGTGGCTTTATTACTGTATTTTAAAACCGTCAATTTGACAAATGTATTAAGTAGGATTAGTTTGGCAGCATTGAACCAAAAGCCCTAAAACAACAATGGCTCAAAAATACAGAAATGTATTTCTCATGTAGAAGAAGTCTGGAGGTAGGCATTCCTGGGTTGGCTCAGCAGTGCTCTGATAAGGGCCTCGAGCTACTATATTTCTGTCCACCATCTTAGCACATGGCTTCCATCCTCAAGGACCCTCGTGGTTCAGGATGGCAGCTGCAGCTTCAGGTATCTTGTCTTAATTGCAAGCCAGAAGGAGGAGGATAGGCATAAGAGCAATAAAGGGGCAGGTTTCTTTATGTGGCCTTTATGAAAGTGCTACAGAACATTTCAGTTTATATTTCATTGACCAAAACTAGCCGCAAAGGAAGCTGGAAAACATAATTCCAGTTGGTAATGTGCCCAAACAAAAATCCAGATTCTGTTACTAGGGAGGGAGAGAAGAATATATGTTGAAATAGCAACTAGTACTCTCTTCTCAGGGATTTCATTCATGCAACAAATGTTTATTGTATGAGTCTATTTATTAGGTACCAGTCCCCTATTCCAGACACTGGGGCTTCATCAGAACAAAAACAACAACAAAAAAAGACAAACTTCTATCTTTACAGAACTTATATTCTAGTGGAATATAATTGATAACGTTTATTAAGTGATTACTATATGCCCAGCATTTTTAACACAAGTAAGTATTTTACTTGTGTTAATTTATGTGATGTTTGCAACAATTCTTGGGGTAGGTATCATACAATATCCATGTTTTGTAGATAAAGGAAACTGAGGCACAGAGAATTTAATAACTTACCCAAATTGATATGTTATAACTGGTAGAGCTAGGAGTTGAACTCAGTCTTAACCTCTATACTATATTGCTTCTCCTCAGTATTTTCATGTTTGATTTGTGCTCTCTTTTGGGCATAAATGATTGTGTATATGTTTTGGAGGCACAAATAGTTAGGCCCAATTCTCTTGCTTTTCTTTTGTAGTGATGGGGGGCATTGTAAGGGGGATGGCTGGCTATACATTCTATCAGGAGTGAATGGGAGAAAGTTGCCACATACAGAACGCAGGAAATTACTAGGCTCTTTACAAATTACAGTGTTGCTCAGATGCTGTAGAAAGCAGGAAGTGTCCTCCTCTTTTTTTTAAATTTAACTTTATTTTACTATTATTCAGGTGTACAAAACAACATAATGATTAGACATCATTATGTTGTTTTGTGTTGTGTCTAATGATTATGTTGTGTCACATAACATGTCACATAACATCATTATGTTGTGTCTAATGATTAGATATCATTAGACACCCCTCACAAAGTGATAACCTCACCAAGTCTACTACCCCTCTGACATCGTACATAGGTATTGCAATGCCATTGGCTATATTCCCTATGCTGTACTGTACATCCCTGTCCTCTTTTTTAAGAGCTATGACTTGAATTGGGGTTAGTGATGGTATCACTAGTTGCTCAATCCAGAAACCAGGACATAGGTTCTGACTCTTCCCATTCTTTCACTTCCACCACGTATAATCAATTAGGCCTTTTGCTTAAACCTCTTAAATATTTCTAGAATTTGTCAGTTTATCTCCATCTCTATTGTCACATCTCCAAATTCATGGCATTATCATCTTGTGTCTGTGTAATTCAGTAGCTACACATATGGTGTCCCTGCCTCCAGTCAAGCCCTCTTCGGTCCACTCTCCACACTGTAGCCTGGGGATCTAATACCCACAGCTGATCAAATCACACCCTTCTTAAAACCCTTCCATGACTCCATCTTGTCCTCAGAAAACGTGCAAACTTTTCACCTGACTTGCAAAGTCTTTCATTCCCAAAGCAGGCTCAAAGACTGTTGCAGGTTAGGTTCCCCAGGAAGCAGACTCAGATGGAGATTAGAATGCAGGAAATTTATTAGGGAGTCCTCTTGATGCCACATCTATGAAGGGGAAAGGAAGGAAGGAGGATTGAACGAGGAAGAAGTTAAACTTTGATGTAGTCTTAACGATGGCTTCAGTTGCCAATATGGCCCATATGAAGCTGGGATGACCCATCAGAATTGTCCCAAGTTGGACTGAGAGGGCTGGGTATTTTATCCCCATATTGATCAGTCATTGGATATAGGTTGACCTGGGTAGGGGACATGACCTTGAATGAGGTCATCCACACATCCTATAGCCTCTTATACTAACTCCAAGCCCTTTTTAGAACATTGACCCAAACTCAGCACTTCCATGTGCCACACGCTTGAGTATTCAGGACCTCTCACCTAATTTTCCCAGTAAGACCAAAATGAGGCTGGCTGCCCTCAAGCCCATCCTCCCATTCACCATCCTCCCTCTTAAACCCTACACTAGACTCTTGGCTTCTTTATGAGGCTGCGTCTTCTGAGTTCTGGAATCTCTTAACTCCGTCAGTGGTTTCTTTCCCTGAGCCTCATCTTATGCCACTACCAACAGGTATTGTTTTAGGAACTATCCCAAGGACTCAGGCAGTATCAAAGGCCTAGCCATATCCCCTCCCTCCTCTGCCGGTCAACCAAATTTTATTCTCTTTGGGTGGAAAAGCAGCTGTTATGTTAACTCTCATTGATCCCAAATTAACTGAAAAGTTTTATGGTGAAATTTTATGCTCTGAGCCTTCCAGCTTTGCTCTTATTTTTTAAAGCCAACTTTTTACTCTTTTTTCCCTTAAGCATCAGGCTCATGAAGTTGAAAACCATGACTCTCAAAATTATTATCTCTGCTCCAGATTTACAAAAGTCTCCTCAAAAGCTCAAAATCCAAATAATTCCTCTCTCTCTCTCTCTCTGTCTCTCTCTGTCTCTCTCTCAAAAGCCATTCCTGCTCCTTAAATAGTGGAGGAGAATGATCTGGGCAAAAGGATAAAAAAACCCCACCCATATTGTTTAAAATTAAATTTTACCCTTCTATACACATAAACCTGCTCTGTCTCACTCTACCTGCTCTCTCGCTGTTTTCCCTGGGATCATCTCCCAAATAAATTACCTGTATCCAAGTCTCTGTCTCAAGCTCTGCTTCCAGGGGCACTTAGTGAAGGGAAGTGTATTCCTCATCAACTTCGGAGCATTCTCCAGGGTATTGCCTCAGGCATGCTCAGGAACAGGCGCCTCCCTGGGGACTCTGCTACCTATAACTCTCAGACAGCTGAGTCAGTGGCTACAGAATTCTTTCTTGGGGATCACACCTGCTACCACCAATAGACCCTCAAGGTAAGGGCCACTTTTCCGAAGTATGGAACACACTTTGGAAATCATGTAATTGACCACAGTCAGAGATCAGTCTGTAACTTTTAATGGGATTTGACTAATGGTTCAAGGATCATGAAAAGGCAGTGCAATAATGAGAACCCATCACACAAGCCCAGATCTCTCCTGAAGTTTCTTCTTGACACAGCCAACTCCTTCTTTGCTCAGGTACTGCCTCTATGGCTGGAGGGTCACTTCACAATTCTACTACTGGAATCACTACTGATACTTCCACACCTCAGAGTTCAAACCAAACTGGCCCCTTAGCCTCAGAAAGAAGGGCTGGTCCCTCCTCTCCTTCATTCTAAAACCTCTTTTTTTTTCCCTTTTTTTTGGCCTCAAAAATACAAAATACATCTTTTTTCTAAGGTAATTATTAGTGGGGTATGTATTACCTTCAGGGAAACTAAACAATAGGCATGTGATCTGGTTCTATGGAATCAGCAAGACATAAGTACACAATGTCTTTAATCAATAATTTTCTAAATCTTAAAAAGAAAATCAGAGTTGGGAAATCAATGCCCAATTTAGATTAAGTCTGGTAGTCTGATAGTTTCAACATCTGGGTCACCTCAAGTCTATGTAAAACTTAGCTTAGTTCCTTTTCAGTCTTTCTATTAAATATTCAAATATTGGGGTGGGGGGTCCAATCTTACCTAGGGTACCTATTACAAACATAAATAAAAAAGGATGGCAAGTTAGACAATCCAATTCAGACTACTTCCAGCAGATCATAAAATCATGGTAAAGACAGAAATGACATCTGTTTTGGGAGTCACCGGAACAAAGGATTTGAATGCAGTTAGTACATTCTCCCTGCCCATCTCTCACTCAGCTTCTTTACTCTTTATTGACTTTATTCTTTCAAGCTTCTCTAATGAAACTAAACAGCAGTTGCGATCTTATGGTTGTATAGCTTCTTATTTAAAAGATTAGCATTAAGAAAAAAAAGTATTTATATTTACCATAATTTGTCTCATTTCCGATGCTCTTCATTTCTTCATGTAAATCCCAATTTCCATCTGGTATCATATTTCTGCCTAAAGAACTTACTTCATCGTTCCTAGAGGCTGAAGGCTTTTGTTTCCTTTGAGAGATGGGACTGGGAAGTTGGGTGGGCTTCTGTAGCAGCCGATCACCTTCCTCATGCCTGCATCACCTGGTGGGGGGGCTCTCACATGTTTCCTGCCCTGCCCCCACTCTTCCTTGTGAGCACCCAGTGAAGACCATGGAATAGTTTGACAGTGAGTGCAAACTTTTCTTGTGTCTGGGGCTCCTAGCCATTTCAAAATGATACTGGATCATACTTGGCCTTTAAGAATTTGTTAACATTTTAGACAATTTCTTCTTGCCTGTTTTTATTTTGGTAATAACCTTTATCTCCCTGATCTGCCACAAGTGAAAGAGTTTGGGTGTTTCATCTCTCATTGGAGTTGCTTGTCACTCTTTGAAATCCAGTTTACTTGGTTGCCTTAAGACCGCAGCTGTGTGATGGGTTCAAGAAAAGTTAAGATTTTGTAGATTGTATGAGTTTTTTGTGTTGTTAGGGTAGTGGTAATAGTCTCTTGTGGCTTTCTGCATCTTAAATGGAAACAGAACTCTCTTCTTATAACTTCTTCACCAGAAAGATGCTTCAGTTGGGGGGGGGAGGGTAAACAACAGAAAAAACCTGATTGGCCTAGTCAGAATTTGCTTTGGTCATGTGCTCTTCTTTCCACCAATCACTGTCCACAAGGAATGGTACTATGATTAGCCTCATCTGGGACAGGGGCAAGAGATTCAGGATCTCTTACCAGAAGATGTAGAAGGAATGTCTAACAAGCAAAAACAGTAGCCTGAAATGTGATAAATACAGATAATTTCTAAAACTGTTTTTAATGAAAAAAGTAATATATGCACATAGCAAAAAATTCAAACAGCACAATGAGATGTCATTCTCTTTCCCAAATTATATTCCAGTCATCTTCCGCAGAGGCAACTATTGTTAGCAATTTCTTGACTATGCAACCAGGAATTTCTCTGTGTATGCTAATATATACACACATAAACACATACCTCCACTTGAAATAGATGCTTTCTTAACCAAACCTCCACTTAACTGACTCATAAGATTAAACAACACTCTTCACTCTCTCTGTAAAACACAAAATAAATATTTATGGCATCTACATGTCTGCTTCTATCAGTTGTATCTCATGCTTACCAAAAGTTAGTTGTGTTTATTTTAAGGCTTTTTATGCCAATTGTGGTTACCATTATATTCAGTAATTAAATTAAATGTTATGTAAACTGATTAAAAACTGAGTGCAAAAGAAACCATCATTTATATGAAATGCTTTGGAAAGACTTGATAAAAGTGAGTTCTTTTTTTAACAAGATCTATCAAATTAGCTGTGGGAGAAATAACTAAAAATCATTGGGGGAAATCTGAAAAATCAAGCAGGATTTTGTGCTGAAATTGCTTCAAAGTTGTTTTATGTCTTCATTCTACTTAGAGAAATATAAATGATGTTTTAAAAATTAGTCTTATTTTAGAAGGAAAGCACAGAAAATGCACTTTGTGTGTATTTATGCAAGAAGGACAATTTGAAATATGAATCAACTCATACCCAAAGAAAAGGTTTTAAGTTAAAATTAAATAGTTAAAATACATTCAAACATATATCATTTTTAATAATTTCCTGTTTTATTACTAATGTTTTTGATTAAACAACCAATTGATAATGTTGACCTCATTGGATTAATGGGTTTCTACTGTGTGTATGTTTGTATGTATGAAAAAGGAACTAAAGAGTCCTAATTTGTGTGTGAGCAAGTGTGTGTGTTCACACGCGTGTGTGTGTGTTCACACACGTGTGTGTTCACACGCGTGTGCTCAGGCACGCCATCTTCGTGGTCAGCAGTCAGGAAATGCATCTCTAATAAAATGGCAGAAATCTGAAGAAAGTGAGTCAACTATGCAGATCTCTAAGGGAAGAACATTTCAGGCAAAGAGAACAGCAAGTGCAAAGGTATGATATGTGCCCTAGATTGGTGGGTGACCAATGGGGCCTCATGCACTAGAATACTATGTAGCTGATTAAAAATTGAAGCAAATGACGCAAAGCTCTCCCCAAGACACAGTGTTAAATAATAAAAGCAAGGCATATATTATTTTTGTATTCAAATGGGATCATTAGAACTTCACATTCTATATCACTGGACAAAATATATAAATAAAAAGCCATTAGAAATACGAAATGAAGTGGAAAGACACAAAAAGTACAATTGGAATTTTAACTCAGCGTTATCAACTGGTAACATAGTTAGACAGAAAATAAATAAACTTAGAAGATTTAGATAAAATAAATATGATTGAACTCCTAAGTATTTGATTTGTGCCCTAACATGTATTTTAAACAAGTAATTTCAAATTTGTCTGACCGTTTTCCAGAGTTAACCTTTTCTCTTTATTATTTTGCATCTTGTAATATTTACTAGAACTTTCAGATCTATTTTGAAATTTAGAATAAAAATTATTTGTGCCATAACAATCTGACCACTCTCACTCTAATTTTGTGTTGTACCAGTCCTCCCTTCTGCCACAGAGCACAGAAGTATTATGATAAATGAAGGGGTCAAATGGTATTAACCTTAGCAATGCCAGTGCATTTGGCTGAAGCTGGGAGGTGGAAGGGTAAGGGAAACGGAGGAAATACAGAAAGTGGAACGAGATTTAGGAGTAAGAATTAGTAAAGTATGTTTACTTTTAATTTTCTGTGCTTTTGCCCTATTTTGAAAAATTTTAAATCACAAGTCTGTATTACTTGGATAATTCTTTTAAAAAGTAAAAAATGTAACAAAACCTTGAGAGAAACCCAATTTGGTCATGGTAGGTCATTCTATTAATTTGTGGTTGTATTTGTTATTCTAGTGTTTTATTTAGAATTTTCCAATCTATAATACATTTGTTCTGGCCAGTATTCTTTTTTATATGTGCTAACTTTAGTGTGGTCTAAGGATTATGTTAAGTTTATATAATAAACTGGGAAGTCTACCAGTTTTTTTCAATGCTCATTTATCAATTCATTCATTTATTCAGTCAATAAATATTTATTTAATGTTGGGCATAATTTTAGGTTTGGGTGCTACAGCAGTAGACAAGGCAGAAAAGGTTCCCACATTCATGGAACAGAGCATCCATTCTGAGGTGGGGAAGGCCGAAAATAAAGGGATAAATCGACAAGTTAAGCAAAAATCAGATATAATAAATACTTGGAAGAAAATAAAAGCCGAGTGACTTTGGACTTGGTAGTATGAGCAGGCCTCTCTGAGGAGGTGATGTTTAAGCTGAGACCTAAACAATAAAATCTGAAGCAAAAAGAGGAAAATGTAAGTTTATGAGTCATGCCACAGCTATAATCAAAAAAATAATTTCACTGACTTAAAGATCATGTATTTTGTGTATGATCAGATGATGTAATTCTTACCTCACTCCAACAGTAAGCCCCTCACACGTACACACATGATCCTCTTCGGGTGGGAATACAGTTAAGTTCTGTTTTCTGTTAACTTAGTGTCTAAGCGATATTCCCTGTCTTTCCTTTTTAACTGTAGGTGAAAACCAGGTGGCACAAGCATATACATAACCAGATTTAATATGTGTAAATGGTGTGGCCGCTGTGTCACTCTGTTCCCCTTTCAGAGCAGCACATCCTCTTACATTCAAGATGTTGTCTTTCATTTCCCCTCTCCAGAGCATAGCCTGCCACTGAGAATGTATTAGATAGACTTGCTCCGGTGAGAAGCAACTTAATTTCAAATCATCATTTATAACTTTGGAATTCCTGCCAGAATGAAACAAAAGTTGGCTGGGAAAGTTGACACCAAAGGATCTAGTACCAGAGAATCGGTGTTACCCTGGTGATAAATACTGATTCCCCTTTACTGTACTTCTTGGAAATACGCTGTTTGGGCCCCTACAGTATTAGTTTTCGTGTGGATTCTGAACACTGCTTACATGATAAAAATAGCAACTCTGGCGACGTGGTAATAAGCTCCAATGGGAACAGCACATTTCTTTAGGCTTTTCCATTTCAGGGCTCAAAAGTGATCACAGAGTTAACATTGAACCAACATAACAATTCTTTAGTGCAATTGAGTTGGAGCTCATTTTACAAATCACTATTTGTTTTCACTGTCCATGGAGTATTAATATTAATGACATTAATTCTGGGCCACCTTGAGCATAATTACATGTGGTAGCCCTTTAAAAAGATTATATGCTTTAGAATGACTGTTAGACACTATCAAGAAGACTTTTTTGGTGGCGCTGGAGGGGTGGGGAGGCACTTCTGCTTGTAAGGAACTGAGATGTGTTTATATTTGAGATCATGTTTTGTCTGGTATAGTTTCTGATGTGTGTTCCCAAAAGAACTCTATTCACTAGACTTTAATCTTTTATTATTAAAAAAAATCCAAATCAATTATTTCAAAATATAAATAAATTATCTTGAGGCCTCCAGCTTGCCCGGTGGCTCAGGCAGTTAGAGCTCCATGCTCCTAACTCCGAAGGCTGCTGGTTCGATTCCCACATGGGCCAGTAGGCTCTCAAGCACAAGGTTGCCAGTTCAATTCCTCGAGTCCCACAAGGGATGGTGGGCGGGTTCTGCCCCCTGCAACTAAGATTGAACACAGCACCTTGAGCTGAGCTGCCTCCCAGATGGCTCAGTTGGTTGGAGCGCGTCCTCTCAACCACAAGGTTGCCGGGTTCGACTCCCACAAGGGATGGTGGGCTGCGCCCCCTGCAACTAGAAAACGGCAACTGGACCTGGAGCTGAGCTGCGCCCTCCACAACTAAGATTGAAAGGACAACAACTTGACTTGGAAAAAAGTCCTGGAAGTACACACTGTTCCCCAATAAAGTCCTGCTCTCCTTCCCCAATAAAAAATCTTAAAAAAAAGTAGAGCCCTCTTTACCTGGCCACACATTCAAAGATAAAATTATGGTAAAATTTTAAAACTTTCCCTCTTTGAACTCTATTCACTAGACTTTATTTTTTTTTATTTACCAAAAGCCCCCTTCACACTAAGAGACAAGATGACAAATATTCTATTTGTTGTTTCTTTGATATGGGTCAGTCAAGGTATAGCTAGAAAGTTAAACAGGAGGAAGCTGCTTCCAAAGCAATAAAATACAGTTCTATTATATTTCCATTTTCAATAGCTGGACATGCAGCTGAAAGATGCTTGTTCCACTTTAGCTTCCTAATGTCCACATCTCACCATTCCCATTGTGTACTTGGTTAAAATGGATCTTCCATGTCACAGGTATTCTAAGAATTTCTGGTGGACAATATAGCTTGTCCCAGATTTGGGAAGCTCCCAAATTTTATTAAGATATTTGGAAACCCTTAATATTAGAACGATAAGTCCCCTTCTTACCAAATGAAATTCTAAATAAGAGACAATACCAAACCCTGAGCTATATTTAAGGAAGTTCAACAAATTGCATATTTCCCCCATGATGACCACATTGAGTCTTCAAAGAAATATTAAACATCAAATATTTCAAAATTAATTGTTCTTATTTTGGAACCCCATTTTTCCAGAGCCCTAAACACAGTTTAGGGTCAATCCTGCCATTTGCTACCTGGATTCCATACACTCACCTCTAATTTAGTACTTTCTCTTGTTCCCCCTTATAGCACTCAAAATATCGTCTACTATATCCATGCCAGAAAAGGTGAAACCACTCTGTTCCAGGTCATCAATGACCTTCTTATTGCGAACTCCAATGCTTAATTCTCAAGATTTATTTTATTGGACCTCTCTGCAAAAATTGATATAATTAATCATGTTCTTCCCTTTTACCCCTTTCTTTATTGGGCTTCTATGACACTGAAGTCTTTTGATTAGTAACGTATCCCAAGTTAACATAAAAATATTAAATTCTATCTTTCCGAAACACTGAAAGCAATGTGAACACTAGCAAAAACTGTCAAAATTAACTTTTTCATAACTCTGGAAATTAACCAATGATGTATCATCTGAAGAGCCTTTATTTAAGAAAAAATGGCTGAATCTAGGTAAGAACAATTAGCTTACTGACATTTTCGTGTGCCTTATTTGGATACTTTGAAGTGAATGGAAACAAAACATACGGAAACTTATGGGATACAGCTAAAGCAGTGCAGAAAGAAATTTATAGTTGCAAACAACTATATTAAAAAAGAAGGAAGATCTCAAATCAATAATCTAAACTTCCACCTTAAGAAACTGGAAAAAAGATCAAACTACACCTAATGTAAGCAGAAGTAGGAAAATTATAAAAATTAAAGTAGAAATAAATGAAATGGAAAGTAAAAAAGAGAAAAGTCAATGAAACCAGAAGTTGGTGCTTTGAAAAGATCAACAAAATTGACAACATTTAGGTAGACTGACCAAGAGAAGACTCAAATTACTAAAATCAGCTATGACAAAGGGGACATTACTACCAAGTTTACAACAATAAAAATTATTACAAGGGTATAATACGAACAGATTAGATAATATTAGTCAACAGATTAGATAACCTAGATGAAATGGAAAACTTCCTGTAAAGATACAAACTACTGAAACTGATTCAAGAAGAAATACAATATGTGAATAGACCTATAACAAGACAATAAGATAATTATTAAAAACAAAACAAACTTACCCACAAGGAAAGCCCAAGCCCAGATGGCTTCAGTGGTGAAGTCCACCAAATATTTAAAGAAAAATTAACAAAATCCCTCAAAAACTCTCCAAAACTTAGAAGAGGGAATGTCCCACCTATTATTCTATGATGTCAGTATTGCCAATACCAAAACCAAAGACATTGAAAGAAAATAAAAAACACAAACATCCCTTACAAACATAGGCATAAAAATCTTTAACAATACATTAGTGAACTGAATCCAGCAAGATATAAAGAGGATGATACAACATGATCAAGAGGGATTTATTCCAGAAATACAAAGTTGGTTTAACATCTGAAAATCCAACAATACAATACACCATATTAATAGAATGATGGGTGGAAACCACATGATCATCTCGTTAGATGTCGAAAAAGTATGTGACAAAATTCAATAACCTTTTATGAAAAAAAATTCAACAATCTGGAAATATAAAGGAACTTCCTCATCCTAATAAAATCCACAGCTAACATCATAATGATGATGAACCGAAAGCTTCGCCTCTATAATCAGGAACAAGACAATGGTGTCTGATTTTGCCATTTCTATTCACATTATGCTGGAGGTCCGAGCTGGGGCATTTAGGCAAGGAAAAAAAATAAAAGGCACCCCGACTGAAAACAAAGAACTAAAACTATTTCTATTAAAAGATTATAATCCTATATATAGAAAATCTTAATGAATCCAAAGAAGCTATTAGAACTAATAAATTCAGTAAGGCTTTAGTGTACTAGATCAATGTACAAAAATCAATTTTATTTCTATACACTAGCAATGAGCAATTCATAAATGAAATTAAGAAAATCTATTTATAATACCATCAAAAAGAATGATATACTTGGGAATAAATTTGAGGAAACTAAATGTAACACCTGTACATTGAAAACTAGAAAGCATTGTTGAATGATATTAAAGAAGACAATATTATTAAGATGACAGTACTACCCAAATTGATCTATAGATCTAGTGCAACCCCTATCAAAATCTCAGCTGTCTTTTTTTGCAGAAATTAACAACCTGATTCTAAAATTCATAGAGACCCACAAGAACCAAAATAATCTTTAGAAAAGAACAAAGTTGGAGAACTCATACTTCTCAATTTCAAACTTAGCACAAATCTATGGTAACCAAGACTATATGGTTCTGGAAAATGGATAAACATATAGATCAATGGAATAGAATTGAGAGTCTAAAAATAGATCCATACATTTATGGTCAAATGATTTTTGACAAGGGTGCCAAGACCATTCAGTGAAGACAGAATAGTCTTTTGAACAAATGATGCCAGGACAACTGGATATCCACATGAAAAAAAATAAAGTTGGATCCCTATCTCACACCATATATAAACATTAATTCAAATTGGATCAAAGACCTACATATAGGAGCTAAAACTATAAAACTCTTAGAAGAAAACATAGGAGTGAACCTTGTGACCTTGAATCAGGCAGTGGTTTCTTTGATATGACACTGAAGCACAAGTGACAAAAAAAAAAAAATAAAGATAAAAATTGGACCATTAAATTGAAAAACTTTGTGTTTCAAAGGACAATGTCAAGAAAAGGAAAAAAAACAGCCTACAAAATGGGAGACATTATTTGCAAATCATGTACCTAATAAGGGACTTGTAGCTAGAATATATAAAGAACTCTTACAACTCAGTAATAAAAAGATTAAAACCCAAAAGGGGATGCGGATGGGGGTAGAATGTAAAGGGATTATGAAGCACAAATTAGTTACAATATAGCCACGGGGATGTGAAATACAGTGTGGGGAATATAATCAATAATGTCGTATAGATTATATAGGATGCCAAATGGGCACTGGACTTATTAGGGAGAACTTTTCATAGACTGTGTAGATGCCTGACCACTGCACTGTTCACCTGAAGCTGCAGTTGAATAATATTGAATATTGACTATAACTAAATACACACACACACACACACACACACACACACACTGGGGGTGCCAAAAAATGTATACACATGACTTGTATTCCTCTTTTGTTATTGGTATATATTGAGTGTTACAATTTTAATACAGTTTTTTCCTTTCTTAAAATGTGTATACATTTTTTGGCTCTCTCTCTCTGTCTCTCTCTCTGTCTCTGTCTCTCTCTCTCGCTCTCTCTCTATATATATGTATAGAGAATATATATACATATATATTCACAGGATGTGGAGTACAGCATAGGGAATATAGTCAATGGAATTGTAACAGCTGTATATGACGTCAGAGTGGTAGTAGATTGGGGGGTTATCACTTTGTGAGGGGGTTAAATATAACTATTACATTGTTTTGTATACCTGAAACTAATAAAAAAAAAATTTTAAACCAACAAGAGATTTTAATAGACATCTCTCCAAAGAACATGTACAAATATATGGCCACTAAGCTCATGAAAATATGCTCAACATGTGCCTTAATCCATTCAGGCTGCTAAAACAAAATGTCACAGACTAGGGGGCTTATACACAATAGAAATTTATTTCTCACAGTTCTAGAGGCTGGGAAGTTCAAGATCAAGGTGCCAGCATGGTTGTGTTCTGGTGAGAACCTTCTTCAGGGTTCATGACTGGTACTCTCTGACTGTGACCTCACATGGTAGAAGGGGCTAGGGGGCATGTGGGGTTTCCTTTATAAGAACACTAACCCCTGCTTACCTCCCAAAGACCCCACTTCCTAATAACATCACATTTGGGTGTTAGGAATTTCCAACATATGAAATTTTTTTTTGGGGGGTCACAAACATTCAAACCATAGCAACATCATTAGCCATGAAACAAATGAAATCAAAATCATGAGCTACCACTTCACACTTACTAGGATGGCTATAACAAGTTTTGGTATGGATGTGGAGAAACGGGAACCCACATACATTGCTGGTGGGGTTGTGAAATGGTGCAACCACTTTAGAGAAGAGTCTGGTAGTTCCTCAAAAGGTTATAATAAAGTTACCATACAACTCAGCTCTTGTAGGTTTATACTCGAGAAATAAAAATATATGTCTACATAAAATCTGTATGTGGATTCTCATAAGAGCGTTATTCATAATATGTAAAGAATGGAAACAATCCAAATCCAACTCAATTGATGAATGGATAAACAAAATGTAGTATATCTTATACAATGAAATATTGTTTGGCCATAAAAAAGGAATGGTACTGATACATTCTACAACGTGGATGAACCTTGAACACATTAGGCTGTGAAAGAAGGTAATCACAGGAGGCCACATATTGTGTAATTCTATTTTTGTGAAATGCCCAGGATAGTAAATCTGTAGAGACAGAAATTAAATTAGTAGTTGCCATGGGCTGGGAGGGAGAGGTGGAGGTGGGGAATGACTGCTAATGGGTGTGGGATTTCTTTTTGCAGTGATGAGAATGTTATGAAGGTAAGTGGTAATAGTTGCTCAACAAGTATACACTCACTGAATTGTGTACTTTAAAAGAGTGAATTTTATGGTGATTATACCTCAATAAAGCTGTTATTTAAAAAAAAATCACAAAAGCTGAAAGAGGTTAACTGGGATCTTTCACAGTTAAGACTGTCTAGAAATTTTCCATTGTTTTGGAAAACGTCAGTGTAATGGGTATGTGCTTATCTCTCCAATTCTATCTCCCCCATCCATTGTATAGCTGCCGTGACGTTTGCGTGTGAGTATCCTTGCTCCCAGCTTCACTGGGTCATGATTTGACCATTCTAGTCTTCCTTGCCATGCCCTAAGCCAGTTAACGAATGGCATCAAGGGTATTCCAATTAGGAAAAAAAAGCTTAAGATTTTTGTTAGGTGGTCGTGAATAACTAACACATGTTCTCTCTTCCTGCATGTGAAGGGAAAACCATGAGGTACGGGTAACCGTTAGCAGCCGTCTTACAACCATGACAGAAACCAGCTTGAAGACAAAACTGACACATAGAAAAGGAAAGAGCCGAGATGATTTCAGAAAAATGGAGCAAGAGCCCTGATTGAAACTTGCCTGATTCCTGTGTCCTTTAAATAGTGTGTGACCATCTGACTCATTTGCCTAGGACAGCCTCCATTTATAACAGTTCTCCTACCGTGTTAATAGTGCCCCCTTTCTTTCTCAAAAGTGTCCTGATTTAGATAATCATTTATATGGTCACACTCCCTATAACTGGATTTTCAATTACATATCCCTTAACTTAACAGTGAACCAAGGCCACTGTTTCTCAAATTGTGTCCATTCAGACTTTTCTGACTCTCCCAGCATGCTCCCGCAGATTGCTCGGTTGTTTAAAATACTTAGATTCAAAAAGTAACCACAGAAGACATCCTGCTTTCCTCTCACCCTTTACCTGGTAATCTCTTCCTCTTGCTTCAGGACCCAGCACTTCTCCATGAAGTCTTTCTCAGCTTTCCTAAAGAAAAGTAATCATTCCCAACTCCCAAACAATTCTCTTCAAACCTCTTGAACATAACATTGCATCACAATGATCTGTTTTTGTGTTTATCTTTCATAGCCAACCGTGAACTTCTCCTGAAAAAAGATTATATCATGTTGTCTCTGTATCCAAAGCACGAGAACAATGTGCTCCTGGAAGATGGTTTCTTTTGATATTTTTTGAGGAGTAAAGGAAAAGAAATAACTGGATAGGAAAGCCACTCATTCGTTTCCTTTGTTATCTTGACAGTCTGTTCAAATAATTTTGCTCAGTATTTTCCATTGTATAGTGACTAACCATTAATGATGGCTTCCAACATCAAATGATCTCAAAATAATTAAAATAGGCAATAGAATTTAGGGATGAGCTTAGTATAGGAAAAGTCCCAATAGTTGTTTCCTTGAATTACACAATGGACTGTTTTATGTTTCTTCACATTTGAGATAACACTTCAAATTTATACCTGTAATTAAATAAAGGCTTGAAAATAATCTGATATGATTTCTGAACCATAAAAGTACTAGACTGGATGGAGGACTCATCTTCTTCAATTTATTGTTAGTTTGCTACTTAATCATGCAAATATTACTTTTTTTTAAAACCAATTCTGAGCTAAAAAAAAATATTGTCATCTAAACTAGACTCTTGAAAACTTTGCCCTTTGTTAATCCTGATATCCTGGTGCATTTTATTCTGAGTATTTTAAAAAGTGTTTATTACCAAAAATAATATTAGCACTTATCCAATATCACTGTTTCTTACATGTCAGAGCCTCCATGTGTATCTAAATACCTTTTTAATCACATTCTTTGCTTGTGTAGAATATTTTATTTCAAGGCCTGACATTAATTTTTCTCATGGAATAAAAGTATCTTTGATTGTCCTTTACTATTTAATTATATTCTTTATATTTTATACAATTGTAATCTAACTGCATTTGTTTCTAATTGACTAAACCAGTTATGTTAGCAAGAAGATGATTTCTATAGGATACTCTGATTTATGTAATAAACAAAAATTGTAAAATGCCATGTTTCTGCCTCAGACTGATTTTCTAAACAATCCTTATAAGTATAGTTAATTTTATTTTTATAGATAAAAGCAGTGCAGGGAGAAATGGAGGAAACAAAAATTAGTGATCTAGATGAAATTAAAATGGATGACCTCTCTCAATTATGGAATAATGATAAAACTTTGATTGAATTTTCATTTACCTAGAACTGTTCTAAGTAGTTTACGTATGTTAACTGTAGTCCTCACAACACAGGTCATATAGCTAGTAAATGGTACAACTGGGATTCAAACCCAGCCTGTTTGATGTTCGCAGTGTCTGTGCTTAACCAATAGTCTACACTGTATCTTAAAACAAAGCCTTCTTAAGATAGAAAGTATTCTGTAGAGATCCTAAATTCAGGAGATCCAGGTTATCTCAACAGCCTTTGTTCCTTAGTAAAAGTGAAATTCACACTTTAATTAGAGTGTCATTATTACTGTGAAATAATACAAAAAAGAAACAGATTACATTGACATTCTCCTATTTTTAAAAAAGTCTTCTACTTGTTGTTTACTCTCTTAGATGAATTATTCTGAAGTGACTCTATATTTTATGGAATTCCTCTTAACTGAAGCAAAAGATGTAAAAGGAAAGAGGAAGGTGTTTAAATTGCCAGTGCATCTTAGCATAAAACATATGGTCTCATTTTAACATATTATTCTATGTCTCAGATGGTGAAATAGACTTATACAGAACATTGGTTACCAATCTTAACACTAAAGCAAGTTTACTTTGCAATCTAAACTTTGATTTCTTCTATGTTTCGTTTAAATTAACTTAATATTGTACTTACTTGTATAAAGAGCATTGGCTTTGGAGTCCGACAGACCTGGGTCCAAACTCCACCTCCCTCACTTATCAGATGTATCACCTGGGTAGTTAAGTTAATCTTTTTGGCTTCCAATGATATATTTCATGACTTTTGTGAAAATCAATATTTTAAAAATTTGCCTGGTACAAAGCTTATGTCCTTGTGTTCAATAGATATTAGAGTCTCAGTCTCTCTCTCTCTCTCCAATAAACTTACCAAGTTTGTTTACACATACAGCCTAGGTGAAAGTTTTAACATTATAAACTGTAATAAATTAAATTGAGTCATAAATATGTAAAAAGAAAGAATTTCAAAAACATTTGAAAAAAATATTTACACGGGCCATACATATTTGGACATATTTTAAATTTAGCTTCCTTTAAGAATGAACATTAATGGTTCAACTTAGCACACTATGGAGTAAAACAAAATTAAATATGAAATTTGAAAAGAAAAATGAGCATGAAGTAAAACATTTTAATTAGTCATTTGGATATGAGTTAGCAAGACAGCTGAGAATGAAATGAACTCTAGTGAACTCTGGGCACTCCTCTGGACCACACCTATACACACTATACCAGTAAAGGTTTATCAAGATGAGCTGAACTGACAATTTGCCTGGAACCTTTGTGCATTTGAAGGCTATTAACAGTAACATAGTATCTGAGGATCTGAAGGTTCTTTACAAAGTTATCATTTCATGGGTAACAAAACTAACATAAATTTAAGCATCTGATCTGGTAAGTAGGTAAGGCATTTTTCTACTCATTTCAAACATGATTACGGGAAAATAGGACAAGTATTAAATAGCTTCTTTTGGCATTAACACTACAAATTTCAGATCAGTTCTAACTTTGTTTTTGAAATTCCAAATTCACCCAATTTCTGGAAGATCTCCTTTTTTTTTAAAAAACCTTCGTTTTACAAAAGTTTTCCTAGTGCTAAACATTTACAATATGCCTGTCTTCTAAAAATAACAACACATTAACCATAGGGAACTGAATTGTGATCTTTAAAACATTAATATATGAAAGATTCTTTATAACAATGACAAAAATGGACACTATGTCCTATGTTGACATAAAAATTTGCTGTTGACTGTCAAGCAGAGCATCAGCTTTGCAGTAGGTCTTCAGGTTGTGATTAGGTGAACTAATACATAGTTACTCTCACTCTGTGATCTAATTTTGTAAGATGAAAGAGGGGGTATGATAGTTAATGTGTATTTTTTCCACAAGAGAAACCCTTTTTTAAGTATGTGCAAACAAAGGAGAAGGTTGAGCCATTTTTCCAGTGACTCTTCTCAATGTAGATTATTTATTCACTCGTTCAACAAATATTACTATTTGAGTGCCTAGAAGGTGCAAACCCCTGGGATTTAATGACAAACTAGTTGCTCTCACTTATTCAGACACATAACATTTCCAGTAATGTTTCTTTTAGCAGAGCACACACTATTTTTTTAAATAGACTTTATTTTTTAGAGCAGTTGTCGGTTCACAGCAAAATCGAGCAGCAAGTACAGAGAATTCCTATATATACCCCTTGCCCCAACCCATGCACAGCCTCCCCACAACTATCAACATCCTGCACGAGTGGTACTTTTGTTACAGTTGATGAACCTACATTGAAACATCATTATGACCCAAAGTCCATAATTTACATTAGGGTTCACTCTTGGTGGTGTACATTCTATAGGTTTTGACAAATGTATAATACATGTATCCACCATTATAGTACAACACAGAATAGTTTCACTGCCTTAAAAATCCTCTGTGATTTGCCTATTCATCCCTCCCCTTTCCCTACTGGAAACCACTGATCTTTTTAAAAATATCTGTTTCTTCACCTTTCTATGGCCTCAGTCAAACTGCAAAAAATCCTTTGTTGGAAGGCTCAAAAAACATTTTGGGGAAATGCAGAATATAACAAAATGCTTCAATTGACCAATTAATGTAGTTCATCAAATCTAAGAGGATGTTAATTGTAAAATACATTATTTATATGTGATTAAGAAAAACCACCTACCAATTAATTGTAAGATGTCACTGACTGTGTGAAATTCATTTCCATTTCAGAAATCTTAAAATGTGTTAAAGTTTTTTAAAAGTATGTCTTAGAATTGATTAACTACAACAGTGATGTTTTAAAATTTCCATTTGTAATGTTATTTCTATGTTAATAAATTATCCTGCTATAACTTTAACCAGTAACTCTCAACAATGAAGTTTGGTTTCTAAGCACTGTTCTTTCTCACTGACATTAAAGCAGACAAAACAAACCGTACAGCAAATCCAGGATTGGTTCTCAATGCGGACATTAAACTCTTTCCTGATTGTAGTTTATAATTTAACCGCAGATTGAGGTATTCTCATTCTATCAATATTAACTATAATAAATTGCAATGATAAAATAAACAACTTTTCAAAACTGCATTCAATTCTAAAATCTCTCAAAGGGTCATGGATTATTTAAAAGGAAATCATTTGAAATAATAAACATTGTTTCAACATAAAACAATCGAGAAACAATACAAACTCATCCAGGCTAAAGAAAAAACAGAAACATTTAGTACTAGAATAAAACATCTCTCTAGACTGATTTTAAATTAAGACAAACACTAAGTTACCTTACTATCCAATGTGCCACTTCTTTCCTTTTTAGAGCACTGTTACCATGCACTTGTGTAATTAAATATTTTCTAGTAGCAAGACACATTTAAAAAGGAACAAAAGAACAGTGAAATTAATTGAATAACTTATTTAATTTAACCCAACATAACAAAAATATTGTTTCAACATGTAATCAATATAAAATTGATTACCGAGATGGCCTTAGACCTCCAGTATATGGTATACACTCCCAGCACATGTCAGTACGGTCACATTTCAAGCGCTCAATAGCCACGTATGGCTACCCTATTAGGAAGTAGTCTTAGGGGAGTTCAATAGTAACTGATTCTTTACATGCTGAGTTTGAGAATTTTTTGTATTACATGCAGTCTCTAACGCGCTTAGAGATCTGCGAGGCACCGGAGGTTATTTTACTGCCAAATCCGTTGTGATCCAGGATTCCACAACACTAAATCCAATGAGGGGGTTAGGCGATGGGAAACCCTTGCGCCCAAGAACGTGGCCTGGAGGAGGGCCTAAGCCGCTTGGGGCAATGCCCCGCGGAGAGGCTGCGGACACAGCATGGGAAGGTGGATTACAGACAAATCCGGCAGCTGTCTGGCACCCCATGTCTTTCTGGAGCGCTGTGGAACCCCAGAGCCGGACAGAAGGAAAGCGGCCTCCGAGTCGGACACAAGGTCACGTCCCGCAGCCGCTGCCACCAGGGCTGCAATGCTGGCTGCCCGGGCGCCTCGGCCCGACGCCGAGAGGTAGGCGGCGGCGGGACACCGGAGCCTGGGTTAACACCCGGCGGGCGTCCAACAAGCGAAGCTGCCCAGGGGCGCGCGACGGTGACGCAGCGGGCGCGAGGGCGGCAGAGTGGGCGGAGAGGAGCGGCGCGCCCCACCTCTCAGAGGGGCGGACGCCGCAGTTGCGGAGGGCGGGGACCGACAGGGGCGGGGCGCGCCGGGGACTCGGGGCGCAAGCCGCCGGTTTCGATTAGTGCGCGGAGCTGCGGCGGCGGAGCAGGGAGCTGAGCTACGCGGCGCAGAGCCCCGCAGCGAGGTGGTGGGGCGGCGGGGGCGCGGGCGCTCAAAGTCCGGCTGGCGGCCGCAAAGGTGTGGAGAGGCGAGCCCGAACGCGGAGCCACGGCCGCCCAGACCACCCAGCCCGGCCACCGCAGCGCCTGCAGTCGCGAGCGCGCCCAGGACTGCGCGCGGGCGGGGGCGCGCAGGCCCTGCCCGCCCCTTCCGTCCCCACCCCACTCCGCCCCTTCCTCTCCCCACCTTCCTCTCCCCTCCTGCGCCCCCGCGCCGGGCGCCTACCCTGTTCCCCGGCGGGAGCGCTGTCCGTGGCGGCGGCCGGAGCGGGCCGGGCCGGGGGATGGCGCTGCTGGACCTGGCCCTGGAGGGAATGGCCGTCTTCGGGTTCGTCCTCTTCTTGGTGCTGTGGCTGATGCATTTCATGGCCATCATCTACACGTGAGTGAGGGGCAGCTGGCGGTGCCCGTAGCGGGAGTTGGGGCCTCAGGGATAAGCGAGGATGGGAGGGATTGCGCTTTGGAGGGGATTGGGCTCGGGTGGGGGTGGAGAAAGCTAATTCGCAGGCTGTTTCCCCCATTCCCTCTCCCCTTGGACCAACTGGGGCGGGGGTCCTTGGGTGGGAAAAGTGGCGAGTGAGGGGGTTTCTGGGCTGCGGGTGACTGCACAGCCGGGGATCGGGGACTACGCTCTTTTTATGTGTCGCGCGGAAGGTTGCTTTCTTGGTTTGATTGTGTTGGGGGAATTCGTGTGATTTCTCATCTGGGCCACGATGTATGATGTATTTTTCTCTCTTTACTCTTGACCTGGGCCACGTTTCTATTGTGATGATAATCGTTTCCACTCTTCTAAGAGGTGCACACCGCGACCTGGAAACCTCTCTGTGGATTTTCTTCCTGGAAATGCTCTATGCCCTTTAGATAGGTGTGAAGCACCTGTCCGCTTTGAAAAATGTCCACCAAACCTCCGAGGTCTTACAGCCTTGAGTTCTGTCGCTTGTACATTCCAGTGTGGTTTTCTTTCCTTGTTTTCCTAATTTCTTATTTATTGTCTAGTTTGAATTTGTGTTGCGTTTCCCCTCCCCCTTTTCATTATTAATTTAACAAATACTTCTTGAGGTCGCCTAGTGCCATTCACTGGGGACCGTGGTGAGCAGGACAATTCCTGTCCTCAGAGTCCTTACATTCCAGAAGGGAGAGACAGATAGATATCCGAATAAGGTTATACCGATAGTGATAAAGTCCATGAATAAAATTAAACAGGATGACGGGATGAGTAATGACACGGGGTATGTGGCTAGTTTTGATAGTTCAGTTGTTTAAACGTATTTGAAGTGAAATCAGCCTTCATAAAGAAATGAAAGAAATTACGTAGAGCACTTAACTGATCGGGATTCACTGGTTTTTTAGCCTTAAAAAAAAGTGCTACATGCTAATCTTTACCACCACCATCTAGAATAGCTTATACGTTAGTAGAGGAGAAGAGAAGAACTTTAAGAAATTAATTATTTCTTTTTATTTTATTTAAAAAGTTTTTTTCACTTTTTACTCCAGAGAAAGTGTGCTTTTCCTTTTGAAAATGTTGCATTTTATTAGTATAATGTGGCATTTCCTGGTACTGGAGAAAGATGTTATTACATTGTACAAGACACACTGATAATTCTTTGAAGATGAAAGAAAACATGCCACTTGGATATTGTTGATATTAGTTTTTGGAGTTTGTGAGCTGTAGTCACTGAACACATTTCTGGAGTTTATTTTAAATATGTGAGTTCTTAAAAAATAATTTTGTTACTTTCTCCAATCATAAAATAAGAAATGCTTCCCATATAAGGAATTTAAATAATACAGAGGAATAAGGAAGAAACTCCATTACATGTCAACCTTTTGTGACTATCCTTCCAATTATATTTATGTGTAAGTGTGAGAGGGGAGGGGAGGAGGAAGGAAGGAAAGAGAAACGGATCTTGTGATTATTGTTCTGTAACCTGCTTTTAAAATTCATCTATTTAATAAATGCTTTTTGAGAAGCTCTTTTGTACAAGGCACTGTTCTAGGTGCTGGAAATAAGATTGAAGAGCAAGGCATCCAGGGCCCCTGCTCACAGTGGAGCTTCCATGTAAAATATCATGACTATTTTTTCATGTTATTGTGTGATTTCTGCATCACTTTTAATAGATGCTTGGCATTTTCATTTTTAAGATACTAATACATGTTCATTGTTATTGATGAGCATTTAGGTTGTTCCCAGTTTATCAAGATTACAAACAACACTGATGAATTCATATGCATATATCTTTAAGAGATGACCTCCTTAGTTTACGTTTATGAAAGGTATTATTGGGCAGGAAGTGGTGCACATTTTAAACTTTGATACATACTGCTCTATAGGAAGGTTGTATCTATTCATAGTCCTAGTAACATGGTATGATGGTCCCATTTTCCTCTAAGTATCAGGATTTTTACTGTTTTCTGGGTTGTTGGTTTTTTTTCCATTGCTTTAATTACTAGTTCCATTGAACACTTTTCATATATTTATATGTTAATTGCATTTCATTGTAAATTACATACTCATATCATTTGCCTGTGCTGCAATCTATTGCAGCATTGATCTTTTTGATATGAAGATTTTTTGTGTGACACAATTTTTTTCCCAGTTTGGGTTTTTTTTTGTTTTTTAGTATTTTTAGTTTTCTTAGCTTTGTTTTCACATTTTACCCTTTACTGTACTCAATATTTTATTTTGTTATGTGATGAGATCTAGAGTCTTAATTTTAGGTTCACCTAAATAGCCACTTTTTCCAAAATCATCTATTGAATGGTTATTTGATTATTGCACAGTTTTGAAATACTACATTATAGACTGAATTTTTCTATATACTTGGGGGTATGTTTCAAGGCTCCCAATACTGTTTCATTGTTCTCATCCGGTATACACTATTTTAATTAATGAAGTTTTATTTACCTAATTACTGGTGAGGCAAGCCTCTCATTATTTTGCAAACTTTTTTGGCTTTTTGCACATTTTTACTGAAAGATGAACTTAGAATCTTTTTACTCAGATTAATCTTGTGGGGTTTTTTTGTTTGTTTGTTTTTAAAGATTTTATTGGGGAAGGGGAACAGGACTTTATTGGGGAACAGGGTGTACTTCCAGGACTTTTTTCCAAGTCAAGTTGTTGTCCTTTCAGTCTTGGTTGTGGAGGGTTCCATTCAGCTTCAAGTTGTGCTTTCAATCTTAGTTGTGGAGGGCGCAGCTCAGCTCCAGGTCCAGTTGCCATTGCTAGTTGCAGGGGGCGCAGCCCACCATCCCTTGAGGGATTCGAACCGGCAACCTTGTGGTTGAGAGCCCGCGCTCCAACCAACTGAGCCATCTGGTAGGCAGCTCAGCTCAAGGTGCTGTGTTCAATCTTAGTTGCAGGGGGCGGAGCCCACCATCCCTTGCGGGAGTTGAGGAATGAACTGGCAACCTTGTGGTTGAGAGCCCACTGGCCCATGTGGGAATCGAACTGGCAGCCTTCGGCGTTAGCAGCACAGAGCTTCAACCGCCTGAGCCACCGGGCCGGCCCTGGGGTGTGTTTTTTTAATTGCCATTTTTAAATTTATGGTTCAATTTGGAGAAAATTGACTTCTTTCAGCATAAGACCGTGATATATCTGCTTCTCTCTATTTTATATACCTATATATAATGGTAAAGTCACACTTCTTTAATTAAAATTAACACCAGTGATGTAGCCTAATATTCCGAGTAACCATCTGGGAGTATTTAGACTTGAAACAAGTCCAGAATTGTTTTAAGTTACTTAGTTTGTGCTTAATGATAAACAGCAAAGTTTTCTTAGAACACTTGTTTCTGAGAATAATGCAAACATTTAGTTAAGATGCTATAGAGAGGCTCTGTTTTCTAATGCCCCACGGAGTTACTTTTTTTTATTGATAGTAACAGGATCCGGTAAAGTTATGTGGAAATAGAATAAAGAAAATGCAATTCGTTTATAACAGATTATAATGACTAGCCAATTAAAGGAATCTTGTAAATAACCTTTCTCAAATGGATAACTGAACATAAAGCAAATAATCAACAGCTTCATTTTTGTATCAATTATCTTACCTTTTTTTTTTTGGTTAAGTTCTTTCTTCTGGTCCCACATTCAAAATTATTTACATGTTTGATTTGATTTCTTTCTTATGGAAGTAAAGACACTTCCCAGTTTAATTTGAGTTGTTCTTAAGCAGAGAGCTAAGTTTTTTCCCCTCTCCCTCTCTTTGCTGTATTTAGTAAAATTGCAAATTTGATATCTCAACATTTTGACAAGCAAGGTTAAAGAACATTGGCAACAATATTTTGGTTAAAATACTGTGTTAAGCATTCTGTATTTTACTGAAGAATATATTTTCTGAACACGTGTTCTATGTCCTGTCAAATTCTTTTGAAATAAGATAAAGAAAGTATCAATAAATTGAAATAAATCAATACTCTCCAAATCTTGTGTTTGCAGCTGGTTGAAATGAAGCCTATTTTCAAAAACTTAGATGGCTCCATATCTGGTTTTCAGATAATGGAGCATAATCTGTGAGCGCCTAATTGGTAAAAAATGTTTAAGAAATACAAATATTGTAGTAAAATTGCTGAGAAAAACTAAAAAAAATTTTAAACCTATTTTTTAAAATTAAATGCAGAATGTAATAGTATGTAGTTAACTTATTATCTCTTCTTAAAATGAGATGAAGATCTAACTAAGTGTTGACCTGTATTGAAAAATGGAGCTGAATGTGATTAATACGATGAACGATTCTTATGCAGTGAAATTATTTGTTCTGATATCACAAATGTCTTATAATTCCTATAAGCCTGCATTTTTTTAATGAGGTAATTTATAAACTAGAAAATCATTTTCAATATTTTGAAACTATCTCTATTCATTGGTGTGTCTACCGACTACTTTGCTCCGTTCTAATTTTATTCATTGGTGTGTCTACCGACTACTTTGCTCCTTTCTAATTTTAACATTGAACTGATGCTTAGTCATTTCATAACATATTTTAGGTGATAGACATTTGTGGGATTTCTGCCTATAATGTTAAAGGAAATACTCAGATTAGAGCATTTGAAAGTCAAGGCTCTTATTCCCAAGATTTCTTATTTCCTAAAAATAACTAATGATTATAGCCTCAGTAGGCAGATTTGGTTAAGTGATCTTTTTGAGTTTTTCTTTTTTGAGAGCTAGTGTGGTTTGATAGCTTGGGGGCTGCAGTGAAATCATGTAAGAGCCTGGAACCAGTTTTCTTCCCTTTTTAGCCCTTAAGGAGCCATATTGCTGGATGATAAGGGTATCTAAACAATACACTTTCCATTTTTCTCCTCCATCTTCATTCTTTTTCTCCTCTCTTCCCCGTTTTTCCCCTCAGATGATCGTATTTTCCCCCTCTGTACATAATGTCCTAATGTTTAGTATTAGGCACTATCTTTTTTATTAATTAACTGAAGCTGCCAGGCCTGTGTGGAAATTCATTTTCTGTCTGAATATTAACTACCCTCTAGTAAACCAGAGGTCCATTTCCTAGAAATTTTTTCAATTTAATTCTGTTTTATCTAACTTTTCTAGTATAGCAATGTTTATACCTGCTGCACAGCTTTTGAATGGAATTTAAGTACTCATAGTAGCAGGCTGTGATAAACTACCTGTCAGAAAATAATTGTTTTTAATGTAAACTTCAGCATTTTGAATATTGTTTTTAGATAGTATGATTTTTGCCTTAACTTCATTAACACATTGGTGTTCTGAGCCTTAGTGGAATGTAAATTGAGAGATTCTTTTCTGGGTTTAGTTCTGAGGATGCACTTGGTGGACTTTGGTCGGATGTTAATCTGTCCAGGTCATTGCTGCCAGGACCACTCTTTGGTGAATGAAGGAGGCAGCTGACCCCTTTACCCTGAGCCTGAGGAGCTACCGAGTTGGACTATAGTGTGACAGCTTTAAAAAGCAAAATGAAAATCGAAATTCAGGGTTAATATTCAGGATGTGGCTTCATCATCCCTCTCTTTTCCTACATCACTTGTTTAGTATAACTTATCTCTACCCCAGAGGGCTGAAACTATCTCTAAGCACTGGTAACCCTGCCTACAGCCTTGTTCCCTTTCTACTTTATTTTGCTTATTGTAGCCTTATCCTGCTGGAGCACTAATCTTAGATCATGTGCTTAAAATCTTACCATGGTTCCCCATTGCCTTCAGGTTAAAATTCAAACTCCTTAACAAGATAGGTATCTTTCTCTAGATGCTGAGCCATCCCCTTGTACCTGTATCTTCGGCAACATTGAATTACTGGCATTCCATCGAATATGCAGTGTACTTTTAGAATTGTTTCCTTCCTTTTCTTTTTACTTTCCCTCTCTCCTTCTCTCCCTTCCTTTTTGTTTAACTCCTACTCATTCAAGTTAATTTTAGAATTAAGCTCCTTACTGGGTTAGGCCCCCCTCCTCTTGTGTTCTTCCCCATAGTACCTTGAATTTACCCATCTAAATTATAAATGTATGTTCAGTTTTCTCTTTTTTCCCAATTAGATCGTAAGCTTTTGAGGGTAAGGTTAATCTTATTTATTGTTGTAGCTCCAGTGTCCACTAGGCACTCAGTTATTGATTGTTGAATAAATGATCTTTGATTTTTTTTCAGTAGTAATGGTGGATTTTTGCTTATTCATTAATTCAGTGTCAGTTACCTATTGTGATTTGCGGTAAATGGTCAGAATTTGGGATGCTCTGGACTTGAATGAATTTTATTGGACCAAATGGAATCTTTATCTCACTTTCCTATTAATTGCCAGTTCAAATAGAAAGGGCTGTATCAGTAACATGTTTACCTCAAAATATGAATTTTCCCCTCAAGGCGTTCCGAAGGGAATGCCTGTCTTACTATCAATAATCTTTACACTTAAATCTGTCCCAGAACCCAGTGCTATCCTGAGTTGGTTGACATACAAATCATAACATGTGTCCCCTACTTTTCTTTCATCCACAGAATTTTATTTTATATACAAAATAGTATAATTTAAACATTACATTTGGCTTTAAAAGGGTAGCCTTAGGGAATTGTGTAGAATGCTCTATTTTTCCATACACTAGGGCTACCTATTATTATCAAAGGGTTAATGAGTTGGGGTGAGGTTTTTTTTGGGGGTGGGTGGGACAAAATTAATAAAGATCTCCTATTTGTTTTCTATGGTGATGGAATCTTTTATATTCTGTAGTATATAAGTAGTCTGTTGTCCAGTGGAAGTAGTTTGTGTTTTCCTACAAAGTCAGCTCACTATTGGTTATTGTGTGTTCTCTGGGGAATCTTGTGTCTGCAGAGTTCACGTTGCACCAGAAGGTATGCTTTGTGTTCTGATGAAGCCCCTCGTGATGCAGTCCCATTTTGTAAAAGATACGTGATATATGGAAGTCACATTAATATGAGGCAGACTGATCATAAACACACAGTAACAGCCTTCCAGGGCATAATCATAAGTAACAACAATAGAAGCCTTGAATCGTTGGAAACTGTTGGAGTGGACTATGTGAAGTAAAGGGCCTGCTGCTATAGCAGTCAACCTAATTTTACATGAAATATTAACAAGCTTGGTGGCATGCAGCAGAGATAAATTCCTAGAGTCAGATAAGTTGGTTCTACTGAATCACACAGCAGAACTATAATCACACAGCACAACCTGGGGCTGTTAAACAAGGTGATCTTTGCCCTCAAGGAATCCATAGTCTCCCCTAGAAGCCTGGAGCGAGATTCCTGTGCCTCACTTCTGGGAGATGTAGCACTGTGTTAAGGTTGCTGCAAAGGCTGCTGCCTCTGACTGGAGGGGAAGAGTATCGCCCGCCCTCTTTCTGAGGGGTTTCCCTTCATGCCAGACTTCCTTCCTGCTAAAAACTCAGCTAGAATACATTTAAAAACTGTACAACCATTAAATAAACGGAGTGAGTGGGGGTTGTGCTAAAAGGTTAGAAGGATAAAACAAGCTAAAATGATGAAATAGACAATAAGTTTTAGAGACCGAGATGTTAAATAAAGAAATCAGCTAAGAAAAAAAAAGACCATCCCATCAGTTCAAAACTTGAAAACCCTCATGATGAGAGGCAACAAGGATTCCTCAAGCTAAAGCAGCTATGAAGTCCAGCAGAACCCCTGCATCATTTCTTACCATCACGTGGAGTTCTTTGAACTGTTCCCTGAATAGATGTCCTTCTAGCTCACCACAGAAAGCAGGACCCTGAAGGCCTCTGTCTCTTGCCTGTGTTGTGATTCATCCTTTCTGACCTTTTGGACTTACATTACTCGGAGAAAGCACCCCAGATGGCATACCTGCACTCGTGTTCCCTGTCCCTGCTGCTGGCAGGTACAGCTCTGCAGCAATGTGCTGTGAACACCTCCCCCTCCCTGTCCATGACGGTGACATGCCTTAATTATATGAATAGGACCCACCCCCCCCCCGTGACTCTAGCTCCTGATTTAAAGTTTAATTTAGAAGAAATAATTCCTCAGGAAAATGACACATGTTGAAATTTTACTGTTGTTTTCTACCTTCCCATAATTGCTCATTTACGTTTCAGGATCATTTTACTCTTTAAAAAGGAAACAAACCAAAACCATTGAGTAGCCAAATAGGAGGTTCATTCCTTTTATACCCGCTGTGTTCCTGAAAATGTGACAAAATCACATTTCTAAAAATCCAGTGGACGTACCTGTTCAGTGGGAGGTTCTGTTTCAAGAGAACTAAGGGTCTTATTAAAATCCCAAATTATGGGCTCCTGCTGGTCCTGACGCTTGGGACATGCTGCCACTGATGAAGAGCTTCTCAGGTGTTAGGGATTGTGGGGTGGGGCCTTCCCTCTGGCTAGAGTGGCAAGGGAAGTGGATAGAGGGCCTTGTGATCGGCTCTGGAGACCGCTAGGTATGGTGACTTCATGGTCAGCACAACAGAATAGAGTCTTTCCTGGGATCCCTCAAAACATCTTCATTTTAGAAAGTGATATCATTTGGATTACATAGTAACCAGTAGGTACTTTGTACATTGTCCCTGTTACTTTGTACACTGTATCTATTATTTCGTACATTGACCTGTGGAAATTATCTTACCTTTGCCTCTCAGCTCTGGGGGTGACGGCCTCGCCCTCTAGCAGAGCCAAGTGAAGGGGGAATTCTTGTGGCTGCAGAAGCTAACATTTTGAGTCAGGCTCTGCAGATAGAGGAATTAAGTAAGAGAAGCCAGGACTATGCAGTGGCTCTGCCCAACTGAGAGCCCATCTCATAGTTTAAAAGGAAAGTTCAGCTGAAAAACAATAAGAGGTCATTTTCAGTGGATGATAAGCTGTGATATTTAATGTTGTGCACTCTCATACTTGCTTTTTTTTTTTTTTTAAAGATTTTATTGGGGAAGGGGAACAGGACTTCATTGGGGAACAGTGTGCACTTCCAGGCGTTTTCCCCAAGTCAAGTTGTGGTCCTTTCAGTCTTAGTTGTGGAGGGCACAGCTCAGCTCCAGGTCTAATTGCCGTTGCTAGTTGCAGGGGGTGGAGTCCACCATCCCTTGTGGGAGTTGAGGAATCGAACTGGCAACCTTGTGGTTGAGAGCCCGTGCTCCAACCAACTGAGCCATTCGGGAGGCAGCTCAGCTCAAGGTGCCGTGTTCAATCTTAGTTGCAGGGGGCGCTGCCCACCATCCCTTGCGGGGACTCGAGACGTTGAACCGGCAACCTTGTGGTGGAGAGCCCACTGGCTCATGTGGGAATCGAACCGGCAGTCTTTGGAGTTAGAAGCACGGAGCTCTAACCACCTGAGCCAACGGTCCGGCCCATACTTGCATTGTTTTTACATTTTGGATGATGTCTTTAGAACTTTAAATTTGTTCCTAAATATTGGGTGTAATTTTAACTTTGAATATAATTTTATCCTAAATATTGGATATAATTTAAACTTTGTATTAAATGGGTTTATGGCATGTTTTTACTGTTTTTACTATGATTTGGGACTTTTGATTATTCCCCTTCCACCCTTAAACCCTTTTTAACACATGACTTTTTTTGTTTTTTATTTTTTAACCAAACATATTAGGCCATTTAACCAAATATTAGGCCATTTAAATAATGGCCTAATATTTAAATATATATATGAATCTTTAAATATATGAATTTCTAGTTCTTTCTCCCCCCCACCCTTGTTCCGCTCCCCTCCAACTCTGGTTCAAGCCATTATTTCTCAGTCTTGTTGTGTAAGACACAGCTCCCTGGCCCATGCTGGTATTATGAGCCTTGCGCTACCCCCAGCTGAGGCAGTGGGTTGGCCGCTCACGGCAGCTCTCGCCGCCTGCTGCTGGCCGCACATGGTAGCCCGTGGCAGACACGGCAGCCCACTGGCCGACTTCCAGCTGCTCACGGCAGCCCAGCTCCAGGGAGAGCTGTTGTTGACAGTCTTGGCTGTAGAGGGCGCAGCTCACTGGCCCAAGTGGGAATCAAACCGGCAACCTTGGCGTTAGGAACACAGCGCTCCAGCCTGAGCCAAAGGGCTGGCCCAAATTTCTAGTTCTTTCATTTTGGTGTATAAGTCTCATTAAAGTTCAACACCTCTAAATCTCTTATCAGAACCATGGTAATTCAGTGAAGTTACATTTGGTGGAAGATGTCCTTAAATTAGCAGAGTTTTTAAAATTACCAATAAAAGGTATCATTTGAATGTTCACTTTGTGGCCGAAAGTCATCTATTTTTCACAACTACTTTATGACATAGGTACTGTTATCCACACTTTATAAAAAGAAAAGAAAAAGGAAAAAAAAAAAAGAAGAAAAAGAAAAAGAAAAAAAAACTTGAGATGAAGAAATGACTTGGTCGTGAATAGCATAGCTGGGAAGCTGGTATAGAAATCCAGGCAGCCTGCAGCCAGCCCAGGCTCTTCAATCAGTATGGGGATCACTCCAGTTGCTATGACTCTTAAGTTTCTGATCATTAGCAACATTTACATTACTATGGAGAGGAGCCCCTGCTCATTCTCTCCTATTAATACAACTCTCCCCATTCTCACACCGCTTGTATTGCTCCTTCACAGGCTTCTTGGTTTTCAATTCAGCCCATAACTGCTGATCTTTCTACGAGTTTCCACCTCAGTCCTTTTCTGTTTTTACAGTAATCTAGTCTTCCTAAATCCAAGGTTCTCAACTTTGACTGCAGTTTGGAATTAACGGGAGGGATTTAAAAAAAAATAAAAAAATACCGCTGCCTGAGTCTCTACCGTAGAGATTCTGATTGACTTGGTCTGGGCATCCTGATTTTTTTGTGTTTTTTTTTAACTCCCCAAGCGATTTTCCTGTGCAGTCAAGGTTGAGAACAACCTCCTTAGGCTGTTTATCCATAGTTGTGGCCACTACCTTCTCTACCTCGTGGCCTCATTTAATTTTCCATCTAACCCAGAACTCACAGTTCATCACTTCATTATCTTGCCCCGTGCCTTCCCTCATCTCTGTCTGCCCTGTTATCCTGAACCCCTCTCATAATTAATAGCTTTTCAACTTTCAAAATCCTGCAAAGGGTAATCACACAGCCATGTGGATTAGGACTAGTACGCATTCATGGTCTCAGATCTCAGCTAAGCCCACAGTACTATCTGGCAGTTCTTAGTTTCTATATTTAGCTCTGTCACCCTTCCTGGCAGAACCTCTTCCAAACTTTCACCACTCTACCCTCATGCTTGTCAGATTACCGTAACGCCTACTTCACACTATGGATCCTAATATGTCGTTAATTATTTTTAATCTTCTCTGGCTATACCCTTTCACTAGCTCTTTTCCCTTAACCATATACACTCAAGTATTAAACGTTGAAAATAATTCAAAATGAAACTGAAAACCCATTCTCCATCTGGTTAGTCTTTGGTCTTTTCACGCACTGTCAGGTTTTAGGAGAAACTACTGTTTATTCATTGTTATCACATCTTACCTCCATTCATGTACTTCTTAGCCTGTTCATATCTTTTTACTGCTGCCTAAAGTGCTCTTGCGGTCACCAAGTACACATTCTAGTGGACATTTCAGTCTAGTGGGCATTTCAGTTCTCATCTTGACCTCTTGATAGCATTCAACGTTCTTTCTTGAACCCTTTCAAAAAAGTTAACAGCACAGCCAGATACACCTTCTGTGACTTTACTTTCTTCCTGGCTATCTTCCCACTTCTCTGGTCATTCACTCGCTCTTAGTCTCCTTCGTGCGTTACTGGTTCTGTAATACTAATTACATTGATTTGTGGCCACTTGCTGATGGCATGTTCTACCCGGGAGAGCTCATGTATTTACCAAACTAGATGGCTCCCGTATTTTTATCCCTAGACTAACCATACCTTCTGAGCTCTATGTGTCTAACCCTTTGTTTATTTACTCTTCATTTACTCAATGTTTTAAAAAACTAAGGACATATTATGTACCATTGTTTTGCTGGACCCTGGGGAATTTATAGTCTGTAGTGTGTCTTCAAGTGTGGTTCACTGCGAGCCAGCGTCAGAATCATTTGGGAGGTTTATAAAAATGCATATTCGTAGGCTCTGCAACTGGTCCATTAAGTTATGGTTTCTACCTATGGGCATTATGTATACCAAATGTTGCAAAACAGTAGTCTGCTGGATAAAAGACATTGCTACTTGAGGTCTTACGAGTAACTTTAAAGTTAGTATGTTACAAATAAAGCTCATCGCTCTCTCCCATCTCTTGTGCCCAGGTTTTAGGAAAGGCTCCACTGGTCACCTGAACCCTAACCTAGGAGTCAGCCATGTGCCCTCCCATTCTCCACCCCCCTCATTGCCCATTGGCCAAACCCCATGAATTCTGAATTCTTACTTTCTTCTTTTCATTTCCTTTGCTAACTTCTGCTAACTCTTTAGTTTGTGCGCCTTTTTCTTTTGCACCTTTATAATATTTTCCTTTACCTTCCATCTCCCTGCCTCTACTTTATTCTCCTAACTTCTATAAATACAAAGGTGAACCTCGTCCCTTCCTTATAGTCTTTCATGGTGGTTTCTTGCCTACGGGATGAGCTACGAGCCTTTTCAACCTTGTCAGTGAAGTCAAGGAAGAGTTTATAGCAGAGATGAGTCTTAAAAAGCAGTGCCTCTCAAGCTTGGATGTGCCTATGAATCACCTGGAGATCGTTTTAAAATGCAGATTCTGTTTCAGTAGTTGTGGGGCTGGGGCCCAAGATTCTGAATTTCTAGCAAGCTTCCAGGTGATGCCATGCTGCTGGGCAGTGGACCACACTTGGAGTATGAGAGTCTTAGAGGAACACCTCCTAGGAAATGTTACATAAACAGTTTCATTATAGTTTGTATCACATTGCGTTTGCAGAGGCTTATACAAGTTGCTTGTGAATCGGGTGTCCTGTACACGTGTGAGAACCACTTCTCCTAGTCTAAACACATGGAAATGCCGTAATTATTACACACGCACATGTGCCCATGGCATGAAAATAATAAAGGAAAATCTCCAGGTCCCAGAAATGAAGAGGGAGTGCAGAGCAGTGAGTTGGCCTTGGCTGCTAATTTTAATCCCAGTGACAGTTCTAGGTTGGTTTCCAATTGTTGATTTTTGTCCTCGTTATTGGTTATGTTTTCCTGGTTCTTTACATGCCTGGTAATTTTCTATTAGGTACCAGACATTTTGCATTTACCTTTGCTGTGTGCTGGATATTTTTGTATTTCTGGACTTTCAACTCCATCTCTTCAATTCAGGGGATTCTGCTGGGTACTGCCTGGGTTTCTCTTCCCTGTGCCATGGCCTGGAAAGTGTCTCAAAGCAGTAAGCTGCAGCAATTGGAGGACTCACCTCACTTGTTTTCCAAGTTTCAGGAATCACTGCCCCTCTTTACCAGATGTTCAGTGTCTTAAAAACCATCATTTCCTATATTTTGTATGACGTTTAAAAATGTTTCAGGTGTGAGATTAAATCCAGTCCCTGTCTCTTCATCTTGTCCAAAAGTTGAAGTCCTGGGGGTGGGGGGTGGGGTTGGAGGGGAGAGGAGAAGCCAGGGGTTTTGATACTTATGTAGGGACAGAGACAAGACAGCAGACTGTTTGTAATGGCCAAACCCTGGAAACAACCCAAGTGTCTATCAACAGAAAGGAGATAAAGGGTGGCATATTAATACAAGGAATACTGTGCTGTAATGAGAGTGAATGAGCTATAGCTAAATGTAACCACATAGATGAATCTCAAACATGATGTGAAGTAAAAGAAACCAGACTTAAAAAAGTACATCCTATGAAATTCCATTTAGATCAAATTTTAAAACCGGCAAAACTACTGCATGGTGTTAAGCCAGGATAGTGGTTACCCTTGGGGGGAGTAAGTAGAAGGAGACATGCAGGGGTTCTGGTGATAACTGTTTTTAGATCTGGGTACTGGTTACATAAGTGTTTCTCTTTGAGAAAATTCACTGAGCTGTACACTTATATGTAACTTTACTATAGGTATGTTACCCATCAACTAAAAGTACTCCCTCGCCTCAAAAAAAAAAAAAAAATCAGGTCTGTAAGTCAAATGCCTGATAGGAAGATAGAACTAGATTCCCAGTCTAGAACCCAAAACTGAGAAACTTCTGTTCCCAGTATTCTAGAAGAAAGCAAGTCACCAGGCTAAGGGTAGAAATGGGCACCCATGAGAAATCCTGTGCAATGTGTGCATGCAGTCAGCTCAAGTTCACACTGTTTATATAATGCAGAAAATCATGACCTGAGATATTTAAATTAGAAACAGTCTCGAAACCAGTACACCTGGTAGGTAGGACCCTGGCCCACTCTGAGGACTCTACCTCTTAAGCCACTTTTGAGCCACCAGACATGCTACTATATCATCAGTTCTCTTCACCATAAACCTGGAGTGGACTTCAGGTGAGTCAGAATGAGTCAGAATGAGTCTTTGATAAAATACTGCATTCTTTTTTTATTTATTTATTTTTATTTTTATTGGGGAACAGTGTGTTTCTCCAGGGCCCATCAGCTCCAAGTCGTTGTCCTTCAATCTAGTTGTGGAGGGCACAGCTCACTGGCCCATGTGGGAATTGAACCAGCAACTTGGGTGTTATGAGCACTGTGCTCTAACCGACTGAGCCAACTGACAGCCCCAAAATACTGCATTCTTGATATGAAAAGCTCTTCAAAAGATAGGAGGCATATCTGTATTAGCATTTAAAGTAAAATGTCTTAACGAAGAAGGGGAAGAAGGGAGAAATAGGATCAGCACTTGAGTGTTTTCGCACTGTTGAAATTGTTCTTGTTTTTAATCTAAGGCTGTGCCAAATGCAGTGTGTCCGTGAGCTGGGTTTCTCTGTGATGGGTCATCAACCTCATGTGCGTGTTTTGATACTGTTTAATGATCATACAGTGGGACCAAGAGATAAAGATTCCTGGGATTGTAGGCCTTCTCATTCTGTCCTTCATGTCTCATACTCTTTCACAATTTCAGTGTGATTGCCTCTCATCCTGTCTGCACTGCATTCTAGATAATTTCCTCAAACCTAGTTCCATTCTTCAGTTCTCTTTTAAACTGTGTATATGCAATTTTCTGTTTTACCTGTGTATTGAGTTTTAATGTCAGTGATTGTAATGTTCATTTCTAGACATTGTGTGATTCTTCTTATGTATTCGTGGTCACATGTGATGGTCTCATTCCATCTCTTGGGTTTTGTTCTACTAACACTCGTAGCTTGCATTCTGGGTTCCAAACCCACGTGGTTAGGTGTTCTCCAGGGAAACTTTTTCCTTTTATTCCACTTCACTCAGGACTGAATCCAACATAGGCAACATCCCATCTTCCAAGCTCTGTGGGCCAAGATTTTTTAACTTTGCCTTTCAGGGATTCCACATTTATACAAGGTTCTCTGAATGGATCTCCTATGATTCTTGTCTCAGGTTTGTCACCATCTCTAGGTCATCAGTGACCAGCAGGTGGCCCTGGGGCAAGCAAGACCTCCAGCACTCACTCACTCAGAAATTTCTCATTTCTGTCCTGGGATGTTTTCCTTTATTTTCCTAACAGTTTAGTCATATATTTAAAACATGCATGCTTTTAGTGCATTTGTATGGAAAAGGAAGGTAAGAAAATTATAAATATTATATAAGGATTTATACAGAGGGTGCCAAAAAAAATATGTATACACATTTTAAGAAAGGAAAAAAGTGTATTAAAATTGTGATACTCAAGATATACTGATAACAAAAGATGAATATACGTCATGTGTATACAATTTTTTGGCACCCTTGGTGTATGTATAATATGTTTTGGCTTGTATATACATTTAAAAAAAAATCTCTGGAAGGATAAGCAAGACACTAATAATGCTGGGGAGGGGTGATAGGAATGAGGCAGGTGGGGGACAGGGAGACTTATATAAACCTCTTAGTATTTTTTGTGATTTGAACCATATTAGCTGTTCAGTCAAGTATATACTAAAACTGCCCCCCGACACACCCCTAATAATCTAGATGTCCTGTATTGGGTGGGTTTCTCTAGACCTCTAGTCTACTATTTTGTTGGAAATGGAATGGTGGTCATTTTTGTGGTTATAGAAATTTTAGATCATGATTGAAACCCCTGTCCAGCCCTTTAGATGAACTCTGTAGATCAGTATGTTCCAACCTATATGTGTGACAAAGGATTAGTCCTTTAAACTTTTCCAATCTGTCATGGACTGATACTTTGATAAAACTACAATAAAAATAAATTACTGATCACATGCTTGGATGGCATGGCAATGTCAACTTGCTATAAAAGTTTCTAAATGTTTTCTCTTGATTTCGTCTCATCACAGACCAATAAAAAGCAACTCGTGGACTAGACCACACTGAGCAGCACTCCATTGAGCATGCTCCATTGTTTTCTAGCCTTTTGTGTGTGGATCAGAAATTGATACACTGTCTTTTAAACTTCTTGTTGGTTTCAAATGTTTTCCATTGTGGGTAACCTGTCTTCTCTCTGTAAAGATGTCTGGATGGCCATCCCTGAAACATTAGGCGTTCACTACAGTACAACTCTGCCTGAATTCGCTGGGAGCCAGCCTGTGGCTGGCTGCTCTGGATGAGGGTACTGGTGTACTTCAGAAGTCCTTCAGAGATTAATAGTTTATTTCTCAAACCTAAGATGCACTGATGCTGGTATCTTCTAGATCTTCTACAAGGTCTTATTGGTTGGTTTTCATGCTGCGAAGTCAGGACTGCCATCTGGCTGCCAGCAATTGTAAGATGCCATCGATTTCAGAGATGTTAAAATGTGGAAGGACGTGTGTCTGAAGATACCTCGCAGGTGGCCCCGTGATTGTCCTAGCCTCTGTTGAGTGCTTGGAGACTTGCTTATGAGAAGAGGGGGAGGAAGCTTTTGGTGACTTCCTTTAGAAACTTCACTACTCTGCTGAATGACATCTCATCTCTTTGTTGTGGCAGCCTGACATTAACGGGCGCATTCTCTCATCTCTAAGGGGCATGACTTTCCACATTAGGCGCTCTGTGCTGCAGCACCCTTGGGATGAACCAGCACTGAGACCTTGGCCACCTAACTTATCTGTGAATTGGTGGCACTGGTTATTTTCGCAGTGTCATTAATAGACATTTTTCTCATCATTGAGATTTTTTCCCCCATACTTTCATCATCCCGCTGTTCCACCCCTGCTTTTGAATATTGGGAGTTCTGCTAGTTACCCCATTTTCTTGCTTGCCATGCAGGCGGCTTGGTACTTCTTTCAGTCATAGGTTATCTGGAATATTTGTTATAGAAATTTTTCAAATTTTTCTGGTTACCCTTCCAGATTTTCCTGGTTCAGATAGGGATTTTCCCCACCATGGTTTTTATAGTTCTTTGGCCAGTTTGATGACAGTTAATGTATGGGCTCTAACTCTGTCATGCATTCTTTCACCATGTATTTATTGAATGCCGACTCTGTGCCCAGTATAGTTCTGGGCACTGAGAGTACAGCAGTTGACAATAGTCTTCAGTTCTGGCCTTCGTGGGAATACTCCTTCTGCTTAGTTCTGGTTTTCTTAATCTGGAAGCTTACCTGCTTCTACTTTTCTTCATTTTCAGATACTGTATCCCTTTAGAAAGATGTCAGTTTAGAGATATTTTAACTTAGAAATTTGTTGATAACTTGGTACAGACTACATATAGATTTGGCACTAATGTATTCTCCAGTAATAATGTATATGGTCATTTGCTTTTTAGCCGATTACACCTCAACAAGAAGGCAACGGACAAACAGCCATATAGCAAGCTCCCAGGTGTGTCTCTTCTGAAACCACTGAAAGGAGTGGATCCTAACCTCATCAACAACTTGGAAACATTCTTTGAATTGGATTATCCCAAAGTAAGTACACTGTTGTCCTCGTTGGAAATGGGCTAGACCATGCTTTTCTCCCCTCCCATGGTAAATACTTACAGAGGCGTTTTGACAGAAGGTATTAAAAAGTCAGGTTGTCAACCTCATAAAATTTATGCTGTAATAGCAGTAGTCCCAGGAACTCAGACAGTGTTAAGTGCCTGGTGGTTTGAATAAAAAAAAGTCTTGTTCCAGGAGAGTCGCTTGTGAACAATAGGAAGAGGAGGCAGTGAGAGAGAGTGAAAGAGCAGTGCGCAGGGGTCTGAAATGGGACGCGGGTCAGCTAGAACTAAACCGAACTCCCCCTGAGAATCTGGCTTCGAGCCAAGAAAATTAGTGATAAGGTAGAGCTTCATCACACCTAATTTCTAATTTCTTTATTTTTCAGGGTTTTAATATCTAATTGTACTGCTCGTATCATAACTATATAATCTGTATATTCATAAACTCAGTGTACTCCCTTCATTGGAGAACGTCCAGTTTTCTTGAGATGAGAGCATTCTTTTTATCTCTTCCCTTCAGTTTCTTAGGAGAACTTAATATTCCTTGATTTTTGTAGTTACCTTTACTGCAGCTATTTGAGACACTGCTTTTGAAAAGGCGTTCTGGGGGTAGACTACTTGTGAGAAGGATGTGTCCTTTAATTTCTACCTGCTTGATTTTCAGTCCCGTTAGTTTTCCCTTTGTGGTCTCTATTCACTTGCCTCAGTTTTTTCATAGTTTTTGCCACTTGGAAACACTGTCCCTCTTATTTCTTTAGGACAATGTAGCTCAAGTAGTGAGAAGGAAGATGATATATACACCACACTTCTCGTGATGACCAGTTTTCATTCTCTTACTTTTTTTGTGTTAGCCCTTATTTTTTTCGGTAGCACCAATGAAAAGAATAAAGAAGACACAGGCATGATAGCCTTAATGCAGCTCTTACTAAGTATGTAGACATGAGTATCATTCAGTTATTTTTTAGTGTTATATTATCATTTTCAGAGTTTCGGAGTCCAAGTATTTGAAGCAAAAAATTAAATATTTCTAGTTTGTGTGTGTTTATATATGTATTGAATAAATTTAAAGAGAGCTAAATTAGGCATGTATAAATCTATCCAATAACTATGTAATTTTTAAAAAACAAGATGTACTTTTAAAATTTTTTATTTTATTTTAATTTTTTTAATTAAATTTATTGGGGTAACATTAGTTAATACCATTATGTGTTTCAGGTCTATAATTCTGTCATACATCATCTGTATATTCCACTGTGTGTTCACCACCAAAGGCTAATCTCCTTCCATCATCATATGTTTGATCCCCCTTTACCCTCTTCATTTTCCCCTACAACCCCCTCCCCCTCTGGTAACCACCATACTGTTGTCTTTGTCTATAAGTTTGTTTTGTTTGTTCGTCTGTTGCTTTTTGTTTTACGTTCCATAAAAGAGTGAAGTCATAATTCTTACACTTTTCCATCTAACTTATTTCACTTAGCGTAATAGTCCTAAGACCCATCCATGTTGTCACAAATGGCAGTATTTTTTTTTTTTTTTATGGCGGAGTTCTTGATTTTTTTTCAAACTAAAAAGTGGCCATATAATTCAGGAAGAATTATATAAATAAAATTAATTGTAAAATGAGCTTTGCAATGAGAAAAATGGAAGTTTTTCAAGCCCCCCATTACATAAGTAAATGGAAAGGAGAATTAATTTTTATGAATGAAAGATTTATTTCATTGATTATAAATGAATCTCAAAACATAGCTTAGACTCATATGCACTTATCCTTGTGACAGTCTCACATTTCAAGTTTTTTAACCATTATCCTACGCTTTCCCCCTTTCTCACTCAACCACTTTTAAAACCTATTTACAAAATTTTTATGTTCCAGCTTTTGTGACATGATAGTCATGGAATTTAAATGGTTGCGGAAGTTAGTGTGGACTTTATTTATAGAAAGGTTTTAAAAATAACCCCAGGAACATATGTAACCATTAATTATGAACATTTGGGATGAATCAATAATTGATTTCTTCTTATGAATGAAGATTTATTTGTTTTTTAATTACAATTTGGGATTATCTCAAGAACTCTAGTTTCACTTAGTTCTTTTTCTACTTAAATTATGTCATCAAGGCATTTAAATTGATCAAGGGGAAAGCTATTTTGGTACTTACTATTAAATGAGTAACAGTATATGCAAGAGCTTGTTTTTAGTTTTTAGTTCACAATTTATTTTCTAATTATAAAAGTATTGTTAGCTGTGTAAATAGAAAATTTAGAAAGCAGAGGAAAAGCACGTAATACTTGCAATCTAAAGGAGAATTCTGATCTCGGCATTTTACTTGATTTTTTAAAAGACCAAAAGCAATGGCAAAATGTTCCACAAGAGACTGAAGTTAAACCACTGAAATCACACAAATTCGAGTGCGAACAGATGAGTCCTTTGTGTCACCAAAGAGGCATGTAGTCATGAAATTAACATTCATATGACTGCCAGGCCCAGTCAACTTTAATTATTTGCTTTTTGTCAAATGTGAATATTGTTTTACAAAAGTAAGGAAGTGTTTTCATTCTGGATGCAACTTTTTCCACTGTTATTTGATTTGGAACATTATAGACCATTTGGGGGGGTAAAAACAGAGCATGTTGAAATTCTAAAATTTTATATAATTTTGGGTATGTGAAAGATTTAATCCTGGTACTTGTTCTGAATTTCTAGGTCTAAATTTTGGTGAGACTTACTATACTAGATTGCCCTGAAAGATTTTTATGCTTTAAGTGTCTTATAAATCCACCTAATATTGACACTTATTCCTTGGGGAAAAAATTAGTTCTTGGAAAAAATTACAAGAATGAAAAAGTATTTTTCACAAAATTGAGTGTCAGCATAGAAGAAGGCATTTGGGGAGAAATTCAGCAGTAACAGGAAAACTCAGGAATCTACATCTAACGTGGCGCGATGGCTTTACTTTAGCAAATTCTGGCCACATGAAGAATGTTTAAAATTAATGAACAGAGTTATTAACAGAGTGAGGCCACTCTAATTGTGATTTTTCTTTTTCTTTTTTGCAAATACAGTCTTGGCATAAAACATTACAAGTTCAGTGCATGCATGTTTGGATTCTTCATTGTTAGCAGTGTAGCTATCCTGAAGAGAAATTGTTTTCTAACCAAATAGTCTTCTAACAAAGAATTAAAAACAATCGAAAATCACATCGGTTATCTAAAGATAAAACACAATACATGTCATAAAACTACTAAGTGTGAAAGATTAGGGATTTACCAAATAAATTTGAAAAATAGTATAAACTACCTAGTTCTTGAAAATAGATAAGTATTTAATATTATCTGTCAAAACGTTGAATTCAGAACAGTTTTCTTACAAAACATTTCCTGCCTGGCATCTATCTTTCACTCAAAAGCTACCCTAGGACATATGTATTAGCTTAATAAATATATTCGTCACCTACTCTGTGCCAGAGAATGTTCTAGGCATTGGTGTCTAAGTCCATTCTGGCATAGAATTTATATTCCACTGTAATCCAAATGTCATAAAATTTGTCTGTAAACATGATGTGTAGGTATTTAGAAATAATTCAAGGTACTCCTACTTAATAGGCAATATAATTGAGTAATATTTTAAAACATTTTTCTATTTTTAAAGGATATTTTTATGTTGTGTACTATACTAAAAACTTTACATTCCTAATGTCTGTAGGGCTAAATCAACGAGATTTTTCTAATATTATTTATATGTCTAAATCTAGTGTTTTTATTAATACTACTTTTTATCCATAAAGCAGGAAAGTAGCATTCATGATTATTGCAGTTTCAGATAGTTATTCAGTTCTTAAATATCAAAGGGCTGAATCCTGGTTTGTGGATTTTTCTATAACTCTCTTGTTCTCAGACTTTTAGTCATCTCAGTGTTTAAAAAGAAAAAGGAAAAAATAGTCATTTTAGCTATTTATATAGCAACCTTTACTAAAGATTTGATGGAGGCTAACCTCATCTAAAGTACTCCCGGGTTTATTTCTAGATTTTATGTACTCATATTCACACTGGGTCCATTTATAGTGGAATTTACTATATACCTCACGTCCCTTTCAGATTTATGAAGTAAATGTTTTCTTATAGTATTTTTATAAACACCATATTTTTGAACATATGTACCTTTGCCTAACCCTTTAGATAGTATAAAAAATATGAAAAATTATTTTTGTGTTAGCTAAGAAAACCTTGAACCAATTTAATATCTTGTATTTTGCCAGTCGCAGTGTAGTTGAAGTGATTTAACTATTCAAATACAGAGAGAGAGCCCTAGCAAATAAAATGTTTGATCAAACTGTGAAGACACAGAGATGATAATCGTAGCTGAAAATGAAGATTCCTGGTTAAAATCTAATACTTCAGAAAACACTTGGAATGCTACCAATATCAGAAGCAATTAAGCGAAAGTTGTCTTTAATAGGAATCTGAACATTTTTTAGATGTTGTGAATTGAGTTTCATTTGCACTCTGGCTTATCAGAAAGTATTTATTTTCCATTTGAAATTAAGTTTTAAGAGGTGTAATCAATAAAAATAAAAACTTTAAACTTTGACTTTGAATAAAGGTAAACTGTACCTCCAGTATATTAACACCATATACTTCTCAAAAAATTTTTACTGTCACCTAATACAGTTTTTTTTTCCTTCCCATTGAGTATATTTCTAGTATTCTATTTTACAAAGTTTTTTCCTGCTGAGGTAAAAGGTTAAGAGTAGCTTTTTATGTTTTATGGAATTGTATTGCTTATAAACATTTCCTTTCTCTGTACTCACTCATACGTGCAAAACACCATAAATTATAAAAACATTAAAGAAACTGTTAAATTTAGAAAAACAAGGAACTCCTTCAAGCAAGCCTAGCTGAGCAGTTTACTACGTAGTAGGAAAGCTAATTGTTACTATTACCCTTTGGAAAGTCACTCAACCTTTCTAATCCTCACTGTCAAGGTCAATGTGTTATGGTGGGTCACCCAAACATTGTTTTGACAGTCAGGTTGGCAGGATGGCTGACACTTTATGGGACTCAGAATCAACCCTTTGGGAAATTTCAGGGGTGTGGCAGGAGTGGTGCCCTTCCCATTCTCAGATTTTTATCTGGTCTCCAGGAACTAGGTAGCTATAAAGTTGGTTTCAATACCTTTTGAGTGGCAGTTCAAGTCATTAAAAGAAGCTATCGGATAGAATATGTAATAATAGGTAGAAAGTAGGAGGAAAGTATACTTTTTTTGTTTTGTTTCTATAAATTTTATTGGGTAATATTGAGGGACAGTGTGTTTCTTCAGGGTCCCTCAGCTCCAAGTCCAGTTGCCGTTTTCAATCTTTAGTTGCAGGGGGCACAGCCCCACCATCCTATGCGGGAATTGAATCGGCACAATTGCTGTTGAGAGCTCTTGCTCTAACCAGCTGAGCCATCTGACTGCCCCACCAGTAGCTCAGCGGCAGCTCGTTGTTTTCAATCTAGTTGTGGAGGGCGCAGCTCTCTGGCCCATGTGGGAATCGAACCAGCAATCCTGTTGTTCAGAGCTCACGCTCTAACTAACTGAGCCATTTGGACACCGCCAGTATACATTGTTTTCTCCTCTAGTTAATTACTGAGACAACATTTTCGTCACTTGAAAAAAAATCTTACTACGTCTTCATGGACCTTAGTCATAGCTCTTTTGTGCTCAATCACTAATCTCTATATTGCCAGTTTTTGCTGAGATGCTATGTATTAGGCAAACAGTAATTAATTGTTGTGCTCAAGGGCACTGTAAACATTTTATTTCCACTTTTTACTTGCGTATGCTTATTAATAGGAGTAAATAAAATAGGGCTTCCCTTTACCTGAGTTAGTCCCTGTATGTTAGACACTTAAAGTTGTGTCCTGAGCTCTTTCTATTTTTTAGAACACATGGCTTTGCTATTTTTTCATGAAGATAATTATTTGAAAAAAAAAATACTACTTTGAATACATATCTCACGAAATGTTAGAGTAGCATCTTTGTACATGAAAGCAAATACTTTTTAAAAATTCAGTGGTTTACTAAATGGTAACTTAGAGCTCAAGATTTTATAAATCGGGTTACATGTCAAAATCAAATTCTGATTCAGAAGTCTAAGAATGGGGCCTGGTGCTCTCGTTTTAAAATAAATGTCCCAGGGTAACTTTGACACAGCCAGTGAAGTGCTAAGAAATGACTTCCTTAATGTACTATCAGAGTTAGTAAACATAGCACTGGGCAAAATAAAATCCTGAGTATTCTCATATTTAAAAGGCTAAGTAAGCATGCTTTTCAGAATGATGCATTTTGAATCAAATCAAATTCTACATTATTTCAAAAACTATTATACAATGAAAATCTAATCTCACTTTGTCCTTTTCACGTGAAGAGTTAGGGAAAGCCCTTTAAATTTCTTGTAATGGTATGTACTTCATAGAACCTTCATGAAATAATATTAAGTTCAGAGACAAAGTGCTGGAGAATGGAGGATGTGTTGATTTTGTTTGCTTTCCATGTTGCTGTTACACATCTAGGCACCCTCTCGCGCATTCAGTAAATCTTCAGTAATGAAGGGCATGGGGAAGCTTAAGACCTGATTTAGTTACTAGGCCATGCCTCTGGGAATGGCAAGACTTCAGCTGTAGGCGCCGCCAATCTCCATGATCTCTTCAGCTTGCAGACAGCCCCTGTTCTGGAGAAGCTGCCCTCAGTTAAAGCCAACCCTTAATATCATAAGTGTTTGCATCCATTATGAATATACTCTTCTTCACTTTTAAACTTTGTGTGCATAATTGCTTGTTCTTCTTAATGCTTTTTGGTCAAAGAGTTTAATTGATATAAAATACATTCTTTGGCTAGTATGAAGTACTCCTTTGTGTACAAGATCATGATGATCCAGCCATTGATGTATGTAAGAAGCTTCTTGGGAAATATCCAAATGTGGATGCTAGATTGTTCATAGGTAAGTAACAAATTCTGCAATAACATTTTGCTTTCATGGTATTAGGTAGCATTGATCTTTGCATTAAACTATCGATTAAGGTGTCAGCCGTCCACTGAAGCTATGGGCTGGTTTGTTGGAGAAGTGTAAGGTGTTTATATCCTTATGAGAAAACTTAAGTTATAAAAACAAAAGGTTTTTTGTTTCGTATCTGGGAGTAACAAAATAACAACAACAAAAAAGTTACCCAAATTATGTTTTACTTATCAACCAGATATGAGAGTCTGTTTTTGTTTCTTTAATATTTTCACTGTGTGGCCTTTTCTATATCTCATTCACTGTAATTGGGAGTGAGCAATGGAATTCCCTTTTTTTTTTCTTGCAAAAAGAATATTTTTCCAAAAGCTTGTAGGCTTATTCTGAAGACTTTTTATAGAGGTAAATTTTCCATTAAATATTGATCCATACTTACTAACTAATACAAGAAGTTAAGAATTGGAAAACAAACTAAGAATTTTTCAAAGATAAATGATGTAATTATTTTTTTGAGAATAACCAGTTTTTTCTAGATACATTATGAATAAGGAATGGAAAACAATGTTAAAGTATGTTCATTTAAATTATTAAATGTGCAAGTACTTTTCACTTCTCTCTACCATGTATCTATATAATAGTAAATATTTTTTCACTGCTGTACTTTTAACTTTTCAGGTGGCAAAAAGGTTGGCATTAATCCTAAAATTAATAATCTAATGCCAGGATATGAAGTTGCCAAGTATGATCTTATCTGGATTTGTGATAGTGGAATAAGAGGTGAGGTTTTCCTTATTTATTTTATAAAACTATTCATTTGATAAAAGCAACCTGAAAATAAATTTATCAATCCCTTTTGTTTGCCTAATAAATTCATTTCATCATTATTTCATGGTAATACGTCAAGTTATGCTAAGATTTTGACTTTTTTTCACGCTAACCTGGAATATTACATGTTTAAAAACTTGTTCATTTTGAGAAAATTCTAACCATTAAAGCAATGTAGTCATGAGGGATGTCTGAACATAATGAGCATTTTGAAGCCCCAGCTCCATTAACGAGACTGCAGCGCCAGCTCTGGGTCTTGAGTGGCACCTCTCGCTAGGCTACATAGCTTCAGGTTCCTGGGCCCGGAGGACACCCACCAACCACACTATGGCAGTGTATGACCTGTTCTTAATTGCTGCTAATTCTGGTGATGCCCCTTATCCCTGTTGTTTCCCCAAAGCCTCAGCTCGGCCAGAGTGATTTGTTACAAATGAGCGAAAGACAAGTTCCCGCTTCCCTCAGAAAGGAGAGGAGCTGAGCTGCAGTGCTGCATTGGGCTTCTCAGCCTTCCAGCTCTCCCCAAACCTGAAACCCAGATGGAAGCTTTGTATGTTCTCCTTCCTGGGAGAAAACCACCTGTCAGAAGGGTATCATGTTGCCCACTCCCCATTCTTCACCCTGCGCAGAGGCTGGCTTTTCCGCCTCCTCCCTACAGTGCCTGGTGGACAAGTGCTACACCCACAAACACAGACCTTTTGTTGGGACTTGTCCTATAGCTGGTATTAAAGATGTGCTATTAGTGCAATGAGGTGAAGGCTGTCTGCGCAGAGAAATACATCATTTATATAAGAATACATTTCATAAATAAATAGCAAAAAAAAAATGTAGTCATGGTCCATTATACAGTCCCCGAGCTTTTTCGTAGGTGTAAATTTTCCTTTGTTCATGTGGTACTTATCTTTTACTTTAATCTGTTTGTGGCACACACAATATACGCTCTCACACAAAGGGACAGAAATTAATAGGTGTTTCACTAGAATACATGCTTCGCTTTTTACTTAGCTGATTTTAACAGGAAGACTTTTATATACTGAAATTATAATTTGCATTTTTAAACATTTATACTTACAATAATTTTAGTGTTCTGTAATATTCTGTTATACTCTGATTACCTCAGGTTTCTCAACCTCAACACTATTGGCATTTTGTGTTGGATATTTGTGGTTGAGGCCATCCAGCAGGAGGTTTAGCAGCATCCCTGGCCTCTACCCACTAGATGCCTGTGACACCCCTCTCTCAGTTGTGACAACCAGCAGTGTCTCTGGGTAGTGCCGGTTGAGAACCACTGCCCTACAATATGCATATTTAAGGTCCAGATGCAGCTTTATACAATAAATTTAGTTCTTAAAAACTTGAAGGAAATAAAAATGAAGTAATGTAAAATGATATAAGATGTTTGCTGTTTGCATAGGGGACAATTTTTTTTTTTTAGCTTAAAATGCAAATTTGAAAATTAATAGAAGTGTGGCACTCCTAATTAATCAGTATCATTACACATTTATCCATTCATGGTCAGATTATGTTCATTCTTCACATTGACTATATTGAATTATTTACTGTCGTACATTTGTTATGTTTGCAGTGCACACGTCTGTCAGGTATAATCTCGTTTCATTCCTGTCAGCAGTTTTGTGAGATGCACTATCTTTTACCGTCCAAGAAAGTGGAGCTCATTTCCTGTGGTTGGAGGGTGGAGGAGCCAACACAGGGTTTGACCTTTGACCTCTGCTCCTGTAGCTTTTGGACTAGGACACATTATCCATTATTCCACTTCGGAGGTTCTAAAATGGGGGGAGTAATGTTTTCAAGGTATATCCTGCCTCTGGTACATAGTAGGTGTATACTGGCCTGAAAATGTGTAGAGTGAATTAGCTCATCATAAATTATGCCTTGTTGAAATTTTGTATTCTTTTCAAAGGTGATTGAGATTCCTTTTATTAGATCCAGATGTAAAAAAACAATTCTTCTTAATTTAATAAACAACTCACAAAATATACTTTACGTTAGTAGGCATTTGACTAAAAAAGAATTTTGTCTCTCTCCCCCTTGCCACCTGTTTGTCTTTTTTATTATAGTAATTTCAGACACGCTCACTGACATGGTCAACCAAATGACAGAGAAAGTAGGCTTGGTTCATGGGCTGCCTTATGTAGCAGACAGACAGGGCTTTGCGGCCACATTAGAACAGGTAAGTGCGATGGTCATAAATAATATTCTTCTTATCAGATCCCGAATCTCCCAGAAGCTTGAGACTATTCTGAGAGCTGGGATAACATTTTGTTTTGGACAGGACCAATTGTCCACTAATCAAATTATTGTTTAGTAAAGGAATCTCTGGGTGGTTGCTTTAAAAGAAAATACTTTTTATTCTTATATGCCACATTGTGTTTTTGTTTTAGAAACATCCAAGTTGATATATATATGTCAATGATAACACATCTTCCAGATTACACCCACTCCCTTAATTTAGGTTTAATCTGCATAGTTAGAGAGAATGGAAACAGGCCGGAGGAATTATTCCCTTCTATAAAGAGATCTTGGGAGTCACCATCAAAGCCCTTAGTCCCTTCTCATTCCTAAAGACCTCACTTAATAGCTGCTTAAGGAATTAAGATGTGTGCTTCTGGTCTTTGCAGTTTAGTCCAATGTAGTACCGCAGAGGGCTTCATTACAGTCTGGACATAGGGTCGGTGGCAAGAATCATATTCTTAATTCATTGCCCTGATAATTCTCTTGTTCCATGCTGTGTGTGTAACGCCTGCCATTGAGAAAGATCACTGCTCTCTATTTCAAGCTAGTTAGAAAAGGCAGCATATCTAAGATGGAAATAATAAATAGGGCTTCATGTCTAATAAGTAGGGAAATGACCATCTTATTCTACCATTAATTTAGCAACTTGCATATATCATGACTTCAAAGGGTCTCTACGGAAACGTAGATATGGGAGACAGAATTTTAATATCTGGCCTGTTTATGAAAAATACATTGAAAAATAAAATTGGAAATTGGAAAGAAGCTCAGTGACTCAGGGACAGGAAGCAGCTAGTTATGAAAGGAGACAAGAAAAGGAATTAAGAATTCGATTATCCTATAGGTTTATATAACTATAGGTGATGTTTGTATATGTAAGCATGTGTGTATACTCACACATACACATGTGTACACATACATACACCTATATGTAGATGTGTATGTGTGGTTACATGAACGTTCTGAAAGCAGGCCATTAAATATTTGTTAATATTTTATATGACAATGACTGATACTTTTACCTGTCTTATATCCAAATTAAATTTTATTTGGATATATCTTTGACTCTTGCAGTTTTGGGGAAGACAATATTTATTTGACAGTAGAATGTACTTTCCCCCTCCAGAAATAATAACAAGATAATAACAGAAGTCAACCGAAGAAATTACTCCTGCTATATGTAAACAGGATTTTATACCAGCTTTTATTCAGATAGTTTATGTAAGAATATTAGGGTGCTGATTCAGTCATACTTAAAGGAAATTCATTAGAAATAAGAGTTTATAAACCCATACTTGGAATATAAAATTCTAATTTTTTTTTTTTTTTTTGCAGGTATATTTTGGAACTTCTCATCCAAGGTCCTATATCTCTGCCAATGTAACTGGTTTCAAATGTGTGACAGGAATGTCTTGTTTAATGAGAAAGGATGTGTTAGATCAAGCAGGAGGGCTTATAGCTTTTGCTCAATACATTGCTGAAGATTACTTTATGGCCAAAGCAATAGCTGACCGGTAAGAAAACAAAATTACAGTAGGCTACAGTAGTTTTTAGTGCCTAACTTCTCTTGGTTTATTATATTCGTTAAACCCATGGATTAAGGGCTATTTTATTTAATATTTTTGTTTTGTTTTGTTTTTTGCTAGTGAGTACAGAATAGGTTAATATTTTTAGAAAGTAATAGAAATTATTTATATAGACATGTTATACTAATGAAGCAAATAAGTGTTCTGATTCTTCTGTTAGTCTTCAGATTAATGAGATTTGAAGTGATTAAGAAGCAGAGGCTCTGTGATTGTGAATTTTCATTAGTATGAATGTAAATTTCTGTGTTTTAAAAGAATTAAGAAATATCAGTGTAGTCGTAAGCCAATAGGTGAAAATTTTAAAAATATGATTTCAAATTTTGAAATTTCTCATATTATTTGATGCTTTGCTAAGAAGCTAATTCACTTAACATTTCTCTAACACAAAAATGATAATTTGCTTTTAAAGGGGGTTATTGCCTTGTGTGATATTTTACTGTGATGATTTAGATACGATTTTAAAAACTGAAGTATGTTTTTTTAAAATTCTCTTAGGATGGTGTTCGTATGATTAATGGTTTCATAGTGTTTCACGTGAGATACGTAATGCCACTTTCTGTTTCCATTTCTTTTTGAATATCCACACGTTACACCCCCACCTTTTTTTTGGTTAATAGTGACAGAGACTAAACTATTAAGTACAGAGCCCACTCCATTTAGAACTTTCAGAATGCCTGTATTTTTCAGTTTCTTAACCTAAAATGAGATGTAGTTCCTTCCAGCTCTTAGATGGTACTATCACAGACCTGTGTAATTGCATAATTGCTAAATAATCCATAAGTATGATACACCCTAAATAGGGTACTAATTCTGAGGACGAGGCTCACCCTTTACAGTCGTGAGTAAATGCATAATCAGCCGTACTTGCCACATGCTCATCATAACTCATTTTATAATTATCTTATTTTTCAGAGGTTGGAGGTTTGCGATGTCCACTCAAGTTGCAATGCAAAACTCTGGTTCATATTCAATTTCTCAGTTTCAATCCAGAATGATCAGGTGAATCAGAATTTTTTTATATGTTCATCTCTATTTTCTCACATTCTACACTTTGAATTTTATAGTATTTATTCATCAGAGTATAGATCATACAAATGGATTTGTAGACTTTTTTTCTTGGTACACTAAATAAAAATAACAGAAAGATTATTAAATGCTCTGTAAAGAGGAGGGCCTCTATGTAACAGGGTAAAGAGCTGCTTGCTCATTTTGGGGAAAAATTTGATTAGTCTTGTAACCAGGCTGTTGTTTAAAGAAAATCATTTTTTGTGTTTTTTTTAAGGTGGACCAAATTACGAATTAACATGCTTCCTGCTACAATAATTTGTGAGCCGATTTCAGAATGCTTTGTTGCCAGTTTAATTATTGGATGGGCAGCTCACCATGTATTCAGATGGGATATTATGGTATTTTTCATGTGTCATTGCCTGGCATGGTTTATATTTGACTACATTCAACTCAGGGGTGTGCAGGTATGTGGACAGGCATGAAAAGGTTTGCAGACATTTGGTGGAACTAAAACTTTTCAATTTATAAAAGGTTGAAGAAAATCTATCTGAGCCATTCTTCAGCTTCCCATTGAAGGTTAATATCAGATTTAAACATTCCTTTCCTTAGTGGAATGTGGACACAAAGCTCAACTTGATTTTCAACTTTCAGTTGGTTATATTATACAATCACTTTTATTAAGACTCCAAAAAAAAAACACCGATGTTAAGCAAATCAAAAGTAGTCAAATTCAGAATATATAACAGCAGTTTTTTTAATGCTTCTTATCTACTCATAATTAACTTTTCTTAACCAATATAGCATAACAATTGGATTATCTAAAGAAACAAGACTTTATGTAGTGTACTGAAAAAAGTGAATTCAAAGAATTTAATTTTTTAACTGTGTCTTTAGTTTGACAGTAATTTTTTTTTTTTTTTTAATTCCTAGGGTGGCACACTGTGTTTTTCAAAACTTGATTATGCAGTAGCTTGGTTCATCCGTGAATCCATGACAATATACATTTTTTTGTCCGCATTGTGGGACCCTACTATAAGCTGGAGAACTGGTCGCTACAGATTACGCTGTGGAGGAACAGCAGAAGAAATCTTAGATGTATAACTACAGCTTTGTGACTGTACATAAAGGAAAAAAGAGAAGTATTATAAATTATGTTTATATAAATGCTTTTAAAGATCTACCTTCAGTAGTTTTATCATATGTATGTTTTGGTATCTGTAATTTATTTTGCATGGCACTTGCATCTGTGAAAAAAACAACAACAACACATCTGTAGTCTTGGCCAAATGGTACCCTTTATTTTGTGGCAGTAGAAAATCAAGAGAATTGGTTCTAGGAACCTAGATTTGGTTTCTGTTGTTTATTTTTTTTAATTTTTATATATATATATATATATATATATATATATATATATATATATATGTGTGTGTGTGTGTGTGTGTGTGTATGTATATATATATGTGTGTGTATATGTATATATATGTGTGTGTATATATATATATGTGTGTATATATATATATATACATGAGCTCTGCAACAAACACTGACAGTATCCTTCAGTAGAAAAAGTTTCTTATTTGTGAGTACACTTTTAGAACATTTATAGGATGGCAGCAGCTTTGGGGGTTTAGAAAAGACTAGAAGGTAATCACTGTTCACGTCTGAAGTGAACTGTTACGCAGTGAACAATCGCAGTGAGGTACTAACTGAGAAACTTTTTCAAGCTTTATGCCTACCTCTTGTAGTTGTTGCAGAGCAGATATAAATTGTAATAGGTAGCTAGGCCTTGCAAAAACAAACAGAAAAACTTTAAAAATAATAATAATAAAAGAGCTGGAGTCTAGTATTTCTATGAATCTGTGAGAGATATTTTTTTGGTCTCACTGCAATGAACCAAAAGTGGTTGAGTTTGGTTTTCATTTGTAGCCGTGTATTGAAGGCATCTTTCTGACCAACTCTTGTTGGTTCTGTCTTGAACCATTGTTAATCACTGTGCTGGTAAACCTTTCCTTTCCTTCCCTGCTCCTCACCCGACACACCTCATCTTTCCTTTTTTTTGGGGGGTGGGGGTGGGGTGGTTTTGTTTTAGTGTGAATGGATGTTTTGATAGTTGTGAGGAAAAATGCATTTCAGACACATTTCACACATGAGCTATTTTCTTACACAGTATGTCTTATTGTTAAAAAGAATGTAATTTCATGATACAGGTATTTAATATCTTTTTTAAGTAAGTAAATATATAGCCATCAATAATTAAATTGCAGTAGAGTATTAAGAGGGGACAGGATGAGTTTTACTCTTAAAATTAATCAGTATCAAACTAAGTCTACTGTGTGTGTGGTTTTTTGTTTTGTTTTGGTTTTTTTTACTATTATAGTTAGTCTAGTCTTATTTAAATTGGATTTTTGTATTCCAGTTTGTATGACAAAATAGACTAGATCAGTGCGAGCTGTAAATGCATGCTGTATTTCACTCTTCTCTGCTCCATCATGCCGCTAAACTTGCTTGTCAGGTTGTGCTTAACTTGTGGTGAACTGGACTTGTTTTTGTTTTAAAAAAAAATAGGCAAATATGTAAGGGACAGTGCATAAGCCTTTCTTTTTTTTCGTAGTGGAATTTTTGCTTTTTCTGTAGGATTGGATGGCATGTTGTCCGTATGAATGCCTGCTGCAGGGCTGACTCTGGCAATATGGCAGCTTTAAATTCTGTTACTACAGTTTCCATGTCAAACCATATGTGTAGCATATTAGCAATAACTACATATTTATAGGAAATGAACACTTTTTCACTTCACTGAGCCAATTCATTTAATTGTCTAATGACTATATACATGGTTTAAATTGTACTATATCTGTAAATGTGTATATGCTATGTATACACATTAATATATAAGCTTTTCTCTGGGCCAAACTGCTTCATTCTTTTTTTTTCCCCCCTGCCTTATGATGAATTTGTTTGAAGGGCATCCTCTTCGTGAATAAAGGCTTTGATGCATATTCCTTTCTCTGTGAAATGGGTAGTATTGTTCCCTGAGGAAAGTTGCACAGTGAAAACCAGTCTAGTTGTGACCCACTCCGTGTTTCTGTTTTTAAATCACTGTTATACAAGTTGAATTTTGTAATTTGTTGGTTTGTTTAATGAAGTTTGGTTGAGGCCATCCTATGCACTGCCGAAGTGAAGTCTTGCTTATTACTTAGCTTTTTGCTGATCTCAGTATGGGCAAGGGAACAACAAAACCAAAATGGCTGGACAGACTTCTTGTGTTTTGTAAATATAATAAAAGGACTGTTCTGTCTGTGTGTCTTATGTGGTAGTGGAGTATTTCCTTCAAGTGAAGCTTCACTTAAGCAGACAGAGTGATTCTTTGTTTAGCAAGTTTAGAGTGATAATAAAATGGTAAGAAATAATATAAATGTTGAAGAAAGTATCACAACAGAACTGTAGGAGTCCCAATTTAATAAACTGTCTTTTCAAAGTGTCTAGAATATGCCATGTTTTATTATTTAAAATCATTGTCTTAAGTTTTTTGTTCAAAAAATAAAAATTTGAATACAATCAAAACATTAGCAATAATATATTTTTGTTTCCTGTCTTTCATTTTACATTTTTATAAATAACCTCAACATGTTCCATTATTTGCATCAGAATTATTAGAAGAATTCTGTCAAGTGTTAATTTTGAAATCTTCCTTTTACGTGTGCTACAGGCAGATTTATGACTTAAAGTTGGACTTTTCAGAATTTTGCATGGTAGAATCACCTGGAGATCTTTTTTGAAAATACAGATGCCTGGGTCCTGCCCACAGTGATTCTGGTTTAATTATTCTGGGGTGGGGCCTGAGCTGTGCAGATAGAACTCAGAAGCACTGGCCCATAATAACATTTACAGAAGTCCCATTGGTCCTTTTGGCCCCTCTCTCACCTGGGCTCACAGCCTGAACTCAGCCGTCTAGATCTTATAACTCCAGTGGCTAGGCAAGGCAGGTCCAAGGAAAGGAATGGAATGGCATTGTTGCTGGAGGCCTAGCAGAAGACAGACTAAGCTGCCCCCCACACACTGCCAGCGCCGGCCTCCTCCCAAGCTAGAGACACTCCTGGGCCTGTTTTACCACCAGCCTATAAGAGAAAAATATTCCTAACTGGAGAACCAATCCCGGGGAAGGGTGGGGGGCAGAGGAGACTGTAAAGGGGGTCTCTGGCCGTGGCCCAGGAAACAAGCTCATTTTTCCTGGGTTGTAAAGTATACTTCTAACTTTAAAGTTCAAGAAAGGATAAACAGTTGAGTGTAAGTCTTAAAATTTTAGAGCGAAGCAAACTTCGAAGAGCCCTCACCCTTATTTTAGAGCAAAGAAGTCGAGACGGCCACTGTGAAAGGTGTGATCACAAAAATTAGGTGACAGTTGCAGGCAGAGCTGGGAGTGGCCCCTTTATATAGTATTATCAGGTCCCAGTGTTGTGTGTTACTTCACTAGCTCATGTGGTCTAAAGTTCTGCCGATAGGAACTTTAAAACTTGTTATATAAACCCTAAATTTTAAAAAATCCTTAAAAAAAAAAATAACCACCTGTATTCCAGCTCTTAAAAATTGTTCTATTGGATCGGATGCAAACCTGCAGAACAAGAATGTAAATTATTGTAAAGCTAGTGTAAGGTAAAATGCTTTACATACATCATTTGATGGAGAAAATTAGTACATACCACAAGACTATATTCACGTAGATGAAAATAGTTCAGACATTTCTTTTTGAAGTTGATTAGGATATATTGTTTGAATTATTCATTTCAAGTTACAGTTTGACTACGTCAACTTTATTTTGTTGTAAAGAAAACAAACATTGTAAAATGGCAAACAATTATCCCTGCAGAGCTGCTAGGATATGCTTTGAATTGAGTCACTTACCTAAACAATATTAATATCTGCCAGATAGTTTAAAATAACTACCTCCACATTTTCTAAAAACAAATAAAGATACATCTTGAACAGTTTCTTAATCAGCTAGTTTCCTAAGAATCAAAATGTGCTAAAACCCTTTGCATGGTCCCTCCCCAGTTCTGGGAGAGATTGGCAGAGGCTGTGGGTGTCGTGTGGAATGGTTTCATGCGGTTACGCTGTTTAGACTATTAGTCATCAAAACACTCATGCTAGCAGCATGGACTTGTAATTATCTAAACAGTTTAAGGATATCATTTCTTTCCAGATGTGGAAGTATCTGTACCGCCCTCCCCTGCTGCCTCCACACCTCCCAATGTCATCTTGTTTTTACTTTGTTGCTTTACACTTGTCATCAGCTCTGAAACTTCTATCATCTCCACAGTGGGAGAAAAACATCCAGGAAATGAGGCTGCCAAACCTGGGGTCAGACTGAGCCTTTTGGTAGCTATGAGACTTGGGGCAGCTTCCGTAATCTTCTGAATCTAAGTTTGTTACAATGTGGAACAGGGATGTCATTTATATAAAGCATAGTGATGGTGGTTAGTTCCTTCCTCTTCGAAAGAAGTAGTAAAAAAAAAAAAAAAAGTGCCACAGTTGCTTTGGAAAGAGATTTCAAGAAGGAAATGATCAAGAGGGGTCATGGACGATAAAGGATAAGAAAGGCTGGTGAATTCTGAAGCAGACACACTTCCTGCAGTGTCACCAGTGTTGCTGGATCTCAGTCCATTGTGAATTGTCTCAGATCATGGAAGGTGAAGCCGCAGCAGGTGAGTAATATACCTTCTTTATGAATGATCTGTCTTGTTTTACATTATGGTATATTTTGGACGAAAGAGAGAGAAAGGGGTGGGACTTCCAGATAGAGCCAGAAATTGCTTCTGACCCTGAGAATGCCCATCTGGCTTCTGTGCCAGGAAAACTTTTTAAGAATGGCTGCTCCTAGGAAGCCAGTTCACTAGAGTAGAAGGAGCAGAAGTCAAGTTATTTGGATTTAAGGAGCACGTGAAGAAGAAATAAAAACTATGGGTACAGATATTTGGAAACTGCAATAGGGTTGCATTTTCCAACCAAGATCCCAGTAATCTTAGGTTAAAAAGAGCTTCTCATGTCAGAAAGAAATGACGAAGGGTTCCTGTCCATCCACATCTTCCAGTCCTGTGACTTTATCATAGCTTAATCTCCCTACTCCAGGATCAGCATCCAATATGGAACTTGGGGTTCCACAGCCCGGCCCACAGTCTGCACCTTTTTATTGTGTTATTTTGGCTTATTAATGCTTTGTCTCCGTATTGACCTAGAGCTTAACCTCTGACTTTGGCTTCTCTGACCCTACATTCCTTATCACTACTCAAAGCCCAGTGAAAGGTAGTCCTTCCTTTTCTCATTTCATTCAACCTTCTGTCCCACTAGGCCACTCCCACCCCTGTGCTTCACTGTCACCAGACCATTCTTTTCTCCAAGTTGAACCAGAGCTTCCTTGCTTTCCTGCTATTTCCTTGGAACTTTCCTGAAAGTTTCTGTCCTTTATCTTCGATTTCTCCAGAGCTCCGTGTATGTATGTTATCATCTGCTTCATTTTGTCAGGCATTCTACTTCCAGTCTGCAAGTTATTTCCAGCTTTTTAAGGCCCCGAACTTGGTATGTCTTAGTAGTTAGTCATTTGTGTGCCCTTTTCTCTTTTCACCTGTCTTTTCCTTCCAGTGTCTTCACGTAATAGTCACTCATTTTTTGATGGTCTAGGAGAAACTCATTAACTCTGGCTCCAATGTTGTGTAACACTTTAACTGCTCATTGTGTGAGCAATGCATTTGCTACTTCATTTCTACCCTCTGCTTAATAAAATGATTCCTCTGCATATGAGTGAAATACTGAATTTTTGTTTCACTTTTCTGGAATCTTCTAGTTCTGGTTTTTGTTTGTTTACTTTGAGAAGCCAGTGGTTATTGGAAGGACTCAGAAGTCACCATGGTAAATCATCTCACCAACACCCTAAACCCTATTGGTTCTTGGGTTGTTGTTTTTTATAAAGTAACACATTGCTTTTCAAATCATAAAAATAGTACATATTTACTATAGAAGACCTGAAACATAAATGAATAAAAGCACTCCGAGGTATACACCCAAGAGAATTGCAAATAGGGAACATACGTCCACACAAAAACTTGTACATGAATGTTCATAGTATCATTATTCATAATAGTTAAAAAAGTGGAAACAGCCCAAATGCCTACCAACTGATGAATAAATAAAACATGACATATCCTTACAATAGAATACTTCGGCCCTAAAGAAGGAGTGAAGTACTAATTCATGCCACAACACAACGTTGAAAACGTGCTAGGTGAAAGAAGCCAGATCCAAAGGTCCCCATAGTGTATGATTCCATTTGTACAAAATGTCTGGAATTGGCAAATCGGTGGAGACAGGAAGTAGATTAGTGATTGTCAGTGGCTGGAGCATATGAGGAATTGGGAGATACAAAGTTTCTGTTTGGAGTGATGAAAATGTTTTGCAGGCAGACGGATGGCTCAGTTGGTTAGAGCGCGAGTTCTGGGCAATGGGGCTGCCAGTTCGATTCCCACATGAGCCAGCGAGCTGCACCCTTTGCCACTAGAATGAAGTCAATGAGCTGCAGCTAGGCTCCTGGGTGGCCAGATGGCTCCGTTGGAGCGCAGGCTCAACCACAAGGTTGCCAGTTTGACTCCCGCAAGGGATGGTGGGTTGCGCCCCCTGCAACTAACAACGGCAACTGGACCTGGAGCTGAGCTGTGCCGTCCACAACTAAGACTGAAAGGACAACAACTTGACTTGGAATAAGTCCCAGAAGTGCACACTGTTCCCCAATAAAGTCCTCTTCCCCTTCCCCAATAAAATCTTAAAGAAAAAAAAAATGTTTTGCAATTAGGGAGTGCAACCTCATGAACATACTATAAACCACTGAATTTTATGGTATGTGAATTATATCTTGATTTTTAAATAAAGGAAAAATAAAAATCACTGTTAATGTATTTCCTTCTATTGTTCTGACACATTCCTGAAATACTTTCCAGAGAGGGTGTGTGTAGCTTCTGCTCATCACTTGGCATCCTTGGTAGAACTCAGAATTGCTATTTTCTAGATCTTTCTAAATTTGACAGATGAAAATATTGTACCTCATTGTTTCAATATTTGCATTTTTGTTATGACTGGGAAGATTGAATATTTCTGTATGTATGATTTTTAGCCATTTGAAATTTCTTCCATTTCTTAATCTAGGTGAGGGTCTTAATGCTTTCGTATTGCTCATTCTACATTTCTTTTTAACCATATAAAACAAGTTACATTACAAACAGAACACTGCTAAAATCTTTACATTTAGGATAATGTTCCCCCAAGGTAAGATGAAGTAGGCATGGAAATAATTGATTGGCATTTGTACAACTAAATGGCCCACACAAGTGTCCAGATCAAAGAAGAGTTTTGCCAAATGTTATTCCCCACCCTCTTTTAGCAAAAAAACATATTCAGCTTTGAATTAACAGTATTTTCAGAGTCTGTATCTATTTACATTTGTGACATAAAACTTACTTAGCCTTTGGGTACTGTTTTTTCAATACATTTCTGAACTTTATTTGCTAGTGTTTGATTAAATATTTTCTAGGTTTTGGAGTGAGGTTATGTTAACTCTGAAAAGTCAATTAGGCTTTTTTTTTTTTTTAATCTATGCTATAGAAAAAATCTATGTAGCTAGGAATTACCTGTTCCTTGAAACTTTGAAAGGATTTATTCATAAACGTTTAGGGGTCTGGCACTCCAATAACATTTTCAGTTTATTTCATTGATAATAGTTCATATGTCCTACATTTCCTTAAGTTAGTTTTAGTCATTTACACCATAGATTTGAACATAGTTTTCATAATTCTTTACAAACTCTTTCTAGCCACATGTGCTGCTGGGCAGGAGGTTTGCAGCCCCTGTGCCAGTTGAACTTGGCTGGCCGCCTGTGACCTATGAGCAGAGTTGCCGGCAAGGCTATCCCTTCCGGGGCCACCAGTATCTTCTTACTATAAAGAAAACCTGACGCTGTTACTCTCAAAACACTTGAATGGCTTGATGTTACTTAACTTCAGGATAAAGCCCAAACTTTTCTCATGGCAGGGAGGCCGTTTAGGTTAGATCTCTGCCAAGCCCTTCAGCCTCTTCTCACCACCGCCCTAACCCACTCACATAAACTCGCTTCAGTAACCTTACTGCAGTTTCCCTGACATCTGCCCTTTCCTGCTCTGGGCCTTTGTACTTGTTGCTTCCTTACCTGGTCCTCCAATTCTTCTAACACCCACCCCACCCTTAGCACTCAATGCAGATGCCAACTCCTCCGTGCCTTAATCTTCCCATCGGCTATGTACCCATGTGTCTGCCTTCACAGCCTCACCCCTCACTACTGCCCAAGCATGTGACACTGTTGTAATGGCCCCTTTAGTTCATTATTAGATTGGGAATGCCAAGGGCAGGGAGGTCAGTAACACTTGACTTTGTGTCCCAAGCACCTAGCTTAGGACCTGACACAAAGTCCATTTTAGTGAATGAATTAATGAACAAATAAAGATAAGTGTGTCTTTATCACTGATCTTATGCCTATAGCTAATCACGTCATGGTTAGGAGTGCAGGCTGTGAAGCCAGACTGCTTGGGTGCGTTTTCCAGTATCAACACTGGCTTCCTGGACCTCTCTGTGCCTCAGTGGGTACCAATGTTATCTACTCAGCGTCAAGATGAGAATTAAAGGAGATAATGCATATGAAAAGCCACATTAAAGCTTTGTGTTACTATAATAAAGGTCTCCAGTGCTAGGCTGTGGGCACTAAGGGGAAAGGAAAGCTTGGTTACCCTGTGGGCAAAGTCGCTCTTCTTCCTTTAAAACCTGAGGAAAAGAATTGATCACAGTCTGATGGAGAAGGTTGCATATTTTCTAGGAGACTTGACCCTCAGCCCTTGGTGCTTCAGAGTAAATATTCTAGCATTTAAGGAGAAAATCAATCTGATTTACTTGAACTATTATAAATAATGCTATTGTGGCCCATATAATACAGTCCAGAATGTGAGGGCGAATAGATTGAGTTGCAAAGCCTGGCAGGCAGTTGTAAGACTCCATTGCACAGGCCTGCAATCCTGTGGACAAGAAGAGTCCACAAAATCTGCAGGCTGGGAGAACCTGGAGCTCACAGCAGAACATTGAATACATATGTGGAATGAGATGCACCCATGGCACGGGCGACATTCAAAGAATTGTTGCCTGAGAGGTATATGTCTAAATATGATTCATTTAATGGACAACTGGTTCTGGATAATGCAGAGACAGTTCCCGAGGGGTTCTGTGACTCGGGGCACTGAGAACAGTTGAGTGTGAGTGTTAAGGTCTTTCTAGAACTGGCCATCTGAAAGGGAATATTTTTCCTTGTGGCTTTGTAGCTTCCATGGTTCCCAAACTGTAGTATGGATAAGAATTATTTTAATTGCCAACTGCAGTGCCCCATTACCACGTAATGAAGCCAAGAATTCTAAACGTTTATAAGCTTTCCTAAGATTCGGATGTAGGTCCTTTCTAGTGTACTTTGAGGAACATTACCGTGAAGCTATGTCACCAAGGGGAGGCGTTTTACACACGTCAAGGACAGTGGAGTGGAGGTGGTGGTTTTGGGGACAGAAGGGTTGAGGCTCAGCCCTTAGGACATCATTTTTTGATATTGTGATTTATGATAAAAAAAGATATATTTGGTCTTCATCTGTTTCTGGCACAGAGCTCCTAAAACCCTTAGTTCCTAAGTGATGAGAGCAGTAAAAGTGTCTTATGTCATGAGCTGACTTTTACAAAGCACCTAAGATGGTGGCTGATTGTCTGGAGAGCCAACACCCCGACCTCTGGGACCAGAGAAGGACTAGAGGGTGAATCAACCACCCAAATGGCCGATGATTTAATCATGCCCGTGTAATGAAGCCTCCATGAAAACCCAAAAGGACAGGGTTCAGAGAGCTTCTGGGTTGGGGAACACATGGAGGTTTGGGAAGAGTTGCAGGCTTGGAGAGGGCATAGAAGCTCAGTGTCCCTTTCCCCATACCTTGCCCCATGCATCTCTTCCATCCGACTGTTCCTGAGTTATATATACCCTTTTATAATAAGCCAGTAATTTAGTAAGTAAGTTTCTCTAAGTTTCGTGAGCTGCTCCAGCAAACTGATTGAACCCGAGGAGAGGGTATGAGAACCTTCAATCTATAGCTGCTTCAATCAGAAGCACAAGGGTCAGAAGCACAATGACAACCTGGACTTGGCATTGGCATCTGAAGGGAAGGGAGGAAGGGGCTGTCTTGCCAGACAGAGCCCTTCACCGTGGGACCTGACACCACCTCCAGATAGATATTAGTATCAGGACTGAGTTGAATTCTTGGACACCCCACTGGTGAGCAATGCCTGGCGGTATGAGGGGAATCCTCCCCCTCCACACGCTGGAATTTTGATCAGGAAACAAATAGTGGCCCAATAGAAATGTAACCACCGCAGGTTGCAACAACACACAGGAATGTGCAAAGCAGGCCCTACAGAACAGTAGATGTGGACTGGCAAATGAGAGGTCTGATAACACGGGAAATGGAGGCAGAGGAAAACTTGTTGGAAAGTTTTTCAATTTTTTTTCCTTAGAACAGGTTTGAAATTTTTTTTTTCTTAGAAACTGCAATTTTTACCTTTATCACCAGGGTAACTGGAACTTCAGTTTTTCACTTTGTTTTCATGGGTTAGCCCAAAGAGGAGCTGGGGGAATGTGTGGACGTGCACCGCTGCTGACTAATGAGATTGAACCAAAACTGCCAAGTGAATGTAGGAAGTAGTATCTGTCCTCAGAGTCCCTACTGATTTGTACTGAGCCTTCTGCCAGCACATGCAGTTACTCTTCTTCCTTTTCTATTGGGGAGATCACAATGATTTTGTAGGGGTTCAGAATGAGTCACCCCAAGATGTGCCTCTGTGATATGTGGATTGTTTTCAGCTAAAGGCAACCAAGACCCTGCAGGCTCGAGAGAAACTTGTGCTTACCCTTCCAACTACCTAGAAGAATTTGAATTGGGGGCTTGCCCATAATAAGAGATAATCACAGATAACCTTTTATGACCTATCTATAGGGCAGGACAAACTTCTAATTACTGAATATCTGCTCTTCTTATTGTCCTGCAATGACCTTCCTCCCTTCTGAAGCCCCAAGGTGATCCTTAGCTCAGAATGTCATATATACCATATTTTTCCTTTCTGTCTTTGAACCTCTCATGTATGTGGTATCTCTGACTCTCTCATACATGCAGAGTTTCCATATATATGTATGTAATTAAATTTGGTCATTCTCTCTTGCTAATCTGTCTCATGTCTATTTGATTATTAGACCAGCTGAAAGAACCTCGAGGGTAGACGAAAGTTTCTTTCTCTCCCACAATCCTCTGTAAGGAGTTTCCTTGTAAAAGGAAGCCAATTCTCTTCATGCCTCCTTCTTATCATCTCTGATTGTCTCCAAACTTATTATAACCAGAATTATATCCTAGCGTGTTCCCAGGGGACCCAAACTAGAAAAAAGACTTCAAAAGACTTTTACGTCTTTGCTGATTTTTATCAGCAAATCCCTGGAGAATGTGTATGAGATTAAGGGCTTCACCAAGGAAAGAAGGTCACAAATAAAGATTAGGCTACATTTTTCAGTATAATATGTTTTTCTTTAGTGTAATATTTTTTCCAGAGATTTTGGATGAAAATGCTAGCTCCAATATCTGGGAGCGAGTCTCACTGTTTTTCTCAATTGGCTGACTGGAAACTGACTCCAAGATGAACCACCAAATTAAGCAACGAAGTCAAAAATTCTTGGGTATTATGGAAAGGAAGGAATAGAAAGACTTAGCAAGACAGGGAGTTTGGAGTGGATTTATTGTATGTGAGTCAGCCCCAATAAAGATTTAGAATATACTCGTTTCACCAAACCATTGAGAAATACATTGGTTCAGGGAGAGCCAGTCTTTATAAAGCACAGGTGGACCAAGGATGCGATGAGGGTGATGGGGTGGGGGTGGGGCACAGGAGCAAGGCCAAGCATCACACTTAACCGTCAGAGGCATGGAATCTGTAAGTATGGTAATTGGCAAAGGTAGTACAGTGGTAATCTGAATGGTCTGACTTTGATGGTAGCTAATTAATTAATCAGAAGATCCAGAAGTGAAACAGATGGGCAGCCTACCACAAGGATTTACTTGATTTATGGAAAGAAAAAAAAAACAAAAAAACCCCACGTCTGGTGGAAAGACAACTTACTTGAACCGCTGCAACAGAGAATCCCATTTCCTCACTCAATTCCCAGGCTTTATTTCCAAACTCTGAGCTCCTTAAATGCATGAAGGGTGCAGACCCCTGATGAAAGATTCTGTGATAACGTGACAGATTTATACTGTGCCTCTTCCTCCTTGTTTTCTCCAAAGAGACAGCTATTTATCAGGGTAAACGTACACTTAAGGAAAAGAAAAACCCAAACCTTTGGTTTTGAAATAATGGGAAACTAGAGTGTCACTATGGATTACTGGTCCATGGTAGCCTATGGGGATCACATTATATAAGTGCTTTAATTCTAATCAGCCTCATGTGCACCCTATGTGACTCCAAACCCATCTTGTGGTTGAGTGTATAGCTAGACTAGATAAATTCAGCAATTGGCATAGTTTCCAAATTTGCTTCCTAGCCTCTGGCATGACAGCTATTATGGCAAGAAAAGCAAATTAAGCCTTCAAGCTGTACTGTTCGACAAAAATATAATGTGAGCCACTTACCTAGTTTTAAATTTTCTAGTGGCCATTTTTTTTAGAAAGGTGAAAAAGAAACAGTTGAAATTAATTTTAATAGTATTTTTATTTAATCCAATAAATCCAAAATATCATCTCAAGATGTAATCAATACACATTTTTATTTTTATTTTTGTAACAATGTGGGTTTTTTTGCAGAACCCATCAGCTCCAAGTCAAGTCTTTATGCTTCAATCTAGTTGTGGAGGGCGCAGCTCAGCTCCGAGTCCAGTCGCCATTTTCAATCTAGTTGCAGGGGGCCCAGCCCACCATCCCATGCAGGAATCGAACTGGCAACTCTGTTGTCAAGAGCACGCGCTCCAACCAACTGAGCCATCCGGCCACCCCCTCAATACACAACTTATTAATATATTTATTTTTGTACTAAGTCTTCAAAATACGGTGCATATTCTATACTTACAAAACATCTTATCATGGATTAACCACATCTCAAGAGCTCTCTGGCCACATGTGGACGGCACAGCTCTACAGCATCCCCTCCCTCCCATAAGAGTAAGCCAAAAGCAATGCCACATTCCTGGAAGAGTTTCAGAAATGAGTGCACAATCAAAAAAGAGTTGAAAGTTGCAGAAGTATGGTTCTTTTCATATCCTTTTTTTAAACATACCTATTTTGCCTATGCAGCTGTCAGATCTCAAAGAAATAAGGAGGATTATTATAGGCTTAATTAGGTAGTAACTCAAATTCTCTCTGCTGTTCCAGATGTGGTTTCTTTACTGTAGCAAATAAGCACAGTCCCTAACATCTTGTATGCAACTGTGGATGTGGTAACTGTTTTTGTCCATTCAAATAAGGAGAAAGCATTAGTTGCAATTGGCTTTCACCTGGCAGGCAGAGCTGTCCACCTTCACTGTCTTGCATTGGCTTTACATCAACTCTGCCTCTGAGCCACCATGCTGGACTTTTTCCCTATTCCACAGATATGATGTTGGCCTATTATGTTGATGACATCACACTAATAGGACTTGGAGGCCAGGATGTAGCAGGTGCTTTAGATACCTTGGGTGACATACATACGTGCCTAAAGTGAGAGATGTATCCCGTGAAAATATAGGGGCTGTTATCGCATTGAAGTATCAATCCCTCATAAAGCCCGAGGAGTTAAATATCACCCTCACAGGAAGAGGGAGGTGCAACTTCTACCATTAAGAAAGAAGCACATTGCTTGGCAGACCTCTTTAGATTTGGGAGACACTATATATATCACATTTAAGCATGCTGTTTTGACCCTATTGCTGCATGACCTAAAATGCTTCCCGGATTGAGCACGATGGATAGCAAGAAAAAAAATGAAATGGGAGGTGAGGCACCCTTCTCTATCAGATATAAATCTGATGACCCACTTAGAAAAATGTTGATGCTCATTTCCACAGTTATGAACTCTACTAGTTTAGAAGGACTGTTTCCACCAGGGACACAAAAATGATGACACTGAAATAAAAGCTGAGACAATTACTTGGCCATTTGGGGCTCCTCATAGCACTTGAAAAACAGGCAAAAGGGGATTATGGTGTTGACCAGAATGTTGTATCCTGATTATCAAAAAGAAATAGGGCTGCTGTTACCCAATGGAGGCAGGAAGGAAATATATCTGAAGCCCAGGATGTGCCTTATACCTCTTAAGGAAAAAACAAAACAAAAACAACCCATCAGTTTTTCCTCCTGTATCTTTCTCCTTTTATATTTACAACACTTCTGGCACCAGACATGTGAAAGTTTCCCCCCACCAAGCAATCCTCTGAAATACCAGCTAGGTGTCCTTCAATTTAATTCAACTCAATTCTGACACTATCTCCCAGGAGATAGTGTCAGATCCCACAGGTTAAGGGTTCAGTCCGACAAGACTGATCCCATCCCACTTCAGATGCCAGTCGCAGGCCCAGGTTGTCACCTGTGATTCCGACCGATCAATACAAATTTGAAGTTCCCACAACCCCCACCTCGGGTTTGACTAATTTGCTAGAGTGGCTCACAGAACTCAGGGAAACACATTACTTACATTGACCTGTTTCTTAAAGGATATGATAAAGGACACAGTTGAACAGCCAGATGAAGAGATACATAGGTTAAGTATGGGAAGGTCTCAAGCTCAGGAACTTCTGTCCCAGTTGAGTTGGGGTGAGTCACCTTCCTGGTACGTGGATGTGTTCACCAACCCGGAAGCTCTCCAAACCTCATACTGTTGGGATTGTATGGAGGCTTCCTTATGTAAGGCATGATCAATTATTAACTCCATTTCCAGGCCCTCACTCCTCTCTGGAGAACAGGGGTGGGGCTGAAAAGTCCAAGCTTCTAATCATGGCTTAGTCTTTTCGGTGACCAGCCCCTGTGCAGGAGCCATTCAGGAGACCACCCAGAGTCATCTCATTAGAACTAAAGATACTTTTCATGCTCTTGTCACTTAGGAATTTACAAGGATTTCAGGAGCTCTGTGTCAGGAACCGGAGTGGCGGGGATATATATATATACACACACACACACACACACATATATATATAATTTTTTTTTTTACAATGTCCCGGTACTTCTTTGTTCAGTAATGTTTTAAATAAACAGTATGCATAGAATCATCCAGCCAATACGCTAACTGAGGGCAAGGAACATGGAATGAATGGTGGAGGACAGAAAACATATAAATGCCAGCTGTGACCATTTAATCAATTGTGGTCAGAAAGGCAATAATATGTATTTCTTTCCTTGCTGTGTCATAATTAATTGCCCTTTTCCCTTTTATCTATTCCCTTAGAAATTTATATGGAGGTTTGTAGTGAGGATGGTTATCTTTACAATATGATCCATAGATTACAGATTATAAAGACAGAATCCAGATGGAACTGGAGAAAGAATGTACATCATTCAGAGATCCTGGACTTAAAGCTGAATGCCCTAACTGATGAGACCTTGAGTTGTCTCCTTTTTGGACAGAGAATAAACCTGTTTTCATTTAGGGGATAATTGCATTATCCCAAGAAGGAAAGTTGCTCCTGGTAAGCCTAAGTACGCAAGAAGGCTGTATGTTAATGTTGACAATACTGTAAATCTCTCTCACATTTTCCATCAGCCCAGCAATTTTTGAGCATCCTTACTATGTGTGGGGACACAGTCCCACAGAGCAGTTTTCAGGCTCTTGGCCTCACGTGGAAAGGTGCTGGCTCAGGTAGTAGATGGCCATCAGCTGTGACTAGTTGGCCATCAGCTGTAACCAGTTAGCCATTGGCAGTGGCTAAGCTAACAAGCGCGGATTGCAGTTAGCAAGGGGTGGGTGGGTTGTTTGGTTGGTTGGTTGGTTGGTTGGTTGGTTGGTTGGTTGGTTGGTTGGTTGGATGGTTGGTTGGTTGGATGGATGGTTGGTTGGTTGGTTGGTTGGTTGGATGGTTGGTTGGCAGAGAAGAGGATGGCGGATTGCGGATCATGTTGTCTTGTCTGGCTGCCAGCGAGACTGGGGTGCAAGAAGAACCCCTGTTGGGATACTGGCGGATGTTTGCTTTTGTGTCTTGACCAGCCTCCATCGAGAATATAGTGGTATGACTCCCCTCTCTATGGCTCCGTTGTTGTTCCTTTTTGGCCTCACCATATCCTGCGTTCCAGTGCGGGGAGTGGGAGCTGAGTCCCTGCATGACACTATGTTTCAGGAATTTACCACCTGATAAGTCTCCCCCACACACACACAAACACACAGACACACGCACTCCTGACCCTTAAGGTAAAAGCCTAGCTTTCTTGTCAGTTGTGGTATAACCATGTAATCCAGACTCTGTCAATAAGGCTTATCCATGGAGACACTAATTTCAGAGTGAGCAATATCAGGAAGCAGGACTCTATGTTGTGGGGACAGAGCCCCAGAAAGTAGTTTACAGGCTCTCGGCCTCACGTGGAGGAGTGCTGGCTCGGGTAGTAGATGGCCGTCAGCTGTAGCCAGTTAGCCAATTAGCCGCTAATATAACTGCTGCAGCTACGAAGGAGAGCCGAGGAGAGTGGAGGAGAGAGAAGGAGAGAGAAAGAATGGGGGCTAGCAAGAAGATGGTGGCTGGGCTGGCAAGTGTGGATGGCGGTTTGCGGACAGTGTGAATCCAGCCTCCAGTGAGAGTATAGTGCCGCCAGAGAGAATATAGTGGTATGACTCCCCTACCTATGGCTCCGTGGGTGTTCCTTTTTGGCCTCACCATATCCTGCGTTCTTGTATGGGGAGCGGGAGCAGAGACCCCACAGGCCGCTCCGCACGACAAATGGCGCAGCGAGCAGGGTCTCCCGCACGACATATGTATATATATATATTTTTCTGTGAATAGGGTAGAAGTATCTGGCTTTCAGAGCACTCAAGACCGAGTTCTTGGTGAAGAGATGACACAGATGCCGGCAGGAATAGTAGTTTCAATAATATTGAATTTCTGACAGAAGTGGCAGCAGGGAAAAATCACAGATTTGGTTAGTGCTCAGAGGAAATGACTAAGGTGTTTATTTCATAAAGCCTGTTTTGTGGCATGGCGTCAGGCCCCTAGAAATGTAAGGCTGTGGCTGATTCTCCCTCCAGTTTTATCAATTAGTCTGCAAACTACCCAATATCCAGAGACAGTTTCTGTTGCTTGCACCTGGTGATTCCAACCAATCCATATGGGTACTACTTCCACCTGAAAGGGTTGAAGGGTACATGAAAAGAAGGAATGGAAGGCAAGTCTAGAAAGTGTGATTATGGAACTAGTGCAGGTTTCTGAGCAGGGAACTGATATAATTGTAACAGTGCTTCAGGAAAATGAAACATTAAGGAGGGACTTGAGACAAGTTCCAATTAAGGCCAAGGCAAGGCTAATGAAATAAATCATCATACTAATCTAGGTGGGATGCCGAGGCTTGGACTAGATCAGGGGTCTAGATCACGGATAGTAGATGTGGATAATAGTCTCATTTCTGGTTTAACTGTTGGCAAGGAACTCACATGGTTTTCTAATCCCAATTTTTAATCTAATAAAAGTCACTAATCATTTTTATGGTATTTGAAAGAACTATCCAACTCAAATCTGTCAAGATGTCACATGACAGTTGTCTTCTTGGTGTGGATTCAAGTTTGATTTTGACATTCCCGGAACTTCCTTTGTTGTGAGGTCCTCAAAAATTGCACTTCTGCAAATCATGTTTCTATAAGAAACATTTCTGAAGAGCAGCTTCTTAGTGTTTAATGGAAAAGGAGAGAAATAACATTTAACTATCTTATCATGTGCCACATCCATGAGCTTCTTTATTTCTCATGAGGTTGGAAGGATTATATTCCTTTTACAGATGATGAGAGTAGCCAGGGATTCTCGTAAGTGAACTCCCCACACTTTTCAGAATTCCCACCTGCCAGGCTAATTTAGCCCCTGTTAGCCTGGCTGAGGCCCCAGTTCTCCTTTTTCTCCCATCAAGGGGCTCACAGAAAACTTAGCCATGCTATGGTCATGGAGAGAACTACTGTGTCTTTCTGACTTCCAGCCTAGAACCACTGGGACCTAATAGGAAAAGCAAAGACATTGGGAGGTGAGAAGAGCTGTGTGCTCATGTGGGGACAGAGCCAGGTGTGCAGTTTCCAGGCTCTCAGCCTCAGGTGGAAAGGTGCTGGCTCAGGTAGTAAATGGCCATTAACTGTGATTGGATGGCCATCAGCTGTGGCTAGTTGGCCGTCAGCTGTAACCATTGAGCCATTGGCCACTAATAGAACTGCCGTGGCTAGGCTAGCAGAAAGATGGGGGGCTAGTAAGAAGATGGTGGCTGAGCCAGCAAGCGGCAGAGTGAGGGTTGCGGATCGCGTGGCTCCTGTTTCCTGTTTCTCCAACCCAGCCGCCAGCGAGACTATAGTGGTGTGACTCCCCTACCTATGGCTCCGTGGGTGTTCCTTTTTGGCCTCACCATATCCTGCGTTCTTATGTGGGGAGCAGGACCATAGACTCCACATGCTGCCCTGCATGACAGCTCATTCTCTGTGGGGTTGATGACGACCACTCCCATCTGTAGAGTTCACAAACGCGGTTCCCACTTGTTTTCTCATTGAATGAAGTCTTCACAAGGCTCTTAGGTAGGTATCATTAGGCCCATTTTAAAGATGGAGACACTGAGACTCAGAGGTCGACTCATGTGTATATAGTTACGCAACTAATAGTAACCAACAGAGCTGAGGTCTGAGTTCAAATCCTCTGATCCAAAACTAGTAGATTGTGCACTGCATTGAGCCACTGAGGAAAATGAAAGATGGTACATTTTTCTGGATAGAGTCATGGGCCTGGGACTCCTTGGTAGGAAGCCAGTATCCCTGCAGGGTGAACTTCCCTCTGGTTTCTTTGGGACCTTTAAGGCAAATCACCCTACTCTGTACTCAAAGCCTGTGTGGTGTGCTTTCTCAAACATACAGGCCCAGGAATGGCAATATATTAGGCAATGAGGTGATGCTAATTAACCATACTCCTCCCTCTTAAGCCAACTTCCAAAGTGATAGAGATATAATCATAGAAGTTAAACAAACAAAGATCAAAATACAAGCTTTGTGGCTAATAAAAGAGACCATGACTTGAGTTCCCCAGACTTCCTACTATTTATCTCCCAAATTGTAGTCCTCCCTCTCTGAGGGGCAGAACATGTCCTGGTAAGTTCACTGCATGGAGGAACAGATAGCCTGAGTTTGCAGAGAGTAGGCTGCTCCAAAAAAGAATTTTCCTATCCTCACTATTCCAGTTAGTCTCTCTCCCACCCTTGGGGGGAAGTGCATGAAGGATAGAGGGGTAGAATGTGTCTGCCTATACTTTCTCCTCCACAACAGTATAAAGAAAGGGGAGCAAGCATTCCCCTCTCGCAATACTGTGCCTCCCACATGGCAACATCCTGAGTCTATCAATGACCAACGGTTGATGCAATAATGCAATCCATTCTGATGAGGAAAGAGACAATAGCTTTTGTTGTCTTAGCTAGAATAGTAGGTAAATGTTGCAATCACATACAAGGTAGGACTAGTAGCCTGGAATAGCAGATGAGTTACTGGGTTCTGGCAGAATCATCAAATTAGATTGTCAGGGCTGCAAAGAGATCAGGTACAACAAATGCCTGTACACCTGACAGGCATATTTGTCAAGGTCACATAGGAAGTTGTGGACTTGGGATTTGAACCCAGATAGTCTGGTTATTCTGAAGAATTCTAATGACCTCAGCCTCAAACTCATGACCCTCTTCTAAGGCTTCCTCACTTTAGGCCCCATGCAGACACCTTTCACCCTTCTAACCTGGCTATAATTGAACGGACATCTGATGCAAGGATAGCCAGTCCATACACGTAAATTCAGCAGTAGGGACGCCAGTGACTAAGGAAACCAATCAGATTCTGTCCTTTGAAGATTTTTGAATATGGGACATTGGAAATTGAGCAATTGATAGGAGGAGCAAATGACAGAGAACAGGCAGGAAAAAGACATGAGCTGAAGCTATGAGTGAGCAGAGTGTGAGGTTAGGTGGAGAGTAAAGACTATTTTATAGGTAGAGATGTGGACAGTAGAAGAAAAGATGCAGGATCTGACCCAAATGTCAGCGATGCTCTAGAGTAGTCATCACCCCTCCTACTGCTAAGGGATGGATAGAGATCACCCAATTGCCAAGCCCACGTTGGATCCTGTAGTACCTTCCAATTACCAAGCTATGTTCTAGTCCCTGGGGAGGCTAGCTCTTGAGATGTTTGTTTAGTGTTTTCCTGAGACCTGGTTATATGGCAAGATATCACTGTTCCTTAAAACTAGTAGCTTCATGAACCACCAAAAATCAGGGTAATCTGAATTAACTTCCTTGTACCTTACAACCCAAAGAGACAAACACGGTAGCTTTTCCACTGATGCACAAACATATAAATTCGTATTAAAATTTTTGATCCAATAGCCTCCCTGTCCAGTAGTAAGACCTGAAATCTTTTTGTTTTATTTTATTTAAGATTTTGTGGGGGAAGGGAAACAGGACTTTATTGGGGAACAGTGTGTATTTCCAGGACTTTTTATTGGGGAACAGTTTTTCCCAGGACTCATCAGCTCCATCCAAGTCAATTTGTTGTCCTTTCAATCTTAGTTGTGGAGGGTGCAGCTCAGCTCCAGGTCCAGTTGCCGTTGCTAGTTGCAGGGGGCGCAGCCCACCATCCCTTGCAGGAGTCAAACTGGCAACTTTGTGGTTGAGAGGACACACTCCAACCAACTGAGCCATGCGGGAGCTCAGCGGCAGCTCATTGACTTCATTCTAGTTGCAGAGGGCGCAGCTCGCTGGCCCATGTGGGAATTGAACCGGCAGCCCCGTTGCCTAGAGATCACACTGTAACCAATTGAGCCACCCATCCGCCCCAGACCTGAGATATTTTTAATTAGCCCAGAACTCACTATGGTCATTTCCTCCATCCCAAATAATCAGTAGTGCAGCTTTGGAAACCTGTCTGTATTGCCTGAACAGTTCCTTTCTTTCTGGCACTCTAAGCGGGGGCTTCTTGGGCATTCATGTCTAGTGTCTGTCCTAAAGTCTGATAATGGCAGGAGCAGTCAGGATGAGTAGGTACCCAGAGCATTAACTCCCTATTCACAGGAAGTGGAGCAGCTGGGTGGAAATGTGCTCATTCACATTTTGTGGAGGCAGGTAGATGGGGTGGGAACGGGAATGCAGCTGATTAGCTACGAACTATAATCTCCAGCTTCACTGTGATTTGCCCCGACCTGCTGCTACTCTACTTCCTCACCCTCTTCACCCCTTTTTTGCTCTCTGCCACTCTTTACTTCTTTCCCCTTCCACTTTCTCCTTCTTTCTCCTCTCCCCTTCTTTCTACAGGGGTGGTAAGAGTAAACCCCAAGGAAGCATCTATAAAATCCAAGTCTCCCTCTCCCTAAAAAGCTTGGGTGACAAAAGCATGGATTTGTTTTCACAGTTAAGTGCAAAGTTTATTTTCTCACCTATAAAACTGGCAAAGTTTAAAAGCCCATCTTATTTACAAGGGTATAAGAAAACAAGTACTTTCATACATCGCTGGTGGAAGTATAAATTGGTACAATTTTCTGTATGAAAATTATAACTCACATGGCTTTTTACCTAATAGTTCCACTTCTAGGAATTAATTCTACAGATATACTCATACGTGCAGAAAACTTTATTTTTCATCTCTTTCAGGGAATATCCATTCAGGATGGCTCTCATGAGGAAGAAGCAGTCTTTGAAATTCTCAGCAGCCACTGATATGAGCTAACCAGCATTGTAGCCAAATGCCTGACTGGATCGAGCATGGACATAGACAGGTAACATCTCTCTCCATCAAACTTTCCTCTGATTTCTCAATAGAACGATAGAGATAGCACCTCACTATATCCCGTACAGACTGCAGCTAAAGAATTCAAACTGTTCACCAACTATTCTACCTTTCTGATGAATGCAGAGGATGAAAGGGTTGTGACCATGTAATAGGAGATATTGGGCAAAAATGATTAAAAAGCAATATCTCAAGTTACTATTGCCATAGAGGCATTTAGTACCCTCTTGCACAGAAAATGCCAGAGTATTGTGCAAACGGAGGTCATTTTCACTTCTGACCTCAAGCAGGAAGGAACTCCTCTAGACAGGGAGCCTTTAATACCCCTTTTAGTCACCACAATCTGCAAATAATACAGCGACTAGAAGAGTAGGGTTTCAGCAGAGTGCACACTTGGGGATCTTAGGTTAGAGATTCAGCATGCCAGCCTCACTCAGCTATTCCCAGACTCAGCATCTAAACACTGTACCTTCAGCATGTGCAGAAAGATGACATATAGCAATTGGATCCTGGGGAAAGAGACAGATCTCCCAGAACAGGGCACACTGTGTGAGATGGAGAGACGTGGGCTACCTGCAGAGCACTAGACCCCACTTGTCCCTCTGCATTTGGGTCATCACTGGAATCTTCTGACGAGGAGTGGTTGTTACCCAGTGTGTACTATAGCCCCCCTTCAGTCACTCTCAACATTTGATTTTGCCATATTCATAAAGTTCTGAGCTTGGTGAAGTCCAAGGCAATATTAGAATCTTCTAGAAAAATAAAAATATTCACTGCCATTTACCAATTATTTTCCCATCGTTCCTGCCATGTTATGACAACTTTTCATTTAAAGGGGCATAGTAATTGGATGGAAAGAGTATTTGACTTGCTGTTTTATGTAGGATGAGCCTTCCTGTGCTTTATTTCCTTACCTGCAGTGCCAATTTGTATGACTCTGTGGTAAATTTACTGACCTGAAAAGAATTGGGAGCCAGATTGTGGGTGAGGTGAGGTGGGAGTAGGGGTGAAGGGGAGATTAAGAGGTACAAATCAGTAGTTGCAAAATAGTCATGGGGGTGTCGAGTATAGCATGGGGAATACAGTCAATAGTATTACAATAATTCTGTATGGTGTCAGATGGGTACTGGATTTATTGGGGTGATCACTTTGTGAGTTATATAAATGTCTAATCATTGTATTGTACACCTGAAATTAATATAATGTTATATGTCAACTGTAATTGAAAAAAATTTTTTAAAAAAAGAATTGGGGAGCAGGGGACAGAATAATGGAAGGGTCTAGAGTGCCTGGATGGTAAGGAGATAATTCAGACAGAAAAAGCCAACACCAAAAATAAATTGTGCTTTTGAGAGCCTAAAAAAGAATGAGATATGAGTCCCTGACTATAATTTTAGTTGTGTTCATTGTGAGGACAGGTGTTTGCTCTCTGATAGTAAGTAGACTTTAATCCTAGGTGTGAGTACAAGTCATGTCAACAGGGTGGCTCCAGAGAAATTCAAAGTAATTGCCCACGATACAACATCATCCCACAACCAAATTCTCACACTGCAGAATTACTAACAAATAGAAATGGCAGCCTTGGCATAGCTCATTAGGTCATGGAAAAGGCACGGATTCTTCCAAGTCAACAAACATCTTCCAGGGCTTCAAGAGCCAGCCAGGCAAGCTATTCCAGCAATGGAGAGGTGTGGCTCTGGAATGTGGTGACACATGGTAAACACCCAAGTGCTGTAGTGCCTATGAGTTGTGTAATGAATGGGTGAGTCACAGATCACCCTTCCTGGTTTGTCAGCTACTTGGTCGTTCCTGGGAACTTGCTCCATCAGTGGCTCCATGCAAACAATCCTGGGGCTGATTATGAATTCACAGAGTCACCATCAAGAGAGGAAAGATAAAGGGACTCCTGACTCACATCCTTTAATCCAAGGAGGAAGATTCAGTCAGGGACTGTGTTTCCCTGAGCATCTTCATTTTCATTAGGGCATTGTAAATGTATGATGACAGCACAAAGGAAAAAGCAAAGTAAGAGTCTGGTCCAGCAAAGTCAGCTCTGGCAAGGTATGAAATCTTACCTACAAAACTGGTCAGTCAATAGTACCCACAGGTACAGTTGGTTCCATGTTCCTTCCAGTGAGCTCCCTACCACAAGTCCCCTGGCCATAATATTGGTATCGACACTGGTCACCCTGCCACCCAATAGTGCTGAACTGGGTGGAGAGCTTAGCTGTCCTCTCAATCCCAAGTGATCCAAGAAGAATCAAGAAGTCACATACTCCCAGGTTTAAATCCTGCCTAAGCTATTTAATAATTGGATGACCATGAACAAATAATCTCTTAGTCTCGATTTCTTCACCTATAAATTAAGGATAATAATATCCACTTTGTAGGGTGGTTCTGAAGATTAAATGAAATAGATATATAAAGTACCTAACACAAAGCGTCGCACAAATAGAAGCTCCATAAATGATAGTTCCCATTGCTGGGATTAGTGAGTCTCAGAATGAGAAAGATGTTAAAAGTCATCCAACTAAAACCCTCCTTTTCTGTTGCTAGAATCCACTATTGCACACCCAAGACCTATGGTCAGCTAGCCTCTGCCTTGAATCTGTCCAAGGCAAGAGAAGTCCTCTTCAGGAGTTCTCAGATTCTTGCTGAAATTGAGCTGACATACAACTCACAGGGGCTTCTATTTGCAATGGGAACCCTTTGTCCATATGCAGTAGTAGCACTTCTGATTGTACGGACATACACTGCACAGCTCTGGGTATTGCTGTTCACATAGACTACAGTGTAAATGGTGTCCCCTTGGAGTTGGGCAGGGTGATGGATGGCCCTGTCTATATAATAGTCATCCAAATATTTGATGTCAATCTCATACTCCTTTGAGTCTTTTCTCCTCCAATAAAAACCTCCAGATATTTTCTATCATGCCTCACATGACAAGTTTTGTATCTCCTGTCACTCTTCTCTGAAGGCTCACCTGGCTAGTGCCTGGATCTCAGCACAGGGCTTTCAGTCACCGTCTGACCAGTTTGGAAAAATAAGCCTCACTTTTCACATCTCACACAGCTAAGCTATGTTCTTCTGCTCCTACCCCAAGCTGTACTTGTATGATTTGTTTTATGCTTTCAGTTCTCACTTAATCCAAGAACAGGACTTTACATTTGTCCCAGTGAAATTTCATCTTTCTAGTTTCAGCTCATCCTTCCAGATGATGAAGACGTCTTTGTATCACACAACATATTAATTGTTTCATATTGGTACAAGATTACTCAAGACTCATAGGACAAGGAATGGAACTCTTTATTCTATGCTTAGAAAATTTCTTCCAACTTGACATAGATTTCTTTTTCTATTTATTTATAATTTTATTTAACTTTTTTTTAATTAGTTTCAGGTGCACAAAACAATGTAATAGTTAGACATTTATCATTTATATCCCTCACACAGTGATAACCTCCCTCCCCCCTCTGACATCGCACACAGCCATTACATTTCCACTGTCTCTATTCCTAATGCTGTGCTCTGCTTCTTGTAAATATATATATAATTGCAGTTGACATTCATTATTGTTCAGCTTCAGCTTCAGGTGTACAGTGCAGTGATCAGGCACCTACATCATCCCTGAGGTGGTCTCCCCAATGAGACAAGTGTCCATCGGATACCCTACAAAATCTTTCAACATTATTGATTACGTTCCCCAAATTGACTTTCATATCCCCATGGCAATCTTGTGGTTATCGACTACGCTTTCTAATTCCCTCACCTTCCCCCTTATCCCCATCCCCCCTCCTATCTAGCAACCCTCAGTTTTTTCTCTATGTCTCTGAGACTGTTTCTGATTAGTTCATTCATTTATTCTATTCTTTAGATTCCACATATAAGTGAGATCATATGGTATTTGTCTTTCTCTGTCTGACTTATTTCACTTAACATAATGTTCTCTAGGTCCATCCATATCATTGCAAATGGTAAGATTTCATTATTCTTTATGACTGCGTAATACTCCATCGTATAAAAGCACCACAGTTTCTTTCTTTTTTTATTTTATTAAATTTATTGGGGTGACAATTGTTAGTAAAATTACATAGATTTCAGGTGTACAATTCTGTATTACATCATCTATAAATCCCATTGTGTGCACCACAGTTTCTTAATCCAGTCATCTACCTATGGGCATTTCAGTTGTTCCCATGTCTTGGCTATTGTGTATAGTGCTGCAATAAACATAGGGGTGCATAAGTTCTTTTGAATTAGAGTTTTGGATTTCTCTGGATAAACACCTAGGAGTGGAATTGCTGGGTCATAAGGTAGTTCCATTTTCAGACTTTTGAGATACTTCCATACTGTTTTCCATAGTGGCTGCACCAAACTGCAATCTCACCAACAGTGCACAAGGGTTCCCTTTTCTCCACATCCTTGCCAGCACTTGTTTGTTGATTTATTGATGATAGCCATTTTGACTGAGGTGGTATCTCATTGTGGTTTTCATTTGCATTTCTCTAATGATTAGTGAGGTTGAGCACTTTTTCACATGTCTGTTTGCCATCTGTATGTCCTTTTTAGAAAAATGTCTCTTCATGTCCTCTGCCCATTTTTTAATTGGGTTGTTTGTTTTTTTGAAGTTGAGTTGAGTGAGTTTTTTAATAAATTTGGGATATTAACCCCTTATCGGATATATCATTGGCAGATATCTTCTCCCATTCAGTAGGATCCCTTTTTGTTTTATTGATGGTTTCCTTTGCTGTGAAAAAATGTTTTAGTTTGATGTAATCCCACGTTTATTTTTTCTCTTACTTCCTTCCCTTGCCTGAGGGGATATATCAGTAAAAATCTTACTCTGGGTAGTCTGTTAACTTTCTTCCTATATTTTTTTTCTTTTTTCCTTTCCTTCCTTCCTTCCTTGTTTTCCTTTTGATATTTGTTGCACTGGCATACAGTTAAGGTGTCTCTTTCTTAACCACAATATTATTATAGGAGGTTTTGTTGAGCTTTTTGTTCAAGTTATTTATTCCTTCAGACAACAGTTATTGAGCACCTGTTGTGTCTTGGCACTGTACTAGATACTTACAGTACAGACAGTGTTGTGTTGGTAAATGTTTAATAACTGACTACCCAGAAAAAAAATTCCCTAGTTTGTAGTGTTTGCTGATTTCCAAGGCATAACTACTTCCAAAACGGCAGATTTCTGACTACCAATGTGATGTCACTGAACATGGAGTTGGAAAGAGAGGCGCACAACCAGCTCTTGTGAGACAGCATGAGCCTACTCCAGTGCACCACTGATAACGTGCAAATGAACCACGTATGGTCTCCACCTTAGGAAAGTGCTTATACTCTGGTGATGCACAATGTCTCTCCCCTCTAAACCTATCGTGGAGAAACCATGTCAATGGAGGAAATAAGATTTGTCTGATATGATTTGTTCTCAGTGAATCTAGAGCCTCCAGAATGAAAAGGGCCATGCTGACATTATGATTTTAGCCCAGTGAGACTCATTTCAGATTTCTGACCTCCAGAAATGTAAGATAACTGTGTTTTTTAAGCTACCAGCTTTGTGGTAAATTTGTTACAGCAGCCATAGAAAACTCATACATCAACCAATTCCAGGCCTCCTTCTCCCTGCCATCTTCCACTATAGATTCTAGAAAGTCCAATAATTTCTATGTCAGCAGTTCTATGCTCTTCTAATCCATAATGGTGACCTAGATACCACTTTCACCAAAATAGGGTGTTCTGGAAACCAGAGGACCTTGACCACTGAAGAAAGTGTTTTGGCTATCAAGACATGACCTGTCACTGTAGTTTGATGGTATTTTTCTCCAAAGGCAGGGGGAAAGATAATGCTTCCGCTCTACAGTATTATGCTCAGCTGTAGTCACATCCAATGCAGGTGCTCTTCAGTTACACAGCTGTATCTTTAGGTGACACATGCACACACAGCCTCTTATCTCAAGGTGTCTTCATAGCGCTAGAGTGCCACATCCAGATGAGTTTCCAAATTTAGCGATCCATTCCATCTGGAACCACCTTTCCCTACAATCTCAGTGTCCCAACTTCTAGACACCTCATCTCATTCCCAAGACCCACTGCATTTCCTGGTTCAAAATGAGTGTTACTTCTTTCAGAGGAAAAAAGTCCTACTTTATTACAGTAAAAGTGCATTTTTGCTTTCTAATGTCTCTGAGGAAATTACCCCATTAGTACATAGTCTTGTGATTCTCATATATTTAACTTCACCTTTTGATCAGCATTGCTTCTCCATCTTTGCTTCTCCAACCATTTCCTCTCCCCTCCACCACGAACTCACCAACAAAGCAAGGACTTTGCCACATGCTTGGATCTTACATGAATGAGAATTCTGGGAGAGGTTGGAGAGTTTATGTACTGCCATAGCTTCCCCTTTCCTTCCCTTCAGCTGGGTGGGAAGCCTGCAGTTCTTTCCCAGAACCACAGGGTTTATTTTTTTCTTCCTTTTTATCATTACTTATATGCCCTCCACTGAGTCTCTACCGTAAGGTAAGTGATTTTTACACTACCATAAATGTTCCCTTGAAGAGCTCTCTTCTCTACCATCTCTGTGTTCCATTCTTCAGTTTCATGCTTTAGAGTCTCCAGAATTATATTCACTCAGTATATTACTCATGCTCTGTACTCAGGTACCCTCAGTTCATCATTCATTCATATGTTCTAAGTGCTGTGGGAAATCAAAGAGATTTCATGCGACATGAATCCTGACTCATAGTTCACAGTCCAGTTGGGAGATTACTAGATAACTATGCTGTGAGGTAGGAAGTGGTATGCGCTTTAAGAAATGAATAGATAAGATACAATGGGAACTCAGTAGTGGGCGAGAGGTCACTTCCAATTTGAAGAGAGGCCTCAAGAAGAAGGGCCTTCTAAGCTATGCCTTGAAAAGTATGAATGATTTAGACATGTGAAGAAGGGGGCGGGTGGCATTTCAGGCAGAGGAGGCTATCACGTGAGCAAAGAAATTAAGAGGGGTGATAAGCCTGGGTGTATCCATGGAGAAGAATGAAGTTCAGCTTGGACAAGGATAGCTGGGTAGGTAGAAGAGTGAAAGATAAGACTAGAAATGTAGGAGGGGCCAGATTTTGAAGGGTTGTAAAGTCAGGAAAGGATCTGTCCTTTCAGCTGTTGTCAATTCTAAAAGTTTGGTGAGTAAAGTCACGTACTTTTAAAAAATGTATAGTAACTGCTAAATTAAAAAAGAGAAAAGAAAGTTGGTGTTCAGTAATTTAACTAAGTTATGTAGGTTGTCATTTAATCTCTGACGTCTCTTGTTTTTTTGTTTGTTTGTTTGTTTGTTTTTAATTGGGGAATATTGGGGAACAGTGTGTTTTTCCAGGACCAATCAGCTCCATGTCAAGTCATTGTTTTTAATCTAGTTGTGGGGGGCCCAGCTCAGCTCCAAATCAAGTCATTGTTTTCAATCTAGTTGTGGAGGGTGCAGCTCCCTGGCCCATGTGGGAATCGAACCAGCGACTTTGGTGTTATGATCACTGCACTCTAACCACTGAGCCAACTGGCTGCCCCTCTTGTTTTTTGTGTGTGTGTTTTTTTAACCACTGCTCTGAATTAAAAGGGGTGAGTGAAGAAAAGGCAACTTGGGTTCTGAAAGGCTCTGCCTGTGCATTCCCCAGAGATCAAGGCTGAAAACAAAAACATTTACCCAAATCTACCAGGTACTGGCCTTTTCTAAGCTGTGCAGTTGGAGAGACATTGTGCAGTTGGAGGATGAGGAAGCAGCTTTCAAATGAGATGACGGCTGCAGTGGAAATGACCTTGAAATGACATTCGGGAACCCAGGGTTGTTCCTGATTTCCAGGTCCCTTCCCTTCTTTGGCCCTCAGTTTCCCATCTGAACACTGAGAGGGTCTATCAAGGTGGCCCCTGGGCATGGGAAGTTCAGTGACCTCTGTCCTGTTAGCTTCTACAGTGTCTCAACCCCTCTGCCACTACCCACAGCGTGGGCTTGAAATGAATGTGCACCACTCTTCTTGCCTCATCTCTGGGAATTCTCTTGTCCTAAAATGCTGTACACAGATCTCTGAATTTAGGGAACATCAACTACAGTCCCCTTAATTCTATTACCTTCCCAGGTAGTTTTTGGCATGCATTGGAGAGAAGTTGCAGGTTAGAGTGATGCTAGAGCGGGAAAACCTTGAAGAAAACCAACTACAACCCTTTCTTCAAGGGAGGCCTGCCCTGGAGTACTATTTAGAAAGTGGTCTTTAGAGAAAGCATGACTCAATAGGATTAACTAGGTTGTGTTAACCTGTGAAGTGTCAGGTGGAGTGGGGATGACAGTCATCTTCTTTATGGAGTCAGGTCTTGGGAAAGTAACATTGGAAAATGGCCCTTTAATAGGGGTTCAACCTGTCACAGATTCCCTGGTCCCAATACCTGGAGTTGCAGGTGTGTCTAGGACATAGCTAACTGGTTTGGAAACACAGCTGTCAATCTTTTGGCCTCAGCTGTCACCAGGGGCAGGACAGCGATGAGAAAACGGCAAAGGAGAAAGAATAGAGGCAAAAGTAGGGATGGGAAGGAAAGGGGAGGAATGTAGGGTCCTAAGAGCACCCCAAGATCTTGCAACACAGCCTGGGCATGAGTGGGTCATCTTCCTAAGGAGATCTTGCAACACAGCCTGGGCATGAGTGGGTCATCTTCCTAAGGAGATCTTGCAGAGAAAGTGTGACATTTTCTACAACTTCTAACCTCTGGAAGTGGTGCCTTTCACAGAGAAGCCAAATCTGGTGCTGAAGCCACGGCCCCATCTGTTGGTGAATTCTTCTATCCAGACCCTTCACCAAAATGATTCTGTGGACCCAAGCCTGGCATGGCTAAGCTAGAAGGCCCTTGGAGGGAACCTAGGTGAAGCCCCTCTCTCTACCAAAAAGGAAAATTAGGCTCAGAGACAGGAAGGAATTTGCCAGAATCATTCATTTAGCAAGTAGCCACACTAGAACTTGATGCCAGACCTTTTTATACAAGGTGAGGACTTATAAGAACTTTAATATCATACATAACTTGTGGTCCAAATTTTGGATTTTTGCAGCTTGAGTTCTGAAGATCCTTACAGAGCATCACTTTGCCCTTTTGGGCTCCAGAACTGCCTGCAGAGCCAGCAGCCCCCTGTGCTGACTGTACTGTTTGATAAATTGTACTCCTCGCATCGTTGTTAAATAATAGTCTTCGTACTATAATTGTGTGATCAAAGGCAGCCTTTTTGTCCTACAGGCCTGGGCTGGAACGAGGACTTGATAAATGCTTAATCATATTTTACCCATTGCTCTTACCTCACAGCCCCACTTGCTTGATCACTGAGTCAGCCAACCATTGAAAGTCCAGTGGCCTCCACCAATCAGAACACAAACGATGTAAGTTTATGGTCTTGTTTCCCCTAGCAACCAATCTCTTTGATCAACAGCTCCTTACAACTTCAGCCTTTATAAACCCTGCCCTAGCCCCTCCATTTTGGAACATATTTTTAGTTCAGACTGAGGGCTGCATTTCCGGGTTTGCAAATTGTTACCTGAATAAACTCTCTTTGGTATCTCCAGATTTTTGTTTACAAAGGTGTAGTGATTAAGAGAACATCGGTTTAGAACCAGACAACATAGATTCAAATCCTGCCTGCACCTCGACTAGCTGAGAGATTTAACCAACTTTCTTAACCCCTTTCAGGCTCAGCTACCCCATTTATAAAAATGGAGACTATAATAGAATCTACCTCACAGGGTTTTTGTAATGCTTAAACAAAATACTAAATGAAATGCACTTACTATAATTGACTCATATATAGTAAGTGCTCAGTATATATTAGGGGGGAGAAGCCCATGCTCTTTCCTAACCCCTGCAATAACACCTCCCACCCCCAATTCTTGTCCCCAAACCAAACTGCTGGGTAGATGAGATTTTCCACAGCTGGTCATAGACATCACTCCTTTGTTTTTATTTAAAGCACCAGTCAGGGAGGGAAGGAAGAAGAGGGCCTCACTCCACAAGTCCCACCTCTCTCCATGCTCTGTCTGTTTATGCTGGGGTCACAAATTTAAATATCCACAGAGAACTGACAGATATGTAAACAATTAAAGCAGACCAGGTGAGATGTGTGACAAATTGGGAGTACAATTTGATCCTGGCCCCATAAAATGGCCTTTGTTTGCACTTCCTATAATACTTCCTGTGATACTGAGGGCTGGTAGAAAAACAGCCATTATAGCACCAGCCATAGTTTGAATGATAAGAATGTTTGCAATGTCACCTTTGTGAGGATGTGGAAAATTCTTGACTGATACCACAATCAACACTAGGTGTGTACCTTGTAACGACTGATCTGGGCTTTTAGCTCATGGACATGGTGAACTGTGTAACCACAACTTGTATGAGTTGCATTATTGACAGCTCAGAGGCAAATTTGTGGCCACACACAGAGATGTGTCATTTAGTGTCATTTTAGCTCTCTTTTTTTCCTTTTCTTTCTTTTTTTTTTTCTTTCTTTCTTTCTGTCTGTCTGTCTGTCTGTCTGTCTTTCTCTCTCTCTCTCTCTCTCTCTCTCTCTCTCTCTCTCTCTCTCTCTTTCTTTCCCTTTTCTTCTCTTTTCTTTCTTTCCTTCCTTCCTCTTCCTTCCATCCTACCTAATTTTCAAAAATTCCTTATTTTCATTAAGAAAGAAATTGTGCTTAGTGTAATATGTTCAAATAAAAATGTATAAAATAAAATGTATAATTAAAAGGACCACACCTCCAGAAATAAACTCAGCGAGAGTTTGATAGATTTTCTTCCAGTTTTATTTTATTGTATACCTACACTATATTAGCTTGCTCGGGCTGTGTAATAAAGTACCACAGACTAGGTGATTTAAACAACACAAATTTATTTTCTCACATTTCTTGAGGCGAGAAGTCTGAGATCAAGGTGTTAAAACAGGGATGGTTTCTTCGGAGGCCTCTCCTTGTCTTGTAGATGGCTGTCTTAGCTCTGTGTCTTTACATCACTTATCCCTGAGTGAATCTATGTCTTAATTTCCTTTTCTTATGAAGACACTAGTCATATTGGATTAGAGTCCACTCTAATGACCTCATTTAACCTTACTTCCTTCTTTGAGGACCTGATCTCCAAATACAGTCACATCCTGAAATACTGGGGACTAGGGCATTAACGTATGAATTTGGGGGGAATATATTCAGTCCATAACACACATATTTTTTTCTATACAGTTCGGCAATTTTCTCACTTGAAGAAGTTTCAACATGTTTTCAAATCAGAAGAGTAGGAGGCTGAAATATTGCATACTTACCTTTTTCATCCCATACATATAGCAAAGAAGAAAGGGGTTGTGATGGACCATTGGTTCAACAACCAACAGCATCAGTCAAAAAAATATGCTGGCTCTTCACTGCCTCTCTTCCTTCTTCTAATTGCTTCTATTTCTTTGTGTTTTCATCTGAAGTTTATGTTATTTTCTTATGCCTGTTCTTCACATCACATATTAAATTGACTATGGTATAAATTATGCTCTAGTTGCTATTTCTATGATATATGTTTGTTAATTGCTATTTGGTCCTTGTTTTCTTTTCTTAGTTCTCCTAGCATCCTCGTTTTATCTCAGTTGATTTATTTACTACATCTTTTATCTCTTTTTTTCACAGAAGTCACTTTTATCTGTAAAGTGCAAAGCATGTGTTATCTGAAAGCCCCTGCTGCTTCCTGGAATGTTTTCTCCAAGTCTTCTGTTTGACTGTCAAAGAATGCAAGTATTTTCTCTTTTACTTCCCTCCTTGTGTCTTTGAGATCTTTTTACATTCTTCCCCTAGTACTTAAAAATGGACATTGATGCCCAATGTTCAGCCTTTCAGTGGTGTGTGTGTGTGTGTGTGTGTGTGTGTGTTGTGCGTATGTGTGCACACAAGCAGGAGTCTTGAACAGTTGGCATTTGTGAACTTTGTCTCAACTCTCATCCTCTGTAACTTGACCTTGTCAGGGCCCATTTGGTCCTGTGGGTGTGCCTTCCACTTTTAGATTGTTCCCCTCCCCAGGTGAGGCTCATTCCCTTCAGGATCCTACAACCCCTTCAGCATTGCCTTGATGTGGCAGCCAAATCTATTTTAGTGTCTTTCATATCAGGATTAGAAAAGATTTTCTTACTTCAAGGTTATATAAATATTCACCTATATGTTCTTCTAGTAAGTGCAAAGTGACTCCAAATTTATTTCTTTCCAAATGGCTAGCCAACTTTTCCAATGTCATTTTTTAATTATCCAAATCTTTCCTATCTATACAATGTACTGAATAGTGTTTATATGTATAGTGTATATGAGGTCTGACAATTAAGTTCGCGAACGTGCCACCGTGAACTTACATCGGCAGCACTGTACAAATAGCTCGGTAAAGTTTCATAACTGTGGTACGAGGTCAGACAATTAAGTTCACCAATTTGTTGCAATGATATTGCTAACCTTTTTTGATATCACAGGGATTATTCCTTATGAATTTTACCAATTGGACAAACAGTTAACCAAGTTTACTATTTGGAAGTGCTAAAAGGGCTGTGTGGAAAAGTTAGATGAAAAGAACCTGAACTTTTTGCCAACAATTCATGGCTCTTGCATCACAACAATGCACCAGCTCACACAGCACTGTCTCTGAGGAAGTTTTTAGCCAGTTATCAGATAACTGTATTGGAACACCCTCCCTACTCACCTGATCTGGCCCCCAATGACTTCTTTCTTTACCTGAAGATAAAGGAAATATTGAAAGGAAGACATTTTAGTGGCATTCAGGACATCAAGGATAATACAACAACAGCTCTGATGGCCATTCCAGAAAAAGAGTTCCAAAATTGCTTTGAAGGGTGGATGAGGTGCTGGCGTTGGTGCATAGCTTCCCAAGGGGAGTACTTGGAAGGTGACTGCAGTGATATTCAACAATGAGGTATGGAGCACTTTTTCTATGATGAATTTGTGAACTTAATTGGCAGACCTTGTATAATATACTGAATAATACATCTAGAACTTTTCTAGGTTTCTCTTTCAGTCTCACTAAAATAGCTCTTCTGGTTACACCTATTTTCAGAACACTAATGTATATTCACAAGCATATTATATTATATTATTGTGCATATTACAGTGTTTCCCAAAAAATAAGACCTAACCGGACAATCAGCTCTAATGCGTCTTTTGGAGCAAAAATTAATATAAGACCCAGTATTATATTATATTATATTATATTATATTATATTATATTATATTATATTATATTATATTATATTATATTATATTATATTATATTATATACCGGGTCTTATATTATATTAAAATAAGACCAGGTCTTGTATTAACTTTTGCTCCAAATGACGCATTAGAGCTGATTGTCCGGCTAGGTCTTCTTTTTGGGGAAACACGGTATATATGAAATTTTAGCTTTTTTATTTTTTTTAATTTTTATTGGGGAATATTGGGGAACAGTGTGCTTCTACAGAGCCCATCAGCTCCAAATTGTTGTCCTTCAACCTAGTTGTAGAGGGCGCAGCTCAGCTCCTAGTCCAGTCGCCCTTTTCAATCTTTAGTTGCAGGGGGCGCAGCCCACCACCCCATGCGGGAATTGAACTGGCAACCTTGTTGAGAGCTCGCGCTCTAGCCAACTGAGCCATCCGGCCACCCCAAAATTTTAGCTTTATAAAATAGGAAATCGAAAGGTGTACAAGTTATATAAATGCTCCCACTGCTGTCTCCTCCCATTTATACTTCATGTACAAGATCTAATCATAACGCTGACCTGATTAGAGCACAATGGATATGCCTCAAACAAGAAAACCTAGACCACCTCTCTTGCCTGTGGATAAGGCTGCCTAGAGCAGGGCAAAGGAACCCATACTGTGACTCAAAAGTTATACATTTGCCTGATGTTATCAAATCTTTCTTTTAATACAACATAGGGGGAAAGTCTCGAATAGATTTTTTAATGATCTCAACAAATGGCCCCCAAATTTATCTTAGGACAGAAGCACTCTTTGGTTAAAAAAGTATTTCATCATCCATTTAGATATATAAAGTTGCTTCTCAGGTTGTAAAACCTGGTCATGAAGTATAAAGAGCGAGTTCAATTGCTTTATGAGAACAAAAAGAATACTTTAAATTCCTAAGAAGCGAAGACAGAGATAGAAGAGGTAGAGGCCAGTGATACAGTAAAACCTGCAGTGGTGGGAGAGCTGGACAGATTTTTAAGAGGATATCTAATATTTAAAGTTGAGCTTTTAGTATTGTTTTGACATAAACTCCTGCATCTCTCCAAGGTCTCAGCATCATCTGCTCCTCAATGAGGAGCATATGTGTCGGAGGTACGGGAAGTGGAGGAAAGTACCTGTGTTCATGTTGAGGTCTATGTGTTGTCGTGGAATGGTTCAGAATCTATACCTATTCAGCAGAAACATGATCTTAGAGCAGAGGTGATCATGAGCAGGTAGGTTCCCCAAACATTTGCAAAAATTGGAGGAAGGTCATTGATTTCTACAAGTTATGAAATGGGGACTTTAGATTATAATAAATCTTGCAAGTAAGGTGACCCCAGCTGGCATCTCACAGTTACCTAAAACCTCACTGACTATATATGTGTTTGCCTTTCAAAATAACTGGCATCATTCATATATTTAAGGAAATGAATCTCCATGTCACTCAGTTTACCTCCCAGAAACTAGTGGGGAGAGAGAAGGAATAAACAAAATTTCAAAGCTTCTGTCCTTCTAATGGTCCATTTGCAAGCAGAGCAAATTAGATATGGCTAAGTTTTTTTATCTGTAAAATGTGGCTAATTGTAATAGCTTCTTCACAGGATTGTGGAGAAGATTAAATGATTAATATATGTAAAGTGCTCTAGAAGTGCCTGGCACACAGTAAATTCTATTTATGTTTACTATTATGAGATGGAAGAGGAATTCTAAGAAGAAAGGACCTGGAAATTTCAGAAGCAGGGAGAGGAGTGGGTGGGACCCAGAAGTTAACTGTATAACTTCCACCCGATCACCTCAAACCCTTTTAATCATATTAAAAAATAATAATAAAAAATACCTGTTGGAACTTTTTTGGAGGGAGTCACCAGGCAAAGAATCATGGAACAGGAACTGAGTTATGGAATAGAAAAAACAGCATCAGAAGGTGTCATGTAAATGAGACCGAGAGCGTTTAGGGAGCTGGAACTTGAACTCAGAGCCAGAAATGACCAGGAGTCAATAAACTTCACAGGAGTCTTTGAACATACTGGAAAGTACACAGGATTTCCCATTGCATATGGGATTAAAGAGATCGTGCCAATTGGAAACAAAAAACAACAGTCCAGTGATGATCTCAGCTGATCTTGTTGCAGAAAAGCAGCGAGAACTGAGAGACTCAAGTGGCACCCAGAGATCAGGAAGAACACAGCTTTATTACGCCGGTGGGCTCAGCGGGATTGTTCCCAAACACTGAGCACTTACTGGGGTCCGGCACTTTGTTTTATAGGGTTAAGCCTCTGGGTTGGGGGGAAATCTGGCTGGGGTGCCGGGGAGGTCCGTCCCTAGCAGCTGTGATCACTCAACATTGTTTTGACAGGGAGGCCTCTAACTATGGTGCCCACCGGAGACATCTCTGATAATAAGGTATGGGAGGAGGAGGGGGATGGAGCTCCGAGCCGGGGGCCTGCAGGAGAGAGCTCCGATAAGGGGGGGATGGAGCTCTTAGCGGGGGCCTGCAGGAAAAAACCGTCCCGACAATCTAAGATCACATTAAAAATAGAATATTCAAGAAAGTTAAGAAATAACTTAAGTTAAAAATACATCACACTTCTGGGAAAAGGGATGGATTAAATACACAAATTACAAGGTCCCTTTCAGCCTATCCCCATTAAAATGAACAAAAATATCCAAATTTAGAGAAGGCCTCAAGCTCATACATATTAAAAAATTGACCAGCTACAATTCAATCTGTACCAAACTGAAAACGGGTGCTGGGAGTTGAAATATGAACACTCAAGTTGGTGTGCATTACTGTTATGGGTAGGGCACAAAATTCTGAGGGTCCCACTATTACTACCCAATAGAGATAGGGTGGGTTGTTCTCAGGAGTCCCTCTACTAGGGTGAGAGGCTATAGTTGAAAGAGGTTTTGTTTCAGCTGCAGGAGGGAAAAACCCTGTGAGAAAGTTGTTTTCTTGTTGATGAGAAACCTAGAGGGTAATGGCTCTGAGAAGCTGTACAACTCTAGCCCTGATCTGGCCAATCAATGAACTAGCTGTCCTTGGGCAAGTAATTGGGGGGCAGTGGATGGGAGTGGGGATGGGGTTGGGGGAACAGGTGACAACCAACAAAACAAAATCCCCACCAGCATCTCCCTCACCAGATGTCCACTGAAATGGCTGCCTTTCCCCAAAGTTGGGATCAAACAGAAATTTGGAGACTCATCCCACTGTTCCCCCAACCAGGAGGCCCCAAACCAGTGAAGTTGCTCACAGAATTTTTAACAACTTTTGAAAGAAACCTCAGCTGCCCAGATGATTACTCATCATCATAAAATACAAATAACAATAAACAAATGGAATACGAGAGAGCCCAGAAATAGAACTTTACATATATGGCCAACTGATTTTTGATAAAGGTGCCAAGGCAATTCAAATAAGGAAAGAATAGTCTTTTTGATAAATCACACTGCTGAAATACCTTACCTCACACTATATATACATCACACTTTATCTCATATTATACACAAAAATTAACCCAAAGTGGATCATAGTCTTAATGTAAGAGCCAAACTATAAATGTAAAAGCCAAAACTATAAATCTTCTGAAAGAAAACATAGGAGAAAATTTTACAACCTTGGCCTAGACTAAACTTTCTTAGATACGATATAAAAAGCATAAACCACAAAAATGATAAATTGGACTTTGCCCAAATTTAAGACTTTTGATCTTCAAAAGATGCTACTAAGAAAGCAATGGACAAGGAGAAAATATTAATAGTATGTACATTTGCCGAAGCATTTATATTCAAAATATCTAAAGAAGACTTGTAACTCAATAGTAAAGAGACCGAAAACTCAATTTTTAAAATATGAAAAAGGTTTTAACAAACACCTTACAAAGAATATATATGAAAGGCCATTAAACACATGAAAACATTATTAGTCACCAGGGAAATAAAAATTAAAACTACAATAACATACTATCACATACCTACTAGAATGTCCAAAATAAAAATGACAGATAATATCAAGTGTTGGAGAGAATATAGGCGACCAGGGGGCACTCTCATACATCGCTAGTAGGAATGTGAAAAACTACAACCACTTTGGAAAACAGTTTGGTGGTTCCTTATAAAGTTAAATACACGTTTACAATATCACACAGCAATTTCTTTTAATAATTTTTTTTTAAATTTTTCAATTACAGTTGACATACAATATTATATTAGTTTCAGGTGTATAATATAGTGATTAGCTATTTATATAACTTATGAACACCCTGATAAATCTAGTACCCATCTGACACCATATATAATTATTACAATATTATTGACTATAGTCCTTATGCTATACTTTACACCCCCATGACTATTTTATAACTACTAATTTGTATTTAATTCCTTCCCCCACTTCACTCATCCTCCCAGTCCCACTTCCATCTGGCATCCATCAAAATGTTCTCTCTATCTATGAGTTTGTTTCTATTTTGTTTGTTTATTTTGTTCTTTAGATTCCACATATAAGTGAAATCATATGGCATTTGTCTTTCTCTGTCTGACTTACTTTACTCAGCACAATAACCACTAGGTCCATCCACATTGTTGCAGATGACAAGATTTCATTTATTTTTATGACTGAGTAACAATCCATTATGTATATGTATCACCTCTTCTTTATCCATTCACCCACTGATGGACACCAAAGCTGCCTCCATATCTTGGCTATTGTAAATAATGCTGCAATGAACATATGGATGCATATGTCTCTTTGAAGTAGTGGTTTGGGTTTCTTCAGATAAATATCCAGAAGTGGAATTACTGGTCCTTCTTGGTCTCTTGTTATAGCTTTCGTTTTAAAGTTTATTTTGTCTGGTATAAGTATTGCTACCCCAGATTTTTGTTTGTTTCCATTTTCACAAAATGTCTTTTTCTATCCCTTTACTTTCAGTCTGTGTGTGTCCTTTGAGCTAAACTGAGTCTTCTGTAGGTACTATCTGTAAGGGTCTTGTTTTTGCTTTTTTTTTTTTAATCTATTCAGCCACCCTATGTCTTTTGATTGGAGCATTTAATACATTTATAATGAAGGTAATTGTTGGCAGATATATAGTTATTGTTTTTTATTATTAATATTTTTCACCTTTCTCTCCTCCTCCTCCCTCCTCCTCCTCCTCCTCCTTCTTCTTAAAGAAGTCTTTTTAACATTTCTTGTAATATTGGGTTGGTAGTAATGAACTCCTTTAGCCTTTTCTTGTCTAGGAAGCTCTTTATCTGCCCTGTGACTCTAAATGATAGTCTTGCTGGGTAGAGTAATTTGGTTTTAGGTCCTTGCTTTTCATCACTTTGAATATTTTGTGCCAATCCCTTTGGGCCTGCAAAGTTTCTGTTAAGAAATCAGCTGATGGTTTTATGGTAGCTCCCCTGTAGGTAACTAACTGCTTTACTCTTGCTGCTTTTAAGAGCACCACCTGGCCACTTCCACAGATGACACACCCAAAGGGAAAACTGAGCAGGCACCAGAGACCAGCTAAAGAGAATCTTGCTCTGTAGGGTCAGCCCCTGTGCCACAGCTCCTCCACTGTAGTCTTGGCCAGTCCCGACAACCAATCAGACTTAGGGGAAATCTCTCCCACTGATGTGCAAAGAGCAACCAAAGCTCAACTACAATAAGAGGGCACACGCAACCCATACAAGGGACACACCTGCAGCCCCCAGCTCTAGTGACCAGGGAGACTGCACCACTAGGCCCCACAGGCCACCTACCATAAGGCCACTGTACCAAGACTGGGCAACATAACAGTTCCACCTAATACATAGGAAACAAATTCAGGGGAGAAGGCAAAATGAGGAGACAAAGAAATGTCCCAAATGAAAGAACAGAATAAAGCTCCAGGGAAAAAAAATTAAACAAAATGGAGACAAGCAATCTACCAGATGCAGAGTCCAAAACACTGGTTATAAGGATTCTCAATGATCTCAGGGAGAACTTCAACAAAGAGATGGGAAACATAAAAATGGAGCTAGACCAAATGTTGTTTGTTTGGGGGTTGTAAATTTTTGACAGAATTTAGGAAAGTCTGCAGCATAAGCGAAGACTGGCCATTTGTAAGGAAAAGCCACTGGAAGCAGCTTGGGTGGGCCCACAAGTTGGGACAGGCAGGGTCTCAGGGAATCACCAGGGTGGGGTAAAAAATGTCAGCAAGGTTGATGGAGACTCAGCTATGGTGCTCACCTAAGCCTGAACCCTGGGAGGAAAGAAGGCTCAACAAAGGAACAATGGCTTCAGCCAGCACTTCTCTCTGGGAGAAACCTGCCCCTCCAGCCCTTGCTCTAAAGCCAGACAATTAAGTTCCTCCCTGTATGGCCCTGGTGCCTTTTGAGCTGCTGCCACAGCACTGGAGCGTGAGGCAAATGAGTCCATCAGTGAGTAAGTTCATGTGCTGGCACTTTAAGAGGAACACCTGGGACTCCAGCGCCCTCCATCTCATTTAGCCACAATCTCTGCTGGTTTTCACAGCCAGAAGTTATAGGGATGTTTCTTACTGGAACCCTAGGCTGGGGAGCCTGGTATGAGGTTGGGATGCTTTGTTCCTCAGGGGGTACCTATGCATCCGAGATATCCCTCCCAATTTTTAACCACTACATGCAGGGTTAACCCCCACGTATGGGGACAAGCCCGTTCCAGGTTTCCACCCCTCCTACAGTCTTGGCATGGCTTCTTCTGTATATCCTTAATTGTAGGACTTCTACAGCTAGATTTCAGGTGATTCTCAATGATGGTCGTTCTGTAGTTTAGTTGTAATTTTGATGTGGTTGTGAGAGGATACAATCACAGCATTTACCTTCCCCGCCATCTTGACTAGAAATCCCCTCATGCAGCAATTTTACTACTAGTTATTCACCACCCCCCAAAAAAAGATGTCTGTATAATGATTTGTATATGAGTGTTCATAATAGTTTTATTCATTCTAGCCAAAAATTGGAAAAAATCCAAATGTCCATCAAAGGTCAGTGGATAAATAAATTGTGATATATCCGTACCACCCAGCATCAAAAGGGAACAAACTATTGACACAGGCAACAAAATGAATGAATCTCAAAACCATCCTGAGCTAAAGAAGTTAGACACAAAAGATTACATACAGTATGACTCTATTCATATGATACTCTAGAAAAGACAAATCTCATATGCAGTGAAAGAAAGCAGACCAGTGCTGCTTTGGGCTGGTGGCCAGTGGGTGGAGATTGACTGGGAAGCAGAAAGGAATTATTTGAGATGAAGGAAATGTTCCATATCTTGATTGTAGATGTAGTTACATGGGTTATACATTGATCAAAAGCCATTAAACTATACACTTAAAATGGATGCATTTCATTGTATGAAAATATATGTCAATTAAATTTACTTAAAAAAGAATAAATAACTTTGATTAAAGAAAGCTATGTAATATAACAATAGTATCTTTATGATGATAAACAGGAATCTGGACCAGCCAACTAAAGGCTTAGTATGCAGGATGGTGGGATACATATAAAATAATCTCATCTTTCAAAAGAAAAAGTCATTAACGGATAATTACAGATTCAGATTCTGATCAAGATAAAAGTTTACTTAGCAAGAACTGCTAGTTGTCTCCCCTGAAGATGCAACAGAAATGTGAGAGAGGTGTTCATGAACTCTAGAACCTAAACTAAAACAGTGAAAAGCCCTTGACGAGACAGAAAGTGGTTGGGTCTTGGTAGGGAGGTAAATGAGTTTTGGAAGCCTAATAGTAATAAAAATAACACAAAGTGTTTATTGTTTACCAGACATACTTCTAAGTCTTGTATGTTTATTAACTCATTTAATCCCCTGAACAATTCTATGAGGTAGAAATTACTTTCCCCATTATACAGATGAGCAAACTGAGGCAGGGTAAAGATAAGTAATGTGCCTAAGGTCACAGAGCTAGTAAGGGCTGAGCCAGAATTTAAGCCTAGGTAGCCTGGAACCAGCATCAGGTTTTTGTTTTTTGTTTTTTCTCTGTACTATGCTGTCTCCCATTTCAGTGTCAGGAGCCACAGGACAAGGGAATGACTGAGGGACCACACTCTCCCCCTGCTATTTCCTTTCCCCAACATTGCCTTCCCTGGGTGAATAACAGAATCGTGGCAATGCCCTCAGAAGGCCAAATTGAGAGGGCTCTTCTATCCTCCATGGCAGCTTCTGATACGACAGGTGCAAGTGGGCAACTGGCCTCTGATCATTACCTTGCTTCTCCTCCCATTTGTGACTAGGAAATTACAATCTAAGATACAACCCCCACAAAAGATCCTTGCCTGGAGGAAGTGGTTTAAGATTGCCTAAGGAGTGGGATTGCCCAAGGTACTAAGGGAGCATGCTAATGTGGAATGGTTTAGTCAACCAGAGGTTCTCCCATCCCACTTATCTGGTAAAGAAGACAGTGTTCAGGCTTTCATCCCTCCTTGCAGACACAGAGTCAGGCAGGATGGCCATCAGATGCAAAAGAATATTAGCTCACAAGAAAAAATAACGAGACATCTGCTGAGCAAAAACACTATAAAATAAAGACAAAAAACTGAAGAGCCAATATGAGAGAAAGCGGAATTAAAGGACTAGCAAGATAAATATCAAATTAAGCATTATAGATGCCCTGGGAAATACAGGGAAGGAATTAGAAATGCAACAGTATGACAAGAATAACAGATGTTACAAGGAAGAAGCAATGCCATATGAGAAATAAGGTAAGTAAATAACTTTAACTTTATTGCTGCCTAAATAAACAATTATAAAAAATGAAAAAAGCAAAAACTATGTCCATGACAATGCATAATTAAAACTAGAGAATACTGCATGATGGGAGAGATGGCTGGACCACAGGGATGTGAAATTGTACTAAAATACTTGACTGATTTGGAGAGAAGACATGGATAATTTGAAAGGAATAAAGAGACTGAAAATTATGTGACTGGGAGAATCATATCAGATAATAAAAGCCAAAAGAAAGCTGGAGTAGCTGTTCATAGGCAAAATAGATTTTAAACTCTTTATCTTCCCCATCCCCCTAAAAGAAAAACAGACTAAGGGAAAAAATAATAATGATGTCATATAATTGTACAAATATAGCAGAACCAAAAAGACATAACAATTGTAAATATGCATATATATATATATATATATATATATATATATATATATATATATTCATAATATCTATAGCTATTTAGCCTTAAAATATATAAAACCACAACTGATGGAACTAAGGGAGAAACAGATAAAACAACCATTTCTGGAAGAAGTTTTAACATTTCCTTCTCAGAAACCGAGATCACACAGACTTAAAAAATTAAGTATCAGGGTAGTTGGATGGCTCAGTTGGTTAGAGCGCAAGTTCTGAACAACAGGGTTGCCGGTTCAATTCCCACATGGGATGGTGGGCTGCATCCCCTGCAACTAAAGATTGAAAATGGTGACTGAACTTGGAGATGAGCTGTGCCCTCCACAACTAGATTAAAGGACAATGACTTGGAGCTGATGGGTCCTGGAAAAGGACACTGTTCCCCAACATTCCCCAATTAAAAAAAAAAAACTTAATTCCCCAATTAAGTATCAGTATACAAGATTTAATAAATATAGAATTGGACATTTTTAAGCCAGGACTTATCTGCATATTTTTTTCTTAGCACATCTAAAGAAAAAAGCTCATTATAGCCGTGAGTCTCAAAAGTAGGAAGAGAATACAAATTCATAAAATTAGCAATGATGAAAGAAATTTATAGAATCAGAAAAATTAAAGCTCAATTTTTAAAAGTTGAAAAATCTGCATGAAATAGATGAAATTCTAGGGCAGCTGACACAACAAAAGTGAGACTCTAATATAAACATGGACTATCTGTCTTTAAAAAAAAAAATGACTAGACCCTGGCTGACCCAGAATTCATTTGCTTTAATTCTTAGAACTATTATTTAATAAGTACTGTATTAAGCACTCTTCCTCATAGCAACTCATTTCATCTTCATAACAACCCTATGAGCTAGTTCCATTATTATCCTTTATTATTTTATATAGAAGGGGGGACTGAGGCATGGAGAAATTATCTTGCTCAAGATTACCCAATTTACAACTATGTTATAAGTAAGTACTTATAATTTATAAATATTAGAATATGAGAGGTAATATCATTATTTCTATTTTTTTAATTGAGAAATTTGACTTAGGGAGGGTTGATGAATTTTCCCAAGGTCACAGAGCTAGGATGTGATGGGGCAGGTACTTGAATCCAGGTAGTCTCATTCTAAGAGCCTAAGCACATGAGCACTAACCTGCCTGTCACTGATGAGATCGGGGATAGTTTTCTATATATTCCTTTTGAACGTGCCCAAGATACATTGTTGGGAGGTAGGGAAGTGAGCTCCAAAAATAGTACGTAAAATATTTCCTTTAAAAATATAATATAGATTATATATTGTATATTATAATATATATTTATTTTTATTTATAGAAATTTGTTTTTATATTTGTATGTATATAAATTTATACTTATTCATATAAAATTTATAATAATTATATAATATATTATGTGTAGAGAGAGACACACAGAGAGAGAGAGAGAGAGATTGAATAATTTGGGAATCATATACAGCTTGGTAAGCATTTAGTCACATTGCATGTGTTGGATCCCAGCTCTACCATATGTAAACTCAGTAAACAAGATATTTCATCTCTCCACGCCTCAGTTTCCTTTGCTGTCAAGTGGGGCTAATAAGGCACCTAACTCATAGGGCTGTAAAGATGAAACAAACTGCTACATGGGAGAGTGGTTGACCAAGGGCAACTGCTTACTAAATATTAGTTACTTTATTTGTTAACAATGGCTATTTCTGGAGAATATTTCGCTGTTGTTACTTTTGTAATCAGGGGAAAATGTTAAAAATTAGGAATCATAACCCTACTCTAATTAAAACTGTGATTTTGATGCAGAAATAGGTAAATAATGAACTAAGATAGAGATTTCAGAGAATAAAAATGTTGACTCAGTGGGGAAAGTATGGGCTATTTTATCTAACCAATTGGAGAAAGTGCTTGGCTACTCTGGGAGAAACCAAAACTGAAGTCTGGCAGGGCTGTAGTCGGCAGTGGGTGTTGGGCTAACTGAACCGTCCTACTGATCTGCTGTCGACTGGTGAGCTGGTTTCATTCAGTGCCCCCATGTTGCTTTTTCTTTTTTCTGAGTTAGGGTATCCTCTTGGGGTGGGAAACATGGCTAGGTCCCCTCAGGACAGTGTTCTCTGCACTGGCTGCACACTGGACTCACCTGGAGAGCTTTTAAAAATACTGATACCCTCCCCCACACACACCAAGCATTTAAGTCATCATCTCTGGAAGAGGGCCCAGACCCTGGCGTTTTTCAAAGTCCCCTAGATGAATCTAATGGGCAGTCAGGATTATTAAGCACTGCTTAAGCGGGTCACTGTTTTACCCAAACGATATATCACATGTTGATTTCCTAGGACCAAAACTCGTCACTCTTCACACGAGTTGTTTAAGAGGTTCAATATTCCTGCCTTCCTTCCCTTAGGAAGCCATGATTGACAGGTACACGTTGCATTTAAATTTTCCCTTGGAAACTTTAATTGCTTGAGCTGTCTTAACAGAATGGAATTTTTACATTTCCCTGGTTGAGTGAGAAAAGACTCTGCACAGTGTGGCTGAACTCTAACCTCTATGTCTGTATAGATGGTCCCTCAAACCCAGCAAAGGTGGGTCCCGTTTACTTGCCAGACTTGTGCGCTACTAGAAATGCAGGATTAAGTCAGTTAAGAGCAGAGCCAAAAAAAGTCACCAGACCACTCCACAGAACCTGAAGTGATAAGGAAACCAAAAGTCTTTGTAAAGACAAAGTTCTTCCTGCATTTCCAGATCTCCTTGATTTCCAAGTAGCCAGCCACCTGCACGCAGCTTTCACTTTGGACTAAACAATTTAAGGAAGGAAAAAGATTATTCTAGGTCCAAAAGGTTCTGAGAAACCTTAAGTAACCTTGCCTTTGGAGAGTACATTTCTTGGCCTCTTTCCTTTGGCCTGCAGGTCCATCTTCTGTGTGTGGGAGAAGAAAGCTGTTTATCTTTTCCTAGTCAGTGCCTTTTTCTAGACCTATATGCCTGAGCTCCTGCTGAAAGCCCTATTAACAACTGCTTGGGGGGAGGGAAGCTGCTTAAGATTAGACCACTAGAGGTAAGGTCGAGTGGGAGGACCAGTTAATAGAGGCACTCATTTCTGTATCCACCGTGTTTATGGTGCAGTTTGGTAATAAGCCCACAGAGACTTAAATTATTGACACTGAAATGACAAAACATCTCAGGTCTATCTAGAAACCTGTGAAAGCTATCCTTGGGAGGTGAGGGCAAGTTACAAATGGGAACAGCTTGACTGAGGAGTTGAAGAAATTATTTGACCGCTTAATATGAATACACTCCTTGCTTTCACTGCACTCTGGTCTCCCTGTGGAACTGGAGCAACTGCTAGAAAACCAACACTGTGCAGACCAAGTATTACACAGAAAAGCAGAGTTGTCACGGGAAGTATGAAAAGAAAAACTAAGAAGGGTCATTAAGGTCTCCGTTAGGTCTCAAGTTCTCTCTGCTGCAGACTGGCCAGCCCAGGCGTAGTGAAGTAAGACTGAGCCCAGTTCCGGTCAGATGTGAGGGAAAAGGTACGTGTTTAGTGTTAGCCAGGTACGCTGGATCAGACTGCCATCTGCTGAACTCTTCCCATACATCTCTTGCTTTTATGTCACACACGTTGACTTCCTTCAGCCTTGTCACATGAGACTTGGTTAGAGATTTGCCATTTACACACATTTTCTTAATCTCAAAGGAACTCTGTAGAATAGGAAGGTCATCTGGGAGGTGGAGAAGAATGGTGACCTTATAGGGCTGGGCCTGGGAGGGACTGGCTGGAGGAGCCCCACAACTGATGGCCCCAGAATTCTCCCACTACCTGGTGTGATTTGGGGGAGACTCTGGTTCATCCCCTTGGGGACAAAAAGGGGGCTCTAAGGAACGTAACCTTGCAGGGTGATCCAATCATTAATTCCTAACTGGGCAGATCAAGGTGAGTAGTCATGTCCCAGGTATATACCTTCTTTAGTAAACCATTCATCTTTGCCTTAAGCAAGCCCTGTCCATTGTTTCTGTGCATCTAGGTTAACACAGCTTTGAAATGCCTCTTTTCAGACCCCTCATGAAAAACCACCCTCAAGAGAGCATGTAATCTTGTTAACTATCCTGTAATCCAATCCCTGCCCTGCTTTCTCCCACCTTAGTTCCCTCCTTAATTCCAAATGGATAAAAGAAGCTGCAAACTGATATTCTAGGAAGCATGTATCTTACTCCTTTGAAATCTTGTTTCTAGGTATATCCCTTGTTTGGCTCAAAAAATGTTTATAAAAATTCTTTATAGGTTTGGATGTTCTTACGTGAATAGCCTTAACATATGTGGCCTCAGAGGAGAAGGGAGAGGGGACGCTGATAGACTTGGAATCTCAGGGGGTCAGAGCATAATCTGGCAGACACCTCTGAGTATAATCTGGGCTCTTGATTTTTCCAAAAAGAGGAAAACTGAGAAATGTTTGTGATTAGATTATTTTTACAATAACCCTGACATCATGCTCAAATCATGGAATCACATAATCATAGGCCTTGCCCATCGGTCCATCCCAACTTTTATAGAAAGTATCCCTTTCAGTAACATTAACATCAAGGGTGGCTACTATTTTATTCCACTTCTTTCTGCCCACAGGGCCAGTACTAGGGGGAGGTAAGTGAGGCACTCACCGAGGTGTACAATTTAAGAAGTGCCAAAAAACTTAGTGTTAAACAGACAACCACAGGTCCAAAATGGCATCACTGGTGCTGAAAGCCCATGATACCAAACCTAGATTTAATACCTGGTCTAACTGCAATTTCAACCTCTCCCAAAAACATAGCCTTAATCAACTAGTCTGGAATTTTCTGGCCAAGCACCAGTAAGTAATCTGGGCCCTCTCCATCACCCCACCCCCAAAAGAAAGGGGTAATCTGCATGATAATAACCCTTCACATTCTCTTCCCCCAAAGAAAGTGTCCTGGGCCCAAAATAATCCTTTCTTTTCTTTCCCTAGTAGATCCCTTGCCCTACCCTGGTTCCTCTAAACATTTTCTGGATAAGACCCCCTCCCTTCCTCTAAGGGAAGCTTTTCTTGCCTGAAATAATCCACTCTTTAAACTTCTTAGCCTCACCCTCTTTCTGCCTATAAAACCTTCCATTTTGTACAACTCCTTGGAGGACCCTTCTAGTTGCTAGATGGGACGCTGCCCAATTCATGAATTGCTTAATTAAAGCCCATTAGATCTTCAGATTTACTCAGTGGAATTTTGTTTTTTAACAGTAGGAATCTCAGTCAATAATGTGTCAATGCAATACTTTTACAAAAATCAAAATTGGAAAAAACAATTGTGTGACTGTCTATGGTGATGGATGTTAACTAGACTCATGTGGTTATCATTTCGCAACATATAAATATCAAATCATTATGTCATATACTTGAAACTAATAAAAGGTTATATGTCAAGTATATCTCAATTACAAAATCAAAACTGATGCCAGAAAATGTCCATGATGAACAAAATGTCAAAATTTTAAGTAAAGATGGGATCTAATCATGCATTTTCTCCACCCTGAATGTGAAGGCTACATTCACCTCCCCTAGTCCTGGCTCTGACCAAACTCATTCCCATTTCAGGGCCTGTGTACTTGCTGTTCTCTCTCTGTCTGGAATATTCCTCTGAGATCTTTGCACAGTTGACTCCTTCTCATTATCTGGGTTTCTGCTCTAATGTTATTTTCTCAGAAAGACCTTCTCTTCTCTGACTTTGCTACGGAAAATCACCCATCCCCCACCCCGCCCACACACCCCTGCAGTTACTCTCTATTCCATTAGTTCTCCTTTTTTCAGAGCACTTATCCCTATGAAATTATGTTATTTGTTTCTGCATTTGCCAATGCCTCCTCAGTGTCTAACACATAATATATACTCCAAAACTATTTGCTGAATGGAGTAATGAAGCATCTATCAGAGATCATGGCTAAGTACCTTACCTACACGATCCCACTTAATCCTCATCAGTTCTCTGAGAGGTTAGATCACCACTGTTTTACAGATGAGTGAACCGAGGCTTAGAGAGGTTAAGAGACATTTTCACTTTATGTGACATAAGGTCACACAGCTTGTAAGTGAGTGAAAGCTAAAGTCCTCTGGAATTCTATTTCTTTTCACCACCTCTACTGCTACCACCCATCCTTTGGGTTTCCTATTTCTTAAACCTTCCAAGGAAAGATTGAACTCTTTTGTTCCTAAAATCACCTCTGCTGTCTTCACTGAGCCATTATTGTGAAAACAGTAAAATCGCAACTGTTTCCCTCCATTAAAAGCACTACGAACAGTGGGTTTGCCTTACCAGGGAGGGCTCTGTAAGATACATCTCACATTCAGTCTGAGGTTGGATCCACTTCCTTTCTGCAAGTCCTGCCCATCATTATGTAGAATATAACCACGCTCACCATCTTCCTCCCAACTTCTTTATGTCAGATCACTTTTTTCACTTCGAGGCTATGAACTAGCCAATCAAGTTTGATGAGAACGTAGCAACTCTGGGAAACAGTTCTTATCTGTGCTCCAGCTAATTTCCTCTCTGGCCTTGTATAAAAGAGGCTATGCTATGGCTTCCCCAAGGTGTGCGTGCGTGTGTGTATGTGTGTGTGTGTGTGTTCCCCAAGGCAGATGTGTGTGTTTAAACAAGTTTAGCTACCCTAAAATTCACTAGTGATTTTGTATAACCAATACCACAATCCAGTTTTAAACACTGTCATCACCCCAATAAGATCTCTCATACCCATTTATAGTTATTTCCCATTTTATCCCCAACCCCAGGCAACCACTAATCTGCTTTCTGTCTCTATGAATTGGCATTTTCTGGACATTTTATATGGATGGAATCATTCAATATGTGATCTGGTGTCTCTCACTTAGCATAATGTCTTCAAGGTTCATCCATGTAGCATGTATACATTTTCTTCCTTTTTGTTACTTTATAGTATTCTAAGTGTGGGGATCTGAATGTGACTAAATGAGCAGCTCTGGCCAACGGCTCCCTCCTCTAGCTAGGTCTCTTTTCTGGAGAAGGAGTTCAGCAGGCCTACTCACAGGACCTCCCGCAGCTCTGAGTAAACCTTCATCCAATTCTGTCTTCATGGGAGGGCAGATCCGAGCCACCTCATCTTGCACTTGGAAACAAATTGCTTTAGATATGTCCTTAACTGGTCTTCTGCAGGTCCTGGGTCTCCCTTATTAGACTGAAAGCTCTTTGTAGGGAGAAACTGGGTCCTCAGTTGCTTCTATATTGGCTCAGTTTTCCAAGAACATTATTGAGCAGAGAAAGCAAGAGTATGATAGATCCACGTGAAGGATGCTCGTGTGTGGAGCAAGGATGCAGCAGGGACCATGGGAAATCCCTCTGCTCTTTCCATCCCTTCCGCTCCAGCTGCCTGGTGGTCAGTGGATGCTTTAGCATTGCAGCACTGAGCGAATCCAGTGAGGCATGAGCAAGAGCTTGGCTGCGTCAGCTCCCTGGAGGCCACGGGTCCAGATATCCCCCTAGTCAGTTCCACAGAATACACTAGAAAGAGCACAGGCTCCTTCCATAGGCTCTAGCTCTGAGTAACCTTAAGAAAGTTTTCTCTTCTGGAAACCAGGAAAAGTACCTACTCCACAAGCTGCTGGGATTAGATGCAAGGGTATCTATAGCATAGTTGGGCTCACAACACAGCAGCACCCTTCTCCCGAGTTCTTTCATCTTCTCCTTTCCTCTTCCCTTCCCACGTCTCCCTAAGTCAGGAGATAATAGAATTTTAAAGCTGCTTTTGAGTTTGATTAAAAGTGGTGCTCACATAATGCCTAAAAGTATTATTACCATCTCTGGAAGGAGTTAACATGTTTAAGGAATGAATTCCAAGGACTCTGAATTCAGTTCTGATATTGCTGAGCTGGCAAGAGTCTCACTGACACATGGGCCGAGCTTGGATGCGTTTCATTCGATTCTTGTAATGGAAGTCCCAGAGAGCGACGGCTTGTTTGTTTTACTTTTTGTATTTATTGTCAACATTTTAAAATTTAGAGATTTCATATTATAATCTGGATTTTTGTCTCCTCTTGGGAAAAAAACAACAACAGAGCATCTGGTCTTTGGGTTTCATGCTTTGAAGGGCAAGCACCCTCCAGATGGCCTCGTCCCCACAGGTGTTCTCTTGCTCCAAAGACTAGGGTCAGTCTGGCTTCCCTCCTCCACTGGGATCCATGGCTGTACTGCTCCTAGCTGCTCAGACTGTCCAGGTCTACCTCCAGCCTCAAATGCAGGCTCTGAGAGGCAGTGCCCCCAAGTGAGCTCCTTAGTGGGACTTGGGCACCAGAGGGCACAAATCCACAGGCTCCTGTGATTGTCTCAGGGGAGTCAGAAACCCCACGAGAACTTGTCTGTGTGTGACTTGTTCACTTCTGTATCCCCAGTGCCCAGGCCACTCCCTGGTACACAGCAGGTGCTTAATAAATACTCGCTGAATAAAAGGATAAATGAATAAAGGAATGAGTGAATGTGGATCAGGGACTAGAGTGAGGAAAACTGTATCCCACTCTCCTAGGTGTGTTGGTTTTGTGATCCTGTCTGTCTCTGTTTCATGAGTAGCAATAAAATCATTAAAGGGAAGATAGTCTGTGTGCTGGCCTTCAGGGAGAGGAAGCTGGGGCAATTTCTCACGACACTGCACCCATAGCATAGGAAGGACAGGGAACTTGGGGAGCCAGCGGGGGATTAAGAAGCCACCGAGGGCTGAGGGTCAAGCAGGAAAAAAGCGCTGGGGTTTTCCTCCTGTGGGCCCCACTGGCGAAAGACCTGCTCCTCAGATCTTAACCTCACCCCATTTATGTGTGAGTCAGAGGATGTGGCCCACTGAGGTTATCAAAAGATAAATGCCTCCTAAAGGCAGCTGGTTACTAGCCATCCTGGTGTCAAACCAACAGCATCACCAACCATAGTACATGTCCTTTCTCTTCTTCTCCGATTTTTCTTCCTGCTTGTTTTCTCTGCTAGGTGGCAGCTAAGATGGCTCAGGTCTGCCAGGCCCCAGACTGATGAAACAGCTTCCTTCCCTCTGAGCAGCCCCAGTATGGTGAGCCCAGATGTGGATCCTTCACCCTTTTCTCTCCCCACCCCCCAGCCCATTTGTTTCACGGAGATGAGTCATGAACCCCTTTGGGCAGTGGGAGCCAAGATGAAAGGACCAGGCCTCAAGCACTGGACAGCAAATTGCTACTTTTCTTTCTTCTGGCCTCTCTTGGGGAAAAAGTTAATTTTAGTCAACCTCTATCAACTTTCTGAGGTTGATTTTCTTTCACTATGATTTTCTGGAAGTGTATGTTTCCCCATTTCTGGTGTATAGCAAACCTAGGATGCCCTGAATGCTGGGTTGGGGACAGAGTCTGAGCAAATTTAAGCCTCTGGGATGCTGCCCTTTCTGCCTCATCCTGGGGCACAATTTCCCACTGCCATGATGATGTCACAAGGGGTGGGGGGCTCCAGAGAAGGACCTTTGCTGTCATATGTACCATTGCACCACCTTTGGGCTCTTTCCTCTCATTTGTTATTCAGGATCCACAGTAACAGATGCTCCGCCACACCCACCTCCTTGTGGAGGTGACAATCAGGCTAACTTTACTGAGCAGTTATTTTGTTTGTCCAGGCACACCAAGCACTATATCTTCATTATCTCATTTGATGCTCATAACAATAACACAAGGCATGTATTATTATTTCCTCATCTTTCAAATGAGAAAACAGGCTTAGAAAGTTTATGCAATTTGCCCAAAGTCACCAGACAATGAGCGGTGGTAGAGCTGAAATTCAAACCTAGGAAATAAGACTCTAAAGCCTTACATGCCAAAATACTAGTTTAGTTTATTTTTCTTATAAACTTTGACGTTTATCATACAGTTTTGTTGACTATAATCACTGTACTGTGCATTAGATCTCTAGCACTTATTTGTCTATCATTTGCAAGTTTGGACCTTAAACAACATATCCCCAACTCCCCTTCCCTGAGGCCCTGGTAACCACCATTCCACTCTGTTTTTATGAGTTTGGGAAAGCCGTACATCCTTACCACAGCTTCCAAATCATCTCCTAAAACTCAGGGGTTGAGGAAGGAGGGGAGAGCTGTACAAGGGTTTCCTTTTGGGTCTAAATATTAGTGAGCCCTCTCCAGGGATGGAAAACCACCATCTGTGTGGAACTTGAGGCTGCTATCTGGTCTCCCCAACCCCCAGCTGATGGGGAATAGGTTCACTCCCAACTAGAATGTTGCATGTGGCACTTACAATATCAGGGCCCCTGCTTGTGCCCTCAGAATTACCCTAGCCTTCGGATCACGGAAAAAAACAAAACCAAAAAGCTTTTTCATTGGATCCTCAAATGAGCCAGCCTCTGACCATCTCCCAGGGGCTCATGGTCTTGTGGAGGTAATGAACTCCTTCCTCCACCTTGTATCTCCTCTGCCCACACCTTCTTCCCCTGGAAAGGGCCCCCCTGAGCCTTGACTGAAAGGGTCCCTGCCCTGAAGGAGACCAACCCTTGACCTACAGACCTAAGGAACAAGCCCTCACCAACAATCAGTCTCCTGCCCCCTGGCCACCCTCTCTTCTATCTGAGCCTCTCTGTCTCCAGGAAAACCACCATGTTATCTGACATTATCACTACCTGGCAGAACTCTGCCCTCCTGCTTTGGGCCTACAGGAAGTCTGGTTTAACGATGCCAAATCTGTTGGTCTAAAACTGAGGTACATGTAGGCTCAGACGACACATGCCAATTCTCAGAAGGTTTACATTGTGACAGAGTAGGAGCGGAGAATATAGTGTATTTTAAAATTCAGCTTTTCCCATCCTCTTTTCAAACCCTGAGACCTAAATCTTGTTCCCACCCCATCACACCCTTAACTTCCGTGTCCTGTATTCTCTAGCTTTTTTAAATAGAAAAACTGCTGACAAGCAAACAAACTGCTCCCTGTGTGTGTGCACACGTTTGCACACACAGGGGTTCATTTTTCCTGGTTACAAAAAGTAAAAATATGGCCATTGTGGTTTGAGATGCTTTATGAAGATGGTGGATGTGGAGGGTAAGAGAAAGGGAGGAATCAGGAATTATGCCGAGATCTCTGGTCTGAGAATATGGAGATAGAGCAGACTAATGGAAGAAAGTTTCTAGTAGGCAACTCACAATTCCACTTTCTGAAAGGGGGGGTATGCTATCCAAGAAAAATGAAGAGGAAATTTGGGAAGTGTGTCCCACCCTCTTCTAAGGAGGAGAGAAGCCAGGAGGCCAGGGAGGGCTGTGGTACACGCATTGTCTCTGTCTCTGTGGATCAACAGTGGTCCGGGGCAGCTTCCTTGATAACAGAAGACTCTGGGGTGGCAGGGGAGGCAGGGGAGGCAGGAAGGAGGCTGCATATCACCATGTGCCTTGAGTGGTGGTTGAGCCAAGGAGAAAATATATGGGACAGCTGGTTTCTGATGTAGCTGTTCCACCAAACACAGAGAAGAAATCACAAAGAGCAAAGTTCCCCAATGAGGGCAGCTCTTGGCCCAGCTCCCTGCAGGCTGCTGTGTCCATCAAGTGATGGGTAGTAAAGGTTTCCTCTTTCTAAGGAAGTAGCTCAAACACACAATGATGCTAATGACAAAAATGCCAGACACAGATGAGGTGGCAGGGGGAAGCTATTTGGGGGTTCTTGGAACCTTCTAGCAGGACCTTGCAAATTAGACCACAAAGTTCCTCCTGCTGAACACAGGGAGTTTTAGGGAATCAGTATAGCTGATGTGAGTTCTACTGCCTGACATTCAGATGTAAGAAATGCCGCATGTCTTCATTTCTATAAATCAGATCAATTTGCTCAGAGCCCTCACCCACTCAGGCCCTCACCCACTTGGTGATCGGATATTCCATTTAGGTCACGGTTTCGACGCTCTCCATCTCAACATATCCCTACCACATGTACATACACGCAGAGGAGGCTGCAAAAATCCTGGGATTGCAGGGTGCAGGGAAAAAAAGAAAAGAAAGAGAAAGGCATCCTGGATGCCTTTTGAAATTGCCTTTTAAAATTTCCTAAACTGAGCCAGTGTCCCATTTCTTTCCCCACCTCAGTCCAGACCTGGAATGTGAGAAGAGCTAGAAAGGCTTTCCTGAAGGCCCAAGAAAGCTCCAGAAGGAAATAAGACCACAGTGTTCCTGCCTCTCGAGAAAACGCAAAACAAAGTCATCATCTACACGGGGTGGAGATGTCTCCTTCCCCTCACATTTTGTTCATTATCCTGCCATGTTGACACAAGTCAGAGGGAAGTGTTTACTGCTGAGCCAGGCACATCTCTTCTATTTCAATTTCACAATAACAAGAACCGTGATCACTGAAACACTATCCAAAGAAACTGGAACCCTCATGTAGTGCTAATGGGAATGCAAGCTGATATAGGCTGTTTTTTTATTCTGTTAAATGCAAGAAGCCAGACACAAAAGGTCACATATTGTAAGATTCCCTAATTATGAAATTTCCAGAATTGGCAAATCCACAGAAAGTGGATTAGTGGTTGTCAGGGGACAGGAAGAGGGAAGAGTTGGAACTGACTGCTAATAGGTACGAGGTCTCTTTTTGGGGTGATGGGAGTATTCTGGAAGCAGGTAGGATAATGGTTGTACAACATAATGAATATACTAAAAACCACGGACTGTACACTTTAAATGACGAATTTTATGTTATGTGAATTATATCTCAGTTAAAACCAGAAACACCAGGGTCCCACATTCTAAAGAGTTTGAATTAAAGCAATTAATTTATATGGATGTATTCAATTACATAAAAGATAACTTTCTCAAATTTGAAAAAGAAAAGGGGTGGGGGGCATGGAGAGAAATAGGAAGGCCAGTCATGTCTGATGGGATGATCTATTGATCTTGTATTTTCGTAATAAAGTCAAACAGAAAGTTACCATAAATCTTACCATGGCTTTCACTTCTGAGATTCTACCCACGGCAAATGAAAATATGTTCACACAAATAATTCTACAGTGCTATTCACAGCAGCATTATTAACAATAGGAAGATGGTGCCACTTAATGTTTTTATTACTAAAGAATAACAATAATGTGTTAACACTTAATGACAGAGATTTAAACATAATCTACCCTAAAGAAATCCTGATGATCATAATAATAAAGATAAAGGTAAAAACTAATTAATTAGGAAAGAAAAGTGGATTAAACAGATAAGTAAATCCAAGAGCTATTTCTCTGGGAAAACAGAAAAACAAAGAAACAAATCTCTGGTAAATCTAGTCATTTAAAAAAAAAAAAAAAAGGCAACACAAATAATTAAATTTATCCTGAGTTTAAAAATGATTTAATTACTAACATAAAGATTTGGAAATCATTAACAAACGCCACAAACTGCAGTGTGCTAATGACTATGAAGATCTCAATGAAATATACAATTCTTGCCTCTGCCAAGCTCCCTACCACCCATTGCACCCAAATCACACCCCCAAAGCATCACTCCTTGTTTAAGCAGCCCTGAAGCAGAAAAATTCCCTTAGAATAAGGTCATTGGTCTACACTTCAGGCTTGGCAGGACTATTTGACCCCTTTCTCTATCTAAAAATGCAAAGAGTTCAGATTACCCTGCAAAGCTAAGGGCACAATGCCCGTTCCTTTCAAGCAGAGTTGACCTTGTCTCCATTCAAACTAAATTGCAGCCCCACTTTTAGCCCTGCAAGAAAGCCTAGCTGAAAAAGAAAAAGCTTGGAGAATGTGGAGACTAGAGGACATAGAGCTCAGTGTTTGACCTGAAAAATAGTGAACTAAAGACTTTGTTATACAAGAAAGTGAATGGGGGTTGGGGTGGGCAGGGTGGGGAAAAGATAATAAATGTTCCATGGGAAAAAGTTAAACAATTTTGCACCAGGCTAATCAGTTAAATTTCTGACCTAGATTTAGTCATATAATTTTTTATTTTATCTTTTCTGTACCTTGGAGATAACCACCACTTATCTCACAGAATTATTAGGAGAAAATAAGGTAACAAATGTGGAAGTGTTCTGCAAAGAGTAAAACTTGATACTATGGTAGTACAGAGAGAGGGGTCTCACTGCTTATTTGGGGAAGAGATAAGACAACACATGACATTTGGCTTTCAAATGCAACAGTCATCCGTCATCTGTCACAGTCCTCCTTTGTCTAGTCAGATACACCTGGAGCTGCCAGTGGGCTGCTGTGAGTTGGAGACCTGTCATAAGTAGGAAGGTCCAGTTGTCCCAGCCAAGCTGGGGGAGCATACTTCCAGAGCCCAGTAATCTCACAAAGATGTAAATAAGGGCAACATGAGAACTTGTGTTCCCCTCAGGCATCCAAATTTATTAATCACCAATGACCTTGAACAAGAGACCGGGTGAGGGTATAGATCTAGAGGACTGACCTTTAATTAAGAAACAAATATTTGAAAACCCCATAAGGACTCAGACCCATGTCGGGAAGCATAGATCAGATGAGGCCATCAGGAAGCAGCTCGGCCCAAGCGGGATTGGGGCTTTTTGATTTGTTTGTACATTGGTAAGTGATAGAAATCCACTCCTCTGTCTCTCCTAGCAAATATTTAGTAAAATCAACATTGATCATTAGTGTTTTGTGCAATAGATATTCTTTAGAGAGGAGTGCAAAGAATACTTGAGTCTGATGTCATGAGCAGCAAGAGCAGAGGCTCCACTTGGAGATGGAAGTTCCTGAAACAGATGGTGTACAATGTGGCTTAAGTTCATGATAAAGGTGCTTTTCATATCACTGGAAAAAGAAGGGATTATTCTACAAATGATGTGGAAAACCATAAATTGGCCAACCATTTTGGGGGGAAATTGATCCTTACTTTACAGCAAAATGCGTTCAGACAAAATACAGATCTAAATGTAAAAAATAAATCATAGTAGATTATATAGGTGAATATTCCTGCAATCTTGGCATGTGAAGAGCTTTTAGAAGCACGACACAAAAATCAGAAACCATAGGCGGCCAGACGGCTCAGTTGGTTAGAGCGCAAACTCTGAACAGCACAAGGGCCAGTGAGCTGCTCCCTCACAACTAGACTGAAGAAAACAAGCTGCCACTGAGCTGCCAGAGGGGTGGCTGGATGGCTCATTTGGTTAGAGTGCGAGCTCTAAACAACAAGTTTGCCGGTTCAATTCCCGCATGGGATGGTAGGCTGTGCCCCCTGCAACTAAAGATTGAAAACGGCAACTGAACTTGGAGCTGAGCTGCGTCCTAAACAACTAGATTGAAGGACAACGACTTGGAGCCGATGAGCCCTGGAGAAACACACTGTTTCCCAATACTCCCTTCCCACCCAAAAAATCAGAAACCACAAAGGTAAGAATTAATATGGCTAAATGTTACATAAAAGTAAACATTTCTATAAAGCAACAACAATAAAAACAGTAACAAAGAATAAATCAAAGGCAAACATAAAACTTGGGAAATACTTGCAAGAAAAATATTTTTTCAAACACCAAATGTACTTTGAAAATACATAAAGAGTTCTTACAATTAAAAATGAAAATTCCAACAGAAAAATGGATAAGGATAAAGGACAGAAACTGTCATTTATACATGAAATTATTAATTAATTAAGGCCATTAATTTAGGAGGAAAAAAGGTCCAATGTTAGCTATCAAAGAAATGCAAACTAAAACAAGAAAGTATCATTTTGTTTACTAGATTGACAAAGATACAAAATAATTATAATTCCTAATGCTGTTGATCATATGAGGAAACTGGTCTCATTCACCAAGGATGAGTGTAAATTGGCACAAATTTTCTGAAGAAACTTGACAGTATACATTAGAACTCTTTAAAATGCATTGACTTTGTCCAGAAATGTGACTTGCAGGAATTTATCTATCTTAAGAAAGGAGTAGAATTTTTTAATAATAGAGAAAAATGTGGAACTACCTAAAAGACCCAAAACAAGAAATAAGTTAAATGATATTATTTCACTTATATGTGGAATCTAAAGAACAGAATTAACAAACAAACCAGAAACAAGACTCATAGATCCACAGAAGAAACTGAGTTGCCACTTAGGAGGGGAGTTGGGAGGGTGGGGGGTGAAAAAGGTGAAGGGATTAAGAAATACAAATTAGTAATTACAAAATAGTCATGGGAATGTGAAGTGCAGCATAGGGAATATAGTCAATAATATTGTAATAACTATATATAGTGCCAAGTAGATACTATAATTTGTGGGATCACTTTGTAAATTATATAAATGTCTAACTACTACGCTGTACAACTGAAACTAATAGAAAATCATATTGAATGTCAACTGTAACTGAGAAAAAAAGTAGGTTAAATAAACAATAGTACATATATAAATAATGTTATACTGTTAAAACTATTATTGTCTTGGAAAAATGCTCATATTATATATATCACGATATATTACAAAGCAGTTTATAGAGTATGATACAATTTTTTAGGTTCTATTATTATATTATACTATATTTGCACCTTTACAAAAAAAATCTGGAAGAATTCATGAGTTAAATTTCTTTGCAAGAAACTAAGACTGATCTAGGCCAACTTAAGAAAAAAAAAGAGAGAAGATGAATTTATTGGGAAAACACTAGACTATCTCATGAAATTAAAGAAAAGAGCCATACCTTCAAGATATGTTTGGATAAGGAACAAGAACAACACCAGGATCTTTCTCAATATATGGATTTGAGGAACTTCTTCCTCTACAGCCTTTTTTTGGGGGCTGGGGGGCGAGGGGAAGGAAGAAAAGTTGGAGCTTTTATTTCTATTTATTTTTACTAAGAAAAATAAATTAACCTTTATTAGTAGTATATAGATTAAAAGTGAATCATGTACATCATATAAACATTTTTTCAGAATATTGGTCGTATGTGCTAGAAATATATTTGTCTCTTTTCCTGATAGCTCTGTGATCAAAAACATTTGGAGACTACTGGGTTAGAGCATTGATGGAGGGCTGAAAGGTGAGCACTCCAACCTCTTTCTGGAAAGCCAGAAGTCTCTGCTGAGTGTTCTCAGGAAGGAACTCCAAGATTTGCTGTCAGTTTTAAAGTCAGTGAATCAGGGTGCTTCTAAGATTCACCTTTGTGTGAAGTCTATCCATTTGTTTTTATGACGGAAAACCTTCTTTGGATAAATATTTCAGAGGTGCAGCAGTGGAGTGCAGCCTTATGTGACATTTGATTCAGTTTAAGGTCAGTCTGTGGCATCATAATTGAGTGAGACAATTTTGTCAGTGGCTACTGGCTACTTCTGGCGGAAGTCAGCATTGAAAGTCACGCAAGGTTGTTCTCCAGTTCAGAGTAGCCGGCTAAGTAAGTGGAGTGGATGCGTGTGGCCAGGAGTGGCCAGCGCCGCCTTCCTCCCACATTAGTCACTAATAGATGTGCACAGCCTCAGTAGGGACAAGGAGCAGGAGAAGGAATATCTTCCCTCTGAGCAGGAAGTGAGTGGATTCCTCCTCAGCATTCTCCCGAGCTCTCAGTGCAGGCCAGCTGAGGAGAGAAAGGAGGGACGTCTGATCCTGCGGTGTGGCTTCGAAACCTCCTTCCATGGTCTGCAAGCTCAGCAGGACCTAGTTTAGTGTGGGGTGGGTGATAAAATCCACACCACACACACTTACTTCCTCTACAGCTTTGATGAAATGATCCCTACCTGGGGTCTGTGTCTTTACAGTCTAAACGTAAAATTTTAAGAAGAGAGTTTCTGATTGGCCCAACTTGGGCCAAGAATGACTGTTTGGGTTAATAAACTATGGCTAAGTGGGTAGAGCCAGGTGATATTGATGTAGCAACTGGAGGTCTTTCCCTGTGAATCAGGGGCCATGGCCAGGAAGACAGACTCTTGGAGAGCTGGGTAGGTGCTCCAAGAGATGCTACTATGGGAGTGTACACCACAGTGTGAGAATGGATATTCTCTGGGGGTGAGGTTGTGGACGCCTTTTTGTTTTGGTTTGTGTCATTCAGGAATGGGTTAGCTGCAAGTGACAGAGACACTCTTCTAACCCTCTTGGGCAGAAAGTGGACATTATCAAAAGGCTAACAAATGCAGTGGCAGCAGGGTGCTGAGCTCAGAAACAGCTGGAAACAAAGTCTTGGACATTCTTTCAGGACCACCTCACTTCTGGTTCTCTCTGATTTTCCACACAATAGGGAACATGGCTGCAAAAGGCTTCCCAGCCTTGCATCTCCCTATTTCACGATCTACAAGAGAGAGACTGACATTTGTTCTGTCTGGTTCCAAATTTTAAAACCCCAGAGAGAATTGGCTTCACGGGGGCAAAAATCTACTGCCTTGTTTCCCATTATATCCGCACTACCTGACACATGGCACAGCCTCAATAAACATGTTAACTGGTGAGTGTGAGGAAATGGAGAAGGCCTAGTGAAGGATGGCTCCTGAATTGGGGTGAAAAGTTGAGAGGTGACACCATGAACTCAGCCAGGCTTCCGAAGAAGAGCAGGGGTGGAGGGCCCCAAAGCATTGCTTCGTGGTTAAGAATGTGAACATTAGACTTCGACTGCCTGGATTTGAACTCAGCTCCATCTGTGTGACTGTGCGCAAGTTATTCCAACCTTCAAAGCCTCGGCTGCCCCATCCAGAAAAGCGGAGAACATTTTAACACGCAGTCTATAGGGCTCATTGTGAAAATTAAATAAAATACATTGTACACGTGCTCAATAATCACTGACTAATATTAGTATGTTCTTCTTTCACCCACACTGCATTATAGTTTCAAACTGACTTGCACTACTTTTGCACCTAGAACTGATTTTTGTCTAGTGATAGAATAAGTTTCATGTTTCAGCACTCTTGCCAGTTAATCAGTCTGTTTCTCCGGTAAACAGGGCAAGGATATATGCTCAATCATACTTATTGCAATGAGGAGAAATAATTTTGGACAACCCCTCCCCCGTCTTTGCTCACGTCCATGTCATAACAGAGCCTGTGCTGTAAGAAGAGTTTGTAAGTTGCACAGGAATGTCACCAGGACTGCTCTTGGCAGGTTTCCAGGCAGTAATAACTAGAAGAAGGTGACAGCACAGTCAGGGAGTGCGGGCACGGCTCAACAAAATCTGGGACAGTGTGGGGACAAGTACTCAGTCATGCTCACTGATTGGGGCTACCTCACCTACACACGGGGGTACTCAAAAGGATTTGGCTTCTCCCTCTAAATATTAAGGTTGAAACTAATTTCACCCCCTCTAGGGTTTGAAGTGTCAGCTAAGGGACTGAAACAAGTCCTGTACCTGGGGGAATATATAAGTTTGAAACCAATCGCTTTTTATGTGGTCTTTCTAATTTCTCTCTATCTAATGACTGTGGCTTTGGGGCTATGCTCACCCTCTAGACAGGTGTTGCTTTGAAGGTGTAAGTGGAACACAGAATAAGAACATTTTGTGGGTAAGTTTTACTTTCTTTTTATTAGTAGCATAAGCTTTAATGTTTTATATAAAGGTCCTAATCTTTATAACAGCTTCAAATATGTTGGGGCAAATTATATTTTCCAAAGATGGCTACACTAATATCTATCCCAACCCATGTGCTCTGATTATAGAAACATGCAAATAACAAATTTCAGTCAAAAGACACTGACTGCATCCTTTTAACTATTGACCTCTAAGTCATGACCCAAAATTCAGACCATAACACTTGACTTAGACAAGTTATATCCTATTCTGCATTAGCATAATGTTAAAATCCCAGGATGTAGAGTTAAATTTCCTGGGTTTGACTCCTGGTTTACCACCAGCTAATTAGAGGACATTGGATTAGTGACTTAACTTTTCTAGGCCTCCGTCTCCTTATTTGTAAAATGGGCATAATAATTGTTCCTAATTCATAGAGTCATTGCTAATGAATTAATACACATACATAAACTTAGACTAGTTCTGAAAACATCATATACTTAACACATGCTAGCTGATATCATTCCTCTCGGTGTTCTTGTTCAAGTGACTGATATAGAGGGAAGGAAAAAAGAAATGTAGAGCTATTATAATCCAAGTACCAAGCTGACTTTCTTTATTCAGGTTAATAAGTGAAGGCAAGGAATCATGTGTTGACTCACTCTACTGCTGTCTGCTCTGCTGGGTATTTCTTAGTCAACCATGTCTTAATATGCTGTGGCAGGACTGAGGCTGCCCCTGGAGGGACCTGTCCTGATCCACATCCTTTCTGGAAGCTGAGGTTTGGGAGCAGATGTGTGTGTGCGTGGAGGGGAACATGGAGAGGAGAGATTGGGGCACCGCAAAGAAAGCTAACCCTAAGGAGAGAAAGGGCCAAATTCAGGATATTGGTTGCCCTAGGGACAAACCACATATTTTATCATTTATCCCAGGTCTGGGGCCCACCTACCCTCAGTCTTGACCTTGGAGGGAAAAAAACAATGGGGAAGCACCTGTAGAGCAATATGACGAAAAGGCGCAGCCTGAGGATGCTGGGCCAGGAGTGAGCTATGGACGGGAGGAGGGGAAGGGCAGAATGTCCTTCAGAGTCCTGCAAGCTTCCTGCTTCACTTGGTGAGGCAGAGGCAGCAGCCTGTCTCCCTGATTCTGACTGTGTCCCATATTCTTAATGCTATACCAGTCTTATCCCCCCACCCCCTCCATTCTGAGCACCACAACATATGGAGACTGTCTCATGATCAAATGCTTCGTCTAGATTTAGTGCTAAAAATGAGTGGGGATAAGGGGTAAGTGGAGGCAGGGAAGGGGAAGAAATACAATTTCTTGAGTGCCTACTGTAAGTCAGGAAAAGAGCTGTCCTTTTCCATGTAGCCCTCACAAATAACTCTCAGTTCCATATTTTTATTTATTTCCAGGTAAAACGGAAAACTGAAGCTCAGTATTAGAACTGGAATTTGAATGCGGTGCTGGTTCCAAGGCTGATTTTCGGAGTATACCACGCAGACTCGCACAGTGAAAAATATAAATGTTGATCGCTATAAATCCAATCACTCCCCTAACCACAGGCCAAAGAAAGGAGGGAAGCACAGGACAGTAGATGACAGAGCAGAACTTAAGACTCACAATAACAGCATATGCTGCGTGCAACAGGGCTCCCTGGTTATCATACTGTCAGTCATCTGCTCTCATCCGCCTATTTACAACTCAGGAAATGAAGTGGGAAGGGCAAGCATGAGGGGGAAATTGACAAACAAGCAATCTCTAGAAGTTTCGCTCAACAATATGGTTTTCTCATGTTTTGTTATCAGCGGGATAGAGAACATGGCAAGGTTACAACCAAGACAGTTGTGTAGCCCACGTATCCCCGGGCCACATCAGATTGCAGGCGTAGTAAGAGAAATACAATCATGGATGCTGGTTCAGCCACGCAAGTAGAACCTGGGGCATCTGAAGCTCCCTCCCCCAGCCAATCCCTCCTTTTCTGATTCAAAGGCTCACAGAGGCTCACAGACTCGTGAGGATTAGCAGACTTCAAAGGTAGACGACATACTTGGTTCAAATCCTGGTTCCACTGTGTCACCTCTTAGGGTCATTGCAGATGAAGATAATGACTGTAAAGGACTATCACAGGGTAGTGCTCACTCACTTCCCTTGTCAAGGCTAATTCTAGACTTCTCTAAATGGTTACAGAGTCCTGCCAGCTCAAATATTTAAAAGTAGCTTCCTTCCCCAGCTTCAGTGCACGTTACCAGAATGCTCCACCAAAACATCGAATCTGCCTTCGTTATTGTCACAGAACTAGAGATTTGAAAGGAAAAAAAGTGTATCGTTCCACTTTAAACCTGTATTCGACTGTCCCACCACACATCTGTAGTGCTCTGTTACTCAGAATAGTTTAGAAATCTTCTAGTTACCTTGTGTAATAGCACATCCTGTACTCTTAAAGGAAGGTATGGTTTTCAATCATTTTGGTGGGAAGAGTCATTTCTAGTTTAGAGCGCCATGTCTGTCTGTCACAGATGACCTTGAATGCTTCCCTGGTCTAGGTTCAGCAGTGGTGGTTCCTCTTCTGGGGGTAAACCCCAGGGTTTTTTTCTACCATTGGTGACAGTACATTCACAGTGTTTGTTGTTCAACCATAACCACTGTCTACTTGTAGAATATTTTTATCACCTCAAAAGTGATAAAAACCTCAAACCCATTAAGCAGTCACTTCCTGTTCTCCCCAACCTCCATCCCCACACCAGACCCTGGCAGCCACTAATCTGCTGTCTCTATAGATTTACCTATTCTGGATATTTCATATAAATGGAATCATACAGATAATGCAGCTTTAAGAGCTAACTAAGGCTAACCCATCTGATTGAAAGGTCCTGACCTCAGAGGCCCCAGGCCAATCAGGCCTCCCCAGGCTCACTGGCCCCATCACACAAGAATGCCTTGTGTCTCAAGGCAGAGAATAGAGCCCGGACAAAGAGCCTCTGATAATGGATGGATCTACCCCAGCCTTGAGAGTCTAGAGAGAAGACCACCAGGCACACCATCTGTCAAACACATATGGAAGCAGGAAGACCCTTGGCAGTGACAGTAGAGGAGCAGAAAATGGCAGGTAGAAACTTCCTCCCCAACTGTCCTGTCGTGACGTCAAAATGACTTCCCACAACTGGTCTTAGACAAGTAATTGGTGCAGAGCCAGCCTGGCTCCTGTCAACACAACCCCCTCAGGGACTCCCTCACAGCTGTCCATGAGGCAGACAAAGCCTCTACTTGAGAGTCTTTCATTGTGTAAAGAGTCAGTAATGAGTGGAAAAGATGGATTAGAGCAAGAGCCAAAACACAGGATTGCTGACTCCCAAGCCGATTCTTACCCCTAAGAGAGGCAGCATCCCTCAGATGAAGTGAGCGCTGAGAGGTGGACCCACTAGGCAGACAAAGGCAGTGTTCACAGTAAGTACCCAGAGTGTGTTTCACAGGAAGAAGTACAAACACTAGCCCGGTTGTTTAAAATAAATAAATCTGGAGGGGTTTGAATCATTAATTATCCTGTCTCTGCAGGATGTACATCCTGAGAGTTGTTTGGCCTCTCCAGGATAGTTGGCTCCATTTCTGATGAGATTACACAAAAGCCAGGGCCAACTGAGAGCAGAGAGGGAATTGTCACACATCTCCTCTTGCAAAGTCACATCATCAGCCATGGTGCTGGCGACTGGGTGCCCAAGGCTAGAGCACTCAGAAAGGGTCAGGGTGGGGGTGGGGGCTGCCCATCAGCTTGCAGCATCAGCTGAAGCATTCATGAGCTCTGCACGTCCTCCGCTGCTTGAAATCTCTCCAGGCCTCCATTCACCCTGACATTTACAGTCCAGCCTGATTCCATTCAAACTCTCCCCTCTTCTCCTCTCGGGCATTCCCACCACAGCTACAGTCATGTGATTAGGATGTGACTATGAGGACCAAGGTGAGAGCCAAGGAAACGTTACTCATTCTCAGCACCAGCCACAACCCTAAGAAGAAGGAGAAAATGTTGGGGCAAACTGCTTGTTTCCAAAATCAGAGCCTTATCTCTGTGGCCCCAATGTGATGGCCACAGACATGGGTGTCAGTGATTTTGTGTACTTCCTGCGCTCTAGGCTCTGGGTTGAGCTGCAGAAGGTACTGAAGCAACGGATCCTCAAAAGCACTTTCAGAGCACTGTCTCTTTACATCTTCACATCGCTGGGGGCACAGACAGTATTACCAGAATTTTTTCAGATAAAGAAACAGAGGCCCAAAGATGTTAATGATATGTCCATGAGGGAGTCAGGATTTGAATCCCGGTTATGCTGACTCTTGTTCAGTATGGCTTCACTCCCTAAGACTCGGTCTCTGAACTCAAAAAACTCACAAGAAATGTATACAAATTACCATAATGTCATCATGTGCATGAGAGTCCAGTGGGGATTTAGAGAATGGGGAAATCACATTTAAACTTTTCAAATTGGGAGAAGTGGTCCAACGGGCTAAGGAAAACCAGTCAGGATATTTGAAAGCTACTTTGTTATGAAAAATCTTGTTGGGTGGACTTGCAAGTAGAAAAAACAAAGACAGATTTCCAGGGATGGAGAAGAGGGCGAACATTTAAGTTGGGACCTAATACTAGGATTTGGACACCTGGAGATAGACAAGACATGTGGGTGTTACTTCCAAAACAGGGTCAGTAAAACAAAGACCATGATTATCAAACAGAAAGTATTTACCAGGAAGACATCTGAGATAAAGCCTGATAGGAATTAATTTATAACACAAGCCTGAATGTGTAAGAAAAGAGCACATTGCTTTGTTTTCTTTACATAAAATTAAGGTAGGTATGACACTGAGTCCCCATTCCATTCAGCTGGCAGGAAATTTAATTTCAGAGATTGAGAGGGTTCTCTTCTCTTCCCACCTCCCATTCTCATCCCTACTCTTAGAATTAATGATCAGGAGTCATGATGTGAAGCAAAACGTTCAGGAGATTTCTCCAGTCATTGGTGGGCATCAGGGGCTAGCAAACTTTTTCCGTGAAGGACCAAATAGTAAATATTTCGGGCTTTGCAGACCAGATAGGTCTCTATCACACGACTCCATTCTGCCATTGTTGCTTGAAAGTGGCCATAGATAATAGGGAAACAAATGAGCTTGGTTTTTTATGGATACTGAAATTTGACTTTCATATCATTTTCACATGTCATAAAATATTCTTCTTTTGTTTTCAAACATTTAAAAATGTAAAAACCATTCTTAGTCAGAGGTCATATAAAAACAGATGGCAGGCCAGATTTGACTTATAGACCAACTCCTTCTCTCCATGGTTTCTACCAAGATGCCTGAAGGTCAAGCTTACATCGATCCTTGAAGTTGGCTGGCACTTTTGTCCCATGGAAATCTTCACCAGGGCTGAGAACCCAGGACCCAGAGTCCAAGAAAACCTTCCTATACTTAACATTGAATTGTCACTTCTAGACAGCTTGTCATCTTCCTGAAGTTCTGTGGAGGATGGGCCACAGAATCCCATTAATTATAAAAACTGCAGACATCCATTCCTCCTCTTTGGGAAAAATCGTCACTCTTTTAGGGATTCTACCTCTCAAAGTCACTCTCCAGCTCCCTTCCCTAGCATAGTATGCTCCAATCCCTCAGGACAGGGAGAAAAGTCAGGAGGTAGCCTGCAGAATACTTCTTTAGGCTGTGCTGCAAGGGAACACAGACTTGGCTACCTATTGGAATGCTGAGTAATGTACAAAGTAAACAAAGACAAATATCGCACTCAATTTTCCTGCTTAGGACCAGAGCTTTCTAGCCCAGGAGCAAGTTCAGGCCTTAACATTCCAACATTCTGAGCTTACAAGATCAGGCTGTCCCTCCACACCTCAATGGGTACTGGTGCTGGGTGTCCTCAGAAAACCTCTGAAGGAAAGTCAGGGTGCTGGTAACAAAGAGGGGAAGCACGCAATTCAGCCTTCCCCAGGGCACCAGGCTCTGCAGAAGGTGATTCACTGCTTTGGCTTATAAGCAACTTTGCTAATCTTTCCAACAAACCACTGGTTCCTACCAGCTGCCACTCCAGCAGCACATTTGTGATCCAAAGAACCTCTACCAGCCAATGCCCACAAAAGCCCGTTTTACATCTGCTTTGAGTGAATTGCTTAAGTTCTGTGAAACTGTAGCCATAATTTCAAGAACGGAAGGTCAAATGCCACTTGCATCATGACATTGCCTCCAAACCGTCCCACCCAAAGAGGTCTTTTTTATCTGATTTTAAAGCACACACTCAGCAGGGCCTGCTATTCACGTCATACCCATGGCCTATCTTAGGCCTCTGTGTAATTGCATTGGCTTCAAGCATGGTTCCTGCAGCCACCTGCTCCCCACTAGGATGACCAGGCTTCCCGGAAGAGAATGTTCTCTACGCAAGGAAATTTGAGACCGGAATAGTCATCCTTGGAGGGTAGGGGATGGGCAGATACTCGAGCCTAGAAAATGCAGTTGTGCTGGGAAATGACTTGTATAAAGTCCCAGACTTGAACATTATTCTCTCAGGTAGAAAACAGAAGCCATCCTGCAGATTGATTTCTTGCACATTATCTGTGCACCCATCAACCATTGACAATGGGATCATTTTTTATGCCCACGTGTATCATATAGGAAAGACTCAACAATGTGTTGTTATATGGATAAGTAAATGAAATGCACTCTCAGGAATGTAGCCAGTATTTGCCTAATTTTACCAACAGCTCTAGAGAAAGGATATTTTATGAAATAAGCTTATCATTTTGCAGAGCTGTATAAGGCCCCTTAATTAATTGACTTTAGTTTTTTTGAACTTGACAATGATTCTTAAATTCAAGATGGCAGCCACACATCTGCTTTTGAGGCAGGAAGAGGGGGAAAGGAGAGGCAACAGCCCCAAGGGCACCCTTTATCAGCAAAGTGAAAGCTTTCCCAGAAACTCCCCTTGTAGACCTAATTGACTTCAGCCTAACTGACTAGAACTGGATCCTCTGTTCACAGGTTAACAATGGAGGTTGGAAACTTGAGTGTTCTACTTTTCCAGCCTCTAAAGATGAGGAGGAGGATTTGAAAGGGTATAGGAGAAATAGACTGGAAATTCTGCCACAAATAGCTACACAATTTTGCAAAAACAAAAGCACTGAAGGGGAAACTAGCTAACTATTCTCTATTCAAATATATCATAAAGTCACAGGAATAAAATCAGAGTGATACACACAAGATTGACAGAGATTCATAGAAAAGAAGAATTAGCCCAGAAACAGATCCTAGTATATATAGCAACTCAATATATGATTATTTATTTAAAACATTTGTAGACTCCTGGGCTAGATGATGAGGTACTCTTGCTACTTAGGGAACTTGTGAAACTGAATCAGCTGTGGCTCTTGCTGGAGGGAAAATTACCCCAGAAGAGAAGTCACCATCTATAGCATTGAAAGACATCCCCGCCCCCCCTCTGCCCCCCCCTGCCCCCCCACCCCGCCCTGAAGCTGGGAAAGTGTGAGTGGAGGATGCCTGCACTAGCAGCCACCCAGATGATGCTGAAATTGCATCTTTAAGATCCTGGGGGCTACAACATCTATCTCTCCTGGAACGACATAGTTTTCCACACAAACTGAAGTGGGATCTACCATTTTTCTATAATTTGTGAAGTTGTGAAAAAGCCATTATCATGGTTTTTACGTTGAATATTGGAACATTTCAAAAATAATAAAAATATTTTCCTAATTATTAAAAAAAAAAAAAATGAAGTGGGACCTACCGTGTTTCCCCGAAAATAAGACTTAACCAGAAAATAAGCCCTAGTGTGATTTTTCAGGATGACATCCCCTGTACATAACGCCTAATGTGTCTTTTGGAGCAAAAATTAATATAAGACCCGGTCTTATTTTGGGGGAAACATGGTAGGAACAGCGAGGCTTTCAGAGAGGACTGCAGAAGTGGGAAGAGGAACTCTTTTAGGAAAAGAGGGCTCTGTGTGGAACACCTTTCTGGAGGTGGGAAGAACTTGCCCTTTACATTATATAAGAGGAATGTGTCTACTAAGAAAGTCTCAGTTTCTGAATAGCTCTGATTATCCCATTAAGGGCCAGCATGTCTTTGGTTTGTGGGAAAACTGAGAATAGAAACTTCTAGTGGCAGAGAGTTGCTGGGCTACTTTGTCCAGCTCTAGCAGAAATGATCCTGAAAGTTCATCAGTCCCCTTTCGTGGATGATGATGATGATGATACCAGCTAACATTTAATGAACAGAAGTATGGATTATGTCATTTAATCCTCAAAACCACCCTTTGGAATTCAGCTATTGTCACTCCCCTCCCCTCCCCCTGCCCCCCTGCTTTTTCTCAAATGAGGAAGACAAATGTGTTAAATTTACCATCCAAGACCACCCAACTAGCAAGTAATAAATGCTAGAGTTCATGCTCCTAACTCTTACCTTGTCTCGCTCCCTTTGGCAGAGCTGCAGCTCTATGAGGCTGACCACTGGCAGTGAGAGACCTGAGATCGACAGCAGGAGAGGTGGTTCTCCTTGAGCTAGAGAACGTGAGGCTAAATATCCTAATTTCCTGCCTCTTTCCACCTCATAAGAAACACCTGCAATGTGTAAACATGAGCCTCACCTAGGATATACCCGGAATTAGTGTTTCAAGTGCTCTGTCAAGGAGGGGAGCAGGGGCAGATGTTTTCTAAATTCTTCCCATTCAATAAGCAAATTCCTCTACTTAAATCCCATCATTGACAAATAGAGAATTACAGCTTAAAGTGTGCTTTTAACAATCTTAGAGGAGGTACGTGACTCATGATGGCTTATATTATGGAACCACTGGCAAAGAAGATCTTTAAAGGAGTTTTAGTTGCTGAATTTGTGGGCATATTTGGAGCATATGGTTTGTTTAATAAGATGAACACAAGCCAAGATTTCAGGTAAACAATGAGCAAGAAATTTCCCTTTATCTTGGAAGCTTATTACAAATCCACTGAGTATTCTGGAATGTATGGAATCAGAGTTCAAAATAATAAAAAAAGAAATGGTTGAACAGCAAAAGTTAGGAATTTGGCCACTGATCAAGGTTTACCCTATTTCATAGTATCAGGCAAGATTAAAAGCCCAAAGTTGACATGGATGGTTTTGGAATATTTAAGGCAAAATGTAAATTCTAATTAAGCCAGAGATTTTGTTCTTTGGACTAACTGTGAAGAAATTGTTGGAAGGTATGTTTAATGTTAAAAATAAAGTTTTGTTTATTTTAACTAACTAACTAAATAAATATCCTAGAAGAAACCACAAGTAGATTTAAAATGTGATCTGTGACATCCAAAACCTTGAAAAACATGAAAATGGCATAGAATAGTAACAAGATGCACAAAAAAATAAGAGGCAAATGCAAAAGCTAAATGAAAAGTGAAGACTTGTTATTATTCTAGATAAAGTAGAATTCAAGAAAAAAGAACGAAATTGAAATAAGGCACATAATTTATAACTGATATATCATAACCATCATCCTCTATGTATGCAATGTCATGACATCAACATATAAAAGTACAAACTGCTGAAAACTAAGGGAAAAAATGACAAAAATATAATAAAATAAGATATTTTAAAATATTTATGTTACTATGGGACAAATGAAACATGCAATAAGAGAAAAGGACGCAAGGAAAAGACGAACTGAAAAACAAGTGATAAGATGAGGAGGGGTTCAGAAGAGTATGTTGTCTATAAGTTTTGCTTCTTGGAAGTCTAAGTGACAGACCTCAGGCCTCTTTTCTCTGATGTGAGAGCTAAGCAAAGCTATCCTCGTACACATACACTTACATACCGATGTTCTTATTTCTTAAAGGTGGATCACCAAGTGTGAGATTTCAAGGCCAGAGGTAAATAGGTTTTTAGTTTTAAGGGATGCAACTGGATTGCATTCCTAAAGACAGAACAATTCATATTCCTACCACATCACCGGTGCTCTTTTATATTTTGCTAATCTAAATGAAAAATGGTACCTTATAATTGCCTTCATTTGTATTACTGTCTTCCACCTTTATCGGCCAGTTATATTTCCTATTCTATAAAGTGACTATTCGTGTCCTATGTCAATTGAAATATTGGCTTCTTTTCTAAATTCAGTTTATGAGAGCTCCTTGTGTATTAGGACATCAAGTCACTATTATATGTATTACTAATATTTTCCCCAATCTATCATTTGTCTTTTGACTTTGATTTTGGTATTTTTCAATATACAAAAAATTTTTTAATGGAGCCAACAATATTTCCCTTGATAAATTCTGGGTTTCCTAGTTTCCCGGTTTGCTTAAGAATTCTCCCCTTATCCAAGTTTATGCATATATTCTCCTAAATTTTCTTCTTTTTTTCACATTTAAATTTTTAATCCATCTGCACTATACTTTTTGTGTACTCATAGACTGTGCTTTTGAAGAATTTAGCAGTGAGAGGATGGAAGAAAATGATATGGTGGATTGAGTGGGAAGCAGGAAAAGGAAAATGTTTTAAAGCCCAGAGAAGATTTATACATTTGTGGCCCAAAATGAATGAGTCAGTGGACAGAGACTGACAGCTGAGGATACAGATCTACCAAAGAGTTAAGAACATCTGTAAAGTTTTTCCCCAAAGAACTAAAATAATGTGATTATCATAAAATTATGTTACTCAGTTTCAGGCTCCATATATGTGTGTTGCCATTAAGGTTTGCTGTAATCTCAATTCAACATTAAGCACTATATTAAAAGAATGAATAAAATCAACTACATCCTCTTATTGGTGAAAACAATGAAGTTAATTTTTTCTCTGTCAAGTACGATCTTGAAGACAGACACTGAGGAGGGAGGAGACTCATGGAAAGCACTGGATTCAGAGACATAACTGGGACTCTGCTTCCTGGTAACCATGGTAAGTAGTTGCAATGGTTTTCCCCTAGCATTTGCCTGTCCCGTTTCATTCTGCTCCAAACAGAAGAGTGGTTAAACCATTGCTCTAGGGCTCTGAGGCAGTGGTTTCCAAACTTGGCTGCATATTAGAATTTCCCGAGGGGCTTTAAAAAATAAAATCTCGCTGCCCAGATGGCTCTCTAGACCAATTAAATCAGAGTCACATGAGACCTAAGCATCAGTATGTTTTAAAGCCCCCCAGAAGATTCCAGTGTGTGGGAGAGCTTGTGAACCACTGATGTGGGGCTTCTCAGTCAGCTAACAGTGTAATGCTATTTCTGAACTGTGACATGTGAGCCTTGGCCAGGTCTAGTGTGGAGAAATATTAGAGACAGATGACCGAGACTCCTTCATGTGACAGAGTATGTTCCCTATAAGCTGGTTTACTTAAGATACCCTTCAAAGAAAATGCTTTTTTGATACCTGGATTTGTGTATGCCAGGGCGTTTCTAATAGGGGTCAGAATTAGAAAGCCACAAGAGTGTTTGCATCATGGGGTGTTTTTGTCACTGTGTAGGCGGGGAAGAAGTTTAACTATCACAGGAAATGAAAAAGAATCTACTTCTGATATGGAGTTGAATGTAAGAATTTAATTACTGAAAGCAAGAAATGAGTCATTCACTTAATAGTTTCCTAGGAGGTGAACTCATTTGTCAACTCTCCCAGCAGCTGGAATGCTGTTTCAACCAACTAAGAGGCATTTAAAAATCAATTGGACTATAAATTGACACACAAGCACCTAGAACAAATACATTTTCACACCCACCCTAAAATCAAAATTTGCAAAACTGGGAGCGGCCAGTTAGCTCAGTTGGTTAGAGCGCGGTGCTCTTAACAATTAGGTTAGCGGTTCGATCCCCACATGGGCCACTGTGAGCTGCACACTCCACAACTCGATTGAAACAACTACTTGACTTGGAGCTGACGGGTCCTGGAAAAACACACTTAAAATAAATAAAAGTTTATATATATATATATATATATATATATATATATATATATTTGCAAAACTGAGAATATATTTGCAAGGAAACTAAATGAATCCTATTGAAATTTGAAAATTAGACCACTAGGGTGTCACCCTGACATTTGAGAAGCAACAAGAAATATTTACTAGTGTTTGATTTTTATTCCCAGGGCTTAGTCTTTTTGTGATCTCTTACCTAGAGAATAGGAAGTTGAGTTTATCACCCAGAGAACTCTCTAATAATGAGATATATTTCTGCGTTCATGTAACTTTGTATACACAAAAAATGTCCAAGCTTAAGATTTAGAGTACGAAGTACTGGGTTAGAATCCCAACTCTGGTAGATACTGGTAGGTGACCTTGGATAATGATTTAACCACCATACACCTCAGTTTCCTCATCTTTAAAATAGGGGTGATGATAATTATGATGATGATGATGATTAGATATCTATGACATAGGTTGTTTACAAAGTGCTTAGCTCCATACATAGCACAGAGTAAAATTCAATAGCTGGTAATCATTCCTCTAGCTATATTCTATTTATAAACTGCATAAGAGACTCAGAGAAATGTCCCTACCTGTCATTATCTGATATGTAAGGATCACATAGAACTAGCTAAAGTGTTTTGGCATTTATAAAAGACACACGGTTTCATTTAGGGATGTGAACTTCTGAATTTCAACCCTTGATTCTGATCCCTCAGCTGGGACCACTCTCCTTCACAATAAATGCCCTATTGCCAGTGAAAAACTGAAAAATACAATGAGTAAACAGAGTACAAACTATTGGTTTATTTTAAAATTTTTCAGATTCCCATGGAGCCATAACTACCTCCCATCAGCATATCAACTCATGCTTGCTTTCTCCTTGCTCTCTGCTACAGGTTAATGTAACAGGTTAATTCTAGAGTTAGTAGTCCCTTGTGGTAGTGTAGCATTTTAGCATGTTAAAGATAAAACACATTTAATGATCACAGGAGAAAATGCCGTTACAAAAACAAGCTCATTTGCACTCCCTTCCTATTCTCCTGGCTAGCTGGAAAACTGGAGTAAACATCTGTGTAGTGCAATTGGAAGGGTATGGAAAAATGATACTTTTAAATTAAATGACCCCGGCACCAACTAGCTAGTCAGGAGCAGCATAGATGCAGAGTTTAAACAGTTGAGTACTTCTGTTGTGCTCGTCCTGGGTCATCTGAATAAAACCTAATCTACAAGAAATTATTTTTCCTCTGAATTTTCTTATTACTTAGTAATCCAGGATTTTGTTGTATATACCTATTTTCTGATTAAAACATTTACATATGCTGATGTTATTGGATGACTATACTAAAGTCTTTTTTACTTGGGCCATTAAATCTTTATAATTTTAACTCATCTGTGACATAAAAAAGCTATGTCCATTATAGAAACTTCTTGGATCCTCAAACCTCCCCATCTTCAGTGCTACCAGGTACTGCCCGCTGGGATATTCATTATTTCAGTTCATTTCACAACAATTCTTTCTGTCCTGTACTCCATCAATTCATGGCCTTTCTAATAGTTTTTCACATTCCCCAATATAGGGACCTCCATCATTACTTCATTTTAATCACCCACTCACATGCTGGTAGAGACATACCTAGGACTTTATAAATGCCTAAATTTCAAAATTTTCAAACATTGCCTCCCCTCCATTCTCCCTATTCTCTCTGATTGTATGATTTCAAGCTTTCACATTCTGTCCTCCATATCTCAAACTCTCTTTTGTATTTTACACTTCCTTTTCTGTCTGTGCCTTATCAGGGTAATTTCTTTAGATCTGTCTTCCTAGTTTGCTAATTCTCTCTTCAGATGTATTTAATATTCTGTTTAATCCAGTCACTGAGAAAGACTGTTTTAAAAAATATTTATGTGTTTCATCTCTAAAAATTATATTTGATTCTTTTTCTATTTTATTTTTTGAACAGATAATAAAGCCACATGATTCAAAAATCAAAATATTAGAAAGTATAAATTGAGAAGTTCATATTTCATCTTCCCATAGGTAATGACTTCAATTAGTTTCTTGTGTGTGATTCCAGTGTTTCTTTATGCAGGTAAAAGAACATATGTATTCTTATTTTTTTCCTTTTCTTACACAAAATTTAGCATACTATATAAGCTATTATCAAATTAATCTTTTTTACTTAAAAGTATGTCTGGGAGATGTTTCAATTTGGTTATTTTTAAACCTTCCCAGTCACAGTGAATAATCTTTGATTACTTATTCATTTTTATTTTATTTTATTTTTTTCATTTCTATATCTTAAAATGTTTTTGTTTCTTTTTCTTTCCTGTTATGTCCTTTTTAAAAAACTTATTCATTTTTAAAATTCCATCTTTATTTCTATAAACATTCCCTGCATAGTTATTTTAAATTGTGTCTAATAATTCCAATATCTGAAGCCACTGGAGTCTCCACGTGATAATCACAGAATTAGCTCTCAGTCATAGTGACTTGTTTCCTTGAATGATATTTGAGATAAAGTTAATAATAATGAGGATAAGGATCTAAACCGAAGATGCTTCCCTCTAGAATTTGCATTGGTTTCTGCCAGGAACTAGGGGCAAGGAATATTACTGACCTGCAATAAATTTAGCACCATTGCAGTGCCTTCCACTTAATCTGACTTTCTCATTTAGCTTCCCTGGCCCTACATACTGGGACCAAAATGTAGGCCTACACAGAAACACTGATACCTGTGTTTGCCCTGGATATGTTTCTGGACTTTCATTTAATTGATCTGTCTCTTTCAGTGCCAGTACCAATTTACTTATTGCAGTTTTATGGTACAGTTTAATACCTGGTAGGGAAACCCTTTTCTTTTTCAAAGTTGTCTAGGCTTTCCACAATTATTTATTTTCCTGAGTGATCTTTTAAATTTGCTCATGTGCTTTTCTGAAGTGAAATAATCTGTGAGGACTTATAAGGAAAACGATAGTGGAAGTGAATGTGAACCCAAAAACCCTTTCCCAAAACAAACAGGAGTGAAAAAGAACTGAAAATAAGGAAAAGTACTTGAAGTACGCATTACTCTAAAGTACTTGAAACCTGTGTTATTCTAAACACTCTGAAGAATGCAGCCAGATCTAAGGGCATTTAGAACAAATTGACCTCTGACCTAACACCAATCTCTAGTTCATGATCACAGTGCAGTGTTGCAGGTCATAAGTGGAGGAAATTCCAATGGGTCACACCAGTATGACTTCTGAGGTCATGGGCGAGCAACTGGAAGAATAAAAAAGAATCCCCCTGGGAACCCACTGACCCATCATTGATTGCTAAGGGGTGATGTGTTACAAGAGATTCTGTCCTACCAAGCACACTGTTTCTTCTCTATCAGATTGGGGCAGTATTGAGTGACAAAGCCATTCACAACCACAGAGAACATTGAACAATCCTGTGCTAACACAATTGGAAAGAGATAGAGATTTCATATGTTATTTAAAATGTTCTAGTTCAGAGAAAAAAGGAATTCTTGCCAATTAACAAATACCAACATACTACTATTTTACCTAGGAAATGCACAAGAGAAAACTAGAGACATCAAAATTGATTTTTAAAAGGTTCTAAATAAAGTACTAGCAAATATAATATAGGAGCAGATTTAAATAGCAATACATCATGATTATGACTGTGTATTCCAAGAATGCAAAGGTGGCCAAATAGTAGGAAATCTATATTAATGTTGATCAAAGGTAGGGAAAGCATATGATCCTATGGTAGACATCAACAAAACAGTCCATCAAATTTAGTGTCCACTCCTAATAAATGCTCTCTGTAAAAAGGGATTAGGTGAATCATTTCCTTAATATTGAAATAGATCTTAAACCAAAAGCCAATATCATGCTTAGCGATTAGACACTTATCATTTCTATAATATGATATTGCTTTTAAGGGATAGATACAGCAATTAGACAAGAGAACAAAATAAGAGGTTTAAATATTGAAATGAAGAAAATTAACATTATTTGCAGATAATAGAAAGTCTAAGATTCAGCAGAAAATTATTGAAAAGTAAAAGTATAAAAGAGTTCAGAAATTTTCATGGTATAATATTAATATCCAAAATGAAAAGTCTTATGATGTATTAAAAACATAATCCAAAATTTGTAAAAGTATGAAAACATAAAATTATACAAATAAATGTGAATTATATGAAAAAAAGAACATTACAAAGAAATATAAAGTAATATGTGACTAAGTGAAAAGGCAGACCCTGTGAGTGGAGAGAAATATTCAGTATAGTGTAAAAATATAAATTCTTCCAAAATTATCCATAAAACAATCCTATTTTTGATCAAAATCCCAACATGTTATTTGTGGGAGAGGACATTTAAAAAAGTATTCCAGTTACATGATAAAAAGGTGGTATTTCAAATCAATGATAATTGGGAAAAGATAATCACATAAATAATTGTGCCATTATAACTGTGAAAGAAAAATGCAGATTGGTGTTAAATATTTTAAGTAAAACATGGGTTCTTGTTTCATTCATTACACAAAATAAATTCCAAATACAACAAATGTTTTAAAGTAAAAATTAAAATTACAAAAGAACTAGAAGAAAGATTGGATGAACATTTGTATAACCTTGGGTGGAAAGCCCTTCTGAGCATGTCATGGAAACCAATGATCATAAACAAAGCATCAGTAACCTCAACTGTGTAACAATAAACACTTTCTGACGGCAAAAACAAGCAAAAGTCCTATAAATAAAGTTGAAAGACAAAAGACAAATGTGGGGAAATACATGCAATAAAAAGGACAGCCTGCTGCTATTCGAATATAAAGAATTGCATTGTTATCGAGAATAAATCATTTCTCCTCTGAAGTAAAAACGTATAGGTTCTTCAGCTGGTAAAGTTTTTTTTTCTCCTGTCTTTACTGGCCTGTTCTCCCATACTTTGAAGCTAAAGGAAGGAAGTAGGACCAGTGGTAGTTTTTATCCCTCACTCCTACCAGGATCCTCTTAGCGCCCTTCACACACACACACACACACACACACACACACACACACAACACACACACAACGTACATGTGCATGCACACACACAACACATATGCACACATGTAACACACACACACATACCCCTTGGGCAGTTTATTAAGAAATCACACCTGCATGTTTGTAGTGGGTGCCTTCCCAGTTTACTGCTCAGCTGTTTCTAAGCTTTGCATTCTTTCTGGAGCCAGAACAGTGCCCATGAACGTGGACATGGAGGGGGCAGGTTCTGCCTGCCCCCCAGAGTGGAATCAGTGCATAGAGAAGCACAGCTGCCTATTCCCTGGTTGGAGTCATGGGAAAGGCCTTTCCTCCCTTTGCAAATGGGCTCTGTTTTTGTGAAACAAAGCCAGAGTGTAGGATGAGCCGAGGTCCTGTCCTCCTCAGTCAGATTCTGCCATTGGGTTGTCTGTCCTAGTCTTTGATGGAGGGTATTAGGAAATACCCTTCCTTCTCTAATTTTGTCTGGGTTCTTCATGGGTGATTTAGGGAGAGGTTCTACTCATGAGTGACTACATCAGAGGCCACTGTGAACTATAAACTATCATACAACAACTTGTTCAACGACGAGGACAAACATTCCCTGGAATGTATACAATCATGGGACCTGGTCCCTGTGTCAACAGTCACCTGTGGAGGCCATCACTGACCCCAGAGCTGGCTTGGGCTGCTCCCAATATTGTTGGAACCCCTCTTTGAAGATTGCTACCAGAGCCTGCAGCACATTTTTTTTTCTTTTTGGTGTTCTGAGTCCACAAGTGAAATCCTTTTCAGATTGTGTTCAATTTTTGGAAATAGGTAAAAGCCATTTGTCACATGCTCAAGTTTATTTTAAAAAAAAACAAAAAACAAAAAAAAACATCCAACTGGCTAAGTTTTAATGATATATATTTTACATGCTTATATGGCTTCACCATACATAGACAGAGACAGAGAAAACAGTGAGGTAATAAGACTAATTGATGTCTATTTGTAGCTCATAAACACATTCTGAACTCAATTCTCAAAGGGGACTTCTAAAGAATTTTTTAAAACACTAATAGCATCGCTGAAATAAAATGTTCAGCCTTTCAAAGCAACTACTTAGAAGGAGAAATATGCTTTAGTAGATGCATTTCTAATATGCTTTGGGGAAAAAAGGCCTGAGTCACAACTTGTCTAGCAGATGTCCCCTTCTTTCTAAATGTTATTGTGAAAGGCTTACTAAGCAAATCTCTCCCTACATACCTTCCTGTACCCCTCTAACACCCACCCAATCATCGACTTCTTCATTTTTATTTTGCTACTGTCTCCTTTACACTGGACCTTCTTCTCTAGTCTGTCTGTTGTGATCTTTAATATTTCTCTTCTTGAAATTTCAGGCCTTTGTTCACATTTGTATGCCCCCTCTCCCTCATTACTGGAATTTCCCAGCTAGTCTTCTCTGCCTGACAAAAACCTTACCAATCCGGGCCGGCACGGTGGCTCAGGCGGTTAGAGCTCCATGCTCCTAACTCCGAAGGCTGCAGGTTCGATTGCCACATGGCCCAGTGGGCTCTCAACCACAAGGTTGCCAGTTCGATTCCTCGACTCCCGCAAGGGCTGTGCCCCCTGCAACTAGAAAATGACAACTGGACCTGGAGCTGAGCTGCGCCTCCACAACTAAGATTGAAAGGAAAACAACTTGACTTGGAAAAAAAGGCCTGGAAGTACACACTGTTCCCCAATAAAGTCCTGTTCCCCTCCCCCAATAAAATCTTTAAAAACAAAACAAAAAATAAAAACAAACCTTACCAATCCTTCAAGGTCCAGCTCCAACTGCACCTGAGGAGCCTTTGCTGGCCTCCTGCTCTGTCATTCTGCTTGTCACTCCGCATCACTGTGTAGTGTAGAAACCATCACTGATGGTGCTCAGTAAGATATTTAGTGGGTGTTGTGAAAAGAAGGCTGGACTGATTTTTCAATCACAGGGGAAATTCAGGGTCAATGTGACAGCAAATGACATCAGTTCTTTTCAGATGGGCAAGAGTTCCATTTGCTCATAACAGATGCTACATTAACTATAGACAGGACTGAACTTTACGCTTCTGGTCTCGTTCCACTGAAACTGTATTGGGAAGCAAACTAGAGGACATACATCAAGTTCTCCTTTGAGTTTAAGAAATATGACTCAGAGAAATGAGCAAATGGAAGCCATCAATGAGAGAATAGTAGTATCAGGCAAGAAAAGAAAAAAGTATTATCAGGGAGTAGAAAGGTTGAAGATACATGCTGTATGAGCCAGGATGGAAATCACTCCGAGCCTTTAGATGGTGAAAATTTTGGTCAGCAGTCTGATGTACACCTGGTTTCCTATTCAGATGTTCTCAAGGTGAACATGCGTTGCTTCATTTTTGCTGATGTGAGAAAATTAAAACACAGGCATGACTTCCAGAGAAAAATACCCGCAGACTTGTTGCGAACTTTCTGATCATTTTTCCCCGTTGAAGGAGGATCTTGCAGCTTTTCTTTTTTTGATGTGTAAAACTTTTATGTAGCAAACCCAGAACTCTCGGTTGGCCATATTTACTGCAAAGAAGTTTGTCCCAATGGTGAGACACTTATTCCCACACTTCCCTAATAAGCCATCACCCCCACTAATTTGAAATGGGCACCAAAGCATTATACCTAGCAGGGAGGACTGCGAATAATGCATGTCTCCAAATGACAGACAGGCTCTAAAGATGGGCTCAAGGGTGGACCCAGAGCAACTCCAAGCTAACTGGACAATGACATGCAGGAAACCCGTAATTTAAAAAAACAGACAAACAACCCTGTGGCAATTCAGCAAGATTATTCCTAAGAATCACAAAAAACAGAATCTATTCTTTCGACTTGAGAGTATGTGCCATAAGTATTGAGTTTGTAGCATTTCCAAAAGACAATGTAACTGAGACTAATTTAAGCTATGATTTCTTTTAGTGTGCATCAAATCCCATCCCTTTGTGTTATGGATGGTTAAAAAAAAAAGAAAAAGCTTTCCTTTCACTTTATCATTCACTATAAATCTCATCAAAATAGATATAAATGACTCTAGTGACCTATCACCACCCTCAGAATGGGGTTCCTGAGCATCCATCTCTTAATTAGATGGGAATTCACAAGATCAGAGAATTTTGGAGCGTCTCAGTTGAAATGTTTGCAAGTTCAGTGTAGCTGGGCATCCTCTCCTTTTGACTGGTGTCTCAGGCTGTCATTTCACTTACAAAGTATCTGCTCAAAATAGGACCTTTTTCTTATTGCTCAGTTTCAAGCAATTCTTTTCCTTTCAGTTTACCATTATAGCCTGAGGACTGACCATGCAAGCAATTATACAAAGCAGAAGTCATAGAGCCAAAACCTAAGTCAGTTTGGAAACTTTATCAGATTTCCCCAAAATGCAGCCTAAGGCACAGCAGCAGACCAGAGGTGGTAGGAACCATGCGTTCTTGGAAAACTGGTGAAATCCCAGAGATTAAGGGCAGTGACCTGGGTGCCCAAGCGAACAAAAGCTGGGTGGGCAATAGGGAGCCAGCTGGCAACCCACTTGCAGGCAGAGGCTGAGGATGATGACCCGGCTGGTGAACCTCAGAAAGCTAAGTGTACAGTGGAATCAGCACAGACCACAGTCCCAGGCCAACTGCGGAGTAAATGCAATTATCCCTCCAAGGCACAAAGGCAGCTCTTTAAGGCACACTCAGCCTCCAACGCACACAGTTAACTCCTTAAGGCTGTTCAGCATTGTGTGTCCCACCAGGAAGGTAGACCGCCTCCTTCCCTCCTATTTCTTTTACCTCATCCAGTGACAAACCTTGGTCTTTCTATGCCTGGCTTTCACTAACTGTCACGTGTTCTCCCAGCTTTATGGCTGGTGTGGGCTGCACCTCTGCATCTCACTCCTACCCAGTCGGAGTGGCCTCTCTGCAGAGGTCTACAGGGGTCTGCAGCAGCAGCCTGCACATTGAGGAAGAGGAAACCAGAGCAGCGGCTGTAGAAAAGAGGGGAAACGGAGGAAAGTGGCTGACACAAGAGATATGTTACAGCTAGAGACTGAGAGGTGTAGTCTTGCGAGATCAGTAGGGGGCTGCTCCTTTTGCCTTTGTGGAGTTCCTTCAATCTCCATCTAATCCAGTGAAGTCTTTAAGATGCACCAAACTCAGGTATTCAGACTGGATGGCTAGGTATTAATTTTCCACAAGAAATCCAGGAAGAATGTTCAGGAACACAGATCAGAGGCAGGCAAGTCAGACTCGGCTTCTTTGTGCCCTTGGCAGCAAGCTGGAGACAGGCTGGCGTCTTCGGGTCTGAGAGCACCATACACCGTCTTCCTACAGGGCTACAGGCAGGGTGGACATTGACATGCTCTGGCCAGGACCAGGCCACTGTCTTCCTTGTTGAGGGCAAGAGTTGCACTGCACAGCAGCTGCCCCTCTAGGTTCTGTGACAACAATTCCCCTCTCTTGGGCACTGCCCTTCTTTAGTCAGAAAGCAGCGTGGCAGAGAGCCTCAAGGCTGTCTCTGCCAGCACAGCAAAGCCCCTGCAAACCCTGGAGTCATTTCTGTGAGATTTCAAGCCACAGTGATGATTCCAAGACAACCCAAGTTGCCTTGGGCTCTTGGAACTGAGCCGTCTTTCAGTTTCTTGGGTTTGCTCTTCACTGGAAGCCACTTTGGACAGAGGGAGTCACGGCTCCTGGCTAAGAGCTGTAAGTGTTTTCCCCTCAGTCCCAGCCATTCTCTGCTGCACACAGCTACTGCCAAGTCTTGGTGAGGGAGGGTCCTGGGGACCTCTGTGCACTCGGACTCTGGTCCCTGAAGCTCCCACCACCCTCTGCAAACCTTGAAACTGGTCAATGTTGCTTTACCCTGCCCAGTCCACCAAGACTCAGGATAGCCACTTCCGGGCACTACAGGACAGAACTAACCCTTCAGGGCCACACACTAGGTTCTCGTGAGTTTGGCAGAGATAGACTTTTGCAGGCCAAGCTCACACATCCTGAATCCTGCTAATCCGAAGGCAACGAATGTGGAAACTTAATCATATCTGCAAAATAGGATATGGGACACATGCACATGGATTGAGAGAAATGGTGCCCTTTCCCTCCCCCAAATCTTTGTGCCTCATTCAAATGAATGCATTCTGTCAAAGGTGAGAAAACAGGCTGACAGACCCAGTTGGCTTCCTAAAATCTCTGGGCCATTGGCCATTTCCACTCCTGGCAGCCTTGGCACTTCTCCCTAGAGAGAATAGAATTATTCCCTAGGCTTTTGCTATCAAGTCAAATAGCGCTGTCAGAAGGACCCAGGAAATATTGTGATGAAGTTTAAAGATTATAATTGATTTTTTCTTTAGTAACTTATGGTAAAGACAATTCTAAGATGGCCCTCACAACCCCTGCCCTCTGGTGTTCACAGCCTGTATAATCCTTTCACCCTGAGAGCAACTTACTTTTAGCCAACAGAATATAATAAAGGTGAAGGGATTTTGCAGATATAATTAAGGTTCCATTGTTCTTTGACTTTTAGTTAGTTAAAAGGGAGATTACCTTGGGTGGGCCTGACTTAATCAGATGAAAGCCCCTTACAAGAGGGATTGGGCCCTCCACACAGAGATTCTCCCTGCTGACTTGATAAATTAGGCAGCTGTGTTCAGAAAGCCCACAGGGCAAACAAAAGCAGATGGCCTCCAGGCACTGCGGTGGCATCTAGGACCTGAGGACAGCCTCCAGCTGACATCCAGCAAAACATTGGGACCATCGGCCATACAACCACAAGGAACTGAATTCTTCCAACAATCTGAAGGAAGAGAAGTCTTCCCCAGTTGAACCTTCAGATGAAAAGGAAACCTAGCCAACACCTTGATTGCAGACTTGTGATCCCGTGAGCAGAGGATCCAACTAAACTAAACCTGGATTCCTGACCCATAGAAACTGGGAGATAATAAATGTGCACTATTTTCAGCCACTAAGTTTGTGGTAGTTTGTTACACAGCAATAGAAAATTAATACACGTGTATGAGCATAGCCTGCTATGATTCTCTTAGGAGTATTTCACCTCCTAGTTTCTAGTTATCTCCCAAAATCACATTACCAAAGGTTTACAAATTTTTTTTTTTTTAAGAAATCTGAATCAGGACTGTGCAACAAGGAAGAATGCGTTCAATAATCAGAAGCTCTGGGAAATTTTCAGAAGGAAGGTCAAAAATGTAAAGTTTAAGTTAACAACTGACAACAGAATTCTTAGGAAGTATTTTGTTTAAAAAACTACTTTGGTAAACTATTTGGGTAAAGGTGGATGCTGAGCAACATACAGATGATAGATGATAGATAGATAGATAGATAGATAGATAGATAGATAGATAGATAGATGATAGACAGACAGATAAGACAGCTAAATTGTTCTGCATTTCAGGAATTTAGGGGATTTGATAAAGAATGAAGATGGGAATGGATGAGAACTTTGAAGAACAGGGATAACTAATATGCACTTTTAATAGTTTGCATACCTGAAATAGAATACTCTGCAGCACAGAGAATAATGGCCACAAAAGATGTCCATACACTAATCCCAGTACCTGAGAATATGTTACCTTCCATGGCAAAAGGAACTTTGCAGGTGTGATTAAGTTAAGAATCTTGAGATAGGGAGATTATCCTGGATTTTCCTGGTAGGTCCAACATAATCACAAAGATCCTTAAAAGTGAAAAGAGCAGAGTCAAGAAGGTCAGAGTCAGAGAGAAATTTGAAGAAGCCACACTGTTGGCTTTGAAGTTAGAGGAAAGGCCAAACTAAGGAATGTAGATAGCATCTAGAAGCTAGAAAAGTCAAAGAAATGGATTCTTCTGAGAGCTTCCAGAAGGAATACAGCTCTGCCAACACCTTGACTTTAGCCCAGTGAGACTCATGACAGACTTCTGACTTCCAGACACGTAAAATAATAAATATGTGTGGCTGTAAGCCACCAAGTTTGTGGCAATATTTACCGCATTGATGGGACACTAATACGCTCTCCATTCACATTATCTAAATGCCCAAAATCCTTAGTAAAATTTTGAATAGAAATCATGGAAAGGAGCTGTTCCACAAGTGGGTCAATGCAGGTGGGACAGGGACCCACACAGGAGGGCGAGGTGATCAATCAACTGACCGAATTCACAGGAAACGGAAATGAGGCCCGAAAGTTGATCAAGGGAATGTAACACATCCACTCTACCCCTTCATGGAAACCTCAGAAATGTCAATAGACAGCACTGGATGCTTCATCAGTTTTGGAATGGGGAGTTAAACCAACCTTATCCAAATCTTCAGTGTCTTGGGTTTAGATTGGGAAGAAAGCCAGGCAGCACCCATCAGATTTTGATTCAGCGTACGTGGAAGAGGACATCACAGGGAACGCTTTTTCTTATTTTATTTTTATGTTTTTGGAGTAATATACTTACATGTTTAAACTCAAAATAACATAAGCGCTCAAACGACTCACTTTCACCCTCTCCACCTCCACCCCTTCCTCCCTTGCTCCATTTGTAACCATTTTCATTAATTCATTGTTAATTTTCCAGTGTTCTTTATGTACAATTGAATAGATATTTTCATTCCCCCTCTTCCTCACACAAAGATAGCATACCGCAGGCACTGTTCTCCACCTGGCATTCAAACAGTACACCAGAGAGAGTGCTTTCTCATTCCTTTTTTACAGCTGCAGAATATTCCATTGTGTGCCTGGAAGTGTCCTAGGTCATTGAACTAGTTTCCTCCTGAGAGGCATTTGAGTTGTTTCTAAGCTTTTGGTATTATACACTATGTCATGGTGAGTAACCCTGGATAGGAGTCATTTTGAACGCGTGCAGGTGAACCCATAGGATGGGTCCCAGAAAAGGGACTGCAGGTTTGAAGAACAAAGGTACCTAGACAAAGGCACAGAGGTCGTACCCTTCTGGACTCTCACTAACAATGTTTGAGTGCCGGCTTCCCCATAGCCTCAAAAAAGAGGGTGTTGTTAAACTTTTGGATTTCCCCCAAATTGACAGGTGAAAAGTGATTATCTCACTAATTTGCATCTCTTAAAAGTGAGGTTGAGGGCAGCCCAATCGGTCAGTTGGTTGGAGCGCAAGCTCTGAACAACAGGGCTGCTGGTTCGATTCCCACATGGGCCAGTGAGTTGCACCCTCCACAACTAGATCGAAGACAACGAGCTTCTGGAAGTGCGGCTGGATGGCTCAGTTGGTTAGAGCACGAGCTCTCAACAAGGCTGTCGGTTCGATTCCCACATGGGATGGTGGGCTGCGCACCCTGCAACCAAAGATTGAAAACGGCGACTGGACTTGGAGCTGAGCTGCACCCTCCACAACTAGATTGAAGCTGATGGACCCTGGACAATCTTGGAGCTGATGGGCCCTGGAAAAACACACTGTTCCCTAATATTCCAAAATAAAATAAAATATAATATAAAATAAAATAAAAGCGAGGTTGAACAACTTACATTTAAGAGTGATTTGCATTTCTTTTTCTGTGAACTATATTTTCATATGCTTTGGCCCCAAATTAGACTCTTTTTATTTTGTTTTCACCAAAGATCCAAAAACCTGAGAAGAAAATAATAGGTTGCAAGTACTTCCATATTCTAAAGTGAAGATTTCCAAGTGGTCTTGTGATCCTTACCCCAATTCCCAGGATAGAATGTGGTTTAAATGGCAAAGGTCACAAGAAAAAAGTTCTTTGGAGAAAGCTGTTGGCGTGATGAGGATTTTCTGACCCCCACCACAATGGCAGGGGCTAAGGGGTCTTCCTCAGTGCAATCCTGGAAAGAGGAGCTTCAAGGGGACCTCCACTCAGAGAATTTGACTCTGTCTCCTAAAGCTTCGGCGGACACGGTGGCCTGGTATCTGATTCCAAGGATAAGCAACCCAATGGTCGAGAAACTGAGGCTGTCAGGCCAACAGCAGGACAAAACACGTGGGAACCACACTGAAGCAAGCCACACTTCCACAGGGTAAAGTGTCTGATGGGTTAAAAAAAGCAATGTGTGGTTGCAGCTATCCGTGGGGCAATCCTCCATTTGGCATGGCAAGGATCTAGGCACTTCCATGGGTCAAGTCGATACTCCGGAAAATAATTGTTCCAGAGGAGCCATCTTGATGTGACTTCTCCCCACCAAAGGCAGACTTCCAGGGGAAGAAAACTGCAACAATGGCAGCAGTAAGAGGCTGTGGGGTGCACTTTCAGGGTCAGGAGCCAAGGTTGTGACTCAAGATAACAAAATATAAAATATTTATGCATGCACAACAAAAAGTAAGCATGAATTATCTTGTAAGTTGAAAACTAGAATACTCTAGACAGAGACACACACAAAAATTACATGGAGACACATATCATGTTTTGGACTAGGAGCACTCTTTATTTAACTCATCCCCAAGAAAAATACTAAGATTTTGGGGGTAACTTGACCAAATAATTCTTTAGCTTATTTATAATAAATATGTATACATTAATGAATATATAATAAAAGCTGAGAACACTCTGAGAATTAACAGAAAAAAGTAGAAACTTACTTTTACTTGGTATAAAAAACCTATTCTACAGTTATAGCAGGTGGTATTGGCACAGAAATAGATCAATAGAACAAAAGATAAAGTTCAGAAATAGACTTTAGTATATGACTCAGTATATGATTCAAATCACTGGGGGGAAAATAACAGTTGATGAATATTAATAGGACAACTGGCTAAACAATACAAAAAGATCCCCCCCAATTGTACACTTGAAACCTATGTAACTTTACTAACAATTGTCACCCCAATAAACTTTAATTAAAAAAAAAAATCCTCCCAATGTCACTCATTATGCTAAAATAAATTTCAGATGGATTAAATATTTAAAAGTTTTTTAAAACTGATGAATTATATTTATTACATTGAGCTTGGAAGTACTTCTAAGCATAGCACCAAACGCAAAATACATAAGGAAAAAACACTGATAAATTTGACAATACAAATTTAAAGTTTTTGTGTGGCAATGTATGATACAAACAGGCCAAGGGAAATGATAAACTAGAAAATTTGTTTACAAAATATATGACAGTTAAGAAAATTATTATGATACAAAGAACTTTTTCAAATCAATAAAAGACAAACAAGCCAAGTACTGAGAAAAAAGGCAATTCGCCAAGACAGAATTACAAATGACTAATCAACCTGCAAAATAGAGAAATGCAAACAATACACTGAAACATCATTTTTCACCTACCAGATTAATCAAAGTTAAAGATATCAACAACGTCCAGTAGTGTTGAGGCTTTCTGTTGGTGAGTATAAGCTGGTATAAACTTTGTGTGACGTTCCTCTGACAATATGTAGTAAATATAAAATGTATATAGTGGTTTTCATTCCAACAATTTCACTTTTAGAAATTCAGCCTAAGCGATAATTGCATACAACTATGCAGACTTGTATAAAGACAGTAAACATCGGAAACATTCTAAATGCACAATGGAGTACTGGTTAAATAAATTATGATACAAACTTTCAATGCAATTATTATTATCGAAATATGTCCAGGATATGTTCATGAATGAAAGAAACATGTTACAAACTACATGCGTATTTGACTCAATTTAGATTCTAAAAAAGGGGTGGATGTGCCAAAAAAGTATGGATACACTTGCACACACACACACACCACCACCACCACCACCACCACCACCACCAAAATGATTCATTCCCCACTCCTTCTCTCTCTCTCTCTGCCCTGAAACAATGGTGTATACACTCCTTTTTTAATTGCTTTGCTTCATTGTATCACCCATGCACAAACTTGGGCACAGAAAAAGCCACACCTTCTTTCCTCACCATAATGAGGCACTTCAGTTTAACCAACAATGGTTGGAGTAGGCAAAAGTTCCTTAAAACACTATTTGATTGGCTACTACTGGTTTTCTCTTAGATCAACAGAATGGAAAACTAGAAGAAGGTTTAGAAAATCAGAATGTGAAATAAGCAATAAAAAGGGAGAATTGAGAATTCTTATTTACTTTCTTTAAAATCAATTAAAATATTAATTGTATCCCACGCTAATGTGGAATTTCAAGATAATCACTTCTGTTCTGGTTTTAAGTGCCCAGCTGCAATTTCAGGTCTTGAGTCAGAAGTGTACTTTTACCTATTTTCCTAATTAACTTCCATCTGTTTGGTCATTTGTGGCCCCTTCTAGAAGTGATGGGGGGGAGTACCTTCTAGTGAAAAGATAGGTATAAAAAGACACATGTATAATAGTAAAGGCATTGGTTAAATATAAATAGACATAGACACAGATGTAGATGATATAGGTAAGATATATAGAGATATAGCTTGGATTGGTAAAAGTCTGACTCTCCCAAGAACTAAAAGGGCTGTCCAAAAATTAGCTCAAGGTTTATTAAATCCCAGGAATGAGAACTAGACTTTCAGTCAGAAAACTTGGACCCACAATTCAAGTCACGTATCCTTCTGAACCCATTTCTCCATTCTGAAACGGGGAAAACAATAACCCCTAACCTTGTCACCACACAGAACTGTTGTGAAGATGGAAAGAAAGAACATGTATAAACAAAAACTATGGCGCAGATAAATAAAAAACATGAGGGCACGGACACACACACACACACACACACACAGAGGCCAGGAACAATCTGCTCCATATCAGGGAACCCTCCCTCCCCCCAGTTCTGATTCTTGGTCTAGAAGGAAGCCAATGAATGGATATTAGTGCTCACCTCTACACACTGTCCCCAAGACAGCTAATAGGGGAGATCCCTCCTCCATCTCCACATTAGGATCTGGCTTTATTTACTGGTACTCATAACCCAACTCGGTGCTACCTGACTAGTCCTTCAACAGAAGGACCCCACATTCTCCCAGGAAGACCCACTATCAATTTCCTGAGAGGCCCCTCCCCCTTAACCAGGAATCCACTTGAGAAAAAAAAAAAAAAAAGATCAGTATTGTGGTAAAGCTACCAGGTGAATTTAGAAAACTTAAAGCTGTCTTCATGTTTATCAGAAAACTATTAGAAAAGAACTGCAGAAAAATGGCCCATCCTTTTCGCAAATACTCAGCATCTGCTTCTTTAAGGATTAACACTGAGCAACTTTCCATTATTGTTTGGAACATTTAAAGGACGTGTCAAAGTCCATACTTTTGCTATTTTAGTACTCTTTCATGAACTGTTTTTACATTTCTGTACCCTACTCAGAAGTACATTTTACTTAAAGTTTAGTCAGTTATTTCAACCAGAAACTTTGATGCTAAGCAAGTGAGATTTCTTCCTTTCAATGAAAATTATGCTAAGTTCCCATGCTTGGCAGTTAATTCTACAGCTGGAATTTGGGTGGGGAGGGGCTATAGACACATACAGTGTTTACAGAATTATAAAAAATAATAATAGGGTGGGGAGGCTCAAATTCTCTCTTTGGATAGAGGAGGCTTTGAGGAAAAGCCTTACTCATCAGAGACCCTACCCTACAGTAATCACAGTAATTTGTAATGATTCCGAATTTAGTTCAAGAGCTGTGAGAATAGTATGAGTTTGAATGGCTGCACATAAAAATGAGAAATAGAAAACTATTTGTATTAGTTCATTGAGAGCTCTACTCTATAATTCAACCTGAGATGAGAGCAAGAAGTGTTCTAAATGTTGATTGGCAGTTGTACTCTAAGTTGCAGAGGGCAAAGCGCAATTATTCCTCATACTACCTGATATGGGCAAGGGCCAGGGGCTGACAGCTGGCATCGAACACCCAAGTGTCAGGATATTATGTCCCTTTCTCTGACTCTTCCCAAGTGAGGGATACACTTTGGGCCGGAACCCTCAGGGCACAGCAACTTCATGGACTTTTCCATCTGTTCCTATAGTTGCTACTGTCTCCTCATCTGCCCACAAGTGCAGCCTACTCAAATCTGTCCCTCACCAATGCCCCGTAAGCCGGTGGAGAACAGGGCAGCCCACCATGTCGGAAAGACGGTCCCTTTTTCTCAGGACTGCAACATTGCATTATTTCAGGACCACGTTACATAGGCTGCGTGCTGAGGTTGTGCAGTATAACTATCCTCCTTTTCCTCCCCCACGCGTTTTACTCTTCAGGCCTGGAAAGGGAGGGAAGGAGGGAGGAGGAGGAGATACCGCGGTTACTTAGAGAAAGCACAAGCCTCTGTCTTTCTCCTCCATTTGGTTTTTACTGAGCCTTGGCGTTACACTGTCAGTTGGGGAGGAAAGTTAAAGAATACTCATTCAGGCCATAAAAGTCAAAGGTCCTACACTGCATCTGTAAATTCAGCATATTGACGTAGGCCCAGGACTGCTTCTATCTAATGTGTCATGGTTCGTGATAAGGTTGCAGTCATGGTTATTGAGGCTGTAGATAAAAGGAAGGATCACGTCACCCACATTCCCTATGAACACACCGACTCTGGCCATGGGCTTCATACTCTTTCAACCCATTGTTGCTACATGACCACTGAATCTAAAGGGAGGAGCAGAGCATTTTTACGAGACCCTCACTAATAACAAAAATTAACCAAGGCTGCTATAAACATTCATATGCAAGAAAAGAATTGTCTAAATTCACAGACTATTTCTACTGGAATGAAGACTGATGGTTTTGAATACATTACATAGAAGACAAACGGAGCTATATCAAACAGACATTGCAGGGAACTTACTGGAGTGGCCAGGCCAGTATACTTTCTAATTAGATGTCAATTGATTCTAGGAAAAGAACTGCTTCTAAAGTGTTTGACAAGTTGGCTCATGTCGATGTCCTCTATGCTTTTCAATGACCTCCTTCATAAAGTCAAATTTTAGCCCAAACTTAAGTCCATCTCATTGCTTATTGTAAAAGAATGGAGTCTTAATAAATTATCAGAGATGTTATAGAGGAAGACGCAGACTTTCTCGCATTCAATGTCTAGAGGAGCCGACTCTCAGGCATCACTCAGAGGAAGAGGCAGGCGCTGCCCACATGATCTGTAGCCTGTGGTGAATATTACACTGTATATCAAGGGTCTCAAGTTCATAGACACAGAACCAGTCGTGTAGCAGGGAAGACAGCAATTCCTGAGTTTCCTCCTTTTGGGGGACTCCACAGCAATAGTCACCATCTTGAATCCAGGAATGGGGCCAAGCGGGGAATGGAGAAATTTGGGAGGCCCACACACACCTGGATGGAAGCCACATGGGGCCTCTGTGCCGGCACCCGAGGAGCTGTGCTAACACCTGCCCCAGCAGCAGTGCCTCCTCCCCACGTAGCGCCCATCTGTAATCTAGACATGGAGAAGGAAGAGTCCATTGACACACTTTGGTTTTCCCATGGTGCATCCCTATGAATAGCCCCCACACACTCACAGGAAGCGACATGGGAGATCCGCCACCACTCTGTGAGTGGCCCGGGCAGCCATCACTGACCCCACAGGACAGCATCATCCTCTACCCTGAAGTGCAGTTACATGCCTTTTGTATGCTGGTGTCCGCTGAGCCCAGGACAACCTCCACCCACATCCCTTTGACGCTGCTCAATCCCAGCTGTTCTCCATGACTCCAACCCCATCCTCCCTCTGTTCCACTCATTTCTCAGAAATAGGTCTCACATACCACACTGCTAGGAAGGAGAGGAATGCGAGCACAATCACGACAGCCATGGAGGCCAGCCCAACGCCCACCATCTGCTGCAGCGTGACCGACGAATCTGCGGGATAGAACCACACACTGAACCCATGGCGCATAGAACACAGCCCTGCTTAGAGGCACACACCCTGGTAACCCAGAGCTTGGCGCCACTTAACAAACCAGTCCAAGAATGCACAGAGTACCTCTTGCCCCCCGAGTTGGCCCTGAGGCTACAGGGCCTCAGGAAAACACAGCTCCATGGTATTTCTAAAAAGGAAGCACAAAACCAGGCCACATTCAAGTTCTAAGGGATGAAAAAGCTGATGTTGTAGGTCTTACAAAGGCAGCAACTGTGTTGCTTTTGTTGGTCCTCTCTCAAGTCAATTACACTTGATAGACTTTCATGGGCAGGTCTCCTTTGCCTGGAGGAAGAAGTCATTCTGAAGCCATTTGGATTTTTGCTCCAAAAATGATAGTTAGCTCCAGCAGTCAAATATAGCAAACAAATCATCTCTGTGGGATAGAGTCATCTGTCATTTTCCCTACACATCAACAAGGGTGGTACCTCTCTGCTCTGCTCAATAGGTTACCATGAGGACAAACTAAGAAAATTGATGTAAAAGCTCTTTGAAAGATACACGTATGTTCTACTGAGGCTGCATTACATGCCGACTCCCGGGGATCCCTGGTTATAAACTGGAGAACACCCACATTTGAGTTGTACTCCTTGGGCTAAGAGAATCAGAGCATCCTGTTCTAAACTAATGGTCTCATTTTAATTTGCAGAAACTTATTTAGCACTTACTCTGTGCCAGACACTGTTCTAATGACCTCTCTTAACCACCCAATGGGTACTATACTAAAATACCAGGTATTAAAATAATAATAGCACACTGAGTACTATTATTACTATTCCCCTTTCACAGATGAGGAACTAAGACTCGGAATGGTTAAGCAACTTGCCCGAGGTCACCAGCTACTAAATGACAGAGCCAGGATTCAAACCCAAACTGTCTGGCTCCAGAGTCTTTGCTTTTGATCTCGGCACCATGCTTTCCCAGTGCAGATCTGAGTCCGCTCTGTCTGCAGCAGGGCGGTCCCCGTGTCCCCCACCCCAGAAGTCAAGGGTGCAAGCCCAGACCTTTCCAGCATAAGCAGATTGATGGTGAGGGGGCCTCGGGCTGTAGTAGTTCAAGTTCCTCTTTGGAAGAACAGAAGTCTGTGTGCAATGGGCCTCCAGATATTAAAAAGTTCTCGGCTGCTGACTCTGCATGTATAAAATTAAAAATAAAAATACCACCAAGCGGAATAAATGTACGGGAGCACAACCCAGTCCAAACTGTGACAGATGATTTGCTGTGGTTGTCACTGTTGGAATGCCAACTGATTTCATTGTTCTGTACCCTCCTCTCACCAATGCCTCACATGTGTGCTTAGTCTGCCCCTCGGGTACTCCAGCACTGCCTTGGAAGAGATGAAAACAACAGAAGCAAAATGCTGTACTGCAAAATGCTGATGTGAGGGCCTCAAAACATAGAGGATTTGTTTCCCTGGCAGGGAATGAGGCACATCTGAGAACAGTTCAAGCTATGTAACTTTTTCGTCATCTAATCTGCACTGTGCAATATGGTAGCTACTACCTGCAATATGGCTATTTAAATATAAATTAATTAAAATTAAATTAAAATAACAATTTAGTTTCTCAGTCACACTATTTCAAGTGCTCAACTTCAGGTCTATGTTTCAAAGGCCCCGTAGCCCCGTGTCGCTAGTGGCTATCGTATTGGACAGCTCAGCCTTACCATCTCTCCACCACTGGCACTGCTCCGATCTCTACAACCAGGGTCAGAGCAGTTTGGTTCTACTGGAGGCTCTAGAGAGTCACAGGCACTGCCAAGTGCAGCCATGGCACACACCTCTTGCTAAAGAGCCCTGCAAAACCCATTACCTTAGAAAGTGTTGTCAAGAGACTTTCTAGAAAAACATGGCTTGTATTGTTTGGCTACTTTTAGTATTCAGAAGACGAAAAAGGCCTTGACATTTTAAGAAGCCCTATTATAAAATGGAAGGAAGAGCTGTGGCTAAAACAGAAATTAATAAAGAAAAATAAATTAGGGGAGTGACTTGAATTACTACATATTAAAACAGTACAGTGTCAACAAAGGAATGAATACATTGGAACCAAATAGAAAGCATAGAAAGAAACCCAAGTATATCAAATAATTTCAAAGCTTAAATACTGGAGTCAGGTTGCCCAAGTCTGTATCTGGTCACCACCACTCCCTAACTGTGTAACTTTGGGCAAGTTATTCAGCCATTCTATACCTCAGTTTCCCCACAGAGAGATGACATAACATGGAAATGGTAACCATAGTATCCACTTTTTAAGTTATTGTGAGAAATAAATCAGTTAATACATGTTAGAACAGTGTCTAGCACAGAGTAAGCAATAAGCAAATGTTAGCTATTGTTAATTATTGTTGTTTTATTACTGCTTCACATCATTGGGGAAATGATACATTATTTATAACTAGTGTTGAGAAAATTGGCTAACCATTTAGAGTAATTTTGATCATTAGAGCTTATACTATACACCAAAGTAAAATCCAGATGGATTAAAGACCTAAATTGAAAACAAAGAATTAGAACAAAATGTAAGTGAATATATATCTAATATTAAAGTAGGTTAAGAATTATTTTCTAAGCATATTTACTAATGCAGAAGCCTGAAAATAAGAGCATGAGAGATCTGACCACATTAAAAAGCACACACACTTCTGTATACCAAAACTACCACAAGTAAGCTTAACAAGGCAAATGAAAACCTGGGTAAACTATTTAGAATAATTAAGCAAGGGGTTAACATACAGTGAGTGTTACAGACCAATAAGGAAAAGACAAATACCTCAATAGCAAAAGGAGTAAGTTCTATGAAAAGGGAAACCACATAAAACATGAATACAGATAACTGACAAACCTTTGATCAACTCCTCTCTTACAAATAATAAAAATGCAAATTAAAACAATGAAATGCTATTTTTATGTACTAAGTTCACTGGGTTTTGTTTTGTTTTTAAGAGAGAAAACAGCATTGGAGATGGTGGAGAAAAGCTGGTAGATTCCTGCACTACTTGTTTCATCCAATCCACCCAGCATTCCTTCCAACGTCAGTCATCAATATTTTCTCTATATTTTTTCCTCTATAGTTTCATCCTCTATGAATTTTTAATCATTGATTGGTGAAAATAAGGAACTGAAGATGACTGTGGGCAGTGACCCATGTCCTGAATATTCCTGGATTTGACATCAACTCATTAATACACAAACTCTGCGTAGTCATTCCACTAGTTTCTAAGCTCACACACAGCCCCCATTTGCCCACATTATCCACAGGGCATTGTTAAGTGTTGGCTGAAGTCAAAATGCATTATGCCAGCCATCATCCCCTGATGAATTAATTAGACTCCGTGTGAGAAGAAAGGAGAGCGATCTGACCTAATCTGCTCACAGCTTCCGCGCTGACTGCCGGGAACTACTGCTGCTCCTCCAGGTGGACACAGAGCCCTCCCTTGAAAATCTTGCCTTGCCTTGACTTCAAACTGTCATCATCTGTGCTTTGCAAACTCTATCTCCCTTGTATGAAGTTCCATGTTCTTTGCTCACCCCCAGTCTTATTACTTTTCTTTTCTTCACCAAGATTTCTCAAGCTCACTTGCAGTGGTTTATCCATCTCATTTGCAAATTGTATTTTGAACCTGCTAGGATCTGCTTCATCCAGGTCAGAAGACTGTAAGTTACGTAGAGCAGTTAGTTCTTCCCTTGCTTTCACATATCCCCTCATAAACCAACGGTACAGAAGTAAAGTAAGAATTAGGGAACGTGACTGTCTCTTGACCATCCACCAGCAGGACATCATTTACCCTGAGCAGTGAGCCCAACTCTTCCTGACTCTCTATACACAACTAATGGAAAATCATCTTTATTTAGTACACGTAACATGACTTGGGGTCTGGCTCCAGGCATGATTCTTGCTGATAGAACAGCTCCTGGTTGTATGTCTCTTTGTCTACTTTGTCTACATTCTCTGTGAATCTGAGTCAATCCCATTCAGAACACTCAGGGTGTAGCCAGCCACAAAGGCTTCCTTAAGGACTTCCCCCATTAATCCCTGACTGAGAAAACTTTCAACTGTCCAGTGTGAGTTTCATTTTTTAGAGCTTTGCCATCCTCTGGTTACCCTCTTTTCCATAGTCTCATGCCATGAAATCATGCTTTTCTTTCTTTTCTTTTCTTTTTTTCTGAATAACTTGTAGAATATTCTTTTAGAAAGCCAGGTGAGTGAATCCTATGTTATATCCCAGATTCTCAGTGATCATTCTTGGAAAAGGGTAAATTCATTAGGCTTAAACTCCACCACTGTCTTTGGGCATCTCTGGACTTATCTTTAATCCTCCATGAATGGAAATATCACAGATACTGAAGAGTAAGTTAGAAAGACCCTATTCCTATTCTCAGACTTCGTGACCGCTAAAGGAGTTCCTATGGTTGTGGACATTTTTGCACCAATTTACATGAGCAGGGTCATTTCCTGAAAGCAACAATTCTATTCTCTAAAAGCTGCAAATAATTAGCACTGTGAGTTCTAATGAGTGTGAAATTTCTCTTTGCAATTCTAGGGTCTCTTCACTTGAATTCCCTACAGGGTAGGAGATGGCAAAGGAAATCAAAGTAGAAAACTAATTTGGAGATAAATAAAGCCTGATGTATCAGCAACATTATTGAATTCATTTTCTATTACAGCTTCACAAATTACCATACACTTAGGAGCGAGCACTCAATTACTAGCTCACAGTTCTGTGGGTCAGCATGCAGGCACATTAGGACCAGGTCCTCACAAAGCTGAAATCAAGGTTTCAGGGTGGGCTACATTCCCCTGTGGAGGTTGTGGGGAAGAATTTGCTTCCAAGCTCACTCAGGTTATAGGCTCAATTCAGTTCCTTGCAGGTGTAAGACTGAGGTCCCCATATTCTTACTGGCTGTCAGACAGGGGCCACTCAGCTCCTACAGGCCACCCACAGTCCTATCATGTGGTCCCCTCTGTCTTCAAAGCAAACAAGAGAAACCCTTACGTCAAGTCCATCTCTCCCTTTGAATCTCCAATTTTCCCTGTCTTTGACCTCTAGACCCAGATGTAAAGGACCCATGGGATTAGGACTGGTCCATCTAGTCAATCTCCCTATTTGGGACCTTAATTACATCTTCAAATCCATTGACAGCCACACCTAGAATAGCCTTTGAATGAATAACTGAGAGAAGGTGGGTATACACCAGGGGCCAGGAATTTGTGAAGCCATCTTAGAACCCTGACTACCACAATCAGGAAGGTTTAAAATGACTGAGTGTGTACGTGCGAGTATGCATACATACGCATGACACACGCACACATATGAGTACATGTACACCGTAGGCTTATATCTTGATGTAGATCATCTCTGGCTTATTTAATTTGATAAGTATTGCACCTACTATGCTTTGTTTTTCATCAAACTGTACTTCTGATTCCCTGGTAATCATTCAACCCAATTCCATAAATTCTGATTAAGCACCTAATGTGTGCCAGGCACTGCTCCAGCTCTTCAAATGCACTTCCTTAAGGGTATGAAATCCAGTAAGAAAAGACAAGTGTACCAGTTGCTCTAAAGTATGGCAGAATGACTAAAGGAGTGAGGGGGGCAGAGAGAGAGAAAGGGAGAAGGAGAGAGAGAGAGAGAGAGAGAGAGAGAGAGAGAGAGAGAGAGAGAGAGAGAGAGAGACAGCCTGTCCCATTGAAGAAATAAAAAAATCTTCAGGAAGGACGTGGCATTTAATTTTAATCTTGAAGAACAGGTGGGATTGTAATAAGCAGAGATTACTGGGAGGTTACAGGGCAATCCAGGTGGAAGCATGTATGCAATCAGATAAGCAAATACATTAAGAAGAGAGGGCAAGGGTCATACCCAGCGAAGAGCTGGCACATGGAGGAATGAGAGATGCCACTAGAAGGCTGTGTTGGTGCCAAACCGAGGCTTTAGAAACCACGCTAGAAAGTAATGGAGAACTGTGGAAGAACATTTGTGGGGAAATAATAAAATCAGTGCTGCAGTTTACAAATACGAGTCAGCTGGTGGCATGCAGGCTGGCGTGCAGAGGGAAACCTTGAACACGTGTGATGAGATAGCAGGCTTTGCCAGTCATGCATGCTACAGATATAAAGGCCTGCACTCAGGAGTGAACACACAAATGAAAATCAGAGAGAAAGGCCCAAGGTACAAAATGTGGGCTGAAAGAGAAAGAGGAGTAGTCACTAAAGGACTCAGAGGTTTCTGCCTAACACTGAGGAATGTTTCCTGATTATAAACTTACCATCTCACATGAGTCACCTTGCTTTGTGACTCAAAAAATCACGGACTCATAGTACTTTGTGGCTGGAAGGGATCTCACAGATCTCGGAAAGAAGCCATTGAGAATCAGCCAACTTAAATATCATTTCAAAGACAAGACATCAGGCTGAGTAGTAGCAGGACCGGGCGAGGAAGCCCAGGCCTCTGCAATTCCCATCAAACTGACTGCGGGTTCCCTTGTAACTATCACAAAGCTCTTTTGGGGCAGTTTGCAAAAAGTAAATAGCATAATTCATGACCGGGCAAAGGCAAGCATGAGCGATTGCCTGACATGAGTGAACTGGAACAATGTCTCCTTTCTGCAAAAGGAGACTGCAAGAGGTTAGTGCACAACCCAGGTAAATTATGTACATAGATAAATATATGCTTATTACCTCCAGAATTTCAACATAACCATTGGTTTTCTATTCAGAGCTTTCCAGTAGTTTGAATTCAAAGGTTCAAACTCTCTTTCAATGTTGGTTCTTCATTTGAGAGGGGGAAGAAAGCACTGCCAAAAGCCACTTAGATATTTCCAAAGTAAAATGCTTCCTGTTTAACTTAATCATAGTAGAATGCAGCAAGTCTCTGGCCATTTCTTCTATCCAGTTTGAGTGTTTGCCAGTCATGCCAAACAGTTGCTGAAAACTGGATTCTGGAAGCTATTGTTTCTGTGTCTGTCTGGTATACTTGTGCATTTCCATTTTTCTGATAAAAGCATCTCTTTTCCTTGTGGGAACCCCAACCCAAATGTTGGAATGTGTGGTTGTTTCTTGTGGACTTCATTAAACTCCAATAAAGGGAGCTTAGCCTATGTGCACGCAGAAATGTAACAACATATATCTTTGTTAAAAGAGGCCCTCACTTATGCTAAGTAAAATAGAGACAGACAAATACTATATGATCTCACTTATACATGGAATATAAAAAAGCTGAGCTCATTGAAATAGAGACTAGAATGGTAGTTGCCATGGGCTGGGGGGTCGGGGAAATGGGAAGATATTGATCTAAGGGTACAAACTTCCAGTTACAAGATGAGTAAATTCTGGGGATCTAAAGCAAAACGTGGTGACTATAGCTAACAATGCTGCATTATAAATAAGAAAGTTGCTAGGAGATTTGAAATGTTCTGACACATCATATATATATCCATATATACAGAGGATGTCAAAAAATGTATACACATTTTAAGAACGGAAAATTGTATAAAAATTGTAATACTTAATATATACCGATAACAAAAGATGAATAAAAGTCACATTTGACTTCTGCAATTACAAGAGGTGCTCAAAGTGGTCACCATCAGCGTCCAGACACTTCTTATTATGGCGAACTATGGCTTGAGCAACATTGACCAAAGTGTCCACTTGTAAACATTTTTTTGGCACCCCCAGTATGTGGTAATTATGAGATGATGGAGGTGTTAACTAACCTTGTGGTAATCATTGTGCAATATATATGTGTATCAAATCATCACGTTGTACACCTTAAACTTTACAATGTTATGCCAGTTATATCTCAAAAAGCTGGAGAAGAGAGAGAGAGAGAGAGAGAGAGAGAGAGAGAGAGACCCTCACCACCTGGCAATCCATAATCCAAAATGGCTGACAGTCAGGTACTATGTCTTGCCTGATTGAAAAGCCAAGTCCTCCAACCTTACCGAAGTTGGTGTGAGTAGAGATAAAAATATGAGAGATAAGGTTAGGGGATCAGCAGATGAATGAAGGAAGCCTAATTCCCCACTGGAATTCTCCTGGAAGCAGGGATATATCAGCTCTTCCTCACCACCCCAGCCTATTGTTTTATGCTGCTACAAAGTAAGGGACAGGCTGTAAGGGGTTAAACTGATACTGTGGGCTAAAGGCAGAATTCCTCAGGCTGTTGCTAGGACTCATAAACCACAAGGGAAAGGTCATAAACTAGCTACAAACTAATGGAATTTCTGGGAATCAAATCCACTGGCTGCCTGCCTGATGGTTTAAAGAAATGTACTGCCAGGGAAATCCCAGCCTGGCAAACAAGGACCCGTCATTGCTCAGTCCCTCAGGCAACTCTCCTCCTCACCCACCCCTGCCTGGATAACTGCGTGTAGGAAGCAGAAGGTTTAAACTGTACAGGACTCAGTAGAGCTCCTCCCCATTGCATCTGCTAGGTACACCTTTGAGGAAATGAACACGGGTACTCTCCCATCAGGAGACTCAGGGAAAGACTGAGGCAGCCCAACTGACTGATCCAGTGATGCATTCTGCTGCCAGGGATGGGGATACTTGCTTTTTCCGTCCAGCAGGATGTGGTCATTGTTATGGGCCCCTTGACCACTGCACAGTACTTTATCTTTTCCTGCTTTCTAAATGAAAGTACATATTGTTTTTCCTTTCATATTATATACTGTGGCTTGAGAATGGTTGAATTTGCCATTTAGTCATGGATTGCTAAACAGACCATAAGAAGCACATCTGGATTTGATCAAGAGGAATGGGCCATGCCCAGGAATCTTGGAGCTGGATGCAGTAACAGACCTACCTTTGAGTTACCTTCCACTAGGGTTCCACTTTCCATTGCATGGAGGATAATTTCACTTTCTTAATGGAGGGTGTCTTTCTTGATAGCATATGAGTATGTGTATGTGTGTGAAAATACTAAGCAATCAAATGGTTGAAAGCAGTGGACTGTTGAGGCTCTTTGTTTTAGTCTGCCAACATATTTTTTGTGCCTCTTTTCCTGACAGGGATCATGTCCCCATCTCGGTGAAACCCTGGTGGGGTTGTCACTACACAAATCTGCCCCCCAACTAGTCATAAGAGTAAGCCCAAGACCAAGGTAGGCCAACACCATAGTATACCATCTATTAACAGTGATTCATCCAACACATAACCTAAGAGAAAAGACTTTCCCTGAACTGAAAAACTTTCTGTTCCCACCGAGGTTGCTAAGCTGGGGCAGCTGGGGCCCAACCCTCCCCACCACACAACTTCTGGTCAAAGAAAATGAGGCCAGCTCACACCAGAAACAGCAGAGACAAGAGGCAGCAAGAAAGGGAGAGTCCCACTCATGGGGATGCAGCTGTTGTTCAGATTCCATAGCTCCCACGCCCCACCCTTTGCAGCTATGGCTTTTTGCTTAAACTAATATGAGATAGGTTCCTGTTACCTGTGACAATGTCAAAAGAAGTCTCATTAACATACACTTGATGCTACAGATTGGACACAGAACTAAGGACAGCATTCTTAAGCAGAAAATGATTTTACCTTTCACCTGAGCCCAAACTGCACAGGAGCATCTTCTCACCTATAAAACAAAACACAGCAATACATTTAACTCAGTGGCACCTGAGGTCAGTTTAAATAGTACAGTTTAGCCCTCCAAGATTCAGGGTTTTAGCTGTTAGTTTAGACTACAAGATCTTTGCAGTCTCATCTAGCTCTAACATATTACAACTTAGCCCTATGAGCACCAGGTGTTCAAGGGACTGCCTTGGGTAGCAGGCACACAAATGATCCCAGGAATCACTTCTATAGCTTTCTATAGATCTCAGAAAGCACACACTGTGGGTAAACCACAGGAATGGCAATAAGTTTCATTCCTCTTGCCAGCTCTGAGCAACTGGCACTGACTGCCTGCAGGACGATGTTGAAAAAGATTCTGATATCACATCCAGGTTCAGCAAGAAGTCATGGTGCATGTGATAGGCAAGGCTATGAGAAGTCCTGGTAAATAATAATATTTCACCTATCTGGATGACACTTACCTAGCAACCTCAGATACCCAACATGTACCCAAGAACCAGGAAGAAAGCAAGAAGAACATGTTATGAAAGTTCATCCATGGTAGAAGAGACCCACAAACTCATTGGAATGAAATACTTTCTCTTCTTCTCCCCCACTATTATTTTATGCATATTTGCCCAGTAAGAATGCTGGGATTACTGTCTATGATAAACTCAGCAAAATATTCCCCAGAGGAAACGGAATAGTAGTGGTTAGAGAAAGATCCCTCCAACTGCAATGGAGATTCTCTTTCAAGTGACAGCCTTGGCCATTCTGGTTTTCATTTTATTCAAAATTAAAAAAGAAATATCTATACTGGAAAACTCTGGGAAAAGCTTAAAATGGGCATAAGGCTTTGAATGTGACTAAATTTTGCCTGATGCTCAGGCATCAAGTCCATCTAATGAAAGATAATATGCAAGACTAACCAGTAAAGGAATGGCAATACATTCCTGTATGTATTTCAAGACATTGGGGAAGAAAAACAACTCCAATAGCAAGGCAGTAACTAAGGAACTGAGTGTACTAAAGGAAAGAAATTGGCAGGGCCGGGTGAAGAAGGGAACTCATTAAAATGAAGTGCCTTGATGAGATTTGTATTTTATAAAACTTATTGTGGGAGCAGTATGAAAAAAGGAGACAGGCAGAAAAACAGACAGGAAAGATGAGTTAGAAAATTCATGTTCGTGTTGCCAGAGGGTAAGGTGGGTGGGGGGTGGGGGGTGGGAGATGAGGGTAAGGGGGATCAAATATATGGTGATGGAAGGAGAACTGACTTTGGTTGATGAACACACAATGGGATTTATAGATGATGTAATACAGAATTGTACACCTGAAATCTATGTAATTTTACTAACAATTGTCACCCCAATAAATTTAATAAAATAAAATTTAAAAAAAAAATTCATGTTCACTAACTCTGGGTGGTGGATACACAATGTGATTTATAGATGATGCAACACAGAATTGCACACCTGAAATCTATGTAACTTTACCAACAATTGTCACCCCAATAAACTTTAATTTAAAAAAAAAAAAAATCTTTCCCCTAGAACCAGAAGGAAAAAAAAAGAAAAAAATTCATGTTCAGACAAGAGATGTCAAAGGCCAAACAGTGTTAATGAAGAAGGAAAGGAAAGGATGATTTTAAACAGCATTAAGATGATAGAATTGACACAATTTGATGAAATTTGATGATGGGCCGGACAAGAGATAAGAAAAAGGGAGGAGACAAGAATTATTCCTAGGGGCTGGCCCGGTGGCTCAGGCAGTTGGAGCTCTGTGCTCCTAACTCCGAAGGCTGCCGGTTCGATTCCCACATGAGCCAGTGGGCTCTCCACCACAAGGTTGCCGGTTCAACTCCTCGAATCCCGCAAGGCATGGTGGGCAGCGCCCCCTGCAACTAAGATTGAACATGGCACCTTGAGCTGAGCTGCCTCCCAGATGGCTTAGTTGGTTGGAGCGCATCCTCTCAACCACAAGGTTGCCGGTTGGACTCCCACAAGGCATGGCCCCCTGCAACTAGCAACGGCAACTGGACCTGGAGCTGAGCTGCGCCCTCCACGGCTGAGACTGAAGGGACAACAATATGAAGCTGAACGGCACCCTCCACAACTGGGATTGAAGGGACAACCACTTGACTTGGAGAAAGAGTCCTGGAAGTACACACTGTACCCCAATAAAGTCCTGTTCCCCTTCCCCAATTAAAAAAATCTTAAAAAAAAAAAAAGAATTATTCCTAAATTTCTGTCTTAGCAACTGGGAGTATGGTGATGCTATTTATTGGGACAGATACACAGAGGAACAACAAAATGGGGGAATTGGAAAACTCACACTGCCTGATTTCAAGTTTTACTTACAAAGCTACACTAATCAAAACGGTTTGATACTGACATAAAGACAGACATTCAGACCTATGGAACAGAATACAGAGCCCAGAAATAAACCTTTCCATATATGGTTTTCATTTTATTCAAAATTAAAAAAGAAAAAAACCCTTCCATATATGGTCAAATGATTTTTGACAAGGATGCCAAACCCATTCAATGGGAAAAGAAAATCTTTGTAACAAATGGTGATGGGAAAACTGGATATCCACATGCAAAAGAATGAAGTGGGACTCCTACCTAACAACAAATATTAAAATTACATCAAAATGGATCAAACCTAAATATTTGACCTAAAATTCTCAGAAGAAAACAGAGGAAAAGCTTCATGAAATTGGATTTGGCAGTGATTTCTTGGATATGACACCAAATGCACAGGCAACAAAAGAAAAAAATAGACAAATTGGACTTCACCAAAATTAAGAACTTCTGTGCATCAGAGGACACTATCAAAAGAGTAAAAAGCCAGCCTACAGAGTGGAAGAAAAATATTTGCAAATTGTATATCTTATAGGGGATTAATATCTAAACTATATAGAGAACTCCTAAAACTCAACAACAAAGAAATAAATAACAACTTAAAAATGGGCAAAGAACTTGAATAACCCTTTCTCAAAAGATATACAAATTGTCAAAAACACCCACATATGAAAAAATGTTCAACATCACTAATCATTAGGGAAATGCAAACCAAAACCACAATGAGATACCACTTCTCATCCCTTAGAATGACCATTGTCAAAACAGAAAACAGCAAGTGCTGGAGAGAATGTGGAGAAAATCAAAGCCTTGTGCACTATTGGTGGGAATGTAAAATGGTGCAGCTGCTATGGAAAATAGTATGGCAGTTGTTTAAAAAAATTAAAAATGGAATTACCATATGACTAACAATTTCACTTCTGGGTATACCCCCCAAAATTTGAAAGCAGGGACTCAAAGATATATTTGTACACCCATGTTCATAACAGCAGTATTTGCAATAGCCAAAAGATGGAAGTAACCCAAGTATCTGTCTACAGATGAATGGATAAACAAAATGTGGTAGATACATACAATGGAATACTAGTCAGTCTAAAAAAGGAAGGAAATTCTAACATATGCCACAACATGGATAAACCTTGAGGACATTATGCTAAGTGAAATAATCCAATCACAAAAAGATAAATACTGTATGATTCTACTTACATGAGGTACCTAGAGTAGTCAAATTCATAGACAGAAAATAGAAGGGTAACTGCCAGGAGTTGAGGGAGAGACGGGGAATTGTTGTTTAATGACTATAGAGTTTCAGTTTTGTGAGTTGAAGAGAGTTCTGGAGATTGGCTGCATAACAATGTAATGTATTAGTACTACTAAACTGTATGCTTAAAAATTATTAATATGGCAAATTTTATGTTATATGTATTTTACTGCAATTAAAAATAAATGTTAAAAATAAATCACTGCTATAACGTTCTGGAATTAGATGGTGGTAATGGTTGTACAACCTTTTTAAAATTAAATTTTTTATTATTAGTTTCAGGTGTACAAAACAATGTAATAGTTTTGTGTAAAATGACATTTACACCCCTCACAAAGTGATAACCCCCTCCCCCAATCTACTACCCCTCTGACATTGTATATAGCTGTTACAATTCCACTGACTCCATCCCTATGCTGTACTCCACATCCTGTGACTATATATATATATATATATATATAATTAAATTATAGTTGACGTTCATTATTATTCAGCTTCAGCTTCAGGTGTACACTGCAGTGGTCAGGCACCTACACCGTCCATAAAGTGGTCTCCCTAATAAGCAAGTGTCCATTGGATACCCTACAAAATCTTTACATTATTGATTATAGTCCCCAAACTGTCTTTTGTATCCCTGTGGCAATCTTGTGGTTACTGATTGTGCTTTCTAATCCCCCCACCTTCTCCCTCATCCCCACTGCCCTCCCATCTAGCAACCCTGTTTTTCCTCTGTATCTCTGAGACTGTTTCTGATTAGTTTATTTATTCTATTCTTTAGCTTCCACATATAAGTGAGATCATATGGTATTTGTCTTTCTCTGTCTAACTTATTTCACTTAACATAATGTTCTCTAGGTCCATCCATATCGTTGCAAATGGTAAGATTTCATTCTTCTTTATAGCCGAGTAATACTCCATTGTATAAATGTACCACAGTTTCTTAATCTAGTCGTCTACCAATGGGCATTTCGATTGTTTCCATGTCCTGGCTATTGTGAATAGCACTGCAATAAACATAGAGATGCACAAATTTTTCCGAATTAATGCTTTGGATTTCTCTGGATAGATACCTAAGAGTGGAATTGCTGGGTCATAAGGTAGTTCCATTTTTTGAGATACCTCCATACTGATTTCCATAGCGGCTGCACCAATCTGCAATCCCATCAGCAGTGCACAAGGGATCCCTCTTCTCCACATCCTCACCAGCAATTGTTTGTTGATTTAGTGATGATAGCCATTCTGACTGGAGTGAGGTTGTATCTCATTGTGGTTTTTATTTGCATTTCTCTAATGATTAGTAAGGTTGAACATTTTTTCATCTGTCTGTTTGCCATCTGTATGTCCTCTTTAGAAAAATGTCTCTTCATGTCCTCTGCCCATTTTTTAATTGGGTTGATTGTTTTTTTGGTGTTGAGTTGAACGAGTTTTTTTTTATAAATTTTGGATATTAACCCCTTATCAGATGTATCATTGACAAATATCTTCTCCCATTCAATAGGATGCCTTTTTGTTTTATTGATGGTTTCCTTTGCTGTGAAAAACCTTTTCAGTGTGATATAATCCCATATGTTTATTTTCTCTCTTACTTTCCTTGCCTGAGGGGAAATATCAGTAAAAATATTACTAAGGGTAATGTCTGCAAATTTACTTCGTATATTTTCTTCTAGGAGCTTTATGGTTTCAGATCTTACATTGAAGTCTTTAATCCATTTTGAATTTATTCTTGTATATGGTGTAAGGAGGTGCTCCAGCTTTATTTTTTTGCATGTGTCTGTCCAGTTTTCCCAGCACCATTTATTAAATAGACTCTTTACCCCAGTGTAAATTCTTGCTTCCCTTGTCATAGATTAAATGACCATATAGGTATGGATGTATTGCTGGACTCTCTGTTCTGTTCCATTGATCTATGTGTCTTTTTTTATGCCAATACCATGCTGTTTTGATTACTATAGCCTTGTAGTATGATTTGATGTCATGTATCGTGATACCTCCCACTTTGTTCTTATTTCTCAAGACTATCGTGGCTATTCAGGGTCTTTTATGGTTCCATATACATTTTAGGATTATATGCTCTATTTCTGTGAAAAATGTCCTTGGTAGTTTGATAGGAATTGCATTAAATCTATATATTGCCTTAGGCAATATGGACATTTTAACTATATTAATCCTTCCTATCCATGAGCATAGTATGTGTTTCCATTTATTTGTAGCTTCTTTAATTTCTCTTTTCAGTGTCTTATAATTTTCTGAGTACAGGTCTTTTACTTTGGTTAAATTTATTCCTAAGTATTTTATAGTTTTTGAAGCAATTATAAATGGGACTGTTTTCTTAATTTTGCCTTCTGATAGTTTATTATTGGTGTATACAAATACAACTGATTTCTGAATATTAATTTTGTACAACCTTTTGAATATACTAAAAACCATAGAATTGCATACTTGAAATGGGTAAATTATATGGTACATAAATTGTATCTCAGTAAAGCTGTTTAGAAAGCTAAATGAATAAACAAACAAATAAATCACTACTGATTTTAATATGACGGTAACACTAATATATTTGAAACCCACAGGGGGAACTGCAATTCAAATATGCAAGTCCAAATATAAATTTTTTCAAAGCCCCTTCATCCCCTTTAGCAGCTAGAGAACAACACATGTTCTGTTCAGCCATATGAACAGATAACAATGACATCACAGGAAAGTTTCCTATAAACTCGAATTCTTATCCTAACCTCCCACTTTATTCCCTGTTATGGACTGAATGCTTATGTTCCCCCCAAATTCATATGTTGAAGCTCTGACCACCAGTGTAATGGTATTTGGTGGTAGGGCCTTTGGGAAGCGATCAGGGTTAGATGAGGTCATGAGAGTGGGGCTCCCATGATGAGATTAGCATCCACATAAGATGAGGAAGATTGAGCTCACTCACTCTCCACCGTGTGAGGAGACAGCAAGAAGGCAGCTGTCTGCAAGCCAGAAAGAGGGCCCTCATTGGGGAACCAAATTGGCCTGCACCTAAATCCTGGAATTCCTAGTCTCCAGAGCTGTGAGAAATAAATGTCTGTTGTTTAAACCACCCAGACTATGGTATTTTGTAATGGCAGCCCAATCTGACTAATACACTCTTCCAGACCAAAATCTCAATCTGGGATAGCAGCTCTCTGACCAATCTTTAAATTATACTCATTTTGTACTGCCCGTGCTGTGTCCATGACTAGACATGCCAAACCAGGGTTTCCAGGTAATTTTCCAGCAAGAAGGCCTTGTCTAAATCATAAAAACCTTTTGAACAAGTTCAGGGCAGGCAACATATTCTTGGTTTTAACCTTCCAGTCCTTAATTCCTACATTATTGTCACAAAACACTACCAGGCCTCTTTGCTGGAGTTCTTAAAAGAACTTTGCACAAGTTCTTAAAAGTACCTATTGGTTTTATATCAAGCATAATAGCACATTACACTTGTGTCTTATATAGAATTTACTAGTGCCTCAGTTTTAAATATGTGATGACCTTCCACTCTAAATGGCTCAAAGTCATCAGTCAAGAGATGTTTCTATTACTAGTAATTAATTTTTCCAGTTTCAATGACCAACCCTTATGAATTTATACCAACCTTACAGAGTTCTCCTGGGCAACCATCACAGTGGTTCCTCCAGAACATCTTCCATCCCTGACTGCCTGATCCAGCTGTTGCTATTCTGTTTGTCCAGCTCATTATATTTATTTATTATGTGATGAATATTTGGGTCTATGCCTCATGAAAGAGCCACTACTGGAAGAACACAGCTAAGGACAGAGGGGAGGAGAGGAGAACCTATGCAATAGCCAAGGAAGCAGAAATGCAAGCAGAAAATAATGCAAGCAGAAAATAATGCAATGCTGAGCTTAATCTGCCCCTCCCTCCCCTGCTTCCGGGAGAATGAGAGGAGGCAGCAGCCTGGCAGGAGTACGACATGGAAGTGACAGAGAGATCCAGATATTACTCTCCAACTCAGGCTTCAGCAGTGCTGGAGAATGAGAACATTTGTGAAGCTAAAGAGGAAGAATCAAAACCAGGTCAGTCCTAACGCAGTTCCAACCAGGTTCTCCAGGAAGTAGACTATCAATGTCCATAATGGTTTCACCTGCCTGTCCTTTAGAAAGGCAAAGTATTCAATACATTCTTATGGTTATTACATGCAGTGTCCATCTGGAAAACAAATATTCAAACATTCAAATTTCATGTGAAGAAGAAAATAGAGAGTTCATAAGAGCTTTTAAAGAAATATACCTTATTCCATTCACTTGTGATTCGTAATATGATGCAATAATCATTTCCTGTTTTCAAGGGTGCATTATAGTATTTCCCATAATACAGCCTGTCTCCAACAGCTATCTCCATGACTTCATTGGGGACATCTTTGGCCAGTAGTTCTGCAGCCACATATCCATCAGCATCAGAAGTGTTGCTAAAGAATGAGGTAGCCCCTTCAGAATCACAAGAAAACGTGCTTTGGAGGGCCAGGGGAACCACTAACACCTGATACGAACTGGAAGGAAAGAGAAAATGTCTATCAGACTCTCATTTGGGAGATTCATTCATTCATTTACTCATATTTATTGCATGCTCGCTATGAGATAAGCACTTTTCTAAGCACTGGAGATACAACACTGGACAAGAAAAAGTCGTTGCCCACATGGGATTTCGTCTGACAGCTCCAACAGTCAAGCAACCGGTTTTAACCCACAGTTAATGCCAGATGACACTGGGTGAGGAATCTCTTCACGTTCTGGCTGCCAATGGATGCCAAGGACAGCCTCCCTGTCTGGGAGAAGTTGCTGCACTGCCTTGGGCACACATGTCATAAAGTTGATCTAATCAGTGATTTTCACATGGGCAAATAAAGCCCAGCTGTGGAAAGGGTTTAGCAGTCAGTCACATGGAGACTGACTGCCTATAAGAGTTAATATATAATACTAACTCTGCAAAAAGACTCCAGGAAATCACATGGTAACCTAACATAGAACTCATGTGATTTACACTCCCTGCAGTTCATGGACTGATACCAAAGTTCCTATGAAATCAATGAGAAGCAAGGAGTGCAAAGTCACCATGAGTTCATCTAGTCTGGCAGTACCCTGATCCAGCCAGAAAGGCAAAATGTCACATGTACATTGTAAAACTGTTCCTTAAGTGTAGACATAGAAACAGGTTAGCAATCAGGTGTCATTTGTCATGTGTTTTGTTATTTTTTATCCCTCAAATAGAAAAGCTGTCTAAGAATAAAATTTCACTGAGAATGAATTATGCCTTTCTTTTTATTACCACCTACTCAGTGCATATTTCCTGCTACTTGTATAGTAAGTGTTTGAACGTCTGCTTTCTCTATCAGGCTTGATTGCAGGGATTTGAATGATTTACTCTTGTATCTCTGCAAATCCTTACACAGCTCTTTGGCTGTGATTGACTCCCCACTAATGTTTCTTGAGGTAAAATTTCAGTAAAGAGAAAAAACATGTATCATTACCTAATGTGATCAGGGTAATTTCCAAAATTCATTATCATGAGGCCACATAATTCCACTTTACCAGTAAATATACACTTCCTGTTCCACATTCCTGATGCCCCATGTCTTGCTTCCCATGAGTCACTAGGTTAAGAAAAGGTAGCCCTCCCCATAGAGTAGGTGTTCGATTTGGAAAGTCTTGGTTCCAAACATCTTAGGTGTCCTCGGGCTCTGATTTCTACAAACTCTGGGTTCACTTTCACCAGGTCAGTCCTAATGCAGTTAGGGATTTCTTTGAAGGGAATGAAGTAAAGCCTGCAGGGCAATGAGTTGTCACTGCTACCGCCAATAAACATTGACTCAGCCCCCACTGCCTACAAGGGAACACCTGTAACAACAAACTTTCCTGAGGACTTAAGATATCCCTATAAATGATGGCCACAGGTAAGAAAGTAAATGTTGCAGCAGCTCCATCCTGTCCATAAGCACACCTTCAAATCCTTCTCATTTTTCCAAGTAGGTGGTGGTGTTCAAGTTCACGGTTCCCCTGAACTACTTGGCTCTGTACAATTGCCCACTAGAGGCCCCATTCCCATGACAGAAAACGGTCTCCCCATTTAGCATGATCACAATCACCTGAGTTGCTTGATAATCATACAAAGTTCTAGTCCTTATCCCCAGACATACTGAATTCAATTTTCCAGGAGCTGAGTCTGAGAATTTAGCTTGCTGATAAAGCAGCCCAGGTGATTCCTCTAGTCTGGCAAGGGTGGGAGACACCGCCATTGAGAGGCCCAAGAATCGGCTACATTATCCACCCAAGATCCACAAGCTAAGGAAGAAAGTCTTGGTCCCAGAGCCCCGGCTCCACCATGGGCCCCAAACCACTGCCGCACAACAATGCACAAAGCAGGCTCAAGTCTGTTAACACTGGCAAAGCTGCTACCCCCAGCTCAAACCAGGTCTAGTTGTCAGGCCGAGGAAATTGCCCCACTTGCCTGCTGGTAATTGGCCCTGATGACGTGAGGGAAGCAGTTGTGGCTGTTTGGAACATGACTGTTCTGGAAGGACTCCTCACCTCTTTCCCACCACCCCCCTCCCTGAATGACTCACAGATCTCCACTTCCTGTTTTGGAGGCACTGACCTGCACAAGCCACAAGAGTAGACTGTCATTTGCCTCTTCTTTTTGCCTTACGTATAATAATTGTTTGACCCAAATATCACATTTGCTCTTGCAAATTCTTTCAGGCAGTGATATCACAACTTATGTTCTCTTTTAGCAACAGAATTATAATGTCTTCCAGTCACTTGTCAGGCATCAAGAAACAGAACAATTTAGGCAATACCCAGTCCTTGTAAGACCTTTGAGCATTTTACTGAACTTAAACTAATGGAAAGAGAGAAAAAGCCTAAGTTTCATTATAAATAGACACACAGGTAATATCTTTAGATGTTCTTTTTTATAATACCTCACATTTATTTTTACCTTGATTGTACTGGAGGGTCATTAGACTGATAGGTCAAGAGAGACATAAGGCAATGTAGGTTGTGTCAAGGATGGCAAAGTAGTGTTATCTCCTTGACTTATTCCTGTGAGCAAGTTGCTCATCTCTCCAGGACAACCTCTATCTTCCTCTCTAAAAAGGAATGATTCTGCTTTCCTAATTCTACCACGACATTTGTCAATAAAATGCTTAACTGAACACAATGTAGTCCTCCAACTGAGGTAAATTAATTCTATCCTACTATCATTTGGAGTCCCAGAAGCAGTCATTAACTACACAATGTCTGCCCAGAACTCAATACATGAATGAATTAAAAGAATTATTCAAATGACCCTTTCAGAAGCCACTATACATACCTGAAGATCCACCTTAAATCAAGAAAAATATATTCTGTCTGGTAAATGGCATGATGCTGCTGATGCACTGTCACTAACAGATATGTGAGTGTAAAGGATAACGCCTGACATGTCACAGACACCCAGCCAATGCTTGTCCAATGACTAAAGGAACAGATTTTATTTCTTGAGCTAAGCTACTTGTCTCTGGTCCTTTAAAAGTCTATTTGTTGGGAAGGGTGCTGGTTGGAATTAAAGGCCCAGTCTTTAATTTAAAGTGGCCAAAAGAATTTAAAGTGGCCAAAGAACGAAAAAAAAGAGGCCCTGACTGCATTGCCCCAACTGTTCAAGTGCAGCCACCCAAAGTTTCCAAAAACATTTCATGAGGTTTACTGGGCAACCCTGGAAAAGGGGCCACTACTGACCTGATCGGTCCATTTTTCTCCTTGGCTTTCCTCAGTTTTAGACGTGGTAGAGGCCCTCCATGTACTGAGAGAAAGTCTACTTCCGGAAGGGGAGGCTCTGAAAACATGTTGAAAAATAGGGCATGATCAGAATAAGTAAGAGCATGAAGAAAGTGGTCCTAGCGGGGCCATCAAGAGGAAAATTTTAATGTAAGAAGTGAGGAGTATGTTCTGATGCATGCTACAACATGGATGAATCTTGAAAACACTATGCAAAGTGAAATAAGCCAGACACACACAAAAAAAACAAATATTGTATGATTCCACTTGTACGAAATATCTAGGATAGGCAGATTCATAGACACAGGAAGCAGATTACAGGTTGCCAAGGATTGAGGCGATGGGTAGGGAATGGGAGTTATTGCTTAACAGAAATAAAGTTTCTGTTTGGGGTGAGAAAAATGTTTTAGACATATTGGTGATGGTTTACACATTGTGAATGTACTTCATGTCAATAAACTGTGGAAAACAGTTAACATGGTACATTTTATGTTATATATGTTTTACTATAAAAAATTTTTTTTAGAGAGAAGTAATGCCCCGGCACTGACAGAGGGTGGATGCTGTGGGCATTAATATTTACTTGGTGGATAAGTCCCTATTTGGTGGGGAAGACCAGCACATTAGACTTCTAGATCCTTTATTTTACTCTCCCAGCAACCAGATTTCCCAAGCAGATTTTCCACTGGGCGAAGAGTATACTAATTGTCTGACACTGGTGGTCCACCATCTAACCGGAAGTTACATTTATGTACCAGTTGTCATTCTGCCTTGCGAGAAACACAGCTTAGATGTATTGGGCACTAACCAAATATACTAAATGTGTCTTCTATATGCCTCATCTCATTTAATCTTCTCAACAATGCTATCAAGTAGATGAGATTTACAGGCGGGAAAGAGGAAGAGAGAACGGGAAGGAATAAAATACGACTCCTCTCCTACCTTCCCCCCCACCCCCCGCCAGCCCTGAACCCTGCCACAGTAAAATCAAGGACTAGGAAGCCAAAATAGATACTCAAGACTCTATTTATCCAATTAGAAAATAGCTTTAGGGTATAAATTCTCAATCCAAATTATAATAAATAAAAACTTAGACCTTCCTCAATAGTTTTTAAAGCTCTATTGAACGTTATTCATACACTGTCATTCAACACATTTATCACCCACCTCTATGCACCAGGCACCATATAAGGCTGGGAAGCCATAGAAATAATAGTTTCTATTTTCCCAGAGCTCAGAGTCTAATAGTGGAGATAATATTGTAAACACATGGTGCTTAGAGCTATGAGAAATTTATACAAAGTTGTGGGAATGCCAAGGAAGAACAGCTGGATCAAAGGGCAAGAGGGTGAGCCTATCAAAGACAGGAACAGATAAATGCAGGGGCAAGAGGAATAAGAGGGAGCCAGCACAGACAGAACTACAAGTAATTCAGTATGGTTGAAATGTGGAGTCCCAGCAGGGTAGAGGCAGGCACTCAAGTGAGAGGTGTGGGTAGAGGTCAGATGTGAAGTCCTGGACATAAGGAAAAGTCATTTAAAGACTCTTAGCAGATGTGTCTTTTAGAAATACAGTTTAGACAGCTCATTGGAGGATGAATTAGAAAAGAGCAGAAGCACAGGTCATCCAAAACAAACTCATAGACACAAACAGTTTAGTGGTTATCAGAAGGGAAAGGTGGAGGGGAGAGGTAGAAGAGGGTAAATGGGGTCAAATATATGGTGATGGAAGGAGATTTGACTTTGGGTGGTGAACACACAATGCAATGTATAGATGGTGTATTATAGAATTGTACACTTGAAACCTATATAATTTTATTACTAATGTCACCCCAAAAATTTTAATTTAAATTTAAAAAAAAAAATCTAGGTACAAAGTGCCTGAGATCTGAAGCAAGCGATGGCACTGAGAATGGAGATGGAAGAGCCACTCAGAGTAGAGACGGAACAAAATGTGGTGGAAGATGAGGAAGGAGAAGGAATCTGGGCTTGGGTTTTGGCAACTACGCGTATGTCAGTGGTGACATCCTTCATCAAGGTCTGGGGAACAGTTCAGAAGCAGCTCCCTTCTAGACCTGTGAAGTTTGAAGTGCTTGTGGAAATGTCCAGCAGGCAGTCAGAAATACAGGTCCAGAGATGGGAAGCAAACGGTGCTGGTGATACGGAGTCAGTCATCAGCAGGACAGGCCATGGTGACCCCGGGACAGTGTAAGTGCATCTGAGAAAAGACAAGCAGACCACCAGGAAATCCAGGCCCTAAGACCAGGTGGAAGAGTGAGCGTCCCCTATAGCTTTTGTTAAACGGTGATACATCTAGAATTTCTTCCAAAGTCACACAGATACGGTCGCATAGATTACGCATTAAACCTGTGGGACTGCCAGGGACCCTAGCAGATGACCTGGAACAGCCCCTGCTGACAGTCAAGGCCTCACACAGAGGGGTAGAAGGTCTACACTGCTTCCATGAGGTGCCCAGAAACAGATTCCATAACTGACACGCCTGAGGAGGACCGTAGCTGGTTCTTGCAGTAGGGATGGGGAGAGGAGAATGTATGAAAGTCCCCTACCTGTGCTCCAGCGGAATGTGCCTCTCCCAAATAGAAAACTTCTGCCCTCAGGCTGTCACTGAAATGCCCTTTCATTTGTGGTGTTTTGTCATCACAGTAAAATAAGTGGTTTTATCATATGGTTCCTGTTTTCAGCCTAGAGAGCGACTAACTGCTCACTCTTTTCTATATGAGAACCCTTCTCAGGCTCTTTTATTCTCCATTTTTTCTTCTCTAAGATTAATAATTCTAGTTCCTCTAATCTCTTGGCTAAGCTTTCAAAACCACTCAGTTTCTCACAGCCTCAGTAAGAGCAGAACAACGTGTTCTCAGCTCGGAAAGGCGGGCCCACATAATGAACAGGAAGGCCACCCCCTGCTTGTTCCATGCCACACTGCCCTGTCTCTTGTATGTAGTTCTAAATGCAGCAGTACCATCCAGTTGATTCGATCAACATGTGACTTCTAGACTATCTTCTGCTCTGTCTGCTTAAGGCCTTCCCTACTTTATATTATAGACAGTCTACTTTTCCTCTCTAATGAAAAGGCCTAAACTTCATCAGGCTGGTTCGTAGCCACATTTCAAGATTAAAGAACACTAACTTCTAGTCATATTTTCCAAGGCACTGTTTCCTGTCCCCCAAACTGCTGTCCTTGGCAGATCTGCTCTCCTTTCCATTAGCCTCATGGCTGGTTTAAACCAAATCAGACCCAAGGCAAGAAATGGGTCATGTCTGGGCTGGAGGATGTAGTTCTTTTACCCTGGGTATGTGAGATGGGGGAAAACCCAGAAGGGAGAACCTCATTACTGTTCCTAGGTGTTGACAATATCCTTCATTACTAGAAGCAAATGACAAAGGAAAATATGGGGTTTGCATGATGAGAAAATTTTGAAGAGTATGGAGAAAAGCGATGAAGAAGAACCTGTCTTGCAAAATTGTATATTATAAAATTACAACAATTGAAATAGTAAGGTACAAGCACAGAACAGGGAAAGGTACAATAGAAGCTAGGACAGTCTAGAAAGAGAGCTAAATAAATCAATACGAATATAGTGTGGGATGTGAACAGTCTTTCCAAAGGTGACAGGAAATTGGCTCATCATTTGGGGGGAAAAAATAGTAGCATGTAGGGGCCGGCCCGGTGGCTCAGGTGGTTAGAGCTCCGTGCTCCTAACTCCAAAGGCTGCCGGTTCGATTCCCACATGGGCCAGTGGGCTCTCAACCACAAGGTTGCCAGTTCAATTCCTCAAGTCCCGCGAGGGATGGTGGGCTCTGCCCCCTGCAACTAAGATCGAACACGGCACCTTGAGCTGAGCTGCCACTGAGCTCCCGGATGGCTCAGTTGGAGTGCGTCCTCTCAACCACAAGGTTGCTGGCTGTGCCCCTGCAACTAGCAACGGAGCTGAGCTACGCCCTCCACAACTAAGATTGAAAGGACAACAACTTGACTTGGAAAAAAGAAGTCCTGGAAGTACACACTGTTCCCCAATAAAGTCCTGTTCCCTTCCCCAATAAAATCTTTAAAAAAAAAAAAATAGTAGCATGTAAATTTAGCCTTATACCATATATCCAAACAAATTCCAAATGGATCTAAGTTTAAATATGAAAAGCAAAACTATTAAGAAGCATTAGAACGTTTCAGAGAATAAGAATTAATCTGATTTCGGGGTGGGGAAGGCTTTTCTTGCCACGACCAGAGGCAGAAGCTATATAAGAATAGATTGATTACATGAAAATTTAAAATGACTAAATGTCAAAAAGAATATTGTAAAGAAAGTTAAAGAGTAAATAACCTGGGGGGGTTGTGATAAGCATAACAAAAACTTAATATCATTAATGTAGGCAAGCTATGAAAATCAAGAAGATAAAGGAGGTAATGTAAGTGCAAATGTGTTACAATTCATTAAAACCCACAAAAATGGACAAAAAGAAAAATAGAAGGAAATTTTACTTGCACCAAAACTAAACAAAGGTCCCAACTTTATTCTGTAAACTTCAAGTAAATGTAGGAAATTAACACATACCCTATTTCCCCGAAAATAAGACCTACCTGGACAATCAGCACTAATGCATCTTTTGGAGCAAAAATTAATACAAGACTCAGTATTATATTGTATTATATTATATTATGTTATATTATATTACATCATAAAGACCGGGTCTTATAGTAAAATAAGACTGGGTTTTATATTAATTTTTGCTCCAAAAGACACGAGCTGATTGTCCAGCTAGGTCTTATTTTCAGGGAAACAGGGTATAAACAAAGACATATAAATAAAGACACTGTAATGGTTCTTTTCTAATCCTTGGCACTGCCCCAGATAGATCATGCCACTCACTCACTGCATGATAAATTGAAATTGGTGGCCATGGAAAAACTGGTAGCTTACACCACAAGTCATTAGCTCTCGGGAGGCTAGCTACATCTCCCCTATCAATAAAGTTATGAGACTTGGCCTCCGAGGAAGAAGGGACAATCTGCTTTTCATCTTCCTATCCCTTCAGCACTTAGCACAGGTCTTTGTATATAATCAATCAATCAATATTTGCTGAATTAAATTGTTAAGTCGCAGCATGGCCCTCCACCATTACCACGACAAATGGAAACCCTGCTTCTGCATTCCTGTTCCCATCAGTAAGATTACTGTAAGTAAACTTACTGTAAACTTACAGTAAACTTATAGTAAACATACTGTAAGTCACTCAAAAGGGAAATTCCATTCGTTCACTTTTCTTCTGGAAAATCAACAGCTACATTTTCTAGGCCCAAATCCGGTGCCTATTTCTAGGAAAATTCAAAAGTTCAGAGATTTTTCTGAAACAAAGTCGTATCTTAAACAACCAGGTGTACCTCTTCACATCCACATATATTCTTCTGATAGCAAGAAATGTTCCTACTCCTGTTTTGTAAAAGCTAGTGTTAACACAAGAAAATAACACATGCAGCCCGTTTTCCTGCATGGTGTATCATCTTGTTTCAGTGGGGCCTAAACTAGGTTGGATGCTTTCAGTGAAAGGAGCTGGGAGACACCCATCCCCACAGAGCCATTTACCTAGAGAGTTGGGGTTCAACTGGAAGCTAGAAAGTACCTGGGAGATTTCTGGAGATGAGAGAAATACTTGGCCCATGGAGGTATGGAAGGGCATGTGTACGTCCTCTCTGGCCTGACCTAACATTCGGTCTCCCGATATCAAAAAATCTGTGTCCACAAAAGACTTTGAGAGAGTCTGGACAAGGAGGGAAACAGTTGGGAAGAATGTCAGTCCCTCTCCTGACCTCTGGTGCAGCTTCTGAGCCCGGGAGCCAGGGGCACCAGCAGGAATAAGTGTGGTACCCTGGAACCAGCCTGAGGACACAGGAGAGCTGCCCTTGGATGGTTTGTGGGTACGCCAACCATGGAAGAGAAGCTCACGGCAGAAGAACTCAAGAGACTTAGTCTTACATGGTCCTTCCTGAGGACATCCAGTAATAAGAGAGAAAGGGTCGGAGATGGAGGCTGTGGTCCCTCGTCCTATAGGGAGAAACAAGAGCTATCCTGACTGCACCTCTGTCTTCAAGGGATAGTATGAGAATGCTTGGGACACACCTGTGTTTTCAGTTGCTTTCCTGAACATCTGAAAAAGTACATTCTCTTTTTTCTTATTATGAATGCAGGTAGAGATGGGAAATTTCCTATATAAGTTACGAGCCTTGGTACTAAAGGTAGATATGGGAAGGAATGATTTCCTTTACCTCTTTTCTTCCATTTTCTCCTCCAGCTTTCCTGGTTCCGTACTAAACATGCAACCTCATATGATCACCATGTTGTTTAGTACAAGTGGTTTATCTTTACATTTATGTATGCGTTTGCTTTCTCTCTTTCTCTCTCTCCCCATTTTTCCCTCTCTGGTTTTTTTCTCTCTCCCTATGAGAAGAAAATTTTGCCTACAAGTGTTTTCAACCTGGATTGAAAATAGCATAATCAACACAGGAAATTCTGATTCTTTGGGCCTACATCAAGGATGAAAGTTTGATCTTCACCCCAACCTGAAGGGAGAATAAATGGTGAGGCTTTTCTGAAGAACTCAGATCAGTGAGCTCCCTGCGGAAGCATGTCAGCCATGAGTCAGAAACACAGTGACAGCATTTCCAGCTCACCTACCCCTCTTACCAGCACCATCTTCCGTTTTCACTGCAACACTTGCCTCTGTCCTTCAACATTCCTAGAACTTTCGCTCTCCTCTGAGATCAGCAATATACTTAAAGTGCTTGATTTCATCCTGTTCCTATCAGTAAGGTTTAGTTTAATGTAAGACACTCATAGGGGAAATTCATTCACTTTTCTTCTGAGAAGTCAGTTGCTGCATTTTTCCAGGACCAAATTCCTTGCCTAGCATTTCTGGTAAAATGCAAAAGTTCATGATTTTACTAAAACAAAGCTACATCTTAGGTAACCAGACGTACCTCCTCAGAACATATAAGGCTCTCTTTTTCCCCCTTTTATAAAAGGGACGGTTTTTTAGTGGTTTTTTTGTTTGTTTTTTACCCTTTCATAAGATCTTAACTTGAATTTTTCACCCTTTTTTAAAAAAATTGCAAATTCTTTAAAGAAGGATAGAGTTAGAAAATATGCAGTCATGATCTCAATGAACTTAAACAGCTCAACAGTGTCCCCTGGTGGCACAGACAAAGAATGCTTGAGCTACCGGGGCTATATTTTAGCCTACAAAACAAAGTAGAAATAAGTGTTTCTTCAAGATGAAACTCCCTTCCCCCAATTCAAAAGTATGAAATGCTCATTTGAATCAGCAATGCAAACCATCTAAACATGACAAGGACCAAAGAGTAGGAGACTGAATAACTATTCATTTTAATATTAACACGTTGTGTACGGATCACGAGAATCTTCGTTTTTTTCTGAGCCATGCGTTAAGGACGGATAAGGAGAATTCTCGTTTTTACTGTTGACTCTTTTTACTTTGCATATTTTATTGAATTATTTGTGTTTCGTTAATATCTAACGGGCAAATGTCGTTAATGAATAAAGTCTGCATCATATGTACACTTTTTAGAATTCATATTATTTTTTTCTAAAAAAATAGTGATTTTGAATCGGATACATTTTTTCACCCATGAGTCATTTCACGTGTTACATTCACAACAGTGGATGTACGAATAAACAGAGTTTTCCAGAACTGTAGTGATTTGTTTATAACATTTGGAACCTTAGTATCCCTTAGGCGATTTTGAATTATGTTATTTTTGGAAAAACACCGAATTATTTTATTTAACTCTTCGGTGATACCTCATGAAATACATATTGTAACCTCATCAATGCAAAGTTATAGGAAGTTGAAAGGAATTATTTTCATATTATTGGCCGTAGTTACGCAACAATGCTACCATGCATTGCTATGTTCAACATGTCATGCATTGCTATGCAACAATGCTACCATTCGCGTTAGAATGGACTTTTTTCAAAGCCACATTGTTCTCCATTGCACGATTCCAAATTTCAAAAGATTGGGCAGAGAGCAGTGAGAGGCCAAGACAGGGAGGTGAGACGAGTGGCGATAGGGAACCAGCTGTGAAAGTGCCTACGCAGCGGGCCCCCAAGGAGGACAATCCGGCCAGGCTCTCGGGAGATTTGGCCATGCATCATCTGGAGCCCATAGTGGGAAGAGGAAAGAAAAAATATCACACACGGGTGTGTAAAGTGTGCGCATCAAAAAAAGTGAGAAGTGAAACTCGGTACATATACAATTTTTGCCGTGTCCCACTGCACAAAGGAAGCTGCTTTCTGCAGTATCACACCAGGAGGGATTATTAACATCATAGGTAAGTAAATCCTAAAAAATTCCATAGAAAAATAATAAATGACATAGAAGCATTCACACTTTAAAGAGAAGAGTGCATTTTAAAGTGGTTTCTTTTAAAAACCTGCCGGAACAGAGGGGTATGAGGGATTTAAACCCCGCCGTACGCAACGTGTTAATAAGTCACAAAGAAAGGAATGCCCAAATTGAACATTGCTTCTCTTTCCAGCCCAAAACATGGTAAATTCTTTTTGGTGTAAAGCCTTTCTTAACTAACCAGGCATCTCCTCAAGACCAATACCACCAGTGACCATTTTGGGGTTGGCCCTTGTATTCATTCATTACAAAAATATTTCTTTGTTGTGGTATGTGCTAGCACTGCCTTTACGTGCTGGGCATTCAATGTAGAACACACAGACAAAATTTTCTGGCTTTAAAGAGCTCCTATTTTAGTTGGGGAGAAAGAAAATAAACAAGTAAATTTAAAATTACAATTTTTGAAAACACAGTTTCTGTGAACCAATTCAAGCAAGGTAAGTGGACAGAGTGATGGGGGGGGGTGGAGACGGGGAGGTTCTTTATGGAAGGATGAGCAGGGAGAGCCTCTCTAAGGTGATGGCATTTTAGCAGAGACCTGAGTGACTACAGAGTAAGGAAGCCATGTGGAGAGATTGTCCAGGAAGAAGAAGCAGATTTGGATTCTATTCTAAACTAACAGAAACTCATTGGACAGCTTTGAGCTGGGGAACGACATGTACTCATATGCATTTTTAAAAAATGTCTTTAACTACGGGGAAGTTTAAGACTTGGAGCGGGCAGAGCTTGATAGGCAATTGTGAAAGCAGAGACCAGTTAGAAATCTACTGCAGGAGGCCAAGCAAGAGCTTGGATTAGGTTGCTAGTGGCAAAGGTGAAAGTGGGGAGAAGTGGTAGGATTCAGCATATATTTTGGAAATAAGCCAAGGGGGCTTGTTGATGGATTAGGAATTGGTGGGAGGGGCAGAACCAATCATGACTCTTTTGGTCTGAGCAATTGGTGAGTAAGAGAGCCAATAACTGAGATAGAGAAACATGGGAGGAAAATTGATCCAGGGGTGAGGGAAGAGGTGAGAAATCAAAAGTTCTGTTGGATATGGCTACCAGATGTTCAACAGGATATGTTGAGGAGAGGGGTGGATGTACAAGAGTGGAACTCAAGGAGACATAGGGACTAGGATACATATTTAAGAATCCTTAGCATATAGGTAATATTATAGCCACGAGACTGGTAGAGATCACTTCGGCAGAAAGGGTAGATAATGAAGAGAAAGGAAGGGAAGAGGCTGGGGGAATGTGGAGCAGTGGGTGGGCAGGGTGGGGGATGCACCAATAAAAGTCGATGGAACCAGTGAAGAAGACTGAGAAGGAGCAGCCAACAAGGCAGGATGAACCAAAGCCAAGAGGAAAAGTGTTCTAAGAAGGCGGGAATATCAAATGCTGTAGAGAAAACCAGATTAAGAACAAAACTGGCCAGTGGATTTTACAAAATGGGGACCCTTTTAGTAAATCAGTGGAGGCCGATGCTTCCAGATTGGAGCCATGTAAAGGGAGGACAGGAGGTCAGGATGTGCAGCCTGTACCACCGACACTTCTTTCATGGAGTTTTACAGTAAAGCGGGTCTGAGAGAAGACAAAGTAGCTGGAGAGAATACGGAAGCAAAGCAAGTGGTTTATTTTTTCTTTGTTTTTGTTGAAAAAAGAGATATTACCACAGGCTTGTGCAGTGTTGGGACTAATTGTACATTGGGGGCGGGGAGAGGAAGGGCGGGGCAGAGTGATGATTAGGCCAGAAGGGACAGGGTCCAATCACCAGTTTCAGGGTGGGCGGAAGCCTTAAGAGTGGGACAAGAGAGAAGACGATATATATGGTTCTGCATGCAGATGGCAATGGGAGGTTTGGGACTGGCAAGCCCTCACCTGATTACTTCTGATTTCTCAGTGAAATAAGAAACAAGATCATGTTCTGAGCGTTAGCGCCGAGTGTGTGTAGAGAGGGGTATCACAGGTTTGAGGAGAGACAAGAAAATGAATTCGTGATGGACTACAGTGGGACTGCCAATCATTTTTCCCTGAGAGAAACCTATTCTTAAGCCACTTGCAACAGAATGACAACTAAATATGTTGCTGAGAAAAAAACAGTAATAGGAAAAATTCCTTTTAAGTATGAAATATTTCAAATCTCCAGACGGAATTTAACCAACAATCATGTACACACTACCCAGATTTAATCAGTGTTAACATTTTGTTTCGGATATCTTTGTTAAGAAATAAAACATTACAAAAAAAAAGAAGAAGATGAAGAAATAAAACATTACAGTCACAGTTGCAGGCCCCTTAGCACCCCTCTCCAATTCCATGTCCTTCTTTCTCTCTCTCTTACAGTTCATTATATAGTGATAAAAAGGAGTAGTGTTCCTCTTTATCCAGGCCTAACTACAGCTCCATGGTGACTCTGTTCATCCAAATGCTGTTATTCAAGATTTACCTGTTATCTGGGTTGTCAGGGAGATGACCACGGGAAGTACAGAAGACAAAGCCTGGACACTGACACTGTAGTTGGTACCCGGACGCAGGTCCAAGCACATCTCAGGAGCCTGGCTGCTGGTAGTGATGTTAAAGATCATTTCCTGGGCAAATTCCTTTTGATACCATCTCAGGCCCCGAATGTGCAACTAAAACACAGAAAAGTTCACCAAGTGAATCACTAGCATGAAAGGTTCTGAGTGCCTAGATCCTTCCCTTTCTCATGACCTCTCTTGCTCTCTACTCCAAAGTCCCTTGAAAAAGTGAAATACAACAGTAAGCAAATATTAGAGGTGTGTTAAGTGGGTGCAAAAATAATTGTGGTTTAAAAGGTTAAAAATAATTGCAAAAACCGCGATTACTTTTGCACCAACCTAATAATACCATAGTATTATAGTTAGAATAGTATCAGTATAACAAATATACTTTAAATCAGAACGCAAAAAAATCTAAGGGCCCAACTTTCTCTTTCTGGCATCTTTCCTTGTTCTCATGCATACAATAGACACATAACTCTTCCTACTTAATTCCTTCTAATAACAGCTCATCTCACTGGTCCAGGACACTGGTGTGGAGAGACACACACATACAAAAGCCATTGGATTCCTCCATGGGTCCTGCCTGAACATCAACTCTGTACCAGGTTATGTGCACAAAAAACCTCTCCTGGCTGTCTCACCAATCCCCAAAGTCTCTGTCTTCAAATATGCAGCGAAAGTGCCCATTTTCTTGTCTCTGATTGCAACTGTCACTATGAGTCTTCTATTTCTCATGGCAGCTATATAAGTACATGTTTAGGTTTGTTCATAGTTTTTAAACCTCCCACAAAAGACAAACACTCATAAACAGAGTAACTTTCAGTAACTTACTAAATACATCTCCTCTACACCAGTGGTCTTCATACTTCTCCATCTTAAGCAGGTTTCATTAAATATTGAAATGTTACCAATAATCTGTTCTACTGTCGGAGAAAAAGAATGAGAAATCATTTGACACCCTATACAAAAATGCTACCTTTCAATTAACACATTTTCCAAGGATAAACATTTACATAGGAAGATGCAGCAGTATTTTAATTTAGAAATTAGTGGCAGCAGTCCCACAAATACCACTTTTACATCTATGTACTTAGTTTTGTTGAAAGATTTAAGATCACAAGATCCCCAGTCAGAGGGTCCCTCTTAAAAATTATTAAAATTTATTCACTGCAAACTCCCTTGGTTTACTAAGTTAAAACTGCAGCTCATTGTCCTGGCCTTGGGTAACCTCATTTATACAAATCAGGATCAGTTTTCAGTTCTGAGCTGAGAGCAACATTTCAGCACAGAATTGAGCATTGCTCCTTGAGGAACTGAAAAAGCCTATCTCAAGCAGTCTAGCTTTTCATGACGGAAAGTGGGGAGGGGGCCCTCTTGGTTTGGGCTTCCTTATTTCTTGTGATCAAAGCACTCGTTGGCCTCTGCTCAATTTCATGGTAATCAATCCAAAAGTTAGTTCAGATCTCCTACAGCAGAATATAGAGGCACTGCCCCAAGCTTTTTAACAATAAAAACTACTTATTCAAAACTCTGCTGTCAGAGGTCATTTTCTTCAATAACCATCCGTCCCTAAACTAGAAATAATAGAACAGACTTGCTGATGAGTTTCATAGGAACACTGTGGTGATTAGTAAGTGATAGAGACAACTCCCAAAACACCTGAAGAAAAGAAAGTCTCCTAGGAGCCAAGCCTTTATTGTGTAAGGCCCTGACCTGACAGGTTCCTATGATGAAGTCCAGTTGGTGGATGTGAGTGCTCTTTATGGATTGGGAAGCTTTGCCCATAGAAAACCAGTTCCACAGGTCACACTCCATACTCCAAATGTCGTAAGACAGAGTAGGTCAGAAAGTATAGATGGTTCAGGATAATATGTATTTTCACTACTGGTTACAGAAGATGGTTTGGGAGATAAGTAGTAGTGGTCCAAGGCACCTCACCCTGATGAAACCTACAGAAATCAAATAACTTCAATATTATTTAAACAGCTCCAGACTATACAAAAGGTGAAAAGTTTCCTAGTTCATTCAATACGACAACATAATCCACATGCCCAAACGACACAAGGATGGCAAAACCCATCACTAAACACACTACGCTAAACTCATTGATCAAGATAAATACAAAAATACAAAATAAAACATTAGCAAATAGAAGTACATTAAACAGCAGTACATTAAAAGAATAACACACTATGACCAAGGGAGATTTAATCCAGGAACACCGAGGTGATCGTTATTGGAAAAGCTATTAATAGATTAAAAGAGAAAAACCATATGGTTACTTTTATTATCATAGTGATTAATACATTAATTATATATTCCTGACTAAAAATCTTAGCAAACTAGGATTTAACTTGACAGAAACTCCTTAATTTAAAAGAGTAGTTATTAGAAACCACCATCCTTGTAAAACATACCCCATAAAACAATGAAGCAATTTCTTGTAAAGCTAAGAACAATATAAGAATGCATGGTCTCATAGCTATTATTTAGCATTAGTCAGAAAATTCTAGACAATGCCAAAAGAAGCAAGAAAAAAATGAGCTATAAATACCAGTAAGAAAGGGAACAAATGATGCAACTGCCAGTAAACCTAAGGGAATCAACAGAAAAACAAATATGAAACTGCTTGAAACTAGAAAAACAAGTACAAATAATAGAAGTCTGGCAAAGCGCACCTCAACCCAAGGACACAGAAAAACTAATAATGTTCTATATATCTGCAAGAACAACTATCGTAGGCCCCCCAAAGATGTCCACATCCTAGATCCCAGAATCTATGACCATGAGACCTTACATGGCAGAAGGACTTTCAAATGTGATTTAATAGGAAGATTATTCCGGGTTATCCAGATGGGCCCAATGTGATGGCAAGAGTTCTTATTAGAGGGAGATAAGAAGGTCAGGGTTAGAGAGAGAGTTAAGGATGAAAGCAGATGTTAAGCTGATGAGCTTCAAGGATGGGGGATGGGACCATGAGCCAAGAAATTTAGTCAGGCTCTAGAAACCGGAAAGGACAAAGAAACAGGTTCTGCCCTTGAGACCCCAGAATAAATACACCTTGCTGACACCTTGATTTTAACCCAGTGAAACTGATTTGGACTTCTGACCTCTAGTAAATTTGTGTTGTTTTAAGCCATTAATTTGCAGTAATTTGTCATTCCAGAAATTGGAAACTAAAACAATAAATGAAAGCCAACAGAAAAATTAAAAGATTCCTATTCACAAGAAAAGATACCACGAACAAACTTCAAATACCTAGAAATAAATGTAACTAGAAATGTCCAAGACTTACATGAAGATTTAAAAACATTTTTTTTCCTAAAGGACACAAAAGAAAACAATAAAGAGAGAAATGCCACATCCTTGAATGGTAAGACTAAAAAGTGAAAAAGATGTCAATTCTCCACCAATTAATCTATAAATGGAATATACTTCCAGTGGCGATTCCAATGGATCTTCTTGGAACATGGCAAATTTACACATTCATTCAATGAATATTTAGAAACTTCTTACCGTGTGTCAGGCATGTTTTAGGGCTGAGGATAAAGTGGTGGGCAAACAAAGTCCCTACACCTAATGAAATTCATTCTAATGAGAAAGGCAGAAAGTAAACAAAAACAAATAAATAAAAATATAATCTTGTGTACTGGTAAAGACTATGAAAAAAATCATCATGCGAGGATCGAAAGGATGGTCAAGGAAGCCCTCTGTGGAGGTGACAGGTGAGCAGGGACCAGAAGGATGTGAGTGAGCCACAAAGAGTGGAAGAAGAGGGGTCAGACATAGAACTCCAAGGTCAATGTCCCAGATGCAGGAATCAGCTTGGCACCCTCAATCAACAGAAAGCAATTACTGCTAAATTCCTTTGGGAAAATTAATGAGAATGGCAAAGGAAAAAAAATGAAATAAAAATATTGAAAGAGGACATAACCAGGTACCAATACCTATTATAAAGCTGTGTTTCTCAACCTTTTTTCATTATAGCCCCACAAGGATTTTTTTTATTAGTTTCATGTGTACAAAACACTGTAATAGTTAGACATTTATCATTTATACCCCTTACAAAGTGATAACCCCCCGCTCCCAGGAGTCTTTTTAAAAAGCATATCTGTGGTATTAAAATTTTATAGAGGATGAGAGATTAGGGGGGGAAATGTTTTAAAATTGTGTTTCTATGTACTATATGTTTATCTATGCTTCATATATAAAAAGAACTCCTCAAGAACTAATTTTTGCTCCTCAAGAACTAATTTTTGCCCTGTAGTGGGTGATTTTTGCTCCACTGGGGGTGATATCACCCCCACTGAGAATGCTTAAGTAATTAAATAGTTTGTTACTAGTAAGTGGAACAGTGGAACAGAGTAGAACCCAGAAATCAAAAGATCGATGCGTGGGAATTTATATAAGAGTGGAATTTCAGATCAGTGGGAAATAAATTGAGTTGGGAAATAGTTATCCATAGAGAAAAACTCACATTAGATTCTCACCTTGACCTAACAGGCAAAAAGGATTCCAGCTGTATTAAATTTTTTAACTAAAAAAAAAACACACTAGAAAAGAATATAGCTCTATCATCTTGGCTCAGAAAGAAATAATAAGAGAACTAGAAAATATTTTTTAATTTGACTAAAAAATCTTTCTTTATGGCAAAAGATATAATAACCCAAGTATGAAAGACAAACAACAAATTGAAAAAAATTGTAACATATTTGAAAAAGTTGATGGCCCTGATTTTTAAAGAGTACTTACCATGAAGAAAAATACCAACAACATACAAAAATGATCAATAAATAGAAAAAATGATTCATAGAACTGTAATAGGCCATTAAATAATCAAAGAGATACAAATTAAAATATACTTTTCACTTGTTAGGCTGTAAACATTAAAAAATTATAATCCTCAGTGTTAGTGAAGGTGTTGGGAAAGAGGTGTGTGTGTAAATTGATACAGGCATACCTCGTTTTATTGCGCTTCACTTTATTGCACTTCATACATATTGATTTTTTTAAGAATTGAAGGTAAGATCCTGCACCAGCAAAAATTATTACGAATCACTGAAGGCTCAGAAGATGATTAGCATTTTTCAGCAATAAAGTATATAATTAAGGTACGTACTTTGGGCTTTTAGACATACTGCTATTGCACACTTAGACCACACTATAGCATAAACATGACTTTTAGACACCCTGGGCAACCAAAAAATTCGTGTGACTCGCTTTATTGCGATATTCAATTTATTGTGGTGGTCTGGAACCCACGATATCTCTGAGGTGTGCCTGTACAATCTTTGTGGAGAAGAATGTATGAGGCTCTTTATCTTAGCAATTCCATTCTTAAGACTCAATTCTACAGAAATATTCTCCCCAACTATGCAAACATGCAACATATTTCATCAAACCTAACATACCATTCTTGTAAGACACACCATTATTTTGTCTCATTAAGGAAAAAAAATCCTACCAAGTAAACTGTGTTGTGATTATTTTCTTATCTTTTTTATACTGGTTGAAAGAGCTTTTTCAGACCTATAGAGACATTAAAATTTTATCATATATCATAAAACATATAAGCAAAACTGATTGAGAAACTTCTAAAATTTCTTCATATTCAGTATATAACACTTCTCAATCACTTTTCAATTAAGAGTTATCAATAGCTGTATTTGCTATCCAGAGTTTTGGTGGGGCAGTATTTCTTAACTGTGCTCTATTTTCTCCAGAATTTTCTTACAAGCCATTGACACTTGCTTTTTTATTGCTGTTCTATGGTTTTCTACATATGTCATAGTGTAACCTTTCTGGAAAAGTTTTAATAGGCAATTAAACTCAAAAGGTTAACAGTACCAATAATGTCCATAACTGAATAAAAGTAGCAACACTATGAATAGCTATGACCAATTTGATGCAAACATAGGTAATGACAATTATGTTCATGGCAGCCACCTGACTGTATAACAATTGTAAGATTTCATAGATATTAAAATGTGGAATAAAAGTGCATCTGAGAATCAACAAAACATAATATATACAAGTATATTAATAGTAGCATTGTTGTAATAACAAAAATTTGACGGGGGAAAAAACCCTAAAAATACTTCCATAGTGGATAAGTTATTAAATTAATGTACCTTCACACTGTAGAGTATTATGTTTCCTTTGAAGTGAATGAGATGACACTATATGAACTGGTATGGAAGTATGACCACAGAATATTGGAAAGCCAAAATTAAAAAATTAAAAAGCAAGATGAATGGTACGTATATAATGATTCTGTTGGTTTTTTTGTTTTGTTTTTAACACACACACACGCATGCACACATGCACATACATACATACATTATGTTACAGTAGTGGTAGGTCTGCAATTCTTTCTGCTTACAGGGAATGTCTCACTGGTTAAATTCAGTTCCATCTTGGTCAAACAGCAACTCTCACACTAGGTCCCCTTCTCTCCATTCAAGGGATTTATAGTTTGCACCACAGGCAGGGTGAGCCCATGATGAGTTCATTGGGGAGAAAAGGGTCCCAATAGAGGACAGCTGGTCCTGAGTCCTGTCCTACACTGCTACCTGATCCTTTGCTATGGAAAGCACATGCCCTGTCTATCATACAAATATTCTTTTTCTGGTTCATTTTTAGTGGTCACTCTGCCTTCTCAGTCTCTCCCTTCCCCACCCAGAAGGCCAAATGAATCTAAAACCCTGAAGTTGCAAATCCAGACCTGCAAGAATGCTTCAGAGAAGAGAAAACTTAGCTCTTCATTCATCAAATTCTTTGAAACTTTGTTTCTACTTCATTAATGTGGGTGAGCAACTCTGGGCAAAATCAATCATTACTTCCTCTGTGCTCCCAAAGTACCTTTCAAATACCACAATTACATGGTATATATTGTATTACTGTTGATCCTGGTCTATCACCCCATTGAATTGAGAGCTCCTTGAGGAGAGAAACTCCTAGTGTCCAGGACAATGGCAGGCACAGCGTTCCTGGTTGTTTAAATGTAAACAATCAGCAATAAGGGAAAAACTAAGTAACTGAGAGCATGTTAACCCAATGGAATACAGGTGCTCTGAATAAGATATGGTTTCTGCCCTTAACATGTATTTCATCTAGGAGTTACACCCTGTATCAGTATAACAAAAATACAAGGGAGTATATAATAAATGTCATAAGGTAAACTATGTAATAGCTAACATTTGATAGATGCTTATTGGGTCAGGTAGTGACTGTGCTGGTTCTCCATAACTCATTTAGTCTCCCAACAAACCCATGATCATTTTTACCGTTAAATAACTTGCCCAAAGGCACAGAGAAAGTATGCAACAGATCTGAGATTTGAATTTAGATACCATGACTCCAGGATAACTGTGCCAAACTCTTACTTTTACTTCTTCCTGAAATAGAGTATGGCAATTCAGAAAGAAGGAAACTTGCTTTCAGCTAGGGAGATAGTGGAAGAAGGGAACAAAGGAAATATAGAAACTGAAGGAAAGGGAGGGGATTCCAGGTAGGAGAAATAGCATGAGCAAAGATATGGAGGTGGAAATGTTAGCACGTAAGAATTTATTATAGATTAGAGTTCCAATTTCTTCAAGGATAACAATGGTCCCGTAAATCCACATCTCTCCACACAATCTCTAAAATATTCTTCGACTCTATAAGAAGAACAAATAAAACCAATGCTGTCATCATAACTGAAAGGCAGAGAATACTACAAACTTTAAATTACTTTCTAATAGAAAAATAAAGATCAAATTCCAGCAAAACTATCTCTCATATCTCCCACAACTCATTGTATATAGTTAGAAGGTTCTAGAAGAGCCATGTGAAAGAGAAGAGGAAAACAAAGGGCCCTAGAGTGAGCTAGATTCACTCCCAGAAAAGAAAATTCCTCTTTATTTGGGTGAAAGCACTGAAAGAGAACTGATATATGAGTACTGATGGGCCAGCCCGGTGGCTCAAGCAGTTGGAGCTCTGTGCTCCTAACTCCGAAGGCTGCCGGTTCGATTCTCACATGGGCCAGTGGGCTCTCAACCACAAGGTTGCCGGTTCAATTCCTCGAGTCCCGCAAGGGATGGTGGGCTCCAACCCCTGCAACTAAGATTGAGCACGGCACCTTGAGCTGAGCTGCCTCCCAGATGGCTCAGTTGGTTGGAACGCTTCCTCTCAACCACAAGGTTGCTGGTTTGACTCCCACAAGGGATGATGGGCTGCGCCCCCTGCAACTAGCAACAGCAACTAGACCTGGAGCTGAGCTGCGCCCTCCACAACTAAGACTGAAAGGACAACTTGAAGCTGAATGGCACCCTCCACAACTAAGATTGAAAGGACAACAACTTGACTTGGAAAAGAGTCCTGGAAGTACACACTGTTCCCCAATAAAGTCCTGTTCTCCTTCCCCAATAAAATCTTAAAAAAAAAAAAAAAGAGAGAGTACCGACGACAAACAAAGGATGAAAAGTCGATGAGACTTGAAGTAGTGGTACGAGCAATTCACTGTTTCAGGGAAAGAAGAGGATTAAAAGGAAGGAATTTGTGTCCCTGGGAAACTAAGTGGTGATGGGGAAAAATGAAAAAAGGGGGAAATGAAGATCCTACAAGGCAAAAGAGAACCCCAAAACAGAAGAACACGCAATTCATCCCCACCTTCACCAAGAAACAACAAAAATATCCTTTAAAGAAACTGCACTTTATTCGATAACAGAAGAGGGTACTCTTAATCTAGAAATCTTATTAACCCTCCTAAACTACCAATTCTGTCTGTGAAATAAATAGACATTTTTTTTAAAAAAAGAAAAGAAAGAGAAAATTATAATAAAAACATTTCAGATTGGGGAAAAACTCCATGTTTTTTAAAAAGCCCATAAACTAGAAAAAAATACATAACCCACTAAACTGAAATAAATATCCTCAAATAAGCACTGGGGGTATGAAGAAAACACCTTTAGTCAGAAATTCAAAAACTCAGAACAGAAATGGACAAAAAGCAGGGAGGAAAAGAAACAAAAGTGTCTGAATTCAGGAAAGAAACAAAAGAAGAAGACAAATCCATATCAGAAATAAAGTGAGAATATCATCATGCCCATAGAAGGACAGGCTAGAAAGAAAACTTAATAAAGGGATGAATACAGAAAAACAGCCAATAAGAATTAAAATGAGTTTAAAAAGAAGTAAAAAGAATTAAAAAATAAAGTGGTTGAAATGGAACAACATAAGTATAATTAAAGTCTCTAGAGAGGAATTGAAACAGAATTAACATTGAAAACTATAATCCAAGATAACTTCACAAAAATTAAAAATATAAATACTGAAAGGGCCCCCGAGATACCTGAGAAAACTCATCCAGAATAATCAACCCTGAGATTTATCCAAGTAAAACTACTAGACTTTAAAGATAAAGAAAAAAATCCTCAGTGCCTCCACCCAAAGAAATAAACAAATAAGATCCAACAGCAAAAGAATTTGTCTGCATCACATTTATCAAAAGCTAAATAAAAAGCAAGGCAACAAAAGGACTGAATTTTAATGAAACCCAAATCAAGAAAGTGTGAACCAAGATTTTTATATCCAGCCAAGTGATCTTTCAAGTATCGAGATCACAGAGAAGCTTTAAACATGAAAGATCTCAGGGTGCACTGTACTCTTGAGGAATCTACTAGAAGATGAGCTTTATCCAAGAGGTAACTAGGGAAATTTCAGCAAAAAAATTTATAGTGACCATCTGATATATTAAACTGTAGATCTAAGACAAAAATAAAGGTGGGGCAAGGTGGGAGAACAAAATATAAACGGTATATGTTCTGATAAAGTAAAACCACTGAAAAATTGTAAGGAGAAGAAATAGAGAAAAACGAAAGCAGAATAGATTAATTTGAATGTCATATAGTCAATAAAAGGAAGGTAAAATGGGACATTAAAAACTGACAAAATACATGGTGAAAAGTTATATAAGAAAGCAGGAAACAAAGGTACAAAGGCAACCATTAGAAAAAATAGATATAAACCTTCCTAAAAATAAATATATATAAATATACAAGTATGTAAAACATCACAGAAAACATATCACAGAGAAAAAAAATACAGGAAATACAACATAATATAGTGTAATAACGTAAAATAATAGGACAGAGTCCAACTATATCAGTCTTATCAACAACTGTAAATAGACTTAACTTACCTATTAAAAAAGATTTTTCAATTTGTCTTGCAATGCAAGATCCAACTATATGCTGCATGTTAGAGGGCCACCTAAAATAAAGTCATTCAGAACAGCCACAGACAAAGTGATGGACAATAGTAGAGCAGACAAATGAAAACTGTAAGAAAGTAGGTGTTGTAATCCTGACATAGGTAGAATTCAAGTCAAAAAAGCATTAAATATGGCAAAGAAGACACTTTTTAGTGCAAAAAGCCACCATTCACAATGCAGATAAAATGCAACCACCGTTATAAAACAAACAAAACCAAAAAAAAGCACAAGAAAGGAGACAATAAATATGCAAGCAGAAATTAATGATGCAGAGCAATATAAAATAATATTGAATATCAGCTGTAATTGTAATTCAAAAATTTAGCTCTTTGGTCTCAGCTGCAGAAGCATGACGACCAAGGGAACATCATTTGGAAAGCGGTACCATAAAAAATGCACACGTTATGCTGCCCCTGTGGCTCTAAGGCCTACCACCTTCAGAAGTCTACCTGTAGCAAATATGACTACCCTGCCAAGCAGAAGAGAAAATATAAATGGAATGCTATGGCTAAAAGACAAAATACCACCAGGATCAGTCAAATGAGGCACCTGAAAATTGTATACTGCAGATTCAGGCATGGATTCTGTGAAGGAACAGCACCTAAACCCAACAGGGCAGCTGTTGCAGCATCTAGTTCCTCTTAAGGATTTCCACGATTAGTCATGCAATAAATTTTCTGGTTTTAAAATGAAAAAAATTAAAAAGAGGGGGGAAAAGGTGAAGGGAAATAAGTGGTCCAAATGTCCAGGTATAAAACAAGTCATGGGGATGTAATGTATAGTATACAGAACATAGTCAATAATATTGTGCTAGCATGGCACGGTGTCAGATGGTTGCTGGACTTCTCATGGTGATCACTTCTGTAGGAGTACAAATGTTGAATAACTATGGTATACTTGAAACTAATATAACACTGTATGTTAGCTATATTTTAATAAAAATAATGATGCAGAGTAAGGGTCAGCTAATTTTTTTCTACAGAGGGTCATATAGTAAACATTTGAGGATTTCTGGGCCAGCCAGTGCTATCACAACTACTCAACTTGGCCTTTGTAGCACAAAAGCAGCCACAGATAATATGTAAATGAATGGCTTGGATGTGTTCCATGAAACTTTATTATAAAAATCGGCAACAGGCCAGATTTAGCCCACAGGACATAGTTTGCTAATTCCTGATATAGAGGAGGAAAAAGATAGATCTCATTAATAAAACAAAATCTTAGCTTTTTGAAAACACTAATAAAACACCCAAACAGCTAGCTAACTTAATCTAGAAAAAAGGAAGAAAATACAAATAAAGGGAGAAATAATCATTGGAACAAAAAAAAATTCAAAATTTAAATGAAACCACTTTGCAGACCACTATGCACATAATTTCAAAAACAGATAAATGGGTAATTCCTAATACAGTTTACCCAAATTGACCCCATTAGACACAAAAAGCTTAAACAGACCAATTTCCAAGAAAAAAAAATTGAGAAAGTTACCAATGAACTACCACAGAAAATTCCTAAGCCCAGACTGTTTCACAGGGGAAGTCTACCAAACTGTGTGAGGCCAGATAGTCCAAATACTACATGAACTGTAAAAATGAAGGACAGCTTCCAAATTCTTTTTATGAAGAAAGGAAAATACTAACACCTAAACCTCATAAAAGTAGGACAAAGAAAGAGAGAAAACTATAAACGAATATCATTTATGAACATTGGTGCAAAAATACTAAAGAAAATATTAGGGGACAGAATCCAACAACATATAATAAGACAGCATGACCAAGTGGGGTTTATTTCAGGAAGAGAGAGGGATGGGCAGACAGTGCACAAGAAGAAGAGAACAAGAGACAGAGAGAAATCTGAAATGACATCAAATCAAAAAGTGACAAGGAAATAAAATAGAGAAAACAAATTTTGAAGTTAGTTTTCCTTTGCATTGTATTAATGGATAGTTTAGACTAAGAAGTAAGTGATCTTTCCTCTGATTCCAGCCTAGGAAATAACAGCAATCTTGGAACCTCTTTTTCTGTACACATGATTAGAATATGGCAGCCCCGAAAAGAATGAGATGAAACTATTGTCTCCAAGCCATTTATCACCCAGTTAGTGAAGGGCTTCAATTCTAAATAACTTATTCATCTTTATTTACCCCATGGGTTTGGTCCTACCTAGCTGGATCTACAATGTCTTATCTTATTATTATTATTTTTTTATTGGGGAAGGGGAACAGGCCTTTATTGGGGAACAGTGTGTACTTCCAGGACATATTTTCCAAGTCAAGTTGTTGTCCTTTCAATCTTAGTTGTGGAGGGTGCCATTCAGCTTCAAGTTGTTGTCCTTTCAGTCTTAGTTGTGGAGGGCACAGCTCAGCTCCAGGTCCAGTTGCTGTTGCTAGTTGCAGGGGGCACAGCCCACCATCCCTTGCGGGAGTCGAACTGGCAACCTTGTGGTTGAGAGGACGCGCTCCAACTAACTGAGCCATCTGGGAGGCAGCTCAGCTCGAGGTGCCATGTTCAATCTTAGTTGCAGAGGGCACTGCCCACCATCCTTTGCGGGACTCGAGGAATTGAACTGGCAACCTTGTGGTTGAGAGCCCACTGGCCCATGTGGGAATCGAACCGGCAGCCTTCGGAGTTAGGAGCATGGAGCTCTAACCACCTGGGCCACCGAGCCGGCCCTCTTATCTTATTTTTAAAAAGAATAACCACTTACTTTCCCTGTGTTTGGCATATTACAAATGACTAGATATTCCATGCAAAATATATAGTCAATTTCTGGCTTGACCAACTGCAAATATAAGTTTCTCAGGCTATTGGTTTATGAGAGAAGCAGGCTAAATTCAGACATAACTCTTCGACCACAGAATACTGTTATAATATTTATCATTTTGTGGGAAAATACCAGAAAAAATGTTATTGATGGTCTTTATTATCTTTTCTTCGGACTTTGCGTCTGTGAACACGAAGCAGTTATAGGGAAGTATTATACGGTCACCACAGATCTCAAATTACGCATGCTGTTAGAAAACCTGCAATATAAACCACCTTAACAGTTATGGTTTTCTACCAGGGAATAGAGGAGTGTTCTGTCTCCCCTTCTTTTGATTTTTTTTAACTTACCAACACTATTTTAGATGTAACTAAACGCATGCAATCCTCTGCTAAAGAGAACAAGAAAACAAGTATTCTCTTATTCATAAAATGACATGGTTTTATAACCTCCAATTAGGAACAGTCCAAATAGACAGTTGGCTTTGCAAAGTAAATATTATCAGGAAAAAAATGGCTACAAATCAACTATTTTGAAAGCAAAGTTACTATTTTTATAACTGCTCTATAAATAGCAGTATCATTATTATCCTTTCGTTGTCCTTGATGTACATTCTGTAAACAGTTTATCTTAGAGGAACAAGAATATATAACTGTTCAAAGTTGGGAGTTTTACTGTTATTTTGTTTCTTAAAATAAATTTGGTATCTGGTTACAAGTACCCTGAGATTTTCAGGCTAAAAGTACGTGATCATATTATATGAAGAGAAATGTGGGAGGTTCAATCACTCATTCATCTATGCAAAGCAGATTCAAACAATGCCCTTAGGTCAGTTCCCTAGGCTCAGCCTCCTGGCAGAGGAGGACAGCCTTTAATTCAGACTCAGGTCCTTGTTATTCAACTGGCAACACAGAACAACCGCTTCCTGGGTACCGATGAAAGACAACAACAGCCTCAAAGTCAGCGACACCGAACATTTATCGAATGTTCTGAGTTGAGAGAAACAATAGTAAGGAAACTCTGCTTGAAAGACATGGATTCCAGTCATTCCTTTAAATAATCTAAAATGACCCAATCCTAGCCTTGAATCAAGCCAGATCAGCAGAACACAGCATTTTTCCTATTCCCAGGCATCTTTCCTTGTCCACTCCACACTGAACTGAGCTTTTCTATAATATAATGAACCATGTTATGGGGCAATCTAAGTAACAGCCTCATAAAATCCTCCTAAAACATTGCTCATATATTGCATTATTTATGAAACCCCATGGAATCAGAAATTTCTATCTGATCTTACTGTTAAAAAATTTGTACTTCTCCCCAAAAACATTGCTTTGTTGTAAGCACATGGATAATGTAATGGCCCCCTTTCTGACTGGATGGGTCGAAAACATAAACCTCAATTTGTGAGTCACTAATGAACAACTAAATAGGTTACAAGGATACGAATTATTCTTAATCTTATTCCCGTATCTTTTTTTTAAATGTTCCTGACTCTGCTTTCATTTTTATTTACCTTACATATCTAACTTATTTTCTCTTATTTTATACACCCATGCAGGCCACCTGAAATAGTTTCTAGAAAAAAACAGATGGTATACAAATACGCATTATTTTGTTTTTTAATCTATATTTAATATTAATGTAATAAGTCACAAAGGAAAAGATCAATAGATTTGACTGCATATAAATCTAAAACTTTAATGTCAAAAACACCATAAACAAAATTAAAAGAAACTATAAAACAGGAGAAATGTTTGACACAAATAATAATAATTATACTCTTACCGTATGAAATAACTTGTATATGTCAATAAAAACCACAACATTGACTAGATAAATGAAATAATGATGTTAAATAAATCAGTCTGGGAATTTAAATGTTGAAATACCTAAATTTGAAGGAACTTAAAATTGATTTCCTAACAGACTCCTAGAACTAGAAGAAGCCTAACATTACAGAGGTCAACTACCTTGCTCCAGTGTGTTAAAGGTTGCTTTTTACCTGTCTTCCCATTTCCATAAAGGAAAGGACAATTTGGGCCTCTCTTCACCACTCCCTCCTCACTAATCCTCAAGGAAGGAGCAATAAATATGTAATTGGACTAGTAAGAGACTTCGTTCCTTATGTCACATTTCCTAGTGAGTGGAGTTCATATACTACAGGTCACTGCCCAAACAAGAAGCAGATTCTTGCTCTCTGGGACCTGCCTGTGTTCAGGTACCAGGGGCATGTATGTCCCAGTCTTGAGGAGGTAAATAACCAGTCTCTGCCCACTGCCCTTTCCTCAGCTTTTCAGCCCGAGACTGGGTAAGCCATGGGGGGTTCCCTTGTAGTTCCAATTGCCCATCCTTACAGTGGGGAAGGGAGTAGGAAGCCCCATTTGACCACATATCTAAGCCTCATTCTCCAATATAACTTATACTGGAAACTCTGTGTGTGGGGGGTAGGGGGTGGAGGGGGGGAGTAGTTCCTGGAAACTTGCCAGGGCAATAAAGTTGATACTTTACTTCTCGTGTGTCAGTCTATGAAAATGAAGGGTAAGATTTAGTCTCTCCCTCCTGCAAAATGTGTGTACACTGACTGGGACCCTGAGTTTATAGAAAGATACAAGCTACCACAGAGGAGCAAAGCACCACCGGGGCAGATGGAGGCGCTTCACTACGGTGTAAGGGGTTAGGCCAATGCTACTCAAAATGTGGACTGGCAGCGTCAACAAGGCCTGGGAACTTGCTAGAAATGAAATTTTGGGCTCCCCACTCCAGACTGAATCAGAACCTCTAGGACGCAGCCCGTGAATCTGTGTTATAATAAGCTCTCCAGGTGATTCTTATGTTTGCTAAAGTCTGAGAAACACAAAGAGGGCATCTGTGGAAGATATGGGGAGATTTTAGAGAGCATTTTGGGGAGCTGGACATTAGCAGACAACACTAGATTAGCTGCCCCAAATTCTGCTCCTCTGTGTTTGGAAGACAGAGGACTATGAAAAGACTGTATCTATGGTTTGTCTACAGGCTCAGGAGTCACCCCAACACCATAGGCTCTCAAATTGCTCTCAAAGTTGTTTTACAAAGAGAGCCAGCCTGGGGATTCTACAGCAGCGATTCTTCTTGGATTGAAGTACCGTGTTTCCCCGAAAATAAGACCTAGCCGGACCATCAGCTCTAATGCATCTTTTGGAGCAATTAATATAAGACCGGGTATAATATAATATGATATGATATAATATAATACCGGGTCTTATATTAATTTTTGCTCCAAAAAATAAGACCTAGCTGGTGGTCCAGCTAGGTCTTATTTTCAGGGAAACATGGTAGATAAAAATCCAGTGGAATTATTACAAACTCAAGTGCTAAGAAAGAATCATAAAAGGCATATGTCTAGAACCCTCTGTTTCTGGAAAGGAATAAAATTAGTTCACAAAACAGGTTTTGGTTTTGAAGATTGGACAAGATTAGGAGAGCATGCAATAAAGTGAAGGAAGTAACATCAAGAAGGAGAAGAAAATTTGAAATCATATTGGCCCATCAAGAAAAATACAACAAGGAAAAGGAGATAAAGCCAAACGCAACGGCTCTGAAGAGACTAGAAAAGATAGGAATATTTACTAGGTCAGGGACAGTGGCTCAAAATTATCAAAGAGAACAACAAAGAGACTGTTTTAAAGAACAGACTAGGGGTGGCCGGTTAGCTCAGTTGGTTAGAGCGTGGTGCTAATAACACCAAGGTTGCTGGTTCGATCCCCACATGGGCCACTGTGAGCTGTGCCCTCCTTGAAAAAAAAAAAAAAAAAGATGCAAGAACAGACTAAAATGACACACACATCCCCCTCCCCAAAAGGGTGCCCAGATTCAGTTATTAGTCTATCAAGAAGGGTCCTCTTAAAGTTTTAAACAGGGAACCCAGAGTAAGCATTAATGGGGAACTCCTCAATAACTGGAATTGTGATACTATGTAGTTACAGGAAATGTGAACACATTTAAAAAGAGAAAGATCAGTGTAGCATTAGATTAGTTTTGAGGTGGCACTGTTCTTGCAGTTGGAACAGCAGGTATTGCGCAGGCTAGAAGGAAGCCTGCCTGGGAAACGCAGGGAGTTAGAACTTCAGGAGAAGGAATAGAAAAACAGAGCTATATTAAGGAAGATCCAGGGAAGATGACTATTGATCAAAACCACACCGGGTGAGAGGTTGAACTGTAGAAATAAATACCGCCTGATGAAAGTAATGGTGGGCAGGGTTCATTTGTGACAGATGCAGACCTCCCTGATAGAATCCAAACTAATACGTTAGAACAAAAATTTAAGTGTGAAAACACAAAGCTAATACAGGGAAGGACAGGACTAAGACCAAGAAAAGGTATTAGCCAGACCTGGGAATAGAGAAGGAGCAGAAGCAACTGGGATGGAAGTTTACAAACGGAAAGCTCAGCTGCACCTGCCAGAACAGTAGGAGCACTCAGAGGGAAGTGGAAACCTGGAGCCTTCTCTTTCCGGTGCAGAAAAGGAAATGGTGGCAGACGGAATGCTTCTGTTCCCATCACAAGTCTTAGAAGTTTGGTTCTAAGGAAAGGTGGGACTTGGGTGAAAACCACTAAGTTAGGGCACTTCCAAGACTTCATTAGACCAGTGAAAGCACAAGTTCCAGGAACTCAACAGCATCCCAATGACCAGCAGAGGGTAACTGTCCAGGGGAGACAAATGTGAAACCTCCTCATCAGGAAGCAGGACTCATAAGCAAGGCATTCAGTAAGTGCAGCCCAAGGACCTCAGAGCTAAAATTATTCCTGGGGTCTTTGTGGGAATAGAGAAACTCAGAGGAAAGAACAGGAAATTGGGACAGTGAAGGGGGCATGCAAGACAATCCATTTCACTTGAAGAGTTTCCTACTATATTGTGGGGCACCCTACCCACAAAGAAAGGAGGCTCTTTCACTAAAGAGATAAAGATTTTTAGTAATGGTGGGTAGAAATAGGACTCCAAGGAGAACAGAAAATGAAAAGGTTCTAAATGGGGTGGGCACCAGGAAAGAAGACCTGGAGCCACAACTGCAAAGTTCTAAAATTTTCAAGGAAAGTGAATTGCCCTCCCTCCAAATATACGGGAAGCCTAATGTTAGACTAAATCCAAGTAACCTCATGATAAGAGGTTATTTCCCCAATTAGGTTTAAATTCACAGATGGTGGGTTCCAGACTGCTTCGTCACCTATAGAAGCTGAATCATCACATGCTAGATTATACTTACTACTGGTAATTTGGGGTCCACATTGCAAAGGAGAAGGTAATAATGGGCTAAACTTTCTGAACTTGATCCATGGGCCCCTGATTATACTCAAGCTATAGTTCAGACCTCATCTCCTATCACTCTCTCCAACGCACTCTACTCCAGCCGTACTGTGGATGTTCTTAAAACATGCCAAGGACATGACATGTCTGTGTCAAGTCCTTGTTGCTTGGTGTCCCCCTGTGCATGGCTTACTCCTTCACTTCCTTCAGATCTATACCTAAATGTCCCTTTATAATGAAGGCCTTCCCTGATCATCAATTGTCACTCCCTTTGCCATGCTTTTCTTCGTCTTAACAGGAAGTCCCATCTAACACATGATGTATTTCCTTACTTGTTTATCTCTCTCATTCCCTACCCCTGGACTCCAACTCCACGGCAGCGGGAACTGTTGTATTGCTGCTACATTGTCAGCTAGGAGAACTGCCTGACACATAGTAGGCAAGAAATAAACACTTATTAAATGAATACATGTATACATCCATGGCATTTGAAGTTTTCGCTCATGGTTCAAGGTTGACAAAAGCAAGGTGGGTCTGGACTGACCATACACTAGGTTCCGGAAACGTAATTTCACTCTTTCTTTTTAATAACCAAATCTTTAGCGAGAAGAAGTAGAGGTACTGACTATCTGTGAGGGCCCTGGAGCCAGACTGACTGTGCTCAAATCCCGCGTGCACATCTCCTTAGGTGTGTCACCTGGAAAAGTTGTACAACTTCTCTGTGCCTCATGATCCTTATCTATAAAATGAGAATAACAGCAGTGCCTTCCTCAGAAGGTTTGGTAGGTTTGAGTGACCCAAGGATAGTACTTTGGACAGTGCCTGGCATATATTTAGTGCTCAAAAACATAGTTATTATTCTCATCATCGATTATTATGTACGAGGAACTGTTCTAAACATTTTACTTGTATTGTGTCACTGAATGATCCCTCAGAAGGTACCCAGGCCCAGGTGAAACAAGAACACATCTAATCCATTGACTGTTTTAAAAAATTGAGGTGAAAGTCACACAATATAAAATTAAGCACTTTAAAGTATGCAATTCAGTGACATTTATTTAGTACATTGGCAATGTTGAGCAACCACCACGTAATTTTGCTTTTCTTTTCTAAGAGCAGAGGTGAGTATAGGAGAGAGGCCTCAGGAAAGCAGGGGCAGGACCTAACCTATTCCACTGTTTTCCTTCAAAGGGGGCAGCCTCTCCACCTGGTTGCCCACCAATTTGCCTGTTTAACTCAAGGGATTCAAGAACAAAAGAAACTGTAGCGCCTTCTGCGTCCCTTCCCACTAGGGGGCGCTATGGATTTGCTAGAGCCCGCCCCTGTGGTGCTTCCTCACAAGGCTACCAGGCCTTTCTAAGGAACCTACGTCCGGCCACTGTTCTCTTTGTCCGGTTAATGTGCTCACACGTGGTCCAGTCAGGAGGCCTCTTTGTCCTGCCTGTGCTGACACAGTGTGGCTCATATTTCTGATCTCCTGGAAGCTGCTTCTAGTGACTCATTGGACTACTCTTAGGACTCAGCTGTCTTAAATTTGGGGTGAGGCCTTACAGTATTCTCAATCCATCACCACCAGGGAGCTCTGAGTAAAAACAGTCCATTCTTGGTCTGTACCCTCTATGAGCCAGAACCCCCGTGGAGAAGGGGATAGGTGGTAAGATTCAGGCACGCTGAACCCCAAAGTTGGTAGTTTGTTAGAACTAGAACCCGTCTCTTGACTCCCAGACCAGCATTCGTTATGCTCCCCACATTGTACAACTTACATACTTCACTTGTCCTGAGATACAAAATAGAAGGACATGCACACCTACCTGCCAGTGCAGTTGTTATCATTATTTGCTCAGAGTGATGCTCAGGAGACCCCAGTCGGGTGATATTCACTGTGTAATCCGTTGCCGGGTACAGATCTAAACACACTACTGAAGTTTGTTCCCGCATCGTGAAGTTAAATGATGCTGCGTGATAAAAATCATTCAGATACCACCTTCGACCCAAAACTTTAACCTGTCGTGAGATTAAAAGAAAGTGTTGCATTAAACTGTCTGTTGCCTTGCAAATATCTAGACTATAAGCAAGAGAAAGACAGAGCAAGAAGGTTCCTTCTATTTGTCCTCATCCATCTAGAATTCTTTTTAACATAGTAGCAGGCTAAACCATGAAAGGACTTTATAAAGTTCCCCTACCTATCTTATTCAACGTTCCCCTCACACAGCTACAGGATTAAACTTAAAATGCATAACTTCATCTCAGATAAACAAAATGTCAGGGTATTCTAAAGCAATTCCTTCATACACATCCAGTGAAGGAGATTGCACTAGAGCTACTGAGCAACATTCTTTTAATTTCTTTTCATTCCTAAGGAATCCATAGATGAGCCTCATGGAACAGAGGTTTTCAACTTTATGAGAACTACTCCAAATTATGCATTCAAAGCAACTGTGCAATGGTACTTCACTTGTTCCTTTCTAGTTGAGCTCTCGTAACAGAGCTTGTGGTCCATGGAGTCATCATACACATTGCTAACCCAGTTCATACTCTATCCATTTCCAACTCAAGTTGTAGGTATAACTTAGGGACTAACTAATAAGGGGGAAAGTATGTGAAGATCCCAGAAGTAATATGATCAGCCCTGATCGATCAGGGTGCTTTAGCTGGACCTCCATTGGGTTTAGTGTTTCCTTTGATGCTCATGTCATTGGCTATCCCAACCCCCAACACAATGTAAAATTCACACAATATAAAACTAACTTTACACTTTAAAGCGTATCATTACTGTTTAGTGTTTCTTTTGATGTTCATGTCATTGGCTAGCCCAACCCCAACCCGACACAGGGTTCACTGGGAGATTCCTCTCTCTCCCAATTCCTAGCATTCTCTTGGGGAACTTAAAGCTTCTTGAACAGAAGCCATCAAAACCTGGCCTCACAGTTTCTTGAGCTCAATGCTATGAAGTTCTTCTACTCCACTTTAGTAACTCATATCCACAGCCACATCCTAGACTATGTCACCATTAGAGCCGCTCCACCAAATCCCCAAGTTTATACAAGAATCATGGTATCTCATGGTTTAATTTTTTTTTTTTTTTTTTTTGCTTACTAGTGAGGCATAACGTGCTCATGTATGTCTTAGCAATATGCACATTCTCTTTAGCAAACTGCCTTTGAATGTTCACTTTCTTCTGGATTTGTTAACAGTGTTTCACATGTGACTTCAATTATTCTTTGTCTACCATATTAACAATAGCAATTTTTTTTAAATTTAACTCTTTAATCATTTTAGTGTAGGAGTGAAAAATTTATTTTCTTAACCAAGTAATCAATTGTCTCAGAACCATTTATTTCTGGATTCATGTGAAAAATTGTTTTTCTTCAATTACTTGGGTACATGAATATGTTTCTAGGCCAAGCGTTCTTTCTAAGAGAAACATTTGAATATTTCACTCACCTGCATAAAGTCTTTCAGTGCATCCACATAAACATCAAAATAAGATGAAAACTCAAAGGCACAGGATACAAGGCTTTTCATGATCTGGTCATTTTGCCACATCACTTCCTACTTCCCCTTAGTTTCTGTTCTCCAAGAGAGCAACGTTCCACATTCTCTAGTATCAGTTTGCTACTCTACTTGCCCACTGTGCCCTTCTTCAGCCTCATCCCACCTCTTTTATTTATCTGGTTAATTCCTACTCATTCTCTATGACTCAGCACCATCTTTACTTCTTGTTAAAAAAAATTGTACCCGGACACACACACACACACACATACACAGACACACACAATATCCTATTCCATTTATTTACTTTTTATCAAAGCACTCATTATACCATATTGTAATTGTCTATTTACCAGTGTATTTATATTAGCTTGAATCAGAACTTCTAGGCCCTAATACATGATACATTTTTTGTAAATGATTAATGAATTTTAATTTAATACTCAATTTACTCTCTGCCAAATGATTTGCTAGGCATTGAAAATATGACACAAAAATAACAAATCTCAGTACCTGCCTGAATTTACTTAAAATTTTTCTTGAGATCTGTGATGTTTAAAAAGTCAGGTTAAATGAGGACCAACAGCCACACAACAAGTTTCTTAAAAACCCACATCCAATTGTGAATTAATAACAAAATAAGCTGCAATTATTAAATGCACTAAAATGAAATATAATACATGTGAAATATCAGGCAGGGAAAATTATAGTAAATCACGAAATATAGAGTTTCCCTTCAATTTAGTCCCTCGTTTGCATCCATCTCACATCACACATCCATCTCTAGAAACAAAAATCAAACTGTCTAGAAGTTCATTTCATCAGTGTTTTTAAATACTTTGAATCCTCACTTGGAGAGCACCCAAATTTTCAAGTGACACAATTCTTTAATAGATAATATAAGAGATATTCTTACTTGGTACATCTGTTCTGATCCAACTTTCCTAGAATGCCTGTTCAATTTCAAACAAGCTTCGTTAAATATTGAAATATTGAAAATTCCATCATCTTCTAAGAGATCATCTTCTAAAAGATAAGAGAGAACAGATGGAAAGGTTGTTGGGGCAGCCAGATAGCTCAGCTGGTTAGAGCGCGATTCTAATAACACCAGGATTGCCAGTTTGATCCCCAAATGGGCCAGTGTGAGCTGCACCCTCCACTATTAGATTGAAACAACTACTTGACTTGGAGCTGATGGGTCCTGGAAAAACACACTTTAAAAAAAATGAAAGTTAGAAAAAAGAAAAGAAAAAGAGTTTGCATCATCTTAGCAAAATTGAAGCTCTGACTTCTTAAGAAAGCCAATGGGGCTTTCATGTGAAATGTTCGTTTTAACAACACGAACATTACTTTGGCTTCAAGTCCTGGTTCTACAACTTCTTAATTGCATGACCTTAGCTAACTCACTTAACCCTTCTGAACTTCAGTTTCCTAATTTGTAAAATCAAGTAATCTGGTTTGCTTTTCTCACATCATAGGCTGTGGAGAGAATCAAATGAAGTAATGCATGTTTAAAAATTGCTGTAAACTAATAAAGCTATGATATTTTTAGAAAGTTAATCCTATCATTTGGACAGTCCAAAAGTAAAATGCCATGAAGGTAAGCATATCAATAGCCAGAAAATCTGAGAATAAGGGAAAAAGGCGAATCAAGGTAAAGGTCACGGAACAGAACTCTCAGAGCAAGTGTTTCCAACCTAGGAGACGAGCAGGAAGTTGAACACGAGGCAGGATATTTGCTCTCACAGCACACAGCATTTCAAGAGCTACTCAGATGAGTACTGAGGCAGTAAAAGAATCTGAAAAAGACTTATTTCAACCACTGTACAGGAAAAAGTACTGTCATGCCTCCTGCAGTCTAATTCCTGCCTTCAATGTCCTGTTTTCTTCATGCAAAAAAAAGAAGAGGTTTGTTAGTAATGTATACAGAACTCAGAGAGAATCCAGGAGTACCATGGCTAATTTTCAAGGAAAAGCCAATTTCCTAACAAATAAGCCTGTGTGTTTTCTACAAATGAGAAAAAGTTTGAATGTCCATCAGAGAGAAGCTTTTTATAACTACCTTTTATATAAAATTCTCCCCCAGGAATCTCGGTTACCTAAGAAGTGATAATGATAACAAATTATGTTATTCAAAATCAGAATTGTCCACAGAATTTTAAATATCACTGACACATGCAGTACAAGGCAATTAGCTGGGAGAAGATATTCTTGGATATAACTAGAGATGTAAAAACATGGTTACGAGAATTTGAAGACCTATCATATGTGCTCTCCTTTATCGTCACAACTTTTATTTTACAGATTTCATAAGGACGTCAGAAACCAAATTGTCACACATGTGCAAATGATTTTGAGGCACACCAAATAGATGTATTAAGAAATACCACACACAGTATATGTCTGTTACAAACAGAACTGTCTGCATCGTTCCCATCTCGATATGATTTTCCCATTTGTATCCATTTTAATCGGAATTCAGGGGAAGATGGCAATGGGAACAAAGGCATCTGGCTCCCATTTCCCACCCCCAATCCAAGAAGAAGTGACTGAGAATAGTAAAAATGGGTCAATGTTTGCATCTGGGTTGGAAAGAAGGCTCAGTTGCCACACACAAGGCAGAAACATGGAAACGTTTCTGCTTAGCACAGTATGAAGGCAGGAGGTGAAAGGAAGACATTGAAAGCTACTGCACACAACATGCCTCCCAAGCACAGGAGCAGATCTGAAGTAAACTTGGACGTCTATATTTCTTTTTTTTTTTAATTCACCAGGCAATCTAAGCAACCAGGGTAAAAAGTATACATACCACTATTACTATTGCTATTACTACTACTACTACTACTACTACTGCTGCTGCTGCTACTACTACTACACCTGCTAATAATCCCTCCATAGCACACTGGAGATCTCCTAAGGGGAAGCCTAGGGACCTGGAGGTTCCACCAGCCTGAGTTGTCAATAGGAGGGACTTGGTTCTCCTGCCTCCCTAGGCTACAACACCATAATGAAGCCAGGCAATGCTGAGCTGGCCAAAGAGCAAAAACTTCACCCATCAAGATAAGAAAGTGCTCAGAAATAAAGCTCAGGGCAGCGGGCTGCCTCACAGCTGCTCCCCCAAAGGACACTTGGATCTCCAAGCAGTAAATCCTTCATGGTGAGATCTAAAATAAGCATACTAATAATATCCAATAAAAAGTGATATCAAAGGGAATGCCATCCATTTTATTAGCAGAGAAATAGCACACCTAGATAAAGCTTTTATCTCCCAAGGATAAGTAATCTAGAAGGGGAGGTGGGGAGCCTATGAAATGATTCTACAAAGAAGAAGAGGGAGATTGTACTTAGGAGGCAAAGAATAAACATACTTTTGGGGAAAAAAGTCTTGAGCAAATAATGGCAAAATTAGGCAATCTCTGTTTTATACTTTCAGTAAAAAAATTTAGATTCATACAGATAAAAGATGAGATAACAAGAGACTGCAATAACAGAGAGGACACTGGTTGGTTGAGAGTCAGAAATAAAAAGGGAACTAGATGACACAAAGAAACAAAAGGAAACGAAAGTGGGACAACAGAATTTAAAGTGCATTAGAAATAATAAAGGTTGGAAATGTCAATGAATGTATGCATAAATGCATACAGAGAACAAACTTGCTACATACTCACAGAAGGCAGAGGAAAAAGACATGGATATAAAACAGGAGAAAATGAAATACCAATGCAGACAGACAAATTCCCCATAGGAGTAACTGAAGAGCCAAAAAAACATGAAAAAGGAAAAGCAATAATCAGAGATGTAATGAAAGAAAATGTTCCTAATGTGTAAATAGACCAAATTCTGAAGATCCAAAAACTCATAGGATACTAGGAAAATGTAGTAAAAACATTTAAATTTAAATACTGAACATTTATATCATCTATGACTGAAGTTTCATGAGAGAAGGGATTTCTATCTCATTCACTATTGAAATCCCAGTGCCTAAAACAAAGTGAAACACATAGTAGGTGGTCAATAAACATTTACCATGTGTCTGAATAAGTAATTAAATTCTTGAATTTCACACATGAAGAAAGCCTCTAGGCTATTCAGGCTGAAAAATCAGATAATCTACATAGGATTTTTTTTTTTTATCACACCTTCTTCAAACTTTTCTTTCAAAATTTTAAATTCTCAAAGCCAATGTGAAATGCCTCCAGAATTCTGACAACAAAGCTTATGGCCCAAGAATTTTATCTTCAATCAAGCTCTCATTTACTTATGAAGTCAACAAAAAGACATTCTCAGATAATCATGGGCTCAGAAAGCATCCTACTCCTCAGGAGGAGAAGATAGAAATCATTGTGCAGAGATAAATAAAAATACAGAAAACAAATAGAGAAACTTCAGTATGAAAGGACTGGCAGTAAGCATTGAAACTTAAAATATATACCTGTTTAAATAATTGTTGTAAATACTGCTATAAATCAATATAAAAATGAATTCCTTAAAGATGCAATACATGTTAAAAGTAAGGTAAGCTGGCAATAAAATACCAGGTTAAAATAATAACATAAGAGAAGTGAGAGGGGAAGAAATAAAAGGAAATAGAGAATACTAACTTTCCCATCTTATCAAGGAGATGTTAACATTATTTCAGTCTTAACACTAGTAATCAGAGAAACACACATTCAAACAGGATTTTTTGTTGTTCTTGGTTTTTGGATTTTTTTTTTTCTTAGCAGAAAATTTATTTTCTCAAAATTCTAGCGTCTAGAAATCCAAGATGATTTTTTTGTTGTTGTTTTTAAATATGTCTTGTAGAATAAAAGCAAAATCCATACTGTATGATTCATTGAAAAAGAAAATCTGTATAGCAAAAAGATAGAAAACAACGGACATGGCTAAGTAGCTAAAAAAGAGAAAAATAAAACGACAGAAGAAAGGAAAACTGTATTACAAACAACACTAATGTAAATTGCTAAACTTACATACTCAAAGATAAAACTTATCTCAAAAATGTTTCTCAATATACGTGGTCTCCTAAAGTACATCTATATTATCCAGATAGCTTTTAAGAAGAACAAAAGTGAGTGAAGGCATACCATGCAAATAGAAGCACAACGAAATCAAGAAAACCAATATTACTAATTAAAGTATAATTCAAGGCAAAAAATATTAAATAAAGTAAGCCACTTGTCACTAGGGAAAGCATCTACAATTAAGATATCAGTCATGAACATAAATATCATGACATCAATATGTGTGAAACGAAACAATTAGAATTTCTAAGAGAAATTGAGAAAAATGGCAATCGAAACAAGTAAAAAACAAAAACACAAACAAACAACTCACCCCCCAGAAACCCTTATTAATAGAGCTAATTTAAGACTAGATCTAACTCTACTTACAAGCAAACACTCTGCTTTTTTTTAATTTTTAATTTTTCAATTACAGTTGACATACAATATTACATTGGTATCATATACACAACATAGTGATTACACATTTATATAACGCACGAAGTGAGCACCTTAATAAATCTAGTGCCCATCTAACACCATACATAGTTATTACAGTACTATTGACTATATTCCCTATGTTATACTTTACATCCCCATGACTATTTTGTAGCTACGAATTTGTATTTCTTAATCCCTTCCCCTTTTTCACCCAGCCCCCCAATCCCTCTTCCATCTGACCACCATTAATTTTTTGTTGTTTGTTTGTTTATGTTTTTATATTCCACATAAAAGTGAAATCATATGGTATTTATCTTTCTCTGCCTGGCTTACTTCACTTAGCACAATACCCTCTAGGTCCATCCATGTTGTTGCAGATGGCAAGATTTCATTCTTTTGTTATGGCTGAGTAATATCCTATTGTATATATGTATTACCACTTCTTTATCCAGTCTTCTATTGATGGACACTTAGATTGCTTCCATACCTTGGCTATTCTCAATAATGCTGCAATAAATATGGATGCATATGTCTTTTCAAGTTAGTGTTTTAGGTTTCTTCAGATAAATACCCAGAAGTGGGATTACTGGGTCCTTCTTTGTCTCTTGTTATAGCCTTTGTTTTAAAGTATATTTTGTCTGCTACTTCTCGAAGCTTCTTCCTGTTGACGTCTTTTCACCCAGCATTTACCCTCCTGCATCCTAGGACAGCCTTCCCCTATCCACTTGCCCACTGTCAACTTGATTACCCAGCCCCAATCAATTCTGGGGCCAGTTCCCATCCTAGATGTAAAGCTACTAGGTCAGCATCCCTGGCTCCTCCTCACTCATAGGCAAGAGTAGGAAATGACTGCATTTCCTACCAAAGATAAGCCATGTGGCAACACTCTATAGCCTTGGATAATTGTGAATTGACTGCATCATCACCTAATATGCTGCTCCTTTAAAGGTCTTGTTGGTACCTTCCACTTCAACCAGAGGCCCCATCTGAGAAACAACAAACACATCAGTGCCCATTCAGCCTGGCCCCAATAGGATGGGAATCTCTCCTACTAGACTGGTTCTGACCCCTGGAGCAATTATATTCTCCGGCTACAGATTTCAGAAAGCAACTATGAACTTTCCTGCCCAGTTTATTCTGAAGCACATTTCCCCCACAGCCTGTGCTTAGCATTTTCTAGGAGGAAATGACACTTCACTTCCACCTACCAGCTGTTTGGAACCCAATGATGGCTGGCACAGAGCGTCCAGGAGGGGCGGTGGAAATGCTCACGGTGTAGTTGGTGCCTTGGTACAGATCGAGGCACACTTCTGGAGTCCTGTTGTCTGTGGTCAGGTTGACTGTCTCCTCATGAACTGATTCCATCTGGTCTACCCGGTGTCCCTTTATGTGTATCTTTGTGAGGAGAAAAGACAAGAGAACCCACCATGACTCCAGTTAAAACAACTGACAGAGACTTTGTGGTGCTAGATCCTACCCTCCTACTATTATTCCTTTTTCCACTGCACTGCTCATCTGGGGGAAATAAATAAGGTAAACCTCTGCTGTCTGGTATCTGATAATGAAGTCTGATCGGGCCAGTAATCAATAAACCCTAAGAAGTGATATACAATGAGAAGTGCCTCTAGGGAGTGCCTCCCTGCACACAAATGACCAGCGATCGATGGAGGCAGTCACAACCTGAGACCTACTGGCTGCGTCCTGTCACCACATCAGTGGATGCCTCCAGGCTTACTCTGGGGGAGTGAAATATAAGTGCTTAGAAACAAGCGATAATGATGATACCGAATATAAATACATCCCCACATACACCCTGTCAAATGACAAATCCATTAAACACAAATTGTAAAATAAAATGATCCAGATATCTTAAAAATTCTGTTCACATTTTAAAAGGATGATGGGGTTGGAAAGCAATTAGATTGAGAATCTCTTCCAGAAGCAAGTCCCTTCGACTGATATTCCCATGGGTTAACATTTCTGCCCTAGCAGGAAAAAACAGCTCACTTACTTACCACATATATGACCTGGTTGTTTCTTCTTCCTGGGTTTATTTCCCACCTCACACAGGTGTTATTAAACACTGACACATCATTAATTTCTGTAATTATTTCTAAAATACAAAAAAAGAGAGTCCACTCACAAAATACATCAATGGGCTTTGGAAAAATCCTGACGATGACCACATTGGAGGGAGGGAAGGACTTGGTTTATCTGCCCAATTACTATCTCTGTTGATCACCATTCATACTCTGATTCAGAAAACAAATCAGGCAATTCAAGCTACCCCAGGCCAATCCCCCAATTTATCTTCATCACAAATGAGCCTGGCCCACTACCTGACTTAGAGGAAAAGCTGCCTGGGTGAGTATGGGTAAGTCCAAGCTGTGATTGGCCTGACAGGCCACTGGATGCCACTGGTGTTCTACTCATGTGGGATGGAAAGAGGCCCAGAGCTGTGCCCAGAATCTTCCTACAGCTGCACAGGTCAGATCTGCTTCCAGCTTCTTCGTCCCACCCAGCTGACGGAGCGCTCTTATTTTCAGGTCACTGCTGTTCCCAAGAGGGAAATGACAGGCTGATCACCACACAAAATCATTCCTTAGGAGCAGCTTGGGGTAAATTAAATAAATTCTCCACAAGTTCCCTGGATAAATACCTCTGGGACTCCTTGAACTGAAACCATTTAATCCTGACCTACCAGGAAGCCTCTGATTTCTTGGAGTTGTTCTGCTTCTTATACATATTCTGCATGTATTTCATGTAATGAATTTGGCAACATGGGAAATGGTATTAGGGTCTTTGTTCCCTGAGGTAACACAGGTGCCAAAAGACCCACCTAACCACCTAGAAAGTTGTTCAGATGAGAAGAGGGCAAAGATCTAGCTTTTTACCTATTTAAAACCAAATTCCTACAGGTAAGTAAAACTATTTGCAGGTGACATAATCTTGTCTATAAAAAAAAAAAAATACATATATATATATCGTGGGCCTGCCGGTGGCTCAGGTGGTTAGAGCTCCATGCTCCTAACTCTGAAGGCTGCCGGTTCAATTCCCACATGGGCCAGTGGGCTCTCAACCACAAGGTTGCCAGTTCAACTCCTCGAGTCCCACAAGGGATGGTGGGCAGCGCCCCCTGCAAGTAAGATTGAACATGGCACCTTGAGCTGAACTGCCGCTGAGCTACCGAATGGCTCGGTTGGAGCGCATCCTCTTAACCACAGGTTGCCGGTTCAACTCCCACAAGGGATAGTGGGCTGTGCCCCCTGCAACTAGCAATGGCAACTGGACCTGGAGCTGAGCTGTGCCCTCCACAACTAAGACTGAAAGGACAACAACTTGAAGCTGAACAGCACCCTCCACAACTAAGATTGAAAGGACAACAACTTGACTTGGAAATAAAGTCCTGGAAGTACACACTGTTCCCCAATAAAAAGTCCTGTTCCACTTCCCCAATAAAATCTTAAAAAAATAAAAATCCTAAGAAATTCACACCCAAAAAAACCAGAGCTTAGAAAGTAGTTTGGCAAGGTTGCAGGATACAAGGTCAATGTACAAAAGTCAGTAGGATTTCCATACACTAGCAAGGAACAATCCACAAATGAAATCAAGAAAACAATTTTATTTACAACAGCATCAAAAAGAATAAAATTCCTTAACTCATTTCTCCTGTACTCAGAGCCAATGCCACCTTTAGATAAACTCTGGTCTACTGATCTCTTTGAAGACTTGACATCTTTACTACATCATCCCATCAGCAGCATTACAGAGATTCTATGTCCCACCTTACCTGGTCTCGGGTAAGCCAGGTCAGCTATCAGTAAGTGAGAATCAGTGGAGGCAGAGAGAAGAACACAGGTAAACTCGTGGAGAGACACGAAAGGATCACCTATGGCTGTCTAAAGCATTCCTGGGTCTCTACATCAATACTTCTCCCCAGAGCACAGAGAATTTGAAATCAAAGAAGTACTCCAGTTGTGGACATGGGTACCCCAAGAGATGCAAAGATTCTATCCGTTCACCCCCTTGGGTAACATAAAGACAATGTTGGCATCAGTCTTTTATCAGCTTGCACAAGCCCCAAATATTCCTGGCCCCTTCCCTCTCCACCAGCCTTCAAAGCCCTAAAGCTGTGGACCCCTCTGCTCACTCACGCATCCCTCTGACACTAACTCACCACCTTCCTGGTCTAGAAGGAAAAGGAAGCAACCACCCCTCACCTTCTCTGAGTTGCCAGGAAAGATTTCCTTCTCACTCGGGACCCCTTTGCCACCCAAGCAGAGATTAGAAAGAAGACACAAAAATTTCCTTTCTTGTCCTTCCTTTTTGCTCATTCACTATGACAACTGCAAAAGCCATCTCAAGAATGCCATCTGCCTTCAGCCTGTGCCACACTCTGTGCATAGAGGGGACCCAGATCTGATTATAAGGTATCAGATATTTCATCCCAAGGAGAAGTTAACAAAGTTTGGCTGCTTTTCCGTCCAGGTGTCTATAATCAGCTGGAAAGACTTCTTTACAAACATATCAGATATTAAACATCCACATTGATGCCTTTTTAAGAGATGGCTTGGGAGGCTATGCCCGAATTCCATCACCAATAAGCGACTGGAAGTTCTCTCTGGAACTGACTCCAGAGCTCTTTATTCACCATTAACTGAATGACTACTGGATGCCAAGCAACCTCCCACACCAGGCACTGGGATGTGATGACAGCAGAATATAAGTCCTTCTCTCAAGAACATGTTGTCTAATGGAGGGCACAGGGAAGCAGGTAAGTTACAACTCAGTATTAGAACAAAGCTACACACAAGTACCACAGGGTATAGAGAAAGAAGTCACCACTGTCACTAAAGGACCTGGGGAAGCCAGCTTCACGGAGGGCATGACCTTAATGGATGAATGGATGAAGAGCAGGGAAGACAGCTAAGCAGACAGACCAGCTGGTCTAATGCCTACAACTGTAAAAGGGTGTGTCATATTCAGCGTGCTAAGAGAGAAGTGTCATGTGACTAAGGAAGAAGAAAGATGGGAAGTGAAGCTGCCGGACCACAGGGTCACACTGGGAAAGACCTTGATGATAGGTCAATACGTAAAGACTGATAAATAGGACTTTATAGGCTTGAGCTCATCTTCACAGCAGTTATAAGAAGCAATAATAAAATCAATAATAAATGAATATACCTTGTTTCCCTGAAAATAAGACCTACCCTGAAAATAAGCCCCAGTTAAGATCATCAGCCAGATGGACGCATTTAGTACATTATGACGATGTTCCAGAAGAAGATGACATGACTGAATTTGAATAAATGTAGATTGTTATACATGAAAAACTATGACATCACCTGAAAATATGCCCTAATGCGTCTTATTACTATAAGACCCCGTCTTATTTTCGGGGAAATATGGTATAAGACCCGGTCTTATTTTCGGGGAAACATGGTATATTGTTGTTACTATGAACCAGAAAGCATGTATAATACTTTAAATGTATCATTTATTTAATCTTCAAAATAACTCCATTAGCTTGATACACCCATGTCCATTTTATAGACCTAAGGCTAAGAGAAGTTAAGTAAGCTGCCAAAAGTCATACAGCAGTCAAGTCAGGATTCAAATCTAGATTTGTCAGACTCCAAAGCCAAGAGCCTTTGCATTGAAGCAGCTATTCAGCAAAGAGGTGAAAAGATGAAATCAGGGCACTGTATTTAAAATCATGAGACAATTATGAAGGAGAAGCAACAGGTGAGAGAAACAAGGACTAGAGAAGAATCTAGGTTTACTGCCAGTCTTTGAACTTGAAAGTCTGAATGGACTGCCTTTGACTATTCTCATAATAAATACAGGAGGAAGCAGACTGGGTTTGTAAGAAAGAGACTCATGAGTTGTGTTTAGAACATGCTAAATATAAGTTATCTACAGAATATCCAGGTGAAAAAAATGCCCTGAAGGTCATCAATGTGTGGATGGCAGGTGAAGCCGTGGGTGCAGGTGAAACATCCAGGGAGGGCATAGAGTGGCTCAATGACAGCACACTGGGAAACACTGAAACCCAGGGGAAACTGGAGGAGAAAGAGCCATGCGGAAGAGACGTAGTAGGCTTGCTGAGAGAGTGTGATGCCTGGGAAGTCAAGGAAAGAAAAGATTGGAAGGAGTGTCTACTTCCTCCAAAGTCATCTTTCTTCCTTCCTCCCATAACCTCCTCACCTCCCACCACGAAGGGCCTGGAGCAGATCACCGGGGTACTGGGGGCAAGCCTCACCTCTCTCTCTCTTCTTTCATAGAGCTCTCCTTTGATGGAGTGCCCACAGTGTCACGATTAGATCTGAAGTTTGACTTTGGGGAGAGGCAGGGAGAGCAGGCCTTGGCTCATCCGTGTTGTAGGACACTCAGGCATCTCTGGCTTAAAATAAAAAGAGGCCCCACAGCGTCCAACTGAACTCTACACTGGACTTGGGAAACCAAACCCTCAGTGGGTAATAAAGTACCTTTGCTTTGATTTAGATTCTGTATGTGGTGTTATGTTGCGTGTACATAAATGTACATATGTATATAAAGTTACATATTTTAGTATTTCATTAGCATCAAGTATTTCTCTGGGTTACTTACCACATTTGTAACTAAATAATTTTGTCATTAGTTATTTAATGTCTATCTCTCCTGAATGTAAGCTCTATAATGGCAAAAACCAGGTTTCTCTCTATCCCCAGAACCTAATACAGTATTTTGGACATAGATATTTTTTAAATATTTATTATTTCGTTGATTGGTTGAATGGATGGATGAACACACATAGACAGGTGATCAGCAACGTTAAATGTTGTAGAAAGGTTAAGAGGAATGAGGGCTGAAACCAGAATGTGAATTGGGCGGTTGGGTGGTCATGAGTGACCTTGGTGAGAGAGCTATAGTGAAGTGGGGATGTTAGATGCCTGATTCTCCTTCAGGAGGCTGAGAAGGGAATTAGGATGGGAGGGAACAGAGACACTGAGCACAGACTACTCTTCCAAAAGTCCCATTGCAGTTAGGAACTGGTCTGGCGTACCCTCTTGGTTTCCAATTTTACATCCTTTTTCTTTATTTTTGGAAATAGTAAAAGTTCATACATACAGAATCAGTTCAGGTGACCCAAACAGACTCTCAAGCTCAATGTCATTTCTAGTCAGAAATCAGTATATAATTTCAAAAGTACTATGACTGATCTTTGAATATGACTCATAAACTATCTCCAAAGCCAATTCCCAAACAGGGATTATAAAACAGACAGATTTTCATAATGGAAGCATCACTGAAAAGAGGGTATGGCTTCCCAAAGTGATTACTTTGAATAAATGCATGTTTGAAAAAAGTCAAGAATAAGAGTTCTGCTGTTTCTTTTTCTTTAAAAAGTCTTTAGAGTCACATAAAATAGATAGAAGTAGCATGGCTTATTGTAGTGATATCCTAAAATGCATTATATACTTCAGGATGATTTTTGGTGGTACTTAAATAAATTTCTATGATTGTTTTATATTTATTTTTGTGTATATTAGAAAAAAAATACACCTAGTTCATCAATCTCATGATATCCCATGTATTACAAAGTGTTCTTGATCAATAAATTGAAATTACAAATTTAAGTTTTAAGTATAAATGTTTTAAGGAACTTATTAAATACATAATACTTTCGTTATCGCAAATGAAATATGGTTGGTATACCAATAAGTCAAGCTTAGAAAACACTGGCATGGGAGACAGATCTTGGGGGCTGACAGATCTGAATTCAAACCCTGTCTCTGCCATTTACTAAGTTACGGAACGACCCCGTGAAAACTGTTTGACTCTCATGATGACTCAGATGACTCATCTATGAAATGAAAATAACAATATTTAACTTCACAAGGTTTTTCTGAGGATAAAATAAAATCAAGCAGTAAGGCCCCTAGCTGAACTTTGGGTGTGTAAGTTGGTAGTGCAATCAATGGTCGTTACAATGCTTGACAGTCCAAACATTATGCACACATTCAAACAAACCCCAGCCGTGTGGTTATTTATATAAATGTGTCCATTTATCCCTGTTGGCCTTTCTTTTCCATCTGAAATATGCAGAGCTGCAACTGAGCTGCAGAGGAGGGTGGACCAAAAACCAGAAGAGGCAGAGGATACGGGGAGGCCTAGGGGCAGTCTGACTCTGTCTGCATCAGGTTAGGGGGCTCAGAAAGGTTCCCAGCTGATAAACAGTCTGTGTTCCAATAGACATGTTACCCTTCTCAGAGCACGGAAGGAGTGAGCATCAACCCTATAATTATTAACTCAGATTCTAAACATAATATGCCAAATGACCTGTGCAGAATGAAAGCCAAGGACAATCTTATCAAGAATGAATCAACCTCTTTGATCTTGAGGTAAACTAACTCACTAAATATCAAGCTTTCATCTGGGGTTTTTCCAGACACTAAAGTGGTTGCCTAATTCTCAGCTGTCTGGAGTTTCCAGTCCAAACTGGCCTTAAAAAAAAGAAGAAAGAAAAAAAAAAGGAGTCCCACCACCTTGCTGGAGATTACACTGCATTAAAAGCATATATGGGTTCATGCTACTACTAATCCAAAGAAACAGGGGTTCCAAAAATATTTTTAACTAAAAACAACCCAGGTAAAATGAGGATAAATTATTCCACCCAATGGAGAACTAAACATTCAAGTATAAAAAGATGGGTCAATGGAATGAAAACAGGGAACAGAGGTCGAAGGTATTCAGAGGTTTGGCAGAAAAAGTAGAAGATTGGGGAAAAACCCAAAAGTGAACACAGAGGAAGGTAAATACAAAATACAGAGAGGGAGTCGGGACAGAAGGGGCGGTGTGAATGGGTGAAAAACAGGAAAAGAAGGAAGAAGGGCAGGAGCCATGGTAATTAGTATCTCACTACATTTCCAGAAGCCTCTCCTACCTTCCTACCAGGGGATCATGTGCACTGCACCATGAATTAATCAGCATGTAAATCACCCCCTTTATCTGTGGAAATGGAATTTGGCTGCCAATCTTGATTGAGGGCAGAGAGGCCTCCTCACAGAAAGATAACAGCTCTCAGGGAGAATGCCTCTTCTCTCCTTAAATCAAAGCTTGCATAAACCTATGGAAACAGCTGCAGCAGGAGCCACAGACTCTGTGAAAGGTGGCAGGCTGAGGACGATAATTATAATTAGCAGTTACATAACATGTTTGTTCTTCAAAGTGCTCTACAAGTATCAGCTAATTAATAGCTTACTATGCCCCATGCAGATCCACTGGTTTTTCATGTAGTGACTAATCTTTGTACCCCCACTGAATTCTGAATGGTGGAGGCAGAACAGCTTGAGCAATGAAGCAAATAGCTGGGTCCAGAAGCTAGGTCCAGCTCTCTCACTCAGTGACTCCATAGATAGCTCTGGGCCAGGAACACACGCCCGAACGTTAAATTCTGCATCCTATGAGGCAGCTGCCTCACTTTCTCCAAATAACTCTTACAAGGCTGTTAGAGATGCAATAATAGGTTGAAATGGCCATCAGTCTGTTCCAATATGTCATTAGCTCTCCGCAATTATTAAGACTGGAACCCTGGAATTTAGGTGTTAGTTACAGGGTTGCCTTTGCTGCCCTGTGAAAGTTGGACAAGAGATCTTGCCCATGTTGGGTAGAGATCTCTGGATTATGTCTACCCTTTGTTTCTATGATCGCAGTATCTAGCCTACATCCTCTCGCATTTGTGGTAGAGATGACCAAATGTGGGAAATGCACGGCATACACAGAGCCTCAGCAGCAAAGCTGAGTTCTCCATCTGTTCCAGAATGCTTTACCCAAGCACTTCTAGAGGTCCACGAACACCTTGAATTTGTAAAACATTGTATGTATATGTGTATATGCATTTCTTTGGAGAAAAGTCCATTTACCTAATAGCCCTGTAAGTTACAAGAAGGCAGTTAGTGTCTAGCAAAGTACCTCATACATAGTGTATATTAAATAGACATCGACCAAATAAATTGATAAATTTCATCAAATTCATATCCCCAAAATGGTTATGAACCATTGCCCTATGGATAAATTACCACCAGCAGCCCACATGTTTTCCTTGCTCTGGCTAGAGATTCCTATGGAAAACTTCGATTGGCAAGACCCAAGACATTCTATCATAACTCTGCTGCAAGTCAAAGAACCCAGATCAAAGCTACCTTGAGATTTCACTCTTTAGAGATCTGTCTTCAGAGCCAACAAGTCAACATCTAGACATACATTTCCAGAGCCATTCAAGACTATGTGACAACCATTTGTCACACCGCCAGACCAACCATCACAAACAGTAAGAATCGTTGCCTTTTCTCACTTGGTTTCTTGGAGGCACCGGTGAAATAAAGCGTGTGGAAGTTCACACGTCTAACTCATGCGATCTTCTGTAAGCAAGGCTAATGCTTTTAGTAAAAGACCTAACATTGCTCTGGGCTTTCAACTTCTCAACACTGATTCCCTCTCAGTAACTCTTTGAAGTAGAGACAGCAGACTTTATTTTCCCACTTTTGTAGATGAGCAAACCGAAGCTTAGAGAGAATAACGCCTTACCTGATGACACACAGCTTAATACGTTAACACTGCTAGAAATTGAATTGAAGTCTCAAAACTCCTTTTCACCAGGAATTCCATTTTGGGATGTATATCCAAAAGAATTGAAAGCAGGGTTTCAAAGAGATATTTGTACACCCGTGGTCATTGCAGCATTATTCACAGTAGCAAAGAGGTGGAGGCAACCCAAGTATCCATCAACAGATGAATGGATAAACAAAATATAGCGTGTTCTGTTATATATATTAAATGTATATATAATATTATTCAGCCTTTAAAAAGAAGGCAATGCCACCATTTAAAACAACATGGATGGGGGCCGGCCCAGTGGCTCAGGCGGTTAGAGCTCCATGCTCCTAACTCCGAAGGCTGGCTCTCAACCACAAGGTTGCCAGTTCGATTCCTCGACTCCCACAAGGGATGGTGGGCGCAGCACCCCCTGCAACGCCCCCTGCAAGCGTAAGATTGAACACAGCACCTTGAGCTGAGCTGCTGCTGAGCTCCCAGATGGCTCAGTTGGTTGGAGCGCATCCTCTCAACCACAGGGTTGCTGGTTCGACTCCCGCAAGGGATGGTGGGCTGCGCCCCCTGCAACTAGCAACAGCAACTGGACCTGGAGCTGAGCTGCGCCCTCCACAACTAACACTGAAAGGACAACAATTTGAAGCTGAACAGCACCCTCCACAACTAAGATTGAAAGGACAACAACTTGACTTGGAAAAAAAAGTCCTGGAAGTACACACTGTTCCCCAATAAAGTCCTGTTCCCCTTCCCCAATATAATCTTAAAAAAAAAAAAAAAGCATGGATGAACCTGGAGCACATTATGCTAAGCGAAATAAGCCAGTCACAGAAGGACAAATATTACATGATTCCGTTTATACGGGGTAACCAAATTAGCCAAACTCACAGAAACAGAAAGTAGAAAGGTGGTGCCTGGGGCTGGGTGGAGGAGGAAATGGGGAGTTATTGTTTAATGGGTATGTAGTTTCAGTTTCAGAAGATAAAGAAGTTGTGGAGAATGGTTGCACAACAATATGAATATATGAAACACTTAAAAATGGTTAAGATGGTTTATTTTATATTGTATTTTTACCACAATTAAAAATAAATATTAAAAACCTCTTTTTCATTCCACCATCTTTTCTCTGAAAAGCTGTCAACATGTGCTAAGTTAGGACTTTTAAGTACAGCCCCTGAGAAAATGGTTTATGGAGAAAAATTCCTCAGCCAGCCAAGCATTGGAGACGGACGCACTGTGATTTAAGGTGAGTTTCAAAAGATGAATGCATAAAATTTTCTATCTGACTTATTTTCCCAGTCTACCCTCTCCATCTTCGGGATTTAGCTGACAAACTTAAAGCCAGGTGCCCAGCCAGGTAAATGGTACATCCAGGCACAGTCCACAGAGTATGGCAGCAATCGAACAGCTTTTAGATCCCATGCTCCAGGGAGGTGGCCAAACGCTTCCAGGAAACAGGAGCCCCACAGAATGGAGTCTATACCTGTGCATGTCAAAGTACTTTCTTTCCAGGTGCCTTTCTCTGTGCAAATGGAAGTGATCTTTCCTCCAGGGCTCTCAAAGCCCTCTTGACAGACATAGTGAGCCACACTGCCCAGGCGGGAGCTGTGATTCCCCACCAGGACTGCATGTTGCATTTCCGGAGGGCGGCCACAGTTGATCTCTGCAATGAGAAGTAGCACAGCACTAGTTATAACCCTCGCTTTCTACCCCTATAATTCATATTGTGGAAATAAACATTTCTAATGATAGTGTCCCCTCATATGGGAAAAGAGAAAACACGGACCCCATCAAATAATCCAATTGCAGGTATATGAAATAAGAACGTTCAGAAGTAGAGAAAATAAGTAGGTCTCACTTCAATGAAATTTACAAACATGCATACATAAAAATATTCCAATTATAAGACTATTTATATTATAAAGAAGTACTCAGGTCAATGAAATAATCCATCTCAGGGTTCTTTTTTATATTAAGATTTTTTTTTTTCTGGTACCTTTTTACTACGTAGCTTCGGATCATTAACTCCTGAAGAGTTGATAATGCAATTATAGGAGTTTTGTTGCCAAATGAATATTAAATGAAATATATACAAAAATCTCTGAACTTTTAAAAACAAATTAATAGGGAAAGCATTTATAGTTTAAACGTTTAATTTACACTCACCTTTCAAAGAAAAAAATCAGTTGCATAGGGGAAGACAAACCCAGAACTATAAAATTGACATGAAATTTCTTCTCTGCAACTCTGACTATCGGAAGACAATTGAATATTTACAGAAAACTGTCTGAAGGGACAGAATTATGACATTACCATTTTGGAAACAGCCAATAGCTACCTCACATTAAAAGAAAGTCATTTTCTGATATCTTACAATTTAAAAAAATCCATGTGTATCTTTTCTGAAAAAAATTCACAGCTAACAATATAAAAATATTTATAATTTGAAAATAAAATTCCAAATTATTGCAACAAAATCTGAGCAGTGAGGTGAAGGGGAGAAATAAAACATGCTACATTTTTCATGTAGTAGTGGAGATCTCATAGATACAATTTTATTTAAGAAAGCATAATAAATATAAAATAAGGTAGTCACAATTATTGCAAATGTAACCAGTAGTCCCAGTTATACTTAAATACAGAAAGAAAAGAAAAAAAACAACACTTGACATGCATTCTGACTTTCAGTTTTCTCCCCCATCTGTAGAAAGCCAAGAAATTAAGCACTCCTGACATCTAGGTTTTTAAAACGTAAGTCCATTTATTGAGATAAAGCATTCAAAATAGAGAAAATGGTATGATCTGTTCCCAACTCTCCATCAACCATTCTTGGCCTTAGAAATAGGTGACTTCTCTTAAATAAGCCTCTGATACAGACTTGGTGGATTTAATGGCGTTGTACTCTTTTTTCTCTCCCAATGCGGATGTTTGGTCTGTTGCAGAACACCCGAGTTATTTCCCTGAGGGAGGGCTTCCAGAGCAGGGTTTCATCTGCTGTCACTGGAATTATCATAAGACCCTCGATACAATAGTTCAACCCACCTGACTAGTCACTTGGCTCTGAGATTTTTAAAAAGAGTTAGTCTCTAGTCGGTGCAGATTCAAATCATCAGCAGTTATGGGACCAGAATGAAGTGGTCATTTCATAAATCTTCCAACCCTGTTTACCTCTCAAGTCCCATGTTTGCTCACAGAGATTTGTTCCCTTTTCATACGTGTTTACGAGACACAAGGCCACTTGGCCTTCATCCTGTTTTCCCAGGATCAAACCTTTAGACACTGGTCCAAACATTCCAAGACAGGAGTATATTTGTGTGTAAATGAGCAACCTACCGTACAGGTGGTTAATGTTTCATAAGACTGCGCAGTCACTATTGACATCTAAAATATCTTCTAGTTTAAGCCAGGGTTCAGTTACAGCAGGAAATAAAGGGAGCGTCGGTGAAGAGACTGACAGTATAGGTTTAAATAGGTTTACGGACCTTGAAGCTGGAATTCTAAACAGCACATTGAAGTGGTTTGGGAGGAAACCCAGTGATAAGAGAGTTGGATTAAGGAAGAAGCACGGATCCTAAAGGGATAAGAGTACAGAAGATAACTAAATTGGCTTCTATCTTGGACATGACCAAGAATAATGGAAAGCATGGTGGCTTTGTGGGACTACAAGATTTTTTAAATTAACACCAAAAATATTAACTTGGGGGTTAATGAGAAAGCAATAGCCTAGTCTCTAGGGACTCAGGTAGATGCCCAGTGGCAGAAGACCTGTGACTCTGAGTTCCCATTGCGGAGCTTTTCAAATTGGACAGTTCCTTGGCAAGAGATATTTAGAGAGGATTCCAGCATGGTTTCGACTAAACACATGGCTCTAAACAATCACCTGAGGAGCTTTTGAAAAGCACACATGCTAGAGTCTCACACCCTCTACACATACCGAGAGATAACTCTTTTGAATCAGTAGTGCTGAGTTAGGTTCTTGGCATCTACATTTCCACAAAGCTCCAAATTTGAGAATCTAAATTAAATGCTGGTGTGAATGACTACGATTTATCATCACATGTATCCCAATAGGGCCCTAAGTATAAATCATTACTTCTCACAGTAACCCTCCATGCTAGGGATGATTGTCCTCATTTTACAGGTGAAATGGATCAACATGGTTAAGGAAAACATCCATCGTCACATAGGTAGTTATGGGACGGCCAGGAGTTGAATCCATGTCTGTCAGATTCCTTCTATACTCACTGCCTCTCAAAAGCTGCTCCATCTCTGAAATCCTACAGTATCTGCCTGTCTCACTCTTTCTCCTCCAAGTATATTCTTTCTCCCTCATATCTAGCAAAATCCCTCCCAATGACTAGTCCGCTTCATGACTAACAAAGGGATCCCTTTTTCCTCCAAACTGTTGTGGTCCATATTCATTTGTTCATTTACTAATACATTTATTGAGAATCTAGTACATGCCAGACACTACACTAGTTATTACTGCAGTGAACAAAATGGACATGATTACTGCCTTCATACAACTTAGGGAGAGAATAAATAGACAAAAATAAAACCAACAAGATAATTACAGATCATGGAAAATATTATGTAAAAGGTAAGATCACAAGATAGGATGGGAATGACTTTTTTAAATAGAGTGGTCAGGAATGGTTTGATCTCTTTGAGGAGATAACATCTGCGCTAAGGACCTGAAGGATGAGGCTGAGCCACTCACGTTTAGGAGCAGAGGAAGAACACTTCAATCAAATGAAATGGCCAATGCAAAGACCCTGATGTAAGAAAGCTCTTGGTGTGTTCCAGAAAGGAAAGACAACCTGTTGGCTAGAGCACAGTTAGCAAGAGGGAGAGTGGCCTGAGATGAAGGTGGAGAGAAAAGCAGGGCCACATCACACAGAGCCTTGTAAGCCTTAGGAAAGAGCTTGGATTTTATTTAAAAGTAGTCGAATGGCATTGGAGGGTCTTAAGCAAGGGAATGAAATAATTTGATTCAGGTTTTTAAAAGACCATTTTGACTGTTGGGTGGAGAATGGATGGCAGAAGAACAGGAGTAAAAGGAGAGAAACCAGTTAGGGTCTATAGCAGTAGCCCAACAGCAAGACGATGAGGTTTGGATGTACTTGAGAGGTGATGGCGGAGATGGAGAGAGGGTGGATTTGAGATGTATTCTGGAAGCAGAACAGCGTTCTTGGTGATGGACTGGATGTGAGGATGAGAGAGGAGGTAGAATCAAGAATAATTATCTATCCTATTCATTAGGCCTTTATTTCCTGCTTGAGGACTTCGTTTCTTTTTATAAATATATTGTCTTCCCAAATTAATGGAGAGTTCATGAAGGACAGACTATTTATCATATAATCTCTTTCACTCCATAATGCCTACTTAAAATAGTATGTTTTACATAGTAAATACTAAATAAATAGTTGTTTATTGACAGCTTGCTACTACCTTATCATTGTTCAAGATGCAACAAACGATACTTTGATATAACAGCCCTGAGAAAGGAAAAAGACATCAGTAAATTATAAATATAATAAGAGCGGAATACATTATCTCTATGTTTGTTATCCAACAGAGGTAACTCACACCTACTAAACACCAAGTAGATGAAAGCTAAGAAAAAGACCCACAAAAACTAATATCAGTCTTGTACCAAGGAATTCTGGGAAAGTTCAAACCTCAATAATTTTAACCATAATAGCATTCATTGAAATCCTACTAACCGCAGGTACTCTTTTAGAAATACACTTATTTATTCCTCGCAGGAAACCCTGCAAGGTACATGGTTTTTCTTCATGTAGTTTACAGATATGAAAATGGAGGTCCTAAGAGCTTAAGTCACATTCAAACGTCATGCCACTTATAAAAGAGCCAGTATCCAAACCACGGTTTGTGTATCCCCGAAGTCCAGATCCATTAAGTCTAGGCAGCCTGGGACTTGACCTTACAGGTTAGCTAATACCTCAGGAGAAAAGGTTGCATGAAGGAACATTCACATTACTCTGGAAGGGTTCTGTAACAATTCCCTTTGCCTAATCTTGCCTCTAAGAACTTCCCCAGAGCAAGAGAGCTGCTGGGAATAGACTTCCCCTGCAGCTGTCCCTGCAGCTGTCCCTGAAGCTTTCTTCATACAGATGTTGAACTCCATGATGGGGGTGGGGGTGGGGGTCTGGCCTGGAACATAACCCAGTAACAGATATTCCCACCATGCTTAGGAGAGATGGCAGCCATTGCCACTTGTACGCAGACCAAATGATACCCAAGAAAGCAGGTGGCTTCTATGAAGAAATACTCAAAAATCAATCCAACAGAGGCTGTAATAGGTCATAAAAATATAGTTCTACATGAAAACCCCAAAGCTCACACTATCACAAGGAAATAAACCATGTTAAAACAGTTTATATCCAAAGGACAGAAAAAAATAAGCAGCACAAATTTTGCACTGCATATGCATAGGGGTGTTCATCAAAGCACACGATTCTCTGGCTAATTACATTATTAAGCAACAACGCTGGGACCTACATCAGTAATACAGTCTTCTAATTATGACCACGGCTGAGAATTTTTCCTCACTATCCTATTAGCTGTGATTTTTATTCAAATAATCAAGTGCAGAAACAGGTCTCCTGTTTCCCTGGGGGGAAATGTGCTGTGCCGGTTTCAAGGACCACATTTTACTGTAACTTTACTTCATATCTTGAAGGTAAAAATGTTTCTCAGTACTGCTAGCTTTAATAGTCTACCCCATATTCCAGAAGGAAATCTGCGTGATGAAAGGTATAGGCAATGTGTGGCATCTAATCAACACTGACTATATCATCACTGTCATCTGCATTGGCGGCTGTTTATTACCAACATCAGCACAATCCTGTGACTGATGACAGAAATAACATAGTAATATAAGGCTTTATCTCAGACTGTTTTAGAGACCAATAAATACCAAGCTGAGAAAGCAAAAAAAAAAAAAAGACTAATAATGTCAATAAATTGAGGCAGGCATTTTGCCAGTCGGAGGAATGAATGATAGACCTAGTCCACATATTGATATTGACCCAAAAAAAAAAAAAAAAACTTCCCAGAAAAATTAACTACTGGATGGAAAACTCTGGCAAAAGAGCAGAAACAAGTATGAAAACTGAAGTCAGTCACATTAAAGTCAGTTTTCATGATTATGCAACAATAATAGAAGTCTCTAACCTTCTCAAATCAGAAGGTGTACGAATCACCTGGGAATGAGTATAACGTGGAAAGTTGCAAGAGTCCAGTTTTAGGCAGATTAACACCAGGATCTACACTATATTCGTCACTTATATCTATACTTCCTTCATTTGTTCATTTGTAAAAATGTCCTCTCTGCCCCTTAACGGGAAGCTCTTTGTGGGCTGTGTCAATATATGATATTTTTTAAATATCCCTTGTAGTCATGTGAGTAATATTATTATGAACATTAATCTTTGTGATGTTTATATGTAAGAAATAAGCCTAAGGAACAGGGAGAAAGTGTAACTTGATGAAAAAGTTTCATCATTTTAAGGTATGTTCCAAATTTGGCCAAATATAGTTTGACCCTCATTCCAGGATCACGTGGGCACTAACTTACATGTCATTGATGTTTGGGGTTGGAATCTAACATCTCAATCTGTGGTAACTTGAATTTCAAAAACGTTGTCATCACCATCAAAGAAAAATGGGAGGGTTATAGTGTGCCATGAAGCATATTCTCAAGAATAGCTTATTAACTGCTGAAACTAAGCTAATGAGCTCATTAGTACCAAAAATTCCACTTGCCTTAAGGCTGTAGAAAGAAAACAATTACTTTTTGATGTACTTTGTTTTCTAAAGTCTTCCATGAGCTTTAGCCTCAATAACACATTTCCCTCAGCTATTATAGTGGTCATCGAGAAAGCTCATTTGGAGAAATAAAGAAAAATTTCCATTCCACGTAACATTTATTGTCAACGAATAGTATCTAGTATGGAAACAGCTAGAATCTAAACACTTCAGAAACTTCAGAGGTGATGGGGTAGGTGAAAGAAGAAAAAAAAACGTTTATCAGCATATCTCTTATAAGGATCTTGCATTTGGAGAGGTGATAATGGTTTTTGATACTTTGAGCGGCATAGAGTATGAATCTTCCTTTAAAAAACAACAACACTAAAATTCTTCATTTCAAGGTCCTAGTTGTAATTAGAATATTTGAATCAAAAATCAATGACTAAGGAAAAGTGAAAAATGAAAAATTTTAGACCTTCCCACTTGATGGTAGGAAGTTTCAGAAAGATCTGGAATTTTTGATAGAAACATCCCCTGCCACTGCCCCACCAGCTTAGGACTGTCACTGAGATGGCTACCGCTAATTGAGCAGCCACTGTGAGGCCCAGCGCCACAAGCTTTTTACCAGGATCCCCTTGAACCTTCATAAAAACTCCATGAGATGAAAACAATTTTATCCCCTTCTACAGAAGGAAAATGGACATTAGAGAAGTTTAAAGGTGGTTACATAAACTAGTCAGCGGTGCAGCCAAAATTCACACAAGTCTTTCTCATCCTGGAGTGCATACATCACCACCCTGAGTCTTATAACCGACGTCAGCATTCATTTTGCACACTCAAAGGACTCCAACCATTTGTAAATGACATATTTTAATGGCATTTACTTGGCAAAAGGGTAACACAAGAGATATGCTGCATGCAGCGAGTAAGTCAATACAGGTTTTTAATGTTTTAAAAGATTGGTAAAACAAAGGTGCCAGAAAATCTATTTCAAATGAGCAAAACCTCCCATCACTTGGAACACAGATGATAAACACAAGATAATGCGCGGCCACTCCATCCCACCTCACCCACGGTGGACCTCATGTGTCATCACAGCAGTCTTCTCTGCTAAGTCCAGAGATGGTCTAAGAATCCTCTCCACACCACTACGAAAAATTCAGAGGCAGCAGTGCAATCCCTCACCTGAATGCCTTAATTTGTGTTCCAACTTATATCAAAACCTTTTCAAACTCTTCCTGTAGAGACAAGATTGGGTTCCACTAAGAAAATGTCAGAAGATGAAGAGGTGACTCGGCAACAACAAATATCCTTCTGGGTGGGTCCTAGACCACACTGTGCAGGAAGCCATGTTTGCCCAGCATCCCGCTCCTTCCAGGGTTCTCCAGCTTTTCATCATTGCCTTCCATCTCCGGGACTCATCACGGCTGTTTCTACATGGAACCTTGCTCCTGGCTTGGTTGAATTTTTAAAAACATACCCACCCACATGCGTGGGTGTGGGGGGGAAACCAGAAGTCTGCCCCAAGGCCTTGTTCCTGGTTTGTCAAAGCACAGAGATGCCATAGCAAGTGAGAAGCCAGTGTGAAGGTCCAGAAGACAAGGTAAGAAGGCGTGGAATCCAGAAAATACATGAAACTTGAGGAGTGAAATAAAAGAGAAGGCCAGGGTTTCAGCAAGGCTCAGCCAGAGGATAAGCTGGGCTGGCAATTCAGGAGCCAATCGCACAATGCCGGCCTTCTCTGCGCCACATTTTGAGGGCAATTCAGGTGCATCCACGGGCCTTAGGTATGCCAGGCACTGTGTCAGGTGCTAGATGGATCATGCTGAAGAAGACCACGTGGTTGCTGAGCTCACAGATTTACAGTCCAGTAGGGGAGACTGACATAAATCAGAAAAGTAATTATAAATAACATACTTACATGTTGGGTACTAAGAAAGAGAATAATGTCAGAGGTGACACATAAGCTGAAAATTGAAAGATGAGAAGGATGCAAGGAGCAGGGAGACTCCATCAACAGATGAATGAATAAACAAAATGCAGTCTATACATACAATTGAATATTATTCAGCCTAAAAAGGGAATGAAGTTCTGATATATGCTACAACATATATGCACCCTAAAAACATTATGCTAAGTCAAATAAGCCTGACATAAAAAGACAAACACTGGGGGAGCATCTGAGATCTTGCTCCCCGGCATATGTTGTCAATTTTGGCTCAGATAAACTCTTATAAAAAATTTTTTTTAAATGACAAACACTGTATGAATCCACATATATGAGGTACCTGGGATACAAATTCAGAGAGACAGGAAGTAAAATAGAGGTTACCGGGGGCTCAAGGGAGGCAGAAATGGGGAGTTTAATGATTATAGAGTCTATGTTTGGGATGATGAAAATTTTCTGAAAATGGATACTGGTGATGGTTGTACAACATTGTGAATGTACTTAAAGCCACTGAATTGTACACTTATAGATGGTTAAAATTTTATATTATGTGTATGTTACCAGGACAAAAAACCCTTTTTTAAGCAAGTTGGTAAGTATTTCAAGTAGAGGGAAAAGTATGGGCAAAAGCCCAGAAGCCAGTAAGAGCTAGACATGTTGGTTGGGAGAGAATGATGGCAGATGTCACCTGTAGAGAAGCCAAAAAGGCCAAACCCCTGTTGGCCTCAGGGCCCACGTTGGAAGCTTGGATTTTATTCTAAATGCTATTTCAATGTTTTCAGAAGAGTTGTAAGCAAGGAGAGAGGATAATCCAAGTCATGCTTCAAGAAGTACATTCCTCCTGCTGTGTGGGGACTGGGCTGGAGGAGGCAAGCGCTGAAGTACATTCTTAAAGGGAGCGTTCAGCTACCAGACACACTGCCAGGTGAGAATTCTCAGCTTGAAAGGAAGATAAGGCCCCATACAGTAGGGAGCCTAGAAGTTCCCAGAATCCTCCCATCAGCTGATGCCCACACTGCAAACCACTCCTCGCTGAACTCTTACCCAGGAGGCAAACTCCTCAAAGAAAAGAGCACAAGTGCCCCCTCCTTCATGTAACTACCTTATTTTCCCATCGGAACTCTCTTAGTCTTCACCCATTCTTCTCATATAAACGTAGGGGCTCACCCTCATATAACAGTGATGTACCTGTCTTTTCTCTCCTTCCAGACATTCTTAGTTACAGGATCGACCTGGATTCTGGATTTGCTGATGATAACACAGTTAAAGTGATTCCCTCACCTTGCTCCTGGTTTGGTTAAATTTTTAAAAACGTAAGTTCTTTAAGCTGCCACTTATAACTTGCAGCTTTCTGAAAATTGAAACTGCAATAATAATAACAATAGGAAGCACAAGGTAGAGATTCTGCCTTTTTCAGAGAGTTGGCGGAAATGTATAACTAACATTTCTATGAATTCCCTCCCATATCGGAAGAGGGACCACAGGGACATTTCACCCTCACTTCCAACTCCCACCTGTGAGGATCCCCATGTCACAGGCCCTCCTGCCAAGACAGCAGAGTTGCAGGGGATACAGTAACTGGGAGAACTCAAACCACAGGCTCCACCAACTGTACCTTCTCTGTCAGGGAAGTCCGTTATCCGGCACAAAAGCTGCAGTCTGTAACACACAGCTGCTCCCTTCACAAGGACGGGCTCCTCCACAACATCCAAGTTCACAGTTGGCTTGTGTTCTTAGTGGAATTCCCAATTCCTGTGCCTTTATAACTCTGAGCTAAAAATACAGTGCCGTGCCGCCTGGCACATGGCCCAGATTCTGGAGCCCCAAAGAAGACTGAAGGATAAATAAGGAGCGTGCTTAGAGGGAGCAGACGAGAGCCTTGAAAAGCTGGTGGCCATGTGGTGATACGGGGGAGGCAGAGGAGGGTGTCAGCAGGCAGAGAGAGCAGTTATTAGAGGAGGGAAAAAAAGAAGTGAAGATCTTCTAAATAATAGTTCTTTGGGGAATATAACAAGCACGCTCTAACTTTCTCCATTCTCAGTCCAATAATCCAGAAAATGCAATTTTCAAAGTAAAACAAATTGTTTTATATGGGGTTTCCTGTATAAATCCTTAGGGAGTTCTTTGATATTCATTATGGTACATTTTAATCTAAGTTCTGCATTTTAATTTATCTATTGAACGATAATGCTAGAAATAAAGTATACTTTTAGAATTTCTTAACCCCCAGGATGATAATTAACTAGTAAAATATGTTTTAGAGCCTGAAATCGCAAATCAAAATAGCAAAAGGATTAACTTCACCAAGCATATCACTGAGGTTTCTTAGCTAGGCAATAAATTCAGTGAAAACTGTTTTTTTTTTTTCCTTTCATCCAAAATGGAAACAGCTTTGTTACTTTGTCTCATATGCTAAAAATTCCTTCAATACAGAAAGTATGTAACATGTAAAACTCATCCAGGACTCCCCCCGACCATGGAAATTACCACTGTTAACATTTTGACATGTAGCCTTCTAAACTTTTTCATAAGCATATATGCATATATGAACTATTTCAAAAATAAGATGATGTTATTCATATAGTTCACAACTTAGTAATATACTGTTAATTCTTACCTATGTCGATAAATATACTTTTCCAAAGTAATTTTTATTGGCTACATAATATTCCATTATATATATATACCATTATTTATTCAACCAATCTCCTATTAATAGACATTTTGGATTGTTTCTAATTTTTCACTATTTTAAACAATTATAAACAAATATAACTATAGTGTGAGTGCTTTACACTTCTCTCTACAAATAAATTTGAAAATATGACGAAATAGATGATTTTCTAGGAATATGTAAATTATCAAAATAGATACCAAAAAGGATAAAAAACTTTAACAGATCATTAAGTATAGAATTTTTTTTGAAAAATTTTTGGCTACCTCTCCAAAAGTACCACATCCAGATGGTTTTCCAGGTGAAATCTCCCAAATATTTTAAAATTCCATTTATAGTATGCCAGAGAAAAGACATAAACACTTTCACATTCTTCTTTTAAAATTCAGAATAACATTGATATCAAACAAAAAGATACCATACGAAAAAAATAGAACAAGAGCGTTTATGAATATCAATGCAAGAATCCTAAAATTTAGCACAAATAATCTAGATTAAAAAATAAAACACCAAAAATCCAGAAGTTTCCATTCCAGCAATTAATCATTATCAAGAAATCTAATAGAAAAAAAAGAAATCTAATAATATAACCTACCATATGACTAGTAAATGGATAAAAAACTATATGATCACTTTAATACACACCTAAAAGACATGTAAAAAATAACTCATGTCTGTTTTTTAAAAATCCTAGTAAAATGAGAACAAATGGATGCTTCCTTAAGATTATGTATATAGAGCCATAATCTATTAAAATGGTAATAGATGGAGAGATAGCTAAAAGTGGAAAACAAACCAAAAGTAACATCATCATAAAAACAGAAGTAATATAAATGATAAACGTCTAAGTTTTGCTTTGTCTTGTGCACCTGAAACTAATAAAATAAAATAAAATAAAATAAAATAAAATAAAATAAAATAAAATAAAATAAAATAAAATAAAAACAGAAGTAGTATACCAGCATGATTAAGAACACAACTTCTGAAACTAGAATTCCTGGATTCAAATTTCACTTCCACCACTATTTGTATGACCTTGAACAACTTAACTTCTCCATGTCTCAGTTTTCCCATCTGTAAAATGTGATAATAGTACATACTCATGGGGATACTGTAAGGATTAAATGAGCCTATGTGTGTGTGTGTGTGTGTGTGTGTGTGTGTGTGTGTGTGTATTGGGAGTGTCAAAAAATGAATACACATTTTAAGAGATGTTATCTATTCAAGCAATAGTTCGCTGTAATCAGAAAATCAGAAATGTCCGGATGCTGGTGTAACCACTTTGGGCACCTCCTGTAATTGCAGAAGTCAAATGTGACTGTATTCATCTTTTGTTATCAGTATATATTGAGTATTACAATTAATACAGTTTTTTCCTTTCTTAGAATGTATATACATTTATATATGTATATACATATATAGTGCTTAGAATAGCACTGGGAACATAGTGCTTGCTATCTGAGTGTACATAAGCATATAAGTAGATACACACAACATCAAAAAGCCAAGATCATGCATGAATAACGAAACACTAAAACCACTGCCTTGAAAATTAGGAATAAAAAAAGAATATTCAAAATCAACGTTATTATTTAAATTGTTGTTCTGAAAACATTAGTCAAGTGATCAAACAAAAGAAAAACATAACTTTTAGAAATATAGACAAATAAAAAATGGAATTATCATTATTTGCAAATGATAAGATATTATTCCTGAAAATACCAAGAGAATCAACGGAAAACCTCTTAAAAACAAAAGGAGTTTACTAGACTTATTTAATTAACTCACTACCCCAAAGAGAAATATTTAAGAGAGAAATATGAAAATAATCTCAACATATCATAAGCTGTGAAACTGAACCTTTGGAAAACTCACCTTGGCAGCTTAATTTTGGAGACTCCCATGTGCCCATGGCTGTGCACCTTGAAACTGTATCTTCCGGGTCACTGAAAAATCCTTCTTTGCAAGCATAACGAACCTGGCTGCCAAGCCTAGAGGTATAATTGCCTATGATATAGCCATCTGGGACCTCAGGAGGGGTACCACAGTCTATTTCTGAAAACAAATTAACGTCAAATGCATTACTATGTAAAGGTGAATTTTTAAAATTCATAATCTCTACCCCTATCCCATTTCCCTTCCACCCCACCTCCTACCCCACCACACATACGCCAGCCATATTTTAAATAGGCTAGTTCATTTCCACATGACTTCTGGGCACATTTCCAATGCTTATCTCTATTCAATCTTCTGACCTCCCACAGGTAAGAGCACAAAGCTGAAAGAATTTGGCAATCAACCCTCACTAACTCATACTACCAAAAGAGAAGCCTAGCCCAATAAAGTGAAAAATTGTAATTGCAAAATACTTTAAAATATATATGCTTTTATAATGTTCAGGGTCACCTTTGAGATGCTGGTCCTTACCAGATCAGCTGTGTTTACTAGCTAACATAATAGTTAATATCAGGATATTTATGAACTGCTAAAAATCCCTGAAGCTTACCAATTTTAGCTTTTTAATGTAGCCCCTTCTATCTTAGTTATGCTGTTTACTTTATTTCATAGGTTGTATAAATGTGCAAAGGAACAGATACCGGTAGATAATCTCCACTCACATCCCCAACACAGACCCACAGACACAAGCTCAGAGCAGGAGAAAGTCACCACCAACAGAAACTCACCTTCCCAGGTTGCCTTCTTTGGCAGAAACCCACCTGTGCATGATGTGGCGTCTCTGGTTGGGTGGAAAGGCTCAGGCCCACTCTTTGGCAAGTATCCATCCATACAGTAGCATTCAAAGCTTCCATGAGTGTTCACACACCGCCCTCCTTGCCTGCACAGGCCGGAAACCTCACACTCATCTATGTCTTGAGACCCATCCCAAATACAAGAGGAAGAGAAAAACAGAAAAAAGAAAAGTGTGTGGGGATGACATTGTGACAGCCATTTCTCACATTCTCAATCTACACTTACAAATGGATGCATTTGTTTGTAACCGTATCATGTATTTTATTTTCCTCCTTAAGGGTTCTTCTCATACGTCCTTCACATCATAGGCACTAAAAGGTGCTCAATAAATACGACTCATGAAAACCAACAACCATCACCAACTCTGACACCAAACAAAACAAACCCCAAAAAGTATGTTAAAAAATTCAATTACTGTAAAATAAGGATGGCCTCAACCTCATAAAAAAATATCTGAAGAAGAACTCCAAATACAAAACCATTTAGACCAGAGTGAAAAATGCTCTCAAAAATGAGCAGAGAGAGGGGTGTAAATGTCTATTACATTGCTTTGTACACCTGAAACTAATAATAATAATAAAAGAGCACAGATTAGTAAGACACGTAGTAAGGGGATAATTCAGAAGGGTCTCACTAATTTTACCAAGATTACAAGGGCTTATAAAACAGGCTTCAAGAAAGACAAGACATGCTTCTTGGCAGACTTTTCCTTGACTGAGGATTATGAGACGTAGCAGGTACAGGGGTAAACAAAACACACAGTAATTTAGAGGCTGGAGAAGGAAGCTCTCGGCCAGTTAACTGTGCTCTGCCCCCCACTCCACCCCCATCAACCTGGCTTAATGAACACAACTAAAAACTTCAGGAATTCCATCAGAGCCACACACACACCAATTTCACTTGGAGAAAAAAGTACCTTAAGCGAAATAGGACTTTTACCAGGACTTGTGCAAGAACCATCAGGGGGGCAGCGGAAAGGAAGCAGATTAACTAAGTAAGTCTGGTTGTGCCCAGACTCTGGGATTTCAAAAACCAGTAATTTTGGAAGTTGGCCAATATTCTATTTTACCAGATAAATACTTTTTCCCCCCAAGAAACTACGAATACCATAATTTCATAAAAGAAGGAAGACAATCTCAGAATGCTTTTAAATGTGTTTAATATAATTTTATGGAAATTCACTATACTCTTTTTGTTTGTTTTTTTGGTCTTGGACACAGTGGTTTGGGAATCAGTAATTCATTCAATTGCTGAAGGAGCCCACACAGGCTACCAATTCTGATCAACCTACACCTTCAGCGCAGCAAACTTTGGGGAACTCTTAGGGGAGACTGTCGTCAAAGATGGCTAGCAACAATTCTTCCTCTCCCTTTCTTGCATGCCACTCCTCTCATCAACAGTGGAATCCACTTCCCCTCCTCTGGGGCAGGCCTTGGGACTTGCTTTGGCCAATAGAATGGGGCAGAAGTAACACTGTGCCTGCTCTGGGCCTAACCTTGAAGACACCTGGCTGCTTCCTCCTTCCCTCTCTTGGAATCCAGTGGCCATGCTATGAGAATATCCAGGCTATTGTACTTGGGAGAGAGGCCCTAAAAGATGAGACACCATGTGAAGAGAGAGGCCACATGGAGAACTAAGATGCCCTAGCTGACAGTCAGCATCAGGCCCTAGACCTGTGGGAGAGAGAGAGCCCTTCTTTTACCTACCAGCCCAGACCAGCCCAACACAGCCACCAGCTTAATGTGTCCACACAGTGACTAAACCACCTAGTCATGAAATTGTGAGAAACAATGAATTGTTTTTAATTAACAAGGCCTCATTGTTTTCTCAGAAAGTCCCCTCTTTTTTTTTTTTTTTAAATACAGAATCTTGTTAATCTCCTTTGGACGTCTGCATCTCTTTATATGTCAAGAGTGTCTTGATTATCTATCACTATATAACTTTACTCCCCCTGCCCCCAAGTTAGTGGCTTAAAAACAAAATATGAATGCCAAGAATAAAAACTCAAAAGTCACTGAATAATAGGTCAATCAACAGTGAAAAATAAACTTGCAAATTCCAACTTGAGGAATTCTCCAAACACACATAGAAACAGTAATTATGTGAGATAGAATGAATATAGGACAAAAAAGTGATAAGAGAACCGATCCAAAATATTTAACACCCATTTAATTTTTTTTACATTATACTTTTTATACTATTCTGTATTCCTTTTTTCCTTTTCACCCATCCCCCAGCCCCAGCCCCTTGGTAACCATCATTATTCATTTAAAAGGAACTGATTATGAGAAGGGAGTAAATGTGTAAGAAGTAATATCAAAAGAAAAAAAAAAGTCTCAGCTTATGTATTCAAATCCAAATAGCCTTTACAACAGACAGGCACGAATGTTGAAAAATGGAAGTCAATCTGAGTTTCATGGAATAGGGAAAAATTATAAACCTCCTGAGAGAAAGTAATGGTACTCTATGAGAAAAAGAGAACCCATCTGACCTAGGACTTCTTGTCTGAAACACTAAATACTAGATAGCAGTGAGTGTTATTTACAGCATTCTAAGGATAAGACAGTAAAACATTGTGCTATATTTAAACAAAGAAATGACCTTTTAGAACAGAAATGATCTCAGGAATTATACCACTGACATTTCTTTTCTGAAAAAGATTTTGAGAATATACTGAAGCCAGTGACAAACATGAAAATGAATAATGTCAAGAAAGGGGAAGAAGATGTAATAAAACACAACAAAAAGTGTTGATAAATGAAACCAGTAAAATTTAAGAGTTAAACAATTATTGAAAAACAGAATCATGGCTTTTGACAATTGTTAAGAAAGGATTCTTAAAATAAAAATAAAATAAAATAACTTCAATCTCAATCTAGTACAAACTTTGGAGATGATGTCAACACTGCAGAATACAACATATGTTTGATTCATCATTTTAGTTTATCAAGATTTTTTATTCCATTGAGGAGTTTGTAAAATGTGTATGTATAGCTTTCACAGATAAATCATTTTTCAGCCTGTCTACCATATACACCAAACTCCTCAAAAGATAATAAATGGGAATCAGTCATTTTTTTCAGTAGAGTTCTAAAAAGAAGCAATACAGGGGCCAGCCCGGTGGCTCAGGCGGTTAGAGCTCCATGCTCCTAACTCCGAAGGCTCCCGGTTCGATTCCCACATGGGCCAGTGGACTCTCAACCACAAGGTTGCCAGTTCAATTCCTTGAGTCCCGCGAGGGATGGTGGGCTGTGCCCCTGCAACTAGCAATGGCAGCTGGACCTGGAGCTGAGCTGCGCCCTCCACAACTAAGACTGAAAGGACAACAACTTGAAGCTGAATGGCACCCTCCACAACTAAGATTGAAAGGACAACAACTTGAAGCTGAATGGCACCTTCCACAACTAAGATTGAAAGGACAACAACTTGAAGCTGAATGGCATCCTCCACAACTAAGATTGAAAGGACAACAACTTGACTTGGAAAAAAGTCCTGGAAGTACACACTGTTCCCCAATAAAGTCCTGTTCTCCTTCCCCAATAAAATCTTTAAAAATAATAATAATAAAAATAAAATAAAATAAAAAGAAGCAATACAAATAACTATAAGGCAAAAATGTGGTGTAGAAAAGAGTTGGAGTTTCTAGATAACAATCAGCTCTATATGAGTCACTATAGTCATTAATCTAGTCATATAATAGTCATATAATTTAGGTATAGTCATTCAACAACCTAATAATAATAATTGTTGTAATGATTGTTGATAATTCCTGCATGTCATCTTGCACGTGCCAGGCAATGTTCTAAACACTTCATTATTTATTACTGATTATTTCCATTTTATTTAATCCTCACAATAACCACGTGTGGCAGATGCTGTTATTATCCCCATTTTACAGATGCAGTAACTGAAGCACAAAGTGATTAACTGGACTGAAGTCAGGTAAGTAGTGAGAAGCCAGGATTGAAGCAGGTATCTGGCTCCAGAGACCATATTCTTAACCACTATGTCACACTGCCTCTCCCACTACAATCCCATCGTGCTAGCATCCAATCAATAATTCCCCATCCACAGAGATTGGCAAAGGTATCATCAACTGCCTTAATGAAGTCTAGATTATATCTACCATGTATCACTGAGATTAGTACAACATGATTTCGACTTTTAATCCCCTGCTACCTCTTATGCTCACAAACCATTGCTTTTCTAATCTATTCTAGAATCTTGGCTAGATAAGCATGTTAAGCAACTCAGAACAACTTCACATAGTAAATTCCATGGGGTCTACCAGGTTTAAAATGTTTGCCTGTGAAGGAAAAAATGTTCCAGGCAACCTTCTTAACAAATGTAACTAATCAAGGAGAAATATTCCTTGTGTTTTATTCTATGAGGTGTGCTCAAAAAATACAGTGAATATTTAAATTAAAAAAAAAATTATTACAGTAAAAGACACATTGCCATTAATTCCCCTCAAAATATTCCCCCTCACTTCAAACACACTTATTCCATCATTCCCGCCACTTTCTGAAGCAGTTCTGGAAGTCCTCTTTTGTGAGTGTTTTTAATTGCACTATCATAGTTGTCTCGATGTCCTGAATCGATTCAAAACATTTTCCTTTCATGGTCATTTTGACTTTGGGGAAGAGCCAGAAGTTGCATGGTGCCAGATCCGATGAATAAGGTGGGTGAGGACACACCATGATGTTTTCATTTGACAGAAATTGCCGTACCAGAAGTGATGTGTGACACGGAATGTTGTCACAATGGAGGATGAAGTAAAGACACTCACAAAAGAGGACTTCCAGAACTGCTTCAGAAAGTGGCAAGAATGATGGGATATGTGTGTTTGAAGCGAGGGGGAGTATTTTGAGAGGGATTAATGACAATGTGTCTTTTACTGTAATAATTTTTTTTAAATTTAACATTCACTGTATTTTTCGATCACACCTCGTATATAGGGGATTATTTGACTTCATCCACAGCCAGAACAATTTCTTGCTAGGAAGAAGCAAAACTGAGCAGGACACTCTGACCTGGTCTAGGGCCCTAATGTTCTATATTTAGCCATTTCAACTAATAGCATGAGTTTGAACATCAAAAAGACCCAGGTTTGAGAACTGAGTCTGCCTCTTACTAGAGGTACTAATGTCTGTTCCTTAACCTTTCTAAACCACGTCTACAACATGAAGCTAATTGCAGTAGGGTTTTTGTGGGGATTAAATAAAACATGTAGAAAGCACTTAGCACAGTGCCTGGCAGACTGTAGGTCCTCAAGACATGTTAGCCCAGAATTTATAACACGGAGATAATTATTTGTAAGGCTGTAAGTACAAGAATGTCCACTATAACATTTCTTATAATAGTGGGGTGGGGCGGGGGAGAAAGAAAAGAGAAACAATCACAATTGGGGGAAAAATCAGTTAAGTAACACAGTACATTCAAATAATGAATTTCTGTAGTTAACTTAAAAGGTATCGTATAACTACCTCTTTTATTTTTTAAGTGCATTGTAATTTACATAAAATAAAACGTACTGATTTTAAGTGTTCAGGTCCTGAGTTTTAAAAATCTCATACAACCATGTAGCCAACATTCTAATCAAGGCAGAATATTTCCATCACCCAGGAAGTTTCCTCATATCTCTGGTCAACCCCCATGCCATCAAGAAGCAACCACCTTTTTATTTCTAGCACTATTAATTAGTTTTGCATGTACTTCATAGAGATGGAATCTTTTATAATGCACATTTTTATGTTTGGCATCTTTTGCTCAACATAATGGTTTTGAGATTCCTCTGTATCAGTTGATCATTCCTCTTTATCACTGACTAATATAGGAATCTACCACCATTTGTTTATCCATCCTCCTGTTCATGGACATGCGTGCTATTTCCAGTTTGTGCTCAGGCACATGCATGGGCAAGTCTTTTGTGGACATAGATTTTCATTTCTCTTGGGTTATATATTTATGTTTGTCGAAATGAAAGATCACGTGTTGTGAGGGAAGTACATTTTGTCTTCTCTTACTTCATGGAGTTTGATATGGAGAAAATAATACCGTTTATAGAAGTGAAATACTGGACTGTGGAACACCATATACACGCTATTAATATAAAATTATGGCTACAGTACATATGCACAGAGGCGTCTTACAAGGGATTTACCAAAATATTAAGCATGGTTGCCTCTGGGTTCATATTAGGTGATGTTTTTTCTTTTTCCTTTATACTTTTCCATAATTGCTTAACTTTTCTACATGAGTATATGTTCTTTTTTATAGTAAGTGGGAAAAAACAAAGCTATTTTCCTTCTCATAGGGAAATATATTGCCTTATTGTTCTGTGTCCTTTTGGGAAGAACAATCATGGATCATTACATACATCAAAACTACATGACCCATTCACCCCTACTCTATTTCCACAGCTCCATCCTAGGGTAACAACTCCCTCCTTTTTCACCCATAACTTTTGCTAAAGCAGTAGCTGAATAGATTGAGAACCATGTTCAAGTTCATGCTCGGAGATGAGCAAAGAGCCTGAACTCAAAAGAACTAATCATTTCCTTCACAATCTTGTAAATATTGATAGTTTGTTTAGGAAAGTCTACTTTATAGGTAGTTCAAAGATCAACTTAAGCTCAGCTCCTGTCTTTCTTACTCCTCCCAAAACTTTAAATTAGTAGAGTAAAAAAGAACTCTGTGTGCATAAGAGTATTTTGATACACTCAACAGGACCTTGGGAAGAAAGAACCTGGGATATCCATATGCTGGGGCTTGAGCAAGTGAGAGGCAAGAGCAAAGTCTTGGGAGGTGTTAACCTGCAGGGGGATGTCAGGCGTGCCCCCTCACTCCCAAAGAGTGAGCAATGGTGCCTTCATCAAGGCCTGTGGCGGTTGGGGGGCAGAGCTGGCAGTTGGGGGGCAGAGCTCTGGTTTAACCATCTTTTAATTCAGAATCTTTAACCTCTCCTTTCTAAGAGCTGAGGCAGTACCAAGTTTCCCCGATAATAAGACTGGGTCTTATATTAAGGTTTGCTCCAAAAGACACATTAGGGCTTATGTTCAGGGGATGTCATCCTGAAAAATCATGCTAGGGCTTATTTTCCGGTTAGGTCTTATTTTCGGGGAAACAAGGTAGCAGGGTCCTGAATTCCTCACCCACCACAGCAGGAATCAGGGGGATTCCACAGGGAAAGGAGATAAGGAATCAATGGTTATGAGCGCTGCTCTGCGCAGCAGAGAGCAGTAACCCCCTCCACCAGGGTACTTTTCCTTGGCTTTGTCTTTCCTTGCTTATTCCTTCTTTCAAGAGTGCTAAAACATGACTCTGCAGGAATAAATCCAGCTAAAACAAAGGATTGGGGTTTGGGGAACAAAGTTCTGCTTGGAGAGAACACTGGGAGAAATGTTAGGACAGCTGCAGTCCTATTGAGCAATACCCCACGTACAGCACGCAGAATCTGGGTGGGGCCCTGCGTTTGCCAAGAGGCCACAGCAGGCAGCTGTAGGACCTGAAACAGCCGGGCAGCTGAGAAGCTTGTGGGCAACAGTTCACGTGGAGAATAAGGCTCCTGACTTAGGAGAGAAACCAACAGACTACACTGGTCTTGGAAGCGGCATGGATTTATGTCTAGAAACGAAGGTGTTTACCTCACCATAGATAGACCTGTGGGGTACAGGTTTGGGCAGGAGATTCCAGGAACTCCTGGATGAATGCCAAGCATTCACTCTCTTCTTTATTCCCCCTTTTTCCCCATTTCTCAGCCAAGGCTGAAATACCATTACATTTCTCTAGAAGAAATGGCACCAGGCCCTGATCCTGCAGGAAACAAGCTTATGAAAAAAAGATTGCTTCTGCCATCAGAGTCAAGATGGATTCCCAAGACTTGGAGAATTCAGAGTCATAAAAAAGGAATTCTGCAATTTGCAGCAGCTCTTACTAGAACCATGCCTATCTGGAGTCATGTTGGTTGGGAGATGACAACCCCAGGCCTTATTCCCACATCAGTCTCATTTCCCTCCACTTACTCTCGGCCCATCTAAGTCAAACCACTCTCTCACTGGAAGTGCCACAGAGACTCCAGCTCTGTACTGTGGCTCATGGCAACATTTCCAGGATCCCCAGGAGTCACTGAGGGGCAGCCCTGGGGGCCAGAACATCTGCAGGTTGTCCAGAGCTAGAACCCTTACACTTATGCCTCGACTATCCTTGGTGACATCCAAAGAGGCCAGCCCCTGAACTTTACTTGAACTCTGCAAAATACATGGTCCCAGAATCCCCTGGTTCAGGATTCCTCATAATTCAAGAACTATGATTCACATCCTGTGGTTCCAGGCAAACACTGGCTAACTTGCTAAGCCTCTGCCCCAGCTAAAGTCCACTGACGTTTCTGTGGCAACCATGATTCTGAAAGAAACTCAGTATTATCAAGAAAAGTCATCCATCAACTTTTATGGAATGATAACTGGAGACCCCAAAAGGAAAAGTCACAGGAATGACTGCCAATGGATACGGGGCTTCTTTGAGGGGAGGAATGTTATAAAATTAGGTAGTGGTGACTAATGCACAACTCCATGAATATACTAAAAAGCACGAAATGTACACTTTAAAAGGGTGAATTTTACGATATGTGAATTATCTCCTCTCTCTCTCTCTCTCTCTCTCTCTCTCTCTCTAAAGGAAAGGTCATCAAATACTTATAAGAAGTAGAATAAAAGCAGAGTCTAGGTCAGGATTTTGTTCCAGGAAGATGGGGTCTTATTAGGCTCACATCTACCTAACCCTTGCATAAAATATTTCTTTCTTCTTATTATTTGTCCTATCTTTTAAAAAGTAGCATGCATCCTTGGGAACTACAGTGATAGATAGTTATAAAAGTTTTTCCTGGCAAACCCCCACAGCCTTAAAAACATAATTTCAGGTATCAGGTCCTCAGGAAAGCTCCCCAACCCCTTGACCACTTCCAAAATAAGTACCCCTGTGGATTCTGAATTCTAGTAATACTGTGCCTTTTGCTTTCCCATCTCACTAACACTTTGTTCTGAAATTAGCTGTCTGAAGAGCATGAAAACTGTGTATTGAATGAACTGAACACCAGGTCATCATCTTCTAAAGTTTTTTCAAATTACTATCTTTTAAAAAAAAAATGCACCTCATTTAATTCTGCAACACTGCACTTCTGCAATCATGTAGCAAGTAACTTTGCTACGTAAAACAAGATATTATAAAATGTCTTCTCTAAGGGAATGTGTCCCTTTACACCAAGAATAAATCAAATATACCCTTTGAGGGATCTGTACAGGTCAAGAGACAGAATGAATCAGAACATCAGAATCTGTAGTTCTTGACGGATAAAAAGATAAACCATGTTCTCCTCTCTCTTTCTTTTCCCCGACAACCTTTAAATATCACAGAGCTTTTAAGCAGAGTCATGAAGCCTATGCAAAACCATCTTAGAGGCAGCAGTCTTTCCCTGCCTTTCCTCTTTATTACTGTTCAAAGATTTTTTTAGAAAATCAAAGAACTCGTATTATCAAGACATGCTGTAAGTAGAGTCCAGATAATACAGGGGCCGCTGAAAATTTGAAGGGTTTTGTGTTCAACCAACACATGGCCAGAAATTTGACCATTAAAGCTACTGAGGTCCGAAAAGTTGCACCTCACTCAGCATATTCCCGTGGGAGGTGAGCCCACGTCCCTAATAGGACCAGCACTCTGATGTCCCAGGAGCCCACATCATGGCGCACACCCCCTGGGCCCTTAGTGGGCAGTGTGCACAGAACCGGTATATACCAGAATCACCCCAAGAACCTACCCCTCAAGATTCAACAATTGTTCACATTTTGCCATTTAAAGTACCTTACAGAAAAAAAATAAAGTACCTTACAGATATAATGACACTAGATGGTTCCTGATGCTTCATAATAACATCCCTAGATACTTTAGCATGTATCTCCCAAAATAAGAATATTATCCCAAATACCACAATACTAGTATCTCATCAAACAAAATTAACAATAACTCCCTAATATTAACTCATACTCAGTCCATGTCCAAATCTCCCTCATAGATATTCTTACGGGAAGAGTCCCTCCCTTGCACCACACCCTGCCCCAGCCCTGCCCTCTCCGTCTTCCACACCCCACATACCGTCCTGCCATCACCAAGCTGCCATCCCTGCAGCCCCCTTTGTGAGTACCTGTGCAAAAAGTGCCATCATTGGGAATGAATGTCTTGTTGTTGTTCGTGGCTCGATATCCTTCTAGGCAAATGCAATAAAAGCCTCCAGGCGTGTTGTGGCAAGATGTGTGGTTCCCACAGACCACGGTGGCCCCAAACTGGCACTCATTTTTATCTGTTGATACATTGAGACAACACAGAGGAAGGGCTATCAGTCCATTCCATGTTCAGCACCCCATGCTGTTCTCCTGTGCTATGGATTTGGGGATCGATATTCTGTGACAATGTTAATGTTTCCCTGGCCTCTTTTCCTGTTACTATGCTTCTCAGACTACAGGACATGGGCCCCTCGTCATCATGCACTAGGGGTGTATGAAACCACGACTGAAATCCGACATCTCGACCTGGCAATCCATCTTACTGGAAGACTGGGAGAAGGGGATTCATTTTGAACTTTTCCATACTTAAAAAGGTCGTGTCATAGGCCTGGGGAAACAAATCTGGCAGCATCCCACTTTTCCAGCTCAGCCATTCTTCTTGCTTTTTCATGAAAGCCTGAGTAGGATGATTTTACATCAGTGATTAACTGGAAAATTTGTGACTTCTGAGTTACCAGGAAACACAATGGAATTAGTGCGTAAGCCTCATCCGGGAGCAGGGCTAATACTGTGGCAGGAACAGCTCCTGCTAATCATCAATGACCCATGTGAAGATATTAGTCACCGGGGAGGTGGAGCTGGAATATGGGGTGCTTGATGAGTCCACAAAAGCCTGCCCTAAGTATTTTTAATTCAATAGTTTGACAGAGATACAAAGTGAAAGTAAATCTCCCTCCCATCTCTGTCCTCTCGCTGAGGCGTCAGCAAACTTTTGCTGTAAAGGGCGAGTCATAAGTCCCTGGTTACAACTGCTCAGCCATGCTTTTGGAGCCTGAAAGCAGCCATAGACAACAGGTAAACAAATGAACAATGCTGTGTTCTAATAAAACTCTATCTACAAAAACAGGGAGCAGCCAAATCTGGCCCTCAGGCCAAAGTGTGCCAACTCTGCCCTAGCCTCTACCATCAGAGGAAACGCCTGCAACCAATTTCTTATGCACCCTTTTAGAGGTGATCGTTCCAGCTATTTTGGGAGGGTAGGGGGACGGCAGGAGGGAGATCATCAACTTATGAACCGGACTTTTTCTGTTTGTTCGTTTTATTACAGCAGTGATTCCCTTGAAGCAACTCCATTGCCTCTCACAATTGCATTCAATTCCTGCTAACTCAAAAAAAAAAAAAAAATTCTGGTGTTGTTTTTTCCCCCCCATTTTTTTTGGCATTACCTGTGTTAAAATTTAATTGAACCTGGAGCACAATTCGTGGTGAAAACTGTCTGTGGTAAAATCTGCAGGAGCATTTAGAGAGACAGAAGGGGCCTTGGAGCCATGGCCAAGTGTCCAGTGCATGCAGGTATCAGACACAGTCCAGTGGCCCATCACCTGGGATATCCCGTCCTTTGCCATCCCTGCCATTGTTTCTGAGGCATAGCTCCCCTGCAGACTTCACCAGAAGGGACATGTAGGAAACCGTGGAACTCTTAGGTCCCTTGGCTTAATACCATATTCTCAAATTCTGGCACAGGCATAACCTCACCTGTAACGTGTGGTACAGTTTCAGTGGACCAAGTACCGGCATATGCAGTGTCTAGTGTTTGGGGGCAAAAACCACATAAATTAATAAAGCCCTCTACTTCCATTAGGAGAAGTTTCTGTTGTTCAGAAGTCACAGAGCAATCAAGAGGGCAGGAAGCTTTCCTGGGAGGAGGCCCTCATTAGGGCAGGGAGCAGAAAAGGATAATCCATGCTCCTCAACTCTAACTTTGTTTCCAAGGCCCTGCTAGAAGTGGTGGGGGAGGACGGGGGAGGAGAAATTCCCTTAGGAACCTCAGGCTGCAGGACGGCTACAACCACAATTCTCATGGGCAAAATCCTAGAGAGAGGGGAGTCAAAGAAGGCACAACTCCCGCCTGCAGGAATTGCCAGTGGTGTGTGAAAGCTTATGTCTGTGAAGTAGAATGTGACGTTTTGAATTCAAAACTGAGTTGTTGGGGTTTTTTAAGGGAGGAAAACACAAACAAACAAAGATATCACAACAAAGTTGTATACACTGTCAATCCACAATCTCAAGGCGAAACTGTCAATATTTTTACTGCAGGTAAGAAAGCTGCTGGGAGGAAACTGGTTACATTACATTACTCATGAAGTTGCTGTGAAACTCTCCCTCTCTCTGAATTGGGCCTGAAACTGGATTGTGTCATGGTGGATGCCATGAGGCAAAAAATAATCTGATGTTTCTAACCTGAAGGTCTTGTTTTTTTTGGTTTTTTTTAAGTCATCCAAAAGCTCTTAACTACAAAAAAAATGGAGGATGGATTCTAGTAGACATAAGACTCAAAGCAACAGTATTTCATCAAGTAGCCTAAAAGTCTAACAAGCACTTGTGTTTTGTTTTTTCTCATGGTACGAATATAAATAGTTTTATACCAAAAGAACCAGAGAAATTAATGAAGGCAATATTCACTGGTGTTGTTAAGTTAAACTCAAGATTTGAAACAGATTTCAAATTGGTTCGGTCAGAGAGTTTCCAGAGATTCAAGTTCAATGACCTCTAACATGAGGGATATTTCCTTGGAAACGCTAGAGAAAGGATATGTCCAAACACTAAAACAAAGACTTATTATAATTGACGAAAGTTCTTGTAATAAAAACTTGTGAACAAAATAACAATGTTCCCCACCCAAGGACATTCAACTCCTTAACACTAGAGAATCTTATTTCTTGGTTCAACTTTTCAATTAACTTACCGACACATTTAATCCTCCCGTTGCCCACAAATCCATACTTGCAAATACACATCTTCTTCCCGTCTCTTTGTTTGCAGGTAGCGTGTTCATGACAAGTGGCACAGATGTCTAAACCTGAATCATAAATTGTATATTTCAGGAAAAGAAAAATTCAATCTCCTACTTTAGACAAATCATATTTTGGGTAGTAAACATTTACAATGGAGAACCAAAATTTGAATATCAAAATTAAAAAGGATCTGATCTTTGAAAAGCAAAAAATAAATTAAAGAAAAAGAAAGAAAAAAGGATCTGATCCCATCATTAAAAACTTACAATGAGTACTCACTGCCCACAGAGTAGAGTGCAAATTCCTCTATCTGGCAATTAATGCTCTTAACTGTATAACCCTAGGCTAACTCCTCCAACTGGACTGTTCCCAAACCCAAACCACACACCAGCAGTCCCTGGGCAGGAGGCGACTACTTTTTCCCATACGTGCTCTCCACTGTCACACTTTATGCCATAGGCATGATGTCCCCTTCAACTAGCATGCCTATCCCTCCTTCCTACTATTCCTACTTCAAGACCCAACTTAAATGTCACATTCTCCCTGAGGTCTTCCCCATTCCTCCATTATTGAAGAAAATTAAATGCATCTTCCTCTGTGCTTCCCCTAACACTTGTACATTACCATACCAGCCATGTTAGTCTCTGATTATATGCTATGCCAGCTCTGTCTTCCCAGCTTGGTATTATGAATGAGATTCTCAAGGACAGGAATTATGTTATTTGTCCACAGGCTATTATTTGTACAGTATAAACATTCGATTTATTTTTATTAACCAATTGGATAAAGGAACCTGCAATCCTACTTGCTACAATTCAAAAAGCAAATGGAGGGGAGAACTTGTCTATTACCCCCCACCCATTTTCCTTTTAGGGAAACAGTGAAGGTGTTTAAAATGCCAGTGAGATAACAGCCAGGTCCCAGCTAGATGACCAGATCCCAGTTATTTAGATAAGCAGCAAAAATGTTTGGGGCTAAAATTCCTGAAACTCCCAAATCTACCAGATGGTGATATATGGCCCAAGATCAAACAAGAATTCCTACCAGAGGCTGGTAGGATATTGTGTTGCATTCTCAGTGTCTGTAATTTCAGGAGTGGCCCAGTAAGGAGAACCTTTCAGCATGGAATTTCATCTCAGTCTTGGCCCCAGGTAATAAAGACTTAGCCCTCAGGCTGCTCCAGGCAAGAAACCAACTGAGAGGGGAGATTTCTAAATACTCTTAACCAAGCTTGCTTTTTTTTTTTGTAAAACAAAAGATAACACAGAAATAAGACAAACCACTACTTGTCACTAAGTAATATCAAATTAACCATGGAATATTTACAAAATGGATCATACCCAGACCATAAAGAAAACTACAACAAATTTCAAAAAAGTAGGACTTGTAGAAGTCATACTGACTACCATGTAATAATGTAATAAAACTACAAAATAAAACATAAAACTAGTATCCCCAAAAGAAAACCTACTTGGAAACTACAGAACACTCTCCTAAATAATTCTTGGGACAGAGAGGATTTCAAAATTGAAATGTTTAATACCAGATATTTTTAAAAAAATTATCTACTCCAGAAAATTTGAGTTTTATATGTTTTTATATTTTAAAAGAGAGAAAGAAAACCAGGCAGCCAGAGGGGAAAAAAATCTAGAATTTCAATGCAGGAAGCTTTAAAAAGATGAAAAACAAAAAAATAGAGGTTTATGGGGGATTAGGAATTAGTAAAGATATATATATATATATATATATATATATATATATATTTATATTTATTTATATATTATGCATATATGTTAAGATCTAGAAAGTATATTCAAATTCATTTTAAAAAAAGAAGAGAAAAGAAAACTGCCCCAAAGTCAGTTCATCATAAAGACCAGTAGTCAAAACTCAAGACTGGTGACAGAACTCAGAAAGAGCATGTACCAACACACAAAGTAAGGAATAAGAAACAGCTTGTAACAAAAAGTACATAAAAGATGTTTTAAATTACAAATGAAAGACTTCCAGTTAAACAGCACAGATTTAATATACTCTCAACCTCCCTTACCCCCCAAATAATGACATCAAGGACCAGGAAGGTATAAACCTTGGGAGAGACCATAGCAGGTGAAGGACGTCAACAGTATTTCAGAAGATGGAAGAGGTGGACATATGGAAATTGAGAGAGAGGAAGAACTAAAAGCCAACCCCAAAAGAGTCAGGAATTGGGGGTCACCGAGTACTAAGGAAGGCAAGCCTAAGGGACAGGCCTGAAAGTTCTTGAAACTATGGATAAGGAGTAGTTAAATGCTCAGATTCCCCTCACTAACTCGGCAGAAGATAGAGTTTTACAACCTGGAGAAAATGGACCAGAGAAGCTCCTGATGACAGGGGCAACAGAAAAAGCTGAAGTGAGAATGAGTCCCCGACCAAAATGTCCATCAATATGGGTTAAATATATGTAACCACTTTGACATTTTAACACACATTTAAAAACCGTTCCATAGGGACACTGTCAAATCATCATCACATGCAACCAAAATCCTGGAAGTACTTTCTTTTTAATTTTTATTAAAATATAGCTAACATATAATATATTCATTTCAGGTGTACACCATAGGTATTCAACATTTATATACCTAAAGAAGTGATCGCCATGATAAGCCCAGTAACCATTTGACACCACAGATCCTTTTTAAATAATGGATCCTGGGTCAAGTCTACAAGCCCAGCTGTGATCAACCACATAATGATGAACATTCTGCACAGCGTGTGTGTCTAGTGAAATAACAGATATAAACACCATACTAATGAACTCAACAAAAAAATGAGAAAATGTTTGGCCTTTTTCTTTTATGGAATACTTGTCTTTATAAAGATGGCCATATTTAGATACATCCAATTCCAGAAGCTTACATCAGGTGGAAAATAATTACTTCATATAACTGTTGAGTAAATCTAATAACCAAAAAAAAAAAAAAGAAAGAAAGAAACAAAGTAATGCCACCCACTCATAAATTAAAGGAAGTCCCGTCTAAACTAGTGAAGAGCAGAAGTTCAAGTTTTTGTTTTTAATACATTGAATTAAGTTCAACTTCATTCAAAAGATAGAACCAAACAAAATATGGCCTCATGGGAAGGCAGCCCAGTTCAAAGGGAAAACACTTGAGTTAGAAGTGGATCCTAAATCTGAGTCGAATTCATTGCGTGACTTTTAGTAAATCACTTAACCCGCCGGGGTCTCAGTTTTTTCATCTGTAAAACAAGGGCTTTGGGCATCTCAAATTTTACAATGCATTCAAATTACCTGAGGATCTTGTTAACTGCAGGTTCTGATTCAGTTGTCCGGAGTAGGGCCCTATATATCGCATTTCTAACAAGCACCCAGATGCACCGCATTTGAGTAGCAGGGTTTAACTGGTCCTTTCCCACTAATGTTCTGACACTTCATCCTCAGGATACCTGTTTTAATGACCCATTAAGAATAATTTAGCCTAAGTGTAACCCCAAGGGTAGTACCTGGTATGTTTGGTTCAATAATAAATGTTTGTTCCCCATACCAGCAAAAAAGGCAAGATGTGCGCCAGGCAACCAAAGACTTCTCAGACCACCTGCAGAAGAGAAAGTGGTTTCCAGAGGAAGATGGGCATCAGCGGAAGCTACTTATTCAGCCATGATTAGCCTGGTCGTCAGGGCCTTATAGGGCAGCCCTCTGAGTTTTAATGCTTGAGGGACCAAGTAGCCTCATGGGGAGGGGAAAAAAAAAAAAAAACTTCTCCTAAACAAAGGGGCAGGGAGAGCCCCAGACAGATGGGGGAAGGGGTTTCTGACCACACACAGTGGTCATTGCTCAACAGTCCCCGGGTCAGTTAAGAATCACCTGCAGATAGCGTGACCAATCTGTCCTGTGTCCCGGGAAACCCCTCAATTCAGTGCAAATAGAGACAGCTAGTCACTCTACCTGGAGAGCTTGTTAAAACAGAATGCCCAGAGATTCTGATTCAGTAGGTGTGGATGGGGTCTGAGAATCGGCATGTCTAAAAGCTCACAGCTGGACCACACTATACATCGCGTTGCACATCTACCTGAACCTCCAGGACGTGGGTCAGAACCCCGAGGAAGGTAAAAGCAATACTGAAGAAGTCTTTCACCAAGTCTAGAATGATGCATACATAGCACAGCACTGGGACCAACGAGACAGAGAGAACCCCAGGGAGAGGAACTGTCCGGGCCAATACAAAGATCACAGGCCTTGGCTATATAACCTGAGGAGGAAGTGTGTCAGGGACAGGCTCGCATCCACATCAAGGATGACTCTTGTTTTGTCATCAGAATACTCTGTTCAGGAGAGCAGAGAGGTGGCTGAGGAAACTGTTGCAGAGGTGAGGGGCACCCCTGCCGGTCCCAGGGAGGCCTAGAATTACTGGCAGAAAACAAGAGGAGGAAAGGCCTGGCGAGTACTTATTATTATTACTGTATCCCCGGTTCAGGCTCCCACCCTAGATTCATTTCCCTTCTCCACTGTGCAGGGACTAAGCCAGCTTTAGTCACATTCAACAATGAGAGAAGGAGACCTAAGCTGGCGTCTTCTCTCTCGCTCCCTGGTTCTGTGACCTTAGGCAAGTTAAACTGTCAGTCTTCCAGTTTTAGTCTGTGAGATGGAGATCGTGTTGGAAGCATTAAATGAGAAACAGAAATGCTGTATGAGCTCTAAAGCACTTGACAAAGATAATTTACATGAATATTTATGTCTCTTTCCGTATTGTTATTGTTAGAAACAAGTCAATCAAGTTGCAGTGCCTGGTATTTGTCATAGTGGTTAAGAGCAGGGTTAAGAGAGAGAGTACAGTCCTGGACTGCCCCTTGCTAACTGCAATCCTTGATAAGCCCTGTGCCTCAGTTTCCTGTAAATCTGTAATATGGGTATAATAATAAAACCTACTTCATATGGTGGTTGTGAGAATTAGTGTAAATGAGCTAATACATGTAAAGCAAATGTATTTTTGTGATGTTATTCTTTGCAACAAAAAAATGTGTTACACATTTTATAACAACCACTCAACAAGTCTTGGTTAATGAAGAAATGAAGGTACCAACAGCTAGTGAACTCCCAAGTATACTAACGAAGAGAGTGATGTGATGCAAAAACTCAAAACCCAAAGCAACATTTTTGTGTGGACAGATGCCAACCTGTTCATGGGCTGATATTCTAGGAACCATAGCATCTTATTTTGCATAATCACTCCCTTCCTTCCCCACACCCTCCCAGCCTCCGGAGCGATACCTGACTCAGAAGTTGGAAGTTCAGCTTCCTCAGATTTTCAGTTCTCACCCATCCCTCCTCTCCACCACACACCAAGTAAACCCACACCTCAGATGGCATGGCGGCTGCCAGCCTAAGCAAACTCCTCCTGCTCCTTATTTCAACACGCAAGCCACAACTTAAAGGCACTTCTGAATTAACAGCAGATGGACTTGGACAATACAATGAAAGGATTTTGTCCACTGCCAAGGGAAGAAGTTAGTTTAAAAGCACAAATGGAGTGCTCAAATGTGAATCTTAATCTAATCCCCAGCCATTTACAGTTAGACCAATAAATCCATGGCACAACCTTCACGAGATCCTATCTCTCAAACTTGTGGAGACATGTGCAAACAGATCAAATGACCCGAGAAAATAAGCAAAGGGGGCCCCAAACTCAGGAAGAGAAAGCACTCTCCAGTCTTCTGCAACACTACGTAAAATTGCATTGCTCTTAAGAGACTGAATCAAATTCCAGAGAAGGAACCTTAGAAACCTCGTATACTCTCCTCTCCAGCATCCCTGACAGAAACAAGCAAAAACACAGCCTCTGCTTTACAATCCAGCAAGACAGAGAGCACTCTACTCTTTCAAGCAATTTAATCCATGGAGGGCAATGTGAACCATCTTATATTTCCCTTCCCCCCCCAACCCAGGACTGACATTCCCCAAGAACCTATGACCTTTCCTCCTGCAAATTGGTTATAGGGCCCTCAGCTTCCTTTTGCCTTTTTGCCATCTTCTGTCAACTTTCCTGTTTGATCAAGACCAACTTGCAGGGGGGGCCCTCACCCCTGGCCTCCAGACCAGGAACCGACGCGCAGAGTGCCCCTACTCTGACACTTCTGAGTTTTGAGTTAAGTAGCCCTTCATTTAGGCCACATCCTAAGTTCATGCCCGGCATGTCACCCACTAACAGACAGTCTCACACTCTGGAGCAGGCTGTACACTTTTTTCTAATCTGGCCATTCATTCACCCTGCCTCCTCTGCAGAGTTGAGGCCAATAGGCCACTTACTACCTGGGGCAGCAATGACCTTAGGAGCCCATTTTAGGATTTGACTGGAAGGCTGAGAATGTGCCCAGGGCCGAGTCCCTGGGGGTGGAAGACAGGCCACAGTGGGGACCTTCCTTGGCTCTAACACACTCCCTTACTTTGAGCAACTGTAAGTCATTCCAAAAGAATTCCCTCCCTCCACTTTTCCTTTTTCCTCCCCTTCCCTGCTCTGACGAGGGAACATGCTGCTGTGACTCACGGTGAGAGTGAAGGCCAAGCCCATGAAATGCATGATTAGTGAAGTCAGGTCCACTTTATACAGAACACCTTCCCCAACCCTCTTCACTAGGGCTCCCCCAAGAGTCTCCAGGCCCCTTGCCCATCCTCCTCTGGCCTCCAAACCCCAGCCAGGCCTGAGCCAACAAGTCCCCCAGCCACTCCCTGACTCACTGCAATGCCAGAGAAAGGTTAGGAAACAGGACTGACTGGTTCTTCCCCTCCTCCCTATTCCTAACCTCTCTGTTCCCCTCAGGCTTGGCACCCCACCCACCCACCCACCAACCAACACCCTTCTGCTGGACCAACTATGTGTCTCACACTTTCCTCACACTCAGGCCATCTGACTTCGGCTCCCCACTCTTCTCTCTGAACCATCGTTATAATAATTAAATGTAATTCAGCACATGTTACCACTGAGAGACTGAATATACAAATGGACAATGGCCAAACCATATATAAAAATAGAAGTCTGACCCACAACCTACAGCAATCAGTCCAGGAAGTCAAACCACAATCTCTGCAACAATCGGTCCCAAATGGTCAGGACTTAACAGCCAGCTTCCCTAATTATTGCTCCCCCCACCCTGCAGCCTTCCAACTTAGGACTGATCAGAGAAAGCGAAACACACTCCTCTAACCAATCACACAGGATGCCTGCTGTTAGTAAGCCTCCTCCATGCCAATATCCTCCAACCAGGGCACACGTGAAGCCTTCCCCTTTGTTTCACTATAAAGCTTTTATACTCCCCTGCCTGCCTTTGAGTCTCTGACAAACATTAAGTGATGGTGGCTGACTCTCTTGCTTCCCCCTTATCATCTACATTCAGTCCTCTTCTGCTGTCATACTGTGGAGCCAGTCCCCAGAACCTCTAAGCCAGCTATTGTAACAACTTCCTCAATGGCTCTGTCACGTGGGGTGTCACGTGGGGTCTCCGGTCCCGCTCCCCACACAAGAACGCAGGCTACGGGAAGGCCAAAAAGGAACACCCACGGAGCCACAGATAGGGGAGTCACACCACCACTCTCTCTGGTGGCTGTGTTGGAGACACAGGAAGCAGGAGTCACACTATCCGCAACCTGTCGTCCACTTCTCTCTGCCAACCAACCTCACTTGCTAACTGCAATCCGCTCTTGCTAGCTCAGCCACCATCTTCTTGCTAGCCCCCCATTTTTCTGCTAGCGTAGCCACAGCAGTTATATTAGTGGCCAATGGCTCACTGGTTATAGCTGACGGCCAACTAGCCACAGCTGATGACCATCCAATCACAGTTGATAGACATTTACTACCTGAGCCAGCACCTTTCCATGTGAGGGCGAAACTGCACTCCTGGCTCTGACCCCACAGGCTCTAAGCCTCCAGTCATTCCCCACATTGTCCACTGTAAGGAAACCTGCCCTTAATAACCAGATTCTCCAACGCTGTAAATGAAAGGAGAATGCCTACACAGGAAGAGGTTTTATCAGGCAACCCTGACTTCCATTTCCCCCAATTCATCCCCACAGCCTTTAATTAGTTGCAGATGAATGACCTGAGAGAGTTACTTTGTTCAGTTATCTTAGCCCAGCATTTCAACAGCACCACACTGTACAGTTTCTCAGGCTAGTCTTAACACAAAGATTCTGAAATAGGCTCCAAGCATTGACAAGCGTTTATACACACTGCCATGAGAGACCAACTTAGGGAAGGAAGCTAGAAAGCCTATCAGAGCATCTGATGTACAAAAATGGCCACTTCAGAAGGTTGAGCCATCAAGAGAAACACCCACCAGTATGGTAAAAGCTCCAACATGAAAAGAATTTGGGGGGACAGGAGTGTGAGCTCATATCCCTCACATCTCCTTACATGAAGTTCCCTTTCACTTCAGGATCAGTGTTTGATTTTTATTAAGAAAGCTATATCAACTTTTTTTTTGGGGGGTGGGGGAGGGAACAGGACTTTATTGGGGAACAGTGTGTACTTCCAGGACTTTTTTTTCCAAGTCAAGTTGTTGTCCCTTCAATCTTAGTTGAGGAGGGTGCCGTTCCGCTTCAAGTTGTTGTCCTTTCAGTCTTAGTTGTGGAGGGCACAGCTCAGCTCCAGGTCCAGTTGCCATTTTCTAGTTGCAGGGGGCGCTGCCCACCATCCCTTGCGGGACTCGAGGAATTGAACTGGCAACCTTGTGGTTGAGAGCCCACTGTCCCATGTGGGAATCGAACCGGCAGCCTTTGGAGTTAGGAGCATGGAGCTCTAACCGCCTGAGCCACCGGGCCGGCCCAACCTTTTTTTTTTTTTACAGTGAAAAAATTTTGTATTTAGAATTGGCCAGCTGGACTCAGTTTAGATGATCCCAATTTTGTTGGCAACATCCAAAGCATCAGAGTGAGAAGCCAATTGAACATATGCCTTCTTGTCTCCATCGGGCCTGATCAGGGTGTTGACCTTGGCCATGTCAATGTCCTAGAGCTTCTTCCCAGCCTGTCTGATCTGGTGCTTGTTGGCTTTGACAGCCACAATGAACACCAGCGTATTGTTGTCTTCTATCTTCTTCATGGCTGACTCAGTAGTTAGGGAGAATGCGATGATGGCATAGTGGTCAAGCTTATTTCTCCAGGGGGCGCTCTTCCCAGGGTATTTAGGCGGCCTTCAGAGCTGCAGTCTCTTGGGCCTTCAGAAGGTGGATGACGTCCAGATGTTCCTTTTTTTTGTGGCTGTGGAGGCCTTTCAGGACTGCTTTCTTTGCTTTCAAAACCTTTGCTTTGGCTTCAACTTTGGGAAGAGCAGGGACTTCCTTCTTCGCTTTCGGCGCCATCTTCGTGAAAAGCTCAACTTTTTGTATCACTCCCTGTACAAAAACCTGCAATGGCTTCCCACTGTCCAGGAACAGCTAAGTCTAAATGCCTTGGTCTGCCTGCCAGTCAAAGCACTCCATCTTCTAGTTAAATCCAGTCTGCTTTTCCACCCCCATTTCCCACCCATCTACTTATCAGCCAATCTGAACTACAGGCCCCATGCTTTTGTGCCTCCGTGTGCCTCCCAACTGCCCCTCCATCTGGAATTCATTCATTCTACACATATTTGTGGAGCGCTGACTGTGCCCTCTGCTGTGAGCTGGGATGCCTTTTCCTCATCTTCCCATATCCAAACATTCCTCATATTCCATATCTCTTACCAATCCTTAATTGTCTAAAGGGTCACCTCATCCATAAGGCCACCAAATTCCCCTAGCTACCCTGTTTCCCCGAAAATTAAGACCTAGCCGGATAATCAGCTCTAATGCATCTTTTGCAGCAAAAAATTAATATAAGACCCAGTCTTATTTTACTGTACTATGAGACCGGGTCTTATATTAATTTTTGCTCCAAAAGACGCATTAGAACTGATTATCTGGCTAGGCCTTATTTTCCGGGAAACACGGCAGACATAATCTCGTTCCCTCCTTTGACCACCCACACCTTCTCAGAGCACTTATGGTGTACTGCCTTCTATTTGGGTAAATGCCACCTCCCCTACATGTCTGAATACTGCGTGCAACTCCTATCACACTCCACACTGCGTTTTACAGAGGGGAAAAACCCCAAAAAAACAAAAACAAAACTACTCCAATTGCCTGGAAATGGATTATTTGCTCGTATGGCTCCTCCAGAATAAGACCTCAATGAGGGCCAGCCCCAAGACTTCACATCCTGCACAGGGAAACAAGAACCATCTGTTGAATGAATGGATTAATGAATGCTTTATTCCTGTAAACTTCCTTACGCTTTTTTCTCACCATATTAGCATCTAGTTCTTCATCAAGATGCAAAAAAAATCAAAAGGCAGAAAGAAACTTGCTGCGGGTCTACAATTTGTTGTGCAAAAGCCACAGCAGAGCCGGAAGCGTGACGGTGCAGCCGGAACGCCCTGCCACCACCCGCAGCGCGGCTCTTCCCCCTGGGCGCCCCTTGCGCCCAGCCCCCACCTCGCCTCAGGTTCCCGGGGGCGCTGGCAAGGCCACCTCGAAACTGGTCTCCCCCGCGGCCCTGGGGCGGGGACGGGAAAGCCCCGGCGCAGAGCCCCTCCTGCTTCTTTGAGCCCCGCCTTCCTGATCCCCAACGGCCGGAACGACCGCACCTGCGCTCTTCGCCCGGGCTCCGCGCCTGCCCGGCCCAGGGGCGGGGAAGCGTCCCGGGCGCGCCCAGCGTCGTCGAGGCTCAGCGGGGACTGGCGGGGTCCCCGCGCCGCGGCCGCTCCTACCCGCACTCACCGTCCGTCCCCGGCGCTCCAGTCGCGCAGCGGGCCAGGGCGAGCAGCAGCAGGAGCGGCAGCAGGCGGCGAGGCGGGCGGCCCGCGCCCCGGGGCCCCCGGCCCATGCCGCCGCTGCCGCGTCCCTCCCGGCGCGCCCGCGACTCCTCCTGCGGCCCCAAGGCGCCGAGATAAGGCGGCGGGCGCAGCGGGGAGGGGGCCGGCCAGGCCGCTTCCGGCGCCAGGCGGTGAAGCGGCGGACACCGCGGGGGTCCCCGGGAGGCGGCGGGGCCGGGCCTGTACTCCAGGCAGATGCTCATTCATTCACAAGCTCTTTCACTCATTTGTGCACCTGCCAGGCGCGCGGTGGGCACTGGGGACGCACAGCGGGCAGACAGGGTCCGGCCCTCTCGGTGCATACGTTCCGAAAGGGGTCAGTCGCCCGGCAGATAATGACACAAATGAACAGAGGGTCCTGGGCTGTGCTAGAAAGAAATGTCCATCGTGCCCTAAGCGTGTGGAACCAATGCGGGATCCAAGCCTGTCGGGGGCTCAGGGAGGCACCCCTGGGGTAGCAAAGGAAGAGGTGAAAAAGCTGGGGTGAGGTTGCTGGAGGTCCCAGGGCAAGGTGAGAGGGCGAGAAGCCGCCAGTCCAGGCCACCCATGGGGCAACCGACTTGACCAGGTGACAAAACCAGCTTAAAGGGCGACTGAGTTGTGGTGGGGGAGGGGCTGGCAGGAGTTTCTGCTACTTGGAGGAAGTAAATAAACAGCCCCTGAGGATGAAAAGGACGTGGGAGAGGAATCTAAGCAGGTGAGAAAGGCATCTGCAAAGAGACAGTGACAAGAGTGTATTCTAGAAATGGGGGGAGGACCTCCTTGGAGTTGGAACACATGGTTTGGAGAGAGGCAGTAAGATGGAGAGATAAATAAGACCTCATAAACCGAATAAAGGGGGGTAGCTGAGAAGCTGTAACGGGGTTCTAAGCAGAGTGACTTCAGCAGGAAAGTCTCCCAGAGTCTCCTCTGTGGGATTGGGGCTAAGAAGGCAGGAAGACCAGCCTGGAGCTGCTGCGGGAATCCAGGAAGGAGAGGACATGTCGAGGAGCAGGGCGTTGGCGAGGAGTATGGGGAGAAGCGGCAGATGAGAGTGGTATTGGGTGGAATCCACTGGATTTTATGACCAGTAGAATGGAGGAGGAGGGAAGAGAAAAAACATGTCACCTAAATTTCTGGTTTCGGCAACAGCGTTGATGGTGGTGGGAGTCACTGAGATAGAGACCCAAAGGGAGCTGTTACAAGTTGGGGCAGGGAGAGGCTGCAGGGGGAGAAGAAATAAGTTCCAGTTTGAAGGCTTTGAGCTTGTGATGTCTGTGGGTCTCTCCAAGAACCGGGCCCTGCACTGCTTCACCCATATTCTCACTTGCTTTCTCTCTCTACCATGAGCCTGATCTAAATAGAACCACCCATGAACACACCCATATAAGGACTAAACTGGTGCAGCCTTAAAAAGTAGTTAAAAATAAACTTCCCAGCCTCTTCTGCAGCAGGCTTTTTTGCTAATTATTATTATTTTTTTTTTTTCAGTTCAAAGATAAGAGACTGCTTTGAGGAGTAGAAGATGGACATCGTGTCTATTGTAGCATATCTCCTGTTATTTAGACAATTTTTTTGTTAAACTCAGCTCTCCATGAACTTTGAAATCGTAATTATTTCAACAAAAATACGTTCATTTAAGACATTTTAAAACCAACCTATACCTCTCCTTTTCTGCCATGCCTCCCTGCAGAATAAATAAACATATACTTGTGTGTGTGTGTATTTTTTTAATTGGTGATGTTAGGAAAAAGTCCAAAACTTGGAAATAGGCAAAAGAGATTATTGTCTTTTTCAGTGGGACTCTGGGTGTTGCCTAGTAGCCCTTTTAGAGATTATCTGATTCCACAGGATGGACACCTTTTGCTGGACTTTCATTGACTAGGCTATTTTCAACTCAGTAGGGGTAGAGTTAACTTGCAGAAAACTGATAATAATCAAAAGATTCTTGTCCATAGCAATGCAATTAATTTTTCCAGTATTAATATAAGTGATTTCTACTAGGTGAAAATAAGATAAACCTAATAATTAGATGTTGTCCGATATGATACTAGTTAGCCAATTTTGCATCTATTAGCAAATTCATTTTATCATTCCTGACTGTACATGTGTATATATATTATTTTTTTCAAATTTTCTTTTGAAAGTTAGTATCTTACTAGTTCTCTGAAGTAAACATCTTACTGAGTCCCTCATGAATTAGTTGACTAAAATCTTAGGTTTTCATTTTATATTTGCATTAAGTGTATTTTTAGTATTTTGAAAAGTTTATGTTAGCACAACCTATGTTACTCTTACATTCCACATTAGACTGTGTGTCTCTCATTAATTTTATTGGCTCACTTTTTGCTTTCAAATAAATATTTTTGTAAAAAAAATTACTTCTTACCCAATGGTGAGTTCATGAAATAACGGAACGGAAAAATGTCTCCTCATCAGTATTTGTCACTAGACTTAAAAGAGAATATTGAACCAGTGTTAAAATTGGGAGCAATAGGATTATTGCTGAGAAAATATTTAGCTTAAGAAAAATGTTCTTTTAAGAGAGCATGGCCGATACACCAACATCTTCTGAAAGGATTTAGAGAGAGCTCTTTTTCCCCATGACATCTAGAAGATTTTAATGACTTCAAAGAAAATTTTAACTTTTGGTTTCAAGATGGCATTGTAAGCCCTGAAAGTTCTCTCTCCCCTCCTTCCCAAACCCCAGTAAAATGGCCAAAGATACACACACACACACACACACACACACACACACACACACCACAAACAATAAATATGCAGCAGTGCTTGCAAACAGGAAAGAATGACATCATCGAACCAGATAGCTTTGAGCAATGCGTTGGACATGTCTTCCACAAAAATATCCACCAAAAGATATGGAAGGTAGGGAGAAAAATAAAAAATGTAATTAAAATTTTTAAAAAATTATATGTATACTTCAAGTTATTATTTGTACTTGTTAATATAATGTGAAGATTTTATAGTATTTTAAAACTCTGTAGGAATTGTTGAAAAAATACAAAGTACACTTCTTACCAATTCAAAGCGTTTAATTTTGCTCATCTGTGTACATAGTGTTCTCTACAATCAGCAACTTCTTCAGGCTTCAAGCCACCCAAATACGAGTTTCCTGGCCCTCCAGAAAAACTGTCATTTCCACACTTTTAAGAAATCATTTTTAACTTCATTTAAAAAAATCTTTTACAATAATTTAGTTATCAGAGGGCGTTTATGTGGTTAGACAAAATATTTAAATCCCACCTAAAATATTGAGATTACTGACCAGTATCGGAAGTGATCTTAAAGGATCTCAAGTAAGTATATATACTCAAGAGAGATTCCCAATTTGTTCCTTTCTCCAGCCATCAAAGGTTAATAAATGTTGAAGTCTTAACGCATCTTACTGCATCTTGCTATACAATCAAAACCCTCAATGACAACAAAGAAATATTTGTACACCCCTGTTCACAGCAGCATTATTCACAATAGCCAAAAGGTCAAAACAACCTAAGTGCCCATCCAAGGATGAATGGATAAACAAAAGGTGGTCTATCCATACAATGGGATATTATTCAGTCTTAAAAATGAAGTAAATTCTGACACATGCTACAACATGGATGAACTTTGAGGACGTTAAGGAGGGTTAAGTGAAATAAGCTAGTTAAAAAAGGGCAAATACTGTATGATTCCACTCATATGAGGCATTTAGTCAAATTCATAAACAGAAAGTAGAGGGGTGGTTGCCAGGAGCTGAAGGGAGAGGGGGAATGGGGAGTCAGTGTTTAATGAGTAGAGAGTTTCAGTTTCACAAGATAAAAAAAATTCTGTGGATGGATGATGTTGACGGCTGCAAAACAATGTGAATTACTTAATGCCACTGAACTGTACACTTAAAATATTTAAATGGTAAAAAAGAAAGGAAGGAAGGAAGGAAGAAAGAAAGAAAGGGAAAAAATCAGCGACAAAAAAAATTTAGGTGCCAATTTTTATTTTTATTTTACTTGACTGGCACTAACATATAGGACTTTCCAAGTCAATTTGGATCCTGGTGAATCAGAATTACAGGAAAGTTCCCATGGAAAGCCCCATCCCCCAACTCCTGAGACATAATCTCTCTCTCTTTCTCTCTCTGTCTCCTTCTCTCTGTCTCTCTCTGTCTCTGTCTCTCTTACACACACACACACACACACACACACACACACACACACTGTCACCTGCCTCATTTGAGGAGGCCTCGGCTGTTTGTTCTATAAACCATGAAAGGAAGCCTTGCTGACAGCCCATTTCCGGACCCAAGATCAGCTAGGGGAGCCTTGCAGCCACCCACAGCCCTGAGGAGAAGTGGGGCATATCCAGCAATGACTGACACAATTGCTGAGGAAACCCACAACAGCTGTGAAGGCTGATTGAGATAGACTTCCCTTGGTAAATAGCAGCTGACACTGAAGACGCATATCACCGACCTTAGCAAATAATGCAGTCTTCGAAATATACTTTATGCAATTATTTTGAACTTGAGGTTATACTGGAGTTCTAATTATAAAGTACACCTTTTTGAGAAGCCTCTCTTTCTGCTTTCATGGGGTTGTAGGTGCATTGGCTCTTTCATGTTTTTGTTAATCTGATGATCTCTGCTTTTTATCTTCCACAAATCATCTCTATTTTGGTGCTCTGCTAATATACCCTGTCTGGATTTCCAGTACTGCTTTCAAGTGATTCTTTTTTCCTCTCCATTTAAAAAAAAATGAAAAAAAATCAAGGCACAATTTACATACAGTGAAATACATAAATATTAAGTGTACATTTCTACTTCCAAAGGTCCCTATGAGCCCCTTTTTTGTCCATTGGACTCTAAATTGCTCCAAGTCTCTGTGAGTGCCATATTAACCAGCGATCCCTGTATCTGGCAAAACGACTGGTACCTAGTAAGTGTTCTGCATATCCGGGGAAGGAAGAAAGGAGTGGAGTCCATTACTGTCAGTCCTGGGTTGCCAGTGGGTGTTAATATTCAACTCAGCAGCACATCCGTGGAGCAAGCTGGTATAGAAAAGCTTCAGATTACTCATCTGCCTACATGCCTCATTTCCTGTTCATTCAAGGGCTTGGTGGTTCCTAGATGATATATGTCCCCAGGTGACTGTCTCCCACACTGACTTGTCTCCGGGACTCGGATGATGCCCCACATTGTACGGACTTGCTCACACAGTTGTTTTAAAATGGATATGAGTGAGGAACTTTGACTCTGTGCCAAAGTGGGTAATGAAAAAGGAAGCACGTATTAACCAGTTCAAAAGATTTCTTGTGCTTTGATTTCCTCTGGCAGGTTTGTAAAATAAACCCTAAGCACCCATGGGTAATTTTTTAATCAAATTATTCTTTTGCATCAGGGTCGCTACTTCTTGAAGACAATTTGCCAATGTCAGCTACGATATTGGGCTGACAGGCCACAAACCTTAAATGCTCATAAAACATAGGTTGTCACACATCGTCTAAATGAAGCTGCCTGCCCCTGCCTAAACAGGCTAGCTCTCCGTATTACCAACTCACCAGCTGCTGTCAAAACTCCTGTCCTTCATACCCCATCCTGTGTACTACTTAGGAGACTTTTGGTCCAAGTGACTTAAAATGATCCAAAATATTGAAAGCAAAACTGGAATGTATTGGCTACCATAACCTAAAAGTTTCCCTGACAGAGCTGACATAAGGTGTGACGTGACCAAACACTGAGAGTGCCTCTGGAACCCTGTTCCTTCCTCTCCATTCTCAGGTTTCCCCCTCATTGTTGTAAGATGACTGCTATAGTAGTAGCAGTTCTCTATCCAGTGGACAGAGAAAGCAGAGGCCTTGAGCCTATTTATCCCTGGGAACATGTGTCCTTAGCCAAACCACTCACACCATTGTACTGGATAATAGGATCAATGAATAGCCTAGAGCCACCAGGGCTCACCCTCTGTGTGGGGTCAGCCTCACCCAAACCCCAAGGACTGAGCTGGGGAGGGATGGTTCCCAATGGAAATACAGCGTAGTGTTTTATCAGCAGGTGCTAGGCAGCAAAACCAGCATGTGGGACTATAGTTTGTGAGCATGCTGCCTCTTTGGAATCGCTCCCTTCTCAATTTAACTAACATGCATGTTCACAAATCCTAACTTATTTGAGCTGGACGCCCTCTTCGGACATTCTAGGACGTGGCTTTGAGACGCTCATCATTCTGGGTAACTCCTTTCTGTGGTGTTGTTGTTGTTTTCAACTTCTTTTTTCTAAAGAGTTTACTTGTACCCGAAACTGAACACAACACTTGGAAATAGTCTGGCCAGTGTGGATCTTTTCCTGCAGGTCCTGATAGTAAACCCTTGTAATACACTCAAATTTTGGATAACTCAAGTGTAGGACCTTAAATGCATACCCGCTACATTTTACATTGTTAGACGCAGTCCATTGCATGTACCCTCTGGTCTTTTAGAACATGGTGACTGCAGAATGCACTATAAACTGCTTTCTGGAGATCAACTCTCTCTCTCACCCTGGAATAATGAGCCTGAAGTCCCCTCAGGCTAGCTCCCAGGACCTGGGGGGGGGGGGGGGGGCAGAGCAGGGCCTAAAGCGGAAGTATGGGGCAAGGAGACTCCATGGCTTCCATAAACCACACATTACATTTGTAGCCTCTGCAAAGATTTAGGAAGGACTATGGCCTCTAGATCACTGTTGTTTTTTTTAAACATCTCCATTCATGCACCTTACATTTTATTTATTTATTTATTTAAGATTTTATTGGGGAAGGGGAACGGGACTTTATTGGGGAACAGTGTGTACTTCCAGGACTTTTTTCCAAGTCAAGTTGTTGTCCTTTCAGTCTTAGTTGTGGAGGACGCAGCTCAGCTCCAGGTCCAGTTGCCGTTGCTAGTTACAGGGGGCGCAGCCCACCATCCCTTGCAGGACTCGAGGAGTTGTACCAGCAACCTTGTGGTTGAGAGCCCCCTGGCCCATGTGGGGATCGAACCGGCAGCCTTCAGAGTTAGGAGCATGGAGCTCTAACCACCTGAGCCACTGGGTTGGCCCCAGATCACTTTTTAAGAAGCTTTTCCATCTGGCTTAAACAAAGGCCTATGGGGCCTCAGAAAAGGAGCCTTCCATCTGCTAAGATCAGGAAAGATATCATTAAGGAGGAGAACTTCAAGCTAGACCCTAAAAGATGGGTACCTTTACAATAGGTGAAAATGGGGACCCAAAAGGCAACACAAGATTGACAGAAAAGGTCTTCTCTCTGAAAAAAACAAAATGCACGTAAAGAAATTTGCTAGGGGATGGAGGGGTCTGATTTGCTGTGGACACTCAGAGAAGACAGAATGAAAAGGAAGCTCAAAGGAAAGTCCTGCTTGTGCCCAGCCTGAGCCCTCATGCTCTCAAAGAAATTCCCCAGGAAATGTCTCTAAGCCAGGATGCTCTTTAATTATAGCAAGAGGAGCCCTCACCCTGACCCCTGCTTTTCAGAGGGCCCTGCACGTTACAAACATATTTTTAAAAATTAAATTTATTAATGCACAAAGTAGCACTTTCTGGTTCATCATATAATTATAAAATTGACTGAATTATGGACTTTGTTTTTTGGAGGAATAAATAGTCTTTATTAGGCTCAGACCAGGAGTCCGAGGGTCTTAAGGACCTCTCCATGTGTCAGTTTTCTTCTCCAGGTCCTTTTCAGCCTGTTTCCATAGCCTTGTGAGCTACTGTGTTTTCCCCAAAATAAGACCTAGCTGGACTATCAACTCTAATGCATCTTTTGGAGCAAAAATTAATATAAGACCCAGTCTTATTTTCCTATAAGACCTGGTCTTATATAGTGTAACATAACATAACATAACATAACATAACATAACATAACATAACATAACATAACATAACATGACCGGGTCTTGCATTAATTTTTGCTCCAAAAGACGCATTAGAACTGATTGTCCGGCTAGATCTTATTTTGGGGGAAACATGGTATTCTTTCTTTGGTAATTGATCTTGGCCTCCTCCTTCCTCTTCTCCAGGGTAACATGGAGAAGTGGTTCTTCCAGGCAAGGTCGTGAGCCAGGCATCCTTGGTACTTGTCATAGGGCGGCAAGGTCCCATCAAACACCTTGAAGCTTTCAGGGCAGCCTGGCCTCGCTTGGTCTTGGGGACAGCCTGCTGTGCACCATCCAAAAGATGAGGCTGGATACTTGGAAGTGGAACGCGTTGGCATCCATCTGCTTACAGCGGAAGGCCACGTACTTTCACTTGTTTCTGTAGAAACTGCCTGGAATGTTGACACCCTCACAGCACACAACCACCAAGCAGTATTTGCTTGGCCACGATGGGCCTCCAGGGGCCCAGGGAGATGGCCTGGGCAGTTGAGCACGAGGATTTGCCCCTCTGTCATCCTTCTCAGCTGCCTGGGAAAGCGGGCCATTTTAATACAGAACAATTATGAAGAAGAAAAGAAGACTTGCCATAAACACAATTGTTTAATTATAAACATCACACAAGTGCCCCATCACTCAGAGTCCTACTGTTACCATTAGCGTAAGCAACCTGCCACTCTTAACATCCACTTCCATGAGCAACCCCATCTGGACTCAGGAGAGTCTTATCCTACGTTCTTGAAACAAGTGGTGGCAGCTCCACATGCCCGGGAAGTTTCTCAAGGTATCACTGCTGACAGCAGAGGTAAGATGCTTCAAAATGTAGGGAGGGTTGAGAAGTGAAAGCACATTAAAAAGAGAGAAGACAGAATCGACTGACTTATTACATCCCTTCTCTGTGAGAGTATGAATGTAAAAGATTCTTGCATGATGAAGAATCATTTCCCAGTCGTGCTGTGTGTTCATTTTCTGGTTTTCTTCATGTTCTATCTAAATCAGGGCTCTCAAGGTACTCACAAGTGCCCACAGGTTTTGCAACAATTGCTCATGACAGCTAAGCATTTGTAACATTAGGAATTCCTATGACTTTTAAATGTGTGAAGATATAGATCTAGAGCTAAGGTATAGGAAGCCTGATGCCAGTTCTTTATGTCGGCAACTAAATGAACATTAAAGGCTAGAATTGTGAATAGGTTTATTTGTATAAAACTATGTAATAAGATTTAGTCAGATCTTTACAAAATTAATAGTCAGCTTTATTGAAATGATTTTGACTTAAAATGTTGCTATTAACTAACCTAATTTGTATTCTACTCTTAATTTGAACATAGGATTTGGAATATTTTCGAGGACAACTTATTGAAAATGTATTTAAATAATTAACAATTTTTATTTACTGTTTTTGAAAAAAATATAGTCAAATTTTGTCCCCTGTTACACAATTATATTTTATTTTTAACCCTGTGGGGTTAAATCTGGCACACCACCTGTTTTTGTTTTGTAGATAAAGTTTTATTGGAACACAGCTTTACTGCTCAACGCTTACATATTCTCTATGGCTGTTTTCATGTTTCATGTGGCAGAGTGGTTTTCACAGAAACCACATGGTCCACAAAACCTAAACATTTTACTCTCTGGTCCTTCATAGAAAAAGTTTGCCTACCACTGCTTTGGATGACAACTGCCAAAAGAGAACAGATTATGTGAAAATCTTGAGCGTCAATATAATTTTGCTGTAATAAATACAAAACCCCCAATTTTATGGAATGCATCTATAAATCTGATAAATTATGTATGTCTTTATGACTCATCCAAACATCACTGGCTTCCCAACAGAACACCCAGGCATGTGCAATAATAATTAAATTCAATCATCTTTAATAGCCTGTCAACTTTCAGCCATATAAAAGTCAGAGCCTTGCCCATGTTTTTCAATTTTGCACTTAGGAAAGTGTGTTTTTCGATGTGAGGCATGTTTTCTCTTGCCCCAGGCTCTGCAAATCTAGGGGCAGGTCTGCCAGAGTGTGCCTGAAATGTTCCCATGTTCTGCCACATTGAGGCCTGAGTTTGGGAGACTGTCCCTGTGCCTCTGATGGTAGATTGTACAGAGGGCACCGTCCCAGAACAGTAACACACGTCCCCCCCTGTGCCCCTGATTCAGGCTGGGTGGCCACCAGGACATCTGGACACAGTGCCCGGAAGGATTCCTCTTCCCTTCTGCAGCTGACCAGGTGGGACCAGCTTTGACGCTAGAAGCCCATGTGAACTTCCAGACCACGTGTGTGGGAGGCTCTGGCCTTGGGGAGAGCTCATGAAGGCCTGTCAGTGCAGAGACAGATCTCCTGCTCACACCAGCAGCCCTGCATTTCCTCTAGCAGCTGCAGTCTTTTGGCCACTGCCTGGGCTCTGCTCTGCCTGCCCCGCCAGACCTACATGCCAGCAAGAGCTAGTGCTGTCTGTGGTGGCTGTGCAGCTCAGAATGTCAGGCTGATGCTCAGGGCCCATCCGTCTCTGCTGCTGGGGGAGACAACCATTCACAAAATGCCAGCTAACCTTAACCGTTGCCAAATTCAGGGGGGGAAAAAAAAAAAAAAAAAAATATATATATATATATATATATATATATATATATATATATACATATTGCCCAGTAAAAATTGGAATCTCAGATAAACAGCAAATGCTGTTTCAGTATACGTATGTCCCATGCAATCATATTGAATAATATAAGTGTGTCCCATGTGTCACTTCTCAGACAAGGCATTTAATAACTGGGACATTTAATAATCATTGCTCTTTCCTTGCTGAGGAGACTTTAGAGGCCATCCGTTTTAGATGATATAGCTACGAGATGGAGAATAGTCTCCCAGCCCATAGAAAGGAACTTTTATGCATTGTTGGAAGCTGTGAATTTTTAGGGCTTATCTGTTACCACAGCATCACCCAGACTCCCCTATTACATCATCCAAGCCCCGACTCAGACTTCACTCTTGCTCCTTCTCCTCCACTGTGCTCCTTGGGTGTTTTATAAACCCCTCTCTTACAACGCTTTGTGAATGTTTGCTCAGTTATCGCTCTCCCTCCAACAAGGGCTCAGGGGCCTGGTCTCATTTGACTTAGCGACCACAGGACATGGTATCATAAGCTCTTTAGTGTGTGCTGAATGAATGAATGAATGGCCAATAATTTCCCGAGTTTAGAGCCAGGAATTAGCTTCAGAATCACCTTGGTCTCACCAAGGACGTCACCTCTCCAGGTTTTATCTCCATTATTCCTTAAGTAAAGGATAACCTCCCTTTACATAGGTCCAGGCATCTTGGGAAATGCAATTACATAAAGCTGTGTTATTTATATAGTGGCTGGTAAACAGAGGAGCGAGAGATTGTGGGCGATGACATTCATTCTTAGTCACAAATTAAAAGCGAAACATGACAATGACATTTCCACTGTGAGAGAAAAGGTCACCTGGCATTCACAGGCCTTACTTGCAAGGCTGTGTTTGTGTTCTAATGGTCCGTACTTCCTGGGATGTCTTACACCTGATGGAGAAAGTCGAAGTCCACCGTCTACTGAGAAGAAGAAATGATAATTTCTCTAAATGTTTACCCTCGCTAGATCAGTAATTGTCAACCAAGGAATGGAAAGGGGGCATATCGGAATCTCAGAGTGGGGGAGAACAAAGAAACTATACTTATTTTATTTTAAAAATTCATTATCCTAATAAAAACTACAGAGATTCAAGTGTGACATTGTGGGCTGATAGGCATGTGGAGAATATGGAATGAAAAAGCATTCAGACCAAACTGTAGCACAAGGTGGGGCTCAGCAGACGTTGGCCAAAGGCTGTTATTTGTATTCCATGTCTGGTACCATCTGTGCTACAGTTCCTACTGCAAACACACAGTGAGTGTTCTCTATTTTAAGGGAAGTGTAGGTTTTTATTTTAAAGCAAGTTCTGATTTTGAGTCCTTACGATGTGGCAGGAATGAGGTGGTTTTGATGAGTGTAGAAAGATGAAGCAGCCGCAGAGACAGTTCTGCTTGGAAGTTTGGCGGTGAAGGGGAAGATAAGAAAGGCAAAGAAACACTGGGGGTTTTATTCCTTGTTTTCAGATTGGAGAGACTTGAGAATGTTTAAAAGGCAGGTAGGAAGACCCAGTAGAGCCCACGAGGCAGAAGGAGCAGGAGAGACTGGACAATGGATAGAGAGAAAGGTTCGTGGATAGAGTGAGATCTCTGAGGAAATAGGTGGGGATGAGATCCTGAACACACAGGAGGGAAAGAGTCAAACAGGACAGAGAACTGGGGTGGCCGCAGGAAGTTCTAGAGTCCCTGGTAGTTTGCTGAGGACTGCAGGCCATCAAGGCAGTTAGGGGGTGAGTAGGAAACAAGTAAATGAATTTGCCTATTTTTGTGAATATCTGAATGCTGATGCCAAATTTATACAAATTTCTTCAGTTCCATACGGAAGTTTGTGGGTGGGCAAAGTAATAATCAGTTGGCTAACTTTATAAACTATTACCCTGCATGGGGGAGAGGTTAACTTTTTCAAATTTTTCAAAGAACGCTAACTTGCAGTTGAGCTTGTTTTGTTTGAAATCCAGAATTGAAGCCCTGAAGACATTGAATCTGAAATATAAAGGCTCAAATACCAACCTTGTTTGTTCTTTTAAGCATTTATCACAAAAATCCATTTCTAAATTCTTCAAGTTGATATTAAAATGGCCTTTCCTTTTCTCATCTTGATGATGCTCTAAACGACAGAGTTTTGAGATTGGTTTCCAAGAAAAACAACCTTCCAAACTCATCTAGCCCAGCTGCAGGATAAATTCAGGCTAACTTTTCCTTGGGTCGGGGGGAGACCCAAATTTCCTCTGTGAAACACTGGGGGTAACTTCTTCCTTCCTGATATTCAGTCTTTGCCAGAAAAAGCCTGAGGAAGGGTTTAAGCGACACAGCTGTGAGTCAGTTGCATACCATTTAGAAGAGCACGTTAGAGAATTTAGGGATGAAGTGGTTCCCTGTTTATCCCAGAAAACTGATGTGGTGTGCCATTAAATCATTCCCATCAATGTACATTTGCTAACCTGATTTGTCTGCACCTCTGGTTCTGTAAACCAAGCAGCATTTGAAAATGCTGTGATTTGCACACTGTACGAGGCTTATGATGGCAAGCTGGTTGGTACATTCAGGGATCACATTGACACCCCTTAGTACGGTTAAAAAACATGGATTTTTTTAAAAGACCAAAATACATTTGTTTTCAAAAATCGCCATTGCTTTATTTTAGGCATGATGTTTACATGGGATGGGCATGAAATTTTAAAGATTATCAAAGGCGAATAAAGAAGAGTTGAGAAAAACTGCTCTAAAATGGAAAAAAAAAATAGTGCTGCGAATGACGATGCTGGTAGAGGAATAAGGAGTAGCTGTCTGCAGAGGTCCCACCATGTTGCCAGTACCCGACTTAATTCAAATTCGTGGCTTAGTTGGAGGTATAACTTGGTTCTCTGTATTTGGAGATACGAACTTTAAAGAGATAATTAAGGTAAAATGAAGTCAGATGGGTGGGCCCCAATCCAATATGACTGATGTCCTTATAAAAATAGATCACGACGCAGATACACAGAAGACTATGTGAGGACACAGTTAGACGCAGCTGTCTACAAGTCAAGGGGAGAGGAAACGAAACCTGCCGACACCTTGATCTTGAATATCTAACTTCCAGAACTTGGAGGGAATAAATTTGTGGTTTAAGCCACCCAGTTTGTGGTAGTTTGTTATGGTAGCTCTAGCAAACTAATAGTGTGCAAGGGAATATTTTGGCTTCTTTGGGATTGACCGTATTTGGGGAATCTATGCTTTTGGGGGGCATCATGGAAAAAGTTATGGCCACCCCCAAAATGTATAGGTTAGAGGCGATACTGTGTTTCCCTGAAAATAAGACCGGGTCTTATATTAAATTTTGCTCCAAAAGACACATTAGGGCTTATGTTCAGGGGCTGTCATCCTGAAAAATCTTGCTAGGGCTTATTTTCCAGTTAGGTCTTATTTTCGGGGAAACGCGGTAGTGTCAGTAAGGGTAGGGATCTCGAATACATATACTTTAACATAGTTGTGTCGTTGTAGTTTCACCAAAAGTGGAGTGGAAAGTAGGTGTTTTTGTAGATTGGGACAGACCTGTAATTATTTCTGTGAGTACTCACTCAGCTTTCTGTGTATTTCACTAATCAGCTGGCAGCTTGGTCTAAGTGAGGTGTTGGTCTCTAACAACCAGTTTTTACTCACAATGTCACCAGAAGCCCCAGGGTTATATTTATAATGGTCTCAGTAGTTTTACTTCAGGAGTGGAGGATGGGAACTGTCAGGAAAAAAACTGGCCCTGGGTTCCACCAGAAGCTCCCACCAGCTACAAGGAAATGGTAAATCTTGATTTATCCAACAGATAACGTATTGTGTGCTGGTCTCTGCAATGAGTGCTTTATTTCTTAAGGAAAGACTCTGCTACTTAGTGAACAGGGGTTTTCATTAGAATCCTGTAATCTCTAATTTTTATGCCTTTATTTGTGAGAATTGAGAGAAGTTTAAGTGTCATTCGCCGAGCACATAGCTAACAGATAATTCCGTAGCTCTGAAAGCTGTATTTTTTGAAAAAAGAAAAAAAACAAACAAAAAAAAACCATAGAAGCATGATCTGAAAATACGAAGATACTATGCCTGTTCTAGAAAGTCTCAGAGGCTTTGTTCTTGGACCACATGGAGAGATGTTTAAAAACACTAGGTGTCAACGAATCAGGTAATTCTTTAGAATGTTTGTAAGCTAGAACCATGCCGCAAGAAAAAACATACCAGCACTTTACATCTTTATTATGTTCCTTGATGGCATTGTTAGAATTACTTTTACAACTTTGGGCCCTCCAGCAAACATGTTTGTCCATCAAACCAGCCTCCACTAAGTACAATAAAAGGTATGGGGGTGAGAGAATCATTGGGACAATCCTAAACCTTGTTTAAGTTTTCATTCCTGCCTAGTTTTATTTCACTCTCAAGCCTGTATTTATTGTTTTTGTCATAAGGGACAGATATGCAGTGGAAATCTTTAGGTTAAACAAGGCAATCAAAGCAGATAGCTATGATTAACATACCCTTTTACAAAAGAACCACAAAATAAAATCAAAGATAATATGAAACATAAAACATTAATGAGCTACAAAGCTAATTTATTTGGGGGATCAAAACAAACGAAAAGAAAGATTTTTGAAAGTACTTCTGGCAAGACAGCTGAAGAGAAAAAGAGAAAAGGCACAACTGAAAAAAGTAGCCAATTACAAATGACTGTAAGTACCAGTAAGGCAGAGATTTAAAAATATTATAAACAACTTTTTACCGATCAATTTGAAAACTATTATATAAAATAAATTATCTTAATTCATTAATAATCTTCTAAGTAGAAGGAGACAATGAGTAGGGTTATGGAAGATTAAACACAATGTGAACGTGAAGTTTCATTATGCTTGTCTACTTTAACAAATGTTTGAGATTTTCCATAAAAACACAGGCTTAAAATAAAACTAAGGTAAACAAATTTTTGGAGGATGAAGAGAACAAAATAACTATTTTGAAAACAGAGAAATAAAGGGAAAGATTGAAGCATTTCTCTTGTCTTTCCTAGAGACTATACCTCAAAGTAACCACATAGTTGATATGGGGATGTTTCTATTATATAAAAGTAATCCAAATAATACATGCACAAGAAATGATAGCACCTTGCCATTTTGCAATCCCCAAAAGTAATGGATCTAAATGAGCATCAATAGCTACTACCAGTACAAGACACATTATGTAAGTACCCAATGCCGTCTATAAAGTATTTTTGCCAAAAAGAAGAAGAAAAAAAAAAAGAGCAGGGAAGCAGGAAGGAGGTAAGGAAGGAAGCAGCTCCCAATTTACAGAAAATGTGAAGTGGGGAGACATATTAAAGAAATCACTTCATGGGGCATAATCAGTGAAATCCAGACTGTTGGAATTTTTACAGAGTAAATAGCTGTTTCTTCAACAAATAAGTTGCAAGGGGAAAAAGCAATGGAAAGGAAAGCTATATATGAAGAGCCTTTACCAACAATTGCATTGTATGGACTTGAACATACTGAAATGTTTGTAGATGAAATTATATGAGTGGGATTTTTCCCCCCAAACAGTCCAGGGAGTGGGATGAAGAAACAAGATTTGGCCGCTAGTGGCAGTTGGGCATTGGGTACATGGGGGTTCATCACAGTATACTAATTAGTATGTATTTAAGAAACTTAATGACAAGACGTTTTGCTAAACCTTTGTATAATGTCTCCTTTTAAAATGCTAGAGAACTAGGTAGGTCTTTCTGGCTTTTCTTGATGAAAATACGTAAGGGGTCAGACATCAAATAGCCCACCGGATGAGGCTTACAGCTGCAAAAACAAAACTAGTATGTACAGTTGACCTTTCAACAGTGCAGGGACGGGTTAGGGGCATCACCCCCCATGCAGTAAAAAAAGCAGAGTATAGCTTTTGATTCCCCCAAAACTTTACAGTCACCCCTCGGTATCCATGCGGATTGGTTCCAGGACCTCTCACGGATACCAAAATCCGGGATGCTCAAGTCCCTCATATATAAATCTGCATAGATGGTGTAGAACAACGCATAGTCAGCCCTCTGCATCCAGGGATTCCCAACCACATTGAAAAACTGCTTGCAATCCGCAGTTGGTTGAGTCCACAAATCCACGAGTGGACCCACGCAGTTCCAACCTGTGTTGTTCTAGGGTCAACTGTACTAACAGAATCTTTTTTGAATTTAGTTGGCTATGAAACTGTTCAAACATGTACACAGTTTATATTTTTTGTTTTGTCAGGGCAACATTTTTCCTGTAGGTATACGATGGTGAGAGAAATGCAACACGTACATTTGTGGGAGGGTTTCAAGGTGAAACTCAGTCCATGGCGTCTTGAGTACTTGTAACAAGGACTTCTTTACTAGGGAGAATAATCAGCTGACTTAAGCAGCAAGAATGGATTACAGCACCTTGCTCAATTACACAGTTTTCAAAATCCTTTTAAATGAACTATAATGCACAGAGAAATGAACAAATCCGAAATGTACAAGCTCAATGAATTATCAGAAAGTAAACACTCCTGGGTAACTGGTACAAAGGTTAAGAAATGAAACATTAACCATGCATTGGAAACCTCTCTTCAGTCCCTCAATTATCTCCTTCCCAAAGGTAAGCACTATCCTGTTTTTGAACTTGATGTAAATAGAATTATACATTGTGTATTCTTGTGTATGGCTTCCTTTGCTCAACGTCACTTCTGTTGATTCTTCCAGGTAGATTTTACATAGCTTTATTGTGTTCATTTGTATAACTATAAAGTATTCCATTATACATCAATATGATATATTGACGTCTAATAGTGCCTATTGCCCAAAAGTGAACTTTGTCTAACAGTAATATAACTCATACCAGCTTTCTTTGGTTAAAGACACTCTCTTGATCAAAGATTCAGCAGATAATTCCATAACTTTAGGTGTGTTTTACTTAATCTGAGGGCAATTTATTCCAAGAGAACCATTGAGTTTTTCCCGTTACCCTGTCTATAACCTTAGAACATAGGAATAAAAGAAATATACAAATCTTCATGAAACATTAGTATCAACTTTTCCTGGTTAATTATACTTTCTTCATACTAGCAAAAGTGGGGAGCTCTACATCCAAACCCCTTAGTTTATCAATGCAGTAACTCCAACAAAACTGTTATTAAATGTTTTATCAGTTCAGCATAAATTGTTTTGGTAGAAACACAGTGACGAATTTCCATGAGAAGTTGAAATAGGACAACAGAAACAATTGGTGATGTAGGAACAACCACACAAATTATAAACTGAGTGGATTTAACACTTCTATCCCTAACCCAGCACTCCAGGTCAAGTATTGATAAATGTTGTACATTAAAAATTGGGTACAGCTTGCTTGATGGTGTCCTCTTACTTGGTTATTCCTGTAATTGTTCAACTAATGGCATATGTCTCAAACAATCATCGCTCTAAAATGGCTTATTTCTAAAAGTAAGGAGTAGATACTTATTGAAGGGTGTGTGTCCCTACATATTCATAACGAGCTGTAGGACAGCTTTAGCCTATGTATTCTGACTAGAATTGCCTGGAGACTTCCTATCAAAGGCATTTTGGGGGCTCCCTATCAAAGGCAAGAGTTAAAGACTATTTGATTTATGGATTTAGGCTGACATTTCCACTATATTACACATTTCTAAAGTAAGTCAACATGTTCTTAACTCTATCATTCCCAGCACCTAGCTCAATTGATGGTACAATCAGCACTAGGTGAGCTGAATGAATCAATTTTTTAATTCAACAGTGTCATGGGCTGAATTGTGTTCCCTCAAAATTCTTACGTTGAAGTCCTAAACCCCAGAATGTGACTGCACTTTGGGGCTAGGACCTTTAAAGAGGTAATTAAGGTAAAATGAGATCAGTTGGATATGATACAATATGCCTGGTGTCCTTATAAAAAGAGATCAGGACCCAGACACACATAGAGCAAAGACCGTGTGAAGGCACAGGGAGAAGTGGTCATCTATAAGCCAAGGAAAAGAGGCCTCAGAAGAAAACAATTCTGCTGATACCTTGATCTTGGACTTCTAGTCTCTAAAACTGTAAGAAAACAAGTTTGTTATTTAAACTGCCTAGTCTGGACTACTTTGTCAGCCTTAGCAAACTAATACTAGTAACTACATTTTTTAAGTTTTCTCAAATTTACAACTTGAAACTACATCTTTAGTTTACAATCTTCAGAAGTAGGCAGGCATTTTTACCCTTCAGCAGAAACACCCCCACTACTTATGCAATGTCTCTAAACTGGTGTGGGTAAGTATAAACGCCCCGATTCCTGGTACAGACCTTCAAGATTATAACCCTCACAGCACTCAGCGGGACAAAAGCACACCCCTGGGTGCAATGGAGAGTGCTGGGTAATGTCAAGGAGACCTAGTTTCTAGTCCCGACTCTGCACTTAACTGGCATGTGGTCTTGGGCAACTCACCTCCTTCTGTGTCGCTTAACTTTAAAAAGTGGAAATTGAACTAGGTGGTCTCATTTATGCTCAAAACTACAACTCTCAATGATGGCTGAGCCCTTTGCTGTGTAAATAAGCATTTCATGGTGAAGTAAATTCATAAAAACCTCATTTGGTCATAGGGTTATTTTATCTTTTCCTGACAAAAATGCCTCTTATGCTTAAAATAAACAAATTCATCTAGTTGCATTTCTGGAGAGAACAGATTTTACAGGTTAGACAGCAAAGAGCAGTAGTGTTTACCTAATTTTCTATTCCATTAAAAATCGTCTTCCAAAAGATCCCAGAATTAAAAAATTAAAATAAATGACTACTTAGGCTCCTACAATGCAGTAACTCTTTAAAGAACCCAGAAATAAAACACTGTACAAGGAAAAGCAATATATAGGCAGCCGGTAACTGTATTTATCCTTTAATAAAAATGGACACAAACTTGGTTTGAGATCACATCTCCTGTCTCAAAATTTATGGATACTAATCCCATAGGAAAGCCAAAAACTGAACTAAACTGGAAAAAGTGTTCCAACTCCTGCTTGGCATTGCACATGTATCGTGTGAGTGCGTGTGTTGAGAGAAAGAGAGAGAAACTCACGCCAAGTGTGCCAACGTGTACTTGTACTAAAGGAGTACTACAGAAGAAGTTACATTATAGGACTATAAGAAAGGCAGTTTTGCCTCAAAATGAAAATTTTTCCTTAATTTAAAAAGAGGTGGTTTGGGGGTGGCCGGTTAGTTCAGTTGGTAAGAGCGTGCTGCTCTTAACAAGGTTGCTGGTTCGATCCCCACATGGGCCACTGTGAGCTGCGTCCTCCACAACTAGTTTGAGACAACTACTTGACTTAGAGCTGATAGGTCCTGGAAAAACACACGTAAAATAAAAAAAGTTAAAAAAAAAAAGAGGTGGTTTATTCGATGGACACTTGTCTTACTAGGGAGACCACTTCAGGGATGGTGTAGATGCCTGACCACTGTGCCGTACACCTAAAGCTGAAGAACAATGAATGTCAACTATAATTTAATATAGATATAGTCACAGGATGTGGAGTACAGCGTGGGGAATAGATGGTCAATGAACTGTAACAGCTATATACAATGTCAGAGGGGTAGTAGATTGGGGGAGGGGGTTATCACTTTGTGAGGGGTATAAATGTCTATTACATTGTTTTGTACACCTGAAACTAACAAAAAAAAAGGTGGTTAGTAGACTAGAGTTTTTTTCAGTTTTTAAAGTTGTATAAATATATGGTTGTTATTCTTTAACTACAACAAGTTTAGATGGATGGCTATGGAAACATAAAAGAAAATATGACATCATTAGAATTACAGGAAAGACAAGGGGAAACCCAAAGTACAGACAAGAACACAGAAAAATTTTAAGAGAGTACAGATGTCATGACATTTATTAAAAGGCATGCTACAATGCTGTATTTGTTAGGAAAAGAGATTAGCGATATCAAGTAATAGACAGCAAATATACAAACTGAACGAAAATGGAATATACTGTAGTATACAGAAGTTTGAAGTAACCATGCACTACGCATTTAGAAAAGGTTTTTTAATATTTTATCTTCTCTTTGCATTTATAACATAATTCACTTCAACAATCACAGAAGCCTTTTTTTCCAATGCCACAAACTGTGTTACAAATGAAAGCTGGTACTGTTGCTTATCAAAATATACAAGACAATTGATGTTTTATATAAAACCACTTTATATGTTAACTTGTTCCCCAAAACCTTTCTTTTTTTTTTTCCTTTTTTGGCCTGGTTAAAAAAAATGTTACAAATATTTACAGCATCTTCTTCTGTTAGATGAACATTCTTATAAACTGAAAAAGGGAATTTAATGAACAGACCATGTAAAGCATGAGACAATGTCAGAGGCTCCTAGCTGTGCTATTTTTTTTTTCTTAAATACAGTACTGAAAATGCCCATCAAACCCTTGTCATTCTAATCCATTCTGTTCACAGTTAAACTCCCATTTTCTCTTAAGTAGTCTATTCACCAATAGGAAATAGAAAGTAAAGGCCGCTTTGCAGTGGGTCTTCTTTCAGAAAGGAGCTTGAGAAAAAAATGCTTAATAGAGGAGTTAAAACCAGGTGTCAGTCTTTGGTCAGAGCAATGAGGTGACATTTTGATGCAAAACTTTGCTTGGTCAGCAATCTTTATAATTAGTACTTTCTGGATGTGGGATGAATTTTTAAAATATCTGGGTTAATAATGGTAAGGGGGGGGGAAAGGCCAGAGTATGACATCAAAAATAGCTATTTAAATATTTGTTATTACAACTACTACATAGATTCAAGAATTGAAAATAACACAAGAACAAAAATCTGTTTACAGTGCTGAATTAAGCTTGCCATAAGCAGCTTTCAATCATGACTATGATCACCAAGGTCACTGGACCAGACAAATATCCCTGTTCTCTGGAACATATGCCTCAGGTTACAAAAACTAAGGTGACTACCAGAGATCCAGAAGGGCTCTGTTCTTGGACCTGCACAATGCTATAGCGTGTATCATGTGATACAGGCAAAGGCGTAACTGAGACTTCATTTACACAGTTACCATTCTTTGCTCGTATGAATAGTCTGTGGGATAACATTCTTTTAAAACTATATAGTACGTATTTCCTGAAAACCAGAATACTGATTCTACCTTAGTCTCGAACAGGAAGAAAAGGTCAATTACGACTAATGAAGAAGGCACATAAACTTTGGTCCCGTTTTGTTTTCCTCCCTCTATAAAACCCCAAAAACTAATATTTTAGTAATTTTCTATTTTTTAAACCATTAACAATAAGCTGTTAGAGTTTCCTCTGAAAAAAGACTGCAAGTAGTCTTGTAAATAACAACACAGCTCTTTTAAAAGACATCTGGGTTATATTTTCTCTAAAAGAAAAGTTTTGTGCAATCTAAATTGTTTTTCTTTTAGCACAACAGTAGAATATTTTAAGTCTGGCAGTTTTATTCTTGTTAACAACAGATCAAGACAAAGGAAAGGCTAAGAAAAATGCTTTTACGCATAGTCATGCTGTCTTTCGGGTTTAAAAATAGCAGTACACATTAGGTTTTTCTAGGAGATAGGCTAGTAGTTTGGCAAACTTAGGGTTTTTTAAGTGACGCATTGGGGGGAACGCAAATTTTTGAGCTTGTCATCTTTTGTCCAAAAATATTCAGTGGGAACAGAAGAGAAATTACATGACAATATATATACTCAATGTATATAGGAACTTTGCCGCCTAATGACACGGAAGCTTTGGAAAGTCAATATGAAACAACAGAGATATTTATGAGTGTTACTTCTAATCAACTGCAGCAGAACCTGTGATCACCATCCGAGGTGGAGCCAAAGAAGGCACTGCTCCACTCCCATAGGAATTAGGCAGGTAGAAATATGTCTCTAAAACACTGTGAGCTCTGCAACTTTGAACAACAAAGTCAGAAACAAACAAATGATTGCAATATTTAGTCTTAAAGGATTTATGGCATTCTGTAGGTGCTATTGGGTAATTCTGATACTCTCCAATAAGTCATCAATTAAAGATACTGGGTCATTTTTCTATTTGTATCTCACACAAAACACATCTTACGGCTCTGCAAGTTATTTAAATCTCAAAGTAAAACTTTTTGGCATAAATTGCTACTGTTAAACATGTACTGCTATTTTTTTAAAGTCCTGAATATATATACTCTGTGTAAATGTCAAGACACCTCCAAAAGTGATGAGACAATACTCCTTAAAATAAAGTAAATAAACAAAAATAGAATAGCATGACAGCTCAACAGCAATAACATTGCTTAGAAGTTACGTCTAATAAACACAATGCAGAACAAAAATACAAAGATCTAGTTTTTCAACTGCCCTGGTATTTTAAACTCTTTTTACAGAAACTATGCCAACACAAATACTGTAGACCTCTAGAATTCAAACAGCAAATAGCCCAGTATGGACAACATCCATATGCTACAGCTAATTTTAGACACAAATTGATGGTATGAAGCACACTATTTTAAATAAGAATAGCTCACTTTTCCAAATCTTAATTTGATTTTGTCAATAAATTAAAATGTATGTAATGTGCATATGTATGTACAACATTAGAAGAGTGTATGTATATATATACACACTTATCTATACACACACATACACAAATCCCTGAAAAGGATTCAAATGTTCTTTCTCAGATTTAAAGGCCATGCTCTACTTTAAAATTACATTCAACACCATCATGATCTCCTTCCTGCTACACTTACACTGAATGTTGTGAGAATCATGACTTAAAATTACACAGTGATTCTTAACTCAAAGTAAAATGAAATAATCCAATTTAACATGCCACTGAAAATTGTAATAGTGCCTTTATGGAAGGAAAACAGAAGCAAATTTTGGAAAGTTTCTCAAAGAAAAAATTTTTCCTCCTCCTTACTCCGTGTTTTGCTAAGTGAAAAAACAACTTGATAAATGATTATTCCTATCAATTCAGCCAATGCTAACTTGGAAGGTCTCACTGTTGTGTCCTTCTTTCTATCTATTCCACCACTAACTGTTGGGCAGTATTGAGTGAATTCTGCTTTTTAACAACCTATCATATCTTTTATAGTCTCTGATTTCTAGTAGAATTTCTTTTGTAGAAACCTTCCCGTGTTCAAATTAATGGCTGAAATATATGTAGCAAAGAGATTGAGATATTCTTTTAAAAGGTGAATGAGCCACTCTGCGAATCTGAGAAGTGTAAAAGGGGTGGACAAAAATGTTCCTTTTGACAAACTCTTCTTTTAAAAAAATGTGATCAAGCATTAAGGGAATAATTAACAAAAGCACAGTTTCTCATTAAAAAGAAACAATTTTACATTATACAATCACTGAAGCAACATTAACATGTACTCTTACATTCAACCAAAATGAGAGTGACAGAGTATGAGAAGCCCACCTTCTCATATTCCATATATGTGGGCGCTAAGTAATGAAGTTACATTAACAGGATAGCAAGTTCTCAAAAAACACAAGTAATCCTGAGACAAATTCTAATGGATGATAAAGATTACACAAGATCCAGAAACTAAGATTGCATTTCATAGCCCCAAATTGGTTGCTATACCTGGCAATGACCGCTGTTGGTCACAATGTAAAGAGGCCTACAGGTGTGCACTGAGTTATTCCCCAAACCATTTACCTTTCCCCACCCAATCTCTGCACCAAAGCACCATAAATTTGAATAAAAACTATCTTATTGAAAACCACTTAAAATTGCAATGAAAAAAACTTTAAAATCCTTACCAAAACAGGGCAAGAAAAAACAAATCCTCACCAAGCCCACAATATATCTTTCCAAGATACTTAGATAAAACTCTAACCTATCATATCATAAGCACATAATAAGGCACATAATAAGAAATTAAGTAAATACACAGTAATTCTGAATAAGTATTACAGATTATAGTGGTACAAAAAACCCTTGAGATTAATTTTTTTCTAAAAGAAGACCATACCAAAAATAACTTTAAAAAATCTGTCAAACCATGATAGACCTGAATATTTTCCTTAAGACTGTAAACTTTTTTCTGAAAACAATTGTAAAAAATTAGTTTATAAGTACAATTATTTTTTTAATTTTCCAAGATTATTTTACTCAGCAAATAATTGTCATTTTGAAATTTAAAACATGATCTTTCCTAATAAAATTATTAATTATTCTGACACCTTAATAGATCCCGGTTGTATTCCACTTAATTTCCTTGGGGTCAGTTGAGACACTTAATTTCTCCAAATAGTCTTAAAAAGTTAAAGATATGCAATATTCAAAGGAGTGTCTTACAGTGAAGAAAAAGAAACCATTGAAAGAAAATATGCAGGTTTATAAATCTGCTTCTAATATAACCCAATTTGTTTATGTAAAATAGCTATCAATATATGCCAAATAATTGATATAATTTATAAGTGAACATAATTTCCTATGGGGGGGGGGTCGAATCAAAGTTTTGAATCATAAAGTTAAAAACTTAGTTGTAAGGAATTTAAATTACTTACATCAAGTAATTTAAAAAGTCTGTATGTTTAAATTTTTTAAAGTACAAAGGAGTTTAGAAATGTATAAGGCTGATCTGTACCCAAACTAAAAGTCTGTACTCTTGAAATCCAATTCAATATGGCGAATTAAATTAATGAAAACAATTTTTCCTGATTTTTTTTTCCTGAAGATTATTTTCATAGAAACTATGGTAAAAAGAAAAAACAAACCTTTGATCACATATTGGCGGGGTGGGGGTGGGTGGGGGGGGAGAGAACATCTCTTAATTTTTTTGAATATTCTTGAATATCAAACTCAGAAAGAATTATTTTTGTAAGAGGCAGAATTGGTCTTGAGCTGCTTCAGTCTATGTCTGAACATTTTACTGAAATTATGGTCCAGTCTCAGCAGAAAAATTCACAGAAAGCTCAGATTGTAGATTTTGAGAAGGAAACTCTGAGGTGGTGATTTTCTCCAAGGTCATGGTTATGAAGCTCAATGAGGGCCTGGATTGCTTCTTCCACAGATCCCAACTGAATAAGGGCCATTTTGCGATCTTTCCTGAAAATGGTATAAGAAATATAAAAAGTGTACAGAATTAATTGTGCCTATAAACCTCCTCCCCAACCCTAGAAGACTTCATCGAACTATCTTAAAAATTTGCACACCATATTAAATAAAGCTAATGTATTTCTTGAAAGCAGGGACTTACTGAAAGAATTTAAAAGCCTTCACTGAACATCCAGCTTCTGTGAAAAGGTTCTTCAGATCATCCATTGTAACAGAAGGGCTGTGAAAACATCACAGAGAGAGTCAACCAACAACCCTAATGAAGCAAGGATGACCTTGCAATCATCAAATCTCTAGAGTATCTGACATTTCAAAGAAAATAAAGCCATGCATGAACACATGATTTGGAACTGCCCTGGAAGAGGTTCGAGGCTGACACACACATGTCCTCAAACAATGGAATTTTACCTCAAATCTTTTGCAAAAGATGTGGGCAGGTATATAAAGAGCAGGAAAATGTAGGTAAAGAAGGTAACGACAGGAGCCTGCCTCAGTTATGCAGCAGTAGCTAATATAGTGGTCTATCACACGAGAGTCAACTGACTAAAAGTAGATTCTTTCTTATCTCACAACTGCCAGCAAGGACGGTACAGAAGAACATTAATTAGCTCTGCAGGGAGACAGCTCAGCCTTCATTCTATTTTTCATTCATTTGGTATGAAAGTTTAAGTAAGTTACTTAACCTGAGCCTCTCAGTTTCATTGATAAAATGAAACTCATGACCTTACTTCAAACGTTATTATGAATACACTGACAGGCACAAAAAGCAGAATACAGTAGTCCCCCCTTATCCGCAGGTTCGCTTTCTGAGACTTCAGCTATAGGTGGTTTGAAAATATTGAATGGAAAATTCCAGAAATAAACAATTTGTAAGTTTTAAATTGAACGCCCTTCTAAGTAGTGTGATAAAATTTCCTGCCATCCTGCTCCATCGCTCCTGGAACATGGATCACCCCTTTACCCAGAGTATCCACACTGTATACGCTACCAGCCTATTGCCATTAGTAACCTTTCTCAGCGTTCAGATCACTGCCGCAGTATCGCAGTGCTTGCGCTCAAGTCTCCCTTATCTTACTGAATAAGGGCCCCAAAGTACAAGAGGAATGATGCTGGCAATTTAGATATGCCAAAGAGAAGCCGTCAAGTGCTTCTTTTAAGTGAAAAGGTAAAAATTCTTGACTTAAGAGAGACCACATTCACATAACTTTTATTACAGTGTATCATTATAATTATACTATTTTTATTGTTATTGTTGTTAATCTCTTACTGTGCCAATTTTTAAATTAAACTTTATCAAGGTATTATGTATGCATAGGAAAAACATACGATACATAGAGTTCGGTATTATCCATGGTTTCAGGCATTCACTGGGGGCCTTAAAACATATCCCCCGTGGATAAAGGGGGACTATTGTAGAGGTTATCAGGGACTGGTGGTTGGAGGGAAATGGGGTTATTGTTTAATGGGTACAGAGTTCCGGTTTGGGATGATGACAAAGATCTACAGATGGATAAAGGTGATGGCTGCATAATATGGATATACTTAACGTGCATGTACACTGAACTGCACACTCAAAAATGGCTACGATGATAAATTTTATGCTGTGTATATTTTATCACAATTTAAAAAAAAGATTAATAGGGAGATTTAATGAGGTAATACATGTAAAACACCATCACAGTGCCAGAACTCCGTAGATGGCTCAAAAAATATTAATGCCCCTTTCTCTTCTACCTGCATGTCCTGTGTATGCTGCAACTGAGACCAGCTCCTGGATAATGTATTGTATTTAAGAAGGTAACAATGACAGGAGCCTGCCTCAGTTACCTAAATATGTTGCCCCTCTACCTGACTCTGTAGTGATGAGCTGCTAAATTTCTAGATCCACATAATCTAGATTTTTCTTAAGTGGCTTTTCTAGTTTCCTGGCTGGCATGAGGTTTGAGCCACTGTCCAATTCAGATTTAAGGTTTCTCCATGTAGCCTAACTGGGGACTAGCTGGGACCGAGTATTCAACACTGTTTTGAGTAATTATTTTCTATACCTATTCATCTCCATCTCTCATTCTCAATAGTGTTCCAGCACTTTACCATTCTCCATTCCCTCAGTCTTTAAATTTCCATACACATGTGCACGTACAACCATACCCCACAGCTTTTACCTCTCCCTTCCCAAAGCTTATCCTGCTTCATGTATTAGATTAAGTTATACAAAATTGCCATCTTTGTAGGTCAAGGATTTCAAGAATTAGAACAGGGATTGCCAGATGTTATCTATCAAGGTCCACACAGTAAATATTTTAGGTTTGAAGACCATACAGTTTCTGTTGCAACTCTTCAGCTTTACTGTTTTAGCCATAGATAATAATACATAAATGAATGAGTATAGTTATACTCCATGAAATTTTATTTATGGGTTGTGAAATTTGAAATTTAGTATAATTTTCTCAAACCAAAAAAAATTTTTCTTTTGCTTTTCCCCCAACTATTTGAAAATATGAAAATCAATCTTAGTTCATAGGCCATACAAAAACAAATGGTTTTGGCCCATGGGCTGTAGTCTGTTGATCCCGGAGTGTGAAGATGGCTAAAGAACAAGTCTGTTACAACAATGGTTAATACACAGTGGCTACAAAAAAAAACAAAACTCATTTTTAACTATTAAATAAATAACTTATATAGGGCTTTGAAGCTTATAGATAAAAAATAAAGAATTCTTTTTTTATCAAATTCTTAGATACATAAATTATTTGATTTTGCTATGTTGGTTACTTATCTTTACTTCTATACAAAGGGATGAACAAGTATGTGCCAATGGAATATTTCTGCATAAATTTATTTTTATGCCCTTTTATAACTGAACACTAGCTGCTAATTCTCTATTTGGAAAAATTTTTTTAAAAAACTGTTATCTTTTACTTTTGCAGTGTATGACTGGAGATATAACCTTAAGACATAATGGCAAATGAATCATCTCACAAGAAATTAGTTAATAATAAGACAACTGCTTTAGAATAATTTCAGAGTTTTTGCCTCTCCTAAAACATATACTGTAGGTTATTAATTATCTAAATTAATAATATCTAATGAATAATATCTAATTAGGTACATACGGGATGTTGGAAAGATGCAGAGTGGCTGACGGTGGAAAAATATTCTGGAAGTTTTTAGAGCCAGGCTTTTTAAAGCGATGCAAAGGACTGTTACTAAAATCCTTAGTCAGACCTTGGTCTTCTTGTCCCTCTCGAGGAAGCTGAACTGTCTGATGTTTGGACAGTGTAGCACGAAGCACTTTTCCATAAAGTCTCTGACCGCTCAGATGGTTCATTGCTGGTGCATAGGAAGAAAACGAGAAGTTTGGGAATTAAGACAGAGTCTCTCTAAAATGTGTCTAAATTATAAATTCTTTTATTTAGTCATTTAAAATTATATTGTCAGTTTGAGGGTTCAAATGGTTTTAAATTAAAAAACTCTTATATGTAGAAATGTATTAAATGATTTATTTTACCATAATGAAAGAAAAATAATCAAACAAAAAATAACTGTCTTCCTAGCATAGTGCCAGGAAGTTCCAGAGTCCCTGGAACATAAGTGCTCAGAAAATGATTACTGAATAAATTAGTTTAATCTCAGGCAAAGTATTTTTTATAAAGTATCTCAGTAGAAGTATTTTAATAGCCACTATAACAATGAACAGTGTGGTCATGGAATGACACTTTGGACCGTCATTATGAAGTTTGCCTAAACTTTTATGCCATGCAATGGTTCTAGAAAACTTAATTTGGAAGGAAAACAAACAAGTAAACAAACAAACAAGGTAAAAGAGAGTAAGTGATGTTTATTAGTTTAAACTTAAAAGAAAAACCATACAGTCAAAGCTCTAAATATCAATATGTTCAAGTAGATAATGAACTTCAGACTTCAAAGAGTAATAAATATGTTTAATCTTAAAATACAAGAGGTCCAAATAATAAAGATGTTAGCATAAAGAGGCACTCTTCAGTAAAAGTATATTCCTACTAGTTGTAAGTTTGTTTACTTTATAGGAAGATTCCTGTATAAAAGGGAGAGGTTATCATTATTAGTCATTAGTACCTAGCTGAGCTTGATTTGCATCTGCCATCTGAACCAAAGCATTCTCTTTCTTATTAAACATAATCTTCACTCGATGTACATCACCATATACTCCTAATTAAAAAGACAAAACAAAACAATTTTTAATGTCCAACTATGTAATATTTAATTAATTTTACTAATACACTTAAAGGCTTCTTTTCTCAGATTACATATATTCCCTGGGCATTTCATACATATGCTCCCAAATATGTAACTCTTCTATGTTCCAAATCTTTTCCCCTTCCCACTTACAGTGACCACAGACTTCTGATAAGTGTTACTATCATACATACTCCAGACACCTGGATTCATGTTTGGACTTCCTTTCCTTAAACTCATATATCCAATCAATCACTGGCACCCATTGATTCTATGGCCTAAGTATCTCTCACATTTGTCCACTTCTTCCCATCCTCATTACTATCAAAGCTATCAACATCGTTTAACATCTATCTGGACTATTGTAACAGCCTCCTGCTGAGCTCATTACATCCAATTTTTCTCCACTAGTGTTCCTCACAGTGGGCACCACATCCCAAAGGAGAGGCAAAATGGTTCACTGGAGTATGGGAGAAAAAGAATCAAACTCTTCTTTACACTGATTTGTTTATATAAAACCAGTATGAAAAACTACATTTTACTAATTTTTAATACATAGATAAAATTATAGGCAGAAGTGTCTATAATATAAAGAGCATCCTGATTTTTTTCATCCAGTGTATTAAAATATATTGCAGTTTATATGCTACAGGGTATCACCAATATTACAAAAATAAGACCCTTATAAGTAGTAGCATCATTACCATATTTTGTAATGCAATGAGAGAATGACTATGAAAATCTTCAAGGCACACAAAGGAGTGCTGGTTATCTTGTGGGCAAGCACAGAAGAGCAACTGAATGCAGAGATGAATGGTACTTTTAGAATTTAAAACAACAAGACAAGTATTCCAAATTTGCTGTCCTTTTCAGAAGTGACAAGTGGCTGAAATAACGTATTATTTTTATAAGAACACAATTTGGCCTTCAAGCTGAACGTGGTATTTTTTTTAAATGAGAAATTAATTACTTTTAGAAAGACATGTGGTTTTGCTATTAAAGAGACATATGAAAATGTATCATTAATACATGATTTTGTTACCGAAAATTACAGAAATGTGCCATGAATAAAAACTTTTATGGTTATTGCAAATGAGCATAAAGGATCTCTGTGGGGTGATGGAAATGTTCTAAAATTGGACTTGGGTAATAATGGCTGCACAACTCCATAAATTTACTAACCATCCTGGAGTTGTGTACTTCAAGCAGGTAAATCGTGTGGCTATAAATTATACCTCAAAAATGCCTATTACCCATTCAAAAAATCTGAAACAATTTTCTGTTGTATTAAAAATTCTTCCAAATGAAAATGAGCTTTAACCCCATTTGTTAAAAATATTCTAATGCAACAATTTTCAAGACCAACTAATGTAATGAGGAAAAAGGGAACTTTTCGAAGTAAAGCACAACAAAAATTAGTGGTTTAGATGGAAACATCAGTATTGTAATTAGGTACAACAACAATGAAACACTTCTATTTATGTTACACATTTTTATGAGGTATCTTTTTCAATTATGACAACCATTAAGATCAAGTACTAAAGTGAATTTAGAATCAGACCTTGGAATACTGAATCAAAACAAAAGGATTTCTGAAAATAATGACACAGATTAAACCATATTTCTCACTCAATGTTAATAGTTTTTATACAAAGTTTCACTAATAAAAATCTTTAAAATATCAAATATTGCTTATTTCATTGCCCATATATTTGTACATATTACACTACACATAATGAATATAGTAAAAGATGGATGAAGTTTATTAATAATTAATCATATATAAATTAGGAGTACATGCTTTTTTTTTTTTTAAACTGAGAGAGGAACACTATTAGAAAGTTTGGAGATTTATTTGTAAAACCTGTATCTCATTTTGCCTCTCTCCTGCTGAAAACTATTCAATGGTTTCCCACTGTTCATAGGTTAAAACCAAGCTCTGTAATTTAGCTTACAAAGCTATTCATGATGTTGTTCCTATCCACCTGTCTCTCTCTCTCTCTCTCCTACGTAGTACCTGTGAAAGGACATTTGCCCTCCCTTTTCTGTGTGGCTAACGGTTTCTCATTTTTCGTAAGTCAACTTAACTGTCATTTCTCTTGGTACATCATCGGTGATTCTCTCAGTAAGGTTAGTTCTCCCACCTATATACTTCCATTACAATAACTATTTCCCTTTTTATAAAATTTTATTGTAATTGTAATTACTTTGCGACTCTATCCTCAGTGTCGAACACACTACATGGCACATAAAGATAGTCAATAAATATTACTGAATGATGAAAGGTGTTCAATCCACATCACAGATAATATTAAAAACAGCAAAAAACAACTTACCAAATAGGATAAAAAGCCCATGTGGTGTGATAAACTGAAAAGAATAATACAAAGTATAAGTATCTAAGTAAAAATTTTAAATAAATTTACTAGTAATGACAGTTGACTTTGTTTAAAGTATTTATTTTATATGCTCATCTATATATACTAGTGATGAATTTTAATAAAAATGCTTACAACAAACTTGAATGTTTTTATTGGAATACAACACTAGATCAGAAGCTACTATAGACCTCTTCCTGAAAGACTTTATAATACTTTTCAACTCACATCAGGATTGAGATTGGTGACAAGCAGAACAGAATTTCCTGGTATACCACCAGCCCCAGGAATGGCCATCCTTCCAGTGACAGCAGAGGAGGTGAGTGTGAGCGGACCAAGAGCTCCAGGAACAGCTGGGACTGATATACCTTTTAAAAATACCAAAAGCATTTCATATTCTAGTTATCTGGAGAATTACCGTACAACACTTATATAATGTAAGTAGATAAATGAAGAAAAAAGCAAAAATATAGAAGAAAATGTGTCAAAATTACCATAAGGTTATCAAAGACCTATTTTTTTTGCCCTACAGAGTCTATCTGGAAGTCAAGTTCCTTATTTTTTGACATCATTCTCAGTATTCTATTATTTATATAGTACTTTGTGGAGCAACTGAATTCACTGGTCTTAAAAGCCATTAGGCTTCTCAGAGGGTCTATCAACTACAAGCACTCCCTTGTTTCTTGAAATAGATATACTGTAGCACATTTCTACAAAGTAGATGTAATTTTCAGATTGACTTCTCCCATAAAACCCGATATATATTTTTAAAAAGTCCTTGAACAGAAGTCACAAATATACATGTAAAGTGGTTGTGGAGCATGTTCTAAACTGGACTGTGGTAAATGGCTGCACAACTCTATAAATTCACTAAAAAATCAGAGTTGTATACCTAAAACAGGTGATTGTATACATGCAGAACGCAGGACATTCTGTATTTGAAAAGCATTTTGTAACTTTGTAAAGAGCTATATAATAAGTATTACCATCAGACACAGATTTTATAGAATTATTTGTAAATAAAGGAAGCTGTGTATCATATAATCAAACCACTTTTATGGTTGACACACATAATACTTTTGTTGTAAATCCTTCCAATATGGTAATATTTTTCATCTTTATAAGTTCCTAGAAAATATAGAACATCACAAAAATCATTTTAAATTCAACTTTAAAGGAGTCACCTGTACCTTGAAATCCAATGCCTGGAGCAAATCCAGCAGCCCCTGCATACGGTGAGGAAATTATACCTGGTGCACCTAATGGGGGAAAGAGAAGCTAAAATAAATATACTACCATCTATAAATATGGTCATCAAAACAAATAAAATGGCTATATGAGGGTGTAATATTGATAAAGAGATTCTGTTATGAAGTAAAAATTTGTTCACCTTACATATTGTGATCCTTAATACGTAAGAGCCTCTTGGCATTTCCAGAGGCTAATCCCTTTCAATTGGGTTCAAGGTTCAAGAGTACAGTTAGCTGTTATTCAGTTTTGAGTTATTAGTTATTTAGTTTTGTTCTTTAGGTTAAGATTCTTATTTAGAGCATTGTTTCTAGGGCATTGTTAATGCCCTTATTTAGAGCATTGTTTCTATGTGAAAATCATCAAATACTTATTAAATTGTACTGTACCTATGGGGTATGGTGCTCATAAAAAGGAAATATGAAATTAAAATTCTTGCCTTCGAGAGGTTTACAAACTAAAAGTATGAATTACAGGAGACTTGTATGCTGAGGATCTAGTGATTTAAACACAAATGTACTGCACGTAGTCTAAGAAGAAGGGACCCCAGAAGATTCACTGTGATTATTCGAAGAAAGTTTCTCAGGGGGTAAAACTTGAGCTAGACAATACGTAATTAAAAATCACAGTGTTTAGTATATACTAGATGCTGAACAAATGCTGGCATTTTCCCCTTTCCTTTTAGAAGCCTGGTGACTATCAACAAAAACAGGAGTTAGTTCAAATGGAGGAGTCAGTACTAGCAGGAAAACAATTTGGTTTTGGACATGTCAAGGGGGAGGTAATGGTAAAACATTCACATGGAAATGCCTACAAAGGGGCAAACTCAGAATAACTATTATAAGACACAAATTTATATTTATTTCTACATAAAAGCCATATGAATGAGAGCTTCACTAAAAAGGGCACAAGACAAGAAATGAGGAGAGTGAAAAATAGAGCCTGGGTGTATTAATACACTTAAAGGGTAGATGAAGGAAGAACATTCTAAGGAAAAGTGAAAACAGAATAGCCTTGGAAATAGAAATAAAAAGTGAATTCTAATCGTTCAGGAGCTAGAGGAACAGAGTTTTTTTTTGGGGGGGAGGGGTTAATAGAGGTCAAAGAGAATGAGAAACGTAAAAGGTAAAGAATAGTTTTAGGGTAATAGCAAGAAGTCAGATTGTAAGAGTCAAAGGGACAAAGGATTTTTTTTTTAGTGATAGAGTGATGAGTGTATTTATAGGAAGAAGTATGTAGGCTGTATTTTCTGGAGGAGTCAAAAGCTCATTAGTTTATTCTCTTCATTAAAGAGAACTATGTAACAGAGTTTGTTAAATATACAGCTGCAATTTATTTAAATAATTCAAGAAAATATAGTCATTAAGAGACTTCAGGGATAAAGTTAGCAAGAGAATTGAAGATACAAAAGAATAACTGACAGAATAACTGATGAAATAAAGGAAACAAATAGTTACTGAAAGCATACTATGAGCCAGTCATTCTTTTAGTGCTAAGGAAGCACTGAACAAAGCAGACAAGAATCTGTCTTAACTTAACTTACATTCAAGTAGTCTGGAGAATATGGGTACAATGATTTATTTTTATACTTAAGGCACAAGGGAAGACATAACAAATCTTCAATATGCAAATGAGTAATTATAAAAAATTTACGGTGGGAAGTTAATCATAGGAAGAGATATGGTTGATTGTATTATTTCCAGGACTTTTTTTTTTCCCAAGTCAAGTTGTTGTCCTTTCAATCTTAGTTGTGGAGGGTGCCGTTCAGCTTCAAGTTGTTGTCCTTTCAGTCTTAGTTGTGGAGGGTGCAGCTCAGCTCCAGGTCCAGTTGCCGTTGCTAGTTGCAGGGGGCGCAGCCCCCCATCCCTTGCGGGAGTCGAACAGGCAACCTTGTGGTTGAGAGCCCATGCTCCAACCAACTGGGCCATCTGGAAGGCAGCTCAGCTCGAGGTGGCGTGTTCAATCTTAGTTGCAGGGGGCACTGCCCACCATCCTTTGCGGGACTTGAGGAATCGAACCGGCAACCTTGTGGTTGAGAGGCCACTGGCCCACGTGGGAATCGAACCGACAGCCTTCGGAGTTAGGAGCATGGAGCTCTAACCTCCTGAGTCACCGGGCCGGCCCTGGTTGATTGTATTATTGTTGACAAGTATTCACTTGCCCTTTCCATATATCTCTGGCCAGTCATGTGACTTGCAGTGCCTCCTATGGGAGGAACATACATTTCTATGCAATTCTCACTGCATTTAATGATGTCACAGGAATACACACACAGACATGCAGCATCTATACAGAAGCCTTAAGAGGCATTGTTGGTTTACAGCAGATCTCTCATTTTTTACTTTCTGCCATAAGAATGCCATGTCTCAAGTGCAGTGACATCTTCAGCCCTGGCCAAAGACATATGAATTAAGGGCAAAAGCAGATTCACAGCTGCCTAAGCAGTCAGTGCTGTGAGAGAAATAAATGTTAATTGCTGGAAACCACTGAGATTTGGGGAGAGGGCAAGGGAGGTACTTTTTAAACACAACAAAGAGACTAATACAGATCGCTATGAGGAAGGAGGCAGACTAGCAGCAGGTTTTATGGAAATAATGAAAAATTTTGAGATAACTGTCACAGAACATGAAATAGTGATAAATAGAAGAACTGGCAAGCGATTACCAGACCCAAATTTTAAATAACTGCTTCCAAATATAATATGATGATTAACAAGAACATTTGTTAAAATTTGACAAAAGAATCATTTATAAAGTTTCCATAAATCTACACTCACATAAGCAGAAACAAACATTTTAGCAAAGTAACCTGTTAGACAATGGGTTAGTATCTTTTGAAAAAAGATTATATAAACCTTTAAGAAAAAAGGTTTAAGACCTGAATGACTAAGAATAGATATTTTACATTTGGAAAATATACCACCACAACAGCAATTAAAGCAATGCAAATTAATAGATAACATTTTAACCTATGAAATCAGTTTATCAGTGTTATTTATCATAGCAAAACCCCAAAGAAACAAGCTTAATGTCCAAATTGGAGAGTAAATAAATTACAGAGTCACTAGACAAAATGCAGAACCATTTAAAATATTATAAAGAATGTATACTATAAAAAATATAGCACAATTATGTTTTTTTTAAATGTGGGTATAGTAGCAGACTAAATAATATACACCAACCTTACAGCAGAAAATGCCTAATGAAAGAGTAAAAAGACCTTAAAAAAAAAAAAAAATCTAACAGTTGACAAGATGATAAGAAATAACCAGGCCAAAAAACTAACTCTGTGAAGCTGAGCTGTGGTTTAGTCAGCCCCATGGGGTAGTGGACAAGATACACATTCCAGGGTTAACCCAAGGAAGAAGTTAATAGGAGAATTTCACAATATTCATCCAGAGTGTAAGCCTGAAATAACCTACCCCATTTACCTTCTCTTCCTACCCTCAGAAGACTTCAAGGAAAGTTACCTACATATCTAGCAGAGAAGGAATAAAAACCTTCCTGGAAAGTTCTAACCAAAAGCAAGCTCTCATGCAAATTTGCAGTCCAAATTCATTATTTCTTAAGGTCCAGAGGAAAATTAATGAGCTGTAGATTTAGATAGAAATGGCCCCAAACATAGTGCTTTAATATTGCAGAGAAGCAAATTCTCTCTGGAGAAACATACCACCCCAAAAATTCACAAATTAATTCTCCAAGCAAACTAAGTAACTCATTAAAAAAAAAAGCAAAGAAAAATCTTACTGCAGAAACACAACTGCAAAGATTTCAGATACTGGAATTATTAGATGAAGATTTAAACAGTATATCTAAAGAAATAAAAAACATGCTGAAAAATATCTGTAGGGGAGGAGACACTTTTAAAACAAGGACCAAATAGAGGCGGCTGGATGGCTCAGTTGGTTAGAGCGCAAGCTCTGAACAACAGCGTTTCTGGTTCGATTACCACATGGGCCAGTGAGCTGTGCCCTCCACAACTAGATTGAAGACAATGAGCAGCTGCTGAGCGGCCAGATGACTCAGTTGGTTAGAGTGAGAGCTCTCAACAACAAGGTTGCCCATTCAATTCCTGTCCATGGGATGGTGGGCTGTGCCCCCTGCAACAAAGACTGAAAACGACGGCTGAACTTGGAGCTGAGCTGTACCCTCCACAACTGCATTGAAGGACAATAACTTGGAACTGATGGGCCCTGGAGAAACACACTGTTCCCCAAAATAAATTAGAAAAAAAATAAAACAAGGACCAAATAAAATTTATAGAAATATAATTAAAATCTAAAATTACCAGAAAAGTTTAACAACAGATTAGACAAAAGCAAAGATACTGTTAATGAAATAAAAGTTAGGCTCTAAGAAATTACTCAGAACGCAACTGAGATAAAGATATAGAAACTATGATAGTTTGAGACACTCAGAATACAGTAAGAGGGTGTAACAGGTCTAATCAAAGTTCCAGAAGGTAAAAAAAGAACTAGTGGGAAGAATAAATATATGAAAAGCTAATTTTTAGAACCAAAAAAAGGGACAATCCCAATAAGCTCCAATCAGAAGCCCAATAAGCTCCAATCAGAACAAATCATACCGAAACTACAAAACATCAAAGATGAAGAAAATAAAGAACAGCCAGTAAGAAAAGAGCAATAGTCAGGTTGACAGCTGGCTTTCTAAGAGCAACAATGAAAACCAGAATATTGTGGAATGATTTAACATATTGAACGAAAAATAGCTATCAACCTGGAATTCCATGTTCAACAAAAATATCTTTTAAAATCGACAATACTTTTTCTTTCCAATAAATTTCATTGGGGAATATTGGGGAACAGTGTGTTTCTCCAGGGCCCATCAGCTCCAAGTCGTTGCCGTTCAATCTAGTTGTGGAGGGCGCAGCTCAGCTCCAAGTCCAGTTGCAGTTTTCAATCTTTAGTTACAGGGGGCACAACCCAGCATCCCAGGTGGGAATTGAACCGGCAACCTTGTTGTTGAGAGCTCACGCTCTAACCAACTGAGCCACCCAGCTGCCCAATACAGGCTGTTTTTGACAAATAACTTCAAATATGTTACCACAAATTTCCCTCAGTGAATACTAAAAGATGTTCTTCAGGCAGAACGTAAGTGATCCTAGGTGGAAAGAAGGAATGAAATGCCTATGGAGTTATATATGGTTTAATCTAAATGAATACTGATTGTATAAAGCAGTACTAATAAATTGCCAAGTTAAAATAAAATAAATATTAAAACATAACAATATCACGAATTTGGAGTAGATTTAAAAAGATGGTAAAGGAGTTAAAGTGTCCTGAAGTTCTTGTGTTATGTAAGGAAAGGATATGCTATCAATTAACTTTAGATTTTGGTTAAAATAAGTATGAAAGTTAAAAATCCTATATGAAAATACAAAACAGAGTTAAACTTCAAAAACAGCAGTGGGAAAATCAGAATAATAAACATTAATTCAACAAATATTTTTTGAGTGCCTATTTTATGTCAGGCACAAATATCAGTAACCTTAAAAACCTACCCTGGTAAACCTTAATTCTAGTGATGAAAACAGAATAAACAATAAACACAGTAAATGAGTTAACTGCATAAATAAGAAGGTGAAAATACTATATATATATACACACACACACACACATACACACACACATAGATATACGTGTGTGTGTGTGTGTGTGTGTGTGTATATATATATATATGTATATGTATATATATCAGGAGAATCAGAATACTGAGGGAGGGCTGGTCAGCATAGGTCAAAGAAGACAGCATGAACAAAATCTAAAATCTGAGGGTATATGGAAAAAGCACTCCAGGAAGAGGGAATAACTGGTGCTACAATCTGGATGGAGATGGGTACATACCTAACATGTTCTAGAAACAGGAGGGAAGTCAGTTTGGTATGCAGAGGGAGCATCAAAGGAGATATGTCAAAAAGTAAAATTGGAGTGGATAAGGCCCTGGTAATCCAATATAGACAGATGTGGGCATTTACTCTGAAAGGAATGGGAACCTTTGGAGGGTTGTCAGCATTAGACTGAAAAGACATGACTTATTTTTCTTTGCCAGTATACACACAATAAACTATACATATATAAAAGATACTGAAGAGTTCTGATGTATATCTAAAACATGCGAAACTATTACAATCAAGATAACAAATATTTCCATCACCTCAAAAATTTCCTTTTGTCCCTTTTGCAATCCATCTCTCTCCAAACCCTGTCCTCAAGCAACCTGCTCTCTGTCCCCATTGACCTGCTTTCTATCACTATAGATTAGTTTGAATTTAACAGAATTACATATAAACAGATCATACATTTTTTTGGTCTGGCTTCTTTCATTCAGGATTATCCTGTGGTTCTTATCAATTTATTCCTTTCTATTGCTGAATGGTATTTCATCATCACATAGATGAACTTTTTGTTTATCCATCGACCTATAATAGAGTATGTCTAGATTTTGGTCATCACAAATAAAATTACTATGAACATTTGTGCACACGTTTGTGTGAACATAACTTTCATTTATTTTGGATAAATGACTGGATGGAATGACCAAGCCATATTGTAGGTACACGTTTAACTTTTTAAGAAACTGCCAAGCTCTTTTCCAAACTGGTTATACCTAAATTTTACATTGTCACCAACACAATATGCTAGTGAAAGATGGCCTACATCCTTGTAAAGGAAGCCTTTTTAATTTTAGTCATTCTGATGAGCATGTAGTAACACTGTGATTTTCATTTCCATCTCCCTGGTGACTAGAGATGTTGAGCATATTTTCATGTGCTTTGTAAAGTAATGCTTCAAATATTCTGCCCATTTTTTATTGGTTTCTTGTTTTATTATTGAGCTATAAGAGTGTAATGTGATATGATGAATTTGTCTAATATGTGTTGCAAATATTTTCCTTCAAGTCTGTAGCTTGCCTTTTGGTTTTCTTGATAGTATATTTGAAGGAGTAAAACTTAAATTTTGATGTACAATATATAAATTATTTCCTTTTACAGTTGTGCCTTTTGTGTTCTATCTAAGAAACCTTTGCATATCATATCCTCAGGTTGCAAAGATTTTCTCCCATGTTTTCTTCTCCAAGTTTTAGTTTTACACAGAGGTCTAAGATCCATTTCAAGTCCATCTGTTAATATGGTGTGAGATAAAGATCAATGTTTTTTTTTTTTCTAATATGGATATCCACCTCTCCAAAACCTACTTGTTGAAAGAGTTCCCTTTTCCTACTAAATTTTACATTGGCAATTTTGTTGAAAATCATCTGACTACATATGTGTAGATCTAATTCTAGATTCCATACCTATCCTTTTTACATTACCAAACTGGCTTGATTACTGCAGCTTTATATTAAGTTTTGGAATTTAAAAAAATGTAATTCCTTTTAACACTCTACTTTCTTTTTCCATTTCTATATAAATTTTAGAAGTGCATCTTACCAAAGAAAAAGAAATTAACAGTTTAGAAAAGGAATGAATATAAAATTAGTTTATCAAGGATGCTGAAAATGAAATCAAGAAACACTACATTTCTATATTTGCAACAGTTAGAAAACAAAACAACAATGACATTATAAGCTAACACTTACATTGCACTCTGCCATGCACCATTCTAAACTCTATGTACATCAGCACATTTAATGTTCATCACAACTCTGCCAGTTAAACACTACTATTATGCTCATTCCACATATGAAGAAATAAAAGTGCAGAGCAGTTAAGCAATTTGCCCAAGGTTACACAGATCAGTAACAATAGTTCTAGAATTAGAATCTTAAAAGTATGGTTCTTAGTAATAAATCTAACAAAACATGCAAACCTTTATGGAGAAAAGTCACCAAATGTTACTGAAAGACATTAAGGAATATCCAAGTGAATGGAGAGATGTACAACGTTCAAAGACTGGAAGACTCTATTGGAGATGTCAATTATCTTCTAAGTGATTTATAAAGTCAATGTAATCCAATCAAAACCCCATAAGCTTTTTTTTTTTAGAGGACTTGTCAAGCTGATCCTAAAGTTCATGTGTAAAATGGTCAAAACTGTCAAGATACTTTTGAAGAATAAGGTAAAAAGATTTACTCTATCAGATATTGAGATGAGGTAATGAGAAAGGAAAGACACACCAATGGAACAATGCATAGAAAACAACTTAAGCAAATATTAACTGAAGTTCTAATGGTATGTGTTAAGAAATCTGAAACTACTTTTTAAGTTATTATAGGATTGAGCAAGTAAGTAAATGTGTTGAGGCTAATGGAAACTAGAGTTTTCATTCTTGAAGAAAAAAGTTACCAATATGAAAAAGGGTGCTGGATTGGAATTGGAGGTATCGGTTAAAATTTGTGGTTTTTAAACAAACATACAAAGAAAAATATATTTATGAAGCATATATCCTCCTAGTGTGTACAAACAATGACATCCTATTAGCAATGACCACATCTAATGCCTACATATTGATTTCCAAATACCATTTTCCACTAAAAGGAATCAGGGCTCATTTTGCAGTGTTAAGTCAGGGAGGGTAAAAATCTGAAATATCTTCTGCCAGAAAATAAGGACGAGTTCAAACAATGATGGGGACACTTCAAATTCCATAGAAGCCAGTGTGAAAGAGCTTCCACTGCCCAAATCTGGGACAGTTAGAGCATAAGTTGAAAAATAACAGCACAAAATTTTGACTTATAAAGTAGGAATCCATACTGACATAAATAAATACAATGAGTAGTAAGTCATTGAGATCTAATACACATTATAGTGAATATAGACAACAATATTATGCTATAATTATGTAATGTGATTAAATATGGCTATATCTGCAATCATATAATATATAGATGTAGGTTGTATACCTTAAATTCACACAATGTTATATGTTACATTTATACAAAATGAATGAATGAATGGAATGGTGTTAAGAAAAAAGTCCTGTATAATAAAATCTCAACTAATAAATGTAGAAAGAAATTATTGCAATCCACCAATATGGCAACCATCAGAATAACAAGTAATTTCAGCAATGAATGCTAAAACTAAAAGGTGAAAAGTGATAAGGAAAAGGATATTTATATAGTCTCAACGCATCTGCCTAAAAATTAATTAGAAAAACAATAACTTTACTTGAAGAAACTTGGCAGAAACCACTTTAATAAGTGACTGTAGGGGTTCAGAATGAGTCACCCCAAGATGTACCTCTCTGGTATGCACACTATTTTGAGCTAAAGGCAACGAGATCCTATGGGCGCAAGAGAAACTTCTGCCCCCGTTTAACTACCTAGAAGAATTTAAATTAGAGGCCTTGCCCATGATAAGAGTTATCACCAGAAATAAGTTTTTATGACCCATCTATAGGGCAGGGCAAACTACTAATTACTAAACATCTACTATTCTTATCACCCTGCAATGACCTTCATCCCCTCTGAAGTACCAAGGCACCATACCTCACCCTTAGCTCAAAATGTCACACATACCTCATTTGCCCTTTGTCTTTGAACCTCCATATATGTGGGGTCTCTGACTCTCTCATGTATGTGGGGTTCCCATGTGTATGTATGTAATTAAATTTGGTTATTTTCTCTTGTTAATCCGTCTCATGCATACTTAATTAATAGACCAGCCAAAAGAATCCTGAGGGTAAAGTGTCTTCCTCCCCCATATGATCAAAGTTACTATCACCAGGAATAGGATAAACTGCCATTATGTGTCTCCTGATGTAATAAACTGAGAAAGACACAACATCATTTCAGCCAAAAAACTCGTATTGAGAAACATTCTATATAATACTCAACCTGAACTCTTAAAAAATGCAACATCATGAAAGACAAAGAATGAAGAAATGTTCTAAATTAAAGGGCTCTAAAGAGACATGACAAACTAGCCTGATACTGGTTTGGATCTTTACCAGAAAAAGAAAATTCTCTTATAAAGAACATTATTTTCACAACTGGCAAAAATTAAAAAGGTCTATGGATTAGATAACATTATTGTATGAGTGTTAATTTCCTGATTTGATAACTGAACTATATTTAGGTTAGAATGTCCTTGTTCTTAGAAAACACACAATGAACATTTAGAAGTAAAGGGGCATCATGCCTGCAACTTAGTCTCCAGTGATTGGGAGTGGGGGAACTACCTACACACACACACACACACACACACACACACACACACACACGATAAAGTAAATGTGGCATGATGTTAATTGGGGAATATGAATGAAGGATATAAGGGAATTCTTTATATCCTTCATTCACATTGCAACTTAAATTATTTTAAAACAAAGTTACTAAAATACTATAAACTTTAGAATATAAGTAGTATCTTTATAATGCCAGGGTAAAGGATTTCTTAAACAAGACACAAAAAACACAAAGGAAACAAATGCCAAATAAATTTGACTACATAAAAATACCATGAAGCCAAGACTGGGAGAAACACATATAACCAACAAAGGACTAGTGTCTGGGATAAAGAATTCCTAGAAATAAACAAGAAAATGCAAGAAACCAAACACAAAAATAGGCAAAAGAGTTGAACAGAAAATTCATAAGGAAGAACGGACAATAAATAAAAATGTGTTCAACCACATTGGTAATCAGGAAAATTTCATAGCAGCATTTTTTATAATGGCCTCAAACTAAAATAACCCAAATGTATCAACAGTAGAATAGATAAACAAACTGTGGTATATTCACACAATGGGAATCTATACACTTGACAGTACTGAGAATGAACACAGAACAGCCACATATATGAATATGAATGAATCACAAGTCACAAAAGAAAATAAATAGCATGATTCTAATTTACATAAAGTTCTAAATATAGGAGAAAAATTTTTAAAATTACACTTAGGGCCCCATAATGAGTGGTTAAAAAAAAACAGAAAGAAAAAGCTGAAAAGCAAAAGAATGATTATCATAAAATTTGAGACTGGTTATCACTGGGAGAGTGGGAGCACAATCAATGAGAAGGGTACAAAGAATGCTTCTTCAGTATGTGTAAATATTTTATTTCTTAACCTGGGTGGTAATTACATGGGTATTAAAAATACATTTACATGTTATACAAGCTTATCTATAGGTATAACATGTATCACTAAAAATAGGGACAGAGTGCTTGTTTGTTTACAACTTAACTCTAGGAACTTTAAATGGAAACCTTTAAAAGAGAGAAAGAACAGCCAATGAGGTGGGAAAAAAGTGAGGAGAGTGTGGTGTTCCAGAAGCCAAGAGAAAAAAAGGAGGGAATAGCAAACTGTGTCAAATATTAATGAGAGGCAGAGTAAAGTTTCATACAATACACAAAAACCATTTTGTTCTCTGATGAATCACTTATCTTAGGATGTAGACAAAACTTTGCAATGACTAAGGATTTATTAATACAATAAAAAAGGATGTTAACACTCTGATATATTCAGAAACCAAAATTCTTAATTGTATTTTTTAAATGTCCTCCTCCCACAATGCAGAACACATTAATTACATCAACAGTATATATTCAATTATTGGAGTAACTACAGTTCTGCATTTGTTAGTCAAGTTTTGGCAACCCTGAATAATAGACTCGATTTCTATCATGTGTTATCGAAATGTATTTACAAAGACCTTTGGCTCTGCAAAGTCAGACATGTAAGTAAGGGCTGATAACAAATATAAAACACAAAAATTTGGTCAGACCAAAACAGAAACTTTAACCATTTTAGGAAAGTGAACTGAATAGTTCACTTAATTTTTTCAGTTATAAACAGCAATAAACTTTTACTTTAAAGTTACAAACTATCTTCCAGAAAATTTTGGACAACCATTTGGCTAAGGATACTTTTTTCTCACCTATAAAATGAAGATTGACTAAATACTACTTAAAGTATTTTTATTGGTGTCATTTGGGAAAGACGAGTCAATCACAAAGGGTAGAAAAATTTAATATTTTATCTAAACATAAAACCACACTTTTGAGAACTGCAAAACCAAAAAGTACTATACATTTACTTATTGATATATCCACTGGGCCATCCACTGCTTTTTCCTTTCTATAAAGGTTTATTTAAAAAGTATAAAAATATTGAGAACTAGTTTTAAATAAAAGAATAAAATGTCACTTGAAGTGACATTTGCAGAGAGAATTCAGAAGACTAGTTTTATTAATGCAAAATTGCAACTTCACATAAACTAAAGGTAAAGATGGAAGTTCTGATATTTAAAAAACAAAATAATAAATGAATAAATGAAAATATGCCATTAATTTAGGCCCTTGTTTTAAAATATCACTACTTAAAAAGGAAAAAGTATTTCTCTCAAGAGCACTTATGCCAATATTCTGTTGGCTATAAGCCAACATATTTAAACCAGTATTAATATGTAAAAGACTACTGATTTGAAGCAAATGGTTGCACGGTTTATAAAGAATGAGTAATATTCATGTTAGAAAATAAATTTGTAACTTTTAATTTCAGGTATTCACTTGTTTTGCCAACTAATAGAATCTACTAATATTAAGAATTAATGGACACATTTTGTTCTATGAGTCTTGCCTTTCTTTAGAGAATCCTGAGAGAATCCAAGAAGAAAAAGGCTAACTGACATAACATGGATTAATGAATGAAACTTTTAACTTCAGAAAACTTGCTTTGTGACCCAAAACAGAACTACTCACCAAAAGCAGCAGCCATAGGGGGTTCAAGGGATGGATGGCCATCACCAGTAGGAAGGTCTAAGCGAGTGAAGTCTCTGCTTTTGTCATTATTATATTTCACATTAAGGCTGGTGAGCTTGGAGAAGTCAATACGCAGAGTGCAGCATGCATTATAGATATTCTGGCCATCCAGAGCCTAAAGCATGTAAGAAAGGGACTGATGTTTTGCAAGACAACAACACTGATACATCAAGTAGCCTCTACTTTGAAACAGGTATAAAGCAGAGAGCACTGGACTAAAAGCCAAAGACCTTTATTTACTTTTACCTTTGTCACTAACTATGTACGCCTAAGAGAGAAAAAGAAAATCTCTAACACTCGGTTTTTCCATCTGAAAATAAGGATAACAATCCCTATCTTGTCTCTGGTAAGATCAAAGGAAAGAGAAGAAATGTAAAAGCTTAGAAAACTATTATGCATTATTGTACATTGTACTAGTTATTATGATTATTTTGTCCACAGAAAATGTTAAAGATATTTTAATTTTACATTTCATCTTAATTCTTTTTAGTATAGTTTATATAGGTTAATATGAAATAAAGACTTTGTAAATGGTACTCGTCAGAACATATGAGTATTATCTACCACTTCTTTTTCTGTTGTAAATTTATGTTTTTTAATGCTTTGAATAATAACCTGAGGGAAATTTGGAGTCAGTTCTGATATAAGACCAATAATCAGTAATCCCTTCCTTCACAATAATAAAAATTTACCAAAGGGATATTTGCAGCCACTTACGACTGCCACAAATGCTCAAATTCATAAAAATAGATGAGACACATAAAAATAAAACAAAAAATACACAAATACACTAAAAACCCTAATTAATAATGGTTATTGATCACTAGGCCATCATAAAGGTACAAAATAATACATGCAGGTAGAGGGTACAGCATATATAAAGGCTAATATTCCTAAACAAGAGCCAGACACTGCGTGGTCCACAAAAGTACTGCAAACCTTAGTCCCTATCTTTGAAAACAAATTATAAATAATTCAGATACCAATACAAGGCAGAATTTGGGTTAGGATAGATCTCAATAGGAGATGAGTGAATGTGAAGTTTTATATCTTGTCAGAAATCAAACACTCATGTACTAAAAATCAACAACAAACAAACAAAACTATAAACTGACAGTAGCATATTTCCTAAGATTTAATGTCTTCACCAATTCAGAGCTCAATAAGATACAACAGTGAGTATGATTGCAAAAATAGTGAAATCAATCTTTGGCTAATTTAATAGAAGTAAATTAAAGCATAGGGCAAAGATAATTCTTCTTTATTAGTCAGATTATATCAGGAGCACTGCCCTCAATTCTAGACTTTAAATATGACAGACAGAAATGAGTCCCAGAGATCTGAGAAATAATAGGTGATTTGAAACCATTTCATATGAAGGAAGAAGTAATTTTTACCTTACTATATAAAAGAGCATATGAAACAGTATATTTTAAAATGGTAAATTTTATATGATGTATATTTTACTTCAATTAAAAGAACACATGGTAAACTGGAACAAGGGAGACACGATGGTTTCCTTTGGTATCAATGAAGTGACTGATTAACAATTAAAAAATGAAAAAAGGTAATTACCATTTTGGCATATTGTGCATTCAATGGGTCAGCATACTGAAGCAAGGCTTGAAACTGATTATTCTTTGTAAAGGTGATAATTTTCAAGACTGTGCCAAATTTAGAAAATATCTGAAAAAAAATTTACATTAGGTTAAATCTAGGGGAAAAATTAGGCTAACATATCTTTATACACACAACTTGATTCATGAATACCATATTTAAATGAAACTAATTTCCTCTATTGAAACTGCTGGTACCAAAATGACTTAAATCAAGCCTAAAATGTTAAAGTTTCAACACTCATGCATGTCTTAAAAAAGTGCCTAGCCCAATAGGCATGCAAATATTTAATCTATTTTATAACATGTCACAAATAGCACAATACTAAAACAGGAGGCTACAACAGGAATTAATTAACATTGTAAGATAGTGGGGTTATAATGTATATGAACGGAAGTGGAAGAGTTATATGGATCAAATATTTCATCCTGAAAATCAGCATCTGTTTCTTGAGATTGTATAGACACAGAAACTACAAAATGTTCAATAGAAACTGCTCTATTAATTCATCAAATATTCACAGAGCACTGTGGTAAGGACTGGGAAGTCAGCAGTGAACAAAACAGTGACAAGAGCCTCTGCCCTTATGAGGAAAGACAGACGATAAATAAGCAAATAAATAACAGTGTCTGATTGCAAAAGTATTATGAATATAAAAAAAGAAAAAGGGATAAGAAAAAGGAAACCGGAACGCAAGTTGGGAAGGTACAAGAGTTGTCAAGAAAGACCTCCTGAAGCGCCTTTGCAGAAGAGGAATAAACAGAGTACAGTACGGAATGGCAATTCCGTTACCAATGTTCGGTTACCAATGTTCTTACAGTATTTGTTCTACTTCACCACCACAAATGTTCATGGCTGGGGTTACTGTAATGCATTTTATTTTCCTCTGATATCCCATTTTAAATTTGCATCTTGAGCCAGAAAGTTGTCCTTCTGCTTCTAAGAATCAAAAGGTAAGTATTCCTTATGGTGGTAAGAATTTGCCATTATGGAATACTATGTCTGAGTGTCCTTACTTTTTAATTATCAGAAAGAATGATGAAGAAAAACTATCCTAAAGTAAGTACAGGAAACAAAGAAAAAAAAATTCGACGATATCAAAATTAAGAACTTTTGTGTATCAAAGAACACTTATCAACAGAGTGAAAACGCAATCCATAAAATGAGAGACAATATTTGCAAATTACGTATTTGATAAGGGGTTAATATCCAGAACATACAAAGAACAACTACAACTCAATAACAAAAACCCAATTTAAAAATGAGCAAAAAAGTTGAATAGACATTTCCCCCCAAAAGATAACTGAACAGCCAGCCAATAAGAACATGAAAAGATACTCAACATCACTAATCATTAATGAAATCCAAAAAAAATATGAGATACCACTTCAAACCCATTAGAGTGGCTAGTATAAAAACAAACAAACAAAACCCAGAAAATATCAAGTGTTGGGGGTGATGTGGAGAAAAAAAGCACTGTTGGTGGGAAAGCAAAATGGTACAGCTGTATGGAAAATATTATGGCAGTTCTTCAAAAAAACTTAGAATTACCATATAATCCAATATTTCCACTTCTGGGTATATGCCCAAAAGAATTGAAAGCAGGGACTCAATGAGGTATTTGCACCCCATGTTCATGACAACATTGGTTGCAATAGTATAGTCAAAACATGGAAGCAGTCCAAGTGTCCAACCAAAGAAGACATGGACAAAATATGGTATATACATACAAAAGGAAGGAAATTCTGACACACGTTGTAACATGGATGTACCTTGAAGAGATTATGTTAAATGAAATAAGCCAATCACAGAAGGACAAATGGTACATAATTCCACTTGCATGAGGAACGTAGAGTACTAGTCAAATTCGAGACAGAAAGTAGAATGGTGGTTGCTAAGGGCTGAGAGAAGAGGAGAATGGGAAGTTGTTTAACAGGTACAGGAGTTGCAGTTTGGGAAGACGAAAGAAAATGTCTGGAGATACACAGTGTTTGTTGATGGTTGCAAAATAATGTGAATGTACTTAATTCCACTGAACTGTATACTTAAAATGGTAAAATTTATGTATATTTTACCGCCACCTAAAAACTAAAGTATCCTAACGTCCAAATACTCATTTTGGACATGACATTCTTTAACACAGAATTAGCTTAGAGTCAAACACATCTTATAGGAAATAACATCATTCTGTAAGATTTGTGGAACCAATTTGTCTTGGAAGGGCTTACTAGAAAATGCCCTTCCTTAAAATTAGACAGTCTGAGAGTTCTTTATTGAAATTAGAAACTTAAAAAAACCCTGTAATTTCATTATGGTCACATTTCAGGATTTAGAACTTTGGGAACTTAATCCTCATTTAACTGTGTTTTGAACAATAAGAAATTTTTTGTTTTATTTCTTTTAATGAAAATTTTTGTCCTGTCACAGGTATTTTCTCAGTACACCCTGGTGTTCTAGATAATATTCTTTTAAAAAATACCAAATTTACCTTCTTCTCAGCTGACTGTCAAATAATTTGAATTTTATGTTGTATCTTACTTTAAGATATACTGTAGGTATAAACATTCTTCGGAAAAGGTCTTATATTTTCTTAATTTTCATCCTTGGCAATACTGTGGTGTTGCACGTGCCTGCGCACACACACTAATCTATATATTATAAGTGCACCAACTAGGTGTTTTTTCCTACCTGATAAATGAGTAGCAAAGACTTTTAATATGTGTGTGTGTGTGTGTATACACACATATATACATATGAAAAGACATATAATAACTGCCTAACCTCCCTCCTTCATACTGCAGTTAAAGGTAGTGAGTGTCCTGAAGAATAAGTCAGATTATATTTTTCACTGCTTAAAATTCCTCACTACCTCCCGATTACCTGCTTGGAAAAATCCAAGCTCTATGGTATACCACACACAATCTTGCCCTGGTATATCTCTCCAACCTCATCTCCTGACACTTTTTCTATCACATTATCTACATAAACAATATGCAGTTGTCTATAGTTCTCCAAATACACCAAGAGGTTTCATACTTCTATGCAATATGTGTGGCTTTTTCCTTTACCTGGAACTCTGTGCCTAATACCTAGTAAATTTTCATTTGTCTTTTTCAAAACTCAGTTCAGAGAAGGAAGTTAACGCCACCAGAAAATTCTCATCCTCCCCCAAATCTCAATAGCTAGTTCTCTTTCCCAAATATTATCCCCTTCTTGGCCTCATATAAATATTTACCTTGTTTTACTTATCCTGCACAATACATGTTTACATATCTGTGTCCTTTAATTAAAAAGCTCCTTGAAGTATATGTCTTGCCTTAATCATTTCTATTTCCTTATTTTTTGTTTTTTTTATTGGGGAATATTAGGGATCAGTGTGTTTTTCCAGGGCCCATCAGCTCCAAGTTGTTATCTTTCAATCTAGATGTGGAGGGCGCAGCTCAGCTCCAAGTCCAGTCACCGTTTTCAATCTTAGTTGCAGGGGCGCAGCCCACCATCCCATGCGGGAATTAAACTGGCAACTCTGTCATTCAGAGCTCGTGCTCTAACCAACTGAGCCATCAGGCCGCCCTAATCATTTCTATTTCTTGAGTACAATTCCAGACACCTAAGAGGTACAGGGTAAATGCTTTTTACTAATTGATAAAGAATTATACTCTGAGACCTAATTGGAGAGTCACGGTAATATGCAATTTTTAAAAATGATAAATATTCTTGATGTACAATATCTCACTAATAAAGTAATAAGAACATATAATTTGCTCTAAAATTTAGGATAATTTTATATCAAATTCTGCTACAGAACCTAATTTCCACTTAACCTTCATATTTTTTAGTATTTAGATTCTCTCATTTAACTTGAACAGTAACCCGATGGACATCCTTACTAACAGCTGTGTTTGGCCGTGTGCTTTTTATCTGAAAGTGCTAAGAAAACATAAACTGACTGAACTGGCTAACCATGGATAGCTCTCTAGAGCCCCCTGGATTGTATTTACTGAGAGAGTAGCTACAATAATCAACCTGATACTTCTGAATAAAGTAAGCAAGCATCAACATAAGGAGTCTAGAAAAGCCTAAAGTGTGATTTTTAACATTTTTTTCATAATTATCAAAATACTAAATTTTACACAGATTTGGCCTCAAAAGATTAACATTCAGGAAAGTTTAACATATATAGATTTATTTTTATTGATTATAAGGTCTTTGACTCTATTTCCCTCATATATTTATTTTGCTGTCATAAACATAGACACATAGATTCAACTCTTGTATTTCCTGTGCATTGCATCTTTTCAGACTTTAATTTTACCAGATCAAATTCTGGTAAAATTAATCTTCAGGGTGATTTTTATAACAGAAGAACTTGCCAGAAACTAAAACTGTTCACTAGCATTCACTTATAAAAAGCACATTCATATTAGAACTTTTAAAACTATCAAGCATACTGGCCACAACTTGTTTATAATAGTTTCTGTAGCCAACAAAACAGTATGACTTAAAAACCAGAATTTCATATTACTAGTATTGATTCTTTATTTAACACCATAATAATTGATTTTTGCAAGTCATTTATCTTTAGTCTGCAATTCAAAAATATCAGTCCTTTGTCCTAAGAGATTTGTCTATTGGACATTCACAAAATACCCCCATGTATAACATAACAATACTTGGAAGTAATGAATTACACGAGAATACTGTTTTGAATTACTCCTTCAGTGTACAAAGAAATTTTTTAGTATGCAGGGTTGAGGTTACATAATGATCAATGAGTGCCTTCTTTATCTGCAAATACTCTCCAGGTGACGCCATCCAATCCAATGGCTTTAAACCACCACCCACAAGCTGATGATCACCAAATCTCTAGTCTAGAATTCTTCTACCTAATCCAGACTTATTTCCTAACTGTCTATTCAACATCTCCTACTGGGATGTCTAGTAGGTATATCAAACCTAACATGTCGAAAACACTCTGTTGATTTCTGCCCTATTTCCCACCCCTGCCCCCAAATCTTTTTTTCTCCTCTGTCTTTACTATTTTAATGTAAGATAGCTCTATTTTACCAGAGGCTCACAGCCAAAATCTGAAATACATTCTTGGTTACTCTTTCTCCTCATAACCCACATCTACTCAACCCACCAGCAAATCCTTCCAAATATGTCCATAATCACCACTTCCAGTGCCCATGTCCTCACCTGAGTCACCACCATCTCTCATATGGACTATGACAAGAGCCTCTACTTGTGCCTACAGTTTATTTTTAACAGTACCAAGAACGATTCTGTTAAAACATAAATCTATCATCTCACCCTTCTTCTGAAAATCCTCCAATGGCTTCCCATCCTACTCAGTGTAAAGATTATAAAGGCTTTGTACCATCTGGCTCCTGACCCCTTCTCTGACTGTATCACTCATAGCTTTCCTACTTTTTACACTCCAATGACTAGCCTTATTTCTGATATTTGAACACATTAAGCACACCTCCATTTTAAGGACTTTGCACTTGTTCTTTCTGACTGGATTATTATTCTATCACATACACACAATACTTAACCTTAACATCCTTCAAGCCCCTGCTAAAATGTCATTTTATTGGAAACACCTCCCCTACCTTTCCTCATCTGAAATAGCACCACTTCCACCTCAGTCACTCTCAATCCCTTACCAGGAGCTAAAGGAAAAACACTAGCTCCTACCGATGTTAGAGAGCAGTTTAGCTAATGTCAATTCTTCAGCTAAGAATATAAAATAATCCTCTAATTAATTATAACAGTTGCAAGTAACTCCACACTTCCTTGCATTTCCTCATCTCAATATTCATTGCATTTTATGCTATTAACTTATGAAATTGTATCTTACCTACAAGACTACAAAAGCAAAGATCAGTTTCTTACAGTGCAATTTACTAGCATCTGATGATTACTAAAATTTCCTGAGCATTTAATATGTAGCAGGCACTGTTCTAAGTGCTTTAAATGCATTAACTCGTGTAATCCTTACAATGAAGGTATAAAATAGAGACCATCTTCATTTATCCCCATTATATAAATACGTGAAAGACAGAGATGAGGTAAGTTACTTGCCCAAGGCTATAGAGGTAGTAAGAGGTAAAACCAGGATTCAAAGCAGCTCCAGACTCTGTATCCTTAATCATTACGCTATAGGATACTTTAGTTGGCTGATGGGATAGCGTGCCAGGGGGAGAGGACTTAGTTAACATAATTAGAGAAAGATTCTCTGAGGAGGTGAATAATAAGCTGAAAACCTAATGACGTAGAATTCAGCTAAGTGACTACCTCAGCAAAGTGTGTTCTAAGCCTACAAAATAGGAGATACGCAGAAACAGAATAAGCTGGAGAGAAGGGGAGAGAGGGTCAAAGCCACGAAAGAGTGCTAAATAAGCAGAGGAAGTGTTAGGAAATGAGGTTAAAGAAATGGGGAGCGGTCTGGATATGGGGGCCTTAAGAGCCTCGGTAAGGAGTTTGGATTGATTCCAACAGCAATGGGAAGGAGCCTTAAGCAAGGGAGCGCTACACCTGAAAGGCTGAGTCCTAGCCTGATGGTTATTATTGAGTCTCAGAATTACTCTTTGGCTGAAGGACCCCATAATCTCTTGGGAGAGAGACAAGTTTGTTACTGTTCTTAGGGAATGGAATGATAGGACAGGACCACATGATACTGGCTAAACTCACTGCCACTGAGGGCATGTCGAGACATAGGAGCAAGAATATCTTTTGTAAAACTGTAAGTTAATAGCTACAGTGTTACAGTAGCAAAAACAAACAAACATACAAACAAACACTGCGGATGGATCACGGAGGGCTCAATGCCACTTTGTGGAATAAACAGAAGAGAAGAAAATCTACCAGACAAAGAATCCAATCGCTCAAACAATTCCTGAACCCTTTTAGGGAACAACAGTAGCTATAGATACTACTGTTACAGCCCTCCCTAGAAAATGCCTCACTAATGCATATTTAGAAAATGGTACTCAGAAAACGATCATAGGGAATACAGTGGGCCTAATAAATGGTATATTTTGATATTTACACGCATGGCAAAGAACGTGTATTGGGAAATGTATCCCAGCTCTATTACCAGTTGGTACAATGACTGTGGAAATGTAACTTAACTTCCAAGAGCCCCAGTTCCCTCATTTGTAAAATGTGATAATAGGATAAGACGCATTTCAATTCTTAAATACACATGCACACACACACCCTTATAACTCTCCACTTAGTAGAACAAACACAAAGGTTAGGAAAACAGTTAAATAATTTTGGACTGGCTGGTATTATGCTGGCAATATATATGGATATAAATATGAAAATAAGCAAGTAATATCTTAGTGTTTTGATATTGTAATGTATGTATTGACAAGTATAATGAAACAGAATCAATATATAGCTAAACGGGACAAACACTAACTGAAGTTTTTAGGCTAGATGCCAAATATTCTATGTTACAGATAACCAAATAACTGCATGTTACATTTTGAGGGTATGTATGTATGGAGTGTTAGTTAAAAATGTAACACGCATACAAAACACTGGATTTCACATTAGAAGCCTTGAGTTTTAGTTGACTCTTCAATTACGCTCTAATATTCAATGCATCAATTATCTGAGTTGCAGTTTTATTCACTGTAAAATTACAAAAACTAGGTGACCTTCCAGTCCTTAGATTCTATATATTCATAGTAGGCCATGATTTGGTAGACTGCCTTTTATCAAGACACTTTAGACATATTAATGGGTAGTCTATGAAAGCTACATTGGGTATCGGTCACTAACACGATACATCCATGTTACATATAAGGAGTTATTATATACCTTCCTTTCAGAGTTTTTAAAATAAAAATACTCAAATGTAAGAAGGAGTCAATAGGAATAAATTAGTTGTTTTCTATATTGATGTTACTTTCTCAGGAATAACTACTACCAATGCTTTTAATAGGAGTCTATGCTTTATTCATTTTCATGCTTAGGTATATACATATAAAAAAAGAATGTCTGACACACTGTTTAAAATCAGGTCTTTAAATTAGTAAAAGGGGGCTGTCAAAAATGATCTCTGATTGATACTACTTCTTGCATGAAACAGGATGCTGAAGAATTTTTATTATTTAAACAAATACATCAACCAAAATCGACCAGCTAAAAAACTAAAGATATAAAACATCTAAATTTACAGAGGTCCCATTTGACTCTGCTTTCCTAAGACTGCTCCTCCTTACCTGATGAAGAACTTCCAGAGTAACGGGGTAAAAGAGGTTTTCAATAATTATTCGGAGCACAGGGCTCTGCCCAGGTAGGATTGTGCCTTCATTGGTAGGAGCTCCAGGAAGGGCCAGACTTCCCGACTGGACAGCACTGACAGCTTGCAGTGCAGCTTGGGCTCTCTATAGAACAATCCAAAATAAGAACTTTTGGTTACACAGAAGAATTTTATATGAATCCTAAAAATCAGGTATGTAAAATAATAGGAAGTACTATAAATAAAAACATACATATCTACTCTTTCTGAATGCACATATCCTAAATTTATAAGGTTGGTGCAAAAGTAATTGCGGTGTTTGCAATTGTTTTTAACCTTTTAAATCGCAATTACTTTTGCACCAACCTAATATAATCAAGAGTCAAAAGACTTGCTTTCTTATCACACCGACACAATATTTAAGATAGTTGCTTAAATTTACTCCAAGAAATGAAAAAATACATGGCAAAAAAAGACAATTTGGATATTTTTATTCTTAATTTTAAATGACAATAGGAAAAAAGACAACGTGTAGGTAACATTAAAGACCACTTAAAAAGCTATTAAAGTCCCTCTTGTCCCCCCCCCCCCCCCCGCCCTGAACAACTGAGTTCTAAAGCCTTTAGGTGGCATGTGAGAGAGTAAATATGGAGGAGGAGAGGAGCTGTGGTGGTTCAGAGTGGAATAAGGGCATCTCTATAGGAAGACATCCTAGCATGGAGAACCAGAGCCTGAGCAACATGAGGAGAGCAACCACGTGGCAGGGCTGTCTGGCAAGAGGAACCTTAGCCCAAACAAAGTAAGGAAAAGTATAAGTGGGGGTTGCTCACTGCTGGATATCAGAACCTGAGGAGCAAGAGAGGGTAAGAAAGGCATCCAGAGTATAACCTGGCCAGGAGAGTCAGAGGTCAGAGCCCAAGGAGAGTCAGGAACGGGTCCACATGGGGTAGAGAGCCAATGTGGTGAAGATTGCTTGGTGAAGTCTGAGTATAGAGAACAAGAGGTTTATGAGGGCCTGAAGGGGGCAAGGAGGTAATTAATTCAAAGGAGGGACATCCTGGCATGGGATGGCAGACGAGTTTCTAAATATCATGTTCTACTGAAAGAAACCAGGGTGCTAAAAATGTCTAGTTCCAGATCTGGAGCAAGGAAAGCACAAGATGAGGGTATAACTTCTTGTTTTTATGAGTTTTTGTTGTTATTTTACCAGAATGCAAAGAAGTGTTCAAAGAACGATAGAAAGATGCCAAAGGGACATAGAAAACAAACTGAAGGGGCTCCCACTGGCCAAATATAAGACAATTTGAAAATCAAAAAGTAATAATTGTAACAAATAATAACTTATCATTTAAAATAGATCTTTACTCCATATTGATATAAACTGACAGTTAACAAGGAAACAGTATATTTACATTGTCTTAAAGTATTTTCCCCCAAATATTCTTCTTTCCCTTAAGTCCTAACTTTATAGTGGAGAAGCCAGACAAACACCAGCCTAATCAAGTGATCAAAGAGTGTATCAGCAGTAATGCAACAAATTGAAATTACGTCCCACTTGACAGGATGCAATCAGAAAAAAAAGAACATAACTTCTGTAATATTCCTGTCAAAGATATATACACTGAATCTAATCACAAGGAAACATCAGACAAACTCAAACGGAGGGAAATCCTAGAAGATAAAATGCCTGTAATTTTCAAGTGTCAAGGTCATGACAGTCCAAAAAAAACTGAGCAACTGTTTCGATTAAAGAAAATTAAGAAGACGTGACTTCTAAACAGAACATGTGATTTGGAATAATGTTTGGTTTGCTTTAACAAATGTTATTGGGACAAGTGGTAAACTTGAATGGGGACTGAGGATTGAAGGGAAGTAATGTATCAATGTTAATTTCCTGATTTTGAGCACTGTATTCTGGTTGTATAGGAGAATGTCCCTGTTTATAGGAAATACATGCTGAAAGTATTACACAATGCAGACTAGATTAGCAATTTATTCCAAAAATGCCTGAAGAAACCAAAAGTTGTTTGTAGTTTATCTGCAACCCTTTTCTAATTTTAAAATAATTACTTATAAGATCAAGTAGGTGAAGGAGGGAAAATAGAAGGGAAAAAAAGCATGGTTAATGATTACTGAAATTAAATTCAAGTTTTCATCAATATTTTGTACTATACTTATTGCTTAAGAATGGTGATAATTAGTAAAATATTTGTGCCACAAAATAAAAAACTTCAAAGTAGCTACTCCCATTTTCACATATTGTGTTCATTTGCAATTTTAAAGGTCACAGTACTTTGTGTGTTGTTTTAAATGAACATTTCTTTTGTTTTCATGATTTTAATTTTTTACTTTGTGATATCATCACTCTAACATGAGATAAGTGTTAGACTCTAACATTTTGCTATGATAAATAACATTAAAATAAGTATCTTTCTGAAAATTGGCATCTTTTATTTTCTATATGCTTAATAGCTGAACAACTCCCACTTTTATGCTTATGTACAGTCATGCACTGCATAGCAACATTTGGGCCTACAAAGGATTCCATAAATGATGGTGGTCACACAAGATTACAATGGAGCTGAAAAATTCCTATCACCTAGTGACATCTAAAACATCATAATGTCCTAGCACCACGTGTTACTCACGTCTGTGGTGATGCTGGTGTAAACAAACCTATTGGGCTGCCATAATATAAAAGTATGCACATGCAATTATGTATAGTACATAATACTTGCTAATGATAATAAACGACTATGTTACTGGTTTATTTATTTACTATACTATGCTTTTTATTGATTTTAGTGTACTCTTGGCTACTTATTAAAAGAAAGTTTGCTGTAAAACAGTATGGCGTATAACGCTGCCAGTATAGCCTCATTCACCTTGTTTACCGCGTCCCTTAATTGCATTATTTTCTCTTGTGCTTGATTTACCCTCGTGTGATTTTATAAAGTCAGTACAGCCTAAGTGCACAGTGTTTATAAAGCCCACAGCGGTGCACAGTCATGTCCTCCACAGCCACTCACTTCTCACTCACGCACTGGCTCACCCAGACCACCTTCCGGTCCTGGGAACTTCATTCCTAAATGCCCTAGACAGGTGCACATTTTTAAAAAATCTTTCATACAGTATTTTTACTGTACCTATTCTGTGTTTAGATATGTTTAGATGCACAAATACTTACCACCGTGTCACAATTGCCTGCAGTATTCAGTACAGAAACATGCTTACAGGCTTGAAGCGTAGGAGCAATCGGTTCTACCACAGAGCCTAAGTGTGGTAGGCTATACTGGGCAGGTGTGTGGAAGTATACACTATGATATACTATACACAATAACAAAACCGCCTAACGACATATTTCTCAGAACATATCCAAGTCGTTAAGTGGCACATGATGTATGACCTTTTTTTCTTCCAGAGCAGTTTTCTGATTTTTACATTTCTTTACAGATAGTTGGTATACAATATTATATTAGTTATAATAGTCTCATGTGTACAATATAGTGATTTGACATTTTTATACCCTACAATGTGATCACCCCACTAATTCTAGTATTCATCTGTTACTGTAAAAACTTATCTGAACACTTGAAATGTGCCTTGTGCAACTGAGGAACTAAATTTTTTTATTTACTTAAATTTAGCCACATGTAGGTAGCAATGACCATACTGGACATCACACTCTAAAATGACGAGGAAAAGACACTATCACAGTGAGAGTCTAAATGGAACAATGGTTCCTTTTCCTCTCAGATTAGGATGATTAAATCTTATCAAATTAAGCCTGTACAACTGAGAGTAAACGTAACCTCACTGACTTTACTTCATTATCCCTCTAATAATTCTATCAATCCTTTATATTATAGATATGCTTGCTGCTGCTAGTATTACTGTTGTTGTTCCTCTTCACTCCTTTCTCTTTGGCATATCCACAGTGGAGAATATGAGAAGCCATGGTATATATTGTCCTAATCATTCTAGAGTTTTCAATGTACTCTGTATTAGTATTTCATAGAGCACTGAGTACAACAGTCTCTCAGTAGCAAGCATGCAAGCAACACTTCTGACAAGAAAATTCTGAGAAAATAATGCCTCAAAAAGTAAGACAGCTTTACTTTATAAGTAACTCTAGAGTTTCAGTTTTTAATTAGGCAAAAACATTTAAGTAAAAAAAATGAAATTGAGGTCTACTCTCCATGGAGAACAGAAAAGTCAGAAAAGAAAACTGAGAAAGGTCTTAATATGAAGAGATATTTTAAATACACAGAAGACATGTCCTGTGAGTTGGATGCTAAAAATTATGACACAGAATTCCTATTATGGGAGATAATTTTTCAATGTTTCACTAATAAACTCTCTGGAATGGTTACACTAACTATTAATGAAAGAAATAGCAGAAAGATGATTAAAAAAAACAACAAATATTTTCTTAAGGTGGGGGAGGAAAATACACTTTATGTAAAATTTAAACATGCCTGATTAATGTGAAGAAGACATTTCTAAGATTGAAATGAAAATGAATATACAATAAAATGCACAGATCTTAACGGTTTAGTTTGATGACTTTTTAGGAAAAGTATTTTAGAAAAAAATCCTTCTATAGTCATCTTTTTGCATATTTATAAACTTCTACCCACAAGGTAAAAAAAAAACTGTCTATACAATAATGACTGCTACTAACACAACCATTTCTCAAATGCTGTACCTCAAAATATGATCTAAAATTTTAACTATAATTTTAGTTTAAGTAAAGGGACAAAAATACTTGATATTCACCTAACCCTTTGGCAAATATGTCCATAAGCTAGAAAAGAAGTTATGTCCATGTTTTAGGATATCTTGCTATTCAGAGAACAAAAGAGAAATGAAACAGTAATTTATCAGCTTCCCAGAACTGTCAGAATAAAAGACACCCTGTACATTTTATATATGCAATCAGGTACCTTCAATTTTGAATTCAGCTTTGGTGTAGAACTTTGAAAAAAAGAAAAATTATATTTTATGAAACATCAATGCATAGAAACTGCACAAAAATAACAAAATAGAAAGGGTACTGGGAAGAAATCAAGGCTATCGAAGAATAAACTAGGTCATTTGGGCTGGCTTTGGTTGCCAAGCAACTGGGATTTCTCACTGTTCCTCTTTAGAATAATCCAGTCTTTAAGAGTTTTATTAAATTGTTTATTTCTTCTTCAAGACTTATACAAACACAGGAATCACACTAATGAGAAAACTGCATAACTTACATAAAGGAAAATGAAAAGCTTTACAGAATGATAGGAAACAAAACATAACTTCCTAGTCAAAAGGACCAGAGAGCAACATAAATGTTAATTATCATTAAATTAATCTATAAAATCAAACCAATCTCAATTGTGCTTTTTGGGGATAGAAGTTATCAAAAGAATTATAATATATCTGGAGAAATAAACAAAATATATTAAGCAGTTAATTTCAGAAAAGACAGAGTAAAGAACGAGGCTTTGCAGTATATTAAGCCACAGGGACATTGAAACAGGAATGGAACAGGACAGAATCCAAAAGGTAGTTCAAATTAGACAATTAGACACAGAGAACATACCATGTGAGCAGCTCACACATGAGGGTAGATCAGGGCCATGCAAGCAAAATGTGTATGCCTGCTAACAGGTGTAAATAGGCATGTTGTAAGGTAGGGATAGCATGTGTATGGAAAAACTAGAACATGATAAAGGACATGTTTCCTATGAGTGGATAATGGATTACAAAAAAATAACAAAGCAGAAACTGGTCACCGGGAGTAAAAAAAGGCCAAAGCCCCATCACCAAGATATTCCTAATAAAACAAAGATGTACACATTAAAATAAGAACTAAAACATAAAAAGTAGAAGATAGGTAAAAAAAAAAAAAAAAAAAAAAAAAAACATTAAAAAAAAAAATCGTACTATGTTAGGTTTATGAGTATGGTACCAAAACCAGAAACTGTAATACAGTCTTGAGAGAGCTGAATGTTATATAGAAAGTCAAATGGCAGCTTCTAGGGGTTGGGGGCAGAGGGAAGTAGGGAGTTAAGTGTTTAATGGGTACAGAATTTCAGTTTGGGAAGATAAAAAATTTTGGAGATGGATGGTGGTGATGGGTTGCGCAATGTGGATATACTTAATGCCACTGAAATGTACACTTAAAAATGGTTAAAATGGTAAGTTTTGTTATATATTTCACCACAATTGGAAAAAATGGGGAAAAACCCGCATTAACAGAAATCACTATAAATACTTTACAAGTTATTGAATGTTACGTAAGATGAACAATAAGATATAACTTCTTACCTATCGTATTAACAAAGACAGAAAAACTGTTTGCTCATACATTACCAATGGCACCCTAAGTGGGCACATAATCTTTACAGAAAGCAATCATGCAACATGTATCAAAATATAAAATATGCATATGCTTAGTCCCAGCAATATCACTGCCAGAAATGTAAACTAATAAGATAATGTTGCAAGTATGCAGTACTATTTGTAAAAACATAAAATTGGAAACAATCTCAATGTCTATTATCAAGAAACTGGGTAATTACAGCTGTCCTATAGAAGGGAGTATTGGGTAGTCATTTAGAAATGATAACATAATTCTGTATTTGTTCTCATGAAACAATGTTTATGATATCTTACAGTGAAAAATAATAGCTTTCAAAACATTATAGAGTTCCATTGGTGTAAACTTATATACATAGACAATAATACACCTGAACAGAGAAGGGGCACACACCAAAATGTTAGTTATCTTTGCTTTTTGTTTTGTTACTTGGAATGCTTTTTGTTACTTTTCTAGATTGTTTGAATGTTTTACCATGAGCATATATCCTATTTGTAATTTACAAGGCAAATTTTCATTTAAAAAAGTCTACACTATTTAAAAATATTAATATTTCATTTATTCTTAAGTTTATATAGTTTATTATATGACATTAATATCTCTTAGAACAAGTTAAGGATTATACACAGGAAATGTCACTGTTTTTAGAAATGTGGAAAACTATAATTTAAATTCAGCAGCTTGCATTATAAATAACTTTCAACATAGAATCAAAGAGCTGGAGTTCTTTTGCCTAGAGCAAGAGTAGAGGGGACAACATTTTCTTAACATAAAAAAAAACACCTCTTTCTTCAAATGTACTTGTTTTATGGATAACATTTTCCTACCCTTAAGTAACTTCAATTACTATTTTAACTACTTAAAAATCAACCTGGAGAGGCACAAAAGATTAACATGAACTTTATCAAAATAAAAACTAGAAAATGAGGTAAGAAATGTTGATATTCTACATTCCACATTTATCTTGAAGTCATAAATAAATCATTTAATGAACATGTCTATACAAATTCTTATTAACATCTCAAGTTCAATTACTTAACAGCACAACAGAAGCATCACTCAACTTCTTAATGCCTTTATTATTACATATTCTGTAAAAAGAAAGAATTGACTTCTAAAGTTCCTTTTACACTTGTGATTTTAAGATATATAACGATGTTATTGTTTTCTCATGAAAACAGTTTCAAGGGAAAACTATGTATCTACCGTTTTTAACACTGTAACTTCAAACTTCAAACATGTTTCTAAATGGCTCTACTTTCTTATATTTAGGCCTCAGGTAAGAATTTACACATACAATCTTTACTAATAAAGCATTCTAAGATGAAGAAAAACACATGACTTTTTTCCCTCTGAAAAACACAAAGTTAATTTTAAGTTATTACATCATGTGTTCTTATAACTATTTTTATAAATGCCTTTAATACTTACAGCTTGATTAGGTAGATTGTCAGTCTTAAGCTCTCTGTGATTGGAATACTGAATAAAAATAGGCTGGCTTCGAAGGTGAGGAGTAACAGGAGTGTAATAATTCACCATAGTAACAGCAGCTTCCTCAGAAGCCATTTCTAAGAAAGCCTGTAATAAACACAAGAAGGTAAAGTGAAAGCTCCTATTTTTGAAAGGCAGCTAAGAACTACTTTGTCATTCTAGCTTGCTCTAAACTCATGCATTCTCAATAGAAATAATATTGCCCTCAAGGGGATGAAAAGATTTTTGCTTCAATGTATATCACTGATACTAATTGGAAACATATTTGAACAGTTGGGTTCAGTAAAGATTTGGGGTTGGGAAATTGCCAGGTGATGAAATGATTTTATGTGGTTTCTGTTTTTCCTTTTATTTATGTTTGTCCTACATCTAGAAATAATTAAAAAGGCAAAAATAAATGTGTGCATCGCTACTATAAATCGATGCTTTCAGGTATTGGGATCTAACAGTTCTTTCCTAAAAAATTCTCAAACAGAGATTGGGCAAAATGATTTGTTCTTCTTTAGCTTTTTATAAAATAACTTTATGAATACAATGAAATAGAGCATTCAAGTCCAGGGGCTCAACTGTTCAAAGTAGGGAAATGGGAGAGAATCCTGTATTAATATACATTTTTTACTACAAGAGCATTTAATTAGCAAGCACACAGTAACCAATTCAAATTATATATAAAACATTTACAATTTATTTATAAAATATGTATTTAACAACAACATTTATGGAACACAGGAAATGGCAAGTATCTATAAATCAAACTCTTTCTTAAGTTTATAGTTATCCTTACTTGGCAAGTGTTTCCACTTGGCAAATATTACAGGCAAATGAATATTATTAACTTGACAAATGTTAAATATAATGTTTAACTGAATCAATTAAATGAACTAATAATATCCTATGAAGTAGTAAGTACTGTTAGCCAGATGAGTTGATCAAATACCACTAATTAATTAACTGATCCAAAATAAACAAATAAAGTTTCACTATCTTCAAGGAATAAAATAGACTTCGAGTCATTTATGCTATCTAAAAGGTATAAACGTCCATGTCGTACTTTAAATCCACTATTTAATTGTACTAGGAATATACTTTTTCTAATTTTTCTAAGAAAGGGTAAAAATGATCAAGGTAAAAATGGCTATAGGAATAGTTCCTATCTTGTTTTTAATCATCTTTTCAACAAAAGATTTGTAAAATGTGTTCTAATAATCATTACATGGGGAGAGCGTATCTTTCTGCAAACTCCTTACTACATGTTAAAAACTAACTTAGTGTTTAACATCAGACACACAAAGAAAAAGCTAAACAATGTTTTTGAAATACTACATGATTCTTGTCATGGAAAGTGTTTCCTGAAAGTATATACAACCCAAAAATTCAAATCTAAAAATAACTATTCCATATGTTGTCTGGTAAAAGACTCATGTTTTTCTAAACTATCTAGTCAAAAGGATCAATTTTCATAATGTGAGTGGAAAGAAAATCAAAGGTCACCAGCCACAGAAAGACTCTTTAAAATAATCCTCACTGTGCCCTCAACACTCCACCTCCAAGTACCTCCTGAAAGTAATTCTAGTGACTCATGGCAGAACCTCTTGCTGAAGTATATATTACTAACAAGATATTTTTCAAACAGAATTTATGATCAAAAGACAAGCAATTAACATATGGTTAATTAGCACTATTGATAAATATAAACCCAGAACCAACAGTAGAGACAAAGGAAACTGTGACGCTGCATATACTACTGACACATGATAATATAGATGATACATGGCTGCTAGATATCTCACAACCATTAGAGACGGCCATGTTGATTCTTTTCAAACCACACAAACCATACTATTCTCAATAGTGAAAACTGCGTTAAAATAAAGATCTAAGTACATGCACAATTTCCAAAAGATGTTAAGATAAATGTGTAAACACAACAAGGGCTGAATACTAAGAGTTGTTATTTAACTTCTATAGCTCTTATTAATCTCATTTGAATTAAACAGGGATGTTAGTTTAGTAATGATAGGGGCCTGAAACAGACATCATCATCCAATCTCTAGCAAGTCTAATGCTAATTAACTTATTTATAAATATATTTATAATGTGTTTCTTAAGTTTATTATTTATGAAAAGTGTAAGAAACATAGGGATTTATCATAATGTAGTATACAATATCTAGGGCCCAGATTTGTTATTTTCTTTTCAGCAATGCTCAGTGTAAAAGATTTTTCAGGACAACCAAAAACTAGGAAAGAACTAAAAAATGCATCCCAGTGGGGTCTGAATTGGAACAAGAAAGGATGTGATTATTCAAATCAACATGACAAGTATTATATTTTTGTCATGATCACCAAAGCAAGTTTCCTTATTCATCTTAAAAACTGATTAACTTCTGAAATGAGGAACCTCTTATAGTCTCTTTCAAATTATTAAAGAAGCTACCGTGTTTCCCCAAAAATAAGACCTAGCCGGACCATCACCTCTAATGCGTCTTTTGGAGCAAAAATTAATATAAGACCTTATTTTAATATAAGACTCGATATAACATAACATAACAAACATAACATAACATAACATAACATAACATAACATAATAATATAATACCAGGTCTTATATTAATTTTTGCTCCAAAAGACGCATTAGAGGTGATGGTCCGGCTAGGTCTTATTTTCGGGGAAACACAGGACGTATTAATTCTACAACTAAAATATATTAAACATTTCTATATGATTTTGGAAAACTTAAATGTCCTTTAATTTGCCAAATGAGGTATAATTTATATCCTCTCTGTTAGGGTCTTGATATAGATATCACAAGATATTTTCATAAACCATTTTGTAATTAAGAATATAAAATGTATTTTTTTAAGAGGAAAAAGACAAGTCACTGAATAAGAAATAATCCTGTTTGCTGTGCTAATATTTTTGTTTGTTGCTTCCTGTCATACAAAAAAATTCTAATTTAAAAATTACTTCATGTAAATAGAATGAAATTTAGAAAGTACAGAAAAGTTCAAGAAAATAAAAATCATCTTTAACACTAATACCCAGAGATAATCACTATGGGTGAATTTTTAAATATTACATACCTGGCTTTTTCCTTTCAACATCAAAAGATTAGTTACTTTGCCAAATGGTAGACCTAATGATATGACCTCTGCTTCGGTGACATCACTTGGAATTTTGCGAAGATGGAGAACACGGGAAGGTGAACAGGGAGGTCTATCTCCTTTAAATTTCTTGTTGTCATTCCCATTAGCTAAAAAATATAAAATTTTAAAAAAATTACTGAAACTAATTTGGGTTGACATACTACATTAACCATATTGTCACATTTGATCCTCCAAGAGTTAGAGGTTTTGAAAATTAGGGAATTATGGGGTTGATGCGGGGAGAGGAGATAAGGACACTGGAAAACAAAACTATCCATTTTTCAATAAATGGGTTTTGGGATTTTTCACTGCAAGTTATTAAATTTTTTTAAAATTTTAAGTCTGATGTTTAACTTCAAGGAAAGTACTGGGTTGATTAATTACATATTTACAGGTAACAAATACCTCTAAACAGTCAACTATTTGTTGCAAATAGAGAACATTTATGTTTTTAATGCATTTTTAAATATATTTTTCTAATTTGTTCTATTGCTAAATAAATAAGAACAGTAACTTTTAGGGAAGACTATAACAGAAACTTTGTAATTTAAACCTCCTAAAGGGATTTGGAGTTGATCTATATGTTTATGTAAATTAAGTTTATTTCTTGGGGGTTATATATTTTTTATTAATCTATTTTTTAAAGCTATTTTTTAGAAGCTAAATTGTGCTTTCCCAGAGTCACCTTATTCCTTATTATGTAACTGAAGTTCTTAACATAAGCATGATCACCTTGTTGGAAATGCAAATTTTCAGCCCTACCCCAGATCTACTGAATCAGAAACTAGGGTGGGACCCAGCAACCTGTGTTTTAACAAGTCCTCCAGATGATTCTGGTGCAACCTAAGGTTTGAGAACAGCTGTTGTAAAATAAAGAAAACCTTTACCCTAGTTCACAGCTAAATTATATTTAAATCCTATTGTTTGAACACTGACAATAACTAGAAATGAGAAGCCTGTAACAAATACTCAAATTTAGGTACATAAGATTCAGATATGTTTTTTCTCCCAGAAATAGCACCATGTAAAACTAAATGCCAGTTATCTGAAAGCCAAATGTTTCATTAGTGTTTTTTTTTTAAATAATAAATACCATACTTAGTACTATTAGGAGGCAAACATAATTTTTCCAAATGTCTAAAATTACCATTTTTCCAAACACTCATGTAACTGTACAATCAGATGTCTGTGATCCTAAATAAACAAATTTCATGATGGCCACATAAAAATTATATAGCAATATTTAATACTCATATCTGTGACATGGAAGGACTCAACTTGCTTACAAGTGAATAGGTTGACTAAATACTCAACCAGCACTTACCCCGAAATTTCTATGTTCCTGAACGCACGCAGCATCCTACCTGGATCCAAAAGACTATCAATTCCCAGAGGTCCTTACAACTCTGTGCCTGTATATAGCAAATGCTTAGGCCAGATTGTGGAAAATAATATGCAAATATCTCCTCCTCCTCATCAATCACCACGAAATATTGATTTTTTTCCATCTAAAATGACTGATTACATTTTCATCTCCAGTCCCAATGTCACCAACCTCACCTATTATCTTGTCCCCTTCCTTCCCTTCCTCTAGTCTCACATCCAACATTATCAATCTATCTAAAATAGTGTATCATGTCCTTTATCCTACTCTAAAAACCCTGACAGGCTTCCTACATAAAATGTCCATTAGTTCCTGGTTTTCATTTACACCGTCCCATATGAGTCGGCACATGAAAATATACTTATTAATCTTACTAATTTTAACAGATGAAAAGACAGAGGTTCGGAGATTAAACTATTTCTGTACACAGCTGGCAAGTGAAAAAAGCATTATTGAAACTGAAGTTTAAAGGCAATTTTTTTTACCACAAAAATCTCAGTGTCTTACCACTCCTAGAAAAAAGTAAGTAACTTGATACTGACATTATACATTTTCAAAGTATGTGCTGATTTATGTGGATTATAATATCATTGTCACTGGATTAGATTATCAAACATCACATCCTGGATAGGAGTGAAAGCCAAGTCTGGAGTGCCTTTTTGCACCCTCCCTGTAAGGTCTAGATGGCTAGACAAAAATACCACCACCTTATGCTTTCTTAACCAGAACAAGGTGTTAAAGACTGGATGAGGCTTTTATCTGTTTACTCAGACTATTCCAAATGAATGAAAGAACATTAACACGTTGTGTACGAGGGGTTTAAATCCCTCGTGAAGATTCTCGCCTACGCAACATGTTAAGAAGGTTGTTTCCTTAACAGGAGTATTCATAATCTCTGTAAAACTATGTATGAGAAAAAACGAATACCTATACAAGCTATTTGAGCTTATGTTGCACTATTGAATAAAGATCTATGGTGACAATATGATCTCACTTATATGCAGAATCTAAAGAAAAGAATAAGTGAATGAACTAATCAGAGACAGTTTTGGAAACATGGAGGAAAAACAGAGGGTTGCTAGAGGGGCGGGGGTGGGGGGGGTGGGGATAAGGGGAAGGTGAGAGGTTTTGAAAAATAGTCGGTAACCACAAGATGGTCATGGGGGTTTGAAAATTAATTTGGGAAACGTACAGAGGGATAGTGGATGGGGGGAGGGGGGTTCACACAGTGTGAGGGATATAAATGATAAACGTCTAAGTTTTGCTTTGCCTTGTGCACCTGAAACTAATTAAAAATAAATAAATTAAAATGGAAAAAAAAAGAAAAAAAAAGATCTATGATGACAAATTTTTATTAAAAAATATGCAATTATAAGTCACCATTTTAGGTTAATTGTTCTGCATTATAAGAGTGACTAAGCTATGTGCATGGGCTATGAAATCAGACATTGTGTTCTAACCAAGTTAAACTTGACATAAGCCTCAGAGTCCTTTGTAAAATGGGTATAAACAGGGCTATTTTGAAAACTAAATTAGATAACATATTTAAATGTTAGGTGCAATGTCTATCTAGTACATAGTGATCAATAATGTATGTCTAGGTTTTCTTAATTGTTTTACCTAAAAATACATTTTTTTCTACTTTTTCGTTGTTAAAATGATTGTAGGCAATATGACTTTTTTCTCTTGATGTTCTTCCTTTGCAAAATTAATTGAAAATTTTATCATTTTATGAAATCTAAAAATCTAATAATTAAATTACTCATCTAGATGACCCCCAAAGAAGTTATAGCTAAAGATTTGATAAATAATCTGAAAGTAGAAAATACATACAAAGCAATCATATGGTCAAAATTTAATATAGTCAACAGGAAACAAATTCTAATGCAATGGTCACATAACTTTGAAAAATTCTCTATAAAAGGATACACAACAGACTTCAAAAATTTTGTTACGGAAATAAGCATTCAAAATACTTAGCTTGTATAAATCTTGTATTTTATTGAACTGAAAACTACCAAATGCCTACTACATATTAGTCATATGTTCCAAAGAGATAAGTGGAAGAGGCTTTATAAAAATTCATATATTCCCATGTCAAAACTGGAGGAATCTACCAGGAAAACTACCCTAGAAATACAGATCTTTTTAAAAATCCAACTTGATTAGGGTATATTTTAGATACAGTAAAATTCACCCATATTTTAAATGCAGAGTTAGACAACTTCTGACTAACTCTGTGGCCCTATGTAAATCCCCATAGGGCCACAAATATCAAGACAGGACAATTCCATCATCCCCACAAGTTCCCTAGTGCACCTTTGTAGTTAGTTGTCCTTTCAAGGCCCCAGCTCCTAATTAAGCCATCCAGTGCCATTACCACACTGTCTTGATTACTATGTCTTTAGAGCAATTCTGAAAATCAGGTACTTATCTGGGAAGAATTCACATTTTAGTAATTTTGAGTCATCCAAACCATACACATTGTGATTATCTCTATGCATTTATTTAGGCCTTCTTTAATTTCCCTCAGCAAATAATCCCCCCCAAATATTTGAGGATCATGTTTTTATGATTTCTAATATAATTCTAATGAAATGAGAACTCTGCATAATTTTAATGCATTTATATTTATTGAGACTTGTTTTAAGACCCAGTATATAGCCTTTCCTGGTGACTATTTCAATGTGAACTTGAAAAGAATGTGAATTCTGATGGTGTTGGGGAGACTGTTCCATATGTCAATTAGGTCAAGCTGATTGATACTGTTGAAAACCTCCATATTAGGGTATCTGTAAACTTTTCCTTAAAGGGCCATATAAATATTTTAGACTCTAGACCATACAATTTCTGTCATAACTATTAATTCTCTGCAGTTGTAGCATTAAAGCAGCTATAGGTAATGTGTAAATGAACGAGTGTGACTGTATTCAAATAAAATTTTATGTGTGGACACCAAAATTTGAATTTTAAAAGTTTCACATATCACAAAATACCATTCTTTGTTTTTGTTTTTTTTGATCATTTAAAAATGTAAAAATCAGTCTTAGTCTTGGCTCATGCGCAATACAAAAATGAGCAATGGGATGAATTTGGCCCACAGACAAGTTTGCCAACATCTGTTTTGTGTGTCCTTACTGAAATATCTATTTACTATGCTATCAATTAGTGAGAGAAGTGTTGAAATCTCCAGCTATAATTGTGGATTTATCTATTTCTCCGTTTAGTTCTATTAGTTTTTACATTATCTATTTTGAAACTCTGTAATTAGGTGAATATATATTTAAGATATATATATGTATATAAAATGCAAAATGATTAAATGGTAAATAAAATGGAATGCAAAACAATGACAACAAAAAAATAGCCAGGAAACAAAGGAAATAAGGAATAAACAATGACTGGGACAAATGGAAAACAAATAGCAAGATGACAGACTTAACCACGTCAATAATTATATTAAGTGGAAGTAGCATAAAGATTCCAATTAAAAAGCAGAGATTATCAATCTGGATAAAATCAAGACTCAATAATATGATGTGAATAAAAAACCTATTGTAAACACAGAATCTCAGGTTAAAAATAAAAGGATTGAAGAAAATAAATATGCCAACACTAATCATAAAAAACCTGGAGTTGCTTAGTAAACTAGCAGACAAAGTGGACTTCAGGAAAAGGGATAGAGACATTTCTTAATGATAAAGGTGTCAATTTATCAAGAAAACATGTTACCCACAAAAGGTGCATATAACATATATATAAAAGGCAGACCATCTCTGCTTTTAAATTGAAATCTTTATACTCTACTTTTTTGCTTAGTGTAAGTGACGGTTCTGGAGTTAAATCAACATGCATCTTACACTTACCACAAGCCTACCTTCAAATAATAACACCTACATATAATGTAAGAACTTTTCTATGTCCCTCATCATACCTTTTGTGCTACTGGCATATATTTTTCACATATACTATAACCCCCAAAATATATTAACATTATCTTGCTCTAAGTAGTCAATTATTTTCCTTTTCTTTTTTCATCTTGTTTTATTCATTTAATGGATCTTGCAGAGCTTTCCACAGAGAGCACTCCATATTTTTCCAATTTTATCTACTGTCGTAAAATATGTAACATAAAATTTGCTATTTTAACCATTTTTAAACGTAGAATTCAGTGGTGTTAAATGCATTCACAATGTTGTGCAACTTTCACCACCATCCACTTCCTAATTCTCTTCGTCTTGAAAAACTGAAACTATACCAATTAAACAGTAACTCCCTATTCCCCACTTCTTCCAGCCCCTGGCAACCACCATTCTACTCTGTCTCTATGATTCTGACTATTCTAAGTATCTTTTCTCATTTCCTTTTGTGCATATTCTATAGCTATTTTCTTTGTGGTTACCATGGGGATTACAGTTAATATCCTTAAAGTTATAACACTCTAATCTGAAATTACACCAGCTTAACTTCAATAACACACAAACTCCTGTACATCTCTGTCCCCACCCCATTCTGTTGTTGATGTCACAAAATTACATCTTTATGCATTGCGTGCCCAGAAACACAAACTAATAATTCTTTTAAATTCATTTGCCTCCTAAATAATGTTGAAAACAAAACGTGAAGTTACAAACCCAGTTACTTGGTAGCTTTTAGATTAATAATTTTTTTTTAAAAAAAGTATGTCTCTTAAATAATGCAGCAAACAAAAAGTGGGGTAACAAACCATTGTTAGAATATTATCTTTTATAATTGGCATGTATTTTATCTTCATTGAGATCTTTATTTCTATATGGCTTTGACTTACTGTCTAGTGTCCTTTAGGGCAAGTCTAGTTAAAAAACTCCTTCAGCTTTTATCTGGGAATGTCTTGATTTCTCCATCACTTTTTTCTTTGTAAATCAGTGACTTGACCTTAAAGTCAGATGTATTACACATAAAGCATCATCTTAGGTGATTTCTCATGGCCTCCAAAGTTCCTGATGAGAAATATACCTATATTCTTACTGAGGATGCCTTGTATGTGATGAGTCAATTCTCTCTTGCAGCTTTCAAGATTTTGTCTTAATGAACAAGCAAAACAGAGACAGAACCACACACACAGACAACAAACTGATGGTTATGAAGGGAAGGGATTTGGGTGGCTGGGTGACAAAGGGAAAGGAATTAAGAAGCACAAACTGGTAGTTACCGGAGAGTCATGGGGATGTACAGTACAGTATGGGGAATATAACAAACAGTTTTGTAAAAACTATGTATAGTGTTAGATGGGTACTTGACTTATTGAGGGGATCACTTCATAAATTATATAAATGTCTAACCACTACACTGTACACTTGAAAATAACATAAAATAATACTAAATGTCAACTATAATTAAAAAAAAATTAGTCACGGGGATGTGTGTTGTAGTATGGGGGAATGTAATCAATAATGTTCTAATAACTATGTATAGTGTCGGGTGGGTAGTAGACTTGCTGGGTTTATTATTTTGTGAGTTATGTAAATGTCTGATCACTACATTGCTCTGTATTCCTGAAACTAAAAAAAAACACCAGAATAAGAAAAGAAAATTTTTTTGTCTTTGTCTTTTGAAAGTTTGATTACAGTATGTCTCAGTGTGGGTCTCATTGAGTTCACCTTACTTGGAGTTCATTAAGCTTCTTGAATGTTTACATACATACGTGTGTTTTTTTTTTAATCAAATTTGGGAATGTGGTAACTGTGGAAGTCAGATTCTTCCCATTCTCCAGGATTTTCCGGGTTTTGTTATTGTTTTCATTTATTGCCTCTTTTTTATTGTTATAGGCTGTCTCTGTGCCAAGGATGAGCCTGAGGTATAAACTTAAGAAGGTCTTCTCAGGTTTTTCCTAAGTCTTTTCATGGAACTGCATTACCACTTCCTAATCTTCCCTGTAGATGCAGTTGTTTTTTTAATGTCCTAGTCTTTAATGTCTCGTTTCCAAAAGGGAATAAACATAAAAAAATGAAGTGGGGGGAGGGTAAGAGCACTGGCCCGTTAAACCTCCAGGTAGTCACTTTGGGTGGGGGAAAATTGCTTCCAATAATAGGGGGAAGATGCAAGGACAATGGCTGCCTGCCTCTTTGTTTGCAACTGTACGATCAGAAAAAGCAATTACCTATCAGATCACAGATCCCCAAAAGTTAAAGGACAAGGTCCTTTTTGCTCACCCTGGCTCCCACAAGCTGTTTGTAAGCTGCTCCTGGAACATGTACACAGCTGCCTGCCATGTGACTGGGGTGGGGGATGGGTAGCTGCTACTGTGCTAAAAGCAGAAATTGACCAAAATTAACCACAATTTACCTTCCAAGTCTTCCGTGGAAACATGCAAGCCTTCAACAGACTCAAGAGTTCCATATTAGTTACAGATTCTGCCAATGAAATTATTGTCTAGGTAAGAAGTCAGATTCCTGGTGCTTCTTATGCCACCATCTTCCCAGAATCCTCCCTCATTTATCTTTTAAATTAACGAGGAAAAAAGTGAGGGAGAAGAGTTAGGTATCCACATAATTACCACCTTGTGTAGACCCAAGTTTCCACCTGGTATCACTTTTCTGAAGTCTGAAGAATTTCCTTTATCATTTTGTAAAATGGAAGTCTGTTACTAACAAATGCTCTCAGCTCTACGTGCCTCAAAGGCTTTAAAACTTCATTTCTGAAAAATATTTTAAATGGACATAGAATTCCAGTTTGATTGTATTTATTTTCAACACTTTAAAGATACTGCTCCATTGTCTTCTGGCTTGCAGTTTTGGGCAAGAAATCTCTCATCATTCTACCTCTGAATAAAATGCGACTTTTTTCCTCTGGTTACTTTTAAGATTTGTTCTGCATTCTTGGTTTTCAGCAATTTGATTATGATGAAACTTGGTGTGGTTTTCATTGTGTTTATCCTGCTTGTGATTCACTGAACTTTTTGGTTATGTGGGTTTATAGTTTCCACCATATTGGGACCATTTTTAGTCATTATTTCTTCAGATAAACTTATGCTTCCCCTCCCCCATCTTTTTTTCTGGAACTTCAATTATACATTATGTGTAGACCACCTGATATTGTTCTACAGATTACTAAGGCTCTGTTCATTTCTTTTTCAGTCTTTGTTTTGGGGGGGGTCTGTGTGCTTTAGTTTCTATTGCTGTTTTCAAATTCACTGATCACTTCTTCTGCAGAATATAATGTGCTGTTAATGCCATGTCTGGTACTGTTTTCAGACATTAAGTTTTATCTCTAGAAGTTCCGTTTGATTTTATCTTTCATTTTTCTTCTTGTTATGCTGTTTTACTTTAAATCCTTGAACATACTTTTAATAACTGTTTCAAAGTCCAAAGCTGCTAATTTCATTTTCTCTGTCATTTTCTAGGTCTGTTTCTGTTGACTGATTTTTCTCCTGACTATGCATTACAATTTTGTGGTTTTCTAAACATGTTTGGCAATTTTCTATTGAATGCTCAACATTGTAAGCACTAGAATTTGTTTTATCCCTTTAAAGTGCCAGACTCTTTTCTGGAAACTAACTGTTAATTTCAGATCAGGTAATTGTTTTGGAACTTGTTTATAAGCTTTGTTAGTGTGTGTTTAGACTTTAAGATAGAGCATGTATGTGGACCCTAAGAAAGAAAGTACCTACTAAGAAGGGCTCCTGGTGGCTAACTGAGATCAAACTCAACAAGAGCCTAGCAGCCATTTCTAAACAGGGGCCTCTCACGCAAACCGCATTCTAGGGAGAAGCCTGTACCAACTGTCTGCACTGTGCTCCTGCCATCTGAGCTAGCCCTTATAAAGAAATTCTTGGAATAGTATTTCAACCAATAGGATGTCCAATTGGAGCTATACAGCTATATCCCCATCAGCATCTGCACTGACCAGTCAGAGCAGTTCCATTGTGACCAATCAGGACAGTGTCTTTTGGACCAATCAAACTGAGAGGATTTGGAGTCCTCATTTGCATAAGTATGGACCAATCAGGGACAATGGGTGGGAAGTTCTGTCTATGTAAGTCAGCTCCCATCTGGCTCAGAGAGTGCACTGTACCTTTCTACCAAAGACTATGTTTCCCTGTTAGAGCTGAAACACTGAAGATGAAACACCAAAGATGTTTCTCCAGATCAGAGTGGAGAAGAATAGGCAGAGAAGAGCAGGACAGGACAGGACAGGACAGACCAGACCAGAGCCGAGCAGAGCTGTCTAGATGAAGAGGGGCCTGGCCTCAGGGCCACCTTGCAGCCATGCTGCTCTGTAACCCAACTGTTCTCACAGCCATGCTGTACCACAGTTGAGCTGTTTGAACTGAATACCCCAAATTGGGGATTTCTATTGGTATTGAATTGACAAGCTGGTGTACCCCTACTGGTAACATGTGTGGCTTAATATTCAGCATTAGATTCAAAGGCAGATTCCTGGAGCCCTTTTCTCACAGAGCTCCCTTCTCTCCCATACTTTGTCTCCATATCTCCCAGCTGCCTCAGCCTTCCCAAACTCGCATCTCCAAGTCTTCGACTCAGCAATTCTTCCATGTTTGCTTAGGTTCCCCTCTCCTTACACACAGCTTAGGGAAAAAGCCAGGATGATTATAGGGCTCACCTCATTTGTTCACTTTTCTCTGAGCTCACAGTTCTGCATATAATACTAACATATTTGAAATAACCACTATTTAAGAAAAAAGGTTAATTTCTCATTCATGTAAAAAGTCTAAATGTAGAATTTCCAGGTCTGGAATGGTGACACAGAAAGTTTTCAGTGACTCAGGCTCCAGTTGTCTCTGTTAGGGTACAGCCCTCATCCTCATGATCTAAGATGGAAGTTGGAATTCCTGCAGGTAGCAGTATAATAGAGAAAAAATAGTGTACCCATGTAGAGAAACCCCAGAAGTAACATTTCCATTTATATCTCATTAGCCAGGACTTAATCACATGACCACACCTAAGCTATAAGGAAGACTGGAAAAATAGTCACTTAATCCTGGTGGCAATGTGCCCACATGAAAATTAGGGTTTTGTTAATAAAGCAAATGGAAAAGTATTGGGGTACACAATAAATAGTCTCTGCCCAAATTCCTAAGATTAAATGTAAGAGGAAATACGTATGATTTATAAAGAAAAGTGAAAAACATTTTCAAAATTATCAAAGAACACAAAATAAGACCTAAAAACATGGAATCACATGCCATGTTCCCAGATGGAAAGATAATACCACCAAAAGACCGACATTTCACATTAAGATATAAATTTAACATAATTCTAATCAAAATGTTTAAGATTTTTTCAGGAAATATTGTGGGATGAGGAATTATTTGTTTTAGAACTAGATGAAATAATTTAAAGTTCATATGGAAGAAGATATATCCGCAATAAGCTAATATATATTTCTGAAGAAATATTAATGACTAATATCTAAGTAGAATTACCATATGTCCCAGTTTACCTGGGACAGTCACAATTTGGCACCACTGTTTCAGAATCTTGTACAATTTAATATCCTCACTTTTGAAAATTAATAATGTGAAATAAGCCAGAATAAGCTTAGTAGAATACAATTTTTTTTAACTCCAATTTTTGCCAAGATCTCAGCTAATAATTTATGAACTACCACACATACAGTGGTTACATCTGAAAGTCAACCAGTGAGAAACTGAATCTTTTCACGACTTTTTCACAGACAACAATATCTCCTAACTTCTTCCATCATGTTTTTACCATGACATTGTGCTGTACCAAATTTTGTATTTGTATTATTACCTCCAAAAAATGTTTTATCTTTAATGTTGAATTTTTTACACTGAATCTTCATTAGTGTCAGATATTTCATTTCTGATAGAATGACTTACTGGGATTCTATTGAAAGGATTCAATATTAAACCATTACTGGACAATAACTGATTCTCTAGTGTTCGTAGATGATAAAACTTATATAATTTAACTGTTTGCAAAGTTCTATTAATGGAGTCAACATGTTAACACCTGTCACTTTACTGTTTACACATGGAGAGGAAACTTTGCAAGTTAAATTAATTCAGAATTATGGATTTGTGGATTTACTGCAAGATATAAAATGGAATGGTGATAAAAATTGTATCTTATATGTACCTGGCCAATAATTCCCACATTTTCCACTGACTGACAGCCAAATGAACAGCATAGGCAGCAAGCTTTTAGAGAACTGCAAATATTAGGTCAAATATTACAAAAAATTTTTTAATATATAAATGACCTCAAAAAAAAAAAAAAAAAAAGTGAAATTTCTAGGTGTCAATAGCTAAGCCCCTCAGCAGGATACTGCCCCTCAGTGAAAGGTAAATTAAAAATTTCCCATCTACTAGAGGTATGTAACAAGGTTCAGGGATCTTGATAGAGAAATGTGAATATCTGAATTTTCTCTTTCCTTTTGGTACAGAAATCCCCAAGGCAATAACTTAACACATGCATTAGAACATGTTAGGGGCTAGTGATACCATAAAAAGTCTAGCAGTTCAAACACAAAACTACCCTGGAGATTCTCACGGAAGAAAAAAACAATTCAGCTAAAGATTATCTCACAACCAAAAATTATGAATCTGCACAAGGAAACATAATATACCATAAGCAAATATTTAGCAGATACAAAAAAACAGGAATATTAAACTCCCAAGAACTCCATAATTGTAAAATGTGAAGCTTAGCCCTGAAAGCAAATACTCAATAGAAGAATTAAACAGCACATTAGATGAAGCTTAACAGATGAGTGAATCAAAAAGTGATTTTCGGAAATTATCCAAAATACAAGAGCTGAAGGAAGGAGAGATGACAATAAACATAAGAGGTTAAAACAAATGCAGGACTGAATGACGTGGTCCTATACATATCTAACTGGAGTTCCACAAGGAGGCAATTCTGTGGAGAGCTGGGCACTCCTAAGCAGGATAAACGAAGTCTCCAGCAATGGTCTCAACCCTGGCTGCACCACAGATGTATCACCTAAGAAACTTTAAAAACAAATAAAAAAACTGCCTAGACTCCCTGCCCACAGAGATTTTGGAAGTGGTGTAGGGTAAGTCAAGGCATCTGTATTTTCTTCAGTGTTTCCCAAGTTATTATAGTGAGCATCCAGGATTGAGAATCTATGACCCATACCTAGACATAAGTAGCAAAACGACAACAAAAATATAGAAAAAATGTTAAGAATAACTACAGAGAATACAATTTACAAAAAACTTAAACTGACAAGACTTCTCAACAACAGAAGCCAAAAGAATCATAGAACAGTACAAAATGCTGAGAGAAAATAACTATCAACTTAGAATTCTAAATAGCTAACTATCATTCAATAGGAATAATGAAATAAACATTTTCAGTCAGTGGGAGAGTTTACCATTTATAGAGCTTTGCTGAAATAGCTACTAAAGAGGATGTGCTTCAGGAAGAAACCCTGAACCTAGAAAGGAAACGGCATACAAGAAGAAATTCAAAACATAAAAACAAAATACAACAAACTGCTGCTGCCTGCTAAACTCACATCTTGTATTTCTTTCTTTTCCTAAGTAATCAATCAACCAAGGTGTTAAGTCTTTCTGGTTATCCATCCCACTACTTCGTAAACATCACCTAAGAAGCCAACTGACCTCAGTTTTTAAAGAACACACAAGGGACCCCCTCTAGATGTACTGTAATACTGGGGAATATGGGCAGGAATTTTTATAAAAGCCTACCAGATCAAAAGGATATCAAAAGGATAACCAGGTTTAGGAACTTCAGATTCTAGCATTTCCTTTGCCCAGTAGTTCTCAAAGTATAGGTCCCTCGAATAGCAGCATCTTCTTTACCTGGGATATAGTGCAAATGCAAATTCGCAGGGCCCACTTCTGATCTACTGAATTAGAAATTCTGGGGATGGACTCAGCAACTGTGCTTTAACAAGCCCTCCAGGTGATTCTGATGTCAGCTCAACTGTGAGAAAGCTACTTTGCTTTTGTTTCATGCGCATATTACTGTTTGTTGACATTTCTACATGAACAAATCCGCTGCTGCTGCCCTGCCAACAAAATCTTTCCATTTAGTTCTCTAGAGTGATGTACCATGGTTGACCAATTCCCATATATTCTTAATCTCTTCCCTGAATTTTCTTTCCACCTTTTGCCTTAATTGAACCTAGTCCAATTCTCTTATAGAGTCCTCACATAAAGACTGGTCACTCTCCCCAAACCCCATGTAGCTCAGGGTCTGGAAAGTCAGGTCCACTCATTCTCTAACTCTCTGTAACTCCAAAACCACCTGGGTAAAAATCTCATCTTTTCTGACACTTCACTTTCATTGCTTCAGCTGTCAACTGTGTATGATATTTCACTTCCAAATTTCTCTCGTGATGTTGAGATCAGAAGAACCCATTGTCTACCTGAGACTTCCATCTGGATGTTTCCTCAAACTCAATATATAAAATTCTGAACCTGCTGTGTTTTCCAACTCTGTTCTTCCTATATTTTCTAATATAAATGAGTGGCACCACCATCTCTCCAATTATCCGAGTCCAAAACCTGGAAATCATCAATGGAATCTCTTAATTACCAAACAGTAACTACCAATAATTATCAATTTCAACTTCTTAAGTTCTCTAATTCTCTCCATCACAACTGCTACTACTACAGTACAAATTCCCTTACAAGCATGGCCTACAGAGCAACAGCCTCTTAACTGCTCACTCTCCTTCCAGTATTACACTTCAACTCATTTTACAGTACCCACATTTTCAAAAATATTTTAAATCATATATCTTATGAGGTGTAAATTGTTTCAATTTTTAAAAATCACGTCATCTTAAAATTTTAATACTTCTAGTCTAAATCCATCATCATTCAGCACAAGAGTTTCTATCTAGCTCTTTTACACAATGGCTCAGAGTCACCAACTCAATGATAGTTTTCTCACAACTGTGTAACACACAGAACATCAATCAAACACAGAATTATTGAATTAGATCCAAATTAATCCTTAAAATTTAAGAGAGCTGTAACTCTTAATTTGAACTTTAATGCAATAAATTTTAGTTTCGTTATACATAAATAATGGCACTTCAACATGTTTATAAGAAGAGCAAAATAAGAACATTGTAAAAAAAATTTTTTGCAAGACCATGGAAAGAAAAAATTTCAGATTTTGAAAAAAAATGAAAACTCACCATACACACCTGTAGAAGAAGTAGAATTGTTCATGGTAAAAGGTCCGTTAATGATGCCAGAAGAAAGTAGCTCATCAGATCCCCGCTAAAAAGCAAGAACAACATTCTATTAATATAGCAAGTCTCGGATAATGATCCATATTCACTACTAAAAATATTAAAAGTTAACATTACTTCATCTGCATATCAGGGTATTTGAGGGGTAGTCCTTAAGAATCACAAACGCTAACAGTGGAAGTGAACTTTATAATAAAGAATAATTACTGCACATCTACATGATTGTAAGTTGTTAAAAAAACAGAACAGCCATCACATAATTGGGGGCATAATCCTGCACCCTTTTTTGATTAAACCCAATCCTCTGAAATGTTACATTTGAAGTACCAGAAACCACAGTTAGGGGTTGCATCCTGACATGTTTCTGTAGTATATTTTTAAGTACATTTAGTATATTAATTATGTTTTAAGTGTATTTAGTGTGTTAAGTATGTTAAGTTTTTGTAATATATTTTTAAATATTTGCACGCATTTTGTGCAGCACTCCCCCAAAATCCTAACTTTTGATACCTTCTTTTTCTATTTTTTTTAAGTTGAACACAAAGATGCAGTTTATTTCTATTGTGGCCAAGTCCTTTATATTCAGTGATTTCTCATTCATTAATCTTCCAAATTATCTTTAATATGTACTGTTTCTTAAACAACTACTATGTAAGTAATTTACTCTATTTTTTCAGGTAAGGGTTTTGACCAATTCCAAAACTGAATGGTCACTGCCAAAAGACGAGCCAGACAAGCCTTTTCATGTTAACTATAAGACCTATTACCAAGATTTAAAATTAAAAAAAAAAAAAAAAGATTTAAAAGTTTACTTTTAGGAAGGACAATAAATACCGTGTACAAAGTTAAAACCTATTGAAAATGGTAGTTTGTTTAACTTGGTCAATCTTTAAGAAAAAATATTTTGAATTACTAGATGGTAAAACTTAATACCCAAACTATCCTAAAAACAGAGTAGCAATAGTGCTACAACAGATATTTAATGTTTAGGTTTAAGTACCAGTTCTGTAGGGAACAACTTCAGTCTTTGCTGAAGAAAGGCAAACTACCAACGTGTTTGCATAACAGACGTACAATTATTTAAACAATTTCTGTATTACAAATCCAGAAATTATTCCCTTTGGTTCTTTCACTAGAAGTTTATAGAGACAGCCTGGGACAAGAGGAAGAAATTAAGTAAGCTTGTAAGATAAAATAAAATTGAAAATCTTAACTTCCAGAAAGACGAGAATTACAGCCTGAGTTAAAGCATAGGTCTTCCTGATAATATCTGAAATACAGACTTTAGAAGCCAAAGACAGACTTTGTTTACTGACTACCTGCAGATACGGAAAGGGGAATTTTTGCAATTTTAAGTGTAGTAAAAAACTTAAGCATGCCAAACATGTTTTTTAAAAAGAGGAATTCGGTAAAATATGTTGTTACTGATAGATATATTTTCTACATGTATGTGAGTTTAGTATCAATGTTTCTGTATGTAAATTGAATTAATTTGATCTTAGAAACCACTTAAGAGATCACTTTAGCTCTTTTTTAGACCTGAAGGAGTACGTTAAAATGTCAGCTAAAATTAATTCTAGGTGGTTTACAGATTGAAATGTAAAAAAACTATAGACTCTGGAAGATAACAGAAAAGAGTATCTTCATAATCTTAGAATACGGAAAGATTTACTAAACAAGAAACAAAAACAAAGGAAAATACTGGTATACTAGACAACACTGAAATTCAGAATTTGATTTACAATACATACAAATATTGAATCATTATGTTGTATACCTGAAACTAATATATGTGAATTACATCTCAATTAAAATATTTTACTTAACAAGACATCATTAGGAGAGTAAAAAGGAAAGTCGTAGAATCGGAGTAAATATCTGCAGTACATGTAATCAACAAAAGTTGTATATCCATAACTAAGAAAAGAAAAGGAGGAGGAAAAAGAAAAACTCCACAAAGAATAAGAAAAAGTGAAGAACAGAAAACGACAAGACAGTTGAGCAGGCACCTCACAAATAAAGTGCCAAACTTTATTACTGTTCCAGATTATTTTGTGCCCTCTCCTTTTTCTGTGAAAGGACGATTCATCCCCATCCATGGCCATGTGACTTTTAATGCTTCCTGTGAGATAACAATACAATAGGTCCCTGGCCTGCTGACATTGAGCATGGTTTTATGATATGCACTGGCCTATAGAATATGAATGGACATGACCTACACGACATCTAAGCAGAAGCTTCAGAAGGTATTAGGAGTTTCTGCTAGTTTTTTCCTCTTTCCCTCTGAAACAAGAGCATATCCCAAATAACAGCTGCTCTTTCAGCCTGATTCCCAGAATAGAACACAAATAGCTCTGCAACAACCACTAACATTATAAGTGAACAAGAAATGAATGCTTTTATCTCAGCCATATTGAAATGACTAATACCATATCAAATAAACATATATGAAAGGATGCTTAACCTCATTGGTCATCAGGGAAATGAAAGTTAAAACCACAATGAAATACTGGCATGTCAAAAAGGCTGAAATAGCAAGTGTTATAAGAACGTAAAGCAACAGAACTCTTGCATGTTGCTAAAGGGAGTGTAAATTGGGACAACTTTGGAAAACTGACCCAATATACTAAATTTGACTATATGAATATCTTAAGATCCCTATGTATTCTATTCCTATGGATACACTCAAGAGATTGCCTGCTTATGTGCACCTAAACATGTGAGAATGTTCTCAGCAGCATTATTTCTACTAGCCAAACTGGAAACAACCAAATGTCATCTATGAATAAATAAATTTGTATAAATGCATGATTTATAGCAATGAGAATGAACTACTGCTCTACACACTAATACAGATGACAAACATAAGAAGTCGGTCACAAAAGAATACATACTATGTCATTGCACTTACACAGAGTCAAAAATAATAGTCAAAACTAAATTATACATCTAAACTATGTACTCTAAATACAAAAGATGGGACCCCTTCCTCACACCATATACAAAAATTAACTCCAAAAAGGTCTGTATCTAAATGTAAAACTATAAAACTCTTAGAAGGAAACACAGGAGTAAATCTTCATGGCTTTGGGTTAAGAAATGGCTTTTTGACACCAAAAGCACAAGTGACAAAAGAAAAAAAAAAACACAGATAAATTGTACTTCATTAAAAATAAAATATTTTTGTAATTCAAAGGACACCATCAAGAAAATGAAGACAAGCCAGAGAATGAGAGGGAATATTTGCAAATCATGTATCTGACAAGAGACTGGCATCCAGAACATATAAACTCTTACAACTCAATAATAAAAAGACAAATAACCCAATTAAAAAATAGGCAAAAACTTCAACAGACATTTCTACGAAGACGATATACAAATGGCCAATAAGCATATGAAAAGATGCTATCATTAGTCATTAAGGATATGCAAATTAAAACCATAAAAAGATGACTTCAAATGAAAATTAAGACCATATCACACACCTATTGGAATAATTAAAATTAAAAATTACAATATCAAATGCAGGTGAGGATGTGGAAGAAACTGGATTTCTCATACATTGTTGATAGGAATGTAAAATGGTACAGCCACTCTGGAAATAGTTTGATGGTTTCTTAAAAAACTAAACATACACAGCAAGCTCAAAAGATTACATGCTCAAAATAAAAACTCACATGTTCTATGATTGCATTTACATAACATTCTCAGATTGACAAAATTATAGAGATGGAAAACAGACCAGTGGTTGCCACCAGGCAGGAATGGTTGGAGATAGTAATAGTTATATCATTATAAAAGGGTACCAAAGGGAAATCTTTGTGGTGATGGATTAATTCTGTACCTTGATTATGGTGACAATTACATGACTCTACACATGTAATAAAATGAAACAATTATACAAAGGCATTGTATCAATGTCAATGCCCTTGTTTTGATAGTGGACTACAATTAAGATGTAACCATTGGGGGAAATTGAAGGGTACACAGGACCTCTCTACAGTATCTTTACAACTTGCTGTGAATCCCTAATGTTTTCAAAATAAAAATTTAAAAAAACAAAAAACAACCACACAAAAAACCAACTGTGACAAGAAATACACCATTCTGAGCCAGAGGACTCCTACTGACTTGAGAGACTTCTTGCTCGCCTAAACTAGTCATTGCCATCACCTGTGCTAAACCCTCAAGCGCAGATAATAAAATTGGTCAAGTTGTCAAATACCAAAGCTCATTCTCAGAGCTCATCCCTTCTATACAATGGTGGTCCAGAAAGACAAGAAACATTCAAAAACAACCACGTGAATGGTATTCCTTACGGGAACACATATGTAAGGAAAAGGAAGGAAAGACTCAAAAGGCAAACAAGATACACCAAAAAAATAATACAACTTTAAGTTATGCGCAAACAGTTCTTCTTAAAATGAAAAAAAATTTTTTTTTTGTAGAAAATATAATAGCCTCTCCTAAATAAAATACAAAGGGATACAACAGCTCAATGGAGAAGCAAATGAGAATTCTACCAAAGGAGCTAAAAGACAGATTGATAAGAAACAAGAATAAAAGCAGCATCACCAAGTCAGACATTTAAAGAGAAGGATAAGAGAGCCCGAAGTGCAAAACCCCTTTCTACCATCCAAAGTTATCTGCTGTGAGGAACCAACTTTTACTTTATAATTTCAATATAAAAAAGCTAGAAAGAACAATTTTCAGGAAAGCACTCTGATGGAGACACATGAGGTTACTACCTAAAAGGCATCTAGAGCTGGTGTCAAACTGTTAATACAGACCCAGGCAAGGCTTGTCAGCTAAGAATCAGTCCAAAAGGTTGATTTTAGTCTTCTTAATGCACACATGCCGTTTCAGTTTGAGGAGAGAAGTGAGTTAGTCATGGTTCTTCCTATTTCTACCTTATTCAATGAACTCCACACCTAGTTTCCTAACAAATAAATCTCCAATCAACCATTAACATGAAATTATTTCTTGTTGCTTACTGAATCAAGTCTAAATGTACTGTGATGCCAATTAAAAGCTCTTTCTAATCTGGACCTCCTATTCACAGTAACACTCCTGTCTTGTAATTTCCCCCAAATACATCCTATTTATTCCTGCCTCTTTTTATGCTATATTCCTGCCTCAAACACTATCCCTTCATTACACATCCAATCCCACCTATTGGTCACAGATAAGTAATACCACAACCCTGACATTTTTTCTATCCTAAAAGTGAAGAGGTTGAGCTTAATTTTTATTGTCTTTCAACATTAAAATGTGTATGGTTCTAGGATTTTAGTACACTTCACATAATATATTCTTCATATGTATAACTGTCAGTATCACACATTTGGTCAAATATGTACACAAAGTTTTTTCTCAGCTACTTTGAGGTCCGATTATTGTGCCTTGTGCTTGATTGTATCCCCCCATTTCCCATAGCAGTGTCAAGTACGTGGCTTTCTACCTAGCTATGCATTAATCACCTGTCCAGTTTATTAATAAAGTAAATCCTACATACCAGGTCCTGCCCCAGAGATCTTTAACCAGAAGTGAAACAGACAATTCTTCCTTTTTGAGTGGAAGACAAAACTACAAGAAATCTCAAATTCCTACTTAACAATGTAGAGTAACTTCAAGTTACTAAGACACTACAGAGACTACTAAGAAGCATTTTTACTTCTACAGAAGTCTTTCAAAAATATCAGAATTAGCACATGACCAACTCCTTTTAATATTACCCACCCAATAGATTGGCTCACAGTTTGCATAGTAAAGAACTTAACGTTGGCCAGAGAGGTCAGGTTTTTGCCCTCTCCTTTTGGGAGGTAATCTCTAAGCCCCTAGAAGGTCAGGCCTGAGAGAAGAGTCTTTTTTTAACCTGGGGGCTTTGAGTCACTTAGGGTGGGGGCTGGCTACACCTAAAACACCAACAATGTGATTTAGGGGAGGGGCTTTTGGGAATGCCTGGAGGAGCTGGAGACTGGAGCCTGAGATAAGCTTCAAGGGCAATCAATTGGGCCCACATAAAAGAGCCCCCTCAATAAGAAATATAACCACCAAAGCACAGGTGAGCTTCCCGGTGTGACATACTCCATGAATACTGTCACATATTGATGCTGGGAAAAGTAACGTCTTGACTCCACGGAAGCTCTGTGTTTGGTTACTTCCCCAAACTGTGCCCGATGTGTGTGTTTTTTCCTTCGGCTGATTTAAATTTATATCCTTTCCCTGTAATAACCACTAACCATAAGTATAACAGCTTCCAGTGAGTTCTGTAAGTCCTTCTAGCAAATTATGGGACCTGAGAGTGGCTTTGGAAACCTCCCAGAAAGTATAATTGGTGTCAGAAGTGAGGGTAGTCTTTTGTGGACCGTGTTCCCTAAATTTGCAGAGAGCCTAATTCTTCTCATGGTTAAATGATAAATCAATTTTGAAAAATAAGAAAATTATTCACTTAGCAGATTTTTAAAAACTTTATTCTTAACCTTTGAATTACTATTTGGACTTGTAACTGTAAAAGAAAAATTTAATCTAAAAATGTAATTAGGGGCCGGCCCGGGGGCTCAGGCGGTTGGAGCTTCGTGCTCCTAACACCGAAGGCTGCCAGTTCGATTCCACACAGGCCAGTGGGCTCTCAACCACAAGGTTGTCAGTTCAATTGCTGGAGTCCTGCAAGGGATGGTGGGCTCCACCCCCTGCAACTAGAATTGAACGCGGTACCTTGAACTGAGCTGCCTCCCGCATGGCTCAGTTGGTTGGAGCGCCAGCTCTCAACCACAAGGTTGCCAGTTCAATTCCTCGAGTCCTGCAAGGGATGGTGGGCTGCGCCCCCTGCAACTAACAACGGCAACTAGACCTGGAGCTGAACTGGGCTGTGCCCTCTACAATCAAGATTGAAAGGACAACAACTTGACTTGGAAAAAGTCCTGGAAGTACACACTGTTCCCCAATAAAGTCCTGTTCCCTTCCCCAATTAAAAAAAAAAAAAAAGTGATTAAATATTCAAGCATAGAAAAATTGGAAAATTGAGCTTAAATTTATATGGCATTTTAAATAAATTAATGCAACATCTTAACTATCATATTTAATGTAGCCAAATAAAATATATAAACTATAATAATAAAGAAATGGTGAACACTGCAGAGTCCTCCAGTCTTCAAAATAAAACCATTGAAGTTTGATAATTCCAGATCTTTCAATAGTAACAGGAAGAGCTTTTAAAAAAAGAATATGCCTAAAATAATGCATAGGTAAAGCAGACCCTATAGTAGCAGGTGAAGTGCTGACATCACTATTTTTATTGCCTCATTATATAAGAAAATTAAAATATTTGATCTTAAAATTTCATATCTGGAAATTCTATCTTACATCAGAGATGGGGTTTACCATTCATCACATAGAATAAACAACACATCTCTGAAATAATATGATCCTTAAAAAAACCCTGGTAACTTCTTGACCCTAATAATTTCAGGATATGATAAACAAAAGACAAAGAGAACAAAAGAAGTTTACATTTGAAAATGCAGTCATAAAGTACATTCTGATAATCACAACTTACTGGTCAAGTTTTCCCCCCAAGAATTTATTTTCAAATTACAGAAAATAAAGGTTTTTATAAAAGAAAAATATTATAAAGCTCAAATACCAAGAGTCATGTTACTTTGTAAAGCTCTGTAAAAGATGAGAAAAACACAATTAGCTCTGTATTACTTTAAGCATTTCCTTTCTTTTAAAAAACTTTTCTTTCCTAGACATACATTCTCTTACAAACACATCACTACCTATAATTAGACTACTTCAGTATAAAACAAAAAGTATTTTTGAAAATTATACTTAATATTTATAAACTAAGTGTCTGAAAACTAATTTTCCATTATAGTAAAGGAAAAGCAGTACAAACCTAGGTAAAATTGAGTATCTCTCTCATAAAGTCTGACTGCTATGATAGATAAGAGATTATATCTCTTATCTCAATCTCTTATATGATAGATAAGAGATAATGGTTTAAGAGATGGCTGAAGATAAGCAGAATGAAGACATTAAAAAAATAAAAGGAAAGCTTGTTTGGATGAGTGACCGTAGAGGAGCAAGAAAAGGAAGTTGTTAAAAAGAGAGGGGGAAAAAAACCTCAGTACCACAGGTAAGCAAATTAACATTATAAAAAAAGCTTTAACAAGCCAAATAATAAGGACAGGGTGGTGCATGAACAACACTGGATCAACAGTCGCCTTAGAAACACAAGTAAATTTACACAAGTGTAGCAGTTGTTCTGTGGACTTGTCAGCTCTATGGCTAAGTCAACACACTAATCAGCTTCACTGCCTCAAGTATCAATTATTAAAGCTCTCTCCTGCTGAAGAATAATTAAATACGCAGGGCCAACAAAGCAAAGGAATATTGTTATTAAGCAGCACAAATAAAGTATGTCATTATCAAATTTGATGGGAAGTGGTTTTATTTAGCATTAAAGTGAGATTATTAATAAGATAAAAGGCAATCCACACAACCGAGAAACAGCCACTAAAATAACATGGGAGGAAGATTCTGAAAATAAACCATTAACTCATGGTTAACTTCGTATCATGAAACTTCGTATCATAGCTAAAATGGACATGAAATTCAAGAAGAATGTTTGTTTCAGTCTGTCAAGATACTATGACCATAAAAAAGAGGCTATCAAAAAAATTCACAATTTTCCATGATCCTAGAACTTTTTTTAATAAAAGAATCTTAAATATCAAAATTAGTATCTACTTTGTAGTCCCCTGCTAGAAAATTTGTAGCAGATGGTCTAGTGACCCTTTGTGAACACTTCCCAGAATAGGCAACTCATGTTAATCCTGCTCTGTTACTATGTTTTTCCATAAACAGAAGTAAAAGTGCCATTAAGTAGTCTCAACATTCCATCTACACTGTTGATTGTGGTCTCCTAATTATTCATTCACCTTTATATCCTCCTCCACAGAACCTACTAAGTTTTTTTTAAACTGGCAATTTTTTTGTTTTGTTTTTAATTTTTTATTGGGGAATATTGGGGGACAGTGCGCTTCTCCAGGGCCCATCAGCTCCAAGTTGTTGCCCTTCAATCTAGTTGTGGAGGGCGCAGCTCAGCTCCAAGTCCAGTTGCAGTTTTCAATCTTTAGTTGCAGGGGGCACAGCCCACCATTCCATGTGGGAATTGAACCGGCAACCTTGTTGTTGAGAGCTCGTGCTCTAACCAACTGAACCATCTGCCCCGGAACCTATGTTTTGCATGTAAGGTATGTTCAAAACATTTTTACTTAGAAAATGAATAACTATAAAGATAAGCGAATAAACTGAATATTCAGAGAGGGTTTCAGATTGTGAGACAGTATGTGACAACTCCAAGTAGTTTTTTTTTTTTTAACATGTAGCCTTTTGTTAGCATTCACCCTATCACAGACTCCTGTCATACTAAACACATCCAAATCCCAAAGGCACGCTTACAAATGACTTGGAGATCATATCCCCACAAATACTGTGGCCCCATCAACACTCCATCTACTAAATGAATATGATTATCCCTAAACATAATACCTAAAGAACAGTTACCCCCTCCCACCAAAAATAAGAATAGTTACCAAATTGTTTATTGTAACATTTTCCTTTCCAAGGCTACCACTGTTGAGATTTTAGGACAGTGAGAATAAAAAGGGTGGTAGTTAAAGATGGGGCAAATTCTTCAAATGTACAGGTGTGGCAATGTTGAAAATCCCATTTATAACACAATTTCATATAAATAAAATGAATTTGATGCCTTCTTTTTATGTGTGCATCTTAGCAATATAACATTAATACTTTTTAATGGCTAGCAAATTTCTCCTTCAAAAGCCATGTAATTCATGATATCCAACCAAAATGCCATTCACCTGAATATTTATTTAGTTCCTACTAAATAAGCCCATAAATATTGAATTCAATATATATATAATTGTTGTAGCAATAATATTCATTCATTAAACAAATCCAATAAATATTTACTGAGCACCAAATATGAAGCCAGGTGTTTAATCAGTTGGGGAAAAATCCCAGTCAACAGAAAATAATCCATGCCCTTATTTTACGGCATTTACAATCTAGCAAAAGAAAAAATAATAAACTGAGAAAATTATAGTATGTTTTAAAGTCATAAGTGCTTTTTAAAAAGTAGGATAAGGAGCAGCCAGAGGTAACGAGGAGAATTAGGATTTTAAATAGGTGGTCAAGGAACGATTTAAGAGAAAGTGACACTTATGCAAAGTCTAAAAGAAGGGAAGAAGCAAGCTATGTTGATATCCGAGGGAAGAACGTTGTACGCATAGAATGAATGCCTCGCATGTTCTAGAAAACAGTGAGAAGGCAATTATGACGGAAAAAAGTGAGCAAGGGGAGAACAGAACTAAAGAGACTGGGGGGTATGTTACAGCACACGGGGCTGTCGAGGTCCAGAAAATGTTACTGTGTGAAACGAGGGACAGAGAGTTTGCAACAGGAGTGATGTGATTTGATTTCCTTTGTAAAGGATCACTCTGGTTGTTGTGGTGAGAATAGTCTGTAATATCCCTTTCCGAGGAAAGCGGCACAGACTGCCATAAGGAAACTAGGATGATAATCCAGAAGAGGGGCCGACAGAGTGGCAGTTACAGTGGAAGAATGGTTGGATTTATAATATACTTAGAAAGATTTGCTAATAAATTAATGTGGGGTGGGAGAAAAAGAAAGTCAAAGATGTCCTGGTTGTCCCAAATAGCCTTCAGTGTAAAATATTCTTATAGTCAGTCCAGACATTTTAAAGTTTATATACATATTCTTTAATTCTCACAATTCTGCAAAGCAGGTATTATCATCCCTCAAAGAAACTAAGTATCAGAGAGACTGTATTATTTGACACAGGTCAGAGAGGGTACATGGTACAATAATGGTTTAACAGAGTTTATTTTCATGACAAATGGTCTATTTTTCACCCCACATATCTATTCTTCTTAGTTTAATAAATCTCCCCTCAATATTTTATACCAACCCTTTGATCCATTTATTCCACATCTACACATTATTTTATATTAGGACTGTATATAAAGATTTATATATGAAATCATCCTTTACAAGAGCAAAATAAACAAAACATAAGGCTAGTTAATACTTACTGACTGCTTAGTATATGCCAGGTACTGTTCTATGCACTTTACCATACACATTTTATGTAATCTAAAAAACCTTCGATTGTAAGGCCCATAACTTAATCTAACACCTAGAAAGAAAAAGTGCTACCAATTAAGTTATAAATACAGTATCAACTTTAAGATGCTTTCTGATGTCAGAAGTGTTACTATAAAAAGAAAAGTGTGCCTTAGAATCAATGAAATATCAAATCCTCACAAAATTCTAATTGTGGACTCAACTTACTATATTTCATCTCACATTTATTAAAAATACTAATTCTATCCTTTTTCTTACCACATTTTAAGTTTTGAGCCTTTTGCAATTGCTCCCCCCCCAAGGTGAAAATTAATGGAATATTAATATATAATTTTGAAACCACAGGTCCTTACAAACTGCTTGTGAAAGGTATTTCTGTTAAGAAAAGGAGAAAGTGTTCTCTCTTCCACTATGGCTGCAGAAAAAGACACAATTCTGGTCAGAAAACTGCTTACAAATGGTATTTCTAACAAAGGAGTCCTGTGATCACCTGAATTCTTGAAAGCATAGCTATGTCCTGTAAAAGTAACAAAGGTCTGGATTTTAGGTAATTGTCATGCTTACTAATTTACTTCCCAGTAGCAATACTTATACTGACAACTATTTTCTGAAATATACATACACTTGTTTTTTTTTAAGCTAATCATTAAAACTTCCCTCTTCTCACATTCATAAGTAAAACAACAATTTTTTTAGATTTCTCATAACAGAGAGTTGGAAAGCCTAATATTTTAGGAATCAAAAAATGAAGGCACACATGAATTAAGTAATTTATACAAATCACACTACAAATAAAGAGCAGAGGTCAGTATTCAAACCCATGTAGGCCAATTTCAGAGTCCATGCTTTTAATTGCTAAACTACACCGACTGCCAAAGTATTGAACCATCACTGTTTTCACAGTAAGCGATTAATTAAATGAGTTACAATACATCCATGCAATGAAATACTAGGTGGTTATTAAAATGATGAAGCACCATACTTATCAACCCAAATATAAATTCACAAAAAACTGTTCATTTTGAAAGCCATATATATTAGTTATAACATGTACTTTCCACTTTCGTAAAAATAAAATAATAATAAAGACGTGAACATACTAGAAGTATACTTAAAGGTTTAAAAAACAAATTCACCTATATGTTAAAAGGTATTATAATATCTGGCTTTTACTTTCTCTTTTATATTTATCATATTTAAATGTTAATTAATCAGAGAAAAGGGGGCTATTTTCATTTCCAAAATAATGAACTTTAAAAATGTTGCCAACATCTGTCTCCTCCATAGCTGGGTCTTCCAATCAAACACATTTCATAAGCATTTTTGGTCAATTCTACTACTGGCCATTACTGAACATATTATCATCCCAAAATGTTAACAACAACAACAAAAATGGTTTTTTAATTTAAAATTTCTTTTGCATCATTTAGTGATCTGCAAGCATTTCTGAATTTTGTAACAGCCACTGTATGAACTTGGGCTAGTTTTCACGTTTTTTTAGTTCAAGAAATAGCATTAAGAAATCAGAGTGAATGGTAATGAGCCCCAACAGATGAAATTTCAATGCATCACAAAAACAGGATTGTGTTCTAACTTCCTTTTCATTTTAGTGAAACTATAAATACACTTTACTGCTTTGGCAGACTGGAATCTATGCTTCTATCTCTAATTCTAATAAAATGGTATACTATTTGTCCTCAAACAAACCAACTTCTAAAAATAATGAAGTTTATTAACCAAATACTGTCTGGAATATTAATTTTCCTAAAGCCAACAGAGACACCATGGTGTAAAAAGCAGAACATGAGCTTTGGAAACAAACCTTTGTTTGAATCCAGCCCCCATCACTTCTTACCTGTCTGACATTGGGTACTAGGTTATAATAACGTTATAGGTATGGTATCCTGCAAAACTGGTCTAATCTTACAATAGATATGCAAAGTTTCCTCTTGAAAAGTACTTCTTGTATACTGATACCTAGCAGGATAGGGATAAAATGCATTTTTTATCTGGGGGGAAGCAAATGCTGTATTGGTGAATACAATGTTGATGTTCTGTCTACTTATTCTATCAATAATTGAGAGCAGTGCTAGTCTTTGTCTAATGCATTTGGCTATTTCTTCTTTCACCCCAAACTGTTATACAACTTCTCAAAAAAAAAGTCTTATTTTCATAAGCAGGAATTTTCCTGAATGACAAATTCTAAAATCTCAGCAGTGCTGCTAACTCAGTCAAAAAGTTGGTTCTCTTCAACTACTACTGCTCTGTGGCTGTGGATGCTATTGCTCCAACATGTCATCACTAGCAGTATAGCTGTTGAATGAAGTTCCTGTCTGCAAGAGTGATGGGCATAAACCAGTTAACCTGCCAGTATTTCCTCTGCATGTTAAAAAAGAAACTCTCCTATGGTGATACTCAGCTACTGTTGCTCCTAACCTCCCAAAGTTATAGAACTCTCAAATTCTACAGATTCACCATTCTCTCCCTCTCTCCACCCGCTTCACATGCAGACATATGCACACACACACGCACACCCTACCGCTCAAATCACAGCAAATTTTTTAGTGTCAGTGTCTAGAATTAGCCTAAAGGCCACCCCCAGATTCAATAATTCTCTAAAAGGACTCACAGGACTTGGCACATAGTTGTGTTCTAAGACTTACTATAGTGGAAGGATACAAAGGAAAATCAGCAAACAAGTGTATGGGGAAAAAATCCAGAGAAAACCAGGTGCAAGCTTCTAAGAGTTCTCTCCCAGTGGAGCCACATGGACAGGCTTAATTCCTCCAGCAATGAACTATGATAACATATATGGAGTGTTGCCTACCGGAGAAGGTCATTAGATTCAATGCCCAGGGTTTTTATTGGGCGCTGGTCACACAGACACTCTCTGCTAAGCATGTACCAAAATTCCAGATTCTCAGAAAGTATAAACTGTATCATCTACACAAACAGTTTAGGCACAGTGAGCCACTCTTATTTAAGGAAAGACAGATCATATCAATATAGGGAACTACATACCAACCAAGGGCCAACCTTGTAAAGTTGTAAGCAGGAGGGCGCAGCTCACAGTGGCCCTGCAGGGATCGAACCGGCAACCCCAGTGCTACCAGCACCACCCTCCAACCAACTGAGCTAACTGCCCCCCCCCCCCCCCCCCGGCCCTGTAAGCTGCCTTTCTAAGGATAGCAGTCTCCATCCAGCCTGCTACATTAACTATTTTCTGCACTTTGCCAAGCCCAAATGGCCAAGTAAGTCTTTATTTTTCTTGTAGTTCTCTGGTAAGGCTGGAACCCAGACACTTCTTTAGTTAAGTTTCTATTTCCATAGCCACTGCCACCGCCAGCCGTTGCAGCTGCATTACCGTAGCAATGGATTTGAACGGGGAAAACTGGAGGCTCTGTGCAGCCTCCATAAGGTCAGAGACAGGACACGGCCCTGTAGGGTTAAATGGGTTAAACAGCACAGGCTATGGAGTCACACCCTCTGAATTCAAACCTGGGCTCTACTACTTACTATGTGATGGGTAAGTTATTTGGTATCTTTGTACCTCAATTTCCACATCTGAAATGGGGAAAATACAAACATCTTCCTCATAGTGTTGTTGTGAGGATTACATGCAAAAATATGCACAATGGACTTAGTAATTATTATTATTTAAAAGGAAGTTTCCTTCCTCCTCTGCCTAGTGTTCTATCTCAGATTAACTGACAATCAGAATAACCAGAGCCTTATACCTGTGTCATGATACTACATTAGCAATGGCTAAAGTATCAAAGCATATCATCAATATACAGTGGAGAAAATGGACTTTTTATAATAAATGGCATTTGGACAACTGGGTATCCATTTGGAAAAAGATAGTTGACTCCATCCCTCATACCACACACCAGGATAAAATCCCAAATAAATCAAGATTAAATGAGAAAAATAATCATACAAATATTAAGAAAATGTAAGTGAATTCCTTTATAACCCTGAATCGGAGAGCCTATGACTCAAAATCCAGAGCTATACTACTACTGCTACCGTGTTTCCCCAAAAATAAGACCTAGCCAGACCATCAGCTCTAATGCGTCTTTTGGAGCAAAAATTAACATAAGACCCGGTATTATATTATATTATGTAAAAACTGGTCTTATATTATAGTAAAATAAGGCCAGATCTCGTATTAATTTTTGCTTCAAAAGACGCATTCAAGCTGAGGGTACAGCTAGCTCTTATTTTCGGGGGAAACACGGTACTACTACTCCTACTCCTACTCCTAGTAATAATAATAATAATACAAAATCCAATTATCCACAAATCAAAAGCCTCACATGGCAGAAAGTTTCATAAGCAAGTCAAATGACACACTGGGGAAAATACTTGCAATTCATTACAAACAAAGGATTTACTTCCCTAATTTATAAAAAGCTTCTAGAAGCTGAAAAGAAAAATACTGAGGCAATAGAAAAGGAACAAGAACCAACATACCAAAGCAAAGGGATTAAAAGCCCTCAAAGATATAAAAATATGCTGTAGCTCACTCATAAAAGAAATACAACTAAAGTGAGAACATTTCTCACCAATACGATTGGCAAAATCCAGAAGTTTGAAAGGACAATCTTGGCAAGAACTGGGTTGTGCAAAATACTACTACCCTAATGGAGGTGAACCTGTTACTATTTACCTACAGATCTACCTTTAATCTTTGAAACAGCAACGCCATGTCTGGACTCTACTTCACAGACACACCTGCATACACATGGAATGACATACGAGTATGTACAAGATTATTCACGAGGAACTGTTTATTAGAGATCAATACTGGAAATAACATTAGAATCCAAAAGAGGACTTAATAAATAACTTCTAGATCCACAAAATGTTTTGCACCTGTTAAAAAATTAGAATGGGGGAACTCTGAGGAAGATTCCCTATGTTTTGATGAAAAAAAATCAAAGTGTACAACAGTACATATAAATATGCTACCTTTTGTAGAAGAGGAAGAAAAAAATGTATTTGCCTTTATTTGCATAACTAGAAGTTTTAAGAAAAACTAATAAAACTGTTACCTTTGGGGAAAAGACAAAAAGTGGGACAACACCGCGAAGGAGAGCTCTTTCATTATATACAGATAGCTGAATTTATTTTTTGTTGAATTATTTGTTCTTTTAACTTTTATTTATGAACTTAACTTTTATTTTTTATCAAATAGAGATACTATACCATTAACATATCAAACATTACAAAGGAGTTGATATGATAAAAGCAAATCTCTCCATCTATATCCCAATGTTTAAACAATCTTAGTAACAGTTGTCCCCATAAACCAAATATGTTTATACCACTACTTTTGAGTTACCAACTTTAAAAATAAACTGATTAACCTTAATGTGAAAACTTTAGAAATTATTTCTTACACTTCCTCTTTTTTATCCTCTCCATGTACGAAATATATATTAATACTTACATAAGTATCTTTGAACTTTAAATATTATACTTTTTTAATTTCTTGATTCTCCATTTTGAAAGACAAAGTTATTAGTGCTAGTAATCTGTTGTTCTCTCCTTCCGTCCCTCCCTCCCTCTGCCAGCCTCACTTTTACTTTTTTATTACACTCTTTTTATTACATTCTGCACTGCAACAACAGTATTCTGGGCTTTGCCCGTTTATGTCCTGTCCAAAGGTTGACTCAAAGTTGGAAATTAATAAGCAGCATTTACATTTTTATGACTATGTAAGGAAATGTAATCCTGGCACACTTCACTTTTTACTCTACAGTCTAATGTCACAAACTTAGGACCACTTAAAAAAGATTACAGTATTTCTAAAATCAAGATCAAATGGATTCTCATGGGGCCGGCCTGGTGGCTCAGGCGGTTAGAGCTCTGTGCTCCTAACTCCGAAGGCTGCCGGTTCGAGTCCCACATGGGCCAGTGGGCTCTCAACCACAAGGTTGCCAGTTCAATTCCTCGAGTCCCGCAAGGGATGGTGGGCTCTGTCCCCTGCAACTAAGATTGAACACGGCACCTTGAACTGAGCTGCCACTGAGCTCCCGGATGGCTCAGTTGGTTGGAGCGCATCCTCTCAACCACAAGGTTGTCGGTTCGACTCCCGCAAGGGATGGTGGGCTGTGCCCCCTGCAACTAGAAAATGGCAACTGGACCTGGAGCTGAGCTGCGCCCTCCACAACTAAGATGGAAAGGATAACAACTTGACTTGGAAAAAAGGCCTGGAAGTACACACTGTTCCCCAATAAAGTCCTGTTCCCCTTCCCCAATAAATCTTTAAAAAAGAAAAAAAAAAGAAAAAAAAAGATCAAATGGATTCTCGATTACACTATCAATTTCTTAACATCATTCCACATTCTAATTTGGTTCATAGTTAGATCATAATTTTCTTTTTGTTCCTTTCTTTTTTTTTTGCTTTCCATGGCATTTTAACTACCTTTATTTTCCTCACACTATTGTCTTTTATTATATCCTTAAATTTCCCCCCCAAATCTTCACAACACCATACCTTCTATCTAATCCCGGTTTTACTTCCCAAGATCTCTTTCCTATAAAACCCTCTTTCCTCCTGCATCAATCTAGAATGCTTTCTAGGCCTTCTGAACCACCATTAACCTGAGACTATTTTTCATTTTTCTTCTAGATTGGCTCAACTTTTTCGTGAATTTATCTTCCGTGTCCTTAGTTTATCATCTTGCTGGCATACATCCTTAAATACTACCTAAATGATGGTAAACAGAAGGTAAACTTTCTAGGTCCATACATGTCTGAAAATTCTATCTTCATAATTGTACTTTCATAATTAATAATTTGACTTAGTAAAGAATTCTGGGTTAAAAATTATTTTTCCTAAGAAAATTATAAACATTGTCCCATTTTCATCCAGCACATAGTGTGGCTGGTAAGATGCCAGTCTGACATTCATTTCTGTGAAGTTGAAGTTGACTTGTTTTTTTCCCTTCCTAGAAGCTTTCAGATATCATCTCTTCATCCATGGAATTCTAAAATTAAACAATAACATCTGGGTGACAGTCCTCTGTATACACTGTACTAGGTTACAAGTAGGTGGGTCTAACGCCTGAAACTAGAACGGGTTGTCTCATCCACTGTCCCTTGTACTTGCTATACTACTAAGTACAGTGATAGGTTGATCTGAAGTCTGAAACTAGTATCAATTATTAACTCCCATCTCCAAAATCAACCACGGAGAAACTGTAGAGGGATATATGGATTTCAGGAACCTAAATAACAAGAGAAAAGCCTTAAGAAAGCTGAAGGTCAACTTGAAATGGTATGTGGGGGGTGACGGAGATGAAGGGCTACAGACCGCGGTTGAGGACTCAAAAGTCTCAGTGAAGGGACAAGTTGGAAGCTTTTTAAATTCTGTTCTTGCCTAAAAATATTCTCAGAAATACAAAGTCTCATTGGATTTGCCACAAAGATACATGTTATAAACTTTTTGGAAAGAAACACTCAAATCAACTGAAAGACAAAGCTAAGAGATGATGCAAGAAATAAAAATGATCAGATATCTTGGTGAAGGTTATATTGTCAAAAAATAAGCTGAGGTCTAGAGAAAATGAGGATTTTACTATAATCCACAACTAAATTTCTAGATCATCACCATGATGAAATATAAAGAAAAAAGATAAATCAACAGCTGAGTTGAAATGTTAATAGATCCTCTTAGAAACCAATGGACCAAACATATAAAACAACACTGGAAAAATGAAATACAATCAATAACTTGAGTTAACAGATATACTGAATGCAAAAGAAGACACCCAGCTAAGAATAAACATTTATAAAAACAGACACTGTATCATGTTGGCAAACTTTATCTGTAAAGGAACAAACAGTACAGTCTCTGTCACAACTACACAAAAGCAACTGCAGACAATATGAAAATGAATGAACATGGCTGTGTACCAATAAAACGTTACAGGCACTGAGTTGGAATCTCACCTATTTTTCACCTGTCACAAAACATTAATCTTTTGATTTTTTTTCAACCATTTAGAAGTATAAAAGCCATTTTACTTTTCAGGACGTACAAAAACACATGGCACTGAGCTCTATTTAGGCCTTTGGCCATATAGTCTACCAACTCCTGTATTAGTTCGAAAAGAAGTCTCAATATTATCCATAGGAATATATTAAACAGACTGTAATAAAATTAGAAACAATAACAAAATAGTAGCTAATGTATGGAAACTAATTGTTTAAAAACACTAAATAATCCCTGGGTTAAAAAAGATTTTGTTTTAATTGTAAGGAAAATGTAAAAATACTTAGATATAATGAAAATGAAAACAAATCCAAAACTCGTGAGATCCAGCTTTAGTACTTTAATATAAATTTACAGTTGTAAATACATTTATCAGGAAACAGATAATTAGACAATGAGTTAATTATCTTAATTCAAAAAAGTTAAAAAATGAGCAACAGAAACCCAATAAACAAGAAAAAAGAAAAACTTAAGAACAGAAAACAATGATATCGAGAACTGAAAAATCAACGAAAGAAGATTAATAAAAACCCAAAGCTGGTTCTTTTAAAACATTAGTAACTTGGGCCTCTGGCATAGCTGATCAAGGGAGAACAAACTATTTCAGAAAAAAAAAGAAATAACGAAAGACTGCAGACATTAATATTATAAACTGCAGAATAATTTATGAAATCAATGAGATAAACCTATTCCTAGAAAAATATGAAAATCCCAAAATTAGTGTGAGAGGAAATACAGTACTTGATTTAACAATAAAAATTAAAGGTAGTGAAATAATAGACAAAAACCTCCCATCCCCCACTCCCAACCCAGGCCCAGTTGGCTTTATAGGTGAGATCAACCAAACTTTCACACAAAAAAGTTGTTCAACAAAACAGCAAAAGAATGAGATAATCAGTTCACTTTAAGAGGCAAGTGTCATCCTGATTCCAAAAATAAAATGAGAAAGTCACCACTTTGCAATTATCATTATAATAACTAATTCAGGCAAGAACCATCAAATGGATGCTAAAATTAGTAAGTGAAAGTTTGAGAATTAAATTATTATTAATCGGGTCTCAAAGTATCACTCCACAAAATACTCATTAGTTACGAAGGGAAAAATGTAAATTTACAACTTAACAAACTGATCAAAACTAACATTACAAGTACAAGGACAAGTCAATATTCTTTGCCTTCTGGTACAATATATTGAGAAAAACATAACATCAATTCTGTGGTATTCCTGTCAAAATACACAACCTAAATCTAGTTATGAAGGGACAGAAAACTTGAAGTGATGAACACCCTGTATAATAACATGCCTGTATTCTTTTAAAATGTCAATGTCATGAATCAAAATCACCATGGATCCATTTTAGATTAATTTCCTGATCTTGATAATTGTAAGGAAATATCATTTCTTTAAGGTATTACACTCTGAAGTATTTAGGGGTTAACAAATAAATATAGTAAAGTAATATATCAATAAAGTTTTAAAAAATCTTGACAAATTATTGATTACAAAGGGAACGTTAGTAACAGTAGTGGAGAAGCCTGGCTGAAAATCGTATTAACTGATGATTCAGAGGGGGGAGAAATAAAGGATATATAGAGGTATGTATAGCTACAGAAAAAATACAGAGAAAATGAATGAATATGAGTGGTAAAAAAAAATTAAAAAAAAAAAAAAGGCAAATGTGAACTACCCAGTAACGATTATGTAAGTTTTTTGGGACTCTTCGGCTACCTTTTTGAAAGTTTGTTCAGTCATGAGCCACTTAATGACAGAGAAACATTTCTGAGAAATGTGTTGTTATGAGGACCTAATAGAATGAACTTACACAAACCTAGATGGTATAGTCTACACACACCTAGGCTATACGGTATAACATATTGTTCCCAGTATAGATATCTGTACAGCATGTTACTGGACAAAAAAACCCAGAAGATTAAATCAAGAACAAGAGAGAATGATGCAATCAAGAAACACGGTAAACATGAGATAGATATATGAGGCTGCTGTCAGTGTTAATATGGCAAATGGTTTTACTTTTGTAAGTAGAAAGAGTACACTCTAAAATAATGATAAAAAGTATAGTAAGTAAACCAGTAACAGTCACTTATCATCATTACCAAGTATTATGTACTGTACGTAAGTGTATGTGCTATACTTTTATACGATGGCAATGCAGGTTTGTTGCCAGAATCACCACAAACACTGAGTAATGCTTTGCACTTTGACAATTACTAGGCCTGATAGGAATGTTTCCGCTCCATTGTAATCTTATGGGACCACGGTTGTATGTATGGTCCATTGTTGACCGAAACATCATTATGTGGTGCATGACTGCATTCAGGTTAAAAAAAAATTTTTAAATAAGATGTCAGTAAAACTCACATTAGTACATTAAGAAAAAAGAAAACCTTTAAAAAGGAAAATCAAAGTATATATAAACTATGGTAAACTATAAGAGACAGAGAGAGAGAGAAAATGAATATGGTCATGTAAAAAGTCACATGCATAATGGATTTACGACCAAAAGGTACTGGCACTTACACAATCTTACTTGGATGTTAATAAGCTATTTTATTATTATTTTTTTCAATATTAATTAACCACTCTGAGTTAAGTAGTAGTATTAATTATGTATGGCTGTGTAACAAATTACCCCCAAATTTAGCAGCTAAAAAAAACAAGTATCTTTTTAACTCAATTTCTGTGAGTCGGAACCTGGGCATGGCTTAGCTAGGTCCTCTGGCTCAGGGTCTCTCACAGGATGGAATCATCTCAAGGCTCAATAAAGGAAATGGAGGATCCACTTCCAAGCTCACTCAAGTGGTTGCTGGCAGTATTTGTTTTGTACATGGGCCGCTCACATCATGGCAGCTCACATGCATTAGTGGGAGCTAAGGGACAGCAAGAGAAGCCCTTCTTTTGGAACCTAATCTCCTTCAAGTAGGTTTAAACCCATATCTTGCTATTTGTTGTCTCTTTGACTCATCTGTTCTTTAACCTATGTTAAACACAACAGACTAAAAGGAAAAGGAACAGGAAAAAGATATACCATGTGAAGGTTATTCATAAGGAAGTTGCAACAACTATATTAATACCAGAAAAAGTGGACTTCAATACAAGAACCACTAATAGAGATAAAGGTGTATATCCCAAATGGAAAAAAAAAAAAAGACCAACTCATCAGGAAAATATAGCATTCCTAAAAGTGAATGTATCTAATAACTGAGCTTCAAAATATATAAAAAACTGATAGAACTACAAAAAAAAATAATGAATCAACGTTATGAATGGAAATTCCAATATTCCTCTCCTCTTTAAGTTATTAACAAAATAGAAAAAAAATTATAAAGGCTATAGAAGAGTTGAATTTTCAATCAACATATCCTACTGACATTTAAAAAGCACTACACCCCTCCAAAAAAGCAAACTATACATTCTTTTCAAGTGTACATAGAACACTGAACATTTATTATGACAGACCATATACTTGACATTAAAACAAATCTCAGGAAATGTAAAAGGACTGGAATGATATAAAGTATGTTCTCTGATCAAAGTAGTATTTAAGAAAACAGGAAGAGAAAGATATCGGAAAAACCCAAAATATTTAGAAATTAAACCACATACTTACAAATAATCATGAGTCAAAAGAGAAATCACAGGAAGAGAAAGTATTTTGAAGCGAAAATAAAAACCTACCATATTAAAATTTGTGGGATACAGTGAAATAAATAAAAAATCTGAATAGCACAGTATCTATTTTTAGAAAACTGAATTCATAATTAACTTTCCCACAAAGAAAATGCACCCACAAATAGTACACTGATCGATTCTATCAAATATTTAAGGAAAAAATAATGCTAATCTTACACAAACTCTTTTTAAAAAGGAGGAGGGAATCCTTTCTAACTCATGTCAGTTTTGGTCATCAGACTGTTCCTGTCTTTCAAGAAATCTGTACATTTCATCTAAGTTACTTATTATTTCCTTCCTCCTACTTCTTTGGGGCTTAATCTACTCCAAACAAAAATGAACAGAAAAAAATAAAACTCTTGGGATGTGGCTAAAGCTGTGCTTAGAGATAAATTTATAGCATTAAATAAAAACATTAAAATATCCCAAGGCAAAATACTAAGTATTGGTGAAAATTTGTAGTAATAGTAACTCTCGTACACTGCTCAATATTAATCTGAAACTATCTAGTAAAGCTGAACATGTGCATCGCCCCTACCACCCAGTAATTTTTCTGGTGTGATAAGCAGACTTCTAACATGGTCCCCAACGATCTCCACTGTCTAGTATTTACATCCAGGTGGAACTCCGTTCCCTTAAGTGTGGGCTGTACCTAGTAACTTGCTTCTAAGAACAGAATGAGCAAAAGTGATAGGATACCACCTCCGAGATTAGGTTTCAAAGGACTTCTAGCTAGTATTTATCTTTCTTTGGTTACTAGGGAGTAGCAAGATGTGGAAGCAAGCTGTCCTACAGAGAGACCCACAAGGCAAGGAACTGAGGGCAGCTGCAGCCAAAAACCAGTAAAGAAGTGAGGCCCTCAGCTCAACAGTCTAGGAGGAACTGACTCCTGCCAACAACTGTGTGATTTTTCTTGGAAGCAAATTTCTTTCCCAGAATATGACTGCAGCACCTACCAACACCTTGATAGCAGCCTTGTGAGAGCTCCACAGAGCCAGAGGGCCCACCCAACTATGCCACTCCTAGATTCCCACAGAAAATGTGAGAAAAATCTTAACAAATGTTGTTTTAGGCTGCTACTAAAAAAAAAAAAAAAAAAAAAAAAATCCAAGTCAAACAAATTAAACCCAACATAAGTAGAAGGAAGGAATAATAAAGAATGAAACTGATGAAATAGAAAAGTCAACCAATACAGAAAAAAACCAAAAACTGGCTTTTGAAAACGACCAATAATATTGAAAGCCTCTAGCTAGACAAATCATTTTAAAAAAAGTGAATTACCAATATCAGAACTGAAATGATGGAAATCATTACAGATCCAAGAGATGTTAAAAGGATAAGGAAATATTATGAACAATTTTATGCCCGTAAACTTACTGAAATGCACAAATTCCTCAAAAGATCCAAATGCAACATCCATTCATGTTATCGAAAAACAGGAAACAAGAAATGGAAAGGAATTTTCTCAACTTGAAAAAAGGCATCTAAGAAAAACGTACAGCTAACAAAGACTGACTGCTTTCCCTTAAGAACAGGAAAGAGGTAAGGATATTGTCACCTCTATTGGCATTATATTGGCGGTCCTAAAATCTGCATTAAGGCAAGGAAAAAAATAAGTCATCCAGATTGGAAATAAAGAAATAAAACTACATTCACAGATGACATGATCATGTATATAAAAAAATTCTAAGTTTTTTTCCTTATAAAACTAATACAATAATATAGTAATGCCGTAAGTTACAAGTCGATATGCAAAATATTTCTATATACAGATAAAATAACATTTATATTAGTAAAGAAAAATGGGATACACTTAAAATATACATGCAAAATCTATACACTGAAAACCACAAAACAGTACTAAAATACAGACCTAAAAAAATTGAGATATTCTATTTCATAGAAGACTCAATATGATTGAAATGTCAATTATCCCCTAAAATTATCTATATATTCTATTCAATCATAGTCATCATCCCAGCTTATTTTGTAGAAACTGACAAGCTGATTTAAAATTTTTAAATGTAATTCAAATGACAGCATAGCTAAAACACTTTTGATAAAAGAACAACAAAGTTGGAGGACCTACATCACTTGATTTTAAGACATACTGTGAACCCACAGTTATCAGGACAGTGTGATAATAACATAATAAACAAACAGATCAACTGATAGAATACAATGTACAGAAACAGACCCACTCACATATGGTCAATTGATTTCCAAAATAACAGTACCAACATAATTCAATATGGAAAGGAAAATATTTTCAGCAACTGGTGCCAAACTAATTGGATAACCATCTGGAAATAAGTCAATCTCCAGCTCTACCACACACCATATACAAAAATAAATCTGAAATTCACCTCAGACCCACCCTTTTATAAAAGCTAAAAGTAAAAGCCTTCTTAAAACGAATACAAGAGTATCTTCATAACCTTGGGATAAGCATATTTCCCAGACAAGACAAAGAAAGCCATGACCCCCCAAAAAAGAAAGGGAAAAAAAAAATTATCAAAATTAAATTCTAGAAAAAAAATAAAATAAATTCCTCTATTTATCAAAATATACCATTAAGAAATGAATACACAAGCCACAGACCAAGAGAAAATATTCACAATACTGTACATATATCTAAAAAAAGACTTACATCTAGAACATATTAAAAAAAACACAAAACCCTTACAACTCAATAATAAAGACATAAACCCAATTTTAGGTAAGACTTCCAGGTCAGTAAACAGCTTAGAAGTTGTCACTGCCATTCTTATAAAAACAGTGAATAAACTAAAAAACAACTCTTTTGGGGCCCAGAAAACTGAGGTCATGGAGTAAACTCAATCTCCCTTTAAACTCATTCTCCCTTTTAAAACTCATCCTCCTTCTAAAATGCCCAGTTACCTATATACAAATCAAAACAGTTCAGTTCACAGTTTTCTTTTACCTACTGCAATAGTTATTACTGATTAAAATCTGTCCTTACCACCTTAACTAGTGTCTGGCTTTTTTATCTTTGACACCACCACATAACAGGTCTCCAGAATAATAGCAATGAATTACAGCTGAAAAGACCTGCAAGGCTCAGACTCTATTTAATGAGGGGGGAATAAAAAAAAAAAAGTGTGTGTGGGACAACAGACGAATCTCAAGTCTCTGGCACTACAGCTACAGCAAACAAACACACAGGCCAACTCCTAACCAGATTAACATAAACCCTCACACTAAAGGCCTTTTATCTCAGTTCGTATTCTAGGATACATCATGTCGGGCTTTCAACAAAAATTATAAGGCACATTAAAAGGCAAGGAAAAACAACAAAGACTAAAGAGACAAAACAGGAACCAGAATTAGACTCAGATATGACAAAGACTTTGGAATTATCAGACAGTGGTTTAAAATGATTATGATCAAAATGTTAATGGCTGTAATGGAAAAGTAGATGTATAACATGCAAGAAAGATGAATTATATAAGCACAGACAGGAAAACTTTGAAAAACAATTAAAATGGTGTTAGAAATCAAAAACATTGTAACAAAAATGCAGAATGCTTTTGATGGGTTCATCAGCTGAGGAAAGAACTAATGATCTTGAAGACATTAAAATAAAAACTTCCCAAACTGAAATACGAGAAACAGACAAACAAACAACAACAAAGAGAGAGAATGTAGCATTTCAGTGTAATAATAGCCAAGAATATCCCATAATTATTGGAAGACTCCAAACCACAGACCCAGGAAGCTCAGAGCCAAACATGGTAATACCACAAAATATACACCTCAGTATATTATTCAGACTTCAGAAAACCACAGACAAAAGGAAAAACCTTGAAAAACCACCTTACCAATAGAGGAATATGGATATGAATTACAGATGTTTCTTTCTCATTAGAAACCATGTATGAGGAAGAAAGTAGAGTGAAACATTTAAAGTGTTAAGAAAAAACAAAACAAAAAATAAACCCACCAACCTAGAATACTATATAAAAAGTATCCTTTAAAAGCAAAGGAGAAATAAAGAATGTCTCAGACAAAATGGAATTTACTGTAGATCTGCTCTTCAAGAAATGTTTAAGAAAAACTCTTTGGGGAGAAGCAAAATTATATAGATCAGAAACTAGATCTACATAAAGAAAGGAAGATTAGTGGAGAAGGAATAATGAAAATAAAATAAAATATTTTATACTTATTCTCAATTGACCTAAAAGATAACTATTTAATGCAATAATAGTAACAATGTATTGGATGATTATTGTATATGGTTAAATAATATCATATTGCTTCATGTATACTGTAGATACAGTACTTAGAACATTCCCAGTTTCTCTTTCCTGTTCTTTATGACATTGTTAGATGTCATAAACAATGTCATAAAGAACAGGAAAGAGAAAGTGGGAATGTTCTAAGTACTGTATCTACAGTATACATGAAGCAATATGATATTATTTGAAGATGGACTTAAATGAGTTGTAAATGTATATTGCAACTGCTAAAACATATAAGGCAACCACAAAACATTTTTTAAAGGAATGCATAATTAATATAAGAAAGGAGATAAAATCATCTAAAATACTCAAGTAAAATGAGAAGGAAAAAATGACAGACAAAAAATAAAAAAGAACAAGTCAATGAACAGAAACCATTATGAATAGGGTTGATACTAATCCAATTACATTAATCACCCCTTGAACAAGATTGATACTAACCCAATTATATTAATCATCCCTTGAAGTAACCTAACCCACTCTGACAATCTCTGTCCGTTAGTTGGAACTAAACCAACAAAAAGACAGAGACTGTCAGAGTGGATTTAAAAAAGACTTAAATATATGTTGTTTACAAAAAACCTACTTTAAAAGAAAAGGCAAAAAACTTAAACATTCACAAGATGTTTCATGTGGCTAATAATCACATGAAAGGGTACGATCACCACCGATCATCAGGTCAGTGCAAATCAAACTATAATGAGATACTACTAGCCATTCGAGTTACACCCACTAGAACGGCTAAGAAGGCTGGCAACATCAAATGTTGACAAGGATGTGCAGCAACCTGAACTCTAATACAAACTTGGTCAGAATGTAAAGTGGTACGACATTCTGCAAAACAGTTTGACAGTTTCTTACAATGTTAAACATACACACATCCAATTCTACTCCTAAGCATAGTGTAAAATGAAATACGCATCTACCCAAAAGCATTCACAAATGTTTATAGTAGTTCTATTCGTAAAAGCTCAAATCTGGAAAAGAACCCAAATGTCCATCAATATGAGAATTTTTAAATATTGTGATATATTCACAAAATGAATACTCTCAAAACCAAAAAGAACAAACTACTGATAGAGGCAACATGGATGAATCTAAAAATTATTTTGCTGAGTAAAAGAAGCCAGACATCAAAGACATATACTACATACATGAAGTATGAACACAGTAGGTCCTCAAATAACATTGTTTCATTCAACATTGTTTTGTTACAGCATTCATGAGGCACAAAAAAACCTATTCCCAGCTGGGGCCACTGTCTGTGTGGAGTCTGCAAGTTCTCCCCATGTCTGCATTGGTTTTCTCCAGGAACTCCAGTTGCCTCCCACATCCCAAAGTTGTGCACATGAGGTGAACTGGTGTCTACAATGTCCCAGTGAGTATCAGTGTGTAATGAGCCCTGCAATGAAAGGGCATTCTGTGCAGGGTTAGTTTCTACCTTGCACCAAGTGCTGGAATAGGCTCCAGCCACCCAAGACCTTGAACTGAAATAGGCAGATTGGAAAACAATTATCTTACTTGCTTGAATGTGTCCTGTACCTCTGGTTGAGCAGCCTTAAATTCAGTACTAGCAGTAGCCTCTCCAGGCACTTCCAAGCACAGCACAGGCGGCGGCCATCTGTGGATTGCTTTGTGGCTCCTGCCGGGTGGCCCAGGGTAGGGCATAGGCTGTGTTGAACTTGACGCTCAGCGGGTTCCCTCCCAGGTGGCCCTGGAGCTGGCTTGCCAGTGGCCAACTTCGAAAGGAGCTGGAGCATCACCCAGCTGCCTCCAAGGACAACACACCTAAAGGGCAGATTGGGCAGGCACCACAGCCCTGCTGAGACAGATGCTGCTCTGCAGGGTCAGCCCCTATACAACAGCTCCTCCACTGTACTCACGGCCAACCTCACAACCAACGAGTCCGAAGGTCAATCCCACCTACTGATGTGCAAGTAGCAACCAAGGCTCAACTATAAGAGGAGGGCACACACAACCCACACAAGAGACACATATGGAATGAGTGGCTCAAGTGACCAGGAAGACTGAGCCACTGAGCCCCACAGCACACCTACTACATAAGGCCATTCTACTAAGACTGGGAGACATAATAGCCCTACCTAATACAGGTAACCCCCGTATAATACGGTTGTTAGGTTCCTAAAAAATGCAGTGTTATGCAAATCTGTGTTATACGAAACAAAGAACTAGTACAAAAAGGGGGTTAAGTTCCAAAAACTAACACACTATTACATTTTTATAATTAAGAGAAATATCTTTACTAAAGCAATTTTCACCAAGAGTATAACATATTACCATGTATTAAATAACGTTTTCTTTGTCATCACTACTGAGCTTTTATCATGTTTCATGTTATTTGGGGATTTCCCTAATTTCGAATAAGATACTTTTTGCTCTTAAAAAGCTCTTATGCTCCATGTTGTTTGGGGATTTCTCTAATTCTCAAACCGTGTTAGAGTGAAATCATGTTCTAGGATGCCATGTTGTACGAAGGTTTTCCCCAATTTTCAAACTATGTTAGAACGAAACTGTGTTATAGAAGTGCCATGTTATATGGGAGTTACCTATACACAGAAACAATTACAAGGAGGCAGCCTAAATGGGGAGACAAAGAAACATGTCCCAAATAAAAGAACAGAACAAAGCTCTAGAAAAAGAACTAAACAAAATGGAGACAAGCGATCTACCAGATGCAGAGTTCAAAACACTGGTTATAAGGATTCTCAATGATCTCAGGGAGAACTTCAACAAAGAGATAGAAACATAAACATGAAGATAGAAAACATAAAAAAGAACCATCAGAAATAAAGAATACAATAATGGAAATGAAGATTAGAAGGAATCAACAGATTAGATGAAGCAGAGGATCAAAAATGCGATTTGGAAGATAAGGAAGCAGAAAACACCCAATCAGAACAGCAAAAAGAGAATCCAAAAAAATGAGAAGAGTTTAGGGGTCCTCTGGGACAACACCAAGTGTACCAACATCTCCGTTATAGGGATACCAGAAAGAGAAGAGAGAAAGTAAGGAATTGAAAACCTATTTGAAGAACTAATGATGGAAAACTTCCCTAACCCAGCAAAGGAAATAGATATACAAGCCCAGCAAACACAGAGTCCCAAACAAGATGAACCCAAAGAGGCCCACACTAAGACACATCATAATTAAAATGCCAAAGGTTAAAGACAAAGAATCTTAAAAGCAGCAAGAGAAAAGCAATTAGTTACCTACAAGGGAGCTCCCATAAGACTATCAGCTGATTTCTCAATAGAAACTTTGAAGGTCAGAAAAGATTGGCATAAAGTATTCATAGTGATGAAAAATAAGGACCTAACAACCAAGATTACTCTACCCAGCAAAGCTATCATTTAGATTTGAAGGATATATGAAGAGCTTTCCAGATAAGAAAAAGCAAAAGGAGTTCACCACCACCACACTAGTTCTACCAGAAATCTTCAAGGGACTGCTTTAAGATGAAAAAATAAATAAAAAATCTGAATAATAAAATAGCAATAACTACATACCTATTAACAATTACTTTCAATGTAAATGGATCAACCACTCCAATCAAAAGATAGGAGGGCTGAATAGATAAGGAAACAAGACCTTTACATAAGCTGCCTAAAAGAGACTCACTTCAGATCGAAAGACACACACAGGCTGAAAGTAAAGGGATGGAAAAAGTTATTTGATGAAAATGTAAACCAACAAAAAAAGCTGGGGCAGCAATACTTACACCAGACAAAATAGACTTTAAAAAAAAGATTATAACAAGAGACCAAGAAGGACCTAGTAATCCCACTTCTGGGTATTTATCTAAAGAAACCCACAATGCTACTTCTACAGAACGTTCTCATCCATATGTTCATTACAGCATTATTTACAACAGCAAAGATATGAAGGCAACCTGGGTGTCCCTGAATGGATAAATGGATAAAGAGATGGTTCAAATACACACAATGGAATATTACTCAGCCGTAAAAAAGAATGAAATCTTGCCATCTGTGACAATATGGATGGATCTAGAGAGCATTGTGCTGAGTGTAGTAAGTCAGACAGTGTCATATGATTTCACTTACAAGTACAATCGAAACAACAAAATAAACAAAACAGAAACAAACTCTTAGATACAGAGAACATTTTGAATGTTTCCAGATGGGAGAGGGGTTGGGGGTCGGAGAAAAAGGGGAAGGGATTACGAAGTACAAATTGGTTGTTACACAGTAGTGATAGGGATGTAGGGTATAGCAGAAGGAATATACCATGTTTCCCCAAAAATAAGACCTAGCCAGACAATCAGCTCTAATGCATCTTTTGAAGCAAAAATTAATATAAGACCCGTATTATATTATATTATGTTATATCATAATATATTACGTAAGACTCAGTCTTATTTACTTTAATATATTAATTTTTGCTCCAAAAGATGCATTAGAGCTGATTGTCCAGCTAGGTCTTATTTTCTGGGAAACATGGTATGTATAGTGCCAGGTGGGTACTAGTCAGGGGGATCACTTCATAAATTATGTAAATGTCTTAACTACTCTGGTGTACACTGGAAATTAAAATAATACTGAATGTCAACTGTAATTGAAAAGTTAAAAAAGAGAGGGAGGTAGAGGGGAATAAGAGGTTCAGAGTTCCAGATTTAAAACAAGTAAGTCTTGGAGATAGAATATACTGTATAGGAAATAGTCAATAATATTGTGATAGCATGGTACAGTGTCAGATGGTTGCTGGACTTATCATAGTGATCACTTCTTTCGCACAGGGTATATAATCAATAATATGTTAATAACTGTGTATAGTTCCAGGTGGGTACTGTTAAATAACTGTGATGTACACCTGAAACTCACATTGTACGTTAGCTATATTTTAATAAAAATCTTTAAAAAAAACCCAAAAAAACCTGTGCATTTCATTCTACGTAAGTTACAACTCAGTTTAAGAGAAAAAAAGATTTCCAGCAAAGGCCTTCTTATTTTCTATAGTTCAAGCTCAGCAGTAGGCAAATTTTTTTCTGTAAAGGTTGAGAAAGTAAATATTTTAGGCTTTGTGGTCACATGGTCTCTGTTAAAACTACTCAACTCTGTCATTGTATAGTGAAAGGAGCCATACAGTATGAAAACAAATGAGCATGGCTGTGTTCCAATAAAACTATTTACAGAAACAGGTGGCAAGTTGGATTTGGTCCGTAGGCTATACTTTGCTACCCCTTGGTCAAACAAATAGAAAATTGACCTTTAAAATTAATTTAAATATGCTGTATTGTTCTTTCCTATATAGTTGACAGGTGTGATAATTATTAGAAGCCAATTATAGTCCTTCCTAAACATGTGAGTTTTTCTATAATAATCTAATTACCTAAAAGAGGAAGACACTCCAGGAAAATACTGCAACATGTTTAATATGGAAGATCATCATTTAAAAAAAATCATTTGTCTTAATAGCTACTATTGCATTTTGAAAAACAGCCAGGAGTGTGAGAAATATTTAAAATAAACTAACTAGGAATAATTAAAGTACAAACTGAAAATTTTAAATACTCTTAGGTATATACACAAAAAGCTACCTTACCCACAATGCTGACACTTTGATTTATTTAGTACAATCAAGTTCTTGAAACATGCCCAATCACTCATAATCACCTGGTTGCTTCTTCATTTAAAATAATTGAAAATTAAGGATAGCAATTACTTCTGCTTTTAAAAGCATTTCAAAGTACGACATAACAGGAATAAATATTTCAGGAGAAGTACCAAAAGCTAATTTTCTTGCCTAATTTAGACAAGGCTCAAAAACCGATACGCTGAACATACCATAAAACACCTAGGGTACACAAGTATGTGTAAGTAAATCTCCAATATGTTATGGCCCTAAACTGACTGAAAATGTTTACCTGTCTTCAAGAAAATTTCAACCTAAGAAATGAATTCAATTCTTCCTCACCATGGTATGTAACTAACAGAAGGAACACTAGCAAAATTAGAAGGTTTGGATTCCAGTATAAGTTTGCCACCTAACTAGCTGTGGGACAACTTTTGCATTCATTCATTAATCAGGTATTTTGGAGATCTTATTATGTCCGAAAACAATGGAAACAAAGTGGTGAAGAAAGTATCAAAAAATCCCTGCCCTCATGACACATTCTAATGAATCACTTGATCTCTAAAAACATTTCAGGGTTCTTTCTCTAAAATAAATTTCGTATTTGAGGGTATTTTCAATTCTTTAAAAAAGAAATCCTTATTACTTTTTTGAACCTAGGAAAGCAACTTACGGAGCCTAACTTGAATCCACTCTTGCCACTGGCTAAAACTATTTGTTGTATCATTATATTCAGACAGCAAATAGAAAAATATAAGTAACTAAAATTCTAGAAGGACTTATTTAAATTGCTAATACTGTTTTATACAATCTAGATGAACTATGAGCTTTATTCGCCTTTTACTTGGTAACTAAACTTCCTCAATGGGATCCAGGAAGGAAGTAGAAATCTCTCCATAATGAATAATTTTACAGACATTTCCAGTATTTAAGTTTATAAAAACATAGATTGCTTAGGGAATCAACTAATCAGCTTATCTTTTTTTTTAAACCCAGAGTAGGATCTGATCTTTGCCTTCAAAGTCCTTGCTTCAAAACAGGTAGTCAGAAATCCAAATCATGTATTCAAATCCAGTTCCTGTGTCTAACATTCAAATTTTTTTTTTTTTTTTTTAATCATCAAGATACATTCTTCCCCACAAGGAAACAGTCATGACAATCCTTCAAGCCTAGTTCCTCAACTCCAAAATGGTAAATTTTTAAAATATCTTATATATTCATTTTTTTTCAGATAAGCTTTAGAATCATTTCTGATAAGACCAAACAACATTCACTTTAAATATCCCTTCCTACGGTTTCTAATCTCTGAGTATCATTCCCAAATGAGAAACTGACTTAAATATCTATGACAAAATAACAACAAAAAAAACCATATGCTGCCCAAGGAGACTCCTTCATATATTTTCCACTCATAAAATATGTTCAGTTTGCCAAAGCAAGCTAACTCCACCAACTTCAAAGGACAGTATAAAAAGTAGTTCCCAATTATGTCAATCTTGGACATACTATTGTTAATCTCTAATGCTGTATGCTAAACTTATGCTTATCTTTTAAGGTGTTTTAAGAATACGAGTGCTACCATCAGATCCAATAAGTGCAAATGCAGAAGTGTGGAAACGGCTAGAAGATGGACATAAAGTGGTGTAACAACTTTACATAAAATACATACAATAAAAACATGAATTATTTTATTTTCTACAGTGATCTAAACTATAAGTGGCTTCTAAAACTAGGTTCTCAACTTAGCTATATCAAATACCAAATTGCAAAAAGAAATCTTAAAATACCCATTTATATTTTAAAAGCCTCATATTGATGAACACTGTTTACTTGATTTATATTTTAGAATCCAATAAATAAGAAAACTTTGATAAAATTGAAATGACTTATAACTTAGAAAAACTGTTACTGTGATAATACTAATTATCCAGCTCTCCTGCTGTTTACCCTTTAGAAAGAACCCTCAATACTGGCAGCTAGGTATAATGAAAAAAAAAAAGGTCAGGCTTTGGAACTGGAAGACATGGGTTTGAACTCTGGTGCATCACACCTTGAACACAAAATTTCTGAACCTATTTTTTCATCTCTGAAATGGGAATATTAATACCTACCTTGAAGAAATTATAATTAGTGAAAATACATGTAAAGCAGCAAGGACACAGTAGGAACTTCAGCTGCTGTTCATTATTCATAAGCACATTAAAGAGACAATATAAGAAATGACATGATAGAAATCAGAACCTAGGTTGCATTTAACTGCTAAAAGAAAACAAAAGAAACACACACCGTGACAGTTCATGTGAAACTTCGAGCTAAACTTTTTGTTCACATTTTAGATATACAAGATAATATTGTAGCCTCTATTTATAAATATGTAAAATCCAACATTAGCTATGAAAGCACTTATTTTGGAGCTATATAAAAGATTATTATCACACAGTAAAACAGATAATTTTATGAACAGGTGACATGATTTCACCATGGGAAAAATGCCAAAACTAAAATTTAAAAATGCTTATGAAAGGATAGTAAAAGATTCCTACCTTTAAACCGACTGCTATAAGATCTGTAACAACACTGTATGGAAAAAGTAAAAAGAGAAAATGGAAAACAAAGTTAGAGAACAAGTTTTTAAAAGACAGATAAGATTAGAGAAAAAAAAGAAAAAGCATTATAATAACAAATAATAAAAATAAGAATGTGATGAGTTGTGAAATGTTAATACAAAGAAAAGTGATGGGACAATCTAGCAACAGCAGAGTGTAAAAGCAAAGCTTTAATAGCAATGTAAGGAATAACAAATAAATCAAATTATTTTTTAGTATATAAAAAAGTATAATTCTGCTTTAATAAAATTAGTGAAGTATATGTTTATCCATTTATCTCTTTTTAACAAATCCAAACCAAAACTTAAAATCACCAAAGTTCATGCTCTTACATCACTGGTATGAATGATCATGTTTAAAGTTTTAAATTAAACAAAACCAGCGAGTGGATTTCACAGAAATAGAAGGTATCTTGCAAATTCTCATCTACCACCCAAAAGAGCTCACCAAAATACAGCTAAGATAGTCTCTCAGAACACATCAATTTCAGACATCAAAACTTTCAAAGATTTTCTTAAAAAAACAAAACAAAATTCAACGACACCAAAACTGTGTTTTACTATACATTACCTCAGGAGGAAATGAAAACACACACACACACACACACACACACACGCCCCCCCCCCCCCCCCAGCTGGGATTTGAGAAGGAACTAGAAAGATGTTGACTGGTGGTTTGTTGTTTTCTAACTATACAAAACAATGAAAAGGGACCTTTTTCAGGCTGTGGGAAAATGTAGAAATTTAATTAGCCTCCTGAAAGCCAAAATTCACTGTGTTAAAAACCACATTCCTTAACACCAAGGTGTAAAAACCCCTATAAAGTTCTGCCGAACAAAAATCCATCTCTTCTAATTCCAAAGAAACTGTCAGTTAAGTTTGTCTCCATAGGTCCTAAAAAACAGGTCTAACTAAATTCTATATATTGTTAATAATCTATAATGTCATCATTAGTTAAAAAAACTGAACAAATTAGACTCGGGACTGTTTAATGATGCAAATTTAATTCTCTTAAACAACCATGTAGATTTTTTATTTTTCCTTACTTTAGAAACTTGAAATTCATTTGTCTGAAATCTAAATGTGATAAATAACTGATACTGGTGCATAAAAAATAAGACTGTAATATACTATGGTATTGGTCCTGTTGCAAAGAATAAGTCATGAACCTACTTGAACTCCCAAATGAACTTACCTTGTAGTATCTTATTGCCCCATATATTTAAATCATTAAACTCATTTGTAGCTTTAAAACCACAGAGTGAAGAGTTAACTTCTTAAAACATTATTCAAAAGAGTAAGTTTGCACTACATGTTGTCCAAGAGTTTTTTAACAGCCAAGATGCATAACCCAAGAGTCCTCTTTATTATCACTATCAAATTTCCAATACAAAAAGCTAACCTGGTTCCTCCCTATCTCAAGTCAGTCTTACAATTCACACACAAAATGAAATACTAATTTCACACACTTACTAACTGAAATAGCGGCATAATTACACAAAATAGTAAAATGTTGCGCACATAGAATAAGGTGATGTGAAATGAGTTTTTAATAATGCTCTCAGAGAAGTTTCAATTAAATACAAAGTTTCAATTAAATAAAAAATGCTTTAAAGAACATCACAACCATAAATGAAATGTGAAACTGAACTTTGTCTAATGTCTGTAGCAGTGTGCAATTCGCATTCAAATGAGTTAATCCAATGTATCATACAGACTTAATATGAAAATAGGATAAAATCTAACGAAGACAAAAATTATTGGAAGATTTCATCATCTTTACACAGCATGACAATCATCAACTATGACAACATGTACCCAGCTTTTACTGTTCAAGCAAGTTCTACATATTCTACAACCAAGAGGTTTACAGAAATCTTGTCATCAAAAGCAAATAAAAGGCCAAACAAAACCTCGAATGCCCAATGAAATGGGAATAGACAAGTGGATTTGCAGGTTCTAACAGAGCTGGAGTTTTGTGAAAACTCCTGATGTATATATACTAACTACAACCTTCAATTAATTCACTAACATCCTACTCGTTTCCTTAATCATCAAAATATCTGTCAAGTTCCACGCCATATCGCTGGGTCCCAAGAGAAATATTTATATCGGTGATATTAAATCTTTTTGATCACGGGCCTCATTAACTTTTAGAGCTTTTGAAGGCTCTCCGAAAATTGCGCTTACACAATATTTTTCATACATGGCAGGGAATTCAAGAAGTTTCTTTGGGGGGGGGGACGGGGTGAACGTCCATGGTCACTAAGTCCAGACGCACGGTGGACAGAAATCGTTAACACAGCTCAGAACACAAGTGTGGAGACCTCGGCTGGTTCTCATGCATGTCAAGACCCCGCGTGGGGCCCTGGCTTCGGGGCCAGGTCGCCGCCCAGACGTGTACGGACGCGAGCACTCACTGTCCACCACTCGGCGGCCACTCGCCTCCCCGCCAGGGGAAGCTCCAGCGCTCGCCCCACCTCGCCGGTAAACAGCAACTCCCTAAGCGCGAGGACGCCCGCCCAGAGCGCCGCCTCCGCCTCCCCCAGGGCCGCGCACCATTTTCTGAGAGGAAGTGTCGGGAAGCCGGGCAGGGCTCCCCGGACTCTCGGTGCGGACGGCGGCCCCGGCACCCCGCGGCTGCACGGGGCTTTCCTCCACTCCCAGTGTGAGGGTGTGAAGGGGCGCATATTACGGGGGCGCCTCGTGGGGGAAGGCGAGGCTGCGGCCGACCGCCCCTCCGTGATTCGGGCTCCCCTAGGAGGTGCCCGGAAGCCCCGCCGTCGGGCTCGGCCCTGGCCGCTCCTCGGGCCGCCGGTGCCGCTCCCCGCTCCCTGGCCTCCGCACGTCCGGACAAGAGCCGAAAGGAAGTGGGGCAAGCAGCACCCCGTGGCCGCCGCGCCGCCGAGGACTTACCCATCCATGGCCCAGACGGAGGAGCACACAGTACGGGGACTGACCGGCTCACCGCGAGCAGAGGAAGGAGGCGGCGACAGCAGGGCGGCTCCGGGGTACGGGCAAGCAGTGCCTCTCCGGAGCCCCAGCGGGTCGGAGGTGGAAGGAGAGTGGGAAACAGGGGCGGAGACCAGGGACGATCCCGCCACCGCCGCGCCCCCGCCTTCCCACTCCGCAAGCGCGTCCCCGCCTCGCCTCATCCCGCCCCTTAGCGTCGACGCCCTCCCTCGGCCCCGCCCACAGGTAGCCTCCGTTTCGGCTCCATGGCGCCCTCTTTCAGCGGTCGCCTTAAGACCCCGCCTCCCTGCCCCTTATCCCCGCGCGCGCGCGCGCCCGCCCCCCGCGCCTGTCTCCCTCCGGCGTTCACGGGAGCGCGCGCCTGTGCTTCCCGCTTTGCCGCCCCGCCCGCCCTTCCGCGGGTTCCGCGTGCTTTCGGGCTTCTCCGCTCAGGGCCGGCTTTCTTGGACACCTCCCTCTACCGGCGAGAAAAGCGTTGGGATCCGATTCCGGAGAGTAGGTAGGAGTGTCCCGCGAGGACCCCAGAACCACGGCGGAATTGCCCTGGAGGTTGAGGCTGTCGGTGGCTCAGCCCCAAGCGCGCAGGCGAGACGCGGGCTGTCGTCTTCGGAGCCCTGGGCCCTTCAGTTGAAGGAAACCTGGGCTCGGGACCCCAGCGAGATCCGTACGTTGTCCCTCCGGGCTTGGAGTCTATTCTGGGACCCGCACCGGCCCAATAGGTATGCTTGTGATTAAGATGAATGAGGTGGAAGAGACTGCTCCGAACTTGAGAACATTTGAATTTTTATACAGTTTTAGTCTCCGGGGGCTTTTCGACCCGACAGTCTGGGATTGAATTTATATAAAACATTCATTGCATAATATGGAAAGGCTACTATAATGCTAGCATTTTGTAAGTTTACACTTTCCTCCATGTAAAACAACACCAAACAACAAAACTTAAGAGGGAGTGATTCCCGTTTTTCAGATAAAAATTTAGACTCAAATACGGTAATTTACCCACAGTTTCACAGCTGCTTGAGAGCCCTTTCCTCTAGGTTGAGAAAAATTGTATAATAGTGGCAACTCACTTGTGTTTTTTCCCTTTTATAGTCTGTGTAGTTCTGAAATTGAGTGATTTTTCCATTCACGGATCATCAAAACGTAAGCCACTAAACACTGTCCTCGACCAAATTCTTTTTATTTTTATTTATTAAAAAATTTTAAAATTATTTTCAGGGGTACAAAACAACATAATGATTAGGCATTCACAGCCCTCACAAAGTGGTAACCCCCCAACTCTACTAGCTCTTCGACATAGTACATGTCACACAGAGGGTACATATACACATAGAGTGTGCCAAAAAAATGTATACACTTTTTTTTTTTTGGTTTTTCTTTTATTTTAAATTTATTTTTTAAGTTTATTGGGGTGACAATTGTTAGTAAAATTACATAGATTTCAGGTGTACAATTCTGTATTACATCATCTATAAATCCCATTGTGTGTTCACCACCTAGAGTCAGTTCTTCCATCACCATATATTTGATCCCCCTTACCCTCATCTCCCACCCCCCACCCCCCTTACACTCTGGTAACCACTAAACTATTGTCTGTATACACATTTTCAGAAAGGGAAAAACTATTAAAGTTATGCTGATGGTAACCACTTTGAGCACCTCTTGTAACTGGAGAAGTCAAATGTCACTTGCATTCAATTTATCGGTATATATTGAGTATTAAAATTTTAATACAATGTTTTTCTTCCTTAAAATGTGTAGACATTTTTTTGGTACCCTCTGTATATATCTATATACCTATGTGTGTGTGTGTTTGTGTGTATATGTGTGTGTATATATGTATATGTGTGTGTATGTATATATTTGTGTGTATATATATATATATACACACACATATATATATTTGACATTCAATATTAGTTTCAGGTGTACAGCAATGGTTAGGCATATATAAATCTACATAGTGATCCCTCCTTAAGTCCAATACCCATCTTACACTCTATGTAGTCTTTACAACATTATTAATTATATTCCCCATACAGTATTTCACATCCCTATGACTATTTTGTGACTACCAATTGGTACTTTCTAATCCCTTCACCTTCTCCCCCATCTCCCAACTCCCCTCCCATCTAGCAACCATCAGTTTTTTCTCTGTATCTATGAATCTATTTCTGTTTTGTTTCCTCGTTTATTCTGTTTTTCAGATTCCACATATAAATGACATCATGTGTCTGGTATTTGTCTTTCTCAGTCTGACTTATTTCACTTAACATAATATCCATGTTGTTGCAAATGGTAAGATTTCATTCTTTTTTATGGCAGAGTAATACTCCATTGCATATATGTACCACAATTTCTTTATCTAATCGTCTATTGATGGGCATTTTGATTGTGTCCATATCTTGGCTATTGTGAATAGCGCTGCAGTAAACAGGGATGCATGTATTTTTTCAAATTAGCATTTTGGATTTCTTTGGATAAATACCCAGGAGTGAAATTGCTGGGTCATAAGATAATTCTATTTTTAATTTTTTTAGGAACCTCCATACTGTTTTCCATAGTGGCTGCACCAATTTGCAATCCCACCAACAGTGCACGAAGGTTCCTTTTTCTCCACATCCTTGCCAACACTTGTTTGTTGATTTATTGATGATAGCCATTCTGAGAAGAGTGAGGTGATATCTCATTGTGGTTTTTATTTGCATTTCTCTGATGATGAGTGACGTTGAGCATCTTCTCATGTCTATTGGCAATGCAATCAGTATGTCCTCTTTAGAGAGATGTCTCTTCATGTCCTCTGTTTTTTAATTGGGTTGTTTGTTTCTTTGGTGTTGAGTTATATGAATTTTTTATAAATTTTGGATATTAACCCCTTATCAGATGTATCATTAGCAAATATCTTCTCCCATTCAGTAGGATTTTGTTGATGGTTTCCTTTGCTGGAATATATCAGTAAAAATACTACTTAGAGTAATGTCTGAGAGTTTACTTTCTGTATTTTCTTCTAGGAGTTTTATGGTTTTGGGTCTTACATTTAAGTCTTTAATCCGTTTTGAGTTTTTCCCTTTTATAGTCTGTGTAGTTTTTTTCCCTTTTATAGTCTGTGTAGTTCCATTTATTTGTATCTTCTTTAATTTCTTTCTTCAGTGTCTTATAATTTACTGAGTACAGGTCTTTTACTTCCTTGGTTAAGTTTATTCCTAATTTTTTTATGCAAATGGGATTGTTTTCTTAATTTCCTTTCTGATAGTTCGTTATGGGTGTATAAAAATGCAACTCATTTCTGAATATTAATTTTGTATCCGCTACTTCACTAAATTAATTTATCAGTTTTAATAGTTATTTGTCCTTGACCAAGTTTTTAACCTCCTGAGTAGAAAGCAAGGGCTGCTCCCTCTCTGCTTCAGAATTTGAAAAGCAAGTAACAAGAAGCTCAAGTAATACATAGCAAGGTATCATCTATCCTTGCTAATATGCTGCTTTTAAATAAGTGGGTGCTGCTAAAAAGTTTAAAACTGTCTATTCGTCCACCATTCAGTCCATATTTATTGAATGTTTACTATTTGCCAAACACTGCAGGAGTATCCAAGAAAATCAGGTTCCAACCTTCATGGTTGAATGGATTCTATGTTCAGTTTATTATTTATTTATTGGCCCCAAACAATTTTCAGATAGCTCCAGTACCTTATTCAGGGTACCATTTTTAAACGACTGTATCTAATCTCAATCCTTCTTTCCAAAAGTTCAAAAATATTTTGTATGTTAAATGAAAAATTAAGTTACAGCTGTTAACATTACCACCCTACATTGCCAGATGGATATTAAAAATATCAGCAAGATAAATAGCTGATGTACTTTTGCTGTTGTTTGGGGAATACATTCTGTTGATGAAATTTCCTTAATTTTTTTCCTTTTTTTTTTTTTAGCTACACAAATAATATAATCAGACATGCTTATTTTGGAAAATTCAAACTATTAAATATTAAAAAGTCTATAATTATTTTTCTTTACAAACCACCCCTTCCCCATGATAATCAGTGTAACAATTCTGTATGCATCCGTCTAAACGCTCACAATTTTTTATTTGCCTTTTTCACTTACAAATTTTGGAGACTTTTTTCATGTCAGTACTTCTCATCTACTTAATTCTTTTTAATACTGCATGATATTTCATAGTTTCATGTGCCGCAATTTAATGTTTTACAAAGTAGTAGAAATTTGCATTGTTTCTAATTATTTAAAATAACTAACAATATTGCAAAGAACATCATGTATGTATGGACATCTTTGCACACATATGATTATATCTGAGGAATATTCCTAGAAGTAGAATTGCAGAACAAAAAGTATAGACATTTTCAATATTATTCAAATATTGCCAAAATGATTCCCAAAAGGCTATACCAATTTATACTTTATTTAAAAAATAAAAAGTTGTCTTTCTCTTAGCCCCATGCCGCAAGAGACTAACAGATTTCAAATATAAATTCAAAAGACTTCTCAGGGATTGAGCTTTATTGGTTTGTGAGTCCCTCTGATTCAAAAACAGCAGATAGAATAGAATTTAGGTTTTTTAGGACTACTTTTAGAATCCTAGCTATTCCCAGAATCCATATGGCATATAATCTCAGCAAACGTTTCTGAATTTCTGGAATGATCAGATATTACCCATGTGACCTGGCTTGTCATGGGAGTTTTGTGTTCTATATACTATTGGCTTCTTGATGGTGAAGAGGAGCACATATTCTTTATTTGCTAATTTATACTTTTGAAATGTAAGACAGTTACAATAATTTAGTTCATAAATTGTTCTAACATTTTACTTTCCTTGTGTTTTTGCTTTAGTTTGTCTAAGAAATTTCCCTGAAACACCTTCATCTGATAAGAGACACCCCCCCCACCACCACCAACTCTTATTACGTTTGGACAAATTTGCCTTAAGGCATTCCAGTATTCACTGATAGTTAATATTTAACCAACATTACTGTATTAATTTCTACAGGTAAGACTTCTTCAAATATAAAAGTAATACAAAAATGCCAATTTAGGTCAGAAATAAGACCAATCATTAGGTAAATCTGGAAGATGGACATTTTGGTATCATTTTATCCCATGACAAATATAAAACCATAATCATTAACCTGTATTCCCTAAAATAGAAACATCTGAAATTATACTGAGTGAGAAAAGCTAAACTCAAAAGGTAACATACTGTATGATTCCATTTATATAACATTCTCAAAAATGACAAAATTACAGAGATGGAGGACAGATTAGTGGTTGTTGGGCGTCAGGAACTTGGAGGGAGGGGATGGAGCGAGAAGGGGGTGTGTGTGACTATAACAGTAGCGAGGGGAATGTTTGTGGTAATGGAACAGTTCTGTGTCTTGATTACGGGGTTGGTTATACAAATCTGCACATGATAAAATTACGTAGAACTTTAGATACACAGAAATGCGTATAAAACTGGCAAAATCTGAGTAAGATTTGTGGATTGTAATAATGTCAATTTCCTGTTTTGTTATAGTTATTAAGATGTTACCATTGGGGGAAACTCGGTAAAGAGTACACAAGACCTCTTTATACTACTTTTTAATCTTCCTGTGAATTGATAAGTATTTCAAAATAAAACAATAAAAGAAACCTTGCATAGTGTTTCTTTATACTCGTTATTTGTTCGACAGTTAAGCAATAACAAATCTGAAAGGCTTAAGAAAAATATGTGGGATTAGCGTTCAATTTTTTCAAGCTATGTCACCACCTAGGTTATAATAGCTGACACACGCTGACTCTGACAGTGTGTTGAATTTTGAGTCTTTCTTCAGAGTCCTTCCCAACTATTTGAGGAGGCTTGAAAGCATCTCCTACGGACTCACTGCCCTCTCCACCACCATGAGTCGTGTCCATTTTCCTCATACTCTTTGTGACCCTGATGTAATCATCTCTGTGGGAATCGTCCATTTTCCTCATCCTCTGTGTGACCCTGATGTAATCATCTCTGTGGGAGTCTCTTTCCTGTCCAGTGCCTGGTTTACAGTACTCCAGTGTTTGCACTGAGGGAGCTGCTTCCTGTCACTCCTACAGTAGGAGTTGCCAGCCCATGTCAATTTTCTGAAGAGAGGAGTAATTCCTTTCCCGTCTTTTTGTCATCCTGTATCACCTAAGTCCTAGTGTCTCTCAAAGGTTTTTTTTTTTGTTTTTTTTTTTTTTTAATTGGGGAAGGGGAACAGGACTTTATTGGGGAACAATGGTCAAATTGTTGTCCTTTCAATCTTAGTTGTGGAGGGTTCTGTTCAGCTTCAAGTTGTTGTTCTTTCAGTCTTAGTTGTGGAGGGCGCAGCTCAGCTCCAGGTCCAGTTGCCATTGCTAGTTGCAGGGGGGCACAGCCCACCATCCCTTGCGGGAGTCGAACCAGCAACCTTGTGGTTGAGAGGACACGCTCCAACCAACTGAGCCTTCCGGGAGCTCAGCGGCAGCTCAGCTCAAGGTTCAATTTTAGTTGCAGGGGGCAGAGCCCACCATCCCTTGCGGGAGTCGAGGAATTGAACTGGCAACCTTGTGGTTGAGAGCCCATGCTCCAACCAACAACTGAGCCATCCGGGAGGCAGCTCAGCTCAAGGTGCCGTGTTCAATCTTAGTTGCAGGGGGCAGAGCCCACCATCCCTTGCGGGACTCGAGGAATTGAACTGGCAACCTTGTGGTTGAGAGCCCACTGGGCCATGTGGGAATCGAACCGGCAGCCTTCGGAGTTAGGAGCACGGAGCTCTAACCGCCTGAGCCACCGGGCCGGCCCTCAAAGTTTTTAATAAAATAGCCCTTTCCATCTTTATTCACAGAAATTCCTCTAGAATTTCAGCATGCGTCTGTGGTGCTAGGCCGGAGAACAATCTGAGCAGTAATCACTACATCAGTGCCCTTCCCTTAAGCACTGAGCTTTTGTCTTTTAAATGTGTGTACCCCACTCTTTACTGGGGGGGGAGGGTCGGTTCTTACCAGAGTTTCCTCATCCCCACTTAGAAGTACATCTCTTGGAAATAGAGATTGTTGTACCTCTTCAGATAGGCTTGAGTACATTTGATCCTGCTTAAGTTGAAGCTGAGACCCCCATTCCCACAAAGAGAATCCTATTCACTAACTTTTATCAAAGAACTGGATAAAGGGCACTCTTTGAGTTAAGCAGAGGAAGTGGAATAGTTTAATGATCCTGACTATCAATCACCGATAATTTTACATCACTAATAAATTGTCAGAGAAGAACAATGGTTAAATTTTAACATGCATCAGAATCACTTGGAGGTCTTGTTAAACAGGAATTGATTGTTTCTGATTTGTGCATGGGGCCCAAGAATTTGCATTTCTTGCAGATTCCCTGGTGAGGCTGCTGCAGCTAATAGTATTGGAACCAAGTTTTGAGACTGGTTCATGTAAGGGATTAAGATTTTCCTGCAACCCCTGCACCCAGAGTTGGACCCCTTAGCCCATAGCATATGTTCTTTGCTAAACTCAAGGTAGAATATATTTCCATTAAATGGTTTTTTTTTCACACTTGAGCCCATAGAATATATTTATTCAGACTTACCCTTTGGCCATCTACTTCTTGAAAACTAATACCAGAATTTTTGCTTTGCCCCCTCTTTATATTCTTGCTTCCTTTTTCCTTTTTCTCATGATGTTTTCTTCCTGTTTTCTGATAGTCTTACTCTAGGGCTCTCTACATCAATATTCTGACATTCTTATTTCATCTATAACTTTACTCACTCTCCACCACTCCACTACCTTTTCAACCTTATTTTAGGTAAAATTTACATATGTTGAAATGCAAAGATGTTAACTTTACAGTTTTTGTTTGTTTGTTTGTTTTTTGTTTTGGATACACCCATGTAACCTACATCTCTGGACTGCTTTTAAAGAAGATACTCTTCAGCATTGACTTACATAGTTTTCTTTTAATGACAGTTAAATATTTAGAAACATAAGACTAGATTCTTATAAATAGCAAACTAAAATAGATTTAAAAGTTAAATGTAAAAATTACAAAACCAATAGAAATCCAAGTTAGCAGTTATTAATTTCAAAAGACAAAATTGTCTAGCTAAAAAATAATTCTTGCGCACAACATGAATATAGTACTGACTCCTACAGCAAAGGTTCTTTGGCCAATGATATAGGTGATAGTCAAAATTTTTATTAACTGGTAGTAAATGGGCACCAACCATTCAAAATACATGTCCTTAAACAATTAGTAGGGCCAAACCTTTGTATATTAGCTGAGTATCTGTAGGGGTATAACTTCACTACAGTGGTCTGTATGACCATGACTCAATTGTATCAATAACTTTATACCTTCATTTCTTAGAATGTCATAATATTTGCCCTCTATCTGAATCAAATGCCTCAGTTACCTATCAAGCCCTCTATTCTTTTCTCATTAGCCCAAAGCAATTAACGTGGCACTAATGAGTGAGGAAGCAAATGTAAATACAAATGTAGGCATTAAATTTACATCGCAGCACTTTGTTATAAGATAGTTATTCACATTTTCTAGAACATAATTATAAAACATAAACACAAATTGAAAAATTGAAACATTCTTGCAGAAAATAGAACAGGATCTCCATGTGTATTCACAGGCCCATTTAAGAAATAGCTGCCTGGAACAGTTTTGCAAACTTGAGTCGTTCCAATACCAGCTCCATAGTTACAGCTCAATCCATGTATCATCTTTACTCTTGTTTCCTTAACATTTTTTCTTTAAATGTTTCTTCAATAGTTCTGTTTTAAAAGGAAATTTTATATCACTATCATAAATGGAAAACCTGTATCATTTGCTGAAAAGAGCTGTCGGTAAATACAATGTAAACAGAAAATATTATTGAATTCTAGCTATTCTATTACCTACTGAAGGCTCTGGGCCAGACACCTGTCTGTTATTTTGATAAAAAGGAAGATTACCAAGTACTGGTATAAAAGGCATAGCACCAAGAGGAAACTTTTCTTCTATTTCCAGTGATAAAAACACACAGCAGGCTCAAAATGGAGTCACTTGTGCTAAGCCCTACATCTGCAAACCAAGACTTAATACTTAATCTATTGTAGTTTCAACCACTCCCAAGAATGTAACCTTTAACCAGTCAACCTGGAATTACCTGGTCAGCAGTAATGAGGCACCTATTGTTCCCCTTAGGAGAGGACCTTGCCTGAAACAATATTCTTTGCTAATAACTTCCTTTTCTGTCCCCTTTTGTAATCTTGTGTGTGTGTGTACACACATATATAAATTTGCAGGTAGGCTAGCATAGACTAACTTATTTAGAATTCATAACTGTTGTCTAGGTTAACTTGGAAACCCACTTAACTTACCCTAATTGTTACAAGTTGTTGCAAGGTATGCAAGCTACATCCTGCGATTTGCTACATGAATTCAACAGAACGACTGAGACTTAAACTTTCTTACATTCCGTTTTATGCTATCCCTAACCTTGACAATCACCAGACTAGTCTTTTCTGGGAGATGCAGGGGACGATTTGCAGAAAGAGGGGGCTAATCTGGCTCATACTGCCCAGGGCGGGCTGAAGCAGCCTGGAGAACTCCCTACTGAACTCCTCATGAACTTTTCTCATTATACCCTCATTAAATACTAAAATCTCCCAGGGGTGGAGATTTTCCACAGTTTTTGAACATGCGATGTATGTATAGGCATGTTTGCTAACTGCACAGGTGCAGGGGTGTCCCCACCTATACATGTGATGACAAAGCCCACCTTGATATTTATGCATGATTTCCCTGAATAAAGACAAATCCAATTTCTTTGCTCAGGGATGCACGGCTCTGGGAGCGAACCCAGTATGTTTCTTGAGAGCCAGCAAGCAATAAAGTTCCTTCTCATAAAATCATCTCCGCGTTGTCAGTTGGCTGGCAACTACTGAGTACTTGGATCCGGTTCAGTCTGGTAACACTGTCTGCCTTTAAAAACTTTCCTTTTTCTACAGCTTGGGGGAGCTCCTTTCTCTTTGCTGGATGGATTGCTGCCTGATTCATGAATCATTCAATAAAACCAATTAGATCTTAAAAATTTACTGAGTTGAATTTTGTTTCTTAACACCTAAGAATTTTAACATTCTAAGAATTCCATCAGGCAGATAGTCAATTTAATGCATCAAGTAGATGTTGGATTTTGGCATTTGGTTATCAAGGTTATCTTGATAACTGGAATATAATCTTGAGATTATCATATAGTTTTTCTTATTTTAATACATATGTATAGTGAATTGTTGCCCTAGATTTCCTCATGTCAGCCCCTCTTACATTTGCAGTTAAACCCTACTTATATTTTAAAAAATACCTTGGTACCTTTGTTTTGCTAATATTTTTATTATTTTAATATCTCTTAATAAATGGGACTGCTTTAGAGGTTTTTGAGGTCTCTTTGTACAGTTTAGTGTCAAAATTATGGCAGCTTCTTCTGGTAAATTAGAATATCTAGTTTTAGTTCCACTAATAATTATCTTTACATTTTAAATAATATCCTCAAATCATTGACTTCAGAAGCAAAAATGTGTATAGTAATTCCACTCTGAAAAATTAGCCCTCACACTGTCTCATGACTGTCCCCTATCGTTATAGTCCATTTTATCAGTGTTATTTTCACATTAAATTTTATTATATATCAAGAATTATAGCCACCACATTAAATTTTATAAATATTCATATTTATTAAGACATAACTATGTTTAAGTGGATTAATGCTCATTGATGGTGTATCTTTTTTTAAAATTCATGTTTCAGTGAGCAGAATTACATCTTCAAGATTTTTTATTTTATTTTATTTTATTGGGGAAGGGGGAACAGGGCTTTATTGGGGAACAGTGTGTACTTCCAGAACTTTTTTTCCAAGTCAAGTTGTCCTTTCAATTTTAGTCGTGGAGGGTGCCATTCAGGCTTCAAGTTGTTGTCCTTTCAGTCTTAGTTGTGGAGGGTGCAGCTCAGCTCCAGGTCCAGTTGCTGTTTTCTAGTTGCAGGGGGCACAGCCCACCATCCCTTGCGGGACTTGAGGAATTGAACTGGCAACCTTGTGGTTGAGAGCCCACTGGCCCATGTGGGAATCGAACTGGCGGCCTTCGGAGTTAGGAGCACGGAGCTCTAACCGCCTGAGTCACCAGGCCGACCCAAGATTTCTTTTTAGAAGGGATCATGGGTTATCTGTTTCCTGAGTCCTTAAATATTCTGTTACTTTTCTAAGTTAAAACTTTAGTCGATAAAGAAAGAACTATTGAGTCACTGTCCTTTCTCCAGAAAACTCTGTAGCTACAGCCTTACTCTCCTACAATATTTAAAATTATGATGGAAAAGATTGAAGCTCATTTCTGCCGGAATTAAGTGGGGATTTTTTGTCTTTTTTTTTTTTTTTTTTTTTCAGTTTGATCTGCCCTGTCATATGATTTTTATCTTATAGTTAGTGTTTATTTACTTTGCTCAGTTTACTTTGGTCAGTAGAGGCAGATCTATCTTATAGGTCACCATTAACTCTTTAGCTGCCCCTTACTTTCAACTTTCAGTTATAGGTCAGGAAACTGAATCCTGGAAAATCAAATGCGTGTCACATTGTCTCTTCCTCAGTCCTACCTTCTTTACCATCTGGGAATGAACCCCAAAGGTGGTCTTAATTTTCCCATGGTTCACTCAGGTCCTTATTTCTTCAAATTTCATATTACTGCTGGAGGTTTAGGATCATCTCCTTTACTTTCTGAAAATGGCACTAAGGAAATGCTTGTCAAATCTCACCGCTTTCCTTAATTTGGGTACAAATTGGAAGGCATTCTTCATAATCTGTGGTGGGGTTATGTCAGATCCTTGGTTTCATTAAATTTGAAAAATTCTTTGTCCAGTTTTGGTTCATTTTGTTTGTTTTTCTCAACTTCCATCTTCCCTGGAAGTTATATAACAATTAACGACTTTCATTAAAAATTTGCAATCTTTTCAAGCAGCCGTGGAGACTGTCCTTTCACCAGCCCTTAACATGGTTCTCTCTTAACTTATCTATCCTTGACCAGTTAACTAACATGTGATTCACCCCAATCTTTTTAAAGAAGGGGAGGTGGAGGAATAGCTGTGAGTAGGGTAGCAGAGGAAAAAGGACAACTCCCCTTTTTTTCTCTTTTCCAATTAACCTGTTACCTATAAATCTTCTTCCTCAAATGGAGGTTAACCTACTCTACTAAGAGTTGATTTGCTTATCCTGCCTTGGTATTCTATTTGTCTACAGACATATTAAGTTGATACATATTATGGATGCCTATAATATTGTAAATATTCTTATGTGGGACAAAATATTCCCTTACGTATATGAGAACATATCACTGATAGGAAATACACATTTTATTTTACAGCTAGAACAAGGCCTGCACTCTGGCCACTAATTCAAACCTTCCCTCTAAATTTTATGACATAACTGTTTAACAAGGAACCCAATAGATTGCTTAGAGTATATTTATTTTCTTTTTCCTTATTTGCTCTTAGTTGAAATAATAGCTTTGTGCAAAAAGCAGATCATAGTCTACAAGGTCAGTGGAAAGGTTCCTGGGATACCAGAAACTGGATAGAGCTGTTGTTATCCCTCCCCAGTATGGTTCTAAAAAATGCATAACTGCAGATGAGCTCACATGGCACCAGGCAAATGTTCAACCTTGAACAGGCAAACAAGCAAAAGGTCAGTTGCAGAAAAACAAAAGAACAATCTGGAAGGTTTCTTTATGAGAATGTGTTATTTATGTATCTGGAAGAGCAAGTCTCCTTAACCCTACCCCCATCCATGGAGGTGGAAGATTATTGTATCAGAGGATACTACGTCTTCATAGAGTCTCTCTTCAACTGGAGCAGTGGGAGTATGAGACTTTAATCAAGAATTTCATTTAGTGGAGGGGAGGAGGAGGAGGACACCTTCAAGAATTTAATTTGGCACAGAGTGAAGACATGGGGGTAATTCCAAAGCTTGACCTTTGTGTAGCAAAGTAGTGGCCATTAGAGACAGATGACCCAATCATAGACCTGATTCTTAAACTAACTTTGAATGTTCTTCATTTTTTAAAGTGTCTGGTAGGAACACTTTGAAAGCTAGAAGATAAAAAAAGAACTGACATTGCCTTGCAAAATAAAATGCTATCTTTGCAGTGAGTGGAGGTAAAGCTATGTTGATTATAGAAGGGTCAAATATTTCTCTTTCTCAGCATGAAGAGAGTACATGTACTCAAAGTGGAGTACTGTATCTCAGAATTAATGCCTGACTTTGGGAGACGTGGATGTATGCGACAGAATAGTTATTTACTGTTAAGTAAGGACACCAGGAAGGATTAGATTGAAATATTTCCAAGGGAACTGGACTTGGAACCACACCCACGCTGGACTCTCTTGCTAACGTCATATTCTAAATAGAATGAATAATTTAGACTTGGTAAAATGTTCGGCTTGGGAAAGGAGCATGGACCCTGGTATAAGACCAACCCCTGTGAGGGAGGCATGGGATCTCCTGAAAGGGGGCAGAGATATTAAAGGCAATTTTAAAGAAGGAAATTTGAACAACATTAATGCTCTCAGGGAGAAAAGCAGATATGAAGACAAGAGCAAAGCTAGGGATTTGAATGTGTTCAAGAGGAAACACCCTGTAATGGTTTAGATGCTTTTGGTTGAGAGACAGAGTATCATTAAGAGTTGGGTCCAGAAGCATATAACAGGAAACTAAAAATAACAGTGCCTTAGATAAAAATTTCTCACGCAGAAGAATTCTAGAAGTAGTGGTTTCAGGGCTGTTATGACACTGCATGTTCATCAAAGATCCAGTCTTCTTTTTTCCATTATGTGAGCATATGGCTTTCATTCTGAAGGTCACAAATGGCTAGAAGCTCTTTAATGAGCTTTCCCAGAAGTCCAACATCTTCCACTTTATGTCTCATGAGCTATAATTTGGTTGCATGACCACCCCTAGTTGTAAGGGCTGTGAGAGATGCCGTGTTTTTACTGGGCGTAGTGCCACCTCTAATAGATACTGTTGGTGAGAAGTGGAGAATGTGTAATCGATAGGCAAATAGTCTCTGACATAGCAGTTATCATATAGTTAATTTTTTATATGTATGGTAATTCCCTCATGTAAGCCTCAACTCTTTGGCAAAGAGTTGTGTGGGGATGGTGTAGTAAATAAACTATCAGAGCAAAAAAGTGAAATATGGCATGACCCACACACCCACTCCACTACTTGCCCTCATGCAAGGGATCAGTTTTCTAATCAGGGAACTGTTTCCTGGAATTCTGAGATGGCCAGCCGCACAGTGAGGAAAACCCAGTGTGCCTTAGAGCAGTGAGAGTATTAGAAAGCTAACTGGAGGGTTCTGAGACAACTACCCCAACATTTCCTTCATGTATATTATAGAAGAAAGTTTACCTTTGTAGTAGCTACAGGAAAGGGGAAAGGTAGTTCCCCTTATGGTTGCAAGATAGATGCAGCTGTTCCAAGCATCATACCTGAAAATAACATCTAGAAGAGGCTATCCTGTGGCCTCTTTCTTCAAGTAAGACAACTTTGCCCAGTAGACCTCACATTTGTCAGAACAGGATAACATGCCCATTTCTGAATAAAGCATTGACAAGGGGAATAGGATTACATTGACCAAGATCCGTGATCTTCAATCTTGGCTGCATATGAGAACTTACCTGGGAGTCTTAAAAATACTACTTCCTGTCTGTAACCCCATACCAACTTAAGTAGAATTCCTGGGAATAAGACCCAGACATCATAATTTTTTAAAGGTCCCCAATGTGCAAACAAACCTGGGAACTACTGGTCTGTGCCTTCTGGTGCCCCGAGCACAGCATTCGCCATACTTGGAAACTGGTTGGGAATACACCTTCTTCAATTCTGTTGTCAAAGACCTAGTGAATCAGAAACTCTGGAGGTCAGGCCCACTAATCGGTGTTTTCCGAAGCTCTTCAGGTGATTCTGATGCACACTAAAGCTTGAGAACCACTGACCTACACTAATCAGGATTTTATTCTGAGCTGCAGTTATAGTTGCCTTTTCTGAAGCACTGATGAACAAAATTAGCAAGGAACCACGAGTTGAAAAGCATGAGCAGAAAATCAATAGTATTCACATAAAACAAAACTTTTTCGTTTGAATTCATTTCAAGTTTACAGAGAAGTTGTAGTAATAAAAGAACTCATATATCTTTACACCAAATAACTAATTTTTAACATTTCCCCCACATTTCTTTGGTTTTAGCATCCTCTCCCTCTCCTCACCCTCCCCCACACATTTGGGAGTTAGGTGCATGTTCATTTCCTTTTATCCCCGTAATACTTCATATCAAGAACCCAGACAATCTTTTACGCCACCATAGTACAGTTATCAAATTCAGGAAATTCATCATTGACATGATACTTTTATATGTAGTACATATTCTAATTTATCAATTGTACTAATAGTATTCTTTATACCATTTTTTTTTTTCTGTACAGGATCCAGTCCAGGAGCATGTGTTGCATTCAGTTGTAATGTCTTTTGAGTCTTCTTTAACCTATTAGAGAAACTCAGCCTTTTTTTTTTTTTTTTAATGCGTTGACATTTTGGATTTCTCATTCACCTATGTGATGGTATAAAACAACCAAGCAATTTTGTCTTCCAGGGGACATTTAGTAATTTCCAGAGACATTTTTGGTTGTCAAAACTGGAAAGACTGGAGATGGATGGTGTTGTTGGTTGCACACTATGTGAATGTACTTACTTAATGCTATTGGGAGGGGCGCTATAGCATGTAGTGGAAACAGGCCAGGAATGCTGGTAAACGTAAAATACACATGATGGACTCCTACAACAAAGGATTATCCAACCTGAAAGGTCAATAGTGGCAAGATTGGTAAATCCTGGTGTAAATTATTAGTACAGCCTTGCTAAAGGGTATTAAATGTGTATATCCATTAAACAAACCATCTCTCTTCTAGGAATGTACTCTAGGGAAATATAATACGATTAGTGAACAGTGATGTACACACAAAGACTTTTATTGCAATCTTGTTTATCATAGAGATAATTTTAAAACAATGTCCATCAAAAATGACAATGGTAAAATTAATATGGAGTACATTCATATAAAAGAAAACTATGAACCTATTTTTAAAGCGTTAAACTTTAAGTGTAAACTTGGGAAGATGTCCATGATACATTAAATTAAATTGAAAAATTTCCAAAACAATATAGCATATGTCTCCTCTATGCTTTAAAAATGATCAAAATCTATATAAAAATTTCAAAGTCTTAAAGGATACATGCTAAACTGTTAATGATTATCTCTGAAGGGAAGTATTAGAAACTTTCACTTTCTCTAGATTGTTGGAATCCTGTTATCAGAAAGATACACACATTAAAATACGAGGTTAGTATTTAACAATTAGTTACTAATTAAGTAATGCCTGGAAATAATTCATTGAACAACAAAAGGCAAAGGTAAGGGTCCTATGGGGAAGATTTGGCACATTATCAGAAACGACTGCCACACCCTCAAATCCCCAAGGTTTCCCCATTTAACCAAAAGTAGGGTGGGCTGTCTTGTGGATGAAGGAAATGGAAAGATTCTCAACTCTTCCAAAGCCATTGAAAGTATCCATCGGCTCTTAGTCACGTTGTACTGTTGACTTCTGACTATTAATTAGTAATTTTATATTTAACTAGAGAAATCTAGAATATCTTAAAAGGCAAGTTGAAAAATCACAATGGCAAATTACATCACACAAAAGCAATGTTTTCCAAATGGTAGGTTATGATCCATTAGTGAGTAATAAGAATAATTTAGTTGGTTATGATCAGCTTAAAAAAATTGGGTAGGATATAATGGATTCAAGTAAAATAGAACAGAAAACTGGGTGTACTGGGTCTGGATAAAAATGTATTTCCATGTGGGTTGTGGTCAACAAACATGAATGTTACTGCATTATATTTAAAAAATATATTCTTATACAAGATCAGGGGTAGAAGAATCCTTATTTGATAATTTAATATTAAAGTTGTTTTCAGTGTCATCTTTTGATATTTCAATTTAAGTTGGCATTTTCAAGCTATTTTTTAGTAATAGTAATCTCCTATTACTCCTAATTACTTTTAATTACTTTTGAAAGTTACTTGTTAATATTGGAGAATTAAACTTAATAGATTTTAGTAGTCACAAAACAAGTGAAGACAAGTTTGACTATTTTATGATAATCTAAAATAAAATGAATTAGAATATCACATCTTATTTTAATGATACAAAGTTTTATTTAAGGAATTTAAAATTTTACCTCCTCTTATTTCCCCTTTATGGGAGTCTTATAGAGAACCTCATACTATTTTTGCCTTAATTCAAGTCAGATTATAATATATCACAATATTGTTAATAAATTAACATTTTGCGGTATTATATTTTGAATTCTAAAATAACAGTGACATCTGGTGGTTATTCTGAACATATTTTCATTTCTGTTGGGTACCATGTTTCCCCGAAAATAAGCCCCAGTTAAGACTGTCAGCTAGACAGACGCATTTAGTACGTTATGACGATGTTCCAAAAGAAGCTGACATGACTGTATTTGAATAAATGTAGATTGTTGTACATGAAAAAATAAGACATCCTCTGAAAATATGTCCTAATGCATCTTTTGGAGCAAAAATTAATATAAAACCCAGTCTGATTTTCGGGGAAATATGGTATATATATAAGAATGTAATTGTATGTGGATACACAGTAGCTGGTAATGATGTTTAACTTTTTGAGGAACTGCAAAACTATTTACCAAAGTGGCTGTGCCATTTTACATTCCCACCAGCAATGCATGACAGTTCCAATTGCTCCACATTCTTGCCAACATTTATTTTCCATCTTTTCTATTATAACCATCCTATTGGATGTAAAGTAGAATCTCCTTTTGGTTTTGATTTGCATTTCTCTAATAACTAATGCTGTTGGGCATCTTTAAGTGAGCTTGCTAGCTATTTGTGTATCTTCCTTTGGTTGTTCACCTTTTGATGCTGAGTTGTTGAGTTCTTTCCATATTCTGGATACTAGGCCTTATCAGATACATGATTTCCAAATATTTTCTCCCATTCTGTAGGTTGCCTTTTGACTTTCTTGAGTGGCGAGTAAGTTTTTTCATCTAACAGTCCCTTTAAACACTCTTTAAAAAATAATATAGAGTGCCAAAAAAGGCATACACATTTTAAGAAGGGAAAACTATTAAAATTGTAATCCTCAGTATACGCCGATAACAAAAGATGAATACAAGTCACATTTGACTTCTGCAATTACAGGAGGGACTCAAAGTGGTTACCATCAGCGTCCAGACAGTTTTGATTACAGCGAACTACTGCTTGAGAAACGACCGAAGTGTCCACTTATATAAATTTTTTTTGGCACCCCTGGTATTAAATAAGAGCGTAAAGAATACATTGGTTACTCCTCATTCCTCCCAACTGAGCTAACCCACCACCCCAGAGACCTTATCCTTTTTGTCCTGCTGTATCTCCAGTGACAGGCACGTAGTAGGAGCTAATATTTATTTATTTAAAATATTTTTATTGGGGAAGGGGAACAGGACTTTATTGGGGAACAGTGTGTACTTCCAGGACTTTTTTTTTTTTTTCCCCAAGTCAAGTTGTTGTCCTTTCACCTTTCAGCCTTAGTTGTGGAGGGCACAGCTCAGCTCCAGGTCCAATTGCCATTGCTAGTTGCAGGGGGCACAGCCCATCATCCCTTGCGGGACTGGAGGAGTTGAATCTGCAGCCTTGTGGTTGAGAGCCCACTGGCCCATGTGGGAATTGAACCGGCAGCCTTCGGAGTTAGGGGCACCAAGCTCTAACCGCCTGAGCCACCGGGCAGCCCAGGAGCCAATGTTTATTGAATAACTAAATTCCTCCGGAGGCTCTAAGCACATCATAGATCACAAATTCAAATCCCTATAAGAGACTGGCAAGTGATAAAAATGAGTAAGTAGAGCTGTTTAGGGCTTGTAATAAAAGGGAGAATACATACTGCATCTCCAGGCTAGTTTTTTTAAACAAGTCCTCATAATGAACCTCCTCATCATCTTATTTTACCCCTTCACAATACAAAGCAATTTCTTCACGTCTCCCTAAAAACATGCCAGTCTTCATTAGAGTAGCTGAGTTATGTCCAAGGTATAATACCAAAAGCAATACTGGATACTGAAAAATTCACCTTATTCCAGCACTGAGAATGGGAGTTACCTCGCCGAGATATTGGCTAAGAGTGGAAAAACCAGAGTTAATTATGAAATTTTTTTTGCACAACTGTTGCAAAGAGCTCTGATCCAGAAACTGCCTTTACCCGTGTTATCTACAGACCCCCGAGATCGGCTGGCTTTCCTCCAGATTCCGCGTGAGAATCTAAAAGCGACGCTGGCCGGTTTCTGGCAGAAAGTGCATACGCGAGGAAAAGCTTTCCTTAAGGGGAGCCTCCGAGGGAGCGCACGCAGCCCGACAGGCGCCCCCATTTGGACGTGGAGGGAGAGACGACCGAGCGCCAAGCATTCCCAGGTCCGAGTCGGCTGAGAAGCCGCACCCCAGCCCTCCAGGTTCCCCGCTGGCAAAGGAACACAGCGCTGCCAGGAGGAAGCCTTCACCAGCCCGGAAAAGGCGTATGTAGCAGCTGACGCGCCCAATAAGCTAGACGCGGGTGGGAGTCCGATTGTCATCGTAGAGCCCGCGAGAGGGGCGGGACGGAGGTGTCTCTCACGGCGCTTGCGCAGAGAGGGGGTTTCCAGGGGCCTGGCAAGGGGGAGGTGAATACTAGCCCAGCTCCCGGAGTCCCACAGCTGCGCAGGCGCACTCAGCAACCTCTGGCTTCGAGCGCCCACTCCTTGCAGGCCTCGGGGGCGAAGTCTCCGGGCGGGGTCTGGGGCGGGATTAAATGCGGAGAGAAAGACTTCCCACTTTCCGCTCGCTGTCGTCGCTGTCACCATCGATTCTGATATACGAAAGTCATGTTACCCAACACCGGGTAAGGGGATAGGGGTGTGGCGGGGAAAGAGGGGGCCGCGCGGACTGTGCGGCTAGGTGGGGCCGGAGTGGATTGGAGGGGGCGCAGAGGGGAGGGTTACTGAAGCTGCTGCGCGCGCTCTGGAACGCTAGTCTGCCGCGCTGGAGGCAGTGTCCCTAGAATCTGCGGTAACGCAGCAAAAGTAACCAAAGTTGTATACTTCAGGGTGGCAGACGTAAAAGGAACCGGAATGCGTTACCCCGCGACCCTTAGGGCAGGCCCCATCTTGGGTTTAGCAATAGCTGCGTGTTTTGATGTAGGCATGCAAGATCTAGGTGAAAGGTCATCTGAACACTTGTGCCTCTAATTCTGGAATAATAAAAGTAGGGTTTAAAAGCGATTTTCAAATTAGTAAACTTGGTATCTTGTAGGTTTTGTTCACTTTAAAAGGATTTCTAAATGTAAACTATAACAATTTGCCAACCTGTACATTTTCGTGTACCGTTCAGTAGTGCTAATGTATTTGCACTGTTGTGCAACCAATCTAGAACTTTTTCAACTTGCAAAACAAACTTTATACCCATTAAACAACTCTTTACCCATTACCCCAGCGCCTGGCAACCACCATTCATTCGACTTCGTTTGTATGAAGTATGGGTGTCTTGGCTGAGTGTCATGTCCATTATGTAATTTGCTTAAAACATGCAAGCACGGGGCCAAGAGACAAAACAGTCCAAAACGGTATAAAAAGTGAGTTTCCTCATTCTTAACTTCCAGTGCCCCAGTTACTCTCTGGTATTTTTCCAAAGACATTCTATGCATTTATAAACATTTTGTATACCACATTAAACACACACATATACATGCCACTTTTAATAGTCATAAACTCTCTTCTGGGCCTTGCTGTTTTTGCCTAATATGTCTTGGGACACCCCTTTTCAGTACATGCAGATTTTTCTCCCTTTTATTGGTTGCATAGTATTTTATTGATGTACCATAATTTATTTAACCACCTTCCCATCACTGGATACCAGATCATTTCTAGTTTATTGTTATTCTTTGCTGCAGTGATTATCCTTGTATTCACCTGTTTGCACATATTTAAGTGTATCTACATGATAAATTCCTAGAAGTGAAGTTGCTGGGTCAAATAGTATATGCACTTTAAATTTTGATAGCTAATATTAATAGCTCTCCAAAAAGGTTGCACACCCAAAACAATGAATGATATTTCCTAAGCCACCATGTTGGCAAAAGGCAAAATGTTTGATAATAACAATGTTTGTTTTGATAATAAAAATCTAGAGAAAAAGTAGAACCTCATTATAGTAAAAATTGGAATCACAAGTGAGGATGGGGATCTTTTTGTATGTTTAAAGCAGTAGTTCTCATCAAAGAGCGCTTTTGACCCCCATAGGACATTTGGCAATATCTGGGAACATTTTTGACTGCCACAGTTGAGGGAGTGTTACTGATATCTAATGAATGGAATCCAGGGATACTGATAAACATCCTATGATGCAGAGGATAGCTCCGTACACCAGAGAATTATCTCGTCTGAGATGTCATTAGTGCAGAGATTGAGAAATCCTGATTTAAAGCCATCTGTGTAGCTTTTTCTTTACCTGGCTTTACACAACTAGGTTTTTGATCTCTGAGAGCTCTATTTTAAAAAATTCGTTCTATGTTGTATATGTCACAAACATTTTTCAGTTTTTTTCAATGTATTAACTTTAGTTCTACTCTTTTATCATGCAGATATGTATTTTTATTGAGTCAAGAGTTATCAATCTTTTAAGGTTTTTGTGCAAACCTTAAGGCCATTTTAAATCAAGATTTTTTTTTTTAATTGGTAAATGTTCGTCTAATATATATACATATATTTTTTTTGCACTCAAGTTTTTTTATCCACTTGAGATGAACTAGTATTTTGCATACTATTTTGGCATAGGAACTGAGTTAGGAAGCCCACTTCCTTTTGGTTCGGGTGGCTGGCTGTAGTCCCAGCACCATTGACTGACTAGTTACCTTTTCCTTTCTGTCAGAAATTACACCTCTATCATATACCAAATTCTTGTGTATATAGGTGTCTGTTTCTTGATATTTTTATTCTATTATTTTGGTCTGTCTCCTCAGGTACCAGTACCAAGCTATTTTAATTGCTCTTGTTTTATAACATGTTTTAATATCTGGGAATGTTAGTTCTTGCCTCATTTGGATTCTTTTTCAGAATTTTCCTAGTTATTCTTGGAGGTTTGTTTTTCCAGATGACTTTAGAATAGCTTTTATAGTTTTTTGGTTTTTTTAATTGCCTTATTTTGATTTTGAGATACCAGAGAATTTTGGTAAATTATAGTGTAGGTTAACTCTACATTAGCAAGTTGGGACCTTTCTCTCTCTGTCTCTCTGTCTCCCTCTCTCTTCCTCTCACCCCCTCCCTCCCTCCCTTCTCCCCTCTTTCCCCCTCGCCTTCTATACTCTGGTTCTAGTGCTTTAAAGCTGGAGGAGATCCTTAGTAGTAGTACAGATCCAGGCTTCTGGTTAAGAGGAGAAGCTTCCTTTGCCTTTCTTTCTGCAATGCCTGAGACTCTGAATGAGGAAGATGTCTTTTATCCTACTAGGAATCAATCCAGCTAGACCAAAGGCAAAAAAATAGGGCTTTTTTTTTTTTTTTTAGATTTTATTGGGGAAGGGGAACAGGACGTACTTCCAGGCCTTTTTTCCAAGTCAAGTTGTTGTCCCTTCAATCTCAGTTGTGGAGGGTGCTGTTCAGGTTCAAGTTGTTGTTCTTTCAGTCTTAGTTGTGGAGGGCACAGCTCAGCTCCAGGTCCAGTTGCCATTGCTAGTTGCAGGGGGCACAGCCCACCATCCCTTGCGGGCGTCGAACCGGCAACCTTGTGGTTGAGAGGATGTGCTCCAACCAACTGAGCCACCCGGGAGGCAGCTCAGCTCAAAGTACCGTGTTCAATCTTAGTTGCAGGAGGGCACCATCCCTTGTGGGACCCGAGGAACTGAACTGGCAACCTTGTGGTTGAGAGCCCACTGGCCCATGTGGGAATCGAACCGGCAGCCTTAGGAGTTAGGAGCATGGAGCTCTAACCCCCTACGCCACCAGGCTGGCCCTCTATGTATCTTTTGATCTCTCCTTTTATTTCTTTGATCCAGTCATTTTTTTAGTAGCATGTTGTTTAATCTCCATATATTTGTGGTTTTACCCGCTTTTTTTTTTTAAGATTTTATTGGGGAAAGGGAACAGGACTTTATTGGGGAATAGTGTGTACTTCCAGGACTTTTTTCCAAGTCCAGTTGTTGTCCTTTCAGTCTTAGTTGCGGAGTATGCCGTTCATCTTCAAGTTGTTGTCCTTTCAGTCTTAGTTGTGGAGGGCGCAGCTCAGCTCCAGGTTCAGTTGCTGTTGCTAGTTGCAGGGGGCGGAGCCCACCATCCCTTTTGGGACTCAAGGAATTGAACTGGCAACCTTGTGGTTGAGAGCCTACTGGCCCATGTGGGAATCGAACGGCAGCCTTCGGAGTTAGGAGCATGGAGCTCTAACCGCCTGAGCCACTGGGTCGGCCCCTCCCACTTTCTTTTTGCAGTTGATCTCCAATTTCAAAGCATCGTGGTCGGAGAATACTCTTGGTATGATTTCAGTCTTCTTAAATTTGTTGAGGCTAGTTTTGTGTCCCAACATGTGATCTCTCCTTGAGAATGTTCCATGTGTACTAGAGAAGAATGTATAATCTGGTGTTCTGGGATGAAAGGCTGTGTAAATGCTGATTATGTCCATTTGGTTTAAAGTGTCATTTAAAGCCAATACCGTAGTACCTCGGTTTTTGAACGTCTCCATTGACAAACATTTCGGTTTATGAATGCCGTAAGCCCAGAAGTAAATGCTTCGGTTTTGAACATGCGTCGGAAGTCGAACATGTTACATGGCTTCTGCTGAGTGTAAGATCCTGAGCCCTAGCTATCGGCTGTTTTCGAACGTTTCAGAACTCGAATGGTCTTCCAGAATAGATTATGTTCGAAAACCGTTGTACCACTGTATTTTCTTTTTGGATGACTTATCTATAGTCGTTAGTGGGGTATTTAGATCCCCTACTATAATTGTGTTTTTGTCAGTTTCTCTCTTTAGTTTGTTAGTAGCTTCATATATTTTGGTGCTCCCTAATTGGGAATAGATAGATAGGTAAGTGTTATGTCTTCTTGATATATTGTCCCCTTTATCATTATGAAATGCCCATCTTTATCTCTTGCTACCTTTTTTATCTTGAAGTCTGTTTCGTCGGATATAAGTACTGTTATACCTGCTTTTCTCTGGATGCCATTTGCTTGGAGTATCATTTTTTTAACCCTTTCACTTTGAGTCTATATTTGTCCTTGTGACTGAGATGTATCTCTTGAAGGCAGTATATGGTTGTGTTTTGTTTTTTGATCCAATCTGCTACTCTGTGCCTTTTTATTGTGAGTTCACTTTCATTTACATTTAGGATGATTAATGATATATGAGGATTTCCTATTGTTTTCTGATATCTTGGTGTCTCCATTGTTTGTTTGCCCTTGTGTTTCTGTCTGTTATTTTAGTTTGGTGGTATTCTATGATTTTTTCCCTCTGTTTCCTTTTTTTTTCTTTTTTTTTTTATGTTATGTGTCTCAGTTCTGAATTTTTTTTTTGTATGTGTGTGTGGTTGCCATTTAGTTTATGTAAAAGAAAGTTTCAGATATACAGTACATATGCAGTAGTTCTTTTTCTTCTACATGTATCTTATCTCCATTCCCCTTTGCAAATTCAGACCTTTACCTTCTCCCATTTTGTTTTTGTTGACACAGATTATCCCTATTTATGCTATGAGTTCATTTCTGAGTTGCAGTAGCTATTGTTTTTTTCTTCTCTTTAATGCTTTTATCTCCTTTACCCTTTATATTTAAGTGTATAGCGCCCTATTCTGAATAAGGATTGCAATTTCCTGCTTCTGTCTGTTAATCATCTTACCTATAGTTTTGTCTTCTTTTGTCTTTTTGTTTCAGATAGAATAACCAACCTGCTTCAGTATTTCCTGTAATGCAGACTTAATGGTGGAAAATTCCCTCAGCTTCTGTATGTCTAGAAAGGTCTTTATTTCTCCTTAATATCAAAAGGATAATTTTGCTGGATATATTATTCTTGGCTGGTGATCTCTCTTTCAATAGTTTGCATATTTGATTCCACTCCCTCCTGTGGAATTTCTGCTGAAAAATTCCAATGATAATTTAATGGGATTTCCTTTATAGGTTTCTGTCTTCTTTTCTCTGATTGCATTGAGAATTCTTTCATTGTCATTAATTTTTTATAGTTTTAGTATAATGTGCCTTGGAGAAGGCCCTTTTGAATTGAGATAATTAGGTGTTCTGTTTGCTTATTGGATTCAAGGATCCAGTTCTTTTTATAGGTTTGGGAAGTTTTCATTGACTATGTGTTTGAATAGGCTCTCCAATCCCTTCTTTCCTCTTCTCCTTCTGGTATACGTATCATTCTTATATTGTTCTTACTGATGAAGTGAAATCGTTCTTGTAGAATTGTTTCTTTTCTATTATTTTTTTTAAAGTCTCAAGTCTCTCTTCCATCTGTGTCATTTACAGATTTCTATCTTCAATGTCACTAATTTTTAGGTTGGTGCAAAAGTAATTGTGGGTTTTGCAGTTTTTTAACCTTTTAAACCACAAGTACTTGTGCACCAACCTAATCTTTCCTCCATCTGGTCAGCTCTATTTCCTAAGCTGGCTGTTTCATTGTTCATCTCTTTTATTGAGTTCTTCAGCTCCAGTATTTCTATTCGGTTCATTTTTTAAATTTCAATCTCTTTGATAAAGTGTTTCTTTTGTTCATTGATTTTATTTCTGAGTTCATTAAACTGCCTGTCTGCGTTTTCTTGCATCTTGTTGAGTTTTTTCAAAACTGCAATCTTGAATTTTCTGTCATTTAAAATCATATATTTGCATGTTGTTAAGTTTATTTTCTGGATAGTTTTTCTTTTCTTTCTGAGCTGACATATTACATTGGTTATTCATGGTATTTGATGGCATATTTCTCTGCCTAGACACTGACGAGAATGAACTTTTTTTTTTTTTTAAGAGTAATGCAATTTCAGCAGGTTGATTAGAAGAGGTCTTTCTTTTGTTTTCCAGTAGATGGTGCTGAAGCGCAAATGTTTTATTGTCTCTTGTACTGCTCCAGCTTCTTGGTTCTCTGCTGGGCTGTGGAAAATACCTTGTATTCCCCAGGGAGGTGGGCCTCTCCTCTGTGACCAGGTTACCTTGATCTTTAGGCATCACCCCTATGGGAGAATATGGTAGACCATGGGGTTCCAAGCCTCTGAAATCTGGGCACTACCCCAGCAGCCAGATACAGTGTTGTGATGCCTAAGGTGTCCCAGGTACCCCCTACTGAGATCAGACTAGATGGGAGGGAGTAAGGTGGGCTGGGAGAGGCCGCTAGTGTGTTAGTGGCTTTGTTCTTCTCCCAGTAAAGGCAACTGCTGGACCTCAGCTGCCTCACTTCTGTATCTCCTCCACCCTTGTCTCTGGGATTAGCCGCAGTGTGCATCTGCCACTCAGGAGCTGTCTCTCTAGTTCTCAGGGCTGTAGATATTCTGCTTTTTAACCAGACACCCACTGCTGCAGTTTCTTCTGGGGCCCACTACTAGCCCTGGGATGGTGCGGGGGGGTGGACAGGCCCATGAGTTTGTTTTCTGCTTGGCAGTGGTGGCTGCTGGAACACAGCTGTTGCACTTCTATATTTGTTCTCTGCCTTGATAACTGTCCTATATGCTGATCACTCAAGCAGGAATGCTCAGTGCTATAGAGAGAGCCCCTGCAATCTGATTCCTCCCCTTTCTGCGACCTGCAGTGAGCTCCAGGCTGTGTCTGTGGTACCTGCCTGCTCTTCTCCCTTCCCTCCTCCACTGTTCATGCCCCTTCTGATGTTTCAATGCGCGCATCTCTCAGACGTGTTTGTGTGCTGTGCAGGGAATCCTTTGTTGAATTATAGCTGTTGAACTTGTGTAACTTCAGGGGAAGAGATCAAGAGGATCTTTCACGCCACCATGCTTCTGGTGTTTGTCCAAAAATATGCTACTCTTGATGGAAGGAATGCCAAAGGATTTGTGGCCATGTTTAATCTACAACAGTGTCCTATGTAATCCAGCAATTTCACCAGTAAACATATATACCCTAGAGAAAGTCCATAAACAATAGAATGAATAAGTAGTTGGTAGTATATTTGTGTATGGAATATTGTATATTAATTAAAAGAATCGTAGCTCATTGTACCAACATGGATAAATCAACAATGTTTTGTGAAAAAAGCAAATCATAGAATGACAGTTACTATATGAATCTATTATATAAAGTTCAGTTAGGCAATAATTAAACAGTGTATTATCTGGACCATGATTAGGCAAAACTTATTCTGTAAAGGGCCAGATAGTAAATATTTTAGGCTTTTGGGGCAAGAAGCAAGATTGGAGCTATTATGTAGGTTTAAGAAATGTATATATAACATCATATATATCAGATGTATGTATAACAAGAGAAAACCAATTTCCACAATATTTTTTATTGATGACATTCAAAATAACTGAGTATAATTTTTTTTGATAATTTCCTGATTTTAATGGTTGTATTGCAGTTATGTAAGAGCATGTCCTTTCAAGGAAATACACACTAAGGTACTCAGAGGTGATGGGGCATCTCGTCACGAACATACAGACAAACAGTTCAGGGAAAATAAAAAAAATTCTGTGTACTTTACATGTAACTTTTCTATACATTTGAGGTTGCTTACAATATTTTTTTAATTAAAAAGGAGATAAAAAGGATGAAATAAAATTTCAAGACAATTCTTACCTATATGTCTGGATCAGTGATGATCAAAATGATGTCACTGACTTGTAATCACTGACCATAATTTGCTTTTTTGTCACTAACAATGGACTCACACAATAATCATATTCATTTCACCAAATCTGTTTTGTATTAAGCCATGTCTATTTTTCAATTTCTTGACATAAAGCCATCTCTCAAGGAATAATATAGTAATTCAGAAGTTTTCATTAACTCCTAAAATTAACTTAGAAAATATCTGTAGATTGTTTTTCCCTTTCTTAAAATTTTTTTCAGTAATGTAATTCCCTTGTGTGAACTGGTTGGTGTATTTAGACAAAGGGGTACAGGATTCCTACTTAGAAAAGTTTATTGAACATTATTCCTGCATCACACTTATTGAAAGAAAAAACTAATTTTGTCTGAAGGTACCCTGTCATTTCACATGACCTATACTGTAATTTTTTTGCAATAAAAATATAGGTTCAATATGAAATTAGTAAAATGTAGCATATAAAATTTCATGCTGAGCAAAAACAAGTCCGAAAAAAAGTTACCATATATCAATAGAATAGTTCCCACAGTACTTAAGATGTTTCCTACGTAAATCACATTTGAATGCAGTTTTTAAAACCATTATTTAAATATATTTTACAATTTGTTAACTGTAGGCATCCACATTTTTCTCCCACCACATAATCTGTTCCTTTGATCAAGATGGCAACATCCGCTAAGATCCACAGAATGCAGCAAAAAAAAACCCCAAAACAAAACTGTCATTTCTTAAGACTTGAGAAATCTGGTCCCCCTTTAGTGTAATTTCCTGAGATTTCTGCTCCACTGAAGTCAAAACCAGGATTTTCTTTCTGGAATCTCTCTAGTGTAAGTTTTCTCTGCATTTGGTCTTGCACCCAAGGATCAGCTGCATATTCAGATTCTAGAAGAGAAATCCAACAATTTGCTGCATCTCTTTGTCTTTGTAAGAACAATACGAATCATTTTTCTGTCCTCCAAAGTCCACGTTCCCTCATCAGCTATTGTAGAACCAAAGAGTTTGCCCTTGAGGATCTCACGTCCCCCCACGGCTAGCGCCACTTGCCGGCTGGGCAGGCCGCACTGGACATCCTGTGCGTGAGAGCCTGGCTGCACCTGAACGTCAATGAACATGTCCTCCAAAGTCTGGTACCACTGTCCCACAGCGTCCCTCATGGAATCACCCCACTGCGCTCCTCAAACGGGGCTGACTTGCTCCCGGCTGCAGCCGCAATGAGTGAACTCGCTGAGTGTAATTTTTGTAATACAGATCTAATGAGAGGAATGTAGTTCTTGTTTTTTTTTGGGGGAGTGGGGGAGAGTATATTAGTTTTCTAGGGCTGCCATAATAATGTATCACAAAGTATCTACCCAGAATTTCAGAGGGGTCATAGTCCTGCTGACACTTTGATTTCAGACTTCTAGCCTCCAGAACTGAGATTAATTTGTTTTAAGATACTCAAATCTCTACTGTCTGTCATCACATGGTATTCTCCTTATGTGTCTGTCTTCCCATAGTCTTCCCTCTTCTAAAGACACCAGTCATATTGGATTAAGGGCCCACCCTACTCTGGTATGACTGCACCTATACTAATTATATTTACAATAACTCTGGTTCCAAAGAATGTTACATGCTGAGGTACTGAAGGTTAGGATTTTAACATATCCTTTTTATAGATATAGTTCAATCCATAACACATATAATATTTCACTTAACTGGGGTTCAAAGTTAGCGCTCCCTATCATCAAAGCAATCATAAATATTCATCTGTAGAAACTATTTTTAGCACTAGGACTATACACAAACATATGTATAGTCAGATTTGGTCCCTGGCTTAGACACAGATATATAGATATTAGGAATAATGAAAACTGAGGAAATGAGTAATAATAGAGTATTTTGCTGTGCAAAAGCTTTTTAGTTTGATGTAGTTCTATTTGTTTATTTTTGCTTTGAAACTATCAACGAAACATAAAGGCAATCTACCGAATGGGAGGAGATATTTGCAAATGATATATCCAATAAGGGGTTAATACCCAAAATATGTAACTAATTAATACAACTCAACATAAGAAAAACAATTTGGTTAAAAAATGGGCAGAGGACCTGAATAGATATTTCTCCAAAGAGGTCATATAGATGGCTAACAGACACATGAAAAGATGCTAAGCATCTAGTCAGTAGGGAAATGCAAATCAAAACCACAATGAGGTAGCACCTCACCCTTGTTAGAATGGCTATCATCAAAAAAGACAACAAATAAGAAGTGTTGATAGGATGTGGAGAAAAGGGAACCCTCCTACCACTGTTAGTGGGATTGTAAATTAGTGTAGTCACTGTGGAAAACAGTATGGAGATGCCTCAAAAAATTAAAAATAAAACTACCATATGGCCCAGCAATAAAAATTGAAAATAAAACTACCATATGACCCAGCAATACCCCTTCTGGGTATTTATCCGAAGAAAATGAAAACACTGAATCAAAAAGATAAATGCTCCATGTTCATTGCAGCATTGTTTACAATAGCCAAAATATAGAAATAACCTCATTGTCAATCGATAAGAGGAATGAATAAAATGTGGCATGTACATACACAGTGGAATGTTGTTCAACCATAAAAATAATGTAATCTTACCAACGTGGATGGGCCTAGGAGTGAAACAAATTCTGCATGCTTTCATTTATATGTGGAATCTAAAAAACAAAAACACAGCAAAACAAAAACAGACTCAGAGTTAGAGAACAAACTGATGGTTGCCAGAGGGGAGGGGGTTGGGAGGGTGGGGCAAAAAAGGTGATGTTTAAGAAGTACAAACTTACAGTTACAAATAAGTTGCGGGGATATAATGTAGCATAGGGAATATAGTCAATAATAACATAATAACTTTGTATGATGACAGATGGTTACTAGACTTATTGTGGTGCTCACTTTGTAAGCTAATGTTGAATTACTATGTTATAACCCTGAAACTAATAATATTGTATGTCAGCGATACTTTAATAAAAAATATGAAAATAAAGTAGTTACTTTGTGCGTTGGGGAGGGAAGGAGGATAGAGTTAGAAATAGAAGGGGCTTCTGGGGTATTGATAATATCCTATTTTAATTTCTTACTATTCATTTTATTTTATTCTTTAAATTATGCACTCTATATGCTTTTTGTATATTTACTATATTTTCCTAAAAACAGTTGCCACCTCTCTGTTTCTTCCTCACTTTTCACTCCCTTTCCTTCTTATCAAACTGGTTGTTTTTTATTTTAAAACCCTTCTCCCACTTTCACCTCTGATTTCTTACTTTTGGAGTGTAATCTTCCAGATCTTGGCAAGAGCTGTATGTCCTTTTAACAAGCTTGTTTATCTGTTACTCCATCTCTGTTTATTGTCCCCTCTTCTCTCTATCATTGTCATTTTTGCTGTCCTCACTTCATCCTTCTTAGGAGTTTTTTAATTTGCTTTAGAAAGTAAACAAGAAAGTGGGTTTCCCTCCTTGTTATCTGACTTTACTTTAGATGTGTTTTTTTCCTTACCTAACAACTGAGTTAAGTACAAAATTTAAAGTTATGGTGGGTGGATGTAAAGATGAAATACTGCCATTTGAGACAACATGGATGGATCTTGAGATTATCATGCTAAGTGAAATAAATCAGATAAAAAGTCGAGAACCGTATGATTTCACTCATATGGGTTATAAACCTGAAAGCAACAAATAAACAAGACAAACAAACACTCATAGACACAGACAACAGTTTAGTGGTTACCGAGGGAAAGGGGGGAAGTGGGTGGTAGAAGAGTGTAAAGGGGGTCAAATATATGGTGATGGAAGGAGAACTGACTCTGGGTGGTGAATACACAAAGCAATATATAGATGATGTATTATAGAATTGTACACTTGAAACAATTTTATTAACCATTGTCATCCCAATAAATTTAATAAAAGTAAAAAGTAAATGGGCACAGTGAACTTTCCTAAGCACATTTGGATCAGAGAATCTTTTGATCTGAGCTGTTTACCAGTCTTCTAGGTTTGTTTGTTTAACAACTTTATTGAGATGGGTTATACATACCATACAATTCACCCATTTAAAGTATTCAATTCAGTGGCTTTTAGTATATTCACAGAGTTGTGCATCCATCACCACTACCAATTTTAAAACCCTTTCATCATCGCAAAAAAAAGCCCCGCACCCCTCAGCTGTGAAGCCTCAGCCCCACCTTTCCTCCCTCCCGCTGCCGTAGGCAACCACTAATCTTTGTGTTTACGTATATATGTCTGCCTATTCTGGATATTTCATATGGAATCAATATATGTAGTCCTTTGTGACTGGCTTTTTTTTTTACTTAGACGTTTATCATTTATATCCCTCACACTGTGTAAACCCCCTGCCCCCCATCCACTATCCCTCTGACATCACACAGAGCCATTACATTTCCACTGTTTCTATTCCTAATGCTGTATTCTGCTTCTTGTAAGTATATACATACACACACACACACACACACAAACTTGTAGTTGACATTCATTGTTCAGCTTCAGCTTCAGGCGTACAATGCAGTGATCAGGCATCTACATCATCCCTGAGGTGGTCTCCCTAATGGGACAAGTGTCCATCGGATACCCTACAAAATCTTTACAACATTAATGATTACATTCCCCAAATTGATTTTCAAAACCCTGTGGCCATCTTGTGGTTACTGACTGTTTTCTAATCCCCTCACCTTCCCCCTTATCCCCACCCCCCTCCCTTCTAGCAACCCTCAGTTTTTCCTCTATGTCTCCAAAACTGTTTCTGATTAATTCGTTCACTTATTCTTTTCTTTAGATTTCACACATAAGTGAGATCATATGGTATTTGTCTTTCTCTGTCAGACTTATTTCACTTAACATAACGTTCTCTAGGTCCATCCCTGCTATTGCAAATGATTAAATTTCTTCTTTATGGCTGTGTAATACTCCATTGTATAAATGTACCACAGTTTCTTAATCCAGTCATCTACTGATGGGCATTTCGGCTGTTTCCATGTCTTGGCTATTGTGTATAATGCTGCAATAAACATAGGGGTGCATAAATATTTTTGAATTAGAGTTTTGGATTTCTCCGGATAGATACCTAGGAGTGGAACTGCTGGATTATAAGGTAGTTCCATTTTCAGATTTTTGAGATACTTCCATACTGTTTTCCATAGTGGCTTCACCAATCTGCAATCCCACCAACAATGTAATGTGACTGGCTTTTTGATGATAATGTTTCCAAGGTTCATCCATGTTGTAGCATGGATCAATGTTTCATTTGCATTGCTGTATATATTCCGTTGTATTGGACATACCATATTTTATTTGTCCTTTCATCAGTTGATGGACATTTACATTGCTTCCATTCTGAGCAAGGATGAGCATCCATTGAATACTTACTTTTAGGTGATTTCTTTGAAGTGGTATGTATTTATTGAAGAAAATTTGAAAAATCCTGAAGAACATAAAGAATCTGATAAAATTTATTCATAATCTCACCACACAAAAATAAGCTTGGTTAACACTTTTCCTGTGTGTGTGTGTGGAAATACACATGTATGTAGTTTATTTTATTAATGCCTCATTTCTCTTTAAGATTTACTTTTCATTTGAGCAAATTTTCTTTGCCAAATTACAGCAAGAGTGGCCAACTGCAGTTGTAATGAATGATTTATAAATCATTGTACAGTGGGAGCAAAGTAGAGTTATTAACTATCGTTTGGGAAAGGAGGAAGGTTTAGGGAGTTTCACAGAGGTGGAAACATATGCTGTGAAAGTTATGCACATGTTGCTGATACTGGTAAGTAAATGAACATCGGGGTTTCTAATAAGATCACGTTTGTTCTTTTGTAGGAAACTAGCAGGATGTACAGTTTTTATCACAGGTGCAAGCCGTGGCATTGGCAAAGCTATTGCATTGAAAGCAGCAAAGGATGGGGCCAATATTGTCATTGCTGCAAAGACCAGCCAAGCACACCCCAAGCTTCCAGGCACAATCTATAGTGCTGCTGAAGAAAGTGAGTGTGACAATGCCATTTCATGAAATGGCCTCACTGTGGTTTCAACACGTAGAGAATTTGCTGGAGCATTTAATTATAGCTATTTGAAAGCTACCATAAAAATAATTTTATCCGCTTAAAGAAGTATTTTGTCACCTTGGAACAGTGGTCGGGAACTGTTTATCTCCCCCAGCACTTTTGAGTGATACAAGACTCCCATTAAAAATCATGTCTCATAAGGACAGTGATTCTTGGATCTGAGCGGAGAATGGGGGAGTGGGAATGAGAGATTTGAGAAGTGGATGATGTGAACACTTTGAAAAAGCTCTCCATGTTGTTTATTCTTTGCACCTTTCACAAGTCTTTATTTTAACACTTCCAGTTCACACAGAATTATCGAGTGCTTATAGTTAAGACTGTGCTAGGAACAGTAGTAGCAGGAAGGAGGGCTTAAAAGTTTCACTTCACTTGATATTGCTGGTTTTGTTAGTCATGTTAATAGCATCGTGATTATGTGAGGGGAATGCATATGAAGTATTGACGAGTGAAGTGATGTCTGGGATTTGTTTTAAAATACACCAGCAAGAAATAGAATGGGATTGGAGGTAGATAAATTAAACTGGCAAAACGTTAACAGTCATTGAAGATTCATGGTAGTTCATTATACTAGTTCTCATATTGTATATTTTTTGAAAGTTTCCATAATAAAGGTTTTTAAGATTATTTTCATTCTATTGCTTTTTTATGTAATTTTAAAAAAATTACCTTCCTGTTTTTGTTGTTTTTTATAGAGTTGGCTTAGCTAGTCTGAAGCTGGATATGGGTTAATCAATCTGTCTTACTGTAGGGTGGAGTCACTAATAGTTGTAAGACACAGCTATGTATATTGATTTTCTGAAAATAGAGTACTTGTTTCTTTTGAGTCTTTGTAACAGAATGAAAGGTTTTCTATTTGAATGCTTTTTTGTTTGTCCTCTGTAGTTGAAGCAGCTGGAGGAAAGGCCTTGCCATGTATTGTTGATGTGAGAGATGAACAGCAAATCAGTAATGCAGTGGCGAAAGCAGTTGAGAAATTTGGAGGTAATACCTTACTTCTGAAATAATTATTGAATATCGATAAAACATAGTGTAACTGTAATTGTAATTAAAATTGTTTAAAATTTTCTGAGTCTGTTCAGCATATAACCAGAAATGAGTTATTTGTTTATACAGAAACATAGCTTAAAACCATCTGATGACTTTTTTAATTGATAAAAATTATTTTGAATAATATAACAAATCTACTGTCCAATTGTCACACAGGGAGTCATGCGGGGCGGCCTGCGTGGTCTCTGCTCCTGCTCCCCATGTAAGAACGCAGGATGCGGCTAGGCCACAAAGGAACACCCACGGAGCCATAGATAGGGGAGTCATACCACTATATTTTCGCTGGCGGCTGGGCTGGAGACACAGGAGGCAGGAGCTACACTATCCGCAACCCACCATCCACTTGTCTCTGCCAAACAATCTCACTTGCTAGCAATCTGCTTCTCTGCAATCTGCAATCCACACTCCGCCGCTTGCTAGCTCAGCCACCATCATCTTGCTAGCCCCCTTTTGCTGCTAGTGTAGCTATGGCAGTTATATTAGTGGCCAGTGGCTCACTGGTTACAGCTGACGGCCAACTAGCCACAGCTGATGGCCATCCAGTCACAGTTGATGGCCATTTACTACATGAGCCAGCACCTGTCTATGTGAGGCTGAGAGCCTGGAAACTGCACGCCTGGCTCTGTCCCCACACCAATATAAATTTAGGACCTTAACAGTAACATACATCTAACCAAAACTAGTTCCCCATATCCCATTCTCTTCCCTCTCCTCAATTAATGTAACCATATGTTACATATGGGGGAACTGGATAGAATATGCTGAAATACTTGTTATTCTAGACTCATTTTATTTTATGTATGAGTTACCAAAACAAACTGGATCTACTTTGATGATTTGCCTAGAATTGAAATTCTAGATATTTTCTCTTTCCCCAGTTCCCAAGACCAGAAAGGAGCTCTTTCATTTCAGTAAGGGCCTTAGAGAGGAGGGAAACAGGTGTCTTGGAAGGAGGGCAGGCCTTGGAAAGATGCTAAGGAGGAGGGGAAACTTTAAGGAAGTTAAGCTAAGGTTCTCGGAGACAAGGAGGGAAGACTAGGAGGTAAGAGGACAGGTAAGAATGGAAGCTACAAACCACTGCGGACTAGCCTCCTTGTAGTGTCACGTGGAGTTCTGGTGATCAGTATCTCCATGGTTCCGGTGAAAATCATTTGGGAGTCTTGCATTGGTGTAATGGTCAGTCTCCTACTTCTAAAGGAAGTATTTGTGAAACAACTTAGGGTTCAACGCTACAGAGTAAATGTTTTTTTTTCTTTTTATTCTAAAGTTGAAATTACATTAATAGGAAGTTGATTATTTGAAAACAGGAATTGATATTTTGGTGAATAATGCCAGTGCTATTAGCTTGACGAACACATTGGAAACACCTACGAAGAGGGTGGATTTGATGTTCAATGTCAACACCAGAGGCACCTACCTTACGTAAGTTTGAAATGAAAACGATGGCCTAAACTACATTCTGACAACTGTAGATTGGAAGGTTCAGTTTAAAACAAAACAAAACAAATGAAACGATGATTTCAAACTATAAAAAAAGGAAGTAACCTTGTTCAGTTACCTTTCTCAATGAGTACTATTTGCGTAGTTAAACTAAATGGAATATGTAAGCTGTAGGGCACTAATGTACTAAAAACTAAATATGAGTGTGTTAGAAAACAGATCTACAAATACCTCAGGAATAGATAGCCTAAAATAAAAAACCTTTTTTAAAAGCAAAGTCTCTATTCACTGTTGAAAGTTCCTACATTTATGAACAGCTATTTAAAAAAAAACACCCAAAATTATATATGATTCTCAGTTAAAGGCTTATTGCAGTGCCAAAGGGAAGTCTTGACATTGACCTTTGGACCGAAGAAAAGGCATCAGGTTTTTGGCCTTCTATGGAAAGTTTTACGTTATAAAAGAGAAATTCGTAATGGGAACATTTCCACTTTAATTTTTGTTTTGTTTTTTATTTAATGCCCCTCATTTCTTCATGGAAGATAGATTATTTTCTCAGGAAAGCCTGAGAAGCAGCCTCAGGGAAAGAGTGGGTATGAGGCCCAAAGAACTGACCTATTTGGAGGTTTCAGCAAGGATCTGGAGCTCTTTCCTGATCCCTGGCACCCAGGGCCTTGTGGCCTGTGACGTGACTTTCTGTGGTTTAGAGAAACAGGGTTAGAAGGCAGCGGTCAGGTGGAAGGGAGACCCTTAATTTTTATTTTTAAGTTTTAGTTAAATATATAATCTCCAGAATTGTATGTTTATATTATGTTAAATGCTTATAGAAATTCAGTTATAAAATTTGTATATCTGAACAGTTGATTTTTCCTATACTCAGCTTACTTTATTCACTGACTCAAATGTCCTATGGGCCTTTGATCTTGCTACCCTGATTAAGTGAAATAATTCATGTAAAAGTGATTTGTGCAATGCCTAGCACACAGTAAGTTTTCAATAAACTTAACTATTTTATGAAGCTGAAGGTATTAGCATGTGAGTGTGGTGCTAAGAGTTTTCAATGTAACATATAAGGTAGGGCATGTTGCTATAGGAAGATGCCCCTGATTTAGGATTGGTATTGGTGGGGCCAGGTGGGCAAAGTCCAGGTGGAAAGGTTTTGTTACTAGGTCAGAGGAGAAGCTCGTGTCTCTAAAGTAAATGAAATGAGCTGTTTCCTTTGTGAAGTATGGTCTTATTGCCTGGAATAGATTTGGTTTGTTTCCTGTTGATGCTTTGAGATGTACAGCTTCACTGTTTTAATGACTATCAACTGTAATATTGTTTGCCCCTCCCCACCTCACCCCCATGAAAGTGAAGCACCTTCGGAAAGGAATAATTTGTACAAAAACCCTTTAGTGATATTGACTGTATTCAGTTCATAAACTTGAAAAGACATTGTAGATGGTAACAAGAATGTTGTACATTTGATAATTTAAACAACTGACTTGAAAGAAAAATGGATAAGTTCAAAGTCCTAGAAGTTACTGAATGCTAAATAAAACTAAAAGCTATAAAATTAAGTTAGTGTTACTAAGCTTAAATGTTATAGCTTAATAATAAAAATTTTAAAAATATTGGACCTGAGTCTTTTGTAAAATAACTTGCCTATCTTTATGAACAGTATTTAAAACAAATACAACAAAATATTGCTCCCAAAGGCATATTGCATTGTGTATTGGTGCAAATTAAATTGGGGGTCCGAGAGACCCAAAATTGTGGTCTTTCTGCCTGCTATCACTCACCTCCATAGGTCGAGACAGTATTCAGCAAAGCAAATCAGAAACTTTACTCCTTGGCTAAGGAATGTAGAGGGTAATCCAATGTTTCATTCCTTCTCCCGGATTCTGGGGAATTAGGAAAATGTTAAAGGCAGATGGGGAAGTAGGCAGGTGTGGGGAAGTTTCCCAAGGAAGTATGGAGAGTTCTTGGATTTCAAGGGAAGCATGTGCATTTCCAAAATATGCTTGGAACATGTCTAGCCTTGCATCACATGTCTCATTTTAATGTTAAATCTCCTCCCCTGGGTGTGACTTTTAGTATGCTAATAAAGAAACATTTGTCAAAAGTTCGCTTAGGAAGGGGTCTCAGATGCCATCTTGTATTTTTCCAGGGCAAACCAGTTTCTTGGTGGTGGTTCTTAGGTTCCTTATCTAATTCCTGCCACTGGCTTAGCCAGACTAGCCCTGGAATTTCTGCCTTTTCTTGATGAGTTCGGCCTGCTTTTGTTAAGGAATATGTTAGGTAGAGAATACACGAAAGTCAGTAAAAGTTGAAAGATTAATGATGTGGTGGCACAACCAAGTGACAAATGTATTGGGAGTTACGTTATTAAATTATAATTTGGGTATAGTAGGAATACCACACCTGCTAAGATGAAATAAATCAGTATCTATAATACTAATAATAGCAGTTGCTTATTTCATGTTTTGTATATGCGCTGTCTTAAGTATCTCTTATATGTCATCTCATTTTAATCCGTTGGTCAATCCTAGATGGTAGCAGGTATTATCAACATTTATACATAGGAAAACTGAGAATTAGAATGCTATAATATATATTTTTACCAAGATCACACAATGAAAAGGCAGAAGGAGGCTTTGAACCCAGGGCTCTCTGACTTCAGTCAGCATCCATGTCCTTTAGCACAATCCTGGCTGTGCTAACTGACAAATACATTAACTGTTACTGAAAAGTGTGTGTGTGTGTGTGTGTGTGTGTGTGTGTGTGTGTTGTGGAGGAAGAATTTGGAAGGATGTAGTTGAGGATTACCTCAGTTGGATTTAAGGCTAATGTCCCAAGGATTTGATTATTGTCATCAAGCAGAGCATGTTGTCAGGCCATTAAGCAAAGCTTCAAGGATGAAAATAACTTCCTTTTCCTATGTTCATCCTAGAAAAGTGAAAACAAACAAAAGTACCCTACAGGTTACTGAACAAGTTCAGTTGTGCTGTAGAAGTAGTTTAAAATAAAACTTTAAAAAGTTGGGAAGTTGGTAGAAAGCTATTAATTTAAGACTGTCCTTTCAGGGATCATTTCTATGGTTCGTTAATAGACAAGTTTCTCTCAACGTGTAGAGCACTGAACTAAATCTGTAGGCTGTGTCTCTTAATAAATAGTTTATACACCTGGAAAAAAAAAGACACCTATTAACTTGACTTGTGTTTTCTTTTGCTTTCAGATCTAAAGCATGTATTCCTTATTTGAAAAAGAGTAATGTTGCTCATATCCTCAATCTCAGCCCGCCGCTGAACTTGAATCCACTGTGGTTCAAACAGCACTGTGGTAGGTGGTAGGATGAGGAGATGGTTTGTTTGGTTCATTTGTTTTGTATTAAATCAGTGTATCTATGATTTAATCAGTTTATATATAGCATTCAACGTTAAATTTTCTATGCAGAATCAGTAGCATTTTGGAAAGTAGATTTTTAATCTTTAATCTGTAATTTTAAAAATCGAGGTATAATTTACATTCAGTAAAGGGTACGGATCTTAATGGTTCAGCTTGGTGAGTTCTGACATATGTATACACTGTATAATGAACACCCAAATCAAGATACAAATTTCCATCATCCCAGAAAGCTCCTTCAAGTCTCAATGGGTGTATTTTATTGTATGTAACTTATTCTTCAATAAAGTTGGTTAAAAACTATCCATGAAATAGTCTACTTTTCACAGCCAACTAATGAGTTAATGTGAGTATACTAAGTAACAAGATTTATGTATAGTTGCCACCTTTAAAATAAATGTGTCAAATACTTAGTCCTTATTTCTACATTATTTACTAAAATTTGGAAATGCAGTTGCAATAGGAACCCACAGAAGTAAACTTGAAAAAAGTTCTGTTTTCATTGACTAGATTAAAAGCATTTATAACATTTTCTTGTTTTTTTACTAATGCAGTTTCCCTTTAAATGATCACTTTCATTTTTAGAAAAAAAGATTATGAAATAATAATGTAACTTATCCCCATAATATTAAGAAAAATGAAAGTTTATTACTGTCTCTTCTTTCAATCAAATATTTGGATGACAAATTGGCAGTTATAAAAATAGTCACAGGGATGTAAAGTATAGCATAAGGAATATAGTCAGTAATATTGTAATTATGTATGGTGTCAGATGGGTACTAGACTTATTGGGGTGATCAGTTCACAAGTTATGTAAATGTCTAATCACTATGTTGTATGCCTGAAACTAATATAATATTGCAAAAATCACCCCAAATATTAGGATGGAAATACATGAAACTAGTTGATCCCTGATACATATAAAATTGGTTCAGCTACTTCCATAAAAACTGTTCTTTTAAAAATAGTACAGTTTAAAAGTTATATTTTGCACATAGTATTATATTATTAAAGAATTATGGGAAAATGTATCAAGAAGGAAATAGTAATAGAAAGAAGTGGGTTATTTATACACACAAATGAATTTGTTTCTTAATTAAATTATTCTTCTTTGTGGTTTCTTTTAGCTTATACCATTGCTAAGTATGGAATGTCTATGTGTGTGCTTGGAATGGCAGAAGAATTTAAAGGTGAAATTGCAGTCAATGCATTATGGCCTAAAACAGGTATGTACTTTTTAAAAAATCTATTTTTCAGATTCTCACTTATTGTCCTTGACACTGTTGAGATGCATCTTGGGTGAGCAGGATGGCGTAGAAGTGAGTAGACCATCAAACGTAACCTCTGTCTTTTGGGAAACAAGTTAAACTTTTTATTGTGCTCATAAGGCCCTTTTTAGTCATCTAGCTTTGACTTGGACTATAAGACTGACTCTTCAGCTGATTGTTATACTAGAAACATTGAACCCTGGAACACTTGAAGAGTTTTCATTAAAGCCAGCAGGAAGCCAACTGTGCATCCCGAATCTTTTCTCCATCCTCATCTCTGGTACCTTACGAGATCCTGCAGATTCTCACATTCTTGTTTTCATCTCATACATCCTAACAACTGCTTCTTTACTTTCTTGTATTCCTACTACCTTTGTCTTTTTCCTTTATGAAAAGCTGACTTATCTGTACGTTCACATGAATTCTGAGTTCACAGAGAGCCTACATCCCCTTTAGGTGACAGAAGAGCCTGCATATGGCTGGACTTTGTGTGCAGTGTTAGAGTGAATATATGACAGAAGCTGATGGCTTGGGAATATGTGCTGTATAAAAAGGGGGGAGACCCAGCAAAAATGATAGCAAGGGAAAGTTTGTCCTTTTTGTGGGTTCCTACGGTGTTCTCTACTTATATATCATAATAGCTTGAAGCAGGAAAAAGAAAAGACAATCTTTTCAGCAGATATTTTTCCATATATTTGATAGATAATCCCTGTGAGAACCTTAACGTATTTCATCTTAAATCTAAATGGCAATTGTATCCCAGAAAAGTGTGCTTGATGATAATAAAGAGAATACATAGTGGGAACCAGTTTTAATTTCACTTTTAAAAAATTTAACAGAACCTTTATGACACTAACATCAGAACTTAAACATATACATTAGTGTGGTCCCTTTTCCAAGGAAACTTAGGGATCAATACTAGTGTTTCTGCTCTTCGGACAGTGCCCTACACATGGTGGTCACTCAGATATTTATTTAATGAATAATAAATTTGGATTCCTTTAGAAAGTATCTTCATATTCTTTATTACATTCCCTGAAACATACAGATTCTGGGATGATGACTATTGGAAGTCATATTCTTGCTGTCCTCCATTTCCAACCACCAGGAAACTCCCCTGAGTGGAGCAGAAGTTGGGGTGGGAGGCAGGCAGGACTTGGAAGGCATTGATCTGTGAGAGAAGTAACTGAGAAGCTTGTGAGGGACTGTGTTACCCTCTGGGCCACAGGACAGAATGGGGCAAGTGGAGAGCACTGGAGAGAACAGATACTCAGAAGTTCCTGGAGAGAGCTTGCGCCGTGGAGATCCGAGGACCTCAACAGGGTGATTCAACAGGTCAGATAAGCATTTCATACCCTCGAGGCTGGGACAGGGGAGACCAGGGAAACTTATTTAGGCCCCCAAACAGACTCAGCGACTGGTACATCCGACACATCACCTATCTATGGGGCACAGACCGCTCGCTTGCCACTGCTGGCAAGGTTGCCATCATTTACATTATCTAAGGGTTAGCAGAGTAATTGGGAGGCAGAAAAAGTGTAATACAGCTAAGGGGATCCAATATCCAGACACAGATAGAATAAACAAAACACTCAGAATAGCAGCTTTCGGTGAAATAAAACTGCGAAAGAAAACCTTGATTCAATAAATACAGCAGCTACTTAAAAGATTGAATTATAACATGAAGAATTATAGCATGCTTTCTGGAACTATGCAGAGATTGTGTTTTGAATTAAAATATAGTATAGTAGTTGAATTGTAGGATTGGATGGTCACTGTTAGCACCTGAAGAAGTAGCTTGGAAATTTAAGTGCAAGAGATATCTCAGTGGAAAAACACCCTAAAGAAAAAAGAAGAGAGACTTAGGGGACTTCACGTGCTAATATCAGGAGTCCCAGAAGGAGGATAATGGACAAATAAAGGAGAAACAGTAATTGAACTAAAAATAGAAAACAGTTCCCTTGAGCTGAGGAAAGACTTTAGTGTGTGGAATAAAAAGTTAAGCAAGTTTGAAGCTGAATTTATGCGGGGGAAAGACATCTGGAAGAATCTTAGAATTTCAAGGATAAAACGAAAATCTTACAGGCTAATTAGGAAGAATATATGTTACTTATAACGGAGAAAGACCCAGATTGCAGACTCTTTTTATCTGCAACACCAGAAACTAGAAGGTAGTGGAATAACATTTATAGATTACTGATAGGATGGGACCCAGTAAAGTTAACATTTTTTGACAAAATGAAAGGAAGATATGGGGACATGCCAAGTTATCTATCACATTTGGAAAAAAATCTTCTCAAAGGCCTTTTAACCAAACAACAAATAATCAGAGCAGAGACTTTTCACAATAGAGGGAAATGAAGAGAGCAAATAATGGCAAGCAATAACCCTGTAAAATATGTGGTTAGATGTAAATGGGTTATGATAGAAGTACTGGGAATATGAAATGTAAGTTCCAAATAAGAACTCTTGATGTAGAAGAGATATACTATAAGAGAAAACTTTAAGATTAGTCTCTAACTAAAAGCACTAAACTATCTTTTCAAAACCTAGAAGGGAAAGGGAGAAATATGGAAGTAATTGAATTCTAAAGGGCTCATGTAAGCATGGCAAGAGTGGGGAAGGAAAAGTATTCTAATGGTCTCATCTTGGGAGAGCCACAATTCTAGATGGTATGTTTTTTTAGAAAAATTATACTTTCTGTTTGGTGCTGGGGTATAGAAACGCTTTTGGATGTTCAAATTATAGACAACTACCTTTCTAAATTTTATTCCAATTTATCTGTAGATTCTTTTGGATTTTCTATGTAAGTAATCATATAAATAATAACATTTATTTCTTTACAATTATTTTACGCTTCGTTTCTTGTTTTTCTTGCTTTAGAGATACAATGAAAAGGTAATGTTTCAACTTTAATAAGCATAATAGAGCTTACACATAGATTTTATGGTAGTTCAGTATGAAAGTTGCCAACTTGCCAAGTCCATTTAGGTGAACAGAAACATTTCCAGCAAATCAGGTAAGACCTTAGTGCTTTAACTACCACATTTAATAATGTGAAAGCACCAGTAGATGCTTGATTTTCTTTTTTTGAGAGCCCAACAAAGCTTTAAAAAGTGTTTGTTGTTTATTTGTTTATTTATAGTTTTATTGTAATTAGGCAACCCTTTAGAGTATCTAAGTCATCATGTGTCCAGAAGCAGACTAGTACTACTTTTTTATTAAGTATATTACTAGGTATTCTATTTTTTTATTCTTATTTTCAATATATTTTCCATTATATTTTCTAATGTATCATCAAAGTATCTGTAAACACTTTATCTTTTATAAATGTACTAGCAAACTGAACTCTTACTAATACTACAAAGTTTTCAGCAGATTCTCTTAGATTTTTTCAAAGTGAAAGTCTTATCACAAAAAGTGGTAATTGTGGTTTTCACAAAAAGTGGTTTTTTTTTGGTACATATTAAATTCCTTACCCATCCATTTCTTATTAAATTAGGTAATACTTTTAGAGCAATGTTGAATAGTAACAATAAAAGCAGGCATATTTCTTGGCAATAATGGGCTTTTGTTTCATCATATGTATTCGGTTTCTTCCCCCCTTTTTTTTTTTTAACTTCAGTTCTCTGGCATCCTTTCTGCTCTTATACATGATATTAAATTAGTATTAAATTATTAAATGGTAGTTAAAGCACTAAGGTCTTACTTAATTTGCTGGAAATGTTTCTCTTCACCAAGTGGATTTGGCAACTTGGTAACTTTTATACAGAACTACCATAAAACCTATGTGAAAGCTTTGTTATGCTTATTAAAGTTGAAACAGTATTTTTATTGTATCTCTAACGTGGAACTATTGAAGAATGAAAAAGAAGAAATAAGACACATTGTTTCTGCCCTTTGTAGCTTAAAATTTTTGTTTGGACAAATAAATCATATGAATATAATACAATCAGAGTACCTTTTTAGGTACTTTTAGATATGTGTACTCTGATTCTAAAGTTTAAATAGATTTCCCTGATTCGGTCTGCTTCTTTTCTTCTGTGAGAGCCTCTTGGCTTTTGTACTCTTACAATCACATTTGTTTTAGTATTTTTGTTAACACATTTAATTTGTCCTCCAGATTCTTTGGTAACTATACAATTTAGTTAGGGTAAGGAAATGATAGAACAGAGTTTTATTAAACATCCAAACGCTGTCAGTACTTGAGATTATCCATTTCTTATATTGCCCATATTCTTAATTGTGTGAGATGCAGTAGCTCTCTGTACCTATGGACCCCATGTAGAAAATCAGGAATTACAATAAATATTCTCTAAGGCCCTTTATTATCTATTTGTCAAACATATATACAAACATGTACACAAGTAGAGAGACGAGTACACCATGTACTATTCAGCTTCATCCATTTTCACTTTGTGGCTAATCTTGTTTCACCAGCCCACATGCTGTGCCCATCCCCCTTCACCCTCACCTGTACTGTTTTATTGTGAAGCTAATCTAAGTCATACTGTCATTTCATCTGTATTATAGTTCAGTATATGTCTTTAAAATACAGGGACTCTTTAAAAAAACTCCAGAAAATCATTATCATAGCTAAAATTCATTAACACTTTAATATCATCAAATACCCAGTGTTCCAGTTTCCTCAAGTGTCTCAAATGTTTTCTGTGCAGTGCGTTTGTTCAAATCAGGATCTAAGCAAGTTCCACACATTACATTTGCGTGCTGTGTCTCTTAAATGTTTTTAATCTATAGAAGTTACACACTTTTTTCTTGCTGCTTATTTCTTGAGAAACCAGGTAATTTACAGAATTGCCGACATTCTGGATTTTCTTGATTCTGCTCATTGGGGTATTTAACGTGTTCCTGTATTCACTACAGACCGTTATCTGTTCATTTCCATTCTTCTTCCTTCTGGCATTATTTTACTTACTCATCCATCACTCTGCAAATATCTAATGGACAGTTACCGTGTGGCAGACACTATGCAGGGTATTTGGCCTTCTCACCTACTAGATTACTAGGTTGGTTGGCAGGAGTTGGCCGTTAAAAGCCCATTGAATCCACTATCTTTACAGAGTAGTATAGCCCTAGGAGTACTCTCATACTGAATTGCCACATACGGCAGTGTGAAACGTCTCCAGAATTCTAGCTGAGGAACAGGTGAGGGAGTTCTTTTCATCTTTGTGTCCCATCTGCTGTGTATTGGGTGAAGGGATTTCCTCAGCTCCAAGCAGGAGTGAAAGGTCTAGTGGCCTGTGATGCCGAAGCTGGGGAAATAAGGGTCCATGGGTGGGAATTTATGGAGCACTGAGGCGTGTTGCTGATCTAACTCGGAGGACAATTGAGCTACTGCAACCAGCTCTCTAGTCACATTCTTTCTTTTCTCTTAACACGTTGCGTATGGATCACGAGAATCTTCACGAGGGATTTAAACCCCGCCATATACAACGTGTTAAGGACTCCAGCATCAATCGTTAAAACTTCCTTTCTTCTCCAAGGTGACCAAGATTTCTTTGTTCCCTGGCCCACTGTGGGATCAGAACCATGTTTTATTGCTTCGTTTCCCTTATGTTTCTGTAGCAGACAGAAATCTTTTAAGATTTTTTTGGGGGGGTGATATTCTTTGCAGTAGGGCAAAAGGTGAGAGTGAAAAGGTGCTTCTACAATATTTTTCAAACTACGTGTCAAGACTCATTGGTGAGTCATGAAATCAATTTAGTGGATTGTGAAACTGACTTAGTGGGCAACAGCCAGAATATTTTTTGTGTTTTTTTTATTTCTAATGGAATAAACTAGAAAAATGTTAGAGAGTATTGCATATAGTAAGAGTCAGCAGTGTTTCATAAACTTTTGTTTCATGCACAAATGTCATATAAATAAAATGTGTTTGCGTGTGTATATTACATATTATGTATTCTTAGTCATGTTGGTAAAAAGTATTACTTACTATGGATCACAGTCAAAAAGTTTGAAAGTTCACGCTTTACTGTGCCTCTCTTTTTCAACTTTCTTTCCTTCTCTCCTCCTTTCTCAACCTCCTCCTTCTACCTCAAACATTGCTGTTCCTAAAGTTGATAGATAGTGGGAGTCAGGCAGTTAGTTAAAAAGGGAGCTCTCTGAGATAACGAAGTCCTAACATAATACTTTCCCTGTTTGTACCTGTGCTATGTTACTTGTCATTTTCTATTTGTTCATCTTCCAAATACTTTTATATTCCAGGCACAGTTCTCTGTACTATCTGTTTATTATGCATTCAGTAAATAATTTATTAAGTGTCTACTGTGTACAGGCATTAGGGGAACTAAGATGAATGTGATGCAGCCCTTACCCTCCAAGAGTTGACCGTTTACTGTTGGAGATGAGAGAATTCGTTTCCATCACACTTTGTCCTTCTCTGCTTGCCTCTACTCCCCGAATCTCTCGGTCTTTGGGATCTTTTTATAAAACCCATTTTCATAGTTTCTGCTGAAATGGAGGTTGTGGGGGGAGAGGAGGGATGAGGGCTTCTGTTCAAAGTGCCGGTTGCCTCTTACCTCTTGACTGCTCAGAACAAGTGTGGTAGAAGAGGAAGGTCCCCTTTGGGATAGATTTCATGTAGCCTGGAGTGAGGAATCTGGAAGTGGCAGCTGCTGATCTTGGTACTGGCAGTAGAGAGGAAGATAGCAAAAGATCGCAGAACAGCTGCAGTCCTGTGTCACCTGGACCACACTGCAAATAGACGTGGGAACTCACTAACCAGGGAGGCCAAGGTGACAGGGGGGCAGCTGGCTTTTCTGGTGCTAGAAACCAAAATTAGTTTACTTGTTTTTCAAAGGACCTACTTTCCAACTTGCTTTTAATAGCAGTTTATACAATCCTTCATTGATTCTGAGATGCCCATGTTTTTACATTTTTGAGATCAGGATGCTCTTACAATTGATGATGTATCTTAGTTTAATTGGGAGATTTTTTTTCTTAGTGGTACACTTTATAATCAGTGGTATCTTTGGTTTGGTGAGTATACACAGGAATATATACGTGTACTTGGTGGGGGCCGGCAGATGTTAAAGAGGTGGGATAAGCTTTCTCCCCAGAGAAGGACTCAGGCAATGGCGATGTTTTAAACCTGATATGTGTGTATATGTTGACGTGAAAGGAAATCTTCAATTGATTTTTAGACTCTTGTTACTATTTGTTTTGAGCAAGCTGTATCAAGAGAATCAGTCGGAAGCTACCAGTAGATCCTTCCCCAATTATTCTTTAATAAGTTTTAGGGTCACCTTTAGGATTCTTGTGCTCCAAGGCCTATAAGCTTTCATTACAAATCTTGCTTATTTTCTTTCCTGAATCATCATTGAATTTCATGTGATGGATCCTGTTGTTAACCTGTACTTATTGAGTACTTATGGTGCGTTTGTCATAGTTTCAGGCACTGGGTGTACAGTGATGTAAACATAAGAAAACAGAGTCTGTCTATTCTAATAGATGGGAAAGAGAGACATTCAGCTTAGGAAAGGAGCTCCATATTTTATTAGACACAGATGAGGCCGAAAGATGTTAAAGTGGCTTGCCAAAAGTCATGGCATAGTTGGCATAAAAATCTCACTCACCTCAGTTATAGCTCAGTGCTCTTTCTATTATACTTTACTGGTTTTCTTGACCCTCAAGAATGGTATGCAAATTCTTAAGTGTTGTAAATCAGAAAAGTCTAGTTGAATTTTGCTGTGAGTCTCATGAAGGTGTTCTTTATAAGGCAGTGTTGTGTAGAGCAAGGAACATGTGTTTTCTACCCAGTTACGTCAGTAGAATATTTGGCATGTGCCGTAAGCTCTCTGGACCTTGTTTTTTAGCCTCCGAGAAATAAAGAGATTAGCTGTCTTGCTGGTTACTTACATAGTCCTGTTATTTGATTTGGAGTTATGAATGTGTATGTTTGTTTTCTCCACAGCCATACACACTGCTGCTATGGATATGCTGGGAGGATCTGGTGTTGAAAGCCAGTGTAGAAAAGTTGATATCATTGCAGATGCTGCATATTCCATTTTCAAAAGACCAAAAAGTTTTACTGGCAACTTTATTATTGATGAAAATATCTTAAAAGAAGAAGGAATAAAAAATTTTGACATCTATGCAATTAAACCAGGTAATGCATACAGTTTTTCAAAGTATTGCTACGTCTTTCCCACATTTTCTGCAATGAACACACATCTGTTTTGTGTATGTGTGCATTTGTGTGATTATAAAATCTACATGTTCTTTTAAAAGCAGTCCTCCCAATGAAGGGAAACAAAACCCATCCGACACACCTTAAAAAGGAGAGAAAGAAAAAATAGAAGTGCGTTGAGGGCTCTTTAAATGATACTCAGATACAGAAGGTCACATTAGCTATTAGCCATTTCCAAATCTTGAAACCAAAAATGAAAATTAGTTTTAAAAGTTGATCTTAAAAAGTAAAGATTTTATTCAAGGATATAGTAACAGATGATACAGTAGTGGGTTTTTCACAAAAACTTTTTAAGATTATGGACTCTTTCCTAATATTTGTGTCTCTTAGAGTAGCTTAATGACAGCTGGTGAAGGTGAGTGAGCAGAGTCTGGCCCGTGTTAAAGGGTCTGATTTGAGAAGTTCTCTGAAGTCCCCCTTGTTCAAAAATCACTTTTCCTCTCTGAAATTGCAGACGATAATGGTGATGATAATGCATTTTACTTCATGTATAAAATATAATGTGTACTAAATAATAGACAATATAGCCACAAATGAGAGTTATGTTTATTTGTGCAAAAGTATGTTTTAAATATTATTCATTAAGTTGAAATTCTAGGTGACAGAAACCACGTGTTTATATTTGTATCATCCCTGTCTGTCTGTTCAATTTGAACTGAATTGAATTAATTTGCTCTTTACAGCTTTACAAAGCACTTTTACATACATTATCTATTTAACCTCATAGCAATCCTGTGAGGGAAGGAATATTGTGTATAGTGATTAAGAACACAGAGTTTGGGAGAAGCCAATCCGGCCTCAGATTCCAACTTGGCTGCTCACTAGCTGTGACTTTAGGTGTGTCACCCACTTTCTCTGAGCTTCGCTTTCCTTATTGGTAAAATTGAGGGAATGATGCCTTTCACACAGGACTGTAATGTGCTTAGCACAGTGTCTGGCGTGTGGTACAGTCACAGTATTCAGTAGTTAATATTTACAGTGGAGAAACTGGTTCAAAGAGAGTAAGCCTTTGCCTAAGAGCAGTCAGCTAATGGTGGCAGAACCTGAACCAGATCCAGGTCTTCTGGGTCCTGGTACAGTGTAATTATCACTTTAGGTTTGAAAGACGCAGTGTCTTTGTGCACAAAATTTTTCATTTAAGTTAAAAATCCTACCAAGTGTTGAGAATTTAATGTGATGTGGTACTGTAATAAGTGTTAGGATATAACAAAGACCAATGCATTCCTGCCCTCCAGTGTTTAATCTTCTCAGAAGCAGGAGCAGACAGACAGAGATGATAAATAAGTCCTCCATAATGAGGAACCCCCTATTCTCAGGGGGCCAGGGAAGAAATGAATCCTGAGCACATTGGATATAGGACTGAAGGTTGCATGGATAGATGAGAAGGGGACAGAGGCTCCTGGGAGAGCATTTAGGGCTCAACATAATAGGTGACTTTTGGCTGGATCTTAAAGATGAACTTTGCCGTAGGAGAGCAGGATAACTGGATTATGAGGAAAGCCTTTTAGCTTAGTAAGGGTCAGGTCATTTGACAGTTCTCATGGGGGTCTTTCCATTGCACCAAAATGATCATTTGAATAAAAACAGATAAGTATTTATTAAACAGTTGTTAAAATCTTAATATATTGAAGTAGTTACAGTAACCTGATTATTTTTGGGGTCTATTTTTCAGGCCATTCTTTGTTGCCAGATTTCTTCTTAGATGAATTGCCGGATACAGTTACCAAGAAAATGGGATCACATGGTAAGATACAGACCATATTTTATGTACGAAAATAAAGATACTAACTTATGTATTCCTTCCAAGATACAGAATTGGACATTTTTTGCATTCTACTTTTAAACCATTTGTAATTTAAACTAGACAATGTGAAGTTTTAGTTAATTCTAGCAAAGAAAGTTGTGTTTTTCTTCTACGAGTAAGAAGTTCTTTTTTTTTTTTTTTTTAACTTTTTTATTTATTCTAAGTGTGTTTTTCCAGGACCCATCAGCTCCAAGTCAAGTAGTTGTTTCAATCTAGTTGTGGAAGGCACAGCTCACAGTGGCCCATGTGGGGATCGAACCGGCAACCTTGTTGTTAAGAGCACCGCGCTCTAACCAACTGAGCTAACTGGCCGCCCCAGTAAGAAGTTCTTAATAGAGTCTTTTCATTTGATTAAAAAAAAAAAAAGCTGTCTAAAAAGAAAAAAGCAACCCTTTTTAAAAGTTTCATTTCTTTTCATAGCACTGTCTTTAGGTATTTTGTGTTGATGTGTTATTTTATTTTGAGGGAAAATGTGTCACACAAAATGTGTCACACCATTCACAGAGTTTGTGCTATGTGACTACTTTATGGGAAAAATTAACTTCAAAGGAGATTTTGGTTTTACTTTGTTCTGTTTTTATAATTGAAAAACAATTACCCCCTTGAATTGGTCCAGAGTTTACATGTTAGTATTTGTGTTCTTGCAGTATGCCACTAGCTTACTGAAATGTCAGAAGAAACATGCTTTAACAAATACCCATAAAAAGAATTTCACTCGTGGTTTATTAACAAGAATAGCTGCTGTTCTTCTAGGCCCTTACCTTATTTTTATCTTCTAGACACTGAGTCTTCTAAATGATCATGGATTCTTTAGATGGCTGTTACAAAATTTAGGAACAAATTTCCTCTGTTATGTTTAGCAAACTTAAAGAACCTTACTGCAATGCATTTTAACGTCAAATCTTCTTTCTGGCTTAATCTTACCTTTTTTTCTTTTTTTAATTAATTAGTTAATTAATTTTTTTAAGGAGGGCGCAGCTCACAGTGGCCCAGGCAGCATCTAATCGGCAACCTTAGTGTTATTAGCACCACGCTTTAACCAACTGAGCTAACTGGTTACCCCTTAATCTTATCTTTTATATCGTTATCTTTTTTTTTTGTCCATATTTTTTGGAGAGAGTTTAAAAAATTGCTTAGGTAATAAAAAAGGCAACTTTTCTTTTGTATTGTAGAAAATTTGAAAAATATAGACTGGAAAAAAGTTACGCATAGTCCCACCATCCAGAGATAGCGCTTTTAAAAATTAAATTTTTTTTAATTTAAAAAATTAGATCTTTCATTTAGTTGCCACGTGGATGTATCAGAGTATTATAACAAGACTGTCAGTCTTTTTCTTAAAAGGCTTCTTACAGAATGGCAGAAATTAGTTTCGGTTTAATTAGAGAGCTTATCAAAGTCTAATAGAGTCTCGTCCTCTAATAGAGGCAAGTTTAAAATCCTGATTTTGCTCAGCTCTCTTAAGATTGGATCTATATTTTGGAGGAAGATATACACGAAATATGCTCATTTAAATTCCAAATTTAAATAATAAGAACCACTTACTGTTCGTGTATATTTATTTTGTGTTTTAACAAACATTTATTGGACACCTGTAATGTGCCAAACACTGTTAAATACTTTGCATGCATTTGTCTCATTTAATACTTATACTCCTACAAAACAGGTATTATCCTCATTTTACGATTAATTACACCTGTGTGATCACAGATCTGGCAGGTGGTAGAGCCAGGATTTAATTTCGTATTTCTTCATTTCCAAAGTCTATACCCTTAACTTAATTTGCTTAAATGAACTTGCAAAATAAACTTAAAATTGCTTTCCTAACTCTTGAATACTTCAAGTCCTTTAAATTAGCAAGTTTTCCCTCCAGCAATCCCAATTTATTAGTTTATAATGAGGAATTGCCATGTCTTAGACTAAATGCGTAGTTGCTATGATCAGCCTATTCTCTCCCTTTGGTTATAATTACATAGGGAACAGATCATAATCAGCAGGTTGTTTCATGATCATGGAATCAGAGCAAGAGAGCTTAGCTAAGTAAAATGTAAGATAAATGTTTATTGGCATTAGGCTTTCATAGGAATGATTTTGCCTATGGGGTTAGAATGTCAAGTGCATTGACTGTGATCCATGTATCCATCTCCACATGAAGGATGCCCACATCCTTTCTTTTTTTTGATAGAAAATTAATTATTTTTATATTTGTGCCATGTAAGAGTCATCTTGTTTATCTCATCTTTCCAACCTGTCAACATCTTTTTTTTTTAAATTAAATTTATTGGGGTGACAATGGTTAGTCAAGTTACATAGGTTTCAAGTGTGCAATTCTGTAATACATCATCTATATCTCACATTGTGTGTTCACCACCCAGAGTCAGTTCTCCTTCCATAGCCTCATCCTTTTGAGGTCGGAATACTCAGATTTCTTTGGCGAATAAAGCTGTTTGTCTCCATACAGTGTTGGAGAGAGCATTTACTTCTGTCGCTCTCTTTTCCCTATTCTTCCTGGTTCAGTCAACTGCAATTCTACTTAACATTTTCTCTAGATATATTAATATATTCATATAGGTAATAGTCCAGTATATCTGGCCTGGATTTAACTTACCTGTTTCAGGTGATCTTTTTATATCCATATCCAAATCCATATATGTTGACTTCAGTTTGTCCCTCAGAAGTTAGTGTGTAGCCCTCATTTCCAAAGGGGGAGTTTACCTTTCTATTGCAACCCCTATTTAATAATCCTGTGAACATTTGATTGTACCGTTTTCTGGTATTTGTGCTATGTATATTTGTTTTACATAACATATATGTAATTATGTAATATATTGTAAACTATGTACACAATTTTAAACTAATGCTTTTTTTTCTCATATTGAAAGTGGTACTGCCATTTCTTCATTGATGTTTTTCATTCACTGATTCCCCACCCCCCACTGCAACACAGGGGGCCCACTCATCCTTTTTCTTTTTTAACTCTCCAGGTTATTTTTGTTTTTTTTCTTTAGATACAATTTTAATATTTTGGATTCTCCTCAGAAACACTTATTCTTAGCCTGACTACCCTTTGCTTTTCCCTTGTAGTTACCACCATCTCATTTCCATCTTTTGTTCTTTTCTTCTGCATTCTGGGAGACATTTTCAAGTTTGTACTCTATATTACTGATAAGATTTTCGACACTTTCATCTCTGTTCAATACTGCCTCTAATGTTTATTTTAATTTTGCTATTGTATTTTTTGTTTCTCATGTTCCCATTTTGTTTTCATTTTATTCTATTGTCTTTTCATCTCAGCCAGTTGTATATGACTTTCTGCTCCTCTTTCATGTAGTTTTGTTGTGGAGGAATTCTTGTGGGTTTCACAGTAAGTTACTTTTAGAGATTGACTTTTGCTCTTCAGAATAACCTCCTATTACCCTGTGGAACATTGGTTTTTCATAGGCATCAGGTTATTTTTTTCCCTGTTAATTCATCCTCACATTAGGGGATATCTCTAGAACTAGTGTAGTCAAATGACGGATGTGTAGGTTGCTTTTGGCTCCAGTCCCGGTTCATCTGGTGGAAATCCTGTCTCAGAGCTATAGTTTCTGTAGTGGTACCTGTGGGGCATATAGCTAGGGCCAATGTGCAAGGCTGACATGGGACCTTCTTGTACCTCTTCTGCTTAAAAACGACTCTCTTCAGGCTGTCCTCCTGCCAAGGTTCTTCCCTTCCCTGTCTTTATCAGTCATGTTTTGGAGTGGCGTGCACTCTCCAGGATGAACTACCACCAGGACCTCCCCTACCATCTGCTCCTCTGGTACTTGGGAGCTGAGAGCCTTGAAATTGGATGTGAAAGATGGGGTCTTTCTTGAAAAGCTGCATTGTAGAACAGAGGGACAGATTCTAGTCTAAGCCCAGAGTCTGAGCCAGTGCTCTAAAAGGTGAGAACCTTTCTTTTCTGTATAGGTGAGTAGAGCTATTGTTCATTTGAGATCTTCCGTGAGGTGAAGCACAGGCAGTCCAGTGTTTCTTAGACTGACTCCATCTACCTTAGAGGTACTGCCCATTTCTTCCTAGACTCTGACAGGAGATTGTGTGTCAGTCAAATGATGTTCAGTGTTTGGGTTTTTTGTTTTTGTTTATTTTTTACATTTTTATATTGGTGTGAAGTTACCAGAGGCTGTGTCAGGGGCTGTTAGCCATGTGTCTTTTTTTTTTTTTTCCCAGTTATTAAAATGCTCTCTCTTTCCCATTAAAGCTTGTGTAGTTGTAGTCTACTGACTACAATCTTTATTTCCACTCCACTGATTACACAGTTGACATTCTGATCTCCATCTTTCTGACTCTGGTGTGTTCTTTTCTCATTTGGTTTTAAAACTGAGAGGGGATGAAGCAGTGATTAATTATTACCCCTAAAACTCCAATAATTTGTTTAGGTTTGTTTATTATTAAACACTGGACAGTTTAGTAGTGGGTTGTTTTTTTTTAACCTGAGAGTCAGCCTTTTACTTGGAGAGTATAAATCATTTACATTTATAATCATAATTGATGTGTTTAGTTGTTAACTCCATCGGTTTGCTTTATGCTTTTAGATGCCAAGGTATTTAAGGTCATTTTGGTCAAACAGGTCTAACTGGTAGCAAGTCTGTTCTGTTAATTAATTAATCCTCTGGGTGGCCTTATATTACCTAGGTTTTAAAGCCATTTACATCAATAATATTTTACAGGTGCCATTCCAGAATTGAAAGATGACAAGCTGCAGCCAGCACCAAAACCACGTTCTGGAACTGTGGAAGAAACATTTAAAGTCATTAAGGAGTCTCTCACTGATGACATTGTTAAAACCACTCAAGCAGTCTATCAGTTCGAACTCTCAGGTAAGGATTACACCTGGTTACCTGAGGGTTTTATGAAACAAAGCGTAGGGTATCCCCTTTGGAAGAAAACCACCTCTAGTAGTAGTCATCTGGCTAGTTGGCTGTATCCGGAACCCTGACCCAAGAATGCAGACATTGAAAAATGGCAAATAACCACTATTTGTATGTTTAAGTTAAGATCAGTGCATATGGACACATATAAAATAAAATTTCATTACAAAAATTTCCAGTGTTAAATAACTCCTTGTCATATGTAATTGAGGGAAAATCCTGTGTCGAAGGGCATATGGATCACGACAGGTAGTATAATACAGTAATTTATCATCTACCACGGGCACCTCGACATTTTTATCTTTGAGATTTTCCAAGTCAGTCTGAATTTACTCAGCTTTTTAAAACCTTTCAATATGTTTCTTCTCAATATAGTATTAACACAGGTTCAGGACATTTTTAAGAACTAGCTACCTCACTCCCATTTGTACGCAAACTTTGACATTATTAGTCTTTCATCCTTTGTCTCTTCTATTGTGTCTTAATCCATCTTCACCTTCCTGTTTTTACTTCCTTTTCTATCCTTAAAACCCCTGGTCCATTACTTCAAGCACTCTCGACTGTATCCTAAATTTTTGGATCTTTTGTGCTTATGTCACTGTCAAAACCCATGAAACTATCCTGCGGCCCCACAGTTGCCTCCAGACTTCTAAATCCCGCTGGAGAAATGAAAAAAAGAAAAAAGAAAAATCCCATCACCCAGTGGATCTGTACCAGTAGAAAGTCATCCTTGCCCCTGTTCAACTGGGGTCTAAGTAGCATCTCAGAATTCTGTATTTCTGTACTCAGCTTAGTGCCTCATTTTCCACCGTGACTATTTTAAATCTTCTCAGTGTTCTTCACGTCTTCCTTCTCTTCCCTTCACCACTTCCCTGCCAGTGTCAGCAAAGAATTCCATCTTTATCACAGAGATAATTGAAGCCTATAGATAAATTTCTTCAGCTTCCTTTCATCTGATACTCAATCAACTATTATAGACATCATCCTCTCTTCCTCCCCTCCCAACAGAGTGGAGCTCAGCTCTAGATCAGTGTGCATCCCAAGTGTTAATGTTCATACTGGTTACCTGTGTTCGTGCTAAAATGCAGAATCTGACTTAATAGGTCTGAGGTGGGGTCTGAATTCTGCACTTCTGCAGGTGGAGACAGTACTGCAATCCATGGATCCCACCTTGAGTAGCAAAGTACCATTTCCTCTGGCCTCCTCAGGGACTTTGTGCTATTAAATATGCCCTCTCTTCTACTTGTTCATTCTGCAGCCTCCTTCTCTATGTCAACGTTCCCAATCTATTCTGTGTTTGAAACAAAACAATAATAATACCCTCCCTTTCAGAGCAAAACTTATTTTCATCTATGATTCACTCTGCTCTGATATTTTTCTCCATTCCATTGAATTTGTTCTCACCAATGTCGTTGGTTGCTTCTATATCACCTGTGTACATTTGTCATTCTTACCCTGTCACCACTCTGCAACATTTAATGCTGTTGACCACTCTTTCCTTCTGGAAATTCTCCCTTTCCTTGGCTTCCTTGACAATAGCTCTCCTTGCTTTCCTTCTGTCTGTAATCACGCTTTTGCGTTTTCAGTTTCCTGTGTTAGATGCTTCTCTATCCTTCACTGTCTTAGCACTCTTTATACTCTACAGACATTCTCTAGAAAACTCCAACCACTCGATTGACATCAATGACCATATGAACTGATTACTTATATGTCTGTATTTCTAGCCCCGTCAGACTTCATTTGACATTTTCACTTGGCTGTCACAAAGATGCCTCAATGTAAAAATGTGCAAAACAACTCACCATTCCTAATACTTGCCTTTGGCACTACCTGTGAAATCTGCTCTTTTTCAGCAGTCCTCGCTCAGTAAAAAGCACACCAGTATTTACTGTTTCCCAAGCCCCAAAGTAGTAAATCATTCTTATGCACCCTCCCTCCCTCGTCCTCTTCATGTTCAATCCGTTACCTAGTCTTGTGGTTCTGCTTTGAAATTCTCTCAGAAATATGCCTGCTTCCTTCCATTCCCACTGTCCTGATCCTGACCAGGCAGACATCCTCAAGCTCCTAAATTACCCAACACTATCCTAACCAGTCTTCTGCATCCTTTTTATCTCTCTCCAGTACCTTCTCTGCATTGCTGTTTGAATGACCTATTTCATATACAAGTCTGTCATTCTCCTCCCATAGCACATCCCTTGGGATGAAGTCAGTGACTCCTTTACTGATTCGTGATCAGTGCACTCTGCATCTGCGCTGCTTTACGAGCTCATCTGATGCCACTGTCCACTCTTTCTCCCTTCTGGTCCTCCTGTACTTTCAGCTCCTCATCTAGCAAATTCTAACCTAACATTTAAATCTCAGCTTCAGCGGGGCTTTCCTTACTCCACATCAACCTCCACTTCCTCTTTTGTAAGAACCATGTGACCGCATTCATTTCCATTGGTGTCTTGCTGAGCATCTCCAGCTCCTGTCATCACTGTCCTTCCACCACTGTTGCCCCTGCAAGGCTTCGCCCTTGCGGAAGCCACCTTCACAGCGACTTGTCACCCCTGATTCTCTCCACTTTGTTCCCCTCCAACTGCAATCACTGACGCCATGTTAGGCCATTGAGTGGCTGAAACCATGGCCAGGATCGAGGGTTTGGTGCACCTTGATTTGGAGGAAGTAGGGCAGGAACCTATCAGGAAAGAAATTTGGAAACCCTGGGGAGAAATTAGTTAAAAAGAAGGGGAATCTTGATGAGCTGCCAAAATTTGAGAAGACTTTTTATCAAGAACACCCTGATTTGGCTAGGTGCACAGCTCAAGAAGTGAAGACATACAGAAGAAGCAAGGAAATTACAGTTAGAGGTCACAACTGTCCAAAGCCAGGTCTAAATTGTTTTGAAGCAAACTTTCCTGCAAACATCATGGACGTGATTACAAGACAGAACTTTACTGAACCCACTGCTATTCAAGCCTAGGGATGGCCAGTTGCTCTAAGTGGGTTGGACATGTTTGGAGTAGCACAGACTAGATCTGGGAAAACATTTGTCTTATTTGCTGCCTGCCATTGTCCACATCAGTATCAGCCATTCCTACGTAAAGAGGGTGAGGGGCCTATTTGCTTGGTTGCTGGCACCAACTCAGAAACTGGCCCAGCAGGTGCAGCAGGTAGGTGCTGAATACTGTAGAGCATGTCCATTGAAGTTACTTGCAGCTATGGTAGTGCTCCCAAGGGACCACAGATTCGTGATTTGGAGACAGGTGTGGAAATCTGTATTGCAACACCTAGAAGACTGATTGACTCTTTTAGAGTGTGGGAAAACAAACCTGAGAAAAACCACCTACTTTGTCCTTGATGAAGTAGATAGAATGCTTGATATGGGCTTCAAACCCCAAGTAAGGAAGATTATGAATCAGATAAGACCTGATAGACAAACCCTAATGTGGAGTGCAAGTTGGCCAAAAGAAGTAAGACAGCTTCCTGAAGATTTCCTGAAAGACTATATTCATATAAACACTGGTGCACTAGAACTGAGTGCAAACCGCAATATACTTTAGATTGTGGATGTGTGTCATGACGTTGAAAAGGATGAAAAACTTATTGTCTAATGGAAGAGATTATGAGTGAGAAGGAGAATAAAAGCATTGTTTTTGTGGAAACCAAAAGAAGATGTGCTAAATTTACTAGAAAAATGAGGAGAGATGGGTGGCCTGCCATGGGTATCCATGGTGACAAGTCAACAGGAACGTGACTGGGTTCTAAATGAACTCAAACATGGAAAAGCTCCTGTTCTGATTGCTACAGATGTGGCTTCCAGAGGGCTAGATGTGGAAGATGTGATATTTGTTAACAGTTATGACTACCCTAACTCCTCAGAGGATTGTATTCATTGAATTGGAAGAACTGCTTGCAGTACCAAAACAGGCACAGCATACACTTTCTTTACATCTAAGAACATACAGCAAGTGAGCGACCTTATCTCTGTGTTTCATAAAACTAATCCAGCAGTTAATCCCAAATTGCTTCAGTTGGTCGAAGACAGAGGTTCAGGTGGTTCCAGGGATAGAGGAGGCAGGAAGGATGACCTTCGAGACATACTCTGCAGGCAAAAGGGGTGGATTTAATACCTTTAGAGACAGGGAAAATTATGACAGAGGTTACTCAGTCGGCTTAAGAAAGATTTGGGGGGCAAAAACCCAGAATGGTGTTGACAGTGCTGCAGATTACACCAATGGGAGCTTTGGAAGTAATTTTGTGTCCGCTGGTATACAGACCAGTTTTAGGACTGGTAATCCAACAGGGGCTGACCAGAATGGTTATGATAGCACTCAGCCATAGGGAAGTAACGTTCCAAATATGCACAATGCTGTGAACCAACAGGCTGGGCATATCCTGCTACTGCAGCTGCGCCTATGATTGGTTATCCAGTGCCACCAGGATATTCTCAGTAAGACTTTCAAAGTATATGTAAATGTCTGCTTTTCATAATTGCTCTTTATATTGTGTTATCAGACAAGGTAGTTATTTAAGAAATATGGGAAATGGAGAAATGACTGCAGTGCAGCAGTAATTATGGTGCACTTTTCTGCTATTTCAGTTGGATATTTCTCTACATTCCTGAAACAATTTTTAGGTTATTTTTTCTACTAGGAAATGCAGGCAGTGTTTTCACAAATGTAAATGTACAGTGATTTGAAATACAATAAATGAAGGCAATGCATGGCCTTTCAATAAAAAAATACTTGAAGACTGAAGGAAAAAAAGAACCATGTTATTGCTGAGTCTTCAGAGGCTAGCCTAGTGCCTGGCACGTAATAAGTACTTAGTAAACATTTGTTGAATTTGACAGAGGCCTAGAGATTTTAGCCTGGGAAACAGCGTTATGTAAGATTATTCTAATTGTAGCAGTTATTAAATGTAAGAAGAACAGGGCTTTTTTGGCATTTATTTCTGTATCTTTATCTTCTGTGTAGGTGAAGATGGTGGAATGTGGTTTCTTGATCTTAAAAGCAAGGGTGGAAACGTCGGACCTGGAGAGCCCTCTGATGAGGCAGATGTGGTGATGAGTATGACTTCTGAGGACTTCATAAAAATGTTTTCAGGTGAGTTTTCAATGTTATTAATTTACCGATTATTCAAGGACAATTTCAGTTCTAACATTTGGCTTTATTCCTTTCCAAATAGCCAAGACCCGTAAGCATGTGTAGCAGTAGAATCTTACCTTGTTTCCCCGAAAATAAGACCTAGCCGGACCATCAGCTCTAAGGTGTCTTTTGGAGCAAAAATTAATGTAAGACCGAGTCTTATATAATACAATATAAGACTCGGTCTTATATTATAGTAAAATAAGACGGGTCTTATATTAATTTTTGCTCCAAAAGACACCTTAGAGCTGATGGTCTGGCTAGGTCTTATTTTCGGGGAAACACTGTAGCAGCTATTGATGTTGGAGAGCACATGGTTTTGGGAAAGTGGTTCTTACTGTTCCTTCTACTGCCCCTTCTACTTCAACCAACAAATGGGGAGTAGATGGTAGAATATCCTTTTTGCATGACTGAGAAGCTAATGAGATAAAGTTGGGAACACAGGGATGATTCAAAGGGACTCCTAGGTGGGCTTCCTTTCTACTAGTTGGACTAAGATATCATTTCCAAGAACACTGGGTTGCCACAGGCACTGAACTCAGCTGCAGCTCTTTTATTGAGAGTTAGGTTGTGCTTCAATCTTGCCAGCTATTGTACTTAATAGGAAAAATTGTACTTTTTAAGTACAATTAAGTAAAATTGTATTGTACTTGAGATAAAATATTTTCTGTTGTATAAAAATGGAGACTGAAGCACTGATGAATTAAACAATAAAATCAAAGTCACATTGTGAGCGAGTAATTGTTGGAGCCAGGATTTGAATCCGAGCTAATACCCAAACGTGTGCTCTTTTAATCATTATATTATTGTCCTCCAGAGGTTAAAGAATCAAGTTACATCTTTAATTTACATTTTATTTATGTAGCATGAACTTGTAATAATGGGCTTTCCATTTATGTCTTTCTGTGAATGTGCTTTTTGTTTCCTGGATTGACTAGGGGAGGTTAGTCAGCAAATGAGTAATTTTTTTTAAAGAGTATTTTTATAAGGTTTATTTTATAGCAGCAGTTTAGATTGGGAGTGAGTTTGCTTCTGCTTATGTCCTTTCGTGCTTACTTCATCTGCTTTCTTTCAAATAGACATAATGTAGACCTTATAATCCTAAGCATTCTCTTTTAAGAAATCATAGCCATTTCTATGACCTAATTTACATAGTGGATACACTTCAAATATAAAAACTTAAAGCAACTAGCGATCAACTAATCAAAATCTCCTTTTCACCAGTAGAGGCCACTGTATGGTAAAGCATTATGGTAGAAAATAAATTGTACACAATTATCTGATTAATACATTGGAAGGAGGGATTATATATAGGGTATTGTGCTTACTAGCTGTTTTTTAAAGTTATCTTTTAAACAGTATTATTGAGGTATAGTTTACATACCATGAAATCCCCCCACTGTAAGTGTACATGGTTTTTATAGTAAATTTATGGAGTTGTACAACCATCACTTGCAATTCAGTTTGAGTACATTTCCATCATCCCCCAAAATTCTCTCATGTCTCTTTGCAGTCAGCCCCCATTTTTATCTTCCTGCCAGCCAAACACTAATTTGCTTTCTTATCTCTACAGATTTGCTGTTTCTAGACATTTCATATAAAAGAAATCAAGCAGTAGATAGTCTTTGGTATCTGGCTTCTTTCACCTAGCATAAGACTTTTGAGATTCTAGCATGTATTGATAGTTCAGTTCCTTTTTATTGCTGAATAGTATTCCATTATATGGATATACCGCATATTTATCAGCTCACCAGCTGGTGGACACTTGGATTGTTTCAAATATTTGGCTAATATGAATAATGCTGCTATGAATATTCTCATACATGTATTTGTGTGCATGTATATTTTCATTTCTCTTGGGTAGATTCCTAAGAGTGGAATTTCTGGGTCATATGGAAAGCTTATATATATGTATATATATATTATACAATTGGACATTTTTGGTCAATGTTGCTCAAGCAGTAGTTCATCATAATCAGAAATGTCTGGATGCTGATGGTAACCACTTTGAGCACCTCTTGAAATTGCAGGAGTCAAACGTGACTTGTATTCATCTTTTGTTATCAGTGTATATTGAGTATTACAATTTTAATACAGTTTTCCTTTTTTAAAACGTATATACATTTTTTGGGCACTCTGTGTGTGTGTGTGTGTGTGTGTGTGTGTGTGTGTATTTAAGAAATTGCCAAACTGTTTGCTAAAGTGGCTGCAGCAATTTTACATTCTCATCAGCAATGTATGAAAGTTCTAGTTTCTCCAAATCCTCACCTGTACTTATTAGTGTCATTTTTTTTTAGCTTTGTTGAGATCGAATTGACAAATACAAACTATGTATTTAAGGTGTAAAACATGATGAATTTCATACATGTATACATTGAGAAATTACTACCATCAAGCTAATTAACACATTCATCACCTTACAGTTACCTTTCATGTATGTGGTGAGAACATGTAAGATCTACTCTCAGCAAATATCAAATACACAGTACAGTGTTATTACCTAAAGTCACCAGGTCATACTTTAGATCCCCAGAACTTATTTGTCTTATAACTGAAAGTTTATACCCTTTGACCAATATCTCCCCATTTCTTCCATCCCCCAACCCCTGGCAACAACCATTCTACTCCCTGCTTCTGTGAGTTAGGTTTATTCCAAATTATTAGAGGTCATACAGTATTTGTCGTTGTGTGTCTGGCTTATTCCATGTAGCATAATGTCCTCCAAGTTCATCCATGTTGTTAGAAATGGCAATATCTTTGTTATTATAGCCATTCTAATGGGTGTGTGGTGGTATCTCATGGTTTTAATTTATTTCCTTAATGATTAATGATGTTGAGCATCTTTCCATGTCCTTAATAGCTATTTATATTTGATGAACTGTCTATTCAAATCTTGTGCTCACCTTTAAATTGACTTGCATTTTATTACTAAGTTGTCAGTTCTTTATAAATTCTAGATGCACGTGATTTGCAAATATTTTCTCTTAGTCTGTGGCTTATCTTTTCGTTTTCTTTTTTTGTAGAATGGGGTTCATTATTATTTTTTTTTTTTTAAAGATTTTTTATTGGGGAAGGGGAACAGGACTTTATTGGGGAACAGTGTGTACTTCCAGGCCTTTTTTCCAAGTCAAGTTGTTGTCCTTTCAATCTCAGTTGTGGAGGGCACAGCTCAGCTCCAGGTCCAGTTGCTGTTGCTAGTTGCAGGGGGCACAGCCCACCATCCCTTGTGGGAGTCGAACTGGCAACCTTGTAGTTGAGAGGACGCGCTCCAACCAACTGAGCCCAATCCGGGAGCTCAGTGGCAGCTCAGCTCAAGGTGCCGTGTTCAATTTTTAGTTGCAGGGGGCACTGCCCACCATCCCTTGCAGGAGTGAAGGAATTGAACTGGCAACCTTGTGGTTGAGAGTCCGCGCTCCAACCAACTGAGCCATCTGGGGGGCAGCTCAGCTCAAGGTGCCGTGTTCAACCTTAGTTGCAGGGGGCGCTGCCCACCATCCCTTGCGTGACTCGAGGAGTTGAACTGGCAACCTTGTGGTTGAGAGCCCACTGGCCCATGTGGGAATCGAACCGGCAGCCTTCGGAGTTAGGAGCACGGAGCTCTAACCGCCTGAGCCACTGGGCCGGCCCCTCGTTTTCTTAATGGTGTCCTTTGAATTACAAGTTTTTAGTTTTTATAAAGTCTAATCTATTAATTCTTTTATGGTTCATGCTTTTTCCCTAAGTATTTCATTCTTCTTTATGCTATTAAAAGAAATTACTGTCTTAATTTTATTTTTGAATTGTTTTGTTGCTAGTATACATATATACAATTAATTTTTTGTATTGATTTTATATCCTGTGAATTAACCAGTGAAGCCATTTTGATCTGGGATTTTTGTGGTAAAATTTTTAATTATTAATTCAATTTATTGTATGTAATAATAGCTTTTATTTTTTAAACAGCTTTTTAAAAATGATCTTAAAACATGCTTTGTTTTTTTATTTTTAAATTAAAGTTTATTCAGGTGACAATTGTTAGTAAAGTTACATAGATTTCAGGTGTATAATTCTGTAATACATCATCTATGTATCACGTGTTTTCACCACCCAGAGTCAGTTCTCTTTCCATCACCATATATTTGATCCCCTTTACCCTCATCTACCACCACCCTCCCCCCTTATCCTCTGGTAACCACTAAAATATTGTCTGTGTCTATGAGTTTTCGTTTCTTCATTTGTTTGTCTTGTTCTTTTGTTGTTTTCAATTGTATATACCACTATCAATTAAATCATATGGTTCTTGACTTTTCTGTCTGACTTGTTTCGCTTAGCATAATAATCTCAAGATCCATCTATGTTGTTGCAAATGGCACTATTTCATCTTTTCTTATGGCAGAATAGTATTCCATTGTGTATATATACCACATCTTCTTTATCTAATCATCTATTGAAGGACACTGGTTGTTTCCATGTCTTGGCCACTGTAGATAAAGCTATGATGAACATCAGAGCACATATATCTTTACGGATAAATGTTTTCAGATTTTTTGGGTAGATACCCAGGAGAGGGATTGCTGGGTCATGTGGTAATTCTATCCATTTTTTGAGGAACCTTCACACTGCCTTCCATAGCAGCTGCACCAATCTGCATTCCCACCAACAGTGTATGAGGTAAACAGCTTTATTGAGATATAATTCACATACCATATAATTTACCCATTTAAAGTGTATAATTCAGTAGTTTTTATCATATTCACAGATATTTGCAACCATCACCACAGTTGCTTTTGGGACATTTTCATCACCTCAAAAAGAAACGCCATGCACATTAGCTATTAACCCTATATCCTTCAGTACCCGCCTCCAGCCCTATGCAACTGTTAATCTACTTTCTGTCTCTATAGATTTCCCTATTCTGGACTTTCATATGAACAGAATCATACAACATATGATACTAATATTCTGTAACTGGCGTCTTCTAGCAATGTTTTCAAGTTCCATTCTTGATATAGCATGTATTAGTCAGTACTTCATTCTCTTTTTTAAAAAAATGGAGATGAAATTCACATAACATACAATTAACTGTATTAAAGTGTACAGTTCCATGGCATAATTTAGTGCATTCACAATGCTATCAACCACCACTAATCTTTAGTTTCAAAACTCTTTCATCACTCCAGAACAAACACCCAATATCATTTAAGTAACACTCTCCATTCCAGCCTCCTGGCAGCCACGGATATGCTTTCTTCTCTCTTCATGTATTTGCCAATTCTCGATAGTTCATACACATGGAATCACAACGTGTGACTTTTTGTGTACAGCTCCTTTCACTTAGCATAATATTTTCAAGGTTAATCCAGGTTGTAGCATGTGTTAGTACTTCATTTCTTTTTATAACTTAATATTTCATCATAGTGATATACCATAGTTTATTTGTTCACCTGTTGACAGACATTTGTGTTGTTTCCACTGTTTGGTTGTTATGAATAATGCTGCTATAAATATTTGTGTCCAAGTTTCTGTGTGGACGTATGTTTTCATTTTTCTTATATTGCTGGGTCATATGGTAATTTTATGCTTAATTCTTTGAAGAACTGTTAAACTGTTTTCTATAGCCATTGCACCATTTACATTCCTACTAGCAATGTCTGAGGGTTTCTCTGCATCCTTACCTTCACCAGCACTTGTTGTTGTTTTTTATAGCAATCCTTATAGGTGTGAAGTGACATCTTATTGTGGTTCTTTCTTTTTTAATTAAAGTTTATTGGGGTGACAATTGTTAGTAAAGTTACATAGATTTCAGGTGTATAACTCTGTAATACATCACCTATCTCTATATCACATTGTGTGTTTACCACCCAGAGTCAGTTCTCCTTCCATCACCATATTGTGGTTTTGATTTGCATTTCCCTAATGCCCAATGATGTTCAGCCAATTTTCATGTGTTTATTGGTCATATATATATATCTTCCTTACTGAACGCCTACTCAGGTCCTTTGCCCATTTTAATTGAATATTTTCGTGGTTTTTTTTAGTTTTTGTGTTTTTTTTAGTTTTAAGAATTCTTTATATATTGCAGATATAAAGATGATATTCCTTATTGGGTATATAATTTTATTGTGAATTGTCTTTTCACTTTTTTGATGATGTATTTTGAAACACAAAAGTTTTTAATTTTGATGAAGTTCAATTTATCTGTTTTTTGTTGCTTGTGCTTTTGCTATCATATCTAAGAATCATTGTCAAACCCAAGTTTTCATGATTTACCCTATGTATTCTAACAGTGTTTAGTTTTAGCTCCTACAGTTAGGCCTGTGACCCATTTTGAGTTAATATTGTATATGGTATTAAGGTAGGGGTCCAACTTTCATTTGTTTGCACAGGGACATCCAGTTGTCCCAGTACCATTTGTTGAATAGGTTATTCTTTCCCCATTGAATGGTCTTGGCAAGCTTGTTAAAGAGCAGTTGACCCTAGATGTATATATAGGTTTAATTAAACCCATGAATATAGGGGTAAAGTTAAACATAGAATTACCATAGGACCCAGCATTTCTACTCCAAGATATATAGTCAACATAATTGAAAACAGGTACTCAAACAAATACATGTGTACGCATGTTCATAGCAGCACTATGCACAATAGCCAAAAGGTAGAAATGTCCAACAGACGAATGGATAAACAAATTATTATTTATATATATGAAATTTTATTCAGCCATAAAAATAAATGAAGTCTTGTTTCATGATGGTACAATATGGATTAACCTTAAAAATATGCTAAGTAAAAGAAGCCAGACACAAAAGATCACATATTGTATGAATCCATGTATATGAAAAACTAGAATAGGTAAATCCATAGAGATAGAAAGCTGACTGGTGGGTGCCATGGCCTAGAGGGAGAAGAACTGCTAATCCATAACAGGTACAGGGTTTCCTTTTGGGGGTAATGAAATGTATTGGGGCTAAAAAGACGTGGTTACACAACATTGTGACTGTACTTAAATGCTACTGAATTGTTCACTTTAAAATTTTATGTCATGTGCACTTCACCTCAATTTTTAAAAGCATATACTCATATATTTAAAAAGTGTTATTTGGCCTTGCCCCCTTCTGCTCCCCAGAGGTAATCTCTTTCAGGTCTTTTTGGTGTTTCTTTCAATATTTAACTCCACAGTTTTCAATGTTATTACATTTCTCAATGTTACATTTATAGTACTTATACTGTTTTCTTTGGATTCACTAATTTAAAGACTGATAGATGAGATTTAAGTTCTCTTATAGCGCCTTCATTCTGCTTCTACCCCCACCCCTTCCCATCCTCCCAATATAGTTATTTCACCATTTTTGCTTAAATCAAGACTCTGTGTTCAAATAATTACAATTCTGGAATTGTTTGCTGTTGAATCAAACAGCATACTATTATTATGTTTCTTGTCAGAGAAAACTTTTATTTTTCCTGGACGTAAATAATTGCCCTGTTCCTCCCATTGAATAGGTATAAAGAAACCAAGTAAAATCTTCCTATATTCTACTCAGAACCCCTTGATGCAATTTTTTACTCTGCCAAATGTGTCAAATTACCTGTCAGTCTACTTTTTTCTTGGAGCCCTTTGTCTTCTTGTTACAATCTGAATTACAATCCGAACAGGTAGCTCATTATAATAGCCTGCTACACAGCTGTGATCCTGGAAATGTCTTTAACTCTGTCCTGCATTGAATCTCCTATTTCCTGTATCCCATGTCTTCTCTCTTGGTTTATATCCTTAATTTGGCGGCACACATTCTCCAGTAGCTTCATGAGAAAGGATACAGAGTGGTAATTTTAGTGAGTTCTAAAAACTACTTGTATTCTACCAACACATTGATTTTTTGGCTGAGTAGAGATTTCTGGGTTGAAATTCATTTTCTCAGAATTTTGAAGGCATTCCTCCATCTTCTAAGATTACCATTGAGAATTTGATACTATTCTTCTTAATCTTTTATATCTACCCCTCCCCTTTCTGAAAGTTTCAGAATCAAAATGATCTCTTTCTCTGTAGTATTCTGGAATTTCACAATGATAAAAGGTGCTGTGGTCTTTTTTGTTTTTTTCTTTCATTTTCCTTAATGGGTTCCTTGGGAATGTATCTTATATTATTTCTTTGATATTTCTGTTTTTTAAGTTCTTACTTTCTGGAGAAAGCATTAGACCTCTGATTTAATCATCTTGCTTTTTAGGAGTTTGATTCACCTTTTTTTATAAAAATAAGATCCATTTTCTTATTCTTTCTTTTTTTTATGGTAAGGAGCGACTTTATTTGAAAAGATTATTGATCGAGGTGGGGGGTAGAGAGAGGCTTTTGCAATAGTGGGAGACTGTTGCAAGAGAGATTGACTGTTGTGACCAGATGATCTGCAAGTGTCTCCTTTCTATTGTATTTTAATATTTTCTATCAAATTTTTAATTTCCAAGAGCTCACTCGAATTTTATCAGTTTCTTTCTCCTTCTCTTACTGCCCCGCTTCTTCCTCCTTACTCTCCCCAGTTCCATTCCCTGTCTGCGGCTTCTCCCCCTTCCTCTCATTCTTCTCTCCTACCCATTTTGCCTCTTCCTTTTTCACCCTCTTTGCTGTGCTTCTCTTCTCCTTTCTCCTTCAGAATCCTGTTCTTCATACGTTAGTGTTATATCTTATCAATGAGGACATGAATTATGAAATTTTTTGTTATTCATTTACTTTGTTTTCTTCTGTGCCTACATTCTCTGTTTCCTTCAAATTGCTCTTACCTGTTTTTGTTTTGGGAGTGTTTTTTTTGTTTGGTTTTGTTTTTTCTGTTTCCATTTGATGTCCATTCATCCTTATAGGCAAGGCTCTGTAGTGCCGACTGGAAGCTGTGTATGCATGAGTGGACTGGTGAGTTTGTGGACTAGTGGGTATCACTGTAGAATGACAGCAGGAAGCCAGTTTTTTGGCTGAAGGGCATCCAGATATCAGTGTTTATAAGTTTTTGGAGGGGCTGTTCTGTTCCTTCAAAGAATAAAGATCTTCCAGGAGCTACCATGTAAATAAAAATTATCTCTTAATCTGTTATTTCTGAATTTAGGTATTTTAACATCACATTTCCTTTGAATAGTGACCAGCTCAGTTTGTTCATTGAAATACAAGAACTGGGCTTGATCCTTTCTATCCGTAACCAATCTTTAATGTTTTGCTACAACTCCTATACAGAATAATGTTTTGCTATCTCTATATACACAATATACTGACCCCACACATTTTCTTTCTACAAAGAGCCTGTGTGTGGCCCAGTGAAGGTTTACTAATGAACCTGATGCATATTGTGCCTTCTGGAGATAAAACCTATATATAAATTGGCATAATATAGCTCAGAAAACTATAAATGAAAATCAGACACACCTGGTTTTGAATTGCAGCACTGTCATATACAAGCTGTGTGACCTTGAGAAAGTCAAAATTCTCTCTGAACCTCAGTTTCCTCGTTAATTCCACTGTGTGTCAGACCCTATACTAGCACTGGAATGAAAGTTGCAAATAAAAACAAAGCTTCCTCCCTCCATGGAGCCTCTGTTTATTAGCTATAATTCTGTCTTTATGTTTACATTTTATATCCTGGCATTTCTGTGGCTAAAGTAATGCTAACATATACTTTTGTGTCCATACCTATACTTTTGTTGTTGTTGTTGTTGGGGAATATTGGGGAACAGTGTGTTTCTCCAGGGCCCATCAGCTCCAAGTCATTGTCCTTCAATCTAGTTGTGAAGGGCGCAGCTCAGCTCCAAGTCCAGTTGCAAATTTCAATGTTTGGTTGCAGGGGGCACCCTCCACCGCCCTATAATAGGAATTGAACCTGCAACCTTGTGTTGAGAGCTAGCGCTCTAACCAACTGACCTATCCAGCTGCCCCTCCGGAAGCTCAGTGGCAGCTAGTTGTCTTCAATCTACTAATTGTGGAGGGTGCAGCTCACTGGCTCATGTAGGAATCGAACCGGCCACCCGTTGTTCAGAGCTCGCACTCTAACCGACTGAACCATCGGCTGCCCTCATACCAATACTTTTAATGATCATTTCTTAAGCATTTACACCATTTAATTTTTTAAATCTAAACTTAAAATGTTAAAAGTTTAATGAACTATAATAGATTGGAAAATTAACTAAGATAGTATTTGTTTACCTCAATTCATTTGAGGTCCATGTATCCTTGAGAGTACTGTAACTAGTATATACATGTTGCATCTTCATCTTTTTGCTGTTATCTTTTACTAATTGTTGTTTTTACATTATCTCTCATATTATATTGTTAACATTTAAGTCTAGGAATTGGAATTCCCAAGATACTGATTAAAAAAAAATGCTGTTATAGGAATTTCTGTGCTTCAGAAGTTTATAGAACTCAAGGAGATTCTTTTTATAATGCATGTTCTTGAAGCAGTATATCTTTAAGGACACTAATGGATGCTTTTCTCCCTCTCATTGTCTCACGTTAGGTAAACTAAAACCAACAATTGCATTCATGTCAGGAAAACTGAAGATTAAAGGAAACATGGCCCTAGCAATCAAATTGGAGAAGCTAATGAATCAGATGCAAGCCAGGCTGTGAAGAAAAAGAAAAAAAATATGTGGACCTCTAAGCTCAAAAAGTAAAAGGGCTCAACAATTAAAATCTAATGTTTGTTTTCTTCTCTATTGTATTTTAAGCATATACAAATTTGTTCTTGAAAAAAATACAATTTCTGTATCTATAAGACTTGTAATTATAATTAAAACAGCTAGCTAATCAAACATAAGCTTCATTAAGTAGAATTCTAAGACGTTGTTTTTTTATGTTTTGTGAGTTTTGCCCTCTGAGCACTATAAACCATTCACCATCTTCGTCTGCAAAAAGTATCATGAGCAACCAATCAAGGTCAAGCAGTAAAACTAGCTCTTTTCAAAGCTTCTTCCCATTTAAAATGAAGCTAGTCAGTTCTAAAATTTTTAGTTTGAGATTGTATACCAATGAAAATTTTAAGATATTGTAGGTTTTTATATATTGATTTTAAAGATCTTCTACAATAGTTTCCCAGGAATCACATAATAAACTACTTTGAAGACTAATGAAACAAAAACAGAGTTTTTCATTTTGTTAACTAGCTTTCCAGGTTTAAGTTATCTGTAGGAAAAAAATAACTGCAGTATGTATCCTATTTTTAAAATATCCTAAAATAATTTCTTCCCAGAAGTATGCACTTGATAAGTGTTTTGAAATGAGAACATTAGAACAGATGGTTGTTACAGGTTTAATTTTCTGCCCCACAAATTCATACGTTGAAGTTCTAACTCCTAGTACCTCAGAATGTGACTATATTTGGAGGTAAAGCCTTTAAAAGAGGGGATTAAGTTAAAATGAGGCTTTCAGGGAGGGCCCTAATCCAGTCTAACTGGTGTCCCTGTAAGAAGACAAAATTTGAGCACAAAAGAGAGACCAGGGATGCACACACAGGAAAGACCATGTGAGGACACAGCGAGAAGGTGGTCATCTACAAGTCAAGGAGAGAGGCTTCAGGAGAAACCAAATCTACTGACACCTTGAGCTTAGACTTCTCGTCTCCAGAATTGTAAGAAATTTTTGTTGGTTTAGCCACCCAGTCTGTGGTATTTTGTTCTGGCAGCCTTAGCAAACGAATACAACGGTTTGTCTTTTCTTAAAAAGTTAAACTTTAATGTTAGGGGATTTCATGTGTATTTTACAAATGAGGAAACAGAGGATCAGAGATGGGAAGGACTAGCCCAAGGCCAAAATTAATAATAAGCCCTATTGAACAAAATCTTCCCGGTACATGGGCCTTAAATACCGTGTTTCCCCAAAAATAAGACCTAGCCAGACCACCAGTTTTAATGCATCTTTTGGAGCAAAAATTAATATAAGACCCGGTATTATACTACATTATATTACATTACATTATATTACATTACATTATATTACATTACATTATATTACATTACATTATATTACATTACATTACATTATATTACATTACATTATATTACATTACATTATATTACATTACACTACATTATATTACATTATATTATGCCCAGTCTTATATTAAAATAAGACCTGGTCTTATATTAATTTTTGCTCCAAATGACGCATTAGAGCTGATGGTCCAGCTAGGTCTTATTTTCAGGGAAACACGGTATTATTTTGGAGATGTTCAGTGCTGTAAGTAGAAAGGGAGCATGGACTCTGCAGCCAGACTACCTGGGATGAATCTGGGTTCCTCCAGCTACAGTGTGATCTAGGGCAGATTTCTTAATTTATCTGTGCCTCAGTTTCCCCATTTATAAAACGGCAATGCTAACACTCACTTCATAGAGTTCTTGGGATTAAATAAATATTTCCTAAGCACTTGGTGTAAACCCAGGCACACAGTAAGTACTCAGGTTTGCTAAGTAAAATAAGGATGGAAGGCGCCTAGTAGCACATAGAATGTCCAGCTTTACCTCTGTTGTGCCCTGCCGTGAGGGTTTTATTGTATGCTTCCCTGGTCTTAGTGTGTTCTAGGTGTTTTTAAACAGCCCCGCTCCTTCCAAGGGAAGGGTGCTTACGTTGAGCGGTTGGATTAGGAACTTCCACCATTGCAGCAATGACTGTGGGTTGCACGTCTGTCGGTCAGCGGTGTTCGTGCACATGCCTGGGTATAAAGGTAACTCTACTCAGTGCATTAAAACAGGTGCCACACACCTGTCACGGAGCAGTCTTGTAAGGAGGTCTGCTCCTAGCGTTTAGGCGGAGCTGTATGAGGCTCCAAGGAGCAGCGAGGACAGCGGGCCCTAGGCGTGAGGCAGGAGAGGGTGCTGCCCACCTCAGAACATACCAGAGATCGTGGGTTCCACACCTGTCGGGGTGCGGAGACGAAGCTCCTGCGCGCGTGTGTGTAGTAGGAGGGTAGGTCCACATCTCCCCCGGGCAGCGACAACTGCGAGCTCGGTGCGCGTCGTAGGAGGTGTCATTACACACTTCCTGTGGGTCTCGCGGACCACGGCGCGTTTCCGGTGCCGGCTGGAGCCTGGGGTCCGAGCCCCCGCCCCGCTCTCCGGCCCCGCCCCGCCCGCGCCCCGCCCCCCGGCCCCCGCCCCCCCGCCCGCCGCGCTGAGAGCTGGGCGCGCGGAGCCCGGGGCGCACAGAGCGGCGCGCGCTGGTCGGCGAGCCAGGCTGGCGCCCCCGCCCCCCGCCCCGCACCTCCGTCCGCCGCCCGCCCGGCGCCGTCCCCGCTTCACTTGCCTTCACTCCCCGGCCCTCCGGCCGCTCGCCCACCCTCCCCTCTGGCCCGCCCCGTCCCGCCCGGGTTGCCCGGCTCCCGCAGGCCCCCCCCGCGCCCGCGTTCCTATGGACAGACGCACAGACACCTGCAGGTGGGTGAGAGCTCGCGCGCGGGTCGGGGACGTGCGCGCCGACACGGCGACCCGGCCCAAGGAGTCCCTTTGTGTGGGGGGCGGCTGCGCTGGGGTCCGCTCTGTCTCTCCCTCGGCGGCCGCGCTGTGACCCGGCTGAACCCTCCTTTTGTCTCCTGTGGGGGGGAGGGTGGGAAGGCCGAGAGTCGGGGCAGAGAGCCGGACGGCGGGACGTCGCCGGCGACGGGCTTGGGGGTGTGCGGGGCGGGGACCCCAAGCGGCGGAACGGGCTCCGCGAGCGAGCTCCCGTGGCCCCCGCTCCGGTCCGCCTCCCCGGGGCCGGCCGGCTGCCCAGCATCTCCGGTCGCCACGGCGGCCGCGGGCGCGCTGTGTGGGTCTGGCTCGCCTGCCTCCTGCTCTTGGGGCTGTTTGGGGGGAAAGGAGGGCGGGAAGGAGAAAGAAAAGATCTGCCCTCTTAGTTTCCAAGTGTTGTGATGGTTGTGGAGAGAGGGAGAGCGGTGGTTCGGGGCTTTGCCGGACTTGTGTCCCTCACGCGAGGCACACAGAGGTGCGTTTGGGGCGTGTGTGAAGGAACGTGCATCGCTTCGGTCCCTTATTTATTGTTTCTAACGGAGGAGGGCTTTCTCTGAAAGGCTCTCTCCCCGCCACCCCCCATCTGAGGCTGCGCACAGTGATTTGTGTTTGTTATCAAATACACCGAGAAATGTATTTCCCTGCGAAGAAGGAGGTTGGGCTGACCAAAATCAAATCAAAATCAAACCAAAATCAGAGAATGGTTGTGGTTTTCGAATGGCTTGGTTTTTTTTCCCATTTTTATTTTTTTAAGATTAAGATAGGGACTTAAAGGCAAGAAATAAAAGATGAACATGGATGTGACTTCTACAGATTTTTATATATGTATATTTTAAAGTTTGGGGGTAAAGTTTTTTTATATCCCAGACTCTCTAGAATTAGCATGGTAGAATCTTCTGCCTATTAAATAAACAGTTAACAAGCGAGTCAGGTGGTGACAGCTTCCCTGGTGGAGGTTAAATTGGAGTGCAGTGAATAATTATCTAGCTTTCCGTTCAGGCTGAAACCTTTATTTTTGCTCATTTTGAGATAGGAGATCTTTCACAACATATGGGGAGAACGTGAATGTTGGAACTGGTATTTACCCCTGTGATTGTCCTTTTCCTATTTTATTATATGTATTTATGTAGTCTCTGTACATAACCCAACAATTGGGTTGTACATTAGTGGATACAATGTTTTGAAAAGGGTCATAGGTGATATTTATATTATTTATAATATAAATTTATATTATTTATATGATTTATATTTATATTATTTAATATATGATTTGTATTATTTACCTGGCCACGTTTTTTTAAATAAACAGTTGCTATATATCTGCAGATACTTAAATAATAAATGAAGTTGAATGAGCACCCAGAAAATAAATTTTACAGATTCAGATTTTTAATGCAGGTACAGATTTGTCTCTTTGTATTAATCTTAGTCTGCTGCTCACTTCTGGAGAGTTTTATTTATTTTTGCCTATTGTGTGAGAATCCATATTGGCAAACTTAAATCTCAGTTACCAAGGAGATTAAAAAAACTGTTTGGGGGGCACTGAGACAGTTATATGTACAGCTGTATGTAGAAAATGGAGGCTTTCTTTAAAAGATTTTAAAATCATTATCCAAACTTGATGGGAAAACATGGTGGAAAAATATTTAATAATTTTCATCAAGATGTAGAAATTCATCAGAAAACAATATACAATTTAATGCAGTCTTTAATTATGTAAGCTGATTTTTGTCATTATAAAAAGGAGACAGGTATGCCTAAAATAGTGTCATTTTTCTAGGAGAAAAATGTATCCTAGATTCATGTCCTAGTTACATTAACAGGTTAATATTATTGCATGCTGATTTTGTAAATGCCTGGAGTGTACATTTTTGTACACTTAAAACCTAGGAGAGGTAACATGTAACAATGGTCATGCTAACCTCTTTGAGTTGATCAAATTTTATTAGTTCCTGTTCTGACTTCTGGTCTAGATTAGATAAATGAATTTAAACTCTGCACAAAGGCACAGAGCTCAGTGCCAGTTGCTGGTAGGCCCTTGAGCAAGGTTCCTCTTCCTTTTCTATTAAGGATGGCTCAAAGAGGCTAGGTATTGAATTTTGTTCAGGCTTTGTCCTGAATGGGGGAAGAGAGTTAGTTCTAAACAGTCCTGGAGTTTCAGCTCTTATATACACACTCTTCATCAGCTCTTAGAAGTATTAAAAAAGATAAGCTAACAAATTGAATTGCTTGTTTATATGTTTATTTACAAGACTGTCAGTCTTAGTGACAAGGTTTAACAGAGTCACTGTGTAAACTAAACAGTTGGAGTGTTGTGGCCTGTGTTGAGAATTGCTGGGCAAAGTTGTAGTGCCTAATAGATTTCTGGGATTGGCAGTGTGGTGTCTTTATGTGGACTGGCTGAAAGATAACACCTATTTTTTGTTGTTGTTTTTTGAATATGAGTAGATATTAATTTTCTGGTTTTTACATAATTAACAATATTTTAGTGTAATCAGAGACATTCCAAAGAACTTTGTCAACTGATTTCCTTTCTGATACATTGTTGTTTAGGAAGGCATATAAATTATTTTTCACTTTTCAAGGTTGACATTTTATTTCTGCCACTTTTGATATTACAATAAATAAATGTTACTTGTAGAAATTTTTATTTTATACAATCAAAAAGTTGAGTTGTAAATATAGCTCAGCAGTATAAACTGACATTTACCAGTTTCTTTTTTTTAAACAACACTAAGCTGTCCACAGTTAAATTTGATAGGCTTAAAAATCCGTAGACTTGTCTAGCCTTTTTCCTGTTCGCTAGTTATCAATGTGGTACCATTAAAGGAAACCTAAAATGGCCACTTCATGTTACCTGGAATCTTTAAATGACTAGTATTATCTTTAGAAATAACCAAATACAAAGCTGAAAAGAAGTTTTATCCTTTATAATAGATCCATGAGTTTCAAGTCCTTTTTCATGCAATTTTTTGTAGCCCATTGGGGAAACGGGTTTGACTGAGGGGTGGACAATGACCTCTCATTACAGCCTTTATGATCCTGCGTTGTTTAAGAATAGCGCAAATCCTTGCTGCTTGCCAGAAAATGTAGAATTCATTCTTGGATTAATATTCTGCCACCAGATGTATGAGGCTGGCTCTAAAGAAGCTTTTTCTCTTAAATACTGTCAAAAAGAGAGAAACTGAAGATTGGAGAGAAGCCATTTATTTTGAACAGTTTATTTTCTGACAGTTTGTGTTTGTAAAGAAACCTGTTCATAATATTTACTTTAAGAGATCTACATAGTTGCACGAAGAAGACTCACAGGTTTTATTTATTTTTCTTTAAAAAAGTTTCCATTGAGCTTAACTCTTACATGATACTTCTTGACTTTGCTTCTGATTAGTTGATTTGTGGACTTTATTTACCAGCATGATTGAGAATTCTTTTGCTGTACTGAAATTGTACTCTGCCTGTGCTCTGGTCTGTTTCCTAGGTAACAAATGCACTGCATAGATTCCATAATGAGGAATGTGGTTGGCTAGTTACAGTGTAAATTTTGTTGTTTGGTAAAGCTTAGTCTCAAATTCAAATAAAGGTCAAGAAACCAAAAGTACTGAAAATGCAAATTTTTGAATTTTATTTTGTATCCAGTGTCAACAAAGTTTAATACACTTTTCTGGAGAAAGGCGAATTATGCAGCAATATTCAGATTTGTTTTGCAAAGTCTTAACACTTAAACAGTTGGAAAGCTTTTGACTTTTTTATATTGGTAATAACAATAGCTCTAGTGACAAAGAAGATGTGTTTCCAAAACACTTTATCACACTTAAAGTAATATAAAAAGAAAAGGATGTAGGCTAGGACATTAGTAATTGGCCCTTTTGTACTGAAAGAAAAATGACATCATTTGTCTCAAAAGATAAATTGTGCAACTTGGTGTGAAATACAAATTTCTAAAAACTTTAAGAAGACGTTAAAGCATTTAAGAAACTTTTAAAAACACTAAAAGTCTTACCATAAAATTATGCATTTTTACTCTAGCATTTCCCACTCTGATCTGCCTGAATTTCGGCTGGCCCAGCCCCACGGAGCTGGTCTCTCTTAGAAAATAGCTTTCCCTGCCACCTTACTCTCCTCTTGAGATCTATGACCTCTGTAGCTCAAGATGCAGAGCAAGAAGGCATATGTGTACAATTTTTAGTAACTATTGCCTGTTTGTTTAAAAAATAAACTTGTAGAGAATCAGAATTCCAATAATACCCACTTTCAAATATTTCGTTTGATGCTTGTAAATATTTCGCATTTGTTAATCATCAAGGATTAAGTTAGCTGAAATATTTTTAAAAATTCTTTTGAATTCTAGAGAATTATCCAAAGTTGCCTCCATGACTTGTCCTTGCTTGGATGGATTGTTTTTGGATTGTTTATTTCCCTTTTTAGTTTTAATATCAGGAATAGGACATACCTTGGTTGGATTCTGTCTTCTTGGTTTTCCTCAAAACTAACACTACCTTAACCATATCTGTCCTTTTCTAATTGCAAATATTGTGTCCCTTCAATTTTCCAACGGAAATAATTTTCCTTATAAATATTTACTATTTAAAATTTTTTTATCATTGCATTATTTTGGGCATAATCACCACATATCAAAAGCTACACTTTTCTATTATGAGACTTCATACTTTTGGGGTAGAGTTAACAGTATGTGTGAACTCTTACCCAGCTAGGATTACTTTGCAAAGGCTGCCATGAAAAGTATGACAGGCCTCTCTCCTTGTCTTATAGATGGCTGTCTTCCTCAGGTGTCTTCACATGATCTTTTCCTATGTGTCTGTCTGTGTCCGAATCGCTTCCTCTTGTAAGGAAATCAGTCCATATCCTTAGGACTCACCCAAATGACCTCATTTTACTTCAGTTAATTACCTCTTTAAAAGTGCTGTCTTCAAATACAGTCACATTCTGAAGTATTGGGTGTTAGGACTTTAGTGTATAAATTTGGGGGAACACAGGTCAGCCCATAACACAGCCTATTGCTTCACCCATTGTCTTTCCTACATGCATATACTTCACTCCACTGGTGTAATTTTGTAGCGGTTTCACCTTAGATGTCTTTTTTTACTCTCTTGGCAGTTTGTCACTTGAGTGCAAGGCCTAACACAGAGCAATATGATCAACTCTGTATGCCATAAAAATAACTAAAGTGGGTAGGTAAAGGCCTTATTTCGTTTTTATTCACTCTTCAGATTTATTATTTTTAAATGTTACGTTTTGAATAGTTTAAATTGGAAAATTTTTAGTAACTGGTTTGGAATACAGGAGAATATCAATGTGGCCCAATTCAGTGGAAGTGCTGATGCTCTTGTTTTCTTATGAACTCTGAGGACATGTTCCTTTTGGTGCTGTTTTTCAGATATTGGTCTTGCTGCTTGCATGGTAAGTTACACAACATCCTGGTCATTTCACAGATTCCTTGGCTGATGACTGCTGAATCTAATAACCAGTCAGGGCCTCGCTCCTGAAATCTAGATGTATGCAGCCACTTGATACTCCACAAACATTTCACATTTAACATGCCCAGAACTTGACTTAATCTTTCTCTTCAAATCTGCCTTTTATTGTATTCCCTAATTTAGTGAATGGTATCACCTTACATCCATTTTCCTAGTCCAGAAATTCAGGAGTTATCTGTGACTCCGTCATTATTCTCAGTCCCATCTTCTATATATAAGCAAGTCTTTAGACCAGTCAGTTCTGCCCCCCAAGATTCCTCAGTTCTGTCTGTTTACCCCACGCAAATCACATACGATTGCCACCTTTGCCCATTATTGGTCTTGGTTCTACAGTTAAATATATTCAGTGTGAAACACAAGTCCTTATGCTAAGGATTCTGTAATTGTCATTTGATAGTCTGAAGCTCATTAAATCCTCATGAATGGCTTGTGTGAATAATATCTGTTGTCTTTCATATTTAAAACTGTTCATTTTTGGCTGTTATACTTGAATGTCACTTTGGCTGAATACAAATACTTGGCTCACATTTTCTTTGCTCAAGTATCTTAAATGATATTCTGTTGTAAGGTTTGGCAAATCTTTTCTGTAAAAGGCCAAATGCTAATTATTTTAGGCTTTGTGGGCCATAGATCACTGTTACAATTATTGAACTATGCCATTGCAGTGTAAAGGCAGCCGTAGAACGTACCTAAATGAATGAGCATGACTGTATTCTAATAAAACTTTATTTACAGAACCAGATAGTGGGCTGGATTTGGTCCACAAGTCATAGTTTGCTAAGTCCAACTTATTCTATTGTATTCTGGTAAAAAGAGTTGTCAGAGTCTAATACCAATATGATTTTCTTTCTTTTTAAAGTGACTTTTCTTCTTTTTTTTTTGCACCTAGATGCCTAAAGGACTTTTACTTCATCTTTAAAGGCCAATAATTCTACTAGAATATGTCTTAAGTTTTGGCTGTTCTCTGTTGTGTTGGCTCAAAATAAATATTTTCATCAATTATAGATTTTAGTATTTATTGTTTCATTGTTTTCATTTCCTGTTAAATATATGTTGTATCTTCTTTGCTTGTCTTTTATATCTATATCTTGCTTTATATTCCTTTTATCTTATTGTTTGTATTTGCTTTATTTTTGTATTTTTTCCTTTTATCCTTTAGTCACTTTCCATGGTATCCATTAAATCTAGTGTTCTTTCTAGTTATGTCTTCCTTTCTGAATTTTTTTCTTTCCTATTCCTTCCTGAACTCTTTCATTTCTCTTTGTAAATGCTCTTATTAAATGCCCATTCTCCTTTTTTAGTTTTTCTACTACTAATGTACAAGATGTGACAATTAAGTTCTCAAACTCATTCTAGAAAAAGTGCTACATGCCTCATTGCTGAATATCACTATAGTACTATGAAGTACTCCCCTTGGGAAGCTATGCACCGATGCCAGGGCCTAGTCCACCCTTCAAAGCAATGTTGGAACTCTTTCCCTGGAATGGCCATCAGAGCTGTCATTGTATTACCCTTGATGCCCTGCATGTCATCGAAATGTCTCCCTTTCAATATTTCCTTGATCTTCAGGTAAAAAAAGAAGTCACTGGGGACCAGATCAGTTTGAGTAGGGAGAGTGTTCCAACACAGTTATTTGTTTACTGGCTAAAAACTCCCTCACAGACAGTGCCGTGTGAGCTGGTGCATTGTCGTGATGCAAGAGCCATGAATTGTTGGTGAAAAGTTCAGGTTATTTTTTCTAACTTTTTCACGCAGCCTTTCCAGCACTTCGGAATAGTATACTTGGTTAAGTGTTTGTCCATTTGGTACAAATTCATAATGAATAATCCCTCTGATATGAAAAAAAGGTTAGCAACAGTTTGTTTTTTTTAATAAGTTTGATTGGGGAACAGTGTGTTTCGCCAGAGCCCATCAGCTCCCAGTCAAGTCGTTGTCCTTCAACCTAGTTGTGGAGGGCGCAGCTCAGTTTGAACCGGCAACCTTGTTGTTGAGAGCTCTCAGTCTAACCAACTGAGCCATCTGGCTGCCCCTCCGGAAGCTCAGCTCGTTGTTTTCAATCTAGTTGTGGAGGGCGCAGCTCACTGGTCCATATGGGAATCGAACCAGCAACGCTATTGTTCAGAGCTCCCGCTCTAACCAACTAAGCCATCTGACTACCCTAGCAACATTATTTTGACTCTTGATTTGGACTGGCGGAACTTTTTTGGTCATGGAGAATTCCACTGTGCACTTTGACACTTTTAGGGTAGTATTGGTACACCCATGTTTCATCAGCAGTGATAACAACCCAAAACATCGTCTTGCCTCTCCAAACGGTCTGGCAAACTTCGACTCTCCTTTGCTTTTGTTCATCAGTGAGATCCTTTGGAACAATTTTTGCACACACCTTTCTCATGCCAAGATTTTTAGTTAAGATTTTCCCGTTTCTCTATCGATGTTTACTTGGTCTGTTATGCTTCTCACAGTCAGCCGATGATTTGATGCACAATTCGATGAATTTTTGCAATGTTTTCGTCATTTCTGCTCGTTACTGGCTGCCCTGACCTCTCTTTATCAGTGATGCATTCTCTCCCCTCAGAAAAATGTTTAATCCATTTGTACACTGCCGTTTTCTTCATGGCATCATCCCCATAAACTTGGACTAACATGTCCCTGATTTCACTTCCACTCTTGCCAAGTTTAACAAGAAATCTGATGTTTGTTCGTTGCTCTAATTCAAGCTCAGACATTCTCCTGACAGCACATGAAAACACGCAACAATAATGTCACTCAGCAAGACACCGCCATACCTCGACATGAACACAGCTGTGAGACACTGACAGACCCAAGTTATGAAACCTTACTGAGCTGTTTGTACAGTGCTGGCAATGTAAGCGCATGGTGGCAAGTTCCCGAACTTAATTGTCAGACCTTGTATTTACTATCTGTGTATCATCTGTGAAATGTTTCTCTAAGTTTTTTGCCCATTTTCTAATTGGATCTTTTTTTTTTTTTTACTGTTTTGAGAGTTCTTTGTATATTTTAGATAATTGCCATTTGTCAGATACGTGGTTTACAAATGTTTTCTTCCAGTTTCTAGCTTTTAATCCTCTTCACATGGGCTTTCACAGAACAAAATATGTTAATTTTAATTTCACCAGTTTTTCCTTTTATGAATCGTGCTTTTGGTATCAAGTGTAAGAACTCCTCTTATCCCTGAATCCCAGAGATTTTCTCTTATGTTGTTTTCTGCATTTTTTTTTTTTTTTTTTTAGTTTTGTGTTTTACATTTAAATCTATGATCCATTTTGTGTTAAATTGTTATGTAGGGTGTGAAGTTTAGGTTGAAGTTCATTTGTTGCCTATGGATGTTCAATTCCTCCAGCACCATTTGTTGAAAAAGCTGCGCTTCCTCTTTTGAATTGCTTTTTCACTTTTGTAAATAATTAGTTGAACATACATGAGGGTCTGTTTCTTGGTCTGCTCCGTCTGTTCTTATGATTTGAAGAGTCCAAAATGAATTATCTGCCACTCCTACTTGCTGAGAAGCCCTTGTTTATTCTTAAGTATGACGTTTTGTTATCTTGGAAAAGTGTTGTTTTCCTATTGATCAAAGGGGGCAGATATCTGTGTAGGTTAAAAAATAGGTTAGATATGCAATAATTTGATTATAAACACCTTTTCTTGTTTATCTGCTCTATAAAACAAATACAGTTATTTGTTTACTATCACAAATATACAAATTATTTGTATATTATCACAAATATAGTGATAAGCAGATATATGTTTGTTGCAGAGTTTACTTCATTTCTAAATTACTCAGGTTGTTAATGTTTTCATGATAATTCTGGTTCAGTAATATACTTCATTTATCTTTTATTTCGAGAAGACAAGGGACTCTACATTAATGAATTTCTATATAACTAAAGTTTATATACTGGACAAAACTTAAGATCTTTATCTTTGAGGGGAAAATGTTCCTCCCATGTAGTTTAATTTAAGTAAAGGTGGCAACAACAAAAAATCAGTTACTTTTAAAAATCAGTCTAAGGAATCATTTTCTAGCACCTGGATGAAACCAAGCAATTTGATAGACTGTATCAAGAACCATAAATATATTCATATCCATTTATCCAATAATTCTACTAATTGAAAAGATAGAAAAAGATACATACACAAAAACCTTCAGTGAAGCAGAGATCAGGGACCAACCTGCTAAATCTGGACTACTGCAGCCTAATCCAGCTACAACGATACTTTGTAGCTGATTATGTGCTACAGTGGCAGAGTTTAGTTGTTACAGAAGCTTTTCAAAGCAGAAATACTTTCTGAGCCTTACCATAAAAAGTTTGCTATTCTGCATTAGAGCATTATATGGACTAGTGAAAGATTGGCAATAACCAATACAGTGGTACCTCTGTTTTCGAACATAACCGTTCTGAAATTCTGAAACGTTCAAAAACCGAGGTGTGGTTTCCCCATAGAAAGTAATGCAAAATGGATTAATCCGTTCCAGACCTTTAAAATCAACCCCCAAAACTGCAAATTTAGCATGAATTTTACTATCTAATGATACCATAGATCGATAAAATTTATGGCGTTCGTAAACCGAAATTTTCGTCAATGGAGACGTTCAAAAACTGAGGTACTACTGTATATCCATCAGTAGGGGAATTATAAAATAAATCCTGGTGTAAGTACTTGATGGAATAGGATAGAGCCATTTAAAATGATTGTAGAGATTATTCATCCAGTAAATATTTATTGAGCATTTGCTATGCATTAGGTACTTTTCTGGGTGCTGGGAAATCAATAAAGACAAAAGTTCCTGCCCTCATAGAACTTTAATTTTAGTAAAGGAGATAGAGGATAAACAAGATAAATACATAAAATAATATGTAAGTTTAAGAGCTGAGGTGAAAAAAAAAAAGCAGGCAAGGGAGATAATGAAATTTTTCAGGTTGAGGGCTTGACAATTTAGGTTGCCAAAGAAGGCTTCACTGAGAAAATGACTTTCCAATAAGGACTTAACATACGTGAAGTAAAGACTTAAAAAAGGTGCTTGACCTAGAGGTAGTTAGAGGAAGAGTATTTGAGGCATAGGGAACAGAAACTACAAAGGGCTGACTAACGGGCTTGAGCATGTGCAGATTTTATTATCTGCAGGGTGTCCTGGCACCAACCCCCTGTGGATACCGAGGGACAAGTATACATACCTCTTAGGGTTGTTGTGAAGATAAAATGAATTCATGTGGGTAAGATGGGCACATAGGAGAAATTATTATCGAGGTTTAAATACCTAGAAGGGAAGGTATTTGAATGCTAGACGTCAGAGAAATTTGAGTGCAACAAATACTTGTTGAAAGTTTTATACGTCTGTCTACTTTGATGTCATAGGTCGCACATAGTAATTTATTAAGAACATTTTAAAGCTAATTGTTTTAGTGGCTTCAGATTGTGTGCTGTTGTAACACACTATACATGCTTTAGAGATGGTTATCAAATTTTGGAGAAAACAATGTTTATTTGTATTTCAACAGGAGAAACTGTGACGTAGGTGAATGGCCTGAGTGGGTGATGGAATGAAACCTGGGGCAGGATGAGTGGTAAAAGGTGAAGCTCGGTGTTCAGCAGCTCTAGGAAAGATTGCTTATTTATTGGAGCCTGCAAGGACTTTGCCTTGTGAGTATGTAGGTCAGGGCAGTAAAGAACTTTATTTACACAGATACACAGTGATGAAAGGAGATCAAGTAGAGAGTGATGAGTGAGGGTGTAACCCCGTCCTTTGAAGTGTGACACCGGAATTCTGGTATGTGAGTGTCCCCTCGTCAGAGAGGCTGATGACCACTGAACTCACGTAACTAAGAATTCACTTTGTTTTTTCCTAGAAAATGACTTGATTTAAAAAATATATGGGGTAGCTTTGGGTAAAATTTGAGGTATGGAAAAAATGAAATTTAACTTATAGAAAGCTACGCATTTGGTGAAAAAAAAAATAGTGTGTCCCTGATGTATTTTGTGTTGTGACTATTTGGGGATTGCATAAGATTCTATTACTTTATACTGGGAAAAATCTGAAATCTTTTCACAGCGTCGATTTTGTTTTTAGTAGTAAGTCTTCAGAAGTTATACTTGCTCAAGCTGCTGCTTTGTTTTCCTTTTAAAACATAGCTGGATAAATGCAGATACAGTCAGCAGTGTTTCCACCCACGAGCTTTATAAGAAAGTTTCTGCCTTCCTTGCAGAATCATGGGTTGTAACTTAGGGTTTCTGTGGGCACATTAATTCTGAATAGAACCTGGGGATTGTGCTTATTAAGTCAAAGTGGGGCAGTTTGGGTAGTAAGTTCCTAACAGACTCAAGTACTTACATGCTTTGTAGTACGTGACTGTTGTGGCAGTTGTGGTATTTAATTGACCCTGAAGGTCCCTTGGATTCTCCCTAGTCCATTAGAATAAAGTGACTGCAGAGACCTCTGAGAATATTTTTTTAAATGCAATTTAGTATTTATGATTTAGTTAATAGTTAAGCTAAGGACTTCTAGAAAAATTTAGGGATGGGGGAAGGAAACTATATGTTTATAGAGACCTTTATGAAACGTGAAATTGTGGCACTGAATTAGCCTATTTTTCCCAGCTCTCTGCTCACATACCAGGCTCTGATCCAAAGGGTAGCATATGACTCATATTCCCCCTTTAACACCCTTGTCAGTTATTCTTTTCGGGTTTAGGTTGATACATCATATGCGCATAATTAATCGGGAATGCTGAGGAAGGACACGTGGAATCTAGGTTTTAAGAAATGACTATGATTGAATATTTTAGTTTGATTTTTTTGAGTAGGAACTTTTGTTCAGTGTGATAAATGTGCAGGATTAGCAACAAGGGAACTAAATTTATATTGACTAGAACATCAATCAAATTTTCTGTACCTGGAAGATCAAAGTATGACTGTGAGATATTGTATCTTTTGACTTTATTTGGTAATTCTTAATCTTTTTGTGGATTTTGACCCCTGTGAGAATCATAAAAACTTTGGATTCTAAGAATATGCACATCTGCACATATAACATTCAATTTGTATAAATTTTAGGAAATATGTGGACCCCCCTCCCCCCAACGCATTGTGCTAACAATCTCCATTTTGTGTAATTACATTTTAGCATATGACTTTCTCCTGTCTAAGATAGAAACCTTAAAAGTTTGGGATAAGAATTCGATGAATGAGTTTATGGGCTTCCAGGGAATATTTACTTTTTGAAGGAGGAGAGGATAACATGGTATTTTTCCATCAGAAATTTATTTAAACTGTTGTTTCTGATCAATGTACTAATAATGTGCATCTGGTTAAATTCTTCTTCTGCAATACAGGTTACAAGGAAATAGTGTCTCCCTACTGGTGTAGTCACAAGGCAGTCTAGCAAGGGAAAAGTAAAAAGTTCAAATTTTCATTCTTATTTCTACAGGAATAACGAAGGAGAATTCATTATGTCAAGCATTACAAATAAACATGTATTATAGTGGCTACATATAATGATGGCGCCTTGTTGGAACACCCCATGGAAGATAATTTGCACGGAAGATGATTATTCAATAGGGCTTTAATTTACAAGAAACATTCCACCATTTAATTGAACCCTTTCACACACACTGCTTTGCTTCAATAGATTGCAGTTGCTCCCTGCATATGTTCAATGCCATAAGTAAGGGTGGTTAAATCAGATTCAGTCTAGCCAGAAGGTAAAACAACAGCTGAAAGTCATGCCATAAAAACATACATTATTAAACATTGGAGAATCGTTTTTGAAATCGGTTTTCTCTTGGCTGGTTTGTGCCATAAAACTGATTGCCTTTTTTTCCCCCTAATAAGATTTGTATAAGATTATTTGGCCCTGCTGGCCACTAGTTAAACTATATGGTTCAATTTAAAAATCTTTCACCTTTATAGGCCATTCACCTATATTGTACTTTTTATGAAATGAGCATACATGGCCTGCGTTTACTATCAATATAGAAAGAAAATTATTTGGTGATAAAGAAGACACTAAAATAAACATTTCAATAAATAGCTGACTTGTGATTAAAATGCCTAGGAAGAGTAATATACGTTAGGAAAAGAAAGTAATGTCTAATGTCTCTGTGTGCACTGGCAGAATAGTGTATGGATGAGCTTTATCATAGCGAAGAAGTTTTGGATGAGCCTGAAACTGACTCCTTGTAGACGTTCTATCCTTGAGACATTTAAAATAAGCCATGCTGTGAGAAGCCAGGCCCATTCTTAATGGGAAACACGAAAAGCATGTCAAATGAGGAAAACACTGAAGGCCTGCAGGTTGTCAGGAACAAGATCAGGATACCTGTTGTCAGCACTGTTTTAGAAGTCCCGGTCAGTGTAGTAAGATAAGGCCAGAAAAGGGATACTGGTGTTGTAAAGGAAGCCCTACCATTATAACCATTTGCCAGAATGGTGATGGGATAGAGGAAAAGAACACTCCTGAGAACGAGATGAAAGTTTAAAGCGCCGTGAAGGGAGGCTGAAAGCCATTTTCTATGGGGTACCCTCCATGTTTTTGGTGAATCAAGGCTTTCTGCTGAAAGTGGAGGGGTTGAGGGTAAAATTGGGCAACTAAAAAGAATGGGAAGAAAATGTGTGGAGCAGCCTGTGTGATGAAAAAGTATTTAGTGTAGGTCTAAGACTTCAGCTGAGGGTGAATTGGTATGAGACACTCTGGAGTCAGTCAACAGGAAGTTGGTTCCTGTGAGGGTGACTTCTGGATTCTGTGAGCATAAGCAACTGATTACCTGTGTGGGCATCTTAATAACTACCTGAGGTGGTAAAGAAGTGGTTCAGCCCCCGTCACAAAAGTTTGCTCCAGAGATCTGATATTTGAACTGTATGAAACCCTTAAGTTGGCGATCTTGTAGCATCAGTCATAATTAAAGTAAGGGAGAAAGGAAGGATGAAACTGCGAGGAGAAACCTGTGTTTTATTTTTGAAGTGGACAAATCTGTCAGTAGAATGCCTTTGATTGTGTACCAAAAGGCCTAGATGATAATTCCTACTTCCTAGGGAGTAGGAAATTGTGGAGATCCTCTAAATCGGGTGTGACAGTGGGTATGAACTATTTTCCACAGTGTCCAGTATATAGTAAGCTCTTAGTAGATACCTGCTTTAAAAACAAAAGCAAAACTCCTGTACTTTGTGAGCCTGTAATTTCCAGATACCTAAACAATCTTGTCTCATACATCATTTCAATTCCCAGCATCCTTGAACTTGCTCTTTGCACTGGTCCTGGCCCCGTGAGCCTGCTGCTCCTGGTTTCTGTTTCTCTCCTTTCTTTCTCAGCCAGATTTCTTAGATAAATGGATTACAGTGCTGTCTATTCTCTTATCACTAACTCTCTTTAATCCCAGAGAATTTGGCTGCCACTATCTCTTCCAATCATAGTCTCAGCATAGATGATAAATAGACAACTAAGTGAACTATCAGGTGGTAATAAATACCATGGAGAAAGTAATTCAAAGTGGGAGGATAGGCAGTGCCAGGCACATGTGGGAGGTTTGTAGGGTGGTCTGGGAAGGCCTCTCTAGTAAGAGGACACTTAAGCAGATCTAAAGGAAGTGAAGGAGCAAATCATGCAAATATCTGGGGAGAAGAGCATCCAAGTAACCAGTGCAAAATTCCTGAAGTGGGGGCAGTGGTGCATTTGAGGAAGAGCAAGGAGGATTTTGCAGATGGGACAGAGTGACCAAGAAGGCAGTGTCAGGGAGAATTAAGTAGGTGGGTGTTGTTAGGTCTCTGAATGATAGGTCTCAGAGACCTGGACTTACAGTCAGAGCCATGTCTGCAAGAAAACAACAAAATGTTGGCCTGCACCTGCAGACAGAGCCAAACTTGCGATAACAGAAAACACTACAAAACAGGTACTGGTTTGCAGGCAAGTCAACATTTTCTGTTCAAACGATGCTACCCTGTCAGCACAGCCCCTATAAAACCCTCTTAACCCCCTCCTTTGGGGCTGCAAGTCTCCTTTAGGTGTGCAGCCCGGACTGTAGCGGTCTTTGCTCTGTCTGATATACTTTTCTCTCTTAACAATAAAAACTTGAACTTGCCTGACCATGTGCGTTCCTTTACCGGCCGACCTATCATTTGGTGCCAAAACCCGGGAGGGTTTAGGCCAGAGAATGCAGGATGGCCCCTTCTTTTCTCTCTCCCTCCGGGCTTGATCTGCTCTGTGGCTACCCTCCCGGACCTGCCCTAGGGACGCACTTCGGGTCTTTCTCCCTTCTGTTGCTGACATCCCAGACAACAGCAGGCCAAATTCTCACCAGGTGAGTGAAACCTCCTATTTGAGTCTCGGACCTTCTGACTCTCTCTCACTGTTCCTCGGTTCCACGAAAGTCCTCACACGAGGCCAGAAGGTTCCTCTTGGCCCCGGGGCCCACATCCTCCAGTCTTGGGGACGTCCAGTCTGTGAGTGATCTCTTGTACTCACTCGTGGGGGTTGAACACCAGGATTGGGGCGCCTCATCCCCTTGTTCTCCCCTTATTAGGAGGCTTTCTCCTCACCCTTCTCAATCCATCTATTCAAACCATGTGTACCTCACATTGGGTCCCGGCCAAATCTACCCCTCTTGATTATCTCCTCCACTGCTTGCATGCCCTGGGGCTCAACTTACAGGAGATCCGACCCACACGACTTATCTTTTACTAACACTGCCTGACCCCAATATAACTTCTGTCACCGCAACGGAAAGTGGTCAGAAATTCCCTATGTCCAGGCCTTCTTTACTCTTCCAGCTCGACCCTCCCTCTGCCAAACCTACAACACTTTCTGAATTCTCCCAGCCCACCTAAGCCTTCTCCAGATAAAACTGCCTGCTTTGACCCAGCTGACGATTGGGTTCCTCTTCATTCGCCCACGCCCTCCTTTCCCCTCAGCCTAAACCTTCTCCCCCGAACTCCAGCTCCTCATTTCAGGAGGATTTGGTTCTGTAAGTACTCTGGTTTGTCTGACTTATTTGTTTTATTTGCCTCTGGTCTATCTTTTCTCTTTTTCTTTTCCTTTTCTGTTTGTGTCTTAGACACCAAGCTGATCGGGAGCTCTGTATCTCTACCTTCTGTGAGCCCCTCACGTCATGTATTTAAAATTGTTTGGTATACCAACTCTATATGCAGGACCTTGACAAAAGTTAAGTCTTAAAAGATTTCTCTAACTCTCAGTAACTTTCAAGGTCTCACAGATAACCTCAAATGTAAACAAAGGGTTGCTGCAGCCTCCTGCTTGAGGCTGAGGTAACTGAAGAGGGAAAAAAAGAGGCATTTTTAAACCTAGATGGCAACCATCCCCCCCTCCTCCCGCCCCACACACATACTCCTTATTACAGCCTCTTGATGTTGTAAGGACAACTATAAGACCTTAGGTCCTCTCTGCAATTGTTGGTGGTTCTATTTATATAATACGTTCTCTAAGGTCCATACTTGTCTGTGTTTTATATATATTGTAATAGTTTTGCCTCCAGATGGTATTGCCAGTTTATAATATTTGATTGGCTAAAAATAAGAATAAGTGCTTATATTAATTAAGATAATAAAAACTAACTCAGCTACTTCTCAGGATCGCGTGATCTAAGAAAATATTTGTTACTAATTAAGGCTGGTTTCTTGGTTTTATTAAGTTGTATTAAATGATAAAAGTTATTAACTAGGTATTTCAAAATAACAAAATACTGAAATAACAATTCTTGGATAGGTCTGAGTCTATCTATTTCTGGCTTCTTGTCACAAGAATGTTAAAAGATAAATTAAGCTCTCCTAATGAATATATCATGTATTGCATTACAAAAGCCTATGCTTTTAAAGGTTACAAAATGTATTCCTCAATTTACCAGGGAAGGTGCTAATTACTTTTGGTTATCAGTAAAAATTAAGGTTGTGAAGCTAGTACAAAATTCAACTACTGGTGTTCATGTGCTCTTCTCACGTCAGATATAACCAACTATAAAAAAGAATAATTTAACTGTTTTTACCAAAAACCTAGATAACTTAGGGTAAATTCATTAAGTTTGGCCTAATATTTTCCCTCACCTGACAGTAAATTATATCAATTCTGACCTATCGTTTCATCTTAATAAAAAGCCACAGAATCCAGAAAAGGCCAGGAAACTTGTTTAAATACCTTTAACAACCGAGGCAGGAAAAACAAATAATAAAAGAACAGTGATACTAGAGACACGGCTAGAAACAGGCCAGACTTTTGGCCGCAGTTATAGACAACCCAGGGCTGAAGCCACCTCTGGGCAGAAGAGGAAGCGCCAGGCCACTGTAGTAAGAAATGTTCTCGTCCTCCAAACCAGCGGTGCACCCAGTGCAAACTAAAAGGGCATTGAAGGAGGGAGTGCCCGCTGTTCTGAAGGGAGCAAGGACCAACTCCCTCCCCACAAATGGCTGTGATCACCATTGGGCCTGAAGTTCCCAGCAGCTCCCAAGCTCTTCTCATCACAGGGGTGAAACTGTGGGTGACCCTTGACATGGCAGGTAAGCCTGTTCATTTCCTGATTAATATAGAAGCCATTTATTCTTTCTTGACCGCTCACTCTGGGCCTATTTATTGCCTCTAAAACCTACCCGGTTGTAAAGATAAAAGCCCTAAATTTGGGCTCGTTTTACTCAGCCTATTCCTTACCATTGGCCTCTGCCCCAGGAAAAATATAAAATAAACAAATCAGACTTAAAAAGGACTGTAGAAAAAGTTTTGTCAGGAGACCTCTAAGCCCTAGCTCTAATTGCTGCCCATTGCTTTGGATTCTGACCTTAATTCTGTTATTTTCGATGTTATTAACGGGAAAAAGTCCAGCAGGCACTGAAAATATAAGGACTGCCACCTCCCCCACATTACAGCCCCTTAAAGTCATAAAGTTATAAAGTCGGGACCACGTCCTGTTAAAAGCCTAGAGGGGGAAGGGTCTCTAACAGCGCAGTTAACTCCTAAATGCAAGGGACTCTTTACAGTTCTCCCAAACACCCCAACTACTAATCAGGCTACCAAGAGTCTGCAGCTGGTTCCCTTCGAATCAAAGCTGTGTTATTAAAGTCTCCACAGGACTCCCCCAGAAAAAAGACTGTTGCTCCTGTTCCTGTGAGCCAACTGAAGACCTTAAGCTCCTCTTTGAACAGACAAGTCACTCTCCCAGGACTGATAACTGCTAATAACTAACCCCAGACTCCTGGAGCTGCTCTTAATACCTTTATCTTAAGAGCTCGGTTTCCTCTTCACTTACACCCCCCTGGGGTGCCCTTCTCAGTCTTAGGGACCCTAGTTATAGTCCCTTCTCTCACCTTTACTCGTTCCTCTTCTCATTATCCTTGTGCTGCTCCTATTTGGACCGTGCCTTGTTAACCTTGTCAAGTTTGTCTCGTCCAGAATCGAGTCTATTAAGCTACAGATGACTCTTGTGCAAGGCTTCCAGCCTATCCCCGTGAGGGACTCTGTAACCACCTTCAGCCCCTTGGATCAGAACTTTTTAACTTCCAGCTCAACGCCTCTAACTTACTTCAGTCCGTAGATGAGGCTGCCCAAATTTTGGGGGCCTAATCATTCCACCATCCCAATGCCTCAGGAGGATCTGACCTCAACCTTCCTAGCCTTCTTGGCTTAACCACGGAGGACTGACGGAGCCCAGGGCTCCCGGCTCCCTCCTCCATCACAACAGTGGAGCCCAGGGTAACTCTTCACGTGCCAAGGAAACCAATCTCAATAGACACGGGGCCCACCTACTCTGCCCTCCCTGAATTTTCAGGGCCTACTCATGCCTCCCATATCTCCATTGTCAGGATTGACGGCCTTATTTCACAATCTCTTAACTACCGCAGCCCTAACTTGCTCACTTCATAACTCGGTTTTTACCACTTATTTCTAGTCCTCCCAGGTGTCCCACTCTCCAAATTCAGTCTCCTTTCATTTTCGTCCACCCGACCCTGAACCCATCCTTCTCCTCGCACTCTCCCCCTGCGACACTCTGGTACAGATCCCTCGCCGATCTTGTTTGGGACACCTCCACCCCTTCTATGGCTGCACACCACTGTCCTGTCAAGATCAAGCTGTGCGTTCCATTTTCGTTTCCAAACCACCTCTTGTCATACCCCCCTGATACCACTCACTTCACTGTCCTGGACCTCAAAGACATCTTCTTTACCATTCCCTTACATCCTCACTCCCAACACCTCTTCACCTTTACCTGGACTAACCTTCACAGCCTACTTTCCAGACAACTAACATGGACAGTCCTTCCCAAGAGTTCAGGGACAGCCCCCATTTCTTCAGCCAGGTCCTAGCGGCTGACCTAGCCTCTCTCAACCTCGCTCCGAACACACCCCTACAGTACGTGGATGATCTCCTTTTGTCTCCCTCTCTCTCCGCCATACTGGTACCCTTAACTTCCTCAGTAGCAAGGGCTACCGGGTATGCCCACACAAGTCACAACTCTCTACCTCCTCAGTTGTCTACTTCGGAGTCCAGCTTACTCCCACCCTCAAGGCCATCATGGCCGACCATATCTCCCTTATTAAATCATTACCACCCCTCGGGCCCCCACCTTCCCCAGTCCTTTTGAGCTCATGTATGGCAGACCTTTCCTACTAGTCAACCTCCCTCCTAATAGCTCACCAATGGGAGACTACCTCCCAGCCCTTAGCCTCATCCGGCAGATCTTTAGGGAACATGCAGACCACATTCTTCCCTGACCCCAAGTCACTTCCTCACTCTCCCCTTCCCTAACCCCAGGAGACTGGGTCCTTCTAAAAGATCTCAACCCCTCACACTTATAACCATGGAAGGAGGGGCCCTTCCAAGTCCTTCGCACCATCCCCACTGCAGCCAAGCTGCTGGGTCACCCCTCCTGGTTTCACTTCTCTAGGCTGAAAAAAGACAGTTGCACCGCCGGGAGCACCCCCACAGGACCACCAGGCTCCACGGTATCGCTTCTCAGCTGTGAGCCCCACCCAGCCTCAGCTTCACAAGCTCCCTGAGGAAAACCCGGGAGACTCATGAAGGTGCCCTCTGCCCCTGCCCCATCCTCGCTGCATGAACCAAAAGACCCCAACCTCACTCCCGGCTCCTTCGCTCCCCTCCACATCCCCTCGATTATCTCCACCTTTCCCCTTAAATTCCCCGGGTCCGTTTTAGAGCTCCTTTTCGACGCTTACCTCCAAGAAAACTTGAATTACCCATGGGATTCCATCACCAATCTTCTTAACCCCAGAGGGGACATAAGCCCCCCCCCCCCCATAGTTGTCTTCATAATGTTACTCTTCCCTCTCATCACACTTTCTCTACCATTATTCCCCTAATCTCCTGGAACCTAACTCATCGTCTTCTAAACCAGTCATCCCCCTTTACTCCCTCAAGACTGCTGGCTCTGCCTATCCACCTCTACTCAACTCTGCCGTCCTGTAACAGCTCAAATATAGACTAATACTTCTACCTTCCTCTTCTACAAAGTCCGACGCGGACCTGCCTTCCACTCTAAATCCACCACTCATTACAACTCCTTCCCGAGCCAATACCAGCTCAAAACAACACAGACCTAAAGACCTCATCGAAGTTCTAGACAAGACCCATGACAAATTCAGGCCCATCCTAGGCCCCTTAAGTACCTTAACTCACATCTGCCACTGCAGCCCCCCTCTATATCTCCCGCTCACAGGCCAATGGCAGCCCTGTGGGCACCTTAGACCCCAATCTCTGCAATACCCCATCACTATCTCACCCTCTCTCACTCATTCCACCTCCTCCACAGGTTCCTTCTTCCAACAACCTCTCTACTTCTCCCATCCCAGCGTCAATGCCACCGGAACAACGAACATCAACACCCTATACTGTTAGGGGAGGCCTCAGGCCCCAATAATGGTTCCCCCATGGTTCCCCCATACCACTAAAAGGAATCCACCTGTCTTAAGCTACCTGTTCCATCTGACCCAGCTGACTTTTACCTCAATACACTCAAACTCCTCTTTAGACATCCGAACTCTACACCCAACATTCCCATACAGCCCCTCACGAGGCCACAGTCTCAGACACGTTTGATCCGAACTCTACACCCAACATTCCCATACAGCCCCTCACGAGGCCACAGTCTCAGACACGTTTGATCCGAACTCTACACCCAACATTCCCATACAGCCCCTCACGAGGCCACAGTCTCAGACACGTTTGATCCGAACTCTACACCCAACATTCCCATACAGCCCCTCACGAGGCCACAGTCTCAGACACGTTTGATCCGAACTCTACACCCAACATTCCCATACAGCCCCTCACGAGGCCACAGTCTCAGACACGTTTGATCCGAACTCTACACCCAACATTCCCATACAGCCCCTCACGAGGCCGCAGTGTCAGTCACGTTTGATCCGAACTCTACACCCAACATTCCCATACAGCCCCTCACGAGGCCGCAGTGTCAGTCACGTTTGATCCGAACTCTACACCCAACATTCCCATACAGCCCCTCACGAGGCCGCAGTCTCAGACACGTTTGATCCGAACTCTACACCCAACATTCCCATACAGCCCCTCACGAGGCCGCAGTGTCAGTCACGTTTGATCCGAACTCTACACCCAACATTCCCATACAGCCCCTCACGAGGCCACAGTCTCAGACACGTTTGATCCGAACTCTACACCCAACATTCCCATACAGCCCCTCACGAGGCCGCAGTGTCAGTCACGTTTGATCCGAACTCTACACCCAACATTCCCATACAGCCCCTCACGAGGCCGCAGTGTCAGTCACGTTTGATCCGAACTCTACACCCAACATTCCCATACAGCCCCTCACGAGGCCACAGTCTCAGACACGTTTGATCCGAACTCTACACCCAACATTCCCATACAGCCCCTCACGAGGCCACAGTCTCAGACACGTTTGATCCGAACTCTACACCCAACATTCCCATACAGCCCCTCACGAGGCCGCAGTGTCAGTCACGTTTGATCCAAACTCTACATCCGACATTCCCATACAGCTCCTCACGGGGCCACAGTGTTGGGCATGTTTGATATTTGGGACAAGAAAGGCTCCCCCGAGAAATACACAAAAACCCTAACCCCTTTCTTCTCCCTCGACATCTTTGCCTGCCTCGGTCTCTCTGGCCTCTTCTTCCTCTGCGGAACCTCCACATACGCCTGCCTCCCCACCAACTGGACAGGCACCTGCACCCTAGTTTTACTTTCTCCGGATATTCAGATCGCTTCCAATAATCAATCTCTACGTGTCCCCACATACACTCTCATGTGCCAACAAACGGCCGTCTCCCTTATTCCACTCCTAGTGTCACTGGGCGTCTCTGTGGGGGTAGCGACAGGGACAGCAGGGCTAGGAGTCTCCTTATACCACTTTCAAACCCTATCACAGGACCTCACCCAGGCCCAGAAAAACAGAGACTTCCCCAAGAACCAGTGGAGCCCCTCCCTGGTTTATGGGTGGCTGGCGCCCTTGGTTTCTCCGCCTCATAGGGCCTCTAACCATCATCCTTTTTGGTCCTAGCCTTCCTTCCCTGCCTCCTCCACCTTTTCACCCAGTTCCTGCAGGGCCGACTCCAGATGTTCGCAAATGGAGCTGTCCGTAAAATGCTTTTCCTACAACATTACCAGCCCCTTCCACAATGTCTCCTCCTCTCGCCGCCCCCATTCAGCCTGAAGCAGCTACAGAAGAGAGAGATGACGACCCCTCTCCTTTTTAATAACAAGCAAGGCTGGAATGTTAGGGCTCTGAATGTTAGGTCTCAGAGACCTTGACTTACAGACAGAGCCGTGTCTGCAAGAAAACAACAAAATGTTGGCCTGCACCTGCAGACAGAGCCAAACTTGCAATAACAGAAAACACTACAAAACAGCTACTGGTTTGCAGGCAAGTCAACATTTTCTGTTCAAACGATGCTACCCTGTCAGCACAGCCCCTGTAAAACCCTCCTCACCCCCACCTTCAGGGCTGCAAGTCTCCTTTAGGCGTGCAGCCCGGGCTGCTGCCGTCTTTGCTCTGTTTGATATACTTTTCTCTCTTACAGTAAAAATTTTCTTAACTTGACTGACCATGCGCGTTCCTTTACCGGCCACCTGTCAGATGTGACATTGGGAGCATGTGGAAATGATCTTCTGATTGCTTCTGTTTCCTCAGAGTGAGAATGGAGCAGAAAGAATTGGAGATTTGAAGAGATGTTCACTTAGGACAGTGAGAGTGAGTGGATTTGAGCAAACTGATCCCTGGACCAGCAGCACCAATATCATCAGAAAGCATTAGAAATGCAAATTCTTGGGCCTCATCCCAGAGGTACTGAATCAGAACCTCTGGAGGGCAAACAATCTGTGTTTTCAGAAGCCCTCTGGGTTATTCTAATGCACAAAAGAGTTTGAGGACTACTGGACTAGGGATATGAGTATAATTACTAGGTAGCCCTGAGAACCCTCTTGAGTGTAGTGGTCTTAAGTTTAATATGAAAATACTCCAGGTTGTGTTGAAGAAAGAAAGGGATGACGGAATTGAGTGTGTGCAAGGGATTGTTTTAAATGATGTTCTGTGAAATCTAAGCTGCATAAAGGAGGACAGGGCATTGGAACAGTGAAAACATGATAGGATCAGTTGACTTTAGGTCCCAGTGGCTCAAAGAATACAGTGAAAGAGATTCTGACACAGATCTGATTGATCCCAAATTCCAGGTATTTTTCCTGGAAAATTTGGAAGCCACGTGACTTCATAATCAGTATTTCCTGACTTCTGAATTACATAGCAGAGCAAATAATTTTGAGTCAAAAGGTTTGAATTCGGGTCCTGTCTTTATTATCTTGCTATGGGTAAGTCAATCTCTCTGAACCAATCCTTATATCTGTACAATGAAACTAAAAGCGCTGAACAGCTCGGCCTCACAGTTCAGAATAGAAATGAGAGACAAATGTATGAAAATGTTTTGTAAAATATGGAGTCTCATCTCCTAGTCTGTGCCTTCTACTCTTCCCCACTGCTTTCTTCCCTTTCTGTATCCTGTATTCTGTTCATATAGTGCAGAGAACCTTGCCTCATGGCTATGACAAAAGTATGAATCTCATAGAAAAGTAAGAAAAAAGTATTCACGACTGTTGTAATTACTTGCCTTGTAATAAAATATTATCTTAAAAATACATTAGACTTGGAAGGTGGTTTTTTAGACATGAGTCTGCCATTTTCCCTCGCTGCCCAGATCTAGAATAAAGGACCCTAAAAACAAACAAAAAAACATTAGATTTACACTTCTGGCCAAAGAGCTGATTTATCATCCCACCTATTATTAGGGTTCTCCAGAGAAACAACCAATAGGATATGTGCGCGTGAGCACACACACACACACGATATTTATTATAAGGAACTGGGTCACATAATTAGGGAGGCTGAGAACTCCCACGTTCTGCAGCCAGAAGTTGGAGACCTAGGAGAGCCAATGGTGTAGTTCAAGTCCAAGTGTGAAGGCCTGAGAACCAGGACAGTAAATTTCAGTCTGAAAGCCAGCAGTCTCAAGACCCAAGACGAGCCAATGTTTCAGTTCACGTCCAAAGGTAGGAAGACTGATGACTCAGCTCAGCAGTCAGGCAGGAGGAGTTCCTTCTTACGCCTCCGTTTTGTTCTGTTAAGGTCTTCAATCGGTTGGATGAGGCCACCACATTAGGGAGGGCAATTTGCTTTACATAGTCCACTGGTTCAAATATAATCTCAATTATATTTGAGAAACACCCTCAAAGACATACTCAGAATAATGTTGATGAAATATCTGGGTACCCAGTGGCCCACTCAAGTTGACATAAAATTAACCACCACAATGCCTGAAACAATTAATAAATCATACAGACTGTATTAAGCAGTGATTTTTAATACATTGGATGTCAGGTAATGAAAGTATAGTGAGTGATCTCTGAGAGATGAGAAACAAGTAAGATGAACCGTGTGATTGCCCCAGTTTACCACCTGGAAAGGCTTTCTAGACTCTGGTGGAAGGGGGAACCCAGGTGGAGGCTGCCAGGCTTCCCGAGTTGAGAAGATGGGCTGGGAGGCCACCGTGACTAGAGTTCATAGGAAGAAGTAAGCTATGTTTGTTTGTAGATGACATACATGGTCCTGTTTATAGAAAATCCCAAGGAATCCACAAGGAAGCAACTAGCTCTAATAAATTCCGCAAACTTGCAAGGTATGAAAGTCAGTTATATTTCTATATACAAGCAATGAATAATCTGAAAAGGAAAGCAAGAAAGCAATTCCATTTACAATAGCATATAAAAGAATAAAATACCTAGGAATAAATTTAACCAAGATGGTGAACAACTTGTACACTGGAAACTATAAAATAGTGCTGAAAGAAAATTAAGAAAACCTAAATAAATGGAAATATATCCTGTGTTCATAGGTAGGAAGACTTAATATTGCTAACATGTCAGTGTTCCCCAGAGCTATCCCCATCAAAATATCGAAAGCCTTTTTTACAGAAATGAGAAAGTTGATCCTTAAATTCATCTGGAATTATCAGAGGCCCTGAGATGCCAAGACAATTTTGAAAAGCCACAAAGTTAGAGAAGTCACACTTCCTGACTTCAAAACTTATTACAAAGCTATAGTAATCAGAATAGTGTGGTATTGGCATAAGGATAGAAATATAGACCAATGGGATAGAATTGATGGACCAGAAATATACCCATATATCCATGGCTAATTGATTTTTGACAAGGTTGCCAAGTCCATTCAATGGGAAAACAATAGTCTCTTCAACAGATGGGACAAGATTCCTCATACCATATATAGGAAAATTACCTTAAAACAGGTCGACAACATGTAAAAAGAGTTAAAACTGTAAAACTCTTAAAGTAAATGTCAGCCAAAGAAAGCAGAAGAAATGTCATTCTTTGCTGGTTTTAATTCATAATTTCTCTGTTGATTGCTCTATAAAACATTCATAGGGCTTTTACTAATCTGTTATCATACTAACAGGAGATTTAACACAAATTAGGTGTTTCTTTATGATGTCTGAACTTGTGCTCATTGCATCGCAAACAGTTGAGAATCCATTTGGAAGTTTCATGATCTAGTATTTTTAGGTGTTGGTTATCAGCAGGACATCACGTGTCCTGGTAGTTAAATACAATTTCGCAGTAAGAAAAGCCTTATCAAAGACAAAAATAGATGACTTTTAGGTTTTTAGGAATTTGTTGTTTTGAATTATCCTTATGACTCTTCTAAGCATTTCTATAGATGTTTGCCTTCCTTAGTACCTGGTACACAGGTGTCCGGTGATTATTTGTTGAATGAGTAAGTATTGTGTAAGGTGTCGTGATCATGAAAATAAATTCCAAATCCTTCTGTACATTGGAGGCATGTCGAGCAGATCCGTGTTATTGCTCCAAGGAAAAACAGAAATGCTGGTGTACTTTGGTGTACCCTTTGGAGTTCAGTGACATTGTACGGACTTGTTTCTGATGAAACAATAACTATATGAGAATAATTTGATCCCATTGCATTTTGTTCATGTACTTGTTGGGTTCTTAAAACATTTAATTAGTATTTTGGTAAGTACTGCTATAAATACATCACCTTGTCTCTTGTTCCTAATTATACAATATTGCAGGAAGTAGACCAGTGTAATAGAAGAGAGGTGGTTCCGACTCCTTGGTGCTATGTCATCTTAATTAAGATCAAAGAGTTCTTAAGTTTTGTGGGTTTGGGAAAATTGCAAAGTGAAAACAGTTTTTTGCCATTTTATACTTGGCTTGATTGATTAGATTGGTTAGAAAGGAAGCCGCAAATTAAATTGCTTTTACATTTTAAAAATACTTAAGATAGAAGATAGAAAAGGCAGAGGTAGATAAACATTCGACATGTATATTACTTCCAAGGAAATTTAATTCAGTCTTTAGCAATGGCTTTGAGTAGAAGTATTACCTTCATTTGTAGATAAGATAATGCATGTGGTATAGTCTCAAGTAACTAGAGACAGGATGAAATTGATATTTGCATTAGTTGTGCATTATTTATCATGTCTGGTAAAGCAACAGCATATGTCTGATACTTTTACCTTACATGCCCCTAAATGAAATGTCTTTATTTTTGTCCACACACTTGAATGATTACTGCTGGGCATAGAATTCTGGTTTTAAAGAGCTTTTCTCTAAGAAACTGGAGACCATCTTTGTTGTCTTCTAGTATTTCATGTTGCAGATAAGGTATCTCATATTTTGTTTTAGTACTTTATCCCCAGTACTGCTCCCCAACCACAGCCACCCAAGTCTTAACCTGGTCCTGTTTGTTTAGTATCTCTACTGTCTCTAAGCAGCTCAGGGCCTACTTTCCCTTTACCTGCATCACATTTGGTATCTATCCAGTCCCTGTTCTTCATACACCTGTCTCAGCTCCTCGTGCCTTTGAAAGGGCCAGGATCGTTGCTTCTTGGTTCCATGCCACGGTTACGATTGGCTTGACATGTGAAATCATTGCTTGCTTGCTTTGCAGTCATTCCCGTTGCTTGCTTTGACCTTGGATCCTGGTCCTTGTTGACTCAGTTGGGACCAACTTCCTTATTTCCACTTGTCATACCTACTTTTCTGTGGCTTGATCCTTGGTTATAGCTGTTAACAATCATCCCCCTTACCCAACCCTGAGTCTAAAGCTGGGCAAGATGGATGTACTAATTCAGGATTTGGCTCAGTCTCTAGTGGGTCCTCGGGATAGCTGCTGAGGGCACCAGTGCAGGAGCTTATTCTCATTGTGTGGATCTAATCTCCAGCATATGCTTCTTGGTCATACCGTGTTTCCCCGAAAATAAGAGCTAGCCAGACAATCAGCTCTAATGCGTCTTTGGAGCAAAAATTAATATAAGACCCAGTCTTATTTTACTGTAATATAAGACCGGGTCTTTAATATAAGATATGATATGATGTGATATGATATGATATGATAATATAACACTGGGTCTTATATTAATTTTTGCTCCAAAAGATGCATTAGAGCTGATTGTCCGGCTAGCTCTTATTTTTGGGGAAACATGGCAATAGTTAGAATGGAAATTTGAATCCATATGGTCCAAATTACTTTTAGAGTCGAGTGGATGATGGCAGTACCCCCAGCTTAAAAGGTGTGGGTGGCTCGAACTAGCAAGATGCAGAGCTGTGTGATGACAAGTGGGTGATATCTTTTCTACCCATCACACAGCCATCTACCATTGTAGCCACCACCATCACAGCCACCCACCAGAAACTGATTTCTTTTCTGTACTCATGACTCTCAGTTTGAGAAGTGACATGAAAATCAGATGCAAAGGGTGGAGTGGGCCTGGTAGGATGCTGAAACTTTTCAGATACATGCATAATTGAATATGTTGATCTTAAAGCACCAACCGGCTGACATGTGGTTTTAGAAGCTTTGCCCTCGATTAAATGAAATTTAGGCTGTTTTTCACATCTGCTCTCTGGCCTGGAATTTCTTCCCTTTATTTTATGCTTTTTGAAAGTCCTGGGGAAGGTAGTTTAGAGTTTCTTCATGACACATTTTTCTGAAAATGGTTAAAAGTGAACTTTTGCACAAATCTTTCCGGAAGGTGTGTATAGGAGCATATGCTCCAGTGTCATTTTAGAGCAAGTTCTGTAATTTCTGGTCTAGACTTGTATGGAACTGGTCTCAATATTAGCAGGTGCTGATGGACCAGCCAGAGAGGGGGCCAACTGGAGAAGGGCGGGGACACTGGCTGGCTGTGGAGTACCCTCTGATGCCATAATTAATGAGAAGATGGGGTCAGTGAGTCTACAAACTAGCAGAGCTGAGGTCAGGGGATAGAGCTGGTTTGGATGAGGAGTGTAGTACTGCAATAAATGTAGTACTACGTTTATTGAGGACACCCTGAGCTGAGTTGAGAGCCGAATATATAGCAAAACTGTGGAGGCAGCTGAACTGGACAATAGCAGTTGTGCAGAGAGAAGTTTCTTAACAATCTTTTTGCTGGATGTGATGTCAGTCTTTTACACATATCTTACTACAGCCACAAAACCAAAGTTCTGTTACTTTTCTTTTCATCTTATACATGGGAAAATTGAGAGTCTCAGAGGTTAGGTGAATTGTTCCAAGTTACACAGCTAGTGATAGCTGGAGCCAAGATTTGAACCATGTCTGTCTGAGGCCAAAGCTTGGGCGTGGTGTATTGAACCATTTTGTGTAGCAAATAAAATCTAGGAAGTGATGTGTATCTGTAACTTCTCTTTACGTTTGCCCTACTATGTCTTAACAGATTTCATAGAAACTTTGCCCTGAATGGAAATTTGCAAGTAGCTTGAGATTTGAGGATTGAAGAAGAGCTAGTAGTTTTATTCAGCATCAACAGTGAATCTGAGTGGGTTGCCAGATGGTGCACACAAGCCCACATCACACATATAGGCCATTTCAGGCGTGTTGGCTTCATTCAGAGGCCAATTGTTCCATGTTTATAGACTGCTGACTGGTGGCATTAAGAAAGCAAGTGTGGGTGGTTTAGCAAAACCACAGACTACTCCGTGTACATGTCCTAAGCATGGTTGATGAAGTTGTTAGTAGTTTTCTATATTTCAAGAAAATGCTAAAACAAAAGGCAAGATGGAGATACAGTGATAAAGTTGGCTCTGATTCAGATGGCTTTGTTTTTATTTTTGGACCTCATGGGTGGATAGGTATTGTTTGTGGGGGGAGTTATATTCCTAGAAGCCATTGCATATATCAAATATGCCCCAAGTGGTGAATGTACATAATATGCAAACCCCCTAATAGGTTTAAGGCAAGGCTCTTGAGTAAGATTTCATAATCGAGGGAGCATTGAGGTTTGTAGGCGGTTACGGAGCTCTTCTTACTTTGAGGCCATTGCCCCCCCCAACCCCCCTCCACCTCCCACCTCCACATACACACAAGGCTTTTGCTGCTCTTGTTCTAGCAAACCAACTTTTTCTCATTTGAATTTTTAAAGAATGGGATTTTGTGTATGTGTGTGTTCCCCCCTCCACCCCATCTTATTTTTTCTGTTAATTTCAGCTGATCATTTTTCTTATCCATGTTTCCACGTATCCAAAGCCAATGGCCTATCACCAGTGGCACTGATGTCACAAGGGAGTAACAGCTCCGAAGGAGAGAATTGTGTTTGTGTGAGATTTGAGAAGGGGTCTAGTTACAGTGCTGTTGGAATAAAATGTGATGGATCTACGACCCGACCAAGGACATGTGAAAACTCAGAAAACCAAAGCATGGACAGAAGAACTCGACTGCAGGAATTGGCGCTGTTTTCTTTTTTTCTTTTTTGGTTTGCTCATAACCACTTAGAAATTCTTGGCTTTGATGGGCCTCATACTTGAAGGGGGTCCAGTTTAGTGACTAGTTACAAATTGTGCCACACCTTGGAATATAAAGAGAGAATGTAGCAGAGAGCAAACTGCTTTTTCTTGGATAAATACATACAATAACACTTTCCATCTTAAGCATTTTTAAGTGTACAATTCGGTGACTTTACGTGCATTCACATAGTTGTGCTACCATCATCACTATCTATGCACAGAGAGCTGCTTTCTGTTCTGATGCTCTAGAAGAGTGAGAAGGCTTCCTTCCTGAAGATGGAAAGCAGTGCTGTCCTGGAGAACTTGCTGCGATGATGGAAATCTTTCTCCACTGTCCAGTAGGGCAGCCATTATCGCCACATGTGGCTGTTGAGCACTTGGAATGTGGTAGCCAGGAACCGACTTTTTAATCATATTTCATTTTAATGATTTTAAGTTCAAATAGCCCCTGTAGAAGAGGATTAGTGTTTTTAAAGACCCTGATGCTGCGCTGGCACCTTGGGGTTGTTGCTGGCAGGGCTTTGATGCCTCCAAAGGAGTCAGGGCTTGCCATCTGTGGTAACTCGGATTACATTGTCTCAGAAATAATAATAAAAACTCTAGTTGGCTGTGTTATATGGCAGGATTCTATACTTCTGGTCAGCAGAGTGGGCTACATGAGATTTTTGTGGGTGGCCTGAGAACTTAATTCCTTTATGGATAGACTTGTTTTTATGATAAAAATCCTCATTTATATTCTTAACCAATTGGTTTGCCGTCTTTGGACTTCAGTCTCCTTAAAGAGACTTGGTATGTGTTTTATGTTTTATTTCCCCAGAATTCCCTCCACAGCGGATTGCAGCACATTGTGTCTAAGGCTCAATACATGTTGATTATGTGACTTGTGTGTCAGAGATGGTTTCCTCAGTGAAGGTATTTGGGTCGGTGGTCTATATACTGAATAATCACAGAACATTTTACTGTGTTGGCTATGAGTTGACATTTGACACATTTCCTTTTCTCTTTCGTTCTGTTTTCCAATCAGTTACTCATTGCCCATCCTCACAGGACCATAAATGCTAGAAATACATTATCTCCTGGAATCCACAGCAGTTGACCTCCCCACAAGCATACAAATCTAGAGAAAATGAGCATTTCCTGTGGTTTTCATTTATTCATAATGGTATGATCCCAGTAATGGTGAAGTAGACTGATTCTGGGGACCACCGGTGGTCTGTTCATTGCCTGAATTATTTGGCTGTTCTTAATGATGCCATTACTCCTGCTTTATTGGTGTTTATTGCTGCAATTATTCATATGTAAAAGTAATTTTGCCTAGTACCTATTATATGAAGGGGAATTTATTACATATTTCTTTTTTATGTGATTTTCTAGTCCTTGTAGGATTCCACAGTTTTACTTCCCCTGAGTGAGAGAAGCCACATTGTCCTTGGTTGTTGTTGCTGTTTGGCAGACTTGTTGCATTGCACAACCAGAGTGCAAATGGATAGAGCCTCAGCTTCCTGAGTCTGGGTGAGCCCGGAAGAGAAGGCATAGCACAAAGGGATTCAGGCACTGCCAAGAAGGACCATGGGAGTGGGAGAAGTTATTCTGATATGTCACCATCAATGAATGCCCCAGTGCCATCCTAATCATTGACTGTGAGGGGTCTCGGTGTCCATATACCGGGGGAGCCAAAAAAATGTATACAAGTGGACACTTTGGTCAACGTTACTCAAGCAGTAGTTCGCCGTAATCAGAAGTGTCTGGACGCTGATGGTAACCACTTTGAGCACCTCTTGTAATTGCAGAAGTCAAACGGGACTTGTGTTCATCTTTTGTTATTGGTGTATATTGAGTATTACAATTTTAATACAGTTTTCCTTTCTTAAAATGTGTATAGATTTTTTTGGCACCCTGTGTATACTCATATATATATATATATATATATATATATATATATATATATATGTATATGTGTGTGTATATATATGTATGTATATATATCTCTATGTGTGTGTGTATGTGTGTGTGTGTGTGTGTGTGTGTGTGTGTGTGTGTGTGTGTGTATATATGTTCTATAAAGTTTCAAGAAAGGAATCCCTTTTGTACATTTCTGGGAGGTGCTAAACAGGTTGAGGTTACTGTTTCTGTAAGCCTTGGAGGTGTTTGTGATGAATTCATTCAGGCACTAATGTTTATACACCAACCTTTTCATCTCAGGTTTTAAATAGACAGTATTGTCTAGGCATTAAGGCACTTTCCTACTTCAGCGTCTTTATACTTAGTGTTCTTTGCCTGTAATTTGCCCCACACTCTACTTCATATGACTTGCTCCTCCTTTGTATTTCTTGGTTCTCAGCTTAAGCATCACGTTTTCAGAAAGGCCTTCTCTGACCATCCTCATTGGGTCTCCCCTGTAATTCTCTGTCATAGCACTACTCCCATCAGTTGGTTTGGTCCTGCTTGGCTTTCTTTGCTTATGAATCCTTTGCCACTTACCATCTCATGCCGGGCTAGGTGCCCTGGTATATACTCCCATGATACCCAAAGCAAGGACTTTATACGTAATCATTTTCGATCATTATCACCTATCATTACAACTTTCTTCCTCACGATTAGACTTTGGATTTCATATGTCTTACTTGGTTTTGAATTCCCAACAACCAGCATAGTTTTTAGATTATAGTAAAGATATAGTAAATATTTGTTGAATGGCTCCATTAATGAATCTTGGCCAGTATTCGATAATACTTTCCCACATCCTTTTTGTGGGTGGAGTTATAGAAGTAAAAACAGTGTCACAAAACATGTATGTTCATTTATTCATTCCAGAAATGTTTATTGAATGCCAGAAGGGGTGCTAACAGAGTCCCTGCTCTCTTAAAACTTAGATGGGTATATGATCTGTCTCTACCTATATATCCATTTCAATCATATATTCTAGAATAGTTAGTTTTAGATTTACAGAAAAATTGCGAAGATAGTACAGAGAGTTCCCATACCCAGTTTCCCCTTACATTAGAATGGTACACTTGTTACAATGAATGAAGCAACATTGATCCATTGTTATTAACTAAAGTCCATACTTTAGTCAGATTTCTTTAGTTTTTACCTAATGTCCCTTTTCTGGCCAGGATCCCACCCACCATACCACAGTACATTTAGTTATCATGCCCTCCTAGACTCCTGTGAGCTTTGGCAGTTTTTCAGACTTGGATGATCTTGACACCGTTGAGTAGTACAGGTGTATGCTGTAGAATGTCCCTCAGTTTGGGTTTGTCTGATATTTTTCTCATGGTTAGATGGGGATTATGGGTTCTTGGGAGGAAGACCCCAAAGGTAAAATGCATCATATCCATGGTGCATGCTGTCAACATGAATTATCACTGTCCATGCATCGATCACTTGGCTGAGGTAGTGTTTGTCAGGTTTTACACTGTAAAGTACTCACCACCTCCCCCCGCCCCCCCGCCATACTTTACTTTTTGGAAGGAAGTCACTATGCAGCCTACACAAGGGTAGGAAGCTATGCTCCACCTTCTTCAGGGGGTAGTATTTATAAAACTTACTTGGCATTTTTCTATAAGTAGATTTGTCAGTTCTCATTAGTCAGTCACTTATATCAATATGGACTCATGTATATTTATTTTGTACTTTGTTTTATAATCCAGTATTATTTTATGTATTTTGTTGCTCACATTATTCTAGCTTTGGCCATTGGGAACTCTTTGAGTTGGCTCCTTTGTCCCTTTGGCATGCTCCCATCAGTTTGTTTTTTGAGCATTTCCTTATTTCCTGGTTTTATAGGGGTGTGCAAATACCTTTGTTCTTTTTTTGAAAATGTAAATAATTTACCCTCAGTGATTTCGCATAGAATTTGAAAATAATTCGATGAACTCAGACTACTAAATAGATAAAATTTTTCACGTTGGTTTTTTTGTGGTGATTTATGTAACTACTTCTCATAGGTGGAAATGTATATGAGTATGACTTTTCTCAGGATATATAGTGTGTTTTTGATCAGTTTTATACTTCAGTTTTCTCAGATATAACTTTCATTTTGCAAATCATATTAGAGAAGTTTTACATTTCTCTGGCTTTCAGGGACATTTATGGTTGCCAGTAGCTGAACAGATATCATTATGCTGGAAGTATTTTAGTGATTATATATGCTGAGTGGTAAAATTGCCTAGTCTAAAAAAAGGACTCCATAATATTTGGCTTTTGGTTATAATTACCAGTATGCTTGCCAGAAATTAAGTTTAGCTTTTAGAAGCCTGGAATTCTTCGTATGTTTATCTCTAACTAAATATTTCAGAGACTTGTTATGGAACTGTCAGTAATTCCATTATATGTTGTATGTTCAGCTTATTCTGAGTTACCCCTGATGGAATAATATATAGCAAGTGATTGTAGAACATGGGAAATGCTTAAGATAACAGGATATATAGATAGTAATGTTTAGTTTGATTACAACTTTGTTTAAAAGGAAACTAACTTACCCCATGTACAAATAAAAAACTAGAAGAAAATACCAGAATATTAACAGTGAATGTCTGTTAGGTAGTGTGACATGGCTTTTATGTTATTTTCCAATTAAAAAAAAAAATTGGCATGTATTACTGTTTAATGAGGCAATGAGGGAATTTTTTGCATTTAGGATAAAGCATATTCTGCAAGGATTTCTACTGAGTACTCATTTGTTTGTTCCATTCCAGATAATGAAAGTTAAAAGGCCTTTAAGAAAATAATTCTGTAACTCGGGTTGGTTTTCTCCATGGATGATCTGAAGAGCCAGTTCTTGTTTTTGTAATATTAACACTTTACAGTTTACAGATTTTTAAATATATCTTATTTCATTCTGAAAAATCTGTATCAGATGGATTTTCACTTTGGTTGTACACACAGACGAGTCAGACCATAAGGGTTAATGCTCAGGGTTGATGTCCTGAAACCACAATTTGATTAACACCTACTTGGTGGAGCGTTGGAGGCTGAGGCCCTAAGGGCTGCACAGTGAGCCTGCCTGGCCGGTGGGTGGCTTCTGAGACCACACTGGGAGGAGCAGCCTCACAAGCTTCTCCCTCTCGAGGACACCGATGGCCTCAGTCCATACCTTCGGGAGCCTCTTTGGATTAAAAATACCTAGCATTATCTGGCTGCTTTGATATTTTTGTAGTGGTGACAGGTAGGTGAATTGAGGCCTGGAAGTTGCTGTGTGTGTGTGTGTGTGTGTGTGTGTGTGTGTAGCCACTATATATATCTTTAGCAGGCTGATGTCACTAGGTGTCCCCAGGATGGGGTGTAGAAGATTATAGTTTATAGATTTTATAGATTATAGTTTATAGATTTTATAGGTTTTATGTTCCAGTTTCAAAAAATTTGCAAAGGTACCACAATTAAAGGCAGATGCATTTTAAATTTATTTTATTTTGGTAAAGCCTCCCCCCCTTTTTTAAGTAAAGTAAACCATACTTTTCTTTTTAACTTAACATTTAGAGATACATTCAAAGAGACTTCTTTTTTTTGAATTCTTAAGCCAGAGGAAAATTCCTTTTTTTCTAATAGGACCGTTGTCCTGAATGGCCAGTGCCCAACCTCCTGTTCTTTCTGTCACTGGGAAATATGAGATGCAAGAGAATAGGGACTGGAGTGGTCATTTCCCTGGTCGCCTCCTGAAGGTTAGTCTGTTTTAATAGAAGATTCGGATGTGTAGGTAAACCAGTGGTGGGATCACCACAGCATTTGGCAGCCCAGTTCTGAAATTAGGATGACAGCATCAAACACTTGGTCTGCATTGTAGTCGTCTCATTTCATGGTGTTAGTGGGATTAGTTTCTCCAGTCTGTTGTGTGCCACTGTGCATGGGATAAGCTTACGCTGTGCCTTGATAAGCGAGCGTACCTTTCAGTAGAGTGCCCATGAATTCTTCATAATGGGATTTATCAGTACACTAAAAGGATAATCATGAACTGTACAAAACTATGATGCCTCTTTTCTTAATAATGGCACTCAAAATAGCCCTTAAAATTCATTGCAAGAAAACTTGGCTGTCAGTTCATGAAACTGTTTCAAAATTGAGAAATAGTTGTGTATGACATAATAAAATAAACTATTAACATTTGGTTATTTATATTTGCTTTCTCTCTCCATCTTTAGGTGTGCATATACTATATTTCCCTCAAAATAAGGCTGGATCTTATATTAATTTTTGCTCCAAAAGATGCATTAGGGCTTATTTTCAAGGGCTGTCTTACTTTTTCATGTACAGCAATCTGTATTTGTTCATTTATTCATGTACAAAAATCTACATTTATTCAAATACAGTCATGTCATCTTGCATCAGTTATGCAACCTCATCATAACTCTCCAAACCCCGAATTCCTGCTTGAACTTCTTGGGACTCCATTTCCTGTAGAACCATTGGCCCCAGTCTCTCATGTCCAGCAACAGAGCTCTCCTTAAATGAGCACTTCTTGTCCATGTAGCCAGCTCGTAGTGCATTGGCAACACAGCTGTCAGTGATTTTATCCCACGAATTCTTCACCCAACTCACGACCTCTTGCAGGCTAGGCTTCACAACGTTGCCACGCTGATTTCTCTCCATTCTATATTTTCAGTGTAGTCATTGATTTCCATGTGCAAATGGTCCTTGAATGTCTCATCTGTTGCAATATCAGGAGGCTGGAGATAGGCAGTCATTCCTGCAGGAATCATTATTTGATCTATTTTTCTCTCTGCAAGGAAGTTCTTCACGTCTTTAGCACAGTGAGTACTGGCTGGATCCCAGTCTAGCAGACCTCTTTGGCCACCTCACAAAACAAGTGGCAGCATTAAATCGACCCACTTCTTTATAACTGCTTGTGTGCACCAGGCTTTTTCAGTTTCAAGAACGTAAATGCCAGAAACACGTTCAACCTTATTTTTCTTGCCCTCAGTGATGATTAGAGGTGGGGCTTTCTTTCCTTCCAGATAAATTGCCAAAATACAGGTAACGTGCACTTTCCTAACCAGTGGAGGGAACGTAGATTGGCAAGGCACCCCTCTGATCAATTGTCGTTTGAGATCCTTGGCCCATACACACTGCAGTTTCATCCATAGCAATCATGTTGGAGAGATGGCATTTAGAAAAGTCGATGCCATCAACAAAGGACTTGAATGCAAGTGCACGTTTAATAACTTCAGTGTCTGCCAGCTTGAACAGTGTTGTCGATCTTAGAGACAGTTCATGTGGCTGAAGGAAGCCATCCAGCCAGTGTTGTGATGCTTTGAATTCTTCTGGGGATATTTCTAACTGTGGTGCCACTGCAAGGGCAAATGCTTGAATATCGGCCCTGTGCACAACCAAAGCCTTTGCTCTACTGTCAGCAGTCCATTCCCAGATGATGTCTTCTAGCTCAGGAAATAATGGTTGCCAACCTGATCCACACTTGCGCTTCTTAGCATTTCCCTCGTCCACCTGTTGACTGAGGTTTTCGTACTCTGCCTGCCGTTTTCGGACCATTCGGAGATCCAACTTCTCTTTGCAGAAAGCCGTAAGATTCTTGCCCCAGGAGTCCTCCGTGATTCCTTTCTTGTACTAGATGGAATAGCTGTTTCTTTTTGCACTCATCTTGTCTGGGGGTCAAAATATTATTCCCTTTAAATATACCATTAAATCAAGTGTTAATTGAAGACTTATGAGACAGGAGTGGCAACAAAAATGATGACAGTTAAGAATGATGGTCCACACAGAAGTGACGAAAAATTGCAGGCACCAAAATTCAGGAAACATTTCTTTATTTCACATGAGTGCATTAAGTACATCCATTAACAACACACAATATATTGACTTATGAAGATTTATATTGGACACAACAACGTCTGTTTGTATCAAGTGCACACATTATTTGTGTGTTGTGTCTGTACTCCGATTGGTCATTAGGCAAAAAGTCTCGAGTTCATCCGTTTACATAGGCATTTACGTCTCGTCCAAAGGTGCCCGCTTGGGTATTTACAAATACTTAATTATAATGTGTATTATCATTTATTTTAAGTATTAATGTCAATAATATTTTTATTTATATTTAATTATATATTAATACTATTTTATAATTCAATACATCCTTGTGTTGCAACGGATATGCTAAATGCGTCCATCTGACCATCTTAACTGGGGCTTATTTTTGGGGTAGGGCTTATATTACAAGCATCCTGAAAAATCATGTGAGGGCTTATTTTCCAGTTAGGTCTTATTTTCGGGGAAATACGGTATATGTGTATATGAAATTGTGTATGTATGGAGACACATTTTCTTACTGAACTCTCTGAAAGTAAGTTGCAGACATGATACATCATGGGTTTCTTTTCTTTTTTTTTATTGGGGAAGGGGAACAGGACTTTATTGGGGAACAGTGTGTACTTCCAGGACTTTTTTTTTCCAAGTCAAGTTGTTGTCCTTTCAATCTTAGGTGTGGAGGGTGCCATTCAGCTTCAAGTTGTTGTCCTTTCAGTCTTAGTTGTGGAGGGCGCAGCTCAGCTCCAAGTCCAGTTGCCGTTGCCAGTTACAGGAGGCGCAGCCCATCATTCCTTGCGGGAGTTGAACCGGCAGCCTTGTGGTTGAGAGGACCCGCTCCAACCAACTGAGCCATCTGGGAGGCAGCTCAGCTCAAGGTGCCATGTTCAATCTTAGCTGCAGGGGGCGGAGCCCATCATCCCTTGCGGGACTGGACTCGAGGAATTGAACTGGCAACCTTGTGGTTGAGAGCCCACTGGCCCATGTGGGACTCGAATTGGCAGCTTTTGGAGTTAGGAGCACGAAGCTCTAACCGCCTGAGCCACCGGGACGGCCCCCATGGGTTTCTTTTTAAGTGCAGTTTGCCTAACAGTCCCTATGTTGTGTCTCTAATACTTCCTTCCCCCCTACTCACCCTCTCCCCACATTAGTACCCCCATCTAAGAAACCCATATTGACAACCTAGTTAGTACGTATCCTCCATATTTATTCCATGCTCATATAATTACATGCTCACATATTCATATGTGCAGTTTTGTCATTGTTTTACAAAAATGAAATTATATGTACATTTTTTTGCATCTTGCTTTCCTTACTCAAATCTACTTTGGGGAACTCCTTTAGGGTCAATTGATTTAACTATAATTTCTTGCTTTTAATATCAACTTTAAGATATATTTCACATACCCTAAATACACCTATTTAAACTGTACAATTCGATGGTTTTTAGTATAGAGTTTTGCAACCTGATCACCCACAATCAATTTGAGAACATTTTCATCACCCTAAAAAGAAACCTGCTATTCATTAGCATTTACTTCCATTTTCCCCCCAAACTCACTCCCAGTTGTTAGCAACTACTAATCTACATTCTGTCTCTATAGATTTGCCTATTTTACCTATTTCATATAAGTGAAATGTGTGGTCCTTTATGACTTGATTATTTCACTTAGGATAATGTTTTCAAGGTCCATCCATATTGTAGCTTTTGCTGTATTAACTGAATATTTTACAATGATCAGGTATTAGAAAAAACTAAAATATGTGAAGTTTACAATATGATAATTTATTAACAATAGTTGACTGTGGAGGTTATATGGGTGATCATTTTACTAGTCTATCGGCTTTTATCAATGTTTGATAATAATAAAAAATTAGGAAAAAAGCTTCACTAGAATGTTTTCTATGATCACATTATTGTAATATTTACATATTAAAAATTTTAAATCATACTCAAAGAGAAAAATGCCTTAAACATTCCAAAATTATGAAATTATTTTCCTCGTCCTTTTGGTTTTTGTTTAAATTTCTAAGCTATTCGGGATTTCATGTTATCTGTTTATTCAATTTTTAAAAATCCATTACTCTTTTTTCTAGGTAGACAGGCATATCTGGAAATAATGCTGGTTTTGTGATTATTTTCTAATACTTTTTTCTGTCATCTTGCCTTATTGCATAGGCTAGCACAGTTAGAACAGTTTTGAATGATTACCATGAGTAGGCCTCCTTATTTTTGATAGTAATCTCTTGTTCCAGTTTTAAGGTTTTATGATTTTTGATAAATATTGTTTATTGGGTTAAAGATATTTTCTTCTAACATTAAAATAGTTAAGTAAGGGGTGGCCGATGGCTCAGTTGGTTAGAGTGCGAGCTCTTAACAATAGGGCTGCTAGTTTGATTGGTGGGCTGCACCCTGCTGCAACTAAAGATTGAGTAATGGCAACTGGACTTGGAGCTGGGCTGCACCCTCCATGGCTAGATTGAAGGACAATGACTTGGAGCTGATGGGCCCGGGGGAGACGCAATGTTCCCCAATATAAAAATATTTTTAAAAATTTAAATAAAATAAGTAAAACAGAGCAGTCAAATCAGAGAATTAAATGAAAAAAAAATTGTTGAAAAACATACTTCCATCCAGAAGGGCTTTTATCTCCAAGCACACATGAGCCCCAGATTTACCCAGTGAAACCAAAAACATTCTAAGAAGTAGAACAGAAATAATATCTAAAGATAGAAGATAACAATCAATTGATGGGACTGCTAGAAGAAGTTCTTACATTCAGACCAAAAACCTGTTAATCCTGTATATATACCAACTCAGTAAAACAAGAAAAACAGATATTAACAAAGCCTGTGAGGTCTGGGAAATACTGGGATACCACTGGGCATGCCCAGATGAGTTTCACAGGGTAAATCCTGAGGCTCGTGTGCTTGGAGAGAAAAGCCCTCCTAGAACGAAGTGTGTCAATTCACCAATAAAAACAAATATGTTCTTCTTAGCACTGTTTTTCGGAATGTTCATTTTGTCAAAGGTTAAAATTATTGGATGAGTTAGTTGCCTTTTGAATATACTCTGCTTGAATATACACAATGAATACGATTATATACATATGAATATATTCTTAATGAATCTATTGATATTCATTAAATTTTGAATTGAGCTAAAAAATTTCCCAATATGATCGAGAGTACAGGGCATGAATATGAATATATGCTGTTGAAAATATGAATATAGTCTTAATGAATATATTGATATTCATTAAATTTTAAACTAGATTCACAAATGCCCAATATGGTGAAGAACATAGCTCATCAATATGAATGTAAACTTATGAAAATGGTCATGAATATATTGATATTCATTAATTTAAAACTGCATTAAAATGTTTTCCCTGTAGGGCAGTGAAGAGTATATTCATGAATATATTCATAAGGAGGATATATTCACGAATATAATCATTATGAAGAATATATTCACATTTATTGAATATATTCATGAGGAATATAAAAACTAAACTCCAGCTCTGCTTCTTACAGATTAAATAGTTCTTAAAATGCTATGAAGCAAATATTAAAATTTTCTTGAAATCTTTAATAAATGAAAAAGTTTAAATTTGGTACATTCAGTGAATTGATCTGTTTACAAATTGGCTCCTAGTGAATAATTTTTGGCAAATTAATTTAGAGCCCTCTCCCTCAACATGAGATGAATCATTATTTATTACAGCATCTATTCTGGGAAAACCAAGACAAGAAAGAGGATATTGAAAACAGCTGGGCTATCTGAGTACTCAGAGAAGATGGATTAATGACACTAAAGAAATGATGGCACCTGTTATACATGATGACACTGCATGGCATCCAAGGAGCAAAGTACTCAGGTAAATGAGACTAGTATGTCAGGCAGTGAATGTAGCCAGACATTGTTATTTCAAGTTCCTGTTCATCTCCCTTGGGTGACATTCATAAGACTATATAGTTTAGTAATAGAGTGGTTTCTATGGTTGGACCACCTACATTTGAAAACCATACTCCAGTTATGGCCTCTACATCTTGAGTCTTTGTTTTTTAATTGAGATATAATTTACATAGAGCAAAATACACAAATCTTAAAAGTGTATAGATTGATAAATTCTTGCATGTGGCTCTTTGCCACATCTATTGCAAGAATGAAGACCATTCTCAGCAATCAGACTGTAGACATTCCAGAAGATGTCAACATCACTCTGAAGGGACGCACAGTTATTATGAAGGGCCCACTGGCACCCTGTGAAGGGACTTCAGTCACAACAGTGTAGAACTCAGTCTCCTTGGAAAGAAAAAGAAGAGGCTCCGGGTTGACCAGTGGTGGGGAGATAGAAAGGAACTGGCTTCTGTTCACACTCTCCGTAGTCAGAATGTGATCAAGGGTGTTACCCTGGGCGTCCGTTACAAGATGAGGTCTATGTGTGCTCACTTCCCCATCAGCATTGTTATTCAGGGAAATGGTTCTCTTGTTGAAATCTGAAATTTCTTGGGGGAAAAATACATCCACAGGGTTTGGGTGAGGTCAGGCATTGCTTGTTCATTTTCTCAAGCCCAGAAAGATGACTTAATTCTTGAAAGAAAAGACATTGAACTTGTGTCAAATTCATCTGCTTTGATTCAACAAGTCACAAAAGTTAAAAACAAGGATATCAGAAAAGTTTGGGGATGGTATCTATGTTTCTGAGAAAGGAACAACAGTTCAGCAGGCCGATGAATAAGATCTAAGTTGTCCAGCTACAGAAACAGCAAGATGTCAGATGGTTCCTCAGACTTATTTGTGATATTTTAAAGATGCAATAAAAGCCATGTATGGAAAAATAAATTCTTGCATATGTATACACCATATGAACACCACCAAGTAAAATGTAAATCACCTTCTTTACCCTAGAAAGTTTCCGTGTGCCCCTTCCTAGTGGATACTTAACCCCCCACCCCCAAGATAATCATTGTTCTGACTTCTCTCACTGTAGGTTGTTTTGCCTGTTCTTGAAATTCATACACGTGGAATATACAATAAGTATTCTGATGTGCCTGGCTTCTTTCACTGAGCATAATATTTCTGAAGTTTATTCATTATAGTTGTGTGTATCAGTAGTATGTTCTTTTTTATTGGAGTCCGTTGTATGACTATGCAACACAATTTTAGTCCATTCTCCTGATGTTGAATTGTTTCCAGTTTGGGACTCGTATAAGACTACTATTTATATTCTTGTGCTTTTTGTGGGCACACATACTCATTTCTCAAATTCTTATTTGATGAAAGAATTATCAGTTATACTGTATTACGTACCAAATACCTAATAGGTATTAAGCACCACATCTTCTCTGCTTTAAGACAACTGATTAAAAAGGAAGTTTTAGCAACTAAATACAAAATTACTAAATATGACTATAACTAAAAGGGTGGTTATCTAATATTTATTAGTGGATTTCAGTTTAGATATGGAATAGAGAAATTGGAATGGGGCAATTCAGAATGGGCTTTTCAGGCCACGGAAAGATCTGGGTCTTCTTAAGGAAGTGCTAGATGCCACAGGAGGTGCTTCCTGTACCTTCTCATTCATAGCAGCAGCAACATTAACCTGTGGGGACCACTTATATTAGATGGGAAACACATCTAGGGTATACCTGGGCGGCACGTCTCCTTCTGCTATAGGATAATTTAATATATTTTCAAACTTGGAGCTGATGATACTCTGAAGGTTGCTGTTTTCTCTTGTTGCATCGGTAGTATTTGTCGGCTGAGGAGTTTAGCCAAGTAACCATCCACAAAATGATAGTGCTTAACTCAAAATAGAGGGAAACTGGGAATCCCATGGCTTTCTTTGTGAGTTTCTTACCTCCTCTTTAAGTTTTGGTAGTTTAGAAAGAAATGTTCAGGTTCAGTTTGCTACCCTGAGAGTTCATAAATTAAGCACTCTTCATGGTCTGTGTTCACCTTGAGTAGATTGGAGCTCTGGACAGCTTAAACACTGCTCACCCAGAGGCTTCCTGCCAGCAACAACCCAAGTTTCTCAACCCACTTATAACACACACACACACACACACTATAAGCATATCTTTTGGGGGAAAAAAGTATTACTAAAATCTCTTAGCATTCTGTGGGTACTCAGAAATGACCATCTACTTCACATACAAGTCTGAGTAAACAACCATTGAATGTAAATAGGTACTGAGTGGGCCAGATCTTGTGAACGCCTTGGTTATATGATGTTTTGCATGTGATATTAATTTTCTGATGTTTGTACAAAGAATTCTGTAAAACGCTTTACTCCTTCATTAAGCTTATCACTGAACTGTGAGCTTCTTAAAATCACTACCCATGTCTGATTTATAGTTGCTATGCTATATATAGCATGTAGTACAATTTATTGTACATAGAAGATGCTGACTCTTTTTTAATGAATAAATATATGAAATACCTATCATGGAAATACCTTATTAGGGATTATCGTAATATTTGTAAGAGATTCAGGTAACATGTCAAGTCATTGGAACATAGATTTCCTACAATATTTTGATTTTCCCTGTGATGTTTGTATTGCTATTTTGCCCGGTAACTAGTTAAAGGTGATAGATGTGAACGCTTGTCTGTGTCTATTGTCCTAATAAAGATGTCTTCTTTTCCTCTGTGTACCCCATTTTTGTATACTAAAATCCTCCTTGCAGTTCCATAGTATACTAGATTCATTTCTTAGCCCTTTTCTTATCTGTGGCCTTCTTTACTATAAAACGGAAGAAAATGTTTAGCAATTTGAAAAGTTTTCCAATTTTTCTATACTATTAGACTTGAAGTAAATGTTAGGTCTGAGAGGATCCTCAGGGACCACCATTCAACCCCTTTATTTTACTGCTGAAGAACCTGAAGGTCTAGTAACTTCCTCACTAACTTGTGCCACACTGTTTTATGATTGCTTATTTAATTGCAGGCATTTTTGCTAGAGTTTAAACTCAGTGGGAATAGAGATCACATCTGCCTTATTGAATGTGCATCTCTGGCACTGAGCACAGTGCTTGGAAGAGAATACAGCAGGTTGTATTGAATGATGTTTCATTATAACAATGAGATACTGTAGCAACTTAACTCTTCTTCATATCAACTAGCCTATGGTAACATTGGTTTCCTTATAAGTTGTTTTGCTTCAAGTCATCGAACTTGTTGATGTTAAGCAAGGATTTACTGTAGATGTTCAGTTATTGGTGGTGTATAAATAAACAAATGAATCAAGATTGGTGAAGGGACTTACAGCCCACAGCTGCTGAATCTCAGTTCAGCATACCAAAAGTTGGACATTTGTAATCCACTCAGCACTCTAGAGTCAATGTTTGTGGGAATGATTGATCTCCTTAAGTGCATGCCAAACTCTACAACTTACACATTTCCACACACTGACTTTCAGCATACAGAGGATGGCTGTACAGGACAGCCGTTGACCAAAGAAACAGCAGAGGTTGTGCTACATTATTTTTGCCAGGGTAATATGGAAACTCATCCTTGATAATATATAAACTCATGAATTACGTATGTGGATGGGACTGTCACAAATACCTGTTTCAGTCCCCTCATTTCTCCTTCCCAGTAAAGTTTTGGCTCTTTAATTTGGCCTTTGTAACTCTCTGTGCTGTTCCAACCTATTTTTCTTAATTCATATCCTGCTACTTTCCTTAACCTACTCTGTTTTCAAGCAAATGAAAATATGTGCTGTTCTCTGTACACCGTGAACTTCCCCACCTTCTTGCCTTTACTCAACATTGTTTTCTCCCTGTAATGCCCACATTACTCTGCATATCCTGATCCTGTTCATTCAGTCAGTCCACACGTATTTATTGAAGCCTCATTATGTGCCAGGCACTGGGCTAGGAGCTGAGAGTATAATGATTAATAAAACTATAAGCCTTATGATCAAGGAGTTAACACTTAATAGTGTATCATAGGGTCCCAGGAGAGCATGTGGAGTGGCACCTAACCAAGCCTTGGTGGGGGTGGAGTGAGAAAGGGAGGTTGAAGAAATGACTCTACATCAGTGTTTCTCAAACCAATGTGGAGTAGAGACATCTTGGGTTGTCACGACTTGAGGGGGGAGAGGGTGCTACTGGCATCCAGTGGGTAGAGGCCAGGGATGCTGTAAAATGTCCTATGCACAGGAAACCCCTCCACAACAAAGAATTATTCAGCCCAAAATCTCAGTAGTGCCAAGGAGTGAGAAACCTTGCTCTAAGTTGGAAAGATTGTGTAGGGAAGTATTGAATCTGACAAAAATAAATAAATAAAACGGCAATATTTGTAAAGCTCTGGAGTCGAGATACTTTATTTTGGGTAACTAGAATGAGTTTAATGTAGTTGAAGCTCAGGTTTTGAATGGGAAGGAATTAGTCTTGAGAGGTAAGCCTTGCAGGCAGGATCCCGATCCAAAGGTGTCAAAAAGCCATGTTGAGAAATTGAGGTGTCTTCTTTTTGGCTGTTTGGAGACTTTGATGGAGAGTAATGTTACTTCCTATAGGCAAAACCTTAAATCCACACTAATGTAAACCCACTGACAAGTGAACAGTTTATACACTCTGGTGCTTTGTAACTAGTAACAATAGGAGTTTATCAGAAGACACCCATACATAGTAGAGCAACAGGGGCTGAGAACAACTATTCTACCGTGTTTCCCCCAAAATAAGACCTAACCGGAACATAAGCCCCAGCATGATTTTTCAGGATGCCATCCCCTGAACATAAGCAAAAATTAATATAAGACCCGGTCTTATTTTTGGGGGAACACGGTAGTAAGTCTGAACTCTTCCTTACCCATCTACTAAGGATTGTTGATGAAGCTATGTAAGAGAGGCCCTTGTTAGCTGAGGATAACTGGCAGTGAAAGGGTATTTAAAGTGAAGCCACTTAAAGGAGGGACAAACATTTTATAGTAGCTAGTGAGGGGACTTGATTCGGGCTTTGTGTTGGGGGCCCCAAGACCACTCCCAGACTAGAAGGACCCACAGAACTCAGAAAGCTGTTATACTCATTGTTACAGTTTATTACAGTGAACAAATATAGATTAAAATCAGCAAAGGGAAAAGACAGATGGGTGGAGTCCAGGAGAAACCAAGCATAAGATTCCTGGTGTGCCCTTCCAGTAGAGTCACATGAGGACACAGTTAATTTTCCCAGCAACAATATGTGACAAAACGCGAAATATTGCCAACCGGGAAAGCTCAACAGAGCCTTACTGTCCAGGGTTTTTATTTTATTTTAAGCTCATGTGACTGACCTTAGCTACTCAGTCTCCAATCCCATAGAGGGCAAAAACTGATACACGCGGCCCAAAGCCTGAGGCGTACAAAAATACAGGCAAGATAGTGCATGAATTTAGGAGTCCTTTCTTTGAATGTACAGGTTTTGAGCAACCCTAGCCTGCTGAATTAACCCTTTATTGCACAAGCCTCTTCCTTCCTTCCTTCCTTCCTTCCTTCCTTCCTTAGGTTAAGAAAATTACATTTTATTCTGCTTTACTCTGAGTTTTTTTAAATTGTGATAAAATATACTAACATAAAACTTACCATTTAACTATTTTTAAGGGTACAGTTTAATGGCATTAAGTGTGTTTACAGTGAACATTGTTGTGCTACCATTACCACTTATCCATCTCCAGAATTTTTTCATCATCCCAAATTGAAAATTTAACAGTAACTCCCTATTCCACTCTCCCCCAGACCCAATTTACTACTATTAAACTTTCTGTCTCTTTGAATTTGACATTTCTGGGTAACTCATTATAAGTGGATTCATACAGTATTTGTCCCTTCGTGTCTGGGTTATTTCACTTAGCATAATGTCTTCAAAGTTCATCCATGTTGTGGCATGAATTTCATTCCTTTTTAACTCTGATACTGCATAGGCTTCTATTTGGAAAAAAAAGCAAACTAAAAATTATTGATAGTTTTTTTTTTTAATCTTATATTTTAAAAAGTTTATGCAATTGAAGGTCTGTGCTAATCCTTCAAATGAACAAGAAGTGGCTTGAGTGCTCATTTGGGGAATATAGCTTTCCTGACAAAATTGTATAAAAGCAAAATGCAATATCCTTCACCAGTTTCATTTCACTCAGCCAGATCAGGAAGAGGAATGTTTTTGCAAAAGCATTTCTTTGCTGTTTTAGTTTTCCTAAGGGCCTCTCTTAATTCTTGGAGATTTTATTTATTCTTTTCTTAAGTATCTATTGTATCATCTTTGAGAATTCGCCACATTTTCTAGCTGCTGGTCTAAGTCTGCCAGACCTTAAATTTGTTTAAGTGGTTTTGCATTTGATTAAAGTAGTTACCTAGCATTTTTTAGCAAGTTCTTCAAATCCTGCATTTTTGGAAACGTTTTTAGTTTCAGTTTACATTCATCCTGCTTTTATGTGGTCAAGTGTTTGCAACACCCAAAAGTCAGAGAAGGTGACATAAACAGGTTCTCAGAAGTAATATTTGGTGGGGGGTGAGGGGCGTTTGAGTGGGTACTGGTCATCTGATTGGTGAATATTTTTGTGTATGGCAGCTTTTGCTTCTCTCCACAATCTTATGATTTTAGATAGGGTCGTGGTTAACGAGCATCTGGATATTGAGAACTCCTGTACTTGATTTGTGGAAGTAGTGCCGGTTTGCTCAATAATCTATTACAGAATTTCACTCATTCATTTAGGGCTTGAAGTGAGTGAATTTTCCTCACGAACATGCTTGTTTAAGTTGTCGTACTTTAAACTTTCAAAAAATTTGGCAGACTTACAGAGGATTAAGGATCTTTGGTTTTAAGCTTTTATAGTTCCCTTGTCTCTAATGCCTAGTCTCCTTTTACCATGTTTAAAGTAATCCATCCTTAGTGTTTACAGGCCTAATGTACATGCAAGTGCATTATAAAAATAGATTGCCAGCCTAGGGAACCAGGCCTGTGTTGGGCGGCGTCATTACAGGAGGCCGTCATCTTAGCTGGAGAGGTTTAAAAATCAGAATTCAGTGGATTCCCCCCCCCCTCCACACATGCTCCCACGAAACAGTGGTGCTTAGTCTTCAAATGTGTCATAAAACAGAGATGATTACCAAGAAATCAACATGGGTGGTCTGGGGATTACTAATGTAAAAACAACAAAAATAAACTAAAGTGAAAACAAAAAATTATCTTCCTTCTCCAGCACCTTAGGTACTCAGGGGGTTGTGAAGCAGTGGCTGTAGCTCTGAAAGAAGTAGGAGCTTGTACACCATTTCTTTGGAGCAGTGCACCCCATCATCCCTTCCTAATGGGGTACAGGGCTCGGGAATATCACCCGAGAGGCGCTGTAACATAATGGTTCGTCATACTGACTCAGGCAGACTACATGCGTTGGAATCCTGACTCTTTTATTTTACTAAGTATGTGACATCGGACAGATTTCTTAAAACTGTCTGACTCAGTTTTCTCACATGTGAAATGGAGATAATAATAGTACCTCATAAAGGGCAAGGCATGAATGTATCTGATGAGCTTAGAATAGGGCCTGGCACACCGTAAATGCTATGTCTGGGTGTGTTATCGTCATTATCTTTATTGTTAACTTCAGTTCTCAGAGGAGCTTTCTCTGACATTTCTAAATAGGTCAAGTCTCTTCTTTATAAGATCTGATAGAACCACTTATCACAGTGATGATAATGAGTACCATTTAGTAGGTTTACTTACTTGATTATTGAATTAATGACACTTTCTATGTAAGTGAGAGTAAGAATCATGTTTGTTTTTGCTCATGTTCACAGGTCCTGATAAGTGTCCAAAAAATTTATTTAATGAATAAATATTTTTACAATTATAAAATAACTCAGCAATAAGATGTTATTTCACCTCTAAAATTAGCAAAGATTAAAAAATACTATCGTAGCTAGGCAGAGACATAAGGAAATAGACATTATCGTGTGCTGCAGTTGGGAGCTGTCTGGTAGACCCTACCTTCAAGACAGTTTGACCAAAAGAATTAAAGAAGTCTCTGCTTTTGTTTCTATATCTAGCAATTATCAAAATGATGTAGAATTATATTAAAGGGTTAACGTAAAAAGATGTTCATTGTAGCACTTATGTTAGTGAGTAATTGGAATCAAACTAAGCAAAATGACTATAAATAAAGGCTTGGTTAATTATAGTATATCCATCATTAGAAATCATGTAGAACCATGGTTCTCAAATGAAGATTTTTTTATTGACTGCAAGACAGTCACCCAACATTAGATGAAAACACAGATTGCCAAACTCAATCTCTTGGGGAAACTAATCAGAATCTCTAGAATCAGAATCTCTAGAGTTGAGCTAAGAAAAATATTCTGTATTTTCTAATGAGAACCCTAGTAGGTGATTTCAGGGACAGCCTCATTTGGGAACCACTGTTGGCAGGGGCTCTCCAGTATGCATTGATTCTCAGTCACCTGAGCCCATGGTTCTGCTCATCCTTAAAGCCAAGTGAAATGCCAGCTACATTGAAATCTATTGGAACCCTGGAAAACAAGGAAAGAGAACTTCAGAAGAACTCCCCCTTCCCTCCCCAACACACACACACAATCTGGAAGAAGGGAAGAAGATTATCCAGAAAGCTAATTAGTGCTGAGCACCTAACATAAGCCAAGGAAAAATCTTCCCACCCCCTGGAAAAATTAGTGGATTAGTTTTCCCCCAAAAGAACAAAAAGATTTTCTTAAAACTTGGAGCAGTAAGGCTTGGTTCAGAGGTGATAGTTGTGGTTACGGGTTGCATCTTAGCATTTAGAGCTCATCTCCAGGCGTGATTTTGATGGAGTATCTCATTAAGAGTGAGTGAACGCATTTGTAGTTTCAGTCACCATTGATGCTCCTGAGGTCCCATGAGCAGAGGCCAGGCAAGTGAGAAGTTGAGGAACAAACAGGACTGAGGTGTTGCACCACACAGAGGGGTGATCATGTGGTTCATCCCCTGACTTCACGAGGTACCTCTTGGGAGCCTAATGAAGTTCAGAATGCTCCATGGCGTCTCGCATCTCCCTTGAGGAGACCCAAGCAGCGTGTCGGTTTCTGCCCCTGTCCTTCCCTGGGAGGCCCAGCTGTTGGTCTGTCCCCATCACCACCCAGGGCAACACCTGCTACCTTCAAAGCCGAGTTGCTCCTGGCTGAGTTCCTTGGAGTGGAGCAGGGCACAGTTTTGAAAAGTTTACCACCTAATATACACACATGCCCATGTTCCCATCTTCTTACTTAGTTCACAGGCTTATAGCTTTACACTCTGATTTTGTTGTTCAATGGCTATTATACAGCCCTCTTCACTTAGACTTCCTGAGTGAGCTATGCAAACGATCATATATAGCAGGCTTTCCGGGTCACTTTAGTAATGTATTATTACAATTAAAGACGATACATACTTGTTGAAGGATTTTTTAGCCAGTGAATATTTCACTTGGATTGTGAGCCCCTATCCCTTCTCTGAACTGCTGCTATGCTTCATGTGATCCTGTATGTAAATGGGCAGGAGAGGCATCTGTTCTGGTCAGATTGGGCAGGAGATGGTGGACAGAGGAGACATGGTCAAGCTGACAGGTGTATAGAACAGGTGGGTGGCATATTTCAAATCATAGAATTCATGAAAACTCCATTGAGTTTGTGCACTTGGTATCTAGTCATTTGATATTTGTTCAGTATTTATCGAATGCCTTTTGTGTATCAGGCTTTGTTAGAGATGCTTGAGACAGTACTGGGTAAGGTTTCTACCCTCCCATAGCCTGCAGTCAGTGCTTCGAGAAGGATTACAGAGCAAGATGCTGTGCACACAGCGGCCTGGTCCCTGAGCAGTGTGTTTTTGTAAAGATCCCCAAATCCTAAAAAACATTTAGAAATCTAATTCTGGGATTTGGGCTTCAGCAGTCAGGAAAATAGTAATCAGGAAAATCAGGGAATATATATCTGCTAACAAGATTCACAAAGGTGGATGAAAGCATCATCTAGTAAGACAGTACCATGAGAAGACTGCCAGGACCACTGATGAACTTAGTTTTAAAGGTTAAAACGAGCCAGTGACAGAAATTGATAAGTATCAGAAGGAACACAAAGTGGGTCAAAACTGAAAAATCTGTAAATGTAACTTACAGTGTGGAAAAGAAAACACATCAAATTTATAGTTTATTAAAATACTTGATAAAATTCAACATCCTTTGTAATTAAGAAATGAAAAACATTTTTAACATAGTTTAAAATTTTATTAGGAACAAATATCTAATATACTTAATTAAACACTTGAAGCTTTGCCATAAAAGTTAAGAATTAGAAAACAATTTTGAAAAATAGGGATAATGAGGGATTTGCCTTCCTAAATATAAACCATATTCAGTTATAGGAATTTTAAGTGATGCAGTATTAATTGTAAAATAGGTAAGTAGACCAACAAATCAGAATATAAACAATAGAAATACATGGAAAATCAAGGGCATTTTTGTTCTTTTCAAAAAGGGACCATAATACTGAACTAAAACCATATCAATTTTTTAATTCCTTTGAATTTCTCTGGGAAATGGTCTCTTTCCTTTGAATATTTTCGAAAATGAATGTTATGGCCCTAGGTTAGAGGGTTTAATCCTATTATCCCTTTTATGTCCTATTATGTCCCCTTTCAGAATTTCTAAAGTATTTCACTTGATGAGTAAAACTGGGTTACTTACCTTCCCAGCACCTGTCACAGACTCATCGTCACATCTAGAACACTTAACACCACTTTCATTACTCACTACTCTCATTCCTAAAAATGAGAGTCAGAATGGAGGAGCTATTAATATGATATATACAGTAGCTTCAAAATCTCATTCCCATGAGCAGATATTTCACAATAAGAAAGACCTGTCTTCCTTTCCTAAAAAGCAGTAAAGATGTAAGATTTAATTTATGTAACATATAACTGTATCCATATTTATAATTGTTTCCATACTTATTACCACATTTAAAATGATAATTTGGTTAGCCACTATGCATAAAGAAAATACATCTCTGTCTGAATGTTTCATCTTTTTCTACACCCTTTAGAAGAGTAGAGGTAATATAAACCAGAAGCTTTGTAAAACCTAGTAATTTTTGGAGATAGTAATATGAGAAGAGTGCCAGGACCACTGATAAACTCTAGTTTTAAGGTCAAAAAGAGGGCAGTGAGTCCCCGCAAGGGAAACTGAGAAATGGCAAAGTGGTGGAGGGCAGTATTGTGGAAGCCAGGGCAAGAGAGGGTTTCATGTAAGGCAGCCAGCTCTTCGTGCTGCTGAAAAGCTATGTGAAGAGAACCAAAGAGTGTCGATTAAAGTCCTTGACATTGGAGGTTATTGGTGACCTTGGCCAGAACAGTTCCCACGGAGAGTGGAGTGGCATGTGCATTTTCACATTACTCTCTGAAATCTGGGCTCAGCTTCCCTTTAGTTCACTTACTGGAGTGGGGCTGTATTCTCAACATCTAGGACAGATTCTTCATTGCAAGACACTGCTACTCTCTTAAGTCTTGGAAAATTCCATTAGGAGAACGAGGCTATGTAAATTTAGAGGCATCTAAAAATGTTAACATCATTCACTTTGAGAGAGGATTTTCAGTTTTTCTATTTACTACACTTCTTTGAGTGGGCTGTAAAGCATGACTCATGTCAAGTCATGCTCATTGATGGGTAAATCACTTTAAAATGTGATAGAATAATATAGCTTGTCAACACCTGGAACAATTTGAATGAACGAAATGCCATCAAAATTTTAACCCTTTCTCAAAGTATATAATAAAAACCTACACTCAGTGTAAACTGTAGAAATTAAAAACACAAATAATTGAGTGTTCAGAATTTTGAGCTATTTATGGGTATTTTAGATGCATTAATATTTTTGAAAGTATTTTGGATATAATATCAGTATCAAACTATTAACGAAGGTTATGGTGCTTGTTTTCCTTGATAGTCAAAATTCTATTTAAAATTATTTTTTAAATTAATTTGTTTTCTTGGCAAAGGCATGACTAGCTTGCATGACAGAAATGTATATTTCAAGTGAGGAGTTAAATTGGATCAGTCTCTCAAAGAGATGAGCAGCATTTGTTAGGAGAGATTGGTAGAGTGGGTAGGGTAAAAAGTACTTCAGATTGTTGGGTCTATTATCCTGACCCTCTGTGTGGGGTGCTCTTCACAGGATGTCGTGGGGGTGCTAGACTGTTGCAGAGTAATTGCCAAGGGTGGGTATATAATGAAGGAATTCCAGAACCTTTTTAGGCTCTTTGCTGTGCTTATTTTTATGCCTAGATGCCTCTCCTCTCCTTTTGCTCCATCCTTTTTCTTTTCAATCTGTGAGTTTCTACTAATCCTTCAGCTCTTAGTTTTAAATATCACTGTCAGAGAAGCTTTCTCTTATCCCCCAGAATAGAACAAGTCTCCCTGGATTTATGCTCTCTTAACACTCAGTGCATTGCTTTTGCAAACTTCTTGGTAGTATCCACAGTTTTAGGCATCCACTGGGGTCTTGGAACATATCCCCGCAGACAAGGGGGGCTACTGTATTCATGTGGTGCTGTCAAAATAAGTGATTCCTGAGTTTATTACTTTTTAAAGGAAACTGAACAAATCATCACTCCTGACCTGTACATTTGCTCTTCCTGTTATGATATTTATCTTGATTGAAAACAAATCTATCCTGGCTCCCAAGAAACCTAGAAATTATCCTCTCATTTCACCCTCATTCCTCAAAAGCAGTTCATCACCACTTGCTACCTGTTGTCTTCTAACAGGTCTGCCTTCTCTTCCTCTCTTTTCCATTCTCTTGGCCTCTGGTGTAGACTCCTGAAATAGCCTCCTTTGCCCCTTGCTACCTTCTAATCAATCTCAAAAATTATGTTTCTAAAATATGAGTTTGGCCCATGTCTTTTTTCTGATGAAGGCCCTTCACAAAGTAAACTCGAAGCTCTTTGTGGTACACAAAGACCATCATGCTTTTGCCCTTGCATTATTTTTCAATTTAGTCTTTTCCCATAGTTCCCATCGTAAACATAGCAATCCAGTAATAACTGATGTCCTCCTTTTAGTTGGCTGAAATTACCACAGTTTCAAGTCACCATGCGTTTGTCTAGAATGCCTTCATATCTTTCAGAAAGCAGACCCTGACGTTCTTTGCATTCCCTATCCCAAAAGTAGATTCACTAATCATTATCCCCATATCTGAAACATATATTGTACCGTAGTCTATTAATTAATTGACTTCCATACTATTAAATTCTAAGCTTCTTGAAGTCAAGAATTCCAGTCTTTATTTTTTTTTTATTGAATGCTTCACACAGTGTGTATTAGTTTCCTAGGGCTGCCTAACAAAGTGCCACAAATTGGATGGCTTAAAACAACAGAAATTTATTGTGTCTCAGTTCTGGAAGCTAGAGGGCCTAAATCAAGGTGTTGGCAGGACCGTGTTCCCTTTGAAACCTGTAGGGAAATCCTTTCTTCCTCTTCCTAGCTTCTAATGGTTTGCTAGCAATCTTTGGTGTTCCTTGGCTTACAGCTGCTTAACTCTTAACTGCTGACTTCATTGTCGCAGGGCTTTCTCTCTGTGTGTCTGTCTTCACATGGCCCTCTTCTTGTAAGGACACCAGTCGTGTTGTATTAGGGGCCTGCCCTACCTACTCCTGCAGTGACCCTGTTTCCAAATAAGTAACATTTTGAGGTGCTGGGAGTTAGGACTAAATACATCTTTTGAGGGGGATATAATTCAGTCCATATCCCAGTGGTCAGCATATAACAGGTACTCAGATGTTTGCTGAATTGAACATGTTATATATTTGTGGTATAGAATGATTTTTAGGTGTGATTATAAAAAAAAAATTACTAGGTACATAGTATCTTTTAGGTTTATTTCCAAAAATTACATGATGGATTACATGGTACTTGTGACATTTGAAAATTAATAAATATGCTATCTTAAAGTGAAAGCAAATATAATGTTCTCTAAATTCTTTATTTGTAAACCCACTTTTAGTGGCTATATTGTTTTGTGTGATTTACATATAATTTTTTTTTTGAAACAATGATTTCAAATTTTAGAAAGCACATTTTAGGCCTCAATATTAATAAATACCCTTTCCCTATCTTTTAACTGTATTTTTAGGTAGTATCTTCTTTCTGCACATTAATGTATATTAATATTAGAACTTTATTATTCAGATTTTTGGGGGGTAAAATCCTAGTTGTTTCAATATTTTTCATTTTAGCATATGCAATAAATTGCACCCTTTAATAGGAATATGAGGAAATTAGGTTTATAGGATTTGCTTCTTATGTTCTAAGAGTTGTAATTAGTGGGAAAATAAAATAGGAAGTGTTTTTTTGAGGTGAGCACATCATCCTTTATTTTTAAATTATTTCTTTTTTCAGTTACAGTTGACATTCAGTATTATTTTACATTAGTTTCAGGTGTACAGCACAGTGGTTAGACATTTATATAATTTATGCAGTGATCCCCCTGATTAGCGTAGTACCCACCTACCTGGCTCTATATATATAGTTGTTGCAACATTGTTAACTATATTCTTTATGCTGTATTCTAGTTTTTTAAAGAAGCCATTACTTCTCATCTTTTGTTTGATTTTCTTTGTTTCTAGCTTTGTTAATCACTGGCCTATTAGTGGAGGTATCATCAGTACTTTTTAGACCACACCCAAGTTTCCTTGTTAGCATTGAAATTTACTTAGGGGAACCTCTAAAAGAAGGTAGCAGTGTTGAGTGTGTTTAAGTTTAATAAATACCTTCTCCATCCCTGCTAAAGCCCTGTATTTATATTCTGTTAGCAATTGATGTAGTCCAATTTATGAAATTTTTTTATGACTCATGCTTTTTGCATGCTAAGAAACTTTTCCCATCCAAGGTCACTAAGATATTCTCTCCTCTTATTTCTTCTAGAAGTTTTCTAGTTTTAGATATTAAATTTAGGTCTGTGATCTATTTTGAGTTTATTTTTGTGTGTGGTGTAACTAAAGACGGATGTTTCTTTAAATAGGTTTCCAATTGACCCACCCAGCAACATTTGTTGAAATGATTTTCCTTTCCCGTTAAATTGCCGTACCCTTTTGTCAAAAATCGGTTAATCAAATATGTATGGATCTATTTCTGGACACTGACTCAGTTTCATTGATGTCTGTATCTATTCTTTCGTAAGTACCCCATGATCTTGATTGCAGTAGCTTGAAATTATTGTAAGTCTAGAAATCAGGTAGAGTGAGTCGTCTACCTTTATTCTTATTTTTTAAATTTTCTTTGATTATTTTAGGTCCTTTGCGTTTCCATAGAAAATCAATTTCTTGTCAATTGCTAATTTCTTGTCAATTGCTACTGAAAAGCCCTGCTGGAATTTTTGTTGGAATTGCATTGAATATGTAGATCAATTCAGGAATAAGACCACCCTACCAATACTGAATCGCCAATCCATGAATATGGTATATCTCTGTTTATTTAGGTCACGTTTAATTTCAGCAATGTTTTGTAGTTTTTAGTTAGAAGTCTTGGACATCCTTTGTTAGACTTATTCCTAGGTATTTAATGTATTTGGCACAATTATAAATAGAATTTTTTAAAACTTAATTTTCTAATATTTTGTTGCTAATATAGAAAATAATTGATTTTTAGAATATTGATCTTGTATCCTATTACTTTGCTAAATTCATATATGAGTTGTAGCAGGGTTGTTTTTTTTAAATTGTCTGGAATTTTCTACATAAACAGCCGTATCATCTATAAATAAAACAGTTTTACTTCTTATGTTCTAATTTTTCTACCTTTCATTTATCTTTATTGCATTATTTCAGTGGCTATGACCTCTAGTACAATGTTGGATAAAAGTGATGCAAGTGGACATTATTCCTGATCTTAGGAGGAAACAATTCAGTCTTTTACATTAAATATGATATTAGCTGTAGATTTTTCATAGATTCCCTTTATAAGTTTGAGGAAGTTCCTACTATTACTACTTTGCTAAGAGTTTTTTTTAATCACAAATGAATATTGAATTTTGTCAAATACTTTGTCTGCATGTATTGAAATGATTGTGTGGTTTTTCTTCTATGGACTGTTAGGTTGAATTATATTGATTGATTTTTGCATGTTCCTTGCATTCCTGGGATAAGTCTTACTTGGTGATATTTCATATATTTTTGGATTCAGTTTGCTAATGTTTTGTAAAGTATTTTTGCATCAAATGAGGAATATTCAGCTATGATTTTCTTTATTGTAATACCTTTGTCAGATTTTGGTATTAGGGTTATGCTGGCCTCCTCAAACAAGCTAGGTAGTGATCCCTCCTCCTATTTTGGAAAATTTTGGTACTGAATGTGTGCTAGCATTTGCCAATGAACTCTTTCTTTTGGAAATTTTTTTTTTTTACTTAAAAAGTATTATAGATATATGGCTACTCAGATTTTGTTTCTTTGTAGGTCGAGTTTGTCATCCATCAGCAGTGGAAATTTAGTGTTTTAAAACAACAGTAACAACAAACCCTTTGAAAGGTTCAGAACCCTCTAGAGAGAGAGATTACAAGGACTGTGGGGCAGATTGTTGTAATGACGTCGGGTGAAAGCCAACTTAGACCACTGGTATGTGGTTGGTAACTCGCTTCGTCAGGTTTTGGAAAAGTAACAATCTTTTCTTTTTTTTCTTGGTTTCATTTTTATTTGTACCTTAAATTACACTAAAGATTAGATATGTCACAAGATAATGGGAAGTGATAAAAGACCATCTAATCACTCTATGAATTTCATTTAACAATCTCTATTTTTGTGTGTGTATAATACAAGTAGGAAAACTGAAAGTACAAATGTTATCTCACATTAAATATGTATTACTTTGTTCATTCCTTTCTTTTCCCCAGCTTCAGGTGTACAAAACAATGTAATGGTTAGACATTTCACCCCTCACAAAGTGATCACCTCCCTCCCCCAATCTGTTGCCCTCTGACATCGTATATGTCTATTACAATTCCATTGACTCTGTTCTCTATGTTGTATTCATACCCCGTGACTATATATATTAAATTATAGTTGACATACAGTGTTATTCAGCTTCAGCTTCAGGTGTACAGCGCAGTGCTCAGGCACCTACCTCATCCCTGAGGTGGTCTCCCTAATAAGACGAGGGTCCATCGGATACCCTACAAACTCTGTACAACATTATTGATTATATTCCCCAAACTGTCTTTCATATCCCCATGGCTATCTTGTGGTTACTGATTGTGCTTTCTAATCCCCTCCCCTTCTCCATCATCCCCACCTAGTAACAGTCTTTTTGTACCTTTTTTGTGTGTGTGTAAAGAAGTTTTTCTCAAACTTTTGAAAGAAAAATATTTTCGTGGACCTTCTTCATGGCCATTGCTGGTTTAAGTCATTTTTATCGTAATGTTATTTAAATATGTATTAACAGAACTTATAGTTCTGATATAGCTGTAAACCAAAACAGACATACAAATGCAACTTAAGTAAAACTATAGCATCAACATAATTCATAGGGAACCAGACTTGAGACAATATCTTTTTACTGTTATAAAGCTGGAGGCATTGTGTGGTGATTAAGAGCTTGGTTTCCGGAGTAAGATTGAAGGTCAGATTTTTGTTCCACCATTTACTCTGCCCATGTGACATAGTTTACTTATTTATAATATGAGTTCAGTAATTTACCTGACTTACTAGAATTATGATGTAATTAGGATTATTGGTTTATCACGTCCTAGAACAGTGGGTGACAAACAGTAATTGTTTCATAAATATTAGCTGTAATAATAATTAGTTCTATATTGTTGTTTTACTGAAATCTAATGATCAACGTTGGGTTTAATGGTAGAAAGTCTGATTCTATATTTAATGTTTCCAATTTTGACTTTAATAATATAAATACTAAACCAATCTTCTTTCCTAAGTTAACATACAGTGTGGTGATAATAATTTTATAGCTTTTTTGCTAAATTAGGACAATCAAATCTCATACTTAATAAACTGTGCTAGGTACGACTCCTAATGAAGTGTCACTTGATAACTCCGTAAAACTGAGCGTCTAAACCTAGTCATTGTCCATATCAGATATGTGAAAATACTATTTGAAGTTACTTTTCAGTTCTTGAAGATATAGAAAAAGCATTAATTTTCAGCATAGAGCTTATCATCCGACTTTTAATGGAAATGAGTACATCCTAGAAACTATTCTCAGCATTTTGAAAATACCTTGATTGGCTTGTCATTGATTCTATTATGTATTGAACTTAGAATATACTGCAGTACATTGATAGCTATTCTTTGTCAGCTTGGACTCAATCCATTTAATTACCCTAAATATCAGCTAATTATGCTCTCAACCAGTTGACATCAGTTACTGGTTGAAATATATTAATAGTAATACTGGAAAAATTTTTCATGTGGTACTCAAGAAAACTTGAAGAGCCTCTTCATGAAATTGCCAGTCAACTTCAAAATGTAATAAAAACGACTTACTACAGTTGATTCTTAAAGGTTGGTGGTTATTATAAAAGTGGATAAGCCTGTAACAAAATTTTTAATTTTATTTACTTTGTGTCTTATTTTAAATTTTTCTTCTGGGACCTTCAGCAATGGTACTATTTTACTAACTGTGTTTTACTGAGACTCGAAGTTATTTTGAGTTCCAAATGCTTATATACAATTTTGTGTTTTGATTCTGCCACATGTTTGAACGGTTACAACTTCATTCAAATATTGTGCCTTAATGTATATGATTTTCTTTCTATAAGCGTATTCCTTTCAACTCCTTTTTATTTTCTCAGTAGCCTATGACACTTAAAGTGGTATATTGCTTCACCATTACATATGCCATTTTCATGAGGTCAAATCATGATGCCTTTTATTTGAAAATTAGTAATGCAGAAGAGGTTTTGTATTGATATCTGCTAAAAAGAACACAGCACAAACAGATTTCCCAACAAATTGGAAGTCACGTGATGTCACTTTAGTGATTATGGGCACTAACGTGACTAGAGATGCAGAAGCAAAGCGGGTGCTAAAATCACGCAGCAATACTTGGATGTAAAGTGATTGTTTAGACGATTCTTATATTAATTGTATTTTTTTATTATGATCAAAATAAAGACAGTTACAAACATTTTGACATAGAATTACAGACCTCTCAAGAATTTATTTGTGGAGTCCAATCTGAGAAGCAACTGTACTGGGATATGGTGCAGAGAAAATGAAGGATTCTGCTCTAAGGTTTCAAAAACCAGAGATGTCTGTATTATTTTTTGTGTATCAATTAGTAATTGAACTTAGCTGTATGTAATAACATACTCCAACAACAGTGGCTTAAGCAAGATTGGGGTTCATCTTTCCCTGTAAGGCAAGGAATCCTAGGCAGTTCAGAGCTGAGGCAGTGGCTCCAGGAAGTTACCAGGGACCCAGGCTCCTTTGGGCTCGTCTCTCTCACCCTCAAGCTCTCATTTCATGCTTCCAAGTGGGCCTCTGCTCTAGCCACCATGTTCTTGTTCCAGGCAGGAAGAAAGGGAAAGACAGAGGCCCAAAAAGCAAAAACTGGACAAGTCTGTGTTACACATCACCGGTTAGAACTGTGTCCTATGGCCACGCCCGTTTCAAGGGAAGCTGGGAAATATAAAAAAAACAAAACAGGCCTTTTATCTGCATTTTGTTGTATGAAAGGAATATAAGTAAGTCCATAAATTGTTAGAGTATAAAGACCATATAGTCCTGTCATTTTGGGCTTAGGGATAATTAGTGACTTGTCTAAGGCCACAGACATCCGTTTCAAGACTGGAATTTGAAGTTCCTGAATTTCATGCTGTCACTGTTCTTTCCATTTACTGTGCTGCTTCATAAAATCTGGTAGCTCGTGTGTTACTCTCCTGCATAGACAAGACAGCTGTGTTTTGGTTACACCACTAGGGAGAAAATCCTCTAATCCCTGGAATGATTCTAATGAAAGCGATTGGAGGAAATTTCATGTTTCTTATTTGAGGGCTTATATGTTCAGCTTGTGTTGGGGTGTTGCCAATTTATGTATTCATTCATTCATTCTTCATTCATTGATTCAGCAGCAACAACCGATTATAAGATCTGAAGAGCAGTACCATGTCTTACTAATTTCTGTATCCACAAGTAGGTCCTCATTGATGAATGATTATGTATCATAGTTTCTGTCCTGAGGGAATCCTCAGTCAAGTCTGGGAGATAGACAAAAATGTGAATGGTAACAGTATAGCCAAGACAAAGTGCCTTGAGATGATGGAGGTGCAGGTGAAGAGAATCTAAATAAATCTCTGAGGCTGAAAGAGGGTCTGGAAAGTTTTCAACAGGAGATGGTCCCAAGTTCAGTCTTGAAGGGGGTTTTCAGGTGAAGAAAGAGGAGGGCTGAAGGTCAAACCAAAGCATGTGTTTTTAGAGGCCCACTGGGGAGTGAAAAACTGTATTTAAAGAGACCGTAAGAAATGTGGGGAAAGGCCATGATAGTAGGAAGTGAGGCTTGACAGGTTGACTCTGGCCATGGCCCCATCACGCAGGCCTCATTGCCATGTTAAAGGATTTAAATTTACCTAACTCTGCTGAGGGGGCCATGGAAGCAGGGTACGGAGGTGGGGAATGGACGCTCAGATCACCTGGTGTTGCAGTTAGATCTTGGCACCTTAGTGCAGAGCTCACGTCTTTATAGGTGAAAGGCACCTCTTGTCACCCAAGCTGTAGATGACCAGGGCAAACTAAACCATCAAAATCCTTTGTTCCTCCCTGCCCAGTTCTCCCCAGGATCTCCCTTTTGGCAGAGCCTTACTTGACCTTTGTAGTCACGTGTGGACTGCACGTGCCTCATTTCACTTTTCCTGCCCATCATGTTGTCTTCACTCTTATCCCCTCAGGGACCCATCACAAGTGATTCCTTTTGACCTCTGCCCAATAAACAACGATTTACTCCTATGTGGTAGTTGGTTATCGTTGGGTGTATAGGAACTGCAGATGGTGAAATACACCAGGCACGTCATTTACCTCCAATTGTGAGATGAAAAGCCAGGTTGCAGGCATTTCAGACAGCAAGAAGGTGGGAAGCCTGCCCTTAAAGTTTGGTTTGAGTGCTGGCACCCGGCCTACCTATCCTCTCTTGGGGTCGGCAGCCTGCCTGTGCCCCTGACCCCAGCAGGCACCCCTAGTGGCTCTTTTCCCAATCTGTTCTCCCTTCTCTGCTAAAGACGTTTCTTCCCCACTTCCCAGATGTAGCCCCTCACTGTCTCCTTGGACTCCCAGTTGCATCATCGGTGGTCTGGTGCCCAGCAGAGAATGTCTCCCCTCCCTGACATCTACCCTAGAACAGATCTAGGCTCTGACATCTACCCTAGAACAGATTTTGGCTCTCCTCTAGTCATGACGTTTCTGATGGCAGAGGGTGAAGTTGTAAGTGCGTCCTCTTGGTCAATATACACATTTTATTATTAAGGGGCTGACTGAACTTCTCTCTTTGTGACTTTGGACATAAAATGTACCATGAAAAAGCTCACCTCTTTTTTATTGGTCATTTCTTTTTTTTCCTTTCTTTCCCTTTTTTTTCTTATGCAGGCATTATTATAACAATAAAGAAAACCAATAAAAAATTTCTCAAATCTCACAACCATAAGGCATCAGCTATTTTTACTTTTTGCTGTACGAGTATGCGTATTTTCTTCCAGTCCCTGCCCATATGCAGTGATATTAACTAGATGCAGTTTTGAAGTGCATTTACTTTTTTATGCTACATGATGATCATAGCAAGGAAATTGAATTGAGATACAGGAATATCTTGGGTAATAATGGCTTCTTATTTTGATTATTTCCCTTTAGGAAAGTCACTGCTGATCCTGTACCATGGAGGATTGCCTTCATACGTCATCTGAGAATCTGTCCAAATTGGTCAGCTGGGCCCACAGCCATGGGACTATTTGCAGCCTCATTCCTAACCTGAAACACTTGCTTTCAGAAGGTTCCCATGGGAACCTCACAGCAATGTGGGGCTGTAGTGCTGGCCATGCCTATCACTGGCCACTGACAGCTACCTGCAGAGCTGGGTCCCAAGAAAGGGTCTGTTTCCAGGATAACAGAAGTTTTAACTCTGATAGTCCCAGTATAATTGGAGTGCCCTCTGAGACACAGACTAGCCCAGTTGAAAGGTACTCTGGGAGACCAGTGAAAGCGAAGCTAGACTGTAATCGGACCAGAGACTCTTGTGACTTCTCTTATTGCAGTGAGCCCTCTGAACTGGATGAAGCTGTTGAAGAATACGAAGATGAAAACACCCTGTTCGACATGGTTTGTGAGTCTTCTGTTACAGATGAGGATAGTGACTTTGAACCTCAGACCCAAAGGCCTCAAAGCATTGCTCGCAAAAGGCCTGGAATAGTTCCCTCTTCTATTCATTCAAGCTCCCAGACTCAGATGGTTGATGAATGCAGCAATGATGTCATCATCAAGAAAATCAAACAAGAGATTCCCGAAGATTATTACATTGTGGCCAATGCGGAGCTGACTGGAGGAGTGGATGGACCGGCCCTCTCCTTGACTCAGATGGCAAAACCCAAGCCTCAGACTCATGCTGGTCCCTCCTGTGTCGGGTCTGCTAAGCTAATTCCCCATGTAACATCTGCCATCAGCACAGAGCTAGACCCACATGGTATGTCTGCATCCCCGTCTGTGATGTCCAGACCAGTTGTCCAGAAGACGGCTAGGGCATCTCTGGCTTCACCAAACAGAGGGCCCCCTGGTGCCCACGGCACCAACCAGCAGGTGGCCATGCAGATGCCTGTGAGCACATCCCATCCTAACAAACAGATCAGCATCCCTTTGTCTGCCCTGCAGCTGCCTGGACAGGATGAGCAAGTTGCTTCTGAAGAGTTCCTGCCCCATCTGCCCAGCCAGGTCTCCTCCTGTGAGGTAGCCCTTTCTCCCTCAGTTAACACAGAGCCAGAAGTGAGCTCCAGTCAGCAGCAGCCCCCACTTGCTCCAACCATAACCACTGAGGCCATGGCACAGTGCATACCAGGTATGGCATGTGAGGTGACAGTGAGTCCCTCATCCAAGTACATCAGAGAATTCCGCGCCGTCACCACTTCTAAAACCATTGGCTCAGTTTGCTATAATTCAGGCCTTTATTATTCTTAGAAAGATAGAAATAGTGAAATGTATTACATCCAGGTGCTACTATAAAGGAAATTCTGAATTAAGGCCATCCATCTAGTTGATGTATCTCAAGGCTGAAGGGATAGCTGTAGGATTGTGCTGTTGATATTGCATGGCTAGATTTAAGGTTTGTATCTAATCTTAAGTTGAATTTTTATACAGTTATTTTTGAAAACACTTTTATGCTGCCCTAGTTTCGAGGTATTTGGTTGCTCTTTGAAACCAAAATGACGTTGGGTTAGGCACAGAATGACAATAGGCCTAATGTTTTTCCATTTATTTGTCTGAATCAGCTTGGCATTTCTGTTCGTTTTCGTTGGTGCGGCAGTTAAAACAAGTTTTTTAAAAAGCAACAAACCTTTCTAAAAGAAGTATTTGATCTCTCAAAATTTAAAAGAACCAGATAGCTTGCATTTCTGGAATACGTGCGTCTAACTGGAATGGATTGGGAGGAGGAAAGGGAAACAATTTATATGAGGCCCCTATCTGTAATTCTAACATTCTAATGTTCTTTAATTTTAACATTCGGTACTTCTTTAATCTGGGCTATTATTATATGAAGAAGGTTTGGATGTCACACTTTTAGGTTCATGATTCAAGTCTAATAGGCCAGAAGTTGGAAATGTAGACGAGGATGAACAGACATGCAGAGGCTATAGAAAGCAGAAATTTGTGGCACATTTTGGCTACATTTTACTCCCTCTCAAGAAAGTCATGTATTTTGGGAAGAGCTTCCTAGAATCCTGAGATACCTGTGCCTTTACCCTGTAACTTTCTAGAATTCAGTGGCTTTACAAAATGCTTTCCCAATGTTAGTGTCAACCTTAAGATCCCCAAAGGAAATCTTTGGTTTATGAGTTTTCTAACACAGTCATGGTACTATAATAAAATATACAATTGGAAATAGTCCCATCTTGATTCAGAATTGTGCTTTTCAGTTTATTCATTTTTATTGCATTTTAAAATAATAGCTTTCTTGAGACATAATTCACATACCATGAAAGTCACTCTTTTAAAATGTACAGATTCAGTGGTTTTTGGTATATTCACATACTTGTGCAACCATCACCACTATCTAATTTCAAAACATTTTAATCACCCCAGAAAGAAACCCCATATCCATTAGCAGTCACTCTTCCCCTCCTTCCAGCCCCCGTCAACCAAATAATCTACTTTACGTCTCTATGGATTTGCCTATTTCTGCACATTTCATATAAACGGAGTCATGTTATGTAGCCTTTTGTGATGGCCTTCTTGCACTTAGCGTACTTTTTTTAAGGTTAAGCTATGTTGTAGTGTGTGTCAGCAGTTCTTTCCTTTTTATTGCCAAGTAATATTTCATTGTATGGGTAATACCATATTGTTTTTTCTTTCATCAGTTGATGACATTTAGGTTGTTTCTATTTGAGGGCTATTATGAATAATGCTGTTAATAACATTTGTGTACAACTTTTTATGTGGATATTTCATTTCGCTTGGGCAATAACTTAGAAGTGGAATTGCTGGGTTCTATAGTAACTCTATGTTTAACTTTTGGAGAAGCTTCCAAACTGTTTTCCAAAGCAGCTTCACCATTGTACAGTCTTACCAGTATTGTAAAAGTTTCCTATTCCTCCACATGCTCAACAATACTTATTATTTTCTGTTTTTCTAAAAAATTATAGCTGCCCCTTTGGGTGTGTGAAGTAATATCCCATTATGGTTTTGATTTACATTATCCTAATGACTAATGTTGAATTTTTTTTTCATGTGCTTACTGGCCATTTGTATATCTTCTTTTGAGAAATTCGAATCCTTTGCCCATTTTCTAATTAGGTTGTCTTTTTATTGGTAAATTGTATGATGAGCCCTTTTACATTCAGATTACAAATCCCTTATCAGATATATGATTTATAAATATTTTCTTCCATTCTGTGGGTTGTCCCTCCTTCCCTCTCTTTTCTTTCTTTTTTTTTTTAAGTTTTACTTCAGTCATTTAATAATAACAAGGTCTTTGGCTAATATTCACATCATTAGGTACAATGTTATCTTTATGAGGATGGCAAAAGTCTTTGTACTACTAGGAAATCTCACTCTTGATACATGCAGGATATAAGGAGTACCTTTTCACTTAAATAATTGTGAATCTGATTTGTTTGTCTCTCCCCCACCTTTTGTTTTGTAAAATAGGAGACTTAACTTGACAGTTTTCTACATTCTCAAATTATATTTGAGGGTAGAATTCAGAAATGTATTTTGCAAAGTGGGTCAGTACACCAAAACAGCTTAGTAAGACTATTAACTTGAGCTGCACACACCTCCATTAAATTACCTCTGTAAAGCGAGATGGCAAGACGTCCTTGCATCTGCCGAGTGGATAGTAAATGAGATATTGAGGCTCTTTACTAAACCAAATATGAGTATCTTACTATATATAACTATTTCAGAGAAGAAATTCAGCCTATTGCAAAAAATATTTTAATCTATTTTTTTGTTGTATAGATTACATTTTCTTAGGGTTTTTTTTTTCCTTTTCTCAATGAAATTGCACTTTTTATGATAGCTGTAAAAAGCAAGCATGGCCAAGGATGGCACATAACATACACAGTCATAAATTATGATTTGGCTTTATTCTCCCAGAGAGGATAGGTTTAGCTTGGAGATGAACCTTCAAGAAAAACAGTCTTGAAGAACTGGTGATTGGAGTTTCCTAAGGAATGATCCTGATGTTTTCATTCATTGCTCTGTGGAAGGATATTATATTGCTAAGATATTGTTGGCTTTAGAGAAACGCTATTTGGATTGGAAACATCAATGGGACAATTAAAAATCTGATTGACATTTTTCTATTGGGAGAGATATGTAAAGATAACTTAACAATTTACCTTTGTTGCACAGAGCCCAAACTATGCTTTGTGCTATAAAAGTTTTATTTGTTTTTGCATATTTATTTATAGTAAATAGTTGTACTCAAAATTTTACTTATTTATTTTGTATATTTATTTACAGTAAATAGTGTTCATTGTAAACATAGATTTTTTTTAAATTTAAAATCCATCACATCCAAATAAATATATGTGAGTAAATATGTACAGATGGACCTTACACAGTTAATAAATGTAGCATACTTGGGATTAAGCAAAGAAGAGAGGTTCTGAAAGAAATGGCTGAAAGCAGAATCAGGGACATTTAAAATGGATGTTGTATAAGTCTTTATCAAATGGAGTCTTTATCAAATCATTGTAGAAATATTACATACCTTTGAGTAATTTTTTTTAAATAAAGAATTTGACAAATGACTATTGAATCAGCCAGAACAAAGAGAAATTGTTCCACTTTGTTTAGAGTTTTACTGATGTCATTTAATTCTGTTCTCCCACTGGAAAATCATCCTTATTTCTGTTCAGAACTAAACTCACAATGTTATAAAATGTTAATCAAGGTGTGGATAAAATTATTAATTTTCATGTCAGTTCTGTCATACTGTTCAACCCAAATCTTAGCAAATAGTAACAAGTAAAGAGGACATACATTATTAGAATTATTGACTATCTCCCAGCAGCTTAGATTCTATTAGTTTTTGAGGTTTTTAATTTGGACATTTGGCATAATTTTAAATCTCTATTATACCATGAGTTGGGTTTTTATGTGTATATTTCTTAAATATGCACACATACACACCACTCCCTATGATTTTGTGCAAAGACCCCTTTTATTAATCAGCTCTTATATCAGAAGTTTTGTAGTAGCAGGCAATCAACTTCCGCTTATCAAATTTGTAATATATATGTTTTTTCTTTTGAAAATACCCATTTTTATCTTTTTCTAATAGATTCATATATATTCTTTATATATTTGAAATATTAACTCATAGTTGATTGGATATGTTGGAAATACATAATCATGTATATTAGAAATACATTTCTTAATTTACCATTAACCTTTAATTTTGTTGATGGCATTTTTTTCTTTAGAATGTTTTAATACCCAATTTTTTAAAATTCAATTTAGTCAAACAGAAACAAAAATAATTTACTCATTTTTCTCAACCTCTACCCCCTACCTCTAACAACCACCATTTTGTTCTCTGCATCTATGAGTTTGTTTTGTTTTTTCTTGGTATAGATTTCCACATGTAAGAGAGATCATAAGGTAGTTGTCTTTCTCTGCCTGATTTATTTCACTTAGCTTACTGCCCTTGAGGTCTATCCATGTTGTCAAAAATAGCAAGATTTCATTTTTTTATGGCTGAATAATATTTCTCTTTGTGTATGTGTGTGTGTGTGTGTGTGTGTGTGTGTGTGTGTGTGTGTGTGTATCACATCTTCTTTGTCCATTCATCCATCAGTAGACACTTACGTTGTTTCCATATTGTGGCTATTGTAAATAATGCTGTAATGAACATGGGGGTACATCTGTCTTTTTGAATTAGCATTTACTTCTTTGGATAAATACCCAGAAGTGTAATTGCTGAATCAGATGGTAATTCTACTTTTAAATTTTTGAGGAACCTTCATGCTGTCTTCCAGAGTGGCTGTATCGATTCACATTGCAGAAGGATTCCCTTTTCACTACATCCTCACCAACACTTGTTATTTCTCATCTTTTTGATAATAGCCATTCTGATAGGTGTGAGGTGATATCTCACTGTGGTTTTATCTTCACTTATTCCATTTTTTAAAAAAATTTTATTGGGGAATAGTGTGTTTCTCCAGGGCCCATCAGCTCCAAGTCGTTGTCCTTCAGTCTAGTTCTGGGGTTGCAGCTCAGCTCGAAATCCAGTTACCATTTTCAATCTTCTTAGTTGCAGGGGGCACAGCCCACCATCCCATGGTGGGAATTGAACCGGCGACCTTGCTGTTGAGAGCGAGCGCTCTAACCAACAGAGCCATCCAGCTGCCCCTCCAGAAGCTCAGCGGCAGCTTGATGTCTTCAATCTACTAGTTGTGGAGGGCACAGCTCACTGGGCCATGTGGGAATTGAACTGGCAACCCTGTTGTTCAGAACTTGTGTTCTAACCAACTGGGACATCTGGCTGCCCTGTTGATCCATTTTTAATCAGATTTTTCTTTGCTATTGAGTTGTGGTATTTTTTGAACTATGGATTTCCTTAATTTTTATGAAGGCTATTCTTTCTACCTCTGTCTGTCTAGCTAGTTAGTTATCAGCTTTTCTGCCTTTGGTATTTTGCTTAGAAAGTTCTTTCCCTACCTTCAATGAGAGAAATATTTACCTGTATTTTCCTCTGGTTCTTTTCTGGTTTTCTTTTCCTCTCCTCCCGTTCTGTCTTCTTTCTTTTTTCACATTTAACTCTATAATAAAATATATTTGGGAGTGGAACCTCACTTCATTATTTTTGCAGGTAGTCAAATGTTCCAGCATCATTTGTTGAATAATTCTCATTTTCCACTGAATTGACTTATGTACCACATTTTTTTTATAATTGGGTCTATATCTAGATTTTCAACTCTTTATTGATTTATCTTTTTTCTTCTAATTTTTACTATTCGATTACATTTTATGCAAAACAAAATGCATTTAGAGAAAAAGAGGGGTTAGTCTAAAGCATTTAATAGAATACTTTTTGAAAAACTACTCAAAATTGAGTTCAGTGAGCTTTTAAAAATTGAGTCATTCATTGAGGCATCAAGCCCTCACCCTGGAAATGGTATTGAGATCAGTCACATAGACCACACAACTGAGTGTGGGTACGGTGGGAGTGTTCTTCCAAGGACACTCTGGATTCTGTTCTTGAAAAGGGCAGCAAACCAGAGATACCCACTACTATTTATATGGGGTTTGTTTTTTGTTTGTTTTTGGTGGGTTTTTTTTTTTTTAGATTTAGTTTATTTATGTGGGCAGATAGGAGTTATTTATATACGTCATTCAAAGACAAAATATACTAGAACAGGTTTCAAATGTAAGGGATACAAATAGTTAAAAGTGTGTGTGTGTGTGTGTGTGTGTGTGTGTGTGCATATATGTGTACACACACACACACACACACACACTCATGTGTTATTTGATATATTTCCTTATTCCACAAGAAATATATGCCTCTTTTTGCAAGATGGAACAAGACTAAATTTGTTTTCTTAGCCATGCCCTTTCCTGTACTTTCCTGCAGGAAGACCTGAGACATAAATTCTGAAAGGTAAGAGAGGCCAAGTACAAATTCATTCTCAGTTTATGCCATCGTTTCCCTCCTTCTCATAACGGGGTGCTCATCTGGATTGAGGTGGTGGGCAGTGCTGGCCATTGACATAGGAGAGCCTGGCCACTCAGAGTTTGGAATCAGACGTGCCCAGCTTGATTCCCAGCCCTCCCTCCTGCTGGCCTTGTGACTTTAAGTCATTTCTTTTCTCTGAGACTCAGTTTGCTTATTTCAAAGTAATGTTAATAATGCCTGATTTATATACCACGTTTGTTTATAATTGGGTTTATTTCTAGATTTTCAATTCTGTTTTTTTTAATTTCTTTATCTTTTTTCTTCTAGTTTTTACAATTTGATTATATTTTATACAAAACAAAATGCATTCAGTGGAAAACGAGGGGTGTAGTTTGAAAACCAAATGTAAAAATACAGGTAAAGCCCACTAAAGAATGTACCTGACGTATGATAAACATTTAATGAACAGTAGTTTCTACCATTATTATTTTTACTTTCATTATCGTTGTCATTGTTGCCATTATTAGGTTGTGCTCAATACTCTTAAATACTGAAGTAGATTCCAATTTAATGCAGTTACACCCATTCATCTACTAAAACAGGGTCCAAGGACCAGTATCATCTGGGAGCTTATTAGAAGTGCAGAATTTCAGGCTGTACCCCTGACCCACGGAATCAGAATTTGCATTTTAACGAGCTCTCCAGGTAACTTGTATGCACACTGAAGCTTGAGAAGCAGTGATCTGAGGAATGCAGGCTCCGCATTCTAAGGCTCATTGTTATTTCATCTGGCCACCCAGTAACTCTGAATACTTCCTGTGTGAGAGAATTCCCTCCTTTGTGCGTCTGCATGTCCCCACTAGGTCCAGAGGTTATATTCCTCCAGATTCTTTGTTTAAAACAATGAAAGCCCAGTCTAGCTAGTTTAGGCAGAAAAAGAATTTAATAAAGGCCACAGAATTTCCTGGAACACCAGGAAACTTGCTTTCTGAGTTTACATTGCAGGGAGGGCACAGTCTTATGATCTCAGGCTTTGCCAGTCAAATGCGTGCACACCAGACTCTAATCAGAAGTCCCTGGAAGAATCTGTTTTGGTAAATAAGTCAGTTTGTAGAGGCTGCAGGAGCAGCATTCCAATAGTAGTTCCACTGTTAGAGGCCCAAGCTGGAGTTTTTCGCTACCAGAGCAAATCTCTGATGTGGTTGGGGAATTATTTGTAGACACCTCCAAGTCTGAGTTACACTAGTAAATTCTGTGGCCTTTATTAAATTCTTTTTCTGCCTAAACTAGCTAAACTGGACTTTCATTGTTTTAAACAAAGTATCTGGAGGAATATAACCTCTGAACCTAGGAAAGGTGTTAACCTCTCCTAGGTGTTGCATGAAAAATAAAATCATTTCCTTTTTGCCACTAGGTTTGTATTTTCAGCTAAATAAATAACATCCCCTTGGTGAGTAACCACTGGTACCGTGATGCCCCATATTGTGTGCTTATCTCGGTGTATAAACTGTACAAGCAACCCATGCTGAGGGGTAGAGACAGCTTCTGCTCACGCTAAACCTTCCCTCCCTTCTCAGTGGGAGTTTTTGCTGAAATATGTCCACTGAGGTGAGTGATTGGCCCTATAGGTTACACATTCCCTGAACCTAGAATGGGAGAAGGAGGTACGTAGTGCCTTTGCTTTCAGCCAAGGGCTTTAAGGGCAGTTCTATGAAGTAAGAGAAATGCCGAGTTGGAACTTCTTATCACCATGTTGAATATTTATTAAAAAGTTAATTTTGAATTATTAGTTTTCCCTTAGGTGTATCTTTTTCCATGTAAACTCACATGATACTATTTCCTGAAATGATCTATTTTATTTCTTCACCATTTCTCAGTTTGATCCCTGTGGCAAAGGGACTAAACAGCAAAACCACCAGGAGGTAGCCCAAATGAGGAGAATATTAGAAATCTAGACATTGGCATTTTGTATTGCCTCATATACTTCTTTTCTTCCTTTTACCTTCCATTTCTTTTTCTCCTTGCATAATTTCATCTTCGAGTTGCAATTGGTAGTGGTGGTAATATGGAAAGTTTGCTTAGATCTGGTGATCATTAGGTCTATTTCTTAGAATAAACTTAATGGACTAGATGCTTACTTAATTGACTTGTGTTCCCTTTCTCTAGTAATACTGAGAGAGACTTGGTTGGAGCTGGAGGCTTTAATGGAACCACACAGCACCCTCCTCTTCAATCCCAGTGCCTTGCACATAGTATGCATATGGCCATCAGGTGGATAAATAATTGACAACAAGAACATACCCTAGGGAAAAGTTATGTACCTGGGCCCAGGAGTTCCCAGGACTCACTGCTTGATGTTAGCAACATCATCTAATAACCTTGTTTCATTCCTCCACTTACTTAATGGGGCAGTGAAGAAATCAGTCCTTCTGCCCCGTTATGATATGGGACACGATGTCCATAGAAAGAGAGAGCAAGTCAAAACCTTGATGGAATTATAGATCCCTAATGTGTTACCGAACACTGTGATCCATTGCAGATCTGTACTAACAGCACCCCTTCCCACAGCCTTTTGGAGGCTACCTTCCATCCCTCTGCTGAGTAGCATAAGGTCTCATTGTTTCTCTCTTTGAAGATCACTAGTTATTGACTCTCCTACTTGGGTGTCAGGATCTTCTCTCCCGGAAGTGCCAGTGTCGTAAAGCCCTTCCTCCCCAATCAGTCACAAGGCAATTGTCAGAGTGGTGGTGGGGGTTACCTTAGGTATAGTAGAAAGCCTGTAATCATGATGCATTTAAGGAGCTGAGGGGTTGGTCTCCAGACCCTGGCTGGTGAGCACTCCCCTTCTTCCTTCCTGCAATGCAATTCTTAGAAAAGAGAAAGCCTTGGTGTTAAATGAATAGTTTTTAGCCCTGTTTTCTACACTGGCAGAGAGCGGTATGGGAAGGGGATATGTGATTAAGTACAGTAGTTCCGTTAAAAAAAGAAAAAGAATTGAATGCATGTCTTTTCAAAGTATTTGGGTTTTTACAAAGACAGTTTTACTAAGGCAATAATGAAAACCCATTATAACTTATGTAACATATAATGTATAACTTACACACCTTATTATAAAGCTGTCGTAATTAAAATGGAATGGTCTGATACAAAGATAGACAAATAGAGCCATGGAACAGGATAAAGAGCTCAGAAACATACGTATACATATACAGGAACTATATGTGAAAGAGATGTCATGACAAATCCATGGGAGGAGGATGGACCAGTCAATGAATGGTATTGGCCAACTGTCACCCATGTGGAACAAAATAAAATTAGATCCTTACTTCACATCAGACATGAAAGCAAATCTCATTGAAAGATCTAAATGTGGAGATATAAAACTTAAAATGGTTTGACAGAAATATTGCAAAATGGCTGTAGTGTTGGGACGAGTTTTTTCAACATGACATAAAAAAGCACAAACCATAAAGGAAAAAAATTAAAATGGTGACAGCCTTAAAATAAAAATCTTAGCTGGGACAGGGGATACCATAAACAAAGTTAAAAGATAAGCAACAATCTATGAAGTGATTTTTATGTATATAACCAAAAATACTCATATCCAGAATATATAAAGAACTGCCACAGATCAGCAGGGGAAAGGTCAAATAATCCAGTAGGGAAATGAGCAAAGGAAATGAAGAAGCACTTCTAATAAGAGGAAACCCATAGAGTTAATAAACATGAAAAAAGCTCAACCTCACTGGCAATCAGGGAAATGCCAGGTAAAACAACAATAAGGTACCATCATAAAGGCATAAGTTATTAATTTTAACTATCCTAAGTGTTGAACGTATGGGAAAATGGAAACATGTTGGGGGGAATATAAATTGGTACAACGATTTTGGAGAGCAATTTACAGTATCTAATGAAGATGTGCGTATCATACAACCTAGGAGTTCAGTTTCTAGACTTCTGTCCTAGAGAAACTTCCATATATATATAGAGAGAGATATCTCTCTCTCTCTCTCTCTCTCTCTCTCTCTCTCTCTATATATATATATATATATATATATATATATATATATATATATTCATTCCTCAAAATAGAAATGTACACAGGTATATGTTGCAATTTTGTGGTAACAAGGGAAGAAATCAGTTAACAACCTCAATGTCTGCCAATAGAGAAATAGATAAATTGTGATGTATTTTTCAGTGGAATATATGCATCAGCCAGGTCTGCATTTATTAACATAGATAAATCTTGAAAACAAAGTTGCAGATTAATACTTAGAGTACCATACCTTTAAAAAAAAACATTACTATGTACTATTGTATGTTGTACATATACGCGTACATACACACAACACACATAAACATGGAATGAAGGAGACACACTAGATACGTGATAATGGTTACCTTTGAGGAAGAGGGGGAATTGAAACGGGTGCACAGGAAACTTGAACTGTACCTGTAACATTTTCTTTTTAAAACATGCAAAAAATATGACAAAATATTAACGTGTTAAATTTGGAATGACAGGAACATGAATTTGTGTTATACAGGAAGCAGTATAAGCTCAGTGCTTAATTATGGAAATCCAGACTCACACTTGCCTGGATTCAAACCCCAGCTCTGCCACTCATTTTCTGGGTGGCTTTGGCAAATTACTTAACCTCTTTGTGGCTTAGCTTTCTCATCTGTAAAATGAAGAAAATAATGTATCCATATTATAGGGTTGATATAAGGATTAAATTAATTTACATGAAGCCCTCTGGTTCATGGTAAGCATACTTTAATATTATTCTGTATACTTTTCTGTATATTTTTTAATGTGATTACTTTTAAAATACAGATTGTGAAGCATAAATAAAATTGTGGGCATTAAACCATTGTTATTATTACTGAATACAGAGGGGTTTTTTGTAAGAAAGCAAAACTTGACAAACATTGTCTTCCAGTGTATTTGTTTATGGACAAAGAATTTGAGAACTATTCTTACAAATTTCAGTACTATGGCTTTCCTCCTTATGATTATGATGGGATGCTGTCATGGGGAATTTTTTTTAAGTTCTGCTGGAATAAATAAAAAACACAGAAACAAAATGTCCTCTATTACCTATAAAACACTTTTATTTCTAGGATTAACACTGCCTGAATCACACGAAGAAAGAGATTGTTTCCTTTATTTTACTGATGGGAAATGAGGCATCAAAAATGCTAGATGACTTGCTTGTAGTTACAATGGGAAGAAACTTGATCTCATACTTACTAAGAGAGATGGAGTTGCTGCTTTGCACCATGGTCCCTAACTCTGCTTGTCTTGGTGTAGAAATAGCCAGAATCACTGATTGCTTCCCCTTCTTTCATTTTCAGGTCATGCCTATCACTTATCCAAACTTTAGGCTGCTAGAGTATATCCTAAAGAAATCATCTGTTTTTTCTGAGATTCATTTTTAAAATGACCCACGGTTTAATAGAGGGATTCATTGTACCAGGAGCAAGGAGACATGTGTCTTAGTCTCTTTTTCTACTGAGCATCTGGACACATCACTTGCACTTCAATTTATCAAATTTTTTTTTTCAGAATCAACTGTATGGCAGGGCTGGTGAAAATACAGAGATGAATGTCAAATTCCCTGTCCCCGGAATCTCCTTGTTTAGAGCAAGAGGCAGGCAAAACAACTCCAACTCCTAGTGGATACAAAGAGGTATATAGAATGCAGTGGCACGTAAGTGAGGAGCCATTGAATCAGCCTTATGGGACACAGGGACGGGCATTTCCGGTTGACGGAACAACATGAGCAGAGATGTTAGGTCACGGGCATACACAAGGATTTCAGTGTGGCTTGAGAGGAGATTTTGGAGGGGTCAGAGTTACTGCTGGAAAGTCAGGCCGGCGCCATCTGTGCATGTGATGTCACAAATGTCCTACATGAGGCGAAGAGGGATACAGTTCATTATCTTAGAAGATCACACTGCTAACAGTGGGAAGGTAGAGAATGGGACACGAGCCTTTGACATAGGGTATTACAGTGATCCAGATAGGAGATGGCGGTAAGTGCTCAAATGAGGCAACAAGAAAAGCACTGGACAGGAGGAGACGGGGTTATTGTTTGGAGAGTTAGGAAGTACAGACCTTGAGGACCGCTGAGTATTTGGCCTCTTGGGATCTCTGTTGACTCCCTCATATTCTCTATCCAAAGGCACTGTTTTAGGTAATGCTGAAAGGTCTTCAGGACACAGATATCTACAGTTAAGTCATAATTCTCTGTGTATAAGATAAAACAATGTTAATAATTCTGAAGCGTGCTACGACCATTCATTCATTCATTCATTTATTCATTCATTCATTCCTCAACAAGTATCCACTGGAAGACTACAGTTGCAAAGTTCAAGTTGGCTACTGGGAGTATAGCAACACAGAGGGCAAAAAAAATGGTCCCTGTTCTCATACTGCCTTCATGAATGGGAGAAAGACATCCTAACATTTACCCTCTCAAAACATCCCCAATTAAAAAAAGAAAAACTGAACCAAGATGTTGTTGTTCAACTGTGAATGACTTTGTAAGACTAAACCGATTGCCTTTAGATAATACATTTATTAAGGCTGTTTCTAGGATGATATATGGTTAAAATGGTTAAATGAATAATTAAGCCACAATGATAAATGAAAGGTGAATCTTTCTTAGCTGGAAATTAAATGTGCAGAGGCTACAGACAACCCATTCCACATCATAATTTATTTGAAACACTTTCTCTCTGCTAAAGATAACAGGAGCCTAGTTCTATTAAAATTGTAATATTGCATATTTTTGCAGACAACCAATGACCTATCTTTAAGAATTAAAAATGTAATTGTTTACTAGTTTCCTGAAAGGCAAAAATAGAAAATTAAGCTAATTGCTCTCTATTGTACAAGTGTATAATTTTTTGAAAAATTACCAGTTTTATCACTTTTTCTCCAGTGCTTGCACATCCTTCCTTATCATTTGTTTTAATATTTCACAAGAAAATCTTCCCAATTAACTTTATTTCTTTAAAATACATTTTTCTATTATACGAATGAAGTAAAAACTGTTATTTTTACATATTTAGAAGTTCACCTAAACATAATTGAGACTTCCAAATATGCAACATGTGCCCAAATACAGCAGACTAACAAATACCTGTAAACCTCAGAATATAATTTTCCTTCAGTGAATTTGGATTTGACTAAGACTGCTAGGGAGCCAGTTCAGATTGAAAAGGCCTTGACCTTGATTTTCTAGCCTTGGTATCCATTCCTTGTGGTCTGAAAAGATGAAATCGTATACAACCCAGAGCAAACAAGTTGGTGTAGGGCACTGAAGACTTAGTTAGCTTCAGTGTCCTGGCATCCCTGTTTCTCTTTTCCTCAGAGAAAGCAGCAGCCTCCCCTTCTCCACACTCACTGAGCTCTGCGTGACCATCTTGGGTCTCAGCAGGAAAGGGCAGAGTGCAGATCCGCTGTATTTTAGGCCCAGCAATAATTTTCAATCTAGATCTCATTTATGTAACTAATGGCTTGTGTTCCCAAGAGTGTATTAGACTTACAATAAGTATTTATATAACATGGCAAAGTGATGCATTATACTTCTATGGCTACAAGATGATTTTAAGCTTTATTTTAGGTGAGAACAGTGATCAGATTTACAATCAAGTAAATCTGATCTAGTGATCGATGCACCTTAGTTGGTTTATTGACTTCAGTTATGATATGTATCAGGTTGATTCTTCAATACTGCCTTAAAACTACGGGATTGCTTTCTTAAACAAAAACAGTAATATTTATTGCCTTTTTAAATTTACTTTTATCAATATGTGTAATATGTGTATGCAGCAATCAATAAAATAATATTGCTGAACAATATTGTATACATCTGTTTCTTGATTTTTTTCCTTGATGTATCAATTTCAGAAATATTACAGACTGCTTATGAATGATGAAGATTTAACTCATTTTCATTACCCTTCTAATATTTGGTTGCTATGCGATTAAAATACACAAGTAACCAATAGAAAAATTAACAATAATGAAAAAGAGGAAATAATATGTTTTCTCAACATCAGGGTGAAGATATTAGTGTCTCTATCTTTCCTTTCACTGATCTCCCCTCCCTTTTTTACCATATTCTTAACTTTGCAAGGTTGTCAGTATCTTCATTCTCTTTTGTGGCCATAACTCAGTCTTTCAGCTTTCTCCTTAAGTTGACTCTAGACATTCAAAACCAATAACACCATTTATATTATTTTGACAGTATAAATGTTATTCATATCTATTAGTGTTCTAAGATTGGATTTTTTTCCATCCTGATGACTCTGGGACACTGAAAAAATATTCCTCACAATTGTGTGAATAAATGACAATGTGTGTTAAAGGGCTTAGAGCAATTTCTGGTACAGAGAGTACGTCCTCAATAAGTATGTCCCAGCATTATTATTGCTGTATTTCATTGCATCTGAAATGTCTTTGATTATAAGACGTACCATTATTGTATGTTCCACGAAGAAAGAAAAAGCAAGCTACCAATTAAACTATAATCCCTAGGAACTGTGAGACAAATTTCAAGGATGTTAAAATATGAAGACTTGGCATTTTAAAATCAATGAAACATGGTACTAGTCTAGCTTTTGGGGGGAGTGTGTGTGTGTGTGTGTGTGTGTGTGTGTGTCCCTAAATTGTTTGGTAGCATTTCTTGACAAAATAGCAATGTGCCCTTACCATCTCTGTGTGGTCCCCACAAAATTACCATTTTGGGTCTTCAGTCTTCCTGCTGCAATTTGGACAGAGTCCATTTAATGTAAGCCTGAGGTAACCCTCCAACCCTCAGGTTTCCCCTGGATTATATCCACTGTTCCTTAGATTTTGTTTCCCTCAGTCTCTCTTTCCTTATTTTGCTGGAGTCCGTCAAATAACTTCCCAAAAATGGTTAAGTGGAAAGTAAACTTTGAGTCTTTAAATAGCTAAAAATTCCTTTCCTCTAAAACGATTTCTTTGAAGTTTTCCTTTCATATTTGTTTATTTTATAAGGATTATACCTATAATAATTTCTCAAATCTCTTTGAGAATTTTAATTAGGTTTTTTTTTAATTATTAGGTTGGTGTAAAAGTAATAGCGATTTAAAAGGTTAAAACTAATTGCAAAAACTGCATAATTGCACCAACCTAATATCTTCTGTCCTTGAATTACCTTTTCCTTCAGTTTTCCTGTCCCTTTATCCATCTCTTAATGCTGCCAGTTTTCTCCTGATACCTAGTCTAATTGTTCACGTTTAAGAACACAGGACAGGAATCTGGTGTTGGTTTCTTCTGCGCCTTTATACGTTATAATTACTGTGCTAAATTATTCTATGTACAGTAATTTAGCAGCCATCTATCTCATTGTTAAAAAAACAAAAACTTTATTTTCCTGTTGTGGGTAATAGAAAACTAATCCATATAGAAAAATACTTGAATTTTTATTTTATAGTGAACTTTTCAAATATATGGTTTGTTATTATCTACTGAAATTAGCATCCTTCTATCCATTAGGTTGCTACTTCTTGGATGGAATTTAATGAATACAAATAGCCTAACTCAGAAAAGGAGGAGGTAATTTATTAGAGTTTTGCGTATGTCCATTTTTATGTTATCTGTTTTACTTTGCTTTATGTACCATACATCTTTTATTTCAAATTGATTAATAATTCCTTTGTGTTTTTGATGGTATTGTGAATTTTCAGTAAATGATGTCTTCACAGTTTGATCCTCATTAATTAAGGTATGCAGTCCTGTAAATTGAATGTAAATTTAAAGGATGAGATGGTTTATAATCAAAAGTTTGTTATAACTATTTCTGTTGTGATACAGCATTTCATCTCTTAAATCCATCAGATGCTACCTCATACCGTGTTTCCCAAAAATAAAACCTAGCCAAATCGTCCTTTGGAGTAAAAATTAATATAAGACTGGGTATAATATAATATAATGTAATATAATACAATATAGTATAATATAATATTGGGTCTTATTTTAATATAAGACCGGGTATAATATATAATATAATATATAATATAATTAATATAATACTGGGTCTTATATTAATATTTGCTCCAAAAGACGCATTAGAGCTGATGGTCTGGCTAAGTCTTATTTTCAGGGAAACACGGTATATTGTGTTCGAGTTTGTTCTCAGTCTTTGAAGCCATAGAATTTTGGCAAACTCATGAAAAGTGCTTCTCAAATACTCAGTTCTGTCTGACATACCGATGAACTATTAATGAATGGTGATGATTATTTGACTTCCAAACTCCTCTTCAGTAGGCAGGGTCATACACTGTCAGCTCTCCTTGATTACTGCATGCAAATAGCAATAAAAATAGTCAGTACTTATAGAGTGCTTATTATTTCACTAAGTACTTATGGGACTCAGTCCTCACGGCCCTATGAAGTTAGGACTATAATTAACTCCATTTTACGGATGAAGAAACTAAGGCTCAAATGGTCAAACTTGTTAGAGGTCACACAGTAAGAAGGTGAGAGAGCTGGGATTCTGACCTAGGCTGTCTGGTTCCCAAGTTCATGCTCTGAACCATTAAACCCATGGCTCACTTGCCATGGGTTTGCTTCTGCTATACAGTTCAGCACCCTCCTTCTTAGCACTTAAAAGTCTTTTAGGACCTGGACCAACTCTTCCTCAGTTTTCTTTATTTCTTCAAAAACTTCATTGCCAAAACTTCTAGTTTTTATTTGTCCTTTTCTAGTCCCAATCTCCATCTACTTTTATTGTCTGATTCCCCCACACGGAGGGGATGGACATGTTTAACAGTTGAGAAGACATATACAGATGGGCCTAAATGCCTACCATGTTGAAGTGCTGAATATATTTTTCTTGAATGTTGAAGCAACTATGCAATTAAAATTTGTAGAAAGTAAAAGAGATAACTTTAATTTCCTCTGCTTTCTTTTGAGAAAACTCAGGCTGCTGTGCGGAGAACAGTCTGGGGGCAAGAGTGGACATGGGGACTTCTCAGCTAATCTGTGTCACTAATAGATTGTAAATCCAGTGCCAAATTCATACTGAAGTCTTAAAATCTGTAATTTCAGGTGATCAAAAGGAATATGTCAGAAACAGTAACTTATCCAGGCATTACTATGTTAGCAGTTATTTTCCTCTTGAGCATAAGACAAAGCAAATTTCCAGAGGTAAATAAAATAAATCACAAGAGAAAACTGAAGTGTATAGTTAAGATGGAATGGACTAGACTCTTGGTGATTAAAGAGTAATAATTTATTAAAATTTTAAATCAGAAAGATATATACCAAAATGTATCCAGTGGCTATTTTTGGATGATGGATTTATAGGCAGTTTTGCTTTCTTCTTTCTACTTTTATTATCTGGGGGAAATTTTTGTAATAAACATGTATTGCTTTTATGACAAAATGAATAAAATTTTTATTAGGGGAAATATACATGAAATAATCTTGTAAATAGTTACCCTTTAACCATCTGTTTTTTTAACTGCAGACATTTCTAAATTAGAATACTTACTTATGCAAAGCATATTTAAGGATATGTAAACTCACTGATGTGAAGTGCAGTCGTGTGTGATTCCTGAACTGCAAGAACTAATTTTTACTTTTGAAAATGATTTCACATTCAGTAAAATTTTACTTCAGAGTCAGATGTTGAAAACAATGAAAGAACACATACAGGTTGATGGAATAATGTCTGTTTAACAGTATTCTGTGCCAAATAGTAATGGAATCATCATAGAATAAACTGAAAAGGAGAGCCATGTGTGAAAAACTGTGGCTTCATGACTGAAACTAGAAAATGTAAATATCACATCTGTAATGAATCCATGTATCCTAAACTACTGCCTTAAGGAAAATGAGAAGTAAAAAACCAGGTTCTTTTTGGAAATTGTATATGATGTTTTGTATATCAAAGTCTGATGGTAGCAGCTCACTATATATTTTGTGTATTACACTAGCCACAGATATTTCAGAAAGCACTCTTGATTCAGTGTCTCTGGCAGTGTAATAAAAAAGTGGGGGAGAAATCTCTACAGTCTCTAATAAGCAGTATATCAATGAGTACTGTCAGATTCTGTAGAAAATTCCACAGCATGATTTATTACATTAATTACAGCCATGTGGGTTTCATGCTGCTAAGCCTGAAAATGCAGCCACATTCTAAAGTTGATTTAAAATATATTTTGGCCAAGATGAAAGTGCTTCTTATTGTGATTAATGTAGTACAATATTTACTCTCCTGTTCTATTCTTTCGCCTTTGGAATGCTTAATTTCTTTTCTGTGACTTGAAATTAAGTTTGAGATTTGAGAAGCTTCATCTAGTTTTTGTTTACTCCTGTCATCTGGTTTCACTTTTGCCTTTTTGTGTCTTCTTAGTTGTCACTGAATGTTGCATCTCCTTTCATGTGAAGCCTGTTTGAATTCTTGCCCTTCTAAGCAAATGAGCTGTCCCTAGCTACCGTGTTTCCCTGAAAATAAGACCTAGCCAGACAATCAGCTCTAATGCGTGTTTTGGAGCAAAAATTAATGTAAGACCCAGTCTTATTTTACTATAAGACCAGGTCTAATATAATATGATATAATATAATATAATATAATATAATATAATATAATAATATAATAATATAATACCGGGTCTTATATTAATTTTTGTTTCAAAAGACACATTAGAGCTGATTGTCCGGCTAGGTCTTATTTTTGGGGAAACATTGTAGAACTGACCGCAAGGCTTGTTAAGTCACATCTGGGATGCTATAGCTCTTTTTGAGGAGAGGGAGCAATTGAGGAGAAACTCTTAGTTTCTTAATTCAGAACAGCATTCTCAGAAGAGAGAATTCCACCCTTGTTTAGTACTGTACTGAATTCATACAGTCACTTAATGTCTCTTCTTACTGTGACATGATAAGATTGTCAAATCACAGGATTTCTAGGTCATGTGCAATGGAAGTTCTCTTAAGAGAAGTTTTAGATGTAAATAGTAACTCCAATTGTTTACATATGTCTGTGACAGGATATGTTCAGTTATGCACGAATACCTAACATTGGTGACCTTTATAGATCTAGCTTGGAAGAATTAGCAAGTATTTGTTACAAATTAAAGCATCAGTAGAGGAGGAACTCAGGTGAAGTAGACTTTGATTTGGTGGGTTGGAACACATTTGTAAGCAGTGATATGTTTAAAGAGTTCTCAACACCCAACTAAGTGGTTTGCTTTCCTATCTTAGTCAATCCTCACACAATCCTTAAAAGATAGGTACGATTATTATTTTATTTACCCACTTTACAATTGAAGAAGCTGAGCTCACACAGATGCACATAACTGGTTAAATGGCAGGGCTGGTGTTTGAACTGCATTCTTACTGGCAAAGCTGGAGTCATTGACCTTTGCTACACTACCTATGTCAGGTGCCCTGAAAGGGACCAAGTTAAGATTAGATTTGAAAAATATTTTTGGGAGTTAGAGAAACAGTGTTGAACTTAATTTCAGAAAAATTGCAAAAGAAAAAGTCTGAATCCAGTGGGTTTTAGAGGGAAAGTAATTATGTAACTGTCATGCAGGGACCCTGGTCCCGCTCCCAGCACAAGAACGCAGGAAATGGTGAGGCCAAAAAGCCATGGAGCCATAGATAGGGGATCATACCACTATATTCTCGCTGGTGGCTGGTCGAGACACAAAAGCAAACTTCCACCAGTACCCCAACAAGGGGTCTTCCTGCACTGCGTCTCGTGGGCGGTCAGGTGAGACACAGGAAGTAGGATCAACATAATCCGCAATCGCAATCTGTTTGCTAACTGCACTTGCTAGCCACAATCCGCTGTATGCTTCCCTGCCAACCAACCCTACCTGATAGCTGCAATCCGCACTTGCTAGCGTAGCCACGGCAGTTATATCAGTGGCTAATGTCTCACTGGTTACAGCTGATGGCCATCTACTACCCGAGCCAGCACCTTTCCCCGTGAGGTCGAGAGCCTAGAAACTGCTCTCCTGGCTCTGTCCCCACGTTAACTCATTCACTCATTATTTTGTTGAATAACAATACCAGTTAGACCAGTATGATTTTTGATACTATTTTTCACTGAAGCAGAAATCATTTAAACACTTATTATTTATTTATTTATGAAGCAACTGTCCTGCCTGGGAATTAAGAATTTTTCAGATCAGAAAGTCTGCTATTCCCGCAGGGCGGCAAGTGCTGTAACTGAGACTGGGCTTGGCCTGAGGCTGATGTGCAGAAGTCATTTTCTAGGCATTCTAGGGAAAGGGAGAGGGGTACGGCACTGTTTCCCAAAGCATGACCTAGTAGACCACACCTGTATTAGAATCATCTGAGAACTTGTTTAAAACGCAGACTCCTGCACCCTACTCACCATAAACTAATTCATGTTGTGAGGCTCTGCAAGGTTAGTACCTGGTCTCCTTTACACAGGCAATATCTTACCCCACCTTCCAAAACACACAGCTCCTTGGCCTGATTTAATTCATGTATAGAGATAACAGTTGTGGGGACAGAGTCCCAGAGAGCAGTTTCCAGGCTCTCGGCCTCACGGGGAAAGGTGCTGGCTCGGGTAGTAGATGGCCATCAGCTGTTACCGGTTAGCCATTGGCCACTGATATAATTGCCGTGGCTACATTGGTGGGTTGGTTGGAAGAGAAGTGAACAGCAGGTTGTGGGTCGTGTGGCTCCTGCTCCCTGTGTCTCCAACCCAGCCACCAGCGAGAATGTAGTGGTGTGACTCCCTTATCTATGGCTCCGTGGGTGTTCCTTTTTGGCCTAGCCATATCCTGCGTTCTTATGTGGGGAGCGGGACCGGAGATCCCGCATGACAACAGTGAATATGCATGAGGAAGAGAAAGGTTTTTGGCTGTACTTTGTTTAATAATACTGGTATTTTTTGTGCTCTATTTTATTTCTAAATTTTTGTTAAGGAGAAAATTGTCCAGATGCTCCAGAGTCACAAAACATGGAACCAGGAGAAAGGAGCGGATGAATAATGTTTATTTAAGTGATTCCTGCTTCAGTGAAAAATACTATCAAAAATCATACTGGACTAACTGGTACAGTTGTTCTAAATTTTCAGGCTCCTGAAGTGTGTTTTACTCCCACTAGTAGAAAAGCTTAACCGAGTATAAAAATAATTTGCTGGTCAGATAACTATAATAGCATACAAGTCTGGCTTCAATTAGTGAGGGTTAACAATCCTAGAAAATAGCTTGCATTTTTAAGTTGTCGGAGAAAGCATCAAAATGTGCGAGGAGTTGGATGTTTAAAGGAGAAAGAAGGCACTGACTTTTTAATAAATTTTATGGTAGTTATAAGGTTATCTTAATTTGCTTTCCACTTCTAAAGTAAATATAGCTAACTATTTTTTTCTTTTTCAGTAAATTGTAGGAATTAGGAACTAGTGCTATTTTCAAAAAACAGAAATATGAATGTTGGCAAGTTACGATTTTTGTAACCCCGGACAAAATTGAAGTTGGCCCGTGTCCCAAGATGACCAGCCAGGTCATATATATTTTTATAACACCGAGATTATTTTCCTTGAACATAGAAAAAGTCACAAGAAAAGTTCTTTCAAATGAATACTTGTATGAAAGAAGTAAATACCTAGTGGGCAACACCATAATGGCAGTATAATCTCTTAAAGTGGAGGTCGGGATTGGAGGATGGCAACTATTCCTTGATTTTATTGATATAATTCTAGTATGGACTTTTGTTAAAGTATTATCTTTTTTCCTTATCCTAAGAGTAAGATAAAGATGCTGTCTTGTGGCAATTTCTGTGACAGCTGATAGGTCCTTATTTCCTAAGGAATTAGCCCTGGGAAAAGCTTCCAGTGGCCTCTTAAATCATGTCATACCATTGTTCCAGACATCTGCATACATCACCTGCCCTTGTCCACACCTGACCCTCTGAAGATCCTTAACGAAGGATAAGTAGTCTGTAAGAGACTGATTGTGAGTCCCAAAATTTAATTTTATGCCACTCACCTTTGTTTTAGTCCTTTCTAAATGTAGTCAGTATTGTTGGCCTAAAGTGGATTGTGTGATTACACACACAGAGTTATCTCTAACTTTCCTTTCAACTTTTGTGTTAATTCAGTTAACAGTTTTGTTAACGAATGCTGCATTCTCAAATGCTTTTCCAGACCCTGGGAATCAAGCAGTGAAATCCTGGCTCTTACGGAGCTCACAGCCCACTGTGGAGGGACAGATGCTAAGCAAGGTTATCAAGTAAATTTGTAATATATCAGATGCTGATAAGTGTAGGAAGAAAATAACAGCATAAGGGGAGTAAAAAATGTCAGAGGGGGAGAATTGAGGTGTTGAATTTTTTTTCAAAAGTAGGTTCTTCAAATGTTTGGCATTTAGAGGTTCTTTGCACTTAGAATATTCAGTCTCCTCTCTTTGGTGTATATATTTGTAATTATATAAGACTCTCCAGGTGGTTATCCCACTGATCTAGCTTTATTCCCTACTCCGACCCTCCTCCCACCGCCAAACCAGGGTCAGTGCTTTACAGTCCTCAGGAGCAAGAAGCCCCATTCCTTCCCATCTCTTCCCTTGGCTCATGCAGTTATTTTCCTGGAATGCCCTACCCTCCTATTCTGATTAACCAAATGATACCCATCCTTTAATACCTAACCAGAGTCCCTAGTCCCCCAAGGAATAAACCTCCAGTACAGCTCAAGCTCTATTTGACATCTCTCTCTTTTCTTTCTGAATTCCTGTAGGACCTTGAGCCACAAACGCAATTCCTAATTACACAGCTGTGTATGGTCTTTTTAATTAGTTTTCTGTGTGATAGTCATCTTTTCCAGCTATGATGGAATCTACATACCCATCAGGGGACTTGCCTTGGACTACTACACCCCACAGACCTGCTTGAAATGCTAGAGGGCATAGTGGGTACTCACAAATGTGGATTAAATATTAATTCCAACTGCTGCCTCATAAATATAAATCTACTCACCAGATTTTTTTTTTACTTTTCAAATTTAAAATACATTTTTATTTAATAAGCTCATGGATTTATCATTTACTGATTTATAAAGAGAATTTGAACATCATTTCTCTTATCAAGTGAAAAGACAAAATACCCTTCTTAAATGAAAATAATAAGTTAAACATCAAGAAATGTGTCTTATTGCTTCACATGTATTGCTTTAATAAAATCATAAAAGGGATGTGATAGCTAAGTATATTTTTTGTTAAGTTGAGTGCTACAGCAATAGAAGTAAATGGATCTGAATTTAAATCCAACATAAATCTCAAATTAAGTGAGAACTGCACTAATACTGCACTAATTACATGTTTTTCCATGCCATCTCCTAACAATGGAGGAAATGATTGGATTAATGGGCCATGAAGACTATGTAAATAAGTACAGAAAAGCTGTCTGTGTAAAAAGTTTACTCAGGGTCTTGGTAAGAGTTCCTGAGCCAGTGCTGAGGCTCTTCCCTCTCCAGGTTGCAGATCTCCGGAAATCAGTAACCTAAAAACCTTTCTATTTTTTGGCTATATTTGTTGAAGGTTCATTTCATTGTACGTGTTTCCCCCACTGTCAGAAAGTAGAGTATTCCTATGAAACCTTTCATAAACCAAAAAGGCCTAAAGAAGCAATTACCATTACCTTAATATGTCTTTATTTTGTTCACCACGATTGAAATGCTTGATTATGTCCAGTTTTACGCTAATCATAACCCCCTTACAAGTTCGCTCAGGCTTTTCTGATGCCTTAGGTTACTTGTTGCTAATGGGTGCACAAAGCAAATGGAGATGAAGCCCAGATGCTCAGACAGTTTACAGCTATGGCAGCCTGATGCTGAGATGCCCAGTGTAGTTCCCTGGAAGGAGCTGGGCGGGGCCCCTCTCGCTGCCCGGGGTCGCACTGCTGCTGTAATGGCGCACTGCACAACAAACACTGAATGCTAGTTTTACTTTTTGCCTTTTTTCGTAAAAGCGAAAATCCTCTTCAAATTTTTTTCGGTTGGTGAAAACAGGTAGTACTAATGTAGGTGTTTCTTAAGAGCAAAGTGGCATGATGCAAACTTTTGAAAAGCGGGAAGGATACCTGTATTAGGTTTTAAAGGATGGCTTCTCCTTTTGAGAAGCTTAGAGTAAATCAAAGTCATAAATATTATGGCTCTTGTGGATGATACAAAAAATAAGTGACCATTCATTCAAAGAACCAAGGTCACTCATACTTTCTGCTTGTGGTATACTTACTAATACTGCTTAATTAAATCCAACAGACTTCAACTCTTACCTACATATCCCGTAAAAGTACTTTAAAAAGTTGTATACTATGCACTCATTTTTAAATTGATAAACAAAGGTTTTCAACATAAGTTTCAATTCATTTATTTTTGTAAAAAAGAGGTAGAAAATATTGAATATTATATAAAATGAAGATGAGGATAGACTGTAACTAGAATCAATATTTCATATGATTTTATAATAGTTGTTAAGCATCTTTTAAATAAAAGGACACTGAATCTGAATTTTAAGAGTTGAATAAAATTTTAACAGTTTGGTAGTCCTGCAGAATATTCCAATTCCAATTAAAAGAATCCATGTACCTCACTAACCCTTTCAGAAGTCCTGAATTCAGAACACCCCAATTCAGGCATAATTACCCTATTTCTCATGGCAGATTTCACCTATATTAGAATATGTATAAGTCAGAGAAGGACAAAAAACATGGACTTAATCACCAATTTGTAAATTTTCTTTGTTTCTTTAGTGTTTTACACCCCAGAGTATGTACCGTGGTAGATTTGAGATGACAACATGTGCATACTCAGTCTTCATTCACTTTAGACAAATTTTAGAAAAGATTCCATGTGAAAGTTGAGGAACTGGAAAATTTTCCCCTAAAGTTGTCTATGAATGTTTATTTCTTAGAAAGTCTTTGAAGTTTGAAGACCCTGTGATAGATATTTGAACAAGTAGCCAAAGTAAACGGATGTGTTGGCCCCTTTGGCTTTACATATAAACATTCAACGAAGCCAGCAAGATAAAGGTTACGTATAACCTGTGGCTTCCATCTTTTTGATGGTAAGATACAATCTTTCTGTACACATCTTTATTGTTGATATATAAACAGTTCGAACTGGGAGAAAATAGCATAACTGACAGTTAAGTCTAATGAAGCATAAAATATACTTGAGTATATTTGAATTTTGGAAATACGATCTCAAAAATGTACCTATAACATACCTAATTTGCTAGTGAATTTTAGTTGATTTCATTTTATAAGTTATGAGGATTTTGGCAGTTATACCTTAGAATTGTTATTTTAAAACAACACGGTCATTCATAAATGTGTACAGTAATAACAAAAAAGTAGTGTGTTTTGTGAATAAAATTGAGTTTATTAGAAATTTTATTTTTGTTGTATGTGGTTATTACAAATAATTACTTCTACTGAGCAACCTTGCAAATTAAAGTTTTCCTAAATAAGATAATTAGGATAAACAGAATATTTTACCTTGTACCTTAGGATCAGAAATTACATTTTTATGTTGTTTTAAATTAACCTCAATGTTTGCCTCTCAACAATCAATAGGATAGCCTGGTTTTCTGTTGTGTAATTTTATTTGTAGGATTTCTTTTTTGAGTTTCATCCAGACCATATCTGACATAATAGTGATGATTTTGACAAAATGTTAATGTTAAAATTCCAAATATAAATTACATATTACAGAAAGGAAACCATTTAAATGATTATTGAGCTTAATCATTGTAAAAATAATTGAGTAAAATAGAATAGGGTTTTCTTCATAAGACGTAAGCACTAGAACATGGTTTCTCAAAATGTGGTCTTTCAAACCTCATCATGACTGTGGAGGTACTAGTAAAAATGCAGATTCCTAGGCCTGCCACCATGGAATCCGATTTTGATCGAGCATCCTGAATGACTCTGAATCACACTCAAGTATGAAAACCCCTACTCCAGAGCAACATTACTTAATCATGGATGAACCATAATGGGAAGAGCCACGTTCAGTCCTTGGTGGCAGAGTATATAAATAATACATTAATAAAATAAGACGATCTTTCCAGGAGACACACTCCCTTCCTTACATCTTGATTATAATAGCCTAATTCAAATTCCATTATCTTGTCTTTATAGCTGTGAAGTTTTATCCTTATTACTTTCCAAAGTGCCAAATATTTTTATCACTTATTACAAGCTGCCCTGCAGTAACATACAGAATATTTATAAACTGTGCTTACCTGAATTCCTGTAGAATAAGTTTTGAATTAACTACTGTAAATGATATGTTTAGTAATTTTTAAATATAGATCTCTAGTGATGTGTGCTAAATAACAAATTTGAATATTTTAATTCAATAAAATGGAACCAGTACAACCTCTGGTTTCACAAATGAAGTGATTCAAAATGAATGTATCAGCTCTAACGAGGCCCTTGCACACTGCACTAGGATAAATAGCACGTTTCTGTCTCACATTTTTCCTAAAACGAAGGCTGCTTCTAATCTCACTCTTTCCACAAACCTTCACGCACTAAACTGTGCCAGTGACTCAAGAAGCTCATTTTGATTGCAATGGGCCCTACTCTTGTCTAGTACATCATTTGTGAAACTGAAGTTTGCTATTATAATGCAACAGGTATGTAAATAACATTTATTAGTGCTCTCTATAAAATTGATTTCTTCTCTCCCTTTTCATTATGAAAGGAAACTTTATTTCAGAGTAGAAAGTGCATTGTCTGAACTCATCAACACCCTCTCTATCCCTCCCCTCCCCAATTTGTTGCAGACCAGGATGAAAGAGCAGCTGAGCTCAGCAGGGAGCAGAATGAGAAAACCATCCGGAGCACGCAGACCGCGCTCCGCAATTTCCGCGAGTTCCTCATCTCCAAGTATCCTTCTGAAACAAGAGAGATCTATGTCATCCCTTGTAAGGAGTTGGATGCCTATCTTGCCTCTTTCTTTGTGGATGCCAGGCAGAAGGATGGGTCCGAATATGAACCCAACAGCTTGGCCAATTACCAGTGTGGACTGGAACGGTACCTGAAAGAACACAGGTATGGCTATAGTATCACCAGGGATAAGGAATTCAAGTGTTCCCAAGAGGCCCTGAAACAGAAGCAAATTGAACTCCGCTGCAAAGGTAAAGGAAATAAGCCACACAAGTCCATGAAGCTCACCTTTGCTGATGAGCTCATTCTGCGGAAAAGGGGACTGCTAAGCCGATACAATCCTGAGGGTCTGCTCAACCTCGTCTGGCTCAACAACACAAAAGCTTTTGGGCACTGCACAGGCTTCCATGGATCTACCTTGAAGTGGGGTGATATCCGGCTCCGGATAACAGAAACGGGGCTGGAGTACTTAGAGTGGATGGGTCAAGACACCGGTGACCTGAATGCTAAAACCAAGAGAGGGGGGACGGACTCCCGTGTATATGCCACCCAGCATGCCCCACAGACGTGCCCCGTCCAGGACTATAAGGAGTATGCCCAGCGGAGGCCTCCTGCCATGCGCTACGAGGATGCCCCTTTCTACTTGTCCATCAAGCCAGTTGTGAACTTGGCAGCTCTGCATTGGTACAACTGCCAGGCCCTCGGCAAGAACAAGCTGGCCAAGATGGTGAAGACCATGTGTGAGAAGGGCAACATCCCTGGCAGGAAAACCAACTTCAGTGTGTATCAGAGCTGCAGCACCTTGTCCGAGGCCCAGAGCAACCAGCTCGTGCTGATCTGTAACAATCTGAGCCAGCAGGCCGCCCAGTCGGTGGCTGGGCACTCCAACAGTGGTAATTTCATCGTCTCCGCCTCCTATGACTCTTCCTCAGACACTGCTTGACCAGGTGGCTTGAGCGCGACCCCAGTGTGGTTACTGTGTCCAGAGGAACTGTGATTATACACTGCTTCTCGTTCCCTTTCCTCTGCCCTCAGTGGTAACTTTATAAAAGTATAAATATATAATATATTTTTCTTTTTACAAATAAGCCAAGGGAGATAGTTTAGTATTACTAGCATAGTATTATAGGCTTAAAACAAATGTACTTGTGGGTGATTAAATGTAATTATTGTTACAGACTTGACAAAACCATAGTGTTTCTCAGGCAACACAAAATAGAGAAGGAATTCCGTTTCTGGAAAAACTCAAAATGGAAACTGAGAGTCGTCCTAGATGCTTGTGTCCTCAACTCCTTCCCACCCACCTCTCATTTTGAGTCTTCTTAATAAATGGCTTTATTTTTTTAATTTTTAAAATTCTTTATGAACCAGGAGAAGATAACACTAACTTTACTGCTTTTACAAAATTGTATTTATTCATATCCAGAATATGAAAGTGTTGATATAAGCTCGATATCAAATTATTTATATACTTTTTTTTTCTTCTTAGTTAGAACTTTAGCCCCTGTGCCTCATTTTTTTGCAATGTGTGAAAATCTGGATGTTTACCTAACATTTTTTCTTTTTGGAGGAAATGAGGTAGGAGGGAATAAAGCTGTCATTCTTTTTGGAACATACATAGTTTTTAAATAATATGCAAAGTCCAATTGCATAATTGTGGTTGTTTTTTTTTTTTAAAAAAAGACTGTTATATAGCTCGATTTTACTTTTGTGCTTGAACCTGGGTAGAATTGTTTTGTTCCCTAAGAAATCAGTGTAAATGAAATTTGATTATCAGATTTACAAGAAATTTAAAACTACCAAAGCTTTGAAAATGTTCCCAAGCATTAGATTGTATATCAAGCATAAAGAGAAGGTAGAAAATGGGAAAGTCTTACTAAAAGATTTAGAAGCACTAGTTAAGACAAGAAAAAAACTCATCATCTTCAAAGCTCAGATCCCCCCCTTGAATTATTTATTTATAAGGATTAAATATCAGTATCTTTTCCCTAGGGGATTACTTGACTGTAGTTGAGATCAAAGGAATATTGACACTCATTTTAGGTAACAACATTTTGTTACCAGATTTAGCTGAATTCAAAGCATTCTTGAAAATGTGCCAAGTTTCTTTTAAAGTAAATATAAATGCATTTATCTGCAATATCCTGCAATTATAATAATAATAATTTTGGTTAAAAAACTCTTTGTGGTGGTTTTTCCAAGGTGTTTATTTTCAAGTCTTGAAGGCTGTGGTGAATTATTAGTTAAGATACTTCAAAAATAAAATAAATTTAGACATTAGGATCACAGTAAAGCTGAGCAAGGTTCACATCCTGTATGATCATTAACATAAACAAATCCAAATCTTAATTGCTTTGTTGAATCTGGGCATTCTGTTGGGAGTATTTGTTCTTCAAGGCAACCTCATAATTCGCATTAGCTAGGAAGGTAGGTGGTATTTTATGTATTAATTTATTGTACGGCCAGGAGAGATTTCATTTTGATTTGCTGAGTCATCACATTAGCTGAGCTTTCCCATGGGTGTGCAGCTCTTCCCACGACTAAGTCACAGCTCCTAAAGCCCAGTTCCTCTGAGCTGTGACCCTTCCTTTGGCTCAGGAGTGGGAAGTCTGTTGTGGACTTTGTGTGGTGGAGTCAACTTCATTGCATGACTTTTCCTCCATAGGGAGGCATCCAGAAACAAGAAGAAAGGTCGGAAGATATCTTGCTTTGCTTTTTGTATTGATGATGATAAGTACCATTTGGGGGCCAATATGTGTGCTAGCACTGTGCTAAGTGACTTACATGCGTCACTTATATAAGAAAGTTACTAATTGTAGGCAAATTAGGAAATACAGATAAGCTTAAAGAAAACAAAATACATACTCGTAAATCTGCTAGCCAAAAATAACCACTGTTAACTTTCTTGTAACTATTTCTTAAGATATTTCAGTTACATACATGTTTACTTCTAGATGCATTGTCTTTAATCCTTTCAACAACTTTGAATGGAAGGTTATCTCCATTTTACGTTGAGATCAAGACAAATCATTGAGAGTATAGCTGAGGAAATGGTACTTTCTGTCATCTGACTCCAGAGTTTTTTGTATTTACCTTTCTTAGTTTGAACTCGTAATTAGTTTCTAGCGATTTGAGCCAGATACGGGGACACAGTGTCTTCCCATCTCTCTAGGCTATCCGATTAAAAGGAATGCTGAGTTCTCTCTCACGGTGGCACACTGTGTCTCCTAGTCCCCCCTCTGCCGTTCATTTCGAACCACGGGGTCTCTTTCTCTGGGTTCTCTTTACAAAACTTTTCTGTTGTCCTTATTCTAAAACTGGTCTATAAGTTCACAGGACATCCTACTGTCAAATAACTTTTTAAAAGTAAGGATATTTTTACATAGGTTACCTCTGATGTTTAAAAAAAGGTTTCGGTAAAACTAAAAATATGGTTGTGTGTTTCATTTTTGCATTGACTTTTTTTATTTATTTCTTGGTATGTTTTTGACAGCAAAGTAAGTTTGTCACGAGGGAAAAGGGCAGTCAGTTTGCCCTGACAAAACAGTATTAGGAAGTTTCTATTTGTGTTTATTGAGGTACTAACATTAAAATGTCTCACCTGTTTAATCCTGTTGCATTTAGAAGAACACGGTTAAATTGAGAATGTGAATTTTTTTATTTTTTTATTCTGCATTGATAACTCAAACCAAATAGGAACATTATTTCCTAAAGAACAGTTTGGTAGAAGTATAGCCAAATTATAGTCTCTTTGAGTTAAATTGTGAAAAATTATCTGCAACTACCTCCAAATTTTGTGTTTTTGTATAAACAATACTGAGAATATACCACTGTTTGTTATCATAATTTTAAAAAACAATTATGTCCCTACTGTGGCAGTGGTAGATGCCAAACTCTTACATGTGCTTTAGCAAAAATTCAACAATCCAGCAGATACTCAGTTCAACATAGTGTGCTGCCTTTCCATGCAATCACATAGTTCATACAAAAACTATTATATAAAACTTTATTTGCAATGTTTACACTTTAAAGTCCGTGTAATGTCATGTAAGAAGTTCTCCAGTGCCCCTCACATGACTCTGGAAGTTTTGCACTGTCTATAAGGACAATGCCAAACCCATCTGTCAGTTTGGCTGACATAGCTGCATAATTCAGTCTCCTAGGTTCGTGTGAGTGACTGGCTGTTGAAAACCATAGATGGTATTTTTTTTTTTAAACCATACTATTTGAAAAGGTTAGCGATATTCAAGATGTTTATCCAACAGAACTTATTCTTAAGATTCCATTTGGTACCTTAGTTAATAGGGCTGGTCTGAATACGATCCATAAATACACATTAACTATTTAAAATGTTTGTTATTTTACAATTGCTTTTCCTGATGTTAAGTTTTCCCCAAGTTAATTCACTTTTCCCTATGTTAAATCATTTCCTGATCTATAAAAGGATAATCTAAAAAGTTTCTACCATAGATTGGGTCTCTTTGGTTTTTCAGTTAGGTCATTGTTAGCTGAAAACTTCATCATATTAACTTATCCATGTACTATGACTTAGCTCCCAGGTGTCAATAAATCAAGTGACTTGACCGAGATGAAAATTTATAGTCATGTCAACAAATATTTGAGCACCTAGTGTCTAGACACCTAGGGGAGGGTACAAAGATACATAAATAGTCCCTGCTCTCAACAAATTTATAAAAGATACTGTAATAAAAGTTTCATTTCATTTTTTAAGAGCCCATCAAAAAACTATGCCAGTACTGTTTTTCAGTTTCCCAACCTTTGTACAATAGCCATTGAATATGTTGTTTTGTTATAGAATACATAATACTGCTTTGGGTATTTTGTGGAGAATCTTCCTTAGAGCCTGTTTTAAAATCAATAATAAGGCCAAGCCATTTCTGCACCATCCATTGTGTTCACAGAGGTGTGCGTGCTTGAGAATGTGCAGATTGTCATCACTGACTAGCATTTATTGAGTTCTTACAGTGTACCGTAGTACTAAGTGCTTCCGTAAGCTGTTTCACTTGATTCTCACCGTAGTCCTGTGAGGGTGGATATCATTAGTTCTCTTTTCTGAGTGAGGAAATCCAGAGAAGTCAGTGGGTTGCCCCCGTCACAGTTAATACTGAAGAGCATCTGGATCTGAAACTAGATCCAGATACTGTTAAACACTGTCGTTTTCTGCGGTAGTTGCTTGTTCACAAAGTGATTTGCTGTGCTTCTGTAGACCCTCTGAAATGGTAAATTATCAATGAAATCCCTGGTGTGATAAAATCATCAATATTCATTCAACTCCGAATTGATTGAGAGCAGTGCCATCACCTGTCATGTTTGGTGGCACATTGTTGAGGCCCCATTACTGTACTTATTTTGAGATAGGACAGTCAGCAGAGTTTGTTTCCCCCCAGACATGAGTAGAGAAGAAAAATTTGTGTCACTCTTTAAAGGACATTAACTTTGTTGTGGAGATGAGTGTGTATTACATAATGAGTGTGTATGTACACGTAATTACATATTTAAAAATGATTGGCATTTGTTTTTACCCCGTTTCAAGAGAGTTCCATTCAATTCAGACAGGGAAGGGGGAGGTTCTGGGCAGAGAAAACACCCCTCATAAGCCCAAAAGTGATACTGCCATTCACCAGATACTGAATACTGGTTGCCAGTCTGTCAGGGAGTTTGGTCTTGCCTATAAATGTGGTGCCAGCAAGTTAACAAAATTAAGAAAAATATTGTTCTTAATTTTTTTTTAATCAGTTATGATTATTTACAACAAAGTTTTTTGGGAGAAATACTGTCCTTATGATTCTCAGAATTAGAGATTGATTGTGAAACCATTCAGATTTGTTTCTAGTTTGACTATCTCTGCAGTTTAATATACGTATTAGAGACAAAGGCTTCTGATTTTACTCAGCCTTTTTCTGACTTTTTTTTGTTATAGGAAAGACGTATTTTGATCTTTTATTTCTGTAGACAAAATAAAGCTGTAACACTTAGCGACTATAAATAAAAACTCCCTCCCATGTAATAAAGGAAATAAACTTCTAAACCTAGAGGAAAAAATATCAAGGGGAGTACATGATAATTTATTGCAGTAAGGTAATTTTTTAATGTTCATTCATGAAAAAAATAGTTATAAATACTAAAGAATTAAGTTCCGGATCACTTTCAGTGTATTTTTCTTAATTATGCAAGACAGATCTCTGCATATCCATCATACGGTGTGGTGCAGATAGTTACAAAGAAACACACCATAGCAAGGGCAGCCTCCATTGTTTTTATGTTTTTTTCTTAATGCATGGTGTTCAAGCATTGCCTCTCCTCCCCACTTGGAGCTGGCTGAGATGATATGAATGCATAGCCTTTGATAAGGCAAAGTAATGAAGCTGGGATGATTTTAAGAGATCCTTGCCATAGAATATAACTGAGATAAAGAAATACACTGCGTCTGTCATCTTGGTGGTGGTTCTGTATTTCTAATGATATAAAAACAGAAAAGAGGGGGATGCTATTGGTAAACTGCCAACTACACTGATTTCACTTTTCTAAACAGAGAAAACAGTTTTCTTGTGGTCCATCCTCTTTGTAAATTGACCAACAGGGCCTACCAAAACTGAGAGAAAGACCTGATACAATACTGAAGATTGCATTATTATTAAAAAGATAGCATTTTAATACATTTAAATTGAGTTTTTATGTAAATCATGACCTAGTGGAATTAGACTAAGTATTGATAAGGTTCGAATACTAATTTGATCAGAATATTAATGAGGTCAGAGCATTAATATAAACCATTATCTTTGTTGAATTATAATCATAGAGGTTGGACCTCAAAAGGACCCAAGAAATCATCTAGCCCAGTGATTTCCAGTGCTGTGAAGAATAGGAGTCACCATATCCTCTTAAGGGGAGTGGGCCTGGAGGTCAAGGAAACGGAGATTGCAAAGGGAACGAAGTATTGTGAAACAGTTTTCCCAGGAACTCTCACGTTCCCTTACCTTCCTACTTTGAGACTCGCTAGACTGATTGAGCTCTTGCCTCTATGACGCAGGTGTACTGGGCTGTAAAATAGGATTGGAAGCATCTAATGTACAGGAGAGGGGAACAGCGCCAAAGAGATTAGATGAATGCCCAGGTGCGTGCTCCTGTCAGAGTCAGAGCCAAGACTAGAATCCAGGCATCTTGACTTCCAGTCCATAAATAGAGCTTAGGGAGGAAAAACAACCCTACCTTTCTCCTGAGTTAGAGAGGATATCCTTGTTTTCAAAAATTTTTTAAATGTTAATTCCTCAATCAAGTTTCTATTAGGAGTAGATTCAAGCTGCCAGTATTCAAATAGGCTTTTTTTTTTTTGCATGTGAATTTTCACTTCTCATTGTGTAGTGTTGTATCTTGATTTTAGCAACTTCTTTTGAAATTTGATGGGATAATCTTTAAATGTAATCGTTCACCTTTTTATTTTAACAAACATCTTTTAGCCTCACCCATTTATATTTAGTTTTCATTTTTGGAGGGGAAACAAACTACAGTTTTCAAGTATAGGAATTGCAGTTAGAGATTTTAAACTAAAATGTAACTAAAAAAATTTGGTATTCATTTGACTATCCAACCACAAAGCATCTATGCTATTGGTTTTGAATGCAGTCTGTATCCTTTTTTAGTCTATGTAAAGTTTAAAAAGTCATCTTGAAGATGACTTCTCTTCAATCAAAATGATCAAATTTCTATCAACATAATTAGAATTCTTCTGAAGTGAATTTATTGAGAGATAGGAAGGGGAAAGAAAATGGGAATTATGAAAGAGACCTACAGGAGGAAGATACAGAAATACAAAATATTTGTAAATTCTCTTATTATCCTGCTTGCTCTTCTAAAAAATGAATTCAAGCATAAATAGAAAAGTTTTACAAATTTTTACATTATAAATTACACTTACTAAATCATAGTTGAAGAAAAAAATGAAATTTTCTTATGTGAAAAAGGTACAATGAAATTTTGTCTTGAATGCAACGTTGAATTTTACTAGACTTCTGATGTTCTTTGGAATTAGAATTACACAGGAATTAGTATTTTTACCATTATACATTTCAAAGAGCTTTGAAAATATTTGGCATTCATTTATTTGTGGTAGGTAGAATTAGGAAGACATCAGCAATATAGAATTCTAACAGTAATTGTGCATACTGTATTGAAGTGACTTTTATGCCTGTTTACTTTGTGTAGTTCTTACATTTTGTAAATCAGATACCTTAGTATACTTCCACTAGAAATTAACTTATTTATACTAGATAAAGTAGCAAGTCCATTTTAGTATTAATCCACTCAGATTAACTTTATCTAAACTTTTATATCTACAGTCCACTATATAACAACTTTTTAAATAGCATTTATAACAAAATAACTTTCGTTTTATAAAGTATTTGTTACAAAAAAAAATCTTGCCAAAAACCATTACAATTTCTATGCATTGTGTCATATTCAGTGACGTCATTGTTGAGGTTTTGCATGTTGTTGTAGGGTACTCTTTCATATGTGTGTTTGTGGTGTTTATGTGGAATTGTTAACCATTGCTGCTATCACTTATTGTAGTTAAACTGAAAAACTGCTCAGAGGCTGTGCCAGTCAACATTTTGTGTTACTTGTGGAAGTATGTACTTGTTTAATATTTTGAGCCAGCACTTAGTGGTCTCTACAGAAGGAAATATTGTAGTTGTCAAGTGGTGCCAACTTCAAAATCTTGTTTCCTATAGATAATTCCAGGTAACTTTTCTTGTATACTATCCCCAACTCTTAGAAAGGGAAACATTTGCAAAAAGAGAAAGCAAGATTTCTGATCCCCCACCACCACTTTAAATATTTTTTTCCTGAAACTTGAGCGCCTTACAGAGAAATCCAATAGAATGACAATGTAGCAGCATAATTTCCCGTAATCTGGATATTTTTAGGTTGAATAATGAAATAACAGGGCTATGAGATGCATACATTATTTCTGTTCATTATCATGGCTTAATGTTTGAATTACGTTTAATAAGAATATTTTGTTTTTAAATTATGTATATATGGGACCATGGAAACCTCAGTTCCCAAATATTAAATTTTAGATTCAGCATTTGCATGGAGTTATTTAACATATTTGGTTGCTTCATGACCATCAAAATTTTTTCATTCCCACCTGTCTTTAGTTTGGTTCCTAGTATTTCTATTTTGCCTCAACAATTCCAAACAAACTCTGAAAGTAAATAGAAAATTATTTCAGTGGATGAATTCTACTAAACTACTTGTAAAAATTCAACATGTGGGAAATGTCAATATACATTTATACTCTTAAAATGGAATAGAAACTATCATAAAATCTTAAGAAAAGAAGGCTACTTCTTTCAGAGCCTTTTTCACCAACATGCCAAAATTCCTCACTCCGTGCAGGGTTTCATTCTGTCTGTTCAATGGGTTTATAATTATAAGATTCCTTTAATAAAGGGATAAGCTAAATTACAGAGAGGCTTTTGGTGTGACTGTCAGATACATGGCGACAGCTAGTGCTGAATTTGGAAACATTGCTGCTGAAAATGCTGGTTTAATTCTAAGAATATTAAAGCTAATTCATCAAGTCCCCTGCTACTTCTTTGCTTAAAGGAAAAGAAAGGCAGATTTTTAATTGTGAGCCTTTTCGCCAGAATGTGCTTTCAACATTTGCCCTTCAAGAGAGGTAATAAAGCAATAAAAGGAAATTCAATTATGCATATTCTAAAGAAGTTCTACCCTTGTCCACTGGCCTCCAGAGTGACACTAAAGTATTTCTTGATTCCTGCATTGGGAGTTTTCAGGCAAGGCCTTTGCACTTAGAATTCCTTTTATATTTTGGACACCAAAGATGATGGCATGATATATCCTGATGTTTGACATTAACAGTTTCTATTAGATAGCAGTGGGCACATTTATTTGAATCTTGCTCTTGGATTTATTCACCCCCTGTGGCTCTTCTGTACATTTTGTATGTCTGTCCTGAGGCCCTTAGCCTAGGGTGACTTCTTAATCGAATTATACATATGTACTTATTAGGCTTCTAATTTATAGAGTCTGTTTCCACCTTGACTTTAAACTTTTTTCACTGCTATCATTAGACATAGATTTGCTACGTGAGCCCTTTGGTGAGCAATAGCTTGTACTTTTTTCATTGTAATCTGAAGATGTAACTATAACCCTATAGGCTGAAACCTGGTGCGAGAGTAACTGGAAGCATTTGGATTCAACAGAATCACTGTATATGACTCATTGATCTGTTGAAATGAGGAACTTTGGTGGTTTAGTAGAATAAATACTGTATTCAACTTAAATAAGGTCTTCCATCTTTCTTACAAATTATAAGAATGACTTTTTAAGATTCAGTTCACCACTTAGAAGTTAATTGGAAATAAAAAGGTAAATTTATCAATTTAGTATAATTTAATACCAGGCATCTTTTAAGAAATATAACCACCACAATTAACGCTTAGAAAAAAATTTATAAAAAAAAAAATAGAACTGTTCTTTGAAAATACATTTACTTTTCCCCCTATTTGATAGATTGTCATTTTTCACTTGATTTTTAACTGATGTACATGAAAAAAGCACATGTGTGCCTGTTCACTCTAATCATATTAAAAATTCTCTTAAGCTGCTGCAGTTATAATTTGTGAAAAAAAGAGGAGAAAGGTGAATTGAAATGGAAGGAATTTTTTGTTAATATGTTAAAATGTGTGACTTTGATACTCTTGGTTAATTAATATTTGTAATAGATAGAACTTTTGTTAATGAGAGTATTTTCTTGGTTTCATTTTTATTTTGCTGCTCACTGATCTTTTACACGAAGATGTTTTCATCTTTATCAGCTCACTGTTTTTGCTTCATATTTGTCTGTGTACTTGTGCTCTAAATAAAATTCTAGTTTTATGTCCCAGTGGTTTATCCCATTGTGTGTATAATGTTTGCCTCTAATGTAAGTGTAATTTTCTATTGTTTTCAGTATTTGTTGGTACAGCCTAAATCTTATGGAAATGAGAAAAACAGTCCAATAAAATCAGCTAATGAGTGTCAGTGATGTCTCTATGAGAGCATGTTTTAATCACAATATTTTGTCTGTATTTGGGTATATGCAGTCTTCATTCATTTAATAAATGGTTTTCTGCAAAGCTGGCTGATTTTTGTAGCTACAACAAACAATTTAAAAACAAGCCATGTAATGAAAAACAAAATTGTCGTGGTCACTCTGCATTAGCCTCATATACTCAGTGCATGCTGGACAAAGCATTCCATGCCAAGTGTTTCTAACCACTGAGGATGGGGAGAAGCCCTTCTACATGTGAGTGCTCAGAAACAGCCTGTGGGGGAGGGAAGACACTTTAGGAAGGCTTCTACAGCTGAATTAATCGTATGCTTTCTGGAGCCCCAACCCCTCAAACCCTATAAATGGAGCAGAATGCGCCACTGCAAACTCACTATCGGGAGCAGTTTCGGCCAACTGTGCAGTTATACCACACGAAGTAGATGTCAGGTTCCAGACGTCCTCATGTTTAGGAAAATCTTTTCAGTCAGATATAATTCTCCATGTGCCATTCATTGCATTGAGCACATTTGACAATGTTCTTTGAGCAGAATAGGAATGGTTGTTCAAAATGATTATAATTAAATGTTAACTTCAGACATCTTTGTTGTGTCACTAAAATTATTTAATGAAGAAAAGCATATTAAAACACCCGAAAATATAATGTTCTCTCTCACGGTCAAATCTTATGCAGAAATGCAAATGTAGTCCTTTCATATATGAATAATCCACCAAAGTCTTATAGAAAGCTGTATATTGCAAATAGAAATAATGACTATTTTTGTGTGATAATGTTTTTAATGGTATTAAAATTACTTTATAAATAGCTGTAACTTAGTTTATGTTTTCCTAGTACTTTAAGAAACAAGTTACTCATTTAAATTATGACAAATTTTACTTACCTGATATAAGAATGTTAGCATTTAAGTTGAGTAATATTTAGCTTACAAGTCAAAATGTTTTCTTTTTATAGTTTTATTTATTTATTTATTTATAATCTTTTCCACGAGATTTCAAGTGACTAAAATGGCTTATACATATAACATACTTAATGTTGGTGAAATGTCACACATTGAATTTGGTGGCAAACATTTTCAGACTGAACTCTTATTTTTTAAAGCATTTTCTTTATTAAAATTTATAATCCTTTTTAAATATTAAGGCAATAAATATTCATTGTGAATAATTTGGCAAAAACTAATAAATACAATAAGATAGGAAGAAAAAATTACAGGAATCTTACTACCATAAATAACTTTTAACATTTTGGTGTTTTATTTTGAAATTTTTAAGCATAAATATACAGGTCACCCTTAAACAAGGTACGGGGGGGTAGGTGTGTCAATCCTGCCCAGTCAAAAATCAACATATAACTTTTAACTCTCAAAAAGTTTACTAATAGTCTACTGTTGACTGGAAGCCTTACTGATAACATAGTCAATTAACACATATTTTGTATGTTATATATATTATATACTGTATTCTTACAATAAGGTAAACTGGAGAAGAGAAACTGTTACTTTAAAAATCCAGAGAAAATACCTTTACAGACTATACGTATTTATGGAAAAGCACCCGTGTGTGAGTGGACCCGTGCAGTTCAAGCCTGTGTTGTTCAAGGGTCAACTGTATTTTCAAAAATTGTAGTCCAACTGTATTTACTGTTTTCTACATTTGTAAAAGATCTTTACCTTTGAAAGTGTGATTATTACATAGCTACATATTAGTAGTTTTCCATTGCATAGTAGTACCAAAATCTATTTTATAATGCTTTTGTTGGATTGGACTTGTTTCCAGTTTTTCACTTTTATAAATATGCCTTCAGCATACCTTTTTATACATATCTCTAATGACACCCTTAGGATGAAGTTCTAGAAGAGGAATTCCTGGGTCAAATAAAAAGAACATTTTATTTTTCCTACATACGCATTTCCAAAGTCTAAGTGATTTTTATAACTTGCAAAAATAATATAGTCATATTGTAAAATGTGTAAGTCCCACAGATGAGTCTTCTTCGACATCTTTTTCTATACTAGTGCAAGTTCCCCCATATCCTTGCCTACATTTAGAAATGGACCTTTTTGTGTTTTTGCCAATCTGATAAATGAATTACATCTTATTTTGATTATAATATCTGATTATTGCTAATGCTTTTTGTCATTTGTATTTCTTCTATGAATAATTGCTTGTCGTATCGTGGGTCCATTTCCTTGGTTATCTTTTTCCAATTGATTTGTAGGAGCTTTTCATATGAATTTTGCCACCTTATGTGTTATTAGTATTTTATAGTAGGTCTGTTTATTGTCTTTTAAGGTTTATTCAATGCAGAACTTTTGAATTTTTATGTCGTTTGATGTGTTAATACATTTGTTTTATTCCACTGGGTTGTGTCATACTCAGAAATGCTTTCCTTACTCCCCAAATCATGAAAATTGTCTTCTTTATGGAAATAGCTGTTTGAAAAAATGATCCATTTGGAAATCTGTTGTTTGTATGAGATATAAAATAGGAATCTAAATTTGCTTTTATTTTTGTTTTTCCAACTCAATAGCTTATTACTCAAAGCATCTATTGAAGAGTCCATCCTTTCTCCAGCAATTTGATTTGGAGCCTTTGTTATATAATCAATTTGCATATTTACACAAATCTTTTCTGGATTCTCTTCTGTAGCATTGATCTATTTGTCGATTTCTTTACCAGAACTTAAATTTAAAATTATTGCTGTGTTATAATACATGTTTATATCTTTCAGGGCAAGGCCTCCCAATTATTATGTTCAAAATTGCCTTCCTTTTCTTACGCATTTTCCTAGATAAATTTTAGAATCAACCTGACAAGTAATAACAAAAAGGGGGATTTTAATTAGAATTACATTGCACTAAAAATTACGTAAAGAAATTAAATAGCTTGATAATATTGAGCCTTCCCATCCAAGTACATGGTATAACTTTTTTTTATATAACTCTTCATTTATTAGGTTTGTATATACATTTTTAACTTTAAGAAGTTTTGGAAAATTTTCTTAATTATACAGTCAGAAAAGTGCACAAATCATTAGTGTACAGCTTGATTAATTTTTATGAAGCAAACACATTGCTGTAACCACCACCCCGAGGCAGACATAGAGCATTACCCAGAATCTTCCCTCATGTCCCGTCTCTGTTACCTTCTAAGGTGACAGTTATATTACTTTACCATAGTCATTTCATCTGCTTTTGAATTATATAAATGAACCATTTCAACACACTCTATTGTGTCTAGCTTCTTTCACTTAACATTGTCTTTTTGAGATTCATCTATAAATCATATAGTTCATTCCAGTAGTCCATTCCTTTTTGTTATTTTAAAATAATTTATTGTATTAATTGTGTTTACAATTTCACAGGCATTCTATTGTTTATGGACATGGAGTTGTTTCCAGTTTGGGGCTATTTATTACTATGCTTTTATGACCACTCATACATACATTTAATACACATGTGCACATTTCCGTTGGGTATATATTCAGATGTAGGATTGCGGGGTCATAGAATATGTATATTCAACTTGAGTAGATATTGCCAATTAGTCTCCAAAGTGGTTGTACAAAGTGACACTCCTACCAGCCGAGTACAGTGTTATTATTCTACATCCTCATTAACACGATGTTTATAGGTTTTGTTTTTCATTTAAGACATTTCGTTGAGTGTGTTTTAATTTATATTTCCTAAAATATTAGTGATACTTCCTATTTTGTGCAGTGCTCATGCAAGTTCATCCATTTTTAATTGGACTATCTCCTTCTACTTGATTTGGGAGGTATATGCACTTCAGATGTCCCACTGTCCCTTGCCTTTTCACCCTCTTAATGGTGCATTTTGATAAGTGTCTTTTTAATATTAATGAAACCCATTTTTAAATCTTTTACTTTTGGGGTAGTAATGTTGATGGCATGTTGAAAAATATGTAGCTACCCCAAGGTCACAAAAATGGTCTCCTATGTTTTGTGCTAGCAACTTTGTTTTGCCATTCACATTTAGGCCATGACACATTTAGAATTGTTTTTTGTTGTTTATGGTGTGCGGTAGGCATTCAATTTGCTCATATTGTGCTACGGATTTTTGTGTCTGTGTTTATGAGTTGTGTTGGCTTATAATTTTATTGTACTGTTCTTGTCGTATTTTTATAGAAAAGTTTTGCTGATCTGTAAGAGACACGGTGCTATTCCGTCTTTTTCTCTTTACTAGCAGATTCTTTAGATTTGGCATTATTAGTTCCTTAAATGTTAAAAGAATTTACTGATGAAATCCATCTGAATCTGAAAGGTTTTTTGTGATAAATTATAGATTCTTTAGATTTGGCATTATTAGTTCCTTAAATGTTAAAAGAATTTACTGATGAAATCCATCAGAATCTGAAAGGTTTTTTCTGATAAATTATAGATTCAATTTCTTTAATGAGTGTAGGATTATTTAAATTTTGTATTTCTTGTTCAGTTTTCATAAGTTGTGGCTTTTCTAGATATTTGTCCATTGTATCTGAAATTTCAAATTTATTGGCATCAAGTGTTTCATATGTTTTTACTGACTTTTAAATATCTGCAGGATCTGTAGTGATAACCGTCTTTTCATTCCTGGTGTAGTAATTTGTGCCTTCTCTCTTTTATTCTTACACGTTTATTAATTTTGTTAGTCTTTTCAAATGCATCTCTTAGCATTATGTTGTCTGGGGTTTGTGTGTGTGTGTGTGTGTGTGTGTGTGTGTGTGTGTGTGTGTGTAAATTACTTTCCTATTTCATTGATTTCTGTTTTTATATGTATTGTTTCCTTCTTTTTTACTTTTTGGCTATATTTGTTGTTATCTTTATAATTTCCTGGTACAGTTGGTATTCAACCATTCTTCTTTTGTAATCTCTGAATTTAATGCTATCATTTGCTCTATAGACACTGCAGTAATTTCATCCCACAACTTTGACGCATTGTATTGTCATTATTCAGTTTGAAATATTTACCACTGACTTTTTCCAAAAATGATTCCCATTATTTTCCTTTCACCAAGGGTTTATTTAGAAATATATAATTGTTTCATTGTCTGTTAACAAAATGTTCTAGAATTCTCTCCTTTCTTCCTCCTCTTCCCCTTTCCTTCTTCTTCTTCCCTTTTCTTCCTGAACTGTTCAGTTTCAAAGCTGTTGGTGGATGAGAGCAAAGTATGTGTGTTGAAGAAGCTGTGATGGCTTAGAGTGAGGCTTGAAGCCCGAAAAGGGTAAAGAGGGCATCTGCATAGGAGATGCCCAGTGAGGAGTGTAAGAAACTGACTGGGACAAAAAATAAATTTTAATAGGGAGTAATCTGGCAAGTGGTAACAGAGCTTGAACTGGGAAAGAAAGCATCTATTGGGGATGGTAGCCAGGTATGTGGTGGGCTAGCCTGAGCAGGGTAAGGAGGGCGTCCGTAGAAATAGTGGGAGATACGGGGAGAAGCCCTATGTGAAAAGTCTGAGCCTTCCTGGAGTGAGTAGGGCTTCCATGCATGGGGGTGGCCTGGTGTGAGGTATCATAGCCTAAGAAGTGTGATGAGGGCTTCCCAGCATGTGATGTCAGAGTGTGGAGTGAGAAAGGTGTCGGTGGTTAAGAGGATGGCCCAGGACAGGGTGTCATATGTTGAGTGAATAAGGACATCTGTGTGGGAGGCAGATCACAGCGAGGTGTCAGAGTCAAAGCAGGTGAGGAAAATCAAAGCCCGAGGAACAGGACATAACTAAATAAAACACATGATGCTGAATTGAACCCCTTCCCACATACAGGATATTGTTGGGGCGATTGACAAAACTTCAGTGGAAACAAGAGATTTCCATTTTCAGTGTATAGTCTCTGTCCTGTGATAAAAATGAAATTATTTAAGGTCATATAGTTAAACTTAACCATCCTATCTTGCAGTGTGATTCTTTTCTATGCCTGTGCTGTCTTGAAGTGATGGGGACGGGGCTGTGTTGCAAATAAGTCCTTTTTTCTGTTGTTAAAAAACAACAAACAAACAGTGAAACTATAGTGGTTATCTAAATAAACCAGATTTAGTTTTCCTCACAGAAGATTAATCCAAGTAAATTTGGGGGGCCAGGATATACGTTTTGTAAGGGGCTAATATTTAAATTGGATTCTTGATTGAGAACTATTCCTGTGGTACCTGATTCCTTTGACCCAGGTTCAAACCCTGGCCTGGGCACTTGCTGACCCCATCACTTGGGACAGCCCCTGTACCTGGCACAGAGAGGGGGGTATCGCAGTAAATATTGGATGAGTGATGAATGAAGTTACTAAATGTATGAGGTTCCGTTTCCTTATTTGTAAAATAGGTACAACAATAGGGTGTCTTAGAGCTTACAGATAATTTATATAACTCTTGGCATATAGTAAGCATGCAGTTAGTGCTAGATGTAATAATAGTTAATTTTATACTAGCATCCTTAAACTCAAGCGAGTCCCAGAAATAATGTTAGCTCGGTTTCTGAGGGTGATGAGAGGAACAAACCCACATGACTCAGTTGCTTCAGATACAATTTCTAGCATTGTTTAATCTACATTTATTAAAGCAAATTGTGTGTTCACCAGTTCAACAGCAGACTTAAAGGGTTGAAGACACAGTCTCTTGAGCATACCAAGCTATTGAAGAGAGAGTCTGGACACAATTAGATTGCAGCTCCCGGGAATAATAAAGCAAATGTGAGACATAGTGAAGGAGAGAATAAGGAAGTTGGGTAGTGTGGGGAAGGATTATGTAGAAGTGAACTTGGATTGGAAAAAAAGACGATTTGGATGGGTACGAAGACTCTAGGGAGACTTCTCAGGATAATTTTGGGTACCCTGGGTGGGAGTGGGTGCTGGGGACAGCAGGAGGCTGGTGGTGAGTCCCTCACCAGGAGCAGTGAAAGGTGAGGTGAGTGAGGTAAAGTGTAGCCAATTTGCAGACAACATTGGTAATCGTATTAACTTTATTTTGCTATTTCCCGACCTTTTTGTGCCTTGTTTGAATATGGAAACATTCCAGGGAGAGTCGAACCATTAGATGAAGTACAGGTTGCCATTGTTTTTCCTTTGAGGTAGTCTACCTTGATTTTTTTTCCCCTCCTAACACCACAATTTGAACAGTTTAAGCCTGCTTATAGTAGATCCCAGACAACGAAGAAGTCCAGCAAATGGTTATGGATCGATTATCTCTTTGGAAATTAATGCTTAAAGTGGATACATTGAGGAAAACCACTTTTCAGCTGAAGTAATCGGCAATTGCAATTTAAAATCTGTTTTCCTCTGACATTTGAATTCTTAGCTAGCTGATGGGTTGTGGAATCAGGGTTTAAATATCATTCTCTTCAGTAATTTATGAAAAGAATTAAAGAAATAGCAAACACCATGTAATTAAAGCCTCCCCGGATGGCACATAAGGCAATTGAGACTATATATTACCGAGAAATAACAGCTCTTCTTCATCTGCTAAGGGTAAAGAGAAAGGATGTGTTAACTTGTGTTCTCTCAATCTTTTTGTTGTTATTGTTAATAGAAATGCTATTATTTCCAGTGAAAACTTTAGAAAGAACATTCTTTGTTTTTCTACATTCATTTCCCCCCTTTGTTGTTGGAATGTCTGCATTAGTGTATCCATTAGTTTATATGGCAGAATTGTTGGCATTAAATGCAAAGTTACTGTATTGATTTCATGCTAGAAATGTCATTCCCTACTTTATTTATCCTAATAGAAGTATACTTGATAGAAATTTCATTTTTCAAAAGTGTTATCTCTGAGGAGTCTTCTGTTATTTAAGATGATCCCAAGATGTAATTCACTAAAGAAGGGAATGGCACATTATTTTAATGCCTTTTATTTTTTCTGTTTCTAGCCTATTCTACTAAGCTCAACAAATTTCCTGTGTTTAATATTAATGATGACTTGAATGATCTGTGTACCAGTGCAGTAAGCCCAAATACTACCAAAGCCACGCGGTATGCCCTGAATGTGTGGCGATATTGGTGCATGACCAATGGGCTCAAAGATCACACGGACATCACCAAGGTAAGAAACTCTTGAGTTTACTTCTTCTTTCAGCCAACTTCACCGAGCTACAAGTGGCGGGCACTGTGAGGAACACAGAAGAGTTGCTTTGTGCCTGGAGAAACTTTGAAAGAACATAACATAGAAAAATAGCCATAGTACAAAGCAGAATGTAATAAGTGTTCTATGAATTTACAAATCAGAAATGCCAAAAAAAATTCAGTTGGGTACATTTCAGTTTGGTGACACTAACAGAGGAACTGATATGTCAGCTGTATTTTGAGAGAGAGGTAGAATTTCAACAGAATTGGATGAAGACAAGCATCTTCTATAGGCGGAGGGATGTGAAGACGAGTAAGATTTGGAGGGCCAGACTCACTTGCCTGTAGCAGAGGCTTCATATATGGGATTAATGGACATAAAACTAGGTTTTGATACCCCTTAAGTGCTATGCTGAAATCTTGTGGATGTTGGGAAACCATTGAAATTTTGTTTTGTTTTTGTTTTTGTTTGTAAGGAGAGATTTTATTTGAAGGATTATTCCGGGGGCAGTGGGGAAGGGACTATTACAATAGGGAAAACGGCTCCCACCATAAGATCTGCAAGCGTCTTAAGGCTTAGGCACAAGGGAAACCACTCAAGTTCTTTGAACGGGAAGAAACATAATGAAAGTGATATTTGAGAGAAATTAATTGGAAGTGATGAGCAAAACTTTATTTAATATCCTTGGTCCTCGTTTTCCCCAGTTGTTAAATAAGTTCTGAAAAATCTCTTCCAACTTGAAATGTTTGAGGTTTGTGAAGGGAAGGAAAAATTCTTAGACATGTAGAGACAGAAGAGAAAGGTGTTGTATTTGGATTTGGATATATTGAGTCTAAATCAGATGGATATCCACCTAAACATGTCCAACGTTTAGGAATGTGGGATATAAAACATGGGGCTATGTTAAAGCTGGAAGTGTAAATTTAAAGGTCTTGCAAATAAAGGTCATAATTGAAGCCCATGGGCAGGTGACATCTCCAAGTGTGGGTGATGTGTTGAGGGCATAAGAGATAAAATAGGAAATTCAGGTTTCTACGTCTGGCAGCATGGTGCACTAGATACTGCAAAGGGCCTTTCTGATGTATTTGGAGAAAGAAAGGGAACCATCCACAGGGCCAAAAAAAAGGCGAGCTGAAACTGGAGCTGTAAGCAGTAAGCACATGTGAAAGGCAGGGTTCTACCTGAGGGCATGTTTTGACAACATTGTTAAGGAAGAGAAGAGACAGGTATATGAACTGAAGAATCCTTGATTGAGGAGAGGACCCTGAAAGGGGCCTGAAGGAGTTCTAGGTCAGTAGTATCCCCTGGCTCTGCGGAGTCATATGCTAGTAGTCTTTGAAGGAAACCATCCAGAATGTAGGTGCTCAGGTTTTGGGCAGATTAAGATCAACTAAATATGTACTCATTTAAAAAAATAACACCACAAGCCACTCCAGGAAATAAATCACTACAAGTGAGGATGAATAGAAACAACAAATAATAGGTTTAGACACCCAGCACTTTAGATAGTGGATTATAAGCTAAGTATGTATGAAATGTTTATAGAAATGAAAAGAATTACAGATGACCTTTGAATGAACAACGTGAGTGTTAGGGGCATGACTACTGTTCAGTCAGAAATCTACATATAACTAGTCAGCCCTCCCCATATGTGGATTCCCAACTGTGGATCAAAAATACTGTAAAAAATGTACAAGCTAAAATACTAATCAAAATGATCCAGCAGATTTGAAAATAAATTAAAATTTCCACTTATGGCCATAAGGGAATAAAAAGTTCCAGCTGTAACAACTAGAAAAACTGAGCACAATACACCGTGTTTCCCCAAAAATAAGATCTAGCCAGACTGTCAGCTCTAATGCGTCTTTTGGAGCAAAAATTAATATAAAGACCCAGTATTCTATTCTATTATATTATATTACATTATATTATAGCCAGTATTATATTATATTATATTATATTATATTATATTATATTATTATTACATTACATTACATTATATTATATTATATTACACTATATTACATTATATTACATTATAAAGACCCGGTCTTACAGTAAAATGAGACCGGGTTGTATATTAATTTTTGCTCCAGAAGGTGCATTAGAGCAGATTGTCCAGCTAGGTCTTATTTTCCGGGAAACACGGTATGAAAAACTCTTTGGACAGGACAGGCAGCACAGGGCTTGATTGATCCCTAAGAGAAAGGTAACAAATGAGATGAGTGCCATCATCTCTCAGGCTTTTTTCCTGGAGGCAATTTCTGAACTGCAGTGAAGGGAGGGGAACCAAACAGAGCCTGGCAGTCTTGCTGAGTTGAGGGGAAACAGAGGCCAGAGTTTAAGGAGGCAGAGGAAATGAGGACACTAGAAAGCAGTCCTAACGTTCATTGAAGAAGTTTGACAAATACAGAATTCGACAATGTAAAATCCACAATTCCGAGCATCCAATCAAATACTACTCCTCATAGGGAGATGGGAACATGTGACCCATAACCAGGAGAAAACTCAGTCAAGTCTTTCACTTCTAGCCAATTTGGAAGGCCAGATTTACCCTCCTGCCTGAAACAACCAAAATGCAGACAAATGATATAAACGTTTTGCAAGGTACTCTATAATGCACAAGAAAGGACAGTGATCTCTGAGAACCAGGGAACAATGTGAGCCTTACTGAGCACTGCCTTGAGAGACTTCCCAGAGTTCTGGTGCAGGGAGGGAGAATGAAGGCAGAGCTCAGCTGACTTGCTGAATTGAGGAAATGGAGCTGCAAGTCCAGAGAGAGCAAGGTGGTTAGAACTGTCATGACAGCACATTTGAAAGTAGAGAGCGACACCTGAGAGAAAGGAAGACAGTTTCCCTCAGATATTTAGCTGAGTACTGATCAACATATGCATACGAGGAAATCACCTAATACTTGCAAAAAACCACCTGAAAGAATTAAAGGTATCAGTTCCTGGAAATAGTATCTGTTCCCACCAGCCAGACTGGAAAAAGCTCGGGATTCAGGGGGTAGAGTACTCAGAAAGGTCTTGTATCAGATGTGGAGAATAATTAACTCTAGAATGAGCTCTGCCCTAATCCCACACATCAAATCTTAAAAGCAAGACTCAGGGACATGAAAAAGTGGTAAACATCACTAACCATCAAGGAAATGCAATTTAAAACCACAATGAGATATCACCTCACACCTGTTAGAATGGCTATTATCAAAAAGACAAAAAATAACAAGTATCAGTGAGGATGTGGAGAAAAAGGAACCCTTGTGCAATGTAAATTGGTACAGTCATTATGGACAACAGTATGGAGGTGGCTCAAAAAATTAAACATAAAACTACCATACAATCCAGCAATTCCACTCCTGGGCATTTATCTGAAGGAAATGAAAACGCTAACTCCAAAAGATATATGCATCCCCCATGTTCATTTAAGCATTATTTACAATAGCCAAGACATGGAAGCAACCTAGGTGTCCATAGATGGATGAATGGATTGTAGTATATATATACAATGGAATATTATTCAGCCATAAAAAATGAATGCAATCTTGCCATTTGCAACAACATAGATAGAGCTTGAAGGCATTATGCTAAGTGAAATAAGTCAGACACAGAAAGACAAATACTGTATGATCTCACTTATATGTGGAATCTTTTTTTAAATGAACTTACAGATACAGAGAACAGATTGGTCACTGTTAGAGGCAGGGGGATGGGCAAAATGCGTGAAGATGGTCAAAAGACCTGAGGATGTAATATACAGCTTGGTGACTATCGTTAATGATACTGTATTGTACTCGTGTATTTGAAAGTTTCTCAGAGAATAAATTTTAAAAGTTCTCATCACAAGAAAAAAATTTTTTAACTATATGTGGTGGTGGATGTCAACTAGACTTACTGTGATCATTTGTATAATATTTACAAATATCAAATCATTATCTTGTACCCCTGAAACTAATATAATACATATATAAATTATATCTCATTTTTAAAAATAAATTTAAAAAGCAAGACCCAAAAGGAGGATCAAATGGTTTTCAAGGAACTGTTAACAAGCTTAAGAATATTTATTTATATGAATATAAAATTATCCAGAACCCAAGAAATAAAATTCACAATGTCTGACAACTAAACAAAAGTTATCAGACATGCAAAGAAGCAAGAAAACATATCCCTGATCTTGTTCCCCGGAATATGTCATCAGTTTGGCTCAAATACAGGTTTTACACTCTAAACTCACCCTTTTGCAAATCAAATTCACCTTAGGGATGACAATAAAGGCAAGTAACACAATAATGTCATTTTTTTCATGTTTTTATTTGTAGTTACTTATGGAGCCGTACTGACTAGCACTCAACAGATGACCAATTGATACATACACATACATTAATTTGATCAATACATTGTAAACAGATTGCTGTCAGTTGGCAGGCTGCCATGACTTTAAATCACAAATTACTTAGAGAAAAAAACTCTTTCTTATAAATTTACAAATTCAAGGTAAGTTAAATGTCGATATAAATGAAGCCGATCTAGAGAGTATCCATTTAGGAAAAAATAGAATTGTTCCGATTTTACATATTTTATTACATACCATACACAATGAGAAAGACACTGCATCTCATCAACACATTTTCATTTTAGTCTGATTCTTTGTTAGTAAGCATTTTACAGGTTTTGCACTCCAAATTCACCCTTTTGCAAATCAAATTCGTCCTTTTGCAGATCAAATTTTTCCACAAAAATGTTTTCTTAATCTTTGTAATAAAAATAAGTCCGATGTTAAATTATTGTTAAAATTAAACATTTTATTGCACATATTTAATAATAAACATAAAATATTTATTTAACATCAGAAATACTTATTTACTTGCTATAGCTTCATTTATAACGGTTCTCCTACCACTGCCCATGGTAATTTCATATACATATTCATAAAATAATTATGAAAATCTGTAGGAGTAATAGTTGCAACAGAATGATTAATATAATAACATCTACTAAATGTTCATGGCTTGATGGATCAGCCAAAATATTTCTTGTGGAGAACTTAATTTTTGAAAAACTTCTTCAATGGGGTTCACCATTGGAGAGTATGGTGGTAGAAATAATAAAATGTGTCTTGTCTGACCAACAAGATCACGATACTTCCTGGGTTTTGTGGGGGCTTACATTGTCTAAAACAAACCACACTTCCTCCAGATTATCTTCATCCAATTTCTGCAATAATCCCTGAAGAAATTCACAAAAAAATATTTGAAGTAACCGTTGAATGTGCAATTACTTCATGCCACACTATTCCTTGAATGTTTATTGCTGCAATTGAGAAACATTGCATCCTCTAACCGTTGGCACGGTCACACGACCTAGTGTATTAACTTTTTTTTTTGGGGGGGAGGGGAACAGGACTTTATTGGGGAACAGTGTGTACGTCCAGGACTTTTTTCCAAGTCAAGTTGCTGTCCTTTCAATCTTAGTTGTGGAGGGTGCTGTTTAGCTTCAAGTTGTTGTCCTTTCAATCTTAATTGTGGAGGGTGCCATTCAGCTTCAAGTTGTCCTTTCAGTCTTAGTTGTGGAGGGCGCAGCTCAGCTCCAGGTCCAGTTGCTGTTGCTAGTTGCAGGGGGCACAGCCCACCATCCCTTGCAGAAGTCGAACCGGCAACCTTGTGGTTGAGAGGACGCGCTCCAACCAACTGAGCCATTTGGGAGCTCAGCGGCAGCTCAGGTCAAGGTGCCGTGTTCAATCTTAGTTGCAGGGGGCGCTGCCCACCATCCCTTGCGGGACTCGAGGAATTGAACTGGCAACCTTGTGGTTAAGAGCCCACTGGCCCATGTGGGAATCGAACTGGCAGCCTTCGGAATTAGGAGCACGGAGCTCTAACCGCCTGAGCCACCCGGCCGGTCAATGTATTAACTTTTTATTGCGCCTTAGTTTTTCAAAAATTTAGTTCTGCGCAAGAAATATTTTAGCTGATCCATAAACGATGAACATTTAGTAGGTGTTACTAATCATTCCGTTGCAACTATTACTCCTACAGATTATCATAATTATTTTATGAGTGTCTGTATGAAATTATCACAAGCAGTAGTAGGAGAACCATTATAAATGAAGCTACATATAAGTAATAAGTATTTGTACGTATTTTGTACATATATGGAGTCCATAAGATGTACATATTTTGATTCCATTAAGATGTTTTTATATAAATCCAGAATATTTTTTTCAGACCCTGTAAATGGATACAACATCACCTACTGAATCAAACTCCAGAAGTCCACTGCCAGCATGTTTGTGCCAGCGAATGCAAGTCACATTGTCGGAATCATCCAGATCCAGATCAAGAAACCCTGTTGTTCGACATAATAATCCACCTATATACAATTGTATCAGTAATGATAAAAAAATAATGTTTTAGGGGCCAGCCCAGTGGCTCAGGCGGTTGGAGCTCGTGCTCCTAACTCCAAAGGCTGCCGGTTCAATTCCCACATGGGCCAGTGGGCTCTCAACCACAAGGTTGCCAGTTCAATTCCTCGACTCCCACTAGGGATGGTGGGCAGCGCCCCCTGCAACTAAGATTCAACACGGCACCTTGAGCTGAGCTGCCACTGAGCTCTCAGATGGCTCAGTTGGTTGGAGCGCATCCTCTCAACCACAAGGTTGACAGTTCAATTCCTCAACTCCCGCAAGGGATGGTGGGTTGCGCCCCCTGCAACTAGCAACAGGCAACTGGACCTGGAGCTGAGTTGCGCCTTCCACAACTAAGACTGAAAGGACAACAACTTGACCTGGAAAAAAGTCCTGGAAGTACATACTGTTCCCCAATAAAGTACTGTTCCCCTTCCCCAATAAAAATCTTTAAAAAAAAATAACGTTTTAATAAAATGTTATGAAGATGGTAGAATGGTGAATGAATCATCTGAAATCTCTGGAATTAATTAAAATATGGCAAAGTCCATTATTAATCAGTATAACAAAAATGGTGGTATATTGATAGAAAAAAACACAGTGGTAAGAGGAATATGAAATTAAGTGCATCGCTATTAAACAAAATTGACGAAATAATTGAGGAAAATCCATGCATAACTTTAAAGGGAATTCGTGACAAGATCCTCGAATCTGAACATGTGGAATTAAGCCTAAATTCCATTAGGAATGGACTGAAACAATTACAGATCACATTGAAGTATGCATCATTATAAATTGATCGTCGACACTCAGAGAACAATTGAGATGCGCAAAGTGTACACATTGAGTTTTTCTCGAAATGACCCCGAAGCAAGACAAAAAATAATATTCATTGATGAATTGGTATTTAATTGCCATCTTCAGCGAAAGAAGGTGTGATAGAAAGTTAATACACCAGCTCGTGTGAACGTGCCAACAGAGGATGAAATGTTTCTCTAATTGCAGCAGTAAACATTCAGGGAACGGTGTAGCATGAAGTAATTGCACATTCCACAGTTCCTTCAAATATTTTTTTGCAAATTTCTTCAGAGATTATTGCAGAAATTGGATGAAGATAATCTGGAGGAAGTGTGGTTTGTTTTCGACAATGTAAGCCTCCACAAAACCCAGGAAGTATCGTGATCTTGTAGGTCAGACAAGACACCCTTTATTATTTCTACCACCATACTCTCCAATGATGAACCCCATTGAAGAAGTTTTTAAAAAAATTAAGTTCTGTGCAAGAAATATTTTGGCTGATCCATCAAGCCATGAACATTTAGTAGATGTTATTAATCATTCCATTGCAACTATTACTCCTACAGATTTTCATAATTATTTTATGAATATATATATGAAATTACCATGAGAAGTAGCAGGAGAACCATTATAAGTGAAGCTATAGTAAGCGGTGGCTGGTTAGCTCAGTTGGTTAGAGTGTGGTGCTAATAACACCAAGGTTGCCAGTTTGATCCCCGCATGGGCCACTGTAAGCTGCGCCCACCTTAAAATAAATAAATAAATAAACAAACAAAATAAAGGAGAATTATTTTAGAAAAAATAGATTTTTTAAAAAGCAAAGCTATAATAATAAGCATTTCTGATGTTAAATAAGTATTTTATGTTTATTATTAAATACATGCAATAAAATGTTTAATTTTAACAATAACATTAGATTTATTTTTATTACAAAGATTAAGAAAACATTTTTCTGGAAAAATTTGATCTGCAAAAGGATGAATTTGATTTGCAAAAAGGTGAACTTGATTTGCAAAAGGGTGAATTTGATTTGCAAAAGGGTGAATTTGGAGTACAAAACCAGTAAACTCCTATAAAAATTCAAAGCAAAAAAAAAAAAGATAGAAAGCACATCCCTTAAAGAATGAATCAATTAAAACCAACCCAGAACTGAGATGGTTTTTAGAATTAGCAGACAGGGCATTAAACAGTTACCATAAAGAAGATAGACAAAAAGCCAATAAGCACATTAAAAGATGCTCAACTTCGTTAGACATCAGGAAAATGCAAATCTCAACCACAGGTGATTCCGCTTCATATCCAGTAGGAAGGGAAGATTAGAATAAAAAAGACACAACAGACAGTAACGTATTAATTGAGGATGTAGAGAAACTGGAACCCTCATAGCTTCTGATGGGAATGTAAAATGATGCAGCCGCTTTGGAAATAGTCTGGCAGTTCCCCAAAAGTTAAATATAGAGTTACTCTATCACCCAGCAATTCCACTCCTATATACCCAAGAAAATTAAAAACATATACAAAAACTTATACACAAATACTCACTGTAGCATTATTCACAATAGCCAAAATGTAGAAACTACCCAAAGGCCCATCAACAGACTAATGAATAAACACCATGTGGCATATCCATACAATAGAATATTATTTGGCAATAAAAAGAAATGAAGTACTGATACATGCTTACAGCATGGATAAATCTCGAAAATGTTATGCTAAGTGAAATAAGTAAGGCACAAAAGGACAAATAGGTATGATTCCACTTATGTAAAGTACCTAGAACAGGCAAGTTCATAGAGACAAAAAGTAGAATAGACGCTACCGAGGGCTGTGGGTGGAAGAAATGTAGAATTATTGTTTAATGAGTACAGTTTCTGTTTGGAATAACAAAACGTTCTGGAAATGAATACTAATGATGGTTACACAACATTGTGAATGTACTTAATACCACTGAATGGTTCACTTATAAGTGGTTAAGGTGGTAAATTTTATGATATACATATTTAACCACAATAAAAAAACAAATAAATCAATAAAATGTAACTATTTCACCTTCATCACTGCTGATTTTTAAATTCACCTATTCTCACAGACCCCCATCACCATTTCTTCATCCTCACTTAACCTTAACCTTTTCTAGACCAGAGGGTCTTATCTTCCAGTCACTGTGGAGACAGTTGTCTGTTACTGGGAACCTTTACATTTCCTTGTAGCAATCCATGAAGAAGCCTCGTTTCTCCGCTCCCTCCATGGCTTCGATAGCATATACATCCCAGGTGATGAAAATGTCTCGACTGTCCAGTAGAGTGCGCCTTATCACCACTTCTTGGTACTAGTATTTCTTAGTTTCTTCTGTTATCTAGAGGAATAATGGGTGAGGAAGAAGATATATTTCAGTCCTCTGTAATCTACTCACATGGGTCACTCAAATATTTTCAATAATAAATTCTTAATGGGGAGGCCAAGTGGCTCAGTTGGTTAGAGTGCAAGCTCTGAACAACGGGGTTGCCAGTTCAATTGCCACATGGGTCAGTGAGCTGCACCCTCCACAACTAGATTGAAGGACAATGTCTTGGAGCTGATGGGCCCTGTAGAAACACACTGTTCCCAATAAAAAAAAAATTTTTAAATGATGTCAGTATCTTAGAGAATTAGCCAATATTTAGTTAAAAGAAGAAATTGTGGTATCAAGGCGCATACTCTTGAACCTCACTTCCTTAGCCTCAATGCAAGATATTTTTAGTCTAGATGTGTCTTTAAAGATAGATATACTGGCAGCGCACAAGGTAGGTAACAGCGCTTGATCGTGATTTGGCAGCTGGTGAGCCTCATATCTAGTTGTTTCAGGAAGAAAGCAAGGAGTCAGTTCAGACTTCCAAATGTCATCTAAATAAGCAGAGTATGCATTGCCAGTCTCATTCTACACTCCACAGTCTACTGTGTGTGTTCAACTCAGTGTTTTTTCCTTCACAAGTGTAACCTAATTCTCCCTGATCCATCTCCCTCAAGGTTGCTATCTCATCAATTTCTATATTCCTTAGACTCACTCAGAAAATAGAGCATCTTGAAATTCAATACCTATCTTTCTGAATAAAGTAAAATTTGCTAACTGTCAAAATGAAGTCATTTTTGTTGTCAGCAGTGGTTACTTCAAGGTTCATTTTGTTTTCCTTAATAATAGAGTACTTATAGTTCATAAGCATTTTCTCTGCTTTCTTCATCCCCCTAAACGAGATTATTACAAGGGGAAGCTTGAGGCGTTTTCCAAAAGTAACTCTTGGTTTTACTTGTCTTAAAACTTGATCAAGTTTCAAGGATTACTGCGTAGTTCCAGAATTTTGGAATTTGCCTAACAAGTCAGTTTTTTTCTTATTTTCTTTCCCACGTGGACTCACCTGCCCTGTGACAAAGCTCTTACTTATCTTTGGTCATTTTTATTTCAAGGAAGCCAAGTGTATAGTGAATTTTGAGACGGTAAATCCATTCAGGGTAGCTAATGAAAGACTATAGTTTCTTGCAAGGACTTTATAACAAATTGAAGACCTTGGTGACCTGGAGTAATAATCACCAAGCAAAACTCAGACTGAGAAAACTAAGGAGGCAGCCAATATGGGCCATAATGAACGGTTTCTTGTGTGCAAACAATAAAAATTTTTTAAATTTCTCCAGGAATTGCTTTTGCTGTGATTTTATGTTGAAACTTGTGATATTCTATGTAAATCAGAAAAATGTTCTGCATCGTAAGTCAGGTGGTTCTCCTGAATCCAAGGCTAATTCATTGATTTAACCCATGTTTATCAATTCATTGGGAGTCAATGATATAGTTCAGGCCTTCTGGTATGTGATGAAGACCCAGTCGTGTGTAAGACGTACTTCTTGCCTTTAAGGAGCTTTCAGTCCACTTTGAGAGACAGATATATAAATAGATAAAAGGCTGTGTGATACGGAGAGAGCCATAATAAAATTTAAATTAAGGTCCCAGTTGAGAGAGTAATTTTGCATAGGGAAGCTGGAGAAGCCTTTATATAGAAGGCAGAATTTGAGCTAGATCTGAAATAATGGATAGAGATTTTCCAAATAGAGAAGGTTAGAATAAAAAGCATTCTAGGCAGAGGAAGCAGCATGTGCAAAGACTTAGAAGCATAAAACGGCCTTGTGGTTTCTGTGAATGGCACAAAGTTCACCAAGGCTGGAAATAGAGGACAAAAAGAATAGACTGTTAAGCTAGAAAAATAGGGTGTGTGCCAGTTATCTATCACTGTGTAACAAACCACCCCAAAACTTAGTGGCTTAAAGCAATATTCAGTTTATTTGCTCATGATTCTAAGGGCTGTGCTCAGCTGGGTGGTTTTTCTACTGGTCTTACCTGGGAGACTCATGTGGGTGCAGTCATCTGGATATTATTAATAAATGGGAGACAGCTTGTCTCTGCTTCATGTTCCCATGGTCTAACGAGGCTTCCTTACATGGCAACATCACGTACTACAACGAAAGCAGAACCTGTAAGAACCTATTAAGTCAAAAGCAGATGAAAGCAAAATCTCTTGAGGCTAAGACTTGGAATTCACACATTGTCACTTAGGCCACATTTTATTGGTCAGAATAAGACATGGCCAGCCCGGATTCCAAGGGTGAAAAATAGATTCTGCCTCTTGATGGGAGGAGGAGCAAAGTCATGTTGCAAAGGGATGTAGGAACACAGAAAGAGAGGAATTGTGGCTATTTTTGCAAACAGTCTACCACAGAGTGAAGCCAGATTGCAAAGAGTTGCAAACAAGGTAAACAGTTTGGAATTTATCCTAAGGGCAACAGGAAGCTATCAGAGGTTAGTTTTTGTTTGTTTTGTTTTTAAGTACTAAGGTAATAAGATTTTCTGCTCAGAACCCCTTATTTAGGAACCATTCCTCTCCTACAACCCCCAAAGTTATTACAGAAGCCATCATGCTAGTACGATGGCCCATCTTTTGGTCAGTTGTTTGGATCAGGAGTGGGCCATTCAGAATCCTTCCTTGGATTTTTTTTCTACAGATAATGAGAGTTGGTCTCTTGCTAATACCTGAAGTCTACACCTGTAAACCTTGGGGAGTGCTAGGTGGCTGTGTTTGGAGCTATGTAAAGAAAGCTGCTCTGCACAGAGAAGCAGAGATGAGAGAGGGAGTCCTGATGTCCTTGGAGTCCACTAATTCTGATGTCCCTTTTGCCTAGGCTTGTTCAACTTTGGTCTGTCTCTCGCAACCAAATTAGTCCCAACTAATACAAAGAGAAATTAACACCTGCACATAGGGAGTTGCAAGTGACAAAAATCTGAAACCAGCTGAGTTTGGGTCTCATGGTTATTAGGAAGTTATTTTAACTGATTTTTACTGGTATGTAAGAAAGCTGTTGTTTTTTATATATTGTATATAGCTACCCTACTCTTCCTGATGGCTTTTCAGCTGAATCTCTCAGTTTCTTAGATCAAAGATCAGCTTATCAGAAAACAATTATATTTTGTCCTTTTCCTTTCCTGTATACTATATAAATACCTGTGTGTGATTTCTTTTTTTTGTCTTCCTGGTTGGCTAGAACCTGCAGAACAGTGTTATATAATAGCAATGATATTCGGCATTCCCTTCCTATTTCTGACTTTATACAAAAAGGTTCTAATGTTTTCATCTTGGGTATAATTTTTATAGTTCTTATCTGTAAAATACTCTTCATCATAGTAAGAGGATTATTTTTCCCAATCTACATTTAACGTGAATTTTTAAAAATTTGAAATGGAGATCACATTCTTTCAAATAAAGTTTTAGTATTTATCAAATTCATGGTATTTCTCCTTAATCTGTGAATAAGCCAATTATATTAAAATATTTCTGAACTTTGAATCATTCTTACACTCTGATGTAGTATTGCTTACTTGTCTTGATGTAGTATTGCTTTCTTGTAGTCTTAAATGTGATTTGACAATAGAGGCAGTCCTTATTTTGCGAGGTACCATGGGCATATCAGAGCCATGCCCTTGCTTTGCACGGTTCCAATGTGTACACATTTTATTTAACATGGTACTGTGCAAAATGAAAATTGCCTCTATTTTACTGAGGGAAGTTTACATTTATATTCATATACTGTGCTTCTTTTTTTTTTTGGTATAATATCTGTCAGATTTGGGTTAGAAAAAAATGAAGAACCTTTCTTTTTCCTCTGCTCCAAAGCTGTTTAAATACAAAAGAAAAGCTGGATCAACTTCACAGAGCCATCTCTGTAGGAGTGATTTACATCTTATACAATCATTTCACTCTCTGCTCTTGTTTGGGGCTACTCAGATCTTTTACCTCTTATTGCACCAACTTGGGTAATTTAAATTTTGCCAGGAAATTGTTGAGGTTGTCTAGATTTTCAAATTAATATGCATAAAGTATATGGTATTTTTCCATATTCTTATATCTATTCATTTTCTGTAGTTATAGTCATTCTCATTCCTAGTATTGTTTAAAAATGTGTTTCCTTTCCTCTTCTTTCTCTTTCTCTTTCTAGAAGTTTGTCAACTTTATAGGTCTTTTCAAAGATTACATATTTTCATTTTTTATCTATTCCAATTTATACATTTTCTAGCTTATTAATTTGTTTCATTTTTATTGATTCATTCTACTATTTTTGAGTTTGACTTTTCGAGCTTTTTGAGTTGAATAATGTTTGCTTATTTTCAATAAAATTTGTAACAGTGATTCAAGACTATGATGGTGCTGGAGTGTTAAAGGCAACATCTCATACATTTTGATGTGGAATATGTTCAGTGTGGTTCATTTTAAATCTGTAATTCTGTTTTTGTTTTCTCTTTGACCCAAGGGCTATCAGAAGAATAAATCTTACCTGTACAGTTTCTACCTTTAAGACATTTTTTTTCTTGAGACTTGCTTTTTGTCCTAGAAAGCATATTCAGCCTGAATTTACTATGAGTGAGGTCCGGTTTTTCTCTCTATAGCTCCCTCTTGAAAATAAAGCTTTCTTACCAGCCAAGCGTCCTTCTCCTACCATACCCAAATAAGGAACTCTCTCTAAGTGTCAGTCTATTTATTAAGTTTTTCATATATTTTGAACAAATACTGATATCTAAAGCCCATGGATCATTAAGCCAGAGATATTTCCAGACCTATTCAAAGAAATTCAAGTGAAAATTCGAGGATCATTAACCTGCCATGCAAAGTGGACTTATCAGTCATCTTTCCTTACAGCACAATGTTTAGTGCCAGCAGCACCAAACAATATGTGCAGATACCAAGGAAATTAATGTTGGAATGATTCCGAATTTGATTAGTTCAAGAATTCTTCAGAGAGGATCGTTGAATTTTATTGAAGGGGAGGGGACAAAATGATTTGCTAGAAGAGAGAAGAAAGAGCTTTCCAGTGAGGAATAGTGAAAGTTATAAAGGCTGATAATAATTATTATAACATGTGTATGTGTATATATGTATATATGTGTGTGTGTTCATTACTATTTACAAACCCTTTCACGTCTGCTACTTTAAGCATTACAGTAATCCTTTGAGAAGGTATGGCTTATTATGTCCCATTTTGCAGCTTGGAACACTGAGGTTTAAGGAGATTCAGTGGAGCCAAGTATGGAACCTAGATCTTCCAGCTTGAAGTTCACTGTTCTTTCCACTATGTCATGCTAAGGAGTCAACCCTCTAGAGGCCACAAAGTGTCTTGTCTACAGTACAGCCCCTGGTGAGGATTAGGAGAAGGAAGGAGGGGTCTGGCTATTTGGGTGTCCTCAAATGTGTAACCTCAGTGTTTGTCTCATTTGAGATCCCTGCAGTGAAGTTGAACGAGCTGCTCGAGAACTTTTATGTCACCGTTAAGAAGAGTGACGGCTCAGACTTCCTGGCCACCTCGCTCCATGCCATTCGCCGAGGCCTGGACCGTATCCTGAAGAATGCAGGTGTGGGCTTCTCCATCACCAGCAGCACCTTCAGTTCTTCCACCAAGAAACTCAAGGAGAAGCTGTGGGTGCTGAGTAAGGCAGGGATGTCAGGTGCCCGTTCTCGCAATATCATCTACTTCTCCCTCTCCGATGAGGAGGAGATGTGGCAGGCAGGGTGTCTAGGGGATGACAGTCCTATCACTCTCCTGTCCACCGTGGTCAAGTACAACAGCCAATACCTGAATATGCGGACACTGCAGGAGCATGCAGATCTCATGTATGGGGACATCGAGCTGCTCAAAGACCCACAAAACCAGCCCTATTTTGCTCGGACAGACAGTGTCAAGCGGGAGAGTCGGAGTGGGTCCACCAGAATCTGTCATGGGAAAATCTATCACGAGCATTCCAGGGGACACAAGCAGTGCCCGTATTGCCTCCTCTACAAGTACATGTACATCCACCGGCCACCCACCCAAATGGAAGCCAAGTCCCCTTTCTACCTTACCGCCAGGAAGGAGGCCATCGACATGGGCAGTGTGTGGTATGAGGAACAGAGGATGGGACTGCGGTCTCTTCGGGGAATTGTCCCGAACTTAGCCAAGAAGGTCAAGCTGGAAAACTGTGAGAACTTCACCTTCGTCTCATTTACTCAGGTCTCTAGGAGGCTCGGCTCCCACAGCTGCTGCCAGTGAGTCTCCCCTGGGTCCAGGTCTCTGCCCTGCTGCCCTGATAGGCGAGAGCTCCCTCAGGCAGCCACGCCAGGGCTCTGAGGCAGCAGGGGACGGCTGTGACTTCACAGCCGGGCCGCTTTCTGTCTGTGTGACCCGCTACTGCTTTGACTTTGGGTGTTCTAACTGAAAGTAGATGAGTCTGAATCATTAGGGTGTTTTTTCCAAATGTGTGTCACCTTTGTTAAATTATAGAATCTAATACAATGTATAATTGCTACAGACACAGGAGCAAGGAAGTTCATTTTATCTAGTGCCTTTTTAGCACAGATTTTCTCAAAAAAAAAAGGAAAGAAAAAAAAGAAAACCGTTTAGTCATTTTTTAAAATCCCAGTAGCCTAGTAGCTTTAGAATGTTATGAAGACTGTATACACTTTGTTGAATTACACCCACAATAACAACTAGAAAGAAAGAGGCAGACATGTTAACCATTTCCAGGAGGAAAATTGCACTTGACCCTCCTCTTTATATTGTGTTGATGGATGACTTGGTTCTGCAGAGCAAACACCTGTTTGGTGGCAGATTGTGGAGCTGCACTCAGTCAGGCTCTCAGCACTGGGAGGAACTTGATCTCTGCACCAGTGGAGACAATTTGATGAAAAAAGATTAATCCACCAAAAGGTATTTGTGAGAGGAAGGTTTCCAGTGACCTGGATGGTTTGTACCATGAGGGAATTTCCAGTAGTAAAAGAAGGTGGCTTAGAAAAGCGATCTGTGATCAAAATGTGAAAACCTCCTGAAGCAGAAGTGCCTACGTTTTATTTGTCAGCATCACGTGAAAACTCTTTTCATTTGAACATTTTTTACAGTTTGCTGTTTTTTTTTTAATGTGTTCTTTGTGTCATACAGTTGTTCTGTCAGCATATAGCACTGGATTTGTAAAAGAACTAAAGGTCATTTTTCAAGCTGAGCCAGGAAAACCCAACAAAACAAGCTGCAAAGGAAACAAATCCGAAAATGTGTTTATTAAAGCGCTTTGAAATATGTTTGTCCAAGTATGACTTTTTCAGCCACAGTAGATGTCATCATTTTAGGTTGGCACCAGTGCTTGGGACACGGTGATGTAGACAGACTATCAGGTAAGCACACCCAGCATTAAGGACATAGTTGTCAGAATCAGAGGTTGATGATAGGTTATTAATGCAGTTTGAAACCATTTCACTCAGGTAAAACTCAACCTGACCATATGCTATGGAAATGTCAGCAACATTTTCTAATGACTACTCTGAATGAGAAGTGAAAAAGGAGCCCAAAGAGTGCTAATTAATAATTTCTAGGGATCTTTGTTTTGTATTTGAGGAAAGACTGCTACAACTTTATACTGTTGTGTTTCTTGTGTATGCTTTCAAATTCAAAATTCCAATACAATATATACTGGAATTGCGGGAGTCCTGAAATCAGTCTTTTTTTTTTTTTTCAAAACATCGTTTTAGTATTTATTTTAATTAATTGTTTTTTAAAAACTATTCACTGGTCATTGAAATATGGAATACTTCCTTTACCAGAGAAGACTCAACCAATGCTGCCTTAAGGGTTACTGTAGTTCCCTTTTTAGTTTCTGCACATTTATCATTTTGTTTACTAGTCGATCTTTCCTGAATATAGATTAATTTTGGTGTCTCCATCTGTATATAAATAACAGGTAATAATTAAAAATCATTGTCATGACTTGATATTCCATACTGTTTTATTATCTATAGTGATTTTAGGGTTTTGAGTGAAAAAGGGACACAAAACATTATGTACAATTTCCTTTAGTTGGCTAAACACCCAAAGGATATTTTGTTTGTGGAAAGCAGATGGTCATTTTTTTCTTGTCAGTTCTGTACTTAAACAGAAATAGAATCTATGTGAACTACTGGGCAGAGCCTGCAGCCTAATTAAATAAAACCTCCATTATTATTTTAAATAGACTCAAGAAGAAACTGCCATTAGGAATCACTGGCATCTTTGCAGATTTTAACGTTTCCAGAAGTAGCAATAACTGATCTAGAGGTTGTAATCTTTCTGTTGGTAGTGGCTTTTTATCAGCTCAATAACCATCTCTGCCTCAAATTTGTTGCTCATTACCTATTTGACATAGTGTAAATCCCCAGACTTCTGAAGTGAATGATTACAATAAAAAATCAGGAGGTGGAATCTTCGCTGATAGCTGATGAAATGAAAGAACTGTGTCTCAGCATCCTGACTGCCGTTTATTACATGCCTCCTTGGGGATTAGGAGTGAGAAAGAAAACGCATACATCAAGTGCTATTCTGCGCCACCCATTGTCCTAGGTGCTTTGTCTGTTATGTATTTGTGTATGGATGTGTATGTTTGTATGCACACACACACTGTGCGTGTGGTAATGCCTAGTAAACCTGCTAACACGGCAAAGCACGTGTCCATCTCTATGGTTGTGTCCATCATCAGAGGATGTGCCAGGGGCAGGGTGGCTAGCTCCAGTCGGTGTACAGCTAAGGCAGTTGTTCTGTCTTTCCAGTCAGTTCTAAACCATAGCCCCTGGGGACTCCATGGTCTTCTACTCTTGGCCTAAGCCAGGAGAAAGGAGAAAGAAGTGGGAAGGTTAAGAGTGTTTTCCCCCTGACCTTTAGTGTTTTGTTTTTTGTTTTTTAACTCAGAAGTCAGAGTGAATATCAGGAACTTGCAAGTTCACCTACGCACAAGTTGCCTCTGGCTCTGTCAGGAACGGTGGTGCTGTAGGTGTTGGGACAGGACCTGTGGAGTCCTGTGAGAGAGCTCTTGCCCACAGCACCTCTGCATCTGCTCTAAAGGGAGCCCTGCTTGCTTGGTACCTCCTCCCCGAATCTAGCAGATCTCCCCGTGGAAGTGTATTCTGCCAGAGATGCAAGGGCGTGAGCTTCAGGGTATGATTCAATTAAATAGAGTTTAGCACAGCACTGGGCACATAGTAAGCATGCAATAAATGTTAGCTATGTTAGTTACAACTTTTGGTAATAGTAATAACTAATATTATTCAACTAATCTGCATTACACCACTATTTCTTCCATTACGGAGATTCTCTCTCCTTTAAACTGTTAAACTTGAAGAGGAAACCATACCCGATAATCTGGTCCCACTTATGCCCATAAATTCTACCTCCAACACAGCCTAGCCCTGATACCTCAGATACAAGCAAAAACAAGTAAAGAATGGAGAAACCTTTAGAAGCTTTATGAGAAAGATTTCCATTGTTTAGTGTGTTTGCAAAGGGGAATAGTAGGGAAAAACCTAACCAAAATTGTGAAAGAAATGGTCCCCAGGGCCATGTGGATTTCCCAGCTTTCCTTGGGTTATACACATGCTGTATTAGTCTCCCCTGACTGATAAATGGTGTTTAAAGAAACGTGGGATTCTGTTACTTTGATTTTGATTTTCATTCAGCCTTACTAAAAGCATTAAGCACTATTCCACTTCTCAGCATGTTCACAGACAGTCGTTGGGAGAAGGTGGATAAAATAATCCTCATGAAGCAGCTGAATGAAGCCTCTTGCTATAGTAGAAAGGTTACTAGACCGGGAGCTCCTTCACTACTCACTTAGCAAATTCTGGTCTCACTTTCTTCAGCTGTAAAGTGCGGTTGTTGGAGTGGATCGTCTCCAAAGTGAATAATGCTACCCTCCTGCAAGTCCTCAAGGCCATACAGTTAGGAAGGGGGAAACTAGGAAGCAAACAAAACTCCTCTTTCCTCAAGGTCTTAGAGTGAATCTCCTAAACCAGTACTTCTCACGAAACTTTAGTAATAACAATTTTCTTGAATTTTCAAGTTTCACAGCTTCTAAAATTATTTTGCTGTCTGTAGGCAGCAGCATGTTGATTATTTTTCCGTGTAGGCTAACACTGATCGCATTGTGACTACTTAAATAGAATAAACAGAGTATTTATTATGTTTTTCAAACATGCACCACCTTGTTCCTTTTATTGAAATCTGCATTGCTAAACCGTTTGGAGCTACTAACCAGTCACCTTTAGGCATCAATAAATGCAAACGGTGAAGACCTCCAAGAAGAGTTACCTCATTTTCTCCATATGAGCTGCCATTCCATCTAAGTTAAGACCCGTACATATTTAGAAGCTGTAAACAAATAGCCCTGAACAGAAAAATGCATTGAAAGTTTCAAATCCATATATATCTTTAAATGCTTTTGCTTTGGGGGTGAATTTTTAATGTTCTGTATTAAAAGAGAAAACATTCAATTGTTTGGGCAGTGTTCTTAGGTGAAAATCTTCATTGTACTTTCCCATAGTAATTAACCATCTTAGCAAAAACGTAAATGGAGGGAGAGGTTGGTGGTGACCTAAGGCCAGGCTCCCTTTCTGAGAGAGGAGGAGGCCATGTGGGATGATAACTAACTTACCTCTGGAAATTATTCTGACATCACAGATTTCCCAAAACTCCTTTAAGGGAGGCTGCCCATCCTTCAAGCCAAGTTTGCCCATTATTATGATGACCCTGAGTACTTCTAGTTCTTTACAATCTGAAAGATCCAGAGTAGTTCCCCATGTTTAGTTATTGATCAGAATCAGACTTTTATGCTGAATTAAAATGCTTTATTATTTATGTAATACAGCTCATGTAGAAGTTAATAAATAAATATTTATGAAGTCCAAAAAGTGATCACTGATTATATTTAGGTGCATATTGCATCCATTACCATTAATAGCAATTAGATAGATCCCCCCGCCCTGAGTGAGATGAGAATGGGCTTAGTCCTAAATATTTTGTGGTCAGTACAACTGATTTGATTACTTTATATTGAATGGTAGTTATTGTTCCTGATTTATTCAAATAAGTTTCCAGAAGGTTCATATTTGAATAATACTGTGGTAAGTGCTTTCCCACAGCTGTCTCATGTTCTCATGTAATTCTCACAACAGCTATGCAAGGTAGGTCTAATTATTCCCGTTTTGCTTACTGAGAAACGAAGGCTCAGAGAAGTCTAGTAAATTTCCAAAGTCTCGCAGAACTAATCAGCTGGAGCACGTGTTTGATTCCAGGTCTTCTGACTCCAAATCCAGTGCTCAATCCATTAGACAAAACTGCCTTCTTAAGGCCCACAGAGGTCCACTTATCACAGAGCTTTGAAAAAATTAAACAGTTTCTATTTGTTTGGGAAATATTTCTTAAGCCATACTGTGTCACACCTCTTACGTACTCTTACTAATTAGTGGTATAATTCAGTAGTTCCTGGAAAGCCTGATGGTTTTCTATGAATGAGTACACCATTTTCTGCCTACTAGGATTCTTGTCTTTATCCAATAAATAATTTGTATTACCCATTATGTACCTTAAAGGGCACATGGTCATGCCACTTTATTCTAATAAAAGTCAAGTAATTTATAACCTGCATCTGTTTTGATATTGGCATCACAGCTTAGAATGTAAAGGGCTTCCTAATTAATCTATGTCACAACTACATGCTCGGGTTTTTTTACTTTCGCTTTTTACTTCTGCTGTCAGAGGATTTTTATAATCTTTAGGCTTAAAGCACCCTCATAGCAAAATACTTACATAGTCATTTGTTTTTTTATTATTCTTTCCTTTATCAGGGCATGTTTGTTTTCTGCTTTGAAAATTAAAAAAAAAAAAAAGATATAGGTAACTCTGATATTGTGTAGTCAAATTCACTCATTTTACCAATAAGGAAATTGAAGCCCGAGAGAGTACAGGGTCCATCCAAGGTCAGCACGACAATAAGTGGTAGATTCAGAAATAGAAAATTAATTTAGAACTCTTTCCTGCATACCATGGCTGGGAAGATTGGGATTTTTAAAAATTAATGGATCTGCAACTGACAGAATGACATCTGGTTATCAGAAGCCCCCAGTGAGCTCCTATCTTCCCAGGGAAAAACACAAATACCCGGAAGAAGGCCAAATCTCAATTCTGTAATCTAGAAGGAACTGGAAAGTTTCTTTATCCCACCCTCCCTTCCTTCTCCCCACCCCGCCTCCTCTTCATTCAGCCCAAGGCTCCAAGTCGTCCTAAGGCTCAACCATGAGAAGAAAGCAGAGAGGTTCTGTATAGTGCACGCTAAGAAGATGAATGCCCTTCAGGTGAGAGCAGAAACAGTAAATAACTAGGTATCAGAACATGGAAATGTGATTTTTTTTTTTTTTTTTAAATGTATGATGTTGGTTCAGAGAGCCAGAAAGCCTGGTAATAGGAAGACAAAGAATGCCACTTTTAGCACTTTTAGAAAAGTGCTAAACTAGAAACTTAACTTGGAAATCTGTACATCTCCTTACCACCAAACTCCATACGTACCTGAAAGTGGGATTTGATAAACACTCAAGTGGACAGACAGCATAACCAAGGCAAATACTGGGTCTGGGAAGAAAGGACCACATTTAAGTATGAATACAGAGAAAAAAAGTGAAATGGGGCATGTGTTTAAAATGTGACTGAACCAAGGAAAATGGATAGCTTCCAAAACATTTGATAATGATAGTGGTCTACTGCGAGAAAAAAGAAAATTTTAGGATTCTTTTTGTGATCACTGAAAAAAGAGTTGCTTCTGTGCAGCAATACTTATCTCAAAATGGGAGTGGGTTCAGAGGAAAAGGCAATAGAATAAAATGAAAAAGAAGATATTAGGTTGGTGCACAAGTTATTGCGGTTTAAAAGATTAAAAATAATTGCAAAAACCGCAATTACTTGTGCACCAGCCTAATAGATTAGAAAGAAAGATTTCAAGGAAGGTGAAAACACAACATCAGATTAAAATCCTTATTGGAAGCAGAAAAGATCAATACTGATACTTTAAAAAAAAAAAAAAACCCTCAATAATGTGAAGGACAAACTTAAGATTTTTTTCCTAATGTTCTTTTAAAAAAAAAACCACAAGAGATGAAAATAACCGGGAAAGATAATGGATATGGAAGACTGAACAATAGCTAACATTACTGATATTTGCTTTCCTGGTGAGAAAGACTATTTTGAGAAAAAGTATCAAACTATAAAAATGAAATATTTCCTAAACGGAATGAAAATCTGTGTTTGTAGATTGGAAGGACTCACTGTATTCCAGGCAAAAACAAAAAAATTAATTTTTTTGAAAGAGATTCTTACCTAGGCACTTCATGGCAAAAATTTTAAACTACAAGGAGAATGAAAACTCCTGCAGGCATCCAGTCAGAAAGTAACAAGTTGCCTATCAGAAAACAAAACATTCTGGCTTCAGATTTCTACCCTATAGCACCAAATGCCAGGAAACAATAGGGAATTTTGAGGGAAAAGTTGTGACTTTGGAATTTGATACATGTTTTGTATGTTAAGATACAGAAAATATTTGTAGATATGACAACATTCAAGAAATGAACCATCTCTATACCATTCTTATAAATTGTACTGCAACCTACAAAGCAATTTTGCTTAATATCATAATTTCAAGGGACTCTGGGGTATTAAATATAGATCGTTACCCACTAGAAGAAGAATATGTATGCTTTTAAATAGATAATAACACTAGAAGCTACATATCTAAAAGTTCCCAAAGTCACATAAATGGGTTAAATTAATACAAGAAAATGTACCTAAGAATAATTGCCATGTCATAGCATCATATTTCTTCACTTTTATTACTGAAGTAATGTATGATCATTATAGTATAAATAGAAATTCAGATACGTCTTTTACAAGTAAAATTTAAATTGCTCTCAGTTTTTCCCACTACCATTTAAAACACTATCCTGAAAGAGTCCCTTGCTTTCACGTGAGAGAAGGGGTGGGGGGTCCCATGTGCTTTTCTACTCTTCTCCAACTCAGAGCTAACAACAATACGTAGGTGCAAAATTAGAAAATTACAGAATATATATCTGTTTTAGAAAGATCAGAGATGAGGAAAAGGAAACTTGTTTTAGAATACAAATGCAAGAGAAGTTCAGATTCAACAGCGGGAAGCGGGCCTGGGGCAGTGAAGTACTTTCCTTAGCTGTACTTGAAGTTTAGGGAACTGTTTGAATTCAGATACTAAGGGAGTAAAAGCAGTAAACACCACCACCACCACCACCACCACCAGTTTAGTCCCTTCCTGTGTCTAGTAACGTCAGTGTTAGAACTGAAGCTGGGTTGTTGTTTTGTTCTGTTTTTGTGTGTGTTTTTTCATTAGTTTGCGCTGGGAGGACCTGAAAATACGCAGGAATGTCCAGTTTCTTCGGCCTTAATGCTCACTTCCCTCCTGACAGTCTAAAGGTTTTATTGGGCAAGTTGTTTTGCCAACTTAAACTCGCAATTACGTTGTCAACAACACCAGCACATTTGCTTTAAATTTAGCAATAGAATAGTTAATGGATTGCTTTGCGTTTGCTTGGCTTGTCATTCTGAAGCACAGCAAACCTCTTCCAGATGGAGAGAGTCTCTTCGGGACAGAGTCCAAGTATAACCTTTCCAGGGTCTCCCCTTGCGTGGCTGTGACTGACAGAAGTCTGTTCACTTTAACTGCTTAGATGAGAAACCCAATGCTTGTACTTAAATTTTTAATATTTTCTATGTGGCTGTATGTTCCAAATGATCGCAAGAAAACTGTGCCCTAATGTTTTCACTGTTCTGGATGTTTGGGGTTTGTTTGTTTGTTTAATGTAGAGGATAACCATTTCTTAACATTGGAAACATTTGGAATGTGATAGCGGAAATGGTCAGTAACTTAAATTATTTTTTGTTGTTGTTCTATTTTCAACTTTTTTTTTCTCCCCCCAGTGATGCCTGTACATGTTCACACATGAGTGTGCACATGGGCACACACGAGTGGGAAAGCACATGTCACACCTATTTTCTGTCTTAGAGTGTCGAGTTGGATGGCATTTTCTTGTTTAAGGCCAGCCCTCTAGCTGATAGTCTAGTCGAGTCTGTTAACAATTTACAAGGTTCTGGGTTTAAAAAAAAAGAAGTCATTGTTTTTTGGTTTGGTTTATGTACATGGAGCTTGATGTTTAACCCAGATTTTTGAAAATAAAAAAAAATGTTAATGTATATTTTATGTCTGTTTTATTAAAATAACTTAGTTATTTTAACTTAATCAGCGGTATGTATGGTTTCTGAATGTTTCTTGTTTTGGTACCACATTCCTGGAAGTAATATTTTCCTTTGAATATTGCAAAATGTTAGGACATTTTGAGCTGCTCTATACTCGTATTCTATGCTTCTGAGCTAATGCTCTGGGTGAAAGAGTTCTGAACGACTCTCGCTCCGGTTCTCCAACGTAGATTTCTTCACTGGGCAGGCTGAGAGCCCATTCTGAAAGCTCTCATGTAATTGGATACATGCCTCTAATTAATGTTTTTTTCCTGCTCTTTAAATTATTATTTATGGTTTTTGGAGAGTACGTTTAATCCCAAAAATCTTTTAAACTAGATATTTACTGCTTTATATATACAACAGCTAAAACCATTCCTAAGAAGTAAGTTTCTGAATAATACTTCCAAATGAGTGTAATGGGGACAATGGTGAATAGATGACAGGTTTCACTGACAATTATTGACCCTCAGGCAAATTGACGCTCTTCTTATTTTTCTACTTAGAGCAATAAGTGTTCAAATTTTAGACACATGGACCAGTTTTAGAATTTGATGAAAGTTATAGACTTGTTTTCCTCAGGAAAATGTGTATAGGCATACAACATTATATATGCATTAAACCGAGATTTAAAAACTCTTATACTTGCTTTTTTAAAGAATTGTCTTTTTGAGATATGTTCTAAAATATTTACGGATTTGCTTCAAAATAATTCAGAGACGTAGAGTAGGTGGAGGTGGAGATGACATACAAATTGGTTTTGAGTAGAAAATTGTTCAAGCAAATCGATGGGTACTAAGAGTTTGTTGCACTCTCTTCTGTTCTTTGGCTTATGTTTGAAATTTTTTTATAAGACAGAGTTAAAAAATAAACACACAAAAAGCTCCTCTACTAGAAATTCCACAACCCTTCTCACCGATCTCAGAATCTTCAAGCTGAAAGGAAGGACCTGAGAGATGAGCGTACTGGCAGCGACAAACACAGATAAAACCCTCCAGATTACACCTGAGGTAGATTTTCAGGTGAGAAACGCTGGGTTGTAGCAGTAATGGCAAGAACTAGTGAAATTTGAATGATTACTATTGCCATGACTTCATTTGTACCAACCAGATGGGAACACATTTTGTGCTCTCTCTTTAAGGCAGAAAGTAGGTCTGTGGACATCTTGGGGGTTGATTCCAGCAGCCTTAAGAGAGCTGTAGTTAGGACATTGAGATGGGAGCCTGTCGTGGTGGAAGTACTGTGAACGCTGGTACACTGAGCCAGGAGGTCCAGGGGCCTCAGCTAGCGTATGGCCTCTTGGACAAATAGTCCTGAGGAGTTGCTACGGAAACTATGTGCTACCAAAACCTTGAAAGAAGGACTTCCAGGCGAAGGTCAGCAAGGGATGTGTGGAGGGTAGCTGCATCGATGGCCTGGTGCGTGCCCACTCCCACTTAGGTGTCAAGACATCATTTCCCAGTGCGTGAGGGTGTCTCTCATGACCAAGTACGTTTTGGCTTATTACAATCTCCTTTTTCTTGCCCTCTCCCAGAAGATGCGTGTACCGTCTTCCTTCCCAGTACATTTCTTTCTCCTTTTATTTCTTTCAGTTCCCCTGTTTTATATCTTCCTCTGCTTAAGAGTATTTTCACTATGGTTTTTGCTGGTAACACACCAGGGACAGACATGAAAGACATTAAACAAGATATATGTCAGCAATAAACAAGATTCTTGTATTTCTCATGGGATCCCAAAGAAATAAGGATGAGAAATAAAAAATTCCTGCTGGAGTATTTACAATGTACTCAGCTGTTGAAATGTTCAGAATGCAATCAAGGAAGTAATTTAGCACATTTCTAATACACTTAACTATGGTAATAATGTTGAAGAGTTTGGCCAAATTTAAAGAACCCAGTGAATCTTTGAAGATGTTATTAAAGATTCTAACCCCCACAATAACAAATACATTTTGACAGTTAGTAGTTAATACTGTATTTGTGGTTTGTTGTTGTATGTCCCTAGGATAATAGTCCAGAATTGAAAGGATGCCATTTGACCTCCCCCTAGGCAGGGAAGAGTACAATCCAGATGTTTCCTTTTGTCCTGTATTCTCAGGACACGTGTAGATATGGGTAGTCCACTATCATGTGCTGTATTTCTCTTGCTCCCTGGTTATGTCTCAGTGTGACACCAGCCCGGGTACTGTTTCCCACGTTATCAGCCATTCATGTACCTCCTCTCTGATCTTTGTGATAGCCGAGTCCACTTGTTCTATTCTTTATTTGCTATTTTCTTTAAATTGATTCTTTTTTTACTTGAATTTATGTTAAAGAAAAAAAAATACTTTTTTTTTTTTTAAAGCAGGAATCAAACTACTCGAGTTCATATTCCAGCTCTGCCTCTTACTAGTTGTATAAACTTGGGCAAGTTATTTGACCTTTCTGTGCCTCAATGCTTCATCTTTAAAGGGGGGATAATAATAATATCTACTTTGTAGGGTTGTGGTGAGGATTAAGTAAGAATATTAGTACATATAAATCACTTAGAACAATGGTAAACAGTCACTCAAAAAAATAACTTATCTGTGGTTATTTATATTACACTATAAATGCTGTCTTACTTACAGTGAATAGATATAAACACATAACTATAAAAATTAAGAAGTGTTGCTCATATGTACCCCAAGAATCATCTCTAGCGTTACCAGTGGCGCAATAACTACCATACTCTGGGAAACAGCTTTAACCCCCTCTCCTTTTAAAAATTATCTCTCCTTGGCTTCCACGAGAACTTCGGGTGTCACTGTCTCCGCGTTTTCCCAGTGCGTCTCTCGATTCTCCTTCTCAGGTTCCTCATCCCTTGACTGTCTCATTTATACTGATTCAATTGTATGCACTTTTCAAGGCAGTTTCATCCACTCCCGTGGCCTTAGCATAAATAAACCGGCATTATGTAAACTTTTCTCTACTGGCGTCCTTCATCTGAACCACAGAATGCAGAAAACAACCCAAGTGCCCATTTTCTTCAGATCTTCCAAGAAGAACTGAGGAACATAACTACCAATACATTCTAGGTGCAGGGGAGAAGAGTTAACTGATTCCAGACAGTGGAGGCCTTAGGACATTAGGGCTTACTTCTCTAGTGGAACCCCAGTTGAGAAAGGTTTTTCAACCCCACGTCCCCACCCTGTATTTCTTCCTAAGGAAATGGTACCTGTATCCACCTTGTTGCCCAAGCCAGAAACTTGACAGTTATTCTACTACCTCCCTCCTCCCTCCGCGTTCCTCTTTCATCCTCCATAATCAGTGTCCGTTATCCAATAATTCTTCCTATCTTAATATCCTCTGAATCTCTTCTCTTCCCATTCTCACTGCCACCAGCTTGGTCAGCCCCTACCATGTTGTCCTATGAGCACTTAAAAGCAACCGTCTCCTTACCTCCACCAGTCCATCCTCCACTGCTTCCTGGGAAAATTTCATAAAATATAAATCTTATTTTATCATTGCCCTTTAGTGGCTCTCCAAAGCCTTTCTGATAAAGTTCCAAACCCTCCACATGGATTGCTGGCTCGCGCTGTTACAGCATTCCCTCCCTCTCTGCCACTGCGCCTGCTTCTCCCCTCATCCTCTGCCTGGGATGCCCTCTCCCTCCCACCGTTCCTCTGCCACTACCCCTTCCTTTTGTGAAAGCCTTACTCATTCTTCAGTCTCATCTGGCATGCTGTACGTGGGAGCTCCTTCTCTAAGGAGCAGCCAGTCCTTGGATTCTGCAGTCTCAGAAGTTAGCAACGTTCGACAGAACCCACCAACTGATCACTGTCACCCTGCAGGCCGTCTCTTATCCCCAAGGAGCCAAGTGCCTTCAAAAGGCATAGCCTTGCATCTGGGAGCATCTGACTCACAAAGAGGCTGAACTGGGGGAATGAGTTCTCTCATGAAGGTCTGCACCCATCGGGATGGAGAACCACACTCCAGCCTGTGGCTGCTCAGAGCCTGTGTTTTCACTGTTGGATGCTTTCCTAAGAGAATGTGAAGTAACAGCTCACTCATGAATGGTGAGGGGCTGGCACACACTCCCGTTTTCTTAACAGAACTATGGCTGCCAGCTTCAGTGTATTTGCTACAACATTGCAAGGCTTGGAATCTCCTGAAGACTCCCAACGGTAATAACATCTGTGGCCTTGAGAAGAGTTCCAAAAGACTACATTGGAGAAGCATCCAAATGGGTAGAACTAAACTCCTTTTGATTCAAATGTTTTAACATGGCACTTATGGCTGGGCTTCAAGGAGTTTAGGAAGCCCTTAAAATTAGAGGCATAGTTTTTCCTGTGTGTGTATATGTACATTTCACTTGGAGAGAGGGTCCACTGCTGAGTACCAAGGTGCCAGTTTTCCCTTTGAACATCAGACTTATTTCATTTATTTATTAAAATGTCTGAACACTCATTATGATGTGCCAGGCACTGTCCTAAGCTCTGGGGATATATATCAGTGAAGAAGAAAAAACACACATAAAAGTATCTGCACTTATGGCACTTATTATATTCTAGTGGGAGAAGGCAGACAATGAACAAAATAAGGAAGTAAATTACATTCTATGTTGGAAGTTGCTAAGTGCCACAGAGAAAAATGAAGCAAGATTTTACAGGGGAGCAGTGATGGAATTCTGAATAGGGTGGTCAAAGAAGGTGTCTTTGAAAAGATGACATTTAAGTAAAGACTGGAGGATGCTGACGGAGAAAGCTACTTGAGTGACAGGAAGAAGTGCGTGCCAGTCAGAACAGCAAGTGTAACAGCCCTGAGGTCCCAGAGGTATCGGGGGACTATCTCTTCAAAGTTGCTTTTGCCTGGCAAAGCAGACAGCAGGTACTAAGAAACATCATGACCTTTTGGCAGAGTGGAAGGGCTGAGCGTCTCAGGTCAAACCATTTTCTGTTTGATGGGCCAAGTTGGTTTGCCTGACCACACTGAATAAGTATGTCACTCTGGACCAGGGACTGACATTCGTTATTATTCAGACCTGCTAGTTCCACATCAGGAGGAAAGCACACATACTCTTGGCTCAAATTCCAATTGTCATTTTGGTCATTGGCCATTTCAGTAGCTCAATAGCCTCCTAATAGAATTGCTTAATAACTCCAAGAGGGAAAGAGAAAGAGTGCAGTAGCTCAAGGGAGAAAAATACTTTGCCTGTTTTCAACTAAATTCTTTTTGTTCCAACAAATACTCATTTGATAATATGCTCTATATTTGTAATCCATTGCAAAGATTTTGGCTTTTCCTCTTAGTGAGATGGAAACTCATTAGAGAAGAAAAATGGCATGATCTTATTTATATTAAAAATCTATTGTGTTAAAATATACCTAACATAAAGTTTATTATTTCAATCATTTTTAAATGTTATGGTTCAGTGGCATTAAGTACATTGACTGTTTTGCAACCATCATGACTATCCATTTCCAGAACGTTTTTATCATCCCGTTATTGTAACTCTGTACCACTAAACAGTAACTCCTCATGTCCCCCACCCCGGGCCCCTGGTAACCACTATTCTTTATGAATTTGACTACTCTAGGTACCTCATATAAGCAGAATCACACAATACTTGTCCTTTTGTGTCTAGCTTATTTCACTGAGCATCATGTCTTCAAGGTTCATCTATATTGTAGTATGTGTCAGAATTTTATTCCTGAATAATATTCCATTGTTTGTATATAATACATTTTGTTTTCCTATTCACCCGTTGATGGAGATTTGGGTCTTTATACCTTTTGGTTATTATGATTAATCCTGCTATAAATATAGGTGTACAGATATCTGTTCAAATCCCCGCTTTCAATTCTTCTGGGTATATGTCCAGAGTGGAATTAGTGGATCAAATGATAATTCTAGGTTTGATTTTTTTGACGATCCGCCATACTGTTCTCCACAGTAGCTGCACCATCCCACCAATAGTGCGCAAGGGTTCCAGTTTCTCCACATCCTCACCAACACTTGTCTTCCACTTTTTTTTAATAATAGCCAGTCTAATGGGTGCGGAGTGGTCTCATTGTGGCTTTTTTATTTGAATCTCCCTAATGATTAGTGATGCTGAGCATCTTTGCATGTGTCTTACATTTTTACAGCATCACTCTGGCTGCTGTGTTGAACATTCTCAACTGCAGAGGGCAGGGGACAAACATGGAAGGAGCAAGACCAGTTAGGCAATTGCAACAGGTAAATGATGGTGGCTTGGAACAAAATGATAGATGTGGAAGTGGTAAGAATTCATGGGATTCTGGGTATATTCTGAGGCTAGAGCTGTGAGATTGATAGTATGAGAAAGGAGTCTAGAATGACTCCTATGTTTAAGGCTGTGCAAATAGCCATTTACTGGGGTGAGGAAAGCTGGAGGAAGAGCATGCTGGGAAGGTGAGATACCAAGAGTCCGATTTTGGACATGTTATATTTGGATGCCTGCTACACTTCCAAGTAGAGATGTCATGTTGACAGTGGATATGGGAGTTTGAAGATCAAGGGTATTTCAGTTATCTTTTGCTGCATGATAAACTACCCCAAACTAAGAGGTTTAAAACAGCAATGATTTTTCTTACAATTCTGTGGGAATTTCTGCTCAGCTGGGCAGTTCTGCATCAATTGGGGTCACCCATTTGTTGCATTCAGCTGGTGGCAGCAGGAAGGTCCAAAGTGGCTTCACTCACGTCTGGCCCCTGAGTGACCCACCATGTAGCCTCTCCGTGTGGTTAGCTGGTGCTTCTTCGCAGCGTGGTGGTCACAGGGAGTCAGACTTCTTATCTAGCGCTTCTCCAGAAATGACAAGAGCAGAAGCTGTCAGGCCTCTTAAAGGATAGGTCTGAATGGATATAGCATCTCTTCTGCCGTATGCTATTTGTCACGTCACAAGGCCAGCCCATATACAAGGGGAGGGGAAACAGACTCCAGCTTTTGATGAGAACAGTTATATGCCTACAGGGATGGGAGGAATTGATGGCAGCCATGTTTATCTCACCACAGAGAGAGATCAGGCTTAGTGACATAAGTGTGAAAGTAATCAGAAGATAGTATTTAAAGCCATGGTACTGAATAAAGATTACCCAGGGAATGACTGTAGATAGAAAAGAGATGGAAAAACTGATCTCTAGGGTATTCCAAAATTTTGCATTTGAAAGGAGAAACCAGCAAATGAAACTGAGAAGAACCAACTAGTAAGGTAGGAGAACCAGGAGAGGGCAGTGTTGCTGAGACAAGTGCAGACAGTATTTCAAGAAAGAGGGAGTGATCAGCTGTGGGACATGCTGCTGACAGTTCAAGTAAAACAAGGGATGGAGGTTGACTATTGGATTTGACCAAGTGGGGATGACTGATGGTTTTACAAGAATAATTTCAGTAAATTTATGGAGACATAAGCTTGACTAAGGTGAGTTCCAGAGACAATGGGAGGAGAGAAATTAGAAACAGCGAGCATATACAACTCTTGAGGCGTGTGTTATACAGGGAAACAGAGAAATGGGGCCGTATAGGAATGGGATGTAAATCAAGGGAAGACACATGCAGAAGTCAGCCTTCCCAAGGACTGTGACCCACTCATTCATTACAGCCAGAAAGAGAGTATATGGTCACAGACGCAGGTGTGGCCGTTAGATGTGGCAGCGGAAGGTGCTGTGGAAACAAATAGTCTGTGACGGGACAGTTAGTCCAGGCTTGAACAATATGTAAGGTCACTGGGAAGTTTGGAAGTGGGTTCACATTTACAGGCAAAAACCACGATGCCGTGGAGAAGGAGACAGGAACAAAAGGAGGTAACTGATGATGTGAAATCTCAGACTCTGTGGCTGCGGAGCAGGATGCAAAATTTGGGCAGGAAGAAAGTAGGGCGTATTCCAGGTTCAGGGAATGGCCACTGTGGTGACCAGGAGAAGGCAGTCTTTGCAGCAGAGGATGTAAAACCTGGGAGACTAGGATATCAGTTCTTAGGAGGTGGCTGTCCATGTCCCCAGGTAAGAGGAGTAATGCAGAGATGAAGACCATGAAGTAGGATGCAAGGTCCTCACGGAATGTGAAGGAGTGGCCATGATGACACTGCCAGGGGCTTGGCTTTTTTTTTTTTTTTTTTTTTAAAGGGAGGAAGGATATGTGTTTTTAAAAAGCGAATTTTAAAATGACGTTAAAACAATATTCTGGAATGGCAGCGGTGAGTCAGAAACTAAGTGAATCTACAGCCAGGACGTGGACTCCTCAGCGGCCTCCTGAGAGGAACAGAGACCCGCAGACCTCAAGACAAAGCCAGAAATCGGTAAGCGTGGAGACAAAGGAGGGCTGAGAAAGAGTTGGGATGTACAGATATGTTTTGGGGATTGGACCAAAGGATTCCCGCAATCACCGCAGGGCAATCATCAGGAAAGGACATGTCATGGAAGGATTAAGGTCAACAGGTGCAGGGCAGGCAACAACTGCAAGGGAGGGAACGCACAGGCTGAACCAACCCCGGTGCTGACTGGGCGTGGCGCAGGGTAGGAAATGGAGGGTGCACTGTGCCCAGGAGGAGAGATGGGCGTTTTCAAGGTTTGCTTTCCCACGCCCCAGCTGTGTGGCTAAGAGGTTGCTTAGCACATCTTGTATTAGGGTATTTAGGTGGCAAGTGACAGAAAACCTACTTTAATCTGGCTTCAACAATGAGAACTTGTTACCTCCCATAACTGGGAGTTCCAGAGGAAGGGTACCACTTCAGGGACTGTTTGACTCAGCACAATGATATCATCCAAGACCCAATTTCTGGATATTTCTCTGCTGCATCTCTTATGGGGGTAGCTTCATCTTAAGACTGGTCCCACCTCACAGTCACGATGGCTGCCAACAACACTCAGGATAAAATGTATACAGGCAGTCCCAACATGTGATGGTTTAACCTATGACTTTTAGACTTTACGGTGGTAGAAAAGCAATACACACTTAGTAGAAACCATACTTTGATTCTGTATTTTGATCTTTTCCCGGACTAGTGATATGTGGTAGGATCCTTTCTCGTGATGCTGGGCAGCAGTGGTGAGTTCCCAGTCATGCCATCACGAGGGTAAAGAGCCAACACTCTGCATGCGGTGCCAGCGTGCTTTGGATATTGTTCCGAGCACGTTTCAGGTAGGCGACGCTAAGCTATGTCTAGTAGGTTAGGTGTATTAAATGCATTTTCTACTTAGATTTTCAGTTTGCATTGGATTTATTGGGACGTAACCCCATTGTAAGTCGAGGAGCATCTGTACATAGATACACTTCCTTTCACACATCTAGAAAGACTCCCTTTTGGCAGCACCCTCAGAAAAGTGAGAATGTATCTTCCGCAAGCCCAGCAGTCCTCTCCTGGAGTCTCATTTGGGTAATGTGCAATGTTGAACTGTTGAACCAATTCCTGTGGTATGTGAAATACCAGGTGCTGACTGGCTGTGGCAAAGGAATTCCCGGGGTGGGTCTGGAGCATGTGAGGCCCAGTCCCGGTGCTGGGCAGTCAGCTTCCACTGAAGCACACCGGCTGTGTTGGGAAGGGGCACGCCCCATAAAAATCTGAGTATTGCCAGGAAGGGGGAAAGGAAGAATTACTGGGGGTAGATTACTAAGACTATCCACTACCTCACTGGGCTGTAGTGAAGATCAAATGAAAACTGTGAGGATGCCTTGCTTTTTCTTTCTTAAAAGGTTCTTGGAGGTAGAGATATAGAAGAAAGCTGGGGGGAGAAGAAAGATAGATAAGGGAGGGAGGCGAGGAAAGAGAAAATCGGGGGAAGGGTACAAGAACTAAATGAAAGAGAGAATAGAGGTAGTGGGGCTGGAGTTGAGATGTGGATGTGAAAAGAACATAGCTGCCTGAATTCTCAGTAGAAATTAAGAGTAATATTCTTCTTGTGCCTCGAAAGTTCCCCTTTCCCAAGAGCTGAGGGCCTAATTGGTTCATCTGTATACCTGCCCATGCTCAAAAATGTTCAGTAGCTCCCAGCTGAGTGCCCAGCTAAAGATATCTGCCTCCTCTGGAATTCAAGACTCTCTGGAACGTGTATCCAGCCTACTTTTGGAATCACTTCTAATGATCGTCCTACACACATCTATCCATACAAGTCCAGCCAAATTGGACTTCTGGTCACCGCACAATGGCCCCTACACCTGCTCTCCTCCTGCCTTTGCAGGCTTTTCCTTTGCTGTGAATGTCGCTCTCCTAACTTTCCTGGCTGAGATCCTCTCATCTTGAAAGCCAAGTTCAAATGCCTGTTCTCTGATGTGGCCTTCCCTGTTCCTTCCAGGCTCCTGTGCTCATTCACTCTTCACGAACTTGCCCCCCGTATTGGTTGTTAGTGTGCTTGTCTCGGCTGCTCTAGACTGTTATTCTCGAGGACAGTGAAGTCCTCCATCCATGTTCACTCCTTATTTGCTCATTAAAAAACAAAAGTGTTGGTATCTACTGGGTACCAATCACTGTGCACAGAGGCGAGTAGAAGCACTGAGAATGTACCACTGAGCTTCATGCTGCTGGAATGGGCCCTGTGCTTGCTGGTGGGGTTACGGCAGCGGGGCTGAGCTGCACTGATGACTGATGCTCTCTCTGCTCGTCCTTTAGTCTGTGGAACCACATTTGCCAAAACCCTTGCCTTAAGGGGGTCTTAAACTCATATAAGGCTGAGTTCGTACTGCCAAAGTGAAGCAAAGAACCAAGACAGCTTAATAAGATAGCTTATGGATTGTTCAGGAAAAAATATCTGCCTTTGAAATTATTGTCATTTTGGTTTTTATTCCAGAATCGTACAAAGCACTATCATCTGTATTGTTTAGCAGTGGCTTTCAAAACTTTATTGCCATGACTCACAGTAAAAAAAACAATACCCTTTACATCATGACCCAGGTCATATATATTTGCTCATTCATTCAATAGGTAGGTACTGACCATCTATTATATGCCAAATACTATTCTAAGCAGAATATAGTAGTAAACAAAAAGGAAGGGAAGGAGGGAAACAAATACCCTTGCCTTCAGAGACCTCACATAATTGGTAGAACATACAATAAACAAAATAAGTAAAACGCACATACACAGAAACAGAAAATTCACTAAACAAAACCTATTACTGCACACTATGCCACCCTGATGGTTTCTATTTTATAAAAAAAAAAAAGAAAAAGGAAAAAAATTGCTGCTCACACCCCATTAAGCCATTAAGTGGGCTTCTCAATTCAGTAACAGGTTGAGACCTACACTTTGAAAAATACTAGTCTAGACAATTTACGAATTAGAGTATGTTCTGCTCCTGTGTTATAGAGGGGACGGAGTGACATGTTAAGAGCAGTTGAGCGAATTAGCCAAATTCATTAACAATCTGGGGGAAACAATACTGAAACTCCACCTCAGGGCTTCTGAATGAGTCCACTGCTGCCCTTTCCACTGTCCTTGGCCGTCCTCACAAGTGTCTTCGTTTCTCCTTCTCTTTGATTATGAAATCTTGACCTCTGCCTGGAGCGGCTCCTCCCTCCATTGCCAGGTAAAATCGTATCAATATTTCTAGGCCTTTCTAGACTGCTGCATCTCCAGGATGCCTCTGCCGTGCCACTCACTGCACTCTGCCTTCCTTTATCATTACTGCTAGAACTCCACCTGTCATGACTGCTAGAACCAGAGTGGGTTCCTCTCCACTTAAGAGCAGGTATTGTTCACCTTTTTTCCCCAAAGCAGCGTTTTACAGAGTAGGTATTAATAAACACATATGGAGTTCAATTGAATTTGTAAGTGGCTCAAAGGAGAGGGCATGGAGACGTTCTTACTAGCCAGGCTGCAGGGTTTAGGCAACATCTACTTAAAAGGCTGAAACTAGAAAAGATACCTCTGGAAAAAAGATCTCTTTAACCTGGGTTATAAGTCACACATTAGGTAGAGGCTTTACTAGTGTAAAAACTACAATCCATATTTTCTATCTCCCTAGCATCAAGTAGATAGATTTAGGACCATGGATTTAGGTCATAGATCGCAAAGACCGGAAACTTAGTCAAATTAATTCAAGAAAACAAGGGCCACCATCAGGAGGCCCACGGATTAGCTGGACAGACCTGAGGCAAGACAGGAGCCAGAGGCCCCAGGGAGTACGGACACCTTTGCTATAATGGTGACCATTACAGTGGGGAGAGCTGCCAATTCACCCAAATGAAGAAATGCTGTTCAAACTCTAAAGAGAAAGACCTAAATGGCACAGCCAAGTCTAGAACTGTCCACGCCTGCCTCAATTCGAGTAAGATGGGGCTGTGTGGTTGGTGCAAACAAGGAGAAGAAAGGTTTTGAAAGGGGAGATGAATTTGATTAAATATTGACCCAAATTAGAATTTTAAGGTTAAATTTCATCCTACCCCTGGAGAGGATGAGGACTCAAGGCCAAAATGAGGCCACTTATAAGCAGTTATATAAAATACTGCATCTGTGATATAGTATATAATATGATTTCAATCCTATTAAAAGTAAAATAATGTAGATTTTAGCTAAATGACTTCTGAGTTTCAGGGACCTACAAATCTATGAATTTATAAACATATATCATGAAAATTGAATTCTAGTCTAACCCATGGTTATCAGACTTTATTTTGCATTACAGATTCTATTACTAATTACATAAGACTAGGATAAAGTAGTAAAGACTGCATATTTAAAGAAGCACCCAGTTTCTGTTAAACATGTGTCATGTTGAGAAACTGCTTAACCTAACTCCTTCCTCCTTAACATAACTAAAAGGGGGCTCAACTTCCATACGTTTTTAATTAGAACAAAAACGAATAAAACGACGCAGGCACACCACTTATGTTGTAACACTAAATAAAAGCATGTACAGAATTTAAAACCACGTTTCTTATAATTGTTTTTAATAGCATTTAGTCACATAATTTATAGTGGCATAGGTTTATAAACAATGTTTAAGACTGGTCGGTAACTTCATCTTGAGTTTTCTTTTAAAATTGAGAATAGGGAAATTGGTTAGGAGTTAAAGAATATTTCAGATTGATATGGTGATTATAAACTCAAAAAGTACACTGATACCAATTTTATAAACAGCAAATATGAATGTAACTTATTTAAGCCTTTTGGTTCACATTTTTAAAAAGCACCCTTGTTCTTTAAAGTTAAGTACTATAAATGGTTCTTAAAAGTCTAGTGTGGACATGATGTATTGAGTCCAACTGGGTGGGGATTGGGGGCTGAGTTTATGTGCCCACCCAATTCAGAGTATGATTTAGCATTAAAACCAAACTGCATTACAGGTAAGTTACAGTCACAGGTAGCATCGTCAATTCCTCAGATAATACATCTTCCAAAATTCTCATCATCCTGGTTACCCTCCCTTTTTTTTTTTTTTTTTTTTTGCTTTCCCTTACACATACCTTCCTTATAAAGAAGCAAATATAAAAGTTCACCGAAATTCTGAAAGTCACAGCTTATAGAGCACTAAATGATAGTAGCTTTGGCATTTGCTATTACAGAGTCAATTTCATTACAAGTATTTTCTTCATTCTGGGTCAAGGCGAGGCAAAACAGGAAGAATAAGATTCCCAAAGGCAGAGTCTTGAGTTATGAAATATCCCGACGAATGTGCATGTGCATGCTGGGGAAGAGTTAAAAAAAACAAAAGGCAATTAAGCTATTAAGAATCACAATCCTTCAACCAAGGCTTTAAGATCAGTTATCCTTTCTGAGTGCTGGAGAACTCATTTATTGTAAAAATCAGTTCTTGTGCTGCTAGTTTTGTTTAAATACACAGGAGCTAGACAGTGATAAAGAATTCACATTAGTGAGTTACACCAGGTACCTATCTGTCACCTCCACTCTCTCCCCAGTGATTCCCTACAGTCAGTAAATGAGTCAAAAACACGAATTATGTACTTTGTTACTTGGATTGGGGGAAAACTAGCAACAAAGGACCCAAAGTACTGTGCTTGTGATCAACAAAGCAGAAGCTTGCAAAAGAAGGGCAGTAGTTGGAAGGAGAGGGGTGAAAGGCAGCCAATTACTGGTGATTAAGATACCAACATTTTGTACAGAACGTTGGAATGTAAATAACAGAATGCCACCAGTGACTTCCTTCTGTCACTAAAAAAAGGAGGACTGTTTTTAGGCTGTCTGAAATGTCCCTTCCAATTCTGGCATTTTAAGATTTAAGAGCATAGGCAACAATGTCTTGTCCAAGGTCTCTAGGAATCTTAGTTAAATTACCCAGGAACAGTGTAATAGTAAAATTGTTTATTACTAGGAAGAAAGTATTTTTTAAAACTGATGTATTATCACATTCCTATGGTTAAGAGTTTTTAAACGTTTCCTGAACTATAGTCATGCTGACCATTGAAAAAACAATCCACATAACAATAAACTGGTTCGACTATCAAAGGATATAATGGCATTACAAATTGGAAAAGTATGTATGTACTATGAAACTAGCCAGTTCCGTTTTTAAGATCATTCTGTCCATCCAAATATCCTAAACTCTTTTGTGCACAAGCAATCCCTTGCCAGGTACAGCAGAGAATCAATCATGACCGTGTCAACACCATAAAAGATACTTTCATAACTGCTGTATTGGTCCTTCAAATCCTTTGGGCACGATTGAACATCAGCAAACCATTGCAATTATGTGTGGAACATTTTTATTGATATTGCTCCACTGAAATACAAAATAGAAACTGTGCTAGCTTCCAAGTCCCAGGAAATCTCCAATGAGACACGAATGTCAGTTACACTTTGCTCACCTGCAAAGCTGCCTTCTGTTGGGCTGCAATATGCTGCTGCTCAGCATGATCCCGGAAGTCCTTATTAAGGGAGGGTCTCGAAAGTGCAATGCTAAAACGGGAATCTTAGTTACCTGGCTGTTTAAGGTACAGACTTGCTTACTTCTGAATCACATTTTTCATTATATATTCTTTACAGGGATTTAAAAAAAAGACCTTCCGTCCTTCTTTCTTTTCTCAGTGTCTACATGAAGGTACATGAAGAAAGCCTGTTATTTACAGGGGCTTCAAATTATTTCCTTTTTATTGATGATTTATGGTCCCCTACTTTCAAACAGATATGAGATACTTCAGTCTATAATAAAGTTACATTTATGATGAGAACTGAAGACTTGAATGTTTCAAGCAGAAGGTATAGCATCCGAAAAGGCCCAGAGCAAAAGAGCTTGACATGTTTGAAGAAATTAGAGTTCAACAGGACTGGAGGTCAGGGTGGGGGAAGGGTGAAGGGGGTTGGCAAAAAATGAGGCTGGGGAGGAAGGCAGGTGCTAGGATATGTGGAGCCTTGTGAAATAGATTAGGAAATGTAGACCTTATCCTAGCAGCACAGGAGACTTCCAAAGAGTGTTACAAGCAGAGGAGTGACATGATGAGAAGTACCGCGCTCTAGTTCAGAAAGACCACGGCGATGGCAGGCAGTGCTAGTCCGCTCCTCTACAAGGTGCAGCTCCCTCCTTCCTTCCTAATGGAACCCAAAGTTACTTCAACTATCGGTGGTCCCATGCTTCAGGCAGGCCGGTGTGAGCTTTGGTGTAAGACAATGCCGTTCCCCAGGCTGGTTTCTGATTTAGGCAAGAGAAAGGTACATGATTCTGAGCCTCTAGACTTAATGGGTAGTCTGTTGGAAGGCGTCTGAGAACACCTTTCTGACTATTACAAAAGACAGGATAGGAACCTATCGGTGTAGAGGTGAGGCCTAGGCTATTGAAGTCACATTTTGACCATTAGGAAGCTGCTGACCCGAGGAGAAAGGCAGAGGGAAAGATGAGGAAGCTGGGTCACTGCTGATACTGTCGTGCCATAGCCTGAAGCTGCTCTGGGACCACCTTCTCTTCACATTCCTGGTTAACATATGTCCTGATGTTTATGTCAGCTTTGTTGGTTTTCTGTTACTTCCAGATTAAAACATCCTAACTGACACAACTGATAAATGTATTCAAGAGGACTGAAGACTACAGGAAATTCAGTGAGGCAGCAGTTACAGTAATTGCGCAAGAAATGACAGTGGCCAGGACCAGGCAGCATCAGTAGTAATGAAGAAACATGGACAGATTTGAGACACATTGCAGAGTGTAAAACAGAGAGTGGTGAATGCTTGGAGATGAAGTGAAAGGGAAAACAAAGTTCACATTTCTGACTTTGATAACTAGTAGGTTGTACCACTCATTGAGACAAGAAATCCAAGAATATTAAGAGGTTAGTTAGACAGAGGGAAGGGAAGATGAGTTCAGTTTGGGGCACACTAAGTGTGCAATGCCCGTACGACTGTGAAGTGCAGATGTGCAGGAAGTAGTCTGGTGCTTGGGAGAGAGGACTAGGCTAGAGATGCAAATGTGTAAAAATCATTGGCACGTTTAAGTAGTAGGTTGTGAAGGTGGATGCAACTGTCCAGTGAAAAGATGTAGAAAAGATGGGAAACTGGGTCCAGAACAGAACTCTGAGGGACATCAACGTTCAAGAGACAGGCAGTGGAGAAATGTCTGTAAGAGAAATCAAGACAGTGTAACAGTGAGTGAATGGAAGCCAAAGAAAGAGTGTTTTAAGAAGGAGCGAATCATCAGTGCTGTCAAATAATGTTATGGTGGCTAACAAGAAAAGGACGGTGGTCTACCAGATTTAGCCACAAGGAAGTAGCAAGTGACCTAGGCTCAAACTTATTCTAGGTAGGGGAGAGTTCGTACAATTTGGTAGTCAGATTGTAGTGGGTTGAGTAAATAAGTGAGAAAGTAGAGGTGAATATAAACAACTCTTAAGAGGTCCAGCTGAAAAAGACGGGAAAGTCAGGGTGATGGCTGAAAGGGAGAATGGATTTAAGGGAAGAGATTGAAAATGGCAGAAACTGAATACTGTACGATAAAGATCAGTAAGTTATCTAAATTTATCTACTTTGCAGAATGCTTAAAAAGTGGGACATTGGAAATAATTTGAATAACAAACAAAAATCATACAAAAGCCTTTTCTTTGTTTTTAAAAGTAGGCTGCAGGGAAAAGTAAATATTCTAATTAGAATTAAAATATTAAATATAATCAATTTATAAAATTTAAAGTCTAATTTGTTCAAATCTGTCTAGGAAACATGTAAATCTCAATGTTAAAGAAACAAACCATTGCCAACCAACGTGAGTTATTTTTTCCAAGATAATGTTTATATCACTGAATATAAAAAACACATTCTTCAATACCTACCTAGCTCCAGGATGATTTGTTGAAGATTGATTCTGCATTAGTAATTTTCTTTTCTCTTTGTCCAGTTCTGCCAAGATTGCAACTCTATTTTTGTTCTGAAAACCTAAAAAAGAGTGGGGGTGGGGAGAAGAGAAAGAGATAGAGAAATAAAAAACATTTTAGAGCTATTTTATAAACCTAGGCCATCCAGAAACCCACACAGCAAAATTCTCTTCTCTAACATAATGCACTCACTAGTAAGTGGTTTCCTTAGATGGTTAGTTTCCCTACTGCCTATTTCCCAGCAATTTTAACAGCATAATACATAGATATTTGCAAAGTATAATACTGATTGAGGACTTCTAAGATTCAGTTCTAAAGAATTCTAATCACCGAGGTCTGGGTAACAGCATTTGATTTTTAACAAAATCTCTGCGGGTCCAAAAGCTGCAGTGATCAATCTCTATCCTGCTCAGTCAGTCTCTGGGAGTGGAGATTTTCTTAGTTCTCAGTTTTAGGCCTCTCTGTGAAAGCCTCTTTCATGGAGGGAAAGGGCATTAGACATACTCAGATCAAAACGATATTTCTTTTTCTCAACTGCTTTCATTCAGAAATGACACACAGTCTTTCAAGGAACAAGTAAAAGAATTGCAACTGACTCGAAAGCAATTCTGAGAAACAAATGGAACACAACTGACAGGACACAGAAAGATATATTCTTTAACAAATACTGAATATTGAGCTTGGTTTTGAGCTCCAAACTTACAGAAGATACAGAGGTTGCAACGTCTTGGCCCAGGAGCAGCATCCACTTATGTTTTAAATTTTTGAATTAAATACCAACATGTAAACACTGAGAGAGTACATATGAAATACGCGCGTACACACTGAGGTTTGCAGCATTTTCAGCTAAATCATGCACCGTCCCACTCCACCCCACCTGGGACGTGAATCATCCCTTTGTCCAGCATATCCACGCCATACATACAGGACAGTAAGATGTTTTGAGAGAGAGACCACATTCACATAACTTTATTACAGTATATTGGCATAATTGTTCTATTTTATTTGTTGTTGTCAATCTCTTGCTATGGCTAGTTTATAAATTAAACTTTATCATAGGTATTATGTATGTACAGAAAAAACGTACTAGACATAGGGTTCGTGGTTTCAGGCATCCTGGGGGTCTTGGAACTTATTGCCAATGAATAAGGGGGAATGACTGTAATTTGCAAACCACAGCTTTAGACCTTTACTTCAACTACTAGCCAAGCAACTGATGAACAATTTCTCTTCTATGTTATCAAGGCAATCTGCCAAGGGGGGCTTAAAAATTAGATGCTATATAAATAAAGGCAATAAAAAAAGATACTCAGCGATTAAATAATTCCTTATAATATGTAGAGACCAATCTCTAATAAGGACGACCATCACAAACCATAAATATCAACTCATATCTCTACAATTAGGAATATTATGTAAACATAATAACCACTAAGAAAACTTTTACATGTTATTATTAAGTTGCCTATATTTGATTGTTTTCTGCCTATAAAAACAATTTCATGATTCACCGACTTTTTTTTTTTTTTTTTTTTTTAAATCATGTATGCCTTTCTTGGCTTGGTCAGGAAGGAACAACCTTTTTCAAAAAAATTCATGCATGTTTGACAATCAGAGCACACGTAGCTATAGTTAACTCCCTGTTACTGTGGCAATTAAGTGTGAAAATTAGTAACTATAGGCTCTAAATTAATATATAATTTCTAAATTAATATAGTCTCTTTGACTGTCAATGTTCTTAGCCCACTAAGGAAGGTTATGTTATTCTCAGTCTATTTACTATCTCACAGTTTATGCAAATAAACAAACCAGTTAGTACAAGTGATCTGACAATGGATTAGATGGGATGGGAAGTACAGAAGGGGGTATTATTGATTTTATACAATAGAAACTTCCCTAAAAGTGATTTAATACAAATTAAGGTAAGATAATTATGGAAAGGTAAGTATATATTGGAATGTGTTATTTAAAGGAATCCAAAAGTGAGATCTTTGGAAAGGGAAAAATGCTTTCCAATGGAAATTGGGATTCTCCCATTTGTGTATGAAGTTGCGTATGTTTAAGGCAAGTTATACCACCAGCTACATTTTCAACTATAGGACAAAACATCTCTGTCCTTTTTTCATAAAAGACTAATGCATTCTTAGAAGAATTTTGTGGGTCCACCTTTTAAGAGATTTAGAGATACTATAAATATAAAATAGAAAATTCTTAAAAAGCAAATTTAAAACTCTGATCGTGTCTAAATTATGTGATGAGCCAAGTAAGTCACCACATTGTAAAGTACTGAAAGGTTGTTTACAGAAATATCAATTTCCCTCAAGGTGAATTTGTTCACAAAAAATATTTTAGGATCACTGTCATTAAAATCATTGTATATACATGGAAATTGTATGTACATATCGAACAATGGGCAAAGCATTAAAAAACCACATAAAGATAATTTTATCAATAATGATCATATAAATACAAGCATGACCGAGCTTTTTCAATGTATGTAAACTTAAATTACTTTTAAAGATCCACAATCTGATCAGTTATATTAAAAATCACAATCTCATGAAACTAGATTTGTTTCCAAAGCACATGGGAGTGAGGTGGCATGGGAATGAGGAAATAAGTGATATAAAATTATTCTAACCCCTCCTCTCTTGTTACTAAATTTGCCAAATAGTCAAAAGGGCTGGCGGAGGCATTCCTGGCAGAGGGTGCTTCATGCAGAAAAGATACATGTTACTCACAAGGACAGTGTTGGTGGTCAATGAAACTTGATAATGAACAAACATGCTAAATGTAAAAAGATGTAGTGATGTTAAACAATTATTAACATATGCTCTTAAAAGAAACATATTTCCCTGTTCTGTCACTACAATGGCAAGAAACAATGCCTGCAACCTCCCCCTCAAGTCCATGGGAAATAGATTTTGGTCTTAGGTACTACCCTCCTTTCAGAGGAACCAGACTTCTAGGAGAGTACTAGTTCCACATCTTGGGGCAGGAAAATAATCAAGATGGGCCTGGAATATCTTGTTGTTAGAAAGCAAGAAGATTTTTTTTTTTTAAAGGCCCAGGACAGTGCTCAACGAACAAAGGAGCCAGTTTGAGGTTATCCAGGCTGTCACAATTGGAACATTCAAGAGAATAACAATGATAGCTAAAGGGAACAAACTGAGTCTATGATAAGCCATGAATTCATAATAAGATACAAAAAGGAAAATTAAAGTACATAAAAAAATAGTTGTAAAAACGGGTGAAAATAATAGTTATTAGGCTGGTGTTAACATTTAGGTGTTTTGTTTCTCCTATTAAGTATATGTCTGTTTATAAAGTATAGCTGTGTACTTTTTGTTTAGGTACAGGAGGAAAGGGTAGATACAGGGAACTGTAGCTAAGCCAAATAGAGAAAGCAAGTTATGCAAGTTAGTGTAAGCCCGAAGGGTAAATATGCTTTCCTTCTGGACCATGGACAGTGCACATAAAGACTTCTAGTGGGGTCTGAGGTGGCATAACCGCCCAAGAGTTATGCCACCCCATTCCTACACAGCACCCTGAAATCACAGCTAAGAGCCTCCAGAGTAGCCCCAAATCAATAGTTCTCACCACTGTTCCTTGAAATAACTATAAAATAAAGCAAAGAATTCCCGTTCCTTACTCAGTATTTCTCCAGGTTTCTCTGTATCTAAAATCAGGGTAGACCAATCCAACTACCACATCATCACAGGCCCTTGACGTTACCAATAATGAAAGACTCTTTACATAGGAATGGGACCCTGGACAAATTCCAGTTTAACAGTCTGCCTTAAAATACTAAAATTCTCAAAATGTTACTTCTAATCAATCAATATAAATGTTCCACACTAAGAAGGAGATGTCAACGACTGTCTGCCAAGAGCTTGTGAAGTTTAGCAGTCCTGATTAGGGCTACAGTACGACAGACTGCTAGATCTGAAAGAGGGCTTAGGAACACACTGGCATTCTGTCTCCTACACCAGAGACATTCGTAAATCACAATGCACAGAGCAAGCGTTTTCTCCAAGTTATTGTTCTCTCAGTTATCGGTATAATTATGGTACTTGACATTCACTCTCCGTAATAACTAGTCCCTAACAGTACAGAAATAATAAACAGTACAGAAATAATTTAATACATAGAGTAAAATTCAATAGATCCAAATAAGTAAGAATTTAAATTTTTCATTGAGTGTCTGGGAGTCTCTAGAACACGATATGGACTCCCTCTGCTGGTGGCCAATAGCAGCAGGTCCACGACACCAACAAAATCTCTGACCAAAGAGTAACAAAAGCCAAAGTGGCTTTGACTGTGTTTCATCGTGGATTTCACTATGGAGCAATCAAAGGCAACACTGAAAATGATTGTGTTTTATTGCAACTACTAAAAAAAAAAAGACCAGAAAATTGTAAATCTCAATTATTTATGTTATTAGAACAGAGGGATAATTAAAAATTTTTTTCATTTGGATTGCACTGTGTAACTTTTAGCAGCATATTTTCTTTCCAAAATCAATTTCTCTTAGTTTTCATTTGTAAGTTTCAATTTAAATTATTTTTAATCTGAGTCTTTATAACTTGGAAAAGATGGCAAAGGCCATAGGGGAATGCTGACCTGTGAGGTCCACAGAGCACACAAATCACAGATGGTTATTTGATAAGAGAACAGAACAGTATTAGCTGGTTACAGCTGATAAAGCTGTCACCACAGCTAGCTTTTTACAATACTACACTGCTAGAAAACTCACGTAACCTTTAGTTTGTCCTAAATGCAACTAATATACTAAAACAGATGCAGCAAGCTTCTGACTTCCAGTACTGGCAGAGTAGTTTTGTTAGACTAACTCTGCCGCAAATATAACTATAAATTCTGGACAAAACATTAAACATTCATTATTTGAAGGTATTAGAGACTGACAAAAATCAGACAGAAACTGCAACTTGTGAGATTTGGGAATTTGTGGCCTTTTGCCTGACTCTCTCCTCAATCTACAAAGAGCATGAATAGCCTCACCTTACTGGCTGGAAGGTATTGCAGGAGAAAGTTCAGGCTGGTAGAGTAGCCAAAAAATTAGGGGAGAAACATGAGAGGGAAAGGCAGGAGTAAAGCCCAAAACATGTTTATAAAATCCACCCAAAGTTTTCACTTCCTGCTAAACTACACATACACAGGGAAACGCAAGGGAGCCCAGCAATAAAGCAGCAGCTGGAAGCTGCAAAGAATGGGCAGAGATTTCAGCTGCTGCCCAACACAAGGGAGGCAAGAGGCCCAAGTAGGAGTTGAACCAAGCTGTCTGCTACAACAACCATCACATTTCAGAGGAATACAACAGAATTCAGACAATGTATTAGTCAGAATATCCAGCATCCAATAACAAATCACTAAGTGTAGTAAGAAAAAGGAAAATGTGACCCATAATAATAATAATAATAATAATAATAACAATAATACAATCAACAGAAACCAACTCCAAGATGATCCAGATGATGGAATTAGTAGTGACAAAGCACCTGTATCCTGACTCACAACTTGATACGGTGTTTCGCCGAAAATAAGACCTAGCAGGACCATCAGCTCTTATGCGTCTTTTGGAGCAAACATTAATATAAGACCTGGTCTTATTTTACTATAACATAAGACCCGGTCTTATTTTACTATAACATAAGACCCGGTCTTATTTTATTATAACATAAGACCCGGTCTTATTTTACTATAATGTAAGACCCGGTCTTATTTTACTATAACCTAAGACCCGGTCTTACATAAGACCGGGTCTTATATTAATGTTTGTTCCAAAAGACGCATTAGAGTTGATGGTCCGGCTAGGTCTTATTTTCAGGGAAACACGGTAATAAAAAGAAACAACCCAATTTAAAAAAAATGAGCAAAAGACTTGAACACTTCACAAAGAAAAGATTTACAATGGCCAATAAACACATAAAATAGTGCTCAACATTTGTAATCAGGGAAATGCAAGTTAATACTACAATAAGATGTCACTTCACACCCTCTTAAATGTCTACAATAAAAAAGACCAACAGTCAGTGCTGTATGTGGTGCAACCAGAATTCTCACACATTGCTGCAGTGACTGTAAAAGCTACAATCACTTAGAAAAAGTTTTGCCAGTTTTTAATAAAGTTAAATATACACTTAACTGCTCCATTCCTAGATATTTATCCAAGTATCTACAAAAAGACTTACTTACAAGCAAATATTCAAAGCAGCTTTATTCACAATGGCCAAAATTGAGACAACCCCAAAACCTCCGAACAGGAGAATGAATAAACAAATTGTAGCAAATTCATACAATAAACAGGGATGAACTATTGATACATGGCACAACACAGACAAAGCTCACACACAGTATAGTGAGTGAAAGAAGCTGGACACAAATGAGTGCACACTTTATAATTCCATTTATATGGAGTTTAAGATAAGACAAAACTAATGTTTAAAACAATCAGAGCAGATCAGAACAGAGATGAGTAATAAAAAAAATATGTGGGTCAAATAGGACTTTAGACTTGACATGGAAAGGAAACTAGTTTGCTTCAAGTTTTGAAGCAGGAAACTACTTACAAAGTGGGATTTAATACTTTCTAGAGATTAAGTTTTATTTTTAAAAATATATTTTTAAACAAAAACTTCTGCTTTAGGATGTCTATCTAACTTGATCTGCTTTAAAGAGCTCTTAACACAGGTGAAATGTGTATGAAAGTTTACAGAGCAAATGAAGATAAAGGTATGGATATTGCCTTTATAATTTTTTTAAAAGTGGTTTTGATTTCAAGTAAAAGAGCAAAAGAACACAGGTGTTAGGGGAGGATCTAAGGGTTACAATGTGAATAATATTAACACAAATTAAAATACAGGGTTAATAGCTATTGAGGATGTTATATATCTGATACAGGTTGGACCTGCCTCAAATATGGAGTTTTACTTTGCTATTCATTTTTTTATTCTGGCTACAGTAACTGCCCTATGCCAAATTTTCTATTAAAATACATTTATTATATGAGAGGAAAGTTCTTCCTATATGGGGGAATAGCTCCTAGTAATAAAATAAATTCCAGCATGCATTACCTTGTCCTGAAGGGTTTGCTGCCATCTTCCTATTTTCTGTTTCAACTATGTTCAGTGGCAATTGGTCAGCACTTTACAATCACCTGTTAAAAATATGTGTACATGCATATAAAATGCACCATACTTTAACAACAAATTAAAAGTTGTCAGGAACAACTAGCCTCCCTACAATGAAACGTTTGCAGTTTTCTCATCTCTTCAGAAACTTAAATCACAAATTTAAACTCTGCAAGTGCCTCAAGTATTTAAAGTGTGAAGGTTAAATGTTTATTCTTGCAGATGTTGATACCAACATTTAGCATGACTGTCTTTAATTAATCATTAGGTTGTGTTGACCAGATACTACCAAATGTATGGACCAATTGATAACATCAGCACGATCAGTGTTAGGAAGGAAAATCACTCATCTATGGTGCCTCTCGATTCACTTAAAAAAACGTACCCAGCAACAACTGTACACACTGAAAGCTAAAAAGGAAAACGAGGGGAGATACCAAATGAGCAAGACCCTGCTCCTGCCCTCAAGGCACATAGAATCCGGTGGGAAAACATAGTCTTATTCAAGCAAGCCTACTAAAGAATTTTAACAAACGCGCTCTTTAAAAGGCATACACAGCCCGGGAAGCAGAGGGGAACTGATTCTACTGGCGTGATAAGGGATGCCTTCAGGGAAGCCCGGGAATGCGCAAGGGCTAGCAAACAGATGTCGGTTTTGAACAAAATATGGGTAGGTGTCTCCTGTGGCTGAAGCACAGGGCTAGCAAAGCCCGGTTAGGACAAGAGGGCCACATCTTGTGAAAGGGAACGTCAATCATGGATGTGACAAGGCTCGACCTGTGTCTTATAAGGGTACCTGCAGGCGGGAGTGGAGGACAGACTGGGCGGGGGCTGCGGCTGAAACGAACGAGAGGAGGAGTGAGAAACTTTGGGAGGCGAGGGAAGCGGGGAGGCCACTGCCTAGTGGCATCAGAGACAACCGTAACAGGTCAACGCCGGAGCCACACATCTCCATCCCCCAGCGCCAAGCTGACGTTCTACTTACCCAGGGACGCGAGAGCGCCCGGAACAGCCTCGCCGTCGGATCGCGTTCTGCAAGGGGGCGCGACCACTCAAAGACCGGCAAACCGATCCCAGCGTGCGGATCTACAACCTTCCCGCCCCCGCTGCGCTTCCGCCTCTAGATGACGTGAACCCGAGGGAGCGGAAGTCCCGCCTCCCGCCCAGTCCCCGCAATTGCTGCCCACGGAGATTCATACTTTAACTGCGCCTACGCCACTTCCCTTCCGAAGAGTGGCAGCCGAAGAGGCACATGGGAAATGCAGGCCGCTTTTTAGGGGGCGGGGCCTGAGCGGGGCGGGGCGCAGTGACGTATCCTGCAGGCTCAGCTAGGCAGGGGCGTGGTGGAGACCAGCTGGGTCCCTAGCACCGTTAGGAGGCATTTCGTGGAGGCAGCTAAGCTGCAGGGAGAAAAGCCGCCAGACCGGCCGGTCCTGCGACGGTGTGAATCCACTTAGGCTGGAACTGAGGCCCAGCTGCTGCCGGGACTCAGAGGGTGAGTCTTCATAGGCTGGGCACGCTTTCAAGCTATAACAACTATCTCAGGGATATTTTTCTTTTATAGTTTACATAATTATACATAAGAAAAGCACTAAGCATGTAGAAGTTTTTACTGCTCAATAATCTATATTGAAGAAATGGGTGTGCCACATCTTAGAATATGAAGTCCCTCTCAGTGGGATCACATCTGATGCCTGATTCCAGCACGGTTGATTGACACAATGTAAGCTAACCGTGTATTGATGTGTGTCACCTGTTCTGTGGTCGTTAACCCGTTTTCATCTTTTCTAGAATTTGAACATATGTTCTTAATAATCGATGTTTGCTCAATACTAAATGTTTATGATGCACTATTTTGTTGTGCATGGATCTGTGACTGAAGTAATAACACCAGCAAGCATTTGAGTACCGTCTGCGTGCGGGGTGCTTCCTGTGCGTCAGCTCCAGGCCTGTATGCCTGATCTGTATATGAGACAGAAATGTTACTTACTCTGTCATGTAGCGAGCCGCAGCAGAGTTTCAAAGGACTAAAAGTCTGCCAGATACTAAGGCCCAGGTGCTTAAACGTCACCTATCATCTCTGCTCTGGAGCAAGGAATTCCTCTCAGACCAGCTCTTGCTGACTGACCCCTTTAGATTCAAAGTATAACCCATGAGGCTGTTGGTAGTTGGTCAGGATCCCTTTTTATTATAGTTAAGAGGGGCTCTTTGAGTCCTGGCCTGACTAAAATGACCAAGATGTATAGGAGAATTTTTTGGGTTTAGGTTGCCTGACCAGAGGACACAGAAACTAGGGCATAAGAAAGCTCCCGTCTAAATCCTACATGAACACTCTGGACAAAGTTTATTCAAGGTGAAAGGGAAAAGTAAGAATTCTACCACCTAAGCAACATTTTGCAGTTTCCTGGCAAGTTCAGCCTCCCAGGGTTGGGAGAACATTATAAGGAGAAAGATAAATTTACCTTGCTAATAATCATTTTGCCTTTTACTTGGTGGGTGTTAGCCCTAGAACCCCTTTATCTTCTTGAGAGTTTCTGAAACTTCTGCCTCACAAGAATTTTAACATATTGGTTAATAGTGGGTCACTTTAATTGAGTTCAAATCCCAGCTCTGACATTTAATGATTTGTAAGCCCTTGTTTAACTTTTCGGTGCTTCTGTCGTCTATAAATAGGGAATAAAAACAAATGTGTGACCACCTCACACCCATTATATGGCTACTATTAAAAAAACAAAACAAAACAAAAAGCAAAATAACAAGTGTTGGTGAGGATGTGGAGAAAATGGAACACTTATACACTGTTGTTGGGAGTGTAAAATGGTGGTGAAGCTGCTGTAGAAAACAGTATGGCAGTTACTCCAAAAATTAAAAATAGAATTACCATGTGCTCCAGCAATCCCACTTCTGGGTATATACCTAAAAGAATTGAAAGCAGGGCCTTGAAGAGATATTTGTACACCCATGTTCATAGCAGCACTATGCAAATAGCCAAAAAGTGGAAGCAACCTAAGTGTTCAACAGATGAATGGATAAACAAGTTGTGACACACACACACACACACACACACACACACAGCAGGGGTGCCAAAAAAATGTATACAAGTGGACACTTTGGTCAACATTACTCAAGCAGTAGTTTGCCATAATCAGAAGTGTCTAGATGCTGATGGTAACCACTTTGAGCAGCTCTTGTAATTGCAGAAGTCAAATGTGGCCTGTATTCATCTTTTGTAATTGGCATATATTGAGTATTACAATTTTAATACAGTTTTCCTTTCTTAAAATGTGTATACATTTTTTTGGCACCCTCTGTATATTGGTCTTAGGCCACAATTCCTTGCTCACAGCTCTAGACACTCTTTGAATTTCCCAAGTGTTTAGTGTGATGAAGGTGTCTTCTGTTATGTTAATGCGTAGCTTTTGGAAAGCACCTAAGGATGGGGACTGGTTGCCAGTAGAACCAACCAAGTGATTAGAGGGTGGGAAGATTTAGTCCCAGAAGGGATGGAGATTGAGTTCAGTCACCAATAGCCAATGATTTAATCAGGCATGCCTAGGTAATGAAGCCTCCATAAAAACGCAAAAGGAGGGTGTTGGGAGAGCTTCCATGTTGGGGAGCCACAATGCTTCCACATGCCACTGTGCCAGGACCCAAGCCACATGAAGACAGAAGCTCCCTTGCCCTATGTACTGTTTCCCCAAAAATAAGTCCTAGCCAGACAATCAGCTCTAATGCATCTTTTGGAGCAAAAATTAATATAAGACCCAGTCTTATTTTACTATAATATAAGACCGGGTCTTATATAATGTAATGTAATATAATGTAATACAGTGTATAATATAATACTTATAATATAATATTGGATCTTATGTTATAAGATGTTATTATATTAATTTTTGCTCCAAAAGACACAGTAGAGTTGATTGTCCGGCTAGGTCTTATTTTTGGAGAAACACAGTATCTCTTCATCTGGCTGTTGATTTGTATCCTTTAATATTATTTTTAATTAAATCAGTAATCTAGTGAGAAAACAGGTTTTGCTGAGTTCTGTGAGCCGTTCTAACATATTAATTGAACCCAAGGAGGGGTTGTTGGAATCTCCAGTTTGTATCCAGTCGGTCTGAAGCAAAGGTAACATGGGTTTGCATCTGTCCTCTGAAGTGTGTGTGTTGGAGGCAAGAGGAGTGTCTTGTAGAACTGACTCCTTAACCTGTGGAATCTGATGCTATCTCTGGGTTGATAGTGTCAGAATTGAGTTAAATTCTTCAATACCCTGCTGGTGTCTGAGAATTACTTGTTATGGAGGTCCTCCGTCGCCACATTGGATTTGGGTCCAGGAACTCTATTTACATTGTGATTCCATTTATATGAAGTACTTAGATTAGTCAAAATCATAGAGATAGAAACAGATTGATGGTTTCCAGGGGCTGGGGGAGGGAAGAATGGAGAGTTGTTTAATGGGTATAGAGCTTCATTCAGTTTTATGAAATGAAAAGAGTTCTGGAGCTAGATGGTGGTGATGGCAGCACTCATGAAAGATCTGTATTTTACTGGATATCTTGGTACTTGGTCAGTAAGTCAGCTGATAAATACTTAGCAGGGGAAGTCCAAGATAAAAAGGAATGCATGTGGGGCGGCCCAGTGGCTCAGGCGGTTAGAGCTCCATGCTCCTAACTCCAAAGGCTGCCAGTTCGATTCCCACATGGGCCAGGGGGCTCTCAACCACAAGGTTGCCAGTTCAACTCCTCGAGTCCCACAAGGGATGATGGGCTCTGCCCCCTGCATCTAAGATTGAACACAGCATGTTGAGCTGAGCTGCCACTGAGCTCCCAGATGGCTCGGTTGGAGCGGGTCCTCTCAACCACAAGGTTGCCGGTTCGACTCCCGCAGGGGATGGTGGGCTGCGCCCCCTGTAACTAGCATCGGCAACTGGACCTGGAGCTAAGCTGCGCCCTCCACAACTAAGACTGAAAGGACAACTTGAAGCTGAATGGCACCCTCCACAACTAAGATTGAAAGGACAACAACTTGACTTGGAAAAAAGTCCTGGAAGTACACACTGTTCCCCAATAAAGTCCTGTTCCTCTTCCCCAATAAAAAAAATTTAAATAAATAAGTAAATAAAAAGACAGACTAGCAGTTCTCTGAAGGGAGACTATCCGTTTCAGGAAGTATTAAATAAAGTTTATTAAAAAAAAAAAAAAAAGGAATGCATGTTACAGTCCTGTGCCTCTGTTAAACGATAAGGAAATGCTAGGTCACAGTATGTAAACTGGTACATCCTGAAGCCATTATGATTGTTACAGACCTTCAATATCAAAGTAGAGTTGAGAATAGTCCTCAGTTTCCAACTGAAGCCACCCTAATCCTCTTTTACTATTCTGTGATAAAATATTTATGGGGAATGCATTAGGCTAGACAGCCTTTAAAATCAAGTGTGTGGAAGTTTGAGACAATGACTATATTATTTATTGCTTGTAACAACTACTGCCAAACCTGTCAGTTTAAAACAAATATGTATTCTGTTTTCCTTTCTGAGGGGCTGGAACCTAGGCAGCATAGATAGGCGGTTCTGGCTTACGATCTTTTATGAGGGTACAGACAGGATGCCAGCTTGGGGGGCAGGGTGTGTGCTACGGTTATTTGAAAGTGCGACTGGATGGAAGGATCTACTTGCTTGCAAAGCTCACTTATGTGGCTGAGAGCAGGAGGCTTCAGTTCCTCACCACACAGGCCTTTCCAGAAGATTGCTTGTGACATAGCAACTCAACAGCCAGAGCAAGTGATGTAAGAGTTAAAGAGAGTGACCAAGACAGAAGCCACAGTGTCTTTTATAACCTGATCTTGGAAGTGACATACCCATTGCTTCTGCCATATACTGTCTGTCACAAAGACCAACCTCGGTGCAGTGTAGAAGGGGACTACGAGGCTGTGAAAAATACCAGGAGGTGGGATCACTGAGGACTTAGTCCATTTAGGCTGCTATAACAGGATACCATAGACTGAGTGACTTCATAAACAGCAGAATTTTATTCTTCGCATTTCTGGAGACTGGGAAGTCCAACATTAAAATATCAAGGTGCCAGCATGGTCGGGCTCTGGTGAGGACCCACTTCCTGGTTCACAGATGGCTGTCTTTTGCTGTCACTTCACCCGGGGTCTCCTTTATAAGGGCACTAATCCCATTTATGAGAGCTCTGCTCTCCTGAGCTAATCACCTGGCAGCTGATGCAGATTGAGACCCAGTGTGGAGTCAGGTCTTATCCACGGTGCGCAGGCCCAGTCTGTGTGTCACAGACACCAAGGTATTAGGTCACTCTGCATCTTTCCCCATGGAGGGAGGTAAAGGGGTGCCTCCTGTCGAACATAATAAAAAATAATCTGGAGGCTCTGGCTAGAAATAAATGATAAGGATTTATTCATAGGTCTCAGAGTTAGCAAACTAGAAACATAGGTAGGCAAAATCCAGAAGTGTTCCATGGAACAACAAAAAAAATTATTCATTTTTATAATGTAACTGAATCACAAGAGAGAAAGGAGCCCTGCGATATTAGCCATTTGGCCCATTATGATGAGTCAACTAGTATCATTAATTATGGTGATGAATTACAGGTCATCAAGCAGTCTAGTCACATAGAGGTTTTCTTTGAGGAGGCCTAACACTGGAAACCGGCATTGATGTATACTGTACCAATCATAATCTGTATAATGTCTAATGCAGGATTAAAGACTTAAAGTTTAAAAGTTCAAATGTCAAAGACCAAATATTAGAACAAAAGAATGCTCCTAGACCGCTCGTATCACTTAGGAATTTACAAGGTTTCAGGAGCTCTGTTGCAGGAATGAGGGGTGGCAGGGGCAGATATATATATATATATATATATATATATATATATATATATATATATATATATATATATATATATATATGGCTATAGCTATCTATCTATCTGTCTATCTATCTATCTAATCTACCTGTATATTTTTTTTCCCCTGTTATCTCACAAGGTCAGAAATGGACACTGCTTTTTAGTGCAGGGAATAGCTCAGCAGCAGAAGTACTTAGGTAAGAAAAGAAACAAAGTTTTAACTTCCAAATACTTCCTCTGAGATTAGATGAATTCAGTAAATTCTTGCAAAAACAACAATTATTTCTGTTTAGTGCTGAATGTCATTACTTGGCTTTTCTTCTTCTCATTTTGTGATTCTGGAGTTGCTCATGAATTAGTACAGTATTCACAACAGTTGTACTGGTGGCTGAGGAACATTTCTGCAATATTAAGCAATTGATATTTATATATGTTTATACATACCATGTGTTAAACAACAAAAATTCAACTGAGTTAATTTAAAGATCAAATTGGCTTCATTCAGTGATTCAGAAATTGGGCAGCATCCCATCTAGCAAACAGAAAGGCGCACCATAGAGCTATAGAAAAGGAAAGGTTTTTAAAGGGAGAGATGGGGTGGGACAAGCAAGTCATATAGAAAAAAAAGGATTTTTTCAGGCAAGGTCACCTTCCATTGGGGGACAAAAAGGGTCTATTAGGTGCTAACCAGGAAATCCCAGACTGACTGGTTAAGATTACATTTCTGGGGAAGGTTGAAACTGCAATTAGGTTAGGTATTAAGTTTCAGTTTGGTGACATGGGCTTAGCATAAGTGACTCCATTTGGGACCTGTTGTTTCTTTTGAACACATGACTGAAGCATGACATTGATTCTTTGCTGTATGATGCTAGATTTGCTTTAAGAAATGGTAAAGATTGCATTATAATCAGTAATTTGATAAAATATAACCTAATATTCTGCAGAATAATTTATCGTGTGTCTCCGTTTCAGTGTTTTAATATGATATAGAAAATTTATGATTCATTTCTGAATCTAAGTATTACTTTGATAATTGAATTGGCAATTTCAGTTGTCATTCCTTTACCAAAGAACATGTTTTCCCCAACTTGAAATTAATAAAAAAACTAAGAACTACAATCACTCAAGTAAGTTCATACAATTTGACATTACTGTTGTTAAATTAATTAAACAGGGAGGCCGTTAGACCGAGGTGGCTCTAATGCCATGGTGGCCTTCATAGGCAAAGCAAAACCAAAGCCTGTGAATACCTCAGGGTTACAAAATTGAAATCTAAGGACAACCAATCACAAACAGCCAACCAGGCTTTAAGCTGTAGCCAATCACTAATTAAGTTACTTTGCTTCTGCTTTTTCTCTGTAAAAAGTTTCTCCCTAGCTCCTGTCCGTGGAGCTCTCCTAACCACTTCTGGTTTGGTGCTGCCCGACTGTAATTGATTTTTTCTCAAATAAACTCTTACAGTTTTTAATATGCCTCAGTTTAGCTTTTAACACCGTCAATGGAACACAATTTATGTGAAAAATTTTATAATCTTATAATAATGTAAATATTATTTTGCTGCTATAAAGGCAAGAAAAATAAATGTTATGAACTATTTATGTATTTATTTTATTACTCATATCAAATATCAAGACCACCCAGACATGAAAAAATAATAAAGATAGCTGTCTTTGATAGTTAGCCAACTTTCAGTCATTTTAAGGTCATGGCTTTACACATATTTGCTAGCTTAATTTATAACTTTCAAATATTTAGACATATGGAATGTGAGCCTGCATCTGTACTCTGCCTCAGGTCCCACAAATGCTCAGATGGCGTGACTGGGCACACGTTTACCTGTGTTAAGCCTGCTGCTGTTCTTTCCTCATTAACAGAAGAAAATTAAAATCAAAATATTTGGTAATTTTTTGATTTTTAAAAGTAAATGTGAGAACTAACATCTTTTCGTTAGTCAATTAAACAGTGGTCATCCAGATGACTCAGCATATGCTATGTTATACTTTATATTCAGAATGTATTCAGAATATTAAGAAAACTTTTACTTTACTAACCATTGTCACCCCAATAAACTTTAATTAAAAAAAAAAAGAATATTAAGAAAACTTGTAAGGTCATCAAAATAAAGATGCTGAGAACACATACCAGCTCAAGGTAAAAACACACATTATATTTAAAGGGAACAGCAAAGAGACATAATTCTGAAATGTAAAAGTATTCTAATTAAGTAAAATCAAAATTTTTTTCTAAAATTGGAAATGCTTCTATAGTGCACCTCAAAGAATATGACATAAATTGAACCTTGCTTGTTAACACATGTCTCAGATCTGATAAAAATGAGGGAGGATGAAAAGGAGTCTGTCTGTAAGTGGAGGAGAGGTGTGGGGCGTACCTGCAGGGGGAAGTCTAGGATTGTGCCTGAAAATTGTCCTGTTGCTACTGAGTAGCATAGAAATGTAATTTAAAATAGAAAGTGACACCTGTCATACGAATTTTTTTAAGTGCTATGGACTGTTAATTGGGGTGCAGTGGAGATTTCCTAAAGTTCTTTTTAGAATCCTATCACCTAGGAGTGGAGAAAGGCAAGCCAAAGGTTGACTGACACATAATATTGCTTACCTTGGAAAAGCAGTAGGAGGAATTGTAAATATGTTTAACTCAGATGTTTCATGTGCTATGATTTAAATTTTTTCCTTATTAGAATATTTAAATTACAGAAGAAATAAATGGGTATTGTAATGTGTGAAAGTAAACAATATGAAGTTGTAGAAAGAAACTGTTAATCTTGTCTGCCCCTGCCCTGCTGCCCCCTTACCCGGAGTCAAAAACCCTAACAGTCTGATGCATTTTCCTATTCTTGTATAAACATATACATTCATATATGTATATATATATACATATACATTCATATACAGTGATCCCACTATACATATTACTTCACCACTTGCTTTCTTAATTTATCTTAGACCTCTCAGTACATGAAGCTCTAATTTGTCTTTTATTGCTGCATAATATAGGGTAGATGTGCTATAATTTGTTCAACCTTTTCCCTAGTGATATATATGTAGGTTATTTTCACCCTCTGCCTCTGCAAACAATGCTGCAATAAACATCATTGCACATACAGCCTTAGGTAATAGTGCTTTGATTTTGATAGCACTACGTGTTTGTGCCAGCACTGAAAGCACCTATTTCCCGGTACCCTCACTAACCGTGGATGAGGAGGTAGATTTCACATGAAGCTGATGAAACATAAATTTCAGGGACCCTTACTTGAACGTGTATCCCTACCCTGTCAACACCCCCCCACCCACCCCTCTAGGCCTTGGGAGAAGTCTTGGCAATGTTTTCACAGGGTCATTATTTTTGTCGTATTTGAAAAAGTAAGTTATTTTATCTACAACCAGTTAAGACACCTGTGTCTTTCCACTACGAATTCTCCTCTGTTCACACTTCTTGAACTGGATGGCCTTGGAGTGGCTGCAGGCATTTTTGAAAGTTGAATTGGGATGCAGTTTAGTTTTAGCAGGATGTATTTAGCAGGTTCACTGTCACTTCTGTGTACAGTTGGAGTGGGGTCATTGCTAGACATCCTGGTGGAGGAATAGCTTCTGGGTATACTCCTGTGAAGATGCAGGGCCAGAGGTGACATTGTGAAATGAACTGGTCTTACAACACCTGGCACCAGATCTTTAGGGTACTAGAGGAGAAACAGAATTTGAAATGTGTGGAGCCAGAAGCTGGTCTGTAGAAATTTCTTCTGATGGTCAGTTACAGAATTGTAAGCAAATGATTCCATTCTCATTGATGAGTTGGCAAAACCAGAAGTTCTCTCCTATTGGGAATATCCTTGATAAAGCAGTATATACAATTATAAATTCACCATCCGTGTTTTTTTTTGGTGGAACTTAACCTGAAACAGAATAAGAATTCCTGGGTTCATAGGCTAAAAATCTGTAGCAGTTCTACAAACAGCAGGTATGTTTGGTGGTAAGCCACATGTTTTCTGCCTGCCAACATATCAGATTGGATCTTAACACATTCCCAACAACGAATTTGAAGGTGAAAGAAACTTATCTAAACTATCAGTGATAAAAAAATAAATTTCAGTCAGCTGTACTAGAAGAAAACCTTCATTATCTTCCTAGTCTCTCTATACAAAATAGTATTATAAAATAGTTGTCTAATGAAGACGTTCTTAGAGAATATGCATCCAAAGACTATGAAAAAATAGTATTGCAGAGGTGTGTCAGGCAGTTAATAAATAATCTAAAAAATTTTTGTGATATTGGTTTCATAAAACTTATAATCGTGATGATTTATTTTCTCATTCTAAATATTCACCTTTGTACAAAGTTTTATATTTGAAATTTTGAGTTCTTTTACTTGAAAAAGGCCCCCAAATTGTTTAAAGTTTAGGTCTCAGAAAGCATGAATCCTCACCTGGTTATAATTTATTGATCTTTCACTATTTGCCAGCAGGACAAGCAAAAATTGTATCTTTTTACTTTTGTTGACATTTCATAGATCTCTAGTGAGACTGAACATTTTTTCCACATATATATTGGCCATTTGTATTTCATCTTTGAATTGACTAGCCATATCCCTTTGTCTGTTTTTTGATGGATTCTTATTAATTTGTAGGGGGTGTGTGTATTAAGTATATTAATACATAGTGGGTCATTGTGTTCTAAATGATTTTCTCTAGATTATCCTTTGTCTTTTTTTGGTGACAGTGTTATTGCAATCTAACTCACAGACCATACAATTCACCTATTTATTTATATTATTTTTCCAGTTTTATTGAGATAATTGACAAATAAAAATTGTATATACCTAAGGTGTACAGTGCAATGTTTTGATATCCATATACTTTGTGAATTGATTATCACAATCAAGCTAATTATCATGTCCATCAAGTTATTCATTTAAAGTATACAATTCAATGGCTGTTAATATAGTCACAGAGTTGTGCAACCATCTTTGTAATCAATTTTAAAGTACTTAATCACCCCCAAAAGGAATCCTGTACCCTTTAGCTATCACCCTCAATTCCCCATCACAATTTGTCTTTTGACAGGTGATATTTTTAGTATCAAATTTCCTTAACTTTCCTATAGTCAAATATCTCTATATTTTCTTTTCCAGCTTTTAGGTTTCCACTTTCCAGTGTGGCTTAAGGTCTCCACTCCCGCTAAGGTTATTTAAATATTCTGCTCTAATATTTTTTTACATTTACATCTTTAATTTATCTGGAATGTATCCTCAATCCTCTTCTACCGTCTAAGCAGGTAGACCCCCACTTCTTAACTAGATTTCGAGAAATTACTATATCTAATGAGGGAGAAGTTTCTGTTCTCAAACTTGGGGGCCAGGCCCAAAGGGCCAGAGCAAGGAAGAGGAGCACCCTAAAAAGGCAGAGTCCTGATCAGCCCGGTGTGGTTGCTCCAGGGCATATGTTATATGTTTACATGATGCTTCGAGACCTACCTTGACCAGAGAACTTCCTCTTTCAAATAAAGAGTTGAAAATGGGGTCCAAACGGCAACCGTCAGAAAGGAACCAGACTGCGCTTAGCAATGTGCTTCCAGAGAGGACGGTACGGGAAGTGGGGGAGAGGAGTAAGTACAGTGAAGAAACCTGGTGAGCAGAACCTCGGCCAGGTAATCAAGGTTCACATCCTGGTGAGAAATCATGTGGATAGTATGTACCCTTGACATGAGGTGATGAGAATGGCACTTCAGCTCTGCGGTCTTCCTCCCACAACTCATAATCTGAGTCTAACCCTGAGAAGAACACCAGACAAACCCATTGAGGGGCATTCTATAAAACGCCTGATCAATACTACTCAAAACTGTCAGGGTCATCATAAACAAGAAAAGCCTGAGAAACTGCCACAGACCAGAGGAGACTACAAGACATGACTATGAAATGCAATGCGGTATCCTGGATGTGAGATTCTGTAACAGAAAAAGAACATTAGGGAAACACTAATTCAATCCAATAAAGAAGACAGTTTAGTTAATAGTAACGTACTAGTGTTGGCTCCTTAGTTCTAACAAATGTACCATAATGACATAGGATGCTAACAATAGGGGATGCTGAGTGAGGAATATATGAAAACTCGTTATTATCTTTGCAATTTTTCCATAAATCTAGACGTATTCTAAAATAAAAAGTATACATTAAGAGGGAGGGGAGATACTTTTGCCAGCCACATCCTTCCTGAGGGAGTCTATCGAGGCCAAGAAAGCATCCAGCCTTCTGAAAATAAGAGTTGGTGTCTCTACAACCTAGTGCTTACTTTGAACCAATTATGTGGGTGGGTCAGAAAAGAATTTTGAGTTCTTTCCTCTGTCCACATCCCCCTGCTAGCTCAGAGCAGCCTTCCAGAACGGCTGATTCGGGCTGTGTGGGCCATTCCATGCAACCCACCCCAGCAAGCACAGTGGTTCGCAGTGACATCCCCCATCCCCAACCAACCCCCAAGATGCTGCTCAGGATCCCCAGAAGGCTTATTTCTTCACCGTTGACACTTGGCTTTGACCACCCTCCCCTTGCTTTAGTGACCAATTCAGACCTCTTACCCTGGTGTTTTGATCTTGGCTCCTCATTTTACTCAACCCCACACAATCTCTTGATTTCTGTACTACCTGAGGCTGCAGGTGAGAGAGATTCCTTCCACCGTCGTTCACTGCCCAACTAGCCCAAGGCCCCCTGGGACCCATTTGGAAGGAGTGGACAATGTGTAGCCTCTCCTATCCATGGGATGGGAGACCAGCAGCAGCAATATCATCAAATAGAAAGGGCATCCTCTACTTTAGGAAGAATACAGGAGCTCTCTAGATGAGAGTAGCTTTAAAAAATACTGTTAGGAATTATACTAATATATCGAATTATGATTTTGTAGCATGTGTTCCTTTTTTTTTTTTTTTTAAGGGAACAGTGACATGATGCATTATAGTTTCTGGCGTCCCCTTAAGTTTCCTGATCCCCAGACAGTACTGGCCATATACCTGTGTACCAACACGCCAGGGGGTCCTGGGTAGTCCTGGGGCTGATGGATGGACTGAAGTCAGCAAAGCAGATCTTAATTCTGAGGCTGTACAGAAATCCGGTGGTCAAGATGAGGCTAGGATTCTGCTCTTATTTTGGTGTTAAATTACTTGTATCGTCAATAACCTCCTAAGATCCCACCCTGAGGGACCGGCTGTGTGGCTTTTCCTAGGAAGAATATAGCTTTTCCTGACTGAATGACAATCAGTTGAATGAGACTGACAGCCTCACAAGGATGAGCCGAGAAACACCGTGCACACTAGAAACGTGGAGTTGAACAAACCTTCCTTCTCGTGTGGCCTTGGTCTAAATCTTGCAGAGGACTGGGTTTGATTTTGGGAAAAAATGAACATTTCAACAGATAAAACTTCTCCACGTTTCAGTGTGTTGGCTTAAACTCAAAGGCTACCATTCTGGCAAGCAGAGAGATTCAGCTTAATGGGTGTGAATTGAGTGCAGCTTCCTGTATGTCCCATTTTCTCCATGAGTGGTGGTGACAGTGTGCTGCGTGCCGTATCCCAGGAGGCCCCAAGAAGGGGCACAGGGAACACCAAGCCTCCTGCTGTGCCAATCAGAGAATCCTGAAACTTCAGCATAATTCCTTACCTTATCATGTAGCTGGGGGTGTCAGGGGAACCCTGTTTAGCAAGTCGCCTTACCTGGATCTATGATCTGGGGACTGAGTGTAGTTTTCTTGCTGTGCCCCCAGCACCGTCTGGTCACACTGCCCACGGGTTATACAGAAAGACAAGGCCTGGTGCTTGTACAGTCTCACTACCTCTGGACGATGAGGATGAGCCCGCGAGCCTGCAGTCCTTTATGGCCTGGGTTACAGAGCACAGGAGGGGCTGGCCAGAGTGGGCTTGGCTGGAGCTACCACAGTGGTAGAAGCTGGGGCCAGGATCTGCTGGTGGAATTCAGAGGCTTTGGGAAGGCCCAGAAGCTCTGCCTTAGGACGCAGGAACTCTGTTCCTCCTGCTTTAGAGCTTTTCCTGCATCTTTAAAGAGCAGTTTCTTAACTGTTTTCTTTTTCTTACCATAGCCTGTAATGGGAAAAGTTTACTAGGTTTAAATTTTCCCTAAAAGAGAATTTAAATACTAAGGGATGAGATTTTACCCTGTAGCTTTGGAGGGCCACAAGCCATCGTAGTATCTAAGACTTTTTTTGTCCCACACCCACCTCAAGAACCAATTTTCACCCCCTTGGGGGCGGTGTTTCCCCTTTTGAGAATGCATGTTATAGAAGGACGGTCCTGCTGTTGAGAATGTTGCTACCCACAAAGGGGAACTCTCAGACTTCCTCCTGCCTGTTTGTTTTACGCAGCTTCTGAATCCCTAGGGATGAGTCAGCTGCATGTTACAGGGCCCCCAATTAAACTGCCTGAGACCACAGGGGTGTTTATTGCTCATTTAAGAAATTTGGGGGTGGCCGGGTGGCTCAATTGGTTAGAGCGTGAGCTCCGAACAACAGAGTTGCCAGTTCGAGTCCCACAGAGGCCAGTGGGCTGCACCCTCCACAACTAGACTGAAGGACGACGGCTTGGAACCAATGGGCTCTGGAGAAACACACTGTTCCCCAATAAAATGTATTAAAAAAGTCTGGAGTTACTAGATGCAGTGGCTCAAAGAGGCCATCAAGGACACAGGCTTTTTCCATTTCTCCACTCCACTATCCTTAGGGTATTGGGAATGTCTCCACTCTTGGCCACAAGATGGCTGTAACAGCCCCAGGCATCAGGTCCTCCCAAGACCAGTGAAGGGAGAGAGAGGAAGAGAGACAGGACAACAAACAGTGAAAAGCAGGACAACAAACAGTGAAAGGCAGCAAATGACTGGTAGGCAAATAATAGTTGCTGGCACCTCTCTCTGTCTCTCTCTTATTTCCTCTCTCCTTTACCTTTGGCTTTACCTAAACTAGTATTCCCCAAACCCACAGGTGACTCACTATGCATCCACATGGAAGGGAGTAGCATTAGCACTAGCTGCTTGGCCTTGAGCAAGTTACTTGATGTCTCTGGGTCTCAGCTTCCTCATTTATGAAATGAGAGGCCCACACTAGATGCTTTTTTTTTTACGTGAACTTACAAAGAGTGCTGCTGTTGAGATTCTTGAATCCATCTTTGATGAATATACACATGCATTTCTGTTGTGTTCTGGGAGTGGGACTGCTGGGTCATATGATATCTGAATGTTCATCTTCTAGGTGCCTTTTAAAGATGGTTCCTAGTGATGGACCCAAACACCATCACGGAGCACACAGCCAGTAAATAGGTTTTTCATCCTATCCAAAGATTCACTGCTAATAAGACGCAGGGCCAGGGTTTCCAGTACTTGTCAGCCTGCTTGTGAAGAAAGCCAGGTAGCAGGTGTCCCTTGTGATGGTCGTGAATCACATTTCTATGGCCAGATGAGGCCCAGGTACTAGTGGCCCTCAGGGCCAGCCAAGGAAGTTTCCGGGGCTCTGGAAAATACCCACTCCATTGTGAGGCACTTCACAGCTAGCACTAGAAATGACTCTGTCAACAGATAGTTTAGTTCATCTTAGCCCTGCTCCCAAACTTTAAGTACCTGGTAGATCGTCAATAAAAATAACCATAAAAGTTTAGGGTAAAGGACCCTGTAATAGCATTTTGTAAGAGAAGTTTGTCTATTACGCAACATTTCAGCCAACAGGAAATTTCTCCAAAGTAAGCACCTAAAATACTATTTACAAAAGGAGGTTTGGAATGTCAATTTATGGTTGAGAGAAATGGGCAGAGCTCTGAGAAAGTGCTTCTCAAAGTACAGTCCATAGAGCTGCATAGCACGAGCGCCAGCTAGGAGATTGTTAAAAAATGCAGATTCCAGGCCCCTTCCCAGAATCAATCTCTTAGATGGGGGTCTAGAAATTTGCATTTTAACAAACTCACATCAGTCTACGATCTGATGTGTTACACATTGCAGAGAATCTCCATGCTTTTGGGGCCAGGTACTTTGACATGGAAAGATAAAATGATCCTATCGTTTGCCCACAAACTTCTCTGCTGGTTCTGGGGCAAGGTCCAATTTCTTGTTTGTAAAACTCTTCAGATCCTGGCCTCAAGTGGACCTACTGGCTTTTGCTTTTTCCTGGGACATTGTTGACTGAATTAAATGGTTCACACAATTTTGTCTGTTGGCAACAGTGCCTTTTCAGTTGCCCCTCTTATTTGAGACAGCCCTCTGTGGCTTTCTCCATGTTACCATGAATGCTCTTTGAAAACCTCCTTTGTCCTCATCAGCCGTCCACTTCAGAAGTGCTGGTGTTATTTTGAGGCAGAGCTTGGGATGCCATATAGAATAAAGCTATGATTGTATTAAAAACCAGAAGAGGGTAAGCAGCTAACACAAACATGAATACGGCCTAAGCACATGCTGTACCAGGGGACAGAAACAGAGAATGCTCCCTTGTGGCACTGCTTTGTTTCTGAGATCTGGGTGCTCATGTAAAGTCCTCACAAACTTTCTAGTGAGGTTTACAGGATTCTAGCATGGCAAATTTAGGAAATTCTGAGGCCGATGGCGCTGTCTCCCAAAAGGCACCAGCTGAAGTGCCCAGGGTTGCCTACAGATGGGGGAAGGCCCCATGCTGTGTTCTGGGGTTCTGATGGCAGCTCCCCGTGCCCCCATACACATACATCCACTGTGTTCTTCCTCAGAGCTCAGCCCTAAAAATCCAAGCTTACCTCCACAAATTCCACCAAACACTACAAGCTTCTCTGATATAAAACCTGCACATTTCTTCCTCACTACCATGTTGCTTTGAAAATTTTTAGTAGAATTACAGCCACATACTCTGAGATACTTTTAACGTTATTTCAGTGACAGTTTCCCACCACAAGGAACACTGAAATACAACAGGAAATGGTGAATATGAATAGGCAGTCCTGGGCTAAATTTGAATGGTGGAAACTTTATACCAAAATGTTTTCCATAGAAGTCCACTTTCTTTAGTTGTGATGACTACCCACTGGATCATTGCGGCCAGATGCCACTGACCGACGGGAAATTGGAAAATAAATAAACTGTTCCATATTGCCTTTTAGGAACTCTGGGGGGGTTTTTTGTTTGTTTGTTTTTGTTTTGTTTTGGGTAGGGGCATAGAAAAATGGTACTCAGACCCACACTGAGCAAATAGAGGTTTGGAGAGCAGCGTGTTTAATTATGAAAACTTTAGGATTTTCTTTTCATAAGAAGGGTAGAGAAAACCCAACAGAGAGGGAAAAGAAGTGAATTAACATCTGTTCCGTGTCAGCGTTTTGCAAGGAGTGTTAGGGAAAGCTATTTCACTCTCACACCCACCACCTAAGGTAAATATCATTACCTGCTCCCTGTCCTCCTCCCTTTTAGGTTAGAAAGCAGGCTCATGACGGTTAGGCAACTTGCTCATGGTCACCCACGTGTGGTGACTCAGGAGGAATTCAAATGTGGTTTACTTTTCACTGTCCTGGTGTCCTGAAGAGAAAGCTGGGTGGAGTCTTATAATAACATCTCTATTATGTTAAGGCAACCTGGTTGTTAACATAACGCCCTTCAATAAGAAATACCTCTGCTATCCATCCCTAGCACACTCTATACGGTATTCATGCTATTTATTTTAATGCCAATCAGAAGAACAGTGAATAGGTCTATAGTCGTTATAAGCAGTCCTTGAGTATAAAAGTATTATTAATTTTACCCAACTCCGAGAGGACCGAACATTGGCATTCCTGTGAGGTAGATGCAGCATTTACATTGTTCCCAGAGCCCCTGTGAATCCTGTTCTCTGGAACCAAGGCAGACACATGTGGGGGAGATAAAGGACGATGACATGAGGACTACACCTCAATGAATTACACCAGGGAAAATAAGGTCTTTGAAGCTCAGTGAGTCTCCAAGTGATGTTTTGGGTCAGCTTCAACTCTCTGCATTCTCCTCCTGCTTGATGAAGTGTCACTTGTTTCTAGATTAAACTGTGGTGGAGACCACAGTGAATCCCAACTTTAAGACTTGTCAGGTGAAATGGGACAAACGTATAGACTGTGGGAATAGGTAGCAGGAAAGGTACTCCTTCACAATGAGCCACGCGACCTATTACTTTGTTCACATCCATCTGTTCTTGCGCGGACTGGTGACCTCTACTGACTTGGCCCTAAGAACAAAAGCTGCACAGACAGTTAAGGTGGAAAAAGGTGAACTTCCACGCCAAAGAGCTGAAGTAACGACTCGACTATCTCCCCTCTGCTAGCAAATAAAGCTGAGACTCCAGCTCAGCCAAAGGCCCGGAAAGGAAGCACAAAACCATGAAAATCAACTTAAACCTCTTTCAAAAGGCAGTCCAGTCGAGGTATGAATTTGAGTCGTATCATTAGTAGCACGCCCTCTGTTTACTGATGCTGTCTGTCTTTGGAGGCTCAACCTTACATAAACCCGGCGTAGCTGTAGAGGCAAGATGGCACGGGCATGTCAGCGTGCATCTGAAGAAACCCCACACTGTCTCCTTGTTCGCTATCTCCTCTGGCCTCATAGCCTTTTATGCCATTCTTACACTATGCGTCGTAATTCCTTCCATTTTCAGTTATAATATTATAGAGGCCGTAAGATCCCAACCCACGTGCGTATCCCAAAGCCCCCAGCCCCGAGTGGCTGCCCGTGGGCGCATCAGTAAACGCGAGTGGAATGGAACACGATCCTCTAACGTCTTTTTCCATCTCTGATTTCCGTTAAACATTTGCTCTGGGGACAGAGCGCAGCCTCCATAAGGCCGGCCTCTCCGAGACGAGGTTGGACGTTAAGAGGACAGCTGCGGAGGGCTCCGGGCGCACTTCCTGCGGGGCGGCGGGCGGGGCGGAGCTGCCCGCCTCCTCTCCTCCCGCCCCCCCACTCCCCCCACCGGTCTCCCTACCCCAGGGCGGCGGGGCGCTGCGGGGGCGGGGCCGCCAGCGGGCTGGGCGGCGTGGCGGAGCTGGCTGATAGCAGGGGGCCAGGGTGCGAGCGGGACCGGCGCTGGCTCGGGCGCGGAGCGGGGGCGCGCGACGCGGAGCAGCCCTGCCCAGCGCGGGCAGAGACGAGCCGGCGGGTGGCAGAGGCGGAGGCGGCTCCCAGCCGGGCCGGTGCAGGGCCTCCGACGGAACTGCGGCGGAGCGGGGCCTGGGTCAGGGCGCTGGGGGATCCCGCCGAGGCTGGCAGCAGGAGGAAGCGGCGGCTGCGCGTCCCGAGCGGTGCACGCCATGTCGGGCGGGCTCCCCAAGGCCCTGCAGTCCACCGGGCCCCACTCTCTGCGTGACCTTCCGCACCCACTGGCCGGCTCCAGCAGCGAGGAGGCCGTGGGTGGCGACAGCACGCCCAGCCCGGACCTGCTGATGGCCCGCAGCTTCGGCGACAAGGTGGGGTGCGCTTAGCTGGGGATTTGGGAGGCTCTTTTCGCTCCTGAGGGAGGATGATGGATCCCAAGCTCCCCTGGGCACCGGGCCGCGCCCACCCTGGCGCCCCTTACCCTGGGACAGGCGTGTCCTCGCCCCCTAGATCCTTTGGAAAAAGCGTCTCCTTTCTGCGGGCCCCGTGGGGTCGCAGCCGCATGGGAAGCGACCAGAGAGGACAGGCTTGCTCGACTGTGAGTGGTCGCGAGCTGGTGACAGCTGGTGGGGAGGGGTCCCGCGTGGGGTTGGGGCCGGAGGCGTGTGTGTAGTGCTCGGCGCCTGTGACCTGGGATGGGATCCCAAGTTCCTCCAGGTGCATCCCTGAAGGCCGAGCTGCAGAGTAACTTGTAGCTCCTCGCGTTGGCTGGGGCTGCAAAGAAGTAAGAGTTAATGGTTTTCCGTGGTAGCACTGGGCAGCCTTGGTCTTACTGCCAGTCATCTTCTTCCCCGTCTGTCATGTGGGAAGGGATCTTTGTTTAGGTTTGTTGTGTGCACTGAGAAGTCACCTGACTCAGACCCCAGCCGGCGGGGCGAGGAGACTCAGTTGTGGTTTTCTGTCTGGGACTCCATTCACCTCTGACGGCCTCCCACACTGTTTAGGTTTGGCAAAGATTGGTTTTGTGGTTGGTGGGAAGAAAGCTCGCCCTTTGACCTTCTTTGTGCAGAGAGAAGCTCCTGATTTTCTTAGAGCAGCATAAGCCCTCTGCTGCTTTGAGAGACAGCAGAGTCCAGTGAGTGGTAAGGGGCTGCATCCCCCACCCCCGTCGCCATTTCATCTGTGGCCAGGATTTGAGCTGTGATTGTATCAGTGCTGCTGTTGCCACTAATTGCAGAAATTAGAATTGTTCTCAACACTTGTGATCAGGATTTCCTCCTCCCAGTAAAATATTAAACGAATTCCTTCTTGTCCTAATACTGAAGGAAATAGGGGACCTAACTTTCTTTCCCCCTTAGATGGGAGGGCATGTGGTACAGTTAAAATGAGGATGCCTGCACTGAGCACTCAGAATAGCTAGGGAGGGGTACTTGATGTACCTTCTTGAGAGAGTTTGTGAAAGCAGAGTGGGGAGGGGACACGTAAAGCATTAGGAACAAGAAGGCTTTAAAAAAACTAACGAAAACCAATGGGTTGAGCAGTTTGAGGTGTGTGTGGGGGGTGCTCTTTGTAATTATTTCTCTTTATTTTATAGATTATGAACTATATGAAGGCTTATGTCACTTGGAAATACCTTCCCCATGTTTAACATTCAATATATAATTGTTGAATGACTGAATGAATAATTTGTTGCTTTCTGTGGAAAGAGAAATTGTCCTACATGCATGTAGGTTAGGAACTGAGATTAAATCTTTTGACTTCCTTCTCAGGGCTGTGTAGGATAGTGAATTAATTATCTACTGCTGTGTAACAAATTACTCCAAAATTTAGCACCTGAAAATTGTGTCTGTGTGTCAAAAATGTGGAAGTAGTTTAGCTGGTTTGTTCTGACTCAGGTCTTTCATGAGGTTGCCATCAAGCTGTTGACTACGGTTGCCGTCATCTGAAGGCTGGATTGGGGCAGGTGCACTTCCAAGTTCACCCACTCAGCTGTTGACAGGCCTTAGTTCCTCTCCATTGGCTGCTTGACATAAAATTGGTTTGCCCCAGAGCAAGTGATCCACGAGAGCAAGCGATCCCAAGACTCAAGCCACAGTCTTATATAATCTAATGTTGGAAGTGACATGCCTCTGTCACATTCTATTGTTCACACAAACCAATGCTGGCACAATGTGGGGAGAGGGTATGAATACAGCAAATCCTTGAATAATGTTGTTTCATTGTAACATTGATGAGATGCTGTAGAAACTTAACTCTTGTTTATCAGTTAGCCTATGGGAAAATTGGTTTCATTATATGTAATTTCACTCAAAGTCACAGAACCCATCGAGGACAGTAAGTTAGGGATCGTTGGGGCCATCTCGGAGGCTGGCTACTACAGATGGCTATTTTAAATATTTTTTTAATGATCCACTCTTGGAGGATACCTGATTCAGAATATGGGCATTTTACTTACTAATAAGCACTGGGAGAACAAATGCCTCGTACCACCAAGATCTTGTTGATGGGCAGGAAGTCAGGCTCAAGTCTAATGACTGCTGGCTGCCTTTACCAGGACAGTTCTTTGAGAGAGAGTCTTGAAGACCTTATTATTAATTATCGAATATTTAATATGTCTCCTTACAGCAGTAAGGAACAACCAAATGACATCACTCCCAAGGGCCTTATTTATAGTAAGCCACTTTTCCTTAGAGGCAAAGCAATATAATTTCTTTCTCTGACTGGGAGTAACATTTTCCTTGAATCTTGGCATGCACATGTGTTTTCGTAACTCTGGAGAAATTTCTGTAGAGAGAAGCTAGCACGCAACAGAGGTGAATCAGGACCAGCGGAAGGAAGGCTTCCCTTTGCCCTGCTTTTTCTTGCCCAGCCAGCATGGAGGGCAGGGAGGGAAGTTAAGCATTCTGGTCTGTCTTTGAAAAGAAGCCTGTTCTCTTGCATTTTTTTGTTCTCTTGCATTTTTGGACATTAGGGTGGTGATTCTGGATGCCTGATTCAGTCAGTTCTGGACTTGGAGAATGAGTGTGACCAGCTGCTCACAGTGTGCAGGGTTATTACATTTTGTGCAGGGCATTGGTTTCTGTGAGCCCAAGATGGTGCCATGAACAGGGAAGGCTCGTGTCTCCATCTAGCAGACACTTCTGAAGGGCCTCTGGGGTGTTGGGAAGGAGGGCGAGACCATATGTGATGGTCTCTCCTTCCCCAAAATCTGAAACCATTCAAACCATAGAGTACTGGGAGGAATCCTTTCTATCTACCAAGGGTTGCTTGGTAGATAGAGTAATTCTTTTTGTCAGCTAAAGTCACTGGGTTTTCTATCACTATGTGCTTCATCTCCACCTAAAATGTAAATAAACTTTGGGCCCATCTCTCTTTTTCACTTTCATCTGCAAACCACTCTGGGTTGCTTCTCCCCTGACTCAGCGTCCAACTCCTGCTGTGCCTCCCAAAACTCAACATCATCCCAATAAAGCCCCACCTGTGGTTAACACCCCTGCCCACATCCTCAACCTTTTCACTGAACTCTTCCACCTACTTCCTGTCCCCTTAGGTCGCTGCTTCTTCTGAAGTCTTCAAAATAGAGGTCGGTGTCTTTTCCTCTTGTGCTCATATCAGGATCAGGAGATGGGGGTCAGTGTCCTCTCTCTCCACTGCCTTTTTTTTAAAAGATTTTATTGGGGAAGGGGAACAGGACTTTATTGGGGAACAGTGTGTACTTCCAGGACTTTTTTCCAAGTCAAGTTGTTGTCCTTTCAATCTTAGTTGCGGAGGGCGCAGCTCAGCTCCAGGTCCAGTTGCCATTGCTAGTTGCAGGGGGCACAGCCCACCATCCCTTGCGGGAGTCAAGGAATTGAACTGGCAACCTTGTGGTTGAGAACCTGCGCTCCAACCAACTGAGCCATCTGGGAGGCAGCTCAGCTCAAGGTGCCTTGTTCAATCTTAGTTGCAGGGGGCGGAGCCCACCATCCCTTGTGGGACTCGAGGAGTTGAACCGGCAACCTTGTGATTGAGACCCCACTGGCCCATGTGGGAATTGAAGTGGCAGCCTTCGGAGTTAGGAGCATGGAGCTCCAACTGCCTGAGCCACCGGGCTGGCCCTCTCCACTGCCTTTTACAAACCACGTCCTGCTCCTTTGAGGCTCATGTCCTTTTTTGTTCTTTCAGCAAATATTTGAGGGTATACTGAGTCAGGCACTGTTCTAGGAACTTGAGATGAAGCAACCAGTTGAAGCCCCCTGGGTTCATTGGGTACATTTAGTGAGTGCATACTGTATTATGGAATAGATGCCATGGAAGGAAGAAAAGGTCGGGCAGTGAGGGGAGGGGGGTGTTCAGCATCACTGACCATGGGGAGGGGATGTGTGTAGACCTTATGGAAAACTTGAGCAGAGACTTGAAGGAGGTGAGGGACTTAGCAGGTGGATATGTGGAGGAGTGTCCAGGTGGAGGGAACAGCCAAAGCAGAGGCCTGAAGGCATGTTCCTAGTACACCAGGGAATAGCTCATAGGCCAGTGTGGCTGGGGCAGAGTGAGCAATGGAAAGTCGTAGGTCGAGGGCTTGGCAGGGTGGCGGCAGATTGTATAGGGCCTGGTAGGCCACGCTGAGAACTTTGACCTTTACTTTGAGTGCCACTGCAGGGTCTTGAGCAGAAGGAGGGCAGTTTGTCTTATATGTTGAAAAGGATCATACAGGCTATTGAACTGAGAATACTTTATTTGACTATTCTACTGAATTAGGTTTCTTTCTAGTTAAAAGGACCGAAACCGAACGCAAACTGGCTGAAGGAAAAAAAAGAAAAAAATACCGGCTCAGGTTGCTGCAAAGCTCTGGGTTTTGGCTTCAGGAATGGCTGGAACTAGGTATTCAGATGATGTTGGGAATCTGTCACTTTCTATTTCTTGGCTCTGCTTTCTTCCGTGTTAGATTTATTCTCAAGATAGCAGAGGGATATGTTATACAAACAAGCTTCCCAACTCCAGCAGAAAGAGAGCACCTCTTTCCTGATAGTTCCAGCAAAAGCTCTGGGCTGGTGTCTCAGGGCCCTAAATTGGGTCAGGCGCCGAAACCAATCTTTGTAACTGATTGCCCAGACCTGGAACAGTTCCTTATCTTTAGAGAGTGTGGAGAAGGGAAGTTTTTGTATGTTTGTTTATTTGTTTGAACTGTGAAATATTCATCGAAGTACATGTATCTGGAAAGATACAAAATGTGTCTGTATAGTCTAAAGAATAAAATGTATCTATATAGTTTTTTATATAGTTTTTAAAGAATAATAACATGAACACTCATGTTCCTACCACCTAGATTAAGCTATAGAATGTTACTAAGAGTTTAGAAGCCTCCTCTGTGCCTTGGAAGGAGGTGGTTTCCAAAGCAAAATCAAGGTGCTGTTATTAGAAGAAGGAGGAACCAGTGAATAATGGACCTGCAGAAATAACATGTGCCTTATAGACCTTCCACTGTCATTTTCTAACTTCCCTCTCCTCATTCCTATTCATTAAAAGCTGAGACCCCCAGTTTACTGTCTTCTCAAATCATGTCCTCATCTCAGGGGATTCCATCCAAATCTCCAAAGCTTTCAGTTTCTTGACACTATTTCCCGTCACCTTCGCCTCGTTTTCCAATTCAGTTGCCCTCTGCCATGGCTACACCCTTGCATTATAACACCTAGAACTGTTCCTGCTCTGAAATAATGCCATCAGATATCATCTTTTCTTGGCTTTCCCTCCACTCAGCCTGTAATAACTGACTGCACCCGTTCTCTGAGCTCTTATATTCACCCACGTCCTTTAGATTCTTTGGCTCATCTCGCCCATTGCTCCCACCACTGCCCTTCACTCAGTTCCTTTGCTCTCCTTTACACCCAACCTGGATCATTCCATTTGTTCCTGTCTTGTGCCTGCGCCTCGGGTGTGAAGGTGCCTTGAGAAGTCCTGCCCGCGTAAAACCACGGATGCCAGCCACACCTGGGGACTCAGTGGTGTGGGGCCCTCCGCTCTTTCCCCAGGAGGCTCCCGTTCTGCAGTGTGGCGACCTGAAGCTTGTCTCTGCTCCTCACACCCTCCACCCCTCCTCCTACTGAGGAGTGTTCAAGCTCAGAGAAGATAGAAGCCACCATAAAGGAACGTCCTTTCACCCAACTACAAAATGATCTGAATCTGTAGCCATCCTTGCTCTCTAAGCCCCTGTTGCAGAAGAGAGTCTAAGCTGCTCCTGCCCGATCCGGCCCACCCCTCTGGCCTCTTGGAGACCCTGCTCTGTTTTCCTCCTTCCTTCCCCACTCCGCTTCAGACTCCCTCTCTACTGGCTCATTCCCATCAAGGTTTAAACATGCTCAAGTTGCTCTTCTGTCTAAAAACAAAGCAGGAGTAAAGAAAACTCAGCCGTGATTCTCCCTTCTCCTCTATCTCCTGTCCGATTTTGTGACTCCTCTTCACAGCCAAACTTTTTGAAAGGAAGGTTTGCTTCTCTTGTCTCTACTTCCTGACCTCTGGCTTACTGCTCAGCCTACTGCTGTCTGGTGTCTGACTTTCCTACTCCAGGCCCCTCTCGTGACTTCCTTATTGCTAACTCCAGTAGATGCCTCACAGGCCTTATCTTACCTGGCCTCTCGGTAGCACTCGATCCTGTGGAGTACCCCACTGCTTGAAACCCTCTTCACTTGGCTTTGTGTTTTAGAGTGTGCACCCTGGAGCCAGTCAGTCTGGATTTGCATCCCAGCTCCACCAGTTACAATCTTTGTATCGGCAAATTATTTTTATCTCTCTGACCCTCAGTTTCCTCATCTTAAAAAGGGGGTAACAGAAGTGCCTACATCACAGGGTTGCTATGAAAATCTGGTGAGTTCATTTCTAAAACACTCAAACGGAGTGCCTGATACTCAGTGAGCCTTTCATAAATGTGAGGGGGTGGTGGTGGGTTTTATTCCTTGAGATTGTGCTTTCCACATTTTCTGTGTACATTTTCGTCTAGTCTTTGTCCATTTCTGTATCAGTTGTGGTTCGATCAGGAAATGAAACTACTGTAGGCATCTCAAACGGAGAGACTATACTACAGGGAATTAGGAACACAGGTGATGGAAAACACGAGCAGTCGGGCAGAGGACCGTGAGGTGACTAACCCAGAGAGTAGCAACAGCAGGAAGCCGCCGTCCTCCTCAGGGCTGGCAGGTCAGTGGGAGGGGGTGATGTCAGCAGACTCTAGGAGCTTCTGTGGGGATTAGAACCATGGCAGGGCTGCTCAATGGGCGCTGGGGCCACAGAGGAAGGGGGAGCCCCCACAGAGGAGAGGGAGCAAGTGCTGCCAGGGACACAGTCTGCACCAGAGAGAAGGGGTTGGGGAGGGAGGAGAAATGCCCTGGCTTCTCTCCTCGTCCTGGCGTATCGTTAGTGTCTTCCATTGGCTGAAGCCAGAGAGGAACGTAGAGCTGGAGAGGAAAAGGGGCACGACCCTGAAGATTACTTGGTCCCTGGAAGCACTTATGCCATATATGCCTGAAGCGAGCTAGCCCTGCTCTCTGGGCTTCCTAGTTACAGGAGGTCATGAATTCTCTTTTTGTTTATAATATTTTCAACTTGGTTTGTCACTTGAAATTAAAAAAAAAAAATTGACCATAAAATGTGAAGTGAAAATTGAGTTTTATGGTTTTATGTTGGGAGGATTGAGAAGCGGGTCCTTCATTCCTATTGGTCAGCCCCACTGTTGGGATGTATGTCTGAAAATCAGTTAAGGTGGCAGAAGTGTGTTCTCACCAGATCCTTGAAGTTTGAGGAGGCTGTCACGTGCTGGGTGGGAAAGCATCATGGGCCGAGGGGGTCACTTGAGCAAAGCTGCTGAGCTGGAAAAGACCTGTGCCCACTGGAATTGGACTGAGTTGGGTTTTGAGAGTCGAGATGTGGGGATTAGTAAGAGATGAGGTGGGAAGTCAGGTCAGGGGGAGCCTGTAGCCTGCTTTGAGTGCTGTGATGTGAAGGTGGCTTTTCCTCTTTAAGCAGTAGGCAAAAGAGTACAAGCCATTTTGAGCAGGGGAATGTGTGATCAGTGCTTGGGATGAAGAGAGACTGGCAGTGCAAGAGGTGTATTGGGAAGGTGTTAGCTTGGTTTAGGTTGGGGTTGTTGTCTGGAAGAAGAAGAAAGATTAGCAAATGTAAAGAGGACTAGTTTTGGTACACGGGGGATGACTGGTTTTCTAGTCTAGGAGGTTGATGCTGACTGGCGCCCCTGTTGAGAGGGAGAACACAGATTGGGAAGCAAGTGTGGGTGGGAAGTGTAAAGGTGCCCAGGATGCAGTTTGAAGTCAGGAGTGCCGGACACAGGTGGTGTCCCCGGGAAGCTCTTCTTTGTTATATAGATGCATAACCCCAGCAGATCAAATAGAGATGGGAGTGAAAGATGCAGACATCAAGGTCAGACTTTTGACAAAGTGGATATTGACAATCACGTGGAAGGCAGGAGGTGATGGCAGGGTAGTGTTAAGAAGGGTAGCTTAAGGAAAAAACAGGGTTGAAAGGAGGTCTTTAGGAAAGGGGAGAATTGAGCATTCGTGGAGGTTATGGGGAAGAAGACAGATGTTCATGGTAAATGAGAGTCTCTCAAATTAAAGTAACAGCCTGGCAAGGGTACACTAATTCACGTATGAGCAATTGGGTTTGTTTACCAGATATTAGAGGGTCATATGCTGTCTCACATCTGCCTTCTCCCAGATGTGAGAATTCCTTGTTTCAGCTGCCACAGCAGGGCTCAGGAATCATTGTCGTGTGTGTGAGTGTGTGTGTGTGTGTGTGTGTGTGTGTGTGTGTGTTGGGGGGTGCCGGAGATGGACAGGGCAAGAGGGATATGCAGAAAGTGTTTCAGGACTCCTATTTGAGAAAAGGCACAGAGGCAGGAAAAGCACATGGCATGTTTGGGTAGTAGAGTGCAGGCACTTTTCAGAACCCAGCTCTGTGCTAAATGCTGGGGACGTTGAGAAAGATTTAAAAAAAGAAAGTCTCTCCTTTGAGAGGTTCATGGTCCAGTGAAGAAGAGAGACACATACACAGATGGTTGCAATAGAATGTGAAAGATGCTAAATGTACTTACTAAGCTCTGCGGCCTTGGGTGAGTTTCTTAACCTTGTACAGTAGTCTTCCCGCTTATCTGAGGTTTTGCCTTCTGCAGTTCCAGTTACCCACAGGTCTGAGAATATTACATCTCCCCAGCTATCAACATCTCCCATTTCTGACATCTAACAATTGACATCGTCATGGCTCCATGACCCGGGATCACCCGGGATGATCCTCCTCCTGACGTAGCGTCAGAAGGTCAGTAGGACCCTAATGCTGTGTCACCATGCCTGCATCATTCACCTCACTGCATCTCATCACATATCATGCACCTCACTTCATCTCATCACACAGGCATCGTATCATCTCGTCTCACACAAAAAGGGTGAGTACAGTAAGACGCGCAGAGAGAAAGACCACATTCTCATAACTTATATTACAGTACAGTATAATTGTTCTATCGCATTATTACTTATTAACCTCTTATCTGTGCCTAATTTATAAATTAAACCTCATCACAGGTGTGTATGTATAGGAAACAATACAGTGTATATAAAGTGTTTGGTCCTAATTGCAGTTTCAGACAGCCACTGGGGGCGTGCAACTTAACCCCCACAGGTAAAGGGGGGCTACTGTAATGCCTCCGTGTCCCCCCATCTCAATTTTGGATTATCTCACAGGGGTGGTCTGAAGATTAAATAAGTGTTTAGTATGGGGTCTGGCACACAGTAAATACTATGAAAATGCTCAGTGTTATTACGTTAGAAGTAGACCCCGAGAAAGGACTTCACTGCCAGTAGTTGCAGAAGTGAAGGAAGGTGAGATAGGGAAGGGAAGGCAACCAGTAAAAGGCGTGTTACAAAGCTGGTTCTCACTGAGCAGAGCTGGAGCTTGGCTCTCCTGGGGAGCCCTGAGAGCCTGAGGAGAACATGCACGTGGGTTATCCCCAGCCCAGGGCAGGGAGCTGGGGGCTTCAAAAAGCAAGCCTGTCAGTACCGTCAGTGGTTGAGTGCTGCTTGGCTGGGGTGTTTGGCCACGAATCCCCAGGCACTTTCCAGCCTGCCCCGTGGGTGAGCAACGCAGGGTCAGCAGCCGGGAGAAGCAGTCAGGCCAAGAAATGCACGTGCTGCCAGATGGAAGTCGGGACTATGGGCACTGAATTGGTCAGGGTGAGGGCATATAGGTGGGGCACTGGCACTATCTACTATTATGAAGATAACACACAGGGAATGAAGTAAGGAGTGTCCATGCTTAGGAGCATGGTGGCCTCTCCAAAGGAGATGATGTTTGAGCTGGAGAATGAAGGAGAACTGGACATTTTACAAATGGACAGAGGAAGGAAGAATAATGCGAGCAGAAAAACCAGCATGTGCCAAAGCTTAGCAATGTCAGGTTGCAGGAATGGTGTGTGAGGGGGTTGGTGAGCGATGCAGCTGGAAAGGTAGGTAGTAGGCAGATTGTGGTCCTTAATGGCAAACAGTAAGGGCTTTCTCCGAAGTGATGGGAGGCCAGTTGTATTGTAAGCAGAGGAGGTGCAGGGCCATATTTGTGGTGAGAGGTCACTGTGACTGAGCCCCTCGCTGGGACTGGGTGGGCGGAGCCAATCGGCGGAGTCTGGGGAGAAGGCTGTTGCAGCAGAAGGTTGGGTCGGGGGGCAGTTCGGGAGGGTTTTGACTTAGTGGATTCAGGGAGTGTACTGGACAGGAGTTTGGTTTGCAAATGATAGAAATTCAGCTGGCACTGCTGTGTCCTCAGGGTTCATCCATGTTGTGGCATGTGACCAGATTTTCTTTTTAAAGACTGAATAGTATTCCAGTGCATGTGTATACCACATTGTTTTTATCTGTTCATCCATTGGTGAACACTTGGGTTGCTTCTACCTCTTGGCTATAGTGAATAATGCTGCAATGAACATGGATATGCAGATGTCTCCTTGATATCCTGTTTTGATTTCTTTTGGCTATATACCCAGAAGTGAGATTGCTGGATCATATGGTAATTCTACTTTTAATTTTTTGAGGAACTCCTATACTGTTTTTCATTGCAACTGCACCATTTTACAATCCCACCAACAGTGCACAAGGATTCTTACTTCTCTACATCCTCACCAACCCTTGTGTTATTTTCTATTCTTTTGATAGTGGCATTTTAATGGATGTGAGGTTAGATCTCATGTGGTTTTGATTTGCATTTCTGAGGTGAGTAGTGATGTTGAGCATCTTTCCCTATGCTTGTTGCCCATTTGTATATCATCTTTGGAGAAATATTTATTCAGATCCTTTGTTCATTTTAAAATCAGGGTATTTGATTTTTTTCTTGTTCAGTTGTAGGAGTTCTTTTCTACTCTGGATATTAATCCCTTATGAGATGTATGATTTGCAAATATTGTCTTCCATTCTCTAGGTTGCCTTTTAATTCTGCTGATTGTGTCCTTTGCACAGAATTTTTAAGTTTGATGTAGTCCTGTTTGTCTATTTTTGCTTTTGTTGCCTGTGCTTTTGGTGTCATATCCAAAAAATCATTGCCTAGTCCAATGTCATGAGGCTTTTCCCCTGTTTTCTTCTAGGAGTCTTATAGTTTTGGGTCTTAGGTTTAGGGAGTCCATTTTGAGTTAAGTTTTGTATATGGTGTAAGATGAGGGTCCAACATTATTCTTTTGCATGTGGACATCCAGTTTTCCCAGTATCACTTGAAAAGACGGTTCTTTCCCCATTGAGGGTACATATGCTTTTAAAGCTCATTTCTTACCAATATCAATAAACCATATTAACACTTGAAGTGCTAAGATGAATTTATTCTACAAGTGTGTGAGTGACTTCTCTGCACTATGCAATATATAAGGCATCATGTTCCTTGGGAATTACGATATCTGAATTCTGGAATTGACATTAGTCAGGTCTCGGACATTTAGGTAAACAGTATTTTACTGTATTTAGAATAAAAATGGTTATGGAATAGTTGTTTTATTGCAAATATAGAAGCCTAGACCTTCTGTGGGGCTATTTTATTAGGACAGAGGTATAGTTAAGGAATTGGGCTTGTCTTCTTGATGGCACCAGCATGTATGCTGCAAAAATGCAATATAGCAGCCTTTCTCTGCTCTGTCCCGTCAAGAAAATCTTGTTTATTTTATGATTTGCATCAGTAATTGTGCAGGACACTTGGACTTTTTGTTCATTCCTCAAAGATTTAGGTGGGTCTATTGTGTACCATGCCTGAAGGATACATAGATGAACAAAGCGACCTTACCTTCTAGGTACCCAAGGTCCAGGAAGGGAGACAGAAGAGGTACAAGTGAATAACCGCAATTTTACGTGATAGGGGTATATTATACAGAATGCCGTTGGAGTAATCAGAGTGATTTTTTTGAGTAAAAGAAATTCTAGAGCGAAGCATGTTTGAAGGAAGCCTTGGGTTCCCTATTGTAGGTAATAAGTATATTTTGTCTTTTAAATTAATGGTCAATGTTGGAATTTCAGTGAGAATTTGAATAATTGTTTTCTGGTCTGATAATAATGGGAAATTCTTTACTGCTTTCCAGGCTTAGATTTTATTATGTACATACAATATATGTTAATCCAATGAATGTTCTTTATCAGAGTATCTGAAATTGGCTATAATATTGGTGGGACCCAGTGCAAAATTAAAATGTTTGTCTCCTTGTTAAGAAATTATTAAAAATTTCAAGACAGCAACAGCCAGAGCATTAAACCTAGTGTGGAACCCTTCTGAGCACAGGATCCCGTGTGATCACACAGATTGCACACCCACGAAGCTGGTCCCGAGTGTATCCTTTGGATACTGGTTTTCAGGTCCCGTTAAAATCACCTCTTATCCATCTCGGCGTTCTAGTTCAGGACTGTTGTCATCCTCTGGGTATACTTGCAATGAGTTGGGGTCCCCAGGGCTTGCTTCTCAGTCTGGATTGACTGTGGAACTTGCCTGGAATACTCCACCCTCTCTCTGTCAACATCCTAGCATTCCCTGTTTCTAGAAAAACTTAATGTGGTTTCCTCTGTGCCCAGGCTTTCATGTTTAACATATGCTTGAGACTGCTTTTCACTTTTCTACCTGTTGTTTCTACTTTTTTTTCCTTTGTGCTGGTTACTTCCCCATCAGGTGTGTCCAGCCTATGTTCCCTCAGTTACCCTCACATTCACCCAGAGATAATAGTAATGTGTGTTTGTAATCATTGCTAACATTTATGGAACACTTATTTGGTTGGGAGCTTTACTGCATCATCTCAGTGCCCTCTCCTATGACATAGTTACTATCTCATTCCCCTTTGACAGCTGAGGAAATGGAGGCTCTGAGAGGGTAAGTAACTCATTCAAGGTCAGAGCTAGAAGAAAGTGAGGCTGGGTCTTTCCGATTTCAGAGCCCACTCTCTTCACTACCACCACTGCTACAGAACTGTCGTCCTTTCCCAAATCTCTTCCTCCTTTTTTTTTTTTTTTTTTTTGAGCACTTAAATGCATTAGGCCCTGTATGTTGTATTTCTTATACAAAGCACAGTCTTCAGGCCAAGGGGATGAAACCATCCTCCGCTGTATCTTAGCCGGTGTCTCTTCTCTCAGTTTCCAGCCTTTTCAGCTTCGTCCTTCTCTTTGTACTAGTCTCCCCTGTTAGCGAAGTTTCCGAAGGCTCACTGTCTTATGCCTGTTCACTCTTCCCATCACCTCCAAGCTCCTCGGATGAGAGGTCTTTGTACATTGCGTTCATCTGCATCCTTTTGCCTCAGCACCAAGCAGGCCCCCTGGTCCAGGATCTGCTGCTACCACTCACTGCTCACAGAGGTCCACAGGGGCTGTTTTTCTACTGTAGAGCCCAGGCCTTTAGCTACAGAGGTCTCAGAATGCCTCCTTACATCTATGGAAATGATCGTTTGATTTTTCTGCATTAATCTTCCAATAGAATTGATTTCTTAATACTGAACCATACTTAAATTTCTACTTAGGATAAGTCCTACTTGGTCGGGTTTGGTTTGCTACTGTTTGATATGGAATTTTGGATTTATGCTATATTTTCTGTTCATTATGCTGTCTTTTTTCCCTCCCTTTTCTCCATTTCCTGACTTTGGGTGGATTGATCTAGTGTGCTTTGTTCAATTTTATTTTCCTCCAAGTTCTATTTCCTGTTTCTATCTGACGAATATTTATAATTATAGTTTTCTACTGTAGGCATGACTTAGTATGTGTAACTTTCTTCAGAACAAGGAGAGACCTTGGGCTTGCTTTTACTTCCCCTTCTTTGAAATAATTCTGAATTTAAGTTCCTGATTGTGATTCATCGTTTTTAAAAAATTAATGCCCTGTCTTTTTAATGAATTTTTTTCTTAACAGTTGCTCCAAACTTCACAGTAACATCAGCTTTCCATTATGTCTTCTCTCTCTCTCTCTCTCTCTCTCTCTCTCTCTCTCTCTCTCTCTCTGTTTTTATTGGGGAATATTGGGGAACAGTGCATTTTTCCCAGGACCCATCAGCTCCAAGTCAAGTCATTGTCCTTCAATCTAGTCGCAGGGGGTGCAGCCCACCATCCCATGCGGGAATTGAACCGGCAACCCCATTGCTAAGAGCTCACACTCTAACCAACTGAGCTATCCAGCTGCTGCCATGTCTTCGTTCTTAAACAAAGCTTTATTCTGATGCATTTTTTTCAGTGTGCTACATTATGTCTATGAGTAACATAAGGGGGAAACAAACCCTGGATGGTGTACATTATATAACAATATCTGAGTGGTCTACATTATTCTTTTCTTGTCTGAATGGTAATTTAGCTGAGTTTTTCCCCTTAAGACGCATAGAGATTGCTCCATTGCCTTCTTTTTTACTTTAAAAGCATTTAAGCAGGTTAAAGCATTTTTGAAAGTCAACTTTTTGGGGTGTAATTCATATAAAATAACTATCATTTGAGCATGTGATTTAGTGAATTCTGGCAGTTGTATACAGCTGTGAAATCACTACCCTGTTTCCCTGAAACTAAAACCTAGCCAGACAATCAGCTCTCATGTGTCTTTTGGAGCAAAAATTAATATAAGACCCGGTATTATATTGTATTGTATTGTATCGTATCGTATCGTATCGTATCGTATCGTATCGTATCGTATCGTATCATATTATACCTGGTCTTATAGTAAAATAAGACCGGGTCTTATATTAATTTTTGCTCCAAAAGACACGAGAGCTGATTGTCCAGCTAGGTCTTATTTTCGGGGAAACATGGTACCACAATCAAGATACAAATCATAACCTACGAGAGTTTTCTTATGCTTCTTTGGAGTCCATACCTTCTTCCACCCTTGGCCCTAGGCAACCACTCATCTGCTTCCTGTCACTATATTAGTTTACATTTTCTAGAATTTTGTATAATTGGAATCATAAAATATCTACTCTTGTATCTGGCTTCTTTCACTTAGCATAATGATCTTTATCCACATTTTTTGCTATATCTGTAGTTTGTTCTTTTATTACTGAATAGTATTCCATTGACTTAATTATGCCACAGTTTATCCATTTAGCCATTAATGGATATGTAGGTTGTTTCCTGTTTGGCACTATTACAATTTAAGCTGCTATGCTACACTGAAAAAAGAACAGACTAAACCTAAAGCCAGCAGAAGAAAGGAAGTGAAAATGAGAGTGGAAATTAATGGAATAGAAAATAGAGGAACAATAGAGAAAATTATTGGAACCAAAATTTGGTTCTTTGAAAAAAAAAATCAACAAAATTGACAGTCTTTAGCTGGATTGATCAAGAAAAAGAGAAGATTCCAATTACTAAAATCAGAAATGAAAGAGTAGACATTACTACTGAACTTAGAGAAATAAAAAAGGATTATAAAGGAATACTGTGAAGAATTCTATGCCAATAAATTTTATAACTTAGATGGAATGGACAAATTCTTAGACACAAATATGAACATTCATGTACAAGTCTTTGGTTGACATGTTTTCATTTCTTTTGGGTAAATACCTACTTGTGGAGTTAAATTTATGGGAGTGCCAGCAGCTCCACACCGTTGCCAAGACTTGGTATTGTTAACCCTTTCAGTTTGATCAATTCTAGTGGATGTGTAATAGTAGCTCATTGAGGTTTTAATTTGCATTTCCATAATGACTAATGATGTTGAGTCTCTATTCACATGCTAACTGACCTTTTGTATATCTTTTTTGAAGTGTCTTCAAATCTTTTGCCATTTTTTTATTGGACTGTTTTTCTTATTGAGAGATAATATATGTGTATATATATTGAATTATTTACGTATTATGTATATATTCTTTTTTAAAAGTCACTCTATTGAGGTATGATTGACACGCAAAAAGATGTACATATTTAATGTATACAACTTGATGGGTTTGGAGATAAGTATATACCTGTGAAACCATCACCACAATCTATGCCATAAACATATCTCCAAAAGTTTCCTTCTACCTTCTTTATACATGTTTTTATTATTATTGATAAGAACACAACATAAGATCTATCCTCTTAGCAAATTTTTAAGTATACAATACAATATTGTTAACTATAGTTACCACATTTTACATTAGATCTCTAGGACTTATTTGTCTCCATAATTGAAACTTTGTACCCTTTGACTGCCATCTCCCCATTTTGCCTTCCCCTAGCCCTGGCAACCACCATTCCACTCTCTTCTTCTATGAGAGTGACTATTGCACATTCTTTATATATGTGGCACCATGTCATATTTGTCCTTTATGACCGGCTTATTTCACTTAGCATGATATCCTCCAGGTTCTTTCATGTTGTTGCAAATGGCAGGATTTCTTTTTTTAAGGCTGAATAATATTTCATTGTATGTATATACCAATATATTTTCTTTTTTTAAAAAGTGGGATAAAAATGTTTTAATTATTGAAATATACTGGTAAATTGAGTAATTTACATTGTAGTACTAAGTGGATATACATAGTCATTATCAATAAAATAAGAACTTTCCAAATGTCCCACTAAGCCTCACTCACAGTCCTTTAAAATAGTATAGAATTAACGTGATACAGTGCCATGGTCTCACAAAGGTAGAATGGGGAGACTCAATGGCTAGAAGTATCTGTAGTTATGTAAGTCTTGGACTAAAGAAAATAGGACACTAGTCAAAATGTGCATATGGCATTGCACATTTCAGTGGTTTATTTAAAAATATTACATTGTTCCTAATAAAGGAAATTCTGACATTTAAATGAAAGCCAAATAGAAAACAAGGGAAAGAGATAATAGTAAGAATCAACTCAACGATTTTACAGTTAAAAATTAATGTGAAGTAGAAATAATGATAGACAAATATATCACTTCAGGTAATTCATGAGTAATGCCTTATTTTAATTTATAAATAGGATAAGGATTGTGCTATATAAAGACTATCAAAAAGGTGTCAGTGAACAGACATGATCTTCATGAAGTCTGTTGAATGGCCAGGGTGAAAATGCTGCCAGAGCACTGCAGGAGGGCTGGGCAACAAGTTGGTTAGCTTGTCTTTGGCAGGCAGACCACAGAACTTCCACACATGACTGTATTGTTTAACCAGTTCCTTTCCAGTACCACGACATTCAACGTGTACCCATGGTTTTAGCTATAGACTTAAGAATTGGAGCGTGGGGGGTGGTTGCAGACAATTTAGAATTTCGTTGGAAATGTCTGCACATTATACAATGTCTCACGGAGCAAAATTCCTTCCCGGTTTTGACGAGCAAGTTATTGATGATTGAGTCGTATTGTTTTCTTATAGTTTTTTTGTACAGTCCTTGGATACTGTATTGACAGCTTCAGATGGCAGACCAGCATATACTCCTATACGGTTTCTGCTCTTGTCATCTTCGGTTATGATTCTTCTTTAGATCTTTAGCTGTTCCTGCAGGGCCTCGGCCTGCGTGCAAACTGGTGGCAGTGAAGTTCCCGCAGGACACTAGTTCCCGCAGGAACCTCTGGCCAGAGACGGGGACTGGCCCTGGAGGTAGAGGTTGAGGGCAGTGTGCCCCAAGTGGGAGGGAAGTCGGCAGGGGGCACTTGGGACTGTTGGGGGTAATTGGTGTGGGGAGGGCCTCATGGGGGCTGGCCTCTCCCCAGGCAGATGAGTGCAGGCTGGGCGTGGTGGAAACCGCCCACATATATGTATTCGTATTAACAGTTCTTGATAGATTCTGGATACAAGGCCTTGTCAGAGAGATGTATTTCCTCCCATTCTGCAATATATATATATATTAATCGGAGAGGGCAACGGATTAGATATTTTTGTTGCTGTTTTTGTTTTTGGTGTAGGCAGTGCATTCATGTGGCACAAAATTCAGAAAGTACAGAAGGTTATCTGGTGAAAAGGCTCCTTTTTGCCCTGGACCCATCATGCCCCTTCCTCTGGCAGCAGGTTTCCCTCTCCAGAAGCAACCGATGTTACCAGTTTCTGGAGAAACTTTCTAGAGATACATATTATGCCTAAATATGAAACTGCATAAATGTAATCTAAAAAAAACACCCTCAAATGGTCACGTACACAGTGTTTTGCACTTTGCTTTACACAGTCATAGATCTTGGAGATTGTTCTGTATTGGTCCAGAAAGATCTTCCTTCTCCTCCACGCCTTTTTTGGTGATTGCATGGTATTCCATTGTTTCAGTTACTTGAGCGCTTAGGGTCTAGGATGAGAGGTCTGTGCCAGATTCTTTTTCTTCTTCATGTACTCTTCCACCTAGCCCTTGATTTTTTCTTCTTAAATTTATAATTTTCACAAGCCTGCTGGTATTTAGATGTGTATTTTTCCGAGGTGTTGCCACTTGAAACCCTTTCTGTTTTGTTGCTCTGTCTACATCCGGTTCATTTCTCCATTCTCTTTTTCTGAAGAAAGGACTTACGGGTATGTGGGTTTCAGTTTGTCCTTTTTTCTTTGGCTTCATTTTTTTTCTTGGCTCATTTTATTGCATTATATTTTCACTCTGTTGGGAGAATTCCTCGATTTGATCTTCTGAATGGTGGGTTTATTTTTCATTTCATTCCATTCCAATGTTTCTGATTCCTTATTAAATTTAAATTTAGCCTCACTTCTGTTTGTTTTAGCAATCATTTTTGGACCTGCTCTCAGAATGTGATGTCCAAGGTGATCATCTTGACTTAGGGCAGGAGCTGACCACCTAAACGAGAGCCCACTGAGTTTCTAGTCTGCTCCAGTGGGGCCGCTGCTTCCACCTTCTGGGGAGGAACGTGCTATCGCCGCACGCGATGAGACTTGTTCTTGTGCCACCACTGGATGCATGTCGGCGTAGGTGCATCTAGATGTGTACGTGTGTGTCCACAAGCAGTGTGCAAAGACTTTGCGGTCGGCTGGCCTTTGTCCTGTGACTGCAGTTTGGGCTGAGCTCGCGTGGGGGTGGGAGCAAGCCCAGTCATAGCCTCAAACCCCTTTGGTTAAAAAGAGAAGGTGTGAAAGGAGGTCGGCTGCTTGGTCACCCACAGTGTGAATGTACTTAGCACTGAACTGAACTGTACACTTAAAACTGGTTAAGATGGTAGATTTTATGTCATGTGTATTTTATCACAGGAGAGAGAGAGAGAGAGAGAGAGAGAGAGAGAGAGAGAGAGAGAGAGAGAGAGAGAATGTAAATCCTACTTGGCACAGCCTAAGGAAATCATTCTAGAGTCCCGAAATACTTGATGTGCGTGTTCACTGATGGCAGCTGGAAGATCTCTTAAGCCTTTGGAGCAGGGGTGGGATGAAGTAAGGAGGGAATGGAGAATAGATCCTTGAAATTGCTCTTGGGCAGGCTTCCTGTCAGGACGTGTGGCTGATAACAGGGCAAAAGGCTGGATGGACTCTGGAATGGAGGAAGTGGGAAAGGAGTTGCTCTGCAGATGGAGAATTTCACAGCTGATCCCCAAAATACCCTTCCTCTTTTCTTTTTTCAAGCTGCACTTGAAACTCAGCAGTCCACATTCTTTGATAACCCACCCCTACATGCATCCTCAGCGCCCGCTTCTGTTCTCTGTCACTCTTGAATTTGGGGTTCTCTTAGACCCTCCCCATATTCAGCATTTCCCACTGTGGCCCATTTAGGGTTTGTTTCTCAACTCCGGCTAAATTTGATTTTTCTGTAAATTTGATCCTGTCTGCTGTATCTCTTACAGAAGAAATTCCTCAAAATTTCTATCGAATGATAGCAGCCATCCCTGTTTTCTGGCTTTTTAAGGGGTTTATTACTTTCATATTTCTTTTGTCATTTCCTTGGAGTTTGGAGTGACATGAGAGTCAAGCCCATCCCGACTGTGGACTGAGTGTCCCTTACACTTTTCACTGGCAGGGCTGTACACAAGCCTCTGTAACCGGTCTCTCCTCATTTGTGCTCCTTCCACGTAATTTTAATAATAGCAGCAGCTATTACATAGAGTGTTTGCTGTGTGCCATACATCATGTCAGAGCTGATTTCATTGTTCTTTCATTTTGTAGCTGCTGTGTACCAGGCAAACAGTGTTCTCTTTAGGCATTGCTGCTTAACAAACCACCCCAAAACAAAGTAGGTTAAAACACAAATTTATTCTTATCTCATGTGATTCTATGTGTTGCCTCAGTTATGTGGTTCTTGCTTGGAGTCTTTCATGTGGTTAACAGAAGGCTCAACTGCACTGAATACCTGATGTGACTCCCTTGTGGCGAGCAATTGACTTGAGTGACATCTCCATGTGGCTTGGGCTGCTCAGAGCAAGGTGGATGGATTCCTGGACCCCAGGAATGAGCATTCCAAGACACAGGAAGTGGAAGCTGCTGGGCCACATGAGGGCTACGCCCAGAATTGGCACCGCATCACTTCTGCCCTATTCTTTTGTTCAAAGCATTCACAGGGCCTGCCCAGATTCAACAGGGTGGATTGATAGACTCCATTTCTTGATGGGGAAGCAGCCAGGGCACATTGATGGCATGTGCGATAGGAGATACTGTCATGGCCATCCTTTAAAACAACTGCCACAGACACCATATGAGGGAAAGCTCACTGATACCTGAAAGATAACCGATACCAGGTACATAACTCCTTACACTTGAGGTTCAGTGGCAGAGGCAGGTAGATAAACAGGCAATGCCAGTGTGAATGGTAAGTGCTGTGAAACGCTAGGCACAGCGGCCTGAGGAGAGCGTGGTGGGAGGTATCTAACCCAGACTTGGTACGTGCTGGTGGGCTGGGGATGGAGAGGTTGGTTGAGAAAGAGGGCATCTCAGCAGGGATATTTTTGAATCTTGAAGCACAAATGGCATTAGCCTTTTACTTGCACTTTTGGAAGCTGTTATCTTTGTACCGAAACCCAAGAAAAATGGGTTTCCTGCCTTTTCTGCATGGACTCCTCCCTTGGTGTAGTAGCACCATTGTGCATTGAATTAAAAAGGATTTACACCCAGTTTCAGCACAGCGTTTGGCTGACCGCCACTTGTGTCCTTTGTTTCCTTGGATGATTTTGAGGACTGTCTGCTTTTCTGGGGGCTTGAATTTCATAGTAAGATCAAATTCATCAGGTGTTAATATTGCCATCTGCCGTTAGTCACAACTGACAGAGGAAAAGTACTTGCGTGGTTGTCTCCATTGAAGACAAATGGAGACGGGTAATGTCTCCTGCATGCTCCTGTGTGTCCTTGGCAAACACGTATGCATTGATGACATTTAGGCATGGCTGAAGGTTGGAGAAGGGCCACTAGTTCTATCAGCATTTCAGCTAAAGGTAGCTCAAGCAGAGTCCCCCAACCACAGTATATTGTGACCTGCCCAATATTCTCTCTTCCTGTTTACAAAGTCTCTCCATGCTCTTTTGGCTCTGAACAGAGCTTTGAAAAAGCCATTTTATTTTTTATTTTTTGTTTTCCTAAATATTTTTTAGTGTAGTATAGTAGAAACTTTAGCACCAGAGGTAATATTTGCCAATTTGATGGGAGAAAATGCTATCTTGTTTTCATTTTGTTGTTTACTCTTCATGTTTCAATTATTGGCCATATTTGATTTTCAAAACCCTTAATATATTAAAGCAAACAACCTTTTCCCAGTGTGTTATCTTTTCATTTTTACTAACTGTGTCTTTTTCACATAGAGACAAAAATTGGTAAATTTGTTGTTCTTTTCCTTTATAGATTCTGCTTTTGGTTTTGGGTTTAGAGAACTCCCTCCCAACTGCAGGATTTTATATACTGTTCACGTGAATTAGGAATCATCAAACAGAGGCCAAGAGGTCAAATCTGGCCAGCTACCTGTTTTGTACAGCCCATAAGTTAATTATTTTCTAACTTGTCATTTTGAAATAATTATGGATTCATAGATGACCAAAAATGTGTATAAGGAGATCCCAGGTATCCTTTAGTCAGTTTCCAACAATGGTACTATTTTGCATCACGGTACTAGGAACTTGGCATTGGTGCAATCCACAGGACTCATTCAGAGGTCACCAGTTCTACATATGCTCATTTGCATGTGGGTGCACATGTGTATTTAGTTTCGGGCATTTCTATCATGTGTAGGTTTCTGTAACCAGCACCACCACAATCAAGATACAGACTGTTCCATCACTACAGGCTCCCTCCTGCTACCCTTTTGTAGCCACACTCACCCCATCCGTAACCCCTGACACTATCAGTCTTCAGAGTGGTTTTTCTATTTTTAAATGGCTGAAAAAAAGATTTATATTTGGTGATATGTGAAAATTGGCATAATTCAACTTTTAGTGTCCATAAATAAAATTTTATTGGAATATAGATATACTCGTTGGTTTACCTACTGTCTACGGCTGCCTTTGGACTACAGCTGCAGACTTGGGATGTTGCAACAGAGACTATAGGGCCCGCAAAGCTGAATATATTTACTGTCTGATCCTTTGCAAAAAAAGTTTGCTGGCCCCTGATATAAATCATCATCTAATATTCTTTTTTTTTTTTTTTAAATCTTGCATTTAATTCTTTACATGACCTGATATTTATTTTTGCATTTGGTGTTAGAGAAGGATGTAACTTAATTGTTTTCTGGGTGGTTAACCAAATTCTCCATCAGCATTTATTGAATATTCTTTTCCTCACTATTTGAAGTTCTATAGTTATCCTACATTAAAAACTCAGATCTGGGGGCTGGCCTGGTGGGTGGCTCAGGCGGTTAGAGCTCCATGCTCCTAACTCCAAAGGCTGCCAGTTCGATTCCCACATGGGCCAGTGGGCTCTCAACCACAAGGTTGCCAGTTCGATTCCTTGACTCCCGCAAGGGATAGTGGGCAGCGCCCCCTGCAACTAGCAACGGCACCTGGACCTGGAGCTGAGCTGCGCCCTCCACACCTAAGATTGAAAAGGACAACAACTTGACTTGGAAAAAAGTCCTGGAAGTACACACTGTTCCCCAATAAAGTCCTGTTCCCCTTCCCCAATAAAATCTAAAAATAAAATAAAATAATAACCTTATTAATAATCTCAAAAAAACAACAACTCAGATCTGTTCCATCAATTGAGGAATGACAGGGTAAATCATTAGCTATTTGGGCAGGATGTTTGTTACCCATGAGTTCTCTGGCGATGAGAAGCCTTTACCCCCTGCATTAACACTGAATGTTCAAGTCAGATGTGCCCATTCACAATGGTATCTGACCACTCAGGTTTATTTCTATGCGTAGATGCTATGGTGGGGTCTTGTTTAATTTTCCAGAGTCACTGGGGGATTGCAGATGGCCAAGTGCAGCTGTTTGTTCATGGTTTCTGGTCCTTTATGTTGGATCCTCCCTGGAGCTGACTGGCTCTTAAAATCCCGTGAGAGGGGAAGTGGCTTGATTTATTTCTCTGACATTGATGCATCAGGATTGTTTTAAGAAACACGTGTGAAAGATTGTTCACAGCCAGGTGCTGGTGCAGATGCAAAGGTGATTGGATTTTTGTCTCCAAGTCCTGTAATATTAGCCTCAAGAGTTTGCTTTCTATTTTGGGGTTTTGCTGTGTTTTTGAGTCAACACATAGCCCAGGCTCCCAGGGCGCTCAGCTGGCCACCTTCTGCTCTCTGTTCCTTGGGTCATTTGTTCAGATCACCCAAGGAGAACCCTCTGGCCAGATGTCGCAGTCATGCCATGATGCCAGCCTGTGGGCTGCTTGTTTGTGTGGCCACCTTACATTCCCGTGGTGGGAGTTGCTGGCTTGTGCCAGTGGAAAAATGACTTGAATGAGGCAGGTATCACTGAAGCGGAAGATTGGAGGTGAGTGGAAAGAATCTGCTCTAGGAGGCAGCTCTCACCTGGGTAAGAATGTTAGGTACTCAGTGACGTTGGTTTTAAGCCTTTGCTGAATAGTCGCTTTGACAGGGCTTCCCTCTTGTCCTAAGGATGGGCTCTGTGGATTTAAGGACAAGCACATAGGGCTGCTGAACTTGAGTTTACTGGATTTTGTTAGCACTGCAGCAATTGCTAATCCCCTGTAATTTACCTGTGTTTGAAACATGATTCCCTCCTGCTGTGGCCAGACTGTTTTTTTCCACCTAGGAAACATTCCTCAGAGTATCCCAGGCCATTTGAGCTTAGTGTTGAGCACACTTCTCATCTGCCTTTTCCTCTTAGTGGCTTCTACCACCTAGTTCAGGTCCCATTGGGGTGGTGGTGGGGAGGAGGGTGTGCCTGGACCATTGCAAGAGCTCCCCCAGCTGATCCTTCTCTTATCTCCTATTTCTTCCCCTTTTTATTTGTTCCGTGTGCTTTTTCTAAAGTCTTTTTTTAAAATTAAACTTAATGTATGACTGCCACTTGCTTGCCTAAAAGCTTAGTCATTGCCTATGAGGGATCTTAAGATCCCTCAGCGTCTGGAGCTAATCGGCTTATTTCCTGCTGCTTCCTGTGGGCAGCTCAGTTCTGTCCATGATGATGGTCTGCAGCTTCGCCTGCGCACTTCACACCATCAGTTTTGCTGATGCAGGATCCACACCAGGCACGCCTTTCTCTTCCATGGACTGGATCATCATTGTGTCTAGTGGGCTTTCACAGACATTCTCCATAATCGCCATATAGTCTAGCTCCCTGCTCCCGGTGCTCTTGCCGTCTTCCAGCAAACATTGGTGAGTTTAGGTGGTCTTTTTTTATGGCCGCAAAGCTACTGGTAGGAGACCTGCAATTTAAACCCAGGCCTTCTGCCATCCTACGAAGCCTTCGGTCAGACTGCCCCCTTGAAGCCTTCCTCCCAGGGCAGAGTTACTCTCCCTTTCTCTAGACTCTAGCACAGCAGGTTTTTCCTTATTCATATGTTTATCACGTTAGATCACAGTTGCTCTTTGTCCTGGGTCTATGCCACACCCCATACCCACCCTAATTCTTGATTCTTCAAGTAAATTTCTTATCTGCTTGCTTTCCCCTGAATCTCCAATAGTACCTGGTGTTCAATGGGAACTCGGTAAGTGTTTGTTTGGATGAATGCATGAATGAATAGATTTTTCTTTCCATGTCCTCTAATTTGTGGTTTGGAGGAATATGGTACCGTGGTAATCAGGCTACTTAAATCTCCCATGTGTTGGAAAACATCTCCTTTGGTCTATAGAACAAATAGAAAGTGATAATTATTTTGCCCCATTCCCTCTGCCATTTTATAGATATAATCGAGTTTTTTTATTTCATCACTTGGAGAAAGGTACTTGAAACATATTTAATTTTATATATATTATAGGAATATATATGTATGAATATAGGAATTATAGGAATATATATTCCTATAATATACAGAGGGTGCCAAAAAGTATACACATTTTAAGAGATGTTACCTTAAAATGTATACATTTTTGTTGCACCCCCAGAATATCTATATTCCTATTTTATATAAGTATGTATATATAAAATTCCTTTTACGTAAATTTTGCAGCCATACCTAAGATTGGCTTTGAGGGAAGTTAGCTCTCCCTTAATCTATTAGCACCTCCTCCCCCCACAACAACCTTAACTAAAAAATAATATTTTTCACTTTGGACAGTTGGCATTTTTCTCTGTCATATGTGAAGTGTAAATAAAAGCATCATGAGAAATCCTTGATATTTACTGATCTTTTGTAAATTGGCGTCAAAACAAACCTCCACCCTACCCCCACCCAGTGTAGACGGTACCCCATAGCCTCTGCTGCACCAACATGTGGGAGCTCTCTCATTTTCACCTTTGTTTTATATCTATAGGTTATAGGCAAATAAGATTTTTTTCCCTCATTCACTCTTTGACTTACTTCACCTGTTTCAGCCCATCTGCCATCTGTACCTCATCTGAAATTTTTCCACTTGCCATTATTCAAAGGGCTTGTTTCTGCCTCTGAAGCTCATGTGAGACGGCCAGACCGATTAGTATTAAGTTTAAGGTCTTTTTCTTTCGTGTCCTTCCTTCCTTCCTTCCTTTCTTTTTCCTTCTTTCCTTGTCTGTTTACTTAGTTGTGAATCTCTAATCAGTGTTGAAACTCTTGGAGCAGTGTGGCTCTAGACTGTCCCATTCCTGCTTTTCCTTTTGCTCTTGACTGTTTAGACTGTGGTCAGACTCTTGGTTTTTAAGTGCTTCTTTCTTTTCCAATGAATCAGTTAACCATGGAAATAAAAAGGACTGCCCCACATCCAGTCTGAGTCATGTTAGTAGGAACGTGGGAATTACATCTGGAGCAGACAGGTAGCCAGATGTATTTAAAGCCTGGCAATCCGTCTGCACTTTTAGGTAGGAAGCAGGTTAGATTCTGGCTTCAAAAAAGGATGCCATGAGGCATACTGTGTCTCAGGCTTTGAAGAGTCTAACCGAAAAGCATCTTTGTGGTAAGGTGCAGATTCCTGAATCAGTACAACAGTATTTGCTGCCACAAAACTAGTATTGGGAGAAGCCTATGCATCCTGTAGGAGAAAAAAATGAAGTGAAATTGTTTTCAAGAGTGAGCTAGTTGAATAGAGTCACATATTTCCTTCTAATTTAACAAATTCTCATCTCATCTCTTAGTTTTAGGTTTGGGGTGAGGGTTTAAGGACATCCCACCCCTAAAGGTAGGGTATATGTGTCACACATGATTGAATATGAGAGTACTCTAGAGGTCAATTTGAATTTGGGTAGCTCATGGAAATTGGAAATTGAAATGTACTTTGGTTTCCTCTTTTTAGTTTAGAGAGCTAGTTTAGAATCTGCAGTGCCTAACTTTATTCCCCCACGGGTATTTTTAGGACTCTAAAAGTGATAGGCTCTCTGACGGGAGATTCAAATTCACACATGCACATGCAAAACTTGGCACATAATTTTGGTGTGGGGTTCCTATGGATGCCAGGGAAAGAGGCCCTGTTGCAGAGGAATGGTGAGCTTTAGGTAATCTCTGAGGCAGGGACACTTTTAGTCTTGCTAAATGTGCAAGGCTTTTTTTGAAGCACAGCTGAGATGTGTGGGCTGTAAGTGTGGAATTAACAGTAACCACTTGGCACTAGCTGTTGGTTGTGGAGTCCTGCCCTGTTCTGTTCCTCACCTGAGTGGTTTTTGTTTTTGAAAAGGTTTGCTCTGGGGTGATGATTCATCAACAGGTATTTGATCACCTAGTACACAGTCAGCTCTCTATAGTATGTTGTTTTGTCTAGGCCTGTGTCCTGAACACCAAGACAGATCTTTTCCTTTAACTTTCCGTAGGTATCTGACTTGTTTCATCAAACACTGAGTGTGTTCCATATATTTCAGCCTGTGTCAGATGGCAGCGTAAAAACATGTAAACAGTTTTGTAAGATGAACAAATGGCACAGTTAAGCGGTTGGTATGGGGTGAAGGGTGGGAAAAAACTGACATTTATTAAGGTATTGTGCTAGGCACATTGTGTTTTCTTTAATCCTTACACCCACCGTGTCATGGATGGAGAAACAGAGTTTGAGTACCTTACCCCAGGACCAGCGAGGAGCAAAACCAGGATCAAGGCCAGTCATTTGAACTCCAAGCCCAGGCATTCCTTCCTTGTCTCTTCTGTTAAAGAATAGAGTGGATAGAGTAGGACAGGGTAGGAAGAGCATAGAAATGAGAACCTTACAATGAGTCTCCACAGTAGGTTAATTTCATAGTCTTTATGAAGCATCATTTATCGTCTGTTGATTTCCACTCACAATATAATTTTTCTCAGTTGGCCTTTTAGAGCTCTTTATCTGCTTGTCTATGTCACTCTCTTCCTATTTAAGATTCAAGGAATGCGTCTGGGTCGTGGTGTAACACAGCCCCAGATGACAGACCAAAGACCTGGGTTCCTCACATACCACTTGAGTGACCTCATGCCTGCCACTTCTAAGCCTCTTACATGTAACATGACAACTCGGATGATCTCTGAGGGCTACTGGGCCCCAAATCCTTGTGTGATTTGGTGCAGAACTGTCAGTGGAAGAATGAATGCCTTATGTAGCTTTATGGATTTTCAGTTGCAGGATCCTGACAACACGTCAAGATGGGCAGAAAAGACAGCAAGGTTTAGGAAGAGTCACATTCTCTTTGGATATGGGCTTTTGGGGGAAGTTTAATTCATCTTTTTAGAAAGCTGTCTGCTTGGGCTTTGGGGTACCCCTGACGGCATGCACGTATGTGATCAGCAATAGAGGCAAGACCTTCGTGTTGTGGGTCTTAGTTATCATTCAGGGACAAGCTTTTGGAAATACCGCTCCTCCTTCAGTGGCAGTGATTTCTCAGCCTGGAATGTCCATGCCATGCTGTCCCCCAGACTTGTTTTCCATGTGGCAAATGTACTCCTTCTCAAGTTGCCCCAGCATCCTTTGCTCGCCGCCTGCATTTTGCATGGAGCTCTATTATAAGCCGTATTGTGTTCCGTCATAGTTAGAGGTTTTCATGTCCATACGTCCAGCTAGACTGAATTATTTAAACACAGGTGTCATATCCTATTTTGTTTGGTAACCCTCCATTGCATTTGGACTGTTTAATATGTACTTGAAATAGTCGGTCCTCCGTAGAAGGAATGGAAAGGGCTCATGTTTAAATTCAGCTGAGAGCGGGGAAAAACCTTTGCTCCCAGGAATCACAGGAATGTCTGGAGAAGCGATTGCTAGTCTGGCGATTCTTAGAAAAAGCTCGGAACAGACATTGGACAGTTAGCCAAGGAATGTGGACTCGCACTCTTTCATTTTGACATCATTTGTGATCTTGTTGGAGATACTGTTTTTTACATCAGGCCTGCGGTTGGGTTTTACTTGAATGGCAGGTTTACTAGTAGAAGAGGTAGGGAAGCATTTTCAGTTGTAAACAACTTTATTAACCTTCAATTAAGCTTTGAAACAGGTGGTCTCTTAAACCATGCCTAAAGAAGAAGAGCCTTTTTTACCTCATGAGAAATGGTACAGAATCCAAAGAAGGAAAATATAACTCTTCAGGGAAGATGCCGGAAACCACAGACTGGTCGGCCTTGGGAACTTGGAAATGCTCGTGCAAGTGTCCTCAGAGGTTTCGGAGAATATTTTGAGCTAGGGATTCCAGGGTGGGGTGGGGAAGAAGGGGGAGTGAACTTCCTACTAATAAGTCCCAAAACTTAGGATATTCAGATGTGTTTGAATTATTCTACAGAAACCCAACCAACAAACAAAAGATAAATCCCCACATCTTAAAATTACTTACTGTTTATATCAGGTATTTCCTATTTAGATTTAAAAACTAACTGTATAGAGAATTTAATAGCTGTATGTATTAGTCAGTCTTACTGTGATAATAAACAACTCCAAAAATTAAAAGGTTTGCTGCAATCATTAATTTCTAAGCCACGCTGTGTGTCGGTGTCTGTGTCATTTGCTGTGACTCTTTGTCCCAAGTCTCCCTTCCATTCTGAAGGAGCAGCCCCTGTTTGGGACATGCTAGTTTCAAGGCAGAGGAGAGAGAACAAGAGAGCCGGTGGGAACACGCAATGGCTCTTAAAGTGTCTGCTCCCATCTGGTCTATGTCACATTCGCTGCTGTGCCCTTGGCCAGTGCAAGTCGTGTAGCCAAGCGAAAGTCAGTGGGGTGCGGATATGTCCTCCCGTGGGTAGTCACTTGGCAATAGTAAGAATGTATAATCCTCTCAAAGGAAGGGAGTTAATAGCTGCAAACGATGATATAATCTACCATATAGTTTGTGTCCTCTCCTTTCGTCGGTGAACATTATTTAGTAAATACATCCATTCCAATTTATCGTTTTAAAATGCTTTAAATACATTTTCTCCCTGTTATGTGTATTCCATTTTTACGTTAATTTTGGGGGAAGCCGACCTCTTGCCAGGGAATGGTGCGGTGAATCGTTGCCTGTTTTCAAGTACTCTTCAGTACTTCGGTGCATGGAGCGCTAGCGTGCATCATTGCATTAGAGTCTCCAGAACAACTGAATAGTGGGGTGATGTTAGGTATCAGAGTCTTGTTTCTGAATTTAGTAGACATACCTCCAGGGTTACACATTGTTTGTGCTTTAAAAAAATTCGTATTGAGATTTTACTTAACATACCCTAAAATTCACTATTTTAAAGTATACAATTGAGTGGTTTTTAGTATATTCACAGCATTGTGCAACCATCATTACTGTCTAATTCCAGAATACTTTTGTCACCTGGAAAAGAAACGCCATACCCCATAAGCATTCATTCCCATTCTGCCTTCCTGCCAGCCTCTGGCAGCCCCAAATCTGTTTTCTGTCTCTCTGGATTGGCCTGTTCAGCACATTTCATATCAATGGAATCATACGCATGTCTTTTCTTGTCTGGTTTCTTTCACTTAAGAGTAATATTTTCAAGGTTCATGGCTGGTGTTTTCTGATATACACTCTTTCATATTTAGGAACTTTTATTACTTAATTTTACTTAGAGATTTTAATGAAGTCATTGATATTGAAATAGTTTAATATTCAACTAATGAAGAAATACCAATAAGCATTTTGGTAATTGTGGGCATGATTGTATTCATCAGTGATTATGTCATCAGGGAATGTAATACGTTGCATTAGTAAATTTCTTAATGTTAAATCATTCTTGATTTCCTGAAATACATTTGGCTTAAACCTGGTATGTTCTTCTTTTTAAAAATTCTTCTAATATACCATATGCCGTTACTTTATTGACAATGTTTACACATATCTAACTTCCTTTTTTGGCCTAATAGATATAAGTAACCTTCATAAAATTATTTGAAAGGTTTTTCCATTTTTTAAAAATCTGTGTCTTAGACTGAGTAAAACAGGACTTGCTCCTTGAGGTTCATTAGAATTCAGCTGTAAAACCATTGGGGCTTAGCTTACCTGTTTAGTAAAAGTTCTCTGATAACAGTTCTGTGGTTATTTATTTGTTTAGGTTTTCTCTCTCAATTTCACTTTCGCCACATATTTTCCTACTAAGCTATCTACTCATATAGACTTCCAATTTTATTGGCATAGTTATTCATAGAACATTTTTATAATTTATGATCATATACAGAGGTAAGATTTAAATAGTTATTGCCTGCCCTCCCCTACCCCCTTTCTGTGTTGATCAGGCTTCCTAAGTTTAGTTTATCTAATTCATCTTTTAGAAGAATACAATTTGGGTTTTGTTCATAGCCTTTACTCTTTCTCTTCTGTTTGCAATTTGTGCTTTAATGTTTTTATTCTCTCTTCCCCTTGTTTTTTAAATGGAAGCACAAAGAGGATGTAGCCTAACGTGTGGTTTTGTGGGATAAATGTTTTCAAATGGATATATTTATCTGCTCTTGAGGACTGTGCTTCTTTCTTCATATTTAGGTTTTCTTGGGTCTGAATGATACGTTAATATAGCTCGGATGTGTTTTTCAGTTTTCTTATGTCTGATAAGGTAATGCAGGTCTGCTGTCTGCCTCCCATCAGAACAAGTGAATGATTGGACTCCCTCTGTTTCTACCTGACGTTAGGCTTGTCTTTCTGGGGTCTTAGGTTGAGCTGAGTCGTCAGTTGACAGATCAGTTGAGTGATCGATCTGTCAGTGGGGAAAGGAGTCAGATAAGAAAGCCAGCCAGGGTCCTGGGCAGTCAGTCGGTCAGGGAAACTTGGTCTGCTTCCTCTCTCTGTCTGGACGAGTGTAGCCTGGCTTCCTTCTCGTCTTAGGTGCTCTCCTCATCTCTGTAGAGACCACTCCTTCAGAATTTGCAGGCCTGCCTGCTTTGTGCTTTGTGGACCCAGGGCAGCTGGCCCAGTTGCCTTCATGTTCCTCTGACTTTCCTCTTGCATCGCTCCCTCCCATGGCGAGATACAGGTGTGTGGGCAGGCCTTCCTCTGCTGGTAGTCCTCTCATGGGGTATCTGCCTGTGCGTGACTTCCCCTCGCTGACGCAGCCAGACACTCTGGTGGCCTCCCTTTGTCCCGCTATTGACCCTTGCACTCCCCCAGGCCTCCTAGACAAATCAGAGTGTATGTGGGGAGTTCAGGACATTTCCTATTTCTTAGGTATCTTAAGTAACCTCAGTGACATGGGTTAAAGATACCTCTTAGTTCTTTTCTCAGTTGTGTCCCAGTTATACACACTGGAAAATCTTAGAGAGTTTTGCATTTGGATGGCACCCTTTCCCGGCTTCCTGGTATGATTCCAAAGTCACTGTTTCTCTCCCTGCCTCCCCCCCCCCCCCTTCTCTCCCATTCTCCAAGTTGTTAATATCTTGAGGGTTGAAAGAGGAAGAAAGCAAAGGCTTGTTTGTGTTCAGTTCACTGAGTTTATCTAAAAGTCTAGATTTATCATTTTAAAATGAGTGTGTACCATTCTTATTGGTAAATACAACCATTTCCTGTGTTTGTTGTCAAGTTAAATTTACAAAGTTTAATTGAACCTTTGGGATTTTTCCAGGGTTCACTCTGTGTTCTTTGCACTGCTATGAACATCTTTGAACAGAACATTTTGGGAAATATCCCTTTGAATTTATTCTCCAACGTGGGCTTAAATTTAACTTTACAACAAAGTCAACAATCAAGAGTGTTGTGTTCAGTTTGGACACATTCATTCTTCAAGCATCTCCTGTGGGGGGTGGAGCAGGTGGGAGGGAAAGGAGGATAAGTCAGGTGCAGTCTGTGTATTCAAAGAGCCCCGTTCTCCCCTGAACTGTAAGGATACCCTCAGAGGCTTTGTCAGGCTCTTCTGAAACTCCATCACCCGCATTCCTCTAATAGTATCAAAAATAGAAATTAGTCATGAAGCATGACTTGTATTTATTAAATCCATGTTGGCTCCTAATGTACACCACTTTCCTGTATGTTTAATATAATATAGAATTTTGCCAGTGATTTATGTTAATTTAATAATCTCTCTCGTGGCTGGCTAACCACAATGGTGGATCTTGTAACTGAAATTCTCTGAACCAGAGGGATTTCTGAAGCAGCCTAGGCATGTATTTCGCTTCCTAGGTAAAAGGGGCAGAGGGGGAGAAGAAATTCTCTTATAACTGAAACCTACATGGTGAGAATTGATATTTTGGAGCAAGGAGGAATTTTCATTTACTTATCAACTATGTAGTTGTAACTTTCATAAGGGCTCCTGTAGATATCTATTGCTACAGTGAAATCATTAAGGAAAGTGTATTTGAGGTACCAACTATGACTGTCAATACAGTTTTTATTTTCAGCAGCATTTAGTAAGTGTTTATTGTGTACCCAGCCCCATCGTCTATAAGGGGAGGCAAGAATACTTGTAGACAAGTGGACTTCATATTTTTTGTAGTATGTTAACAGTGATGTAGCACCTACCATGTTCCAGGCACTATTCCAATTGCTTTCATATACTAACAAACTCAATCCCATGATACCCATTTTATAAATGATGAAACTGTGGCCTAGAGAGATTAAGAAACTTGCTTAAGGGGCGGCTAGTTAGCTCGGCTGGAGCAGTGCTCTTGACAACAGGGTTGCTGGTTCGATTCCCGCATGGGCCAGTGAGCTGCGCCCTCCACAACTAGATTGAAGACAATGACTTGACTTGGAACTGATGGGTCCTAGGAAAAAACACTGTTACCCAGTAAAATTAAAACACACAAAACAACAACAACACAACAAATAGCAAAGTTTTTTTAAAAAAAGCAACTTGCTTAAGTCACACTACTAGCAAATAGTGGAACTACGGTTCAAAACTGGACAGTCGGTTCAGGTTAGCTTCCGTTTCACTGTCTTTCAAAAGGTATTTACCAAGTGTCTTCTATTGGCAAGGGATTGAGTGAGGTCATTTCTAAGGCTCGTTTATTCATCAAATACTTACTGAGTATCTACTATGTGCCAGAGGATAGAGGAGGGAGCAAGACAAAGCCTTTGGTCTTGTGGAATTTACTGACTAGCGGGGAGTCAGATAATCAGTCAGTCACTAACAAATTTTCAGATACTGACAAGTCCTGTGACTAAAGCAAAGCCAGGTGAGGGGCTGGAAAGTGATGGAGGGTACCGGGATATTTTCAGATTTTGTGACTGAGGAGGTCTCTCAGAGTAGGTATCATTTGAGCAGAAGCCTGCTTGAACATGGGAGCCAGCCACATGGGAACCTGAGGGGAGAGGAGTGTTCCAGGTAGAGTGAGCCGCAAGTACCAAGGCCCTTAGGTCAAAATGAGCCAAGTGTCTAGAGCAGGACAATCTAGGGAGAGAATGTCTATAACAAGGTTAGAGAGAACGATAAGGTCATATTGGCCCTTGCAGGTTATGGGAGGGAGTTTGGAGAGTTATGAGCAGGAGAGTGACATGCTTCGGTTAACATTTTTTTTTCTTTTTTAAAAATTCAATTATTTTTAATGAGGTATAATTGATATACAACATTATATTAGTTTCAGGTGTACAACATAATGATTTGCTATTTGTGTATTTTGTGAAATGATCACCTCAGTAAGTCTAGTTAACATCCGTCGTCACACAGTGACAGAATTTTTTTTCTTGTGATGAGAACTTCTAAGATTTGTTCTCTTAGCAACTTTCAAATACACAATATAGTATTAACTCTGTTAATAATGCTAATCATGATTAATGAATAATGATAATAAATGTTAATAATGATTGACATTTTTCAAGGAACTCTTTGGCTGCAGTATAGAGGACTGACCATAGGGTAGCAAAAATGAAACAGAAGGTCTTTGTGTTGCGCCCAGGACTCTCACTTCTTGATTCAATACTTCACGTTGGTCACAAAGGTGCTGCTCTCTCACAGTCGCCACTGTAGACGCTGGTGTGTCCGCGTAGCCGACCCACTGCTGGAGGACTCTGTGGGCGGAGGAGTCTGGGTCGTTCCGTTCTCCTAGCCCTCTGCTGTTTCCTCCTAAGATTTTTCTCTCCGTGTTTGTTTCTCACGAGGACCATATCTTGAGGGAGTCATTTGGGAAATACTTGTATTAAGACCCTAAGGAAAATGTTAGCTTTTCTTGACGGCCTTCAAAAACAGATGCTTCATGTTTACCCAAAAGGATGTATGGCCAGAGAGTGGAGATGAGGGACTGTATTGGGTTGGAAAAAGCCACACAAAGAGGATTCAGCTTGATAAGAACCTTGAACTAGGAACCAGAAACCTGGCTCAACTTACTAGCATAGCGACACCTAGTGTCGATGCATTTGAACAGATTACTTAACCTTTTTGGGTCGGCTTGCTCATCAGTGGAGACAGTAACTGTCCTGCTGACCTCGTGAGGCTGACATGGGGTGCAATGAAGTAAGAATGTGGAAGCACTGTGTACAGAGGTACCGTAGAAATCTGAGCTGGTAGCATCCCTTTTTAGGAAATTACAGATATTTGTAGTTTGTCGGCTATTTGTGTATGTTCAAATAGTATTCTGTGAAACCCTCGTAGTAAGAATGTGAGTGTTTTCCCTGGTCATGTAGTCCTAAGAGGAAAGAATGTGCAGTGTGCAATAAGATCTGGTTGACTGACTTTTCCCATCCCCACCCCTACTAACTGATTAGAAAACCAGTTAGTATCCCACTGTCTGGTCAAGACATTTCAGACCTTTGTGTGGGCTGTTCCTGGAAGGCTCTTGGCTGAGGTCCCCAGAGCAAAGGTTAGTTAGGGGAGTTGACCTGGAGTCACTGGGAGACCTGCAAATGAACAGATAGATAATTACACATACACAGCACACACGCGCACACACACACGCACACACACATAGGTGAACAAGGCACAGTAACAGTTGTTGGGGACTCTGTTTGTGGATGTTATATATGTAAATCAATCATTAAAACTGTGAAAATTGTTTCTGTGGAAATATCTTCCAATTATTGACAAGGGAGTGACTAATTCTGCCAAGTGGTGAGTAGAACGAGGAAGGCTACTGAGAGGCGGGGCATTTGAACAGATTCCTGTGAGATACTTGGAGACCGCTACATGAAAAAAGAGGGGGGCTTTACAAACAAATATTAGGTTGTGAAAGAGCATGGTGGGTTTCAGGAACTGATGCCATGAGAAATGAGGCTGCTGAGATCGGTCCAGATTGTGGAAAACTGCTGTGTGAGCTGATGTTGGTTTATCTGACTAAAGATTTTGAATTCTTTCTGTTATGCAATGTTTAGCCATCTGTAGAGCCATCTGAGGCCCAGGGTGCTAATGTTGATAAAGTGCAAGGGTGGGCCCCTGAAATGCCAAGCATGGTGCCTTGCCCGAGGTCAGCATTTAAATAGTTACTGAAATGATGAAGATGACAAATTTCTCTGTCTCAGAGCTTCAGAGAAGATGTCTCTCTCAGATCCCCAGACACTGTGGTATGGACGCCGCATGCCCTGTGGTGTCAGTATGCTGACAAAGCAGTCAGATCAGATGGTTGCTGCTGTAGCTAGCTAACTAGATTCAACAGTCATGTCCACCCCAAGAGCCGCAGGAGTTCGCCTTCCCAGCTGACAAGCCCCGGGGCAGACTAGGAGTAGAGGTGGGTTCTAGTCCCATGAGTACCTTCTGTGAAAATGGTACTCTTTCGATAATTACAAAACATCTCTTTGGTGTTGCCTGTTAAGTATGGGATTAAATGATCTATGGTCAGTAGAGATGGGTGACAAAGGAAGTTGCCTTTTCTGTTTATTTTCCATCACCTACTGGGTTGGGTGACATTGCCCTCCACTGAAGGCCATGCTTCCCTTTGCCTTGTCCCACCCAGCACTCTGAACCGAAGTCCCATAATCAGCTAGAGCTCATGGATATGACTGCTAGGTTGACCTCTCGTCCTGTACGTTAATCTGGGGGCTCAGTCATATGAGTATGCGGCCTGCATACAAGAACAGAGAATTCAGAGGAAAGCACTTCCCATCCCCAGCCTGGGATCTGATGACCCCCACAGGTCAGGAATGTTTTCTGCATTCCTGACCAAGGCCCTTTCCGTGGTGTCATGTCACTTCCTTTTTTTTTTCCCCCTTTTTTTTCCTGTTTTTCTTTTTTTATTAGTTTCAGTTGTACAAAACAATGTAATAGACATTTATCATTTATATCCTTCAAATAGCGATAACCCCTCTCCCCCAATCTGCTACCCCTCTGACATCGCACAGAGCCATTACATTTCCACTGTCTTTATTCCTAATGCTGAACTCCACTTCTTATAACTATATATATGATTGTAGTTGACATTCATTCTTATTCAGCTTCAGGTGTACAGTGCATGTGACTTTCTTGCCATATTCCTTAGTGTTTGCCTCCTAATGATTCCAAGGTAACATTCAGAGGCTTTCACATCTACTGCTAGACAGGACTTTGTTCTCTGTTATCAAACCTTAAAACAAAAAAAAAGGTAACTGTAAGCTTGCAACTTTTTTGGCTATTGTAGGGACATAATTTATTCAGGTGGCTCCTACTAAAGCCTAAAGAGAAAGAGGTCCATAAGTTTTAAAATCTTTCCCTTCCTTTTTTCCCTGGCATTTGCCCACCCCCCTCCTTTAAAACTTTTTTATTATCGAAAATTTTCAACATATACAAAAGAGGAGAGAATTGTGTAAGAACCTGCAAATACCAACTTCAACAATCACCACTTTTGGGTCATCTTGTATCATCTAGATCCCCACCTACCCATCCTTAATTATTTTGAAGCAAATACCAGACATCCTATTATTTTATCCATCAGTATTTTAGTATGTATTTCTAAAAGATGAAGACTGTAAAATCTTAATACTTCCATTATCATATTTAATAATTCCTTAATATCATCAAATAACTGATCAGTATTCAAATTTCTCTCACTGTCTCAAAAATCTTTTAACATTTTGTTTTAATCAGGTTCCATTGCAATTGTTTATAGATCTCTTAAGTTTCTTTACATCTCTACGTGTTCCTTCTATCTCTTTTTTTTTTTCCCTTGCAACTTATTATTGAAAAAACTGGATCTTTCATTCTCTTTACTTTCACAGTGTGGATTTTGCTGATTGCATCTTCAAAGTATTGTTTAATTATCTTCCTCACTTCTCTATATTTCCTATAAATTGGTGGTGTGTCTAGAGATTTGTTTAGAACTCAGATTCCATTTTTTGGCAAGCATACTTTATAAGGGGTGTTGTGAATTTCTTTCAGGAGGCATATAATGTTTACTTGTCTCTTTCTGTTGGTTGATTCCGTTTTTAAATGTGTTAACGTATTTTAGAAGGTTCAGGTCCCTTAATGTTTACCTGGGGCCAGGTGGTTGTCTTCAGAAAGTGGGGAAAAGAGAATATGTGGTGTGCTCACCGAGTTCTTTCTGTTTGACGCCTGGTGGTGGTGGGGCTCTTAAGCTCTCTGTCCCTGAACTATTTTCTTCTATTGGTTCCTCCAGTGCTTGCCAGAAGATGAATGAGCATGCATTTGGTGTAGGGCATGGCCGTGGTGTGTTTGTCTTGGTCATAGAAGACCTGTTCACTTGAGAAATGTTAAGTAAGGAGAGGCTCAGATTCTTTGAAAGTTATTTTTGTATTTAGAGGTGTTTCTAGGTTTGGCTAAACAAACTACTTTTGCTGATATTCTCCAGGTGTGTGTTTTTGTTTAATTTCTAAAGTGATTCTTTCCTTCTTTCAGGATCTCATTTTGCCCAACGGTGGTACGCCAGCAGGCACTTCAAGTCCAGCCTCTTCATCTTCCCTTCTCAACAGACTTCAACTTGATGATGACATTGATGGTGAGACCAGAGATCTCTTTGTCACAGTTGATGATCCCAAGAAGCACGTCTGTACCATGGAGACTTACATCACATATAGGATCACCACCAAAGTAGGTCCCTTTATTATTGTCATCTGCCCGTGTTGGATGGTCTGAGAGAATTGGAGTCCTGCCTCCATGATTTCTGTCTTTGCTTCCTTTCTCTTTTTTGTTCAACTCTGTTCTTCTTTATTACAATTGTGGGCGTGGCTTTCTGAGAGAGTGGAGATATATATATATATATATATATATATATATATATGTGTGTGTGTATATATGTATGTACACACACACACATATATATTTTAAATCTTAAAATGAAGGGAAATTGTGACTATACTATTTCAAAGAAAACGTTTCATCCTTATACAGTTGACTCTTGAACAACATGGGTTTAAACTTTGTGAGTCCACTTGTACTTGGATTTTTTTTTCAGTGAAGATTATATATGTATTTTCTCTTCCATACGATTTTTGTATTAACATTTCCTTTTCTCTAGCTTACTTTATTGTAAGAATACAGTATGTAATACATACAGCATACAAGATATGTGTTAATTGACTGTTATTGGTAAGTTTCCCATCCACAGTAGGCTGTTAGTAAAGTTTTGGGGGAGTCAAAAGTTATACATGGATTTTCGACTGTGTGCAGAGGTCAGCACCCCTAATCATCATGGTGTTAAAGGGTCAACTGTACTTTCACTTATTTTCTATCATGATACTATTTAACATAGTAATATCACATTGCACTTGAAATTTACGAATCGTTGCATCAACCTAAATCTCTGTGACGAGATCAGTATCATTTGGTGTAATCAGACTAGATGGTAGGGGGAGAAGGAGTATGAGGAGGATGGAAACTAATATTTATTGATTTCTTGCTTTGTGCTGCTATGATATTCCTACCTTGTCCTTTCCACACCTGGTTCACATTTGAAAATTTGTCTATGTGTGCGTATACACATGCACTCACACTGTCTTCCCCCGTTACCATTGCCACTGGGTGGGTACCTACTGCTTCCCAGGCCTTGGGCTTGGTGCTTAGATGTGTATTATATCCTCAGAGGTCCTAGGTCCTCATACATATTCCCATCAGTTATTTCCAGTTACTTATTTTCCCCCTAGGGCCAGCTTATTTTTTACTTTGTCGTCAGTGAAATGCAAAACCTGTTTTTCCTGAATTTGTGCTCTAAACAGCTGAATGACAAGGTGACTGCCTTGCTGGCACAGCGATGCTTGCTCCCTTGATGTTTTTCCACCCTTACTTGATTCCTCTGCCCTGCAGTTTACTGCCCGAAGTGCTGATACTGCAGACCTCTGTTCACTGATTCACAGGCTAAGGCATGCGCTGCATCTCACCACTCTTTCCTGGGCTTCTTCCCTTCCCCCTTCCTTTTTGTGTTCTTATTTCTATCCCTTTTCCTGGGACTATTTGATTTCCTATAAGTCAGACGTCTTAGGATACTCTTTTCCAAGTTGCAGTCCCACATTTTCACTGTCTGTAATGCTAACACGTCAGGTGAACTTGTTGCAGTATTAACTTTTACTTATTACTGTCAATTCCCCTTCTGAGCTCACACCAGAGTCCTTTCATTTTCCTGTTTCAAATAGGGACAGCAGGTTTAGTATTTTGGTGATTCATTTGGAGCCTTCTTTCCGAATGTTGTGTTAAAGGATAGGTAGGATTGTGTCAGGATGAGAGAGAGAGAGGACAAACAGGAACATGGGGTCCCAAGCACTTGAACTTGTCCCAGGATCCCCACTTCTGCTAAGGTTCTCAGCAAACTTGATGGTCAGAGGACAAAGTCATATAAATATTTACTCTATTGCTTTGACTTTTGACTCCTGTCCTAATTTAGATTCCTGAGGACCAAAGCTGGACAAATTACAGAGCTGCTTTTGCCTGAACTAAAAAGAGCCTAGGGCTGAGAGCTAATGTGGGCAAAGCACTCTCTCCTCAAATCTAAGTCTTGGGTATCATCCTGTTTCTCCAGTGGTGGAGAGAGGTCTTTTCATGGCAGGCAGATCTTGGCAATTTTCTCTTCAGGGTCCTAGAAAGTATTGTCATATTAGGTAATTATTGAGCACTGAACCATGTGCTGTTTTTTTTTGCAATAGAAACCTTTAAATTTTATTTTATATAAGTAGTATAATTTCCCAATTATAGAGAAATTGGGAAACTCAAGTAAGATAAAACAGTGAAATAAAAGATCTATAAGCTCACCAGCCAGAAAGAATCACTTATAACTTTATGAACTATTGATCGCTATTCCCTTACAAAAATGAGTATTTTGCCTGCTGTCCATTCACTTAATATGTTGCGAACATCTTTCTATGCTAATAAATGCCAGTAAGCATGCTTTTATGCTATTATTTCTAAGACAGCAATAGTGTGCCACTCTACGGATGAGCTGTCACTTATTTTGTGCTAAGTGCTTTAAATATATCATCAGTTAATCTTCACACTCAATGAACTAGGCACTGGCAGTATTTTTGTGTTGCAAATGAGGAAACTGAGATACTGAGCTACTTTAAAAATTGCTGAAACACATGCAACTAATATGTGGTGAAGCTAGAACTTGAATCCAGGTCATGACAAAATTTTCAAGAGAGGGCTGCCCCCCGCCTTCCCAGCTCTTGTTTGCTACCAGGGCCTGGCAGTTGAAATGGTTGGTGATGTAGAAGTAGCCTGGAGGTTGGGGGAATGGAGAGGAGCCTTCAGCTCCCGTTAGGAGCCGTCCGCCTCTTTTCCCCATCACCAGTTAGTCATCACCAAGACTGTGCCTCAACTTGTCCCTCTTTCTAATACCTCGGTGGTCAACGGGCTGATTGCTGCTCAGACATCAAGTTATACATAAGGATTACAAAGTGGACGTTCGATTTAATGATAAGGTTACTGATGACAATGGTGAGAGCAGTTTTATTGAGCAGAACCCAGTTTGTAGTGGGTTCGGGTGAGTGAGAAGTAAGAAAGAAAAGACATCACGAGTGTTGGTGGTTTGGCAGTGAAAGCGAGTATAGAGAAAGAACAGTAGTTGGAGGGGAATGTGGGTTTGAGGGGGAGAGGCTTTTTGTTTGCTTTTTAAGGATGGGAGAGACTTGTTTAAATGCCAAGTGGACAGTGTGGGTGGAGAAGGAGACCTTAGGCTGAAGATTGGAGAGTAGGATGGAAGCCGTCGGGAAGGTGGAAGGAAATAGTATCCTGAGCAGAAGTGGAGGGAGGGAGTGGCTTCTGATGAGGGATACGAACGGTTTTCATTGTTTCTGGAGGAAGAAGGGCTTTTTTTTGTGGCAGAAAGTTGAGTGTTATTTGCTTATAGCTGCAGTTTTCTCGATGGATAGATAATGAGGCCTTCTACTAAGTGTAGAAGTGGGCTTAGTTTTCAAACTTATACAGGCTTTGTATTAACTGATGTAGAAAATGAGGGAGAAGCCATAAAAAAGAATGAAATCTTACCATTTGTGACAACATGGATGGTCCTAGAGGTTATTATGCTAAGTGAAATAAGTCAAACTGAGAAAGACATATACCATATGACCATACTCATATGTGGAATCTAAAGAATAATATAAATGAACAAATAAAACAGAAACAGACTCATAGATACAGAGAATAAGCTGATGGTTGCCAGAGGGGAGGGTGGTTAGGGAGCTGGGTGAAAAAGATGAAGGGATTAAGAAGTACAAATTGGTAGTTACAAAATAGTCACAGGGATATAAAGTACAGCGTAGAGAATATAGTCAGTAATGTAGCAACGACTATATATAGTTGCCAGGTGGGTACTAGACTAATGGGGGCGGGGATCACTGCATAAATTCTATAAATATCTAACCACTAAGCTGTACACCTGAAACTAATATAAAATAATGTTGACTGTCAACTGAATGTAACTGATAAAAGTAAATAACTTTTTTAAAAAAAGAAAGAAAATGAGGGAGATAGTTGATTAAGGAAGTATAGAAAGATTTCTTGGCAGTGTTGAGGGTCCAGTTGTGGAATGTATTGTGTTGATCAGTGTGTTTGTCTGATTTTGTTTTTCCTTCAGCTCTACTAGAGTGAAAAATGGATGGTTGCATTTTTGCCAGAGTTGTGTGAATGGACAGTGGGGAAGGGGCATTTAGGATGTTGGCAAGTCAGAGGTGGAAATGATGGGTCATGGAACTTGATGCTGATTAAGGAAGGACGTAAAGAAAAGAATGGACAGAATGTCAAGGAACTGTAGGTCCCAAGAGCCTGAAAAGAGGTATAGGGAAATGGAAGAGTCTGAAATGTGGGAGGTGCTGGTTAGAGCGGGAGATGGCTAAATTTCTGTGTGATGACAGTTTGTGGAGAGGCTGTGGGAAGGAGACATTGTTGGCGTAGTGCTGGGTATTGTATGTGCGAACCACCTGGCTCTTGAGGGCACTCAGATTATGGAGGGGCTTTGGAAAGGAAGCCTGAGAGCCAGGTGCTCTCAGGGAATCAGGAGAAACGACAGGGCTGTCAGTAGATGACAGGTGTGAGGAGGGATAGAGATCGATGTATCTTGATGGCATGAACCTCAACAGGGTTATCACTGGGCTGTGGAGCGGTGGTGGTAAGGAACAGTGTGGAATGGGGAAAATGTCAACAGTAATTCTTGGTCTTGGGGTGGAGTGAGGTTTGTGTAACATGAGAAAAGGAGCCCCTTTCCACTTGATGGGACAGTAGGAAAGCTGTGTTCTTAGAGGAGAGCCAGCTTTCAGAATGTGAATAGGTTGAAAAACTACAGGACTTCATTACTAGTTATGAAATGAGTGTTCCAGAGAGCTTAGTGGAACGATCTCAGAAAAAGGAGGTACGTGGCAGCTTGTATCAGAAGATAGGAAGCCCAGAGCCGCGTGAGAAGAGCCCAAAAGCCTCTCCAGTCACGCTCAGGTGTTTGCTTAGGGCTGTGGGGTTTTGAAGCAGAATGCCATTAGCTGGCTAATATTTAATGCGGGAAGAGCTTCCTCTTGCGGGAAGGGGATCACTTAGACTTCTTAGGAGCCAGCTATGGCCTGGACAGATAGCACTTCTGACAAAGACCGAAGGTCTCTAGAGTAAGTTGGTTGTAAATTTTGGCTTGAATGGAAATTCTTTGGAATGGCTGCAGGCCACAGCCACTGGACACGTTAGCTCCTGGAAAATAAGAGGGTTCTTTTGTGGGAGGATGAGGCCCAGAGGATAGGTGCTCACCTGGGTGAGTGAATGATTGTACTGTGGCTCTGTGCTAGGCCTTCCAAAGTGTTGAATTAAAAAAACAAAAATTGTCAGGGATGCCCAAAGATAATCAAGAAGATATTCATATGGAGTGATGGTGAAAATGAATATTTTTCATTTCCATTCTAGTGACCTATTTGTGACGTTAGATGTGAACCATGACCTTGTGATTTTTGTGGGTCTTTCTAGATTATGGAACACGCTATGGAAGGACACAGAACAAAATGGTATAGTGGTTGTCTCTGATCCTGAACTGTGGGTGTGCACTTTTCTTTCTTTTTTATTGTTTTGTTGACCACGGATATTAGAAAATAGAGACAGACACTTATTACCTTATTTTCTTTTCTAAGTTAGACCCTGAATTTCACAGAGGAAAAATTAACTACAAACTCATAGTCGGACTTTTATTGGCAAGCATATTTTATGAGGACCATGAGTCTTATAACTGACTGGGTTTCTCTCCAGAAAGTCACAGTAATGTCTGTGGCCCAATTTTAGCAAGTGTGCTGAATTCCGAGGTGGGTGGGTTTCGCTCGCCTCATTCCTGGCTCTGCTTTTCTTTCTGTCCTTTGTTTTTCCTTTGTCTTTCTCACCTACTTCTAATGGATGTCATTTGATCGTATTTCACATATCTCCGTTTCTTTCCTAGAACACGTTGTGGTAATATTGGGTCAGAGAGTGTGAGCATCTTTCTGTTTCATGAGGATTATATTTTACCTTATTGCTTTCCACAGCATCGTACAAGTTTTACTGCATTGTTAAATCCCTTTTGTCCTTAAAGGAACTGTTAAAAAATGAGCACTTTTTTTTTGTACATGTGACTATAAAAGTGTTGTGTGAGAGTAATAGAAAATTTGGATATAAGAATGAGTATAAAGAGGACAGTTGTCATCACTTCTTGATTTTTCTTCTAAACTTTTATATCCAATTTTTTTAAAGTGTTTTTTTCCAGGACCCGTCAGCTCCAAGTCAAGTAGTTGTTTCAATCTGGTTGTGGAGTGTGCAGTGCCTATGTGGTGATTGAACCGGCAACCTTGTTGTTAAGAGCACCACGCTCCAACCAACTGAGCTAACCGGCCTCCCCTACATCCAAATTTTTAACACCAATGAAATCATAGTGTATATACAATTAATTTTGTATCCTGCTGTTTTCTCTTAAAACTATATCGAAACATTGTGTCATTAAAAATGTGTTACAGACATGATTGTTGATAACCATAGAATATATGCCATAATTTCCTTAACCATTTTTGTTGTTGGATATTTAGGTTGCTTTGATTCCTTTGCAATTTTAAATAATATTGCAGTGAACATCAATATACAAGTATCTTTGCCACAGTTTAAAGATTATCTTTTAATGGTCAATTCCTAGAAGTAGAATTGCAATAGTTAAAGACATAAGTATAAAGCCATAAATAAAGGAGAAAATACAGGTGAATATTTTAGAAATCTTGCAATGGGGACAGCCTCCCAAAGGATGAAACCAAAAGGAGTAACCATAAGGGAAAATAATGGATGAATTTAAAAATTGTGTATCTGAAAAATCACTTGAAAATTATGATAGACAATGGCTATAAAGAGCTTTCACAAATGAAAAGGACTTGATTCACAATTTTAAAAAGAGACCCTCACAAAAGAAAAAAAAGTACAGTAAACAAATATTTGAAAGGATGTTTAATCCCAATAGTCATGAAAGAAACAAAAGTAAAAGATAATATATTATTTTTCATTTATAAATCCATCAGAGATTACCAATGTTGATGAGAATATATGGTAAGAATATAAATTTGTATATTTCTGGAAGCAATTTGTCAATTAAAAATTTATATACTCTTATCTAGCAATTCTATCTTTAGGAATTTATCTTAACAGACCTATCAAACAGGTGCCCATGATGTTTACTGTAGCACTGTTTATTAATTGAAAAATTAGAAACAAGTGGGGATTTGGTTCAAGTATGGTATATCCATTCAGTGGAATGCTATATGTGTTAAAAATTATTATGTAGAACTGAATTTAGTGACATAGACAGATTTTCAAGATGTGTTAAAGAGATAGAAAATATGAGTGAATGAATGAATATGCATAGAAAAAATATGAAAATATATAAACTGTAATATTTCATTTTTCTCTGTTTAGAGGGGGTATGATTGCTCTTTTATTTTTTGATTTCTTTATTTTTCCTGAAGTTTTAAAATAAGTATGTCTAACCTGAATAAATAGAAGGAAAAAAAAGAAGTTCCCCCAAGGTAAAATTGGTTACAGCAGAAACAAAACTTGTGTTTTATTAAACTGCTTTTTATAGTTAACAAATATTGATTTCAAAGTTAGAGTAGAAATGTTATTTACATACACTATAATTTATGAAGTGGATTTGCTAAAGCATAATAAAGAGAAATGGTCCCTTGATATCATGTAACATTTAGGAAGGCAAGAACTAGAGCCCTCCATCGGTTCTGTTTACAATGAAAATCATTTAAGTTCATTTGTCACCTTTCAAAATCTATCTTTTATGGCCCCTTAATCATCAGCAAGTCCTCAGATAGGGCCTGTTGGGGGACTGTATGAGTTCTTGAAGAACGTCCCTTCCAACCCTCTTCTTACTGTTGTGGAAACCATGGCGCTGGGACGCTTAGTGGTGTCTCAGGAATCTGGTAGGGGTGCTACCAGTAGGACTGCTTATGTGCAGGGTTCTTCCGGCCCTGCCTCGGGAAGAGTGTCAGACTACCTGCCCTCAATATTTCCATGACCTTATGCCTGCAAATTTATCAGCAGTGATTTGTTCTGTGGATTTAAATATTCTCCCTTCCCCCCCACCCCCGAATATTACAATGCTAACTCCTTGGGGGAGTCTTCCAGTAGATCATACAAACCTACGTTGACTGAATTTCTCTCCATCTTCCCACCCCTACCACCCATCATAGGGGAAGGTTGTGTTTCATGGGCATAAACTGGTGCTTGGGACTCGGAAAAGGGGAAAAGATGCAGAAAGAGTTAGTTGGGGGTCCGTCCAAGACCCAGGCCTTTAACTTCACAATTTTGCCTAAATTGCGTGAGCACAGCTTTTGAGGAGGATGAAATCATAATTTTCAGTGCCAAAGCTGTTCACAGCTTTTTCTTTAATGAATGACTCTTGTTCGTGTGTTTTAAAGATATTCTTGGTGTTATGGATTGAAACAGACTTTTTGGCTTAAAAGGGCAAATTTATGAAATGTAGCTTAAGCCATTTTTATTTTGTACTTTAATTTCTGAGAACTGTGACTGTTGTATAGTCAGTACCCCCATAGGGGAAAATGGTTTATCTGAGACACAATTTTAGTTTGGGCAAATTAATGTGCAAAACTCTTGTTTTGCTACAAATAATTTTATTTTATTTAACATTGGTTTTCATTATCAAAGTGCTATCGTCATAATTCAGGAAAGAGGATGAGATAAATATTTTTCTTCAATATAATGACATTTTGATATTCCTTCTAGATTTTTTTCTTATCATCTAAAATATAATTTCAAAGTTATGGTTCAGGCCAGAATATGGCAGATTATGTAAAACCTTTTCTATGTTCATCTAATCTGGATCCTAAATGAGCAGGTGATCTGTTATTTTTTGTTTGTTTCCCCTCTGCCTATGGCAAAACTTGTCAGCATATTTAGCAGAGGGTGGAGGTGTAATTTCTTTTAACAGATTGACAGTTTTGGATTTAGTAGCAATATCCTCAGTGGAAAGAGTCTGCTAAAAAAAAATTCTCAAAGTTAAGCTTGGAGGAAAAGAATCAAATATTTCTGAACACAATTCTGAGAGATAGTTGCGTTCTTTTTCCTGAGGGTAGAAATAAAAACCTTCCACATTTTCATTCTAGATCCTTGAATTTTTAACTGGGTCCTGTGGCCCAGAGTTGTCATTCTGTATTGCTACACCCTGCCATTTGGCTGGTGCGTTTGGTGAAAAGAAAACGTTTTCTTGCCCAGTTTGGTTAGTCAAAGAGAAGTTTTTTCCTCCCCTTCTGCCAAGATATGCTCCTAGTCCCTTATGCTTATTTTGTTCCATTCTTCTTATTTGCAGAGTACTCGGGTGGAGTTTGACCTGCCAGAATATTCTGTTCGTCGGAGATACCAGGATTTTGACTGGCTGAGGAACAAACTGGAAGAATCGCAGCCCACTCATCTCATTCCCGTAGGTACTAAGTCATTATAGCTTGTTACTCACTTTTCTTGCATTATCTTTTCCAGTGGAGGTTTACTCAGTTTTCACCCCTAAATTACAGGCAAGTGCTGCCTTACATCTGATACCGTATTCACCCAGCAAATGTATGTAAAACATGTTTATGGATACTGAATAATCTATTTCACTTTTTGGGTTTTGGTTTCTGGTTTCTATACAGTATACCGGTTTCTCGAGTAGGGTGGGGTAGGTTTTCACTTCCATTCTGGCATGTTTTTGAAGTATAGAGAGTCCTAATTCTCATTTGCCGCCTCTTTAAAGACTGTTTCACCCTTCCTGGACACCATTCTTAAAGTTTGGATGGCTGCCACCAGGTAAAGAATGATGCCTCAGGTTACAGCTGGCTGGGCTTTCTTTAGACATGGGTAATTCAGGGAGCAGGAATCTAATACACAATCCACTCAACCACAGTTTTTCATTTAAAAAACAAACCCAAAAGCTACCTTAGCTCTATTTATTTAAGCAACATTATATTTATCTATTATTTACATCTGCTCTTTTTTTTTAACAGAAAAAGAGCAAATAAAAGTGAAAAGACTACTTAAAAATCAGCATACATATTGAGCACTTCTCTGACTACTTTGTTTTCAATAGAAATAACTATTTATACCCCAGATGTTTTGGGGGCTTTGGTGCCTTTAGGGCAATTTGGGTCATAAACCTCCTCAGCAGGGTTTTATCTTTCAGTAATACCCTTGGTTGAATAACTTCTTAGCACTACCAATTTTCCTGTTACCATTGCATCTCCTAGTGCTTCTTTCCCCCTATGGTTGAAAGAGGCTGAATATGCTGTGACACTGGCAGTTTTTTGAGCTTTCAAGCTGAAAGCAGCTGTGTTGGCAGTGCAGTGGTGGAAATGATGGGACTTGGCTGGGACTCCATTCTTTCTCGGGGAACCCCCCTCTGCCCCATCATGTGTCCCCTCTGCTCTCCAAGCCTGAAGTTTTGCTTTTCTGTCTTCTAATCACTTAAAAATGTGCCTGAAGAAGAAACTATAGTTTTTAAACCCTTGGAACTATTCCTTAAAATAGAATTCTAAACAAAAAAAAACACCCAAAAACTTAATTTGGCAAAATTGGCAGCTAACTAGTGAATTATTTTTTAAAAATAGACTTTTTATTTTAGAATGGTTTTAGATTCCCAGAATTATTGCGAAAATAGTACAGTGAGTTCTCATATACCCACATGCAATTTTGCTTATTAATATTTCACATTAATATGGCACATTTGTCACATTAAGTGACCCAGTAATGGTACATTATTATTGCCTAAAAGTCCTTTATTCAGGTTTCCTCAGTTTTTGCCTAATGCCCTTTTTCTAACCAGGATCCCATCTAGCATACATACAGCATTACATTTAGTCATCAGGTCTCTTTTGGCAGTTCTTGCTCATGACAGTTTCTCGGGCTTTCCTTGTTTTTGATGAACTTCACAGTTCTGAGGAATACTGGTGAGGCATTTTGTAGACTGTCCGTCAGTTGAGATTTGTCTGATACTTTCCTCATGATTAGACTGGGATAATGCGTTTTGGGTAGGAAAAGCACAGAGACCGAGTGCCGTTCTCAATGCATCATATTAAGGGTTCATGCTATCAGCAATGTTTATCCCTGTTGCTGTTAAACTTAATCGCCTGACTTGAGGTAGTGCTTGTCACGTTTCTCCACTGCACAGTAACTCTTCTCTCCCTCTCCATACTGTACTCTTTGGAAGGAAGTCGTTCTTTATGCATCATAGCCCACACTATGCATAAGGGGAATTGTGCTCCACCTCCCGGCAGATCGTGTATTTCCAATTTGGTGCTTAACAATCAAAGGTTAGATAGCAACACCTGCTGGTGAACCAAAGTAGCATGCATGGGTAGACGCTGAGGCCAGAACTGAAATGAAAGAGAATGGAAGAGTCTCCAGAATGCCCAGGAGTGATCTTTCAGTATGGTTTCTTATGGTCTGGGTAGGAGCAGTGAGAAAGAAGGTACTTTAGAAGAAAGTGGAGACTTAAATTTCTTCATAAATTCTTCGTGCACGTCTGGGCTAGAGAGAGGTTTAATGTAGGAGAGCATCTCTGACTTAAACGTGAAAGTCAGACTGGAAACAAACAAAAATTTTCCCCTATAGAAATTCATTTTACAGCAGCTTTGCTAGGAGATGTCTGCCCATTATTAAGCGTCCACTTTGTGTTAGTCTTTTTACAAGGCCTGATGAGGACCGTTGGGAAGGTGAGGGGTTGTAAGACAGACAAGGGAGCTCCCCCCACCCCCCGCCCACCCTGGAGAGTTTATTGTCAGATGGAGACTCAGTAAACATGTATTAGTGTTTAAATTTTCACTTATTTTTTAAAAAACAGCTTTATTGAAATATAATTCATATACCATACAATTTGCCCATTTAAAATGTACAAGTAAAGGGCTTTTAGTGTATTCAGAGTATTGTGCAACCGTCATACAATTTTAGAAACTCTTCATCACCCCAGAAAGAAACTTCCCACGCCTTGCCTGTCTCTTCCAAACCCTCTGCCTTTCCCAGTGCCTGGCAACCACTAATCTACTTTCTGTCTGTGGAGATATGCCCATTCTGGACATTTCATATAAGTAGAATCATACACCACATAGTCTTTTGTGACTGGATTTTGTCACTTAGCATAACGTTTTCAAGGTTCATCCATGCTGTAGCATGTATCAGAACTTCATTTGCTTTTTATTGTCAAATAATATTCCATTGTACAGATGTAGCACATTTTGTCTATCCACTCACCTTTGATGGACATTTGAGTTGTTTTTACTTTTCTGCCTGTGAGTCAGGCTGCTATAAATATCTGTGTGTAAGTTTTTGTGTGGCCATATGTCATATGTTTTCATTTTGGGGGGCTGTATACCTAGGAGTATAATTACTAACTCGTATGTAACTATATTTAACCTTATGAGGAACTGACACTGTTTTCCAAAGTGGCTGTATCATTTTACATTCCCGCTAGCAGTGTGTGAGGGTTCCAGTTTCTCCACAGCTCCATCAACATTGGTTATTTTCTGCCTTTTTGACTATAGCCAGAGTGATATCTCGTTGTGGTTTTGATTTGCATTTCCCTGACAGTTAGTGATGTGAACATGTTTTATGTGTGTCTTGGCCATTTGTTGATCTTCCTTGAAGAAATATCTATTCCGATCCTTTGCCCATTTTAAAACTGGGTTGTCTTTTTGTTACTAAGTTTGTAATAGTTCTTTATGGAATCTAGTTACAAGTCCCTTATCAGATATATGACTTGCAAAAATTTTCTCTCATTTAATGGTTGTCTTTTTACTTTCCTACTGGTGTCCTTTGAAGATCAAAGTTTTTTAATTTTGATGAGTCAAATTTATCTGTTTTTTTCTTTGGCTGCTTATGCTTTTGGTGTCCTATCTTAGAAACCATTATCTCGTCCTAGCTCCTATGTTGTTTTCTAAGATTTTTATAGTTTTAGCTATTACATTTAGGTCTTATCAATTTTGAGTTCATTTTTGTACAGTTTTATTTCTTTAACTAGTGAGGCTGAATATCTTTCCATGACTTTTTTGGACATTGACGTTTCTTTTATGAATGCCTCTTCATTTTCTATTGTTTTGTTGTTATTGTTGTTTTTCTTATTGGTTTGTAAAAACTCCATATTTGCAAAGGAAATGAACCCGGTTGGAAATATCTATTATTTCTCCAGTTGTCATATCTTGGACTGACTCCATAAAAATAATATTCCTTTCCTCTGAGTCAAATTAATTTTTTCTTTATAGTTTCTGGCTGTGAAGTCTGTTTCTAACCTAGAATGTTAAAAATATATTTCTGTGTTTTCTTCTGTCTTTATTTTTAATACACAAGTGTAGAACTTACTCTGATGTAAGATGGGAGGAACTTTTTTCACATGGTGAGTTGTCCAGAACCACTTATCAATCATCTTTATCATAGTTTGTGCATTACACTATATCGTGCATTGTTAGTTTTGTGTATTCTTGGTCTGTTTCTGAACCCTTGTTTCATCATTCTGTCTAGTCCAGTGCCACTCCTACATTATAAGAATTATTGCAACTTTACCAAACTTTTCAACGTCTCACTGGACAGGTCTTCTCTCTGTGCCCCCATCTCCCAATATATATGTACTTTGTTTTCAGAGGTTTTTTTTAGCTATTTGTACTTTTTTATTTCCTAAGATGAACTTTAAAACTTTTGAATCAGTTGGAAAAGTTGAGGGAATAATGGTGGTGAGTTTCTAGTTTTTTGTTTTGCTTTGCCCACTTGTGTCAGCTATGATTAAAACTGTGTGAGAATTCCTGAGCTTTCAAATTCTACCGCCTGTGTTAGGAGCATCGAGGTAAAGTTCACACTTCACCTGGGCTTCATTGGAGCCATGTGAAGTTGTAGGTGAACAGCCAGCCAGACTATTCTTCTGGGGAGACACCTAACTTCTTTCATTCACCTGTCCCTATTGGCTGTCCTGAGCCCTGCCTTTGTTTCTGGCCCCTGTGGCTCTGAACTTGGCAGCTTCTGAAGCCCTACTGGAGAAATCCAACCCCTTGCTTCCTAATGATATAAATGATGTCTGATCTGCTGGCAGTTTCTGGGTGTGGGCTGGGACCGTGTCTCGTGAGACCGAAGAATGGACACACGGACCCAGGAGAGGCAAAGAGTTTTAAAAAAAGGATAGTTTATTGAAAATAAAGGGTCAGAGATCCCGAGCGGGAGGGGGTCCTGAATGGGGGTGCCTTGTGACTGAGGCAAAAGTTTTTTCTTTTATACCTTCTGGTGCTCGCTTGGGGAAGGGGGCTGGAGCCTTCTAATGGAATTCATCTATCAGGTTTGTCCTGTTTGCCCATCCTGAAGGGATTAACGGAATAACCCATTCCTATCTATCAGCTCTGCTCCTTTGTCGGCCAGAAGGGATTTGAGATGATTTGTTAACCTCAAGGCTCTCATATCTTTGTCTTGGAGTGAAGGAGACATTCCAGAACCTGGAGTTTCAGGATGTGGCTGCTTTTTGTTTATTTCACCAGGGACCAGCCCCCTCCCCATACTAACCAACCTGTCTCACTAATCCGACCTTCGCTTTGCTGAGTAGAATCACAGGTGGTTGTTATTGACTGACTTTTCTCTCAACTCGGTCTTTTCTGCTTTGTGTCTTTAACAAATTCTGTCCTGTTACTAGTATCTTTGAATTGTCTGGTGCTGCAACAGGTTTTTCCCTTTTTACATTGCTTTGTTCCCCTGGACTTTTAAAAGCAGAAAGAAATAATCATGTTCTTAAAATGCCATCTTAAAACTAGAAGTGTGCTGGATATGTGTATTTGTCTTCCCATAATGACAATTCACTTTGTATGTCTTTGTTATCTAATAGCAGGAGCCACCAGAAAGTCTTCATTGTGACATGTTTTTGTTTTTTAATTTATTTTTTTGGCTCAGAAGTTGGTTTTAAACACTGCTTCATTTGCTAGAACCCAACTAGTTACACAGCAGATAGATTTCATGACTCTATAGGCACTGATTTTGGAGGTGAAACAAATGCATTTATTAAACTCTATAATGTTTAATTTCACCTGAAAATGTAATGCTTGCTTTAGTTTTTATGAAGGAAAATTTGCTGGAAGGATGCATTTGTATTTATTATGCACCCAGTTTTTTTATTTTGGGTAGTGGTAAACACATAGGAATTAATTAGAAGAAATTAATAATGCAACAACAGTTTTTCTTAATATGAAATAATCAGTAAAAACTCTTAACTTCATTTTCTAGTTGGTTCCTTCTTTGTTGTATTGTTAAATATACATGCCTTTAGTTTACCTGATAGATAAGTTAGTAAGTAATGAAACATTGGTTGAACTTTCAAGTATTTTGAATTAAATCAGGCTTGGTGATTGTTCTTTACTGGAACCAAGCTTTTAATCTTGATGCTCTTTTATTTATTTGTTGGTTATTTTTGCTTAGGAGCAATATTTTCTGTTAACTTGATAGGATAGGAAAAATAGTTTTCTGTCATGTAGTGGTGTGCACTAAATATTTGTTTAATTGCATAGAAAAAGCAATTTAAATGTTGACAAAAGTTAGTTCTTTCAAGACTGAGCAATTGAAATCTTTGTTTAGATTTCCTACCCAGAAATAGTGGCTTTTCAGTAACAAGCTATGGGAAAAATGCTTTTGTTTCAGATTATAAAATACTTTCTTATAAGCTCTTATAATATGGAATATAAGTGCAAGTGTTTTACCAAAGTATCAAGTGCTATAAAAATGTAAATATTTTACGGGTAAAACTTGAAATAGTTAATGGGTTATTGTAATGCTTTGCAAATAGGATTTTTGGTAGGTTCCAACACATATATGCATATATAGTTTTAAAAAAAAACTTTTTCATTACGGAAAAATGTTAAATATACTAAAGTAGTGAGATTCAGTGCAGTAAATCCTCGTATTTATCACTCATTTTCAACATTTATCAACTATGGCCAATCTTGTTTTATCTCTATCACTACCCACTCCCTCACCAGGTGACTTTTTAAAAAGTGACCGAAACAACAGAAATTTATTATTTTAGTTCTGGAAGTCAGAAGTCCAAAGTCAGCCTCAGTGGGTTCATATCAAGATGAAGGCAAGGCTGCTTTTCTCTGAAGGTTCTAGGGGAAAATTTGTTCTTGCCTTTTCCAGCTTCTACAGGCCTCCTGCATTCCTTGGCTCACGGCTCCTTTTTCCATCTTCAGAGCCAGCAGGGGAGCAGCTTTTCTCCTCTCTGACATCTTCCATTATTACAGGAGAATGGGTCATTGGTATCATCACAGGAAAGAATTCAAGGAAGTCAAGCAAACAATGCCATGCAAGCGGTAGATTTATCAAAAAGAAAAGAAATAGTGCGCTCTCAAAATGGCGTGAGAGTGAGCAGGGCCAAAAGAAGAGCAACTGCCCAAAAGAACAAAGAAGCTTAGGATTTTATTTGAATGAAGGCAGGAAATATTCAAGTTTTAGGAGTGGAGTCCTAAGCATTCCCAGGGCAGGTCCGCACTGACTACTCCTTCCCATCGGGAGGTGGGACTCCCGTGTTCTTACTTGGCCTTTGTTGGAACTGTCATGGCAACACAGGGGATGGAGATTTTCCTTACCTTCAGTGCTAATAGTATTATAATCCATTACAATTAGCTGTAGGTGCACCTTTTCTTAAGAATGATCTCCTTAGTTTCCTTTGTCTCCCCTCATGTCCTCCTTCTTTTCCTTCCCTCTCTCTCCCTCTGTGGGCCTCTGCTTTCTGCCTACGGTAACACCATCATCACACCATTGTTTTGTTTGTTTGTGTGTTTTTAATTGAGATGAAATTCAACTGTTTAAAGTGTACAATTCAGTGGCTTTTAATACATTCACCATGTTTTATAATCACCACCACTAATTCCAGAACATTTTCATCACCCCCAAAAGAAACCCCGTGCCCATTGAGTAATCACTTTCTATTCCCCATTTTCTTCAGCCCAATTATTATGAATAATGCTGCTTGAACATTTATTGTGCAAGTTTTTGTTTGAACACTTGCTTTTACTTGTCTTTGTTATATACCAAGGAATGCACTTGCTGGATCATATGGTAATTCTATGTTTAATTTTTTGAGTATCTGCCATTTTATATTCCCACCAGCAATGGATGAGACTTCCAGTTTTTCCACATACTTGCCAACACTTGTTAGTCTCCTTTTTTTTCTTTTATAGCCATCCTAATGGGTGTGAAATGGCATCCCAGATGATTTTTAAAAGCATTTGACTTAAAAGATATATGGAAGTTTCACCCTTTAGTTCACTCTCCTTTTTGCTTTCTGTTCTCAGTATTTACAAATTTATAAAAATATCTGGCATTCATTAGACATTCACCATGTGCTTGGAGCTGTACTGAGCTCTTCACTTGAGATTAATTATCTCATTTACAGAGTATAGATGCCCTTGATTTTACTAGTAACCCAGGTTCTGATGCATAAACAACCCAGGAGGTAATTGTAAAGGTGAGGCTGAGAGTAGGTGTGTCCCTTTAAGGAAGCTTGAAATAGGAAGAAACAAATTTTCGAAGCCATGTACATTTAGGAATAATAATGCCAACTACAGAAGGAAATTCTGTTTGCAAAAGGATTCACCCCAGGGTTCCTTTAAGTAGCAAGCTTCCATGATTCATTAAACATAAAGTTCAATGTACTACATCTGAAGAATGGATAAGTATTTCAAGAGGTTATCTGTTACGTTCAATGAGGCGCACCTAACCACTTATTTGCTCATTCTGCCTTCATCCCAATTCCTTTTCAGCATAAGCAAATGAGAGAATGCTCAACAGGAATCCGAGATAAGAACAGAAAAATATCCACTGGATTTGGTAATTAGAAAATCACTGCTCATCTTTAAAAGAGCAGTTTCTGCATTGGGTAAGGATGTGGCAGAGAAACGCAGCATTGAGGGCATTACCAAAGACAGTGTTGTTTTGGCCTGGAGGAAGGTTGGGGGTTGAGAAATCAATGGAAAGAGCAGAAGTAAAGATAAATGACTTTTTTCAAAAAGACTAAATGAGACAGGAAGGAGGGGAGAGGAGATGTAAAGTCAAAGGATAGTTGGGGTTTTGTTTCGTTTTGTTTTTTCAGGTAGAACGAGAACTAGCCATGTTTTTGTAAACTCAGGAAGTAGAGCTGGATGAGGAGGAGATGTTGAAGATACTGAAGAAAAGGTGTAATTAACTGATGACAAGTGCATGACAGTGAACTAATGGGTCCAGGAAACAGATGGAATAGTTAGCTTTGGAGAGGAGTATGTTCTTTACAGGAACCTGAGGAGTGGAGGTGAGGGTGGTGCCCAATGGATGAGTTTCTGTGGAGGAAGCAAAATGGTGATGCCCTTACACCTGGTTCCTACTTCAGAGAGATGCTAATCTGCTTAACATGAAAGGTTGGCAGTTGCATGTAGGGTTTAAGGAGAATGGCTGCCTAAGGGAATGGGAGAATTGGGCAGAATAAAGGAATTATCTTAAAGGACAACCATACCCTATTAAGACAGCTTCTCTGATGATAGAACATTCAGCTGGGTGGCCTATGTGCCTGACCTGGTCATACATTTCTAATGTTCTACCCAAGTGTAAGCTCTACTGGACCCCCATGTGGCTCTGTAATTTCATTCCTGACTCTACTCCCCTCCCTTCCTTCATTGCTAAACCTTTCCACTGTGCCCTCTAGAACTCCTTCTCTATTAAAAAGAAATCCCTCAATTTTTAGTCTTTTCTCTGAACACTCCCACCATCTAAAGATTGTACTGAACACTGGCTTCCCTGAAGATGAGTAAGTAGTCCCCTGAAGTTGCTGCCACTCCTACAACCAAAAACACACAAACTTATATTGAGTGTCTACTCTGTGGCAGGAATTGATCGAAACATGGTCAACCTTATACTTAATTTAATCCTCATGATAATTTTACAAGGTTGGTACTATTGTTATCTTTTTGTTTTGTTTTTTACAGACGAAAAAACTGAGGTACCAAGAGATTATAAAAACTTGACCAAAATCAAACAACTTGGCAGATATGAAAGATTAACCGAGGAGGCATGGCACTAGGGTCTTTACTCAGGAACTATTAATAGAACATACTGACTTTGCAAAGGTCTTTCAAGTTCAAGATGTCGAATTCCTACACACCCCAAATACTTCATTTCCAGGGATGCTGGTGTTGCCAGTTCCTAACTCTTTAATAGATTTTGTGTTATCAATCTGAGTTGCTTCTTGGCTTTTCCACTCCAAGTGGCTTAGGATTCCAGTTTTGGGGGTTGGCTAAGTTCTTGTTTCCTATTTCTGTGTTTTGCTTTTTTGTTTTGTTTTTTTGGGGTTTTTGTTTGTTTGTTTTTGTTTTGTTTTGTGGTCTTCAAGGGTTTATATCTTAAAAGAAAAAAAAATCTCTTCATGGCCATATGAGGTTTGAAGAGGTTGTAAACTTAAATGCTTGTTCCAATTTTTTCACATCTTCACCAACATTTGTTTTTTTCTTCTTTCTTTAAAAAAAAAAATTATGACCATCCTAGGGGTTGTGAAGGGTATCTCATTGTGGTTTTAATTTGCATTTTCCTAATAACTAATGATGTTGAACATCTTTTCATATGCTTATTGGGCCATTTGTATATCTTTGGAAAAATAGTAAGATCATTTTTTAATGAAAATATGCTTTTAATATTTCATACTAGAACATTTTTAATTGTGCATTAGCAGATACTCTGTTTCCTTGTGGTGGCAGTTACTTAACAAGGAAGGACTTTTAATCAAGCATTTGATCAAACTACTACACAGAAAGGTTAAAGCTCAGAGATCCTTTGGTAGCTGGGTAGTTTGAAATTGCCCACAATAGTGGTTGACAGTACATAGGGTAGAGAAATTTGTTTAAGGGGAGTAAAGGAAGTTACATCTTTAAAAAATTTTGAGTGTAAACCTAAACACACCAAAAAGACTTGGGAAAAGCATTTTTTAGATACATGGATTTGCCTAATGTACTTATTTCAACATCCACCAAGTTCTTTTATTCCTTGAACTAGGAGTGTAATCTTATTATATTTAAATATATTTTTGTGTTTGATGTTGTCTGCCTTCTTTACACTGTCTTATCTTGTCCTTTCTCACTATATCAAGCAAGGTAAAGATAACTATACTATTGGATTTACTGGTTAAACATTGACTAACTGTCTTCTGTATTGCATGGACTATGCGCTAGTGTTTCATTTTGTTTCTGTTTTTTGTTTCTGTTTTTTTAAAATTAAAATTTACTGGGGTGACAAGGGTTAGTAAAATTACATAGGTTTCAAGTGTACAATTCTGTAATACATCATCTGTATATCACACTGTGTGTTCACCACCCAGAGTCAGTTCTCTTCCATCACCAAATATTTGACCCTCTTTAATCTCTTCTATCCCCTCCCCTTACCCTCTTGTAACCACTGAACTGACACACAGTCTGTGTCTATGAGTTTTTGTTTCTTTATTTGTTTGTCTGGTTTATGCTCTGGTGTTTTATTTCTTGCATTATAACATTGACAGGGTAGTTGTGATTTATTCCATCCATATTTTTCAAAAAGGTTTATACCGATGACTAGCTACATGAAGATCTGACTGATTAAGAAATACTGTTCTTGTGGGTGGTGAACACACAATGGGATTTATAGATGATGTAATACAGAATTGTACACCTGAAATCTATGTAATTTTACTAACAATTGTCACCCCAATAAATTTAAAAAATAAATTAAAAAAAAAATAAAATACTGTTCTTGGAGGCAGAGGGTCCAAGATGGCAGATGAGTACCTTGGCAAAAAAAAAAAAAAGAGGAAAGAAAGAAATAAAAGAAAAATACTGTTCTTGGACAGTTGAGTCATAGAATGATTTGCTAGCCTGGTGGTTTTTCTGTGCACCGTTTTATCAGTTACTCTGAATATTTTCTTCCTGTGTTCATAGCCGCTTCCTGAGAAGTTTGTGGTGAAAGGTGTTGTGGATCGTTTTTCAGAAGAGTTTGTGGAGACCAGAAGAAAAGCTTTGGATAAATTCCTAAAAAGAATTACGGATCATCCTGTGCTGTCTTTCAATGAACACTTTAATGTTTTTCTTACTGCTAAGGTAAGAACAGAACTTTCCATATTTCTTCCCCCAAGTTAGCATTCTTTGGGCTTCTTCTTAAAAGCCGTTTTGGTCTCTCGCAAGCCGCCTTCATGCATGGCATGCTATAGTGGGCGTCATTGACCTGCTCTGTGTTTTTGATGAACATTTGCATTAGCGTGGCTTCTTCATGAGAATTCAGGAGAAACATCCCATTGCAGCAGCAGCAGAAGTTAGACTTTTTTCATTTGCGCAAAGCAGAGATGTGTTTCCTTAAATATGTCTTGGCATATTACTGGGTAAGGCCATTCTGACCAACAGTGGGCACAGAAGGGTTAGAACGTTTATTGAGTGTTTCCTTCACAAGAACCCTGTGAGTGTTTCCTCGTCACCCCATTTTATAGATGAGGACACTGAAGTTCATGGAGTCTGTACATGTTCCAGTGGCATCACTAGGAAATTGGCTTTTTGTGGTCTGAGGCCACACTTGCCCTCTGTATCACTGTCTGACCAAGAGAGGTTCAGCCCACAGCCAGGTTCCTATCAGGTGGGCATTTTCTAAGCCTTTGCCAGAGAAATATGTGGGATCTACCCAGCTGCCAGATTTGGTGTATTCAAACTCAAATTGATCATTCACTGATTTCTCTCTGCACTTCCCTGCTGGCAGAACTGGCTAGAAAACCTGAGGTACTCTACTCTGTTGGCAGAAATGGGATCTCATGCCCAGACTCTCATGCCAGCTTCCTTCCAGCTCCATCCATTTAGTTTCATGTACCATATTTCCATATTCAGGCCATAGGTAATGTGTTCTGTGTTGGCAAGGGTACTGAGGCCCAGGTACTTTCCAGTTTTCTTTTTCAAAATGGCAAAATTGAGAAATATTTACAGACTGCATCAGTTGACATTAAAGCCCTTATAGAGGATGCCATTCTCCAGACAGTGGAAACCACATGGCATAATCCTTTAGAGTTTGAATTTTTTTTTAAACCTCAATTGGCATTTAGCCTCATTGGTGATGTTCCCATTCATCTTCTCTTTTTCCCTGGAGGCCTTTTGCCCCACAGGTCAAACTTGTGTTCTTTTTTAAAATAAGTATTTCCTGGTGAACGGATCCTCAGATATAGTTCTTTAAGCTTATATACTAAGTAACCTCCATTCTGTTCCCCAAAAGCACAACGCACTGATTTACCCAAATTATAGGCCCACTGTCTAGGCAGGCCTTCAAGCTTAGTCATTTTTATTAAACAGAGAGAGGCAAGGGGGGTGGGGTGGGGGGCTTAGATCCCTGGTCACAGGAATCTGGGCCCATCTAGGACTAGGAATTAACATTCTGTTTGTATAAATAGGAAGGGGTGTGTGTGTGATTTATCTGTGGGCCAAGCAGTATAACATAATTTTTAAAAATGTCTTTGCATGTCTTAATCAACATCCAACTTCATGTGAGTAAGGGGAGTTGGCTTGTATAAACTGAACAAATTCTAGCCCTAGTTGAGTTTTACTTGCCGAACTATATACACTGAATGACCCCATGTTTTCTATATTTCTTTTTTCTTTTTAATGTTGGTAAAATACAGAGGGTGCCAAAAAAAAATGTATACACGTTTTAAGAAAGGGAAAAACTGTATTAAAATTGTACTACTCAATATATACCGATAACAAAAGATGAACACAAGTCCCGTTTGACTTCTGCAATTACAAGAGGTGCTCAAAGTGGTTACCATCAGCATCCAGACACTTGTGGTTATGGAGAACTACTGCTTGAGCAACGCTGACCAAAGTGTCCACTTGTATTGCTACACATGCCGTTTCAATTTCTTCCCGAAGTACCACCCGTGTAGCCGGTTTTCTACGGTACACCACATCCTTTAAGGTCCCCCATAGGTAGAAGTCAAGGGGTGTTAAGTCAGGAGAATGTGGGGGAAACTCAACCACACCTCTTCGTCCTATCCATTGTCCTGGCAAATTCTCACCGAGGTGAGCTCGCACGTCTCTGTGGAAGTGCAGTGGGGCGCCACCTTGTTGGGAGTAAAATCAGTCATTCCCAAAAACACCTTTTGAGTGAGCATCATACTACACATTGCTACCATGATTCAGTTCAACTTTGAAAAGTAATACATACATAACATCTCTTAAAATGTGTATACTTTTTTTTGGCACGCCCGTACACATAACAAAATTTATCATCGTAACCATTTGAAAATAGACGGCTGATAAGCATTAAGTATATTCACATTGTTGTCCAACTAATCTCCAGAACTCCCCGTCTCCCTATCTTTTCCTCCTCCCAACTCCCCCATCTTTTCTTTTAACACATGGTGAATAACTTGGTCTTGTTATTCAATTACTCCCTTACATGTTCTGCCACCACAAATGCAGAAGCACACCTCTTCCTTATGATGACTTGATCTTATCACAAACCAAAAGTGTCTTAAAGAAGAAGCCATTCATGCTGGGAGAGGCAGGGGACACTCAGTATGAGCCATGTTGAAATCAGTGTTTTCATCTTCAGCAGAACGGGTGCAGCCATCATATAGGTACTGCTAAATAACTATAAAAAAAAATATTCAACATGTTCATTAACTTGGGGAGGACACACTTTTGTGTCTGTGGTTAGGTCCTCTCACTCAGCTCCTTATTTTCTGAGTCCCCCATTTCCAAAAAGCAACTGCCTAAAGGAGTTGGTTTCCTGAGTCCTGGCTGTGCGAGTGACTGAGCCCTTTGAGTTTCTTCATTTGTCATCTTAGGATCTGAATGCCTACAAGAAGCAAGGGATGGCGTTGCTGACCAGAGTGGGCGAGTCCGTCAAGCATGTCACTGGAGGCTACAAGCTTAGGAGTCGGCCTCTTGAGTTCGCAGCCATAGGAGAATACTTAGACACATTTGCCCTCAAACTGGGAACCATAGATCGGATAGCCCAGCGGATCATCAAAGAAGAAATAGGTGAGCTCTTTGTTGAGATCTTGTCATGGCCAGGGACAACATTTGCAGAAATGACATTCATGTGTGCTAAGCAGAGTCAACTGCAGAAATGCTGGAGTGACAGCACTAGAACTTTACTTATAAAACTAATAAATAAATACAAGGAGGGGAGCTGGTAGTTGTGACCAGAGTTTAATTTTACGCTCCATCCTTTGCTCTGCGTTTCAGCCTTGTGTTTGCTTTCCCCAGGACAAACAACCACATCTGAGCCTCTAGACTTTCCCACTTTTCTCTCTCTTAACTTTAGCTTTCAAAATGGAGACCTTCACTCAACTTCCCTGCATTCATAGAAATAATCATTTAGAAAAACAAACTTAGGTATGTTTTTCAGCAGAAAGATGGTTCAAAAGGGTGGCATGGTGACTTGTGTGTGCCAAAATTATAATCCTAAGGAGCCTTCAGACTTAAAATTGACTCACCTACCCCAACCCTGCTGCATTTAAAACCCATTTGTCCTGACCTGGGAAGTTATGAGGCCTTTCTTTATTCCTCTTGGTCGTGGCCACCAGTTCCTTCCCACCCCACTTGTGGTCACTTGCTTTTCTGTATCCCAGAATTTTGGGGCCTTTTGACTTCTTATACATCTGTAAGCCAGACAGACCTTGAACCATGTTAATGATCATGCTGACACGTGATGTGAAACACATTAAAAAGAATTCACCAGTAGTTGCCATCCATTGGTTACTAAAAAAATGGTAACAGCATTTTATTGTCCTAGCAAGAATCCTGGTGACAAATAATAGGCCAGATTTTCTTGTTTCCTGTGCTTTAATTCTCATTTACCCAGCGATGGTGTCATGTGGGTACTGCAGACTTTGGAGATAGCTTTAGGTACCATGCACACTGAAGGACCAGTTGGAGTGAATTCTGTTGGGACCAAGGTGTTGGGGTGATGCCTGAGTGAGAGAGTGAGTCTGCCTATGTAAGACCACCTCCTGTATCAAATGTTTTCTAGAATTCTATTATGTTTCCATTGTGAGTGGGTTTTTTTCCTCCTTTTAAAAATGTCCCCTTAGCCCTATATGAAACACTGCACCCACTGCTTCACTGTGTGGGTAGGAGAGTGGTTATTTTTTAAGATATTTGGTGGCTATAGCTCCTATGACTTTTCCCCAGAAGGCGGTGTGGTCTCCATTATTCAGAGGCATGGCATTCCCATTAGGGTGTGGAGTTGATTGGTGTTATGATATAAGCTGTAACATGAGCTTTTCAAGATTAAAAACAATTATGTTTTAAGCAGTTTTATTTTTAAAAGAGAGTGTGCTCAGGTAGATGACTGGCCAAGGAAACACATCTTAATGTAAAGAGAGCTCTTGGCTGCAGTGGTTATTGAGTCAGTAATACCAGTGATTGCTGCCCAGCCAGATCGTACTGATTTCTCTTCCACCTTTAGAGTACCTTGTAGAGCTGAGAGAATATGGCCCTGTGTACTCCACATGGAGCGCCTTAGAAGGGGAGCTGGCTGAACCTCTGGAGGGTGTGTCAGCTTGCATCGGCAACTGCTCCACAGCCTTGGAAGAGCTGACAGATGACATGACAGAAGACTTTCTACCTGTACTCAGGGAATATATTTTATACTCTGACTCCATGAAGGTAAGCTGGCTCATTTCTTGTGCACTTAGGTATTTTGTTGTAGTCATTGTCAGAAAAGTAATTGACTATTGCCTATTTGCACGTGGTATAGGTTTTCTTCTCCCTGGGTAGGCAGCATCAGAATATGACTAACATCATGGACATATAAATAGAACACAGGGTGAACCAAGTATGTGATTATAAAAATTAAAAAAATAGTTTGGAAGAAATTCTTATTAGTGTTCACTAAGAGTTCAAGGGGGTATAAAATCTAAACAAAAACAGGATGCTGTGGGAAAAGAACAAGTCAATAATTAGAGCTTTTGGAAGTTAAAATACGATTGCTGAAATAAAGTTGAAGAGTAAAGTTGGAAGATGAAGATGAAAAAACCTTGGAAAGTAAAACAGACAAAAAAGTAGTTGAAAAGTAGAGTAAAAGTGCAAAAATACTGAAAATGTGAAAGAATGATAAGAGACATACAGGATAGTCTCATGGGTTCAGTATCTGACTCCTAAGAGTTCCTGATTGCAAGAACAGTGAAAACTGAGGGAAGGAAATTATGAAAGAAATAATACAAGGAAATCTTCCAAAGCTGAAGGACATGAGTCTTCAGATTAAAAGGACATTTCAATTGCCCAGCAAAAGAAATGAACAGAGAACCAACCCAAAGCATATGATTAATATATTTTTTTTATGATTAATATTTTATAACAAAAGTGATAAGGATCAAATACAGGATCAAGTGCTTTATTGCCCACACCAGAAATTGCCGCAGCCTGTACTGGTTGGAGAGCATAGCTGAAGGGAACTCCTATTATGGTGCCACCAGTTAGAAAAAAGGGTCAGTCTTCCTGAAAAAGATATGTGGCTCTGTATTGATCATCCCCATCTTCAAGTGAACATCCCCTGGCTACCTTCCAAAGGGGACCTCTGTGGGTAGGATTGATGAATCTCTAGAGAAACCTGTCAATCAACTTGGGTTGTACAAATGGAAAACCAGGAAAATCATAGTGTTATGAAAATATTCTATATCTTGAGAAGGGGAGTAAAAAAAATCAACCAATTTAAAACCTTTATTGAAAATTGCGAACCTATACAAAAGCAGAGAGAATCGTATGACGAGCTCTCATAGACCCATCACTCTTGTTCCATCTTGTTTCATCAGGTATGAAGTTTTAAGGCTCTTGATACATATTACAGTGTGGACAATGGAAAATAGAACCTGTTCCTGGTAGAATGAATCACTGTCTCATGTATACAGCTTTATAAGCTGCTAATAAAACATTTTCAAAGACAGGATCAGGTCTGGATCTCATGATGCTCAGGGAAAATGGTATAAATTTCCTTTATTTGTAAGATGGAAATAATAGTAGTGTTGGTGATAAGGATAAAACTCACACATGAGGTCATTAATTTGAAGCAGCTTTGTTAGTAATTACTGCAACTGAGGCTAAAAACCAAAGCTTCTGACTCCAAATTTGTAATTCATTCTCCTCTATTACATTGTGTGTTTTTTTAAAAGTTGAGATCTACACATTGCATATTTAATTCTGTGGCTGAAACAAGCGTAGGAAGGCATCCTGGGTGGGGGATGGGCAAAATGGGTGTGTGTGTGGGGGGGTCAAAGGTACAAACTTCTAATTATAAAATAGTAAGTCATGGGATTCAGTGTACAGCATAATGACTGTAGTTAATACTATATTGTGTATTTGACAGTTGCTAAGAGAATAGATCTTAAAAGTTGTCACAACAAGACAAAAAATTGTAACTAACGGTATGTGTGGTGATGGATGTTAACTAGGCTTATTGTGGTGATCATTTCACAGTATATACAAATATGAAATCATCATTTTGTATACCTGAAATTAATATAATGTTATATGTGATTTATATCTCAATAAAAAGGCATCCTGACTTGCTTAAAATGAACCAGAATACTTTGCTTTACTTATAAAGTTAATAGTATCTGTTTTTGTGAACAGATACTATCCTTGAATTTATCTCATCAAAAATGCTCCACAGTCCTGGGACATTACAGTACATATTGCTTTGTTCCTGCATGTGGCAAGTATGTTAGTACTTAATATATTTATTTTTACCTGAAGCAGGAATTTAAATTGTCATTTAGCAAGGATTTATCTGGCATCTTTATTAAAATATTACACAGTGAGACAAGCTTGTGTGAGTAATTGAAGTTACACATCAAAGAAACATTTATGTTTTCGTTCTTTCTTCACCCCAGGGGTTAGGCATATGTATTAAGTTTCTTGTTTACTGAGGCTGAACAAATGCTAAGCAGGTTAATCAAGCTGGGAGAATGGGCTTGTATGTAGTGTTGTCTGGGAAAGGGCACGGGAGAGGAAGTGTTGATTGGCAGTCTCTGAAACCCTAGCTCTGCCCTGGGTGAGCTGAATTAAGCCCAGTTAGAAAGAAATGAGGCCTTATGCTCCCCATCTTTCCTTTCCAACAGTAAAACACGTCTGTTGTGGTCCAGGCAGGACAAGAGTGACCTTTGCCAAGCCACGGCTGCATGTAGGATTGTCAGGGTCCAGACCTTGGGAGAGTGAGCGGTATCTTACGCGGCTCCCCTGCCTTTTAACATTGCTGTTTAAGAATTCTTAACTATATTTTATTCCTCGGAGAGAGAGTCGTATAATCCCACTTCCAAAATAATTTTCTGATTTTAAGGTATAAATAGGACAGATGTTGCTATAGAGTATGAAAACTAAACCTGGAGTAAAGGGCTTGCTGCAGGCCTGTTGTGAAACCTGTTCTTGTCAACTACCGAATGGTCTTCAGAACTGAGAAAGCCTTGGTCTTGCTCAGGTAGGGAGATATCAGTGTGCTGACATTGTGTCAGTCTGCTCTTTCTGTGACGGCCCTGCGGGAACCAAAGTGAGTATTTGTCCTCATTTGGAGTCGGGCCTGTGCCTTAGGAGTTTGAAGTAGTTGGGTTTTGGATCCATGGAGAAAATGCTGGAGATCAACAAAACCCTGTCCTACTGGGGCTAAGGTTGGAGTTCCTCTCTGAGGTTAGAAAGCTCATCTTGTCTGTCTTGCTCATTTTATAGATGAAGAAGCAGAGCCCCACGGGTAAACCTTTTTCTCTGTCCCATGACCACAGTTCTAATGATCGGTCAGTCACCTTGAATCTGTGTCTTTACAATGGCCAAGAAGGAAACCGGATAAGCTCCTGCTTTTTATGGTTGAGTCTCAATTGTGTCTCTTTAAGTGCAACTGTGATTAGGTACATTCTGTTCCCTTTGGAGGTAGAGAGAAAGCACAGAAAACTGAGGGCTGTTACCCAGCCATGTGGAACAGGCGGACAGTACTCAATGAACAATGAGGACAGTTTTTCCCAGAAAGATGGTTGAAGATGTGTATTCCAAGGGTGCTGTGGGGCGAGAGAGAGAACAGTGGCAGAGACGGATGGTAACAAATTTACCCTGAGGCCCAGGACTCAAGTTAAACATGCCTTAGACATCTGCAGGTGAGTCCTTATATGGGATTTCACATCCTGTACATGGTGTGTATGTAAAACGTGATTAGGATAGTGGTGGGCTGGGAGTATCTCACAGTTTTTTCCCAAATTTCTGGCAATGCCTTTTAAGTACTGGTGTCATTATGACCAGGCCAAGCCATGGAGAAGCTTTAATTAAGGTTAGGACACAACCATCTCATTTCCTACACTGTCCTATTCATAGAAGGTGGTCAGCAAGTATTTGATTGAATTTGGAGTATTTACAGATACAGATCTATAGCATGTCCTCCCCCTCCCCCCCACTCCGGTTCAACCTCCCTCCCCACTCGGGTTCAAGCCGTTGCTTCTCAGTCTAGTTGTGTAGGACATAGCTCCCTGGCCCATGCTGGTGTTATGAGCTTTGCACTCCCCCCAGCTGAGGCAGTCGGTCGCCGGTCAGAGGGCAGCAGCTCATGCCACTTCCGGCTGCTGACGGCAACCCAGGGAGAGCTGTTGTTCACAATCTTAGCTGTAGAGGGCGCAGCTCACTAGTCTATGTGGGAATCGAACCTTGGCGTTAGGAGCGTGGTACTCCAACCACCTGAATTACTGAGAGATAGGTTTATGTAGAAGTCAAAGAGCATGCTTATTTCAGAGGTGTTAGTGAATGACTAGGGTAAGATGAGAGAAGAGTGGGTGGTAAGGAAAAGCCACACAGAGGAAGTGGCTTCATTTGGAGACTTGAATGATGTGAATGCTTAGCTGTGCAAGGATCAGAGGATTGAGCATTTGAGGTAGAAGGAACAGCCAGTGCAAAGGTTCCAAAGCAGAAATGAGCTTGGTGTCTTTGCATGTTAGAAAGGCCAATATGAGTGGAGCCCAGGGAGCAAGGGAGAAAGTGGGAGGAGGTGAGGTCAAAGAGATAGGTGGGGGGCCAGGATGTATAGTTGTATCTTAAAGGCCCTGGTTGGTAACAGTCTGGATTTTATTCTTCGTAGGAATAAAAGGGAAGCTGTTTGGTTTTATGCAGGGGAATGAAACGATACACTTTTTACTTTAAGAAGACACCTAGTGCTGCAGTATGCAGAATGGGTTGTAGAGAGTGAGAGTGGAGGTAGGGAGATGATTTAGGAGACTGTCAAGTGGCAGAGGCCTAAGGTGGTGGAACTTGGACTGCGGTGATGGAGAAGTGGGTTGATTGGGGGTATGTTTTGGAGGAGGGGCCATCTGGACTTGCTGCTGTATCAGTGTGAAGTCAGAAAGGGAGGAATTGAGGAGGACTCCTGGGTTTTGGCTTCAGCAACTGTGTGGAGCGTGGTACTATTTATTGGGTGGGGAAGTCTGGGAGGAATAGATTGGGCAGCTGGGCATCATGTTGAGTTCAAAAATGCCTGTTAGTCATTAAAGCAGAGATGTCATGGCAGCTGGTGATGAGTTTAGTTCAGCGTGCAAAGAGAAATTTGGGAGTCATCTTTATAAGCGTTTAAATGGGTTTATGTAGACGTCAAAGAGCATGCTTATTTTAGATGGCATTTAAATCTATAAGAGTTGGGGAGATCATCTACCGTGTTTCCCCGAAAATAAGACCTAGCCGGACAATCAGCTCTAATGCGTCTTTTGGAGCAAAAATTAATATAAGACCCGGTCTTATATTATGTTAGGTAAGAGCCAGTCTTATATAATAGTAAAATTAGACCAAGTCTTATATTAATTTTTGCTCCAAAAGACACATTAGAGCTGATTGTCCGGCTAGGTCTTATTTTTGGGGAAGCACGGTAGTGATGAGATTGAGGTGAATAGGCTAGGCCTGCGCCCTGAAGCAATATTTAATGGTCCAAAACCTACTGAGGAGGAGGAACAGTAGAAAAGGAGCCTGAGAAGGAATGGTCAGCGTGGTAGGAGAAAAAAGGTAGAGGATTACCTCAGGGAAGCCAAGAGAAATGTTTTTAGGAAGAAGAACGTGATAAACAGGGACCACTGGGTTTTTAATAATGTCATTGGTGATCATGATTAGAGGTCTGAGTGTGGATGCAGAAGTTTAAGTTTAAAGACAGAGTTTGCCTTTGAGTTAGAAATACCTAAATGCCAATTGTTGAAGAGTAAGAGGGTTTCTTTAGCCTGCCCACCTTTCCAGGGGCCACAAGGTGGCACTAACGAGTCAAGTAACTAGTTTAGGCTTTAGGTTGACCAGCTCTGGTGCTTTTCAGAAACGAAAATAAAAAGGACATTTTCTAAAAGATTTGAGTGGGGTGAGGGAGAGATCCTCCTTCCTAAATAAAAGTGATTATAGATTAAGGTCCTAATTTCTTGAAAATATGAAAAAGTAGGATGTAGAAATGCACATGATCTCAAATGTTTTTAAAACTTAGAAAAATGTAAAAATTAAAACTCAGATTCTCAGTGATGGCAGACTGAATATATTTTTAAACTTCCTCTTCTTCATGAAATTGCACCGAAATGACACTAGAATGATTTTTGTTTTAAAGATATAAACCTGCAAGGACAAAGTGATAGGAGGGGAAAGAATAGCAATACAATTGGAGACTAGAAAACAAATTTAGAGGTGACAAGTAGCTCAGGTGACTGAAAGACACTGCCTTTGAAGCTGACTGTGGGGTAAAACTAAGAAGCCACCTGGTTTACACTGTGCAACTCTTCAAAAAGGACAAGAATTAGCAGCACCAAGTACCCCTGGGACCGAGGAAGAGACGGAGCTGAAGAGAAAGACTAGCCAGGAGTCTAAGAAGCAGTTAGCACTTCTGATTCTTTTCTGTCTCCTCACACAGAGGCTGCTGTCCCTTCTCCACTCTGGCAGAACTGGAGGTATTTTCTCTGCAGGGGGTAAAATAGAGTCTCTGGACCAAGGGACAGTAGGCACAGCTGAGGTTGGGGGCTAAAATCCTAAAATCAGGATTTTAAATAAAAGGTAACTGAATCCAGAAACTCTTCATCGTCTTCCTCTACTTGGCTTTCAGCCCTATATCTTCCGTGTGGGTATTACAAAAGCCTTTTCTAGAAAATCTGAACAGGCCAGGAGAAGAGACTAGATATACTGTTGTTGATACTGATATAGGAGGAATAGGGAAGGCCCTCAACGAAATGACCCAGCAGAATCCCTATAGACAACTGTCAAGGAGCCATTGATGTGCAGAGCTTTCAATCAGTTTTTTCGTGTTTCCCTCTTGTATAAGTGGGCAGACAAGTTTCCAAGTATTTAAGAGAAGATTCTAAGATGAGCATCAAGTAAAAACAATGGGGGGGAAAAAAAAAGCACATTGAGTGAAACATCATGGAGGGAGATGAAAATTTCCAGAAAAAGAAATTAATATTTTCTGAAAGAGAAGAGCTATCACAGCCATAAAACAAGAATTTTTTTTTTAATCCAGAGAACAAGAAGCTCACAGAAATTAGGACCATGATAGAAATGAAAGAAAAAAAATCAATAGAAGAGTTAGAAGAAAAAGGAAATGACATATAAAGTGAAACAAAAAGACATGTGGAGGATCGAAGAGGGAAATATGAAAGTGAAAGGACTAGATCATAATATTCGGCATCTGAGTAACAGAATGCCAGGAAGGGAAAATGGAGAGATGGGGAGCATCGAAGAAGTCATTCGAGAGAAAAGACTAAAAGTGAAGACAATGTGTTACTGGTTGTACCTGATAGATGACATTTAAGGATGCCTTTCCCCCTCCTGTACATTTTTCTTTATTTTCCAATTTTCTATAACAAATATCTTTTAAATTGGGGGAAATACGAGGTTTCCATATCATCAGTGTTGCCCTAGAACATTTGACTCACAGGTGGTGCTGTTTTCAATATGATGAATGTGTAAAAGGAGCATGTTTAAAGGGACAAACTAAATTCAGTCGTTTAATCTGACATGATGTCACCACGACCAAGTCAGACTCATTTTCCTGCCTGGAGGAAAATGCTCTCCTAGAGGGCCACCCAAAAAGAGGCCACAGGGCTCTCTGTGTTTGGTGTTTGGTTTTTATTTTCATCTGAGCTCCTTTCTTCATTACTGAGCATCCATTATTCCACATGAATTCCTGTTGGGTCTTTAGAGCTGTCAAGCCCCTGGCATACCAGAGAATGAACCATTCTGTCCTCAGTTCTCTCTTCAGGGCTGAGCTGTCCCTGCTGCTTTCCTGTTCTTTCTCAACCCAGCATCCGATTGTCTTTCTTTGAAAAAAAGATTTGAAGCTTAAAAAGCAGCAGGGACCAGAGCAGGTTTTTTGGTAGCTTCTGACCTTTTGTATTGGGGCTATTTTTGGAATGTCTTTTCTTCCCCCTGCAAGTTTCCACGCCCTCAGACACATTAGGAGAAGACGTGAGCATGAGCTCTGTGGGGGTGGGGGGAGATGTTGAGCTTTCCTGTTGATACTAACCATTGTGGCATTTTCTTGGAAAGAATCCAGTATAGATGCTGAAAGCCAAACCACAGGGTGTACCAACTTCCAGATTCTCTGTCATTGTAGTTTAATATTACTAGTTTGCAATAAACAGTTTGATAAGTACCATATTTCCATTGTTTATCTGTTATTATGGATAAATTCAAACATATCCAAAAAGAAAGTGGAAATATAACGATCCCCCATGAACCCATCAGCTAGCTCCGACAGTTGTCCTCTCATGTTCCATCTTGTTCTACTACCCAACCCCGCCCAACCCCCATTCCTGAATTGTTTTAAAGCAAACCACAGATATCATATCGTTTCATACAAAAATATTTGGTACATATCTCTAAAATACAAGCATTCTTTTTTAAAAAAAACAAAAAAACCACATTATCATCACATCTAAAGAAATGTTTTTCTTATCCTCAAATATCCAATTAGTATCTAATGTCCTCAGTTGTCTCAGACACTATTTGTATAGTTTTTTTTCCAAGTCAGGATCCAAATAAAATCCATGCATTTGTTAGTATGTTTCTTACATATTTTTAAAATCCCTCCTGATCTATTTATTTTTCCTTACAGTTTATTTGTTAAAGAAATGAGTCATTTTTTCGCTTTCTGTTTTAAAAGGATAGTGAAGTTCCTTATTACTAGGACCATTTTGAAATCATGATGAAATGCTCTACTTTTAAAGAATACAGTGTTTGAGAGAGATTTAGTCCATGTCTTGAATTAAAAGTCACCTTGTCATTGAGGCCCTCCCTGGCCACTCTGTGTACAAGTCCACCGTCTTCCAAACCTTCGACATTTCATATCCTCCTTTCCTGTTTTACTTTCCTCCTCAACACCTGGCATTACCTTGCACACTATTTATTAATATATTTTACTTGTTTATTGTCTGCCTTCCTCCAGAATGGAAGCTCCATGAAGGGTAGGGTTTTGTGGGTTTTGTGCTCTACTGTATCCCCAGCTCCTGGGTAGACGCATGAAGAAACATTACAGCAGGACAGAGACAGAGTGAAGATGGCTATGTAGAGGAGGTGCGAAGGGATGCAAAGTGTAACGAGGAAAGTATCTCCACACATGTCACCATTTTGATTTTTTGTATCCACTGGAATCAGAGATCCCTATAAAGTTCTGTGAGAAGCTCAGATGATGAATACCTTTTGTTGTCATTCAGTGATGGGGACACTTCTCTGTCAATGCTGACTCTGTCTGTTGGCCCTTTCACCCCATTGCAGGTTCAGGCCCCATCAGCCATTGGCTGGTTGACCAGTTTTATCAACAGAGCCTGTGGTGTTTGGTGTGGGAGGCCAGTCCTTTCAGACCATCACCAACAGTGTGCAAAGGTACTCTCAACAAGGATGGTAGTCTTGAAGAGATTATCTTGATTCAAAACATGTTTCCCAACCTTTAGTGTGGTTGCATTGCTGTCAGACTGGGAAACCACAGCTCTGCTGGAATGCAGCAGGAAAAGCCTGAGTGAGTCACCACTGTGGTATTAGCCAGTGGTGTGGCCTCAACCAGGTCCCTCCACTGAACCTTCGTGTTCTTGTATATAAAATGGGGTTGATACCCTTTCCTTTCTGCAGGGTTGTTTCATTACAGCAGGGTTGTGAGTTTTCCGCTGTCCAGTGATAGCAGGGATATTAGCACAAATCCACCAGTCAGCCTACATAAGAAGGCAGCATTCTGGCCACTCCAGGTGACGTTAAGGATAACAATGGCTGAGGAGACAGGTGGCCGGCTCTCCTTTGGGCCAGGCAGGGAAGGCCCAAGCTAACTGAGGAAGGACTATGGCTGAATCTTGGGGCCCCTTCACCTACTTTGTAGGTAGGGGAGGAAATGCCCTGGGGCTGTTTCAGCTGTGTGGAGCTCACACATCTCTCACCTCTCCTTCCCACCCAGGGGCCTTGGCAACCTCAGTAGTTCTTACCACACTGGCAGAATTTGGTACTGGGTCCAGTCATCTGTGTTCCTGTTCCTCGCCTGGATGTGTGTTTTTTCCTGTAAGACGTGAGGCATCCTGTGGACGGAGGATGCGGTAGTGATACGGATTCCAGGGCCAGGGGTCCCCCTCCCTGCTGTTTCATAGCATCCTGTGTTTATTCCTCTAGAGTGGAGATTATGATTTGTGGTATCAGACTGGTAGATTTAGTATATTTTCTGGATTCTACGAAGTCCAGAAAAGACCCCTGATTTTTGTTGTTGTTGTTAAAATTTGTTTGCTGGGGAATATTGGGGAACAGTGTGTTTTTTCAGGACCTATAAGTCAAGTCATCGTTTTTCAATCTAGCTGTGGAGGGCGCAGCTCAGCTCCAAGTCAAGTCATTGCTTTCAATCCAGCTGTGGAGACTGCAGCTCACTGGCCCATGTGGGAATCGAACTGGGGACACCGGTGTTGAGCACTGCGTTCTAACCACTGAGCCACCCGGCTGCACCAAGGACCCCTGATTTTTTTGTTTGTTTTACTCTAGATTTGTGCTGTCCAATACAGCAGCCACTAGCCAAGTGGCTATTTAAATTCAAATTAGTTAAAATTAAATTAAAATTTAAATCCAGTTTTTCAATCACACCAGCCATATTTCAAGAGCTCAATTGGCACGTAGGGCTGGTGGCTACTGTATTAGATGGAGTAGAAAGTTCTGTTGAACAGCACTGTAAACCTTCCTACTCCAAGGTTGATGAGTGTGGGGAGGGAACATGTGAGCACTTAGGAGAAAGACGAGTGGCAAACAACGAAAATAAGCTTTTGCAAGTTTTACCTCATGTTCTTCTCATGGTAAAACGTTTCTTGAAGTAAATTCTTCAGGGGAAGACTCGAGGTGCCCTGTGTTGACACGTTCCATTAGAAGGTTGTCCCCAGAGCACTCTCAACTGCTCCTTCACACGTCACCTTTCAGCACATTGTCGGGGACACAGGATGCCCACTGCTCAGCCAGGAAAAGGCTCCTCCTTCCCACCTGACTTCTCGCTCTGCTGGAAGGTCACTATGGGAAAAATGCAAGATTAGAAACTTTTATAGCAATGTGTTAGCAGGAAAGAAAATTCTCACTACTCATGGTTTGCCATTTCTAATTCTACTAAAAGGAGACAAAAAGAAACGCTTGGGTGAAACATGCTTTTCTAGAATGTTGGCTGCAAGCTTTTCGTTTCTACCTCATGGCGTCTTAGCAGCAGAGCCAGGATTAGGTGATTCTGGGTGACATTCATGCTCAGGGGCCAACCATGTACTTGCACCAGCCCAAGAGCGAGTGTCTCCTTAAACTTTGTGTCCTGGGCACCTGGTTTTCACCCAAGGCCTGTCCAGGCTGGCTCTCTGTGGGCCCATTTACCTCTCACTCTGACAGGCTCGCCACATGTTTGTTTGCAGGGATGCTGTACTTGTACACAGCTCGCTTAGCGCCTGCAGCCGCCCCGTGTGTGTCTACAGCTCTTCCCTCAACGGAACCCCTCAGGTCGAGGCTGTATCTCTTTGCTCTTTGTCTACCTGGCCTAAGCGGAGGACAAATAAGGGGCTAATGGATCAATGAGCAAATCAGTCGGCCAAGGATAAATTCAAGAGCCAAGAACTCTCTGGACTTAGACTTTTCCCATCAGCAGTTCAGAGAATGTCCTGCATGGTCACCTGCCAAGCTCCACATTTCGGCACAGCTACGTTCTCTCTGCACATGGGGAAGCCAAGAGTCCTCGCCCCACCACGGCTATGGATGGCCCGTTCATCCCACTTGCCGTTCTCCGGAATTCTGTCACTTTCAGAGTCAGGCTGAGATACCTACTAGAAATCTCTGTCTCTGAGAATGGTTCTCCTACTCTCCTTAACTTCCCTTGAAGTGGAAAATGAGTTTGAAAATTATGGATAAAATCATATTTTGTTCAAATGTGACAAAAATGTTTATATAAATTGTTACTATATTCCCTCCTGGAATAGGTTTGGAGGTATCTTAAATTTCTCTCACCCGAGCTCATTTCTTTTCTTTTTTTTTTTTTTTTTGGCTTTTTTAATTTTTTAATTTTATTAAATTTATTGGGGTGACAATTGTTAGTAAAATTACATAGATTTCAGGTGTACACTTCTGTATTACATCATATATAAATCCCATTGTGTGTTCATCACCCAGAGTCAGTTCTCCTTCCATCACCATATATTTGATCCCCCTTACCTTCATCTCCCACCCCCACCCCCTTACCCTCTGGTAACCACTAAACTATTGTCTGTGTCTATGAGTTTCTGTTTCTCATTTGTTTGTCTTGTTCTTTTGTTGTTTTTGGTTTATATACCACATACCAGTGAAATCACATGGTTCTCTGCTTTTTCTGTCTGACTTATTTTGCTCAGCATTACACTCTCAAGACCCATCCATGTTGTCACAAATGTTCCTATATCATCTTTTCTTACCGCCGAATAGTATTCCATTGTGTATATATACCACAACTTCTTTATCCATTCATCTATCGAAGGACATTGTGGTTGTTTCCATGTCTTGGCCACCGTAAACAAAGCTGCAATGAACATTGGAGCACACGTGTCTTTATGGATAAATGTTTTCAGATTTTTTGGGTAGATACCCAGGAGAGGGATTGCTGGGTCATATGGCAATTCTATTCGTAATTTTTTAAGGAACCTCCACACTGCCTTCCATAACAGCCGAGCTCATTTCTTAGAAGGCCTGTTCTACCGGCTTTACCCTCTCTCTTCCCGAGTTAGAAAACATTTGTATGAATTAATAAACAAATTTGGTCTTCTGCCCCCCGCCACCCTCCCCCCACACAACTCTGCTTCCTCTAGAGTCCATGTCACGTGTCACAACGCAGCCAGACTGTCCCAGGAGCACATGGCTGGGCCTGGGTGCCATGATTTGGGGGGAGGAATGGGATAAAGAAACACTGCCTGGGGCTTAGAGGCCCCTCTGTGAACTCTGTGTTACAGGCTTCCCCTTTTTGCCTCCCACAGAACGTATTGAAGAAGAGGGACCAAGTGCAAGCAGAGTACGAAGCCAAACTAGAAGCTGTGGCGCTGAGGAGGGAAGACCGCCCCAAGGTGAGCGAAGCCTCTGGGGGATGGAGGGGCTGCTCAGGCCGCAAGCTGTAACCACAGCGCTGGGACCAAGTCAGCCTTGTCCCTACGTACACTATGTGGTCAGTGCCAGCTGGGCTGTGTTGATGCTGTTACTTCCCTCTTTTTGACCCCTTTATGTCTTATTTCTGGGAGTTCCTAATGTGCGCGTGAGGTTGAGTTTTCTGCTGTTTCTTGGGGTGTTTTTTTTTTTTTTCAAAGACTTCCAGCTCTGCAATTCATGGGCGCTTCCTCTCTCTCTGTAAAATGGGACTGAGGAGAAAGGGGAAGAACAGTGTAAATCAGTGTTCTCAAAAGAACAGTGTAAATCAGTGTTCTCAAAAGTGTGATTTGTGGACTCGTCCACAAACTGTTACTGAACCTTGATGGTTAAAGTATAGATGCTGAGAGGATGCACTTTTATAGCAATTTGACATTTGTTGAAGGCTCAAGATCAGTGTTGTCAAATGAGGGTGGAGAGGTCTGTGTGGAGCAAGCTACATACTGGTTACGCACAGTAGGACTACAGCTTGGTTGGATTGGGGAAAAAGGCCAACAAAACGGGGTCGTTTACCACAAAGTTTGAGAAGCACTGATCTAGCTCACTTATGATGCCTTCCAGCTCCAGTGTTCCGGGTCTGGATAGAGGATCATAATTGTATAAATGCCTCTGTTGTATTGATCACTCCTCTTTGTTTCCTCTCTCTTCCCCTAGAAAGCCAAGATGAAAAATAAGACTAGTAATAGCTAACATGCAAGTGCTTACAGTGTGTTCAGTACTCTATATTATCTCATTTATTTTACACAGCAACCATGTGGTTCACATACCATCATCATTCCCATTTGAGAGATGAGCCAATCAAGGCCCAAGATCACACAGCTAGCAAGTGGCAGAGCCCAGATTACAGCCTGCAGAGTGACTTTAGAACCTTGCAGCTACCATTGTGTTACTCTACTCCTTTTGGTTTGTAGTTGGAAGGTGTGTTTGTTTTTGAAAAAGGAATGAGATAGGGAATGTTACTAAAAATAAAAATAGCAGGGCCCCAAGTTTCAGGGAAATAATTTGACATCAGAATTGTGTGTGTGTTTGATTTTCTTCCTCTCCCCTGGTTCTCACTGCTGCTGTCATGCTGAGGTATACCTAGAAGGGAACTAGCTTTGGGAATTTGAAACCCAAACCTCAGACATGGCACACCTTCACTCTATATAGTACTTTTTTATATTAATTGCTTCACATGCAGTCATCTGAGGCCCACGGGAACACTGTGTTCTTTCCCAATTTCATAGGTGAGGAAACAAGGCACAAAGCAGCTCAATAAATTGCCTAGTTTTGTTGATGCTGAAGATCCTTATCCAGTGCGCTTGGCCCAGCAGGCATACAGCACATGAGTGTTGTATCGCTTCATGTGTCATCCATTGTGATCTACACAAGAAAGTGAAAGCTGCACACATCTTCCGGAAAGTCACATGACAAAGACTGGAACTCTTGTCATCGGCCCAGTGTATGCAGGGACGTGGCCAGAGAGCTAGGCACCCTGCCTTTTGTCCACAGGCTGTCAGCCTTCTTCCATCCTGTGTGTCACAAGGAGGGGCAGCCTGGCTGCCCTCTGTCTCCCAGCTGCTGTCCCATTGGCTAGTTTGGTTGTCCCTGTGATATTCTGGAACACGGTGCTATCTGCTGAGCCCACGGCTCAGTCTCATTTAAAGGAATGACATAGAATACTGTGTTTATATATTTAAAATTTTCATTCTCACAATTTAGCTTCCAAATATAAATATAGAAAAATCACTTTCCTGGATAGGAAGAGAAAGAAAGATGGCATGTCAAGCCACGGGCCAAATTGGGAAGCTGAGGATCCTATATTTAAAAGAATGTCACTGAAATAGTTCTGTCAGCATTCGTACCTGCTCGGCCCTAAAGACAAGCTTTCTCAGAGGCTGATTTTGTCATTTAATATATGTTCAGCCCTGTGTGGAGCTGTTGGTTTCCAAAGACAGGAGCTGAAGGTTATGAAGAAAAGGCCGAGCTAAATCTTCGTTGTGCTATGGCTTGCTGGCTGCCAGAAGTTCACTTTAGAGCAGAGGGAATGGCTGTTTCTGGCTCCCACGTTCCAGCTGGCCAAGCTGGGGGCACTCCCTCCTCATACTCTCCCCTTCTCGCTGGCCCTGGGTGACTTCTCTTCTCCTCCCAGTGGGTGTTGAAATCTTCCTGCTGCTGCTTTTCTGGAGCATGACTGACCCATCCGACTCATTCTCTTGGCCACAGGTGTTCTTAGAAGAGGGGAAGGTTTCTTTCCATCCCATAAGACTAGTCAGTAGGTTCCAAACACGGCTACATTCTCTTAGTACGCTGCAGGTAGGCAGTCTTCGTCTTCCCTCTTTCTGGTGGTTTGCTGAGCCAGGCCAGTTATTTTTGCTACCTACTTAGCAGTTGTGATATTTAACAGCAGAACAGGGGCTGTCTTGATGGAGGTGTAGCAGTGAGTGTGACCCAACAGTGGGGGCAGCAGAAATTGTAGCACCAGTTTTGGACCCGAGGCAGCAACTACTATGGTGGGCAGAGGGCTCATTTGGCGGCCTGTCCAAGTCCATGAGGGATTGGTAGAAAAAGCACAGGATGTAGAACCAGACGGTCCTGGCTTCACATCCCAGCTCTGCCCCCGTGGCTTGGACTGGGTTGCTCATTAGCCTTTGTGGAGTTTAGACATGCGACTGTTGTGTGGCATAGCACTGGATGTCGTAACAGAAAAGCTCCATCTGTGGAGCTTCTGCTTTCCACACGAGCTCCAGTTGTCTCTTGTAGGAATACTGAATGAGAACTGTGTTTTCTGGGTTTGTCACTTACGGGTTTTTTTTTGTTTTGTTTTGTTTTTTAATTTTTGTAGCTGAGCATACTGTTTGGGGAGTTGTTTGTATTCTAAAGCTTCCCCTGCTTTCTCACCCTCCCGACTGCCTATCCTCCCTGATCACCCATCAGCAGGTAGGGAGATACGTAGCAAATAAGGAGCTCCAGCTTTTGCTGGGCTTTGTATTATGAGGTTTTGAGCTCCACTTTCCAGAGATGCTGTTGGTGAGATAAAAGCCAGTGTACCAGGAAGTGGATCCAGGCTGATTTTACTCCAAGGATTCACTCAATGAGTTCTGCTGTTAGTAACTCTAGTGGGAGCAGGACTGTGCACCGGGAGCAGGGATGCGGGAAAGGAAGGAGAAGATTCCTGCTGAAAGATGGGGAGTTCTCATGAGGGACAGACCCGGGCCTGAGCATGTTAACAGATGCCCAGGGCGCTGGGGGCTTCCTTGTATTGTTTTGAAATCTTGAAAAGTTGCTCTAAAGACTGAGGGAAAACTGATTTTTATGAAGCTGTGGGGTAGTATCAGATCTAACCACTTTCTCCGTAACCCAGAAGAAGGAAACATTCCGTGACCCTCACTACGAATTGCACCCTGGGAGCCCGGAGCCTGTGGCTTGTCAGCACGTGCTGAGGAGGTGCAGTCGCTGAGGGAAAACGTCTGCATCAGAGCAGTCAAAGTTTTGCTTTGTTTTTAGGTTGAGGAAACTCAGCAGACCCTGACGTGGTTTATTCTCAGGCAAATGAAGCTTTGGATTGTGTACACTTGGCTTTCCTCATTTTAAGTTTTAAGTTAGATTAATTAGAGGTTCTTTAGTTGGGGGCCAGAGGCCTTCTGCTGGATCTGTCAGGACCACAGACTGTGAATCTTAGAATTTGCCCCTCCTCACAAGCTGGGGAGGATATGAAAGCTATTACTAGAAACAAAGAAGGGCAGAGGAATTGCGTTTGAAATGGGACTGGAAGCGTACTACCCTGATGTGAGCATGGAGGGAGCTTGCACAGTTTATTCTGCATTTGACTCTTTTCAATGCTAATATATTCAAGTCTTGCTAGTTCAGAAAAGAACAAAGAAGGGATGCCAAGAGAGAATGCTTTATAAAAATCTTACAATGATCTTCAGAAGGTAAAAGAGAAAAGAGGGGGGGAGTGTGATTTTAGGCCCTGATCTACAGGTGGCCTTTTGCTGGGTACAGTGCCAGGTGAAGAATCTATTGGAAATGGGTAGTATCTTTGTGGAACTGAGAAGGCGTGTCACGTGGAGGTGGGTGGGGGCAGAAAACAGGAGGTATTGAGCTGCTGCTTCTCAGGGTGAGCACAGGTAGGGAGGGGAAGCAGAACTTAAGGTCCCTTGGACAAACCTCTTAAAGGCTGTGGACCTTTAAAAGCTTTTAGGACTACCAGGATGGTTCACATTCTGGATGAGGGAAGATGTGGCACAACAGCAAGAACTCTAGTTCTAAAGTGGCAGAAGGGAGTGGGGAGACTTCTTAATATGGAGCTTCCCCAGGCCTGAGAAGTAAGTGAGGGTATCTGTTGTTTCCGGCACTTTTGACAAGCGAGCAGAGACACTCCTGTGGTTTCCCGGTTCTCTTCACAACACCCTTGATCTCAGCCTGGGTTTGAAAGCCAGGTTAATGACACAGAGGTTATATCAGCCAATTCCTACAACAGCCCGTATCAAAGTGGTCGTTGTCATCTTACAGATGAGGAACCAGGGCTCAGGGGAATAACACGTATAACTTACGTGCCAAAGCTAACAAGCAGTGGCGCTGGGATTGGCCCCCAGATACGTCTGGCTCCAAAGTTGGAGCCCTTTATACGCATTACTTGGGCTCCCAACAATCTTTGTGCCCTTAACGGGGAGGGTTCCGGCTTTTGTAAGCATGTATAGATGAATGCTAGAGGGACTGGGGGAGAGAATATGCACTTTCTCTGGGGTCTTCAGTCTCTGGGTCTGCTAGCTCCTTTCAGCCGTCATGCAGGTGAGCTCATGGCTCCTGTTCTCGACTCATCTTGGGCCCTTGCTTCTCCCTCCTCATCTGTTATTCTCTGAAGTTGGTTTCTTTTTATCGTTTTTTTTTTTTCTTTTTTTTTAAATTCTTTCAGGGACCTGATGACTTCCTAGTTGCCAAATTCAGTAGTCTCTTCTTAATCTTGACCCTCTCTCAGTGTTTTCTCAACATTTTTTCTTTTCACGGCTCACATGAAAAAGGGTAATATTTGTATGACACACTAGGCTGAACAGACCAGGTTGTTGGAAGCTGGAGATGAGCGACTCAGGACTCTGGCTTCCCAGAGAGCTGGGGGATCCATGTTGCTCTCTGCCCCACCTTGCACCCAGCAGCATATGGCTGAGAAGACTGCCACCTTGCATTACTTCTGTCACTGCTCCTGGCCTCTGTCCCACAGCAGTCAAGAACTCCCTCTCCCCACAAGTTTTGGGATCATGTCTGCCTTATATAATCGTTGGGACTTTTTAAACCTATTATCATCATGGGTACAAATAATGTGACATCTCCAGCCTAGCTCCAAGAAGGACACTTAGGGATCTATATTGTAGGGCCTAGAAATGCCTGGTACACGGAAAGAGCTCAATAATACATTTTTAAATTTTGAGTGAATTTGCATTGCCACCCTGCTTCCCAACACACAAAAATGCTTAATCTCGTCCCATATTGACCCTTCTCCCTTCACTCCAGTAACCCGTATTCTGTAATGGGTATTCTCATGAGAAATAGGGAAACTGATGTGCAAAATGCAGCCTTGTTCTCTATTTAGGAGTTTTTGTCTTTTGAGGTCTTATTTGGTGATTTCTTTTTTTTTCCTTCTTGGTGTCTTGTGATAAGCAACACCCAACCATTAGCATTGAATATTGCCATCTCAACATCCTTCACACACAAGATAACCTAACTCTAACAATACCTCAGTTAAAATATGAAAACACTGAGATAAGGAATGTGGGATGTTTCTTTCTGTTCAGTTAACTAATTGTCACAAAAATATCATTGAAAAAGAAACAAAAGTGAAAAAAATGTGATCCTGGGAGTCTGATACCAGCGGCTCTCCTTTTCATAAAGTCGGGCAACTTCAGTAGCTGGTCATTTCAGATAGCTCATCCCAATTCCTCTTATTCTCTTCTTTTTAAGCCCTCCCCTCTCATCCATTTTCAAACCCCCTCCATCCCTGTACTTCTATGGCTCTTCTCTCTCTGACTCACTTCTTGCTTCGGTGCCCATCTTTCTTAGTGACTTTTGCTGATTCCTTTATTAACCCTATAAATGTAGGCTTCCCCACGAGTTCTACCCTTTGACCCTCTGTTCCTCAACCTCCTTTTTTAGTCCCCCATATATTAAAAAAGTTTTAATCACGTCAAAATACACATAACATAAAATGTATCACCTTAACCATTTTTCATTGTAGTAGTGTTAAGTAACTTATATAAGTGGAATCAGGCAATGTTTATCTTTTTGTGACTGGCTGATTTCCCTGAGCATAATATCCTCAAGATTCATCCATGTTGTAGCATGTGTCAAAATTTCCTTCCTTCTTAAGGCTGAATAATATTCCATTGTATGTATATACCACATTTTGTTTATCCATTCACCTGGAACAGATACTTGAGTTGCTTCTACCTTTTGACTATTGTGAATAATGCTGCTGTGAATATGGGTGTACAAATATATCTTTGAGACCCTGGTTTCAATTATTTTGGGTATATACCATAAGTGGAATTGTTGAATCACGTGGAAATTATATTTTTTATTTTTTGAGGAACAATCATTCTGTTTTCCACAGTGGCTGTACCACTGTACATTTCTACCAATAGTGTATGAAGGTTCCAAGTTTTTCACGTCCACACCAACACTTCTTATTTTCTGTTATTTGTTTGTTTGTTTATTTATTATAACAGCCATTCTAATGGGTGTGAGGTGATATTTCATTGTGGTTTTGATTTGCATTTCCCTAATGAGCACTATTGTCATTTCCCTATGGAGCATCTTTTCACGTGTTTGTTGGCCATTTGTATGTCTTCTTTGAAGAAACGGCTATGCAAGTCCTTTGCTCATTTTGAAATCAGGTTGTTTGTTTTGTTGTTGTTGAGTTGTTTTAGCACACTCTTGTGGAGGGTAGGTCCCTGAGCCTTACGTAGACTATTGCCACCCTACTCATCCAGACTAGGGATGTCAGGTTCTTCTCTGACTTTCTGTATCATAGCTTGTTCAGTTGGTTGCCAAATCTGTCAGTTCTCTCTCTACCAGGTTAATCTAATCTATCCTCTCCCTTTTGGTGTTAAGTCACTGCTCTAGTTCCAGGGTGCAGAGAGTGATCTTATGGCAGCATAGTTTGGTGTTGACTCATCTCTGATCTCTGGTGAAATCTTGGGCAGGGTTGTATGGGTGAAGAGGAACGTGAAGTTTGAAATAACATATTTAATTATATTATAATAGTTTATATTTGGAAAATGACAAAAGTAACCTCTTTTTTTTTAAGACATGGAATGAAGCTCAATAAAATATTCTGACCTGAGGAACTATGCAACTGATAGATTATCTTTTGTGAACATCAATTTGTAATATTGATACTGATCAGAACTAGCAAATATTTGTTGAGTGTTTAATATATGCCAGCCACCAAGTGTTTTATCCATTCTATCTCATTTAATCTCATAACAACCTTGTTAGATTGGATAGTATTATCTAGAAAAAGAAGCTGAGGCATACCGAGGCCCAAAGGCACCCATCTAGTAAGTGTAAAGGTGATATTCAAACTCTGAAAGTCTGTCTCCATAATTGTCTATATAGTTAGAGGAAGCACGAAGCCTTTTTATTTTCCCAAAGGGGGCATGAGTTAAATGGACCTCAGAAAACCTGCCCTTCAGGAAGAGTCCCAGGCTTCTTCTACCCCCAGCGGTCTTGCCAGATGGAGTTCTCTCGCTATGCCTTTGTGGATACTATGGCCTGTGAGCTATTCCTGAGGTGGATCTAGGTATTTTCTCATGTCTGTCACTTGCATGTACTGTCACTCTAGAGTGCCCTCTCTCACGTCATCACATGTTCCACTTCTATCATCTTTGAAGAATCGACTCAGTGGTATTTCTTGAAGGAAGCCTGATCCTTCATCCCAGCGGGACTCGCTCTCCAGTTCCACCTCAGTACGCTCATCATGGGCTCAAGAGCGAAGTGAAAGCACTCGTATCACCTCACGTACTGTCCAGGCAGGTTCATTTTCTTCCCAAGTAGACCGTAGGCGACTGGAGACAAGTTGGCCCATTGAGACATAAGCACTTTCGTATTCCTCACTGCCAAGCATGGGTGTGTTGTGAAAATGATAAGCCAACAGTATCTCCCAAAGCGAGGCTCAGGCTATCATAAAATCCAGAGCTATAGTTCTGACTCTTAGTTTTTGTGGGTCAGCCAGAGTTCCCATCCACAGAACAGACCCGGCATCATTCCTACCTAAGAACTCCATTGAATCAGGCAGCCTAGCCTCCCTCTTCTCTGTGTGCCTTGACAAGATTCTCTTTTCAGAGCGTTCCTTTTTCCTCTTTGCTGAAGTAATTTTGTTAAGCAAACCAGAAGGTATTGCCGGGCACTGTCACCCAGATGCTAAAATGAGTGGTGCCCAGGAGAGGAATAAGGGAACTGGACTGTGCCTACAGGGAGGTGAGGCCTGACCAGAGACACTGGCTCCCTGGGTGTTCGTTGAGGCTGGTTCACTGGACATTTGTAGGGGAATGGCTTGGGTGCAGCAAAACCAGGGCACTCTTGTTTGTTTCAGTTTCCCCTGAGGTGGCTAGCAGTAATGGGTGATTCAGCAGAGAAAGGCAAAACTGACTTCAGTCATGGCATCAGAAGAAAAAGTCAAGTCTTTTTTTTTTTTTAATTCCGGAAGCTTAAGTGCTTTAAAGAAGGCTTCTTTTCCCCTCTTAAAAGAAGTTCCTTCTTTTTTAGCTGCCCAGGATGCGTCGCTATATCTTTCTCTCTAACTCATCCTTGTCTCACCCAAGTTTAGTTCCCAGACCAGGCACATTTGAATCCCCTCACCCAGGCTGCTTCACTTGCCTTGTTTCTGTGTACTGCAGCCACCTCCAAATGGTCTGGTGGCTGATGGCTAAGTGCCCTCGGCACTTTTGGAAGCCCTGAAGGTGTCCGGCTCCCTCAGGCCTGGCCTCACCATTATTGATGTTTCTGGGTCAGCTCCTTGCCCATAAGGGCTGGGTATAAAACTTCCCTGGTTGGCAGAGATTGACCCTGAAGGTGATCCACAGCTTGGTGACATTGGGGTTCACAGGCCCCAGCACACAGTGTACAAGGCCTCATTTGTGCTTGGGAAGCATTTGACAGGTGGGTGTTTGACCCAACTTTGGGTATGTTGATCCCCTGGCCACCATCAGGGCCCAGTATAGCTCTTGAGTTAGGAGAAAAGGTAGCTTTATGCTTTGGTAACCTGGCTAATCATGTCCCATTACCTTCTCATAATATTGAACGCTCTCTCTAGCTGTTTAGGATGGCTGAAACTCATCAAAGCAAAGTGAAAGTTGTGAAATTCAGATGACATAGTTCCATTTTGAGAAAATCTTACGAACTTCTTTAAGAAAAACTTGAAATAGCTTGTTATATTTTTCTTTTTTGTATTTCAGATTCTTTCGCCATGCATAAATAATTTTCCTCTTGTTTCCAAAGAATTACCTAACTTTAACTTTTCATTTTTGGTGACCTGCTATCTTGGAGTGCATGGACAAGTTTCCAGTTTATTTGTAATGTGGGGTTCAGAGGAGGAAGCCAGCAAATAGTCTTCTTAGTGCAATTAATTCTCTGATTAATGAGGATGGGCATTATCAAACTTCACAAGTGATGGAATAGTTCACATGACACAGGAAAACCTTCTTTTCTAGTTTCGTTATGGGAAACAGGAGACTAGCAGGGTAATACCAAATACTGTTGGATATTTGCAAAACTTATGCACATTTTTATGTATGGACAGGTAAAACATAAAAGAAGAAGCAAAGATATATGACTAAATTGCAATGTTTCTTCTTCCTGTGTGTAAATGGGGTGGGATGTTTTCCCCCATGAGCCTCTGTTTTGTTTGGGAGGGTTTGAAGATCTGGGTCAATATAGCCTTTTTCAGAATTCCTTCTTAGACCTGAAAGCCCTAGGCTCTGCCTTCAAACAAATGCCCCTGGAGGAGAGAGTATGTTTGTGGCATTTTAATGTAGTAGTTTGGCCCTTCACAAATGTGTGAGCAGGGGAGCTTGAGTCATGAGAAACCAGTTACACATACAGAGCGCCCACTTACGCGTCCTCCTTCCAGGTGCCAGCAGATGTTGAGAAATGTCAGGATCGGATGGAATGTTTCAATGCTGATCTGAAAGCCGACATGGAGAGGTGGCAGAACAACAAGAGGCAGGACTTCCGGCAGCTGCTCATGGGAATGGCTGACAAGAATATCCAATATTATGAGAAGGTAATGAGCATGCTGACAAGACCACAGCCCTCTCATTAAGGAAGCATTTCCAGTAGCCAGAGCCTTTTGTAAGGGCCTGTCAGAAATCCAGGAGCAGGGATCCTGCCAGGCCCAGCTCCTTCCCTTATGTTATGTATTTATTCTTAGTAGCCCCTTCATGTCTTTGACCCGCTGTGCTAGATAGATGTGGTGCTGAGCTTGGGAGCAGAGATTCCCCAGGTGGCCACAGGGGTTTCACTTTCATTCACTGCTATGTCTGTGCCCTTTGGTCCTGACAGCTAACTGCTTCCCAGAGTCAATCAGGCCTTCATTGCAGGGATGCCCCCAGTTATCAAGGTTTTGGGGTTACTTTAATGCAGGCTTTGGGGTTACAGCTTAAAGTAATCACCTGTTGTGGTTCTACATACACGGGTATGTAGCCATGGATCACTTTGGTCATCTGACAAAGCCCTATAGACCCCTTAGCAAAATAATTTTTTTAAAGACTTTTATTAAAATGTGCCTAACATATAATATTATATTAGTATCAGGGATACACCATAGTTATTCAGCATTTATACTCCTAAAGAAGTGACCACCATAAGTCCAGCAACCATCTGACACTGTACCACGCTATCACAATGTTATTGACTAGGTTCTCTGTGCTGTACATTGCATCCCATGACTTATTTGTTTTATGCCTGGAAATTTTAACCTCTTATTCTCCTTTACCTTTTCCACCCTTTTTAAAATTTTTAATTACAATTGGCATTCAATATTGACTGTTTTTTATAAAAATAGACTTTAAAATATTTCTTTTAAATACTTTTAAAAAATGTACGTCGGATTATAAAGGAAAACTATTAAAAACAGTTTTTTTCATCAGTTCCCATACACCACAAACAGGATCACTGTCTTGGGGCCTTGCCTTGGCTTCTACGTACATTTGACAACTGCTTTCTGTGTACTTGCTGTGTGCAAGACATGGGCACACATTAATGAACAAAACAGCAGGACTCCTGCCATTAAGGAGCCCTCAGTCTACTCGTTAATCCAAGAATTGCACCATTTCATAGTGAGGTAAAGAACAGGAAACTAGGAGAAAATACTAGTGGGCATAATTACTGATGGAAGGGGGCAAATGCGGTGGGCAGGAAAGGCCAATCTGAGGAAATAACATTTAATCTGAGTCTCAGAGACAAAGACTTGAGGAACAAGTATTCTAGGCAAAGGAAGCAACATTATGCAAGGGTCCTAAGGTAGGAAAAAGCTTGAGCATTTGAGGACCAAAAGGAAAGCTGATGTGGCTTTGGTTTCCCATCACTGACATAGAAGGACCCTTCTGGATCCAACATGGCCTCGGGAGAGAGCCGGACCCAGAATGCCATGGCCCCTACCCTGGTCCTCTCACTGAAAACAAACTCCTTGAAGCTCCCCAGCCTTCCTTATGTAATGGAGGGTCAGAGTCTAGCTTCTTCTTTAACCTCAGAGTCACCAAAGAAGGGAAGCAGAGAGAACAATTTTACCACTCTTCTCCCTGGCTTGACCTAAGGATGCCTCGCCTCCCTCCTCCTCAGAATTCTTCTGAAATGACTCAGCACAAAGTCTTGCACTGCTTCTAAGAAAGGCCTTGTGTGATTCCTCTGTCTTGCCCATTTTGCCAAAGACTGCTCACAAGTAGTCATCTCTGCTAAGCAGGGTGCTCTTAGGGGAGAGTACCAGAGTCATCTAAGTTTCTTGGCCCCACACAAGGGTCTGCAATGAAAAGGGATTGGTGTAGAGGACAGAATATTTGTTTTTGGAATCATGAGCTCTGCCACTTGCAAGCTGTGTTGTCTTGGGCAACTTATTTAACCTCTCTGGGTCTCATTTTCCCCATCTATGAAGTGAGTGGGTGATAAATAACAATAATAATAATAATTCTACTTCATAGACTTGTGAGAACTAGTGATAATGAATGCAAAATACATAACAGTGTTTGCACATAATGAAACTCGGTAAATATAGAGTTCCCTCCATCATTTTCCCTTTTGGGAGATCCAGGAGTAGCCCATACGAGTGAATCTAAGGTAGGTGAGGAAGAGTGGGTTTTCCACCCCCTCAGTGTCCGGTGGCTGGCTCATTCCAATATGACCTACATCCTTATGCAAGCACCACCCTTACCTGGAGCCAGATCTCCATCCTAGCTGAGAACCTGGGGCCTCATCAAGGGTTTGCAGCCTGGTCTCTTTTCTGCTTTTTCTTTCAGTGGAAAAATTTCAGTGACTCCATTTCCACTCATTGGACATGAGCTGTGTGGACGTTTAGGCCTTGTAGAGACACTCCTGTCTTTGGTAGAGATAGGAGAGATGTATTCAAAACAAGCACTGTTACCTCCCTTGTTTCTAACACCTATGGATAATACATGTAGGTATCATTAGACAAAGTTGACCCAGCAGGATTGACAGCAAAAGGTAGATGAAGCAGAATTAATCGATGCTGATACTGTGTGCGTATGTTGTTGTTTCAGTGCCTCATGGCGTGGGAGTCGATCATTCCACTACTGCAGGAAAAACAAGAGGCCAAGTAAGTTCCTTCCTGGGACAGACTCTTCTACCTACACAGGGCATGGCGCCCCATACGGGAATGTCCCTGCAGTGCCAGAGAGGCGGCACTGAGAAAACCACAGAAACATCTCTTCACCTGTATTTCTTTCCCTTCGCCACCTTCCTTTGTCTGACATTTGTTTTCAATTAGTATTTATTCCCTGGTGGAGTCTGTAAGGCTATAATCATCTCTAAGCAAAAAAAAAGCATACCTCCGTGTTGTGAAGGAACCTAGGAAATGGAACACTACAAAGATTTGAAATTGAGGGACGAGACAACCCTCCGGTGACATTCTGACATCTCATTACAGTTTCCTGTTTTGGGACAGCGGAGTTGCCTGTTGTGGAAGAGAACCGGGTCCTGCTTTTCAGGGACACGAGAAAGGCATGACTAGAAGGCAGGTCTTGCTTTCCGTGGATACATGGCGGTTCTGGACCTGACCTCCGTGGGCATTGGCTTGTCTCAGCCTAGAAAGAGGTGTTGTCACCTCCGTGGGAAGTCCTTATTGTACAGTCGCCTGTAGCGGCGATTGCGGCATGCGGCCTGCCTGTGATGATTGACACCTGTGTTATGGTTTCTGGTTCGTATAAGACCGTTGTCTAAAAGTGTCCATGCTAGAGTGGCAAACCAGCGTCCTTGTCTTTATGCGATGTCTCGGGGAGCGGAGGGGGTAGTGCTCCCTGAACTTGTTTCTGATACTAGAATGCAGTAGTAGATTAGAAACTGTTCTTTTGTGTAAAATGAAAAAAAAGGTGCATTTTATTCTGTGAAGTTCTTCAGCGTTTTTCTCTGGCCCATTAAATGTCATCAGAGTAGTGTGAGGGGATATCTGTTGTCCTGAAGTCAGAGTCGCTCCCCAGTAGTTGAGATCATGGGGTAGATATCAAGCCCCGCCTCCCATGTCTGCTTTATGCAGTTGCCTTTACCTCACCCCAAATTCCTAGTTAAATGTTTCCTGTGGTGTCCACTGAATGTTTAAGCGACTTTGTGGTGAGAGGCTGGCATGTTGTTAGGACATAGTCGAGATTTTGTAAACTCCGTGTGCACGTCCTACATGAAGTGCTTTAACCCTTAATATTTCCTGGTCAGGAAGAAAAGTCAGCCTCTGGTCGAACCTTCAAGATGACAAGTGCAACAGTGAACTCTTTGCTTCTAGTTAAGCTAAAGTCTCAATTTGCAGCCAAATTCCTGGGGACTGCTGGCCACATCTAAAAATCTTTATTTCAAACTATTCCAGGTCTACTTTTCATATGAACACAAAACAAGCAGACAAAAAAAAAAAAAAAAAAAAGGATCTATCTTTCAACTCATTTTCTTCTTCTCCTGAAATGAAGCTACGTATGTCACGTTTGTGTTCTTTTGTCTGTGACTCATCCCTATAAAATTATAAATCTGAGTCTCAAATCAGCAGTGTTATTTTTTTCTTTAATGAAGCAGCTGTGCTGAGACACGGCTGCATGTGGAAGTTCGTCTGCAAACACCAGTCAGCGTGCAGCACGTGGAAATCACTTCACTCCACTTCTAATGGTAGAGTTGACCTTGGTCAGCTGCAGCTGTGACACTGCTGGGGCAGCAGTTGGACGGCACAGTTGGATGGTTCTGTTTCATCGTGTTTGAAAAAGTCAGTTTAAGTTATAATTTTTATATCCATTGGTACTTGCCTGCACTCTTAGACCCCATTCGTGCCAGTGTAAAATCCTTTGATGTGAATTTTCAGGTTGGTACAATTAGAAATGATTCATTGAAATAGAAGGGTCAGAACAGTCCATCTACCCTGAGTGGTGATTCCGTGTTTCATTCTACCTCTAAACCATCATGTTGGGGTGGGTGTGGATGCCCGGGTTTAACGTGACAGCTCATTGGTGGAATCAGGGTGTATATCTAATATTGGGTTGATGGCCCTCTATTGGTATTTGACAGAAGATACTAGACTGACCCAGCAACAAATGCTCATCTTTGGGAATGTGTGAAGCCTTGCTTTGTGGAATATGTGCTTTAAAAATGTTGCCCAGTGTAACACATACTTGGAAAGAACTATGGAAGGAGTTGCAAGACTAGGGTCTAGTCTGCTGCTAGTTGCTACATTCCTGTGTCAGGATTAGTTGCAAAAGAAGGCAGCCCTTCAAAAAATCGTCAGGTTCTTCGCTGGGACATATGGGGAAGGGAGTGAGGTCTATAGTCATTACCTTACGTTATTGGAGGCAGAAGACTGGCTCTGAATGGATTCGGGCCATCTTGGGATTCCGTCTTTCTCTATTTGTTTGGTCTCCATGTGATGTTCCTGTGCTTTAAGACAGCGGAGGGAACTGGAAAAAGGTAGACTGTCCTCCCACAAGGTAGATTGTCCTCCTACATGCCATTGATAACAGAGCGGAGAAAACCAGGGCACATTACAGACATCCTTGGAGAAATGGTCTAGGCTGGCATCTGATGAGGTGAGGCGCCTGGGCCAGAAGGAAAGGGGCAGTAGGCGGAGAAGGAGGCTCTCCAGCCCTTCCCACTCCCACGCCTCTTTTGGGCCCCTGAGGGTCAGCAGCCCCGAGCAGTCGCCTCTTCATCTCCATCAGCACAAGGGTGATTTCCTGTGAGAAGTGGAACCAGAGACTTCTGTGCCAAAGACGGCCTCATGGAGGCTTCGTCACCCCAGCCTTCTTGGCTCCACAAAGTCGCGGCGCTGAGATCACCAACCCCCGTCTTGTGTTTATTTTCCAGGAGGTTTTTGCTTGCAGACGCGCCTTACCTCAGGCAGACAGACCTGGACAGATTTTGAGGCGTGAGTGCGTGGCAGTGGAATGGAAAGTCATTCCTGTCAGCTGCCTCTGGGCCTGGGAAGTGAAAGGTTTCATTTACGCAGATTAAAAATACAGGCTAAGTAAAGCAGCAGAGAGAATTCCTAGAAACTGAGCCGACTTTAGAGAGCAAATAATGTTGAAGAGGGCAGTTGTGATTTGTAGCAGATAGGGACACTGCTCTTCCTTATCATGTGATGGATCTATAAGAAGATTCTAGGCTACTCTGCTCAAAGCAGGCAATCACTCCTCCTAATGGAGGAGGGAACACCTTACACAACCAGGTTTGGGGTTGGAATTTCTCCTTTAATAAGACTTAATAATGACTCCTGGTGAACTCAGGTAAGTGCAATTAGGGACGTGGTTGGCTCGTATTTCACTGTGCTGCTCCTTGAACTCACCGGACACCTTTCTTTAGCTGCAATCACAAAACCCAGCGCAACGCTGGGGATTATGGTGAATGTAACATAAGTTTGCCTTCATGCCAAATTTCAGCCACACATGGAGTGTGTTGTACATGTGGTTAAATTGAACGTTTTTTCTCATGAGGAAACTAAGGCGCACTTGCTGCTCATTTCTAGTGAGGCCGCCTTTTGTGATGGAGTGACAGGAAGTTCTGCTTCAGAGGAGGGCGTGATGGGCATGTGGTAGTCTGCAAGTGGAGTTTCTGTCTTAGGACGGTGTCAGCCCGAGAAACACCCAGAGTTTGTGTGACTTAGCCCTGCCAGTGATAGCATTGAAATCGCGGGCACCTGGTTCTGTTTTGATGCCATTCATGGGATTATAGGGTAGCCATTCTCTACACTCTATCCTGACCTGTGAGAGAAGATGGAGAGCAAGGTCCAGAGCAACCTCCTAGGTCTGTGTTGGCCTCACGTGTTTGGGTCTTGGGATGAGTTAGATCTGGGCTCTGGCTGCCTCGCAGGGTGCTTCCGCTCAGAAGGCGCACTGCTTGTGGTCAGGTCAGGGCACCCCAATTCTCGACCCCGTCTCCCCAGATGCCTACTTTAAAGGGCTGTGGACTCTGGGTAATCTAATTATAAGATTGGGATAACACTGCTTTGGCCATCCCCATTTAAAAAATGATGTTGGCAACATGGGTTTGTCTCTCACAAAAGTCCTCCAGATGGTGACAGATTGGACATGTCCTCTCACTGCTTATGTTTTCGCTATTCTGATGGCAGGTGGCATTTATCAGTAAATTTGAGGAAAATGTCATCCCCTGGGCCAGACTTACACATTGAGCTGGGTGTGATGGAGTTGTCTCATTCCTTGTGTGTTTTTTTTTTTTTTAATTCACTGAATAAAATAGACCCGATTTTGAATCAACCCATTCAATAGGTTTTTAGCTTTTTGTTTGAGAGATGTCTGGCCTCCCCATAGTTGCACAGATCAGAGCATCAGGGCTGACTGCATTAGAAAAGGTGGGGAGGGGCTGTATCTCAGGGGGTTTGACTGTTTTTTCTTAATCATATGGGTTTGCAATGCTTTCTGAGTATGGCTGTCTAATCCCTTCTATGATGGCAGAAAAATATGTTATCCAGGTGGTTTTTACTCTTATAGATAGCCTGTAAGTAAGTGCTTGGAAAAAATAACAAACCAGTAAGGTATTTGTCTCATATATAAACATTCTGTGTATTTAGCACTTGAAAATCCATGAGTCCGGACCTTTAAAAATGGCACAGAATGTTAAAATCCTAACTCTGCTTTGTGAGAATTTGTCAACACCCATTTTAATGCCTTACTCTTCAACTAGTGTTTTCTAGATTCTGGATAAAAAGAGGTTTTAGAAATGTAATCAGTTGTTCAGCTTGAATACTAGAGGTCTAACCCTGCAAGTCCTCAGTTCTCTTAAACAAGCAAGAAAGTGAGGTTCATAATTAAGGCTGCCTTTTGGGAGGAAAAAGCGTAAGTATTGCTATTGCCAAATGATATTTTTGATAACGTAAGGAAACACAGGGACCACAAAACCGTTTTTTGTTTCAAAGCGTGAAAGATTAATTTAGTGCCTTTTGGCACACTTTTGATTGTAGAGGAGATATGATATCAGCACGTAGATACAAAGCATGTAGATACGTGACAAATCACGTAGATACAAAGAACTCTATAGATTGTGACAATATGAAAGGTTTACCCTGATTCTACAGAACAACTTTTTAAGAGATACTGTGGGGGCTTCAGAGCAGTGTGTTTCAGAAAGAAATTCTCCACAGGTTGAAATGCCAAAAACATAAAACGTACTGTGTTGACTCACATAATTTAGTCCGTTTTAACAGAGCTTTTACTATTAAAACCACTGATTATTGCACATGCACCTCCCTCAGCATTGTCACCCTCTGACCATGTGATTCTGGGCTCCCTATAGGCAGGGTGAAAGCAGATAACACCTGTCAACACCCCTGTTTGACAGGCCGGTTCACAGTCACAGACCAACCTTCCAGCCACCAATAATACTAGAAAGGAGAAAGGGGGATTGCTTTTTCCTCAAGTGTGGAAATGAGGAGAGGAAAGTAGATTGCAAGCAACAATGTGAATCAGTATGCTAAAATGATGCCTGTGTCAGCTGGGCCTTCATCAAATAACAAACCAGCAGCCCTCAACAGTCAGCACCGGTCACCTGGACACCTCTGAGATTTGGGTCCTGTCCAGGAGATGCCCTGTCCATTTGTACTTCTGTGTACCTGCTCCCTTGGTGTCTGTGCATTGGGAATGCATTGAGAAATGATGTACACCTGATATATTCCCATGAAATAAACTGCCAGCAGACTTTCTAACTTGTATTTTAACTGTTGAAAAAGAGAGAAAATCTTTTGCTTAGGTCATGTCCAAATTATGGACTGTATTTCTTATTTTTAGAAATCATTCTTTACATTTAAAATTTTAAAAGAATAAAAACCTGCTGAGGTATTGATAAAGTCCTCAGTGTAGATGTGTTCTCTTCTCTCCATGCTGCCATTAAGCCAAATCAAAAGCTGTGAAAAAAAAAATGTGCTCGAGAATGTGTGTAGATGAGAAAGTGATTTATTTACAGATCAAAGTCTTTGTTTCATGAAGCTACCAAGTTTTAAAAAGGATGGCACCGTTCTTTTTCTTGTTATGGAACCCAGAGACTATAAAAAGAAAAAAGAGGAGTGTTTGTTGCAGTTTTGATGCTGGCACAAGGTTTTTGTCCACTTTTTTTTTTTTCATATATCTGTGTATAAAAAATTCTGTCTGTTGTTTACTATGGGATTAGTATTACATTTTGAGGTAAACAAAAGAATTTGTATTGCTTGATAAACTGTTAGCTTGTAAATTTAAAAAGTTTTCTTTACCTCAATTAACTTAAAGTAATGGACCAATAAACCTATAAAAGATGCTTTCTTTACCTTGAGTCATGTTCTCATTTGTACCCCTTTATTAAAGAAGAAAACATGCACGCCTCTTCTCTCTCTCTCTCTCTCTCTCTCTCTCTCTCTCTCTCTCTCTCTCTCTCTCTCAAGTTTGCCTGCAAGAATCAGGATACACAGAGCAACAGGAACAAAATATAATTGAACTATTTTTATTCATCCTCACTTCTTTATAAACTTATCTTCAATTTGCCAGCTCCTACATCTATAAGTTGGCACCAGTTTGGGGAAATGAAGAAACTACCTAGTGTCTGTACTTAACCATATCTGTAACCGTGATTGTCAGGCAGGCTGGCAGCCAGCCCAGCAAATTACATGAAGGGTTTCTTCCTACTCCATCCCATAGCAAAGCACAACATCATATTCTGGGTCAGAACCAGTCATTTCCTCATTTGTTTTTGATTGCTATAATGTTATGTAAAGCAAAAATGTCTGTAGCTCATTAGAGTGTTGCAGTGTGTTGCAAATTAAAGACCAGTGTGCTCTCTGTTAAGCTTGCTTAATGATGTCAAGGTACTGAAATGGACTTAAACTGGTGTTAAACTTGGCTTACTGATAATAGACATCATCAATATAAATCTGTAGTTATATAAAATGAGGCAGCAAGGTGGGATAAAAGGAAGATACTTGGATCAAGACTCAGCCTTTCCGTAAATCTCCCATGCAGGACAATTCCAAATAAGTTATGTAGATACTCCACCATAAAGAAGGAAGAGCATAACTCCCTACTCTTCCTACACTCCCTTAAATGTGGGCTGCACAGAGTGACTTTCTTCCAAAGAGTACAGTATGGAAAGAGGAAAAAAAGTGACTGAGCCGTAGAGAAACCTGACAAATACTACTTCAGCCAAGTGATCAAGGTCAACATCAAAAGGTAAGTCATGTTGACAGTACATATTCTTGATGATGAATATGGCACTTTACTGCTGTGATTTTCCTCCCCCAAGCCCATAAACCCAGTCTAATCATGAGTAAAACATGAAATTCCAATGGTGGAGCATCCTACCAAAATGCCTTACCAGACTCCTCAGGACTGTCAAGATCATCAAAAATGAGGAAAGTCTGATAAACTGTCATAACCAAGAGGAGACTAGGGAGACATAACAACAATGTAATGTGGTATCCTCGATGGAATCCTGGAAAGGAAAAAAGACATCAGTAAAAACTAAGGAGGAGACAAGCAAGATGGCGCAGTAGGTAAACGCTGTGCTTGCCTTCTCTCACAGCCACATCAAAATTACAACTAATCTACAAAACAATGATTATCAAGAATCGCCTAAAATCAAGCTCAACTGAAGCCTTTCAACTAAGGATGTGCAGAAGAAGCCACCTCCAGTCTGATAGGAAGGGCAGAGATGTGGACGGGCTGGTCCTATACCCATGTGTGACAATTAAAGAGTGGGAGGGATATTTCAGCTATGGAGGTCCCCTCACCCCCCAGAGAAGAGAGAGGTCTGAGCCCCACCCCTGCCCAGGGTTCCAGTGCTGGGGAAAGAAGTCCCCATAATTTCTGGCTGTGAAAACCAGCAGAGATTGTGACTGAGTGAGACTGAGAGTGGCTGCACGCCCAGGCGCTCTTCATAAAGGGACTGTGCACAGACTTACCCACCATTGGAATCACGCTCTGAGCTCCAGCGCTGGGCAACAGCTGGAGAGGGACATATGGTGGGGAACTGAGTTGTCTGGCTTGGGACGGGGGCTGCAGAGGAGGCTTTCTCCTGGATGGGGGAGCTGGTGGAGGCCATTGTTTCTTTGCTGAGCCCTTCCCATTCCCTGCGTGCAGATGCAGATAGCCACCATATCTGAGTCTCTTTTGTTGGTTCGCCACACCCTGGCAATTCAAGACCCCGCCCTGCCCAATTTTCGGTATACCCAGACCGCTTCCAGTGGCTTTTTCATGCAGACCGCCCACCTTGGCTCAAGCTGCAGACTTTCCTAGGGTCGCTCAAAGGTTCATGGAACCCAGACAAGCAGCATCTGACTTGAGCATGTCCTGTACCTCTGGCTGAGCTAAGCTGGCATTAGAGGCAGCCAGCCTTGGTTTGCAACTTGGCCTCTCAAGGTGCTTCCAAGCACAGCATGGATGGCAGCCATCTGCATATTTTTTTGTGGCTCCTGCTGGGTGGCTCCAGGTGGGGCATGGGCTGTGGCTGAACTTGACCTACAGTGGATCCCCTCTAATGTGGTCCTGGGGCTGGCTAGCTTCAAAATGAGCTGGAGCATTACTAGCCGCCTCCAAGTGCAATATACCCAAGGGGCAGATTGCGCAGGCACCAGAGTCCTGCTGAGGCAGATCCTGCTCTGTAGGTTCAGCGCCTGCACCACAATTCCTCCATTGTAGTCAAGGCCAGTCCTCACAACCAGTGAGCCCAAGGGTCAGTCCCTCCCATTGATGTGCAATTATTAACAAGGCTCAACTACAAGAGGAGGGCATATACAACCCACACAAGGGACACACCTGGAGCGCATGGCTCGGGTGACCAGGAAGACTGCGCCACTGAGCCCCACAGCACACCTACTACATAAGGCCACTCTACTAAGACCGGAAGACATAGCTGCCCTACTTAATACACAGAAACCAACACAGGGATGCAGCCAAAATTGGGAGACAAAGAAACATGTCCCAAATAAAAGAACAAAACAAAGCTCCAGTAAGAGAACTAAATGAAATGGAGATAAGTGATCTATCAGATGCAGAGTTCTAAACACTGGTTATAAGAATTCTCAATGAGCTCAGGGAGAACTTCAACAGAGAGATAGGAAGCGTGAAAATGGAGATGGAAAACATGAAAAAGAACCAGTCAGAAATAAAGGGTACAGTAAAGGAAATGAAGAATATATTACAGGGAATCAACAGTAGAGTAGATGAAGCAGAGGATCCAACTAGTGGTGTAAAAGATAAGGTAGCAGAAAGCATCCAACCAGAACAGCAAAAAGAAAAAAAGAATCCCCAAAATTGAGAGTTTAAGGGGCCTCCGGGACAATATCAAGCATACCAACATTCACATTATAGGACGTACCAGAAGGAGAAGAGAGAGCAAGGTATTGAAAACCTATTTGAAGAAATAGTGGCAGGAAACTTCCTTAACCTGGTAAAGGAACTAGACATACAAGCCCAGAAAGCACAGAGAGTCCCAAACAAGATAAACCCAAAGAGGCCAACACCAAGACACATCATAATTAAAATGCCAAAAGTTAAAGACAAAGAGAATCTTAAAAGCAGCAAGAGAAAAGCAATTAGTTACTTAGAAGGGAGCCCCCATAAGACTGGAGGATGATTTCTCAACAGAGACTTTGCAGGCAAGAAGGGAGTGGCAAGAAATATTCCAAGTAATGAAAAGCAATGACATACAACCAAGGTTATTCTACCCAGCAAAGCTATCATTTAGAATTGAAGGACAGATAAGGAGTTACCCAGATAAGAAAAAGCTGAAAGGGTTCATCACTACCAAACCAGTATTACAAGGAATCTTAGAGGGACCCCTTTAAGATGGGAGGGGTTTAAGGATGGGTGAAAGGGGAAGGGATTAAGAAGTACAAATTTGTTGTTACACAATAGTCATGAGAATGTAGGGTATAGCATAATGAATATAATCAATAATATTGTATTATAATAATTAGGTATGGTGCCAGATACATACTAGATCTATCAGGGTGATAGAAGGGAATGGGGTTCGGGGCAGGGTGAAAAAGGTGAAGGCATTAAGAAATACAAATTGGTTGTTAATACAGTATGGGGAATATAATCAATGTTGTAAGGATCATGTAAGGTGCTAGATGGGCACTGGACTTATCAGGTGGATCATTTCATAGACTGTCCAATGTGCTATACCCCTGAAGCTGAAGTAGAATAATATTGAATGTCAACTACCACTAAGTATATAGGTATATATAGTCACAGGATGTGGAGCACAACATAGGGAAGATAGTGGTATTGTAGCAACTATGTAAGTTGTCAGAGGGGTAGTAGCTTGGGGGTAGGTTATCACTTTATGAGGGATTTAAATGTGTAACTATTACGTTACTTTGTACACCAGAAACTGATAAAAAAAAAACTGAAAAAAACTAAGGAGATATGAATAAACTATGATGGTTAATAATGTATCAATGTTACTTCACTAATTGTACCATATTATGATATTAATAGGGCAAACTGTGCAGAGGATATAGGGGAACTCTCTCTTCTGGTGCTTAATTTCTCTGTAAATCTAAAGCTGTTCTAAACAGTAAAGTCTAGCAATAAAAAATTTAAAAAGTAGACACTTAGTCCTAAAAATATGTGCATGTATAATTTCATACATATTCTAAATCAGGTCTGAATTTATAATGACAGAAGCAGGTTAGTGGTTGTCTAGGGTTAGATAGGGAGTGTCAGGCAAGGGAGGGGATAGGAATAGGCATTAGGGATTAAAAAGTGGCATGAGAAAAACTTCTGGAGGAAAAGGGTATACTTATCGTCTTATTTGTGGTGATGGCTTCACTGGTATATACATATGTCAAAACAACAAAATGTACATTTTAAATATATGCAGCTTATTGTATGACGACTATACCATAAAGTTTTTTCAAAGTATAAACAAACAAACAAAAAAGAGCCTTTCCACTTACTATGTGGCTTTAGGCAAGTCACATCTCTCTGAACTCTAGTCTTACGATCTTTGAAATGAAAACGTGCATTCCCTGAATGGTTGCTTATAGGACTAGCAATAATGTATACAAAGCACCCAAGTGTGTGTCGGGCACTCATTATATGATAGCCCTTATGGGAAGACTCTTTCTATTACTTGTTTAGATATGGCCAACTTAAATGTTAAGGTTATTCCCATAACAATCCTTCCTGTATGCTTTGCCATTGAAAATTAAAAAGCAGGATACACCTTTTTTTAATTGTTTCATTTTAAAGAAGATAATGGAGATAGTATGCTGGGGGATTGTAGGCAGACTAAAGGCCTGGGGAATAGATGGGAATACATTGCAAAAGTGGCAAGAAGCAATAGGAAGATTGATTTAAGAGATTTCTGTGGTGAAGGGGAGTCAGAGAAGTCTTGGAGACTTCCAGCCTGGGAGTTGGAAAGTCAATCAGGAGAAAAATATAAAAGATGGAGTGAGTTTAGATGATGCAGTGGGACAAGAAGAATTTGGTTTGGATTTATGTTTGAGGAAATCCATGTGGAGGTGTTGAACTATATTGTTGGAAAGAGAGTTCTGGAGTCCACGGGAGTAAACTAGATTACATGGGAAGAGAACCAAGGACGTGGCTTTCGGGGCCTTAAGAATTCAGGGTGGAGGAAAAGGAGGAGGGGGCTCAGGGAAAGATTTTAAGGAGAAAAAGCCAGGACCATAGATTAGAACAGTGGTTCTTAAGCGCGAGGGCTTGTGAAAACCCCAGCTGCTGGGTCCCACCCTTAGAGTTTGATTCTGCTGGGGCCCAAGAATTTGCATTTCTAACAGGTTCACTGGTCCAGGAACCACACTTGGAGAACCCCTAGGTTAGAACATCTGTTAGAAGAAGTGGTGACCTTGGAGAGTAAAAAATGTTTGAAACAGCTACCCTAGTGACAGGTGGGATTGAAAAGGAGCCAGTACTAGGGTTTTGAGCGCCCAACTTAAAGGTTAAAACCCACAAGTTTGTGGCAGGGTCAATGAGGACAAGCAAGGACATTTTTCTAGATGTTGAGAGCAAGCTTTTCAAGAGCACGAATGAAGAGGCCAGTGATTAGATTCATTCAGGCTGGGGAACTGGTCAGGAACTGGGCTGGGAGGCAAGGAGTCAAGAGAAATGAGCATACTGATGAGAGTTTCGATAAGAGCATGGCCTTGAGCTTATCTTGGCCATGGCACCTTCTGGATTTATGTTACTTGTCTGAGTGAGGGGCTCTACCTTCTTCCTAATTGCCTGAAACCCAAATCTGAGTCATTCTTGCCTCCATCAACTTAACCTCTCCCGTCCATCCATCACCAGTCGCTGATGACCTCTAGCTTCCAAACATTACTCCAAGTGCACCTACTTTTCTCCATCCTCATAGCTTCTTCCCCAATGTCAGTCCCCCATCATCCTTCACCTGGGTTACTGGAGGGGTCTCTTGTCTCCTTTCTGCAAGGCTTGCTCCTTCCTCTACCAGTTTATCCTCAGTGCTGCCAGAGTGCTCTATCTTAAGATACGGAGGTAAGCATTCCATGTTCCTGCTTAAAACCTTTCAATAGCTACCCCCATTCCTCTAGAGAGAAACTTTTTCTAAAGGCTCAGTTTTACATCGTTCCTCCTGACCACCCCAGTCTCATCTCTCAGTTCCATCCTCCAGATACCTCTCCCTCTCACCTTCCCTGTTTGCTCCCCTCACATTGAATTCCTTTATCTTCTGAAATTCTCACCTCTGCACCTTCCCAAATGTTGTTCCGTCTGCCTGAAATGTCCAACTTCTGGCCTTGGTAACTCCTTATCCTGTCAGTCTTAATCATATGCCACTGCTGAGAAGCCCTCCCTCTCTCCTAAATCTGGATTACATGCTCCCTTATATTAGCATTGATTGTACGACACACCAGTGCCTGCTGTTCCGTCTGCTCCACCCACTGGACAATACACTCTGTTAGGGCAGGAGCAGTCATCTCCTCACTACACCTCAGCACCTAGCATGGTGCTGGCACCTAAGTATATGTGCCAATAAACTTTTGTTCATGTCCTGCAAGAGAATCAGAGATACAGACCTTCTGAGCCCAAATGCTCTGAGATTTAAATGCATTCTCTAGCTTTGAGTTTTACCCCAGGATAAAATGCCATGTCTGTCGTTATAGAGGGAATCTTACCTGGGAAAGAATGAGTCACACACATACTATGAATGTTGATTTTACTAGGAGGTGAGTCTGCTAGTTTTACGTATGTATGTAAAATAGGCAGTAAAAATACCTCAAAATAAAATGGGTCTTAGCATATTTCCTCTCTCTTTGCCCATCAACACCACTCCCTTTGGGAGGTATAGTTGACTGAAAGTATTCAATTGAATATTTCATTAAAGAAAAAGTCTTTTGATATTTGCTTCTTAAAAACAGAAACAGTGACAACAAAACTACCCTGAAGCCAAGAGCCTGAGCTCTAAGTCCCTCCTGAGTGTTCACAGCTAACAGAGCCTCAGGAAGAAAGCCAGCTTTTTACCCAAGGTTTTATTTTTATTTAAAAAGTATTGACTGATGTTCACAGGAGGCAGGTTTTACATCCCTTCCACATTCTCCTCAGGTTGTTGAAAATTCCTGCCTTGGTTTGAGTTCTCACATGGGACTCCGAGCACCGCAGCCTGGTGACTATTTAGCCTTACTTTGGAGTCCACAAGACAATTTCTGGAAGAAAGGTATCTGTTGTCTGACGCCCCTTATAGTATCAGGTATGGATGTGCATGCAGCTTGCATATAAACCTGAAAGTTCACACTCTACTGCATGCAGAACCTAACCTCTGCCTAACAGGGACATCTGAAAGCTGAGAAAGTTCTTCCATCACCAGGAAAATGCTTTTCCCCACCCACCAGAGATGCCTGAGCCAGAGAAGGTCATTCTGAGGCCGACTGGCTGGAACTCGGGTTTCTTGGGCAGTGGGTCACTTTGGTCACCAGTTCCTGGTCCCTTCCTTTGTCTTCAGAGGGGCCTGGCCATTGCTGGTGTTTTCAGCTCCTGCAGGTCAGTGCCTTCATTTCTCTTTGATGTCTGCACATTTCAACCATGAGGCTTGTTTATAGGCCACGATGCTGTAAGAATTTACAAGAGAAAATTACAAGAGAAGAGCTGGAATGGGGCAAGCTGTGCTCTAGCCACTTCTATCACTAATAGACTGAGAGGCTGTCTCCCTTAGGGCATCAGAATGCTGTGCTGAGTGGAGACAGATAGGCCAAGGGAATTTCTCTCATCCCAGGCTCATTCCAGTCATGTAACATGAGCCCTATGCACCTACATTTTCCTTTTCCTGGAATCTCTTTCCATCTTTCTTCTGCCTAAGGATGAACTCCCGCGTGTATCTCAAGATTGGCTAATCCCAAACGCAATTAGCTGCCTCATTTTCTGCCTTTCCAGAGCCCCTTTATTTCTTCCATAAATTGTTACACGGTTTAAAAATATTTGTAGGTGAATGAATTGTAGGAATTAGGAGCTCAGAGTTGAAGTCTTGGATCTGTGTGACTTTTGGTGGGTCCTTCGACCTCTGGAGCCCTCGGTTTTCTCATTTGTTTGAGCGCTCAGGTTCTAAGGTTCCTCAGGTTCTCAGGTTCTAAGCTCTTCCTGATGGATACACAATACCTGGAGCTGCTGCATGGGGTATGAGCTGAAACCCAAAACTTCTAAGGGAAATGTTTGTGGAAACTTCCAAACACTCTGATTTCCCACCTTTCATGAGCCCCAGGGCACTACAGGGAGGAGCACTTACTATACTTAAAACACAACTCATTGTGTTGCAAAAGTAACAAGAGGAGAGCCAAGACTTTGGAGGCAGCCGGCCCAGGACCTCGGGAACTCTGGTTGCAGCCCTGACTCCACAGCTGAACCCTGCTAGGGACCTCTATAGCCCAGCACCATGGTGATGGCCAGCCCCTCACTTCAAGGTCAGCCAATAGGCAGCCCTGGGATGTGGGTGGTCAGCTGTGCTGGTTAGTAGGTGCCATACCCTTCTGACAGATCATTCATTCATTAAGCAAGTGCTTTCTGAGTATTTCTTTCATGCCAGGCTCTGCCGGACGCACAGGATACTGTGGTGAGCCAGTGATGGTCCCTGCAGAGAGCCTGCAGTCTAGTGGGCAAGCCCATGAAACAATCGCTAAATAAGCAACTGTCATACTATGAAGAAGAAGTATAGGAAGTGTGGGGAGCCTATAATAGAAGGATCTAATTTAGATTGAGAAGGGGATTCTCTCAAATTTTCTTTGCAAAAATGGTGGTTAAGACCACAATGAATTGGTAAGAAAGACATGTGGGTGAAGAAGGGAGAAGAGCATGAGGGGAGGCTACTGGGGCTGAAGCAGAGTGGGGAGGGTGATTAGTGGCAGGAACAGGAGGCCAGTGAGGTTGGCAAGGCTGGATTATGCAGGACCTTGTGGTCCGTGGTAAGATGTTTGGGTTTTAGCCTAAGAGCAGAGAAAGCCAAGTGCAGAACTTTGACCAGGAAATGATGTGATCTGATTTACCCTTCAAGGAAATTGCTCTGGCCACCTGGTGCAGAGAAGATGGGAGAGGAACAAGAGTAGATATGGGAAGAATGGCTCAGAGGCTAACCTAATCATCCAAGTGCTTTGGGCTAGGCATGGTAGCAAAAAGATAAAAAGAAAAGGATGAATTTGAGGCATATTTTGCAGGTAGACTCAATGAGGCCTAATGGATTGGAGGTGGGGGAGGAAGAAGAAGGAGGACATTGGTGATTTTAGGGTTTCCATCCTGGGTGAGTGGTGGTGCTAATTAATGAGATGGGAAAGACTAGCGGGAGAGCAGACATAGGAGGACATTAAGAACCCAATTTTGGAAATTTAAATGATAATTTGAAGTTTTGAAAGTACTTTGGATTACTTAGAGAATATGAAGTGAGAAGACAACCCAGAGCAGAGCCCCAAAGAAGTCTTCCATTTGGAGGCTTGTGGAGAAGAAGTGATCATAGAGGTAGGAGAAAAACTGGGAGAGTGAGGTGTTGAGAAAGCCAAGTATGGTGGCAAGTGCCACCCAAAGAAAGAATGATGCACAGTGTTGGGGGCCATTGAGAAACCATGTGAGGTGAGGACTGCAGTGAGTCCACTGGATTCAGCTTTGAAGAAGTCCTATCTTACTTAGTCTGAGAGCAGGGGTGGAGTGGAGCAGGGACATCAGACCATAGTGGGTTGAAAAGTGAATGGAAGGTGAGGACGTGAGACAACATGTGCACACCAGCCTTTGGAGAACTCGGCTATAAAGAGGAGCGGGCGGGGCGGGGGGCGGGGAGGTGGTAGGGCAGGGAGTGGCAAAGAGTGTGGTAGATTGTGTCAGTTCTGGTAGGAAGAATTCAGGAGAGAGCAGCTAATTAGTGCAGTGAGCTATCTAAGGAGACGGGAGAGGTGGCACCCAGATACCCAGTGACTTTTCTAAGAAGCAGTGTCATGTAGTGGATAAGAAAGACTGCCTGGGTTCAAATCCTGTCTCTGCCACTAATTAGCTGTGTAACCTTCGGCAATTCATGTGATACCTTAGAGTCTTAGAGTCGTTTCCTCATCTGCAAAATGGGGATAATAATAAGAATTACTTCAGAGGACTGTTTAAGAAGATTAGATAAAATGTATAAACTATTTAAAGTAGTGCCTTGCACATATTAAGGGCTGTTTAAGTGTTTGCAGTTATTTTCATTTAAAAAAAAAGGAGGAGGGAAGGGGAAGAATAGGATGGGTGCAAATGAACATAGGGGAATTCCACTCTGATGGCTTCTGTTTATGAAGCAGGAGGCAGTAGCTGAGCATGTGTGTGTTGGGGGGCGAGTGTGCTGCAGACAGGCAGAGGCAGACATTTATTTCCTCAGCATCTCCCCGTTGCATATAAAGAAAAGCAAGCAGGAGAGGACAGGTCCTCATAGTAACGTGAAATCAGCTCGCTTTGGTCCCAGGAAGTGCTGGGACCAAAGTCCCATGTTACAAATAGGCTGTTAGCAGCTGTGGCCCAGGGACCTCTCCTCCCAGCATCCTGCCCTCCATGGCCGCCTCTGCTCCTCTGCTCTGACATGACTTCCTAGGTTTTTATGTCGTTGGAATGTAGCTTTGCTTTCTGCAGTCAGGGAGTTCTACTGGTATTTCCTGTTGATCTTACTTAGTGATTAATGTAGAGCCTTGGCCTCTTCTAGCTGTAAGAATTTTTCAGGATCTCATTTATTTAGTGACTTCGTGGAAGGGAAAGGTAATGGAAACACTCCCTTTACACCAGAGTTTCTTAATCTACATTAGAATAACCTGGAGGGCTTTTAAAAATTCCTGTGCCCAGGCTGCACCCCTGATGAATGGAATCAGAATCTCTGGGGTGGGATTCCAACATCAGTAATTTTTAAATCTGTCCAGGTGATTCGAGGGGACAGTGAGCAAAGGAGGCTATTTTGCACATGGGTCTCTCTGTTGCTAAATGTCTGCAAAAGAGGGAAACAATTAGCGACTGCTGAAGCACCTCCTTCATATAAGCACTCAATTATTTACTTAATTGGTTCAAGATTCTATCCCTGCTTCTGTGGTATAAGATCATGACACCCACGCATGGCCTAATCAAGATTTTGTGCACAGGATGTATGACTGTGTCCAAGTGCACATGACAAGTGCATTGGGGTGAAATGTCAAGGGCAGCACAGCTGCTTCATGTGCCCTAAAGTCTCTTAACAAAGGCAAAACATCCTCCTTAGCATACACATGAAGCAATGAAACTAAAAAGGAGCCAGCTATTGTATTTTCTTTCTCATTGCTTTCATTTGTCTGTTTCTATCTCTAGCTTTGACACACATGGACTACTAGTCAGACTTGTTTTCTTTTTTCTTTTTTTTTATGGCTTTTGTTTATTTGTTTAGGTTAAAGAGAATATTGCAACCAACTGCCAATCAAATAGGACGGGATCACTTCCAAGGGACACATTACTCACTTGGACAAAGAGCTGGGGCTCCTGAGAAGTTTGCGTTCATGCGAAGTCTAGCTAAACCCAACCCATTCAGCCAGGGCTCACATGAAACCGAGCACATGAAAAGGCCTAAGGGCTGGGGAGTTTGAGAACAGGTCTGGTTCCATCCTACACCTTGAGAAAACGAGAACTGGGCCATGAGGACACTAGTGGTCATGGCTGCTGTTTGCACAAATTCTCTAAGCTGTTTGCTCTTCATAGCTTCTTAACTGTGAAATAAAGCCAACAGCCTTAATGACTGATGGTTCCTGTCTCAGGAGGCCCAATTTTCTAGGCAAGCAGTGGCCTGTATTGTGATGTGATGTGAGAATTCAAGAAAGGGCCTTACCAAAATCCACTTCCCACTTCTTTCACCTGACTTCAATTATTTACTACTCTGCTGCCTATGATATCACCATTACTGATATGTACAGTTCTCATGTGCTCCTGGGTAGGTCCCTTTAAAATGCAAGTCTGTATCAAATCCCTTGCACCTTTTTGTGGAAGGATTTATTGTGTTCCTTTTTCCTCTGGTGGGATTGATATAAGCATGAGAGAACCTCACTTTAAGGCGAGGTGGTAAAAGGACCTAAATGGTCGGTCCAAGCTGTGCTGCCTAATATGTAGCTACTAGTCACACTGGCTACCAAACACTTGAAATGTGACTAGTCCAAATGGAGAAGTGCTTGCTGTTAGCATAAAATCCATACCAGATTTCAAAGACTCAGTAAAGAAAAAAAAAGAAAAAGAAAATCTCATTGATTAATTTTGTAAATTGACTACATGTTAAAATGATAGTTTGGATATAGTGGGTTAAATAAAATGTTGCTATAATTAATTTCACCTGTTACTTTTATCATTTTTAAATGTGACTACTAGAAATTTTTAAATCACATATATGGCTTGCATGTGTGGCTCGCACTGTATTTTCATTGGACAGGGCTGGTCAAAGACCAAACTATTCCATGTGGTCCAGTTTGGTGATAACCTAGGTTGGTGCTCTAGCCGTGGGACTGGAGTGCCTCTCCCTTGCTTTTCCAGCTTTTCTCTTGCCTGTTTATTCCCAGACTCGAGTGTTCGTTTCACAAATGAGACTTCCCCCAAAGTCGTCAAGGGAATTGCCCAAGTCCTACGGATTGCTCACTCAGTCCAGCGGCCATGAGATTTCAGGGGCACTGAGCGCAGAGGCTGCCAGGTACCACGCCCTCAGAGGATACTAAAGAGAACAAGTACTTGGAAGTGAGGTGGGATGACTCTCACCTAAAGGAAGCTGAACAAAAGAAGTCTGAAAAGTTTAAGAGGGTTTCTAATCGCAGCCTCTCATTACAAGGAAGTAGATGAGGCGCCTATAAATAAATTGTATTACAAAACTGCCAGGAAGTGAGCCAGCTGGTTGGGGCCCTCTGCTCATTACTTATGACTTTGGGAATTCCCAAATGATTAGTTTGGGGGTAACAGTGGGACGTTTTCTTTGTGACAGAACCTACCAAGAACCCTATGAAAATAAATAACGCTTTATGGTATTATTTGGAGACAGCTGGAGATGGTCCAACTGTCCTTGACCTACGTAAGCCCTAGGGCCCAGCCCAAACAGCAGACACTGTTCCTGTCTTACCCAATTGGGATGATGGCCAGGAAGGAGAGGAAGGAGGAGATAGCAAAGCAGGTACCGACGAACTTTTCCATGGTGAGCTGATAGAGTTCGTTATACATTGCAGATGTCACCACCCACGTCACTGTCAGGGACAGCTGCAGGACGACAAACACCTTTCCTGTGGAAGGAACAGAGGTTACCAAGATGTACTGCTGTCCCTTCTATGTTCCCAGCTAGTTGAGATACTGGAGAGCTCGCAGGCAACCCCTCGCCCTTCCCTGGCTCATTTCACCAGGACTCCTGCCTCCATCCAGTTGGATCTACCTGCGACCTGTGGATAGTAGTGTCGTCCTTTGACTGTGGCTTTTCAGTGACTGACTTTCTGAGTCTTTCCCATTTTCACTGGATGACACCAGTGTGTTCCTAGAGTATTTGAGATTGCTTCTGGAACTCTCTTGTGTGCCTCTGCAAGCCTGAACCCTGTGCCTCAAGCTGAGCCGCTCTAAAACAGCCAGGCAGAGAACCTCAGAAAGATTCCTTTTACTCACCATAAGAGGAGTCCTTTATGAGTTTGGACATTGCTGAACGGATGGTTGTGACAGGGATGAGAGCAAACAGCATGATGACTCGAGCTGGAAAGAAATCACACGAGAACACTCCTCACTGTAGCTCATGTAACCTTGGCCAAGGAGTAAATTAGAATAAAGCAAAAGTCTCACTGAGAATCCCCTCTCCCCAAATCTCCTACGTGATTTTCCCTGGAAGAAATGGTTTCTCTGCTGGCAGACTCGTGCCCTCCCTGGAGCACGCTGTCCCTGAGCTCTGACGGAGCTATAGAAGCTGCAGACCCATCTGCAAGGAGACAAGGCATAGCTGATATGATGACAGATGGTGAAAAGTGTCTTCATTGGCAGTTAGGTGGTTTCTAGGGAAGTGGAGCTGATATCACTGAAGTGACTTGAAACTCCTCTCCTTGCCTCCCAAGAGAGAGGTGTCTGCCCTTGCCATTCATGAGCACTGCTGGGAGACAGTCCCAGGAGCTTTGGAAAACTGCATCCAGAAATGTGTGCCACTTGCACAGTTGCCACATACCCCTCCGTCCCTCAGGCTCCATTCATTATCCAATGTGGTGTGTGTGTGAGGGATGGAGGGTTAGAGGTGGTGAGAAGGGAAGGGGAGAGGAGTACTCTGGCCTTTGCTTATGGCCTTTGTAACTGGGAGATGGCCAAAGGTAATCTTGCCATTTTGTTGGATGCTTTTCTGAGGTGTGTGACCTCAGCCAGGGGACAGCTTCTAGTAATTGCCTAGTTCTTTCTAATACGTTAGCCACTCAAGTGTGGCTATTTAAATTAATATGAAATAAAATTTAAAACTCTGTTCTTTAGTTGCACTAGTCCCATTTCAGGGGCTCCACAGCCACACGTGGCTAGTGGCTTCTGTGTTGGACAAAACAGGTACAGACGCTTCTATCATTGCAGAAAGTTCTTTGGAGCGTTGGTCTACAGTTCTCTGCTTGTGGTTGTCTGAGCTGTGTTCTCACATGGAATCTTCATTCTCCTTCCTTGAGGGAATTTGTTGAATTGGTTGGGGAAGGCATTTATGGAGAGTTTTTATTCAGTTTTAAAAAACCCTTGGTTGGCCTGAAATGATTTTAATTAAGGGACTTTTTCAGTTGGATTACTTAATGTTTTAAAATTGGGGAGAAGAAACCCTACCCCATCCTGAAGCCTCTTCTACTGACTCCAGGCACCACTGACCACCCCTCCCTTGACCTCCTGGGGCCATGGACATCACTCTGCTGACATTTCAATAGGCTACCAGATAACACTAAGCATACAGATAAATAAACACAAAGCATAACACAACACGGAGAAACTCAAGTGCTCATAACCCTGTCTCCCTTGAACCTTCTAGGTAGCAGGTCGAATGCCTGGTGCTGAGCTTGGATACCTAGACCACAGCATTCCTGGGGTCAGCCCTATGACTTGGGACCCACAGTGTCCTTGTCCTGCCTCCCCCAGAATGCCAGACTTACCAATGTAGAACATGTATGTCTCTTTCACAAAAGCCAGGAGGAGGGCTCCCGACCCAAAGGAGACCATCCCAATCATGATCATGGTGGTGTCCCGGAAGCAGCGGGAGAAGACCAGGACGCCCAGAAAACTGGTGATGAAGATGACGTACCCTGCCGCCATACCATAGCCCACCTGCACTTGGTTCCAACTGAGAGGCTCCCTGAGCACAAAAAGGGGCATCACTTCCACTGTGCCCACCACTGCCAGGTCGTAGATGATGGCACCCGCAAAGAGCAGGGCAATAATGGTTTTTTGGGGCTTTGCTTTCCCAGGAGATAGAGGGTGCCCCACCACACTCTGCTTGTCTGGCTGGTCAGGGTCCAGGGTGCGATATGTGCCAACCGTGCCAGACACTGTATCCACGGTGGGGAGTGTCTTGCTGGGCGTGGCCACCGACTCCGGTACCTTCAGGACCACAAGGCTGTAGAAAAGGGCAAAAGCGGCACAGCTCACGCTGCAGGCTGTCAGCACCAAGCCCTGTCCAGAATGCCCAGATAACTGCTTAAAGAGATGCCCGGAGACCATGCTCCCGCAGAATCCCGCCAAGCCCAGGATCAGGTCAATAAAGATGAGGCGTAGGGAGCGGCGGCCTTCAGAGGAGCTAAGGGATCCCAGGGATATAACCCCTGACCAGTACGCTGAGAAGCCGCCGCACAGCCCGTTCAGCGCCGATGCCCAGTACATCACCTCCACGGGCCAATCCCATAGCACCTTGAACAGCAGCCCAAGTCGGCAGAGCAGGATACCCAGTAGGGCCACGCAGATGGAGATCTTGCGGTGGTAACGGTCACTGAGCCAGCCCAGGCAGTAGGCAGACAGCAGGGGCGACAAGCCTGTCACGAGGTTGTAGATTATGTAGAAATTGGAGATGGCTTTCTGCTGTTGGTCCTCTAGAGCCCCCCGTGGTGACGGGCTGACGCTGTGGTTGGAGGAGTTTCCGGCCCCAGGCCCGAAGGATGCTTTTACCACCAGGAGGAGCCCCGCGTCGAAGAGGGAGCCGGCCACCTGGGAGGAGGCCACTATTGGCTCAACCCACGTCCTCATGTGGAGGCGAGGCAGGGGGCCCCTGCACGGGCAGGTGGTCTCGGGGCCCATGTCGTCTCTCTAATGGGGGATGGAGGGGCTTGCTCGCTGGTCGCTGCTCCAGGGAGCCCGGGCTCAGTCCCAGAGCGCGAGTGTGAGCTGTGTATCTGGGTGCGCGCGGGAGAAGGGCTAGCGGAGCCGGGCGCTGGGCGCGTGTGACAGCAGCCAGCCCAGCGGCCAAGTGACCTCCCTGGCCGCGGCCACTCCTCCCCAGCTAGAAAAGAGCGCACTCCGCCCCCGCCCCCACCCACGCCCTCACCGGTGGAGTAGGGCTGGTGGCAGCGCAGGGCAGCCAGGAGCGGGAGAGCGCAAGGCGAGTGTTGGCCCCCTGTGTCCCCACCCTCTGGCCGCCGCGTCACGCTGCTTCGGCAAGCGCGTCCGCCTGACCAGCCGCAGATTTCCCCACAGCCAGGCGTGCCTGGACCTCCCACAGGCCCCTGGGCATCTTCCTCTGGTCTTGTCACTGCATAGGCTCACACACACACACACACACACACACACACACACACACACACACTCCACCAGGCAGGGAGCAAAATTCTGATGTCCTTGGAAGGCAGGTTTAGGCAAGGGGTGGGCCGCCTAGGATTCTGCCTGGGATCAGTGCTGGTGTGCGAGGTTTTGTTTGGTGGGTTTAAAAGTAACCGGGACCCGTGTATGTGCTGGGTAGCAGACACTGAGAGAAGTAAACACTCAGGAGTGCTAATATCTCTTTGAGATCCTGATTTCAATTCTTTTGGATAAATACCCAGCAGTAGGATGCTGGGTCATATGGTAATTCTACTTTTAATTTTTTGGAGAACCTCTGTATTGCACAAGGGTTCCAATTTCTCACATCCTCACCAACACTTACTTTCTTCCCTCCCTTCCTTCCTTCCTCTCTCTCTGTCTCTCTCTCTCTCTCTCTCTCTCTCTCTCTCTCTCTTCCTCTTTCCTTCCCTTTCCTTCCTCCCTCGCTCCCTTCCGTCCTTCCTTCCTACCTTCTTTCCTTCCTTCCCTCCCTCCCTCCTTTTCTTCCTCCCTCGCTTCCTTCTTTCTTTCATTTTTTTTTGAGAATAGCCATTCTCACAGGTGTGAGGTAATATGTTATTGTGTTTTGATTTACATTCCCCTGAGGATTAGTGATGTTGAGTATCTTTTCGTACGCTTGTTGGCCATTTTTATATCTTCTTTGGAGAAATGTCTATTCAAATCCTTAGACTGTTTTTCATTCAGGCTATTAATTTTGCTTTTGTTTTACAACTGAATTATAGGAGTTCCTTAGATATTTTGGAGATTAATCCCTTATCAGACATATAGTATGCAATATTTTCTCCCATTCTGTAGGTTACCTTTTCACTCTGTTGATTGTTTCCTTTGCTGTGTAGGAGCTTTTTAGTTTGATGTAGTTCCACTTGTTTATTTTCAGGAAACAACCTAAATGTCCATTGGCAGTTGAATGAATAATGTGGTGTATACATATAATTGAATACTATCCAGCCTTTAAAAAGAAGGAAATCCTGCAATTAGTGACAACATGGATGAACTTCGAGGGTATTATGCTAAGTGAAATAAGCCAGTTATAAAAAAAGACAAATACGGCATGATTTCACTTATATGAGGTATTTAAAATAGTCAAACTCATAGAATCAAAGAGTGAAATGGTGGTTGTCAGCGGCTGGGGTAGGTGAGGGGGAAATGGGGAATTGCTAATCTACAAGCGTGAAGTGTCAGTTAAGCTAAATGAATAAGCTCTAGAAATCTGCTGTACAACATTGTACCTTAGCACTAATGTATTGTACAAATTTGTTAAAAGGTTAGCTCTCATGTTAAGTGTTCTTACCACAATTAAAAAAACAAACAAAAAACCCTAAATAAACAAAACCTCAGGAGCAGCTAGGCTCAGCCCTTCCTCTAAGCCGAAGGCCTCGTGGAGGAGGGTCCTGCTTCAAGCACCTGTATTGGCCCGGAGTAGTCATCATGGGCCCCAGTGTGGACCCCAGCCTCCAACCCCAAGGCCAAGGGAAAGAAGGGGAGGTTCTGCCAGCTGTAGGCGTCCCTCCAGATGATGAAACTGGGCTCTGGCAGGCGGAAGATCCTACCAGAAAGAACAGAGGCATCAGTGTCATCTGCTCCTGAATATAGTCCTCAGGACCCTTTCTCCTTCTTCAAGGTTGCTCTTCTTCCATCTCATGGGTTCACTGCTAAGACCTCTGCTTCCCAGACTGCCTTGCTTCCTCCTTTAAGTACACACTTTTGCAAAGAGGACCAGGGTGATGGTGGTACAGGGGCAAAAATGCTCATGCCCAGGGATGGAGAGTCAAAATATACAACTTCTGGTCTGGTCTGGTGGCTCAGGTGGTTGGAGCTCTGTGCTCCTAACTCCGAAGGCTGCCGGTTCGATTCCCACATGGGCCAGTGGGCTCTCAACCACAAGGTTGCCAGTTCAATTCCTCGAGTCCCACAAGGGGTGGTGGGCAGCGCCCCCTGCAACTAAGGTTGAACACAGCACCTTGATTTGAGCTGCCGCTGAGCTCCCGGATAGCTCAGTTGGTTGGAGCGCGTCCTCTCAACCACAAGGTTGCCAGTTCAACTCCTGCAAGGGATGGTGGGCTGCGCCCCCTGAAACTAGCAATGGCAACTAGACCTGGAGCTGAGCTGTGCCCCCCACAACTAAGACTGAAAGGACAACAACTTGAAGCTGAACAGCACCCTCCACAACTGAGATTGAAAGGACAACTTGACTTGGAAAAAAGTCCTGGAAGTACACACTGTTCCCCAATAAAGTCCTGTTCCCCTTCCCCAATAAAATCTAAAAAAAAAAAAAAAATACAACTTCTCTCCCTGTCTGTTCAATCCCAACACAGCCATGGCAGCATAGAGAGGCAGGAACCCAATGTCACACGGGGGAAACTCAAGTCTGCAGGGAGAGTTTATAAAGCTAAATGGATAATGTACTTTTTGGTGTAGAAACTAAACTCTAAATGATTTTCTGTAGATAAGTGTCCTTTAGGTAGTTTTTACGTGAGCTATAATCTTCTCTACCCCTCCATGTCACTGTTCAGCCCCCTGTGTCCAGGCCCAGACAACTCTGTCTTCTGCAAAGAGAAAGACTCACTTAGTCTCCCTCTTCAAGATGTGTCCTGTGCAGCTGACCTGGCAATTCCCTCAAAGCTTCCTCACTTCCTTCTTCCTCCCCCTCACCTAGGCCCACCTTGGGAGGTGCTGGTTTCACTCAACCCATGCCTGGCTCTCCCACTCCATTCCTAACCCTGTTTTTCCAGAGGCTGTAGCAAAGCAGTCCAACCAGCCTGTTCCCGTGAGGGACGAGGCTCTAAGGGACGGGTGGGTTATGGGGAAAGGTGGTATTCGGCAATCAGATGCTGCCCTGAGAACAGCCTGAACAGTCTGTATATTCTTAGGGCTGCAGACTCTAGAGGGCAGCTTTTATCTTCTCTGGGAGGGTCCGTGGTATCTCAATGTTTCCCATCCTCTTGTGAAACCAGGAATATTTGAGGAGCCTCTGAGAGGTTCACACAAGCTATAAGACAGGTCTAGTGGAAGTGGGTCATCATGCTGTTAGCCAGCCCTGGAACCCTCCAGGCTTGGGACCTGAATCCTCTGACCCACAAATTAACTAGACCCAGGGCAGTCGGTATCTCTCCCTGTGTAAACTACTCTGGTTTGGATTATGTTTTCATCATGTCCTCACTACTTCCTCTATCTCTAAATGCAGGTCCCAGCTAAGTTAATGCCTGGCCATCCTCCCTGCTAGCAGGGTACCAGCAGCGTATAGCCCTTGAGCCAAGTTAAACCCTGACCCTGTCGCTTTAGTCTCTGTCTCAAAGCTGGCTTTATTAAAGTACAACAGTTAAACCTTCTCGTCTTTTATGTTGATAAAGCCGTGCTAGTTAAGGAGAAAGAAACTAAAAAAGAAAAAATTTTTCAAGGAGCAACTAACATTTACAGAGCTCTTATTATGTACTAAGCACTTTACATAGATTAATTTAATCCTCCCAAGAAGTCTACAAGCTAATATATCATCTCATTTTATGGGTGGAGAAACTGAGGCCAGAGCAGTTAAGTAATTTGCACATGATCATATAACTGGTAAATTGGGGAGCCAGTATTTGGCACCAGTCTTTGAAAGCCTATAACTATGGGGAATTTTATTTGAGGGTGTCCTTTCAATCAACATAGGAATGTAGAGAAGAGTAAAAACACCTTAGTCATTTTGAAATTATTATTGATCAACAAAGTATTGCATAAACGGAGAGAAACGAGGAGTGGATGGATGTTTGTTTATTGAATGTATATCCCAGGCACTTTATAATCAAGTAGGAAACTCTTTTATAGTTTTAAGAGATGGCCCCAAAATTCAATTTCGAAAGGAAAAGTCTTCGTTTGGGGTGGGGAAACAAATCAGTTAGAAGGTGAAATCCCCAGGCTTGGATTGCAACTGTGGAGGAAGCTCCGGAGAGAGAGGGGGTGGAAAGTCTGTTCTGAGTCAAAGAGAGGAACTTGCCTGGTGTTCTGGAAGGGAGCGGTGGGAGAGAAAGCAGAGGAGGGAAAAGGGAGTGAGAGAGGGAAAGAGATGTGGGGAGGAGGGAGGCTGTTGTTGGGAAGGGCCAGGACAGTAACCGCTGGCACTGGCGTCAGGGTGGTCAGAGCGGCTTTAGAAGGACAGGGAATGTCTGATAAGGATTTCAAATAGCTTTCTATGTCCTGTGTGGATCTGAATCCTTCCCGAGACCTCTCCCTGGCTCCTCAGTGCTTTAGAAAAGTCTGCTCATGAATGGTTTGTGTACAAGGAATTTTTTGTTTTTCATTTTGGTGGAAGTCAGTGAAGCAGCTGTGATTATTCGTGCCTGGGTTAACAGAATGCTGAGCGGAGATCACGAGGAAACAGGTGGAAGAGGAGACCACAAGACGCAAGGATTTGTCAAAATCATAAATGGGCTTAGGACTTTCACAGGCTATGGACTTGGGGAGTGAAGCCATCTAACCCAGAGTCTGAGGCCCAGAGAGACCTGTGCCACTGAGGTGCAAGCGGCACTAATTGAGGAAGGTGTCATTCTTTTTATTGTTACTATTGTAGGGGCTGGGTGAGCCTTTCCCCAAGGCACTGCAAGCAAGGACAATAAGATGCCCTCCAAAATATAAATACATAATTGAACAAAGCAAAGATGCACAAACTCATTGTAGGAGACAGAGACAAGCCTTGTCAGTGAGCACTTCTTTTGAGGGTTTTCCAATGGCTGGTCCATCGCTTACATGCAAGATGCAGCTCAGCTTGTCTGATCGCAAGCCATCTTTTAGTTATGATTTTACTCCCCAAATATAGTTGAACTCGGGGATAAAATGTGATAGCTACTTGAGTGTTCCAAATAATTTCTTATGGTAAATTAATAAGTTGGCATTCTGATTTATCTATCTGCCTTTCTAGTTTGGTTAACGTGAGCCTGTATCTAGGAAATGGCTTCCCTCTCCCTGTGCTAATGAAATGAAATTTTGTTTGTTTGTTTGTTTTGTTTTTTTATTCTGTCAGGCTGAGAGTTAGGCCCCATCTATAATAAATTTATCAAAATAATGAATGTTATGTATGGGAGATTGTTTCATTGTCCATTCCCCCTTGAGGTAGCACCCTAACATTGCTCAGTTTTATAGATATGGAACCTGAGACTTAGGGTAGCTAAATAATTTTCACAAGGTTTACACAGAGCCAGGATTCAAATCTAGGTTTGTTTGACTTCTGAGTCTGCTATTTTCACAATGCTCCATTTTTGCCGTAATTGAACAGAAGAGATACAGTTTAAAGAGGCATTTGTTTGTTGAATACTTCCCATCAAATATTGTGAGCCTAACCCTAAGGTATTTTCAAATTCAGTGGTTCATTTGTTTATTCATTCATCATCTATCATCTACTATCCATCCATTCACCCATCTGTCCATCCATCTATTTACAAGAATATTTTGAGTATCAGGACCATTGTTAGGTACCAGGGATAAAATATCCTTTGCCCTCAAAGATCTTTCAGTCTGAAGAGTTATCAAAAGGTACTTGTACTGACACTCCAAATTCTGTTTTACACATGAAGTCACTGATGCCAGGCCATGCCTCCTCTTGCATCAAAGACTGGTTTTGTGGGATTCCTCTCCATCCTAAGTGCTGCTATCAACTTCAGTAACCTCATGAACAACCTGCTCAACACTGTAGACGAAGAAGGACACCTGAGACACCTGTTTTTTTTGCTGGCCAGCATACATTGATTCTTCCATTCACAACATCCCATTTGTCCTTTGATGAACCATCCTCCCAGTGCACATACGACTCTGGTCTGACCCACCACAGCAATGTGTCCTTGTGATTGCAGTGATTGGTTCAGAGATGGGAATGTGACCCAAATTTGGACCAATCAGAATGAGGCCCAGGATTTAGGTTTACTTAGGGAAGAAATACTTATTCTTTTCTGCTCTTATTGGACTGGTGAGGATGAAAGCCTGGAGTTGCTGGCAGCTGTTTTGCTACCACGAGAGGGGAGCTTACCTAAGATCGGAGCCCATACAGAGGACAGCTGAGCTGAAAGAGGGAGAGTCCAGATCGGATGGCATCATAAGAGCTGTGCCTAAAGCTAAACTATCCCTCAACTTTTTAATAACAAAGTTTCTGCATTACTTTTTTTTAAAGTTTGATTTGGGTTTTCTATCAATTGCAAATGAAAGAGATTTGATGGAGTCAAACCCAAGGTCTTTCATCTCTCGTGACCTCCGCCCTCGTTCCAAACGCCCTTGGATCCTGAATCTGATCATCAGCTGCAGCTGTGCCACCTCCAAAGTCATTAATTCAAATATCTCACTCTCTGATTACAGCCTCCTCTCCTCCTATGTTACTTGTTCAACTATTTACACTTCAATGATTCTTTGATTTTACCAGGACCCATGTACCCTATACTAATGAATGATTTTCCAAGCCAGTAGCTGTTTTCTTTCTTCTCTTTCTCTATTTATTATCTAAATTAGATTTTATGGTACATCATTTCAACAACATCCTTTTCAATAGATCAAACTCTCTGGTTCTTCTATCTTTTCAATGCATGTCAACCTTGGAAGAACCCAGGTATCTTCAGGCCTTCAAGTAGCTGACAATTGTTGGGAGAAGTCTCACAATAGGGCAGATTTTAAAGTTTTCTTTTTCCCCCCCTTCTTCCGCCTCTTCCCTCACCCCCCACTCCCCGCCGCTCCAGTTCAAGCCATTGTTTCTCAGATTTTAACTATAAATTTACAAATTCCAATCGTAAATGAGCCCTCAAAACTATCCAGCAGTCCTATGTTTCTCCAGCCAACTCTCCAAAATTACACATTCAGAAACTTGCCATTCCCTTCAAACTTTCAAACTCTTCTACTATTTTCTATTTTATTTCCAGCTCTATCATATCACTAAAATGGATTTCCTGATGTCACCAGTAATTCCATGTGATTAAATCTAATGGGAGAAAAATAAATCTAATGGACATTTTCAGTCCTCATCCTACTTGACTCTGAGCAACCTTTGAGAGTTTTGACCTCTTTCTTAAACCATTGAGAGTTTATCCCTTGTTTTGGCAACACCACACCTCCTGGCTTATCTCCTTTCTCTCTGATCACTCCTCTCATCTTTGGAAACTCGTCAAACTCTAACCAGTCTTTAAAGTTAGAATTCATATGACTCAGTCATAGGCTTTCTTTTCAATCTCTTCTTTAAACAATCTCCTCTATACATATATGGTTTCAGCTACCATTTATATATAGATGACTCATGTCTCCAATCCAGACCCTTCTTTGAGCTCCAGACCCACATATCAACTACCTACTTTGATATCTACCTACTTGGTATCTTTTTTACCTCATAGTTTCCTTTTCCTACCCCCGTTACAGTTTTTCCCTATCGTTGTGAATAGCACTACCATTTAACCAGATGTATAAGCTAGAAACATATCTTTGATGTCTTCCTCCCTCTTGCCTTTTTTACACAATTCCTTCCCAAATCATGTTTATTTAACCTCTTAAATATTTTGGAATCCATTCACTTTTTTCCATTTTCAAAGCAGCGCCCTCGTTCAAAGTATTGTTTTCTCTTGCTTAGCCCAAACCATAGACCACTAATTGTTTTATCTGAATCCATCTTCATTCCTCTCTAGTGCTGAAACCAAATTTATCTTTTCAAAATACACATCCTATTCCAAAGCCGAATCCTCTTATGATGATGGTCTGCCAGCCTCGCATAGGCTGGTCCGTGCCTACCTTTCCACCTTCATCATGTCCCGTGCTCCTTCTTGTTGTCTCTACTCCAACGATACTGGCTTTCTGTTTCTCAAATGTCCTTTGCTCCTCCTACCTCAGGCCTTTGCCCATGCTATTCCTTCTATTTACAACTGGCTAAAGTTCCGTTTTTGCCTAGTGAGCGTCTGCTTATCCTTTGGGTCTCAGGTCACGTGCTACTCCCTCAGGAAAGCATTCCATGACTTTTCTAAGTCATTCCACCCCATCCCCATTATAGGGTTCCTTAGCACCACATGATTCCTCTTCTTGTCAAAGTTGCAATTTTCACATTTGTTTTGGTGATAAATTTGATTCATGTGTTGACGAAAAAGGGGCCACACATTAAATCTGACAAGCTTGGGGAGGCCACCAATAGCGGGCCTTACAAACTCAAAGACTGAAAGTCACCACATAGGATGGTCTGAACACAAAAATGTCTAACTAAAAGCAGGTCATGGCCAGTAGTCACATCCCAGGCCTGTAGCTTCCTTGACAAAGGTCAGTCTTTACAGTATGTGAGCCTGTCTGTTGTCTTTGTGCATAGAAGATAACATACCTTTGAAATGTCAGTCATTTCCTTTTCTAGAACCCTCAGGGCACAACAATAGCACCAGAGCACAGACCACAGAATCCCTCATTATTGTCTTGTTCCCCGAATACCATCTCTGTGCTGTAAATGTTAATTATTAACTATCCTGCACCCACCAATGTAAAAGAAATATGTGTCTTTCCATTTCACCTTTTATCCCACACTAGAGATTTCCCCACTTTGCTTTCTCTCACCCCCTTAATCTATTCCCAATGAATTTCATATAATCCTCCATACATCTCCTGCTTTGATTCTAATGTATAAAATAAGCTGCCAAACTGCCATTCTCCAGAGCGTTTTCCCAATTTGTTGAGATTTTTGCTTCCTGACAATTGTCATCCGTTTGGTTCAAACAAACATAAAAATTATCTACAGGTTTGGACATTTCTTAAGTCGACAGTGTCTTTTGGTGACATTAGACTGTAAACTCAATGTGGGCTCGGACCCTATTTTGGTTGACAGCAAATCCCCAGAGCCCAACACATTGTCTGGCACTTAGAAGGCATGTAATCAATATTCGTTAAATAGTGAATAAAGATCATATTATATTCCATTGTCTGGGGAACCCATGGGTTTAGCCTTTCAGAGATAGAAAAGTTAAATGTCAGTCATCATTTAGACCAGCCTTCTAAAGAACCTCAGGCCCCAAATCCACAGTTAGTAAGAACGAGTCTTCAAATTCTGTGATTCAGACCTCCCATCATACCATTCTCCCTCCCATCCAGCAGTGATGACACTAAACTAAGCCCTCTGACATCTTAACATGGATTTGCAGTGAAATAGCACATGACCATGGGTCTAGGTTTAACTCACTGGTACCTTTGGGAGACTCTTAGCCTCATCAGACTACACTTTGGACAAATTGTCACCACTAAATAAAACCTACAAAGGTGAACTCAGAACCCTGCTATTCTTCCAAGCCCTGATTTATTGAAAGCTTTGCGGCCAGTGGGGCTGGATGCAGAGCTAGGAGCTACAGCCCATATTTCCTGTCTCATCACCTTCTGACATCTCCGAATATAATATACCAGGTCACGTTTTTGGCAAAGGAGCCTTTGAAGTCACATTAATCTCAGCTAACCAGCCCTCCTGGTCATCCTTGGCCAAGACATAGCAACTCTTAACATACACACATCTGTGCCTCTCACTCTCTCCTCAAAAGCGAATTCCACCACTCAGGAGCTTCACCACAGGGATTCTCTAGGACGAAAGATCCCCACTGTCAGCAGCTGATGGAGACTTGATGTTCCCTAATTAAGGGAGTGGGGACTCTGAGTTACACTCCTTTCCCAACATGTGATCAGCTACCTCAAAGTAAAAGTCTCCACAATGTTAAAAAAATTAAGAAATGAAAATAAAGTTTCTGTTCCTCAAAAAAAAAAGTTTCTTTTCCTGAGTACTTAAAGAGGCATTGTCTCAAAAACCACACTGTGTATGTAATTTAGGGAGGACAGAAGGTGGGGGAAGGGGCAGTATTTCTACTATTTTAAAATTCCTGACTCAGTATTTACTTGTCTGCACTGTCATTTTATTGGTCAAATTTTGCTTTATGAAACAGGAAAAGTAGATCTTGGAGAGACATGGCTGGTACAGGCCAGGAAACACCTCTGTAATGAGCTAAATCACGTTAGTCACCTAATCACTTTCTGATTACAGGGAGTGAAAGTGTTTGGAAAACACAGACCCTGCAGAAAAAGCTTGACCTAGTCCAGAGGAAGAAAATGAACAGTCAAAATTATTTCCCACATGTAAATATTGCCCAACTTGTAGAACCACAGAGGGCCAAGGTGAAAACAAAATACACCTGCTTCCCCTTCCAGAAATCAAATTAATGTTTTGAAGATTTAGGTTGAGTCATAATATATCTGGGCTAGAGTATGTTCCACATCACTTCCCTTGAATGAGGGAAGAGAACAATGCCATCTCTTCCGACTGGCTTTGGGACTTCTCTGTTTCATGGAGTTCACCTCCAATCTGATTCTATCTGCTCAGTATCTTCTAGATGTTTCTTGATGGTTCTGGTTCACCAATGGCATGTATCCTGTTTGCCTTTGGTTCAGTGGAGTTATTCTTCACTTATTCATATTCCCTTTGCATTCAATAATATTTGAAAGGAAAGAGAGGTAATGCATATATGTCCCCACCATCTTGAGATAAAAGCCATATTATATCTTGAAGTATCTAGGCTTTTGTATAATTTAGTTTATGGCTCATTTGCGTAAACCTGTATTTGTGATTATAATACCTAACTCCTGAATCCAGAAATTAAAACCATGAAATAATGTAATCTATTGCACTGATATTTAGTGCATATAAAATTGCATTCTTGTGGCTAATCACTTAAAAAATATGGTACAAAATATATTCTGTTGATTATGGGGTAGCAATTCTTGTCATGATTTTCTATAAACATTGTTAGATGGTGACATAAAAATATATAGAATGGCAGATAGCTTTCATGCTAGATTTTTTTCTAATAATAAATAAAAGTAAATGCCATTTCTAAGGTGAAAATATGTTTTAAATAAAATAATATTTTCTGAGTACAAAATTGTAAAAATAAATGTAAAACTACAGACAAGTTCTGAAGGAAAAAAACCCCAATCTGACAGGGAGACATAACCATTGTTAACATTCCAGCACTTTGTCTTTAAATTTAAAACGTTTTTCCTTGTTTACTATATCAAAAGAATGTTCTCATATCATGAAATGACTATTTGAAATTCTTGACTGAATATGGAGTAAAACGTAAAATGCTCAATAGTTCATAGAGCTGAGATGGTAAACTCATTTTATTTAAACTGATACATTTTTAAAACTGTCTTAGTTCTTACTTGATAATATCCTGACAACTAATGAAGTTATAAAAGACATGTGTATTAGTCATGATGGGTTTGGTTATACTGTGGTAACAAATAATCCTCAATCTGACTTAAAATGACCAAGATTTACTTCTCTCTCAGGCTTGTACCTTTCATGGGTTGGCAGAGGGGTTCTGCTCACTGCAATCACTCAGGGATCCAAGTTGACAGCACCACCATCAATTCAAGTATTTCTAGTCACCTTTTAAAGAGAGCTCTAAAGACTCATACTGGCAATTAAATACCTGGTCCAGGAAGTGACCACCACTTCTACTTAAAACTCATCGTCAATTGGACTTCAAATTAGCAGTTTTTGTGCTGCACAGAACTCCATCAAGAAAGTGAAAAGACAACCCACAGAATGAGAGAAAATATTTGCAAATCATATGTCTAATAAGGGACTTGTATGTAGAATATATGAAGGACCCTCACAACGCAATAATAAAACAATAGATGACCCAGTTTAAAAATGGGCAAAGAATATGAATAGGCATTTGTCCAGAGAACATATACAAGTAACCAATTAACACATGCAAAATACTCAACAAATTCAGGGAAAGCAAATCAAAACCACAATGAGATACCACTTCACACTCACTAGGATGGCTATAGTCAAAAAGAAAGACAATGACAAGTGTTGTCTTGTGCACTGCTGGTGGAATATACGAGTATTTTGATTCTTCAGCATCTAGCAGTCTGTGTGGCATGTAGCAGATATTCAATAAATATTTGTGAATAAACGAGTAGATGATTTGTTAAAAGGGCCAGAATTTCAAAGCCTTTTCTAAAGCCATTTGGCACTTCCTGGTCAATGACAAAAGATACAAATACAGAAATGAGATAAGATGGAGAGAAATACAAAGTGCATCAATTTCCAAAAATTGACCCTTTCTCTGCTTTGAAAATTTATCTTTTTAATTTGTTGGGCATCTCTGGTTATCTTCCAGTATTTCTTAAAGATGACCAACTGTTATTTTGGGTTTATATCTGACTGTTCTTTCAGTGTCTTAAAATACTTTCCATCTGGGCTTTAGATTAGAATTAAATCAAGTAGTTGGAAGCTCTCTGATTATTTTCTCTTTTAGGGGGCTTTAATTCCTTTTCATTGTGTTTGTTTTTCCCTTCTAAATTTGAAGATAATTTTCCTTCCCTTGAAGGTAGTGTACTGTAGTGGCTAAGAGCTCAGGCTGAGTCCTGGCTCTGATGCTTACTGACTGTGACTTTAGTCTCTCATACCTTATTTTTCTCATCTGTAAAATGCGAATAATATTAGGACTTATCTCAAGGGTTGCTGTGAAGACTTAATGAGTTCATGCATGTAATACGTTTCGAGTAGTCTCAATAAATGTTGATATCTATTATTATCAGCCTGATTGAGAAATCAGATGTTAGTTTATAATTTTCTAGGGGTCAAGTTGTAGGTTTAACTCTTCCTTGTTTGTTTTTATACTGTAATCAGGGCTTAATATCTTAATCCTATCTTTTGTGTTCATCATAATGTCCAGAAGCTTTGGTTCATTGAGAGATTTAGTCTTTACTGGCTAACTGAGACTCTTCTGAGAGGGGCAGTGAGGATGGCAAAGGGAATTAATACTCAGGCCATGTGAAGATCTGTTAAAAGAATCATGTTTTTTAAACAAGACAAAAGCAGGACTAAGTGATGAGGGCAAGACGGGAAAAAGTGGAAGAGGTGAAACAATGTGTTCCTTAATCCACTGAAAGGAATGTCATGTTGATGTGCAGTTGACTTGTTCTTTGTGGTTCCAGAAGAAAGAGCTGAGGACACTTTTGCTTTCATATAAGGAAGGAATTTCTAATAATCAGAGCTTTCCAAAACTACCTCAGTACAAACCACCAGCTTCTCTCTCCTGCTATACTCCGATAGTCTCCTAATTTGTTTCCCACATGTTTAAGGCCCCTCCAATACATTAGCCACATTGCATCCAAAGTGATTCTTTTAAAGCACAGATATGATCATGTCATTTCTCTGCCTATGACCCTTCAATGACTTCCAATTATTCTTGGAATAAAGACCAACATTTGTATTATGGTCTGTACGGCTTACGCGGTCTGGCCCTCCCTACCTCTCTAGCCTCATGTCACTCAGCACTCCTTGCTCACAAGTGATCCAGAATGATGATCCAGTGGTGTTCATCATTCACTTCCTCAAGCTCCCCACAGGGCCCTCGCACATGCTTTAATCTCTGCTTGTGACATTTCACTTCCATTTTATCTAATCAACGCTTCCCTTCCCTTCAGATGTTAACTCAACCGTCCTATTCTCAAGTAAGCCTTCCTTGAACTTCCTGTCTTGGTCTATTAGATGTTCTCATAGCATCATGTACCTCATTTGCAGTTCTTTCCACTGTTATAATTCAATGGTATTTGCATGAATTTTTAATTAATGGCCAAAAGGTCCATGAGTGCAGAGGTGTTTTTCTTTTTTCTTTTTATCTGCACCTGAATCGTCAGCATGGAGTAGAGTGCCTGATATGTAGTAGGTACTCAATAAATGCTTTTTGAATGAAGCATGAACAAATGACTGAACAGCGGACTGAGCTCTTTAAGTGGGAATTATACTCCTTCCACTGGAGAGATTTTAAGCTGAGGATAGGCAAACTCAAAGCTTTTTTTAGAATTTGAGTCCTATAGTACCAGGACCCTTGTAATAAAGGTTTACTCGGCTAAGAAAGTGGTAGTGAGCTCACTATATCATTGTGGTCAAACTCGGAACCACATCCCATAGTTGAAAACTGCCTGAGCGCCACCTAGTGAGCAGAGGAAATGCTCCTTTTCCCCATCATTATTGTTCATTCATTCTGTAATGTGCAGGTGCTTAACTCCAGGGGCACCATTTACACAGACTAGGATGTCAGTGGTGCCTTGTGGAGTTGTGCAACATGGCATGCCTAGCCTTCAAGGGTCGTTAATTGGGAAGCCTTGCAGACAGAGAAAAAAGAGCCAGTAGAAAGGAATTGGTTGAAAAATTAGGGTGGAAAGAGAACAAATGATGGATCAAGACCCTACAGTAAAGAGGAGGGGCTGGCCTCTCTTTGGACTGGAGAAGGTCACAGGGAAGAAGGTAAGATGGACCAGATATACTAGTATATGAGATATTATATGGGCAGAAGGCACCCTAGGGGAGAATAACTTGTTTAATGGACAGTTTTGAGCTTTTAAACTACTCAAAGATAAATACTTTTCCATTACACATGTCTTGGGAAAATATTATATGAGGTAAGTTTTCTCAAACTTACCACTTTTCACCAAGAAGATGATACCTGCTCTATCTGATTTCTGAAATTAGAGAGTCTTGACTCTGTCCCTCGGTCACATAGGAAACCAGCATGGCCAGGCCTAGACTTTTGATGGAGTTTGGGCCCAGGAGACAATCATTCATTCTCTCCCAAGATGAGAGAAGTTTGCTTCTACTGGCTCGTTTCTCTCAGTGTGGGAGTTATCTCCCAGTCCTCTATTAGTTCACAGTCCCTCTTTTCCCCCAAACTGCAAGTTTATACCACCCTGTTTTGGTATCCCTGGACCTCAACCCTTTTCAGCCGAGACCTCAGTTTTTCTTTAGCAATAGGAGAGTAGGGTTCAATCTCTCACCATCTTACCACCTCTGAAGACTGAGACATTGGAGCACCTACTGTGTGTTCATAGAAGGAAACAGACACTGGAGCTCTCGGTTCAGGAGTTTGCTAGTGACTTCAATTAAGGTCAGCAATTCTTCCATATCAAACATGAAGCCTTGGCTCAGAAGAGAAAGGTGAGGAAGGAGGGTGAGGAGAATTCCATTATAAAGAATAAGAGAGGAGCAATCACTTCTGTGAGGACCAGGGACAGCTGGCCACGTAGGGTACCCGCATGCCACTGTCAAAACCAGGGAAAGAATAATGAGTGTGTGTGTGTGTGTGTGTGTGTGTGTGTGTGTGTGTAGTGGTGACAGAGATATTGAATCTGGGATTGGAAGGGGAGTACCAGTTGGTCTCAAAATTTTATCATGCTGCATTTGAGAAACCACTATCCTTAGGTAACTGGTATAGCTTATTCTGTGGGTATATACACATTCCTTTGTCCTTTCCTTCCTTCAATGAACACTTATTGAACATCTGCTTGTGCAAGGCACTTACAATGTTAGCGAGGCCATCTACAATACCAGCCTCATTTTTGACACCAATGGCAAGTTAGGGGGGTTCCTAAGATGATCCTCAGGTTTGATAATTCACTCCAAGATCTTGCAGAACCCACCGAAAGCTGTTATATTCTCAGTTATGCTTTTTACAGCAAAAAGATACAGATTAAAATCAGCCAAGTGAAGAGATCATAGGGTAGAGTTCAGGAAATTTCCAAGAGTGGAGCCTGCAGTGGTGCTCTTCTAGCGGCCTCCTGGCAAAAATGTGTAACAAATGAATGGAGTATTGCCAACCAGGGAAACTCACCTGAGCCTTGGTATCGAGTTTTTATTGGCGCTCCATCATGCAGACATGTTCGACAGCCTATGTGGCTGACCTTTGGTTTCCAGCACCTCTGAAGGCTGAGCTAATACTGCATGGCCCAAAACCCCCATCATAAATCACACTGTTAGACTATCTGGTGTGGCCCAAGACCCTTAGGTAAACAGAGGCACTTGTATCAGGTAGGATATTTTAAAAGCCTAGAGATACTTCTCAGTAACTGTGAGCAAAGGCCATAATTCTCAGAAATGTTTGCAGAAAACGTTGGCTAGGATTAAGAAGAATTTTGCCCAAAGGGATGACCTTCCAGGAGAGATTCTGGGACACACTACAGGAAGATGCTGGATAGGGGTGAGGGTGCAGGAAGAAGCCAGTCAAAGGTGCACAGACTACAACATGAGGGGTAGTCAGAGGAACCTCTTAGGCAAACCCACATGAGAAAAGGTCAGCTTTAAACACTGCCCAAGTCTAGAGAGCACAAAACCATTTTGGATGCTGTCAGCCAGTTTTCACTCACTGTCCCTCTCCCTCCCTGGACTCTAATCTCAGAGAGGCCTGAAGATGCCCTTAGGAATCTAAGAGAGAAGAAGTGCCGAAAAGAGAAAAAAAAATACTTCCCAGAAGTCTGCAGTGACTTCAGCCCTAGGAGAAGGGAGAAGACCTATCTTTGCAATAAACATCAAAATGTTGATGAATGTATTACAGTGGACATTCTAATTTCAGAATGAAGACTATGTTTGTGACTGAGAGTAACCCCCGGCATATAAATGTGTTCCATTAAATGATTCACTATTGATGAGGACTCTCTGTACACACAGAAGAGGGAGAGAGATTTAGTTCTAGTTCTCTTCCTCCTTGCAGAGTTTTGATCTTATCTTCCTTGGCCTGCGGTCACCTCTGTTCCTCACATGCTTCTGAGATCTTGGACCAGAGGACTTGGCCTGATCAACTAGGAGCATCAACAAATAAGCCTTGGCTGTTTTCAGCTTGGACAGTGTCCCATGAGAATCCACTTTATTTGGGGGGAAGTATGTACTTAAAAGTAGGAAATATGTGTTTATTAACATTAAAGCTCCCTCTCCCATACAAGGCCATATAAAAATTTCTCCACATTTGGATTGGTCAAGATGTGATCTACATAGTTAAAATGGCATGTAATTTACCATCTCACAATGTATTGTATTATACATCAGGAATTCTGTTAAAAATAAGTGCTTGTTTTCCAATCAAATATTAGAAAAGAATAATTTCTCTCTTCATACTTTAACAGGCTAATTAATATAAGAGGCTTTTTCTTAAAAAGAAAATCGAGAGAAAAGTTGCTCAATTTCAGTATTTCTATGCAAGAAGTGTTCCTTATCTTTTTCCTTTGGTCATACTTAACCAACACTTTTAAGGATTCTGGCATTTGGTAAATGAAGAGCCAGAGGCATTTTAGTTCAGCTGCTGAATCAAATTAATGCATAATACTACAGTGTAATGGATAGCACTCTTAAAGCAATTATTTTATAATATAATCTATACTACTCAGACTGTTTCTGCCAGTGCATGTCTATTTGATAAACAGAAGGGAAAAGATGGCTGTGTCTCTTTGAGAAAAACACCAAATGACTCATTTTTCTCTCACAAATAGTGGAAATTTGTGGCAATCTCAAAACAAGCAGGCATTCCAAATCAATAATGCTAGATAATTTTTTGTTTTATAAGCTAGGGAACTGGCCAAGGTTGACTGTGGTAGTCGCAGCACTGGTCCCTTGTGTGAAACACATTTGGATATGATTAATTTGAATTACAAGCTATACTGCAAATTTTTTAAAAAGTTTTATGCTATATGTTATGGCAAAAGGTGGTCTGATGCTTGGCTTGTGGCACTTTTATAATATTCCTTATAAGTGAACTGAAGTAAATCCCCATGTGTAAACACCTGGTTGGAAAACTATGTTAGCAATCTGATTGAGTTGTAGAATCATATAATAAATTGTTTCTTCAGAGATATCTAAAGGGGGCAGAAAATCCAAGTATATACCTAAATAAACATTTTAAAGGAGAATGTTCTGATTATCGGGTCTTAAGCAACCATTCTTGCCACAGTCTCGCCTAAAGTTTGGATGAGCTCATGGCTGGATCCTCAGGTAATTGAAAATCCGTCCTCATCCTTTCTCACCTGTTCACTGGCATTAGGTTGCCATAGGTCTTCCTGACTGTACAGCGCTCACAGCAGTTCTGAGCACACTACGCCCTTGCCTAAAACTCTTCTTCGCTCCCTGTTTTCTGCAAGAGAGAAGCCTCCAGACCCTTAGTATGAAGACCTCCTGTGGTTTAGCCTCGATTCATTTTCCCATGGTCCTTATTAAGTCTCTATGCTCAGAGAGAAAGTCACTTCTCTAATATTACATTCAGATTAAAGTTTTGTGGGGCCTGAAGCTTATATACATTTTGGGACCTTCTTAACAAAATTCAAAATTACCCCAACAAAATTAGACGCCAAAGTGAATACTTACTAAGAATGAGAAAATAAATTACAACAAATTACCAATTTCACAAAGCTAAAATATACCTGAAACATCACCAAATTCAGAGAAATAAAATACTTTCATTAATTAACTGCCCAACACATCTCTGTAATACTTTTTTTGTCCCTTTCAGGATTGATGCACACTCTGGTCACTTTTTGAGGTGACAATAATTTTTAAATGGATGGTTTAGAAAAATTTCCTTCATCTTCATGACTCATTGGTCATGTCTTGTAACGTTCTGGGACTTTGTCAAATGGGGGCCACCATGCAGTTCTTTACCTCGTCTACCAAAAAAATGCAACTCTGTTAGCCATAGTGAACCTTTATTAGGCACGTAACCCATCAGTGGTCAGTAGTGCCTTAGGAACAATCCTCTCACTTTTTTTCTATATCATTGATGTTTTTCCCCTATGATGTTGACTTTTTGAAGAAAATAGGTGAGTTTTTTTTAACTGCCCCAACTCTGAAATTGTCTGTGTCCTCATAGTGATATTTAACCTGTTCCTGTATCCCTTGAATTTCCTGTAAACTGGAGATTAGGGCTAACGGCTTTATTACCTTTAAATTAAATATTTGGGGCAAGAATTTGTCACAGGTGACGCAGTGCACTTCATATTGCATCACACAAGGAGACACATAATCTCAGATGGTCCCACTCTTGGTGATGCTTAATTTAATAATTTGGTTAAGGGGTGACCACCAGATGTCGCCATTGTAAAGTATGTTTCTCGTTTTGCAATTATGAAGCGACCAGTGGAGCCCCTTGAAACATCCTGATTGACAAATATTCTTGTTTAAGGTTTTAATCATGACCATACTTTAATGACCTTGGAGCTCTCTTTGTCATCTTGATGCAGTGCCCTGTAATTCATTTAAGTGACAAACATAGAAATCAAAAGGCACAGCATTATGTTAGACACCTAACTTGTGGATTATTATGTTTGTATGTTCAATCCATTGCAGTCACCACTCCTTTTGGTGCTCCTCAGCAATCTTTTTTTTTTTTTTTTTTTTTTAAGATCATTGGAGCTCTGTTATTATAAATAAAAGCTGGTAAAGTGTGTGTGCATGTGACTTTCTTAATGGAATGAGGCATGTCACAATAGAAAAACATCATAAATCACTCAGTGGTTTTAGTTAGAAGAAAGTAATTAAGTTCTAGAAAATTAAAATTCAATAAAAACAGCAGAGAACCATATGATTTCACTGATATGTGGTATATGAACCAAAAACAACAAAAGAACAAGACAAACAAATGAGAAACAAAAACTCATAGACACAGACAATAGTTTAGTGGTTACCAGAGGGTGAGGGGGGTGGGGGGTGGGAGATTAGGGTAAAGGGCATCAAATATTTGGTGATGGAAGGAGAACTGACTCTGGGTGGTGAACACACAATGTGTTTTATAGATGATGTAATACAGAATTATACACCTGAAATCTATGTAATTTTACTAACAATTGTCACCCCAATAAACTTTAATTTAAAAAAATTCAGTAAAAACTATTGAAAAGGCTTAATAGACATGTTATATCCAGTGATTTCAAGGCGGGGAGAAAAGAAAGTTCTCAAATCCTTCCTACCAGTTCCCAGAGACTTATAAAATGTTTCAACTTTAAAGAAAAAGAACATCTGCTTTGTTTGTTGGATATTTGCAACAGGTGGTGCTGTAATCTTGCTAGTTGAAGTAATCTGCCAGAGAAAGGCTCTTTGAAGACCACCGGCAGCTTTTGAGAGTATCTGTCTACCTACAGGCTAGCCAAAAGAGCAGGTTGTCAGACTTGGGAATTTTTGACAATGTAACAGATAAGAAATTGTATCTCAGTATAATTTTAATATGTACTCCTCATCTGAGTGAGGTAAACCATCTCTTCATATTTAAGGATCATTTGCATTTATTCTTCTGTGATCAGTTCATATTCTGCCCCCCGCCCCCATGTCATGTCATTGATTATTTTCTCCTCAAATTAAAAAATATATATATTAAGGATATTAACACTTTGTGATATGTTACTAATAAAATAATATATGCTATATTGATTTTCCACATAACATATCTTTTTTCAATCTGAATATCAGTTTGACCTTTATTTGGCTTTTTGTTGTTGTTGTTGTTGCTGTTGCTGTTGTTACAAAAAGAGGAAAGTTCATATGCAGAGACTAAAATTTGCTTCACTGTTCTTAAGCCCAACCCCTAAGATCAAATAATCACAAATAGAACGTTCAGAAATATCCTCTACTCTCCATCAGCCCACCTATCTCATTGAGGTAGCATCATCCTTTGAATCATTTTTTATGAGCCATATTTTTAAAATACACACATATTCTTTAAATTTTCAATTAGAGTCAACATTCAATGTTATTTTATATTAGTTTCAGGTGTATAGCATAGTGGTTAGACATTTATATAATTTACAAAGTGATTCCCCCAATAAGTCTAGTACCCACCTACCACCATATATAGTTATTACAATTTTATTGACTGTTCATATAGTACATTCTGTCATGCAGAAATTTTCCGATTTTCTTGTGTAGTTAATTTCATCAAATTTTTTTTTTTTTGCTAAATTTTGAGTTGTAATTAGGAAAGTTTCCCTCACTGCCAGAATGTAAAAGAATTCATCCAGGTTTTCTTCTAGTTCTATTGTTTTCCCTTACATATAGCTCTTTGATCCATTTGAAATTTATGCCAGTGTTATCTCGTACGATGGGTGAACAGAGACCTGTGTAATGGAGGGGAGAGGAGATGGGGGCTGAGATTGCTTCAGCAATGTAGGCAACTGGGATGATGCAGATAAACAAAGACCAGCCGGGGCTGGACATCTCCAAAAGCCAGCACGAGTGGGTATTGGTGATAGTAGCCCAAATGCCTCTTCCCCAGAGCCAGAATGATACCAAAGCCTCCAAGGAGTTCAAATTATCCTCAGGGAGTGAAAAACAAAGAGAAGGGAGAAATCACGAAATTCCTGAGTACTAACCCAAAAGAGATAGAGTCCCAAACTGGAAGTGACAAGGTCGATCTTAAATCAGAAAGACTATTTCTACTGAGATAACTATAGAAAAATAGTTACACTTCTTCAAACCTAATATTTGATACCACTCAGTGCGCCTGTGTTGAGCGTCATAATAAGGGATTTCTGTTTCAGCAGCAATGTAGTACCTTAACCACCCACCGAGCTCATCTGAGGATGTTACACCTCCCCCTGGCAGGGTTTCTCATCCTTGGCGCTACTGACATTAGCAGCTGGAGAATTCTTTGTTGGGGCTGGCCGTCTTATGCATTTAGAATGTTTAGCAGCATCTGTGGCCTCTACCCACTAGATGCTAGTAGCATCTCTCTCCCCATTATGACAAGCAAATATGTCTTCAGATATTACCATATATCTTCCGTAGGGGCAAAAATCACCCACAGTTGAGAAACCACTGTGCTAAGCTTTTTCTCCATGTGTAGGTCCCTTGGGCATGTTGATGAAAGAAATTCCAAACCTACAAGAAGGCTTAAAGAGTTTATTATGAGCCAAGAGGGTTGGGGCTAGTCCTGGAAACAAAAATCTCAAGGGATTGAAATAATGCTCCATAGAACAGCAGTTTTGCAGTTTATTTTATACATTAGAACCAAAGGGGAAGATGTCAGAAAGGTGATGTGAAATCCATTGGTGGCAGATTAAGGAGGCAGGAGAAAGCAAAGCAGGGAAATTTCTAGGATTGGATAAAAAGAGAAATAGAGAGATACATACTATTTTTACATTGGTGGGTGCAGGATAGTTAACATTTCACATAGTATGCAGGTAGAAGATAACAATGAGGCATGCTTTGAGGTTGTCTTACCCTGTACTGGGGTCTGGAGAAGAGATCATTTTGACAATTTAAGTGTATTATTCAAGATGCAAAAAAACAATGGACAGGGCTTGCTCAAGGTAAAGATTCACCTATCATCTAGGCCTTAGGACATGATGTCCCACCATGACTTGCTTAGTTAGGATTCTTTTTAATTCTCAAAACATCCCATGTGGTTACTTTTAGTAATTGAGCTTGCCAGGCTTGCCAACATTAGCCCCTTTTTGTTCATTAGCATAAAGTAAAACATGTGGTGCTGACCCCCAGGGTATTGCTAGTAAAAACTCCAGGTGTTTTCAATTCCATCAGGTTTGAAAAGACTCCAGGGGAATAGGAGGCTTGACTAAGCAGTTCCCACCGAAGCCCCCTGAGTACTCTTGAGGAAAAACTATTTTGATAGGTGGTAGAAATCAGACATTTTGTTAGTAGCCCCTATAAGTGAGTGAGATTTCCTGAGATTAGGGTTCCTCAGCTGTGACAGAGCCACTCAGTATGTAGCATCTACCTAAACCTGTTCCATGGGTCTTGGGAGGCAAAGGAAACCCATGCAAACATGAGGCTCATGCTGCCTGCTCTGTAGTGAGTAATAATCTTTTATGTCTTATCCAGAGGTCTCATGTCTTCTTGCCCAGCATCCATAAAATTGTGGCAGGTTAATTTGTTAGCTTGCAAGTAGACTAAAATCTCAGACCCTCCATAGTTCTTAAAAGTTTTGGTGGACAGAATGGGATGCTGACAAAGATGTATCTTTCTGGGAGAGAAAGGACTAAGAGCCTTTGTAGGTTGGCTTAAGAGATATGAGAAGCAAATAACCTAGGATGTGGTAACGAGTACTCTTACCCAAGTGAGGGTGAGATAAGAGTCTCCCACTGTCCCACCTGTTAATGAGACTGAGGGGGTGGGAGGAAGGATTGAAACATCCTGCCTGAATAGGGCATTTGGTGGTGGTTCATTCTGCCAGTGGGAGAAACCACGAGCAACTGCTGGGCTCCTGGAAATAAAGTGAACAGGCCATGCTTTCTAGGACAGAGCCACTCCCTTCTCAGGCCCAGACCCCTCCCTTCTCCTCTACCTGCACACTGGCCACTTTAAGGGAAAAGCCAAGTGTGCTAGGGGACCTTGGGTAGGAGCAGGACAATCCTACTTGGTCTTGTGTCCAAGTTACGGCGGTGGGGAGAAACTAATGTGATCTTGTGGAGGAGGTCTTTTGGGCTGACTCAATATACTGTTTTTGTTGCATCTACATCTGACCATATGGTAGGAATTGTTATTATATATGCTTGTATTTTCTCAACCAAGAAAGGATTAGGCTGCTCAGGGAGGAGCTACTATAGAGACGGCCTAGTGGGATAAACCACTGCCATTTGCCACCAGGAGGTGGGTCAGGATTCAGCATGAGAGCCTCTCTCCTCTGATGTCCACAGCTTTCACTGTTTAGATGTCTTGTTGGTTCCCAAGTCAGAAGCCTCATCATCCTGACTACAGTGTGAGCACACCTCTGCCAGCACTTGTGGCTGATGAACCTGAAAAAATTCAGGTGGCCAGATGCCAAATAAAGTCTCTTAGGTCTACATGGGTGGGTTCAAGACATTAAATTTCTCTGCCAGTCAAGGAAAACACTGTCTTTGCCCCACCTCCTGCCTCCCAATAGGAACCTCAACACCTTAGGGCATTGGAGACAGAATTCTCTGACTGATTTTTGTCAACTGGAGCTTCTGGAGAGGGGAGACAGACTCTACCTAGAGGTGCCCTCAGGGTTTTGAATTTATGGCCCCTGTGATGTGGCTACCAAGTAAACCCTTTGGGGAAAGCAGCTCTTAGCTTGCAGAGTTCTTACTGAAATGGAATACTTGACCCATGAAGGTCTGTGACTGTTTTCAAATTCCCGTTTTGAGGTGGTTCAATTTGGACTCAAAGACTAACATGAATATATTCAAGATCACAGATGTCCTGACCCCAGTGGCATCTTGGCTTTACATGGGAAAGTAGCTGTAATTCCTCTATGGAAACCCCACCCCCCAAAAAAAACAACACTAGAGCAAAGCCACAGGCCCAACAGTTTCTTCTACTGAGCCTGCCTGGGCCTGGTACAATGAGGGTTTGGATAAGTTGAAACCTGACAGTGTCTATGGGGCTGATTTATCTGTTTAGCCTCAGAGCCAGCCCTGCAGAGCTGGAGGTGGATTTGGTCACCTCACTCAGTGGGCAGAACTCAGACTCGTGGGCTGTTGCTGTTTGTTCTTCCACTTGGAAAAGCATAGACTGCCAGATCAAAGGTGGCACTCAAGCTGTCGAAATAAATCGTGCTTGTTGATTGAACTGTCTGGGTCATTCACTTAGATGCTGGCGGCAAAGGCTGGTTCTGAGACCAACTGGAATCAAGCTGCTGATTGAACCCAATGTTTCTGATGTAGAGGCTACTGTTGCATGCCAGACTTGCGGCTCCTGCCAAAAGTTGTCCCACAGTGGGGGAGGCTCCATCACAAGCAGTGTTCCTCCTTTTCCTGCCTAGCAGATGGACTCTATTTGCTCTTTGACCCCTCTGAGGCTGTCAGGGCTGCCTCGACACTGATACTTCTTCAGGTTACTGATCAGCTTAAGCTAGTGACACTGGGAGGGAGGCCCAGGGGATTCCAATCTACTTCTTAAGTTTTCTAAAAATGCCCTTGTCTCCCTTTCACCTGATTCTTCTACTGTGTTTCCCTGAAAATAAGACCTAACTAGAAAATAAGCACTAGCACGATTTTTCAGGATGCTCGTGGGGAAATATGGTAGGGTTTATTTTATATTACAAGCATCCTGAAAAATCATGCTAGGGCTTACTTTCTGGTTAGGTCTTATTTTCGGGGAAACACGGACGATGAAAGGTCTGGGTGTGAGTAGGGATGATTGGGTAAAAGGTAAAATTCTAGCTATTAGAATGGGACATAAGGTTTTGTGGCGGTAAAGGAAGAGCAACGCAGCAGCAGCGGGGAGGTGTGGGGGAAGAAGGGCATTAATGACCTCTGCCTTTCAGAACCATCCTGGAGCCTTCCTACAGAAGGAAGACCCACAGTGTGTCTCTCTCAAACTGTTGCAAGAAGTTTACCTGACTGTTGACTCTGCTGTCCTCGGCCAGAAGACTCTGATCCATGCTGTGAGGTAGATAGATGTGACCCAGCCAGTTGGGGACAATCTGGACTGATTGTCCTCAGGCAGACCCTCCAGATGGCCAGAACTGGGAACTTGAAGGCTTACCAGCAGCTGGGAGGCCATGTTGGAGCCACTGTCAACCTGTGCTTGCTGACTGATATAGAGCCTATTTCAGGGGATTCTCCCCGCAAATTGTAAACTCTTTCCAGAGACACTGTGGGATCATAGTACTTACGTGGAAGCTACACCTTGACTTACCTCTCTCCTAAAACACAGTGGCTTATACCATAAGAGGTGGTCATAAGAGATCTGGAAGTGCTTAAAGAAGCACCACCTTGGGCCTGGCAGGTACCAGGTCAACTTTAATTTTCTAGCCTGGTTTGTGATGGATGAAAGAATCACCCTAGACGTCCGCCTTGTGGGCCAGGGTAGGGCTGTGCAATTGTTAACATATCCTGCTCCACGTGGATGGTTTGGGTTGATACAGAAACTTAAGGAGAAAGCCCTTGGCTTTCCAAGGTCGACACTGATGGTCTATGGGATTTGTTCAGCTGAGCTCTGGGGGACACAGCGACGGTCAGTGTTGTGGCTTGGTCTAACTCTGCTGCTTAGAGTACCAATTGAGTGGACCTGGTCTTAGCTCCTGTTGGCTGTGTTAGTCATAGTGGCTGATTGAATGGCACATTCATAGGAAAATTTGCTAGAAGCCAAGACAATAGAGGAACGAGGGGTGGATATTGTTTGGCAGTGGGCAATCTTCAGTAGCATTTCTACACATTTTGGACTATCTCTTCATTGACTGTTTGCTTGTCAAACAACCTGTGAGGCTAGAGATAATGTCCCTCTCTACGGTAGACGGCATGTTTGTTTCTTGACCAGGATAACGAAGATAATGTTTCACCGTTGCTACTTGGATGTCTAACAGGCATCTCAGACTTTACATGTCTGAACTCCTTATCTTCACTCCTAAACCTGTAACTCCTGCAGTTTTCTTTTCAACTAATGTCAGCTCCACTTTTCTTATTGCTTGGGTCAAAAACCCAGGATGTCATTCTTTCTCCTCTTTCTCTCATACTACATATCCCACCCGTCATAAAATCCTGCTGGCTCTCTTTCAAAATGTATCCAGAAACTTGCCACCTCTCACTGCCTCTACCCCTCCCATCCTGGTGTTGCTCTGGTGGTGCTCAAGTGCATTTCTGACCTATCATTCCAGTTGTTCCTTTTGCCTCCCTGTCTCCTGGGCTGGTGCCTTTCCGGAGTGCTACACGAAGGATCCGAGCTCTTCTTGTCTTTCCCACCCCCTGAACATCCAGTTTACTCTGATTTGTTAACTCAGCCCTTATAAATCTGCTTGCCAACTCCAACATTTATGTTTATCCTCTTCTGCTATTACTTCCTCTTTCAATCTTTTTTTTTTTCCTGTCTTTGATGGATTCTCGTGCCACCTCCCTCTTTTGTCCCCAAACCTGTAAATGTATGTTAGTGGGGTTTCAGGAAGGAGCACAGACAATCATATGCCCAATGTACCATGTTTAACTGGGAGTCCTAGCAGTAATTTTTTCAAATATAAGCTGCCTTACAGACCACATAGCTAATTGTGCTATTGCCTTAACACATTCTCCAAACACTTTATAGATGTATTCATAAGCTATGCCTCAAAGCACTAAGCACATGGCTTAAACTATTGTTAAATATATCTAGAGCATGGCTTGAGAAGGTTGAAATATTTTGAAGATGGAGATAATGTTTCTAACGCAAGGAATGTCTAAAATCATCTGGATATAGAACTCTATCAGTAAGTTTGTGCTTTGTTCTGTTTCTACCTGTCCTTCCTGATAACAATATGGTTCTCTTAGCTATGTGCTTTTATTCTACAAAATGTAATGTGTATTATGTTGTTGATATTTAATATGACTTCTACTGTATGTAATATAATGGAATTATGCAAACAAAATAATAGGTTTTTCCTCCCCCAGGAACTCCACTTTAAGTTCAGTGTATGAATGTGAAATAGTTAACATCTTTTAAAAACAGTCCCTTGTACCTCAAGTTAGATTGTCCGAATTAAATGACAACAAGTGCAGTAAAGAAAGAAATAGATTTTGTTTAAGAACAGGACAATAACTCCTAGAATTTGACTGTAGAACTTCTAATTTAACAAAAAAGTGGGAAAAGATGAAGAAAATGTTATCAGATCAATCAGTCAAAGGAACAGATAAATTAATAAAAACAGACAACATAAGGAGTAAAATCAATGAAATAGGAACCAAATGATTCCTCATATTTACAAATGTGCTGTGAGCATGAATTAAAATGCATAGCTGTGTCGTCAGAGTGACTTAATGAAAAAAAGAAAAAGAGAGATTAAAGAGAAATAAAACAAAACAGGTGGGGGAATGTTATTAGACAAATAGGAATTTAAGAAGGTTGAGATTGTTAAAGCATAAATGAAATAAATGGGGATTTTCTATAATTACTTGATGCTTAAGTAGAAAATATGGTAGTAAGACTTGGCGAACAATTAGCTTAAGCCATTCTCTGGAGCTCCTCTGAGCACGGGGCCAATCTGAGATTCCCCCCACCCCATCAGCAGAGCATTGCTTGGGGCAGCTCCAGGCACCCCCGCTCCATGGCTCTAGTTCTAGAGATTCTACTTCAGACATAGGTGGCAAAACCAACTCATTCCATCCTTACAGGAATGGTTTTTGAATCTCCTAGAGAGCTTTTAAAATTCCTGGTGAGCAGAAAGTGGAGAATTTCCACTCTCTTGTCAGTGATCAAAGCAAGTCCCAAAGTTCTCCAGTGCAGGTCAGGGAAGCCCATGACGAAGGCAGCAAACATGGGGCGCCTGTGTCAGGATAGCACTGTTTCAGGTGCTGGATATTGCCCTGAGAAAAATCAGCTCCTTGACCCTATTTCATTACCTTCTAGTAAGTGGGGAAGGCACTAAACAAGTAAACATCAAAGAAGATGGGGAAACAGTACTGCTTTACACTTGGGGTTTTGAGCAGAAGTTGTGAGGGGCGAGGCCATGCAGCTGTCTGGCAGATGAGTAGTTCACACAAAGGGAGCAGCAAGAACAAAGGTCCAGAGATGGGAGTGCTCGTGAGGTGGCTGAGGAAAATTGTGTGCATGACGAATTGAGGTTTGACAGAAACATGGGAAACTGAAGGCGGATGTGGGTATACTAACACCGGGTAATTACTGTCAGTGAGGCTGACCAGGTCCTCTTTCTGGGCAGGCTCTTGTGAGCAAGCTGGCACTCCAGTTTCTGTCTTTCTTTACCAGGGCTCAGCCAGTAATTTTCTGTTATTCTAATAAGCCAACAGAGCTATCATGAGGTTTTTGTAAGCAGTGGAACAATGTTTCAGAATAGGTAACTTTTAAGAACAGTTGATGTCTCGATGGGCCTCTTTCTAGGAGCAGACAGTTTGAATTAAAGTCTGTCCAGGGACCAGAGACTCCAATGGCAGTCCTCTCATCCAGGAAGACAGATCTGGAGTCGTCAGTGTTTCTCTTGAAACAGCAAATAACCTCAGGGTGTCCTGGTTTGACATTTACTCTGGAAGTTTATTTAACATTTATCTACAATTCCTCCATTCAGGTTTAACACATTCAGGGTATTTAAAGGGGAGCAGTAACAGAACAACTCAAAAATATCTGCTTAATCCCATAATCAGACAATTTATGCCAATTTTCTTGAGGACACTTTGAGGAGTTCAACTTGACAGTTGTTTATTTGGGGGACAATGCAGCACAAATAAGTGCAGTGAATTTCAGTCAGGAGAAACCATGATATAGAAAGGGGACCAGTAAACTTTTCGTCTTAATAATCAGATAGAAAATAGTTTAGGTCATGCAGGCCAAGAGGTAAAATCAGATATTACATCAGTAGTAATATACTAATAGAGAAAACACATTTCCACATTTTTGGATGAAATGAAAATATGGAGTACAATTTTTTTCTTTCTTTCTTTTTTGGTTATACAGGTCTCTTAGTGAGAAGAATGGGATTCTTTTTTGGAATAAAATTTTTGGAATTTTTCTTGCCTGGGGCTGAAAATATGTGCCCTAATAGCACATTAATTGCAAACGTTCTTGACTCACAGGCCATACAAAAATAGGGAACAGGTGGATTTTGTCTCTAGGCCATACTTCTCCAACCTCTGATATAGAAAATATGATTCCAGTTTTTAGTTTTCAAGGTGATTCTGGCTGAAGTTATAAAGAGAGGAGAAAATAAAAAGGGAAGCATACATATTTGAATAGATACATTGACTATATTTGTAGATATTATCGTCATATACTTATCAAAACAACAAAATCCACAAAGTGTTCAAACTAATGTCATTATATCTAATAAAAGATAAGGGGGCTAGAGAGATCCACTTACAAAAATCAATTACATTTCTCTATACCAGCAAAAACTCAGGCTAATAACTAATGGTTAAGAAAAACTGTGACAGTATAAAGGAATTAACCAAGATCACACAAGAACGACCAAGGAGAGAACTTTCAAACTGTAAGCAAGGACATAGAAGGAGATCGGAATAAATTGACGGACACGGGACTCACCTGGTTTTGGCCCAGTGAGCCCTGTGTCAGACTTGTGACCTCCAAGACTGTATAGTATAATAAGCCTGTGCTGTTAGGCGACTAAGTTTGTGGTGATTGTTTCAGCATAAACAGAAAACTAATACAGGAACCATATGTCCTGTCCAGCTTGATGCCATGAATAGAGCTTGCTCACTGTATTTCTTTTCTTTTCTTTTTTTAAGATTTTTTATTGGGGAAGGGGAACAGGACTTTATCGGGGAACAGTGTGTACTTCCAGGACTTTCTCCAAGTCAAGTTGTTGTTCTTTCAATCTGAGTTGTGGAGGCCACAGCTCAGCTCCAGGTCCAGTTGCCGTTGTTAGTTGCAGGTGGCACAGCCCACCATCCCTTGTGGGAGTTGAGGAATTGAACTGGCAACCTTGTGCTTGAGAGCCCACTGGCCCATGTGGGAATCGAACCGGCAGCCTTTGGCATTAGGAGTACAGAGCTCCAACCACCTGAGCCACTGGGCCAGCCCGCTCACTGTATTTCTGATGCACAGGCACAGTTTCCTTGTATATATTGTTAACACTTGAAAGGAAGTGTGGCATACATGGTCTGCTGAGTATCCTCAATCACACTTGCCTGCATTTGGAGTATTATTCTGTGGTAACTCTTTGCAACAGAGTTGTTTTCCTACCTTTAACCAACTCAATTTGTTTTTAGACCCTAAGAATTTATGGATGGACAGTGAGGTGATAGTATTGTGATAAGGAACAAATGAAAAAACACTTAGGTTTTAAATGTCATGATGGAAAATCCCCAATAGGACTTGGCTGTGAGTGGGGCACTCCAGTCCCCAAGCAAAGTGGACCAACAAGCAGTACATACCACCCGCTGATAGGTCATTCCACCATAACTTTCATTTGATCCCTGATTTAATGAGGCAGACCCCAAAATTGGAACTCAGTGTTTTCATTCTTTGTGTCTTTTAATGACATGATAACTGACCTAGGTTGAAATCGCCAAGATGGTAAAATGAGAGGTGCTGGCCCTCATGTTCCCCTCAGAAACACCTATTTTAACAACCACTATGGATGAGAATAACTTTATGACAGTCTGGGAGTACAACTGAGGTGTTCCAGCACCAAGGTAGAGCAAAATAATCTGACATTGATGCACTAAAGAAGGTAAGAAGACAATTTATTTTTTCCTGTGTCACCTCTCCCCCAGGGTGGCACAGCATTAGCATCTCTGGGGGCTTGGAGAGCAGAATCTCCACCCCTACCTCTACCTGCTGAATCAGAACCCGTATTTTAACAAAATCCCCAGGGGTTGTATGCACATTATAAGAAGAACGGCATTATCAAATTATAGAAAACATGGATAATATCTTTCATTGTTCTGTGTGTTATGTATAATTATATAAACAGTGTCATATGCCACATTTCAGGAAACAACTATTTATTTTCATTTAGCAATAGACTTTTGACAATTAACCATGCTAGTGGAGATCTAGAAAGTTCCCTTTTAACTTCTTGAAGAAAATTCATATTTATGCTGCTGATAATGAAATCTGTTATGAAATCAATGTGGTAGTGACACTGATTTAGTGCAATGAGGTTCAAACGGGGATGGGTAGAGAGTCATAATGCCCTCCATTTTTAAAAAATGCACCCATTTATTTCCTGGGAGAACCATGGCAACTGTGGATATTGTTGCCAAAGAAAAATAACTACTGTCTACGGTTCTAAGACTAAATATTACATGCCCAGAAAAAAAACAATGAGTTTTTAAAGATCAGATGTGTCAGTGCCAATGAAAAAACTATTAGCAAATAAGTTGAGGCAGGATTTTTTTATGTTAACAGGGCAACTGTCAGAATATGAAGGGTCATTCACCTCAACCTGGAATGAGATTCATATTCTTAATATCTTTAGGAAAACTAGCAGCATACATTCTTATCCTTTGATCTTTATGAGACACACATTGCTCCACAATTCAGAGGCCATTTACAGACTTAGATCTTGATTAACAAGAACAATGTTTATCATGATTTTCAGTAGCCAAGGCAAGTTAAAAGAATATGGAATATGGTGGAGATCTACTAGGTAAGTCAATGGAAAGAACCTAACATATGTGGCCAATTTACTGGAGAAGGGCCAGTGTTGGGCAAAAAGGATTCAGCTGTCTTAGCCTGGAAAGCTGGTAAGTATCATTACATGCTGGGAAAACGCTTGGTCAAATTCTTGCTTCCTGAACCTTACAAAAGAGACCATGTGCTGACACAGACTATAGAGCTAGGAGAACAAAAAGAAAACACTCAGGATATTAGAATATTGCTATTGTGTCCTTGACATCGTTGTAGCTCTCAGCAAAAATTGCAAGATGGAAGGACACAGGCTAGAGTCAGCCAGGCAAGTGTTATATTTTCTCTTGTCAGGTCACTAAGAAATAGGCAAATCAAAGGACAAGGAGCCCTCACACAGACAGAGAATTATTATAAGGGAGGAGAATCCTGAACCTCAAGGATGTTTCTGAGAAGCTAGAGGATTATGGGTACAAGGCCAAGAAAGCCTCTCAGTCACATGGTGTTGACACTACCTCTCTCACATACAAAAGAGCAACACACATGACTGCAAGGATAATCATTTATTGACCAAGTAGAGAAAGTTCTTGTCTTATTCATGGCAGAGTTCTCCTGGGTATGGCACAGAGAATCGCAAATTGGGAGGAAACCCTTGATTCTTGGTGAGTTGATGAGTCTCCTAGTCAATTAGGGAAGATCCTGAAGATGCAGAGATAATGCTTTCATGTGAGACAGTGATGGCTATCAGGTCACAGAACTTGTCACAAGATGACATGGGGACCATGGAAGGGAAGATCCTGGCGCCCAGGTGAGGAACCATTCACTCAGCACTAAATAAAACAGATGAGAAAGAGAACACAGAAACCCATAAGCACATCCGGGATTGAATTGACGACAGAGTATTTCAATTTTGGAGAAAAATGAAGTAACAGTCATCAACCTGCATTCTAACATATGTTACTTGCCAGAATAGAGGGAAGAAATGCATTCAGTCAATGACTTCTTTTTTTCCTTTGGCTGATTTCATCTTAACTTTCCCTCAACAAAGTCTATGAAAAACAGAGGAATGAATGAAGGATCTTAGGCTGCTTTCTGCCATTCTCAGCATGGGAAGTTCTGAAGAATTTGTGATACATTGAGGAAGAATGGCAAACGCCATAGCTGCCTTTTATTAACTACTTACGTTATGCAGCCATAGTTGCTACAACCTTCCCATACATAAGCTGAATGAAGCCCCACAATACATGTTAGATAGGAAACAATGGGGAAACTCAGAGGCCATTTTCCAGGTTGGAAGACTACTGGAAGTTCAGACAGCTCTATTTGAAGATCAGAAGTTCAAGTTGTGCAGAGATCAAAGCAAGACATTTTTACCGAAAATTGGAGGGTGAGATGGCCTCTGGACTTGGAAGACAGACCACAAACAGAAACGTATTTGAGATTCATACTAACACACATTTACTCTTTTCCCGTTTCAAAATTTAAGTCTTAATGATTTGTAGCACATTAACAATTACTGAGCTCTTTTCACCAGCATTATATCGACACAGTAACTCTGTAAGGTAGACATCATTGTTTTCTTTTAATTACTTATGTCATTTGCTCTGAAGCTCACAGAAGGAGTGGGTCCTGAACCCAGGATGTAAAACTCCAAATTTCAAGCTCTCGCCACAACATTCCTTACTAAATTATTGTTATTTTACTCTCTGAACATAAACTCCTAATGCTCTAGGAAGGCAGTAATCCCTGGGCCACCCCATTTTATCAAATATTACCAACCTGGAGGACTGGGCTAGTTGTTCCCTCGGGCCTGGAGACAGCGATCTGCAGAGGGAGAACAGAGCACATTCATCACCTACCCCAGGTGATTTCTCAGACAGAAACCTGATGATTTGCTAGCTTAGGACAAAGGGGATTGATAGGAGGTGTTATGTTCTATTGGGTTTCTTGCTTTAGTAACATGAGAATTTAGGAAGAATAAAAAGAGAGCTACACTTACCGACTTTGGTCAGATCAAGAATGTTTTCCTTAGGAATTCCATATTGTTGGCAAATTTCTTCAAACCTTGTTTTTATTTTTTGACTCAAATCTGGTTCATGGCCTGTGGGAAGACTGACAGTAACTGCTGTGTCTACTGTATTGGTCATTGAGGGTCATGGCAGTGCTGTAGGTCTCCAAATGGATGGGAAAATGGATGGCACTGTTTGGTGCTTAGGCAGAAGACTTGGGGATGGGATGTAACCTGTCTTGAATTTCACATCTTTAGGATAGCCTTCTGCATGATAAGAGATTTCATCATCATCCCACCACTGAGGCTGAGGGACTACCCAAGATGACCATCTCTCTTGAGAGGAGGAGAGACACCCCAGGATAAGAATGGGAGGATCACTTTGTTTCCAGGTTTCCCTCCTTCCCCTGCCTCCCAACCCCAAGGTGAGTGTCAGCATGAAAGTACTGTACCAAACAACTCCATCACTTGGGTTATTTTTCCATTTTTGAAATTCTCGGTGTGACAAATAGCATATTCACCATAGACAGCTTCAATTATGCGAAATCTATTGTGTCCACCATCTGTGGAGGAAACAGAAGATAGCTCAGAATTTCTTTAGACCATGGAAAGCATGCGAAACAAGTACCTATTCTCTCCCACAGAACAAATTCAAATGCATATCCTAGAAGACTTAAGGAGTGATATCTAAGGTCTTCCCTTTGCATCTCCCTGGGCTTCGTGTTGTAACTTCTAAGGGTAAAATTGAGTCCTGGTTGAATTTCTACCAGATGTAATTGACCACTAATGATAAAAAAAACACATCAGCCACAGCAGCAACTTACCCTCTATCATCCTCCCTGAGAATCACCTACCTCCTTCAGCCATCTTTGCCAACTATGTGTCTCTGTCCTGTCTCTAAGCCCCACGGGCATTTTATACCCAGCACTCTATCCAAGCAGTGGTATGGCATGGCTACCCGACACCATCACAAAAAGGGCAGAGAATGAGCAGCTATCCTGACAATTTACATTTTTTCTTTCTTTGCTAATTTTCTTTTGTTGTGGGAGGAACATGTGACCAAATTGCCATCTTTATCTGATGGTATTACATGCCAGGCATTGACTTTTACACACAGTGTCCTCACAAATTTGGGATATTAGCTAGTAGATGCCCAATTATATTAACTAAACAAGCACTGATCAGGAATTGATCAAGATCCTGCAGATACTGGAGTTTAGCAAATTCCTTGTAGTCAGAAGTAGAATTTAGAGAGACTTTTTTTTGTATACTTACAGAAAACACTGTATACACCATCCTGTTCTGTGGCTTCTCCAACAATAGAGAATTCAGTACATTGTCCATTTTCCCTGTAAAAGAAAATGAGCTGTTGCCTAAGATATGTTGATGGGCCTGGCTCCCTCACTCTACCAGCAACTTGAGTGTCTGATTCCACTTAAGTATTGAACATTTTTGGTACAAATTTGACAGAGCTCTCACTTACGTTTTTTTATTTTATTTGCTACTTTAAGAATGATCAACTACTCTTTCCTCTACCACTACTTCCACTATCACTATTACTACAGCTACTTGTCTGTAGCTGAGTGCGCACATGTGCCAGCCTCTCAGATGAGTGCTTTACAGACAGACAGTACTTCACTCGGTCCTCACAGAAAACTGTGAGAGAACATTACTGTCACCCGCTTTTACCCAAGGGAGAATTGGGGTGGAAAGAGTTCAGTTTTCTATGTCACACAACCAGTAAGAGATAGACTCGAGAAATAGACAGGCTGTTAATCCCAAATCCTATGCTCCTAACCTACGTTATATTGCCAGACAAATTATGATTCTATAACTCTCTCCCCCTAACCTCTTCTACTCCCATGGAAATTTACTTCTGTCACCAATTTTTATCTGTGAATCTTGTAAAGCTAGAGCTTCATCAAGTTGGATCAATGCTAAATGAGTGACTCTGATTTTGGATACAGGTCCACATATATGTGCACATGTGCGTGTGTGTGTGTGTGTGTGTGTGTGTGTGTGTGTGTGTGTAGGTAGAGGTCCAAAATCATACTCATGCTTTTCGATTTTTTTCAGAAGTGGAAGAGGCCAACTGACTTTGTGTGATATTTAAGTAACACAGAAGAGCTATCCAAGGCTTGGATATGATTCAAAAAAATCCTGAGGCCCCCATTTTCATCGATCCTTTCCTTCTCATCCGAGGCCAAGAAGACGGTATACCAATCCCCTGAAATCTGCAATGAAATCAGCAAAATGATTGAGTTGGAAAAGAATAGGGGACACCACATGGACCCTTGTCTCCTTGAACTTTGCCCACTTGCCAGGACTCATATGGTGATGTTAAGATGGAATTAGAACTCTGACACCATATATAAGGTTATTTCCACTGTCCCTCCAGTGAGAATGTAGGTTCCCAAGTGCTGTCATCATTTCACATGGTACAATTGCTCTTAGTCCAAGTTCATAACCCTCCTCCTTTGTCTACTATGTAAAAAACGCCTGCCCCCCAGTAGGGCCACCTTGCTTCAGAATCCTCCAAACCACCCCCCAAAGTCAGACATCACTGTGCTCCACCAACTCTACCTTTGAAATATCGATGTTGCTTGTCACAACCTCATGGTGTCCTTCCACATGTGCCCAGACTAGAGTCAGCCCCAGACACAGTGACAGCATCTTCATCTTGACAGGTGACAGTAATGACTCGGCTACAGTCCCTTTGAGTGAGTCTTTCCCTGTAGGTGGCTCCACTGCTCAGCTCCTCTGACTTTATATTCATTCTGAGTCCAGTTATTTGTCCATGGGGTGCCAGCTTTCCTCCTCCCACTCCCTTAAATGTCCTGTCATTCATTGTTGTGAGGTCACAATTGTTCCTGACTTTTATACTTGTCAATCTCATCTCCTTTAGATCTACTTATGACCTTACTTTCTCAAAGCACGTACTCAAGAAATAGTGGATGTTATAAAGGGCTGCCTTTTGGAACCCTATTTAACTGTGGATCTGGCTTGGATTCAGAAAGCGAATTATGTGTAGGCAAGAATGGAGTAGAACTAAAAAAAATGGCATGTGTCAGGCACCTGTGTTCCAACATTCATGTGGGGTACAGAATTACAGGAGTTACCCCATGATAACTATCCCCAGAAACAAAAAACTGTCTCTACCAAATATGACAGTACATATCGTAAAGCATTCAAATAGAGCTGAATAATATTGGGTGGAATAGAATAACATCTTCAAAGTTTGGTGTCTAGTAGGTAGTTTTGAACACATTTTATTTCCTTTCCCTGAATTCCACCACTAAAGCCTTTCTTTTTCCCTAAACGAAGAAGTGTATACCTATCACTCTGTATACCTCGCTGTATACCATAGACAAATAAGAGACTTGGGGAAGTAGAAGATGTCTTCCCTTATTTCAAGCAACTTTCAATGAAGGTGGAGAAATGCTTCATATCTCAATAAAAGCTCGATTCTCCAAGCATGTGAAGTAAGGCAACTAAGTGGGAGAAAGACCACACCACTGTGTGTCAGAATTGGGGTGATGCTAAGGAGGTGGCATCACATAGAAAGTGCTTAAGAACATAGGAGTCATGCAGACCTGGGCCTCATTCCTATTTCTGCCACTTTGAAGCCATTTGGACAAATTTAACCTCTTGGAGCCTTAGTGTCCTCTTACTGGGGATAACTGGGGATAAGTGTCCTCTTACCTGCTGATAGATGCTGTAGGGATTCAGTGGGAAGATATACATAGACCCTCAGACTACTGTCTGGCACACGTTGGGCTGGTGTGGTTAGAGAAGTTTTCCTGGGGTAGGTGGGACTAGGGGGAGGCCATGATCATTAGGGGAGGTATGGAGACATGGAGAGCCTTTTGGAAAGGATTCCTGGTGAGAGGAATGTTGTGGTCAGGCCCCTGTGACCCAAGTTGGGGCTTGTTCAAAGCTGTGGCTCATTTTAGCCTTGAACTAATGGTCCCCTGTTGCACCCACAAAACAGAAAGAGGCCAGTGTCCTGGGTGGAGCTGGGCACAGGGCAGTGACCCCAGGACCTGTGGCATCTACTGTGGGCTGCTTTAGAGTCATCCCAGCCCCTTGGGGGATCATTCCTAGTTCATGCTCAACCCATATCCAGTCACTGGTATTTTGAGGTCTGTATAACTTTAGATATCATGGGCTGGCTGTCGGTTAGGTTGTGCTGCCGGAGTGATAAAGGTGCTGAGTTTGACACATTGGGGCAAAGGCTGTGTGCTTTATTCTCTCTAGTTGATTGTCTCCAAGAATCGATGGCAGCCTATGAGCAACCAGGTTTGCGAGATGATCCCATTCTTCTTGGGCTGTATGCTGAGGGGAGAGTAAGCTACTGCTGGTCACACATCTCTATCACATCCCAGCACAACTCCTAACTCTGTACCCATATCAGAGGGTCATATGGGAACTTTCTGCTTCTGGCCACTCCCACTGTGTGCCCCAATAAAAAACCAGAAATGAAGGTATATGCTACAAAATGTTTTCCAGTCTTTTATTAATAGTTTTTAATACACAAATCTTCACGGAATATTGTTATCTCTCAATATGAGTTTTCGACAGGTGTGTTGGCAAAACTTATGTTTACATTAAAAAATGTGATGCAACATTTTTAATAATCTGAGTGGACAGCCTTAGTCACATTCCAAATACAGCTGATAGAAACCTTCAGAATCATCAATAAAAGCCACGTGCATCTCTGATGTTGTAAGAAAAGCATCACATACTTATCGAACACAAAGTAACCAGTTAGTTTTTGGTGATGAAGAAGCAATGTTGGAAACTTTTAATGCCCAAACTATACAGTTTACTCTTTCCATCTAAGCACTTAATTTGTGGACTAGGACCAATCAAAATGTCCATCAGTTACCGGGGTAAATAATTGGTGGTATATCCAGATTTAATGCAATCCCCATCAAAATCCCAATGGCATTTTTTAAAGAAGTAGAACAAAAAATCATCAGATTTGTTTGGAACCACAAAAGACCCTCAATAGCCAAAGCAATCTTAAGAAAAAAAGAACAATACTAGAGGTACCACACTCCATGACTTTAGCTTGTACTACAGGGCTACAATAATCAAAACAGCATGGTATTGACAGAAAAACAGACCATAGACCAATGGAATAGAATTGAGAACCCAGAAATAAAACCACATAAATATGGACAGATAATTTTTGACAAAGAAGCAAAAAACAATGGAGAAAAGACAGCCTCTTCAATAAATGGTGCTGGGAGAATTGGATAGCCACATGCAAAAGAATGAAACTGGACTGCTATCTGTCACCATGACCAAAATTAATTCAAAATGGATCAAAGACTTAAGCATAAGACCTGATACAATAAACTGCATAGAAGAAAACATAGGTACTAAACTTATGGACCTTCGGTTCAAAGAGCATTTTATGAACTTGACTCCAAAGGCAATGGAAGTAAAAGCTAAAATAAACGAATGGGACTATATGAAACTTAAAAGCTTCTGTACAGCCAAAGAAACCATCACAAAATAAAGAGGCAACCAACTGAATGGAAGAAGATTTTTGCAAACAGTGCCTCTGATAAGGGGCTGATATCCAAAGTATACAAGCAACTCATGCAACTCAACAACAAAAAAACAAACAAACCAATTGAAAAATGGGCAGGCGACCTGGAGACATTTCTCCAAAGAGCACATACAAATGGCAAATAGACATATGAAAAAATGCTCAACATCACTAATCATCAGAGAAATGCAAATAAAAACCACAGTGAGATATCACCTCACCCCAGTTAGAATGGCTACTATCAACAAGACAAATAGTAACAAGTGTTGGAGAGGCTGTGGAGAAAAAGGAACCCTCATACACCGTTGGTGGGAATGCAGACTGGTGCAGCCGCTATGGAAGGCAGTGTGGAGGTTCCTCAAAAAATTACGACTAGAATTGCCATATGACCCAGCAATCCCTCTCCTGGGTGTCCGCCCAAATAATCTGAAAACATTTATCCATAAAGACACGTGTGCTCCAGTGTTCATTGCAGCTTTATTTACGGTGGCCAGGACATGGAAACAACCAAAATGTCCTTCGATAGATGAATGCATAAAGAAGTTGTGGTATAGACACACAATGGAATGCTATTCAGTGGTAAGAAAAGGTGAAATAGGGCCATTTGTGACAACATGGATGGATCTTGAGAGTATAATGCTAAGCGAAATAAGTCAGAGAGAAAAAGCAGAGAACCATATGATTTCACTGATGTATGGTATATAAACCAAAAACAACAAAAGAACAAGACAAACAAATGAGGAACACAAACTCATAGACACAGACAATAGTTCAGTGGTTACCAGAGGTCAAAGGGGGTGGGGGTTGGGAGATGAGGGTAAGGGGGATCAAATATATGGTGATGGAAGAAGAACTGACTCTGGGTGGTGAACACACAATGGGATTTATAGATGATGTAATACAGAATTGTACACCTGAAATCTATGTAATTTTACTAACAATTGTCACTCCAATAAAGTTAAAAAATAAATACTAATTAGTGGTATATCCATATAACAGAACATGATTCAGCAATAAAAAGAACAGACTATTGACAAACACTACATGAATGAATCTCAAAATAATTATGCTAGTGAAAATAGCCAGAATAACAACATAAAAGCAGTACATACTGAGGTCTGCATGTACATAAATTTCCAGAAAATGCAAAGTCTAACACACTAAGTGGATCAGTGGCTGCCTGGGGCTTTGGGTGGCACTGTGGGGAGGAGGGATTACAAAGGTGCAGAGCAAGCTATTGAAGGTGATGGGTAAACAGTATCCTGACTGTGGTGCAGGTTTCATGGGTATCATCTTGTAAAGACTTATCAAATTTTATGCTTTAAACATGTGCAGTTGACTGTCAATTGTACCTCAGTAAAGATATTATTAATAGCAAATGACTTTCCTGTTAGCATTTTTCTAACGGAACCTCTGATTTTCATGAACACGATTTTTCCTTTCCTATTAAGGGAGGAAATGCTTACATTTGGAAGACAGAACTAATGACTTCTCTGCCCTTCACTGCCTCTCAGGCCCCAGAGGGGAGGGGGGATGAGACCCTGGGCTATTATGGGGGGAACTGCATCCTTGGTTTCTAAAAGCACTGGAGTCGGCTCGGTGTAAGAGAAAACTCCAGCTCCACTCACTTCCAGCCAGATGCTGCTTCCTCACGAGACTAGGTTCTGAGGTCCTGATTCAGGACATACATAGATGGGCCCTGAGCTCTGATGAGCAAACATACCTGGTTCCCAAACACAGTTGGAGGATGGTGTTGCCTCTAACAAATCACCCACCGCCTGCAGGTTCTGCCAGCACAGTTTCCCTGCAGCCCCTAATTCTGAGCTCTGAAACTCCAGCGGGTGACCGCAGATGAAAGATCTAAGGCCCAGGTCCTAAAAGCATCACAAGCCTCCCCCATAGAGAGGCCAGCGGTAGCCTTATACTTCCCCGTTTCCTCGCAGCCTCCTTGGGCTGCCTTCTCCTCCACGCTCTGTGTTGACCAGGCTTCTCAGGCCTCCAGAGATTCTGGGGAAGCCCGCGTGAGCCCCAGGTGTTCTGGAAATAGCCTCCCAAAGTGGCCTGAAGCCTTTTGGGCCCAACTCAGTCTCGGCCTCAGGACACCCACCTCTTTCTCAGTAGCGGCCGGACACCAGGAGGCGCCAGGGCTCCTTCCGATGGCCTCGGAGCAGGGCTCCAGGCTCAGGCACTGACCACCCCCCGGTGCCCGCCTAATGCAGGGCATACAAACCTGAGCCAGGAGCGTTCCATTAGCCTCCTGTGGGGAACCTGAGCCATTCTCTGGAGCTCCTCTGAGCACAGGGCTAATCTGAGAAGCCCCCCACCCCACCTGCAGAGCATTGCTTGGGGCAGTTCCAGGCACCCCCTCTCCTTGACTCCAGTTGTAGAGATTCTGTTTTACACATATATGGGGAAACCAATTCATTCCATTCTTACAGGAATGTTCTTTAATCACCTGGAGAGCTTTTAAATTTCTTGGTGTGCAAGACATCGGGAATTTCCACTCTCTTGTCAGTGATCAAAGCAAGTCCCAAAGTTCTCCAGTGCAGGTCAGGGAAGCTCGTGATGAAGGCAGCAAACATGGGACGCCTGTGTCAGGATAGCACTGTTTCGGGTGCTGGTTATTGCCCTGAGAAAAATCAGCTCCTCGACCCTATTTCACTTACTTTCTAGTAAGTGGGAAGACACTAAACAAGTAAACATCAAAGAAGATGGGGAAAGAGTCTTACTTTACACTTGGGGTTTGTGCCAGAATACGTGAGAGGGTGGGCAATGCAGCTATCCAGCAGACAAGGATTTCACACAAACGGAGCACCAGGAAAAAAGGTGCAGAGATGGGAGTGCTCATGAGGTGGCTGAGGAAAACGTGTGCATAACGAATTCAGCTTTGACAGAAACATGGGAAACTGAAGGCGGTGTGGGGATCCTGGCAGCGAGTAATTACTGGCAGTGAGGCTGACCAGGTCTTCTTTCTGGCCAGACTCTCCTGAGCAAGCTGGCACTCCAGTTCTCTGTCTTTCTTTACCAGGAGTCAGCCAGTAATTGTCTTTATTCTAATAAGGATACAGAGCCAGCATGAGTTTTTTGTAAGCAATGGAACAATGTTTCAGAAAAGCTAACTTTTAAGAACAACCTCTGGTATCTGGATCGGCCTGTTTCCAGGAGCTGACAGGTTCAAGTATCGTCTGTCCTGGGACCAGAGACTCAAATGGCAGCACTCTAATCCGAGAAGATCTGGAATGTTCATTGCTGCTCTTGAAACCGCAAATAACCTCCGGGTGTCCTGGTTGGACATTTATTCTGGAAGTTCATTTGACATTTATCTGCATTTCCTGCATTTCATGCTTAACTCATTCGTGATATTTAAAGGGGAGCACTAACAGGACAACTTAAAAATGTCTGTTTGATTTCACAATCAGACAATTTATTGCTCATTTTACTGAATGCCCCCTGAGGGGGTCGATTTGACAATCTTGTTTATTTGGGGGACAATGCAGCAGAAATAAGTGTGGTGAATTCCAGTCAGGAAAGCCATGGTATAGGAAGGGGACCGGTAAACGTTTCCTCTAAAGGGTCAGATAGAAAATAGTTTAGGTCATGCAGGCCAAGAGGTAAAATCAGATATTACGCCAGTGGCAATATAATCATAGAGAAAACGTGTTTCCACATTTTTGGATGAAATTCAAGTAGAATATTGAGTGTAATTTTTTGGAAATACAGGTCTCTTAGTGAGTAGAATGGAATTCTTTTTTGGAATAACGTTTTTGGAATTTTGCTTCCTTGGGGTTGAAAATGTGTGTCCTAATATCACATTAATTGCAAATGTTCTTGACTCACAGGCAATACAAAAATAGGCAGCAGGTGGATTTCGCCTCTGGGCCACACTTTGCCTACCTCTGATATTGAAACTATGGTTTCAATTTTCAGTTTTCAGGGATTCTGGCTGAAGTTGTAAGGAGAGGAGAAAATAAAATGGGAACCATACATGTTGGAAGAGAGACATTGACATTATTTGTAGATATTATGATCACATACTTATTACACCAACAAAATCTATAGTGTTAGACGAATGTCATTATCACTAATAAAAAAGATTTCATTAAGGGGGCGAGAGAGATCCACTTACACACAAATCATAACATTTCTCTATACAAGCAAAAACTCATGCTAATAGCTAACGGTTAAGAAAAACTGTGACAGTATAAAGGAATTAACCAAGAGCACACAAGAAGACAACCAAGGAGAGAATTTTAAAACATCTAAGCAAGGACAAGGAAAATGATTGGAATAAATTGACGGACACGGGACTCACCTGGTTTTGGCCCAGTGAGCCCTGTGTCAGACTTCTGACCTCAAAGACTGTATAGTATAATAAGCCTGTGCTGCTAGGCCATTAAGTTTGTGGTGGTTGTTCCAGCACAAAATGGAAATTAATTCAGGACCCATTTCTCCTGACCAGCTTGATGCCATGAATAGAGCTTCTTCACTGTATTTCTGATGCACAAACAGAGTTTCATTGTATATATTGTTAACTCTTGAAAGGAAGTGTGGCGTATGTGGTCTGCTGAGTATCCTCAATCACACTTGCCTGCATTTAGAATATTATTCTGTGGTCGCTCTTGCAACAGATTTATTTTCCTTCCTTTAACCAACACAATTGATTTTTAGACCCTAAGAATTTATGGATGGACAGTGTGAGGTGATAGCATAGTGATTAGGAACTAATTAAAAAACAACTTAGGTTTTAAATGTCATGATGGAAAGTCCCCAATGGGACTTGGCTGTGAGTGGGTCACTCCAGTCCATGAACAAAGTGGACCAACAAGGAGTACATACCACCCGTTGATGGGTCGTTCCACCATAACTTTCATTTGATCCCTGATTTTATGAGACCATCCAGAAAATTAAAACTTAATGCTTTTCTCTCTGTGTGTCTTTTAGGTGAAATGATAACTGACCCAGGTTGAAATCACCAAGATGGTAAAATGAGAGGTGCTAGCCCTCATGTTCCCCCAGAAACTCCCATTTTAACAAACATGATAGAGGAGAATATCTTTATGAGAGTCTGGAAGTACAACTGAGGGGTTCCAGCATGAAGGTAGAGGAAAATAACCCAAGACATGGTGCACTGAAGACGGTAGAACAAGTTCCCTTTACCGGTGTCACCCCTGCCCCACGGTGGCACAGCATTGGCATCTCTGGGAACTGATAAGACAGCAGAATCTCATGCCCCACCCCAGACACGCTAAATCAGAGCCTGCGCTTTAATAAGATTCCCAGATGATTTGTATGCACATTACTAGGAGCAGAGTATTATCATACATGTAGGAACCGTAAATAATATGTTCCATGTTCTATATGTTACTTACAATTTATATAAATGGTGTCATATGGCACATAAGATGAAACAACTATTTTTTTATTAAACAGTTGACTTTTGAGATCTATTATGTTAATGGATATCTAGTAACTTTCACTTCAATTCTTGAAGAAAATTCACATTTATGCTGCTGATAATGAAATCTGTTATGAAATCAATGTGGTAGTGACATTGATTTAGTGCAATCAGGTTCAAATGGTGATGGGTAGAGAGTCGTAATGCCCTCCACTTTTAAAAAATGCACCCATTAAATGTAATGGCTTTGTGAGATGTCAGAGAGATAGTGGATGGGGGGGAGAGTTGACACAGTGTGAGGGATATAAATGATAAATGTCTAACTATTACGTTGTTTTGTGCACCTGAAACTAATAAAAAGAAAAAATGCACCCATTTGTTTCCTGGAAGCATTATGGCAACTGGGGGAATGCTCTTTCCAAAGAAAAGCAATGACTGTTCATACTTTTAAGACTAAATATTACATGCCCAGAATAAAATAATAAGTTTTTAAAGTTCAGATGTGTCAATACCAATGAGAACACTAATGGTAAATTAGACTAGCAAGGATACTATTGCAATAACAGGGCAGCTATTAGAATAAGAACGGCCATTCACCTCAACTTGGAATGAGATTCATATTCTTTAGATCTTTAGGAAAATTAGCAGCAAACATCCCTAGGCTTTGATCTTTATATGATATAATTTGCTCCAATTTTCAGAGGCCATTTAACAGACCTAGATCTTCATAACAAGAGCAATGACTGGCTTTATCACAATTTTTAGTAGCCAAGGCTAGTAAAAAGAATATGGGATATGGTGGAGATTTACTAGGTAAGGTGATGGAGGGAACCTAAAGTATGTGTTCAATTTACTGGAGGAAGGCTGGTGTTGGTCATCACGGATTCAGCTATCCCAGTCTGGAGCTGGTAAGTCTCATTGCATGCTAGGAAAACACTTGGTGAAATTCTTGCTTCCTGAACCTTACGGAAGAGACCATGTGCTGACACAGACTATAGAGCTAGGAGATTAAAAAGAAAACACTCAGGGTGTTGGAATATTACTATTGTGTCCTTGACTTTTTTCCAGCTTTCAGCCAAATTTACACCTGGGATGAACACAGGCCAGAACTAGCCAGGCAAGTTTTATATTTTCTCTTGTCAGGTCACTAAGAAATAGGCAAATCAAAGGACAAGCAGCCCTCACAGTGACAGAGAATTACTGCAGGGGAGGAGAATCCTGAACCTCAGGGATGTTTCTGAGAACCTAGAGGATTTTGGGTACGAGGCCAAGAAAGTCCCCTCATTCGCATTTTGTTGACACTATCTCTCTCACATACACAGGGCAGCACAAAGGACTTCAAGGATAATCATTTATTGACCAAGTAGAGAAAGTTCTTGTCTTATTCATGGCAGAGTTCTCCTGGGTATGGCACAGAGATTCAGGAATTTAGAGGAAAGCCTTGATTCTTGGTGCATTGATGAGTCTTCTTAGACAATTAGAGAAGATATGAAGATGCAGAGATAATGCTTTCGTGTGAGATAGTGATGGCCATCAGGTCACAAAGTTGTCACAAGATGATGTGGGGACCATGGAAGGGATGATCCTGGAGCCCACGTAGGGAACCCCTTACTCTGCACTGAAGAAACAGATAAGTAAAAGAAGGCAGAAACTCATAAGGACTTCCTGGATTGAATTGAGGACAAAGAGAATTCTATTTTGGAGAAAAATGATGAAGTCATAGTCACCAACCGATATTCTAAACTATGTTACTTGCCAGAGTGGAGGAAAGAAGGGCATTCGGTCAATAACTTTTTTGTTTCTTTTGCTGATGTGATCTTAACCTTCCCTCAACCAAGTCTATGAAAAACAGAGGAATCAATAAAGGATCCAAGGCTGTTTCTGCCATCCTCAGAATGGGATGTTCTGAAGAATTTTTGGTACATTGAGGAAGAATAGCAAAAGCCCTGGCTGCTTTTTATTGAATACTTGCTTAATGCAAGCCATTGTTTCTAAGACCCTCCCATACACTATCTGAATGAAGCCCCACAACACATCTTAGGTAGAAAACAGATGAGGAAACTCAGAGTCCGTTTTCCAGGTTCAAAGACATCTGGAGGATCAGAAAGCTCTATTTGAAAATCAGAAGTTAAAGTTCTGCACTAACTAAAGCAAGACATATTTACCAAAAATAGGAGGGTGAAATGGCCTCTGGACGTGAAAGACAGACACAAACAGAAATGTATTTGAGATTCATACTGACACATATTTACTCTTTTACCGTTTTACAATTTAACCCTTAATGGTTTGTAGCACATTAACAATTACTGAGCTTTTTTTCACCAGCATTATATCCACATAGTAGTCCACACAGTGTAAGGTAGACATCATTGTTTTCCTTTAATTGCTTAGATCATTGCACTAGCTCATGGAAGAGTGAGTCCTGAACCCAGGGTGTACAACCCTGGTACACCCTGGGTTGGGTGTACAACTCCAAATTTCAAGCCCTACCCACAGCCTTCCTTACTAAATTATTGTTATGTTAATCACTGCACATAAATTCGTAATGCTTTTGGAAGGGAGTAATCCATGGGCCACCCCATTTATCAAATGGTACCAACCTGGAGGACTGGGCTAGTTGTTCCCTCGGATGTGGAGACAGCGATCTGCAGAGGCAAAGCAGAGCACATTCATCACCTACCCCAGGTGATTTCCCAGACAGAAACCTGATGATTTGCTAGTTTAGGACAAAGGGGAATAACAGGAGGTATTACCTATTCTTGGGTTTCTTGCTTTAGTAACATGAGAATTTAGGAAGAGAAAACCAAAGAGAGCGAAACTCACCGACTTTGGTCAGATCAAGAATGTTTTCCTTAGGAATTCCATATTCTTGGCAAATTTCTCCAAAAACCATGTTTTTATTTCGTGACCCAAATCTGGTTCTCGGCCTGTGGGAAGATTGAGTGTAAGTGTTGTATCTCATGTATTGGTCATTGAGGGTCATGGCTGTGGGGTGGGTCTCTAGATGGATGGAAAAATGGATGACACTGATTGGTGCTTAGGCAGAAGACTTGGGGATGGGATGTAACCTGTCTTGAATTTCACATCTTTAGGATAGCCTTCTGCATGATGAGTGATTTCATCATCATCCCACCACCGAGGCTGAGGGACTACCCAAGGTGACCATCTCTCTTGAGAGGAGGAGAGACACCCCAGGATAAGAATGGGAGGATCGCTTTATTTTCAGGTTTCCTTCCTTCCCCTGCCTCCCAACCCGAACGTAGTGTCAGCATGAAATTACTGTACCAAACAACTCCATCACTTGGGTTTTTTTCCCATTGTTGACATTCACGGTGTGACAAATGACATATTCATCATAGATGGCTTCAATTATGTGAAATGTATTGTATCCATCATCTGTGAAGGAAACAGAACAACCCTGAGAATATCTTTGGGCCATGGAAAGCAAGTGGAACTTTTATCTATTCTCTCCCACAAAACAAATTCAAGTGCATATCGTAGAAAGGTTAAGGAGTGATATTTAAGGCCTTCCATTTGCATTTCCCTTGGTTTCGTGTGGTGACTTCTAAGGGTGAATTGACTACTAGTTGAATTTCTACGACAAGTAATTGACCACTAGTGATAAAAAAAACCTTCAGCCACAGCAGCAACTTACCCTCTATCTTCCTCCCTGAAACTCACCTACCTCCTTCTGCCATCTTTGCCAACTATGTGTCTCTGTCTTGTCTCTAAGCCCCACGGGCGTTTTATACCCAGCACTCTACCCAAGCAGTGGTATGGCAATGGCTACCAGACACCATCACAAAACGGGCAGAGAATGAGCAGCTATCCTGACAATTTACATTTTTTCCTTTTTTTTGCTAATTTTCTTTTGTTACAGAAAGTACATGTGACCTAATTGCCATCTTTATCTGATGGTATCATGTGCCAGGCATTGGCTTTCACACACAATGTTCTCCCAAATTTGGGATATTGGCAATTAGATGCCCAATTATATTAACTAAAGAAGCACTGATCAGGAATTGATCAAGATCTTGCAGATACTGGAGTTTAGGAAATTCCTTGCAGTTGGAAGTAGAATTTAGAGAGACTTTATATATATATATATATATATATATATATATATATATATATATATATATATATTTACATATAACTCTGTATACACCGTTCTGTGCTGTGGCTTCTCCAACAACAGAGAATTCAGTACATTGTCCATTTTCCCTGTAAAACAAAATGAGCTGTTGCCTGAGGTATATTGATGGGGCTGGCTACCTCACTCTACCTGTCACTTGATTGTCTGATTCCACTTAAGTACTGAACATTTTTGGTACAAATTTGACAGAGCTTTTATTTACGTTATTTTGCTTTATTTGACACTCTAAGAATTAGTCAACTACTGTTTACTCTACTTCCCACTATCAATATAACTGCAGCTACTTGTCTGTATAATTAGCTGAGTGCTCCCATGTGCCAGCCTCTCAGATGTGTGCTTTACAGACAGACATTACTTCACTCGGTCCTCACAAAAAACAGTGAGAGAACATTACTGTCGTCTGCTTTTACCCAAGGGAATATTGGGGTGGAAAAGGATCAGTTTTCTAGGTCACGCAACTAGTAAGTGATAAGGTTCGAGAGACAGGCTGTTGATCCCAATCCTGTGTTCCTAAATCAGGTTATATTGCCAGACTACTTATGATTCTCATAATTCTCTCCCACTTACCTCCTCCACTCCCATTGAATTTACTCCTGTCACCAATTTTTATCTGTGAATCTCAAAAACACTTTTGTTCTTCAAGTCCTGGATTAGTGTCTCTGATTTTGGATACAAGTCCACATGTATATATACGTGTGTGTGTGTGTGTGTCTGTGTGTGTCTGTGTGTGTCTTTGTGCATAAAGATCCAAGATCACACTCAGGCTTCTAGTTTTTTCTTTTCCATGTAAAAAATGAATACTTACTTTATTTGATTTTTAAATAACATAGTAGAGCTGTCCACGGCTTGGAGATATTCCACAAACAGCCTGAAGTTACCATTTTCTTCTATTTTTTCCATCTTATCTGAGGCCAAGAGGATGGAATACCAATTTCCTGAAATCTGCAATAAAATGATTGAGTTGGAAAAGAGTCAACATATGGACCCTTGTCTCCTTCAACTTGGCCCGCTGGCCAGAAATCACAATGGTGATGGAAAGATCGAATTAGAACTCGGGTCATTTGACACCACATGTGAGGTTCTACTGTCCCCCAGTGAAAATGGAGCCCCCCAAATGTTGTCATCTTTTCACATGGTACAATTGCTCTTAGTCCAAGGTCACAAACCACCTCCTTTGCCTACTATACCAAAAATCGCCTGCCCCCCAGTAGGGCCACCTTGCTACAAAATCCTCCAAACCACCGCCCAAAGTCACACATCACTGTGCTCCACCTTTGAAAGATCGAAGTTGCTTGTCACAACCTCATGGTGTCCTTCCTCATGTGCCGAGACTAGAGTCAGCCCCAGACACAGTAACAGCATCTTCATCTTGACAGGTGACAGTAGTGACTCAGCTACAGTCCCTTAGAGTGAGTCTTTCCCTGAAGGTGGCTCCACTACCCAGCTCTTCTGACTTTATATTCATTCTGAGTCCAGTTATTTGTCCATGGGATGACAGCTTTCTCCTCCCACTCTGTGAAATGCCCTGTCATTCACTGGTGTGAGGCCACGATTGTTCCTGCCTTTTTGATGTGTCTCAATCTCATCTCTTTCAGCTCTACTTATGACCTTGAATTTCTCAGAACCATACTCAGGAAAAATTGTGGATATCATAAAGGGCTGCCTTTGGAAACAGATTGAACTGTTGATCTGTCTGGGCATCAGAAGCCAATTATGTGTGGCAGGAATGGAGTAGAACTGAAAAAATGGAAGTGACAGGTACCTCTGTTCCAGTATTTATATGTTATATGGAATTACATGGTTACCCCATGGTAACTAGTCTCAGAAACCAAAGATGACAGTACCTATCACAAAGCATTCAAATAGAGCTGAATAATGTAGGATTGAATAGAATAATGTCTTAAAGGTATGGTATGTGATTTTGAGCACATTTTAATTCCTTTCCCTTGTCATCTGAATTCAACTACTGCAGCCTTTCTTTTACCCACAATGAACAAATGTATTCCTATCACTATGTATACCTCATTATATACCATATACTCATAAGAGAAATGGAGAAGTAGAAGGTGTCATCCCTTCCTTCAAGCAACCTTCAGTGAAGGTGGAGAAATGCTTCATTTCTCAATAAAAGCTCGATTCTCCAAGCATATGAAGTAAGCCCACTGATAGGGACAAAGTCCACACCACTGTGCGTCAGAAAAGGGGATGATGCTAAGGAGGTGGCATCATGTAGAAAGTGCTTACAGACACAGGAGTCATGCAGACCTGGGCCTCATTCCTGTCTCTGCCATTTTGAAGCCATGAGGACAAATTTAACCTCTTGGAGCCTTAGTGTCCTCTTATTGGGATAATTGTACCCACCGATAGATGCTGTAGGGATTCAGTGGGACGATGTGCGTAGAACCCTCAGACTAATGTCAGCACATGTTGGGAATGTGGGGTTACAGAAGTTTTCCCGGGGTAGGTGGGACTGGGGGGGGCCATAAACATTAGGGGAGGTATGGAGACATGGAGAGCCTTTTGGAAGAGAATTCCTGGTGAGAGGAATGTTGTGGTCAGGCCCCTGTGACCCCAGTTGGGGCTTGTTAAAAGCTACAGCTCATTTTAGCCTTAAACTAAGTCCCCTATCGCACCCACAAAACAGAAAGAGGCCAGTGTCCTGGGTGGAGCTGGGCACAAGGCAGTGACCCCAGGACCTGTGGCATCTATCTGTGGGCTGCTTTAGAGTCATCCCGGCCCCTTGGGGGATCATTCCTAGTTCATGCTCAACCGATATCCAGTCACTGGTCTTTTGAGGTCTATATAACTTTAGGCTTCATGGGCTGGCTGTCGGTTAGATTGTGCTGCCAGAGCGATAAAGGAACTGAGTATGACACATTGGGGCAAAGGCTGTGTACTATATTCTCTCTAGTTGATTGTCTCCAAGAATCAATGGCAGCCTATGAGTAACCAGGTTTGGGAGATGAATCCCATTCTTCCTGGGCTGTATGCTGAGGGGAGAGTAAGCTACCACTGCTGCACACAACATCTCTATCCCATCCCACCACCACTCCTAACTCTGCACCCATATCAGAGGGTCAGATTGGAACTTTCTGCTTCTGGGTACTCGTACTGTGTGTCCCAATAGAAAACCAAAAATGAAGATATATGCCACAGAATGTTTTCCCAGTCTTTTTGCTTTTAATAACCAAATCTTCACGGAATATATGTATCTCTAAATATAGCTTTCTTGCAAGTATGTGGGGAAATCTGATATGTATATTAAAAAATGTAATGCAACAGTTTTGGTTTTTTTAAAAGATTTTATTGGGGAAGGGGAACAGGACTTTATTGGAGAACAGTGTGTACTTCCAGGAGTTTTTTTCCAAGTCAAGTTGTTGTCCTTTCAATCTTAGTCGTGGAGGGTGCTGTTCAGCTTCAAGTTGTTGTCCTTTCAGTCTTAGTTGTGGAGGGCACAGCTCAGCTCCAGGTCCAGTTGCCGTTACTAGTTGCACGGGACGCAGCCCACCATCCCTTGCGGGAGTCAAACCTGCAAACCTTGTGGTTGAGAGGACATGCTCCAACCAACTGAGCCACCTGGGAGCTCAGCGGCAGCTCAGCTCAAGGTGCCGTGTTCAATCATAGTTGCAGGAGGCCGAGCCCACCATCCTTTGTGGGACTTGAGCAATTGAACTGGCAACCTTGTGGTTGAGAGCCCACTGGCCCATGTGGGAATCGAACCGGCAGCCTTCGGAGTTGGGAGCATGGAGCTCTAACCGCCTGAGCCACCGGGCTGGCCCAATGCAACATTTTTAATAATCTGTGTGGAAAGCTGTGTGCAAATAGAGTCGGTAGAAACCTACAGAATCATCAACAAAAGCAATGTGAATCTCTGATGTTCTAAGAAAACCATCACAGGTTTATTGAACACAATATAACCATGTTAGTTTCTGGTTATGAAGAAGCAATGTTGGAAGCTTTGCATGCCCAAACAATACAGTTTACTCTTTTCATCTAGGCACTTAATGTGTTTGACTTGGATTTTAGGAAACTGTTGGGAAGTTTTGGTGTTTGTGTAACCCATTATATTTTTTTCTATGTAAACTTTCCAAGTGTTGGTGAGGAAATGGAGAAACTGGAATTCTCATGCACTGCTGATAGCAATGTCAAGTGGTGCAACAGCTCTAAAAATGTTTGTCGTCTTCTTAAAAAAATACACACCTGCTATATGACCCAACCGTTCCACTGCTAGATACAATCCAAGAGAAATGTAAACATATATCCATACAGAGACTAGTACATAAATGTTCATAGAAACTTTATTTGTAATACCTGAAAACTAGGACTAATCAAAATGTCCATCAACAGAACTGGGTAAACAATTGGTGGTATATCCATCTAAGAAAACATGATTCAGCATTAAAAAGAACAGACTATTGATAAACACTACATGAATGAATCTCAAAATAATTAAGCTAGTGAAAATAGCCGGAACAACAACAAAACAAAGTATGTACATAAAGCTCTAGAAAATGCAAAGTCTAACACACTAAGTGGATCAGTGGCTGCCTGGGGCTTTGGGTGGCACTGTGGGGAGGAGGGATTACAAAGGCGCAGAGCAAGCGATTGAAGGTGATGGGTAAACACTATGGGTGCAGGTTTCATAGGTATCATCTTGTAAAAACTTATCAAATTTTATTATTTAAATATGTGCAGTTGACTTTCACCTGTACCTCAATAAAGCTAATGTTAAAAGGAAATAACGTTCCAATGATCATTTTTCTAACGGAACCTCTGGTTTTCATTAACGTGATTTTTCCTTTCCTATGTTAAGGGAGGAAATACCTATATTTGGAAGACAGAACTAATGACTTCTCTGCTCTGGTTCTCAGGCCTTAGAGGAGAGGGGTGATGAGTCCCTGGGCTATTATGGGGGGTGCTGTTTCCTTAGTTTCTAAAGCCATGGAGTCGGCTAGGTGTAACTGAAGACTCCAACATGAGCCACTCACTTCCAGCCAGTTGCTGCTTCCCCACAAACCCCTGGTTCTGAGGTCCAGTGTCAGGACATACATAGATGGGCCCTGAGTTCTGATGAGAAAAGGCTCACGGTTCCCAAACACACTTGGGGGGGGTGGGTGTTGCCTCTAACAAATCACCCACCGCCTGCAGGTTCTGCCAACACAGGTTCCCTGCAGCCCCTAAATCTGAGCTCTGGAACTCCAGCGGGTGACCGCAGACCAAAGATCTGGAGCCCAAGTCCTAAAAGTATCACAGACCTCCCCAATAGAGAGGCCAGCTGTAGCCTCAGACTTCCCCGTTTCCTCGTAGCCTCCTTGGGCTGCCTTCTCCTCCACGCTCCGTGCTGACCTGGCTTCTCTGAGGAAGGGAGCGTGAGCCCCAGGTGTTCTAGAAGATGCCTCCCAAAATGGCCTGTGGTCTCTCAGTGCCCAACTCAGTCTAGGCTCAGGACACCCAACTCGTTCTCAGCTGTGCCCTGGTGGCTGGGGCTGCGAATCCGAGGCTGGACACCAGGAGGCGCCAGGCCTCACACCGATGACCTGGGGGAGGGCTCCAGGCTCAGGCACTGCCCACCCTGTGGTGCCCGCCCTACAGCAGGGCAGACAAACCTGAGCTAGGGGCATTGATTAGCTGCCTGTAAGCGAAACTGAGCCATTCTCTGGAGCATCTGTGAGCACAGGGCCAATCTGCGATTTCCCCCACCCCATCTGCAGAGCATTGCAGGGGGCAGGTCCAGGCACCCCCTCTCCATGGCTCCAGTTCTAGAGATTCTACTTCAGACATACGTGGCTAAACCAATTCATTCCATCCTTATAGGAATGTTTTGTTAATCACCTGGAGAGCTTTAAAAATTCCTGGTGTGGGAACAGAGCCCCAGAAAGTAGCCTACAGGCTCTCGGCCTCACGTGGAAGGGTGCTGGCTCGGGTAGTGGATGGCCCACGGCTGTGGCTGATTGGCTATCGGCTGTGGCCAGTTGGCCGATTGGCTGCTGGTATAACTGCTGCCGCTATGGAGGAGAGCCGAGGACTGCCGAGGATTGCCGAGGATTGCCGAGGATTGCGAAGAGCCGAGCAGAGCCGAGGAGAGCGGAACAGAGGAGAGGAACAGGGTCGAGAGAGTGGAGGAGAGTCGTCGGTCGGTTGGCGGAAAGGCGGACGGCAGGTCGCGCGTCCGGTGAACCCAGCCTCCAGTGAGACCATAGTGGTATGACTCCCCTACCTATGGCTCCGTGGGTGTTCCTTTTTGGCCTCACCATATCCTGCGTTCCTGTGTGGGGAGCGGGAGCAGAGACCCCGCAGGCTGCCCTGCCTGAAAAATGGCGCAGTGAGCAGGGTCTCCCACACAACACCTGGTGAGCAGAAAATAGAGAATTTCCACTCTCTTGTCAGTGATCAAAGCAAGTCCCAAAGTTCTCCAGTGCAGGTCAGGGAAGCTCGTGATGAAGGCAGCAAACATGGGGTGCCTGTGTCAGGAAAGCACTGTTTCGGGTGCTGGATATTACCCTGAGAAAATCAGCTCCTCGACCCTATTTCACTTACCTTCTAGTAAGTGGGGAAGGCACCAAACAAGTAAACATCCAAGAAGATGGGGAATTGTGCTACTTTGCACTTGGGGTTTTGAGCAGAAGTTGTGAGGGGCGAGGCCATGCAGCTATCTGGCAGATGAGTAGTTCACACAAAGGGAAAAGCAAGAACAAAGGTCCAGAGATGGGAGTGCTCCTGAGGTGTCTGAGGAAAATTGTGTGCATGACGAATTCAGGGTTGACAGAAACATGGGAAATTGAAGGCAGATGTGGGGATCCTGACAGCTGGGTAATTACTGTCAATGAGGCTGACCAGGTCCTCTTTCTGGCCATGCTTTCCTGAACAAGCTGGCATTCCAGTTTCCGTCTTTCAGTAATTCAGCCAGTAATTTTCTGTTGTTCTAATAAGCCAACAGAGCTCATGAGGTTTTTGAAAGCAGTGGAACAATGTTTCAGAAAAGGTAACTTTTAAGAACAATTGAAGTCTCCGATGGGCCTTCTAGGAGCAGACAGTTTGAATTAAAGTCTGTCCTGGGACCAGAACTCCAATGGCAGTCCTCTCATCCAGGAAGACAGATTGGAGTCATCAGTGTTTCTCTTGAAACAGCAAATAACCTCAGGGTGTCCTGGTTTGACATTTACTCTGGAAGTTTATTTGACATTTATCTACAATTCCTCCATTCAGGTTTAACTCATTCATGATATTTAAAGGGCAGCAGTAACAGGACAACTTAAAAATATCTGCTTAATCCCACAATCAGATAATTTAATGCCCATTTTCTTGATGGCACTTTGAGGGGTTCAATTTGACAAAGTTGTTTATTTGGGGGACTATGCAGCACCACAAATAAGTGTAGTGAATGTCAGTCGGGAGAAACCATGATATAGAAAGCGGACCAATAAACTTTTCCTCTTAATGGTCAGATAGAAAATAGTTTAGGTCGTGTTGGTCAAGAGGTAAAATCAGATATTATGTCAGTAGTAATATAATAATAGAGAAAACACATTTCCACATTTTTTGATGAAATGCAAAATATTGAGTACAATTTTGGGGGAGAATTATACAGGTCTCTTAGTGAGAAAAATGGAATTCTTTTTTGGAGTAAAATGTTTGGAATTTTGCTTGCTTGGGTTGAAAATGTGTGTCCTAGTATCACATTAATTGCAAATGTTCTTGACTCACAGGCAATAGAAAAATAAGCAGCAGGTTGATTTGGCCTCTAGGCCATACTTTGCCAACCTCTGATGTAGAAAATATGATTCCAATTTTTAGTTTTCCAGGAGATTCTGGCTGAAGTTATAAAGAGAGGAGAAAATAAAAAGGGAAGCATATGTAATGGAATAGATACATTGACTATATTTGTAGATATTATCGTCATATACTTATGAAAACAACATCCACAAAGTGTTAGAACTAATGTCATTATACCTAATAAAAGATTTCATCAAGCGGGCTACTTACACAAATCAATAACATTTCTCTATACCAGCAAAAACTCATGCTAATAGCTAATGGTTAAGAAAAATTGGGACAGTATAAAGGAATTAACCAAGATCACACAAGAAGACAACCAAGGAGAGAATTTTAAAACATCTAAGCAAGGACATAGAAGGAGATCGGAATAAATTCACAGACACGGGACTCACCTGGTTCTGGCCCAGTGAGCCCTGTGTCAGACTTCTGACCTCCAAGACTGTAGTATAATAAGCTTGTGCTTTTAGGCCACTAAGTTTGTGGAGATTGTTTCAGTATAAATAGGAAACTAATACAGGAACCATATGTCCTGTACAACTTGATGCCATGAATAGAGTTTCCTCACTGTATTTCTGATGCACAGGCAGATTTTCCTTATATATATTGTTAACTCTTGAAAGGAAGTGTGGCGTACGTGGTCTGCTGAGTATCCTCAATCACACTTTCCTGCATTTGGAGTATTATTCTGTGGTAACTCTTTGCAACAGAGTTGTTTTCCTACCTTTAACCAACTCAATTTGTTTTTAGACCCTAAGAATTTATGCTTGGATAGTGAGGTGATTGTATGATGATGAGGAACTAATAAAAAAGCAACTTAGGTTTTAAGTATCATGGTGGAAAATCCCCAATGGGACTTGGCTGTGAGTGGGTCACTCCAGTCCCCAAGCAAAGTGGACCAACAAGGAGTACATACCATCCGTTGATGGCTCATTCCACCATAACTTTCATTTGATCCCTGATTTAATGAGACAGACCCCAAAATTGGAACTCAGTGTTTTCATTCTTTGTATCTTTTAATGAAATGATAACTGACCCAGGTTGAAATCACCAAGATGGTAAAATGAGAGGTGCTAGCCCTCATGTTCCCCCAGAAATGCCTATTTTAACAAACATGATAGATGAGAATATCTTTATGAGAGTCTGCAAGTACAACTGAGGGGTTCCAGCACCAAGATAGAGGAAAATAATCCAAGACATTGGTGCACTGAAGAAGGTAGAACAAGTTCACTTTACCTGTGTCACCTCTCCCCCAGGGTGGCACAGCATTGCCATCTCTGGCGGCTTGGAGAGAGCAGAATCTCATGCCTCACCTCAACATGCTAACTCAGAGCCTACACTTTAACAAAATCCCCAGGGGTTGTATGCATGTTATAAGAAGAACGGCATTGTCAAATTATAGAAACCATAGGTAATATTTTTCATTGTTCTGTGTATTTATAATTTCTATAAATGGTGTCATATGCCACATTTCAGGAAACAATTATTTATTTTCATTTAACAATTGACTTTGGAGAACTAACCATGTTAATGGAGATCTAGAAAGTTCCCTTTTAACTTCTTGAAGAAAATTCATATTTATGTTGCTCATAATGAAATCTGTTATCAAATCAATGTGTTAGTGACATTGATTTAGTGCAATCAAATTCAAATGGAGATGGGTAGAGAGTCGTAATGCCCTCCACTTTTAAAAAGTGCACCCATTTATTTCCTGGGAGAACCATGGCAACTGCGGATGTTCTTCCCAAAGAAAAGTAATTTCTGTTTAACATTTAGTTAAAGACTAGATGTAACATTTAAATGACTAAATGTTACATCTGAACTAAAACTAAATGTTTAAAGTTCAGATGTGTCAATGCCAATGAGAAAACTAATAGCAAATTAGTTGAGGCACGATGCTTTTACATTAACAGGGCAGATGTCAGAATATGAAGGGTCATTCACCCAACCTGGAATGAGATTCATATTCTTAATATCTTCAGGAAAACTAGCAGCATACATTCTTATCCTTTGATCTTTATAAGACACACTTTGCTCCACATTTGAGGCCATTTAACAGACCTAGATCTTGATTAACAAGAGCAATGTCTGGCTTTAACATGATTTTCAGTAGCCAAGGCAAGTTAAAAGAATATGGGATATAGTGGAGATTTACCAGGTAAGTCAAGGGAGAGAACCTAACATACGTGGCCAATTTACTGGAGGGGGGCCAGTGTTGGGCAAAAAGGATTCACCTGTCTTACCCTGGAAAGCTGGTAAGTATCATTACATGCTGGGAAAACGCTTGGTCAAATTCCTGCTTCCTGAACCTTACAAAAGAGACCATGTGCTGACACAGACTATAGAGCTAGGAGAATAAAAAGAAAACACTCAGGATATTAGAATATTGCTATTGTGTCCTTGACATCGTTGTAGCTCTCAGCAAAACTTGCAAGATGGAAGGACACAGGCTAGAGTCAGCCAGGCAAGTGTTGTATTTTCTCTTGTCAGGTCACTAAGAAATAGGCAAATCAAAGGACAAGCAGCCTCACAGGGACAGAGAATTACTACAGTGGAGGAGAATCCTGAACCTCAAGGATGTTTCTGAGAAGCTAGAGGATTATGAGTACTGTCATGTGGGGCGGCCTGCAGGGTCTCTGCTCCCGTTCCCCACATAAGAATGCAGGATGTGGCTAGGCCAAAATAGAACACCCACGGAGCCATAGATAGGGGAGTCATACCACTACAGTCTCACTGGAGGCTGGATTCACATGACGTGTGACCTGCTGTCCACTTTTCTCTGCCAACCAACCTCATTTGCTAGCTGCAATCCGTCTCTCTGCAATCCGCAATCCACACTCCGCCACTTGCTAGCTCAGCGACCATCTTCTTGCTAGCACCCATTTTCTGCTAGCATAGCCACAGCAGTTATATTAGTGGCCAATGGCTCACTGGTTACTGCTGACGGCCAAGTAGCCACAGCTGATGACCATACAATCACAGTTGATGGCCATTTACTACCTGAGCCACCACCTTTCCATGTGAGGCCGAGAGCCTGGAAACTGCACTCCTAGCTCTGTCCCCACAGGTACAAATCCAAGAAAGCCCCTCAGTCACATGGTGTTGACACTACCTCTCACATATACAAGGGAAACACACATGACTGCAAGGATAATCATTTATTGACCAAGTAGAGAAAGTTCTTGTCTTATTCATGGCAGAGTTCTCCTGGCTATGGCACAGAGAATCGCAAATTTGGAGGAAACCCTTGATTCTTGGTGAGTTGATGAGTCTCCTAGTCAATTTGGGAAGATCCTGAAGATGCAGAGATAATGCTTTCATGTGAGACAGTGATGGCCATCAGGTCACAGAACTTGTCACAAGATGACATGGGGACCATGGAAGGGAAGATCCTGGCGCCCAGGTGAGGAACCATTCACTTAGCACTAAAGAAACAGGTGAGAAAGAGAACACAGAAACTCATAAGCACTTCCTGGATTGAATTGAAGACAAAGAATTTCTATTTGGAGAAAAATGATGAAGTATTAGTCATCAACCTGCGTTCTAAACTATGTTACTTGCCAGAATAGAGGGAAGAAATGCATTCAGTCAATGACTTCTTTTTTTCAGTTTGGCTGATCTCATCTTAACTTTCCCTCAACAGAGTCTATGGAAAACAGAGGAATCAATGAAGGATCCTAGGCTGCTTTCTGCCATCCTCAGCGTGGGAAGTTCTGAAGAATTTGTGATACATTGAGGAAGAATGGCAAACGCCATAGCTGCCTTTTATTAACTATTTATGTTATGCAGCCATAGTTGCTACAACCTTCCCGTACATCAGCTGAATGAATCCCCACAATACATCTTAGGTAGGAAACAATGGGGAAACTCAGAGGCCATTTTCCAGGTTGAGAGACAACTGGAAGGTCAGACAGCTCTATTTGAAGATCAGAAGTTCAAGTTGTACAGAGATCAAAGCAAGACATTTTTACCAAAAATTGGAGGGTGAGATGGTCTCTGGACTTGGAAGACAGACCACAAACAGAAACGTATTTGAGATTCAGACTCACACACATTTACTCTTTTCCTGTTTCAAAATTTAAGTCTTAATGATTTGTAGCGCATTAACAATTACTGAGTTCTTTTCACCAGCATTATATCCACACAGTAACTCTGTAAGGCAGACATCATTGTTTTACTTTAAATATTTATGTCATGTGCTCTAAAGCTCACGGAAGAGTGAGTCCTGAACCCAGGATGCACAACTCCAAATTTCAAGCTCTCCCCACAAGACTCCCTACTAAACTGTTTTTATGTTTATCTCTGCACGTAAACTCCTAATGCTCTTGGAAGGCAGTAATCCCTGGGCCACCCCATTTTATCAAATATTACCTACCTGGAGGACTGGGCTAGTTGTTCCCTCGGGCCTGGAGACAGCGATCTGCAGAGGCAGAGCAGAGCACATTCATCACCTACCCCAGGTGATTTCCCAGACAGAAACCAAATGATTTTGTAGCTTAGGACAAAGGGGATTGATAGGAGGTGTTATGTTCTATTGGGTTTCTTGCTTCAGTAACGTGAGAATTTAGGAAGAAAAGAGCAAAGAGAGCTACACTTACCAACTTTGGTCAGATCAAGAATGTTTTCCTTAGGAATTCCATATTGTTGGCAAATTTCTTCAAACCTTGTTTTTATTTTTTGACTCAAATCTGGTTCATGGCCTGTGGGAAGACTGACAGTGACTGTTGTGTCTCGTGTATTGGTCATTGAGGGTCATGGCTGTGGGGTGGGTCTCCAGATGGACGGGAAAAAGGGTGGCGCTATTTGGTGCTTAGGCAGAAGACTTGGGGATGGGATGTAACCTGTCTTGAATTTCACATCTTTAGGATAGCCTTCTGGCATGATGAGTGATTTCATCATCATCCCACCACCAAGTCTGAGGGACTACCCAAGGTGACCATCTCTCTTGAGAGGAAGAAAGACACCCCAGGATAAGAATGGGAAGATCACTTTGTTTGCAGGTTTCCTTCCTTCCCCTGCCTCCCAATCCCAAGATGAGTGTTAGCATAAAAATACTTTACCAAACAACTCCATCAGTTGAGTTCTTTTCTCATTTTTGAAATTCACGGTGTGACAAATAACATATTCACCATAAACAGCTTCAATTATGTGAAATCTATTATATCCATCATCTGTGGAGGAAACAGAACAAAGCACAGATTTCTTTAGCCCATGGAAAGCAAGCAAAACCTATTACCTATTCTCTCCCACAGAACAAATTCAAGTGCATATCCTAGAAGATTTAAGGAGTGATATCTAAGGCCTTCCATTTGCATCTCCTTGGGCTTCGTGTGGTGACTTCTAAGGGTAGAATTGACTCCTGGTTGACTTCTACCACAAGTAATTGACCACTAGTGATAAAAAAAAACTTCAGCCGCAGCAGCCACTTACCCTCTATCATTCCCCCTGACACTCACCTACCTCCTTCGGCCATCTTTGCCAACTATGTGTCTCTGTCTTGTCTTTAATCGCCTCTAGCATTTTATACCCAGCACTATATCCAAGCAGTGGTATGGCATGGCTACCCGACACCATCACAAAATGGGCAGAAAATGAGCAGCTATTCTGAAAATTTACACTTTTTCTTTTTTTCCTAATTTCCATTGTTGCAGGAGGTACGTGTGACCAAATTGCCATCTTTATCTGATAATATTATGTTCCAGGCATTGGCTTTTACACACAATCTTCTCCCAAATTTGGGATATTGGCTATTAGATGCCCAATTATATTAACTAAAGAGGCACTGATCAGGAATGGATCAAGATTCTGCAGACACTGGAGTTTAGCAAATTCCTTGCAGTCAGAAGTAGAATTTAGAGAGACTTTTTTTTGTATACTTACAGATGGCACTGTGTACACCATCCTGTTCTGTGGCTTCTCCAACAATAGAGAATTCAGTACATTGTCCATTTTCCCTGTAAAAGAAAATGAGCTGTTGCCTAAGATATATTGATGGGCCTGGCTCCCTCACTCTACCTGTCACTTGAGTGTCTGATTCCACTTAAGTATTGAACATTTTTGGTACAAATTTGAAAGAGCTCTCACTTACGTTATTGTACTTTGATACTTCAAGAATGATCAACTACTCTTTCCTCTACCACTACTTCCCACTATCACTATTACTGCAGCTACGTGTCTGTATAATTAGCTGAGTGCTCCCATGTGCCAGCCTCTCAGATGAGTGCTTTACAGACAGACATTACTTCACTCGTTCCTCACAAAAAACTGAGAAAGCATTACTGTCACCCGCTTTTACCCAAGGGATAATTGGGGTGGAAAGAGATCAATTTTCTAGGTCACAACTATTAAGAGATAGACTTGAGAAATAGACAGGCTGGTGATTCCCAATCCTATGCTCCTAACCTACGTTATGTTGCCAGACAAATAATGATTGATAAGTCTCTCCACCTCACCTCTACTACTCCCGTGGAAATTTATTCCTGTCACCAATTATTATCTATAAATCTTGAAAAGCCTGAGCTTCATCAAGTTGGATCAATGCTAGATGAGTGACTCTGTTTTTGGATACAGGTCCATACACACACACACACACACACACACACACACACACACACGTGCACGTGCACCAACCTACTTTTTGTGATATTTAAGTAACACAGAAGAGCTATCCAAGGGTTGGATATGTTTCAAAAAATCCTCAAGCCCCCATTTTCTTCGATCCTTTCCATCTCATCCGAGGCCAAGGAGACGGTATACCAATCCCCTGAAATCTGCAAAGAAATCAGTAAAACGATTGAGTTGGGAAAGAATAGGGGACACCACATGGACCCTTGTCTTCCTTGAACTTGGCCTGCTGGCCAGGACTCATAATGATGATGTTAAGACGGAATTAGAACTTGGGTCAACTGACACCATATATAAGGTTTTTTCCACTGTCCCTCCAGTGAGAAGGTAGGTTCCCAAGTGTTGTCATCTTTTCACATTGTACAATTGCTCTTAGTCCAAGGTAACAAACTACCTCCTTAGTCTAGTATTTCAAAAAACGCCTGCCCTCCAGTAGGGCCACCTTGTTTCACAATCCTCCAAACCACCCCTGAAAGTGTCACGTCACGGTGCTCCACCAACTCTACCTTTGAAAGATCGAAGTTGCTTGTCACAACCTCATGGTGTCCTTCCACATGTGCCCAGACTAGAGTCAGCCCCAGACACAGTGACAGCAGCTTCATCTTGGCAGGTGACAGTAATGACTTGGCTACAGTCCCTTTGAGTGAGTCTTTCCCTGTAGGTGGCTCCACTGCTCAGCTCCTCTGCCTTTATACTCATTCTGAGTCCAGTTATTTGTCCATGGGGTGCCAGCTTTCCTCCTCCCACTCCGTGAAATGTCCTGTCATTCACTGGTGTGAGGCCACGATTGTTCCTGACTTTTATACTTGTCAATCCCATCTCTTTTAGATCTACTTATGACCTTACTTTCTCAAAACACATACTCAAGAAAATACTAGATGTCATAAAGGGCTGCTTTTTTGGAACCCTATTTAACTGTGGCTCTGGCTTGGATTTAGAAAGACAATTTTGTGTGGCGAGAATAGAGTAGAACTAAAAAGTGGAATGTGTCAGGCACCTGTGTTCCAACATTCATGTGAGGTATGGAATTGCATGAGTTACCCCATTATAACTATCCCCAGAAACAAAAAAACTGTCTCCACCAAATATGACAGTACATATCACAAAGCATTCAAATAGAGTTGAATAACATTGGGTGGAATAGAATAACATCTTCCAAGTTTGTTGTCTGGTGTGTAGTGTTGAGCACATTTAATTTCCTTTCCCTGAATTCCACCACTAAAGCCTTTCTTTTTCCCACAACGAAGAAGTGTATACCTATCACTCTGTATACCTCGCTGTATACCATAGACAAATAAGAGACTTGGGGAAGTAGAAGATGTCTTCCCTTATTTCAAGCAACTTTCAATGAAGGTGGAGAAATGCTTCATATCTCAATAAAAGCTCGATTCTCCAAGCATGTGAAGTAAGCCAACTAAGTGGGACAAAGTCCACACCACTGTGCGTCAGAATTGGGGTGATGCTAAGGAATTGGCATCACATAGAAAGTGCTTAAGAACATAGGAGTCATGCAGACCTGGGCCTCATTCCTATCCCTGCCACTTTGAAGCCATTTGGACAAATTTAACCTCTTGGAGCCTTAGTGTCCTCTTACTGGGGATAATTGTACCTGCCGATAGATGCTGTAGGGATTCAGTGGGACGATATACATAGACCCTCAGACTACTGTCAGCACATGTTGGGCTGATGTGGTTAGAGAAGTTTTCCTGGTATAGGTGGGACTAGGGGGAGGCCATGATCATTAGGGGAGGAATGGAGACATGGAGAGCCTTTTGGAAGAGGATGCCTAGTGAGAGGAATGTTGTGGTCAGGCCCCTGTGACCCCAGCTGGGACTTGTTCAAAGCTGTGGCTCATTTTAGCCTTAAACTAAGTCCCCTATCACACCCACAAAACAGAAAGACACCAGTGTCCTGGGTGGAGCTGGGCACAAGCCAGTGAACTCAGGAACCGCGGCATCTATCTGTGGGCTGCTTTAGAGTCATCCCAGCCCCTTGGGGGATCATTCCTAGTTCTTGCTCAACCCATATCCAGTCACTGGTCTTTTGAGGTCTATATAACTTTAGGCTTCGTGGGCTGGCTGCAGGTTAGGTTGTGCTGCCGGAGCGATAAATGTGCTGAGTTTGACACATCGGGGCAAAGGCTGTGTACTATATTCTCTCTAGTTGATTGTCTCCAAGAATCAATGGCAGCCTATGAGCAACCAGGTTTGCGAAATGATCCCATTCTTCTTGGGCTGTATGCTGAGGAGAGAGTAAGCTACCGTTGTTCACACATCTCTATTGAATCCCAGCACAACTCCTAACTCTGTACTCATATCAGAGGGTCATATGGGAACTTTCTGCTTTTGGCCACTCCCACTGTGTGTCCCAATAGAAAACCAGAAATGAAGGTATATGATACAAAATGTTTTCCAGTCTTTTATTAATAGTTTTTAATACACAAATCTTCACGGAATATTGTTATCTCTTAACATAAGTTTTTTGGCAGGTGTGTTGGCAAGACTTATGTTTACATTAAAAAATGTGATGCAGCATTTTTAATAATCTGAGTGGACAGCTTGAGTCACATTCCAAATACAGTTGGTAGAAACCTTCAGAATCATCAACGAAAGCCACATGCATCTCTGATGTTCTAAGAAAAGCATCAGACTTATCGAACACAAATTAACCGGTTTGTTTTTGGTGATGAAGAAGCAATGTTGGAAGCTTTTAATGCCCAAACTATACAGTTTACTCTTTCCATCTAGGCACCTAATTTGTTTTATTAGATTTTAGGAAACTGTTGAGAAATTTTGGGGTTTGTGTAACCCATTATGATTTTTGTACGAAACTTTGCAAGTGTTGGTGAGGACATGGAGAAACTGGAATTCTCATACCGCTGTAGAAAAATAGTAAACTGTTCTAGAAAACTTTGTCATCTTCTTAAAAAAATTTAAAAAATACCTAGTATGTGACTCCACCATTACACTGCTAGGTACAACCCAAGAGAAATGTAAGCATAGGACCATCCAAAGACTAGTACATGAATGTTCATAGAAACTTTCTTTGTAATAGCCAAGAACTAGTACCAATCAAAATGTCCATCAATGACCGGGGTAAATAATTGGTGGTATATCCATATTTAAGCAATCCCCATCAAAATCCCAATGGCATTTTTTAAAGAAGTAGAACAAAAAATCATCAGATTTGTTTGGAATCACAAAAGACCCCGAATAGTCAAAGCAATCTTAAGAAAAAAGAACAATACTGGAGATATCACACTCCCTGACTTTAGCTTGTACTACAGCATGGTATTGACAGAAAAACAGACCATAGAACAATGGAATAGAATTGAGAACCCAGAAATAAAACCACATAAATATGGACAGATAATTTTTGACAAAGAAGCAAAAAACATACAATGGAGAAAAGACAGCCTCTTCAATAAATGGTGCTGGGAGATAGCCACATGCAAAAGAATGAAACTGGACTGCTATCTGTCACCATGACCAAAATTAATTCAAAATGGATCAAAGACTTAAGCATAAGACCTGACACAATAAACTGCATAGAAGAAAACATAGGTACTAAACCTATGGACCTTTGGTTCAAAGAGCATTTTATGAATTTGGCTCCAAAGCCAAGGGAAGTAAAAGCTAAAATAAATGAATGGGACTATATGAAACTTAAAAGCTTCTGTACAGCCAAAGAAACCATCACAAAATAAAGAGGCAACCAACTGAATGGGAGAAGATTTTTGCAAACATTGCCTCCGATAAGGGGCTGATATCCAAAGTATACAAGCAACTCATGCAACTCAACAACAAAAAAACAAACAAACCAATTGAAAAATGGGCAGACGACCTGAAGAGACGTTTCTCCAAAGAGCACATACAAATGGCAAATAGACATATGAAAAAATGCTCAACATCACTAATCATCAAAGAAATGCAAATAAAAACCACAATGAGATATCACCTCACCCCAGTTAGAATGGCTACTATCAACAAGACAAATAGTAACAAGTGTTGGAGAGGCTGTGGAGAAAAAGGAACCCTCATACACCGTTGGTGGGAATGCAGACTGGTGCAGCCGCTATGGAAGGCAGTGTGGAGGTTCCTCAAAAAATTACGAATAGAATTGCCATATGACCCAGCAATCCCTCTCCTGGGTATCCGCCCAAATAATCTGAAAACATTTATCCATAAAGACACATGTGCTCCAGTGTTCATTGCAGCTTTATTTACGGTGGCCAGGACATGGAAATAACCAAAATGTCCTTCAATAGATGAATGCATAAAGAAGTTGTGGTATATATACACAATGGAATCCTATTCGGCGGTAAGAAAAGGTGAAATAGGACCATTTGTGACAACATGGATGGATCTTGAGAGTATAATGCTAAGCGAAATAAGTCAGAAAGAAAAAGCAGAGAACCATGTGATTTCACTAATATATGATATATAAACCAAAAACAACAAAAGAACAAGACAAACAAATGAGAAACAAAAACTCATAGACACAGACAATAGTTTAGTGGTTACCACAGGGTAAGGGAGGTGGGGGGTGGGAGATGAGGGTAAGGGGGATCAAATATATGGTGATGGAAGAAGAACTGACTCTGGGTGGTGAACACACAATGGGATTTATAGATGATGTAATACAGAATTGTACACCTGAAATCTATGTAATTTTACTAACAATTGTCACTCCAATAAAGTTAAAAAATAAATACTAATTAGTGGTATATCCATATAACAGAACATGATTCAGCAATAAAAAGAACAGACTATTGACAAACACTACATGAATGAATCTCAAAATAATTATGCTAGTGAAAATAGCCAGAATAACAACATAAAAGCAGTACATACTGAGGTCTGCATGTACATAAATTTCCAGAAAATGCAAAGTCTAACACACTAAGTGGATCAGTGGCTGCCTGGGGCTTTGGGTGGCACTGTGGGGAGGAGGGATTACAAAGGTGCAGAGCAAGCTATTGAAGGTGATGGGTAAACAGTATCCTGACTGTGGTGCAGGTTTCATGGGTATCATCTTGTAAAGACTTATCCAATTTTATGCTTTAAATATGTGCAGTTGACTGTCAATTGTACCTCAGTAAAGATATTATTAATAGCAAATGACTTTCCTGTTAGCATTTTTCTAACAGAACCTCTGATTTTCATGAACACGATTTTTCCTTTCCTATTAAGGGAGGAAATGCTTACATTTGGAAGACAGAACTAATGACTTCTCTGCCCTTCACTGCCTCTCAGGCCCCAGAGGGGAGGGGGGATGAGACCCTGGGCTATTATGGGGGGAACTGCATGCTTGGTTTCTAAAAGCACTGGAGTCGGCTCGGTGTAAGAGAAAACTCCAGCTCCACTCACTTCCAGCCAGATGCTGCTTCCTCACGAGACTAGGTTCTGAGGTCCTGATTCAGGACATACATAGATGGGCCCTGAGCTCTGATGAGCAAACATTCCTCGTTCCCAAACACAGTTGGAGGATGGTGTTGCCTCTAACAAATCACCCACCGCCTGCAGGTTCTGCCAGCACAGTTTCCCTGCAGCCCCTAATTCTGAGCTCTGAAACTCCAGCGGGTGACCGCAGATCAAAGATCTAAGGCCCAGGTCCTAAAAGCATCACAAGCCTCCCCCATAGAGAGGCCAGCTGTAGCCTCAGACTTCCCCGTTTCCTCGCAGCCTCCTTGGGCTGCCTTCTCCTCCACGCTCTGTGTTGACCAGGCTTCGCAGGCCTCCAGAGATTTTGGGGAAGCCCGCGTGAGCCCCAGGTGTTCTGGAAATAGCCTCCCAAAGTGGCCTGAATTCTTTTGGGACCCAACTCAGTCTCGGCCTCAGGACACCCACCTCTTTCTCAGTAGCGGCCGGACACCAGGAGGCGCCAGGGCTCCTTCCGATGGCCTCGGAGCAGGGCTCCAGGCTCAGGCACTGCCCACCCCCCAGTGCCCGCCTAATGCAGGGCATACAAACCTGAGTCAGGAGCGTTCCATTAGCCTCCTGTGGGGAACCTGAGCCATTCTCTGGAGCTCCTCTGAGCACACGGCTAATCTGAGAAAACCCCCAACCCCACCTGCAGAGCATTGCTTGGGGCAGTTCCAGGCACCCCCTCTCCTTGACTCCAGTTGTAGAGATTCTGTTTTACACATATATGGGGAAACCAATTCATGCCATCTTTACAGGAATGTTTTTTTAATCACCTGGAGAGCTTTTAAATTTCTTGGTGTGCAGGACATCGGGAATTTCCACTCTCTTGTCAGTGATCAAAGCAAGTCCCAAAGTTCTCCAGTGCAGGTCAGGGAAGCTCGTGATGAAGGCAGCAAACATGGGGCGCCTGTGTCAGGATAGCACTGTTTCGGGTGCTGGTTATTGCCCTGAGTAAAATCAGCTCCTCGACCCTATTTCACTTACTTTCTAGTAAGTGGGAAGACACTAAACAAGTAAACATCAAAGAAGATGGGGAAAAGAGTCTTACTTTACACTTGGGGTTTGTGCCAGAATACATGAGAGGGTGGGCAATGCAGCTATCCAGCAGACAAGGATTTCACACAAACGAGCACCAGGAAAAAAGGTGCAGAGATGGGAGTGCTCATGAGGTGGCTGAGGAAAACGTGTGCATAACGAATTGAGGTTTGATAGAAACATGGGAAACTGAAGGCGGTTGTGGGGATCCTGACAGCGGGTAATTACTGGCAGTGAGGCTGACCAGGTCTTCTTTCTGGCCAGACTCTCCTGAGCAAGCTGGCACTCCAGTTCTCTGTCTTTCTTTACCAGGAGTCAGCCAGTAATTGTCTTTATTCTAATAAGGAAACAGAGCCAGCATGAGTTTTTTGTAAGCAATGGAACAATGTTTCAGAAAAGCTAACTTTTAAGAACAACCTCTGGTATCTGGATCGGCCTGTTTCCAGGAGCTGACAGGTTCAAGTATCGTCTGTCCTGGGACCAGAGACTCAAATGGCAGCACTCTAATCCGAGAAGATCTGGAATGTTCATTGCTGCTCTTGAAACCACAAATAACCTCCGGGTGTCCTGGTTGGACATTTATTCTCGAAGTTCATTTGACATTTATCTACATTTCCTGCATTTCATGTTTAACTCATTCGTGATATTTAAAGGGGAGCACTAACAGGACAACTTAAAAATGTCTGTTTGATTTCACAATCAGACAATTTATTGCTCATTTTACTGAATGCCCCCTGAGGGGGTTGATTTGACAATCTTGTTTATTTGGGGGACAATGCAGCAGAAATAAGTGTGGTGAATTCCAGTCAGGAAAAGCCATGGTATAGGAGGGGAACGGTAAACGTTTCCTCTAAAGGGTCAGATAGAAAATAGTTTAGGTCATGCAGGCCAAGATGTAAAACCAGATATTACGCCAGTGGCAATATAATCATAGAGAAAACGTGTTTCCACATTTTTGGATGAAATTCAAGTAGAATATTGAGTGTAATTTTTTGGAAATACAGGTCTCTTAGTGAGTAGAATGGAATTCTTTTTTGGAATTTTGCTTCCTTGGGGTTGAAAATGTGTGTCCTAATATCACATTAATTTCAAATGTCTTGACTCACAGGCAATACAAAAATCTGTTATGAAATCAATGTGGTAGGGACATTGATCTAGTGCAATCAGGTTCAAATGGTGATGGGTAGAGAGTCGTAATGCCCTCCACGTTTAAAAAATGCACCCATTAAATGTAATGGCTTTGTGAGATGTCAGAGTGATAGTGGATGGAGGGGGAGAGTTGACACAGTGTGAGGGATATAAATGATAAATGTCTAACTATTACGTTGTTTTGTGCACCTGAAACTAATAAAAAGAAAAAATGCACCCATTTATTTCCTGGAAGCATTATGGCAACTGGGGGAATGCTCTACCCAAAGAAAAGCAATGACTGTTCATACTTTTAAGACTAAATATTACATGCCCAGAATAAAATAATAAGTTTTTAAAGTTCAGATGTGTCAATACCAATGAGAACACTAATGGTAAATTAGACTAGCAAGGATACTATTGCAATAACAGGGCAGCTGTTAGAATAAGAACGGCCATTCACCTCAACTTGGAATGAGATTCATATTCTTTAGATCTTTAGGAAAATTAGCAGCAAACATCCCTAGGCTTTGATCTTTATATGATATAATTTGCTCCAATTTTCAGAGGCCATTTAACAGACCTAGATCTTCATAACAGGAGCAATGACTGGCTTTATCACAATTTTTAGTAGCCAAGGCTAGTAAAAAGAATATGGGATATGGTGGAGATTTACTAGGTAAGGTGATGGAGGGAACCTAAAGTATGTGTTCAATTTACTGGAGGAAGGCTGGTGTTGGTCATCACGGATTCAGCTATCCCAGTCTGGAGATGATAAGTCTCATTGCATGCTAGGAAAACACTTGGTGAAATTCTTGCTTCCTGAACCTTACGAAAGAGACCATGTGCTGACACAGACTATAGAGCTAGGAGATTAAAAAGAAAACACTCAGGGTGTTGGAATATTACTATTGTGTCCTTGACTTTTTCCCAGCTTTCAGCAAAACTTATACCTGGGATGAACACAGGCCAGAACTAGCCAGGCAAGTTTTATATTTTCTCTTGTCAGGTCACTAAGAAATAGGCAAATCAAAGGACAAGCAGCCCTCACAGTGACAGAGAATTACTGCAGGGGAGGAGAATCCTGAACCTCAGGGATGTTTCTGAGAACCTAGAGGATTTTGGGTACGAGGCCAAGAAAGTCCCCTCATTCGCATTTTGTTGACACTATCTCTCTCACATACACAGGGCAGCACAAAGGACTTCAAGGATAATCATTTATTGACCAAGTAGAGAAAGTTCTTGTCTTATTCATGGCAGAGTTCTCCTGGGTATGGCACAGAGATTCAGGAATTTGGAGGAAAGCCTTGATTCTTGGTGCATTGATGAGTCTTCTTAGACAATTAGAGAAGATCTTGAAGATGCAGAGATAATGCTTTCGTGTGAGATAGTGATGGCCATCAGGTCACAAAGTTGTCGCAAGATGATGTGGGGACCATGGAAGGGATGATCCTGGAGCCCACATAGGGAACCCCTTACTCAGCACTGAAGAAACAGATAAGTAAAAGAAGGCAAAAACTCATAAGGACTTCCTGGATTGAATTAAGGACAAAGAGAATTCTATTTTGGAGAAAAATGATGAAGTCATAGTCACCAACCGATATTCTAAACTATGTTACTTGCCAGAATGGAGGAAAGAAGGGCATTCGGTCAATAACTTTTTTGTTTCTTTTGCTGATGTGATCTTAACCTTCCCTCAACCAAGTCTATGAAAAACAGAGGAATCAATAAAGGATCCAAGGCTGTTTCTGCCATCCTCAGAATGGGATGTTCTGAAGAATTTTTGGTACATTGAGGAAGAATAGCAAAAGCCCTGGCTGCTTTTTATTGAATACTTGCTTAATGCAAGCCATTGTTTCTAAGACCCTCCCATACACTATCTGAATGAAGCCCCACAACACATCTTAGGTAGAAAACAGATGAGGAAACTCAGAGTCCGTTTTCCAGGTTCGAAGACATCTGGAGGATCAGAAAGCTCTATTTGAAAATCAGAAGTTAAAGTTCTGCACTAACTAAAGCAAGACATATTTACCAAAAATAGGAGGGTGAGATGGCCTCTGGACTTGAAAGGGACACAAAGAGAAACGTATTTGGGATTCATACTCATACACATTTACTCTTTTCCCGTTTCACAATTCAACCCTTAAAAATTTATAGCACATTACTGAGCTTTTTTCACCAGCATTATATCCACACAGTAGCTGTGTAAGGTAGACATCACTGTTTTCCTTTTAATTGCTTAGATCATTTGCACTAGCTCATGGAAGAGTGAGTCCTGAACCCAGGGTGTACAACCCTGGTACACCCTGGGTTGGGTGTACAACTCCAAATTTCAAGCCCTACCCACAACCTTCCTTACTAAATTATTGCTATGTTAATCACTGCACATAAATTCGTAATGCTTTTGGAAGGGAGTAATCCATGGGCCACCCGATTTATCAAATGGTACCAACCTGGAGGACTGGGCTAGTTGTTCCCTCGGATGCGGAGACAGCGATCTGCAGAGGCAAAGCAGAGCACATTCATCACCTACCGCAGGTGATTTCCCAGACAGAAACCTGATGATTTTCTAGTTTAGGACAAAGGGGACTAACAGGAGGTATTACCTTTTCTTGGGTTTCTTGCTTTAGTAACATGAGAATTAAGGAAGAGAAAACCAAAGAGAGCGAAACTCACCGACTTTGGTCAGATCAAGAATGTTTTCCTTTGGAATTCCATATTCTTGGCAAATTTCTCCAAACCATGTTTTTATTTCATGACCCAAATCTGGTTCTCGGCCTGTGGGAAGATTGACAGTAATTGTTGTGTGTCATGTATTGGTCATTGAGGGTCATGGCGGCACTGTAGGTCTCCAGATGGATGGAAAAATGGATGGCACTGATTGGTGCTTAGGCAGAAGACTTGGGGATGGGATGTAACCTGTCTTGAATTTCACATCTTTAGGATAGCCTTCTGCATGATGAGAGATTTCATCATCATCCCACCACCGAGTCTGAGGGACTACCCAAGATGACCATCTCTCTTGAGAGGAAGAAAGACACCCCAGGATAAGAATGGGAAGATCACTTTGTTTCCAGGTTTCCTTCCTTCCCCTGCCTCCCAATCCCAAGGTGAGTGTCACCATGAAAGTACGATACCATACAACTCCATCAATTGGGTTTTTTCCTCATTGTTGACATTCACGGTGTACAAAAGAGCATATTCATCATAGACGGCTTCGATTATGCGAAATGTATTGTATCCATCATCTGTGGAGGAAACAGAACAACCCTGAGAATGTCTTTGGGCCATGGAGAGCAAGTGGAACTTTTATCTATTCTCTCCCACAAAACAAATTCAAGTGCATATCGTAGAAAGGTTAAGGTGTGGTATTTAAGGCTTTCTATTTTCATTTCCCTTGGTTTCGTGTGGTGACTTCTAACGGTAGAATTGACTACTAGTTGAATTTCTATGACAAGTAATTGACCACTAGTGATAAAAAAAACCTTCAGCCACAGCAGCAACTTACCCTCTATCTTCCTCCCTGAAACTCACCTACCTCCTTCGGCCATCTTTGCCAACTATGTGTCTCTGTCTTGTCTCTAAGCCCCACGGGCATTTTATACCCAGCACTCTATCCAAGCAGTGGTATGGCAATGGCTACCAGACACCATCACAAAACGGGCAGAGAATGAGCAGCTATCCTGACAATTTACATTTTTTCTTTTTTCGTTAATTTTGTTTTGTTACAGAAAGTACATGTGACCTAATTGCCATCTTTATCTGATGGTATCATGTGCCAGGCATTGGCTTTCATACACAATGTTCTCCCAAATTTGGGATATTGGCAATTAGATGCCCAATTATATTAACTAAAGAAGCACTGATCAGGAATTGATCAAGATCTTGCAGATACTGGAGTTTAGGAAATTCCTTGCAGTTGGAAGTAGAATTTAGAGAGACTTTATATATATATATATATATATATATATATATATATATATATATATATACTTACATATAACTCTGTATACACCGTTCTGTGCTGTGTCTTCTCCAACAACAGAGAATTCAGTACATTGTCCATTTTCCCTGTAAAACAAAATGAGCTGTTGCCTGAGGTATATTGATGGGGCTGGCTACCTCACTCTACCTGTCACTTGATTGTCTGATTCCACTTAAGTATTGAACATTTTTGGTACAAATTTGACAGAGCTTTTATTTACTTTATTTTGCTTTATTTGACACTCTAAGAATTAGTCAACTACTGTTTACTCCACTTCCCACTATCAATATAACTGCAGCTACTTGTCTGTATAATTAGCTGAGTGCTCCCATGTGCCAGCCTCTCAGATGTGTGCTTTACAGACAGACATTACTTCACTCGGTCCTCACAAAAAACAGTGAGAGAACATTACTGTCGTCCGCTTTTATCCAAGGGAATATTGGGGTGGAAAGAGATCAGTTTTCTAGGTCACACAATTAGTAAGTGATAAGGTTCGAGAGACAGGCTGTTGATCCCAATCCTGTGTTCCTAAATCAGGTTATATTGCCAGACTACTTATGATTCTCATAATTCTCTCCCACTTACCTCCTCCACTCCCATTGAATTTACTCCTGTCACCAATTTTTATCTGTGAATCACAAAAACACTTTTGTTCTTCAAGTCCTGGATTAGTTTCTCTGATTTTGGACACAAGTCCACATGTATATATACGTGTGTGTGTGTGTGTGTGTGTGTGTGTGTGTGTGTGTGTGTGCATAAAGATCCAAGATCACACTCAGGCTTCTAGTTTTCTTTCCATGTATAAAATGCGTACTTACTTTATTTGATATTTAAGTAACAGAGTAGAGCTGTCCAAGGCTTGGAAATATTCCACAAACATCCTGAAGCTACCATTTTCTTGTATTTTTTCCATCTTATCTGAGGCCAAGAGGACAGAATACCAATTTCCTGAAATCTGCAATAAAGTGATTGAGTTGGAAAAGAAAAGGGTCACCATATGGACACTTGTCTCCTTCAACTTGGCCCACTGGCCAGGACTCACAATGGTGACGTAAAGATCGAATTAGAACTCGGGTCATTTGACACCACATGTAAGGTTCGACAGTCCCCCAATGAAAATGGAGCCCCCCAAATGTTGTCATCTTTTCACATGGTATAATTACTCTTAGTCCAAGGTCACAAACCACCTCCTTAGCCTAGTATTTAAAAAAACACCTGCCCTCCAGTAAGGCCACCTGGCTTCAGAATCCTTCAAACCACCCCTGAAAGTGGGACGTCACTGTGCTCCACCAACTCTACCTTTGAAAGATCGAAGTTGCTTGTCACAACCTCATGGTGTCCTTCCACATGTGCCCAGACTAGAGTCAGCCCCAGACACAGTAACAGCATCTTCATCTTGACAGGTGACAGCAGTGACTCAGCTACAGTCCCTTAGAGTGAGTCTTTCCCTGTAGGTGGCTCCACTGCTCAGCTCCTCTGACTTTATATTCATTCTGAGTCCAGTTATTTGTCCATGGGGTGCCAGCTTTCCTCCTCCCACTCCCTTAAATGTCCTGTCATTCACTGGTGTGAGGCCACAATTGTTCCTGACTTTTATACTTGTTAATCCCATCTCTTTTAGATCTACTTATGACCTTACTTTCTCAAAACACATACTCAAGAAAATACTAGATGTCATAAAGGGCTGCTTTTTGGAACCCTATTTAACTGTGGACCTGGCTTGGATTTAGAAAGACAATTTTGTGTGGCGAGAATAGAGTAGAACTAAAAAGTGGAATGTGTCAGGCACCTGTGTTCCAACATTCATGTGAGGTATAGAATTGCATGAGTTACCCCATGATAACTATCCCCAGAAACAAAAAAACTGTCTCCACCAAATATGACAGTACATATCACAAAGCATTCAAATAGAGCTGAATAACATTGGGTGGAATAGAATAACATCTTCCAAGTTTGTTGTCTGGTGTGTAGTTTTGAGCACATTTAATTTCCTTTCCCTGAATTCCACCACTAAAGCCTTTCTTTTTCCCACAACGAAGAAGTGTATACCTATCACTCTGTATACCTCGCTATATACCATAGACAAATAAGAGACTTGGGGAAGTAGAAAATGTCGTCCCTTATTTCAAGCAACTTTCAATGAAGGTGGAGAAATGCTTCATATCTCAATAAAACCTCAATTCTCCAAGCATGTGAAGTAAGCCAACTAAGTGGGACAAAGTCCACACCACTGTGTGTCAGAATTGGGGTGATGCTAAGGAAATGGCATCACGTAGAAAGTGCTTAAGAACATAGGACTCAAGCAGACCTGGGCCTCATTCCTATCTCTGCCACTTTGAAGCCATTTGGAAAAATTTAACCTCTTGGAGCCTTAGTGTCCTCTTACTGGGGATAATTGTACCTGCCGATAGATGCTGTAGGGATTCAGCGAGATGATGTGCATAGAACCCTCAGACTAATGTCAGCACATGTTGGGCTGATGTAGTTAGAGAAGTTTTCCTGGGGTAGGTGGGACTAGGGGGAGGCCATGATCATTAGGGGAGGAATGGAGACATGGAGAGCCTTTTGGAAGAGGATGCCTAGTGAGAGGAATGTTGTGGTCAGGCCCCTGTGACCCCAGTTGGGGCTTGTTCAAAGCTGTGGCTCATTTTAGCCTTGAACTAATGGTCCCCTGTTGTACCCACAAAACAGAAAGAGGCCAGTGCCCTGGGTGGAGCTGGGCACAAGCCAGTGAACTCAGGAAACTTGGCATCTATCTGTGGACTGCTTTAGAGTCATCCCAGCCCCTTGGGGGATCATTCCTAGTTCTTGCTCAACCCATATCCAGTCACTGGTCTTTTGAGGTCTATATAACTTTAGGCTTCGTGGGCTGGCTGCAGGTTAGGTTGTGCTGCCGGAGCGATAAATGTGCTGAGTTTGACACATCGGGGCAAAGGCTGTGTACTATATTCTCTCTAGTTGATTGTCTCCAAGAATCGATGGCAGCCTATGAGCAACCAGGTTTGCGAGATGATCCCAGTCTTCTTGGGCTGTATGCTGAGGGGAGAGTAAGCTACTGCTGGTCACACATCTCTATCGCATCCCAGCACAACTCCTAACTCTGTACTCATATCAGAGGGTCATATGGGAACTTTCTGCTTTTGGCCACTCCCACTGTGTGTCCCAATAGAAAACCAGAAATGAAGGTATATGCTACAAAATGTTTTCCAGTCTTTTATTAATAGTTTTTAATACACAAATCTTCACGGAATATTGTTATCTCTCAACATAAGTTTTTTGGCAGGTGTGTTGGCAAGACTTATGTTTACATTAAAAAATGTGATGCAGCATTTTTAATAATCTGAGTGGACAGCTTGAGTCACATTCCAAATACAGTTGGTAGAAACCTTCAGAATCATCAACGAAAGCCACATGCATCTCTGATGTTCTAAGAAAAGCATCAGACTTATCGAACACAAATTAACCGGTTTGTTTTTGGTGATGAAGAAGCAATGTTGAAAGCTTTTAATGCCCAAACTATACAGTTTACTCTTTCCATCTTTCCATCTAGGCACCTAATTTGTTTTATTGGATTTTAGGAAACTGTTGGGAAATTTTGGGGTTTGTGTAACCCATTATGATTTTTGTACGAAACTTTGCAAGTGTTGGTGAGGACATGGAGAAACTGGAATTCTCATACCGCTGTAGAAAAATGGTAAACTGTTCTAGAAACATCTTCTTAAAAAAATTAAATACATACCTAGTATGTGACTCCACCATTACACTGCTAGGTACAACCCAAGAGAAATGTAAGCATAGCGCCATCCAAAGACTAGTACATGAATGTTCATAGAAACTTTCTTTGTAATAGCCAAGAACTAGTACCAATCAAAATGTCCATCAAGATGAATGGATAAAGAAGTTGTGGTATATATATACACAATGGAATACTATTCGGCAGTAAGAAAAGATGATATAGGAACATTTGTGACAACATGGATGGATCTTGAGAGAGTAATGCTGAGCGAAACAAGTCAGACAGAAAAAGCGGAGAACCATGTGATTTCACTGATATGTGGTATATAAACCAAAAACAACAAAAGAACAAGACAAACAAATGAGAAACAGAAACTCATAGACACAGACAATAGTTTAGTGGTTACCAGAGGGTAAGGGGGGTGGGAGATGAGGGTAAGGGGGATCGAATATATGGTGATGGAAGGAGAACTGACTCTGGGTGATGAACACACAATGGGATTTATAGATGATGTAATAAAGAATTGTACACCTGAAATCTATGTAATTTTACTAACAATTGTCACCCCAATAAATTTAATTAAAAAAAAGTCCATCAACAGAACTGGGTAAACATTGGTGGTATATCCATATAACAGAACATGATTCAGCATTAAAAAAAGAATGGAGTATTGATAAACACTACATGAATGAATCTCAAAATAATTATGCTAGTGAAAATAGCAACATAAAAGCAGTACATACTGAGGATTGCATGTACATAAAGCTCTAGAAAATGCAACTCTAACAAAGTGGATCAGTGGCTGCCTGGGGCTTTGGGTGGCACTGTGGGGAGGAGGGATTACAAAGGCACAGAGCAAGCGATTGAAGGTGATGCGTAAACAGTATCCTGACTGTGGTGCAGATTTCATGGGTATCATCTTGTAAAGACTTATCATATTTTATACTTTAAATATGAGCAGTTGACTGTCAATTGTTCCTCAGTAAATATATTATTAATAGCAAATAACTTTCCTGTTAGCATTTTTCACACAGAATCTCCTATGTTGATTAACACGATTTTTCCTTTCCTATGTTAAGGGAGGAAATGCCTATATTTGGAAGACAGAACTAATGACTTCTCTGCCCTTCACTGCTTCTCAGGCCTCAGAGGGGAGGGGGGATGAGACCCTAGACTATCACCTGGGGAACTGCTTCCTTAGTTTCTAAAGGCATGGAGTCGGCTAGGTGTAAAAGAAGACTCCAAGATGATCCACTCACTTCCAGTCAGATTCTGCTTCCCCGCGAGCCCCCGGTTCCGGGGTCCAGATTCTGCACATATGTAGATGAGCCCTGAGTTCTGATGAGAAAAGGTTCATGGTGCCCAAACACACTTTGTTACCTCTAACAAATCACCCACTGCCTGCAGGTTCTACCAACACAGGTTCCCTGCAGCCCCTAATTCTGAGCTCTGAAACTCCAGCGGATGATCGCAGACCAAAGATCTGGGACTAGGTCCTAAAAGTATCACATGCCTCCCCCATAGAGAGGCCAGCTGTAGCCTCATACTTCCTGGTTTTCTCTGTCTCCTTGGACTGCCTTCTCCTCCACGCTCCATGCCCACCTTGCTTCTCAGGTCTCCAGAGACTCTGGGGAAGCCAGCGTGAGCCTCAGGTGTTCTGGAAGATGCCTCACAAATTGGCCAGTGGTCTATGGGCGCCCAACTCAGTCTAGGCCTCAGGAAACCCACCTCCTCAGCAGAGCCCTGGCTACCGGGGCTGCGAAGCGTCTGCCAGCCACAAGGAGGCGCCAGGCCTCCCACCGTTGGCCTGGGAACAGGGCTCCAATTCAGGCACTGCCCACCCAGCGGTGCCCGCCCTAATGCAAGACTGACAAACCTCAGCCAGGAGCGTTCGATTAGCCGTCTGTGAGGGAACCTGAGCCATTCTCTGGAGCTCCTCTGAGCACAGGGCCAATCTGAGATTCCCCCCACCCCATCAGCAGAGCATTGCTTGGGGCAGCTCCAGGCACCCCCTCTCCATGGCTCCAGTTCTAGAGATCCTACTTCAGACATACGTGGCTAAACCAATTCATTCCATCCTTACAAGAATGTTTTTTGAATCACCTGGAGAGCTTTTAAAATTCCTGGTGAGCAGAAAGTAGAGAATTTCCACTCTCTTGTCACTGATCAAAGCAAGTCCCAAAGTTCTCCAGTGCAGGTCAGGGAAGCCCATGACGAAGGCAGCAAACATGGGCGCCTGTGTCAGGATAGCACTGTTTCGGGTGCTGGATATTGCCCTGAGAAAAATCAGCTCCTCGACCCTATTTCATTACCTTCTAGTAAGTGGGGAAGGCACTAAACAAGTAAACATCAAAGAAGATGGGGAAACAGTACTGCTTTACACTTGGGGTTTTGAGCAGAAGTTGTGAGGGGCGAGGCCATGCAGCTATCTGGCAGATGAGTAGTTCACACAAAGGGAGCAGCAAGAACAAAGGTCCAGAGATGGGAGTGCTCGTGAGGTGTCTGAGGAAAATTGTGTGCATGACGAATTCAGGGTTGACAGAAACATGGGAAACTGAAGGCGGATGTGGGGATCCTGACCGCTGGGTAATTACTGTCAGTGAGGCTGACCAGGTCCTCTTTCTGGGCAGGCTCTTCTGAGCAAGCTGGCACTCCAGTTTCTGTCTTTCAGTAATTCAGCCAGTAATTTTCTGTTGTTCTAATAAGCCAACAGAGCTCATAAGGTTTTTGAAAGCAGTGGAACAATGTTTCAGAAAAGGTAACTTTTAAGAACAATTGAAGTCTCTGATGGGCCTGTTTCTAGGAGCAGACAGTTTGAATTAAAGTCTGTCCTGGAACCAGAGACTCTAATGGCAGTCCTCTCATCCAGGAAGACAGATTGGAGTCGTCAGTGTTTCTCTTGAAACAGCAAATAACCTCAGGGTGTCCTGGTTTGACATTTACTCTGGAAGTTTATTTGACATTTATCTACATTTCCTCCATTCAGGTTTAACTCATTCATGATATTTAAAGGGCAACAGTAACAGGACAACTTAAAAATATCTGCTTAATCCCACATTCAGATAATTTAATGCCCATTTTCTTGACAGCACTCTGAAGGGTTCAATTTGACAAAGTTGTTTATTTGGGGGACAATGCAGCACCACAAATAAGTGTAGTGAATTTCGGTGGGAAGAAACCATGATGTAGAAAGCGGACCAATAAACTTTTCCTAAATAGTTTAGGTTGTGCTGGTCAAGAGGTAAAATCAGATATTATATCAGTAGTAATATAATAATAGAGAAAACACATTTCCACATTTTTTGATGAAATGCAAAATATTGAGTACAATTTTGGGGGAGGATTATACAGGTCTCTTAGTGAGAAGAATGCAATTCTTTTTTGGAATAAAATTTTTGGAATTTTGCTTGCTTTGGGTTGAAAATGGGTGTCCTAGTATCACATTAATTGCAAATGTTCTTGACTCACAGGCAATAGAAAAATAAGCAGCAGGTGGATTTGACCTCTAGGCCATACTTTGCCAACCTCTGATGTAGAAAATATGATTCCAATTCTTAGTTTTCCAGGAGATTCTGTCTGAAGTTATAAAGAGAGGAGAAAATGAAAAGGGAAGCCTACGTATTGGTATAGATACATTGACTATATTTGTAGATAATATCATCATATCTTATCAAAACAATGAAATCCACAAAGTGTTAGAACTAATGTCATTATACCTAATAAAAGATTTCATCAAGGGGGCTACTTACACAAATCAATAACATTTCTCTATGCCAGCAAAAACTCATGCTAATAGCTAATAGTTAAGAAAAACTGTGACAGTATAAAGGAATTAACCAAGATCACACAAGAAGACAACCAAGGAGAGAATTTTAAAACATCTAATAGCAAGGACATAGAAGGTGATCGGAATAAATTCACAGACACAGGACTCACCTGGTTTTGACCCAGTGAGCCCTGTGTCAGATTTCTGACCTCCAAGACTGTATAGTATAATAACCTTGTGCTGTTAGGCCACTAAGTTTGTGGTGATTGTTTCAGCATAAACAGAAAACTAATACAGGAACCATATGTCCTGTCCAGCTTGATGCCATGAATAGAGTTTCCTCACTGTATTTCTGATGCACAGGCAGAGTTTCCTTGTATATATTAACACTTGAAAGGAAGTGTGGCATACGTGGTCTGCTGAGTATCCTCAATCACACTTTCCTGCATTTGGAGTATTATTCTGTGGTAGCTCTTTGCAACAGTTATTTTCCTACCTTTAACCAACTCAATTTGTTTTTAGACCTTAAGAATTTATGGTTGGACAGTGAGGTGATTATATGGCAATAAGGAACTAATAAAAAAGCAACTTAGGTTTTAAATGTCATGATGGAAAATCCCCAATGGGACTTGGCTGTGAGTGGGTCACTCCAGTCCCCAAGCAAAGTGGACCAACAAGGAGTACATACCACCCGCTGATGGCTCATTTCACCATAACTTTCATTTGATCCCTGATTTAATGAGACATACACCAAAATTGGAACTCAGTGTTTTCTCTCTTTGTGTCTTTTAATGAAATGATAACTGACCCAGGTTGAAATCACCAAGATGGTAAAATGAGAGGTGCTAGCCCTCATGTTCCCCAGAAATGCCTATTTTAACAAACACGATGGATGAGAATAATGTTATCAGTGCCTGGAGGTACAACTGAAAGTTTCCAGCACGAAGGTAGAGGAAAATAATCCAAGACATTGGTGCACTGAAGAAGGTAGAACAAGTTCACTTTATCTGTGTCACCTCTCCCCCAGGGTGGCACAGCATTGCCATCTCTGGGGGCTTGGAGAGAGCAGAATCTCATGCCCCACCTCAACATGCTAACTCAGAGCCTGCACTTTAACAAAATCCCCAGAGGTTGTATGCACATTATAAGAAGAACAGCATCATCAAATTATAGAAACCATGGATAATATTTTTCATTGTTCTGTGTATTTATAATTTCTATAAATGGTGTCATATGCCACATTTAAGGAAACTATTTTCATTTAACAATTGACTTTGGAGAACTAACCATGTTAATGGAGATCTAGAAAGTTCCCTTTTAACTTCTTGAAGAAAATTCATATTTACGCTGCTGATAATGAAATCTGTTATGAAATCAATGTGTTAGTGGCATTGATTTAGTGCAATCAGGTTCAAATGGGGATGGGTAGAGAGTCATAATGCCCTCCACTTTTAAAAAATGCACCCATTTATTTTCTGGGAGAACCATGGCAACTTCGGATGTTCTTCCCAAAGAAAAGTAATTTCTGTTTATGGTTTAAAGACTAAATGTTACATGCCCCCCCAAAAAAAAAAAATAATGAGTTTTTAAAGTTCAGATGTGTCAATGCCAATGAGAAAACTAATAGCAAATTAGTTGAGGCAGGATGCTTTTACATTAACAGGGCAGATGTCAGAACATGAAGGGTCATTCACCTCAACCTGGAATGAGATTCATATTCTTAATATCTTCAGGAAAACTAGCAGCATACATTCTTATCCTTTGATCTTTATGAGACACACTTTGCTCCACATTTCATAGGCCATTCAACAGACCTACATCTTCATTAACAAGAGCAATGTCTGCTTTATCATGATTTTCAGTAGCCAAGCAAGTTAAAAGGGATATGGTGGAGACTTACTAGGTAAGGCAATGGAGAGAACCTAAACTATGTGGTCAATTTACTGGAGGAAGGCTGGTGTTGGTCATCAAGGTTTCAGCTATCCCAGCCTGGAGCAGTAAGACTCATTATGTGCTGGGAAAACACTTGGTGAAATTCTTACTTCCTGAACCTTACCAAAGAGACCATGTGCTGACACAGACTATAGAGCTAGGAGAATAAAAAGAAAACACTCAGGGTGTCGGAATATTACTATTGTGTCTTTGACTTCTTTGCAGCTTTCAGCAAAACTTATACCTGGGATGTACACAGGCTAGAACAAGCCAGGCAAGTGTTATATTTTCTCTTGTCAGGTCACTAAGAAATAGGCAAATCAAAGGACAGCAGCCCTCACAGGGACAGAGAATTACTGCAGGGGAGGAGAATCCTGAACCTCAGGGATGCTTCTGAGAAGCTAGAGGACCATGGGTACAAGGCCATGTATCGATAAGTATTATCGATTGCTGTGCACAGATTTAATTTCAAGGCCTGATACGCAAGACACACCACCACAAGCCGGGATGAAGGGGTTAAAGAGTTTTATTACAAAGCGAAAGTAAGTAAGACAAGACAGAGATTAGGGGACTATATCATCATACCACTAACAAGCAAGGAGGCAATTCATCATACCACCAGGGCCCAGTCAATTAGAGTCCTAGAAGCAGCAACGACCTTTCGTCAGCATGGGCGAAATGCCAGTCAAGTAGAGTCATCAGCACAGGTGAAATATCTTGCAGCAGCAGAGGCGGCCCGAGGAACAACTGTGCCTACCTCGGTTTTCTAGGGTTTTGAGGACTTCACTACCAACAGCGGCAAGGAGCCAATAAGCATACGTGTCAGCAACACAAGGAACTGGTCTCAGATCTGGCTAGGAGCTGGGGCCAGTCCTTGGTACAGATTAGATGTATCGGAGTTCAGCCCACCTGCGCCAAGGCGAAGGCCAGGCTCCACATCCTGTAAATATTTTCTTGGTCCTTGGGAGGGTAGCCAATCCTTCCAAGGCAAAGCCCATACCCCAGCCACTGTCAGAGTTTACATCCCCAAACGTTCCCAGGCAGACCTCCATATATTCTATTCCTTATAAGCCAATGTCCCCTCATTCACATGGTGTTGACACTACCTCTCACACATACACAGGGAAACATACATGACTGCAAGGATAATCATTTATTGACCAAGTAGAGAAAGTTCTTGTCTTATTCAGGGCAGAGTTCTCCTGGCTATGGCACAGAGAATCGCAAATTGGGAGGAAACCCTTGATGCTTGGTGAATTGATGAGTCTCCTAGTCACTTAGGGAAGATCCTGAAGATGCAGAGATAATGCTTTCATGTGACATAGTGATGGCCATCAGGTCACAGAACTTGTCACAAGATGACATGGGGACCATGGAAGGGAAGATCCTGGCGCCCAGGTGAGGAACCATTCACTTCGCACTAAAGAAACCGGTGAGAAAGAGAACGCAGAAACTCATAAGCACATCTGGGATTGAATTCAGGACAAAGAGAATTTCAATTTTGGAGAAAAATGATGAAGTATTAGTCATCAACCTGCATTCTAACATATGTTATTTGCCAGAATAGAGGGAAGAAATGCATTCAGTCAATGACTTCTTTTTTTCCTTTAGCTGATCTCATCTTAACTTTCCCTCTACAAAGTCTATGAAAAACAGAGGAATGAATGAAGGATCCTAGGCTGCTTTCTGCCATCCTCAGCGTGGGAAGTTCTAAAGAATTTGTGATACATTGAGGAAGAATGGCAAAAGCCATAGCTGCCTTTTATTAACTACTTACGTTATGCAGCCATAGTTGCTACAGCCTTCCCATACATTAGCTGAATGAAGCCCCAAAATACATCTTAGGTAGGAAACAGATGGGGAAACTCAGAGGCCATTATCCAGATTGGAAGACAACTGGAAGGTCAGACGGCTCTATTTGAAGATCAGAAGTTAAAGTTGTGCAGAGACAAAAGCAAGACATTTTTACCAAAAATTGGAGGGTCAGCTGGCCTTCTGGACTTGGAAGACAGACCACAAACAGAAACGTATTTGAGATTCATACTCACACACATTTACTCTTTTCCCATTTCAAAACTGAAGTCTTAATGATTTGTAGCACATTAACAATTACTGAGCTCTTTTCACCAGCATTATAACCACACAGTAACTCTATAAGGTAGACATCATTGTTTTACTTTAAATTGTTTATGTCGTGTGCTCTAAAGCTCACAGAAGGAGTGGGTCTTGAACCCAGGATGCACAACTCCAAATTTCAAGCTCTCCCCACAAGACTCCCTACTAAATTGTTTTTATGTTCATCTCTGCACGTAAACTCCTAATGCTCTTCGAAGGCAGTAATCCCTGGGCCACCCCATTTATCAAATATTACCAACCTGGAGGACTGGGCTAGTTGTTCCCTCGGGCCTGGAGACAGCGATCTGCAGAGGCAGAGCAGAGCACATTCATCACCTACCCCAGGTGATTTCCCAGACAGAAACCAAATGATTTTGTAGCTTAGGACAAAGGGGATTGATAGGAGGTGTTATGTTCTATTGGGTTTCTTGCTTTAGTAACAGGAGAATTTAGGAAGAAAAAAACAAAGAGAGCTACACTTACCGACTTTGGTCAGATCAAGAATGTTTTCCTTAGGAATTCCATATTCTTGGCAAATTTCTTCAAACCTTGTTTTTATTTTCTGATTCAAATCTCGTTCACGGCCTGTGGGAAGACTGACAGTAACTGTTGTGTCTCGTGTATTGGTCATTGAGAGTCATGGCTGTGGGGTGGGTCTCCAGATGGACGGGAAAAAGGGTGGCGCTATTTGGTGCTTAGGCAGAAGACTTGGGGATGGGATGTAACCTGTCTTGAATTTCACATCTTTAGGATAGCCTTCTGCATGATGAGGGATTTCATCATCATCCCACCACCAAGTCTGAGGGACTGCCAAGGTGACCATCTCTCTTGAGAGGAAGAAGGACACCCCAGGATAAGAATGGGAGGATGACTTTGTTTGCAGGTTTCCTTCCTTCCCCTGCCTCCCAACCCGAACGTGAGTGTCAGCATGAAAGTACTGTACCAAACAACTCCATCATTTGGGTTATTTTCTCATTTTTGAAATTCACAGTGTGACAAATGACATATTCACCATATACGGATTCAATTATGCGATATCTATTGTATCCATCATCTGTGGAGGAAACAGAACAAAGCACAGATTTCTTTAGCCCATGGAAAGCAAGCAAAACCTATTACCTATTCTCTCCCACAGAACAAATTCAAGTGCATATCCTAGAAGATTTAAGGAGTGATATCTAAGGCCTTCCATTTGCATCTCCTTGGGCTTCGTGTGGTGATTTCTAAGGGTAGAATTGACTCCTGGTTGACTTCTACCACAAGTAGTTGACCACTAGTGATAAAAAAAAACTTCAGCCGCAGCAGCTACTTACCCTCTATCATTCCCCCTGACACTCACCTACCTCCTTCGGCCATCTTTGCCAACTATGTGTCTCTGTCTTGTCTTTAATCGCCTCTAGCATTTTATACCCAGCACTCTACCCAAGCAGTGGTATGGCATGGCTACCCGACACCATCACAAAATGATCAGAAAATGAGCAGCTATCCTGACAATTTACATTTTTTCTTTTTTCCCTAATTTCATTTGTTGCAGGAGGTACGTGTGACCAAATTGCCATCTTTATCTGATAGTATTATGTGCCAGGCATTGGCTTTTACACACAATGTTCTCCCAAATTTGGGATATTGGCTATTAGATGCCCAATTATATTAACTAAAGAGGCACTGATCAGGAATGGATCAAGATCCTGCAGATACTGGAGTTTAGCAAATTCCTTGCAGTCAGAAGTAGAATTTAGAGAGACTTTTTTTTTGTATACTTACAGATGGCACTGTGTACACCATCCTGTTCTGTGTAATCTACAACAATAGAGAATTCAGTACATTGTCCATTTACCCTGTAAAACAAAATGAGCTATTGACTGTGGTATAGTGATGGGCCTGGCTCCCTCACTCTACCTGTAACTTGCTTGTCTGATTCCACTTAAGTATTGAACACTTTGGTACAAATTTGAAAGAGCTCTCCCATTATTTTACTTTATTTGGTACTTTAAGAATGATCAACTACTCTTTCCTCTACCACTACTTCCCACTATCAATATAACTGCAGCTACTTGTCTGTACAATTAGCTGAGTGCGCACATGTGCCAGCCTCTCAGATGAGTGCTTTACAGACAAACATTACTTCACTCATTCCTCACAAAAAACTGTGAGAGAACATTACTGTCATCCGCTTTTACCCAAGAGATAATTGGGGTGGAAAGAGATCAGTTTTCTAGGTCACAACTATTAAGAGATAGACTTGAGAAATAGACAGGCTATTGATCCCCATTCCTATGCTCCTAACCTACGTTATATAGCCAGACAAATTATGATTCTGATAACTCTCTCCACCTTACCTCTTCTACTCCCGTGGAAATTTATTCCTGTCACCAATTATTATCTATAAATCTTGAAAAGCCTGAGCTTCATCAAGTTGGATCAATGCTAGATGAGTGACTCTGTTTTTGGATACAGGTCTATATATATATATATATATATATATATATATATATATATATATATACACACACACACACACGTGCACATGTGTGTGTGTGCGTGTGTGTGTGTGTGTGTGTGTGTGTGTAGAGGCTCAAAATCATATTCAGGCTTCTTCAATTTTTTCCCCAAGTAAAAGAGACCAACTTACTTTTTGTGATATTTAAGTAGCATAGAAGAGTTATCCAAGGGTTGGATATGTTTCAAAAAAATCCTAAAGCCCCCATTTTCTTCGATCCTTTCCATCTCATCCGAAGCCAAGAAGATAGTATACCAATATCCTGAAATCTGCAATGAAATCAGTAAAACGATTGAGTTGGGAAAGAATAGGGGACACCACATGGACCCTTGTCTTCCTTGAACTTGGCCTGCTGGCCAGGACTCATAATGATGATGTTATGACGGAATTAGAACTTGGGTCAACTGACACCATATATAAGGTTTTTTCCACTGTCCCTCCAGTGAGAAGGTAGGTTCCCAAGTGTTGTCATCTTTTCACATTGTACAATTGCTCTTAGTCCAAGGTAAAAAACCACCTCCTTAGCCTAGTATTTCAAAAAATGCCTGCCCTCCAGTAGGGCCACCTTGCTTCAGAATCCTCCAAACCACCCCTGAAAGTGCAACGTCACTGTGCTCCACCAACTCTACCTTTGAAAGATCGAAGTTGCTTGTCACAACCTCATGGTGTCCTTCCACATGTGCCCAGACTAGAGTCAGCCCCAGACATAGTGACAGCAGCTTCATCTTGGCAGGTGACAGTAATGACTCAGCTACAGTCCCTTTGAGTGAGTCTTTCCCTGTAGGTGGCTCCACTGCTCAGCTCCTCTGACTTTATATTCATTCTGAGTCCAGTTATTTGTCCATGAGGTGCCAGCTTTCCTCCTCCCACTCCCTGAAATGTCCTGTCATTCACTGGTGTGAGGCCACAATTGTTCCTGACTTTTATACTTGTCAATCTCATCTCTTTTAATCTACTTATGACCTTACTTTCTCAAAACACATACTCAAGAAAATACTAGATGTCATAAAGGGCTGCTTTTTGGAACCCTATTTAACTGTGGCTCTGGCTTGGATTTAGAAAGACAATTTTGTTTGGTGAGAATGGAGTAGAACTAAAAAGTGGAATGTGTCAGACACCTCTGTTCCAACATTCATATGAGGTATGGATTTGCATGAGTTACCGCATGATAACTATCCCGAGAAACAAAAAAACTGTCCACCAAATATGACGTACATATCACAAAGCATTCAAATAGAGATGAATAACATTGGGTGGAATAGAATAACATCTTCCAAGTTTGTTGTCTGGTGTGTAGTTTTGAGCACATTTTATTTCCTTTCCCTGAATTCCACCACTGAAGACTTTCCTTTTCCCACAAGGAAGACGTGTATTCCTGTCACTATTGTATACCTCACTATATACCATAGACAAATAAGAGACTTGGGGAAGTAGAAGATGTCTTCCCTTATTTCAAGCAACTTTCAATGAAGGTGGAGAAATGCTTCATATCTCAATAGAAGCTCATTTCTCCAAGCATGTGAAGTAAGCCAACTAAGTAGGACAAAGACCACACCACTGTGTGTCAGAATTGGGGTGATGCTAAGGAGGTGGCATCACATAGAAAGTGCTTAAGAACATAGGAGTCATGCAGACCTGGGCCTCATTCCTATCTCTGCCACTTTGAAGCCATTTGGAAAAATTTAACCTCTTGGAGCCTTAGTGTCCTCTTACTGGGGATAATTGTACCTGCAGATAGATGCTGGAGGGATTCAGTGGGAAGATATACATAGAACCCTCAGACTACTGTCTGGCACACGTTGGGCTGATGTGGTTAGAGAAGTTTTCCTGGGGTAGGTGGGACTAGGGGGAGGCCATGATCATTAGGGGAGGTATGGAGACATGGAGAGCCTTTTGGAAGGAAAAGGATTCCTGGTGAGAGGAATGTTGTGGTCAGGCCCCTGTGACGCCAGTTGGGGCTTGTTCAAAGCTGTGGCTCATTTTAGCCTTGAACTAACGGTCCCCTGTTGCACCCACAAAACAGAAAGAGGCCAGTGTCCTGGGTGGAGCTGGGCACAGGGAAGTTACCCCAGTACCTGTGGCATCTATCTGTGGGCTGTTTTGGAGTCATCCCGGCTCCATGGGGGATCATTCATAGTTCATGCTCAACCCATATCCAATCACTGGTCTTTTGGGTCTATATAACTTTAGGCTTCATGGGCTGGCTGTCGGTTAGGTTGTGCTGTCGGAGCGATAAAAGTGCTGAGTTTGACACATCAGGGCAAAGGCTGTGTACTATATTCTCTCTAGTTGATTGTCTCCAAGAATCGATTGCAGCCTCTGAGTAACCAGATTTGCGAGATGATCCCATTCTTCCTGGGCTGTGTGTGATGCTGAGGGGAGAGTAAGTTACCAATGCTGCACACACACCATATCTATCCCATTCCACCACCACTCCTACTCTGTACCCATATCAGAGGGTCATATAGAAACTTTCTGCTTCTGGCCATTCCCACTGTGTGTCCCAATGGAATACCGGAAAGGAAGGTATATGCTACAAAATGTTTCCCAGTCTTTTACTAATAGTTTTTAATATACAAATCTTCACAGAATATTGTTATCCCTCAATATAAGTTTTTTGGCAGGTGTGTGGGCAAAACTTATGTTTACATTACAAAATGTGATGCAACATTTTTAGTAATCTGAGTGGACAGTTTGAGTTACATTTCACATACAGCTGATAGAAACCTTCAGAATCATGAACGAAAGCCACATGCATCTCTGATGTTCTAAGAAAAGCATCACAGACTTATCGAACACAAAGTAACCAGTTAGTTTTTGATGATGAAAAAACGATGTTTGAAGCTTTTAATGCCTAAACAATACAATTTACTCTTTTCATCTAGGCACATAATTTGTTTTATTGGATTTTAGGAAACTGTTGGGAAATTTTGGGGTTTGTGTAACCCAGTATAATTTTCGTACATAAACTTTGCAAGTGTTGGTGAGGACATGGAGAAACTGGAATTCTCATACCGCTATAGAAAAATGGTAAAACCATTCTAGAAAAGTTTGTCATCTTAAAAAAATTAAATACACACCTACTATATGATGCCACCATTACACTGCTAGGTACAACCCAAGAGAAATGTAAGCATAGGGCCATCCAAAGACTAGTACATGAATGTTCATAGAAACTTTCTTTGTAATAGCCAAGAACTAGGACCAATCAAAATGTCCATCAACAGAACTGGGTAAACATTGGTGGGATATCCATATAACAGAACATGATTCAGCATTTAAAAAGAATGGACTATTGATAAACACTACATGAATGAATCTCAAAATAATTATGCTAGTGAAAATAGCCAGAATAACAACATAAAAGCAGTACATGCTGAGGACTGCATGTACATAAAGCTCTAGAAAATGCAAAGTCTAACACACTAAGTGGATCAGTGGCTGCCTGGGGCTTTGGGTGGCACTGTGGGGAGGAGGGATTACAAAGGCGCAGAGCAAGCTATTGAAGGTGATGGGAAACAGAATCCTGACTGTGGTGCAGGTTTCAAGGGTATTGTCTTGTAAAGACTTATCAAACTTTATACTTTAAATATGTGTAATTTATTGTCAATTGTACCTCAATAAAGCTAGTATTAAAGGGAAATAACTTTCCTGTTAGTATTTTTCACAGGGAACCTCTGATTTTGATGAACATGATTTTTCCTTTCCTACGTTAAGGAGGAAATGCCTATATTTGGAAGACAGGACTAATGACTTCTCTGCCCTTCACTGCCTCTCAGGCCTCAGAGGAGAGGGGGGATGAGACCCTGGGCTATTATGGGAGGTGCTGCTTCCGTAGTTTCTAAAGGCATGGAGTCGGCTAGGTGTAAGAGAAGACTCCAACATGATCCACTCACTTTCAGCCAATTGCTGCTTCTCCACAACACCCTACTTCTGAGTCCATATTCAGGACATACATAGATGAGCCCTGACTTCTGATGAGAAAAGGCTCACGGTTCCCAAACACACTTGGGGGGTGGTGTTACCTCTAACAAATCACCCAGTGCCTGCAGGTTCTGTCAACACAGTTTCCCTGTAGCCCCTAATTCTGAGCTCTGAAACTCCAGCGGATGACCGCAGACCAAAGATCTGGAGCCCAAGTCCTAAAAGTATCACAGGCCTCCCCCATAGAGAGGCCAGCTGTAGCCTCATACTTCCCCATTTCCTCGTAGCTTCCTTGGGCTGCATTCTCCTCCAAGCTCCGTGCTGACCGGGCTTCTCAGGCCTGCAGAGACTCTGGGGAAGCCAGCGTGAGCCCTAAGTGTTCTGGAAGATGCCTCTCAAAGTGGCCTGTGGCCTCTCAGCGCCCAACTCAGTCTCAGCCTCAGGACACCCACCTTTCTCAGCAGCGCCCTGGCGACAGGGGCTGCGAAGCGCCTGCGAGCCACCAGGAGTCGCCAGGCATCCCTCCGTCGTCCTTGGAGAGTGGCTCCAGGGTCAGGCACTGCCCACCCCATTGCCTGCCCTACTGCAGGGCAGACAAACCTGAACCAGGAGCGTTGGATTAGCCGTCTGTGAGGGAATTTAAGCAATTCTCTGGAGCTCCTCTGAGCACCGGGCCAATCTGAGACCCCCCCACCCCCACCTGCAGAGCATTGCTTGGGGCAGCTCCAGGCATCCCCTCTCCTTGACTCCAGTTCTAGAGATTCTGTTTTACACATGTATGGGGAAACCAACTCATTCCGTCCCTACATGAATCACCTGGGGAGCTTTTAAAATTCCTGGTGAGCAGAAAGTAGAGAATTTCCACTCTCTTGTCAGTGATCAAAGCAAGTCCCAAAGTTCTCCAGTGCAGGTCAGGGAAGCCCATGATGAAGGCAGCAAACATGGGGCACCTGTGTCAGGATAGCACTGTTTCGGGTGCTGGATATTGCCCTGAGAAAAATCAGCTCCTCGACCCTATTTCATTACCTTCTAGTAAGTGGGGAAGGCACTAAACAAGTAAACATCAAAGAAGATGGGGAAACAGTACTGCTTTACACTTGGGGTTTTGAGCAGAAGTTGTGAGGGGCGAGGCCATGCAGCTGTCTGGCAGATGAGTAGTTCACACAAAGGGAGCAGCAAGAACAAAGGTCCAGAGATGGGAGTGCTCGTGAGGTGGCTGAGGAAAATTGTGTGCATGACGAATTGAGGTTTGACAGAAACATGGGAAACTGAAGGCGGATGTGGGTATACTAACACCGGGTAATTACTGTCAGTGAGGCTGACCAGGTCTTTCTGGCCAGGCTCTTCTGAACAAGCTGGCACTCCAGTTCTCTGTCTTTCCTTACCAGGGCTCAGCCAGTAATTGTCTTTATTCTAATAAGGAAACAAAGCCAGCATGAGTTTTTTGTAAGCAGTGGAACAATGATTCAGAAAAGCTAACTTTTAAGAACAACCTCTGGTATCTCGATGGGCCTGTTTCTAGGAGCAGACAGTTTGAATTAAAGTCTGTCCTGGCACCAGAGACTCCAATGGCAGTCCTCTCATCCACGAAGACAGAGCTGGTGTCTTCATTGTTGCTCTTGAAACCTCAAATAACCTCCGGGTGTTCTGGTTTGACATTTACTCTGGAAGTTTATTTGATATTGATCTACATTTCCTCCATTCAGGTTTAACTCATTCGTGATATGTAAAGGAGAGCAGTAACAGGACAACTTAAAAATATCTCCTTAACCCCACAACCAGATAATTTATTGCCCATATTATGAAGGCACTCTCAGGGGTTCAATTTGACAAATTTTTATTTGGGAGACAATGCAGCACAAATAACTATAATGACTAGCAGTGAGGGGAAAAACTATGATATAGAAAAGGGGACCGGTAAACTTTTTCTGTAAAGGATCAGATACTAGGAAATAGTAAAGTTCGTGCAGGCCAAGAGGTAAAATCAGGTATTATGTCAGTAGGAATATAATAATAAACACATTTCCATATTTTTTGATGAAATTCAAAACAGAATATTGAGCATAATCATTTTGGAACTGCAGGTCTATTAGTGAGAAAATTGAATTCTTTATTGCAATAACATTTTTGGAATTTTGCTTAATCGGGGTGGAAAATGTGTGTCCTAAAATCACTTTAATTGCAAATGTTCTTGACTCACAGACAATACAAAAATAGGCAGCAGGTGGATTTGGCCTTTGGGCCATATTTTGCAAACCTCTGATATAGAAAATATGATTTTAATTTTCAGTTTTCCGGGAGGTTCCAGCTGAAGTTATAACGAGAAGAGAAAAAGAAAATGGGAAGCTTAAGTGTTGAAAGATATACATTGACCTTATTTGAAGATTATATGACATATACCTATAAAACCAACAAAATCCACCAAGTATTAGAAGTAATATCATTATAACTAATAAAATATTTCATCAAGGGGAACTAGAGATACATTTACACAAATCAATAACATTTCTCTATACCAGCAAAATCTCACGATAATATCAAATGGTTAAGAAAAACTGTGACAGTATAAAGGAATTAACCAAGAGCACACAAGAAGACGACCAAGGAGAGAATTTTAAAACATCTAAGCGAAGACATAGAAAATGATCAGAATAAATTGACAGACACGGGACTCACTTGGTTTTGGCCCAGTGAGCCCTGTGTCAGACTTCTGACCTCCAAGACTGTAGTATAATAAGCTTGTGCTTTTAGGCCACTAAGTTTGTGGTGATTGTTCCAGCACAAACCGGAAACTAGTTCAGAACCCATTTCTCCTGTCCAGCTTGATGCCATGAATAGAGCTTCCTCACCATATTTCTGATGCACAGGCAGTTTTCTGCATATATTGTTAACTCTTGAAAGGAAGTATGGCGTACGTGGTCTGCTGAGTATCTTAAATCACACTTGCCTGTGGTGTCCTTGCAACAGATTTATTTCCCTTTCTTTAACCAACTCAATTCTTTTTTTAGACCTTAATAATGTATTGTTGGACAGTGAGGTGATAGTTTGGTGATAAGGAATTAATACGAAAACAACTTAGCTTTTAAATGTCATGGTAGAAAATCCCCAGTGGGACTTGGCTGTGAATGTGGCACTCCAGTCCCCGAGCAAAGTGTACCAAGAATCAGCAACATAGTACCTGTTGGTGGCTGATTCCACCATAACTTTCATTTGATCCCTGATTTTATGAGACAGTCCAGAAAATTAAAGCTCAATGTCTTTCTCTCTGTGTGTCTTTTAGGTGAAATGATAACTTCTCTGGATTGATGCCAGCAAGACGGTGGAATTGGAGTTGCCAACCCTCATTCCTTCACAGAAACACCTATTTTAACAAGCACTCATGGATGAGAATACTTTATGGGAATCCAGGATTACAAAAGAGAGGTTCCAGCACCCAGGTAGAGCAAAATAATTCAAGACATTGATGCACTGATGTAAGAAGACCAATTTCACTTTACCTGTGTCACCCCGCTCCCAAGATAGCACAGCCTTGAAATCTCTGGGAGCCTGTTAGAAAGGAGAATCTCAGGCCCCACCCCAGACATGCTAAATCAGAGCCTGCACTTTAACAAGACCCCCAGGTGATTTGTATGCACATTATGAGAAGCATAATATTGTCATACATATAGAACGTAAATAATAGATTGCATTGTTTTGTGTGCTATTTACAGTTGATATGAATGGTGTCATGCTGCACATATCATTCAACAATTGGTTTTTGAGATATAAGAATGCTAATATAGATCTTGTCCATTCCTGTCCAAATAGACAGAGAAGCTGGCACAGCTTTGCTAAGGGAGGTCTGCTCTGCCTGAAGCCTCACTCTAAGTTGAGTGAGGGTCACTGCTTCTTTATCCCAAAGTGAAGCGGTTGTAAATTGTGGCTGTGAAGTGGAAATCTAGGCTTAGTAGGAGATAATACTGCTGCCAAACAAAGAAGGGATTAAGGGCCCATCCCACCCAAGTCCATTGCTTTAGATGGCCTCAATGCAGCCACCATTAAACTAAGAAAAGGGGATGAGATGGGCAGAACATAAAGGCCAGTCTAGAAAATACCAGAGTTTCCAGGTTTAACTCTGTGTCTAGATAAGATTTTTGGTGTCTGGTTATCTGCACACTGAGAAGTCAAGAGGCAAACACATTAGAAGCCTGCCAAATATCCGAGGAATTTGCGTTGCCAAAAGAAATTTAGGTCTAGCCTATAGCAAAAGTAAGTGACCCTTTAATCTTCAAAGTAACTTCTTTGACCCTGCACAAGAAAAGTGTGGGTGTTGACAATGGGGATAATGGACAAGGAAGCACCTCCCAGACCTGGGGCCAGAGGACAGTGGGCACAAGACCATGCTTCCACCCCATTCTATTTCCCCTTACTTCAGACAACTCAGCTTTAGCCACAAAGGTGAGAGCAATGTCCTTGGGTTGATGGAGAAACAAGATAGAACTGGGTTTTTGAATGAGTACCTGGGACAGACCTGTGGCCACGTTAGAACACTCATTTCAGATTATTCATAGGAAAATGAAATTAATTCTTCATTAAACTATACTAGACTATGGTTGGGTCTCTTTTTTAATGGGACTCTAGCTATATAAACTAATGAAATGTCCAAACGGTGAAATGTATCCTTCCCCACTAAGCTGGTCCCTCAGCTGACAATAGTAATGGCAATTCCATCCTCCCCTTTGCTCAGGCCATGAGCCTTGGAGACGTCCTGGGTCCTAGTCCCTACAAGATGCAAAGCACTAAATCAGGCCCTGTATTTGTGATTTAGCTTGGTGCTTCCCAGAATTCCAGGGCACATGTGCATAGAGTGGGCCTGAGTTCTAGTCCTAAAAATGTGAATATTCTTCTAAGACCATCAGGAACATACCTGTAGTTGAACAGGGTTGGGTTCATTGTCGTAGCTAGGCAGCATTCACCGGGGGACCCGTGGGTGACTTTGTTATGTTGATGTCTTATGAGATTATGTCCTCAGAACCACCTGGCTAGGCTCTGAGCACCAGGCCATCTTGTGATAACATTGAAGCCCAGCTACGGGAGTCAGGTCAGTTCCAGGGTGGTGGTGTCTCCTTTGCAGGCCACAGACTGTCCGCTTCTTTCTGTGACCCCTGGTGAGAGAGAGGAGCTGACCTCAAGTTCATTCTGGTTCAACCCCTGCTTCTCAGAGGCACATACATATCTTAGTCTGCATCCCTGCCTGGCCATTTTGACACTTGCCCCCAAATCTGCATGGGTATCCTGATATACACAGCACTGCTCAGAACTATTTACCCATATCATTCCCATCTCTTTCTTTTTCTTTTCTTTGCTATTCTTTTCTTGTCTCTTCATTTCTTTTCAAAAGGACTGCTCTGCTCTGTTTCTGATCTATACACATCTTTACTCCTTGCTTTTGAGTGTTTTTAACATTTCATGCCCCATTTGCATAAAACGTTAGGAGTGGAGCTGGAGGTTTCAGTGTGAGTTAAACCTGCCATCTTGATCTGGGAACCGCTGCGGGTCTCTTTGTGCCTCCCTCTTGGCTATGGTTTCATCAACCTCCCATCATGAACATGGCCGCCTTGGATTTATTGTGCTTGTAATTTTTCAAACCCTTCTGGGTTTTGCCAAATGTCGGTAAACCAGACCAAGTACTTAAGTCAGGGCCAAGAAGCCTGAACCTAACTTGCTCTTCTGATATGGAGGCAGAGCAAGATATGGGGAGCGTCAGAAGCCTACAGAATCTTCTGTCATTAAACTTAGGTTTGTAATGACTGAGTCGTTCTTCTTGCATAGTAACACCCACCCTCATCCTGCTCTGCCCTAGTACCTTTGTGCAACTTTAACACTGTGTTCATCATCTGATGTTGGGAAAGGATGATAAGTGAAGGAGGAACTTTAATTTCCCTTTCTCTAAAGTCTGTAAGCTCTCAAAAGAGGAGGTTAATAACATCTACATTGCTAAAGATAGGTATTGCTCACATTTCATGGGATCTCACTTACTATGTTCACAGTAGATAATAGCGGTGGTTGCAGGAGGTTTTCCAAGAGCATGAAAGGACACTGACCATCACTATGATGGATAATGTAGAGAAGCTGGGATGTGGGGACACGTCGTGAAACATGGTGAGTTGGTATCAGCTTCAGCAGCATCTATATGTCAGCACCCCACTGAATAAGAGAATTCTCGGATGGGACAAATGATGGGACATATCTTAGTTTGTCTTATCAGGTCACTAAGAAAGAGACTAACCAAAGGGCAAGCAACACTCATGGGGACAAAACTAATGCAGGGGCCTAGAATCCTGAAACTTGGGGATGATTCTGAGAAGCTAGAGGAAGATTATAGGTACAGAGCCAAGGAAGTCCCCGCATTTGCTTGCTGTCAGCAAAATATCTCTCACATACACAAAGATAAACATCACTGCAAGAAAAATCATTTATTGACAAGGTAGAAGAAGGTCTTACTTATGGCAAGTTCTCCTGGGTATGCCACAGAGAATGAGAAATTTGGAGAAAACCCTTGATTCTTGGCGAGTTAATGAGTCTCCTAGACACTTAGGGAAGATCCTGAAGATGCAGAGATAATGCTTTCATGTGACATAGTGATGGCCATCAGGTCACAGAACTTGTCACAAGATGACGTAGGGACCATGGAAGGGTAATCCTGGAGCTCAGGTGACGAACCATTCACTTAGCACTAAAGAAACAGGTGAGAAAGAGAACACAGAAACTCATAAGCACTTCCTGGATTGAACTGAGGACAAAGAGAATTTGTATTTTGGAGAAAAAAGATGAAGGAATAGACATTAACCTGCATTCTAACCTATGTTATGTGCCAGAATAGGGGGAAGGAATTTGTTGAGTAGTTGATGCCTTTTTTTTTCCCTTTTGCTGCCCTCATTTTACCTTTGCTCAACGTAGTCTATGAAAAACAGAGGAATCAATGAAGGATCCTAGGCTGATTTCTGCCATCCTCAGCATGGGAAGTTCTGAAGAATTTGTGATACATTGAGGAAGAATGGCAAAAGCCATAGCTGCCTTTTATTAAATATTTATTTTATGCAACTATCGTTGCTAAAGCCTTCCCATACATTAGCTGAATAAAGCCCCACAATACATCTTGGGTGGGAAACAGATGAGGAAACTGACAGTCCATTTTCCAGGTTGGAAGACAACTAGAAAGTCAGACAGCTCTATTTGCATATCAACAGTTCAAGTTGTGCAGAGATCAAAGCAAGACATTTTCGCCAAAAATTGGAGGGTGAGATGGCCTTCTGGACTTGGAAGACAGACCACAAACAGAAACGTATTTGAGTTTCATACTCACACATTTACTCTTTTCTCATTTCAAAATTTTAAGTCTTAATTATTTGTAGCACATGAACAATTACTGAGCTCTTTTCTCCAGCGTTATAACCACACAGTAACTCTGTAAGGTAGACATCATAGTTTTCCTTTTAATCGCTTAGGTCATTTGCTCTGAAGCTCACAGAAGGAGTGGGTCCTGAACCCAGGATGTACAACTCCAAATTTCAAGCTCACCTAACTGGATTCCCTACTAAATTGCTTTTTATTGTAATCTCTGCACATAAATCCTAATACTTTTGAAAGGCAATGATCCCTGGGCCACCCCGTCGCCACCGGAGATAACCAACCTGGATGCCTGGGCCAGTTGCCTCCCTCGGGCGTGGAGACAGCGATCTGCAGAGGCAGAGCAGAGCACAGTCAAACACCAACCCCAGTTAATTTCCCAGACAGAAACCAAATGATTTTCCAGGTTAGAACAAAGGGGACTCATTGGAGGCGTTACCTTTTCTTGGATTTCTCCCTACAGTAGCATGGAAATTTAGGAAGAGAAAACCTAAGAGAGCTAAACTTACCAACTTTTGTCAGATCAACTATGTTTTCCTCAGTAATTCCATATTTTTGGCAAATTTTCCCAAACTTTTTCTTGAGTTCCGGATTCACATCTGGTTCTCGGGCTGTGGGAAGACTGACAATAACTGCTGTGCCTCCTGTATTGGTCATTGAGGTTCACGGCTGTGGGGTGGGTCTCCAAATGGATGGGAAAATGGATGGCGCTGATTGGTGCTTAGGCAGAAGACTTGGGGATGGGATGTAACCTGTCTTGAATTTCACATCTTTAGGATAGCCTTCAGGCATGATGAGAGATTTCATCATCATCCCACCACCGAGTCTGAGGGACTACCCAAGATGACCATCTCTCTTGAAAGGAGGAGAGACATCCCAGGATAAGAATGGGAGTATCACTTTGTTCGCAGGTTTCCTTCCTTCCCCTGCCTCCCAACCCCAAGGTGAGTGTCAGCATGAAAATACTCTACCAAAGAGTGCCAGCATTTGGAATGTTTGCTCATTGTTGAAACTAATGAGATGAAAAATAATATAGTCACTATAGACGACTTCAACTATTCGAAATGTAACGAATCCAGCGTCTGCGAAGGAAACAGAACAAAACTCAGAATTTCTTCATTCACAGGAAGCAAGTGAAATGCTTTTCCTATTTCTCCCACAGAACAAATTCAAGTGCATATCCTAGAAGACTTAAGGAGTGCTATCTAAGGTCTTCCATTTGCATCTCCCTTGGCTTCGTGTTGTGACTTCTAAGGGGAGAATTGATTCCTGGTACAATTTCTACCACAGGTAATTGACCACTAGTGGCGAAAACCTCAGCTGCATCACCAACTTACCTTCCATCATCCTCCCTAAGACTCACCTACCTCTTTGGCCATCTTTAAGCCCCACTGGCATTTTATACCCAGCACTCTATCCAAGCCATGGTTGTGGCAATGGCCACCAGACACCATCACAAAATGGGCAGAAAATGACCACCTATCCTGACAATTTACTTTTTTCTATTTTTGCTAATTTTCTTTTGTTACAGGAGGTACATGTGACCAAATTGCCATCTTTATCTGATGGTATTATGTGCCAGGGATTAGTTTTTACACATAAGATTCTCCCAAATTTGGGACATTGGCTATTAGATGACCCCATTTATATCAGCTAAATAAACAGTGATCAGTAATTGATCAAGATCCTAATGATATTGGGGTTTAGTAAATTCCTTGCAGTTGGAAATAGAATTCAGAAAGACTTTTTTTTATACTTACAGATAACATTATATACACCATTCTCTGCTGCTTGGTCACAAAGCCCAGCCATATCAATGCACTCTCCATCTATTCTGTAGAACAAAACGAGCTGTTATTTAATATATTTTGATGGGGCCGGCTCCCTCACTCTACCTGTCACTTGAGTGTCTGATTCCTCTTGACTATTGAACATTTTTGGTACAAATTTGAAACAGCTCATATTTATATTATTTCACCTTATTTGATACTTTAATGATGAAACAACTACTGTTACCACTATTCCTCTACCACTACTTCCCACTATCACTATTACTACAGCTACGTGTCTGTATAATTCGCTGAGTGCTCCCATGTGCCAGCCTCTCAGATGAGTGCTTTAAAGACAGACATTACTTCACTCGGTCCTCACAAAAAACTGTGAGAAAGCATTACTGTCACCCACTTTTACCCAAGGGATAATTGGGGTGGAAAGAGATCAATTTTCTAGGTCACAAACTAGTAAGAGATAGACTTGAGAAATAGACAGGCTGTGGATCCCCAATCCTATGCTCCTAACCTATGTTATATTGCCAGACAAATTATGATTCTGTAACTCTCTCCCACTTACCTCCTCTACTCACATTAAAATCTACTCCTGTCACCAATTTTTATCTGTGAATTTAGAAAAGCCCAGGTTCATCAAGTCCTGGATCAATGCTAGATGAACAAGTCTGATCTTGGATACAGGTCCACATATATGTGCACATGTGCATGTGTGTGTGTTTATGTTTTGTATGTGTGTTTAGAGGTCCCAGACCATAATTAGGATTCTTGTTTTTTTGTTTTGTGTTTGTTTTCCAGGTAAGAAAGGACAAACTTACTTTACATGAAATTTAAAAGTCAGAGAAGAGTTGTCCCAGCCTTGGATATGTTCCATAAAAATCCTCATGACACTGTTTTCTTCTATCCTTTTTTTGACGTCTGAGCCCAAGAGAATGGTATACCAATCCCCTGAAATCTGCAATAAATCAGTAAAAGTATTGGGTAAGAAAAGAAGCATAGGGGACACCACATGGACCCTTGTCTCCTGGAACCTGGCCTGCTGGCCAGGACTCATAATGGTGATGTGAAGATGGAATTAGATGTCAGGTCAATTGACACCACATGTAAGGCTCTTTGCACTGTCCCTCCAGTGAGAATGGAGGACCGAAGTGTTGTCATCGTTTCACATGGTACAATTGCTCTTAGTCCAAGGTCACAACCCTCCTTCTCTGCCTACTATGTCAAAAAACGCCTGCCCCCCAGTAGGGCCACCTTGCTTCAGAATCCTCCAAACCACTCCCCGAAGTCAGACATCACTGTGCTCCACCAACTCTACCTTTGGGATATCAAAGTTGCTTGTCACAACCTCATGGTGTCCTTCCTCATGTGCCCAGACTAGAGTCAGCCCCAGACACAGTAACAGCAGCTTCATCTTGGCAGGTGACAGTAATGACTCGGCTACAGTCCCTTTGAGTGAGTCTTTCCCTGAAGGTGGCTCCACTACCCAGCTCCTCTGCCTTTATACTCATTCTGAGTCCAGTTATTTGTCCATGAGGTGCCAGCTTTCCTCCTCCTACTCCGTGAAATGTCCTGTCATTCACTGGTGTGAGGCCATGATTGTTCCTGCCCTTTTCCTGTTTGGCAATCTCATTTATTTTAGATCTACTGAGTGACCTTAAATTTCTCAAAACACACACTCAAGAAACATAGTGGATGTTTTAAAAAGGCTGCCATTGGAACTAGTTTTAACTGTTGCTCTGTCTTGGAATCAGAAAGCCAGTTATATGTGGCGGGAATGGAGTAGAACTGAAAAAATAGAATGTGTCAGGCCCCCTGTTCCAGCATTCACATGTGTGCAGAATTACATGAGTTACCCCAGGATAACTAGCCTCAGAAACAAACAAAAACTGTCTCTACCAAAGATGACAATACCTATTGCAAAGCATTCAAATAGAGCTGAGTAATATAGGATGGACTAGAATAATGTCTTGAAGGTATAGTGTCTGGTATTGAGCAAATTTAGACTCAGGATGTGTTCCTACATCTACGAGTATACCTATCACTACGTATACCTCGCTATGTACCATAGACCAGTAAGGGAAATGGAGAAGTAGAAGGTGTCTTCCCTTACTTCAGGCAACTTTCAATGAAGATGGAGCCATGCTTCATTTCTCAATAAAAGCTCAATTCTACAAACATGTGAAGTAACCCAATTGAGTGGGACCAAGTCCACACCACTGTGCGTCACAAAAGGGGGTGATGCTAAAGGAGGTGGCATCAGGTAGAAAGTGCTTAAGAACACATGAGTCATGCAGATCTGGGCCTCATTCTTATCTCTGCCATTTCGAAGCCACAAGGACAAATTTAACCTCTTGGAGCCTTAGTGTCCTCTTATTGGGGATAATTGTACCTGCCGATAGATGCTGTAGGGATTCAGTGGAATGATGAGCATAGAATCCTCAGACTAATGTCTGGCACACACATTACCAGACATGTTGGGCTGGTTGGGTCGCAGAAGTTTTCCCGGGGTAGGTGGGACTAGGGGGACGCCATAAACATTAGGGGAGGTATGGAGATGTGGAGAGCCTTTTGGAAGAGGATTCCTGTGAGTTAGGCTCCTGTAACCCCAGTTGGGGCTTGTTAAAAGCTACAGCCTATTTTAGCCTTAAACTAAGTCCCCTATCGCATCCACAAAACAGAAAGAGGCCAGTGTCCTGGGTGGAGCTGGGCACAGGGCAGTGACCCCAGGACCTGTGGCATCTATCTGTGGGCTGCTTTAGAGTCATCCCAGCCCCATGGGGGATCATTCCTAGTTCATGCTCAACCCATATCCAGTCACTGCTCTTTTGAGGTCTATACAACTTTAGGCTTCATGGGCTGGCTGTCGGTTAGGTTGTGCTGTCGGAGCGATAAAGGAACTGAGTATGACACATCGGGGCAAAGGCTGTGTACTTTATTCTCTCTAGTTGATTGTCTCCAAGAATCAATGGCAGCCTATGAGTAACCAGCTTTGCGAGATGAATCCCATTCTTCCTGGGCAGTATGTGATGCTGAGGGAACAGGCAGCTACCCCTGCTGCACACACTGCATCTCGATCCCACCCCACCACCACTCCTACTCTGCACCCGTATCAGAGCGCCACATCAGAACTTTCTGTTCTTGGTGGCGATCTGTTTCTTGTTCACCTTTGTACCTCCCGTAGCACCTGATACATCGTATCACCTTTGGAATGATTCTACACCAAATCCTATATTAAAAGCATTAGGTATTCTTTTAGGAGAAGGAACTTATAAAAAATCCTTTTGTAGCTAGGAGTATTATTTTGGGGACGTGACGTCCTAATTTATATTATTGAGTTATAGGCGTAGAGAAAGAGCATAGGACTGAAGCCAATAATCAGAAGCCTGTTGGGGACCATCTGATCTACTAAGACCTGAGTTGACCATTCCCTGCTCTGATTACTCACTTTCATTTCAAATCTACCAAGTTTCAGGGGTCAGGGTGAGCATTGCCAGGACAGCCAATTAACACTGAGACAGAAAGGGCAAGGCTGTAAACATACCAAGGAGCTGTGAGCAATCCAGCTGGCGGTTCAGTGAAAGAAAATCCAGACGAAACAAAACCTGAACTAGTATTAAATCAGTCAGGAGTGATGGTTCACTTTACAATAGGTTTCCGACAACAGGAATTAAAGAATTCCTACAATGGGTTTAAATACTTCTTCATTGCTGCATTTAAATATTTGTGGTAGGAGCTGTGGATTAATAAATGTCACTGATAAGTGAATTATTGACTTTTATAGTGGGAATGGATGGGAAGAGGTAGAGATGGGGAAAGATGAGAACAAAATAAATAATTCAAAAAGAGTAACCACTGATGTTAGCATCTCCCAGATGATAGTATAAGTACATGGAATAAGGATTTAATTTACAAAAGCTCACTTGGCCACCTATCAACAGGGAATACACTTATTGTATAATGGAAGATACACAAGGTACATCTGATTGTAGAGTAATTTTGTCTGTAGTGTAGCAAGTTGCTCTAAGAAATGATGCTACTACAGGATTTTTCAAAAACAATGATTGGCCTTAATTCAACTACCATTACCAAATGCCTACTCTACACTAGGCCTTTTAGAGACACTTTGAGGACTAAAGAGATAAACAAGATAGGGGCTGTGCCCTCAAGAAACTCCTGGTCAGTGCAAGGATTATTTGAAAACAAATCTTAATTATTAGGTAGAAAGGTTTTCAAATTATATAGGAAAACAGAGAAGCCAATAGTGATGAAGAAAAAGAATAAAAGGAGAGAAAAACAAAACATGATTTGATTCAATTGAAGACTTATTACCTAATTCCAGGTGTGGAGCCAGAAGAGTTTTTTCCCCTCCAGATTAGTAGCACTTTATGTAAAGAACACAAGCTTTAGTAGACTCTGGTCCTCTCCTGGTCCAGTGGAGAGGGAAAGGGCCCCGGGGGTGGGAGGGGGATCGCGGGGGGCATTGGTCTCTGGAAAGTAAAGGTTTTGTGGAGAAAGGAGTGAGAGTTGATTTCTTCTGCCAGCCAAGGAAACTGACTCCTTCCTTTCTGCTAGGGGACAAACAGCACTTCTCTTGAGCAAGTCTCTGTCAGTACAACAGTAGCAGATGGACCTAGTTTATATCCTATCTTCTGTTGCTGCCCTGGGGAGCTTAGCCTTCAGACCTTCTCTTTTATAGGGCCAACTGATTGCTGTTAAGAGTAGCCAATCATTCTAGGGATGAGCAGCCTGGGCCCAAAATATTTACCAATCTTTTAAGAACAAAGAGTTAATAATGTTAAATCATATTCCCATATTTTAAATGGCATGTGAATCCAAATTGTTATATTACAGCCAAGTTGCATCAGCTACTTCTATAATTAAGGTCCTTAGACTTCAACAAACTTAGAAACTGGTAATCACAAAAAAGAAGGTCTTATTCAAAGTCATCTTTGTTCAAGCATCAGATTGTGCTAGAATCCACTTACCAAGGCAAATAGTTATAATGGGGGATGTATTTTGCAACAGTACAAACATCATCTGTCCAGGGACCAGATATTTAAAAATAATATTTTGATGTCACAAACTGAGTAAGAACTCAGTATTAGATTAAGAGCTTTGTAAATATTTTTTATATAATCCTTATAATAGCTCTATATGATAAGTGCTATTCCCATTTTACAGAGGTATGAACTAAGACTCAGAGAGGCTAAGTAAGCATACCAAGATCACACAGCTAATAAGTGGGAGAATCCCTATTTGAACCCAAGACTGTCTGATCCAAGAGCCCCTACTTTTATTGACTCCACTACACAAGCCAAGGCTTGATGTTTCTGACATGAAGGGCAGAATAAGTAATGCTTTAAAACCTCAGGGGTGTCTGCTTGGTAGTTACTACTAAAGAAGCTGCTTGTAGATTTATCAAAACTGTGGCACCATGGGTGTAGCTGCAGGTGTGTCTGATCAAGTGAAGGGCAAGTGCCAACTCTCTCTTGGTAAATAAATATTACATGGGTGAATGGATGGTTGAATGATGTGGGGAGTATTGCCTTCTAATAAGGAATTAGGAAATGCTTCTAGAACAAAAAAGCAAAAACTATTTTCTTGTATTCATGGATTTAAGTACCTGGTCACCAACCACATTGAGTTCCCTTACCCAACACCACATATGGAACATTTTATAAGTGACCCCCGGGAAGGGTGACAGTCTGTCAGGTGGTTGAGATTCGACTGGCTTAAGTCATGACTCTATGTGTGGGTGAGGGGCTCATGGAGTCCATATAGGACCAGGTAACAGTCCCTTTATAACCAGGCCATTTGATTGAAACTAACTGGCTGACTGGAAATGCACTTCGTGACCTTTTTTTTCAATCTCACTCTTGATTCATTGAACAAGTTACTCATTGAAAAAGCCAGTGGGAACATCCAACCCCTGTTGAATAATACTAAGGCATCGTCAATGCCAAGAAGAACAGTTTATTTGATTCACGTGCCAGAGTGGAAGTGCAGCTTGGTCCTCAGCATCCAGGATGATTATACATCCTGCTGGTACTGGTACAGAGCCAGTTCTAAAATACCCACTCCCGTCACCAATAAAAGGTTGCTTGAAGTCTAACAACAGCTCATCTGTGTTAGCTGGGTCTCCCAGAAAGCAGATGCTGAGACAGATTTAGGAGTGTAAAAGGTTTATTCAGGAGTAACACTTGTGAAAGGAAAAAGAAGGAAGCAGGATTAGGGAAGGGGAGTAGCCAGACCATGATGCAGATCGGACCATGTCTCTGTCAGCCCCACAGGGAGCTCTGGAGCATGTTAGCAGAGTCCTGTGTCAGGCCAAAATTGCTAGGACCCTGTAGCACAGTCCTGTTCGGTCACTGACTGGGCCCACTCCAAGAAGACCTGTACCTCAGCTCAAGGGTTGAGGCAAATCTGAGTGAGTTAACAGTGGAGGCTGTCAGCTGGGCCAGGAGCCCTTTCTTGATGCGGGAATGTGGGCAATGCATCTCTATGTCTGGCACACCATCCTAATAGCTAGAAATAGGTAGTCTCCTCAATGAGGTCCAGAGTTACCTGACACCATATATACATACATACATACATACATACATACATACATACATACATACATATATATATATATATATATATATATATATGGTTTCCTTTCTCAAAAAGGCCCAGAGTTTCTCTTCCTACATGGAATAGAAGCAGGGGCGGAAACATAACCCTTCTTTCTTTTCTAGTTTGAAATTTCTACCACAACATGAGGGTTCCTGCAGGTAAAAAAACCAAGAATCCCACTAACTGTTGCCTCCACTCGTTAAAACTCAGTAAGTACCTACGTGCATGTGGTCCCAGGTTACCCAGAGGGTAACCCATCTGGGACTCTCAGTTGTACATCATTTAGGACCGATTTGTGTCAATGAAACTGACACTAGCAGGAGTGGAGAGTTGGGAGGCAGTTTGGACCGTGGGAAGACTAATCATAAGTCTTGGATCCTGGACCCTTGGGGGAAAGGGTCAAGGAACCCCAAAGATAAAAATCATCTATGCTACAATTTTGCCATCTGCTGGACCTAATTTGAAAAATAAGAAAATCTGCTTCACACCATCAATGTAAGGATTTGATGCAATTACTTACGTACAGAACTTGGCGCCTTGCTTGGCACATAGGAAATAGTCAATTAATGGAAACTAATCATCTTCTTTTACTCTGATCAACTTAGTCATTTAATAAATAGTCATTGTTGGCTTACTATGTCCAAGTACTGAGTACAGTGTTGATCAAAATAGCTCGAATCCCTGCCTTTACTGAGTTTCTACAGTCGTCTATTTCTTTTTAATCTTCACATTCTACATCCTATAAGTTCAGGAGCAGGACATGAGGAAAAAGACCAAACTAGGTGCCTCTCTTTTAATTGTAGTCCCTACAAAACCCCCTAATTTCTTTCCTCTTTCACTCATGCTGCAATCCCTCCTGGAAATCCCTTCCTTTTCTGCCTGTTGAAATTTACCCTTCCTTCAAGGCCCAGCTCAAGAATTCCCTTTCCTTGATTCTCCCAACACTCACCCTTGTATTCCGTTGTCCGTCGCCAGTGCACTTAGAGCTTTGCTCTTGCACCACAGCAGTCACACGTGTTGGTTCATGCTAATGTCAAAATATTATTTATTCTCAAAGAGTTAAGTGATATAACTTGCATACAACTATATAGGGAACATGTGTCAAAGATTTAAGTAACCCATTATTGAAAGACCCAAAAGAATGACAACTGGTCCAAAGGAGGGTATGAGAAACTGACATATATATTGTCAGTGAAAGAAAAAAAATGCTGGAATAAAATTACTAAGTTAGACCCAAAGTGGTTGATGTCCTACAGGGCAATAAATCCACAATCTTTGTGGTTATCTTCTCAATTGTACAGAAATCACTTACATATTTGCCAGGCAAAAATAATTTGCACTTGTTCAGTGCTAATCTGCTCTTAAATGACTGCATTTTAAAACATATTTTATTCATTAATATGGGAAACTTTAAAAAAAATGCCTAAAGAATGCTTAAAACTGGACTATTAAGTGTGCCTAAAAGTACATGAATTTGACGATAACTAGCTAGTCTTTCTTGGGTTTTGCCCTACTTAATACACATTAATTCAGAACTTGTATTCTGTTACAAATTTGAGAGTCAATCTTCTGGAATGACCACCAGTTTTGATGCTGGCATTTAGATTTTATTTAGAATGCAAAAACAATTGAAACAGTTTTTTGGATAGTATATCTGGAACAGATTATTTTAAGGATATGCTTTAAAAATCTACAAGTTTCTTCAAACACATTATTTACAAATCTAGTATAAAATTTATTATAAAACACCTATATAAACAGTTTTGTATAATGAGCACTGGGTCAACCAGCCCAGCCCACGCACCTAAGGAGGCACTTTCAACGGCTGGGCTTTACCGGCAGGCAGCGATGGCAACAGGCCTAGGCAGCCCTGGGCCTTTTGCTAAGCTGCCCCAGGCCCACTACTGGTGGCAGCCAGCCTCAGTTCACAGCGAGGCCACCGCTACATGCCTCCAGATCCAGCACAGAAAGCAACCAACCACATAGCTTTGTGGCTCCTACCACATAGCCACAGGCCAGTAACAGGCAAGGCTGAAATTGGCCTGAAGAGTAGCCCCTCCAAAGAGACACCAGAAGCCACACACCCAGAGGCCAGCCTCATACCACACCAGAGCACTACCTGACTAGCCTCACAAGCAGCACATCCAAAGGAGGTTCTCAATAGGCACAAGAGCCCATGAGGGTGAAATCTCCTCTGAGGGGTCAGCTCATACACTGTGGGCATAGCCAATCCCCACAGTCAATCAGCCTGGCAGTTAATCCCACCCATAGATGTGCCAAAAGCAATTAAGGCTCAACTACAACAGAATACACTCAAAGGACACTCCTGGAACACATGCACAGGAGATCAGTGAGACTGCACTATTGGACCACACAGGGCACATACTATATAAAGCCATCCAGCAAAGACTGAGATATATAGGAGATCTAACTAATATGTAGAAATAAACACAGAGAGGCAGCCAGAATGAGGAAACAAAGAAATATGTCCCAAATAAAAGAACAGGAGACCACTTCAGAAATAGAACTCAATGAAATGGAGGCAACCAACCTACCAGAGTTTAAAACACTGATTAGAAGAATGCTTAAGGAACTTAGTGAGAATTTCAACAGAGACAGTAAGAATGAAGACATAGAAACCATAAAAAAGAACCAGTCAGAAATAAAGAATACAATAACTGGAATGAAAAATACACTAGAAGGAATCAACAGCAGATTAAATGAAGAAAAGTACTGAATCAGTAACTTCGAAGACACAGTAGCAGGAAACACCCAATAGGAACAACAAACAGAAAAAAGGATAAAAAACAAGATAGTTTAAGGGACCTGTGGGACGACATCAAGCATAAAAACATTCCCATCATAGGAAGACCAGAAGGAGAAGAGAGGGAACAAGGATTGAAAACCTATTTGAAGAAATAATTACTGAAAACTTCCCTAACCTGGCAAAAGAAATAGACATACAAGCCCAAGAAGTGCAGAGAGTCCCAAACAAGATGAACCCAAACAGGTCCTCACCAAGGCACATCATAATTAAAATGGCAAAGGTTAAAAACAAAGACAGAATCCTAAAAGCAAGAGGAGAAAGACAACTAGTTATTCACAAGGGAGCTGCCATAAGACTATCAGCTGATTTCTCAACAGAAACTTTGCAAGCCAGAAGGAAGCGGCAGGAAATATTCAAAGTGATGAAAAACAATGGCCTACAACCAAGACTACTCTACCCAGCAAGGCTATCATTTAAAATTGAAAGAGAGATAAAGAGCTACCCAGACACGAAAAAGCTAAAGGAATTCATTACCACCAAGCTATTATTACAAGAAATAGTAAAAGGACTTCTTTAAGCAGAAAAAAGGAGAAAATAAACAATGATAAAAAATATGAATAAAATGGCCATAACTATGTATCTATCAATAATCACTTTAAATGTAAATGGATTAAATACTCCAATCAAAAGACATAGGGTAGGGGCTGGCCTGGTGGCTCAGGCAGTTGGAGCTCTGTGCTCCTAACTCTGAAGGCTGCCAGTTCGATTCCCACATGGGCCAGTGAGCTCTCAGCCACAATATTGTTGGTTCAACTCCTCCAGTCCCACAAGGGATGGTGGGCTTCGCCCCCTGAAACTACTTGAGCTGAGCTGCCTCCCGGATGGCTGTTGGTTGGAGCGTGGGCTCTCAACCACAAGGTTGCCAGTTCAACTCCCACAGTGGATGTTGGGCTGCGCCCGCTGAAACTAGCAACAGCAACTGGACCTGGAGCTGAGCTGCGCCCTCCACAACTAAGACTGAAAGGACAACAACTTGACTTGGTAAAAAGTCCTGGAAGTACACACTGTTCCCCAATAAAAGTCCTGTTCCGCTTCGCCAATAAAATCTTAAAAAAAAAAAAAAAAAAAAAAAAAGATATAGGGTAGCTGAATGGATAAGAAAATAACCCATGTATATGCTGTTTACAAGAGACCAATCTCAGATGGAAAGATACAAACAAACTGAAAGTAAAGTAAACTGAAGAAAAAGATATTTCATGCAAATGGAAATGAGAAGAAAACTGGAATAGCAATACTTATATTGGACAAAATAGACTTTAAAATAAAGACTATAATAAGAGAAAAAAAGGACATTACATAATAATAAAGGGATCAATCAAACAACAAGGTATCACCCTACTAAACATTTATGCACCTAACATAGCAGCACCTAAATATATAAAGCAAATATTGACTGACATAAAGGCAGAGATCAACAGTAACACAATCATAGTAGGGGATTTTAACACTCCACTGACATCAATGGACAGATTTTCCAGACAGAAAATCAACATGGAAATAGCGACCTTGAATGACACACTAGACCAGATGGATTTAATTTATATTTTTAGAGCATTTCACCCCAAAGCAGCAGAGGGGTACCTCGGTTTTCTAACATAAACCAAAAGTTCTGAAATGTTCGAAGACAGCCGACAGCTAGGCCTCAGGATCTTGCACTCAGTGGCAGCCGTGTGACATGCTCGACTTCTGAGTCATGTTCAAAAACCAAAGCATTTACTTCTGTGTTTATGGCATTCAAAAACCAAAATGTTCATCAACTGAGACATTCGAAAACTGAGGTACTATTGTAAACATTCTTTTCAAGTGCACATAGAACATTTTTCAAGATAGACCACATATTAGGCCACAAAACAAGTATCAATAAATTTAAGAAGACTGAAATCATATCAAGCGTCTTCTCTGACCACAGTGGTATACAACTAGAAATCAATTACAAGAAAAAAAACTGAAAAACGCACATACACATGGAGATTAAATAACATGCTACTAAATAATGAATGGGTCAACAATGAGATCAAGGAAGAAATCAAAAGATACCTAGAGACAAATGAAAATGAAAGCACAACAACCCAAAATCTATGGGACACAACAAAAGCAGTCCTAAGAGGGAAATTCATACCAATGCAGGCCTACCTAAAGACACAAGAAGTATCTCAAATCAACAGTCTATCTTTACACCTAAGGGAACTGGAAAAAGAACAGCAAACAAAACCCAAAGTGAGCATAAGGAATAAAATAATAAAGATCAGAGTAGAAGTAAACAAAATAGACTAAAAAAAAAAAATACAAAAGATCAATGAAACCAAGAGATGGATTTTTTTGAAAAGATAAACAAAATTGACAAACCTTTAACCAGAATCATAAAGAGAGAGGACCCAAATAATAATTAAAACCAGAAATAAAAGAGAAGTGACAACCAACCGCACAAAAATACAAAAAAAAAAAAAATTTAAGAAAATACCATGAGCAACTATACACCAACAAACTGAACAATCTGGAAGAAATTGATAAATTCTTAGAAGCATACAATCTTTCAAGGCTGAATCAAAAAGAAACAGAAAATCTGAACAGACCAATTACTACCAACAAAATTGAATCAGTAATCAACAAGCTCCCAACAAACAGAAGTCCTGGACCAGATGGCTTCATATGGGAATGTTACCAAACATTCAAAAAAGAATTAACACCTATTCTCCTCAAACTATTCCAAAAAATCCAAGAAGAGGGAAGGCCCCCAAGCCCATTTTATGAGGCCACCATTACCCTGATTTCAAAACCAGACAAAGACATTACAAAAAAAGAAAACTATAGGCCAATATCCCTAATGAACATAGATATAAAAATCCTCAACAAAATATTAACTAACTGAATTCAGCACTACATTAAAAAGATCATATACCATAATCAAATAGAATTCATTCCTGGTATGCAAGGTTGCTTCAATATCCACAAATCAGTTAATGTGATCCATATGCAAAAGAATGACACCGGATCCCTATCTCTGCTAAAAAACAACAACAATAACAAAAAACTCAAAATGAATGATAGACCTAAAAGAGCTAAAGTATTAAAGTCTTAGAAGAAAATATACAAATCTTCATGAACGTGGGTTACACCAAAGGACAAACAATAAAAGAAAAGTACATAAACTGGGCTAATCAAAATTAAAAAGCTTTTGTGCTTCAAAGGACATCATCAAGAAGTGAAAAAAATCCATTGAATGGGAGAAAATATTTGCAAATTGTATACATATATCTAGTATCCAGAACATATAAAGAGCTCTTACAGCTCAATAACAAAAAGATAAATAACCTAATTTAAAATGGGCAAAGAATCTGAATAGACATTTCTCCAAAGAAAATATGCATATATATATATATATATATATATATATATATATATATATATATATATATATATATATATATATCTCACAGGGAAAAGCAAGTACTGATGAGGTTGTGTAAAAATAAGAACGCTCATATGTTGCTAGTGGGCTTAGTGCAGCTGCTTTAGAAAAGAGTTTGGCATTTCCTGAAAAAGTTAAACACAGAGTTAACATATGTCTCAACAATGTCTCACTCCCATGTATATACCTGAAAGAACATGAAAACATGTCCACACAAAAATTTATAGCATAAATGTTTATACAGCATTATTCACAATAACCAACAAGTGAAAACAACCCAAATGCCCATCAATTGGTGAATAGATAACAAAATGTGGTATATCCATACAATGAAAGCTTATTCAGCCATCAAGGGAAATGAAGTACTGATAAGTGCTGCAAATGAATGAACCATGAGAACATTGTGCTAAGTGAAAGAAGCCAGCCACAAAAGGCCACATGTTCTGTGCTTTCATTGATATGAAGAGGCCAGAACAGGCAGATCCACAGAAAGAGAAAGTAGATGAGTGGTTGTGAGGGGCTGCAAGGAGAGGGTCAACGAGGAGTTACCACTAATGGGCAGGGGTTTTCTTTCTGAGGTGATGAAAATGTTCCAATATTAGATAATGGTTACGGTTGCACAACTACGTGAATATACTAAAAACCACTGAATTGTACCCTTTAAAAGAGTAAGTTATGCACATAAATGAATTATACCTCTAAAAAACTATTAGTTTTTAAAATTCCATTGAGATTTTAATTTACAAAGATAAATTTGAAACAAATTGACATCATTTACCTGTGTTTTCCAGTCATGTTTCTTCATTTATTAGAATATTCTATATTCTTTAGAAAAGATTTATCCTATAATTACCTTTTTGAAATTTTTTATTCCTGGTACATTCAGAATTTTTATCAAGATTGTAACTCACTTTTTTTCCATTTTATTTTCTATTTCTTCTTTTTAAGAAAGCTTTTAACTTGTGTATTATTGAATTATATATGTATATAATCTCCATCTTAGTAGTTCTACTAGTTGGATTTTCTATTTACAAAACGTATCATACCAAATGATGTCAGTTTTTTCTCTTCCTTTCAAATAGTACTAGCTCATTTTTTCTCTTACGAATTATCTGGGACCTTCAGTACAATCTTGACTAATAGTGGTGACATTAAACATCACTTTTTTCATTCCTGTCTCTGGTAAGAACGCTTCTATTTATTCACTGCGTGTACTGTAGTTTTCTAGTAAATATCCTTTATGAATTTAGGGAACTTTCATTCTATTCCTAACTGAAAATAAACACTAATGCCTGTAGCATTTTACTAAATGCTTTTACAACATTAAGATATATTTTCTTTATTAATGTACATTTGTACTTTTGAAGTAGCCTGGAAACCCTATGTTAAATCTCAATACTAATTTACTAAACTGATACTTTTGACTTTTTAATGACCTAATTTAAAAAATTAACTTCCTTTTTATCTGTATTTATATTACTTTTCTTAATCCTGGGTGTTGTGTTTTCTTCTTTTTATCCTGCATTGACCCACTGGCAAGAATTTTGTCTACTGGCTTATCGAATATACTCTTTTCACCTATTTCAATAATGTGAGCTTTTATCTTTATTAATGCATTCATTTTCTTTGGGTTTATGTCATTATTGTTTCCTATCTTTTTGAGTTGAATAATTATGTTCTAGCTTTATTATTTTCTAATAATTGCATTTTTTCTGCTTGCATTTATTCTTTAATGGCAAAATTACTTAGAAAATTATCTTTTATTTTCTAAATAATTTTGTGGTGCTATTTTTAGTCTTTCATTTCTACTGTTATATCATCATGGTAAAAATAAATAAAAATAAACAGGGAGGGCTTGACTATTTCCCTCTAGGAGAGTAAGTTGAGATTTTCTTTATAGCCATATATATTGTCCATTCTTTCAAATATTCTATGAATATTAGGAAATAATGCATATTATATGTGTTTATGTCTATTAATTAAATTTGTCAATTTTAAAAATTCAAACCCTCTATGAAAATGTTTCTTTAACATTGAAAAATAACACAGGAATTACTAAAAAGATAAAGAGTATGTACACAGTAAGTAATTTTCATCATCCCACTAAAATTTTTGTGTACCTGAAAAGGATTTTATAAGCAAATATATACATTTGTAATAAATTATCTGAAAATAATTTTCTAAATATATATTAAAAAGCAAACTTCAGATTTGGAGATGAACAGTTCCACTACAAGTCTTTCTCTCAACGATAACACATTTTTCAGATTAATTACAAAAACAGTGTTTCTTCTCAGCACAAACATTATAATATTGAATGAATGAGTATTCTGCCTAAACTTTTTCTTGCACAACAATCCTAGGGTTTCTTGCCACTGTGAGTGCTCAGGTGTAAGTGATGACCTATGGCTACAGGCTTCCCCACATTCATTACTCTGATAGGATTTCATTTCTGAAATGAGTTCTCTGATGTCGAATTAAAGATGTACTATGACAAAAAACATCACTACATTGATTACACTGGTAAGGTTTCTCCCCAGTATGTGTTCGCTTATGTTTAGTAAGGGCTGATCTTAAACTGAAGGATTTCCCACATTCATTACATTGGTAGGGTTTCTCTCCTGTATGAGTTCTCTGATGTCGAATAAGTGATGTTCTATAGCAAAATAGTTTTTGACATTCATTACATCGATAGGGTTTTTCACCAGAATGAACTTTTAGATGTTCAGTAAGGTGTGTACTTCGGCTGAAAGTTTTTCCACATTCCTTACAGACATAAGGTTTCTCTCCAGTATGAGTTCTTTGGTGTTGAGTAAGATGTGCACTCCGGTTGAAGGTCTTTCCGCAGTCATTACACTCATAGGGTTTCTCTCCAGTATGAATCCTCTGATGTTGGATGAAGGCTGGGGTATGGCTGAAGGCTTTCCCACATTCATTACATTCATAGGGTTTTTCTCCTGTGTGAGATCTCTGATGTCGAATTAGTGATGTGCTGTGGCAAAAAACTTTCTGACATTCCTTACACTGGTAGGATTTCTCCCCAGAATGAATTCCCCGATGTTCAATGAGATGTGTGCTCCGGCTGAAGGTTTTCCCACATTCAATACATGCATATGGTTTCTTTCCACTATGAATTCTGTGATGTTGAGTAAGGGCTGAAATATGGCTGAAAGCTTTCCCGCACTCATTACAAGGATAGGGTTTTTCCCCAGTATGAATTCTCTCATGATTTCGAAGGGAGGACCTATGACTGAAGGTTTTTTCACATTCATTACACTCATAAGGTTTCTCCCCAGTATGGACTCTTTGATGTTGAATAAGGTTAGTGCTCTGACTAAAAGCTTTACCACATTCATTACATTCATAAGGTTTCTCTCCAGTGTGCATTCTTTGATGTTGAATAAGATTAGTGTTCCGGTGGAAGGTTTTACCACAAAGCTTACATTCATGTTTCTCTCTCACACAAATTTTCTCAGATTCCATTAGTACTGAACTATATCTTTACATTTAAATTGTTTCTAGAATAAGTAAGGTTTTAGATATAAATGCATCCTTTCTTATATCTAATAAATTACTTTTCATTTACAAATTGCCTTAAAAATCAATGGAAGTTGACTTATACTTTAAGCACCTACCATCTGTATCATAATTGAGGTCTTTATGTTCTACAAACATCAGTTGTTTAAAAAGGTTTGAGATCAGATTAAATATTGCCCCCAAATTATTATGTTTATGATCTTCCTCTTAAATTGAGTTTCCTTGTAGTTTCATTTTACTGGTGGTTCTCAAACTGGTTATCAAATTCCAGTTCTTCTAATACAAAGTTTTGAAACCATCACTTGAAAAATTTTAATATCACGCCATAACAGCTTTGTTTTTCAGCTTTCTGCTTTGGAGTTGATACTCTGACTTTGGATATAGTATCTGGAATTAAGTGGTAGACAGTACCTCTTCCCTCTGGAATACAAAAGAGGAAAACAAAACTTGCTCATCAATTACAGAAAATAAATAATAAAAATAAACCAGTGATATGATATAATTAAACATTCGACAGTATAGTTCCTGGCTACTATGTAAATTTAAAGAAGAAAAGAAATAATATAGAGAGGAATGGAAAAAAGAAATAACAGCACTGAGACAAAATGTATAGCATAATTAAAGGTAATGCTACAGAAAAGTACATGACATGACAAAAAGTCAATGAGAATAATTCAGATGTATGTCTTTGAAAAGCAGAGGTAAAAAATTAGAAAAATGAAATGGGATTAGATAATAAAAACTCTGACAATTAAACAGACATTCAATATCATGTAGTACAAGGTAGGAAAATTGAAATTTTCTGTCATAGTAGTAGCATGATAAACATTTGATGTTTTAGATGAAGATACTTGTTAAATTCATCTAAAATGGATAATGAGAAAATAAGGTTAAAAAACTCAGCAAGAAATAGTAATATAAAAAGGGCCTGGATTAGGAAAATCCTAGTTAAGAATTTAGTACAGAAGTAGATCTAAAACATAAAAAGGAAGAAAGAAACAAAAAAATATGGACATTGACTATGGGGAATTTTTACAAAATGAAATTCATAAAAATACAATGGTTTCTAATCAAGAAGGCTGGAAGTAATAATAGGACTAATAGAAGAACTAGTTAGTGGTACTAATGACAAAAATTTTGAAGAAGGGTAGAGGTTACTTAGGGAGAGCTGATTTCATTTTTCACCATATTGAGTTTGAAGTGATTTAAAGTGAAGTGGGACATTCAAGTGGAGATAGACTCTAAGCTGGGGAAACTTCAGGAACAGAATGCAAATGAGATATATGGGCTGAAAATATATACCAGGTAATTAATTACATGAAAGATATCAGAGGCTCAGGCAATTGGAGCTCCGTGCTCCTAACTCCGAAGGCTGCCAGTTCAATTCCCACATGGGCCAGTGGGCTCTCCACAAGGTTGCCAGTTCAACTCCTCGAGTCCTGCAAAGGATGGTGGGCTCTGCCCCTGCAACTAAGATTGAACGCAGCACCTTGAGCTGAGCTGCCTCCTGGATGGCTGTTGGAGAGTGGGCTTTCAACCACAAGGTTGCCAGTTCGATTCCTTGAGTCCTGCAAGGGATGGTGGGCAGCGCCCCATGCAACTAAGATTGAACATGGCACCTTGAGCTGAGCTGCTGCTGAGCTCCCAGATGGCTCAGTTGGTTGGAGTGCGTCCTCTCAACCACAAGGTTGCCGGTTTGACTCCCCCAAGGGATGGTGGGCTGTGCCCCCTGCAACTAGCAACGGCAACTGAACCTGGAGCTGAGCTGCGCCCTCCACAACTAACACTGAAAGGACAAAACTTGAAGCTGAACAGCACCCTCCACAACTAAGATTGAAAGGACAACAACTTGACTTGGAAAAAAAAAGTCCTAGAAGTACACACTGTTCCCCTTCCCCAATAAAATCTTTAAAAAAAAAAAAAAAGACTGAAACAAAATAGGCATTGAGGCTGTTAGCCACAAATATGAAAAGTTTGGTAATGAAAGGAAAGAATAAAATTGCAGAAAGTAAAAATTAAACTATTGTGCAATGTGTTCTTTTAAAAGCAAGAAAAACTTTGAATGTCTGAAATTAGAACAGGGAGAAATTGAATCATTAACTAATCATGAAATCAAGGTCCTAAAACAAGTGGAAAAGAATGGAATCTGGAGTACAGGTGGAGAGATTAATTAACAATAAAAGAGGGTCATCTCTTTCTCTGAGATCAGAGATAAGTGAGAAGATGGATAAAGATATGTAGAAAGGAAATTGATGTTGTTCCCACTAACTGAACTCAGTTTTCTGCACAGACAAGGCGGCTCTGCACAGTGGGCAGTAACCAACATTTCCAAAGCCACCTCCTAGCGTTAACATTGTTAGTACCACCACACAATGCACAGACAGATGGACTGATTTTTTTCTTGGCTAAGTATTTTGTAACATTTCTTTACTTTTTCCTGTCATCTATTAATGTGATTTTTCTTAGTTGGAAGATAGCATCTTATTTTAAAAGCTGATGTCCTATTCTTGGTGAAGTATATGGGCTTGGGTGTTTATGACAGATTGCAGCAAAATTGTGTCCTAAGTCATCTCCAGGAATTCTGATATGGGAATGTTGATACTGTTAAGGTAACACAATTATCTATTTACAATATTTTAAAGAAAAGAGCTACTGCCTGTTTCGTAAAAAGAGAAACATCTCAGTTCATGAACAAAATTGAAAATCTCTGGTCCCTAAACTCAAAGCCGACTCCCAGATAAGCACTTGTAAGTTCTGTAATCCCACACATTTTGACATTTGAGGAAAAAGTAATTGCAATCTGTACTAATTATAAGGCTATACTTGTGCAATGAGAAAAGGCTCTTGCAGTTGTTATCACATCCCTGTACAATGTCTGATAATGGTCTGATTCTTTTCATTTCTACAAGGTAAAGTCCAATGGCACATCCTCCAGTGCTACTTGTTCCTAAAATATCAAATAAATACCTACTCACTAAGGAAGGGATCATTCATGCCAACATTAATGAATGAAATAGAAGAGCAAATAGAAGAGCAAACAAATGAAAGGGACAAAGTGGAGGGCTAGGAAGTTGTTCAAAAAGGGTTCAGGGTTCTAAGTTCAACAGTGGCCAGACGTACATTATTTGGTCCCTACCACTGAGAGTATACAGAAGCAATCCTGGAAATAAAAAATACCCACCTATTTATAGTTACATCCACAGATAAACAGATACATAGAGATGTAAAATGTAAACTCAACTCAAGAAATAGTACATGTAGAGATATCATTAGTAGGTAATGCATAAATGAACATGGTTATAACCTATTGAGGGAAGCAATACACATAAAGAAAAATGGATCCATCAAAAGTAAAGTGATGGTAACAGAACATTAAAAAAAAGGAGGTAGAGATGCAAACATTGATAAGTCTTTCTTATTACATACATAATCTGGGAGAAAAGAGACTGACCAAGTACTGGCTAGACCTGTTTATCTCAGTAAGCAGGCAGAGCTCTATCATGCAGCTGGAACTCATAATAGCATTACCTAAGAGCATCACACACTTGCATCACAACATTAACTCCTTTCGGTATAATTTCATGCTTGCCAAGAGAAAATAAGATTAGAATTTGGTTTCCTTTTTTTTTTTTTTCTTGCCAGAGAACTTAAACATCTGAATTCCTTAGTAGTTCTAGATCTCAATGTAAAATAAATCCACTTTCTGTTTCACTTATCAGTCCCTTGTAAATTTACATGATTGAATCTATCTCAACACTGATTTCAAGTTACTGGATGTGACAATAGGAAGATCAGACTCTAAACCATGGAGGATTCACCAAGGTAAGTGCCACAATATGAGATTCCTCAGATGTCAAACAGCCAATCAACTTACCCAGAAAATTCTGATATCACTGTCTGCCATATTTCACAATGCAACACACCCTCCCTTGTGTTATACTCTATAGGTACTAGAAATGCCATAACAGATAAAGAAGTTGATATTAAAAGATATGTCCCCTGGAAAGAAAAGTTTTATGGAGACTTAGGAGGAGCCTGAAACAAAACAGGCAAAAGAAAAGTTCTAGAGGAGTGAAAAACTGACACTGAGGATATACAGACACTTTTCACCTGGGGGAACTAAATTCTGACTAATTCTGGCTGAGAATCTAAGCTTGACCCCTCACAAAAGGCCCTTCAGGAAGGACCAAAAAACCAGCATAGATTTCGGCGTTCCCAAGTGGCTAAAGTAATAGGAATTAGGGACAGAAGAGGCTTCAAACACATGACCAGATTCTTCCAAAGAATCTGAATGAATTTTTAATCTGTATGAAAGTCTGAAGAGTTAAGCTGAAATCCTCTGCATAGCAAAAGTAAATCTCCCATAGTTCTTCAGGGCTGAGGAAACAAAGACCTGCCACATTTTCAACTGAATGCCCAGGAGGGACACATTCTAGAAAAGACGCAACCAGGAGATATAATAAACCTTATCAAAACTGCTACCCAGCACTAACTCAGCTTGGCTGAGGTGATCCTATCTATTTTAAAAAGACAAAAAGAAAACTCTTTCTGATGAAAGATGCCGTCAACTTTAATGTCTACAGTGCTTTTATTATGATGATAAGCACCAAAACAAAACTTAGCTGATACACAAGGAATAAGTACCACTGACCGATAATCAAGAGAAAACAAAACAGAAGGACAGACAAATAGAAGGATGGCAAATTTCAACAGTAATTTGGAATCAACCAACAGGAATCAAATAAGCATTTAGAACAGAATATTTGAAATGAACAACTCAGTCAGATGAGTATAACAAAAGATTGGACTAACAGAAAGACAGAGCAATAAAAATACCCAAAATGAAGCACAGAGGTTAAAAACAAAGAATGATAATTTGTAAAAGGATTAGAAAATGTCATAGCCAAGAGGAGCCTAAGGAGACATGATGACTAAATGCAACATAATATCTTGATAGGATCTTGGTCCAGAAAAAAAGACATCAGGTAAAAACTACTTGAATAAAATACAGACTTTAGTTAATAATAATAATCTACCTTGGGTTCAGCAGTTGTGACAAATATACCAAACTACTGTAAGATTTTAATTTTATGGTAAAGGTTCTGAGACAAATTCCAGTGTGTGCGGGGGTGCGGGAGGGGGCAGAGATTCCCAAACCACCAACCAGCTACAATTCAATTCAATTCTGATACTATTTACCCAAAGTGAGCATCAGATTCCACAGATTATAGGCTCAGACCCACAGATTTCCCCACCCCTCCTTCAGAAGGCAGTAGTAAGCCCAGGTTACCACCTGTGATATGGGCCAAACGAAAGGGAGTCTCCTTTCCCCTAGTGTCTTAGCTCCCTAGCCCCTGGTTATAATCATTTTTCAAATCAGTTTCTTACTCATAAACAGATTGTTTTTAACCTGAATCATAGAAATCTCCTACCCCCGGCTTTAGATAATTACCCTAAAACTTGTCATTTATGCTTGTTGATTATAGTCATTGTAGCACAGCATTCTTTCCAGGCCTAGCTCTCGGGTGAACAACAACTAAAAGACAGTTAAACCAGAAGAAAGGCCACAGGCTCCATGAAGCTGAACAAACTTTTCATCACACAGTCACCCTGCGTAGATGGCTTTGAATCCTGCTTCTAGGGGCAACACTTTTAACTCTATTAACTAAAATCTATCTCTCCTTATCTAGGGGCCATTAGGATACAAGTGATGCCCCACCAAGACTTCCAGCACATCCCAACCACAGAGGTCAACGTGGTCCTCCAGGCGGATCTTGAGACCCCTTTCCCGCATCTAAAATCAGACAGGGTGAGAGTCCCATGAATCCCTACTAGGCAGGGACAATGGTCACATTCAGCAGGAAGCAGATACAGAAAAAGAGGTCTCCTGTCCCTCAACTTCCCACAGAGATTTATGGGGATCACGTCTCTCAAGGGGGACACAAGACAGGCAGTTAGAGAGAGGAATTGGATCTCCGAGATGCCTGGATAAGTCAGGTAACATTCCTGCACATCCAACATAGTCTATGGGAAATAACTGCCCAAAAGACCTCCCCTCTCCGCCCAAACTTGCCCATAACCATTAGCCATTACAAGGAAGCTAAAGAATACAAAATACCTAACTAGATTAGACCAGTCACTCACACCTGTGCAATATAAAAAGATGAGGTAATAGGGTAATAGCCTCTTGTCAATCACAGGTATCAATCAAATACCCCCACAATTAGGGAGGAGTAACCCACTGTAAAGAAAAAAGAAAAAAAAAGGATAAAAACCACCAAGGCCTCGTTAGTCGGGGCCCTTGAGCCACTCCCTTCTGCCTGCTCCCAACTCTTTGGAGTGTACTTTCACTTCTACCATGTTTCCCCGAAAATAAGACCTAGCCGGACAATTAGCTCTAATGCTCTTTTGGAGCAAAAATTAATATAAGACCCAGTATTCTATTCTATTCTACTCTACTCTACTCTACTCTACTCTACTCTACTCTACTCTATTCTATTCTATTCTATTCTATTCTGACCCAGTCTTATAGTAAAATAAGACTGGGTCTTATATTAATTTTTGCTCCAAAAGATGTATTAGAGCTGATTGTCCGGCTAGGTCTTATTTTGGGGCAACACGGTACTATACAGCTCTTTCACCACTGTCCTACTGTGTCTCGTTCAATTCTTTGCTCGAGATGCCAAGAACCTGGCAAGAATCCGGACACCGCGCTGAGAAGGGCTTGCTCCCCGGTAACACCTGCACTTCTCACAGACTAGCTATAAATCAGAGGTTCCCAGGACCTCCTCCTTGGGTTCAATTCATTTGATAGAGTGGCTCACAGAACTCAAAGAAACATATTACTTACCAGCTTACTGGTTTATTATAAAAGGATATTACTCAGGAATAGCCAGATAGAAGAGATGCATAGGGTAAGGTATGGGGAAAGAGCACGAAGATTCCATGCCCTCTGTGAGCCCGCCACTCTCCCCAAATCTCCACTGTTCACTAACCCAGAAGCTCTCCAAACCCCATCCTTTTAGGTTTTTTTGGAGGCTTCATTAAGTGGACACGACTGATTCAATCATTGGACATTGAGGATTGAACTCAACCTCCAGCCCCTCTCCCTCCCAGGAGGTCAGGGGGATGGGACTAAAAGTTCCAACCCTCTAATCATATGGTTGGTTCTCCTGGCAACCAGCCCCATCTTAAGCGAAGGCCAAAAGTCACCTCATTAACAAAACAAAAGACAATTTTTATTGCTGTCATCACTTAGGAAATTTCAAGAGTTTTAGGAGCTCTGTGTCAGAAACCAGGACTAAGGCCAAATATGTATTTCTTGTCATAAATCATAATAAGGAAAACTGGCTATGGGATATATGGGAACTTTCTGTATCATCTTTGTAATTTTTCTGCAAATCAAGAACGCTTCTAAAATAAAAAGTTTACCAATAAAAACAAAAAGATACCTCATTACATTTCAGTTAATCTGTTTACCTCAACTATTTTCCCACAACTCTTGTTTTTCTTTTGAGCACCATTTAGTCTTGTTTTATGTTTTACTTCCTGATTACACAGTTTATATAGTTCTTTTCATATATATTTTCATATAAGGTTATCTCTTATAAAAAAGGATTAGAGCAAAAGAGACCTATGAGACTTACTCAAAATGTCTAACCATAAATATAACTGGAGCCTCAAAACAAGATGAGAGAGCAGTAATGATATAATATTTGAAGGAAATAGGATGGAAGATTTTCCCAACTGATGACTCATAGATTTAGGAAGCCCCCAAACCCTAAGAAAGCATAATACAAAGAAAAGCACACCCAGGATATCAAAGTCAAACTTCTGAAAGTCAGAGACAAAGAGAACAATCTTAAAAGCAGTCTAAAAAACAGGCACAGTAACTTCAAAACAGCAATTCTGTTGTTGAGAATCAACTGACAAATCTGTTTTTGAGTGAAAAGATTCAATATTTTAAAGACGCTAGTTCTTTCCTGTTGTGAGTTGAGTGTGCCAGCCCCCCCCCAATAATATGTTGAAGTCCTATCCCCAGTACCTCAGAATATGACCTTATTTGGAAATAGGGATATTATTTCCTGCATATAACCTGCGTTATACTTCATTAGAGCTGATTGTCCGGCTAGGTTAAAATGAAGTTATACTGGAGCAGGGTGGGACCCTAATCCAGTATGACTGGTGGCCTTATAAGGTGGTCATGGGATGACAAAGAGACACACCCGGTGAAGACCATGTGACAGTGAAAGCAGAGATTAAAGTTATGCAGCTGTAAACCAAGGAATGTCCAAGACTGTGGGCAAACCACCAGAAGCTACAGGTTTCAGAGGCAGCATGGCCCTGCTGACTCCTGGATTTCAGATTTCTGACCTCTAGAACTGTGAGACAATAAGGTCACCCAGTTTGTGGTACTTTGGGTACTTTGTCACAGCAGCACTATGAAACTAATATGCCCCCCAAGTTAATCAATGTTTTTTGAAAAAAGATGAGGATGAGAAGGGATTTGTCCATATTAGATGCCAATAAATACGTATTACACAGCTATGTTAATTAAATAGGACTGACACAAGGGTAACAGAACGAACAATAAAAAAGAATAAAGATTCTAATAGGAGGTCCTTTCTTTTATAGGGATTTAATATATGATAAAGATAGCATTTCACATATTTGGGGAAAGATGGAAATTCAATAAATAATCTGGGGACAGCTGGTTTAGAACATATTTGGGTACATTTATACATATGTTACTGCATAGTTGTTGTACACATGTAACATGTACATATAAATTATGAGCAATTTAAGACATTTTCAAGGGATATTTAACTACATGTGATTTTTCAAACTTCAGGTGGTAACTTTAGAAATTAAACCTAGCTTAGGGTACAAATGCCTTGAAAACTTTTCCTCAACAAAGACAATGTAGTCAGGAGCCAATGGTCAGGTCCTCCCTTCTAATGCCATCTTACCTAACCAAGTAGAGACCTGGGAAGGCAGAGCTGTAAAAGAGAAGGGGCCTTGAGAGATCAGGATTATTGTCTTTATGGAAACCCTCTCTGACTACCTGGCTGTAACCCACACTCTCCCTAAAACTAAGGTCTGAATGAATCTAGGAACAGATTCCTTCCCTGCAAAGTACAAAGGGAAAGGCCATGGACATTGCTGTCTGGAGCTCTGACCCTGTCTCTACGGTCACCGCAGTGTTCAGGGACACAGCGCCAATCTGGAGATCCAGATACAGGGTTAACTGTAAAGATCTGTCCCTCCCATGATGGGTGACATCGAGTACACCAGCCCCCTCCATGTCTATTAATAAAAATCATAAATAACACATGTAAAGCATTTTAAGATTTTCAAAGTGCACTCACAAATGCCATGTCAAAGAATAAAGATCGACTGTTCTTCACAGCCCACAGAAAGTAAAGAACCAATTCCACAGCTCTTTATAGAAGAGGCATCAGAAACTCACCAACAAAACAAAACAAACAGTTACTTCTAGAGGACGTGCGTTTAAGAGGAAAGGCAAAAGAACTGGACATTAGGAGACCTAAATTCTAGGGCCAGTAAGTTCCTAGATCAGTTTTTCTGCAATTCCCTGCCAAGGTCTGGAGTGGCGACTCCTCCCCTTTGAGTATCTGCCCGACTGATCCCACCACAGCCAAAGGCCCAAAAGCCCCAAGCACTGTCCTGGTACTCTCCCCGCCCCCCAACCCAGAAGTTACAGCCCAAACCCTAACCCTTAAAGCTGGGGATGCACAGCCAGGACTCTGCCTGCCCCTAATCCAGGAAGAGCCATATGCCTGAACAAATCGGGATACGGGATTCAGGTTACCACTCCACACTTCACTCCAACGCGAACCAAACCCCAACCCCGGTCTCCTAATCTCCGCCTTTCTTCCCCCGCTCCTCCCCCGTCGCCTCCAAGCCCGGCCAATGCACTCTCTCAGGCCCCTCTCGCCCCGCCCCATCCCCGAGGTTGGGGCAGTCCTGAACGGAGCTCCTTCCCCAGCTCCCTCGCCCTCTTGTGCAGGAGTCAGGGAAAGAACAAACTCACCATCTCCACGGAAAAAGGATACTGTCAGGGCATCCAGAGCCCCGCAAACCAGGAAGTGCGCCTGCGCAAGCGACCGCCTGGAACTACATTTCCCAGCGTGCACTGCAAAGACAGAGCGGCGGGAGCAGCGTCTCCTACCCGCTACTGAGTTGCCTTCCGTCATATTGCGAGTTGCAAATGCGAGTTGCTCTTTTGTTATTTAAAGGAAAAGAAAATAAAAGCTTTTTTTTCCTTGTTGTAGACAAATACGAATCCAAAGAGATGCAAGTTTTTCGTTTAATTTTTTCCCTTACACAAACGTAACGCCTATCCATGATAACAAGATATCAATAGATGATTTATAGATAACCTTTTATTCAACAGACAAGCAAAAGAGGACCTCAAAAAAATCCAAACTAGACGGAATTCCATAACAAAGAGAGAATCATTGACGCCGTGGTGTATAAATAGCATTCTAAAAATCAATCTGATAGCTTCATTCTTCAACATGACTTCGTGTGTGACAATCTGATAGCTTCATTCTTCAACATGACTTCGTGTGTGAGGATGGGGGGGTAAAAATTTTTTTCTAGCATTTATGTGTTTCTGTTAGGAATTTAGGTTATTTTCACCTTAATGCTACCAAAAATAGTGCTTTGATGAGTCCTTGTAGATAAATTTGTGCCCTCCTCTACATCTATTCTTGAGGAAAAAATCCAACAATTGAATTTAATTAACAGTGAATGTACATACCTTTTATCTATAGAAAGAATATGTATGAATTGCAGAAAATAAAAATAAGGAAAAATAACAAAATTAAAATCAGATAAAAGCCCACTCTTAAGATACCCACGATATTTATTTTAATATCTAGGGTATTTCTATGCATAAATATGTTATATAATTATATATGCTTGAATATGTACTATATACTTTAAAATTAAAAGTAGAGCAATGTAATGTATTGAAAATGCTTTTTAACTTAATTTTTTGTAAATTTTCTTTCATGACTTTAAATATTCTTCATTATTATTGTAATGGTAGCATAGTTTTCCATCAAACCAAGTCTAAATAAAATATTTCAATAGTAGCATATTGTTTCCAGTTTTGCTATTATAAACAAATATTAAATAAATATGCTTATAGCTAGATCTTTATTCACACCCTTATTTGGTAGGGCAAAATCACAGAGGACTAACGCATTTTAGATATTGTCAAACTATCTTTCTAAAGGCAGTAATGATTTATCCCCTCACCAGCAGTGCTCCTATCTTACTCCATGTGGGCTCTTGTAACAGGATACATACCATAGACTGGCTGGCTATAAACAGAATTTCTCATTCTGGAGGCTGGGAAGTCCAAAATTAAGGTGCCAGGAGATATAGTACTTGTCTAGTGAGGGCCCACTTTCTGGCTCATAGACAAGCCCTCTTATTCCAAGTCCTCACTTGGTGGAAGGGGAAAAGGAGCTCTTAAAGTTTTTCAAGTCATATAAATTAGAAAGGAGTAAATAAAACTAGTTTTTATTTGCAAACAGAAAATTTACACATACAATTAAGGTATCTTTTATAAGGATACTAATCCCATTTATGAGGATTCTGGCCTCATGACCTAATCACCTCCCAAAGGCCCCATCTCTAAGTACCATCACATTGGGGATTAGGTTTCAACATGTGAATTTTGGGAGGACATATTCATTCTCTGGCATCATGAAAGGGCCTACTATTGCTAATGTTTGGTGTGTCTCATTGTCCTCTTGCACTTTTTAGGTATCTTTACACCTTCACAACAACTTCTCTGTATTAAAGTCCCTCTATTGAACTCTGTGGCATAGGTTCTGTTTACCTGACTGGGACCTGACTTATATATCAATTTGAAAAATGATTTTTGTCTATCTGATGTCTTCTTCATCTTATTTGTTTCCTTGATTACTAGTAAAGTTAGGTATCATTCATGTTTTATTTGGTCAATTTCTTGTTTTATCATTTAATTTTTTTTCTTTTAAATAGGTTATAGTTGTTTTATTTATAGAAACTTTTGCTATATTCTGAATATTAATATATTTTCCGTATGCATTGCACATATTTCTCCCCAAGTCTGTCTCTTATTTTTCTAACTTTGAATATTTTTATTTATTTATTCAAATCTATCGATCTCACTTTTATGGCTTCAGATTTGAAATGCCAAATATTTATATACATATACATTTGGCTGTCCATTTTGTACTCCTGTGCCAATAACATAATACTTTATTATAGCTTTCTAAATAAGTTTATCAGGTAGGGAAATTCTTCTGTAAATGTATTTTGCCAAGAAATTTTGGACCATTTTTTGCATTTTCATTTTGAGATGAAGTTGAAAATAAACGTGACAACTCTATTTTTAAAAGACCTATTAGGGGTGGGGGGGGGTGGAGAAAAGAATTCCACAACCATCCATGATGGAATAAGAGAGCAGACTTATCCTCTTCCTTAAACAACTAGAAAACTGGACAAAACATATAAAACATTGAATTTCAAACATTGAATATCAGATAGCACAGAATTGTGATCCTTAAGAAAAGAGAAAAACTAATGAGATAAGCTCTATCACTGCCCCAGTTTACAACCTGGAGGAAGTCTCCAGGATAAATCCTCAAGGAGGAATATCTCAAATAGACTCACTCCAATGGTTCACTGAATAAAGGAGAAAAATCAGACATCAGGGAGGCCAAGGAGTTTAGAACCAGGGTACTTGAGAAGTGTGACTAGTACAGTAATATGTAAAAATAATAACATACCATGAACAAATAGGGTTTGCCTCAGGAATGTAAAATTGAATTAACATTTAAATCAAGAAATAAAACTGAATATTAACAGAACAAAAAGGAAAAATCATACACTCATATCTACAGATGTAGAAAAAGCATTTAACAGAATTTAATATCTATTCATGAAAAACAAATCAAAACAAAACCTCTTAGATACTAGGAATAGAAGGGAATTTCTGAAATCAATAAGGGGCATTTACAAAAAATCTTAGTGCTAACATTATCTTTTATGGTGAAAACTGAATGCTTTCTTCCTAAGACTCAGAAAAAAGCAGAGGTCCATTCTTCTCACTTTTATTAAACATTGTTATATGTACTAGCCAGTGTAATGTGTGATAGGACAAGAAAAAAGTTTTTAAAGGCATACAAATTAGAAAGGAGTAAATAAAACTAGTTTTTATTTGCACATAGAAAATTTACACATACAAGATCCTAAGGAATCTCCAAAAATCCCAAATAAATTCAGTAAGTGAATTTAGTAAGGTTAAACAAGTAGTACAGTAAATAATTGTATTTTATATATAAACAATGAAAATTTGGAATTGAAATGAAAATAAAACACCATTTACAGTAGTAACCTAAACATATGAAGTTATTAGAGAAATTTTAACAAAACATGCATAAGGCCTGTACATTGAATACCACAAAACACTGAAAGAAATTAAATAAGATCTAAATAAACAGATATATCATACTTGTGGAAAGGAAAATTCAACTTGCTAAGATGTTAATTATCTCCAAATTGATTTATAGGTCCAATAAAATCTCAATCAAATCCCTTCAATTTTCTTTGTAAAAATTGGCAAGCTGATTCTAAAATGATGTGGAAATGCAAGGGATCTAGAATAGTCATAAGAATTCTGAAAAAAGAACAAAGTTGATTTCAAGACTTAATAAAGATAATGTGATAAGCATCGATGTAAGTATCAATGGAAAAAAGAAAATCAAATATATATACACATATATATTTAATTTCTGAAAGAGGTATCAATATAATTCAATAAAGATGGATAATCTTTCTGAAAAACTGGTGCAGACCAGTTGTACATCCATACACAAAAAACATGCCTCAACTTTAATTTGCAAGCATATTAAAACTGAATAGGTCTCTTACACATAAATGTAAGAGCTAAAGCTACAAAATATCTAGAAGAAACCAGAAAATAATCTTTGTGACTTTAGGCAAAGATTTCTTAAAGAGGATACAAAAAGCACAAACCACAAAAGGATAAATTGATAATTGTACCTATGAAAATTAAACACTTTTCTTCTTTAAACAGACTGCTTAGAAAGTGAAAAAACCACAGACTAGGAGAAAACTTTTGCAAAATATATCTGATAGGGTACTTGTATCCAGAACACAGAAGGAACTATTACTACTCCATAATAAAAAGATGAATAATTTGATTTTTAAAAATGAGCATAAGATTTGGAACTTTCACCAAAGGAAACAATTTGCCAATAAGCAGATGTAAAGATGCTCAGCATCACTAAAATTAGGGAAATGAAAATTAAAACCACAATGGGATACCACTTCACAACTCCTAGAATGGCTAAAAAAAAAAAAAAATGTGAGGGAAATTCTACAAAATACCTGAAAAAATACTTCTCAAAACAGTCAAGATTATGAAGATCAAGGAAAGACTAAGAAGCTATCTATTATGTGATTTTTGTTACATTAAAATTTGTTAAGTAGGCCCTGGATGTGGGATGGTGAGCCAAGGTTCAGCAAAGATAACAGGAGAAAGTGAATAGAGAAGTTTACTACTCAGAGGTTCTAGAGGAAGTCCTCTAGGGGCCACACAGGGTGGTCAAGACAAGATACAAGCAGAGTGAGCTGCAAGACCTGAAGCTTATGCCTTTATAAGGGTCTGAGGGTGGAGTGCTTTGGGGTTATTGGACTAAAGCTGGATTGATCAATTCAAATGTTAAAAGTGGGGTTTTGGTAAGCTCTGGGGGTCTTACCTAAGGGGCTACAAGGGGAAGGAGAAGGGAGGGAGGAAAGACTGCTTATCACAACAGAACAGGATCTTACACTTACTTGTGACTCTGTGGGCTGTTATCTTGGGCACACACTCTAGGAAGGGGCTGGTGTCAGTTCAAGGTCCCTGCAGGCCACTTAGCCACACAAAATGGATGGAAAGGCAGCAATATTGTGGAGTAATTTTAAAAACTCTCGACACTGTCACAAACCAGAGGAGACTAAAGAGACATGATAACTAAACGCTATATAATATCCTGGACTCAATTCTGGAATAGAAAAAGGATAGCGAAATTCAAATAAAGCCTGGAATAGATTACCATTTACTATGGTAATGTAAGATGTGAACATTAGGGGAAACTGGCTGAGAGGTGTATGGGAACTCTCTACTACCTTTGCAACTTTTTAAAATCTAAAATTATTCCCCCAAAAAAAGTTTATTAAAAAATCCATTGACCATGTATGTGTAGGTATATTTCTGGACATTCTCTTCTCTCTATTCCATTGATCTAAATCTATGCTTAGGCCAATACCACACTGTCTTTACACCTACACTAGGCCAATACTTACCCTGAGTTGAAATCTGGCAGTGCAAGTCCTTCGAGTTTGTTCATTTTCCAAATTATTTGGCTCTTCTAAGTTTTTGCATTTCCATATAAGACATACGTTTGGAATCTGCTCATCAAGCTATTCTTTAAAAAAAAAAAGCCTGTTGGGTCTCTAATTAGAAATGAGTAAATCAATGTGGGGAAAAATGACAACATTATTGGGTATTGCAATCCATGAAAATAATTGATCTCTCCATTTATTTAGTTTTAAAATTTCTCTCAGCAATATTTTGCAGTTTTCAGTGCCCATATTTGGTTAATTTATTCCTCAGTTTTTATGGTTTACGATGTTATTGTAAATGGATTCTGAAATTTCACTTTTCAATGTTTGGTTGTTAATATGCAGAAATACAATCTTTTTGTATGTTGGCCTTTTATTCTGGGCCTTGCAAAATTCATTTTTACATTAGTTAATATTTGTAGATTTTTTAAAGGATTTTCTATGTATAAAATCACATTTACTGTGAATAAAGAAACTTTTACTTCTTTCTTCCCAATTTCTATGCCTTTCTTTTTTTTTTTTTCCTTCTACTACAGTGGGCAGGGCTTCTATTACTTTTTTGAATAAAAATGAGAACAGATATTTTTGCTTTGTTTCTGATGTTATGTAGAAAGCAGTGTTGACCAAACAGTTGACTAGGTATTCTATCAGCAAAAAGGATTTATTCTAGAAAAAGGACTGCAATTGGTATATGCAGACATGGTGAGCCATGTGCACAAAAGTGCAGCAAGGAAAAGTAGGAAGTTCTTTTACAGGGGGAAGAATATAAGGGGAGGGGATATCATAACCATAGCACTGTTGTAACCTTAGAACTTTCTTCCAGTAGGGCTTTGCAACCAACATAGGGTGTGAGAGCTCCTCCCACAGGCCCTCTGGAGTCCAATCTTGGTTAAGTTCTCTGCTATAAGTTTTGAAAGGACTAATCATAAAAATTTTAGAGGTAGAAGTTACCATCTGTTGCTTGCTTGTTGAGTTTTCATCATAAATGGATGCTGAATTTTGTTAAATGGTTTTTCTGTCTATGGAGATGATCATGGGCATTTTCCCCTTCATTCTTTTAACATGGTGAATTACCTGGATTGATAATCAGATGTTTAAATAAAAATTAGCATTACTGGAATAAATTCCAATTAATCAGGACACATTTCACTTTTTATGTATTGTTGGATTCAATATACAAATTTTTAAAGAATTTTTACACCTATAGTCATCATGGATATTGGCTTATGATTTCCTTTATACTGTCTGGTTTTGGTTTCAGGATAAAACTAATCCAGTATGATGAATTTGAAAATGTTCATTGTCCTCTACTTTCTGAAAGTTTTCAAGTAGGATTAATATTATTTTTTCTTTAATTTGACAGAATGGAAGCAGTGAAGCCATGAAGACCTGGATTGTTCTTTTATGGATGATTTCAAATTATAATTTCTTTGTCATAGGGCTGTGAGCATTCTCTTCTTTAATTAGTTTTGGTAACTTATGTATTTCAAGGATATCTTCCATTTCATCTAAGTTGGCAAATTTTTAAAATAGAATTATTAATTTTCTTATCTTTTTGACTCTAGGACAGTGGTGTCACCTTTTACTCCTGTTAGTAATTTCTGTCTTCTCTTTTCCTTGATCAGTCTATCCAAAGACTTATCAATTATATTGGTCATGTCAACAAACCACCTGTTGTTTTCATTAACTATTCTCTACTGTCTGTGTATGTTCCAGTTCATGGATTGGCAAACACTTCCTGTAAAACACTAGAGTTTTGTGGATCATACATGGTCTCTGTTGCATGGTTTTTATTAACTTTTGTTTTGTCTTATGACCCATTAAAAATGATTTAGTTGGGCCGGCCCGGTGGCTCAGGCGGTTGGAGCTCTGTGCTCCTAATGCCGAAGGCTGCCGGTTCATTCCCACATGGGCCAGTGGGCTCTCAACCATAAGGTTGCCAGTTCAACTCCTCGAGTCCCACAACAGATGGGGGCTCTGCCCCCCGCAACTAAGATTGAACATGGCACCTTGAGCTGAGCTGCCTCCCGGATTGCTCAGTTGGTTGGAGCACGGGCTCTCAAATACAAGGTTGCCAGTTCGATTCCTCGAGTCCCACAAGGGATGGTGGGCAGCGCCCCATGCAAATAAGATTGAACAGGTACCTTGAGCTAAGCTGTCGCTGAGCTCCCAGATGGCTCAGTTGGTTGGAGCGTGGGCTCTCAACCATAAGTTTGCCAGTTCGACTCCCGCAGGGATGCTGGGCTGCACCCCCTGCAACTAACAATGGCAACTGGACCTGGAGCTCAGCTGTGCCCTCCACAACTAAGACTGAAAGGACAACAACTTGAAGCTGAATTAGTTGTGCCCTCCACAACTAAGATTGAAGGGACAACTTGACTTGGAAAAAAAGTCCTGGAAGTACACACTGTTCCCCAATAAAGTCCTGTTCCCCTTCCCCAATAAAATCTTTTAAAAAAAATGATTTAGTTTAAGGGCTATATGGAAAAAAGGCAATTAGCCAGATTTTGCCTGTTCTAATGCACTGATTTGTGTTCTTACATTACTTATAGTCTCTTACTTATTTTGGGTTTCTTCACTCATATCTTTCTATCTTCATAGGTAGAAGCTTAGAAAATTGATTTTAGACATTTCTTCTTTTCAAATAAAACATTTAAAGCTGTAAAATTTTCTTTTGATCTGTTATACCCTAAGAATATCTGAAATAGGGTATATTCAACTGTGAAGTGCCCAACTGTGATAAGAACTTGAGATAAATACGACACGCAAGCAACTGAGTGACCATCGGTATATAAAAACTTTAAACAAACATTAGCATATCAAAGGCAGACATGATTAACATTTTAATCATTTAATTTGCAAACCAAGTTAAGGCATATTTTCAGCATTATTAGTGTAGTTCCATTTGTTTCAACTTTTAACTGTGCCTAAAAACTTTGAAATAGCTAAAAGTTTATGTATAGTGTAATGTTTCAAAGTCCCTGGGAATCAATCATGATTTCTTGTGTAGTCTCTCAAATTCCAGTTGTTTAAAGAGCTTTCTTCTTGTTGAAATCACGCACAGAATTAATGGGTTGATAGTGGGAGTGGTAATTGCTAGAAATATGAATTCTAATGATTGAAGACTCTCTGAAAATATTACTTGGTTTCATATGAGACATAATAGGTAAGCTGGAACTGAAGGAAATTCTAAAAGACAAGAGTTCTACAAATTATTGGTGTGACTGCAACTTACATTATCATATAGTTTCTAATATAACACCATTGAAGGGCAAGGCACGTGATATTATAGTTTCTGATATGTTTGTTTAGAAAATTAATCTCACACATTCACATCCCAGATAAACATTCATTTTCAGAAATGACTAATAAAAGAAGTGCATGACTGCAATTCACTTTAGTTTAAAATCATTATTTGAAAGTTTAAAATTTTTAAATTTAAATTAATAACCATGGTTATTATTCACTATTTTCAATTCTAAACATTAAAATCTAAGAAACATTTTATCTTAAAAAGTTTAGGATCAAGCTCAAAATGATGTATCAGTTTCACCTTCATTCAAGAAAAGGCTTAAAACAATTTTCGATATCAATACACCTCTTTTCATAATTTTACTTGACAATAAACATTTATAACTTATATAAGGTTGGGTTATTGTATTTTTTAAAAGGAAAGCATACCTTGGGTAATGACAGAATTTGTTAAAAAATATATATATATATACATATACATATACATATACATATACATATACATATACATATACATATATATATATATATATAAATAAAATTTGTGGAGCTAAAATGACAGATCAACAAAACAAAGACTTAGTTTTTTTCAAACCAAAAAACAATTAATTTGTAATGTTTAGGATGGTCACAAGGAAATTTACAAGGCAGCAAAACAGATATTCCTAAATCAGTACCTCAAAAACCATAGTATCTCCAACAGCTTCTACATGTAAGAAATTGGAATCTAATAACCCCTTTAAAATGCATGCTTCTTGTGAATTTATTCAATATAACGTAGGGACAGGATACAGAAAACCGTATGATATACAATCAAATTAAATTCAATTCTGCCTGCAGCTGCAGTGACATGGCACCCAGCCATTATGTCCCTAATGGGACAGAATAGCGTGGGGGCTAAAAGGTTGGTCTGAATCCCAACCCTCCACTTCCTAGCGATGTGGCCTTAACTTGTCTCATCTATAAAATAGTGATAAAGCCAGGCTCATACATTTGCTGCAATGATTAAATAAGTACGTGTCAAATGCTTACTAGAATGTCTGTGTGGCAGAAACATCTAATAAAGGAAGCTTTAAAAAAAACTTTAATTCTGATCATCACAAGAGTACAAAGATCCTAAGCAATGCATAACTATGCTTGTTAATACTGCACTGAGTTGAAAACTAACAGGAGTATGAACAGAAATTCCTTGTGCAGAACTACTTTTGTCATGTGTTGAGTATGCCAACACTGTCTACAGCCACTTTTTTGCCCTCTTTCAGTCTTGTGTTATTCGGCATCTTTTTTACCTCTGTATGCTTTACATCAAACAATATTCTTTAAGTCTACCACTGAATTTTGAAGTCTTTAAAAATTCATTGGTTTTATCCTCTCTTCATTCTATACACATCAAGGAAGAGTAGGGGTAAGACTGTATGTAATACTTTTTACATATTGCCTTTGCAGCTACAATTTATCCTTTTACACTTTGTGTTTTAAGATGTGGGGGAATGTTGTCATTTAGTGTGGGGAAAAAAAGGCAGGTGTAAATATTCATATTCACTTCCAACTAACAGATAATTTGGATTTGAATGCCATTCCTACATCGCTTGAAGAATGATTATATATGGTTGTCCCATTGTTCTCCTGAGCATTCAATTTTCTTACGAGTACACATTTAAAATAATTGTCCTTCATAGTGAATAAGTCAATCGTGTGTAACTGAGATTTTTCTAGAACATTTTAAAAATCTTTCACTGTTCAGTGTGAACCAAGATATCCTATGTAGTCGTGGTTTTTTTTGAAACATGATTTTTTCAAACTTACTTCTTAGTATGAATTTCCTAGTGCTTAATAGTTCTGGAGCTATTATTGAAGGCTTCCCATGTTTAGTAAATTCATATAATTTCTAGCCTATATAAATTCTATGATAAATTCTAAAATTCTAAATTTTGATCACTGTATTAAAGTTTTCTCATTCAATTGAAAGGGGTTTTTTTCTGTTCAATATGCTTTCTTTGATGAACAATGAGAGTAGGTTTCTTGCTGAAAGATTTTCTACATTCACTGCATTCATAGGGTTTCTCTCCAGTATGTATTCTATGATGCACAGTGAGGTGTGACTTCTTGCTAAAGGCTTTTCCACACTCAGTGCATTCATATGGTTTCATCCCAGTATGGATTCTCTGATGCACAATGAGTTGTGATTTTTTGATAAAAGCTTTCCTGCATGCACTGCATTCATAGGGTTTCTCCCCAGTATGAATTCTCTGATGTTCAATGAACTGTGACTGCCAGATGAAGGCTTTCCCACATTCATTACATCTATAGGGTTTCTCTCCTGTATGAATTCTCTGATGTACAGTGAGCTGCGATGGCCAGATGAAGGCTTTCCCACATTCACTGCATTCATAAGTTTTCTCCCCAGTATGACCTCTTTGATGTACACTAAGTATTGACTTTTTGATGAAAGCTTTCCCACATTCATTGCATTCATAGGGTTTCTCCCCTGTGTGAATCCTCTGATGAATAATGAGGTTTGACTTCTGGATGAATGCTTTCCCACATTCACAACATTCATAGGGTTTCTCTCCTGTATGAGTTTTCTGATGTACAGTGAGTTGTGATTTCTGAATAAAGGCTTTTTCACATTCATTGCATTTATATGGTTTCTCCCCAGTATGAATTCTCCGATGTACAATGAGTCCTGACTTTCCACTGAAGGCTTTTCCACACTGAATACACTTATATGATTTCTCACTGGTTACAATTTTTGGTTGTGCAAAGAGGTGTGACTTCTGCATGAAGGCTCTGATGTGTTCATTGGATGTTATGTTCAGATGAAATACTTTCCCCAGTGTATTACAGTTCAGATGAAATACTTTCCCCAGTGTTTCCTTAGTCAGTGATTCATTGTTAACACATGCAACTTGATTCAAAAACTTGTCTTGGTTCTCCTGGTTATTTATCATACCTCTAAGTTTCCAGTCTTCAAAAATCGAGTATACTATCATGTTATGGAGTATCACTTCTTCAGAAATGCTCTTCTGTGGAGTTAATTCTTTCGTTTTGGGTCTAATCTCAAAGTCTGAAAGAAAGCCCAAGCATAAATGATGTTACTTTGCTCTTGAGCTTTTATGACTAGAAAACAAAACCCAAATAAAGTTCTTTATTTTAATGGAAATAGAGAGAAATCTGATAAGTATGGTCTGATTTGAAATTTAAGAATATGATCTTAAAACCCATAGACTAAAGAAGAAACAGACATAAAAAGAAGTGAGCAGGGGAAAATGGAAAAAGAAGAGTTGATGAGCTGAGTATCATGGTCCCATATGATTCCCCACACTTTGTCTGACCCCCCTCACTCCACCACAAGGCTCTGTGAAGAGCAAAGGCAGACCAAAAAAATAACTACAGGAAAGACAGAGGAAGAACGCTAGCAAAAAAAAAGCTGAGAGTAAGTTAAAGTGACCAGCAGAAAAATTAAATCTACACTAAATATAAAACTACTGTATAAGTAACCAGGCAGATTAAAGCACAACTGCAGGAAAGGCATTTCAAAGTACATGCATCTTAAAGGGTCAGATGACATAAGAAGGCTTGCTTGGAATGGGTCTGGCTCCATTTAAATGGGGCAATGCTGAGTTAGAAGAACAGACCACTTCAAAGGAAGAAAAAAGGCAAAAAAAGAAGGAAGACTTCTGGTAATTGGGTGGCGGTGATGGGGAAAAGAAGAAAAAGAGGGAAATTTAGGGCCCCAGAAATAAAGAGAAGAACCAGGAAACTCAAAACTCCTCCCAAATCACAAAAAGGAAGAAAGGAAGGAAGGGAAGACAGATGCTGTTCAAGTACCTGGACTTTGCTATATTAACAGAAAAGAACTCCATAAAGTTAGAATCTTATAAATACACCATTATACGATAAAATCGAACAGAAAAAAGGAAAGTTCATAGGGAACTATTACAGAAAATCAGGAAATGAATTTATATAGAAATCAACAGAGGACATTGTCCCCTACAAAAACAAAAACAAAAAAAATTACCCAGGAGGGGTGGCCAAATGGCTCAGTTGGTTAAAGTGCGAGCTCTCAAAGACAAGGTTGCAGGTTCAATTCCAGCAAGGGATGCTGGGCTGTGCCCCCTGCAACTAAAGACTGAAAATGGAGACTGGACTTGAAGATGAGCTGCGCCCTCCACAACTAGATTGAAGGATTGAAGGACAATGACTTGAAGCTGATGGGCCCTGGAGAAACACACTGTCCCCAATATTCCCCAATAAAATTAAAAAAACAAAACAAAACAAAAAACTAGCCAGGAAGCAGAAGAAAATTTTGTCTGAACTCCAAACAGAATTAAATACACTGAAACAAGCATTTAAAGATATGGAAAACCACCAGGAAACACAACTTTTGAAAAATTTAACATAGAAAGGGGGGGAGGGAATGAAAATGAACTGATTAAACTCAAGGGGAAAAAAGTGAAAGATTAAATTACAAGATGCAGGTGTGGGGAATAACACTCAAACGAAAATTTAATTAGCAGCATTGAAGAACAGTAGGAAAACAACCAAGATAATAAACAATCAAGTAAAAATGGTCACAGAGAAAGTAGTGGAAAAGGAAAATAGGCAAATAAGGAATAATATTTGTATTACCAGAGTCTTGAATATTTTTTAAAAACAAAAGATTATAACTCTAAGACATTTCACACTGAAAAGGTGAGGAAAACAGAAGGCAATTAGAAAGAATATGAATATCACTCAGTAAGTAACTTTGAAAGAGAGCATATCTAAGAATGCATGGATGTGTAAGGAGAGGAATATAAGCCTATTTTGGGAGAATGAATGCTGAGGATGTTAGCCAACAAGAAGCTAATTAAGAAATGTCTTAAATGATGTGGACATATATTAAGATCCAGAGTACAGGTAAGGTTACCTCTTTCTCTACATTCAATCAAAGAAAAAAGGTCACCTAGGTGTTTGACACATGGCAATGTCATTTAGATATTTAACAATCCCATTGCAATCAACTGTCTTCAGCTACTTCTAAATATCTATGGACTTAAAGAATGATTTCCTAAAACATATTTCAAAGATAGACATCTTACTAATCAATACGAATCTTACTTCCCTCCCTCCCCTATGCCAGGTTCTCACTTACCTGGATAGGCCCAACTTGAGATTTTGCTCTCCTCCAACCATGGTCCTCCTTGCTTCAACAAGAAGATTTTATCTGACTTCAGAGACTGGTATCCTGTTTATGGGAAATGATGCAGAACTTGGGCATTCGTGGACAACCAACCAAGCTAGAACTCAGGCCCACTGCATTATGTACCAGAATGGCTAAAGTTAAAAACACCGACATTATGAAAGCTGGATGGAACTCATACATTGCTAGTAGAATCTCTTTGGAAAACTGTCTGGCAGTATCTATTAAAGCTAAATACACATATGCCTTATGACCCAGAAATTCCACTCTTATGTGTATACCCAACAGAAATGAAATCTTTACTTCCACCAGAAGTGGAACATGTAGAAGAATGTTCATCACAGCTTATTCATATTAGCCCAAACATGAAACAACCCAAATAACCATAAATAGTAGCATGGATAAATTGATGAATTACTGTACAGTTATTAAATGGAATACAATGCAATAATAAGGATCAAACTACTGTCACATGTAAAAACATGGTTGAATTTCACAGATATTATGTTAAATAAAAGATGCCAGACAACAAAAATTTACATACTGTGTGATTCCACTTACATGAAATTCAAGACCAGACAAAATTAATGGTGACAGAAGCCACCAGTTTTTATCTCTAAAGGAGGTAAATGGCAAGGGGTTCAAAGGAGACTGCCTGGGTGCTGGAAATGTTCCATAGCTTGATGTGGGTAATGGGTAAGAAGTGTATACATATGAAAAACACATTAAGCTGTATACTTAAGATTTGAACAGTTTACTAGACACATTATAACTCAATTTATAAAAACTAAGAACTCGGGCCTAGCCCATTGTCTTTAGTCTCCAAAGAATAAGAAAGATGCAGTATCCCTTGTCTTTTCATCCAAGTTCACTGGAGAGGTAGAAGCACAGTATTTGGTACTCAAAATTAATATTCTTTTGACACTTACAGCTTGAAATGAAGCTCATTAAGCATTTTGACAATGAACAGCTTTTAGCAAACAAGAAAGGAAAGGCTGTCACTTGGGTACTATAGTAGGTTTAATAAACGTCCATAAATTCTTTGACACTCTTCCCTTCAAGAGATAGAGTTTAATTCTCCTCCCCGTGAGCATGGGCTAGACTTAGTAACTCATTTTTACTAAACACAAGAAGGCAAAAGTGACAGTGGGAGATTTTGGAGACTTGGTCATAAAAGGCACTGAGACTTCCTCCTTGCTCCCAGATCACTCTGTCTGGGGAACGAACCCACACAGTGAGGAACTGAGATCACCTGCCACTGAACAGCAAGGACTGAGGACTCCTTGTCAGTGGCCATGTGAGTGAGTCATCTTGGAAATGGATCCTACACTCCCAATCAGGCTTTCAGATGGCTAAAGCCCCTGCCCACATCTTACAACAACCACATGGGAGACCACAAGCCAGAACCATCTAGCTACGGCTTTCCAAATTCCTGACCTACAGAAATTGTTAGTAAGAAATGTTTGTTTTAAGCCACTAAATTTTGGAATAATTATTATGCAGCAATAGGTAACTAACACCAGTACTTTCTGAGGGAAGATGTCCTTACCCACTGAAACGAGGTTGCTATAGTTCTCTAGCATCACATCCCTGTACAGGTCTCTTTGAGCAGAGTCCAGCTGCTGCCACTCCTCCTGGGTAAAGTCCACAGTCACATCCTTGAATGACACAAACCCCTGTAACAGGACATTCTTGTTCAAGCTAAAGTGAAATGCACTGGGTGGTGTATAAATAAGGTATGAGAAAGTACTGCTGTTTCAATCACGTAGAGTTCATCATAATAAATTAAAGAAGATGTTACTATCAGGCCAATTTTGATTTCCACTATGTGAGAGGAGCAAAACTCCTATTATAAAAACTTTGGATTGAGAATCATCCATCCTATCTTTCCATCAATAAGCATTTATTAAGCACCTACGTGGCCAGCATTATTTGGTGATCAGAATACAAATATGAATAAAACACAGGAGATTTACAGACTAGTAGATGGAGGCAAACAAGTAAATATATAAATGCTGTGACGTGTTAAATGGGTAATGATAGAAATAGGAAAGAGTAATTCTATTTTGGGACATTGAGTTGGACTTTGTAGAAGATGCAAATGAATAATGGAAAATGTAAACGTAAGATCAAAAAAAGTAAAGATAAAAAAATTGTATTGAAAAATAAAAAATGAATAGTGTATTCTCTGGTACGATGTAGAGAAAGGAGAAAGATCATTCCAGATTGAGGGAGGAGTAAGGAAAACGGCATGCAGACATGATAAAGAACATGGTAAATTCAAGAACTGTGAGTACCTCAATGCAATGCTCTCAAACACCATTTATTCATATATCACATTCAAGATTTTACCATATCTGCATATCACCGGTATTATTACTGACTTAATAGTTTTAACTCAGCTTTTTTACTTAAATAAATGTATTTTGAAAGGAAACCACTAAAGAGAAATGAAGGTAACAACAAAAATCTGTAAAGCAAGTACCTACTGGGGAAATGTCATGTATGGGATTTGCTTGAAAATGATCCCGAGAACAAATAAAGCATGAGAGAAGAGATGTGAGATTGGTAAAATAATGATATTTTACATGAGGACATTCATATATAAGAATGTTAAGGGGTTCATTATACTGGTCTCTAAGTTTTTATGTATGTTTGAATTTTTCCACTAAAAAACTTTCAAAAACTAAATATAACAGAAACTGTTTTTAAAATTTAAATAAAAACCAATAAAATGTAAGCAACATTTAATCTAATCAATTTATTTTTTTAAATGTGTTCCTATAAATAATGAGAATAGAATAATTTATGATCAGTTAGTAATAAAGTACTACTGAGCTCATTGTTGCTACTTTTCAAACAATTACTACGTTCTACCTCAGTAAGAGAATTCTAGTTTTAAATTTGATGTTAATCAAATCCAACCAAGATGTCTCTGAAAGACAGTGTATAAGAAAAGGAGAGGAATCAATGAAGAGGCCTTGGTTTATCGTTTAAGGAACTAGCATCCCACTAAAGTCCAGAAGATAAGAGCAGGTTTGGGTGGAGGGGAGAGGTGGAATTAAGAATTCTATTTGTCTAAACAATAAAAGACAAACGATTTTATTTAAAATGGGCAAATAACTTGAATAGGCATTTCTCAAAAAAAGTTATGCAAATGAAAATAAATGCATGACAAGATGCTCAACCTCATTTGTCATTCGAGAAATATAAATCAAAACCACACTGAGATACCACTTTCCATCTCATAGGATGATTACAATCAACAAAATGGAAAATATAAGTGTTAGCAAGGATGTAGAGAAATTGGCATCCGCACACATAGCTAGTGGGAATTTAAAAGGGTGCAGCGAAAATACTCGAAGTTCCTACAAAAGTAAAACATATAACCCAACAATTCCACTCCTAGGTATATACCCAAAATATTTGAAAACACACATTCACATACTTGTATGCCAACTTTCACAGCCTAAAGGTAGAAACAACCCAAATGTCCATCAGCAGATGAATGGATGAACAAATGTGGTACATCCACATAATGGAATATTATTCAGCCATAAAAAGGAATGAAGTTCTGATACATACTAGAGCATAAACCTTAAAAACATGCTAAGTGAAATAAGTTATCGCTTCTCGGACTTTTGGCTAAGATCAAGTGTAGTCTAAGTGAAATAAGTTAGACATGAAAGGACAAATATTGTATGATCCCACTTATCTGTAATATCTAAATAGGCAAATTCATAAAGTTAGAAATTAGTTTTGAGGTTACCACAGGCTGTGTGTGGGTGGGAGGAAAGAATGGGGAGTTGTTGCTCAACAGGTACAGTTTCTGTTTGGGTTGATGAAAAAGTTTGGAAATACATAGTGGTGATGGGTACACAAATTGTGAGTACAATTAATTGTACACTTAAAAATGGCAAATTTTATGTTATATATATTTTACCATGCAAAAAAATTCTAGTTGTCCAAGTTAAGTTCAAGATATTTATTACAATAAATATCCAAGTGGCAGTAATAAGTAGGCAATTGGACTTCAGTGGGATGATGACTGCTCAGAACAAAAACCAAGAAACATGGAATTGAAGCTGAAAAAAGAGAAAAGTAAGAAGCAGGGAGAGGTGTGTGGACAGTGAAAAAATGGAGGGTCGGTGGGTCAGAGGTCTGAATGGAACTGAAGAACTGCTGGAATCAAGGTACTAAAGTACATGAGCTAGAAACAGAAATAATGGCCAGACAGTTAAATACTTGGACATGGTACAGTTATAGGCAATTATAAATCTAGAATACGACTATGGGAGTGGTGGCTGAGATGGGGTAGACGAAAATGATCTCTGGAAATGAGGAGGTACACTGATACCATGGTACGGTGATCTTCATTTATAATGAAAAATATGTACTTGGTCTTAGTCCTGGATCCTGGTTCCTAGCATAGAATTCCTAGCTAAAACCCTAGGAATTTCCTCTGGTGAAAGAGATAAAGGTGTCTTTTGCTATGTTAATGAGGCAACTTTTGGAAAACCCTAAGAATGGGGGTTGGTTGCCAAGGGAACCAACCATGAATAGAGAGATGGAACTTTCGGTCCCATTCCCTGATTTCCAGGAACAGGAGTGGGGCTATAGGGTGAATCAATCACCAAAGGCCAATAACTTAATCAATCACTCCTATGCAATGAAGCCTTACAGAAAGACCCAAGAGGAGGGAGCTCAGAGAGCTTCCAGTTGGTGAACCAGAACGATACCGAATGCTACACACCAGGAGCACATAAGCTCCTTTGTTCTATACCTCACCCTATATATCTCTTCAACTAGCTGTTGAATTGTATCTTTTAATATCGTTTGTAATAAACTGGTAATCTAGCAAATAAAATGATTTCCCGAGTCCTGTGAGCCGCTCCAGCAAATTAATCAAACCAAAGGAGGGGGCCATAGGAACCTCTGATTAATAGTCAGTCAGAAGCACAGGTTATAACCTGCCCTTGCGATTGGCTTCTGAAGTATATGTGTATGTGTGCGTGTGTGTGTGTGTGTGTGTGTGTGTGTGTGTGTGTGTGAATCTTGTGGGATGGAGGGATTTTTGTTTTTTTTGTTTTTTTTCAACTAAAATTTATTGGGGTGACAATTGTTAGTAAAATTACACAGATTTCAGGTGTACAGTTCTGTATTACATCATCTCTAAATCACATTGTGTGTTCACTACCCAGAGACAGTTCGGGATGGAGCTCTTAACCTGTAGGATCTGACACTATCTCCAGGTATGTAGTGTCAAATTGAGCTGAATTGTAGAACACCCAGCTGGTGTTGAAGGATTGCTTGATGGTATGGTGAAAAAAAAACCGACACATTGGAATTGAGCGTAGAATTACAGGTACATAACACAATAGTCCCCAAACTTTGAAATTCCAACTGTGATACTATAATATAATAAGAAATATATATTTTGGTCTTCATCCCTGGCTCAGAGTTCCTAAACTTCTGTAATTTCCTAAGTAATAAAGAAGCTAGGAGTTTCTTGTCTTCTAATATTTGGTCTTTGACTGGTTTCTGACACAGAGCTCCTAAAATCCTTGGAATTTCCTGGGTGTTAGGAGTCTCTTTTGTTCTAATGAGGTGACTCTTGGTGCGAAATTTTTCAGTTAAAAACAAAATCATGCACACCAGTAATATGTACCTTAAAAAAAAAAAAAATTATGTATAAGTTGAAATTCTCATCTTTTCATCCCATACCTCAGTGGATCACCTTCCACATCTAAGGAATGTATGCGCCCCACTGTGAAGACGACTATACTGAAGCTGTATGCCACATACTGGGTGTAACCAATAGAACATTATACGTAAAAATTTAAAAATATAGACCTGCAAATAAAAACATTTAAAACTGTGTGGCCATCACAACCACTAAGACACTGGCTAGCAGTACTTAGCTGAGTGATAAACCAATAAAAATGAGCAAGTTGACTTGGTCTCCAGTATTTACCAAGCATGCTCACTTGTACACTCTATGAGGCTCTCAACCTGTTGTATTTTAAAGGAAAAATACCTAATTGCATTATTTGTTGGTTAAAAACTCTGCAAATTAAAATTGATACTATTATTGCCATTAATGACATGAATCTCCTCAACAAATTTCAAAAACTCCCAAGGTTGAGAAATGCTGCTCCAAAAATTATAGATTTTACTTATAGATAGATCAAGGCAGACTGTTTGACAGCTGTGTACTTGAACTTCATGACTTTATTGCCTAGAAATTGAATTCTGCCTTGTTATTATGCCCTATATTTATTTTGAGATAGTTTAAGAAACAGCTATGGAATTTATCATGTGTTGGTAATTGTAAGAACACTGCCTACTACATCATACATATACAGACCCATCAAGAGAATAACTTCAAACCTAAATGCCAAAAAATCTTGACTTCCCTCAAGGAATTTTCACATTTAATTTATAATACAAACCACATAATTGCAGATTATATGCTCCACTTTAATTGACTCTGAAAGATTCTATAACTTGTATGACTATGTTCCAAGTTTCCTTGGTCTGGATCTTCCCCTGATCTCTATTTACATTTGTTTTCATTTAATTGAATTAATTCTTTTAAAATGCCTCAAATACAGTGGAAAACAAAATGGGGTAAAAACAGCTCACTTACCTGAGACTTAGTCATTTTCGGTTGCTCTTCAGAAGGGGCATATATCTGTAAAGACAGAGCTTGGATGAGTAGGGAGGGGATTAAAAAAAAAGATGGCCTTGAGAGTCTGGGTCTGCCCTGCAATTCCCAGAATCACGAGCCTAGAAATTCCTTTGATCAACTACATAAAAGGCTACGCTGGACACTGCTCCTATCAAAGGCTCCTTTCAGAGAGACCCCAAAGGATTATGCTGTGATTAACATCAACCTATTTCCTTACAGTTCTGAAAAGATCTGAACATGATATGTTTTTCCTTTGAGAATGTGAATGTTTACATTCCATTATATGTTTACATTTTTTTCTTCCTTCAACATCTATTTATGATAAAAACTCTTAACAAAGTGGGTATTAAGAAATGTACCTCAACATAATGGCGATATAAGACAAACCCACAGCTAACATCATACTTAACCGTGAAAAGCTAAAACCTTTTCCTTTAAGATCAGTAACAAGACCAAGATGTCCACTCTTGCCACTTTTATTCAACATAGTATTGGAAGTCTTAGCCACAGCAATTCAGCAAGAAAGAGAAATAAAAGGCATTCAAATTGAAAAGGAAAAAGTAAAACTGTCACTATATGCAGATGACATACAATATGTAAAAAACCCTAAAGACTTCACCAAAAACCTGTTAGACTTAATAAATGAATTCAGTAAAGTCACAGGATACAAAATTAATATACAGACTTCAGTTGCATTTCTATACACTAATAACGAGCTATCAGAAAAAGAAATTAAGAAAACAATCCTATTCATAACTGCATCAAAAAGAATAAAATACCTAGCAATAAACTTAAACAAGGAGGTGAAAAACCTGTACTCTGAAAACTATAAGACACTGATGAAAGAAACTGAAGTGGACACAAATAAATGAAAAGATATACCATGCTCAGGGACTGGAAGAACTAATATTATGAAAAGGTCGATACTATCCAAAGTAATCTACAAATTCAATGCAATCCCCATCAAAACACCAATGGCATTTTTCACAGAACTATAAGAAAGACTCCTAAAATGTTTATGGAACCACAAAAGACCCCAAATAGCCAATGCAATCTTGAGAAAGAAGAACAAAGCTGGAGGTATGACATTCCCTGATTTCAAACTATACTACAAAGCTAAAGTAATCAAAACAGTGGTACTGACACAATAACAGACACAGAGATCAATGGAATGGAATAGAGAGCCCAGAAATAAGCCTATGCATGCATATATTGTCAAGTAATCTATGAATCTATGACAAAGAAGGCAAGAACATGCAACGGGGTGTAAACAACCTCTTCAATAAACAGTGTTGTGAAAACTGGACAGATACATTCAAAAGAATGAAACTGCACCACTCTCTTATACCATATACAAAAATATACTCAAAATGGATTAAAGCCTTGCATGTAAGACCTGAAACCATAAAACTCCTAGAAGAAAACATAGGCAGTACGCTCTCTGACATCATCAGTCTTAGCAATATTTCTTTTGGTCGTCTCTTCAGGCAAGGCAACAAAAGCAAAAAGAAACAAATGGAATTACATCAAACTAAAAAGTATTTGCACAAAGAAGGAAACCATCCACAAAATAAAAAGGCAATTTACTGAATGGGAGAAGATATCTGTAAATCATATATTCAATAAGGAGTTAATATCTGAAATATATAAAGAACTTACATAAGTTAATATCAAAAAACAAACAACCCAATTGAAAAATGGGCAGAAGAATTGAATAGACATTTTTCCAAAGGAAACATACAGATGGCCAACAGGCACATGAAAAGATGCTCAACATCACTAACCATCAAAGAAATGCAAATCAAAACCACAATGAAATATCGCCTCATACCTGTTAGAATGGCTATTATCAAAAAGACAAAAAATAATGATTGTTGGCAAGGATGTGGAGAAAAGGGAACCTATATACACTGTTAAGGAATGTAAAATTGTGCAGCCACTATGAAAAACAATACGGAGATTCCTCAAAAAATTAAAAATATAACTACTATATAACCCAGCAATTCCACTTCTAGGCATTTATCCATTGATAACTAGAACATTAATTCAAAGAGATATATGCACCCCTATGTTCACTTCAACATTATTTACAATAGCCAAGATATGGAAGCAACCTAAGCGTCCACAGATACATGAATGGATAAAGAAGATATGGCATATATATGTACATACATATGTGAGTGTATATATATATATATATATATATATATATATATATATATATATATATAATGAAATATTACTCAGCCATTAAGAATGAAATCTTGCCATTTGCAAAAACATGGATGGACCTAGAGGATACTATGCTAAGTGAAATAAGTCAGAGAAAAACAAATACCATAAGATTTCACTTACAGATGGCCATATGTGGAATCTAAAACAAACAAACAAACAAAAAACTAACAACCAAAACAGAACTGACTCATAGAAACAGGAAACAAATTGGTGGTTACCACAGAGGAGAGGGTTTGGGAGGGGTAGGAGAAACTGGTGGAGAGGATTAAGAAGTACAAATTTCCAGTTATAAAATAAATAAATCATGGGGATATAATGTACAGCATAGGGAACAGTCAATAATATGAATAACTTCATATGGTGACTGATTGTGGGAATAACTTCATAATGTATATAACTATCGAATCACTATGATATAAACCAGAAACTAATAAGATATTGTATGTCAATTATACACCAACAAAATACTTTATCCTCCTTGACCTGACAAATCTATTATTAGATATTTATTCAAAAAAATAAGCATGGATATACACAAAGATATATCTGCAAGGATATTCATCATGATCCTCCTTTATCACCAAAATATAGAAATCACCTAAATGTTCCAACAGTAGGGGTTGGTTAAATCAATTATCAAAAGGATAGGATATTACAGTCATTAAAAACATCTTAGAAAAGTATTTACAAACTTGGAAACATGTTCTCGTTGTATTACCAAGCAAGAAAAAATAGGTGGTAGGATTACAAGTAATTTCTACTGAGTTGCATTTAGCATTTTCAGTTTCCAATTTTTCTAGAATTAACTTATGTTATTTTTTTAAATAAAAAAAGATGATGGTTATCTTTTAAGCAGCTAATGTCCTACTGAGCTCTTAACCTAAGCTCATATCAAGGAAGCTTTAAAGGGCACAAGTCATGAGGCAATTTGGCTGAAAGGAAATAAACAGGAGTTCAATACGCTGTAACAGTCACTCTCATCCTCAAAGTTATAGGATCAGTTCAAATGTCACCTCTAGGAAGCTTTTCCAGATGCCTCCTTGATAGAATCAGCCATTCCTTCCTCTGACTTTTCCAGAGTGTCCAACACTCTGATGCAGGGTTTTCCTGATACAGGTTTAAGACAAGGGATAATGCATCCTGAACTAAGACCAGGGCAGTAGGAATAGGGAGGACAAACTGGAGAGACGTCAGGGAGGCAAAATCATCAGGATCAGAGGACTGACTGGATATGGGGAGAAAACTAGATGTCTCCAGGATTTTCACTATGGACATCCGGATGAAGAGTGATGCCACTCATAATGATGTCGTATACAGAACAAGCAGGTAAAGTACGGAGAAGGAAGATGATAAACTCTATTTTATTACGCTAAGATTGAGGTGTCCGAGAGCGAACCTCACAGAGATAGTGGGAGACAGATGACTACTGTGAACCTGGAGCTTGTTAGAAATGTCTGAGCTGGTGCTACTGATTGTCAAGTCACGACTTTAAAGGTGGAAGCGGATACAATGAGGGTGATTGAAATTGTCCAAAGACAACGCATAGATTGAGGGACAGGGAGAAGACAGAGGAGCTCTGAGAAAGGGTTTCTGAAGAGAGACTTAAGCTTGAAGAGAGACTTAGCTTGTAGCTAGTAGCCGAGAAAATAAACTGCCTGAAGTCTGTTCACCAGATAGATCCAAGGATGGAAACTGAACGTCTAGGGCAAGGATGAGAACTCTTCCCCTACCCTCACATCCTTACAGGCATAAACCCACACAAGAACACTCAGCACAGTGATATGTGTGGAGTGCAGCCTGAATGTAAACTGCAGTAAGTCAGGGCTGGAGCCCCAACCATTGATCACGAGACGCCTGGTTCCCACGCTATCACACAGGCTCCTTTGCCCATGACAGCCCCTACTCACTGACCCAAAATAACCCTCACGACGGACACGCCCCTTCAGGCCCCCAGCCACTGATTTCTATGTGACCCCCAACCCGTGTCCCTGAGAGACGCTGAATTACTCACAGACACGCCCACTCACTAGACCCACAAATGTTCAATCAGTTGCTTACCCTCCTCAGAGTCCACTACCAGCAACACCACTAAATCCCGAGCTCCGCAGGGCGGCAATCCCTATCTTGGGCAGGTCCTCCTAATTACTAACCACAACAGGACCGGAAATTACGGACCGCTACAAACGCTCAATCTCTGATCATACAACACGCCGTTACTGCCAATACCGCAGCCAGTGACTGAAACCTTCTTTTCTAAAACCGGACCCCTCAACTTCCGGCCTCTTCTCCAGGGCCCTCAGGTGAGGGCTACGACTGGCCCCCCACCACTTGCAGGGCTGCGGGACATCCCAAGTTACGGCGGAAGTTGGCGCAGCCCGGCAGCCCTCTATCGCGATACTTTACGGGTTGTTACTCGGCCCGAGCAGAGGATTAACATGGCCGCGTCCATTGAGCAGACTGTGTGACAGAAAGGGTGGCGCCATATTTCGATTAGGTGTTGGCGCCGTACAGCAAAGAATTCTGAAGAGCAAAGGAGGTGAGAACTGGAATATGGTAGCCACAGAAAAGGTGTGCCGGAACAATGCGGGAGCAACGACGTTAACTAGGAAAGAATTCCAGGCATCTGAAGATGGAATCCGGAAACCAGTTCAGCTAAGATGTGTAGAAAATGAATAAACAGTGGAAGGTGCAAAGATGGGGATGTGGAGTTGGGAAGTAGGGGAAGCCACTCCTGTTATTAAGCAAATGAGGAGAATGAGTCTCAGAGAGCCTAAGTGGGTTTATCTATATCACATTGCCTCACTTTCTCAATCTGAGGTTTAGTAGTAATAGTAAATGTTTATCGAGCACTTATTTTTATTTTATGTTTTAATTGACATGGAGAAATCAAGATGGAGCAGTATTCTCCCTGGGAGATAGCTCTGGGAGAGTGTAAGTCAGAATGCCTTTAATTTGGTGAACTCCAGCTAATCATTCTGGAAAATAAAATTCAGATGCTCTCTCCTGGAAATGCTTTCCCTGACTGGGATGGGAAAACTCTGTCCCTGCTAAAGACACATCAAATAGCAGCAGAGGGCAAGTGTTTGGGGATAAATTCTGAAGGATAATTCAGAACCTCTAGATTCTCCTCTCAGCCCGATCTTGAACTTGCTCCTGAACCAACCACTTTCCCTCCGTTCTCTCCTTTGTAGAGAAAGGATGTGAAATACTCATTTGGATATTTTAATGTTTGCTGACATAAAGAAAACAGTTTCAACATCAATGTCAGTGAAAAGCACTTTAGAATCCACACAGTATTTTATAATAAATACCATTAGTGTTAAATTCATTGAACAAGGAGTTCATTAAACTAAGACACTTCAAGTGCCTTGGCAGTTCATAAGAAAACCAACACCTAAGCCTGTAAATGCCTCAAGGTTAAGGAATAAAAACCTATGGACAACCAATCACAAACAGCCAAGACTTTCCCAAATAAGACAACGGTTTAAGCTATAGCTGATCCAATACTTTCCTTGCTTTGCTTCTGGGTATTCTCTATAAGTCTTGCCCCTAGCTCCTGTCAGCAGAGGACTTCTAACTACTTCCCATTTGGTGCTGCCCAATTCAAATCAATTTTTACTCAAACTCTTAAAACTTTCAATATGCCCGTTTATCTTTTAACATTGCTACAGAATATCTAGCTCTAACTAATGCCTTTTGACACTATGCATTAATTCTCAGGGTTCACTCAGCTCTTTAAAGCCAGATACAGTGGACTTCATGCTTCTGGAATATAGTCCCCAACCATACGCCAGGAAAATTACTATTCATGTTTCAAAGCTGGGCAAATAGTGCTCCATCCTGACTTTTATACCTCAACATCCTCTTCCCTCTAGTTTTCTCCCAGAACTCCCAGCCATCTGTTCCATTTAATAGGCACAGTTTCATAAGCCTTCCTTTATCACAGCTATTGTTGCTTGAGACTGGGATTTCCGGGGTTTGTGTCTGACAATTACTCAGAGCAAGACATCGTCAGAATCAGCTTAGTTTCCCTGCCTTTTTTGTTAGATACATATTTATGTCTACTGATTCTTCCTCCTTAAATGTAAAGCTCATTCATTCCTTCAGTCACACACATTTATTATTGCCATATTGGTAATGAAAATGAAGAGCTGAGTCTGATAGTGACAACACAATGTGATCAGCGATCTGACTGGGGCATGACTGGTGCTGAGTGGGCACAGTAAGAGGTGGCTAACTCTGTCAAGGTGGGGGTGCAGTAAGGGTCTCTTAGGAAGGTTTAGGATGTGATTTTTAAAACTGAGTCTTGGAAGAGGAGCAGTTTATCAGGAAAACAAGGTAAAGAAGGGAAGTCTCAACACAACAGTAGGTATAAGCCATTTCTCACATACCTTAGCACAGACTCATCCCATCTCAACATCTTTGTTCAATTGAGGTGGTTCCCTGTGTTGGGTATGCCTACATACTCCTGGTTTGGGAGCAAATTCCTTGCCAAAGATTAGGGGAGTCTCCTTTGCCTAGTGAGGCCCTAAATTAATAGTTCTTTTACAAGTACGTATAATCTAATTCAAGGCTCCACAATCTACAGTCCTTGGGGAAATCTGGCCTGCTGTCTGTTTTGACAAATGTTTATTGTAACAGAGCCTTGCTCATTCATTTACATATTGTCTATGGTTGCCTTTGTGCTTTAATGGCAGGCTTGAGTAGTTGTGACACCATAAGTCCTGCAAAGTCTAAAATATTTACTGTCTATCCCTTTACATAAAAAGTTTTCTGGCTCGTGGTTTAATGCTGAGAGAGAAACCTTATTTATTTATTTATTTATTTATTTATTTATTTATTTATTTATGTATTTATACAGAGGCGGAATCTGAGGAACCAAAAGGTCACACAGATTGTTAGTGGCGCAACCAAGATGTAAACTTCCAAAGTCTGACTCAGAGCTTATGCTCCTGACCACTACACTTCAATGACTGTCTTTTGAATGCCAATTAATTTCTTTTGGTAAAGAAGTAATGATATAAATATAATTTGTCATTCAATCCAGGAGAGTTTTGATAGTGAAAGAGGTGCTATTATTAACTATAACTGGACAACAGTCATAAAACGTGTCCTAGGCAATCTGGGACGTGTAGTCACCCTATAAGAACAGGGATACGTAAAATAGATAGAATTAAGAAAAACGCTTTATTTCATAAGCCAGATAAGCTTACTCACACACATATACATTAAGATAAGAATACTTTCTGGTGAATTTTTATGTTATTCTCATTAATTTATAATACCTGTCTTACTTTAAACAATGAAAATAATTCTTACTGTCCAAATACTCCAGGTCAATCATTCGGAGGGTGATGTTCTGTTCAATATTCCATTCTATTCTCAGCTGACTTATAAAGTGAGAGGAGGCGTGATGGACCGGACAATTCATGGAACTGGCATTATGCACATGAGAAAAAAAAGAGTATATAGAATTGTATCCTCTGCAGAGGTGTGATATGCTACTTACTTCATTACAAATTTGTAATCCAAGTATTGCCTTCAGTCAATCAAATACAATCAAAATACATCTAAAAGTGGCCCTCTTTATCTCTGTTAATACTCTTAATTAACAGAGAAGTCTGTTTTGCCTTTATTAATATAGCCATGCCAGCCCTTGTATGCTTATTATTTGTATGGTATATAATTTTCAATCCATTTAATTTTAACTTATCTGTGTCTTTTAAAAGTCTGGATCTTGTAGACAGCGTAAAATTCGGTCTTGCTTTTTTATCCATTATGAGATTTTATAATCTGAGAGTGTTTTGTCCATTAACTTTTAATGTAATTATTGCTATGGTTGGATTTAGGTCCATCATCTTATTATTTTAAAATAAGGAATTTAAAAATACTTTGAAGAGGTTCATTTAAATTTATCTGTTGTGTTTTTGGCTATATCTTTTTGCTTTACTCTTTAGTGGTTTCTCTATACATCCTTGACTTTCACAGTCTACTTGAAGTTGATATTGTAAGATAGGAAAGTCATAGACAGTTAAGGACAGGACCGCGGTGGAGGACATAAGAGCCCAAAGAGTCTCAGAGTGAGATGGGGAAATCGTGGGCAGTCGGGACTCACAGAGGAGGACCTCAAGGCCAAAGAGAACAGCAGCTGACAGAAAAAAAAAAAAATGTAGAAAAGGGAACTAGATGGGAGGGGCTACCGCAGCAGACAGACTGCAGCGTCAGCCAAGATACCAGGCCGGGTGCAGGAAAGGGGTTGGGGGGAGCCCAACCGGCTCTCGGTAAACAACTTAAAGATTACGGATTCAAGGACATATAGTACGTATAGTCTCTGGCTCAGTTTAGCCTGCGGGGTATTCCGTTTGGATCACCCCTCTCTTCGGAGAGCTGTATTCTTGCGCTTCTCACTTTTACAATAAAACTGTATACTGCTTCGATATACCTCTCCCGGTCCATGTTCTCATTCTTTTAGGTGCGTGAGGCCACGAACCCCGGGCACCAGATACCAGAACCTTACATCAATCGTACCATATCACATAAAACTTAGAAACCTTTCTACAACCTAGTCCACCCTCCTTTCTTTATGCTAGAGTTATGTGTTTTGCATCTAAATACCTTACAATCCACATAAAACAGTGTTATAAGCTTTGTTTTAAACAATCCTAAGTATTTTAAAGAAATTAAGAGGTTAAAGAAAAGTACTTTCTATTTACCTATGTATTTACCAGTGCTAGTGCTTTTTGATGCTTCCTAAAGAACTGAGTATCTATCTGGTATCATTTCTCTTCAACCTCAAGAACATTATGGTTTTCTGAGGATAAATTCTCTTAATTCTTTTATCTGAGATGTCATTATTTCACCTTTATTCATGAAGGATATTTTTGTTGGATCTAGAATTCGAGATGGGAGATTTTTGGGGTTTTTTTCCAAAGCAATTTTAGGGTACTGATCCACTATCTTCTGGCCTCCATAGTTTTTTTGATGATAAGTCACCAATCATTAGAATTGTTTTTTATCACATATAATATGCCATTTTTCCCTTGGCTTTCAAGATTTTATTTTTATCTTTAGGTTCTAGCAGCTTGTTTAGGATGTGCCTAATCATGGTTTTCTTCACATTTATCCTGCTTGGAGTTTGCTGAGATTCTCAGTTCTCAAATTTATATCATTTACCAAATTTAGGGAAATTTGGGGCATTATATATTCAAATATTTTGTATGTCCTTCTCTTGGGATTTCAACTACACATAAGCAAGACATTTTGTTATTGTCCCACAGGTCACTGAGGTTCTTAGTATCTTCTTAATCATTTTTGTCTCAATTGTTTGGATGATGTCTACTGATCTACTTCAAGTTCATTGACTCTGTCATTTGCTGGTAAACTTATCCAGTGAATTTTAAATTTCAGACATTGTATCTTTCAGTTCTAGAATTTTTCTTTTGGTTTTTCTTTGTAGTTTCTATTTTTTCACTGGGTCAAAAAAACTTTACATTCATTATGAAAATATTTTTCTTTATTTTATTAAGCATAGTTGTAATAGCTACATTAATGTCTTTATTTGCTTATTCCAATTTCTGGGCTTGTCTGTTTTCTTGAAATGGGGTCATATTTTCCTAATCCTTTGAATGTCAAGTAAGTTTTTCTTATATCCCAGATCTCATGAATGATAAGTTGTGAAGGTTCTTGATTCTGTTATATTTCTCTGAGGAGCATTAATATTTTTGTGTTATCAAGTAATTAGCATGGGTGAACTCAAACTTCAAACTCCTTTTCTGGAGAAGCAGCACAAATTAAAGCTCAGTTCTTTGTCTTTAGTTGAAGGGTTAGGAATCCGATGCCGTAAGTGCATGAGCCAGAGACTCGGGCAGAGTTTATTCACATCATTTGAGTTGCCCTCTCTTTGAGTCTCAATTTTCTGGGATTCTCCCCCCGACTTTCCAGTGGCTGTAGTTTCCCTGAACTCAGTCTTATGGTTTCTCATGTCAAAAAGACTGCATGTTTTCTATCAAATTATCCCCCTCTGCCACACCAACTTCAGCATGTCCTAAGGCTAAAAGCCATAAAAATGTGATCTAATCGCCTACCAATCACTTTTTCCAAGTTTCCATAATCTGCTTTTGTTCACTTTCCAGTATCTTCAGATAATGGATGTGTGTGAGTGTGTGTGTGTGTGTGTGTGTGTTGTTCAGAGTTTTTATTTTATCTGTGGGAGGGTCAAGCTCAGTAGGCATCTACCTGGCCATACCAGAAATAGAGACCCATTATAACAAAATAAAATTAATTCATGAAAATATAAAAATTACTTAGAAAAGCAAAACTTACTCTTAAACTCACAATCCTGAAAGAACTGCTGTCCACATGATGGTGATAGTTTAAAATTTCCAACATATGCATTTGTGTTTATAAATATAAATAAACTTATACAGAGGGTGCCAAAAAATGTATACTCATTTTTAAGAAAGGAAAAAGCCTGTATTAAAATTGTAATACTCATTATATACCCATAACTAAAGATGTATACAAGTCATCTTTGACTTCTGCAATTACTAGAAGTACTGAAAGTGGTTACCATCAATGTAATTTTAATACAGTTTTTTCCTTTCTTAAAAAGTGTATAGTTTTTGGCACCCTCTGTATATATTTATATACTTTAAACTAATATAATATTCAATGTCAACTGTAATTGATAAATAAAAAACATGATTTTTTAAAAATTAAGATCTTAATGTACATATTATATCATAACTTGGTGTTTTTTAATTATTTCACGTTATGGATTGATTTGCTCAACACCCATTTTCTAATGTCCTTGTCCTTTCCCTTCCTTTACTATAAATATTAAGAAGCTAAAGATTCCATGTTATCAAGATTCTTTTGAAATTAGTAATAGTCATGGTACTCATTTTTGGTAAGATGTGAGCAAGTCTGGTAGCAGAGGGACGTTATGCAAAACTTTTGCTTTCTTCATTAGTAGATCACTCTGTTGATGCCTGGAGGTGCATCAGTCTAATACATTCCTAACTGAGAATAATAGAGGATCAGCATTTGCATCTCCTTAAATATAATTTGAAAACATGGCTTTTAATGTCATATTACTCAATCTTATGAGGGTATCATATTTTATTTAATCAATTAACTAGCAATTCATCTTATATCCAACTTGTGTGTTCTGTGATAAACACTGTAGTACACTCTACTTATGTGTCATAGAATAGATTCCTGGAAGTAGGGTTGCCAGACATTTTAAGGCTTTGATGTATACAGTCAGATTTACGTTACAACCTTGACTACCAAAAGCAGTGCATGAGAGCTCATTTTCTACCTCTCTTGCACACTTATTATTTTTTAAATTTTGATTTAATACAAATTTTTCCTCTATGTCAGAGCTCAGTATCTCTCTCTTCCCACAGTCAGATGTATGCCTTTAATGGTCTTCAATCATATATATATATATATATATATATAACTTGCTTCCTCGCCCTTGACGTCTTTGCTTGTTACCATCTCAGTGAGCTTGAATTTACTCCACCCCCACCACCACCGTATTTAAAACTGAATTCCCCTACACTTTCATTCCCCTCTCCTGCTTTTTTTTTTGTGTGTGGTACTAGTCACCATCTGTCATACTCTATATATTTTAATTATTTGTTTATTGCCTGTCTTCCACTCTAGAATAAAGCTGTCTAAGGACAAGGGTTTTTTCTTCTTGTTTTGTTGACTGCTATATTCCTAGGATTTACAGTAGTGCCCAGCATATATAAGATGATCAATATTGAATAAGTTTTTTAAAACTGTTAATTTATTCTATAGATATATGCCCTTTCATCTTCTTTACATTAGAGATATGGCTCAGAAACATTTTTAAATATTTCAAAAACTGACTTAAACATAATTTAGATCAGTGATTCTCAGTGTATTCCCTAGACCAGCAGCATCAGCATCTCCCGGGAACTTATTAAAAGTGCAAATTCCTAGACCCAACCACAGACCTACTGAATCAGAAACTCTGTGGGTGGGGCCCGTTTCTAAAGTCCATGTTTTAACAAGCCCTCCAGGCTATTTTGTTGTCTGCTAAAATTTGTAAATCATTGATTTAGACTCACCTCAGTGTATCGATTTTCTTTAATTGTTCACCTCCAATCATTTTTACATCATTTCCTCATTCATTGATGCTTTTAATTCATTTTTTTACTGCACAGAATAGCTTTCAGCATTAATGTCTACTGTACAGGCATACCTATGTTCCTGTTTCGGGTGTGGCACTACTATGAGTTCTCCAAGAAGTGTGGTAAATTTAATCTAGCCATAACCTGCAGTTGTTTTATCCTTCTAAAAAGTGCAGATTTTCTATAGCTCTAAATAGTGATGATTCATCCTGTGCATAGTGCCAGACTTCCACTTGGTAATAAATTACTGATAGAAATGGTTTTCACATTGCATTTTCTTCCCCTGAAAGTAAATAAGTTACTTGGTATTGAGGGTTAATATCCATGAGTTGATTTTTCAACACACACACACACACACACACACACACACACACACACTCCATTCTCAATACTTAAACCTTTTAATTATCTGAAATGAGGAAGTCAGAAATGGGAAATATTTGCAAAGATGGCATTTAATCACATATTTGTTGAGGGTCCATCATTATGCTAGACTGGTATCTAGGTGAAATGTATACTTATGTAGTATTGACTAGGATGGGACAAGTCTTGCTTACTGACTCATATGCTCATTATGAGAAACAAATGAGGTAATGTGAATGTGCTGTGAAAATTATAAAAGGTGACATATATGCCAAATATTATCTTAGATTACAAAATTATTTTTGTCCCTATGTTACTGTTTTTAGTGTAACAAGTACATTTTACAACAATTCAGGTGTATTTTTTATCTATGACTATGAGTATATATATATATATATATATATATATATATATATATATATATATATATATATATACAGTGGAAAATAGGTTTCCTGTGCAAATCCATAGTACCTTCTGGAATACATGCTTAACAACGATTCTGATTCCACATCAAGAGATGAGTTATACCTAGATTCACTAAGAGTGCAGTGATTCATTAACAATGTCTGCTATTGGGCAAGAATAGAAAGGTGCCATTTGTTGAAATACATTTGAAACTCCAGATTGAGGTGTTTGTGTTTAAGTGTTTTGAATATGAGAAAAAAATGGAATTATTCAGAAAATCACTTTCATTCACCTGCAATCACAATTCATCTTCAGTCTTTTAAAAAATGGCAAATAGAAGAAACACAGTGCTAAGTTACAATTGTAATTTGTTATTTAAATGAAAGAACATGTTTAATAGGAAAAGTCTTTGTGAATTCAATATCAAGTGTAATACCATATCCTCAGGTTCATCATCATTCATGAATAGGCACAGAAGCTTTTACTTTGGTAAACAACATCATGGAGTGGGCTCAGTGAAAATTTTAATTAGTGTTGATTTATGCATATTAAAAGGATTTTAATTGTGGAAATTAAATATCCATGTACATGATAAAAAAAGTTCAAACACTATACAATAAAAAGTCTCCCTCCCATCCCAGACCCCATTCCCGTACTCCTGTAACCACTAGCAACCACTATTAAGATTCTTCTTTATTTTTTCAAACCAATCTAGTCATATACAAATATATGAATATATACATACAGACATACACACACACAAACACACAGGCAAACACATACACCCTTTTGTACACAAGTGAGAACATACTATATGCACAGTTCAGCAACCTTTTTTTCTCTTAACAGTATATCTTGAGCATCACTTTTTACCAGCACCTGTGTATCCTCAGCTGTTTTCTTTCATTTTCTCTTAATTTTGTGTTAATATTTTTAACATAAATAACCTTTGTATAAAATTTTCTGCTGATTATGAAAGAGCTAGGTGATAATATCAAAGATGAGGCTCATACCTGTGGCCATACACATTTATACATGGCAATAAACAGATAGCCAAATTCAATTCTCACATGAATGTGGTGCTTAAGTACACAACACTCAAGCAACTCAGGAGTTGTCAGCATATGTAATGTTTCTAGTGCTCTGATTATTCAAGTTATTAACAATTTAAAAACCTTTATATTTCAATCTGAACATACAGAATCATTTACAATAATTATTTTTAAAACAGTATTTTCTATTAAAAGGTTTAGTATCAAATTTAAACTCTCCATCCATTGCTTCTATGTGAAGATTCATTTTCAAATTCTCTCAGGTATAATGAAGTGCAACTTCTTGTTAAAGACTTTCTAATAGCCTTTAAATTCAGAATACTTCTAAGGTTAAATAAAACCTTCAATTTGGTTAAAAGATTTCCCACATTTATTTCACTCATGAGATTTCTGTTCTGAATGAGTTTTCACATGTTTGGTAAGGGATGCATTTTGTTTGAAGGCTTTCCCACACTCATTACATTCATAAGGTTTCTCGCCAGTGTGGGATCTCTGATGTATAACAAGTTGTGACTTTGCACTGAAGGCTTTTCCACATTCATTACATTCATAGGGTTTCTCCCCAGTATGAGTTCTCTGATGTACAACGAGGTGTGACTTTTGGCTAAAGGCTTTCCCACATTCATTACATTCATATGGTTTCTCTCCACTATGAACTCTCTGATGTTGAGTAAGGCCTTCGATTTGTTTAAAGGCCTTCCCACATTGATTACATTCAAAGGGACTTTCACCTGTATGAGTTCTCATGTGGTAAGTAAGAGATGAGCTATGTCCAAAGGTTTTTCCACATTCATTACATGTATAGGGTTTCTCCTTGGTATGAGTTCTTTGATGTATAATGAGGTGTGACTTCTTGCTGAAAGCTTTCCCACATTCATTACATTCAAAAGGTTTCTCACCTGTATGAATTCTCATGTGTTTAGTAAGGGATGAGCTATATTTAAAGGCTCTTCCACATTCATTGCATTCATATGGTATTTCACCTGTGTGAGTTCTCACGTGTTCCGTAAGAGATGAGTTATACCTAAAGGATTTACCACATTCCTTACATTCATAGGGCTTCTCGCCTGTATGAGATCTCACATGTTGAATAAGATTTGAGCTGTGTCTGAAGGTTTTCCCACATTCAGTACATTCATAGGGCTTTTCCCCAGTATGAACTCTTAGATGGTCAGTGAGAGCATGTTTATGACCATGGGCTTTGCCACACTGAATACATTCATATGGTTTTTCTCCAGTGTGAGTTCTCTGATGTACAACGAGGTGTGACTTTTGGCTAAAGGCTATCCCACATTCATTACATTCATATGGTTTCTCCCCAGTATGAGTTCTCTGATGGTCAATGAGTCCTTGTTTATGGCTGAGAACCTTTCCACATTGATTACATTCAAACGGTTTCACTTTAGCTTGAATTGTATCACTCTCAGTAGGAGAGAAGCTATGTCTGGATGATTTCTCATGTTTCTCTCCAGTTTTAATTTTGTCCCGTTTAGTATGGGATGATCCACGACGAACTAGTTTCTCCTGTTTCTTGCCAGTTTGAGTTTTGTCACATCTATGCGATGAACTATGGTGGGATACTTTCTGTTTCTTTCCAGTTTGACTTTTATCTTTCTTTGTATCAGATAAGCTATGGCTGAATGATTTCCTGTGCTCTTCAGCTACACCAGGTTTCCTTTTTGCATAGTTTCTTATATGACCAGGTAAGTCTAAATTCTGTTTCAAACTCTTTCCCTGTGAATCAAATTTAAGAAACTTTTTTTTGGAAGAAACACGGGTTGTACTTGCATTTTTCCCCGCTAATGAACTACATTCATGGCCTTTCTTCTTAATCAGTTTTTTTTTCTTGAATGCAACTTCCCTAAGGAGTTGGTTTTGAGATTCCTGGTGATTCTGTAGCTGGTCATCATCTTGCTGGACTTCTTCTAAAATGGAATTCAATGACATATTCTTGTGAATCTTTGCACTCTCATATTTTAGAATATAAGTTATAAAGAAATGCCCTGTTACAAGGTTGAATCTTTATTCAAGCCTAGTATCCCAAAGTGAATGAAGTATCAAGCACAAATGTCCCTATCCTCTTGGACTTGAGGGGTAGTAAAAACAGGAAAAGAAAACTGACAATAGTGATTAGAAAAAGCTTTGACTGTTTATAAATATGCAACCTGGAACAGAAGACGAAATACATACAAGTAGCAGTGAAGAAGGAATAGATGAAGTTAAAAGAGCTTGTGATTGTAGTTGACACTTTTTGAAGTCTTTCCTCTGCCCAAGCTCTCCAGCTTTAATAACTGCCAACCCACCCAGGCTCCCTTGACTGTACTATGTTAATCCAACTCTCCACAGTCACAGTTGGTGACACATCTGGTTCAAGCCAAGATGTCCAATAAGAGTCTCCCTCCTAAAACTTTAGACTCTAGTTAGTCTCCACTGGATTCTTAAATTTAAAAATGATGTAAGACAAGTCCTATAAAGCCATATTTTCCCTTTGTAAACAGAAAATTCATCAGTACAAAGAATGAAGCATACATCCAAAGAAAAGTAGAGATGTATGATGATAACATGTCTTCAGAGAGACCATTTCCATAATCCCAATTCCTAATTACTTTGCAGTCCTAGTTCTAACCCCTAAGAAGGCCTACCTGAAGTATCTGCCTTTAGGTTACAAGAGATATACCAATGTCCTTATAACAAATTCCTTTATATACTTAGGCTAGGCTCAAGTAAATTTTTGTTATTGCACCCTGAAGATCCAAAATAGAGAAAATAAAGTAAGTCCACCAAGGAGTACTAAACAGCTTACAGGAGGGAATAAGCAGGAAAGGATGTTCCATGGCTACCACCCATGATCAATACAATAATGACATTCCCCTACTAAAAAGAACCCTACAGTTTCTCTGAATTCCTTAATGTTTTTACCATGTGATAAAATTCATAGTAATGAGATTGGCAAACAAACTTTACACCATTTGGATTTACAGTGCAACACACACACTTGTTTTCAATAGTTTGCTATGGAGCATACCTTTGTTCCTGTCAGGTCATTGTAATTGCCAATTATAAATTTTAAGCTTATCCCCAGCACTAAGTGATTGCTCACATTCTTTCCTCCACGAACTATGCAATCATATATTTTGAGATATCTTCTCAGATGCTTCCCTTCTCTGAGATGACCACGCACACTGACAGATGTAAGAAGCCATATTTGTTCATATACAATCCAACTTCTGGTTGAAAACAATTAATTGAACAGTGGTAAACAGCAGGTCTGAGCTAGTCCAAGAATATTCTCTCTCCTAAGAATTTAGAATTGAAAGTCAAAGACTTCTATTAGCTAGAGATGGATGCTACACATGTAAAAACCTAAAAGCTTAGGAGCTGGGATTACCATTTTGGGGTGGCCCTTTTCAGCTATCTACATGAAACAACTGAAAAAGCTTCAGGGTGGGAATTAAACAGACTCAAAGAGAGAAGCAGGTATAAGAGTCCCCATGACTTCAGAAAAAAAGATAAAAAGTAAATAGCTGTATTGGTGGTAAAGGAACATTACATGGATAAAGTGAAAACTGGGCTCAAACAGAAAAGAGTTACGGTATTTGAACATACATCTAGGAAATACTATTACTTTTATGGAGAACTTTTAAGAGATGAGTTCCCATGAGGTAGATCAACTTTTATAAGTATAGTGATATAAATACAGCAGGGAGAAGCGGAGTTGCTAGCTGCTTTTTCATTTAGGAAATTTTAAGTGATGCAAACACCCTGAGAGAAATTGTATAACAAGAACTTTTATGTAGCATGGCAAAGGCTGCATCTTCCGATGCCCAAGGATGCTGGGAAGGATAGAGGCAAATTTCCTTCTGGGAAAAAAGGGATCAAAACTCAAACCTTTCCCCTTGTGGGGTAATATAATATTATAAAGAACCTCTTATAATGACGGTTTGGGCTGGTCCCAACTGACTCTGGCCAGCCGGAAAAGACATAAAGCACGACAAGAGAAATTTACCATGAGGGAGGGGAAGAGAATCTGAATTAGTGAACTGGCATACAATAGAGTAATACAAATGGGAGTTGGGTGTAGCAGAGCATGTGATTAAGTCTATAAGCTTGTTCTGAATGTGGAACTAAAACATGAATTTTAAACTAAAATGACTGTAACTCTAGAAACTGAAGCATGGCACTGACTAGACCCAGTAACTCATTGAAGGGAATAGAACAGTCCTTCTTTGAAGATCCTCCAAGTATATATCAGAACCTAAAACAAGAAGAGAGTCACTGTAGCAATGACACAGATGTATTAAATGACTCAGGATTGTTTATTAGTTGTAATACCAAGTATCAGAGAGAAAAGTAAAGATAGCCAAACAATGAATGGATCAAAAACTCCATGAGGTCTCTTCATTTGTCATTGGAAAGACTGGTCCCTCTAGTCTCAAGAAATTCATGGAGTCTTGGAATATTCGGGGTCAGAGGACACTTAAAAAGATATTGTATACATTCTGCTAATTTGGGGACTGTAATTTGGGGACTGACATAAATAATAACTGAATATTTTAATGTTTGGTGGCAACATCTAAGATGAATTTTTCTTTTTTAAGGGATTCAACAACTCTACCTAAGAATTGGAGCAATTTAGGTATGTAATAATGGGAACCCGATTTGAGTGATGTCAGTGAGAACTGAGAAAAACAAAAAGCAGGAACTGAGGAGAGAATAATAAGAGAGAAGGCACAGAGGAAAGATTCAAAGGAATTCCACGGTATACAGGCCTAAAATCAGAGCAGACCTTGATAAAAATAGGGAAGGTGAGAGGAAGCGCTAATGTAGAAAGAAAGACAAAGCTTTCACTTTCTGACACTCTGAGAATGAGCTGTCCTATAAGCAAGTAAAACAAGAGTGTAACAAAAAGGAATTGGAGATTTATCTGGACAAGATAAATTTATCTTAGAAGTCACCAGTGTAGAATAAAAAGCTTGTATTTGCACAATGGATGATTCCTTTGAGGGAAATACAATAGAAAGAAAACAGATAGTAGAAGACAAAACCTTAGGGACACTTCGGCAAAGTGAAAAGGAAGAGAAACTGGTAAAAAAAAAAAAATTGTAAAGAAGCATTTAGAGGATAAAATCAGATTCAAGTGGTATAATTCAAGCTGGGTGAGCAAGAATTTCAGGCTGACCAAAACTATTAAAATATGAAAAAGTGGTGGTAATTTTAACATCAGAAATTTAAATAGAGACATGAATTCTATGGCATTTGACTGCAGAGGTTAAGGGAAAAATGGAAATGTTGATGCATTATAGACCACAGGTTTAGAGCATTTCCAGTGAAAGGAGGGAAATGGAATGTAATTAGGGCCAGGAGCACCACGCCAGAGATTTGGAAAGAGGACAGACCTAAGAATGTCTGAATATATAAGGAGAGAAATTTCATATCACGGGGTCTTGGAGTGTGAGTATAGGAAGGGAGAAAAACTGAGGATATTAGGAAAAGGGAGGATAATTTTTAAAAGCACTGCTTTAACTAAGGTAAGCAGGAATGTGATTCTGAGAACAGCTAAAAGGGGTCATTGATCCTTCTGAAAGCTGAGCAGTGGGAAGCACGGATGAGGAAAGACAGCTATAGAGAAGGGTCAGTTAGGCATCTGAGGGACTGGTACCAAAGGTTTAGAGCCCAGGTTTTCACGTTTTTCCTACCACAACCTGCACGTTGTGGCCGACTGTACTATTGTTCCCTGTGGGAGGATTACACCTCCCAACCCCAGTGCATGGCCATTTGAATCCTCCCTGTGGAAGGATTATACGTTCCTACCCTGTTGAACTCAGAAGTGGCCATGTGATCGGCTCTAACCAATTAACCAATAAAATGTGAGCAGGAAGAGATATCTACAAATTTCCAATCACTCACTCTTCTTTCCCTTGGTCATGAGACCAGAATTTGCCAAACAGGGACTGCTCTTTCCATGTAGGCCCACAAGATAATGTGGAAATGGGCTACAGCCTGAGCAAGAAACAAATCTTTCTTGTTGTAAGTCACTAAGAATTTGGGGTTATTCCTTAATGGAGCATAACTCAGCCTAAGCTGACTGACACAAGCGTATAAGCAAAGTCCCATAAGTAACAGTGGCTTTATGACTACAGTGACCCTCAAATGAGAGCCTCTCACACATGGACAGATGCAGAGAAGGAACAAATATTAGAATCTCCAAGGTTAAAGAATCTTTGTAGTTTGAACTCCTCTTCCTACAGGAGATTCAGATATTTTTCTATTGCTACTTCCTGGTTAAGAAAGGAGGACCTGGGATCTTTAAGAAGAATTTAAGAATAAATTATTCTTTGAATAATTCCAAAGTTATTGCCAAGAAACTAGAACTTACTTTCACTGGCTCCTGTTTGCGTGGGTGTTGCTATTGCACTTGGACCACCTTGTCTGGGTCTTTTCCCCTTCCCCAACCATGGCTCTTCTTTCTCCAATTTGGAAATCACGTCTGGTTTGGCAGCTTGATACCCTGCTCGTGAGAAATGGTGGCTGTTGAATGTTGGAACAACAAACATCCCAGAAATCAAACCCTAATATGTGAGCTTCAGAGCCTTTAAAGGATAAAGAATATATGGCTTCTGAAATTTCATAATGCAGATATCCATGTACTCTATCTGAGTATACCTTCTAATTTGGAGGCAAGGGTACAAATATCCTGCCAAGTACCCAAAAGGGATTAAAACTCCTTGACTCAAAAATCAAGGCCAAACATCTCAAGGACTTGAGAGAGAAGGTATCAGAGTAGACATATTTTGGATTACGAAGGAATTATCCTTACCCATTGAAGCAAGGTTGCTGTAGTTCTCCAGCATCACGTCCTTGTATAGGCTCCTCTGAGCAGGATCTAGTTGCTCCCATTCCTTCTCGGTAAAGGCCATAGTCACATCTTTGAATGTCACCAGTCCCTGTAATAGTATATTCCTGTTTAGTCTAATGTATCCACATTAGTGAGTGATTTGGACGTGGTAATAATGACTTGTTCTTACCTTGATCATTCACTGTTGATTGTGATATTATATAGGATACCTATTCTCTACCCAATTTAGCTTTTTTTTTTTTTTTGAGAAACAAAAATCGTATTAAGAAATGTCCCCATCATGGACTGAATGTTTGTGTCCCCCTCCCCAAATTCATATGCTGAAACCCTGTCCTCAAATGAGATGGTATTAAGAGATAGAGCCTTTGAGAGGTGATTAGGATTAGATGAAGTCATGAGGGTGAAATCTTTATGAATGGGATTACTGCCCTTGTAAGAATCTCAAGAGACCTTGCTTCCTCTCTTTGTTCTTTATGCCACGTAAGGATACCAGAAGTCTGTAACCTGGAAGACGGTCCTCACCAGACCCCAACCATGCTGGCACCCTGATCTTGGACTTCTAGCTTCCAGAACTGTCAGAAATAAATTTCTGTTGTTTATAAGCCACTGAGTCTGTGGTACTTTGTTGGTACTAAGTCAGACCCTATTGTAAATTTGTTTATTCAAGAGAATATAAAAAAGAAATCATACAATTATCAGAAAGACAATTACCCGCCAAAAAAAAGAAAAGAAACAATCCATTTTTATCTTTTCTTCTACAACAAAAGACTACGGGGTAGTGTTTATAGAGTTCTGAGGTAGAAGAATTGAGACCCTTGATTTTTATAACCAGTCAAAAAATCATTTGTGTTTGGAAGCAAAAGGTATTTTAGCCATGTAAGGGCTCAAAATATATTACCTATGTACTTTAGAAATAAAGAGAATGAGAGAGGGAGGGAGAAAGCTGGGGTTGGGGGAGGAAAGGAAGAGAAGAAAAGAAGTTATTTTTCAAAGAAGGGAAACTGAATCAAAATAAAGATTTCAAGATTGGGAAAGACTTAATAATATACTATGAATAATAAAATCAGTAAAATGTCTAGTTATATCCAAGTAACTTCATAAAATGTTCTTGTGCGATTGTTATAAAAGTATCCCTAACATCAAGAGGTATAAGGTAAGAAAAATAAGCAGAAGTATCACTGGTAAGGATTGGGCACAGGGGAGAAATTAAAGCATGTTTAAAGTTCTCTTATTAGGCAGGTGAGAGGAGGATGACAGCTATTGGACAATTTAGATACTAATACACATTCCAATCTTTGTGCTGATGCCTTTCAAACATGGATTCCCAAGCTCAGACCTCTCCTAAGTTCTACATTCATATATCCAACGACTACTCAACATCTCTACTTGTACATGTAATGGGCATCTTGACGTGGCCAAAACAGAACCACTGTCATCTACCCTGAATCCCATTTACATCCACCAAATCTCATCTTCTCCAACACTACCTTTTCTCAGAAAATGGAATCACCATCTATCCAGTTCTTCAGGCCAAAAGTCCAGATGTATGTAAATCTTGATTCTTCTCTTCCCTCATGTTCCATATCAATTCATCATTAAGTCCTGTTGGCTCATCTCCAGATGCATTCTGAATCTGATTTTTCATCTCACTGCTACAACCCTTTCCCAAAGCATCATCTCTACCCTTTAACTATTACAGTACACTCTCCTAGCCGGCCTTCCTGAACCTCTGTAAACAGAAAGGAACAATTCAATCTCTAACCACCACAGCCACCATAATCGCTGGCTCCCATAGACATCCCAAATTGCGGACCCTCAAAGATCTCCCCAATCTCTGACATACCACAAAACCTCATTTCTGATCCCTATAGCCTTCCAAACTGACTTTTCAGTTACTGCCACAGACACAATCCCACCCCACCCCCGTCACTGTCACGGCAGATCCCTCAAAACACTTATTCCTTAAACTGTAGCCCTCAAGGACCGCACAGACCCCCTCCATCACTACTCCACAGATCCCTCAGAACGCTAACCCCCCAAAAGGCTCTCCAACCATCGACTCCAATTCCCAAATCACCATTCTTCACAGCCTACAATAACGTTCCCTTCACTGACCCCCAATTAGACCATCTCTGACCACCAGACCGCCGCATCATCGCTCATACCGCCGCGCTCTCCCCAGGTGCTGACTCAGCCATCTCTGGTGGACACCCGGCCTCTTTGGCGGTCTTCGCACTCCTCCTCCGGCCCGCGGCCTCTGGCTTTGTCAGGATCGAGTCTCAGGCGGAGGCCGACATGGCGTCTAACCTGAGCGCGGCCACGGAGGCTCCTGCAGCGGCGATGGCGGCGCCCGAGTATCGCTCGCGGGCGCCGCCATCTTGGCCAAGGCTCCGCCGTACAGCGGGCAGCCGGGGCTCCCCGCGGGCTTGAAGGGGGACGGTCGGTGGTTTCCCTCGAGCATCCCGGAGTGATGAGACGCGAGCTCAGGTACTCAGTGCAGAGAGCCTCACTGTGCCTGACACCCCGCCGCCGGCGCCCGGAGGCTTCACCACAGGAACACGGAATTTGTAGTAGCTTTTCCGAATCAGTGCAGCCAACTGCCGGGAAACAAAACGCCTAGCGCGGATCCCAAACAGCTATGATAAGAAGAGAAACTGGAGGGCGAAAGGAGATACCGATCGGGAAGATACCATTGTTTTATAGGAATAGGAGACTTATCTATGAAGTGTTTTCGTTTATGATATAAGAACAAGGGGAAAAATGAAACAGCAGGTTAAGGGAAGACTCCTCAGTGAGAACCCAGGGTTGATGGAGATGTTTCACGCAAAATATCAAGCAGCTGGAGAAGAAATAATTTTTCAATGTACTAGTTCACGTATCAGCGTCATTCATTTAATAATTATTTGTTGAGCTTTTATAACGTGCAGAGTAGGTTGCTGTGCCATGCTAGGTAATGGGGAAAGAGTGGAGACTCGGGCAGAAATACTTTTGTTCACCCTGTTGCAATTTACAATGGGGCAGAAGGCTCGTAAAAATGTGTTGTTCCTTTTTCCAGAATCAAACATATCCTGTTTTGCACCTTCCACTTAGGCGAATAAACGACGAGTTATCCCTCACTCAGAAGGGGTTGCAGCTGTTCTCTTTCCTGTCTCAATCTTTGTCTAAATAGATTTTCAGTGTATTTTGCTGAGCTCATAAAGAACTATTCCCTAGGGCACCTAATTTCAGGACACTTTCTGCCTAGTCTCCCTGTCCTAGTACTGAATTTTTTTATTTTTTAACAACAACAATATTTTCTTTTTGGTCCAACAAGTCACAGGGGTATGTTTCCCATTTATTCTCAAACAATCCCAAAATGCTTTCCCTAGTCTTCTGTCATCAGCTCAAGGGGCTGGCAAAGTATGTTATAAATATTGTGATAAGCAGAATTCCAACGTGGCTCCCATTATCTCTGTTCCCGGGCAACACTTGATATCATGTTCTACAAATCACACTTTATTGTTGTCATTGACAGGTAAGTAATGGTGATTCGAGAAAAACAATAGATAAAGAAGTTTTGGAAATGAAGAGTGCCTGACCTCAATTCTGTATTCCTTTTCCTATCACTTTTGGCATGTAGATACTTCACAGAGCTTATTTTCTCCATTATATTTTGGGAGGAAGTTGTTAAAGCCAGAAGAAGAAAAAAAGACTTTAAGTGTTTTCAACACTACCAGGTTAAAAAGGGAGAACATAGCTTTCTTCATTGATTCTACTCTGATATGTCAGTGAAACACAGAGGATTGGTGGTGTGTAATGAAAGTAGAAAAAAGAGTAGTCATAGCAAAATGAGAAAGTGAGATCTAATGCTCAATGCAACTGTAGAAAGGAATTCCGTTGAGAGAAGCACCAGAGTGTTTGGCAGTGGGCTGGAGGTAGTGTGCAGTCGCATGGTAGAATTCGCCTCCTGTGGGTTGATGTGTATGTGAGCTTAGACCGAATGCCTTGTAGGTGTTAATGAATATGTCAACTTGATATGGTGCCAAAGCATAGGGTAAAAACAAGAATTATTAAAATAGAAGAATCACTAGATAAATAAGAGATTCGAGAGGCTAACAAGTCACAAGCGTATCTGCTGATTCACAGTGCAAAAGGTTTGAAATATTCTGAGATTTAGTGTGAATTAAGTAGACACAATGGACTGAGAATCAAAGACATGTTCAACGATAGCACATCCCCCAAATCACGCACTGTGTTCAGGCTTGCTTCCATGTGGGTTTCTATGCGTTCACCTTAAAGAAATTCATTCTCAGGTAAAAGTGAAAAAGATACAGCTATCTTTGAGGTACAGGCTGTGATGAAAATAAGTAAATGAATACACATACCTATGTTTCTTTAAATGGGTTTTATTTTTCATATAAAACAGGAAAACATTCATTGGGGAAAATGTCCCAATCAATGACTGTCCCGGTAGCCTGAGTCCCTAGAAGGAAAGAAGTGTTTTCTTCTGTATGCTCTCCCTCTAGCCATCTGCTGAAAACCTGGACCCATGGGTCCCTGAGCTGGGATCCCCTAGGAGCAGATGTCTGGTCCTTACCTGTTGTGAGTGCCTGGAAGAGCAGTTACCACATTTCAGTCTCTCCCTGAAAGTCAAGGGGACGTTAACCCCTCGGCAGGGCCCTACATCCCTGCGTGGTATTTGTGACACAAATAGGGAACAAAATCCCAACACACAGGTTCAGATAGAATGAGTAACACAGCTTTATTTGGGAATCAATGTCCTTCCAGAGGCCAGTGCTCTGGTAAGCACCATAGGTTATACAAGATAAAATAGAATTTAATAACAAACAAAGTCCCAGAGTCAATTGAGATGGAGAAGGTCCCTGATCCGGGAGAGATGACTGGCCCCCCGATGCTCTGAGTCCAGCTGGTCTTGCAAGGAAGAACTTGGGAGAGTCCTGGAGTATCTCAGTTTGCCCCTCACAGAGGGTCTTAGCTAAAGCGCCCAGTGGGAATACTCACTGCACTGCTCTTGAGCTCTGCTTGTATCCTCTTTTCCTTGGACTTGTTTACTTCTTAGGTGATAACCTGAAGTTGTTTTGGTGAATGTATTAACCATTCAATTTTGTTATGCTCAGTTTGACACATAAACATAAACATGGTTACTTTAATTTCACTCTTATCAGTCTCACACTATTAGTAAACAACTTGTTCTGCAAGCCTCAATCCAATAACAACCTTGTTTATGGTATATTTTATATGCTCTACACAATGCCTAACCTGTTTCCAGGGCAGGAGAATTTCTGCCGCACTGTGGGGGAAGCCAGTCGCCTGGGTGTGCAAGATGCTGCTGGGGCCCCTTGCACCGGGAGTTGGGAGCGCAGAGGCGGGATTGACTCCGGGACATAAGGGACTGAGCGAGGACGCTGGCTGGGCGCGGGTCCGTTAACGCCATGGAGCATCGGGCAGGCAGGGCTGCTGGCAGGTGAGCTCAGGATTCGCAGCGAGCAAGGTGTCGAGTGAAGCCAGCGCCCAGTGCAGGTTCGCTCCTGCGTGCGCCAGCTGCCAGCTGAGCCAGGCGCGCTGCGACGCCGTGGGCTGCGTGCCGCGGGAGGGCACCGGCAGGAAGGCGCCCCCGGGAGCCCGCAGCTCGTCCAGGGCCACCTCCAACGCATCCACTTGGTTGAAAAACCTGGACGTGAGGACTGCCAGGGGCGCGCGGGCTTCGGGCGACAGGTGGCGGCGGTGGCGCTTTGGGGAGGCGGGCCCGGCCTCCCGGTTGTCCTGGCAGCGTCCCGTGGTCCTCGCTGGCCTTCTCGGCAGGGTCGTTCTGTCCTTGAGTTGCGGGAAAGGGTGGGCAAAACCTGCGGGGAGAGAAAAACACGTTGTTTCCGTAAGTGTGCGCAGCCTGGCCAAGGTCACGAGGGCCCCTTCCCAGTCCCACTTTACCACCCCACAACTTCACCTCCCATTCCCCACCACTCCTGATTCTGGTGGCCTCTTTCAGCCCTTTACAGCTTTAGGAACATTTCACCAGGGTCAGTGTCTGTCCCCTCCATTGGGTGCTGGTTTGCCATTCAAGGCAAGCATCCAAATCCCTACCTCTGCAAAGGCACAGCCGTCGAACCTACCTCCTTTGTCCTGATGTCCTGCTCTGTTGGAGTTGGGCTTGTCCTTCTCTCTCCCTCGGGCTGGTCGTCCCTTCACCTTCTTTTCTGGGTATCCATTTTCCTTGCAACCACTGCAAGGGGAGCCATTGGGACTTCTTGACCGTTTGTGCCTGGAGCCCATGGCTACCTGGCTCTGCCTGGTGATCACTGTCAGTGGAGAAGAGGACACTAGTGAGTGAATGGTCCCAGACCTATTTCTGGAAGTCTGGGGGAGAGTGGATTAGAAGAGGTCCCAAGTCAGACCTGGGTCCATAAGGGCCCCATCCCCAAATGCCGGTTAGTTCAGATGCTCACTGTCTCTAAGGGCAGCTGCCCAGGGCCCAGCTTTTCCCGCCGCTATGGATGTGCCTCAATTTCCTGTCATGCCTGCTCCAGGAATCCCTCCCTCAGGTCCAGATCCCAATGGTGGCTCAGCTGGCAGAGCCCATGACCCCAAGGAATCTGATCTTCACCTTGGATTTCCCTCACCATTTTCAGTAAAGGTCAAACCTTCTCAGGCCTGCTGCTTTGCCCACCCCAGCCAATCTTTTGTGTCTCCCAAATTCTCCCAACCATTGTTCAAAACAATCCCCCCCCCAAAAAAAAAAAGGAATTTATTATCCTACCTCCTCTGCTGTTGGAGCCTTTTGTGGTCTCCGTGATCCTTCTCTGTTTCTCATAGGGATGCCAATCTTCTCCTTTCTCTCCAAAGGACAGATTTCCCATGGAGTAAGTCTTTTCATATTCCCTGTGGGAGCGACTTGATCTTCCTGAATGTTCCTGGCGAGTCCTTCTGCCACTTGTTGCCCCTTCCATTCTGTCCATGTCTTCTGCCTGAGCCAGGAGTCTGGAGGTCTGAAGAGTGGACCCGGCAATGACCAGCTGGGCAGAGGGCTTGGCTTTTTATGCTTCCCAAGGTTCCCTGCTGGGTCATACCACTGCTGCGGGAGTGGCAATGGAGGGAAGACAACACCCAAGACATTATAAGTGGCTTGATTGGATGAGGCATATATTAGGTATGCAGCCCACTCTCTTGGTCCCTGACTCTTTAGCTGCTAATTTCAGAGCACTTTTCCTGAGTGGCAGCGAGCAGAGGCAATTCGTTCTGTGCTGAATGTGGATCTCAAAAAAGTACACTCACTCTTTTGTCATTTGTTTCAAGTTTCTTTTATTCCTGTTTGTTTCTATAGCTCTATGTGTGTGTGTGTGTGTGTGTGTGTGTGTGTGTGTGTGTGTGTGTGTATCAGCATGGGATATGCTAGGTATGCCGAGGGTCAGCAAAGTGTTGGTGTAAAACACGAGAAAACCTTTGAGTTTTTTGGGTATGCATTCTCTGTGGCCACGCTTCAGTTCTACCATCATGGCAGGAATGCCACCATGGAGTCTACAGAAAGAAAGTGTGTGGTTAGGTTCCCAATTAAGGTTTTTTACAAAACTGGCAGCGGCGCACATTCAGAGAGCCATAGTGGAGGAGGAACTTTACAACAGATGAAGTTGCAATTTATTATTCACATCTTTCTCATTTTCTCTTCACTCTTCTCCATCAAACAAGTACTGCCATAGGCTCATGACAATCCTGCTGGGCTGTGCTGTCATCAGTGATGTTTTTAAAAAACCTTCTGCCTGCCTCGCTGGTCAGGGTAATCAAAAGGACACAATGTGAAAAATCATAAGATAGACAGTAGGATTAGATTTGTGAGTCCCACCTCTCACATAACATAAAAGACATATCTAAGTAGCTCCATCTTCAAGGATCTGTAATCTCACTTGAGGGGAAGTGTCACAGCTAACGGACTGGTTTCGACTAAATTGATGCACAGTCTGGATGATTTCATCAAAATCCCAGGCTCTTTCCAAATGGTGCTTTTACATTCCAAACGGGATTTATTCTGTAACACTGATGGCCCTCATGATCCCATGCTGCCTGCCTGAGTGTCACCCATCATAAACAGAGGGATGGATAGATTATCTCCATCCTGTATCCCTTCATCAGAAAGAAAGCGGTGTTCCAGACACTCTGGAAATATTGCCCGTCCACCTCCTTCTGCAAAATGACCTAAATTCCACAGTTACCCCACCCCCAACTCCACCCCTTCAGCTTATCATCATTGGTGGCTCTGGGGGCCAGACACTGGCTGTCTAGGGAACCAGTGGCAAGTCCTTTAGGGTTTTACACACGTCACCCAGGTCATTGACTGTCTTCCACTGAGTGCTTGGTTTGCCACTCAGGCCTGGTCCCTATGTCTCAACTTCTCCAAACACCCAGTTCTAAAATCTGCCCTTTTCCCCTTAGGTTCAGATCTGGCTGAGTCAGGCTAATTTTTTTTTCTACCTTGTGCTGAGGATGGTGGTGACTTCACCTTCTCTCCATGGTCTACATTTCCTTTTTGCTGTCTGCAAGGGGTGCCATGGGAGCTTCTCTACCATTTGTGCCTGGAGCCCTTAGCCACCTAGCTATGCCTGATTACTGTGGGTTACCAGGAGGACAGTAGTGAGTGGTCTCTGTGCTATGTCTGGAATGTGGAGTGAGTTAATTTTACCAGGCTCCATTGATATGCAATGTAATTAATGGCCCCACCCCCAAGGGCCAGTATTCCTATAGGTACTCTTGTTTTCAAGTGTATCTCTGTATGAACTAGCCTTTGTCTTGTGTCTGTTTACACTCCAAGATTCCTGGCATGGTCTTACAAATACTTTAAGCCCAGACCCAGGCTCAGCTGGCAGAGCACTAACCACAAGGATTCTGGCGTTCACGTTGGGTTTTCATTACCTGAGTGAATGTCAAGTCCTCTGGGGTCTCCTGTTAATCCCAGCTCTACTCCAATCTCTTTTGTTTCATAAATCCACATAGCCATCTACCACAATGAATCTCAGAAAAAGTAGAATTTGGAAACCTACCTCATCTCCTTTGGGAGCCCTTCTGGGTCTTGACTGTTCCCTTCTCCATTTTTCATGGGGAAGTCAATCTTCTCACTTTTCTTCAAAGACAGGTTTTCCTTGGAGCTAATAACTTTCATATTCCCTGTAAGAGGGACCAAGGGGGCTCCCATGTCCACAGCTTAAGTGCAATGATAGTCGTATTAAAAAAAAAAAGTGTAGCTTTACCAAGTCATTCTTATTATTAAGGGTAATTAATGAAGTGAGACACCAGAAAGATTGGTGTGCAATGGAAGTAAGAAACTTTGGTAATGAACGTAGGCACAGAAAATTAAATTTATACCTCAATATAACTCTAACAGTGCATTCCTTTTTAAAAAGAGCCATGGAGTCAGTGTGTTGGCAGTGGTGTCATTGCCAAATGACACAATAGAAATATTCTATGTTTTGACTGGAGTGGTGATCACAGGGGTGTGTACACATGTGTAAGCAATTTTATTGATGTGTCATCAGCTTCAGCTCTGTGTGCATGGCCTGTAAGTCAAACTTATAAAGTTGATATGATGAGGAACATAGAAAAAAAGAATAACTGAAACAGGGAAATAAATGAATAAACGATTCAAGAGGTATCTGAACAATAGCAAGGACATTGACTTAATCACGTAGTAAAGGTTTGAAATACTAAAGAAATTTATCAGGGTACCCATAGAAGCTAATGGACCATGAATCAAAAGCATGTGATTTTACTTTCAACACTAAAATATTACATCCCCTCTACCAAGTAATCAAGCTTGCTCGTTTGATTTAAAGGCAGGTAGGTTTCTGTATTAGTTTAGTTCTGTATTAGAACTGCCATAAGAAAGTACCACGAACTGGATAGCTTAAACAGAAACTTATTGTCTTGGAGTTCTAGAGACTGAAATTCCTAGATCTATTTGTCCTCAAGGTTGACTTCTTTTCAGCCTTCTCCTTGGCTTATAGATGGGCATCTTCTTCCTGTGTCTTCACATCAACCTTCCTCTCTGTGTCTGTGTCCAAACTTCCTCTTCTTATAAGGACACCAGTCATGTGGAAGTAGGAGCCACCCTAACGATCTCATTTTAACTTCATTACCTCTTTAAAGATTCTGTCTCCAAATAAAGTCACATTCTGAAGTTACAGGGGGCTAAGGACTTCAGCATATGAATTTGGGGGGGAAACAAAATTCAGCTCGTAACAGTACCTAAGCGTTTACCTTGAAGAAATCTAATCTCAAGTAAAACCCACAAAACAACCACTGTTCTTTGCTGTGCAGGCCAAGACAGAAAAAAAATACACATATGTATAAAATATAATAAATAAAATGCATATGAAATATAATACAATTATATATATATATATATATATATATATATATATATATATATATAACTTTATTGGGGAACAGTGTGTATTTCCAGAACTTTTTATTGGGGAACAGTAGTTTGTTTTTCCCAGGACTCATCAGCTCCATCCAAGTCAAGTTGTCCTTTCAGTCTTAGTTGTGGAGGGTACAGCTCAGCTCCAGGTCCAGTCGCCATTGTTAGTTGCATGGGGCGCAGCCCAGAGAGTCAAACTGGCAACCTTGTGGTTGAGAGCCCCCCCCTCCAACTAACGGAGCCATCTGGCCACCCAGGAGCTGAGCAGCAGCTCATTGACTTCATTCTAGTTGCAGAGGGTGCAGCTCGCTGGCCCATGTGGGAATTGAACCGGCAGCCCCGTTGCCCAGAGCTCGTGCTCTAACCGACTGAGCCACTTGCCCACACTAAAAATATATTTATCATTTTATATATCTCTACATATCTTTGTAAGGGCTTTTCTAACCAAATGAAACATGAAAACAGTGATTGCTGAAAAGTTCCAATTCGATTCAAGTGCCCAATAATCTGAACCCTCAGAAGAAAAGGAGTGTTTTCCATTGGATGGCTATCCCTTCCTTCAGATTGTCTGTGGAGAAAGTGAGTGTCCCTGACCTGTCTCTGGAAGCCAGGGTGAAATCAAGTAGATCAGGCTCCATGAGGAGTCCCAAGGCAATAATGGCCCCACCCCCAAGTGCCGATCTTCCTCCAGCTGCCCCCAGCCTCCAAGGGCAGTCCCCAGGGGCTGTCCTCTGTGGTGACTGTTGATATACCTGAGATGTCTTCATGCTCCCACAAACGTTTCTTCAAGTCCAGACCCAGAGCAAGACTCAGCTAGTAGAGCCATTGACACATGGATCTGGACTGAATCTCGGCTTCTGCCCACCATCATTGGGGTACAGAGACCATGTTTTCTGGAGTTTCCTCCTTTTCCCATCCCCCAATCTCTTGTGTTCCCACATAGGACTGTTAACTTCCTTTCTTCACAAAGTAATTAAATATTAAAAAGATAAATAAAATACCTTATAACAATTTTTCCTGGGAGAGAAGAGTATTCTAGTAATTTTGTCTACAAAAATTGAATGGATATACCTTCTACTGACTCTTGAGAATTTGTATTATTCCTGAGAATTAAGTGGAAGAAATAAAATTAAAACCCCACACAAACCCTTGTAATTTAGAAAGGTCATGGAAGGTATTGTTCCAGACCACAAAGATTATACTGGCAACTTTTTAGCACTTCCAATGTACAACATTGAAAAACATGAATAGTAATAACATATACTGGCAATTTTTTAGCACTTTGAATGTACAACATTGAAAAAAATGAATAACAACAATAGTAAAAAAAAAAAAAAGGACAAACAAAACCCACCTGGAAACAACCCAGTGTCCACAACTGGCAAATGTAGTATATCCTTACAATATAATACTCCCCAGCAATAAAAAAGCAATGGGCCACTGATACATGCAACATCATGGAAGGCTCTAAAACAATTTGTTAAGTGGAAGAATCTAGACAGAAAAAGCTACATATTATCTGATTTTATTTACATGAAATTTTTGGAAAACTCAAAACTATGAGTATAGAGACAAATTGGATCAGTGTTTGCTTTGGTCTGGGGGTGGGAGTGAGAATGGATTATAAACAGATATGAGGGAACTTTTCAGGGTGATGAAAGTGTCCTAAAACTGAATCAGGGTGATGGCCGCACAACTATATAAATTTACTAAAAGTTATTGTATACTTAATGTGGACAATTTGTGGTATTAAATAGTAAAACTTTTAACAAAACAAGAAAATTATCAGCATTTAAATGCCAAAGTGTTGTATTTTATTTATAGAATTACAAGTAACAACTGAATCATGGAAATAACATGACTAGATTTATATCTGTAGTCAAATATCTATGGTTCCTTTCTTGGCCCACACTGCATGAAGAACTAAGTACAACTTTGCCCATTTCCTTAGGAAAGGTCCATGGAAGTTGGATGGGATGATCACACAGAATTCCTGCAGCGTTTCCCTTTGAACATCTCTCTTCTCCCAAATTTCTAAGTCATCTGCAAAATAGCTTCCTTTCTCAAGCCCTGTTACCCATGTAACCGACCTCAGGTCGCTTTGGAAAAAAAAAACCTAGGAGAACGTCCAGGAAATAAGACCATGGAAAGAAGGGTGGCCAACAGAGGAGCAACACAAACGTGAAAGGGACACGATGGGCAGTGTAGGAGGTGTACCAACCATCCCATTACTGCCTCAAACCAGGTACAGAAATCAAGTACCTGGTTCTCTCTTTTTCATGAAGTATGAAAAAAGGGACAATTTAATACCTTTTACTTTTCATTCCATTTTTTAAAAAGTTGTTCTCTTGCTCCTCTTTCTTTTGTACTGGGATGGTTAATACTCAGATCTCCAGCTTGGACCTTATGCTGTAAAACCGCGTAACAGGATTCTGACAGACTTCTTGAAACATAGCACTTTCTGACAACACTGGCCCATGATGACTGACTGAAGCACATCACAGACATGTGTATGTTTCTAATTGAGGACAGTGTCACTGTAGGTGGATAACTGGATTGGTCATCTCCGAAACAGTGTGAATGTGCAGAGGACTATTATCCAAATGCCACAGACCCCAAAGCTACTGAAGGATCCCCCCTGCTCCTGCCTTTACCACTGCACCTGGGTCAGATCTCCCCACCTTGGAGAGCTCCCCTGAGAGGCCCTACGGAGGCACAGGACCAACTTTCTCTTGGGAAAGGTGATCATTCTCTTCTCTAACCTCAGGTGTCCCTCTTACTAGCTGGCCCACCGAACTCCAGGTGCAGCCTGGCCTTGTTGTGAATGGCAGAACCATCGGTAAGGGGCTGTGGAAGCAAGACTTGGATGAGGGATCAAGGGGTGTCATGCAGGCAGGGAAATGGGGGCATGGGACCCGTGCCAGGTTTGCCCGTCCCCATTGTACTCCTGGACATACACCCATCCCCATCACGCACCAGCACAAGCCTCGGACCAGTTACAGCAAGATCTCTTCTCTGAGGGGTGTGACAGAGCAGCCACAGAAGTAGACATTGTATGTGGGGAGCAGGGGAAGAGTAGACTCTATCTTTGTCACCTCAGCACCCACAGGGTCATCACTCACTCTGGCCTCCACCCTCCACCTGCACCACACATCCCTTTACTTTCCACTTCATCACCTCCCTCTGTGACAGATCCATTTTTATCACTGGATCCTGCACTGGTCAGGGGCCACCTGTCACCCGTACTCTCCGCCTGCCCTTTCCCTTCTACCCTCAGACCACAACCGGATTCTGAAACCAACCCTCATGTACACCCCACTTGATCCTTGGGCCCTCTCTCGTCACTATATGCCTTCTTCTTTCAAGACCCAACTTCTTACAATTTACCCATCTTAGGGATTCCACGGCAATGAGAGGGCCCTTTGACTAGAAGGACAGCAGACAGGTCCAGAATCTCTCACCAATTCAAGAGAGAGAGAGAGAGAGAGGCCCCAGAATATTCTTAGCAGGAAAAGCTCAAAGAAGGGAGGCAGGACTGGGGACCTCCCACCTCAGAGGGAAGAGCCCCCTGCCCAGGACAGGGGATTAGCAGAGAATCCTGGGAAAAGGTGCCCCAGCACCCGTCAGGTGCTCCACTAAAGAGCACATTTAAAATGCAAGGAGGCCTTAGTTCCACTGGAAAGCAGGACAGGGCGCAGAAGATGGCAGCACAGGGCCAAAGGCGTATGCAACTCACCAGAAACCAGGGGTGTTTCTAGGACAAGGCAGATACTAAATCTGAAGAACAAGTCAGCTATCGACCAGATCCAAAAACAAAACGCAAGTGGTTTGTAGAGCTAATGCAATGAGGAAAGCCCATCCAAGAATGTCATCATGACCCAGATGGGGACTAAATAAAGTTGCGGTCATTACTAGGCTCCCTGCTTCCCTACCCAGGGGAAAGGCATGAATTCCACATTCTGCTGACACAAGCAGGCTTGAGCTCAGAATGCCCCAACAGGCAACAGGAAGGTCAAAGACAGGGTCACGAATGCCAGGAACTCTGAGGTTCCACGATCAACCTGTGTTTTAGGCAACCATCTCCCTGGCTGATTGCCTCAGAGACCAGGATAAGAAATCAGCAGAAACTCATGGGCGTTTGACATAGGTTCTATCCAAGGGTAAAATAAAATGGTATGAGTCATTTGTGTCGGGGTTTTCATCCACTGAACAAAAGGAAGGACAAAAAGAGCCATGGTCCAAACCGACACACGTCAGGATGTGCACAGAGCCCCAGACCACTAGAAATCAGAGCTGCCTCTGTGGGCAAGAGACCAAGGAGGCCCTCAGCTGCCCCATCGTCACCTGATGGGTTTGAAGGATGCTTTCCCTTCAAACCCATCCTTCCTAAATTAATCATCCTCCACCCATCCACCCAGGGCTTGCCTCTCTAGAAGCAGCATTTGCACCCCTGTAACAAACTCTATCGACCCTCACGCTGGCAGTCCTCTGAAGCGGAGCAGCCCTGTTCATCAGCAGGGATTCTTTGCAATATTGGTGTCTTCTAGCGGCCACGTGTGGTGGATTGCCTGCGCTCAGTGCGGGGACATACATTCAGGGGATCCTCAGACCTGGGCTCAGGGCCTGGAAGGGTCCCCTTCAGTCTTCCTGAGGCCTGCTTTACTGCTCACACATGACCAGGGGGAGGGGTGACAGGGGTCTTCCTCACCTATCCATCTCTAGTCTTCATTGCACCTGCTCAGAGATCCCATTCCTTAAAATTTTCATTCTTCTTAACACATTTATATAAGAACAATCGGGAATCTAGAAAACATTCCAAAGCTTCTCTTTGGGAGAAGAATAACTCCACCCAAAGACATAGATAAACCAGACCTTGTCCTGCTCCCTCACCACCTTTAACTTCATACAGCTGTGTGAATGGCGTGCATGTGTAATGAGATTACAAAGAAGGACACAACTGGATTTCAGTATGGGGGAGGGACAAGTAGCTTCTTACTTCACACAATTTGGAGGTGGGAGTGTGGGGCGGCTGGACCCTGCATTCACATTGGCGGGAGAAAGGGAACCCAGTGGTGAGGAACAGGGGCCAATTGCCCCTGAGAGCCCTCACCCATTCCTGCTGAAGGTGCGGCCCACCTGCAATAGGTCCCCCTCCTTCACCTTCATGGACTCTACACAGAAGAGACCAGAAACACCAGCTCTGTGGTGTGAGGTGGGGAACAGACAGGAAGGTAGCTGTGAAGCTCCTTCCCACCTGGCAAGTGTCTCTTACTCAATGGCTTATTTAAGGTTCCAGAAAATTCTTCGTCACCCAACCCCAGAGAGGGCTGCGACACCCAGTGTGAGGGGCAGAGGGTGTGACTATGTGTGGAGTAACCAGCGCCAGCTGGAGGAAGATGGGGCAGGACCCTTTCCAAATCTTCCTCTACCTGATGAGATGGCAAAGAGAAGGGAGATCAGAAAAGATCTTATTAGCGAAACTGAGAGGGAGAGACACACAGCATTGAGAGCTTTAAATGAGGAATCACAATGTACGCACGAGAAGTTCAGGTTACTTTCCAGCTACCGCAATGGGGACTTACTTCAAAGCTAGCGACTCAGTATCAGACCTGTGCACCAGGCACATCTCCCGCCAACCTCGCCCCAGAAGGGTGTCAGGAACAGCAACAGTGTCCAGTGCCACATGGACGCAGTTCTGGCTGAGCACTGAGTGGGATGTGGCTATTGCTGAGGGGGGTCCTGGGCTGACCTGACCACGTCCCAGAATCAGGCCAACTGCGGTGTGAGTATCTCCATGTCTATGAACTTGACAATGAGGTCTCCCCACTGTGTACCTTGAGGAAGGGAAGCTCCTGCCATGCAGACTTCACAATGGATGGCTCCGCAGTGTTACTACAGGTCAAAGAGTCAGGCAGCCATCACTGGTGAGAATGTTCCCCTTGCATCCACACAGAGCACCTTGGGGAAATGAGGCAGAGAGTGAGGAAAAGGTTTTGGGTGGCCAGGTCACCTTCTGGTGCATGACAAGAACACTGTGGAATGCAGGCTTGCATCCTGGCGGAGGGAGTGTGGGTTGTCTCTTAGAGCACAAGGACAGTGCCTGCAGGGAGGTTGTCAGGCTGGAACGTCCCTCTTTGGTAAGTGTCCTGTGCCCTCCTTACACCATTCTGTACGCCATTGTGCAGGATCTCGTCCTCGGTGCATACAGTTGGCCTTCGGGGTGGAAGAGTCTGCTGCGATCTTCCTGTGCTGATCAGTGTGGGGCCTAGAAACAGGAGAAGCCATAGATATTTACCTGTTATGTCTCCATTTTAACTTTGAATTGGACAGTAAGGTCTCCCTGCTGATTACAAACCCTGAGAAGGGAAGCATTACCACAGGTCAAAAGGCCACCAGCCATTACAGGTCCATGTTTCATCATGCTTTTCTAAAACAGGAGGGTTTTTAAGTATCCAACCTGGTATTTTAATAAATGATGCCTTGCAAAAACGATAACATCCAAGAAACAAAAATAGCAGAAAAAGTGCGAGTAATTTTAGATGTCATGTTTCATGCCAAACATGATTTACTTCTTAGAAGATCACAAGATATTGATTGACCTCAATGCTGAAATGTTCAAAAAAGTTGTACAAGAAGATATAAAATCTATAGAGCTAATCGTATAGTAAATGATACAAAGGCATTTGTGGCTTATTTGTGTAACAAAATTTGTATAACAAAATGAATACACACTGCACTGGGAAATCATGTTAGATCTGAAATACCAATGTGAAGTAAGCAGCAGAACACCTCTCTTTACTTTTTGATTGTATGACAGATGGACCCCCATCATGAGCTCATGTGGCAGATTTTTTGGCATGTTTGCCATAAAATGATGTGTTAAATGACAGAAGAAAATTACATTGACATTATTGAAATGAAATAAACATTTGGATATGATCTAGCTTATGAAATTATTACAAATTGGGAAAAGATGATATTAGCACAAAAATGCCAGTGGCCAGCTATATGATAAGGAATAACGGTGGCCGGTGGACACAAGTTTGTAAATTCCATTATTTCCACCAAAAAAGTGATTATGTCACATGGTTCTCCTAGGCACAGGCCGTGTCCCCATCTCATTCAAATGGAAGGTCCCAATATTTATATATATTGTAGATAACGTTTTCCCTTGCTCTGACTTTGTGTTGGTATTTCTCTCCAGAACAGTCCTGAATATGAAAAATTAGTACAGCGTGTGATGGTTTGAGTCTCCAAACGCTTCAATAAGTGATATTTTTGTAAAAATAAGTCTCGCTAAAATGTTCTATTAAACAGTCAAGAATAAAAGGATGGGAAAAGTCCAGGAAACCGGAGGTTCTGTGCTCAGTATTTCAGAAAATCTTGTGGGGAGATCTCAGCCCCTCCAATTACGCCGTGGGCAGTCAGTGCCCAGAAAGGCAGCTTTTTACTCACTATTTCCGCAGCCCCCAGGGGTTGGAGAAGCCTGGGCAACGTCCCTCCAACGCGCAGCCAGACCTTTGCGGCAAAACCCAACTGGGCTTCTCACTCTGAAAGTGGCGCCACCTCGCCAGGACCCAGGATGAGGGCGACGCCCGCTCCCACTGAGACGCCACTTGGGCGCCCTCTGCTGGCCGTTGCGAAGCAGTGAACGGTACTCCGGTCCTACGGTTTAGCGGTCGCCACGCGCCCCGTTTACGGTCGTCACTTATTTAAAGGGATATATCCTTTACCCTCACAAAGTATTACGATTGAAAAATAAGCTCCTCACCCACAGAATGCACAATCACGAGAGAACCAAGATGTAAATTATGGACTTTGGGTGATCATGACATGGCAATGTAGTTTCATCAATTGTAACAAATGGACCACTCTGGTGTTGATAACGGGGAGGCTGTTATGCATGTGGGGATGGGGGAAGAGGTATATGAAAAATCTCTGTACCTTCCTCTAGTTTTTGCTCTGAACCTTAAACTGCCCTATAAAAATAGTCTTAAAATAAAAAAAAAATAAAGTATTCACAATGTTTCAGTACCAGGAATGACTGGAATGCTTCAGTTCTCCTCTACGTGTTTAATGTTTTTTTGTTGTTTTTTTTAATATTTTTTTTATTGGCGAAGGGGTACAGGACTTTATTGGGGAACAGTGTGTACTTCCAGGCCTTTTTTCCAAGTCAAGTTGTTTTCCTTTCAGTCTTAGTTATGGAGGGTGCAGCTCAGCTCCAGTTGCTGTTACTAGTTGCAGGGGGCAGAGCCCACCATCCCTTGCGGGACTCGAGGAATTGAACTGGCAACCTTGCAGTTGAGAGCCCACTGGCCCATGTGGGAATCGAACCGGCAGCCTTCGGAGTTAGGAGCACGGAGCTCCAACCGCCTGAGCCACCAGGCCGGCCCTATGTGTTTAATGTTTGAATTCACATCTTGAGTAAGATATTCTTAGGATACAGTGTATAAAACAAGAAAATTGGCTGTTTCTTCTAAAACCAATATTAATATAAACCCCAAAATTATTTTATGTTGACATTTTTAAAAATCATAATAAAACGACCCACTCCCAGAGCTCTGTGTTAGGATGCTTATCACCTGCCATAAATGAAGTCCCTGTCCCACGTCCACCTGAATATCATGCTTCAGTGCTTTTTAAACCTGAACCTGCATCAGAATCCCTTGGGGGACTCATTGAGACACAGATTGCATGGCCCTGCCCCTCCTGCTCTGACCCAGTAGTATCCAGGCTGGGACGCTGGGACAGATATTTGCATTTTCAACAAGGTCCCAAATGATGCTGATGCTGCTGGTCTTGTGACTACACTTTGAGAAGCTCTCTCCCCAATTGGCAGAAGTTAAAAAACAGAGGCACAGTCTTCTTGAGGTTACTCATCTCACATGGGCCTCTGGTACCTGGATAGAAGTAAGCATCCCAGACAGGAGACATTTGGAAAGGACAATTTTCTCTCTCTTCATATTAGCATAGATTAGACAGCGATTTTTCTACTTAGCAACGGTATGTAGAGCCTATTATAATTAAAAACACACAAACAAACTCCAGATGCTCCCATACAATTGCCTGTTAAGGAAAGTGATCAAAGCTTTTTTTTTTTTTTTTTTTTTTAGGATTTCTAGTGCTCATACCATGCAGTTGAGTGAAAGCAACACAGCAACAGCAATGGGACACAATGTTGTGGACACAAACTCTGAAAGACAGGAAATTCCAGAATGAATGATGGTAAATCATCCAATTATACTTCCCACAATAATCTTGTGGGAAATATAAATGTTTGGCAGATAAAGAGATGTTGGGGGTCATACTAGCTATATTTGCTACTGTTCTGGTTTCCTTGGAGCCCACATTACTTCCCCATCTTGGCCGTTCTGAAACCCAGAGGGTTGGCACTAATGCAGGGCCACGAATGTGCAGGGGGTCATGATAAAAGCACAGTTAAAAGTGGTAAGATTCTACTACCAATTCCAAAGTGTGGGTGTGTTTTTCTCCACCCCACCAAGCAATTCTCTGACACCAGCTACAATTCAACTCAATTCTGACACTATCTACCTAGAGATAGCATCAGACCCCACAGCTTTATAGGGTCAGTCTTACAAGACTGCACCCCACTCCAGGCACCAATCGCACACAAGTCCATGTTGTCACCTGTGCTTTTGACCAACCGGCTATAGATTTGAAGGTTCCAACGATCCCATCTTGGGTTCAATTAATTTGCTAGAGCGGTTCACAGAACTCAGAGAAACAGATTACTCACTAGATTACTATATATTATAAAAGGCTATATAGCTCAGGAACAGCTAAATGGAAGAGATCCACTCTCCTTGAATCTCCATGTGTTTACCAACATGGAAGCTCTCCCAACACCCTCCTTTTGGGTTTTTATGGAGGCTTCATTACATAGGCATAATTGATTAAATCATTGGCAATGGATTAAACCTCCAGCCTTTCTCCCCTACCTGGAGGTCTGAGGTTGGAATTAAAAGTTCCAACCCTCTAATCATATGTTTGGGTCCTGGGGCAACCAGCCCCCACCTAAGTGCTTTCCCAAATCACCTCATTAACATAGCAAGACACCTTTATCACTCTCATCACTTAGGAAGCAACAATTGTTTTAGGAGCTCTATGCCACAAATGGGACCAAGACCAAAGACATGGGGGGGGGCAAAAAAATGTGTACAAGTGGACACTTTACTCAACGTTGCTCAAGCAGTACTTCGCCACCATCATCAGAAGTGTCTGGACGCTGCTGATGGTAACCACTTTGAGCACCTCTTGTAATTGCAGAAGTCAAACGGGACTTGTAGTCATACTTTGTTATCGGTATATATTGAGTATTACAATTTTAATAGTTTTTTCCTTTCTTAAGATGTGTATACATGTTTTTTGGCACCCTCTGTATTTCTTATTGTAAATCATAATATCATAGGTGGAGAGCACAGCACCTTCACTGAGTACAAGTCAGTAATAATCCACTTAATGTTTTCATCTGTGATCTCTTGGGATCTAAATTATGTGCCCACTAAAGGTAGGGCTTGGAGTATGAAATTTGTGATTTTGAGCAAAATTATTAAAAAACCTGACTTCCCAGGTGAACAGGTTTTTGGAACCACACTGGGTTTTAAAACTTCAGGAAGAAAAATACGTATGTACATATAAACATACATACATTCATATATACTTCAGGAAGACTACTTATGCCTGGGCCAGTCACCATGATCACAATTAGAAGATTTATTTCCAAACACTGGGACCCAAATAATTATAATAGTCACCCTGAGATGATGGGAGATCAGGGCCTTCCACACACTTGAACCATATTGATTGACATCCTTGCCTTCTTCGATCAAGCTGGCTTCCTGGGTTTAATATATGGAACCAGATATTTGAGTCAGAGTTTTATTGGATAAAATGTGCACAAGCAAGAATATGTTCGTTCTAAAAACAGCATTAATGCACATAGTATACAAATCAACAGTGCTCTTATTCACCAAACTTGTCTCCCCTTATCCTTAATCACAAATTTAGAGTCCATTTCACAGCCTCTTTATTCTTAGGTGTGGCCATGTGAATGAGTTCAGGCCACATGTATGTGGCTAGGAATAATGTCTGCCCCATACCAGCCTGGCCCATGGAAACACCCCCACATGAGGTGACATGGTTTTTCACCCCTTACGAGTGGCAGAGGCCCAAACACTATCGCCAGATTTGAAGCCATATATTGTCAATGGCAAATCCACAAAATAGATGGTACCTGGGTCCCTGAATCATTGTTGGGAAAAAAGCAACAAGCAGAGTCACTTGATCTTTGAAAGCCTATGTTTAGGTATTATATAAAGCAAAGATAAATTTGTGTGATGTTCAAACAAATAGTATTTTTGTACTTGGCAAGCCTGGCCCCAAGATCCCTGGCAGGCACTTCTCCCTCCCTCTGCTGTACCACTGCCCTGCAGGGCCACCTGCAGGGCCACACCAAGAAGGTCACACTCAGGAAATAGGCTGCCTCCTAGGAGAGAACCCAGCTTGTTCAGGGGCTCCCAGCAAACCCAAGAAGCTCAAAGAAGGGTCACAGTGCAGGTTGTAGGAACTAACGTTGTGCTTTCTTTCACAGATGGTGGCAGGTGTTCTGTGTGGGTCCTAAACAGAAAAGGAATAGGCAGTGGCCAGAGAACTCAGGGTTAGCTAGAATTTCCTACCAGATTATTTAGCTTCTGCCTTCTTTTCAAATGTTTTTTTCTTAAGAAATGGGTCACAGGCGTATATTCTGCCTTTTCCTAGTAAAGCTTTGATAACATCGGCTTGGCTATCCAAACTTCTTTGCAAAATTCTGCACAAATTTCCCACGGGCACTGTAAGACAACACCTCCCCTTGTATAAACTGGAAGCCAAACAGGACTGGAGGGCATTCGGTTCCAGCTGGCCCCTTTACCCACCATCTGGCTCAGCTGAACCGCTGCAATGCCCCGGCTGCCCGCCCGCGGGGGGTATGAGAGACCACCTACGGCGCTCCAGGAAGTCTGTGCCTGGGCCAAGTTGCAGCTCTTTGTAATGGGTCTTCTGAGGGTGGAGTAAGGTGAGGCAAGGACAGGGGTAATAAGTTATCTTGTTCCTGTGTCTGAGACTTTTCTCAAGAGCTGATCAAAATGAATACCAGCTCCACCCAGTGGCCAATCCCCATTAAAACAGCATCACTTCTCTGTGGAGCTGCAATTGTCTAGGACGGTAGCCAGCAATCACACGTGACTTTTTTTTTTAATATATAGGACTTTATTGGGGAACAGTGTGTACTTCCAGGACTTTTTTCCAAGTCAAGTTGTTGTCCTTTCAATCTTAGTTGTGGAGGGTGCCGTTCAGCTTCAAGTTGTCCTTTCAGTCTTAGTTGTGGAAGGCGCAGCTCAGCTCCAGGTCCAGTTGCTGTTGCTAGTTGCAGGGGGCACAGCCCACCATCCCTTGCGGGAGTCGAGGAGTTGAACTGGCAACATTGTGGTTGAGAGCCCACTGGCTCAAATGGGAACCGAACCGGCAGCCTTCAGAGTTAGGAGCACGGAGCTCCAACTGCCTGAGCCACCAGGCCAGCCCACACGTAACTATTAATCACCTGAAATGTAGCTAGGCAGGAATCAAACCCAGGCAGAGAATGAGGCCCAGGGAGCGATGCAGCATTCTCTTCTGCACACTGAGCACCTTGATGCTGACAGAAGAATTGACCTGGAATCCGCAAGCCAGGGCTGCAGTTCCAGCTCTACCCTCCCTCTCTAGGTGTCCTCAGAGAAAGCACTAGCTTACTGGCATCAGCTTTCTCTTCTATCAAATGGAAAGTAGTTCACAAGATGATCTTAAGACCCTATCAGGTCAAAATATCCCATCATCTCTGTTGTTTCCCCTGCCCACTCCTGACCAAGAGAATAGGGAAGACTGTAAGGAGTGCCTGATTGCTTGCTTTTTACAAGTTCCCACCATTTCCCAGAGGCTCAGGGGTCCTTGAGGAGACAACAGAGACCCTCAGTCAGCATCTCAGCATAATTCCCTCTTCCCAGGATGCTGTCACAACAGCCTTGCGTGGAAGACTACACGGGTAGTAATGTTTCACCCCATTTTACAGGCGAGAAAACAGTTTCAGAGAGGATATATGCTTCAGCCAGAGTCAGACACAGATTCGCAGGATGTTATTGCTGGAAAAGATGTGGAAGTTTAAAGGAAGATCATCCCACTGTTATTTTACTGATAGGGAAACTGAGACCCAAGGCCATGTGACTAGGCAGAAGCCATGGCAGTGACAACAGTGGAACCATTAGGTTCCAAGACTCTTAGTCCTGTGTTCTTCCCTTTAAACTGTGCCTCAGTTTCCTCATCAGTAAAGTAAGGATAACGATAGTGCCCAACTCATAAGGGGGTTGTGAGCATTTATAGCTACTCAATAAGGAGCTATTCTCTAACGCTGCCTGCACTCACCTTTTATGTCTCTTTAAGATTTATCCATGACCTCTTTGGCTAGAACCATCCCAAATGGACTTTTCATAAAATATTCACCCTCTTGTCATCTGCAGTAGCAGCCTGAGAATGACTTGGGTGATAAAGATCAGTGAGGGCCAATGAGTTGAGGATACATTGTGTGGAGGGTGGGGAGGGGGCTGTGATTTGGAGAATGATGCTCCTGCAGGTGTAAAGAACCAGAGAGCCTGACGGTCCCCCATTGCAGAGATGAACACAGTGAAGAAGGACAGCAGGCCCAGCTGGCAAGTCACAAAGGGTTATTGTCCCTTGTATCGGACCTTGCCCAAAGTCCTCTGAAAGAAGGGCAGCTGAGTCCTCATGGCAAGAAGTGCCAGAGATCAGAGCACAAAACAAGCCCTGTATGTGTTCCCGCTTCTCTCCCGTGGTGCTATCTCACGTTGCACGGCACCTTACAGTTGGTCAAGGTGAAACTCAAGCAGATTTTATCTTAGTTTATCCTTACAGCATCCCTGTGCAGGAGGCAGAGAATGTTTGTCTTCTTTTCACAAGGCTTACATCTCCATCTGCAAGCTAGAAATTGAGATGCAGAGATGGTTGTGCACCTTTATGTAAGGTCACACAGCTAGGACACAGCTCAGCGAAGACTTAACTATGGTCTTCGAGACCCTGTTTAGTTCTGGCCAAGTCTTTACTCCAAAGGACTACACTGACCAAGTGATTTGAGAGTCTTGTACTGTTTTGCTCAAACCAGAAGGCCTCAGATGTGCTTTATACAGTTCTGTGTGAGGGTCATACTCTTTCTTTGTTCTCCCTTTTTCTGTGCCTACTCTGAGTCCTGAATCACTGCCTAGTGTGCTGGGATGGACCCCTCAACATACTCAAAGCGTTTGTGCTCCAGGAAATCCCCAGGCCCTACGATGATGACATGCCATGTGAAGTGGTCACATTTCTGAAAAAAAAAAAAATTTTTTTCTAACACTTACAAAGGACCTCTGTGTATCAAAGAAAATAGTCTGACACAGCAGTTCCACTACCCAAGAAAAATGAAAGTATATGTCCACAGAACCCTTTGTACATGAGAGTTCATTGTAGCTGGACATACCCAAATATATATCGACAGGAAACAATATATCCACATAATAGAACATTACTCAGAAATAAAAAGGAAAAATAAACTACAGACATGAACAAATCTCAGAGACATAAGATTTACCAAAAAGAGCCAGACACAAGAGTATATACTGTATGATTCTACTTAGACGATGTTCTAAAACAGGCGAAATAAACTATAGTGATAGAAAAACAGAACAACTGTTGTTGTAGAGGACGAGAAGGGTGATGGGGAAAATTGACTAGGAAGGGGTGATGGAAAAATGTATGTCTTGTTTGGGGTGATGGTTTTACAAGTATATACATTTGTCAAAACTCACCAAAGTGTACCTTATACTTCATTAAATGAGCAAATTAATAATAACTTATTAAATTATACCTCCTATTTCGAAGTCAAAATTGAGGGAAGGGTAAAAGTCATTTTGGGAAAATGTATTTTCCCCATAACTTCACTCACACATTTTTTTCTGCATATATGGTTCCATAGGTAAATGATTTTCTATATCTCTCATATATCTATACATTATGCGGTCACTTTGGGAGGAATTTTCAGAAATGATCTTTGGCTTTTTGCTATTCCCTCCAACCAGCTTTGATTGAGTATCTACCATATGCCTGGAAATGTCTAGAAGTAGTGGATTGGAAATACAGAAGTAAAAAGGCATAGGCCTGTGCTGGAGGAGCCCACAATGGAAGGAAGTCAAGAACAGCTAAAGCAAGAATGAGAATAAAGTACCAAAAATAGTTCAAAAAAGTATCCATAAGACAGTGCAGTGTCCTAACTGTGGGTCAGGGAAACTGAGCTCTGAAATGGGATTGACAGACTGAGAAGGGGAGGGCTTTCAATTGCAGGGAACCACTTCTTCCACTCAACCAATATATAATCCTCACTTATTGAGCACCTTGATATGCCCCCTAAGGAAGGCCATTTTGTTTACCCCTAAGGGGGGCCTCTGGAATCAGACTGTTTGGGGTCTGTCCTTTACCAGCTGCGTGCCCTGAGCAAACTACTTGGCCTCTCTTAAAAGATGAGGGTCATCATGGCAGCAGTTATTGTGCTGATTAGAAAAGATAATCCATGTGAAGGTGTTAGCATAGAATTAGGTGCAGAGTAAATGTGCGAAAATTGTTAGACACCATTATTGCTATTGCCATCCTTAATATATGCCAGAATTTGGGGCAACAGCACAGGCCTCCTGAGTCTCAGTCCTGGGGTGGGAGGGAGAGGGGTGTAGGTTGCAGGGGGGAACATCCATTACTATTTATCCCTCTGAAAGAGAAATACATGTGTTCATGTCTTTAAATTCTCTCCAACTCCAATCGTTTTCTGAGAACAGCTATCTCTCAGTGACTGCAGAAACAGGCCTGGTTCTTGTGCTCAATCCATTTTACAGAAGCATCTCTAGGTTGCTTTCTGGAATGTGACAACCCCATCTCGCTCTCTGCAAACCACTCAGAGGCCTGCAGAGACAATCTGTAGAGGACCCCTCCTCTATAGGGAAGAAGGACTTTCAAGAGCTTGTCTGAGAGTAGGAACCCAGACAGGCTGGCTCTGGGTCTAGGAAGACATGTTGTAATCAACCCTGGCTCCCCTTAGAAGCAGAGCCCGAAGCAGTTTTGCCAAGTAAGGGACTAAGGGCTGTGGACTGCCTGTTAATCCTGCAGCATTCATGTCCCAGACTTACCTCCTGGGGGCTTTCTCATGGCCGACAGTGAGCATCCACCGATCCCTCCTTTCCCTCTTCATCTGAAGTGCCATACTCACATAGACCTGTATGTACACACACACACACACACACACCATTCCAACATTTATTCCCAACACGCTCACACAAATTCAGACTTACCACTCACTCTGACTCCCAAGTATACAATCATAAACCCAACAAACACATGTGCTTAGTCACGCACACACTCATTCATACATACTCTGACATGTGCACACACTCACCGTACATATATCCACATTGTCATACACATGCAGGAGGCCCCTCATCCATGATGCTTGGCTGTGATCTCTCCCTGCCAACCACTTGCAATTTCTCAGAAAGGGATAACCGGGCAGGTTTGGGAGAAATGCCTTCTCCTCTGGGTACTCAGAGCAAAACGTCTCCCTGACCTCTAAACCTCCATGTGGTTTCTTGTCCTAGAATATCTGGGACCCAAACAGTTCAGGGTGTCAAATGAAGCATCAACTACTTCTCATCTGATTCTCTGGCTTTGCCCGAGTCACGATTGCGATGTGACATCCGTGGGCTAACTTCAACTATTCACTGCCAAATTGACACACATCCTTCATTCGGTTCAACTAAGTATTCTTTAATACTACTCACTTAAAAGACAAAACCTTATACATGGGGAATATCAACCACAAGTAAAAAAATAGAAACAGCACTGATTGTCCAGCCCCCACCCCACCCCAAGCCCTGATGAGTAGGGACAGAGTGGAGGTCTGTGCACCCTACCTCATCGGATGGAGGCTGCTCATGACATAAATGGGCTCCTCCTGAGCCACTAACTTGTTACCGGGGTCACGTTTTCCAAACAGCTGAAGGGATCGGACTGTGTCTCAAAGCTATTATCCGGAAGGGTGCATGTAATACTAACCACTGCTGCCTGGACTGTGGCCAGAGCTCAGACTCTTTATAAGGCCCCACACCCCTGCCCCCAACCAGAAAAACAACTTTTACATCAGAACAGAACAAGCTTCCGTCTCTCCCAAGGCAATTGTGTCAGAGCCAGGTGGTTTGCGTTTCATTGGCTCCCTTCCCCCTCAGACCCCGGCAGAGGAAAGAGTTTTACTGACAATTGGCTCAGCTATTGGTTGACCTTATAACATTGCCTGTCCGTAGTCCATCTGGTTCAAATGAGTACTTTATCGTACTTCTAGAGATAAGGTAAACAAATCAGAACATTTTCTTTTTCCCCACTTGGATTCTTCCTCCAGTATCACGTTATCATTTGATTTATAATATATTAGAAGCCAAAACATACATAGTAGATAAACAAGTGGATTTTAACAAGTTGCCTGTTTGGCTTGTTTTAAGGTTACCAGGGGAGAAAATCAGGTGATTTCTTACCAACAGGAGAGAAACCTGCAGCAGAGGAAAATTTCCATACACAAGCTGAAACCTGCTTTGCCTAGTCTTCCCTAAGATTAAGAAATAATGTACAGTCAGGGTCAGGCTGAGATTTTTAGGGACACATTCAGGATGCTGAAGGGGTGGGGTGGGGGTCAGTTCACACATCCTTTCCCTAAAAACTGGCAGTGCAGCATCAAGAGTCTTTATAAGCACTCACTTTTAAAAGACATTTGTGTTTGTACACTCATATTCAAAGCATCACTATTCATAATAGACAAAAGGTGGAAACAACCCAAGTATCCATCAACAGATGAATAAGTAAAATGAGGTATTTACATACAATGGAACATTATTCAACCTTAAAAAGGAAGGAAATTCTGATGTGTTACAACATGGATAGAACTTTAGAACATTATGCTCTGTGGAATAAGCCATTCACCAAAGCAAATGTTGTGATTCCATTTATATGATATACCTAGAGTTATCAAATTCATAGAAACAGAAAGTAGAATGGTGGCTGCCAGCTGAGGGAAGAGGGGAATGGAGAGTTGTTTAATAGATTGAGTTTCAGTTTTGCAAGTTGAAAAATTCTAGAGATTGGTTGCACAACAACATGAATGTAGTTAATACTTAAAAATGGTTAAGATGGCAAGTTTTATGTCATGTGTATTTTACCACAATTTTTTTAAAAAGCATTTGTGAATCTGCTGTCATCAGCTGAACTCTATTTTTCAGAAGTTTTTACTCTAAAATGTGGAACAGTCGGAGGGGCTGGCCTTCAGAGCTCAATGCAGTTTTGATGGGAACTCTTTAAAGCCCCCCAGTCTTCCTGCAGGAGGCACGTGTGCAGGGCCTGGCTGCTGGAGTGGACAACCTCACGACAGGTGTGCAAGAAGCTTGTCAAGAAGCTTGTCAAGACTTAAGTGCCCATGAAGTCAGGCAGGGAGCCTGTCCTAAGAGGTCTTAGAAGTGTCACCCTCCTCCACCTTGGCTTCCAGAATGAATGGGTCTACACAGAACTTTCTTCCCAGTGAGTCTCAAACAGACTATTCTTTTCTTTCTCAGCTGTCTGTAGTTCTATTGCTTGCTTTGGTTTGGCTAAAGGCCCTTCTAGACAAGAAAGTTGTACATGTTGGTGACCCCTATGACAGGCTGAATAATGGCCCTTCAAAATACCCAGGTCTGGGCCGGCCTAGTGGCTCAGGTGGTTGGAGCTCCATGCTCCTAACTCCAAAGGCTGCTGGTTCGATTCCTACATGGGCCAGTGGGCTCTCAACCACAAGGTTGCCAGTTCAATTCCTCGAGTCCCACAAGGGACGGTGGGCCGCGTCCCCTGCAACTAAGATTGAACACGGCACCTTGAGCTGAGCTGCCTCCCAGATGGCTCAGTTGGTTGGAGCACGGGCTCTCAACCACAAGGTTGCCGGTTCGACTCCTGCAAGGGATGGTGGGCTGCGCCCCCTGCAACTAGCAACGGCAACCTGTCCTGGAGCTGAGCTGCGCCCTCCACAACTAAGACTGAAAAAGACAACAACTTGAAGCTGAATGGCACCCTCCACAACTAAGATTGAAAGGACAACAACTTGACTTGGAAAAAAGTCCTGGAAGTACACACTGTTCCCCAATAAAGAACTGTTCCTCTTCCCCAATAAAATCTTTAAAAAAAAGAAACATCCAGGTCCTAGTTCCGGGAACCTGTGAATATTAATTTAAATGGTCCAGGAGACTTTTGCACATGTGATTAAGTTAAGGGTTTCGAGATAGGGAGCATATTCTGGATTATTTTAGTAGGCCCTAAATGTCATCACACATGTCTTTCAAAGAGAGAGGCAGGCAGAGACTCGACACAGAAGAGAGAAGGCCTTGTGAGATTGGAAGAGATTTGAAGATGCTACACTGAGGGCTTTGGTGATAAAGGAAGGTGCCTGAAAGCCAAGGAATGCAGCTGCAGAGGCTGGAAAGGGCAAGGAAGGGACTCTCCCCTAGAGATGCTAGGGGAAGGAGTAACCCTTTGCTTTCATCCCAGTAAAACTGATTTCAGACTTCTAACTGTAAGAGAATAAATATGCCAGAACTGTAAGAGAATAAATATGTGTTGTTTTAACGCCACCACATTTGTAGTAATTTGTTATAGCAGTCGTAGGAAAATAATATACCCCCATGGCAGTCTGGCTGGCCCATGCTGGCCTTCATTCCAGCAGGCTCCAGAGGGGGATGGATGCAGGGTCTAGCGGCACTTAAGAGCACGCTGCATTCCTTTGGGCTCTCTACTGGAACATGGGGGGCAGACCTGGGGGAGGCAGCAGGGAGAAAGGGCAGTAGCATAGGTCCCTGACAACTAGGAAACAGGCTACAGGAACCCAAGGAGCTGCCTGCTGGGTGCTCAACAACCCAGGGTGAGAAGGGTCATGTTCAGGAGCAAAGAAAAGCCTTAGGGTCCTGGTGGTGGCAGAGCCAGTGTGGAGAGGTCTCAGGCGGGGAGGACCTTGGGCCTTGACCATCTTTCTTAGGAAGAACAGAGCCCAGAACCCAAACTCCCGGCCTCCGAAAGGGACAACGGCCCAGCGTTGGAGATAACATACAACTGCCTACATGTGACTCCTCCTAGCACATTTCCTGGGGTTGCCCTGAGGTCCCACACTGGGACAGGCCCCAACAGGGCCTAGGAACCCCATACCACAACTCTGACGTGGCTGCCACTGGTGAGCAACCCCTGAGTGCTCAGGCTAACCTCACTATCCTCAGGGGCCTTTCTAACTTCATTGCTCTTCTTCCCTGATCATTGGGACTCTTCCCCTCACTTCATTTTTTATCTTTTATTGACTGCCTCTCTGTGAGCTGCCTCACACAAGCCTTTGTGTGAGACCAGGACGTATAAATAAATAAACAAATGGCTAATTGAAAAACAACCACCAACAACACCTTCGGAAAAAGAAAATGTTAAGGACACACTCCACCCCTGGACTCACCTCACCTCCACCGATGAGCCCGACGGATGAAGAAGAAATCAGCTGGATTATAAGTGTTCTTGTTCTCTATCAATGCTTGACAGACTACCTCCAAACGAGCAGTCATTTTATTTCGCTCAAGATCTTGTGGGACAAGAATTTGGGAAGGACTTGGCTGGACAGTTCTTGCTTAGAGTCTCTCATTCGACTTCACTGAGATGTCCACTGAGGCTGCAGACAACTGAAGGCTCCATTGGACTGGACCTCAAGGAAGGCTTGCCTCACCTGGCTAGCAGCTGATGCTGGCTGAGAGATCACTTGGGCTGCCAACTGGAACACTTACCCAGAGTCTCTCCATATGGCTTGGGCTTCCTCACAAAATGGTGGCCCCAGAGAATTCAGATTTTTTTATACTTGGCAGCTCGGAGTCCTGAAAGTGAGAGACCTAGGGAACAAAGTGGAGCCTTCATTGCCTTAAAAAAAAAAACAAAAAAAAAACCAAAACAAAACAAAAAATGAAAAAAACAAACAAAAAAAACTTTATTGGGATACAATTCACTTACCACAAAATTCACCCTTTTAAACTATACAATTTTAGTGTAGTCACAGACTTGTGCAACCATCACCACTATTTACTGTCTATCCTGGGGGGTATGTTCCAAGACCTCCAGTGGATGCCTGAAACCACAGATAGTACCAAACCCTATATATGTTTTTCTGATACATACTTGCCTTTGCACTTAAAGGAAGCACCTTACGGCTTCTCTTTGCTATATGTGAATTGCCAGCATCACTGCTCTTGTGCTTTGGGGCCATTATGGCTACTACGTGACTAATGGGTAGGGAGCATATACAGCATGGAGATGCTGGACAAAGGGATAAGTCATGTCCCAAGTGGGAAGGAGCAGGACAGAGCGAGATTACATCATGCTACACAGAACAGCATTCAATTTAGAATTGCTAATTTCTGGAACTTTCCACTTAATATTTTCAGACCACTGAAACCACAGATAAGGGGCGACTACTGTAATTTCAGAACACTTTCGTCACTCAAAAATAAATCTCATACCCATTCCTCCTTTCCTCCAGCCCCTGGCAACTAATGATCTATTTCCTATCTCCATAGTTTTGCGTATTCTGAACATTTCATATACCTGCAATCAAATAAAATGTGGCCTTTTGTGATTGGCTTCTTTCATTTAGCATAGCATTTTCAAGTTTCAAACATGTAGCATGTATCAGTACTTCATTCCTTTTTATTGCTAAATAATATTCCAATGTATGAATGGTGCTTGATTTTTTTAAAAACTGCGATAAAAAACACATGACATAAAATTTACCACCTGAACCATTTTTAAGTGCACGTTCAGAACTGTTAAGTACATCTACATTGTTGTGTAACCAATCTCCAGAACTCTTTCCATCTTGCAAAACTATATTTTATGACCCTCCTAGCCCCTAGTTGCAGGAATCCAGGGAGATAACTAGAGCCTTGCAAACAGAGGGAAAGTGGTATGGGGAATTGTCAAAGGGGACCCAGCTAGACCTTTACACAAGAGGACTCAGGTGGATCTAAACTCCCTAGGTGATCAGGGAAAGGTATTCACAGCCCAGAAAGTGAAAAGGAAGAGGGCTGAAGGGTAGGGTGCCCTCCTGGATATTGTCACCCACCTGCCTGTCCTCTGTTTAAGTTTTCCCAAGATCTCACAACTCAAGACCAGGGCTTCCTGAAGGAGCCCTCACATTTTTCTTTTTAATCTCCCTCTAAGTGGATTGTATGTTTATTTGTGTGATTGGTGGTCTCTTGCCCAGGGTCTGTGAGTGCAGGAGGCAGGGCCATGCTTGGGTTTGCTATCTTTGTCCCAGTCTGCAAGACCTCTTGGTGTCTCAGCTGCTCCTTCCCCACCCGAGGGCAAGGAGCCTCTGTCCAGTTTGCTTAGTGCCATCTGCTGCCACTGCCCCCACCCCCATCTGGGCCCCTTGCTCCAGGCCCCTCAGTTCTCACTTCCTCTTCCAGGCCATGGTATTTGGTTGAGGGGAGTGGGAGGGCAGCCCAGCTTTCCCTTATGCTTCCCCATAAATTATTTTCTCACTTCTCTCCCAAAACCCCTAAAACTTGCCACAATTCTCATGGAAAACAAAACCCACCCCATCTCAGAGATTGCTTCTGTTTCCGCCACTTCCTTCCTCTGAAGCAATGAAGCACAGAGCGTTTGACCGCTTGGCTTCATCCATACATTCAACAAATGGTTCTTCAAAGTCTGCTTTGTGGCATGAACTATTCTGGGGACTGGGCGTGCCTCTCTGAACAAAAACACAGAAATCCCCGTTGTCCTCGAGCTTCCATGTGAGTGGAAAGGAATAATGAATAACCAGATTAAATAGAGTGCTACAAGGTGATACATTCTATGGAAAACCAATAAAGCAGAGTAGGCAGGACAAGGGATACAAAGGGGGCTGAAGTTTTAAACAGAGTGGTCAGGGGAGACCTCACCAAGACAGTGACATTCAGAAAAGAAAAGGGGGAAATGCAGGGAGAAAAACATACATTAAAAACCCTTTGGTGGCTCTTCTTTGTCCCAAAATAAATTCCTGACTTTGAGCATGGCCTTTGGGTTATTCGTTGCCTGGCTCCTGCTTTTTCCAGCCTCACCAGCACAAAGTCCAACACACACACACACACACACACACACACACACTCTGTCTCCACACTCTGACCAATCTGGAGTGTGCACACTCTCCCTGTGCCACACACACAACAGGTACACAATGTCACTCATAGCATTAATGTAAAATAATCGAGGTTTATGGAAGAACATGGGTAGTCAAGCTGAATGGAGCCACATGGGAAACATGCAGAAGTCCTAGCCATAAAGTCTTCAACTCCAACCTCAAGCTCACGTATAATTGCAGATCATCCGTATGTGAAAGGACAGTTAGAGGTCATCCATTCCACCCCTCACTGTGGCCCAGAGAGGTATAGTGGCGTCTTGGAGTCACACAGCCTTATCTGTACATCAGTTCCACGTGTTCTGCAGGAATAATAGTTTGTGCATGTGATCTCTTCATGAGACCTCAAGTTCCTCTATTGAGCCTCAGAAGGAGAAATGACTGTTTGGATTTCCTGTCCACCAAATGACCATAAATGAACTGAGCACCCAAGTTAATGGGCCCCTTACCCATCTCTGTGACACCCAAAGCAACACCATCTTTCCGCCTGCAGATTCTGTCTGGGGGCTTTAGGTGTGTGCTGGAAGGACAAGGGCTAACTCTCTGTTGTTCCTGGACAGAAAGGAAGTCCACGGGCTGTCAAAATACAAAATTCAGAAAGAATCTCTTGCCATGGACGAAGGTTGGCCGGCCGTGGTGAGATCTTATGAGCTGGGATTCTGTGGTAGGTGTCCAGGTCACTCTGCCTGGGAGCTGGAGGAGGGCAATCTCTGGTAGATCAGAAAGAACAGGGAGGGCACTTTAGAACTTTAGGCCTAAGTGTTAAAACCATAACACACATCAGGAAATGAGAACTAAGTGTGAAGATCATCAGATGGGTCAATGCCAACAAAAACAGTCAAATGAATACAGCTGTGTTGCAAATCCTTTGACCAGAGATGATGGGGGTAGGTCGGGGTAGGTGGAGGATGCCGGGGAGCCTGCTTGTGTGAAGTTCATGTCTTCTTATTTCTATTTCCAAGTGAGGCCCAGAGAGTGAAAAAGTGTACCCAAATCACCAAACCTTTCCCAAGCTCTTGGGGCCAAGATGCTTCAAGAAACCCATAATCCTTCTTCCCATTGCTTCTTCCACAGCCTAGCATATTCCAGACAGTAGCGGCCTCCCTCCCAGACCTCCTCACAGTGCCCAGACCCCCTGTTCTTTCCCTGGAACTTCTCCAGTCCCTGACTTCCTTCTAACTCCCTGTCATGCGGGAGACCCTGCTCGCTGCGCCATTTGTCGTGCGGGGCGGCCTGCGGGGTCTCTGGTCCCGCTCCCCACATAAGAACGAAGGATATGGTGAGGCCAACAAGGAACACCCACGGAGCCATTGGAGGCTGGGCCCACCGGACGCCGACCTGCCTTCCGCTTTTCCGCCAACCGACCGACCGACCGACGACTCTTCTTCTCTCTCTCTCTCTCTCTCTCTCTCTCTTCTCCTCTTCCGCTCTCCTCCTCTCTGCTCGGCTCCTCGGCAATCCTCGGCAGTCCTCTGTAGCCGCAGCAGTTATACCAGCGGCCAATTGGCTAACCGGCCACAGCCGCCGGCCAATCAGCCAGAGCCGACGGCCATTCACCACCCGAGCCAGTACCCCTTCACGTGAGGCCGAGAGCCTGTAAACTACTCTCTGGGGCTCTGTCCCCACACTCCCACTGTCCTTCAGATTGAGATTCTTAGAAGCTGTGTGACCCTGAGCAAGTGGCTTGACATTTTGCAGTCACTTTCCTCTCCTAGAACGAAAATATTTGCTGCTAATGATGACAACAGCTACCATTTACTGAGCAAGCTCCCCCTGCCAGTTTCTGTGCTGAGAATTGAACACCTGTCTTCGTGTAAGCCTTACAAGACCCCATGACACAGATCCTGTTATTTTCATTTTACTGACCAGGAAACTGAAGCTCAGAAATATGAAGCCATTTGCCTGAGGTCCCATAGCCAATACTTGCTGGCTTAGGATTTGAACTGAAGTCACCCTCCAGGCTCAAGGTCCACTAGTACTATCTCTGGTAAGGTTTCTCCGAAGGGGACTGGCAAAGGATTACTAAATATATTTAACAATTAAATACTATTACGAGTTCCTCATCTGGCAGAAAACAACCCCCTTTCTTTCCTCCCCCAAAAAGAGTGGATGGATGAAATGGACAGACAATACACAAAAATAGAAATACCAACACAAAAAAAGTTTACCACCTTAGTAATCCAAAGAAATACAAATTGAAATAACAACTGTGCATTGCTTTTTGCTAATCAGAATGGAAAAGATTTTTTTTAAATAGTTATATTAAAAGCCTGGGGCATAATTTCTTTAATTTACTCTTAATTTGTAGCTATTATCGCCACAAGATGGACTTATGATTTTCAACTCAACATGGGTTAAGGTTGCATGGTTCATTACAAGGAGCAATAAACATTTTATGATAATTGTGAAGGCAAGTGCAAAACAGTAAGGGGCCAAACGGAATGTGGGAGGTAGTCGCACCTTGCTTGTCGCTCTAGCCCCGCGGCGCCGCTCTGCTGGGGACCTGGGGCTCCGTGGTGGGTGCGGGCCCGTGGGTTGGCCCCTGGCCGCGAGGAGTGGGGTGTGCCGTGGGGACCACAACTCCCAGGCGCCCGCGCGCCCGCCTCGCCCCGACCACGTGACCGCGCGGCCCGAGTCGTGATCCCGGCGGCTGTGGGACGGACTCGGAGCCCGGAGTCCCGAGCGAGCGGACCTGGGCCCGGCGCCCACCTGGGGCGCTCGCCATGGAGGTGAGTTAGGGCGCCGCCGAGAGCCACGGACGCAGGGTTGGCGGCTGGGGCGGGGCCCCTCGAGCAGCAGCTCTGGCTCCCCTCCCCGCGATGCCCTCGGGCTGATGAGAAGGTGCATTGGCAGCCTTGTCAACAGTGGAAACAGGCTTGCGGGGACGCGAGAGGCAGACCTGCGCCGGCTTTGGCTTTTTCCTTTTATTTGCCCCTCCTGCTGGGTGTCAGTCCGGCTTAACGAGCAGGTGTTGGGCGCGGTGGGTGAAGACAGGACCATCCGGGGGTCCTCTGCCCAGGGCACAGTGACTTGGGGAGATTCCGGGAAGGCGAAGGCTCGGTGCATTCAAGCCCGCGGCCGGCTGCTCACACACCGGGCACACCCCCCCGGGCGTGTTCCCTGTCTTGGCAAGTTCGCGGTGTGATTCTTTTTAAGGAAAAAAAAAAAAAAAGACCCAGCTACTTTCCCTACATTTGAGTCAGAAATCGCGTTTCAGATCAACTAAGAGTTCACCTGGGCTGAAGAGAATGAGCTTGCTAGACTCTTTTCTTTGGTCTTTGAATTAATCACCTTTTCTTCATCCCTTGAAGAGTGTCGTAGACTTGAAGATACAGGAAGGCAATACAGTTTATTTTGTCAAACGCCCTCCCCCACCTCCTGCCGCTCCTGTAAAAGGGGAAGTAAATGGGAAAGGCTTGTGAAAGGTTCCCCAGCCAGTCCCCAGCAGAATAGGGGCCTTAACCTTCCCCCCAAACTCTTTGGTTTATCAATGACGGAGCTTTTCTCCAAGTGTAAGTAACCCCAAAGGAGAAAAAAAGAAAACAAGTACCATGATCGCTCTCTTCATCACAACCCCTCCCTGCTGGGTGTGGGGCCCTGAATACCACACAGATAAAAGTTCAACTCAGCTGCTAGAGGCTGAGATTCATCCTAAATGGGAGACAAGATTAGAGCCCTGCCCCTTGGGTATCTGAGCACAGGGCCGTCTAATGAAACACTGCAGCCCCAAGTCAGTGTGTTTATTTGAATCTCTTTCTCCAGAGAAAAGGCAGGAGTAGGTGAGGCATTGCCCCTCCTGGGCTCCTCACTCCTCGCCAGACCCTCTGAGGTGGAACCAGACCCTCTGGGTGGGCACTTCCAGCTTGGAACATACTGGACTGTCGATCTTCCCCCGGCTGCCTCCTGCTCCTCGTGCTTCAGAGGACACCCTAGCCAGCGGCCTCCCTGGCTGGGTTAGGTGTCTCCGAGGGGTCTTCCCCAGCACCACCCATGAGGCTCCCCTGTGCATCCCTCTGGCTGACTCCATAAACCCTGTGTAATGACCTGTTCACTTCCCTCTCCCCTAATAGACCATTAGCTCCAGGAGGGCCAAGGACTTGTCTCACTCATCTCTGTGTCACTAGCATCTGCCCCCAGCACAACAAAAGTCTATGTTGGTTGGTTGAACTAATTTGACTGTTTTGTAGGTGTTCGGGTCTATAGCAAAAGCTGTTTGGGGCAGCTGAGATAGCTGGCCCAGGCCCAAGGCTGACAGAAGGAACCCAGCTAGGGAACCTCTCTGATTAATTAGCTATCGGGCACATTCCAGCCATGCCAACTGCTTGATCAGGTGAACTCAGACAAGGGGGAATGGTGCCCCAGCTCCCTCCACCCGCACTGCAGAGCCAGTGCCAGGGGTTTCTGCTGACCCCACTGCAGAGATAATGTTAAGGCTTCTGCTGAAGTTGAATGAGTGCAACTCCAGTATAAACGGAGTTTTGCAGGAATATTTGTACCTGTTTTTGTGTATCTTCTGTGCACATTTTGCCATGTCAACAATATTCCTTTTGAAATCTAAATAAAGGATATCACGGCATAGTAGGACTCAAAATGATTTTTAATTTCTTTTTGGTACTGTTCCAGCTTTTTACACTGAACAAGTACCACTTTCATATGACAGGGATAAAAAGCTAGTTTTATTTTAAAATTCTTCCACCTGATTTTTAAGAGACTGCCTAGGTTTCCATTTTTTTTCTTATGAGGTCTTGAACAAATCCCTTCCCCTCTTGGGACTCATTTTCCCCATCTAGAAATGAGAGGAGGGTAGAGAACGGCTGCAGTTGGACCAGATCAGTAGTATTTTTCACACTGCGTTTCAACAGAACTCGGCCCTTTATGTCCTTTACACCCAGAGTCCTGTGTTTTATATAGTGGGATTATAAGGAAGATTTTATTTGCCAGTGTTCCCTGGGGAAAAAGCTCTCTGAGAAAATAAATAAAATCGTTCTTAAAAGTTCTCATCACAAAAAAAAAATTTGTAACTGCGTGGGGTAATGGGTGTTAACTGGACTTACTGTGGTGATTACTTTGTGATACATACATACATTGAATCATTATGTATACCTGAAACTAATGTAATGTAGTATGTCAACCATGTCTCAATGTAAAAAACTCTGAGGATACTTGTAGCACTGACGTTTGCGGATTCTAAGACATTGGCCATTGTCTTAGAAGGCAAAGGCTTCCCAGCTGACCCCAAGTCAGCCAGGGTCTCTCTAGCTGGGTGAGCACTGATGGTGTTTGCTGAGCTGCTTCTGCTGGCTGAGGTCTTACCTGGTGAGGAGAGGAGGACCGCTCCTGCCCTGAGAGGGTGAGCTAACGGATTGATCCATCTGGCTTTAATTTTGCCAAACAGCCATTACGCCTGGTGTGGCCATGTAGAATCGCCGTCCAGGTCCCATCCTACCACAGGCAGCACACCCAGCTTGGCATCCAACTAGACCTGGGTTTGAATCCCAGCTCTGCCAACTTCACAGCTTTGCAGACTTCAGCAAATTACTTAACTTTTCTGAGCCTAGTTTCCCCATTTTTCTTCCTCTGAGATGGGCCTAATTGTCCCTGTCACACAGAAGACTTGTGAAATGAGATGATGTATGAAAAACCCTTGGTGCCATGTCGAACACAGGCACTCTATGAGAAGAGCGTTCAGACAAGCACTGCATGTTTATGGCATCTACATTCATTCTTTCTATGGGGCTGTGAGCTCATTGAGGGCAGAGACAGTAACCGTTGTCCATAATGCTGGGCACAGAACTGGTGAACAAGTGAACAGATGTGGAGTGCCCATTAAAGACAGCTGCTCTGGGCCGGCCCGGTAGCTCAGGTGGTTGGAGCTCCGTGCTCCTAACTCTGAAAGCTGCCAGTTCGATTCCCACATGGGCCAGTGGGCTCTCAACCACAAGGTTGCCAGTTCAATTCCTCGACTCCCGCATGGCACCTTGAGCTGAGCTGCCGCTGAGCTCCCAGATGGCTCAGTTGGTTGGAGCATGTCCTCTCAACCACAAGGTTGCCGGTTCGACTCCTGAAAGGGATGGTGGGCTGTGCCCCCTGCAACTAGCAACAGCAACTGAACCTGGAGCTGAGCTGCGCCCTCCACAACTAAGACTGAAAACAACAACTTGAAGCTGAATAGAACCCTCCACAACTGAGATTGAAATGACAGCAACTTGACTTGGAGAAAAGTCCTGGAAGTACACACTGTTCCCCAATAAAGTCCTATTCCCCTTCCCCAATTAAAAAAAAAAAAAAAGACAGCTGCTCCTGGGCCCCTCCAAGATACACACCACTGGAGCAGAGAGGCTGGGGGTCCCGGGCATAAGAAAAGGCAGTTGTTCCTTAGTGTAGTGCTTCCCCATCGGGTTTGGAGGGCATGGAGGGGACATCTCAGCATGACCTGAGAGTGCTGTGACTTGGTTGGCCCAATGAGGATGGGCACTCCAACACCTCGCTTCCACCTGGGACAGCTTAATTACAGCTCTGCTTCTGACCCACTGTGGGATATTGGGCAAGTCCCTGCCCTGTCTGGCTTCAGCTGGCCTTGATGACCACTAGCGGCCCTTCCAGCCCTTAAGTCCAGTGACCCCATTTTTCTGAGTCTTTAGAGGAGGCTGCGGGAGAGCATTAGGGACCACAGCTTCCACTGCCCTAAGCTCCCCTGTGATGCAGATTCCCTTCTCTTTCAGATGCATTTCTTCTTCTCAGATAAGGTGGTGCTTCTGTTTGATTTCTGGAGTGTCCACAGTCCTGCAGGTAAGAATTGGGAAGCTTTGTAGCTCCAGGCATTGGAGAACCTAGGTTCTTTTTATTGGTGTGCTTTGTGGGCATTTAAGTGAGCCCGACTCCTCTTGCGTAAACATTGAATAGGAACGCTGCATTTATGGTTCCATTTGCAACCACTGCCCTTCTGATTGTAAAGGCTTCCACTAGCTCATGGATCCTCACAAAGGCCCAGCGAGAGGCCGGGATGCAGCTTTCCCTCTATTACAGGGAAAGTAACTGAAGCCCACAGAGGGGAAGAGACTTGTCCAGGGTCACACAGCAAGTAAAGAGTAAGGGTCAGAGCCGAAACTAGATTAAGGCCTCCTAGCACCTCCCTCATCCATGGTTCACTGTCCAGCATCAGCTCAGAAGTCCAGAGCAGCTGCTGCAGCCTTGGACCTGAAATGAGACACCAATTTGAAAGAGAAGGGTATTCCTTTGACTTGAAAAAGGCAGTTTGGCACTAATTCATGATGGTGTTATGTTTCAACTTAAATAACTGCATCTTAAAAATAGACTGGGAACGACCCAGATGCCCATCATGGCAGGTGCTGATCAAATAAATTATGGTCGTCCCTACAGTAGGTTCCCATTCCAGTAATTATTGCAGAGTAAACCTAGTGGCTTAAAACAGCAGCAGCCATTTTATTGTTCTTCCTCACGGTTCTCAGTTGACTGGACTCAGCTCAGCAATCCTCAAAGTCTTACCTGCAAGTATAGTGAGTGGCCGGAACTGGAGTTATCCTGAAGACTTCCTCTCACGTCTACTGATTGGTGCTAGATGTTAGCTAGGACCTCAGCAGGGGGTGTTGGCTGGACACCTACCTGTGGTGTCTCCTATGGCCTGGGCTTCCTTGTGGCAGGATGGCTGGGTTCCAAGAGCAAGTGAGTGTTCCGGGAGAACAAAGGGGAAGTGCGTGGGAGTTTTAAGACCGCCATGGAAGTCACATAGCATCACTTCCCCTTTATTGACTGAGGCAGTCACTAAAGTCTTTTCAGGTTTAAGGGGAGGGAACATGGACCCACCACTTGATGGCAGGAGTGCTGACATTGTAGGAAGAGCATACAGGGTGGGATATAGTGAGGTGGCCATCTTTGGAAAATAAAAACTAGCACAGATGCTGTGAAGCCACAGAAATAAGGCAGATCTGTGTGAACTAAGGGGAACCCATTATGAACCCATGTACAGCTGGATGATGACATCAGATGCAGAAGGGTATGCATAGATAGGATGCTGTCATTCGGACACATAAAGGCTGAGCTATACATTGAGCACACCAAGAAGGCTATAAAGGGAATTGCTACCAGAGGCCGCTCTGGGGAGGGAACTGGGGTTTAGGAGACTGGGCTGGGAAGAAGATTTACTGTGTTTCCCCAAAAATAAGACCAGGTGTCATTTTAATTTTTGCTCCAAAAGACGCACTGAGGCGTATTTTCAGGGGATGTCTTATTTTTTCATGTACAACAATCTACATTTATTCAAATACAGTCATATCATCTTCAGGAACATCGTCATAATGTACCAAATGCGTCTGTCTGGCTGACAATCTTAACTGGGGCTTATTTTCGGGGTAGGTCTTATTTTCGGGGAAACACGGTACTTTTCACTGTATACCTTTGTGCACTGTTTGCATTTGTACCAAATGCATGCAATTACCTGTAATTTTATATTTTAAAAACCTGTCTCTTTTGAGATGATTTCTGCCTGGGAGCCCAATAAAATACTATAGTTGGGCCATTTAGTGTCCATCCACTCATAAAACAGAAGTAGCAATTAGCAGTTACTTTTACACAACAGCTCTAGTAAGCACTTAATATTTTCTGTAAAATAACTTACTGGTTTTTTCATTATAAAAGTAATACACAGTAGAAACTTTGGAAAATTAGGTGAGAAGAAAATAAAAACGTCCTGTATCTGAATTTGCTGAGATAATTATGATTCCTTTGCTGTATCTCCTTCCTTCCAGACTTTTCTGTGTACATACACGTAAACAGGACCTGGTGATACATGTTCTTCCCTTAACAATAAGTCATGACTGATTTGTGCCACCTGCAGGGGGAGCAGCTGGGGGCCATCGTATATGGCTTCTGGCTTTTCAAGGCAGTTACTCTTTGTGATCTCAAAGCCACACTCCAGTAGGCCAACCCTACCAAGAAAATGCTAGGAGGGGAAAGAGACAGTGAGAAAGTTCTAAGCCCCATGAAGATGGGGAAGAAGTAGCGAGAGAGAGAGAGAGCGAGAGATGGAGTGGATTCAGAGGGAGTGGGTGGAGATGCTCTTCTGCCACCTGTGCCAGGTCCCAGGGGAGTTGCTGGAAGGGGAGCGGTGCTTGCCTGGCCAAAGTCTCTGCAACTCAGTCTTCCTTTGACAGGCATGGCTCTTTCGGTGTTGGTGGTTCTCCTCCTGGCTGTGTTGTATGAAATCATCAAGTTTGGTAAAGCCAAGCTGCTCCACCAGGCTCTGGTGAGCATGCCCATTCCCACCAGGGAGCAGCTCATTGAGGAGACAGACCAGGATTCTTCAAGCTCAGAGTCACCCCCAGTCAGCAGCACCTGCCTCAGGTAACAGGCACCGGATGGGGGGAATGGGCAGAATACTCACATGCACCCGGAGAGGTCGGCTGGGCGGAAAGGGCATTAACCCCACTTCACAGAAAGGAACTCGAGGCCCAGGGAAGGACCAGGACTTACCAAAGTGAAGTGAACTAGAGCTCAGGTCTCCTGATGCCCAAGCCAGAGCACTTGGGAGGCTCAGATCTTCAGAATTCTGCTGCAGGCCTCAGGCCAGCAACACGGAGGTGCAGCCGGGCCTCCCCTAAGTCTCAGCAGACTTCCTTAGGTGACAAAGGCTTCCAAATCCAGGATGGGATCTGCAGCTGTCCTTACACAAATGCTAAGAATCGCTGTCAGCAATGTATCCAACTCGGTCGGGGAACAGCCTCTTTTTTTCCTTCCCATTTGGGGCCCCAATTCTGCCCTCTCTCCAACTCCCGCTGTGTGTAAAACGAGCCTGCCTGCTCCTTACACGGGTGTCTCAAATATTCACAACCATCCTGCAAGGGAGGTATTCATGTTTCTGTTTTACAGATGAGACATTTAAGTTCAGAGAAGACATTTGTGCTAAGACATAGTGAGAGAACTAGAAACTGATCTGTCACCAAAGCCCATGTTCTTCCCATTGTAATATTGCCTTTCTGATTTTTTATCCCTTATCAGACACAGATTACATGTCTCATTTTCCCTTTTTGCCTACATACCAGGAAGCTCAGAGCTAAATGTGGTGGTTATTCTAGGTTCCTTGTACAAGTTCCTCTCTCTTATCAGTGGTTTCTGATACATCTCTTTAAAAAGAAATCGCTCCTGGGTTAAGCATACAAATGATAAATAAGCTGGTTCTGAAACTCATCTGCTCTTCCTACTTCCTGACGCCAATGCCTAGCTCATTACCAGCATTAACTTGCCTCTCCTTTGTATCTAGGTGGTTTTTGTGTCACTTTGGCCAGTCTCTAATCCATGTCGCTCAGGTGGTCCTCGGCTACTTCGTGATGCTGGCTGTAATGTCGTATAACACCTGGATTTTCCTCGGTGTGGTCCTGGGCTCAGCTGTGGGCTACTACCTAGCCTACCCACTTCTCAGCATGGATTAGCCGGAGAGGGCTGTGTAGGCACTGAGGGCTGCAGAAAGCTGGGAACCCTTCCACACATTGTACTTCCAGCCCCAAGTCTTTTCTCTTCTGATGGCTGTTCCCCGCCTCCCTCCCAGCTCCTGGGAGCTTTCAGCTGAAGCCAGCACTTGATCCCTGGAGTTCAGAGGCCATTGCAGCTACCTCTCCTCAGAGAGACAGCCCAGGCCTAATCTTGTACCTTGGAAGGCTGCTGTGACCAGCAGGAGAATGGAGAGAACAGCACCTGGGAGGATTGTTGAGCCCATGACTTAACTGTGTGACTCAAAACATAAGAATTTCCAAAGATCTTCAGGATAGGGAGATGGGTTCTGGGTGAAGGGCACAGAACCTGGATACCCTTTGCTCTCCTGATTTGTGCCTTATTTAGAGGAGCATCTTCTATAGGACTTCCTGACCTCTCCTGTCTTTTGGGGGACACAGACCAAGCTGGCTTCTTTTTCTCACTTTTGCTGCCTTGGGAACATGTGAAGATTGTCCCTTCTATGGATCATGCTGACAAACTAAGATTTTTCATTTTTCCCCACTGAACTCCCGCTTGGCAATTTTGCACAATACAAAATTTTTAATGAAATGACTTCATTTTATTCATGACGGATGGCAGCATCTTCTGGGACCTGTTTCCCTTTCTTGGGGGGCAGGGGTAAGTGACAGGTTAAAGGCGAGAAGGACTGTTATCAAGGCTCTTCTGGATGGAGGGAGCCCCTCCCATCAGACCGCACTGACTGCAGGAGGAAGATCTGGGTGTCTGGGAGCTCGTCCTGGCCTTAACACCCCCTTTTATCCAGATCCTTCTTTTATGCAGAACAGAGAACTGCACTGAATGACATTCAATACGTAATGTTCTCTATTTATTACTTACTGCTCACCCATAACAAACATGATTCATTCACTAAAATACTGAGTAAGCCACAGGGGGGTATTGATTGAAGATGCAATTAAGCCATTGTATAACAAACCAAATAAACCAATACACCAAAGCATTACATTTGTAGAGTTAGTTTCCCCGAAAATAAGACCTAGCCGGACAATCAGCTCTAATGCGTCTTTTGGAGCAAAAATTAATGTAAGACCCGGTCTTATGTAAGACGGGGTCTTATGTTATAGTAAAATAAGACCAGGTCTTATATTAATTTTTGCTCCAAAAAGACGCATTAGAACTTAATGTCCGGCTAGGTCTTATTTTCAGGGAAACACGGTAGATGTGACTCTCCAGATATTTGAACCTCTTCCCTTTACAGAAAAGGAAACGAGACCCAGGGAGAAAAAAGCACTGCTGTGTAATGTAATATCTATGCTCAAGTACCTCATGGACTAGATGAAAGATGGTCTTAAGCTCTGGAATTAAAGAAGAAATACATTTTAATAAATATATATTTTTAAACAGTGTGTGGCTATTCTCCTGTTTCTCCTCATTCAAGTAGCAAGCACACATAACCCTTATAACACCTGCAGGAGCTGAATGGGGCGAATGGAGCTGGTAGTGTAATGCTGGCTGTAGAGCTGTCTGAAGACTGAGTCTGTCCATCTGCTATGAAGAGGACAACTCTGTGGTCAGGGAAATCCGGCCCTGAAACACTGTGCCCACAGGCAGGCACTCTACAATACCAGCCTAATCAAAAGTCATTCTTTTGTTCATGTAACAAATATTGATTGGGTGCCATGAGAAAAATAACTGTCACACGGACTATAAATACTTGTGTTGGCACAATTATTAACACCTTCTCTCCCTGAGGGCAGAAGCAAAAATCTATGAAAACCACGTTTTAATTTACAATGAGGACCTGTACAGTAAGTGTAACAGTATGTGACAACACCTTCAGGATTGATCAGTACACTCTCCCCTTATGCAGGGAATTGGAAAGCTGCTGAATGTCACAAGAGGTGTAAGATTTCAAACATCCAGTGTACTCTTACTGATGGAGCCTCAAGCATCCATTTATATGCCCTGACCAGCTAAGGCTGCCTCCCCTGGGGCACCACTGAGATGAGCTTCTCTGGGGATGTCCTACCACCTCTTCAGTTTGATAGTCTCTTTACATATGTAATACATTTAAGGCTTTATATATGTAATACAGAGAGGGCTTAAAAAAAAAAAAATCTGTGCTCTAGAAACTGATGACATGGTTAGACTCAGCAGGCATTTCAGCATTTTTCGGAGCCATGTCACAAAAGGCTGGTATTTTCTCTACTTAATTTTTTAAAAATGTAATAAACATCTATATAGTGCTTATTATTTGCCAGGCAGTGTTCTAAGCACTGTACAATTTTAACTTACTTAATCCTCACAAGGCAGAAACTATTGCTGTCCTTGTCTTAGAGATGAAGACGCTGAGGTGCAGAGAAGTGAAGTCACCCTAACAGGTGCAAGAGCCAGGCAGCCCGGCTGCCTGTCTAAATGGGGGTAACTGTCTTCCGCAAGGGCTGCTGGAGATGAGACAGTCTGTGCAAAGTGCGTGACAACAGTGCCTACTTGTTAAACAACAAGTCTAGCCACTGGTAGCTGTGACCGCCTCCCAGGGCCACATAGAGGAGACAGGCTCAAAGGAGGACGTCAGGCCACATCAAGTGGAATTCAGGTTCCTGTCTTATCAACATTTTAAATCAGGAACAATTTTTATTAAAATTATTCTACTTTTTGAAGGCTGGTTACATGGTCTTTGGAAGATCTTGGAAGGTGTAAAATGACCACAGATATTTTCTCACTATTGTTATCTTCACTAGTCCTGGCCCTGAGTTCAGGCAGTTGCTCTCAAAGTGAAGAATCGCTTAGGTACCATGACAGATGAGAATGGAATGTAGCGACCCTCCCCACCTTCTCTGCATGGCTTCCTAGGGTGTAGGACCAAGACTGCAGGAGCAAGTGGACAACAGGCCTGGTCCTCAGACAAACACAATGCCCTAAGCCTTAATGCCGCTGGGATGAGCTGGAATAGCAGAGTGGGGACTTCCTTTGAATGCCGAAAGTTCCAGGGTTAGGTACCACAGGGAATATGTCACAATGATTTTATGCATGTTAACTGAGCCAGGGCTGTTACAACTCCTACCCGTAGACTCCCAGAGAGGAGCTCACACAGCGCTTAGAACCAAATTCAATGTCTCCCCAAAAGCTTGAGTCGTTTCATTACAGGTGTTTATTTTAGTTTTGTTAATTTCAAAGATTTAAGGCAGAGAAAAGATACATGTGTCAGGACTCAGGCAAGGCTGTTAACTGGGGTTCAGTCGGTGTAATCCACCCTCGGTTCTACCAGGGAGACCTCACCCCTGGTGACAGGTCCTGTTGCTGGGGCACAGGTGAGCATTGGGAAGCAGGTGGAGAAGGGATCCCCACATCAGTGTGAGAGTTAGTGAAGAGAATAAAAGGCATCAAAGAGGGCAGGACTTTTGTAGGTGACTGGCTAGCGGGGAACCTACCAGCCCTTCCTCCAAATGGGCTTCCGAGGCAGGGACAGGATCAGCTGTTGACAACCCCAGTGTTCTGAAGACAGGCCCACACTCCTCTTCACCCGGCCGGGTGGGGCTCAGAAGCGGGCTAGCTCAGACGGCTGAACTACTGTCCTAGAAATGCTCACCTTCGCCTCACCCTGTGGCTCACCTAGACCCAGGGCTGCCTGTGCAAAATCATGCTTAGGGAGAGGGGTCAGTAGAGACACCTTTGCATCAGTTTCCTGGGTCTTCATCCCAGCCAGTCAATGTCATCGTCATCGTCATCATCTCCAAAAAGGGGTGTTGGGGGCGGGCGTCCCTTCATGCTCTGACAAAACAGGAAAGAGTAGTCAGTCCTCAATTGTTCCCGCTCCAGATGGACTTCCCACCTGTGCAAGGTGAGTCAGGTAATGTGTGTTCTGGCTCCGGGCTGGAAAGGTGGTGGGTGGTTAGGGTTTCACTGCAAGGACTAACCCTGAGGCTGGTTAACCTAGGCGTCCAGATAAAGCTGAGACAAGAAGGCAGAGAAGAGAGGCAATCCTTCAACAGAGACAAGAAGACCAACTTTGTTTGGCTGATTTTGTCATTTATTTGTGAAACACACATATTGATTTGACAGGTTTCCTCTCATGCGGTAACATACATATTTCATGTGGGAAAAGAAGGGTTGAAGGGGAGAGCTGGGAGTAAGAGAAAGAAACAGAAGTAGAGCAGCCCTACGGGGAGAGAGGATGCAGGAGGATGAAGGGAGGTAGGGAAGAATACAGGCACGTTTGAAAACACATTGTTACTGCCTAAGGTGTCCTGTCTGGCTCTGAACACGGCCCCGTCTAAGAGAGGCAAATTTAGAGGTTTGGCCACATTCCCACATGAGAACCCCAAGAGATGAAGAAACACAGGGCCACAGCCTCCCAGACCCCTGGTCTCATGGGCCCCTCCTTCAACTTCCTCTGACCAGGGGGTAAGGGAGATTGACAGGCCACGGAAGACTGATGGGCCTCCTTTTCATGGCTGGAGCTCCTGGCCTTTTTCTTCTGGATTGGCAGGGAACAGGTCCCATGGGGGCAGCAGGGACTGACACTAGAGACAGGCACACATTGAGTCTTCTCTGTCAAGGTACTTTCTGCCCTGGAGAGCTACCCTGGCCCAGGATCGGACTTCACAGGGCCGGCCAAAGGGAAGGCAGGGTGATGTGGTCAGAGGTCCCTGGGCTAACCCTACTCCCACGACCGACGAACAGGCTTTATACCTCTCCCTGGGTATCGATCAAGTGATTTCAAAGTGAGGCTCACTGCTTCTGTTTTGTTCTGGCTAAATTCTGGCTCTTTTACCAGTTATACCGTGTTTCCCCCAAAATAAGACCAGGTCTTATACCGTATTCCCCCGAAAATAAGACCGGATTTTATATTAATTTTTGTTCCAAAAGACGCATTAGGGCGCATTTTCAGGGGGTGTCTTATTTTTCATGTATAACAATCTATATTTATCCAAATATAGTCATGTCATCTTCTTTTGAAACATCGTCATAACATATTAAGTGGGTCCGTCCGGCTGACGATCTTAACTGGGGCTTATTTTCGGGGTGGGTCTTATTTTTGGGGAAACGTGGTATAACCTTGGACCAACTATATAAACTTGTACTTGTTACTTAATCTTCCTGCGCTTCAGTCCTCTTTTCAATAAAATGGGATAAAAGTGCCTACCCTACTGGGTTAGCAGAGGATTAAATGAGAATGCCTACGAAGTAGTTTTCAGAATACCCAAGAAATACAAGTTAACTGGATTGTATTAGTACTGATACCAATAATATACTGTTTATAGTATAGTTGGAAAAACAAAAAAATTGCAACTCTATTTAGGGCAGTCATTTGGAAACCTCAATTGGGGATTTTTGTTGTTTTTTTTTAAGTGCAGAATTTATATTCAGAATTCTCAAATGAAAAGTTAATTCTTGGGAAGAAGGGTTAATGAGAGGAACTAATACACTTCCCCCAGAGGAATGCTGGCAAGGGGAAGGGTTCTTGTACACAGGAGCCGGGGGAGAGAATTTACACCCATTCACCTCATATTTCTGTCCCTGGCATAGACTGAGTCTGAAGCTGATCTGTTCTCCACCAACATTCCACTCTAGTGAAATTCCCATCACAGCAGTCAAATGTCCCAGTGACAGCCAAGAATGCTTTAATTTAGCACAGTGGGGACAGCAGATGCAAGAATCAAGGCTCTGATCCAGGCTCTAACTCGCCCTCCTGGCCCTCACTCTGGGGCTTTGTAAAACGAGGCTATCCCATCAGTACTTAACCCATTTTCGGCACAGGGGTGAGGTGAGGACAAAACAAGGCAGCGAGTTGGAAAGCAGGCTGAGGGGGGCAGAAAATGCTCAACCCCTAAAGCTCTTAGTAGGAGCTTGAGGGTTTAGTCCTAGCTCTGCCATTAACTCACTCTGTGGCGTTAGGTAAATCATCCTTCTGAGCCTGAGTTGGTCTATGAATAAGGATGCCAGATAAGACAATCTTCCAAGTCCTTTTCAATTCTAAAATATAAATAATATCCCAGCCGATTTGAGGGAACCTGAGGCTTTAGCATTCTAATGTAGGACTCACCAGCCCACCTTTCTTCACTTCAAGTAAAAATCATTTCTGCGTGGACAGAGACTGTAGTCCTTTTCTAAGAATAAAGTGGTACCTGACCATCCCCACTACGCTTACAGAGCTGCTCCCCCCCAGCCCCAAGCCTGCTCCCACAGGGCCTTGCACACAGAGCCCAGGGTGTGGGCCACCAACAGACTCCATTTCTCTTCTCAGATCCAGCGGGGAGGGGCCCCCAGGTAGTGGCACGAGGACGTGGCAGTGCCTGAGATCTCCTTACCACCTCATCTTCATCCTCTTCGTCAGACTGCACTTTGGGCCTCGGAACTTTCAGAGTAGCCCCTTTAAACAGTTCATTCTCTTCATCCCCAAAGAAACTGAAAGAAAAATCAAGACAGAAAATGTTGTTCCTGCTCCAAACTACAGTGTCACAGGCTCCGGGGTGAGAATTCAGCTGGTGTGGGAACACCCTGGAATCCCTCCCATATCCACATTGGCCTCCTAACACTCCTGACTCCCTCCATAACCTAGAGCAAGAGAGATCTTTTAAAACTAATAAATCAGACCAAGTCACTCTTCTGCTTAAATCCCTTTAATAGTTTCTCACTGTACTTCCAAGTCCAAACTTCTAACAGTGACACAAAAGCTCGCATGACTTGGCCCCTACCTAGTTTCCCAACATCAGTGTAATACCCCCCTACTTCTAATTATTGTGCCTTCTTTTAGTTCCTTAATTGTATCATGTCCCCTCCAACCACAGGGCCTTTGCATGTGCTGCCTTCTGCAACCTCTTCCTCCCACTCTTGGCGTAAACGTCCCCTTTCCATCCTTCAGGTCTCAGTTTAAATGTTACCTTCTAGAATCCTTCCCTAATCACTCTATCTAAAGTAGAATAACTCTCCCTTTATTCTCTGTTATACACCGTTTCTTTTCTTTTTCTTTTTTAGTGCTTATCATAATTTTATAACACTTTAATAACATTCCCACTAGACTGTAAGCTCCTTACCTCAAGAACCAAATCTGCCTTGCCTATCACACTATCAGTGCCCACCACCGAGCCATTTATGTACTAGGTATCACTGAAGGAAGGAAGGAATGAGTCAGTCACTCAGTCAGTCTCTGAGGGATGAGTTGCCTGCCTTGGAAAAACCAGAGAACCTCCACATGCAGCCACCTGGTCCTGAAATTCTGCTCAAGGGGGCATACCTGGAACGCTGAGAACAGTGCGTGGGTCCAAGCACTGCTTCTGCAACTGTAGAGCCCGCCTCTGTGCTTGACAGCTCCTTGGAGGGAGCAGTGGAGGTAGTGACATCTTCGTCTTTCTTGAGCTCTGGAGGCTGAGGCTCTCCTCCTGGACTTTCAGACCCAAAAGCCAGTGGGTTCCCTTTCTCAGGGTCTGAAGTCAGGGACAGTCTAGTGGAGCTTTCTTGCTCCCCAACACAGGCATTTTCCAATGGGCTAGCAGCAAGCGTCTCCTCACACTCAGAGTCCACAGGTACAGGGCCCGGAGGCTTTGGGGGAACTGAAGTTGGGGGCTCCAGACCTCTTTGGGAGGGGATACAAGCCAGTTCGGGTGGGAGGGAATCACCTTCTATTTCTGACAGCGCCTCTGCTTCTGCGGGCTCCCCTTCCCTTGTCTGTATGTCATACTGGGGGGTGGGGAGGGCCTGAGGAGGCAATGGGTCAGCTTCCTGGACTACCTGCTCCAATGACATCGTAGGGGCCTCCTGCCTCTGCCTACTCAGAGGTGCTTCAGATGGTCCAGACCTAGCTGAGACTGACTGTTCCTGGGAAGGTCTCCGAGGTTGCTCTTCTTCCTCCTCTTCTTCACTGCTGCTCTCTCGCTCGTGTTGGTTTAATAGCTGAAGAGTCACCATCTGTTCAAAAGTCAAGGAGGAGGCGATGATCACTGAGAGGAAAACAGCAGGCACTCCGAGTTCCTCAGTCCTTATTAACCCCACTGTCATCTAATTTAAAGGACTTTGCTTCTTCCTCTCATAGGAGGCTGCCCGTATCTGTCCAGATAAAAGTCATGCCAGGTAGCCACACTACTGATGAACGGTACTGAATAATATTTTACTCATGACTCCTTAGAAGGTACTTAAGCAACAATATACACATTTCAACGAGACCACCAACCGCCGGCTGTACCTTGATGGTGTTCATAGTGGTCCCCAGAATGGTCCTGCCACTGTAAGAGGCATCCAGCTCAAACTCTCCTCGCAAGGACTGGAACACCTGGTTCATGATCTTCTTGACCTGCGTGAAGATGTAAGGAGAGTAAAACAGTATCCGAATGTATGCTGCTGAAATCAAGTGATTAAGGGATGCATGGCAATTCCAGGGAAGGGCGTGGAAGGCTAAAATGAAGCCCTCTTAGAAGTCTACAGCGAGACACAGCTGGTCATGAACTCACACTGAAGGCAGCTTCTCGCTATAGAGAGGACAATGTGAAATAATGAGCTGCACTTGACGGAAGGGCTAGCAAGGAGGGCTAGCAGGACTGCTGAAAGACTGTTTATTGCTGTCCCCCCTCCCACCATGACCACCAGTAGAGCTGCCCTGGGCTACCAGGCTGGCCGATGCTGAGCACACTCCCTTCTCCTCTCCTGGGATTTGGAGGCACTTCCCCTACCTGCCCAAACCTCAGGATAGGGCCTTCTGGGTTTGCCACCAAAGTGACCGGTTCCACAAAGGGTTAATTTTTACTTAAGGCAGACAGGTGGTGCATCGGTCAAGTCAGGAAAAAAGCTATCAATTCAACAAATTGGTCACACCCTTTTTGAATGCCTGATATGACATGGTTTGCTTTTTCAGTTACCAGCTCACCTTCTCTGATGGGTCAGTGGCAGCAGCTTCCACCCCAGACATCTGGGACTTGTTTTTCTCCAAGTCCTTGATGTGCTGTTCATTTTGCTCTGTCAGGGCTGTGACTTGAGCCTGGAGGGCCAAACACTGCAAAACCAACAGACTATGGCTGGGGGCTTGGGAACCTGGTCTATGACGTAAAAGTCAGGAGACCCAGTAGCAGGAGAACCATCCTAACCATCAAGGGGTAACCTCGTGTAGGTCTGCTGGTGTCCACACCCTCCGCCCCCGCCCCAGGCCTGTTGATTCAAAGCATCTATTTCCTCATCATTCAATCTCAACTCACAACTTCGCCTCCTCTTTCCCAGCAAGGTCATTTGCCTTGTTCCTAATCAGGTCAAGAATATAATGAGAAAATGGGGGTATAACTCTAGCCACAGACATGAACATTGGACACAATGTTGACAAACGCAAGCTATTCACCTCCACGAATGCCTTCACCATCTTTGAGTCACAGATTTTCAACTGGATCCTTTAAGGAGAGAAACCGACCTCCAGCTATGGGGACTCTCATACCATGACTCTAAGCCATGTCCTATCTCTCATTTTCTTGTCAGCTGATCCCACCACAGCCACGCTCTGTCCCATCTCAGTGCCTTTTCCCAGGGTATTCTGTTGCCTCTTCTTACCTAGCTACTTCTCCTTCTTGGCTCTGCTCCCCTAGGCACTTCCTCTTCTGGGCCTCACAGCACTTAATGCTCATCTTTGTTTCTCTCGGTCTCCCTTTCTTGACTGTGAGATTCTTAAGCGCAGAATTCTTTGCAAGCCCTTCCCCTAACAGTGTCTGGAACACAACTGGCACTCAATAAACACTTGCTTAATAAATGAAGGCTCAAATAATAATGGAAAACATGTTCCAAGAACACTAGTGCTGCTTTTTCCTCCCCCTAGGTCACTCGCCTGTCACCCCAAGTAAGTATGTGAAAGATTACTGTGGAGAGTTGAACAAGTGTGGTTGTTTTCAAGCTATTAACAACTTGTCGGTGCAAAAGAACCTGCAAGACTCAAACAACCTGCTTGCCTCAAGCTAACTGGGCTCCCTAAGCTCTCTGACCCAGGAGAACGCCCACCTTTTCCTGCAGCTGGAGCAGCTTCTGCTGGCTGGCATCTCGCTGTGCACACACCTCCTGATATTGTTGCAGGTGTTCATCCTTAGCAGAGGCCAACAGATGTTCACATTTTGCTTCCCACTGGGTCTGTAGCTCAGCCTGTACTAGAGACAGCTGCCAAGAAAAAGCAATCACCGTATCCTGGAGAGGGGAGTCCAGTAGCATCTAGCGTAGTCCATCTTTTATAAGGCGAAAAGAATAAGCTAACAGCCCGGCTTCACAGGGAAACAACTGTTTGAAAGACCTTGATTACTATGAAAGTAAATTTACTTTTTTAAGGTAGGTAGGAGCTGTTATTGGTTGTCAGGACTCTAAAACGTACTCCAACCACAGAGAGGTATGACTGACTAGACAGGTTCCTAGAGGGCAGGGCCGTAATGTAACCACACTTTTCAGAGTCCAGGCCCTGAACTTTATAGGTTCAGAAGAAGCTTATTTTTGTCAAAATTCTGAGGTGATCAAATTAGGCACCAATTCACTCTAAATAGATAAACAAATATGAACTTATGAACTTACAAGGAGAATGATTCCTGTCAAATGGACTACAGAACCAGCTGTGTCCTGCCACTATCCCTGGTTTCCTGTCTAATTACTTAAGTAAATCCCTTCTTTTCAAGGGTGATAATATGTCTGAAAGATAGTGTCTGGTGGTCAAGGACTTTGGCCTTATTATGTTGGGAATTTTTTAATAAAGACTTTTTTTTCAAATTTTACTTATATAGTTAAATTTTTACTAAGCTTTAAAAAAGGAAAGAAGATTTGTCATTTGACTCCTGGCTTTTCTGCATATATTTGGATTGCATTCTTCCATCTTTCTCCAAAGTGAGAGCATCAATTATGAGAAATGTTATCATAAGGGATAAGGAAGAAACTAGAAGATTTTCTGAGTCCTTCATGCCTTCGCCTTTCTTTTATTTCCAAAGTGTTCAATTTCCCATTACCTGCTCTGCAGCTGCTTGGTCTGTGGACACCCGAGCCTTTTTCAAAAGCTGTCGAAGTTTGTCTAATTCCTCCTGGTGTGACTTGCGAATTTCATCTATCTCCTCCTCAGCCTGGCAGCGCTCTTGAGCTGACTTCTTTTTCCTTTCTGTGAGGTTCTTAGGAACAAGAGAATCACCATCAGCTCTAGCTATTTGAGAATAAATGAAGAGGATGGTGGAGGTACTAAGTGACCCCACCGGATCCTTACTTTATTTCTGTAAACAATGCCATTTTTAAAATTTAATTTTCCCTATGTTTCACATTCTTGGCTACAGGGTGGGAAAAACTGTGATAAGATGGAAAACAAGAAGAGCTTTATCTACCACCCTATTAAGAGATGAGGAACATCTTAACAGTGGTGAGGGTACAGGGAAGTGGACACTTTCACACCCTGCTGGTAGGAAAATAAATGGGTATATTCTCTTTAGATGGCAACTGGCAGTCTGCGAAAAGACTTTCAAAATATGCATACTTGGAAATTCCACAAATTATAATTTATCTTAAGGATGCAATAAATCATGTTCATAAAGACTGTGTGTTACAAGGACGGTCATTATAGTGGTATCTATAACAATTAAAAACTGAAAACAGTCAAAAAATCAAAATGAATTGGGTTTAAAACAACAACAAAAAAACGATAAAAATCACAGAAAAAACTGAAAACACAAATAAGTATTAAATATATGAAAGTTTTACTACTAACAAAAATACAGATTAAAATAGCCAAGACATGGAAACAACCGAAATGCCCATTGGTAGACGACTGGATTAAGAAACTGTGGTACATTTATACAATGGAGTATTACACAGCCATAAAGAAAGAAATCTTACCATTTGCAACAATATGGATGGACCTAGAGAACATTATGTTAAGTGAAATAAGTCAGACAGAGAAAGACAAATACCATATGATCTCACTTATATGCGGAATCTAAAGAATAGAATAAGTGAATGAACTAATCAGAAACAGTTTCAGAAACATAGAGGAAAAACTGAGGGTTGCTAGATGGGGGTGGGGGATAAAGGGAAGGTGAGGGGATTAGAAAACAGTCAGTAACCACACGATTGCCACAGGGTTACGAAAGTTAATTTGGGGAATGTAATCAATAATGTTGTAAAGATTTTGTAGGGTATCCGATGGACACTTGTCTCATTAGGGAGACCACCTCAGGGATGATGTAGATGCCTGATCACTGCACTGTACACCTGAAGCTGAAGCTGAATAATAATGAATGTCAACTATAATTTTATATATACATATATATATATATACTTACAAGAAGCGGAGTACAGCTTTAGGAATAGAGACAGTGGAAATGTAATGGCTCTGTGTGATGTCAGAGGGATAGTGGATGGGGGAGGGGGGTTGACACACACAGTGTGAGGGATATAAATGATAAACGTCTAAGTATTACTTTGTTTTGTGCACCTGAAACTAATTAAAAAATAAGTAACTAAAAAAAATATAGATTAAAACAAGATAGCATATTTCACCTATCAGACTACAAAGACTAGAAAAACTGATATATGCAGAGTTAAAAAAAGCATGGAGAAATGGGCGTGCTCAAATAGTGCTAGAAGTATAAGCACACTCTTCTTTTGGATAATCTGGCAATCTTTATTTAAAAAATTTACATGTGTAGCATTTCCTCTAATCCAGACAATCCATTTTATGGGAATGCTCAAACAAATTCACAAAAATAGCTGCATAGTACAAGGATGTCCAAAGCAACAATGCTTGAAATAGTGAAAAAACAGAACATAAAACCCATCAATGGGCGATAGTTAAATTATGGTACAGTCTCATAGTGAACTACTAACGTAGTAGTTAAAAAGAATAAAAAAGTACTCATTGTTATTAGTATAATGTCCACGATATTTTTAAAAAGCATTAAACGTGATCCCATTATTGTTACAAAATGATATCAATGTAGCTATGTGTATGTGTGAGTGAGTGTGCAGGTATGTTTTATACACACAGAAAACAATCTGGAAGGATAACCATACATTGTTTACAGGTGGTTACCTCTAATGCATGAGATTAGAGAAAAGAAAAAGATAAATTTTATTTTTTATTTTATACTTTTCTGCCGTATTTGTATTTGTTACAATAAGCACATACTAGTGCATTCTTTAAAAGGACAATTAAAATGTTTATTAAACAGCGAATCCTGGCCACTTGGGTTCGACAGAGAAACTTCAGTTATAAAACTTACCTTTTCCAGAGACTCCTTCTCAGCTCGAAGGTCAGTCAGCTCTTCCTCCAGGGCTGTCACCTTGAGTTCCAGTTGCCTCCGGCTTTGCTTTTCACTTTTGAATTTGGACTGTGCTTGCTCAGAGGTCTCTTGGAGCTCTGGGATTTAACAGCAGAAGAGACTTGGCTGCAGAACCAGAGCTGCAGTGGACTATTCGGCATCCCAGAAGCTTCTTTAAAGTGACTTCCCAATTCTAACACAGAAGCATCTTCCTCTCCCTTCATTCAGCAGCACCAGCAATTGGTTCAAGCCATAAACTGACCCGCACCTTGCAACCCAGATTTAGCTCTGTATGTGTATGTCACTTTCCACACACACAGAATGGAAAAGTAAAGTTCCAGGCAGTCACAGCCCACCTGCAAAATGTATCACTCCCACAATTCCATTTCAGTCACCATCTCAACACAGTGGACAGATCTTTGTTTGGTATTGGTCCAGCCTTTTCTCATTGCCTGGGTAAGATGTTCTTAATTTTCTTGGTAGCTGAGACATTGTACCAAGACCTTGCTTTCAAAACAACCCTTCTCAAATAAAGCTATTTGGTGTGTTTTTTAAAAATATAATGCATCAAAATTTATTCTGTTTGGAAAACTTTTGAGACCCCATGGCACTCTTGAGGTAATTGTCATAGGGTACCATAAAAGCAGAAAAGAGGGTATCTTTATGACATTCAAATCTAAGAATGTCTCTCATGTGTGCCCAGATTATGCTCTAACAGAAAGGGGATTTATCTTCAAGGTATCACTTTACTAACTGACATTAGTGATTTTCAGCTATCAGACAAGTAAACGTTGTTTCTTCCCTACTCTGCTGTTGCTCCAGCTACATCCCACACACTGGTCCCCTCTGTGCCTTCCACATTTGTTTCTATACACTGAAGTGGATGAGTCAACATGCTGGTCCTCCCGAATCTTCTATTCAAGTCACCACGTCTTGAGTACCACCTTTGTGCCAGGCACTCAGCTGACACTAATTTGGAGGAAAGGATTTTACAAAGATGAGCAAGACACCATCCTTGTCCTCCAGGGGCTCGCATTCTAGAGGGGAAAACAGGTATATAAATAGTGCTGATCAAAAGCAACATGTGATAATGGTCATAATAATGTACTCAGAGATAAAGGATTTTAAAGAGGTCAAATGTTCTAGAAAAAAACAGGAAAGCTTCTGGAAGAAGCAGATTTTGGAAAGAATTGGAGGCAAACATTGGTGATGGTGGGCATACCACGTCCAGAGAACAGCATGGGTAAAAAGCAAGACAAAACCCATAGGACAGGCTGAAGAGCAGCAGCAGCAGGCTGGCTGGCGTGTCCAAAGCCAGGATGAGCACCATGGGATATAAGCCAGCCTGCAGGGGCCTTGAGTGCTGGCTGGAGCTGGAATCCATCCTCTATGAAAGAGGCAACCAGTACAGGAAGCACCTCTTCCACAGACCTCCTCTGTGTCATTAGTTAGAGGAACACATTAACTCTTCCAGGCCTCTGAGGCCAAGTGTTAAGTACCAAAGATACTGAAGGCAACACTTGCCCAAACAAAGTGGAATGGTGACCACTGATTAGCTAAATGAATAGTCAGTTCTTTTGTTGTCCTTCATGTCAGACAATCACGTGGATTTATACTGGTCCACCTTAATTTTTGGCTCAGTCCTTCATGAACTTCATGAGCATAATGCCAAATGTACTGGGAGGAAGGACATAGTTTATGGTCAAAGTCCCAGCCCTTTCCACCAAGGACAAACCTGAGAGCTCTGCCTGCAGTTTGGTGAGCTGGCCCCTGAGGACATCTGTCTCCTTTACACTTTCTGTCAGCTGTACCTGCAGTTCTGTTTCTTTCTTCTGGTGAGCAGTCATTTTCAGCTGTAGATGAGAGATCTGGGCAGTGGCTGCTGCTAACTCTTCCGTCACCTTGGCCTGAATGGTAACAAAGTATGACGTCACTTTAAACAAGGGTGTACTCTGCCTCTAAGTGATGAGCCAATCTCACATACTCTATGCTGACTGAACTGGTAGGAAATGAGCTAAACCCACCTTCAACCTACATTAAACCAAAATCAAGCCTTCAAAATGTGCCAAGTCTGTGACTCAGAAATTCCCTTGCAGAAATTTGTCCTTAGGAAATACGCAAGATTACAAAAATTTTGCTACAACGATGTCTAGTGCAGCATTGTTTATAGTTGCAAAAGAATGAAAAAAATAAAATGCTAAAAAATGGGCTTGATTAAGCAAATTATACTACCTATCCTGTATGCAACTATTAAGAATGGTGTTATGAAAGGGTACTTAGTGGCATGGGATACAGTCACAACCTGTTGTTAAATGTTACCAATCTGATACATGAGAAATGGTATTCCTGCCATTTTCTAACTTTTCTAAGATAAACGTATTTTTTTAAATAAAAAAAGATATTTTAAAATTTAAACTGAGTGTCTTCAATGGCAATCAATTTCTAAGTTTACAATTTTTCTCCAGTAGTACTGTACTACTAGTAGTACTATAACGTAAATATCAGTCCCAGGAGAGTTACTGCTTCCGGGGTTCTTGGAAGAAAAGAGCTAATAAGGAAGGAGACACTGCAACATTTCTGACTTCTCAATGTATTTTGAATGGCACTCAGTACTAGCCAAACAGGAGCAAAATATTTTCAAGTATTTTGATGAAACCAAAATGACTACCCTGGAAAACCCTCTAATGATGTTCTGTGTGTTAAGGGTGATGATGAACATGATTAAAAGGAGGTCAATAAAAAGGAATGGTAAACAAACGACAAAAATACCATATTAATTTCACCTGAACTGATGTGCGCCTATAAAAATTAGGAGCAATCAGGATAAGAAAGGCAGTAAGTGGTTGCTGTGCTGGTGACTAGACTTGATGTTTGGACAGCAGCACATTTATGGGTTGGACCACCTCTCCTGCACTAGCATACTGCTACTGCCATTACTTCTCTTACACTGCTATACTTTACATGCGTTTTTCCAGCTGTCTACTTTCTTATTATCACTCGTCCTCCTTATGTCTGTGGCTCAAGAGTTCACTAACATTAGAAAGAGGACCGCTTGCACAAACCCTGCAGCAGCTAAGACGACGGGAGGGGAGGCAGTGGGAAGGATGGTCACTCTCTCACCAAAGGACAAGCAGAGTGGACGCTCACTAAAAAGCTCTTTTTATCTCAGGACCTTATACAGAAAGGCCTACTGGAAGCACAAAAAGTAATACTCTCACCCAAACACACACACACCTGCACAGAGAAATAGTGAGGGGGTGAATACTGCATTAACAATGGTTATCTTTGAGTGGGAAGGCTATGGGTGAGTTCTATTTTATGCTGGCTTATCAGTATTTTCAAAATTTTCTAGAATGAACAGATGCAACTTTTGTTATCAGAGAAAAGTATGTCTGAATACACATATGTATGTATATATATATATGTGTATGTAATTAAAGTTTTATTTTTTATTTTTAAGTAAGGGTTTGCAATATCAAGTGAGAAAAGAAAACATCAAAAACCTATATAGTGGATGGGATGACTCCCTGGGTCCCACCCTGGATCAAATTCTGCTGTTGACCTGGAGAGCTGGGAAAAGAAAGCAATGACAGGAAGAATCAAGATTTCAGAAAGACAAATGAAAAAAACATTCAAGTTATAGAAGGAGGAAATTGGTACAAAGAGAAATGGCAATTTGGCAAAGGAAAAAAACACAGCTGACTGGAAATAAGACCCTGGGCAAGTCTTTTACTCTCCCTGGGCCTCAGTTTGCTCTTGTAAAATAAGAAGGTTAACCAGAGGACCTCTCATAGTTCTTTCAGTGTTAACCATTATTTGGCTATGTTAATACTGTCCTAGAGAAAAATAATTAATTTCGCTTACCAAATATTCACTGTGCATGTAACTGTTAACTTTCAGAGCTATCTGAAGGCACTGTCTCCAGGGATGAAAGGACCTTGATTATCTCCCTTTAAGAAGGGAGATATCATAGGGAAGACTGTTAAGTAAGAAAGAAGTGGAACAAAAGAAAAACAGGGGAGAGTCAAACCTTGAAAAGTTTCACTGAAATAAAGGTGACCAAGTGAAGCATATGGTATTTGGTACCTGACACATCAAGAACAGTCGACAGCTGGCCCAGGAGATGCCCTCAAACAGATCTGTGTAAGGTATGGTGTCTAAAAACTAGTAGGTATTTGACAGATATTAGCTGCTATTACTAGTTTTGTTATTATAAATAGAGTATCTACCAGGATGGATGCACTGTGCCAGACATTTTTGGGGTTTATCAATATGAAACATTTGAGTGGATTAATAAGCTAATTCAGGTGTTGGCAAACTATGACCTCTAGGCCAAACTGATCTGCTATCTGGTTTTGTAAATAAAGTCTGGGAACCACTGATCTAGAACAAACTACAGCAATCATTTTACACCTGAATTGTGAGACCAAACAATTTATCTGGCTGCCCCTGTGAGGCCTAAGGACTAAAAAAAAGAAAGAGTAAAGGAGAGAGAAAATAAACATTGAGGAAGGAGAAATAGTAAAAAGTGACTCCAGCACTGTTTAATGATATCAATGTCACAGGTTACTGAACTTGATCCGTGCAGGCATTAGGAGTTGGCCACAACAAACAAGGGAGGGTGAAAAGTAGCAATGGGAAAGAATCAGGGTCAGGACTGGACAGGGCTGTGCAGGGCAAGGCACTGCTTATGTAAGGAAAAGGGGTCAAAGACATGACTCCACGATACTATGGCTAAGAGAACACAAAGAAGTGACAGCATGAGACATAAGTAAGGAATCCTCATCATTATCAGAATGTGAGAAAGTGAGTAAAGGCTACAAGTGATAAAGTGCATTCCATTCAAATGTTCATGTTTTTAAGAAACATTCAAATATAAAATCTAAACTACTTCTTAAACCTCTGAGAAAATAGGAGAAGAAAGGGTTGAGGTCTCCCAGCTGAGGAGTGGTAGCCCAAACAAAAAGGAATCCATTCTGGATAAACAGTGTCACTGAAGCAAGGACGGGAAGATGGGCTTCAGAATCAGTCGATCCCAACATAAGACCCACTCGAGTCTTCCTTGTAGCTACTTCAGGAACAGTTTGAAATCCCTAATTCTGACCTAACTAAAGTCAAACAGCAGTGCTTTAAAATGCTCTGGAGCAAACTAAACACAGAAGAGGAAGCAAACAAAACAATCTTAAATTTCACTAAAAACATTTGTTACATGGCATAATAGGCATTTTCTGTTGATTTTGTCAACAGAATAAATTTAATTTCTAATAAGCTGTGTAATTCTTACCTTAAATTACTAAAACCAGTGATTATTTTTGAGTCAACTTATTGCAAGGCATATTACAAAACAGCAATCTGGATGATGGACATACTGAAATCTGTTGGAAGATTTCTAGTTCTCTTCCCAATAATGGCAAAAACTCTGCTGAAAAGCAGACTGGGAAGTACATACACAGGACCAGTCCTTAGCTCTTACACCTCCTGACTTGGGCTTTTCTCTCCCCAGTTACTTTACCTTCTCTTGCTCAGCATGCAATACTCTTGCCTGTGTGTTTTCCGTGGCTGTTTGAAGTGAGCTGTTCCTCTTCTCCATCATCAGGTTACTTTGCTCAACATACCTATGAAATAAACAGGGAAAAAGACAACATTTGTCAAGCACCAAATGTATACCAGTGCAACCCAATGCACATTCAATCCTCACAACATTGCTCTATACCTCCATGAAAAACAATCCGAAAGTACTTTGTTTCCCTTAGATCTGCAATAATCAAGATTGGAGGCAGGAAGCTGGACTAGAGTGATTGCTCTTAATTTGCATGATGAAAAGGACATGACTGCTAAGGGGAAGGGTCTGTAGGGAGGGGGAATGAAAGGGGAAAGAGGCTGGAGTAAGATGGCTGCAAGGAGGGAAGAAAAGAAAGCCACTTCCTGCGCCCTTCCACGTGAGAGACAAGAGACACTAGAGAAGAGAAATGTGGGAGAATTATTTTTTAAGTAAAATACTACTATGCTGTGACATGTACCCCTGAACATGCCCCCCAAATCTTCAGAGGGACTAGAAAAATTACAAAATGCTTGAGTTCATTATGGAAATCAGTGAAGTTCTGACTGATTAAATAGTCAGCCTACAAAGAAGAGAGAAGAGCTGATACCACTTTTCTAAGTATTAACACTACTTTCTGAGATGAGGAAACTAGGGCCAGCAGGAATAAACAAAGTGCCCAAGCTACCGTGTTTCTCCAAAAATAAGACCTAGCCGGACAATCAGCTCTAATGCATCTTTTGGAGCAAAAATTAATATAAGACCCAGTCTTATTTTACTGTAACATAAGACTGGGTCTTTAATATAACAACATAACATAACATAACAGCATAACATAACATAACACCAGGTCTTATATTAATTTTTGCTCCAAAAGACGCATTAGAGCTGATTGTCCAGTTAGGTCTTATTTTCGGGGAAATACAGTAGGTAACAACTGAGTAGCCAGGATTCAAACACAGGTCTACCTTACATCACAGCCTACTGAGCTCTTTGTACTAAAATGCCTCTCAGAAAACAAGCAATAATTCACATGACAGGCAGGCAACAGAAATAGCAAAAACAAAGATAAACTGCCCTAAACAAACATGTTTATTTAACTTGGGCATTTACAAATTAAACCCTTTTGTCCAACCAAGCCAGTGCCCCGTACCTGTCATTACCTCTGATTTCGTTCAATTAGTTCACTAATCTTGTCATTCTGCTCTTCTATCCGACTGCTCTTTTCAAGGATCTCTTGCTTCAATCTTTCATTTTCCTAAATTCAAAAATCTATGATATATAACTTAAGTTTTCAAGAGAAAAGTGCTAGATAAAAGGGAATCAACCTGAACTGTCACATATACATTGCTACTTATTTTGAGACAAAAAACTAAAACTTATGTCTATATAGATACAACACTTAAAACAACATTGTCAAATTATACCTGATGAATACAAATCACTATGCCCAATAGATTCACCACATAAATGGCTATAAAATGAAGCGAAATTCTGAAATGTGGTAAAAAAGAACTGTTTTCTCCTGCTATGCGGTGATAAATCACTTGGACCAAATGAAGCTATAATGGATTTTCCAGATTTTCCCAACTCAGTATAGCATTTATCACATGCTCTCGATTTCTGGAGTGAAAGTTTTAAAGGGTAAGTACATCTAGAGAAACTAGAGTAAGACCCCCAGGCGGAGCGTTCTGTTTCCAGTCACTTCACCTGAATAATTCGCTGGATGTTGCTCATAATCATGCTTGTTTCCATAGTAACCGACATGCTAGGAATGAGCCCGGAATTGCTGGCACTAAGCTTCTGTAACTCTTCAACCTGCAAAAGGGATGCCAGGGAGACTTGGTGAGAAACTTTTAAATGGAGAACTATAATGTACCCAAGATAGGACCACTTTTTTTGAGGGGGTTAATGAGTTTTTGAGACAATCTCTAATGTAAGCTAGAATTTTCTTCTGCTAACTGGATCCCAAAATAAAAACTATCCTTTTAGGGAAATAACTACTAACTACAATAAATACAGGAAACCAAGTGAGAGTTTACCTGTAGCTCTGGTTGCTCCCTGTTTGTATCCCCTGCTTGTACCCCATTTTCAACATAGCTCCCACCCCGACTCGGTCACCTTAGTCATGAGATGATCCATTTTATCAGCCACCTTGCTGACGGCCATTCGAATTTCCGTGTTATGTTGTCGGGCTTCACTCATGAGAAATGAAGCCATGTCACCTGATCCTAAACAGAAATAATCCAAAAAGAAATTTAGGAAACTGGCGCAGAGGATACTGTATGAGAAAAACCAACAGCTCTTTCAGCAGAGGAAAGAAAGAAATTCACATTTCCAAGTACTAGCAAATACTGTGCATGATTCACACTGTTAGGAGAAGGTGTAGAGCAGACAGAGGCAAAGGGCTTCAGAGCTAACAGGAACCAAGCCACACTCCTGCAAACTGCACCGGGGGTACAGTCTGGTCCCAGGACACACGAATGCCCACTTGGGTCTGCCACAGCACTCGCAGCTCAGATTGCTTCTCCAGTCGTCTAACTGCATGCCAGGCATTGTATCAGGTACCAGAGACAGCAATAAATAAAATATGGTTCCTGCCTTTGGTGAGCTCAGTCTGATGAGGGGAGACTCACATGTAAATAGATGATTACAACAGAGTGTTTTAAGTGCAAAGAATGGACCATGTACAAGGTACAAAAGGAGCAGAGAGAAAAGCAAGATTAACTCTTTGGTGACACATATACCCAATTATGTCCCTGGGAGGAGAGGAGGGAGGGATGGTAGCAATCAGGGGAGGCTACACAGAGGAGATGACCGACTTGATGGTTTCCTAGATGGAGAAGGGGCAGGACATCCAGACAAAGGTTCCATCCAGGAAACGCTTACCACCCAGGACCATAAATTATGTTGGAGGATATACCTGCTTCTTCCTACCACTGTCCTAAGACCAAAGGTGATTACTATGCAAAAGACAAGCTGCAGAATAAGGTAGGACGCCATCCCAGCTACCTGCATTTTATTTTGTTTTGTTTTCTACATAAGATAACCACCTGTACATGCATACAAGAGATCTGAAAAGTTACCCAAGTAACTGTTAATAACAGTTTCCTATAGTCAGGAGGTTTTAATGATGAAGGACAGTACTTTTCACTTTACACCCTTTTGTGTTGACTTTTTAATAAAAGTATATTATTTTCATAATTTAAAAATTTTAACAAAGTAGCTTTGAGATATTGAACATCCACAGTCATCATGCTTTATCCCAATTTCCTCCAATGTTTTCGCATTTTCTATAAACTCTACAGAATCACTCTGACAGAGGAATTAAAAAAGGCTGGCAGGAAAAAAAAATGCAAGAAACAAAATCCACAAAGTGGGATGAGGGTTTTGGGGGAGTCAATGGACATATTCTAAAACTGGATTGTGGTGACGGTTGCACAACTCTGTAAAACTTATTTAAAAAAATTAAATTATATACTTAAAATGAGTGAATTGTAAGGTGTGTAAATGATACCTCAACAAAGCTGTTTAAAGAAATAACAAAAGGGCAGAGATCTATTGGAGTAAACATGAAAAAGGGGTGGGAGGAAGAAGAGCACAGCAAGAGCAAAAGACGAGAAACTGAGGGGATCACTCCCTACCTTGAAAATGGGGAGAGTGTGAGAGCGGTGCTGGGTACAAGGGCCGAACAGGCTGCAGCTGGGTTGATGCCTGGGGATAAGCGTAGGCTGGCATACCTGCATAGGGCTGAGAAAATGCCAAGTTATAGCCAGTTTATAAAACATTCATGTCTCTCTTTTCTGCTTGTCTTTGGTGGAATAAATTGGATAAGCTGAGAGAAGGCTCAAACTTAACTGAAGCTGGAGATGGATGAAATCAGGGTTTGGTATTAGGTAAGAACTGCAGCAGGAGTGTTAGCTATGCAGCCCAGTGGTACCCGGTCACTTAAGTCCTACCCAGAAAGTGAGGGAAGGGTATCTCAGATTATTCCCCAGTCCTTTGGTGATATGATTTAATTAAATAGGAATTCATTCCCCAGCCATCGGTCTTATTGATGGTCTCAGAAATGTTAAAACTAAGAAAACAGTTTCCACTGAGGTAAAAGGAGCAGTGTTCACTGAGATGTCAAACTAAATCCACCAGTCTCCAAAGGGTGCCTCTTCCCTGCTAGATTTAAATGCTTATCCATGTAACCAAGAGCTCTCATTTTCCTCTGAGCCTCAGTCACCTCAACTATAAAACAAAAATAATAATACTATTTCTTAAGGTTGTTGTGCGGACTAAGTGAAGTGATACATAGGTAAAGTTCCTAAAAGCTGGTAAGTTAAGTGCCTGGCAGATTAAATGCTCAATAAACAGCAGCTATCATTTTAATGATGATGGTTATTCTTCCTTGAATTAAGGAAATCCAGCTCATTTTCAGGAACAGATGTAAGTACCCAATCATTATATTTTTTTTAAAAAATCTTCATCAATAGGATAGTAATTCTCCACCAGGGAGTGGAGAGAGGACAAGTAGGACATTTTAAAATTCTGATACACCCCGTCCTAATGAGACACAGCCCACCCACCATCACTCCCACTCCTCCATTAAGAATCACCAAAGAATTGAGGCCCATTGTCATTGGGAGTATATCTTATCCATCAAATATATTGGGGCAGAAGAAAGAGTCCACTATGCTGGCAAACAGTTAGCAAAGCCAGAGAGGCTGCTGCCACTGCCTTTTGTAAAACCTGAAAAAACCTACTTTAAGGGATCGCTTTTATTTTTTTTTTTTAAGGAGGGCACAGCTCACAGCAGCCCATGTGGGGATTGAACCGGCAACCTTGGTGTTATTAGCACCGTGCTCTAACCATCTGAGCTAACCAGCCACCCCTAAGGGATCACTCGGTACAAAAACAGCTGTATTTTCTACGCAGCCTCCACTCTCTACCTATGACCATTGTGCTAAGTATAGTGCAGAATCTTAGCCTATCAGCTACATGACAGAAAAGAACACAGAAGACATCAATATATCCCCGTCAACTAGACAGGTATGAAAAAAAAGGAAACAAACCTGGATTGTGCCTTGACTAGGTGCCAGGCCTTGTACCAGGTGCTTTGCTTGTTCTTGCATTTTAATCTTTACAACAACCCATACGGTAGGTAATCCTTTGACTGGTTTAGAGATGAAAAAGTGGTGGTTTAGGAAGGAGAAAAATTATCATCTCTGATTGTGGGGAGCTGTTACTGTACAAATTGTGCAGGAAGAAAAGAGACTGACTAGAACCATAATAAATTATAGCTATAACTGACACAGTTTTAAAATGTTGTTACCTGAAAGGACTGGCCATTTCCAGATACAGCTGAGTGGGACTCAAGAGATGCAACTTGCATGGAGGCAGCAGGGGGTGCTTGGAGCCCAGAAACAGACGGCTGAGGTGCTAAAATAAAGCAAGAAGTTTTCACCATTACATACCTTGGCTTCTAGGTACCAATCTGGACGAGTACCTTACAGACTGTGGCTTTAGACTTGATCCCTCTCCTCACCTAATCTCCTAAAATCAACTCTACTGACGTCTCAGCAGGGGGACCGTGGAAGGAAAGTGAGTGTTCTTAGGTGCTTATGGCTCAGACTGACAATCCCATCAGCTGACAGGAAGCACAGAATTACAGAGAGGGAGATATCACATTAGCTGAGTGTAGACTTCCAAAACTGACAATGCCACACATCGGAGGACACAGCAAACTCATCTACAAGCCTGAAAATGCCCTATCCAGGGACAAACTGGTAAGTTCTACTACACTCAGTCCAGTTCTCAGTACTGAAACGATGCAGCCTAACAATATAAGGAACAATGATGGTAACTTTGGTGCTGACTCAATTCAAGGCCACAGAGCCTCAGAGAGCTTCCTTACCTTGTGAGGTCATCTGTGGTAGCACCGGATGGGCTGGCTGAAAAGAGGGCTGCATTGATGGAGTCGCCATGGGATGCCCGGCTCCCTGAAGAGCACTCAATTCCTGAAACAGGCACAGGCGTTTTGCTTACTATGTATGGGTCCTTAATTGAAGACTAAGGCTGACTGTCCACCCTAAACCTGCTTACAACACAGGATTTCTAGGCAAAGAAGAGGAAGGAACAGCAAGCAGGAAGGCAAAGAGTTTAGGGTACAGGCTGTGAGGACAAAGCATTCTATTATGTAATACAGTAAGATTCCTTCTCCCTCCCTATAAATCCTATCAAATAATTAAATATAATTTCCTCACACATTCTACGTTGTTGATGTTCTGTTCTCTGAAGCTGCTAAAGTGGCTGCTCTCTAGAATGTATCATTTACCAAACCAGCAGTTACCTTAAGAGTGACCTAGTCTGTTCCCACAGAAGAGGGGTCTCTTGCAAGGAAACCCAGGGAATAATCCAGCCTCTTCTTTTATGCCAAATAATCTCCACAGACCTCAAGGTACTCAATGAAAATCAGACGAGTAGCATTCTCTGTACCTCATTATCATTATTTTGGGATAATACAGTTTTACAGTGTTTTCCTCCCCCATTCTTTCTTTTCATAAAAATCAAAGCAATGTTGGTCCCTCCTGTAACTCTAAACAAAGTTATCTTACTAACATCTTCCTTATGTATGGAAGGAAAAGAAAAACCTGAGGCACAACATACAGTCACTGTGATCTGCTATGCATTACGGTTCAAGGGTTAAAATCTCTTTAACATTCTTTCACTTTGGAACTTCCTCTTGTCCCTGATATTCTCAGAAATGTATTATGCATTTCTGGAAAAGCATCCGTTTTACATCGCTACAGCTCTAAATTAACCTAAAAGTATAACAATAGAGTGAAAGAAATTACAGAGCACTGGGTTGCCTTTCAAGAGAAAAATGCTTTGCTTTACTTATTTACATTATTTATATTATTGATATTAACATAAATGTTTTGATATGACATCAATTTTTAAAAAATCAGGTTACAAAGCAATATATAAAAAGAACGGCCTTTTGTTAAATACGTTTCTTCTTTCTTTATCATAAAGAATAAGTAGCACCTACAATTTTTAATAAGATTATCCAAATTTCATTTCCAGAGAACAGGTAAATATCTTATAACAACAGGCCACAGAAATCCTATCCTCCTTTAAATTTTAAATCTACTTAGAGCTTTTCCAAAAAGAAATAACACAAAATAATTGTGAAAAATAAAGCTTATTCCAGAAAGATTTTCTTAGGAGTATGACCTTTGCTTTGTTTTACATCAAAGTGAAAGAGTCCTAAAAATCAATCTCTATTAAGCATTTCAATTCAATTGAGAAAGGATGGTTTAATTCAATAAGGAACTAATCAATAGAAAAGAATTAAGTTAGAAATAAGTTATTTCATTATCACACATCAAATTCCAGATGGATAAAAATTTTAGATCTAAATATAAAATAAATATTTCTTAACAACACATGTGATGTTTGTATTTGAAAGTGGGAAAGCTTTCTAAGCATAAAGTCAAAAGCAAAAAAAAGAAAAAATTGATTCAACTGCAATGAAATTCTTAGACCTTAAAAAAAAAAAATCACACTACATACAATGCCAAGTAACACAATAGTGTGATCTTTACTAACAGGTAACATCAGTGGGAAGACCAACATTTCCCAAGAGGACCTAAACATTCAATCCATAGGAGCTGAGCATCTTTATGGGTTGGGCATCATGCTGCCTAAAGAACGATTTTTACTGACAATAGAGTTTGTTCCAGTAGAAGACTAAATTACCTACTTAAAACTGCCCAGTTCTTGTGGTAGATATGAAATTGCTTCCATGTCTTAGAGGAAGTGCTAATCACAGTAGAAATACATGTACTGGGCCGGCCCAGGGGCTCAGGCAGTTAGAGCTCCATGCTCCTAACTCCGAAGGCTGGCTGCCGGTTCAATTCCCACATGGGCCAGTGGGCTCTCAACCACAAGGTTGCCGGTTCAACTCCTCGAGTCCCACAACAGATGGTGGGCTCCACCCCCTGCAACTAAGATTGAACACGGCACCTTGAGCTGAGCTGCCACTGAGCTCCCGGATGGCTCAGTTGGTTGGAGCGCATCCTCTCAACCACAAGGTTGCCAGTTCGATTCCTCAACTCCCACAAGGAATGGTGGGCTGTGCCCCCGGCAACTAGAAATGGCAAATGGACCTGGAGCTGAGCTGCGCCCTCCACAACTAAAACTGAAAGGACAACAACTTGAAGCTGAATGGCACCCTCCATAACTAAGATTGAAAGGACAACAACTTGACTTGGAAAAAAGGCCTGGAAGTACACACTGTTCCCCAATAAAGTCCTGTTCCCCTTCCCCAATAAAAGCTTTAAAAGAAAAAAAAAAATACATGTACTAATACCAACCTGTATTGTTTTGAATATAAGCTCTCTAAATAATGATTCTGGGTTAGAGACAGAAAAAGCAATAATTCAAACCAAAGGAACAGAAGACAGCAACATCTGCATTATTCATTCTAATACAGCCAAGGGAACATACTTCGATTTCCGAATCATTGGAATCCAGCTGTGGTGGAAGGATGGGCAGCATGGGCTGGCCCATTTTAGCCATCCGAGAGATCAACTTGGCCTTGACTATATCTGGATTCTAAAATAAGGAGAAAGTCATAAAAATCACTGTAATCAAGGTTCATTAATTTCAGTCAGCTCTGTCTTTAGCTCTTGTATCACACCCAACAAGTACCTGTGCCATATCTATTTCAAACCATTTCTTCTAGAAAGTGAGTTTTGTTGACTAGAAGCATACATGGGTCATATATACTAATAGTAGTAAAAATAATTCCCAATATGTTTGGAATGGACAAAGTGGTTTCATACGTATTACTTCATTTCACTCAAGTCTCCCACCAGGCATAATTATTCTCATTTTACTGATGAAAAACTAAGGTACAGATTAAGCGAGGAAGGTATTTTAGACGATAATGCCTCTCAATAGGCTGGGACCAATTCAGTAGACATTCAGAAGAGATTTGGGGAGAGAAGGAAACAGGAGCTCTTTGTTCTACACTGTGGTTCACTGAACTCTGAGTTGGCACTGACTCCACGCTACACCCCAGTGTAGTCACACTGACTACACACTAGCTCCTGTGCTAGAAGCCTCTGGATCCATTATCTGGTTCAAAGTACACTTTCAGAGTGGAGAGTGCATACCTCTGAGGGGCACAAGGTGATCCACTGAGTACAAAAAGAAATGATCATAACTTCTATATTTCAATTCTTTTTAACCTTCAGTAACAAGACATTAAGCCTGGTTACAGTGGTTGCCAGTACTTTATGTATATAATTTGTAAATAGACATAGACTGGGAATGTGTGCTCATTTTTTTCTTAACTGATGGAGGCATATAATCCAAAAAAGTTGCATCAATCAAGAGAGGACTAATTAATTATATAATCACATCCACAAAATGGAATAGTGTGATCTAGAGACAAAATAAGACAGAAAACTTTCTATATACTAACATGGAAAGACATTGTTATATGTTGTAATATGTAAAAAGCAAGGTAGGTAATATATACAGTATGCTATTTTTTGTGAAAGAAGGGGCAGAAATAAAATATACATTCCTATATGCTTGCATCTACATAAAGAAACAATGAAAGAATATATAAGAAACTAATAAAAGCAGTTACAATGGGGGTAAGATGGAATGGGGTAGATGGAGACAGGGGTGGGAGACAGTCTTCTCAGTGTATATACCTTGTTATATTGTTTTGATAACTATACCATATGAATGTAATTACCTATTCAAAACAAAAAATAAAATTTAAATGTAAAAACAAAAGAAAAATGATTAATTTTATGCAATGTGAATTTTGCCTCAATCAGAAAAAAAGAACTGTAAAAAAAGAAAAGAGAAAGGCTGGAGACCAGTAGTCTACTAGAAGTTACTGAAGCTTAGAAACAGGCGACAAAAGTAAACTGGGGGTGAGGGAGACACACTCGTATACTTACTGTATTTATCGCAAGCTGTTCACTGAGGGAGTTAGATTTGGCACGAAGAGCCGGCTCCCTGAAAACAAGTAGACATATCCAGAGATGAAAATAAAATCCCTAATCACGAGTCCAGGTTATACTGGATAAACAAAATGTTTTTGAAAATGTTTGCCAATTTAATAGCTGTAAAACAGAATTTTAACTCTTTAGTTTGCATAATCTCTGAAAGCTAGTGAAGATTAATCATTTTCTATCTAAATGCTTATTATCTACATTTCTTTCCTTGGGTAAATATTTTGTGATTATGCCTTTCCCCAAATTTATTCCAGAGTTTGGCAGGTATTCTTAAATATCTGTGTTAGTGCTTTTACAGACTATGAATATTAATACTTTGTCAGAAAAATCTTTCATATTTCCCCATTTCCTTCATCCTATTTTTTCCCGGTTATTTACTTTTTTTTCTTTTTTCTTTTTTTTTAGTTTTCAACTATACCTCTATTTCTGAACCCCTCTTACAAATAATTTTCATGGACAATAAAAGCCTGATACAACTTCAGTATCTTACCCTGATTTGAAAGGCACAGACGTGGGTGGTGACACAACAGGATCAGCAGGGAGGCTGTCAGCACCAGGTATGGGAGAAGGGGCCACAGAATCCCGGGAACTAACACTGTGCCCGTCAGAGCCAAAATCTCTGGCAAACTTCACCTAAGGAAAGAGCTCACAGGTGGAATATAGGCCACCAAAAAAGGCACCCTTCCCCTTCCATCCTCCTTGCATTTTACTTATTCTTCATTACACAAATCACTACCTGGTCACTGTAAGCAAATCAGAAAATATAGATAAGAAAAAAAAGGTAAGAATCACCTGCAATCCAACTACAGCAATAACATCTAAGGATTTTGGATGTAGCATTTCACATTTATATTATCTATATGTGTGTATGTATGTATTTTTTACAAAAATGGGGCCATATTGTTTTGTAATCTGCTTTGCTCACTCTCTGATGTATTTACATATATCCACATAAATGGAAATTATTGACCGATAACATCATTTTCTAACTACTGCAGCATGTCTAATTTCAAGGGTCATGCCCTTAACTGTTATTACCTCCAAAAAAAAAAAAAAAAAAAAATCTCTAAAAGATTTTGGGAACCGAAGTCATAAATATCTATGCTATTACAAAATATATTTCACCAATCCCTAGCTGTTGGACACTTAGTCTATTTCTAATTTTTCCTACCACAAACAATATTATGAATAGCTTTCTATCTGTATCTTTGCACATCATCTTAAATATTTCCAAAGTATAAATTCCCTGAAGTTAAACTGTTGGATAAGACGTATGCTCATTTTTAAGACTTCTGATACATAACATTCAGTTTCACACCAGCAAGGGTGAACTACTTTATACACTACAAGTAATGTAAAATCTTTCTCAACACTCTTGTCACACTGGCCATAATCATTCTGTATCTGCCCTGTCAATTTAATAAGCATATCAATTTGTAATTGATTATTGGTAAAAAAAAACAAAAAAAAACCAAAAAAACTTTTTTCTTACTTTTACAAAAATGCCAGTCTTGACGGATATAAATTGGTTTGTTATCTATTACCAGCCATGATTTCTTCAAACTCGAAGGAAAACTGAGAGAACGTAACAGCTGTAAAAAAGGCAGCTGGAAGCATGTCAGTGAAAAAGGGCTGAAATGACCCAGTAGACAAAGGTGTCCAGTTAGGAAAGAGTCACTGAGAAGAAAAGCATATCCTTTCTCTGTTGTAGCAGGAATAACAGCCACAGTAAAGATGACCATAATATTTGTTATTTGTGTTGTATTTTATAGTTTATGGTCACAAACACCATCACATTTGGACCTAAAAATCATTGTAAAGCAAACAGGGTCTTTTTTTTTTCTGAAGGGGAGGAGGGTAGCATTAATTAATCACAATTTATTACACTTTTATCATAGATATCACCCATATTCATGATAAAAATTATAAATGGTGGGCGGCCAGTTGGCTCAGTGGTTAGAGTGCAGCGCTCATAACACCAAGGTCACCGGTTCAATTCCCACATGGGCCAGTGAGCTGCGCCCTCCTCCACAACTAGACTGAAAACAACAACTTGACCTGGATGGAGCTGAGCTGCACCCTCCACAACTAGATTGAAAAAAAATGACTTGACATGGAGCTCATGGGTCCTGGAAAAACACACTATTCCCCAATATTTCCCAATTAAAAAAAAAAAAGTTGTAAATGGTACAAAAGGGTAGATTGTAAAAAAGAAAAAGTTGAACTCCATTTCCATTCTCCAGAGAAAATCACTTTGAATCAATCCTTTTAGTGCTTCCAGAAATTACCTATGAATATATGGGCACATGTACATAATATATACATAGACATATATGTACATATGTAGGACTGTGTAAATATATTTGTGTACATATCTATGTGTGTGTACACACAACACATGAGACCATACTATACACACTGTTTTGCAACTTCCTTCTTTCACTTAATACTAGATTTTGGGTGTTTTTTTTTTAATAGGGGAAGGGGTACAGGATTTATTGGGGAACAGTGTGTACTTCCAGGACTTTTTTCCAAGTCAAGTTGTTGTCCTTTCGATCTTAGTTGTGGAGGGTTCTATTCAGCTTCAAGTTGTTGTCCTTTCAGTCTTAGTTGTGAAGGGCGCAGCTCAGCTCCAGGTCCAGTTGCCGTTGCTAGTTACAGGGGGTGCAGTCCAGCATCCCTTGTGGGAGTCGAACCGGCAACCTTGTGGTTGAGAGGATGTGCTCCAACCAACTGAGCCATCCGGGAGCTCAGCGGCAGCTCAGCTCAAGGTGCCGTGTTCAATCTTAGTTGCAGGGGGCGCTGCCCACCATCCCTTGCGGGAATCGAGGAATTGAACTGGCAACCTTGTGGTGGAGAGCCCACTGGCCCATGTGGGAATCGAACTGCCAGCCTTCGGTGTTAGGAGCATGGAGCTCTAACCACCTGAGCCACCGGGCCGGCCCATTGGGTATTCTTTAAGAGCTATATAAAAGTCTACTCTATGAAAAAAAATCATAACGAGTCTCTTAATAATGGATACTTTGTTGTTTCCAGTTTTTTACTGTTACAATGTGGCAGAGGGAGGAAACTATGCGTCTATATATATATATATATATATATATATATATACACACACACACACACACACACACACACATATATGTATATATATATCAACATATAGATATCTTTACATACTTATGTGAATATGCTGATAGGATAAATTTGTAGCCATGGAATTATTATGTCAAAAGGTAAGCACATTGGGTAGGAATCACTATTTTAAGAACAAAATTTAAAAGTTAGTGTAGAGAAGTGATTTGCTCAGTCACAACCTTACCTAAACTCTGAATAGACAGCCAGGAAGGACATAAACCTTCATCTTTAGATTCCAAAGCTGTTGCTCTTTCCAACTATATCATATCTACTTTAAAAATAAATCTTTAGAACCTGGTTTTCAAACACACTTATTCATTGCACTTAACTAGCAAAGAGGACTCATCAAACACAACAGCACAATTTTACTCACCCGCCTAATCTCCACCTCAAATACCAGGATTGAGTCCGGTGACTGAGTCCATCCTATTACCCCTTCAGAGCCAGCAGCACAGGCTGGAGGGATGATAAGCAACCGCTTCCCTCCTTTTCTCATGCCCAGCATTCCATCTTCCCAGCCCTTTAGGAATCAGAGAAAGCGAAAAGCTCATCAGACAGCAATCTCCTCATAAGAAAAAATGAAGTACCGGATCATCAGGTTTCACTCACCTACACTTGCAGATCTGGACCTCTGGAGCGAGCTCAAATTCAACTACCATCCCCCCCCCCCCCCCGCCATACTGGTTATAAGAGTATCTAGAATACTGCTTCTAAACTCATTTGTAAAAGCCAGCCTATCCACAGATGGATGAAATATATTTATCTTAGATGATGAGAGAAATTGGGAGGAATAGAAGAATGTCCTTAAAAGAGAAATAAAAGCTACCATTTATTAAACACGCTCTGGCAAGTGCCTTACTCGCATTATGTTTTTATCGTCCAAAATAACTTCATAAGGTTAGTGGCATTATCCCCATTTTACAAATGAGAAGACGGAGGCTTAGGGAAGTTAAGTAACTAGCTCAAGATCAGACAGGAATCATTAAGCTAAGATTCAACACCAGATCGGTCTAGTTTCAAGGGTCATGCCTTAACTTCTATGAGCTATAGGAAAAAGTCTCCAAAGGATTCTGGGAAAAGTAATCAAACAAAGCTACGGAGAAAACCTTTTTGCCACATGGATGAATGAGTACTTTACAATGCATCAGTATGCCCTGACAACAATACCCCACATATGTAAAATACACTTTATGTTATAACACACTTGCACAGTTGGTAAAGAAAATATTCACAACATGAACCTAGGTCCTCAGATTCCAATCCCAGTATCCCTCCTGCTATGTCATAGGTGTGCCTCCCCACAATGATTGGGAAGTACTGATTAAGTATCTGTATTATATAAGACCTGGTAAGATTCAACCCATATGACACACTTCAAGAAGAAAGTTTCACTGCTTTCCCTATCAGGTTATACAAGAAGGATTTAAAAATATCTTCAGAGTCACAGGATGAAAAAGGGTAGGAAATACAGGGAAGAAATGTACCCATTTCCAATACGGTAGTCCCCATCTTACCTATGGGGGATATGTTCCCAGACCCCCAGCAGATGCCTGAAACCACAGATAGTACCAAACCGTGTATATACTATGTTTTTTCCTATACATACATAACTATGATAAAGTTTAACTTATAAATTGGGCACAGTAAGAGATTAACAATACTAACTAATAAAATAGAACAATTATAGCAATATACTACATATAATAAAGGTTACGTGAATGGATTTGGGGAAATTATTAAGTAAAATAAAGGTCACTTGAACACAAACACTGCAATACTGTGACAGTCGCTCTGATAACCAAGATGGCTACTCAGTGGCTACAGGGCGGGTAGTGTTTAGAGTGTGGATATGCTGGATGAAGGGATGATTCACGTCCAGGGCAGGACAGACGGAGATTTCATCACACTTCTCAGAACGGCAAGCAACTTAAAACTTATGAATGTTTACTTCTGGAATTTTCCATTTAATATTTTCAGACCGCAGTTAATCAATACCATGGATAGTGAAACAGAGGATGGGGGAGAAGAGACTACTGTCTCATAGGTAAAAATCTCCCAAATGCAGATAACATAACATATTTTCCCCTCTTACTTTTTAACCAGACCTTTCCAGACTCTCAGAAGATATCTAGGTTAGAAATTTCACAAAATTCAATCTAAATTAACCCCACTGTAATTGATGAAACCATGTAAGAACACAGTGAAGCCTTTACCTTGATGACTTTTCCTGAGCCTAATTTCAGGCGAAGCAGCTTATCTTTGTTAGCAGTGGAATCCAAAACCTGCAATTTGGTCAAAGTAAATGATAAATGAAGTCAACCAATTTCAAAAATAATAATTATTATGATATGCAACTCGATACATACAATCAGCTCTAATGAGTCTTTTGGAGCAAAAATTAATATAAGATCCACTATATTATATTATATTATATTATATTATATTATATTATATTATATTATATTATAATTATACCCGGTATTATATTATATGATATGATGTATTATATAAGACCTGGTCTTATGTTATATTAAAATAAGACCAGGTGTTATATTAATTTTTTCTCCAAAAGACGCATTAGAGCTGATGGTCCGGCTAGGTCTTATTTTCAGGTAAACACGGTACCAACACAGTATTTCTAGAACAGGGAATGTCAAATATACTGGGAAAATAGTTCTTAAGAGACTTGAAAAGACGGGACAACATCATGGCTAAAGGGTGTTATCACACTGAGTATCTCTGAGGCACTGATTTTCCAGGTTTAGAAAAAAAAGTTAACTTCTACCACCATGTATTTAAAAGCATTTTTCATCCATGAAGAATTTTCAAATAAATTATCTCATTTAATGCTGACACCAATCCTGCCACTAACCGCTGACCTCCATCCACCAGTGAGGGGCAAAAAAAAACGTAAAAGCTTAAATGACTTGACAAGGTGAAGTTAGGATAAAATTGGGATTTGAATCCACTTTTTTTGGCTCATAAAGTTTTTTCTGTCATACCATACTGCTTTTGTGGTCTTAATAATATTAAAACACAATAAACACCACCTATTTTACAGTAACTACTACAGGAAAAACAGAAACTATGAGGAAGGTCTAGAAAGAAGTTTGAAGACCTAATCCCACAAGAACACATTCAACTTTAAAACTGGTACAGGACAAGACATACAAGTGAACGATTACCAAAAAGAATACTTAGGAAATTGGTTTCCGTTTTCTCTAAGTAGGAGAGACAGAGTGGCACGGAGCAGATTTTATGCATCAGCCCCCACAGCAGTCCTCGTGACTAAAGCAAGGCCCGAAAGATTTCTATCTGCCAACAGGAGCAAGTCACAGTAACACTACCTTACATTTGAATAGCCCTCATGCTATTTAAATTACAAATGAATTTGCAAAGTACCCTTTCTTACCTGGCCCAGCGCATGATTTTGGAAGAGCCAGTTGGTATAGGCCACTTCCAAAGAATCTCCAACTTCTACAGCAGGGCCCTCTGCTACAATGAGGTCCTGTGAGAGCACTGCATCCAGGGAGGAAGTGCTGTTGCACTTGGCAATGCACACCTGCAAGCCGAAATCAAAGCAGCATAAACTTAGTTTAAGCTCAGTACGTACTCACTCCATTATTGCTAATGTTGTTTTCCGAACAGTGATGTCCACCAGTAAAACAGATCACATGTTTAGAAGTACACCATTCCAAAGTCACTCATCTTGCCAGGAATCAAAGTTTCTAAGAGTATAGCTTTGGAGTCAGACTGTCTGGGTACAGAACTGGGTTTAGTAACTGCCACTTATTAACTTGTGACCTCGGCCAAGTAACTTAACCTCTGTGAACCTTATTTCATAGAGGTTTTTTGTAAAACGGAGATAAAAGCTTTGCATATCTCCTAGGTAGTTATGAAGACTGAGCTAATACAAGTAGAGTACTTGGCACATGTGGGGAGCCATGGTTGCAGATAACTCTGAGCCTTATAGAATGGCTCGGTTTATGCTTAACCTAAGGCATTGTCTCTGCCTGCACCTGGAGGGTGCTTGCAATCTGCTAAGGAATGTGGTGGGAGCGGCCAGTTCCTGGACACAGAAGACTGATGGCTATTCAGGGTAATTGATAAGATAATTACTTTTGGGAGTTTCAGTGATTTTGTATCCTCTATGAAAAAGTTAAAATTTACATTTGTTAAGGTAATGCATGCTTTCTTTGTTAAGTTGCACGTACTCAAACTGCTTATATTGGTGAAGAAAAATAAACTCCGGGCTTCAGCATCACTGAAGACCGGCCGCATCAGCATTTGTATGAGTGTCTTTTATCCATTCCCACTCCCCCATTTAGGTACTGATCGACTTGTGGCGGCTGGCCCGTCACAGGCACAGTGCCTGGCAATTAATAGTAAGTACACAAGAAACGTTAGCTATCATCACCACACTGATTTACTGCTTGGCTGTTTGGGAACCTATGAAAGAAAGAGAGGGTCTAAACAAATTTCAAAAAGCATTTTTAAAGACAATAAACTAGAAAAAAAAAGCCCTTTACAAAACCATGTTGCATTCCCAGAATTCATCTCTCTACCACCTACAGATTTAGCCATATTATCTTAGCATAGATCTTAGACAAAGTCAGACACATCTTATGAATAATTATTCTATAGTCAGTGTTTTTTTTGCATTTTAGTCAATGTTTTAACACAGCATACATAGAAACTTGCTACTCATTTTCTTTAAAATGTTTCATTGTTGTAATCAAATAAATGCTAACTAAAACAATGAGATACCTTTTTTTTTTTACCAAGCAAATAAGACTAAAAGGAAAAAAGATAATAATTCTAAATGTCGGCAGAGGTATAGTGAGAACTGACAGGAATGTGAAGTGGTACAGTCTCTCTGAAAATCCATGTGCCAAAGTGTACACAGAACTTAAAAATATCCGAAGCCTTGCCCAATCTTTCACGTGTAGAAAGCTAGCTTAAGGAAATAATGGGGGGGGGGGGGAATCACAGACTTACATACAAAAATGTACAGTTATCGTTTATTTCAGAGACTGAAAACAATCTAAATGCCTAAAAGCAAGGAAAGGACTAAATAAATTAAGGAACATTCAATTTATGCAGCTTTCAAAAATGTTTCCAAATAATTTTTCATGAGGAGGGGAAAGATGCATCATATATTGTTAAATAAAACAAGCAAAATATGGAACACTTAAGGACTATATCTACTTACATATATTATGTGTAGAAAGAAAAGAAACATGCTAATAGTGGTTTCCTTGGGTAACAGGACTATGAGTGATTTTTTAAAAAATGTTTTTCTAAATTTTCTACAGTGATCATGAGCCAAACATTTTTTAATTCCTTTAGAAAACACTACTTTTAAAAGACAGTTTTATTCATTCCTTAATTTATGAAGTGGAAATGTGTTAAAGAACTAAGTTTATATTTAACCTTTTTTCTCTTAAAGTCTCATTTTCAAGCAATTTCAATAACATTCCTCTTATTTCCCTGAAATACAATAAGCGCAAGTAACATTTAGTGTGTTTTTTAATGCTTGCCACTAACAAAATAGAGCAGGTTATGGGTTTTCCATAAATCAAGGGCAATCCAAACTAGTGTTTGGCAATTCACAGGAAGAATAAGATGGTATTACCTGTTTATTGAACTCCACGGCAGCCTTTTCCGACTCAAACATGATGGACCAGTTTTGTCTCTGGTCATCATAAAAGGTGCTATAGTTATTGGGCCGAACCTAGGGAAAGGAGAAATGTTGGAATAACTCAACCACAGGCGGCACAGAAGATAAATTTGACTGCCTGAACTAATATAGAAGGGCCTTCACTCAGATGGACCCAAAGAGAGATGTCAGGGAACTTTCTTCTTCTCTCCCACCCTCCACCAATCATCCCTTAGTCCATATACACAGAAGGCAGCCTAGAGACCTTTCCAAGAGTCTCTGTTAAGATACCCACTCTGACGTCCAGGACTGAAGCAGTAGATCTGATTCCCGCCGGGTATGCACAGACTAATCTCTCCTACAAACCTACCCCAAAGAAACTACTGATTCTAGTATGGGAAGAAGTCTTACCATTAGCTCAAAATTCGGATGAATCCTGGCAACAGTAACCGACTGCTGTTGACTGATATAAAGAAGAATCTTATACTGTACTCAAGCAAAGATGGGCACAAAAAAAAGAGAGAACAGAAGTTAAAAGGCAACACAAAAATCAGCTGTAAGATGTCAGAGGTTGTGCTTCACACAGGCATTAAAACTCAAAACTCAGTTCATCCCTTCAAGCTTAGATTTTAAATTATATCTTCTCACTATCCACTTTAATTTCTTTTCAGTTTGGCCTTACTCTGTAACTATAATTAGCAGTGTCTATTCTATTGGTGTTTTCATTTGCATGAGGGGTGACTAAGGGAGATACAAATGGCCAACAAGTACATGAAAAGATGTCAACATCACTAGTCGTTTAGGGAAATGCAAATTAAAAGCATGATAGGTACCACTTCACACCTACTATAAAATAACTATAAAAAATGGAAAAATATGAAGTCTTGGCAAGGTAGAGGAGAAATTGGAACCCTCATATATTGCTTATGGGAATGTAAAATGGTATTGTGGCAGTTCCTCAAAAAGCTAAAGACAGAATTATCATATGACACAGCAATTTCCCTCCTACTATATACCCAGAGAAATTGAAAGCAGGGACTAAAACATGTACTTGTACACCATGTTCATTGCACCATTACTTATAACAGCCAAAAGGTGGAAATAACCAAGTGACCATCAACTGATGAATAAACAAAATGTGTTACATACACACAATGGAATATTCTTCAGCCATAAAAAGGAATGAAGTTCTGACACATTCTACAACATGGATGAATCTTGAAAACATTATGCTAAGTGATATAAATCAGACACAAAAAGACAAATATTGTATGATTCCACTTTTGCGAAATATCTAGAATACACAAGTTCATAGACACAGGAAATAGATTAGGGGTTACGAGAAGGGAAAGAAGGATGGGGAGTTATTGCATAATGGTCACAGATTTTGTCTGGGGTAATGGAAAACTGGAAATGAACAGTGGTGATGGTTGCTCAATATTGTGAATGTACTTAATGCCACTGAATTTTAAAATGGCAAATTTTATGTTACATATATATTTACTATACACATATATCAACCACACATAAACACACACATATAACCACCGGTAAACAAATTATTAAAATTCAACCCCAGAGGAGAGGGAGAGACGGCGGCTCATACACAGCCTGGTACCAGGAAGATCTTTCCATATCCCATGTTAGGCAGAGAGCGAGGAGGGGCCGATCACCTCAATGCATCCAATTACAGACTGAGCGGGTCAGGAAAGCACCAGGTTTATTAAGAGTCACTCCACTTCTGGACTGTCCCTATTTTAAGCATTATCTTCGTAAGCTTTTGATTGAGAGCCTGGAAGGTCTCTGACTTCTCAGTTCTGAAAGTTCTGCTCATCAGAGATTCTGAGCTGAGCTCTTTAGCCTCCTCCCCATGAAGTTCAAAATCTAGCCCATGTATTGAAAGGAAGGTAGCTGTTTATTGCTTATTATGGATCCCCGCACTATAGCAGGACTATTTCCAATGTACCACAAGATTGCAGAAGCTTCCCCTCTGCCTTTCTGGCATAGCCCCTGGACTTCTGCACCATCCCAAAACTCGGCACTGTCCCATGGGGAAAAACCAATCTTGTGTTTGGAGCTCCTCCAGGTCGTGCCAATGTCTCTTGCCCTGTCTCTCTGCTTGGGCCATACCCGAGGCTTAGTCTACTCTTAGTCAACAGCACAAGTCTCAAGGAAAGGAAACACTGTTCATTGGTTCTTCCCTCTCTGAAATTTTAGTTCATCAAAGTCCTCACCTTTTCCACAGCTGTCCAATGAATTTCAAAATACAATTTTTGCAATGTATCTCCTTTTTTTTTCACAATTGTTACAGTGGGAATGTTACCTGCCACAAACTACTACATCCCATCTGGTAGTAAAGGGTGGTAAAATTCCAATACCAGATTTTTACGATCCAATGGCAACCCCCAATGATAGATCTAGATAATAATCCTACATGGCTGCTAGCATAACAAAATGAGAGCCAACCAGACTTTATTTACCTTGAGATGTACAATGAAACAGATTTAAGGGACATTTACTACCAGGTACAATAAATGACCCTTATTAGATCCTGATTAAAACAAATTAAAAAAAAGAAAGAAAGAAGAAACAATCAGGGAAATGTGAATACTAGATGGTAGTGAATGACATCAAAGACTTGTTGTGGGTTTTTTTAAGGTGTGATACGGCATAATGGTTATGTTTTAAAAAGATCCTCATGTTGGGGCGGCCGGATGGCTCAGTTGGGTAAAGTGCACGCTCTCAACAACAAGGTTGCCTGTTCAATTCCTGCATGGGATGGTGGGCTGCGCCCCCTGCAACTAAGACTGAAAACGGTGATTGGACTTGGAGCTGAGCTGTGTCCTCCACAACTATATTGAAGGACAATGACTTAGAGCTGATGGGCCCTGGAGAAACACACCATTCCCCAATATTCCACAATAAAAAAATGGAAAAAAAAAAATCCTCATCTTTCAGAGATACATCCTAAGATATTTATCAATAAAATTGCATGCTGGAGATTTATTCAAAATAATCTGAGCAGGGGAAGAAAGAAGACAGGCTGGGGTGAAGGTGAAACAAAATTATTAACTTTTAGAGTGTAGTAATAGGTATCTAGGGGTTCCATTATTTTTACATGTGTTTCCAAATTTCCATAATTAAGTTTCTGTTTGTGTGTTTTTGGTACAAATGAGTGTTGTCTATTATATTAGTTACCCTTACGGTCATCTTATCTATGTCTGAGAGTCTCTGAGAAACATGGCTTTCATGCTCTCTGGACCACTAAGATTCTATAATTTCTTATGCTTATTTCACCAATATTCAAAACCTTCTGGAACAGAACATGAAACTGGATACAACCCACACAAGAAAATCAGTCTCGTAGCTTCTAGCCACATCTTTTTTTTCACCTAAACCAATACTTTACTGTGTGATCAGCTGTCCACCTCATTATCAAATTTTCAAAGGATAAACACTGGTCATTAACGCAGACACAAAGACATACTGCTCTAAGTAGTACCCCAAGTGTTCATTACATAACAAAGGGATGTCCTTAGTAAATGGTTTACTCTAAAACTCTACAAATTCTTAAGCTAGGTCCACATCACAAAGGTCAAACTTAAAGATATTGACTGGTTGGATTTGTTTTAATGCACAAGAGTAAGCAAAATGTGACTACAAATGTTACTATATACCTAATATTAAAATTTACATTCAATACAAACAATTATTCTAATCCTCTGATACATGAGACCTTGGGTAAGCCCAGATCAAATCCATCTCATCAGTATGATTTGAGACACTTGAATATATGAGAAACATAGGGGCAATCGCATATTGATACTCATCACATGCATGGGTTGTTGGAAGGCTAGTGAGAACATTAGAGTGGACACAGCAACCAAGAACTGATTTTCAAAAGCATCCTTGCTTATTTTTTTACTTTGTATTGGTAAAAACAAGACAACAGACCCCAAATAAAGTCGCTTATACTAAGTTCCACCCTCACCAAATGAGACTGAATTAGTTTCGGCTCTCCCGGAAATGGAATCTTAAACCAGGAACTGCCTGACCAGCACTAGCTAGGTCATCTGCCTAAGAGACCCTTGCCACCCCCTGAAGGAAGGTGACCTTGCAATAAGCAACCTGCTTTCTTGCCTAACCTAACTTTTATATTCCTGCTCCCTTCTGCCCATAAAAGTCTTTCATCTTGTACAGTTCCTTGGAGCTCCTTTCTATCTGCTAGATGGGAGGCTGCCTGATTTGTGAACTGTTGAATAAAGCCAATAAGATCTTTTAAAATTTACTCAGTTAATTTTATTTTTTAACAGTATTGACATTTGTTTCCTGACTGTAGAGTCCATGTCACTTAGTAAATATAAAGAAAATACATCTTACATCTCTAATTCTTGCCTGACTCCTGTCACATAAAGAAAATAAAAATGACCTGTAATCTCACCACCACAAAATTAACAGTAATAATTTGATGTACTTATTCCTACTTTTTTCTACACATATATATACTTTACAGGTTTATCTTTTTAATGATAATGATTTGACAACCTCCTTTTCTCATATAGTATAGGCATTTCCTTATACTCTTCAAAATAGTCTCCAAAACAAAGAACCAATCGTCCTAAAAATGTTTTTAGGGGCTTCATAAAATACATTATGACTACCAAAATGTATCCAATTTCCTATTGCTTGATATTTCTTGGGGCTGTCTCCATTTTTTTCTCTATTATAAATAATGTTGTTGTGAACATCCTTAAGACACCCATTTTTGTGTGTACCTCTAGTTACTATTAGAATAAATTTCTACAAATGGTACTGTGGGGTAAAAGCGTGTAAAACATTTTAACGTTTTGTTCCATCCTGCCCACATGCCCTTGAGAATGCCATGCCAGTTTACACTCTCACCCGTATTTGAGTCAGCCACCTTTGCCTCTCTGCCAAGAAGAGGGAATTATCTTCTTAAGTCTTTACCAATGGGAGGGGCGCAGTAGGGAAAGGGCAATGCCATCTCACTGTTGCTTTCATTTGCATTTATTGATTACAGGGAAGCAGAAATTTAACATTTTCTATAGATTTATATTCCCCATTTGTTTTATTTTGATGAGTTGTCCGTTTGTGTTGTGTGCTTGTTTTCCTAGTCTGGTGTTCATGTTTTTCTTATTATTTAGTATAGTTTTTAATTCAATCAGCATTTTCCAGCTGTATGTAATACAACAGTAAACTTTTTCTCCCAGTAAGCAGAGCATGACAGGAAAAAAGGAACTAAGGCCAGAGTTATCAGGACATGTCTGAATCACTGAGAAAAATGACTGTCTCCCCATCTTCCTTCGGGTTAGTTTAACTTCTTCCAATACACTCTTATCTCCTACCTAATGCCCTGGAAATGGAGGTTGTTCCTGGATTTGCTAGATATATAAGTGAGAGAGAGCTTCACAATCATGTGACCTCATTGGCTTAGCATTATTTCCTCTCTGAAATCAGCATTGTACAGATTCTCGAGTTCCCCACTCACAAGGGCTTTAACAGAATGTAGTTTCAAATCCTTTTTTGTTTTTTTTGAGAAAAGTTTTCTTGCTTTTAGTGTGTTCTCCACCCCGCCCCGTTGTTGTTTTTTTCCCTTCTTCAGGGATAAAGTATATACACACACATATACATATATTCCATATGTTGGATATTCTTTGCTATCTTCAATATTTGTCACTTTCTTTTGAAATGTTATCTTCATTTTTTTATTTCAAAACTTTCCACCCATTCACCTATTTCTCTTGAGGCATAATCTGTTGTTTGTTCATTCTGTTCCTTCTAATTTAGTCTTCATTTCTGAAATAATTTTTCTTACATCTCTAATTCTTGCCTGAGTCCGGTCACTCACTTCTGAGATTTTCTAGTTCACATTTATGTTCTCCTCTCGTCTTACGTTACCTTCTTATTGTTAGTAAGTGGTTGTAGTTTTGATCTCTTCAGTAAGAAACACTCTTATGGAAGAGAGCTCACTGTTTGTAGGGATACTATTCCGTTCCTTGCTCTCTTTGCTCTTATAATAACTTTGCATGGAATTTGACTCTGATGCTTCACTATTGCTCATTTTTATGTGAAATTTGCTTTTCTGAACTTTCAGGGGCTTCAGGGTGGCTTTCCTAATGTCACAGAGCTCCCTCTTCTGTTCTTTCCACAGAGTTAAAAAATAGGGCGGCTTCCTCCTGAGACTTCCTGACTCTACTGCTAGCCCTATTTTTACCTGGATCTTCTCTCCTTCACTTCTAATATCTCTATCCTCCTCCATTTTAATTCCGCTCCCAGCAGGTTCTTCTCAGGGTGGGGACCTGCCCTGGAAGGTCACCAGAGTCGGTGAGTTTCACAAGTTCCTATAAGCGAGCATGCTCCAGTTCTTTTAGTCCCCATCACTAACCAACTAGAGTGGGCAAAAAAACATTTCCAGTTTGTGCACGGTCTGCCATATTTCCCATGAACACCTACTGGCTATTTTGGGGTTCTCCCATTCTCAGATTCAGAGAGTCTCCAACCGCGTTCCTGTTTTCTACCATGCAAACCTTGTGGCTGTTAGTGGTTTGCCCATACCTGCTTATATATGGGGGTTCACAAGGATATCTCTTCAATTGGTTTCGATGTAAATATTATCCATAGGTTTGCCCTTTAAATCTAGTTGTTCTGTTTTTATACTGAAATCTGAAGAGATTCAAGAACTATGCTGCAGACATCTTCTCCACAAAGACTTCTTATATAAATATCCCTTGAACAAAAGGGTCTCCTGTATTGCTACTTTATCTTTTATTTGTAAATACCTACATAAGACTGTATAGGTAATTTTTAAGTTGAAATGCCTCTATAATTCCCCTTTGAAAGTATAATTAACTCATAGTTGTATTCTGATTTAAAAAAAAATCAAGTAACTTCATTGGGTGGGGACTGAGGTTGTATATTTTTATCCACATCCATTAACTCAACCACTTTAAATTGAATGAGAAGCACACTGCTGATGAAGAGACGTGCCAGAGGAAGTGTACGGCATAGCCTGCTAGAAATCTGGCCAGGTTAAGGCTTGGAGAACGGGACCAGCAATCCACAGCAAAGATGCCAAAAGTGACAGGTAAGATTTAGAGCAGGGGTCAGCAAGCATTTTCTGTAAAGGGCCAAACTAAATTATTTTAGACTTTATGGGCCATATGGTACCTGTTGTAACTATTCGACTCTAAATACCCTAACAATGTCCTCACTGCTAGCATTGTGCCTGGCATGTAAAAGGCACTCTATACTTTCATCTTCATGCAACAAATACTTAATGTCCCTCACCACCTGTTCAGGTCTGCAGCTCAGGACTGTTTCTATCAGTCCTTCACTCCTCTTCTGGTTCTTACACAAAGAAAGCAAAGTGCAGGGGAAGGAAGAAAACCTTTGTAGTGAATCAAGTCGAAGTTCAAATTTCAACTCTGTCACTCACTGCTGTATGACCTTGATCGAGTCTCTAAATCTCTCTGAGCCTCTAAAATGGTGGTAGTCTCACCTGTAAAGCACCTGAGACCAGACACATAGCAGGCATTAAAAAAATATCAGTCCCCCTTCTCTCCTTTTATTCAACAAAAGTCCATTCCATTTTCTTGTGTCCATCATGATGAAAGGTACAGAGGATATTGGACCAAGCATCGTTATCTACTTGGGAAAAATTCACTGTCACCATACATCTAACCCATTCAAGTAAAAAGCAGCTCTTCCTTCTCACCAAAACACTAGTGTACTTACTTAGAGTGCCCTGGGCAGAGTTTTTTTGAGTGGTATCCACATGGGACAGAACAGCTTAACTGCAACCTCTTCCATCAGTTTCCAACAAAGGGCACACCACCTAGCTGCCAGAAGTCGTATCTCAGAGCTTAGAGAGGCGAGTACCACTGGTGGTAAGCTTCGCCAGACTGATTAAGGATGAACAACCTGGCATGTCACTTTGAGAAGGCTGTTTATCCCTTCAACTAACTTAGTAGGAGCCAGTCCTAACCTCTTAACTTACCTGTTGCTGCTGTTCCCTGGCCTTTCTTAGGCTGTTTGGGGGCTGTGTACTGGAAGAATTCATTTCCATGGCCAGCAGCTGCTTGATCCAGTCCAAAAAGAGAGGCCAATCTGGCACTGTCAGTAGAAAATGAAAATGACATTGCATTTGATATATCTCAAACTTGGAAACATTATAAATGCTGCTCACCTCCAACCTTGAACAAATACCTCCTTGACCATATATCCCACCATTCAATACTGGAAGCGGTAGGTAAGTGTCTTTGAAATCAAGATTGTATTTCTGATCTGACAGCATCAGCTGACCTTACCTGTACACTGGACTTAGCCAGGCATTTCTTTTTCCTAGACCTCAGTTTATGCATCTGTAAAATGAGGTGGTTGGTCCATATGGTCTCTTCAAACTATAAATCCTTGCCTTGAGCAAGTCATAGTTTCCTACTTTTTACTAGCTTATTAAATCAAAATAAAACTGTACTACTAACGTCATCAAACATGCTCCCATCTATCATTTCATCTAACAGGCAGAACCCCTCTTTCACCATCCCTTGCAAAGAATCTTATGCCCCAACCACTCCACAGAAACTGCTCTTGCTAAGGTCACCAACAACCTTTTTGTTACTACACACAGTTTATCAGTACTTATCTTTTTTGGCCTATATGCCGCCTTTTTACACTGCCAACTGATTTGTTCTTCTTCAAACAAACTCTTTCCTTGACTTTTGTGGGGATACCTGAGGGAGTAGGAAGAGGAACTGGCCCAAATAAGACATTGATAAATGCTAAATGGATCCATTTCTTGTCGGCTTCCCATCTCCCTGGCTCCTCATTTAACTTCTTGGACTGTTCTTCTTTCGCCCAACCTTTAAAAGCCCGTGCCTCCAAGGTTTTATACTCTCTCCCTCTTGGCAACCTAATTAATTTACCTTGGTGTCAAGTGCTATCCAAATGCTGATGCTCAAATCTATATCCCCAGCCCAGAATTTGCTCTTGAGCTCCAGATAACACAGATATCCCAAGGCAACACAAATGCAACATGTCCAAACTAGATCTTCCAATCCCCACCACCCCAGTAAAAGCTGTTTCTACTCTTGTGCTCCCTCTCTTGGTGAATGACATTTTGTGTCCGGGTCCCCAAGACTGCCCCCAGGTTCAGTGATTTGTTAGAAGGACTCACAGACTCTGCATAGAATTGTCTCGTGGCTCTAAGATCTATCACAACGAAAGGATCCACAGTAACATTAGCAATGGGAAAAGGCACATTGGGGCAAAGTCCAGAGGAAATCAGGAGGAAGCTTCCAAGAGTCCACTTCCGGTGGAGTGACACAGGACACATTTAATTCCTCCAGTAATGAGGTGTTACAACATGTGTGAAGTGTGGTCTAGCAGGGAAGCTCATTAGAGACTCAGTGCCCAAGGTTTTTTATTGGGGGCTGGTAAATGGAAACCCGATAGCATGTACCAAAATTCTAGATTCCCAGAAGGAAGGCAAGGGTCATAAATCATATTGTTTGTATAAACAGTTTATACAAGTGAGCCACTCTTATCATTTACAGAAAGCTTATCAGTGCGGGGAACTGTTTACCAATGACGTTGCCAGATGTCAGCCAAGTGCCAATCTTGTAAGCAGGACTCCCTAAGGATAACGGTCGCAGGTCTACTAGTGTGTTAACTCCTTTCTGCAAATATCCACAACCAAACTGAAATCTGGGCATCATCCTTGACTTCTCCCCGCTGGTGTTCATAACCAAGCCGCAAGTCCATTTGATTTTACTTGCTTAACATTTCTCAAACTCATTTACTTCTCCCCATGCTCACTGCCCCTTCCCTAGTTCAGGCCACCATCACATCTACCTAGCTAGAACTGACTCATCTCCCTGCCTTGGCCTTGCCTGCTTTTTATCCATTGTTCCCAGTGTACCCACAGCAATCTAAAAACCAAATTTGACCAAGTCTCTTTTCTCTTTAAAACCCTTAAGGACACCTCAATATTAGCAAGATAAAAATCCAAACTCCACAAGACAGCTTTATAAGGCCTGTTAAGACCTGACCTCTCATTTCCCCAGCTTCCTGACTGGCCATTTCTCATCTCCAACTGTGTCCTACAGCCACACTGAGGAACTTTTAGTTTCTTAAATAAAGCAAGATCTTTCTAATCTCCAGCCTTTGGACATGCTGTTCCTTCTGCATGAAACATTCTTCCTGCTCCTCCTCTCCCCTGGAAGACACCCCTAATCTCAAAGTCTAGGTTAGATGCTCTTTCTTCCTCGGGGCTCCCATAGAACTCCATACTTCATTTATTCAAGAAATGTGTGTCAGACACTGTGCTAAGTGCTGGGTATACACTGGTCAGCAAAACTGGGTTCTCTTTTCAAGGAGCTTATATACTCTTAATGAGAAAATTCTATATTATGTAATATATAACTACAAACTGTAATGAGATATATAACAGGTAGCTGTTGTATGGAATTATACTCAACAGAGATTAATAAAAGTTATTCAGTCATTTACCATATAACATGGTAACTGATTATTTATTATAATCACCACTTGACTTTATATTCTGCCTAGGGTCTGGTATGTACATAATAGGCTGGCTCAATAAATGAACTTAAAGTCTAATCTAGCTCTGAGCGTCTCTTCTTCAAAGGCAGCCTTAGTTAGGTGATTACTGAAACCTCCCAACAACTTCTTTTGGTCTTTTTTCCAATAATTTTATGTATAATATATACTAGCATTTTGCAAAATAAATTTAATATGATCTGAAACTATTACCTTGTTTTTTCAGTTTCCTGTAAATGGGACCAGCAATGCCTATTTAAAAGGACTAAGAGGTTTAAATGAGTGTAGTGCTAGCCTAAATAAGACATTAACAAATGCTAATAGGGGCGGCCAGTTAGTTCGGTTGGTTAGAGCGCCGTGCTCTTAACAACAAGGTTGCCGGTTCGATCCCCACATGGGCCACTGTGAGCTGCACCCTCCACAACTTGATTGAAACAACTACTTGACTTGGAGCTGACGGGTCCTGGAAAAACACACTTAAAATAAATAAAAAGTTTAAAAAAGAAAAATGCTAATAAAATTTAGAAGAGACTAAGATTTCTCCTTTTAGCCAGGGCAATCTGGGCCAATTCCCTAAAAGAATAAGATTCTGAGAGAGTTGGGCAATGCCTTTAACATAGTGAAAAATTTATAAAGTGTAGATCCTAGTTAAGATATAATAGCTTGTGCACAGATAGTTCATAAGAATGCTCTCATTAGCTTCAGTAAACTATGGATATTGGTTTCGCAATTTTAATTTTGCAGGTATGTTTTTTTCTCAAGGGAAAAACAAGTGTCATGGGTAAACTATTTCCACAGATGCTCTAATGGCCACCCAATTAATGATTGCAAAATCAATCCAAAATCCACGTCAACTCAATTCTCTTTTGGATTAATTCTATTTTCTATTAATATTTTAAAATGAACTCTATACATAAGCTTCTTATAAATTATTATATTTTTCCACTTCTAAAGTGTTTTCAAATGTACACATCTCCCTATGTTAGCAAGTATGGGCTTGCTAACTCTGAACTTGAGTCTCTATGTTTATAATTCATGGGAAAAGTCATTACAACGTTAATTACATTTTAAAAATAAATGTTAGCCAATGCACTAAGTTGCCAAAGTCCTTAATCTAACTTTAATTTTATACTCCTTTTCTTTTCTCATTAAAAACAGTAGCACATATTAGTGGTTACCAGAGGGTAAGGGGGGTTGGGGGTGGGGGGTGGGAGATGAAGGTAAGGGGGATCAAATATATGGTGATGGAAGGAGAACTGACTCTGGGTGATGGACACACAATGGGATTTATAGATGATGTAATACAGAATTGTACACCTGAAATCTATGTAATTTTACTAACAATTGTCACCCCAATAAATTTAATTAAAAAAAACCAAAACAGTAGCACATGTATTTATGTCAAAATATTTAATAAATGGGAGTTTTTGTTGTTAAAGTACTTGTTTTATGAGCTGTGACATCAAACATTTACTTCTACAATAATGAAAATGGCACATGGGTAGCCTGGTGGCTATCTACTCGCCTGATTTCAAATCCAGGCTCTTTTACTTTTCAGCTGTGTGACCCTGGGCAACTCACCTCTCTGAGCCTTAATTTCCCATTTGTGAAATGAGTATAATAGTAACTACTACTTCACAGAGTAGTGGGGGAGAAGTAAATACGATAATGTATACATATTAGTTAGTACAGTGCCTGGCACTAAGTATACCATATGTTTTATATACATGTGCAAATCCTATTACCTTAAAATGTTGATTCAACTCAGATAACCCTGTAAGGGAAAAAGCATGCTTAATCGATACACAAACTGACCTGCAACTATAAACTGTATTAACATGAATACACAACTATAGAAAAAGGGAAACGTCTCCAAGATCATCTAGGGCAAACCTCACTATTTAATAGACTGAGGTATGGAGAGCCAAGGATGAGAATTGACTTGTCCAAAGTCACACTCCTAACTAGGGGCAGAATCAACATTAGAATCTAGGCTTATCCGTGTCTTTTATGGAATTTAAAAATGCTTTCTGGGGGCAGACAGATGGCTCAGTTGGTTAGAGCATGATCTCTTAACAACAAGGTTGCCGGTTCAACTCCCACGTGGAATGGTGGGCTGTGCCCCCTGCAACTAAAGACTGAAAACGGCGACTGGACTTGGAGCTGAGCTGTGCCCTCCACAACTAGATTGAAGGATAATGACTTGACTTGGAACAGATGTGTGTCCTTGACTTGGAGCTTGACTTGGAGCAGTGTGTCCTGGAAAAAGACACTGTTCCCCAATATTCCCCAATATCCCCCAATTAAAAAAAAATGCTTTCTGATGATCATTTCCAGATTTATCTTTTTTTTCAATTGGGGGATATAGGGGAACAGTGTGTTTTTCCACAATGTCAAGTCGTTGTTTTTCAATCTAGTTGTGGAGGGCGCAGCTCAGCTCCAAGTCAAGTCATTGTTTTTCAATCTAACTGTGGAGGGTGCAGCTCACTGGCCCATGTGGGATGCGAACCGGCGACCTTGGTGTTGTGAGCACCACACTCTAACCACTAAGCAAACTAGTCACCCGAGATTGATCTTTTCCTATTTCTATACTGGTGATTTATCTTTACTATGCTAATCAGATTCACCTTCATATACCTTTTATATAATCTAAAACACAAGTATATAATATTATAACTGGCCCCTTAAAAATGTTTTGTGATTATTAACACTAGATTGGTTTTATGCTGCTACTTAATTGCAGACTTCCTAGGGGCAGGAACTGTGCATTATTTTTATCTGTATTAGCTGAAGCCAAGTGCCATATATTTAGCAGGCATTCACAAATTTCTTCATTTCAAAGTCACAATGGCAGGGAAAGGTCTGAGACACACGTATGTACATACATACATACATGTAGTATACATAAATGCAAACCTCCTGATTACAGTGGTACCTCGGTTTTCAAATGTCTCTGTTGACGAACCTTTTGGTTTATGAATGCCGTAAATCCGGCAGTAAACGCTTCGGTTTTCGAACACAACTCAGAAATTGAACATGTCCGCTGAGTGCAGGATCCTGAGGCCTAGCTGTCAGCTATTTTTGAACGTTTCAGAACTCGTGGATTACATTCGAACACCAAAGTACCACTGTACTTACTATTTCTATGTTAACTATGGACTTTAGGAGGCCTGGAAACTTGCAACACAGATTATCAACCATCTAGACAGCCATCCCAAGCACTTTCTAATAGGCTTGAATATCCTAAAGGGAATTAACTAATTCATATATTTCAGTCAAGACACTTAAAAATTAATAAGCAAGTATATTTACAGTAAATCAGTTATAAAAGAGGAAGTGAAAAGCAGCTGCAGTGCTTACTGTAATATGTTCTACTTCCTTAGAGAAACCAAAGAAGGAATAGTTCAATCAGAGAATGTTGGTGAAACTTTCTATAGTCTCAAGCTATAGAAAACTAAATTTGATTTGGTTTTCCTGGTTATTACTGGAAATAAAAATAAGTTATCTTTGTTTACTAAGCCTTTTATAATTCAATTAGCTGTTGTCTGCGTTTAAGAGCACAGTCACATGCCCAGAACTAAAGCCTGTTAGGTCCTTGATGAGCCTGCTCAGGAAAGCAGCATCGCTGAGCCACCAAGAACTCATCTCAGGCCAGAAACCTGGAAAAGAGCACATGACTGTCATTATTTACCCTGTAATTTTCAGTCAGCAGTGGATTGTTTGTTGCACGAAAGTTGGGATCCCTAACAGTCATTTATAGACTTCCCCAAACACTTTCGCCTAGTGAAGAATGTGCATTTAAAGTATATCTGATAAACTTTCACAAGGCACAGCCATATACAAATGTTTTATATGAAAAAAGATTAATTCAAAGGGCTTATCACACAGTCAAAAGCAGCAAGCTAGACTCTGGAAATTTTAGTGAATGCTCTGGGTGAGATAGAGAGAAAAAAAGAACCAAAGCACAGCTTAACTCTAAAATAACCGAGCAACTGAAAGAACCCAACATAGAACTAAATAAACATAGGCTATCTAAAGTGGGGGTGGTGTGGAACAGGGTGATGAGAGTGAAAAGAGGACTTAAGTATAGGTAACATAGAGCTAGTCACAGTATAAGTCAAAAGATCCTATTTAAGATCAAAAGAGGGCCAGTGTCATTTTATGGTCATTCATGTATTGAACTCTCCACCAGGACTGGAAGCAACTCGAGGGCAGGCACAGCAACTTAATCATCTTTGCGAACTCTTAGCATTTAGTAGAATGAGGAATATATGTTGGTGTATTCATCACTTTAGTACATTCTTAAGTTTGTTAAACAGATGTTCAAAGAAAGGCTCTGCAAGGATCAAAACTTGGCAGCTCACAAGTTTGGAGGGAGTCACGTTGTCTGACACAAGGGAAATGGCTAAACTGATCACTGGAAGAGATAAAGCCCTGCCTCTTGAAGACTTGTACCCCAGGCTCGTATATACAATGACTGGGGGGGTAGGGGATAGCGACAGCAATCTTAGATTGGTTTTAACCTTTAGAGTGCAACTTCACAGCTATTATGTATTTAATAGACACTTCCTGAGCACTCATTATGCACCGGGTACTGTGCTGAGCGCTGGGCAGAGATGAACAACATAAGAGGGCCATGTCCTGTCAGGGCTCATAATCTAGTAGGTTCGGTAGGCAAGGATAGAGGTAAACACGCCTAGCTGTGGGAATAAAGAAGAGAAAGCAATTTTTTTTTCTGCCTGGGGATGTGGGAGAAGAGAAAGCACGATAAAGGCGACATCCGAGCAGGGCCTTGAAGGACGCTGGAGCTGGCCAATTATTAAGTGTCACCACCTTATCCACGGAGAAGCGAAAGTCTCATATTGGCCCCAGGTGGCTCCTATAAAAACTCTGAGGCAGGTATTCCCATGAGCAATCACCCTCACTTCACAGGAGAAATTATGACCCAGAAAGCAAAACTGTCACCCAGGGTCAGGGGAGATGCCAGGTACAGAATACAGGTGGACTAACTCAACACAGTTTTGAGCTCCGCCGGAATTCTAAGACTTGTTGAGCACCTTCGGAATGTGACAAGGGTCTGGACCCGGAAGTTGGGAAGAGGTCTGCTAAGAGAGCGACCCCTCCAACCATTTGCCGGGCTTTCTCAGCCAAGCCCTCTGTCCCACGCTTCTCAGTCACTCACCCGCCGCTAGGCGAGAGGAAGTCGGTGTCATCTTCATCGCCCGCACCGAACATCGCGCTGGCTTTCGCCGGGCTGCCGGGAGGAAATCCGAGCGCTTCCTGCGCGTGTAGCCGCCGACGTCGTAAAATGCCGCAGCGGCGCGCTGCTTTCCGGCAGAACGAACTCTCGCACGGTTCCTAGGCCGAGAGGAGACGCTAGGCTCTGGAGGAGGTGGAGCAAAGGCGAAGGGGAGGACCTCGGGGGGGCACGCGCGCCGCGTGACGTACGTCTGCCCCGGCTCGCAGAGGCGGTGAAATCCGCGGGAGCTCCGAAGTCCTGCGCAGGGATTGGCCAACAAGGCAGGGGGGCGGGCAGGGGCGGGAATCGGCGGCCTCGGTGGCGGTCTTGGACACGTCGAGCCGGACAGAAGTGGAGGGGGCTTCTGAAGAGTCGTGAGGGGGTGACGAGTTAATTTTCTGAAAGGGAGGCGCCGGTTGCGGCACTCGATCTGGGAAGGTAAGGCCTCCGTCGCCCCTCTCTCAACCTTGGCATGTTCACAGTCCTTTCCCCTCCGGGACAAGGACCCTTCACGCCACTCTTCTCAGCTTGGCGAAAGGCTACAGGGCCCAGGATTGGCAATCTGAAGACTTGAGCTTTCGGCCCGGCCCCTACCGTGACATAGCTGGCGTGACCTTGAGGCAAGATGTTCGATGCCTCAGTTTCTCTGTCTATAAAACGGGTCCGACGCCCCTACTGCTTGTCCCCTGTGGCCGACCTTGCTACTTATTCAACGACCTATTTATCCAGTGCTTCTGTGTGCCGGCTCGTCGAGAAGCTGTTAGACCTCAGATGTCATTGAGTTCAACCCAAGTCTCTTCATAATGCCAGAATTTACAGATAAGGAAAATAAGGAACTAAGCACTTGAATGAGTCCGAGGTCACACAGAGTAAAGGGCACGCTGGGGCTGGATCCTTGGTCTCGTGCTTCAGGACTTAGTGAGCTGATGGGTGAACGAGAACCTTATCAGCTAATGAGCATGTATGCCCTTATGCTAGACTGGCATATACGTCTTGAGAGAAGTCCTGTCTCTAGAGTCCAGCTGTGCAGGTGAGGTGCAGGAGAGCTGGGGTATTCTGGGGGTGGGTGATGGAAAGGGGGAAACTGTAGAAGCTGAAAAGCCCTAGCCCCACCCTTGGCCTGGGTGTCCTTAGTCTTCCTTCTTTCCTTTTCCTAAATCAACATCAATTGTTGCTGACTTCTCTGCCTCTAGTTTCTACCCTTTCTGTATCTTACATACGTATTCCTTTGGTTAACCTGGTATAATTCTTGGAACAATCTTCAGGTAGGCCTGGCTTAGCCAAGGTGTGGATCCCACTGTAGCATCCATTTCCATAGATCTCACGGAGTTCTTTCACTCCAGGCTTTTCTTAATCAGGTTAGGACAACAGGTGTCCCTTACCTGAATGTTTTAATCTGTTAGCATGACATTGAAATGAAGTAATTGGTATCTCCCTCCCACAGAACTTCGAATCTCTTGGCGCCTTCCTTGTGAGGCTTTTTATTATTGTTTGTGTACTTCTACGAAATTGTAAGCTCCTCCAGGACAGGGACCATTTTATTCATGTTGGTGTCTCCTGTGTCACAGAGCAGTATGCCTTCTTGCCCATAAAGGGTTCTTATTAATTCTTTGTTAGATTGAGTAATGGAATTCATCCTTATTCCTTTATTCCTTAATTTACTCTCCTAGGATATTCATTCTTCCTGTGTGATCCAGATAGCATAGCCATTGGCCTTTTATTGGTAGCTTCCAGAAAGATGAAAATTTTGTACTAGCTGTGAACCGTCTGGGTCGCTTAGTCTCTTGTTAATTGAAGATGATTTGAGTATTTTAAAGGTCTAGGGGAGGGGAAAGAGGAAAATAAGATAGCTAGAAATATATGTAACTGTAGTTTTGTTGGTAAACTATTCTTCTGTTGAACTGAGGAATCAGGCTGTTGTCTGCTTCCTGTGTTTATTTTGCAGATTAAGATAGTTAAAGCAGTGAAGGCTGACACTGTTAAAGCAATGAAGCAGTAGAACAGGAACCCTTTTCGGTTCCTCTGTTTAGAATATGAATGTGGCTCCTTCTCAGGAAATAAAAGAATGAGAGTGTTTATCTTGTATTGTTGAGTAGAGGTGTTTTTATCTGGGGTGTTTAAATAACCTTTTTAGACAGGCAGGAATCCTAAAATCTGAATCAGCCTTTTCTGGTGGTTGGAGCACCACAAATATTCCTGCCTAGATTACCTTGGTGGGAACAGAGTTCGGGTTCTGACGGGCAGTATAAGGAAGTGGAAGATAGTGGTGAGGCTTCCTCAACTGCAGAACTGGGGAACCAAAAAAGCCACTGTCTTCCTGAATTAGACTATTGAACTATAGGAATCAGGAAACCTGAATTCCTGTTGCAAGCCCTTCTAACTTTGAGCTTGGGGCAGGCTCCCTAAACCCTTTGTGAAAGGAGTGGATTAGGCCCAGACATCTATTAAGTGGGAACACGGAGGTAAGGCACAACCCTTGATCTCAAGTTTAAATTAAGCATTTTTGTTTGTTTTGCTTAAGTACACAGCTTTTAGATGTATTTATAAAATGTATTGCCCTCAGGAGATTAACCAGGAAGCAGCAGTTTTAATAATTCCTTTCAAAATCAGCAATTTTGCTACAGAAATGACAATTTTTACGTACATACAGATACACCCACACTAATCTATACTGGTGAGGGCAATTAAAAAATAAAAATAAAATAAAATAAATCACTTTAAAGTGAAAAAAATTAAAGTTATAACCCAGTTAGATCACAGGTACAGCGATAGGGAGATGAATTAAAAATAGATTGGAGGGGGTGGTCAGTATACTGTTCTTTCTATTCAGTCACTGAAAACAGAAGAATGTTAGAACACAATTCAAGAAGTATTATCTGAAAACCCATGTAAGGCACCGTGCTATGTGTTGCCTAGGACAGGAAAATGAGTTAGTCACCGTTCTCCATGTCCTCAAAGTGCTTAATAGTTGAGTAGTGGGGATAATTGAAGTATACAAATAACCATAATAGAAGACGTAGTAAAGTAAGTCCCATAAGTAGAAAATAATTATTGTGGGATTTCAAAGGAAGAAGTGATGTAGTTTGGAGGAGGGTGTGGGGTTAAATAATGGGCTTTGAAGTTGAGTGGGATTCCAGGTGGACGTGAGAAAGTGACACTTCCCTGGTTGAAGGGTGGCTTTGGTGCTTTGGTGAAAGCACAAAGGCAGGACAGAAGACACAAATTTCTTACAAAATAAGAGTTGCCCTCTTCTCTGATGCAATTAGGGCTAGTAGTCTGTTAACTGAAAAAGTAAGTTAGTTAAAGCACGGAATCATAGAAATTAGTTACAAACTTTAAACGTTTTATTTAAACATGAAACATAAACATCTTTCTGCCATTCTTTTAACCTAAGTCTTTTCTTGGAGTGTGGGGCTCAGGGATCTCCAAATCACAGCGTGAGGGCCAAATCTTATCCTAACCTGCTGCCTGTTTCTGTAAATAAAGTTTTATCGGAACACAGCCACATACATTGATTTACATATTATCTATGGCTACTTTCGCATACCAGGTAGAGTTGAGAGTTGTGTGTATCATCTTTCCCTAGTCCTTCCAAAGCTTTCAAGTTGGTTTTCATAGAAATGACTACTAGAGAATCTATGCAGTATATTAGTTAAATTCTTAAGCTCTGGAGCCAAATTATTTTGCTACTTATTAGTTGTATAGGCCTTGGGCAAGTTGCTCAGTTTCCGGCTTTGTAAAATAGAGACAATAATAGTATCTGGTTGCTAGTGTTCTTGTGAAGATTATATGAGTTAATTCATGTAAAACACTTAGAACAAACAGTGCCTGCAGGTAGTAAGTACTCAATACTAACTGCTGCTGTTATTTTTTTCTTCTCATTTATACCTCATTGCTTCACATAATACTTTATTAAATTATATATATATATATATATACAATAATAAGCACAACTGGCATGAGTTGGTTTGTGAACAAACACAACTGACACCCTTTATTAGCACACAACTTCACTGAGAGGGAGAGCAGAAGTCTTGCTCCCTTGACATTGGAGAATAGCCTCTCTAGTGTGTTATTGGTTAAGTTGGTTAAGAGACTTCTGTGGGATAGGTTGCTAAGAGTATAAGACAACAGTATGTATAGGAAAGTAGAAGATTAAAATTGAAAAGGAGACCAGAGCCGTATTTGTCAAATACCTTGAAGGGCAAGGTGACAGGTTTGTACATAGCCCAGTAGGAAATGAAACTTTTTATTCAAAATGACATAGTGATGTAAGAAAAATTCAACTGGCTTAGGAGTGTATGAAATAAAAAGTAAAAGTTTCCTTAACCCCACTCCATATGAGGAGCCACTTCATTTTTCTAATAGTCCTTAGACGGTGGAGTTCTGAGGATTTAATGAGAGAAAGCATGGTAACCACTACTTGGGACACTAGTATTAATCTGTTAAAAACCTCAATCCAGTTTTTCTTTGGATTATAATCTCAATTTTGAATTGAGGAAAATAAAGGTTCTAGACTGAATGTGAACAAAATTAAATGACTGTCCTGAAGGTGATGATTTATACCATCCCCTTAAGAGTCTCTGATTCTTAAGGTGTTCCTCTCCTTGTTCTAGTTTGCCTGAGCTGCTGATTTCTCTGTGTGCCTTCCTCACCAGAAGTGCTACAAAAGAGAAAAAGATGACAATTATCATTGGAAAAAAGCAAGTGTTTACAGGGACAAAATCACCTCAACTAGTGAAAGATGTCAGATAATTCAGTGACCAGGTTGCACCCAAATAACTATGCCATTTAAAGTTGGCAAGCCAGGCATTGGGGAAAAGGGAGGAAGGAGAGAGGGCAGGTAGGTTGCTGATGCCTCCACTCCCACATGTAGCTTTTAGCATAGTAACCCCATTTAAAAAATCAGAAGTTTTCTGTAGTTTGTGATTGAGTATGAGAAGTCATCAAGAGTCTGATACTATTATATGTTAAAATGAGCAGCTTATGCCAAAAGAAATCTTATAGTAGGGACTAGGAAGGAAATGCTTTTGAAGTTCCACTGCTTTGAGTTAATATTTCATAATTTAGGTACCATCCCCCAAGCAGGGGAGGGGCCCATCCTTAGGAATGCAAAGCCCTGCAGAGAAGGAAAGGGTTGAGAAGGGTCCACCCTACCTCTTTTCCTTTATACAAAGACTTCTGTATATAACCTGTTTTTGTAGGCTGAGACAATGAGATAGAAACCTTCATTGCAAAGTAAGTGTGAGGAATGATTTGGGGGGAACTGATCGAGAGCAAAACTCTAGCAACAAGTGAAATATTAGAGGACCTTTTTATTCAGCTTGAGTCTTTCCCTAAATAAGTAGTAGAGTTATTACAGAACTATGCTGAGTGTTTATACAATTTTGAACTTATTTAGAGCACCTAGAACATTGTCATTCAATGTACGAAATGAAAGGCAAAGGAATGCTGCTGACTATGTTCCCCAAGCCCCCATTCCTTTCCTACCTTTTCTGACGGCTTTTTATCAGCTCCCACATCCCTGTGCATAGTCTATATCTTAGTACATCTTATGGATTTTAATTATTTGTATGTATCCCTCCTCCAGACTGGGCTTCTTGAGGCTAGGGGTTCATCATAGTTCTTTCACTCAATAGGTACACAATAGATTTGAATGAATGAATGAATGAATGAGTGAGTGAAGATACTGAGTTCTTTGGGGTCATACAGATAATAAGCTCCAAGAGCCAAATCTAGAACTCAAATCTTCTGATTGCTAGCCCAGTACTTTTCCACCATACCATGAAGCTTCTATCTGAGGTATTGAACAACTCTTCTCATTTTCATTTAGATTCTCTATGTATTTTCTTTACATCATCCTTTCTTAATTAAAGGGAGGGAGAAGTAAAAAAGGAACAGTTATAATCATTTCTAGTTTCTGCCTCCCACCATATTAATTCCCAGTATTCTTCACAGGCCAACCAACAACATTGTGATCTAGACGATTAAAGTCTTCTATAATATAACTAAAGAAAAGTTTAAGCAAAGGTACTTTTGCCTGCCTTTAATTATAACAAGGCAGTTAAAGCAATGCTTTCCCAATACAGTTGACCCTTGAACAGCAAGGGTTTGAACTACGCGAGTCTACTTACAGGTGGATTTTTTTCAATAAATATACAGTCAGCCCTCCATATCCCTGTGTTTTGCGTCCGCAGTTGCAACCAACTTCAGGTGGGAAACAGTATTTTCATGGATGCAGAGGGCTGACTGTATGCATTGTTCTATGCCATTTTCTATGAAGGACTTGAGCATCCTTGGATTTTGGTATCCACTGGGGTTCCTGGAACCAATCCCCCGCAGATACCAAGGAACAACTGTAGTTAAGTTTTTGGGGAGTCAAAAGTTATGCGCAGATTTTCTGCTGCGAGGGGTTGGTGCACCTAACCCCCCCTGTTGTTCGAGAGTCAGCTATATATATGTATCTGACCAGGTAGTGTTCTTTCAGTCAAACTCTAAGAGGCTGTATATTTTAAGTGACGTGAAAGGGATCCCTATGTGTGACTTGGATCTCCTTTCAGAGATTAATTTCGTCATGTAATGAGTAAGTAAGCTATTATTGATAATATTTCATACTTACTATACCTTAGAATTAGAAAGTATTTGACATTTTATTTGATCCTCGCAACCTGTGAGATTGGCAGAGTAGGTATTTTTATATCCATTTTGCAATAAATAGACTAGTATTTGTAGGATTTAGGTGATTTGCTTAACATCACATGACTCATAACGGTGAACTTGTGTCTGTAGCGTGGAGCTTCTGATGCCTAGTCCAGTGCTTTCTACACTCTTATCACACTCTCTGTAAAACACTCTTTATATAAATCATACTAAAGCACTCATGGTTAACACATTGGAAAAGGGTCAAGACTACAAAAGGATCCAGTAAAAGGATTGTGAAAGGGTACATCTCGTGATTGCTTTATTCCAGTATGTGACTTAACCAGCAGCAAAAGGAATCAGAGAAATGGAGTGTAATAGCTGGGAGATCCACTCCCTACTGGACTTAGGCCCTTCTGTCATTGCATAACGAAAAGTCCCTTTTCGTTTTGTTTGTTTGACATATCAAATTTCAGTTGTCCTATTCAGACCAGGCAGGTAAAAGCTTTTCTAAAGCCTTTGTGAAAAATGTAGTCGTACACTTGATCTTCTTTGCACAGAAAGGTGAGAGTGACAAGAGAAACAGGAGCTGCTGTGTTATTTGCCACTAAACCAGGATTTGTAAAGCTCAGAAACCCCTCCTGCTTCGCTGCTTCCCCACAAACCACCTGGACAAATGGGAGGGCTGGGCAAAGTGGTTATTAGCCTAGTGTTACAGAAGCCTTACATGAGAAGCAAATGTTATGGGTTCAGTTGACTAAAGAGTGTATTAGTATCATTATTCAATAACATGGGCCTCAGTTTCCCCATCTCTGTAAAGTAGTTGGTGTTAAAAGTTTAATTTTTTAAAATAGGAAATACATTTACGTAGTTCAGAAGTCACAAGGTGCACAGGATATTAGTGAAAAATGTTCCTTCTGCTCCTAAACCACCTCTGACCAGTTCCCCTCCTGGGGATCATAGTGTTACCACTTTCCTGTGTCCGTCCCCATCCCCAGAGGTAGTACAGGTGTTAATAAACAACATGTGTATACTTTTTTCCCTTTAAAATTTTTTTACAAATGGTAGCATAGAGTGCACCTGCTTTTCCACCTCATAATATACCTTGGAGATCATGTCAGTTATAGAAAGAGCTTCTTCTGTCTTGTTTATGGCAGCAAAGTATTCTATTTTATGGACATATAATTTATTTCATCAGTGCTCTATCAATGCACATTTAAGTTGTCTTTTCAATATTTTACAACAAATAACTGTTCACATAACGTTTCAGATATGTGTCAGTATGTCTATAGGATAGATATTTAGCAGTGGAATTGCTGGCTCAGAGGGTTTGTGTGTCGGACTGATAATTAAAGACTTCTAGTTCTCATATTCTATGAGATTTTAATTGTAAATGAACAGTGAAGAAGATGAGAAGGTATTATTTTCTTGAAAACATCTTAATTTTCATCTCGTTATTCAGAGACTACATCTTAAATAAATGCCAAGTATAGGCAACCTCACCCAAATGATGTTGAATCACAAACTTGACAAAAGTCACCTCCATCATGATCCTATAGATTTGTCTAGTGTTGTTCAGTGTGATATTACTCAGAACCTAATTTGTAAGGTGAATGTTATAAACTTAGGACAAAAAAGGACTGTCTCCCAACGACTTTTACCAGTACTTACCATATAAAGGATTTGGAAGATGAGCTGGTCGTTACAGTCCATGTAGGAAATGAAAATGGAATGATAAAGAGAGCCTCACTCATATCTGTTTATGTGTGGTGTTTACTGGCTTCCCCGGGGTTTTGATGACTGGTATGCATGATAATTTTGTGAAATGGGTGATACCATAACAATCACTTGTCTTTTTGAGGAGCTGGGGACCATAAGCAGATGAGAATTAATATCAGCCCCTCATACTTTTTTGACCATACCTCCTAAGCTTCCTTCCCTCCCTTTCTCACCTCCATCATTCTCTCTCTAAGTGCATTAAGCCATTTGTGTAATTTGCTCTGTAAATAGCAGGTTTCAGCCAGAGCCTCCACCTTTTCATCAGCAAATTCCCTGCAGCCCCTGGAATACAGGGCACTTAATAAATACTTGTTGAATTGAGTTTGGGTAGATGTCCGAGTGCTCTAGCCTCTACTTGGCTGCTCTCTCAGGTGACAGGCATATCCTTCCTTTTCCCTGTACAGCATGGCACACCTTCCAACCCACCCCTATGCCCACCTAATGTGATTCAGGAAGGGGCAAAAGGCCAAGTAAATTATCTTGAAAAGGAGTATGTGTCTGTGTATGTTTAAGTAAATATTCACACACATATCTTTCTGGCTCCCATTGCCACTCTTTGTGCTGCAGTTAAAAATTTGGAACTTTATTTATTTAGCTACACAATAGTGGTAGCTATGGAGTTAGACATCCTCAGTAGGAATAACCTAGGAAGATGCAATTAAAAACAAACATGTCCCTTTTAGTTCCCACAAATCTCATTTTATGTATGAAGTCATAAAGATCATAGTGAATATTAGATTAATAGAAACTCCAGCTTATAACCGAATGTTGTACATTCAGAAGAGACAATTTGATTAGTGTTGGCTTCTTTGATTTTAGAATAAAGAAACTTGTCTATGTACCATGCTTTAAGCATGCATAGACTCTCTGTGGAATAGCGCTAATAAACTCTGGGATAGGAGAAAAGCAGGCCCACTTGTGGGCTATAACTCCTACAGTTATAGAAGACAGGATTATAGGGTTTAACATGTCGCTCACCTAGTTAAGTCCCACGTTTCCAGATGCAGGCATTCTTCAATGCCAGATTCCCAGGGAAAATTACTGCTGAGTGGCTCAAACTAGATGCTTCACTAAGCTTCTTTCTACCTGTTATTTAGACAACTTGTAAAAGGCCCATGCACTTTCTAGAAAATGACCATGAAAAGAGTTTCCTTTACTATTGTTTCAGAAATACCACAAGGTGCACAGTGCCATGTTACGGCTTAGAATTAAGGGGGTAGAATTACTACAACCCCTTATCTACTGTTAAGAAACTAAAATGTAGGAAAGATAAAATGGGCAAAAACAATATAATATGTCATATTTCCATTTCAAGATGGCATTTTGAGTACATCTCTTTAACAAAATCCTAAGGAAATGACTATAAATATAAAAAAAGAGTGATATTATGATTTATAATAAAAATATATATTTGGTCTTTATCCCATTTCTGGCACAGCTCCTAAAACTCTTGGGATTTCCTTAGTGAAGAGAGCAATGACTTGGAAAGCCCCCAGGGTCTCCTGCTAAGGATGGGGGCTGGTTGCCAGTGAAGCCTCCCAAGTGACTAGAGGGTTGAAATGTCCAGCCCCACCCTAACCTCTGAGGGGGGTGGGGCGAGGCTGGAAATTGAGTTCAGTCACCAGTGATTTAATCAATCAGGCCTATGTAATGAAGCCTCCCTAAAAAGGCTAAAGGATGGGATGAGGGAGCTTCCCGATTGAAGAACCAGAATGCTTCCACGTGCCACTGTGCTGGGCCACAAGCTTCAGGAAGACAGAAGCCCCTTTGTTTGGGACCTTGCCCTATGTATCTTTTTATCTGACTGTTGATGTGTATGCTTTAATGTATCCTTTGTAATAGGTCGGTCATCAAGTGAGTAAATGGGTTTCCAGGGTCCTGTGAGCTGCTCTAGCAAATGAATAGAACCCAACGAGAGGGGGTCATGGAGACCTCTGACCTATAGTCAGTGTTTCAGAAGCAAGGGTAACAACCTGGGTTTATGAGTGGCATCCAAAGTGGAGAGCAGCCCTGTGGGACTGAGTCCTCAACCCGTGCAATCTGGTGGAATCTGATGCTGTCTCCGGGTAGATAGTGTCAGAATTGCATTGAACTGTAGGACACCCAGCTGGTGTCGGAGAATTGCTTGGTGGTGGGGAAACACCCTGCCCCCACAAAAAGTGTCTTTCACAAGTAGGAAAGAGGGAGAGAAAAGCCTGAAAGTTTGAGACATTTCAAAGAAAATAGATGCAGATCAGAATCAAATTGAAGCCAATTGCTGACCACCTGATATAACATAGGTGAAGGACATACCTGCCTGTGAAGGGAAGTGGACAGGATTCACTAGCACACCCTGAAAAGTCACAAATTGAGAACAGCAGAAGTTAAAAAGAAAGCTTAGTTATGGAGTAATGGGTGAAGGAGAAATCAAAGGGCTTGGGGAATTGTACCTGTGCCAAGTTTAGAAAGAACAGTAGATTAAAAGGAACAATTAATGAATGTTGTAACCCTGTGCTAAGTGTTTAGATGCATGCTGTCATGAAGTAGGTGCCGTTGTCGTCCCGATTTTAGAGAAAACTAACTTGCCCTCTTAACCACTACGCTCGCCTAAGTGAACTCCTAATAATCCTTAAAACAATCCTAAGAGGTTGGCTACTTTTATTATCCTGATTTTAGAGCTGAGGCACAGAGATATTAAATAATTTGCCCAAGGGCCCACAACCAGTAGGGACAGTTTTACCAGTTAGAGAATGAGCATAGCTCCCTGTGTACTTGGAGAGTCGCCATAAAAAAGAATGGGGAAATATCTTTTCTGCCCACAGCTTCCTGGTGTGTTTTTTTGTTTGTTTTGGTGACTTACTCAGTATCTCAAACTGAACTCCCAATCTCAGAAAGGTAGGAGTTGATAGTTAGGGACAGTCCCTAGAGTGCTAAACTGAGAGCAAATCTTAATTTCATTAATCACGTTGGGAACTAACATCCAGCAATTTCTTCATACAAAACAGTGTGTTTTAAGGTTTGTCTTTCTGGTAATTCAATTCCTGTATTTTGTAACTAATCTAGAAAAATAAAACTAAGAAGACACGTAATTTCCCCTTCATCCGGAACTCAGAGATTTTATTCACACACTAAGTGAAAAAAACCTCTCTCAATACCAAAGATGAGCCGTTGGTAATTCAGTGTTTGTCCAGAAGGTTCTTTGATTAATACGTGGTGGTATGTGTAAACTTTAAGTGAGACTATGCTGGCTCTGTGCCCTTTTGGAATATCAAAATATTTTATTTTAGATCCTGGGTGAATCTTGACTTTTTCTTTCTTTTTTTTTTAAGCTCTCCTTATTAAACATCCAGTTCTTAAATTCTTTGTACTACATATCTATGTTGTACGTTGTTTTCATTCAGAACTGGGGGTCTCAAATTTTAGAGTGCATAAGAATTGCCTACATAATTTGATAAATGTCTAGATTCTGAGACCCCATTCTCTGAGAGGAGATTCAGTAGTCTGGAGTGGGGTCCATAATTTTCACTTTTAGCCAAACATCTCAGATGATTCTGATTCAGGTGGTCCTTGGGCCACACTTTGAGAAACCCTTGAGCTGGGAGCAAAGTAATTAACACGTATTGTTTATAATCTGTTATTAATGTGCCAGTCGCTTTCACATGTATTTTTATATTTCATATTCAAAAGACTGTGAGATTTTGTTATTCTAGTTTTGTGGGTATATATTATCCCCCAAAAGTTTTAGCAACTTGTTCTGAATTCCAAAGATGGCATAGCCGTATGCCAGTCTGACTCCAGGAACCAGGAGGGCGCTTGCTCTGGCTGTTTCTGTGTTGGCAAGGTATCTCTCAGTAGAGATAACTGTTTTAAAGTTGGTAATTTGAAAATTGTTAGAAAGTGATATGAACAGAATGCTCTGAAATGTACTTGATAAGTGTTAAAGCCACTGAAATGTTAGAATGTTGAAAGCATATCAATTAATATTAAAATGTGTTTATAAAAGACAAATATATGGATTTTGTTTCTTATTGAAATCATATTATACACACCTAAACTTTTCTAATTGAAATAGACCTCAAAGATGAATTATTCTAGCTCTTCACTAAGGAAACTGACCATAAAGATTCAATTACCTAATGTATTGGAAAAACCAGGCTAGAACCAAAATTTCCTGATTTCTAGTCTTATGTTCTTTCAAACTGTAATAATGATAAAGGTTAAGATAGACTCCAAACCCACATGTTGCCTGAGAATTATCCAAAAGACTGTTGAATCAGTGATTGGAAATGATGACCCTCTGTGACAACATTCAGAATTTGGAAGTTCACACAGAGGCATAATAATCCCAGGTGATGTAGCATTTTAAACGAATAGAATAAACGGTGACATTTTTATGTTATTCTTAAAAAGTTCTCTTTCTAACACTGAGAATATGTAGCAGAAATGTATTTGGGGCTTTTGTGAATTTTAACAAAATGCTGAAACATGGCCTGGAGCTCAGGCTATATGGAAATCCATTCTCACCTTACTCAGAGCCATCTAGAGGTGAAACAGCCCCAAATATTGCAGGTAACAGTTTTAGCACAAATTGTATGCCTTAACGTGGTACAAAGCATTGCAAGACACAACTACTCTGGAGGTAGGTACCAAGTAGATTTTGCTCCTCCTGGACAACTTAATAGGCAAGGACTTCATACATAGACTTGACAGGGCACTTGGATAACTTGCCATTGGTTTACCCCAAATGTAGGGAATATCCGCTTGTGCCTCCCAGGTGAAATAGGTCTACATTTCTTTCTACACTTCTCTCAAATCTACAACTCTGTTTCCTTATCTCAGTATTTTGGGGTTGTCCCCAGAAAGCAAAATAACTAACTTTGTGTTAAGAGACAGGGACGCAAGGATGGTTGGATGAAAAGTACCGTGATACAAGTAATCGGAAGAGCACAGGACTTCGAGTCAGAACTCGGGTTCTAAGCGCAGTGCTGCTAGACCGAGCGCCACGCTACCTGAGCTAGTCGTTTACCCTTCTGTACTTTGATTCTCCATCTATAAAATGAAGAGCCATTCTTGTGTAATCCACACCTGTCCTTCAAGGACGTTCTTAGGTTTGGAAACATATTACATTGTTGTAGCTCAGCAGAAAAACCTGAGAACATGCCACAAAAGTAAATGAAGTTACTATTGGACCCATGCATAGAATCAATCAACAAGTTATTTATTGAATACCCACCAAAAGGTATATCAGACTGCACATAGCCTTTTTTCCTCAATATTTCTTCCCATTCATTACTTGATTTGAATCATTTAACAACCCTGAAGGAGAACAGGACACATATTATCTCCATGTTTCCCTGAGTTTCAGATGAGAGACACTGAAACTCAGATCAAAAGTGATTCTTAATTAGTTGGGGGTGATTTTGACTCCCACAGGACGTTTTGCAATGTCTGGAGACATTTTTGGTGCTCACAGCTGGGATGGTGCTAAAGGCTTGGGATACTGGTAAACATTTTACAGTGCACAGGCTAGCTCGTACAGCAAAGAGTTATACAGCCTCAAATGTCAACAATGCTAAGATTTAAGAAATTCTGACATAGGTGTTTTACCCAAAAGAATACAAAGGGATGGAGTTGGATGGACCAGATCTTGGATTCAGTCTAATGTACCTAAAACAGGACATTAAAAAATGCGGTCACATAAATTCTGGATTTATTGCTAATGTTTTGAGGAAGTATGAATGAAAAGTGGGATTTGTTCATGCCACTGTTGAAGGTTTCCATGAATAGTACAGATTGTATAATACAATAAAAATCTATTAAGCATTTGTGTGTCTTTCAGTCCGCTCTCCGTGTCCCACAGGGAGCATATTCTTTCATCATATTTTTTTTATTTATTGAGCAACTACCAAATTTGAGTCATTTACCCAAGTTCTGTTGAAATCTGGGCACAGCCCTTTTAGCAGCCTCCATACAAAGTACCTACTGCCAATCTAAAGACCTATGGAATTGTATAGGAAATGTCACCAGGACACTCGGCTAGAAATTAGCAAAGCTAGGACTTTGTGCCATCTGACTCCAAACTCATGCTCTTAACAATATTCTGTAAGCTTACATGTAACTCACCTACAAAGGGTGGCATGTGACTTTAGAAGCTCTTATAATCCAGGATAGTTCTTGTAGAATATTCTTTAGTTTTGCCCTTCAAGCCATTTTGTAACCCAGAAGTTAGAACTTTCTCCTAATCCTAAAGTTTTAACAGATGTGTTTCTGGATTCTGGCAAGTTAAAGGATTATAGCCCATGGTTCCGTAAGGATGTTTTTTTCCTTCTTTCAATGGCTCACAGAGAACTTGAGCAGGAAATATTAGGGAAAAACAAAGGCCAGTTACGCTACACAGCAGCTAAAGTACTGTATTAAAATATAAGCTGACCATATCACTTCCCTTATTACCCATAAACAACTTCCAGTTGCCTTTGGAATAAGATTTAGTTTCCTTAAGTAGATCTTTAAAACCTTCTTAATTGATATCCCTTCTGCCTCTGGCTTCAACTTCATTGGCCTCTTTTCCTCTCAATGTGTTTTGTTCATACTGACCTTAAATGGCCTTGATTCTTTTCTTGCCTCAGGGTTGCTGTTCCCTGCCCTTCTACCCAACTCCAATAATGTATCAGCCTGTCTAAATGTTACCTCCTCAGAGAGGGCCTTTCTCTTTCTCTACCTGCCCCCTCCATCTAAGTTAGTGCTTTTACTGTTATCCTCTATCACAGCACCCTGTTTACTTCCTTCATACCACTAGCACAGTTTGTAATTATATAGACCTACATATATTTATTTGTTTACATATTTAATGAGGGTTTCCTCTAGATTAAGATCCACAAAGGCAAGAATCCTGTTTGTTTGTACCTGGCTCCTTGTAAGTAGATACTGAAATCTTCACGGATTTTATAATAATTAAATACTGTTTGAATGAATAAATATTGAGTGTTCTTCCAGATGCATGAAGGAGGTAGAAATTTGTTACTTGCTGTGTTTATATGGCACTTTCTATCATATTTTAAGAATTGTTAAGTCAAAATTGCTGTAAGAAAAGATTACTAAGGAAATAGATTTCTTCTGTCAAGAATTCATGCAAAAGGTAGCATTTTAACTAAACCTTAAAGAATGAGCTAGACTATACATTCAAAAGAGCAAATGGCCATGTTTTAACTTTATCCTAATTCTGACATATTTAAGTGCATGTAGATGTTGAATAAATAATGGCAGGATTTGCACATATACAGAAAATGGTAGAGGAGACGGGGAAGGAATGACAAGCCAAAGAGGCATACAAGTGTCAAAATGCTAAATTTATTCAGGAAAAGTAAAATTAGTTTCAGTGGAATATTTGAATGTGAAGAGGCTTAGATTGAGATAAGGTTGGAAAGTAAAGTCTGTACAGACATACATGCAAGATAGCGAGCATAAAATAAGTGTTATCAGTATCAGAAGTTACATATGAATTTGATTAGGTTTCTCTTTGCAGACCGAAATTAGTTTCTGGGAGTACAACCCAAAGTGCAATTTACAGCTTGAGAAATACATGAGGATGGCATCTGGTTCAGCTTGGAGTACTGGTTCTATTATCAACATCATCACCATCAAGTAGCAAGATTCCTGTACTTGGCTTGGCTGGAAAGAGTGTTTTCCTTATTTTCCTGGAAGGGAACAACACACTAGCCTGACAACGCCTGAGGGGTGTTTGAACAGTTATTATAGAATTTGTATTTTACTGAGGAGCTCCATGCAATGACTTCTAAAGTCCTTCCGAGGCTTAGTAAGGTTTTTGTGACGCACAACTTGAGACAGGGCCCTCCGGTTTCCATGTCACGTGGTCTGCATGTAGATGAAGAAAAGGCTCTGTTCAGGTCAATTGTAGGAGCCAAACTTTTTTCCTTAGCTGGGTCAAGAAGTATCCAAGAGGAGCTTATTAAATATCTGCAGTTGATGAAGATGAGAAGGAATTTTGGAGAAATAGCTCCATTCAACTGTTTCTTCAAGTTTCTCTCCTATCAGCATGGGTGACAGAAATAGGCACAGATTGAAAAGATTATAAAAATATTTTAGGGTATTTTGTGAGACCTAGACCTTTAGGGTATTTTGGGAGTTACTAGGAAAGGCAAAATGTGCTATGAATGTTCAGAGATGTTAGAACTAGACTTTGGACGATGAGGATTTGTTGCATTAGAGATTATAAGGCTGGGCATTCCAGACTGAAGAAACAATGTGAACCAAAATACCAGACAGGAAAGTGTGGGATATGCCCTAGGAACAGTAGAAACTTTGGCAGTTGGGCTTCTTTGGCTGGAACAAAGTACATGTGGTCCGAAAGGTAGGGTTGGGGGCCTTTATTTTAAAGATCTGTGTGCTCTCAGAACAAGGAGGTTAACAGACAGTGGAGAGGTCAGTAGGCAGTGGAATTTTTTGAGCAGATACGTAGAACCATGCCTTCGGTAGATTCATTTGTCATTGATGTATCATATAGGATGAACAGAGGGCAGGGGTACTGATAGGAAAACCCGTGTTTCTAACAGAGCTGCTGATAGTGAAAACCAGAGGCAGGCTGGGTGAATTTACTTGGGATTAGGAAAAGTGAGCAACATTGTAACATTTATGGATACAAAATTGTGACATTGGGTTAATAGTAAGGAAAGTTTAATATAGAGTAAACCCAGAGAGGAGAAAGAGGATACTTAGGTTCTAGCCAAGGTACCTCCACAGCTTTCTAGTCTAACATTGATCAGGTTGCTTAAACTCTCTGTGCCTTGGTTCCTCTGAATCAAGAAGAGATACTATGAGGATAGAATAAGATAATAGTAGGATTTACAGCAAGGAAATGCCATTGTTTCATCCCATGTCATTTGTTCAGGTTCCATGCAATGATTCATTTGGTAGATGTACAGAGTAACAATATTTTTAAGTTAATCTTGTCTTACAGTTTGCTCTGTTTTCTCTACTGTCCTTTTATGTGGCACTTGTCAAGGTTTAGTGCCCTAGAGACTTACTTTATATAAAGGATCTGGATCTGGCATCTCAGACCGCTTAAAGGTCAATCACAGCTAGTGTGTTCTCTTCCTTCTACTTTTAGAAACAAGTGTGAGTTTTGTTTACAGTCTCCTCACATATGTCACAAAACATATTTTACAAAAGTATTTATAAAGGCAAATTAGCACAGAAAATGTAAAGGTTAGATTTTCCCAAGAACTTTGTGGTTTCATACTGTAGGCTTCTGTGAAATGAATATGTAGAACTAGATGAATTTGTGATGCCTTCCAACTCTTAAAAAATTCAGTTTGTCTATGTTGCTTCTATACCAGCTACATTTTCTGCTTGTTGCCATAGAAGTATTGAGTAATTTCTAAACATATCTATCAAATATATTGTATAGCATTTCAGACTTACTAAGACTTGCCCCGTGTGTCAATAACAGATTAAGGAATTAATTTGTTTGTTTTTATGTCTAAATTGCCAAAGGAGAAATGCAGGGAAAAGTAATTTGTTTCAGCAGACACTTACTCTACTCTATTACTATGTGCAGGGTATTAGAAAATGCAGGCCATTCATAGATAAATAAGACAGGGTCCTCAAAGAATTTACAATCCAGTACTAAGGAAGAGGGTAGAGAAATATTCTGTTCTCCTGGAAACTAAACTGAAAAAAATGTAGAATTAAGTTTTAGCTCTGGGTAGGACTTTATTAATCATATAATTCAGTATTTTACAGTTAGGGAAAATAAAGCTCTAACATATAAAATGGCTTGCCCAGTATAGTATTTATCACCTGCATCTCTTTCACGTTTAAACGAGTTCTCTGTCCTTTATATTTTATTACTCATATGGTAATAGCATGGTCTATTCATGTTTGCCCAGAAGGCAGAGGTGATCTAGAAGTTGGACAGTGAGCATTTAAAAAATTAAGTTTGTCTTTAGTATGTTTCCTCTTGAAAATGATAGCCCTCCATCGCTGTATAATTCTCTTTGTAATCAGTTCCTCCAGGATCTGTCTTGCCCCAACAGGTTCCTCATCTTCTTTGCTTAGCCTGAGCAGCTTAGGAAGGTGGAGTGGAGATGTGGAAAGATGAAATTGATGATAGAAGGGGGGTGACCTTGAACCAGTATCTGGAAACAGTGTTGATCAGAATCAAATCACAGGTTTGCTTTCTGTCTTTTCCGTAGTTAGAATGATTCTCACAGCAGCTCCTGTGTTGTCCTTTTTACTAAAATAGATATTTCTTAGTCAAGACGGTTTGAGTAAAAGAGCTACTCCCACTAATTCATAGCTGCTCTTTTATTCTTCTAAAAACTTGTCAGTCCATGCAGCATTTCTTGTTTGCCCAGAGCACTGGCCACTCATAAATGAAGGCTTTCTGAATTTTAAGTGTAACTGTTTGAAGTAGTTTTCCCCTTTATGTCTCTGGCAGTTGGTTACTTTTGATGCAGCACATTAGTCTGATGTATGAGTAATGCAGCCACAGAAACTCAGCTATTACTTGGGTATGCAGACTCTGCATAGTTTGGTTTCTTTCCATGAAAAGTACTTTCAGGAAATCCTGTGCAGATTGTCTGAAATAGTAGAGCTCACTTTGGTATATGGTGAAGAAAGAGAAAATAATACAGAAATATGCAAATAATCACTAAATTAATTTCCTGCCCGTTCTATTCATCTCTTTCTCATCTTAGCCCAACCATTGCCATTGAAGAAAAAGCAAGTGAGAATTTGTCATAGATGATCCCGTGGAGTTATTTTTATTATCAGCAAAGGCAAAAAATTAGAAGGAAAAACAGTAGCCTTTGTTTTATTGAAAATTTTTTAAAAAAATAAAATCTAAGCTTTTTTTTTTTTTTTTTATGGTAGATTTTTGGCAATTATTCTCCTGAGTTCTGACTATCTTTACAAACCTACAATTGTAATAAGTGCCCTAACTCCCATTACCTGCCAGACTTAATACGGGGGGAATTCTGTGTATGAAATTTTTAGATCTCTTACATTTTATTCCTTATTGACTGGACCTATTTTTTCTCTACTTCCACTGCATCATTTTACTTAACTGATTTTAGTACGTTGACATGGCAGAACTTCGGCAATACTGTTTTTGCCAGTTCTGGGTGAGAGCCCATGTAAACCTATGAGGTACTCAAGCCTAACACTCTGTGAGTGAACTGGTAAAATTAACGATCCTTATCATCACTGCGCCTCAAGGACATAGGCCAAGGAAAGGCAGCTGAAATATCCAAAGGGTGGTCTGGTTCCATTCGTACAGTTTCTACCAGTCACATTTTTACCATTCAACTTGGTATCAAAATGTGAAGCCAGGACCTAAGGGATGAGTGGAACAACATAGCCTTTAAGGGGAAGAATCTTTCCCCTCTTTATTCATCAGATTGTATTTCCTGCCCCCATTTACTAGGAACTGCTACATTTTGGTTTTTTTCCAAACAACTCCGGTATATTGGCCTGGAATGCCAAGTTATGGGGTGACACCTAAGCCCTAATTATTGTTCCACTATATCAAGGTCTCCCCTTTATTCCTACCTCTCCTTTACCTCCTCCCTCCCCAAAAGGACAACAGAAGTGTGGAATTCATAAAGCTATCCAGAGAATTGTAGAGTGCACCTAGAAGGAGGGGCACTTGAAACAGCCAGAGCCATTTCTCAGAATATCTACTGACCCCGCACAGGTCATTGAAAGCCAGGATTAGTCCAGTTAAACTGGTTGCGTGATCATGTGAACGTAGTCCATTAGCATGAATCTCTGTTTATGGTAGTAATTTACTCTTTGACCTTGAATTTCCCGTATTTGTGCTTAAAGCTTATGTCACCAATCATAAATAATGACTGCAGAAAGCAGAAGCCCAACTAGATAGACTTTTCTTTGTTTACTGTTTTTAAAAATCTAAAAAGGAACATGACCCTAATCGTTTTAAGAATGAAAACTTTCTTCCTTATCTTCGTTATCTTGGAAGTCAGGAAAGACTGCAGGAGGTCTCCAGGAGAATTGTGTGAAGCTCCAGATTACATCTGTCTGAGCTGGAGAAGAGGGACCCTGTGGCAGATGTATGGCCACTTCTGTGTAATCTTTTTGTGAGATCTAATCTCCATAGTCTCTATGGATTATTGTTTCTTACCATCATTATGCAATACCAGGAAAATAAAAAGGAATTTGAAGTTTAAACCAAACCTGGTCAGTGCTAAGACTCAGAATAGGCATCAGAATTTAGCCTCACTAATTTCCTAACTCCTGTCCATAAATTCATGTTTATTTTGCTAGAGATGCTAGATTTTGCAAAGAATCTGGCCCTCTAGTTAAGCTTTACAATGTGTCTATGTTGGGGGGAGGGGTGGACAGGAATAGAGGAAACTTCTTTTTTGATGATTCTCAGAAGTAGACTGAGAATTAGACCCTTGAATACAAGGAAGTGTTGAAACCCATTTGTATAAATACTGAACCATGCTTATTAAATGGGGGTAAGCAGAAAGAAATGCAAAGCTATATGACATTCAATGTCAAATGTGCCATTTCATTTCCCATATCTAATAGCATTCAAGGCGATAGAAACAAGGTGGCATATAGGCAACTTGTTCAAGTATCCAACTGAAGATAAGATAAATAATAGTGTAACAAGCCCTCCTAAGAAATAAACTTAACTATTTTGTAGAAACTCGTGCTTGATTTTTTCCTATAGTCAATTCCTAGACCATCTCTCTTGTATTTCCTTAAAGATCCAAGAAGTTTTCTATGGTAGAAGCTATTACGAACTATCCACATGAGTGTCGATAACCACTTGTGGTCTCAGGAGACAGGATAGGCAGAAAGAGGCTTGCCAGTGGTCTCGGCAGGAGAGAAGCTAACAGAAAGCTAATATTTTGAGTAATGTCTTCTCCCACAAAGTTTATTCATTGGATTTTCCCTATCTAAGATCTTTTATTGCCTCATATTCCACATAATGATAATAGTTAACCATGTGTCAGCCACTTTGCTAGGTGCTTATGTCTGTTCTCTCATTTCCGCCTCTCAGCAGCCCTTTAAGTCTACTGGCCAGACACCAGCTCCAGAGAGGCTAATTTTCCCAAGTCATCCATTCCAAGTTCTTTGACAGATGTTTTCCAGATACACAGTTGAACTCGTCACTCCATTATGTAGTACAAAGGTGATCTCCGATGTGGGTCCCTCTTGGATTCTGTTAGAGAAAACTATTTGCCTGAATGGACAAAAATGTAAATGGAAGTATAGTATTCCTAATCTTTCTACCTCATTGTAAACTCAACTTGGTAAATAAAATGTTATAGGTAGATTTTTTCATAAATTGAAAGCTAGGAACCCTAAGATTTTTTTGTTTTCAGCTCTACTCTTGAATTCTATATTCAGATTTTTTTGTTAGTATTCTTCTTTAAATATTTTGCAAGTTTTAAACAAGAACAGGCGAGTTAGCCAGGAATTAACATATGCACTTAGATTGCCCTAAAACCAGAAATCCAGTGAATCAGTAAGTAAACAAACTTTGCTCCGGTTCCACTCATCATTACTAACCCTTCCACAAGCGCCATTCATTGTAATTACTTTACAAATCAAAAAACTTGATTTCATAAAAGTACAGTACAGCTGCTTCGTGGACCTTGAACCCAGTTCTTAGAAAGAGACAGTGGGGTGGAGCTAAATTAGAGAAAACAGTTCTTGAAAAGCAAGTCGTTGAAGTTGGCTGTGGAGTTTAGAGAAACTTGAATAAACCAAAGGCAAAACAGCACAGCTCATCATTAAACCATTTCAGATTATAAATTGAGACAAAAAATGGTATTGCTGTATTGCTATTCTTTGGGTTAGTCTTACTTTAGTACCATTTTTATTCTGGAAGAAGCTGAGTTTAGAACTTCTTAGATTAGAGCTATCAAAGGAAACAGACTAATACTAAACAACTGCCAGTTTAACTCCTGTAAGTAAAATTTCTCTTGAGGAGAATGGGTTAGGTATGTTTGATTCCTTTAGAAGATGAGTTATCCAAATAAATATGGCACATCACTGAAAAACCAAGTAGCTAGAGAAAAGAATAAGCATATAATTGCTTTTATTGATTATGCTTTAATAATAAATTCCTGCGTTTTTCCTTTTTGGTATCATTTGAGTTTGGCATATTCCCATGGGATTTTTCCTAGAACAACACTTTTAGTGAGCTTAAGAACTTGTCAGGATTGGCTTGAGTTTGTGCTTACAATATGTGTTTGTAGGTTAATTTCCACCAGAATTGTACCTTCCAATTCATATACTATTGAGCAAGCCTTGCTTAGTATTCCATTACAAGAATACATTGTCCACTGATAATGAAACAGATTCTGTTCTTGCTCTACTTTCTAGTGTATGTGAATATGAAATGTATCCTACAATGATGACACTTCAAAACAGGTGCATATTTTGAAAGGAGTTCTTGAGGTTTGGACATGGATTACTGGGTCACTGGTATGTCTGAAGAGATTTGATTACATATCTTCATGGTACAGGTTTTGCTCTAATTGGTAATGAGGTACATGAACAATTAGGAACTTATGGATCTTCAATAAATATGGCTGAGAAGAATATGTAAAAGGTCAAGGAAATCAAGGGTACTGATCTTAAGTAGTTTGTAATGTTACGTTCTTGCTTTCTGAACTCTCATTTACTTGTCATCTTATTCCCCAAAATGAAAATTATGACTGTTCAGTTTTCCCTTCTACCTTTTTAGCCTTAAAGCTCCTTTAGGAAAGACTCTCTGCATGGTTCATCTCTGTGTCTCCCTCAGTTTCTTACCCCAGAACGCACTCCGCAAATATACACCAAATCAATGGCTAGGATTCATGTTGATAATATGGAATGGAATTATCCTCCATGGTTTTCTTATGCTCTAAACATTTTCCAGACTCTTACTAGAAGAAAAATTTTGTGACTTCTTTCTCAGTCTCATATGAGGATGTTATTAGTCTTCCTGGCCGGCAGTAGTCATTTCATTCTTATTTCACTTCATTTGCTTGGTTCAAAATCATAATTTATGATCAGTCAGATAGCAGTGATCTCTCCATCCTACCATGACTCTGTCTGAAAACGGCTACCCCCATACCATTTGTCCCTTCGTTGAAACTGTGTGCTGTGTTGATTACTTTTGTGTATGTTGTTCTTCACCTTCTAATATAAAAACTCTGCGGACAAAGATTTTGTTATATATCGAGTTGTACCACAAATCTAATCCCTTTATGGCAATGGCATTACTAGTACCAGATTGTCAAGCTCTATAATATAACTAAATATAGTGTATCGCATGAAAGTTATTTAAGATCAAAGTTGAATATTTGTGCTTTTAATTAGATATACATAACTCCCTGAATCTATATAAATTTCCTATCTAAAGTATGCCTTTTCTCTACCTCTAAGTAATGCTGTCATGTTACCCTGTTTATTTCTTTTACAGCACTAATCACACCATGAAATTGATTCCTTTTACTTACTTGTCTCTATATCAGATACCTTGTGTGCCTTATTCACTGTTAAATTCCCAGCACATAGTAGGAGCTTTATAAATGTTTATTGATTGAATGACTGAGAGGCACACTCAGGCTCATGAATACCTACTTGGAATTTCTAATGCATTCTTTCTTCCACAAACTGGAGTTGAGGGACACAGAAAGAGAATCCATTAACGCTCCCCCTCAGCACCCTCTTCAACTTCCCACTCCCTACCCCCACCCACACCCACACCCCAGCTACCGGAGTTTTTGCTCCTTCATTTATGTACCAGATGGACTTTTGGAGTAAAGCAGTGATGTGATAGTAAAGATACAAGGTTGAAATGCCTTGTCCAGACTTAATTTAATATAGAATAATCAATTTATACCTTGTTTTCAGTTTCCTGAGCTCTACTGCCCTGCTAGGATTGAAATTGTGTCTAAATTCTGAGTACACTACTTGCCTAGGGCAGTAGCAGACCTTTCCTTCAAATTCAAATTAGCTGAAGGCTGGTTGTCCTATATCTGAAAATGTATTCTTAATATCCTTATGGAACACAGGTCACCCAATTAGGTAAATTATCTAACGTGCTTGCTTTTTATATTATGACATTTATGATTAGAAAGCCCAAGAGCAGTTCAGTTTCATTAATGGCATCAATTTGTCCATCATTACAAACATTGTCTGTTTCCTGCAATCCAAAGAAGTTACTGTTCTTCTCCTTACCTCATATTTAAATTTGAACATATATTGAACATAACTATTCAAGGAACAGTTCTGCAAAGTAAGTGTTAGGTTTCTGAAACTTCAGATGTACATCCCTTCTGCCACAATCTCCAAAGCTCATCCCTATGAACACAGTTACTTCTCTTTTATCTGCAGGTTATGAAAAGTAATTCTAAGTAAAGCTGCTAGGATGAAGTCCCACAAAGATGAAATATTTATCAAGAGTCAAGATTTTATACCCTTGTTATATATACTCCTTTTTCCTAGAATCGTCTGCTGACTCTCCACCTTTCTTGGAAAAATGAGCCATTCCCACCATGGGGGGATGAGCAATGTGGACCACAACAATACCGTGCCACCTTCTCACCACCACCCGACGACCTCAGCCTCCTACTCCCATGGCGGGGGAGCTGGCGACATGATGATGATGGTGAGTGCCATGGGAGAGGCAGCCCAGGCCCTTTCCCACCCACTTGGGTAGTAGAAATCATTCCATTTTAGGACCAGAAGGTTGTTATTTAAAAGTCAGTTTACCAATGAGGAAAACTAAGACTAAGGCAAGTGATTTGCCCAAGATCATGTGGCAGGTTAATTACAAAGCCACACCAGAACCAAGATTTCCAGGGTCCATACTACTGTATTCCTTACATTCAAAATTGACCCTTTTCTGAGTTAAGTTGTGGTCTTGATGCTTTATGTAGAAAAGAGAAAAACACGAAGGTTGATGGTGGGGACAAAGTACTTGTGGAGAGTGCCTGTGGTGATAATGCTAAAATGAGGGGGGCAGCTTCCTGCTCCAGTGAATGTGTGATGTTACCCAGATCTGCTTCTTTTAAGTATTCTAAGCTTCTTTACCTGAAATTCTCATTTAGAATCTTCCGTCATCTCTAACTGACTTGTTTTGGTTTTCTGACAGCACATGACCTTCTACTTTGGCTTTAAGAATGTGGAACTATTGTTTTCTGGCCTGGTGATCAATACAGCTGGAGGTGAGTAAGCATCAGGTAGTGTCTGAAGGTGACAGTCACATGAGAGACAGTGACAAGAATCTGGAGACCCAGCACCTGCTTTTGTCGTAATTACTGAATCATTCTGGTTACGATACATAACCATCTGCTTCCTGTTCCCTACATAGGAAGGAAGGATACACGATGCTTAATTCTGAGTTTCTGAAAAATAATTTGGATAACAGATAGGAGTCTTTTGTAATCCATTTCCTTTCATCCTTTTCCAGAGTGCTTCCCTCTTTGATAAGCTATTGGTCAGGATATAAAGACTATAGTCAAGTTAAAATAACAGAAGAAGCATTATATGTATACATACCACAAAATACCCTAGGTTAAAAGCTATTGATCTAGTACAGTGCTGCCATTTTTTACAGATAAATGAAGCTTCAAATAGTAAAACGATTAGCCCTAAATCACACAGAATGACTATGTCAGCGCTAGGACAGTGACCCAGACCTTCTCTACCTGCCTAGTCCAGTGCTGTTTTTGGTGTACAACTGTGCTCTACGTCGCTCCTGATTCTTGGCATGGCCCATCTTAGTGTCAGCCCTAGATTTTGGGTAACCAATCAACCATTTCTTTGTGTCTGTGATGTTGAGTTGCTGTGCCTTAAGTTCAGATTGCAGAAGCTCAATAGTCATTTGGAACTGCTTTGGGTGCTGTTATATCTTTGGATCCACAAAATCAATTTGTTCTGGGAAGAGAGGGAGCACTTACTTCAGGTAGTGTATTAAGTCAGACGTTTGAATACATTCATAGCATTACCAATGCTTCCCAGTATGAAAGGCTTAGAATTGAAGTACCTGTTCAAGAAATAGAGTCAGTACTTAAAAGTAAGGTGTTTTATTCCCCTTTTGCATAATGGACTAAGAAATTGAGGGTAGCACCTTTTCTATGTTGTCTTTCTAGCTTGGACAGCACACCAGCTAATATTTTTGCACATGTTTAACCGTACCACCATCTTTTCCTTCCCTACTTAGAAATGGCTGGAGCTTTTGTGGGCGTGTTTTTACTAGCAATGTTCTATGAAGGACTCAAGATAGCCCGAGAGAGCCTGCTGCGCAAGTCACAAGTCAGCATTCGCTACAATTCTATGCCTGTCCCAGGGCCAAATGGAACCATTCTTATGGAGACACACAAAACTGTTGGGTAAGAAGATTGAACAGATCCAGATGGAAGTTCTGAAGACCTGGGTTAGCTACCCTGTTTCCCCGAAAATAAGACTGGGTCTTATATTAATTTTTGCTCCAGAAGACGCATTAGGGCTTATGTTCAGGGGATGTCATCCTGAAAAATCATGCTAGGACTTATTTTCTGATGAGGTCTTATTTTCGGGGAAACATAGTAAGCAGCAAAGTAATTATTTTATTTGCAACAGCCCCCTTCTTGAGTTAGTGATTCTTTGTGACCTTGATCAAAACTGTCTTTGGAGGCTTGGGGTTGTGGGTCATGAGCTGAACAAGGGAGGAATGCTAGGAACCCTTTTGCAAACATGAATGTTCTTAATTGTAAGTATTTGTCACTTTGGAAAAAGATAAGGAATCTATATTGTAAAATATTAGCCAAAATAATAATAAGTTAAGCAAAGAAATTCAGGTAAGGTAATAGAAGAATGGCAGAATCCAATTTTATAAAAAGTAGTACCTACCCAGCACTAGTCTCAGTTTGTTTACAATATAAGATTGTACAAATGTCTATATTCCATCTAAGAAAGTGTTTGGATAACAACTGGTTTTTCCCACAGCTTGACAAATGCTTTTTGAGATTCGGTTTTAATAGAAACATAGGTCTTAAAACTAAATTGGAGTTCTAGCAATCCTATAGACCAATATCCTGCTCTCATTATTTGTTCCCATTGTACTGATGAGCTTCTTGAGGCCCAAACAGATTGTGACTTATCTAAGGTGACAGAACTAGTAAGTGACCGAGGGGATAAATACCAGGTCTCCTGATCCCAACTAAGTACTTTCTGCTAGACCACCCAACCCTCAATTCTATTTCCATTTTTTTTAGAATGTGAATTTTGCAAAAGTAGAAGGCCTGAAAATGTTCAGGCAAATAAGTATGGGAGGGTTTAGGTTTCCCTTTCAGGATTCAAGATGGAGGTAAGTCAGGGTATTAGTCCTCCTTTCTCTCCCCAGCTCCCGAAGAGGGTTCCGCCTGCCGACGTAACCATTAACTAGCCATTGCTTATAAACCTGGCAGCCCTATCATGTTTCATTTCCAGGGACCAGGAAACAATACACATACACACAAGTACCTGTGAGTTGCCAGGGTGGCTATGAGGGAGTCCGGTTCAGGCTGGGCTCAGGACAACTGTTCCCTCTTTCTCCCGATCTGCGAAGGAGCCTGAGCATTCCTAGGGGTCGCTGACTGTTTCCCTATTTACTCTCCAGGCAGCAGATGCTGAGCTTTCCTCACCTCCTGCAAACAGTGCTGCATATCATCCAGGTGGTCATATCTTCCCTTGCTCCTAATCTCCTTACACACACACACACACACACACACACACACAAATACACACAAATACACACTACACCACCCCACCCCACCCCACCCCTGCTCAATAGAGGTTTAGCTTGGTCTCTGAGCTAAAGTGGTAACCTCCCTGACTCTTTTTACCTGAGCTGAGCTTCCCATTTCTCTTGATGTGAAGCCACCCATGAGATGTCCTCTCCTCCACCATCATCTTAGATCCAAGTTGTATGTTCTGGTCTAATCCAGGTAGCTTTCTATTCAATGATGATCACCTGCTTCCTTTCTTAATCTTCTGTTTTTACTTTTTAACAGACAATCTGTGAATTTGGTGGGTTTTTTCCTGGGTCAGGGATGGAAAGGGATTAACTTCAGCCAGGATATATGGCAGCTGAGGGAAATTCTTGCCCAACTAAACCCGGAGCCCAAACTTAACGTTAAAAAATAAGTTCCAGTCTTTGGACTCAGTGAGTGGGAAATACATTGTGCCTTTCCCTAGGTGTGATGTGTTGCATCGAAATCTTTGTACTGGGCAGAGGGGGTGGTTTGAGATTAAATCCAGGCCTAGAGCTTGCAGAAGTATGCATTCTTGGGTGGCTGACTCATCAACTGTGTTCCAACTTAACATTTTGATTAGAATGAACTTGTTAAGCAAAAAAAAAAAAAAAGATGACAATCAGTTTGAGAAAATAGAAATAGGTATTTTAAAATAAAATCATTGACATTTTACTTTGACTTGATACCTTGGTTTGTCACAGCTGAAGGAAGCGGAAGAGTTTGAACCATTATCTCCCATTATTCTTTCCATGTGTCTGCCTCTGAATTCATGGTTTTCAAACTTTAGCTGCATAAAAATTACCTCGAGGGCTTGTTAAAAACACTAGTTGCTGGGCCTCAAACCAGAGCCAAAAATTGGCATTTCTAACAAGTTCCCGGATGAAACTCCTGCTGCTGGTCAGAGTACCACACTTTGAGAATCTCTGCTTCAAACTAAGGATGTATCACCTGGTGGGGTGAACATGGGAATTCGAATACTCATTGGTAGGTGGTATATCTGGGCTTCACTCGTGTACCATATGCTGCCGGTCAACACTTAATCATTCCACAAACATTTATGCAGCCCCAGCTGTGAGTGTGCCCCCACCCACATACACACACGAAGGGCTATAGCCAAAGTAACTTTTATCAGCATCTGTGAAATCACCAGTCCTTATTTTTAAAGAGCTGTAGTTTCTTGGAAGTAGCTTAAAGGTTGAGAAAGACTTTGATCTACAATGTAAATCAACCAGTCAGAGGACAGAATGGCAAAAGTCTAGCCCTGTCATTGGAGAAGCTTAGGGTATCGTCTGCTGCTGCCCAGGTTTTCCTCAGCCCCCAACATCCATGCCCTTGCTAGGCAGATGCTCATCCTCTGCTTGACCATCTTTGGTACTCTTGGTGGCTTAATTAGATCACAAGTGGCCCAAAGCTTTTGTCAATAAAGAATCACATTGGATTTTTATCTGTTCAGTTGTTAATCTACACTGCAGTTCTGTTCCCAGTCCAAACTACCTCTGTAAAGTGACTGTTCTCTGCTGGCCTGTTAAATCCTGCCCTCCTTGGTGCTAGACTCCAGTGTGCCTCAGGGCAGAAGAGATATAACACAGCTATCCTGTTGGCCTCTGTTGTGGTTTTTAAGTTTGTACTTTTCTCTGTGGGTACAGTTAAATATTGGAGAGTGAGGAATGTGTACTTTCATGGCTTTGAACCAAGAGAGAGTTATGAGTCTACTGGACTGGGTTAAAATCTAAGAACCAACATTTAGTTCTGTGCTTTGCTCTCATTTTCACCCCTTGTAGTGCTGATACTTAGCATAAGCAGAGTAAATGACAGGTACTGACTCTGACAGGTACTGACAGAGTCCAACATTAAGTTGAAAATAGCCTGTTGCTGTCTCAGAAGCCAAGGAATAATAAAACCATGAGAAATAAAATAGTGTTTAGTAGTGACCCTGGTGCTGTCTAGAAATCTTGGCATGAGCTGCTGTAAAATAGCCCTTTCAGGAACAGGATCTTATCATGAGGAAAAATCAAGGCCAGTTAAGAAAAGTGCTATGAAGTTGAAACTCCCAGAAACATCAGTTTGGGATATGTCTTCAGGTATTCAAGATAGAGCCTCCTGAAAAACCTGAATTCCAGCAATTCTTAGACTAGGTTGCCAAAGGAAGAATCTAGTGAAGGAGAAAAAATAAATTAGAGCTTAAATTCCTTCTTGAGCTCTTGGATTGTGATAATATAATGATTCCATTGACTTTCATTTCTGCATTTGGAATTTACTGCCTGACTTTGTTCCTTTTGGACCCAAATTTCTCTTTTCCTCCTTCCCTATTCAAATCTCTTAAAAGCCCGTATCCCCATTTCTTTGGCCCCTTACTCTGTTATTTTCCCTTTTTTCTGTCTTTTACCATATATCTAAAAGATACTTTTATCCCGTATGTCTAGTTTATTAAGTCTCCCTAGCCCTCCTGACGCAGTGGACATTACTATGCAGTGGATATAGATACCAACTAGAGTTATAAAATTTAGTAGAGACGTTACACACATTTCGAGGAGCAGTTGTCCCACTGGAACTTCTGTAAGGCTGGGTAGAGGGCTACCATCTGCAGTTACAGAATATTATGTGCTCTCCCCAGTGTATGTTGGAGGAACAGTGAGCCCCCTATTGCCCACAAATGGAATCCTGTATCCACCAGAGAATTAGAGATGGTTTCCTCACTACTTCTGCAATAGGGTTCTCTAGAGTTCCTTTTCAAGCTGTGAGGCACTGGTCTTGAGTTCTAGCCACAAAGCGTGCTCTAGGAGGAGCTGAAAGGGGCAGGGGGTACACTTTCATGTCATTTAATTTTGATCCTGCCCTCTCCAGCTGCTTCTTTCAGAAAATACTGTACATCTAAAGATACAAAGTCTACATTTGATATAATGCCTTAATCACTGGGTCTACAATTAATGTTGACTTTTAGATTGTAAGCTCCCAGAGAGCAGTATTGCTGTAGTAGGAATGTTCTAACAGTATCATGTACAAAAGAACAAAATAAATATTTTGATTTTGTGATTCTATGCACGTCTTTCTACCCAGAGTGATATCAGAATAAATGGTCTCTTTATTGTCCACAGATTTGGCCATTACCACTCAGTTTCAACTAATAAACCCACAGCCAGCCTGGTTCTGAGTCCATGATCTTAACCACTTGCTATATGATCAAATAAGTGGAGTAGAAAATTTACTCCTTAAGAGCAGAACTCTAGACACGGGATCGGTTAGGAAAGCCTTCATGAGGTCTGCTTTAGTTACTCTCCCCTCTCCCTCATCCGCCTCACCAGCGGATCACCCAGCCTTTTGACAGAAGTTAAGGCAGTCTTGTTTCTCCCTTTTTTTCTTTGCCCTTCCATATTGGCCTTTCCAGGCTTCAAGATAACATTCCCTATCCGGAGCCTGATTCTTGCAGTGTTTCTAAGACTAAGATAACAGAATTGAAGGTCCTAGGTAAATCTGGAATAAAGGTTTTTTAAGAATGATTGAAGGAAGAAGAGAAACTATATGTCCTCTTCTACCCGTCTTTCCCACATTCTTATTACCCAGACTTAAACTGCCCTAGAAAGGCAGGGTAAAATCCCTGCAGAGGGTTCTCTTTAGAAAAGATGATTCCGAGGTTCTACAATTGGTGGTTTCCTGTAATTGAATTAAATCGTGGAAACAACAGGACACGATTCTAAACTACCCTCTGTGTTGCCTCTGATTGGCTCCTACTGGGAAAAATTCTTTCGCAAGTTGGGAAAGGAAAGTAAGTTGGAATAATACTGTTAGGTGCATTGCTACTATGTTTCCCTCCACTGTCCTCCCAAAATTATACCCAAACTAGTCACAAAGCCATTCTGTAAACAGATTCTGGTGGCCCACAACTTGATCAAGTTTACACAAAAGTCACTCAAATCTAATCTCCACAAGGGCAGGGATGTTTGTTTTGTTCATTGATGTTACTAAGTGCCTTCGATGGTACTGACACACAGGCATTCAATAAATACTTGCTGAATAAATGAGTCAAATGAAAGTCAGTGACAAGGATCAACTCGAAGAGTTCTGTGCTCAGGGTCTTTTAATAAATGGGGAAAATGTCACCTCTTATAGCAATTACCTTTGAAGTCTGGTGGTTAACAGTACTATGATACTTCATTAAGGATGCCTCACGCTTTTCCAAAAATATATTTATTTTTAAAAACAAATCAGACACGTTTTAGAATCACATTTTCCAGAGACAAACCAGAGTTTGCATTTCAGCTTAGAATGCAAGTTAGCATCAGTAATCTCATGCAGAAGTGTTTCTCTAGGTGGTAAAACATTGTTTGATTACTGCACTCAATTCCCTAAATCTTGTTTGTACTTCTGCCATCATTTTATTCCATTCCAGGGCTCTGGCACGAAAGAGAATCCACCTCTAAAATTCAAAACTGCCAAATTGAGAAGAACGATTATTGGGCTTGGCTTGGGGTTTATAACCAATTCGCTCGTTAATCATCTGTTCGCGGCTCTTGGGGTCACTGCTGAGCGCAAGGGCACCTTCTCCATCACTGCCTCCTACGACATCCACATCTTCCTTTTGCTTCTTACGGGTCTGAAAGTACAAACATTTTGGGATTAAGGCAACATTCTTTGCATTAGCAAATAATTATTTGGCATTACCATGTACTTAGCAAAGTGTAAAGGATTAGGCTCAAGGGTTAGGCTCTATAGAACAATAAACTGAAATCCTAGGTTTCGATGGTTAGGAATACAAGGGGGATTGTCAGTAGTCCCCCCTTATCCGCAGTATGGCTTTCTGAGGTTTCAGTTACCCGTGGTCAACCGAGGTCCAAAAATAGTAAATGGAAAATTCTAGGAATAAATAATTCACAAGTTTTAAATCACATGCTGTTCTGAGTAGTGTGATGAAATCTGGTTCCATCTCACCTGGAACATGACTCATCTGTCCAGCGGCTTGACGCTGTAGACACAATTCACAAGTTTCAAATCGCATGCTGTTCTGAGTAGTGTGATGAAATCTGGCTCCATCCCACCCAGAACATGACTCATCTGTCCAGCGGCTCGACACAGGAGACACTCCCGGCCCACTGAGCAGCCGTCTGTTATCAGATTGACTGCTGCAGTATCGCGATGCCTGTGTTCAAGTCACCCTTATAATAGCGTAATGCTATGTCACAATGCCCATGTCACTCACCTCCCTTCACCTCACGTAGGCATTGTATCATCTCACGTCATCACAAGAAGGGTGAGTACAGTACAATAAGATTATTTTAAGAAAGAGACCATATCGATATAACTTTTATTGTTATAAATCTCTTACTGTGCTTAATTTGTAAATTAAACTATCGTAGGTATATATGTATAGGAAAAAAACATCCTGTATATAACTTCACCACTATCCGTGGTTTCAGGCATCCAGTAGGAGTCCTAGAATATATCCCACTCAGCTAAGGGGGGGCTACTGTATAATGATAAAAGATATAACCGCTATACTTCAGGATGTCACAGTCTACCAGGGAAACAGGTAAATAGACAATTACAACATAGGGTGATCAGTTCAGGTCAATGTTATCCTTCCCTCCTCAGTAGCTCTAAAACAGGGCAATCCCACTGGGAAACTGCCTTGAGGAGAAAGACACTCAAAAGTGAGCTGACTCTACAGAGTCAAAGTTCAGTATGCGAGCACTTTATGAGACTCATTACAGCTGAAGTTTAAACCATACTTAAAGTTTATCCTTAATAAGACACTATCAATGTGAGCTTGTAAAAAGCAAAAAATTATGATGCTTCGAGAACACTAGTCTCCTGGGGTGAGGAAGAGGGAAAAGAAATACAAGTTATCTGTCTTAATAAGAAGCATATACAATACATGGCAGAGCCATCATGTTCATGGATATGTACAAGATGTACTGTCCTCTGCCGTACAGTAAAAAATATCTACCACTGTAGGACAGCAAATGAAAATAGGCTTGTATTGAGCACCTCCATTGGGCCTGGTATTGCAGGATATGGAGGCAAAAAGAATATACTAATTCCTGCCTTCAAGGAGCATATGGGGGGAGCAGAAAAACAGAAAATGACAACAGATGGTACTATGAGAGAGGTCAGCACAGGCAGAAGAGGTTGAACCTAACCAGCTGGGGGCAGGTAGTCAAGGAAAACTTCTAAAAGGAGCTGAGTCAAAAGATGAGTACCGTGTTTCCCCGAAAATAAGATCTTACATTAATTTTTGCTCCAAAAGACGCATTAGAGTTGATTGTCCGGATAGGTCTTATTTTCAGGGAAACACCGTATGTGCAAAAGTCAGACGTGATAGTTTTGCATGTTCAAGGAAATGTAAGAAAGCTAGTATGTCTGGGGTACAGAGGGCAAGGCAACAGGCAGCAGGAGATAAAACCTGAAAGGGGTCAGAACATACAAAATCTTGTGGGCCATAATAAGGAATTGAGATTTTATTCTCAGTGCAGCAAACCACTGAAACAGTTTAAGCAGGGGAAATGACATGATCTTAAAATTCTTAAAGTCATTCTAGATACCTGATGGAGAATGGATTGAAGAGATAAAAATGGAAGAAAGACCACTTAGGATGCTACTGAAATTGTACAGAGAGAAATGATGGTTAATTGGACTAGGGCTGTTACCAGTGGAGATGAAACAGTATGGTTAGGTTCTAGAAATAATCTGGGACCGGCCCAGTGGCTCAAGCGGTTGGAGCTCCATGCTCCTAACGCCGAAGGCTGCCGGTTCGATTCCCAAATGGGCCAGTGGGCTCTCAACCACAAGGTTGCCAGTTCGATTCCTTGAGTCCTGCAAAGGATGGTGGGCAGCGCCCCCTGCAACTAAGATTGAACATAGCACCTTGAGCTGAGCTGCTGCTGAGCTGCCGCTGAGCTCCCGGATGGCTCAGTCGGTTGGAGCCTCTCAACCACAAGGTTGCGGGTTCGACTCCCGCAAGGGATGGTGGGCTGCGCCCCCTGCAACTAAGATTGAAAGGACAACAACACTGACTGGGAAAAAGTCCTGGAAGTACACACTGCTCCCCAATTTAAAAAAAAAATTTTTTTTTTAAGGTAGAATCAAAAGGTTTACAGACAGATTATATATAAAAGGTGAGAGAAAGGGAGAACTCAAGAATGATTCCTAGGTGTTTCTGGCTTGAGTGACTGAATGGATACTACCATGGGGAACACTCAGGTGAAATTGGCTTGAGGAAGAAACCAAGAGATTTTGTTTTAACATGTTAAATGTCGGAGGCTGAATTATGACCCCCAAAGCTATCAGATCCTAATCCGAGAAACCTGTAAATGTTGTCTAATATGGGAAAAGGGTCCTTGCAGATGTGATTAAGGATCTTGAGATCCTGAATTATCTGAGTGGACCCTAAATGCCCTCACATGTGTCCTGATAAGAGGGCAGAGAGAGATTTCAGAGACATAAGAGAAGAAGGCAGTGTGATCATGGAGGCAGAGGTTTGAGATCCGGGGGCCACCAGAAGCTGGAAGAGTCAAGGAACAGATTTTCCTCTAGAGCCTCTGCAGGGGGCGTGGTCCTGCTGACACATTGATTTTGGTCCAATGATACTGATTTCCGATTTCTGGCCTACAGAACTGAAAGAATAAGTTTCTATTGTCTTAAACCACCAAGTGTGTGGTAATTTGTTACAGCAGCCACAGGAAACTAATACATTAAATTGGAAATGCCTGTAAAGAATCTAAATAGAGATTTCAAGTAAGCTGTTGGTATAAAAATCTGTAGTTCAAAAGAGTTATTGTTTTAAATATTCCGAAGGATTTGAAAGTTGTACTCCTACCTCTAGGTCCTTTCGAATGTTTTCAAACTCCTCAATGTCATCAAGCTTCAGCTCCAGGCGGGTTGGTTTTCGTCGCAGCATACTGAAATCAACACTAAGAGCCAGACCCAGTGAACTATTAGCTGTCAAAAATGGCAGAGAGGAGGAAAACCTGAAGGGGATAAATCTCAGCTACAAATATCAGATCAATTTGTAAGCACGCATGCTAAAATGAATGGCAAATAAAAGATTCATTTAGAGTCACACATAGACGTCTAAGTCTTTAGGTGTCTGAATATTATATTTTTATTACATAATGGAGATCCACAACTCTAATTCCAAAAAACTGTTTCTTCAAGAATTTTAAATATTTAAATAGCAAGCTGCCTATAAAAGAATTCTAGGCAACAATCACTTTAATCTCATGCTCCTGTCACATTCAAAGACATATTCTAGCTAAGAGAATAACATTAAAGTATCACATCTTAATGTAGTACTATTAGTGGGAGAGCATACAAGCCATTAAATTTGATTAACTCTACATGAGAATTGTAAGAGATTTGTGATCATTCCTGAATGCTAAAATCAATTTACTAAATCTTGTGAAAACTCCCTCTAACTCACCAATTCACAGGGTTATCTTCAGGGTCAAAATAGGTCCTACATGTATGGGGCATTCATTAAATAGATACTTCTTGCGCTCCAGCTGCAGCGTTAAAAGGCACAGTCACAGTCTGTGGGGAACACAAACATGTAAACAGAAAATTGCATACAGTGTACTAAGAACTCTGGTGCAAGAAATGCAACGGCATCACACAGGCCCAATCCACTCTGGGCTGAGTGTGGGGGGGAGACATGGAGGATTTCCTGGAGGAGATGATGTCTTGGTTGGCTTGGGAAGGGCAGGTAGGGAAAGGGGATTAAGGGCATACCAGGCAGAGAGAACAAGGATAAAAAGGGGCTCAAGAGTCCACACCAGTCTGAAAACCCAAGGTAATGCTTACGCTAACAAAAAACATTTTTTGGAGAAAAAAAATATAACTCCCGCACTGAGTTTAAAATCTGTTGATGACATCTGTATATTCTCCTCCAAATCCAGTAGTGTATATCCATAATAACTAGGCAGTAAATGTTTTATTGAATAAACCAGAGATCCAAATAAAGTGAAATGAACTTTCCTTGAGCACTGTGGTATGCTTTTCCATTCCCATTCTTTACACTTTTATTTTAACACAGAAACCCTGTGAGGCTGGCAAAATTACCCCGTTTTACAGGTGAAGCCAAAGCTGGTCGGTTCAGTTAATAAATGAGAATGATGTAAGTGAAAGCTCCTTTATTTATAGATATAAATTATTATTACATGTATCTAGGATGTAGCTAGGGACTGAAATATAAAAAGAAAATGTTTCCCTCTCCCTCCCATGAAGCTTGGGATACATATAGGTGGTATTATCAACCCAAAACACTAGCACATTACATTTCAAATTGCTTTGTACTAAATCAGATACTATTTTTATTCCAATGTAGATAAATGGTACTGGAAGCCAAAGTTCAGGGGAGGTGGAGATGTTTAAAAGAAAAACACTACTTTGCACTGTCTTATCTTTTCTGCAAACTGAAAAGCTCGTCACAAGGTAGCGGTATAGGGTAAAGGTACTTGCTCTGGAGGCAAAGGGCAGAGGTTCTAATAATAACCTGTTTATTTTAAACAATTAGCTTCATCTTTCACTAGATCTTAGTTTCCGTATTTGTACTGTTATTGTACGGATTGAAGTAAGTTCCTGGAATGTAATTTGGCATTCAGTAAATGCTCAATAAATAACAGCCATTATTATTATTTTAACTGTTCTTGTGGAGAGTGGCAGGAAACACCTCTGTCCAGCTCTGGGAATCACCAGTATTTTGAGCATCTCCACCCCTCGACATGAGGGCAAAAACCTTGTCTTGTTCGTCTCTGATGCCCCAGCACCCAGCGGACCACAGGGCCGTGGCAAAGTTGTTTGCGTGCATAACGTCTCACATCCATCATCTCCCTCTAAATCTGATACAAAGACCAGGCTGAAGACAACAAAATCAGGCCGTGGCTCCTCCGCCAGGTCCTTATTTTCCTTTGGCGCTAGAGGGCTCTCCGAGCTTAATCTCTAGCTGCTGCCCAAATTCACCCAGCTCAGAGGGAGCCCCTGGGAGAGAACCTCCCTGCAGCGGAGAAGGAAAACAGCTCTCCCGCCGCAGCTCCAAGGTAGCACTCACAGGTCTACCGCAGAGGTTTCCATAGCAACATCGTCCCAGCTCCAGGACGACGTGAAGCCTCTCGTAGGGCCGGGAGGGAGGGACAGCAGGCCCCCGGAAGCCCTCCATTCGCTCCGGAGTTCAGCACGGAGCCGCGCGACTCGGTGCACCTACCTCTTTCCGAGCCTGCTCAGCCCCTTCGCGGAACCTCAGTGCCCACCACGAATCTGTGCCAACTGGACTACACTTCCCAGACTGCTCTGAGCCTCTCTCCGCGCAGAACCTCGACCTTCGCGTGCGTTTCTCGGAGGCTAGACGAGTCACACCTCTCGACACGGCCACAGCCTTTCCTACTACGACTCCCAACATGCTCCACGCCTCCCCGGACGTTGAGGCCACTCGGCCCACTTCCGATGGGTGACACAGTTCCGCTTTGCTGGGCGCGCGTTGGATTGTCTGAAACGTAGAGTGCAGCTTTCGCTGGGACTTCGCGGCCCCGGAGCCCGGCATGTCTTCCTCACGCGCTACCTCCACGGTACAGATCTGAGCTCACGGGAGCGAGGAGCGGGTGGGGGTCGCTGCGGAATGGGATGGGATAAGGCGATGGGGGGGCCGAGGAGGAAGGCTGCGAGACTCGGTCTTAGAGAGCCGAGCAGCGTTTTCCTGATTGTGAAGCTCAGTTGCACCTCTCGTGCAGCCGCGAATGGTCAACACCTCTTCCGACTGGTCCAGAAACGGAGCTCAAGGACTAGTGTCCTGGCCAAGATTTATGTCTGTGTCAGACCTCTTAACTGTAATGAGGCCTCCAAACTACCTAACGGTATCTAGTGCATCTCGTCTGAAAACGTTTGAAATGTATAGACCAGTAACTTGGTAACCTGCTCCCCTTAACACCGCGTTGGTGTTTTCAGTTATCCTTTATCGTTCCCTTGTGATGAGCACTGACCCTGGAAGTTTCATAAAACCCAACAAGAAATTGCACTTCCAACCGGTTGAGTTGAATTAAATTCCAAAGCAAACCTTTGACAGAAAAATCACCAAGAGAAATTCAGGAATTGTATCAACCTCTTTCTGTCTGAGACACTGAACACCCCTACACCAACCCCCATCAGTGAAGACACATCTTAACTGGTGCCCGCCTTGTCCTTTCCTTTGGGGAGGAAATAGAACTGAAGCTCAAGATGAGCTTCACCCTTTGGGGAAACCTAGCAAGTTGCCAAGATTGAGCCTTAGGTTAATCCAGGTCTTTGATTTAGCAGGCAACGAAAACTAAGGCACCTGACGACTTAGTCGCCCCTCTTGTGAAGAAACCGCACATCTATTATGGAAGTTTGGAAGAGAAGGAGAGGGAGCGTCTGGCCAAAGGAGAGTCTGGGATTTTGGGAAAAGAAGGACTTAAAGCAGGAATTGAAGCAGGAAATATCAACATAACCTCTGGTAAGATGCAAATTGTGAATCCATCTTTATCTTTGGTGCTCAGATTTTCCGCAATGAATATCTTCCTAGATTTAAATATCAGCATTAATAATGTGTCAAAATTTTCAGTTTTTAAACTTACATCTGTATATGGCCATACTTTGCCTACCCTGCTTAGTATCGTCCAGAGAGCCTTTTGCTTAACACCTTTTAAAGAGTTTTTCCTTCCATGAATTGGTAGTGATTTTGCCAGGAGTTTTATTCAGTGTGTATAGCTGACCCTTGAACAACACAGGTTTGAACTGTGCCGGGTCCACTTATATGCAGTTTGTCTTTTTTAAATAAATACTGTAAACGTGTTTTCTCTTACGATTTTCTTAATAACATTTTCCTTCTCTATACTATTACGAAAATACAGTACGAGTACGTATAACATACAAAATATGTGTTAATCAACTGTTTATATTATCGGTAAGGCTTCCAGTCAACAGTAGGCTATTAGTAGTTAAGGTTTGTGGGAAGTCAAAAGTTCTGTGCGGATTTTCAACTGCACAGGGGGTTCCTCCCACAATCCAACCCCACCCGGCGACGTTCAGTAGTCAACTATATTTGGATTCAAATTGATTCCATTTATCTTCTGGAGATCTAGCACAGCTCTGGCATTGGTTTGAAACTACTATGGTTCATAATATTCTGTTTTTAGTTTCCCAATTATTTTTCTTCCATAATGAAACATTTTTTAAATTAAAAAAATATTAGTTATTTTTATTTTGAAAAATAATCAGTGTAGAAATGTGTGAAGTAGTAAAACCTTTCATCCTTATTACTTGGGTCTGTATCTTTCCAAGAATTTAATAAAGCTATAAAAATACATAATTTTTTTCCATAAAGGAAACCACGATATACAGATTGTTTTGTAACCTACATTTTTCATTCTGTACTATTAAGGATATCTTTCCAAGTCAGTGACTATTGTCCACTATATTTTTAAAATAAAATTATACATGTTTGTAATAAGAAATTCAAACAGTACGGAAGGGTATAAAATGAAAAGACTTCTCCGCAGAAAAGACTTCTGTCAAGTGTCTCATTGATCCTTCCACACATTTTTTTTTTCTATACACATGCACTTTAATGACTTTCTAACCTTTTATGCTTTTTTAAGCATAACTGCATCACCACTATACTTACCATTTTTCATACAAATGTTTGTATTTAGTGTGAGTTTTTTAACTAGCTGCTAGAGTATCCAAAAAGTCTTCTAGTCAAGGAATATCATTTACATGGTAATTATTTTCAATTTACTAGTTTCATTTCTAAGTGTCCCCATACTGGAACTGTTTTAGAGAATAGCTTTGGCAATTGTTAAAATGATGTTTCTGTTTCGTCTTTTGCATAGAAGGCCTAGTTAACTCATTTGCTAATGATGCCCCATACTCATTATTTTCTTATCTAAGCTATGTGTTTGTTTATATAGGAATATATAGGTTTAAGGTTGCCAGATGAAACAAGATGGCGTGAACCATTTTGCTGCCTTTTAAAGCTGTGTCATTTAGTTTTTTGTGTGTGGCGTGAGTTAATAAGCTGAGAAACTAAATGTATAATAGATTAGACAGTTAACTTTCACTAAGGGCATATACAGACTCCAATTGTAAGAAATTATTTCTTTTTTTTTTTTATTTGAAGATCTGGTGATTATGCTGATGTTGCCTGTTCTCTTTATAGGAGAAGTGTTTGAAATTGAAGAGCACATCAGTGAGCGACAGGCGGAAGTGTTAGCTGAGTTTGAGAGAAGGAAGCGAGCCCGGCAAATCAATGTTTCCACGGACGACTCAGAGGTCAAGGCTTGCCTTAGAGCCTTGGGAGAGCCCATCACACTTTTTGGAGAGGGTCCTGCTGAAAGAAGAGAAAGGTACCCTTTCTAAACATCTACTCTCTTTTTTGATCACAGAGTTCTAGTTCCAAATTTATGTTGTTATTTGTAGCAAAACCTTTTAATAGACTGTCTCAGCTGTTGTTAACGGAATATCTTTTAAGTTGTGTTTATATAGTTCAACCCTTAATCTGAGTCTCAGGCCAATTTTTACTCCACTACTAATTTTCCTTTATAAACTGCGAAGAGGGTGTTAACATGTTTCCTCTCCCCTTCCCAAAGTGGAATTTTGTAGTTGAACTTTGAAGATTTAGACAACTAATGCATTCCTTGTCAATGACACAAAACATAATGACAAGTGGTTTTTGGATATTACTGAAAAGGGGCATTGTCCTCAGATAATGCTCCGCTTGTGATTTTAACGTTGCAAAGCTCTTGGTGACAGGGTAGTCATATGCATTTATGAGGCTCTCCTCTTGTCTTTCTAGCCACTGTCCTACTCTCCCCATTATCATTTTTGTTTTCTTGGTTTGCATAGTCTGCGTGTTTAATCGCTTCAAAACCTGTAGCATTCTCTCATGTCCGTTAAATAGAACCAACAATGCTTGGTCTGTTTAAATTACAGGAAAAAAAAGTACCACTTCTCTTGTGCTCCATGCTTCAGCCACACTGAACTATTTGTGATTCCAAGCTCAACACACTTTTCTTACCTCCAGACCTTTACATAGTATGTTAAACCCTCTGCCTCAACAGTCCTCTCCCATTCTTGGCCTGTTGCCCCGACTAAATGATTACTCAGGTTCGGTAACACCTCTATGAAGCCTTCCCTGATCCTCCCTCCAAACCTAGGCTAGGGACTCCTTTTATGTTCCCCTTAGTACCCTATACTTAACCACTGTCATAATACTTAGTATAATGTATTATGGTTCCCTGTTACTTTCTGTCCCCATCCCCCACCCCCCCAAACCCCGCTCTCTAGAACTCTGTTCCTTGAAATCAAAAACTGTTTTCTTAGTCATTGTTGTACATTTAGCACCTGAGTCAGTATGCAGCACCTGTGGCATTGAGTGAAGGTTGGCTGTCTCCACAGACCGAGGGATAGCAATGTTTTGGCTAGTTAGCGCAACATTGAATAGGGTAATTGTGTATAGTTCAATTTAGGGAAATCTTCAAATAAAAAAAGATTGAGTGAAAGAAATCACACTGGAAGTGTAGGCGTGACATCTTGACTCTTAAAGAAGGTTGCTTGCAGTATGAATGGTGAGACAGTAGGGGAAGCTTGTCTCCCTTCTCAGATGTACTTTTCAAAATCTCAACTCTGTTTAAATGTCGATCTTTTTTGTTACAGGTTAAGAAATATCCTCTCAGTGGTCGGTACTGATGCCTTAAAAAAGACCAAAAAAGATGATGAGAAATCTAAGAAGTCCAAAGAAGAGGTAAGATATGTCTTTGCCTTTGTAATATAAACATGAAGGAAATGAGGGAATAGTTCTCTCATACGATGTGGATGGGCGTGGAGGTCTGTTTTTGAAGACGCTACCATTTAGGAGTAGTTGGTGGCAATAGTTTGTGGCTTCTGTGTAGGTATAAATGGAGATTAGGGAATTTCCCATTCAGGAAAGAACCATCGCATTCCTGGCGTAACTTATAATAAGGAACCAGAAACCATCTAATAAGACCTCACAGAAAGAAACACAATAGAAAGCATATATGCCTGATTTCATCCTATTATTGTACTAATTCACCTTTTTTCTGGGCAGTTAGAATAGGGAATTGACAGCTATGTGTGGGGCACGAATGCTTCAGACTTAATATTTCTGCTCTTAATTTAACTTTCAGTATCATCAAACCTGGTACCATGAAGGACCAAATAGCCTGAAGGTTGCTAGACTGTGGATTGCTAATTTTTCACTGCCCAGGTAAGGAGAGCCTCTAGAAGGAGAAAGAATCATGTTTGTTCTTGCTTCCTCTCAAGGACTGAGGATCTGCTTTATAATGACTGTGTTTGTTAAATGAAATTGAATTGTAAAGTACTTGTGTGGACCCCTTGTCTACAACCCATTTGCTCATGATGGTAATGTTGTTCGTGTGTCACAGGGCAATGAAACGCTTGGAAGAGGCCCGTCTCCATAAAGAGATTCCTGAGACAACCAGGACCTCCCAGGTGCAAGAGCTGCACAAATCTCTCCGGGTAAGATGCTCTCAGCAATTGTCCACTCTCTCAAGGTTCTTAAATACTAGATTTGCTCCTTTGGCTCACTTCTAGGAGGGTAAAGGCAGTTACAATTTTTCCTCCCTGTTGCCCTTTGGGAGGAGCCGTCAGTTTAGGTGGCAGGAACCTACTGTACTTTGTACTCAGCAGAGGCCTGTGATTCTCTTTAATTCTTCCTTTTAATGTGTCAAAGTTGTGCCTTAGATCTCTCCAGTTTTCCTGTTTATATTTAGCTGGCACAGAAGCTAGTGATACTAAAACTGTAGAAGACAACCTGCTGGGGTTCCAAATCAGTCGTAACTCCATTCATTCATCCCTAGAAGTGTCTCCTAATAAGGGGTGGGGAAGCATAACAGAATTTTGGGTTTTATTAAAACTGTAAAGTTGCTTTTTTATAGCAGAAAAGCCAAGAAACTCTTGGATTAGCCCATTGATGATCACCGTTTGTCTTTTTTTTTTTTTAAGTCTTTGAATAATTTCTGCAGTCAGATTGGGGATGATCGGCCTATCTCCTACTGTCATTTTAGTCCCAATTCCAAAATGCTGGCCACAGCTTGTTGGTAAGTTACATCATACTGTGACTTTCTTTTCCTAAATGGGGAGCAAGTTCAGGAAAAACAATCAGCATTTGGCTTAGATGTCTTTCTCTATCGTCTTCCTCTGCTTCTCATGATCACACCAAACTAGAGGTGCTCCTGCTTTCCCCGTGCTGTTGTACAATGAGGTCTTGGTGAACAGTTCTGACTGTTTACAAGGGCCCGCAGGGATCCATGACATGTAGCCGTGTGTCATGTTCTTGACATGAGTATTTTGGAGCAGGTCACGTAGTGAGCTTATAAACTAGTATCCATGCCTCAGTATAGCTTTTCTTTTTCAGGTATGTGACCCAGGCAAAATACTTAATCTCAGTAAGCTTCAGTTTTCTGATCTATAAAGTAGGATGAGATGTTTGTAAAACGTTTTGCCTTGATAGTGCCTGGTGTGTGGTAAGGACTCAGTAAACATGAGTTACTGTTTTTAATCTTTATGTTTGACTTACCACCACATTTGCAGAAAACTCCTAGGATGTAATAACGGTTTGTTCTATTTAGTTACTTACTTATTTTTATGGGACATGGCCATCTTGTAAGAGGGGAAACTTCCTTACATTGTGTGCACAGGAACTACTTGACTAGGCCGAAGCTGAGACCACGGTTCAGGAGAAAGCCAAGGGCCTGCACACATCTCTCCACGCCTCAGTTTCCTTCATTGTGAAACAGAAATTATCAGTCCCAGTTTATGTCCTCACAGATGAAGGATCATTTGAGACGATAGATGTAAAAGTAATTGGTGGGAGATTTTCTGAAATAAAAAGTCTTTTTAAAAAATTGAAGTACTTTGTAAGCAGCAAACTGCTCTTCATATTTAAGGAGATGGTATCGGTAATAATATTATTATTGAAGAGTTGGATTTGTCCTGTCTTCCCTCACAAATTGATCCAAAAATCAAGAAGAACAGCAGCTTGGGCTGCATAGGTTGTAGTCCGGTGGAGCCCCTGGTTGCATGAGACCTGGATGCAGCTTTCTTCTCTAACACTTGAAATGCTAAGCCTTTTCTTTTTCGTTTTCTGTCTGCCTCTGTAAAGTTGATTTGGGGTGAGAAGAGATTGTCCTGTAATGTTACCAAGAACCTTTTCCTTCCCAGACCAACCTGGCTGACATGCTTTCCTTTGTATTGGACAGGAGTGGGCTTTGCAAGCTCTGGTCTATTCCTGATTGCAACCTCCTTCACACTCTTCGAGGTGAGTTACACTCTTGTTTAAATCTTCATCTTTTTCCCAGTGTAAACTGTGTCAGCAGTAAAACTCCAAAAAACTGCCTGTGCTCCGACCCAGTACACACAAGATTAATTCTTGACTTGGTTTGGATTTCTTGACCGCAAGGCTCAAAGATGACGACTTCATACACATACCACTTTTCTCTCATGTCCAGTCTCTAAACCAAAAAACAAAGGTTTTTGTGTTTTGCTTTTTAAAATATGATTAAAATGTTTGTTTAAATTAATATGTCCACATATTCCCTAATATCTCCTATAGTAGTCATTGTAGTCTGTGTTTGCACATAAGTTATAAGGGGGCGGGAACTCTTTAACTTTCATCTCTCATACTCCTTCAGGACATAACACAAACGTAGGAGCAATTGTATTTCATCCAAAATCCACTGTCTCCTTGGACCAAAAAGATGTAAATCTGGCTTCTTGTGCTGCTGATGGTTCTGTGAAGCTTTGGAGCCTTGACAGGTGAACACTATTATTCTTTATACTGTAATCACTAAAGTAAATGGTTGATTAGTTGGCCTTGGGACCTGAAAATCTGGCATTTAACCCCAGAGATGCTCCAAGAGTCGAGGTAACTTGGTATGAAAATAGAATGGAGGATTTCTGTCTCACACTTTTTCTCACCAGAGGAGTTGTAACAGGTTTCTTCTTGTTTGTTAACTTCAGACCTTGAGTTTGCTTTTAACATAGTGGCCACTGTTTCCTGGCTCCAATTATTCTGGAAAGATCTGTTTTACCTCCTAGGCAATAGGTTGACTTTGGAGAAATGCATTTTGGTAGGTTGACTAAAGATAATGTTCTTGGCAGCATGTTGGTTCTTAGCAAACAGCCACAGGGGAGAGGAAAGTGAGGTTCTGTCTGGCAGTGTGGCCAAGGAAGTGAGGTCTCCTCCCTGTAGCATCGTCCCTTACCGAGACCATATTTTCCAATTACTACAGGTTTGTTTTTTTTAATGTGTTTATGATTATTGTTTTCCAATAAATTTTTGCAAGTACGTTGTTGGTTAAAAGACATCTGAATTCAATTGCTTTGTTTTCTTTCTTTGGCAAAGCACATGAGGCTTTTATTCTAGGGTTTTGTAAAGAGCTAATTAGTGTCTCTGCTCTTGACTAGACAGGGTCTTACCTGTGAGCACAGCAAGTTTTAATTGGCTTTGGTAATACTTAGCAGTATTTGCTCCCCTAGGGCTTTGATTAGTTCCTTGTATGCACATTGACAAAGTTTCCTTTTTAATTGCCCTCTTTAGGGTTCATGTTTATTTTCTTCCGCTGGTGTTTCAGATCTTTCTGTGGTTGCTGGGTGGTAGAATTTAATGGCTCCAAAAGAAAGCTAAGCCTCTGTATGTTTAGTTCTTTTTTCCATGAGGATCTTTGAACAAGCAAAAGTTTGAGATAATTTTATCTGTAATCCATTTGCACCAAAACTGATTGCCTCATATCTCTGTCAAAGTATGTTTTCTTTCTGGAATTTCAGCACTACTTTGGTGCAGAGAGACTATTTTGCTTATTTTTTATTTTTCTCTGACTCTTATGTGGTACAGCATTAAGAGTTATTAACATAGTGAATTGAAGTACAAAGAGAGTGTTTATTGAAGTACATTGGGCAGTTTTGCTCTGTGGGCACATGAAGTAGTCCCAAATTTTTTAAATCCTTGGGAAGTGACTTAAATTTTTGTTAGCCCTAAAGTTTTAACAAATTACAAGTTTAGCTATAATTTGGCTTCTCAAGTGATATAGAATTGGTGCATCTGTATACAGTTCATAAGTTCAACGAATATTTACATGAGTATAAAATAGTTAACTCACATATATTTGATTCCTTTTCAGTGACGAACCAGTGGCAGATATTGAAGGCCATACAGTACGTGTGGCCCGTGTAATGTGGCATCCGTCAGGACGTTTCTTGGGTACCACCTGGTAAGCCTTCCTGTTCCTGTTCTATCCATGTGGGTTTATGACATTTTGTTAACCCTTCATGGCTAACTGCCAAGTAAACTTTTAGAACAGATCTTCAAGTAGGATTTTCTTGGACAGCAATGAATCAGAATCAGAAGAGAGTATATGATCTAGTTAGGGCCAAATATATTTGTTTTCAAACTGCAGTTAATCTGAAATTTCTTTTTCTTTTATTTTTTTATTATTATTTTTTTAATTTTAAGTGTCTTTTTCCAGGACCCATCAGGTCCAAGTCAAGTAGTTATTTCAATCTAGTTGTGGAGGGCGCAGCTCACTGTGGCCCATGTGGGGATCAAACCAGCAACTTGTTATTAAGAGCACCATTCTCTAACGAACTGAGCTAACCGGCCACCCTAGTTCATCTGAAATTTTAAAATCACTGATTACCAGAAAACTAGAATTTTCACACTGTTCTTTGTTGACCAGTACCAGAAGTGTTTGTTTTGTTTTGTTACATATTGTATTATAATCTCTCTGCTTACAAATTGGTCCCCCTTTCTGGTTCTATAAGCTTTATAAGCCCAGAATCTGTTAAAGAATTAATTAATTGAGGTCTCATTTACATGAAGAGGAATGGATTTGTTTTAAGTGTGCTAGTCAATCAGTCTTGACAAAGGCATATGCTTGTGTGACCCACATCCCTTTTGATGGAAAGAACGTTTCCATCATCCCACAGAGTTCCTTCATGCCCCTTCCCAATCAGCTTCCCCTCCCAAAGCAACCACTGAGCTGATCTCTATCACGATAAATTCTGTCTGTTCCCACTATATGAACTCATTTGTGTCTGGCTTCTTTCACTCAGCCAACATTTTAAAGATTCATTCATGTTGATGCGTGTATCCATAATCCTTTTCATTGCCGAGCAGTATTCAATTGTATTACCGTGCCACCATTTATTTATCCACTTTCGGTTGTTTCCAAGTTTTGGCTAGTCAGAATAAAGCTGCCATAAATATTCTTACACAGGGCTTTTCTTGTGGACATGTTTTTCTTTCTTTTCTCTTGACTACGCATAAATACCTAGGAATGCTAGGTCGTAGGGTAGATATCTATTTAACTTTAAAATTTTCCAAGTGGTTTTCCAAAGTGGTCATATCATTTTACATTCCCAGAATTCTGGTTGCTTCACATCCTTGCCAACATTTGGTGTTGTCAGTCTTATCATTCTGCCCAGTCTAGCAAGTGTACAGTGAAATCTCATGGATTTCATTTTTTTTTTTTTTTTTCCAGATTTATCTCATTTATTTTAGCACCGACTCTTTCTTAGTAGAATCAAAACCAGCTGGTGAGCCCAGTGTTCTCACGCCGCCATTTTTCCGGAACCTCCCCATGGATTTCATTTTTTATAACCCTAATGACTGTTGGTGTTGAGGACTTTGTCATATGCTTATTGACCATTTGTATATCCTCCTTTGTGCAGTCTTCAGGTGCTTTCCCCAATTTTTTAATGTTTGTCCTTTTTTTAAATTAAATTTATTGGGGTGACCGGTTAATAAAATGACATAGGTTTCAAGTGTACAATTCTCTAATATATCATCTGTATGTTACATTGTCTGTTCACCACCCAAAGTCAAATCTCCTTCCGTCACCATATATTTGACCCCCTTTACCCTTTTAATGTTTGTCCTTTTTTGTGTCTTTATTTCCATGCACATAGACAATTCTACCATCATTTAGTGAAGATACTTTCTTTCCCCTGTCGAAATTGCTTTGACACCCTCTGAAAACCATTTGACTGTAATATATGTGTGGGTCTATTTCTAGTCTCTGTTCCATTGATCTATTTCTCAATGATTGATTTGTGTAACCCCAACATCCAGTGTAGGGCCCAGTAAATACAGAAGGTGCCCAAAAAAAAAAAAAGTGTACACATTTTAAGAAAGGAAAAACCATTAATATTGTGATACTCAATATGCACCGATAACAAAAGATGAATACAAGTCACGTTTGACTTCTGCAATTACAAGAGGTGCTCAAAGTGATTACCATCAGTATCCAGACACTTCTGATTATGGCGAGCTACTGCTTGAGCAACGCTGACCAGAAAGTGTCCACTTGTCTACATTTCTTTGGCACCCCCAGTATATAATCACTCGGTGAATGACGGCAACAGAATCTTGGCTGAGCCATTCTTAGGGAATTCTGTTCTTAAAATAGCCTCTGAAATAGGTTTATAGGAAGTGATAGTTTCCCAGTTAGTACCCAAGATATATGTTTAGTTATTAAGACATTGTTTATGCCAGAAAAGAATTTCTTGGTAATATGGTTACATGAATAGTTTGAGAAGCCTAACTGAAACTACAACTATTTATAATACCCTGCACATTGTAGAAACTGAATAAATTTCTTCTGGGTAATTGTTAGTTTGATTTTGTAGCTATGACCGCTCATGGCGCTTATGGGATTTGGAAGCTCAAGAGGAGATCCTGCATCAGGAAGGTCACAGCATGGGTGTGTATGACATTGCCTTCCATCAAGATGGCTCTCTGGCTGGCACTGGGTAAGCCTTCTTCCATACAGGCGGGGCAGCTCAGCGGTCTCGCCTCCCGGGTGCCTGCTTCCGCGCACAGCCGGAGTCAAAACTGCTCATTTGTGACTTACTTTATCAGGGGCCTGGATGCATTTGGTCGAGTTTGGGACCTGCGCACAGGACGTTGTATCATGTTCCTAGAAGGGCACCTGAAGGAAATCTATGGAGTAAATTTCTCTCCCAATGGGTAAGAGAAGCTCATTGGATGAGGGGTGGAGAGGGTTCTTGGTCGGGAGGTCCTCTTTGTTTCTAACTCAATACCACATCTGATCCACAGCTACCACATCGCCACTGGCAGTGGTGACAACACCTGCAAAGTGTGGGACCTTCGACAGCGGCGCTGTGTCTATACCATCCCCGCCCATCAGAACTTAGTGACTGGTGTCAAGTTTGAGCGTAAGCTTCCTCCAGTTTTAGGCCTAATCATGATACGGAATGTGGACCAGGCTTCGCACTTCCATGGCATGTGGGCCAGGCTTTAGCTTAACTTGGAAGTGGAACAAGAGAGAATTTGGACTCTGTTAAAGGAGCAGATTTTAATTTCCTTCCTTCTACTGTGCTTTCAGACAGAGCTATAGCACAGCTTGCTTCTCATTGCTAGGAAGTAAAGACTTCCTGAATGCTTTGTTTCATCTTTCTTCATAGAAATTCTAAGCACTGAATCCTTAGTGTTATTCTGAGTAGGTTATCTATTGGGGAAAGCCAAAAGACCTTAATAATGTGATTTGTTAATAATGTAAGCCTTCCTGTAGTTGTCCATTTTTCCTAGAGTCCTAGTAGGAATACAGATCAGAGCGTTGGGTTTTTCTGAATGTGGAAATACCTTCTTTTTGAAAATAGTATGTTCTAGCAGATTTATGTGCTTTTGTTTTCTGATACTCTTTTGAATACTTGAACTCCCCTTTTCTCTCGTAGCTATCCATGGGAATTTCTTGCTCACTGGTGCCTATGATAACACAGCCAAGATTTGGACCCACCCAGGCTGGTCCCCACTGAAGACTCTGGCTGGCCATGAAGGCAAAGTTATGGGCCTAGACATTTCTGCTGATGGACAGCTCATAGCCACTTGCTCATATGACAGGACCTTCAAGCTCTGGATGGCTGAATAGGCAGAACCATGGGAAAAGGACTCTAACCTCAAGTTCTCCCTTAAGAGCCATTTGCAAAAGAAAAATTGATGAGTTTTGTTCTATCATGTTTTTTTCTAGTTACCATGTATAGATCCTCAGTAGATTGGATTTCCTTGTCAGCCCCCACTCCAGCAGGCAGCCCACTCCCTGGGTGTTGGTGAACCCCTTTCATAGTTGCAATTTTAATTTCATCTTCAAGCCCTGCCAAGAACTGTGTAGACATTGTTTTTATTAATCTTTGGTTTAAATGCCCTGTTGCCTTCCTCACAGCACTCAGGATTGTGACTGACTCCATTTTTAATTCTTGAAACTTGGCTTTCCATTACTCGTACATGCTTCAGGACTACATGTGACCCGGAGAGCAAAGTGGCTGGACTGGAGTCTGGAAGCCCTCAAGTAAAGAAGCACGTCTCAGCACGCACTGGTTAAACAGTGGCTGACAGAGCAAGAACCCTTCCTCTACCTTGAGACTGGGAGGTGAAGCGGTAGACCCACAGCCAAGCTCAGGGTTACGCAGTGGAGAAGATTTTACCTCTTCCTGTTGGGTTCGCTTGGAATGCTGCCTGCATCAGCATCAGGAAGCTCAGAACTGAACATTTGCCGTGTCAGAAAATGTCTTCCATTTAGCTTTGAAGTTTGGCATCCTTCGTGTTACCACAAAGCTCGGCCGTTGTGTCAAAAGTCAGTGAAATTTCCAGAAAGCAAACATGATGTCTCTATTGTGTAACCTCCTTTCTGTCGTTTATTTAAAGGATATACCCCTCATGTCAAGGAAACTCGGGAAAAAATCCGTAATGGGTATTTCTAAAGACTTTTGTTTATTACACACTTGCTACAGTATAAAATCCTATTACAGAAACTCCTTCAAAGAATTATTTTGCTTAGTTAAGTATTTTCTCAATCCCAGGCTTTGATCCATAGAGGTCCCTTTTTTTTGGTTTGAGATATAACACATGATCTCACATATGACTTACTCCAATTTCTGTCTCCGTGATAAGCACTCTTAGTAATTTTTTAAAAAATAGAAAGCTATTGCATTGTGGGCCGGACTACCCGTGACTCTATAATATTTACTCATTGTTCACCCACCAGTTACCTTCCCTTTTTCCACCCGAAGTATACAACCATTGAACTCTGAAAATACACAGTAAATTCATACAGGAATACAGGAATTTAGAAGAATAAAGGATTGTGTATAGAGAATTCAAGAAGGGCTTATAGGATGACTTCTTAAATGTTCAAAACACTTGCACTTGCTAGTCCAGAAAGGCTGAGAGTTGCTTGTGTAGCTGTAAACTTCAAACTGTGTTGTATGACATATGGCTAAATACTCTGTTTACTCTGATTCCAATTATAGCCAAATTGTCGCATATCCTGTGTACCTGTTAAGCTCCTGAATTCTCAGCTCTACCCTCTGTTGGGCACTTCACTGTTGGTTAAGTATTAACGGGCTTTATTCCTTCCATAGTTAGCCACAAAAAGAAATGATTTTCATTACTACCTTTGCAGTATGTGTAAACTAATAATGAACGTTAGTGTATTAGCATGCAATTTGGATATAGTGTGTATAATGTGTTAAGGTTTTTAGTCTTTCAAGTTTAAATTTTATTCCGTTAACCTTGTCTTTTTTTGGTAGGGAAAGGGTGTTGTTCCAAGAATTGTAGAGGTAACAACCGGATGGAAACAATTTATCTAAGCCTTTGGCAAAACAAATACCTCATGGAATATGCATTTCTTCACTGAAAACATCTTTGTAAGAAAGCAGTTAGCTGAGGTGCATAAACCAAGTGTGGCATTTTACAATTATGGTGAGAGAAATGCAGCCTCCGCTTAATAACACTGACTCTGCCTAGACACTGGGCCAGGCACATTCAGACATTTTGTTTAATCCTCACAATTTTAGGAGTTAATTATTCCTTTTTTACAGACAGCTGAAATTTAGAGAAGTAACTTGCTCAGGGTTACCCAGTTAGTAAGTGTCTGATCCTGGCCTGTCTGTGTGTGACCTTATGAAGAGATTTCATAGGGCTTCACTGAGTATGTTGTCAGCACCGGCCAGACAAAAAGATCAGACCAGCCAGCATGGCCTGTTTTCTGTACGAAGCCTGATCTTGTCTATCGCTCCTCGTTTTATGTTGCCTGTTCTGTTCTTCCTTTTTCTTTGTTTTTTTGTTTTAAACTTTTATTTATTTTAAGTGTGTTTTTCCAGGACTCATCAGCTCCAAGTCAAATAGTTGTTTCACTCTAGTTGTGGAGGGCGCAGCTCACAGTGGCCCATGCGGGGATCAAACCAGCAACCCTGGTGTTACGAGCACTGCGCTCTAACCAACTGAGCTAACCAGCTGCCCTACGTTGCCTTTTTGATGAGTTACAGCAACTCTTACACTGACTCGATGCCAGAGGGAGTTAATTTCACCACTTCTACCTCATGAACTTAATTGAGCCTATAGTGTTCAACAGGAAACGATTTGCGTTTTCGGATAGGTGATACTTTGTGGAGTGGAAGGGTCTTCAGCATTGCAGCATGTCTGACCTCTGGAGAACTAAAAGCCAGAAGCACAACCCTTCACTGGAGTACCGAAGGTGCTCCCAGACTTTTCTAGGTGCCCACTGGGAGGATGGCACTGCCCCACGGTTAGAACTACTAAATGTAAGAAGACGCTAAAATGTTGCCCTGTCCCCCAAAAATTCAAACCTATATATCTTATTTGGATGGTGTATCGGCCACTTCACGAGTCTAATTTCTGTTTTTACTGAGAATCCACCACTTACCAGTGTGGAGATCTTGGGCAAGTAAGCTAAGCTTGGGGAGCCTCGGTTTCATCTGAGTAGTGATGAAGGTTTCTCAGTGCAGAAGCAAGTGCTCCTTTCCAGGCGTTCCCCCAGCTCCTCTTCCTGTTCCTCATGGCTCTGAGAACATGGTGAGCTCATTGCTTAACTTACCTTCCACAAAGTTAAGAGCAAGGATGTGTAAAGAAATGAAGTCAGTGGGGAGAGCTTGAGTCCCAGCTTGAGTGTAATTATTTGATGGTGCAAATGGAAAGACAGATGTTAGTCCCCTGGCAGGATATGTAGATGACTTTCCAATTTTCTAATGGAAAACTTTTTCTTCACGTCTTTGAGACAGTTTGGTTTTACTGAATGTGAAATACATGTCTTGGCTATTTTGGAATATCTTGTACATTTTAAGATCCCTAAGAATTTATAGAATTTCATTCCACTGAACTCAAAATGTTACTTAAGAGCAAATAAAACCAACTCTGTTTTCGGCTTCTGAAAGCTTATTCTACAAATCAAAAGAAACCGGAACTCAAAATGTTACCTGTTGATAATTGTGATGATGTTTTAATCACTTTGAGATTGTTTTAGAGCCCTGGGCCACCAGGCAATACTGTGTTTCCCTGAAAATAAGACCGAGCCAGACCATCAGCTCTAATGCGTCTTTTGGAGCAAAAATTAATATGACCTGGTCTTAATTTTACTATATTACAAGACCAGGTCTTACATTAATTTTTGCTCCAAAAGACGCATTAGAGCTGATGGTCTGGCTCGGTCTTATTTTCAGGGAAATACGATATTAAAACTGGAGAAGCAGAATCAGGGTTTTAGGCACAAGAGGTGGCAACTCGTCAAGCTGCAGCCCGAGCATCTAAATTTGACCAAAGTTTTCTTTGGTTTCTAGACTCATGTAAAAGGAGAACCCGGGTCCCCTGCTTGAGATGGGAGCTAAGGTTTTTACTCTATCCAGGGTCTCTGCCTTACCTCTCGGGCCCCAAATTTCAATGCTTGGTGGTGGGAAGTCAGCTCCACCCTGCACTGTCTTCTCATCAAGGCCTCTGCACCTACCAGGAGGAATAAGATCCTTTTCCTCCAAATCCCAGATTTCTTCTGATTCACTGACCTGTCTTTTCACTTTTAAACTCTCAGACGCTTAACACTCCATAAACTACATACCGACAAGAGGTTGTCTTGTGCTGAAAGAGCACGCCCTCCATGCTGGTAAGGGCTCTCTGCCACCCCTGGAGACTCCTACCTTTCCCCTAGTTCTGACATGGCACCAGCCAAATAAATGATTAAATGAGTAAGTGAAGGGAAGGATGAATGCAGACCGTTTTTACTAGGACTGGTAGCAACACATCCAAAGAAAAAACTGCAAGGGGAAGGAAGACGTGTACTCACAGAATTGAAGCTCACTCTCCAACGCTTTTAGCAACACAAAAAGACAACTCAAAAAAGGTGAACCAAGTTCAAAAGCAGCTCCAGGGAGAAATGCAGCTTGTCACCTGTTTGGGCTAGTCGCCTTCCTGGAGACGTGTCCAGTCCTTTGGCACAACTTGCTACAGAGCTCTGTAATCACAGATCTGCTTCTCTACCTTCCATGATCCTGTGGTTCACACCAGAGGTCTCCACATCTTTTCCCAGCACTTTCACTTTCAGAGCTTCTCATTATAGTAGGATCTGTTTCTCAGAAGCAAGCATGTGGCCTAACTGACCCATAGATTGTAAAAATGAACAATACTACAAAGGAAGACGACCCCACGAGGCTCTGCATGTCCCGTGCCCAGCAGCAGCTGAGAGTCTTTGTTCCTTGTCCAGAACAGATGCTCACCCCACACCCCAAAGGAACTGCTTGGTCCAAAAGATGGAAAAGATGAGCAACAGAGTGACGCTGAGGATGACAGCCATCAGGTAGGCAAACATCCGGAACTCAGGGTTACGGAAACAGTCCCTCAGAGAGTAGTGGCTGGAGATGGAAGCGGGCAGAGGCGTGCTGGTGGGGGCCGTGGCCTGGCGGGTGTCAGGCTGGCTCCCAGGCTCGGGGCCTACGTCCAGGGTGTAGACCCGGGGCTGGCGCAGGAAGTAGCGGCTCTTAGGTTGGTCCTTGAGACAGAGCTGATGGCCTTCCAGGATGACGTGGTGGGGCTCCAGGCGGAGCAGGGAGAGCATGGCCGTATCTGTGGGCAAGTCAGTGACAGGCTGCCCGGAGGCCAGCACAGTGGGCTGGCGACAGAGGGGGCACAGCAGCCGGCGCTGGGCTGGGGCCACCAGGCTGAGGTGGGCCAGGCATTCCACGCAGAAGGAGTGGCAGCAGTCCAGCACTTTGGGGGTGTGGAACGTGTTGTTGAAGGGGTTCCAGCAGACGGGGCACTCAGGCTCCCAGTCCTGCTGCTTCTCGGCCATCCTCAGACCAGACGCCAGCAGGCCTGGCAGAGACGGAAAAGAAGCAAAGGAACAATCGTGAAGCTGCGTTAAAAGGTATTATCACCCACATTTCACAGATGAAAAAAACTTAGGTTCAAAAAGATGAAGTGAGGGTGGCCAGATGGCTCAGTTGGATAGAGCACGAGCTCTCAACAACAAGGTTGCCGGTTCGATTCCCTCCATGGGATGGTGGGGCTGCGCCCCCTGCAACTAAAGATTGAAAACCGCGACTGGACTTGGAGCTGAGCTGCGCCCTCCACAACTAGATTGAAGGACAACGACTTGGAGCTGATGGACCCTGGAGAAACACACTGTTCCCCAACATTCCCCAATAAAAAATTAAAAGAAAGAAAAAGAAAAAAAGAAGATGAAGTGATTTGTTCCAGATCACTCAGTCCTAAGCCATACTTGTCCGGTGCTCCTGCAGTATCCCCTCTCTTGGGGCGAAGGCCAGAGCCACCCCACTATTAATGAGCTGCCACTGGAGGAGACTGTACCCCAGCCTTGGAATGGTTAAAGGTGCTCCTTATGTTCCATGCAATTGCCCTTGGCTTCTGACTCCAGGGAGAGGAAGGGGAGCCATAGTCAGTGGTTTGTGCCAGAGGGCAGTGATTTCCTTCCCTGACTAGTGCAGAGATGGTCTGTCCCCTCTCTGGGAACATGCCAGGCCCTCTTTCTCTTCTCCCTTTGGGCTACAGGGCCAACCCTCCAGAGCCCACTTGCCCAGTCTTCGTGCAGGGCACTGCATTGGCCTGAAGGGGGCCCCTTGACCGGGAAGCTTGGAGAGGCTCCCCTGCCCAGGTCCCCAGATCAGCCCTTCTAGAGCCTCCTCCCACTACTTGGCCTCCCCCACACCTCTCCTCCTACCTTCCTTTGTTGGAGGGAGGGGGAACCCTCAGGGCACCCACCTGGGCTTCCTGGGTGGGAACGTGGTCAGCAGACTACCCAGAAAGGCCTGAGGCTCCAGTCTTTCCCTCTCCTGAATCCACAAAGCGTTGGGAGACTGCCTGCTCACCACCAACTCTGGGGCCCATCTCCATGGCAGCGCAGGCAGCACCTGGAGCTGCCAGGTGGCCCAGGCTGCAGCCTCTAGAGCACACCTGCCTGCAATAAAGGCCAGAGAGCTGCCCAGGTGGTGGTGGGGTGGGGAGGTGGGGGAGCAGAGTTCCCCCAGGGCTTGGCATACACCCAAGGAAGCGAAGTATGTGGGCGGTCCCTGGGATCACTGGCTGCAAAGGTAGCAGTGGCAATTGCCTTTTTCTAGATGGTGGAGAGCGTTCGTGAGCCTTCTGGGCTTCCTCTCTCCTGGGCCCTCCTCCTTTTCCAAAATGGCGGAAACCTCCTTTGCGCACAAAGGGGCTGCCTGCCCTGCTCTTCAAATTCACTACCGCACTGCCTAAAATCTCAGCTATCAGATTCAGCAAGTCCTCTCCAGTCGGATCATTTCATGTGCCCAAGGAGCTGCAGGCAGAACACAGCCAGCCATTCCGGCAGGAACTCAGCGCTGAGATCTTAGAGTACAAGGCTTGGCCACCCCAACCACCCTTGGGGACTTAAAAGGGGAGTCAGGAAGGAGGGGGGCACCGGCCCTAATTCCCCATTTCAACCAGAAGCACTTAGCTTTTCTCATATTGATTATTTGAATAAATCGAAGAGTTGAACTGCTGAGAGAGAAAAAAGTTTAAAAACCACTTCTCTGTCCTAACAACACACTTTGCAGATGGAAGGCAAATAGTGACTCTCACCCAAGGTAGTGACACTAGGACTGCCAGTTCACCACCATGTGCCATCATAAAGGCAGAACACGCAACCATGCAGTTACCTGCTAGATGCGTCTTATTAACTAGATGTGTTTGTATTTTCTCAGGAGATTCCTCAGGGCCACAGGTGTCTTGTGGTAGGAATCCAGGAACTGTGCAGGGGGCACTTGGGGACAGTGAGTCTCCCTTGTGCCGCTGGAATGACGTTATCTACCCTGACCGAGTTGATACCTGAAGCAAAACCTGCTTGCACTCTCTCACGTATGGCTTCCTGGTTTTCTTCTAGACCTGTTACCGCTCCAAATAGGGGAGAGGAAATGAAGACCCGCAGAAGGAGGATGGAACAGCTCTGACCCAAGATGGGATAATTTACAAAGGATCCTTACCCATGAACACTCTATTCTGTGAACGATTCATCCATTCTACAAAGTTACCGGATTACTGAGTGCTCCTGTATGCCAGGTGCTGTGTGAGGCATTGGGTCAATGGACATGGTCTTTGACCTCATGGTCTTTAAAGTCTAGTGAGGGAAAGAGACATTTCATGACTAAAGGGCACTAAATAAATGTATAAGTTTAAGGACTGCTATAAAGGACAACAAGGAAAATGGGCTTGGGTGGGCGAGGGGAGGGCTGCCTCAGATGAGAGTACCAGGGAAGATTTTTCCAAAGAAGTGACATGAGCGCTGAGACTGAAGGATGAGAAAGTCTGGCAGTGCAGCACAGAGGAAGAATATTCTAAGTCAAGGGGACAACATGTACCGAAGCCATAAGGTGAGAAAAGTTCTGCCAAATTGAGGGATTGAAATGAGGCCAGGGTAACTGAGGTGTATCCAGTGGAGCTGGGGTGGGAAAGTGGCTCAGGATGAAGCCAGAGAGGGAGGAGGCCAGCCCTGCAAGCTGGGGAATGCATCTGGATTTATTCTAGACGGGCGGGGAGGTGTGGTGGGGGGAGGGCGACCTGATCCTGTTTCCATGTCATTCCATGGCAGAGCAGAGGACAGACTGAAGAGACAGAGTGGAAAGAGAAGCCCAGCCGTGGGTCTCCAGCAGTGCTCCAAGCTGGTATGTGGGTGCTTGAGTAGGTCAGCTGATGGCACGAAGATCAAAGGCATGAGGTAAATTATATCTTTGAGAGAGAATCAAAAGCGCTTCCCAAGAAACTGGACAGCATAGATTCTGGGACCTCGTTGTCAAGGCTCGTGACCCCAAATCCACTGCTTACTAGGCCCATGATTCCAGTTGAATTGCTTAAACTTTCTCATTTTCTTCTTCTGAAAAGGAAGCTAGAAATATATAGTACATCAGAGGGTAAAGGTCTCACATAGAGCCTGGCACCCAGGAACGACCATATATGAGGTGGTTGGCATTATCACTGCAAAAGGATTTGAGTGCGAGGAAGGGTGAAGGCCAACTTAGAGGCTATAAAACGTTTTCTACACTGAGCTTTGAGGAGCCCCTCCTCCTCCTCCTCCTTCCCGGAATTCCAGAAGCAGACCTGTAGTGCTTCATCAAAAGCCTTAAAATATACGTTGCCTTGATTCAGCAGTTCCTTCACTGGGAATCTATCCAATGGAAATACTGGGGGGCTGTGCAAAGATTCCATTGCAGAGATACCCATCAGAGCACAGCTCTAATGGTGAAGAATTGAAAACTACCTAATTATCTAATAGACAGACATTGATTAAATAAATTCTGCTCCATCCATATGCAGAGACATTCTGCAACCTTTAAAATGATGTGATAAAACATCTATTCATATGGAAATATGTTCATGATATGTCATTAAGTGAAAAGAACTATTAATAAAACCATATTAGAATATAATCCAATTTTCCCATATATGTGCCCAATGGAAAAAATGTCTAGAATAACAAACATCAAAATGTCAACAACGGTTACCTTTGGGGATAAGATTATAGGTGTTTGTGATTTTTTTTTTTTTTAATGATTTTATCTGAAAATTCTAACTTGACTACAGTATGCTTGTATTGCTCCTCTTAAGGACCTCCTCTTCCCCTCAAAGCCGACCTATATTTTCTTGAGGGAAGATCAAGGTTGCATCAACATCTTAGCCCTTATCTGCTGTGGTACACTCAGGCATCCACTGTTGTTTCAGGATCAGCTGGTCAGAATCCAGCCTCTGCAGGAGATTCTGAAGGAGTATCCACCCACCACTGACCCCCAAGCGAAGACACCTCAGCTACAGCAAGTCCTAAACAGAACCCCAAAGGCATCGCCTCTGTCTATGACCAAGTCAGTTTGCCAGATATTGTCTGTAGCATCACCCCAACATTTTCAACCTTGAGAGAGAGCATTTTACAGCACTTCACCGTTTACAGAGAGCCCCAGTTCTTGCTAAGGGTCTAAGTGTGGTGACTCACACATAGATGGTAAATGCCTTTTACAGCTTTTTTTCCACTTGCATAAGGCCATTTGATTCTTCAAAACCACCCTGTGAAGGAGGGAGGCAGGGAGGAGAAAGTATGCAGGCTTTGGAACCTGATGTGTTTGCTGTGAGGTCTTGAACTAATAGCTTAACCTCTCTGAGCTTCATTTTCCTGTGTCAAATAGGCTAATAATCCCACTTTACAGGGTTGCTGTGAGGAAGGCATAATGTAAGAATGTGCCCAGTGAGGCACAGCAGGCACTGAAGTAACCCCTAGTCACCGTGGTATTTTTATACCTGTATTATAGATGGGGTAGCCAAGGCTGGGAATGGTGAAATGACTTGCCCAAGGCCTCACAGCTGAAGAATGGCTGAGTTTGAATGATCCCAGGAGCCCTGTCTCCCAGGCCAGTATTCCCCTGGGCTGTGCTGCTGCTCGGGACCCTGTGACCCAGCCCTCCATGACCCTCCCTGTCTGCTTACCTTCTCCGTCACAGCCTCCCTCCTCCTGCTTCTCCTTTCAGGAGTGCGGCTCTGCAGCCTGTGCTCTGACTTCTGGACTGGTTTCCAGTCAGTTGTGGGCGGGTCTCATTTGCATGAGTTTTCAGGCCGCTCCCGGCCAGCTCTAGCTCAGGTTCTCCTCTTCCTTCTGATGACTTTGGACTGTCTGTGCTTACAGGGGACATTCTGGAAGTTTTGGTTTCATCTTCCTCCTATGAGTCGCTCTTGCTTTTTCTCAAAAGGGGGTTGAAGCCCATTTACCTTGCAGGCCTCTGTTCTGTGTGGGATTGGTCCCCCGCCATCCGGGATTGCACGTGCCCTCTATGCACTGACTGCCTTCACAGGAAGGTAGGGTATCTCTTGACACCATTTCTGCTATTCAGCCCAGGTAGACACTTCCCTACTCTGAGCCTCTACCACCAAAATGCAAAGCGCTCTTGCAAAATATTGTGAAAAAAGCAAATCCAACAGAGAAGCAGTCAGGGTGAGGAATTTAAGCATAGCATGAAGAGCTGGGGTTCTTAATCAAGTCAGACTTCCAGGTCAGAGTCAAGGTCTCGCTCAGAATCCAGTCTGGACTTGCTAGTGTTGTGTACCTAGTGTTGTGTACAGATAGGTTTCATATGATTTTACATCCAGCAGCTTATCACTGAAGTGAAGTTGTTTTAATCTGCTTGTGTGTGACAAAGAAAAAAATTGTTTTTGTTACAAGAATGAAATAAGTCATGCCAAGATGTCATCATTCTACATCTGCTGTTAATTAGCAGTCAGGGGGCTTATCGATATGTGGGAGAAGCAATGGTAGCAAGGAAACACGTAGACGAGAAATACTGAGAGTTTGTGAGGACTATTTGAGAGTTTGGGTTTGGGTGAGGGGACTCTGCTCTAACCTTAAAAACTCTCCGAAGACCCTTGGGGCATTCACTCCCATCTTAGCAAGGCATTGCTGAAAGACTGCTGATAAAGACCATGGGGATCCAGGAAAGGGATCACCCTGCCCACCACCAACACTGGCGTCTCTGCTCCCTAGCAACGTGCTCCAGCAACAGGGAACTTTTGCTCTGGCAGCTGGAAATCAGCTCTTTGGTTGGTCACTGACTCTCCTACTTGTATATAAAGAAATACTTCCTATTAAATTTGGACTTGATTCCTTCACCTCCCCTGGCTTGGAACAATAGTGTGATTAAGCTGTCATTTGTTGGGAGTACGTTATTTCTTTATTCAGCTTAAGAGAGATCCTGTGTGCTATTGGCTTATGAAATTATAATTCCCACAGTGAATCTGTGCTAAATACATTGCTGGCAAAGACAGAAATCAGTCTGAGTATAACTTTTGCTGCCTCCCCCAAACAAAACGAAACAGTTAGCATGCCTATATAATGAGGCCTCCATCCATAAAAACTCCAAAGGATGGGGTTCAGAGAGCTTCCGGATTGATGAACACATGGCAGTGCTGGGAGAGTGCCCAGCATGGAGAGGGCATGAGGCTCCGCGCCCCTTCCCACTCACCCACCCCATGCGTCTCTGCCATCTGGCTGTTCGTCTGTATCCTTTATAATAAGCTGGTAAACATAAGTACATGTTTCTCTGAGTTCTGTGAGGGACTCGAGCGAATTAATCAAGCCCAAAGAAGGGGTGGTGAGGACCTCTGATCTAAGCCAGTGGGTCGGAAGCACAGGTGACACCCTGGCCTTGCTCTTGGTGTCTGAAGCGTGTGTGGGGAAGAGGCAGTCTTGTGGTACTGAACCCATCACCTCTGGGTCTGATGCTCTCTCCAGGTAAGTAGTGTCAGAATTGAGTTAAATTGTAGGACGCCCAGCTAGTGTTGGAGAATTACTTAATGGTGTTGAAAACTACACACACCTTGGAATTGGTGTCAGAATCGGAACATGCTTATATCTTTTGCTAAGTAAGGACGTTCATCACAGTTTTATTTTAGCTGCAAATGATTGAAAACAAAATGTGAAAGCCCAACTGTAGCACATCAATTAAGTGGCAAACTACATAATCATTTAAAATGATGTATAGGAGAATTTTGATTGACTTGTGAAAATGTCACAATGTACTGTAAATGGGTGAATGCAGTCTACAAAATGGTATATGTAATATGAGGCAGATGTTGTAAAACAAGATTTACATATAAAGGCTGAAAAGCCATGAGACAAATGTTACAACGGTTATCTCTAGATGGTGGGCTTACTGGTGTTGCCATTTTATTCTTATCTATATTTTCTAAATTTCCATTAACAAATATGTATTACTTTTATAGTAGGAAAATTCATTTGGAAAGTACGTAAATCTGAGTTTCTGCAACCAGGGAATCTAGAACTTGAAAAGAAAAGCAGGGTGCATAAGAAACCTCTCAGGGTATTGCAAGCATTGGTATAAAAATAAAATAAACCATGGCCCTTTCCAGGTCATTAATTGTGTAGTGAGCAAATGCATTATCATCACATCTCTGGGTGATGGAGGCTAGGGAGTACCTTGCAAACAGTGGAAAAATTTTCTGGGGGAGATACCCAGGAGAGATAGTGAGTCATCTAAGGAATCTGAGAGTTAAACTAATTTAGTTCATGCTTGGGGGCTGAGGTCAGCCAGCCGAAAAAGCACCTCATCTAAGCAGTACCTTGGAACCGGGTGAGTGAAGAGTCTTGAGACTTGGTGGAGCCCAGCCAAGGTCTGGAGTGGAGGGCAGGGTGGTTGAACCCATCTGGGGCGGAAGAGGCACAGAAGACAGTGGAGGATGGAGAAAAGGCCATGAGGAGTCAAGTTTTGGTCGGGTGATGATCAATGTTTCAGCAAGTGCCCCCACCAAGGGTAAGGGGCACCTCCCCCTGTGGGGCACCACACTCATTACTCAGAACCTTGTTTTAGGCCTTTCCAGAGTGCAGGACCGTCCCAGCAGCACTGGTGTCACCTGGACGGTATTAGGGATGCAGAACCACAGGCCCACTCCAGACCTACTGAGTCAGAATTTTCATTATTACAAGATCCCTAGGAGATCGGGAAACACATTAAAATGTGAGGAGCACTCATAGTAATCAAAACGGCATGGCTCTGGCATAAAACAGACACATAGATCAATGGAACAGAAGAGAGAGCCCAGAAATAAACCCATGCCTATATGGTCATTTAATCTGTGATAAAGGAGGCGCGAATACACAGTGGGATAAAGACAATTTATTCAATAAACGGTGCTGAGAAAGCTGGACAGATAAATGCAAAAAACAAAAACAAAAAACCCTAGACCACCTTCTTACACCATATACAAGAATAAACTCAAAGTGGATTAAAGACTTAAATGTAAGACCAAAACCATAAAACTCCTAGAAGAAAACATAGGTAGTAAACTCTCTGACATTGCTCTTAGTGATTTTTTTTTTTTTTTTTTTTTTGATATATCTCCTCAGGCAAGGGAAACAAAAAGAAGAAAATAAACAAATGGGATTACATCAAACTAAAAAGTTTTTGCACAACAAAGAAAACTATCAACAAAACAAAAAGAGAGGCTACTGAGTGGGAGAAGATATTCACCAAAGATACATCTGATAAGGGGTTAAAACCCAAAATTTATAAAGAACTCATACAACTCAACAACAAAAAAACAAACAATCCAATTAAGAAATGGGTAGAAGGCCTGAATAAACATTTCTCCAAAGAGGACATGCAGATGGCCAATAGACATATGAAGAGATGCTCAATATCACTAATCATCTGAGAAATGCAAATTAAAACCGCAATGAGATATCACCTCACACCTGTCAGAATGGCCGTTATTAATAAATCAACAATGAACAAATGTGGGCCAGAATGTGGAGAAAAGGGAACCCTCATGCACTGTTGGTGGGATTGCAAAGTGGTGCAGCCGCTATTGAAAACATTATGGAGGTTCCTCAAAAAACTAAGATTGAAAGGACAACAACTTGACTTGGAACAACTTGACTTGGAAAAAAATTTCTGGAAGTACACACTATTCCCCAATAAAGTCCTGTTCCCCTTCCCCAATAAAATCCTTAAAAAAAAAAAAAAAATGGTGGGGCCAGATGGGTTTCAGAATTTTTCATATTTTAGGAAGGTAATTTGCATTTACTATATATTAAGTGACTCTCCCAGTGGGATCTGGGGCAGCACCCTATCACACACATGAATATTCTGCAATTTCTTATAAATATTAAGACCAAAAAGAATAAACACCATAAGGTCAGGTCAATTTTGGCACCAAATTCAATGAAAAAACTTTGCAGAAATGTAAGGATTTTAGAATTGTGGATAAGGGTAAGGAAGTATTTTATTTGTAGGATGTGTCAATTGAAGAAAGTTAGAAACACTGATGTGGTACTATTTCCCAGCCCTTGTTCACCTCAGACTTAACAAGAACTACAAGATCCAGATATTCTTTCAAATATAAAGTAGTTTAGCGATGTCAAGGGGGCAGTAATTGACCCTCAGAAGGTCCTTGGTGTGAATTGGTCCAGGCACAACCAGGGGAGTCATCACACTTATTCTGAAAGCTTTCTCCACATGAGCCCTGCCAGGAAGATAGTGGCAAAGTGTTGGCTGAAGGCTATTTGTACAAGGAAGGTCCAGGGAGTTTCTATGAAGATCTCCAAGGCCATCTTCAAATGCTACGCGAAAAGGCTCCTGGGCCAGGATCCATCTCTGCTCTTGTAATGTTCAGCTGGCAACACTGGCAAGGATCCTCTCACAGCGCTTCTAGAGTGTCAAAATCAGGAAGCCAGAGACCTCCCTCCTCTCTGGGTCTGCAGGGTCTTTCTGTTCTTCCTGGGGCCTCAGGGTCTCTCACTCTTCTCTTCTCTATGGCCACAGTCTCTCATCTGTACTCCCTCTGTATCTGCATAGCTTCCTTTCTTCTCCTGGGTGTTTATTACCAAACCTTTATTGTAATACATGTCCAATATAGAAACATTAGGGAACTCAAATGAATATAATTAATGACACTTATGCACTATTCTAAGGGCTATACCTGAATTTTATAACTTATCCCTGACGACAACTCAACTCTATGGGGAGATGCAATCATCTCCATGTTACAGATGAGGACCCTGAGACACAGAGAGATTAAGTCACTTGCCCAAGGTCACAGGGCTAGGAAGTGGCAAACTGGGATTTGAACCAGGCAGCCTGGTGCTAAGAGTCCATACCCTAAACCATCAGGCTCACTGCCACCTACAAGGAGAATATAAACTCACCCAGAATCCTATATGCCAAGAAAACCGCGGACACATTTGGGTGATAGCCTCTCAGTCTTTTACTTATAAGTACAGTACTTTAAAGACAAAAAATTGTTTTCATAAATTGTTTTAAAATGTCATACTCTATGTACTGTTTGTAGCTTTTTTTCACTTTCTACATTGTAAACGTCTTCTACAACCTTATCTTCAAAATGAAGGTAGTTGTCTATGCTGTACACCCGAAACTAGTATTGAATGTGAACTGTAATTGAAAAAAGAAATTTAATGCAAGTGGTCTTGTCTTTTGATTGTAAAGGAAATAAGTCTATGTATGTGTGCGTGTGTGTATAAAATGTCTCTGAAAGCATACACTAGATGCTGACCACACTGGTTACCTCTGGAGGGAGCCAGACGGAGGCAGACGGATGAGAGGGAGGCCACCGTATCAGATTGGTGCAAAAGTAATTGCGGTTTAAAAGGTTGAAAATAATTACAAAAACTGCAATTACTTTTGCACCAACCTAATATTACCTTCTGTACTCTTGACTGTGACAGTGTGAACGCCTTATCTATTTCAACAATAAGTAAATTTTTAAAATGAAACTGATTCATTCTCAGTGCAAAAAAAAAAAAAATACAGAAAGGCATAAAGTAGAAAATAAATTGATCTTTAAAGTTAATACCCAGAGAAAACAGTCAACATTTTTGCTCTATTTTGTCCAGACCTTTATCTATGAATGTATAGACACGTGTGCAGATGTATGTTTACTAAAATGGGACAATGCTGCCCAGTGCCGTTTTGTTGCCTGTGTATTTCACGCAGGGTGAATTGAGGACAGCATTCTGTGTCGCTTCATTTTAAATGTCTGCATGATTATCAGTCATATAAAATTGGCCAGTTTCCGAAAGGCTATTTCTGGCTGGACTGGGAGAGCCCGGCCTGTGGACATGCAGTGCTAGCTGACACCGAGCCCCGTCTCCCCAAATCATGACTTTTCAATTTGCTGTGTGCAAAATCTTGAACAAGCAGGATGCTGTGTTCCCGACCCTGGGGAGATAACATCTGAGAATGGACTGGACGTTCCTTCTGCCTGTGATGTTTAAGCTATGTCCCTTATTCCATAGGAGAAATACTTCCGGTCTGCCCTCTCCCGCCAGCTTCCATACCCAAAACCACAAGGACAATGCCGCTGAAAGTGGACAGCTTTCTACTGCGCGTCCAGCCTTGGGCTCCCATCTGGGTCCTGCCACATGCTGGGTGATCGATCTTTGGTGAGTCACCTTCCTTCTCTGCAGAACAGAATAATCATCTCCACGTTGCCTCTTTTACCGTGTTTTCTTATTGGAAGACTCAGATGAAATCATGATTGTGAAAGTAGTAAGTAAAATATAGAGCACTGTGACATATTCAATTCTAGCCTTTTAACTAGAAGTGTCAGGAAGAAAGATAGACATCAAAACCAGGTGGTCCAGCTTCTTTATAATGTTGGCTCATGGTTAACACTTCCCTGGTACACACTCATCTTTAAAACTGAGGGTTGTGGTCAAATACTGTGTTTCCCCGAAAATAAGACCTAGACGGACCCTCAGCTCTAACGCGTCTTTTGGAGCAAAAATTAATATAAGACCCAGTCTTATTTTAATGTAAGACCGAGTCTTTAATATAATATATAATAAATATAATATAATCTGGGTATAATATAATACTGGGTCTTACATTAATTTTTGCTCCAAAAGACGCATTAGAGCTGATTGTCCGGCTAGGTCTTATTTTCGGGGAAACACGGTATATAATGATGGAAGGAGAACTGACCCTGGGTGGTGAACACACAATGTGATATATAGATGATGTATTACAGAATTGTACACCCGAAACCTATGTAACTTTACTAACAATTGTCATCCCAATGAACTTTAATTTTTTTTAAAAAGCTGAGTGTTACGAAGTTTAAGAGCATAGTGTTAGCAAGGAACCACTGAAACTCTGCTAACTCTCCTGCTAAGGGGTGGGAATGTGACCTGGGACAACCTCTTTTGGAAAAGGCGTGGTATCTGCTAAAGCCGATCATGCAAGTTGTGCAATAGCCCCAAGAGGCCTCCGCTAGTTACATAATGAACTCAAATGCATGCATGCATTCACCATGACATATTAGAATGTTCATAGCAGCACTGTTTGTAAGAGCCCCAAACTAGAAGCTAGACCATCAGTAGTTAAATGGGTAAATTATAATATCGTGTCACATTAGAATACTATACAGCAATGAGAAGGCATGATAACTACATGCAACAGCATGAATCAATCTCACAAACACGGCGAGCAAAAGAAGCCTGACCAAAACAAGAGTATGTACTTGTTTCAGTTAAATCTATTGCTGCATGGCAAACTGCCTATGATTGTGTGCCATAGCTGCACAGTTTCTTTTCTGATTTTATCTATGGCTGCATTTGGCTGCAGATTTGGTGGGGTTGGAGGTCCAAGGTGACCTCGTTCACACATCTGGTGGGGCTCCAGTTCTTCTCCATGTGCCCACGTGCTCCACCACTCTGACATGGGGGTCTCAGAGCAGCATTCCAAGAGAGTAAAAGTGAAGCTGCAAGGCCTCTGAAGGCCCAGCCTCACAAGTTGCATAGCGTTCATTCCCCTGTATTCTATCTGTCAAAACAAGTCAAAAGATCAGTTCAGATCCAAGGGGAGGGGAAATAGATCCTACGTATTGATTAGAAGTCACATTGCAAAGGGTCAGAAATTCAGAGAGGAGATATTTGTGGCCATATTTTCCGTCTACTACAACACAGTATGATTCCATTCATACAAAGTAGAACAGCAGACAGAAGCTATTGATGCTGTTACACACTCCTTGGCAGACAGACCAGAAGGGAGCATGAGGGAGGGCATCTGTGTTCCTGAATGTGTTACACTTCTTCATCTAGGTACTGGTTACTCAAATGTGTTGTCTATGAAAATTCAGCAAGCTGTAAACATAAGATGTCTCAACGGTTTATGATTGCATACTTGAATTGAAAGTGAAAAAAATATATAATAGATGAAAAAGAATGAAGTTCATTTCTCTCTCAGATCATAGTCCAGCTGGTCAGGCTGTTGGAGCAGCTCAGCTCCTTGAGGTTTTCTGGGGCCCCAGGTTCCTTCTCTCTTGCTGTTTTGTTATCTTGTCCTCATTGGAATAGTTGAAGCTGTGCATTCCGGCCAGTGGGAAGGGACTCAAAGGGGTAATCCTGGACAAGTAGGTTCCTGTCCAGCTAATAAGGTGGAAGTTACCCGCATCACTGCCCCTCCCCACTCACTGACAGGAACTTACCTCACAGCCATGCCTCACCTGCCATGTAGTCTTAGCTTGGCAGCCTGTGCCAAAGAAGAAACAAATGCCAATTTCAGGAAATAACTAGCAGTCTACTGCACTTTTTAGGATGAAGCCGTCCTTTAATAATTACATTTTCAAAGGCTACTCAGAACTAGCTAAGTTCCCTTCTCTCAGTGCTAAAAGATTAAAAACACCAAGTGACCTAAGTTTTATACTTGTAATTCCAGTGTCAAAATAAAGGCCATTAACACTCATTGCTCATTTCCTTAAATACAAAAATACATTTAAACTATAAATATATAAGTAAATATACAAATTTACTTAAATTTTAAACATACAATTGGCCAGGTTCCAAAGGCTTATATATTTTTCTGGACAAAAGTCAACTGTCTTTGGAAAATTCCTTAATATGGTTTTAGAGGGGCAGCCTCTGAAACAAAGTGTTCAATGAACGAATGAGTGCGTTTTAGCAATCTGAGAGTATGGGTTCTGGGTGCATAACATTAAAAAGTCCTATAAAAACATTTGCATTTATTAATCTATTTTCCACTTAAAATGCATAGATAAGGAATTTGCACATCAAGCACCCGTGTAGAGTTTAGCGAAACAATGCTACTGGTACTAGAACACTGCTAACTCATCAGAGACCTACTGTTTTCTCCCGGGTATGTTCCCTCTCACAGCAGCCTGGTCCCCTTCCCTGGGATACCCTCGCAACTCACTCCCTTGGCTTTTCTGACTTACTGTCCGTCTTCCTTCTAGAAGAAAGGGTCAGCTGTAGCATTACTAGATCAGGATACTCTAGGACTTTCCCTGGAGACACCCATCTACTGCTCCTGGTTATCTGGCCAGGAGGAGCTCCTTGGAGCCAAAGTTAGTAACTGGTCTAGAAACTACACAATGTCATGGTCCATAAATTTCTAAAACGAATTTTGTGACATCATGCAAAGGCAAAGGGAAAGGGAGGAAAGTATTCCGGCTTGGAGTCAGGCAGACCCACATTCAAATCTCAGTTCTTTCCCTTCCTACCTATGTGTGTCACCTTGGGCAAAGGACTAGCTGTCCCTGGGCCTCAGCTTCCTCATCTGTGAAATGGGAATAACAATGAGAACTATAGTGAGAATACATGTATGTATTCAGCCATCTGCAAGTGCTCAATGGAGTAGCTTCCACTCCCATTAACCCGTTGTGCTTCCAGAGTGCAAAGATCTATAACTTAAGGAATCAAAGGGAAGCTGAACAATGGCTAAAGGCTTAGAAAATAAGATCTAAGAATGGATGAAGGCATGATAAATGTTTCATGGGGAAAGGAGAGCATTTAGTCTGGACAGAGGGGGCAGTATATAACAATGGCTACCATTTAAAAGCTACCCTGCTTTGGCATTTAATATAGTTCTATGCAGTCCTCAGAACAGTCCTGTGAGCAACATATAAGCCTCATATACGTAGTAAGTGAGGAAACAGATTTTATAACTTGCCCAAGGTCATCCAGCTAAATGGAGACCTAACTAGAGATTCAAACTTAGGTCTGACGTTTTGCATGAGCTTCAGATTCTCCTCCCCAGTCAGTGGAAATGGCATGAGGGAGCTGGCCTAAAAAGAAGCCGGAGGGAGACATGAAGATGGCTGTCAGCCACTGGTATCCAACGGACAGGCCAGGGCCAGAGAGGACAAAGGCAAAATCTCTCCTGGGCTGGGACTCATCAGAAAGGGAATTCCACAGCCTCAGGTGCTTTATACATGGGCTTGCCTCAAGGCAGGAGGGCTCTATTTTCCCTGGAGGAAAATGGGCTTGTGAGCACCAGGTGGGGACTGATTTCCTGGAGGCCACACAGGCAGACCTGAGCACCCTGCCCCTCCTCACTGAGGGGGGGCTCAGTGGCTGGCAAGGTTGAGTCCATGCCTCTACTCTTTTCTGTATGTTCTATTGTTATAGTAGACATTCTCTTTGCCTCACTCTGGCCATTTCCAAAAAGTTTACATAAAACTAAATGAAAATGTTAAAATGTACAAAGGACCTTTTTTAGCCTTAATCTCACTATCTCTCTATTTTCTTAGCCACAGAACTGGTTTGGTAACTCCTATAATTCTGGACAAGGCCCCTGTGGTTGTCAGCCTCTTCACGCCACATCAGGTCCTATTTTCATGCAACCTCTGCACCAGTGTCACGCTGGAGACCCTGCAATCCACACTCCGCTGCTTGCAGGCTCAGCCACCATCTTCATGCTAGCCCCCATTTTTGCTAGCGTAGCCACGGCAGTTATATTAGTGGCCAATGGCTCACTGGTTACAGCTGACGGCCAACTAGCCACAGCTGATGGCCATCCAATCACAGTTGATGGCCATTTACTACCTGAGCCAGCACCTTTCCAAGTGAGGCCAAGAGCCTGGAAACTGCACTCCTGGCTCTGTCCCCACAACCAGTCTAGGAAGGTACCAAGACCTGGCAGGAATTCGCAACCTCCCCCTCTGCTACTGCTTTGAGTAGAAGCCAAGGTTTCACTTTCTTGTCCTAAATTCCATTCTTCACATTGCTGAGGAGCAGGGATTGGAGCTAAATCTCATGTCTACAATCTATTTCCTCTATGGAGCTGCACTATTCTTTTCCACCTAGATGATTTCGAGGCAACCAAAACAGAGATTCTCTTCCCCTTGAATTTTTTTCTGTTGTGGAAGCATCAAAAAAGTCAGTTTAATAAACTCAATCCCTGTGTTCCTGAGACAGAAAAATTATAGGAGTCAGGGAGAAGGCCACGGTGGAGGGGATTAAGGCGGAGACCATAACAAAGCCAGAGGAAATAACTTTAATAGCTAACAAAATAGATTCAAGCTACAGAGCCCGCTAAAACCATCAGCTCAGGTGTAGGGGGTGAGGGCCAATCAGCTTGTAGTCAACAATTTCAAACTACAGAGAACATGCGCAATCTGAAGAGATAAGGTAATAGCCCCTTGTCAATCACAGGTGTCAATCAAGTGGTCCCACACCTGGAGAGGAACAGCCCATCCCAGATAAGAACTCCCAGGCCCCTGCGAGCCAAGCCTTTTTGAGCCTTCCCTTTGCTCTGGGTCGCTCCAAACCCTTTGGAGTGTACTTTCTCTTCTAATACTGGCCTTGAGTCACTGCTTCCTGCTCGGGCCCACTTTTTGAACTGTATTTTTTCTTCTGATAAACTGCTTTTTCACTACTTTACCTTTGTACCTCGTTCAATTCTTTGGTCAATACGCCAAGAACCTGGACATGGCGCCAACAAGGGCCCACTCTCCGGTAACATTCCTACTCAGACAGAGGCCTATCACACTTAAACCTATAGGTCATGATTTCGAGCCATAAATTTCTGTTTGTTTGTTTGTTTGTTTGTTTGTTTGTAAGAGCAGTCCCAAAAGCTCACTAAAAATTTCATTTGGATTTAACTTAGAATGAGAACCTTATGCTTAGTCCATGTTTCTAAACTCCACCTGATTTTGAAACACTGGACTTAAATTGATTTCTAACACTGATATACTTTCTAAGTGAACCTAAGCAAGGGACATGAGCCCCACATCACCCTCCCCACAAGATAATAAGGGAAAACACAATGCCACACTGAGAAAGGAGGGGCCATAAGATGATATTATCCAGCAAATGTCTCTTGGCCTCAGAATGCTGCCACTTCCCGCAGCTCCAGTCCTCGGCTGTGGTCCACCCTGAGTAAGTGAATTCCTCTGCGGAAACTTGCACACAATAAGGAGATGGTGTCGCCAACGGCCAGGGAAGTCAAAGGTCCTGATCCATCCAGCGACAAGGTGAACAGGCAGGCTAGAGGAGCAAAGGGTAACCAGGAGCTTAGGCCAAAAGTGCTGACAAGGCGCCCTCTGTTACTTCCCCCCAGGACAAAGCAGGACCAGGGCAGAGGACAACAGACAAGGACACTGATCTTCAGCTGCTGGCTACCCCTTGTGCTGCTCTCTTCAAGACAAAAGACAATGTGGGAACCTAAAGGGCAGTCTGGGGGCTGCCAACTGACCCAGTCTCCCTCTATCCGTCTCAGAACTACAGGCACACATCTGGTGGGCAAGGCAGTGCTTCAGACCTTGCTCTCCCTGCTGTTGGGCTTATGATCATTGAATCTAAAAAGCTACTCCCCCACCTCCCACAAGTATTATACCTGGGCAGCTGGGGAAGGCAACGCCAGGTGAGGGTACAGCAGGGCTGCCCTCACTGTGAAAGTTTGGCCTGTGTGCCACTTGACATGATCCCACATCTTTTCTGAGGGAGCTACCATATCCTCCCACGCTGGGAGTTGAGTTTCTGGAAGCTTACTGTAGGAGGGATTTGCTTTGAGATTCTCTAAATGAATGCTATTCCTGTGTCTGGCAGAACCCCATGTCCAGGACAGAAGAGCATGGAGGCAGTGGGGTGCCGGTAAGTCAGCTTTCTGGAAGAAAATACCAACGACCTTTATTCACAGCATTTGCCAAATTTTGTGGTGTAAATACTCCCACTGTCATCGTATTAAATATTCCCAAATATTTAACAATCAGCCAGTAGGAGCTGGATCCAGCACAGTGCATCGAGAACTCTGGGGAGCTGAGTTCCTTAAAACATCTTTTACTCTGGTGCTTTGAAGTATCATGGCCTTACTGTGATCTCAAAGCTTAGCGGCACAGTGAAAACAGGCCAGGGTCTTTCTGAAGCTGTCCTTACTCCCCCTTACCCCACCAAGAGTGGAGGCTCTCATTTTAGTCCTGGAAAAAGGAATTCAAAATGGCAATTCCTGTTCTTTTTCCCAGAAACTTTGAGGCTCACACATTAAAACCTGAGGAGGGGCATCAGGTAGAATGAACATAAAAGCTAAATATATTTGAGCTCTCAGGAGCGAGTCTGTACAACATGGTACCAGCGGTGACATGGGGATAGGTTCTAGCCAGAGGTTAAGCAGAGATTCTGGTATCTTTGTATCCTCTCTTAACCACCAGGGGACTGGACAGTGGCAGGACATGGGTGGCTTTGCTGAGCAATAAAAAGAAAGTTTTAAGGAAGCCTTTAGGACTCCATGTATCTTTGAGAAGCACTAAGAGTGAGCTCCTTACCTCCGGTATCCTGGTTCCAAATCTTCACCTTGCTGTCATGTGATGAGGTAGCAATGACAGGCATCAAAGCCAATGCTCTTGGAAGAAAGACACCGGATGCAACAGTCTGGAAATGCCCCTTATACTCACATATTCTGGTCCGTGTCTGCCTTAGGTCCCACAGCTGCGAAGTAATGACACAGGCTAGCTCGTACATACACATCTCTCCAGCTTCACACATACTTCATTCTGTGATATCCACCTCCCCACCATCTCATGACCCACCTGCTCCCTCTACTTCCCTACTCATGTAGCCACCTCTAATCTTCATCCATCCCGTCCACTCATCCAACCATCCACCCATCCAGTGATTATTTTAAGCATTAACTATGTCTCAAACAACCCTTTAAGGTGTGCCAGAAGGGCTGTTGCCTTTGTCATTACCATCACGGTTAGAGAAGTGAAGCTCCTAGTCCTGCCACATGACGGGATGATACAGCCTACTTTCTATGACAGCTCCAGAGCTGCTTTATATCAGCTTTTGGTATCTGGGTCCTGTGGGGACTCCAGAGCTAGGAGCACCTTCTCATAAGTACATATAGGCACAGACCTTCTGATTTAATGACTAGTCTGCACCTTGGTATATGAAGACTAGAGTCTGCCATAAGGAAGGCGCCAGTCTGCCTGTCCCACTCCTGCTGATACAGATCAGACCACACCTGGAGAATAATGTTCAGGGAGGAGAGCCAACTGAACTGTATCCAAAAAATAACAAAATCAGTAAGCCCCACGTCATCTAAGGAACAGTCGTCGGAACTGGAAATGCTCAGCTTGGAGAAGAGATGCTATATCAACAGCCTGGGATTTAACACCTTGACCTACCACTTCCTAGAGGTGTGGTCTTGTACAAGAGATTTCAAGTTGTCATGCCTCTATTTCCTCATCTGTAAAATGGGAATGATAATGAACTTAAATCACACGGTTGTTTTAAGGAGTAAATGAGATAAATGCATGTAATGTGCTTAGCCCAGTGCCTAGCACATAGTAAATATTTGATAAAATGGGAGCTGTAGTGGTTCTATTTGGATACTAGATTACTCTTTTAATTGGTATTCTACAATTAGGAATCCAAGGTACTTTGGAGGAGCCTCGGCAATCTATCCCAACATGAACTGTAAGGAAAGGTATATGGCAGAGGGATGCAGTGGACCCTCAACCAAGCCTGGAGCTCCAAGCTTCCTAAAGAGCTTGAGCCTCCTTTACTGTGACCACACACACGACAGGAAACAGTTGGTTCTTCAAAGAGTCCTTAGCTTTTCTCAGCTCTGCTGGGAGGAGGGACATTAGCAGGCTGCTTCTGTGACAGCGGCCTTCCTATCTAGACGCTCATCTCATTTCTCTTTCCTGTGGTCAATTCAAAGAGCCCTAGACTAATGTATGTTTCTTGAAAGAAGCATCTGGAATGCAAAGGGTCACTCCCAGCATGTACATGGAATAGGCCTGAGCCATTAGGAGACCTGCCTGTGTCGCCCAGTGCAGGCATGAGGTCAGAGGCAGTTATTTGCTCATTGGCAACCAGACACCTGGAGCCCGCTCTCACCGTGGCTTCACAGCCTTCCCCTCCAAAGCCGTTGCTGCAGGAGATACACTTGTGTCCATCCTCACTGACCTCGCAGTAGGTCTGAATGTGTTGCTTTGTGGGAAATATATGAGCCACCTGCAGCCCCCGACTGTCCCATAATCTGAAAGAAATTACAGCAGGAAATGAGTTTGTTGTAAATGTGTTGGAAATACACCTGTAATTGCCTGTGAACAGAAACACCTTGGTTCTTTGCTGCTTTGGCCAATCAGAATAGAAAGTCATGATTTACCTAAAAACAGCAGCATGAACCAGATCAATCTCAGACACTCCTAGGCTGGCAGGAAGTAACCAAATGACATCTGAATTCTTTCTATTTTGAGATCTAGTTAATAGGAATTTAGACCAAGCATCTTAATTGTACAAGTTAATTTGTTAATTTGGTCCTTAGGGATACTGCTTTCAACAGACAAGAGGATATTTCTGTGCCTGATTTTAAAAAGATGTTTTAAGCTACTTATTTTGATACAGGAGCAGTCATCATTCCAGAATCGGATTCAAAAGATTTACAGGCCTTGGCCAACCTGGGCCATGGGGTCCAGTGGAAAGTGTTTTATTTCACCTCGTCTCATTCCTACCATTTTCTAAATAGAATCTCTTCTGAGAGCCAAAGTTTCTAGTCGCATTTTCTAGTCTAACAATGATTTACTCATGTGACCCCCCCTGATGGTGATTCTGACCCTGCTTGCCCAGAGAAGGTGTCACCTGAGGGCTGGGGATTGAGAACATCGGGAGCTGCGCAGGGACAGCAAGTAGAACCAGGCAGCGCTAGTGGTGGGACGAGCAAGTAACTGATCCTGAGGTTAATCTGAACAGTTCATCCAGCAGAGGCGGGCAGAATCAGCTGCTTTGAAACCAATCTGAACAGGGCTTTTTTCCTGGCCCGACTTCCTGGCATTCCGCTTCTACCCAGGTGATCCGTGGGGCCAGATCAGGGAGGCCCCAGCCCCAGCAAGGGGAGAAGGCCCTGGGAAGGGGCACAGCAGTGTAGGGAAGCAGAGTGGGAAGAGAGTGGTGTAAGCATGGGAGCCACAAACCTTCACCAGAAACACCTTCACTGCTGCTCAGTGAGCCCACCTGATGGTTTTATCTTCAGAAGTCTGTAGTATATATGGTTCTCTGGGGACCCAGCACAGGTGCGTGACCTCGAAGAAGCACAATTTCAAAATGTCTCCATACCAAGCCATTCCTCTGCTGGAATTCCTGTAAACTGTGCTAAATACCATCTCTGCACCACTTTTCAAGGATGCTGAACTAGGAAATTTGACTTAGAGGGATTTCATGTTTTGCATATACCCACCAGTCATGTTCTACTTCCATTTCCTAGATTATCAACGCCCATGGTAGCAACTGGGCCAGCTATCAGTACCCAAATGCATGCAGGCACTCTTAGAGTGCCTGAACCCCAAACATGCGGTAGAGAACTGCTGGCTGGTGGCAGCTAAGGGGAGCAGCCCCTGCTCTAAAGTGGGACCACTGAAACCCTAGTCAGAGGCAAGCAGGGTTCAGGAAGTGTTCTTTCTCTTTATCCCTGCAGCCCCCTGCTGGACAGGCATGAAACAGTTTTCAAAACAACCTAAGGTAACAGGATGTTCTTTTGTTCCAGGAACCTCCACAAATAAGGAGGGCATGGGGTAAATACATATTGCCATGGACAGTGGTCTTCAAAATTGGAAAAGATGACTATAACTGACATTGATGACCACTAAAGGAACAGCTACCAGGTCAGGTGATATAATTCACCCCATTTATAAATGAAGACATTGAGATTCTAAGTAACTTTCTCAGCATAACACAGCTAAAATGTGATGGATCCATGATTTGAAACCAGGTATGACTGACCCCAAAGGCTGTGGAGTTTACATATCCGTCTGCTACCAGAAAACACTGGCTTCATAAACAGCAAATTACACAGAAGGCAAACGGCAAACGGGACTACTTCTCTGCATAATTTTATAGAGAGAGAACACAGAGCATAAGCTGGGGGCTCCTGGAGGACAGAGACCGTGTCCCTAGTCATTAACTCTGTTCCTAGCACAGTGTCTGCCCCACAGAGGAAATAGAATAACTATATTTTGAAGGATTAAGTGAGGACACCACTTAAAATTCCAATATAAACTAGTGGAATTGTTCTCTGGCGCAGACCTTAAGAGATCATTGAATCTGATAACCCTGAGAGGCCCAGGTGTGACAAAGGGTTAAGGGTGAGCAGTAATGAGGACACAGGCCGCTAATGCCTGGTTGTGTGTCTCCTGATCTCTCGCCCAGGCCCTTTCCCTCTCCCCATGCTCCCTTCTGATGCCCTGCTCTGTAGCAAGTTTGAGTTCGTACCAGGTTCCTGGAGACTGACGCTCTCTCCACACACTGTCCAGTCCCCACATCCCACAGAAGCAGGGTGTTGTCCCGAGAGCCAGTGCACAGCTGTGACGAGTCTTTGGAAACAATGGCAGGAAGATGGTCCATCAGATGGACTTGAAACAGGGCTTTTCAGCAAGTACAATGGATGGCGTTGGGAAGAGCTCTGCTGTACTTTACCTGGACTCACAGCCAATCCAGTGACCACCATGGCATGGCCGGAGAACTGCTGCCTTGGTTGTGAAGAACCGTGCAAGTCCCACATCATGACCATCCTGTCCCGAGAGGCGCTGAAGAACTGGTTTGACTTGTGAACACAGGCTATCTGCTCAAGAAAAAAAAGCTCCGGTGTGCCTGCTTGACTGGACTTTAAAATGGGAAAAAGACCGGGGGTTAAGTGTGAGAGCCTGATGTTCTAAGTGTGGTTCAAAGTGCACTGCATCTAGCAGGTAAATATCCCATTCCGTGCGGTGGGATCGTAGCCGATGCAGACTTTCATTATGATGGAGTTTGCAGCCAAATTTTTGGTTCATTTAGGTGGACTTCAGAGAGCAGAGTCGTATAAAGTAGCCTTCTCTATCATTTCCTGCAAACTCACTCTACTCTGTAAAGCTATTTAACAAATTAATTTGTAGTTAACTATTGCTGGCTTTTAAAAAATGTCTCCAAGTAGACTAGAAGATTCCTAAACATAGATATTTTGTCATTTTTCTAACTATAGTAAACACACAGTAAGCCTTCAATACATCTCCCTGATGCATTAGGATCAGTCATGGAGAGTTATTCTCTACCACCTGAGTTATTAAGGGCTTAATAACATACCTGTACCAATAGCTAAGTGAATGGTTTGTCTCTGCTCTTCCTGGAGTAGGACTTCACGGTATCAAATAAAGCCCTTGCATTTTTCCTTAAGACTGAATATTCAAGCACTCTTACTGTCTGACCCTACTGGATATTCCTTTATTCGGTTACAAATTCCCTCCATGATAATAATCAGCTGACAATTACCTTGGTGACTTCACGTTCATGTCCTCTGAACCTTTTCACCACGTTTCCGGCTTTCCAATCGTAGGCCACAACTGTCTGCAGAGAGTCATTAGTATATTTTAGTTGAACTAAAATATTTTTGTATATTTTTCTTTAATGAAAACAATAAGCCTTTACTTCATTCTCTACCTAATTTCTCCCTCTCTGTCAAGAGACTTGCATCAAGTACTAGGGTTCTATTGCGCCCCTTCTTGCATACCCCACCCCCCACTTGGAGTCTCTTTGTTTCCTCCTGATTGTTCCTCTGTCTCTTCCCGCCCCTGGGCCACCTCTCTGAGCCTTACTGATGGGTTTGGGATAACACTCCGCAAGGAGAATTGATTCAGCTTGAGGTTCTGGTTGTAGATGCTGAAGGAGAATTCTACATGGGATTAGGTTTTTTTCTCCTAACTATACCGCACTCTTATTTTAGTCATTTTTTTTTTTTTCAGTTTACCATCTTAATTACTTTTGGCTGTACAGTTCATTAGTGTTAGGTATATTCACAGTGTTGTGAAACTCACTGCACTTTTTTTTAATTTCAAAAAACTTCATCCATATCCCATCTACCAGAGAGAACCATTGTTAAAATTTTTTTTCCATCCTTTTTCCAGGTATATACTTTAATATTTTGTTGTAAGCATTTCTCCCCCGAAACAGCATTTCAAAAGCATTCTCTGGCCCAGTCTTGGAGCATGTTAGCACTTGACCTGCATAAATCCTAGTTTCTTAATCTGCAAAATGGAGATGCTAATCCTTGCCCATCTATCTACCCCAGCAGCTGAGGAACATATAAATAAAATTTCATATGTATAAGATGATACGGATTTTAAGATAAAATACTGCCAATAAAGTATGATACCATGCTTTATTATCAATTTGTAGATACATACTGATTTCAGAGGTGTTAAAATGTGAATACATGTGCATCTGAGAATCAGTGAAAGACAGTGTGAGAATGGAATTCGAACATTCTAAAAGGCTATTGAAAATGAGAGTCATTATTTACTACAAAAGAATCAACATTTTTGCTACCAATATCCTAGCTATGAGGGCTATGATAGATCCAAATATGAGTGAGATTCAAAGTGATAGTTGGAGGAAGCACGAAAACAGAGAAGAGAGGAATCACGACGCACACTGAGGTAGAGATTTTGGCAAAGGAGCTGCATAAAAGAAGACTAGAAGGCTCCTTTTACTGACAAATAACTCCTGTGTCTGTACGTAGGTGTAAAAATGGATTGGCTGGAATAACACTTGTCATTTATAAAAAGCATGTAAGTGGCCTGGCATAACGCTAAGGATCTTACCATTTAATCCTCACAACTGTCCTGTGAGGTTGGCATTATTATACCCATTTAATAGATAAGAGACTGAAGTGCAAGAAAATTAAAAGACTTGCCCAAAGTGATTGGAAGTGACAGAGCAGGGACTTAAACCCAGTCTGGCTAACTCTAAGCCCATATTTACACTACTCAGCACTGCCGCCAGAAATGCAAAACCAGCACTTCCTTCCCACACATCTTCCCTTCTCTGCAATAAGTTGGTTCCCGGGAAGTATTGCAAACCCCACCTTATCTTTTCCTCCAGAGACACAAAGGTCTGAGTTCAGAGCAGCAACAACAGAGACGGTATCCACGTGAGCTGGGGTATACTCTTGAAAAGCTTTAGTTTGAATTCTGTCTTCTATAATTCCATCAGGCCTGCTAAAGAGAGGATGGAAAATGAGAGGCCCATGGTATGGGGGTGCACAGTGGAGCAAGGGGAAGAAGAGTGTGAGCGAAGGTAGCAATTCAGGCCAGGCTGAGGAGAAAGATGGAAAAGGAGCAGAGAAAGGAGACCCCCTGACATTGCCAGAAGTGGTGTTATTAACCCAGTAAATGCTCAGAACGGCCAAATCTGATAACGGGGACTCCTGAAGCCAAGAAGCCAGGAGTCTTTGCTCATTTAAAGATCATTCCAAAGATGCAGGACGCCTCTCTGTGTGGCTGCAGACACTAGCTACAAAGTTGACTGTTTCTTAGCCAGAAAAAAAAAAGACCAAACTACCAGTAACTGTTCAGGGAAGGTCATCAATACTTGCTCTGGGCCTTCTCTTTCTTTAGTGGAGAATTTCAGTGGGGCATGGTAACACTTGGGATCCCAAGGTAGGACTGTGGTACCTGTATTTATAAGTGCTGTGTTTCAGTTTGCTTTGCAGTTTCCCCATCACAGCATAGAACCGACACAAAACCTGAGGAGGAGCTCGTTTCAGATGGCACCTGAGTAGCAGCATACCTTGTGGCCGCTGAAAGCTGTGTTCCCTGTTCAGTAAAAAGAATACAAACTGTTCATTTTGTTAGGCACAATGATGGTAGTATGGTATGGGGTTCAGAGGAGCCACCCCAAGATGTGCCTCAGTGGTATGCAGATTACTCCAAGCAAAAGGCAACTTCAGCTGCAGGTTCAAGAGAAACTTCTGCCCCTCCCTTTAACTACCTAGAAGAACTTGAATTAGAGGTCTTGCTTACGAGAGATTATCAGAGATAGCTTCTTCTTATCTACCTATAGGGCAGGGCAAATTTCTATTTACCAAGTATCTGCTTTTCTTATCATCCTGCAATGAGCCTTTGAAACCCCCAGGCACCTTACTTCATTCCTAGTTCAGGATGTCTCATATACCTCAATCCTCCTTTCCATTTCTGAACCTCTCTGAACCTTTCCGCATGTGGGCTCTCTGACTCTCATGTATAAGGGGCTCCCATACAGATGTATGTATTAAATTTGGTTATTTTCTCTTGCTAATTGGCCGCATGTCTATTTGATTATTAAACCAGCCCAAAAAACCTTGAGGTTAAAGGAAAGTTTGTTCCTCCCCAACAATGGTCATGTAAAAACATATCCTTTTTTGGAAAAAGACTAATTGCACACATCTGCTTTTCCTCTTCCCTTTCTCACTCTTATGGCCCTGGGAATGCACCCTACAATAAAGCATTAGCAGATAAACAAAAACAAAACTAATACAAAAGCTCTGTGAGGTGGCCAATAATTTTTAAGAGTGAAAGGCAGTCCTGAGGCTAAAAAGTTTGAGAACCACTGACCCAGAACTGAAATAATGTCAATAATGCATGATACACTATATAAGAACACAAAGAGGGAGTGGCCAGTTAGTTCAGTTGGTTAGAGCGTGGCGCTGATAACACCAGGGTTGCCAGTTTGATCCCCGCATGGGCCACTGTGAGCTGCACAATCCTTTAAAAAAAAAAAAAAAAGTAATAACACAAAGAGTTTTTAAATGTTTTCCAGATTTATTTATGTTGTCCCAAACAATTAACACGGCTATAACTAAAGAGAAAGACAGATGCTCATCCATACTCTCATTCAGGAAACACCTCCTAAGCACCTAATTTGTACTGGTTAAACAGAGACAGAAAAAAGAGACACCGGAAGATGTAGCCAATGTGGACATCTGCTGGGACTAAAGTTATGTGATAGGGGCTAACGTCTGCTACTCTGTGTCCTCTGCAACTAGCTGTTCCCTGAGATGCCAGAGAGTAGAGGGAAATAACTGGGGACGTGGGAGTAATCAGTCCCCGTCTCTTCTGGGGTTCTGCTTAAAGAAGTTCTAGGCAATGAGTTTCTTATGGGCATGACCAGCCTAGTTCTAGAAAGAACAGTCTACAGGGAGAACAGCAGCTAAAACTCACCAACTACCATGTTTCCCCAAAAACAAGGCCTACCCCAAAGATAAGCCCCAGTTAAGATCGTCATCCAGATGGATGCATTTAGTACACTATGACGATGTTCCAGAAGATGACATGACTGTATTTGAATAAATGTAGATTGCTGTACATGAAAAAATAAGACATCCCCTGAAAATACGCCCTAATGCATCTTTTGGAGCAAAAATTGTTATGAGACCAGGTCTTATTTTCGAGGAAATATGGTACAAGACCTGGTCTTATTTCTGGGGAAACACGGTATTCTCAGTCATATCATTACCATTAACAAATAGAGTTTTCCAGAAGAATTTCAGCCTACCTAATGAGGAGTTGCCAGAACTGACGACCTGCCAAGAACAGGTAACCAGTACAGAAGTGCAGCGCAATGGAAGGAATACTGTGATTGGCATCAAGAGCCCTGGGCTCTGGCCCCAGCTCTGCCTCATCTCACTGTGTGTCCTTGAGTTCCTCCATTCCCCACTCCGCTCCTCAGCGTCCCCATCGATAAAATGTGACTTCAGATTAACGGTTTTTAGTAGACTATGTTCTCTCTAAGAGTAAGGACTCTATCATATTCATCTTTGTACCTCAAGTGGCTTGCACAGTGTGACAAAACATTTGCTGTGACGTAGTGACTCTAACGTCCCTTCTAGTTCAGACATTCTAGGATTCTCTATAATAAGCACCAGATGTGCGGACAGGAAAAATTCCAGGATAGTCTGCAAATAGCTTGGAATGTTGTATTGTTTGTAGACAAACAGCGGTTGCAGGGTGTTCCATCTGCCAGCCTAACCCATTGGATTCAACACTGTCATCAAACTAAGGACAAATGCCATCCATAGATCTAGGTCACTGGAAACTGCAGATGCTATAAATGGATTCGCTCTGCTAAAAACTGATGAGATTCTTAGCTGGTATCTTCAGAGAGCCATACTTCCCCCTTGAACAATATTCATGAGACATTCTAATGAAAAAATGACTTTTAGAATAACTTACCCCCAAACCAATAGGATCTTCTTGGTGAACTGCTGTATTCAATGCTTTGTAATGTTTATCCTTTGCAAAATAGTTCAGGCAGCCACTTCCTAATCTCTGTAATTAGTGAAAAGATGCTTAAATTAATCTCTTTTCAGTCTAAAAATATGTTTGCAATGAAAAATTTACAAGATAAATAACAGACCTTATTAACTAAAGACTAAGTGTAGTAGTTTTCCCTCACAAAGAGATATCTTAGAAAATTCCAAAATTTTATAACTTGCATATTTCAATAATTAGGGAAACTATACCATGTTAATTATACATCTGTTTTTAAACATGCAAAATAGAATATGTTTAAATGCATCACTAAATATTTTTATTTTATTCATAGTACTTCTGTTAAAAAATCCTCAGACATGACTTCTTACTTCAGAGCTTACCGTTGTTGTGAGAAAGACAATTTCCCCTGCTTAAAATAATATTTTAATATGTATGAATCATAGAATTTGAGATGGAAGAACTTTTCAAAATCACATATCAAATCTGGAGAATAAGGACAGAAACACCATGTACTCAAAATTTAACTAGGTAGTCCTCTTGACTTCTAGTCCAGAATTTCCATTACAAACGTCCACAAAGAAGAAACCAGTTTTATTGCCTTTTAACAACTCTATTTCAAGAATTCAAATAAATAAATTCTAATAATTGACCGACAGTATAGCTTATTCTAGAATTAAGAGCAGCACAGAATAATCAGAATAACATTTGACTAAGTGCATTGGCATTGTTAGTAGGGCTAGGTCTGAATTACAATTCTATAGTGGCGTTGGGCAAGTTGTTGAACCTCTCGAAGTCTCAGTTTCCTATGTGTAAAATAGGATAATAACTTTATAATTAGGCTTCTGTGAAGATTAAAAATAGCACTTAAGATGTGCCAAGGACTATTTTAAGTGCTTTATGTTTATTAATTCATTTAATCTATTCCATAGCCTCTAAAATAGTCACTATTCTCATTTTGCAGATGAGAAGAGTGAGGCACAGAGATGTTAAATAACTTCCCCAAGTTTATAAATAAGTTGCAAATAAAGTGGCAGGGCTGAAACTGGAACCCAGGCAGTCTGATAGCAGAGGCCTTGCTCTTGGCCAGCATACTATACTGCATCTCTACAAAAGGTAGTGTATATAAAGCCCTCGGTTCAACCTGGCAAACAGTTGATAGTGAATGATGGTTACTAACATGATTGCTAGATTAACAGTGATTGCAATATTGAAAGTAGCAATTTCACCCTTATTACTACTGGTCTTAACACACATATATTAAACATACGTAACAAATACACACAGAGAAAATACACAAACAGATATATGAGAATGGAGAAGACATTAAACTGAAGCCAATTTTGTCCTGACCAGAGTGATTGATTACACTAAGGCTAAGAATTTATTATATTGTATACCAAGGCAATTTAAAAATCTCGTGAACAAAGTACATGTACTTCGATAACGTCCATGTTGTAATTTATTATGGGTTAACTAAGCTAAGAAATGAAAATACTATTCAGTTATCTTCCACTGTTTATATTGTGAACATGTAATATACTTGAGAGGAGGGAATAATATATAGTGTCTTGTTCATTTTTTTATCTGTGCTTTAAGCATAGCCTCAGAATGGATGCAAAGGAAATATCTGTTGAATGGATGAATAAATGAATGAATGGCATACTAAGGTGAGGAGTCTCCTCAACAAGAAGCTTTTTAAGGAACCAACAATATAGGTAAGAGTCCTTGAAAACTGCTCAACAGCAAATCCTTCATGGAGCAGTTACCCTGCCCCATCCAATTTCAGGCCTGGAAAGGATGGAGAGAACTTGCGAAAACCATAAAGTCAATTATGGCTCTGAATGTCCTTGTTGGTTCCTAATGAAACTGGGTCTAAATCTGAATCCCAGGATCCATTTCTGCCCCAATTTGCTTTCCAAAGACCTCGAGATACCCAATATCACCCTAAACATAACTCAGAGAATTCTCTTTTAACTTTCCAGTGTCGGATTCCCTGATATATTTCAGCACACATCCAACTATTATTTTCCATGAAGAAACCGGGACTCAGAGTTGTGCTGCTAAAGATCACACAGACGCAGAGCTGGGGAACCGGACCTTATTTCCCTGGTCTCTTGGTCCATTGTTTATGTAAATGCTTATTTCACATTGCAACCCCTCTCCCCATATCTCCCTCTGCACACTTTTAACCCACACTCTGGGAGACCAAGGCATATAACTAAAACTCAAACACAAAATCACGGTAGAAGCACCTAGGAGATGATCTGATTCAACCCTCTAATAGTACAGATAGGTGAAACCAAGGCCCAGAGAATAATAAGGTCTGTCCAGAGTCATACAGGGAGTCATCAGTACCAGGCCAGAATCCCAACGTTGCCACAAGTTTTTCCTTTGTGGTTCTTCAGATCACAAACGCCCCTCGCCCTGTCCATGAGGACCGCCAAAGCTTATGTTTGATGTGTGTTGGGGGGGTGGGCGACCAAGATGGGAATCTAGCGCGACCCAACCCAAGGCTGGCCTTCGGAACTCCTCGCTTGGACCGCGAGGACTCTAACTTTCCCGCCCGCCCGCTGAGTCCCTCCTCCCCGTCGGGCTCCATACCCATCCGCAGGCTGCCCAGCCCGAAGCCGAGGCCGGCGGGATCGCGGAGCCGCGGGGCGTCCGCTGCCTCTGCGCTCCACAGCCTCCTTTGCCTCCGCCCCTAGCAACGAGGCGCGCGTCGCTAGCGTGGGAGTCTCGGCGAAAAGCCTCCGGGCGCCCCCGCCTGCTGCGAAACCTTCGTTCCGCTCTCCTGACGTCTGCCAGGGGCCGAGATGAGAGCGCCTCGCCCTGCTTCTTGTTAATATTTCCTTGATGAGGTTCCAGAGAAGAGGGCAGATGTTCTCAAGACCACGCTGCCAGAGAATCTATATAATGAAAGGAAGCGGGTACCACCGTAATAGTCACGGAAAAAACAACAAATGTCACCTTTTAAATTGTTATTCGCCCAGATAAAGGTGTTGCTTTATTTCTTTGAAGTTTTCCCTGGTTCCACCCAGGCAGAGAGCCCTCCTTTGGACCCTTCCCCAGAGCCCCCATTCCCCTATTCCTTTCATCAAACAGCCACCACCATAGAATTTTAATACCCTTTTGCGATCCAATGCAAAGACAGTTCTGGAAACTAACAGCAGCTACCAAAGAAACTTTTTGCAGTTTCAGTCACATTGCTTCCAGACTAGAGTCCATTCATCTCTGTAGTCCTAGTGCATAGCACAGGACCTGGTGTACAGTAGGGGCTTGTTGAGTGTTTGTTGAGTGAATGAGTGAATGAATGAATGAATGAATGAATGAATACAGGGATCTTAGCCAACACTTCTTTTGCACCCTAGTTGCTGACTCCTACAGAGCTGATCTCCCAGCAGAACTGCCTTCAAGGAAAACTTTTGAAATTTCTGAAAGTTAGGTGCCTCTGGGAACAAGGGTAAGGGTGGTGAGGGAAATTTACCTTCACAGAATACCAAGGCTGGTGATTGGGTCTCTCTTCCAACCCAGAGAAGGAGTCCTCTTCACAGCATCCCTGACCGGGTTCCTCTAAGCCCTCCTTGACACTCCCTTGGTGATGATGCATTCATTACTCTCTGAGTCAGTGGCCTGTTGTTAGACTTCCTCCTGCCAGGCGCTGGGATCTACCCCCGTACCACTTGCAACACTGACCTTAGTTCAGAGCTGAGGGCTCTCCCTACAAACTTAGTCCCTCTTCCCCATAACAGCCTGGCAACCTTCAACCAAGAGAGACTGATTGCCCTAGCACTGGGCTAGGCTCAGTGCAGCTACCAAGTTGACTTACCAGACCCCTGCTCTCAAGAGGCTTTAGCTCTGGGGATGTAGCCCCCCTGGAAGATGCTTTAGGCTTTAGGCACCTGAGACTTCCAAACTTAGGTATCTCTACCCAGACTTTTCCCAGACCTGTATATCCACCTGCTTCCTGCCCGTCTCCACCGGAATGTGTGAAAACACCTCATCCTTGACATGACTCACACTGGAAACATTTTCCCCCAAAACCTGTTCTTCCTCTTTTCTTTCTGAGTTTGGGGCACTACCATTCACCAATCACCCACGCCAAGGATCTCAGAGTCATTTGTAACTTCACCGTCTCTTCCTTGTTCCAGAACAATCCCCAAAACTTCTCAATTTTGCCTCCTAAATATCCTAAAAATAACAATCTGTCCATTTGTCTTTACCCACCACTTCGGTTCAGGCCAACACCATCCCAGGGATGATAGATTAAAAATAGCCACATATTCTTTGTAGCTTCTCACATCAGAGGTGGTCTTGTAACTTGTTTTGACCAACAGAATGTGGTGGAAGTAACATTGTGCTACTTCTGAGTTTAAGCCTCAAAAGGCCTTGTAGTTTCTGCTCTCATTTTCTTGGAACAGTGCCACCATGGGAAGGAGCCCAGAATCTCCTCTTTAAGACATAACCCATCCAATAGCTAGCACCATGTGCCAGACATGTGAGACGATTTCAGACTGTCCAGCCCTAGTTGAGCTGTCAGATGACTGCAACCACCATGTAACCACCAGAAAAACAGCCCAGCTGAACCCAGCCCGATTTGCCAACCCTCAGAATTGTGAGCAAATAAATAGTTGTTATTTTAAGCCATTAAGTTTTGGGGTGGCTTGTTTTGCACAATAGATAATAACTGATTTCCAAGGTGAAGTCCAGATTCCTTTGTTAGGTCTATAGGGCTGGGTCTAGATCTTTAGCCTCATCTTCCATCTCTGCTACACTGTATGCTTCAATGGTCTAAACTACATGCAGCTTCCTGGCTCATTTTGCTGTTACCTTTGAATCCTTGCACGTGGTGTTGTCTCTTCACAGAACATCTCCTTATATCCCCATCACCTATCTTTGTCTGGATAACTGTTTATCCTTAGCTCAGAGACCATCTTCCTCTCTACACTCAAGTCTTCCCTAACCATTTCTCTCCTCCTCCAGACTGAGTTAACTATCTTTCCTTTGTGCTTCCAAAGCCCCCACACATTCCCCAACATAGCGTGATTTTTCATTAACTTGTCTCTCCCACTTGCCTGTGAGCTCCATGTGGGCAGCGACCGAGTCTTATTTACACCTGTGTTTACTGCTGGTGTTTAACACAGGGTCTAACAGCCCTGCAATAGAACAATCTACATATATCTGTGCTGTCCGATATGCTAGCCCTGAGCCACACGTGGCTATTGAACACCTGAAATGTGGCTAGTGCAACTGAAGAACGGAATTTTAAATTGTATTTAATTTTAATTTTAAATTTTAGTACCCACATGTGGCTAGTGGCTCTGGTATTGGGCAGCACACACAGGTCTAGAACATAGTAGATGATCACTGAGTGTTTTTAATAAAGAATGAAAGGGGAAGACAGTTGTGGACAACTAACTGGGACAAAAGATAGACTGCTATGGGTGTAGGCAACATAGTTTCATGCACCCCTTCCTTCTGTGTCACCTTTCATCCCCTCAACCTGACATGACCTTGAATTCTGCCTTATACAAATATAGCCCTAGTTCACGGCTCTTTACTGCCTGAATTGCTTATTCTCTCCTGGACTTGCCCAGTTTAATGTTATCCCTTCTCTGAAGTGTGCTGGTCCTCTGGAGATGAGATCTGGTCTCACTAGTCTGTTCTGGTTTGGCTGGAGTAAAAAGGATTCTCTGCTTGGGGGCCTGGACTTCATCACACGGGACCCATGTGGTCTGAGTTTGTCTGCACTGGCAGGCCACCAAGTTCCTCTTAAAGGTGACAGTTAAAGCTGTTGTGCTATGAAAACGTCACAACAGAAAAGAAGCCACAGCATTGACAGTCTTCTTGCCACTCCTGGAAACCTTGCAAACCCCAGTCAGATGACTTCCAGCCCTAACATCGGAGACAGTGGTTGGATCAGGGACTGAGGAGGAAGGAGGCATGGGGACGGGGTGAGGCGGGGCCAGCCCAGTGGTTGACCGGGGGCCTACCAGGCAGCAGACAAGGGCTGGCTGGGTCTGTGGTTGAAGAGCAGGCCTGAATGATAGTAAAGGCCAGGGAAGAACAGTTCTTTCCAATAGACTTTCCCAAAAGCTCACTACCAAAAAGGTTAAAAAAAAAAAGTCCAAATCCAAAGGTCATAAACGAGCAAGTGAAAAAGCAGATTACAGAGCAAAATGTACAGATAATCTCAATTTTATAAAAATAAATACATTCCCACTTATGTCATAAGTAAGGGGATAATGAATAATTTCCCATGTGTGAGGGTGTGTAACTATACCTGTAGCACTTTTCCAGAATGTAAATTGTCTATGGTTCTTTGGGGAGGAGGGAGTAGAGTTCATGGCATACAGAGACATTTTGCCCTCGCTGACCCATCTAGAAAGCTCCTTCCTCAGATGTTCTCAGGCATGCTTGCTCTCTTTACTCAGGGCACAGTTCCAGTCAGTGCCACTCGTGCAAGAGACTTCCTAGATCATCCTTTCTAGATTAGCACCATCCAGCTCTCTTTCCTATAATGCCTGAGTCTTTTTTTTTTTTGTAGCATTTATCACTTACCGACATTATATTACATTTCCATTTGTTTTATTTGTCCAGAAGAGTAGACTTTGTTCTTTACGGTTATATCCTCAGTGTCTTAAATACAGCTTGACACCTGGGTAGGTGCTCAATAAATCTATTGAATGACTAAAATGTAACAAAGGTGTTCATTCTTTTCTGTCCCCAGCTCAGTGTGTCATGACTATGCAAGCCCTAAAGTTCAAGTATAGCTCTTCTCTCTCCCACCAATGCTCTAAAGGTCACCTTAGAGCAGCAGCTTTCAATCTTTTTTGACCATGACCCTCAGTAAGAAATATGCAATCCCCAGTGCTCGTATATGTACATGTATATGTACCATATTTAACCGAAACAACAACAAAAAACCCTTACAATGAGCAATGTCTCCTATTTTTTCTTTTCTTTCTTTTTTCCCTATCTTTTTTCTTCCTTCCTTCCTTCCTTCCTTCCTTCCTTCCTCCCTCCCTCCCTCCCTCCCTCCCTCCCTCTCTCTCTCTCTCTCTCTCTCTCTCTCTCTCTCTCTCTCTCGCCCTCCCTCCCTCTCTCTCCCTCCCTCCTTCCCTTCCTTCCTTCCTTTTCTTTTTCTCTCTTTCTCTCTCTCTCTCTGTCTCTCCCTCCCTCTTTCCCTTCCTTCCTTCCTTCCTTCCTTCCTTCCTTCCTTCCTTCCTTCCTTCCTTCCTTCCTTCCTTCCTTCCTTCCTTCCTTCCTTCCTCCCCTCCCTCCCTCCTCCCTCCCTCCCTCCCTCTCCCTCTCTCTCTCTCTCTCTCTCTCTCTCTCTCTCTCTCTCGCCCTCCCTCCCTCTCTCTCCCTCCCTCCTTCCCTTCCTTCCTTCCTTTTCTTTTTCTCTCTTTCTCTCTCTCTCTCTGTCTCTCCCTCCCTCTTTCCCTTCCTTCCTTCCTTCCTTCCTTCCTTCCTTCCTTCCTTCCTTCCTTCCTTCCTTCCTTCTTTCCTTCCTTCCTTCCTTCCTTCACCCCTTGAATTAATTTGCCACCTACTAACGTGTGGTCACTGTCTTAGAGCAATGTTTGTACTAGTCAGAGGGCTCATTCGCATCCTAGTCTGTGCCACTGCTACACATGTGGATTCCTGGCTCCACCCCAGACTCGGTGAAAGAGAATCTTACTGGAAAGTCTGCCTGCTTCACAACCCTACCACCCCAGGTGATTCTGAAGCCTGATAAAGCTTGAGAGCCACCACAGGGGGTTTATGAGTGTCCTGAGGCCTCACGTGGGGACACTGTGTCAGGCAGGGCCTGATGCACATTAAGGGAAGGGGCTGATTTTCCAGTTCCAGTCTAACTCAGCCCCTGAATGGTGGAACAGATGATCCCAATTTTATAAAAGCAAATCTATTCCCACCTAAGCCCATTACACTTTCTAGTCCCTCTGCCTGGAAGGACTTCTGGTGATTTTACTGTTTTCCTCACTTGAGCCCTCCTAGGGCCCCTGATTGCTCCAGGGCCACACCCAATGAAAAGAGGCCTCACTTTCCCCAAGGACCTTAACCCCTTCATCCACTCCCTGCCCTTCGTAGTCTCTTTTCCTTTCACACAAAAATCACCGCCTTTTGTTTTCTTTGTTCTTACCATAAGAGCTAAATAGTCTTTCCCACCCTCGGACCTTAGAACAAAAAATACTAACCACAATCTCTAATTATGGTGGCTCATTTCCTTCCCCACCCCTAGAAGAGGGTACATGCTGTTATGAGGTCTTCATCCTCCCATTAGGATTGCACTAGAAACTTCTTTTGATGCCAGGAATGCTGCACTTTCCCCCACCAAAGAACCTCAAACAATTTACATTCTGAAAACCTGCTACACGCATATTTACTGATCCTCACTTGTACAATAAAACATTTATTAGCTCCTAAGTGTATGCCTGTGGGGACAGAGCCAGGAGTGCAGTTTCCAGGCTCTCGGCCTCACGTGGAAAGGGGCTGGCTCAGGTAGTAAATGGCCATCAACTGTGATTGGATGGCCACCAGCTGTGGCTAGTTGGCTGTCAGCTGTAACCAGTGAGCCATTGACCACTAATATAATTGCCGTGGCTACGCTAGCAGGAAAAATGGGGGCTAGCAAGAAGATGGTGGCTGAGCCTGCAAGCGACGCAGTGAGGGTTGTGAACAGTGTGGCTCCTGCCTCCTGTGTCTCCAACCCAGCCGCCAGTGAGACTATAGTGGTATGACTCCTCTACCTATGGCTCCGTGGGTGTTCCTTTTTGGCCTCACCATATCCTGCATTCTTATGTGGGGAGCGGGAGCAGAGACCCCGCAGGCTTCCCTGCACGACACCGCCCTGCACGACACATGGCGCAGCGAGCAGGGTCTCCCGCACGACAATGCCATACACCCAAGCTGACAAGATCTCATTTAATTCTTGAACCAGATAATAGTATAATAGATATATACTATTATCACCCCCATTTTAGAGATGAGGAAACTAAGGCACAGTGGGACTAAATAATCTGACCAAGTTCCCATAGCTGTAAGTGGCACAGCTCTGGATCTATTAGCTGTCTTTACCCTCAAGGGCCAAAGCAGTAGGGGCTGAGAGAAGGGAAGGGTTCTCTTCCGGTTGTGTAGTGACGTCTTAGAGACACCTCAGAGGAGAGGTAGGTGCTTGAGCCCCAACATGCCGCAGGATGTAGTGATGTTTCTCTTTCTGATTTGGCTTTCACAAGCGTCCAGCTCTGATGAACTCAGAATTCCCTCTGACACTCTCCCTTTGGCTGAGTTCTTTTCTCAGCCTTCTGCCAAGACCTCCTAAAATGGAGTTTGGGGGTTGAGAAGCAGTGCTCTTCTTGTGTGCCCAGGGCGGCTGGACTGGAGCCCCAGGACAGGGTTCAATTTGGGCTTACTGATTTATCTGATCCTAAGAAAAAAACCCCAAGACAGGTCAGGTACATATTAGCAGTGGTTTCTTTTTTTTTTTTTTTTTTTTCCTGGGGATGAGTGTTTCATCCACGTGCTTATATGCATAGCCTATCTTCTTCAATAAACATGCATTTTTTTTCAATACTAGTTTAAAATTTTTTCAGATTAAGAAAATTTGGATGTAAATATTTTGGGGGGAAATCAGCCTAACACAGATGTTCTTCATTGGACATTAATACACAATTAAAAATGATTAACCATTAACCATAAGTCATACTGTCTGGTTCCAATCTCATTCCTACTAGTTAGTAACTGTGACCCCTGGCAAGTTACTTAAACTCCATAAAAATCGGAATCACGGTACTTGCCTTGGACTATTAGCGTACGCTTAGCCGCTTAGAAGTTGCAGCCGCTGTCCGTGCTCCAGGTACTGTTTTAGGTGTTGTAACTCATTTAATCCTCAGCACAAGTCTGTGAGGTAGGCACCCTGCTTATCCCCCTTTCACAGCTGAGGCCCTGGAGGGTATTTAGCCGGTGGGCAGTAATATGGGACTTGAGCCCAGACAGTCTGATACCAGCACCTACCTTTAAAGCTAGTACTTGTTTAAAGTTGCCTCTCAAAAAAAGGCTGTTATATTCCATGATAGAACACTTATAAAGCGCTTAGCAAAAGTCTGGTACTTACAAGTGCTCAATTAAGTTTCCTATGGTTACATGAATACTTGGTGTTTCATGGTTGTTATAAATCAAACACATATAACGCAATTTAATTCAGAAAAAAAGAAATCAAAAGACTGCCGAAGCCGGCGGGATGTGAGCCGGGGTCGGGTCGAGGGTGCTGGGCGCGCGGCCACAGAGCGGCGAGAGCTGGTTTGGAGGAAGCGCGGCAGCCGCGCGCGCGGACGCCCGTTTGGGCCGGGGGGCGGGGTCAGGGAGGCCCTGCCCAGCCGCCACCTGCGACAGGTGGAGCGCGCGGCGCCGGGTCGGCGCTCGGCCATGTCCGAGGAGAGCGCGGGGCCAGGACTGGGGCCGGGGCCGGGACCGGGGCCGGGGCCGGGACCCGGGCCGGGACCGGGACCGAGACCGCGACCCGGGCCAGGCTCCGAGCCGGGGCCGCTGTGCCCCGAGCACGGCCAAGCTCTGAACTGGTTTTGCTGCTCCGAGCGACGGCCGGTGTGCGCCGCCTGCGCTGGGCTGGGCGGCCGCTGCCAGGGACACCGCATCCGCCGGGCGGAGGAGCGCGCGGAAGAGCTGCGGGTGAGCGGACGTTGGTGCCGGAAGGCGGGGGGCTCTGGAGCGAGGCGCGCCGGAGGGAGGCGCGCTGGGCGAGACCCGGCGGGGACCCCGGAGCCTGGGGCCGGCTGCCTCGGCGGCTGGTCCTGGAGCCCGGGCTCCGCAGTGGTGTACTGGCTGTGGGACCAGGCGGTTAAGGGTGTGGCCACCGGCGTCAGGCAGACCTGAATTCGAGTCCCACCTCCTTCTGTCCTTGTGAATCTCGTAACTCTCTGAGACTTAGTGGCCTCATCTGTAGTTTGGGGGCAATGATAGCGCGCATTTAATAAAGTTGTGCGATATAAATAAGATAATGGGATCACACAGTGGGAGATCCAGCCGCCCAGATTCTCCGTTGCCCTGTTGAAGGGGCTGGGAGCTGGGCATAGCCGTGGATAATAAAGGGCTGTGCTGCACCGGTTGCCCCAAACTCCCACCAGGGTGGAAGATGACTTCTGATAAAACCCAGCCCTCCCACACTCAATCCCTTGACTCAGAACCTTCTCATCCACCCTTCAGGCTTCCTGGTGAAGTGATTTCTTTTCCCTTTCAAGATTGGCCTTGACTGTACTTCAAGCTGGTTTCGCCTGAGTAAACAGAGAGGGCGGGGAGGATATGAGGAGGTTCCTGCTGGAACCCTTCACCTAGGGTTTCTCTCCACCTCCATCCTACACTTGGCTCCAGGCTCGTCACTTTCCTGTCACCATCCCTTCCCTGAGCTGCTGAGATTGAAGAGTCAAAGTCACCCTGGGGCTTCCTCCCTCCTTCCACCCTACCTGTGGCCCCTGGGGATTCCCTTGCAATTTGATTAAAAGACTTGATTCTCCTAAACTCTCCCTGGAGTTCTGCCCAGCTGTGAGGGGAGGGCTCTCACTGGGGACTTGCCGACTCAGACTGGACTGTAATAAACCCATCTAACAGGGTGCTGGGGCCAGGAGCGATTCAGTTATTCAGCGACACCTTTAAGCTCCTGCTTGATCCTACCTGTCACCACTGCCCACAACAGGAATGATGAAAATAAACTTGGATAGCGTGGTTTAATAAACTTGCATAATGCAAGTTCCAAAGCACTTAAATATCCTTCATCTCATTCCATCCAGACCAAGCCTTTGAAATGGTGTCTTACCCACATTTTATAGATGAGGAAACAGGCCCAGAACAGGGCAGTAACTCCTCCAAGGTTCCTACTGTTCAGGGGCTGGACCAGGACAGTCATTGACTAGGCCAGAGGAAACCACCTACTTGCTTCAGTGGTTGGAGGGAGGAAATGATGCTAATGGGAGTGAGAATTTCATGAAAACCTTTTTTTAAAAAGCTGCCACCAGGGCAGAATCTGAGTGGTGGAAGGGTTGACGGCTGGGACAGAGTGGCAGTCCTGGTGCTTGTTCTGGAATGCAGTCTTTCTGAGGAGCCTTCCCTGAACCCTCCTGAGGCCCTAGGCATATTCATCTTCTTTGCCTGGAGGGAGGTGTGTCTTGCCCTTCCTCCCTCCAACTTTGATTGGATTGTGGCTTTTGTACACTCCTTTCTCTATCCCTCCAGCCAGCAAAGAAATTTCGCCCCAGGGCAAGATTGTTCCTGAACTGGGCAAAAACAGCACCACTTCAAACAACTTCTCACTTACCTTCTGGATTGCTGCCCCTGTAGCTTTTCAGAAGCTCCCTCAGTCTTAGTTCCCTCAGTCCGGTGGTGTGTGGTGATCATATAGCTTCCTCCCAATCAATTCAATTCAATAATTTTGTATTTGGACTGGTGAAGCTTAAGGCTAATTCCTAATGGGGGTGGGGGGTGGGGGGAGAATTTATAAGGGCTTTCTAGAAGAGGTAGCTGAGTTGCCTTCTGGCAGATGGAACTGGGGCAGTGCTCATAGTGGTAATAGTGGAGGGGCTGGCTGCTGCTTGGAAGGGTCCAGTTATATGGAGAAATGGAGTGGAAAAGCAGGGGCCTGGCCATATCTCCTTGGGCAAGTCACTTCTCTGTGGGACTCAGCTTTTTCATTTCTAAAATTCTCCCCTGCTGCCGTGGGTGATGTTCACAGCTTTGGCAGCTGTAAACTGCTGAACTTCTTGTGCTCAAGGAAGCGGGTTTAATTCATTCAGCAAACATTTATTCAGAGCCTTCTATGTGTGGGAACTCTGTTCTTGGTAGTGGAACATAGAGAATAATAAGTCAAAGTCATGGTGCCTATGCTCCAGTGCTGTGGGGGAAGATACAAAAAAAGGTGAACAAACACACAACATACAGTCAGAGTGATAGTGTAAGGGAGAAACATGAGCAAAGTAAGGGAATGGAGTATGGGGATGGTTAGTGAAGGCTTCTGAAGAAGTGACACGTGAATGGAGGCGGGGAGTGAGACATGGAGATGTACGGGAGAAGACTGCTGGAGACAGAAGAAACAACAGGTGCAAAGGCACTGAGGTCAGGACAAATTTGGTGTGCTTATGGAATAAAATGACGGCCAGTGTGGAGAGTGGTAGGAGGGGAGATATGCAGAGTCACATCAGGTAGGGCCTTGTTGGCTAAGGTAAGAAGCTTGATCTCATCTCACTGTGGGTGTATTGGAAAGTCAAGTTTTGAGCAGGCACAGTGACCTCATCTGATTTCCTCACAAAAGTTGACAGTGACTAACTGTGGGGTTCAAGAATGGAAACCCAGTTAGGAGGCTCTAACAGTGGTTCCTGTGAGAGAAGCTGGTGATCTGGGCAGAATAGCAGGAGTGGAAGTGACCAGAAGTGGCCAGAGGAGACAGAGAAACTTTGGAAATGGGGTTGATAGGACTCACTGATGGATTAGATGTGGGGCTGGAGAGTAACTAGTTTTTTTCCCTCGGTAACGAGGCTGCTGACTGATGGTATTGTTTAGTGAATGGAGGGATGCTTGAGGAATAGCTGTTTGAGAAGCCATGTTCTGCTCAGGTGCAGGTGTGGAGAGTCGAGGAGCTCTGTGTGAAGGAGGGTTGAGCGTATATGCAGGAAAGTGATGCTCATGATAGGCCACAGGATTTCAGGATCAAGAGGGAAGCAAGACCATAAAAGCGGATGATTGGTGGTAAAATGTGGTAAGACTAATGAATTGGTGGCTCCAACTGAGGTGAAGAATTGTTGGAATGGAAATTCTAGAGTTAGTGATCTAGAAGGCCGGGAAGTGGTAGGCAGCGTGTGGGATCTTTGAAATGAAGATTCTGGAGGTGGTATAGTTTTCAGTAATGATAAGGTTGGGGATATATGACCATGACAATAGGTGATTGAGGGAAAGTAAAAGGAAAAAAAAAAATCAGTGGAATGGATCAAGTCGTCATGGTGGTGTTTGTTTTGCAGAACAAGATTGTGGACCAATGTGAGAGACTGCAGTTACAGAGTGCCAGCATCAGCAAGTATGTGGCCGAGGTCCTACCTGGGAAGAAGCAGAGAGCAGTGGTAAGTAATTCTTCCCCTTTCCCCTCTACCCTGGACTCCCTCCTAGGATAAGACCCCAGTCTTAGGGGCTTGAACCAGTCTAGGTTCCCATCCGAACCTTGCAGACTCATTGTGCTATTAGCAAAGCTGGATGCCCAGGAAGGATGGTTTCTTATCTCTCCGAGCCTTGGTTTTACTATCTGGTCAGAGTATCACACTGGGTGCAAAGACTCTGCTAAAAAAATGACCTTTTGGCGGGTAATGGATCAGGAAGGGTAGCGTTCTTCCACCATCTAATTCTTTTGTGTGCTCAGCCCCAGAATTGTAAAATAACCTACGGACTTTTACATTGAGTGTTCTTTATGAGTCTTATTTATGCAGTAGATCGCAGTACGTGCCCGTTTATAGATGGGAAAATGGGTCCCGTAGTGGTTAATTGACTTGCTCAAGGTCTCAAGCCTCCTGCCACAGCCAGTTCTGTGACTGGGATCTTGTGACTTGCAGCCCAGTGCCCCTTCTGCTGCACCCCACTGCTTGTCCTCTATTCAGCCGACCCATTGCCCCCGCTACGTCTCTCAAGTATGCCCTTCAAGGGGCCGTGGCTATGAATTTCCTTCTGCACCTTGCCTCCCCCCTGCCCCCATAGTACATGAGGACGGACCATTGGACTTAGGGACATGCCCGGCACTGGAGATCCCGACAAGAGGAGATTTGTAGAGTGGTGGATTGGAGTGGGTTTCAGGGAGAACAGAGGAGCAATTTGCGTTAGTTAACACAGGCAACTCTTGAGGAGCTTTGCTGTAGAAGGGAGCTAAGAAATGTGTGTATGCTGATGGTAATTGTCCAGTAGAAAGGGGAAAATTAATGATGCAAGAGAAAGGGGAGAATCAGGTACAGCAGAGGGGGTGGGATCTAGCAAACAAGTGGAAGTGTTGGCCGTAGGTACAAGCATGGACAGTTCATTCACAGAAATAGGGAAAGCAAAGTGTCTGAGCACAGGTGTAGGTACATGGGTAGCTGATTTTGGCACCCTTAAAATTTTAACACAAATACTTAACAATGTTTAAAATAACCTGAATAATACAAGTACCATAAGAATGCATTAACCCTACAACCCCTCTGGTCTTAATATTTTAGTTAAAGTAAGTCTTTTAATAAATCCTTCCCATTCATAGGAAATATTCCAGTTTTGATTAGAGATATCTATTGTGCTCTCTATTTTTATATGCCGGTTTGGTTTAGATGAGTATACAATTCTAAAGTAAATCACAAGCTCTACCTACAGCAATTGAGTCCTCAGCTCCTGATTACATGGGTTTCCAGCTTCTTTCTACTTTTGGACTCCAGGGGATTTCCTTTACTTAGCTGCGAGAGAAGCTTCACTTTCAAAAGGATGCTTTTTTTCTCAGCATATCTGTGTTTTGTTCTAGGAGGATTTTTTTTTTTCTTTTGTCTTTTTTTTTTAATTAAAGTTTGTTGGGGTGACAGTTGTTAGTAAAGTTACATAGATTTCATGTGTACAATTTTGTAATACATTATATCTCACATTGTGTGTTCACCACCAAGAGTCAGTTCTCTTTCCATCACCACATATTAGACTCTGTTTACCTTCCTCTACAGCCCCCCTCCCCCCTTACCCTTTGGTAACCCCTAAACTATTGTCTATGTCTATGAGTTTTGTTTCTTCATTTGTTTGTCTTGTTCTTTTGTTATTTTTAGTTTTATATACCGTATATCAGTGAAATCATATGGTTCTCTACTTTTTCTGTCTGACTGATTTCGCTTAGCATTATAATCTCAAGATCAATCCACGTTGTCACAAATCGTACTATTTCATCTTTTCTTACCACCAAATAATATTCCATTGTGTATGTATACCACAACTTCTTTTTTTTTTTAATTCCCCCCACCCCTTCTTCCGCCTTCCCCCCTCACCCCCCACTTTGGTTCAAGCCATTGTTTCTCAGTCTAGTTGTGTAGGACACAGCTCCCTGGCCCATGCTGGTATTACGAGCCTTGGTTCCCCCCAGGCTGAGGCAGTCGGTCACCAGTCGTCGGTCGGCCGCTACCACAACTTCTTTATCCATTCATCCATCGAAGGACATTTTGGTTGTTTCCATGTCTTGGCCACTGTAAATAAAGCTGCAGTGAACATTGGAGCACACGTGTCTTTATGGATAAATGTTTTCAGATTTTTTGGGTAGATACCCAGGAGAGGGATTGCTGGGTCATATGGTAATTCTATTCGTAATTTTTTGAGGAACCTCCACACTGCCTTCCATAATGGCTGCACCAGTCTGCATTCCCACCAACAGTGTATGAGGGTTCCTTTTTCTCCACAGCCTCTCCAACACTTGTTAGTATTTGTCTTGTTGATAATAGCCATTCTAACTGGGGTGAGGTGATATCTCATTGTGATTTTTATTTGCATTTTCTGATGATTAGGGATGTTGAGCATTTTTTCATATGTCTATTTGCCATTTGTATGACCTCTTTGGAGATCTAGGAGGATTTTCAGTTTATTTTTTCATCTCTTTGGACAGGGAAATTTTCTTGTTTTCTTTGTTATTCATTTCTGAGAATGACTCACGAAGTGTATTGAAATTGACTGTTGTCCTCTAGTTGGGAATATCTGATGCCTCTTGGGTCAGGGTGTGTTGTTGATCCTGATCACACAGTACAAACATGACTGCAGAGACCCCCTGCTGTGGGTAAGGCTCTAAGGTGGGACAGAGAGAAGAGCCATAGCTGATGTTATTGAACACACATGTGCTGGCTTTGTTCTATTTACTTTATATGTATTCACTCATTTAATCCTTATAGTAGCCTTACGAGGTAGACGCTATTATTATCTTCAGCTGACAGATTAGAAAACTGAGGCACAGGGAGAATAAGTAACGTGCTTCAAGTTCCACAGATAGTAAATGGAACGGCGAAGATTTAAACCTTGGCACTGTCTCTAAAGCATAATTTCCTAACTACTATGTTATGTTGCCTCAACACAGCACTGAAGTTGGAGTCTGAACTCCTGGGTTCACTTGGCCATCCACTTGGCCACTGTCTTTTCTCCATTGGACAAATTGTGGGTCTCAGTTTCTTCTTTTAAATAGGGATGGTTGTCTCCTGCACTGTACAAAGCAAGTCTTCAGGGGCAAGGCGCAGGGAAGCTGCTGATTATCCCTGACTTTCTGGCATAGAGACTGTTCTTACTTGTCTGGCAAGAGTGCAGGAGCTTCATGCAACAGATGCCTTTGGGAGGTTTGGTTACCAGCTGGCATTGGTGTAAGGGAACGGTGTAGTGAAAGGCAAGAGAACTGGGTTCTAGTCCCAGCTCTGTCACTGATTTGGCATGGGAGTGCTACCAATGGATTTTTAACTAAGTCAGAAAAGATTTTCCTATCAGTCATTCAGTAAATAGTTGGGTGCCTATTGTGTGCTAGTTGCTAGGGGACACACATTAACTTCATTGGCTGAGAATTGATTTCAGGCCTCCTGTGTGGTAGAAAATAATTCTACCATGGAAGCACTTGGATTGGACAGATTAGGAAATAATGAGGTTTTTGTCCTCAGACATGGTCAAAAATATTGATTGGACCACTGTTGGTACAGATCCTGTTGATGGGAATGACTTTGTAGGCTCTCCGCCTCTGCGATTCTCTGATCTCTGACCCTGGTCCCTTGGCCTTGCTATTCCCATCTCTAAAATAAGCTGGTGATTCTAGCTGATCTCTAGGTCCTGCCCTGCTCTTCCATTCTGTGATCCTGGTTCCATGAGAAATGGCCTGGATGTCTGGATCTCAAATTTCTTCACCCTACACCGTATTTGTGAATGCATAGGACTGGGATGGCTTAAGCACTGTCGCCCATTACAATGCCCATGACAGTCATTGCTGATCAATCTCTGCATTTCTTCTGGCTGAACCCAAAGTCTCCTCGTCTTCAGTGGGACTTTGTCAGGACCCAACCCCTTGTTTTATCCCTTTTTAGAGCACGGCCAGTGCAGCGCGGGAACTGGTTATCCAGCGGCTGAGTCTGGTGAGGAGTCTGTGTGAGACTGAGGAGCAGCGGTTGCTGGAACGGGTGCATGGCGAAGAGGAGCGGGCCCACCAGAGTATCCTCACGCAGCAAGTACACTGGGCTGAGGCGCTACAGAAGCTGGACACTATCCGCACCAGCCTGGTGCACATGCTCACCAGTACGGATGACCTCCAGCTGATTGTAAGTTAGGCACGGGTGAGGGCATGACTTGGTTAGTCTCTCCAAACATTCTGAAAACATTGAGAATATGTATTGGTAGGAGGTGAGTGGATAATGATCATTTGGAGCAGGGATGAGGCAGGGGAATAAAATTATGAGGTGTGATCAAAAACTATGGTGCATGTTTAAATTAAAAAAAAATTATTACAGTAAAAGGCACATTGCCATTAATCCCCCTCAAAATATCCCCCCTCACATTGAGCACACATATCCCATTGTTCTTGCCACTTTCTGAAGCAGTTCTGGAAGTCCTTTTTCATGAGTATCTTTAGTTGTGTTTTCGTGGCTGCCTCGATGTTCTGAATCTATTCAAAACGTTTATCTTTCATGGTCATTTTGACTTTGGGGAGGAGCCAGAAGTCACACGGTGCCAGATCCGGTGAATAAGGTGGATGAGGACACACTGTCATGTTTTTATTTGACAGAAATTGCTGTACCAGAAGCCATGTGTGACACGGAGCGTTGTCACGATGGAAGATGAAACCATTTGCCCATTTCATGTTAATGCATTGTTCGTGATCCATGATTTATGGCACAGTTTAAAACACACCTTCTCTCAACTGTAATTCATATCTGACTGATTGCACCGAACAGGTGACACTTGTCACACACTGTTGCTAAGGTTTGACATGCCACTTCCCATATTGAAGATTGCTGCATTTCCATTGGATGGGACTCAGCAGCAGCATTCACTGTATTTTTTTATCACAGTTCGTATATGGATTTTTTTTTTGCACTTGATAACTATTCTTAAAATAGTGAGCAAATATTTACTAAGTGCCTACTGTATGCTGAGCATTGTGTTATGCGGTGGAGTTACAGGATACAGGTGTCAGCGACTCACAGCCTTACGGAGGAGAAAAATAAATAAACTGATAATTAGGTTATGGAGGGATATGTGCTGTGGTAGATGACATTCCTGGGAGCTGGGGACCCCACAAGCCAAACTTGGGAGTGGTGGTGGTCAGGGAAGGCTTCCTGGATGAAGTGACTTAGAAGCTGATGCCTGAAGGATAAGAGTTACAGTTGTGATAAAGGAAATGGGGAGGTGGAGAGAGTTCTGAAGCACACAGAGAGAGCTCTGCACTTGGGAGAGCTGACAATGGTCCAATATGAAGATACAGAGCTCATCTTTAATCTTTCCACCTGGAAATTGCCATGATTAATATTTGGGTATACATCCTTTCAAAGTATTTTATATAGATATGCAGATGCCTGCCGTTTTAAGGGACAGTGTGACATCTGAATAAATATGTCAAGCAGAGAAATGAGAATGTAGAACAACTGAGCTGTCCCACTGCAGGTCAAGTAGGACAGTTTCCACGACTGCCCTAGATTGTGCATTTAATCACAGCTTCCATGTAGAGCACATTATGTCCCAAACACTGGGAGCGTCACAATAGAAGATTCAGAAAGAGTCCCAGCCATCTAGTTTCTGACTGTCTCGATGGGGGGTGAAATGTTGGGTAAATATGCGATTGTCCCGAAGTGTAGTTGAGGGAAACTCCGGACACAGCAGGGCACAGGGGACAGAGTGATTCATTCTGAGTGCAGGATGGGGGAGGTATGTGAAGAAGAACCTTCTCATACAGCTTTGTGCTGCGTCTTAAAGAAGGAGTAGAATTTTTAATTCTACGGTCTCTGGCCATCATGTGGAGACCTCCATGCCAGCTGAATATATTTCAGTCTTGACTGCCTGCTGGGTTTCTGGTACTAAGCCTGACTCTGTTTTCTTTTCTCACAGCAGAAGGAGCAGGAGATTTTTGAAAGGTGAGTATGGCCCCGTAATTTGCTTGGGCAGTCACAGAAACCATGACCCTTAGGCCTCTCCTAGTCCATTGCATTCAGGCCCCGCTGCTCCTGGGAGAAAGCCCAGGGTGGCAGCTGAGTGGCTTCTCTGGAGCCAGGCTCGATGGATAGAGGTCTTCTTGCATCTAGCTTGGAGACCTGCTCTAAACCCGTGTGTACGGGCAGTGAAATAATCACTTATTAATCAGTGGTGTACCACAGTTTTTCTTAAACATTATCCTATTAAAAAACTGTCGGAGGGTTTTACCACCCCATCTATGGATGAGAATACTGGGCTCAAAAAGGAGAAGGGCTTGCCTAAACTTCAATGCTGGGACTGGGACCCACACCTGATACCGTCTCAGTACTGTGTTCTCTACCTCACTGCCCCTTTCTCTGCTGAAAGAATCTTTGAAACAAGTCTATGTTACCACTCAATATTTGCATTTTAATTATGCAATAATAAAAGAATTTCATCAGGTCCTACCTGGATCCCAACAGGCTGAGAGCCAAGAGCCTGAGGAAGTATCCAAGAGGATGTAATTTGCCAGGCAGTAAAATTAAATGCTTAATCTTCTGTGCAAGATTTCAGAGCTGTACTTGGGGAGCACAGCCCATTCTTCTTATCTATTTTTGTATTTACATTTCAATAGCAATACATGTGTGTGAGAGAAAGAAAAAAAAATGCCACCAATATAAAACTATTAAAACTAAAAATGAATCACCCCTTCTCAGTCCTATTCCATAGAGGTGATCAGTTTTAAGAGTTAGATGTATGTCTTTTGGACTTGCCTATGTATAGTCATAGGAGAATATGTGAGTTGGGTGTTTTTTTTGCCTTCTAAAAAAATATTTTTTAAAACACAGGTGGGGTTGTTTTATACTTGCTGTTCTATAATTTTTCAGTCTATCTTGGAGTCTTTCCATGTCAGTACATGTAGACTTACCTCACTTTTTGGAAGATCTGTGAAGTATTCCACAGCATGGATGCACCCACATTCATTTTTCTGTCTCCTTTTAAATAAAGCGTGTTTGGCTTGTTCCTGTTTTTTCCCTCCTATAATCTTTCCACACTTCTGTTAGTCTTCTCTTTCTCCTTTATCTTTATCATCTTCCTCTAATACAGTCTGTCTTCCATATCAGGCTGATGTGATTTTTTTTTTTTTTTGGGCTGATGTGATTTTTGAAAAAATTTTGATCTTCAAATTTTTGTTTTGAAACACGTATTTCAAACTTGTAGAAAAGTTGCAAAAATAGTATAATGAAGTTCACTAATTTTTAACATTTGCCATATTTGCTGTCTTTATCACTCTTTTTTCCTATCTATTTATCAAGAGTATATATAAAAAACTTTTTTTTTGACAATTCGAAAGTTGCAGAAAGCATGATCTTTGGTCCCTAAATACTTCAGCATTTATCTCCTACCATGTTTTCCCCAAAATAAGACCTACCCCGAAAATAAGCCCCAGTTAAGATTGTCAGCCAGACAGATGCATTTAGTACGATATGACGATGTTCCAGAAGAAGATGACATGACTGTATTTGAATAAATGTAGATTGTTGTACATGAATCAATAAGACATCCCCTGAAAATATGCCCTAATGTGTCTTTTGGAGCAAAAATTAATATAAGACCCGGTCTTATTTCGGGAAAACACAGTAAGAACATTTTCTTACATAACCACAGTATAATTACCAAGTTCAGAAATTTAATGTTGATATAATACTATCATCTAGCATATAGTCCACATTGAAGTGCTTCCAGTTGTGCCAAAAAGTTCCTAACAGTGTTTGGTGTTTTTTTATTTGTTTTTTTCCTGATCCATCTAGTCTCTTAATCTGGAATTGTTTTCTTAGCCTTTTTTGAAAAAGAAAACACATTTTTAATGACTCTAGGATAGTTGTTTTATAGAATATGCCTCAATTTGAGTTCATCAAATCAGTCTATCAAATCGGGGGCATGTGATGTCACTTTGTCCCATTATCAGGGATGTTAATTTTGATCACTTGGATAAAGCGATGCTTACCAGGTTTCTTCATTATAAAGTGTTGTCTTACCTTTTGTAATTAATAAGCACTCTGAGGAGATACTTGTTGTGTAAAAAGCCTGTTTACTTTCAAATTTTCGTCCAGTAGTTTTAGCATCCATTGTGCTAAATTACTTCCTGAATTATTCATTTATATATTTGCTTGTTTGTTCATTCACTTATTTAGGATCAATATAAACTCATGGATTATTATTTTATTCAGGACACTATAATCTACTCTTACTTATTGTTAATTTTGATCTTCAAACTATCCTAGATTTGGCTAGTAGGAATCCCTTCAAGCCGTGTCCTTTTGACAGGTCCCCATGCTCCTTTGAGCACTTTCTTGCCTTCTGGCACAGATGTCCCAGCTTGAACCTGTTCTTTTCCTGCCTCAGCTCTGAAATCAGCTATTTCTCCAGGGCATCTTGGGTCCTTTTAGTGGGGAATAATATTTTAAAACCAAGATCTGGGCGTTAGATGTCCGTTGCTACTGATGTTTCATTGCCTCCAGGCCTTTTCAGTGGACAGCAGACAGAGCTGGGAAGTGTGTCTGTCCTTTTTTTATTCGTGGGTTTGTATCACAACTTCTAATTCCAGTGGAACACCACAACGTTTTTCCTTCGCCTTCCTCCCATTCTATATTTATATCTTTATTCTTTCATAGTGAGAACCCTGGCTCCCAACAATAGCGATAGTTTTTTATTTGTTTAGTCCTACAGTACACACAAAGTTGTTTGAGAATTGCTAAACCTATACTACTATTTACAAACTTATTAGTAGAGGTGAAGATTTGTTTGTAGGTTTTTGTGCTTGTAGACTGGGGCTGTATACTCTCAAAGTACCGTGTTCAGAAGTTGTCAAGCCCCTTCTAGCTGGGAACTCACTTGTCTGAGAAATGCCTTTGTTGGCTCCAATTTTGTTTCCACGTCCCAGCTGGGCTCAGCTCGGGCCTGTCATGGCAACAGGTCCTGCTGCACCAATTCTGATCCCAGCTGGGCCCTGCCGTGTCCGAATCCCAATTCACTCCCACTCCTTTGGAGTCATGAGCTTTCTCTTTTGTCCCATGAAGTACCTGGATCAGCTGCTTCTCTAGATTCCAGTGTCTACGATTGGCCGCAGATTTGCCCTAGGATGACAGTTTAGCACTGCTGACATCGGCTCCTCTTTCCTCCCCACCTGATGGCTGGGGCTCCTCCAGACCCAGACTCAGTGCTTTGGGAAGATGGCAACAGACCCTCTGTTGTCCTGACCACAAAGAGCCTTTGTTACTGGAACCTGCTCTCCGCGTTTCTAGGGCTCTGTTCACCTCGTTCCTCCCAAGCCAGGACAGGCAATGACAGTCTGGCAAAGAACTGGCATCCGTGAGGAAACGTGCCCCGCCCTCTCTCCCTCCTCCTTCATTAATGAGCAGAGCCATGAGGTTTGGGGAAGAGAGTGTGTGCTCTCGAAACTGCTGCCTGATCTCAATGCCATCTGTAGGATTAGAGGCGGTGAGAAATTCTTTCTCAAATGCCAGTTCAGAGGTCAGCAAAGCTATGTGGGAAATCCTCACTTTGTGCTACATCCCTTTGAGATTTCACTTCAGGTCAAGGGAAGAATTATGTTGAATGGTGCCTGGACTCCAGCCTGGGTTTGTTCTCTTTTTGCATGGAAGCAGGACTTGAATCCAACTCCTCTTTTTAGCTGGATGCCTTCTCTGAATCTCTGTTCTCTCCTGTCAAATGGGTAACAACCACCTCCCAGGTTATAGCAAAGACCATGTGAGATTCTGTATAGAAAACAGCAAGCCCAGAGTCTGGCTACTTAATAAATGACAGTTCTCCTTGTTTCCAAATTCCCTCTCCAACCAAACACAGTCCCCACTGGGAGCAGAGGAGAGGTAGTTAATGGGAGCAAAGTGCTGTGGATAATTCATGGTGGGGGAGATAACTGATAGTCCCTTCCTGTGTGATCCCGCAGGGGTGTATGCATTTGAAGAGCAGAGGAGTTGGCTTCTGATCAAACCAAGGACATTCCTGCTGCGATAGGTTGGGGAGGGAGGTGAGATTTTTCTCTGGGCAGGATAGTGGAGTGGAAAGCCTGCTGCTCAGAGGTTCTAGTTCCAGCTCTGTTGCTGACTGACTGGAGACACTGATGAATTGCTTCCCCCACACAGCAGACCCACACCAAGTTCTAATACTGGCACCAAGTATTTATCTCCCTGTAAATTGTCTGCCTTGCTGGTATGAAGGCTTTGGGGGCGGGGGGTACAGGGGAAATGCCCACCTTCCCTTTTGGCTCCAGCCCTCTTTAGGGGGCTCCAGTGTGGGGCCTGACTGCCAGTCTTGGTGTCACCCTCAGGGGAAGGGGATTTTACTTCCGTCTCCTTCCTGTCATCCTGTATTGATCCATATACATTTTAAGAACCTTCCTGAATTTGTCTGTTTTTTGTTTTTGTTTTCCCTGTACAAGGTCCGAGGAAGCAGAGGGCATTCTGGATCCCCAAGAGTCGAAAAAGTTAAACTTTAATGAGAAGTGTGCTCGGAGCCTACTACTGACCCAACTCTGGGCAACAGCAGTTTTTGGGTCCCTCTCAGGTTAGCAGCTGCTAGAGCCCAGCACCAATTGGAGCAGCTGGGAGTCTGTCTGTGCCTCTGGGGTTTGCTATTGGGTCAGCCCTGAGGACCGGTGCATCTGGGATGGTAGCTTGAACGACCAGTGATACTGGATGCATGCTTGTCAGGGGAGCCAAGGTTCTAGACAGGCCTGGGGCACTTAGGCCAGGTCCTTCCAGGTTCCAGACCAACCTGCTCTGTAGTTGGGTCTAGGATAAATCTCGGTCCTGTAAATCACGTTCTTGTGTCCTGCCCTACTGGGACAGCTCAGTATTACTTCTTGGAAACCTAGTTTCTCTGTAAGAAGACATAATTGATGGCCAACTGGAGAGCATCTGGAGTGAGAATTGAGCTGCCTGGATTCGCCTCACTTACTTAACAAACATTGACTTTGGCTGACTGTGGGCCTGGCCTTGTGCTGCATGCCTGGGGCACAGAGGTGAATGTGACAGGTTTCCTGCCTCCACGAATTCCTACTTAGTTGTGGGGGTTCTCAAAGCAGGCTTTCCCCAAGCCAGAAGGAAGCTTCTATATTCCCAGTTGTCGTAGTTGCACAATTCAGAGAAAGATGAGGTTAATGATTGACTTTTTTCTCAGTTTTAACACTACCCCCAACCCCATCTTTAAAATGTTAGTACAAGCTAGAGCTTGTCTTCTCTAGAATCTGGGATCAGATAGTACCTGATTTACCGGCAGTCCCATTTAGTGGTTGGAAACTGCATATCTGATGCTTCTTAGCTTCCAGGGGCCATGTCCCTAGGACAAGTCTGATCTGTAGGCTGTAGATTTGCCTAGCTGGAATGCAGTGTGATCAGTGCTAGATGCTAGATATAGGAACAAAATGCTGGGTCTTAGTTTTGCCCCACCAACTTGGTGTGTGACCTTGGGCAACTTGCTTCTCCTCTCTGGGCCTTATTTCTAGCAGAGCTTATAGATGACGGTCTTAGACAGTAAGTACTGTTGTCGTGGCTGCAATTTATTGAGCACATATTACTGCTAGGCACTTCCCATGTACCATCTCATTTGATCCTTATACTCTTATCTACCCGGTGGTAAGTCCTATTTTGATCCCCATTTTACAGATGAGGAAACTGAGGCTCAGAGAGAATAAATGGCTTGTCTGAGGTCATACTACCAGTGAGTGGTAAGCAAGCCTTTTGCTACCTGGCAGGACCAGGATAGGGCTGAGGGTGGGCCTTGGCAACTCTGAGAATTCTTTCTGGCAGGCACGGAGGATGTACGTATCGACGAGAGGACTGTCAGCCCCTTCCTGCAATTGTCAGATGATCAAAGGACCCTGACCTTCAATGCCAAGAAGTCCAAGTCCTGTGTAGATGGCCCGGAGCGCTTTGACCATTGGCCCAATGCCCTGTCCACCACCTCCTTCCAGGCTGGGCTACACACCTGGACGGTGAATGTGCAGAACAGTTGCGCCTATAAAGTGGGTGTGGCCTTAAGCCAGCTACCCCGAAAGGGGTCTGGCAGTGACTCTCGTCTGGGCCACAATGCCTTCTCCTGGGTCTTCTCCCGCTACGACCAGGAGTTCTGTTTCTCACACGATGGGCAGCACGAGCCCCTGGGGCTGCTGCGCTGCCCAGCCCAGCTGGGCGTGCTGCTGGACTTGCAGGCCCAGGAGCTGCTATTCTACGAGCCGGCCTCGGGCACGGTGCTCCACACCCACCACGGGTCCTTCCAGGGGCCCCTCTTCCCAGTCTTTGCTGTGGCTGACCAGACCATTTCCATCGTCCACTGACCTTTGGCTTTGGGGAGGTCAGATCTACCTCCCCACCACCCTTTTAGGCCACATTTCTACCCAGTGTCCTTTTCCCAGATGTTGCCTATGCCCACTGGGCAGCTTTAGGAGAGTAGGGATCCGTTTCAGATCTGGGTACAACTGTTAAACGCTGGGTATCTATAGGGAACTTGCTACTCCCTGGGCCTTAGTCTCCCAAATGCACCCTCTGAGGGTGTCTCATTCACCACTTTATCTCTGGCATCCAGCATGGTGCCTGGTGATGTGCAATAAATACTTGGCGAGTGAGTGGGTGGGTAGGTGGATGGATAGATAGGTGGGTGGATGGGTACATACTCTTCTGGAGGGAGAAGCACTGCCTTTCAGACCCTTGCCCTCAGCTTCAAAAGCATGTAAAAGTGGTTTTCTGGCAGAAAAGCCTGTGGCTGAAGTCCTTTCATCCCCTCAATTCAGTGCTTCTCGGTCCTTTTCATAACATGGCACAGAAAATATTCTAGTACACAAGGACACATGGAAGGGATTTAGAACTCCTGCCAGGCTGCTCTTCAGAGGACTCTGGCCTGGGAGGCTGTGTCTTCCCCCTAGGTCTGGCCTGGGCACTCAGAAGACAGAGGGGATCCCACCATGGTAACCGGTGAACTTTCCCCCCAACTATAACTAATGAGTACCCCACCTGATGGCCCCTTCTGACATAATGTAGAGACGTGGGGTGAGGGCTGCAGGCCAGAAAAAGCTGAGGGAGTACAAGGGCCAGCCTTAGGAAACATGGACTTATTAAAAGTTAAAAGATTGAAGATTTTCTTCCATGTTCTTTGTTGGTAATTGGGCAAACCCCCCAAGTGGCACCGCAGAGCTGGAGATGTTTGCTGGGAAATCATGTCCTCACCCTCATCCACACTCCCCCAGACAGAAGCAGGTAGCAGGTCAGCGTACACAGTGGAGAAGGGCCCGGAGACGGTTGTGCCCTGCATTGCTGGGACCAAGGGCAAGTCCCTTCCTGTTCTCTGAGGTTGTCACATTAGAACAGTGATCCGAAACATTTTTGTTTCATCAGGGAACACAGCTCAAAGGCAATCTTACAACTTCAGACACCTGGGTTCAAAGATGGGCGCCAGAGCCCTCCTCACTCTTCAGTTTGCTGAATAATCTACTTGAAACAGTGGGTGGATTAAATCCAGTCCACAGACCTGCTGGCAACTTTTCTGGTTGTGATGACTTCTGAGGCCCTTGCAGCCCGTAACCCTGTCCTCGGTGCCTGACATTTGGGACGATGTCTGAGAAGAACGTCCTTGCCTTCACAGGCCAGTCTCTGAAAAACCCTGGGTCACCGAGATTCTTCTACATGGCACCTGCAGGCCCCTACGGCATGCTCCCCGAACCACCAATCTAACCACAGCCTTCAGTCCACAGGCCATAGGCCTCTTGCTATGGATGCCCCTTATCCTCCTGCCCATCTAAATGCCAGCCCCAGTTCAGGGTCCACTCCAGAGCCCTCCCTGGCTGTTGGCACCAGAACATCTGCTGTGTGCCTATGTGCTTTTCACCTTTGGTATCCCCTGTGCCTGGCATTGGGTAGGGCATAGAGGTATCCAGTAAATACCAAGTAACCAAGGAGAGAGGTGTGTGGAGAGGCAGGAAGAGACATGGAATTTAAAAAGCCCAACCTACTTCAATCGCCAGTGATTCTTCCTATTCCCTACACTCCTCCCACCTTGGGCTCTGGTCCCTGTGCTTTCCTGTCCCACACTAACCCCTATGACTGGGGTGTCCTTCAAGACTGACGCCTGTTAGGCCACTTTCCCTATTCTCCCAGGATCTACACTGCACCATGTCTCATGTGACATGGATCCCTTTCTACTTGTAACCTAGTGACGAAGCCAATGGGCTTTGGAGTCAGACAGACCTAAATTGGAACCCTGGCTCCCTGATGGACTGTCTGTGACCTGAGGCAGGCTACTTCACCTCTGAATCCCCTGCAGGGTGGAGGTCACACTGTGCCCACTAGGTGCATATAAAGGACTAGGAGAGTACCTAACACATGGCAGGCACAAATCAAATTTCTTCTCATGACTAATTATGGTGTTCCTTTCTAAAATCTCTGGTTTAGACTCTGTGGTCCTAGAGGACGTGTCCCTACAGCACAGCTTAGCACCCATTTTCAAACTAAGCTCTGACCTCAGACCTTTGGGGTGGGGGGTGGTGTCACAGAGGCTTCAGGGCCCTAGGACCTCTGCTTCAACTCTAGCAGTTTCTGTTTTTTTCCTGTTTTGCATATTGGGGTTCCACATAAGATCTCGATTAACAAAAGGGCCCTGCTGCTAAAATAAAATTTGAAAGTACCTGGCTTTGAAGCTAGTTGGGCCCGCAGTGAATCTTGTTGGAGGTAAGGGGGACTCGTGGTGGAAAAGGGACACAGACATGATGAATAAATCATCTCAGAGACCAGGAGCTGGTTAGTGGGGCAGGGCTGAAAGCCCTGCACTCACTGCTTTATAGTCAGAATGTGTTATCAACGCTGTGGGGAGAGGGGCAAAGGCCAGATCTTGGGCAGGAAAGGGTTCCCTGTCCCTAGTGTTTGTTGGGCCCAGCCACTTCCTTCACCAGACTCACAGCTGTGGGGGTAAGCCCTCCAAGCGGTCAAGGGCAGGCAGGAGATGGGACAGTGAGGGGAGCATATGTTCTTGGGGTACAGAATCCTTGACTACAGGGTCCAAGGGCCCCGGACCAACCACCAGGAAGCTGTGCATGCCTACAGCCTGTGCTCCCTTGTAATCACGGTGGTAACTGTCCCCAATATGGGCTGCCAGTGCTGGTTCTACATGAGCAAGCCGCAAAGCCTCCTGGAAAATGCGGGGGTCTGGCTTGGGCCAGCCAGTAGCCTCAGAGGTCAGCACAAAGTCGAAGTGTTGTCGCAGGCCAAGACCCACCAGGATGTCCTCTAGTCGCCGGTCAAAGTTGGAGACCACTGCCAGCCTCAAACCTCGTTCTCGGCACCCACTCAGGGTGGCCTCAGCCCCCTCCAACAGCTGCCAGGTGCAGGGGCTGCTGAAGTCCTTGTACAGCTGGTCAGCGACAGGGGCCACAGCCTGAGCGTCCCGAACACCCGCCAAGCGGAAAGTCTGCAGGACCACATCCAGCCACCACTGGCGGGAGGTGAGGCCATGGCTCAGGCCATAGTTAGGGAAGCTGTGGCTCTGAGCCCTGTATGCCTGCCCGAAGGCTTGTCCCAGGGCCAAGGCCTCTACCTCCAGCCCATGGGCCCGGGCCGTGGAGGCATATTCCTCCCCAACGGGGTGGCGGAGCCTGAGCAGCGTGTCCTTCACGTCCCAGGTGAGCAGCCGTAGCTGTAGCCGGTGTGCCATGGGTCTGCTCCACCTCAGGTTCCAGGGGCCGGGGAAAACTGAGCTGGACAATCCCTCACAACCTAATGGTTGTCTCCTTCCAGGCCTCGTGGGTCAGATCTGCTGGCATTTGAGTTAATGTCCTCACAGCAGAAGATCCTGGAATGAGATGGCAGGTGAGGTGGAAACTCAGGCTTGAGAGTCATACAGACTGGGTTCAACAGCACCCAGACTGGGTGCTGACAACTCACTGTGTGACCCTGTAAGTGTCACTCTCTGAAGCCCTGTCTCTTCACGTGTAAGAGGAGCACAAGGACCCAACCTCATAAAGCTGCTGGATTAAATCAGATCATCTGTTCATTCTACATCACATTTCTGAGCACCTATTATGTGCTGGATGCTGGGAATGGGACAGGGTTTCAGCCTTCATAGCACTGGCAAGCATTAAATAATAGGGGACACAGATATTAGACAAAGAACTACACAAACACTTAAGCATAATGAATGCAGCATGAATCATGAGGTTATAAATCCAGGGACCAGGTCAAGTCTTCATCAGGGAACTTCCTTGGCAAATGAAGTTTCAGTGGGGATCGCAAGAATGACTATGTGGAAAACGGAGGTGGTTAAGTATTCCTGGCACTGGAAACAGCAAGTGCAAAGGCCCTGAGGAAGGACAAAGAGTCTGGTGCTTTGGGCAAATAGGAGCCAGTTCACGTAGGACTTTGTAGGTCAAGGTAAGGAAACAATTACAATTGTGTCCTAAGAAATGTCCAAACCTGTAGACACCTTCAATGACTTTATCTGAGCCAAACGGATGACATTAAGAAAATGCTCTGGAGAATGGCAGTTTTGCAGCTTATTTTATACATCAGAATCAAAGGAGGAGATGTAAGGAGGGTTACATGAAATCTATTGGTAGATTAAGGGAGTGGGAGGAAACAAAGCGGGGAAATCTCTGGGATTGGATAAAAAGTAAAATGGAGAGACACACACTTCTTGTACTTTGGTGGGTACAGGAGAGTTAACAACTAACATTTTATAGCACATAGAGATGATATTCAGAGAACAAGATAACAATGATGGGTTCTGTAGTCTCGGGCTGGTGTGGCGGGTTGTGCCCTGAGGGTTCCGGAAAAAGGGATTACTCTGACATGCCAAGTGTATGTTATCTTAGATGCAAAAAGACAATAGACAGGCTCACTTCTGGTCAAGAGTGACCTTTGTCAAGGAAACTACAGGCCAAGGATGTGATTACCAGCCATGACATGTGTTTAGTTAGGCATTTTTATGTTCAGACCATCCTATGTGGCTAATTGCAGTCTCTGAGTTTGTAAGGCCAGCCATGCAGGCCTCCCCTGAGCTTGTTGGCCTTTTTGTCCACAATTGCTATTCCTATTGTTAGTAATACCAAAGACAGAAGGGTCCTTGCAGACCATCTGACCAAACCCCTGGCTGCTCAATAGGAAAGACTGAGCCAGAGAGGGCCAGATACTTGCCTACGGTCACAGTGAGAAGCAGCACAGCCAGGACTAGAACCCAAACTTCCAGACTCTCTGGCCAGTGCTCCCTTCCACTGCTTAGACATATTTGGATTTTTTTTAAAAACCTGATTTTGGTAAACCTGTATAACATGGGATGAGATGCAGGGCAAAGCAGTCTGGTCCTACCTGTCCCTAAGCCTCTCTGAGCCCCAGCTTCATCTTTACTGGAGGTAATATCCTGTTTCCCTGAAAATAAGGCCTAGCTGGACAATCAGCTCTAATGCATCTTTCGGAGCAAAAATTAATATAAGACCCGTCATTATATTATATATTGTATTATATATTCTATTGTGTGCTATTCTATTCTATTGTACCATACTATATCTATTCTGTTATATTATAATAGAATATATTATTCTATTATTGTAAAATAAGACCGGGTCTTATATTAATTTTTGCTCCAAAAGATGCATTACAGCTGATTGTCCGGCTAGGTCTTATTTTTTTGGGAACATGGTAATATCTGCCTGGGTGGACAGCCAGTGAAAGAATTAACGACTCAATGTACTGGAAACAAATTCCTCTGCCTGTTGTCCAGGAGCTGGATGCAATTTCTTCTCCTAGGTTTCCAGAAGAAACCCATGGCGCAGAGTTCAGAGTGCAGCCACGTTTTTGCACACGGAGGGACCGGGCTGGTGAATCTGGGGACATATCTTGGAGAAAGTTGGTCAAGAAAATGAACTTAGGGCGGACTTAGCTCAGTTGGTTAGAGCACAGTGTTCATGACATCAAGGTTGCGGGTTGGATCCCCACACGGGCCACTGTGAGCTGCGCCCTCCACAACTATGTTGAAACAACTACTTGGCTTGGAGCTGATGGGTCCTGGAAAAACACACTTAAAATAAGTAACAGTTTTAGAAAAAGAAAGAAAATGATCTTAAATCCGTCTAGAACTTAGGGAGACGCACCCAAAGACACTCACTTTGCTGGTGGGGCGATGCAGAGGCGGAATTCGCTCAAAGTCATGCAGGGAGCTGCTGGCATAGCTAAGATTAGAACAAAGGGCTCTGGCTCCCGATCCACAAGGGTTTTCCACCCCTGGAAGCCGGGACTGGGGACTCTGAGCTACAGGCCTGAACTGCTCACCCTTCCTGCCCACCTCCAGGGCTTGGTGGCAGCGAAGTTCAGGTAAGCCTGCCGCAGAGCGAAACCTCTACAGCTGCCGTCTGCAGCGGGAAGGTGTTAAGGACGCAGGCCGCGACTGCAGCTGCAATTCTGAGACCCCTTCTCATATCCAGCGCGTTCCGACTGCTCTACGCCCGTCCCTGGGGCCCAGGACCCACCTCCCTGGCAGGGAAGCCGGTCAAGAAGGAAGCCGCAGCCGCCGCCGGGATCCGGAGAGGCGAACAGAAGCCGGGCGGCCCAGCGGAGACAGTGACCCGCACCGCTCTCCCCCGGGCTGGGCGCCCTCTTTACCTCGGCTTGCGGCGCCCGCCGGCTCCGCCCCTCCTCCTGACCCCGCCGGTTCCGCCCCTCCTCCTGACCCCGCCGGTTCCGCCCCTCCTCCTGACCCCGCCGGCTCCGCCCCCTCAGTTTCCCCGCGCCCCCGCCGCTCGTTCCGCACCTTCGCCTGCCTGCGCCCGGCGCCCTCTGTCACCTGCTCTTGCCGCGCTCCTCTGTAGGCTCTCCGCCCCTTCTTACGACCCCCGCACTCTGGGTTCTCCATCCCGCAGCCTTATGCCCCTGCTCCGCGTCGCACCGTTACCTAACACTGTCTCCGCCGTTCTGCGTGCCCCGCCCTCGCTGTCTCCCTCCTTTCTGCCCTTTCTGCGCTCTCTCCGCTTCCTCTTTCCCTTCCCCAAGACCCTTCGCTTCCCTTGGGTCCCGACATTGCTGGGAGGAACACAGGCTGACGGGAAGAAGGGGATTTGGGTCCCTGCCTGGCTTGCTGAGTGCTGTGTGGCCTCGGGCCGCCTCTCTGATTTGAGTTCCAACGAGAACCAGGAGGGAAGTGCTTTCAGTTGGAAACCTGTCTAACCCAACCCTCTGCAGTAATCTAGCTGCTTTAAAAAAAAAATGAAAACAAGGTTTCATGCTCATCTCAAAAATGTTTAATAATACAAAGTGTACAAAGAAAAAAGAGAAAGCCCGACCTCATTCACTAAATACTCACTGAACATGTCTTTCTCTGTGTCTCACCCTGTCCTTCACTGAGGATACAGTGGGAAACAAGACAGTTTCTTGCCTTCATGGAACATGGGGGGAACAGACAAAAATCAAGTAAATAAACAAGATTTTAGATAGTGATGAGTGCTGTGGAGGCAATAAAACAATGGTTTCATGAGCAGTGAAGGGCCTCTTTGGATGAGGTGGTTAGGGGAAGAGCAAAGATCTGAAAGGCAGCCAGGTGAAAATTAAGGGACAGATATGAAACTGGCAAGTGCAAAGGTGCTGAGGCCCCAACAGGGAAGAAAAGGAGGGCCTGTTACCCCCACTCACTCCCCAGGTGTTTCTACAGTGGCAGTTTTGTTATGCTATGAGACGTTTTTCTAGGAGCACACAAACATGCATACAATTTTGTTTCTTCCTTTTTCTCCACTCCTCTCTCTTCCTCTCCTCTCTTTCTCCTCCCCTCTCCCCTCTCCCCTCTCTACAAAACTTCCGCCTGTATTCCAAGGCTGGCCTGTTTACTTCATTCAGAACTGCCTCACCCTCACTGGGCTCCGGCCTGGGAGGGAATACGAAATGCAGTCACAGATGCTGGGCCTCAAGGCAGAGCCTGACTCCAGGGGCTCACCAGCAAAACTTGGTTTATGTGTCACAAGCATGATCCCAGAAGTGGGAGTAGAAAGGGTAGTTGGGAGGCCAGAGGTCCATCTGCATTTCACAGAATCCAACAGTGTCTGAGATTGTCCACTTTCCAGGGTTACCTAAAACCCAACCCCTTAGGTTCTGCTCCCAGCTCTGCCACCTGACCCTCTGTGAGCCCTCTGGTAAATCCTTTTCCTCTCTGGGCCTCAGCCTCACAATATACAATGGGAGGAGGGGGAAGAGGAGGGTTGGACAAAATAACTTCCAGCTGAAGTCCAAGTTAGCTTATAATTTCCAAGAGAATTAATTTTGCCCATGGACTCTCAGTTTCTCCACATATAAGTAGAGCATGTTTACATCAGGATCAAATGAGAAGACATGGAAAAGCTCTGAGAAGTAGATGATTCTTTTCTGATGAGATAATTGTCTCCTGAGAGGTTAAGGTTTTGTTCGGTCATATAACTGTTTCAACCCAGGGCACCCATTGCACAAGGGGGGCATTTCCATTAAAATCTATGTGCATGTACTTCCAGGAGTTATGGCCCTGATTTAACCGCCCTCTAGGTCCTGCCTTTCTCTTTCTCTCAGTAACTTTTTCAGGAGAGAAAAAGGAGGTTTGTGTGTCACGGGAAAGCTAATGACAGGTCCCTGCTATTCTGAAATAACCTTCTGATTTGCCAGTTCAAAAATGGGTGCACTTAATGGGTGTAGTGTCCTTCTGAAGTCAGGTGACAGAAATCCTCGGAAGGCTTCATCCCTTGATCTGTGTCCTGGCCTGGTGATTGCTCCTGGATACACCTGGCATGTCACTTACACTGGATGCTGCCTTAAGTTATTTGTCTTTGAGAAAACATGTTTCTTACATGAGGGCTTTTTCCTTGAGATTCTCACACCCAAAGCACAAGTAAACCCAGGCTGGGCACACCAGACACAATAAATTTTCATCTTTTAGGTTGCTACAAAAATAATTGGAAGTTTTTTGCCAGGTTATTTTTAGCCTTAAACCGCAATTACTTTTGCACCAATCTAATACTTATTTTTAGTTAACTTAGAAGATACATAGAGAAAGGTGCAATAAGTGTAAATGTTCTTGAGTTTTTACAAATTGAACATAGCTATGCAACCAGCACCCAGACCAAGAAAAAGAACATTTCCAGAACCCTGGAGCCCCCGTCCTCTTCCGGTCGCTCACCCCCACAGAGGGTAACCACTACTTGACTTCTACTTGCATATTTACTTTGAACTGTGTAAAAATGGCGTAATACAGCATGCATTCTTTTGCCTTCTTTAGCTCAAAATTTTATTTGTAAGATTCATTCATATTGCTATGTGTAGTTGTTGGTCATTCATTCTCCTATAATATTCCATTATATGAATATACTACATTTTACTGTTGGTAGACATTTGGGTTATCTCCAGTTTTTGGTTACTACAAATAGAAAATGTTGCTATGAACATTCTCAAATATGTCTAATTTTAGTGAACATATGTACGCATTTGTGTTAGGTAAATTCCTAGATGTGAAATCACTGGGCTATAATGTATGCATATGTTCAGCTTCAGTAGATGTGGCCAGTTTTCTGAAGTGGTTGTACCAGGAATTATCTGAGCGTTCCAGTTGCTCCACATTCTCAACAATTGGCATTGTCTATCTTTTAAAAACTTTAGGTATTCTGATGGATGTATGGTTCTATCGATCTCACTATGGTTTTAATTTGAATTTCTGTTAACTAATGACCTTTTCATACATGTACTAGCCATTTTCATTTATTTACAGAAATAACAAATGGCTATATCCTTGTTAGATATATATCATACATGAATATAAATGAATTTGAAGCTAAGATAATACATAAAAAGCTAAAGTCCGTCTAAAAGCAATTCCTCACCCCTACCCCTTTACAATCTCTTTCCCAGTTTTGAGCACTAGGCTTGGAGTTGGGCCTGAATCCCAGCATTGGTCTGCTCCTGGCTTGTGTGAATTTGGACGAGCCCCCTCTCTGGGTCTGTCTCCTGTCTCTAAGGACCTCTTTTACTTTGCTATTCTGACCAGTTTCTGTGATTACAAGAACTCCATGTGATGCCCCAATAGCCATTCTCTCCATTTTCCTTAGTAATTGAACCTGAGTTTTAGCTGCCCCACTAGACTGTTTTCCAGCCTTGCTTACACAACTAGGTGTGGCCATATGACTAAGTTCAGACAAGGACATGTACACAGAAGTGCTGTGTGCAACTTTTGGATTGTCCTCCACTTGCCCTTCTTCCTGCTGGCTGAAAAGAGGACATAATGGTGGGAACTGGACCCACCATCTGTGTTCACGAGATGGAAGCTGAGACATGTTGAGGATGACAGAACAAGGCAGGAGCCATGACCGCCTACATCACGTAGCTGACAGCTCTGGACGGCTCAGAAATATTCCATCTTAAGCTATCGTTATTTTTTCTTTGTTGTTAATATCTACTGAACTTGAATCCTGAGTAATACAGTGACTGGGGAAGGACTTTAAATTGGGTATCAGGAGAGATGGCTTTGAGGAAACGACGCTTAAACCAATATCTTAATAAAAAGGAGACAGTCATACAGATTTTGGGGTAAAGCAATTCCAGATAAAGGGGACCACTGGTACAACAGCCTCTTGTGTAATGAGGGAGACTGTGTCAATCACAGTGCCGCATCTCTCATGCCGTTGTTTACAGTAATTGAGCCAAGAGGTCAGCCATGTGACCTGAGCAGGGCCAATCAGACCTCTAGAGATTTGCTATGTGAACGATGGGACAGAAAGGATCTTTCTCTGGGATGGTAGGTCTAAAGGAACATGGAAAGATCATGTTGTTGTTAAGGGGCAAAATAAAGCCAAGCTGAGGCAAACAGAGAGCTAGGAATGGGCAGAGGCCTCCATGAGAGCCTCTGACCCTAGATCTGGCCACACTTGACCTTATTACAATCCAGTTATGAAAACCAATCATTTCCTATTGAATTTAGTTTCTGTCACCAAGACTACCCAGAACAGTACAGATTATGGGGTGCTGCAAGGCACAGGCACTAATATGTGGAATTGGCAGAGTCCATGTGAGGTAGGGAGCAGGTCAGGATTCCTCCTTTTCTACTTGGGAAATTGGTAGTAAATTGGCTGGTTAAAATGCCTGTTGCTTTTTGACACCCTCAACCACAAGCCACTGAGGTTGTACTTCTAGGGATCTTAGTAAAGCAAAACGTGAGGGTGGTGGAATGTGTTAGCTTAGTTGCTCTTCCTTCAGGTCTAGGCTTAAATGTCAGTCCCTTAGGGAAGCATTTTCTGGTCCTTCGAACTAGGTCAGGTCCTGGTGACCTCCTTCATAGCACCTGTCACCACATCACTGGTGACACGTGTGCTTCCTGGTTCTCAGGGAGACTCATTCCACTCAATGTTACCCCTGGGGTGGGGGTCTGGATACACAGAGTTGTTTGCTCCCTGTGGACTGTTTGTACCTAAAGGGCAGTGTCTGGCTACTGTCTCTCTGTGCCTAGAACAGAGCCAGGCTGTGTATTTGCTTGGCAGCAAAGAGTCTGGGATAGTCTTGAAGAACCTTCCCTTTCACACTAGTCGTTTTAACCAGAAATGAGCTCAGAGGATAGAGGCCAGGAGACAGGAAGCCAAGAAGCTAAGATTGTCACAGGTTGTGGCCTAGTCGAAGCCCCAACACCCATCAGTGACTCATCACCAGTGAGTGCTTTGGGCCCCTCAGTGGTAGGTAGATCCAGGCTCAGGCTTCCTGGAAGAAACTGTGACTCTTGAAGCCCCGATCTTGGCTGGCCACTTTCCCATAGGCTGAGGTCAGGTCTTTAGTGAAATCGGCCACAGCCCTGGGGAAGACCACCAAGAGTCAGAAGAGACTGGTCTGACTGCAGGAGCTGCCGGCCATTTATAATTTTAAATTTTAAAATGGGGTGTTTTGCTTCATGGTCCAAATTGAACTTGCTTTGGGCCTGGAGTTGGGATTCTCTGTCATTTTGCAGATGGGCAGGTGGACTTGTACACGGACCCCTCCTTAGCTGGGCCTTAACTTTCAACTAGGGGGAAATACTATATCTTGTCAGTCTCAGAACAAAATTGAAACTACGAATTCAGTTGCTCAAGTCAGAAACCCATGAAGGCATCCTTGCTTTCTTCCATTGCCTCACCCTCGACCCCTCTGGATTTAAAGCACTGGCAAAATCTGCTAATTCTGTCTCCAAAATGTATCCTAAATACATTTGCTTCCTCCTATGTCCACTGACACCACCATGGTCAAACCACCACCATTGCTCTCGGGGGTCTGCAGCAGCCTCCCAAACAGGCTCTTTCTTCCTGCCTTTTCTCTCATCCTTCCGCTTTCCCCATAAAAGCAGTGTGCGAAACTGGACCACACGTAACTGGTTAAGATCCTTCAGGTGGCTTTATATCAGATGCAAAATAAAATCCAAAAAGGTGCAGGATCTACCTTTCCAACCTCCAGTCTTCTCACCCACCTTCCTCTTCATCCTGCTCCCAGCAGCGCTGCCAAGTTCCTCTCATCACCGGATCTTTGCACACTTCGTGTCATTCTCGAAGCTTCTGGCGCGCTTCCCTCTGCTCTCTGAAAAGGTCCTTCCTCGTCCCTCAACCTCAGGGAGGGCTTTCTCAACCATCCTCTCAAGAGAGGCCCCCTTTCTTCTGTCTCAGACCCTTTCCTTCAAAGCACTTATAATGTATAACTATTTTATTCGTTTTCTTGTTGTTGTCTGTCTCCCTCATTCTTGTATAGCTTCATGCAGAGAGACAGGCTGAGGTCTGTCCTGCTAGATGCTCAGTACCCAGCACTGCCTGGGCACAGAGCACACGTTCTCAAAAAAAAAAAAAAAAAAATCTTTAATAAAAAACTTTTTTGATGGTGGCACCTCCAACAGTCAAGAACTCTTTCTTTGCTTCTGGATTTTGATCCTCAGGCAATGTTTCTGCTCGTTAATGAGTACTTCTTTCCTGGGTTTATGGCTCTGAGTAAAATAAGAGATCTCAGGTGTCCTGGAGATCCCTGGCCTGTGTGAGAATCACCTTTCAGTTGAAATTGCAGCAAATCTCGACTCTAAATCCCGGGGATATCAATCTAGGCCTGAGTCCCAGCGCCTAGCAATGCTGCCAGAGGTTTTGGGCTTTCCGGAGCACTTGTGGAACCATGATCCAACTGCCTTCCTCTTCCCCTAATGCTCTAGGCCCCTCTCCCAGGCCCCACCAAGATTGCGCCCTTGACTGCTGGGGGTTTTTAAGCTGAAGCCACACCAGAGGAAGGAGCTGGAATGACAGCGGTAGCCTCAGGGCTGACTCAGGAGAGGGTGGGAAGCTTGAAGGAGCCCACGAAAATGTGGCCGTGAGTGGTAAGATTTGGCACGTTGGCAGAAACCACCTGGGACTGCGAGGCACCTGACAGCATGTGAGCAGGAAGAGGGCATGATGGCAAAGTTCTAAAAGCAGCATTTACTTTGGCTTTCACTTCTCCAAGGCCCGGGACCTTTTTAAAGTTCCAATTCTTGGTTCTTCCAGACTCTCTCCATCACTCCTTAAGCCACTTCAACAGCTGAGGTGTGTAGTAGGTAATGATGATGTCGGCACCTGTGTGGGGGAGAGAAGCAGGAAGCAGGGGAGGGGCAGGGCATCAGCTCTGGGCACACCTGGGAGATGAGGGCCAGAGGGGGAAGAAGGCTACTATGAAGGGGCACAGTCGGTGGGCGACACAACTGAGACTAGAACTGGTAGCACTGGGCCCAGCTCTTCCCAGTTCTAGCTCTGTACATTGTGTGACTATGGGCAAAGCCATTTTCTCTTTGTGGGCCTCAGTTTGCCAATGTATGAAATGCACAGTGAGGGAAATAGGTAAGCTACAAGTTCCCTTCCCACACCGTGTGGCATATCAACAGCCAGCTCCCATTTATAGAGTGATAACATATGCCAATTATACATCTCATCTCATTTAACCCACATGACAACCAGGTACCAGGTATCTTATCTCTATGACAGGCAAGGGCACTGAAGTGAGGCTAGGCTGAGGTCTCAGAACCGAAAAAGTAATAGAGGGCTCTGCTTTCTTCACTGTTCCCTGTTCTGCTCTACGTTCCATGTCTCTTCCTCAGCCTGTGTCTATTTAGACCACTGGCATTTGCAGGCCTGAGGCTGTCTCATGACTTCATTTCCCTCTCTGGGCAAAGTGCCAATCAGTCCATGTGGCACAGGTCGAAACCCCACCCCTGCCTGCTTACCTGCTCTGCGGAAGGCGGTCATGGCCTCCAGGACAGCAGCCTTGAGATCAAATGCCCCGGCCTGGGCTCCGTGCCACAGCATTGCAAACTCTCCAGAAACATGGTACACAGCGAGAGGGAGCTCGGGGTGCTGCAGAGAAACGGCGAGCGGTAGGCAGACGTGGAGGGGGGTGTGTGTCCCAGGAAGTGTCCCTTCCTCTCTGGCCAATCTGTGACCATCTTGAGCCCCATGCCCTGAGTCACTGCTGTTGGCAGCCTGGCTCATGGACTTTTCAAAGCAGAAGCTGTTCAAAGACTCCTGCCCACTGGTGGTTCCTGGGCAGGGGTGAAGAGGGGAGGATTCCTGCTCAGGGGCAGATCGCTTCCAAGCCTGAGATGCTCAGTGCCTTAATCTAAGGTCCCAGAGTCCATGGCCACACTCTTGTCTCCCTGAGGCCCCTGTCTCGCTCTGTGCTCACCTTGTCCTTCACCTCCCGCACAATGTCCAGGTAGGGCATCCCCGGCTTCACCATGACCATGTCGGCTCCTTCCCGGACATCCCGGTCCTAAGGGATGAGGTACAGTGTGGTCAGTGCCTGGGAGGTGAGGAGGCAGGGGGACCGACTGGGGGGTGGGGGCTCAAGCTCTGGTCACTCACCACTGCTCGCAGGGCCAACCCTCGTGCTCCGGGCGGCAGCTGGTAGCAGCGGCGGTCTCCAAAAGCTGGGCTTGATTGAGCCGCATCCCTGGGAAGCAGAGGCATCGGGGTGGGCTCCAGCTTTGGGCTAATGGGTCAAGGAATTACCAGCAGAACCCTGCTAATCCCTACTCACCGGAAAGGACCGTAGAAACAGGAAGCAAATTTGGCGCTATAGCTCATCACGGACACCTGTGGGGCGACAACGGGAGCTGAGGTTCAGTCAGCCCTTTCCAGATGTCCCAGGGTGATGTGGCAGAACAAGGATCCAGGCTGGGAAGTACAGGGCCTGTGCCCTAGTCCCACTGGAGCTCTGGGCCTTCATTTCCCCGTTTGAGGTGCAGAGGTTGAGAGAGATCCCAAAGGCCTTGTCCAGTGCTGTCTTCAGTTCTGTGATTCTTGGCAGATATGGGCGTGGGGCTGGTCCAGGCTCAAGCTCTCTCACCTTCCCCTCCCCTCCCTGCATTCCCCACCCCTACCCTGTTGCCAAGTCCATATGCCATCAGAGTCTCCTTGATGGCTTCCACGCGTCCATCCATCATGTCCGACGGGGCTACCACCTGACATCCTAAAGGGTAGAGGGTGGCCTTTAGAACTCCAGGGCCTGCCTATTCACTCTGCCACCTCCCTGACCCGGGGCTGCTTATCCCTGCTGATGACTGACTCACCTGCCTTGGCATAGGCCAGTGCCACTTCTGCCAGCCGCTGGCGGCTCTCCTCGGCCTGGAAAGCCCCATTCTCACTCAGAAGCCCTGCAGGTCAGAGAGCTGCATTGTAGGGAGCATTTTAGGCTCTGGCCTGTTCCCAGTATGTGGAGAACTGAGCGGTGGGAGTGCAGGTGGCAGGGGCTGGGGGAGGCAGGGACCTCACCGCAGTGACCGTGGGAAGTGTAAGGGCACAGGCAGACATCACAGGCCACCAGGAGGCTGGGGAAGGTCTTGCGCAGCAGACGGGTCGCCTCGACAGCTGGGGAGTCCTCCGAGTCGGCTGCAGAGCCCCGCTCATCCTAGTGGCAGAGGGAGGACCAAGCAGGGTGTCTGTCACATGAAGCTTTCGGCACCACGGTCCTCCGAGTGCAGCCCTGTCCCTCTACTTGTATCGCCATCACAGCCGCTGGACGGGGAAGCACAGTGAGGACTGTCCCTACTTTGCAGAGGGGACTTGACTTGCCCGGTCAGGATGTCACAGCCCTATTTAGTTTCCTGACCTTACGTGGGTGCTGTATGAACAGCAGAGGCCATGTCCATTCAGCTGTGGCCCCAGGGCCAGCACAAGGCCAGAATGAGGGCGTGGTCAGTGGGGAACCTCAGCCCAGCCTCATCCAACCTCCCCTGCCCCTCCCCGCTAACGCCTCCTCTGACTCTTCACCTTGGGAATTTTGCTGGGGACGCCAAAGACCAGGACACAGCGCAGGCCCTCTTCCACCAGGGGCCTCAGCATCTCTTCTAGCCGGTTCACACCATACCTGCACAGAGACGGGATGCAGGGGCTGAAGTAAGGCAGGTCCCCCCATAGGTCCTCCCCACTCTGCGTCTGTGAAGGGCCAAGCTGGACATGGCACCAGACGACTCAAGCCCCATAGTACAGAGAGGGATAGGAATGCACCCAACACACAGATGGGGAAACCGAGGCCCCAAGCAGCAGAGCTGTGGAATTCAGATGTGGAAAGTCTTCCAGTGTTTTCTTATTGAACACCCATTTGAAGGTCAGCTCTCCCATGCAAGACTCTGCTATGACACCTCTAGTGACAGACAGCCCATTATTACTTAACGAGGCTGCCTCTTCTGTTATGGAACAACCTTGACCCTGAAAATACCCTTCTCACTAATGAGTTGAAGTCAGACTCTGTGGACCTTCTACCTCCTGAGTCTGCTTCTGCTTCCTGCTACCTCCACCTGTAAAACCTCTCCCTCCATCATCCCCTTGCTTTCCCCACCGTGTCGCCTACCTGGCCACTCCTGGGAGGCTGGCGATAGGTTGTATGTCATCAGGAACATCCCTGCAAGAGTGGGGGTGAGCTATGAATTGGCAGTGGTGGGAAGGGCCAGTGGGGAGGGGGTGACTGGGGGTGATGGTTGGGGAGCTGGAAAGGAATATGGAAGTGGAGATGGTGAGAAGAGGATGGGGTCCAGTGTCTGGTTCCCTTGCCTGGTCAAGCCCAGGGCCTGAAATAATAATAGGAACAACAAAAAAATAACAGTGACAATAAAAGCAACTATACTAGAAAAAGAGTAACCATAGGAAGCAGTCAAGTGGTTGAGAAGTTGGATTCTGAAGCCAAAAGGTCCTCACTTGCTATCACGGCCACTAACTGATTGGGTGACCTTGGCCAAGCCATACCAACGACCTGAGCCTCAGGTCGTTCATGTATATCCTGGGTGGATTCATTCATTCATTCAACAAATACTTACTGAGCACTTATTATGTGCCAGGTACTGTTCTAGGCTCTGGCGATATAACTGAACAAAACAGACAAAAATCTCTGCCCTCGTGGAGATGACATTCTCAAGGGTAATAGCCATACCCTCCTTATACGGCTGCTGTCAGGACTGAATGAGCTATAGATGTAGGTGCTTAGCATAGTACCTAGTACACAGTAAGGACTCAATAAATGTCAGCTGTTGCTATTATAAATAATCATGACTGCAACCTCTTAGGTGTACACAGCACTTTACAATTCTACAGAACACTTTCTCAGCTTCTGTCTTACTGCAAAAGCTCAGGAGGCAGGTAAGGGTTACTCTTCTTTTCCAATTGAGAAGATCAAGTTCTTTTCAAGGTTTGTTTAATTCCTAAGATGACTGTCCTTAACCCAGTAGGCCACTTCCAATACCTTGAGCTCCAAGCTGACAGGTCACTTCACCACCCAAAACAACACAGATGCCTGCTCCGGTCACACACCCACCCACCCACCCTGCAGATCGGAGACCTGACTCATTCTGGGGACTCACGTGACAAAGATGGGGTAGATGAGGTTGGAGGCATTGAGGGTGGTAGTTGCTGTCTGCCAGGTCCGAAGCAGTGGGTGAAAGTAGCCGCTATGCAGGACTGACTGGGGTTGCATGGTGGGCAGTGGCGGCGCAGGGCAGCAAACGGGTTGGAACTGAGGGCTCCTGAGGTATCTGCTGTGTGCTCAGCTCTGTGGGGGCAATGGGAGGCACATGAGACATGCTTGCTGTCCCCAGGAGGTGGCCATGTTCCCCAGGCTCCTCAAGATTCCTGCCTGCCTTCCTCTCCACCCCAGTGCTCCTCTGAGTGTGGTTCCCCAGTCCCCGCTGGCCTGTAAGATAAGCAGAGGAATGAAAGTAGGCCTTTGCACCTAATGATGTGAAATCTGGGCTAGTACTTTATATGATCTTTTTCTTTTCAAATAACATTTTTCTAGTAATTCGTTTTTATTTTATTTTATCAAAGGATCACTCTGTGATGGATTGGAGATTAGTATGAGGAGCACTGATCTAGCCAACGTTTAAACTTTGTGTATTCCATGGAAGACATCCATGTGCTTGGCAGAAACTTGAGATAAGCCAAAGGAGAAAAGGCTCCGTAATTTCACCTCTAGAGAAAAGCACTGCTAAGCCCTTGTTCCAGGGACTTCCTGTCAGGCAGGATATATACTGAGAGGATTAAATAGCACCTGGTAGAGAGCTAGACACCCGTATTTTCCAGCCCTAGAGCCCCCTGCTGTTCCCCAAGAAAAAGCCACTCCTGGCCATCTTCTGGCTCTGCTCCCCTGCTCCCTTTACGGAGAAGGCTTATGCTCTCTCCACAACGTCCCACCTCCAAATCCTACCTGGTTCCCCACAAGGCATCCCTTCCCACTGAAACTTTTCTTCTTGCCCAGCTCACACTCTCTCTTATATAACAATTCTTTGTTGACCCATCTTATCTTGTCCCAGTAGACAGAACTTCTGCAGGGCAGTGACCATAGTGAGTTCATTTTTGCCTCCCCCACATACTCTGCCACATAGTAAATATTTAATTACATGAAGTACAGGACAATATGCCCTAAATGCCAAATAAGGGATGCCAGACAGAAGGAAGCTGGGGTGGAGGCATTGTCATTTGTTTCTTGAGCACCTACTGTGTGCCAGGCCATGCAGGACACTTGCACACACGATTTCGTCCCGAGTTGGCACTGCAGTTCTGGAAGGCGGGCTGACTGAGGGCACTAGGAGAGGTGCAGCCTACCATAAAAACCGTGAGTTCCAGCGGGAATTTGGACGTCAGAAGAAGCTTGTTCAAAGACAAGGACTGGAACTTGGTTTTGCAGGACACGTGGGTTCGGCTAGTCAGAGGGAAAGGGGAGAACGTTCCCTCGGGAAGAGAAGAAAGGAGCAGAGGTGGGGAAGGAGGGATGGCTATGGCCTGTTCTCAGGACCTGAGGAGGCAATCAAGCTTCCTCCTTGTGTGTCTAAGGGGAAGGGATGAGGGGGCCAGACTGAGGACAGAAGATTTCTCACCAGGGGGAGTTGCCAGGTCAGAGCCTAGCTTTAGGAAGAAAATTCTTACAGCCTGAGCACAGCAGATTGGAAGCAGAGGAGCACAGAGGCTGTGGGGCCAGAGGGGTGGAGAAGAAAGGGCCATCATAAGGCAGTCTCTCGGGATGGGTGCTCTGAGCTTATTTAACCTGGTGGGCAACGGAGAAGGGACAAGGCAGAAAGAGGGCAGCAGGGAGCAGAGCTTGGAGAGGAAGCAGAGAGCTCCGTTTTAGACGCTTCTTTCTGGAGGTGTGTATAGAAGAAGATGTGAACAAAACTGACTCCATCTTTGTATCCCTGCTTTTGTTTTTTCATGCCGAGAACTGTGACCTCAGCCATCACCAAAGCCTCAGTTAATGACTAATTGTGTCCTGTAAGCTTACACAATGTAACCATAAAGCATACTGTCAGTAAAAGGCCAGAATGGCATAGCAATGGAGGTAAATATCAAACTAGTGCTGGCATCAGTTCTAAGCAATTATCCATAAGACCACCAAGAGGTAGGTTCCTAGCTTGTACTGCACTCTTTGTCCCTCTGTCTTGTCAATTATTAGTAGTTCAGCTATACTATAAAATATTTACTGTAACAATTATCTAGCAGCAGAGAATAATCCGCGCAGACTGCTGGGTTGTCTCTTCCACTCCGACCCAATCTTCCTGTAAGTAAATTACCCTACAGTAAATTCCATTATATTCAGTGGACTTGCCTGCTTCGTTTTCCAGTCTTAAGGCTTTTTTTTTATGGTTCGGTGGTCTCTGTACGTATGCTCTACCTTCATTCAGACAAGGTGCCTGGCAGAACACCCATTAGCCAAGTAGGAAAGAAAAAGAGCCACCAATCTCTCCTTGTGTGAACGGGACCTCTAGGTGCAGAGAAGGACAGAGACTTACCCAAGGCTATGCTCTTCCTGGGTCTGAGGGGTCCTTTAGTACACCAATGTGCCTCTCTCCCCAGTTTCCCAGGCTCCTTTAGCTCCCTCCCAACCAGCTCTGGGCCCCATTTTATCTGATCCTCCTCCCTGGCAGGGTTGGGGTTATCAGGAGCCACACAGGGACACAGCCTACCACCCCACCCTTGAGCCAGCGACATTATCTGACACAGAAGCAAGTCCTCAAAGAAACTCCAACCCCCAAATGAGCAATCGTTCAGCAGTTCCAAAGTCCTGAGTACCCACATTGTGTAGGAGTTTGCTCTGAGGTATGCCAAGGATAAGCCTAGCTTAGAGGTTAAGTCAGTTGCCTAAGACTATACAGCTGGTTTGTAACTGAGCCAGAATTTGCGTTTGTTCTAGACAGTGAGTGCAGGGTACAATAGCCCATAGTATTGGTAAAGACTTGATTCAGTAGGCATCTCTCTGCCTCTACTACCTGCCTTGGAGGCTGGAGAGATGGAGAAATTAAGAGAAAAATATACTGTGTGTGTTACGTGCCGGGCACTAGACTAGGTACTTTGTATCTATTATAACATCTCATTTAATTGCAGAGAATCATCCTAACTTTTAGTGATAAGGAAATGGAGGCTCAGAGAGGTTAAGTGACTTGCTTAATGTCATCCTGCAGTCAAGTCTGGAGTTAATGTCATTCTGGAGTCAAGCTGGGTCTACAGGTCTGATTCAATTCTCAGAGAATAACCTTAGTAGCAGGCCTCTTTGGCTTCTGGAATCCAAAGCTGCATTCCACTGGCCTCAACTCTGCATCTACTTTAGAAGGCTGAGGTAGCAAACGCCCTCTGTTTATCAGAAGCAATAGGGCAGGGCTGCCTAGGCTCCTTGCAGTCTGCATATCACTACAAGGAGACTGGGGGTTGGGGGTGGGGACAAGGGAGGAGGGTGAGAGTGGTGAAGGGGAGGCCTCACTAGGACAGTTTCACTTTAATCTTTTTTTTTTTTTTTTTTTTTTTAAATTTTAGGGTTCAGAGAGTGATTTGATTTTGAGAAATGGGTATCAGTAATAAAAAAATTAAAAAGTTGAAATCACCAATCCTGTTTATTTCTTACATTCTGATGTGAAAAATTGGGTGTAGGGTGACAGGACTTATCTGACACCACACTGTAAGTCAGGGCTTGACCATGGGGCCTCCTGGCTTCTCCTCCAGTGCCCTGTTACCTACACCAAACATGGTCATTCTGTTACAACAGGTGCTTAAAAAATATCTCTGGAGTAGAAAAACACCCCTGCGCAAAGTTGCGTCTCTGTTTGCAGAGCCAAAGCCAGGTGGAGGTTTGGCTTTGCAAAAAGTCTCTCAAAGATTGGGAGATTTTCACACAGTTGGGAGGGCACTTCTTCCAAATCAAGGGAGCTCGCAAGCTGCCCCTTAAATCCTGTGATACCACACTGAGGTCAAGAGCACATCACCATGGAGCCCAGCACCTATGCTCGCCCCACAATGGAACAGGTTAGCTTAGCTGGAAGGCAGTACAGGGCGGTGCAGAAAGAATCACGTTTCAGGGTCAAACAGCCCCACGTCTGGTCTCTGCTGTGTGTGACTTTGAGCAAGGTTGCTGGCCTTTCAGTCTTCATTTTGTGATCTATAAAATGGGAGTGATACATAAGGATCAAACTGGCAAAGCTTCAGAGAAAATTAGAGATCGTGAAGAGGGGTATGCCTAACCACACAGTAAACATGTAGCTAATTTTTTGAGTAGAACTGAGCTGAAACTAAATCTTGCCATCATAACTGTACCTTCTGCACCACACCCAGAAGGGAGAACTATCACTTAAACCTGTGAGGGTCACAGGGTCTTCCAAGATATCCGAGGTGGGGGGTGGGGTCCCTGCCTTCCAGCAGCTTATGTGGGGCAAGAGAAATAATCACCACCTAGATGCTACAGTACAGGGATGGACCAGGTGCTGTGGGAGGGTCCTGTGTGTCTGGGAGTCAAGAATGGCTTCATAGAAGAAGGAACATTGAAGGATCAGTAGTTTTTCAGACTGACTGTGAAGGTATCTCCTTCCTTAGAAGGTAACTTCCTCAACCTGGGAGTACCCTAAGTTGGCCCCCGTGAGAGCTGCCACCAGCAGGGGCTGAGAAAGAGCTGCAGGGCTTGAACCCCTCCCTGTCCTCCATATTGTGCTCAGCGGAGGATTCCAGAGGCAATGGTCTTGGTACAGAGGGTTGGAAGCTGCTGCCAGCTCTGGCAGACTCTGCCAGGAGACAGCCGGGAAGGCCAGCTAGGTAGAAGGTCCAAAAGCCCAGAGGAGGGGCCCAGGACTGCAGCTGTCAGGCAGTTCTGAAAACAGACCAACTTGTTATTCAATCCACATTTCCTGAATACCTACTCTGAGCCTGCCCCAACGTGACAGACAGGAATTAAAGAGAAGAATGAGACCAAGTCTTCACCTAGGGTTTTGAAGAGCCCAATCTCCTCTGGGTTTAGCTAACTGGAGCTATGGAGAATTTGCCAGGTCCACAGATTCCTAAACAATTTGCCTAAGGGGGTCCTTAAAGCTTGTTGATTGCATCATTGAAATGATGGTGAAACTGGGCTCAGAGAGGGACAGACACAGGCAGGGGTTAGTGGCAGATCTTGGGCTAGAATTCGGGATTCCAGCAGCCCAGCTCTCAGTGCCTACTATTACACCTTGATCCTTCTTCTTTCTTTCTTTTTTTTTTTTTAAGGAGGGAGCAGCTCACAGTGGCCCATGCGGAGATCAAACCGGCAATTCTAACAACACACTCCAACCAACTGAGCTAACTGGCCACCCCTACCCCTACCCCTTGATACTTTAAGTACAGATTTCAAAGCACACAGCAGAATTGGACTGTGGAGAGCTCTGGATGAAGGGGGTAGAGGGGGAGAGAAGTAGACCGTGACTCTGGACCTGGCTGCAGCTGGCAGCATGATGGTTCAGTGTGTGGGTTTTCCAGTTTGTACACATGGGTTCAAACTCTGACTCTGTCACTTTCCAGCTGTCTAATTTCAGTTCCCTGATCTGGTAAATGAGGACCTGAGCCTCACTCAATGGGCTGTTGTAAGGAGTGAATGGGTCAATCCATGCAGTAGCGTTACGTCCAAGCCTACCACAAAGCGGCTGTTATTATTTCCACCTCCCTCGCATATCGGCGATGGCACCTCGCGCTCTGCTCTTACAGAAACACTGCCGCAGCGGTCTCCAAGGGAGTGGACCACAGAGTGGAGACGCGGAGCCCGCACCCAGGCCCTCAAGGGCTACGGACACGCGGAGACTCCAACCCAGGCTGTAGCGGGAAAATCTACCTCTAAGACCCCAAATGCCGGCCACAGGACGGATCCCTGGCTGCACTGCCAGCGCTGCAGGCGCACAGCACAATGTGGGTCTGGGGACGTGGCGGTTCTTGGTGCTACAGGCCCCGTCTCTACGTCCGTCATCTCGCCGAGTCCAGCCCCCGCTCACCTGCCTCCCTAAGGGATCCGAGGCGACGCTCCCGCCACCGCTGTCGCGCACTCTTGTCTCCGGGGCCCACGGGGGGGCGGGGTGGCAATCCCGGAAGCAGCGCTCCCTCTCACCCTCAGTCTGCACCCGCGTGCAGGCCACGCCCCCTGCACTAGGGTAGCAGCGGCTAGCTGGTCAGCTCCAGCCGCAGTCGCACATGTACGTCAGGCTCGAAGCTGGCCAATCGGTGTGCGGAAGGGCTGGAGAGCCCGCCCGTACTCGCGCATGGCGCGGGGGAAAGGCTGGAGGGAGCCCACGTGGGCACAGGGGCCCTGGCGAGTGAGCCGCTCTCAGAAGCGGTTAGAGCTCCAACGGTCTCTCTACAGTCCTCTTCCCAGCCTAGCGCATGCTTGGTGCAGGTTAATTATTTGTTGAAAGAGTAATTGGATGTCGAGGACATTAAAACAACACCGTAATGCCTAACACAAAAGCTAAGTCCGTTTTTACGGAGAGCCTTTTAAATTTTGTTGAGTTCAGCACCAGGCTGCCTTCCAAGTTTTCACAGAAAATTTCTCCCAGCGTAATTGCTCAGGTCTACTTACTCTGTGCCATGGTTTGGGAGATGTGATGTGAATGACACGGGCACTTTGGGCATCAGACCTATGATGGGTACAAGGGGAGATCTGACCAAAAGCCTGTGGGGGGCTGGGCAGAGTTGGGCAGAGTATGTGCACTGGTGGGAAGAACCTAGTAAGGCTTTTGGGGCTTGGGTGAAATAGGGATCGGGATCAATTCCCTATAGCAAAGGAATATGCCTTCATAAAGGTGAATCAGGGACTATTGAAAAGTTGCCTTTCAACTGTAGAGGATGCCAGTGAATTGTACTACACTTATTCTCAGATTTTGCTTCTCAAAATCAATAACCCACACCTGTTTTATACCTCTGTATTTCAAGTTAAAGAGGTTGAGAGGCTTAAAGCTGTGGAAATAGGACACTGCTTAGTTCCCAGCTACTAGAGTTGATTTCTGTTCAAATAAGGAAGGTGGTGGAAAGGAACGAGAAAAAGTGAAGAAATAAAATGGAGTCACCTTGGTCAAGATGCTAAATTATTAAAAATCAAGTAGGCTGAGGCAAGAGGAAAACAATTCTATTTTTGTTTTAACTAGCCTGGGAACTTAAACATTTCAGTTGTGCATCAATGTTTGGATGTACATTAATTCCACAGATAACCATCTGAACAACTCAGAAAGAAATGTTCCATTAACCAGACCACTGGATACCTGGAAGATTTCTATCTTGGATCAATCCAGAGTTTAAGAATGCAGGACTGATTTTTCTCAAAAATGTACTTTTTACAATATAAAAACTTTCAAACTCTTTTCTTCTTCAGAATACTCTGGGTATTGCCTACTTGTGTTTCCAGTTTGCAAGCCCTAAGGTCTTTGAATAAAACTTTTGTTATTTTTAATTTTAGCAAAGCCTCCTGATTCTTTTATGGTTCAGTTGGTAGGAAGTAATGTTTTTTTGTCCATTAGAGTCAGGGACAGTACCATGCACTTTACATTCATTTATCTAATTTTGACAACTGTTACTATCCTCATTTTAGAGACTGGGGAAACAATTGTCATGGAGATTAAGTAAATTGCCCCACATCACACTGGGTTATCTCTGCAATGTCTGCTAACCATGCTCCTTCAATTCATAGGGATTACTATTCATTCCCCGCGCCCCCCCCACTATTTAGATTCCCTGCCCAACATTTCTTTCATGACACCTGTTCCATCTCTGAGTTTATTGATAACTAAAAATAATTAGGATCGTCTACCTCCAAGAGCCCAAACAGGATGAAAAAACTTTAAATGTTACTGTTTGGTGTATTCTATCCTTCCCATGTCTCTCATTCTTGACTAAAAGACATGTTCCCATCCCTACTTCCCACCTCCCAAAATTAAGGTAATTTTACCTTAATCTTTCACTTTGATCCCTAAGAGTATTCTGAATACAACAATATGAATACATCTTAAACATAAGATTTGTTAAGCAGGAGTCAGATACAAGAGTGCATATTGTATGATTTCGTTTACATGAAATACAATCCCAGGCAAAATAAATCTGTGCTGTTCCAAGTCAGGACAGTGATTACCACTGGAGACATAGGGAGTGACTACAAGGGAGACCAAAGGGGCTTTTTAGGGTGCTGGTCATGTTGTTTATTGATCTGAGTGTGTTTGTGAAAATTTATCTAGCTCTATACTTACCTGTACCTTTTAGTATATATATTTTAATTTAAAAAAAAGTAACACCTCACCCCCACCCCAAAACCCACTAAAGTATCGTGTCTCCCAGGTAGGTACATGGAATGGCACTAAATGCTGTGAAGAGCATAAAAAGAAACAGAGATTAGTAGTTGCCAGGGGCTGGGGAGGGAAACGTGGGGCCTAATTGCTTGACTAGGATGAGATTTTATTTTTGGGTGATGAAAATGTTTTGGAACTAGATAGACGTACTGGTTGCACATTGTGAATGTGCTAAATGCCACTGAATTGCTAATTTTAAAATGGTTAATTGTATGTTCTATGAATTTCATCTCAGTTAAAAAGAAAATTGGTTCACCAAATGTGATGTGGTATTCTGGGTTGGATTCTGGAACAGAAAAAAAATGTTAGTGGAAAAACTGGTGAAATACAATAGTTTGGCCAATTTAATTAATAGTTTTTTCTTAGTTTTGAGAAATGTGCCATGGTTATGTGAGATGTAAACATGAGGGGAAGTTGGGTGATGGTTATATGGGAACACTCTACAACTTTTCTATAAATGTAATTGTTCCAAAATAAAAATTAAAAAGCCTGTTTCCCATTGGCAAAAATAGATTAGGCTGCAAAAGCAATTTTGCATGGGTAACGATGGTAACCCTCCCAATCCTCCAAATCCAGTTCAGAAACTCGAGGCATCAAGGGCTATGGTTAAAAATGATGAGAAACATTACCTTAGTCTAATAAGGAATGTTCACAATCCAGATACCACTACAGGAATGATAGAGGTGAGAAAAACTGAGGGATGACCGCAAACATTCTTCCCAGTTCTTAAATTCTGTAGTTTTAAGTCACAGTCCTTTCAGTAACTATGACTTTTCTTAGGTAGTCAAAGTTTGGTAAGAACCAAAGCCACGTGGAAAGGGAGTTCTTTCGGGAATTCATTCTTGACTACAGCCTTATGTTGGAGTAGAAGCAGATTAGAATAGATGGTAAGGCGAGCCCTCTTTAAGCAGGCTTTGAATAACAGGTTTAAGTATGGATTTAATAGGAAACAGTGAGGGACTGTAACATAGAAACGTTCCAGGAAGCGCCACTTGGCAAGCAGTACAGAGGGGAAGCTGAGATGAGGCAGGAAACTGAGCTCAAAGGAAGCCACAGGAGTCCAGATGGGACTTGAGGGCTTAGGAGAGTGGTGCTCATGGGAATTAAGAAATGTTTCTTTCGTGGAGAAGGAAAAGGCCACTGGATCTAATGACTGTTGGGGTTTATATTTGAGGAATGCTATTTATAAATCCATGATTTGAGAAATCTATGTAGGTTAGAGAGGTTAATATAGCATAAGAGTTGAGATCATGAAGATAACTACAGTGCGCCTTCATAGGCTTTAAGAGTTAATACTTGAAAGCATTTGGAAGAGAGCCAGACATATAGCAGGAACTCAATAAATGTTTGGAGTTGTTGAGCATCTAGTATGTCCAGGTTGCCCTGCAGAGCCATGGAAAGCTCTCCCGCTGTGGTTGAGGGGCAGAGCCTCCCTTGCCTGGGAAACAGCAGCATCTGCTGGTCATCCAAGGTGATGCAGGATCCCATAATTACCAAGGTCTGGCCCAGTCCACAGTTCAAAAACTATACAGGGCACGATCAGTGGGTCTTCCCCCAAAGCATACTACGAAGAAGCATGAAAGAGTAGTCATCACTTTTAACAAGAATGTTTTTTATTTGTACAAAGCACTGCAATTTTCTCAACATTCTTCACTCATTTATCAACTTTTCACTGTATTCATTACACAAATTAACAGTGTCAAACTACACCTGTCAACCTTCTTAGAGACAAAAAAGTGCTTGAAGCACTAAATGGAAAGAGAAAAAAACAAACGAAGAAAGGTCAAAAGAGATATTTTACAAACAGTTAAAGGGGATGGTTTGGCAATGGGGTGGGGGGCTAGATTCTCGAGCACCATCAGATTTCCCCTAAGATTCAGGAGGTTTACAAAATCATTTTTAAAAGACATGAAATTGGACCTAAGAAATCAGAGGAACCTGTACTTTGGGATATTAAGCAGATTATTGAAGTTTCTGGACTGACAGAAGTGAGAAAAGAAGGGAGATAATGGGAATGGGGAGCAAAGGAAAGGCAGCAGACAGACAGGAAGTGAGAAGCACAGGAGAAAGCTGTGCCGAGAAGAAATAAAGCTTGGAACTTGTCGCAAACTGGGAGAATGAAAAGCCATAGTCCTAAGTCTGGGAGATGGCCTGTAAGAGAAAACCTGGAATTTTATCCCTTCTGGGTCACAATAAATCCTAACATTGTACAGTGGAAGGCAGTGAGCTGCATCTAACACTAACCCATTTGTTTTTTTAAGCGTTAGACATTGGCACACTTGCTTGACTAATTCCACTCTACAATGCTGATTTAAAAGCGTATTTGCCCAGAGTGCAGCACACCAACAGGTGAAATGTTTGCAGGCAATATAGAAGGGGAGCCCCAAGCCAAGTGGGTCTGTAAAAACCAAAATCCAATGAATGTTGACAGTCAAAGAGATCACAGATTCCATTGTTCTCCCATAGCCTTTTAGCAGTTTCCCAAAGCTAAGCCTTTCTGACCACTCGGAATAGCTAGTATTGTCAGATACTGTACAAGCAGGCTGACCATGATCTAAGCCTCAATTTTTCCTGAGCCTTTGGCTGCCTCTGTGATTTGGAACACAGCACATGGCATGGAAGTTGTTATTTTTGGTGGGGTAAGCATGGAAGGGAACTGAGAATCAAAACCTGCCTAATCACATATAAAAATAAACAAGAGCGATCAAATTGATTGATGAAATTATCCGTTCAGGATCCCTCTTGCCAAAAAGTCATTAACCTTTAGACCAATTAAGCAAAACAGGATTCTGCTACTCAGATGCTCTGAGTCTGGGAAGTGCCGGTTTGGTCATTCGAGCCAGTTTTCATTTCGATGTTCTCAGGCTCCCCTGCCTAAGAGTGCTCTGCCCGGTAGGAAAAAGCTTCATATGAACATACACCACACTTCTGAGTGGTACCTTCCAAGGTGCCACAGTCTCCTCACCCTACTCAGTTGTCCACTTCCTCCTCTTCATTCTGTTCTTCTTCTTCCAGTCTTTCCTCGTCTTCATCATTGTCCTCATCCCTGCTCTTGTCTTGTTCTTCTGAATCTGTTTTTTTGTCTTTGTCCTTCTTCTTTTGCTCTGAAGCTTCCTTCTTGCCTTTCTGCTCCCTCCTATATGCTGCAAGGAGGAAGGAGGGGATTAGGAGGCAAGGCTGACCCAAACAGATGGCAGCAGTTGATGCCTGTGTATAACTGGAAAAGCTGAGGCACAGAAGGAAAAATGACCTGCCTAGAATGATAAGACCTGAGATGGTCCAACTGAAATGGTTCTGAATCACATCCAATACTTGCTTACTGGACTCAAGGGATCCAAGCCAGAAAGACTTAGGACCAGGTGAGCAGGTCACACAGAATGAACATCTACTTGACTGAGAAAATAAAATGGTCATTACCTTCCAGAGCTTCTTTTAACGGGGTAATGAACCGCTGGAACTCCATCTCTTCCATGGCTGAGAGCACATCACTGGCATTCAGTGTCTTGCGTTTCCCTTTCATGGCGAAGTTGTTGGCACTGAAACAAGAAAAGAAATATTAAGGGTCACCAGACTCGCCCTTGCCGCTTATGGATCAGATAGAAAAAGGAGCACCCAGGGGTAGAATGGGAAAGCCCATGTCTTAGATGCACGGATTTTTGTGACATGGTAAATCCCTTTTCCCTGTACAAGAAAGTTAAAGCAAAGTTATTTTTTGTTTTATTTGCTTCAGATCTTGCAAAAAGTGGATGAAGGCTGTGAACCTCCCTCCCCTGAGGTAGGACAGTGATTGGGGTTGTGGGCTAAAAGCCACAAACTCGGGCGCAGGGAGTCTCTTCGCGCTTCCCTTCTGTCACAGCCCACACAGCTAAGGTCTGGCTAGCTCTGCCCGCCTCACCAGGATGTGGCGTAGAGCACGAAGACGCTGGCGGCGCGGGAGATGGCGCTCCGGGCCTCCTTGGAGATGTTGACACCATCCGGGAGCTGCGAGAAGAGCGGGGGTGAGCAAAGCTACGGGCCCAGGACCTGTCTCCCCCATTGCCCGTCCGTCCGCCCCTGGCCCAACCGTCAGTCCAGCTGCTCACCGCCTCCTTGATGATTCTGGTGATGACGGCATTGGGTAGGTTGAGGTCCTCGGGCCTTTCCGCCATTGCGGCCACTGGGGCCGGCCCTCCTTCTCAGGCCTCCTCTTTAGGCAGCTACGGCGTCCAGACTTCCCGCGTCGCCACGGTCTGACCCAACGAGGCTTCCGTCCCGCCCCACGTTGCCCACATCGTGTCCCAGACGGCCCCGCGCGCGATCTGCTCCCTCCCCCAGCAGCCCCGCTTCCGCCTCAAGTCGCTGGCGCGTCCGAACGTTCCGTGCCGCGATGGTTTCGGTCCGCCGGGGCTGCCGTCTGGCCCCACTGACACTCGGCGTCCCTTCCCCAGCTCGTTTGTCCGCTTCACGCCACCACCACGTCTGTAGCTTTTTCACCAAATTAAGTAGGGCTCACTGGGGCTTCCGTCCCTTCCGCAGGGTACCGTGCGCCGCTGCCTAGCGACAGCGCAGCCTTCCGGCTAGCTTGGGAGACGAAGGCGAGGACGGAGCGGGCGGAGCGGGGCCCCTGGGGACGGGAGGCGGGGCCTGGTGGGAGGGGCTCACAGGCCTCATCACGGCTCCGCGAGGAGCAAGATTTTCCCAGTGGGCTTCGGCGTCCCAGCGGTGTGGCCTCTGCTTTGACTCCGCGGAACCGCCACCCTCCGAGGCCGAGTTCTCCCGCTCCCCTTTTCCGGAACGAAGCGGGGAGTCTCTTTTTTCAACTCTCACCGGAGCTGATGTCCATTCTTAATCATGACACCCCTCCCAACTTGGTAATAATAGTACTAAGGATAACTGCTACCTAGAATTTTTGAAGGCAGACTATTTTGCCAGCGCAGGGGCAATGCTGGCAACATAAAGGTGGGCATGACTAGACCTTGGGGCATTGTCAATTCGGGCTGGTCAGGTAAGGAAAGGTCGATAAACAGCCGATTGTAAGAATAATGGAACATCACATTCCTATTCAAAAACAAACCCTGTTAAAATTGTGTTTTTTTAGTTGATTAAATTGTTCATAAAACATCTTTCTCAGTCAAAAACATTACCACAGCTTTACAGTGGCTTTTTAAGTTATATCATTTTCATGTTATGTATGTAGAAATTGTCCTCACTCCTGAGTACTAATGCTTTTTTTTCCTGAAAGAGATCCCAAGTCACCCTTTCGTTTTCCTGCTTTTGATAATGAGTATAGAGAAATATTTCCCTATTATGAGAAAAGCAACAGGAATTTGAGGATAAATGGTAACTGAAACTGCTTCAGTTAGAAACTGTAGGGTCTGGTGGGAAAACTCTCCACTTGGATGGGACAGACCTGGTTTAAAGCTGTCAGATGCTCAGTTTCAGTCAATTGCTGTCTAGTTGAAATTGCGCCCCCTCTGTGTTGTCAGATATTTTGATTGCTCAAAGGAGCCAGAAATCTGGACAGTATGAATTATTTCCATTTTAAAATAATGGCCCAAAGTGAAGACTAAATGAAACAAGACACAGACCAGGTGCAATCCCAGACCAATATTTTGCTACCTTTGGTCTAAATTATAAGCTCTTTAGAAGAGAGACTTATTTTGTTTCTGTTGTTTTCCATGCTTATACAGGTTTCCTCACATTTGGTAGTCAGTAGTAAACATCTTGGATAAAAGAAAGTAGAAATGGGCACTGTCCTTAAAAAGTTGTGAGGGACCAGGTGGTAATGATTGCCTAAAACATTTTTAGAGAGAGAAAGATGATAGTATTTATTGAGCGCCTATTATATTGTCACACATTAAAAGTACATGATCTCATTTAATCCTTCTACAATCCTACTTAGGGATTCCTTGTCCTCTTTATATGAGGAAACAGGCTAAGAGGTTAAGTCACTTGTCGGAGACCATACAGACAGTAAATGAAAAGCCAATGGCCTCTGATGCAACTACAAGTCTACTGATTTGCTGTTTGAGCAAACCCATTAATTTCCGGTGGGTAGCTGCCTGTATGAAAATTGGTGCATTTGAAAAGTGAAGCATATGGCTTTCAAAGTTTTGAGCCATGTAAAAGCACTTCTGTGACTACATTAGTTGTGATTTGATAAGGCTTTTTGGAGATGGTATCATTTCCTTCGTGATTAATGCAGGGGAAAAGGAAAGGATGCTGATATTTATTCTGAACTGTATACCACACCTTTTAATATCCATTAACTAATTTTTTGTAATGACCCTGTGAAATAGGCTTATCTTCATTTTGCAGATGAGGAAACTGAGGCTCAGATTAACGAATCTTTTAAATGGTGAATTAGGAGACCTTCTAAAGTCAGTCTGCTCCCAAACTCTTAACACTCTACTTCATGCTGAGATGTTTTCATACTTGCTTGTTACCCTATTCTTAATTATTTTGTGACCACCATTTACCTATATGGACTCAATAGAAATATTTTATACTTTTGAGTCCAAATTAAAATCTGGACTGCATGGCTAGTATATAATACTCCCTAATTATGTGGTTACTGTCTCTCCAGAGGACTAGAAAGCTGCAACGCTGGCTTTTGTCCTAAACCATTCATAACTATGGACTTGCCAGATGAGAGCCAGTGGGATGAAACCACCTGTAACTTGGCTGTTTGTCAGCATCCACAATGCTGGGCAACTATCCGCCGAATTGAGAGGGGCCACCCTCGAATCCTGGGCTCACCCTGCAGCGCTCCTCTGGATGCTAATGGTGAGTTAGCCAACCCTTGTCTCTTTCCTTACAAGCTCTCTGAACTGTTTCCATTTGGTTCCTTTTTGGCATGTTACATGTTTTCTTCTGGTCTGCTTTCTCAGACACATTCCCAGTGCTCACCGTTGTAAACATCTCAGATTCCTGCTTTCCGGCCAAGAGACGTGCTCATCATTATTTATCAGGATTTACCTTCACTAAGCCTCACTCTTTATTGTCTCAGGGGTCAAAACTGGACTCCAAATTTCAAGGCAGGTAAATTATCATGGAATCTTCTTTTAAGGGCCTATTGTCTCAAAATTTGGGGTTGACTTCCTTTATGCATGTAGTAGACTTTGAGAAAGCTGGATTAAAAGTAAAGCATCAATTCAATTAAAGAAGTGGCAAATAAGCAATTGGAAACTAAAAGAAAGCATTCTTATTTGTGTTCTAGGAATTGGTTAAAATGGGAGTTGTATTAGTTTGCTTTGTTACCTTAACAAAGTACCACAGACTGGGTATCTTAAACAACAGAAATTAATTTTGTCAAAATTCTGGAGGCTACAAATCCAAGATTAAGGTGTTGGCAGAGCTGTTTTCCTCTGAGCCCTCCTTGGCTTGTAGGTGGCCTTCTTCTCTTTATGTCTTAACATGGTCTTCCCTTTGTGTGTGCCCATGTCCTAATCTTCTCTTCTTACATGTACATCAGTCATACTGGATGGGGGCCCACCTGTAGCACTTCATTTTACCTTAATTACCTCCAAATACAGTCAAAATCTGAAGTACGGGGGTTAGGACATCAGCAAATGACTTTGCAGACACAATTCAGCCCATATCAGGGAATATCTATCTCATCAACTTCTATAGGTTATCAGAAAACTGTCTACGGATGCTGTCTTTCTTTTATTTTTAGGTATGAAACTATTTGTGAACTCCTGAAGTCATGGCTTTTCCTTTTTAATCTCCTACAAAATATAGTCACCCAATTGGTGTTTTCTGATATATGAAACTAAGATATCTGTGGAAAACTTAGACTTTTAAAATATGAAGACCTTGTTTGGAATCAAAGCACTAGTGGTAGCCCTTGTAGAGGTTTCTTGTTTCCTGTTCGATTTAAGGAATCCCTGGATGATTTCTCTTAGGCTAAAGAGTATAGGAGAGGGTAGGACTACTTTCAGTTTCTCTAGGGCTTGAGGTGAGCCCTGGGAGAGAGAGAAAGATGGTTTCTCCCAGTCAGGGTCTCTGAAGGTGAAGACCATGGCATCATTTTTTTTTTTTTTTTTTTAAGATTTTATTGGGAAAGGGGAACAGGACTTTATTGGGGAACAGTGTGTACTTCCAGGCCTTTTTTCCAAGTCAAGTTGTCCTTTCAATCTTAGTTGTGGAGGGCGCAGCTCAGCTCCAGCTCCAGTTGCCGTTTTCTAGTTGCAGGGGGCGCAGCCCACCATCCCTTGCGGGAGTCGAACCGGCAACCTTGTGGTTGAGAGGACACACTCCAACCAACTGAGCCATCCGGGAGCTCAGCGGCAGCTCAGCTCAATGTGCCATGTTCAATCTTAGTTGCAGGGGGCACAGCCCACCATCCCTTGCGCGACTCGAGGAGTTGAACCGGCAACCTTGTGGTTGAGAGCCCACTGGCCCATGTGGGAATCGACTGGCAGCCTTCGGAGTTAGGAGCATGGAGCTCTAACCACCTGAGCCACCGGCAGGCCCCATGGCATTATTTTTTAGTCACTCATTGAATTACCAGATATGTCGTAGTGGGGGCCACCTTGCTCTCCACTGGAGACACAGTGGTAAACAAGATAACAGCCCTTACCCTCAAGGGGCTTTCAGCCTAGTCGGGGAGGTAAATAATCGTTCATTGTGATGAGTGTGGTGAGAAGAGTGCCCACCCAGGTGTGTGGAGGCACCCAGGGCACTGTCTTCTGTATAGGTGGCATCTATGCCTACACCTGGCATTAGAGCAGTTTAGTGAAGAGGGGGTTGCAGGTGGGAGGTAGAAAGGAAGTGACTTCTAGACTACAGAACTAGCACATGCAAGATCCAGGAGGCAAGAGGAAATTCTTTAGGTGTCAGAAACACACCGTGTTTCCCCGAAGATAAGGAAAAGAAACCCTAGCATGAATTTTCAGGATGACATCCCCTGCACATAAGCCCTAATGTGTCTTTTGGAGCAAACCTTAGTGTAAGATCCCGTCTTGTTTTCAGGGAAACACGATGGTTCAGTGTGTTTGGAACATGGACCAGGAATTAGAGAGTGGTCAGAGATGAGGCTGGAGGAGCTGGAGTAAAAAGCAGGGGCCTAAAAAAAAAAAAAAGCAGGGGCCTAAAAAAAAAAAAAGCAGGGGCCTAAATCATGTAGGGCTTCATAAATCAGGCTAAGGAGTTGGGTCTCTATCTTATGCTTCTTTGCGATGGTCATTCATTTATACATTTAACATGTTTTTTTTTTGTTGTTATAAATTTTATTGGGGAATATTGGGGAACAGTGTGTTTCTCCAGGGCCCATCAGCTCCAAGCCGTTGTCCTTCAATGTAGTTGTGGAGGGCGCAGCTCAGCTCCAAGTGCAGTTGCTGTTTTCAATCGTAGTTGCAGGGGGTCACAGCCCACCCTCCCATGCGGGAATTGAACCAGCAACCTTGTTGTTGAGAGCTTGTGCTCTAATCTACCGAGCCATCTGGCCTCCCCTCCAGAAGCTCAGTGGCAGCTCGTTGTCTTCAATTTAGTTGTGGAGGGCACAGCATACTGGCCCTTGTGGGAATCGAACCGGCAACCCTTTTGTTCAGAGCTCGCGCTCTAACCAGCTGAGCCATCCAGCTGCCCCTTAACATGTTTTTTTTTTTTTTTTTTTTAAATAAATAAAATAGCAAGTGATATAAAAATATAAGGGGACAATATTATTTTATTGTGGTAAATATACATAACATAAAATTTACAATTTTAACCATTTCTAAGGGTACACTTTAGTGACATTAAGTACATTCGCAATGTTGTGCAACCATCACCATTATCCATTTCTAGAACTTTTTCATCTCTCAAACAGACTCTGTACCCATTAAACAATAACCCCTCATTCCGCCCTCCCTCAAGCTCCTGATAATTTCTATTATATTTTCTGTCTATGAATTTGCCTGGTTTAGGTACCTCATCTAAGTGGAATCATACAATATTTGTCCTTTTGTGTACGGCTTATTTCACCTAGCATAATGTTTGCAAGGTTTATCTATGTTGTAGCAGGTATCAGAATTTCGCTACTTTTAAGGCTGAGAAATATTCCTTTGTATATACCACATTTTGTTTGTTTAACATGTTTTTGAACATCTACATCGAAGGGACTTATGATTCTATTGATGTGATGTAACTATCGGTAGTTGGAGAGAGAGAGAGAGACAGGCGTGAATTAATTTTGATGCAACAAATAGTTTTAAAGTGTTTGCAATATGCAGTGTCTGTTTGGGAGCTGTTCCAGGAAAAACAAACAAACAAAACTTAAGGAGCTGGCGAGACCCTCCATTCATTTGATAAGTCTTAAGCCCAAGGCTTTCTGTAGATAAGTAGAAGGCTTTTCCTCACAGCACTAACTTTATCACCCCAAGGAGTCTTTTGTGTCTCTGATGCATGTTTGGAAACTCTCATTTTTTAGACCTTGGATGGATTTACCCGACAAAGATTTGATCAACCATGCGAATAGACCTCCCAACATAAGTCACAGATTGAAAAAGGTACTTCCTCAGCATTTTTTTCTTTACTAGCAGGAATAAAATATTTGCCTTTATTTGGCATTCTTCCTTGGAATGACTGCAATCTGAACAATGGTGACGATCATACTGATGATGACAACTATCTAGCATTGGGCCCTTACTATATGCTAGGCTCCGTGCTAATGGCTTTACATGCTATACTGTTTCCAGAAATCCCAGACACAGGTGGGTTTGATTTATGGCAGTTTGGCATAGGTGAGAATTCTGTCTCGATCCTACATAGAATGAGTTCAGTTACTATTAGGTTGGTGCAAAAGTAATTGCAGTTTAAAAGGTTAAAAATAATTGTGAAAACGCAATTACTTTTGCACCAACCTAATAAGTACACACTGTCATCTCATAATAAAGGAAATTAGAATGCTGGAAAGTCAGACCTAAATTGGGCCTTAAGGTCATCTACTCCAATGACTTTCAAACATTTTTGGTTATGACCTATAGTAACAAATTTTATAACAAAAGTATCATGGAACAATTCTTAACTATGTGTGATGTGCTCTGATTATTTTCTTTCCTATTCTATTTTATTCTATTTCATTTCTAAACAGTGTAGGCTGCAATTCACACATTTTGATTTCATGACCCATGAATAACTTGCAATTATAGTTTGAATAACATTACTATGGTCTATCGCATACATTTTATGGTTGAAGAAACTGAGGCCCAGATAGGAAGTGATTTCCTAAAGCACATAGCTAGTTAGGGGCAGAGCTAAATTAGAGTTTAGGAAGAAAAACCCATCTACTTATCTACAATAAAAGATTCTCTATCTGCAGTCCCACTATCGAGGCCTTTTATTTTTGTCATGAGATGCTTCATTTTTCAGTGTCCTGTGGTGGAGAGAGTGTAAGAGAGTAAGAGAGGGTAGATGGTTTTGAATGGATGAATGAACAAAGCACTTACCTCTTTGGCCACTGCAGAAAAAGAGGGTTGGATTAAATTAGTTTAATTATTTGAATAGATAATACATGCACATGGTTCTAAACTCAAACAGCGTAAAAGGGTTTAGTGTGCAAAGAAGTACCCGTTTCCCCAGGCCAATCAGTTCATTTTCATGGGGACAACCTTATTTTTAAACACCGTCCTTTTCCTACTAGAGATATAGACTAGAAGGTTTACTGGAACACCAGTGTTCTAGTATCTTAAATAGCTAAAGTTAGAAGAGTTAAGGCTTTAACTTTTATGGAGATGCCTATAATTGTGGACAGGTTGTAAAAGTAGAAAACTGGCTTCTCTCTCTATCAATTACCTCCCTGCTCCCAAATTGTATTATCTCCAGACGGTCTGTCTTTGGAGTGGAGTGGGCAGAATGAGTAATGTTCCCTTAGGGGAGCCCTGAGGTACCCTGATATGAGATGGGGTTGGTTGTTGCTAAATGCCACCCTAATGTCATAGGGAGGCAGTGGAGACTATTCACTTACAACTGCTCCCTCTTACAGTACCTATACTGATACATGGTTTCCTGAGGGAATGTTATGACGATGTTTTGGGCATGGAAAATGTCTTTTCATCATCTTGTGGGACATCACACCCTTTCAGTTCGTATGATAATTCAGTCCTTAGTCTGGTACTGAATGCCATCAAGGAGCTGGTACCTGCAAGCCATACATAGGCTCTACATTTTTCTCTTAGCTTCCAGTGCTGAATTTGAATGAGACACAACTTCCCTGCCCTCAGGATATCAGAAATAAGGTTGTAATCTGGATCCCAGGAGAACCGGAGAAGCATATGAGGTGAATATCATGTCTAGAACTTAGAAATCTTCAACTCTTACGTTCTGTAAATTCCTGCTGTCCTCTGCAGGCCTCCTTTTTGTGATCTCCTTTGTAGCATCTCACTGTAAGTAGCAGGAGGCCAAGCAGCGAAGGTCACATTCGCTTGCTTCTGCCTCTTGCTACACTGTAATTCTGTTTTAATGCACTGGAGATTCATGTCCTGGGACTTCCCTACATCAAATTTCACATGGCAGTAAATAGCATACAAGATAGAGCCCAGTGTATTTGTGAGGTTTGATTAAGAAACAAATGCTGGTCTGACTATTAGTTTATCTTATAAGCCATCAGCAACGAGTGACAAAGTTTTCAGTAAAGAACATGAATCTTTGGTCTCAACCCCAAGGCCAAGTACAGTGGCACAAAACGAATAGCATGTAGAGCTTGTGTACAAAGCAGAACATGACAAAGGTGAAGTCTTGCTAATATTGAGAACCTGTGGAAGAATGTAGTTTTTCTTTTGTGACCGCTGAGGCTTTCAGATTCTGTTAAGTGACTGTTGAGAGATGATGAAACTTATGAAGTCCTTTTTATTTCATTTTCTTTTTTAATGATCCTGTGAATCCTTTTTATAGATGCATTTTTTTGATTGTGTATATGGTGTAAACAAACAAAAAAACCTAAGGGTTTATTTTCTTTCATGTTTAGGGAGCCCAGATATAGGTGGGCCAGAGCTAGTACGTGAGGCCCATGAGGTAATCAGAAACCAGAGTTCCTTCTGGATTTCTGGGTCATCACCCTTAGCCATGGCTTCCATCTTCTAAGGTGCTTCATGAGGCCTTTTAAGGTCTAAGTGACTGCTAGGGCTCTAGCCATCATATCCATGTTCCAGGGAAAATGGAGGAAGATGACAGAGCAAAAATACCTCCTTATGCTAAGCAGTGGGAATTCAGTGGAGAGCCAAATAGACTGGGTTCCTGTCCTCCTGGGGTCTTACGCTGGTGGGGGATTCAGACATTGCAAACATCACCACACCTAAGTGTATAATTATTAATTTGGATTAATGCTAGGAAAGTAAATAACTGGATTGCATGAGAGAATGGTGCAAATCTAATTCAGATGTGAGGGTGGGGGTCTTGTTTTCAGCAGCCTCTAGGTAGCAGGTACAGCTGGGCTCCCAATGGCCACCTTTGAATACTGAATACAGGATAGAAATTTTCATGGCCATCATTCACGAATATTCTTGGTGCTTTTGTTTGAGATGTCTGGGAATAAGTTGTGGTTATTCTTATTTCAAGTCCAGCTGAGAGGAAATATATTGTTCCCAGCCAGGATGGGAAGAAGAAAAGAAAGACAGCTACAGTAAGTTGGATGTTTCGGTCAAAGCTTTATAATGTTACTTTGGAGAGTTTATTTTTGTTTTCCTTTCAGATATGTTTCCCCTTCCCCTATTCTCTCTTTAAATGAATGAAATCTGCAAAAGAAAACCCCTCTTAGGAAATAATTCCCAAACCGTTTTCGATTCAGGGACACTTTTTCCTTACCTCCTCCCTGTAGGAAGGTGAAGAGCACCTTGAAGAGATGTGAGGAGGAACAGTTGGGTGTTCAGGGGGAATTTTTGGTCACTTAAAAACTAATTCCCAGTGTGATGGACATAGAATTTCAATGGACTAGGAGTTAAAATAGAGCTGGGCTTCTAACTCGAATTCTACCATTTATTGGGTAAATGTAGCCGTGGATGAGTCACAGAGTTGGGAGGTTGCTACATCCATGAGGATAGTGTCTTGGTCCGTTTTGTTCATTGCTGAATCCCAGCCCAGCCCCAACCCTGTGCCTGACATGTTGTTGGCTAATACATATTTGTTCAGTGAATAAATTAATAACCAAAGAAAGAAATAAATTAATAAAACAAAGAAACAAAACGACTCATCCCCGTGTGATCTGAATTCAACAATAGAGTTGGGGAGCCAGAGAGGGAAAGATGTGGTGGCCCTCATAGTGCAGATTGGGGAGCGGGCTGCTGCTGGAGTCGGTCTGGAAACACGGAGCTTCACGTGCCCCGGTTGTGTGGGATGGGAAGTGGCACTGAAGAGAGTGCTCCAGGGACTTCTTCCCACCGTTTCTCTTCCAGAAAGACAAGCCACCTCTGGTTCTCTCTGGAAAGCAGAACACAGAAACACAGTTGAGACCTTCAGGGAAAATAGCACCTCCCTCCTTCCCAGTACACTTGTTTGAGCAACTAAGTTCAGAATTCATACCTTTCTGGAACCAGTTTGACATGTTACCTCAGGAGCTCCTGAACGAGTAAGTATCATGTAAGCCTGTTTTTCTGAGAAGGGTCTAAGCAGTGTGCTCTTTCGGAGTAGGGAGGGGAGAAAACCGCTACCCTACTTGTTCCCTGAGTTCTTAGACTTCCCAATAGGCACCGGTGACAATCATCACCACCATTTTTCAAGTGCTTACCATCAGCCGTGCCCTGTGCTAAATAAGCACATTACATATGTTCTCACATTTAAACCTCCGCTAGGAGCTAGACCCAATTACGCACCTCTTTTTATAGATGAGTTATGGATAAGTGGGAGGCAGAATGGATATGTGGTTTGGAGTGAGACAACCTTTGCATTTTGTATCGAAACTTACTGGTTTTATGATTTTTAGTAATGTATTTAGTCTCTTTAAGCTTCATTTTCCTCATTTGCAAAATGGGGACAATAGTACATGTCCGCAGGGTGTTGTAAGGATTCAGCCGCAGAGAGCACGGGGGCCTGACAGATAGTAAACACTGAATCCACACGCTATAGTGATCATAGCTGCTGCTGAATGAGCACTTGTTGGCACAGGCCTTTTAGGCCCAAAGTGGCTAGTTCTTCAAATCTGGAGCTGTTTTCATCTTTCTCCTCAGCTATTCTCCAAGAAGAGCTGTCTGTGATTGTCTGTCTGTCTCTGTCCTCTTCAGTCTTTTGTCAGGTGCAGGGAAAACCACTCCTTGTCCAGAGATGAAGACACAATTGGCCATGATGAAAAAGAAAGCTCCTCTGGAAAAGAGCCGACCTGACAGTGCCATTTCTGCTAAGATGTTTTTATCTGCCCACCGCCTCACCCTGCAAGTAAGAGCTGGGGAGCCTCAGAGCAAGGTGTCTACGTGCAAACCCAAACTCATCTCTCTTCAAGGCGGGAACAGCTGACTATTTCTTCTTTCCCTTCTATCCTACCACTCTGGTCCCACGCCCCACAGAAGAGCAGGGCTATATGTAGGTGAAAGCAAATGATGGGGAGGGGTTTGAGGAGAGCAATGCTCTCTATGTCTTCTGTACTTCATTTCCTACACTTCTCCCCTCTCCAGAACCCCTGGTATGATGCTGCACACACCGGGTCCTCTAGAAGTGCGTGTTGACTAGATGGATAAATGCATTGGGGGGATACATTTTGGGAAAGGCAAAGACCTTTCCCAACGGTAGAGCTTTCCTTCTTCTATTTCTCCAGAGACCAGCATTGAGACATCCTGAACATTTGAAGAAAGTATGTTATAACCTGAAGACAGCAGGTAGGTTTTCTGGTATGGCCACATCTCTAGGCACCACTCCCCCTCAGCCCACAGCTCTCATACTTGATCTTCGTCTCAGTTCAGTGGGGTCACATGTAGAACTCGGAAACTGCAATTTCAAGAAGCAGCAGCCCCCTCCTCTGCCCATCAGCCTGGCTTGGTCCTGACCAGGGAGAGAGTGTCACCGCTGTGGAGCAGGGCCCCACGAGCAGCCCCGGGGAGGGTGGGAGCTGTCGGAGAAGAGGACTGAGCTGGCTGTCTGGTCACCAGGTCATAGGAAGCAGCAACAGCAGCAGTGGCAGCAGCAGAGGCAGGCGAAGACACCTACTAAGAAGCAGGTAGGGCAGCAGTGAGGGGACCGCTAGGACTTGCTGGGACTAGGACAAGCGGATGCAGCCTGGCACGGGAAGGGATGTATGAGGTGGAATTCTCGCTGTTCTCTCTGGTTATAGATACAAAGTTCCTGTCTGGTTATAGACGTTAACTTCCTTCTTTTAGACTCGTTTGAAAAGTTTTCTTCATTTCTTCATTTCCAAAAGTGCTAATTCAGTTCTTCCTTGTGTGGGCTTCAGGAGGCTAAAAAGAAATCCAAGAGTGATCCAGGGGGCCAGCGCACTTCACTTAAACGTTTCGGTGCTGTGATTTCTGACCCATGCCCTGGTAAGGAGAATATGGGTGGGAATATCTGGCAGAATCCCAGGATGTATCTGAGGGCAGGGAACGCTGAACATGTTTGCCATTTGGGGACCTGCCTTGTCAGAATTCTCCTTGGAGGGCTTCGGTTTGGCTGACCTACCATGCATGCATCATTCTCCCATCAAATATTTACTAAGCAAGCAAGCTAGGCCAGATGTCTGTCTCACATGCGATTTGAGAGAGGCTCACAAGCATGAATCCGAGCCGTTTTTCCTCAGGTCCTGCTTTAGAAAAGGCAGAGGGGTTTGAGCAGGACGATCAAGCTCAGGTTACTGACGAGAGACCCCCGAAGGCCCGTTGGCCGGTTAGGCAGCGGGGAGCCGGGTCCCCTCACAGGAGCCCCAAGAGTTCTAAGGAAGCATAGTCCAGGGCCCTCCACTCGTCCGTCTCTGCAGCCTCAGGTTGTGACCACCACGTTATCGAGCCCCGTGTAGGAGGCAGGTAGCCAGTTCTTGGCGGGTGATCCTTTTCCTTCAGTGTTCATGCCTTTTTGGAGTCCTTATCTCAGCTGAGCTAGATAAAGGCTACACTTACCCGGGTCCCTCTGACGTTTCTCAGCTTGAGTGCAGAATGGGAGGGAAGGTGGGAGAAAGAATTTCCCCTAACCCTTAGAAAATTCTTCTGCCCTACTCAGACTGGACACTGCTGACTGTATTGTGAAAATGACTGTTTAATCATCAGAATTCACTCTGTAACCCTGGGGGGCACTGGGAGGGCTTAGGCGAGGTATTTCCTGGGAAGGAGGCTGCTCTCTTGGTTTATGTCCCATCCCCCTGAGCTCTCTGATACTAATGGTGTCCTCTAACTCGAAGATCTAAGAAGGCTCCCGACCTTCACATGGGAGGTAGACAGAACCAGGTCTGGGGCCCAGGGTGGGAGGTGACTTGTTCCAGGTTATCACCCCATCCAGGGTGATCTGCACTCCCCTGAATTCCACTGCAGTTCCACTCTTCCTGATGCCTCCAATAGGAGTTTTGCTTGGGGGACTGGAATGTCCCTTTGAATCATGTTCTTAGAGCAGTGGCCTGTCCTCACGGAGTTGAGAAAGGCATTATGGAAGAGATGATTTTTGCATTAGATCTTGAATATGTGTGAGAGTTTTCCTGACATGGAGGGGAATTCCTGGAAGTGGAAGTAGCCCGTGCAAAGGCGTTTTGTGGCAGCACGGCTGCTCAGGGAACATCGAGCTGTCTCTGTGGCTGTGGGCCTGGGTATTTAAAAGAGAGACGTAGGTAGGGGCTTGAATAGCCGCTGAGATTTTTGACCTTTATCCTTCATGGCAGTGGTGCTCCACCTTGATTGCACACTGAAACCCTAATTCCCGGGGTGCACCCCAGACCTATTAAATCAGAATTTCTGGTGTTAGTACCCACGGTCCAGTGGTTTCTAGAACTCCCCAGTGCTTCCAGTGTGTAGCTAAGGGGAGAATCAGTGCTGCTAAAGAGCCAACAGAAGTGTTGAGCAAGGGAGTTCCTTGACTGGCTCTGCCTTTTAGCGTGATACCTCTGGTGGCCGCTTGGAAGCTAGTCCTTTAGAGAAAGGGATGCCGAGAGTGGAAAGAATGCGCATTTTGGGACTAGTTGGGAACATAGCTGATGCAAAAGAATCCTAGAACTAGAGTTTTTTGGGGGGAGGGGTTTCATTTTCAGAACCCGATACGGGTACGTTAGAGATGGCGCAAGAAGGTCAGAGGAGTATTTATAAACTGAAAAGGTCGAGTTAGGTCTTCTTTTGCTGCTATGCTGTGCAGGGTCCTACCCCTTAGGTTGCTTGGAGGAATCCTGATTCTTTGAACACACACTTTCCCTTGATCTGTAATTCTGTAACAGACGTGGGCACAGTCCCAGGTGACCAGAATCCCACATAGAACCCAGAAGGCCTCCCTCCTCTTACCTGCCTCTAAGGTCTCGTCTCTTCCTGGATGGAGTCACTTGTAGACTAGGGGTTGACTAGAAACCCCACAGTGGGACAAGAAATACCAGTAAGAAGAGAAGCGAGTTGACTTTGTGGTCACTAGGTCACAGAACTCTACCAGATTTGGAAAGTGACAAAAAGCAGCTGCAGCAGACGAAGAGAAACGGCCCCACCTTGAAACAGGTGAGAGTGTACGGAGGGCGTTCTGCGAGGGCTGTTTCCGTTTTCTGTTACTGTATAGCCACCCCAAAGCTGAAACCATAGTGGTTTGTTATTCCTCATGATGCTGTGGGTCGACTGGACAGTTTTTCTAATCTTGCTTGACGTCATTCATTCTTCTGGAGGCTGGGCTGGGGCTGTTGGCCAAATCGCCTTCGTTTTCTTCTGTGAGGCCTCTCTGTGTGGCCAATTTGGGCTTCTTAACAGCATAGTGCAAGCTCACGCCAGCACTTTCTTAAAGGATGGGCCTGGAACTGGAACAGTTACACTTCTGCCACATTTTATTGGTCAAAAAAATCAAGTCCAACCCAGGTTCAAGAGGACAGGAAATCACCTCCATCTCTTGATGGAAGGAACAGCACGTGCATACAGGAATGGGAGGAATTGTTGGCAGCCACCTTCAGAGGCACTGTACCCTTAGCTGAAGGCTGGGAATGGGGAAAAGTGGGTTCTGGCTTTATCTGCTCAGCATGGAAGGCAAAGAATGTTATACAAGCTTCTCTCTTCAGCCTCAGGAGGTGGGATTTTAGGTGTTAATTATTTCTACAAGCAAAGCATCATTTAGAAAAATCCTTTGTTTCCTAAAGGTTCAAGTTTCCTTACACTTATTCTCATGAATTTCAGGCTCCCACGGAGAGACCACAGGTGGGCAACGCTGAGAACTACCAGGATTACTTGCCCAGTAAGTAGAGTAAGTTACTAGCGTGGAGTAACTTTAGGAAGTGACTGAGGACAGGGAGAGCTGAACCTGTGTTGGTGGACCAGGATGGTTCACCTCCCTGGATGGCACAGCCCTCATCCCTTAGAAGGGTCCTAGAGACACCCCAGCCCTTCCTTTTCTGTCCTCCATTTGTCACAGTTAGTTGGGAGAAAAGCTACAGGTACAATTAGTGGCTGGATCTTCTTTTAGATCCTAAATTATCCGAGAGAGAACCCACTAACAACATCAGTACTCAGATGGAGGTTGTGTGGGAAGCCCAAGAGAGGACCCCAAAGGACCTTTCAGCCAGTACATCTAGAACAAGTTGGAACCCTGAGCTCAAACTACTGAGGATTCTTCAGACCACTGCTTATGAGGATGAGGACAACCAACCCTGTGGGACGCAGAGTAAAGAGTCTCCGGAGGCATAGGCAGAAGACCTCACTGGGACAGCCTTGTTCCACAGCAGGATGCTGAGAATCTTGAGGACAGCGACCTTGAACATGAGGGCTGAAAGGACTTCTGCTCCCTGGAGCCTTTACCAGGCCTGAGCTAGGGATTCTGTTTTCTTCACTCATCTCTACTTACCTCTAAAATAAGTGAGGGAGAAAAAGCCCTATCCCCTTTAAACTTAGATGTTTTTCACTTCCATTAGGGCCAGAATAATTTTGGTGATTAAACACATTTGTTGCTTAATCAAAAGACTCATTCTCTGTTTCTGGAAGGAGGGGAGAAATATTTCTTGGCATTGTTTTCTGGGTTACTTTTATCTCCTCTGTGAAGCTCTGAAAGGTTTCCAGTTGTAGAAAGATGAATTTGACCTGTGGGAACCCCTACTGTGTTCCTGGCTTTTCCTCTAATTCTCTGGAAATGGTTTTTTTTGAGGATGGCATCCACATCATTATCCAATAATATCCATGTGTTATGTGCATATGTGTTATGTGTAATATTCCTGTGTATGTGGCAAGGACTCGTATTAACCTGAAAGAGTCTGAAGCTCCAGTTTCTAAGTTACTGAATCTGCAGGAAAGTGTCACTGATGCTCATAAAGACTCAGAATTGCAGTCTCAGGATTGTTTGAACTGGGTTTTTGGAAGGATTTTTTGTTTGTTTCATGTTTCTAATCCTTAAACCTTTAAATATAGAAACACTTCAAAATTACATAAAAGTAAAGAGAACGATATAATGAAATTCTCATGTACTCAATAAAAGCCCTGGGCCCTGTACTCCAGGCTGGGGCAGGGGGAGTTGGGGCTCCAGTATTCTCAGCAGCTCTGCACCCAAGGTTGAGCTTCCTTCCCACAAGTGGGGGCTGGGTGGAAGAAGAGAGCCCCCACCTATAGGCGGTACTCGCAGGAACTTAGCCTCGGTGACAGGTAGTGGGGGACAAGATGAGAAATGATGACATCTGTCCCTCCTGGGAAGATAGCCCTCTGACTCGAAGCTGGGGGGAAGGAGCCCTGTGTTCTTAGGCTTCAGCAGCATGGAGTTGAGTTTCTGCCTCACTGAAGTTGGGGTGGGTGGAGGGAGGGCATGGGTCCAGGGTCATATCCCATAGACTCTTGCAGGTCTCACAGAGCTTTTGTAGGTTTTCTTGAACAAATGTTTCCTTATTTGCTGCATGCTCTTAGGGTCATTTCCAGAGACTTAAAAAATTAAAAAAAAATTTTCACCAGCTTCATTGGAGAGTGGTCATACTGTTATGCCAGAAGTGGAACTCTGGGCTGGGCCTAAGATCTTTTTATAAAGAGAAACTTATCCCTCATCAGTGATTTGGTTACCCTAAGTACAGTTCATACAAAGAAGGCAGACTAAATGTTCAACTCCTTTGTAACATTGTCTGAAAACAGACCAAATTAGAAAGCTCCAACTGCTGCCTACCCTTGCCTCCTCTTTCCCAAGCCAAATCAAAATTATATGACATCATTTGTGTTACTAGACTGAACTATACTTAGCTGAACCTTCATGGAGAGAAGAATCCAAAAGGCATTATGTGGACTTTTTCCCTGAAAATAATATTTCTCAAATGTATATTACATCGCAGAAGGACTTCTGTGGGATAATTTTAAAATTTACAGCTTTTTTCACTTCTCTTTCACCTATTCTTAGACCTGTCCACCCAAGCAAACCCGATTTGCAGTGGTCGGTAGTGGGGCTCAGGATGGGGCAGGGTTTGGCTTTCATTTGCTCATTTTGTTGAAGACTCAGAGAAGAGAAGAGAAGATCTATTTTATAACCAATTCAACAACTTTACTTCATAAAGCAATTCCCAGAAACTGGCACAATCTTTTAAGTCCTGAGTACAAAGCTACCTTTTGAAACATGACATATTTTGAGTGAGAAGATATTTGCCATATGAACACTGGCCTTTGCTGCTATTTTCAAAGGGAGGTAAAACATTTGTAGGCTGAAATTTATTTCATCTTCATCATACCAATCCCTCAAATTTGGATAATCACTAACAGAATTTAGGGAAATATAATCTACATACCACATTACAGTTTTCAAGGTGCTTTACACCCATTATTTTGGTTGGTTCTCTAACCAAATGTACAGATAAATGTGGATTGTCTCCATTTTATAGATTAGGAAACTGAGGCTCACAATGCAGGGTTGATGATAGTCCGTTTGAGGCCTTTGAGTGAGAAGAAAGGCACCATTTCTATCAACTGCTGAAAAATATTTCAGTGAATGTACAAATTTGTGGTGATTAAAATATGAGCAGTATCCCGAGAGGTGGTCCACTGTCCTCAGTCAGTGAAGGGTGTGGGTTTAGAACCTGGGTCCTTACTCTTCTCTCCCCTGTATTCTGATGCTTCTCTGAGTTCCTCTCTTTAATGCACAGTTGACATTCTTAATCAGAAAGGAAGGATGAGGCCTCACAGAAAAGAATTGACTGAGGGGGAGGAGCCCTCAGGAACCCTTTGCTTCAGCCTCCCAATCTTCTGAGAGAGGAGGAGACAGGTAAATGTTGCTAACTGTGATTTTCCCACCCTCTGGACCAAAGGAATCAGGAGAATTAAGGCCTAATAGCCAGGACGCCCCAGCCAGAATCACATGGAAATCCGTCAGTTTTACACACTTAAGCAGACAATAGGACAAGACTTAGCCTGTTGGAATATTGTCCTAGGAGCCTTATATTCCTGAGAAACTTGTCTCTGATTTCTTTTGTTTTTTTCTACTTTCTTTGTGAACCTTACTAGGGATAGGCCACTTCGTTTGGGTCACATGGTTTTCTGAGCGCACTTCACGATAACACTGGGCCCAGTTTGACCTGTGTCTAGAAGTGAGTCAATGAAAACATCTTCAGATCCCATGTCCACACCCTTCTTGCAGAGCCAGCCATCTTTTGTTTTGGTATTGGTCCTGATATCTGGGGTAACAGACTTTGTTCTTCATTGTTTTTTGGATTACACAAATCTCCCTGAGGTGGGAGGGAGTCAGGCTTTCATTCATGGTAGCAGTGACCCTTAAAAATCAGTTTATTCAAATGTGCCTAAAGGAATTGTTTGCTAAATTAAAGACAGAAATACCTCTGGCCTTTAAACGATTAGAGGCCCTTTGGAGTCCAGAGGAATCTGGAAAAGAAGTTCTAAATTTTCTCTTTCATTTACCAGAAGGTACCAGGGTGTGGAATTAATTTGCTCTCCTGTTTATACATTTATTTAACAAATATAGGGTACCTATTATATGTTAGAGAATCAACCCCTAGATTATCTTGTTAGAGAAAAGAGAAGTTCTGGAGAGACAGTGAGAGTTATTTCCAGGAATATATGTACCATGTTTCCCTGAAAATAAGACCTAGCCGGACAATCAAGCTCTAATGCGTCTTTTGGAGCAAAAATTAATATAAGACCCGGTCTTATTTTAATATAAGACCGGGTCTTATATAAGACTGGGTATAATATAATATAGTATAATATAATATAACATGATATATAATATAATAATATAATATAATACCATGTCTTATATTAATTTTTGCTCCAAAAACGCATTAGAGCTGATTGTCCGGCTAGGTCTTATTTTCGGGAAAACATGGTAGCTAGAAATTTTCCTGGATCAATCGGTAAAGTTGTTTGGGACCAGTAGATGGCGATATTACATTATGAAAATGGCATCCTTCAAAGACTGGAGGTCTGGTTATTTCTGAAGCCAATGTCTACACAGCCAGAGACTTTTTCTGTGAGTAAATGGAGAAAAATCCACACTTCACCATTTACATATGTGACCCAATTTAAATGCTCAAGGGGACTAGTAGCTCCTGGAAGGATGGGGCTGTGTCTATTGTTGTCATGGTTACAGCCCCGGATTATAGCCCTAGCATGTAGTAAGCACTCCATCCATTCTTGACGAATGAATTAGTCTTTGAACAGTTTAGACTGTCATTAGAGGAACCATTCAAGAGTGTGGAAAATTCTGGAACATGCTCAGAGGCCTAGGATTTAGGGAAGTTGGGAGCTACTGATGACCCTGAAGATCGTCAGTTGGGCAAAGACTTAGGGAAGCCGCAGTTGGGAAGGCAGAAACACCAAAAGCAATCTGAGGCTCTGGTACTGCTTTGTGTCTCCTAAATTTATCTCGATTAGATTTAACCTGTTTAAAAATACAGGGAGTGTGTAAACCAACAAATTCAGGTGTTTTTTTTTTTTTCTCTTGAGTCTATATTACTTCTAAGGATGGCTCTGTCTTGGAAGAGATCTCCAAAAATAATTTCCTCTACTTTTCTCTGCCTCTCATTCATTGGTACATTTGTTCATTCAATCACTTATTTGTTAATAATTCATTCCTTACACAAATGTTAATTGAGCGCCTATTATGTGCAAAGCATGGACTAGGCTGGGTGATTATCTCTGACCTTTTTCTCTCATGGCCCCTTTAAGTTGAATTAATCACAAAATCATATTAGCTATCATATCCAAATCCGTGCTCCTCTCTGTTCCTCCTGCCCCTACCCAAGTCCAGGCCTCCATCTTCTTTCCTCAAGGTTACGGCACCAACCCTGTTCTTTACAGCCACCATCCATTCTCCCAGCTTTCATATGCAAATATGATCCTGACACTCCTTTCCTCTAAAAACTCTCCCTTGCCCTCAGGGTCAAACCCAACCTCTTTTGCTTGTTTTACAAGGCTTGCAAGGAAGGGCTGTGACTTGGCTGGGCCATGCTTGTCTCTGCAGCCCGGAATCCCCCATTCCCACCTTGTTCTATGTGATCCAGCAATGATTTTTTTCTTTTGTTTCTTCTAATGAGCCCTGACCTCTCTTACCTTCAGATCTTCTTCCCTGTACTTTTCCTTCAACCTGTAAAATTATTTTCTTCTCCCCTCTGCCTAGTTATTATATTTTCTACTTATTTTTCAGGTGTCAGCTTACATGTTTCCTATTTGGGGAAGCTTTTTCTGACCACTGTCAGGGTGAGGCTCCCCTCTTTCAATTCTCCTCTTATAGTCTCTGTGGGGTTCACAGCTTTTTCATTGCCACCCTCTCCTGCCAGACTATAGTTCTGTGAGTGGCATCTGTCTTCACTGCATATCTTTCGCATCTAGTTGTATGCCTGGCACTTTGTAAATGCTGAATGAGCGAATGAATAAAAAGCATATGACATATTTCCTTTCTTTAGGGTACATGTAATGTAGCAGCGTGAGCTGAGTGGAGCAAAGAAGGAGGTATAGTAATGAGAAGAAGGAGGGGGCAATTCGAGTGCTACCATTTGAAACTGAGTTATGTTTTGGCAAGAGGAGACGTTTGTGGAGGTGACCTTTAGGTGGAGAGAAGTGACAGGTCGGAAAAGTTTGGGGGATTCACCAGGAGTGTAGTGTTCCTGCCTGGGAAGAGTGGATGGGAAGCTTGTGACTAGATGTTCAGGGCCTTGAATGCCAGGCTAGAAAGAGTGGACTCTGTTTGCTAGCCATTGACGGCTGTTGAATAGGGGAGTGATAGGACTAAATGAGTGCTCTAGGAAATGTTCATCTAATGGCCGTGAAACTTGAATTAGAGAGAGACCAGCAAGATCAGTTAGGAGGCGATCATAAAAGTCAAGATGAGAGGTGATCAAGGCCTGGATTATATAGGTGGCAATAAGAATGGAGACAAAGGGACATTGTACAGAGGAAAGATTAACAACTTGGAAACTGGAAAGAGGGAGAGGGAGGAGTCAAAGAATTTTCAGCTTGATTCAGTGAGGTTCTGTCATCAGAAATTGTGAAGTCAAAAGGAAGAACCAATTTAAAGAAAGATCAATGTTTGATGTAGTTGGAATCCCTCAACATGAAACCTTTACAACGGAGTTATTGCTATATATGCTTTTCACTTACGGAAACTCAATCAACGTGCAGGGCCAAAAAATGAGGCACAAGTGGGAGGAGTGACAGAGAGACTATAATGCAACTGGTGGGGGCTGTTCGACTTCTGCCACTCAGCGAAATTATGTCCTAGAGGGAGTGTGAGATGGGGAAGGCAAATTTACTGTTCCCCTTTCGATTTACAATACCAAGTGCATTTTTTGGGTGACTAATGGCTTATTTGAGGGTAATTTTTGGCTATTCACAATCTATGTCTTAGATGCTGATTTTAGATCTGCATTCCCTAGCAAGATTTTGCCTTTTTATGTGTGCCAAACACTAGGCTGGGTGGTAGGCAGCTACAAAGAAGACATATCTCAGTCACTGCACTAGAGTTGCCCACAGTCTAGATGGGGAGAAAGATAGGGAAGCAGACAATTAGAGCTACAGACTATGTGAGCAGTCAGAGGAGGGTGCTGAACGGAAGGAGCTTGTTGGTTAGTGAGTCAAAGCAGAGGTAGTCCTGGGCCCTGCGATTGGAGAGAGATCTAGAAGTTATCATCAGAACAGGTAAGAGTAGCAATAAGAGTGGATGAGATCTCAGAGGGGGAAAATATTTAGGAAGGAAGGGATGAAAGGGCACAACTAAGTAACATTTTCTAGGCGTAAGAGTCGTAAAATAGAGGAATTATTAGGGAAGTGGGAGGAAAATGAAAGCAAGGTGGGTGAGTACTGAGGAGAGGCACATGATTTTCATAATTAGGAAGTCAATGGTGACCGCTGAATGAACAGTTTCAGTAGAGTGATGGGCAAAAAAAGGAGTCCAAGAGTGATTGGTATGAACCTGGAAGCAAAGGGAGCACATGCCACTTCTCTCAGTTGCAGCTCCAGTAAAACCAACCTAGATATATCCCCTAGTTTCTGATGAAACGTCCCTGGAGAGTGTTTGGGATCTCTGGATGCCATGACCTCTGTTTTTGTATGGTCTGTCCACTGGAAGGGCACGTTGTCATCACATTATACTAATCCAGAAATTGGCTTTGCTCTACATAAGCCTTATATTCAAGCTTGAGTGCAATCCAGCTGAGCCACAGATCTCAGCTGTGGTTGTTGCATTTTATACTAAACACATCTATATTATTTTCTTCCATAAGTAGAATCCATATTCCCACATGACTGCAAACGCTAACTTGCTAATAGCTTCCCTGGAGTTTGCTTCTTGCAATTATCTCATCAGAATTTAGACAAAGCAATATATAGCAATTTATTCCAGGATGCAGGGAGTTCTAGGTGTTTTGTAGTCAAATGTTCCTTGTCTAGTTATATTGTTCTTTTAAAGAGATTTAAATAATAAGAAAAAACTCTTTTATATGTACCTACATAGTTACCATTTTTGGTGTTCTCCTCATTCCTTTGTATAGATCAAGACTTGCATATGGAATCATTTTCTTTCTGCCTGAAAGACTTAAACACTTCGTGTAGTGCTGGTTTGTTGAGGACGAATTCATCAACAACAAATGAATGATGAATTTACTCAGCTTTTGTAAGTCTAAGAAAGTATCTTTGGCTTTATTTTTGAAAGCTATTTTTGCTGGGTAAAGAATTCTAGGTTGGCAGTTTTTTCTCTCAGTATTTTAAAGATGTTGCTTTACTGTCTTTGGGTACATATTTCTGATGAGAAGTCCAATGTCTTTCTTATCTTTGTTCCCATGGCTGCTTTTAAGACTTCTTTTTTCTGGCCGCTTTTAAGATTTTCTCTTTATCACTGATTTTAAGCAATTTGATTGTGATGTGCTTTGATACAGGTTTCTTCATGTTTCTTCCGCTTGGGGTTCATTGAGCTTCTCGGATTTATGGGTTTATAATTTTCATCAAATTTGAGAAATTTTCACCCATTATGTCTTCAAATACATTTTCTGTCCTCTATTTCCTTTAGGGATTCCAATTATATATCTGTTAGGCTGCTGAAAGTTGTCCTGCAGCTCGGTTGTCTTTCTTTCTTTCTTGGGGGATGGGGGTGGGTCCTTTTTCTCTTTTTGTTTCATTTTGGATAGTTTCTATTGCTGTGTCTTCAAGTTCACTAATCTTTTTCTCTTTCCTGTAGTGTATAATCTGCTGTTAACCCCTATCTATCTATCTGTCTGTCTGTCTGTCTATCTATCTATCTATCTATCTATCTATCTATCTATCTATCTACCTACCTACCTATCTCAGACGTTATATTTTTCACCTTTAGATGTTCAATTTGGCCTTTTTATATATCTTCCATGTCTCTACTTAACATCCTCTTAAAATGCTTCTTGAACATACAGAATACAGTTGTAATAACTATTTTAATGTGTTGTCTACTAATTCTGTCGTCTGTGTCATTTCTGGATTGGTTTCTATTGATTTTTCTCCTCATTATAGCTCACATTTTCCTGCTTCTTTACATGCCTGGTAACTTTTTATTGGATACCAAACATTGTGAATTTTACCTTGTGGGTGTTGGATATTTTTGTATGCCTATAAATATTTTTGAGCTTGTTCTAGGATGCAGTTAATTTACTTATAAATGTTTTGGTCCTTTTGGGTCTTGCTTTTAAGCTTTTCTGGATGGAACCAGAGCATGATTTAGCCTAGGGCTAATTATTCCCCACAACTGAGGCAAAACCCTTCTGAGCCCCTACCCAATGCCCCATGAGTTAGGTCTTTCTACTCTGGCTTAAGAGAATAAGAATTATTCCTCATCATGTGGGAGCTTCAAAGATTGTTCCCTCTAATCCTTTTGGGTGGTTCTTTCCCCAGCCTCAGGGTTCTTTCCTTACACCCTTGAGCTTACCAGCACTCATCTGAAGATTTGAGGGAAACCCCTCTGCAGTTCCCTGAGCTCTTTCTTTATGCAGCTTTTTCCTCTCTGATACTCTGTCCTGTGAACTCTAGCTGCCTTGGCCTCCTGAACTTTTCAACTGAGGGAGTTGACCTGGGTACCCTCTCCTGTCCAGACAGCTCTCCAGGCAATAAGCTGGGGGCAGTCGTAGTGCTCTCCTTGCTGATTTTCTGTTTCTCAGGAATTATTGTCCTTTGTTGCTTGGTGTCCCACATCTTTTCATATATTGTCCAGTCTTTTCATTATTTCAGGTGAGAGGGAAAAGCCAGTTTCTGGATGGAATTCAGTTCTAAGACATTACTTCATCTTGGCAGGAGGCAGAAGTTTCTGTTATTCTTTAAGTTTGGAAAATGTTTTGTGGGCCTCTGGAGCCTTTGGCCAAGCCAATCCAACTTGCTTGTTATCAGGTAAGGAAAAGGGGTGCTTACTGAAGAGGCTAAAAGGGTTTCCAACATAAGTACAAGGACGCTGAACCATTCTAGAAGGGACAGGGGACTCTGCTTTTCTATTTTGGCTCTTGTCAAGTCTTTGGCTTTTATCTTTGAACTCAACTTACTCTTTCATATTCCTTTGGCAGTGAAGGTTTTCATCTCTTCTACTTTGAAATAACACCTCTCAGCTCACTTGAAATCTTAAAATTTTTACTTGATTCTCTTAGGTCACCAAAGGCTTCTACATCTGAGGCAAATGAAAGTTTCTCAGTGGTATTTACAGCAACCAGCATCTGCTTCTGTGGAGAACCACTACCCCAAGATACTGTGTTCTAACTTGAACATGAATTGCAGACGTACTTTTAAAAGGCAAATCCTGCATTTCAAGGGTGAATAAAATACCACTTAACAAAGCATTCCAGCTGGTTAAATTTAGGACAAAAAAGAAAAAAAAAACTGACCCAAGAATCCCAATATTCTCTGGCTTTGAGCCCAGGGTATTTTTCCTTTTAGAGTGAATTTGGTACATTTTCATTCATGTGGAGCTGTTGCCTCCCAGCATTTTATTCTGGGATGGAAGGTCAACAGTGATTGCCTTGTTGCTAAATCCAATGGACACTTCTCAGTTGTTAACTTACTTGACCTCTCCAATGGTATTTGACATCGTTGACTATAATCTCCCTCTTAGTACACTCTGACTTTTCTTCTCCCTTTCTAGCCTTTCTTCCTCTGCCTGTCTTTTCCGTTAGTATTCTTGGCTCTCTTGTGAGTCTTCTTCTCACATTAAACATTCTCCTTGGGCTCTCTTATTAATGGCCATGGCTTGACTGGGAATTCCTAAATCTGAATTTGTAGCCTAAGTATTTTTCCTGAACCACTGTCCAGCATATTCAACAGTTCACTTGACATTTTCACGTGGACAGCACATAGGTAACTCAACCTTAGCAGGCTCATAGTTGAGCTCATCAAGTCTCCCCTCAGTTCAGCCCTTCCATTTCTGTAAAGGGCACTTCTAGACATTCAATTTCTCAATCCAGGATTCCTTGCATTTTATCTTCCAATCAATCACCAAGTCCTGTCGATTGTACCTCTTTCCATCCCTACTGCTACTACATTAGTTTGGCCACTATCATCTTTTATCTGAATTACAAGAAAAGCCTTCACCTAACAACACTTTCTGATTCCAACCTTCATGCAACCCTTCCTCCATCCCAATCCATGTTTTCAGACTTTAGCCAGAGTGATCTTTCTAAAACATAAATTAAAACCTTTTGGCATCTTGCTTAAAATCTTCCGATGACTGCCCTGTGCTCTTAGGATTAAGCCTGAGCTCCTTTCAATAATATATGAAGCCCTGTATGATGTTTACCTTCTTGCATATTACTTCCTCCTTCATACTCTAAGTTCCCTGCCACGTTTCCCATTGTTCAGTTCCGCAAGCGTACAATGCTTTTCTCATATTCTGACCTTTGCATGTTTTGTTCTTTATGCCTCTGTAACCCTTCCTTTACCTCCTTTGCTTGGCTAAATCATCCTTCAGGTCACTTTCTCTGAGAAGTCTTCTCTGACTTCTTTATCATCTCAGTCTGCCCATCTCCCCAGTCTAAGTGAGATGTTAATCTGTTTGTGCAGGATGCCATGTTTCCTTTGTTGTAACACTCATCCAGTGTCTCACTAGATTGCAAGCTCCATCTTGCTCACTTCTATATCCCCAGTGCTCAGTGGAAGGTTCAGCACAGCACAGGGGCTTAGCTTAGCAGAAATTTGTGGAATTGAGTTTTAATGTGTCAGTAACCACGGAGGGCTCAGTCCTATTAGTTTGCCCCCAGCTATTCTGAGCAGGAGGGTTGATGTGAAAGATGACATTCTATAGTGGTTTTTTGGCTAGATTCTTATTTCTCCACAGTTTATTTATTACTTTAGCAACTTGATTTATTTAACAACTTTGAACCTTAGTCACCTCATCTATAAATACAAATGCTTGAATTTCCTGAAGGCAAATGGTGGGACCAGATTTTTTCTTTCTTTGGTTACTAGTCTTTTATGCATTAGTCATTTATTTTCCTCTCTTGTGCAATGATTATTCATGTTTTTTGGTACATTCATATTTTTCTTACTTGATTTGTAAGATTTCTTTGTATATATTGGCCATATATTTAAAAAGTACTTTAAATTCATTTTTTTAATTTAAAAAAACCTTAACTTTTTATGGCCATAGAAAAGCTTTTAATTTTTTTGACTTTTTTCAATCATTTAAAAATATGAAATCCATTCTTAGCTCACTTGCAGCACAAAAATAGGTAGTAGGCCAGATTTGGCTTGTAGGCATATTTTGCCAACCCTTGCACTAATAGGTTCATTAAATTTGAACCACCTTTGCAATCCTGGAATGAATACTACTTGATTGTAAATATACTGCTGGTTTTAATATGCTAATGTTTAGGATTTTAGTGTTTATATTCATAAGTCAGATTGTTCTAGCAGAGATTTCAATCTCGTTATAGCGCAGAAATTTATTTTATTTGGCCTACATAATATTTTAAAATTTCTGACTGAATAGCCAATATTAAAAATTTGGGAGATATTAAATTAAAAATTATATGTTTCTGGCTTTTCCTTAAAAACAGGAATGTGTCAAAACTGGGAGAATGTGAGCCCAGTTTGGTCATAATTTTAATAGATCTTCTCAATGTATATTTTCTATTTCATTAATTTCTACTCTTATTTTTATCTTTGACCTTTGGTCTGTAGTTTTCTGTTGCTAACCTTGTCTGATTGTTGTCTTTGCCTAGGCTTGTACCTAGCACTGAAAAGTCTTTCAGTTTTTTTTCTAGTGCTGAAACAGTTTAAATGACATTGGCATTCTGTGTTTCTTGAAGGTCTTATAGAATTGGCCTCTAAAACTATCTGGGTCTTCTATAATTTTGTCAGGGGGAATTTTGATTTCCTTGTCTATTTTATCTATGGTTAGTGAGCTATTAAAAATTTCAAACTCTTGTATCAATTTTAGTAATTAATGCTTTCTAGAAAATCATCCATTTTCTCCTCAGATTTTCAAATTTATAAATAAGGTTGCAATGGTTTCCTCTTATAATAGAAAGAATTACCTTTGTATTTTGGGTATCTTTCTCTTTCCTAAACCTGTTTACTTATAGTTTTCTTTGTTTTGCCAGAGTTCTGTTTTATTTATTTATTTATTTATTTATTTATTTATTTATTTAAAGAACAAGGCTTTGGTTTTATTGTTGAAGCCTATTGTAAAACAAAATAAATTTAAATGTTAACTATATTATTTCCTCTTTTTAAAAAACACACAACACTTTTATTTATTTAAGTGTGTTTTTCCAGGACCCATTAACTCCAAGTCAAGTAGTTGTTTCAATCTAATAGTGGAGGGTGCAGCTCACACTGGCCCATGTGGGGATCGAAACAGCAACCTTGTTGTTAAGAGCACGGCGCTCTAACCAACTGCACTAACTGGCCGCCCCTATATTATTTCCTTTTAAGATTTTCATCTTAATTAGCTTTTTCCTCCTTTGTTTGAAATGAATCTTTAAAAACTTTTGAAAATCTTTCTTATATTCTAAATAAAATCATTTTTCTCCCTGAACTTTCTATTCTATTCCAGTGATCTGTTTGTCTTCTTTCTGGTACTACATTATTATAATATTATTTACAGTTGGTAGTCCTCGTCCCCTTTATTATTATTTTTCAATAATTATTTGGCTATTGGGCCAGATGATATCTAAAGGAACTACGATTCTTTAATAGCTAGGTGAAAATGCATCCAAATAAATCCATTTAGTCCCTTCCCTCCAAACCCAGGTAGTCCTTATTCTTCTAGATACAGAGTCAGTCTTAAAAAATGCCTACAATCGATCTTTGTATCTGAATGTGGTATATGTATGTAGTGTATTTAAGTGGTTTTTTTTGTGTGTGTCTGTGTGGTGTGTGTTTATGTGCTTGTATCTAGGATGCATGTATAGTGTGTGGGGTTTGTATATATGTATGATGTATGTAATATGTTTATGTGTGTGTATGTACTAGTATATGGTATATTTGTGTATGTGGAGCGTTAGTGTTTATACATGGGAAGTGTTATGGTATGTATGTGTGTGTAGTGTGTGGGGTGTGTGTGAGGTGTAAGAGAGCTACTGAGGCCAATGGCCAGGGGATGCTGGAGTGCTCAGGGCATGTCAGAAAGCTGGGCTTGGTCCTCAAACTCCCCTGCCTTCTTGGGGAAAGCAGGGCCATAACCACAACACCTTCTGGATGTCCCCTGTGGACAGTAGAATGGATTAGTAGGACCAGTCTCTCCTATAATGGTACTGCCCAGGCTCCCACTCACTCTGTCCTCCTTTACTTGAGAAAAGAGTGACCTGCTCCTTTAAGAGAAGGAAGTTTCCAGTGCTCTACTAAGTCAGGGGCCTTATGGTTGGTGGTAAAGGTGGTGGAGGTGGTGCCACTACAGGAGTCGGATCAGGATCAGAGTGGCATTAGGGTCTCCCAACTAAATAGGTTAGCTGCCGAATAGGGCAGGAGCTGGGAGGGAACTTACAAGGCAGTGGCACTTTTGTCCTGAGTGGGGTGAAGTGGGACTTTTTGTCCTGAGTGAGCTGAAGTGTGGTCCTCAGTTTTTTACCCCAGACCACATCCAGATAGCGCAACTCTGCCCAGCTCTCCTGCTGGGCCCCACCCTCGTGAGGGTGCATTTGGCAGGTTGCTCTCAGCTTCCTGAGTCCAAGGTGATTTTCCTTAGTATGGGAAATTTTCTCTAGTATCCCCTAGAGAGCAGAGCAAGGCCTCTGGCAGAGCTGTGAAGGGGCCACTATCCTCTTGGGCACATCACTCTCCCCTTCCCTGTGGACCTCCTAATTCCTCCGGGGAGAGAACATCCCTCTCAGGGGGCATCCTCAGGCCGTGCCTACCCATGCTCCCATCTTGCTCCTGCAGGTCTTACAGCACCCCCAGCCTCAGTGTCCTGTCTGTACCCTGTGGCTGGAGGCTGAGATGACCCATTTTCCCTGGATAGATGGAGTGGCAGGGCCAGGATACCTCCCTCGCCAGAAAGGATGCCTGGACTCAAACTTCCCCAGCTAGGAAGATGATCAGGCACACTCAAGTCCAGGGTGCAGGTAAGTCCATCTGCTGCCAGGTTGGGGCCAGGGAGGTAAGCTTGTCCCCTGCTAAGGGCAGTGCTCATGGTGTGGGGGCTGGGGGAAAACAGAGCAGGGCCTCCCAAAGTGTCAGGATTCAAACAATCCACCTACCTTTTATGTGACTCATTTGCACTTGACCAGTAGTTTGCTGACTTCAGGGCACCTTCTCTAGTTTCAGCTCCCTGCTGGTGGCCCGCTGGCCCTGTGGGATCTAGTTTTCTTACCTGCCTCAAGAAGGCAGGTCTGCTACTTCCACTTGCTATTGGCAATGGGGCAGGTCTGGACGCCAAGGAGGAACAGAAGGAGGATAGCCTTTGGGGCAGACAGGGCTGTGTTCAGATTTCAGCTCTCCCAACCTTAGCTAAGTTACCTACTCTGCCTGCCTGAGGTTCAGATTTATCCCTGGTAAATTGGGGCTAATGCTTTCTAGGGTTACTGTGAATATTTAATGAGATGATGTGTGTAAATTTCCCAGCTCAGCCCCTTTCACTTGGTACTCAATACATATAACTTTTCTCCCCACTGTCTCTAGTGCATCCCCCAACTCTGTCTTGAGTGGATCACTGAGTCACAAATATCCATTTGGCAACTTCAGACATTTCCCATTTTTAGACTTACATAAGACCAGCAACTTTCCCTCCCACAGCGGCACCAGTCAGAGATTTGCAGAGCAGATGTCTTGGTGTGAATCTGCTCCCAGGAGGCGTCCCATGAAGGTTTGCCGACAAAGCAGCTCAGGGGCTGACCTTCCTTCCAGCACTCCTCCTCGCACCAGACTCTGGAGACTGAAAGCATCTACCTCCTCTGCATAGTGTACTTTTCAGTCCCCTCATATGCTGGGGGCCTGTCCTGCCCCATGGCACCAGGCTGCAAATGGGGGTCTGTGAGGCTGGCTGGAGCACACTGCTGTGGTCTGGACTTATGCCAGCTTCTCTCATCCAAGAGGGGGCCCACGAGGGAGATAGAGAGGGCAGGGTTTGGGAAGGGGCTGCAGCCTGGTGGGTGGGTGCGTCCGTGTGGAGAACACTTTTCCAAAGCCCCTGGGCCAGGAGGGTGCTCCTTTGCTTTTGCTCCGGTCCGGTGATTACAGGTCTGAGCTTCAAAGCATGTTACAAACCGGGCTAATTGCTAGCCTGGGAGAACTGGAGGAGCAGGCCAAGCGCGCCTGAATGGGCAGCCCAGGGACTGCGGGCCTGTCGTTGGGATGGCACTTCCAGCCTGGAGCGGTCCTGGAGCCAGGAGACCTGGTGTGGCCGCCGGGTCCTGCGCGCTCTTGGGGAGGACTGCGGTCCTAGCCGCGGTGGCTGCCCTCGCAGTTGGGGCGCCAGCGCCATTCCGCCTCTGGCCGGCGTCTGCTCTGTCAGGTGGAAACCTTCCCATTCAAACCAGCGCGGGCCAATCAGGGCCTGGCGCGCCCGCCTGTTCAAACGCGCGATTCAGCCGGGCCTCCGGCTCCCGCCTGGGAGACCGGTGCGGGGCGGGTGAACCTGCTGCCTCGGTTACTGTGGAGCAACACAGACGCTTCGGGTTACAGACTCACCCTCCCGGCCCGGAGCGGGCGGCCATGGAGCACTCCCTGCACCGCGTCTCCCTCGGGAGCCGGCGTGCCCACCCGGGCTTGTCCTTCTACCTCACCACCTTTGGTAAGTGCCCTCTGCGGCCCGCTGCCAGGACTGCTGCACCCTGCTCTCAGCGCCCAGAAAGGGCGCCCCCATGGTGATAGATGAGGCTGGGAGCAGATGAGCCTTCTGTTTGGGGGCACCTTCTCTGGCCCCTTCCTCCTGTGGTTGCCCAGGTGGGGCTCAGGACACAGGCTCAGACCGTGCAAGCTGCTGGGCACCACCTGCTCCCTGGCCACTGGTGCCAAGTGCAGTTGGTTCTGCCTCACTGGGCTGGAATAATCACGCCCCAGTTAATCTTTCAGACCCGGTTTGTCACCGCTGAGTTTTCCATTAGCAAGCAGCTCAGGGTTAAATCAAGGTCTTGTTGCTATGTCTCAACCTCTCCTCAGTTCTCTTTCCTTTGGTGCAGGGACAGGGCAGGTGCCAGGTTAGCCCAAGTGGCCTTGTTTCCTTGTGGGCTAACCTTGGAAGCAGTGTGACTGCTCCAGTGGACATCTGACCTATAAGAGAGATGGGAGAATTCTCTTCTCCAGGAGTGACCAGGCTCTCAGGAGGGTCACAGGGCTGCTCTGGGGACTTGAAAGGAATGGGCAGTGGGTTCCTGCTTGCAAGCTCCTAGGTAGCAGGACTGAGTTCCCCGAAATAACAGCTGGGTAGCAGCTACCCCAAGGCTCTAGGCAAACCCAGCCTTCCAAGTAGCCATAGTAAAGCTAATAGCCAGGTCCTAGAATACAGCCCTTTACAGTTCTCCATTCCTTTCCTCACTGGTTCTGCAAAACCTTGTGGAGAGGGGGTTATGTTTCCTCTGTGAAGACTTGAGATCCAGAGAGACGAAGGCCTCCCAGTGAGCTAGTGACGGGAGTTGGTACCTGAGCTCAAGCCTCTGAGACGACCTGTCTGGCACATTTGTTTTGAACTTGTATACAATTTTCTTTATAAAGGTTGGGGAAGTTACTGCAACATAACTGGACTTCGCCCAGATTTCAAAGACAGAGCACGTGGGGAGTTAGGCCCTTGCTAGGGTCCGGGTCCCTATTCTCAGGCTACCTCTGTTGACGTACTTGGCTCTTCACAACCTGCCTTTTCCTCTAGTGGCACAGGAAGTGATGGGAAAGCAGTGGCTTGGCTCCTAGAAGTGGCTGTGGTCTGGCATCCTGGAATTTACTGGTCCAGTTGGTGGAGGATAATAATGAGAGTAATTGACTAGCTACCACTATTGAGATCTTACTGTGTGTCGTGCCTTGTGCCACGTGCTTATCTACATTATCTCATATAATCCTTCCAACCCTCAGAGGCAATTCCTGTGAACCCCCCCGGGATTTGGGACTGTACTAGACAAAGGAGGTGTCTGGGATGATCTGAGTTGGTGGGGCTGGAGTGGTCAGAATGAGTGTCGGGAGCTGGAGACCCTGCTACCTTAGCTGTTTCCTGATTCAAATGTAAAACTACGTTTCACTGTTTTCTCCTCTTTATTCTCATGGTGAGATGTATTCATTGTTGAAAACTTAGTGACAAGAAAAAAGTAAGAATCACCTGTAATCTGAAATCTGATTCCCCAGAAAAGACCATTGTTAACATTTTTTGGTTTATATCCTCAGACTTCTCTCTCTCTCTCTCTCTCCTAATTTAAACAAAATTCAGATCATATTGTACGTACAGTTTTGTAACCCGCTTCTTTTCCTTACTGGTATGAGGTGACTGTTTCCTTGCACCAGTCCACATTTCTTCTGTTGAATGAATCTCCCTGCCAGATCTGGGAAACTGAGGCGTGTCCAGTGCAGCAGGGAATGGATGCCCTGCCCAGCCATGGCCTCAGGGCTGGGTCGGATGGGTAGCAGGGAAGGTGCTTGCTTGAACCAGTCAGTGCCTGACCTGAGTGTGCAGCGGGCGGCAGGAACCTGGTGGGGTAGAGAGACTCCTGCTCTAACGTCTCCTCCTGCTCTAATGTGTGCAGTCTCCTCTCAGTGTCCCCGAGGACACTGGTGGGCACTGGAAAAGTTCTCGCCTGTTTCCTTCATTAACTGTTTTCTTGACAAATGCCACCCCTCTTCCAGTCTGGTGACTTTTCTTCATACAGGGAGGGATCTTTGCCTGTCTGCTCATGAGTGAAGATTCATATCAGTGGTTACCAGCCTGGCCGATTATCAAAAGCACCTGGGGAGCCTGTTAAAAACAGATTTCTAGGATCTTCTCCCAGAGATCATGTTTTAATAGGTCTGGGGCGGAGTCTGAGAATCTAATTTTAAGAAGCCACGGAAGTATTTCAGCGATTCAGGCAGGTTTGGAAGCTATAGAGTCAGTTTTGGAAGCTATAGATTCAGAGTCAGTTTTGTTAGCCATGGACTAAGTTTTCCTCCGTTCCCTGGCCTTTCCCCAGCATGGCAGGTGCCTGGCCTTCAGCATGGTCCCTATTCTCAGGCTACCTCTGTTAGAGGTACCTCTTTGCCCTGGTAGAACCAGATGAAGGTGCTGCCTAGCTGGTAGTTTCCTGAGCACAAACATTTAAAACGTTTTTTTATTTAATTAATATTATTTTTACTTTGTTTCAATTACAGTTGACAATATTATATTAGTTTCAGGTGTACAGTAGAGTGGTTAGACATTTATACAGTTTACGAAGTGATCCCTGATAAGTCTAGTACCCACCTGGCACCATACTTATGTACTGGAATCTTCTTGACTGTATTCCCTATGCTGCAGTTTATTTACATCCTCATGACTGTTTTGTAAGTGCCAATTTGTACTTCTTAATCTGTTCATCTTTTTTACCCAGCCCCGTCTGGCAACCATCAGTTTGTTCTCTGTATCTATGAGTTTGTTCCTGTTTTGATTGTTCATTTATTTTGTGTTTTAGATTCCACATATAAGTGAAATCATATGGTATTTGTCTTTCTCTGTCTGACTCATTTCACTTATCATGATACTTTCTAGGTCCATCTGTGTTTCTGCAAATGGTAAGATTCCATTCTTTTTTATGGCTGAGTAATATTCCATTGTAGATATGTACCACCTCTTCTTTGTCCAATCGTCTATTGATGGACACTTAGCTTGCTTCCGTATCTTGGCTATTATGTATGAAATGTCCTTTTTTGTCTCGTTATAGCTTTTGTTTTAAAGTCTATTTTGTCTGATACAAGTATTGCTGAATACAAACATTTAAAGGGGAGCTAAATTTCCAGGATCTCTGAAACTATAGAGACAAAATTATTTTGACCAGAATCGCTTTCAGGGAGAGTACTATACAGTATGAGTTGTGTTTTATGTGTTATGTGTGTGTGCACACATGAGCACAACCCCTTGCTCCCCAATAAGGGGCATGTTCAAGTAACAGATAGCTGTGGACATTGGATGATACAACCCCACTCTTTTTAGAATTGTTATTCCCAAATGAACCTGCAAGGTGAAAGCCGTGGGGAACATCTCTGTGTGTAGGCTCTAGAGGAGTGTCTGGGATCTTTGGTTTGCCAGAGGGAAGTCAGGAAGATGAAGGCAGTGTAGACTAAAGAATGACATCCACTTGCTGGGCACTTTCTGTTTTTCTGTGGCTGTACACTGGGGTCCTTTCCCACTCTTTTCTGTGCCTCTCATTAGAGGCCACAGAGAGTTTTTAAAAAATCCATTTTGTGTAGTGAGAATGTGGCTTGGGAACAGATGCCAGCCACCTGCTTGGTGTATGGGGCAATGGGAAGGCAAATCCTGAACTGGATGCCCCTGCCCACTGCCCCTGGCTCACTTGCTGCTCTGAGTCTGAGACACCCCCTAGGCTTGGCTGGGACACCCATCCAACTGTCTTTCAGGAGCTCATTTACTGGTCAGAGCGCTGAGCAATTACTGCCTTTCTGTACTTTGGAGTCCATCTGCTTGGGAGCGTTCAGAAATTCTCAGTTTCTGGCCTAGTGATAGCCCTTTGTTCACTTTTCTAATTCTGCTCTATATAGTCTTTTTGAAATCCTTTTTATTATGAAATATAACATGTATACAGAAAAGCATCCCCCCAAATAATGTGCAGTTCAGTTATTTATCACAAAGTGTAACTTTCGCTTGGGTCAAAAGTAGAGCATTGCCAGTATTCAGAAGCCTCATATTTGAAGATACATAGCTTTTTTTTTTCTTTTTATCATTCAGTTCAAAATATTTTCCAGTTTTTAGTCATTTCTTCTTGTATCCATGGGATATTTAGACGTATATTTCTTAATTTCCAAATATTGGGCATTTCCAGGTACTAGTTTTATTCTTTATCTTACGTTTTGCTCAGAATACATGCTCTGCATCCTGTTGGTCCTTTGATGGCTCAGCACACAGTTTTTATAAATGTTCCGTGTGTACTTGGAAAGATCTGCAGTGGTTGGGGGTAGTGTTCTTTGTATATATCAGGTTTAGGTCAAGTTTGCTAATTATGCTGTTCAGAAGCACCCCACTTCTGAGTCTATATTCTTGCTGATTTTTTCCCCCATTTGTTCTGTTATCCAGAGAGGTATGTTAAAATTCTTATTATGATTGTAAATTTGTCTATTTCTCATTATAATTCTGTCAGTTCTTTATATATTTTGAAGCAATATTAAAAGCACACAAATTTAGAATTATTACTTTTTTGGTGAATTGAGACTTTTATTATAATGAAGTCTTCTTTTATTATTATGAAGTCTTTTTTTATTGTTATGAAGTCTTCTATTTTATTTTAGTGGAGATTAATTCTACTTATACTGACGTTAACATAGCTACGTAGCCTTCTTTCGGTTAATAACTGCCTGGCATAACTTTTCTCAACCTATTTCTTTCAATCTTTCTGTTTCTTTCCGTTTTCAGTGTGCTATGCCTATTACAAATGGTAGGCACAGAGTTGTTCTTTTTCTTTTTAATTCAGGCCTAGGATGATATCTTCCTTCACAAAGATCTTTATTTGCTTCTGCTAGGTGCTTGAGGTCACTAGCAAGCTGGGATAATATTAATTAAATGTTAGAGATTGAGATTGTTTGAAGTTGAGCTACAGTCCCCGAGGAACTGTGTCTGATCACGGTTCACTCTGTTTTTAAGGATCAACCCTTTAGAGTTCTACCCCAAAAGGTAGGGGCTCAGAAGGACCCCACTTCTGGGTAGCCCTAATCTCCATCTCCTGTTCCTCTAGCCCTGAGAGGCAGAGAGAAACTGCTCAGCCTCTCAGCCTTTCAGTCACCTCTCTGGAACTTGAAAACACCCCCAGGAGAAAATTAGCCCAGGAAAACATTAAACTTAATTCCGCAGACCTGCATTCCCCCAGATCCTGCTTTATAATTCCTCTCTATCTTGTTACATCTCCAAGAAGCTGCTTTTAAATATTTTGTCTAGCATTGCTAGATTTCCTCAGTGAGTCTGTCATTCCAGAAATAAAAGTTCCCTACATATGTTTCCTAATTCTTCTGAGTTTTTTTCTTCCTTCCCTCCCTCCCTCATTCAGTGGGGGTGCCTTCTCTTTGCCAGGTGCTACACTGGGAACTAAAACTTAGTTTTGAGAGCTGAAACTTTGCAACCGCCCTCTGAGAACTGTGTTGTTATTATTCTTTCCATGGTGCTGATGAAGAAACTGAAGATGTGGTGATAAAGGATCGTCAGTGGGAGAACCAGGATCCAAAGCAAGTCTGACTGAGTCCCCAAGCCACTCTTTGCTCAGAGTTCTATGCTTCCTCTCTTGTGTTTCCAATAGTAATCTTGTCCTTCTGGAAAACTTTATTTGACAGTGAAAAAAATAACATAGATATAAAACATATTGAAAATACATTATTGATTCCATTGTGTGTGTGTGTGTGTGTCTTAAAGCTACACACAAGTGCTTAACAGACCTTCATCATTATAAAATAACCTATTTAACTATGGAGAAAAAGTCTATGATATGAAATAGATAAGGATGCTGAGTAACTTAAAATATGGGGGAAAACTCATAATTTGGAGTTAAAATTATATGACTTTATATATGACTTAAAAATCATTACAATAAAATCTGAAGGAAATCATGAAAGGCAGAGTAATAGGAATTTTTATATATTATAGTATTGTACACAAATGTATGTAAAAGAAAACTGCTCTGCAGGTGAAGCATTTTCATGAATGTGCTGGGCTGCCCTTGGGTTAATGAGGGACAATTCCAGATTTTGCAGTTTAGCAGTAAATAGTATGGTTTGCATCTATCAAAAGTCTGTTAAAAAAAAAAAAAGAGTCTGTATTAAGAAACCCGAGGTTCTCAAAAACAGGAGGTCTTCTGTTTCCTTAGTCATAAAACTGATTTATCTTAAAATTGCATTTTCTTAACAATTTTAAAATTGCTTCAGAATTGATCAGTTTGATGTCATCCAACTGTGGAGGCAGTATGGCTTTGTATTAGTTACATATTGCTTCATAACAAATTATCCCAAGCTCTGTTGGCTTAAGAAAACACACATTTATCATCTCACTGTTTCTGTGAGTCAGGAATTTGAGAATGACTTAGCTGGGCAGTTTTTGCTCAGGGGCTCTCACAGGGGTTCAGTCAGGATGTTAGCTGCGGTACAGATCTCTGGCTAGAACAATCTATTCCTGGAAGGAAAAGCAGCTTGGGAAACCACAGTAATATCAGGTTTCACAGGAAGGAGAGAGTCAAATGAAAGGGGTTGAATTGTCCCATCATAATTTTTATCCTGCCACGGCAGCCCCCTCCCTGCTCCCTTTTGCTCTTCAGCTCTCTTTCTGCCAGTAGGCGTCATCAAAAGCCAGGGCTGCTTCTCTGCACGCACCTCAAGATTTTCCTTCTTCAAAACAACAGACACTTGAAATTCTCTAGGGCTATAACCCAACAGCCATGTGGCTCCCAGTTCCCCAGCACCCTGCAGCCTACCTACCATTTCTGCCTTTGAGGGCGGAGAGTGAAATCGACAAGCATGCATAACCCTCTCTGAGCCCTAATCAGGCTGCTGTGTTGGTGAGGCGGCTGGGGACCACAGAGGGGGTGGGTGCCTGGCAGCTGGCTAGGCTCCTTCCTTCCCTTCTGCACATGCTGCTTGAAGGACAGCTCGTCCCCACAAATGGAGGGAAAAATCTGTGTTAGTGGCTGGCTGGCTAGACCCCAAACTCCTTTGTACATGTGTCCTGATGTTATCCCCCTTCCTGTGGCTTTCAACACATGACAGTTCTTAAACGGGGATTACTTTTGGGTTTTGAGATGAATTGGGTTTTGAGATGACTTTTGCTTTATGCTAGTCAGGCAAGCCCCCTCGTAGATATATTCTCTGCATACCCCGGGTTGGCAAAGGCTCCCTCTAGGATACATCTTGCTGCCTCCTGAGTTCAGTAATGTGTGTAGCCCCCACCTTCTTGCTTCTTTTTCTGAGGATGTCTCTTCCTTACTGTGTCCTAAGAGGCAGAGTTCATCTTCCTACGGTCCTCTAGTGAGGAAGGCCTGCCAGGTTGAATTTTTTCAGGTGGCTTCTGTACCCTTTTCTCCTCAGTGCCTAGTGAGTCTGCACTCCTCAAGTCCTGTGCCCAGCAGAAATTGGGTTCGTTGTCTTCTTTGCGCTTCCGGAAGCTCACTCTCATCCAGTATTTTTCCTGCCATCTGGGGCCCCATCTGTTTTCCCTTTGCCTCCGGGCTCTGGCTCCCTGGTGCACTCCTGCAGTCTCTGGCCACCCATTACCATCACCCTTTGCAGACAGAGTTGGTGCCCAGTTGCAGTCCCCAAGTGTGCATTGGGGATGTGCCCCCCACCCCCGGGCCCCTGAATACCCTGATGAGGGTGACTTCAGGCCCTTTAGCCTGAACATTCCTGGGTTCTCTCACAGGACACACCCTCAGCCTGGGGAGAAACGGGGGATATTGACAGGGCCAGAGATTTGGGGGGCTTGTGACGAGCTAGATTAGCTGGTACCTAGACCAGCTGAAGGCCCCAGGGATTCAGCTGACTTCCCTTCCGGCGGTTTCTTTCTCTCTACTTGGGGACATATTTTGGAGCCTGCCCTCTCTTTGGCTACCTCTTGGCTTCTCAAGCAAAGCTGTGGTTCCTTGTCCTGTGCCTGATGGCGCTCTCTGCTCCTGAACCGTGGGGCTGCATGGGCAGATGCAATGGTGCACACTAGAAGGCCGTGAGTGTTCTAGAAGACGGGCTCGGTGCACAGGAGACAGTGCTGGACTTGAGGCCGAGCTCTGGTCTTCAGTTCTGGTTCAGCCTATGCTAGTCATTCTGGGCCCCAGGCAAGTCACCTTCCATCACTGGGCATGACTGTTTCAGCCACCAAATGAGGAGGTAGGGCAAGATGGCTTCAGGGGCCTCAGACATCTGCTGGAATGGGCTAAGTGGGGGGGACGGGACAGGCATGGTCGTGGTGGGTATGCTGCTTGGAGGCCGGGAACCTGGGGCCGGGAACCTGGTCTGCTGGGTCCGGTTCCTCTGCTGTAACAGTGTATAGGGCACCCTGGCCCTCCCTAAGGACATGTGCTTGGCAGGGCTGGAGGGGAACTGCATGGAGCTGTGCAGACTAACCTGACTTCTGAGCCAGTCTTCACTTCCACCCTTCGCCTTGCCTGTGTCCCTGTCCTGGCCCCTGGGTTGTGAGCTCCCGGAGGGCAGGCACCAGGCTGTTCAGATCTCGCCTTCCTCACTCAGGGGCCCAGCAGATGTTTGTCAAACGGAATTAGGGACATTTGTGTTGGGAGGTTTCTCCATCCTGATTTCTGGGAAAGGGCCATTGGTAGGTGATAAGTGATGTGTAGCACCGTGGTTCCCACGGCTTTGGAAACCACATGTGTTCCAAGCGGGGCTGGCTTTCTGGTTGATGTGCGGGGTTGCTGCACTGGTAAGTTTCAGAAGAAATGTTTCATGTTAAGCATAGACGTCTTTGTGTTGATGAGATCCAATCATGGCTGCTTGGCCCTGTTTGTCTGTTTCTGTCGTCCCTCTCCTATCTCACACTGGATCAAGCACAGTTTTTGTAGGAGGTTCTCAGCTCTAGGGAGCCCCAAAGTGGTAATTGCTCGGGCCTTGAGCTAATAATACCATGGATTTTCCTGGTATCTTTCATCCAAGGACCTCCTCACCCTCCAGCGTTATCTGATTCCCACACAGCTCAGAGAGTGCGATAACCCCTATTATTAGCTCCACCTCACAGCCTTGGACATTGTGGCTGTGAAAGGGGAGATCAGTCAGATGTGGAACCGGAACAGGTCTCCTGGGCTTCTGAAGTCAGTGTCCTGGGGCAGGAGAGCTGCAGGGATTTCTGATGGGTGGAGAACTGGACCAGGGTTTGCTGGAGCCTGGAATGCCTGGGCTTGTAGATAAACACCTGGAAGTGCGAGGAGCAAGTGCTTGCCGGGTCACATGGTTGGTGGACTGCTGCGAAGCTTCCCTCCTTTCTGTTCTCCAAATCCTGCCTAGCCTTCCTCCAACCAGCAACAAAGCACGAGTCCCAGTTCCATGGGACATGTCCAGAGGTGAACAATTGGGATGATGAGGCGTGTCATACTGTGCCATGAGGGGCAGTGGGAAGGGCTGTAGACTTTGGTCTAGAGGAGAGATCCCAGACTGCAGAATGAGGTCCACTCAACAAAAGTTACTGAGAGGCCACTTTTGACTCAATAAAGATGGAGCGTTGAACAATCAGAGCTATCTCAAAAATGAAAGGGTTCCCACTTCAGGAAGTGAGTTCCCCATCGTTGGAGGTGTTCAAGAAGCAGCAGATGACTGCTCGACATGGTTGTCATGGACGGAGCAGATGCAAGGGCTTTCCAATTGATGTGCGGGGTCGCTGCAGGCTGGGAGGCCCTGCCCTGTCCTCCTTGCCTCCTCAGTGTGTGTGTTTAAGTTCAAGTTCAAGATCAAGTTCAGTGGCTTCTTGAGGTTCCAGGAAGAGTCTGTTGGATTGACAAGATTTTTCAACATCTCATTGAGGAAGAGGAGTCCTCTCTCTCCTCTGTCCTTGCTGGAGGTCCACTGGGTTTCTGTGAGGATGAGCTGATGTTTTGTTTTAGGTTGCCTTGCAAAGTAATGAGCTCCTCATCCCCAGAGGAGTGTAAGCCTAGGCTGGAGCACCACTGCTGGCGGTATAGCAGAAGGGACTTCTGATGTGTTGAGGAGGCAGAACTAGATGGCTTCTGAGCTCCCTTCCAACCCAGAGACCGAATGAATCTTTGAATCCCTTCACATGAACAAAAGAGCATTCCTGTGACTGTTACTCCACGTTTCATCCAGCAAGGGGTCGAGGTGCAGTTGTTTCTGTGGTTGTTTCCTCAGGTCAGCTGAAGCTGTCGATTGATGCCCAGGACCGGGTTCTGCTGCTGCACAGTGAGTATGGCTGTGTGCCAGGCCCAGCAGGGGCAGGGGGGGCCACTCAGCCTCCCACCTGGCAGTGGAGGGGATGTTACATGGGCCAAGGCTTCTTTTCTCATCTTGGTATAGTGTCCTGCCATGTGTCCATTGAGAAAAAAAAGAGTGTATTCACTTGGGACTCTTACTAGGGACCTTTCCCTGGTCCTGTTCTTGATGCGATGGAGTCCACCTATCCATTTATCCATTTGTTCACCCTCCCATTCAGCACACAAATAGTTATTGAGCCTTTGTTATGGTTCCTGCTGCCTGAACTCTTCAATTTGGCCCAGAAGGCCTATCTCTCTAGGCTCCTTGGCTATTGCTGCTAAAGGCACCCTTCACCCCCATTCTGTCCAGTTACGTGCACCTCCCGCCCCTTGCAGGCGTCATGCTTGCTCATGCCTCTGTGCCTTTGCATCCTCTGTTCCTTGTATCTGGAATAGCCTGCCTTCTTTTTGAACTCCTTCTGAAAAATAGCCCTCCCTCCCTCTGATTTGCAAGAACTACGCCTGCCTTCATCATCATTAAGACTCAGGAAGGAAGGCTCCTTCTGCCTCATGTTTTCCCTCCAGGAATCACTCCCTGATCTACCTGCATGTGCTGTTTGTTTCTTCCCCCGTGTCCTCACACAGCCCTGACTACATTGTGTTCCCCTAGTTTATCCTGGGTCTTTCTCCTCACCAGAATGGGGGTGCACCTCCTGAGAGCCAGGGAGACCCCCGGGCTCACCAGGACCGGATCCTGCCCTCCGGGCCCACGCCCTCGAGGGGAAGCAGGCACACAGGAACAGTAACTAGGATACCAGGCAGCGTAGACCAGCAGGCGCCTGGGGTCCTCCGGTCCTGGCCTTGGGGGGCCCAAGGTGAAGTTCCCAAGGACCAACAGAACGGGGTTCTTTGCCCGCCAGAGCCCGACTCCAGCTGTGCAAACAGTTTTTGCAGCGCTCATGTTGGCCTCAGTGCTCCATTTGTCCTGCACAGTTTGGTTTGGCTTCAGCCCAGTCTCAGGGCTTCATCCCGTCCAGCCTGTTCCCCTCTCTCCTTTGGCTGCCCAGGCCTTATGCCTCAGACTACAGAGCTCCGTCCAAGCCAAACCCCAGGGCTCTATCAAACTGAACGTGAAAGAAAATAGAGAAGAGGCTCAGCTTCTGTCAGGTCTGCTGTCTGATTTCTGCAGCTCTCAGGCAAATGGGCCACACTTGCTTTCGTGGCCAGACCTGCAGCCCACCGCCACCGATCCCTTGCCTTTGTTTATTATTCTTTTCTTTAACAAACTTTGGTTGAGCAGTGATATATTTACCAGGCTCCGTACTAACCACGTTACACACAGTACCTCATTTGATCAGCACAACCACCCTGTGAAGTGGATATTATTTTCATAAACTCACTTACAAAAATGGCAGATTCAGTCTCAGGGAGGTGAGGCGCTTGCTCTGGCTCACCTGGCCAGTCAGTGGCTGGAATTCATGCCGTGTCTGTCTGCCTCTGGGCCCCAGCTTTGCCTGCTGTGCTCTACTGCCTGTCAGCTGCAGCACAGGTCACTGTGCAGGGCATGTTCTCCGGCCTGGCCCCTCCATTCCCAGGAGGAAGTCTTGTGTGGAGGAAAGAACACTGGCCTGGGAGACAAGAGACGTGGATATAAACCTAGCTCTGTCATCCCCTTGCTTTGTGACTTTGGATAAGTTTCTTCCTGTCTTTGCCCCAGTCCCGCCCCCCCCATCATAGCCCCATCTTCCCCATTAGATGAGGGGTTGGACTCAATAAATGTTATGTTTCCTTCCAGCTGTAAGATTCGGGGGATTGAACACACCTTCTAATGCCTCAGTGAGGGTGCTGGTGGGAGATGGTGGGAGTGGAGTAGACCAGAGCAGGTTACTATCCAATGGTGGTTATGCAGATTAAGGGCCTGGTAATAATCTTTCCCACCCACCCACCCCAACATTTTAATTCTCTGTTTAGTCATTGAAGGCAAAGGCCTGATGAGCAAAGAGCCTGGCATCTGTGACTCCTATGTGAAGGTACGAGATGAGCTGGAGGTGGGGGTGGGTATGGGTGGGGTGGGGGGTGGTGAGGGGCCATGTCACCGAACCCCTTCTTGGTGCCACCCACTGTGGGCCCCTGTCCTGGCATCTGACTCCAGTGGCCTGGGGCTCCTCATGCTTTCCCAGCATCTGACTGTGGATGCCACCCTGTCCTCTGTAGAAGCTGGTGTGAAGGATACCTGGGAAGCCTTCACTTTGGAGATGTGCTCCGGGCTTAGGTAGCTACATAGCCACGAGGGGTTAGCTAATGCTTACTTTTCTCCACTTCAAGATATCTTTGAGCCCTGAAGATAATCGACTACGCCATCAGAAGACGCAGACCATTCCAGACTGCAGAGACCCAGTCTTCCATGAGCACTTCTTCTTGTAAGAGTCTGGTGCAGCCGGGCCCTGGAGAGGAGAGGGAAGGAGTGTTTATCTGGAAACAGCTCTGTTTGCCAAATCTAGAACTAGATCTAAGCAGAAAAACAGTGACTTCTAAAGGGTGTCTTTGTTTTCTCATTCACTTGTGTCCTTGCATCCCTGGCACCCGGCCCAGCAGTGAGGTCCACAGTGATAAGGCCTCACTTGGCTTGTTCTCATAACTAAAATGCCCAGCCTGAGGCTGGCAGTCCCTGAAGAGTAGGCAATTTCCCACTGTGCCTCGGGCCAAGCAATCTCCTTTAGCAGAAGGAATTTTCCAAGCCGAGAGATGTTTTGCCTCCCCACCCGGTTCCCCCTCCCCCTTTTAAAACTTGCTAACCTCTCTGAGCCCTGGCTTCCTTATTTGTAAATAGGGCTAATAATAGTGCCAACCTGAGAGAGCTGAGATGTAAGGAGACAGAGTAACACCAAATGTCAGCTGCTGTGGTTGTTACTGTTGTTATTATTTCTTTCCTCCATCCTTGGACTCTGGGGCCAATGGGAAGGCAATGGACATTTTGTATTTTCCTATTAGTGGAAAATTAATACTATTTTGTTGTTTTTTCAAACTCTACAAGATAATTTTGCTTATTGTAGAGGAATGGAAAATACAGATATGTAGAAGAAGAAAAGAGAAAACACCCTTAGCTCTATTGCTCACTGATACGCCTTGGTTTATTTCTTTTCAGATCTTTGAATGTGTGTGTGTGTGTGTGTGTGTGTGTGTGTGTGTGTATAAAAAACGGAATTGTTCTGTAATATTGTATGGTAACCTCCCTTTTGTCCTCAGCAATGTGATGTATACTCTTTCATGTATGTCAATACTTACTACCTCCCACATTATTTGTGCTTGAGTTTTGTGATCAGCTCCTAAAGGTTGGATGTTTAGGTTCTTTCCACCTTTTGCAATTATGTGGCATTCTGTGGGTCTGGCCTGGAGCTCCGCCCTATGAGTGCTCTGACTGTCCGGTTTGCTTTGCAGTCCTGTCCAAGAGGAAGATGAACACAAGCGCCTCCTGGTCTCTGTGTGGAATAGGGCAGGTGATTCCAGGTGAGCGGACGTGCTGAGCTGGCAGAGGGATCTTGCTCTGGGCCTGTGGGTGGCAGCCAGGAAGCCAGCAGGGGCTCAGTTAGTGCTTGTTGGACAAATTGGCAGTAGTGGCAACGCTAAATTTGCCGCCTCCTGAGTCCCCACCACTCCCACTGATGCCAAGCATTGTGTTATCAAGGAGTGTTCGCTGTGCCCTTGGTATCAGTAAGACACGTGTTGGGCAGCGTCCATGTGGATTCTGCTTTCAAGGGACTCGAGATACTGAATGGAGACAAATGATAGTCATAACGCACAGGCGCAATCCCATAGGAGTAGAAGCTTCGTGGAAAGTGGGCCCTTTTCTCTCGTAGTCACCACTGTACCCAGTGCCTAGCGCACAGATGTTTAGTGAATATTGGTTCAATGAATACGGAATGAAATTAGTAACAGGACAGTAAGTGTGGGAGAAGGGAGAGTTCATTGTGGGCTGAGGTGATCAAGGAATCCTTCGTGTAGAAAGGGGATTTTCAACATGGGGCAGAGATCGAGAATAAGACAAGGACAGAGATTGGAAAGGCCATTCCAGGCAGGGGCGTAGCATGAGCTGGGGGCCAGGAATATGCCTGGTGGGCTCAGGCTGACATGAGGAGGCCAGTTTAAGAGGCGCAGAAGTTTCATGTGGGAAAATCCAAACAGGCTGATCTTGCAGGCAGCCCGGAACACTTGGAGGTCAGCTGTGGTCATTAGTCATGGCGTTTTGTACAGAGCAGAGGAGGAGAGCTAGGTAGGTGAGGGTGAGGATTCACTGCTACCCCGAGGGGGTGAGAGCACGTGGCTGATGGCCATGCCACCTGTGAGCAGCAGGGGCTCCTTCACCTGGTGCAGCCCAAGAAATCTGGGGAGACCCTGTGGCCAGTATAACATGCGTCAAGCAATCATAGACGAAATGGTGACCGAAAAAGGGTTGAGGTGAATGCAAATCAGTTCAACTCACCATCTTAGGCCCAGGAAATATTTTTGCGTTGAAAGCTTTTTAGTACCCTAATTTTATAGCTAGCATGCTTTTAAAGTTGAGCCTTATTCAACCTTCATAATGAAGCAGAGCATCTACTTTTTAATCATGGAATGGTGCTTATGGTTCTGTATACCTCATTCACTGGGCTGCCATTTCCAGGGTATCAATTTGGCAACATTATTGTAAGTGCTGGGGACACATGGGATCAATCAGAGACCATCCTGCTCTCGAGAGGATCACTGATAGAGACTTGGGGGTGTGGGTGAGGGGGAGGACATCACACTGATAATAGGAGCAGCCATTTAGCTGGTGTTGACCACAAGCCAGGGGTTAACAGTACAGCCTCTCATTCAATTCTTAAAACAACTCGAAGAGGAGCATGTTTTTGTCTTAAGTTTTCAGAGGAGGAGACTGAAGCTAAGAAGAATAACTTGCCCAAGGTCACACAGCCAGTGAACGGTAGAGCCAGGCAGTTAGACCCCAGGGTCCACTGTGTTGCCTCTTGGATGTGCAGGTAAAAGGCAGAAGAAAGAGCCAGTATCGTGAAGAAAGCTGGGCAGGGCAGGGCAGGGCAGGAATGGGACGGGAACTGCAAACTTACTGGTGTTGCTGGAGGGTCAAGTGCAAAGTAGGGACTGGCTAGAGAGAAGACGAAGAGGTTGGCATAAACTCAGTCTGATGATTCTGTAGGTTTTCTTTGGACTGTGGGTTTTCTCCTAAGGGCCAGTGGTTCTCAATCCTGGATGTACCTCAGAATCACCTGGGATGCTGTGAGCAACACAAGTTCCCAGGTGCCACATCTGAATTTTCATGGGTAAGGCCTAGGAATCTGCATTCACACACATTCTCAGGGTGAATATCATGCAGCCAACTTGGTGTTGGGCAATCTGGCAGTAGGGAGATGCTGAAGGGTGTTGAGCAAGGCAATGACAGATGTGTTTTCTAGACCTATCATCCTGGTAGGTGTTTGGAAGGTTGGGGAGGAGCTGGGAGACTTGGTGATCTGTGGAGAGGTGATTTAGGGATAGAGAGGAGGGAAAGAGATCCAGGACACAGTTAGGAGGTTAAATCAGAAGTACTTAGCAGTGATTTGGCTGTGAGAGTAGTTGGAGAAGTCAAAGATGACTCCTGGGTATCGGGTGGTGTCCCCCACAAAGCCAGAGTGTCGGGGAGGGGAAGGGGAACCCGCTTTGGGTACTGTGAGATGGAGGTATCCGGAGCGCAGCCAGGGGAGAGCTGTGAGGAGGGCAACCTGGAGCTCAGGGGCGAGAGAGGCCTGTGCCCACGGTAGGGGTGTGGGAGCCATGACCAGCAAGGCGGTGGGTGAAATGGTCAGGTGAGTGCCAAGGACCAAGGCTCAGAATACTGTCTTGAAGGGAAAGCCCTGAAAGAGCCAGAGTGTCAGAGAAACATCTGGCCAGCCCACTGGGTGGAGGCAGGGAGTGCAGCAGGTGCTGGAGGCAGACACCAAACTGGGAGCTGCCGCTCCCTCCACTTCCAGACCAGAGCGAGCTGGAGAGAGCTGCTGCAGAAGAAGCCAGTGATGCAGTTCAGGGTTTTTCAAAAAGAAAGTGAGGCCAGGGAGAGTGAGTCAGCGCCCTGGGAGGCAGTGTGACAGAGGCAGTGAGTGTCTCCACTTGTTGCCTATTTTGGGAAAGTGAGATTCCTTATTAAACAAAACACAGCCGAACTCGTGGTCACAGTCCCAACCCAAAGCTCAAGAGGGACAGGCTCTGACAGGCCTGCTTTCGGAACAGAGGGCCCTGCGTAAGTGGCCAGCACCGCGGACACTAGCTCAGCCAGTAGGGGGCGCAGCGTCGATCCATTGTCTCTGACCCAGCAAGCCTCTGAGCTGGCGGAGGCCAACGGAGCAGTTGCAGGAAACTTCTGCCCTGATCAACGCTCTCAAATCAAATTGTGCTTCTCTGAAGGACGGACATTCAACTTATCAACATGAAAGACAATTACGGAAGGAAGGAAACAAACATTTATTGAACTCTTCTCCGTGCCAAGCACTTTACATATATTATCTCAGTTAATTCTCATAACTACCCTGAGAGGTAGGAATTATTATTGTCCCTCTCTTCAGAGAAGAGGGAATGGAGGCTTTATGAAGGCTCGGGAACTTGCCTGGGGTCATATAACAGCTCACATTTATTAAGCACTTAATGTCCACTATGCATGGACATTAAGCATATTCCATGCATTATCTAATTTAATCCTCACAACACCATATAAGGTTGGTATTACTATTGCTGCTCTTTTACAGGTGAGGAAACAGGCACAGAGAGGTTAAGTAACTTGCCCAAGGTGACACAGCAGTATGCAGTGAAAACAATGTGCAAATCCAGGCAGTCTGGCACCAAACTTGTGTACTCGTAGTCACATCATAGTACACTTGACCGTCTCACACAGCGGATAAATGACTCCAAAGCCATATTCTCTCTGTGTCAGTACACGTGTTCTTCAGGCCTCAGGCTACTTCCCATAGCATTTATAATTGTAGTTTTATATAAGTCATCCAGCTGAATATGTGGCAGTTACATTTTGAAACTGATAGGAGATAAAAAGGAAGCCCCTGTTTCATGAATTCTCACGATCCTTCCAGTGATGGCTATAAACTTGTATTAGGGAAACAAGAGGATTGGCAAAGAATTTCTGGGGAAGGGCTGGATGATTTCAACTCATCCTGGTGACCCCAGTGGGAGCCGAGGAGAACAGGGCTCCGAGCAGTAGGTTTTGGCTTAACTGTAACTCTCTGAGAGACCGTGGGTAAGTCCCTTCCCTGCTCTGGGCCTCAGTGTCCCCATCTGTAAAATGTACTGATCTCTAAGGTTCCTTTCAGCTTTCAGGTTCTATGAGTTTCTAAGAAATTATAGACATTTTCAAATATATGGAAAGGGAGCACATATGGAGGGTGTCAAAAAATGTATACACATTTTAAGGAAGGAAAAAACTGTATTAAAATTGTAATAATACATACCGATAACAAAAGATGAATACAAGTCACGTTTGACTTCTGCAATTACAAGAGGTGGTCAAAGTGGTTATCAGCAGCATCCAGATACTTCTGATTGCGGTAAACTACTGCTTGAGCAACGTTGACCAAAGTGTGCACTTGTAGACATTTTTTTGGCACCCCTGGTGTATAATAAATCCTCATGTACTCATAGCCCAGCTTCATCAATTATCGATGTATGGCTAATCTTATTTCATCTTTGCCCCCAACCACTTTCCCCTCCTCCAGTGGATTATTTTAAAGCAAATCCCAGATAACATCTCTATATATAGCTTTAAAAAAACCACAATGCCATTATCATGTTTAAAAATTAACAGTAATTTCTTAATAGTGACTATGGAACTGAGCTATTTTAAAGTTTTGTTTGATGATTATAGTGAAAGCTAAACTGAAGCTTTTAGTGTCAGTCATAGCATTTTCAGAACTTGTGGCCAGAGAACAATCTTAGAATTGTAGTGTTATGTACCAAGTTAAAAAATAATAACACACATATGTGTTTCAAGAACATAATTATTTTATACTACCAATACCTACGTTTATGGATATTCTGCTTGCTGTGTGTCATGCACTGTCTTGGGTGCTCTCAGTGTACTGTCTCCTATAATCTATTTTATAAACAGGACCTCAGTGCCAAGTACAATGCCGTGATGTTAGAAAGTTTGTGACCAGAGATGGCAACTGAACCTAAGGAAAGAAAAAAAAAAATGAATGGAAAAATATGTTCAATTTAAGCCATCAAATTAAAAATAAATTGACATGAAGTTGAGTAACCCTGTAAGAGGAGTGGTTTAAGGCCCCTGACAGAAAGAATTAAAGTGCATTCCCTCAAAATAATACCTTGTCATTTTGCAGTGGGTCTCCTACCTTATGCTCAAAAGTAAACTGAGCCAAGTACTTTTCCCCATGAAGTCTTACCTCTGAGCCTTGGTACTGGCTGTTCCCTCTGCCTGAAATGCTCTTCCTCGCGTTCTCTCTAGCTTAACTTTTTGGGCTTTCTCAAAACGTCTTGGCCCTAAAGTGCCTCTTGCTTCCCCCAGCTTTTAGCATTTGTTGCCTGTCCTGTTCACCTGTCAATCTCGCCTTGTCTACTGACATCGCTTGTATTGCTGTCTTGAACTGCTATTTAAATTCCTGCATGTTTGTCTTGTTTCCTTAATGCTGGGGCTCCTTGCCCAGTGCCTGCCAACTGTGGGCATGATGGATTCATCCATTTGTCAAGCCTTCACTGAGTGCACCAAGCACTGAGCTCAGGGTTTGGCATTCAGAAGTAACCAAGGCCTGGCCCCTGAGACTTTGTGCCTAGGGAAATATCAGGCATTCCCCAGGGGGAGGGCTAGTTCCCAAGGTTATAAGCTGGCCTGTATATTGCGTGTACTCAGGTTGCATGTAAAAGAAGTCTTTCTTCCTCCAAAGATTTTTCAAAGGCAGGCTTAGGAAGTAGCTAATTGAAGAAACAGAGAGAGGGTCCCGCTTATGGACATCAATTGTGACAATTTACTTGGCCTGAATTATCCTAAAATCATTGGAGGCTCCTTAGCAGGAAGTAAGGCTCATGAGAGGTATTAACTGTTGAACATTCTTTAAGTACTGAGGAATGAAAATTCTACTTACTGAGGAGCTGGGAGAGGCTGCCTTTATTACAGCTAAAGCATCATGCCTGGAGACCTAGAAAGTTGCAGCCATAACCGGTGTGGAAAAAAGTGTATAGCAAGGCAGTGTGGGCACCTAGATACCAGCCGGCTTGCTCTCGAATGTGTTGACAAACACAATTAAATCGGCGATGGAGACTTTGGCAAAGTCTTGAGGAGGCTTTTCTGGAATGGCAGCTCAGGTCAGCGTCTGCGCTCCTAATGGTCCCTGCAGCTGCCCCTCCCGTTAGTGCTGACCTGGCCGCTTGCCAGGAGGAGTATCTGTTTTTGGTAGTGGACTGGGGAGGTGGATGTGGAAGGATGGCTTTACTGGGGTGACATCACTGTCCTCTTTGGGTAGATTATTAATATGGCTTTGTATGATGGGAGGAGGAAGGGAAGGGGGAGTAGGTGGAGCCCAGGCTGCAGGAGACAGGGCCTGGAGAGGGAGCCGGGGGAGTAGTGGTGTGAGAATAGCTGGTGGGACCAGGCCATGTACAGAGTGCATCTGCAGGCCAGGGGCACCTATTCTGAGGATCAGGCCCCAGTATTCTGCACCCCCACCCCTCACTAGGTTGGCTTGGCTGCCCACAAAAAGCCATTTTTGTTTTACCGAGTACTGTCAGGTGGTAAGCTGCCGCCCTTCCTGGAGAATGCAAACAATATGTATTTATAGAGACCTTCTAGACCACTGGTCTCTGGGGCAGGCACTTGCTTTCTCTAGACTTGCCTGGACCCCGCCTTGGGCCTGCTGGGTCTGGGGCACAGGAGTTGGACAGGCTCTTCAGGGGGTTCTGTGGCGCACCCCTGGCTAGAGCTGCTGGCTTCGCTCAGGCCCCCGTAGACCAGGTTCTGGGGAGGCACATCTCCAGGGAGTTCATTACCCATCCAGGAGCTCATTGCATCTTTGGCTCTGCTGTTGTGCCTTCCATGGAACGTGCCAGAACTAGGTGGGTCCCTCAGATGTTGAAATCAACAACCATCAGGGTTATGCCCCAGTCTAAATACCCTTGTTGTTTCTTGATTAATAGTAAACCAGTCTTTGAAGGGGTCTCTGAGTTGGGTGCTAGGAGAGAGAACAGAAAATTAAAAAAAAAAAAAAAGCTGACTCTAATGTTAGGATAGAGAAAAATGCGGTAGAATAGAAGTATTTTCAAATACATTTATACTGTGTTTTTTTTTTTTTTTCTGGTTACAAAAGTACTGCTTGTTCCCTGTGAAAATTTGAAAGCACTGAAAAACCCAAAGAAGAAAACAAATCTCCCTCTAATCCCCCCTACCAGATACAACTATTGTTAATATTTTTGTGACTGTCTTTCTCATTAACAACCATTGTGAATATTTTTGTGGGCATCTTTCTCATTAAACTACAGATTTGTAAATTCCCTTTTCTCTCACAGTAGCGAGATTATTTTTTGCGTTTCATTAATGCTCATCTCTGCCATCATTATTGAAAGCTGCCAAGTGTCAATCAGTCCCTGCCTATGGGAGGGTGGGACTCAATGGAGGACAGTCTTCAGGAACTTTGAATTATTCTTAGCCAAGAAGGACCCGACTGGACTCAGCCTGTCGCCCTCGTGTGACATCCTGACAAGGCCTGACCCTGGTTCATGCCTACTTGTCCAGCTGGCCCCTGGTTCAGGTTGTTCTTGGAGACTTTTGTGTTGGTTTGGACCTTGATCTGAAACTGTGCAAGGACTACCCAGGTCCTACTTGGACCCAAGACAAAGCTTCTTGAGCTTCAGGTCCCATAACTTTTCTCCTCGACTGAGCATCACCAGCTCATGTGGGAGCTGAAATTCCCTGGGGGGACCAGCTCTTTGGATCTACCTGGCACCAGAACAGTTGAAAACTGCGGGGTAGCTCTGAGCTTATGTGGTTGTTGGAGGGAGTGCTGCGCCGTGATCTAGGACACCTGGGTTTCCCACGGGACTCTGCTACTAACTAGTCCGGTGACCTGGGGAAGGGGACCAACTCTGAGCCTCAGTGTTTTCCTCTGTGAAATGGAGAAATAGCTCCTCTCCGGCCTAACTGACAAAGTTGGAAAGGTCACATGAGATGAGGCAGGTAAAAACACTGTAAGCTGCAGTGCATCAGGCAAAGCCATATTACACTTGGTGATTGGCCTCCCAATATAGCCCTGTGAAAAGGTGCTGACTCAAGCCTCTGTTGTTCTCCCAGACAGACTGGACTCATCGGCTGCATGAGCTTCGGGGTGAAGTCCCTCCTGACTCCGGACAAGGTGGGTCCTAAGGAAGCTTCTGGCAGGGTCCTCCCACCTCAGCCAGGGCTGCTACAGGCAGAGGAAGTCCAGGGTGGGGCTTTTGTCTGTGAGATGGTGCCTCACTGAGACAGGTGCTCTGTGGCCTGAATAACGGTACTGTATTTGTCACCTATGTGACCAAGGGGTTGGGTCCCCTTCTTGGTTTGATGGCAGAGAGCAGTTGTAAGGTCGCCCCGAGTCCTCCCAGGAAGCTCTGGGTCAGGACCGTGCTGTTACAGACACTGGCAGGTCCCTTGGAGCTCAGAGCACTGCTGGGCCCGCCCGGAGGAGGCGGGCCAGGTGCTCCTTGTGGTCTGCTCCAGGGCTCATCTTCACGTCTCATGTTCCTGGGCTTAGCAGATGCCCAGCAGTGGAGTGAGCGTCCTCTATGGAGCTTTCCTTCGGGCTGGTTGAGGACTCTTTGGGGTCAAGAGAGACCCCTCCCTTTCTATTCACTGCACCCCCAAACTGAAGGCTTTTGAGCAGGGAAGGGATGTGTTCCTTTTGCATATCCCTGGAGATGTCCTGGTGCCTGCTTCGTGGAGTTGCCAGGTGCCCCCTGGAAGTGAAGTCTGGGGTAGGTGGCTGAGGACCTTATATCCTGCATGTGGGTCCCAAGTGTCTTGACTGCAGCCTCTGCTGTATTCCCTCCTGGTAGAAGATGCCCGCGCCACCCCCCCACCCTGGCCTCTCCATCTCCCTTCACTCCCTTCTATCAACATGTATTGGGTTCCTTCTGTATACCAGGCACAATGCTAGGCCCATAAAGGAGCCTGTATACAGCCTAGTGGGAGGCAGGCATGCACGTAGACTGTTCTCCAGGGACAAGAAGCTGTGGGAATTTGGCAGAAGAGATCAGTTCTGCCTGGCGTATCAGGGAAGGCTTCCTGGAGGTGCAGGCACAGCAGCTCCCTTTGGGGTAGGGAGGCTGGAATGTCTGTCTCTGCAGAGATGCTGCTTCTGAGGGAGGCTCTCCAATTGCTGCTTTTTGAGGGGCATCGATGGCTGCCTGACCTGTGCCCTCTGCCTTCTCTGAGCATGTCATGTCTTCTCTTGTGACAGGAGATCAGCGGCTGGTACTACCTTCTGGGGCAGGACCTGGGTCGGACCAAGCACCTGAAGGTGGCCAGGCGGCGATTGCGGCCCCTGAGAGGTGCATGCACACCACTTTCAGCCTTTGCCCAGACACACTGTCCCCTATGGCTTCCGCCCCAGCCCCCTTCCTGTTTAGTAGCATCAACCCCTGTGTTTTGTGGCACCCGTCACCCCATGCTGCAATCAGACCATGGGTGCAGGGACTTCTCATGAGTACCTGCTAGAATGTAGCCTGCAGGCGGCCTCTTGGCCAACACACCCTTATTTATCTGGTTGGACTTTCCTTGAAGAGGGTTATGGGCCTGACCCTATGTGGTTCAGCTTCCCCCACCCCTAGCTCATGGAGGGCTGGGCTTCAGGAGCTTCCTGCATGACCCCTCCCCAGGGTCAGTGGTCTCAGGATCCCTTCCTGCCTCCTTGCTGACCTTGGGGCGCCTGCCTTGGTGGACAGGTCATGTGGGCCCTGCTATGAGTCCTGAGGCTCAGAACTTGGATTTTGTATCCCCTCTGTTCTGTCCTTTCCACATACAGTCCTGGCTCCTGAGTTCTGGCATCCCACATGCTGGAGGCCAGGAGTGACCTGGGCAGCCATAATGGGCCTGGCACCCTGGTCTCATCCTCTGGGTGGTCTGTGGAAAGGACCCTTACATGCCAGCAGAAAGTTTCTGATGCTGCTCTGTCACCTTCCAGACCCACTGCTGAGAATTCCAGGAGGTGAGGACACTGAGAACGGGGAGAAACTCAAGGTAGGTGGGGACAAGCCCAGACGGGACTCATGGGACTGAACACTGCTTCGAGCTCTAACCCGCTGCAGTTAGTCCCCTAGCCCAGCAGACCCATAGCAGGGTAGCGTTTGGTGCCCGAGACTCAGGCTCACTTGGTGCTTAGAAACTTAGCAAGCCATGTAGTTTTAAGGGATTATTTCTTGTGCTTTACTCGGGTTGCTCATGCTTGGGGCAGGGCTAGAGAAAGCCAGGGGTAGGGAAAGCCAGGCCCTGGCCCTGGAAATGGAGGATTCTGGATCTTCCTGTCTTTTAGTCTCTTGAAGCCAAGTCCCCCTTTTCCCACAGGCCCTCTCAGACCCCTGGCTTCCCCTGGCACTGGGGCCAAATTACCCTCCCAAGTTAAGCCCGCTTCATGTCAGGGAGCAGCTGTGCGTCTGAACCTGAGAATGATGGTTCTAACTGTATTAGGGCTTTGAATCTAGCGAGGAACCTTCACATAGGGATTGGAGAATTTCCCAAAATTCATTCCGACTCTTTGTAGGACATGGGAGGTGATTCATGATTTTCTTTAGCAACTAAGACAGGCAGAAACAAACTCCCAGAGATTGAGTAGCCCCTCTGTGCCAGGTGCTGTGGTTATTGAATTTAATCCTCACTGTCATCTCTGAGGTGGTTGTTAGTTTCCCATCCCACGTAAGGTTCAGAGATGTTAGGTCGCTTTTTGTGGTCACACAGCCAGCAAGGATGTGGAGGCAGGATGTGAAGCAAGGTCTGGCTGGCTGCTAAGGGCACAGTGTCACTCTGCTTCCTACGTGTGGCCTAGTTGGGAGGCTATGACAATGATATTTTATTTAATTTTTTATCTATATTTGTATTATAATCTACAACATTCATTTACTCCATTCATTCACTCATTCATTCACTAATTTGATATTTACTGACTGTCTACACGGGCCAGGTCCTGTGCTGGGTGCTGGGATATAGCCATAAACAAGTCAAAGGTCCCTGCCCTAAAGGAGGGTACAATCTAGAGCCGTGCTGTCCAGTATGCTAGCCACTGGCCACCTGTGGCTACTGAGCACTTGAAATGTGGCGAGTATGACCGATGTCCTACCATTTACTTAATTTTAATTCATTTAAATTTATCTTGTATGTGTGTCTAGTTGTTACTGAATTGCATAGCACACAGTATTCGAGTAACTTGCCAGTTGCTGTTTTCTGTGGCTTCATAAGGAGTTTAAAATTGTCTTCTAGCTTTAGAGGGGAGGCTGCAAAGACCTTTCTTCCTCTCTCTGTGCTTTCGGAGCACAGAGGATGGTGAGCAGGGAGCCTAGCTGGTGATTGGCGGGAAGTACAGGGACGGCAGCACCACAGGTTTCTAGGTGGCCTGGGAAGTCCTGCCTCTGCACACAGGCCCTCAGCCCAGGGGCACTGTTGTGAGGCGCATTTGATTTTCTGGGGTTTTCTGGAGCACTCAGCCAAGTGGGGTGATTGTCAGAGGCTTGGTTGGGGTAAGAGGAGAGCCCCCAGAGGTCACCTGTTCAACTCCCCCGTCCTGTGGACGGGGAGATAGAAGCCCAGAGCCAAAGCTGGACTGGACCAAGGGACACTCTCTGGCATCAAGAATGTGGGTGGGGGGTTTCCCCAGGGACTCTGAGGTGGGTGAAAGGGGGTCCAGGCTCACCAGGTACTTGTCTCCAAAGCAGGGGACAAGAATGGGGTCTGGTCTCAGCTCCACCCTACCCTGCTCTGTGACGGTAACAGGTCTTGGCGCCTGCTTCTTCTTGGGTACAGTGAGGGGGCTGGATCATCCCTTCCTGATTTGCCTTTATGGGCTAGGTGTCATCAGATCCTAAAGCAGCCCGCTGACTGACACGAGTGAGGAAACTGACTTTTAAGCTGCTGAGCAGCAGGCTGGTCCTCAGAATCCCAATGTTTCGTGTTCCTTGCCCTGATGTGGGATGTCTCGGTGCAACCCCCCAAGGCATCCTTGGTTTCTTCAGTCTGGGTTGGGCCCCTGGGTTTGCTGTGGGGACCCTGGGATTTGCAGGGGGAGGCGGCATTGTTATAGAGTGGCCGTGTTTTCTGCCTGGGTTCTCTTCTGGCCAGGGGTGTTTGTGAGAACATTGGAATGACAAAGTGGCCCATGGCGGAGAATGCAGCCAGAACAAAGGCGTCCTCTCCCCGCCGGGTCCGGGGAATACTAACTAGTTGACAGGAATTTTAATATAAAACTCTCCCTCTTCCTTGTCATTCTGAGGTTTCAGGAAGCCTTCGGGCTTATCGTGCAGAGGCACACAGCACAGACAGGGCTTGGGGAGGTGAGAGGTGATTTCCTGCCATTCTTCTGCGGGGCGGGCTTCCCAGGGCGGTCATGCCAGGCTGACGGGGCGCAGTGCGGGCTCTCACTGCTGGGGGGGAGAGCTGGGTTTTCATGGGGCGGCAGATGAGGCAGGACCTGCAGCCATGAATCGCTTCAATGGGCTCTGCAAGGTGTGCTCGGAGCGCCGCTATCGCCAGGTGGGTGCTTGGCCCCCATGGGGTGTCGTTGGGGGTCTGGGTTAGGGGCTCACCCTAATGGACTTCTCTCCCCACAGGCCTTCCTTTCCCTCTCCTGCTCCTTGCAGGTTCATTTTGATCCAGGGGGAGGATAGAGGCAGGAGCTAGACTAGAGGTCCAGCCTTTACCTGTCACCCCTCTCCAGGGGCAGACGAGGCCCAGCTTTGCGTTATCCTAACCTCTGGCTGGGTGGTGTCCTGGTGTGATTATTGATTTTTCTGTTATTTTTATTTTGGGGGAATGCCTGTGAAAAAAGCATCCCAAGGCTGAGAATGGAAATGACTAGGTTGCTAAGCAGCTGGGTTTTGTGTTTTTTGCTAACTTTGTATTTTTGCTCACTTTCCCTACTTCCGATGGGACAGCAGGGCCTGTTCTGCATTGTGTGTGTGTGTGAGTGTTTCTGCCTGTGTTGGAGTGTGCTTGTATGTGAGATAGGGTGTCTGTGTGTGTATGTACGCACATGGAACTTTCTGGGAGCATGATCGCACACGAATATGCACACATTCTCCCTAGTGATGCCTCGCTGCAGATGCAGAGTCCTCCGGCTCTGGAGCCCAACTTCACTGAGAAAGTCTGGCCTTTCAGCTTCTCGTCTTAGGATGTGGAGCATAGTGGGAGTGAGCCGTTAGCCTCTGAGCCTCTTCTGGAACTGTGATAGACATTTTCTTCTCATCAAAAAGGCATAGAGTCAGGGAGGATGAAGGCAAGGTATGTCCAGATTTGGGGAATGTCCCAGCTGGAAGGGAACTCAGGAATAGTTCTGCTTTTATAAATATAGAAAAGACTCTGTGTGTTTTAATGATCAGACTGGAATCTGGGTCCTGCCTCCTTTGGACGGGCAGCCTTCGATCCCACGGAGATGCCCAGAGGGGCCTCCTGTACTGTGGCCCCACAGCCATGGGACCCACATGTTCTCCCTTTCGTCCTGCTCAGCTCTCAGCTCCTGCCCTGGATGGCCCCACCCTGCCCTCCTGCCCTCCTTGAGCTGAGCAGAACAGTCCAGCATCCAGGTGGTAGAGTTGCGAGGCCGAGATGGCGCTGAGTGGGACGTGGATGTGTCCTTGGTCACTTGGGACGACAGGCCAGAAGACGGGGGGCCTCGCTGCAGTCAGAGAGGGACCAGGCCTGGGGCTCTGGGACTCAAGTTCAAGACAGGTCCTACGCTAATAACAGTGCAGGGTTGAGAGCACCAGCGTTTTGTCAGACCCGGGCTCACATCCAGCCCTGTCCTTCAGCTGTGGCCCCTGAGAGTTTACCACCTCGCTTTACCACCCTGAGACTCAGTCTCCTTGTCAGTGGAATGGGGCTGACAATGTCCAGTGACAATGCTGGGAGAGTAAATGGAATGTTGTATGTACAGTGCCTGGTGCAGCACCTGGGATGTACCTATAGGAGGTGGTCAATAAATGGTGGCAGTTGCAGGTGGAAGTCTACTCATGACAGAGAACCAGAAACCAGGTAGGAGGGCAGAAGTGAGGTGCTGACATGGGTGAGAGCCGGGAGCAGTGGCAGTTCCTTCCCTGGACAGGAAAGAGCAAGAACCACCCCCGGGAAGGATGGCCTCTGCCAGGAGCCACCAAGGTCCCAGAGTCAGGGCAGGGCTGCTCCCTTCACCTCCTGACACTGAGTCCCAAGGTCAGAGAGCTGGAGGCTGCCACTTAGTTACTTCAGGCCTCAGCTTCTTTCTCTGTAAAATGGGCGTACTAAACTAGTACCCGCGCAGGGCTGCCGTGATGACCAGGTTCTTTGGACACTGTCTTCTCAACATGCTCACAATGCTCACAATGGCCGGAGCATAATTCTGCTTCCTTCACGCCATCCCACCCCCTCACACTGAGCCAGGAGAGGGCCTTGCTTCCTGACCCCTTCTCCTCCTCCTGCCCTTCCCTTCTCCCAGCTGATCTGGATGGTTGGCTGGGCTAGTTCTTCTTAGCTGGTGCCCAGGAAGGCAGAGGGAGCGACAGTCCACAGTCCCACCTGGATGAGGGGCCCAGGGAGTGGGTGCGGGAGGTGGTTTTGCTGAAGCACATGCCTTCTCTCTAGAGTCAACTCTGGGGCCAGCCCCAAAACTCTTAGCACTGAATCCACGGGTGCTAGAATCTGTTTCCAGAGCCGGCCCCCAGCCAGAGGAGCTATGGCCCTTGTGGGGTAGGACTGCGGAGGTGCTGGTAAGACTGGAATTCCAGCCTCTGCTTGGATGGGTTGCTAGGCATGCCGCTAAAATCCCTGCTAGTCTTACGGAGTGGTGTGGCTACTGGTCCTCAGCTTCTCTCAGCCTCAGCCTGGACTTTCTGCACTCACTCCAGAGTTTGTTTTTCTTTCTTTCCATTTTTTTCTCTTCCTGTCTTAGCTGCGTGTTTTCCCAGAATTCTTATGGGAACGGGTATTTTCCTGCCCCCTCCCCCATCCCCTTGTCTGTCAGATTTCCTGTTTTACAAACTCGCTTTGAATCCAGGCCCAGGGCTGGTGGGAAGCAGAGCCTCAGGGGCCTCCTGGCAGCTTCCAAGGACCTTGGTCACCCTGTGCCCCCATCCCTCCCCAGCCTTACGCCTGCCCTTGGGAACAGCTGGCAGGTGAATGCCAGGCAGCCAGCCTTAAAGAGAGAACCCCTGCAGGAAGGGGACAGAATCTCCTGACCAGGCCAGCAGCTCTTGACCTTTTCCAGGCTTGCTGAGCTGGCTTCTTTCTCAGCCTGCCTGAGACTCCCTGCCTGTGCCTCACCAGGGCCCACTTCACACCCACTTCCAGGGAGTCTCTCGGGACTTCACTGAACCCCTTTTCTGACTTTTGCTCCGTTAGGTCTGTTGCTCTCATATACCTGCTTCTAGCAGCCTGGAATTGCTCTTGGGATGGGCAGGGCTGGGCCTTCTGCACCCCACCCAAAGCCTGATTGGGGGGTGCACAGAGGGGGAGTGTAGCAAGCCTGACATGAACTGCGCCAGCAGATAGCACTGCACTCCCACAGCGTCCTGCTGCCTGTGGGATGCTGCAGGCTGTCCTCATTAACTTAGCACTTGCTGAGTTCCTGCTGTGCACGAAACCAGGCACAAGGGCCCGTTTCCAACACTATCCTCATGTTTTGCTCTAACGCTTGTCATGTCCTGCTTTGCTTTGGAGAGATCTGTACACCCAGAGCCAGAGACCAAGGCCTCATGCTTTGGTACCTCAGCAGACCCTGGCATGCAACAGGAGCTCGATAATTGCCCACTGCTTTGTAAAGGGCATCCAGATGGCGGAGCCCTTTTAGGGGACTTCCAAAAGTAGGCGTTGCGGAGCTGCCATACACATGGGCGTCAGGCACAGTGAGGTCAGTGGCAAGCTCAGGGTCAGCACGGAGGCCTGACTGTGTCCTCACCTGCCCTCTCACCTGGGAGCCCTCACTGGGTGCCTTGAGGTTCTGGTGATGGGCTGCCCTGAGAACTCCAGCACTTGCCCCCTGACGCTTGGCTTGAGGTTGTAAGTGTATGTGTTCCTGTCTTCCCGCCCCTGTTTTCTGGGAAGGCAGCAACAGGGTCAGCTTCATCTCTGAGCCGTCAGCACAGGACCAGCCCTGGGCCGATGCTCTGGGAGCCCCTGGGGTAAAGGAGGAAGGGGCAGAGCAGGCAGTGGATCACAGGCCAAGCGGAGATGTGCGGGCCCAGTGGGCCCTTCGGTAAAGGGCTGTCTGGGACCAGGGCTGAGGAAGGCAAGTGCCATCCTTCCAAGTCTGTCTGTCCCAGCTTCCCGCATCGGCCTGGCTTTGCCGCCTGCTTGGCCCACAGCCCAGTGCTCACGAAGCCCGGGCTTAGGTAGGGACAGCGCGGGGCTAGCAAGCCTCCTTTTTGGCTCTATTGCCCTTGGAAATGAGGGTGGCTCTGGGGTGGGGCCTGTGGGCTTCCCGACCTTGGAGCGGCTTCTGGGAGTAACTGGGTGGGGCTGTGTCCTAGATCACCATCCCGAGGGGCAAGGACGGCTTTGGCTTCACCATCTGCTGTGACTCTCCAGTCCGAGTGCAGGCCGTGGATTCTGGTAAGTGAGTGTCTTGGATGAGGCCCGCCCCACTCACCCGACATGCACCTGGGCTTTGCGAACAAGACCTTGGGACTAAAAGGGGAGCCCCGAACTGGAGCAAAGTGTCTCCTCGTTTTTCAAAATGAAAATAATAATATTTTTAAACGACCACAGATAAAACTGAGGTTTATGAAAATATACCCACTCTTTTTTTGTTTGTTTTTATCAAAATGAAAACAGATTTTTATATTTTGTTTCCCAAGCATTTCAAACAGGAACTAAACCTATATTTTCAATAATGACTGCATGGGAAAATGAACCATTTCTGAACTCTGTTTGGAATCGGTATTTTGTCCTATTCCAAGCCTGATTAACACTTAAAAATAGGCATTCTTTCCCTATTTTTCAAAAAGAAAAGACTCCTTCTAGTCACAGAGTATCGTAAGCGGAGAAGCCAGGACTCGGTGATTTGGGTGGCCCCCGGTGCCAGTATGAGGTTGGCACTCAGGGAATGGTGCTGAAGGCAACAAGGAAGGGTTCTGAGTAGGTTGAGAGGCCCTGGGGAGGGAGGGGGCCTGACTGGGAGCAAGGACAGCAGAGAGCTGTGAGCAGGCCAGGAAGAGATGAGGGTGAAGGGGTTCCTTTAAGGCCCATGAGAGCCACCAAGGTCAGCCCCTCACTTCACAGATGAAGAAACAGAGGGGCTGTCCTTGTCTGAGGTCACTGGGGAAGCAGAGGACCCCAGGTTGTTTGAAGGGGTCGTGGGCTTCAGGAGCCCTTGAGCGGCTTTTCTTTTTCCCTCCCACAGGCGGCCCGGCAGAGCGGGCAGGGCTGCAGCAGCTGGACACGGTGCTACAGCTGAACGAGAGGCCTGTGGAGCACTGGAAATGCGTAGAGCTGGCCCACGAGATCCGGTGAGAGGGGCTGGGTGTGGCCCGGGGCCTCCGACTGATGGCGCATCTTGCCTCCCCAACTCTGGGCACGCGGCCTTCCCCTCCCCTTCTTTGCCCAGCTGTCAGCAATTCACTTTGCTCCTCAGGGAATCAGTTTCTTGGCCAGAAAATGGAAGGTTCAGGCTCAGAGCAATTTTGGATCCCCAGCAAGTAGTAGGAAGAAGCTCCCAAACAGACCTTGTGGTTTCCGATGCAGTGCCAGGGGGTAGCTTTCTACTTGAGCTAATTATTTCTGGTACCTGGAGCTAAGCCCACAGTTTTTAAAGACTGTGTCAATGTTGCAATTGTTTCAATTGCGCAGTTACAAAAAGTATTCTTTAAAATGTTTGGATCCTCCCAATTTTGACCTGTTGGGGTAGAACCCTCATGGCCCATTGTGGGTTTGCTTCTAGAATGACTGGAGGAGGGGTTGCGGGTAAGAGGTTTGCTTGCTCCTCCTTGCTTACACTTTGCCCATGACAGGTGTCACTAGCTGCGTTTGGTACTCTTTCTTGTTTGACCCGGGCTTGGCTCAGCATCCTTCTCAGCCTCTGCCAGTCAATTAAGAGTTGACCTAAGGGACCCCTGTGCTGTCTCTGCTTTACATGGCCTCTTACCTCCCTTCCTGCCCTGACATTAGGGGCTTCTCCCCCTCCCACACTCCTCCTCTCTGCCCCTGCGGGTCCCTACCCTGGCTGACATTGGTCTCTCCCAGACTCAACTTCTCTATGTGACCCCCCACTCCCACCCCCAACTTCCAGGAGCTGCCCCAGCGAGATCATCTTGCTTGTGTGGCGCATGGTCCCTCAGATCAAGCCCGGGCCAGACGGTGGGGTCCTGCGGCGGGCCTCCTGCAAGTCGACCCATGACCTCCAGTCGCCCCCCAATAAGCGGGAGAAGAACTGCACCCATGGGGCCCAGGCACGTCCTGAGCAGCGCCACAGCTGCCACCTGGTATGTGACAGCTCTGATGGGCTGCTGCTCGGCGGCTGGGAGCGCTACACCGAGGTGGCCAAGCGCGGGGGCCAGCACACCCTGCCTGCATTGTCCCGTGCCACTGCCCCCACCGACCCCAACTACATCATTCTGGCCCCGCTGAACCCAGGGAGCCAGGTATGGACAGCTGGTTTGGGGAAGATGAAGGGCATGGGTCCCTGTGTAAGGCCAGGAAAAGGCTCAAAATTGTGTCAGGAGGACCCTGCAAGCGGCTAGGAGTGTTGGGCTAGGAGGCAGGGTGTGTGTTAGCTTCTGGGTGGAGAGAGCAGGGAGGTTTCTGTGGCCTCAGGGCACAGGTCCAGGACCCGGGGGTGTCACCGGGTGGAAGATTGCACCTTGAAAGAAGGAAAAGCTTTGTGCCAGTCTGCACTTTCCCACAGCCGAACGGGCTGCTGCGTGTGGCAGGTGGGAGCCCCCTGTCATAAGAAGTGTGAAAGCAAAGCAGACGCTGCTTGATGGCATGGTGGGGTGATGGAGTGCACGCTCCAAAGCATTAGTCCCAGGAGATAGTCCACGAAAAATGTGTTCTGAGGTCAAGTAGATTTGAGAAATATCCCCTCCTCTCCCGCTTCTGGAGATTCCCAATGTAAATGAGCTCTGAGGGCATCCTGCAGTGAAGAGGGTGGTTTAACCTTGTTGCACTCAGCATTTCCCAGAGTCCCCTGTCCCCTTTGTGGCAGGGTTGTTAGCGTCCCACAGTGCCAGTGTTCCGTGGAATGCACTTTGGAACAAACTACCGTCAACGAAGTTGGGAACTTGGCCAAGGGCTTAGACTTGATGACAGCTAACGTCTTGTTCAACTCTAATATTCTGGAGGATTCTGGGTTCTGTTCCCTCCACGCCCCCTCTCAGCTTAGTAGCAGGACAGCTGTTTTTCCCGTGTGCCCTGAGATGCTGCCTTCCCACCCCCAGGCTGGCTGTCCTGCCCCATTCCTGGGGCTGAGCTGGTTCTCCTGTGTTTCCCTTGCAGCTGCTGCGGCCCGTGTACCAGGAGGATCCCATCCCTGAAGGTGAGTCTGTCCTCTGCTGCTGTGCCCTCCACGCCCCAGAGAGACTGTGAGGTCAGCTGGGAGGCCAGGCCCTGCCTCCTCCAAGGTTGGTGGCCTTCTCTACACAGGCAAGGTCCTCCCACATGTTGACACAGACAGTTTCCTCTTGGTCTATTTTCTCCCTCACCAAACCAGTGTTTTTCTCCTTGGAGCCTGCCTAAGGAGGAAGAGCGGGGCTCTTACCAGAGCAGTCTAAGAGATGGTGTTCGGGACTCAGGCATTCAACTAACATTTATCCAATTTTACCAAACAACCAATATGTGTTAGCTGCTGTAGGCAACGTGATCGGGCCTGTACAGAAGGGAGGCATGGAATTTGAAGCTGGGAGGTCTCAAGTTGGAGTTCTAGCTGTGTGACTTTGATCAGCTCACGGCCCCTCACAGATCCTCAGTTTCTTCATCTATAAAATGGGACTGACAATTCCCACCTCAGCGGGTTGTGGGAAGATGAAAGGAGATAGTGGCTGTGAGAAGTAGTGTATACCGAGGGTAGTTGTCTTTGAAGTGCACAGATGTCTGTGCTGTTTGAATGATTCTTCTCCTTTGGCCTTCAAATCCTGGCCCTATTTTTGAAGGGCCAGGGAAAGAGGCTGGGCTCAAAACCAATTCCTTCTCTCAGGAAGCCTGAGATATCAGTCTTGATGCTGGAGCCGGCGGGGCATCCCTTTAGGACCCCTATGTGCCTACTGGAGACCTCTGACCCGAGTATCTGGAAAGTTGAGACCAGCCTTGCCATGTGGTCTGTAATGCCTGCCGTGGGTATGCCTGAGCCCTTCCTCTAGTGCCTGCAGAATGCCCTTGACCTCCTTCCTTGGGAGAGGCCTTCTCCCAGGCTGGTCCCCTCTCTCAGTGCTGTGAAGATCATGCTTCTTAGAGCAGGTATTTGGAAGAATGCCTGTGCCTTTTTGGGGAAAAGGGCTCCCGTCAGGCTCAGTGCCGCCGACAGAGCATCTTTATTCTCTCCAGGTTGGGTTGTTTGGGTGCTTGGGCCTCTTCTGTTGAAAACGAATCTGTGTCCCTGTTGGAGAGGAGTCTGATAGTGAAACCCTGAGTTTTTGAAAAGCTTTTAGTTGGCACATTAGGTTAGAGTGGAAATGCCTCTGCTAAATGGTGCCTTCATTACAGGCAGGGCCTGGGCTGGCTCATTTCTGTGTGTCCAGTGCTGGATGTGTGGCAGGCAGCAGGTACTCAGTAGAATTTCTGTTCCTCAGATGACTGAAGGAGAATGACCGCGGTTGCCTCTCAGGGTTTGCAGACTGGTCATGGTGTAGGGAGCTGCAGAGGTGTGTCACCTGTGCTGGGCCGGTGGTGGGGAATTGGTTCCCTCTCAGCCTGAGAGATGCCTCTGAGTTTCCCTGCTGTCCTCCCCACCTGTGTCCACATTGCGATTCCCTTCTGAGAATACAGAACTTAGTGACCTAAGAAGGGCCCCGTCATCTAAGCGAGGGGAGAGGGACGAGGACGGCAGTGATGACGATGTTGATAATGACAGTACCTTTCTGAATGCATTGTGTGAAGGACTTGACCTTCCTTCATAACAATAATCCTTCTGGTATCCAAGGACGTCTTTGCTCTTTATCAGGGATCAAGCCTTCATAGCTCCCAGTCCTGGGGTTCAGAGGAAGGGGTGGAATTCAGGGCACAAAACTTCCCTGAAAAACACTCAGGGTTCTCCAGAGGCTGAGGCTGGCACCAGGGTGCCCACTTCTGCCCCCTCCTCTGACTGGGCTGCCTGGCCTTCTTTCAGGAGGGTGGGTTGGGCTATCCTGAGTTGAATGGGGTCTGATGCACTTTCAGGGCCTGGGGCGCCTGCCTGCCTGTGGTTAGCATGTTCCCCGAGGCTGCTGGTGTCCTCGGCATTGTCTTGTCCCCTGTGATGGCGGCCTGGCTTCAGATTCACCATTGCTGGGGCAGGATGGCTGCTAGGGCTCACCTCGAAAGCTGGAGCAAAGGCGAGTAATTACTGTGTTTGGTCAGTGAAGCAGGTGTTAGAACAAAAAGGGTGATATGGGGGTTTGAAGCAAAGGGGGTAAAAGGTAGCAGGTGGGAAGTCGAGGGATTTGCCTTTACAGAGCTCAGTAGCTGGGTTCTACTTGGACTGTTTTAAAGAAAGATACTTCACACAAATCAGTTTTGGAGAGCCACGTGCACGCATTACCCAGGAGTGTGTGGAGATGGGGCACGAGGGCATGACATCCACATAGGTTAGGCTGATCCCGTCTTACACCATTTACTGGCCAAATGACCTTGGGCAAGTCACCCAACTACTCCAGACCTCAGTGGTCTTGTCTATCAAATGAGGCTGAGCAGACCTTTCCCACCTGAAGGCAGAGGTGTGTTTCAAGAGGCTTATTCGTGACTATTCAGGCCCAAGGTGAAGATTCTGTGACAGCTCTGTGCAGCTGGGCTAGGGAAGGGGACAAATGGATTCTTTTTAAAGTCTGAACCTGGGGGGCGCAGGGTCCAGAGTTTGGCATCCGCAAATGGTAACTTTCTCTAGTTTTTGCTCAGTCCCCACATGGCAGTCCTGTGGTGTTGCCTGGGCTTGCCGATGTGGAATTAGAGGGGCTGGTACCAGGCTAAGCCTGTGACCCCAGTCACCGTGTGGGTTGGGGCCTAGCATCCCTGTCCTAAGGCCAGCCCTGACGGTCGGATCATTTGTCACCTTGGGGTTTGCAATAATCCCTCAAGACTGACACTCCAGTACCTTCCCCAAGTCACTCAGCTCTCTGGTGTGTGCCCCCCACACCAGCCCTGGGACAGGCAAGGCAGCAGTCTGTATCATCTCCTCTCTGCAGCGGAGAACACTGGCTCCGAGCTGGGAGGAGCCTGTTCAGGGTTGCACAGCCAGTCCCTGGGGGAACTATAGCTCAAGTTCAGGCGAATTACCCAGCTCATATCCTGAGAGACCGAGGATGGGGATGGGTCCTTTCAGCAAACGGGCCAGGACCTGGCAGCAAAGACCACCCCCCCACTCCCCCAGGACCAGATCAGATGAGGAGTTGTGTAATTACATCCATGCATCTCTCCACCTTCCCCCCACCCCACCCCCGTCCTGGTCTCAGGCTTTTTCTACCCTTCTCGATGCACCTTCCTGAAGAGGCAGGAAGTGGTTTAAATGATTATGGTTTGAGTATTGCCCCAAGAGATACACTGGGATGGGTGGTCACTTATGGGGGGGGGGTGTCGACTTGTTTTTCTCACCCCACTCAGTGAGAAGGGACACAAGGTAGGCGGAGGAAGCAAGTGTGAAACCTTCTGAGCTGAGTTTTTCCTCTGAGGCTGTGGACTTGGCGTTGGTGGGGAGCTTCCCCGAGACCTAGCTGGGGTCAAGCCACCTGTTCAGCCCCTGGCAGCCAGGATAAAGGGGTGGCAGGAGGAAGCCTGGGCCCCAGGACGTAGGCTGGCCATGCAGGGCCAGGACTGGGGGTGGCAGGAGGAAGCCTGGGCCCCAGGACGTGGGCTGGCCATGCAGGGCCAGGACTGGGGGTGGCAGGAGGAAGCCTGGGCCCCAGGACGTGGGCTGGCCATGAAGATCAGGGAGGGCAGGTCAGCTGCCCACCTGGCAGCAGGAGCTCAGAGGGGACAGGTGTGTGGAGCATGAGTGCTCCAGAATTTGCCTGCTCATACCCAAGAATCCCTGACTTTTTAGCTACCCTCTGTTTTGCTCCTCTGCCCATCAGACTGTGTTGGCAGACCTGTAGGCCACCCTGTTCAGTGTGAGGGTGTGTGTCCAGCAGTATCTTCTTAAAGAGGAATCCCCTGCAGCCTTCTGTTCTCTTTCCTGGAGCGGCTCCCACCCGCCTCTTCCTCTCCTTTTTCTGATTAGAATAATTTGTGGGTTGGTGGCCAAAGCGGGACGACCTCTTAGCTATGATCAAACCTAGGACTCCCTGAGGTACCTGATGAACTTGCTTTTGCAAGTGGAGGAATTACACCAAGAAGCACCACCTGTTAGCAGCTGACTTGCATTGTGCATGTAGAGGTTGCAGGCCCTGTTCTAAGGGTTTTATTTAGAGCATCAGTTCATCCTCACAGCAACCCGGTGAGCTTGGTACTATTATTGAGGAAATCAAGGCTCTGGGCAGGGAAGTGAGTTGCCGAAGTCACCAAGCTAATAAGCAGAGCAGTGCCATTTGGGCACAGGCATCTGGCTTCTGCCACCGGGCAGTCGCTGCTCTGCTCCAATCGATTGTTCTAGGTGAGCCCCATGAGGTCAGAGCTTCTGATTTTTCAAATGTGAGAGATTTCCTGAGTTTTAAAAGTATGAGGCCAGATGGATGGGTCTGATTTGGTTCCTGGGTCACCAGATGGGGACGGCAGCCTGCATCACAGTTGGTGGTTCCCAGCTCCATCCAAGCCCTGGGGTTGCTTGTTTACGTGTCAGTATCTCTCATAGATTGGGAGGGAATTCCTTGAGGTCTGAGAGCCTGCTGCAGCCTCCCAGGGTTCTCTGCACCTTGCACAAAGCGTGGCACATAGCAGATGCTCACAGTAAATGGCTGTCGACCGAGTCTGTTCCCCGTTTGTGTAGAGGGGATGCCTTTGCAGGGGTGATGGAAATGCCTCATGCTTCCCCCCCCCCCCCATCTCTGTTCCACAGAATCAGGGAATCCCAGTAAAGGGAAGTCCTACACGGGCCTGGGGAAGAAGTCCCGGCTGATGAAGACTGTGCAGACCATGAAGGGCCACGGGAACTACCAGAACTGCCCGGCCATGAGGCCACACCCCCCACACTCGAGCTATGGCACCTATGTCACCTTGGCCCCCAAGGTCCTGGTGTTCCCTGTGTTTGTTCAGGTGAGCTGGTGGCTGGCTTCACGGGAGGTAAGAAAGAAGAGGGTCCTTGCCCCCAGGTCTCAGGGATGGTGCCTCGTTCCAGGATTGGGGGCCTCCTTTATGGAAAGACAAATAGCTTCAGGTGCTCAGGATTCGGGGTGTTATACTGAGGGAGCACAGGTCTCCAGGAGGGGAAACAGGGGAGTGGGGGCAGGATAGCCCAGCAACAAGGGGGTCCCCTCCCCGCCCCCCTGAACCTCCCCTTTTTCTGTGGACAGGGCAGGCACACTAGAGCTGCTGTGTTGTTACAGGAACTCTGAGTTGAAGCTCCTGCTCTCTGGCGCATCCAGTGGTTTGTCGTTTGGAAATGATCAAGGGAGAGCCTGGAGATCTGGCATCTCCTCTGGCCTCCTGGGTCTTGGCAAACATGTCTGGCCAGTCGTAGCTAGTGGCCTGAGATTCACTTAGATCTCCCTTCTCCTGCTTTTCCCTCTTGCCCCTCTCTGCCTCCCCATTTCCAAACCTTCATTTATTCCATCACCCGGATATAACCGGTGTGAGTATTTACGTGCCTTTGCGTGTGTGCTTATACACAGTAAAAAGAAAAACATGTCTTATTATACATTTTATATCCTGTCGCTTTTTTTGAAAATGGAAATTGCAGCACGAACATTTCCCACATTACCAAATACTCTTTGAGCCTGTGTTTTGTAGTGATTGCACACTATTCTGTTATATGGATGTACCATATTTACTTAACCAGTTCTCTGTTCAGACACTTCTGCTATGTCTACTTCTTTTGCTATTATTGTAAATAATTCTGTGATGAAAATCCTTGTGCATGAATTGCCTCTCTGCTTATTTTCCTTGGAAGAGATTCCTAGAAGTGAAATGACTGAGTCATGGGTCATAAACATTTTAAAGGCTCTTTATACATGCTGACAAATTGCTTTCCATAAAGACTTGATTAGTTCATCCCCTCATCAGCAACGTAGAGGTGACGTGGTCCCAAGGGCTTCATTTCTGACCATTATTTCCTTCTCTGCTATTCCTGGCATCCCATTCTAGACCTGTCACTGTCTAGTGGGTCTTAGAACTCTCAGTTTTTAGGACCCAGTGCCCCTCTGGCCGGTGACACACCTCCCCCGGACGACTCCCTCAGTAGGGCGTGCCCTTTGCCTTTCTCTTGGTCTCTTTCTTGGGATGTAACCACAAAGGTCTTGGCCATCACGGGGGTTATTTTTTGCTTTCATTTTTAAATTTTTACAAAAAAATTAAAATTTTGAGAAAGTGATAAAAACTTTAAAATTGTAAAATATATAAACCCCAAAACGGCATCACACTTAAATGTACAATTTAACAAAAAATGATAAAGTGGATATCCACTAAGGTAAAGAAATAGACCATGGCCACCACCCATGCCAGAGACTGCGTATGTCTCTTCTTGATTGGAAGGCCCTGCTCCCCAGCAGACATGCCCACTAGCCTGACTTTACAATACTCATTTCCTTGCTATTCTTTAGTTTTACCATCTATGTGTGCTTTCCTCACCATGTTTGGTTTGGCCTCTTTTTGAATGTTACTGAATGAAACCATACCGCATATATTCTTTTGGGCCCTTCTTCCTTTGCTTCACATTATTTGTAAGATCCACCCAGGTTGCTGTGTGTAGTTGACATTTATTTCATTATCTTTTCTCCAGAACCTTGCATGATGTCAGGTGCCTGGAAGCCATGTTATAAGTGTGCATTCTTGAGGATAAGCGTTGCTGGGTAGTCCAGAGCTTAGGGAGCTTTCTCTGGGCTGGGCAGGAGGTGGGGGCTCCTCAGTAGGTATGGGGCAGGTGATGGGGTAGGGGAAGGGGTCTGGGTGAGAACTGGTTCCTGGGAATTGATAGCTGAGGAGTGTGTATCAATGTAGAGCAGGGACTGGCCTGGCTTTGAAGGGAATCAAGTGACTGAATCCGGCATATTTTGATATCCTGAGACCTCTCTGGGGCTATCCTGAGAGCCTGGACCTAACAGCAGGGAGCAGCTCGTGAGGACAGATGGGGGAGTGTGGGCCCGGGAAGCCCCAAGAGCCCAGGAGAGTGGGAGAGCCGAGGGGAGGGGGAGTGCTACGTGTGGTTGAACTTCCTGCCAGAGTGCAGCTCTCACGGTGAGGGCTGGTGGTGAAGGTGGCAGCAACAGTTCCGCCAGGGACAAAAGCGTCTGTCTTTCTGTTTCCATCTGTGTCTGAGGTGGTGTGTGGGTTCTTGGGGTGTGGGGAGGACTGGCAGTCTTTTCTGTGTCTGGCTTTGCCAAGCCATCTCCCCCCACCCACAACCATCTCCACGAGGCCTCTTTGAACGGCCCACTTTTTTTTTTCAGCCTTTAGATCTCTGTAACCCTGCCCGGACCCTCCTGTTGTCAGAGGAGCTGCTGTTGTACGAGGGGCGGAACAAGGCTGCCGAGGTAAGGCTTACACACCGTTCCCTGGTGGCGGGGCCTCCCGGGCTTCCTCGGCCATCCTTCAGGCCCCTAACTTTTCTCTCTTCCTGATGGTCTTAGAATTGTATAAGCTCGGGGTAGAAAAAAAACCCCGAAAAGCCTTCCATCCCCCTTCATGCCCTCCTTACCAAATGGTGACCCCGCTTTTTCTTGTACATTTTCAGTGATGAGGAACTCACCCCCTCTCAAAGCTGTTGTGTCCATCTTAGTTAGAAAGTTTTCCCAGCCACTCAAGAGGTCCGTTGTTTATCCCAACTTCCTCTAAGGAGCGGAGAGATGGCTGTTCACTCCAGCTGTGGTGAATGCCTTTGTAGGTGAGAATTTTAGAGGAGCATCACTTAGCAGGTTTTCTGGGTCTGTATTAACTCACGTCCTAATTCCTCTCCTACGGGGTAAGTCTGTTATTTCTCCTGGGCTTTAGCTCTGCCAGCAGAGGCCTGGGTGTGGAGATCATGCCCCTCTTCTGGAGAACTGGCCCTTGCTGATGTCTGACGGGGGAATTGCACTTACCCACACAATCCCCACAGCTGACCACGCTCCAGCGCAGTCCCGTGAGCTTACATCTACGGGAGCACGTCAAGCCTACCTAGGGGCCTTGCAGAGAGGGGAAGGGGCTTGCTGCAGATCAGGTCCTGGCTGCACACGGGCAGTGTGTCTTGGCTGTATTGAGGGTCAGCTTGAGGTAGTGTGGAAAGATCAGGAAACACGAAGGCAGGAAGCATGTAGCCAGCTCCTGCTCAGCTGTTGGCTCACTTGTGACTTCTCCCTTCTTCCTCAGTCTTCTCATCGGAACGGTGGGTGTGTTGTGTATTTGAGGCAGCTGAAATCGGCTGATCTCTAAGGGCCCGTTCAGCCTCAGCATTCTGGGACATTATGTGTAATTGTGGTTAAAGCAGGAGGCTGCTTTTGTTTTGTTTTATGAACAAGCAGACCAGAACTCATATAGTATTCCCAGAGAGCGTCGTCTCTTTCAAGGGAGCCTGCACGCTGATTTCTACCACATGGGCCTTGCTCACTGCAGCTCTAGACCTTCTCTTGGGAAACTTTCCTAAGAACCTTGGCATATCTTCTGAATTGCTTCCATGGGAGTAAAACTTCATCTGCTGAGGGGGATTTGAGTTTTAGGAACAAGAAGTCACTGGGAGCTGTGCTTAGTGAGTAAGGGTGTGGTGAACCTAAGGTGGCCAAAGGTCAGAAAGCGAGGTGGGGCTACACATTCAGAAGATTCTGAAGAGGGCACTGAGAAATGACAGCCACCCTGAAATCCATACATATGTCTAAATTTGCTCTTTTGTTTGTCTGCTCACCATTGAGTCTGCAAACCCTGATCACGTGCTGTGTTACCCTCTCTGTGCCTGCATTTTACATACTAGATCTCAGCTCTTGCAGCATCCCCAGGACAGGCACAGTTGTCCCACTCTATAGATGAGGAAACTGAGGCTCCAGGGAGATTTACTGGGACCTGAAGTTCTCAAGGCTTGTAAGGGACGGAGCCAGGATTAGTACTCATATCGCTGGCTCTGGCTCAGCCGGGCTTTCCGTGGTCCCATGCTGCCTCTGGCCAGTTTGTTTACAAACAAACTAGCAACTGCAAGCTGAAGCCATAGCCTGATTGCAGTCTGTCCCCAAACTCTTTGCCTTGTGGAGCTTGGAGCCTTAGAACAAAGAGAACCTCTTTTGAAGATTGAAAGAAGTGATTTGTAGACAAGCAACATAAATATATTTCTTTTTCTTGAAGTATGCTAGGAAGTGTGTTTATCTTAGTACCCTGTCATGTCATGCAGGCCAAGAATATAAACCAGTCCAAGAGAGACTTGGATAAATTTGTAGAATTGCAGTGTTGCTTAGTCCTCAGGAGCTGTGTGTTCTGAGTGCAACCCTGGAACTTCCAGCTGATGGTTTTCCAGCCAGCTCTTGAGTCTGCAGTGACAGCCCCCTCCAGGCATTGGTTTTGTTACCGGAGAGTGCTAACTTGTAGAAAGTTCTCTCTTACATTCAACAGGAATCTTTATTTCTGGAATGTTCGCCCTTGGTCCTTGGTCCCATCTCTGCTCTGAGCACGCTCTGGTTTGCTAATGTCTGTGAGCTGTTCCAGACCCACACCAGGAACTGCCCTCATTACACACCCTCCCAGAAGTCACAGGCTTCATTAATGTGCCCTGAGATCAAATCCGAGTAACAGAGGAGCCTCATTTCTAGATTCAAACACTAGTTACTGGGCATCACAACGCAGCCAGGCCCTGTGTGAGAGTTTCCAGGACTACTGTGGGCCCAAGACAGACACACCCTCACTCCACACACTGACTCATTGAGTTTACCATTAACTAAGGCCTCAATGTCTTTTTTGCAAACCCTGCCCTTAGGCCAGATTCCTGGAGGAAGCTTGGTTAGGGCTACTTGGGAGAAGTGACCCTCCAAGTTGCAAGGATTCCCTAACCACGCTATCCCTCAACCCGTGACTCTGGCCAAACAGATGTGTCCTTGCAGCAAGTGTGGGGAAGACACCTAGTGGGCAGCAGGTAATTGGGCCATGGAGATGGGCCGCTGTGGCTCCTGCTGGAGCAAGGTCAGCAGGATGCTGGTGAGATGGGAGAGGGGCCCACCTGCTCTCTCCTGGCACGCTTGCCCCCTGGCCTTTCTTCCAGCTGTGTGCCAGCTCTGCCCTTTCCCTGACCTGACCTTTGGGGAAATTCTTCGTTCATGCCTTAATCACTTCCTGTCTAGACCACATTTCCAGTTCTGGGAACTGGGGCCAGAGCAGCAGCCTAGGGCTTTTCTCACCTTGCAGTTGGGCACTTGTCCTCCATCCGTCCTCTCTGGGCCTGGGATGTGTTTTGATGTTTTTTAGGCTCCCGATAGACTGTCTCGTCCAACCGTTCCCCTGCAGCTTCCCTGTGGGTGCACAGGTGACCCTTGAGTGGGTCGGGGAGCTTGAGGGTTTGCCTGTGTTTTGCTGCTTTCGAGCCTTGTCTTTCCCACGGCTTGGACTTCAAAGACCTCTCCTTAGACAACTAACCCCTCAAATCCTCTGAACTCTTGGATCATTTTTTTCTCTCCCTTAACTTCATTTATTTTTTGGTCTCCTTTGCTCTTCTTTTTTTGGTCCCTGCTTGGATTCTTTCACATTCAGGGACAGGACAACTGTAGACATATTGCTGTTTCTCTGTATAGTGAGCACTGTAGGGTCAGCCAGGTCTGGGCAATGGTCCCTGGCTGTGTAGCCTTGGACAAGTCACTTAACCTCTCTGAGTTGCAGGGTCCTCATCTATAAATGAGGGAGGGCAATGCTGAGGACCCACTGACCAGAAAGTAAGTGCTCAGCCAGTGGAGACTTCTGTTGGGCTCAGTTGGGACAGGGCTGTGGTGGGAAGGGGTTTGGATAGAATCATCGCCGGGATCCCTTCCAGTCCAGGGTCCCTTCCAGAGCCCTCCTGTTTGGTCCCTGAGAGGAGCCAGAGCCCCTGAGAGAGAGCCTCCCGCTCAAGGGTGCCTCTTATTATCTCTGTGGCCCAGATTCCCTCACACCTCTGTGTTTGTGTTACTCACAAGAAGCCAAGCGGTCCTTTGAAAACTATTTGTATATTAAATTACGAAAGTAACAGATTCTCATTGCAAAATAATGCAAATTAAGCAGAAATGTTTGAAGTAAAATCCACTGCCTAGAGTGAAGAGCATGGTATGTTAGACATTTAAAAAATGTTAACATATAGATAGATTTATAGTTTTGTTTCACAAAATTGGATTATACTTATAGGTATTTTTGCACATTGCACTATTGTGACTATGATGGACAGATTTCGGCTTCTGCACACATAGCTCTACTTTATTCTTTTAGTAGTCGCATCAAACTCTACCATGTGAAGATGGCATAATTTATCTTCTCCATCCTCTCTTGACGGGCGTTTATTCCGTTTTTTTCTCTTGCCCGTCGTCTCTTGTTTATTTTACTATATTCTTTTTTCTGTGTCATTCCCACCCCCCCACTCTCATTAGTTTATGTATTTTTATTACAAAAATGTTGTTGAGAACATCCTTATAGGTTCATATTTATATAGCCTTGTAAATATTTCTGTAGGATAGTCTCAGAGGTGGTGTTGTTAGGTCACCTTTATCAGTCAGATAGCTAAATGTCAACATGCTGGCTTTTTAAACTTCAACAACAATCCAACGCACACTCACTGTGGCCCTTGCTAGTGCGTGCCAAGCCCTCCTGGCTGGTGCTTCTTACTTCAGAAGAAACGAAGTGTCAGATTTTGACACCTCAAAGGGAAGTTCACCTAATTAATCATATTTGGTTTTCTTCGGAAAGTCTAAAATTGGATTTTATTGCCCTGGACTACAGGCCACTGCAGGATTTACAAAGCAAAGAACAGTGTAATCTTTAGTGGCGTTAGAGGATCAAGTGAATTTTTATAGCACAAAAATATGCTAAGCATGCCTGTTGGTTTACCTATAATGCCTAAAAATAGCTTTCTCACTTATTTTTGGAGCAGCTAGTGCATAAAAGAGATAAAAGTTATGTACATGTCTGTATTGGAGCGTAAGTAACTGGCTTTTTCTCAAACTGATGGCGCATTACTGTGGTTAAAATTACCCGCAAGGAATTTGGTAACCTCACATTGCAGGGTGCCTCAATTCATAGCCTGCACAGAGCTTGTGAAAGGAGCCTGTGAGGGAACCAGGCAGGGTCTCTCCGCCTGTTTGCACAGAGGAGAAAACTCAGGGGACTTAACCAAGTTTTCATGGCTATTTAGTAGGATAGGAGCCTCATGACTTCTGATTCCAAGCCCAGTGCTCTTTCAGCCAGATGTTTAGAGGAGAATGCAAGCAGATGTGGAACATTCTGCAGCTCATGGGTGGCTCCAAGCCAAGGGTGTGGGGCTGGAGATTCCAGGGGCTTTTGGCCAGAGAGGTGAGCCTGTGGGGTGTCAGGCTGTGGAGAGGCTTTCAGGGGCCATCTGCCACAGAGAGTGAGGGTCATTTTCTGTTCTGTTTATTTTTTCCTGCTGTGCCTAGTGGAGCTGTAGAAAACCGTAGGGCACAGGGGCGGTCTCGACTGCAGGTCAGGTCTCTGTCCTTGGCTGAGGCCACACGAAGTCTGCTCCTGGTTCTGCCTGAGACGATGAGGACTCCTTACCTGGGCCTCTAAGGGAGGTTGTGGCCCTTGGCCTCTGGGACAGCTGAAGAGCCAGTTCTATGTGCTCTCACCTGACGCAGGTGACGCTGTTTGCCTATTCGGACCTGCTGCTCTTCACCAAGGAGGACGAGCCGGGCCGCTGCAACGTCCTGAGGAATCCCCTCTACCTCCAGAGTGTGAAGCTGCAGGAAGGTAAGTGGGTGCTGAGGTGCCTTGGGCCTCCTCCTCACTTGCGCTGAGTCCACTGCTCTGGGCAGCCTGGAGGCTCAGTTTGGGTCCAGCCCCTGGGGTGCTGAGCTGCCAGCTGTCCATGAGGCATCTGAGCATGTGTGGCCAGGTCCTGCCCCTGGGCCGGTGGGGTCTCAGACACTGATGTTCCATTCTAGGCTGGCAAGCATCCCTGTACACTCTGAGTTTTGCTGGGAGGTTTCTGTTCCGGGATGTTCAGGGAGGCTGTGGAGTGGAGTGGGAAGAGCTTTGGATTTAGACCTGTGCTCAGATTTTGGCCCTGTCCTTCTGTGCCTGTGTGACTTTGGGCAAGGTGCTCAACCTCTCTGAGCCTGTTTCCTCGTGTAAATGTGGGATACCAACAGTATCTCAGAAGGCTGTTGTGAAGATTAAATTAGGTCATATACGCCAAGTGCCTGACCCACACCAGGTGCCCAGTAAATGCTAGTTGCCACCACACTCACCACATATATCCGGGACAAGAGACCATTGCTCCTTCTCCACTCAGCCGCGTTGCTTTGACCAGAGCCGGAGGAAGCTGGAGCACGTGTGGCTGGGGGCTGCTGAGCAGGAACACGTGGGAGCGTGGAGTGAACCTCTACCCCAAACTTTCCATCGTGCCCTCCTCCACTTGGGGACGGGAAGCCAGCTGGGAGTATCTGCTGAGCGGTTTGGTTTGGCGCCTGAGGTCTCTGCTGAAGGGGCTCCATTTCCTCTCCCAGATTATGAAAACAACAACAGACCTGTTTGAGCACGGGTGACAGGGGCAGGGAGGAAAATATGACCCAGCGAAAGAATTCTGTTTTGACGGGTTTTGCTCCAGGAAAACTTCCTGCCTGTTTGCAAACCCAACGTGTGTGCTTGGCCCTTGCTGGCCTTCCTCCTTAGACACCAGGCAGTGTGAGAACCTCCACTCTCACTGCCCCACAGGAAGTCACTTACAACTCCTTCCCTGCCTTTGGCTTTCTCCTGCCCGCTGACCAGGGCTGCCACTGAGGGGAAAAAGCAAGTCACCTCATTCGAGGCCAGCCCCTCCCCGGGTCAGTGGTGAGGAGCAGCCCTCTGTGCAAGTTCAGCTCAGACCCTGGCATTGCAGGAAGCTGCCATGGGAGGGGGGCAGATGAGAGCTGCTGCCCTTGGTGTCCTGCTGCTGTGCCCTTTCCTTTCTTCCTCACACCAGCTTCCTCTACATGCCCACTACGTGTCACTCCCACCCACTGCACGCATGCACACGTATGCCCTCACACTGTATAGTCCCTTCCTCTGTGCCTCTGCTCATCTCCAGCTCAGACAATCTGGGACCCAGTCAGCTGTGAGGGGGACACTGGCGGCTGTGCTTGGTAACAGGTTGGTAGATTATAGAACCAAACCCTTACCGGTGGGCAGTGCTCAGCCTCCTGCTGAAGGCAGGGAGGGAGAAGAAAGGGAGCTCAGAATGGCTGTGCTTTGGGGTGGGGTTGGCATGGGAGCCACCAGGGCAGTGGAGGAGCTGAGGGTAGCAGCTGGGAGTTTGGGGTCTGGGCTCAGTTTTGCTGCTAACTTGCTATGTGACTTCAGCTGGCTCTTTCCCTTTTCTGAACGTCAATTTCTCTGCCTGTGAAACAAGGGTTGGGCCAGTCTTTTGTGTTCCCTCCCAGTCCTGATGTCCCCAGGCAGACCCTGAGGTGGCTGTGAGAAGCTGGGCAGTGCCCATACGTATGTCCTCCCTCCCCTCCTGGAGCCCCCAGACCCAAGGTTTGAAATTAGAAGCAGGGTGAGCTCCATCCTCCACTGGGTGGTGGATGGTCATGGTAGGTGCTGTGGGGCCTTGAGGTGTTGAGCCCATGTGAGTGACAGCCTTGCAGGCATGGCTTCCTCAGGCTGGAGACCACATCCTCTCCCCCAGCTGGCAGGCTCAAGGTAGTCAAGACCAACACTCAGGAGAGATGACCATGCCATTAGAGCCCTGTGGGTTGGCATGAGAGAGGTGTGTGTATGTGTGTGTGCGTGTGTATGTGTAAGTCTGTCCTGGCTTGCTGGGCAGGTGATTTCATGCACACAAATTGCTTTGCCCTTCTCCAGAGTGCTGGGGAGCAAATACAGTGAACATGGCTCTCCAGGGAGCCCATGAGCTGCAGAGAGCAAAGGAAATGGCTCTGTGACACTGAGCACTCAAGGTGCACATTCCACCACTTAGATTCTTTCCAGGCATCGGCGGAGCCCTCGCCTCCTGTCCCTCCTGCTCCCCTGAGATGCTGGGCTTGTGGGGCGGCGGGGGTGGGGTGGGGGTGGGGGTGGGGGGTGGGGTGGTGTTCGGAGGAGTCCAGTGACTTCTGCAGTTGGATTTGAAGCCGCAGAGCCCAGTGTCCTGAGTCCAGGCGCCCAATTTCCTGCCTGATTCCCTTGTGCCCTCAGAGACCCGCTGTGGCAGCAAAGGCCTGAGTGAGGCTTTTAAGAGATTCATTTCGGGCTCAGCTGCAGCTTCTGTTGGCCGAATGGTCTCTTGCTAACGTGGCTCACACTCCTAGGTTTCTTTGGGGCAAAGATGATGGTAAACAAGGAACACGCCCAGCCTTTCCTGCGGGCTGGGCCTGGTGAGGGTTGTTCCCTGGCCGGGGAGAATCTGCCCCACCCAGGGACCACGGAGTCCCTCGGGCGACTTGTCTAAAGGGTGCTTAGCTCCTCTGGAGAAGCATACTCCTAGGGTCTAGCATGGGGCCCAGAACATCGTGGGGACCAAGGAATGTTTGTTGGGTGAATGACTGAATGACTGAAAGGAGAACAGAAGCACTGCTTCAGCTCAGGGGCGGAAGTATACTCTTCCCGCTGGGCTTCTGCTGGTGGCCCCTTAAACCTTGCCTGCCCTCCTCCTGCCTAGCTTCGCTTCCCCAAAGCTTCAGCGGGGCTGCCTTGCTGTGTAATGGGAACAGGCGGAGAGCTGGCGCTAACAATTGGGACATCTCCGGTCAGCCGGGGCCCATTGTGGTCTCTTCCTGCCTCTGCCGCCCACTGGCTTTGCTGCTCTTTGTGTTTCTGCCTCCCAGGCGGCCAGTATCCTGCCCACAGTGTGTCTTCCTGGCCTGCTCTGGTCTGTCAGGATGGCCTGGAAATGTCTAGCTGATTTTTGGGCTCTCCATCTACCCTGGGGAGTCAGGGGGCCCAGTCTTGGAAACTCAGCTGTTTAGGTCGCAGCCGCTGGAATGCTTGGTGTTAAATTTGGGTGACATTTTCCAAGCACATCCTCAGAGCCTACCTCAGGGCCGGCTGCCAGGGCGAGAGCAGTGGGAGGAACACGTTTTCATTTCTGGAGCACATGGCCTGGCACAATGACAGAGACGTAAGCTGGTGGTGGGGGCAGAAGTGTGACATAATGGTCAGAACACAGGCTTTGGAGGCAGGCAGTCCTGGGTTCAAACCTCAGCTCTGCTGCTTTCTCACTGTCTGCCTTGTATATAGTTGTTTCCCTCCCTGGGCCTCAGTTTCTGCATCTGGAAAATGGAGACAACCCTCTTGGCTTGTCTCACAGGGTAGAGAGGGCTTGGTGAATGGCTGAGTTTGGGATCTCAGGCCAGGCTTGCAAGGGCTCTGAGAAAATGACAGAGGGGTCAGACCTGGGCAGGAAAGCCCTCTCTGGGCCCTACCCAGCCTGTGACCGGGGGTCCCCCTGCACGACCCACACGTTCTTTGGTGGGAAGCAAGGCCCACCCAGGAGCCAAATGGTTCCTTCTTATATTTTAAAATGGCCAAAGCATTTGGAGTGTTGGATGGAAACCCAAATGTGTGCTGCCTCCCTGTCCCTTTTCCTTGACACTCACCCCTTTTCCACACCCTGGAGAGTCCAGAGCTTGATTTAATGTTCCACAAGGTTTTCTGGTGGGGCTGAGGTCTCTCTCTGGGGTCAGCTCCCTTGCAGCCTGCTTTCCCACAGCTGTGGCTCCCCACCCCCCGCCAGCACCCCCGGAGGCTTGTCGGCCTTTCACGAGCCTCTGAGCCATGCTGAGCCCCATCCCGTCGTTCCCTCCAAGTGCTGCCAGCACAGAGCCGTGATGTGGAGGGGACTTCCGTGAAGGTTTGGGGTAATGCAGGAGGGCAGTGGCGGGCAGTGTTACAGCACAGATAATTTAAGGCAGTTGTCAGCCATCCCTCACCCTCGGGAACATGTTCCGGGCTGCATTTCCCCAACCTCGGCCTCCTGTCTTGGCTTTTCCCTACCTCTGAGGGCCTTCTCTTCTATCACTGCCAGCTTCTAAACTCCAAATTTCTATTTTCTTACATAGATCTTTTTGTATCTCCCTTGGCACTAAGGTCTTCTTCTGGAAAGTCAAGGAAAGTCCCAGTGTATTTTCTTAAAAGAAACCACCTCCGTTTGTTTCCATCCTCAGCAACATAAGGAACTGGCAGAAGCTTTGAAATGACAGGTTCCTTAAACATGACAGATTTCTTAGGCAGGGCTCCCTCCCTCCCTACCCACCTCTAGGTGGGGACAAGTAGGATTCATTCTAAGTCCAAAATGAACCCCATTTACTTAATGCGCTTTTTAAAATCTGGCTCTGCTTGGCACCCCTGGCCATAGGCATGATTTTGCCCAGGGAACTGCCCACATGCCTTCTCTGAGGGGGCCTGGCCTTCACTCACACGAGGGCCCTCGCTCTGCTTTTCTTAGGAATAGGCTGGACCCACGGTCTCTGTTTGTATCTAGCCACCTTTACTTCACAGCACAGCTTACAACTTCTTTGATGATTGATTTGATCCAGGTATGTATGGAGAGAGCTACTTTGAGCCCAGCACTGGGCCTGCATCCTTGAGGAGGCAGACACATTTGAGAGGAGGGTGTATCGGGGTCCGGAGTGTGGGCTCTGGAGCCAGGCTTCCTGGGTATATGTCTTGGTTCTTCTTCCCTTTTTACCTGGGGCTTGTTCCTCAAGCTCTTTGTGCCTCAGTTCTCTCACTGGACTCATAGGTGATAACCAGCCCTGCCTCACAGGGGGTGTAGTGAGGGTTGAGCTCTTACAGGTAAAGCATCTGGTACAGTGGTGGGCACTCAAGTTCTATGGCACTTTGTGTTTGCTGTGCTGTATGGTTGCTTCCCTGCAACATGACAGCCTGCCTGCTGAGGTCTGTTGCTTGAAATACAGGAAGTTATTCATACTAACCATCCCCGATCTGTACCCAGATGAGTGTCCACGGGAGAGTGCTGCCAGGTCGTGGGCAGACCGCAGCAGTCAGGGCAGGTATCCCGGAGGAGGGGCGAGGCTTCTTCGCCACACCTGCTATCCCTTGAGCACAACTTGTGCTTCTCCATCTCCATGCCTTTGCCCATGCTGTTCCCACTGCCTGGTGTGCTCTGTACCTGGCAGTTTCATGCCCAGAGGGGACTCCTGGCTGCCTCTCATGGGGTGAGATCTCAGCATTCCTTGAGTCCGGCTGACCTGCAGGCAAAGGCCTTATAGCTGTGCCTCAGCTTGGTTAGTTAGTAAGTGGCATTTCCTCCAGGGAGTTCCCTGTCCCCTGTGCCTGCTTCTTTCTTTGTCTTTTTCCAGGAAGTACCACATACACAGCCCTCTGTATGTGACAGCGCTCTATGCACCAGCAAACTGCTGAGACTGTAGCCAGTTCTAATGCAAATCTTACTTTTTTCCCCAAAGGTTCATCAGAAGACCTGAAATTCTGTGTGCTGTATCTAGCGGAGGTGAGTCCTTCCCTCTGAATTTGAGGAGATCTGTGACTTGGTGTTTGAGGGGAGGTTTTAGGCAGGGTTCTAGTCCAGGGTTCTGATGCTTCCCCCACCCCACCTTGTGCAGGGGTCCTAGGCAGGTCCTGCAGGTCCTCCCTGCCCCTGTAGCTCTCACCTCTATGTAGAAGAGCAGCAGGCACGAGAGTGCTTAGAGGGGACAGAGGACACTGATCTCCCACTTAGGACTTCCTGGTCTCTTCATAGTGAAGGTGTGGTCTGACAGCTGTGCATCTCCGTATTTAGTTATCTGGGAGCCCTTCCTCTGGAGAGTACCCTGATTCCTATTCCTGCTTCTTTCTTCCTCTTTTTCCAGGAAGTGCCACCCATGACCCCTCCTAAGGGTCTTGTCAGTGTTTGAAACAGCCTGAAGGTGATTGTATTAGGTTGGTGCAAATGTAATTGCGGTTTAAAAGGTTAAACATAATAGCGAAAACCACAATTACTTTTGCACCAATCTAATACCTTTACCTAGGCCAGACAGTACAGACTAAAAAACACATCAAATGCCTGTGTTTTGGGCTGGAGTGATACCCGCTCAGTGTGATTGGTGTTCTTGGGTATCTCAGTCTGATCAGAAGCTCGGATGGGCTGTGCTCTGCCTTTGTTGAGCAAAATTGGGCAAATAGCTTATTGCTTGATATGGTTTGGGAGATAAAACATCATTAAACCAGAGGTTTAATCAAAGAGGTTCTCTGTGATGAAAAAGTTGAGAGCTGTTGAGCCATCGAATTCTTTTAGCTTTTTGGGGAATTTTCTAGTGTGTTTCCTTGAAAATAAGACCTAGCTGGACAATCAGCTCTAATGTGTCTTTTGGAGCAAAAATTAATATAAGACCCGATTTTATTTTACTATAATATAAGACTGGGTATAATATAATGTAATGTAATGTAATATAAATATAATATAATATAATATAATATAACATAACATAACATAACATAACATATAATATAATATAATACTGGGTCTTATATTCATTTTGGCTCCAAAAGACACATTAGAGCTGATTGTCCTGCTAGGTCTTATTTTCTGGGCAACACGGTAGAACGTTTGCCTCTCCGTCCCCACCCCTCTGGATTCCGATTCTCTCTGGCAGGGCCTGACATAAAGCTTCAGGTTCTTTAATGCCAAGAGAGCTTCCTGCCAGGTTGGACTTGTTTTTCCCAGAGAGAAGCACTTCTGCTTATTGGTTTCCTGGGCGTTGTGACCTCCTAGCCCTCCAAAGATTGATGAAGGGATATTGATCTGGGGCCTTTTATTTCAGTAAAGTACCAGGTGATCTGACGCCCCAGGGGCTGGGGAATTGAAGCTCACAGGCAGCCAGAAGCCTCCCTTTTCTCTTAATGGGCAACTGTTTATGAGAGGCTTGTCTGTAATGAAGGAAGACAAGAAGCGTGGGGACAGGCTTGCCAAGGTGGTTTGGGATCCCACAGAGAACCCCGCACTCGTATCTTAGAACCTGCAACAAGTGGTTCCTCTTCATTGCCTGACAGACAGGTGGCACCCAGAGAAGAAACCAGGGCAAGAGAGTCAGGATTTGGAGAGGGTCTTCCACTGCACTGAGAACGTCCCAATGGCTTGGGTGGCAGCTGCTCTGACTATGTCCCAGCAGTAGGTCCTGGGTGGAGTTGCCCTAAGCAGTCCTTAGCTCTGGGGTCTCTGTTGCTCTGGACAGGTTTCCCTGCAAATCCATGGGACAGATGCAGCCTACTCCTGGCTTCAAAGCGCCAGGGGCATTGGGTCATAGGGCACGTTGGCCAGGGACCATTCTCTAACCTAGAATCTGATCCCAGCTCCCGTAAGTTCAGCCTACGCTTTGGGGTTAAGAAAACCTAGATTTGAATCTTGGCTCTGCCACGTCCTAACTGAATGATCTGGGCAAGTCACATACTCATCTCTGAAACAAGGCCGATGAGGCCTACCTTGCACGGTGGTTGTAATGATTAAATGAGATTCAATAAGATACTGTGTCCACTGCACTTAGCTCAGAGCCTGGCACACAGTGAGTGCTCAATAAACGGTAGCTGTTGTTATGGGCAGCTTCATAACACGGGGAGAGCTTTTCATATGCATTTCCTCTCCATTAGAGACATCATCAATGAGTTATCGATCTTTTAAAAAGAAAGCTAAGAGGAATATCTCACTTTCTTTGTAATGTACATATGCAGTAACAGAAATGTGGCAAGATTGTAGCCTCTGGAGGAGACAGAAGACAGACGTTTAATGTCTCCTCTCCTGAGACCTCCTGGGGCTGCCCACTTAACCTTTCTGAGCCTTAGTTTTCTCATCTGAAAAATGATATCTGAAAAATGGTAGCGTCTGTGCCTTTCCTTCCTTTCTATGTCATAGGGTCATTGAGAGAATTCAATTAAAAGAGAGAACGTTTGTCAAAGCAAGTGAACAAATGTAAATTGTAGAAGAAGAGGTTTTAGTTTGTACAAATATAATATTAATTCAGGAACAAGGAGGTGAGGCAAGATGGGGTTTTAAAGAGGCCAAGAAGAGCTGGGTTGGATTTGGGGATGCTCATGTTTGAATGCAGAGGTCTGGGCCCACCTGGAGAGGTCTGTGCATGGCTAACTACCCTGCAGCCAAGAGGCCCTGCCTCTCAGTGAGTTACATGAGAATGCCTTCAGGGTAGCTTACAGCCTTGCCCCTGGAGCCTGGTATTGAGGGCAGGGTGTGCATCAGTGTTACATCTGATGAGTTGGATCACACAGTGGATTAAGAGTGAGGATTCACATGCTGGGGCAACCCGGAGGGCACTGGGGCCCTGCTTTAGACAGATTTAGGCAGATGGGAATTCAGCCGCCCTGGAGGGAGCTGGCTCCATGTTGTCTCTTGGCCGGTCTCCGAAGCTCCGGGCAGTACCTAGAGAAGGGCCTTGGGAGCAGGGGCTTCCCAGTAACGGGTGCCTATCTAAGACAGCCAGCCCCGGGCCAGGCCTGGGTTTAGGTCTTTGAGCATAAAAGCCTGTCTTGAGATCATGGTTGGGAAAGTGCTTTTTAAAACTGATAATTAGATAAAAGGAATTATTATTATGGCAGAATTGAGAACTGAAAGAGAGGAGGATTTGGGGCTAAGGGAGGTTAAGGGATTTGTTGAAACCCAAACAGCTTGGTAGAGACTCCAGCGAGGGCCAGCTTTGTGGAGTGATGGCCTTTTCCAAGCTGGAAGGGACGATAGTCCCTACCTCACCCCTCCCCTTGCAGGGGGAGCACGATAAGACAGGGAGCAGAGGACACGTTGGTCATCTCTTACCGAACCCGACTTCTCCCTGGGGAATCTTGGGGTCTTTTACTGAATGTGTCCTGCCCTGCAGTGAGCTGGGGGTTCTGGGAAGTGGAGGGAACCTGTTGTTAAGTGGTAGGATTGCGTCCTTCATCCACCCGGTTCCCAGAAGCCCAGGGGCAAGGCTTTCTTCACTCTCTCCTCTAAGGCTATTAGGGAGATCAGCTTCTTAACAACTTTGGGCAGGAAAGGAATGGCTGCACCCAGGAAGCACTTAGCATGGGAGATGGCCCTGCCCTGGAGGGGGGCGTCCCTGAAGCTTGGGTTGGATAGCAGGGTAGAAAATGTGCCCAATGCTATGAATGATGCCAGTTACCACCAAGCTCAGAGCCTTCGCATTTGCTGTTCTTTCTGCCTGGAACAATTTCTCCCAAGCACTTTCCTTGCTGGCCCCTTGTTGTTCAAGCCTTCGCTGGAGTGCTGCCCCTTCAGAGAGGCCTTCTCTGACCGCCAGGTTCAAGTAGGACCGCTCCCTTTGTGGGCTTCTCATCTTTCTACTGATGTTGTTTAATTGTGTATTGGTTTACTATCTGCCCTCAACCTGAGGGCAGGAACCCTGTCTCTCTTATTTCCCCCTTTCCCTCCAGGGCCTAGTACAGTCCCTGACACAGAGCAGGTGCTCAATGACTATGTATTAAACGAATGAACTCCTGAGTAATAACAGCAGTGGCTGATTGTTGAGGCCTCAGATGGCCCTCGTTCTTGCCTCCTGAAGCTCTGAGAGATGGGCGATAGCATTATCATTCCCATTTTAGAGACTTCCTGAGGTCGTCAGCCAGGAAACGGCAAAGCTGGGATTCAGACTAGGCTTGTCCAAGTGCAACATGAGGAAGGAGTGCATACAAACCCTGTCTTCTCTGGTCCAAGCCATGCAACTCCTGCTCAGCTCCCTGCTGAGTTCATCTAATCACAGCCCTGTGAGGTTATAATCAAATTCCAGCAGAGGCAGAAGGAGCGCCTACTCCCCTGATCAGAGTGTCCTGTAGTGGTTGATAACATTGGGCAGGCTTTACTGCCCCTCTCCGCCCCCAGCACATTCTGACTGTTTGGGGCCAACTCCCTGGGTCCCGGCAGCTCCCTGGGGCTAAGGCCAAGCTGACCTGGCTTTGACCTCATCCCGGAAGTCCCTCCAGGGAGCCAGAGCTTACCCAGGCATTGCTTGCCAAGCACCTTGCTACGTCCAGATTAAAAAGGCCTTCCAAGAAGGAGTTTCTAGTCTCGTTGGGGAGACAAGACTGCAGCACTTAACAAGATTAAATAGAAAAGCAATACTTAAATGACAGCAGTGCAGACTGTTGTTGTACTCAATGGAGCTGAACAGTCGTTGATCAGCCCCAGCTCATGTGCCAGGCAGTAGTGGGGCTTTGACAGACCACAGGACTGCCCACCACAGACTTTCTAAAAGGTTCTGTCGGTACGTCCATCCCATCACCCATCTAACTTTGGCCTGGTGATCAGATGCCTGTGTCCTGGGTGGGGGCTGGGGGCCCTGGCTCCAGAGAGCATTGAGGGGCGGAGACCTTGGCCCTCTGTGTTCCCCACGTGCTCTCCCAGCTGCTGCCTTGCGCTGCCTGTCCCCGGGGGTGACCTCACCATTTCTGTTCTGTGGTCTCCACAGGCCTCCACTGTGCTGGGAACCACCGCCTTCCTCCCTTCCCCCGAGCTGTGGGCACAAGGCTCTCCAGCTGGCCCCCTGAACCAGCTTCTTTGCTCCTCTAGCTGCCTCAATGTCACCAGGGATTAATGTGCATTTGTGGCTTTTAGCAGGCACTCCCTTCCGTGCTGCAGCCTCATCCTCTGGAGCTCAGGGATGGGTTTGGGCCCGGGAGCCCCCTGAACCAGGGAGCAGCGCTGACCATCCCTTTCTCTGTTTTCCCTGACGTCAGAAGGCAGAGTGCTTATTCACTTTGGAGGCGCACTCACAGGAGCAGAAGAAGAGAGTGTGCTGGTGTCTGTCAGAGAACATCGCAAAGCAGCAACAGCTGGCGGCCTCCCCTCCACAGAGCAAGGTAAGGGCCTTGCCAGTGGCTACAGCTCTGGCTGCATGGCTTCCCCTGGGCCAGCCTGGACCCTCGAGCCTCCGAATTGAGTTTGGGACCACCCTGAGCTCAGGACTTGGATCTGGACAATGAACTCCTGGCAAGGAGGCCTGTGCCCGAATGTCCCTCCCCCTTGGCATTTCACTGGGTCTGTTCAGTGGGGTTCGCATTGCTTGGGTAGAGCGACAGAGCCAAATCCCCATCAATTCATGGCTCTTTTCTTTGATTTGCCTATGGCAGGGGCTAATTTGGGCTGGCTTCCCTGTAGCTGCCAGGCATGTGGTCCCCCTCTGCCATTGGGGGGATCGTGCCAGGGGCAGCACACTTGTGTTTAACAGTGGCCCAAAGCAGGCATAATTGGGAGGGGATGTTTGCGGCAGAAGCTGTTTTAACTTGAAGCAGGTCACAGCCCACTGGAGCCAAGTGGAGTTTGCTGGGGACTGGGGGCTGGCCTGCCGGAGGGTCAGGGAAAATTAGAAGGTCCCAGCTGAGGCTGATCTGGGATAGGCCCCTCAGCTGGGCCCGTGCCGTGGTGGGGAGGGGATGGGAGCTGGACCACAGCCTTCCCCTTTGTCACCTGGGTGCCAGCCACAAGGCACAGTTGTATTTCCCCATTTGTGAGTCACTCAGGTCCCTTCTCTTGCTAAAAGTATTTTGGGATTCGGTCTGGTTGGCTGCAAAAGGAGCCAAGGTGTTTGGTCTGCCAGATTGGGGGAAGGAGGATCCATGAAAGTGAGTGGCAGCCTGTACACTCGTTGGCCTTGTTGCTTCTTCCTGAGGCGTTCAGGCCCAGCGTGCCATGGGCAGCGTGCATATGGTGGGGGCAGTGGGGTCAGGCCCGCTGAGGGCAGGAGGTGGGGAGCAGGTGGCTGGGCAGTGGTGGATGGCAGCTCCCCAGCTATTCCCTAAGGGAGTAATCATCTGAGAATTGTATAATTTCAGATTTGACAGTTATCTTGTTGCACTAGCCAGGGGCAAGAATAACATTGATGAGGGAGCACAGTGGGAATGTTGAGTCTCACTCTGCTGCTGACTGGCCGTGTGACCTTAGGCAAGTCGCTCTACAAACGTGGAGCTTTGGTGTCCTCATCTGGGGGCAACAGTTCCTCCCCCAAAGGGTTCTTGTGACAAATCAAGGGGATGGTGCATATACAGTTCATAGCACAGTGCTTGGTATACAGTAAGCACTCAGTAGCTGTGGGCAGCGCACTGCCCCTACCGCCATCAAGGCTGCTTGTTGCTACACTGGCTGTTCCCACTGTCAGGTTCTCCCACCAAACAGAGACCTGTGGAGGCTGGAGGCTGTCATGCGCTCTCGATCCCAAGTTGGTTACAGTCTGAAACCAGGCCACTCCCTCTTCACTGGATGTCGCATGGCCGAACGCGTGCCCCTAGCATTCTTGTGGCTTGGGCTTAGCTCCTTCTGGTCTGGAGGAAAGAGTTCCTTCTGTCTCAGCTTCAAGGTGTGTGGGCTTGGAGTGTGTTGGCAACAGCCTTCTCAGTACCTTCGGGAGTCTCTCTGTCATCGGTCAACTAAAGGTCGGCTGGGTTTCTGAGACAGGCTCTGATCCCTGCAGGGCTGTGGGCTTGGCTGACGGACCCTGGAAGGGCTCCAGGGTGTGGGGCCTGGCTTCAGGGCCACACCAAGATATATGGACATCCTGGGGAGGCAACAGACGGATGCCTCTTCAAATTAAAACCCTTTAAACGTGTGTTTAATGGAGAAGCTGTGTGCCGGGCATGAAAAGTGAAGGGCAGGCTGACCACTGGGACAGTCTCAGAAGTGCCTCCTCACCTGAGACCTGGGCCCTGTCCCAGCCACGCACACCCCACATGTCCCCCCCTCCTTAGAAGGCCATTATACAATCATCTTTTATTAGGCAGACCCCTTGGGGGGTCTCACTGCCCAACTTTCCCCACCCCCACCATATGCACTTACAGAGTCTTAGCAGCTGATCCCTTTACTCACTTCCAGAAGTTTGGTAAATATGATTTTTCTCCAGCCCCACAGAGCTGCAGGAATGCTTTAGAAATCTTAGTGACTCGGCCCAGGTGGCTGTCCAGCTGGCCACAGGACATCTATATGTACTCAGCTCTGGCAGGTCCTGGCAGCCTCTGGAGTGACCTGAACCTCTTGCTAAGCAAGGGCTGGACCCCAGCCTTTCCACTAGGGTTGCTGTCCCCCAGGGGAGAAGAAGAGGGCAGGCCAAGCAGAACGCAGACACCAGCTTTTTGCTTTTCAGGCAGAAAGAGTCCTGCTTGATCAACTTGTCCTGACTGGTTAGCATGCCTTTTTCAAATGCCTTTTCTTTGTTCTTTCTGTGAGTGTTCTGCCTTCTGCTGCACAATGGAAACCGCTGCCCAAGTCACTCCCTCCTCCCTCAAATGTCTCTCTGGGGAAAGAGGGCTTTGCAAGGCAACTCCCCAAATCCCCATGCTGCCCCTTCTCAACCCTGTTCCTTTCAACAGTGTTTGCTGACACCTGGAGTGGGGATTCTTCAAACATCTCAAGGAACGCAACGTGCTTTCCAAATTTGCAAAACATACTAAATGTGATAGGCCCTGAACATGAAATGATTGTTGGGAAAGATGGAGGGAATTGGAGGAAGATGGATTCAAAGAACAATAGAGAGACAAGTGTGCCGCCACCTGCTGTGTGACCTTTCCGCCGTGGCCTCAGTGGTCCCATCTGCATATTGGTCTGGTGCCTCTTTCCAGCTCTTCAAGCTTTGCCATTATCCTGAAAGCTGAGGGCCTGGGGTCATCCAGTCTCCATGTGGGAACTATACCTTGAAGATGTCGTGTAACTTGAGTGCCTGTGGAATCTGTTGCCAGGCGACGTTCCTCTCTTCGGGGTAGGAAGGGGGAGGCACAGGCTTTCTGTGCTGTCTCTGAGGTGCCTGTGGCCTGGGGGTTGCAGGGTGGGTCCCGGCTGCGAGGGTGGACACAGGGAGGCAGGCAGCAGGCAGACTAAATCCATTGCCTGTTCGCTCACTAGTAGCTGACCACAGGAGGTAGGGGGCCGCTCTGGGCTGGCCTGCATGCTTTCCCTTTCTGAACAAATAAATGGCCTGCTCCCTCTGCTCTCTCCCAGTCTCCTTCTCCTGCTCACCACGCCCTTCCTCCTCATTATCTGCCCTTTCTCTTGCTTCATTATCTATCCCCAGAGGGAATCTACTTTTCTTCTTCTGCCTGGGATAACTTTCACTAAACTCCCTGCACGGGAGCGCGGCGATGTGTCTCGTATAGACTAACTCACAGGTGGTCCTACCTGTGGCCACTGAGGTTCTCAGCCAGTAGGGACAGACAGACACATATTACTTTGATTATTCCATCAAACATACATCATCAATGCCTCCTCTGGGTTTGCAGAGATGAATGAGACCTTGTCCTGGTCCTCATGGAATTCGCCTCTAATTAGACAGATGTGACAAAGGCACCAGAGTGGCAATCCAGACATTAAAGGCTGTACCTGACGGGTCCTAAGAGTAGTCCAGGGGGTCTTGGCTGCACATTTGTCACCCTCTCAGTGAACCTCTACTGAGCCCCAGCACCTGCACAGCACTGGGCTGGGCACTGGGAAGCCTCTGAGGACAGTAGGCTTGTGACCGAGCCATCAGGGACGAGAAGAGGGTGCAGTGTAGCCTGTGCTACCCCGTTCTCAGGGACGCCCTGGGCGCCATGATGGCAACGCATGGACGCATCCCTTGCACTCTTTCCTTGGGAGACCACAGTCCAGCGGTGGAGACAGAGATGCCAACAGAGCATTCAAAAATCACATAGCAAGTGATATGGGAGATGTAAACTCTTACCACGCTGTGACCTCAGGTGAGGCACCGAGCTGCTCGGAGGCTCAGTTTTTTTCATCAGTAAAGTACATGGATGAACAGGGTTCTCGTGAGGGATTAAACTCATGTTATGTGCTTAGGAAAGTGGCACACAAGAAGAATTCTGTGAATTATTAAAGTTATGTCTATATAGGAAGATTCCTCTAGTGGCTTTGTTTATTGAAGCTGAATGCTGCTGCCCTGGGCACATGTGACGACTGTTCCATGTCACTTGCTGGTATCACCTGCTGTATTCCAGGGCCCAGGCAGGGACACTGAGGCCTCCTGGATCTACTCTGGCTGTAAGACTTCTCCCAGATGTGACGCTGAGGTGCGTTCTACCTTGTCATCTCCACTGGGCAGCTAGAGATGGGGCCCTGGAGATGCCAGGGTCTGTCTGAGCAACTTAGAAAGGAGCAGGGGCAGGTCCTGGAGTCAGGCAGCCCTGCCCTGAGTAGACAGTGAGCTAATTCCAGTTCTGTCTGGTTCCACAGAAACTCCACCCTTACGGCTCTCTCCAGCAGGAGATGGGGCCGGCCAACTCAACCAATGCTACCCAGGATAGAAGCTTTACCTCATCAGGACAGACTCTGATTGGCTGAGCAAACCCAAGGGCGGGACTCTGCTTCTGGCAACTTAACCCTTTCTTGGGCATCCCCTACCACACAGTAACCTCACCTCAACTGGACCCCAAACAGAGGACCAAGATGGTGGGCCTAAGGTCATCTGAAGGGAGTGGCCCCCCGGTGTGTGTGGACTGGTACCAGAAGGACCACAGGTGTGAGAGGCCCTGTGGGCCATTCAGACTGGCATCAGGAAGTCCCAAACGGAGAAGACTCAGAAACTTATTCCCTGTGAGGAAGAAGGAGGTGAAGTAGCATCTGAGCTTCCAGTGGCTCCAGCGCCTGCCTTGGAGGCAGCAGGAGAGGTTGGGAGAGGTCAGCCTGGTGGAGAATAATGCCATGACCCTCCGCTGCCGGAAGACATCTTCACCCATTCACTCATCTGCACTCCTTCATTCCTTCATTCAGTGGATGTTTGGGGAGCATCTACTTTGTGCCAGGCTCTGTGCTAGGAGCTGGGGATACTATGGAGAATGAGACGGATATGCTCTCTGCTCTTACCCTTCTTATCTTTCAGTCGTAGTAGGAGAGCGAGCATTAAATAAATCAACATACACATAGACACACACATGCACTCACGTGATTACACCTGTGATAACCGATGAAGGAGAAGAACAGAGTCCTTTAAGAATATTATTTAGATTGCTGTGTGTGTGGGCATGGGATGGGGTAGGGGAGATTGTAACTTTTAAGCTGGGACCTGCAGGCCAGAAAGGAGTTAGCCTGTCAAGGACTTTGGAAAGAGAGCTCCAGGTGGAAGTACCTGAGATGGGGAGAAACTTGGCGTGCTGGAGGAATGGCCGTCAGGCCAGTGTGGCTGGAGCTCAGTGAGCAGGCAGATAAGGCTGGCAGGGTCAGATCACACTGGACTGTGGTGGTTAATATTTTACTGATTTCATTCTAGATACAGTGGGAAGCCACTGAAGGCTTCTGAGAGAGGGAGTCACAGAGTTTCAGGTACATTTCTAGATCAGAGTCAGGAAGGCCCAAGTGGGTATGAGATCAGTTAGAGGACCCTTTAGTTTTCCAGGTGGGGGTGATGGTGGCCTGTCCGGGATGGTGTCTCGGGAGGTGAGCATGTGAATATCCAGTCCTTGGGATGTGAGGGGGCTCTGGGAGGAGAAGAGAGAGTCAATTCCCTGCCCCTTCACCACATCCCAGCCCCCAGCCCTGTGTGCTTATCCTGCGCTCTGTCTTGGTCTCGGTGGATGCAATGAGGACTGGGGCCTTCCTCCCAGAGCCCGCTCCTGGCCAGGCCTGGATAGGGACCAGTGCCGAGTTGTGGGAATGGCCCTGGGAGTTGGGAGCAGTGGGTGCTTCCCTTGGCCAAGGTGGGAAAGGTCACAGGCACAGCCTCAGCAGGGGTGGCCTGTGCTGTTCATCCACCCTGTGCTGCGTGGTCTGACCGGAAGCTGGGACAGACTCTCTGGAAACTGACTCGGTTTGCTTCCTTCAGAGCTAAGGTCAGGGACCCAGCTCGTTGTGGCTAAGCACTCCATGGGAGACTGTCCTGCCACAAGGCTAAAGAAAGACCTCCCGAGGGGACAGTGATTAGAGCTCAGCCTACTCCTTGCCCTCTGTACCCCCCGCTGGAGCCCAGGGTTGAGCAGCACTCACACCCGTCCCTAACTGCAGAGACCTACAGGCAGGGAGCCCAAGGCCACAGGTGCGAGTGGAGTGGTACAGCTCAGCACAAAGCGGATGTGTAGAGCCAGGGTCACTTGCAGGGGAAGAGGGGTTAAGAAAGGCCGGAGGGTGGCTCAGGCCAGAGAAGCCCCAGACCCTGGATACTCCCAAGGGTCTGTAGAGAGAGGTCTTGTGCTCTGGTGAGTTTGCTCTCCTGCTGTGACCACTTGAATCCCAAGAAGGGTGGCCCAGAAGAGAATTCATCCCTTACCTCCCACTTACCCTCCTCCCAGCCTAGGAAAGATCAAGCATGTGGCGTCAGCAGTCTAACGGGATAGGATGTATCTGCCCATGACCAGGCCAGTGCCCCCGCCCAGCAGGGGAATAGACTCCCCTGAAGTGGGACAAGTGATACAATGTCTGTTAGCCAGGACTCAGCTGCAGGGTTAATTCTGAGAGGCTGGGTCTGCACAGACAGCAAGCTGCACGTTGATTTCATTTGACTCCCTTACAAATGACATTAAGGGGAATGTGGGGCACTGGAGAACCGCCTGTCTGGGAAGGCAGCAGCTTGTCTCTCTGGGACTCGGTGACCTACCTGTCCACCAGACAGGTGCAGAGGACAGGTGGTTTAGCCACCAGGAAATGGAGAATCGGAACGAGCATTCAGCCCTGGGGACAGGGCTTTCTTCCCGGCTTGTCTCAGTAAGCTGCTGAGTTGGGTGGACACTCACTCACTCAGGGTCCTCGTCCTGACTGGCTGTGGGGGAAGCGGACCTCAGCTCCTGAAGGGTTCCGTCTTCCCAGTGACTGCTGAGCCAGAGCGCCATTGCTACTCTCTCTCCAATCGATGACACAATTAATTTGGCTCCATGGGCTTGAGAAGATGAAATATGACCGGTGGCCACTGCTGCTCTTCAGCACCCTCGTCCATCTCAGCCATCCAGGATGACGGACAAGCGATCAAAATTGCATTTGCGAGTTATAATCACGGGAAACACAGCCGAGCCCCTCCCTCCGCATAAATCACCCTAAGAAGCACACACAATGGTCTCTTTCCTGATGGGTCAATTGTCTTGGTTTGGTGTCTCAAGGCCTAGGAGTTGGGAGGACGGGAGCACAACCATTTATTGTTGAAAAGGCCATCGGTGTGATTTGAATACAAAGTGATCCTTTTAGTTCCTCTCACACCCCCATCCCGTTTTTTTCATGTTTTCTTGTGTCTCAGCCTCTGGGTCTTTTGAAACTGTTGGTCTTTCCTGTCTGTAGTCCTACCCGGGTCTCTTGGCCCTTTGGGAGTTGGGACCTGCTGGAAATAATGATGACATTTATTTACGTATGTCTAGGTTTTTCAGTCTTTATTTTTAATTCTGCCACCCAAGTCCTCATTTCTCACACATGTTGCCAAGCAGGTTCTGTAAAGTGAAGGTACAGGCCATTTCACGGTGTGGGAGGAGTCCCCCCAGTGAGAGTATGGGCTTTGACGATGGCAACGGGGGTCCCTCTAGGGGAGACGTTATCTCCTCTAGGCCTCCTAGCAGCCTCGGTTTGCAGATGAAAGGGACTAGGACTAGGACTCAGACTTATAAGGTCACACACCTGGTAAGAGGCCCAGCTAGTTCTCAAGCCACGGCCTTAGAACCTAATCCATTGCTCTTTCCAATGCAAAAGTTTGCCTTTCAGGGTGGAAGTGATCAGTCCCCTCCTCCAGGAAGAGGCGGAAAGAAGCGTTCCCCCACTTAGAAGTTGTGGCTCTTTAAGATCTAGAGAGGACCCTTTAGGGCAAATACATGAGATAGCATATTCTCCACATAGTAGAGAATGAACTTGCATAGTTCATATTCCTGAGGGGTGGCCCAGGCTGAAAAGCCAATAGCTTCACACAAGATTTGAAAAGTCTGATATGAAAGACAAGGTGGCGTTCCTTAAGACAGGCTCTTGTGGGGCACGGGGACAGTCAGGGGACCCTTTTCCCCTTTTGAGTCTGTCATTCAAGAGGACCAGCAGACACAGCCTTGGGGTACCTGGCAGCAATAAGACTTTGGCCAAAGGCAGCAATGGATGGCTTCAGGCTCAGGCCGGGGTGCGCTGAGCATGAGTCTGGAAGGAGGCCTTGATCTGAGCCCCCTCACGGGTGGGAAGAGCCTGCTCCAGGTTCTGGACCCAGATTTTGCTAATTGACTGGTTTAGAATCTCAACGCTAAGTAACTGGGAATCAGCTGGACTGGATTTCAGATATTCCCCCCACGGAAGCAGACTTTTCCCTAAAATGCTCAGCTCTTTTCCAGTCTCTCCTTCCCTTCTTCCCCCCCTAGCTACAGCTCTGGCTGTGGATAGACTGCCTTCTTTAGCATCTGCCCTTGGACTCAGCCAGCTTGCTATTCTCGTTTTAGCTCTTAACAAAGGCAGTGCAACCTTACCATCTATCCTGCCTTGACCTTATCTTTCTGCAAGCTTTTCTCTGGCTAAGGCCACCATCCTCCAAATTGTTCCTAGATCCTTGGGTCAAGGGTAGAAAAATAAGACAGTAATTTGGTGAGCCTGGCACAGTGCCAAGATTTTGATCTACGTTGTCTCTTCACTTCTCACTATAGCCTCACGGGGTCCATTATCCCCCTACACCTTTCCTCTCATTATACCCAATTGATTAAAAAAAAAAAAGATGCTGCGTCTCAGAGAAGTTAAGAAACTTGCCCAAGGTCACACAGCTAGTGGGCACCTGAGATTGGAAGCTGGGTGGCCCGGTTCCAGAGCACCTGCTTTCTATCGCTCTGTTCTACTGCTTTCCAGCAATCTCAGACCATCCACGTTGGGAGGGGTCGGGGAGGCTGGGCAGTCACAGTCCTGTGTCAAGACCATTGTGGGAGGCCATTGTGTTCAGAATCAAGCCCAGCTCTCAGCTTGGCTCTCCCGCACTCCTGCTTTGCACTAGATTATTCCCCTCCTCCAAACTCCTCATGCACGTTCATGCTTGGGCTGTTTCTTCTGTGTCATGGTGCCTGCCCTCCTCTGCTGGCCCTGCTGGGTACAATCCTCAACCTTCAAGGCTTGGTCCCTCCCGGAGACACCATTCTCAGGCGTGCACCGGAAGTCATGGCTCCCTCCTCTGCGTCCCTGTAGCATTTGTTCATCCTCAGTACAGTGTGGTGGGCAGTCGTGTCTCACCCATAAGACTGAGTTCCTTGGGAGCCAGTGGAGGTTATTTCTTATCTATTTCTGACTTTGTTCCCACCTGGTCCTTAGTAAGTACTCAGTAGATGTTGTAGAATTGAATTGGGTCACGTGGTTCAAATCTCTCATGTTCTAGAATCTAGATGAGGAAACTGAGGCTCAAAAGGGAAATTGACCTGGCCAGGGTCATGGGACAAGTTAGTGGCAGAGACAGGACTAGAACTCAGGTCTACCGACTCTCTTGGCTCAGAGCATTTTCTGTTGCACTTCAGCTTTGTGAGACCAGCGGCTGGGTCCCCACTTGGTTTATTAAGCAGTCTGGCCAAGTTCACTTCAGGGTCCTGGATTCCACCATATTCCATGCTGACTCCTGTGCATCCTTGAAGGGAAAGGAGACCCGATCAGAACTGCTTCTGTGGTTCTCTTCCCCTTTCACTGAGCCCCTTGCCCTCAGAGAAAACCAGAGTAGGGCTCTGAAGACCTTGGTTCAAATCCTGGTTTTGCTGGTAACTCATTGTGTGACTTTGGGCAAATTACTTCCCCTCTCTTCAACATACGCCCCAAAATCAGGAATATAGTGTATATTTTATGAGCAATTAGAAATTTGATAGAACAGTAGAATCTTCGAATGAGGATCTGAAAATTTCCCTCCTCCCCCACTGAAATTGATTACTAAGCTGATTTCCAAGAGAGAGGCAAGAACTTGCCTGAGGGCACATGGTTGGTGCTAGAGCTGGAAGTAGGACCCCAGCCCCGTACCTTCTAGGCCGGTGCTACTCTTCAGTGACTTTTGAAGAGTTTGCCAGGTTGGGAATGGGGAGGGATACGGATTGTCGTAGAGATGCTCTCGTCATCTCACTCAGCTGTATTGTCATTAGGAAAAGTTCAGTCACCACTTTGGGCTGTAATGGAAATATGAGAAACGGCCTGGCTAAAGGCTTGGGGAGAGGTTGTCACGTTGGCTGGCTTGTCTGTAAATTCCAGCGTGTTCTTGCTGGAGCAGAATGAATGGGGCCGCTGTGTTTCACCTGGAGCTCTGAGCATAGTGGGGCTGGTGGAGACGCTCCCTGTGGTCTGCTCTAAAAATAGCAGTGGGAACAGAACTGAGGGGAAGGGGAGGGGGCTCTTTCAGGGGCTGGGTGGGACGCCTCATCCCCTTCCTCTTCCTGCCAGGCCCTATGTGAGGAAGTGCCATAGATTCAGAGAATTTGGATCTGGGAGGGTCCTGGAGCCATCATTTCTCACACCCCATCCTCATGCAGAAGGGGAGGCTCTGGAGGCCGGGAGAAGAGAAAGGACTGGCCTGCAGCCACGGAGCCCAAGGAGGAGGTCCCAGATGGCAGGCTGTCTTCCTCCTGCTGTTTCAGCAGGGTGACTGCAGGCTCTGTAGGCTTTTCTCTCACTACTGCCACTGGGCGAGCACAGGGCCTGGGAATTCCTGGGGCCGGATGTACTCCGGCTTCCTGAGAGTCGCCCAGCAGGCGAGGAGTCCCCAGCTCGTCTGCCCTGAGACCTGACCTCGGCCAGCTGGCCTTCTAGCACCACACCTTCCCTATGCTGGTGTCCTCACCCTTGCTGACTTGTCCTTCTGTCGCCCACTGGGCTGTCTGCAGGGAGGGAGGACAAGGGCCAGCATAGAACTGGCCTACAGGACAGAGGGCCCAGTGGCCTGGGACCTTTTCCTGCCCTGCCCCAGGCACAAACAGAAGCAGCTAAGGTAGAGGCAAGGGCCTGGGCTTAGACGAAGGCAGGCCAGGGTTCAAATCCCAGCTGTGTCTCTCACTAGCTGTGGGATTACTGGCTGGTCACCTAGCATCTGTCAAATGAGACGAGGGTACCCATCTCATTGGGTTCTTGTGAGGGTTAAAGGGACGGTTTGTGCAAAGTGCCTGGCATGTAGAAAGTACTTAGTAAAGGTAGCTGTCATCACTAGATCAAGCATGAACGTGCTTGACTCTCTGCACCCCCTTCCTTGGGGCCTCCACCCATGGGGCATGGCAGGTGTTCGTTCGTTTGTTTTTAATGCAGTTGACTGTTTTGTTGCGTTGTTGCAAAACTTATTCATGTTTATGATGAACAAAGCATTTAATACAGATAAAGCAGGAGAAGGAAATGAGGTTCACTCTCAATCCCAACACACAGAGATAACCACGGTTAACATTTTGGGGTGTATTCGGTCAGGCATTGGTTTATATACACATATGTCTTATTTGCATATTAGGGTTACTGGTGCACACAATTTCCCAACCCACTTGTTTTCGTTTAACAATGTCATGTCCCCATGTTTCCAGGTCACTAGATATCCTCCTACAGCATCGTTTTTAGTGTCAGCACATTATTTCATCGTGTAGATGAAATAGGCTTTATTTAAATAATCTCCAGAAGTTCAACATTTAGGTTGTTTCCAAGTTTTCCTTGTTATGAATGCCTGATATTAAACAATCCTTGTAGGTATGTCTTGGTATCTCCAGCCCTTTGGGAACATGGTTGACCCTCCACAAATATTTGTTGAACGAATGAATATTTTTTTTTTTTTAATTTTATTAAATTTATTGGGGTGACAATTGTTAGTAAAATTACATAGATTTCAGGTGTACAATTCTGTATTACATCATCTATAAATCCCATTGTGTGTTCACCACCCAGAGTCAGTTCTCCTTCCATCACCATATATTTGATCCCCCTTAGAATATTTTGTTAGAAGAAATTCCCGGTAGTAGATGTTCTGCGTCAAAGATGATATATTTATAAAAGAGGTTCTTGATACCTATTGCCAAACGATGCTCCAAAACGGTTGTACCGTATAATCGGTACTTTAGATTGACCGTTGCATCTGGCTTTGCCCAGAACTTTCTGTGCTTAGCATGGAAAGTCCCGCTTCCTGGGAAATCCCTTAGTCCCGAGCAAACTGAGACAGTCTGGGTAAGCGAATGCCTGTTTCCCCACATCCTCACCAACACTGTGCATTGTTACATTTTTTAGTATGTCCATTTCTCTGATTACTGGAGATGTTGAATATTTATTTATATGCCTTTCAGTCACTTATGTCGCCTCTTTTATGAGTAGCCTGTTCAATTCTTTTGCTCATTTTTTATTGGGTTGTTTATAGTTTGATTATTAATTCACAGGAGCTCTTTATACAAAAAGGATATTTGTGTTAGCCTTTTATTTATTATTTTTTAAACTACAGATGTTTCTGATTTATAGATAGTCATATCTGTAAGTAGCTTTATTGAGATGTTATTCACATATAATACAATTAATCCATTTAAAGTGTACAATTCAATGGTTTTTTAGTATCTTTACAGACGCATGCAACCATCACCACAATCAATTTTACAATATTTTCATTATCTCCAAAAGAAACCATATCCTTTAGTTGTCATCCATTAATTCCCCCATTTCCTCCATCCATAAGCAACCACTAATCCACTTTCTATCTGTATAGATGTAACTAGTCTGGACATACCATATTAACTAATATTTGATCTTTTGTGACAGACTTCTTCCATTTTTTTTCCTGGACTTCTTTCACTTAACATAATGTTTTCAAGGTTCATCCACATTGTAGCATGGGTCATTCCTTTTTATGGCTCTACTACATTTGTATAGATCTATCACATTTTATTTATATATTCATCTGTTGATGAACATTTGGGTTGTTTCTACCTTTTGGCTATTATGAACGATGCTGCCATAAATGTTTGTGTGAAAGTTTTAATGTGGACATAGGTTTTCATTTGTCTTGGATATAAATGTATATATACACCTAAGAGTGGAATTGCTGGGTCAAATGATAACGCTGTTTAACTTTTTGAGGAACTGCTAGACTGTTTTCCAAAGTGTCAGCACAATTTTACATTCCCATCATCAGTATATGAGGGTTCCAATTTCTCCACGTCCTCTCCAACACTTGTTATTTTCCCATTTCTTAAATTATAGCCATCCTAGTGGGTGTGAAGTAGTGTCTCTTGTGGCTGTGAATTGCATTTTCTGATGACGAATATCATATCTATAAATTTTTAAAATATTTTTTTCCTTTGGTGTTGTGATAGTCACCCCAGGATTACATAATATTCACTGCCCTTCCCTTGAACTTTATGGTTTTATTTTTCAACTTTTAACATTTTAGTCTATCTGGTATTTACTTTGGCATGTAATATGAGGCAGAATGCCTTTCATTTTTCCCAGTTATTTGCTCCAATGCTTTTACATTATATTAGCCTCAGTACCCTCTCATTATTCTTCTTAAAAAAATTATTTTCTATTCTCACATATTCTTTTTTAAATTTAGTTTTTATTTATTAAATTTATTGGGGTGACTTTGGTTAGTAAAATTATATAGGTTTCAAGTGTACATTTCTATAATACATCACCATATATTTGACTGCCTTTTCCCTCTTCTACCACCCCCACCTGACCCTCTGGTAACCACTACACTGTTCTCTGTGTCTGTGAGTTTTTGTTTGTCTGTCTTATTCCGTTGTTGCTTTCAGTTTTATATACCACGTATGAGTGAGGTCATATGGCTCATGACTTTTTCCATCTGACTTATTTCATTTAGCATGATAATCTCAAGATCCATCCATGTTGTTGCAAGCAGCAGTATATGTCATCTTTTCTTATGGCTGAGTAGTATTCCGTTGTGTATATGTACCACATCTTCTTTATCCAATTATCTATTGAAGGACACTTTGGTTGTTTCCATGTCTTGGCCACTGTAAATAATGTTACAGTGAACGTAAGGGTACATATATCTTTATGGATACATGTTTTCAGATTTTTTTGGTTGATACCGAGAAAATAAATTTCATTTATTCTTTTAAATGAAATTTAGTATAATTTTATTCAGTCCCCACCTTCTCCCTGTCCCTTCCCCAAAATCTCATTGGATTTTGATTATACTTATATTACAAATATTCATCAAAAAGGGGAGTATTGAAGTTTATACAACATTGTTTTTCCATCCAGGAATAAGATTATGTCTCTTCATTTATGCAAATCTTTTAAGATTTCCCAAGTAAAGTTTCGAAAAAATTTTTTTTTCATATAGATCTTGCACATTTTTTGTTGAATTTGAGGAAACTGAAATTTGTTATTTTATTACAAATGGAAATATTTACTTATTTAACATTATATATGTTCTTTGATAATACACTTGTACAAAACTTGTACAAAAAAATCTGAAACATTACTGAACTGAATAAAAAAAATAAAGAAAATCCGAGGTGGCTGGTTGTCTCAGTGGTTAGAGGGCAGTGCCCATAACACCAAAGACGCTGGTTCGATTCCCACATGGGCCAGTGAGCTGTGCCCTCCACAGCTAGATTGAAAACAACGACTTGACATGGAGCTGATGGGTCCTGGAAAAACACATTGTTCCCCAATATTCCCCGATAAAAATTAAAAAAAAAAAAAAGGAAAAGAAAATCCCCCACTCCCTAAGTCCTTTCCCCATCAATAGCCACTGTTACCTGTAAGTTCGATGCGTCCCTGCACATATGTAGATACTATGTTTTATTTTACTAAATAGTATCATAGTTTTTGTAATTCATTTTTTAAAACTTAATATATTGTGTAAATCTTTCACATAAGTACCTAAAGTTCTCCTTTCTTTTGTAACCAGTGGACCATGTTTACTTAACTGCCCTGGTGATGGTGCACTGTCAGGTCGTTTCCAGTGTTTACATATTATGAGGAATGCTGCAATAAACGTCCTAAGAATGTCCTGTATATTCCATTTTGCTGCATTTTTTCTGTAGGACAGAATGTGACACACACTACCAAAGTGCTCTACAAATGTTTTCCTTCTGTTTAAACATGTCATCTGCCCAACACTCTTCTTATCCCCATTTTACAGATGAGAAAAGAGTGGAACAGAAGGGTTAAGTAGATGAACAATTTACGTTCCTATTTACAGTGAATGAGAGTGCCTGTTTCCCTACCTAATATTAGATGTTACATGAGAAATGAAAATTATATTTCATTTTAATTTGCAATTATTGGATTATTAGTGAGGTTGAGCTGTTTACATTTATTAGTCATTTATATTTCTTCTTTGACTCATCAGTTCATATCAATTGTGCAGTTTTCATCTGGGGCTTTTGTCTTATTTGTAAGAGCCCTTTATATGGTTAGAATATTAACCATTTGCTTATTATGTAGGTCACAAAAATATTTTCCAGTTTGCTATTTATCTTTTAACTTTATTTATAGTATCTTTTATCATTGAGAAATTAACATTTTTTTGTTTGTAATCATTTTTTTGGCAGGGAGAGGGCTATACTTTCAAAGGCCTGTCCCATTCCAAGATTATATAGAATATCCTTCTATATTTTATTCGAGTACTTTTATCCTTTTACTTTTTACATGCACATTTTCAATGTATCTGCAATTAATTTAGTGCCTGGTGTCAGATGGAACTCACATGAATTTTCTTCCCTGAACAGTTAACCAGTTTTTCCAAACCTATGTTTTAAATCGTCCTTCCTTTTCTCACTTACAGACCATGCAGAGGTGGGTGGGTGTTTGAATGCCCTTGTCTCCCTCATTAATCTGTCTAATCCTACATCAGGTTGAGACTTGATTGCTGTAGCTTCATAATATGTTTTAGTAGTAGTAAACCCCCAAGGCCAATCCCCATTATTTTGCAAAATTTCCTCTGAAGTTACACACCCTAATTCTAGTCTGCCAGTGTTTTGTCCTTACCTTTTTCACACACATATTTCAATATCAGAAATGACACCAGATCTAGAATAGTTTGTCCTCACCTCCTATTACCCATAATGAGCACGTTGGCCGGCCCACACTTCTCCTTGCTTTCCTCCAGGCCTCCCTGGTATTGTTAAATCATCTAGCATTTTAGTTTCTGATTGTTACCGTTTTAAAACATTAGTTCTCTTGTGTTGTAAGAATCATTTATTGCACTTAACTTCTCAATTATATTATCAGGAGTTAAGTGTATAAATGTTTCTGGCTTCATTGCTTGTGAGTCTTTTGTTACACCACACCATCTCACTCTCGACTTCTTGATTTTGATTCATTTTTGTCTGGAGAGCTTTCTTGAGTAAATGTTCCCCAAAGGGTCTGTGGGTGGCATACTTTCTTAGTCTTGGTAAGTCTGACAACATTTGCCCTTTTCTTGAGTAGAGAATTCTAGCTAACTGTCTTTCTCCCCCAGGAACCCGGGAGCTGCGCTCTGTCGTCCCAGCATCCAGTGTTGTAACAAATGCAATACTCACTCGATGCTCTAAAATTTCTTTCTTTCTTTCTTTTTTTTTTTTTTTTTTTAATTTATTGGGGTGACAATTGTTAGTAAAATTACATAGATTTCAGGTGTACAATTCTGTATTACATCATCTATAAATCCCATTGTGCGTTCACCACCCAGAGTCAGTTCTCCTTCCATCACCATATATTTGATCTAAAATTTCTTGATGGAAATGAGCAGCATTTCTCTTTCTGATCTTTGGAACTGAGAAATTTCACCAGATTATTTCTAGTTGTTTGTTCTCTTTTGATAATTTTTTTTCCTGATACTAACTTTCTGAAGACTCAAGTCTTCCCTTAGTTCGGAGAGACACTTTCTATTACTTTTTGGAGTTGTTTATTTTCTATGTGTTCAATTCCTTAGTAATAATGGCACCTAATACTTATCGAATGTGCTTTATCCTTCTGCTATAAATGTGTAATCTGCCCAACACTAATGTTACTATTTTATAGATGACAAAACAAAGGAGCAGCGAGGTTAAGAAACCAAGGAACAGGACTAGGCGTCCGGCTCCAGAGCCCACATTCTTAGCTATTACACTATACTCCCTGCTTGTCAAACTAACCCTCAGATCCAACCCCAACCCTGATCACGATACCCTTCAGTAAAAATCTGAGTGTTGACAGTGGGAGAAAACGTGGGGATACTAAAATGATGGAGGTGAAACCGATGGGGAGACTAAGGACCAGAGAGGGGATGGGATCCTCAGATATTCCCCAGTGAATTTAGAGTTGGGAATCTGCCCCTCCTCCCTTCCCCTCTGTTCAGCCACCCGCTCCAGCCTCTGTCCCTGGGACTCCTGCGTGTCTCCTTGTGGATCTCCCTGTCTTGTCCTTTTTGTCACCTCTCTAAACAGCAGCCAAGATGACTCTTTCTAAGGAGCAAACCTGGTCACCTTCTTACTGAGGAATGTTTGTTGCATGACTGCAGGAGCGAACCAATAATTTCAGAGTGTCTGTTGTACGTCAGACACTGTGCTAAGTACTGGTGATAGGCTATGCATTAGTCAGGATTCTTCCAGTTGCAAGTGACAAGAACCCAACTCAAATTAGCTTCAGCCAGGAAATGGAATTTATGGGATTATGGAGGGTAGCCTTCAGGCATAGCTGGGTTCAGGGCCTTGAGCAATGTCACCAAGAATTGGCCTCACCCCCTCCATCTCTTGGTTCTGCCTACTTGTGTGTTGGCTCACTCCCTTAGTGGTGGCAGCATAGCTGCCAGAAGTAGCAAGGTTATGGCCTCCGATTTGGTGGCCTGGGCTTAGGCCCAACAGTCTAAGCAGGGGGTGGACTTGGGGGAGTGTGTGAATGACCTGTGTCTAGCAGCCAAGGTCACAGGGCTGGCCTCCACATATCTGAGTCAGTTGCTCTTTGCTGAACACTTCCCAGGAACTCGGGTAGTCAAGACACTGCCTGTCCTTGGAGCTGGCACAAGCACGGTGGGTCGAGGATTGCTCCCAAAAGCCTGGAGTCTCAGGCCAGTCTGTGGCTGGTTGGGCTGGAGCCAGGAAGGGAGATGGTCACGGCTGCTGGCCGTTCTGTGGCTGAGGCTGCTGAGGTGACTGTGACGTGTGTCCCGGGCTGGAGGCAGAATCCAGCCAGTGACCGCTGTCAGGGCCAGCTTCCCAGGGGGACATTGTCTCCTGGCTCTCGCTGCATGTGGGCTTCTTGCTATGGCTGGGAGATGCAGTCCCCATGTGCAGGTTGGGATTGTCCTTGCTGCCTAAAGTTGCCGAGGAAGAGGGAGCTGGCAAGGGGAGTGACATTTTGGGAACATGAGTCGGGGTCAGAGCATCCGGAGCGCAGGCATTGGAGCTGTACTGCCTGTTTGCCATTACCTTTGCTATGTAACCTTCCTGTACCTTAGTTTCCCCATCTGTAAGGTGGGGATAATACCAGTAGCCTGTTGCTAAATAACTATTCGTGATTGTCAGCTATCCATACATGCCAGGCACCCTGTTAGGCCCTCATCAGTTAGACCCTTGACAAATTATCACATTTAACTTTACTCTTTACATCAACCCTCTCAAGGTAAATTTTGTCCTTTTACAGATGATAGCAACAACGACAGCCCAACAACAATGCTTTTATTTATTGAGCACGTATCCTTTAGTCCCCACAGGGCCCAGTGAGGCAGGTGGTAATTGAAGGGACGGAGTCGGACTTGGATCACCCGACACCCCGTGTGGTCTCATTTTGGAGCTATAACTCTGAGGCTAGGAAGGGGAAGGGACACACCCCGGGTTCTGCAGATACAAGCTGGAATTCCTTGTGAGTTTGAACCTGAGGATACCAGCTCTGTCCCACCCCACCTCACCCCTTGCAGCATGTTCCCCAAGACCAAGGCAAGTACCACCAGGAAGACCCAGCTGCATGCCCTTAGCAGGCAGTGAGAGAATGTGTCCCCTGCCGTGGTGTTAGGGTCATAGAGGCCAGACTTGGCAGGACAGTCCCTGTTGGTAGTGTCAATGCCAGGGTCAGCCACGCCCATCTTCCAAGGCAGATCCAGGAGCAGGCTGCTTCCTGTCGGTCTGCGTCTGTCGTTCTGATCACAGGCTTCAGCACATCATAGGGATCCAGTGGGGATTAACATAACTAATAAATGTTTCTTGGCCGACTCTTCGGTGGGGAGAGCCTTTCAGCATGGAGTCCGCAGACCTCCAAACCAAGGCTGTAAGACCCATTGAGTAAAAACCCAGAACTTCCTAAGTGGGTTAGCGGATTGGCAGATGCAGAGCTTGGGCTGAGTGGGCGAATACAGTAATTTTACAGGGCAGCGCAGGGTCATCACCCTCTTCTGTAGCAGGTTGAGGCAGGGGCAGAGCTCTGCGGAAGGAGGGGCTGGTATGTCCCAGCTCAGGCTTCCATGACCACGGCCACCCAAGTGCAGGCCTGGCCCTTTCATTGTCCAGGTGTAAGGAAAGCCTGAGCAGCTGCGGGTAGGGGCTGGGTAGTCGTAATCTGTCATACGCTCTGGAATTCCTAGGACCACACCTCTCCCTGGCTTGTGCCCAGTTTCTGCCATAGCAGCATCCTCCTCCTTCCCACCCTGGAACAAAATCCCAGTGGACTTTGGATCAGAAGCCAGAATGAGGAAGTTCATTCGAGTCCTTGGCAGGTACCCTCCGTTTTTTGAGGAGGGCATTGCCAAGGCTCGGCCTCCCCCAGGTGAAGTGTGCAGGGGAAAGGTGGGTGGGTTTTCGTCTGTACAGGGCTCACGACAAGATCTTGGAAACACAGATCTCAATGAAGCGGAGGCAGTAAGGCAGATGGTGGAAACCCTGCTGTGGTGCGGGATACCGGAGAGCTGTCTGTCCAGGGTGTCTGGGTTGCATCCTGCTGTTGCCACATCTCCCTAGGGCCCGTCTGGAGCCTGGGGGTGCTTTCCCCGCCAAACAGGAGGTGTACACACATTGGCTCCCGCTGACCCTCCGTGGGCCCAGCCCTAGAAACTGCTGTCAGCGTGTCTGGACAGTGGGAAGTTTGTCTGCGTAATTGGGCGGTCCAGCCAGCCAGCTTCTCAGTATAGCTGAGGAACTCGTCTGTTCTGTGGGCCGCCCTGTGCAGTACTGCAGGGCACAGTGGAAAGTGGCTTGGGCGTGGTCTGTAGCAACGCACTTGCTGATGTATGACCTTAAGTAGCTTTCCTAATTTTTCTATGCTCTGTGTACCCATCTATAAAATGGGGTATTAGACATCAGATCTGATAGGGTTATGCAGATTTAATGAGTTAACAGCCAGGAAGTGCTTTGAACGGTGCTGACACTCAGTAAGTGTCAAATCAGTGTTTGGGAAATAAAATGTGTGGATCAGTAAATAGGGCCCAGGCCCTGAGTGCCCAGGGGCCAATCCCTGTGGCCCATGGGCCACCTAGATCTTGCTGCTCCCTAGATCCCCATTCCTCCGATACTGAACAGCGCCGTCATTTATGTAGTTCTGAGAAACACTGGGATGTGATGGAAGGAGCACGGCACTGCTCCCAGCCCTGCCACTCAGTCGCCCTGTTTCCTTGGTAAAGTCACTGTCTGTCTTTGGGCCTCAGTTTCACTGGCTATAAATGGGGGAATAGGAGTGTAAACTCTCCAGAGCCCGCTCCGGTCACTGCCCCAGTCTGCCCCAGGCTGTGTACCGGAGGGCCCACCTGCTCCTCTCATTTGTGTCTGGAACTATGGGGAGGCAGAGGGCAGTGGCTGCCTGGGCTCCCCGGGGCTACATGCCCTCCTAGCCAGGCCTGGAGGTGCCTGCGCCTCGGGGCACTGATTACTGTGCCCTTGTGGTCCAGGGCATTGGTGAGTGCATTCTAGACGTGTTCTGGACCCAGTGCCCTGGGCTGTCAGAGCTGCTCTGCCCATCGTGGCACAATGTCTAATCATGGACTCAGTAGTCTGACTGGGGCAGACTTCTGTCTCCCTCACTGGACTGTCAGCCTTGAGGGCAGGGCCCAGTCCTCAGGGCCGCGCATCAGGGCCTGGCACACAGAGCCTGGCAACACTGTTTGTTGAATGAAAGAAGGTAAAGACGGAGCTGCAACTCAAGGGCTCCTCTCATGTCAAGGAATCCTGTATTCAGGAGCTCCACCCTAAGAAATCTTATCCCAAGTACCAGAAATTCCTTCCTGGGAACCAGTCACCCCCACTGGACTTGGTCAGCCCTGTTGGAATAGGCTATCTCCTGACACTCACTTCCTTAGTTTCCCAGGACAGAGTGGGGGCCCTGCTTCCCAGGAGCCTGCAGGATGACAGCCTTCCATTCTGGAAGCTTCCTGCAAGGACTGCCTTGGCTCTGCCCCCAGGGACAAGACAAAGCCTTGATTGGAGTTTGTAAGTGCCTTACTTGATAAGGGCTGTTCCAGTGATAAAGGATTTTTTTCTTATGCTAGCATGCATGTATGCACTTGTATGTGTGAGAGAGATGGGAATACAGAGTCAGACAGACAGGGGCTGGGAGATAGGCAGAGACAGACATTCAGAGACATTGAGACTAATATGCGGGGGGTGGGGGGGGGCAGAGGGACAGCGTTTCAGCCCAGGGTGGCCAAGGTGGGGTAGAGCGGGAAAGGAGCATGGGGCTCCCCTGCCTCATGTTTTCTGTGCCAACATCCATCCCAGGGTGACTGCCACTCCAGTAGCAAGCATATTCAAGTAGGAGCTGGCTATGGGATGGGCACCCCCAGCCTGGGCCCCAGGCACAGCCCAGGGTGTGTTTGTTGACCTCAGGCAACCAACTGCAACAGCCATAGCCAGAGCACTGGACAGCTTTGTCCTGGCAAAGCAGCGTGCTGCAGTGGTGGGGCTGCACAGTGGCCAGGACTGGGCACCCTGGAGCAGGACCCACTGCTTCAATCCTGGCTCCACAGCCAACTAGCTGTGTGACTGTGGGCAACTTCCTCTGCCATTCCATACCTCAGGTTCTGCATCTATAAATAGGGTAATAATAGTCCCTGCCTGCCAAGGTGCTGATGGGGATTAAAGGAAATAATGAAGGCCAAGCTCTCAGAATAGTGCCCGGCACCGGATATTGAATCCTCTATTAATCCCACAGGTGGGCAGGTCAAAGGTTGTCAGCCCCAATTTGCAGATAAGGAAGCTAAGGGTTAGAGGTGGGCAGGGACTTGCTCCGTCATACCCAGCCAATAAGTGCTGCAGCTGGAACTGGAATTGGGGACCCTCGTCTCCCAGCCCTGTGCTCTTTCCCTCCTGCCATGGTCTCTTGTTGGGGAATGTCTCTTTCACTGTAGCACTTACTCTTGGGCTGTTGTAATGTGTCATCAGATTGGGGGCAGGAAGCCCCAAGCTCCCTGTCTTATCTCTGATTCCCCAGAGTTTGGTACACAAAAGTGCTAAAGAAAACCGTGTGTCCGGCTGCACTGGATGGCGCTGCTGCTGGGAGGTGGCTGAAGCAGCCACTCCCCCACCCTGGGGGTGGTGGCATTCTCAGAGTCAGCCTGTGTTGGCCGCAGGACCCTGGGTTGAATTGCAGCCACCCACTGGGATGAGAGCAGCGTGGGGGTGGGGGTGTGACAGGGAAGCATCGGTGATTGGCTCTGTCCTGCTGGGAGCGGTGGCCAGTGGCTTTGCACTCACTGCCCCCGCAGGAAGAGCCCTCAGGATGTGAGTGGGGTGCAGCCAGCTCAGGATTCCAGTGCCAGGGGGTGCGGCTGTGAGCAATGGATGCCTCTCCCTCCAGAGCAGCACTTCTGGGGCTAGCCTGCGCCCTGGGGACGGGCAGCAGGGGAGCCAGGGCCCACGAGTGTGAGCGTGTAACCCAGGAGCTGGTGGGCACCCTCAAAGGCTGAAGGACGGGCTGGCTGAGGACTCTTCCTTGAGACATCCCGGACTCTTGCTTGGTGAAAGTGGCTTAGGAAATCACAGAGTTTTCTGTTTGATGGAAGAAAGAAATCCAGCCTCTCTCCAGAGTGGCATCCGCCAGCTGGACAGGGTGTGTGTTTGGGAAGGGCGCTGGAGGAGGAGGAGGGAAAGCAGGAGGGCAAGGAGGAAGAGGAGGGGGGACGGGTGATGCAAGGGTTTTGAAAACGCTACCTAGACGTGGGAGGTGGAACCTGGTCATTCGGTTCTGCTTTTCCCAGCAGGTATCGCTCCCCTAGGGAACTTGGGTAAGTCCATAAATAGCTCTGCTGACACAAAGGAGCTCTGTCTGGAAGGCAGCCGCTTGACACGGCCGCCAGGAGCTGCCACCGACACGGCTGCCTGCCCGCCCGCCCGCCTGCCCGCCTGCGGGAGGAGCTGGGCAGAGACCCGGGCGGGCGGGCTGGCAGGAGCGGCAGCCCTGAGTCGCCTGGGTCTCTGCAGGAGTGTGCTGGGTAGGTGCCTCGGTGACAGGGTGTGTCTGTGGTGGGCTGGGGGTCTCTCGTCCAGGCTACCCCATGCCCCTGCTTCTATTGTTTCTTCCCCAGGGCAGCCATTGATGAGCATGTTGCAACCAAACCGTGTGTTCTGCTCTGAGATAGAGCTGTGTGTGTGTGTGTGTGTGTGTGTGTGTGTGTGTGTGTGTGTGTGTGTGTGTGTTTCAGGGGGTGGGAGCCCTGCAAGGAAGGGGCATGCTTCCAGGCTGCTCTCCACTTCTAGGATGGTCAGCGGCTTTTCTTTCTGGGAGAAAGGAATGTTTGGTGACCAGAAGTCAGGACACTGCCTGGGGAGGGAGCGCTCAGCGAGCCGTGCTGGCGCTCATGTCAGGGATGCTGACCGCACAGCAGATACCAGGGATGGCTGCTCTTGCCTCCTAGCTCCATGTCGGAGAACGACGTGGTCCCGGGGAATTGCCTCTGAGTCCCTGAGACTTCTGCTAAAATGTCCACTAGAAGCACAGCAGGGCCACTGTGTCTCCTGAGCCCCTTGGGAAAGGCCCTGCACCTGCTCCTTGGCTCCAGCTGAGACCCATAACGACGAGGTAGTGGCTCGGGACCCGCTCACCCCACAGAGCCAGCTCCTGGGAGTGGGCAGAGGCCAATTCTTTTCTTAGCGTAGAGGCCCCACGTCTCTACTCTTGTCCTGAAGTGTCCAGGAAGAGCCACTGTGCCCTGGGACCTAAGGGCTGTGGAAGAGCTTGGCTTGGGGGTGGGGAGCCTGTCCAAGTTCACCCAGCAGGTCTATGGCCAGGAACAAGATGGAGGACTTCTGCCTCCTGGAACAGGATCTGTGGGTGCCATGACCCCAACCTGAGCTGTGTAATTCAGCTGTGAACCTGGCACTCCTGGCTTGAGATGCCTAGCTCAGTACAGGGCCACCAGCCCCGTCACTGAAAAGTTTCCACAGCCTCAGGCTTTATGGCTGGGGCCATACGGTTCCCCTCTCAAGATGGCTGGAGTGGGTATATCTCCTGGAAGGGAGGAGCTGCGTGCCTGCCCCACCAATGCCTGTGGGATCCCAGCCAGGGCACTGCCACCATAGTCAGAGTTTCCACCCGGGCCCCTGGAGTCCTCCATGCCCAGCCAAAGGACACCTCCCCTCTTCCTAGCCCGAGCACGTGGCATGGCTTAGCCCAGGGCGGACCTCTCAGGGAGCCAAGTTCCACAGCAGGGCTCACTCCAGGCCCTGCCTGGCATCTGAAGCAGCAGAGGGATGGTGACGATGGAGGCAGCTGAGGCAAGTGACCACCTGGGGAAGTCTCCAGGACTCTGAACCAGAAATCCTGGAGGGGCTTCTGATTATATGTACTTGGTAGCAATGAAACCACTACCTTCAGCTTCCTTTCCTGTACGTGTGTTCCTGCTGCCTGGAAAGCCCATCTCCTCTTCAGGTCTTAATCCCACCCAAACTCCCACGACTAGAGCAACTAGTTCAGTTAGAATCGGTTTATTGGCGGTGGTACCCACAGCAGTTGCTTCATGTCCTATTTATGTGAGATCTACAGGCCTTATTCTTCCCGTGGTCCCAAGGGCCCAGCCTGGGGCCCAGCGCATGGCAAGAAAGGCCGAGGATGGCTTTTCCTTGAGGATCAGCACTGAGGCCCAAGTCAGCTTTCTGCTCATCTCCTAGCTCTGCGTGGAAGAGAGTGAGCACGGTCAACTTCACGGCCTAGCGAGGAGTCCCTTTGGAGGCCCTACTTTCTGCATGTCTGGGTTGCTTCCATAGGGCCAAGGGGTTGGAGGGTAGAACTGACAGGAGGTGAGGAAGGGAGGATCTTGGCTTCGGCCTGGATGAGGCCACAGGGAGAGCCCACTCGGGTCATGCTGGGCTGCAGTGGTGCAGGGGCAGCCCTGGTTGGTTTGAATGCAGTGCTCATGGTCCTTTGCAGACCACAGGCTTGGAGCTCAGCTTGGGCACCCTTTGGATTATGCCAACCAGAGAGGAGGATCTCAGCCCGAGTCTCCCTGGCGACCCCAGTAGAGGCACAGCTGAGGAAGGCAGTGTTCGTACACAGCTGGGTTCCTGGGGGTCCTAAGAGCGCTTTTCCATTTGGTGTCCAAGGCCCTGGGGATAGCTGAGCCCCTTTGTCTCTGGACAGGTAGGGGACTGAGGCAGGGGAGAAAGGACTTGATTGAGGTCACCTGTGACTCAACAGCACAGTGAAGTTTCCACATCCTCAGGCTTTGTGGCTGGGGCTATCTCGTTCCCCTCTCAAGATGGCTGGTGTGGGTATATTTCCTGGAAGGGAGGAGCTGTGGGGACAGTGGGGACAAGACCCAGGGCTCAGCTCCCCAGCCCAGGTCTCTCCGTCACACCAACTAGATTACTCAGAGCACCTGGCTTTCATCTTGGTGCTCCCTTTCTTTTGGACTCCCCAGGGACATGCTCCTTCCTAGGACGTCTGGGCTTATGGGCTAGAGCCCGGCTCTCCTCTGGAAAAGCAGTGTGTGCAGTAGAGAAAGCCCTTGCTTGGCCAGTGGGCTGGAGACGGAGGCATATTCTAGTCCTTGCTCACTGGAGGAGCTCAAGCAAATATGCTTTTTCCCCCTCTGGCTCAGTTTCCCCTTTGGAGCAACCAGGGACTGGACCGGGTATTGCCAAGCCCCTTTCAGCCATTGGATTTTTCAGTGTTCTGCAGACCCTCTCCCTTTCCTGGTCACTGGTCACTGCTAGGGTCTGGCTCAGCAGGGAAGCAGCCCCCAACCTGTTACACAGGCGCTTCTGGTCAGAAGCCTTCTCATGCAGGCTGGAGCCCAGGCTGAGGCTGGGAGGTTTGTTGTTGTTTGTGGAGCCAGGCCGTTTCCAAGATGTCATTGCTCAGGGAGAGCCATCATTCCTCCCAGGGATAAACAAGGCTGCTTATGGTTCAGCCCGCTCAGCCCAGAGAGGCTGGAGCCACTCACAGTGGGCAAGCCAGGCCCAGCCCCAGGGACCTTCCCCTGCACAACCAGCTGCACCCAAGCATTGAGATTGGGGTGGGGGTGGGACAGGATTAGGGAGAAGGATGTTGGGGACACGAACCACTTGTGAGATCCAAGCTTCCAGGCACAGCCGAGAGGGGAAAGGGTCCCAGGATACCCTTTTCCATTGGCAATGGGCCCTGGTTATCACTCCAGATATGCGGGTAGCTGCCAGCTGTGCCTCTGCTCCAGATGCTCTGGGTTCTTCCCTCTCCCTGCCTGCCATGGGCCAGCCTGTTTGCACCTGACACCGTGGCTCAGGCTGCTGCCAGAGAACTGTCAGCGGCTCCCAACTTAGAAGGGTGTGTGTGTGTGTGTGTGTGTGTGTGTGTGTGTGTACTTGGAACCGAGCACGCTTTCCCCCCACAGAGCCAGGGCCCTCTGTGGTATCCTCCTTACCTCTTGGTGGGGTTAGCCTCAGGCTAAGGGCAGAACTCAGACACTTGGGTGAGAGGCAGAGAAGAGCTGGGCAGAGCCTCTGGGAGCCAAATGGCTGGCTGCAACGTTGAGAAAAGACTGGAGGTAGCTAGGGGGACAGACCGTGGGATGGAAGGTGGCGTGCTTCTGCCACTCCTCAAGTCGAGGGTTGGAACTGATGTCCATCCAGGATGTGGAAACCTTCACTGCTCAGACTTCAGTTAATGAAGTTCCCAGTTGATCCAAAGAGCTGCTCTGCACTTGTCCTCTGCCTGTCTCTCTCCTTCCCCCGCTTCCTGCCATATGTGTTTAATACCTACTGTGTACCATGCATTGCCAGGTATTGGAAGTATAGATATAAACGGCCAATCTTTAATCTAGTGCCCAGATAGGCATGTAATGATGGTAACCAGACAGCTTTCTTTGATGGGGAGGCTTGGGGAGGGGGGTCGGAACCTTGAGGAAGCCTCCATCCCAGGCTTGGGAGCCTCAGTGAAGCTTCCTACAGGAGGTGAGGCTGACTCTGGCTGCATAGACACTTGTCCACTGAAGGAACAGGTCTCTTTCCCGGTCTGTCCACCCCTCTGAGGTGCACACATGGTTCTTGCCCAGCCATAGAAATCGCCTGTGTGTGTATCCAGCCACATGTACCTTCTTATCCCTGGGAGGCCATGTGGTGTGTTGCCTAGGTGCGTAGGCTCAGGGTGAGGACAGGCTCTCCCACTGTACAGCTGCGTGCCCTTGGGCAAGACACTGAACATTTCCAAGCCTCCGCTTCCTCAGGCACCGGCCCAACCTCATGGGGGTGAATGAGATGACGCGGGTAGCAGAGAGGCTGGAAATGCGTCATGCTGGCGGCGGGAGTGCAGTAGCACCTTACCTCACGGGGGTGTTATTGAGTGAGACGGAGGCTTGGCGTGGGGTCTGGCACACAGTGGGCATTCAGTACACAGGAGCTTGTGCCGCAGCTTGTTGCAAAGGGGGTCAGTTGGAATGTGCCATCAGAGACGTGTACCAACGAAAGGGGCTCATGGAGGACGGAGCCATAGCCTCAACCCGCGGAGCAGGGGAGACACTGGGATGAGGGCTTTTGTCTGTTTTTAAAGTAAAGTTTTAAGTTGAAGTATAATGTAGGTACTGAAAGATTAGAATTATATTAGACCCTGAGTTTTCACAAAGTGGACATACCCTTCAGGTCAAGAAATAGAACAATAGTACCCTGGGAACCCCTACCTTTGTGTCCCCTTTTGGTCACTATGCCTCAAAGATAACCCCTTTCCTGACTTCTCTCATTGATTAGTGTTGCCTGTTTTTGAACTTTGTACACATGGACTCATCGAGGATGTGTTCTTTTATGCTGACTTCTTTCAATCAGCATTTCAATGGTGAGATTCGTCCGTGTTATATGAAGTTTTTATTTTATTCATTCTCATTGCTGCATGGTATTTCATTGTGTGGCTATACCACAATTTATCTGTTCTGTTGATGGATATTTGGGTTGTTGCCAGTTGGAGGTTATAATGAGTAGTGCTACTATGAATATTCTTGCACATTTCTTTTGATGCACTATATATACTTTCCTGTTGGGCAAATACCTAAGGTTTACAATCTCTGAGTCATAACATTGAATATAATTAGCTTTAAATGAGACCATCATGTAATTTCCCAAAATGTGACCTCAGTATGGCCTCCTGGAGCAATGTCTGAGAGTGCTTGCTGCTCCTGTTCTTTACCAATGTTATTGGTGTTAGATATGGTGATATCTAATTGTGGTTTCATTTGCATTTCCTTGATGACTAATGAGGTCCTTTGCATATGCTGATTGGCCATTTGGATAAGCTCTTTGTGGTGTGTCTGTTCAAGTCTTTCTCCTAGTTTTCTACTGGATTGTCTAATCTTTTTCTTATTGACTTGTGGAAGCTTCAAAATATTATGGATAGTGTTCATTGTTGGATATACATACTGTGTACATCCCCTCCCACTCTGTGGCTTGCATTCTCATACTTGTCAGGGTATCTTTGGAAGAAATTCTTAATTTAATGCAGTCCAACTCGTCAATCTTTTTCTTTATGGAGGATGCTTTTAGAATCCTGTTTCTTTGTCTATTACAAGGTTACGGATATATTCTCCTATGTTATGGTCTAGAAGTTTAATTGTTTTATTTTTTATATTTAGACCTAAAATCCACTTGAAATAGATTCTTATGCACGGTGTAATGTAGAGGTTAAGACTTCTTTTCCCTGAGTGGATATCCAATTGATTTAAAAGGCTATTCTTTGTCACTGTAGGGCAGTATCATCTTTGTCAACACTCAAGGGGCAATACATGTGTCAGTGAGCTGTTCTGATGAGTAGGAGTCTGCCAAGTAGACAGGGGAGGGCAGGGGGTGCCAGGCAGGAAGTACAGTGAGTACAGGTTTAGAGGTACCTGAGGGTAGAGTGTGTTTGGGGAAATACAAATATGGATGACCCTTGAACAACATGAGGGTTAGGGACGCCGACCCCTCTGCACAGTCGAAAATCCATGTATGACTTTTGACTCCCCCAAAAGTTAACTACTAATAGCTTACTGTGGACTGGAAACCTTACCAAAACATAAAGTCGGTAACACGTGTTTTGTATGTTATTTATATTATATACTGTATTCTCACAATAAAGTAAGGTGGGGAAAAGAGTATGTTGTTAAGAAAATCATAAGGAAGAGAAAATACATTTAGACTATTTATTGAACACAAGTCACATGGACGTGGACCTGCACAGCCCATGGTGTTCAAGGGGCACCTGTAGTTCAGATTCGTTGGGGCAAGGAGAGGAGGAACGGGCTGGCAGAGAGGTCTATCAGCAGAGGCAGAACTAGCAGGTAGTGATCTGGGACCATCCCAGAGGCACGGAGGGGTCGTAAGCTGGAGAGGAGCACAGTCAGGTCCGTGTGGGGGACATGGGAGAAAGTCCCATGACAGCAGGAGGATGGGAGGATGAGTTTGGAGCAGACTATAAACCCAGCCAAACCAGCCTCTGCCCCCGCGCTCTGCAGAGACAGAGCGAGTCTGCTTCGAGGGGACAGCGGTGGAGGCAGCAGCGTGCCTGGGGCCTTGGAGGGTGATCTTCCGTTACAGGACTGGAGCTAAGTCCAGTGGCCAGATGTTCACTCCATTGTCCCCAATAGAAGAGCCTGCCCTCCCGCGCCAGTGCCCCCAGCACTGCGTGCCCTGCAGGAGGAGATATTTAGGAACTGGGACAGACAGGCAAGGCCAAGGGATTTCTGGAAAGGGGGTGCTTTCTGCTTTTCCTGCCCTTGATGCATCCACAAGGAGACCTGGCCACACCTTGGGCCCTGCAGGCTGGCTGAGATTCAGAGCTGCACAGACCCGCTCTGGAAGAGTGAAGCCCAGAGAGGGGCATAACTTGGCTCAGTCCATATGGTGAGCTAGACTGCCCCAACCTGGGGGAAGCCGAGTACTTCCAGGGCCTTTGGGATGGGCCTCGGTTTCCTCCCCTGACACGTGCAGAGATAATAGTGCCCCCGGCTCCGGCTGTTGTAGGGTCAGGATGGGTCACCCTCTCCCAGTGGGACACGGGGGAGGAGGCTGATTGATGATGATGACGATGAGGCTGATAATTATGACTGCAGGAATTGTGACTGTTCATTGAACACCTACTATGTGCCGGCACCTCTGTGTGCTGTGCTAGGCAGGCAGGACAGTAAGTACAGTGTTGTTTCCCCACCACACTGTGATGTAGGTACTTGCTACTTGTATCGCTCTTTTACAAATGAGGACATGGAGCCTTGAAGAGGTTAAGCAGCCTGGCCAAGGTGCCCGGAGCTGGGAGGTGGCAGAGCCAGGATGTGAACCCAGATTTTTCTGTCTCCACACCCCAGTTTTTCACCAGCAACAGGCTTCCCTCCACCAACCGGACTCTGAAAGCACTCCCTGTTTTTTCAGCTGTTGCTTGGAGTTTAGCTGTAGATTTTGGGTTGGTGCCTGGTGCCCACTGTGACGGAGAGCCAGGCAGTGGAGAAGAAGGGCACAGTGAGCTGAGCTCGGGGTGTACCAGGCCCTGCCTCCCGCCCCTGGCCGCCCTAAGAAGGAGGCATCAATGACTCGGCCACATATTAGGATTCAGCCCCAGGCCTGCCTGACTCCAAATCCTGGGCTCATGATCACAGAGCTATTTGTGGCCTTACCTGGGGTCCTCCAAGCTGGGCAGAGCTTTTTTGTTTGACCAACCTAGTGTAGACATCACAGAAAAACCACACACTTCCGGCTCTGCCCATGAAGTGGTCCCCGGGAGGGAAGCAGGTTGGGAGGGTCACAAGGTGTATGGTGGCCCTCCCCCCAGCAGGTGAGTCGGGCATCCTTCCCCTCGTTCTCCCCTGATTTGGGGTAAGAGTAGGGAGCCTGCATGGGGAACTGCTCGCCACGCCTGCGCAGTGCCTGGCCCAGGGAGGGGCCTGGTGAAGTCTATTGATGGAAGGGAGGGAGGGAGTGAGGAAAGGTAGGGAAGGGGGCGGGCAAGGAGATCACAGTAGAAAGAGCAGGGTTTTGGAGCTGGGCACATCATGGTTTCAATTCTGATTCTCTACTTCCATGCTTTTTGATCTTGCACGGGGGGGTTGGAGGGGGGGGCGCAAAGTCCGAATCCCTGAGCATATCCATGCTTCTGCTCCATGGAACCACCTGTACTTCCTTGAATGGTCTATGCTGCCTCTGGCTTCGGCCTGGATAGCCTCTCCCATCCCTTTCCCCTCCAATTACCTCCTCCAAGAGCCATCCCAGTCTTTCCTGCTGCCTTTGTGCTTCCATATCTTCCCGGGGTGGTAGTGGGTGGGTGGATATTGCCTTGACCCCTGACCTGGTCCTCTCCCACAGGCCTAGTGCTTTCAGGGAAGGGAATGTGTCTTGCTACTGTTTGGCTCCCTGCACAGGCTCTGGCTCATGGCTGGAGCTCGGTAGGTATTTGCTGAGTAACTCTGGGGGTGGGGGAGAGTAAGCCAGAGACTCAGTCCTGGGGAGCTGAGGCAGGGCCTGCCCAGGGCCACGAGAAAGGGCAGGCCAGGCATTGGCAGGAGAGCAGAGAGCCCTCTCGCCAGGCCATCCCAGGGAACATTTAGCTGGGCTCCAAGGGGTGGGCAGGAAATAGGCTTGAGGAGCTAGAGATAATAGGGAAATTCTTTCTCAGGCAGAGAAAGAGGGTGCCAGGTGAGGAGGGGAGAGGTGGAGCTCACAGGTGAACTGGTTCCCGAGCAGAGAGCCCAAGGGTGGGGCAGGAGAGGCCCAAAGGGCCAGGTGCTCTCCTGACGGAAGCATCAGTCACCACAGGGACAGGAAGAGGCGGGAAAGCCCCTGCTTTCACCTCTCTTGCCTTTTGGATGAGAAGAGAGCGGGGCTGTGGGGTAAGACTGAAGCAGTGGTGTCTGAGTCTCCAGAGGAGGAGCGGCTTGGCAAGGTGGTGACAGAGCATAGGACTGGAAACCCAGACACTGGGAGCTGCCTCCTCCTGCCCAGTGAGAGGCTGGGCATCCGGGGGGTTGGTGGGGCATCCCGGCAGCTCCAAAGGCCAGGCCTGGGAGTATGTCCTTCTGGTTTAGCCAGGTGGCAGTGCCAAGAGTATGGAAGGCTTCTAAGAGGGGTTTCTTCTCTTCTCACACCTCAGGGGTTCCTCTTCCCTGCGTATTGGCTTTGTCCTGAGAGTTTCTGAACTGCGTGAGCTACTTCTCCTCTGAGCCTCAGTATTGCTTCCCATAGAATGGGTGCGCTCTCTCCTGAGCCCCTGTGGGACCCGTGAGTTGTCGTGAGATCCTTCAGAGACAGAGAATTTTCAGTCTGCAGTCCAATCATCCTTCCTCTCCTTCCTACTGCAGTTGGTCCTCTGTTTCTAGGGAACATGAATGGGTAGCTGACTCCAGCGGGCTTGCCAGCTCCCCATCCTGGGTCAAGCGCTGCTGAGGTCATGCCTCTTCTCATGGGCTTCCCGTTACAGAGGGAGCAGTGTGCGTTGGAACTGGTCCCGCACTAGGTTCTGTTCTGGATTCTGTCCCAATTCTGAGATGTGACCTTGGGCATGTCACCTCCCTTCTCTGGGTCTTACCTCATCTGTTAACTGGGGCTGCTCCCCAGAATTGTCAGAAAAAAGTCAAGATGCCTGGGCCCTGCTTTTAGGGAATCTTACCTAGTGGGTCTGGAATGGAGCCCAGATAGAAGTATTTTTTAAATGCTCCACAGGTGTTTTTACAATGTTTCTCTCTGTTGAGAACCAGTAGTCTGTATCAGTGCTTTTCAAACTTCAATGTGCAAATTAATCACCTGGTATCTTGGTGAGATGCAGATTCTGATCCAGGAGGTGTGGACTGAGGCCTAATATTCTCTATTTCATGTGAGCTCCTGGTACAACTGCTGCTGGGTCACCGGCCACACTTAGAGAAGGAGGAGTCTAGACGGTCCTGTGAAGTTCATTGGATTCCCCATGCATCCATCCATCCATCCATCCACCCACCCACCCACCCACCCACCCACCCACCCACCCATTCATTTATCGTCAAACACTTAAGATGGGGAGTGGTGAGAGGTGAGGCTAGAGGGAGAAGAGAGCCCAGAATCTCCCAGGGCTACAGAACTCGGACTTTATCTGGAGGGCACTGGGGACTCACGTCAAGTTTTAAGCAGAGGAATGACAGGGTCAGATCCGCCCTTAGAAGTCTCCCCTGGCTTGGTGTAGAGAATGACCAGAGGGGTTCGGACCGCTGCTGGGAGGTTGGCATCAATCCTGGTGGGAGATGACGGTGGTCTGGAGGGAGGTGGCGGTAGTGGAGATGGAGAGGGTGGAACGATTATTATTATTGTTTATAGTTATTAATCTTTATTTTTTTTAGAGCAGTTTTAGGAATTAAGAGAAAATTACAGAGAGATCCTATAAACTCCATATCCCCACGCATGCATGACCCCCACCCCCAGTGGAATAATTCTTAAGATTTTACAAGGGACAGTTGGGAGGATTTGATGATTGGCTGGGGCGGTGATAGTGAAGGAAAAGGAAGGTTGGGCACTTAGTGGTGGCATCATTGATACAGAGACTCCGAGGGGAGAAAGGGACTCTGGGGAAGACCATGCATTGAATTGAATGTGGGGCACGTTGGGTTGGGGGCACCGAAGGGGCATCCAAGGGGAGGTCTCGGTCTCTATGCCTGGGCTCCAGCTACACAGGTGTCCTCTCTGTTCCACCAGGTGCTGGACTTCCTGGCTCGGGGCCTTGGCATTCGTCTTTCCCTCCTTAGTGCGCCCCTCGCGGCCCAGTGAGCAGATCTGGGCTGTGTCATTCCTCAGGGTGGCCTTTTGCACACGCCCCTTTCTTCTCCCTCACAGCACCTTATAGGTTTCCCTCATGTGATGCCCGTAGTTTGTATTCATTACATGCGTCTGTGGGCAATGCCTTGGTTCACTTGGTTCATGTCAGCCCTTCCTCCCCAGCCTGTGAGCGCCGCCAGGACAGGGATGGTGTCTTTCTCCTTCCCCTGTGTGTGCACAGAGCCTGGAACAGTGTTTGGGAGCAGCACTGTCCCATGGGTGCTGGGCGAACACTTGTCAATGGGATTGGCCTCAGGGGGCAGGTCTGGGCTGGCAGTGAGGACTGAACTTCGGCAGCGGCCAGATGGTGCAGCCGGTGGTTGTAGCCTGGGGAAAGGACGGGTGACTGAGAGAGTGTGCAGGATGGACGTGAGAGGGGGCCAGGGATGGGTTCCAATAAAAAGGCCCTGACGGCGTGGAGAAGGGGTCATCGGATCTGGCGGAAGAAATCCCGGGAGGGCGATAGAAAGCTGAGCTGTACTGCGATGGTTTGGCTGCCACTTCTGAGTGCCTCGTGTGACAGCATGGTGTCCATCAGCCCGGCCACTCCTCCCATAGCACTGTGAGGAGCTATGTTACTCCCCCGATGTGGCTAAGGAAACTGAGGCCCAGAGGGATTACACCCGGGGCCCCCAGCCAGTAGGTGTGAAGTCAGGTCAGTATCCAGAGCTGGCAGCCTGGAGCAGGGTGGTGGCTCCAGTCTCTGGGTGTCAGGAACCCAGGCCAGAGCAGCGGGACCGGGCCTAGGATGGGGAATTAAGTGTTAGCGGAGCAGCTGGATTCCTGGAAGCCAGCATCGAGCCAGGGACTGAGAAGCCAGACTCAGAGCATGCCAGACTTGAAGGAGCAACCCATCTCAAAAGTCACGCCTGGAGGTCAGATGCTGGGCTGGAATCTAACAGCCTCTTCCTTTCTACAAGGACTTGCCAGTTCACAGAACACTTTCTTTCTGGGACAGGGGTCAGGAGGCCTCCTCACCCCATTTTATGGCAGAGAAAACCAGAAGCAAATGATGGGGCGTGGATTATAGCCCAGGTCTTCTGGCTTTATGTCCGTGCTCTTTCTGTAAAATCCTAACTGTGTAAGGGCCACCCTGAAATGGAGGCAAACCCCGGTTCACACCCCCCTCACCCCTCTGGCCCTCTCCTGCACCAAGCACAGGAAGTGGATTTTGAGGGCACACGCGGAGTTCAGCATGTGTGGCGGATGTCGTGAGTCATCTGAGTGACATCTGCAGGTTGACTCTGGGGTCAGCAGACCTGGTTCCACATTTAGTAGCTGTGTGACATTGGGCAAGTCACTTCCACCCTCACTGCCCTCCCCAATCCCTATAGCAGGTGGGGGTCTGGAGCCGAGGAGACAGAGCTGGTGTGAGTAAGCGCTCTGATGTTACACCTGCCACCCTTCCCCAGCGTGTTCTGAGCCCTGGATTGGATTGGGGAGAGGATTTGATTAGTTCCTAAACAGCAGCTCCATTTAGACGGCCGGGTTCATTTCCTGTGTGCTTGTAGCAGGCGAGGCATGGACAGAATTAACCCTGGTCCAGCCAAGCCAAAGAAGTGATGGATGCGAGAGAGAGACTTCCCATAGGAAGGAGGCAGCCACACCCATGATTCTGGACCCAAGGCCCTGGGCAAACTGGCTGGTCTCTCTGGGGTGCCTTGGCTGGATTCTTGTCACCCCAATCAGCTGCCTGTCCCCAGCTACCTGAACTTCCTCCATCAGAACACTCACCACACTTGTTAAGACCAGTTGTCTAACCTCTATTTTTTTCTGCTTAACTGAGGGCAAGGATTGTGTCTGACTTGCCCTCTGCTACCTCCCCTCCCCCCAGGGACTCACTCAGTGCCTGGAGAATGAATGAACACGAGCGTGTATGCATGCATGTATGAATGCATGTGTCCCAGCCCCCCCCCCCCCCCCCCGCTCACAATGCCCAGAGCGTTTCATGTAGCACCACTCTGCAAGTGTCAGTCCCTTGCTCACAGGACAATCCCACGCCTGGCATGCATTCTGTGACATGCTGTCATCTTTATCTTTTCCCCTGTTCTGATTCTCTGTTGCCACCCCCCTGACCAGATTTCTGAGGGTTTCCTGTATTTGCTTCAGAGGCCGTCTCCCCCTAAGCACCCCACCCCAGCTTTCCCAGGAACATGAGCCTGACCAAACCTGCCTGAGCAGCCCGCCCAGGAGCACAGGACAGAACCAACGAGTCCTGGCCCTTGTTTGCTGGTATCTGCTTGTGTGGGATGGGCCCGGGGTTGGCAGCGCTCAGCCTGCTCCCCTTCCCTCTAGACCCTTGGGGGCCCCAAACACTTGTGTATAAGGGTCCAAGGAAGCAGGGAGAGAGCCTCAGCCAGGAGACATGACTTCTAATACTGAATCACCCTCCAATTTCTTAGGTAATTCCCTTAGCCTCTGGGACCTCAGTTTCCCCATCTTTAAAATAAGACTAGACGGATAATAGCCACCATTTCATCAAATGCTTCTTCTGGGTCAGGCCTGTGGAGACTCACTCCTATGAGTCCAGTGTGGTATCATGGCTCTGGGTCTCCAAGAAGCTGGGAGGCTTGACCAGAGTGGCACAGCTGGAAAGTGACATCGCAGGGATCAAAACCCAAGTCTCACTCAGGCATCTGAGCACCAAACTGCTGGGCCCTTCAGTCCTTGGTGGTTTCTCAGCTGCCCTTGGCAGGGGCCCTCTGGGGACAGCGGCACTTCCCCTCCTGGCTTTGTTTGGTTTGGCCTCCGTTGAGGGCAAGATTGGCAGAGGCAGGCTGACTTGCATTTCTGGTTTTGGGTCTGTTGCTGCACTTTCCCGAGGGGTGGGCGGGCTCAGACGGGTAGCAGTCACCGCCTGGACAGGCCTGGGCCCCACCCCTACCCCCCAAGAAAGGGGAAATGAGGCCTGCTCTCCTCTCAGGGCCACTCTGTGCCAGGCCCCGAGGGCACCAGTTGCTGCCTCCTTCATGGTCCTTCCAGGTGGGGGTGAGCGAAGGTGGGCGCCAGGGAGCTGGCTTGGGGCAGTTTGTTTTTTCCTGAGGGAGAATGCTCCCTGGTGGGAGGGGCAGTGGGAGGGGAGCTGGGCTGCTCTGGGGACTGAGATTAGAAGTCAGCTGGGGAAGAAGGAGTGAGAGGCTGGAGGCTCTAACCCCAGCCTGGCCCTGATTAGGGCCTTTGGGCAGGTCCCTAGGTTACTGTCCAGTCTGGGCCCTCAGTCTTCCTGTCAGGTCAGTGCAGGGTCCCTCTGGCCACCTGGGAGCAGCCCGATGGGGTGACATACAGCCCTTAGTTTCCAGATGACATTTCTGGACTGGGGGGCCTGGCGTCACAGTCACCAGCGCTGATTCTGGGTGTCTGACTGGGTTTGTTTCCAGGGGTCCATGGGATAGAGGTGCTGCTGTTGGAGTCTGTGGTCTCAGTATTTCCCTTAATGCTATTCTTTAAATCACCATGACTACCGTCACCAGATCCTGTTGAGAGCTTTACACTTTATGGTATGTTCTCCTGCTTGTCACTTGGGCATATTGGTTGTCCCATTGATTAGGTCGGGACATTGCAGCCCAGAGAGTTTAGTGACTGACTACCTGACCCCACTGAGTGCTTCTAGGTTGGCTCCTGCCCCTTTTTCCCCCTCTGTGCACAGGGATTTGGGATCACTGATGTTGTGAGGTCCTGGGGTCCTCGGGTAGCATCATCTCCCAGCTGCAGGCAGGAGTTCCAGGGCAGGGAGTCCATGGGGTGAGTGGGCACCTGTGTGTGGCTGTGCCTGGGAACCAGACCCTGGCATCATCCTAGAGTCCTCTGAGGGTTCCCTCCTTTGTTTAGCCACCTTCTCTGCTGGGGTGGGGGAAGGCTTTCACTTTCGTGCTCCCAGGCAGCGGCTCTTACTCACACTGTGCTTCCACATCCACTCCGGCGCTCCCAGATGCCAGCGTGACCCCTGACACGTGTGTGCAGCACCCTGCAGCTGCCCCACGTGGTGGCCGGCCACTTCCTCCCAGATGGGAAGTCTGGCTGAGGCTTCACCATCACAGACTCTCGAGGGCTAAAAGGATTTCTCAGGTTCCAGCAGATCCTTTCAGTCTCTGGGTGGCTGTGCAGTAGTGGCTAAGTCACTGCTCTTTGGCTCAGCTTTCTCATCTGTCAAATGGGTGTTAAGGGTCTCTACAGCAAGCGCTCTTACCCTGTGTTCTGGGGGTATGTACCCCTGAAATTCTTGGTGTGTGTGTGTGTGTGTGTGTGTGTTCTCATGGATCTGTAAGGTCCTGGGTATGTGTGGCATCTTTTTTTTTTTCATTAGTTCTGGTTGGTTATGGCCTCTTCATGGATGAAACCAGGGCTCTAAACAGTTCTCGGAACAGCTTTCTAAGTCCTTGACTCTAATGAGGGGCTCAGCCCAGGCCTGAGACTTGCTTCCCCCATGTGGCTGTGGCACTGTGGTCGTTCTTAACCTTCTCTGAGCCCCAGTCTTCATGTGCGATCGCTGCTTTTCAAACTTCATCAAAGACACTCTTTTTCCTCTTGCAAATGAAACGTGTAGAGACCCAGCAAAAACTCATGGTTCTGAGAGTTGTGTGCAAGGTAGAAAAATGCTTTGTTTTTCATGCGTGGAACTCCTGAGATTCCTCCCACCGCAGTCACTGGGTGGGTGATCCCTCAGGGAGGTTGCATGTGTCTGTGACATCTATTTAGTCCAGGGGTGGGCAATATTGAAGTTCTGGTTTCATTCCAGTTTACTAGTTTCAGAAAGATACTTAAACATCCAGAGCAAGTTCTTATTTGAATGACTCATTAGAATTGAAAACAAACAAACAAACAAACAAAAAAACCAAAAACAAGCTTTGGTTCAGGTAGAAGATGCCCTTTTGCTAGGTGCACGATTCTCCTGCTTAGTGATTGCTCTGGCTCGGGGTTTGGTTTGGTTCTGGTCCGTGAGGACAGACTGCCTGGTTTCTCCTTGACTCACAGGGTGACCTACAGAGGGACCATGACACTTGCCTTGGAGGGTCATTAGGGAGATTATATAAGAGGAGTTTCATCTGCCATGGTGTGGGCACATAATAGAAGCCAAATAATGGTGTTACCTCTTCCTCTCCCCTAAATGACCAACCTTTTGATAGGACAGAAGTTTCAAGCAAGGAGATAAGGCTGGGACCTCTTATACAGCAAAGCCAAAGGGGCTTTCAGGTTTCCATGTGGTGCTTCGGTTTTCAGACTGTGGGGTGCAGGGTGCAGGATGTGGGGTTCTGGCCACTGCCTGATTTTGCTTCAGCCTCTGGGATGTTGGCTGGTACACAGTACCTAGCATCTCATAACCTCCTCTTCTGAAACTTTTTTGTTTTCTCTTTGTTTTCCAGATGTTTGAGTCAGAGGCGGATGAGAAGAAGGAGATGCCCTTGGAGGAAGGGAAGGGGCCAGGTGCCGAGGACCCCCCACACAGCAAGGACCCCTCTCCTGGCCAGGAGCCCCCTCCAGGACAAGACCTTTCACCCATCAAGGACTCCTTTTCTGGCCAGGAGCCTTCTCCCGGCCAAGGATCCCTGTCCAGCAAAGACTCACCTTCCTGCAAGGAACCCCTTCCAGGCCAGGAACCCTCCCCAAGCAAGGATTCCCCACCATGCCTGGAGCCCTCTGTACCCTCAGCCCTCCCTCCCTGCCAGGACCTTCCTGCCAGGCAAGAAGCCCCTCCCAGCCAAGACCTCCCTGCCATCCAGGAACCCTGTGCCCAGGACCTTCCACCACGTCAAGACCTGCCCCCCAACGAGGCCCCCCTGCCAGCCGGGGCCCTTTCGGAGGAGACCACAAGCTCTGGGGACGCACCAGTACCCCCTGGGGATGCACCAGTACCCCCCGGGGACGCACCAGTACCCCCTGGGGACGCGCCCGTGGCCTCCAGGCCGGCCTTTGTGATCCCTGAAGTCCGGCTAGATCGGACCTTCAGCCAGAAGGCAGGGGCGGAGGGGGGCAGTTCCTGCGACGAGGAGGACGCGGAAGAGGCCGAGGACGGGGACGAGGGCGATGCAGGGGAGGAAGACGAGGACGAGGACACGAGTGATGACAACTATGGTGAACGCAGCGAGGTCAAGCGCAGCAGCATGATTGAGACAGGCCAGGGTGCTGAGGGCGGCCTCTCGCTACGTGTACAGAACTCGCTGCGGCGCCGGACGCACAGCGAGGGCAGCCTGCTGCAGGAGGTCCGCGGGCCCTGCTTCGCCTCCGACACCACCTTGCATTGCTCAGACGGAGAGGGCACCTCGTCCTCCTGGGCCATGCCTTCGCCCCGCACCCTCAAGAAGGAACTGGGCCGCAACGGCGGCTCCATGCACCACCTTTCCCTCTTTTTCACAGGACACAGGAAGGTACGAAGGCCAGGGGTGGAGGGGGAGTGGCTACATGAGACAGTGGGATGGGAGTGGGTCCCGGAGCTGTAGGGAAAGAGCAGTCATTTTGTCCCACCCCTGCTCTTTTCTAAGCCTTCTAATGAGCTTTTCCAATGAGCCTTCTACCCATTTAACAGAGGACAAAACTGAGGCCCAAAGGGACCAAGAAGACAGACCCTGGATTTAAACACCTGATTTTATGACTCCAGATGCTGTGTTCTTATAGCTAAATAGCTAAGTTGTACTGGGGTTCCCACAGGAATTAGAGTACGTGTGGCCAATCCAGGACATTGTGTATTTGGATCTAGAAGATCTGATAGTAGCTAGAGAAATAGTCACAATTTAGACTTGGTCCAGGCCTAGCTAGACTAGAAATCCATCAGCCAGCAACAGTGACAACACTTATTTACTCTGTGCTGGCATTATTCGAAGCAATTTACATTAAGTCACAACAGCTCTATGAAGTAGATAGTATTTTTGTTCCCTACAGATGAGGAAACTGAGGCACTGAGAGGTTGTGTCACTTGCACCCAGGTTGCATGGTTTATAAGTGTCGGAACCAGAATTAGACTATGGCTCCAGGGCTAAAGCACTTAACCATCATGCTGTTTGCCTCCTGCAAATATTTATAAATAGAGGGAAAAAGTGTTTATTGACTTCTTGCTGTGTGCTCGGCTCTGTGCTGTGTGCCCCAGCAGGGGCCCCAGAAATGTGTGAGGCTGATCTCAGCCTGGGAGGAATGAGTTATCAGTGTGGGCCAGGAAGGTGGCCTAACAGTGAAGGGCTTGCACCATGCCCTTTGAAGCCCACTAGCCAGCTTGAGTCTGGGTTCAGACCTTTACTGTGTGACCTTGGGTGAGTCTCTCAGCTCCTCTGAGCCTTAATGTCCCAGGGCAGTTGAAGATGAACTGGAAGAGTCTGGGGCCTCATGTCCTTGGTGCAGGCGCTATGGCAAGTGGGGTTGAGGTGCTAACCGCCAGGCCAGTGCAAGGTGTTGTTATGACAACTGTTGTGAGGCTAGGCGGGTGGGGGGTGGTCAGTGTCCACGGAGGGCAGCTGACCCTCAGAGCCCTGGGAGTTCAGGGAGGGGAAACCCCAGGGCCTAGAGCCATCAGGGAAGGATTCTGGAGAAAGATGCCCCTCAGCTTGACTTCAAAGTTTGAGCAGGTTTGGAATAAACAGAGAAGATGAGGCAGGCATTCTGTGAAAGAGGACATGACCCGGACAAAACTGTCCATAGAAGCCAGTTTGACTAGAGCAGGGCATTCCTAAAGTGCTGGGATGGCAGACGCGTGGCACTCCTACTGCCGTTCCTGCCGTCAAACCCATGGCAGACGTGACTGATGGATTCCAGCACACTTCCCGGCTGGTTGGCACATGGCCTCAGAAACCTTAGCTTTGCAGCCACTAGCTTTGAACACCTATGGAAAAGTAGTGGGGCTGGAAGGGCAGGCAGAGGCCCTGAGAAAACTTTCGCCCAGGAATTGGAATCAAATCTCAGAGGAACTGGGACTAGATCTCATCTGAAACATGTGTGGTTCTCAAACTTTGATGTGCTCCGACATCACCAGGAGGAGGTTAATAGTATATAGGTTTCTAAGTCCCCAACCCCAGACTTCTGGTGTGCCCCCCGCCCCCGGGATCGTGATGTTCCTCATAGTTTGAGTATCACCGTCTTAGACCATTTCTTGATGCAGCTGCTACAGGAGAGCATCTGTCCTACCGAGGTGAGGCCTCATGCTAACTGCTCATCTCTGGACGGTGGCTGAGATCCAGGGGCCCACCCCCTGCCTTAGGCCTCCCAACCCTCATCCCCCACCAGACCTTTCCAACTTCTCTCCCCAACCCCCTTGCTCCAATTTAAATATTTTTATGTAGATAAATTCACACACATTTTGCTTCCCCAAATCAGTTGACCTCAGCTCCTATTTCCTGTGCAGGTTCCCAAAATCAGTTGATCTCAGCTCCTATTTGGGGACAGATACTTCCACCAGGGAGTCTAGCAGGCATGAACCAGCTCTCTCCAGTGTCAGCTTCCTTTTTTGGGTGCCCAGGGTTCCCACTCTCTTTTGGCCTGGCTCTTCCTTTCTTGGGCTTGAGTGACTGAGCTGGCAGGACTGCAGAGGCTGCCCCCAGCCCTCTGGTGGCTACCAGCCCTCGAGTCCTTCACCATCATTCATATCCTGCTCCCTCCAGGCAACTGGCAGCTGGGCAAGTCCCTCCAGGCAGCTGGCTGCAGTAAGAAGCGTACCTTTGTCAAGGGGAAGTAAGGTCCAGGCTGGACAAGCACCCTGGTCTCAGCCCCTCCCTCATCAGCAGTGGGCCCTGGGCAAGTCCCTGCCCCTCTTTGAGCCTCAGTTTCCTCACTAGTGAAATGGGTAGGATAATAACAACCCCTGTGTACGGGTGCTGGGAAGATTAAATAGCCCAACGAGGGTAAAGTGTTTAGGGCAGTACCTGGCACTCAGCACCTGCTGGGTGCTCCATAAATGGGAGTCATGTTGACGAGAAGGAGAGGGGTGGGGAGGAGGAGGACGATAGCAGAGCAAGAGGAGTAACAGTGACCCCAACAGTCACCAAGTGCCTCCAGCTCCCTGTTCTAGCCTTCACAACACTGCTGCAAGGTGGGCCCAGCTGTACCAGTCTTACAGCGGGGAGCCTGAGGCTGAGGGTGGACAGGCCACACAGCGAGTGCAGTTGGACAGTGGCCTCACCCTTGTCCAGTCCTCTCTGGCTCTCCCCCAGGCCCTGTGCACCTCATGCTGGTGAGGAGCAGGGGCTCGGGGCTGGCAGCTGGGGAGGCAGTGGTTCCCCCATGACTTCCATCTTCCTGGCGTAGGCCTGGTTTTGCTGGGAGGATCAGCGGATGCTGCCAGGCCCTGCCAGGCAGTGCCAAGCAAGGGGTGAAGAGGAGAGGGGCGCAGTCTTCAGGCTGTGGAGTCAGACAGACCGTCTCAGCTCTGCCTCCTCCCTCCTGGTCCTGAGACCTTGGCCAAGTTAAATCTTTCTCTGAGCTTCAGTTTTCTCTTATAAAATGGGAAGGATTCAGTCTGCACAGAGTTCTCCAGGGATTTCAGAAGGTTTCAGTACGTAGTAAGCTCTGTGCACATGGCACTGGTCCTGTGATGAGACCCAGGAGGGCCAGACAGAGCTGGTGTAGCCTTGGGGTGGTCATTGTCCTGCTGTGTGGCTAAGCTGAGGCTGCCTGGAACGCAAGTTGCCTGTGACAGTGTGAAAGTCCCTACGGTGCCCCTCCCCCTAGCTATCATCCCCCCCCCTTTATGCACTGAGCGGTTTCTACTGTGAGCATAAGTATCCGAACCAGACAGACCTGAGAGATGGTCTGCTGGGCCAAGTGCGGCTGCCTGAGGTCTAGAAAGAAGACCCTCCAAAGTTAACCTTAGCGTCAAGCCCTGGGTCTGGCTCCCTGTGCTAAGTTGAGTTGTCTCACAGTGCCCTCTGCTGCCAGACCCCTGCCTTGCCAGCTGCTCGCTGGAGGCCATGCAGGGCAGATCCAGAGGCCTCCATCAGCTCTTTTCCTGGGAGCCAGAGAAACCCCAGAGTATCTGTGTTTGGGCCCAGGATGCTACCATTGAATTCCACTGCAGCCTGGCCTGGCTCAGGCGAGTCAGCAGTCATTCTTTGCCAGTGAGGAGACAGAGGCTGGGGCCCCTCGTTGGCCATGCTTCCTTCTCCCCTCCTGCAGGGGACTGGCTTGGGCAGAGGCTATCAGCAAGGGCACCAACCCTCCCAGACTCAGCTTCCCGCCTAGGCCGGAGGTCAGATGAGAGGGCCCCTAAGTTGCCTTCCATCTCCAAGGCATGATAATACCTTCCAGCCTCCTATTTAAGAAAAGCCTAAAGAAAAATTATTTCCTATGTCTAAATACATAACTGTAGAGTTTAGAGCCAGTGTTTCCACAAGGTTCCATGGGGCCTGCCAGGCTGGGATGATCAGAGAAGTCGGGTCAGGACCAATAGGGGAACAGGTGAGGCCAGGCTCAAGGAGAGCCCGCAGTCATGGGTGAGCTCTGGAACCGAACTGGAAACTCTACTACTTGCCAGCTTGCAGAGTCCAGGCAAGTAACTGAACTGCTCTGGGCCTCAGTCTCCTCAGCTGTAAACTGGGGGAAATAACAGCAAATAGCTCTTAGAATTGTTGCGAAGAATAAATTAGGTAGTTATGACACTTGTGCTCAGGGCCTGGCACATAGTGAGTGCTCAAGAAATAACAGCAATAAGCACGGTGCCTAACAGTTATTGAGCACATCCTCGGACAGGCACTAGGTTTACGCTGAGTACTTGCCGTGTGCTCAGTAACCTCATCCCAGCCCTATGAGTGGGTCTAATTATCACCCTCGTTTTACAAAGAAAGAAAGCAAGTTGCAGAGAGGGAATGTAAATTGGCTCAAGTCTGTTAACCAATGAATGACTGAGCTGGGATTCAAGTCTAGGCAGTTTAGAATCTGTGCTCTTAACCACTACTGTGATGATAGTTCTAATTACAATTACAGTTATAATTATTATTCCGAGAGGCAGTGAGCTCCCAGTCCCTGGAGGTGGCAGGGTAGGGCTGGGCAGACCCAAGGGATTCCTGCCTGGAGTGGGGGCGTGGGGGTGGGGGGCTGCCTGGTCTGGGCTTGTCTCTATTTGCTTTTCAGCAGGGAGGGTCGCATAGTGTAGCGAGGCAGTAGCAGATGGGAAAGAGAGTTCCTCTGTGTGCTGGGCTCTGGGCAGGTCTTGCTGCAGCTCCTGGAGAGAGGAACCCTGGGAGCCACTCGGGGGCTGGAAGTCAGAACCCCGACTTTGGATCTCAGTTTCTTTTCTTTCTGGCCCACAGCCCACCCCGCCTTGGTGCCTGGGCTTTCCCCCCAGAGCCAGAGCTGTCCAGCCCCTCTAGCAGGCTGATTGGCATGGGCTGGTCCCTGCGAAGATGACCCCCTCCCAGCAGTGGAAGGAAGAGCCCATTTCCCAGCAGTGCAGAGGCTGGGGATGGCGGGTGGGAGTGGTCCACAGGCCCATTGTGTGCTCCCGATAAAGTGCGGAAGCTGAGGTTAGAATGGGAGGAAGCCCAGCACGGGGCCCTTTCCCACGGGTGGGGGCTGCGGGCACTGCCTCCCCAGGCCAGTGCGACCGCAGCCTGCATGTGCAATGGGGTGACCGCAGTGACACTCACTGGGCAGTGAACACTGGCGTCCCCTGGTTGCGGAGGGCGCCCTGTGTGCCAGGGTTGGGCCATGGGGGCCCAGACATTTTCCTGGTGAATCTTCCAACAGTTGGGTGTATGGTTATCGTCACATGCATCTATTGCATGTGCTGCTCCTTCCATGGGGGCTGCCTTTGTGATTCTCCTACATCCCTCTAGCTCAAACAGCTAAAGAAGCTGAAGCTGAGAGGCCGGGAAACTTCTCCAAAGTCAGTGGAAGCAGGATCTATGCCCAAGCCTGGCTGCAAACCGAGCTCGGGAATCACACAGCACAGATGGGCGTGTGCCTGTGTGTGCACGTACACACATGTGTTTACAACCTTGGTGGAGCAGCATTCTCAGGAAGGAGGCGGCATTTCCCCTGAATCTTTCATTGAAAACATTCAAAATGTGCCCTGTCCTTGCATTTGAGTAGCAGCATCCTCTGGCGGAGAAACGCACAGCTTGAATTCAGACAGACCTGCATTCTAGCTGTCAAATGCTGGATATCCTTGGGCAAATGACTTACTTTCTCTGAGCCTCTGTTTACTTTATGGACTTACTCTGAATATACTGAGATAGTATCTGGATAATGCCCATTCCGAGGTCTGGAGCATTATAAGCTCTGTAAATGGTGCTATGCTTCATCCATCCATCCATTGGTCCATCCATCCATTCATCTCTCCATCCATCCATCCATCCATCCATCCATCCATCCATCCATCCATCCATCCATCCGTGGGTGCTCCACTGAGGCTAGTAGCTCCCCCTTCTGGCTATACCTGGATTACTTTTCTTTCCAGAATTAAGAAAACAGTATTTTAAGGCTTAGTCCTTCTTCATTATGTTACAAATGAGGAAACTGAGGCTCAGGGGCTCATGAGGAGTCAGAGCTGAGATCCATACCTGGTGGCCTTCTGTCTTCTCTTGGGACATAGTGTCCAAGCTCATCCATCTCTGAGCTCTAGCTCCTCTGCTGTCTCAGATGTTTTCTGGGCTTCTGCTCTGGGGTGGCAAGGTTGGGGCCCTGGGTTTCCCTTGGAGGAGGACGGACAGGCACAGGCAGGACAAGGGAGGCAGGGTGACCCCAGTAGAGATGGTGGGAGTCTGGAGTGGTCTGGAGGAGAGGAAGAGAGGCGGACTGGGGGGAGGTGGACACTAGAGAGAAGAGGAGAGGGCATTCCAGGAAGGGGGCACAGCAGACGCAAAGGCAAGGAGATGGGGGTGGTGGTGGGGGAATCTGTGGGCTGCAATGCAGCTCTGGCAGATAAAGTTACAGGCTTTGAATGAAGCAGGGAGAGTCTCAAGATGCATCTTTCCCAGTCTGCTTTCCTTCTCACTTGATTCATTAATTCGTTCGATACATATATTGAGCTCCCGTGTCCCAGGCCCAATGAGGGTGACCCAGACAGAGGTCTTGCTCTTGGGCACTCACAGTAGAGGAGACAGATTTGGAAAAAGCCATTTCAGGGGTAGTGGGGACCTCAAAAGGGGTAAAGGGGACACCACCTTGGTCTAGGCGTCAGGGAGGGCCTCCCAGGTGAGGAGGCATTTAAGTGGCTTTCCCGAGATCTGGTTCTTTCCTGAGGCTGGGTCTTAGGAGGAAAGGGAAGTAGGAGAATCACAAAGGCACTCTCCATGAAAGGGGTAGCACATGCAAAGGCCTGAGGTAAGGGGACAGGATAGGTGAAGACATTTTGTTTGGTTGCAGAGCAGGGTTGAGGAGGTTACTGGAGCAGGAGTCGGGCTAGGGAGTAACTGAAGGAGTTGTAACTAATGTTAAAGTAGAACTTTCTGCCCAGAACCTAATAAGGTAGACCCTGTACATCATGTTGTGGAGTTCAGACCTTACCCTGAGGGCACTAGGGAGCCATGGAAAGTTTTAAAGCAGAAGAGGTGTTCTTAGGCCTGTGTAATAATTTACTTTGCACACTGCTGACCGATCCCAGGGTTCTTTCAAACCTCAGAATCCTGAGTTAGCTAGTCATGATGCCGATTTTGAAATTAAGAAATAGAGGTTCAGAGAGGGACAGCAGTTGGCCAAGTCACACAGCAGAACCCCAACTGAAGCCTTGCTCTCTGGCCTGCCCTACTGCCTTGCCTTTAGGGCTGCGTCTCTGGCTTCTCCTCAGCAAGCCAGGTCCTCGGTGCACTAGGAGGAGACCCCTTGGGCTGGAGGCTCTGCCAAGCCAGCTGCGCTCCATAGACAGGCTGTTTCCAGTACTGGGGTCGCCTTCCCTCACCTGTTCTGTGAGAAGTGGGAGCTTTGGGGGCGGGAAGCTGGTTGGCAGGAGCTGTTATGTCCCTGAGCTTCTTTGCTAAGGCAGCAGCCCCTGATACCCAGACTGCAACGTGTCTGTCTTTTCTCTGCAGATGAGCGGGGTCGACACGGTTGGGGATGATGATGAAGGCTCCCGGAAGAGAAAGAGCAAAAATCTGTATGTTGGAAAGACCCATGGCTCTCACCCTTGCAATCAGCGAGGCTCTCTTCACCCCTCTTCTTTCTCTGCCCTTGGGCTTGTCTCTCTTCCAGGGGTACAGGTGGGGAGAAGGGGCCGCACGTAGTCCTGTTCCTGACAGACACCAGTGGACAGCAGGATCTTGAGACTCAGCAGTGGCTTCAGGGTCGGGTCGCCACTGTCTCAGCATCCACGCATGAGGCTTGGTGCTGATTCAGTACCTAGAAGCCACAGGGATCCAAGCAGAAGAAACCAGCCAGGTTGCCCTGGCCCGGGCCAAGCCTCTGAGCCAAATAGTGGCTGAGTGACCTCAACAAGTTCTTTGTTCCCTCAACAGACAGTTCATAGGGTTCCCCTTTCTCCTCTTGAGCTCTTAAATCTAACAGTCTTGGGCATTGCCAGGAGGGGGCGCTGCTGGCCCACAGTGTGTATCTCATACTCCCCTAGCCATTCTGGCCACATTCAGAGCCCTTATGCTTTCGTTTTGGAGGTTTGTTAGAGGTGCCAGTTAGGAGGTGTGGGGAATCCTCGGGCCTCCTTGTACTCCTCGGCTAGAGGCCTTGGAGATGGCAGAGAGGGACAAGGAGGGAGCAGCAGGGCATATGGAACCCTCTCCCCTGCAGGTCCTGTCATGCCCACCAATCTGCACAAACTGGGCCTGGGGGAGGACAACAGGGAGCCTTCTCAGATGCCTCCTGCATCCTTCTTCCCTGGCCTCGACCTTATGCGGGGTCCACTGCCCTAGCAACTCTGCCTCCCCTGCCCTCTCCAGTTTCTCGCGGCCATTGCAGGCTTCTCTCTGCAGCCAGGAGCAATCATACTTTCTAGGAAAGGTGAAACACACAAACAAAAATAGTCCTTTGTACCAGCCATCTGGTCCAGGCCAGAGCTGCTGTTTGTGGTGCTCTCAGGGATGGAGCAGTGAAGGACAGGGGAGGGCCGGTCTCTCCCAGCCCCCCAGGGCTCTCTGAGGGCCCTGAGTCTCACCAGAGGGCTGCCAGTCCCTGGACTCCTTGGTCCTATCTCACTGGCTTAGAACCTGCTAGACAGAGCTGGGTCCCCGTAGCTGGACAGCTGCCCCAGACCCTAGGGAGCATGTAAGCCTCTATTCCTAAGCTTGAGCATTTTTGCCCCAGGCATTGTACTAAAGCTTTATGTGCCTTTTCTCCTTGCCTTGAAACAACCCAGCAGATGGTAGATAATTTTATAATCCCTGTTTAACAGAAGACAAAACTTGACGCTCAGCGAGGTTAAGTAACTCCACAGTTGGTAACTGCTGGAGCTGGGATTTGAACTGAGGTAGTCTGGCTCCAGAGTCTCACTTAACCTTTACGAGGTACCACTTCCTTCAGTCACACAGGGTGTCCCATAGGTCATAGTGCCATTTGAAGCTTGAATAACTTCAGAAATATAAGTGCTACAAACTTACAAAACACATTTGAGAGTTGAATTATTTAAATTTCTTTTACACTTACTTAGCTGTGTGATTTTGATCATACATTCTCAACTTTTGGTTTCAGTCAGTATTTTTCATCTTCAATCAGAAGGATGGAGACCAAAATTATTTTCTATTATTCAAAAATCATAAAACTAAATGTGTCTTAAACCTTAAACAATTAAACTTTCAAAAGGTGTTCTTGAAAGTTGATAGGATTTGTACTTCTGAATTTATTCAAGCTTAAAGTTGTACTAAAACTTTTGGAGCGTGCTGCGTGTTCATGGATGGAAGTACCCAAAGCCAGTGACTAAGGCTGAGGGGCCAGCTGAGGAGATCTTCTCTGAGGTACCCAGGGTAGGGGGTCTAGGCTTAAGAGAGGATGTGAGCAGGAGCATGGGACATTTAACCCCTTTCCTGCCAGCAGCTTTGCCCAGTGCTGAAATGTGCCACCTTGGGGGGGTGTGGCAACACTAAAAATAGTTCTTGGCTAAAAATAGCCAGTCCTGCCACCCTGGTGCACAGAGCCTTCCCTCCTTCCCTTCTTCCCCTCCCAGCAAATTGCTGACTTGTTTTCTCCTCCTCCCCACCCCCTCCGCCCCATGCTGCCATGGCAACAGGGGAGGCCAGTCACAAATAACTGGATCTGGCTTCCTGCCTGGGCCGGCCCCAGAGGCCGCCCCTTGCAGACACATGCCCCTTTCACAGGCTCCCTCTCAGGGTTGGCCAGAAGGGAGACTTTTTTTTCTGCTCCCTGTGCTGGTCCCTCCCATTTCCTGACTCCTCCTGTCTGAGTCCCAGCCCAGCGTATGCCTGGTGTCCAGTAGTCCGGCTGGGAGCCCGGTGAGCACTAGGCTGCAGCCTGCACTGTTGCTGCCTCCCTGCCTGCCGCCCGGAACTCCGGGGTGGGGGGCAGGAGCCTCGGGGTGCTCCCTGCAGACTTTCCTTGGCCCCAAGGTTGGGGGGGCTCTACAGAGATGCTCCGAGGCATGTACCTCACACGCAACGGGAATCTACAAAGGCGGCACACGATGAAGGAGTAGGTGCCCTCGCCTCAGCCCACGGCTTCCCCACCCTGAATGTGCAGGGGCCGAGTGGGCCAGGGTGACCGACCCCCTTCTCTGCTTCTGCCCCCAGAGCCAAGGACATGAAGAACAAGCTGGGCATCTTCAGGCGGCGGAACGAGTCCCCCGGGGCTCAGCCAGCAAGCAAGGCAGACAAAGTGACGAAGTCATTCAAGTAGGTGCTGCTGGGCATCCCTAGGACCCCTCAGGCACTCGCTGGTCCCCTGGGTAGCAAGGCTGGTGGTGGGGTTCAGGCGGAAGGGGTGTTGCTGGCTTGATCCTGCTCTGGGTTGGATGGAGGCTCTCCTAGAGAGAGCCTGGTACCTGCCAGCAGCAGCCCTCCGGGGGGACAGCTGCAATGGGAAGGGCCGCCAGGCAGGGGCGGAGGCGGGGGCTGGAAGTGATGCCACCCTAAGAAGGGGTGGGCCCCTTCCTGGGCTCCCCATTTGGGCTCAGCTGCTGCCTGGACCAAGGGCAGCTAACAGAGGCTCCCCAGACCTGCCATCCCACGTCCCCAGGGCCTGACGGGGCCCTCGCTGTGCCCTGACTGCGCCTTCCCTCTCCCCTCAGGCCCACCTCAGAGGAAGCCCTCAAGTGGGGAGAGTCCTTGGAGAAGCTGCTGCTTCACAAATGTAAGTGGGGACCAGTGGCCTGTTCCCCCTCCCTGTGTTCTCTCTCTCCCCTCTGTCCCGTCTTCCTCTTTCAGACCAGAGTACGACTGGTCCTGGAAAGGTTGCGTTTCCCTCTTTGCTGGGTTTAGTTAAGTGCCTTTGGGAGAGGCTGAGCCCAGGCTGAGGCCCTTGGTCTGGCCTTGGAGCCGGCTTCGGCCAGCCCCTCCCTGTCCATGGGAGCTGGCACTGCCTGCTAGAGGCCGTTGGGACCTGTGTGCTAATACCCATGTTCCCAGAATAATACTAATAAACATTTCCATGTACTGAGGGCTTACACTGGGCTGAATGTGCCCACTGTCTCATGGGCAGGATCCCCTGTGATCTTCGCAGGGCTCCAGGAGACAGGGTGAGGAGACTGAGGCACAATTGGGGAGAGACCTGCCCAAAGCCCACAAAGAGGCAATGGCAGGGGTGAGACCGCATCCCAGGGCTCCTGGCATCTGTACCCTAAAGGCCCCAGACTAAGCGAGGGTCCTGAGGGCATGAGGGGCTGGTTCTGCTCTCACCCAGAGTCTGGGCTTCTCCTTACAGATGGGTTAGCAGTGTTCCAGGCCTTCCTTCGCACTGAATTTAGTGAGGAGAACCTGGAATTTTGGCTGGCATGCGAGGACTTCAAGAAGGTTAAATCCCAGTCCAAGATGGCAGCCAAGGCCAAGAAGATATTCGCCGAGTACATCGCAATCCAGGCGTGCAAGGAGGTAGGGCCTCAGGCCGGGCCCTCAGGCCCTTGTCCTCATGCGCAGTGGCCTCTCCGTGACTGGGGTTGCCTGGCAGCCTCAGGGAGGAGCTCAGGAAGGGGGGACGCCAGAGTGAGTCTTAGGGACTGTGTGCCCAGCGTGGAAAGGAAGCCAGCTGGGGCCTCAGGAAGAACTGAATTCCGTTGATAACAAAAATGGCCTGTTGAGGTGCTAAGCCTTTTATGAATGGGCTCTCGTGTTTAACCCCCACGACCATCTGTAAAATGGGTTTTAGTATTATCTTCATTTTAAAAATGAGGGACCGCCTTGGAGAGCCTAATCAGAGTACCTAACATCTATTGAGTGCTTACTGTTTGCCGTCACTATGTGCAGAGTAGCAAGGATGAGCTATTGCTTTAATCCCTATCTGTTTATTGTGGAGGATTCTGCTTCGTTTGCACAACTCTTGGAAGAATCTACTATTATTCCTGATCTGTCTATAAGACAACTGAGGCTCAGAGCACTTAAGTGACTTGCTGAAAGCCACACACGTAGGTGTGGCACTGCTGGGATTTGCACGTGGGCAGCTTGACTCTAAAGTTGGTGTTTTCAGGCCCTGGAGTAAGTGACCGAGCCAGGACTTGAATCTACTGACCTGAGGGCCTCCACTCTGAACCTTACAATGTGGAGCAGAAGGGCTTGGAGGTGAAACGCTGGCGAGGTCCCACCCCCGGCCCTGGCCCTCAGGTCAGCCCCCTGCAGACAGCCCTGACCATGCCGCCTCTACCCCTGCAGGTAAACCTGGACTCATACACACGGGAGCACACCAAGGACAACCTGCAGAGCGTCACGCGCGGCTGCTTTGATCTGGCACAAAAGCGCATCTTTGGGCTCATGGAAAAGGACTCGTACCCACGCTTCCTCCGCTCTGACCTCTACCTAGACCTCATTAACCAGAAGAAAATGAGTCCCCCACTTTAGAGGCCTCAGGGTAGAGCTCAGCATTCACACCAGGCGGGCTGGGCCCCCTCCCATGTCTCCCTCTCCCCTGCGACACAGTGGGCAACCAAGCCCCCGGAGGCCGTATCTCCGGGCAGACAGATGGACATTTGGATGAGAGGCCTGGACCAAGAGAGGCCCAGGCCACTGGAGAGAAGGACTGGCCTCGTTGGGTCTCCACTGCCCTGGTACGAGGGGGCCCACGGGCTCCGGCAGGTCAGGGGCCCTGGCTGAGCCGATCAGAGCTGCTGCTCCCTGCTGTGGAGACCGTGCATTGACCAAGTTCCTTAAAGAACTGGCTGATGGGGCAGGGGCGAGGCCCAGGCTCCAGGGCTCTCCAGGGGCGCCGCTGGGGCTCAGGGCTCAGATCCCTGCCTTGAGTTTTATTTATTTAAACAGTAGTAGGATGCTTGGCACGTCATCCTGTAATAGGAAACCTTTGCCTCATCAGTTTTCCTAATTTACAAGTGCAATATTTTAACCAACGCCTTGTGAAAAGCCACCTTGCAGAGGAGGTGGCCATCATTTTCCAGTTTCAGGGGTTTTGCTGGTTCCAGGCACCAGTGATGGGTAACTGGGCCTTGTGGACTGCTTAGGCCTAGAGGGGCAGGTGCTGTAGCCTGGCCTCCCACAGAAACCCAGCACCCCTGAGTGAGGTGTCCCTCAGGGGCTCCGGGAAAGCATGAGACCCTCAGACCACACAGCAGCCAAGTTCTGGAGCAAATAAAAGGCCTGTGTTATTTCTTGTTCTTGACCCTTTCTGCGTGTTCCTGGTTTGGAGGTTTCCCAAGGGTTGGTAGTTGGGCTGTTAGTCCAGCTTCTCCTCTCTAGCCATCACCTGCCTCCCATCCTGGAGCCATAGACATGATAATACCGGCGAAAGCTGCTCCCTGACAGCCGCTGCCTCTGTGCCAGCCGCTTTACCATGCTTGTTCCATTTGTCACCTCGTGTTCTCAGCAAGCCTGGGAGGTGGGGGTTATCCCCATTTTACAGATGAGGAGAAGGAAGCACAGGCAGGTAAGGTACCTTGTCCGAGGTCACAGCCGGCAAGTGGCAGAGGCAGGGTTCAGCCTAAGCCTGACTGGCTGCAAAACTCTGGATCTCTGTCTTCTACCAGCTACAGGATGGAGTCCTAACTTGGCCACCAACTGGCTGTGTGACCTTCACTTCCTTTAGTTCCTTTACTTCTCTGCCCTGCCACACCTTGAGATTCTAGTGGCCCTTTCAAGTGGCACAGGAATGGATGGTGGCGGTGGATGGGTCCAGAATCTCTGGCAGGGCAGTGGCTGTAGAGGGGCAGGCTCACAGAGGCCTTTAGGACAGAAGGAAGAGCTGGGGAAGTGACAGGGGTAGGGTTCACAGAGTCTGTCAGTGGCTCTGGGGAAGGTTTCTCCCTCTGTGTCTAATAGGAGAAGCAAATTTAGGAAAGGCCTGGGTCAGAGCCGCCGTTCAGGGGAGGCCCTGGAGCATTCTCCTGGACGGGTGGAAGCCCGGAACCCAGGCCAAGCTGATGCCAAAACTGCCAGGCTCTGGGGCCAGGGCATGGCCTGGGGTGGGGGCTGGCCCCGATGGGCTGACTTAGGTAAAGCCGGGCTGAGTTTGTGCAGAGGGGATGGACCCCATCTCCTTGGATCTTGGTGCCTGCTTGGGGGTCCTGGGTACAGGTCCGCCACTGAGGACTTGAAGATGCGAAGGACATGGGGCCGTGCAGCCCTCTCCTCCCTGCTTTCTCTATAAGGAGAACATCAGAAGTGGTGGTTCCTGGAGGCCTAACTGGGGCCAGGCATACAGTCGGTGCTCAATACATGTTGCAGCCTCTTTTGCCTAGCACCAGAGTGTGAGCTCCTCCAGGAATGGACTGGGTGTTCTTCCAGGCACCGGACCTGGCCCATGAGCCCTGTTTAGCTGTGTAAACAGTGAAGGGGATCCCCCCCCACCACGCCCCGTAATGCTACCGGCGCCTCGATGAGGCTGGAAGGGGAGGGAACAGAGATGTGCTCCTGGTGGGAGCAAGGGCATCTTCTGCTTGGAGGAGACTCGGCCCACAAGGAGACTCACCTTCCCCTTTCTTTATTCCTGGGATTTAGCCCCCCTCCAGGCCCTCCAGCCTCCCATCCCCAAGTTGCCATAGAAACCAAAGTCCAGGAGAACAAAGTCAGGCAGATGGAATTCAATTCCCATTTTGGAAGGCCCCATTGCCTGGTTTCCATTACTCACACCCTGGTCCCTTGGCCTCAGAGGGGCTTTGGCTACTCTGGAGAACAGCCTGGAAAGGCGCCTGGATCTTCCTGCATTGGGCCTACCTGCGCTCCTGGCGGCCTTGGGCACAGCCCCTCCTCTCCCCCTGAACCTGGGGACATAAGGCCTCAGTCCCCTCACCTGTGCAGCGTTGTTTGGGCCGTTTTTCTTTCATAGGTGAGGGGAAGGAACAGGCTTCGTCGTCTCTGTCTGGCTATGCCAGACCTGTCAGTGGGGGATCTGAGAGCTGTGGGGTCAGTGTGCCCAGCTCCCTCCCCATCCCACAGGTGTGTAGACAGAGGTGGAGGGAGGGAAGCAGCACAGTGTGAGGGGAGAGGCCCAGAGCCTGGCGTCAGTCTCTAAGATTCAGCTCCTGGCTCCCCACTGACTACTGGCCGCAAATCTTTGAATAAATCACATGACCTCTCTTTGCCTCAGTTTTCTCACCTATAAATTGTACATATTGGCACCTACCCCAGAGTAGTGGTGACTGATCGAGGTCAGGCCTGAGGCAAATTTGGCCCAGTGCCTGGCCCGGGGATATGATCCTGCGACATCATTGTTCCGTCACAGGGAGGTGGCAGAGCTCATTCTCCAGTTGCCCAAGCCCGGGCTCTACCCTTGTCAGAGTGGACAGGGAGCTTTTAGTCTCAGACCCCACATTCTTGTCCTTCCAGGAACAGTTTTGCTGGAGGACAAAGCAAGCCTGTTCCAGGGAGTAAGTCAGAACAGCCTGTCCCTGTGCCACTGCCCCGTCTTGGCCTGGCTGGGTACAGTTGGGATCAGCTGGCAAATAGGGTGTGAAGGGTGGAAAGGGGAGAGGGCACAACAGTGCCGCTTGGTTGGATGCCAGTGGGAAGGGATTCAGCATTGGCCTGCCTGTGCCAACCTCAGCTGACTCCTAAGGCGCAGCCTCTTGGCGTGGCTGGGGGCAGATATGGCCTCCTAGACTCTTCCTTTGGTCCAAACTGCGGCCTGGTGCCTGGGTCCCTTCTTGGGTTTCTGCTTGCACCTCTCCTGTAACAGGGAGCTCGTTATCTCCCTGAGGCACCTCGGGAAGCCCTGGGAAGCTCCAGGGAATTCTAAAGTTCTTTCCCTGTGAAGTCAGAGTCCTGGGGTGGGGATGGGGCAATGGAGGCAGGTCAGCCCGTTCTCAGCCCCGTTCTCAGCCCCATTCTCAGACTTCACGTCTCCCTCCACCCCTCCCCCTCAGCAGACTCCTTCCAGCTCCCTGTCCCCACCTCCCTGCCTTGCTCCTGGGTCCCTATGCTTACTGTCCCCTCTCTGGGTCCCTCCCACTGACGTTCTACCCTAGCAAGCCTCTCTGATTCCCCTCTTCCCCAAGCTTGCCTCAGGCCCCTGCTGCTCCCTCAGTGCTGAGGCCTCGAGCAACAGCCACTGGGCTTCAGAGGCGCTGCTCCTGTGCTCTTGTTTTGCTTACGGTCGGCAACATCTGGGAAACATCTGGCTTTGTCCTCTCCCTGGCCGGCTGGAGGGAGGGAAGGGGGTATCCTGGGGATTGGAGGAGACAGTGGGGGGTTGAAGACGTGTGAGGCTGATTCCCGCCTGCTCAGTGAGGGAATAGCCGGGGTGGGGGAGGACCTGCCAGGTTGCAGAGACAAGATAATAGCGAGGGCCACACACACCAAGGGTGTTCCACGCCTTGTCTGTCCCCACAACAGGCCTGGAGAAGTTCTGAGTATTGTGTTCATTTGGCAAATAACGAAGTTAAGGATCAGAGAAAGTGAACACGTATGCCACAGCTAAGCAGGGACTGGGGCCCTGGTCCCTAATTTCCAGGCAGCCTCGCCTTCAGCCAGTCTGAGGGTGAGGGATTTAGTGGCTTCGATTAGGGGCTGTCACCCCAGGTTGTCCTTGGCTTGAGCGCAGAGCTTTTCTAAGGCCAAGGAATGGTGGGAGCGGAAGTGTGTGGAGGTATCTGGTCCTGAGTTGAATCTCGGTTCTAGGTAGAGCTGTGTGATAAGTTGCTTTACCTCTCTGAGCTTGGTCATCTCATCTATAAAATGGGAAGAGTCATCCACCTCATGGGACTCATGTGGACTCAGTGAGATAATGAATATGTGTAAACCCCCAGCACAGGGCCAGCCACAGAGGATGGGGGCAGAGGAGGGCGGCCTGGGCTGTGACTGAGTGATCCATGAGGTGAGGTCAGGTCAGGCCAAACCCCAACCAGCTGCGCAGGAGGAAGCTGCCCCCGCATTTGCCTCATGGCCAGTTTCTGAAAAGAGATGGTCGGTGACTCAATGACAGGGACAGGCCCCAAGAGGGTTGTGTTGGGTCCCAGGCCCCATGTGGACTCAGCAGCGTCCTACCTGCTGTTTCAGGGGCAACAGAACAGCACCTACACTGTCAGGCAGTTGGCCTGCTCCCATCTGTCCCAAACCCCTGTGACCTTGGGTGAGGCCCCTCCCCCTTCCTGCTGGTTTCTTCTGGAAAACAAGGAGAATTAAGCTTTTCCTCCTGTCTGAGGACCTTCTGAAGGGGCAGATGGTGCTTTGTGTGGTGTGAAGGGCTGGGATTCGGGCCAAGTGTGTTTCTGTGGAGTGTGTGTGTGTGTGTGTGTGTGTACATATGAGTTGTGAGGAGGCTAAAAACAGAGTTTAACCACTTCCCCAGAGGACTGAGGGGCCCACTTGGATGCAGCCATCTATTTACCACTTGCCCCGTGTCTCATGGTTCATGCCCCTGGGGACATTGCCCTGTACACCCTCTAGCCAGGCGAGCTGAGGAAGGCTCTGCTGGTTATTTACAAACTTCTTCCCCTGGGGCAAAGTCCTCATCCCAACCTATCTCTGTCACACATGCTGAGACACTTAGCCCAGGTCAGAGAAGCCCCTGGGAGCAGGGGAGGGCTCAGTTTGCACCCTGGGGAAAATATAAAAATATGTAGGGGATGGAACAGGCAAAGCTGATGGTCCCAGGATTAGGGTAGGGAAGGAAGCCAGCCCCAGGTCTGGTTCTGCTGCCAATTGGGGCAAGTCCTTTCCCTCACTGGGCCTCACTTTCCCCATCTGAAAAATGGGTGGATGGGTGTTCGAAGTTTTGTCCAGGAGCCATTGACTCTGACACCTCAGGCTGTAGTGCTTCTCCCTCTGTTCTCCCAGGAAGACCCGGCTCTATCCCTGCAGTGTGTCTACTGCAGGGGTGTGGAGGATGGTGACTAGGAGTGTGGGCTTTGGAGGCTGACAGACCTGGGTTTGAGTTCAGGTTCAGATATTTATTTACTATGTGACTTTGGGCAAGTCACTTAACCTCTCTGAGCCACAGTGCCCTCATTTATAAAGAGAGGGTAATAGTTCCCACTAATAGAGTTGTTGTGAAAAATAAAAACATGCAGACCTTCTGGTCTGCCTTCAGGTCCTTGAATGCACCTCCCACCTCAGGGTCTTTGTATGTGTACTTCCCTTCACCTACAACACTCTTTCCCCGCTCCCTTAGGGATTCTGATGATGATAATAACAGCTAACCTTTATTGAACACTTAATATTTGCCAGGCACTGTGCTGAGTATTTGACTGACGTGTTCTTACTTTATGCTCACAACAACCCCACAAGTTAAGCGCTGGTATTATGAACCATTACAGCGTAGTGTTGAGAATGCACAATCGAGTCAGATTGCTTGAGGTAACTTCTAGCTCTTGTCCCTTGACCTGGGGAAAGTTTCTTCACTTTCTGGGCCTCGGTTTACCCATCTGTACATGGGGCTAGAAATAGTACCTGTATCATAAGGAAGCTATAATGAGAATTAAAAGAGTTCATATCTATAAAGTGCTTAGAACAGTGCCTAGCACATTGTAAATGTGATATAATAATTTTCTTAACTGAATCTCTATTTCTCAGGCAAGAAAACAGGCACAGAGAGATTGGGCCTTGTGCAAGGTTACACAGTGACAAGAGGGAGATGGGATTTGAACCCAGACTGGCTGGCTTCAGGGACCATGCTCTTGAGAGTTAAGCTATATTTCCTTCCCCTGCTCCCCAGAGCTCGGTTGAGATATCACTTCCTCTGGGAAGCCTTCCCTGATAGCCCTACCTAGAGAAGGGTCCCTGCTGCCTGGTCACAAAGTGTTTTGTGCTTTTCTTTTGTGGCACTTGTCATAGGTTGCAAGTACATATACATATGTTTTCATTTCATTATTGTTTGTCTCTTCCTTTCAACTATAACATCCTTGAGGGCTGGGACCACATCTGTCTTGTTCCTGTTTCCCCAGCATTATCACATTGCCTGGTATGTAGTAAGTGCTTAATAAATACTTTAGTGGATGGAAGGCATATAGTGCTCAGCACAGTTGGTTGCACAGCATAAGCTCATGAAAAAGGGTACTCTAGATAAGAAGCCACTGTATAAGTAAATACTGAGTTCTGTTGTGAGTGACAAAAAACATAAAATAGAAGTACATATGTCTCTCACATAAAGGAAATTCAGATATAAGCAGCCTGGGGCTCGTGTGGCATCTCCATCAACAGGAACCCTAATTCCTTGTATTTTGTTGCTTGGCCATCCTCAAAATGTAGCTTCCACCTTATATCCAACATAGTTGCTTGAGCTCCAACCATCACTTCTGCATTCCTAATCTGTGGGAATAATGGAGGGGCTAAGAAAGAGAGGGAAAAGTGAATATCAGTTCTTTCTTAGAGAAGATTCCTGGAACCTGTCATACGACACATCCCCTTACATTCCATTGGTCAGAACTTAGCCACAAGGCAACTAATTATGAGAGGCTGGAAATATCTTAATCCAGATATGGCCAGATAAAAATCAGAAATGCTATTGCTCTGGGGTAACAGAAGGGTAGAACAGATATTGGAGGACAACTGGCTGTCCCTGCCACAGTTACCAGTGACAGACATCTGTTCTGTTAGGGCTGTGGAGAGGAGGTGAGGCAAGGGGCATGTACATGTAGCTATTGTCACACCAGTGCTGCAAAACAAACTCTGCAGGGCTCGGCGGCTTAAAACAATAATCACGTATTTTCCCTTATGCTTCTACAGGGCAGCGGGAGCCAACTGGTCCAAGGGGAGTCAGCTGGACTCAGCTTCTCACAGGGGACTGGGCTCAGATCTGCTCCATGTCACCCTTCCCCCTAGGCAGAAGGGTCATACCCACCTGGGGAAAATTCTCACTGAAATTAAATTGGTTTTCTTTTTTAATTTTGAAATAATTATGTATCCACAGGAAATTTCAAAGATAGCACAGAGATGCCCTTCACCTAGTGGGCAACTGCCCTTCACCTAGTTTCCCCCAATAGTTATATCTTAGATAATTATAGTACAATATCAAAACCAGAATCTGACAGTGGTATCATGTGTGTGGAGAGTTCGGTGTCATTTTATCACATGTGTAGATTATGGAACCACTACTTTTAACCGAGATACAGAACAATTTCGCCACAAAGATCTTCCCCAACACTTTATTGTCACCCCCACCCCCATCCCCCACCATCCTAACCCCTGGCAACCACTAATCTTCTCTCCATCTATATAATTTTGTCATTTTAAGAATGTTATATAAAGAGAATCATACAGTATGTGACCTTATGAGATTGTCTTTCTTTACTTGTCATCACATCCTTGAGATCCATCCAAGTTGTGTGGATTGGCCGTTCAGTGCTTTTCATTTCTGGGTAGTGGTCCATGGTATAGGGGCAAACAGTTGGTTTCACCATTCCCTTACTGAGGGACATTCTGATCGTTTCCAATTCTTGGCTATTACATATAAAGCTACAGTGAACAACTGTGTGGAGAGTTGTGAGTGGACACAAATTTTTATTTCTCTGAAATAAATGTCCAGGAGTGCAATTGCTGGGTTGTATGGTAAATTTAGGTTTCATTTTTAAGAAACTGCCAAAGTATCATCCAGAGTAGCTGTGCCACGAGTGATCCAGTTTTTCTGCATCTTTGCTGGCATTTAATGTTGTCCCTATGTCTTATTTTAGCTGTTCTAAAAGGTGTGAGGTGAGAGCTCATCCGGGTCTTATTTTGCAATTCCCTAATGGCTGGGGATAGTGCACACCTTTTCACATACTTATTTGCCATCTCCTCTTTGGTGAAATGTCTCTTTGTGTCTTTTGCCCATTTTCTTATTAGAGTGTTTGCTTTTTTACTGTTGAGTTTGAAAGCACTTTATATAATCTATGTATGAATCCTTTATCAAGTATGTGATTTGCAAATAATTTCTCTCAGTTTCTAGCTTGTCTTTTCATCCTCGTAATGTGTCTTTTGCAAACTAAATGGTTTTTAATTTTGAACAAGTTCAATTTATCATATTTTTCCTTTCTGAATCATGCTTTTGGTGTTATGTCTAAGAACTTTTCATCAATCCTTAGATGGTTTTCTTCTAAAAGTTTGATAGTTTTACATTTGAATCTATGGTTCCTTTTGAGTTAATTCTTGGGTGAGACGTGAGGTTTAGGTTGAGATTCGTATTTTTGTACAAGTAGTCCAGTTGCTCAGGCACCAGTTGTTGAAAAGACTATCTTTCATCCATTGAATTGTTTTTTAAACAGCCAGCTTTATTGAGATGTAACCATACATCACACAATTTACCTGTTTAAAGTGTACAACTCGGTGGTTTTTAGTATAGTCACAGAGTCGTACAACCATCACCACAATCAATTTTAGAACATTTTCATCACCCCCTGAAAAAGCTCCATAAGTTTTAATAGTCACTCCCTTCTCTGTACCCAAACCTCTCAGCCTTGGGCAACCACTATTCTACTTTGTGTCTCTACAGATTTGCCTATTGTGGACATTTCATGTAGATGGGATCATACAACATGTGGTCTTTTGTGTCTGGCTTCTTTTAATTAGCCTAATGTTTTCAAGGTTCATCATATTGTAGCATGTATCAGTACTTCATTCCTTTTTATTGCCTGATAATAATACTCCATTGTGCATATCCCATTTCAAATGCCACATAATATTCCACGTTTTACTCATGCATTCATCAGTTGATAAACATTTGAGTTGTTTCTGCTTTTTGACTATTATGAATAAGGTTGCTATGAACATTCATGTACACGTTTTTATGTGGGTCATATGTTTTCAGTTCTCTTGGGTCTGTATCTAGGTGTGGAATTGCTGAGTCATAAGCAAACTCAATGTTTAACCTTTTGAGGAATTGCCAAACTGCACCATTTGACATTCCCACCAGCAGTGTGTGTGTTCCAATCTCTCCACTTCTTCACCAACACTTGCCATAATGTCTTTTTTACTATAGCGATCCTAGTGGGTGAGTGTAATGTGTTATCATTGAATTGCTTTTGCACCTTTGTCAAAAATCAGTTGGCCATACTCGTATGGGTCTATTTCTAGATTTTTCTATTCTGTTCCATTGATCTATGTTTCTATCCCTCCACCAAAGCCACACAGTCTTGATTGCTGTAGCTATGTAATAAGTCTTGAAATTATGTAGAATGATTCTTGCCACTTTCTTCTTTCTTTTTCAAAATTGTTTTAACTATTCTAGTTCCTTTGCCTTTTGGTATAAATTTTAGGATAATCTTTCCTAATCTACAAATATTTTCCTGAGATCTTGATACGAATTTAGTTAAACCTATGTTTCAATTTGTGGAGAACTGGTATCTTTACTATGCTGACTATTTTATCTTATGAGCATGGTATGTCTCTCCATTTATTTAGATTTTAGATTTCTTTCATCAGCACTTTGTAGTTTTCAGTACACAAGTCCTGTTTTGATAGATTTAAAAAAATTATTATTAGTTTTTAAAGATTTTTCTTAAAATATAGCTAACATATGACATTATATTAATTTCAGGTGTACATCATACTTATTCAACATTTATATACCTAAAGAAGTGATCACCATGAGAAGTCCAGCCACCATCTGACACTGTACCACGCTATCACAGTATTATTGACTATATTCCCTGTGCTGTACATTGCATTCCCATGACTTATTTGTTTTGTACCTGGAGATTTGAACTTCTTATTCCCCTTCACCTTTTCCCTCCTTTTTCAGTTTTTCAATTACAATTGACACCCAACATTATTTTACATTAATTTCAGGTGTATAGCATGGTGGTTAGACATTTGTATAATTTAAAAAATGATCTCCCTGACTAGTCTAGTATTAACCTGGTACTATATATAGTTATTACCATATTATTGACTATATTCCCATGCTTTACTTTACATCCCCATGATTATTTTGTAACTATCAGTTTGTATTTCTTACTCCCTTCACCTTTTACACCCTGCCCCCAACCCCCTCCCATCTATCACCCCAACAAATCTAGTACCAATAGGACACCATATGTAGGTATTACAATATTATTGATTACATTCATCATGCTATGCCCTACATCCCCATGTTACTGTGTAACAACCAAATAGTACTTCTTAATCCTTTCCCCTTTTTCACTCATCCCTAACACCCCTCCCATCTGGCAACCATCAAAATGGTCTCTGTAGTTATGAGTTTGTTTCTGTTTTGTTTGTTTATTTTGTTCTTTAGATTCCACATACAAATAAAATCTCATTGCATCTGTCTTTCTCTGTCTTACACTCCACTCAGCAAAATACCCTCCAGGTCCATCCATGCCACTGCAGATGGCAAGAGCCCATTCCCTTCCCTGGCCGAGCAATATTCCATTGTATATATGTACCACCTCCTCTTTACCCATTCTTCCATTGACGGACACCCAGGCTGCCTCCACATCTTGACCATTGTAAACAATGTTGCAATGAACATATGGATGCACATGTCCCCTCGAAGTAGCATGTGGGTTTCTTCAGATAAATACTCTGAAGGGGGATTACTGGGTCCTTCTTTGTCCCTTGTTATAGCCGTTGTTTTAAAGTCTATTTTGTTTGTCTATAAGTATTGCTACACAAGCTTTTTGTTTGTTTGTCTGTTTTCATTAACATTTTTATGAAATATCTTTTTCCATCCCTTTACTTTCAGTCTGTGTGTGTCTTTCAATCTGAAGTGAGTCTCTTGTAGGGAGCACATGTAAAGGTCTTGTTTTCTTATCCATTCAGCCCTCCTATGCCTTTTGAGTGAAGAATTTAATCCATTTACACTGAAAGTAATTGCTAATAGATATGTAGCTACTCACATTATATTTTTCATAATTTTGATTTTTTTTTTTTCAATTTTAAACAAGTCCTTCTAACATTCATTATAATACTGGTTTGGTGGTGATGAACTCCTTTAGCTTTTTTCTTGTCTGGGAAGCTCTTTTTCTGTCCTTTGATTCTAAATGATAGCTTTGCTGGGTAATCTTGGTTGTAGGTCCTTGCTTTCATTTGTTGACTATTTTGTGCCAATCCTTTCTGGCCTGCAAAGTTTCTGTTGAGAAATCAGCTGACAATCTCATGAGTGCTCCCTTTCAAGTTACTAGTTGCCTTTCTTTTGCTGCTTTTAGGATTCTCTCTTTGTCTTTAACCTTTGCCATTTTAATTGTAATATGTCTTGGTGTGGGCCTGTTTGGTTTCATCTTCTTCGGGATTCTCTGTGCTTCCTGGACTTGTATGTCAATGTCCTTCACCAGGTTAGGAAAGTTTTCAGTCATTATTTCTTCAAATAGATTTTCAGTCTCTTGCTTGGTCTCTTCTCCTTCTGGTACCCTTATGATGCGAGTGTTGTTAAGCTTGATGTTATCCCGGAGATCTCTTAAACTATCCTCACTTTTTTATTTTTATTCTTTCTTCTTTTTGCTGTTCCAATTGAGTGTTTTCTGCTACCTTGTCTTCCAAATCGCTGATTCGATCCCCTGCTTCATCTATTCTGCTGGTGATTCCTTCTAGGGCATTCTTCATTTCAGTTATTGTATTCTTCACTTCTGACTGGTTCTTTTTTATGGTTTCTATGTCCTTTTTTATGCTTGTTATCTCATTGTTTAAGTTCTCTCTAAGTTCCTTGAGCATCCTTATAACCATTGTTTTGAACTCTGTATCTGGTAGGTTGCTTGCCTCCATTTTGCTTAGTTCTTTTTCTGGTTTTCTTCTGTTCTTTCATTTGGGATGTATTTCTTTGTTTCCTCATTTTGGCTGCCTCTCTATGTGTTTCTATGTATTAGGTAGATCTGCTACGTCCCCCGTCGTAGCCAGGTGGCCTTATGTAGCCAGTGCCCCATGGGTCATCTGCACTGGGTGCTCTAGGAGTGTCCCTTGTGCGGGTTGCATGTGTCCTCCTGTTATAGTTGAGCTTTGGTTGCTACTGGCATGTCAGTGGGTGGAATTGACACTCAGGCTGATTGGTTGTGGGATTTTGCCATGTCTACAGCTTACAGACTGCTGTTTGGGGGTCTTATCCCACAGAGTGGGATTCACCCCAGAGGGCTCTGGTGCCTGTTGAGACCACCCTTTGGGTGTGCCGATTGTGGGGCTAATTGAGCTCTGCTGTGGTCTGAAGCTAACCTCCAGGTATGTGGGTTCTGGGGCCTCTTGGGAGGGGCTCTGGTGCAGGCCCAGGTCACCCACTGCCTGTGTCCAGCCAGGGACTACGTGGTAGAACCTGCCATGCGATCCACAGTTCGTTGCTCCCTGTGCTGTAGCTGGGGGCACATGGGAGAGGCCACACTGAGAACCAAGGACATCTGCCACCAGTAAAAGGCCTGGGGTAGCTCCGCAAAATGCCAGGACACCCTGAGGCCCACTGACGCCTGCTGGCTCCCTTAAGGTTTAGCCGCTGATAGAGCCGCGTGCTGTATGGGAGTTGGGTGAGGCCAGGTCTCAGGGTGTCACTAGAGTGGAAAGAGTTATGGTCACCAAGTTAATGGTAATTCTGATTTGGTGCCAGTGCTGAGCCTGAAGATACTCAGCAAAAGTCTCAGAACACATCGAGGCCAGTTGCTGCCTGCCTGTGTTCTGTCAGACTCCAGTAGTATCCAAGAAAGTGCAATGAGGGTGAAGCTCGCTGCTCTTGGAGAAAGCGCCTCCGATGTTGAAGGTGTTGGGTCCCAGTGAGTCAGCAAGGCCAAGCTTCGGAGCTCACCAGACCAATCAGATTCAGATTTGGCTGTAAGCGTAGGGGGCGGACTCAGCACATTAAAAATGGCGGCTGCCCGCCCAGCTGCGTGGGAGCAGGACTCCGCACAGGGAAAATGCCGACTATCCTCCAGCTGTCAACCTGAAGCCACACAACTCAGTCTGCCCTTCGCATGTCTCCAACACCCCCTGAGTTACTGTCCCTCCGCTGGAGCCCAAGGTGAGTGCCTGGAAGAGAGTCTGTGCGTGGGTCCTGTAAGAGGACATCTGGGTTTCCTGCTGCCCTCCATCCCAGCCAGGTGGTCAGAATCCCCACTGGTTTTCACAGCTAGATGTGTGCGTTCCTCTTCTCAGCACCAGCACTCTGGGCTGGGGTTGCTGGAGTGGGGCTGGGTCCTTCCCTCCTCTGGTGGGAACCACTGAGGCCTGAGATCCCGCCCGGATCTCAGCCTCCATTCAGAGGTTTAGGGACAGCCAGTTTTGGTTTGCGTCTCCGCCCCTCAGACCAGTCTCAACATGGCTTCTTTATATCCTTAGCTATAAAACTTCTGCTCAGGTAGACTTAAGATGGTTCTCCAGGTTGATTATTCTATCATTTTAGTTGTAATTTTAATTTGTTCATGGAAGGCAGCAGGCACAGTGTTTATTCACTTTGCTATCTTGGATCTCCGAAAACGTGTATTCCTGTTTTGTTAGATTTACACCTAAGTGTTTATTCTTTTTTTAATGATTGTAAATGATATTTTATTTTCAATTTCATTTTCCATGTGTTCATTACTAGCACAGAGAAATACACTGGGTTTTTGTACATTCATCTTATAGCTTGTGACCTTGCTGAAGTCACTTAATAATTCTAGGAGTTTTTTTGTAGATGCTTTGGATTTTTCTACATAAATAATCATGTCATATGCAAATAGGTACATAGTTTTATGTTACCCTTTCTGATCTGTATGTCATTTATTTCCCTTTTTTTCCTTATTGGGCTTCAGTCTTTCATCAATAAGTATGATATGAGCTCTCAGTTTTTGGTAGATGTTATTCATTTATTTAGGAAACTATTTTATTTATGTAGTTATTTTATTTAGATAGCATTTTATTTATATATTTATATTTACATAAATATTTTTATAGGAAGTTTCATTTTTATTATTGGAAGTTGCCCTTATTTCCAAATTTTCTGACAATTTTTTATCATGAGTAGGGGTTGAATTTTGTTAAATTTTTTTCATCAATTAATATGATCATGTGACTTTTCTTCTTTGGCCGGTGAATATGGTGGATTACATTGATTGATTTTCAAGTATTGAACCAGTCCTGCATCCCTGGAATAGACTACATTTGGTAGTGGTATATACTTTTTTAGTATGTTTCTGAATTCTATTTGCTAATAATTTGTTAAAGATTTTTGCATTGTTTATGTGAGGGATGTTGGTCTGTAGTTGTTTTATTTTGTTTGTATTTTATGCTGTCTTTAATGCTGGCTTCCCAAAATGAATTGGAAAGTGCTCCCTCCTCTTCTATTTTCTGGATGAGATTATGTAGAATTGGTGTAAATTTTTCTTTCAGATGCAAGTGTATTTTAAGCTTCTGTTTGAAATTCGTCTGCTAATATCCCATTGGCCAAAACAAGTCACATGGTTTTGCCCAAGGTCAAGGGCAAGAAAGGCTGAACTATAAGGCTCACAAGGCAAAGGGAGTGGGTGCAGGAGGTTTGAAGAACTGGGACCAGTGACATCACAGAGATCTTGGGAACTCACCAGAGGGGACCTTTTCACTTGGGGCTGCAAGTACCCACAGGCCAGTGCAATCTGGCCTTCCTGGAACCCCCATCTGCTTGACTGAACCTTCCCAAGAGGGGCTTTAGAACCCTGTCTGTGTAATATAGGCACCCTCAGTTTAAGCTTATAAATCAAACCCCCAATGTGCAAATAGCACAAGGCCTTCCTTACAGAACTATTAGTGATGAAATTCCCAGGCTCTGAGTTTAAAAAATAGCATTTAATCTACTTCATTTGGTTGATTCCTATTTTTCCAACAGTTTCATTCAACAGCCTTTCTGTGGCTGACAACTATATTTGTGTTCATGAGGGATTCAGAGAAAGGGAATCTGGCCTCCAAAGACCTCTGGAGCCTCATTACCCCCACACTCCATCTCTGCCCTGTCTCTGTCCCCCACCCCCGCCCCACCTCCCCCCACACATAGCAGTTCGGCTCACTTGCAGCCTGGAGCCTTTGGGCATACTGCTCTCCGACTGGAACACCTTTCCTGCCACTTCTCACCTGACCATCTCCTCTTTAACTTTTGAGACTCTGCTCAGGGGTTGTGTCCCCAGGAACCCTTTGCTGACACCCGAAGTCTGGAGGCGGGCCCTTGCCTGGGTTGTCCCAGCACTGTGCTCAGGTGACTCCGCCCTGGAGTTACTTCTTCCCATGTCTGCTTCTCCCCTAGACTGTGCGCCCCTCAAGGGCTGGAACTGAGTGGCCGTCTATGTCCCCAGCACCCAGCCCAGGGCCCAGTGGAGAGCAGGTGCTGGAAAGCTGCCTGTTGAAGGCCTAAGTGGCTACAGGCTGACTTTGTCAAAGCCTCGCAGTCCACCTGAGGTGTCTCTGGTGAGCAACACCATTCCTGAATCCTGGAGAGGCAGCTAAAGTCACCTCTCTCAGTGTCACCAGCCCTCGGCTCCTCCCTCAAGGCTGTGACTGCTCCTTAGGCAGGAGCGCTCACAGGAGGCCCTGGAAGTAAAGGCGGCCATGGGACCCGCTGCTGACAAGGTCTTGCCTTGAAGGGCAGGGAAGACTTGCCTGGCATTCAGGACCCTGCTTGACTGAGCCTCCCTCAAAGGCTCACTTTCTGTGCCACCAAGTAGACGTCCCACAGTCTCTCCTTGTTCTGTTCAGCCTCACCGTTCGTCCCTTTGCTTCTGCTGTTCCTACCACCTGGAATGCCTTTCCCTGCTTCTCTTTGCTTTGCCGGTTATGGCCTGTTCTTTCAGGCCCTTCCTCCCGACCCATCACAGGCCAAGGCTGAAAGTCTACACCAAGGCTCTACCCTCAGGGAATTATAGAGCTGACCTTGAATTTTCCATGAAAGATTTTTGTGGGTGTGAGTTTGGACTCTCCCCTGAGGGTGATCTGTGAGCCGGCCAAGCTGGACTTCCTCCAGAGTAGTGACCAGGAAGAGTGGGACAGCTCCTGACCCCTGCAGTGAGATAAGCAGCTGGACCCCAACACTCCACTGGGGCTATTTTTAACTGCTGGTTCCCGGCAGGCCTGGCCTGTTTGGGCCGGCAGGGAGGACAATGGGCCATTGAGCCTTATCCAATGCTGTGCCCTGTGAGGCTGGGTGGAGGCAATGACAGTGTATGTGCTGAGGGCTCAGAGCAGTGCTCAGAAGCAGGGGACCGAGGTGGTCCCCCATGCAGACCAGCAGGAAAAGCTTCTATCATGAGCTTTGTCTCAGACTTCCTGTGGGGCCAGGTGCTGGGCCAGCTGGGTGATTCCAGAAGCCTGTCCTCATTGGCAGCAGCAGCAGCACCACCACCATCACCATTTCTTGAGCCCTTTCTGTGGGCCAGATACTGTGCTAAGCACCACATGTCCTGTCCCATATTTATCAGTCTCATTGTACAGATGTGGAAACTGAGGCCCCGGCTCAGAAAGGTCAGTAACTTGCTCACACACAACAAGCAAGAGGAGCATCGGGATTTGAATCCAGGACCTCTCTGTCTCCTTCCAAAGGGCAGGACTCTGCAGAACCTTCCAACTCCAGCCTTCCCCTCTCAGGCCCTCCCTGGGACCTGTGGGCTTTGGTCTGCCCTCTCTACCGGCTCTGAGTCTGTGAATGACCTTGGGCACATCACTTGCCTTCCCTGGGCCTCGGTTCACTCATCTGTAAAATGAAGGGGAGCGTTTCTCTCAAGGCTGTTGAGGGTGGAACCAGGGGCCAGATGGGGAGGAGCACAGTGGGGAAGGGGCCGTGTACTGTCGGGTCTCCTTCCTTACCAGTAGTTGATGATTTAAAGAGCCCATGAACCGAATTCTGTTTATTGTGGAAGGTGTTCACCCAGGCAATTCTCTCTGAACCTCTCGGGGGTGTGGAGTGTATGAGGCTCCAAGCGGTGGACAGGACAGATCTGCTGAGTGCCTTCAGGGAGTTTACAGTCTGAAAGGGAGACAGGCCCATAAACAGGTCACGACAGTGCAATGGGAAAGATGCATCAAAACACCTGTATTAGCTTCCTTGGGCTGCCGTAACAGAGTGTAGCTTAAACAACAGGACTTTATTTTCTTACAGTTCTGGGGGCTGGAAATCCAAGACCAAGGTGTCGGCAGGGTTGTTTCTCCGGAGGCCTCTCTCCTTGGCTTGTAGATGGCCCCCTTCTCCCTGTGTCTTCATATCGTCGTCCTTCTGTGCTCACCTATGTCTAAATTTCCTCTTCATATAAGGACACCAGTCCTATTACATTTGAGCCCACCCTCATGACCTCATTTGACTTAGTCACCTCTTTAGAGGCTTATCTCCAAATATAGTCACATTCTGAGGTACTGGGGTTTAGGACCTAATATATGAATTTGCGGCGGGGGACACAATTCAGTCCAGAGCAATGGCTATTTAAAATAACTGACAGCAGCTGCTTTTGCTTGTGGGCAGAGAGTGAATCTGTCCAGGAGAGGCTCCTCCCTCCTGAGTCTTCAAAGAGCCAGCCAGACACAGTTCTCCATTAGAACATGAGAAGAGAGAGGGGCTCTGAGAGGGGTTTCCAGAACACTCCCAGAGGTCAGGTCCTCCCTACCCCAGCTGGGGAGAGATTATCTGGGTGAGGATGGTGAACAAATTCCTAAGAATTGCGCTGTCTCAACTTGTTTTGTGCTCATCACTGGGATTGGTCTCTGCTATCTCCAGAATGTCAGCAAACTCTTATCCAAATTAATTCTTCAGTGCAAGGCCTTTGGGATAAGGTGGGGAGGGGATGTCTCCAGAATGGAGCCCAGTGGGCCACTGGGGCAGAGGGCAGCTGTAAGGGTTGAGAGTAAGGAGGACTGATAAGCAGACTTAAGCCCCACTGAAATCCACAGGAACTGGGGGAAGGACGTGCCAGGCCTGAGGGTGGGGAGTGGAGTTACCTCATCCAGATAGGATGGCAATGGCAGAAAATTTGGGGATACCAGGCAGCCCTACTTGGGAAGAAGTCACCAACACTGGCCTGGGGTTGGGGAGGGATATCCAGGCAGGCTTCCTGGAGGAGGTAAAGATTAAAGTCTTTAAGTGTGAGTCAGAGATGGCCAGAGGGGGGCAATGGCATTCCAAGCAAAGGATCCTGCTGGATGCTGGTGTCTCTGCAGACTCTGGCTCGCAGCTCCCTGAACAGTCTCCTGTGTGCCAGGCCCTGAACTAAGCTCTTCTCATAGGTAATGAAAGCACATGGCCGTGCGGGACTGGCCATAGCTGGTGTGAAGGGTTCTAGGTGAAGAGGTACAGGAGAGAGCATAAGGCTGCTGGCCAGACCGAGAGGGGCCTGGAAAGCTCAGGTGCTGATTAAGAACTTAATGTCTCAAGTGTGGAGCCAGGAGAGGCTTTGAGCAGGGGAGGGTCAGGTGAGATGACGTCAGGGAGGAAAGTTCCTGATGGCATTTATTGGTGTAAGGTATACACAGAGTAGTGAACAGGACCATGGAACGCAGTGAAGGCAGCTGAGAGATCATGGAGGGCCACTCCGGGCCTGGCGGTTGGTGTGGCTGCCAGGTAACATCGTGACGAAAGGTCCGCCTTTTCCAGGGAGAGCTTCATGGTGGCTTTCCAAGAACTGTTTTCTTTCTGCCCTGCAGCTTCTGCCAGGGCCAGGAGGGGAGCGCCCTTGGGGCAGTCAAGCCCTGCTTGTCACTTGTTCTGACCAGGGCAGCCCAGGATGGGAACAGAACACATATCCATCAGGTACCTCCTCTGTGCCAGGCCTGTGCCAAGTACTCCACACACAGGCACGTGGTGCCTCAACCATCCCAGGAGGCAGCTGTTGTTATTCCCATTTTACTGAGGAGGCTCAGGGAAGAAGAACGTGTCCCCAGGCTGAGAAGGTCTTGAATCTCTGTCTTTCTACAGCAAAAGACCATCTCCCCAGAAGCTCCCCTTGTCCTGAGCTGGGCTGCTTCCTTCAGTTTCCAAGAAGTAGGGGGTGAACCTCTAGCAGCCCTTGCTGTCTGAGGAGAGAGGGAATACGTGGGGAAGAGGGGACCTGGCCTGGCTGAGCTGCCAGGTTGGACAGCTGGGTGGGGGAAAGGCCTGCATCCCTGCTGTGCCCAGCTCCACCCACTGCCCGCCCCTCCTGGCCAGGGCCTGCATCCCCGCAGACAGGAAAGAAGCCAGTGCCCCTCATGGAGCTCAAAACTTACAAGCCTGACTTTCCTGCCTGATCCCCAAAGCCTCCAGGGACTGCCCCTCTCTGTGCGGCTGCCAAGGGCCTGCCTTCACCTCTGGCTCCCTCTGAGCCTGTTCCCTCCTCTGATAAAAGGGGCAATGATGCCCCCTTGATGAGTGGGTGTGAGAGGGAAGAGCAGCCATGTTTGTAGAGCGTCCAGGGCCCTGAGTGACGGCTCTGGGCATGGCAGCCAGGACTACTGTGGTCCTTGCTGTTGTCACAGCCTTGTCACTTCTTTGCTTACTGGTTCTTTGGCACTGAAGGTCATCAGGCCATAGGGAGGAGGATGGGGCCCCGGCTTCATGGGACTTCAGCTGTGTCGCCTGCGGTTCTTTGGGCTGGGGATTTTAGGACTGGGTGTCAGCAGAGACAAAGTCCAATTCTTACATTAGGGGCGAGGGCTGGTGGGGAGCAAGTTCGTACAGAGGCCTTTCTACTGTCTTCTCTACCTGTCTTGATTTCCCTAACAAATTGCCCTGGAAAGATCTCAGAAAGGTGCCACACTGGAGAGAGTGCTGGGTGAAAAAAGGAACACCCTCCCCAGCACAATTTACCTTCCAGAAGTGCTTCTGGCCTGATTACGGCATCCACACACAGCACGCATCAAATACACACAACATACACACACCCCACCCTACACAGAGCACACATCAAACATATCACACATACACACAATAAGCATGCAAACACACAACAGTACACACAGACACACTCCACCCCATATCATACATGCAGACCATATTCACACATGTCACATAGACTTATACACACACCCTGGCGGAATTCTGGCGCATTTAGCATCTTTTGGATAAAATGCATTTCAACAAAAGCTCTAGGAGTTCAGTGATGCTTGAAATGATTTGGTATTTCGTTCATCCCGACAGTATCTTCAGATAATTGAAAACCAGCCATTCAAAGATGCATCAGACACATTCTTTATCCTGGTTCCAAACAGTGCCCAGGTCTTATGGATCCAGGCACCCTAGTGGGAATGCTTCACACCCTAGGACTCTGGGGTGCAAGAGTGGGGACCCCCGGGTCTAGTCTACCATTCAGTCCCTCTTGCTCCTCCACTGTCTTTCATCCAGTGCGTGGCTTCCCTCTCCCCTGAGGTTGTGTGCATGCGTGAGGGCTGCAGTGTGAGTGTGCATTTGGGCTTGCATGTGTGGGAGGAGGGTGGTGGGCACTGGGCCAGCAGCCTTCCCCGCCATATCTATGAGCTCATAAACCGCTGTCCTGAAGGATCCTCCTGCAGAGAAACTTCCCCATCCTCTCCACCCAGAAGGGAGAGCAGATGGAAAATTGGAGCAAGCCCTCATCTCGGGTCAGGGAAGAAAATATTCTTTTTTTCCCCTTCTCTCTAAAAATATGCTCAGGCCTTTTTGAGCCTTAATACAATAAAAACCAGCTGTGGCTCAGAACGGCCTCACAGCCTTTGCCCAGGCAAAGAAAAACAGCTGTGGAGGCGGGGTCAATGCCTGTCCAGGCGTCAGGCCCAGCCTCCAGCCACCTCCCACCTGGAATTGTGTCCTAAATGGCCACCAAACAGCCCTTATTTGTTTGTCCTGGTGTGGGCTCAGGGCACCAAGGGTCACTTAGGCTTTCCTCTTTTAATTCTTGGTGCTGAGGGTGACAAGATGACTCGAGGTGAGTGTACCTTGGACCCTGCTCCCAAGGTAGCTTCCGATCTTCTGTGGGAGACAGATGAGCACTCGAGGTACCCAGAGCCAGCCTGAGGGAGGCCTCTGGTAGCCTAGAGGAGGGAGAGAGAGGCCATGTCTGATTTGGGAAGCAGGAAGGCTTCCTGGAGCAGGTGACACTGGGATGGCCTTAACGGTAGGAGAAGGGGAAGGGTGTTCCAGGAGGAGGGGCCAGCTTCAACGAAGGCTTGGAGGTGGGGACAGTGGTTACTGTGTGGTGATCAGAATGTAAGGCAAGGCGGGGGGACACAGACACAGAGGGATCAGATTAGGGAGGTAGATTGGGACCTTGGATGCTGGGTGAGATGTTCATTGGGTGACAGGGAGCCATGTAAGATGCTTGAGCAGAGGAGAGACTTGTCTAGAGGTGGGCTTCTCGTAGGATATTTAGAAGGAAAGTCTGGTCACAAAAAACATTGAGGTTTTGTTGGGGGGCTCTTAAAGAGGGAGCTGCATCTTCTAACTGGACTTCGTGGTACCCTGTTGTCATGCGGGGGACCCTGCTCGCTGCGCCATTTGTCGTGCGGGGAGGCCTGCAGGGTCTCTTCTCCCGCTCCCCATACAAGAACGCAGGACATGGTGAGGCCAAAAAGGAACACCCACGGAGCCATAGGTAGGGGAGTCATACCACTTTATTCTCTCTGGCGGCACTATACTCTCACTGGAGGCTGGATACACACTGTCCACAAACCGCCATCCACACTTGCCAGCCCAGCCGCCATCTTCTTGCTAGCCCCATTCTTTTTTCTCCTTCTCTTTCTCAAACCGCCATCTTTCTTCTCCTCTTCTCCTCTCTCCCTCGTAGCCACAGCAGTTATATTAGTGGCCAATGGCTCACTGGTTACAGCTGACGGCCAACTAGCCACAGCTGATGGCCATGCAATCACAGTTGGCCATTTACTACCTGAGCCAGCACCTGTCTATGTGAGGCCGAGAGCCTGGAAACTACTTTCTGGGGCTCCGCCCCACACTCCACCCCTACAGGCTCTCGCCTCACAATCTGCGACAAGCGTCTTCCATGAGGGACCTGTGCGAGGAGCCTGGGGGTGAATGCAATATCCTGGACACAGCCAGGCTCTCTGGGCACAGCCAGGGTTTCTCAGGGCACCACCAGTGCTTCTGGGCACGGCCAGACTTCCTGGACTTCTTAGGGTACCACCTGTCTTCCCGGACACAGCCAGGGTTTCTCAGGGCACCACCAGTACTCCTGGGCACTGCCAGACTTCCTGGACTTCTTAGGGTACCACCTGTCTTCCCGGACACAGCCAGGGTTTCTCAGGGCACCACCAGTACTCCTGGGCACTGCCAGACTTCCTGGACTTCTTAGGGTACCACCTGTCTTCCCGGACACAGCCAGGGTTTCTCAGGGCACTGCCACTTTCTCTGGGAACAGCCACACTTCCTGGACACAGCCAGGGCTTCTCAGGGCACCACCACTCTCTGTGGGCACAGCCACACTTCCTGGACTCAGCCAGGGCTTCTCAGGGCACCGCCACTCTCTGTGGGCACAGCCACACTTCCTGGACACAGCCAGGGCTCTCAGGGCACCGCCACTCTCTCTGGGAACAGCCCGACTTCCTGGGCACAGCCAGGGTACCTTCAGGGCTCTACTACTCTCTCTGGGAACAGCCCGACTTCCTGGGCACAGCCAGGGTATCTTCAGGGCTCAGCCAGACTTCCTGGACTCAGCCAGGGCTCTACTCTCTCTGGGAACAGCCCGACTTCCTGGGCACAGCCAGGGTATCTTCAGGGCTCAGCCAGACTTCCTGGACTCAGCCAGGGCTCTACTCTCTCTGGGAACAGCCCGACTTCCTGGGCACAGCCAGGGTATCTTCAGGGCTCAGCCAGACTTCCTGGACTCAGCCAGGGCTCTCAGGGCACTGCCACTCTCTCTGTGCCTCTCAGGGTACCCTGCTGGAACAACAGCGACTCACAATCAAGGTGCTTACATATTCTCAATGGCGGCCAGTCAAGAAACAAAAGCAAATATCCCCCAGTTCCACTAACAACAATTCCCAAACAAACAGTCAAGCGGTCCATTAAATTAGGGATGGAAGGCAATTCCCCATAGTCCATAGTCATTCGCCAGGGCTGTCCTGGGAGTGAGGGACGACCGTGACCTCACCCTCATCTCCCACGGAGGACTCAGCAAGCGTTACCTCCTGGGACTATAAGTCCTGCATCCGGGCTGCCTGAGCAGGAACTTCCCCGGCCCACAGGGCTGCAACGACCTTTGCTTTCTCCGGCCTGTGCTGGTTGGGGAACCGTCCACATCTTTCCACCTCTCCACGGGGCTCCATCTCTGCAGCAGCTGCATGGCTTTTCCTGTGCTGGTGGGAGAACCGTCCACATCTTTCCACCTCTCCACGGGGCTCCATCTCTCCAGCAGCTGCATGGCTTTTCCTGTGCTGGTGGGAGAACCGTCCACGTCCTCCCACCCCTCCACGGGGGTCCAGCTCTCCGGCAGCTGCTCCTCCTGGTCTTCCTCAGACTGGGTGTTCATACACACAAACTGCTCCACCGTCCTTTGGAGAGCTTTGGCCGGCACCATATCCTGCCGACTACGCCATGTGTCATGCGGGGGACCCTGCTCGCTGCGCCATTTGTCGTGCGGGGAGGCCTGCAGGGTCTCTTCTCCCGCTCCCCATACAAGAACGCAGGACATGGTGAGGCCAAAAAGGAACACCCACGGAGCCATAGGTAGGGGAGTCATACCACTTTATTCTCTCTGGCGGCACTATACTCTCACTGGAGGCTGGATACACACTGTCCACAAACCGCCATCCACACTTGCCAGCCCAGCCGCCATCTTCTTGCTAGCCCCATTCTTTTTTCTCCTTCTCTTTCTCAAACCGCCATCTTTCTTCTCCTCTTCTCCTCTCTCCCTCGTAGCCACAGCAGTTATATTAGTGGCCAATGGCTCACTGGTTACAGCTGACGGCCAACTAGCCACAGCTGATGGCCATGCAATCACAGTTGGCCATTTACTACCTGAGCCAGCACCTGTCTATGTGAGGCCGAGAGCCTGGAAACTACTTTCTGGGGCTCCGCCCCCACACTCCACCCCTACAGGCTCTCGCCTCACAATCTACGCGACAAGCGTCTTCCGCGAGGGGACCTGTGCGAGGAGCCTGGGGGTGAATGCAATATCCTGGACACAGCCAGGCTCTCTGGGCACAGCCAGGGTTTCTCAGGGCACCACCAGTGCTTCTGGGCACGGCCAGACTTCCTGGACTTCTTAGGGTACCACCTGTCTTCCCGGACACAGCCAGGGTTTCTCAGGGCACCACCAGTACTCCTGGGCACTGCCAGACTTCCTGGACTTCTTAGGGTACCACCTGTCTTCCCGGACACAGCCAGGGTTTCTCAGGGCACCACCAGTACTCCTGGGCACAGCCAGACTTCCTGGACTTCTTAGGGTACCACCTGTCTTCCCGGACACAGCCAGGGTTTCTCAGGGCACTGCCACTTTCTCTGGGAACAGCCACACTTCCTGGACACAGCCAGGGCTTCTCAGGGCACCACCACTCTCTGTGGGCACAGCCACACTTCCTGGACTCAGCCAGGGCTTCTCAGGGCACCGCCACTCTCTGTGGGCACAGCCACACTTCCTGGACACAGCCAGGGCTCTCAGGGCACCGCCACTCTCTCTGGGAACAGCCCGACTTCCTGGGCACAGCCAGGGTACCTTCAGGGCTCTACTACTCTCTCTGGGAACAGCCCGACTTCCTGGGCACAGCCAGGGTATCTTCAGGGCTCAGCCAGACTTCCTGGACTCAGCCAGGGCTCTACTCTCTCTGGGAACAGCCCGACTTCCTGGGCACAGCCAGGGTATCTTCAGGGCTCAGCCAGACTTCCTGGACTCAGCCAGGGCTCTACTCTCTCTGGGAACAGCCCGACTTCCTGGGCACAGCCAGGGTATCTTCAGGGCTCAGCCAGACTTCCTGGACTCAGCCAGGGCTCTCAGGGCACTGCCACTCTCTCTGTGCCTCTCAGGGTACCCTGCTGGAACAACAGCGACTCACAATCAAGGTGCTTACATATTCTCAATGGCGGCCAGTCAAGAGACAAAAGCAAATATCCCCCAGTTCCACTAACAACAGTTCCCAAACAAACAGTCAAGCGGTCCATTAAATTAGGGATGGAAGGCAATTCCCCATAGTCCATAGTCATTCGCCAGGGCTGTCCTGGGGTGAAGGACGACCTTGACCTCACCCTTATCTCCCATGGAGGACTCAGCAAGCGTTACCTCCTGGGACTATAAGTCCTGCATCTGGGCTGCCTGAGCAGGAACTTCCCTGGCCCACAGGGCTGCAACGACCTTCGCTTTCTCCGGCCTGTGCTGGTTGGGAAACCGTCCACATCTTTCCACCTCTCCACGGGGCTCCATCTCTCCAGCTGCTGCATGGCTTTTCCTGTGCTGGTGGGAGAACCGTCCACATCTTTCCACCTCTCCACGCGGCTCCATCTCTCCAGCAGCTGCATGGCTTTTCCTGTGCTGGTGGGAGAACCGCCCACGTCCTCCCACCCCTCCACGGGGTCCAGCTCTCCGGCAGCTGCTCCTCCTGGTCTTCCTCAGACTGGGTGTTCATACACACAAACTGCTCCACCGTCCTTTGGAGAGCTTTGGCCGGCACCATATCCTGCCGACTCGCCATGTGTCATGCGGGGGACCCTGCTCGCTGCGCCATTTGTCGTGCGGGGAGGCCTGCAGGGTCTCTTCTCCCGCTCCCCATACAAGAACGCAGGACATGGTGAGGCCAAAAAGGAACACCCACGGAGCCTAGGTAGGGGAGTCATACCACTTTATTCTCTCTGGCGGCACTATACTCTCACTGGAGGCTGGATACACACTGTCCACAAACCGCCATCCACACTTGCCAGCCCAGCCGCCATCTTCTTGCTAGCCCCATTCTTTTTTCTCCTTCTCTTTCTCAAACCGCCATCTTTCTTCTCCTCTTCTCCTCTCTCCCTCGTAGCCACAGCAGTTATATTAGTGGCCAATGGCTCACTGGTTACAGCTGACGGCCAACTAGCCACAGCTGATGGCCATGCAATCACAGTTGGCCATTTACTACCTGAGCCAGCACCTGTCTATGTGAGGCCGAGAGCCTGGAAACTACTTTCTGGGGCTCCGCCCCCACACCTGTCCATCCCATGGCACGAACTGCTCTGGAGGAGAGTGTGGAGAGGGGCTGGGCCTTGGAGTCAGGAGATTTGGCTCCTAGTTCTGACTCTGCTGTGGACTCGTGTGGCCTTGAATAAATCACTGTCCTTCCTGGGCCTCTACTTTCCTTGCTGCAAAAAGAAATGATGCGGTCTTTATCTTCCCCTGGAACACCGGTGCTGAGAAGGGTCAGGGTGCCCTGACGGACAGATGGGGAAGAAGACGGACCCCAGTAGGGGGATTTGTCTTTTTGTGTTTGGCTTATTTCACTTAGCGTCATGTCCTCAAGGTTCATCCATGTTGTAGCAGGTGTCAGAGTTTTCCTTCCTTTTTAAGGCTGAGTGGTATTCCGTTGTATGCGTATACCACATCTTGCTTACCCATCCATCTATTAACGAATGCTTGGGTTGCTTCCACAGCTTTGCTATTGTGAATAGTGCTGCTATGAACATGGATGTACAACTATCTCTTCGAGACCCTGTTTTCAATTCTTTTGGCTATATATTCAGAAGTGGGATTGCTGGATTACGTAGTACATAGTTCTATTTTTAATCTTTTGAGAAAATCCCATACTGTTTTCTACAGCAGCTGCACCATTTTATCCCACCAACAGTACACAGGGATTCTGATTTCTCTACATCCTGTCCAGGACAAATAAAATTTCATTTGATATTTTGCTAGTAGCCATCCCGATGAGTATGAGGTGTTATCTCCGTGTGGCTTTGATTCGCATTTCTCTAATGATTAGTGATGTGGAGTATCTTTTCACTTACTGTTGGATATTAGTATATCATCTTGAGCAAGGTGGCCACTTTCCTCTCCTTCCAGCCCCCAGCCCTGGGCTCCCGGTGCCTAGAGGACACCGTTGTTCGCCTACAGCCCTGAGATCTTCTAAGACTTGACCTACAAGAGTCACAGGATCTTGAGTTCTCCCAATGGAAAGGGCTCCTAGCCATCCCCATGTCCAGACTCTCATTGCAGAGATGGCAGGACTGCAGTCCAGGGTGGTCCTGAGATTTGTGAAGGTGCTCGATGCTGGCGCTGCCAGTGATTGGCACGCTCTGAGCTTCCAGCCCTTTTTTCCCACCCCTTCCCTGGAGCTCTACTCTGCAACCACCCACATGCATTTTTGCAAGGTGATGTCATCTGCAGATAATGGTTTTTCCGTTCCTGGTGGAGCAGGAGTTCTAGATATTGCGCTTTGGGGGAGGGGCTCAGGAGAGCTGATTGTCCTCCCCTCCCCCTGGCATGGGCTGAGTAGACCCACGCCCACCCCCACCCGACAGCCCCATCTGAGGTGCGGATGGCTGGCCCATTGTCTCAGGCCTCTTGGTCACCTGAACCCTGAAGGGCCCTGAATGACCCAAACTGCGAGGGCCCCAGAGAGGAACATGTCCTCTCGCTTGTGCAGATGGGAGTCTGAGGCCCAGAGAGAGCAGGGCCTTGCCTGAGCTTATACAGCATTGAGAGGCAACCCCTGAACTCACACCCAGACCCCTAACATCCTGGGCCACTTGCCCATATCGTAGTTCAGGGTCTCTCCACCTCAGCACTATTGACATTTTGGCCAAGGGGGGGCTTTGTTGTGGGGTGCTGTCCTGTGCATTTTAGGATGTTTAGCAGTATCCCTGGCTGTCACACATTAGATGCCAGCACCATCTCCCTCAAATTGGGACAACCAAAAAAATGCACCTACCTATTGCCAAATGCCCCCTTCCGCGCCCAGGAGAGAGCAAAAATCTTCCTCCTTGAGAACCACTACCGTAGTTGTGGAGACTGGCAGCAATCACATACCCACCACCCTCCATTTTTAGACGTGTTTTGGGGTGGGGGCAATAGGAAAAATTCTGTTGTCCCCAGGAATAAGGTAACCTTCACCTTCAGAGCTTTTAGCTACTGCTGTCAGCAGGAGAGGGTTCTTTGTCTGAGGACCCGAATCCATGCCCAGTACCTTCAGGATGTCAAGGCAGCCCTGCAGGGGGCTGCAAGGGTCTGGCAGGGGTCCAGGACCTCCTCCTGGCTGGGAACACTGCTTCCTCTGACCACTTTTCTTAGAGCAAAACTGCCAATTTATTTTCTCAGGGAAATAAAAATAAATGCTGTTTTTTTGTAATCCCATCCCCAGTCCCATCTGGAAAAACCAGGCTCACGCAGCTTGGCAGCCCGAGCTCTGAGGGCTGTGTCTGGCGGAATCTCGAGTCACGATGGGCGCTCAAACATCGGAACAGGCACAGCCGACATTTCCTTTCCTGTTACAAGTTTCCTTGGAATGCAAGCAGCCCCGGGAGGCAATTTGTGGGTAGGCGGAATTTGGTGGAAAGAAGCCCTGGGCAGGCCAGAGGCCAGCTCAGCTTCTGACTTGCTGTGTGACTTGAGTCATTGCTCTTTTCCTCTCTGGGCCTCAATTTCCCCATCTGTGAAGTGGGAGGAATAGTGTTTCCATGGACCACATATATCAGAATCACTTAAGGGATGTGTATAAAATGCATATTCTTGATTCCTTCCCCAGATGTCCTCAAGTTTTTATGAGCTTCCAAGTAATTTTGATGTGCTTAACTTTTGGGACCCACTGCCCTAAGGACCCGAAATTTCCCCTCCAGGCCTCAAGTTTGAACATCTACAGTTATGCAGGACCCCCTTTTCCCCTCGTAACCAGTGTGAGGGTCTTGCCTGAGGTGAGAGGGTAAAATCCTGTGGAGGGTCCAGTCGGGGCATTGCTCCTGAAAATTATCTGCTCTCAAGCCCTTGGCAAGGTCCCTGGGGTCCTCAATCCAGCTGAAGTCACTGTTAAAGCACTTTATTCTTGCAATGATGAAACTCTAGCTGCTAGTTACAGAGTTTGGTTTCAAAATTGTGCCATTTATTATTTTGATTGGATTGGCTTGTAAACTCTTGTGTAGTCATACATCATTTATAACTGCATTATTCCACAAGAATGCATTTTCCAGATGAGGTCTATTCCTTCTGTGAAAAACTAAAAGAAGAATTTTTTCTTTCTTTTTGTATTAAATGGAAGTCTTTCGCAATGTATTACCTACTTATGTCATCCTAAATGGAGGTCAGAGAACCCAATTTTACTCATTCCTGGTGCCCAAGGGCTGTCACGGTGAGCCTTAATTACTGTATACATGATGTTTTTAGGGACTCCTAAACTGTATGATCACTGTGCCTTGGGGGATATTTAATGTCCCCCAAGATGCTAGATCCTTGTTTGCTTTTAAAAGTTTTGTTTTGCTTTTATTTTTATATTTTAAAATATTTTTTCTTCATATGTCAGCATTTAGTTCTCACCGACATCACAGCAATGCCCTCTAGTGGAAAACCAACAGCTCATGTGTGTTAGAATTGTTTGTATTGTAAGAGTTAATAAGCAATGAATGAGAAGATTCTCTGATGAGTTAAGGATATGGACTTTTTACTGTTATTTTGGCATCTGAGAATAAGGGGTATTTTTTTTTTCTTTCTAAATTTAAGCCCAGTTCCAGATGCCTCTGATAACTTTCTGGGAAAATGGATTAGTATAGATAAAACTTTCCGTGTAACTAATTTACATTCCAGGTGGATTTGTTTTGTTTCTGACTTAGAGATGCCTTCATTTCCTCCTCAGCCCCACCCTGTTCTTGGAGAAGCTGCTCCACCCGTTAGCCCCTGACCAGGACTCCGCTCACTGGCCACCTGATCTCACGTGGGCCAGTCAGATTCTCTGGCCAGGAAATGTACCCCTGGAATTCAGAACTGGAAAAAGTGACCTATGGGGTGCTGAACCTGCAGGCCATGTGACTCAGGGGCTGAGGCTGTTGTGGGGAGCTGCCCTCACATGTCATGGGTGAGCCCAGAGTGCGCCCAGGAGGCAGGCTGTGGAGCTTCCCTGAGCAGAGATGCTGGCAGGGTGTGGTGTGTGTGTGTGTGTGCGTGTGTGTGTGTGTGTGTGTGTGTGGTGGGGAAACACATGGGTCCCAAGCACCTGAGGATAGGGGCTTGCCCTGGTCAAGTCACAGAAAATCAGGGCAAGGAGAACCCCGAAAGAATCCTGGCCTCTCTCTACATTTGGAGACTGAGACTATGGGAGGGGCAGAGACTGACCCAGGGTCACCAGAGAGGATGTGGCTAAGCCGGGTCAGAAGTCTGCCATGCTAGTTCTGCTCTCCTACCCAGGTACTTGGCTCAGAGGATGGACATGTCTCCTCTTTCTCTTCTGCCACGTTCTCTTCCGCTGGGAATCAGGACTAGGCAGATGCCGCCGCATGGCATGACTTGCTCCAAATGTCTCCCTAATAGCTGGTCACCGTGCCCACAATTCCACCAACTTTCATTTCCAGAAGTAGCCCTGGGCAGGTGAACACCACACGTCTTGTTCACAGGAGGGATTAAGTGATGATTTAAAAGCCCAAGATAAGGAACCCCACATTTATTGTTTCTCCAGGCCATTTATACCCATCACTGCCAGTTTACAGGGGCGGAAACTGAGGCTCGGAGAGGTGAGGTGATTTGTCCAAGGTCACACAGCAAGTTCGGAGCAGGGCTCTAACCTGCTTCCAGAGCCCAGTCTCCTTGTTCTAAAGAGCACAGGTGCTGAGTCCTGGAGCCAGGGATAGGCTGAGGAGGTAGGCACGTACAAGATGGACATGTCCCACAGAATCGTTCAGTGGGAAGAGTCCTGGCCTGGGAATTAGAGCCTCCTGGCTCCATAACCTTGGGCTCCTCTCTCGGCCTCAATTTCCTCACCTCCAAAGGAGGCTTGGATTGGATGCTCTCTGCAATCCCCGAGAGCTCTGTGGACTGAGAGGGGGGCCGGGCTCTGAAACCTGAAGCGGGAGGATCTGCTGGCAGGAGCTGACTGTCCACCCAGGGTCCAGATTCCAAGGAACAGACAGTAAGAGCAGGGACTCTGGGGCTCGACTGCCTGGCTTCAAATCCCACTCTGCTCGCTGCTACCATGTCGGCTCAAGTCGGTTAAATTACTGGCTTCAGCCTTGGTTTCCTCATCTATAAAATGGGGATGATAATTGTATCTACCCCGTAGTAAGGATGAAATAAGTTAATATGTGTAAAGTCAGCACAGTGCGTAGCACTAGTAAATGTGCAATGTGCGTTGATTATTGCTTCCGTCGCCCACACCCTGAGGTACCCCTCGGGGGTGAGAAGGTTTAAGCTTCCAGTCCTGCGGAATATCTCTCTCCTCCCAGCGGCCGCGGCAGCCGGGGATCCAGCAGCTGGTCCCTGTGGGCCTGTTTCCTGGGCAGAGTGAGTTCATGATCACTCAGACATGACACATGGCCTGGCCATCCGCATGGTGACCGGAGGCAGCCGGTCCTGGGCTAAAAATACCACTTTCATGAATGGAGCCAGCAGGGCTATTCTAGGCCCCACAATTAGTGTTTGTGTTAAAACCGAATCTCTGGCTATACACCCCTGCCCCTCAGCACCACCCCTTCTGTGCTGCTTCTTGGGGAGACTCACTCGGGGTGGGGATTGTGCGTGGTAGTGGAGGGGCTGAGCGGCGGTGGAATGCACTGATGGCTCCTTTAACACATCAGGAGCCAGGAACCTGTCCCCCAATTCCCCTCCAACTTGGAGAGGTAGCAATGAACATCTCCCTTCATGTGGAAGAAATGGGAGTTTCCAGAGTTCACAGCCCGGGGTATACAGTTAAATTAAGGCTCTGGATCTGGGTCTCATCCCAAAGTGTCTTTCCCTCTACCTGCTGCTGCCATGACAGCCCGTTATGAAGGGATGCTGACTGGAGGGGGATGGGCTGTCCTGAGCAGGCTTTCTTCTCTCCCTGAGACTCAGAGGTTGGTCATCTCACAAGGAGCAGGGATGGAAAGGAGGGGCCAGCTCAGGGAGCAGCAGAACCAGAGCTGAAGCGGAGACCAAGGCTGGGATGGGAGGACAGCAGCAGGCCCAGCCAATGAGAAGCCAAGGCAGGCAGCAGTCTCAGGGGGCCTGCCACCAACTGGAGTCTCCAAGAGGCTTCCTCCTGCAGCAGGAGCCAAGGACTGGCACCTGTGGGATGTGACCTGGGTGCAGCTGGTAGGTAGGGCGGCAGTCAGTGGCAGGGCAGGAAATCAGGCCCCCATAAGGGGGTCAAAGCTGGCCATGCCACTGTCCTGTTAACTCCCATCCAGGGCTCCTTAGTGCTTGAGCATCTGTCCCCAACGAGACTGTGAACTCTGTGAGGTCAGCATGCTTTGGAATAACTGCGGAGGGGGCACTTTCAGCTCATGCCCCACAGCATTGTCCTTTCATAAAGAAGGATTAGGCCCAGAGGGGCCCTAATGGAGAAGGACTAAGATCCAAATTACTCCGCTCAGGGACTTCTTGGGCTCCTTGTCATGGAGACTACTCTGAACTCAGAAAACCCTGCCCCAGTCCCTGACCCTCAGGGATAGCCATGCCCAAACAGGTGGCCAGCGCCTGGTCACAGAGAGAGCATAAGATAAAGATGGTGACCCTACTCCTTTCACGGTCCTCGAGCTAGATTCCTCGTAGGCCCAAAGTGGGTCTGGTGGGGTGGGGGGGGGGAGGGGCATTTAGAATTTGGGGAGTTGAGACCTTTGAAACTTTGAGAATTTTGGAAACTTTAGTGCTTTCACGATCTTTCAAAGTCTTGAAATCTTGGAAATTTTTGAACCTTTGGAATCTTAAAATCTGGAGCACTTTCAGAATCTTGGGCTCTTCTGACCTTCTGGAATGTTGAAGGATTTAAACTGGTGCTCTTCCGATCTCAGAGGAGAAAGTGCCCTTTTGGTGTCGAGATAGACATTTACCAGTAGACCCGACCCTTCTCCTCCCACCAGCCCTCGGAGCCCAGTATTTCAAATACTCTGATCTTGCGTGTAGTTTTTCGTGTCAGATTTTAAAAAATAAAATCGTATTGATCACCTGAATTTTTTGATGTGGTGTTTTTTTAAACAAATGATGACAATAGTTGTTGGCTTATTGGATTTTTAAGATTCCAGATTTTTTTTTCAAAGATGCTTTTTACCCCTCATGTCATAGAAACACCAAATATTCACCCTGCGATGAGAAGTAGAAATCAGCTACTTTGATAGATGTTGAAACTGAGGCCCAAGAGAGGGCACAGGATCTATTCAGGGTCCTACATTGATTCGGAGTCACATCTGGGCTTCTTGGCTCCTAGATCTGAGCTCCACCCACTGCCTCCCCCGTGTCTACCCAGCACCCCTGTTCTCAGTTGCCGGCCCATCCACTTAGGCTGAGGATGTACAAAGCCTTGCCACAGAGCTTTCTCCCACTTCCAAGTTCCCCTCTGCCAAATGGGGTCAGAGATTCTTGAGCCTGGAACGTGAGATGTGTGTAAGGAGCAGAGATACTGCCAGGTTGCTTCCAACAAGCAGAATGCAGGAGGAAATGAGGAAAACAGAATCTCCACTACAGCTCAGCCAGGGCCCTTGGAGTCTGGAAAGCTCTTTAGAGGACTGGAGAGTTGTTCAGGGCCGGGTACTTTGTCTCCCCAGTTGTCTTCTCTAGTGCGTGCACATTAAGGCCTCTCCATCCTTCTCTGCCTCTTCTTCCACCTGCCACTGTTGCCAACTGCATCTTCTCTCCTTCTGCCTTAAGGCTTCTGCTGCCTCCTGGTTTCTCCTGCTTTTGGTCCTGTGAGCTCCTGGCTTCTGCAGCCTCAGAGTTTCTCTTTGCTTTGTTTCACACGTCTCTTAGTTTTGGCTCTCATTCCCAACTTCTCAATTTTACTCAGCAAATAGTATACTTCTCAACTTATACAAAGAGAGGACCTGATTGGGTTGGAAGTCACACACCAGGAGACGCCGTGGATTAAATGAGCTCTTATAACCAGTCTTCGATTCTTTGACACCAACTGGATGTCCGACAATTCAATTCAGTCCTGGCACAAAGCCAGAGGCAGAGAAGACCCCGCAGGTTCAGGGCTCAGTCCCACAAGGCTGCCCCACTTCAGATGCCAGTTGCAGGTCCCTGGATCATACATCCTTCCGACAGACCAACTATGAATTTGGGGCTTCCCAGAACCCCTTCCTCAGGTTCCATCATTTGCTAGAACAACTCACAATACTCAGGCACATGCTTTACTTACTATCAGCGATTTATTATAAAGAAACAACTCAGCAGCAGCCCAATGGAAGAGACGCATAGGGCGAAATATGGCAGGGGGTGGGTGGGCCTGCAGCTTCCATGACCTTCCCCTTCAGCAAGTCACCAACCCAGAAGCTCTCCTAACCCTATTCTTTAGGGGGTTTTTATGAAAGTTTCATTATGTAGGCATGAGAGATTTAATCCTTGGCCATTGTTGTTGAATTAAATCTCCAGCCTGTCTCCCCTCCCAGGAGTCAGGGTGGGGACAACCAGTCCTCATCCTGAACCTATCTAGGGGCCCCCGCAAGTCATTTCATTAGCCGACACAAGACGATAAATTCTAAAGGACCTCTTCCAGGAACAAGGGACAAAGAACAGATGTTTATTTTTGTTATTGTACCACACTGAGCCACTTTTCAGGCCACTAACCAACAGCAAGATTGGCTGGTCATAGCTCAAACACCCACTTTGGTCCAAGTGGTCCTGCCCAGGGTGGAAGGATCATGCAGTGCAGTGTGCGGTGGCCCATGTGTAAGCTGCTCGGGCTGGGCACACACAGGGCAGGTGACAGAAGTGGCTGGGTGACCGGTAGTTACTCAGCCTGGCTGGAGTAGGGACGTATAGGATAAGAATCCATTCATTTAAGTGTGCCGTCTTCAGAAATCCTCTTGCCTCAATTCCTTCCTTCTTATCATCTCTCCTTTGCTTTTTAAAAATGGCCATTGGAAAGAATTGTCTATATCTGTAGCCATCCTGCAGCTGACTGTCAATCAGCACAGCCCGTCTTCCCTCCACATCCATGCCCTTTACTTCACCCCCACTGCCCTCTCTCCTCATATCTACCCAGTCACCCAGGCCTTCTGGTAGTTTCTGAAGTAGGCAAAGCCTTTTCCCATCTCAGAAGCTTTGTATATGCTGTTCCCTCTGCCTGGAATGCTGTTCCCCGCCTCCACTGCGGCTAACTTCCTTCCTTAGCACTCGTCTGGCCTCCCACTCTCAATGACACACTTCTTTACATGTGCACCATGTGCTCTCCCTTAATACTCATCAGCTTTTCTAATGACAGGCTTCTTTGCAAGATTGTTTACTAAATCACGAAACTGGAATCTCCAGGGCAGCAGCGATCGGATTCTGTTCAGCAGCACGCAACTGTACCTTGAGTAGGTCTGGCTTAGTAGGTAGCTGTTGAATGAATGAACAAGTGAATAAATGAGTGAATGAGGTTAAACCAGAGATAATTACAATATACAAAGGCTTGTATGTATGAATGAATTAGAAAAATAGGAGCAACTTAAATATTCAATTAAATGGCAACTTAAATAGCCAATCTAAAAATGCATTATAGCATAATAAATCTGTTATTTGTTTGTTTATATTCTTTAGATTCCACATATAAGGGAAGTCATATGGTATTTATCTTTCTCTGTCTGACTTATTTCACTTAGCATAACACCCTCTAGGTCTATCCATGTTGTCAAAAATGGTTGAATGTCAACTGTAATTGAAAAAAAATTAATTAAAAAAAGAAAGTACTCATAAAAAATACATATAGAAATCTATGACAAAATTTACATGGCCAATAAAATCACGATTTAAAAGCATATTTATGCCCAACATCATTAGTCATTAAGGAAATGCAAGTCAAAACCACAATGAGATACCATTTCACACTCACTAGCATGGCTGTAATTGTTTTTAAAAAAGGAAAACAACTAGTCTTGGTGAGGATGTGGAGAAATTGGAATCCGCATACATTGCTGATGGGCATATAAAATGGTGTGGCCACTATGGAAAAAAAGTTGGGCAGCTCCTTAAAAAACTAAATATAGAACTACCATATGACTCAGCAATTCCATTCCTAGGTATATATGCAAGAAAAATTAAAACATTTGTCCATACAAAAACTTGTATGTGATATTCATAGCACCGTTATCCATAATATCCAAAAAATGGAAATGACTCAAGTGTTGATCAGCCAATGAATGGCTGTATAAAGTGGAGTCTATCGTTACAACAGAATATCAGTCAGCCGTAAAAAGGAAGTATGTTACATGCTACAACCTGGATGAACCTTGAAAACATGCTCAGTGAAAGAAGCCGGACGTGATTCCATTTATATGACCTGTGCAGGATGACAAATGCACAGAGATAGAAAGTAGATTAGTCATTGCCAGGAGATGAGAGGAGGGAGAATTGAGACTAACTGCTTATAGGTACCCGTTTCTTTTGGGGATGATGAAAATGTTCTGGAATTAGATGGTGGTGCTAGCTGTACAACACAGTGAATATACTGAAAACCACTGAGTTGTACCCTTTAAAATGGTGAACTTTATATTATGTGAATTATATCTTTAAAAATGAATTAAAGTATATTCAATGATAGAAGAGAGTGCTCGTGATATATTAAAAGGAAAATGGTATAAAATCTAGCTACAGTATGTATGTACTATATAATCTATATATACCATAATTTCTAAAAACTGTGGGACAGAGAGAGGGAGAGGGAGGGAGAGAGAGAGAGAGAGAGAGAGAGAAGCAGGTTTACAGATATCAACCACAAACTTAGACGTGTAAGAAATGTCACGTTTGTCTCCATTTTAAAAATTACCTTAGATCTGACTCAGACCCTGGCCCACTGGACCAGTGGGGAATTCAGTCTTAGTCATCTGGGGGCTCCTTCCCTCTCTTCTTTGTCCACACCAGCCACAGGTAAGGGGACCTTCATGTTCCCTTCAATCCAGCCTCTCTGATGCTTCCTTGGATGGGGGTGTTTGGGTTCATCTTCCCCGAACATCCTCACAACCCTCCCCTCCAGGCCCAGCCTCCATTCCTGATGAGAAGTCCCTCTTTTTCCCTCCCCTCGCCCAACCCTCCCTTCTCTCTGGTCTTAAAGCCACAACCCTCTACCCCTGTCCCTCTAGGACACTTAGTACAAACTCCTCTGTGAGCTCAGATTTTCCCAAAAGATGGAGGCAGGGATTCTCTTTAGGAAACTCTGCCTTTCAGCCCTGAAGCAGTACCTTCTCCTAACCCCAAGCCAGGGACATGGTGACAGTCAGGCTTCCTCCTGCAATGGAGAAGGTGACAGAGGCAATTCAGAAGGAAAAACAAAGACACAAATTATCTTTATAAATTATGCTGCCGTCTATGTAGACAGAAAATAAGACTTTGCACATTTACAGCATTTGTCTCTGGGGATGGGATTATGGGTAATTTTCATTATTTTTCTTTATGCTTGTAGGACTTTTCTACAGTGAATACATATTCCTTTACTGATTTAAAATTCTACCATTCATGGGGTGGCTGGTTAGCTCGGTTGGTTGGAGAGTCATGCTAATAACACCAGGATTGCCGGTTCGATCCCCGCATGGGCCGCTGTAAGCTGCGCCCTCCTTTAAAAAAACAAAAAAAAAATTCTACCATTCACTACCAAAAAAAATACTTTCCACAATGCCAGGTCCTCTTCAGTCCTTCCGTCTTCCCTAAACCAGTTATAATTCGAGTGGAAGGGGAGGCTAAAATGGCGCTCATCACGCCTGTTTGGATAATAGCTTTCAATGCCCAGGTGGGCTTGGCTAGATCCCTGAACACAGAATTTACAAGAAAGTGGAAAAGAATGCTGTGTTTCTTGAATATAACACATTGAGAAAAGGGAGAGAGAGAGATTTGTGGGAAATTTCTTTGAAGGAAACTTTGTTGTGAGGGTAGGGGCCTGAGGGGGTTAGGGGTGTGAGGATGAGGCCCCCTCTTTCACTTTAATGAGGCACCAGAAGAGAGCTTGACCTGTGTTCCTGGAAGTTAGGGGGCACAAGTGGCCTCTGTCAGGGAGCAGAGAGGGGAGGGCTAATTGTGGGAGGATCAACCCTCCATGCAGAGTGTGTTTCCCAAAGTGGATGTAGGCAAGGAGAGCTGACCTGCAGCCCTTCTAATACCTGCTCAAGAGAATCTTCTGGCAGGAGGAGGTGTCTTCATGGGTGAGTCTGTATGTGGAGGGGTCTTCTCAGGGGACTCTGTGCATGAGGGCAGAGGGACAGTGCTGGCCCAACTGGGAGCCTCAGACATCCCCATGGAATGGCACAAGAAAGGCCGCCGCTGGCTCAGAGAGCGTCAAGCTAGCTCACCACAGAACCACCCAGGTAAGAACTTTACTGTCGCTCCCATTTGCTCTGTTTCTTGGCTACTGCTCAAGCCCCGGCCGGGTTGAAACCGCAGCCTGGATGATGAGGCACGATGGTGGGGAGAGGAGAAGCTGACCACTGCCCCTATTTCTGGACCAGAAAATTCTGCACGAGTCTGCGCATTCTCATGATTGTTTCAGAAGGACTGTCGTTACCTAAGACTGAGCAGGAAAGTTGTCCCTCCCTGGAGTTGCCCCACTGACTGCATTTCAAAGAGACAGCAAGACCAAAACATCAAGTTGTGTGTTTGATTGTATCACCAGTGCAGCTTGTTCAACCTGCTAGTTCCAATAGCTTTATTTTCAGCAGCTACTGTGAGGCAGGCACTGGGCTAAAGCAACAAACGTGAGCCTCAGAACAAGCCTCGAGGCAGGCGTTACCTTCCTGATGATCCAGGAGAAACTGAAGCCTAGAGCCATTATGGTGCATGTCCTTAGTCACACAGCTAGTACATAGTAGGTCTGCGGGCTTCTGTGATGTACTGTCCTGCCTGGGCAGACCTGCTTCTCTGAGACTCAGTCTTGTCACCTGTGAAATGGGGATGCGGTGGGTTACCTTCCAGAGTCCTCACAAGGAGGTGCTCTGCGCACAGTAGGAGGTGCAGTTAAGGTCATGCCCTTTACCTTGGGCCTGCCCTGGGCCCATTCCCCAGGTGCTATGTCCCTGGTGAGACTGGAGCTATGTGTTTGTCCTGGTGGTTCCTCGCATTTGGAAAGCATGGCTTACAAGCACATTTGGATTCTGGAAATCCCCCTCCTGTCCCCCACCTTGCATCTCTGGGCAGCTGACAGCAGGAATCCCATGGCTAGGCTATGGAGAGCTGCCAGGGTCAGGTCTGGCCGGCTCAGCACTCCTCGCTAACCTCACTTGACACTGATGTCTCTCTTTGGTAACCAGGCAGAATCTGTGAGTCCTCAAAACGTGAGAGGCTGAGGTTCGCTCTGCTGGGGTCTGCCTGTTGCACTGCTGGCCTTCGCAGGGGGTGAGGGTGGAGGGTTCAGCAGGGATTTGGGTTTGCAGAGATCTGGAGCAAGGTGAAAGAGGGCTCTTGTCCTGGGCGCCAGCCTGCGCAAAGGGGCAGTGGGCGTGCAGTTCTCCTGGGCCAGGCTCTCCCTGTGGAGGTAGGGGTCTTGCATTCCAGCCTCACTTGCTGTGATCTCAGGCACAGCGGCTGCCTCTCTGGGCCCCGTGAGCCCATGTGTATGTAGGGGAGGAAAATAATCTTCCCTCTAACCTTCAGGGTTCTTAGCTGACACCCCTATAATAACCAACAGATTAACAAGAGAAAAACACACAGACATTTACTAACACTTATACCTCGTGGATGTATGGGAGAGACACAGGGAAAGGAACTCAAAGAGAATTCAGGCTTAAAACACCATCTTAATAGGGAAAAGGAATGGGGGGGATGTAGGTCTCTTAGAGGAGAGGAAATGATTTTTGGGAAAGATGAATGGGTCCTTAGAAAAATAGGTGGGAGGTATGATAGTTTGTGACAAAGGTCGTCTGGGTGTGGCATTGCCTTCTGGTCTCCTATCCTGTGACGAGTCAGTTTCCCAGGTTGATGACACTCCCCACGACTGAGGACGACTGAGTTCCCTTAGGAGGTTCTGGCTTTAGGCAAATAAGAGGAGTACAGAGAAAGCCTCTCCCTGCATTTGCTATTTGTCAAGTGCCTAAATTCAAAATAATAGACAGCATAGTTTAGGGTGGCTTATTTTGCTACCTTTCGTGTAAAATGAGACAAATGGTTCTCTATCCAATGTATGCGTGAGTGTGTGCTTATGTGCTTGTGCATGAGTGTGCATGGGGGAGCATTTTTGGTTGTCACTATGATGGAAGTGGGGTGCTATTGGCATACAGTGCTGGAAAGCCAGGGGTTCTAAGTGTCCTGCAATGCACAGGACAGTCCCACCCCATGCGGGCCAGTGGTGCCTCATTGAGAAATTCCGGGCAAGATAATTTCCAAGATCTGAGACTTTTGATATTTTAGGATTATGATTGGAAAGAAGTTTGTTGCTACTTAATCTGAGGAAGAATTTCCTTTTGCTAACCGTAGTTAGTATTATTTGAGTCCATCAAATACTAGGCATGGTGCCAGAGGGTGAAGGAGCCAGTCAGAGGTCCATTGCCCTGGAAGAGGGGCCCCAGGTAATCGGAAGGCCCCTGGATGGGTAACTGTGGAAGGGTTTGGGATTAAGGGCTGGAGGCAGCAGAATCCTAGCCCTAACAGACTGGACTTGGGGGAAAGGGGGTGGGTGTGGGAGGGGGAGGAGGAGAGAGGAGACCCTTGCGGGTGGAGTGCTGAGCCCTTGGGAGGACCCTATAAGGCTAATGAAGCAGGGAACAGTTCTTGCAGGTATGGGGGTGGGGGAAAAGGATGCGTAAACACAGGGATGTCAAGTGTTCAATGTAAAGTTGTGCTCTTCAGTGCAAACATTTTTCCACGTTCCATCTTCATTTAAATCTGTGCCATGGGGGAAAGGGTTTTTCCTGGTGCTTGAGGAAAGGGGCCGATGCACCAAGGAATTAAGATAGGACTCTCGAATGATCTACGCTGAATTAACTCAGAAGGTTGGAGATGAGCAGGGAGAGACGAGAGAATGTGAAAACCCTCATGCTGAAATCTTGGAGAGGGCTTTCGACAGGGAGCAAGGGAGTCCATGGCAATCCAGTAGTAAATCCTAGCAATGACTAGCATTTACTGAGCATGTACCTGCAGCAGGTTTGAAGTGCCCATGCCTTACAGTGATTAAACAAGTGGGTTCCCAGTGCCGGTGACCTGGTCTGAAATCCCAGCCCTGCCCTCTCTAACTGGTGGCCTTGGCCAGTTACACACACTTCTTTAAGTGTTGGCCTCCTCATCTGTAACATGGGGCAATGTTGTGCTTTCCTTGGAGGTCATTGTGAAGCTGAAATAATGTAATCCACATAAGACACTGAGCACCGGCCATGTATATATTTCTCCGTAGATGTCAGTGGTTTTCATGACAATGGTGACTGTGCGCCATTATCTCCAGGGGCAGGGAGACAGCAACTGACATTTGGGTTTCACATGTTCTCTCACTGAATTCTCACACCAGTTCCACAAGGCAAACATTTTACTCCCCATTGTACAGATGGAGAAATGGAGGCTCAGAGAGGTGAAGCAACTTTACCTGAGGCCACACAGCTAGTATGTACGAGAGTCACGTTGGAACTCAGGTCTCTCTGACCCCATGGCCTGCTCTTTCTGCTCCTCCAGGGTGTTGAACAGTGGGGTGAAATGCCTTGACAGGTCATGAGCTCCTGTCCTTCAACAAACTGGAAGAGGGGTCCTGCCCTGGACAGGAGCACAGATGGTTCTGGCTCTAGGATTCAATTCTGTGACTCAGTTTCAAGCCTTGGGAAGGGTTGTGGGTATTTTCTGGTGAGCTTCCAGGCATGGGTCATGACATTTGAGGGCCAGGGGGTGCTAAGAAAGCCCGAAGGCCCAAGAGGCCACTGTGCTGCCCTTAACACATATGGAGGTGGGGTGTGTGTGTGTGTGTGTGTGTGTGTACGCGCACTGAATTGACACTGCTTTCTTTTCATCACCAAGAGCCCTGGCCCTGCTGGTGAGGTCACCTCACAAGGAATTGCCTGCTTTCAAGGTCACAGGTGGTGACATAGGATATGGACACAAAATTCCGGAAGGAAGTTGACAGGGGAGGGCTGGAGGCCTGGTGACCACTGTGTCCCTGCCACTCTTTATGCAGAGAGCCTGACTCTCCTGTTCTCTGGAGCTGGCCAGAGGATACCTGGCCTCAGGAGACAGAGGGAGCAAGACATCCACAAGGGGGTCCAGTGCCTGGGAGACCGAGACAGTGTTAGGGACCTGCTGTGCCACTACCTCCCTGGGTGACCTTCTTTCCTCCCATCCACACAAGAGGGGCCTGGGCTAGACTCCTGTACAATGGGGAGGGTCCTGGATGTCTGACTCAGTCCTTGGAATTTCCCAAGCTGGGAAGGCTCAGGAATATTCCCCTAAAAGGCCTGGTGGGTGAAGGAGTGGCCCAAAAAAGCGTTAGTGCATCAAAGAAAAGGAAAGCAATTCAGTGCAGAAATTTCAAGTAGGAAAGGTACCAGCAACGTTCTTGGGTTGGGGGAGGGGATGGCGCTTTCTTCCTGATTCGGGGGCACATGACCTCGCAGAGGAAAATGAACAGCTGCTTCCTTCGCCTCAGGACTGAGTGTGAGAAAATGGACTGGAATTACAACAGGAGGGATTACGGTTAGATACTTAGCTCAAGCAGATAAAGCAAACACTTGGGTCGCCTTACTCGGAGAGAGATTCAGCCTGAAGTTGTAAACAAGTTGAACAAAGCTTAGAGAAATCCACAGAAACGGAACAAAAATGGAGAAGAATGGGAAAGGGAAGCTTTCAAATCAACAGTGGAGTTCTTAGTATAAGCCAGAGTCCTGGTACTATGCCTGTTCTAGGCAATGGGTACACGGCCCTGTCCCCAGAAACTTGCAGCACATTGCTAAAAGAAAGAATCTGAAAACAAGTCAAAAGCCAAAAAAGAAGTCAAAGTTCAAATCCAGAATGTAGTATTTATTGAGCACTTGCTGGATGCCCTTTGTATGCATGAGACTCCCCCTTTGAAGCTCTTGGCCGGAGCCCCTGGCCGAAGTCCCTGGTTGGGGCACCTGGTTTCCAGCGGTGTCCCAGGCACAGTGAACACTGCCCTTGGAGGCAGGATAGCTGGGTGGTTAGGGGCACTGGCTTTGGAATTGAGCAGTTCTAGACTCCAACCCATCTCCAGCTCTGTGCGACTTTGGACAAGTTACTTGCCCTCTCTGAGGCCCACTTTCCCCACCTGTTAAACGAGAATAATGCTTTCCTTGCAGGGATGTTATACATAAAGCATTTAGCCCAGTGCTCGGCATGTCACAGAATTGGGAGCTGCTGTTATTCAGTTTACATTTGGGCAAGTCCCTTCTCCACTTGCTCTCTGGTCTGTTTCCCCAGATAACAGGACATCCTCTGAGCAGCTCTGAGAGGCCAGGGCTCCATCGGAGACTCTGGGCAGGGGCTGACCAGGGCCTGGTCCCCACGGAGATCGAATTTCCAGCTCCTCAATGGAGCCAAGTAAACACAGGGGAGACAGCACGGCTCCCTCAGCTGCCCACTAACAACCAGATTCCTGAAGCCACCACAGCCACAGCTGCTCACCCTGATTGCGTCTGGCTCCAGTGTCCTGGGGCCCTGTTGCTGTCATTCTCATGAGACCGTGGGGTTTGGGGTGAGGGTGTGGAAGTGGCGGTGCAAGCCTGTTTCATGGTGGCGGCTGCGGCTGTGGCCAGGGTGTCAGCTGCTTCCAGAGCAGATGGATTTTGTCTTGGAGTTTCCCTTTCTAGTTCCCTCCTCCCTTTGTTGGTGACTTCACTGGACCACTAAACTTGCTGAGGGATGAGAAAAGAGCCCAGGATGCTAAGGAAATTCCCTCCCTCAGCCCCAAATCTGCTGTTCCCCTATTTCTCTGAGGCCAAGAGGAGTGACCCCAGTTTTATAACCTCTGAATTCTTCTTCTGGTCTCTGACTTTTCACTTTCCAAGAGAAATCAGCACGTATTTACTGAGCATGGCTATGCACTAGGCATAGGTGAGCAAGGCACAGAATCCCAGCCCTTGAGGATTTTACAATTTCTGCCTGGTGAACTTTTATCCAATTTCCAAAGCCCAGTGCAAATATCCCCTGCCTCCTTTCCATGCTACTCATCTCATGCCATTTCCTCACTAGTTCTCTACACATGGCCACATGAGCTTTTTAGCAGCTCCTTGAGACCAAGCTCCCTCTCTCTCGTGGACCTTCTTTAGCGCTGCCCCCTGCAAACTCTCCCACCTGTTTCTAAGCAACCCATACTCACTCTTCAGATCTCAGTGCCCCTGGGCTTTACCATTAAGGCCATAATTGTGGCCTGCAATTTAAGGCATGTTTATTTGATTCCTGCCTGTCTCCCTCCCTGGAATGTAAATTCAACAGTGGCAAGGAATGTGCATATTTAGTTACTTTTGTCATCTCAGAGTCTGGTATGTGGTGGAATCTCAGTATGCAGCTGCTGAATGGACCCCCTCTTCCATGAAGTCTTCCCTGATTTCCCCAGGCACAGTTTCTCTCTCATCTGGACATCTCTCATCACTTTCTTTCTTACCTTACTTTGTTTATAAATTTTTATTCTGGAATATTTTAACATATAGAAAAGTGCAAAAAAATATGTGTACAGTTTAACAAATAATTTTAAAGCAAACACCCACTTAACTACCACCCAGGTCAAGATACAGAACATAATCAGCAACTAGAACCCCCAGTTTACCTTTCTCTGCCCATTAGAGTTAGCTATGATCTTGCTTTTTTACCATTTCCTTACTTTATTTTATAGTTTTACTATCTACATAGGCATTCCTAAACCACAGAGTTTAATTTTCCCCATTTTTTTTTTTTTTTTAGCTTTACGTGCATGGAATCATATTGCACACATTTTTATGTGTGTTTGGCTTCTTTGGCTCAATATTATGTTGGTGCTGCTCATGCATGCCGGGGTGTGTAATTGCATTTCATTCATTTTCTTTGCAGTATAGTATTCTACTGCATGACCTCATTTATTTATTCATTCTGCTGCCGATAGACATTTTAACGGTGCTGCAAAGACTTGCGTGTCAACTAATGAACCTTCATGGCTGTGATCTCAGGGAAAGGAGACTGACGCTGTGCCTCTAGGCCAGGATGCCCTGCACCGAGCTACCACGTCCCAAAAGTGGGGCCTGTAGAAAGCAGCTCCCATGCTCAGCTTGGGCCCCGAGACTGCTCTCACCATTAGGCATGAGGTTCACAAGGCAGGCGGAAAGCTTGCTGACCTGTGGCCTCACTCTGGCTGGGAAGTCACACTGCCCTTGCTTAGGAAGTGGGCCATTATGCCCCAGAGAATGTACAGGCCTCCATTCCACTGTCTTTCATTTTTAAAACAGATTTGGAAACCTCCCTGTGAGGTGAGGACCTCTGGAGATTCAGGACTGGAAGATCAGAGCTTGTAGGTCCCGATCCTCCGCGGGGTGGAGGTGGGCTGAGGCTGGTTGGTGGGGTGGCCTCTGACTCGCAGCTCTGACTCTCCCCACCAAGTCCCCAGGGAACTTCAGCTCTGTCTCTCTGTGTGGCCATAGTTGGCATTCAGAAGCTGGCCTCGCTCACCACTGGGGCAACTGTACGAGAAGTGAGATGTCAAACTGGGACCGTCTTCATTCTCTCCAACATTAATGCCAATGATAGTGCTGACAATAATAATTAATAATAATAGCAACTCCGATTTACTTGGCATGTACTATGTGTAAGACATTTTGCATGTCTTGGCTCATTCAATCCTCACAACGACCGTGTGGCTTGGCAACATTACTGACCCATTTTATGGATGAGGAACCAGAGGGGGTGAGGAACCTGACGTTACAGAGTAGGGATGCTAACTCAGGCCTGTCTAATGCTGAAGCCAATGCCCTCGTCTGCACCCAGGACCTCGGCCAGATTTCTGGGTCCTGCCCTCCTGCCCTGCTTCTTGGCTCCACAGGGTCTGTGTCTGAGTAAACCACTCAAGGCCTCTCTTAGCGCCTCCTTGCCCCACGAGCTGCCCCCTGAGTCACTCAGCGACTGTCCCAGCTGGCCACTTGGTCCTGGCTGCTGGTACAGGGCAGGGAGAGCCAGCCATGTGGGAACTACAAGTGCTGCCCTATCGGGGGCCTGCGTCTCTCCTGTAATTGGGACCCAGCAGTCCCTCCAGGCCCCTGAGAGCCCACAAGGCCATGGGCCAAGTGCTTGGCAGAGTGGCTGGCTGAGGACACTGAGTGGAAGCAGATGTGTCCGGGCTGCATCTGACTGGGAGCCAGAGGACTTGGAGGAGCCCTGGGGCCTGGGAGGATGCTGGAGCGGGCTGGTTTAGGAACAACGCTGCCTTGGAGCCAAATATTTTCATGTGACTGGTTTAAGAAAGAAATCAAATCTTCATTTTCGTTGTGTACATTAGAGCTGGTTCTGAGCCAAAGGTAATTAATTGGAGATTGACCTCAACCTCCGCTGCGTCTTACAGATGGGGAAATGGAGGCCCATGGCAAGGACGTACCCAAGGTCACCCAGCACTTTGTGAACTATGACATGCTATACAAATTACGGTAATGATTGGGGCAGACCTACATGGGTCCCCAGCCTTCCTCTGGAGGGGTGCTCAGGGGCATCTTTCTTGTCTGGCCTGAGTGTGGGCCTCAGAACCAGGAGGCTTTTCAGAAGCGACACTCCTACCATTCTAGGAAGGGGGAGAGAGCCAGTGCCCACCTGTTCAGTCAGGTTAACTCCTGCCCTCAGCGCACAATGGGCTCCTTCACCATTTACTGGCAAACAGACGCATCTCCAGGGGAGAGGAGAACGTGCCTTTCTTCCCTAACCTTGCTGGTGGGATCTTTTAAGAGAGACAGCTCTGAACTAGGACTGGGAACCCTTGGTTCAAGTCCTGAATTTGCCTCAGACGTGCTATGTGACCTTGGGCAAGCTGCTTCTCCTCTGTGGGCCTCAGTGTTTTAATCTGAGAAATGGGATAGTAGTATATAGTAAGGTTTTCCTTCCTTAGAATGGTCGTCACCATTGTCGTCATCATCATTATCACCATCGTTACCTTCTTGCACAAATTAGAATCTGCTTGTCTGAAAAAGCCAGACCTAAGCAATGAGCTCAGAGAGGCGCAGGGCATTCTTCAGGCCAGCCCTCACCAGACATTCTCAAGCACACAGATCCCTTGGGGATCTTGCTGGAATGCAGATTCCCACTCAGAGGCCTGCATTTCCAGGAATCTTCCAGGTGAGCAGATGTTGCTGGTCCTAGGGCCACCCTTGGGCCCACAGCCAGTCAGTGATAGAGCTGGGGCTGGTGCCAGCTGCAACGGCCTGCTTACCCTCTTTCCACCTGCCGTCAGTGTGACCTGGGGAGCACTAGGCAGCCTGGAACCAGGCTTAGATGGTATTGCATCTAAAAGAGCCAGACCTGTCTGAAGAATTAGAAAATGAACATATTGTAACCTCCAGTGAAATAAGTGATTCAGGCAAGACTCATCAATGCATGCTAAAATCACAGGGTAAAAGTTGTTGGGGAACAGAATAGTCACAGTTTGAAAGTGTCTCCCCAAAGCTTCCTTGTTACCTGCAGAAGGGAGCGTGCTTTGATGCTGGAGACACCTGGCAGTCATCTCCTTTACGGAGCATCAGGCTGGGCTTTGGCCACAGGCAGATGGGCTGCTGGCATGGGCTGCCCTTGCTGGAAGCGTCTGTCAGAGGCTAACATGGGAATCCTGGGGGACATTCTGCAGGACATCTGGCCTGGCTTCTTTAAAGGATCTAGTGTCACGAGGAACGAGAGTGGGGGAGACATAACAGCAAATGTCATACATGATGCTTGATTATGTCCTGGGTTGGGAAGAAGAAACAGCCACAAAGTACCTTTGGGAGGCGGCTGAGGACATGTGAGTGTGGACTGTGTTGGGTGATGTTGCCTAATGAACGATGATTATCGTGGGCGTGGCAGGCTGTGGGCTGTGGAGGAAAGTGTCCCTGCTCCTGGGAGAGGCACGCAGAAGTCTTTGGGGATGAAGTATCACGGTGCCTGCCTCACTTTTGGATGGTTTGGCAAAAGTGAAGTGTGTGTGCGTGTGCGTGTGTGTGTGTGTGTGCGTGTGTGTGTGCGTGCATGTGTGTGCATGTGTGCGCGTTCGTGTGCGTGTGTGCATGCATGTGTGTGTGTGTGTGTGTGCATGTATGGAGAGGGAGAGGGAGAAAGAGGTGGGTGTGTGGAGTGGGTGTGACAGATGTTAGTTGTGCATCTCGGTGAGGGCTATTCTTTCAATTAGTAGGTTAGAAATTTTTCAAAATAAAAAAAATTGCAAATAATTGTAAAAGAAACAAAGCACCAAAAAGCCATAAATTTTTACTGAAATCTCTCTAAGAGATATACCGTTTCCCTGAAAATAAGACCTAGCTGGACAATCAGCTCTAATGTGTCTTTTAGAGCAAAAATTAATATGAGACCCTGTATTATATTGTATTGTATTATGCTATAACTATATTACATTATATTATATTACATTATATTATATTATATTACATTATAAAGACTGGGTCTTATAGTAAAATAAGACCAGGTCTTATATTAATTTTTGCTCCAAAAGACGCATTAGAGCTGATTGTCCGGCTAGGTCTTATTTCCGGGGAAACATGGTAAAAGCAGGACTTATATTGTATGACAGGAAAATGTCTTAAGTATCCTCTTCACCCAGCTACCACTTGAAGTCTCCCTTGTTATGGAAGCTGCTCCACATAAAATCCCCATTTTGTCTCTTTTGGAATCTCTCTTTTCGAAGGTTAAATGCCAGGGTGTGAAGTCTCATTTACATGCTGTGTCCTTGACCAAATTGCATCAACCTTTCTGTGCCTCGCTTTCCTCATCCGTAAAATGGGGAAGAATATTGGTACCTACCTATAGTGTAAGTGTGGTAATGCCCACAGAGCACCGGGCTGATAGTAAGTACTCAACAAATGACACGACTGCCGCTGGCAGGTTGTCCTGTCCCAGGCCCAGACTTTTCCAAAGGCTCGCTAAGCCCATTTTGTGGTTTAACAGGCATCTCTGACTGTCCGTCGCATGGTGGGTAGCCAGACATCACTGCTGCTCACACTAGATCTCCTCCTCTTCCAGCACATGCAGTGATTCCACCGACCCACCTGGAGCTTGGGCATGGCCACATTTCTTGCCGTGACCACCAGGTGGAGGCGTTTAATTGTGACACTCCACTTTCCCCACGCTCTCTTCCCATGTTGATGTGCAGGGACCACGCTGAGCCAACATGAAGCCATGCCTGCACCCACGGTGGACTCTGTATGAGTGAGAAATGCATCCTTGTGGTTTTAAGCCTGATGGATTTAGGAGTTGTTTTGTTTCTGCTACAACCTTGTCTTACTCTGACTGATAAAGCAGGGTGGCCTTGTCCCCCCAAGGATCCCTGGAATGCTCATCTAGAGAAGGGTCAGTCTTAACTGGAACTTTCCAAACATCTCTGGCTCCCAGCTCATGCCCTCACCCTGTTAGGAGCCTCTGTGTTGAGCTCTGCCAGCCCCCAGCTGTCCCCTTGCCCTGGCCAAGGGCCACTGAAACATGATCACAGAGGAAGGTGCCTCATTTTCCCCAATAGAGGCTCTTATCAGCCCCATCTACAGTGGACATTTGGTCATTGTCTTCGTCTAGACATCAGGATTAAAATCTCTTATCAGCTCATATACTGAGGAAGTTGGGCCAGGCAGTATCAGGGCCAAAATTCCTCTGCCTGCAGGGCAGCTGCTGCTGCTGCTACATCAGAGATGAAGCATGTTGGCAGGGGAAACAGGGATAAGCGAAGGAGCCCTGGACCAGAAGCCAGAAAGCCTGGGCGCCAGCCCTGGCTCTGCCTCTCACTGTGTGATCCCATGGAGTCGCTTTCTTTTTCTGGGCCAAAGATTAAATAGCTCTGCATTGTCCTGCCCCAGGGCCTTTGCACTGGTTCTTTCCTTTGCCTAACAGCTCTCACCATCTCCTTCCCTGTTCACCTGCTTAACTTGCTCCACCATCACATCTCAGCCTGAAACACAGGCTCACTGTGTTCAATGCATCCTGCATGCCATCTTCGGAGCATACCCTTGTTTGCTTTAATTACTTGAATTAAAGTAATTACTTGAATTACTTGTGCAGAGACTGTCTCCCCGCTGGATCTGAGCTCTGTGAAAGTGACAATTTGTCTGACTACCTTTCTGTGACCCACTTAAAGCTTGGTGAAGGAATGAGTGATGTGTGTGAATTTGACCTGGGAGAGCCTCCCTGGGCACGGAAGGAGGCGTTAAAGGTGCCCAGCCCTCCCAGTTGCTGCAGGAGGGTCCCTCTCTTCCAGCTCCCCTTGGCCAAGGTTAAGTGCGGCCAAATGACAACTTGGTCCTGTGCTGTGCCCTGGTGTCCACTTTTGAGATCACAGGCCCAGACCCTCCTTCCACTGCATGGAAGAAACTGTCTGGGTGCTCGCCCTGTGTCGTCCTGTTCGTTCCTACAGCAGCCCGGTGAGGCAGGGGTTCTTATTACCCGTTTTATTATTGCCTGTCAGGCTGAGGAGCTGCACTGTCTGTGGGCTGGGAGCCCTTGAGGGGAAGAAAGCCCACATCTGTTCATTTATTTGAAAAATATTCTCTATTTTTGGCCAAGCACTTTGCTAGGAACTGGTGCTTCACTGGTGAACTTTCTGCCCTCCTGGAGCTTACCTTCAGTCTGATGGAGAAGGAAAATAATAGCAAATGAACACACAGAATGTGTGTGTGTGTGTGTGTGTGTACATGTATATGTATGTATATGTATGTGTGCGTATGTGGCCAGCACGTTGGTGGCCCAGATGTTAACTGACTTGTCCAAGGTCACAGAGATGTCACCAGATTTGAACCCAGTTGTAATGCTCACAGCTAATAATTATATAAGCCCTCAGTTGGTGCCAGGTGCCGAACTCCACGTCTGTACATATGTGTTAACTTGTTCTACCCTCACAACTACTCTATCGTTATCTCCACTTTGTAGATGGGGAAACAAAGCGCAAAGAGGCTAGTAGCTTGCCCAAGGTCACTTAGCTGCTGAAGGGTAGAATCAGGATTGAACCCAGGCGACTTGGCTCCAGGGCCTGTCCTCTTAATACTGTACTACACAAACTCTAGGAGTTTTGCCATTCAGGGTGTCCATGACGGTGGCCACAGTTCTAGTGCCACCCATTCCTCCCACATAGCCGAGAAGGATCAGAAGAGCCCATCCTGGCCGGTCCCTTGTCTCCAAACCACCCAAGATGGCTGAGTAGCCTCCTGTCCCATGACTCCGAGAGAGAGGGCAGGAGAGGGTGCTGTAGTTAGCTCCTGCCTTCAGGGAGCCTGACGGGGCGGCCATGCGGACAGGTCCAACCCTGCTGGGCTGTGAGGTGAGGGGCTCAGCGTACACAGACCCAGGAAAGAATTTTCAGACGAGATGAGGGGTGGGCTGGGCCTAGAAAATTGAACAGAATTCAGATGTACAATTCTGTGGTGGAGGGGTTGGGGGGCGGAAGCAGAGGTAATGGGGTGAGCCGAGGTTTGGAGGGAGAAACAGTGAAGCTGCCTGCGGGCTCAGAGCTTCAGGGCTTACCTGCCAGGCCAAGGAGCTGGACTGCCTGTGGCTGGGGGCCCTTGAGGGGAAAAATGTGGTCAGATCTGGGCTTTGGAAGAGCCTCTGGCTGCAGAGTGAGGGGATGAGCTGGGAGCCAGTGAGCCCTGAAAAAGGGAGGTGAGATCGGGGCTATGGCAGGTGTCCAGGTGAGAGGGGCAGGGACAGCCAGGGGACAGAGAGGCTGAAGTCAAAGATGAGTTTTGAAATCACATGGCCTGCCCCCCTCCCACCTCTCTGACTTTGATCCTTTCAACATCCCCCTCATTCATTCCACTCTTTGCTCTTGCTTTGTTAAAGACACTTTATTGTGACACTTGTGAAAAGGTAAAGACATTATTCAAGACTCTTGCAATAGGGGAGAGGGACTGAGCTCAACTCTGAACACAGCAAAGATGGTTGGGATTTATAGTCAAGGAGCAAAGTGAGGGGTCAGGGGATGGAAAAGCACAAGAGGAGACATCTAGGGTAGGGAGTGCTTGCTAAATGGGCCTAACAAGATTCCTGCTAAAGGCAGGCCAAGGACGAAGATATTGAGGGTAGGAGGATTCTTGCTAGACTAACATACACGTGCACACACAGACACAAACACACACAGGTGTATATATCTACATGAACTCATGCACACACCCACACACATGCACACAATCACGCACACACAGTGTACACGTAGACATCCGTACATGTACATGTGCCCATTGTGCATACACATGCCTCCACACACGTGCACATACATGCACTGACACCCCTACTCTGACCCCCTCTTGTTGAGGTGGGGACTGCATTGCCCTACAGCCAGACTGCCAGGGCTCCTTGGGTGTGAGTGAACTCAGAGCCTGAGCTGGTGACCCCACTGATCCTCTGCTGCCATCTTGTGGCCACTTCCCAGATGGCAGCATGTAGGAGACTAAGGCCTTTCCCCAGTTACAATCCAGGCAAAGGCCCAGGCCCAATCCACAGAGCTCCTGGGAGACTCTTAGTGCCCCCTCCCCCGGAGCCTTGCCTGCCCCAGAGCACTTGGTTTTGCCAAGTGCTGTGGGTGATTAGTGGGGCCTGAAACAGACTGCTGGCCCACCTTTCCCCTCTCCTCTCCATCCATCTCCTCTCACCTCCAGGCCTTCCCAATGCTGTTTCCTCTGCTGGGAGCACTGGCTGCTCCCCATCTCCCAGACTGCTCTGTGGCCCTTTGGGGCAGAGCCTTCACTGTGCTCAGCTCAGTATCTGGAGACCTTATATGGCCTCTGGCACAGGCAGGTGTTCAATGAGTAGAGGAGGGAGGGAGAAGGAAGGAAGCAAGAGAGAGAGGGAGTGGGCAGAGAAGAAAGGAGGGAAGGAGGAGGAAAAGGTCGGCCTGATAAGCTGTCAGGAGAGGGGCGCACCCTGCCTATCCCCGGAGACGACTGATCAAAGTTTTAACAAGGAGGGAGAGAACATAGCATGAGATTTTTCTACCATCTTTTTGTCATGCTCTAAATTATTACTTGCTTACAAACATTTTTATTAGGAAATAGAGGGAGTCTTCATCTCTAAATGCCCCCAAAAGGCAGAAGTTTTGATTAGATGTGATCTACGTCTGTCACCTCCATGTAAGAGAAGGCGGTTTCCTTTTCTTCTGAGGAAGCAGGTCCAGGGAGCTGGGCCAGTGCTGAACCCCATTTTCCCAGCAGCCTAAACTGAAGTGGGGAGAGACAATCTTCGCAGCTGAAACTTTTCAAACAGTGAGAGAAATCGTATTAGTGGAGGACTGAAACCCTAGTGCTGACGATATTTGATGACTGTTACTATTTTGAGTAGACAATAGAAGGAACTTGGTGGAAAACCCCTTTCAACTCATGTCTGTCTCTCAGAGTCCGGGGTCTTTCTCTCACTGCCTTATAAAGACCTCTTCTCTGATCTTTGGCCAAGAATGAATTTTAACAATGTTATCTGAACACCCATTATGTGCCAATTCCTGTTCCGAGGTGCTGGGATAGAGCCATGAATGGTACAGACGGAATTCCTACCTTCACGGGGCCTACATTATAGCAGGGGAAACAGAGAGTAAACGAGTCAACAGAGATGTGTAAAATCATGCAAGGTGTTGATGGGGACATGAAGGAAAATAAAGCAGGGTAAGCGGACAGAGAGGGGTGAGGGCGCGGTTTTAGGCGGCATGGCCAAGAATGCCCTCTCTGAGGAGGTGACGCCGATGAATCCTCCTAAAACAAGTAGGCAGGGAAGCAGGACCCTTTGCTCTATGCCCTTAACCAGATCTTCTAATTTTGTTAATTCTTAAAAATGAGACAAGTGATGTAAGTTTATTGTCGACAGTTTTGAAAGGTGCCATAATCGCTTTATCTGCAGGTTTACACATGCAGTGGGGACTCCTCCTGGTGTCTACACTTGTTATAGTTTAAGATGGAATCACCTTGACTTTGGGAAATGTAGGTACTTGGAACTACTGTGTGAGTGTCATTTGGGGGCCTTGGGCCCACCACGCCCTGGTTTCCTGTCTAATCCAGGTTTCCTGCAGTCACCTGTGTTACCTGGCCCCCGTGGGACTGTGAGTTTGTGATTCCTGTTAAGTACTGGCCCTTCCACAAGAGGTGGGATAAGGGAAGCGGCAGACACCGGCTATGGGCCTACGTCCCAGCCACATGTAAGAGGTGGCCATGTGGATGGCACTGACTGTGGCCACTTCAATCCTTTAACAAGTCACAGAGATGGCCAGGCAGTTCCCGCAATAGAGAAACTGGATCGCTCGCAGATCAATGTGTGAAGTGTTTGGACTCACTTGAAATCTAAGAAGTGCATGTTAAAACACTCCTCAACAGATGAGAAAAATAGCAAGTTGGATGGTACCAAGTACAGGAGCAGATGTGGGAAACAGCCATTATGCACCAGCAATGGCGGGGTGGGGCCGGGCGGGGCGTAGAAACAAATACTTATAGTGTGGGTCTCTTTTTATTGGGTTGATGGTCTAGTCCTTCAGTCCTTTTGCAGGAGGGCACATTGATATTCGCAGATACTAGTCAAATTTCCCATTTCTAGCAATTTTTTGACAGTTTCTTTGTGATGTCGTCTCACTTACATTGCCTGCTTCTCTGTCTTTCTGAGCAATGTTGGGTGGCAGAATTGTCGCTCCTACGGGCACTGCCATGGGCATTGTGTTGTACCTCCCTCCGTCACCCCCCAGGACTCGTCCTCTCTGAAGCGATGCATCATTATCAACATTCTCCTCTTTCTTCAACTCTTGTGCAACATTCAAAAGTTAGAGGGGACAGCTACCAGAGTCCTGGTTGGCACAGGCCCTGAGTCAGGGGATAGACACTGGGAAAGCTTGAAGTGTCTTCCTGTTTTTTTCTCATCCAGATGGTTCTCTACGCTGAGAACCTATAAAGTGGTCTTTAAAAAACTGGAACTGAATCACGTGACTCCCTTCTTAAAGTAATTGACCCATTCCCCATCCCCCATTGCTGTTAGAGTCTGGATCCCTTAATATGCTTTGCACCTATCTCATCATGCCCTCCTCTCCAGCCTAGTTCCCTGCACTGCCCCTGAACTTTATGTGGCTTCCCGAATGCTCACGCTCTCCACAAACCTCTGTGCCTTTACACAAGCTACTCCCTCGGGCAGCAATGGCCTGTCCCTTCCAACCCCGATCTACCTGGAAAAGACTAGTGAGACAGGGCTCAGGTGGGTCTCCTCTAGAAACTGTCTCTGATGTCCCTGAGCGCATGAGTTTCCGCACCCCCAGTCTGTGCTGCATTCGTTATCCATTCATTCCCTACACAGCTCCTAGATCCGATTTCGTTCCAGACACTCGGGCATCCCTTCTTCCACAGTACTGTGATGTGCAGGTCTTAGTCACTGTGTCTCCAGGGCCCAGTAGTAGGTACCCATTCAATGCTGATAACACTGAACAAAGAGGTCCACACTAGCATCGCAAACCTGAGTGGTGCTGCCACACTATACAGGGTCGTCTTGAGACCCAATCCTAACAGTTGGCGGTGCTGGGCTTCTGGGAAAGGTGGTCAGAAGAGCCCACAGTCTCCAGCAAGGCAGCCCCGAATGTCCTGGCATTCTGACCAAGGCCAGCTCTGCCCTTGGCCTGCCACTGGACCACACATCTTGTGTAGTTCAATTTTGTTAAGAACATTTTACAATCCAGGAAAGCACTTGAGGGCAAAGGAAAGGGAGGGGCCTTCTTTTAGTTGAGGTAAAGGTGTGCAGTGGTGACAACAGAAGGCTCAGACTGAGCCTTCAAGAGCTGTGTTTAGAAAATGCAAGGGCGGAACTCACATCATACAACTAGACATTTATTAAACTATCCTTTTATTTTAGCATGAAAAAAACTCCAGGTTGCGTAAATTGCTTTAGAAATCTGAAAAGATCTATGCATAATCTATCTTTCCAAAGACAGAAACTCAATCCCCCTCTGCTCATGGGAACAGAATGTAAAACTAATCATTGGTGTTAGGGTCTGAATGCTACCTCAATGGGGAGGAGGTGGGGAGCAGGAGGCAATACCAGCCTCGCAAGGTAAGGTGGGCAGAAATTAGCATCCCATACTGCCCGCTGTGGAACTGTCACTTAACCAGGTTAAAAAAAGCTATTTCCAAGCAGGCTCCTCTGACGGCCTTGGAGCTGATGTGGAAGCCGCCAAATGTGTGTATTTGTGGAGTTGTAAGTAGGTCAGATATTTCTGTCGCTAATTATTACTTGTAAAAAAATATGTCGTGAGCTTGCCGCAGGGAGAGTATCGGAAGCAGCATTGATCTTTGGAAACTCCAGCCAGATTTATCCATGCAAGGCTGGAATCCCGGGGACTGTCAAAAGAGGAACAGATGTCCTACATCCAGGTCCACATGGGGCAGTGGTGGGAAATCCAGCAGGAGGTCGGAAAACCTGGATTCCAGCCCTTAGTTTTCATTTCCCTCTTCTGAGTTTCAGTTTTCTCATTGAGCTGGGTTTTATATTCAATACAAAGGTTCTGATGCTATGACCTCCTCCTGGAAGGTCATTTTCTAGGGACCTGGAATTTCCCGTCTGATTTAGGGATATGTTTTCCTGTTCTGGAGTTATAGGCAAGAAATTGGTTCAGAAGTAAGGTTTAAAAAAGCCCCTAAGTCTTTGACTAATAATGAAGTTTTACTGCTCCTGGATCAGACCCACGTGCCTAAATATTTGCTGAGTGTTGAATATGTGTTGGACATTGTGGCAGTCATGTTGGATGCACTAATGAATATGACTCTGCCCACTTCTTTGTATATCTAGGATTGGTGGCCACTTATTACCAAGTTTCAGAGTGTGAGACAATTGCCAAAGTTACACAGCTGGTAAGCAGCAGAGCTGGGATTGGAATTCAGCTTCTTGCCCCAGTGTCCTAAACCAGCCCTCATAGCTGTGCTTGAGCAAGCAGTTAGGAAGACGAAGATGCCTCCTCCCCTTCTCCTAAGTGTGCAGTCTGGATACCAGGGCAAGACAGTGCTTCTAATTAGTTTTATTTTACAGGCTCTGAGACTTGTCGATGCTTTATGCAAAATTATGCAGAATATGCAAATCCAGGCTGGCTCTGTTTATGTTGTAACCAGTACAGCACCTGTGATTCTCTGATCTGAAAAGTTCTACCTGCAGAGCTTCCTGGTGGCATGGGCAGCAGGACGGGTTCTGGGGTGCTTTCCACAATGTCACACCTGCTTATAAGTCCCCTCTAAGAGTTGTGCCCAGGACTAGGAATATAAATGCCCCTGCTACATGGACAGTATTAGCCCCAGATATCTGAGCAAGGATGAATTTAGTTTATCTGCAGAATTGTTGGTTCTGTTTTTGAAGCAGCTGGCCCTCCGTTCCTTCACCTTCAAAATGGGTGAGTTGAGTTTTAAGGTCCTGTGATAACCCTGAATATTCAGAATCCCGTATTGAGGTTTCTAGAAAGTACAAGTCTCTGTCTTTTTCTTCAGTGCTCTGCGTATGATGCCCTTACCCCCTACCGCTCTCCAGCACTTACTCCCACCGTTGTTTGTTTGTACTTCTCCCAGTAAACTATTTGGTCCTCTGACACCTGCCCTGCCTTTTCTTGCCTCCCATGCTTTGTACATGCCATTTCTACACACTGGGATGTCTTTCCCTCTCTCTTCCATTCATCTAACGCCTTCTTTTCCTTCATGGGCCACTTAGTCATCACTTACTCCTGCCCCCTACGTCAGGCAAGACCAGCCATCCTCCATCTTCAGCCCTTTTGATGGCTCTTACTAGCTTTTACTTGTCCACCTTCTCCAGAAGGTGGGTAAGCCCACTAGAGACAGACCCCTCACCCCAAGCAGGACTGTCAAAGTGTGAATCAACATTTAAGGAATTAACAAGTCAAAGAATAAATGCACCCACCCATTTTAGTTTAGAATTGTCCAAAGGAAGCAGTTGCAATGAACCTCTCACCCAGCTCATGACTTTAGACTAAAAATAGGTAAAGGGACAGCAGGCTCCTGTAACTCCCTAATATGAATTTTAATTTTTAATAACTCGAGAAATCAGTGAACTATACCTATGGGAAAATGATGAGGAATCAGCCACATAAATTAATGGAAAATATGTGTTCACATTATCTAACTATATTAAGTGTGAATAATAATTAATTATAGATTCCACATGCGGTCTTGTCTTAGAGAATTCAATGTGAAGGAATTTAAAGCGTCACTCATCACCCTCCCTGTGCTCCACCCCAGGCCATAACATAAAAAGCAATGACCAAAGAATTTTCCATAATTTATAAAAATCATCATCTTAGAGGAAAAATAACTCTCATTAGGAGCATAACAACTTGGAAAAAGAAGCTGTGCCCAAGCGTGTTTGTTATAATCATCTGACCCACCCTCCCCTTTCTTCCCTGCAACTATTCATTCTTCCATTCACTCACTGTACTCTGTGGTGTATGGAGAAGTGGTCTAGCAATGGCTATGAACTTGAACTCTAGAGTCAGATTGTTTGAGTTCAAAGCCATGCTCATCCATTCTGCAGCTATGTGGACTTAGGCAAGTCCCATAACCTCTCTGTGTCCCAGTTTCCCTATCTATAAAAACGTAGGTAATAATAGTACCTATTGCATAGGGTTGGTATAGGGGTGGGATGTAAATAAGCCAACACACATGAAGTGCTTAGCAGGGAGCCTAAGCATGCAGTAAAAGCTAACTCTAGTTGTGGATCTGACCTTGTTCTGGGTACCACTTAAGATGAACCAAGTTTCTGTCCTTGAAGAGTTTGCTGACTGGTGAGGGAAACAGACTATAAATAAGCAAGCTCATTTCAATTACAAATTGTGTGTGTTATATATGGAAGTGAGTACAGTACCGTGATAAGGAATGATGGAGGCTTCTTCCATAGGGGGCAGGGGGACTTCTGTGAGGAGGTGATGGTTCAGTCAAGATCTTAAGGGTAAGAAAGAGCTAATAAAGTGAAGAATGGGGCTGAAGTTTCCAGGTCTTGGCTTGTGTGCAATACTTTTCCTGGTTAGCCCTTTTCCTGTTTCCATTTTTGAAATGTGGGCCTGTTGTATCAGCTATTAAGGTAAACTGTAGAACCACAGTGATAAAAACAGTGCAGTTAAAGGATATGGGAAAGTCAGTAGACAGTGGCACGGATTTACTTGATAATAGTTTATGGTACAGAGATGCCACAAGATAATGGGGAAAGGACAGATCCGTTAGTCTGTGGAGAACTGGCTTGCTATAGGGAGAAAAACAAAGCTAAATCTGCCTTACCCCGCACCAAAGCTGGGCTCCAGATAGATTAAAGAAGGGAGTGGAAAAACATTGGGGATAATAGGTTTATGACTTGAGGGGTTAGAGTGGGAAAAGATTTCCCAGCTAAGAACAAAAAGGCACAAAAATCAGGCAAAACACTGTAAGATTTGACTGCATCAAAATTAAGGACTTCTGGGGGCAGCCGGTTTGCTCAGTGGTTAGAGCACAGTGCTCGTAACACCAAGGTTGCCAGTTCGATTCCCACATGGGCCAGTGAGCTGCGCCCTGCACAGCTAGATTGAAAACAATGACTTGACTTGGAGCTGATGGGTCCTGGAAAAACACAGTCCCTCAATTAAAAAAAAAAAGTTAAGGACTTCTGTTCAGCAGAGGAGAACAAAGGCTGAATAGACAAACAGATGCCACACTGAGAGAAGACTGATTGCGTCTAAAACAGGAAGGGGTTTTTATCTATAATATACAAAGGACCCCTTCTGATCAGTAAGGGGGAAAACCCCCAGTAAATTCAATATGGACGGTCATAGGATATGATGAGGGAGTTCACAGAAGAAGATCAAATGCCCAACAAGCTCATGAAGAGATGCACAGATGCACTAAAATCTAAGATATGCAAATAAAAACTACACATGGAAACCTTCTTCTGAACCTCAGAAGGGTGACACTTGGAAAGGTAGCAACCCCACGGATGCAAGGAGAAGGGAACACTTGCTTACGCCCTGCAGTTGGGAGCCATGCTCAGGAACCTTAAGGACGGTGTGACAACAGCATTTGGCTGAGGGGTAAAGGTGGTGCTGAAAGGCAGTCACTGCCTGACAAGCCATGGCGCCGGCCCAGGGCTGCCTGTGCCTGGAGGAAGGGAACCCCTTCTCAGCACACAAATCACTACCTGGCAGCCTAGCCAGGGTTTCGTGGGGCAGCATCTGTCTGGAGGCGGTGCCTTTTGCTGATTTTCACAGAGGTTTCATTTGGGTGACATATAGGGCCCTGGCCTTTGGAAAACCATTTGCCCACAGTTAAGGATGTCAAGTTAAGTACTTATCCATGGCCCAGCAAGACCACTCCTGGCCTTCTATTTCAGAGACATCTCATAGGACAAAAGGAACGAACCCCCATGAAGCTGCCACGGCAACAGAGTTTGGAGGGTCAGGAGCTTGGAGGCCACCCATGTGTCCTTCACTGGGGAAATGGATGAGAAAGATATGCTGGGTTCTCACCATGGAATATTGTGCACAGGGAGAAGCAACTATTACACACAACTGAACACACCTTGCTGCTGAGTGGGGGTGAAGAAAAGAACCAGACTGAGAGCTACAGCATGAATCAGTCGTGTTAATGAAAAGCATATCCAAACACAGAACACGTGACACGGGTCTATCAGTATTCACGGATATTTAAGAACAGAAATCAACTACATCAGTGAGGATGTCTGTGGGGGGAAGGGAATGGTGGTGGGAATCAGAGGTGAAGGAGAAAGCAAACTGAAAAACAAAAAGCAAACCTACGAGGAGGGTCCCGCACAGTCAGCAGTGTGATTGTGCCGGGAGCGAGCAGACGAACACCTTTGCTCTCTGAGAAAAGTAGAAAGATAGCAAAACCAAAACAAAAGCCAAATCCTCCCTGTCATCCAAGGCTAAACTCACACCTTTCTCCTGCAAGGGGCTGGATGCCATTTCTTTTCTCCTCCGAGTGCCCCTGGCACGTGCTCTGCCCTCGTTGGGGAATAGCGAGCTGCTTGAAGATGGAAAATCATTTATTTGTCATCTATCTTTTTTACCAGTTGCAAACAGCAGGCCCTAGGAAGAGCTTGCTGGATTGATTTTCTATTTCCTTGCACTTCAGAGCAGCATGACTCCACCATACATCGGTAAGTATGCCAACGACAGTCAAAGGGGAAAGTGGTGTGGCCTCAGTGGCACGGATTGTGGTCGCCTATCTGTCGCCAATCTGACGGGTGACCATAGGCAAATGAGTTTTCCTGTCTGGGACTCAGTTTCCCACGGGCAGCTCCTCAGTAGCAGAAATAGGCTGGTTTTCCCCTAAACCGTTTTGCTTTCCTCCTGGGCTCATACAGTTGGTCTGCATTTTCCATGCTCCTCGCAGCTAGTGCTGCCATGCCACTGGGCTCTGGCCAATAGAATGTGGGTGGAAGTGAAATACTCCCCTTAGAGGCCTGTATTCCATGGGAACCTCCCCACGTGACCCTCCGTGTCCTTACATCATGTGCCGGCCAGATGCAGGGGATCCGACAAGTGAGAAGGAGCCTGGGTCCCTGAGTCACCACTGGGAGGAGAGCCAGCCACCCAGGAGAGCTTTATAACCAGGAAAACCCCTGTCGTATAGTTTCATGAGCAAACTAAACTTTTACTCTGTGTTCCTTTGGAATTTTAGGGTTGTTTGTTCTACCAGGTGTCCTCCCGACTTATCCATTTTCTTTTGGCCTAAGTCAGATGTCACCAGAGAATTCCTTAATTTGTGTAATGCGTCTCCATTTTCCCAATTGACATTTTGTAATCCACCTCCTTTATTTTACTCAAAAGTAGCTGAATAGCCTGAAATAGCAATTGAGTCTCCAAAAAGAGCCAGTCTCAGTGCTGGGGTCCCCCCTGCATCTGCTCCCTACAATATATCCACTATCCTGGAACCAAAGAGCTGTCTGGAAAACGCAAGTCTGATAGTGTCTTTTCCTCCAACATGCTTCCATGGTCCCCCATCGTCTTCGTGATGAAGCCAAAGAGCTCAGGCTTATAAGTGCCCTGCAAGCACTGGCCCCTGTTTATTTCCCCTGCCTCTTCTCTCCGTTGATTCTATGGTTCCGCTGAGATAAGCAGTTCATCCAACATACCAACCACAGAGCCTTTACACATGCTGCTCGCTTGGCCCGGGAAGCTCTTCCCTCCCTCCTCCTCCTCATGGGCAGCTGGGCTTCCAAGTCACTTTCCCTTAGCGGGGTCTGGACACCTTGACCACTCCCTGCAGCTATGTACTTGTCCCACTGATGTGCTCAGCTTCACAACATTCATCTCAGTTGTAATTTCTTGTTCATTCTAAGTATCCCCAACTGAACTGTCAGTGTCCCAATGGAAGGACAAGCCTGTCTGGCTTCTGGCTGGTCCTGCCTCACTGACAGCGCTCATAAGTAGAAGTGGAACTGATGCATCCATAAATGAACAAATAATGAGGGAACGAATGAGTTTGCATCTTTGGAGACGAGGTCATTTCCTGTGTCATTCTGAGGAGACACATGTATTTCTTGGAAGGAATAATGTCTCTCAAAGGAATGAAAAAGTCATTCTGTGATGCGTCAGGCCCTTGCGGGTGATGGCATTAGGTCTGTGGCTTTCCAGAGTGAATCCAAAAAGCCACAGCTCACCATCCATGGAGATAGATCTGATAACGGGCACCAGTGTGGGCCACCAAATTCTGGAATTCAGTCCAAATGCCAAGAATTATTAAGATACAAAAATAAACCCTGAATGCCAGGCTGGAAGGTATGATTAGTGTTTATGATGCAAATAAGCTGGGAGGGGAAATCATTCGCACCAAATCATGCCTTTTCATATACACAAACTCATCTCCATGGCAATTGTTTTCTCCCCAAGTTCCGTTGAAGCAGCCATTTGTGTCTCTTGATTTCCACACAAGGCTGACCTTGTTAGGTCCTGTTAGATAGAAACAAGACAAATGCTCCAACAACACAGGCTTCTGTGCCCAGTTTCCCTCTGACTAATTACAACATGCCTGAGATGCCCCTTCAGGTGGATTAAAATGAGAGGCCTGATGGTTAATTTAAATAACAAATAGTGTCAGCTTGGCCATCTGCTGATGGCTGCCAACCCCTGGCTGTGTTCTCTCAGCCTTGCAAGATTATAAAAGGCCAGGCTGACAGACCCCAAGACTCCCCAGAATGCCAGTGCCCAGTCCAATAAGGACTGGACCTTTATGGTGACACTGAAATTTCTTAAAGGTGATAAAAGCCTGCAGGGCCAGACCCTCTTGCACAGTACTCCCCTAAGCCTGGCACTTTAATTGATTTCATCCTTTTCCACCCCCATTAAAGGAAACCTGTGTGCCCTGATCTAGTATTGCTATTTTATTAATGATTGGCATAAATAGTACCTTCCAATTACACAGAATTTTGAATTTTTTTTCACCAAAGCATTTATTTGTTTGGTTATTTCACTCTCTTGTCTTTTCAAACTGTCCTTTCCATTCATCTAAGATTTCAGCTGGGTCACTGTCTGGGGTAGTGAGAGGGAGAGGTGCATGGCTCCTTCTTCCAGAGACTGGGTACTGATCCAGCTGAGGTGTGGCTGGGCCCAGCCAGACCTAGGCTGTTGGCTCATAGGCTGTTAGTGCTGGAAAAGCCTTATTAATGGCAGGGACAGAGACCAGGAGTGGGACACCATGGCACGGTAGTGGGATAGAGGTGGATTTGGGCCCTTAGTTGCTACCTACATCTCCAGGGCTCCATTGCTGCACCCCAGCCACCCACCAGGGCAGGCCTCCTCCTGGCAAGATGGGAAACCTACGCCATCATCCTCTCCATCTATGAACTGTGGTCCTATTGGCCTCTTTGGCTCCATTCCTATTGTTGTCTCCACTGGACCATCACAGCAGCTCCTCAACTGGTCTCCTGATGGGGTAGAATCTGGTCCACCTGGCCTTCTTCCATCAGCCCCCAACCCCTTTCTTTAGGGAACTGCCCCTTCCTCACTTGATATAGTTCAGATGGGGCATCTCCAAACGTTAGGGTTTCACTGGTCTGCGGGATGGCTTGAGCAGTGGGATTTTTAAGACTGCCCAAGGTGATTCTAGAATGTAGTCATGTTTGAATACCACTGCCTCCTTCCCCTGGCCCAAGGATGGGCAGATGAAACCAAAGTGGGCCAATTAGTCCTTCCCTGGAATTTCGCTGTAGCTACCATGTTTCCCTGGAAATAAGACCTAACTGGAAAATAAACCCTACCGTGATTTTTCAGGATGACATGCCCTGAACATAAGCCCTAATGCATCGTTTGGAGCAAAACTTAATATAAGACCTGGTCTTATTTTTGGGGAAACACGGTAGAAGTTCTCTCTTTACAGGCTGTTAGCAGGAATTATATCAATCTGTTTGTACTTGGCCCCTCACTCACCGCCTACACGCCCCTCCTGCGCCTTCTTACATGTGCTTCCCTGCGCTACTGGCTCGCACGTAGCCCTCAGAATCGCTGGGCCGCTCCCTGGATGTGCATCTGTGTGGATGGTACTTCTTTCTCATGAAGCCCCACTTAACGTCAAAGAACCAAGCAGGCGTGATTTACCCCGGGAGACTGCCATGGCTCCCCGTGGGCTGAGTTTCAGGTCTGCGCCCCTGGAGTGCCACAGCCCTGTGTACTCCACGAAGGACCTCATCACCATTCACACCTGTGTTCCCGCAGACTGTGGGCTTCTCTGAGGCAGGGACTTCATCTTGTTCTGGGCCACCCCCTATGGTCAGCTTGCAGCTGGCACAGGGTGGGGTCTGATGAATCCCTGTTTGTAAGTGAGTTGTATTTAGCTCCCAGGAGCGTGGGGGAATCGCCCAGCCATGGAGCTGGGGCTCATTCTGTTTCTACTGAGTGCTCATAAGAGGGCAGGAAAAGATGAGGATGTGAGATGTGGAAGCTGAGGCCATATTCGTGGTCACCCAGGCAGAGCTGGCTCTGGAGCCACAGTCTCCTGGCTCACTGCTCATGGCTTTTGTACACCCTTTTCCTTTGATCTCATATTTTCTTTCTTTTTCTTTCTTTCCTTCCTTCCTTGCAGGACAAACCTGGCTTTAGAGTGCCTAAGATTTGGGAGGGGGCTATAAGGAACTCAGATGCTTGAGGTGAAGAGAGCTGGGGGCCCCCATGCTCTCCATGGGGCCTCCCAGGCTGGCGTCTTGCAGAGACGTCACACCGCTGACCACATTGGTTATGCTGTGACCTTTCCCCAAGCCCAGCCCCACTGATATGAGCAGCTGTGCCTGTCCCTTGGGAAAAGAGGCAAACTGGGACATGGGAAGATGGACGAGACTGTTGGGGAAAGGCCACTTTAGGAAAGTGTGGCCCACATCTCGGTGCCTGGGGACATTGATTAGACCCACAGTGTGTCCTCTGTGCATGCCTCTGATGTCCCCCACTCTGTTCCCTCAAGTATGAGGACCATATTTAGTGTTCAGAATCTTCTAAGCTTGCAATGTCCAGAGGTGTTGCTCACGCAGTGACCAGACCAGCAGGCTAGGTGTTGAAGCACAGAGAGGGAAACTGAGGTACACAGATGTAAAACACCTGCAAGACGTCATCAGGTGGAGCTGGGATTTCCACCTAGGACTACCTGTCCCCTCAAAATACCCATGCCCTTCACTAAGAAGGGAATTGTCTTTAGGAGACTAAAAGTAGGAACAAGGATTCTATCTCTGAGAACCTCAGATGGTTTGGAGAAATAAATAAGACACTATTTGTCAGAGGATGTTGAGAACAGTAAAGTGAGGAGGCACAGCCTTCATTTTATGTCTCAGGCCTTGTTCAGGCCCTGAAGCATTATTGTGATAATAAACATTACACTTTGCTAACAAGGAAACTGAGGCTCATGGGGGTCAAACCACTTGCCCAGGGTCACTTGCAAGCAATGGCAGAACTGGCTAGAGACCTGAGTTTGAGCCGAAAGCTGAGTTCTTTCCATAGCCTCTCCTGGCCTGCCACAGTACACAGAGACATCAAGTTGTCAGCAATTACTGCATATCGTCTATAAACCAATCATTTAAGAATATAGAGTGTCTTTCTTATCAACTTGAAGTGGGTGGTCCTGACCTCCGTGAGGGCTTGGCATCCTTCCTTTTCTGGAATTTCCCCCTTCTCCCTTCCTCTTGTACTTGCTTCCGGAAAACACTAAGATCCTTATAATGAAATAAAACTGACTTCACCACCACCAACAGCTCCTTCAACCGGCTTCTTTCTCCCCTAAATATTTCTTTAGTGTTGTATCTTTGATTTCAAGACATTTTAACAACAACCCTACATGATCTTAACATTTTCCCTGAACTAGAAAAATAAAAAATAAAACACTCTACTGGGAAGAAAAGGAAAATTGTATGTTCTTTTGTTTACACGAGTGTGCAGAAAATCATTACAGATCTCCATGCAGCCCTGGTGATTTTCCATTGTGATATGGAAAGAGAAATGGATAAACTGGAGTTTGCAACCAATCTAGAGGGATTTCTTTTCTATTTGAGTGACCCCTGAAAGGCTTCTGAGCACAGAGCTATTTTTGAAAGAGAAAAGGAAACACAGAGGGGTGGCACCGTTAGCAATAGTTCACCCAGATGCTAACTTATTCTGATGTTTGCTTGTTTTTATTTTTATTTAATCTGATGCTTTGATGCAATTATTGGCATTTTGTTCTTGACCTTCAACCAGTATAATTCATTTTGGGCATGCCAAGAGAGGCAATAGATTATCAGTGACCAAGACGCAGCGTATTTTCTTAAATTATGATCCAGCCATGTTCATTGATGTGATGCTGAGTGAGGTCCATCTGGGGGGAGGGGGAAGTGGCACTGCTTTGATCTTTCTTAATTCTCTCTGATCATAATTTACCCCTAGGCTGCCTGGAATAGGGGCCTGTTTCCTCTCACCCAAGGCTTCTGCCAAAAGGCCTTTATGTTTGAGAAGGACTTTAGCCACGTCCTGACCCATAAATTCTGGATGCAAGATATACAGAATGAAGAATTGCTTTCCTAAAATTCTGAGCTATGTAAATTCTAGGAATGGCAGACTGAGCACTGGATTGGGAGTCAGTATAATTGTCCCATAAATCCCAGGAAGAAAGTTATTACCTCCATTTCTGGATGAGGGAACTGAGACGTGGAGAGTGGTCCAAGCTGGCAAGCGAGTAGTAGAGCCTTGGATTCAAGTGCAAGCTCCTCCTTGCAGAGTCTAGGATCTTAAGGACTAAGCGCAGTACATCTCCAGATCTGCTGTGTGACCTCAGGTCAATTCTCTTCCTTCTCTGGGCCCTAGTTTCCTCCTCTCTAAAACAAGGGGCCTTGGCTGGATGATTTCTAGGACCCTTTTTAGCATTGACTGCATATAAAATTTCATGATCTTCCCAAAAACCCAGCGGACATTCAGACTTTAACAGGGGATTGTGGGCAAGTTTCTTCTCCAGTGTATGAAGAAAAAGAATTTCGTATGGTTGGAGAAAAGTAGTGTTTAGTAAGGAAATGCTCTGTGTGCTATGTGTTTTCACACACACTGTATTTCCATTCAATCTTCACCATAATTTAATGAGGTAGGTACTATTACCATGCCCATTTTACAGATGTGAAAAATGAGGTTCAGAGAGGGGATGTGGCTTGTCTAAAATCACACACCTGGCGAGTGGTAAAGCCAGGATTAGTCTCCAGGTTCCCACCGTACCCTGTTCTTCTCCCATCAGAGTGCTTTGTAACCATCTGATTATCTAATTGTGTTTAGTTTAGACTATGAGTTCTAAGTGGCAAGGACCGTGTTTTAGTCTTCTCTGGCCTAAAACAGATGGTCAATAAACATTGTTGAATGAATAAATAAACCCAACACTCCAGAGCTCATTCTATCCACTGAGTGAACTGCACAAGAGTCTTAGAAGGAAAGCAGCAGGTGAGGGAGAGGAGCTCAGAAAGAGTCTTCACTTACATGGTGAACGATTTGGCCCCCAAACTCAGATGCCCACCCTCCTTCACAAGCTCAGAATTGAGCTCAGATTGACAAAATGTTTTGCCGCCATGCTTCTGTTCTTTCTAAATAAACACCTACTGAACCAGTAGGACTGTAACCTCATTCCTTTCTCCTGCTGGTTGTGATGTAGTTAGATAGCTTACTTTTGAGTTTTACTTTCTCCTTTGTGGTTTTTGGCATTTTCAAAATTTCACATCATGATTATTTAAAAGCAAAATAAATACTTAATTTTTTAAAGGTAGAATCAATAATGAGATGGAAATTCATCTTACAACTCTTTGGAAGACAGTAGGTGGTGATTTGGGGTAGCATATTCAGGTGGCACCAAATTAAAGAGTACTTAAAAAAAAGAAAAGTCAACAAAAGCAAAGCAGAATTCCACCTGGCAGAAGACAGAAAATGTTGGAAAACCTGCCGCTACCGCTGATGCCCACAAGAGGGCGCCTCAGGGTTATCAGGACGCAAAACCCAAGCCCAGTTCCACCCCAGCAGCTGTAAAGGACCAAAGAGCTGGTTTTGGAATATTAGCGATTACTCCGCCTCTTCAGCCCTTTACAATTTACGTTAGGTTCTTTCTCCTCCCCATGTCGTTTCAGCCTCACTAGGCCAGTTCTCCCAGAGGTTTCCACTCTGGGGGCATTTGTGGTTCTCTCTTTGCCTAGTGGGGCAGGACTGGTACTGTGTGTGTGTGTGTGTGTGAGAGAGAGAGAGAGAGAGAGAGAGAGAGAGAGAGAGAGAGAGAGAGAGAGAGAGAACCAGGGCAAGCAGAGATGTAAACAGTCTGCCACCAGCTGTACAGTTGGCTGTTCATCTGGGAATTCATTCATCGAGATGTGGCACTCCCCCCAATAACACTCCCCTTTTCAAAACTTTGGGTCCATGACAACCATATTAAAAACATTTCTCACCAACCTTGTCAAATCAAGCAGATTTTTCAGAGTAGAGGACGGAAAAACAATGACCACACAGCCTTGCCCCATTTCTTCTGAAGAGGACAGTCATAGGATACAGTAATGTGGAAAAGCAGAGAGCACATCTTTTCTCTACAACACTGAGAAGGGAGAGAAGGGAGTCAGCCTGGCTGAAACCCAGTATGGGCACTTTGTACATGTTGTCTCTTTTAGGGCCCACAACACTCCTAGGAGAGAGGTACCATTCTCCCTATTTACAGATGGGAAAACTGAGGCTCAGAGATGTTAAGCCATTTTCCCAACATCACCCCATCTCCCAGCTCTTCAGGGACACACAGAAGCAAAATTTTAACTCTGGAAGGGCCTAGGACCCCTCTTGTCCCACCACTGCTTCTACTGAGGCAGAGATAGGCCTGCGAGTGACTTTCCAGAGAAGGGGTAAAAAGCAGGGATGGGTTAGGGTTTCAGCTCCTGACTCAGGAGGCCAAGTTACCCACTCCAGAATTCTACCTGGCTGTGGGGAGGCCCATCTCTAGTTCAAGGGTTCTGTGAGCCAATGCATGAAATCTTTTGTTTTTCCCCATTAATGCATTCTGTACTTACACTTCTTACTATAATTACTCTGCAGTAATTAACAAGGGAAAATAACACATCTGGGTCTACATTTCAACTCCAAACAGACGTACAAGATGCAGAGGCACATTATTTGATAAATGTGTATTGAACACCTACTATGCAGTGGTCTGTTGAGGTACTGGGGGTTCAACCATGAGCCAACAGGGCAAGGTCCCTGGTGGAGTGTTAGGGGGTGGCACATAGACAGTGCGTACATGAACACTTCAAAGATGTCAGTTAATGATAACTGTGGTGAAGACAATAAAACAGGGTGACATGTGGCCAGGACGGCCTCTCCTGAAAGTGACATTTGAGCGGGGGGGGGCCTGTTGAGATGCAGGGAAAAGCATGCCAGGCTGGGGAAGAGCAAGAGCCAATGCCCTGGGGGGTGAGGGGAGGGATGAGTTTATCATGTTTTGAGAAGGCCTAAAGGGTGGGTGGGAGAGGGGCCAGAGAAGGGCGTGCCAAGACCCTGAGGGCTCTGGAAGCGCCAGAAGGCAGTTGGATGATACGCAAAGCACAGTGGGAAGCCTGGTGGGGGCCTTCCAACAGGGTCACCTGGCAGAATCTGATTTTGTATATTGCCAGTGGGCCCCGGGCTGCACTTTCATCTGTGTGGAGAATACTCTGTATGGGGGAAGACAGAGTGGATGGGGGAAGACGGTTGCAGAGAGAAGCGACTGGGGCTTTGACAGGGTGGAGTGGGGATGATGAATTCAGTGCGTCTCGTAGTTAAAGTCCGTGGATCGTTGATGGATTGAATGTGGAGGTGAGACAAAGAGAGGAACCGAGGGACATTTCATTAAGAGTGTGATTGCACTATAGCTATAAGTCCCAGCCACCCGGGAATTCGTACGTTCATTCATGTACTTATTCAACTATTCGACAAAGCCTGAGGGCCCCGTGCTGGGCACTGGGCATTGAGCAGTGAGCAAACTCCATAGACATGACAGATATGAAATGACATTCTAGAGTAAGGGCAGGCTGGACGATCCAGGGGGTACTGAGCTGCTGGGGTGGGGTAGCAGCCAGGGAAGCTTTTGTGACAGCGCCACTGGGATCTGAACAAAGGGCAGGCTTCAACCAGGGGAAAGGGAAGAAAGAAGCAGTGCTTCAGGCAGAGGGAACAGCATGTGTGGAGGTGCTAAGACCAGAGGAAGCAGGGGGTGTTGAAGGGAGGCTCTATGTCTAGAGTGGAGGGAACAAGTGGGGGGTGTGGCCTGTGGGGGAGGCTGGCGCTGCCTGCACCCCATGGGCACAGAAGGCATCAGCATGCATCCTGGAGCAATGGGAAGCAACTCACAGGGCTCAAACCGAGGAGGGTCCAGGACAGATCCAGATCCCTCATGTCTCATATCCCTCTGGTTGCCAGGTGGAGGCTGGACTGGATGTGGCTGTGGAGACAGAAAGCAGGGGACAGACTGGAGATATGATTCTGGGTGCATACAACACGATTTGGTGACGGTTTGGCTGTGAAGGAGAAAGGAGGAGTGGAGAGTGAGTCCCCCAGTTCTTGCCTGAGCAAGTGGACAGTTGGAGAAATCATTTACGGAGAAAGGGAAGACTCTGGATTTGGAGGAAATGATTAAGGATGCAAAATTTAATGGCCATTTTGAGCAGAGATAGATAAATGATAGATAGATATTCAACCTCCAAGACCATGCAGGAAACAAGGAGCTGCAAATCCCATGGGTGCTGGGTTCCCTGGAGAAAGCTTTAGTTTTGATTCTAGAAAAATAAGGTGCTGTGATATCTCTTGCACTTGGAGTGTCTAGAGTGAAAATCACATCCACCACGTACCTGTGCATTCAGAGAAAACTCTGGAAGGCTCCACGCCAAAGCCTTAGTGCTCTTTATTGATGGGTACTGACGGTGTGGGGGATTTTTTTTCTCTTCCTTTCGGTCTTTTGGTGAGTTTACATTCTACATTAAACATGGATTACTTGTATAATACTATATTCTAAGAAATTTAAAAGAAAACCCCTTGCTAGGAGGAGAGTGGCCCAATGACGAGCAAGTTTTCTTCTTTATTTACTCCCCTCTTCTCTCTTGCCTCCTCCTCCCTCCCATCCTTGCAAAGGGGCCCACAGGAAGCCCCTGCCCTGTGGGCCTGGGAGCTGGGCTGCTTAGGAGAGAAAAAATGGTTCTGACGCCATGGAGGTTCCGGCACTACAGAGTCTGGGGCCTGGTTTGAAAGAGAGGGAGGGGTGGAGAGCAAGTCCCATACTTGCCAGCCCCTGCCAAGGCCCTGCTCTGCCCCCAACTGTAAGGGGGTCGCTGTGGAAAGCATGCCAGGTAGAGGGCACAGCAGGTGCCAAGGCCTGGAGTGACGAGACAGCAAGCAGTGGCTGAGGCTGGAAAGGCGGGAAACTGGAGGGAGTCAGGAGTTAGATCTTGCAGCTCCTACGAGAACACCTCGTGTCTTGGAGGGCAGTGGGGGCCTGTTTTCCTGTTGTTCACATTGTTGTTGTTATTGTTAATAATAATATTGTTATTATTATTCCCCTACACTGATGAGGGGACTGAGAGTCCCACGGGCAGTCGCTTGCCTTGGCAGGGGGAGGCTGGGAGCCTGGGAAGCATGGACTCTCTAGAGAGGAAAGGAAAGCGCCAGGCCAGCTGGCCCAGGCTCCTTCATTCTCGTCCTTCTCGCTCTGGCAGAGACACCCGAGGCTTCCAAGGCCACCCCTCTCTGACAAAGGGCAGAGCCAGGATTTGAAAGAGGGAGTTCTTGAGGGTAGTGGGAACGCTGGGACCTCCTTTCAGGCAGAGACTGGGACCATCCCTCTTGGAGGTTCTGTAAATGCTGTGCATGAGGAGGAGAGGAAAGAAAGAGGGAAGGATGGAGGAGGGATGCGGAAGTGAGGAGGCGGGAAAAGGGAATCTGGGACTTGGCCTTACCTCACCTTTTAGAGGAAGAACTAAGCCCCTAGCCAGGCCAGAGGACCCCGGGAAAGCCCACGTGGGACCTGTTTCTCCTTCTGAGCAGGGTGGGATTGCACCTCTTACTTTCTCTCTTTTCTCCCCTGCTTCCCAATTTGGGGGATTTCTTGCTCTTTGTGTGTGAGTCTGGCGGGTAGGCAGGGTGAGAAATGCCCCACACGAATGGGGGTTTGGGGCAGCATTGCTGGTTCTGGAGCCGTGCGCAAGGCGGATCATTGCACCTTCCGGGCCTCTAGTAATTTGGTCTGTGCCTGTCACCACCACCCCCAGCCCCCTCTGCCGTGCGCCCCCAATTTCGCCTGCTTCTCTGGGCCCCGAGAGACACTCTACAATTATCTCTCCTGCCTCTGGCTCCCCTATAAACTCTTCCGAGGGTTCTCGCTCTCGCTGCCGTGGGCAGGTGCCCCTGGGGACACCTCCAGGCTGAGCCTGGCCCAGCGATCCATGCTTCCCGGTACAAATTGCCTAGTCAGCACCGCCCACCCGCACTAGGCCTTTTGGGGTGGTGGGTTGGGGGTAGGAGGCTTAGAGCTGGCAGGAGGCATCAGCGGGCACCGCACCCCAGCCCCTCTCCTAACCAGACCGCCCTTCCCGCTCTTGGAGCCCAGATGCCACCTGGCTCCCTACCCCACCAACTCAGGGAGAGCAGGGCCTGGGAATTGACACTGGGCTTTACACCTGACTTGCTGTTGACCCTGGCCCCTCTCAGACCTGTTTCCTCTTTAGAAAACTGTAGAGGCTCTAATAGTACTTTCCCTGAGAATGTGGGAGTGTTTTCCAAAACCACTTTGTAAGTAAGGATCATTTATACCTTGGGAGGAGGGGCTCCCGTTGTAGCCTTTTTGTGCCAGAGTGGTTAAGATGACAGATAGGGATTCAGGCCACCCGGGTTCTGATCCCAGGGCTGAATGATCTTGGGTGAGTCCCTCCGTTTTCTCCATCTAGCACTGTAGGCAGTCACTACCAATCAATTACAGTTGGCACGAAAGCTGAAACCCCTTTTGCTTCCCTGGTTAGCAACTTTCCTGACAACAATAAATTCTTATTAAATTAAATTGTAAGCTTCAAGGAGGAAGAGGCAAAGTAGGCTCAGGGCTTGGGTCTCCTGACACCCACCCAGTCTAGGGCTCTGCATGCAGACATCAGTTAGAAGCCTGCTTCAGTGAATGTTTCCTCATTTCTCTGACCTAATGAGATAGCCTCAGACACCATGACAGGTACACACACACACACACACACACACACACACACACACACACACACACCCTTCCTCCATGGCAGACTTCCCTTTAGCCAAACCAAAAAGAAAAAAGAAAAAAGAAATCACCAAGCCGTGTTGGCAAGGAGCTAAGTTTGGGGATGGGCCAGTTACCTGAGCCAGATACACTGGCTTCCTAAACCATGCAGTGGGCCCAGGTACCGCAAGGAGACTCTGTACTGTAAGGAATTAATCCTGATAATAAAGACTCGAATTTACTCTTCCAAACGGAAATGCTTTTGACTAGCAAATTGGAAATTTTCAGTTTCATCACTGCAAAAGCATACATTTTCTCTTGAATTGTCATTTCACGGGCATAAAGTATTCCTTACAGAGCCCAGGACCAGCTGTGGGAAGCCCCTAGTTCACAGGTCCCTCCTGAGCCACTGCAGCGCGTGAACACCTGGCCCACGCTGTGTGACCTCCCTGAGCCTCAGACGCTTTCTCTGGAGAATGCAAATGCCCACCCCTGTCTGGCTGCCACCTTGCCATGCAGTGGGGTCAGTCACCAGCTGAGTCATTTTGAGTAAAGTGCTTGGCTTCTCAGGCAACAGTTTTCCTACTTAGGAAAAGAAAATAATGACATTTTTGAGGACAAGCTGGTGAGCAGATTCCACTCAATGTGTAGGCAAAGGCAGTGCCTGGGAAACACAGCATAGAACTGAATCTCTCAATCCTGTGACTCCTCTTCCCCTCATCGCACTGAGTTGTCGTAACGTGAAAGGTGATTCATGAGAAAATGCTACTTACACTTGTGCTGTCACTTAGAACTTTCTATGATGATGGCAACGTTTCCTGTGTGCACTGTCCAATACAGTTGTCACTAGCCCCAGGTGGCCAGGGAACACTTGAAATGCTGCTATTGCGCTGAAGGCACTGTATTTTAAATTTCATTTAACTTAAACCATTTAAAATTTAAAAGCCATGTGGGACGAGTGGTGACTAGGGTAGACTTGACAGATGTAAACATACAGCAACGATCTCCGTTAGGAAGTAAATCTCTTCTCCCTGCCCCCAACCAAAAGCAACACTTTGGGACCAAGAGTCATTGTTACCCAACTGTGCATGAGTTCAGAACCAGTTTAGGACCAGGAGATTTAGGGACTACCAAAGCCAAATCAGCTGTGTTTTCTATAGACAAGCAGGCCCAGAGAGGATGGCATGCCTTGCCCAGTGACACATGACTCACCTATCCTGTCTCCACCAGCAGGGAGGGCCTTCCCAACCCTGGTGGACTAACCGGTAAACTGCAAGATGAACCCCGTCTGCAGTCATGGACCGAGACCACTCCAATTACTCTTAAAATTCGGAAATGCTGATTCCTGGCACAAGGACCCCAGGGGGCAGACTAATAATAATTGTTAGATTTTTGTTCTTTCCCAATTGCCAGGAGGGTCTCACAAAGTAGCCACAGACCCTTCAAAGGGAAGATGTCAAGCTAAGGGATTTTCCTACGACCTGGGAACCTGAGAGTCCAGTTGTTGAAACTGCAAGCGAGTGACAGCCAACCTGGCTCCCAGACAGGCAAAGCTCTGAGTTGCTCTGAATTTCATCTTCTCCCCTTAGAACTGCTTGGAGCCCCCTTGGGGTGAATGTGGCCCAGTAAAGTCCCAACAAAAACACAGGTAGGAGATAATGAAGATTAAGGGACAAGTTTCAGCAGAACCCAACAGAGAAATGGATGAACTGAGATATTATCTTATCAAAATCGAAGGCAGAAATAGCCCCTCTGAAAGCAGAACCATTCACAGTCAGGGGATTGCCCGTAAAACTCATCATGTGGATAATCTAATCTAAGAGGGTTTTTATATTTAAGACACTGCTCGGCTACTATCAGAGCACTTTCTGCTACTTGCTCCTGCTCATGCTGGCACAGAAACACAAACCTTGCTGTGTAGACGCTGCAACGTTCCTCCAGTGACAGCCTGGCTGCTAACCCCAGAGGAGTGATAGAAGTTGAGCCTAGGAATTGGAAGCCTTGTGAGTGGGGCCACTGCCTTGCTCTGCAGTGCTGGACGCCTCACCTCACCTCCCTGGACCTCAGTCTGCTATTTATAAACAGGGTAAGAGTTAGGAGGGCCCTTTAACCAGCCGCTGTGGCCCCATCCCCCACCATGGCCCCTAACACCTGCTCAGAGCTCATGCAGCCCCATTTCCTGACTATGCCATGCAGTTTCATTACTGATGGCTCAACACCAGCTCAGACTAACCTGTTGGTTTGTTTTCTTGATTATTGTCTGTTTCCGCCACTGGATGTCAGCTCTACAAGGACAGGGAGATTGTCTGCTTTGCTCACTGACGTACTGAAGTACACTCAACTCTAGATCAGTGGCTGGTACATAGTAGCTGCTTAATAAATATTTGTTGAATTATCAAAATGGATCACAGACCTAATGTAAGAGGTAAAACTCTAAAACTTTTAGAAGAAAACATAGGAGTAAATTTTTTTTTTTATTGGGGTGACAATTGTTAGTAAAGTTACATAGATTTCAGGTATACAATTCTGTAATACATCAACTATATCTCATGTTATGTGTTCACCACCCAGAGTCAGTTCTCCTTCCACCACCATGTATTTGACCCCATTTACCCTCTTCTAGAACCCCCCTTCTCCCTTACCCTCTGGTAACCACTAAACTATTGTCTGTGTCTATGAGTTTTTGTTTCTTCATTTGTCTTGTTCTTTTGTTGTTTTCAGTTTTATATACCACATATCAATAAAATCATATGATTCTCTACTTTTTCTGTCTGACTTATTTTGCTCTGCATTATAATCTCAAGATCCATTCATGCTATTGCAAATGGCACTATTTCATCTTTTCTTATGGCAGAATAGAAAATATATTATACAAAAATACAATATATTCCATTGTGTATATATACCTCAACTTCTTTATCCATTCATCTATCGAAGGACATTTCAGTTGTTTCCATGTCTTGGCCACCGTAAATAAAGCTGCAATGAACATTGGAGCACACTTGCCTTTATGGATAAATGTTTTCAGATTTTTTGGGTAGACACCCAGGAGAGGGATTGTTAGGTCATTGGTAATTCTATTCTTAATTTTTTGAGGAACCTCCACACTGCCTTCCATAGCGGCTGCACCAGTCTGCATTCCCACCAACAGTGTATGAGAGTTCCTTTTTCTCCACAGCCTCTCCAACACTTGTTACTATTTGTCTTGTTGATGATAGCCATTCTGACTGGGGTGAGGTGATATCTCATTGTGGTTTTCATTTGCATTTCTCTGATGATTAGTGATGTTGAGCATTTTTTCATATGTCTGTTGGCCATTTGTATGTCCTCTTTGGAGAAATGTCTCTTCAGGTCGTCTGCCCATTTTTTAATTGGAGTGTTGGTTTTTTTTGGTTGAGTTGTATGAGTTCCTTATATATTTTGGATATTAGCCACTTATTGAAGGCGTTGTTTGCAAAAATCTCCCATTCGGTTGGTTGCTTTTTTATTTTGTCGATGGTTTCTTTTGCTGTGCAGAAGCTTTTTAGTTTGATATAGTCCCATTCATTGATTTTAGCTTTTACTTCCTTTGCCTTTGGAGTCAAATTCATAAACTGCTCTTTGAACCCAAGGTCTATAAGTTTAATACATATGTTTTCTTCTATGCAGTTTATTATTTCAGGTCTTATGTGTAGGTCTTTGATCCATTTTGAATTACTTTTGGTACATGGTGACAGATAGCAGTCCAGTTTCATTCTTTTGCACTTGGCTTTCCAATTCTCCTAGCACCATTTATTGAAGAGGCTGTCTTTTCTCCATTGTATATTTTTGGCTTCTGTGTCAAAAATTATCTGTCCATACTTATGTGGTTTTATTTCTGGGTTCTCAATTCTATTCTATTGGTCTATGTGTCAGTTTTTCTGCCAATACCATGCTGTTTTGATTATTGTAGCCCTGTAGTACAAGCTAAAGTCAGGGAGTGTGATACTGTTCTTTTTTCTTAAGATTGCTTTGGCTATTCGGGGTTTTTTTGTGGGTCCATGAAAATCTGATGATTTTTTGTTCTTTTTATGTAAAAAAATGCCATTGGGATTTTGATGGGGATTGCATTAAATCTGTATATTGCTTTGGGTAATATGGTCATTTTAACTATGTTGATTCTTCCAATCCATGAACATGGAATATCTTTCCATTTCTTTGTGTTTTCTTCAATTTCTTTGAAAAATGTCTTATAGTTTTCAGTATATAGGTCTTTCATATCCTTGGTTAAGTTTATTTCTAGGTATTTTATTTTTTTGTTGCAATTGCAAAAGGAATTGTTTTTTTATTTCTTTTTCTGAGATTTCATTGTTAGTATATAGGAATGCAATGGACTTTGGTATGTTGATTTTGTAGCCGGCAACTTGACTGTATTCGTTTATTGTTTCTAATACTGTATTTCCCTGAAAATAAGACCTATCCCAAAAATAAGCCCCAGTTAAGCTCGTCAGCCAGATGGACACATTTAGTAGGTTATGACGATGTTCCAGAAGAAGATGACATGACTGTATTTGAATAAATGTAGATTGTTGTACATGAAAAAATAAGACATCCCCTGAAAATAAGCCCTAATGCATCTTTTGGAGCAAAAATTAATATAAGACCCGGTCTTATTTTTGGGGAAACACGGTAGCTTTTTGGTGGATTCTTTAAGGTTTTCTATACCATCATGTCATCTGCAAAGAGTGACAATTTAACTTCTTCATTCCCAATTTGAGAGTAAATTTTTGTGCCCTTGGCTTAGGTAATGGTTTCTCAGATATGACACCAAGAGCACAAGTAACAATAGAAAAATAGTTAAATTGGGCTATATCAAAATTAAAAAATTTTGTGCATCAAAGGATATCATCAAGAAAGTGACAAGACAACTCAAAGAATGGGAGAAAATGTTTGCAAATCATATATTTGATAAGGGTCTAGTATTCAGAAATATAAAAAGAACTCTTATAACTCAATAACAAAAGGCAAATAATTATAAAAAATGGGCAAAGGATGTGAACAGACATTACCCCGAAGAAGTTGTACAAATGGCAATAAACACATGAAAAGATGCCCAACGTCATTAGTTATCAGAGAATGCAAATCAAAACCACAATAAGATACAACATCACATCCACTAGGATGGCTGACATCAAAAAGACAACAATAAGTGTTGGTGAGGCTGTGGAGAAGTTCAAGTCCTCACACATTGCTGGCAGGAATGTAAAACGGCTCAGTCACTTTTCCACTTTGGAAAACAGGTGGTCAGTTCTTTGAAAGTTAAACAATTCCACTGCTAGGTATATACCCAAGAGAATTGAAAACATCTACCGAACACAAAAACTTGTACACAGATGTTCATAAAAGCATTATTCGTAATACCCAAAAATTGGATGGAAACAACCCAAATGGTCACCAATTGATAAACGGATAAATAAAATGTGGTTTATCCATACCACATGCCAAATGTTATTTGGCAATACAAAGGAATGAAGTATTGTTACAACATGGATGAGCTTTGAAACCATGATGCTAAGTGAAAGAAGTTGGTCGCAAAAGACCACATATTACATGATTCCATTTATGTGAAATGTCCAAAGCAGGCAAATCCATAGAGGCAAGAAGATTAGTGGTTGGGGGAGTGGGGAGTGACTGTGAACAGTGACAGAGTTTCTTTTGGGGGAACGAATATGTCCTCAAATTAAATTGTGGTAGCACAACCCTGTGAATTGACTAAAACCATTGGATTATACACATTAAATGTGTGAGTTGTATGGTATGTGAATATATCAATCAATAGATCTTTAAAAAAAAAAAAAGTAGAAACAAAAACCCCACTATGGACTAGTGGAGACTTCCAGGAAGAGATGACGCCGAAGCTGAGCCCCGTGATGTGAGTAGAAAGGAGGGAAGTGAAGTGTGGATGGAGTGTGGGGGCCGCAGAGAAGGAGGCGTGGAGAGTGAGTGATTTATGAAGGAAGAGCACCAAGGAGAGAAGGGTGAACCCTGGCCTGGAGCTGGAAGAAGGGCAGTGTGACCGGAATGAAGCAAGAGAGCTGGGAATGCGGGCAGGTAAGAGAAGAGAAGGGTTTATGAGTAAATTCCCATCCTACTAGGAAAAAAATGGAACCCCACTTTCAACCTCTGGTCCTAAACTCTTCATTTCTTGGGGGACTCAGACAGTGAGTGCACTGGGAGGTGGCGTGAGCATGGCAGGAGGAGGGTCAGCAGCGTGTAAGGCCACCTGGGGAGTGGGGTAACCCACACCTCACTGATTTTATTGTGTCTTGTCTTTAGTACAACTGTGGCAGCCCTTCCTCAAATGCCTCCCGGGGCTGCCTACTGCCCACAGAATGAAGCCCCATTCCTTAGCCTGGCATTTAAGACCCCTGTGACCTGGGACCAGCATGGCATTTTATCTCTTCAGACCCTGGAGGTTACAGCTCCACTGTCCCCACACTGGCTGGACTGTGTCTCTACTCTCCCGGCACCTCTGCACTGAACCCTGTGGAACCCATTCACATCTCGTCACCCAGACCACTGCTGTGCATATGTCCTGGTTTCTGAAACCTCCATCCCTTCTCTGAGGGCTTTCTGAGGCTGCCAGGGCCCACTTTGCCTGCCAGATGGACACCAGGCTTGCTGAAAATACTACATGCTTCTCCTGTACAACTACCATAGACCTCAATCAATACAAAGGACTGGTGTATGAATCCCCCAACTCCCTGCCGTGTCCCGGGATAAAGTTGAGCCCATGGACTACACTGGCTCTGGAGTCCCCAGGGTGATTACGGTCCAGTTACCAACAGTGCAAATGGGCTGATAACACACCGGGGTCACTGGCTGCCCTCCCCTCTCACTTCCCCACTAGCACTATCTCCTTCACCTCCCAGATACGCTACTCGTGTGCAGATCCTTGCCACAGGATGTGCTTCTGGGGGAACCCAAACCAAGACAGGACCTCACCTCAGCCAATTCCACACAACAGACACTCTGAGCTCACCCCAGTGGTGGCCCCATCCAAGAATATGGGCAGAAATAGTAGCTAAGACTAACCTCCAGATGCCATTCTAAGCACTTTACATGTATGAACTCTTGTAATCCTCACAATGATCCTATGAGGAGGGTCCTATTATTATCATCACCATACAGATGAGGAAACGGAGGCACGGAAGGGACAACTTGTTTTAGATCCTACAGCTAGACTGTAGCAGAGTTAGAACGTTGTGGGGATAACATCTGAATCTGTGGCGACAGAACCAGGGTGAACATGCAGATTGGTTATGTTTCTGCTGCCCATGTACTTTGTCTGGTTCCTTATGTCTCTTCTCCCTTTGTGATCTTGGATCAACTCTATCAAGCAGAGCATAAAGGCCTAGCCCAGGGCACAATATGTCTTAGGACTCAAGAGTGTTTATTAAATGACACCCCCAAATCAAATTGCTTCTCGTATCATGCCTCTCACAGCATCCTGTTTGTGTCCTCCGTGACCCTTATCATGAGACGTATTTATTTATATGTTGCTTTGTTTGTTTCCTTTATAGTCTGTCTGCTCCATGTGACAATAAGGCACAGGAGAGCAAGGTCCTTGTCTGTTGTGATTTGGCTGTTTCCTTATCACCTATCGTGGTGTGTGGCAAATAGCATGTGTTCAACAATATCTGTTAACGAGTGAATAATTAAATAAAGAGTCATAGGGAACCAGGGCCTTCTCAGTTATGTGAGGGTCTGGGCTGGATCATTTTGTCTGTGACCTGGTTCATCTTCCTAGAAAATGGCTCACAGTCAGTAACCACCTGGCTCAGGTCATATGGAAATTAGTGGCAGAGGCCAGTTTCCAAATGGGGGCGTTATGTCCAGAGTTTGCTTTCTGGAAGGTGCCGCCAGATTTTAGCTTTCTCAGTCCAGGGGCCAGACTCCCAGGTTCCCAGTTGAAAAACAACAGCTGTGAATATTAAATGAGACACAGAGTCTTCGATCCGCAGAACTTGTATAAATTTCAATAATAACGGGGATGCATTCATCAGACCTATCAATCATCACCCCCTATGCCACAAAGACATTTCTCAATGTCAGACAAGTCTTGCAGACATATGCTCTGGAATCCAGCTGCACGGCCCAGGCCGGTGGTCACCACTGGGAGCCATCCCTCTCCCCTTTCAGGCCTCTGTCTCTGTCTATCTGGGAGGGGGATTCGGCATGGATAGCCTTACTCCAGCTGCCCAGGCTTCAGAATTATGAGTTCCAAGATGGCACATGATGAAACATCATGTCTTGCCTTCTGTTCATGGTGCCTGCACAACTGTCTTTCCTCTTCTAAAAATGCCTGCAATGGTTCCTTTCCACCTAGAGAATGAAGCTCCAATTCATTACGGGCATTTGAGTTGTTGCTGCGTCTGGTCGCCCGATCCCTTCTCATTTACTTTGTCCCTTCGGGTAGGAGCCCAGCCACGCCTTTCTCACCGCTTCTGCCTCTGTCCCTGCTGCTTCCTGGTCCTCACTCATCTCCACCCTTCACCTCTCCCCATCTGGTTCATACTGAGTGCCTGCAAAATGCCCATGGCACAGTAGGTGCTCAAACATATGTGCTTTGTCTTCTTGTTAGGAGACTGAGGAAGCCTTCAGGGACAAGGTGACATTTTAGTTGTTTCATTGTGGCAAATGTAGACAATTTGGATAGGAAGACACTGAGAGAAGGCGGACAGTTCAGGTTGTGGACATAGCAGACCAGAATGACTGGCATGAAAGAGGGTGGAGTGAGGGTTGGAGATGAGGGAGGGGGAATCTCATGACTTGGTATTTTAGGAATTCATTTCATTGGCACTCACAGGAATGGGTGAATGGTGGCCTCATGGCGACTTCTGAGATTTCATAGAAACATTCACCAGTCATCTCTTCTGTGGCAGGCTCCTGGCCAGGCACTGGGGATGGAACTTAAAAGATATATTTAAACAATGAACTGTATATAGTAAAAGGCAAAAGAGCTGGTGCTAAAAGAGGGATGGGAACCAACATTTGTTGGGCACCTGCCGTGCGCTGGGCACTTTTGTTCATTCCTCTCATGGTGGATTGTGTTTGCAAACATACTGCAATAATATCCCATCTTTTGGACGTGACCACACCATTTGCCCACCAAGAATTGGTGTCTATTTGTCCTCCCCTTGAACTTGGGTTGACGGCGTCAGTGCAGAGGCTGGGCTTTAAGAGATTGCAGCATGTGTACTTCCCTGCTTTGTGTTCTTCTTGAGGACCATCTATGACCAACCACCTGAAACCATGCTGTGAGGAAGCCCAAGCTGGTCGCAAGGGAGATGCCCTGTAGAGGGGCCCCCAAAGCATTAGTCACCTGCATGAAGCTGTCTTGGACTGCCTAGTTCAGCCCAGCCATCAGCCGGGAGAATAACCCCAGGGGACACCTCATGGACCAGGACCACCGGGCCTGAGTTCCTGATCCACAAAATGATGAGCAAATAAAATGGTTTTTATTGTTTTGTTTTGTTTTTTATCAGCTTCTAAGTGTTGGGATCATTTGCTAGGCTGTAACAGACAGTCAAAACACCTCTTTAACCTTCCTTCATAACTCCAAGAGGTAGACGTTGCTGTTTCCACTTTACAGATAAACAAACAGAGGATGGGAGAGCTGAAATGACTAATTCAAGGTCATATGGAAAGTCAATGGCAGAAGCAGGATTCAAATCCAGGCCTCTGAGACCCAAAGACTGCCAGTTCCCTCAGGGCAGAGGATGAAGGCCTTCCCCTCTAGAGCTGGGGTGTGACTGGGTAGGAGGAAGACTTTTCCCTCTGCCCTTTTGTACCTTTAAAAATTTGCTATTATTATGTATTCCAAACTGAGCAAATAAAGGTAACATTTTTATTAAAAACAAAAATAATATGGTATGTGTGGATGTTAGGGTGGGAGCAGATGAAATTAGAGGCCGCTCCCCAGAACAGAAGCATCTGGGCTTGGCATAGAATGGCATGGTTCCTATCCCTGGCCACGCAGTCAAGTCCCCTGTGGAGTTTTAGAATTGGGATCTTGGGCCTGTTCCTAGAGCTGCTGGTGGAGGGTGTTACTTAGGCCTCAGGATTTTTAAAAGCTCCTTAGGTGGTTCAACTGTGCAGCCCAGGTTGAGATGGAGGACCAGGATTCCACCAGGCAGTGAAAGGGTGGGGAGAGGAAAGGACAGGTGGGCTGTGAGGGACTGAAGGGGATGATTTGTATAGAAGAAAATGAAAAAGAATTGATTTTGCAGTATAGATGCTTAAACAAAACAAAACAAATCAGAACAAAACAAAACAAAAGAGAGTGGCTCTCCTTTCTGCACCCTGGTGTGTGAGATCCCTGAACAGTTCACAGAAATACTCAACCTTCAAGGCCAAATCAATCAATCTCAGAAGGAATTAATTTGAAGGATGGTAATAATTAGGTTTGGTCATGGGGAGAAATGATAAGCAGTGCAAAATCCATCATTGCACAGGTCGCTGTTCCTGGTCTCAGCTTTGCCAGGATCCTCGACCTGCCAGCAGCCAGGGCCCAGGCATCCTTAGGCGGCAGAAAGGTCTGGGGCTCCCCAAGAAGCAGGTGTAACAAGAGATCTTCCTTGAACTTCCAGGGAAGGAAAGTCCCATGCAGGCCATTCAGGCTGGGCCGCACCTCAAACCACCTGAGAACTCTGCAAACAGATTCCATCCTGGGATTCAGGGTCTGGCTGCTCACAGAGGAAGTGCCTCCAGGTGGGTGAGTTGGGAATGGTGGGGTCCCTGCTGAGTCAACAGGGCGGAACAATGTAGCTGACTGGGCCAATCAGGTTCAGATTTGGCCTGTGGGGCGGGCTCAACATAGGAAAGATGGCTGCCTGCCTGCCGGCTGCAGGAAAAGGGGACACTTACAGGAAAATGCTGCCTGTCTTTGAGTCCTCCCCCTGAAGCCACACGTCTCAGTCTGCTTCTTGTGTGTCTCCGAGGCCCCCTGAGTCACTGTCCCTCCGCTGGAGCCCAAGGTGAGTGCCTGCGAGTGAGTGAGTCTGTGCACGGGCTGTTTAAGAGGATGTCTGGGTTTCTCGCAACCTTCCATCTCACCCGAATGGTCGGAATCCCCACTATTTTTCACAGCCAGAATTTGTGGGGGTTCCTTTTCCTGGTACCAGTACTCCTGGCTGGGGAACCTGGTGTGGGGGGCTGGGGTCCCTTATTCGTCTGCGGGGAACATTTGCGGCCAAGGTATCCCTCCTGATTCTCAACGGCCACAGGGAGGTTTGGGGTCTGTTCTGCATCTCCACCCCTCCTACGAGTCTCAACATGGCTTCTTCTTTATATTTTTAGTTATAGGACTTCTGTTTGGCTAGACTTCAGATGGTTTTCCAGGTTGAGTGTTCTATAATTTCGTTGTAATTTTGATATGTTCATGGAAGGACGCAGGCACAGTGTTTATTTGCTCCACCATCTTGGATCTTTCCTAGGTATGAGGAATTTGAAAAGCTCCCCAAGTGATTCTAATGTGCAGCAAAGTTTGAGAACCCCTGGATTAGGGAGTCTAAAAACAGACTCAGGTATATGTGGGAGTTTCGTATATGATCAAAGTGAAATTTTCAGATCAGTGAGGAAAGGGTGAATTTTCAGTAATGGGGTGGGTTAACTGGCTATACATCTGGGAATAAAAACAGATCTTTTCTCATATTATAAACAATAATAAATTCCAGATGGATTAAAGACATAAACGTAAAGGATAAAATAATAAAATCGCTGTATAGGAAAATGCCTTTATAAGTTTGGGGTGAGGAAGGCTTTTCAAAATGTGACACAGGGGCAGTCGGTTGGCTCTGTAAGTTAGAGCGCGGTGCTCTTGACAACAAGGTTGCCCAGTTTGATCCCCACATGGGCCACTGTGAGCTGCGCCCTCCACAACTAGACTGAAACAACTATTTGACTTGGAGCTGATGGGTCCTGGAAAAACACACTTAAAAAAATAAAAATGTGGTACAAAACCCAGAAGCCACAAAGAAAAAGATTGAAAGATTGGTTACTCCCCAAATTTAAAACTGTATATGGCAAAATGAACAATAAACAAAGATGGGAAAAAAAACCACTTGATATGCCTGGAGAAAATATTTGCAACCCATCTAACAAACCAAAGATTCATATCCACAAGACATTAACTATGCTTACAAGTTAATAAGGAAAGGACAACAACCCAGTAAAAATGGGTCAATGATATATATGGGTAATTCTCAAAAGAAGAAATACAAATAAACCCAGATTTATGTGCCAGTAAATATATAAAAAGATGCTCTTCAGTAATAATCAAATAAATATAAATTGTATTTTTCATTTATCTGGTAAAAAATAAAAAGATTGGTATTGCCTATACTGGGAAATGTGGGAGGGAGAAATGGGACACCACATATATTGTTGGTAAATGTGTAAATAGGACTTTTGAGGAGTGCAACTGACATTATCAAAATTTTAATGTGTCTAGCCTTTGACTTAGTAATCCCGCTTCTAGAAATCTATCCCACAAAAATACTACCAGCATTGCACAAGGACACTGTACATGGATGCTCAGTGCATCATTATTTTTAATAGTGAAAAAATGGAAAAGGACCAAAGTGTCCAACAATACAAGAGAATGGTTAAGTAAACTATCATACAGCTGTGCAGTGGATTGCTGAGCAACCATTACAATGAGTTCAGCTCTGTTTACTAATATGGAAAGATGTGCACATATGTTGGTAAAGTAATGAAAGCCATTGCAACACAAGATGGGTAATAAAAAGCTATTTCCACACATAGTGTTTTGGGGCAGCGAAGGGTGGGGGCATTAGTCAATGATGGTGAACAGTTTCTGCCATGATCCACTTTTGGCAACAAATCAACTTGAGTTTCCAGAACAACTGAGGAAACTTTGGGGTGACAACCATGAAGAATCTTTTTGAAGGGATCCTACTATTAGACCCACAAGACCCCCAAGCTTATGTCTTTAGGCACTGAAATAATCATTGATAATAATAATAGCCAGTGTGGATATTGTACTTTCCGTACTAACACTGCCCAGCACTGTTCTAAATCCTTTACATGTATTAATCCAGGCAGACTGGGATTCAAATCCCAGCTTTGCCACTCACTAGCTCTGTGCCCAGGGTCTCAGGTGGTAAATAAGGACACTACTTTCAGTGAGGTGACCTTGGTGCAGGACCTACTTCATGCACATGGTAACCCTCCATGATTCACAGCCAACCTAAGGGTCAGTTCCTTTCACTAACCCTCATCATGTGGATTCAAAGTTTAAACTCAGCCTATTTACCAGCTTCTTTAAAGCTCTGCTATCAGCTTTCCTAAGATTTATTCATGATTTGGTTTCAAATGTTTTATTCTCAATCTCTTAGGCAACTCTCTGAGTCTTGAGGTCATTCGGCATCAATTTTATGACTTCCCAGTATAAATTGTCCAACCCTCCATGACCCACTGAGGCCTCTGGCTGCATGTGATATTTTAAATACTAACTTTGGGTTCTTGTCTTAAAGGGAGGAGAAATTAAGTTCACAAATTGTGGCTCTTTAGAAATACATAAAACGTGAGCTGAGCTTTTAATGGAAAAGTCACCTTCTCATAACCTCTGCCAGGCATGGCTGGGACAGGCAGATTGAATCTCCTCCCTTTTTCAAAATCAAGAGCAAATATTGGTTTACCCTTAACCAAGATGACCTCAGGCCCATTCTTGTAGGAAAAAACTGCAGTAGGTGCTCAAATGCAAAATGGAGCCACAGCTGAGCCTGTGATTTGGGGTCATCTTGTTGTAGCTAATTAGGGAAATGAACACTCTCCAATTAAAGTGGCCTTTGCTCAGGAAAGAGTCAATTAGCCAAAGGAAGGAACCTGGAGGTAGGAAATTTCAGGCATCTGGGGAGTCCTTGAAGGCAGGGGCCTCCCTCACATGTTTATGTGTCTAACACTGGGCTGGCCACTAAGGAAATGGGTGGCTGAATGAATTTGGATTGTCACAAATTCATGATTAACCCAATCTGGTTCAGAAGGTCCCCCAAAAGTAGATCCTCTGGAGAACACAGGTCATGTGGCTGCTTAGAAATAAACACTGAAATTCTGGCTGTACAAAACCTGGTGAGATGCCAGCGTGGTGTTAGAGTATAGACTCCGAGGCTAAGCTTTCTGACTGTGTGAACTTGGACAAGTTACTTAACCCCTCTGTGTCTTATCTGTAGAAAGGGACTAAAAATAATAATACCCCATGAAAGAATTGTGAGGATCAAATTAATGAATTTTTAAAAAAAGATTAAAAGAAATCTGGCAATGTTAAAAAAAAATAAAGCCAATGACTAGGGACCCCATACTAGGGACACTTCCTCGAGGTGACTTACTGCTGTTGGACCTCAGTGATCCTTTAATAGATTGAGCCCCATTAAGACAAATTACGCTATCTATAAGGATTTTGACTTGTGTGGGAAATCTTAAGATTATTACTGCCTTCACCTCCAAGGCCATGGAGAACTTGATTGCCTTGAATATCACTGCATAATTTGTGGACAGAAGGAACATTCTCCAGCTCAAAAAATGCCCCTTTCACCTGCTCATGGATGCTAGAAATCCCACTCAATGCATCTGCTCTCCTTCCACCATTCAAGCACAAAGTATTGCCACACCAGGCAAGGACCACTTGCTGTGGGTTCTCCCAGAGCCTCATTCTTCTGTTCTCTTACCTTCATTCCACTTGTATTTACTTTTTTAGTGTCTGCCTTCCCTCTTAGGCTGTGTGTGGTTAATTTTATGTATCAACCTGACTGGGCCACAGGGCATCCAGATACGTGGTCAAACATTATTGTGGGTGTGTCTGTAAGGGTGTTTCTGGATGCACGGAACATCTGAACTGGCAGACTGAGAAAAGCAGATTGCCCTCCCTCATGTGGGTGGGCTTCATCCAATCAGTTGAAGGCCTGAATGGAATAAAAAGGCTGGCACTCCTTGAGTAAGAAGGAAATCCTCCTGTCTGAGCAGGGGCATGGGCTGTTTCCTGTCTTTAGGCTTGAACTGAAACATCATCTCTTCTTGGGTCTTGAGCCAGAAACTACACCACTGGCTCTCCTGGGTTTCCAGTTTACCAGCCAACTGCAGATCTTGGGACTTCTTGGGCTCCATAATCATATGAGCCAATTCCTAATTTATATGTATATAAATAAATAAATAAATAAATATATATATATATATATACACACACACACATATATATATATACACATCTATATTCCATATATGTGTATCTGTGTGTATATATGTATATATATATGTGTGTGTATATATGTATATATGTGTGTATGCTTATATATGTGTATATATGTGTGTGTAATATATATACATATACACATATATATGTGTGTGTATATATATACATATACATATATATTCTGTATATATACATATACATATATATTCTGTATATATATATATATATATATATATATATATTCTGTTTCTCTGGAGAACCTGACTAATAGTCTATACATTCAGATCAAGGAATCTCTCCATGCCTCAGTTTCCCCATCCTTAGAGCCCAGTGAATGACTGCCATTCAATCACTATCTGTTAAAGGAAGGAATGCTTGAGTGAGAAGAGATCCCTGTGGCAATGTCACACCTGTGCACCCTCGGCCCTTCCAAAGCCCTTAGGGCAGCATTTGCAGGATCTGTGTAGTTGGTGCTTTTGACCTTTGGGTCTTTTATTTGCTTTCCTTTCTCTCTGCCTTGGTGGATCCCTGGGTTCCCAGCTCCCAGATCGAATCCATCCTCCAGTTGGTATCTACTCCACATGCTAATTCTCACTAATGTGTGAGTGCCGAGACGTGTGCCTTTAAGGGATGAAGAGCTGGTGGCGGATGTAAAGCATTTCTCCTGGTGTGTGACATGTCCCGGGAATTCAACTGTTACTTGTGATTATTGAGTCACTCAGAAGTTCTAAGAGAGAGGTATTAGCCCTAGTCTATAGAAGTGTCTGCTGAAGCTCAGAGGGGTATAAGGGCTTGGCCAGGGTAGAGCTGGGTTTCAAACCACCATCTGTGGGACTCTAAGCCCAGTGCTTTTCCTAAAGACTGCTCATGGATGATTGGATCATTGCTCCCAAATCTTTACTTCCTCCCTTAACAGAATTATGCATCCTCATGCTTGCCATGGCTTCATGGTGGGCAGAGGGCATCTCCCTATCCTTTGACTTTGGGTTTGGCCAATGGAATGTCAACAGGTGTGGTTTGGTCAGAGGCCTTAAATCTGCGGGCATGGTTTGACTTGGTCTCTTGTGCTCTTCTGACTCACCATGAGAAGAATATGCCCAAAACAGAATATGCTGATCCAAGGTACAGAATGGATACAACCTAATGCCTGCAGTCAAGCTAGGCCAACCCACAACCTGGGGCACAGCCACACCAATCAATATTCAGACTCATTGGCAAGAAAAAGAAACGCTTGCATTATAATGCACTGAATTTTGGAGTGGTTTGTTATGCAGCATTAGTGCAGCAATTGCTGACTGATGCACTTCCCTAAATGGGTATCTTTAAGGATGGTTCAAGTGGAAGGGAAATGGAAAGAACCCCAATGTTTGGATCCCTCTAAAGAGAATAATGGACATTACTGGTGTCCAGATGCCCTTTTTTCCATGGCATACAGGAAACTTCCCAGATCTCTGGCAGTTATCAGGACCATGTACTATTTCTGGCTTATGAAATATGAATGGAAGTGCCATGTGGCACTTTCAGGCTGTGGCAATGTAATTCCAGTGAAATTCCCTGGTTTCTCTCTTCCTGTGCCACAGTGATCATGGAGGGGGCCTCAGAATGAGATGGGAGCCATGAGAGCAAAGCAGTGTGTATCACGGAGTCACCTCATTGGGAACACAATGGATTTTCATAAGCAAGAAATGAAATTTTGTAGTGGTGAGGCACAGAGATTTAGGGGTTGTTTGTTCCTAAGGAATCCACCATCCTGACTAATACACAGAGAGAGCAAAAGATTGTGGGAGGGGCTTCAGCTGCAACCTGCTCAGAACCCCAATTCCAGTTCTCCCCAGTGAGTGAGTGAGGCTCTGCCACAAGCTTGCTCCAAGTCCCAGGAACATGCTTTACCCCTCTCCCTCAGTTTGCTCAGTGGTCACATGGGGGTCCCCTGGCTCCTCCCTAGGAGCATGAGCTGGTCCTTAGGTGATGTGAATAGATTCAGCGGGAATTCACCCTGGGAGGAACCGCACTGGTGCCAGCAGGCAGGGGCTCTGGGTGTGGGAGGTGTGACTTCATTGGCTTTCATGAGGCCTCTTTATGCAGGGAGCCAGGATCTGCAGGCTGGTTACAACTTGACAAACCTGTAAATATGTATTTGGAATCACTCTGTGCCTGGCCTTTGTATGAAATCTGCATTGCAAAGCCAGGTCTAGAGAACAGGGCTTTTTAATCAGGCAAGTGTGGCCTGGGTCTGGCTGGTACCACATGTCCTGCAGCCTCAGTTTCCTCGTTTGTAAGAGTCTGCCCTGCTGACTCTTGAGCAATGTTATAGGTCAAGAGAGAATGGACTTAAGTGTGCTCTGTAAACGGTGAAGTACCAGATGTTGGGTTCTCATGAACACAGCATAAATCCTGTCTTCTTGTTGTTAGGGACCCAGTAAGCAAAAGAAGTGACCCGCCACCCAAAGCAGGAGAATGAATTGTGGGGTGCAAAGGGAGAGAGAACCATCCACAAGGGGATCTGGGAGGACTTCCTGGAGGAGGGGTAGTTATAATGGGTTCTGAGGGGAGGTAGAATGTGAACAAGAAAACTGAGAACAGCATGAGAGAATGTATGCACCTGACAGCACATTGGTGTGCTCAGGGAACAGCAAAGAGGTGGTTGTTCTTGTCACTGCATCTGTAGAAGTTAAGAGCAGAGGCCCTGGGCAGACCAATCCAGGCTTAAGTCTTGGCACCATCACCTCTTCCTCTGTGCCTTTGGGTAAGTCCCTTCACTTCTCTAAACTCTGGTTTATTGACCTGAAAAGTTGGGCTGATAATACCTACCTTAAAGACTAAAACCATGCGCATTGGGTAAAGGCCTTACTACTTTGTCATGTGGTTTGTACTCCACAAAGCGTAGCTAATGACAGTGGCCTGATCCAGGAGGCTAGACTTACATGGGAGAGGAGGAGCTGGTATCTCCAGTCGGCAGTAGCTCCTTTGGAGAGCTGGTAAACCCTGTGCTGAGCCTCAGAAAGATCATAGCTTCTGGAGTAAGAGAGTTCTGGGTTTGGGCCTCAGCTTTGCCACGTTTTACCTGTGTGATGGTTCTGAAACCTCCCAGAGCTTGTGTTCTCTCATCTGTACATGAAGGTGTGTTAGAATCTTGATGGCGGGGACTGGGTGCCCATGCTATCTTGAGAAAGGAGGTTTATTGTAAGGGTACACATGGAGTGAGAGGGCATCAGGATTTGAAGAAACTCCAAAGATGAGCCCGATGGGCCCACCATGCATTGGTGGTCAGGCTATGGGTGGGCCCTCGGTGAGCCAAGTGCCTCTCTGGACCAATCAGTGGAGGCCCTGCAAAAAATAGCGTCCTGTCTGGGTCTATTTCCCAGCATGAGTTGTAGGAGCGGAGGCCCAGTGCAGGGGATGTTGATTTCCCCTTCACAAAGTGGTCTTGAGGATCCAGTGACTGGTATGTATAAAGTGACCAATCCAGAGCCTGACTGTATAAGGGTTCGGAGGGTTTGGGCACTTTAGCTCCAAGGATGGAGAACTGAACAGAGACTCAGTGTAACTGAGAGAAGCACAATCAGCACTCCTGGCAGAAAGGAGACATGGGACCTGACCTTGGAAGCAGAGCCTGGGAGTCCCAGGGGACATGAGACCCGGTGGCTGGAAGCGGTCTGGATCAGGGTTACTGCCACTAGACCCAGTGTTGAGGGGTCTGGATTTTAATCCCAACCCTGCCAGAGACGTGCCTGTGGGCTTGCCTCGTCTCTTAACCTCTCTGTACCTCACAGTTGCCCCATTTGTAAAGTGGATATAATGACGCCTCTCTAACTTTCTCCCATGGCTTTTACTCAAGACATGCATTTAGTTTTTCTGTAACTGGTGGGATGTAGCTATATGAAAGCAGATACAACCCCCATTGGATAGAGATGTAAACTCAGGGCAGAAGATAATAATGTTTGAAATATGCTGCCTGAATCCGTGCCATGTACAGAGTCCTGGGCCAGGCATAATGGCAGGCAAGGTGGTCCATCTACCCTTTTCATTGTAGCCAGAGGGATCTTTCTGTCATGCACATCCTTTACTATCAATCTCCTGCCTGAAACCAGAAGGCTGGTAGAATCTTTGAGATAGACAAGTTAGAAATATTTACGGACCTTAAAAAGGCAGACGTGTAGGGTAGCGTAAGAACCCAGATTTTCGAGTCAGGCATTTTATGCTCAAAGCCCTCCTCTGATTGGTTCCTGTGGCCTGATCCAGTCACATCAGCTCTCTGAGCTGTTGTGTTCCTCCCATGATATTCCTCCCCCAATGGCTGCCTTGTAGAATTGTTGTGAAGCTTAAAAGACATAGTACATGTATTTGACCCCCTTTACACTCTTCTACACAACTCTCCCCCCAAAAAAAGGGGTCCAAATATATAGTGACAGAAGGAGAACTGACTCTGGGTGATGAACACACAATGCAATATACAGATGATGTATTATAGAATTGTACACTTGAAACCTATGTAATTTTACTAAGCAATGTCATCCCAATAAATTTAATTAAAAAAAAGACATAGTACAGAGTATGTGTCTAGCTTATGGTAAGCATTGCTTCACTGTAGATGCCATTAGTAGTATAGAAGTAGTAGCAGCAGCAGCAGCGGTTATGTAACAAGGTGAAGACCACTTCAGCATCTTAACAGCTGGTACCAAACCCCTCTTAGGGAAAGAATTGTCTTGTTTGGGAAAACGCCCTGCGAGGTCTTCTTAGGAAGGAGGTGAGCCTGTGGGGATACACTTGACGACTTGGCAGGAGCCAAGAGATGTTTCCGAGTGGAGGAGCCACCCTGTTGGAGACATGGAAAGCATTTGTGCTTTTGATTCTGGGAGTGAGGAAAGGAGTAAGAGAGAGGAGGGAAGGGATGAGAGAAGGGAGGGGCCACAGAGAGGGAGAGGTGCTAAGATAGTTAAGGGAAAGCCAGCGAAAGCCCTGTGGGGGTGCTGGGGCCAGTGGTCCTAATGGGGAGGCCTCCTGCTCACCTGTCCTCAGTGTAAGTGCCTTCTCTGCTCCCCCCTCACTTCCTGGACTTGTATATGTCTCCTGTGGTCATGACTGCTGTGGGGGGAGGTTCTGATCAGGGTGGAGGGCTAGAACTCTAAGAAGGGACAGACTTTCACAACTGGGTGCATAGTGAAGGTGAGCAGAGGCAGCCAATGGCCCCGGAACTCACTGGAATCCTGAGCGGGCTCCAGGCTTGCACAGCTCCCTCTTCCCAACAGCTTTGGGAAATGAAGCCAAGTTTATTCTGAGGCGCAAGGGCAAGCTTGGCATCCAGGTGCATCTGTCAACAGCAGTAATGTCTACATTATTGAATCATTGGATGTGCCAGGTACAGGGCCAAGAACTCTACACGCATCCTCCTACTTCCTCCTCACAACCATCCCTGAGGAAACCAAAGTTCAGAGTTTAAGTGACGTGTCCAAGTCAGAGGGCGCTTGTCAGCCAGAGTGGGGACAGACCCAAGTATCACCAAAATGACTCGAGCTGGCTCTTTCAGCCACTACAGTAAGCTGGAGCTGGTTCTGTGGATAAATTGATAGTGTTACAAAAATAGAATGCCAGAAACAGATGCAAGGGTGTGATTTTATCCTTATCTGGATAAATTATTTTATATGATGATGATCTTATCCATGGGCAAAGGAGGGAATATGAGTGAGACCAACTGGCTACTGGGAAAAAATAAAATAAGCTTCTATCACACACTAAAATAAATCCAGATGTTTATAAGATTTAAATGCAAACAAATAATAACAACGCATAATAATTTGATCTTCATTGTATAAGATCTTTCTAGACATATGTGCAAAGACAAAACCATGAAAGTAAAAAGATGGATATATTTAACTGAATAAAACTTTACAGATATAATAAGGCAAAAATACCTGAACAAATTTGAAAGTGTAACAACAAAATGGCCAAAATATTTGTAATATATATCACAAAGAGCAAAAAGGCTTTGCAAATTAATAAAAATAAAGAAGAAAAAATAAGGGATACAAAAAGACAGTCCAAAAAAATACAAGTGGTCAATAAAAATATAAAAATATTCACTTTTGCTAATAAAATAAATTCAGATTAAAATAACCATTTCTTCTCCCACCAATAATCCCAAATTAAAAATACTTAGTTTTAGTGAGAGTAGATGGAAATGGCAGCTTTCAGGCTGAGAGCAAATTACTGTACAACTGTTCCAGGGGTAAATGAAAGATGATGCGTCAAAAGTCTTAAAACCACGCCTACTTCTTTCAACCAGCAATTCTATTACTACAACTTTATCTTGAGGAAATAATCATGGAGGGCTGCAAATATTCAGCATCAAGAATATACATTGTAGTTTGTGTGTGTGTGTGTGTGTTTTATGATGAAAAAATAAATGAAAACCTCAATGTCTAATAAAAGGTAATTGGTAACATAAATTATGGAATATCCCCATTACAGAATAAATCCTTGACTGCCATTAAAATTGACAGTAAATCTAGTTTTAAGCACAAGGAAAGATATTCTAATTTTATAATTTAGATAAATAAAACACAGTACACACAATGGTATTGTGTCCCATTTTGTAAAAATTTAAAAACCTTTACATAAAACTTTGTAAAGAAAAAAAAATCTAGAAAATGTATGCTAAAATCAATATATATCTCTGGGAAATGGGATTTTTGGTGATTTAGGTTTTTCATTTTTTTTTTTTAAGATTTTATTGGAGAATATTGGGGAACAGTGTGTTTCTCCAGGGCCCGTCAGCTCCAAGTCGTCCTTCAATCTAGTTGTGGAAGGTGCAGCTCACTGGCCCATGTGGGGATTGAACCTGCAACCTGTTGTTAAGAGCTCGCGCTCTAACCAACAGAGCCATTTGGCCACCACTTTTTTGCTTGTTTTTTAGCTCATTGTTATTTTTCCTCTAACAGATCTCATTTGTCCATGAAAAATACATGGCCCAACAAAAATAATAAATAGGTGATTTTGCAGGATGCAGACATAGCAGCATTTATAGAGAAATTCACGACTTTAAACAATATTATCATAAAAGAGAGAAAAGCAACCAACTTTGTGCACCAGGAAAGAAACAGAAACAACGAAAAAGAAAATGATAAGAACAATATAATAAAATTAAAGTAAATACATTTGAGAATGAAATAACCAGTGGAACTGATAAATAAAGTCAAGAGCTACCTCTTTTAAAAGATTTTAAAAATATAGAAACTTCTGGAAAATCTAATCAAAGGAAAAAAGAACACACAAAACGAGAAAGGGGCATAACTACCCATATGAAAGCGATAATACAGATAAGGAAACACTAGGCACAGTTTCATGGTCACACATTTTTCATTAAGATGTTGCTTTAGAAACATCTTAATGAAAATGGCTCATTTTCAATAAATACATTAACTACCATGGGCCTCCAAAGATGCCCCTCAGTTGTAGGACAAAATTCAGCCACCAAGAAGTCAGGAGGAATGAACTAGCATTCCTGTCCAATTGTTCTGAGGGTCAGCTTTCCTTTCCTCTTGATGAAATAAAAATTACTCAAATAAATAAATAGAAAGGGAAACTTCTGCCAGAAGCTCAGTCAAGCATGGCAAGATTGGCTTCAAAATACCATAAAGACTCGTCAGGGTTGCAGGATGAGATGACGTCATTTGACAGAGGCTACAATTTCTTCAAAGCCACAAACCAGCTCAGCTATTTCTGAGTCACTGGCTCCTGGGGACCTCCTGGGTCACGCGTGTCCCTTTTGCTTGGTGAGGCTTAAGACTTCAGAGCATGCTTCTAGGTCAGGTTTCTGTGTCCAGGCACACAAGTTCTGGCACAGATCCAGCCTCTAAAAGGGAGCTGCCTTCTCCTGGAAGGACCCCGGGTTGAGGACAGCTTCGTGCTTTCCCCATCAGGAGCTTGCCCCACAGGGAACACTATGCCCTGAGTGTCTAGCACGTTGCTGGGTGAAAGGAAGAACCAAAGGGGGTTTCCTTGCACATTCTTTGCGCTGACATTTTCTTACTTAATCTGGGTCCTCTGTAAACATCAACAGATGTTTATAATCATAACTACAGAGTAAGTTTTGAAGTATGTCTTTTTAAGCATTTATTTACAGGAAACCTTTGTAGACACAAAACCTAATGACGGTGATCACATGTTGCCTAAGCCTGTACATTGCTGCTCAACCTGTACTCGCAGGGAGAGAAATATTTGTCATAAACCATTTTTGTTTAACAAAGACTGATTTCAAAATACAGTACTAGAAAGGAAATCAAAGGGAAAGCATGAGTTAGTGCCTCTGATTTGGGCCCCCAAAGCTCATCTTGGGTCTTATTCTAGACTCCCATCAGCCTAGCCAGGGACACAAGCATGGATGGATCTACAGAGTGTGGGAGGCTGAGAAGATGGGTCTCCTCTCACAGATGAGAAGATAGAGTCCCAGAGAGGTACAGAGATCCCCTCAACTCTTCAGTGAATTAAATATAAATCTGGGGACTGCTTCCCACAGGCACTTTGCAGGTCTTAGGTTGGGTTCTTTGGTGTATTTGTCAGAGTTCTCCAGAGAAACAGAACCAACATGTGTGTGTGTTGTAGATATAAATACAGACATAGATATGGACAGATTTATTTTAAGGCGTTGGGTCACAAAATGAGGGAGGCTGTCATGTCCAAAATCCTCAGGGCAGCTGGGCAGGCTGGAGACCCCAGGAGGAGATGATGCTGAAGCTTGAGCCTGAAGAAAGTCTGGAGGCTGAGTTCTTTCTTCCTCGGGGGATGTCAGTCTATTTTCTCATAAGGCCTGCCACTGATTTTATGAGGCCCACCCACATTAGGGAGGCTAATTTGCTTTACTCAAGGTCTATTATTTTAAATGTTAACCCCATCTTAAAAAATACCTTCACAGCAACATCCAGACTAGTAATTGACCAGCTATCTGGGTGCCATGGCCAAGTTGACATATAAGATTAATCATCTGAGCCTGAGAGGTGCATGCAGATGGTTTCTAGGGGAGTGCTCTTGGAAACAATACCTTGGGGGAGTGAGGAACACAGGACAGAACAAAGAGAGAAGCTGGGGTGCACTGAGGTTGTAACACAGGACTCAGCCCATCCCACTGAGAGCTCTGGAGCTGGGATGGCTCTTGTTCCAACTGAACCAAGGCAAAGAGGCTGGGCCTTTATCCCCCTGCATAGACCAGTCACTGAATGTGGGCTGCCCCTGGGGAGGGACATATTCCCAGAGACAGTCTAAGTTGAGAGCCATCAGCCACTAATTCTCCCTGCACCCTGGGGCATTAGTGCCCCTAGCTGGAAGGGGAGGCTTGGGTGATGCACCGCAGCGTCCACCACAGACAGTATTTCACTTTACAGTATTTCACATATACAGCTTATAAGAAAGAAGAAACCAATTGGGGTTTAGAAAGGAGGAGACCCTCCTTTTAGCCCCATTTCAATACTTTTTTGCCTTTACCCTAGCAGTCTCTGGTGGGGAAAGTCTGACCTTTTTCTGCTGTAGAGTATTTGGTTGGGGTCCAGGGTAAAATAGCAGTTTTGTCCCACTGGGTCCATATGTAAATACCTACATCGAGTCCTTTGCCTCTGGCCTTCTGATATCCTACAGGACTTTCTCTGCAGGCCCAAGGCTGGCTTCCAACAAGAGGACCTTCTGAAGAATATTTCAAATAACTTGTTTTTAAAGAATCTCTCAGCTACTCTTAGGTGGGTGGGTCCAAGAGGGTTGCTAGAATCTGCTGTTTTGAGGTATAAGAGCAGCCCATCCCTTGGCAAGTACATATGAGCACCTACTGTGTGCCCCAGCATCACCTGGGTGCCTTTCAAGCCCCACAGCTTTGGGGGGAGAGGACTCCAACCTGTCCCTCCTGGCACCATGATCTCAGTCTGTTACTCAGCATCAGTTTGTTCATCTCTCAAATGGAAGTAATAATACCATTTTCAGGGGATGCCCATGAGCACTGGAGGAAATGTACATAAAGTGTTTAGGGCACCTCTGGCTCGTGGAACGCGCTTAACAAATGCCAACCTTCTCCCAAGTTCCTGCAGGAGGCGATGCACGGGTGCATAGGAAACAGACCCGGCCCTGTGGGAGCCTTAACGCTGAGTGCTGGGGGGTGGAGGAGGGAAGGCAAGCACACCCTCAGAGAGTGCCAGCTGGTAAACATGTCCCAAGTATCCTTGGCTTGAGTAGACAGGCTGGGCTGGGCCCAGAGGCTGCACGCTCTGCTCTTCCTCAAGCAGGTTGGGGAATGAGCCCCTCTCAGATCAGCCCTCTCCTGATTGTTAAGTCACCTTCATAAAAGGCAGCACAAAGGATTATTTTTAGAGCTGCACTGGAAGCAGAGTGTTGTGCCTTTCCTCAAGGAAGCCCCCCTTGTTGGAGAGAGAAGCTCTGCTCCCTGCACCCCCCCCACATACACGTACACATACATACACACATACACGTGTGCACACATGCACACACATAGACACTCACACATAAGTGTGCGCACACACACACACACACACACACGCACACACACCCACACCAGACACAAGTCGAGGAAATGTGGACTTTCCAAGTAATAGTGGCTACTGAGCTTCCCATTTGCTAAGCACTGTGCTAATACTTACAGGCGTTGTTTCACTTGATCCCCCCAGTAGCTATATGTGGTAGAAACTACTGTTAACACTGGTTAACACGTGAGTAAACTGAGGCAGAGAGGTGGAGTAATTTGCTTAGACTCTGACTGCTGTGTAGTGGTGGAACCAGAGTTTGAACCCAGATCTACTGGATCCAGAGTCTGGCTTTTAACTGCTAAATTCTGCTGGTTGCCTCAGACCAAGGATTAAAGGTGCTCAGAGTGGGGGAGGTTGGGAGGGGCAGGAAGAGGCAGGGAAGTCTCCCTGGAGGAAGTGGCACTGACTCAAAATGTGCAACAGCTAAGAAGGACTGAGCATTATCTGTGATTCAGGCTCTGGATGTGGAGTAGGATGCGGATGGGCAGAGAGAAGTGGAGAAGGCATCACAGGTGATAGTCCTGCGGGAGCAAAGGTAGGAAGCGGGACTTGAGTTGCTGTTCACTGGGTACAATGAGGAAAGTGAGCCAAGTGGCGCAGAAGGCACACATTGGGCCTGGGAACCTGGCAGAGTGTCTGAGCTGCCATCTCCTGCCCTTCCATCACTGCTTGTTCTTAGCCCTGGGAGCAGGGATTCATGGTTCCTCCTTCTTGGCTCCTTCCCAGCTTTGGCGTCTGACACACTGACCCACATCACAGGCAACTACAAGCTCAGTTCCAGCCGCCTTGGCAGAGCCTGCTGGCTTCATGGCTGCTGTCACTGAGTCTTACACTTGAGCAGGCAGACAGGAAACCATCCCAGCCAGAGAGCCTCGTGCTCCCTGATTGCCTGAGTATGTATGTCTGGCCCTTTCCACTGAGGTTTTCTCAGAGCCTGCACCCTGCTGTGGTGGCCCCCGCCCCCACTGTCCTTGTAGGCCAGGGAGAGGGTGATTGTGCTGGAGATAAAGCAGCCAGATGTGTATATCACTTCCCCATCCCCAGAGCTCCTCATAGTTTCTGCCCTGGGGTCGGCAGACTGGCCAGACAGGTGGTGGCTCCTGGAAGGTGGCTCTTGATGGAACGGCAAGATTTAAATAGGCAAAGGGAAGAAATAAATGAAGGGAACAGAGCAAAGTGAGCAAGGTGTCTAAGTGGTCCAGCAGTCAGTCACTCATTTATTCAATCAGCAAACACTTCTTGACTACCCACTGAGGCCAGGCCATTTACCAGAACAAGCACATCGACTTGGCCCTAAAGGGTGGCAAAATGAGGCTGGAACTGTTTTATGGGAACTTTCTTCCCCCAGTTGTCCCCCAGGTACCTCTACTTCTGCATGTCCCAAACTGACCTCATCATATTTGTCTTTTCCTCCTTTTGGACGCTCTGTCTCCATGAATGACACCACTGGAAACCCAACTGCTCAGGCTAGAAATCTGGGCTATATCCTTGACTTCTCTCTCCCTTAGTCTCCATGTCCAGTCCATCAAACTCCCCATTAAGATTTCGAATCTGTCTACTGTTCTCGATTTTCCTGGCACAGCCACGATAAAGGCCCGTTATTTCTGGCCTGGACCTGTATAGAAGCCTCCAAATAGGGATCTATGCTTTCACTGTCACCTCCCTCCTGCCCATTCTCTGCACCAGGATCGAAGACATCGATCGAAAGTAGAGAGTGGATTACGGCACTTTCGGGCTTAAAATCCTTCATTGGTGGTTTTCCCACTGCCCTCAGGGCAAAGTACCCGAAGCCCTGAGTGACCCTCTTGCCTTCTTGCCTCCAGCCACCTAATAGCTCTCCATTTTCTGATTCCATCATATTTGCTTCTCCTGGAGAGCTTCCTTGACCCTTCCCAGGAGATGCCGTTAGTCTTCAATCCCTACCCCCATCCTTCTACCTGCCGCTGCGGTGGGGGTGGGGGGCCGTCCCCGAGAACACTGCTTGTGTCCTGTCATCGGGCTTCTACGTCTTGGTCTGTTGGGGCTCTCTGACTTTGGCTGGTGAAAATGTTTTGGAAGTAGATAGAGGTGATGTTTACACAACATTGTGAATGTGCTAAAAGCTGAACTATACACTTTGAAATGGTGAACTTCACGTCATGTGAATTCTACCTCCATCAAACCAAAAAGAAGTAGGGTGTATCAGCCTGTGGTGTCTGGCTGTCTCAGTCTTCCCACGCTGCGTCCCAGGACCCCTCTCTCCAAGGCTTTCATGTTTCCCACAGAGCAGCCACCCAAGCCTTCAGAGGTGGAGCCGTCATGATCTTTGTCCTTCTCTGCCCTTTCCTTTGGAAGGGTTGTGGGGAGGGGCAGGGATGGTCTCACATTTTGAAACCTCCATTTCTCTGGGGGTGCCCATCAGAATTTGGCCAGAACTGTTGCTCAGGGTAACAATTACTCTGCCAAAGGTGTGTGAATATTTATGACTACTCACATGCGTTATGTTTACTATGTCAGCACACTGTTTGCATTTGTGCTGATAATAAAAATTCAATTTATAATAAAAACAAGCATTTTGTTGTAGAATTGGGTTCTAAGGATCCTATAAAGGCTTTGCAGATTTATTTTAGCCTTGTAAATATCTTGCCCCTGGGTGAAACTTTAGAGCCTTCAAACAGTTCATTTTGAAGGCTTTGGTTATTAGAAAACTTTTATAGTCTCTTTAATTTAATGGGAGAAGAATAACAAACTCAATGGACTCCAACAACAATAGATTCTCCACACCTGGAATGTCTTGCCATCTAAATGGGCTGAGTGGTACAAGCCGAGAGTTGCTGAGAGTTGGAAGACTTGGGTCCTAGGCTTCTTCAAAGCTAAATAACTTCAGGCAGGTCCCTTCTCCTCTCTGGGCCTTAGTCTTCTCCTTGGAACAATCGGGGAGGGGGGGGGTGTGGTGAAATTTTATGTAATAAGAACTTTTGATCCTATAATCCTATTCCTAGGAATTTTTCCCGAGGGGAAAATAATTCAACAAAGACAGAAAGTTATATTCTAAAACTGTTCAACCCAGTGTTATCTATAAAGACAAAAAAGCAGATGTGAGAAAACTAACCCATGAACTGGAAATAACTGAGAGATTTATAGAACAATTTATGACAGAGTAAAAAACTGACATTAAAAGTAGTAATTGTCATATACTCCTGTCCCCAACACCATGAAGACTGGGACGATGCTCATGAAAACAAAACAATGGTTATTTCTAGATGATGGGATTATGGTCAATATTTGTTTTCTCCTTTATGCTTTTATGTATTTTTCAAATTTTCTGTAATGAACACATATTACTTCTATAATCAGAAAAAAGAAATGTCATTGAAATAGTAATTAATTTTATAAAGAATACATGACAAAAAAGAAAATGCTTTAGTTATAATGTGAAATGAGAAGGAAATAGAACATGAAATGAATATTCAGATTGCAAATAGGTTGAAATGGTAACAGACCAAATCCTTGAAAATCACTTTGCTAATTATCAATTCATCTAATAACCAATTCTCTGAAATTTTGCCCCCTGCCTTTAAGTGTTTTTATATCTATTCAATTATCGCATTCTTTTTCATTTTATCATCTTTTGACATGGTATTTGCTATTCAATTGTCTAAGGGTACTTCTGATAATTTCATATTTCTAAGAGTTATTTTAAACATTTGTACCATCCCTTGATTATGGAATTGTTTTTATCCTTGCTTGTGTAATTTGTTTCTTTTTAATCTACTTTGGAATAATTTAAGGACATGTCAGGCTATTTGTTAAACATCCTTTGTTCAAAATTAATATTTCTAACACAATTCTCAATGGTACACAAGATAGTACAATCAATTGTAAAGCCAGCCACCTCTGTCTTGATCTTTCACTGGAATCCCATCACTAAAGTTACAGATCAAGCAAGATGTGGGTGGATGTCCTAAAAGATAAAAATATCATCATGAAATGCTCATGATTTAATCAGTATAAAGTGCCCCAAAATGGCAACAAAGATTAAGATATTCAAATGGATTTAATGCAGGATCAAATAGTAGGTGAATTCATCTTGGGGAACTGGCTGTAGGTGAAGATATCTAAAATGTGTGGAATTTGAAAAAAAAAAAAATATTAGGGTGGTGAAATTTTTGGTGTTTTTATTCAATATTCTCTTTAATTTTGTTTGTTATTCTCCCTCTCTCCCTCTCTCTGTGTCTGAAAGAAGCCATCTGAGTTATTTTAATTTTTCCTTCAGCAATATGATTCCATCGAAAACATCAAAGGTGAGAAATTTTGACAAGTTTTCTGTTCCCATGAGTCATTTCTTGGGCGAAGGGAAAAAAGTCAATTGTTGTTCCTAGTCCTTGCTACTTTCTAAAGAGAGGGCATCCTGGTACTGGGAGCATAAGCAGTAACTTTGCTTGAGTGGGGCGATGGGTATAGGTAATGGGGATTTTGGAAGGGCTACAACAGAGCTAAATGTCCTACATAAGAAAGGGAAAGAAATTAAGAGAACAGGAGTCAGGGAGTTACAGTCAGATGCTGAGAAGATTGAGAAGGAAGGAAAGGGTCCAGGGAAACAGCAGTCCTTCCTGGTTGATCTGGTCCCAAACAAGCACTTGGGGTGGGGAGTCTAATGGGGATTTAAGCTGTTTGCAGCACAATGTGCAGCAAGCACTGTGTCTAGTGCACCTACCAAATCATCAGCAGTGTCTACCTGGCTCACAAATCCTTTGGAGTAAGTAAAATTCTTAATGATAAACCTAAAGAACTTTTGGGGTCCTACTTCAAGATTGGCCCTGTACAAAAATCACAGCTTCCCATAAGAGTAGGCAACATACGGGTTACAACTACATCAGCATCTGCCTGTGAATATACCAAAAAAGAAAGGAGGAAAGAAATGGGGAGAAAGAGAGAAAAGAAAGAATCTTATAAGAACAACTTTATACTGTCCATACTAATTTAAAATTGAAATTATTAAATGTAATTATACTTAATGTAACAACAGAGAAATGGAATGGAACTTCAAATAAACATTCCTTCAAAAAAGCAATATTGGTTACTAAATATTTCTCTGAAGTTAAGGGATGTAACTGTAAGTTTTGACAAACTAAGTGGTCAGAACCATTGTTATTTTCTTTTCGTTTTTTTTTTTCCATTTTTTTTTTTTAAATTGGGGAATATTGGGGAACAGTGTGTTTCTCCAGGACCCATCAGCTCCAAGTCGTTGTCCTTCAATATAGCTGTGGAGGGTGCAGCTCATCTCCAAGACCAATCGCTGTTTTTAAATCTTTAGTTGCAGGGGGCGCAGCCTGCCATCCCGTGTGGGAATTGAACTGGCAACCTTGTTGTTCAGAGCTCGTGCTCTAACCAACTGAGCCATCTGGCCACCCTGTTATTTTCTTTTAATTAAATCTGATAGTCTCTTTTGTTAATGTCAACTTAATCTGTTTATATTTATTTGATCCTTGGTTTGAGACTTATTTTACATTTAAAAATTGTTTATTATTTTTCTTTTTGTTTCTTTTTGTTTTATTTCCTGCCTTCTGTTGAATTAATAAAGCTTTCTATATATCTTCCCCTTTTAATTATTTTATTTTATTTTTTAATTTTTTTAAAAAAAATTATTAAAAATTAGCTAACCTACAGTATTACATTAGTTTCAGGTGTGCACCATAGTTATTCAACATTTATATACCTAAAGAAGAGATCACCATGTTAAGTCCAGCAACCATCTGACACTGGACCATGCTATCACAATATTATTGACTGTATTTTCCATGCTGTACATTACATCCCCAGGACTTGTTTCTCTTATACCTGGAAATCAGGACCACTTATTGCCCTTCACCTTTTCCCCCTTTAAAATTTTTCAGTTACAGTTGACATTCAGTATTATTTTATATTAATTTCAGGTGTACAGCATAGTGGTTAGACATTTATATAATTTCAGAAGTGATCCCCCTGACTAGTCTAGTACCCACCTGGCACTGCACATAGTTATTGCCCTATTATTGACTATATTCCCTATGCTTTACTTCACATTCCCATGATTATTTTGCAACTACCAATTTGTACTTCTTAATCCATTCACCTTTTTCACCCTGACCCTTACTCCATCTATCATCCCAATCAATCTAGTACCCATCTGATCCCATACGTAGTTATTACAATATTATTGACTATAATCCTTATGCGATACCCACGACTACTTTGTAACAACCAATTTGTACTTCTTAATCCCTTCCCCGTTTTCACTCACCATCCCAAATCCCCTCCCATCTGGCAACCATCAAAATGTTCTCTGTATCTGTGAGTCTGTTTCTGTTTTGTTTGTTTATTTTGTTCTTTAGATTCCATATATAAGTGAAATCACATTGCATCTGTCTTTCCCTGTCTGACATACTCCACTCAGCACAAAACTCTTCAGTTCCAACCATGCCACCGTGGATGGCAAGAAGCCATTGCCTTCCCTTGCTGAGCAATATTCCACTGTATATATGTACTATTTCCCCTTTATCCATTCTTCTATCAACAAACACCCGGGTTGTCTCCACATCTTGGCCCTTGTAAACAATGCTGCAATGAACATATGGAGGCAACATCCCCTTGAAGTAGAGTTTTGGGTTTCTTTGGATAAATACCAGGAAGTGGGATTACTGGGTCCTTCTTTGTCTCTTGTTATAGCCTTTGTTTTAAAGTCTATTTTGTCTGGTATAAATATTGCTACCCCAGATTTTTTGTTTTGTTTCCATTTTCATAAAATAATTATGTCCATCCCTTTACTTGCAGTCTGTGTGTATTTTTCAATCTGAAGTGACTCTCTTGTAGGCAGCATATGTACAGGTCTTGTTTTCTTACCCATTCAGCCACCCTATGTTTTTTATTGGAACATTTAATCCCTTACATTGAAAGTAATTGTTGATAGATGTGTAGTTGCCATTTTATTATTCATACTTTTGAACTCTCCTTCCCCACCCCCCAGTCTTAAAGAAGTCCCTCTAACATTCTTCATAATACTGGTTTGGTGGTGATGAACTCCTTTAGCTTTTTCTTGTCTGGGAAGCTCTTTATCTGTCCTTCAATTTTAAATGATAGCCTTGCTGGGTAGAGTAGCCTTGGTTGTAGGCCCTTGCTTTTCATCAGTTTGACTATTTTCTGCCAATCCCTTCTGGCCTACAAAGTTTCCATTGAGAAATCAGCTGACAGTCTTATGGGAACTTCCTTGTAAGTAACTCTACTTTTCTGTTGCTCTTAGGACTAACTCTTTGTCTTTAACCTTTGCCACTTTAATTATGTGTCTTGGTGTGGGACTATTTGGGTTCATCTTTTTGGGGACTCTCTGTGCTTCTTGGGCTTGTATCTCTATTTTCTTTGCCAGTTTCAGTCATTATTTCTTCAAATAGATTCCCAATCCCTTGCTTTCTCTCTTCTCCTTCTGGTACCTCTATGATGTAAATGTTGTTATGCTTGATGTTGTCCCAGAGGTCTCTAAAACTCTCCTCGTTTTTTTGGATTCTTTTGTTCTTTTTGCTATTCAAATTGCATGTTTTCTGCTACCTTGTCTTCCAAATTGCTGATTCGATCCTCTGCTTCATCTAGACTGCTGGTGATTCCTTGTAGTGCTTTCTTCATTTCAGTTATTGTATTCTTCACTTCTGACTGGTTGTTTTTTTTTATGCTTTCTATCTTTCTGTTGAAGTTCTCACTAAGTTCCTTGAATATCCTTATAACCATTGTTTTGAACTCTGTCTCTGCTGGTTGTTTACTTCCATTTTGTTCTTTTTCTGGATTTTTCTACTGTTCTTTCATTTTGAATGCATTTCTTTGTTTCCTCATTTTGACTGCCTCTTGGTGTTTGTTTCTATGTATTCGGTAGGGCTAATATGTCTCCCAGTTTTTCTGGGTGACCTTATATAGTAGGGGTCCTGTGGGGCCGATGGCACAGTCTCCCTGATCACCTGAGCCAGGTGCTCCAGGAGTGTCCCTTGTGTGGGTTGTGTGTGCTCTCCTGTTATAGTTGAGCCTTGATTGCTATTGGCATGTCATTGGGTGGTATTGATCCTCAGGTTGACTGACTGTGGGGTTTGTCCACATCCACAGTATATGGGCTGCTGTGCAGGGAGCTTACCCCACAGAACAGGATTTGCCCCAGGATGCTCTGGTACCTGGTGAGACTGCCCTTTGTGTATGCCACTTGTGGGGCTTTGGGTAATGCTATGCTATGGTCTGAAGCCAACCTGCAAATGTGTTGGTTCTGGGGTCTCTTGGGAGGGGCTCTGGTGCAGGCCCAGATCACCCACTGCCTGGGTGACTGGCTGGAAAGTCCCTGGTAGGAGTTGCAAAGTGATCCATGGTTGGTTGCTGCCTGTGCTGTACCTGGAGGTGCATGGGAGAGGACACACTGTGAACCAAGGACATCTGCCACCAGTACCGGGTCTAGGGTAGCTCTGCAAAAAGCCAGGATACTCTGAGGCCTGCTGCCACGTGTCAGCTCCTATAAGGTTCAGCTGCTAATAAAGCCTTCTTTGGCACACAAGTTGGGTGAGGCAGGGTCTTGGTGAGTTAGCAGGGTGGAGCAGTGGAGGTCATTAGGCCAATCAGATTCACATTTGGTCTGTGGGGGCAGTTCAACACAGGAAAGATGGCACCCACCTGCTGGCTGCATGGGAGAAGGGCCCCGCACAGGGAAAATGGGTAACGCCCTTCAAGTTTTTGCCCCAAAGTTCACAACTCAGTCTCTCCCCATATGTCTCCAATGCCTCCAGAGTCACCGTCTCTCTGCCAGAGCCCAGGGTGAGTGTTTGTATGGGCTCTTTAAGAGGATGTCTGGGTTTCCCAAAGCCTCTATGCTACCCTGATGGTCGGAATCCCCACTGTTTTTCACAGCCAGAAGTTGTGGGGGCTCCTCTTCCTGGCACCAGGACTCTGTGCTGGGGAGCCTGGTGTGGCGGGCCAGGGTCACTCAATCCTTTATGGGAAACCTCTGGCTGAGATATCTCTCCTGATTTTCAGTGGCCACACATGGGTGTGGGATCAGCCCATTTTGCATCTCTGGCCCTCCTACCAGTCTCGACACAGCTTTTCTTTATATCCTTAGTTATAAAACTTCTGTTCAGCTAGACTTCAGATGGTTATTCGGGTTGATTTTTCTACAATTTAGTTGTAATTTTGATGTGTTCATGGGATGAGAAGAAGCATAGCATTTATCGACTCCATCATCTTGGATATTCACCAATTTGTACTTAATCCCTTCCCCTTTTGCACTCACCACCTGAACCACGTTCCCATCAGGCAACCATCAAAAAGTTCTCTGTATCTATGAATTTCTTTCTGTTTCATTTGTTTATTTTGTTCTTTAGATTCCACTTATAAGTGAAATCATATGACATTCGTCTTTCCCTGTCTGACTTACCCCACTCAGCAGAATATCCTCTACATCAATCCTTGTTGTTGCAGATGGCAAGATATCATTCTTTCTAATGGCTAAGTAATATTCCATTGTATATATGTGTCACCTCTTCTATATCCAATCATTCATTCAGGGACACCCAGGTTGCTTTCATATCTTGGCTATTGTAAATAATGTTGCAATGAACGTATAGATTAACCCATTGGAGTAACATTTTGGATTTCTTTGGATAAATACCCAGAAGTGGGATAACTGGATCGTCCTTTGTCTCTTGTTGTAGCCTTTGTTTTAAAGTCTATTTTTCCAGCTTTTTTTTTTTTGGGGGGGGTGTTCTATTTTCATGAAATAACTTCCCATCCCTTCACTTTTAGTCTCTGTGTGTCTTTTGATCTGAACTGAGTCTTTTGTAGGCAGCAAATGTACGGGTCTTGTTTTCTTATCCATTCAGCCACCCTATGTCTTTTGATTGGAGCATTTAATCCATTTACATTTAAAGTAATTGTTGATAGATATGTAATTATTGCCATTTTATTATTCATATTTTAAAAATTGTTTTATTGTTGTTTCTTAAAGAAGTCCCTCTAATAATCCTTGTAATGATGGTTTGTTGGTAAGGAACTCCTTTAGATTTTTCTTGTCTGGGAAGCTCTTTATCTGTCCTTTGATTCTAAATGATAGCTTTGCTGGGTAGAGTAATCTTAGCTGTAGATCCTTGCTTTTCATCACTTTGAATATTTCCTGCCAATCCTTTCTGGCCTGCAAAGTTTCTGTTGAGAAATCAGCTGCCATTCTTATGGGAGCTCCCTTGTAGGTAACTAATTGCTTTTCTCTTGCTGCTTTTAAGATTCTTTCTTTATCTTTAACCTTTGGCATTTTAATTATGATGTGTCTTGGTGTGGGCCCCTTTGAGTTCATCTTGTTTGGGACTGTGATTCCTGGGCTTGTATACCTGTTTCCTTTGCCAGGTTAGGGAAGTTTTCCACCATTATTTCTTCAAATAGGTCTTCAATTTCTTGTTCTCTCGCTTCTCCTTCTGGTAGCCCTATGATGTGAATGTTGGTATGCCTGATCTTGTCTCAGAGGCTGTCCTTATTTATTTATTTATTGTTTACTATTTTTTTCTTTTTGCTGTTCTGTTTGGGTGTTTTCTGCTACCTTATCTTCTAAACAGCTGATTCAGTCTTCTATTTCATCAAATCTACAGTTGACTCCCTGTAATATATTCTTCATTTCCATGTTTGTATTCTTTATTTCTGACTGGTTCTTTTCTATGTTTTCCATCTCCATTTTTATGTTTCCTATTTCTTTGTTGAAGTTCTCCCTGAGATCATTGAGCATCCTTATCACCAGTGTTTGGAACTCTGCATCTGGTAGATTGCTTGTCTCCATTTTATTTAGTTCTTTTTCTGGAGCTTTGTTCTGTTCTTTTATTTGGGACATGTTTCTTTGTCTTCCTATTTTGGCTGCTTCCCTGTGTTTGTTTCTATATATTAGGTAGGGCTGCTATGTCTCCCGGTCTTAGTAGAGTGGCCTTATGTAGTATGTGTCCTGTGGGGTCCGTGGCACAATCCTCCTGGTCACTAGAGCCAGGTGCTCCAGGTGTGTCCCTTGTGAGGGTTGTGTGTGTCCTCCTGTTATAGTTGAGCCTTGGTTGCTTTTTGCATGTCAGTGGGAGGGATTGACCCTTGGGCTCTTTGGTTGTGAGGACTGACCATCACTACAGTGAAGGAGCTGTTGTGGAGGGTTTGACCCTATGGAGCAAGATTCACTTTAGAAGGGCTCTGGTGCCTGCCCAGTGTGCTCTTTGGGTATGTTGTTCTTGGAGGTGGCCGGGTAATGCTTCAGCGTGGTTTGAAGCTGGCCACTGGGGGTGCCACTTCCAGGGCCACCTGGGAGGAAACCCACAGCAGGCCAAGTTCAGTCACAACCCACACCCCACCTGGGGCCACCTGGCAGGAGCCACAAAGCAATCCACAGATTGCTGCCACCTGTGTTGTGCTTGGAGGTGTCTTGAGAGGCCAGGCTGCAAACCAAGGCTGCCTGCCACTAGTACCAGGCTTAGGGCTGCTCAGCCAGAGGTATGGGACATGCTGAAGATAGATGCTTTTTGTTTGGGTTTTATGAACCTTTGAGAGACTTTAGGAAAGTCTGCAGCATGAGCCAAGGCAGGTGGTTTGTATAAAAAAGCCCCTGAAAGCAGCTTGGGCATGCCCAAATGTTGGGTAGGGCATGGTCTCAGAATCACCAGGGTGGGGTGAATGAATGGTGTTAGCCAGGTTGATGGAGACTCAGATATGGCGGCCCCTGCATCTGCACACTGGAAAGTGGGAGGGCTCAACAAAGAAACCATGGCTTCCACCAGTTCCTCCGTCCAGGAGAAAGTTGCCTCTCCAAGCCTCATGCTGAAGTCAGACAACTCAGTTTCCCCCTGTATGTCCCTGGCAGCTTTTGAGCCACTGCTGCAGCTCAGAGTGAGTGAGTCTGTCATTGAGTAAGTCCCAGTGGGCCCTCCAAAATTAGCACCTTGACGTGTAGCTGCCCTCTGTCCCACTCAGTCACAATCTCCACTGGTTTTCACAAACAGAAATTATGGGAACTTCTCTCCCTTGCACTGGTTTGGCTCTGGGACCTCTTGCTCCTCCTGGGGGGACCTCTGCAGCTGAGATATCCCTCCAAATTTTTAATGGTCACATACAGGTGTGGTACCAGCCCGTTCTGTGTCTGTCTTTCCTACCAGTCTCAAGGTGGCTTCGTCTGTATGTCCGTAGTTGTAGGGCTTTGGTTCAGCAAGACTTCAAGTGATTTTCAGTGATGGTTGCTTGTAGCTTAATTGTAATTTTGATATGGTCATGAGAGAAGGTAAGCACAACGTTTACCTATTCTGCTATCTAGACCAGAAAATCCTTTAGTTATTTATGTCTTCCCCTTTTCACCCCAGCTGTTTAGGAAGCTTAGGTTTTACTTATATTCTTTTAGTGGTTACTTTTAAAATTTTAATGTGTATATTTAATGATTAATTACTCTAATACAATCTAAAATTATTCAGTATTTCTACTCATCTTTTGAGCAAGTGGGAAGAGATGGCATACTCTTTCCACATTCATTAACTAATCTTCCTTGTTACTGCAATCCAAGTATTTAGCATCACTTCTGTTTAAATACAGGAAATGGCATGATGATTATTAGGCAGTTAATAGTTAATTAAATTTGCTAATGTATTTTATCAGTGTCTGTATTCACCATTTTCTTTGCATTCTCCTCTTTGATTTCAGACTTCTTGATGAGTAGTAAATGGTATATCTGGGGAAAACATCTGTATTTTGCCTTCCCTCTGGTGGTATAGTTTAGCTGAGTATCATAGTCCAGGTTGCTAGTTGTGTTCCTTAGCTCTATGTTAGCTTTAGTTCAGGTCAAATAAGAACAGCCTGTTAAGTGGAGTCTCTCAGGCAACCATCTGACAAATCAAATGAGAACAATTCTCTGGAATTTGAGGGAGCTTCAACCCTATTCTGTTCCTCTGGTGGCTGTCAGGCTGCTGGTTTTTACTATAATTGTAGGCTGTTGATTTTCAAGGTTACCATGAAGCTGGAAAACAAAGGATGGGAATGAAGCAAATTAAAATGTCACAACACTTTCTGTCCTTACCACGATTTAGCTGTTGTGTCTTGAAAAAATGTTCCTCAGTTTAATGCAAGTTTTTGATTAACTCCCAAAGTTACAAAAAAATTTAAGTCTAAGATTTTGATTTTTTGGTTTTAGTTTTCTCATTGCTTTAATGGAAGAGAGAATTTTTGGAAGTCCTTACTCTGCCATTTTCATTGATATCACTTTTTCATGTGTTTTTTGAATTTTGATTTGCAGGTTCATCTTAATTAGATCTCTTTCTCTCTCCCTGCATTCCTCCCTGTCTAGCAGTTATATGGCTGTCTCTGGCCAACACCTTGGGACGCTTCGTTCAAAACGAGCTCTTACATTAGCATCCTGAGGCTCTAGCCTAGTGATGACATTGGGATATTACAGATACTTTCACTGAGTCATCCACTTGATTGAGGTCCTAGATGTAAGGCTTTGTTCTCCCCCTGCTGCTCTAAGCTTACAATTTCATATGAGATGTAACCCCTGGCAGCTGCCAGCAGACCTTTGCAGCTTCCTTTCAAGAGCATAGGGTACCCATTCAAACCCCTGGTATGAGGCAGTGAGCCTGGCTCTGGTGCCCCACCTCTTGATGGAGGCTGTTCCTCCTGTCACATAGGAAGATCCACAGTCCTACTCCCTCTGCTTGCTTCCCAACCTGAGCCCCAGACGCTCACTTTTATAGCCCCCATTTGCACTTTTCATTTCTGGTCCATGAAGATCAAGCTTCTCTTATTTCCGAGCAGGGCCATGCCTTCTTAATTTTTTCTCTTTGTATTTTATTTATTGTCGCTTTGTGTTTGGAGCAAGAGGGCTAGGAGATGTGAGGATTGACAAGGCATGAATGAACAGTGTCATCTTCACTATACATTGTGTTAGATCTGCCATCATTTAAACTTTTTAACTATTTTTCAACCTGAGACAGTATCTATTGACTCTCTGCCCTGATAGATGAGGAAATTAGCCTAAAATGATTTAAAATGACAGTACATATCGATGGCAGGCATGCACACTGGGGGTAGGACTCCTGAGTCTGTTTCTCTGACAAAACTATTGCTCCTGCTTTCAAAATTTTATATATACGGCAAGCATTTATCTTGATTTTGCCTTCTAGGAAAACAAAGAACTAAGGCACCAATCACCATAACAAGGAATTTTTCCTTTTCTTTTGTCAAGCATGTTTTATGAGGGTGAAGAAGTGGCTCTGTGGAGGATAGAAGTAATTCCCAGAAAAACCATGATTTCATTCAGTTATAGTATTTGTAGGCATATATATGAACCTGGATAGAAAACTATAATGTACAATTGAGTGGGGGGAAAAATCACTAACTTGAAATTTAAGGACTAGATTAACCTGATCCGATTTGACCAAGTTTTATTGAACTTCTCCAAGGTGCAACTTTGAATCCTAAGCATTGAAGTGAACAAATACCAAGAAAGGGGAAGGCAATTAAATAACTTGAGGGCAAGCTCTGTGGTCCACGCTGGCTTGACCACCTTCAGTGAAATTGTTTCTGAGTGCAGGCCTGAGGGCCAGGTTCCTCTGGTGGCACCTGAATGTTTAAGAACAAATGTCACCATATTATTGAAGGCCCAGTGATGAGGAAACGATTTGTGGCTTTGTTTGAAATTTTCCCACTGACTTTTTATGAATCAACTCAGTGTTCTAGAAATGGAAATAATAATAATCAATTGACTAGGGACATAGCTCTCAAGGTTACTAAAATTCAGTTGTTTTAATGTTGAGATCTAGAGGGGGTATAGATATATTTCCAGGGAAATCTCCTTCTAACAAATAGATGGTGGCAGAGAATTGTGGAACCAAATCTGTCTAGTTCCAAGCTCTGGCTGTTAGTCACTAGCTCTAGTAGCTTGTAAGCTCTTCAAGGAGATTTTATAATAAAATATTTCCACATTCCCTGCAGTGCCTAACAAAGTATTTGTTAAAAGACTCATGGAGGAGTTTGGTGTAAAGGCCTCAGCGTACTGGTCCAGGTTTGTTGCCTTCGTTTTCCTTCTCTCGTGTTCAGCCAAGTTTCTTTACCAGGACAAGTCACTGGGGAGCAGGAACTAACAATGCTTCCCGGAGACCTTTTCAACTCTGTTGCCTCTGGATGTTCCTTTGTGGAGTTTATTGTTTGAAGCATTTGTTGTACTTGTTTTGAAATCCATTTTCTCCCTTGAGACTCCTACCACCCCTGAGGAGGAAAGGATGGGGTGGGGAAGAGACTCACCTAAGGAAAGAGAGGAATTAAAGACCGTGATGGTTCAGGCTGGTAGTTTAGTTGGTAATCCTTCAAGCTAATGCCTTTAAACATTTGTCTAAATCTATTTCAAGAAAGTGAGGAGAGACTGGCTTTATAGTAATAGAAGTTGTACAGAAAATGAAATTCACTTACTAGTTTGCCTCCTCGGGCAGAAATAGTGTCAACATTCTGAAAAATACCTGCCACGTATTCCCCACTTTCCCGTGGTTCTTATACTCTTTCAGTTTTCTTTGGCAATTTGCTGAATTGTACAACTTGTCAGCAGGTATGTTAAAGAGCTTTATGTCTTCATAATGAAATAAGCTGCGTGTTCCCAGTAAACAGCCCTACTCCCTGGAACAGACCTGGACAGAACTGCAGGCCACTAGAATTGGAGTCCACTGAGGACAAGGCTGTGTTTGGGAGCAACATTTTATCTTTATCTTCCACTGGAGGGCGCTGTCTACTTTGGCGGAAGTGGAACCTTGTTCCAGTTCATCCATTTAGCGATCTTTTAGCTTCCCTCGTGGATTTGTGCCCTGGGCAGTTGTCCAGCTGTCCACGCCTTCATTTGGCTTTTTCCAAAGTCCTACAAGGCAGCAGTGTGAGGGATTAGAAGAGACACCATCAGTTTGATTCCTATTGGGCTCTGCACTCAAACTTCTCATCAGCCAGATAAAAACGCCCGGGCTTACCCTAGCCTCACCCCCATGTGTGTGTGTCTACTATATGGCCCCATATTGTCTGTCACTTAATTTCCATGCCTTTGTGTCCTTTGCCTTTGAGAAAACATAAACAAGGCATCTCTTAAATAGCACCAGCTTCCTAGGTCACCATTTCTACCTCTGGATTGGCAGTATTACCCCCCCAACCCCCCCTCATCCCCCCACCCCTCCCCACCCCGCCCCAAGTTGTCAGCATGCGCTTTAGGGAATGTCTTCTCCAATTGTAACATGCAAAGGAATCACCTGGGCATCGCATGAAAATATAGATTCTGATTCAGTAGGCTTTGGAGGTGGGGCCTGAGAGTCTGCACTTCTCACAAGCCCTCATATGTGCATAAAGTGCTTTAATACTAACAAGACAGTATAGAAGAGGCTATGGGCCAGGGTTCCAGAGTCTGCCTGCCTGCATGCAAATCCTGCCTCCGCTGCTTTCTATCTGGGAGGCCTTGGGCAAGTTACATAACTTCTCTGTGCCTTAGTTTCCTCATTTGCAAAATACGATGCTTCATAAGGTCCTTGTGAAGATTAAATGAGATAATATGCGTGAGGCACTTAAAATAGGCCTGATACATAATAGGCACTCGATAATCATCAGTGATGTTATGATTCCTCAATCCTGTGAAGAAGGTGAGGAACCCAAGCTCCAACGGGGAGAAATGACTTACATTCAAGATCCCAGAGCAAGAATGGTGCACAGCAGGGACCATATCTGATTCCAATTCTAGTGCTCATTGCACCCACACCACACTTCCAAATGTGGAGTTTTATTACCATGGATGTTTTCCCAGCATCCTGCTGATCTGTTGTTCTCTCTTTCCTTCTAATGGGGCATTTCCAGCTGGGGTGATTCATAGATCTGGGACCACATGGCTCCCATTAACTTCAGGAAAGTCATAATGCAAAACCCACATCAATCAAGCTTCCAAATTACTCATCCATCTTTACAGGTGACGTGTAGATTAAGAACAGGGAATGAAGCAGGTATCATAGGATAACTATTTAGATTTATGAAAATCACAGAAGAGTTTACACCAAGTCCCAAAGTTGAAACTTACTCTTTTCACGGCAAGGTTAAACCACAGGGATGAGAGACAGGCTGTCACAAGAAAACAGCCTTAAAGTTTAAAGTCTGAGGGGCTAGGACGCCCAGCTTCACTACTTATTATACTTGTGATCTTGAGCCAGCCTTTTAACCCCTGTTTTCTCATTTTATTATTCATTTATTTCTCGTGTTATTATTCATTCTTGCAACAAAGCAAGGAGTTAGTTATCCCCATTTGACTGATGTGAAAACTGAGGCACAGAGAGGTTGAATGACTTGTCCAAGGTGACAAAGGATAAAGCAAAATTTCAAACCCCTACATTTGAGTCCATCTCATGAATGAAATGATGAGTCTAAAAGCAGCACGCACTGAGTAGGAGCTTAATAAACCTTTGCTGATCGTGAGAACAAAACTCATATCTGACTAATCCTTTCTTTGTAGTACCTGTGTACCTAGTGGGTTCTTGATTAATAAGAGTTGAGTTGAATTATTCCCCCCTGGAAATGGTTGTGTTTTTATTTAATGATTTGCTTAGATGCATTTTAATATGCAGAACCACAATGCTTTTTGTACAATATCTCTGGACTGCAAGGCGCGGGCATTCATTATTTTATGAGACGCATGTGTCATGCACAGCACAAGCCCTTGTCTTAAACCAACACAACATGCAAATAGAAATTTCATGTAAAATCACATTCAGACAGTCTCAAAGTAGAAACAGATGTCTGAAAAATATGAACGCCAGGCTTATTAAATATTTTATCATCAAATATTTCATACATTTCAAAAATGTCATCTGTGAAAACACAGAAATACCGCCTCAGGAGAACCAAAATATTTAATCACTTTCAAGAAATTCTTAAAAATAAGTCTTCACCTCCGAACTATTCCAGGCAGAGAACAAATTTCCAGGTGCTGCAAGCTATATTTATTATATTTTCATCAAAATCAGTAACCTAGTTGAAGGAGATACAGTAATCAGTAAGGTCATTATTAGGTAAGATAATGACTTCTGAATGAATTCTCTCATTAATCTCATTACAAAATGGTAATGGTACCTGACTAATCATGCCGAAGGGGAGAGCTGTGTTGAATCAGAGCAAAATTAAGGCTGTAATCACAGAGCTGCTCTTGCCATTTCTTCATGAAAATCTCACTCGGGGTTTGGGGACTGGTTTGAAGTTCCTTTGGCCCAGGGGACTGTAGATCTGAAGGTTGGAGGCACCCAATGTAGCAAGGGGCAGGGTGAAGAGCCCTGGGCAGCAGCAGTCAGGAGAGCTCATCCTCTTCCTGTTTCTGTCCCCTACTTCCTGTATAACCTTGGACCGGTCACGGCTGTCTTTGGGCCCCGCTTCTGGTTTCCCTGCCTTAGTCTCCTGCTTCTACCCTTGCCCCTTAAACACGTCAGGCGGATCACATCACTCCCAGGATGGTTGCCCATCTCACCCAGGGAAGGATCCAGATCCTACATGGACCACACACCCTATGTGCTCTGTCCCCATTGCCTTTTGACACTATCTCCCCTATCCCCCCATCCCCCCATCCCCCCATCACTTGCTTCTTTTCAGCCACACTGACCTCCTGCTGTTCCCTCTGCCTGGACTGTGCCCTCCTCTTCCTCCATATATCCACGTGACTCACCCCCTCACCTCTTCCAAGTCTTTACCCCAATGTCACCTTCTCAATAATGCCACCCTGACCACCATGTTGAACACTACAATCTCTCCATCCACACTCCAATCTACACTTTCTTTCTCCATGTCCTTATTGCCTTCTAAGGCAGAATATGACTTATTGAGTTTCTTGTCTGTCTCCCCACCTGTGCCCCACCCCCACTGCTCCCACTGGAATGTAAGCTGCACAACGGCTAGGATCTTTGTACACTCATAAATGCCTGGAACACAGCAGATGCGCAATAACTCTTTGATGAATATGGAATTTATCACATGCTTGTGGGTTCCCAACCTTGCTGGACATTAAGGGAGGAGCCCCAGTGTGTGAGACGGTTGACCAGGGGTGATGAAGCGTGCACTCACTGTGGTGAGGCCCCTTTGGTGGTGGAGGTGCTGGCTTTACTTTTCCATCATGTTAGAAGCTGGAAGCACATCAAGTGCCTTTATTTCCATGAAGACTGGCCTGAGTACACAACACATTACGTGGCAATGTCTGGAGTCAGAGAACCCTCCACAGCCAGGAGCAATGGGCCAAACTGAGTACGGTGGAACTGACAGAGACAAAAGGGACACCATGTCTTGAGTTCCAACCCCAGTGTGGAGGTCCAGGGTCAAGGTGACAGGGACCCACTATGGCAGGCATGCAAAGACCACCAGGGGTTTCAGCAGATATAAGATTCAGAATGTTTTAACAGACTCCTCGTGACCAATGCAGGACAGGTGGCAATCTCAGCCTAACCCGCACTGGCCAAACCCCCCAGAAACAGGTCAGGCTGCAGTCTCCCTCTTTGCTCACACTGGTGCCAAAGAGGCTATGGAACATGGTGGGTGCTCATGAAGTGTGTCAAGAGCTCGGAATTAAGCCTTGGTAAGTTTGTTTCTGGGGGACCCATTTTACAGATGGGGAATTATAAACGGTCCAGTGCTAGGAAGAAGTCTGAAAACCATATCACTTAAGGGACAAGGGGAAACAACAACAGGAATGGTTCAGGAATGGTTCACCTGGACAAGAAAGGCAGGATGAAAATCAGCCCGGTCTCTCACAGCGGCAACACCAACACGCAAAAGCTGGAGTACTTTTATGTGGCTTTAGAACAGGGATTGCGGATCACTGGCCCAGGTGCCACCACACGCCCCTGCCGAGTCCATGGCGAATATCACTAATTGATCACGGACACTTTCGTGTATGTAGATCCAGACCAAGCTGTAGAATCCTTCTCGACACAGTGCCTCAAATTCTCTGCCCCAATCAATGGAGCTGGCATGAGAGAAAATACATTTGCAAAACTTTCTCTAGAACACAGGGATGGAAATGGAAGTCCATTAACATTAAGAAAAAACATTTTGTTATAAGCAAAGAAGGTGTTAGCTTCCCTGGGGGGTGGGCAGTGAGATTCTCATCACTGTTCAAGAAGAGGCTGCTTCTCTCGCTGTTTTTCCATGATGCTGTCCAGTGGCAAGGAGAGCGTCTGAGTCCTCACTGGTATGTGGTGGATGCATTTCCAGTGTCCAGAGGGCAGACCTGGAGTTACATCTGACGGTACTGTAAGAACTAAGCACAGTGACGGTGCTTCGAGAACAGGAGGCATGAGGCCCCTCGGACACAGAGGATAGTGCCTTCAAAACGCTTCACGCTTGCTCGTAGGAAGTTCCACCATGTTTTCTTGCTAATGAGGTCCCTACTTCAATGGTTACTGCATTTTGGCCCCAACACAATTTAATCTCCAGATTCATCCTGTAGCTCCCCTGTTATAGAGTCTCTTTGCCCCTTACTGTGGGTTCCAGTGGTGAGCTTATACCCCAAGACCCTCGGGGTGTAAGGGAACTTCTGGATCCCCTAGGTTGTACACCAAGGGAACTGGACTCTCTCTTTCTCTCTCTCTGCCTGATTATACCATACCAGAATTCCTTGCAGCTGCCCATGTTGGTGAGGGGTGCTGTATAAACTGTTGCCTCCCAAAGTAGCAAAAGGTAAAACTAAGTGCACTTTGCTTCAGCTCTCAACCCATTGGATATATGGGACCTTTCTATCACCGATTCCTTCCCAGCCCCCATTCTGGGGATTTCCACTCGGAAGGAAGAACCAGGACACTTGAGTCTCCTCTCTATATATTTCCTCCCCTCTCCTCTTCTTTCCTCTCCTTCCGCTTTCTCTCTGATGGGAACATAACATGACTTTATAGAAAAATTCCATACTCTGAGACCTTCACACTCTGAAAGACTTTAATCTTGTCAACAAAGCCTATCTTTCATGGCTACTACTGCCTTGCTGTTGCCTCAAAACTTTGGTTTGATTCAAAGTGGGACAATGACTTTTTTTGGTCTGGACTCTAGGTGGTATCCACCCCTCCCCCCAAACAATAAAAGCCACTGATTTAATGGATGGGAAGTTACAGGACAGTGACTCAAAGGGAAGGAAAAATGCATGGTTACCCCATCTTTAAAGTTATTTTTCTATGAAATAACCAGAATGCACAAAAAGATTTGTGTTCAAGGGTGTCTATCTAACATTTGTAATTTTAAAAATACTGGCAATAACTTAAATGTCCAATAAAGGAGGATTAGTTAAATTATGATTTTAAATGATATCATAGAAGATCATTTGTATGGCTAAAATTTTATAATATGTTATTAGGTAAAGAAAACATGTTACAAGATAGCCTATTCAATATGATTGTGTTTTGTAAAGTGTAGCTGTCTGTCTCTGGTTGATAAAGTGATGTGATTTTTATTTTCTTCTTTGTGCCTTTTCGTCTTTTCTAAATTACCAGTGAACATGTGTTAGTTTTGTGGTCAGAAATAAGTGAACAATAAAGGCTTTGTTTGTTTGCTTCTTGGAGGAAAAAATGCAGGTGAGCCCTTGATGGGGATGATGGGGTGGATTCAAGGACCAGATGGAGGATGCTGGGACTCTTTTCATCTGAGAGACTCTGGTTCTGGGATCTCAGCTTTGGCCTCTGGCCCCGTGGTGAAAGGGTGGAATGGTCCTTCCCAGCCTGGGTGGCTCCCGAAGCCCCTGCACAATGGCCCATGCCCTAACCAGCATAGAAAGTACCTATTCCCCATGAAGCCCTCCCGTCGTAGAAACACTCCATTTGTTAAAGAACCATAGTGCCAAGAGAGCTTTCTGCCTGCACTCAAACCTTGTGTATCCTGGAGCTTCAATCTTTTATGAAACAGCTTTTCATTTTTCCCCCTTCTCTACTAAGGGCTATCACAAGCCACTGAATCATTCTTTGCACATCAATTTTTAATCTTGTTAAGGTTTTTTTTTCTTGACCAATGCTCAGTTCATAAATAAAACATCCAAAATTTGCTCCAATTCCTTCTGTAGGCTTTGTTTGTTTGTGTTTGTTTTAGTATGGTCTCCCACTGGGAAGGAAGAAAGTGATGAACACACCATGTCCTTTTGACCATGTCCTTTGCCGGTGTACACACCTTCCATGGCTTCCATGGTACCAACGGGAGAAAGCCCATACTTCTCAGCATGGCACTATAAGCCTGCCATGACCTGGCTCAACTATTTTCTCTAGCTCAGTTCCTCTCCTCATTCTTCCAACTCACCCCAAAGCCAACTGCTGTCCCGGAATTTACTCTACTTCCCAGTCTCCTCACCTCTGCTTATCCCAGGCCCTGTACTGGGAATGCTTGGAAAAGACTTGGGGTGACTTTAGCATGTTTTTGTATGATTCTCTGAGTTGTGTTGAAGTTTCTGCCTCTGGTTCCTCTGTAGATAAGGCGGCAGCTTAGCAAACTCTGGACTTGAGGTTAGACAGATCTGGGATTGAATTACACTTTGTGACACTAGTTAAGAACTGGTAGCTTCATTTATTTATTCATAAAATAGAATAATGCCTACCTAATGTGGCCGTTATCCATTATCTCCCTATCTATCGAGATCTATATAACCATCTATCTTTTTTGTTCTTTTGGCTGATGTACTCGAAAGAAGTGGCAGAAATAATGATTCTTTATCCCCCATGTATCTAAAAATACGAAAAATTATCTTATATAATCAAATGCCACTTTATACCCAAGAACATTAACAATAATTATCTATTAACATCTAATATCCAGCTCTCATTAAAATTCTCCCATTGTCACCAAAATGTCTTTTATATTTTTCTCCCAACTAAAGGTCAATCGCGATTCATATATTGCATTTGAGTGCTATATCTCTTCTGTCTCTTTTAATCTAAAACATCTCTCACACAGAGGTCTTTATTGACTTTTGGAAATACCAGGCCTCTGTCTTATAAAACTTCCTACATTTTCGAGTTTTCTGATTCTTTCCGGTATAATTTGACTTTTTCCTCTACCCCTTGTATTTTCCATGAACTAGTTGGCATGGAGTATAGATCCTCTTAAAATGATCAAGGAGGGCCTTTCTTCTTTCTCTTTCATTAGCAAGTTTCAGAGTAAGGAGTTGGAGGAATGGCCACTTTCAGTATTTACATTTGAGTCTCTCTCTCTCAATATTCACTAAGGACTCATAGATTTTTAAATTAATGCTTTCTGTTATAATCCATTATTTTCATTATTGGTTTTGATGCTCAAATTGTCCTAATTTGTCAAATGGAAGCCCCTTCAAGCCAAATCCTGTGTCTTTTTTAAAAATCCCCCCATTACTCCCCAACATATTATTTTGAAAAATTCAAACATTAAGAAAATTAAAAAATATTTTCCAGGGAACACCCATGTATATGGCATCTAGACTGTACCATTCACATTTTACTGTATATGCTCTACCAGCTAGCCATCCTTCCATCCATTTCTCCATCCATGAATTTATCTAGGTATGATGTAAGAATCCAAATTTATATTTGCCCAAGTGACTATCTAGTTATCCTATGTCATTTATCGTGAATGTTCCTATTTCTCCACAGATTCGAGTTGCCTTCTTTAATAACAAACTTTCCACGTATAAGAATCTATTTCTGGTCTTTCAATCCTGACCCATTGATGTATCTGTCAAATTATATCTCAATACCATATTATTTTAATTTTAGAGTCTTTCTTATGTGTTTTAACATCTGAGGGAAATAGCCCTTGCCATTGCTCTAAATTTTTGGCACTTTTCTGGATGTTCTTGTTTGTTTCCAAATAAATTTTAAAATCAAGTTGTCTAGTTCCATAAAAAAAAGTTAACTGCAACTGGGCTAAATTTATATATCACCTTTGGGTATATTAAGTTATACTACCTAAGAAGAGCGTCTGTGGAGACAATCATATTATTTTTATTAGAATTATTAACATTTAGAATTATACTAATTTCCTAATATTAAACTATCCTTGAATTGTTATAGTAAAATTTGGCCATATGTATTATTTTAAATGTGCTGTTGGAGCTGTTGATAAAATTCTATTTAGAATTTTTGTATAATTATTGATCAGTGAGATTGGTCTATAGCTTCCTTTTTTGCACTATCAGGTATAATTATTGATCAGTGAGATTGGTCTGCACTTCCTTTTTTGCAGTATCTATCAGGTTTAGGTATCAACATTATTTTCACTTTATACAAAAAAAAAAAAAAATCCAGAAGGTTATATTCTTTTTCTGTTATTTGGAACAATTTAAATGGCATTGGGATTATCTGGTTTTTGAAGGAATGTTAGAAAGCATCTGAAAACATTTCGGCCTGATAGTTTTATGGGAATTAGCTCTTTCATAACTTTATTTATTATGACAATTAATCTATATAATCTATCTCTGTTCGTGTCAATTTTGGCAGGTGACATTTTCCCTAGAAAATTATCTTTTTCATCTAGGCTTTAAATTTTCTATGCATACAATTGTGCAAAGAGATCATAAAAATTTATTCTGTTTCAATGGTTATTTCTTCCTTGTCATTCCTTATTTTGTGTATTTTTTCTTTCTGCTTTTTTTTCATGTTTTATTTAACTGTCTCAGTTTAGTTTATCTATATTTATTTTTTTATGGAACTTACCAAAGTCTCCATTGTGATCTAATGTAGTGTTAATTTTTGTGAACATTTCATGTGCACTTGAGTAGAAGGTATATTCTCTATTATTAGTCAGGGTGTAAATTTTGATAGATATATATAGTATCTACCTTGTTGATTATGTTGCTTAGAAGTTCTCCATCTTTATCTTTTGTCTAATTCATCTTTCTTGGAGTGAAGATCATATGTTAAAATCTCCTTTCCTTAATGGTTTTTGTACATTTCACTTTGTATCTCTTATAGTTTCTGCTTTATGAAGATTACTATGTGTTATTTGGTACACTGATATTTATAACTGTTAAATCTTCATTGCAAATTGTAGCACATAACATTATCAAGTGTTCTGCTTCATCTCATTTAATTTAAAACATTTTTCTCTTGTTTTAGATCAAGGTGTCAGTTTTCTTTTTGCCTGGCATACTTTGGCCCAATCTTTTATATTTGGCCTTCCTGAATCACTTAGTTTCAAATATGTATCTTTGTAAGACAATCTGAACATCGTTTTTTTTTCTAGTAGATCAGTGCTACAGACTGAATGTTTACGTCCCTCCCCTGCCCAAATTCATGTGTTAAAACCTCATCTCCAATGTGATGGTATTTGAAGTTGAGGCCTTTGGGAAGCAATTAAATGCTTACGATGATTAATTTTATGTGTCAGCTAAAAGATGCTGAGATAGCGGGGTATGTCTGTGAGGGTGTTTCCAGAAGAGATTAGCATTTGAATCAGTAGACTGAGTAAAGAGCATAGCTCTCACCAATGTGGGTAGACACCATTCAACCCACTGAGGGCTTGACTAGAACAAAAGCGCAGAGGAAGAGCAAACTCTGTTTGAGGTGAGACATTCAACTTCCAATTTTGGACATTGGCACTCCTGGTTCTTGGGTCTTTGGACGCAGCCTGGGACTTACACCCCTTGCTGCCCTGGTTCTCAGGCCTTCAGGTTTGGACTTGAGCTACACCATCGACTTTTTTGGGCCTCCAACTGACAGATCATGGGCCTCCATCATCATAGGGGACAATAACAGAATAAATCTCTTTCTATGTATCTGTAGTTATTATTGGTTCTGTTTCTCTGGTTAACTCTCACTAATACAGTAAGTTAAATTTATTTATATTTATTGATATGATTTAAGTTTGGTCTCAGTTCTGTCATATTATTTTACATTTATTATGTGTCTTTTGCTATGTACTCTTTTTTCTTTACTTAAATGTTTTGTTCGTTTTGAGTTTGTATTTCTTTTGGTGTTTAGAATGGTTTGTGCTTTTGTTTTACTAGTTATGTTCATACTAACACATTTACTTAATGCCTTTAGTTCCCCTTTCCGTACTTGTGGTGTCTACTATTTGTTTTTTTAACTTTAAATGGTATTCTTTGATTCCACCTGTTAGCTATGCAGCAATAATGAACATATCCTACTTTCTTTTTTCTCTCTCCTTTTGCCCTGTTTAGTCCTATAATTTCAACTTTCTCAGAACATCTAATATTTACATACTATTCTTCCACCTTTTGGAAATCTAAGTTTGGTCACAGCTCTGTGGTTAAATAATCCAATGAGCAAAATCAGTGGTTTTTGTCAACGTTTCTCCTTCTGGTACATTCCTCAGGAAGAACACATGAATACAATATTCTGTACATTTTGTTTTCTTTTCATCTGACTTGTTCTGATTCTTTAATCCTTTCTTGTTTGAGTATTTTGGGTCATGTTTTCTTTTTTTCCCCCACTATCAAGAAGCCAAGGGATGCTCTCCTTTCCAAGACTCTTCCCGGAAGCAGTACAGTCCCAAGACTGCCACCTCTAGTACTGTGCACTGTATCCATCTCTTCTTTTTTATATACCACATACAAATATCTAATCTGTCAGGTCTCAGACCTGTTCTTGGTGGTGCTTTCTTACTCAGGATGGCGAAATACCTTCATTTTTGGGATGAGATCTGGGTAGTGGAACCCAGATCTTGCTGCACTTTTCTCTGTGCCATACAGTGTCTGCCTGAAATTATGCTCTGCTGTGGGCTCAGAATCTACTCCCTCTGACATGTAAATTGAAGTGTTTAATATTTTCTGACTCCCAGTTATGCCACAGGCCCGTGCTTGTGTATGGACCATGCCAAGAGTAATTTTATTTGCTCTCCTTTTTTGTTCTGTAAGGTTTTTAGGAGGCTATATAGACTACATTGTGTCTACATCGGACATGGTTCCAAAGTCAACCATGAAACCAAATCCCTGTGCTCAGCCAGGCAGTCTAAGGGCCTGACCAGGACGGTTGGGGGGATGGGGCAGAAGTGGTTCAGTGGTTGCGGACCTCTGACCACTTAAAAATCAGTAGGATTGCACCGAGTACTCACTAGGTGCCAGGCAGGTACTGGGCACTGGGATTCACAGATGAACAGGCAGACATTTCCCTGCCCTATGGTTGCTCCCAGTGTTGTGAATCACAATTACAGTGCAGAGTGTTAAGTGTATGAAACGGGAAGGACGGGGGACTGGGGAAGCCCAGACGAGGCGCCTAATCCACTCTCAGGGCTCAGGGAAGAGAGGTTCCAGGAGGAAAGGACTTGAAGGATGAGCAAGAGTTAACGAGGTGAAAGATAAAGGACGGAAAGTACAAGAGGTAAAGGGCTAAGGACCGGACGCTGGGGAGAAAAGAGCCCTGGAGATGATTCCGATGGTTTCAGAGAGTTGGCAGTGGGGTGGAATGACAAGCGATGAGGCAAGGGCCCTGTCACAGAGGGCCTGGAGGGCGGTGGCAGGAGTCAGGGCATGACCCTGAGCACAATGGGGCGAGACACGGGCAGGGGTGTGACATCGGCAGACACGGAGTCACAGCATCAGAGTGCATGAGGGACCTCAGCAGAGATCTAGTGCAAGCCTCGCTCTGCGCAAGAAGCCCTGCTGGAGGCTGCACACCTCTGGGGATGGGAAGCTCATCTCTCCTGGATAGCCTACTTTGCTGAGTTGCTCTGACCAGAAGGGAATTCTTTCTCTTCTTTCAGACAAGCTGAAAGCTGTCTCCTGTGGCCCCCACTCAAAACAGCTCTGCTTTTTCTTCTCATCTTACCCTTCTCTGGGCCTTGATTATTACAACATTGTGAGGCGTCCGTGATGCTAGAAGGTACCACCAGCCCTGCCACACATCCTGAACAAGTTTCTCTTGGGAATGGAAAACCACTGCATGGAGTTGCTTCACACTCCCAAGAATTCCAATGGAGGTGGCAGCAGGCTGTCCACCAACGACTCTGACAGGTAAGCATGTATGACTCGAAACACAGTGGCTCTTGTGGCAGCTGCTGCTTCAACACAATAGACGGATAAACAGCAGCTGGGTGCCACTCCCGCGTTCTGCTCATCTGCGTCCTTGCTTATTTTGACCCTATTTGTGTGCTTTGCACTGTTAGGTCACCTCCAGGTCTCCCCAGTTCCTGGTTCTTGGTTGATGTGGAGACCCCAGTTTCTAGCTCCCTGTGCTTTGGTCCAGACCCTGGTCCCTTGGGGCCTCTCCTGGTCCTAGCTCCACGTCCTCACTTCATTTTGCTGGGCTGCTCAGCTGAGCCCCGCGTGACACCAAGTTATTAAGCAAATTCCAGCAAATCGAAGTATCTGCTGCCAAGCACATTTCACCAGGGAAAAGATAATTTTCATCTATCAAAGACGCATTTATTTCAAGGGGGCCTATCACTCACTGAAATTCACAAGAGTAAGAGAGTCCCAAGAAAATCAAGGGCATTTGCATTACAATCCACCTCGATGCCCAAAAATATCCCGCTGAGCTTGCAGAATTTCAAGGAAAAGAGTGTGTTTTGCTTATTTGCAGGAAAGAAATGAATGTTCAAGAGAGAGGGAGCCGAGGCTTAACATGTCAGACAGGCAAAGGAAAGCATTTGGTAAACGTTGACCAAAGAATCACCTTTGACCCTGCAGATTTTGGAGCTGGCCCTGGCAGCCGTGGCAAAGGATCCACACACAGGGTGGAGGGCAAGGCACCCCCCTTGGGGTGGACCAAAAGGGTTTGAAGCTGGAGGCTCTTGGTCTCTCAGTGCCTCTGGTTCCACAACTTTAAAATGGATGTGTTGGTAACAGGTCATCAGGAGTCTATCTGTGCTCTGCAAACTTGTCTCCTAAATCTCCTTAATGGTTGACGAAAGTGAGCAAGAACTTGACCCACACAGCTGCCTCCCCTACCCCCACTGGAGCTGGGGGTGGGGGGGCAATGCCCACAGCTGGCTATCACAAAGCAAAAATGCCTTTGAAGTTTTGTGCTTGAGGCTAAAATTAATGTGATTTGTATCCTATTCCATAATAGTCTATGTTTATTATATAAATGTGCTTAAAATGATTCCCAACTGGGGGAAAACCAAAAATCAACCACAAGAGACTTTGCCTGGCTCATAGGTTAATGGGGGAACTGCTCTTGATAATAACAATAAGTGATGCTTACGCGCCACTTCCTCTATGCCAGGGATCATGCCAAGAGTTGCCAAATATTCCTTTATTTAGAGAGATTAAGAAACTTGCCCAAGGTCACATGGCTAAAAAGTGCTAAAGGCGGACTCAAAATCAAGCCTGTGTGACTCCAAAGCCCCAAGCTTGGAAACAGTGCCAGGGCCAGGGGCTGACGTGACGTGTGATGCCGTCCTGTCAGGTTAGATTGCAGGCCAGTTTTTCTCTGTCTCAGAGTCACAATATTTTGAGAGTCCAGACTTATGTGAATATGGATCCAAGGATTCCTCTTAAGTTATTGTTTTATAAGCCTCCTCAGTGATTTGCAAGGGGAGAGGATCAGAAAGTGGCTACAGCGGTGCCGTGGTGACCTTAGGAAATTCTCGATTGTGTCCCATCCTGTTGAAAAGTCAGGCCGCTTGAATCCCTGAGCCCCGGTCATTCTCTTCCATCTCAGAGGACGTTTCCAGTGAAGAAGTCTGACTGGTGCTGAGGGCCTCTATTTTTACCACCGATACTGTAATTTTCACTGCATGACATCCCTCCCCATCACCAACTCTCTTCATCCAGTTATCAGAATTGTTTTGAGCAATAGGTAATTCAGTTTGCCTCGTATTTGTTGTCTGAGACTGACAAGCTTGAAAAAACTCTGCTAAATATTTTAGATATTTAAATATCAGTGAACCATATTTCCCAAGGTTTCATCCCTTTTCCTTTTGTTATTAAGTATGTCCAGAGAGAAAACTAATGATTGAACAGTGTAGGGGGAAGTTTTCTTTCATTTTGCCTTCCAGCATTGGAAGCCCTTCCAATGTGTGTGTAACTATTGTGTGGAGCAGTGTGAATCTGTAGGAGTACAGTTGTGCAGCAGTTTTCTGTTCCCACATACTGTCCCCGGGGAGCAGATCCATGACTGACAGCTCAGAAAGACACCCTGGCTTTCAGGCTCCTTGTTGCTCTTAGAAGTCAGTCTGGGTCCAAGCCCAGTTCTGAGTCAGGGCGTTCCCCCATCTCATAGCAGCCAGCGGTCTGCTTTCTTCTTCTCCTGCTACAGCACCAAAGTGTGCGGGAGGAGGGTCAAGGTCACCTCTGGGATACTTCCTCCTACTCTCCTTTCTGGACTTGATGCCCTGGTGTTGTGAGCTGAGAGGAGGAGAGAAGACGGGACAACCCTCTTTCCTTAATTATCTTGGCTGTGGTCCTCTCTCAGTTGGCTGCTTTAGCTCCTCTGGCTAACCCTGAGAAAGGTCCAGGCCTTCCGGGCAGCTCTCTCTCTTTCCACCCTACCCTCTCTTCTCTCCTGTCTGCTCAAATAGGATCAAAGGGAAGATGAGTGAGTCTTCTGCCTGAGTAATACCAACTGGGAACGTGAGATACCTGTCTCTCTTTGCAGGCATCCTCAATCCCTATGAGGGAATTTCTTGGTGCCCTTCCCCACCACTTCCTTTGGTGATAGAAGAGTAACATCCTGTTCTCAAAGAGTGAAGAGAGGTGGGCAAAGTATCTATTTCAATAATTTCTTCTCCCTCCACTTCCCAAGACTTCTTAGATGGAGTGGGGTGTGGCCTGCGCAGCTGCCTCTTAAGTAAGCCGTGACTGAGGTCTCCTGCCCCAATTGTTCCTGGCTCTTTAGGCTTTGGGGTGCTTAATGCTAATTCTGCATCCTCTGTTTGGGGCCCTAATCTCACGTCACATCCTGTTATGTATAGTTGGAGAGTTTTCGTTTTTATAAGACAGAGTCCATGTCTCGCTATAAAAAATAAGTGGCAGAAACTCACTTTCCCAGCCTACCTTGCAGCTAGGGTACAGATATGTTACCCAGCTTTTGATGATTGGATCAACAATCCAGGCTTTGAATTAGAAACTGAAAACAGAAAGAATTAGGGAATAGGCAGAAATCCAAATTGGCAGCCACAGTAACTGTACCCAGTTTCTAGGGCCACAGTGACGGCAGCGTGAGGGGCCAGTGTCATGGGGTCAGCGATGTAAGTGGCAGGTCTGCGCAGCAGGTGTTCTGGGAATATCTCCATGAACCCCTTCTGTGGCCGGACTTGGAGCACTGCTCTGAGCTGTGGACATTCACTCACCTTTGTTCTCAGGCCTCAAGATTCGTTGGGCTTACCCAATATTCTTTTAGTAAATTTCTTAACTCGACCTCCCTCCCCTGCCATAGCTAAAACAAATGCATATCAGTGGCATTAAGAGGGCTTTAAAATTAGTTCCTGTTTCATTACACATTTGTCTAAAAAGATGATGAATCAAAGTATGCTATTTTTGGCAAGTTATTATTTTAAAGAAGATGCCACACCGACACACTGAAAATATTGAATGGAAAACACTTCTAGGCAAAATTTCATTAGTGCCTGATGCAGTAGCTACGGCTGCCCTCATAGTTTGCAGTGGCTTTGATAAGAGCTCTCTCACTTACACTTTGATTACTATAGAGTTGATGTCATCTTCACAAATAGTCTTGATTGTTTCCCTAGTTGATACTGTCCTTGATTAAAAAGTAAGCTCAGGTAATATTGAAAATTTTCCACCAGTTATTTTACCATTTGTAAATTTTGTCCAGAATCATTATAAATAAAGCAACCAAAGATGAATAAGACGGCCAAAGTATTAACACCTAAGATGTTATCCAAATGTAAGGTAAATAAATATTGATAATTCCTAAAAGTTTTACTGAGTACCTACTCTGGGCCAGATTTCAGGCTAAGTATATATCATTTCATTTAATATTTAAAACAACCCTGTAAGACCAGAATTATCATTCCCATTTTATAGGCAAGGAAACCGAGGTTTTCGATATGAAGTATCCTCAGTCTTTCAACCAGTTGTTCAAGCACATTAATTATACTGATGATGCAGTACTTTCTCCAGTTTCTGTTGGACCCAAAAGATTTGACTTTACTGTGAAGAGTGTACATCTGCTCTCCACGCCTTCCAAGGGCTGTCTGTCTTGGTTCCACTGCAGAGAATAAAATCCTTTCTAGCCGGTTGTAAACAGAAAGAGCTTGGTTACACAGTTAATTGGGAAACAAACCCTAGGACGAGCCTCCAGAAACAACTGCCAAAGCCACATGGCAGAACTGGGACATCAGGGAACTGCTGCTCCTGTCACTGCAGGAAGCAACTTTAGAGACAAGCTTCAGGAACATACTAGAAACAGAAAGCCACCTTTGTGAAATGACAAAGGTGCTCTAGAGCTATCTGACCTCTGCTCCAATCGGCACCGGCGCGGGGATGCCTGACACCTGCTCCTCTCACACTTAACTTGAGCCCTAAACCAAGTCTAGCACAATGCAGTGAAGACAAGATCAGTGCGAAATCATGTTTCACTTAATACAGACACCGATGGTTATCTGTAGAAATAGACAGACGTGTGCATTTACGTGGGTTTGTGAACATTCAGGTATTTCCTTGATCTGTCAGCTCAGAAGACCTAGAAGCAAGGACACCCCAGTAGCAATGGGGCATACCTAACACCCAGACTTTAGTTTCTAGTACTATTCTCCGAGAAAAGGGACCAAGGTTCCTTAGAGAAGTGGCTGATTTTAGGACTGGGGCAGGACATACATAAGATGAGCCTGGGGTGTCTTGTGATGCTCAAACAAAACAAAACAAACAAAAACCAACAAAAAGAATGCCTCCACAATAATGGGGTATGCCAAAGGGGCACAGGAACCAACTGAAAGAGCTCCCAATCGCCAAAGTTGGAGCAATTTGAGGAAGGAAATAAAGTAGTATTGCATGATAACCCAAAGTATAAAATAAAAATCTATGAATCCATTCTGATAGAAATAAATGAGTAAATTAATAAATGGGGAAGAGAGGCAAATCTCTTGAGCAGACGAATGCCAAATACTTTATGTATCTACTTCACTCTCACGGAGGTGAAGCATCACTCCTGCTCCAGAGGTGTGAGCTGTCACAGTGACTTCCTTCTAATGAGTACAACATGGAAAGGGGGAAATGAGTCACTTTATCGTAGAAAAATGTGAAAAACGCTACCTCAGCCAGGTGATCAAGGTCAACAACAGTGATAAGTCATGGTGATAGTATACACCCTATATCTGATGTGGTAACACTGGCGAGTTAACTCTGTGGCTTTCCTCCCCAAACTCCTAACCAAGTCTAATCATGAGAGAAATATCAGCTGCAGAGACATTCTGCAAAACACCAGACTAGTACTCCACAAGTCTCTAGGTCATTAAAAAGGAAAAAAAATCTGAGAAATTGTCACAGCTGAGAGGAGGAAACATGATGACTAAATATAATGTGATATGCTGGATGAGATCTTGGAATAGAATAAGGGAAGAACTGAGGAAATCTGAATCAAGGTTGGAATTTAGTTTAAAATATCAATATTGGTTGATATTTTAATTGTAACAAATGTCCCATAGGAGTGTAAAATGTTAATAATAGGGGAAATTGGTGTGGGGTATATGAAAACGCTCTATTTTATCTTCATAATTTTTCTGTAAGTCTAAAGCTATTCAAAAAAATAAAGTTATAACCTGAACAGCACCTCAGGGACCTGTGGGACTATATTAGAAGCGCTAACATATATGTAATTAGAGCCCCAGAAATAAAGGAAGCAGAATTGGGCAGAAAAAGTTTTGATGAAGTAATGGCTGAAAATTCACAAATTTGAGAAAGATATAAATTTACAGATTCAAGAATCTTAGTGACTCCTAATTAGAATGAATATGAAGAAAACTGTACGTAGACAGATCATAGTAAAACTGCTCAAAACTTGTGTGTGTGTCACTCATAGCTTTAAAGTTGACATAGAAAAGAAGAAATGCTAAAAATGACAAAAAGCAAGAAAATGGAAGGAGGAAATAATAAACAAAAGAGCAAAAATTGATAAAATTGAGGAGATTGAAAAAGATTCAATGTAATGAAGAAGATTGAAGAGACTAATTGTATTTTTAAAAACCCTCTGACAAGATTGACGAAGTAAAAAGAGAGAAGACACAAATAAAGAATATTATAAATGAAAAAGAGGAATACTCATAAATGTAACAGAAATTACAATGAACAGATTTATGCAAAGAAATTTGAATACCTAAATGCAATAAAAAATTTAATATGAAAATTAAAATGTTATTTATCATCATTTAATCAAGAAATAGAACACCTGAATAATTTATTGCTTTTGAAGAAAATCAATCGATAGTTTAAAATATATTTACCTTCGTAACACCAGGCCTAGACAATTTTAGCAATGAGTTCTAACAGTCAAGTAACAAATAATTCCAACCTTACACAAAGTCTTTCAGAGACTGTTAGATGAAGGAACATTTATCAACTCATTTTGTGAGGCTACTAAAAAACCTGATGCAAATTAGACATGGACATTATGAGGAACATAAATTACATTCTTACTCATAAATATAGATTAAAAAACATAAAAATATTTGCAAACCAAATGTATATAAATAAAAATGCAAATATATACAATCATTATCTAATTGGTTATATGTCAAGAATACAAAGATGGTTCACATTAAAGGAGAAGAATCCTATAATCATCTTGACAGATGCAGAAAATTCATTTGAAAACATTTAGCACTCATTCAAATAAAAAATTTTTAGGAAAGAAGGAATAGAGGGGAATTTCCTTAACCTGATAAAGGCTATTTACCAAAACCATACAGGAAGCATTATATTTAATGGTAAAATGTTAGCAGCGATCCATTTAAATTCAGGAATAGGCAAGGGACCCCCTAGCACAGCTCCCTTCAGCATCATGTTGAAGACCCCAGCCAACCCATGAAGCCAGGAAAAGACAAAAGGTAAAGGTTGGGAAATGAAGTAAAACTCATTATTTGCAGAGTAAATTAATGTTATGAAAACCTAAGATACTCTTCAGACAAGTTATAATTAATGAGTGTAGTAAGGTTTCTGGATATAAAGATTAAAAATTAAAAATTTTTCACCTCCTGTGCACAAGCCACAACCATTAGAAAATGTAATTTTAAAAGTTTGTAATAGTTTCAAGGACATAAGAAGCAAAAGAATAAATCTAACCAAACATGTGCATAGCATTTATAGAGAAATGTTAAATCCGTCATTGAAAGAAGTTAGAGAAAAATCTAAATAGATGGAGAAATAGATATACCATGTCTATAGATAAGAAGACTCAATGTCATACTAATATAAATTTCTTACAAATTCATAAATTTAATGTGCTTCCAATTAAAATCCCTGTGGAGCACTTTGTGGAGCTTGACAAATTGATTCTGTAAGTTTGTAGGGAAGAGCAAAGGGCCATGATATTTAAGATAAATTTAAAGAATAAAGTAGAGGGATTTGCCCTGGTAGATTTCCAGTTTTTTTATATGTCTACAGTAATTAAAATAATGTTTTCTGACAGGTATAGAGAAATAAATTAGTGAAACAAAATTGAGAACCCAGAAACAGACTAATGCTTATATGGAAACTTAAAATGTAACAGAACTGACAGTACAGAACAGCAAGGAATAATAGGCCTAACCACTTAATAAAAGGTGCTAGTATAATTGGTAATGCATATGAAAAAAAATTGATCTCTACTTCCCACCACATACAAAAATTAATTCCAGGGGATTAAAACCTAATATAAACACGCAAAAATTGAAAATGTTGTAAGAAAATATAGACTATCTTATGAACTCAGAAAAAGGAAGGATTTTTAAAACCAGGTAAACAAAGAATAACCTCTGAGAAAAATAACTGATTAATTCAACTACATTAAAAGTGAAAACTTTTCTTCTGTAAAAAGGTAAAAAGACAATGCACATACACCCATCAAAGAATTAGTTTCCACAATAAATAGCACCTACACATCAATTATCAAGACAACCCAATAGAAAAAAATGTGCAAAGCATAGGAAGAGGCGATTTACAGAGGAGGATATTAAGTGGAAAATAAACATATGAAAAGATCATCTTACTAGATTTCAGAATAGTGCAAATTAAACAAGGTACAATTCTACACCATCAGCTTTACAATTATTTAAAAGTCTAATAATTCCAAGTGCCAAGTATTCTCTGTTTCCCCCCTCCAGACACATTCTCCATGCTTCTCTATCCAGAAAATGGAGAATGGGAGGAGTGTGAATTTGGGATGTATTTCCCAGTTCCTTCCCACCTCTGCCTATGGCTGACAACGGCTGTGCTGCCGTCCTGAAGGCTGCAGCTCTGGCAGAACACCCTCTCCTGCAGTTCCAGCTCTCCAGTTCCAATAACTCTTCCACTCCTATGTCGGGCCTGGGGTCTTAATGGCTCGCACTGGAATGCTTCACCATCTCTTGTTGGTTCACAACCACGTGAATAATCCCTTCATTGAACTCTCTTTAATTATCCCTTTGAGTGCATCATCTTGCCTGCCAAGACAGCCTGATACACTAAGTACTGACAAGAAGGTGGAACCGTAGGAACCCATACACTGCTACGGGAGTGCGAACCAGAGCAAGCATTTGGGAGAACCACTGGGCAAGATGTAGAAAGTTGGAAACGTGCATACTACGCTCCCAAGGTAACATGCCCCATACCAGCAATTCCATTCCTACATGCAAGCCTAGCAAAACTGCTTCTGTATGTTCAGAAACATAGATAAGAATGATCTTCACAGCAAGCTTGTCATAGTAAAATCTTAGAAACAACCAAAATATCTATCAATAGGAAAAGGATACATAGATAATAGAATGGTCACACAATGTAAAACTCTGCCACAGTGAATATTAGTGAAGGAGGAGTTAAATATATTGACATAGATGAATCTCATAAACATAGTTTTAAGGTGACAAAAGAAAACGGCAGAAGAACACACACAGAATCATATCATGAAGTTCTAAAATATGCAAACAATATTAACCGTTACTCAGGGACACAATATATCTACGTAACAAATGTAAAAAGAAATGTTTGGGAATGATAAACATCAAATTCAGAATACTGGCTACCTCTGGGAGGGAGGGAGTATGAGGTGATTCCAGAAGGGTATATACAAGGGGAATTTAACTGTGTTGGCAATGTTTAATTTTTTTAAGTGGGTATAGGTACATGACTACATGATATTATTTTTAAACCTTTTTGTAGGTCTTGGATAATGCATATATATATTTTTAATTTAAATATTAAACGAGAGGGAAAAAAAACTAAAGCTTAATAGTGAAGAGAAGATAAAATGTTCATATAAGATTGCAATGCAGACAGTAAGAATAAAATAAGACAAATGCATGTAAAGCAAGGTTTAGAACCATGCATATAACATGCTAACATTTGTATGTGCTTGTGTATGCATAGATTATCTCTGGAAAGATACACATGAAACTAGTAATAGTGTGGTCTTCTGCTGAATGGGCCACCTGTTATCTATTTTTAAGAAATAAATAAATGTTTTAAAATGACTTGCTGAGAAATCATATAATATATCCATTCTTTCTGCACCAGCAGACCAGCACCGGTCTTTAGAACAGGAGAGTGCCTGGTGTTGAATAGTCACAACTGAAGACCACATAGCCCTCAAAGTTTAATATGTTTACTACATGGTCCTTTAGGAAAAAGCTTAATAACTCCTGGTTTAGAAGGTTGTGGATATGAGAGATGAAGGTGAGGGAAGTAGCGAGTAAGATGTCCAGGTTTTGAGCTTGAGTTACGGACTACAAGGGTTGGAGGGGTGCTCACTGACCTAGAGCATCGAGGAGGAGGAGCAATTGTGATAGAGGCTGTGCGTTGGTGCAGGTTGGGGGTTGTAGAAGATTCTGAATACAGTTGTCCTCCTTTATCTGTGGGGTATACATTCCAAGACCCTCTCAGCGGATTTCTGAAACTGAAGATAGTATGGAACCCTATACGCATATATTCTGTGTTGTTTCCTATACACAGATACCTGTGATAAAGTTTAATTTATAAATTAGGCACAGTAGGAGATTAACAACAGTAACTAATATATAGAACAATTATACCCATATACTGTAATCAAAATTATGTGAGTGTGCTCTCTCTCTCTCTCTCTGTTTCAAAATATCTAATTGTACTGTACTCACCCTTCTTCTTGTGATGATGTGAGATGATAAAATGCTACTGTGGCCATAATGTTTGCAGTTTGAGGAATGATGGTAAAACTGGCAGAAACTTTTTTTCTTCTTCACCATTTCATGGACAGAAGATTCGTTCTTACCATACATCTTAGCAATCTCAGCATACGATTTTTCATTTCCTTATTAAGTCAAGAACTTTCGCCTTTTCACTCAAAGGAAATATTTTACGGCTTCTCTTTGCCATATCTAAATTGCCAACATCACTGCTCTTGCACCTTGGGACCACTGTGAAGTAAAAATAAGGGTGACTTGAGCATAAGCACTGTGATACCATAAGAGTTGATCTGATAGTCAAGATGGCTACTGTGTGACTAAAGGGCAGGGAATGTCTACAGCATGGAGATGCTGGACAAAGGGCTGGTTCACGTCCCTGGTCTCACGAGATTTCATCATGCTACTCAGAACAGCACGCCATTAAAAACGTATGAATTGTTTGTTTCTGGAATATTCTATTTAATATTTTTGGACCATAGTTGACTACCGGTAACTGAAACTGTGGAAAGGGAAACTGTGGATAAAGGGGGAACTACTGTAGTTTGCATTTGAGATGCAACAGGATGTCCAATCAATGATGTCATTAGGTAGTTGGATACGTGGATCTGGAGCTAAGGAGAACAATCAGAGCTGGAGATACAGAACTACAAGACATCCGCATATAGATGGATTGTGGAGCCACAACTCTTTAGATTGAGTGAGGAGAAGAAGAGCTAAAAAGGAGCCTAAGGAGAGGTGGCCAGAGAAGTGGGAGGAGAACCAATAGGGTATAGAGTCACAGACCTAGAGAAAGAGTCTTCCTAGAAGGATCAAGTGGACCACAGACCAAATGCTGCTAAGAGCTGAAGAGTGGACATGGCAGGTGACCTTGATAAAAACATTTTCAGTGAACTAGTGGGATTCTAGTGAGATTTTTATGGGCAGAGAATGAGAGAAAGGACATTCCAGGGTGAGGAGATTGAATCAGCCCAAAAGGGGGGCCAATGAAGAATGAGCCATGTTTAGGGAATGGGGAGGAAAGGACAACATCCTACGAATTCCTACTGTTTTCTGTAGACATTAGGGAACCAAGGCAGGGTGTTGAGTAGAAGAATGTAGTTAAGAGAAGATAAACATTATTTTTAAAAAGAAGATTGCATGCATGGCTTCTCTCTGGGAATACTGAGATTTAGCCAAAGTTCTATGAAGGCTAGTGTCTCAAGAATTAGGACCCAGTGCCTCTGTATCAGCTCTTGTTAAGATTGAACAGGAGAAGAATTCATTTTATGTGATTGCACAGCACCAAGCCATTTCCTGACACACCTACACTTGAGACTTGGGGAAATGGGATGTGGAAGATATGGGTACTAGTAATTCTGATGAGGATTTAATTAAGAACTCAATTTTCCCAGACTTCCAGTACTTGACTGCCTGATGTTTCTTTAATGGGAACTGTTGATATGTTCTAATTACGGTGGGTTATTTATGGGATCAGGCCTCATCTCCGCTCAATTATGTTTTGTTTGGGAGGTTTGCGTTCTTTTATGACTCTGGTTCTTAATTGAGTCTATTGTCTTCCCCAGGATGCACTTAGTCTGGGGACCCATTCGTTTGTGGGTTTTACTCTACCAGGAATCCCATCACCCCTTGCCTTTCTCTTCCTTTCATTGATAAACTTCGAAGCCGTAGGGAAAGCGACTGCCCCTCCCTCATTCTCAAATCTCCCTGCGGTTGTGCTCCTGGCCCATAACTTTGCCCTGAAAACTCAGCTCCCTTTAAATTTTGGAGACAGGATTCTTTAAAACTGTGCCTCGATATCCAATGTCTTTGAAATTCTGAGAAAACTGCAAGTTTCAGGGGCTTGGAGTCAAGAGACAGATTTGATATTCAGAATTGAAACGTATTTGTAGATGTTTATTTACGGAGGAGAGACTTCTGGTTCACTATCTTAGAGATAGTCTCAGCTGTGGGTAAATTACAATCGGGTCCTGGGAAACCGTGATATCATTGTATTATTTTGTAGATGGTGTTCCTTCCAGCATTATAAGAGGACTCTGTTTCCATAGCCGTAAGTGTGGATCTGCATTATGTTGAATGGCCACCCAGATATTCTGTGTTGTGGATACGTGATAATTTGTGTAACCAATTTTCTGTTGGTGGGAATCCAGGTGGTTTCCAACTTGTGATGAGTAGCTTTGGACATGCATCATTATGCACATCCATGGTTATTCCTGAAGAGCCAGTTCCTGGAAGGCAAATTGCACAGTCCAAGGACATGTACTATGTCCGGACTTTAAAAGGCTATAGACTATAAAATTCCGACAGATCAGATTTCAGCTGGAGCTGGAAGTATGAGTAGTGGGAATGTATGTCTGAGGACAGGAAGAGCATCTATGAAAGTATGAATGCAAAGAAGTGTAGTGTGGGTTTCAATCTTTGCTAATCCACTTTGAAGACACTGGTCAGGATGGGATCAAGTCAGTGATGGAATTGCCTCTGTTCAGACACACAGTCACAGCTCTACCATGATTTTCTAAATGCCTTTATCCCACTTCCTCTTTCCTTGCATAGCACATAGCACACAGTGGGTGTATAATAAATGTGTGTTGGACTGAACTGAGTCAGCAGAGGTCTATAATCGCCCAGTTCCTTCAAAGCCCTTTCAGCCTAGACTTGTGGGATAAAATGCAACAAAGAAGAAATTGACACAGGGGTTTGACTTATCACAATTTTGTGACTATGAAGGAAGAGTTTCATCCTACAAACATTCCCTTTTTATCATCATTCCCGATTTTGATTCTATAGCCTTTCAAACATGGAGAAAATATGTAATGGGATGAAAATGTGAAATACTAGTACAATCGTTTATCATGTTTGTTGAAGAGGGTTATTGATTCCCTGGAATGCTCACGAACCTGGGGATGCTTCCAGCATGTGAAGATTGCTCTCCATTCACACAGCCCTCTCTGTCGGTTCAGCAGGGTCATCTCAAACCCCCAGATACTCCCTTGGCACTAACACTGGTACCCTCTGGACACACACACACACACACACACACACACACCCCATGGAGAAGAGCTCCCTGTCCTGTTTCATCTCCAAACCTGACTGATGCTTCAAGGTCCAATTCCTCCATTAAGCCAGTGTCCATAATCTCCTGTCCTTTTCTGAGCCCACTTCTCCACACAGTGTGGGACCTCATGAGACCACATGCCGCCATTTTCTCTCATTGGTTTCAACCTGCAACAAGAGGTCTGTATTCGTTTTCTAGTTCTCCCATAACCATAACTTTAGCGGTTTAGAAGAATATCCATTTATTATCTCAGTTCTGTGGGCCAGAACTCTGGGCACAGTACCCAGCGAGGTCCTCTGCTGAAATCTCACCTGGTGGAGGCCAGGCTGGGCTTTAACCCGGAAACGCCGGGGCAGATTCTGCCTCTAAGCCCATTTCGGTTGCTGGTAGAATTTGGTTCTTTGCCGTTGTAGGCCTGCTGGCTGTCAGCCAGAGCTAGGTCTTTGCTGCTAGAGGCTGCCTGCACTCCTTTTAGCTGCTTTCCATGTCCAGGTCTCCTGGTGGGTCAGTTTTTCTCATGCTGCCAGTATCTCTTTCTGTTGCTTCTCTCCAAGCCCAGCCAGAGAAAGTTCTCAGCTTTTACAGGCTGTGTGATTAGATTGAACCACTTGAATAATTCAGGATAATCTCCCTATTTAAACAATCCCTTTTATCTTTGTAACCTAACATATTCACAGGTAACTAGGGATTAGAATGTGAACATCTTGGGGGAGAAGGGGGGGTGGCAGGAATCCAGCCTTCCTCACTGCTCTCTCTCCCACAAGGTCTAGCATGGGGCCCACTGCTCCTCATTCCTCTTGGTTTCACCCTTCCTCGCTCTGTGGAGGTCTCTCTGTGATGTATGGTCCCAGCCAGTTTAAGGGGAAACTGGCTTCTGTGTGAATGGTGCCCCTTCTTTTTGTATAGTACTTTGACATTGCTAAAGCAAGGTAGGTGAGGAAACTGAGACATTGCTAAAGCAAGGAAGGTGAGGAAACTGAGGCTCAAAGAGGGCAAGTCACCTGGAGAATGAGAGCGTCGGCAAAGGCACAAGGTCACCCTGCAAAGGCCAGAGTAGGTCTTGGGTCTCCAGACTGCTAGGCCATCACTCTGGAAAATTCCCTGTAATCAGAAGCCAAAAAGTTAAGGGCCATATCTTCTAGTTTTCCAAGAGACTCTCAAGGGAGAAACTGGCAAAACAGTTGGAGGTTTGGCAGGCTGTCGTTGGGCTCCAGCTGCTAAGAATTTGCAATGACAGAAGTCCCCCATAATGAATGGCACACCCTGGTCACGGGCACAGCCTAAATGGAGACACCAGCTTGGACAGAACTTCCCTGCCTTTTCCAAGCTGACACATGGCTCGGGGGTGGCCATGGTTCATCTCTAGGTAATCGTTTGAAAGACAGGAAAGAAGCAGACTCACAGAACAGTAGAGATGGGAGGCAGTTTAGAGATTATTCAGTCCACACCCTTCACCTGATTTTAAAGATGGGGAGCTAAGGCCCACGTGGATGGGGAGAATGCCCAAGTGAGCAGGAGACTCACGACGAAGATCCAGCCATTCTGGTTTCCAGAGCAGAATGCAGTTCTCAAGCCCATGATATCTCAGTCCTTTTTATTCACTCATCCTGTGGACCTACCCTTACAACCCACAGTGTTATGAGTTATCCGTGTGTATACACACAAGTGTGTTTGTCTGTGCTCACCCACACACATACACACACCAACAATCTTAGAATTAATGTGACCCTGGACTCTGGTGCCAGGCTATCTGGGTTCAAATCCTGGCAATGCTAACCTTGGGCAAGTTACTCAATGTCTGTGCCTCAGTTTCCTCATTTGTAAATGAGAATAATAATAGTACCAACTTCATAGCGTTGTTTTGAGGATTCCCTGAAACATAATATGTAAAGGGCTTAAAATGGTGTCCGGCATATAGCAAGTGCTGGGAAATTGTCTGCTATTGTTATTTCCAGGACGTTCACTGTCATGCCTGCCTGTTATTCTCTTGGTTGGGAAATAATGATCTCATAAAAAAATAATAATCCCGTACAACAATACTCATACACGGAAACGCCTATAGGGGCTAGGGATGGAAGTGGGCTGGGGGTAAGAAAAATTGTGTGACCCACTCAGGTCTATTTGATTTTCCATTTTGAAAGAGAAATGAGTACAGAAAAAATATTTCTTTATTGTGGGAAAAACAACAGTGCACGGACAGTGACAAATGGTGACTGTCCTTGGCCTCAGTGGTAGAGGCAGTAGGGAGTGGTGGGGACTGCGGTGAACTGCAACAATGGAGGACACACGCGCTGTGGGAAGGGGCAGCTGCTATTCCGTTTCAGCTGATTGCTGCCATGTGGGAAATCAGCTCTGGTGTTGTCAGATCTCTTGATTTTTTTTTTTTTTCAAGAGAAGCCAGAAATCTGCATTTTTAATGTAAAATCCTCCAATTATTAAATGTTGGCTCAACTCTTTGAAAACATTGGATGAGCCAAACAAAACATCTGTGGACCAGATTCAGTCGCAGCTGCCAGTACTGTTTCTGCCCTATATTTGTGTGCTGTAGTCATCATATTACTTAATCCTATGGTGTCCATGTGAATATCACGGCGTGGCCATCAATGGCCCCATGTGAGGTTGAGATAAAGAAACTCCGAGGGTGGCAGCTCACTGCAGGTAACACAGCTGGGTAAAGGAAAAAAAATCGGAGATTGTAAACTGGATTTTCCAAGGAGGACTGTATCCCTGTGTCTAAGATAGGACCTTTTCTTCCCTGGGCTTCAGTTTCCCCATTTGCAAAACAGATAAAAAACAGTCAGATTTTCTTCCAGTGCTTGCTTATTGAGTACTACCACCATTCCAAACTACCCCCCATCACAGTTTCCTACCTGCCAGGCTCTCGGCTCGAAGTGCCTTTCATGGTAGGAAATCTACTATTTTTGTCTTCTTGCTTCCCTCCTATCAGGGACATTCCTTCTCCTCTCCTTGAGTTTCTGGTGGACCCACTGTTTGTAGTACACACTAAACCTCAGCCCTTGGCCATGTAACCCAAGCCTGGCTAATAATGCTTCTCCATCGTCCTGGCAACAATGATTAATTAGTTCAAGAGGTGGGAGAGTGACCCAAGTGAGGTCTAGAGGGAACCTCTCTGGAATTGCCGTGCAGATCCTGAGAGAAGGAAGCACTTTCTTTCTTCAGGTTGCTAAGCTAGGACCGCTAGTGGCCATGTCCCCACCATATTGGAACGGCTTCTCTGCAATAGGAGCGAAACGGGCCGACATGAAGAAAGGCAGAGACAAGACACAGATGCAGAGGGAGGGTTGTGGTAGTTCAGAATTTAGTCCTCAGTTACAGATGCCAAGGCCCTGGTCCCTACAGCAATTCCTCAGCTTTAATGGGCTCCCTCATTATGCACTGAACCTTTGGAACCAATCAATTCCTTAATCAATTCCTTAAGCAAGTTGGGTTTGCTTTAATGGCAAACAAAAACGTCAGACAATTACAACAAAAATTTTTTTACAACCAATAAACTCAGACAGTTGCATTGGAACCCAAAGTCCACTAGAATATAACTGTGGCAGACCAGGGTCATGTCAGTCTCGTTCACTGCTATATCCCCAGTGCTGTGAACAGAACGTGGCCCATAGTAGGTTCTCAGGAAATGTTTGCTGAGTGAATAAATAATACATGAGTATTACCTCATAGAATCCTTACACAAACTCTGGTGGGGAAACATTATTAACTAAAGTGCTGCTGGGAAGGGAAGGGCCAAGTTTACCCAGCTAGAAAGTGGCAGCCTACAGGTGGTGACATTACTCTTAAACCTGGAACTCCCAGCCTGACAGTCCCCTTCTAACTGGTTTCCTTGCCTCCACGCGTGTGGAGAATCAGAGTGATCTTTCAAAGTCACCGCTCTGCTTAAAATCCTTTACTGGTGTCTACTGGTCTGCCACAGTTAGTGGCAGAGGCAGGAGGCCCTGGCAGGACCAGTCTCATCTTGTCCATGCCTTTCCCACTGCCCCCCACTGCTTCGGCCCTGCCCTTCAGCAGCGCCCAGTTTCCAGATGGAGTTTTCCTGCCTGGTGGTTTTTTCCCCTCCCAATTCTGTGAATCTGTTCCAAGTTTCTGTGAGTTATTAGATCCTCAGTTTTAAATCTTTTTCATATGCAAGTAGTTTATTCTCATTAAGAGAAATCCTATCTTTTGCTTGTTTAACTCTGTCAGTGAAATCCGTTAAGTTTATTTGTGTTTGCCCAGTGGTAATTTTTATTGAGAGAACATCTGAAACCATCTGCAGGGGGGAAGTTGAAGAAGCTGGTGGAGTGCCCCAGCTCTGTGACTGCTTTTCCTGACATCTCCACCACCCAGGACAGCTCCTTCCACCCACGGCAGGCTGACCACAGGCTTGCTCATCTCTGCATCCTTTGGAGTTTTGAATTTATATAGAAACCACCTTGACTTTCAAGATTTCACATGGTGTGCTTTTCTGTTGGAGGGGGTTTCAGAGAAGGGTAGCCCTAAAGAGCCAGGCTCCATGGTTTCTAATGCAGAACTCATTAATGAGCAGTTCTCTGCCTTCACATAAAGGGAAGGACCCAGATTTCATCCCCCCTGTGTGTGATCACCCTGTCGTCTGAGTTCCTGCTGCACTCTGTACCTTTCACAAGCCGCTGGCACTTTTTCCTTCAGGTCAGATTCATCTGCCTCATTCTTCTTCTAGACTCTGAAAGTCTTGAGTAAGCGCTGTGTATAATAAGTTATACCCCCTCATTTACCCAATAGAGTGTCTTGCCTACAGTAAATGCTTTTCCTATTTGATGAATAATGAGTGAATGAATGAATGAATGAATGAATGAATGAGTCCATGAACAACCTCTCCTGCATGTAGCCCCTGACTTCCCAGAATGTGTATTGTCAGGGACACCTACAAGTGAATGGTCCTAGGAGTTCCAGGGAGGCGATTATCATTGTTCCTGTTTTATAAGGCTTTTAAACATTTATTTTCTTATCTTCATTTTCTCTAAGAAAAAAAAAAATCCTCACCTAGTTAATCAAAAGTTTCCAGTGCTAGTTCTCTCCATGCAAATTGCAATTTCTAAATGACACAGAAAAAAGATAACCACAATTACAAAACCAGGCAGCTCAAATGAGAAACTGGAGATTTCAGAGCAGAAAAGATAACTTAAACAAAAGTTTGCCGGTGGACTCCCCTCCTTCCCACCCAGGTTTTTTTAGCATCTCATTTGGACTTGAAAGAAGTTTGTAATAGATTGAGCTTTCAACTGTGAATTAGGCTGTCAAGATGGATAGTGAGCTCCCCATCACTGCAGGTAGTAGGCAAGTTGAGGTCGGAAGACTAACAATGGAGAAAACAAAAAACAGAAAGTAATGATTCAAATATAGTGAACAGTCCAATAATGTACTCTAAGAACCCCCAAATGACAAATGCAACTGCACAACTGGTGGACAGAAAGGAGTAGTGGAAAATAGCGTACGATTTAGGTTCAGGCAATCCTGAGACTGAATCTTGGCTACAGTGATGAGGCAGTTACATAACTTCTCTGATTAAATGAAATATAAATTGTAAAGAACGTAGCTGGCACAGAGTTTGTCAAAATATGCTAGCGTCCTTTATTCTTCTAAAAGGAGGGAAAGTAGGGTATTAGGTTGGTGCAAAAGTAATTGCGGTTTTTGCCATTATTTTTAACCTTTTAAATCTCAATTACTTTTTTTTTTTTGTAAAGATTTTATTGGGGAAAGGGGACAGGACTTTATTGGGGAACAGTGTGTACTTCCAGGATTTTTCCCAAGTCAAGTTGTTGTCCTTTCAACCTTAGTTGTGGAGGGCGCAGCTCAGCTCCAGGTCCAGTTGCTGTTGTTAGTTGCAGGGGGCACAGCCCACCATCCCTTGCAGAGTCGCAGTTGAACCAGCAAACTTGTGGTTGAGAGCCCACTGGCCCATATGGGAATTGAACCTGCAGCCTTTGGCGTTAGGAGCAGGGAGCTCCAACCACCTCAGTTACTGGGCAGGCCCCAAATCGCAGTTACTTTTACACCATCCTAATAGATTGCAAAAATTTCTCCCATTCCTGTATGCATACCCATCTGCAAAGTGACGTTACTTCTCCTTCCCTCTAGGGGCAGTAGCTGCAGTCTCTCTCTCTCTCTCTCTCTCTCTCTCTCTCTCTCTCTCTCAACCCTGAAACAATGACCATGTGAGTGAGCCTGGTCTAGCCTGCTGGGTGGACAGACATGTGGCTAGTTTGACCTTTCTCACTCTAGCCAATGTGTGAATGAGGCCATTCCAGACCCACCAGCTCCTAGCCCACCCACCAGCTAACTGTAAAACTGCTGAGTTGACCCACAGACTCCATGAGCAATAATATAATGGTTGTTGTTTTAAGCCACTAGGTTTTTGGGGTGGTTTGTTACACAGAAAAAACTAACTATTACAAGTAGATTGGAAAAGTTATCTACCATTTAATAAATAATAGGAATCAATGAGGAAATGGAATTTGCTTTTCAGAAAATCACTTGGTAGGTGACTTTGCCGTAATGCAGATACATCTCCTGATGTAAGGGCCATCCATGTGAATAGAACTGTCAAAACATAGCTGAATTGTCTGTCAGGCTTTTAGCCAATTTAATCTACAGAAATGCATGTTAGGCCAAGAACAATGAATTTTAATGCTTGGGCTGCTAAATACAAAAAGAAATCGAACCCATATTTCCACAAGTGCTATATTCCCAGGAAAACCCACAGGTCCTCTTGGAGAGGAGGCTGGCTTGGGGCATCCCTCGTGTTCTTCCTCTAGGATACACTGTGATCCTGGGAAAAGCAGAGAAATATTCAAACATTATTTAGAGCCCACTTTAATATTACCTAAAAAGCACCATTCATAGGCTTTGATGTCTTAGCTTGGTAGAAATAACACTTCCCTCATCAAAAAAGTTGTTTGATCCCTGAATTCCATTTTTTTTTTCTTTTAGATATTAACTCAGAGCACTGCAGCCTCCCCTGGGAATGAAGTGATGAAAGTGGGCATTTGATTGAGTGAATAGTTATTTAACGTCATTATTATTGCAGCCCTGAATGGGGGCACTGTCCCTTTCCTGTTGACAATCCCATGGTTCCTTCCCCCCCCCCCCCCACTCAGCGGCCCCACACAATCCCCAACCAGTTCTCACATCATCTCTCACATGAAAATGGCAGCTCTTCTCCTGCTTCCAACATTTCTACCTTTCAAGACCCTGGGTATACAAGACCACTGGGGCGATCTTTTAAGAATGCCAATTGCATGTGGTTTTCTTGTTCAGAAATCTGCAATGGCTCCCCATTCCTTAGGTCCCTGAGACATGTCTCCTTTTCCTGTTGTGTTAGTTTCCTGGGGCTGCTGTTACAGTTTTTCCCAAACTGGGTGGCTTACACACCAGTTCTGGGGACTAGCAATTCAAGATCAAGGTGCTGGCAGAGTTTGTTTCTTCTGAGGGTCTAAAAGGAGAATCGGTTCTGTTCCTCTCTCTTTCAGCAGCCTCAGACAATCCTTCACTTGTAGATGGCATTCTTCCAGTGTCTTCACATCAACTTCTCTCTATGCCTGTCTCTGTGTCCAATTTCCCCTCCATAAGGGCACCAGTCATACTGAACTAAGGCCCACCTTTATGACTTCATCTTGCCTTGATCGTCTTCGAAGATCCTGTTTCCAGCTGAGGTCGCATTCTCAGGTATTAGGGGTTAGGACTTCAACATCTCTTTGGTGGATTCATTCAACCGGTAACACGCGTGTTGTAAAGCCCTTCATAGGCCGGGCCGCACTCTCTGTCCTGGGTATTCCCCCGGTCATCCTCATGCCTTCACAGTTCTGGCTACAATGACATAAGATGCCATCTGAGTTCCAGTCTCTGTTCTGCCATCTCTCAGGTCACTTACGTTCTCTGTGCCTCGATTTCTTCATCTTTAAAATGGGGATAATAATAGTACCCAGCTCCGGGGCATTGTTGTGACAGTTAAATGAATTCTTACAAATAGACCTTTTGACTAGTGCCTGGCTCATAAGAAGTGTTCGGTGAATGTTAATTACTATTACTTTTATGTGTTTTCTGACATCTTCGTTTGTTTCTTCACTCCAGTGAGGCGCACCCTTTCACTGTCCCCAAGTAGGAGGTTGTGACATCCCCAAGTCACACTGCAAGTCCACAGGACTAAAACCCAGACCTCTTCCCCAAGCCAGTGCTGGTTGCATGGTCTTGTCACTCTGTGCCTCTTTCGTCCCTGGTCTACACACCACTCACCCTCTTCTGCCTCCTTTCTGCAATCCCAAATTGTTCCAAGGTGGAGCCATGAAAATCATTTTCTAAAAAACCTAGCTTCCAATCTGAATTAAATGTGCCCTAAGTGTTAGCAGTCATTGTTCTGTTGCGTGTTAATTTGTCACTCGGGGATACGGAGGGGACGGGAAAAGCACTGAGCACTGGATAATGGATCTCTCCAGAGTTTGCCCCCGGTCTTCATCAGCATCCTAATTATTCCACACCTTTTTAATCGAGGAAGCATTAGCATTCCCAAACTGCGTAGGGGTCTGATTAAAATAATGTCTCCTGAATTATCTTCTCATAAACCAAAAAATAAATAAATAAGTAGGAAGATCCACCCACGCAGCCTCTTCCTGGGCTGCTGCCTGGCCAGGGTCTTAGGGGACGCATGAGGAGCGAGTGAACGGGCTGCGTTTGACCCACTGAGGGCAGGAGATATTGCCCAGTCCCTTTGCTCCTCCTCCTCTCCACCCTTCCTCACTGTTCTCATCCCACAGGGCCCAGTTCATGTGACTCCTCTTCCTTCAGGAAGCCTTCTCTGACTTCCTTTCCCGGTTGCATGTAGAATATGTGCTACCAGACCTGGCTCTCGAGTACCATCCTTATTGTTCTGTGTGCGTGGCCCTTGCCAACTGGAGCATAAATTTCTCAAGGACAAAGCACTGTTAGAACCTCCTCTCATCCTCTCTGTAGCTGCCTGTACAAGCGTAGGCCCATCGTAAGTCTCAATATATAGCTACCGACTCGATAGGAAAGGAGAGTTTGAGTCTCAATGTATCCTGGTCCCTCCAACTGTCTCCCATTCCAGCTGCCTCTCCAGATGTGGCAACCCAAGAGGACTCAGCAAATGCAGATTGGAGCTTAATGAGCAAGGAAGGTGTTCCCAGCAGCTGCTGGTCTGAGCAGAGAATGGGCTGCCTCACACGGTACAAAAAGTCACCATCTCTAGGAGCATAGGAGCAACAGATGGGAGACCTTCCATGGCTCCAAGACTCTAAGGTCCCATGGCTCCAATGTCCCATGCTCCAGGGTCCTGTGACACAAAGGCTCCATTCTGTTTTATGTCATTCTTTGCAAAGGAAAGACCAGCCCCTTTTAAGAGCTCCCAGGCCGTGTGTTCAGAGGGAAATCTGTAGCTAACACCCGCCACTTTGTTAAAATCGGTACAAACAGAACATCACACATTTGGAGCTGTCACTCCACTGAGAGTCATTCACGTAAACAACAAGGTCCTCGTGGGTTTGATGGCAACACAAACACCACTTGTGACTCAATTAAGGAAGCGGTAATTAAAAAGGAGGAACAGCATGCAGTCTCTCCAATAGTATCTTCCTACTGGGGCCTGGCCCTGCTGACTAGTGGGATCCAGGGCAGGGAGAGGTCTGCCCCCGGGCCTGCGCTCCAGCCCTGCCCACGGGTCTCCCAGGATGAGGTGCGGAGGGAGAGAAGACTTGGAAACACAGCCCTACATCTCAGGCAGTGACCAGCAAGTGGTGTAACTTAATAAAAATGATTGTAAATTAACAAAGTGCATCTAAGGGGTTGCAGTAATGCCCCCCTGAAAATTACTCACAATTTCTTGGTTCTCAAATAATCATAACCAATGATTTTTATTTTTACTACGTCGTAAGAACTTTATAAGTATTTAATCATAATGATCTCATGAGATAGCTCCATTTTTCTAGGTGAGGAAACTGAGACACAGACCCCAAGTTCTTCAACTAGGAAGAGGCAAGGCTAGAATTTAAACTTTGGGAATCTGGGTCGAGAGCCCACTTCCCTCAACACTATACTCAACTGCCTCTCACATTTATAAAATGCTTTTTCCTAGGCCTGGGTCTTCCTAATAATAATTGAATAATTTACCATTTGTTAAATACCTACTCTGTTCCAGGAACTGCACTTGACATGTTATATGGAAGACCTCATCTTATGAAGTATGTGTTGTGATTATTCCCATTTTACAGGTGGAAAAACTAAGGCTCTTGGAGATTAAATGCTGTCCCTCACCCAACTGAGTGACAGAGCCTAGTTTCAAATCCATATATGCCTGACTCCAAATATTGTTACTCTCAGTTGTGAGTATTTGGGATAGGGTTGGTAAGGCCAAATAGTGGACCGACAGATATTATTCATTTGTATCCTGTTAGGCTAAGAGTATGGGAGGAGAGGACCTAATAAGATGCTCCTGTCCTTGAGGGTTGCTATGAATTGAATTGTGTTGCCCCAAAATCTACATGTTGAAGCCCTAACCCTCAATGTGACTATATTTGGAGATAGGAATTTTAGGAGGCAATTAAGATTAAATGAGGTCCTAAATTGATAGGATTGGTGGTCTTTTAAGAAGAGGTAAAAGAGCTCTCTCTCTCTCTCTCTCTCTCTCTCTCTCTCTCTCTCTCTCTCTCTCTCTCTCTCTCTGCACATGCACCAAGGAAAGGCCATGTGAGCAAACAATGAGAAGGTGGAGTCTGCAAGCCAGAAAGAAAGAACTCGACTATGCTGGCTTCCTGATCTTGAAGCATTAAAACATTAAGACATTGCAGCAAGCAGGGACTGTGGCTGACCCATTATCCATCGGATGGATGGATGGATGGATGGATGGATGGATGGATGGATGGATGGATGGAAATCTGGGAATACATGGCATTCATCCAGTGTTAGGGACAATGCCGATGGATCAATGCGATTCTGATGACTGTTCCACATCCATCTCGGTAGCTTTTCCATCATTTCCTCTCAACTTTCATTGAGATCCTGGAGAATAGACCTCCACAGGTGGCAAAGAATTGGGTGCTTCTCAGTGAGAAGTAGCCCCGATTAACATTCAGTCCTGCTCCATGAGGCAGCTCTCAGAAGGATTCGTGACTAACACAAATACGCAGAACAACCACACCCTGAAATTACTCCCATGTATGCTTTCAGTTTCATGAATCACATCCCCTAGGTTTGGGGCAGGATATTTGGGAAGAGTAACAGCTGTGGGACTCTTGCTGGGGCCCTGAATCCAGGCTTAGTTTGGGGCTTGGCAAACATTCTGCATGCCTGCTGTTAGCCAGGCGCAGCGAGGGGTGCTGGGCACACAGAGGTGAACAGGACCCATGCCTGCTTTCAAGGAGCTCTGAGTCTGGGGGAGGCTTACAAAGCCTCCACCCTCTGTTCTTGGAATCTCCGCAGGCTCTTAGATCGCCTCTATTGACCCCCCCCCCGCCCCAAACCAAAGGAAGATACACCGTGTTTCCCCGAAAATAAGACCTAGCCAGACCGTCAGCTCCACTGCGTCTTTTGGAGCAAAATTAATGTAAGACCCAGTCTTATTTTACTATAATATAAGACCGGGTCTATAATATAATATAATATAATATAATATAATATAATATAATATAATATAATATAATATAATACTAGGTATAATATAATATAATGTAATATAATATATAATACCAGATATAATATAATATAATACCAGGTCTTATATTAATTTTTGCTCCAAAAGACGTATTAGAGCTGATTGTCCCGCTAGGTCTTATTTTCAGGAAAACAGGGTATCTCTCCTTTGTCAGGGAACAAAGCGCTCAACAAAGGGAACAGGAGACACTGTTCCTGAGGACAGCAGGCTCTAAACCCAAGGGCAGTCTCCAGGGTCATGTCCAAAGGACTGAATAAATAGAAGTAAAGGGCCAACACTGGAGCAGAAAATTAGACCAAGTTTTATATTGGGAGAGTGGGGTGGGGGCAGGGACGAGGAGGTTAAACTGGAGGCAGGACCCAAAGAAGCAAGTAGGCAGAGTGAGGGAGCTGCCTTTTAGGGCAGAAAACATTTCGGGTGTATAGGAGGACAGTTCAACTAGGGTACAGCAGCCACCGCTTGCTGAGCAACATACACTGACACACTGGGACACACGTCATACACAAGGTCAAGCCTGAAAATGCCTGTTTAGCCCAGAGCCAGGTCCATGGAATAAACAACCTTGTGACATAGGTTGTATGTTCCCCATTCTTTCACTGACGATGAGAAATTAGAGCTCAGAAAACTAAAGCTTCCAGCCCCTGGTCCCGTCACAAATTGGCCCGAGCACAGACACCTGCCCAGGGACGTTACCCAAGGGCTGTACCCTTCACTTCCACTTCTTTTGCTTCCCCGAGGGGGACTCTGAAACCTGAAGAACCTCCACCAAACCTCTCTGGGTCAACTTTTTTTTTCTGTAAAATGAGCTGTTTGGGGATTAAAGAGCAAAGGAATCAATGTGACAAAGAAACATTTGTCACGTGGGGCACATTCTCCACGTTTGTGGGTATGGCTGCTAGTTAGAAGCAGTGCAGGGAGAACAATGGAGGTAAACATTGCTGCAGCCTTCGGTCTGTGCCAGGCACTGCTCTGAGCATCCTTCATGACACGATCCCATTCGATCCTTACTCCAACCTAGGCGTAAGGTGTGATCATTTTATAGGCACAGCGTGTTGTGCAACTTCCACAGGGTCACACAGCTGCATGCGCAGAACTAGCTTTTCCACTGGGTCGTCTGCCTTCAGAGCCCACGCTCTTTCCCACTCCAGTCTACATGGTAGAGCTGACAGAATGCAGGCCAGGTGCCCAGAGGGGCGGTAAGTAAGAAGCCTGGCTCTGCCTAATGGTTCTGTGCCCTTTGGCAACTCACTGAACCTCTCTGGGACTATTTATCTCTTAAATAGAGATTTAAATGCAAGTGCTCAGCTCACTGGGGCTATTGGGAGGATTTTAAAACATGATGTACGTAAAACACTCAGCCTCATGCTTGGCACACGTAAGTACCAGTTGAATGGCAATCGCTATGATTGTGAGAAGGAGAAGGAGGAAGAAGAGGAGGAAGAGGAGGAAAGGGGAATGAGGGTACCCATTACCTGCTCCAACTTGCCTCTATTTCTGACCTCCCCTCTTGGCTTAGGGGAGCCAAGCTGCCATTGCAGCCATGGGCAAGAAGGGAGCAGTCACCCCCAGTTCTTGGGCAGGAACTTCTCACCATGACCTCCTGTCTCTCTGACAGCCCCTTCCTTGATCCCAATAGCCTCAGAACCCCAAGTGCAAGAAGCTCCACCAACTACTCTGTTTCAGAGTAGCGCTGTGAGGAAAGACCATCATTTGGGCCTGTAAATCAATAGACTTTCTGTGGCCATTTGCAGAATCAGAGGCACAGTCAGCTCCAGATAATGCATCATGCCTGAGAGGCCAGGGGGCGGAGCTGTCACCTCCAGTCAGCGAGGAGGAAAATCTATGCCTCCTCCTGGGTCCCAGTGCTGGTGTCACTGAACGCTGCCCACTTGGTCTCCTGCATGAGCCAACATGGTGCAAATGGCATGGGGCAAGTGGCAGTAGCTGGTGTGTGTGTGTGTGTGTGTGTGTGTGTGTGTGTGTAGAGAAAGAGAGAGAGAGAGATTTGTTGTTTTCTGTGTGTGTGTGTGTGTATGTTTCCAAGAGGCCATCAGCATTCTGGCAGCATCCTAAGAAATTCATCAAATTATTTAACCTTTGCTGGAATAAATAATACATGTGCTTTCTCAGGATTTATTCTGATTAAGCCGTTCTGGAGTGGTGCCAGGCCTGAGCCCACCCCAGGAAAGGCAGGAAGGTGCTGGTGGCACAGGATGAGAAATCAGGAGGCCAGCTGAGGGCTGAGTGGGAGGGCCGATGGGGCTGGAAAACCCTTATGGTGGAGACGGACCCCCGTGCCCCCCTCCAGGATAGTAGGACATAGAGGAAGAAGCCTCCATCTCTCCACCCACAGGCTGTCAGCCTCCATCGTGGCGTGAGGAGGGAGATACAATGTAGAAAGAACTGGACTTTGGGCTCAGAGATGTGGTTCAGACTGCTAGGTGACCATCTGTGTGTCCAGGAAGCTGAGCACCAGGAGGCCTGGGTTTGACTCTCTGCTCTGCTCTCTGCCAGCTATGGGTCCTGCCCTCTCCTGGCACCACCATGCATATGTCCCATCCAGGTGGTGCTGTGAGGTGCAGCATCTACTATCTATGGAGTGCTCAACAGATAAGAGGTTGGCACATATGACACTGCTGAGATTCAGCCAGTCCTTTAACCTACAAAAGGACCACTTTACGTGGCTCGACCTACACGTGGATGTATGGTGCTGACCATACTAACAGGTGCAGTGCACTCTGTATCCAGTCTGTGTGCCTTCAGCAAGTAACCTGGTTCACCTCAGTCCCATGAGGTCTGTACAATGATTATCACCCTCACTCTACAGGTGGGGACACTGAGGCCCAGAGAGTTCCGGGAATCTGCTCAAGGTTACCCAGCTGACAAAGGGCTGAGCTGGGATTTAAACCCAGTCAGCCCAGAGTTCCTTCCAGGATGTAACATCACATCGACTTTGCCTCCCTTGCGAGGATGCTGCTGTCCCACTCTGCATGGGGGTGAGAAAGGCAGAGAAAGAAGGCTCTAGATTTCCAGATTCGGTTACCTAGGTGGAGGGTAAGCAGGCAATGAGGGCAATAAATGAGAAATCTGAGCCCATCAGTAACATGAAAATTTTGCAAGAACCCAATTTCAGTGAGAAGTTCTAGATAAACTGCAGAGACATTGAAAGAGGGAGATTGTAATGTTTTGGACTTTTGCACACTCAGCTGTGTCATAGGACTCTGGAAGGGTTCTAGACATGACCCAGAAGCTGGACGTAGCAAACACATCTCTAGGAAAACCCTATGGATTCCAGGAAAGGAAACCCCTTCCTCTGCTTGTTCTGGTCCATGCTGAGCACCAGACATTAAAGCAGGCAAGTCTAGAGGCTGTGAGTCAGCTCGGGCTGCCATACGAAATGCCACTGACTGGGGGCTTCAACAACAGAAAAGTACTGTCTCATAGTTCAGGAGGCTGGAAGTCCAAGATCAAGGTGAAGTCCAAGAGTTGGCTTCTGAGGAGTCCTTGCTTCCTGGTTTGCAGAAGGCCTCGATGCTGTGGCCTTTTCTCTGTACATGTGGTACTTCTGATATCTCTTCCTCTTCCTGTAAGGAAACCAGTCCTATTGGATTAGGGCCGTGTCCTCATGACCTCATTTAACCTTAATTACCTTTCTAAAGGCCCTGTCTCCAAATAAGTCACATTGGGGGTAAGGCTTCAACAAATGAGTTTTCAGGGAACAAAACTCAGTTTATAGAGGTCAGTACAGAGGAAGACCAGCCTGACCCCAGAGTGAAGGAAGGGGCCCAGGAACCAGTCACCCATCCTACCCCAGGCTGGAGGCTCTGTGGCCCTAGACAAGTCCCTTCCCTTCTGGGGGCCTCAGTTTCCCCCACTGCTGAGTGGGGTGGTCGCCCTTCTCCACAGTCCCGCTAAGCTATAACACTGACACTCTAGGTTTCTGCGTGGCAAGGGAGACAGGCAGGGGCTTTGGAGCTAATGTGCATGGGTTCAAATCCAGCTCTACCACTGAGCAGCTAAGTGACACTGGGCAAGTGACCTGAGCCCCTGGAGCTCATTTCTTTATCTTCCATGATGGGAGTAGTAGTAATTCCTACCTCCAGGCTGGTAGGTTTAGTTAAACAAGAGGATTCTGTGGCTCACCTGGCTGTCAGGAGGGGTTCCAGAAGTAGCAGCTGATGACCAGGAAGTCAGCGATGGTAGGAAGTTGGTCTCAGACTCAGAACTCAGAGGGAACAGAGGAGAGTCCCAGGGGAGGGCACAGCAGGGTGCCAACTCAAACCCCACACCCTCGGGGATTCAAATCTCAAAGCTCCTTAGGCAGAAGACCTCAGTATTTCCACAACTGCTCAGTCAGCTCCAGTCTCTTGCTCAGATGCAGAAACCTGGGCTTTGAAAGATTCACCATTACCCAACGATAACCCCAAATAATCTTTTTGGAAACCACATATCATTTTCCTCTTAAAGAAATGAAATCTCTAATTAGAGTTTTCTCTGAACGTTTTCTCTTTGAAAAAAAAAATTAAAAATGTATAAGGCCTCCTGTATCATGTATGTATATTTCATTGCTGCGGAATTGGGATCTTTGTCAGTAACCGGGGTAGCGAGCGACAGTCTTTTAACTGGCTACAGATGCTAATGTGGGGAGAGACATTTTCCTCCTCTTTGCTCAACTGTTCCAGCCAGAGACTAGAGTCCTTCCTAATAAGTATTTATGTCAAAATCCTTTTTGGGGCGTGGGGGGAGAAAGAGCAGCTGCAGCATGGCTGAAAGATGGTGGCTCTGATTACAGTATGCCAGTAAAGGGAGGGGGGATCATTTTTTGAGCGAAACAGTGTTAATCAAGTTAATCACAAAACCCGCGCTATAATTGCTTCTGCTCTCAGACAAAATTTTACTTTTATCTAAATTACTAAAGTGAGGAGAGTGCAATCCACTCTAATTTAGCTTTTGAGCTAAGGAGAAAGCGTGTGTAGAAGGCTGGAGAGGTTTTTAAACATCAGGAGAACTCAGGCTATGGAATTCAACTCTTCCTCTCTCTCCCTCTCCCTCACTTCCTCCTCCCACCCTCCCTTCCTTCCCTCAAGACAGCTTAGCGCAGTAGTTGAAAGCTCAGAGTTCTGGATCTACCACGTAAGGCTGTGTTAACAAGTTACTGAGCTTCTCAAAGTCCTCAGTTTCTTCATCTGTGAAATGGGGGTGATAATGTTACCTACCTCAGGATTATGGAGCAAATTAAATGAAGTAAAAAGGATGAAGGATTTCGAACAGTGCGTGGTGCAGACACACACACAACAATAACAACAAAACTCAGGAAGTGTTAGTTGCTATTCTTACTCCTCAGTTTTTCGTCCCTATTTTGCCTCTTCCTTCTTCTCCTCTTCCTTTCCTCCCTGACTCCCACCTCCTGTTACTAAGCACCCACTCAGTAGGAGGCTTGTCTTCAGGGAGCTGATAGTCTGGTCCTTGATTAGTTCAAATACAAGGGGAAAGTGAGCATGGACTCAAGAGACTACAGAAAAGTGTTGGGGTTTGGACTGGAGGAGATCCCTTCTTCCAACTGGGCAACCAAGAAGGGCTTTGTGGAAGAGGAGGCATTGTAGCTAGGCTTTGAACGGCACTACAGACGTGGAGTTGGAGGGTGCGGGAGGAAGGACCGGGATCCACACTCCGGACAGACGGACTAGCACCAGCAGAAGTCTGGAGGGGCGTTGGCAGGAGTAGCCAGAACAGGAGTCGCCAGAACAGGGCTACTGTGGAAGACCTGGGTGCTGTCAGGTGGGGCTTGGCGGACCGTGGCCCTGAGCACAGGCCCATGTTATACTAGCACTCTGGCCCTGTGCAGCCCTGCAGTTTCATCCAGGTCACCTTCCTCTCCTCAACTTCCAGGAGACCCAAGACTGGATCTCATGATGACCACACATTGACTCAGGCACCGTCCTGTTGTCATGGGCTGCCATACCGTCCCTTCACCAGCTTCCCTTTCTCCTCTTTGGGTCTTCCCAATTCATGCTTAGTCCAACAAGGAGCTGATGTCATCCAACTTGCCCGGAAACACAGATTAGAGAAAACACACACAGTCAATTTAACTGGCAATTAAACAGGCTCCCCTATGTAATTAGCGTCAAGACAACTCACAATTACTACAGGGTGTGCCTTCGCAGCCAAGGCTCCAGATTTATATAGAGCGACAATTACTGAGCGCTAATATTTTAACAGGAAGCAGAGGGAATTTGTGAAACCATTTCAAGGAGGCAGCCCGTCCTGTCCCCTCTCTGTACTGTAAATAACTCTTTTGTAAATGCGACTGTAAAATTAAAGAGCGAATGCTTGAAATGATGCTGAAGAAGAAAAATACTTACTCTGTTGAGAGTAACTGGTTGCTATTTTGAGATGACTGATTCCGGGAGACTAACTAGAGGTACCGTCTTAGTAATAACAAACACCACTGATTGAAGGCCTCCCTGTGCCAGGTCCATTCATACTTACTGTATCTCGGTTTCACAATGGCACTCTTACAGAGAGGGGGGCCTGAGGTCAAGGAAATGAAGCAGCTTGCCCAAGGTCACAGAGCTCACAAGGTCAACGGCAGGATACAAACCCAGGTCTGACTCCAAAACCTTTGTGCAAAACCCCCTCACACACAGCTGCTCTGTGCTGCCTGGCAGAACTCACATCCAGTCTCAAAGACTCACTAGCAAATGGGGAGGCAGAGGCTCAGAGAGAAAAGGACTTGCCCAAGGCTGGCAGTAAAGGAGGGGCCTGGGTCCCAGGTCTCCTGCTTCTCACCACCTTGTCCTTTCCACTGGACCCCTTGGTGTATATGGAAAATGAAGCCTGGACAAAATCACCAAAGAGGCCCCCACTGGTAATTCCATCTCCCCTCGAACTGCCTCATAGGTCTGAGGTCCTTGCTCCCAGAGGGAGGGAGGCCTGGGATGGCTTCAAGGTCATCAGATTCCATGTAACTTAACCCAAACGAGGGAGCATCTGGAAGCGCTGAGCGCTGCCCTGGGCACACAGTAAGCATTCTCCTTCCTCATCCCTTCTTCTCACCGTTCAGAACTACCCCTGAAAGGAATAGCAACCATCCCCTAATTTAGGAGCCCAGCCACTAGGAACACTTAGCCAGACTTAGTAGATGAGCTTAGCTTATCAAAGGACTTTAGCAATAGAATCTACTTATCCAAACCACTAGGGCAAGTTGGTGGATATATCAGCTATTGCTATGTAACAAACCTCCTCAATACTCAGGAGCTTAAAAACAGTTATTGTCACTTAGCCATCGGCTGGTCAGCTCGGGTTTGGCTGATCTAGGCTGGGGTTGGCTGGGTGCCTCTTCTTCTCACTAGCTCTGTGAGTCAGCTAAGCAGCTCTGCTCCACATGTCTCTCAGCCTCCTTGGACCAGCAGGGTGGCTGGGGCATGATCTTCTCATGGGGATGGCAGAGGCTCAAGAGCCTGAGCAGAAACCTATGAGGAAGGCCTGGGATTGACTCTGGTACACTGTCACTTTTGTCCACATGCCATTGGCCAGAGCAAGTCACATGGTCAACCCTAAGTCACATGACCAAGCCCAAGCCATATGGCAAGGTTGTGGATGCAGGGAGGAGTGAAGAATTGGGTGGTGCAGAGAGGCGTTCAATTTACCACAGTGCAATAAAGCAATAAATAAGTCATTTCTTATTTAAAAATTGGTCTTTGATGGGAAAGGAGCTAGCAGCTAAAGGGATATGACTTACAGCTTTAATGTATAACTCTGTAAAGTGAGACTAATCACAAAGAGCTCACAGGGCTGCTGTGAGATTTAAATGAGATAATCCACATAAAATACTCAGCTCCATTTCTGAGTCATCCACATTCAAGAATCACCACCACCCTCAGTTAGGGTAACCAACATGTCCTGGTTTACCCAGCACAGTCCATTCTAGGAACCCCTTCAGCGCAAGGCAAAGAGGATGGTTGGCTACCCTAACTGTCCCCATAACCAAACTAATATGAGCTTGTCTGCCTTTGCCAGGCCAACTGCCAGGGGTGGAAATAGATGGTCTCATTTAACCCTCACAACCACTCTGCTCAGCAAGACGTAGCACTAGGGAATATAAAGGATGATTTTTTTTAATGAACTCTTCCCTCAAGGGGCTAACCATCTAGAAAGAAAGATAAAAACCGCATGCGTTGGAACTGTGACACACAGAGAAAGTGATTCTGGCAAATCCAACTTTCCTGAGGATGGCAAGATCAGGATTTCTCAAAATTAATATTCATGGTCCTTTATAGCCTCTATCTTGTTAGTTGAGGTTGAGAGTCTGGTTTTGGAAAGTCAAGGAAAATTATGTCTAACAAGAGTTTTCTTGACAAAAGGAATTTGACTTAGTTCTCCCACTGGGTTTTTTTTCTAAATATATTTGTTCACAAACTGGAAAACCTTTAAATCAGGTAAGGGCTGGTGGAGGCTGTTCAACCATTCTGTTCCCTGAAATCTTGGGGAAGATGAGGAATCTGTATTCAGGGTGCTCTGAGTAATGTCAACACTCCCCCATTTACTTAGAAATAAATACTAAAGCACGTTTATCAGTCCCAATCATCCATCTTTTTCCTTGCAGCTGGGCCCTTTAATTTTATGTTTTCGTTGTTTTAAAAAGTCATGGGTGAAGCAATATATTACCGGGAACACAACAAGCAAATGGAGTGTTACCTGAAGAAGCCAGTTCTGGCCTCAGCTCTGATGTCTTCTGGAAGAGCCAAGTCCAAAATGACAGCCAGGCACCTTGGGCATATTAAGATTTTTGAGAACATCCTAAGCTGAGCTTGGGAGCTCGATGCTTCAGGACATGCTCCTGTGCAAACCAGAGGGTATATTTGCCACATTTCAATTCACTTTCTCTTTAATGAAGTTGTGTGGGTTCACGTCCTGCTCCTCCTGACCAGAACGTTGCTCATTCTCAGAGTCTCATTCACTCATTCACCAAACTTTTACCAAGGAGATAAACAGATAAACAGCTTTGGAGAGGTTAAATGGACGCATGCATAAACGACAGCAAGGCAGTGTCAGCCTTGGGAGGTTCATAGAGGGGGCCATAAAATGTGTGACCAGGGTAGGAGGGAAGGGGGCAGGAGTCAAGGAAGGCTTCTCAGAGGAGGTGGTATTTGGGCTGAGCCCAGCACATCACGGCACCTTTGCCATAAAAGCCAGCATTGCACAGAGAAAAATGAGGCTCTGAATCCCAGGTCTGCTTCTTACAGTTGGGGAGCTATAGGCAAATCATCTAAGTTTCTGGGCTCAGTTTCCTCATCTACAAAATGGGGTGTGATGGACCCTTAAGTTATATCTGGCCGCTATTCCTTCCTGAGGTATCTTGTCCAAAGCACTGGGAAGAAGTAAGGATCTCTCAGGGCTTCTTCCATGAGGTTAGACCCTTGTTCCAGGCCATCCAACAGTGTTGAGATCCCAGTGCAGACTTTGTACATCACTCAGCCTTCAATTTCCAGAAGCACGTTGGCCTCAGGGAATGTAGTACTCAAGAATGAAAGAGATCAGGCGCCATCTTCAGCAAATTCCTCCTTAAGTCTTCCAGAGGACCAGCTGAGATGGAGCATGAGCCATTCCTGACCCATGGTCCACAGGCCAATCTGAACTGGACCCTCTACTCATGACTGTGTCCTCACCCCCGGGGGCAATCCAGGCACGTTACCTCTTGTGATGGGGGATTTTATGTGTCAACTTGGCTAGGCCACATACCTACATATGTGGTCCAACATTAGTCTAGATGTTTCTGGGAAAGTATTCTTCAGATGAGATTAAAATCAGCAGACTTTGAGTGAAGCAAATTACCCTCCATGATGTGGGTGGGCCTCATCCAGCCAGTTGACAATTACAGTAGGAAAAGACTGATCTCCGCAGAAGTAGAGGTAATTCTGCCAGCAGATTGCCGTCAGACTTGACCTGCAATGTCATCTCTCATCCCTGGGTTTTCTGACTGCCAGCCCACCCTACAGATTTTGGTCTTGTCAGCTTCCACAATTCCTTAAAATCTCTCTCTCTCTCTCTCAATACACACACACACACACACACACACACACACACACACATGCACACACACACACACACAAACACACACACACACACCCTATTGGTCTGTGTCTCTGGAGAACCCTGACTAATACACCTCTGCTCTCAGTAGCTCCCTGTCCTCATCTGAAAGATGGGGATCATTGCAGGACAGATCCCTACCCTGTCTTCTTCCAAAAGCCTGTGGATATATGTGAAATCTGGGCCGGAATTAGAAAGCCAATTTCAGGGCCACATTTGGGTTTCAGGAACTCTGAGAACCATCTGGAATATGTGTAATGTGCTTATTGATTCATTCAACAAATCATTCTTGCTTGTCTCCTCTGGATCAGCATTGTGCCAGATGCTGGGGATACAGAGAGAGTGACGCAGAATGGGATGGCCAAAGACCTACCCAAGCAACAAGCAAACTGATAATGACCAATTGTGCCACATGTCAGGTGGGAAGCAGCCAGGAGCCGAGAGGAGGGTCCTCATCTCTAGGGCAACCTCCAAGCTGAGACCTGACACAGGAGGAGAAATAGCTGGCCCAGGAGTGAGAGGAAGGGTGTTGAGGGAACAGCATGTGCGAGGGTCCTGAGTCAGGACGGAGCTAGAGAGACAGAGATGATGGTCCAGAGGGGCAGGAAGGGAAGTGTGTGGCAGGGAGGAGGCCTGAGAGCTACGTAGATGGCACCCAACCACGGAGAGTCTGTGTGTCTCTGTCGGGACTTGGGATTTTATCCCAAGGGCATTGGGAACCATGGAAGGGTTTCAAGCAGGGGATGATAGGGGTCACTGGAGAGTTGCTGTTTGTCCCCAGGTATCTGGATGTTTCTGGGGGTGAGAGAGTGAGGAGTCCATGGAAAATTGTCCCTGGGAGCCTGACTGACTTTTCACCAACTCTCCCAGGTACACGGGGGTGGGGAGACGGAGGCACCCCCAGTGGTTGGAGAGGCATACCAGCAGTAGGGCATTCTGGTGAGCTGGGTGATCTGAAGAACCTGGAGCCCCCAGGTTCTCCACTGCCTCTCCCCATCCCTACCGTTGTTTGACACGGCCCGGGAATTGTGTTGTGACATCAGGCTGCACTGGCCCCGCTATTGTAATTAAGGGTCTGTCAATGTTTCCGCTGGAAAGGCAATTTTCCGAGGGCATGTGGGTTGTTGTTTTTCTTCATTCTTTCTTGGATATAAGGGAGCTCGGGCAGAGCACACTCATTGTGCATGCGAGGCTGGTCTTGGGGTCGTTATGCGAGTGTTAATGTTCCGTTGCAATATACAGTAATGAATTGGGGCTTTCAGAGGAATAGCAGTTTGTGCTATTGGCCAGAATGAGTGTATTCATCTTAATTTTTCACATCTATTGCCTTGGAGAAGATTTCATAATTAAATGTTTGGTTGCACCAGAGACTAAGAGGAAGGGAGTTTCCTCCACTGGCTAGGAATGACCTGTCCTACCTGCATCTGGCAAGAATCCTGGCCCTGTTGCTGTACCCACAGATACAGTGAGAGTCCGATTTCAGTCCATGGCAGAGAGAAACTTTATGATGATTGCAATCATCTGGCAATAAACCAAACTTCTTTTTGAGGTAGTGAGTGCCCCATTACTGGTGTATTCAAGCACAGCTTGTAAACTGCTGAGCTGTAGAAGAGTATTTTCAAGGTACAGGCATTTGTAGATGGGACCTGCACAGGGGTATCTTTTAGCATAAGCTGCAAGGAAGGTTCTAGGGGGAATTTATCACCAGTTTCCAGGATTTTCGTGGCACCTGCCGAAAGTGTTTCCCCAAAAATAAAACCGGGTCTTATATTAAGGTTTGCTCCAGAAGACACGTTAAAGTTTATGTTTGGGCGATGTCCTCCTGAAAAATCATGCTAGGGCTTATTTTCTGGTTGCGTCTTATTGGGTCGGGGAAACACGGTACTAACCGACAGTTGCTCCTCTTAGAGGACACGTCCATTCCACTCTCTTCCAGTCACTCTCTCTGGCAGGCGCGGCCATGTGATGCGGTGTCTGTGTCATAGCATATACTCCAGAGTAATAAAGCTCAATCTTCTTTAACCTAATTCTCAAGTTCAGATTTGTTGCTCTTCTGATTTTCCCTGCCAAGAAAAGTGGCCAGAAGAGCTGAGGACTCGGTGGAGTAAGTCATTTCTGTGTCCACTACAAGGGGTGACCTTGACCCAGGCCTGGCATCTGTGTCTCCTTCTATCGAGCAAATGTCAGTGTGATTTGAACCACCTTGGGGATTCCTAGAATTCCTCGTAGAAAGCCAAGGACTCTCAGTGGCTCCCTGGTTAGACGCATAACACGGAAGGGAACGTAGGACTCATTTTTGGCAAAATCTCCATGATCCCATGTCGACCTTTGTTCAAGGAGCCCCATGGCATCATGGGCTTTGGTGTCCCTCATCCCATATGTCCCCACCGAGGGCCACTGCTGGGAGACCCGGTCCTTGAGGAGCGCTCCATTAGCTCTCCTGCCTTTCTCCCACAAGACTGTGACTTCTCCATTCTCTGTGCCCTACTGCCCAGCTCAGTGCCTGGTACGTGGTAAGCACCCATGACTGTTTACGAGATGAATGAATGAATGTCAACAGAGGTTGGAGCTGGTTAAAAACCACCCCTTTCCTGCCTCTTGAAGTCAGCTGAGACAGAGTTTTCTATCCCTTTCTTCCCTGCTCGCTCTTTGCCTTTTAAGAGCATCGAATTGCCCCCAAACCATAATGTCTGGTGTGCGTGCCACACTTCCTAGGTGAAAAAAACCCTTTCATATCCATCATCTCATCTGACCTGCCTATTTCAAGGTGAGGAAACTGAGGCACAGAGTCGCCAGAGCAGACGACTGAGAGAGGACTCCAACCCTCGTCCTCTGATTCAAAGACCAAGGCACTGGTGACTATGCATCTGCGAGCCCTGCCATTTGCAGGACGTGTCCTCAGAAAACAGCAGCCCCCAGAGGGGCCCACCCCTCATTTCCGTCTCACACAGACCATGCATGCAATGGTTCCTGCCTTTCTTTCTGATGTCCTCATAACTGCTCCAGGACTCGCTTGTAAGGGCTTTTCCTCGGTAGGCAATTACCTGAGTTCATATGGTTAATTGAAATATTCCTTTTCCTAGAGTTTTAATTCATCCAGCATAGTTTCAGGAGCCACAGATAATAAGACCTAATTTATAATTAGGGCTTATCAAGAATCAGCTAATTTCTAGACCCCTGATTCCCAAAGAGGGAGCGTGCGAGGTGGGGGCTTCTCTTCCCTTTCCAGGGACTTGCTACCCACAAACTCTAAGAGGCACCAGGGAGAGAGGAGAACTAATTGGGAGCTGGCCCTCCATCTTGGACAACTTATTAATTGGATTATGGGAAATCTCAGGCCCCAGGCAAATCCCAAGGAGGCACCACTGCCTTCCCTGGTTTACTGTGAGAATATTAGGCACAAAGACGTGAGACCTAGGTTCCACTCAGCCTTTCAGGAGCTGAGAATCTTTAAATAAGTCACTGAACACTACCTAGCCTCAGTTTCCCCATCTATACAATGGCCAAGATCATCCCACCCACCTGGCTTCTCAGAGTTTTCATGGGAAATTCATGAGATGATGGGCAGCATTTCAGGAGCTTTCATGATTTCTTCTGGGGACTTTGTGCCTGCAATGGGCCTGAAAAACAACCAGAAAAGGGGGTCTCACCCCAAGAAACCATGCCTTAGAGAGATTGAGACTGGCTAAGTCACCACAGGCAGGAAGAGTTGGGGGTCTGCCTTTGACCCCGGCTGTCCTTGAGCCTGGTTTCTTGAGTCTTTCCTTGTACCTGCAAGTGCCAGGGGTCTTGAATGCTACTCTCTGTGTACACTCCACTTCTCCCTGGAAGCCACTCAAACATCTGCCCAACCAGTTTGGGTGTCAGGAAGGGGTAATGCAGGGACAGTGGCCAGAGTGGTACTTTGGAAGCATGCAGTCCTGGTTTCAAACCCATACTCTGCTCTTTACTCGCTGTTTAAGTCAGGGTTCTTTTAGCCAAAAGAATGTGACAGAGGACAGAAGTCCAATTCAAATGATCTTAAGCTAAAAAAGAAATATTAGCTAATGCATTTACAAACTCTAGAGGCGTTGGCTTTAGGCACGGCTGGATCCAGGCGCTCAATGATGACGACAGAGCTCTTGTTCTCTTAGCTGTGATTTTCTCTATAGTGACTTCATTTCTCAGTAGGGTTTCAACAGTGGTGGGAAAGATGGCCACGGCCCATCCCTGGGGTGAGGGGGAGGAGGCAGAATGAGCTTGCTCCATAGTCTGAGCAGGATTTCCATGCAGCAGGGAAGAGTGGTTCTGCAAAGAAAGGGAGATTGGGAAGACAGAAAGCCATGTAATCTCAAACCAATCATTCTCCCTGTCTGGTCATCTGTTTTCTCATCTTAAAATAGTATCAACAGCAATGTTGCATGATTAATATACAAGATTAGTATACAAAAATTAATTGTATTTCTATACACTGGCGATGAACAGTCCAAAAAGAAAATTAAGAAAACAATTTCATTTATAATAGTTTCAAAAAGAATAAAATACTTCGGAATAAATTTAACAAAGGAAGTGCAAGATTTGCATACTAAAAACTATAAAACATCATTGAAAGAAATTAAAGACCTAAATAAATGTAGACATCCTGTGTTCACGGAACACTTAATATTGATAAGCTGGTAATGCCTACCAAATTGATCTACATAGTCAATGCAATTTCTGCAAAATCCCAACTGCCTTTTCTTCCAAAATTGGCAAGGCAATCCTAAACATTCACATGGAAATGCAAGGAACCAAGAACAGCCAGAAACAATCTTGAAAAATAAAAGTAAAATGAAAGAATTCACAACTTCACCTTCAATTTCCCAATTTCAACACTTTCTGCAAAGCTTAGTCCAGTGCTTTGCATCCACTTCCATCTGTTCCAGCGGTCACTTGTCAGACCTCAGCCACCAAAATGGTGAAGCAGATCGAGAGCAAGTTTGCCTTTGAGGAAGCTTCAAACAGGGCAGGAAATAAGCTCGTAGTCGTTGAATTCTCAGCCATGTGGTGTGGGCCTTGCAGAATGATCAAGCCGTTTTTTCCAGTCCCTGCCTGAAAAGAATTCCAACGTGGCGTTCCTTGAAGTAGAGGTGGGCGACTGTCAGGATGTTGCTTTGGAGTGTGAAGTCAAATGCATGACGACCTTCCCGTTTTTCTTAAAAGCGGACAAAAAGGGGTGAATTTTCTGGAGCGAATTAGGAAAAACTTGAATCCACCATCAACAAATTAATCGATTATGTTTTCTGAAAACTTAACCAGCCATTGGCTCTTTAAAACTTGTAATTTTTTTTTTTACAAGAAGGAAAGATCAAGTAGAAAGATTATACTCAACTGCCATCTAATTATAAATGAGAATAAAATATTAATTCTACTGTTTTTAAAACTGTCTGGTGTCTTTGAATAACTTTCAAAATAAATGAAACGTGGCCATAAAAAAAGAAACTTTCTGCAATGCTAAATTAACCATGACTGTGGCACGGACACATAGATCAATGGCATAGAATTGAGAGTGGAGAAATCGACTCATATATCTATTGCCAACTGATTTTCAACAACAATGTCAAGACAATGAAATGGGGACAGAATAGTCTTTTCAATAAATGGTGCTGGGACAACTGGCTATCCACATATAAAAGAATGAAGTAGGATCCCTACCTCACACAGTATTCAATGGATCATAGTTCTAAATGTAAGAGTTAAAACTATAAAACTCTTAGAAGAAAATATAGGTGTAAGTAAATGACCCTGGATTAAGCAGTGATTTCTTAGCTATGACACCAAAAACAAGTGATAAAAGGAAAATAATTTGGACTTCATTAAAATTAAAAACTTTTGTGCTTCAAAGGACATTACCAAGAAAGTTACAGAGAGAATGGGATAAAATATTTGCAAATCATGTATCTGATAAGGGACTGTATACAGAATATATTTTTAAAAACTTACAATTCTTACAATAATGAAAATATAAGTAACCTCATTAAAATTTGAAGTTTTCATCAGATATCAAAAGATGTGAATATGTATTTCTCAAATGTGTGTATCTTCAAAAGAAGACATACAAATGACCAATGGCACATAAAAAGATGCTCAACATCATTAGGGAAATGCAAATTAAAACCACAATGAAATGCCATTTACATCCACTCGGATGACCATGATCAAAAAGATGGGCGATTACCAAGCATTGTCGAAGACATGAAGAAATGAGAACTTTCATATGTTGCTAGTAGGGAAAATGCTACAGCCACTTTGGAAAATGATATGGCAGTTCTTCAAAAAGTTAAACATAGAGTTACCATGTGACCCAGCAATTCCACTCTCAGCAATTCTACTCCCAGTTTCAATAGAATTGGAAACATATGTCTACACAAAAACGTGTACGCGAATGTACATAACAGCATTATTCATAACAGGAAAAAATGGAAACTGCCCAAATGTACATCAACAGAAAATTGGGTAAACAAGATGTGTTATAGCCATAAAACTGAATATTATTCAGCCTTAAAAAGGCATGATGTACTTATAAGTGCTGCAACGTGGAGGAACTTGGAAAACATCATGCTAAGGAAAAGAAATCATCCACTAAAGGCCACAAGCATATTCTGTGATTCCATTTATATGAAATGTCTAGAATTGACAGATCCATATAGATAGAAAGTTGATTATTAGTGGTTACCAGGGGCTGGGGGAAGGGAACAATGGGAGTGACTGTTAATGGGTGTGGGGTTTCTTTGTGAGGTGATGAAATGTTCTGAGATTAGATAATGGCATGGTTGTACAACTTGGAAAATATACGAAAACCACTGACCTGTATACTTTTAAAAAGTGAATTGATGGTGTGATGGTTAATGTTATGTGTCAGTTTGACTGGGACATGAGATGCCCAGATATATGGTTAAACATTAGTGTGGATGTATTTGTGAAAGTGTTTCTGGAAGAGATTAGCATTTGAATTGGACTGAGTAAAGCAGATTGCCCTCCCCAATGTGGGTGGGCCTCATCCAACCCACTGAGGGCCTGAAAAGAACAAAACAACAGAAGGCTGAATTCTCTCTCTCTGCTTAACTGTGTGAGCTGAGACATCCATCTTCTCCTGTCCTTGAACTGGGACTTACACCATCTGTAAGGTCCTCAGGCCTTTGGACTTGGACTAGAAGTGCACCACTGGCTGAGGACTTCCAGATTACAAAGAGCAATTCTGGGACTTCTTAGCCCCCATAATCATGGAACCCAATTCCTAATAATAAAAAAAAAATCTCTCCTAATATTTCTCTTAAAAAGATTACATATATTTACATATATGTTATGTATCTATAGCTATATATCCTATTGGTTCTGTTTCTCTGGAGAACTCTAACACAGAAGGCATGTGAATTATATCTCAATAAAGCTATTACTTAAAAAACTGGTATAAAAACATCCATGCTAGGTACACAGCAAGTGCTAAGTTTTAGTTTCCTTTCCTTTCCAGATAAACACTCCCCACTCCCCTTTCCCTCACCAACCCTGTTTAAGCCCTTCCGTCCCAGTTTCTATGGTAGAACTTCGAGGCAGTCCACAAAAAAGGCTGTGCTACACTACGCTTGGCCATTCACAGAGCAGCTAGGGTCATGATTAAGACGGCTGGCCTAGTCGTCCCCGATGTTAATGAATAAGATATTCATTTCCTTAAGAATGCGTCAACCTCTCGAGCAATCCTGGGAACACAGGGCGAGACAGATGCAGCTCTATTAATCCATGCAGGCCTCACATCCACTTTGATTCAAAGGTTTCATTCTGGTCGGTTTCCATAAGGAGGATGGTTTATTAGTTGGCGATGACAGGCTAAGTGAACTCAGGTACTGGGTGTTTGGCTGAGGATGACAACGAGGCTATTTTAACTCACTAGAGTTCAAGGGTATCTGCCTCAGCGCTTTTGTTTAAATTGATTTGTAGTCCTGCTCACTTGACCTTGCTGCATAAAATAGTTCCAAGGGGGAAAAATAAAAGAGCTCAATTCTAGCCAAGGGAGCAGATGTGTCCCAGGCCGCCTCCCCTTCCCTCACAACAGTGAACCCACCACCCAGCCGACCTTGAATGTGGGCTTCAACTGTGACTCAGTTTCCACTTACCACGCAGCAGTCACAGGAGTCAGAGAATGGCCCAGCAGGATGACCCCCAGAAAGGAAGAGGATTGCCCAAGGTCGTGAAATGAGTCAGTGAAAAAGTTAGGATTTTAATCCAGATTGGTATAACTCAAGCTCCTCTCAACTCTTATAAAACTGTTCAATACTTATTAAGGGTCTATCACCGACCAGATACTATCTAATGCTTTATATACATTAGCTCCTTTAATTCATACAACAGCCAATGAGATAAAGTATTATTGGTATCCCCATTTTATAGATGAAGAAACTGAGAATGCTTGTTTTACGTGGAGCTTGAGTGATTTGCCCAAGGCCACATGGCTAATAAAGTGACAGAGATGGGATTTGAACCCAGGGAGTGTGACACTACAGCCACCCTTTTAGCCATCACACCATGCCACCTCTATTTGCTTATTGTATTGTGAAAGAAAGGGAAATCAGATTCTGCCAAGGTCTAAACTGCACAGTTCTGGTGCCGCAATGGACCAAACTAACCTAGTGATTGTCGCATCCCCAAACCACCTCATGCAGAATGGAAATGGGTGACATCACTCTTTGGAATCACTCCTTTATCTAGGTTTCTGGAGTGTCCAAAGCAGGACTGTCTAACCAGTATGAAATGTACTGCACCTGACTGATTCCTGGAACTGCCCAAACAAGCTGTTCCCTCCTCTCCTCGGCTCTGAGCACTCAGAGACCTGCACCCCTGGTCCTCTCTTTCTGCCTTTAGCTAATCAGCCTGCTGGTGTTTGTTACTTGGTATGGACAGAAGGAGCCCTAACTGGGACTCAGGGCATCCTTGTGAAAATCCTGTGTGTCCTTGAGTGAGTCACTTACCCTCTCTGGCCCCTAAATTGCTCATATGTAAGATGTACATAAGGATATCTGCTTTTCTCACAGGATTATTCTGAGGATTCAGAGAACTTGCATGAATGACATGGGTGGATTTTGAACCCTAGAAAGGACCAAGCATTTAAGGAGTTATTACCAAGAGAGAGCCCTCTTCAAGTGATAGGGTGTAATGAGAGGGAGTGACCAGTAGGTGGCAGTGCATCAAAACAGCCTGTGGGGTGCCAGAAGGAACTTCCTATTAACCCTTCTTGATTCGGTATGTGAACCTTAGCCCCCAACTCCATAGGCACTGCTAAAATGGGAAAAGTGAAGCTCAGAGAGCAGAAGTGCCACTTCCAAGGACCCACCTGGCCCGGTAGAGCCGGGATCAGGCCCCACATTGAGGTCATCTCTGCATGTCTTCCTTCATTCGACTCCTATTTATCAGGTTCCTCCTGGGTGCAAATGCTTACGTGAGACTTTTCCCATGCGTTTCATTGTTCAAGCCTGGGGAATTCCCATCCAACCTCCAGATCTGCCACTTCCCATTGCCTCCTGGCATGTACTTACTGGGATAAGTACTCACCAAGCTTAAACTGGACACCAGACAGGGAGGGATGATGGAAAGTGGACAGCACCCCACATGGACGAGAGTATAGGAGACTGGTTCTAGCCCAAATATCACCTCCAGCTTGCTATGTGACCTTGACCAAAGCCTTTATTAGTAGATCATGAAATCAATTTAGTGGGTGTTTAATTGTGAACGAAAAGAATAAAAAAATATACTAGAGTACTCGTATATCTGTCATAGTATAGCTAAACATTGTTTGTTTGTTTTTTTTAATTGTTCCACTTTTATACAAACACGTGTGAAAATCCTGTGTGTGTGTGTGAATGGGTCCCGACATAAAAGGCATTTTGTCTTGTGCACCAGTCTCACTGTTCTGAAAACCCCATTGAAGAGCAGTTCCAACTCTGTATTCTGTGATTCAGTGTTTCCTGCCCTTTGCCATCTTCACATCTCCAGGACGACCCCAACCTGCCCAGGTACCTGGGTACATTTCTACTTTCAGCAGTTTGCTGCCTCAGCAGAGGAAAAGTCTAGTAAACTCACATCTTTCACTATTTACAATACTGGTAATGTGCACATTTTATCCCCAATGCAATCAGACGTGGTAGATATTACCCCATGTACAGATGAGAAAACTGAGGCTTAGAGCCGTGGTGTGACTTTCCCAAGGTCTCACAGCTAGCAAGTGCTGGAGGGAGGACTTGAACCAGGGTCAGCCTCACCCTGAGAGGTTGTTGCCTCCACCGCCTCCTGCTGCCTTGAACACAGAGAGGGCCTGGGGGTCTCCTCCTAAGAAAAGCAACAAGGGCTTACCAGCACTTCCATTTCTCTTATTCCGAGTCACTTTTATTTTCTCTCTCTCTCAAGTTTGATTGAATTTATACTTAATGAATCCAACTTTGTCATTTAGGGAGGTTGGAGCAATAAGACTTGACAAGGGGTGAGTAATGATGCAATCAGCTGCGCTGGGAGCCCTCTCGGGCAGCAGCTCAGAGCGGGCACCATCCCTGCTCCCTCCCTGGAGTCATGGTGCACAATGCAAGCAACCTGACTCCCTTTGAGGAGCAAGACTGAGCGTAGGGTCCAGTCACTTTATTTAGGTCGAGAGGTCAGAACAGGCCTTTTGGGTTAGAGTGGGTAAACGAGGTTGAGGATGGGGATCAGCAAGATGGGAGAAGTGGTACCAGTTCTGCCAGTGACCTGCTTGCTCCATGCCCCTGGGTAAATCACTTCACTTCTCTGGTCCTCAGTTCTCCCATCTGTAAAATGGAGCGATGGTCTAAGTTTGCTGTTGCTTTGTAAATGGTAGGAGGGAGGGAGGTTCAGGCTCCTGTTGGAATTTTACAGGTAGATGTTTGACAGCAAATTAAACTACTTGGAAGTCCATTTCCTGTTCTTGTATTTGCTAGGGATCAAGGGCAGCTCCACCGGCCAGGCCTATGCCCCATGTACAAGGCTGGTGGGAGGACCCCTAGGGAGAAGGGAGGGTAACAATCTGTGATAAAGGAACAAAATGAACAATCAAAATTTTAATAAAATGTGATCTCACTAAAGTGGCTGGAAGAATATATACAAATGTTCACAGAGGTAGAATTTTATCGGTTTCCTCTTATTCTTGTCTGAAATTTTAAATCATTTTTATTTTTAATGAAATAAAACACAGAAGGGTACATACCACATGCATGTCGAGTTTGATGAATAATTATAAAGTGAACAAGTATGAAACTGGCTTCATTGTAACTCCTTAAAAGCCTCTCAAGTGCCCTTCTCAACGAAATCATTCCTGCTCCTTAACAGGGAGTTTTTCACCCATCATCTCTGTTTTATTTTTCATTGTTTTACCACCTAAGTAGGCATCCTAAAGAATGGTTAGTTTGTCCTAGTTTTAAAATTTATATAAATGGAATGATACTGTGTTATTTTGTGGGCGTGTGTCTATGAGGTGTGATAAAAAAATACAAATTTTTTTTTTTCCATTTTCATTTTCATGAAATATCTTTTTTCTACTCCTTTACTTTCAGTCTGTGTGTGTCTTCTGATTTGAAGTGAGTCTCTTGTAGGCAGCGTATGTATGGGTCTTGTTTTCTTATCCATTCAGCCACAGTATTTCTTTTGATTGGAACATTTAATCCATTTACATTTAAAGTGACTGTTGATAGATATGTAGTTTTTGCCATTTTATTACTCATATTTTAAAAATCATTTTGTTGTTGTTTATTAAAGAAGTCCCTCTAATAATCCTTGTAATGATGGTTTGTTGGTAAGGAACTCCTTTAGATTTTTCTTGTCTGGGAAGCTCTTTATCTGTCCTTTGATTCTAAATGATAGCTTTGCTGGGTAGAGTAATCTTAGCTGTAGATCCTTGTTTTTCTTCACTTTGAATATTTCCTGCCAATCCTTTCTAGCCTGCAAAATTTCTGTTGGGAAATCAGCTGCCATTATTATGGGAGCGCCCTTGTAGGTAACTAATTGCTTTTCTCTTGCTGCTTTTAAGATTCTTTCTTTATCTCTAACCTTTGGCATTTTAATTATAATGTGTCTTGATGTGGGCCCCTTTGAGTTCATCTTGTTTGGAATTATCTGCTCTTCCTGGGCTGGTATATCTATTTCCTTCACCAGGTTAGGGAAGTTTTCCATCATTATTTCTCCAAATAGGTTTTCAATTCCTTGGTCTTTCTCTTCTCCTTCTGTTACCCCTATTATGTGAATGTTGGTATGCTTGATGTTGTCCCAGAAGCCTCTTAAACTGTCCTTATTTTTTTATCCTTTTTTCTTTTTGCTATTTTGTTTGGGTGTTTTCTACCACTGTTTTTTCTAAAACGCTGATTCAATCTTCTGCTTCATCTAATCTGTGATTCCCTGTAATGTAGTCTTCATTTCCATTATTATATTCTTTATTTCTGGTTAATTCTTTTTTATGTTTTCTACCTATCTCCATTTTTAGGTTTCCTATTTCTTTGTTGAAGTTCTCCCTGAGATCATTAAACATCCTATCACCAATGTTTGGAATTCTGTGTCTTGTAGATTGCTCTTAGTTTGTCTCCATTTTGTTCAGTTCTTTTTCTGGAGCTTTCTTCTGTTTTTTATATGGGACATGTTTCTTTGTCTCCCCCATTTTGGCTGCCTCCCTGTGTTTGTTTATAGGTAGGGCTGCTATGCCTCCTGGTCTTGGTAGAGTGGCCTTATGTAGTAGGTGTCATGTGGGATCCTGTAGTGCAGTCTCTCTTATCACCTGAGCTGCACATTCCATATATGTTCTTTGTGTGGGTTATGTGTGCCTTCCTGTTATAGTTGAGACTTGATTGCTGTTTCCACATCAGTGGGAGGGATTGACCCTTAGGCTGATTGGTTGTGAGGCCTGGCTGTGAATAAAGTGGAGGAGCTATGGTGCAGGGGCTGACCCTATAGAGCAGGGTACTCTTTAGCAGGGTTCTGGTGCCTGGCCAGTCTGCCTTTTGGGTGTGTCATCCTTGGAGATGGCCAGGTGATGTTCCAGCCTGGTCTGAAGCCGGCCATTGGGCCTGCCAGCCCTGAGGCCTTCTGGGAGGGTACCTACTGCAGGCCAAGTTCAGCTGCAGTCTGTACCCTGACTGAGGCCACCTGGCATAAGCCACAAAGCAATTCAGAGATGGCTGCCACTTATGCTGTGCTTAGAGGTGCCTTGAGAGGCCAAGCCGTGAACCAAGGCCAGCTGCCAGTAGTGCCAGGCTTAGGACTGCTCAGCCAGAGCTACAGAACATGCTAGAGCCAGATGGTGCTTGTTGGAGTTTTGTGAAACTTTGAGAGATTTTAGGAAGGTCTGCAGCATGAGCCAAGAAAGGCCATTGATATGGAAAAGCCACTGGAAGTAGCTTGGGTGTGCCCGAAAGTTGAGTGGGGTTTGATCTCAGGGCCTCACTAAGAAGGTACAGATGAAAGATGATAGACAGTTTGATGGAGACTCAGACATGACATCACCCTGCATCTGTACACACGGAAGGGGAGGGCTCACCAAAGAAACCATGGTTTCCGTCAGCTCCTCCGTCCAGGAGAGAGCTGCCTCTCCAGCCCTCACCCTGAAGCTAGACAATTTAGTTTCTCCTCGTATGTGCTTGATGCCTTTTGAGCTGCTGCCCCAGTGCTGGATCTCAGAGCAAGTGAGCCCATCAGCAAGTAAGTCTGTGCATGGTTCCTTTATCAAAGCACCTGGGAGTGCGGTCGCCCTCCATCTTACTCAGCCACAATCTCCGCTTGTTTTCACAGCCAGAAATTATAGGGACATCTCTCCTTGGCACTGAAACCCTGAACTGGGCATGGGCTGGGACCCCACTCTCTTTGGGTAGGGGGGGGGAACCGCTGCAGCTGAGATATCTTTCCCAATTTTTAATGGTCACACACAGGTGAGGGACCAGCCTGTTTCATGTCTCTGCCCCTCCTACCAGTCTCAAGATGGCTTCTTCTGTGTGTCCTTAGTTTCAGAGCTTTAGTTCAGCTAGACTTCAGGTGATTCTCAATAATGGTTGTTCTGTGGTTTCGTTATAACTGATGTGGTCCTGAGAGGATGTGAGCACAGTGTTTACCTATTCTGCCATCTTGACTAGAAATCAACATGTTTTAAAAATGTATCCTCGTTATGTTTGTGGCTATAGTTGGTGCATTTCTGATGCTGTATGGTAGTAAATTTTATATGTATACTAAAATTCATTTACCTGTTCTAACACTGGTAGACAATTGTGTTGTCTTCTCTATATTTTCCAATTTTTCTACAATGAACATGTCATTACATGTGGAGTGCCTAGAACATAGTAGGTGTTCAATGAAAAATTTTGAACAAATGCAGAAAAAGTGATGTCATTTTATTATTATTATTATTATTATTATTATTAAAGAAAAGTTTTAGTGGTACTAGAAGGGTTGAAGCTATGTACAAAGATGGATCACAGGGAGAATTTTCCAGATTTGCAGATTTTCCCTGGAGCTCGGAGGAGACACATCAGGTTAAAGTAGAAGATTGGCGGATGTCATCTCCATTACCTAGAAAAGCCTCAAGCATATTTGGGTGTCCCATTTAAAATAAGAATAGAGTAATATTAAAAATGAAGAAAAAATTCCCACAATCATAGTGTTACATGTGTGATTAGAGAAAATTAAAATTTACAGGAAGCATTGCAGTGAAGTAGGCAAAGCAATTAACTAGGAAGCAGAGGAACTGAGTTTAATCCCAATTCTTTCATCAATGAGCAATGTGGTCTTGAAGTAGCCATCCTAACATCTCTAACTTCTCAGAGCCTCAGTTTCCTCATCTGTAAAATGGGACTGATCCCTCAAAGGACTGGTCAAGTGAGATGATGTACATAACTGAGTCTTGTAAAAGTCTATGCAAGTGCCAGGGTTTTCTATGAAACCACAGGACAGAAAACAAATCTCTTACAAGGTCCATTACCTAACATATAACATCCATTTCCTCACTGCCTACCACATACCATCCCCTGCCGGAGGCACAGAAGATACAGAATGAGGAGACATAGCCTGCTTATAAAACAGGGAGAGTAGACTAATCTGGAATAAAAGTGACCAGTGTTAGTTATGAGGAATTTGACTTAATTGGAAAGGTCGGGGGCAGGAGCGAGAATGGGAGACTCCCTGGTCACTGCCTGCTGTCTTGTTAGCACCAGGAGGGAAGAGACACAGGCTGTGCCAGACACAGAGCAGACATTCCATTTTGAAAGAAAGAATGAATGAAAGTAACAACAATATTTTCTTATCAGATTTTGGAAGCACATCCTTCCCCTCATTCCACCTACCTTTTGGGTCATAGATCTCTTTGAAAAGTTGACAAAGGTTTTGAATGCTCCTGAAATCCCACAGAGGTCCAGGAAGTCCTGTTACAACCATGAATTCAAACAGAGTTCTCAACCTTTTTTTTTTTGAAACGTTGACCTCTTTGGCAGTATAGAGAAGTTCATAGGTTTCTTCTCAGAATGATGTTTTTAAATGGAAATAATGCACATATATACTTAACTGCATATGTATTTTTTATGAAAATATTTTATAGGATAGCAAAGAGTTTCAATAATATTGAAATATAATTTTCAACATATTAAGTGAACAAATATAGAAAATAGATATATTTCTCTATTAATGCATTAAATAACAAGCTTTAGCAACAGGTCTAATAACTAACATGATTTTGAGATAGTGATGAACCTAATAATATTTCAAGATACCTGTAACAGCTGTATTGGGATAGGAAAACACCTGGGATTTTTATTGGTGACACGCCATAGTTCTGCTAAAGTGACTATGGCTTGTTGCCTACATTCAGAAGGGAAGAAAATGCTAAAGTTCAGTTACAAAATTAGTGAAAATAAAGAGAAATAGACATGCATTTTTCTTTCCCCATCCAAGTTTATAGACCTCCTAAATTCTAAACATACCTCAGGTTAAGAGCCCCTGCAGGTGGTTGAAACTGTTTTTGTTAATACCGAAGTGGTCCATACTGTACCAGCATGTCTTTTTGGAAAAGGTTTCTCCTTTTAAAAACACATGAACACACCCAAAGACTCAGCCATCTGTGGAGGCCAAGGTGGTGGAGGGGACGCAGGGCAGGGTAGAGCTGGGGACAGGGAGGGTCTTACGGCATTAAAAAACAAACAAACCTGCAAGTGTGAACATTTGGGTCAGGTACCCCCCCAAAAGCTCCTCTGACACCACAGCCCGCAAGTCCATATGACATTATACACTGGACCAAAAGACAACAGGTCCAAAACACAGCGTTTCAAGACCATGAGAAGCAACTCAGCTAGCACACAGAGGTAAATTCTGTTTTAGATGCTTTTTCAATACACACACACACACACACACACACACACACACACAAAACAAAACCAATGACCTAAGCTTACTGCTTTAGGTCTTGGAAAATAGATTTCTCTCCCCCACCCCCACCACACACACAAACCCTAAGGAAAATAGTAGGCAGGGAAGAAAGATAACAGCCGGAATAAACAAACTAGGAAGCACAAGAAGAGTGGAATCAATAAATAAAACCAAAAGCTGATTCTTTGAGAGACCTGATACAAAAGACCAACTCTGACAAATATAATCAAGAAAAAAAGCCCAAATGAAATCAGAAATGAGGAAATGATTACAATGATGAATCAAAAAGATTAAAAATATTCTATAGCAAATTTGTTTGAAATTATCAATTAGACAGACAATAGTCTGCAAAAATATAAAATAACCCAATTGATACAACGAGCAATGTAGGCTAGACTAATAAGCAAGACTGAAAGAATGAGAACTTTAATAAAGAACAACCCTCCCTACCCCTGAAAAAGGACATTTGTACCCACCCCAGAGTCTCTGGAGAAATCGATCCCAATTTTACAGAACAGTGCATTTCCATGTTACATAAATTATTCTTTAACATAGGAAAAATGGTTTTTTAAAAAAACTGCTAATTCATTTTGCAAGGCAACAGTCCTGATTTTAAGCCCTGATACAGAATTTTTTTTTAAAGGAAACAGGATCCAATATCATTTGAGAGTACAGTCCCAGCAAATAGTGTTCAGCAGCATATTAAGAGACAAAAACACCATGACCCCAAAGGGTTTCTCCAGCAATGCAAGGAAAGTTCAGCGCAAGGGTATCTATTAATGCAACACACCAGATCAATAGATTAAATAACATGAACCATATGATCATCCTAATGGATGCCAAAGAATGCATTTCAATAGATGTCAAAACATTTTTAAAGATAAGAATAGAACGATACTTCCTTAACATAAAAGGATCTATTTAAAACCAAGCCAGCATCCTTTTTAATGGAAAAACATCAGAGATTTTCCTATTAGAAAAGGGAATAAAATAAATACACTCTCTATCAATGTTATTATTTAATATTATATTGCTATATCTGGCTGATGTAATAAGACATGAAAAAGAAACCATAGGAATAGTTATTAGAAAGATAGAAAGCTTCATTAAATGACATCTTTTAAAAATATTATGTTCTCATTTAAGGAAGCATTAGCAGTAATACAAAAGTTCAATAACTGGCTAGATATAGATACATGATAAATATTTTAAAAATTAATAACTTTCTTAAATAAATGCAATAACAAGACAGGAAACAAATTAAAAAATGAGATCTAATTAATTGTCAAATGTAATTATTTATATACTAAGACATAAACATGGCATACAAAAAAATTTCAAAATTTTCCTGGAAAAAAAAGAAATTTTCCTGGAAAGTGTAATATTAGGTCGGTGCAAAAGTTATTGCAGTTTAAAAGGTTAAAAATAACTGCAAAAACCGCAATTACTTCTGCACCAACCTGATAGAAAAACGTGTTTCTCAACAGAAATCTAAATATTTTAATTTTCTGATTTCATGATTCGAGATAATCTCAAAATAATACAAAAGGATTTCTTAGAGAATTTTACAACATGCAAACTTTTTTAGAAGAACCTGCAAAATAGCAAAGAATATTCTGCAAAAAAGAGCTATGATAATAGAGAACATTTAAATAGATCATTGAAGAACAATAACTAAAAGGGTGTGGTAGTAGAGCAAAATTAGATCTAGAGTTTGATTAAATCAAAGATCCAAAAACAGACTTAATGACACAAAAGAATTTAACATATAAAAAGGATGTCACAAAATGATAGTGGAAAGAAACACTGTGTGATTGATAAAGGAGTTGGATGGTAAGCAAGCAGAGGAATTAGTTTAGTTCTACACCTAAAAATAAATTCTTGATTTAGAAGGGATCAATATAAAAAATATTATAGAAAACCCAGTGGAAGATGAAATGGTATATTTATCCCTTCTAAGAAATAATTATAATAGACCAAGGATAGAAAAAATTACAAAGAAGAGAAATAGACAGAATAAGCTGTTAAAATGCTAAATGTAGGCACACGCAAGCTGAAAGAAAACGGAAAATTATACATTAGGGAAAATATTTGTATTAAACAGCCTCTTAACTATTTTTAAAATTTTGATATTTTAGAGAATCTGAAGAAAATGAAGACCCTTTTACATGTATATATAAGTATATATATATATAGACATACCTACATGCACATACATACACAGACACACAAGAACACACACATGTACATTTACATTGACACACATACATAGACACACACACATATATGATAGGAATACTAACATGGGGCTGGTGGACTCCTTAAGCCTCTCCTAGGTCCCAAGGTTAATAACACCTCATCTAGACAGAATAGAATACATTAAAATATGTAAGAACACCCCAAAGCCAAACAAATAAATAAGCTAAAGGTATGACCAAACAATTCACTGAAAATGAAAAGAAATAGCAAACGCAAGGACAAATGATCAATAGGCATAAAATATGCTTCAAATATTGTCTATAAAATTATCAAATCACTATGAAACTGATTTTAAAAAGCAAAGTAATGTTGATGACATTGCTGGTCCCTTTTGAAAAGTAAGTTAAAATACCTTAACAAGAGCCCCAGCACATTAATACTTTTTGACCTAATTGCCTTTTTTTCTGGAAATTCATAGTCGTGAAATAGACATTTATCACACTATGAATTGTGGTAGTGTGAACTAGAACCCTTTAAATATGAAAAGAAAGGGCAGGGGACAGCTAAACAATTTTGGAAATCAATATAATGGAACAATGTGCTGCCATTAAAATGAAAATAAAATGATTATGATATGCTAAATAAAAAATAAAACTGTATAGTTTTATATTATAAAATGTGTTGAATGATAAATTTATTTTTTAAATTTCCCTCAATGTTATGCATAAAAACTTATATTCTGTGGTAAGCATGCAGAGGACATCATATTATAATAGAATCTGAGAATCTGAGATGTCCTCTTCATGCTTACCACAGAATATAAGTTTTTATGCATAACATTGAGAGAAATTTAAAAAATAAATTTATCATTCAACACATTTTGTAATCTTAGAGAGCTTATGGGGCTGTGAGTCAAATCCAGGACTCCTGACTTAATCTAATTGCACACCTGAACTATTCGAGACAAGTAGGGCCCTCGGAACTTCTGTGATGAACTCTGAGTTCCTTTTCCTCCCTTTCTCTCCTTCTTCCCTCTTTTTTCTCTTTCTTCTTTTCTCTTTCTTTTTCTTTGGAGGGGTGGGTGATTCTTACACTTCATGGTCATGATTCAAGCTTACTATCTCCCCAAATCCCATCAAACTCATAAAGCATTCAAAATATTCATGTCAGTGTTGGACTACAAGGATGTTTTAAAGTCATGTGGTACAAATGAGCTCAGATTGAGGGAGATAAAAGTCCTCACATCTTGTAGTGCAATCTCCTCTAGAATGGAAGCTCCACATCTGTCTTCATCCACCAATGAATCTCTAGCATCCAGAACAATATTTGGCACAAAAGGTCAATTAGGCTGCTCAATAAATATCACATGGTTGGAAGAATGGATAGACGGATGAGACAAAGAGGAACCCACCTAAGAGGCAAAGAGAAACAAGTTTGAAAACCCTAAAACTCTGAGCAGATCATCGCTGTGGAGTTCCATATGGTGGTCAAGAGGGATAAATCAAAAGATTTTAGGAACCGCTACAGGCCACACTCAGAGCACTTGGCTGCAGCGTCAGCCCCCATCTTTCTCTGAAGTGCATTAAAAGGTGGTGCAGGGCCGGCCTGGTGATTCAGGCGGTTAGAGCTCCATGCTCCTAACTCCGAAGGCTGCCAGTTCGATTCCCACATGGGCCAGTGGGCTCTCAACCACAAGGTTGCCAGTTCAACTCCTCGAGTCTCGCAAGGGATGGTGGGCTGTGCCCCCTGCAACTAGCAACGGCAACTGGACCTGGAGCTGAGCTGTGCCCTCCACAACTAAGACTGAAAGAACAACAACTTGAAGCTGTAAAAGGCCTGGAAAAAAATAAAGTCCTGTTCCCCAATAAAGTCCTGTTCCCCTTCCCCAATAAAATCTTAAAACAAAACAAAACAAAACAAAAAAACGGTGATGCACTAAGTTGAGATGGGTAGTCAGACTGGTTACAGAAGTGTGGCATAGTATCCCCTGCTAACTCAAATAACAAAAGCAAAATTTGCTTGATTGAACACTGAATATCCCTGATCTGTAGTGCCTTTTGCAACTCCCATTGTCATCTGGATCTTAGACCTCATCCAGGTGCCTAGAATCAGGGGCTAGCCTTGATAGTGAGCCAAGAGGCAATAAGAAGTGAGCTAATCTCAAGCCCAAGAATGATTTGGAGAACTGTATCTGCCATGCCTACACAGAGAGGGTGAAAGGACATATTCCATAAAGAAGTGAGCTTGCCTGCCAAATGACTGCCTGACCAGTAGTTATAAACTACACCACATGATAAATTGACTGTCCTGACTAGCCAGCAAAACCTTCAGTAACATAAAATTTCTCTTTTTCTCCAATGTCTGGGATTAAAAGAATTGAACTTGCTTCTTCTCTGACAGACTTCATTTCCAAATCCAGACCTGCCTCCAAAGAGTAAGTGAAACAAGAACAATTATTAATATAGGAAAAAAAAGAAGAATCATTAAATTATTATGTTCATCAGTACAAAAGAAGAAATTAGATCAGATATATACTTTGAACAAATGTTTCGTATGACATAGACTTGCTCCAAAATCCAGAAGGATAAATTTTAATATCAAATTTATATTTTCCATGAGATTAGAGAATATATTGCATTTATGAAAAGATAATTATCTGAGGTAAGACAATTTCACTTTAAGATGAAAACCATGATTACAGAATTTTAAAATGTAATGGAGGCAGTGAAGAGCACATTAAACATTGAAAAAAATGTATTAATAATTTAAGTTGTCAGTTGAAAAAAAATCTCCTAGAATTCAGAGAGAAGCATGGTGAGATAAAAGAAGATGAGTAAAAACATCAGAGTAAATATAAAAGCAGCAATAGCAGTTTAAGAAAAAAGCACCCACTAAAAGCAGGTAAAATTAATGAAAAGAATCCACATTTAGACACATCCTAGTAAAATTTCCAAATATCAAACATAGAGGAAAGGAGTCAAGGATTAAGGGGTTTGAATTTTTAAAAAAGGGTCAACCAAAATAAAAATAAGAGAGTACATGTAACTTCTGAAAGAATAGGAAAAAAGAAAGTAGATAATGTGAACAGTGTAACCAAAGACTGGGAAAGAAAACAAGAAACAACATAAAATAAAATGACAGAATGAAGAATCAAGGTATTGATCATCACAATAAATATAAACAGATCAAACTTCTCTATCAAAAGACAAAGATTATCATATTGAGTCTAAAAGCAAACTCCACTTAAACCAAAATTATAATGTTTAAAATAAAGGAATGATAAATAAATATAAGGCAACTGTTAGTCTGTAAAAGGAATACAGGGACAATATTAACATAAAAAGTTGAATTCAAACCAAAATTTTAAATGGTAGGGCTAAAATATTTATGATGTCATGAACTTTAGGCACTAAATAACATGGCATTACAATACACAAAAGCAAACAAGCATGATGAGAGGTTTTACAGACTTTACTGTCCACACTTTCACTTTTGATCATGATGATGTAACTGGAATCAAACTAGCCCTCCTGTCTCAAACATCTAGAAAACTCAATAGACTATAAGCAATTATTTTCAGGCAAATCTGACATCCAATAAAAAAAAAAAAATTACCAACCAGGTAAAGAAGCAGAAAAATACAACCAATAATGAGGAGAAAAATCAATTGAAACTGACCCAGAAATGATATCAATGATTATATAAGGACATTAAAATAGTATTATAACTGTATTTCACATGTTCAAGAAGCTACAGAAAGTAGAGAAGTTAAGTGCACACATGGGAGATATAAAAAAATAACTTCAAATCAGCATTGAAGAGATGAAAATTACAATATCTGAGAGGAAACCTACAATGGTTGGGTTAACAGCAGATTTGCATTGCATAAGAAACGAATAATTTAGTTGAAGTCATAGCAATAGAAACTATCCAAAATGAAACACATGGAGAATGCACTTTATGAAGATAGTATTACTCTTTTACTAAAACCAGAAAAACAACAACAACAGTACAAAAAAAGAAAACTGCAGACCAACATGCCCTCATAAATAAATCTTAAGTCAAGAACAAAATAAGATTGCAACTATAGGCTAGAAAATAATTATGATAATACTGTGTATCAAAACTTATGGGACTCTGAGGTAATACTCAGATAATAATTCATAATTTTTAATGTTGTTTATTCTGAAACAAAACGGTGTTTGTCAAAAACAATTACAGGCAATTGTTTACCTTCCTGGCTTCCTGAGGTGGTGGGTAACAGTTGGACCAAACAATAGATAAAATAAAAAAAGCTTAATATGAGAATCTGGAGAGTGAGATGTGATTGGGGCTTTGAAAAGCTCTGATATCATATTAAAATTTCAGCTTCTTTTTTTTTTGCAGAACTTGATATGCCAATCCTAAAATTCATGTGGAAATGCAAAGGAGTTAGAATAGTCAAAACAACCTTGAAAAAAAACAAAGTTAGAGGACACATACTTTCCAACTTCAAAACTTACTATAAAGTCAGAGTAATCAAGACAGTGTGTTACTAGCATAAGGAGAAACATATAGATCAATATTATAGCATTAAGAGTCCAGAAATAAACCCATACATCAATGGTCAATTGATTTCCAATACAGGTGCCAAGAAAATTCAATAGGGAAAGAATAGTCTTTTCAACAAATGGTGCAGGAATAACTGGCTATCCACACAGATAAGAATGAAATTGGACCCCTACTTCACACTATGTACAAAAATTAACTCCAAATGGATAAAAGAATATAAAGGCTAAAATTATGAAACTGCTTAGGATAATACATAAGTGTAAATCGTGATTTTTCTTAAGCAATATTTCCTTCAGTATAACAAGCAACCAAAGAAAAAAATAGATAAATTGTACTTCATCAAAATTTAAAACTTTTATGCTTCAGAACAGACCATCAAGAAATTGAAAAGACAACCCACAGAATGGGAGAAAATATTTGCAAATCATCTGATAATCATATATTTGATAACTGACTTTTATCCAGAATATATAAAAAACTTCTATGGGGTGGCCGTTAGCTCAGTTGGTTAGAGCGTGGTGCTGATAACACCAAGGTTGCCAGTTCGATCCCCACATGGGCCACTGTGAGCTGTGCCCTCCTTAAAAACACACACACACACACACACACAAAAAAAAAACTTCTACAGTTCAACAATAAAAAGAAAAATAACCCAATTTACAATAACCTAATAAGTAAATGATGTAGATAGGCATGTCTCAAAAAAAGATATACTTTAGGGAAATGCTAATAAAAACAACAATGAGATACAACTCCACTGGGATGACCATAATTTAAAAGATAGACAATCAAAAGTGTTAGCAAGGATGCGGAGAAATTGGAGCCTTCACACATTGCTGAAAGTAATGTATAATTGTACAGCTGTTTTTAAAAGAATTTGGCAGTTCTTCAAAAGGTGAAACAGAGTTACCATATGATCCAGCAACTCCACCTCTAGGTGTATATCCAAAGTAACTGAAAACATGTGTTCACACAAAAATATCTTGTACATGGATGTTGAGCATTATTCATAATGTCAGAAAGTGGAAATAACCCAAATGCCCATCAAGGGTAAATGGGTAGAAAAAAATGTTATATTTCCATTCAATGGAATATTATTAGGTCATGAAAAGGAATGAAATACTGATTTGTTCTACAATGTAGATGAATCTTAAAGACATTATGCTAAATGAAAGAAGACAGACAAGAAAGGCCACATGTTATAGGATTCCATTTGTATGAAATGTCCAGAATAGGCAAATCCATAGAAACAGAAAGCATATTAGTTGTTGCCAAGGGTTGAGAGGGAGGGAGCAATGGGAAGTGACAGATTAATTGGTACTGGATTTATTTTTGTAGTGATGAAAATGTTCTGGAATTAGATAGTAGTGATGGTTGTAAAACGTGAATATATTGAAAACTAGTGAATGGTTTACTTTAAAGGATGAATTTTATGGCATGTTAATTATCTCTCAATAAAAAAATCTACACTTTTGGAAATGATAAAGCAGTTTTAACCAAATTTCTAGAGAAAAAAATGTTATTTGTAGGCACATATTACGCAGAAATTACGAAAATACAGTGCTCCAAAAATTGGAAATTTTAACGAGCCAAAAATTGGAAATTATAATGAACTAGATTATTTTGTAAGAAAACACTTCCCCAAAATACACTCAAAAAGAAATAGAAAACCTGCACAGACTAAAAACCACAGCTGAATTTGAGATGGTTGTAAAAGAGTTGTACCAAAAAGGCACTAAATCTATATTGTTTCATCAGTAGACATTTCAAACTCAAGTCTGATAACACACAGAAAAGAAAACTAATGACCAGTCATGCTTTGGGTTATGGATATAAAATCTCTTTAAAAAAAAAAAAAAAAAAAGAATGATTGAATCCAGATGTACAGTAAAAAAATAATACACCACCACCAAAAAGGCCTCATTATGAGAATAGAAAGTCAATTCAATATTAAAAATCCACTATTATAACTAATCATATTAATATGTCAAAGATAGGAAACCAAATTAAACTCTTTATATACCACAGATAATACTTATGCAATTTGACTTTTTTTAAACCTACATCAAATCAAACGTCAGCTTCATGCTTAATGGTAAAACACTAGAAACATTGTAATTAAAATCAGAAAGAAGACAACAAGGCCTTCAATTATCATTGTTACCTAACTTCATTATATAAATGCTGGCCAAGGCAATTAGATGATAAACTGTAACAAAAGCATGGAATATATTCAAAATATTTAACAAGAAGTTTAGTAATATAAACTATTACATTCATTAAAAATATTAAAATTTAGACCCTTTTACTTTCTAAGAAAACTAAGCTTTATGTATCAAGATTGCTTCTCAATTAATAGTTAATTATAATTAAATTTTTGCATCAAGTCATTATAATAATTTCCAAACCATTTGTTGAGTTTTAGCAATTGTTGGTGCAATTTTTAAAACTACATCCAACGCTAATTAAATGATGCTCTCTCTAAGCTATAAACTGACACACAAGCCACACCAAATTCTTTGAACAATTTACCATTAATTGGTAGTTAGTGAGTGACTCTGTAAATGAAATTTTGAAGTCTAAAGGTCAAAAATATTACTTATAATGCTGCCTCATCTCTCAGCTTCTGCTGAACTTATAGCAATTAATCTAAAAATTTTCTAGCCTTTAAAATATTTGCCTTTTTATGTATTTAATTTCTATTATCAAATAAGCCACAAAATTGTTCACTATAATACTACATTTAATTATAAAAATGATTTATCAATCTTCATTTATTTTTAATCTATAGAACTTCATAAACATTGTTTAGTCAAATAATGGCCAAAGCAGCATTAATAATTTAATAAATTAAAGAACAATTTATTAAAAATGTAAGTTAAAATTTTAACTTTTGTCATTAAACAACAAATACAGTTTGATAATTTATCAATTTGATATAGTTTCTCTTTGAATTAATACTTTATTTGAAAGGGTATATTTCTTTATTTCTATAAAATCTCCATTTTCTTTTATTTTTGTATGTTCTAACATTTTTAATTAATGGGGGCATTAATCTGTCCACTATACTTAAGAAAACTTTCTATTAAGCTGAAGATATTATTGATATTTTAGTTAATGAGTTAGCTTAAAACAAAATCCTTTTCTTAAAGGGGTAATTTTCTAATGGTTTGCTCCTATTACACAGTTTTTGTTCAATTGATAAACTTGATATAATTCCCAAACTGCATTTGTAATTCTAGCATCATGGCCCAAGCATTCTAATTTTCATTGTCTCAGTTCCTAAATCTTCAGATATATTATAAATTTTTTCTGACATTGTACAATGATAAATTAAGAAAACATTTACAATTACTTACTTGCTTTATGCATTTTATTGCAATATCCAGTGATAATTGAATTCAGTGACTTGAACAGTGCCAAATTAAAACATCCAAAAAATTTCCTAAATTTTGGCTGAAACTGTAGACTCTCTCTCTCTAGCTATTTACAGGCACTGTTTGTGTAAAATCCAATAAGGTTTTCATGGAAATATTTCTCATTGAAACCATTTTTCTCATGTGTCAACATAAATTTTGATAAATTATTTCAGATGTTGTTCCTTCTTGCTTCATGAGATCAACAAAAACCATTAAATTATCTTCAAAGTCTTGAAATTCACATTTTAAGTAAATTATTAAAAGTATTTTATATGAAACAGTTGAGGCTTCATCAATAATGATGAAATTTTACTGCCTTGATTTATACATTTTCCAAAAAGTTGTTTTCTCATATCAGTAGATAAATATTTTGCAACAAGCAAGTTCATAAATTTAGATTGCTATGATAAGCTTATATTGATGTTGCTTGTTTTGAAGTTCTATTAAATATTTTATGTTTGACAATGCTCAATTTTTTTAACCATACCAATGGTATTTTCTAGATATTTTTTCATTTGCTTTATGAATATTCTGATAATTTTTTTTCAAAAATTTTTATTATTGCCAATGTTTTATATATGAAACTGATTTTAGTATTTTTATAACTTTCCTCATGGATGAGAGAATTTTTTTCTTTATTTAAACCATGAGTTTTAATAGGACACAATTGCCTTGCTGAGTAAATGTGGAAGTATAGCATTTTCAACTTTTAATTAGATATATTTTAAGCTCTCTGATCATCTGAACCACATTTATACATTAACAATATAAATGTTATTTTTTATTGAAAAATTAAGTTGTTTTTATTTCATTTATATAAATTATTTATTTTATTTTGCATTGTTTTCTACACAGTATCAAAAGATACCCCAGGTTCTGGTTTCTACATAATTGCAGAAGTTATTCCTGGTGTGGTTCATTATTAATATAATTTCTTCTTTGTTCTTTCACAGTCAGAAGATTCATATTTATAATATTTAAAAAGAACATTCAGAAACTTATCCAAACTTTGCTATATCTTTACTCTGGGTTTCATTTTTACTATTTAATTATAAAGCCTTACATTTAGAAACATCAGGACGCTGCACAATTACTACTTACTCAACGAATTATAGCATACTGAAAATAAAACCAAAGTAAAAACTAAACTATTTAGAAGTAGGGTGCAATTACATAATTTGGGCATGACGATAAATTGTGAAGTCTTCTCAAAGCAGCAGTTCTCAAACTTTTTGGTTTCAGAACACTTTTACAGTGTTAAAATTATTTAAGACAGTCTTAAATCTCTGTTCATGTGGGTTATGTCTATCTATGCTTATAGTAGAAGTTAAGACTGAGAATTTTCATTGTTTACGTTTATACAGTTAGATACAACAATAATAAACCTATAGAATGGTAACAGAAATAACGTTTCTCTGAAAATAACTATATTTTCCAAAATGAAAAAAAATAGTGAGAAAGTGACATTGTTTTATATTTTTGCATATCTCTTCAATGTCTGGCTTAATAGAATTCAGCTGGATTCTAAGATCTGCTTCTGCATTCAATCTGTTGTGATATCACACATCACATGGACTCTGGAAAAAGTTAACTCATGCAAGAATGAGAGTGAAAAAGGCAAAAGATATCTTAATATTATTATTAAAAGTTTTATTTTCAGAGACTCCTGAAAGGGTCACATCAACCCCCCAGAGGACACCTACTCACAGATTGAGAACCACGGTCCTAAAGCGTAGAGTGCTTCCTAAAGTGTGTACCAGGAAGACATTCTGCCTTCTATGAAATGGGCCAAACTGGCAGGAAATTTACTGCATAAATTGCTAAGCTGTCACCTTGATGGAAGGCCCATTTATTGGCAGTTGTCACGTGGGACAGCCACTAGCTTGAACTAATGGATTTACATTAGAATCTATATCATTACCTGATTTTGCTATACCTTGCAGTTACTGGTACACTATTTACCAAAAAATACAGAAGTAGTTCAAAATTTAAAGACCAGTAAGCCATACTGGTAAGTAATAGAGTTATAAATACGTGAAGGGGAGAGTTATAATTGTCATTCTTTGTTGGTGGTATATTGACATATGAAAGCCAAGAAGATTTTTAAAAATTCAAAGGGCATCTAGTAAGAAAATCTATTGCAAAGTAAAAGTGCTTGTGCGTGTGTATGTTTGTGTGTGTGTATCAACATTTATATCTATCTACATCTATATCTAGCTTTCCTATATAGCGAGGATAATTCAATCTTAATAAAAATACGCAGAACATATATGAAGAACAGAACTTGACTGGAGACATAAAAGAAGATATCCTAAATTAGAGGGTTCAATATTGTAATTCTCCCCAAGTGAAGCTATATATTCAACATTATCAAAATAATGCTATTTTTGAACTTGATAAAATTATTTTAAAAGTTTTTATATAGGATTGAATTTGATAAAAATATATATGCAAGAATAGCAGAACAAAATCTGGAAAAAAAGAATGAGGCGGGGAGTATTGGGTCTGTTTTATTGTGGTAATGTTTATTAAAAATTTGTAGTACAAAAATAATGTAGTTTTGAGACCAGAATAAATAGGCAGATTAATGAAACAGAATAGAAAGTCCCCAAAAAACCTAAGGTGTATCCCAATTTAGTACATAATAAGGAGAGCATCTCAAATTCAAAGAAAAAAGAAGAATTATTCAATAAACAGTGGTACAACTGGCTAGTCATTTTGAAAGAAAAAAAGGTTTGTTGCCTAACTCACATCATACACCAAAATAAATCTCAGTAGCATTAAAGACTTAAATATCAATGAGATATTTAAAGCAATTAGACAAAAATATAGAGAAATATTTATATAATCTTGAAATAGAATAAGCTCTTTTAAGGATAGAAAAAAGATTTGACCACATAATAATTGAAAAATTGCATTAAAATAATGAATAAAGTAAAAAATAAAAAACAAACTAATAGTTGAACATTCCAGTAAAAAAGTAGACAGCAGCATATTTATGAATAAACACAGGTGGCCAGTAGGCATAAGAAAAGATGCTCAACTTAGTTGTAATCTAAGAGTAAACATAAAAACAAGGTATCAGTTTTCACCTACCACATTGGTCCAGAGTATCATGCCATCTATTGGTTAGTGCATAGAGAAAGGGATATGTAAGCTGGACCCATGGTTTGGGATGGGGTGCAGGTGGATTTGGAAGTATGTAGTTAAGTTTTTAAAATATTCATAATCTCTGATGCAGAAATTCCATTTTTTAAGGAAATACTCAGGAAGGTTCAAGAAGCTCTTCACAATATTGTCTCCTTATTAAAATATCAGAAACAACCTAAGTGGTCGATAATAAGGGTTTGGTATATGCATCTCTACCAAATAACAAAGGTTTGGTATATTCTGATATACCATACATGATGCCACATGTGTCATATCATAACAGCATGGTATATTCATATGATGAAATATGCTGTCATTAAATATGACATAAATATATTTGTATTGACTTAGAGACAGGTTCGTGATACAATCTTAAAAGCACCCTCCCAGGCAACACGTAGAATCTGATTTCATTGTTTTGAAAAGTTTGTTATTCATGTATCTGTATTATACATATATGTGTGGAGAAACTGTCAGGCTTTATAATAAAATACTAACACTCATTAACTTTAGAGGTGAGCTTAAAGATGAGTTTCCTTTTCTTTTCACTGTTTTTGCTGACCTATAATTTTTTCAACACTAGACATGGATGACTTTTTCAAATATATATACACATACATACATATACATATACATATATATATATATATATATATATATATATATATATATATATATATATATATAATTTAAATCTTGCCTAGGCTGCCACCCAACTAAGTTTGGACCTTAGTACTTCCTTTCAGAGACTCATGCTCTGTCAGTTCTGTATACGGGGAAGTGGAGGGGCTTGGTCACAGAAGGACAGGCTCAGGCTCTTAGAGATTGTGCTGTTGGCTGATATAAAGGGTCTAAATGTACACTGAGAAAAGACTGCCAATCTGCTGGGGTGTCTGGAGGGCTGGAGCCCACACGCTTCCTCCTCAGGCTGATCTATCTGGTGAGTTGCCCCATCTCATGGATCTGTGGCTTCTACCCGCTCTGCCAGGGGATTAGGTACCAGTCCACACTGGCCACTCACCCCTCTGATTCCATTCTCTCTTTCAGTGATGACCAACCTCCATTCTCCCTTAGATCCCACAGTGCCACCGAGAAGGGCGACTATGACCATGCTTGGTTCGCCAGTCAAATCTTCCATCCTCACCAAGCCCTTTGCTCAGAACACAGCCAAGAGACTTATCACCCCACATGGTTATCTGCTTATGGGCCCGTGTCTTCTATCAGGCCTTATCAGATTCTGGCTCCCACCAGCCCAGGAAGCCACCCAGTGTGTATCTGAGGCCCTAGCACTTACTTGGCCAGAAGCTGCAAACCTGTGACTAATCTTGGAAATTTGGGATGGAATTTCATTTTGCCTGCTGTTCCCCAATACCGTGCATTCATTCAAGTATTCATTGAGGAACATCTCTGTTCCTACTTTTCTTCCTAAACAGCACCCACCAGAGCTGGCAACAACCTTTTCAGTAATTAGTAAGAAGCCAGAGTGACTGAGGTTTCAGCATGAACCGAGAAAGAGCTGACTGCCTGCGTCCTGCTGCTTCCACCTGGCTGCCTCACTGAGAGCCACGAGCCAAGGGTCTGGACAGAATATCCAAGAGCACAGGATTTGGGGATCAAATGACAGCTCAACCACTTAGAAGCTGTATGACCTTGGGCAACTGACTTCCCCTCTCGAAGCCTATTTCCTCGCCTGTAACCTTGGGGCTGATAATAGTGCTTACCTCTTGGTTTTGATTATTACGTGAGATAATGTATGTGAAGTTCACAGACTTGGGCTCAGTAAGTGGAGCTTTAGTGGTTGCTATTATTTTTCTGGTGGTTATAGCATTTGTTAGCTGAGTCAGCACTGGTGAGAATGAAGAACTGCCTGAGACCCCACCATTAACGGTCATTCCTGTAGACTTGGGTCATGGTGAGACCTGAGAGCTCCCATATGACAGACAAGGCTGCTGAGTGAGGCCCAGAGGAGATGTGACTTGTTCAAGGTCACCCAGCGAGCCTGTTGTGGCCATCAAGACCCAGGTCTTCTGTCTCCCACACCAGCACCTTCCACCAAGCCACATGTTCGCTTTGAAGAAGAGTCCAGCCTTTCAAATAACAATAATAATGATAATAATAATAAGTTCCAAGAAGAGAAGGATTCCTCCCATTCCCTTTCCTTGACTTGAGTTTCGCAGGTACAGCTGCCTTTGCACCATTAGTGAGTGGTGAAGCCAGGCCGATGCTCAAAGCACAAGCTTGCCAGCAGGCAACAACACAACTCAAAGGGCATACAAGCCAGCAGGCAGCAGCTTAAAATAGCAGGCAGCAGAGTCAGTCAGCAAACCAAAGCAAAAGAAGAAAACTGGTGGTCGTGATCAGGTACCAGCCATCCTGCTCAGAGCCCCAATTGTTGTGGTCACCCACTTATGTGGCACCAATCTACCACCCAAAATCTGGTTTGGATGTTGTATCTGATGATACCACACATGCACCAACAAGAGTAGGAGAAGATTTATTACTCACATAATAAAGCTTTCTGGAGCTTTATTGAGCTTTAAGGAAAAGGTTCCCAAGCTGGTAAGTAAAATGATTTGAGAGAGTGAGGAAAGGAGATTCGTTTGGGGTTTTATGATGGTTAGAAGATGGGGCTGGAGTAAGTATTCCCAAGTGTGCAGATTGGGGCTTGTATGGCATTTAATTCTCCAACTACTGTTGAATTCTATCATGTATTTTGAGGCTGTGTTTTGTATATATATATATATATATATATATATATATATATACACACACACACACATATATATGCGTATGTATATATACATATATATGTGTGTGTATGTGTATATATATATATAATTTTCCTGATGTATTTACCCTTATATTATTATGAAATGTCCCTCCTTGTCTCTAGTAATATCTCTTATCTTAAAGTCACCTTTGAATCTAAGGTGTGTCTCTCATACAGAGCATGTAGTTGGATCATGTTTTTTTATACAGTTAGAAAATCTCTTCCTTTTGATTGAGGTGATTAGATTATTTGCGTTTTGATAGGTTGACTTTACATTTGTCATTTTTTAATGTTTCCTATAGATCTCTTATCTTTTTTTGTTATTCTGTTTCTCCTTCACTTTCTTATTTTGTGTTAAATATACTTCTGTGTACCATTTTAACTCCTATATATTTTTTAGTTATTTCTTATTGCTCACTTTTGGATTATAATATGCATGTTAACTTATCCTAGTGTACTTAAAATTAATAGGAACTTAGTTCTGGTGAAATATAGAAACTTTGCTACAATATATAGCTCCAATTCTACCCTTCCTCTTTGTGCTGTTTTTTCATATATATCTCTCTATATAAACCTAACAATACAATGTTAATATTGTTTTATACAATCTTATGTCTTTTTTTAAAGTTAAAAGAATGAAATAAACAATATAGATAAACTTTCATATTAACTCTCTTCTTTTAACTCTTATTAGATATTTATCATTTCTGATGGTTTTCATTTCTTCCTGTAAATTTAAATTACCATCTGGTGTCAATTCCTTTTGGCTCAAAGGACTTTTTATAGTATCCGGTAGGGCAGAAGGCAGGGCAGGTCTAATAGCCATAAATTCTCTCAGCTTCTTTTTAAAATTTTACATCTGCGAATATCTTTATTTAGTTTTCACTTTTTAAGTTTTGTTTAACATAGAATTCTTGTTTGACAGTTCTTTTTTTTCCAGTAATTTTAATATGTCATTCTAGTCTCCATTATTTTACATGAAAAGTCAGTTATTAAAAGTATTGATGTTTTTCTGTATGTGCTGAATCATTTTTTTCTTACTGATTTCAAGATTTTTGTCTGTTTTGTCTTTCTATAGTTTGACTACAATGTACCATCTAGTTCTGGATCTTTTTGTATTTATCTTACTTCGGGTTTATTGAGCCTCTGATGTATCTAAATTAATGTTTTCTTCAAATTTGGAGTTTTCTGCCATTATTTCTTGGAAGAAATTTTGTTGCCCCTTTCTCTCTCCTTTCATTTTGGTGCTACCATTTTGCATGTGTGCTGGTGTGCTTGATGCTGTCCCACGGTCTCTGAGGCTCTATTATTCATTTTTATTCAATTTTTTTCTCTCTGTTCTTCAAAATTGATCATTTCTATTAATCTATCTTCAAGTTCATGGATTCTTTGGCCATTTTTAACCTTCTGTGAAAGCTCTGTAGGTGAATTTCTCATTTCAGTTATTGTACTTTTAACTTCAGAATTTCCATTTGGTTCCTTTCAATTTCAATAATTCCTATTATTTTGTTGAGATTCTCTGTTTATTCATTGTTGCCAAGCTTTTCTTTAATTTTTAAACATTTTCTTTAGTTCTTTGAACATATTTATATAACTGCTTTGAAGTCTTTATTTGCCAAATCAAACACCTGGGGGCACTCAGAAGCAGTTTCTATTGTTTGTTTCCCGAGTATGGATCACACTCCCCATTGCTTTGCATATTTCATATAATTTGTTGTTGAAACCTGAACATTCTAGGTAACATATTGTAACAAGTCTGGATGCTGTATTTTCTCCCTGAAAGTTATTATCATTATTTTGTTTGTTTGTTTGTTTAGTAACCTGCTTGAGCTAAATCTGTCTCCCCAGTGGTACCATGTTTCCCCGAAAATAAGACCTAGCCAGACATTTAGCTCTAATGCGTCTTTTGGAGCAAAAGTTAATATAAGACCCGGTCTTATATAAGACCCGGTATTATACTATATTATATTACAATATTATATTATATTATATTATATTATATTATATTATATTATATTATATTATATTATATTATATTATATTATATTATATTATATTATATGAAACTCAGTTTTATAGTAAAATAAAACCAGGTCTTATATTAATTTTTGCTCCAAAAAAAGCATTAGAGCTGATTGTCTGGCTAGGTCTTATTTTTGGGAAAACACGGTATGGAGCTGCTGATATCTCTGCCCAGTTTTTTTTTTTTTCTTTGTAAGCTTGGCTTCCTAAGGGTCATCCCTGTGTCCGTATAGCTTAGTAGTCAGCTAAAGATCAGGCAGAGTTTGTGCTGAAACACCTCAAGCAAGTAAGTCTTCTGACCTCTGCTAAAATGTGTATGTGGGTAAAGGTACCAATTCAAAGTTCAGGTCATTTTTAAGTCTGTCCAGCATTTTATTTTCTGCTGGGCCTTTTGGGGTCTCTTATACACATGTGAGCAGCCTTAGGGTCACCTAGGATTATGTTTATCGCTTGTGTGCTCTCTGGTCTCTGCTGCTTATATGTGTAGCCTCAGCCAGAAACATGGTTGGCCCAATCACGGCCGCAATCCCAGACCCTTCCTGCTCACCTGCCACCAGGATAGCCTCTCTCACCAATGCTGCTGGATGGATGCAATCCATCCAATGCTATGGATGCTTATTGTTCCAAATTAAATAAGTCCTTTTGACTTCAGCAGTGCAGCTGCCTGACCTTGTGGCCTGCCCCATCCTGGCAGAATCACTGCACCAACTAAGCTGAGAGGGAAGTGGGGGCTGAGAAGAGCCACAGGCAAGAATACCACACTTCCACTGTGCTTATCCAAAGTTCATTAGTTTTCAAACATAAATGCTTCTCAGATTGGTGTATGACTTAAGCTCATTTCCAGATGATTGAAAGGGTCATTTTTGTCCAACTTTGGGAAGGTGCTCTTTGGGAAAAATATTTGCTGAAAAATATTTGGCTACTTGTCCATAGCCAAAAGTCTGAATTTGAGGCTATAATTGTAAACCTAGGTTAACTGACCCTAAGCATGTGTCCTTTTTACTGTACCATGTGGCCTCCATTATGTTGGTTTAGCACCTGACAAGTTTTTTTCACAAGTATTAACTCTATTTAGTACCCAGGACAATCCTGTAAAAAGTTTGTTTTTATTATTCTAGTTTCAGAGCTAAAACAGTTGAAGTATAAGACATACTGGAGGTGAATATTTACAAGTGCAAAAATTTGGATTCAGAAAGAAGGACAGTCTTTGGCCAAGGATATGCAATGAATCAATGACTGCTAGAACTAGGATCTGGGTCTTCCATTTCCCAGCTGAGGGTCTTTGTGCATTACCCATTAAGATGAGGGAGGATGGGGGATAACAGTACCCCTCCTCACTCCCTTACTGGGCTACCCCATCCACCTCTCCCCCACACCATCCCCCATCATGGCTTTACTTGTGTGAAGAAAAAGCACAGGTCAAAGGGTATTAAGTGATTGGAGCTTCCTGCCCCTAGAGGGCGCTGCTCTTTCTAGAACACTTAAACACAGGTTGCGTATAAAGGTGATTTAAATGTTAAAGCATTTTGGATTATGCAACTGCATGCGTTCTTTTAATCTAATTATAGCAGGATTAATATGTCTTTAATAGGTGACTATTAATAATTTGTATTGTTATCTTTAATAATATAATTCTGCTTAAAATATCCACTTTCATCACTTTTCACAGGGACTTTCCCTCCGTTCCTGGGTTTTAGTTGGAGTTGGTAGCAGTTTATGAAAGCATCCATGAGTGGGGGTTTAACAAGGCAATTTTTAGAGAAATAAAGATCTGTTTCCAATGAAAGGAGATACCAAAAAATTATAGCATTAAAACAAGTAGATATCTGTGTGTCAGAGTTATAAAATGAAAAATAAAAATCCTAAACTTCTCTGAAATTCCTCCCGCCTCATAAACTTAAGCTTTTGGATTCTTCTGGGGGCAGATCTCTTCATTTTGCTGTGACTTACGTTGACTGGAAAGCCTAATATTTTGTTTCAATAAAAATGTCAAGTTCAAAATGGAAAGTGTAGTGAACATTTTCTGGCTTCCCCTCCAGGTCTACTTTCTCCCCTTTGCTTTGCTCTGTGCCCAGGAGGTTAACCTCTAAGAACTGTATCAACCAGCTAGCTCCCTTGCCCTCTCTAGGGCTTCTAGTAGATTTGACCACTGGGAGGAACCATCAGGAAAACTATGCAGGAAAAAAGATGGTATTTATTCCTCCAGCTCTCTCCTGTTACTGTGGTTTGGCAGTGATCATGTTTCCCTACTTAAGACATGTTCCTCCTGTTGGTGGCCCTGTCCCATAGCTACAGGTCTCACAGAAGCTAGGTAAAGACTCTTTCTCTTTGCCCTTGGCCCAGGGGTGGAATGGCTTTGCTAGTCCCTGGTACTTTGCCAGCCTCTGTTGCTTTCCCTTAACCCTGCCCTCACCTGTGTAAATAGACACGTGACTAACTCTCTTGCCTTTCATCCCTTTTGAGTGCTGAGACCTGCTGAGACTCGATACAGAAATCCAGCATGGATCTGGAAAAGAGGGTCGATTTAGGGAGTCCTGAGGCTTTCTTTGCTTTGGGTCCTAGCTCAGGTACTAGTTTGCCAGATGATCTTGGCTAAATCTTTTTTACTCTCTGGTTTGCAAATGCCTCGTCTGTAAAAAGGCTGGTTGGACAAAATCAGAGGACTTGGCACATTTATTTACTCATGTACCTCCAAAAGAATTCTGAAAAACCACATAATCACATATTTTAAAAATTTGCCATCACGGTTTTAAATAGTTGTAAAGATTGTAATGCCCTGCATATTAGAAATATTAGCATTCAAAAATAAAATGGTTACATCACTCTTTTAAATATATCCAATGGAATTTAAATATCAGATGGATTTTATACCCACCGTCATCCATTTAAAAAAATAGATGAACAAACTCTTAACAGCTAGAAATTTTACAATGTTCCTCTTTCTCCTTTAAATCATTTTTTTCCATTCCACTTCCCCCACAGAATTTTATAGGAATGTAATATATTTTTCTGCTTGTAAGTTTCATATGGATCATTTTGACATAGTCTCTAAATCAAAAATGTTTATAGGCAGAAATTTTAAAGAGTTTTTATTTCCTGTGATCATAAGACTCTAAGGGTTAAGCATTTTTCTGAATATGGTTATCAAAACAATCAATTTTAGGGTACAGTTGATCAGAATTTTAATAGTTATTAAACATAAAAAGTAAAATTAATGGAAAAATTTCTCTTAATGGGATGGATAGAAGAGGGGTTGTGGTGTCTTGATTAAAGGAAATTCTGCTCCCTGATATTTGGATTCAGCCCTCTGGTGCCCTCTCCTTCACCCCCTTCACCCAGGGTTTTCCACCTCAAGCAATGTCCCACAGTAAGATTTGGATGGATAAGGGATGCACCTTTATTTTGTCAAATAGGAGAAGAGCAGGGAAGGTGGGAAAGGAGAGCCAGGTTTATGCATTCATATCCAAGTTCTCAGGTTGGTCACTTGTAGAAAATCATGCACATGGCAGTTGAGAATCTAGAAATGGATTCTCTTAAAACTCTGTGTCTACTGCTCCTTGGAAATTGTATCTCCAGTGGATACACCCCTTAATTTGAAGGACCAGGCGTGGTAGTGTCTGAAGGGCACCCCTGAGTGGAAGCTTTCATAGAGTCCTATCTAAGAGGGCCAGTTCTGGAGTCAGATTGCCTCAACACTAATATGCTGTCTGACATGGGCAACTCCCTTCACTTAAGTTTCGTGCCTTTGTTTCCTCATCTGTACAATGGGGATATATACAGGTCTATCTCATGGGGATTCTTCAAGAATTGAATGAGGTAATACGTGTAAAGCACCTGGTATATGCAAATAGTATATCTAGAAAGGTTTATAGGATTGTGGGGGTGCCTCCCAGCTCTGACACACCCGCTGAGTATGATCTGTTTTCTTCCATTAAGCCTCCCAACTTAAGGCTGTTCTAAATGTCCTGATGTCTCTGTAATGAAAAGCAGAATGCACCACCCTCTTTAGTTCTTCTTTGTTGGTTTGTTTTACTGTCTATTGAGCCTTTTTCAATATTTCCAAAAAAGCATCAGTAGGTATTTATCCACAGGGGGTGACCTTTGCCACTTCAGGGAGGTTGATGTTTCCAGTGCACTTCCGTGATAGAAAGGGACCACGGAGTTGTAGGTTTGAAGACCGGTTTGGCTGTCTTAATAAAGCTCCCCCGTCTCTCACAGAAAGAATTATAATCAAACTATGGGCGGGGTGTGTGAGCCTAGAAAATGATAGTTCCTGCTTTCCAAGCCTGGGAATAAAGTATATATTCACTTCTACGCTCCTGGAAAAACTGAGATTGCCTACAGGTTAATTTTGAAACAGGCAAGCCAATATTTGAGCTTTCTGCCTAAGAAACAAAAGGAGGCATTGATATGCTAAGAAGTTGCTAACTGAGTCAGTTTCGCTATTGGCTGGCTCTGATGTGACTTTTGTGCTAACATTATTGCTCAGACACCAGGCCTGCACAATGCCGGCCCCGCTGACTGCCACTGTGCCGCCAGAATGTGGGTCTCCCTGGCTCATTGGCAGGCTGAGTTCTGAATTCTCGGTTTCATTTCCTGCTGATACAGAGTAATGCTGCTATTTTCCTTTATAAAGAAACCGGTTGTGCGTCTTGCCCCTGGTTTGGTTTCCTTTACCATCTCTCAGAGCACAACTTTAATTGATGGACTCTCGGGCAGCTTTACCTAAATGCTTTTTTACTTTGAAATTTAATTTTGCTCTGACATTTTTCAAGAAGGAAAAAACTTGGTGATATATGCGGCAGATTGCTTGCCTCAATGCCCCAATTCTTTATCCCTCCCTCTGTCCATGCTTTGGGTCCTGTAACTGTGCAGGATTTGGGGCCCAGCTGCACGATTTTCTCAGGCCACTGGGCTGCTCGGAAATGTCATTCAAACAGGTGCTTGAGAGGTATGTACACAGTTGCGCTTGTCTGCGTTTCTCCTCTGCCATTACCACGTGCCAGTGCCCGGGCTCGTCCGCTGGAGGATGAGAAACGTGTGGACCTGACCCATGTGGCCCTCGTTGTCCCAGCCACGGCCAGCAGAGATCAGCTAAGAGCCTGCCAACCCCAGCTATGTGAACAGGCCCAACCAAGACCAGAAGAATCTTCCAACTGACCAGCAGCCTCAGGAACTCCATTCATGCTTATTTTTTGAAGCCACTGAGTCTTGGGGCTATTTGTTCTGTAGCATAGTAGTGGTAATAGAGAACAGACAGAATGAGCATAGTGGCAGACTTGTCCAGGAGCAGTATCCAAGGGAACACTGAGTCCACACACAACACTTCCAAGGACTCTAGAAATTGTGATAGTTGGAGGCAGGAGGGAACCTTACCAGGGTGGCTCAAATGCTTCCACCATGCAGGTGGGGGGTCCACATCTGTGAGAGTCAGGACAGCAAAGTAAACCCAAGTACAGGCTCTGGAGTTGGACTCCTGGGTCTAAAACTCAGATCCACTTAGGAGCTCTGTGTCCTTGGCAAGTTACATGATCTCTTTGTGCCTCAGTTTTCTCATTTGTAAAACAGGATAGTAAATAGTACCTACCTCATCAAGTTGTTACAAAGATGCATGGCTTTAATACACTTAGAATAGCTCATTGCAAGCTCTAGGTTAGTATTTATGAAATAAGTAAATAAAGTTTGACCTCATTTATACCCATAGGCTAGAAAGGCCTGGGGGATTTCTGGATTAAATTGTGAATATATACTTTATTCCCAGTCCTGGAAAGCAGGATTCATGTGGATCATGGAAGGGTTTTTTCTCATTTCATAGAGTCAAACATTGACTTGTGAAGAATCAAATGCATACTCAAGAACTCTTCAAAAATCTGGAGAAAAAAGGTTTACTTTGGAAAACGTACTCTATTGTAAAAATGTCCAGGGCTGTTAATTCACCTTGCTAGCTTCCTGGGCAGCGCTCCACGTGAGATTTCAAACAGGGGACCAGGAATGATGTTATCCATTGTTTAAGAGGCTGGGAAAGATTTCCACTCCAAATTATGGAGATAAAAATTTTGGTGCAAAGAGAGGTAATCCTCAACTACTTGAAAGACTCAGCTGAGAATGTTTCTCTCTCTGAAAACGCTTCCAAGTCATAACTTTATTGCATTATCTTTTAAAGAAATAGACACAGGTTAACATCTTGTGGTCCTGCTATGGTAGGGAAGACACAAGGAGAGAGTGTGCGTGCACACGTGCGTGCATGTGCATGCAGAGGGATCTATTCTCTTGGGTAAGAGTCTCTCTCTGGCCCAGAGAGAAAATGAGATCCTGTGGCTTGGGTAAGAGCTTATCCCCATCCTCTTGCTGAGTTCTCTGATCTCCTTTTCCCTCCTTCTTTTTCCTCCCTTCCTTCTCCATCATAGACATAGATCCTTAACCAGAGCCTTCAGGATACATGGTTACAGCAATTTTAATTGCCTAAAACTGAAAGCATAAAACCACCTGCATCCACCCAGATATGGGACGTGGAGTGTCCTTGTCCACAATTTAATCAGGTTCTTTTAAGCAATAACATTAGAGTTTTATAGGAGCTCGTGTTGCTAAAAAATTTACTGTTGGTGGGCAACCCTGGGCAAGACCACACCCACTTTTGGCACGGGGTTGACAAAAGGCCAGGGGAAACTGCCTGTAGGGGACACTCTTAAGGAGTGAGAAGGGCCTGAGGGCCCAGCAGTGATGTTCTGTGGTGGGAGTTCACTTCTGTCATGGACCCTGGGAAAGACCATATTTAACGTGCAGTTAAAAATGGCACTGCCTGTTTCACTCTTTATGGCTGTGTTAAAAACTTTGCCAAAATGTAGTGGCTTGAAATAAAAACCATTTTATTATGCTCCAGAATTCTGTGGTCAGGAATTTGGACAGGGCACCAAGGAGATGGCTTGTCTCTGCCCCACAATGTCTGGGCCTAGCAGGGGAGACTTCAAAGCTGGGAGGTGAGTCAAAAGCTGGGAACTGGAATTATCCAGAGGCTCATCACTCACATGTGCAGTGCCTGAGCTGGAGGCCTCAAGGGCTGGAACTGTGCATTAGTTAGCTCTTGCCGTGTAACAAATTATCACAAGCTTAACAGCTTAAAACAATGCACACTCATTCTCTCACAATTTCATTGGGTCAGGAATCTGTTGTTGGGTTTCTCATGAGGCTGCAAGCAAGGGCTAGTGTCTCCCTGAAGGCTTAGAAGGATCCCCTTCTAAGTCACTTACATCATTGTTGGTGGGACTCAGTTGCTTTTGGGTTGTTAGACTGGGGGCTGAGGTTCCTAATTGGCTGTTGGCTGGAGGCTTTCTTCACTTCCTTCCCACACAAAACTCCCCAACGTGTCAATTTGCTTCATCAAAGCCAGCAAGGCAGAGAGTCTACCAGACAGACAAGTTACAATCTTATGTAACATAATCACAGAAGCGACAATCCATCATTTCAGCAGTATTCTACTGATTAAAAGCAAATTACAGGCCTCACCCTTTCTCAAGGAAAAGGGCTTATACAAGGCTGTGACGACTAGAAGGTCGGGATAATTGGGGGCCATCTTAGAGTCTAGTCACCAGGTTGTCTACCGGAGTAGCTACTCATGGCCTGTCAGTATGGCTTAGCTTCCTCACAACATGGCAGCCTCAAGGAAGTTGGACTGGTTACATGATGGCTCAGGGCTCCAAGTATGACGATTCTAGTGAATAACGTGGAAGCTATTTTGTCTTTCATGCCTCAATCTAGGAAGTCACTCAGCATTGCTGCCACAGTGGTCTATTTCTTGAAGCAGGCACAAGCCCACCCAAATTCAAAGGGAAGATAATTCCACTCCAGCTCTTGAGAGGGAGAGGCAAGGTCACATTGCAGCAGAGCATGTGGGATGGGAGATATTACTGTAGCCATCCTAAGACTCTCTTGGAGAATAAATGGATAACACAATAAAAAGAAGTGTGGCCTGTTGAAGGGAACCATGTAATTTATTATCCAAACTATGACACTATTGATAGTAAAAAGGAATGCTATTAGTGACCATGCTGGGACAACAGGCATAAATCAGGATTGTTCAGGGCAAGGTAGGCTGCTGGTCTGCCCAGACTGGCTCACATCCTCCCTGCTCCTGGAGCCCATGTGGAAGAAGCTCCACCCTACCCGGTGAGCTTTGCCTGGGAGTCACAGGTGTTGACCAGCAGTGATACGCACAGCAGTTCCTCAGAGCAGTGGGGTTAAGAGCACTGTGGGAGAGCCCAAGATGACAAGGGACAATGCAGTCAAGAAGGTGACTCAAGCAAGTCCCTTGTTCAGTTACAATGAGCAGAATCCTTACTCAAATTGGCTTAAGAAAACAAACAAACAAAAGAATACTTATTGACTCACATAGCTAAAAGTTTAAAGGAAGTACAACTTAAGGCCTGGCTGGACCTAGGGCTTCTAACCATGTCATCAGGACTCTGTTTCTTCCTCTTTCTGGGCTCTGTTTTCCTCTGTGTTAGCAAGTTATATTCAATCAAGGTTTTTCCTCATGATAGTCCCTGGCTCCTCTAAACTTAAATTATATCCTTTTGGTAATCTCAATGGGATAGAAAACTTTGCATTCATATTCTTGAAACTGAATCTCATTGGCTTGGCCTGCCATGTGACCACTCCTGAACCAATTTGGGGCAAAAGAGATGGCATACATTGATTGGCCAGGCCTGGGTCATTTGCTGATGATACTCAGGAGTGAGCAGAGCAACTCCACCCAGAACACATATACTGAGCATGGTGGAGGTCTTGTTCTCCAAGGAACATTTAAATCCTGTCACTAGAATGAGGGACAATGGAGAACAGATGCCCTCTGCAGCCCTCTTTTTCAATAAACTAGAAATTGGTCACTTTTCAGAGGGAAGAGAGAAATCCACTTTTAGTGTCAGCTAGACCTGGGCAATTCTGGCATTCACTTCTCGTGACAGCTCTGTGAAGTCAGTGAAATCTAGTCTCCTCTGAGTTCTCTCATACTCTAGAGTGTCTGGCTGCTGGCTGGGGGCTCACACATCTGGTGGTCAGCTGGGGCGACAGAGATGTTTCACCTTTCTCTCCAATTCTTCCAGCAGACTAGCGTGGGCATATTCTCATGGCGAAGACAGGTGCAAGAGCAAGCACAAACCCAGTTGCACAAACACTTTAAAAACCTCTGCTTATGTGAAATTTGCCATCATCCAGTTGGCCATCACATGGCCAAACTCAGAATCAAGGGATAAGGAAACAGACCCCACCTTTATAGTAAGAAGAACGGCAAAGTCACGTGACAGAGGGGGATAGTTGCAGGGAGGTGTGCAGAGATGAGGCTTTTAATGCAACCTGTCTTCCACAGAACAGAGGGGGAAGTGTAACATCCTGTGATCCTTTGAGGTTGCTAACGATAGACATATGGATTTTGTTTTTCTGACTTGGGGCAAAAGTCAGAAAGGATTAATCATCATTCTACCTTTATTAAAGAAGCTTTACAAATGTTCCTCTTCAACTGCTGTAGAAAATATTATGGCGGCTCCTCAAAAAATTAAACATAGAATTACCATATGACTCAACAATTCTACTTCTGGATATATACCCAAAAAAAGTGAAAGCAGAGACTTGAACAGACATATGTACACAAAGGTTCATAGTATCATTATCTACAATAACCAAAAGGTGGAACCACACAATGTCCATCGATGGATGAAGTGATAAACAAATAAACAAATGTGGTATATACATATAATGGAATATCATTCAGTCTTAAAAGGGAATGAAATTCTGACACATGCTACATCACGAATGAGCCTTGAAGACATTATGTTAAGTGAAATAAGCCAGACACAGAAGGACCAATATTGTACAATTTCACTTACATGAGGTTATCTAGAGTAGTCAAATCCATAAATACAGAAAGTAAAATGGTAGTTACCAGGCGCTGGGAGGAGGTAATGGGGAGTTATTGTTTAATGGACACAGAGTTTCAGTTTGGGTTGATGAAAAATTCTGGAGATGAATAGTGGTGATGGTTACACAATAATGTGAATATACTGAATGTCACTGAACTATACACTTAAAAATCGTTATAATGGTAAATTTTATATTATGTATATTTTACCACACACAAAAAAGAAGCTCCTTCTCTTGATGCTGACATTCAAGGATTTGGTTGAGCCAAGAACCAATCAACTAACCTTTTTGTTGCCTAATCTAACCTATCTAATGGGCTGTGCTGGCCATACAGAAACCATTAGCTTGGTCCCTCTCCCCATGGACCTCATAATCAAGGTGAGGAAACGGAATGTTAAAATAATCCTCGTTAGCAAGGCCCAGAGAGTTTACAATTATTGTATTACCAATAATACAAGGCAAGTTGGATACCACACCGATCCATGGGCCAATGACTGCTAAGAACTTGAGAGAGGAGGGCTTGTTAAAAATACAGATATTGGGGCCCCCCTCCAGACCTATTCAGAATCCAGGGGTTAGTGGGGGTGAGTAAAGGAAACCTTTTTCACAAGCCCCTCCCAGGTGATTCAGATGTCCAACCAGGATTGAGAAGCCCTTTAAACTACACACCTTAAAATCAATTGAAAGAAAAAAACCTGTTTGAAGAATTAAATCTTATTGATAACACTGAAAATTGCAAAAACTGAAAATTTCAATTGGTAGAAATAAGCAACAGAAAATAAAACTGACAAAGACTAGGGCTGCACATGGTAAAAATTGTGAGTGACTAAAAGTTGATGGAAGAGCCCAAATCTGCTTGACAAAATTTAGATCACAAAATTGCCTGGGAAAATTGGACCTGGTAGGAATACTGGTCACAAAGGAAAACTCATGTTGTTAGAAAAAAATAATCAGCAAAGTTTGATGTGGACAAACCGCCAATCGATGAATCAAATGTTGTTATCAAACATACAATGAAAAGAATTCATTTGATGAAAGTATGGTAATTTCTGTGTAGGCTTCTAGCTTTTCATACATTTCTGATAGATTAATTTTCTTAATTTTTTATTTTGAAATAATTTCAAAGTTATATAGAAGAATTACAAGAATAGTGCAAAGAACTCTTACACTTTACCCAGATTCACTACTTGTTAATATGTTGTCACATATCATTGCTTTATCATATATATGATATACATACGTATATAGGTGTATATGTAGATATGTATATGATACATATATAATTTTTTTCTGGAACCATTTGAGAACTACAGACATCATGTCCCTTTACACCAAAAGTGTGTACTTCTAAGGCCAAGAACATCATCTTACACAACCACAAAATATTCATCAACTCAGAAATTTAACACAAATAAACATATTATCTAATATCCTACCATATTAAATTTTACCAATTGTCCCCATGATGTCCTTTATAGTAATTTTCTTTTTCATTCTTATCTAGGGTTCAATTCCAGATCACTCTTTACCTTTAGTTATCATATTTCTTTAGTCTCCTTTAATTTGAAACAGTTGCTCAGCCTTTGTCTTTCATAACATTGACATTTTTGAAGAATACAGGCCAGTTGTTTGGTGGAACGCCCCTCGATCTGGGTTTGTCTAATGTTTCCCCATGATTAGATTTGGGTTATGCATTTTTGGCAGGAATTCTGTGTAAGCGCTATTGGCTGTTTTTGGTGCCTCCCATCAGGAGGTACCCCATGTCCATTTGTCCACTTACTGAGGAAAGATACATTCCATTCCACCTTCTGTGCCTCACTCTCCTCATCTGCTCAAGGAGATAACTGAGGAGCATAACTGAATGGTGTCATGGCTCAGCTGTCATATCAGACATGCTCTGCCCACTGGACAGTTGTGCCATTGATACAAGCCATTGAGGTCACATCGTGATTAGTAGCATCATCGCTAACACCTAGGATACCTACTGTGTGCTGGCATTCATTGTCTTTTCTAACCCTCTTATAAAACATGCATGCATATGTCAGTATTCCCATTTAACAGTTAAGGAAACTAAGGCTCAAAGATAGTAATGTGATGTGCTCAGACTTATGCGGCTGGAAAGGGACTGAGCTGGGGTTTGGACCCAGTGTGCTCTGAGTCCAAAGTCTGAGCCCTGCACCATGCCACACTGGCAGCTCATCCCATTCACAAATGCACCTCATGGCAGAAAGCACAGATTAAAGCCCCCATTGGGGACCTCTAGGTGACACTAGGAGAAAATGAGATGCACTAGCTCCTGCCATCTTTCTTCCTCTTCCTTCCTTCCCCTGACCTGGGTCTGTTTTCATTCTGAGATCCTGCAGAATAAAGGTCAGGATTGCTGCTGTATCAGAGGGCATAGCCTGCTAGATTTGGGGCAACTGCCTCCAAAGCTGACTTTGTTCCCTTCTTGGCTGGATAACATTGCTCAAATGAAAGGATTCTACCATCACTCTTGGGGGTGGGGGGGCTGAATTTCCAATATATATTAAAGGGGAAATGCGCTGGAACTAGTAATAACAACTACCATGTGTTGAGTGCATAACATGAGTTAATGCTTTAAATATCCCTGTATGTTAGGCATCTTAGTTTGCCCATTTTATAAATAAAGAAACTGAGGCTTCATGTGATGGCATGCCCATGGAATAGGTTTATAAACCGTGCCATGCATTTTAGGTACATAATAAGCATCTGCTGATGAATCCAGGGACGGGCTACTCAGATTTGGCCTTGATTCTGATTCTTGGTCTGTGCCATCAGCTTGATTTCTCTCACTTTGCCAGCCTTCTGTCCTGGGTCTTCACTCTTTCTGGCTTTTCCTCCTGGACTCACCTCCCTGGGGGACTGCCAAGGCCTCAGACACCTGCCTCTCCAGAGACTTCACCATTACTTGCAAGGACCTCACTTTAGGAAATGAGTTGCTGCCAGATTTCTTCTTTTCTGGGGGAGGAGAGGGAGAAATATGAAAGGAAGGAAAAGAAGAAAATTCCAGAGCCAAAGCAGGATGATTTACAGACTGTGTCGATTTTGATTTCAATCACCAGAAAGTTTCACAGGGGCAGAGCACTGGCTCTGGAGGGAGCCAGTGGAGGGCGGATGGTTTGAGAGCCAGATTGGGCCGCTACTGGCTGGTTTGGCCAAGGACTCTTTAATTTCTCATCCTTAAAATGGGGGTGATTATACCTTCCCTGCCCACTTCAGAGAAGTAGTGGATCAAATAAGAAAGTGCTGCCATCTTGTTTGATAAATTGCTAAGAGATTTTATAAGACTGGATCACGTGGTTCTCTCCCATCCTGTAGACTTAGGGAGTCCAAGTCTTCCTGGCTGGGCTGTTCCAAGAGAGCACTTCCTTCCTTGTTTAGGCTTAAAGAAGAAACTCAGCCTGAGGAAGAACACACCATTTTGTGAAGTCCCTGCCTACATTCTGTTCCACATACTTGAGAACTTACTGTTTCACTCTGAGGGCATCTTCACCACCAAAATCTACCCACAAGGTTTTAGCCAAGCCCCAGGCTGTAAGTGTCAGGTCCCAAGCCTGGCACCTTTACAGTCCTGATCCCAGCAGATCCTCACAGACCTCTATGAGATTCAACATCTGAGGGTCTGCCCAGCCCACTGCACTTCCCTCGGGGTGGGTCTCAGAAGTCTCTGTGTATTAGGTGAGCCTGCTCCCTTGGTCATCAATGATTGGGTCCGGTGGCACCTGAACTTGCTCAATCACATTCTCTGTCCTGAGAATCTGGACTGGAACACAGAGACACTGGTCAGCACCTGTTGGTAATGAGAGGACAGTGGGGTGAGCCATTTTGATTGTGTGCCTAGAGAAGCAGAGGGTGCCCACCTGGAGAGAGGCGGGGGGGAAGGGAGGGAGAGAGAGACAGAGAATGAATTAGGGCTGAGATGCCAAAAGACCTACGGTCCAGAGAAACTGGGTGAGAGCAAGCCTAGCTCCTGTTCCAAATTCTCTTGAGGCTTTGTTTTATTTCCTGCCCTTGGGTATTAGGACTCACCTCCTAATTTAATAACACTTTCCCTTTTCTTGGGCGGGGAGGCATTTAACGTGATTTTGTCACTGCTAGTTATAAGTAAAAGAGTGTTGAAGACTGGTAGGTTTTAGGATCCCCATTTTACAAAGACAGTAACTAGACTCAGAGGTTAAGCCATGAGCCCAGGGTCACACAGCTAGTCAGTGGCAGAGGTGGGAAACATGTGTCTCTGTGATTCCAATAGCTGACAATGTGTATGGAGTACTTTCTTTATACCAGGCACTTTCTAAAAGCTTTACATGTGTTATCTCATTTCATCCTCAGAGCACCCCCATGGGGAAGATACTGTTGTCAGCACCATTTGAAAGATGAGGAAATGGAGGCAAGGGGAGGTTGCGTTTTCTGCTCAAGATCACAGAGTATGGGAAGGCCAGAGCCAAGGCAGAAACCCAGGTGTTGCAATCCACAGCCTGGGCTCTTAATAATTAAGCCAAATAGGCATTAATGTGGCACTGCTGGTTCTGGGTGCAGTGGGCTGGGTATGGAAGGGGTCAGAGGTTTCCAGAATTTGGTAAACGCAGGTATGTTGAATAGAATCATTAACCCTTAGAGGATGGGTAAGCCCTTGGAGGTCGATCCTGGACTATGTTTTCACCTAAGGTAAGCGTCCATTCTCAGAAACTCTGACTGATGGTCATTCTGCCCCTGGGATATGTCCCTCTCTTCCATCATTGAGCAGGGCTGGTCTTGCCGCTGGGCTCTCACTAAACACTTTGACTCCTCTCCCTGTCCTTCCTCCTTTAGTTAACCCTTACTTAACCTCCCGAACAGGGATAAATTATAGCTCTGGGTGACTGCAGAGTTCCCACCATGGTTTGGGAAATGTATGTGTGTGCATTTAGGAACTGAATTTTGTCAGGAAGACATCAAGCTCAGTGTTCGTCCCCCAGCATACCCTTCATGACCCAGTAGGGACAGAGTGAAGAAGAGACAGACCCTCCAGACCTGGGACCTCTGTGGAGGACACGCCTCCCACGGTGGTGCTGAGTGCACTCTGGGCTCTCTGTGGGGCTGTGCTGATAGAAGAGAAGGAAGGCCCAGTTCCTGTGGCCCATGGGTGGTGGAGAAGCAGATGAGATGATTCCAGAGAGAGCAGGCTGAGAAGGACTGTGGGGATGGAGCCAGGAGTGCAATTTCCAGGCTCTCGGCCTCACATGGAAAGGTGCTGGCTCGGGTGGTAAATGGCCATCAACTGTGATCGGATGGCCATCAGCTGTGGCTAGTTGGCCATCAGCTGTAACCAGTGAGCCATTGGCCACTAATATAACTGCTGTGGCTACGCTAGCAGGAAATGGGGGCTGAGCTAGCAAGCGCGGATTGCAGTTCGCACATGGGGTTGGTTGGTTGGCAGAGAAGTGGATGGCAGGTTGCAGATCATGTGGCTCCTGCTTCCTGTGTCTCCAACCCAGCCGCCAGAGAGACTATAGTGGTATGACCCCCCCCCCCCCATAGATGGCTCCGTGGGTGTTCCTTTTTGGCCTCACCATATTCTGCGTTCCTATGTGGGGAGCGGGAGCTGAGACCCCGCATGACACCCTGCATGACACATGGCGCAGTGAGCAGGGTATGACACCGGCCAAAGCTCTCTGAAGGGCGGTGGAGCAGTTTGTGTGTCTCAGGAAGACCAGGAAGAGCAGCTGCTGGAGAGCTGGACCCCTATGAAGGGTTGGGAAGACATGGACGGTTCTCTGACCAGCATAGGCTGGAGAAAGCAAAGGTCATTGCGGCCATGTGGGCTGGGAAGTTCTTGCTAAGGCAGCCTGGAGGCCGGACTTGTAGTCCCAGGAGGAAACGCTTGCTGAGTCCTTGGTGGTAGATGCCGGTGAGGTCATGGTCGTCCCTCACCCCCAGGTTGGGGAGGACTTGGAGCCCTCGCCCTGCGGAGAGGGCACATGTTGTGGGGCCAGTGCACAGCCCTGACGAATGACTATGGACTATGGAGAATGGGTTCCATCCCTGTTTTGATGGACCGCTGACTGTTTGCTTGGGAACGTACCACCATGTAGTGGAACCGGTGGATGTTTGCATCCTGTGTCTCGACCGGCCGCCATCGAGAATATGTAAGCACTTTGGCTGTGAGCCACTATTGTTCCAGCATGGTGCCCTGAGAACCCTGGCTGTGCCCAGGAAGTCTGGCTATGCCCAGAAAGACTGGTGGTACCCTGAGAAATCCTGGCTGTGCCCAGGAAGTCTGGCTGTGCCCAGAAAGACTGGTTGTGCCTTGAGAACCCTTGCTGTGCCCAGGAAGTCTGGCTGTTGCTCAGAAAGACTGGCTGTGCCCAGAAAGACTGGCTGTGCCCAGAAAGACTGGCGGTGCCCTGAGAACACTGGCTGTGCCCAGAAAGAGTGGCAGTACCCTGAGAAACCCTGGCTGTGCCCAGAGAGCCTGGCTGGGTCCAGGATATTGCATTCACCTTCAGGCTCCTCGCATAGGGCCCCATGGAACACACTTGTCGCATAGATTATGAGGCGAGACCCTGGAGGGGTGGAGTGTGGGGACAGAGCCAGGAGTGCAGTTTCCAGGCTCTCAGCCTCATGCGGAAAGGTGCTGGCTTGGGTAGTAAATGGCCTTCAACTGTGATCGGATGGCCATCAGCTGTGGCTGGTTGGCTGTCAGCTGTAACCAGTGAGCCATTGGCCACTAATATGACTGCCATGGCTATGCTAGCAGATGATGGTGGCTGAGCTAGCAAGCGCAGATTGCCGTTAGCAAGTGGGGTTGGTTGGTTGGCAGAGAAGCGGATGGCAGGTTGCAGATCGTGTGGATCCTGTTTCCTGTGTCTCCAACCCAGCCACTGGCAAGATTATAGTGGTATGACCCACCCCCCATCCATGGCTCCGTTGGTGTTCCTTTTTGGCCTCACCATATCCTGTGTTCCTATGTGGGGAGCTAGAGCTCAGACCCCACATAACACCCTACATGACAAGGACCCACGACGATTTTCCAGGTCAGAGGTGCCTGGAAACAGCCTGCAGATTATTCCAGGTTGGGTCACTGACCCTTTTGAGAAAATGGTCAAAGCCAGAGATTTATCTCCCCCAAAGTGGACATATTGACATAAATTTGCTTAAGACATAAAATTGCTTATTTCATGGATCCCCAAACTCATCTAAGGTCTCCATTTAAGAATCCCTGATCTAGAGAGACCTGCCATTAGATTAAGACCTGGAGAGAAAGAGGACTTCTACTCAGCTTTCCAGCAGGATGTTATTCCTCCTAGAATCTTCGCTGACACCCCTCCCAACCTCCCTGCCCTCCCCCCAGGCCATTCCTCTTTCTCCCACACCTGTGTATTTCGATGTTGGCACTGTATTGCAATGGTTTTAAAAATGTCCTTAGGCCAGCAGCATCAACATCACCTGGGAACTGGTAGAAGTGCAAATTCTGGGTGAGGCCCAGCACTCTGCATTTGCAGAGGCCCTCCCTGTGATTCTGAAGATGACTCAAGTTTGAGAAGGAATGTATGACATGTCTGCTGTACTATATACAAAGTGCTTTGGACATAGTAAGTGCTCAATGAATATTTATTGCATCATCTTTGACTGTCTCCCAGGACAGGGTTTGTTTTCCCTTGAAACCCTGTAGCTCTGAGTCTGGTAAATGAGAAACAATGTTATTTGAGTCCAGTTTCTTTCTACTCAGGTCCTAAGGCAAGGCTTAGCTCCACCGGGCAGAAGAGGGGGCTTGGGCTTGAGGAAAGTACCCAGAAACCTTCACACAGGATTGGAGCCAGAGAATCAAAGCTGGTCATCTATCCAGGCAACAAGGCCTCAGCCACCTGGTGGATGAGGGGCAGGCCCACAGCGGGTCCCCTAGCCAGCACATATGCCCAGGACTCATGGGAGCCCAACTCTGCCAAACTCCGCAGGCTGCCCTTCTCCCCTCAGTGCTTGCTTTACACCAGCCTTGGCAAAAGCTGCCAAACCTCTGCCAGCGTCCTTGCCAGGCTGGCAGGGAGGGAAATGGCCACTTTTTATTTTTAATGACCCTCCAACATTTTTGGGGGGTAGAGGAATGGTTAGAAGATCCCTCTTAACCTCTTGTGTTTGTTTCGGGAGAAGAGTGTCTCTTTTAATTCTATACCTCCTATGGAGGGCTGTAGTCCCACATTTTCATTCTTCAGGGAGAGGAAGTGTCTTCTATACAGTCCCAGTTTCCTGACATTTAAAAAATAATAACTTTTCTGGGGGGTGCAGAGAAAAAAGTTCTGTAACCCTTTCTGTCTCATATGGATCCAGCTCTTTAAACATTAAACTTGATGTTTTAACGTAGGGTAGAGAAAAGATACCTGTTTACCCTTAATTTCCAATGCTTCTATTTTTAAAAAGTATCCTTATATTTTTCTCTTGGGGAGGGACAAAGAAAGATTTTTCTCATATATGAGCTGTTCTTCAGATTTTTATTCTGAAAATTAATCAATTGTGGGAAATGTGGGATGGACCCAGTAATCATTCTTGTCTCTTTAGGGGAAGATTCTTCACACTTCACATTTTTAAAAAATGATTTTGAGGAGGTCTGAAAAAAAAAAAAAAAAGAACCCTTTAAAACTTTCCAAGTCACAGGGAGGCAGTTCCTCAAATTAAAAAAAAAAAAATTGATTTTAGGGTGTTACATAGAAATATTCTTGTTCATCATTTCACATAGAAACAGTTTCTCAAGTTTTTCTTTTTTAAATGAACATAATTGGGGGATATGGCAGGGGGGAATTCCCCTTAACTTTTAACCCCTCTTGTCTTACATAGGGCCATTTCTTCAAACTTTTATTTTTAAAATAAATGTTCTTTAAAATTTTTTTGACTGGTAAATAGAAATCCTCTGTTCATCCCTCATTTCACATAAGTATAAAGCAGCTCCTCAAATATTTACTTTTAAAATCCATCTGATTGGGGGCTAGAAAGAGGCCCCTTAACTAACCCTCTTCTGACATAGGGCCAGTTCTTCAAACTTACATTTTTAGATTACATTTGATTTTTATGGAGGTGTGGAAGGGGCAATAGGAATATCTTCATCCAACCTTTCGATTCTTCCATAAGGCCAACTCTTCAAACTTTAAAAATTCAATTTGATTTTTTGGGGAGTGGGTGTGTGGGGGGCAAGAGTTCCCATTAACCCCTTGTGTTCCGCTAAGAGGCAGCTCCCCAAACTTTTTCTCCCCAACCTGAAAATGACCTTTCCGAGGGGCTGGAGAACTGGAGGAGAGCAGAAGGGCGCTGGGGGGCGGGCACAGGGGGCGCGGGGCGGACAGGGCGCGGCCCGGGAAAGTTTGGGGGGCGGGTGCGCCGCGGCCCGGGGGCTGGCGGGCGGGCGGGAGCGGCGCGCCCCGGGCCGGCCAGCTTTGTGTGCGGCGCGGAGGCCGGCGGCGCGGAGGCCGAGGCCGAGGCCCGGAGCTCGCGGGCCGCGCGGCGAGGCCGGCCGGGGGCGGGCAGGGCGACGGGGGCGGCGGCGGCCCCGCGAGGGGCGGCTCGGCGGCGGCGGCGGCGGCGGCCGGTGCGGGCCGGGGGTGGGGGCGAGGGCCGGGCGCCCCCCCCCGCGCGCCCCCAGCGCCCCCGCCCCCCCGGCCTGAGCGGGGCGGGCGGAGGAGGGAGCGGCGGCGGCGGCGGCAGCGGCGGCGGCATTGTGCGCGCACCAGCAGCCCGGCCCGGGAGGAGCAGGACGCGCTGGGGCCGCCTCCTCCCGCACGGACCCATGAACCAGCCGGGCGGCGCAGCGGCTCCGCAGGTACGACGGGGGGCCAGGGGCATGCACTGCGCGGGGGACCCCGGGGGGCCGGGGCCCCGGGCACTGCGCCACTTCATTGCAAGATTTGCAAAATGCAAAGTGCCTGGGCACATTTGCGGGCTTTTTGTGGGCACAAACGGAAGGGTCGGCGTCTGGAGAGCCCCCCCGGGTGCCGCGGGGTGCGAGGAGGGTGGGAGAGACAAGGGGGTCTTTTCGGACCCCCCACTCAGCGCCCTCACTGTCCCCGGGCTCGGACCGGAGCCCAGAAAACAAAGCGGTGAGAGAACAGAGCAGCCATTTCAGTTTGGACAATTCACATTTTGCAAAAATGCAACCCCTTCCAGCTCTCCCCCCTCCCCCCCAAATTTGCAATTTCCCCCTGACCCTCTCTGCTCTTGGGGTTCCAGATGACCCCCGGGGAGCTCTTTCCACCCTGGTCCCCCATCTTTGCAACAATCTTTTTTTTTTAGGCCATATTTCCCTTTCTCAATTTTTTTTTTCTAATTTTTCTTCAAACGGTAGTTTTTTCCCATTAAAACGACGCCACCTAGAGGATACTATTTTGTAAATAAAAAAAGAAATTAAAATTGAAAAGAAATATTTTTTATTTCTTATTTTTCCAAAAGTTTGCACCATAAGACAGTGGAGGGGAAAGGGATTCTTTTCCTTTTTGGGGTGAAAATTTTCACTTTGATCTTTCCAGGAGCATGGAGACAATTTCTATTTCTGAAGCCAAATCCAGATAATATGTAAATGAAAATTAAGCTGGAATTTGAATGAATTCAGTTTTTGAAGGGGAGAAAGCAAAAAGCCTCCTAATACCAAAGTCAATTTGGCTGCTCAACTAATTTTAGTTTGAGAAAAAAACTAATTGGAATGAGGAAAGGAGGGAAATTGTTGAGTTTTGGGAAAACTGGGAGAATTGGCTTTATGAAGCAATTAGAAATTGTACTTCATTGTAATTTGGAACTTGTTTAGCTCAGCGGGCAAAAAAGACTAATTTCAACATTTGGCAATATTTAAGTTTTTCGATTTTCAAGAAGGAAGGATTTAAAAGAGAAAATAGACCCTAAAATGTTGGCTTTGGACACACCCAGAAATTGTAGGGTTTGTTTTTTTTGTTTTTTTAAATTTTGCATTTACATTTTACTGCATTTAAATCCCAAGATTCTAAAGAAAAACAAACTGGAAAAGTTAGAGTGAAATCCTCTCTTTTTTTCCCTGTGTTTGTTGGGTTTTGTGTTATTTTGTTTTATTTTGATGGAATAATTAAGACTGTTTTCTGATTTTGTTTTCTGAAAGGTCTGGGTATTTCTTTTTTTGTTGTTGTTTTATCCAGAAAATGTCAGGAACCGTTTTTTGAGAAACACTCAGTGGAAAAAAAATGTAAATTCATTACATTATACAAATTGAGTAGCCCACAGATTTGTAGGAGAGACCGCCATTAAAATAAGATATGCATAATTAACATTATTATGAAAAAACTAACAGTGGATTCACAGAAGCTCATTTTTTATGACATGCAACTGAATTAGTTGATAAAGACAAGGGTTGAGGAATCCTTGGAGGAAGAAAATTTGCCCTTCTCTGTGTTTGCTCACTCTTCCAATTTAAAAAATTTATTATTAAAAAAAATCTAGATTGGTTACAGGCCTCTTTGATTGTGATGTTAGGGTTAGTAGTTCATTAACGTTTGGTATTTTTCACAAATTTGATTACTTTCAAAGGGGAAGAAAATCCATTAGCCTTTATCATTTTTTTGGGGGGGGTCTATGTTTGAAAAGAACCAAATTTTACTGACTTAAGAAGGAAAGATAAAAAGGGAAGGACAGAGAGGAGATGAAAATTCTGATTCTTATTCATCTTCCCTAGTGGAACACTTACTTTGCTGAAAAAATGGGGTAAAACACCAATTCAGCTGATTCTAGCATCAAAATTTAATTTTTTTTTTTGAAGAAAAAAAATCAAAATACAAACAAAAGCCAAACCCAAAGATTCTTGCCTTTGGAACATGAAAGCACATGTGTAAACAGCATTTGATGTAGTTTTTTTTTGGCCTTAAAATGAATCAAATGAAGGTGAAACAAAAAAAAAAATTTTTTTTTCCAAAGATTAATATTGACTGAATTAAAATTTAACAGATGAAATAAAATTTAACACCCAAAGTTGAAGGGTTATTTGTGATGAATTACTATCTGATTGAATTTGCTGGGGATTTCGAACCAAAAACAAAAACAAAAAAAGTTCTAATTTTTCTGTCCAAAAGGGGGGAATATTGTTAGCATTTGCGGGGGTAAGGGGGTGTGGATCTTGGTGGCAGCCTGGGTGGGGAGCTCATGGGGTCATACAGGTCTAGGACTGGAAACCCTGTGCCCCTTTCACCAGCCACCAGCTGGTCTTGGAAGAAATGGTGGCCCCAGTCCATGGATTTCCAACCCCATTTTGTGGAAATTCAGATTTCTAAGGGGATACGAATTTTGTGAAATATCTTTGACAGTGGCAGAGGTTCGACATTTCCCATCAATCGCCATTGCATTTGGGAGATTTTATTTTTTTAGTAACAAAATCCTTCAGGGCTGACTGGCCACATTCTGACATATTTGGAATGAGCTTTTTTTTTTTTAAGTAGCATAATTAAGAAAATTTTTTTCCTGTTGAATTATTTAGGCCGATGCCTAGGACGGTCAAAGAATTTATAATTTCCAAGGGCTCTGGAGGCCTCATGAGACAGTAGGCTTGAGTTTAGCAAGAGATGAAGGAGAGCTGTGCCCTCGGCTGGGGAGGGGGTAGGTGGGCACTCCTACCAGGCATCTGAGAAAAAGTCAGGATTGTAGATAACAGGTTATTTCTGGTGCAAGGAATAAAAATATTGCAGCACGTTCCTTTGTGTGTCCTGGCTCTTCTGACACAACTCAGATTCATTCATTCTATTCTGAAATTTTGTTGTGTTGTCTATGTTTTAAAGGGAACCCCTGGCTAGAAATTGAAAATCATTTCTGTTTTGTAGACCTGTTTTTCCATTAAAAAAAAAAAATTGTTTATTCTGATCATGTTTGTTGTAAAGGAAATAGAGGTGCATGATGGTACTGTTGGGGGTGGGGTCAGTTTTCTTTTGTTTCTATTGGCGTCTCTCAGGATTGAGATCTGACCTGGGCCTTGCCTCTCTCACCTACTATTTTAGATGGAAGTGTGACCAGAAATGGATATACGAGCTAATTTTTATTAGCCTGTGTCTGCTCACCACACTCTCTTATAATATTGGGCAAAAAATCTGGCAAATTGGACTTGAGGGGTGGTAATTTGATGATGGACTGAGTTATTTTGGTGAAAGATCATTTATACTCAGTTTCACAGTGGAGACTCTTATTACTTAATGTTTTGCTTTTCTGCCTAAGGAGTTTTTTTTTTTTTTCTAATAAGGTTTGAAATTTCAAGGGCCTGCTTTATAGCTTGACTTTGGACCAAGCAAGGAAAAAGGGTTTGCTTATACTTTAGCCCTGCACAGAGGTGAACTTGAACAAGGCCTCTTGCTTTTGCAGAAGGAAAGCAACAAAGATGGCTGGTCAGTGGAAGGCTGACCTCTTCCTGGTCCTAGAAAATAAACAGCTAATGGTTTGTTTCATTTCAGAGACAGAGCTTAAAAACTCCTCCATTGTCAGATACAATTCCCCCCTCCACCTTTGACCCAGCTCTTGGCATGCTGCTTCCTGTGACCTCAGAATCCTCTTGTCTTCTTGGTGGGGTGATAAGAGCTTCCTTGCCGTGTTCCACTGGACGTACAGGCTGACTTTTCGTGGTCGTGGTGAAATTTTGAATTTTCCCCATGTTCTTGTAATGTTTTGTCTCACTTGTGTCTCCTCCCTACTGATGTAAAGTGAGGTAGATTTGTGGGTACCCAGGAATCCTCGCTTTCCCACAGTCTTGCAGTATGACCTTGGACAAATCACTTTTTCCTTTGGAGACTCAGTTTTTGCGTTTGTGAAATGAGAGCTTTCAATCAGAACAGGGATCATAATAAATAGGTTTCATTTCTGATTCTGACTCTAGGTGATTGGCTGTTGCTGCCTGGATCATTGTGTTGAGAAGGATTCTGAGGCCACATCCATATCCCCACATTCTGGAGAGAGGGATGCAGTGGTCAAATCGTAGTGTCAGGCACAGAACGGGGGGTGTGCCTCTTATTCACCAAAGCCAGGCTAGGCTGTGTCATGACCCATTAGTGGGTTGTAAAATCAATTTAGTGGATGACAATCAGCATTAAAAAAAGAATAGAATAGAATACAGGGGAACACAAAACAGCAGAGGCGTAACACAGCATTGCAGGTAAGTGTTGTCTCATGAAACTTTCATTTATATTTGCTAATGTAGGTGCATGATAAGAGATGGAATTCCTACTGTGAATCATGGTTCAAAAGAGTTTCAAAGGTACTGGACTAGATGAGCCACAATGATGCTGCAAGTACACTTTACTGCTTCTACTTTATTTTCTCACTTATTATCCTAGTTGGCTTTTACGGGAACCCCGTGGAGTAGGTGTCCTGTGCCACATGTTTGTCCCCTGGGTGAGCCTGCCTTAAGGGCCACCTGTGAAGAAGCTTTAGCTGTGTGGTGGTTAGGCTCCTACCCCAGTTTGTTGCCCTTGGATGAGACGTACAGGACAGGTGTTAGAGGGAAGGCCACATCTTTGCCAGGTTTTAGTGCTGGAAAGGAGATTTTAAGTAACACTGAATCCCTGTCTTGGTGGGAGGGAGAGCTGTCAGTTACTTTTATTTCTCACTTTCACTTCAAATTGCCAGAGGAGTTTTTCTGCAGTTAGAGAGTTCATGTTTATGCTGTATTTAAAATTTAATTAGACTCTGTGTAAGTGTCTATATTTTTTGTGTGTATGCACTTCCTAAACACTCCAGAATTGCTGTGTTGGTCTCTTCATCTTTTAAATGTGTCAGACCAGTGCTGTCCAATAGAAATATAATTTGGGCCACAAATGTGAACCACATGTAATTTTCAATTTTCTAGTAATGCTTTTAAAAAAAAGTAAAAAGAAACAGATGAAATTAATTTTAATAATATAGTTTATTTAACCCAATATATCCACAATATTATCATTTCAGTATGTCATTAATATAAAAATTATTGATGTGATATTTTACATTCTTTCTTTGGAGGGTAAGTCTTTTCTGATTAGCCACACTTCATGTGCTCAGTAGCCATATATGGCTAGTGGCTTCTGTATCGGACAGCACAGGGCCAGGCCAATGTTCTATTAGTTGTTACTGGGTCGCCTCAGAAGTTTAGTGACCCATCTTTTAAAGCTCTTGGTTTTGTTGGTGCGGCATCCTTCCTGAGCCATATCTGCTCTGAGGCGTTCTAGCCGATAGTGGTGAAGAGTTCCAGCCATTTAGCCTCTTCTGGCTAATGTGGTCCGTACCTCCCTTTGATTTGTCCCAAAGCAGTCTTCTGCCAGGATTATGCCAGAGTGCTGTAGTTGAAAATGACAAATGATGGCTAGAAACTCCAGTATGTGTGCCACTGAAGTTGAAAAATACAAGTGCGGAGGCACTTAGTTGTAGGAGGTAGGTTGGAAATAAAGCATGGCCTGAAAGGATGAAGATGTAAGAAGACAACAGGTGGGTAGGGTTAGGGTTGGCGTCTAAGGGGAGGGATGAGAGGGGGCAAAGATGGTCAGTTGGTGAAATCCGTTTCTGACCTGAACATGGAACCACCAGGAAATTCCCCCAGGATAGGACTTAGGTTAGACGCATAGCAATTTTCTGACATCTACCCAGTTGGTGAAATGGAAAGCTGGATTTGAGGTCAACCAGACCGGAGTTTGAAATCCAACCTCATGTCACGTTTAGCTTTGTATTACTTTGGGAAAGTTACTTCTGGTTTTGGAACCACAACTTCTGCATCTGGAAAAATGGGGTGGGGGTGGGGTGTCATAGTCTTGACCTGGAAGGTTTGTTTTACTGTTAAATGAAGTAGCACATGTGAAAACAGCCAGCCAGTCCTTAGAAAGTGACCCTTGGAAGGTGGTCAACACTTGTCAGTTATCTTGACCCAGTGGCTAGTAGGTCTCCATTTTGGGCGATTGAGCCCCAATAACAACAGCTTTGGTAGTTCTAGAAACTTAGTGGCTTATCATGAATAGGCAGAGTTAGGTAACAACAGAAAAGGTACATTTTTTTTGGTTGTTGCTTTAAGACAGACCAGGGTGAGACATCTCCTGCGTCTTACCCGTCTGACTTGTCAAAAGTGTTCTTCTCAGTGCTTTCATTCCAGGGATGCTCTAACTCCTCCGAATAGTTCTGGATTTGTTTCAAAGCCTGTGGCACAGTGTTTAAAAGCGATAAATCTTAATCCCGGTAAACTGTGTACCTTTGAGCTTCTGCTCATGCTGGGCGTCCTGTCTCTCGCGCCCTTTCCCTCATTCATCTCTGCTCCATGAGAAATCATACCCCCTCGAGACCACCAGCACGTCCTCGTCTGAGGAGTCTCCCCGGGTAGAGGTCAGCTCTGCCCACCCTGCAGTACTTCCCAAGCGCTATGGACCCACAGATGAGAGTTGGTTGGTTGCATCTCTGTTTCTCCAGCCAGCTTGTGAGTTCCTTGAGGGTAGAGATCATGGGTTATTCATTTTAGGGTCTGGCCCAGAGTAGCAGCTCAATACATATTTGATAACTTAATTGGATTTTTGGAAATAGCTTAGATCACTCGGATTTGAGTCTAGTGAAGAGTAGGTGACTATTTTGGGTTTGGCTGTTTGGTCAAAACCAGTGTTTGGGAGCCATAAGCTCATTTTCTTAGAGCTGGCTCTGAAGCCGTGCTCCCCATTGGGATGACAAAGCAGAAGGGGCTCCTTGGATGGGGATAATGCTTCTTTGACTTTACCTGTCTTGGGGAAGTTTTAAAAAGTTCCCAACCCCTTCATGCTATTGTATAAACTATTTCTTTAAAATGGCTGGGGGGTGGAGGGAGCATCTAGGGACATCATCGGGTGGCTGATGCAGGTGTGCTGAATGAGACTCAGCATTTCTGAGTAGGTAGAAATGGGGAAGCCTCAAGATGGAAGGGGCTTGATGTTACCCTGTGTTTGCTCTAGGAACTGGTCTGCTTGGCCACAGGCCCAGGAACTGGACATCAGGGGGCTGTTTGCAGAACACTGGGACACATGGGCCCCTTAAATGTGAAGCAGCTAAATGTGTGATTTGCTGTTCAACCAGACCCCATCTTTAGTTGGATTCTGGTTTGCAGATGCCAAAGAGTCGAGGAAAATACAGTGGTACCTCAGTTTTCGAATGTCTCCGTTGACGAACATTTTGGTTTATGAACGCCATAAATTTTATGGATCTATGGTAGCATTAAATAGTAAAATTCATACTGAATTTGCAGTTTTAGGGATTGATTTTAAAGGTCTGAAACGGATTAATCCATTTTGCATTACTTTCTATGGGGAAACCGTGCTTTGGTTTTTGAACGTTTCAGAACTCGAACGGTCTTCTGGAACGGATTACATTAAAAAAACAGAGGTACGACTGTATATGGGAGAAAACAGAGACTATTCTGTTTATTTGCTTAATCTTTTTTCCTGTAAGTTTTATAAAACACTGCCATTTTTAACACTTTTATGTGTGGTCCATCTCCGGATCCCAGTTTGAGGTAGACCATATTTCCTCAATGTCATGTTCCCACATTTTCATATTTTGAAATTGGGACGTGGGTTATAATAGATGTGCTCTGTTAGCACAGTTTCTCCCTTTTATTTTTTTCCTCTCGAAAAGCACTTACAAAATCAATGGTGTATCTTAACAGTCTAGAGCATCTTGGAATTGAGGAATAGAATGTCATATTCCTGGTGGGGTGGATTGTGACATTCGGGATTCCCAGCTATGCTTGACTTCTCCACCTGTGCAGTGAGGTGGGACTTCACCTTGGGAAGCAGCTTCTGGAGCTCTGAGTTAGCACACCTTTCCTTTCATAACTTTGCTTCTCTAAAAGGCGTAGTTAGCCAGCAGGAGGGAAGTGAAGCCTGGTAAACAGTGGTCCTTCTGTACAGCCACATGGATGAGCTGTCCTGCCGATGGCAGAACACCAGTTCGACATTTCCAAGGGTAGAATGAATAGATTGAAGTTTGAGGGACAAGGCTTGGCTCTCCTCTCTGCTCTACTACTTAATCATTTTGTGATCTTTGCCAAAGTACTTCATTTCTCTGTACTTTGTTTTCTTTATCTGTAAAGTGGGGATGATGAAGATGATGATGATGATGATGATGATGATACATGTGGCACAGGGTTCTTATAAAAAGTTGTGAGGGGTGTGATAAAAAAGGCTTTATAAAGGGCAAAGTGCTTTTCACTTACAGTATGTTATTTGTATGTCATCCAGTCCCGGGATAGTACATAAGTAACGTACACGCCACCACTCGCCATTTCCAATCCTGTGGCAGACATTGCTAATCGATCATGCCAGTCTTTTCCATTGAGTCCGGCCAGTGGCCTCAGAGTCCTCCTTAGTTTGATGCTACCAGTCAGTTGGGTTTAGCGTGGGACATGAGGCTGATTTGTCATTCTTGATCGAGTGCCACTCTTTCTCTCTGAAGTGAGGTGGAGCTACGTGTCCAACACCTAACTCAGTAGGCAGAGGCGGAACTTCAAGCCTCAGATTTCTTAACTCCTCAACCAATGTTTTTCCTACTATTTGCACATACAGTGTGTCAAGAGGAATTAAAGTTAATTTGGTCTTGAGAAATAGAGGCTCCTGACTCCTCCCTTCCCTGTTATAATTAGATACCCTCGGGGTTGTCATCAAAGCAGGGCTGAATGTCGTGCTTCTCTGATTCTAGTGTGTTCAGGTTTCAAAGGGGAGATGCTGGTGGCTGGACCACTGGGCCGGGTGGTGTCCCTCTCTCACTCTGATAGTTTAGATGACATGGCAGAGGGGCAAGGCAGGCCCTGGGGTTCCTGGTTGATGACCTGGATGTGCGACCAGTTTGCTGTTTACACACTGTACGACCACAGATGAGGGTCCCAGTCTTTCAGAATCCTAACGTCTACATCTGGGAAATGGGATGGGAATCCTTCACAGGACTGGAATAACATAGTGGAACATGCTTTTTAAATTGAGGCCCTACATATGTGTTACTTTTTAAATACGTGTTTATTTTTATAACTAGCACTAATCACTGATTATTAGTGCCCTGTTGGGTAAATTGTGTAAACCCAGAGTCACAGGGGGGTGCCCACAAGGTGAATTGGTCTCTTGTTTTATTTCATTTTATTTTACTTGCCAGTCAAAGGTTCAAAAAGTTTGGAATTTTTAGGCCTCTGGTATGGTATGTGCTTTCCTGTTTGAGTCAATTCCCACTCTCCTGCCATTTCAATCATGTATGTGACCTGCCTAGCTCTGGGAGGTACTGCATGTGGGCCCACTGACATAGCCTCTGTTTATCCGTTAAGCAGGAGAACAGTCCACTCCTATACCCCTCACAGGCTTCCTGCAAGCATCACGTAAAAGACTCAGAAGTGCTTCATAAACAGCGAAGGACTGGAGAAACATGTTGACGACAGTTCCTTTCTTTGCTTAGAAAGGAAAGGACGGAGGCCGAGGTGAAGATGGTATTGAGTCGACAGAAAAATGATGTAAATATTTTGGCTGACAAAGCAGAAGGAGGCTTCATATATAAGAGAATAAATGGAGTCAGGTGGTGCTTGGCTTCCCCCTCTGCCATAGGACACATAGGAAAAGCACTTAATGAAGTGAGCTCTGTGTCAGGGATGGAATTTTTGATTCCCAGAGGCCAGTCCTGGTCCTGGGGTGTGGGTGTGTGGGGGGTGCCCAGGAAGAAAAGAAACCTAATCTCTCTCCCATGGGTGGAAATGCAAAGCGAAGGAGGCCCTAGCATCCCTCGGCCAGCCCCTGGCTTGCTGGTAACATTCAAAGTCAGTTGCTGTTTTGGCCAATTTACTGGATACGTTATTGTCCAAGATAGCACGCCTGAGGGCCGATCCATTCTACCTGTCAGCTTTGAGCCTCTGCCAGACAAATCCTCACCAGCCCAAACACTACTATAGAGAATTAGGATGGGAATTTTTATCTGGTGATATTTTGCAGAGAATTTGCTGTTTGTTTTATTTTGGGCTTAGAGTTTTGCAAGCCAAGTGGACATAGCCAGGGCACTTGGAATACCCAGAGAGAATAGATGAAGACATTATTGGATGCTGGAGATTTTTTTTTTTTTTTAATTTCGTCAACTGGGAAAAATAACAATAAAAATTTAAGTGTGTTTATGTGGGTGTATGCTGGAAAAGCAGAAAGTGAAACTGATCTGAAATAAAACTGAAACTGGCCTGTAATGAAGCCCCAGGGAAGAGAAACTTCCCTGGGGTGCTACTAGCTTGAGGTGGAATTTGTTGTGAGGCTAGTTCTTTTGAATCAGAGGAGTCTAGAGCTAAAAAAGGTAAATAGAGATTATCTAAACTTGTGTCAGCCAATATGCATTGGTAACCACTAGCCTCATGTGGCTGTCCAGCCACTGAACTGTGGCTAGCCTGAATAGAGAGGCACTGTAAGTGTAAAATCCACACTGGTTTTTACAGACTTAGTAGGAAAAAAAGACTGTAAAAGATTTCAGTAGTAATTTGTAAAATATTGAGTATAGGTTGAAATGATAACATTTAATATATTGGGTTAGATAAGATACATTATTAAAATTAATTTCACTTATTTTTAAATTTTTTTTTAACAGTGTGGCTACTAGACAATTTGAAATTACCTAATGTGGCTTGTGTTGTTTCTGTTGGATAGTGTTGATCAAAGCCGACCTGTTCCCCTCAGAGAGGTGGAGTGGCTTGCTAAAAGAGCACAGCGGCTCTGTCAGGTAACTGGACAGACTGCAAGACTCAAGAGTTTGGGACTGAGAAGGATGGGTGATGTAATGGTGTAGGTATCAGCGTAACCATGCGCTTAAAATGGAGAGGTAATAGGAATTTATGAGACACACACACACAGAAAGAGACAGAGGGAGCTGGGGTGGGGGGAGAGAGAGATTGAGATTAGTAATTCAACGGGAAAAATTAAGCTGTTTCACACTTTGCTTATTCATCTCCCTAAACATTAATTAAACACTTACGAAGGAAAGAAAAAATAAATCTAACAAGGCAGGCAAAAACTGAAAGATTTCTCTGCTTGCCAAAAAATTCTGAAGTCTATTTTTCCCAAAGTCTTTGGGTTTTAACTGGGGTCTTTCTGAATGAAAGTGCAGGGCTGGTGTGGGCATACGAAACCCAGGTCACAATTAGAAGCTATTGATTTGGGGCCCTGGGGACCTAGAAGCCATTCTCTTGCTAAGTCGTGTCTGTTCTCTGTAATGATTTGGGAAGCAAGACTTCTAGAAGACCCAGAGGGCGTATTGCCATAGTGGACAGAGCTCGCAGCATGGGGAGGTCATGTAGCAACCCTGACCTCCAGCCTGGTACAGAGACTGGAGAGGGGTGACAAGCCCCAGGAGGAGCAGCGAAGTTGACTCGAACCCAGGTCTTTAGCTTTCCAGCCCAGTTCTCCTGTTGTTAGTGTTTTGAAAGGAGTTTGAGCTATGTGTTGGAAATTCAACCTTACAAATTTTTGTTTTTTAATCAGGAACTATTTCTGTCAAAAGGCTGAAGTTTAGCATTATTTATCGCACTTGATTTCTGCCAAATAGAATTTTTCTGCCTGGAACTCTAATTATTACCCATTTGCCAAGTGCTTATTATATGCCAGGCACTGGGCTAACCATTTCACATCTATTATCTCATTTAATACAATCACTCTGGAGAGTAGGGATTTTTTTTTTTTTTTTTTTTAAATATGAGGGCATTGAGATTTACAGGTGAAAGGAATTGCCCAAGACTACACAGCTGGTAAGTGGCGTCAAGTTTAGATGGTCACCAAAAACCAGGCTTGCCACAGCCCTTTGAGGTGTGGAGTCAGTCTTCCCATTCCTATTTTACAGTTGATGAAGGTGAAGTAACTTACCCAAGGTGTGGAGTTGGTAATTAAGTTGGGATTTGAACCTGGGTCCTTTAGATGCTCTGCCCATGCCTTCATGGGGGTTGTACTGAACCATGGTGTCTTGGGAAGTTGCCCACCCAACTCCGTGGGGCCTGAGTCCAGGCTCCCGGGCTCCCATTCCCTAGCTCTCGGTTTGCCTCCACATACCAGTGGGTTGTGTGTTTCATGCGCACCAGAGCCTTTAATACCACGTTTGAAAACAGTTGCAGAAGGTTTGCTGTAATTAATTACATTTGACATACTTGGAATCAGGACCTCCTGGATTTAGAATGCAAATTTATGCCCAGACAGATGTAAGGTATACTTGGAGCCAAGAGCGCTGGCACGGCCCCACCAGGGCCTGCATCGGTGCCTGCTGCCCTGGTGGGACTACCGTCATGGGCAGTGAGTGGTAGAGGCAGGACTCAAACTCCGGGATACCTGGAGCCCACAGGCTATCGGAGGAGAAATAGCCCTGGTCTCTAGTGTCAGCCCTGCTTCTTACTCCATCATGGTCTGGAGTAATTTCTTTTCCCTCGTTGGGCCTCAGTTTCCCCTATTATAGAACAAGGTCTTGGACTATGTGGTCTCAGAAAGCATATGCTAGGGGCCGGCCCGGTGGCTCAGGCGGTTAGAGCTCCATGCTCCTAACTCCGAAGGCTGCCGGTTCAATTCCCACATGGGCCAGTGGGCTCTCAACCACAAGGTTGCCAGTTCAATTCCTCGAGTCCCGCAAGAGATGGTGGGCAGCGCCCCCTGCAACTAAAATTGAACACGTCACCTTGAACTGAGCTGCCGCTGAGCTCCCGGATGGCTCAGTTGGTTGGAGCGCGTCTTCTCAACCACAAGGTTGCCGGTTCTACTCCCGCAAAGGATGGTGGGCTGCCCCCCCTGCAACTAGCAACGGCAACTGGACCTGGAGCTGAGCTGCGCCCTCCACAACTAAGACTGAAAGGACAACAGCTTGAAGCTGAATGGCACCCTCCACAACTAAGATTGAAAGGACAACAACTTGACTTGGAAAAAAGTCCTGGAAGAACACACTGTTCCCCAATGAAGTCCTGTTCCCCTTCCCCAATAAAATCTTTAAAAAAAAGAAAAAAAAAGAAAGCATGTGCTATTAGTTTGTTCAGGGGCAGGAGAGCAATTAATCAGAGAGTTGGAGCTTGGAGGGCCGGCTTTTGGAAGTACTAGGTATGAACAGCTAAGGTGAGAAAGGCTTTGGAATAGGAAGGTAGCAGGAGGCTATTGGAAGAAACAAGAGGTATACAAGGCTGGACATTAGCGCCAGGTGTTGCAGATTTCCAGGGCTCCTCACAGAGAAGTCATCCATTCAGCATCATTCCATCTTCCCACCCACATACTCATCTCACCATCTGTGTTAGGTTTATTGCTGTGTGTGACAGATCACCCCAGAACTTAGTGGCTTAAGACAACAGTAATTATTTATTGTCTCTCATGGTTTCATTGGGTCAGGAATTTGGGAATAGCTCAGTTGGTTGGTCTGGTTTAGGGTCTCTCTGTGGTTGTGGTTGTGGTCGTGTGGTGGCTGGGGCTGGGGTCATCTTCAAAGTCTTCTCTACTCTCATATTTGGTGCCTGGGCTTGGGAGACTCGAAGAGCTAGAGATCTGTCTGTCTAATCTATCTATCATCTCCATGTGGTCTCTCCAGTATGGAGGCTTAATATATGGGCTAACTTCAATATGGTGTCCTTAGGCTCCGAAATGCATGTTCTAAGAGAGACAGAGTGAAGCATGACTTAGTGTTAGAAGTAATGCAGCATAACTTTCACCTCAGTCTGTTGGTTGAGGCAGTTGCAATGATGTGCCCCAGCTCTAAGGAGAGACGTGAACCCCAGCTCTCTATGGAGTTGTGTCATTATCACATTGAACACGTGAGATGGGATATATATTGATGTAGTCATGTTTGGAAAATACAGGCTGCCATACCATCTGTCTACCCAACAGTCTGTTTGTCTAGCTATTCACCTATCCAGCCTTTTCTCTACCCATCCACCCATTTCATCTTTCCATCCTTTAGATACCTGTCCTTCCATATGACTGTCTGTTCATCCATCCATCCCACTTATCTATCCCATTCAATCACCTGACACATTTTGCTATCTAATGAGTGCCAGGTATAGTCCAGTGCTTTCAATAATGAGCTCAAGTGGGAGAATGAGACTAATATTTATTAAGAACCTACTCAGTATTAGTCTCTTTATCCGCAAAATAACTGCATGACATACGTCATTATTTCTGTTTTACAGGTGAGAAATCCAGGGCACAAAACTAAGTAACTGACCATGGTCATTCAATTAATTAGTATCAGAGCCAGAACTGGAACTCAGGACTTCTGACCACACCGTCCCAGTCTATCTCCATACTGGTTTCTGAGTGTGAAATAGCTGTCCAAGAGTTAGTTCTCCATGCCTATTTTTTTTTTTCCGAGTGGAAGTCCTTTTTTTTTCCTTCTGATTATAAAAATAATACGTTCATTACAAAAACTTTAAAGCCGTACAGAAGAATATGATTATTCTCTAAAAAAAAATACCCAAATCCTACCACTAAGAGATAAGCACTATTTACATGTCAATGAACATTATTCAACTTATCTCTCTGCATACTTAAATATATATGGTTATGGTTTAATACAAATGGGATTATATTCTACGTACTGGTCTGTAACTTTTTGTTTTCTTTTTAAATTCATGGATATCTTTATCGGTAAATGGAGACCTTTATTATTACGTTATAAGCTATATTGTATTTCTACTGTATATATGTTCCAAAATTCAGTACCCTATTGGGCTTTGGTTATTTCTAATCTTTTTACATGGGACATTTCTCACTTGTATGCTAATCTCCTTAGCATCACTCTCTGGAAGGCTGATTGCTGAATTACAGCATACTCACGTTCCACAGGTGGTATAGGTTACATTTCTCCCAGGAAATTACCAGTGCTCATTTTACACGTTGTGGTCATTACCTTGTATTGCCAGTGTTTTTAATCTTTGATGTCCTGGATGGTCAAATTAATGAGGTCAGATATCTGTTGGTATATTTTTATTAGCCATTTACATTTCTTCTTTTGTGAATTGCCTGTTCAAGCATCTTGCCCATTTTTCTCTTGGGGTATTTGTCTTTTCCTTTATTATTATTTTTAAAAAGCTCTTTGGATTTTAGAGATATTGACTCTTTGTTATTTAGGTCCCAACTATTTTCCCCCTAGACTTATTTTTTTTAACCTTGTTAATGTTATTTAGTGGTGGTGGTGGTGAAATGAAAGGTGTACATTTTTGTGTTTTGGATTCTGTTTATATTTTTTTTAGTGTCAGTCTTAAAAAGATTTCTCCACATTAAGAATTTATAGGGAAAAGGCAGCCTACAGAATGGGAGAAAATGCTTGCAAATCATATAACAAATAATGGGTTAATTTCCAGAATATATAAAGAACTCCTACAGCTCAACAATACATAGCAAAATAAGCTGATTAAAAAACGTGGGCAAAACACTTGAATAGATATTTCTCTGTACAGATGACCAACAAGCACATGAAAGATGCTCAACATCACTAATTATTAGAGAAATGCAATTTAAAACCACGATGAGTTATCACCTCGCCCATTAAGGTGACCACTATAAAAAAAAAAACCAAAGTAAGTGTTGGTGAGGATGTGGAGAAGTTAGAACCCTTGTGTATGTATTGTTGGAGCAGCTGTTGTGGAAAACAGTGTGGCAGTCCCTCAAAAAATTAAAATAGAATTACCATATGATCTGGCAATCCTACTTCTGGGTATATACCTAAAAGAATTTAAAGCAGGATCTCAAAAAGATATTTGTACACTCACATTCATTGCAGCATTATTCACAATAGCCAGGAGGTGGAAGTAACAGTCCATTAATGAATGAATGGATAAAATGTGGTAATAGATAAAATGGAATATTATTCAGCCTTAAAAAAAGAAGGAAATCCCCCGAGGACATTGTGCTAAGTCAAATTAAGCCAGTCACAGAAAGACAAATGCTGTATGATTCCCCTCCTATGAGGTATGCAGAGTAGTTTGACTCACAGAAACAGAAAGCAGAATGGTGGTTGACAGGGGAATGGGGAAATGGGAAGATGTTGTTCAGTGGGTATAACCTTTCAGTTTTGCCAGATGAGAAAGTTCTAGAGATCTGTTGCACAACACTGGGAATCTACTTTGCACTACTAAACCGTACACTTAAAATGGTTAAGATGGTAAACAGAAGTTAAACATTTATGTAACCTAACAAATCAACAGTTTGTCTTCTAGGAACATACAGTAGTCCTCCTTTATCTGTGGGGGATACCAGGACCCCCCACCCCGCCCCAATGGATGCCCAAGACCCCTCTGTAACTATGTTTTTTCCTATGCACGCAAACCTTTCACCTAAAGGAAGCGCTTTATGGCTTCTCTTTGGCACCTCCAAATTGCCAGCATCACTACTCTGTATGCACTTTGAGACCATTTTGAACAAATATAAGAGTGACTTGAACACAAGCCCTGTGACGCCACAGCAGTCCATGTAATAACTGAGACGGCTACTCAGTGACTGGCGGGTGGGTAGCGTATAGAGCGTGGCTATGCTGGACAAAGGGGTGATTCATCGTCATCAGACTGTGGAGAGCTCGTCGTGCTATATACTTAGAATCGCACACAGTTTAAAACTTATGAGTTGTTTATTTCTAGAATTTTCCATTTAATATTTTCTGCTGTGGTTGACTGTGGGTAATTGAAACTGAAACTGTAGATAAGGGGGTCTGCTGTACACTCAGGAAATACTTGTGCCTGTATACCATGCGAGATGTGTCTGAGAACTCATAATAGAAATATTTATAATATTAAGTACCTGGGAACAAAACAAAAATAATTTATGTAAATGTTCATTCTTATTTCATCTATTATTTTGTATAGGTTTATTTTCCCTATATTTAAATTGTTCATCTATCTGGAATGTATTTGCTCTAGAGGAGGGACATAGGAATCAGGCTCTATTTTTTTCCCAAATGGTGAGCTACTTGCTGTGGCACCAAAATTGAATGATCCATCTTTAACTCCCTGAAATGCCATCTTCATCTTATGTTAAATTTCCATATACTTAGGTCTGTTTCTAGACTCTGTTATGTTCTCTGGGTGTATAGGTATAACACTGTTTTAATTTGATCACTTTAACATAAACTCTAACACTAGAATCATGTCTTAACTCTTTCACTGCATTTATTGAGTTCAAGTTTTTCCCCCCAAAATGTGTCAAAAATCCACAAAAAACAAAAAGTTGATATTCTGACTATTTTATGCATTTAATAACATTTTGAGCTGCTTTGTACATAAATGACATTTTTATTTTAAACTTTTGTTATATGCTAATAAATTTACCATTATATTGAATTTTAGCAAAAAATATTGAAAACATACTAAGTGGCATCAATTAGATTTAAGTATAGATAAATTAGAATCTAATGGCATTGATGACATAAACAATTTGTTACAAAATGTTACACAGTATGGCATACAAAACATCTTTGTTGTTGACAGTGCAAGCCACAGGAAAACAAATCCCAAGGTCGCAACAAAAGAGAACAGACTTACAAAGTAGCATATAAATTGTGTGTGCAAGTTGGGGCAGTTTTCTGGTGGGCTCCTTCATTGGACAGACTCCTTGTTACTCAGACTGGCCTCAGGGCCATTATCCGTAGATACGGAAACTGAGGTTCATTGAGGTTAGGTAGGTAACTTAACATAGCTAGCTAATTGGTGCTTTCGTTTACCACATCTGAGAAGTGGCAGAGCAAAGGTTGGAGCCTGGGTCTGCCCAAACTCAAAGCCTATGGACTTCCTTTAACAACACGCTATGTCTCATGGACGCATAGATACCTTTCCTTAGGGACCATACATACCTCTGCCTCCATCGTGCCTACCACAGAGTAGTGCTAGTATATGCTTGTTGAATTGAATGGGAAGCGGCAGTCATGGCTTATTTGAAACAGGTATTATTAAATGGATTATTCCCCAGCTGCGGTTAGATGTATGGTAACATTTGTTTTAGTAGGTTAATTTTTAAATAATTAAAGTAACCTAATGATAATACAGAGAAATCAGAAAATTAGGAAATAAAAAGATTGTGCTAAATACATTCTAGCCCCCTTACAGTCACTATTAAAATTTTGGTGCATTGTATTCTAGTTACTTTGTAAACATTTTTATTATTTGTCTCATACTGTATTAGAGTTCTGCCTCCTGCCTCCCCCCCCCCATATTTTCCTTGTCTTCCTAAGTATTATTTTTCAGAACTGCATAATATTCACAGACGAGAGTGAACATAGTTTATTTAACATTTAGGTTGGTTCTAATCTTTCTTTTATAAAATTGCCCTGTAAAGAAAGAACATCTTCATGTATAAAATATTCTGGTATTTTACAGCCATCCCCTTCGGATATATTCCCAAAGAGAGACTACCTGGTACACGTTAGTTTAATACATTTCCATATGTCTTGCTTGTTTGGGGTTATTTATTGGTACTCAGCTTTGGCAGCTTCTGTTGTTTTGGAAAAGAAATATAGTAAATTATTTAAAAAAATGTTTCATTGACGTTATTATCATGAAAGGAGTTCATGTTCAATGAGAAAACCTAGAATATATATGCAAAAAAGAAATTCCACACCTCTCCAAGATGATCTCTGTTCATTTCATGTTCTTCCTTGCATTAGTTACTTATACCAATATTAAATTTTCAGTAATATTTTAAATCTCATTGTTAGCAAGAATTCTGATAACTTGTTTGTCTGCATTTATGTTGATAACCCATTTTTGGATGATAATCCTTCTTCTTTTGAGATTCTGAACACCTTCTGAATTTATCCATCCCCTGACCATCCATTAAATTATTTGTCCCAACTATGGGTGTGACTCTTGATAGGTGCCAAGATGCTGAATCTATATGAATTCTGTTTACAGCCATCTATCATGTGCTGTAAACAGTGTTCAGTGCTCTAAAACTGGTTGCCAGGGGTGTTTGGTGAAGGGAAAGATGAGTCCTGGTGAAGGGAACCCAGGGCAGTTTCTTGGAGGAAGAGGCATTTGAGCTTGGCTTTGAAGGACAGGATAGGATTTGTGGGTGTAAAGATGGGTCTGTGGCAGCAAAGGGATGGAGAAGAGCATTCTGGGCCAATGAAATAGCATGAATCATCAAAGAAAGATGAACTTATCTTTAGTGAATTTTTAGTGTTGAGTATATTTTATTGTAAATCTAATTCTTTGAAAGCTGATGAATCACAAAATTCTGCCCAAAATGTGATTATCCTTTATGGGGACCCACCAGAATATTCAGTTAATCTCTTTCGCATATATATTCTAAGTTTTCATAATTGAACATGAACCTGTTTATAATATAAAGTGAGTCAACAAAACATTTTTTGAGGAGTTTTAGTATTTCCTTTCCAGTGAATGCCTATGAAGGAAATGGCCACAAGTGTGTGTCTGTGTGTCGCTCTTCTTCCCCCTCTTTCCCTCTCTCCCCCTTCCCCCCCCCCCCCGCCCCGTGTGTTTAGTATGGAAATGTGTTAAACTAATATCTACTTTTCACCTAAGAATCCCTCTTTGGGCATATATCCAAAGGAGTGGATTTAAAAATATAAGAATAGCGTATATATGAAGTTGTTCATTACAGTGTAATTTTACACAAGTCTCATGTGAGGTCTGGCAGGAGTGTGCAGTGTGGGACTAAGTGCTGTGGCACACGGTGGTGCTCTGGCCCCAGGAAAAACCGGTACTAGGTTCCTGCTCAGATAAGCCTACAGCAGAATGGCTAAGGATGGGCACTTCATAGCCAGATGCAATGCCCAGATCCGCCCCTTTCAGATCATGCGACTGGGCATATTTCTTAACCTCCTTTGGCACCATCTCCCTCATCTATAAAATGGGTAGATTGAGAATTAGATGGGTAAACATTAAAAGCATTAGAACAGTGCTTGACACATGGTAAATCCTATATAAGGACTAGCTGGCTAATTCCATATGACTTTTTTTTTCTTGCACAGAAGATGGAACCTTTGTGTAGGCCCACTAAGTCCATCGGGGTATAAGACATAGAGAGTGGACGGACTGTAGGACTGGATGGGTGAAAGAGACCTCGTACTGAGGGCTCTGTCTCTTATCAGGCCTCAGCTGAGTTTGGGGTGTTATTTTTCCCACTTGGAAACGTTGTCTAGAATATGAGGTAATGAGCTTTTCTGCTCTGCCTTGCAAAATTGTCATGACGATAAAAACGCATTCATCCATAAAATGAAGGGATTGGACTTTAGAGATGTCCGGGGGGTTTCATTATGAATTTCAGCAGTATTGGTTTCGTGGATGGGTCATAGTGGGAAAGAGTTGCAGAGATAAATTGGTGATGTCTGCCACTCAGAAGGCAGTGTGGTGGTGGTCTAGATCACATTTGCTACTCCTGGGCTGGATGGCTTCATGGGCCCCACTTAATCCATAGCTGGGCGGTTCTAAGGCTTGAAAAAGGATTGATGAATTCACTGTAGTACTGTGACCAAGAGATGGGTAGATATGAGAGATGGGTATATTTTCCAAATGTACATAATAATTTAAGTTATTACAACTTAAAGTTGTAATAACTACGTAAGAGAGGGTGGAACTAGAATAGGCATGAAATAGGTTACAGTACAGACACAGACCCAACAGACTCAGCTGCGTACTGACTTTAGTTTTTCACCCAATTGGAACTCCCTAGAAGATCCAACAAAGAGTTGGTAGTTCTAGTCCCACCCTGTTTTGGTAGCATTGCTTTTAAAATACTTTAATATTTGGTAAACATCTCTCCCAATTATTCTCTTTTCAAAATTTTCATTACTCTCATATTCCACTAGATGAACTTTAGAATAATTTTTTTCCAAGGTAAAAATTTCCTTGTGACTGTATTAAATTTATGCATTGAATTGAGTAGGAAGGACATTCTCATAATATTATGTTTTTCTGGCCAGTAACGTAGTCTGTCTCTTTACTCATTTATGCTCCTTTATATGACCCACAGTAAAGTTTTGTAGTTTTCTCCATAAGTTTTGGACATTTGTTTTTAAGGGTATTTCTAGGTCCTTTATATTTTTGACTGCAATTGTAAATGGGATCATTTCCCTCGTTATATATTTTGCCTAATTAATGCAAGTACATAGAAAAGCTACTGGTTTTTATATGGCTGCATTGTTAGTAGATAACTTACAATATTATCTTCTTAGTTCCAATAGTTTTTTGTGGTTTCTAGGCAGGTGAGAATATCTTGCAAACAATACTCATTTCCCTTCTGCAATATTGTCCTTTTTTACTTGTATTATGCGTTGACTAGACCTTCCAGAGCAATTTGTATAATGGCAGGGATAAGAGGTATTCATTGTCTTATTTCTTTTTTTAGTTGGAAGGATTATAGTGTTTTGTAATCAAATATGAAGTTTTATTTTGGTTTCCGATATGTATTCTTTATTACTAAGCATCCTTCAGAGTTGCTAAGTTCTCTCTCTTTTTTTCTTTTAATCAAGGTGGAAGTGAATGGTATGATTTAGGAGTGATTTTCACATTTTTGTATTTGAGTTTTTCTTTTGCAGTGGGGTGTGAATCATCCCATCCCCCACTATAAAGCTACTTAGTAATGAGAGGGGGAAAAAAGAATGATGAATTTTTAACAAATGCCTTTTCATTATGTATCCAGATGGCCATATGGTTTTCTTACTTTGATCTGCTGATGTGATGAATTATATTAATAGATTTCCCAATATTAAACCATCCTAGAAGGAACCCATTTTGTTTATGGTGTTTCATTATTTTAATACACCCTAGGTCTATTTTGCAGTGTTTTGTGTCTTTATTCATTAGTGAGATTGTCCTGCAGTTTTATTTTTAGTGTGCTGTTTTTATCATTTTTATGGGGGTTATGCTAGTACAGTGGGTTATAAATTGGAAAGGCTTCCATCATTTTCAGTGATCTGGAACAACAAGGATAAATACATTTCAAATTATGTACCTTTTGGTGGTAGCTACTGAGATTGCTGTGTTGAGAAGGATTCTGAGGCCCTGTCATGTGTAAACAATTTAGTGTTTTGTAAGAGTGTAGGAAATGAGCATTTAAGCGTGCATGCCAGATGTTTATTTGTAGTTCTTGCCAGGAATTATTTATATTGCATGGGAATTATCTATCTTTTGAAAGTTTAAAAGGACTTACTTTCAAAACTGTCTATCTTGTTAGGCTGTTGGAGATAATTATTTTCCACTGTAATCCTTTCTTCAATAAGTTTTTGGTTTTTTTCTCTTGCTGAAATAGTTTTGGTCATTTGTATTTTCTTAGAAATTTTTCCATTTCATCAAGAATTTGAACTGTACTTTCATAAAACAATTTTTTTTAATTGTCCTCTGTTTGGCTATATTTCCTAATCAGATTTCCTTGTAGGGTATTTTTTTTCTTTATCTTTTGGTTAAATACTAATATCCAGGCCTATTTATTGTTTTTATAGCCCACCTTTTAAAAATTTAAAGTAACTTGTTAATTCTAACTGCTTAAAACATTTCCAAATTATTATGTTTATGTTAAATAAACCCACTTTTCTGCTTTCTTTAGATTTTATTTTTTGAATTGAATTCTTAGCTCTTTATTTTTTTGTCGATTAATAATAAAAGTGCTTCATCAATGAATTTTCCTCAGAATACATTTTTGGTCACATCCCATAAGCCTTGTGAAGTGTTGTTACTATTTTCTCCCCTAAATATTGTATAATTTTAGTTTTGCTGTCCCCTTTGTATAAAAGTACCATTTTACATTTTTGTGTGATTCCTTTTTTTGCATTAGTTTTTATTTTTATTTACTTTTAGTTTATTGTGAGAGAATGTTGCCAGTGATATTATAGGTTTGCTTTTGGTAATTTATAGAAAATTTTGGACTCCTTTTCAAACATTAGTCTGTGTAAATGTTTCATTTGCTTGTAGAAAAAGTAATTTCCACTTTTAGGGTTTATTGTTTGCTATATACATATATTTTTCAATTTCACATATCATCGACATTATTTAATTACATTTTCAGATTCCTTGTAGAGCCCTAATCGTATGGTTTTTTCCATTTATTATTGTAAGAATTTGAGAACCTGTTAATGTCCTTCAATATTATGTTTCCTTTGATTTTACTTTTTGCTCTTTATATTTTACTTTATATATTTTATTGCTACTTTATTTAACAGAACTATACCAGTCTGCTACATTTTATTATTTATTATAGATTTATTACCTTTAACCTGTAAAAATAGGCCCTCGGCCTTTTTTATGCTTTCTTCTTTTTCTATTTTTTAATGCATTTCCTGTTTTCACCTTTAATTCTAATGATTTTCATAAAGCACTTCCTGCTTTCTGTTGTTGGAATTTACCTGGTATAATTTTACATTATTTATTTTACGTCTAACCTTTCTGTATGCCCTTTAAAAAATAGTGATATTTCTTTCAGATAGCATGTAGTTTTTTAAACTTAAAAACAGTCTTAGTGTCTGTGTCTTTTAGTATGTCTATTTATATTTATTATAATACCTAATGTGTATTTTTTTTCTCATTTAATTATTCCTAGTACTTAAGTAACTGAGAAGATTTTTTTTTTTTTTAAAGATTTTATTGGGGAAGGGGAACAGGACTTTATTGGGGAACAGTGTGTACTTCCAGGCCTTTTTTCCAAATCAAGTTGTTGTCCTTTCAATCTTAGTTGTGGAGGGTGCCGTTCAGCTTCAAGTTGTTGTCCTTTCAGTCTTAGTTGTGGAGGGCACAGCTCAGCTCCAGGTCCAGTTGCTGTTGTTAGTTGCAGGGGGCACAGCCCTCCATCCCTTGTGGGAGTCGAGGAATTGAACTGGCAACCTTGTGGTTGAGAGCCCACTGGCCCATGTGGGAATCGAACCGGCAGCCTTCGGAGTTAGGAGCATAGAGCTCTAACTTCCTGAGCCACTGGGCTGGCCCCCATGGGAAGATATTTTTGATTCCTTCTCACGTGAATGGCAACTTAGATGAATAGAGCATTTTTGGGTTATATATTTTATCTTTCAGCACTCTATAGCTATTCTGTAGTCATGTTCATATTGCAGAAGATAATTCAAAGGCCATATTTTTCTTTTGTGGTTGACTTCCCCATCCCCCCACCTCTAGCCTTCTGGAATGCTTTTTCACCCTTGAAATTCAAAGATTATTCCAGGCAACGTCTATGTTTTAGTTTACTAGGTACATGGTATATGCTTTCAGTCTACAGATTTCACTCTCAATAATAGGAAAATTTTTGTTCCATATGTTCCATGGGTCTCATCTGTTTTTGGAGTGACACACACACACACACACACACACACACACTCACACACTGAGGGTGCCAAAAAAATGTATACAAGTGAACACTTTGGTCAACGTTGCTCAAGCAGTAGTTTGCCATAATCAGAAGTATCTGGACGCTGATGGTAACCACTTTGAGCACCTCTTGTGATTGCAGAAGTCAAACGTGACTTGTATTCATCTTTTGTTATCGGCATATATTAAGTATTACAATTTTAATACAGTTTTCTTTTCGTCAAAAGAATACATTTGTATACATTTTTGTATACAATTTTTGTATACAAAATGTATACATTTTTTGGCATCATATATATGTATATGTATATACACACACCCATCTTTGTCTATTGTTTTCCATAATTATCTCTTCTTTTGATTATGTTAGTCTATTTATTTCTTCGGAGTTTTGTAAGTGCTTCTCAAGTTTCTCCTTTGCCTCACTTACTCAGTTTTCTGCACTGACAGTTCTGCTCTTCACTGCTTCTGATGCTGGTTTTAATTCTGCAGTGGCATTATTTGATTCCTTGCAGTGTTTCAATTCCTTGAGCTTTTTTGTCATTTTACTCTGTTCTTACATTGTATTTAAGTTTTTTGAGAGTGCAAAGGAGAGTGCGTTTAAATTTATTTCAGCTTTCTACAGTAAAACTATGTTTTTCACATTCCTTCGCTGAATTTTGAGTGGCATGCTTATCTTTTTTTTGTTACATAATTTTAGTTCATTTGCCCTCCCCCTACTTGCCGCATTTATTCTTAAAAAGAAGAGATAATTATTCATTCTAAATAAGGAAAGCTATGTTTTGGTAAGGTATGTACTCTAAAGTGGTATCAGTAGCTGCTGCTTCGGATCTTAAATTGAAAGGGGAGGGCCAGAAGTTGTAAGTTTATGTGACAGATGAATGATGCTGGGACTCAATGGGCCCTGGCTGGGGCTGTAGGTTATCTCAGTCTCAGAGAAGGAAGTCTGGGTTCTTTCACCTGGTTTAGAGAAGCTATACTGAAGCGCTCAGGGGTCTGTGCCCAGATTTTTTCCTGATGGGGTCAGAATTGAGTTGGAAAGCCCTAGCTGGAAAAAGCTTAGCTGCCACTGGGATTTCTCTGTAGAAATTCTGCATTTGGGGATCCTTGTAGGTCCTGTCACACCTCCCCACCTCACTGCCCTGCCATGTTTGTTTTTCATCTTGCTGATTCTGTGTCAGAATCTCAAGGAGGTGGCAGTTAGTTGATCCAGTGTGATGTCCTTTGATTTGTACCCAACTCTCCAACATCTAGCAGAAATTCCTCAGTGGTTGGCTTGTGCATGAAATACTCTTCTAGATTTCAGGGCCTTGTTTTTATTTTTTTTTAAAGTTTTTAATTGTAAAATGTATGTCACATAAAATTGATCATCTTCATCATTTTTATGTGTATGTTCTGGAATCTTACGTGTATTCACATTACTGTTACCAATCTCCAGAATTTTTTCATCTTGCAAAACTGGAACTCTACCCATTAAACACTAACTCCCCATTGTCCCCTCCCTACAGCCTTTGGCAACCACCATTCTACTTGCCGTCCACGAAAAGTAGTTACTTTATATAAATGGAATCATACAGGATTTGTCTTTTGTGACTGGCTTATTTCACTTAGCATAACGTCCTCAGAGTTCATCCGTGTTGTAGCAGGTGTCAGAATTTTCCTCCTGCTTAAGGCTGAATAGTGTTTCATTGTATGTATATACCACATTTTGTTTATCCATTCATCTGTTGATGGGTTGCTTCCACGTTTTGGCTATCATGAATAGGCTTTTATGAATATAGGTGTATAAATATCTCTTCGAGATCCTGCTTTCAGTTCTTTTGGGTATATTCCCAGTGATGGAATTGCTGCATCATGTAGTAATTCTGTGTTTACGTTTTGGAGAAACCACCATACCTTTTTCCTCCTATTTAATAAATTATTATGGAAAATTCCAAAAGTATGCAGAGTAAACAAAGTTGCATTATGACCCATCGTGTCCCATTGTCCAGCTTCAGCAGTCATCAACATGTTGCCATTTTTTTATCATCTGTATCTCCACCTACTTCCCCACTTGATGATAACGATGATGGTGGTTATTATTACAGCTGTTTCAGGCACAACTTACATATGTAAAATGGATAATCATAGCTGAAGGTTTTGATAAATAGTTATACCCATGTAAGTCTTGCCCCTACTGCAATAGAGAACATTTCCATCTCCCAGAATGTCTCCTCGGTCCTTTGTCAGTTACCACCTCCTCCCCCAGAGGCAGCAGCTGTTCTGATTATCTTCATGTTAGATGAGTTTACCTGGTCTAGAACTTTACATAAATAGTGCCTCCTATTTTTACGTTGCGATGGTCAGTCTCTAGGGGTGGGGATGTTAGTGAGGAGATGTTAGTGCTCCTTGTGCCTCCGTCTCACAGGACTCTCCTCTTTCATCCTTTTGCAGGTCTGGGTTCAATGTCAGGTTAGGTTACCACTGCCTTTGGTTTTTGTTTTTATTCTGTCCTGCTAGTGTTATAAAGGTGCCCAATGAAAAAAACCCAACATTTAAAACTCGTATTTAACACCCCCTTTTTGTTACAAAAACAATTATTCAAATATTAAAATTTGAAATATTGAGAACTAGGGGAAAATAAATCCATCATTGTGATATCACTGCATAATCACGATTAGCATTGCTCTATGTTAACTGTCTTTTTTCTGTATACCTTTTTCCTTTGTAATGTAACTGTCATCATAGCGCATACAACTTTATATCCCATTTTTTTCACTTACCATTGATACGTCAATACTTTTCGACCAAGCTCCATGAATATCACAGTGGTCATTTTTTATTGGCTCTGTAGTCTCAGTAGTAGGGGTTGTAACTTGCACACTTACACTGTACCTTTGGCTGTTCTAAGTCTTACGAACTCATTGGATTCTCACGACATACAAGTGAGACATATACAGTTACTCCCATTTTACAGATGAAGAAATTGAGGCTAAATGAAATGCCACACATTTGGTGAGCGGGAAAGCCAGGAACCAAACCCAGGTATTCCATTTCCTATACTCAACACTTATGCACAGTGGTTAACTTCATCATTCCTTTGAGTGGGCTGCGCAGGAATCTTTCCCCCCATTTTACAGATGTGTAAACTGAGGCACAGAGAAGAAAGTGACTTATGGGAGGTGAGGCAGCAGGGAAGTGGCAGAGCTGAAGCTAGAACCAGGCTCCTGTCTCCTAGCATCATCTTCTACCCTGTGTCTGGAGATTCTGTTTTCTGCCTGGGGGGGTCCTGCCCTGTCTCCTGTTCTTCCTCAGGGTAGAATCACCCCTGTGTTTTCAAGCTTCTGGTTTTCCTTTCCTTCCATTCTGTCATCCTTCCAACAGCCCTCAAATCTCCTCACCTCTCTTGGCCTTAGTTTCTTTATCTTTAAAATGGGCACCTCCATTCTCCCACTCCTATCTGGGCTGCTGTCACTTCAGCCCCTCTCTCTCGGACTGGGCCAGCACAGCGTTTTCACAGACACTTGCAAGGAACTGTACTTAATGGCTAAGCTAGCATCTGCTTCCCCATCTGGTCCCAACTTTTTCCTTAATTACCCACTGAATTGGCTCTAACAAAACGCTGACAACTTGAATGAGACATTAGCTGATACATCAGCGTCTGTGCCAGAGCCTCATGGGCTTTTCCAGGACGTGACGAACCCAGGCCAGCAAAGCCCTGTGTACCCTGGCTAGAGTCCCCATCCCAGCTGAGTGGCAGGCCCAGCCAAGGTACAGAGTTCTCATGGAGTCTTGTAGCTCATAAATGCCACCTTCTTGTGGCCGAACCCTGGGCTTTCTTGTGTATGGGCCTGGGTCACAAACCTGGAAGCAAGTTTTGCCCTCTGTCCTGTCTCTCCCTTGTTTCCTAACCCATAATGTTTTTTGTTTCATGTTACTGTTCTTCAGATTATTTTTGTTTTGTTTCTTCTCCACATTTCTAATTGTTCTTGAAGCAGTGGGGGACTCAGTGTACTGTGGAGGGAGGAAATTGGGCTTGGTTTTCTTGGCCTCGAGGTACCTCCTGCATGCCTTTTGGGGCCTGTTTTTGTATCCACGTGAAGGGGTCTGATGAGATGTAATGCAGCCTCTAATTCTAATTTCTGTGATTCTGAGAAGATTTTCTCATTGTAAGGAGGGTAGGTAGAGTCAGAGGCTGCCTAGTGGGGGTGAAGAACACAGCCTCTGGACCTAGCCAGTGATTCAACTCTGACCTCTGCTACTTCCTTCCTGTGTAACCTTGGGCAGATTGCCCAACTTTTCTATATGTCTCAGTTTCCTTTTTATAAACTGGAGATCAGAGAATCCCGCGAGAGAGCTAATTATGAAGGTTAAATGAGTTAACACATGTAAAGCACCCAGCACATAATCACTCACATGTTACCTGTGCCCCTTTTTAAGCTCATGTGTAGCAGGTGAAGTTAATTATACTCAGTTTAGGGTGCATGATCATTTTTGGCGGATTACAATCCTTTCTTGCTTCATGTAGTCATTTCTTGTTATTTCCCGTTTCCTTCTGCCTCTGCTCCTCCCCACCTCCAAGCCATGTATTTACCATGCATCTTTTTGCGTGTATGTGCTCTTGCAAATGTGTGCTGCTGTTTTGTGTGTGTGTTTTAAAAAGTTCCCATCAATGCTGCGGTGTCTAGATCGCATTCTGTTTCTCACTTTTGTCCTGAACTGCAGGTTTTTGAGATCCGTTACATTACTTCTAGATTCTGAGCGCAGCCACCCCGTTTCACCCAGCCGTCTCTTAGTGATGGACAACCAGGTTGCCTTAACTTCGCCCCACCCCACACACAGCTGCAGTGAGCATCCTTGTAATGCGTTCATGTAGACTTCTGTGAGCCCTTCATTGAGACGTGTGCCCAAGGATGGAATTCAGGGTAGAATGAAATAGACTATTTGAAGGAATGGATGTTGTCCTGCCCCGAGTTGAGTACGTCATAAATAGTAATTGGCCCAATAAGAAGTTGTCTGTCCATTGGGCTTGTCTCCATTCCCAGCCAAGGACCTGTTTTGTTTTTTAAGTTTTTAACTGGAAATCACATGAATACATGTTCGTTGAAAACGACAATTCGGATGACAGAGAAGTAAGTAGAACGAAGAATACAAATGGGAAGGGCCCCTTCACATTGCTTCCCATCCTCCTAAGCCCCATTTGCAGTAGGTAAGCACTAATGACAGTGGCATATTCATACTATGTCTTTTCTTACACATTTATAGGCACAAACGTGACTCTTTCCTATTGTTTTACAGCTTAGCTTTTCTCACTTAGTGGGATGTCTTAAGGTTAGTCCACATGAGCCCCAGTAGATCTGCTTCAGTTTTTATCCATGCTCAGTATTCGTTTTAAGGATCTATTACAATAGTTTATATAGTTAACTAGTCCCCTTTTAATGGGTATTTTGGGTGTTGTCAGTTTTTTGGCTATTGTAATCTGAGAACCAGCACTGCTTGTGGGTTTGGTCTGCTGGTGATAAATTCTTTTAGCTTTTATACTTCTTTATTTTTGAAAGATATTTTTGCTCGCTATCTAATTCCAGATTGACTGTTTATTTTTCTTTCAATACTTTAAATATATTGCTCCACTGTCTTCTGTTTTAATTGGTTCTGATGAGAAGTTGGGTGTAATTCTTTTCTTTGTTCCTCTGTATGTTATGTCTTTTTAAACTGTTTGACTACTTTTTACATGCTCTCTTTAGTTCTGGTTTTAAGCAATTTGATTGTGATGAGCCTGAGAATAGTTTTCTTTGTGTTTCTTCTGCTTGCGATTCATTGAGCTTTTAGGTTTATAGTTTGTATCAAATTGGAAAATTTGGCCATTATTTCTTCAAATGTCTTCTCTCCTTACTCCCACCCCTCCTTTTTTCAGGGACCCCAATTGCATGTGTATTAGACCATTTGAAGTTGCTCCACAGCATGTCCATGCCCTGTTTATCTTTGTCCATCTTTTTTCTCTCTGAGTTCCATTAGTAGTTTCTATTGCTGTGTCTTCCAGTTCATCAGTCTTTTCTTCTCTGGTATCTAATCTGTTCTTCATCCCAGGCATTGTATTTTTCATCTCTAGAACTTTTATTTGGGTCTTTTTTATATCTCCGGTGTCTTTCTCTAACCTTATTGAATTTATAGAGTATGTTCATGATAGCTGTTTTATGTCCTTAAAGTCTATCATCTGTGTCATTTCTGGGTCTCTTCCTATTAATTGGTTTTTCTGCTTTCATGCCTAGTAATTTTTGATTGACAAACATTGTGAATTTTACATTGTTCATGGCTGGATGTTTTAATATTTCTTTAAATATTTTTGTGCTTTGTTCTGGTTATTGCTGTTGTATTAGTTTTCTGTTGCTGCTATAACAAATTACCACAAATTCAGTGGCTGTAAACCACACAAACTTATTAACTTATAGTTCTGGAAATCAGAAGTCCAGGATGGGTTTCACTAGGCTAACATCAAGGTGTTGGCAGGGTTGTGTTCCTTTTGGAAGCTCTAGGGGAGAATCTGTTTCCTTTCCCAGCTTCTAGAGGATACCCATGTCCCTTGGCCTCTAGCTCCATTTCTCTGTCTTCAAAGCCAGCAAGGTTGGGCAGAGTTCTCCTTATGCTGCCACCTCTATGTCTCTCTCTTGTGCCTCTCTCCTCTACTTAGAAAGACCTTGGCATTGAGCCCATCCAGATAATCCAGGTTAATCTCCCCCTCTCAAGATCATCTGATTAGCAAGCTTAGTGCTATTTGCATGTATCCTAACATATTCACAGGTTCTGGGGATAAGAATAAAGACATCTTTGGGGGGCCATTATTCTGCCTACCACAGCAGTTACATTGTGTAGGACCAGAGCAGTCTTCAGAATAGAGCAGTGTTTGGCAAACTGTAGCCCATGGGGTAAATCTGGTCTGCCACCTATTTTTGTGCTATAAATACAATTTTAATGGAACACAGCTATACTCATTTGTTCACAGATTGTCTATGGCTGTTTTCATTCCACGATGACCCACAAAGCTACAAAACATTGACTTTTCTGGCGCTTTACAGAAAAGGTGTTCCAACCCCCTTTCTAGCACTGATTTTTTCCCACTGTTGAGGCCGGACCTTTCTGAGTACCCAATCTGATGGCCTGTATATTATGAGATTTCTCCATTTGGCTGTTGGGAATGTGAACCAGTCTTAGCTGTGTGTGAGCTCTGAGAGTTGTTCTGCCAGGTTCCTCCTGGTGGTTCTTATTCCAGCCTCGGTTTTCTTACGTGCCGGTAATGATCAGTGCGAAAGCAGCTATAGAATTAGAGCTCACCCTTTGGGCACCTCTCTCACCTCTGTTTCTGCATCCTGCATATTCTGGCTTCCTTTTCCTGCCCAGTTCTTAACTCTGTCTCCTCAACTCAGGGAGACCCTTGAACCTTGCTTGGGTTTCCCCTCCCTGTACCACAGCCTGGAAATCCTCCAAGCAGCCAGCTGGGACAATTGTAGGACCTACCTTGTTTGCTTTTCCTCGCAGGGATTACTGTACTGTGTGGTCTGTTGACCGGTGTCTAGCAATCATTGTTTCATGTATTTTGTCCAGTTTCTTAGTTGTTTAAAGTGGGTGGTAAATCTGGTCCTAATCACTCCCTCATGACTAGGAGCCACCAGCATTTCTTCTATCAATGTTATTTTGCGTTTGTGAGGGTACTCGGGAAGATGGCATCCTGGAAGAGGCTCTCCATTTTAATGGCATTCCCAAATTGGCCCTGGTAAAAGCTGTGCCACTTTGTACTTTTGAGAGTCTCATTCTAATAGGGGTGTGGGGACAGATGATGACATGAGACTGTGTTGAGCTCTGTAATGTGCTGGGAACATGGTAAGGGTTGTGGTTCTTAAGAAAGGGCTTCTGGCTGCTCCTCCTTGGTCTTGGGTCTCTGATGGCCATTTCGCTCTGCCCAGCTATGCGCAGGCTCGGCATTGTAGGACTATTATGTTTTTCCCTAGTAAATGGGGGTGCCTGTGGGGGGTTCCTATAGCCGGCTACTTTCTTTCCTGACATGTATTAAGCCCTCCAGATGCTAAATAACGTCCCAGGTGCTTCATGGAGTCATTGTGATTTACTTAATTCTCTACCACAACCTTGGGAGCTTGGGATGAACTGGAAACTGAAAGAGGTGGCGTTTCTTGCCCAGGGTCAAAGCAAAAATTCTTTATGCCTTTAAACCAAATCTGCCAGTTTATACAAGAGACCATCCATTTTAGTCGAGACCCCTTAGGTTGCAAGTGACAGAAACTCATTTCAAACTTGCGTATGTCAAAAGGGACATTTACTGGTATACCTACTGAAAAGTTCGAGCTAGACCCAGATCGTACTTAGATAATGTTGTCAGAAATGCGTTGCTATCCATGTCTCAGCTCTTGTTTCCTTGTGTTGACTTATTCTTCAGGCAGGCCTTCCCTAAGTAGTGGCAGAGATAATCACCAGGCTTATTTCTCACCTGTGCTGTAGTCCCAGTGGAAAGAGAGCACCTGTTTCCCAATGGTTTCAACCAAAGTCCTAAGGAAGGCTCCTCATTGGCCCAGCTTGGGTCACAGACTCATCCTTGAGCCAGTCACAGTGCTAGGAGGCTGTGTTATTCTGATTGGACAGGCATGGGTTTTTTGATTCTCCTAGAGTTGGGGCCTAGGGGTAGCCCTTTGAAACCACTTAGATTGTGTCATAGTCTTTATTGGAAGAAGAGATGCTGAGTAGGCAGAAACAGAAGTATCCACTGTACCCCTTTGGCCTCTGAAAGCAAGCTGAGCCACTCTAGCCCTTGGGGCTTTGTTGTTCATGGTTGTTACAGGTCTATTTGGTGCCTGCTCTGCTGAGCAGCTTGTCTCATCTGGTCTTGGTGTGACAATGGCATTCTGCCCTCACAGGTTCTGGCCATCAGTTCTTCTCTCTCACCATCTCAGGCAGGTGAAGCTTTCTGGCTTCCATTCCATCTTGCCAGAGCTGACTCTGGCCTAGAACCGTACCACGTGGACATCGTGCCCACGGGGGTAGATGTCAGGCCTCCACTTCTCAGGTCTTCAGCCCCAGGGTGGGGGCGAGTCGCGCCGAGGAGGTTAAAGCTGGGAAAACAAAGGAAGTGTGTGTGTGTGTGTGTGTGTGTGTGTGTGTGTGTAGGGTGTTGCATGTTGAGAGAGAAGCCCACCACACTGCCCATTTCACTTCTGAGGCTACTAAACAAGAGGCCCTGTGGGGCTGAGCCTTACCTCCTAATTGGGACCAGGAAACAATGGCCCAGCAAGCCGGGACACCCCTAAACCCCCTTTCATCCTTAGTGGATGACTTTTCTGAGGGTGGTCTGGGTTTCCTGCACTAGAGCAGCCAGCAGATGCCAACCCCATCCACAAACCTGCTGTTTCTGAATGTTGGGGGGAGGGGGAGGTCAAGAATGTGAGCTTTTAAGACTTCCCCAAGCAACGTTTATTTTCACACAGTGCAGGTTCGGAGCCTCACTTAGGTAGGTGACTGTCTTTTGAGTAGGATGTTTTTCCTTGCCCAAGTCTTTTTTTGTTTGTTTTTTTAAGGATTTTCCTTTTTCTTCATGGGACTGTTTAATTTATCCAGCTTTGAGGGTTTCCCTCCTTTAGATTTGAACTGCTCCTTTCAGAATAAGGAGGAGGGGGGTCACGGTTTGAGCTTGGAAGTGAGTCTGAAGTGTCGGATCCCTTTCTGAAGAGGTCAGCAGTATTATTGTCCATCCAGAACTTTCCGTGTCTCAAGAGATACATTGGTAATAACATGAAAAGAAAGTACAATGCACAGTGTGTCTGCATTTCTTACTAAGACATCCTGACCCCTAAAGCCAGTGACACATCAGGATTGGTCATGACAACGGGGAGGCATAAATGTGTCAAAGGAAAGGAGTCTCTGGCTTGGAAAAGCTCAGTGACTCATATGACACCACATTTCAGTTGTTTGTAAGTTGAGACCCTAAATCTTTGTAGAGAAAACCATTATTTTCACTCCCTACGAGATTTAAAAAATTGTTTTATCCAGAGAACCCTTTCATAAATGAAGTCTTACATTGGAGCTCAGTATATTTCATAAAAGTGGTTTTTAAAATGGGGGAGGGAGGTCCCCATTATGAGTGACTTTTGTGGGCCTGAGGCACTTTGGTTTTCGGGACCTCCTTCCGCCATAAAAATATAAAAAATTACATTTTATGACGGCTCGGGTATAAAGATGAGTAAAAGAACATTATTTGTTACACGTTTTCTCTGACCTAAAAATTGAGTTTCTTTATTCTGATTTTAAAAGAAAGTAAAGCATGTTTGTGGGCCCCAGACCCTGGGACAACTTTGTCCGATGGGGAGGTGGACTTTGAAGAGACAGGTTTTCACCTGCCAGCCACCCCCTGGGCTGGAGGAACTTCACCCGGATTGAAGACCATCGCACAGACTCCTCACTAGTACCTTATCAGACACTGCTTATCGGGCTGCTTCACGGGGGAAGAATCATAAGGTACCACAACAAGGAGGGGATGTCCATGTCATTCTCCTCCTGCAAAGCCCAGGGCTTGTTCTTCAGTCTCTTAAGCATCATTCCTGCCGTGTGATCGTCTGTCCAGCTTCTGCTTGAACCCCTCTAGGGACCAGGACTTCATTACTGGGTTTGACTTCTTTCTGGTCCCACTTTGCAGGACTTCATGGTACTCAGCAAGCTCCTGGGTCAATCACCCCTAAGTCTGTGAATCCTGTAGTGCCCAAGCCAACTTTTGAGTCAGGAGTCTGGGGTTGGAGGTGCAGCTCTGTCCCTCTGCTGCTGTGTGACCCTAGCAAGAAACTCTCCCTCTCTGAGCTTGAGGTGCCCAGTTTGGGAAAGGAACGGGTTGGACATGATGGTCTTCTCACCTATTGCTGTTGTGGGATGCTAAAGGCTTGTTACGAGCAGGTGGTGCCCGAAGCCCGGGGTATTCTGGGATATAGGGAGCTTGTTGGCTCTTGCTTGGAAGTCAGGGGCCAGCGGCTCTGTGTCCCTTTCCCCTGGGTCCGGGTGGGGCACTGTTACGGGCCTTGACAGCAGGTGCTGAGGAAGGGTAGTGGTCAGGTGGCTCAGGATGATTGCTCCGCTTCTTGTCCTTCACTTTTCCTGAAATTTAGGAAAATTTGGCTATTCCAGAGCCCAGTGGACAGCCATCCAGTGCCCTCTTGGTGCCATATGCTTGCCCACACAGGTGGGGGAAAGCAGAATCAGGACGTTTGTGTGCTTTGCTCCCTGGGGCTCCCTGGCCCCAAAGCCTGGGCTGGCTTAGGGATGACCCGTACTACCGTGTTTCCCCGAAAATAAGACCTAGCCGGACCATCAGCTCTAATGCGTCTTTTGGAGCAAAAGTTAATATAAGACCCGGTATTATATTATATTGTATTGTATTGTGTTATGTTATGTTATGTTATGTTATGTTATGTTATGTTATATTATACCCAGTCTTATATTATAGAAGACCCATCTTATATTAAAATAAGACCGGGTCTTATATTACATTTTGCTCCAAAAGATGCATTAGAGCTGACGGCCCGGCCGGGTCTTATTCTTGGGGAAACACCGTTAGCTCAGCAGAGTGGGAATGATCCTTTTCTTTCCCCTCCTGTCCAGCCCCTGGTGCATGGAACAAGGATGCTCCCATCGCATATCCTGCCCCTGGTACTCTGCCCAGCTTGTCTTTGTGACCCCTCCCCTCCCCCATGCCGCCCCTGTCCCTGTTGTACTAGATGGCTCCTCTAGAAACATCTATGATTTCCCACTTCCACACTTGGGTCATGCTGTCCCTCCGGGACAGTTGGTGCGATGGCTTCCCAGCCCACCGAAAGAGTGGGGTGTGGGGTGAGTCCCCATCCTGGCCTCTAATTCAGCTTCTAATCTGTGCCTGGTGTTTGCTCACCTGGTTCCTGCTCTTCTCTTTGTAGTTATTGATTTCTGCAAGTCCTCTTTCCATGCGCCAGCTGGGGTGGACTCACTGCCCAGCGTCAGCTTCAGGGACTTAGAAGTTCCTGGAAACAGTGTGTGTGTCTCTGCCAGCCAGGTGTGTCCAGGAGAAAGCAGGAGTGTGTGAGGTGCTCTACAGGACATCTTCACCACATTGAATGAATTTTCCTTTCTCTTGGATCTGGCTCTTCAGGGTGGTTTTGTCTCTCTCACTGTTGTTTTTAAAGAAGTCATCCACTGATACCGTGTTTCCCTGAAAATAAGACCTAATTGGAAAATAAGCCCTAGCATGATTTTTCAGAACGACATCCCCTGAACATAAGCCCTCATGCGTCTTTTGGAGCAAACTTTAATGTAAGACCCGGTCTTGTTTTTGGGAAAACACTGTATGTCAAAGGAAGGGTCAGTTTCACAGAATGAAACGGAAACCACTTCCCTCCATCCATCCATCCCTCCTTCCCTCCGTCCCTTAATACCTACTAAGAGCAGGGCCCGTCCTGCCCCAGCCATGAAGGAGCTCCCGGTCTAGCGTGAGAGAAGCCCACATGTTCAGTGAATTCCAAGTTAGTGCTGAGCTCTCTGCTTCCTAAGCGGTGTCTTCTCACAAAATCTTTTTGTTTAAAACAAAGTTTGTTTTACTTCATTATAAAAAGTAGCACATGCTCTTTATAGAAAAAGTTGGAAAACACAGAAGTCTAAGGAAGAAAGTCACCTATAGATCCCTACCAGATGCTTACACCTTTGACATTTTGCTTGTTTTCCTTCCAGTTATTATTTTTTAACCAATAGGCGCAATAGATACAATTTCTCTCTTACTTAAAAAGAAAAGCTCAACATTATATGATACGCGGTTCCCAATTTCATTGTAAACCCTGCGGGTTTGGCTGTATGGTGTTACATGAAGTGCCTGTACCCTCGATTACCCAACAATGCCCTGTTTGGGGGCGATGTTTTGCTACTTCCGGTTTTTCCCTATTATAAATAATTGTGTAAAGAATACCTTGTAAGTGAGTTGGTTTTCATGTTTTGCATTGTTTCCCAGGCTTTTCATCTAGAAGGACTCTTAGTGACCTCCCAAACCACTTCTTCTCTAACTTCAGTGCGTGTACACATCACTTGGGGGGGGGGGGGGCTTGTGAAAATACAGCTCTCTGGGCTGCACCCGAGTGGCTCTGATTCAGTGGGGGAGGGCAGTGCCCGAGAGTGCGTCCTCCAGGCTCCCAGGTGGCTGGTGCGGCTGGTGTGTGGAGCATCATCAACCGCCTTTTCCTTTGTGGTGAGGGAAGGGGAGGCAAAGAGATGGGGAGTGGGGGCCTGGGTGGCCATTGCCCAGGCCAGGTCAGGCCAATGGTGGCTCCCATGCTAGAGCCTGTCACCTGGGGAATCTACAGAAGGCAGCGTTCATCCACACAAGGGGATCTCCTCCACTGAAGAGTTATTAGGATGGGATTTCAGTCACGCAGGGCAGGCAGATATCCGGTGCAGACATGTGCTCGGCACCGGGATGCAGGTGGGGCCACGGTAAGAGCTAGTTTAGGAAGGAAACTGGCGGAGACTATGGTGAATTGTCTTAAATGAGAGTGAGTGACAGCCTTTCTAGGACACAAGGGGTTAAACAGGCGGCTGGCACAGCCTCCCCGGAGCCAAAGGGGAAACTCAGGAGTAAGTCGTGACTGCTAATTAATTCAATTAAACTACTTTATAAGCTCTGCTGGTGTCAGTAAATTGTTAAAGTCTATTAAAAAATCAGTGGAACGTGATGAGGGTTTGGGGACGCCACATCACTTTCCTAGATTTCTTCCCTCATCTCCCTTCCCTGTAATGGGGTACACCAAAGGAGGGGGTGTCAGAGGCCCAATCTGGTGCCCCTGCTGACCTGCTGTGTGTGCTGAGGCAGATCGCACCTCCCGTTGGCCTCAGTTTCCCCATCTGTACAGTTAAGTAATGGACTGGGCCTTGAGCATGCACCCCGTCAGCTCCAGAATCACTAGGATTTTCCAGTCCCTTATGTTCAGAAGCAGCTGTTACTACAGGTGCATTGCCCGGTCTTCGCCTTTCCTTCACATCCAGTGTATCTGGTCAGTTTTCAGGGGTGGATGTAAGGACAGGTGACCCATAGTGGAGGTGCAGGTTCCAGAGAGGGGGAGTGTGCAGGGTGGACAGTACCTAACACCTGAGCTGAGGTAAGGGGCAGCATGCAGATTCTCATTCAGCACCTCCTCCAAGCTGGAAATGGTATCCTCCACGTTGGAGGTGATGGCATTCAGGCTCCCGGGGCCGAAGCAACCAATTCATGAGTAAGTGGTGGAGTTTGAGATTTGCTCTTAGGGCTGCTGTGCCTCAGAGTCCCTGTGGCTGGCTGCTTTTTCTGCGTTTAAAATAAAGCTGTGTGTCCCAGCCAAACTCTACAATGTGCAACATTGTAGTCATTGGGAATAAAACAGCAGAAATGTTCTTTTGCTCTAGCCAGTATCCAGATGTGAGGAACCTAAAAGAGGGGGTGACATCCCCGTCCTTGGAGGTATGTAAGCAGTAGTTGGCTGACTGCTCAGATAGGCCTCTTAGAACAAGATCCTGCATTTCTGGGCCTGGCTGCTGCTTTCTACTTTTGCAGCAGTTTGTGCTGAGAGCAGGGTGGGAGCTCAGCAGGAATGGCTCCCTGGTGATTGGACACTGGGGTGACTGGCTTGTCTTCTGTCAGATCACATCTTGTTCAGCCAAACCAGTAGGCCAGGTGGTGCTGGTCTTGAGGGAGGGTAATTGTGGTCCTGGGTTTGAGGGTAGCCTCAGTCATTAATTAATCAGTCAGCTGTGGGTCTTAAGCAAGCCCCTTTCTCTCCTAATTCTAGAAGTTTAAGCTTGTTTCCCTCATCGCTGAAAGTTGGCTAAAGGCATTATACCTCATGAGTGGTCCATAGGGAGAGAAAGAGAAGGGTGAGGATGAGTTTAGGGCCAGATAAACCTGTGAATGGAGCATACTCTGTCTTAGAGATTCACAGCAGCCATTGATTGGACCTTTAAAGGCTCTGAAAAGTCCTGCAGTAAAGAAAGGAGATTAATTTTGTTTACTCAGCTTCCCCAAACCCAGCGACCCTTTCCCTCTCCAAGCACACCTTTTGTTTAATGACCTGATGGCTAAGGTGAATAGACTTAAACACTTAAATATTACCCTAGGAGAGAGCTACTTTTTAAGGTGGTGGCTTCTCTGGTTCTTTCTGTCTTGCTAACACCCATTCAGTAAATTGTATAAACCAGCCCTTAGTAGGGTGGTATCTAACTCCCCTAAGTTAGGTTTTCTTAAACCAAAGTCCATGTTTGTTTTAGAATTCCAGAGGTCTGCTAAGTTCCTGGAGCGCTTCTTATTTCCAGGAGCCCTCATTAGCCAGACCCTCAAGACCTGGAATATATTCTACTCCGGGTTCCCTTTGCAAGCATGTATCTGTAGAATTTGCTATTGGTGGGGGTTGGAAGTTGCAGAAATATGTAATCCCAATAATTCGGAGCTGCCAGTTTAAGAATTTGTGAACTGCAACTGACCTTTTCAAAAGAAGGTTTGCCAAGGAAAATGCTAGTGTAAACAAGATCTTCAGGGGAAGAACTGTAAGGTGTGTAAGGAATCAGTCTATTTTTAAGCCTTCTGAAAGCTCTCATTGGAATATAAACACTGTGCTAATTATAAAAACACCTTTTCTGTTCAGAACTGGTGTAAACAAGATGGGGGTGCTGGGTGGACCAGGGGAGGAGGGTTTGAGCAGAGGTTAAACCAGAGATTAAACACTGGCCACAAGAGTTGATTTACTTGCCCATCTTTAAAAATTCAGATTTCGCACTTATTTTACAACTTGGACATTTGGGCAGCGGTGGACTTGTGCTTCCATTGGCAACAGTCAGCAGGAATGGGCGGGATTGACTTCTTATCTTCCTTACTCTGGACCCCAGCCTGGTTTAATTGTGGGAGTTACCTGCGTGGTCCCGACCTGTTGAAGTTTACATCCCCGCCTTTCTAAGAACAATTTCCCCAGTGTTGAAGAGCACAGTTAGCATATAATGGTTCATTTCCTCTCCATTAACCATAGAGAAATTTCTCTGCTTTGTTCAGCAAAACTTTCAAAGATAAACAGTTTCAACAACAACCAGCCATTGTTTATTGGGCACCTACTATGCGTCAGGCTCTGTGCAAGAAGCTGGAATTGGTATTGAGAAAAACCTCCTCCCTGCCTCCCCAGAACTTGCTGCCCGCCACAGTGGCCATCACCAAGTGTGTTGGAGGATGCTTTTCATCCACCAGCCATGTGTCACCCAGAGTTTCTGTCCTGCCTGTTCTGTGATAGATGGCAGCAGAAGATTCTGAAATGGTGCACATGGTCCTTGCTCTTGACCTGCCACTGTCAGAGAGACAAGACAGAGGGTGAGGTGAACTCCTGAGATACTAGGCTGTTGGCTCCCTTTGAGCTTTGGGGCTGCTGAGGTGTGTTTGTAGTGAGGAGAAGGGAGGGCATTCAGTGGCGGGAGGGCAGGGACACCTGCAGGAGGAGGTGTGTGACTTTGTGGTGTAGTTAATATTGAGCTAGGCAGAGGGGAAGGGCGAGGTCATCCCAGCCCCTAATGAAGAGGTAGAAAGATTATAATTAGCAAGGGCTTTACTCGTATGTGCAAGTAGTATTTCAAGATGCTTAAAAATATTTTCTGAGGGAGGATGAAAATAGCAGGTGGTCTACTTGAACGGAGAGTATTCCGGGAGAGGTGAGAGTATTTGGGGAATGGTGCGACATAAGGGGGGTGTGTGTTGTGGGGGAGGGGGGTGTTGAGGGGGAGGAAGAGAAAGAGGGATGTCGGTGGATAGATGGACAGACAGATACTAGGTGTCCTTGTGGAGGATCCTGGAGGAGAATTTTTGTAAGCAAGGAAATGAATATGAGGAGGCCTTAAGCCCCAGGAGGGCACCTGAGCACACGGTCTGTGTCTGTCTTTTCATCACTACCTCAGTTCTCAGCAAGGTCCTGACATGGTAGGTGCTTATTAAATATTTGTTGAGTGAATGTAGTACTTAGTTGGTATTTATCACATTTATCTTTATGGCAATCCTATGAGGAGATATTATTATCCCCTTTTACTGATGAAGATGGGCCCTTCTTAGGGTGTGTGTGTGTGTGTGTGTGTGTGTGTGTGTGTGTATATTTTGTGGCTTTGGGGAGAAGAATGGGGACACCAGAAAGCATTTTTTTGTAATACCACCATGAAATATCGATCAATTTGATTCCATTGTGTGACCCAGGGACAATTTTACTAGCAGAAAATATGACTGTATTATATGGCTGTGATAAAAAAATCCCAGCCATGAGTCCAGGCCCAGAAAACCAAGGAAGCTGACCACGTGAGTAGCACTAGCCCATTCCACGTCTTTTCTGCTAGAGGTCGTTTGCTATTTGTTCCTTCATGGTACGAATGGAGCTCGGTTGCAGACCGGAAGTAGACAGGTTCCAGCAGAAAATTTATAGAAGAAAAGCTTAACACTGAATTGTTAATTGCCGTTCTCTTGCAGTTAGGAAACGTCCCCTGTTTAGTTGTAGATGCGAAGTGTACCTGTCTAGTCCACGGAAAAGTATCACATGGGAAAGTTTTGAAGTCGGCGCATGATTTGAGGAGTGCCATCATGATATTTCACCAGATACTTACTTATCGGTGGAGACGATGACGCGTGCAGGTTGCAGGTGTCCCCGGGTGGATGACTGTGAGGGGACGACTGCTGTTCTCTCGGCTCCTCCCACAATGAGAGCGTCTTGCTCGGCTGACTAGGATTGTTGCATTGGAGATGTGTATCTTTCATACAGTACAGTCCTTTGATTCAAGCTGACGCCTTCATCTGGTGCTCACCCAGAGAAGCATTGCTCTGTTCCACCTTTTTGTTTTGAAAGAATGTCAGACTCCTAAAAATCTGCAAAAATAATGCAGAGTTTCTATATATCCCTTACCCAGCTTCCTCAAATGTCAGCACCTTTTATAACCATAATATAATGCTCAAATTACACTGTGGAGTTAATGTTAATACAAGAAATTAATAGTAATGCAACAATGCGAACTAATGCACAGTCCTGATTCAGATTTCACTCATGGCCTTCTTCTGGCCCAGGATCCAAAACAGCGTCGCACATTGCATTTAGTTGTAATGTTTCTTTAGTCATCACCAGTCTGGGACAGATCCTTGGTCTTTCTTTGAGTTCCTTGCCCTTCACCCCTGTAAAGAGTCCTGACTAGTTATTTTGTAGAATGCCACTCGGGGGTTTGTGGGATAGTTTGCTGGATCACTGATTCGGGCGGTAGGACCTCAGAAGTAATGCCGTCCACTTCTTAGTGCCTCACAGCAGTGGGTATGGGGTGTTGACATGACTTATCACTGGTGATGGGGACTTTGAACGCTTAGTTCAAAGGTGGTATCTGTCAAGTTCTCTGTAAAGTTACTGTCTTACCCTTCGTATTAATAAGCATTTTGTGGGGGGTCCTTTGTGACTATGCAAATATCTTTTTTCCTCATCAGGCTTTTTTGTCCACTAATTTTAGCATCCGTTGATGATTCTCGCCTGTGACAGTTATTGCCATGGTGTTTGCCAAATAGTGATTTCCTATGTCCATCATTCCTTCTACATTCATTAATTTGAATTCTATAAAAAGAGCTGTTCATTCTCTCCCACTTATTTATTTGTTTGATTTTTATTTATTTAAATCAGTGTAGATTCCTGGATCTACATATAAATTTATATCAGTTTAGATTTCTTTTACGGATTATAACCCATTCTGTCATTATTTTGCTGCTCCACCTATTCCAGATTTGGCCAGTGGCCGCCCCTTTGTGCATGCGCCCCTGAGACAAGTCCCCAGAATTCCTTGAGTGCTTCCTTACACTCTCCAAGATATCTTACACTGTCCCTGTCCCAGCTCAGGAATCGACCTTGACTCCACAAAAGGCGGTCAAGGGTTTTTGTCTGTCTTCCACATTTTGCTTCCCTAGCACTCACAGTATCTGGCACATAGTAGGGCCACAGCAATTCATTTCTGGATGAATGAGTGAGCGAATGAATCCTAGAAAAGGAGATTGAGTGGGCCAGTTACAGAGGCTGCAGTACATACTTTTACTAGCCTCCTCCTGGTGAGCCTGAATTTGAGATTTAGAAGGAGAGGGTCTTTTCCTTGTTTCTTCCCCTGTGTGCCTTAGGGGCTTGACAGTACAGTTTTGTCCCTTTCAGTCTGTTCTCAGTGCTGTACAGTCTGAAAAGCAGCCCAGGGCATCCCCGATCTTGTAGAGGAGAAAGCCAAGAGTGTGGAGAGCAGCCAAGGGGAGTAGGCTGGCTCGAGACTTAGCTGTGGCTGGCAGAGCCTGGACCCGCTCACGGCTGTTGACTGTTGAACACCAGCCACAGCAGGCACGATGCTCCAGTGGCTGATGGCACAGGTCCTGGGGTCCCCAATTGGTGGGTCTGTAGCTGGGGGATGCCAAGAGCCATTTCTAGTCTCCTGAGACGTGTGGGCCTTGCTTGGATATTTTATGCATTTTTCTTTATAAAAGATTAAAACTCAGTCGCATTGGCTTTGGAAAAGGCTGTGATAATCAGATTTTTATTTATGAGTTGAATTGTGTGTGGTGTGTGTGCCCCTGAAGAGGAAAACTGGCTGCCAGGCTTTCTTGTCATCCATTCTGGCACACTTCGATGCCAGGAGCAAACTTGGCAAGTGGTAGCCTTTTCAGAGTCAAGAGAGGCCTGGCTGGCTCCTGGCCGCTGTTGCTGGTGTCCTCTGAGAATGGCGCTCGCCCCTGTGCAAGGTAGAGCCTTCTCCGGGAGGCGTTAAGGGTACCGATGCTGCCTTGATTCAGCAGTTCAGGTTTGCAGAGCACCTGGACATCTGCATTCGCGTATGTTCTGCATGGTGGTCCTGGGGAGTGGGTCAGGCAAGGGTGGTTGTTCCAGTTTGCAGATGGAGAAACCGAGGCCCAGAAAAAGGGAGTGACTGACCCTTCATAGTGCTAAGGGGTCTGGAAATCATGAACATTTTAAAAAATGTCACAGTACCTGAGTGGAGCTGCCGGGGATACCTGAACACCATCTGCCAACCCAGCAGGGCTCTCCTGGGTTGGGGACAGCAGCCAAGTTTTACGTGTTGAGGGAGATGTGGGAGGAGCAGGAGGAAGCATTGCATTTGCTTGGAGCAGGTCACTTGGGAGGTGAGGGCAGTGTGAGCTTGCCTTGAATCTGTATTTATTGAGCACTTACCGTGTTTCCTTGAAAATAAGACCTAGCCGAACTATCAGCTCTTAATGCGTCTTTTGGAGCAAAAATTAATATAAGACCCGGTATTATATTATGTTATGTTATATTATGTTATACCCGGTCTTATATTGTCTTATATTGTATAAAACTAGGTCTTATATTAATTTTTGCTCCAAAAGACGCAGTAGAGCTGATGGTCCGGCTAGGTCTTATTTTCAGGGAAACACGGTACTATGTGACACTTACTGAGGCAAGGGCATGGAGAGATTCCAACAGGTGTCGGAGGACCACCTGTCAAGGACAATGAGCCTTCTGTGGTCTCCGGTTAGAGATGCTGGGGGTCTGTTTGCTCAGCCTGGGGATGCAGCAAAGCATGCACTCAGCCTGGTATGCCCCCAGCTTAGCACTCAGCATATCCATCCCACTCCAGGGTGCAGGTGGCCCCAAGCAGGAAAGGGTTCCATTCTAGCACTCTTTTTAATAATTTATACGTCCATCTGAGAAGTGTTTATTGAGAGCCTTCAGTATGCCAGGCACTGTTCTAGGCACGGGGGTGAACTAGGCAGCAGGACCCCTATGGGGTTCACAGGTAATGAAACAGGCAGTTATACAGTATGTAGGTAAGTGCACTAATGGTGGAAATCCAGGCGTCTGTAGGAGGCATCCTGTGTCCATATAGTATGTGTATTTCATCCTCACTATGAAGCAGGTGCTGTTGTCTTTTTGCTGATGAGGAAATTGAGGCTCAGAAGTTATTCCGCTAACAGGCAGCAGAGGCAGGTTGGAGCCCATGTGCCCTACTGCAGTGAGGGAGGGCACTGCCCAGTGTTCAGTCCATGGCAGAGCTGGGCCAAAGCCTCCCATCACCCCAGCCTCCTTGTCTTACCGCGATCTGAGTGCGTGAGGATGTTGAGGGCCTGGGGCCTGTCTGGACTGGGCAGGGGCCTAACACCTGTTTAAAGTTGGGGACTAGGTGGAGCTCTGGGCTGGGCATGGAGGCCTCTGCAGCTCCAGGTCCAGAATGGAGAATGGGTGCTGGACGAGCTCCCAGGCCCTCCTGGGTTCTCCTCCCTCAGGCCTTTGTACCTCAGATTCCTGACGGGCCTCATTCAACCAGTGGCTGTGAGGATGCTGAAGTCACCTCCATGGTCTCTGAGAATTTTGCCTCAAGAGAGGCCAGGAGGCCTCCGAGCTGTGATGGGTGTGTGTGTTTGAAGTGGTGGTGGTGGTGGTGGTGGGGTTCCCACAGAGTGCAGCTCATGCTAGGGGCAGTTCTCTGTAGTGCTGGGAGAGGTACTATAAGAGAGCAGTAGATCTTGATTTTTCACTTATTTTCAGTCTCAATCTACTTGTCTGTAAAATGGGGATATATGAGCTCATATCATATTCAGTACTGGATAGGAAGTGCCATGCACTGTACCTGGCACATGGGAAGAGCCACAACACCAGTTTGTAGTAGTATTAATGGGATTTATCAGTGGAGGTTTCTGCAGTTTGCTACGTGGCGAGGTGTAGTTTTGTTTAGCCATATGTTTGCATTCTGTCAAATCAGGTCAGTGTTATGTATCTAGTTTCTGCTCTGAGGCCAGAAGTCCAGAGAATTACTCTTTCCTTTCGCCTGTCAGGCTGAAGATTTTCTGTCTCCTTCCAGTCAATTGAAGGCTCCTTCCTGGTTATAACAGCTGAGAATCCAGTCTGTTTTTATGGAGTCACAAAACACCCTTATCTAGAGGAGACACCCCAGCAGCTTATGGGGTCAGGAGTCATAGAGCTCAGAACTGACAGAATTGGGAATGTGCTGTGACCTCCACTGAGGAGAAGAGAAGGAAATGGCACATGGCTGGAAGGAAGAAAGAAGGCACCCTCTTCATTCTCCTCAGGGGAAGCAAGACTTTCCGAATTTCACACCACCCTGAAAAGTTTCCCACAAATCAAATCCAGTTTTGGACTACACCCTGCATAAAAGATTTTTATGACAAAGCTTTTTACAAAGCAAAAAATGCCTTCTATAAAGTGAATCATCACTTCCATTGCTTCTGATGTTTCCTTTGTATAAGCCTTATGTTGTGTTTTCTCTCTCTCTCTCTCTCTTTTTTTGCTTCTATTATTATTTTTATTATCCAAAGTAATACATGTTCCCTGTTGAACAGTTAGGAAGTGCAGACAAGCAAACAAGGAATAAAAAACCGAAATCCCCCGTAACCTTCCCATCTAGAGATAATCACTCTGGGTGTTGCTATTTGATGGAGTGATATTTTGAGGTACATACTCAATACACATATTACATGTACACAACTTAAAAGCTTTTTCATTTAGCAAGTGTTTACTGAGCGTCTACTATATGCACAGCACTAGAGAGAAATCAGGGACTAAAAAATACCGCTCCTCCAGAAGGCAATTTATATAGAAAAAAGGAAGGAAAGAAATTGGAGTGGAAATGGTACTGTGGAAGGGCTTTAAATTCATAGTGAAAGTTGTCGTGGGCTCTGAGAGTTTTAATCTGACCCAGGAGTGGTCGGGCATGAAACAGGCTGGATAGGGCAGAGGGAAGATAAGTTGGCAGCTGCCAGAAGAGCTGACTGCCCAAAGAAAGTAGTGGTGGTTGGCATCTGTGTATGCTGGGGAACAAGAATGCATCACAGAAGGTTGGTGTTTTTTTTTTGCATGTGGATGTCCAGTTTTAGCAACATTTGTTGAAAAGACTGTCCTTTCTCCAAAGATCAGTTGACTGTTATTTGTGTGGGTCTTCTTCAAAAATCAATTGACTGTGTTTGTGTGTGTCTTTTCCTGAGCTCTCTAGTCTGTTCCATTGATCTATTTGTCTACCCTTTCACCAACACCACAGTCTTGATTACCATAGCTTCAGAGTAAGTCTCAATGTTGGTGGGTAGTGTGAGTTTTCTGACTTTTTCTTCAATATAGTGCTGGCTACTCTGGGTCGTTTGTCTTTGCGTATATACTTTAGTATCAGTTTATTAATATTCACAAAATAACTTGCTGGCATTTTGATTAGAATCGTGTTGATTCTGTAGATCGAGTTGGCAAGAATTGACATCTTAACAATATTGAGTCTTCTTCCATGAATGTGGACTCTCTCTCCATTTATTTATATCTTCTTTAATATCTTTCATCAGAGTTTTGTAGTTTTCTTTACATATCCTGTACATATTTTGTTAGGTTTATCCTAAGTAATTCTTGGTGTGTTTTTTTTTTTTTTTTTTTAATTTTTTTTGGTGTTAATATAAGTAGTATTGTGTTTTAAATTTCTAATTGCAGTTATTCATTGTTGGTATATATGAAAGCCGTATACTTTTTTATATTAACCTTGTATCCTGCAACCTTCCTATAATCACTATTAGTTTTAGTTTTTTAATTTTTAAATCAATTCTTTGGGATTTTCTACATCTGTGGGATTTATCCATGAATAAAGACAGTTTTATTCCTTTCTCCCCAACCTGTATACCTTTTATTTCCTGTCTTGTCTTATTGCATTAGCTAGGACTTCCAATGTGATGTTGAATGAGAGTGGTGCGTTGTTCCTGATCCTAGGGGACACCATTACGTGTGATGTTAACTATAGGTTTTTTTGTTTAAGTTATCAAGTTGAGGAAGCTCCCCTCTATTCCTGGTTTTTAAGATTTCTTTTAATCATGGATTTTGTCAAATGCACATCTATTTATATGAGATGTGATCAAAAAATAAGGTGAATGTTTAAATAAAAAATGCATTACAGTAAAAGACACATTGCCATTAACCCCCCCTCAAAATCCTCCCCTTCGAAATCCTCCCCCTCGCTTCAAACACACTTATCCCATTGTTCTTGCCACTTTCTGAAGCAGTTCTGGAAGTCCTCTTATGTGAGTGTCTTTAGTTGTGCTGTTGTGGCTGCCCCGGTGTACTGAATTGATTAAAAACGTTTATCTTTCATGGTCATTTTGATTTTGGGGAAGAGGGAGAAGTCACACAGTGCCAGATCCTGTGAGTGAGGTGGATGAGGACACACCATAATGTTTTCATTTGACAGAAATCACCATACCAGAAGTGATGTGTGACATGGAGCCTTTACATTGTGATCACAAATTAGGGTGAATGCCGCTGCCAAGTGCCATCCAACAGAAAGGCAGGGATCTTCAATACGGGAAGTGGTGCATGGAACCTTAGTAACAGTGTGTGACAAGTTTCAGCTTGTTCGGTGCAGTCAGTCGGGTGTGAGCTACGGTTGAGAGAGACTGTGTTTTAAAATGTGCGGTAAATCATCCTTGATTATGACAGTGCTCTGTGTCACTCATCACTTTGTGGTTTACGGCAATTTCTGTCAAATAAAAACATTATGGTGTGTCCTCATCCACCTTATTCACTGTATCTGGCATCGTGTGACTTCTTGCTCTTCCCCAAAGTCAAAATGATTCAGGACATCGAGGCAGCCACGACAGTGCAACTAAAGACACTCACGAAAGAGGACTTCCAGAACTGCTTCAGAAAGTGGCAAGAACGATGGGATAAGTGTGTTTGAAGCGAGGGGGAGTATTTTGAGGGAGGTTAAAGGCAGTGTGTCTTTCACTGTAATAATTTTTTTATTTATTTAAACATTCACCGTATTGTTGATCATACCTTGTATGATGGTTTTTTTCTTCTTTAGCTTGCTGATGTGGTGGATTATATGAGCTGATTTGTGAATGTTGAGCCATCCTTGCATACATGGAATAAATCCCATTCAGTCGTGGTATACACTTTTTTTTATAGATTGTTGGATTCAGTTTGGTAATGTAGTGCTGATGATTTATGCACCAGTGTTCAGGAGAGATATTGGTTTGTGGTTTCCCTTTCTTGTAGTGTGTTTATTTGGTTTTGGTATTAGAGTAATGCTGGCCTCATATAACAAATTAGGAAGTGTCCCCTCTGTTTCTATTTCCTGGAAGAGATTGTAGTAAATTGGTGTCATTTAAGTGTTTGTTAAAATTCACCACTGAGACCATCTGGGCCTGGTACTTTCTTTTTTAAAAGGTTATTAATAGTTTAGTTTCTTTTATGTATACAAGCGTATTTAGATTATTTGTTTCTCCTTATGCGAGTTTTGGTAGATTCAATCTTTCAAGGAGTTGGACCATTTCATCTAACTTACCAAATTTGTGGGCAAAGATTTACAATATTCCTTTATTATCCTTTTAATGTCCACAGGATAAGTGGTGATGGCCTCTTTTCCACTTGTAATATTAACAATTGTTTGTGTTTTCTCTCTTTTTGTCTTGGTTAGCCTGGCTAGAGGTTTATCAATTTTATTGATCTTTTCAAATAACCAGTCTTTGGCTTCATTAATTTTCTCTACCGATTTCCAGTTTGCAGTTTCATTGATTTCTGCTCTAATTTTTATTATTTCTTTTCTTCTGATTACTTTATATTGCTCTTCTTTCCTTAGTTTCCTAAGGTGGATGCATAGATTATTGATTTTAGATCTTTCTTTTTTCTACTATATGTATTTAGTGCTCTGAATTCCTTTTAAGCACTGCATTCACTGCTTCCCACAAATTTTGATAATTATATTTACATTTAGTTCAAAACATTTTAAAATTTCTCCTGAGAATTCTGTTTTGACGCATGTGTTATTTAGAAGTGTGCTGTTTAATCTCCAAATATTTTAGATTTTCCCAGCAAACATTTTGAAATTAACCACAATTTTCTGTCATCTATTTCTAGCTAAATCCACTGTGGTCTGAGAACATATTTTATATGGTTTCTGTTAAGTGTGTTAAGGTGTGTGTTATGGCCTAGATAGTATCTATCTTGGTGAATATTCCATGTGAGCTTGAGAAGAAAGTGTATTCTGCTGTTGGATGAAGTACTCTATAAAGGTCAGTTAGACCCAGTTGATGGGTGGTGCTGTGCCCTTTAACTATATCCTTACTGATTTTTTTACTTGCTAAAATATGGCAGTTATTGGTAAAGGATATTGAGGTGGATTTGTCTATTTTTTCTTGCAGTTCTATCAGTTTTTGCCTCACATGTTTTGATGCTATGTTGTTAGGTGCATACACATTAAAGAGTATTATTAAAGGGAGAATTCACCCCTTTGCCTTTATGTAATTCCCCTTTTTACCCCTTAAAATTTTTCTTGCTCTGATTTCTGCTTTGTGTGAATTTAATATAGCTAATCTAGATTTATTTGAATTGGTATTAGCATGGTATATCTTTCTCCATGTTTACTTTTAATCTAAATATATCTGTGTCTTTATATTTAAAGTGGATTTTTTGTACACAATATATAGTTGGATCTTGGTTTTTTTTTGTTTTGTTTTGGTTTGTTTTTTAAATCCACTCTGAAAGTCTCTGTCTTTTAATTGGTTATATTTAGACCATTTACATTTAACGTCATTATTGATATAGTTGCATTAATATCGATCGTATTTGGAACTGTTTGCTATTTGTTGTCCTTTTTATTTATTTTTTGTCTTTCACTTTTTTTCTGCCTTCTGGTTTTAATTGAGCATTTTTTATAATTCCATTTCCTCCCCTCTATAGCATTTAAATTCAAAGAATATTTTAGTACTTGCTCTAGACTTTACAATATATATTTACAATCAAAGTCCATTTCAAATAACACTATACTGCTTTCACAGGTAGTGCAGGTACCTTATAATGGAGTATTCCCAATTTCTGCCTACCATCCTTTATAACATTGCTGTCATTCATTTCATTTCTCCATAAGCTAAAATCATCCAGTGTATTGTTGTTATTATTTTGAACAAACGGCTACATGTTAGGTGAATTAAAAATAAGAAAAAGAAAAGATTTCATTTTTCACTTATTCCTTCTCCAGCACGATTCCTTTCTTTATCTATAGCAGTTTCTGACCTATGTTATTTTTCTTCTCTCTGAATAACTTAACGTTTCTTGCAGGGTAAATTCCCTCAGTTTTGTCTTTATTTATTTTTCACTTTTGAAGGACAATTTGGATACAGATTTCCAAGTTAGTGTTTTTTTCCTTTCAACACTTTATTTCACTCCACGACCTTCTTGTTTGCATGGTGTTTGGAGAGAAATCTGATGTAATTCTTATTTTTGTTCCTCTATAGGTAAACTGTTTTATTTTCTTCTTCTGACTTCCTTCAGAATTTCCTTTTTGTCTTTGATTTTTCTGCAGTTTGAATGTGATATGCCTAGGTGTAGATTTTTTTTTTTTTGCACATATTTATTTTGTGTGGTGCTCTCTGAGCTTCCTGGATTTGTTATTTGGTGTCTGTCATTAATTTTGGAAAAATTTAAGCCATTTTCACTTCACATATTTCTTCTCTTACTTTTTCTTGCTTCTCCTTTTGGTATTCCCCATTTGTTATTTTCCCCAGTTCTTGGATATTCAGTTCTGGGATTTCTTTTTTTTTTTTTTTTTTTAACATTTTTTTCCTCTTTGCTATATCAGTCTGGGAAGTTTCTATTTGTAGCATTTCCTTTTGATTCATTTTAGAGTTCCCATCTCTGCTTACATTGCCATCGAGTCTTGCATGTTGTCCATCTTTTCCATTAGACCCTTCGCGTATTAATTATAGTTACTTTAAGTTTCTGGTTTGATTCTCAGTTTGTTCAATTTTTTTTTCTTGTTATGAGGACAGGAGTGATGACTTCCATGATTTTCCATGTGACCTCTGAAACTGGAAGTCACCACCTGCTGGGTTTTGATGTTCTCTTATTTCATGATTGTGCTAGACGGCTTGGTGCTGTTAAATTTGCCAGGAAATGGGAACACAACCAGGGCCTAGGCATGTAGTAATTCCTGCTGCCTTCCCCTTCCCCTCTTGGCCCTGCCTGGGCTGGCCAGACAGATCACAGTCTGTGCTTTGTAGTACTCCTGCCTCAGTAATGGAAAAACCGGGCTGGGCTGGGAGTCCTGTGTTCAAGTCTGAGCTGTGCTCTCTCCACCTTTGTTTTTCCAGTGGTACAGTGGGGAGGGAGTGGAAGCCTTTTGAACACTAGGTGCTCTTGCGAGAATAACACCACCCTCAGTTGGTGCTTCACCAGAGATGAGGGAATGATTTCATGAGTTTGTTTCTATGGAAGTATTTCCAGATGCCAGCTTTGTCTTTGTTGTTGCTGTTAAACGCAAGCATACCTCAGAGATATTGCGGGTTTGGTTTCAGAACACCATAGTAAGGTGAGTCACACGCAATTTTTGGTTTCCCAGTGTATATAAAAGCTATGTTTATGCCATAGTGTCATCTATTACATGTGCAATATCATTGTGTCTAAAAAATGTACATACCTTAATTAAAAAATACTTTATTGCTAAGAGATGCTAGCCATCATCTGAGCCTTCAGCGAGTCATAATCTTTTTGCTGGTGGAGGGTCTTGCTTCCATGTTGATGGAAATGCAGTATGTGAAGCACAGTAAAGTGAAGCACAGTGAAACAAGACATGCCTGTAATAAGATGGCTTCATATTAGGAACAGTGGGAACAGCAGTCACAAGAGGGCCAGTGAATAACCAGTAACTCACAGTGTGTTTATCCTCAACTTTCTTCCCATGATTAGTGTGTTTTTAAAGAGCATTTCCTCTGATACCAGGCCTCGCTCACAGGGCTTCTGTATGTTGTGAGGGGAGTAGGGTATTCCCAGGGTGTCATAAACCAGTGGCCTTTCTTCATACATCCCTGTTTGCAGTGGAGACCCAGTGCTATACATTCTCGGTGGGTTCTGATCCAAACCTTGGGGAAATTGCCTTCTTTCTGCAAAACTGAAATTTTTTGGGGAAATTGAAATATATTTTGGGGTCATCCTTTGTTCATTTTCTCAGATGTGATGTCACTAAAGTCATTTAGGAGCAGGAAAAACATTGCACATGCTTTGCTTGCTCATAGAAAGGTTTATGCATTTAAACCTACAGTCAGTTTAAATTATTATCCCAATTATACTGCTTTTGAATTTCTTTAACATGTTTTAGCGTTTTAGATATGCATTGAACTTCATATTGGTGAAGTTCCTAGGTTTAGGAGTCCCCTACTTTTTATATATATAAAAAATAGCTGTTCAAAAGAGGCAGGTTGGTCCTTGAATGGACAAGAAATTACTGCCATTTTGGGACAACAAACTCAGAGTTGTCGTTTCCATCCTGTATCCCAACACCTGGCATGGTACCTGCGAAGAGGAAGTGCTCATTAATATTTGTTGAGGGAACTAGTGGGGACAGTAATGTGCCTGAATTTCTGTCCATCAGAGCTTGACAAGAAGACGCTCATAAGCAAAGAAGCCTCTGATTCCTTGCCTTCCTCACTCAGATCTCTCCTCTCTTATGACAATGGCAGAGCCCCTTTGGGGAACAGTGGTGGCTGCTGGTACCTCTGGTGTTGGTATTGAACTGCTGTTTTCACACAAAATTATTTCTCTTGCCTGGATTTTAGCCTTGTTTGGGGTAGGGAAGGGATGTAAAGGCCAGATCAGCATGTGCACATATTTTACATAGAAATATATGTTCATCATTCCCCCGCAAATCGGAATCCTGAGGGAAATAAGGAATTTTGCCTTTTTGGGATAAAAGTCAAGGGAAGTGAAAGAATAGGGAAGGTTGTGGAGTGGGAACATGACTGTGGCACTGTTTTTATGCAGTAAGGGCAGGGAGATGCTGAGAGATGGAGTGAGCAGAATTGAGGATGGGTTATGACTGATTGGAAGGGGAGCCCGTTCAGTCATTAATTCAACAAATAATCATGGAACACCTGCTGGATGCTCAGCACAGGTAACCAAGATGGTCCTTTTCCTTTGGGGAGCACACAGGAGTTGGGGAGATGGGCAGTTTGGGCGCATGGAAGAGGGACACCTTCCCTGAGCTTAGGGTGTTAGTGAAGACTTCTTGGGTGAATGGGTGTTGTAGATAAGTAGAAAGTGTTTAGATGAATAAGAAAGCCGCCTTTGAGACAGAAAGGACAGCATGTGCCAAGACCCAGAGGCTAGCGAGTGATGGCACATTCAAAGATCTGAATGTAAGTACAAGGGGTTGTTGAGCGATGAGGCTGGAGAGTCCGGAGGGGCAGGTCGTAAGACATTTTTCCTACCTGGTGGAGGAGTTGGGACTTCATCCTGAGAGTGGAAGGAGCGACCTGATGATGTTCATGTTTGAGATCTCTGCTCTCTGGTGCAATAGCCGCTTACCATATGTGGCTACTGAGTCATTCAAATGTGGCTAGTCCAAATGAAGACACACTGTAAGTGTAAAAGGCACACCCCCAGGCTGCTGGGGGGGAAGAGAGTGGAAATGAGAAGACCGATTGAGAAGCTTAGAGGTAGCCCAGGTGAGAGGTGATGCTGGTCGGGAGGAGAGGACAGTGGAGAGGGGATGGAGCGATGGTGTTGGAGGGGTCAGTGTGGGATGGATCGCCATCAGAGCCAGTGGGACTTACCAGTGGGTTGGATATGCAGTGTGAGGGGACGTGCATGAATCGAGACTGACTGCAGCCTAAGCATTTGTTAGAGCACTGGGGGGCTTGGTAGCATCCTTGTCAGATGGGGTGACAAGCGGGGAGGGGCAGGTGCTGGTGGGGTGGGAAATGGGAACCTTTAGACAGGCAAAGTTGAAGGTGCCTTTGAGGTACGTAAGCAGTTGGAGATGAGAGCCCAGAGCTCACATGAGCAGTGGTCAGGGCTGAGTATTAAATTGGTGACTCATTAGCATGTAGATGGCATTTAACTCTGGGGGACTTGGCTGAGGTCACCTACAGGGTGTAGGTAGAGAGGAGTCCCAAAGTTGAGCTTCTGGAAGAGGAGGAGGAACCAGCCAAGAAGAAGAGGCCAGTGAGGTGGGAGGAAAACCAGGAGGTGAGGGGTCCTCACAGCCAAGAAAAGAGAGTTTTAGGAAGGAAGGAGAGACCAGCCGTGATCAACCAAGATGAGGACCGAGGAATGTCCATTGAGTTTGGCAGCAAGAAGGGTCAGTCACTGGTGACATCGGGGGGAGTCATTTCAATGGTCTACTGAGGGTGGGTTGGCTACTGAGAGTGGAGAGGAATCAAAAGAGTTAGAGTGAGGAGGTGGAGCCAGTGAGCAGAGATGCGTGTTGAGGAGTTTACTGTTAAGAGGGACAGTTAGGTGGAGGGGAAAATGGGCCCTGGTGCTGATCTTACAGCTCCTTCTGGGCTACGGGAATGATCTGGTGAAGGGAAAACTAATATTGCAGGAGAGAAGAGGGGAAATTGCTGCAGCAGTGACCTTGGTTTGGGAAAGCGGATGGGCCCCAGGGCCCCAGTGAGGGATTGGCTTGGATGGGAGGGTGACATTTGGGCCAGTGTGTCGGGCAGGAAGTGGAGTCAGATGGAGTCATCTGTTAGATGTGGCGGTGGAAAGATGAGCTGTTTTCTTCTGAATGCTTTTATTTTCTCAGGGAGAATGAGCAGCCATGGAGAGCAGGTTGAGGTTTGGGGAGAAAGGGGCAAGTCTCAGATACTCATCCGGGAGCGTAAATTTTGAGGAGGGAAATGGCTGGGCTGTAATAAGGGCCCACTTGAGGTTTGTGGTTACAAATGTAAAGTGAGACAGTCTCCGTGATCATGTGTGTTCCTCTAGCACAGGGTAGGCAAGAAGTTGACTTGGGGTTTTGCCAGGGAGTGAAAGGATAGAGAGCTGGAGAGTGGGAAGGTTATGCCACGGGGGCTTTTACGGTGGGCCTGGTCTTAGCTGGGGAAGGATGGCGGTCGGGCAGTTGGGGGGAGAAGGGGAGTTAGGACTTGGGGTGGAGGTTCACCCCCGTTGGGGTGAGGACGGGTAGAAGGGGCTGGCAGTCTGATTGAGATTGAGATTTGGTGTGGTGATGTCATTGGTGAGGACCCCTTCCAGGTGTGAATGGGAGTGGGTAGTTGACCTGGTAGGGAGGCGAAAGGGAGGCCACTGGAAGAAAGATTAAAGAGCTGATTGGCCAGAGTCACAGGAGCTGTTCATTGTTGAAATTGAAGACAGAGGGAAAGACAGTGAGCTGGGGGCTAAACTCTTCAGCACACACCGTCTCTAGACGAAGTCCCTAGGAGAGCTGGTGGGAGAGCTTGCCTGTCAGTGTGCTTAGGGATGAGAGGAGGTGCACATGGCCTCCTGGAGCCCCTGTGACTGGTATGGGGCTGTGGCCAGGGTCCCCTGCCATTTCAAAGGAGGCTAGATAGAGGAGAAATGCTTTGGAGGTGGCAAAGTGTGATGAGGATGGCTGCAGACTGAGTCAGCCTACCCCAGGCCCGGCCTTGGCTCTGCTACCAGTGTTTGCCGTTAGGCAGATGACTCTTCCTCCCCTGAAAGGTGGGGATAATTAACTGCACAGGCCTCATCCATCGATTGCAAGGATTAAATGGACAAAATACATGGAGCATGCTTAAGCCCAGTACTTGGTTTACGGTAAGCGCCCAAAGGCTGGTAGCTCTTTTCACCAAAGCAGAACTGTTCTTAAACGAGGAAGATTTGTTCCCAAAGAGGGATTTGCACATGTGTTCCCCAAAATAGGATTGTAGAAGGAGCAGCCTCCAAGGGCACTTTGAAGGGGATACACCCTTTTGGTCACGTACATTCTGGCCTGTGGTTAAGCGTCGGTTTTTGGGTGCTTAAGTGATACAAGCTGGATTAAGTTACTTCCCGAGCTGTGTGTGACTTGGGGCAGACGTGGGGACTCAGGGAGACCTTGGGTGTGAGGAATTAGTTGGCCTTGGTCTGAGCGTGAGGAGACTGGGGGCCGCTAGGGTATCCCCTTTGTATAGCCCTTAATGCTCTGCAAGCTCATTTGCTACAGCAACTCCATTGAGGAGCCGTGTTGGGATGAAGAGGAGCAGGGGCTCGAAAGGGTTGAGTCACTCATACCCAGGAACCCTCCTCACAAGCCTGGCCTTCCCAAGTGCAGGCCTGCATGGCCTCAGACGCAGGGCCTGGTGTTATGAATGGCCACAAGGCCAGCTGGCTGGTTAGGGACGCGAGGCAGTGCAGATGGCTTGCTGGAGCCCCTGTAGCTGGTGAGGGGGTGTGACCAGGGTCTCCTGCTTGGTGGGAAGCTGCTTTGTGGCCTAGGCCCCCGGGTGGAGAGACTCTCAACGCTGCCCTGACCTTTTTGGCTAGTGCCCTGTGGAAGCAGGTGGACCTTTCTTCCCAGATTACACCATGGCCAACCACAGCAGGTTCACTAAGGGGAGCACCTCGCCCAGGTTACATGCATCATTTTAGGAGCTAAAGTGGGAGCCGCCGGTCCAGTGGCAAGTCCAGGAGAGGACATGACTGATGCCCTCTGGGCAGTTTCCCACAAGGCTACCTTGGGGGTGAGAGTTATTTGCAGGGTTGGAAGCACCACCTGCTTTCTCTCTACCTGGCTCTGGAAAACCCAGTACTGTGCCTTGAGCATGTGTTTGTCGCTTCACCCCAGGGAAGAAGCACTGTCCCAGGACTGGAGTTGGAAACCTTGAATTTGAATCTCCTATGCTGGCTGTGTGACCTTTGAACAAAGAGCTCTTCCTGGGCCTCTGTGTTGCTTCTGAAAAAAGAAGGGGGCATGGGGGCCTATGTGAAGTCCCCTTAACCTCTCTTCTGCCCCTTCCCCCCAGCCAGTCTTAATTGGTTTCATCCGTAATTGTGGCTGGATATTCATTTGTCTGGACCACAAGCTCTTTGAGGACTGGGTGAAGTCTCTGATTCCCAACTGTGTCCCCAGGACCTGGCACATAATAGCTGCTCAACAAGTGTTTGCTGCATGGATCAGAGTCATGCTTACTTGCAGCTCTGAGCACTCTCACCGGAGGGAGACTCAGCTGTTGCTGCAGAAGCAGATTGGGCCTGCTCTGCCTAACATCTCAGGGAAGGGGATGGTTGGCTTGAAAGCACAGGCTAAAGATTCTTTCTCTTCCAGGCGAAGCTTCTCACACAGAACCTGGCACACTGTGTGCTCGATAGAAAAGGTGGTGCAGCTTGGTAGCCAGGGACCAAGGCTCTGAGCCTTCATTATCTCAGCTTGAAAACAGGACTAGAGAAAGCCACCTCATGCTGGTAGTGTGAGGATTAAATAAAATAAGTGACATGCATACTATAGTGACAATAAAATGAGGTAATTAAAAAAAATGTGTAGTGTTGAAAGAGTGAACCTTCTAGAATCTAGTGAATCTTCTAGAACCTTCTAGAGTCTACCTGCTCCTGGCTTTTCTTCAGTTTGCTATGTGGGAATTGCAAAGAACTGGGGACCTTCTGCTATGAACGCATAGAAGGACAGGAATTGGTGCAGAATTTGGAGTCTGGGAGGTGTCCTGGGCCTCTGACCAAAGTTTTCTCTCCGAACCTCATGTATGTGCTGGGAATAGTAGAACCTATATCATTGGGTTGTTTATAAGGATCAGTTGAGATAATATGTGTATAAAAGCTTAGAACAGAACCTGGCATATTGGTATTATTTTTTTTGTCATTGTTTTACTTTCTGGTTTCTGAAGATGCTTAGAAATATCTCTATTCCAATATTATTATTATTATTTTTAATTCACCTATATTTATTTAGTATTCTTTAAGTGTTTTTCTTTCCTGCTTAGCTATCTAATCCATCTGGCATTTATTTTTATGTATTTTCCAGGTGTCTCACTCTTATCTATTTATAAATTTTATTTATTTGTTTTTGCCACATCTGATTTAATTTAATAAAACTTTACAGAGTTGAAATCCCCTTCCCCAGTTACAATCCCCTTCCTCTCCAGAGGTAACAACAATCTAGAATTTGATGTTTATAATTCTCAGACATGTTTTATAATGATTCGGTATATGAATTAAATCACAACTTTCCCAAGGGATATTGCAACTTAACGTGTGTTTTTTTTAAAAACTTACTTTAGTGTAATTTCAAGTTTATAGAAAAGTGGTAAGACTAGTACAGATAATTCGTATGTCACTTTCACACAAATTCCCTCAATGTTAACATTTCCCATATTTGCTTTCCCTCTCCCTCACTTTCTTCCCCTTCTCTCCTCCCTTTTCCTTTCCCCGCAACTCTATAAAATTCTTTTTCTAAACCATTTGAGACAAAATTGCAGGCGTGATATACCCCCTTTACCCTTAAATACTTCAGGTTGTACTTCCTACTTGTATAACCACAGCTCAGTGACCAAAATCAGGAAATTAACACTGATGGAGTACTATTAGCAAATCTACAGACTTTATTCCAATTTCACCATCTGTTCCAACATGTCCTTTATAGGAAAGAAAATCCCGGATCACAAGCTGTCACCAGCTGTCCTGTCCTGTTAGTCTCTTTACATCTCAATCAGTTCTTCAGTCTTTCTTTTGTCTTTTATGACCTTGACATCTTTTTTTAAGTATGGGCTGGTGATTTTGTAGAATGTTCTTGGACTTGGGTGTGTCTGATGTTTCCTTATTATTGAACGCAGGTTAAGCAGTTTTTGCGAGAGTACCCAGAAGTGATGCTGTGGCCTTCTCAGTGCATCTTATTAGGAGGCATTATTACTATTGAAAAATCTATCCTTTTCCCACGATTTGAAACAACACAATTTTCTAAATCTCATACATATATGGGTCTGCCTCTGGACTTCTTATTCTTTTAAATTGATCAGTTTACCTAATTCTGGGCCATTTCCCCCCCAGCTGTTTAATTACTGTACCTTCAATCTATATTAAGTTTACTTCTTGGTGTTTTATAGTTTGTGTTACTCATGGGAATGGTGTTTTTCCTCCCATTATATTTTCTAATTGATTATAGATGTCACTGATTATAGATGTCACTGATTGTAGATGTCACTGATTATAGGAGAGCCACTGATTTGTGAATATTTATCCTGTATCTGGTTATTTTGCTGAATTCTAATCTAATAGTTTTTCAGATGAATTTTCAGAATCCAAAAATTCTCTTGGATTTTTTTAAATGTAGAGAATATCTGTAAATAATGGCAGGTTTGTCTCATCCTTTCCAATACTTACTTATACTTGTTTCTTTTTTCCAGTCTTTTACATTGGCAAGGATTTCCAGAATAATTTTGAACAATATGGAAGTGATTGAGCATTCTTGGTTATTTCTGACTTTAATGGAGTAGCTCTGGCATTATATTAAGTGTTTGAAGGAGGTTCTGGAGAGACACTTTATGTGGAGGTTTTAAAAAATTCCTAGTGAATTGATCATTTAAAAAAAAATCTCAAACTACCCCAGACGACCGAGGTTGAAGTTTAATTTTGGAGTTGCATTACTTTTGTAATTTAGTGCCATGTTTTAATTTAAGTAGGAATTTTTGATCTGTGTTTATGTAAGATTTATGTATAAATTTCTCTTTATTAAATTATCCTTGCCCAGTTTTATTAGGACTATGTTGGCATTGTAGCCAGAATTGGGATACGCCCCTCACCTCAATGATTTAGAAAACACAGATATAATCTGTTTATTGAAGATTAGGTAGAATTTGCCAGTAATACTGTTTGAGCATTCCCAAGAATTTTATAATTCAAATTTCTTCCTCTGATTGGTCTGTTCAGGTTTTCTATTTCCTCTTGAGTCAATTTTGGGTGAATTTCATTATTTAGAAACTAATCTATTTTGTATACATTGTCAAGTATATAAATATCTATTTAAAAATATATATAACCTTTCTTTCCCTCCCTCCTTCCTTTTGTCCCTCCTGATTCTTTAGTTTTAGCCACCTACTCATTTGTTAATATTTTAAATTTATTTTTATTTTCTTGGCCAGACACATTGGGGGAGGGGCTATTTTATTGGTAATTTCAAAGAACTTAGTGCCCTTGCTTTTATTATCAAATCTTTTGTTTTCTGTTTCTTTAACTTCTGATTATTTTTTGTTCATTTTCTACTTTCTTTTGGTTTATTTGGATTTTTTTCCTTCACTTCTTTGTGTGAGTGCTTTGGAAGTATCCCAGAGGTTTTGCTATATAGTACCCTCATTGTTCATAGACTCTTATTGTCCATTTTTAGACAGTCTGCAGTTTATTTTAATTTCTTTAAAAAAAAAAAACTTCTCTAAATAACTTTCGGGTTACATTTCCACATGATTAAATTTTTTGTGGCTCTCTTTTTGTTTAATTTTTAGTTTTATTGCTTCGTGGTGAGAGAATATGGCCTGTGTGATTTCTAATTAAAAAAAAATTGTTGAGATTTTCTTTGTGGCCAATCATATGATCAGTTTGTAATTGTTCTAGGAATTTTTGAAAATATGTGCATTGTTTTATATGTGCATATGAAAATATATCAAACTGGCTAATTGTTTTTCAAGTCCTTTATTGCCTATTTTTTTTTTTTTAATCCTTACTGTTCTCTCCATTACTGGGAAGTGTACTGCATTCTCCTATTATAACTCATTGTTTTTCCCATTTCTCCTTGTATTTTCAACAAGTTTTGCTCCATGTATTTCATGGCTATGCAGAAGTTTATTACTGCATATTCTTGTAGTGGTTGAACTTTATATCAATTAAAGTCCTTTTGTCTTTTGTAATTCTTTTTCTTTTTTTGCAGTCTGTTACCATTTGGGCTTTTTACTGACATATGAGTATGCCTGGGGTCATTTTGTTAATCCCTTATTTTTTAAAAAAACCTTTTTGGTTTAAAATTATTTAAGACTTCATAAGGAGTTGGAGATACAAACAGTTTCCATATCCCCTTTCCCGCAACTTTCCTCATTGATAACATCTTACATAATTCTAGCCTTTTGGGTCTTTTGTTTTAGCTCCTGGCCTACCCTGCATCCCCCTTCCTCATTTGTGATACCCTTTTTTTTAATCGGGGAATTTGTACTCTTATACCACCCATGTTTATTGTGATTAAGTTTCAGCTTGTTTTCTGCCGCCTTGTTTTGCTTTTGGTGTTCCCTGATGTTTATTCTTCCTGCTTATTGTTGGGTTGCCAAAGTTTTCTTTAGTCTCTCCTTTTGTTTATTTCGATTTATTTTCTTCCTTCCCCTACTGGATTGGAAGACATAATCCTACTTCTCATTTCTTAGTTATGCTTAAATTTTTAACAAACATATTTGAACTTGGGCAAGATAAATTAGTATCTCTGCCTCCAAACTCCTCCTCCCCAAAACACACACAAATATTTGTCCTTGAAATATAATTTTCTTATCCTCCATAATCAGTTCTTGGGTGTTATGATATCGAATTTTATTTCCAGCTTTAAAAATAATCTACATTATGTTTTTTGGGAATTATGTAAGAACGTCATTGAGCTTCACAGGTATATTTTCAACCATTGTTTAGAGTTAACTTCATTTTATTGGGTTTCTTTCTCTTTTAAAATTCTGTCTGATGTCTTATCTCTTGGATTCATTTTCCTTAATGTTTTTCAGAAAAGGTGCTGGGGTGTCCCCAGAATCTTTGTCTGTCTGAAGAGGTCATTATTTTTCCTCACACTTGAGTGATGGATTGGTTTGTGATTGAGTTCTAGGTTCAAATTCCTTTCTATTTATTTTTTTTAAATTAAATTTATTGGAGTGACAATGGTTAGTAAAATTACATAGGTTTCAAGTGTACAAGTCTGTAATACATCATCTATATATCACATTGAGTGTTCACCACGCAGTTTTCTTTCTGTCACCATATATTTGACCCCCTTTAAAACTCTTCTCCTACCCTCCACCCCCTTACCTTCTAGTAACCACTAAACTGTTGTCTGTGTCTGTGAGGTTTTGTTTCTTTCTTTGTCTGTTCCTTTGTTGCTTTCAGTTTTATATCCCACATATCAGTGAGTCATATAGTTCTTAACTTTTTCTGTCTGACTTATTTCGCTTAGCATAATAATCTCAAGATCCATCCACATTGTTGCAAATGGCACTATTTCATCTTTTCTTATGGAAGAGTAGTATTCATTGTGTATATACACCACATCTTTATCCAATCATCTATCGAAGGACACTATCAAAGTCCTTTTTCACAGAACCTTGTAACTATTGCGCTGTTGTCTTCTGGCCCTTGATCTTGCAAATGAGAAGTCTAATGCTAGACTGAGTCTTCTTTCTCTATAGGTTTTTTCCCCCTCTATGGAAGTATATTGGATTCTTTTTTGTTATTGGAGTTGGGAAATTTTATCAGGCTGTATCTGGGTTTCTTGTTTCATTCTTCTTCTTCAGTACTTAGATCTTTTGCTCTGAAAACTCCAGCCTTTATTTCTGTTCTGTGCTCTGGAGAGATGAGTCAATATTGGGTCCATGGTGGGTCTCCAGAATAGAGAGGCAGTGAAGCCCTGGCAGCCAGATTGCTTGGGGTGCAAGTGCAGCTGGACAGCTGGTTAACCCTCTCCGAGCCTTATATTTCTCATCTGGAAAAGGCAGGTGAGAACCGTTCCTACCACATAGGGTTGTTGGAAGATAAAATAGGACCCACTAGCAAAGCATTTAGGACAGTGTCTGGTGCAGAATAAGTTTTCATTAATAGGAACTGCTCTTTCTATAATTCCTTGGAGGTATCAGAAATGGAGGAAAGAGTGGGCTTCTGAGCTGGATGTTGAAGGATAGGACCTTCTCTGATCCTCAGTCTCCTTATTCAAAATGATGGAACTTGATAAGTTCGTTGGTATAGTTCTCGTGTTCTCTCTCTCTCTCTCTCAATTTCACACAGAGAAATGGCTTGATGGGAAATAATTTCTCACTCCTGAATCTTAAATCTGGTCTTTTCTCCCCCTTTCTCCTTTTTCTCTCCCTACTCCTGCAGTCAGTGTCTCTTTCTCTCCCTCCCTCTTCCCCTCCCTCCCTCTTCCCCTCCCTCCCTCTTCCCCTCCCTCCCTCTTCCCCTCCCTCCTTCCCTTTTCTTCTCCTCTCCTCCTCTATTTTGTCTCTTATTTACATTGCATTTGGTCTTTCTGGTTAATGTGACTATTGAAGGCAGGATCTGGGGATCAAAGAGCCTTTAATTTGCCAAAGAGAAAGGACTGCAGCCTTGCCTACCTGAGCCTGGTTTGATGGAATAAATGAAATAAATTGAAAAAAAAATTATCCTTGTGCACGATCTGTAGCTGGCGTATCCTTTGATGCCTCCTCTGTATCTGTTGTCACTCTACTGGGCTATAAACTCAACTCTGTGTCCCCAGGTCCTGCATTCAGTAGCTGCTCAGGAAATGCTTATGGAGCCAGTGCTCTATTTTTCCTGCATGGAGAGAGATGATTGCTTCTCACTTCACTGGGCAGGTCCCTTTGCATTTGTTGTTTTACAAAAGATTTTATTTGTGTTGAATGACAGTCAGTTCTTTCAGGAAAACTAGAAGAACTGGTTTAGGACCATTGTGAAACTTCATTTTAATAGCAACAAGACAGGACTCTGGCAACTTCAAAAAGGGCAATCAAGAAATTCTTGTTTGCTCAACAGAAAAAGCTATTTAGGGTGGTTACATGGGTTCAAAGTCACTCCAAACTCCATATAACTTTCAACTTCTAATGATTTTTTTTTTGCCTCTTAGGTAATTGGTGAAAGTGTAATTTATTTAGAGGGGTGTTCTAGCTTGGTTTTGCTAAGTTGACTGTCCCAGCTGCATCTGGAAACATCACCAGAAGAAGTCCCACTGGGGAGGAGACAAGGGTAGGGTGTGAGTCCAGTATGTTCTCTCTCCTCTTGGCATGGTTCACCAAGCAAACATTGCTGAGCATCTTTTCTGCCCGGCACTGATGAGACGGGAGAAAAGCAGGACACGATCCTTGCCATCAAATGGCTCAGTGTCCGGTGGAGGAAGCAAGATGGGAATGCATGATTGCAGTAGAGTGTGGTAAGTGTGAACTGCTCTCCATCCAGGAGACCTGGAGGGGTTAGGACAGCTGGAGGCTGGGAGAACAGACTTGGATGAGGAGGAGCGAGCTATGAGTGAGAGCAGGGTGCTCTGGGCAACAGTTACCGCGCATGTGGTGGCTCCAAAGCATGTGGGATATCCGTAGGCTGAGTGCAGCTGGAGTGCAGGGCGCGTCTGTATAGGGCACAGACCCACATGCAGTAGAACTGGGGAGCTCCTCTATTCCGTCTCAGGGGAGCCATTGCCACTCAACTATAGCTGATCGTGGCCATGTCAGAACATAGGCCCAGTGTAGCCAGATCTTCCAGTTTTTTTTAAAGAGAAACTTTAAATTTTGAGTTCTACGTAAAATTTCCTAAATTTCAAATTAGGGCAACCAATCATAAAAAATTTTTAAATGTGGAACCCCACCCCCAAACAAAACCAAAACCATTCCAGGCCACTAGTTTGTGACACTTGTTTAGGGTGTGGAGAGAAATGAGGAAGAAGAGAGACTCAGGCCCTCCTGACCTGGTTTTGACTGTATCCCATCCATTGCCAATGTTAGGAAAGAACTTGGCCCTGAACTTTGAAACAAAGTTCGGAAGGCTCTGGATAGGATCATCCCTTGACCACACTTGACTGTGATTCAGAGGGTGGGAGTCAAAAGGGTTTTCAGTTTTTAGGTTTTTCTCCTTGTAACTTTTTAAACATTCCCCTCCCCCCCTGCTAAATCTGGATGGGGAATATGATGGTGATTGTCGGGACTGGGTTGCCTCTTAGAACCTCCAGCCTCACCAAGCCTCCTGTGCTGCTGCCCTGCACAGTTCTGATTCCATGTGGAATTTCTACGATTTCCACCCTCCTGGAGGATGGGGTGAAGGCCCGATGAATACACACTCTTGGGCTTCAACTAGCCACAATAGCCATGAATGCCCATCCACCAAAGTAGATGAATAAATATTTAAATTTTTTTCTTTTTAAATCCATAACACAGAGATATCCAATAGAAATATAATGCACGCCACATATGTAACTTTAAATTTTCTAATAGCCACAGTAAAAAAAACAAACCAAAAAACAGGTGAAATGAATGTTAATAACATATGTAACTCAATATCTGCAAAATGTTATCAGTTCAACAGGTAATCAATATAAACATTCTTAAGCTGTTGTACATTTTTTTATTTCATATGAAGCCTTTGAAATCGGTGTGTATTTTCCACCTATAACACATCTCACTTTGGACCAGTCACATAAAGGTTCAGTAGCCGCATGTGGCTGGTGGCAACTGTATTGGACAGTGTGGGTCTAACAGGTGCATAAAAAAGGTGACATTCCACAGATAGAAAAGAGTACAGTAAAGCCTTCTTATCCCCGGTGTCGCTTTCCATGTTTTCAGTTATCCGTGGTCAACCACAGTCTGAAAATATTAAATTGAAAATTCCAGAAATAAACAGTTCATAAGTTTTAAACTGTGCACTGTTCTGAGTAGTATGATGAAATCTCACACCGTCCCGCTGCATCCTGCCTGGGACATGAATCACCCCTTTGTCTAGCGTATCCACGCTGTATGTCAAGTACAATAAGATATTTTGAGAGAGAGAGTGAGAGAGAGAGAGACAGAGACCACATTCACATACCCTTAATTACAGTATATTGTTATAATTGTTCTATTTTATATTGTTCCTCATTTATAAATTTAACTTTATTATAGGCATGTATAGGAAGAAACATAGTCTATATTGGGTTAAGTACTAGCTGTGGTTTCAGGCATCTACTAGGGGGTCTTGGAACGTATCCCCTGTGGATAAGGGGCGACTGCTATATACAGGCCAGCCATGAACCACTTATTGAAAAGGATATATTGAATCATGCTTCTCCTCTGCTTGAGCCTTGGTCAGCTCTCCATTCATCTCAGGATGGAATTCCGCCGGTTTTGTCCTCTGTCCAGCCCCATCTCACAGCCTCCCTCCCTCCCTCTGCCCCACCAGGCTGACCTTCTCTTTCTTCCTCAGACCTCCCAGGCACCTTCTAGCCTCTGAGCCCTCATGGATCCTGTTCCCATGGCCTCCCTTTCTCTTCCCCTGGCTTATGGCCAAACCATTTTTCAGGTTAAATACTAATTTTTCAGGGAGGTGTTTCCTGATCCACCTGTCCCTAACTCCAGGCTAGATTACTGTTCCATTTGATGCTGTCTTGGGGAGAAAGTGGTCTCTTTCTTCTCAGCACCTACCACAATTATAATTATCTAGTTATCAGTGAGATAATCATCTAGCATGTCTCTTTCGCATCAGAGTGTGTGCTCCAAGAAAGCAAGGAGCATGAATGCTTTGTTTGCTTGTTTTATCCACAGTGCTCATATAGTGGCTGCAGAAAATAGGTGATCAATAAATATGAGATGAATGATGCAGGGCTGAGATTCGGTCTTGTAGAGTAATCGGGGCCCATGGGAGCCCCAGAGGACTCAGACACCTAGCAGTGAAGCCAGAGGGTCAGCCCCTGTGGCCAGTGCTGAATCTTCTGCTATTTCATCAGCAGAATCAGCCTCTCCCTGTTTCTCTCTTGACTGGCTTTCAGTTGCCTGTAAATTATATTTTTGGTGGCTGTTAATAAAAATACAGGGCTGGGGAAAAAAAAAAAGACTTCTCCTAATAGAATTTTATTAAATGGCACTAGTTTAAAAATGTCTCGTAAAAAGTTAATTAATTTGGGATTTGGGGATGAAAGGCGTGATATAAATGTCAGTTATTATTATTACAATTTCAGCCTCACGCTTATGCTCTTGATCCAGCCCCTGATCTGGAGTTTCTCCTACACCCGGGGACTGGCAGCTCCGCTGAAATGCCAGAGGCAAATTTGAGCTTTGGGGCCTCACTGGGGACAGAGGGGACTTTGCCAAGGTAGGCTGTCTTGCGTTTTTATCTAGGATAAGGCAAGACCTTGAGAGGTAGCTTCACTGACACAAGGCTGGGAGGTAGTCTGAGCAGGATGGTCTGGGGTGCTCTGGGGAGCTCTCAGCCAAGGTAGTGAGGAACATCAAGGTCAGGTGCCTAGCCTGATCCTGGTGGCAGAATCCTGAGATAGTTGAGCTGTCAGGGCTCTGAGAGATTAGAGCCCACTCTCATTTAACAGACAGGGAAACTGAGTTTGAAGAGGGGGTGGTGGCTCGCCTAACCCAAGATCGCATAGCAGGTTAATTAAATTTATGGATAAAAAGGCAGTGAAAGCAATTAGTGATGTGGGGAAAACCTTCCAAAAAAAAAAAAGCGACTGAGGCAAATTATAGGTGACAAGTCTAGAAACAGTTTTCCAAGGAAACAGGGTGTCCGGGGACTTCGTGTGAGTTCACAGAGACAGATAGCCCTTTGCTCCTTCAAGACGTCCCACCGTCATTCCCCTAATTGCAGACATGGTACCTAGAGGGAAGGCCTCCAGACCTGACCCATTGTGTAATTACTTATGGAAGGTGGGGGGCAAGCTGGGATGTTAATCATCCCACAGCCCCTTATGTCCCATACTGATTATGGGCCAAGGAGTGAGGATCTCTGCCCTTCAGTTTCCTCATCTCTGAAGTGGGCTATGAAAATACCCCTTGCAGGGTGTGGTGGGGACCGGGGGTGGGAGCGCGTGTGCTTATGTGCTGTGCAAATGGCAGTGCGCAAGCTGGGGGTCTCCATGTCTTGGATGGAGCTATACTCACCGAGCTGAAAGGGAGACCAGCGGCTGGTCATCAGGGGAACCTTACTGGACGCCTGTTCTCGCTCCAGGATTCCTGACCAGGCTGACCAGGCACTCCTTGTTTCCAGTGGTAGAGCTCACCCACTTCTTTCCAGCAGCCCAGCCATTCTGTTTTGCGTGGCACTGGGAAGGCCTGCCTCCTGCTGTCTATGGCTCTTTTGTCTTGGTTCTGTTTCGAGGATTACATCGACAGCGTCCCTCTTCTCCCCTTCCAAGCGACCACTGTTTTCCCGCACCGCCCTTCACTTAGATCATGGAGGTAGAGGACCTGGTTCAGAGGAGGAGCTCAGGGAAGGTTTGAGGAAGGAAGGAAGGAGGGAGGGAGGGAGGAAGGGAGGGAGGGAGGGAGGAAGGAAGGAAGGAAGGAAGGAAAGAAGGAAGGAAGGAAGGAAAGAAAGAAGGAAGGAAGGAAGGAAATGTCTCTGGCTCTCCGGACAAAGGCTCTGTCCTGGGGTCTTTTAATGAATCCTTATCCACTCGTTGGTTGGACTTATCCAGGGGACTTGGGAATCAGCACTGGAATTGGACCTGGGCTGCTCTCCTTGAACAAGATGCTTCATCTCAATAGTTCTTCGTTTCCTCATCTGGACAATTAAGGTACGGAGTACCTACCCCGCGATGTAACTGTCAGGATCAAAAGCTGATGTGTGTAAAGTACTTGGCACTCGGCTGTGCACGTGGTGAGCGCTCAGATGGTGCCCACAATAGTACACGTGACATTGCCCACATTGCAAGTTCCTTGGTGCCTTGTCACTTAAATCCCCAAAGTCCAGCACAGGGCTTGACACATAGACTCCTAGAACCTTCCAGTTCCCATGGCCACGTACCTTTTCTGATCATTAAGTGACTGTTGAACTGAGGTGAAGTGACTTGAGAGTCGGCCTGTGTTTCGAAGCTCAGGGTGAGGCCCTGTTTGGGCCCAGGTCTTTCATGTTTCTCTGGCTGCTTTTCTGCGGCTGCAATAGCCTTGATGTGTAGGCTTCCAAGCAGGTACGAGGTCTCCCAGGTTTTAAAGTGTGAAAGCAGCCGATAATTGTCTCAACTAGAAAAACAAGTGCCACATCTCTATTTTTATGTTTTATTATAAATAAAACTTTTACTCTCTAACCGCCCACCCCCTCCTCCAAAGAAAACCACAGCTGTCTCAGACTTTTGAAGGCCTTTTTAATTGAAGGCCTGGAAGAATGTGGGGGAGAAGGGTGAGTCCAGGATGTCCCGTTGGTTGCCATCTTGTTGCTCTTGACAGAGCATCAGAATATCAGAATGGCAGCTTGCTTTGCCCTCGGTCGATGGCAGAGCTGGGCAGGTCGAGTGGAAGGAGATGCTGTTAGCCTCTCTATGAACAGAGCAGTCTCCCCCGCCCCTCACTTTTATTGGATTTCAATGAGTCTTTCTGCTCTGGGTCATATGTGCACTGCAACCTCATAAATGGCGCGGTGGAATTTTTGCTCCCTTTGTACTGAGGGCCTCGAGCACCCTCCCTCGCCACTGTCAACTCTGAGTGGCGAAAATGCAGAAAACCCAGCCGAACTCATTTCTCCCAGGCAGCTCTGAGATTTGGAATATGACAGTTCTGCTTAAAGGCACAAAGTAGTCAAAAGGCCAGACCAGGGAGGAAAGCAGAGAGGGCTTTTCTAAACTCCATGGCACCTGAGTGGCCATCTTTGCCTGGAAGCCCAAACCTTCACATTTTGTGGAATGTTTCAGGGCCCTAAAGAGAATTGCTGAGGGCCCCCACGCCTCACAGCTTTGCAGTTGCCAGATCAGAGGAGGGATCCAAGGAGGCCTGTGGCTGTGGGAATTGGAAGGTTCTGGAAGCAACCAGGAGGTCCCCTCCTCTGACCTGAAGCTAAGATGTTTCAGACCAAACTTACTGGATTAAAAGGATATACGTCTTTTCATCAGACCCACCTGATAGTTGCCAGTTAAGTGCCCACTCTGTGCTGTTCATCTCTGCGTAATTTAGAGTACCCACTATGTTCCAATATTGTGCTAGGAGCCAACTCTGCTGGGGTGAGCAGGTGGGAGTCCCTGACATTGTGCAGTTAATGGTGCAATGACTTCAGAAGGTAGGGCCCTCCTGCAGATGAGAGGTGCGTACATAGGGTCAGATCTGTTTGATGGAGTTATTGTCTCTGTACTTAGGGAAACGTCCTGCTTTCCTGCATTTTGGGCCCGGGTTGGGAGGACCTATGGGATGATCCTATTCCCCACTTCTCCCCAAGATGGGAAACTTAGACAGTGGGGCAGTTGATCTCGGCCTATTTTTTGACCTCAAGGTGGCAAAGATTAGGCTTGAATGCAGGATCCCCAGCCCTCCGCCCCCAGTCCAGTTGTTGTGCTTGTATGAAATGGGATGATGGATGGAGGAGAAGGTCCTGGAACATGGAAAGGCCACTGTGGTGGCCATTATTTCCCACGAGATTGCCTTGCTTTTGACTTTGCATTGGAGCTTCACATTTCCCACATGGAGGTAGCATTTGGTTACTACTGCAAATTGCTACCTGTAATTGAAAAAAAGTAATTAGAGAAGGAGCATTTCCATTGCCGCCCACTCATGAGGATTGGCTCTTCAGGGCGGAAGTCCCCATAACTCAAGGAGTCAGTGGCTAGAAGGTGGGAAGGATCCTCTGATGTAAAAAGAACCTTTTTCCCCCCTCACTGTCCCTGCAGACCCCTGTCCTCTCTATGGTCTGGGGACGGGAGTCCTTGGTACAGTCCCCCAAAGGCATTTGGTTCTTCTTGAGCTTGGTTCCCCTGTATCCGCATCCAGCCTGAATGCCTCTGTTGTCAAGGTGGTCACTATCTCTCCGTCGTCCTCTTGCCCTGGAGGAGAATGTTCCTGTTCATCCTGAGCTCAGAGCTGCCTCCCTCTAATTTCTGTCCCCAGAGCCGTGTGCTCCCCCCTGCTCAGGCCCATCCTTCCAGAGTGACAGGCAGGCCTCTGGCCCCACACAGCCCAGCTCTGTCAGCCACCACCACCCTTACTCCGCCTGGGAAAATACTGCCCGCCAATGTGTAAGTGTGTCACTGCCAATAATAGTGCAAAGGCTCCAAATCCGAGGGCCTTCCTAGGATCCTTTCCTGATTAATTAGGTCAGCGTCTCCAAAATCAATTTCTAGTGAAGTCGCGCCGCCTGGTAGCGCCGTTCCGGGCCCAGCCAAGCGAGGGAGTTGGCGGGGACGCAATTCCCTGGCCCCTGGCGCCAGTCAGGCCTCGACTCTACCTGGGAAGAAAGTACCATTACGCTATCTTCTGTGATTATCCTGACTTTTTTCTTTTCTCTGCCCTCCCCCTCAAATCTTCTATTAAACCCCCGTAGATCCTGCTTCAAACAAGCAATTAGAGTAACAACGTAATTATATCCCTCAATGCTAATTGTAACTGGTTTAGGGGAAAAACAAAAAGAAAGAGGCTTCAAAATCTCTGGAAACTAAAGCAGCTGCTGTAATTTCCAGGTATTTCTTGTCCCTGTGTGTTTCTTTGAGAGCCCTGGAGGGCTGGTGTCTTTGCAGTTGCCCAGGTCACCCTTAGGACAAACGTGGACCTGTCTCCACTCTCCCGAGCATGTGCTTGTGGCACTCCTGTGCTTCTGTGGTTTCCGATCCGTCTCGCTTTCATTTCTCTGACTCGACTTCAACCACTTTTATCCTCTTAGAGCTGGTGAGAAAAGAATGAACAGGCAAAGAGGTTAAAGGTGTTGGGGGAAACTCCATCCCCTCCAGTTCTTGTCAAAGCTCCATTAGCCCCTCAGCAATGGGCTGCTGGTCCATGCGATTCTCCTTCGGGGAGGCTGGGGAAGGCTGGGCAGAGCTGGATCTGGTCCCAGGGTTTGAGCCTGTTGTCTGGCAAGGATGCCGCAGGAAGACATCTCCTGCCACCCCGCCCATTCTCCGCGTTTCCCAGGCTTAGTCTCTGGGCCAGGCCCTGTGCTTGCTGACCAAGCCTTGTTCCCTGCCTGAGGGCACCCCGTGGCCTAGGGAAGGTGGCAGGCAGGTAGGTAGTTGAGCAGTGGGACCGTTGGGAAGAGTGTACATTACATGAGGTCTTACTCTGCCTTGGTGGCCAGGGGGAGATGAGAGGTGGAGTAGGGCAGAGGAGTGATGGCGAGAAGTTTCCTGGTGGAAGTGATGTCTAGGATGAGACTTGACCGAAGGATGGGCAGCAGAGTTACCCAGTCAGTGAGCGAGGGAGTAGGTACAGGAGCCCTGGTGTGGCCGAAGCATTAGGTGTGAGGATTGTGTTGGTGGCAGCTGAGAAGGAGTGTGATTTTTACCTTGGCAGAAAAAGGGGAGCCTGTGAAGGATTTAAACGGGAATGGCAGGGTCACACTTCTATCTCAGAGAGACCAAACAGGCTGTAGGTGGGGGCTCTTGGAGTGAAGGACCTTGATTGGAGACAGAAAAGCCTGCTGGGAGGCTTTTGAAGGAAGCCTGGGTGATTTTTTGAGTGCTGATTGCTTGAATATCGACCTGCCATGATGGGGATGGATGAGCTGTGTGACTTTGAGATGGTTACTTAACTTCTCTGAGCCACCCTTTCCTTACCAGTTAAAGTGAGGGTAGCCATGTTTACCTTTCCATGCTGTAGGGGGCATATAAGAAATAAAGTCTGTAAAGATTCTAGCTCAGTGCTTCATGTAGAGTAGACATCAAAGAGGTACTTTTGAATAGGGAGCATGTACCAGGGTGGCCTGCAGCACTTTTTCTAAAATACACAACCCGTCTTCTATGGACTAACATTTCCAGAGGAGGAGAACTCAGGTACTTAAGTGGTGATGGATTCCTGTAGGGAACCCTAGCAGAACATGGTGGCTTTTCAGTTATCATGACTTTTCCCATCTTTGGCCTCAAGTCCCAAACCTTGTCCTCATGCCTTAGAACCAGTGTGGTTCTGGCCATTTTTCTTTTCTCAGAAACAGGGTTTCCCAGTTTGATGATTGCATGTGCAGACGATGTAGCCCTCAGGGTAGCTATGACTCATGTCGCCACTTCAAAGCCTGGAGTGGAGTCATTCTCCTCTCTGGGACATCCATGAGGTTGGGACCCCACTTCCTTTCAGTAAAGGTTTTCAAGCTTTCGTGGCACTCAGTTTGGGCCATGCAGTGCCAGGTATTCTGTCCCTGGGTTTGCCATCAGTTATGCAGATGGAACATTTTCATTAAAATTTCCATTAACTGTTTTTTTTTCATTTTTTTTAAGCCAGTGAGCAATTTATAGATTCATTAACTTTTTACTACACGTGTGAAGCCAGAAAAATAATAAAGGAAATGAAATATTTGGTCCGCAACATTTCACTAAAAGATGGTGGCCTTTAAATATGGAGGATGAAAAAGCTGGATAATTAGGGCTGGTCTGAAGAAGTGTTAGGATGGTCTGGGATCTTCCAGAAGGATCCAGAACTAGAATATCCTGGCAAGGAACACCACCTTTTCATCCCCATCTCCCCTGTCTCTTCCTCCCTCATAGCTGATCCATCCTTTTGCTTGTAGGCACTGATTATTTTTTCACCAGATGGCTGTCCATCCTTTGATGACACACCTCCCCTGGGAAGCTCACTGCCTCTAGGCAAACTGTGCCTCTGAGCGTATTTCCTCATACTGTGGTGCACTCTTTCTCATTTCATTTCCTTTTGGGAGAATTAGATATGGCACGATGGTTTATTACATGGACTTCGGGGGCAGACAAGTTTGGGTACACACACTGGCCCTGTTACTTACTAGTTGTGTGATTTGGGGCAAGTAAGTTTACCTCTCTGGGCCTCAATTTCTTTATCTATAAGATCACAATAGTATTAGGAACTCGGGGAAGGCCCAGAGAAGTGACAATATTCTTCGCCATACAGGTAAGTGGTAAAGATAAAATGAGATGGTTTACTGAAGATGCCTGACGTACAGTCACATTCCATACTGACATGCAATCGGATGGCTCATCTCCAAGCATTCTCACTTGGGTCCAGTTCCCTACACCAGCAAGTCACTTAGCTACTCAGAACCTCAGTTTCCCCGGTCATAAAGTAGATGAAGAACCCCTGCCTGGTTAATGAGGATGTAGGATGCATTCAAACACATTTAATGAACCTTTTAGAGTTGCTGGCTCATAATAGTGTCCCAATACACTCCAGTGGTCTGATAGTTATTGTGGTTATGCCTACATACTCGTATAATATAGAAACCTCACTCTCAGGTTCTTCTGTATTCAAAGGGCAACAGGCTGAAAGGTTACCTCTCCCAAGAGCCTCTTGAAAATCTCAGTGCTCGAAGGTAGTCTCCAGGTCATGTTGTTCTGCTCTCAGGTGGAGTTTGAATGCCCTGAGAGCTGAACTTCCCAGTGGATAGGTGTGTACCTGGGTCCAGCTACCATGTCTACTCAAGTGACTGAATCCTTGAGGACAGACTAAATACATGTCTTGTAGAATCACAGGTCTTCAATCTGGGGAAGGATGTCATTGAAGGAAATCACCCTGTCCCGATACCTGACTTTCTAGATGTATAAACTATGGTGAGTTTTTCCTCAAAAGTGATAATGATAGAAAGTTAAGGAGGAAGGAAGAAAAAAAACCATCTGTTTTTGAGCCACCCAGGGCAAATGCTTTTGGAGGTACTATATATGTGCATGTATTATTTGTTTATGTAAAATCATACATATAAATATTTTTTTATTTTTGTTCTTGTCATTTCACTTTAGCACTTAAGCGTTCTTCATGTAGCTCTCTACCATTCATGAGTATCTATTCTAATGGCTTTGTAAGTAGTTATTTGTTGACATTGCTGTGCTTGTAGGTTGTTCCCCAGTTTTTATTATAAATAATGCAATGGACATCTTTGTGCATGAATCCTTTTCCTTCTTTTATGTGATATTCCCAAAGTGGATTACTAGGTCAAAGGATATGAGAGCTGGTAAGGCTGTTGTAACAATGCCAAGTTAAAATCAGAGAAAGGTGGCAGTGGATGTGACAGCTGAGGGCACACAGCTGCTTTGGAGATTCTTGAGGAAGACCCCCATTTGGGATAGTTGACATAGCAGAATGCTGCCTTCTCATCCTGTCTTAGCTGGGGTTGGTAGCTGCTGAGTTGTTTGTTTGCACAAAGACTTTGGCCCAAGCAGTGAGCTGGAGTATGGATTTTTATATGTCCGGCCTAAAACATATTATTTAGTTCCCATAATTGCATAGCCCTACACTCGGCCTGACAAGGGAGCAATATGGTTAACACTTGTGAAAGTCGCGTGCAGATTGTTTTTAAACACATGTGACTTTGCATACGAGTATGTTACCTCCACTCGGGACCTTTACTTCCCCTCTGCACAACAGCCTTTCTGGCTCAAAAGACTGTGCATCAATGAGAAAGCACTGTATTTTATGCACTGAAGATGTCCGTCAGGTCAATCAGGACTGGAGATTCTAGCCTAGTTTTGAATAAAGCGTCTGTGGTTTTCTGGTACAGGGAAGATCAGTGCTTTGGATAAACCTCTGCGTATCGTATGGTATCTTCAAATGTCTCCTCTTAACTGTTCAGTCATTTCACTTTTCTTTCATTTCCCAGTTTTAATTGAATGTAGGCATTTTGTGCTACTTTGGCCATGAAGGTTACTAACTGTTGATGTTGTGGTGAGTTGATTTTTGAAATGAATTTTACAGCAATGTAGAGGTAATGATGATAACAGTGAAGACTGTGGTAGCCATTACTTACGTAGCACTTAGTCTGTGCCAGGCATTCTTCTAAGTGCCTCATTTATTAACTCTTTTAATCACTTAATGATTTCCTTAAATCAATTCATTTCATGAAAGAAAAGCAAGACATGGGGTCTTGGAAAGAGAGACTATAGCCAGGAGAGGGAAGGAACTCAGTATTTGTCTTGGAACAAGACCTGGGTTTGAATCTCAGCCCTGCTAGTACCTAGCAATGTGGGCAGAGTCACTTAACCTCCACTTTATTCTCTGCATTGGTAATCATGACTCCTATCTTAGGAGAATCAGATGAAGCAATGGATGTAAGAATCCCATCAATCACTAAACAAATGTGTGGTATTGATAGAATGTGTTATTTCTACCTTACCCCAGAGTCAGCTCTGGGAACCTGGGTCATCTGTCCCTTTAAGGATGTTGTATAGATGCTCTCAGGTTGCTGGGTTGTGTGGTGAGCACTGGGAATCCAGAGGCACAGCCCCTACCCAGGAAAGATGTATGGTCCAACTGGGAAGACAGGTCATAAAAAGATGACTGAGTGTGCCAGCTGGTTGATCAATACTATTTGAATGGCCCAGGCAATAAGTGCTTTAAGAAAACAGGGGAGGGAGTTCGGCCCTGTGGCTTGGGGGAGGGGGAATGGAGCTTTCAGTGAGGGGGAAGGGCTCTGTCTTTTTTTGTAGAATGTAGTTTGAAACTGAGCCTTTGGCCACAGTCAGGACAAAGAGGTTCACAGGGTTGAATGAATGCTCGTGTCTTATATAATGTGGTTCAAAAAACACCACCATGAAGTTTCAGTGTAAATCTGGAGTAGTGTCCTTGAAGGTGGAAAGTTCTGGGGCCCTAGGAGTGTTTTCCCCTCAACCTGCCCAGCTGGCATCAGACTTTGGTACCACAGAGCCTCTACTTCCCATCCCCATGAACAGAGTGTTCTATATGCTTCCAGAGTGTCCACTGGGTGCTTGGATCTTCTGAGTGATGGGTTAGGGACAACTGTCCTTCCATATAATGAGTTTTCTGTCAATAGTAGATTCTCAGCAAAGGTTGGAAGCAGAAATACACTGGCAGGCCATACTAGCATCCCCTGTATTGGGAGACAAGACTAGATGGCCAGGCTTCCATTTCTTAGACTTTCAGCGCCCTTCCAGCTCTGAGCTGTGACTCTGCTGGGTAGTGTGGAAGAGGATGCAGTTCAAGGGAAGACAGTCCTTGCGTGTGAGGAAGTTACAATCCATATGGGGATGCTGGACTCAAGAGGACCCCTTGGTGAGCTGTGCAGGACACTGCCATCAAGTGGTTGCAGCTCTCCCGCAGTTTCCTGGCCTGAGCTGATCAGCTGTTGGTTTGACCTCACTCAGCTCCATCCCTGTTTTCCCCTGCTGTGCTCTGTATTTCAAGGAACTATATTTCCCAGGCGCCCTTGCTTTCTGGCCTTTGAATAGTTTAGCAAGAAAAATACACAGCAGGCTGATTAGAAGGTGGGAAGAAGGGAAAAGCCCAGGGTATGTCTACCCAACTCATTCTCCGACTCTTTCGTTGTAGCTCCAACCCCTCCCTGTAGGATCCATTCCCATTGGACAGCCCTTGCTGAACAGCCCCGACTTCTGATAACACCTTCTCTTCCCTTTCTCTCCCAGGCCTAGAGGGGTAGCAGGACCTGCCTCATATGCCAATCCTTGGTTCCCTTTTTGTCCTGTTTGACTTATTGGCCTGTTTGTCACCTGTGTACTCAAATGCTCACTATATTAATTTGCCTACATTTTAAAGACCTAGAGTAGCATCTGTTTTTCTGGTCCAGATCCTATAGGACATACCACCCCGATCACGCCCCTTTGAGCATTTGGCTATTCCCACTCTGAATAATTCCATGTAAGCCATTGTAAGATCCTGGCTGCCCTAATGAATTCAGGGTACCAGCTTTTTTATTTTTTTTCCCCTTGCAAAGAAAACAGAATTGTAAAATAATTTCGAAATAGTCTGGCTGTCTAGATTTCTCAGCAGGTGCCCATTGGGATGTGTAGAATTACAATCTTCCTTTTCTTCATGGGCCTCTCATTTTGTAGGAAAATGGGTGACTCCTTCCTTTCCAACTGTGAGAGGAACTATTTTGATTTTTAAAAAATTCATGCAGTCATTCTCCCCCTCCCCCTATTTGCCTGGGCTGTTGATCTTGTGATATATTTATAGAGATTGTGGTTGGCTGACCAGGAGTTATTTTGCAATAGGAATTTGTAAGATTTCTACTTTGAGCATGTGTGACAGACTTGTCTTTCTTTAAAAAGAAAAAATTCCTTTTTAGAATGTCTGCTTTGCCCTTCCATAATAATTTCTCTTTCACAAAGTGAGCCCTGTGTTTTACACACAGTTTTTTTCAGTATTTCTTTGTCTCTGATCTTCTCTCTTCTTTGAGATCTCTTTACTCTAAATTTTAAAAGGCCAGGGCTCCTCTTTCATGTAGAATGTTTTTGCAAATGAGAATGTGGTGACAGGAAAAAGGGTGCTTTGGGGTCAGGAGACCTCAGTTTCTCTATAAAAGGAGGGTGTAGGACTACATTAGAGGGGGCAAGCATGCCATCAAGCCTAGCTTTACCATACTCACTGCAGACATCAGTAATCAACCCCAGCTTTACCACGCTCACTGCAGACATCAGTAATCAATCACAGCACTCTTCCTAGCTGAGCTCTGATGTGGCCCCAGAATCCTTCGCAACACATTGCCCCAGGCAGCCACGACTACTTGATGAGAATTGGCACTGAAAATAAAACCTGTTTGCCGTTTTTGGACCATGGTTCTCTAGGTATTGGCAGTACAATTCCTTTATGTTTTAAACCAGTGTATCTTTATTAAGCCCCTTCTGTATGCAACACAGCTTTGGGTGCTAGGGAGCCACAGAGGATCTGTTTATAAAAAGCTGGCCATGCTCCTAGAACTTGCAGTTTGGTTGGGAGCGAGGCCCCAGAGAGCAGTGACGTCCCCAGGTGTGTTCAGGCACGGACTTGGTCCTCTAGGGGGTTGTCCCTGTGTTCAGGGAAGGCTTTCTGGAGCAGGGCTTGGGATCCAGCTGGTCAGAGTGGACTGTAGTCTAGGCAGTGGGACAGCATGAGCCAAAACAGAAACAACAGAATCAGCAAGTTTCTGAACTTGGAGGGTCCTCAGAGTCCATCTGGTCAACACTCTCCAGTTTATAGCTAGGGAAACTGAAGCTCAGAGAACAATAGCGACTTGCCCGAATTTTAATAAATGATATAGCTAAAGTTTAGTAAATGATAAATCATTTAAATAATGATAAATTTGTATATCTCATTTACTCTGTGCCAGGCATTATTTTGAGAGCTTTATATCTATTAACTAATTTAGTCCTAAGTAACTTGGTGAGGTGAGTACTATAATATTATCCCTATTTGACAGATAAGAAAACTGAGTCTCAAAGGATTAAGTGACTTTACCCAGTGTCACATGGCTCATAAGTTGTGGAGTCAGGGTTTGAACCCAGGCCAGTCCAGCTTCAGAGTCTATGCTGGGAACTACTGTGCCAGGAACTAAATCCTGCTGGAGTGATCAGAATATTGTTTTTTAAAATGTATTTTACTTACCACCATCAATGTAATCATGACATCATCCAGATCTATGGCTCGTGTAGTATTGTTAGCACTAGCTGAGAATGTTTCCAACTTTTAACCTTTTCATCCACCCAGCAGCTGTGTTTTGTGGGGCTTTTTCTCTCTATTTTACATCAGAGGAAACTGAGGCTGAAAGGTGATGTGACTTGAGCCAGGTCACCAAGCTCCTATTGGCACAGACAGAATTTGAACCCAGGACTGCCTGACTCCACACGTCAGAGTTGGAATTTTTCTGAGAGCCTGTCAGTCTAAGAGCCTCATTGGACAGAAGTGCACATGGAGGGCCAGAGATGGCCTGTGTCCACAGTCAGAGGAAAGGGTCCCCAGGCATGGGGGACTGCTGTTTCTCCCTGGGGCTGTCCGGACACTCCAGTGTCCCCTTGGCTTTGGTCCCTTAAAGAGGTTTGAGGAGCAGCCTTTTCCCCTTATTGCCTTACTTAAAAATACCTAAGGAGGTGACTTTTAAAAACCCTGTCCCCCAATTCTGAGTTCACTAATTTGGAGCTTGCAACCCTCTGTATTTATAATAGGATTTTTTTTTCCCCTCATGAAGCAAAAAGTTTTTCCTTATTTTACACCCCCCCACCCCCGCCACTTCCTGCTGATCTGAGGCGAATATTTATCATGTATTTAATGAGTAATCTGAGTCTTGGCTTGGTGAGGCTGTACCAGGACATGGTTTATGGCTGATCTGGTTTTAACTCGCTCCAGGCGGTTTTCCCTGGAGTTTTCTGTAAAATCATAAACCTGGAGAGAGAATTTTTGTGGAATCCAGTCACATGACTTACTCTTTTGTAAATTGAGAGATTAACTGTGTGACTGTAAAGAACTGAGACATTTTTCTTTTTAAAAAAAGAAAACAAACAGAGCAGCATTTATGCACCCAAAGGAGCGTGTCCACTCTTAAAGACAGGGAAAGGCATTCGCCAGGGTCACCCTGCTGGGCCTTGGAGGCAACGTGGCGTAAGGTTTGAGAATACGGACTTGGAATCAGAGCATCTGAGCCTCTTCCCAGCCTCTTCCCAGCCTCTTCCCAGCCTCTTCCCTGCACCCTGTAAAGCTTCTGGGTCTTCGTCTGGATAGCGCTGCTGGGGACAGTCCCTACTGCTTATTGTGGTGGAGATGGTGCACGAAGTGCCTGAGCCCAGGCCTGACACATAGGAGGTGCTCAGTAGATGCTGGTTACTCCAGGATTGCTAGTATTATCCCCACCTGCGGCTCTTTATGCTGGATTAATAATGCAAACTGACACCGTATGGATGTAAAAACCCTGCTCTAAGCATGTGACTGATTGGGTCAGTTAGTCCTCATGACGCTATGATGTGAGCACCAGCATTGCTACCATTTCACAGAGGAACAAACTGAGGCACTGAGAGGTCAAGTCAGTTACCGAGGTCCCTCTAGCAAGTGGCACGATCAGTGACCGCCATCCCTGCTGCTTGTGTCCTTCTTCATGGGTTAGTCTTGGAGCCTGAGGGCTTTTTGACTGCTAATCCCAGGGCGAGAGACTAGGCCTCAGCTGACCTTCCCTGGGTGCTGGCATCAGTCCCCAGCTGGTCTTAATGCATCCATATTGCCCCCTCCGGCAGCCCTTGTGCAGACAGAATTCTGACCATGTTTCTTCCTTGCCTAAAGCCCTTCATGTTGGGTGAAGTGGTGGAAGGGAACTCCCTGTAGTTTTTCTGAAACTCTTCAGTAAATGTAAAGTTATTTCAATATAAAAAGTTTAAAACAAAAAACAAGAACCTTGCTGGGCCTGATTTCAGGAACCTCATGCTTTTTGATTCAGCCTGAGAATCCTTTGTGATCCAGCCCAGATGGGCGGAGAGAATTTATACACATGAAACAACCAGGAACTATCACAGATTTCTTAGATCCAGGTGTGGACTGTGGGCTCCAGCTGTGGTGGCATCTGGCAGGTGCCTTGGGATGAGAATGAAACTTGTGGTCTGGATGGTGAATCCTGCATGACAGTCCAGGGAAGGCCACTGCACCTCCTGTCTGAGGCCAGGACTCTGCCTTCTTTGAAGGTCCATGAGTCAGGTCCCAGGTGTGGAAGTAGATTCATTATTATTACACTGCTGGTCCTTCCAGGTGGCCAGGTCTGTGCATGGAGGAGAGCAGGCCCTCTGCGCACCGCAGCTGCAACAGTTTATTTCTTTTTAAACCTGCCATTTATTGAGCAACCACTGTGTGCCAGCTCTGTCCTGGGTGCTTTCCACACTCGGTCTCAGGTGATCTGTGTCACTCCCAGAGCTTTCAGCCGAGGAGCTTTCTCTTCTCCACTGCTGTCCCCAAACCACCATCATACCTTCCCAGGAAGATGACCCTGGCCTTCACGTTGGGCTCCCTGCCTCCATACTGCAGCCAGCAGTTGCTTTCAGAGGTGCACGTGCCTTCCTGGGGAATCCATGAGCCTCAAAATAAAGCAGAAACTCCTTAGCGTGGTTTACAGGTGCTCAGTAATTACCAGCTCTAGAGAGTGACCGCAAAAACATTGGTGATGATGATGATAATGTCAGCATTAGGGTCTCGCTCCAGTCTGTGTGGCTGCCCACCAGTGCGAGAAGACCCTGCCCGTACCTGGAAACTCAGCTGAAGCAAAGCCTTACTGATTCCATTCCTTGGAAGCCTGGTTTATTTCCTGACACTTGACCTCAGACAGCAGGGGCTTGGGAAGGGGCAGAAGGGCAGTGTAACCAAGAGGAATGAAGACCTTGGCCATTTCCCACAGCTTTCTCTTGTAGTTGGAACCTTGGCCAGTGGTGGCATCTCTGGGGCCTCCCTTAGCCTCTGGGCTCTGGCCTGGAGCCTAGTCAGGAGCTCCCTGTGTGAGCCTGGGCATGTTGGTGGGCTGGTCCCTTCCCTTAGAGGTGAAGCCCCTCAGTGAAGTCTGTAGCCTTGTGGGGTTCAGTGCCCCAGGCTTCCCAGCTGGCAAGATAGCACCCTTCTCCCTCCCGGCCCCCCTGCTTGTGTTAGCTTCATTTGCATCTAGATTTTACGTTTCCCCCATTGAGCGGGAGCCCCCCGTGCGTATTCTAGCATCACTTCCTCAGGGAAGCCATTTCCCACCCTGCAGTCTCATTGTTTCCTGTTGTCAGAGATGCTCATGGAATCAGGCCTTTCTCTTCAGAATACATATCTCAGTTGGTAATTATAAGCTGACAGTGTGAAGTAATGAAGTAATCACTGCTTGTCTCCCTCACTATTCCTGTTGCTCTTGTGTCGTCAGTAACTACCCTGATGCCCAGCAGCACATTGTAGGCACTTAATAGGTAGTGTTTGGGTGAATGAATAGGGAACCATGTCTGAGTCATCTTAGTATCAATCTCTCAGGGCCTTGCTTACAATCACGCATCGAGTATGAGCTGTATAAAGATCTCTTGAAAAATGGCACCCCCCCGTCTGAGTTCCAGCTCTTTTATCACAGAGCCGTCTCTGGCAGCTTCCACCCCACCCCTCAAGCTTGGAACCCAGGGCCGTCAGTGTCTTTGAGTAACCATGTTCATGTGGGAAAGCAAATATACAAAATTAAAAACCAAGTTTCACATGCTAGAATCATATTGCTGAATGTAACCTAAGAAGCAAGGTCTAATTAGGGAATTTATAATGCATTTTGTTTCCTGGGTATGGACTCCTCTTTACAACTTGCAATACTGTTGTTCAGTGTTGGCACAGTCACCCTTAGTAGGTGTTTTTCAAGATCACGTGGCGAACAAAAATGGACACTACCTGTGCTTGAGTTGGGGTCCCGTGGTGAGACAGAAAAACGGTTCATCTATATTGTTTGGGGCCAGGTTTGATTCCTTTGTTATAGAGATGAAGGTGTGTATAGAAAATGTGTGAGCCCTGGCCAAGCCACTGACCAGCTGTGTGACCTTGGGCAAGTCACTTGGCCCCTGGGTGCTTGGTTAATTCTTGATCAAAATTAAACAGCATTGTCTCCTCAGGGTTATTAGGAGGATTCAGTGCAATGTAACGATCTATAAAGTGCTAGGCTGGTGATTAATATCCTCATGAGAGGTGCAGTTCCATTTTTCTTGGCGCTGAGGTTTAAGATTTTTAGAATCTTTCTTGACTTTTTCTCTCATGCCCCACATCCAGTTCATCAGCAAGTCCTGTTCTACTTTCTAGTATATTCACCCCCATACTGCCACTATCTGGTTCTCAGCCACCCTCATCTATAACCTGGGCTGCTGCAGTAACCTCCTCTTACCATCTTCCAGCCTTGCCCCACGGTCTGTTCTTCGCACAGCAGTGGGAATGAGCTTTTAAAAATGAAAGTCAAATTATGTCACTGCCCAAACCTTCCAGTGGGTCCCACAGTAAAAGCCAAAGCCCTTCAGTGGCCTCCAAAGCCATGGTCCAACCTCCTGTACCTCACCTCCTCTTGTCCTCGCCTGCTCTTGCCCTTGCGTCTTTGCACTTGATGTTCTCTTTCCCAGACGCCACCTGGCCAACTCCCCCACCTCCTTCCATAGTTTGCCCAACGACACCTACTCTGATCACATTATTTAAAACTGCACCCCGTGACTCCTTTGTCCCCAGGCTCCTGATCACCCCCTACCCTTCTCTATCCACTCCCCACCCCCCATTGCAACAGTACTGATTACTTTCTAGTACACTCTGTATTTTACTAACTTATGACACCTAACATGACTGTCTCCCCCACTCAAATGTAATCACCATTAGGGCAAGAACATATCCCAACTGCCTAGAACAATGTCTGGGGCATAGAAGGAGTTCAGTAAATACTTTTTGGGTGAGCAGATAGCTTTCTCCTGATTTGAGTCTTTTGCCTCAGTGGAGAGAGCGAAAGATAAGTTGTATTTGGGGATCCACTGGCTGTTGGAAAGGAAAGATATATAGATGAGGCTTGAGTTCTTTTGGATCCACTCATCTGCTTGTCCTCAGTAAATAGTAGGGGTCATAGACTCATCCTCTGGGCAGGTCCTGGGGCTCCGGGAGGTGCTTCTCGCAGTTGCAATGTGTTCTGTAGCCTCCATGTCAAGTGTACTTGGTTTCACTCATCGCTAGGGCTGAGCATCTTCTATAGAGTTCGTTGGACCAATTGGTAATTCAGGACAGAATTTGTATATTCAAACTGACGTACATAGGTATGTATGAAGTATACACATATGTGTTATGGAGTAACATGCATTTGATACTTGTGAATATAACATTCATGTGAACTAGTAAGAAAGAATACAAGACTTCAGGGGCATTTGAGTGTGCAGAGAGCTCCCTTCTCCTGGGTTCATATTCACTCTTCCATTCCAAGTGTGTAGAGAGGCTGCAGAAGCAGTGAACGTTGGGGATTTGGAACCGTCCACCAGTGGTGTGAAGGTGTCCACCCAAAGCTGAGCACAGAGCTTGGCACATAGTAGGCTTTCAGGGAAATACCTGTTGAATGAATAAAAGGAGTGATTGCGTATTTAAGATCAGTTGTTATATTTCATCCAAGTATAATTGCCAATGCAGTTCATCGTTCGAAGGAACCTCATTATCTCTATTTCCTGAAAAATAATGATTAATGGATTCGACGATATTTGCTAGATATTTGCTTTGTGCCAGGCCCCGAGCTGGGTGCTGGAGACACGGCCACATGTGGGATGTGGTCTTTGTCCAGGAGGAACTTACATTTGGGGCAGGGGGTGGGGGTGTGTGTGGGGGGAGGCACTCCAGGAACTGTGGTCCCAGCCCCATAGAGTTGGGGAAAGGCACTGGTGGTGGTGTGTTAACAATGTTGGAGAACAATGAACAGCGACAAATCAAATCTGATGGGGGAAGGGGGAGTCACTGAAGTCTCCAGAGAGGAAGCAGTTTTTGAGTTTCAGTGGGGGAGGGAAAAGGCAAGATCCTAATTATAACACCACAGAAATGTGCTGCACCAGGTCCTGGGCTTGACTGGCCCAGGCGCCATCTTGGAGATGCCCCCTCCACGATGGTGGCCCCCCTCCATCCTCTCAGAGCTTGGGGGACCGTGAGCCCCCACATTTGCCGGGGCACCTCAGTCTCCCTGAACCTCTGGCTTGGCTGTCTTATCGAAGAAAGGCAGTTCATTCTTTGAGATCAGGCGGCCAGGACCCAAGGAGCTGTTTTCCTCCATTGTGCAAGCATGACAAATCATTAATTTTTGATTGATTTGCTTAGAATTATGGGCGCCCCAGCATTCTTTCCGCCGCTGAACAGCTGTATAACAAATGAATATATCAGTGTGCACAAAAGATTGGAGATCTAAGAGAAGCAATTACATTGGCCACCCTCCCCCACCCTCACCCCTTCCCGAGCAATGGAGGGAGGAAATTTTTACCAGAAATTCCTCAAGTGGCTTAAAAAAAGAATGCCTTTTTATAATTGAATTAAATCTTTATCTCTTCATCTTTTGCAGCAGATTTCCAAACACTCACCAGTTCCCCACGTGCTTGGGGTTCATCCATCCAGGAGGAATCTTTAATAATGAAATTTCAACTCGTGAATTAAAACCAAAATGAAAAAAAAAAAGAAAAAAAAGCAAATTCTACCCCTCCTCTTTGCTTTTTTTTTGGTTGCTGCTATTCCTTTAAGATTTTGGAACCGTACCAGTGCACTAAATGTGACCTCCATAACTTTTAAATTAAGAATTTATGCTGGCTTGAAATTTATGAAATATTTCAGCATGAAAGAAAGCCTTTTTCCCTCAGGAAAATTGAGCAATAAATCACAGCACTGTGGATTTACTGCCCTAGAGCCAGCGAGAGATAGGATTTTTTTTTTTTTTTTGCTTCATTCTGAAAAAAAAAAATGTAATCATATAAGACAGCTTAGCTGCTATCCTCCCACTCTCTAGAATTTTTAATTTCAGCTGTTTCTGCTTGGATTTATTTCCAATATTCCTGCTCGGCTTTTCAATTTCCTCAGTTATTAAATTTTAATTCAGTGCATTAGCATTTAAATTAAAAAAGGGTTTATTTTATCGAAATCGTTGGCCAGCCCCCATCCCGTAGCACACGAATTGCCTGTTTCTGCCATTTGCACAAAATGTGAAATGCAGCTAATGTATTACAACTTACATTTGCACAAATTTAGAAATAAAATTTCTGGGTTTGGAATAATATTTTCTTTCCAAGAAAATCCTTAATAAGAGAATGGAAAAGAACAACTTAACATTCGTTTGGAAGGGAAGAGGAGAATCGAATGAAACCAAAAATAGCCTCGCCCAGATCCTAAGGAGACGCTGGTGTATAAAGAATGGATGAGATAAGGAAAGGGGGGCAGGTACCTTATGGGGAACTGGAGGGCGGGCTGGATACCTTTACCAACTGGGGGGTTTGGATACTCTGTTAGAGTGAGCAGCAGCATCTCTCATGGGCCCACTGTCCCCCACCATATTTTATTTGCCAGAGAGGGGTTTGGTTAAAGTTGGGTCAATTCTACATAGAATGACAGAGATGGAAGTAGAGGATGGGGATGATCTGATTTAACTCTCATGTCTCCTGTTCCTATTCTTACCGATGGAGAACCTCCGGTCCTGGCAAAGAGCTTGTCTAAGGTTCAAAGTTGAGACCCTGACAGCCCAGACAGCCAGGGCAGGAAGCGGCATCATTTGGGAATACATGGTTCAGTGGTGGCAGCAGAAGTAGGGTTTCCGTTACTGAAGTGATTACTACACACACCTGACCTGTCTCAGTACGTGACCGCCGTCGCAGTCTTCAGTGTCCTTGTGAAGGGCCCTTCAGACAAGGCCTCGGGGCTGTGGGGTCTGGTTCTGGTGGATGCTTATGAGATGCTGAGTTGCAGCACAGGATTCAGATCAGGCCCGAGACAGCCTGGGAAGGACCCCTGGTGCAACCCAGGCCTGCCCTGCCACTCGCTCATCTGCTGTGTAATCTTACACTACATCACGCAGGTTTTCTGTGCCTCAGTTTCCTGGGCCCAATAAATGGTGGCCTTGATGACTGTATGGAGGGTTGTTAACGGTCGATTACCATTAGTGTAGCTGAGCCCATGCTAAGTCCTTTTATATGCATTACCGTACTTAAGTTATTTGTTTAAGTCTCATGCCACTCCCACGAGGTGGGTCCTAGGATTACTGTATTGCCATTTCGCCAATGAGGAAACTGCGGCCTTGTGAGTACAAGTGACTTGCCTCGGATGATACGGCTAGAAAGTGGCAGAACCAGGCAGGACTTGAACTCAGACCGTCTGATTCTAAATCCTATGCTCTTAAACTTTGGTTCAAATTGAGAATCAGGTCAGATTACATTGGGTAAATGTGAATTTGTGATTTAGGTTGAAGTCATACGAATTTACTGTCATTAGACTGTTGGGACCTAGGAAAATGGCGGTATCAGAGGTGCAACTGAATTTGAGTAGTAGGGATTGCTCTGATGTGTTGTAAGGACATCGACCAAGCCGGCCTGGCATCTTATGGGTGTCTGCAACTGAGAGTCGCTGCCTGTAGCACTGTGGACTCCCACTAGGACTGGGAGGGCCCAAGAGGCCATCCCGTGTTGTTACAGTGCGTCTGCACTCAGGCCCAAAGCTGTGATTGACAGGTGCTGCGATACTGACACATGCTGTCTTGGACATCTCTTGTTTATACCCCTTGTTCATCAGCTTTCTGTATCTTCCCATAAATGGACATTTCACACCCAGCCAAGGCAGCACTCCTCCCTGTAGTGGTTCCATTTCCCCGGTGCCAACACCTTCGTCTCTGCAAAAGGGTTAGTTTGGACAACTCTTTGAACATTTTTAGCATTTCGTCTTCATTTTTTAAAAATGGGTAGAAAACGAAAATGAGCATTGCTCCCAGGGGTAAGAAACTCAAGTATCATAAACATCATAAAAGGGAAATAGGTGGAGAGGATTAGGTGTGCCAAAACCAGAATCTTCTCCCTTACCCAGGCTCCCTGTACTTAAACTGGTCAATTCTGTGTGAAATTATGAAGGAAAAGGACAAAAAAACGACAACATTAAAAATATGTATGAAATGCTCAAAATACATGCCCAGAGTTGAGTCTGAAAGGCAAGAAGAGGTCATTTGGGATTTTACCATTTTTTTAAGCTCTCTGGGGCAGAATTTCTACCCCCTACCACTTCTGCCTCTTAAGATACGGACATTGAAACAATGTCTTCCGGTTTGCTTTACAGACATGTTGTGAGGAACGCAAGATGTCGGAAAGAGGCTGTAATTGATCCTGTTCTTTTGCTCCCAGTGAAATGATATGCAAACCATTTTCTGCTTTGTTTCTTCCATTGAAATAATACACCAGCAACCCATTAATTTCTCCCTCTCAGGCCTCACATTTCTACCTCCATATTTGTCCTTCACCTTTCCATTTCCCTTGTGCAGGCAATGGGGCTGTGTGGGCTCCCCTCATTTCCTGATTGGCTCTCCTGAATGTGGACAGGAGATAAAAGACAATAGAGCTGAGGAAGGCAGGCGCTGGAGTAACCTCTGCCTTGGTTTGTAGCTGTGGGGTCTTGGGTAAATGGCTTAAATTCTTTGACCCTCCGTGCCTCACCTGTAAAATGGAGCTATTGTGCCTAGTGTTGGCGGACCTGTTGAGAGGATGGCATAAGAGACCTCTGATGTTCATCCACTAGCGCCTGCTGTGAGAGCGAGTCTGGATGTCCACAGGGGTCAGGCTGGAGGACAGGGTATAAGGCAGGAGGGAGGGCTGGAGACCCAGGTATGGCAGCTCTTGCTGACTGGCCATGTGGGATTATGTGTTGCTGGATTATCTGGTTTTTAAAGAGAAGCTGAAATGGGGCCCCTTTTTTGGGGGTGAAATCCCTTTATATATTTACTCTTTGGATGGAAGTCTGCCATCTGGTTTTTTTTGCCAGTTTTCAGCTTCCCATAAGCACTCATCAGCAGGTAGCTGCTGCTGTGTTTATTTTACGTTCTCAATCCTTCAGCCGCAATCCTAAAATTTGAAAAAGATTTTTGGTGTCTGATGAGGTCGCAGAACTTGACCTGAAGATAGAAAATGCTAGTTGCCGTCTTCATTTAGGGTGACTGCGTAAGTTAGTTTTACTATAGAAATATCAATGTGCTTGAGGACTGGGGGCTCCCCAGACCCTGCCAGGATTGCTTCCAAGTATAGAATGCATCACATTACCTTTCTAAAATTGGAAGGATTCTGAATTTGGGAACACATGTGTGCCAGAATTTTGAACCTGCATTATTTGTACTATGACTTACTGTTATTATAAATGTTTGGACAGAACTAGGGAATGTACCTTCAACCAGTGGTGGTGGAGAACCTAACCATTCTCCCCATGTCTGCAGCCTCTGCATCGAGGTCCCCCCAGCACTGGCCTAGGAGTCAGGATCCCCAGGTATCTGTCACTCAGTTCTCACGAGACTTGAGGCAGCTCTCTTTTTTGCCCAGGGCCTCAGTCTCTCCATCTGAACCAGAATTTTTATGATTTCTGAAAATTTCATTTGGTCAGCCTTATCTTCCCACCCCCACCCACAAATAAAAGCGATTAAGAACCAATACTCTCTTGCCTCCCCCTGCTCGGAGCGTTGGGGGACAGAATATTTTAACATAATATGATTCCCCCCCTCGGGTTAGTGGGAATAAATCTGCGGCTACTGTTTTATTGGAAATCCCAGCTGAAAATAAAAATGGTGCAATTCAATCTCAGATTTAGCTGGTTACTTACTTTTCACCTCGTCCCCAGGGCTGTGTGGTTGCTGGGTTTGTGTTGGCAATGGGTGCTCAGCTGGATTTAAAGGGCCAAGCAAATTTGGGTTAGGGGGTGTGCTGACTCCCTCTTACCACTAGAGGCAGATACTTCCAGCCTAGAGGAATGGAGCAGTGGGGCGGAGGCCAGCTCACCCCTGTGTCTTAAGGCTGGTGTGGAGCAGGGGAACTTGGTGGGGTGACTGTGGGAAGAATCTTTGTCTCCCCCTTGGCTAACGTAGGTCTTTTGGGTTTCTTTTGCAGGCTGACGGAGCCAGTGCGGCTGGAAGGAAAAGCACGGCGAGCAGGTACACTCCCCCTCTCCTGGCCGCACAACTAACAGCCACCTGTCTCTGGTTTTTCCCTTCTACCTGAAAAAACCAGGTCCAGGCCAGCTCACTTTGCTGCGATGTGTCCATACTTCCCTAGAGGATGTGCGGTTATGGGCGGCACTTTCTAGCCCTCCTGGTGTCCTCTGTGGGCACCTGTGACTGGAACCAAGGCTGCTCAAGTTGGGTGGAACTTAGGGGTGAAGCGATGATTGGGCAGAAACACCTGGCCTAGCCCATCTCGGCTGCTGCATCGTGAACTCGGGGGCAGCCAGTCCCATCCTAGTCTGCAATCATTGGCCCGGCTTGGGTCCTGTGCTCATCCCCCTGGACCAGTCACTCCAGAGCAAGGGGATGGAATAATCTGCTGAGCTACACCAGGGATGTGTCCTCTCCCTTGGAGCTGGCAGGATAGGGGGAGGGGTGGTCCCCAAAGGAAAGCTGGGCTCATTAGCAAAGAAGGTGTGAAGGATACTGGACAGGCCCACGCACTGGACGTCCACCAAGTGGCACAGGCAGGCACTTGGGAAATGTTAGTGCTTGTGAATGCCAAGCAGAGGAGTTTGCCCTTTAACCCATGGAACACTAGTTCTTTAAAATGTTAATAGATTTTGGTGGGAAAAAGGGGTACTGTGGTCAGATAACTTTGGACAGTGGGTTAAACAAAGTCAACAAATTTCTTTGCCGGGCAACTTTTCAGAGTCTTTCATGTGCTAATGTGTGTGCTTGAGAACATCCACGAGAGAAATAAGAATACCCTGCTTCTCAAACTTACTTGACCTTGGAACCCTTTTATTAAAGGCCATTCCATGGAGTGAGGGTTCCTTGGAGTGCACTTGGGGAAACCATGGGAGCTGTTCAAGTTCTTTGTGCAGAAGATGAACGGCTCTGTGTTTCAGGGAGATCACCCTGGCATCTGCTTGAGGGTGGAGTGGAGGCAGGTAGAATAGGGGCAGTGACACCAGGCTGGAGGTCATTGTGACCCACATGACCCAGCACAAGGTGGCTCCCATCCACCTCCCTAATCTCCTTGTATGTCAGTCTCCCCCTCACTCAATCTGTTTTAGTTACCCTGACCTCTCCATTTATCTAACACTCTAAAACCCAGGGTCAGCCAACTTTACCTGTAAAGGGTCAGACAGTAACTGTATTACTCTTTGTGGGCCATGGTCTCTGTGGCAGCCTCTCAGCTCTGCCAGTGTAATGCAAAAGTGCTATAGCTATTACGTAAATATACAAATGGCCATGGTTTGCTGGCGCTGGCCTCAGAGACTTTGCAACTGCTGTTCCTTTGCCTAGAGTGTTCTCTTCTCTGATCTCGTACTTAGTGCCTTTTCATCCTTGAGGTCTCGATTCCATCCCCCCTCCTCCAGAGAAGCCTTCCCTGACCCCCTTCTTCAAGGGCCTGTGGCTTCTTTATGCTCTTTACTTATTTCACTTATTTGTGTATGTTTCTCTGCCTCTCTAATGCTTGCTCCATCGGCGGGGGCTGTGTCTGTCTTGTTCACTGCTGGGGGCTGGCCTGTAGCAGGCGTTCATTGAGTGTTTATGAGCCGGATATGCTGAATGAGATGGGAGAAGATGTGGGGGTGTTAGAGGGAGCGGGTGGAATGGAGACGTGGTCGGCCAGGTTTGCACCTGTGAATGCAGGCAGTGACCCCCGTCATGACCAGCCGCTGCCCAGCACCTTGTGTTTTTCTCCTGGGCCCTGGAAGAGATTTTGCGTGAGGACAGTGAGCAAAGCCGTGGCCTGTGGGACAGTGGGAATCCTTAGACTAGTGTGGGTCTTGGAAGTGCTTCCTGGATCAGAATATCAGGGCTGGAAGGGGCCTTGGGCTTTGTGGAGCTCCTCCCTTGTACTGTACTCATGGGGAGGGAAGGCCCTGCTCCGCGATGAGTGAGTGGCTGTGTCAGGCCTTGAACTTGCCAAAGCCGGGTACGTTTTCTTCTCAGCAATACTGTGCTCACATGAGAGTCTAGCTAGCCTCTCTCACTGTCCTCCCACATTCACTGAGCACCTGCGAGGTTAGGTCCAGTGCTATGTGCCATGGCCTCAGGTGGATTTGATGTTAATTCATTCATCCAACAGATCTTTGAGTGTCTGGTGCATGGCGGTCAGTGTTCAAAGTGCTGGGTCTATAGCAGTGAACAAAAAGACCAAGTTCTGTTCATTTCTCATGACTCTCACACAGAGGTGGTCCTTGCCCTCATGTGTGACTTTCTCCCACACCAGCATATCTGTCTGTTGATCAGAGGACAACAGGCAGATTTCCCCATAGTCACCGTGGCTGCCTGAAGCTCTGTATTGAGTTTTATAAGCCCAGAGCAGCAGGGAGAGGGACAGAAGTGCTGAGATAGATTAGAGATGCCTGCCTGGGTCAGGGGAGTGGGTCAGGGGAGCATGTGTGCCATCTGTTTGCTCTCCCTGACTAGGCTAGGCTTGCCTATCCTCAGTGATGGAGCCTCATGTCATTACCATGGTGCTAGAATATATACCAGGAAGGACTATCCAGATCTTAGGGTTGTGTGTCCCTTGAGGCATAAAGAAGAAATTTCTGCTGATGGCTAACACTGAGTCAGCACTTACATGTCAGGCTCTGGGCTAAGTGATTTGCATATATTAGCTTACTATTAGTTTTTATTATCTTTAGAACATCCCTAAGGGGAAGGTGCTCTTATTGTCTCCACTTTACAGATGAGGAAGCTGAGGCACAAAGGTTTGCGGGCCTCAGGCTGCGCCATTGCAAGTGAGCAGTGCAGCCAGGATGCCCACCGGGGTCTGCCTCCTCTGACGCATGTTCTTGAACCACTGCGCCCTTCCACTTCTCAGGATGAAGTGATCAGTTAGAGGAACCTTTCAGGGGCCAAGGGCTGTGCATAGGCTGGGGGCTTGTCAAGAAGCAGGGACTTCGAAGGAGCTCACAAATGAGTTTATATTGATCCTGTCATTACTGTTAATAGAGCATCTTGGAAAGACCAAAGCAATAGTATTGTATAGTGACCCAACATTTAGTCTGAGAAGTGAACTATGCATTAAGTGTGAAGAGAGCATCAGCCTAGGCTTTAGCTGATGCCGCTGGTGAAGTGGACCCTGGTCTTGGGTTAGATTGGCCCGGTGGGGTTTAAACTCATAGACCCTTTGTAGAGCATTAGACTCACTTAGTCCCTGTTTCGAATGGGGAAACACAGGCTTGAGGCTCCCTGAAGTCAGAGTTTGGCTAGTTGGCCTGGTCAGGAATGACCTGGAAGCACCCGCCACTCTGCCGTGGGCCTTCACCCTCAGCTCCCAGCCGTGCCACGACACACGCCAGGGTCTGCTTTCGTCCCAGTACCTTCCTTTTGGCCCGGAACACCTAATTTTGTTACTTCTCCAGAGGGCCTCTGGCTAAACCCCAAAACCAACAGCATGGGCTGCTAAGCAATTAGTGTTAAATTGAGGGGGACAAGGAGAGGTGGTGTTTCTGATCCTAAGAGACAACCGAATGTGGTTTGGTTTACTTCCCTGTAACTCAGCCTAGGTCGATTTTACAAGACCAGTGATCCCAGCACTTGAGGTTAATGCTGACCTTGTGTGCAGGTTACAAATCACGTAGCACAACTGCAGCCAAACCTCACTTATTCTAAGATGCATGGGGGCTGTGGGGCCTTAACTGTGGAAAATTCTAAAGGAAATTCAGCTTTTATAATCGAGTAAATTCAGCTACAGGCTTGCTGTAATGAAGAATTATGCCTTTTTTTTTTTTTTTTTTTTGTCAGTTGAAGGTTTTCAGAGCTGGAAGGACTCTAGATAATCTAGTCCAACCTTCTCATTTTGGATATAAGGAAACCAGGGATACAATAGCTTAAGGTAGTCATTTGTTCACTGTGTGTACCAACTGTCTAACAAGTGATTAGAATTGTGTAGACAGGGAGATTGTCAGGGTGGGGGAGAAGATGAAAAACCAAGTCTCATTCATTCATTCCACAAATATTTATTGAGCACCTACTAAGTGCCAGAGCCTGATCTTAATGCTGGAAATATAGCAGTGAACAAAGCAGACAGAATCCTTGGCCTAGCGGAGCTTAGGTTCTAGTGGGAGTGGAGAGACACAATAAATACATAATATATGCGGTATGTTACGTGGTAAAAAATACTATGGGGGGAAACAAGGAGGGGGATTAGAAGGCCAGAGGGAGTATTGCATTACGAGCAGGAGATGCAGGAGATGCAGAAGAACAGGAGATGCAGGAGATGAGGGACTGAGGCAGGCATCGTGGAGGAAGCACATTCCAGGCAGAGAGAATGGCAAGTGCAAACGCCCTGGGGCAGGGGTGTGTGTACATCGCGTTGGAACAACAGAAAGAGGCTTGTGTGGCTGTGTAGGGCCTTGGCGTCTGTTCTCAGGACTTTGGCCTTTACCCTGTGTGAAGTGGGGAACCACTGGGGATTTTGAGTAGAGAGATGGCATGATGTGATTTGGTTTTAAAAGGATTGTTCTGGCTGCCAGGAGGAGAATAAACTGCAGGTGGCCAGATGCTACGAGAGGTGTTGCCAAAGGTTCAGGATAGGCAGGGTTTTAGAAGGTAGGCTTGGAAATGAGTTTCTGAAAGCCATGTTTTTTAGGCCTGAGGAATTGAGTTCAGCAAAGCCTGTGAGTCGTGCATCCAAAGTGCACAGCCTCCAGCTCAGTCCTGGGTTAGCCCCACGGTGGAACATCTGGAACTCGTGTGGCTCCCACTCTCCATGCCTGCAGTGCCAGGCTTCTTCCTTACCCTCTGCCTATCCCACTAAGGGCCAAGTAGTTTCGCACAATGTTGAAGAGCCCAGACTGCCGGCGTTCAGATCCTGGTACTATCCTCTACCTGGTTATGTGACCTTGGGCTAGTTGCCTGACCTCCGTTTCTTCATGTGTAAAATGGAGGTTGTATTAGTACCTCCCTCATGGTGTTATTGGTGATAATAATAATATTAATATTACCTGCAATAATAATGTAATAATATTACCAAATGTCATAGTAATACTATGTATACCTTTAGCACAATGGCTGGCCCAGGGCAGGTATTCAGTAAATGCTTGTTTTTATCACCGCATCACCACCATGCTGGATTCCATTCCTAGGAGGAGGTAAGAGTTGGGTGGCAATTGATTTCTTGTAGGGCTTAGCCATCCGAGACAGGACTGGTGGTAGGGATGCGGGTAGGGATGGAGCTCATACGTGTCGCGGGCCTAGCACGATTCCGGTCCTGTGTCACGCAGTTTACACATACCTCATTTGATCCTCCCACGGCCTCTGAAGCAGTGACTGGCATCCCTCTTCTTTGGAGGGAGTTGAGAAATAGACTTGTCTAATATCATCCAAATAGTCACATGGCTTTGGGCCAGTCTGAGTCTTGTCCTTTAAGCCAAGATTTTTCACTGGTGGACCATTTAATTTGATAACTACATGTGTGCGACTGCATAATTATTTTTTTTGAATAATACATTCTTGTTGTTTTGGCATGTTGGATTTCAGCAGTAAAATAAAAATAGCCCTAAACAAATTAACTTCAATTGCACAAACATTCACAGTAACAGTAGGCCCGATGCTAGTCAGGGACTAGTATGGTATTATATTGGCAGAAGGAATTATTGGAGAACTCTGGGTGTGTTTTAGTCAGGCTTCATCTTTCACCTTGACTCTGGGGTTTATGCCCCTGTTATTGGAGCTTATTTGATTTCCAGAAATGTGTATTCTCACCCTACCAAACTTTGGGCCACAAAAATCATAAATTATTGGCTGACTGTGAAAGTTCAGGTACTTATTCCAAAGGGGAGCCGGTGACTTTTTTGGTAGGCAGAGCTTACTCTGCTTGATCAATAACTGTTAAACCTAGACTCTGCAAATAGGGCAGTCTTGAAAATTCAGACACTTCCTTAGGTTTGCCCTGTGGAGACAGCCGCAGAAATGCCGACTTACTTCTGCACATCAAAATCGGTGAATCGCTGCTGCCAAGTGGCACTGTGGTTCTCAAGCAGGGAGTGGTCCAGCGGAATCAAGTGACGAGACCCTAGGGATCCTCTGCTCAGTCCACCCACCCAGCATGAGCCTCCGTGAGCAGATTCAGGAAGTTCTTCTTGTGAAGCTGGAGTTTCACTTCAGAGCGTTCAGAGGTCTTGCCTTGTCCCGAAGCAGCAGTCTTGAGAACGGTAACTAGAATGAGCCGACCTGGTTGCTTCTAGAGGGCCTTAATGACAAAGGCCCTTGATCTGAGAAAGCAATTCCAATTTCCACAACCTCATCGTCTGTCTGGCTCTGCCAACTGAAGAGAAAAATCCTGACCCTCAGCTTCAGCGTCCTCTAGATTCCGTGCAATACGTGGTGGTTAAGAAGTCGGTACCCTCCAAACCCACCTTCTCGAACCCTCCTACCTTCCCGTGTGCAGTGAACTTGGCTGTACTGTGTGTCCTCAGCTCTCCTCTTCATTGCTGCTGCATGGAAGTGTGTCAGGCCCTCCACTCCTTTTGTTTCCACTGAACCTAAACATTCCCTTTCTACATTCATCTATCTTTTTCATAGTTTGACCACACTTTTCACATTTTGGCTGGTGAGCGCTTCTTAAGGACAGGAGAAAAGAACTAACATTTATTGAACCCTACTATGTGTGGGGTGCCGTGCTGGGTGCCTGTGTACATCTCTGTGCTTTAACCTCCTACACAACCCTTAGCAGTAGTGTTAACATCCCTGGAGTACACACGAGGAGACAGTGGTATGGGTAGGTTAGGAAGCTTGGCAATGGTCTATGCCTCTGGTTTATCCTCCCCAACCCCTTGGGAGGCCTGCACCATAGAGTTAGGAATCACATTTGTGTGTCCGAGGGCAGCATGCCTGGGTATTGAGGGACCAGGCCTGCATCCTCACTGTAGAGTGTGTGGACACAGCTGGCTATGCATTCCAAACCTCAATCTGTGATCAGCTGGCCTCAAGGTCTGGTGGGTGGAATGTGGAAGGGAGGAAGCCAGATGTAATGCCAGGACATGGGGAGCACGCTGGAGGGATGGCAGCTGGGCAGCTCCAGGCATCAGTTGTCAACGTGTGCAGGATGTTGGAGGGGAAGTGGTCCTGTTGGGCTGACCTTTTATTCTAAGGGGAAAGTGGCCAGAGGAGTTGTGAGAGAAAGGGGTGGTAACTAAGTCACAGCCTTGGCAGGAAATAACGTTGGTGTCAAAGGGAGTGTATTTATTCTCTGTTTCTGCATCATCCAGCATGAGGACTGCCTCCCTCCTCACTGGTTGAGTTACCTGCCCTCTGGAGTCTTCCTCGAACCCACGGGTGCCCTGGAAGATGCAGGACAGTGGGCATGGGCCCTCTATGGCTTCCCTTTCCCACCTGTGAGCGAAGGGATTCTATCTGGGCAAGAATTCCTGAATCTGCAGTGTCTCCACAATTATGTGAGAGGAGACACGGCGAGGTGTGTCTTCAGGGAGCAGTGCATGTTACTAATGGATCTGAATTGCGCCACTGCCAGGCCCATTGGAAGACGAAGGCTGTGCATTTGTTTAAAATTCTGTCAACAGTAATTCTTTTCAGTGAGCTGAGCAAGCTTTCCATGTGCCATGATACCCATGAAAGAAGTTCCCAGCTTGACCCAGAGGGCCCCACCTGCTAAATGTCAGAGTTTGTGACTTGACAATGTTACTCAGGATTCCTGTTTTTCTATATCTTTGGCTTAAATTAACCAGGGGATTAACTCTTAATATTGAAATCTTCATGCTGTCTTTCTGAGCTGCTGTATTACCTAGTTGTGGCTGACTGACGCCATACACTGAAGAAAATTAAGTGCCTAAGAATTACCTCAAACTAATGATATATTTATGCATTGTACATTATTTTGAATTTCTAGGCTGTTAAAGAGTTGTTTAATAGGTTAATAGTTTTAATCTATTAATCTCGTCTTTTCTACTTGACTATTTATTAAAATATATCAGTGATACATGACAGAAATGGAAGTACGGATAATTCTGAGGGTTATTAAGGCCTGGGTGATGGCGTGAAGATTTGAAACATGGGTGGAATAGTAAATACAGACGCAGGCCTCATTACCAGGGTTTGTGGAAATGGAGGTTTTGCTGTAGGTTCTCTCTTTTGGTCCTTCCAGGCTGGTGGAAGCTGTGGCCTTTATGATTTCTGTCCTTGTAGCTGAAAACATTTCTATCCAAAGGACATATATGAGCACAGCAGCTGTTTTGGAACACGTCAAGGAGAGTTGGAGGTCAGCAATGAACACAAAGCCCAAGCACTTTTCTCTGGCACAGATGGGTCCTCTCATTCCTTTATTTTATTGCACGTCCATGTCACTATTCTAAGCATCTAGCACATGCCATGTTCCATCAGGATACTAAGGATACAATAGGAGACAAGGGAATATGCGCCCCATCCCTTAGAGTTTGTGGTCATTTAGTCATTCATTCATTCAACAGTGTGTTTGTTATTTTCTCTTCCCTTGAGAAATGAAAAGAGAAATCATCCAAATGATTAAAAGCCCTGGCATCGGAGTTGGGCATACCTGGTTGAATCCTGCTTCTGTCACTAGAAAGTTGTACAACCAAGAAAAAGTCACTCTGCTTCTCCGATCCTTAGTTTTCTTATTTGCAAACAGAAGTACCTACCATATAAGGCGGGGTGGAGAGCAGTGACATGGTGTATGAACACGGGGTGAAGCACCACGTACCACGCAGTGTACCCCAGCTGCCCTGGTCTTCACTCGCCCTGTTATTTGCATCATTCGAATCAGACCATCATCACCACTGGCACCTCCTCCACCCTGCATGCTAGCATATTGACATCCCGTCATTTTCTGTTTGTATTGTTCAGCAGGCGATAGGTAGAGGGGTACAGAAAGCAGTGGGGCGGAGTCCTTGCCTCTGGAGGTCTCCCAGAACCACTGGTGTGAGACTGCAAGGTCCCTGAGACCTCAGCACCCCATGCTGTGCCCTGAGGGGCCAAGTCTGCTAATTTTCAATAGAATGGTGACCGCGAATTGTCTAGAGTTGTTGTCATTTTGCAGTATCAAATCATCACATTAAGGTGAATCACAAATCATTCACCTTAAACTTAACGTGTTACATGTCACTAGTATCGCAATACACCTGGAGAAAAAGAGTTGGTGTCAGTGCATTACCAGGCTACTCTGTTTTGGCATTTCTGAAAGAGGAAGTAGGAAGAGTATGTTACATTTGAGGAAATTGCCAGCAGGAAGGATGCAGATAAGACTTTGATACTTCAGGAATAAGCGTCACTTACTCAGTAGGTTGGGTCCTGTGAACATCTCCACCCCATGTTACACTGAGGCCCCGATGGATGGGACGTTGCTGTCTTCAGTTCTAAGTATCAGTTGAAACAGTTAAACCATCTGTTCTTTAGGGGTGGGGCCGTGGAGAGAGACACCGTGAAGGCTGCACTGACCTTTCCAGGGCTCATGCCTTGGATCCTTCCATGAACAGGTGCTTACCGATCACCTCCCACATGCCAGGCGCTGCTAGAGGTGCTGGGATGTGACCGTGTACCGATGAGATAAAGCCCCCATCCTCTTGTAGCTCATGTTCTAGTTGGGGAGGCAGACAGTGAAGAGGGTGAGAGGTGACAAGTATGTTGGATAAATGTAAGGTAAATACTGAGCAGAACGAATAAAGCAGGGAAGGGGGAAATGGACTGTCGAAGGCCTTGGAAGAGGCAGTCAGATGTCTCCGCTAACACTGGGATGTTTCAGTAAGGACCTCAAGGAGTGGAGAACTAGCTATGGGGGCATCTAGGCGGCGGGAGACTATTCCAGGCAGAGGAAAGAGCAAGTGCAGAGGCCCAAGGCAGGAGCTTGCCTGCGTGCTCAGGGAACAGCAAGGAGACTGGTGTGGCCAGTAAGAGGGAATGGGTGTTAGCAGTCGAGGTCAGTGGGTGCACAGGGCATGTCAAGGAGAGCCGTGAGGGCGGGTGAGGACTGGGGCTGTTACTCTGGGTGAGATGCAGAACCATAAATGAGTTTTGCACTGAAGAGGGACACGACCTGGCTTGTTTTAATGGGATCACTCTGGCTGCTGTGTTGAACATTGATTTGGGGATGTTGGACGAAGGTAGGAGCAGGGAGACTGACTAGGAGGTTATTATAACAAGACAGGAGAAAGGCAGGCAGCTTGGATGAGAGTGGCGGTCTTTGGGTGGTAAAGAGTGGTCAGGTTCTGGACATGTTTTACAGGATTTGCTGGTAGATTCAAGACAAGGATAATTCAAGGGTCTGGGCCTGAGAAGCTGGAGGGATAGAATCGCTAATTACTGAAATGGAGAACAGTGCAGTTATTTGATGGTGGTGTCAGATTGCAGGGTTTAGTGGGAAGAGCACTGGGGTAGGAGTCGGAAGAACTGTTTCTCGACGTGGGGGAAGGGGCGTGGCAGTAGTTCAGTGTGGACCTGTTACATATGGGTGCCTGTTAGGCAACCCAGTGGATGTGTCGGTCAGGCAGTTGTTGGGGCAGGTCTGGAGTTCAGGGGGCAGGTCCGAGCTGAAGACAGAGTTTGCGATTCCTCTTCACATAGTTAATATTTACAAGCAGGCGTCTGGTTGAGATTACTTAGGGAGTGAGTGTGGATAAAAGAAGAAGAGGTTCTACAACTGATCCTTGGGGTGTGGCAATGTATAAGGGTCGGGCGGGAGAAGAGGAATCAGCAGGAGGCAGAAGAGTGGCTGGTAGGTGGGAGGCCCACCACTGAGCACAGAGCAGAGTGGGGAAAGAACTGGACCAGAGGGGAGAGGAGAGCTTGTCCACAGCTGCTGATAGAGGATGAGCTTGATGAGGGCTGAGAGGGGACCGCTGAATCGAGGAGCGTGGAGGTCCCAGGAGACCTTGAGAAGAGCGGCTCTGGTGGAATGGGTGAGGCAGTGACCTCACTGGACTTAGGAAGCATTGTCATGGGGGGCCCGCCGACATCTGGGTACATGAGAGTTATGTGACTCAGATGGTCGGTAGGTGGGAAGAGTCGGAGGCCTGGGGCAGTGGTCAGCCTCAGCAGCAGGGAAAACACAGCCCAGAAGTCATGGCTGGATGTGCGTTAATTCATTGAACACCCCATGCATCCATGCTTCATGGCGAGTGTACTTAAACTCAGTGTGAGGCCAGTTAACCCTCATTCCTAATGAGTAGAGTCTTTTAATGAAGTTTTATTGTAGAGGGAGTTAACCAAGCCATTGTCTACACGCTGCGATTACAGAGTTTTCACACTCTACCCTTCACATCGTTTCCGTTGGCTGAAGTACCTCTGGAGGGGGTAGGATGGTCTTCAGGCTGAGCTTGGGTTGCAGGTGGACGCCCTGCTTCCTGTCCTGTGCAAGGAAATCCACACACCCGCTACATAGGAGTCTGACCTCTAACAGGTTCGTTGGGTGGTAAGGAGTGGTCAGGTTCTGGACGTGTTTCACAGGATTTGCTGGTAGATTCAAGACAAGGATAATTCAAGGGTCTGGGCCTGAGAAGCTAACGTCAGATTCCAGCTCACTTATGGGGCAGATGGGAAAACTGTGTCAAGCAGGGGCAGGACTGAAGTCTGGCGAGCTGATGACTTCTCACAACTATTGTGACTTGGTAGAACTTCAAACATTTGCATTTTTGAAGGAATGAGGTGGAAATTATACCCAGAAGTAAAGTAGTCTGACTCCGGGGCACCTGGCATCACCTGGGACTCTTCCTCCAACCTGTCCAGAGATGGCATGTGTCTTTAGACGTCAGATACACTGATTTGTTATTTGGTGGCATTGTCACGGGCTACAGGCTTTAGTGGGAACGAACAGTCCTATTGGAAGAATTGTTTCCAGACCAAGCTCCTCGCTGGAAGTTGTGTGACCTGAGGCGTGCCGTCCACTCCCTGTGTTGGTTGAGTCCCTGCTGTGCCCCAGGCCTCGTGCACAAGTAGGATGTGGACGTGAAGGGGGCTGTCCTGCGCTTTGGTTTCCCCATCTGGACCCCAGGGCTCTTGTGGACACCAGATGTGATGGGGTGGGTCTAAGTACTTGGAGAACCATCTCGTAAGATCCAGAGGAAGGGATTTGTGCGTGAAACCTCCTCAGGCAGGATCTGCAGCCCAACGCACTGGCCAGACGCAGTAATGGAGGAAGAGAAAGGACGAAGCAAAAGGAAAAGAAAATGGAGGGTAGTGGAGGCCAGTGGTTTGCAAACTTAACCACGTTGGAGCTATTGCTTCAGATTTAGTCTTATATAGTGGATTAGTTTCCTGTAGCTGCTGTAACAAATTTCCGCAAACTGGGTAGCTTAATACAACAGAAGTCTGTTCTCTCATAGTTCTAACGGCTAGAAGTCCAAAATCAAGGTGTTGGCAGGGTCACATTCCTTCTGGAAGCTCTGGGGAGAACTTTCGGGGGCTGCAGCATTCCTTGACTTGTGGCCACATCACTCCACTCTGCCTCTGTGGTCGTGTTGCTGTCGCCTCCTTCTCTGTATCATTCTCTCTTCTGTCTGTCCAGTCTCCCCGTGTGTCTCTTATAAGGACTTGTCAATTGCCTTTAGGGCCCACCCTGGTAATCCAGGAGGATCTCACCTCAAGATCCTTAAATTAATTACATCTGCCAAGAGCCTTTTTCCAAATAAGGTCTCATTCACAGGTTCTCGGGATTGAGATGTGGAGGGTAGGGCACCATTTACTACCGGGAGAAAGAGGTACAACACCCCCCACCCCGAAAGCGAAGCTGTGCGAATGAAAAACAGAGTAGGGATCTTTGGAGCCGTCCTCAGCACTATCCTCTTCATTCAGGCCTCGTGGGTGCTTTTTGCCATTGCTGTGGAACCCCTAGGCCTTCGGGGAGCATGTTTGGAGAACCAGTGTCTCGTTGAAAGGCCAGGGCTCTTAGGGAATTCCTTGGGCCGGGATCCACTTGTTCTGGCTTCTCTCCCAGCATCCTGGCATGAGCTGTAGCCAGGGACCCCAGACACTATATACTTAACTGAGAAATATCCTTTTAGTGCCCGACTTTAGATTTTATGTTGAAGTGTGACTTGGGTTAAATATAAAATTCATAGCATATCTTGAGCAACTATTTTGTAGTTATCTATATATAAATCTACTTTACAGCGACACAAATAGAATAGATTGTGGAGTGTCAGCATGTAGATAGATTCCGAGTGCTTTTCACTAATATACCTAATGATTCGTGCTGAGAATATCCAAGGGCTCCACTGTACATTTAAATGGATATAATTAAAATAATGAGCTCTATTTTAAAAAATGATATATGAAAAAAAAATCTTAAAGAAGTTAGAAGGAGCTGCACCACTAATTCAAAGTGATATAAGTACTTCTGCAATTCCGCTGTTATTAGGACACCTAATTAAATGTAAAGCATCCCACAAAAGCAACATTTGGGCTTGTAAATCTAAAGCGTGAAGCCAGGGAAGAGAAGCTGCCTGTGTCCTCAGTGCAGCAAGGGCTCGGGGGTGTTACATTTAAGGGAATGGACGTTGTGTGCTTTCGTGCCTACGGGCTAGAGGATGGTTCACATGGCCCCCAGGGTAAGAGGTCGCCTGCGCGAGGCAGATGGGACATTCAGAGAGGGTGTCTAACTCCATCTCGAGTGAGCAGGGAAGGCTTCCCAGAGGTGAATATGTCATCCTCATAAGGACAGCTGACATCCATGGAAATTTACTCCATGCCACGTCCCTGGCTCATCTCCTGCCCCTACCCTGGCAGGATCATGGTCTCCCTTTAACTAACAGAGAAGGAAACAGAGTCTCAGAGAGGGGAAGTCTCTTGCCCAAGTTCGTAGGGTGTATGGACACCCAGGCTTTCTGACTCCCCAAAGCTCTTCCCTCCCTCCAGAATGTCATGATACTAGTGAGGTCCTTGAGGGCAGGCAGGGGCACTAAGTCTGTTCACACAGCATGGTCACCACTTTCCACCAGTGTGATCGTGTCTGAGTCACTTTAGATAAGGTCCTGGATTTACATTTTTGAAATTGATCCTTACCAGGCCTTTTGAGTAGATGTGGGGGTCCCCGCTTCAGGGATATGGAAACAGCCTCAAAGAAGGTCAGAGGCTCGCTCAAGGTCGCCAGTCGGAAAGTGATATAGAGCTGGGATTTGAACTCCTGTCGGTCTACCTCCACAGCCCCTGCAGTCAAATCTATGTCATGTAAGATCCTTCCCTTGTGCGCGCTCCCCTCCCCCACCCCCTGCAAGACAGTAGATACCCGTAGGCCCTTTCCCCTGGAGCCACTGTCCTAGGTCCCTTGCAGACATTGCCTTGTTTCTGCATCACCGTGCTGAGGGGTAGGTGCTGTGTTTACCCATTGTATGTGTGTGAAGACTGAGGCTCAGGGCAGGTGTAAGTGTATGTGAAGTACTGAGATTTGGCCCTGGGATGATCCTACTTCAAACCCTGGTGCTCTTTGCATCTCACTTCGTCCGTCACATCCCATTCCCACCAGGCTGTCGGCCAGCCTCTGCTCTAGTGCCTCAGTGCCACGGAGCTCCCCCACCCCCAGCACGTCCCTTCCGTTGCTGGCTGGCGTGTTCTCCCTCCCTAACGCCATACCTGTCCCCTTGTAATGTCTCAGACCTGTCCGTCCTGGTTATGCTCCTGGGGCCTCTCCGAACTTGGAGGTTTTTTTGCTGGGATGGGGTAGGCACCCTCCCCTCCCAAGAGGGTGCTGGACCTTAGCAGGGGGGGCTGTAATTTAAGATATCCCTGGGGAGGCAGTAGCAGCCAGCAAAGCGAGGAGCCTCCGTCTTCCTGCTCATCCACTAGCACCTTAGTTCTGACTGTTCTGGATGCCGAAGATCAGGAGTGGGTGACATGGGGTGGGCAGGCTGTGGGTGGGCAGGCTTCCTTCTGAAAGTTTCTTGCCCAGTCTAGGTCCACCACAGCTAAGAGCCAGCATGCCTGCATCAAATCTCGATTCTGCTTTTTTGTAACCTTGTGACTTGAGACAAGTTGTTTCACCTCTCAGTGCCTCTGTTGCTGCATCTGTAAAATGGACACAATACCAGGACTTGTTTCTGTGGATGAGAGGAGTCAGTGTATTAGAACACTGGCACATAGGAAACTCTCTTTAAGTGTTTCTTTAATAAATAAAGGAAACAAAGGCTGAGGTGATTGAATCACCTGTTTTACATTTCCTGCGGAGGAGAAGGGCATAAGGCCAGACAGTGACTGGTGATTCTGACGTGGCAGGCATCACTGGGTGCTGAAGACGGAAGGGACAGAGTGAGAGATGTCTGTCTGCCTCTTCTAAGGCCCTGTCCTACCTGATGACCTTATTTTACCGTGATTACCTCCTAAAGACCCTATCTCCAGACACAGTCACACTGGGGATGAGGACTTCACCATAGGTGTTGGGGGGTGGGACACACTTCAGATCCTAGCACCTCCCTAGTGGCCTTTCTCTGAGCCCTTGTTAGCGGGGACCTTCCCTCTCTGCTCAGTTCCCCATCCTGTCTCTACCCTGAGAGACAGCTGAAAGCTGGGAGGGGCAGCAGATGCGATGAAACCCATGCTTTTGTGATAGATGGAGCTGAAGCCCTGAGAGGAGAAGGGTCTTGTCGAGAGTCACACAACAAGCCCCTTGTGGATCCAGGATCAGAACTCGGGTCCCTGACTCCCAGCCTGGTGCCTCCACTGTGCTGCAGTAGGTATGCCAGCGGGCCTTGCCTGAGCGTGCCTCAGGGCTGGGCCTTGTAGGTCACAGTGCACACGCTTCTCTGGAGCAGTGGGGAAGGCTGGACATGGCCAGGGCAGCAGCCCCAGGGCTAGAATCTGACTTGATTTCCCAGTTTGTGCACGTCTTGGCTTTCCCGCCGCAGAAACAGGAGTAATGGCAATGATCCCCTGCTAGAAGGATGAGGGGGCCCTTATGATAACACGTTTCATGAGTAGGTGGTAGGGACCTGGCTTCGTGCCTTGACGTGCCACCAAGCTGTGTGTGGCCCTGGGCACGTCACAGCTCTGGTCTAGGCCTCAGTGTCCACATGTCGTGCCCACCTCTATTGAGCTCATACCTTGAGGATGTTTTCTGATATTTAAGAGCCACCTAGAGGCCAGCGTGTTGGGGCCACGTGTTGGCTCTAGGACATCTCAAACAAGTGAGCCTTTTGGCTTGTGGTTTACCATCTGTAAAACTGGAGCAGGGAAGAGCTTGGATGAGCTCTCCAGGCCTTCTGCCAAGGAGCAAAGGGAACAACACGAGACACTTTGCGTACATCACACCACTTAAACCCTTGCTGCTCCACATGCGGGTGGGAGACTGGTACAGCGGGGCCTCGGTGGGCAGCTGTTAGAGCTGCAGAATCTCAGGCCAAACCCCGGACCTGCTGAACCAGACTCTGCATTTCACCAAGATTCTCAGCTGATTTCTGTGCACATTGAAGCTTGAGAAGAACTGATTTTAACCAGCCAGAGCTCTCTCTGTCGGTCTCATAATTCCAGTTATAGGAGTTACTGGGCACATTTAGACCTCTTTACACCCCAGCTTCCCCGTCTGTAAAATGGATGGAGTTGGAGCCAGACTCGCCCAGTATTTTTAAACTGTGTTCCTTGGAGCTCCAGGGTTCCCTGGAGGAACCTTGGGGGTAGCCACGCTTCCAGGTGAGGTTCATGTAACAGGTGGGCCTGTAACTAACCATTTTGCAACTCCCTGAGCTGGTGGGCTCCCAGATAGGTCTGGGGGATGAGTATGGGTCCACACTGAGCAGATTCTCCTCTTTCCCAGGGAGCGCTTGAAGCGCAGCCAGAAGAGCACCAAGGTGGAGGGGCCAGAGCCCGTGCCGGCCGAGGCCTCGCTGAGCGCCGAGCAGGGAACGATGACGGAGGTGAAGGTGAAGACGGAGGTGCCCGACGACTACATCCAGGAGGTGATCTGGCAGGGCGAGGCCAAGGAAGAGAAGAAGGCAGTCAGCAAGGATGGCGCCAGCGACGTGCCCGCCGAGATCTGCGTGGTGATCGGTGGTGTCCGCAACCAGCAGACCCTCGGTGAGTGAGTGTCCAGTCACGAGGGTCGGGGCAGATCCACGTCCTGGAGAGAAGAGACCGGGGATCTCCGCCCCTCTGTGGCTTAGGGACCCTGCGGGGTCCCCTTCCCCCCACCTCTGGGAGAGACCCAGTCTCCTTAGAGTTGCCTTTGCCTCCACAGTCCTAGTGGTCTGGAGCTCTTCTCTTTCCACCTGATGAGGCAAAGCCCTACTCATTGTTTGTAAGACTGTGTTCAGTTAAATGCCTAGAACTTCCTGCAGACCTGGTGAGTCCCTCATGCTGTGGGGCTCCCATGCCCCTGTTGGATCCAGCTAAACCCATGTCACCTAGTGTCCCAAATGCCTGTCTGTATTTCTTCTTCCTCGGCTTCACGGGGGAGTCCCAGGGCCAGCTCTCAGTGCAGGTCCTGTTCAGAGCAGACGCCCAGTCAGGATCCGGTCAGGGACAGACTGGTACCTTCCCCTGCCTCTTTGGTCTGGGCCAGGCTCAGCGGAGCTCTGTGGAATTGAGCTTCTTAGAAATCATGTCTCCCCTCACTTTGTAGCATGAGCCAGGGGATACCCCTCAGGGGCTGCCTGTACTCCTGCCAGGTTCACACATTCAGATGCCCACAAGGCCTCACAGATATGTGTATTTAGCATACGGAGCGATGAGCCAGACAGGCAGGTGGTGGGGATCGAGTCCAGCTGGAGAGCCCATGCCTCACACACACGGGGTGGGGGGGGTGGGGGGGCTCACTCCTCAGTCGCTGCTGACAGTAACTATGGGGGAAGACAGGCTCAGCGTGGCCAGCTCTCTGGATGCACCACATGCCAGAAATGAAAGTTTTCATGTCAATGCTTTTGGCTTTAACCATTGGCGACTAATTTGACTTCTGAAATCTGCCAAGCAAAACATCTCTGTGGCTCAGAGTCATTCCTTAGGCCAGAAGCTTGCAGCGCCTGGTCTATAAAATTAAGTCCACATGCCTCTGCCTGGCATCAAGGCCTTGCCTGCTCTGGTCCCAGGCTTCTGTTTTCATCTGTGCCCTCCTCATTGTTTTCTGTGCTCAGTGCGTTCTTAGAAGTGCGACCACCTCCCTCTCCTCTATCTGTCCTTCCTGCACCAGCCCCAACTCACCTCTTCCCAGCTTCTAGGTGCACAGCCTATGTGTGGCGTGTAGGGTCTTGTGGGGGCAGCTTCCCTGTTGTCCGTTTCCGCAAGTTGAGACTCAAGTCCTGTTGCTGCCTTTTCTTCCCAACCGCTGGCAGTCAGCCTTGAGCTCCGTTTCCCAGCTGTTCTTCTGCTGGTTCTGGTCACCACTGGCCCCACCTGGGTCATTGCGGCATCCCGCTAACGGCCACGCTTTGTGTCCCCTGCCCTTACCTGCCTTCCACTCTGGCTGCAAGGGGCCTCGGCGAAAACAAAACACCGGCTGTGTCACTCCCTGCTTATAAACTTGGGCTTCCCCACTGCATCTAGGGTCAGGAGCATAGCATCAAAGTACTCCATAACCTGAGCCTTTAGCCCCATCTCTTATTTCTGATCTTCTGGGACCTTTCATTCTAGCACAGTCTGCTCTGCAGCATTTCCTGTCCTTTGCTTATGCTGTTTCCTCTCCCTGGTATTTCTTTCCCCCACATGCCCAAATCCAATCCATCCTTCGAGGCCAGCTCTGGGCAGAAGTGGTCTGTTTCTACCCTGCCTTTCACTGGGGCACACATCACATCTACTTGAAGTTAGAGGCACCTTGTCCATGCCTGTCTCTGCCACAAGCTTGGGAGCTCCTGGAGATTGGAGCTCCAGGACCTGTCAGATCTGTGTCCCTGTGCTCTCCACTGCCACCCTGTAATACCTAGCAAGGTGCCGGCTTCTAGGAAGCAGTGTTGACATTGGTGCTGTAGGTGTCAGCGTGGGGTTAGGTTATGCCATAGTAACAAAGATCCTAAAAGTAAAAAGAGATCTTGGTAGCTCAAAACCTCAAAAGTTTATTTCTTAGTCCTACTGCATGTCCATTGTGGGTCAGTTAGGGGCTCCACTCTACTCTGGACCTAGGATCAAAGCAGCCATTGTATGGAATGCTGCCACCCATGGGACAAAGGGAAAGAAAGCTCTGGAAGGACTCATACTGGCAATTACCTGCTACCACCCAGAAGTGAGCAGTATTAATTCCATCTGCAGTCATTGGCCAAAGCCGGTCACGTGGCCCACTCAACCTCAAGGAGGCCGGGAAATGTCCTCCTAGCATGTGACAAAGGGGAATGAACCAGGACTATGTGGTGAAGAGCATCAGTGACGTAACCCAGGGCCATATGAGAGAAGACTGTTTTCAGGGACCTGTGTCTGACCTCTGTCTTTCAGTATTCACTCCCCGAGGCCAGGGACTTTCAGCTGCTAGTGAATGTTAGTTAACGGAGGAGAAGACATGTTCTTGCTCACTTGGGGCGGGGATGTGTGATTTAAGACTCACTGAACCCGGTAGCTATTTATTTATGCCCTTTACCAGGAGACGCCCAGAAGTGTAGTTGAATTTGAATCTTGGGATGGAGCCAACAGTCTGGATTTGGCGGGGAAAGCCTAGAGCAGCCATGCTAGGGAAATGTTGGGAGTCCTCCCTGGGCCAGCTGCCTGCACAGTGACAAGACCCAGGCTCTTGGCCTCGTGCCACCCACCGTGCTGGTTTCCAGCTCAGCTGCTGCTCAGCAGCAGGGTCCTTGGCCCCACTGTGCCTTCGCGTCCTCTTCTGTTAAATGAGGCGTGTCCCCTGTCCCGGCCACCTTGTGGGGATCGAAAGGGGCAGTGGAAGAGAACAGCGTTGTGTGCCAGCGCGCTTGGCTCCTTGCACTGGGAGTGAATCCAGGCTCTGACTTAGTAGCTGTTGTGCCTTGAAGCTACTTGACCTCTCTGTGCTTGAGTTCTCACAGTTATAAATTCATCAGATTATGTGAGGATTCAATAAAGAGAATGTATTTAAAGTACTCAACATTGTGCTTAGTAAACGATTAGCTATTAGTGGTAGTAATACTAGTACTAATAATATAAAGTACCTCTTCAAGGGCAAAGAGTACTCGTAGTAATATTTTCTACTTTTTTTTTTTTTTTTCCTCCCAATTTTAAGAAATAAGCCAGTGTGATATAGAGGGAAAAAACGGGATGGAGAAGTCTGTGGGCACTGGATGAGGTGTCAGAAAACATGGGTTCTAATGGGGCCTCAGTTTTCTCATCTAAGAACTGGACAGAGTTGTCCAGTTCCTGGAGTTCCTTTTCAGCACCGCCTCCCTAGAATACAGGAACTTTGAGTACTTGTGACATTTCTGAGTAACTTGTGGGCAGACCCTTGTGAAAAAAAGGTGTGAAAGCCACAGTGACGAGTTCGAAGTGGCACTGTCATTTTGGAGCCGGTACCAAACAGGCCCACGGGCGCTCCCTGCTGGTCATGGCTGCTTGTCTCGCATCCATCCAGGGTGTAGATTCCTTAAGGGTGTAGATTGTGCCAAGCAAGGTTCAGGCTTAGAGGAATCTCGCTTGGCCTCAGCACCAGGAAAGAAAAGCACTTAACAAACAAGTAAAAAAAAATCCATGTTAGAATTGAACCTTTTGAACTCATCTAATCACAAGATGGCAAGTAGATTTTATCTTGTGGGCGAAGTCCAGCTCATTGTTGCTGGCTGTTAGGGGTCTGTGTTGGAGCTGCTCAAGTGGGGCGTGACTGGCTATTGATGTTTGCCATGGATGTGGAAGTGGGCAGTAGGGCTGCTCATGCTGTAGATTTGACACTCCTGTCCCCCTCGTTTTATATAAGGGCAAACAATGGCCTGCAGAGAGGAAGAGCGTCGCCCTGAGTCACACAGCAGGTCGGTGACATTTTCTTCCACTTTGTGGTAGAGGCCCCGTTCTACCTCACAGCAGCCCTCCCACCCGCTTCTGGAAGTCAAACAAGGAGGGGACGCATGCCCGGGGAGCTGGCCGGGGGCGGAATGCTGGCTAGAGCCCTCCCCTTAAATGAACCCGTGCCACAGTGAGCTTCTGTGCCCTGCTCACCAGGCACTGGGGAGTTAGCGTGTTCCCGAGGCACTTGGCAGGGGAGTGCGGGCTTGTGCAGAGCCGAGGGCCTCTCGAGTGCCATGCTCAGGGCTCAGAGAGGACTCTGTTGCTGAATAGAATAGTGGTCCTGTTTGGTCACCCAGTGCTGTGCCATGAGGGAACCTCCCGTTTGCCTTTTCTCGGAGCTCCGTCCCCCTTATTCCCCCCATGTCCTCAGTGGCCCTTTAACAACCATCAGACAAACAGTGTTCCCAATGACACAAACATTATCTGAGGCACTTCCCATGGAGGAGCCCGGGTCATGGACACGGGGATGGCATTTGGCAGCTTCTCAGGCTGGGAGAGTGGGGAGGGACCTCAGTGCCCAGGAGGCAGGCTGCCAAGCCTGCAGTGGTTGCTGCTACCTCCCTGCTGCCCGGAAATTCTTGTGCTGACAAGGGCATCCCTCGCTCTTAGAAAGAACATCACTGCCATTGGAGCCAGCTTGGGGTTTGAGGGCAAAACCTTGAGCTTCCTTACTTAGCAGAGAGAGCAGAGATAATATGGACTCTGACAATTTTGTTGGATAAAACCGGAAGTGAATTAACAGCTGCCTCTCCTCTCCTGACAAGCTGCATGCAGAGGTCAGCCTCAAAGGAGTGGCAGAACCACTGAGGTTTGGGGGCTCCTCCTCTATGTGGAATGTAAACCCAAGGCACTACTATTGCTACTCTCCAGTTCCACATTCATGGCAGGCGTTGCTAATTAATCACTGCACACGTTGCTAACAACGTACCTCAGAATCCTTCTCAACACAACACACCCAGTAAGTGACTATCAGCCAGAATTGAAAAATCCGAGGTGGAAACTTCTTGTCATTCTTGTCCTAGATGGTGAAGACAGGACATCCAGGCCATGGAACATGTTCTGGTTCTGAGAGAGAAGAAAGCCCAGATCCCATCACGGTGCTCAGAATGTGCTGCCACGCAGTGTGTGCTCTTCTCTGTGCTGTGAGACCCCTGGTCCTTAATCCAGGGCGGTTACACGCGAGGGAGCCCAGGGAGAGCCGCAGGTGCCTGGAGACTTGGCTGGCCAGGGCTTCTCCCGTGGTGGTGCAGGAGCCCACGAGGGAGCGAGTGACCCAGCGGGGCCCCTCCTCAGATGAGGGGTATGGACCAGCAGGTCGATTCTAGAGTGAACTCGCAGTGCGGAGAGGGGCCTCATGGAAGAGCTAAGGGCTGTTTGTCCTGGGGAGGAAGAGTCGGGGGGTAGAGGTGGGGATGTCTGTAGGCCGGGGGAAGGATGGGATCTAAGTGTTCACAACTTAGAGTATTTTGGTGGGAGGGGTTGGGGCGGACACATTCCAAGTAGCCCCAACCAATACGGGGAAGTTACCAGGAGGTGATTTCAACTCAGTCAAAGGAAGGACTTTGTGATTATGGGAACCAGAACCAGATGTAAGCCTGTGAGGGAGCGAGTTCCTGTCTTGGAGATAGGTGAGCAGAGAGGGTCACTCCCTGGTCTGGGGGTATGAGGGGGAGTCGGGGATCAGCTGGGAGACTGGACCCTGCAAGGACGTTTCTAGGCATCGAAATTTGAGCACCAAGGAGTGGAGCTGTTTGCATACAGGCAGGGCTGCTCAGACAGGAGGGGCAGGAAAAGGGGCAGGAGGGGCTCGGCCACAGTTCCGGAAGGAGCAACAGAAGAGCAGACAGCCATTCAGACAAGGCCACGTGGGTTTTCGTCTGTGACAAACCTGGTAGCGAAGGTGCCAGGTCCTGCTTCGTAGTGCCAGCTGATAGTTTCCTGTTTCAATAAGTGGTTGGCAGGGCTTGGCGCCTGAGCCTGCCAGAACCAACACTAAGCTCTTTGCTGCAGCTACTTGGAAAGGAGGGGGATTTGGCCACCCTCCCAGGCGTATCTTGTCTCTGCTGATGACGCTTCATCTGGAGGTCTGAGGTGGAAAGGGGATCCCGGTGGGAGGGACCCCATTGTAAAGGGCCCATGGGCTGTAAGCCAAGAGACCCAGGATCTGCCCTGCTGTGGGTCTTTGGACAGGTCCCTTAACCTCTGTGAGCCATACTGTCTGGATCGATCAGTGGGTATCATAACATCTGCCCGTTTTTCCAGTAGGATTGTTGAGGGCAGAGTGAAGTAACAGGTGTGAAAGTGCTGTTAAGAGGGGACAAAAATGCAAAACTGATACCAGTGGTATTAGCTGATGCCTGGGACGTTGACATCTGGGGTTAGCTTTGGAGTGACAGCACTCTAAAAGACCAATGGCTTCACACTCTTTTTGTTTAATACCTCCCAAAAGAATTTTGGGAAACGGTTATTCTCTTTCACATTTTCGAGTTGACATCTAACATTTGTATCCAAAGTTTAAGTAATTGCAGAGGACGTACTTTCCGAGTATCGTGTAAAAAATGTGGCAGTTTGGAAAGAAAACTGTGAACCACTCTTTTAAGTGTATCCAAGATAATCCCACTCCTACTGCTATTTGGTATCCGCCATCATCCGTTGAAGAAACATACGAACAGGCCCATCTTTAGCAGAAATTCTACACCTTTCTTTTTGCTCCTTGAACTCATATTTTCAGTGAGTGCTCTTTCATTAGCTTCCTTTTTCCAATGAGGAAACTGAGGCCCGGCCAGTAAATGGTAGAGCTGAGACTCCATCTAAACTAGTGGTTCTCATACCTGGTTGCTGGGCATCAGGTATGAAAGGCAGATTCCTGGTTAAAAAAAAAAAAAAAAAAGGCAGATTCCTAGGCCTCTAGCTTCAGCCATTGTCGCACAGTAAGCCTGGAGTGGGGTCAGGGCCTCTCTATCTGTTCAGGCTCCCTGGCCATTCTGTTAGGAAGGACGTGGCCTGGGCCCAGGTGGTGTCAGGCCTACGGGAGGGATGGACAAGGCCCCTATCCCTGGGGCCCCTGCTTGTCTTCCCACCGTGGGCCTTTGCCTCGTCCTCTGAATGGCATGGTGCGCTCTGCCTTTGATCTGTCTGAAATGCCCACTGGAAACTCAGCCATTTCAGTCAACCTGTTCCTGGGAGAAGGGCCCAGCAGAGGGCTGGAGTCAGGTGTGTATATCATGTCGGTCTCTGCACATCTGAGGGACCAGGACAGCTCCTCAGCAGACAAGGGGGTTCTCCTTGTCAGGCACAGCTGTAGTTAGTCTGGGTACTTCCTAGGGGGAGTGTAGGACCACCTTTAAGAGGTAGGTACGTTTAGCCCCTTTTTACAGATGAGCAAACTGAGGCTTAGTGCATCTAAGGAAATTACCAAGGTTGTGCTACTGGTAAGTGGCAGAGCAGGGACAAGGACCCAGATGTCTCTGATTTGAAGCCTGTCCTCTTATCCTCTGTCCCATCTCAGCAAACAGGAAAGGTAGCTAGAAATTAATCTAATGCATTCAAGTGATGATTTCCTTACATGGGTGCAACTTATTCCTTATTGTGTAAGAGCACTTTTGCATTCACCTCCTTTTTCCTCAAGGAATAACTATGAGAGTTACCTAAGGAACTTACCTTCTCCGTCTTACAGATTTGGACACTGAGGCCCAGAGATGGTAAGTGACTTTCCCAAGGTCACTCAAAGAATTGAGGCAAACCTGGAACAAGACCCAGGCCTCCTGACTTCTAGCTCAGCCCTGTTTCCGCTGGTGCTTGCTGCCTCTTTGCTTGCCAGGGACAAGACAGCCATTGGAGGAGCCCTGTCCCTTTGATGCAGAGTTCACGGTCCCTGGAGGCATCACTGCGGGTCCTGGGGCCATGTGTTGGGTGCTGGCCGACTGATCTCTTCCTTTCCTGTTTTCCAGGATCCTATGAGTGTGGAATCTGTGGCAAGAAGTACAAGTATTACAACTGTTTCCAGACCCACGTACGGGCACACCGAGGTGAGCAGCGTGTCCCTAGGGCACAGTTCAAGGGCTGAGCCTCCCTGTTCTCTGCCTGTTTTTCCACCTGCTCCCCTCATGGGTGACGCCAAAGGCTCTCAGAGCCCCAGTCTTCTCCCTCTTTCTGCAGCAGGAGGCAGACCTGAGAAGGAGAGGAGGCCTCCTTTACTTGAGGAAACACACAGGGGTAGGAGGCAGCAGGACATGCCACCAGGCTTCTGCTACCAGTGCCCCCTGCCTGCTCTGCACAGGCCTGCTTCCTCCCAGAATGCTTCAGTGCTGCTCAGTGTCAGTGGCACCTGTAGGGAAGGTATTCATATGTCATCTCATGTGCCCCCCACAACAGCCTTGGAGTTGGGGCAGGGCAGCTGTCCCCATTCTGAAGATGAGGGCACAGGCTGAGGGGACAGGAGAGTTGGCTCCTGACCCTCCCTGAGCCTGGCAGACAGGGGAGAAGGGTACCGGGTCAGGGCCTGACCGACAGGCGGGGTGTGGGGCAGGACAGTAAGCCTCTCGTTCCCTGCATCTTGAGTGGGCCGGGAGTGTCCCTGGGCACGTTGTAATGGGTTCTCCTGGCCACTGCCCGGCCCTTCTTCTTTCTTTTGACACCAGCCCTACCATTGGTCTGTGTACTCACCTCCTTCTCATTCTCTCTCTTACAGACACTGAAGCCACCTCAGGGGAGGGAGCCTCCCAAGGCAGTGAGTATTTTTCCCTCCTTGTGGGCTTTAGGGAGCCCAGAGGGCCAGGGGTGGAAGGAGGCGACGCTTTTATCCCTCACCCCCCAGGGGTGCCTCAAATGGCCTCTGGGATACACGTTGCTGTGGTCCAGACTTTGTGTCCAGTGAGTCCTTATGAAATTGTAACACGGTACTGCAGAGCAGCCTTTCCCAAAGCATGTTCCGTGGCATGCTCCTTCTGGGGAAAGCTATTAGGGTTCTGCTGGTAAAGGGTTCTCTGGCCAAGTAACCTGGGGAAACCTTGAGTTCTGCTAAGATGAACATGTTTCTTGCTGTAGACTTCTCAAGGCCCTTCAGTGGCAAATAAGCATGTGTCCCTCCAAGAGGGGTCCAGCGTATGCCGTTTTCCTCTGTGTTTTAATTCCCACTCATGGGTCTGGAGTTGCACAGCTGATGTCTAGGAATTGCTGCTCCAGAGAATTATCTCGTGAGCACACATGGGCACCCAGTTGCTGAGGGGTGGTATCCCAGAGCGTGGGGTGTGCAGGGCCTTGACATGTGGGGACAGTGTTCTGCTTTGCTGCTCATAGGCCCTGCCTGCCCTCACTCCAGATCTAAACCCATGGGCCAGGTGAGCAAAGGAAGCCCGCCACAAGAGCGTTCCTCCTCTAAGATCTGTGTACAGAAAGTATAAAAATAGGGGACGCCAATGCATGCTGGAAGAGTCAGGATGCTCGTTACCTTTGGGAAGGGGCTTCTGAGTCCTGGTACTTGAGCTGGGCATTGGTGACAGGTGTTTTTGGTTTATGAAAATTGAACAAGCTGAACACTTAGAATTTGTGTCCTTTCTACGTCAGGGGTCAGCAAACGTTTTTATAGGGGACTACGTATATAGTAAACCTTTCAGAATTTGCAGGCCAAACATTTCCATCACAACTGCTCAATGCTTCCATGTAGCATGAACACAGCCAGAAATGATATGGAAATGGATTTCTTACCAAAACAGACGGTGGCAGGCCATAGTTTGTCACCCCTGTTCTACATGTTTGTTAAGCCGCCATAAAAAGTTTCTTAAAATGTAAATACACATGACCTCCCCCCACATCTGAAACAAAGTAGTTTAAGGAGGTGCCCGGGACTAAAACGGAGCCTTAACTGGGCGAGATCCTAATAGCATGTCTTCTGAGGCACTTTCCCGTTCTGTCTCTCCGGAATTCTTATAACCACGTGAGAGGCAGGCAGGGCTGAGGCTACTCCTCCATTTTCTGGAGGAGAATTTGAGGCTCAGATTAGTCGCTGTCTGCTGGAGGGCCCACGGCTGGACATCCGGAAGCAAAAGCCTGCCCCTTCTCCCCAAGCCCTGCCCCTCTCTGGCCTGGCCCCTGGCTCCTTTTCCGTCAATAGCTCCCTTCTCTTCCGGCTTCCATGGTGTGCCTGTGGTCAGCCACACATTTAAAGAACTTCCCCATTTATCTTTCCTTCCTTGGTTATTCTGGGCCCCTGGCGGCTCCAGCAGCCCCTCAATGATGTGTTGTGTTCTGTCTGGCTTCCGTTGTTCCTGGAGGCTTGCTGGTTGTTGAGGACTCTGTAGCTAAGGATATTTTTAGTCCTTCCATCACTTTTTCCTTCCTCCCTGTGGAATTTTCTCCCCATGGCCAGTGTGCTTTATTTTATTCCCAGTCCTGTATCCCTGCCCAGACCCAGGCCAGCAGTGCCTGCTCGGAAAGCCTGGCTTCCTCATAGCCCAGCCTCATTACAGGAGCCTGGCTGTGGAGCCCTGGAACCAAAAGGGCCCCATTGAGAATAGCAAGTCCAGCCTACCTATTTTGCAGATGAAGATACTGAGTCCCAGAGAGCAGTCATGCAGCTTGTTAGGGGTAGAGGTGGGCATAGAAACCAGGTGTCATACCTTTAGCCCAGGAATCTTGCATTTATTTGTTAGAAAAATTATATAGTCATGCATAGAGGCCTCTTACCCGCCTTTCAGCTAAGAATATAAAAGATTAACTCCACATCTAGTTCTCTTGCTACTGTCACATCGATTCCCTTTGCAAAACAATAGTATTAGGTAACATTTACCAAGTATTTATTGTATGTTAGGCATTGTGCTCATTTATTTATTACAACTCAGGGAGATGAAGGAACTACCATTCCCATTTTACGGATAAGAAAACCACGGGGCAGAGGTCAGGGAGTGTTTCCAACATTAGTCGTACTTGTAAGCAGTAGAGTTGGGTTTGAGCTCAGACGGCCTGACTCAAGAGCCTGCCTCCTAAAACGGGTTTGCAGTGGCATTCCTGGAGACACTGGGCTCTCTTGGGGTTTGAAAAACTGGGTTTTACTGACAAAAAGTCATTTTGCCTTTTTTCCTTTGGGGATAACTCTCTTTTTGTCCTAATCCCCTCCTGCCTTAGGTGGGCCCAGGGATGTGGTCCCCATCCACACTGAGGAGAAGTAGTGGCGTGGGATTCAACAGAGCAGGGTGGGGCGCTTCTCAGGAGCAGAAACTGAGGGTTCGTTTCATGTTTTATTGGAGGTGGTAGACGTGGCCCCACTGGTAGGAGAGACTGTGTGGACAGAGACAGGGCAAGCGGGCAGGCAGCTGTGGAGGGCGACCAGCAGTGGCCGGTCTGGGCGAGGAAATCCAGGGGCAGGGCCCCATCTGGACCAGCAGACCTCAGGTAGCCTTAACTTCTCCACCTCTGTTCCCCAGGTGTGTAGCACCAAGAGATTACATCCAGATGGGACCTGATGGGGGAGATTGTTGTCTAAGCTGAATGCTGGGCATGGAAAAGGATGAAGCCTGAGCCAGGCTTGGAATTCTGGAACCACCAGCCTGGAGAGGCCCCAGGAATCAGCTCATATACTACTCTCTCCTCCCCCTCAAATTAAAGAGTAAAGAGGGGCTCTGAATCCCAAGGTGGAGGCAGCAGTTGCTGGCAGAGTGGGTGAGGCAGGGCAGGACCAGGCCTCTGCTCCCCACAACTCTCTGGTTGGTTCAGGTGTGATGGTGGAGCCTGGTAGGATGGTGGCATGTCTGGACCCTGCCTGGTCCCCACACCCTCATAATGTCTGCTTGTGCCAAGGCTGTGTGTGCGTCATTCAGGAACCAATTATTCTCTGTGGCCCTGGCATCTACCAAGGCACTATCAGAAACTGCAGGTGCGGTGGAAGACGTGGGGGCAGAGGTGGGGAGATGGCTAATGTCATCTGTGTCCCAAAGTCCAGCTACACGAGGGCCAGAAATGTTTCCACAGAACTGCCTGGCATTGCGACCTTGGGATGGAGGGGTTTCATCAGATCCTGTATCTGGGTGCTGAGGAGCAGAATGGGGGCCACGGGGCTGGTGCCCTAATCCAGGAGTAGAGGGTGGCTTATCCAGACAGAGAAGGGCCACGTGCCCTGACTCAACCATCGCTTGGAGTTAAGTGAGTGTTTGAATCCTGGCTATTCCCCGCCCCACAGTGCAGCCTGAGCAAGCCGCCCAACCTCCCCGTGCCGGGCGTCCTCAGGAAGATGGGGTGGATGGGTCGTCCCTAGATCACCTCAAGGAATGCACACACAAGGTTGTGCTAGTACAAACATTAGCGTGTTGCCGGCGTGGGAGGGTAACGTCCTGTGTAAATATGGCCTCAGACTTCAGGTAGACCGAGGGGATCATCCTAGTTTGGATCTTGTATCCATTATCTATTGCTGTGGAACACGGCTCCCCGAAACTTAATGACTTAAAGCAACAATCACTGATTATCTCACGGTTTCTGTGGGAAGGATCTTGATGTTGCTTCACTGGGTCCTCTGGCCATGAGTCTCTCAAGAGGCAGCAGTCAAGATGTCGGCCAGGGTCGTGGTCTCATCTCAAGGCTCAGCCGGGGCAGGAGCTGCTTCCACACTCACTCCTGTTGTTAGCAGGATTGGTCCTCACTGGCAGTTCACCAGAGGCTGCTACATGGATTTCTCTGTGGGGCAGCATACACATGGCAGCTAACGAGAGAGAGATGGTGTGAGCAAGATGGAAGTCACAGTTTTTGTTACCTAATCTCAGAAATAGCATTCCATCACTTGACTGTACCCCATCACTTTAGAAGCAAGTGACGAGGTCCAGCCCTGACTCAAAGGGAAGGGATCGCATGAACATGAATGCCACAAGTCGAGGTCATTGGCAACCATTTCCAAAGCTGCTTGCCGTGGGACCTCCCAGCTGTAGGGCTTAGGGGAGGTCCCTTCTGAGCCTCAGTTTCCCTGTCTGTTAAATGGGTTACTACTTCCTCCCTCAGTTGCAAGGACTCAGGGAAGAAATGCAGGGGCAGCGCCCAGCCTGGTGCCTTGCACAGGCAGCACCCAGGAAATGGTAGCTATGTGATTGTTATTTTCAAGTAACTTCACGAAGGGAGGTGGGGCCAGTTATGACATAGGTCCTTAGGAGCTCAGCTCACATAGGGTAGGATTGGGGGGGTTGGCTTGAAAATTACTTTAGGGCTCCCCAGTCTCCTTGTGTAGAAGACCCCTAACACCCCAGGAATTGGTTCTCCATGGCATCACCAGTTGGGGCCAGTCTGGGCTAGTCCTTTCGTTTTTGAGGCAGATGAGCTGGCCCCAAAACCTCTACCCCAGGTGACTGAAGCCCTGGTAACTATGTGTGTCTTTCCATCCCCACAGACAATTTCAGGTACACGTGTGACATCTGCGGGAAGAAGTATAAATACTACAGCTGCTTCCAGGAGCACCGAGACCTCCATGCAGTGGATGGTGAGTCAGACCCCTCACTCCACCTCCCCCACTGCTTTTAGGACCCCCACCCTGCCCCAGCCCTCCCCTCCATCCTCGTACCCAGAGGAAGGTCATCAGTGGCCAGACTGAGGACAGTGACCAACCCCTGAAGGTTCTGAGGGAGAAAAGGTCTCTTTCATTCCCCATATATACTTCTGATTTGGGTAATGCAAGTGAAATTGCTGGTTTTGTAGATTAAAATCAGTAGAATACCCACAATTTTATATTGATTCATTATACAATTTCATATTGAGTATTCACATGCTCTGGTGAAATTAAACCAATTTTTAAAAATGAGTGATGGTGTTTTAGCATCTTAGATTGTAGAGTTTGAAATTAGAACAGTTAATTTAGGTAATTTGTTTTTAGAATCTCAAGAATCCTAGAAATAGGGTCTTGGACCTGGGAAGGATCTGGGCACTCCCTCCCTAGCCCCACACCCCAGCCCATCTCAAGTTATGACAACCAGGTGCATCCTTCTCTCACCTCCTCTTTTTCTCTCCTGTCTTGGCCCCTCAAGTGGGTACTGGTGAGTCCAGAAACAGGGCAGACAGAAAGCATCTGCCTGCCCTTGGGGAGGGCCCCTGCTGTGGAAGGAAATGGAACGGAGGCACAGGCTACGTCCCGGTTGGGACGCGCCCTCCTGTGGCCCCTGGTTTTCTGGGGCATCGACTCTGGCCAAGGCAGCTCTCCTAGGCCCCAAAGGCAAGCTTACCTGGACAGAGGCTGGGAGCAATGGGCAGAGGCAGCTGTGGGCAGGGACTAACAGGGTTCCTGTTTGCTTCTTTCCTTCTGCGGCTGCTGCCTCCCGCCCGGGCGCAGTGTTTAGTGTGGAAGGGGCCCCCGAGAATCGGGCAGGTAAGTCCTCGGTGGCTAGCCACCTCCCCTGTCCCCAGCTGGGCTCCCAAGACCTGGTTACCAGGGCGCTAAGGGCCGTGTGTTCTCCCACAGACCCCTTCGACCAAGGTGTTGTGGCCACTGAAGAGGTGAAGGAGGAACCCCCAGAACCATTCCAGAAAATCGGGCCAAGTATGCGGGCCTCTCCCTGGGACAAGGGCTGGGTTGGGAGACTGGTGGGTGCTGGCTGAGGGTAGCAGGGTGAGTTCCGCCGCTGGAAGGGGGTGGCACTGCTCATCTTGCATCAACATCGCTGGCTGGTGAGCCACTGGCCTCCTTGTACCTCACTTTGCCCACCTGACAAGTGGGTCAGTCAGTGTTAGGACTTTAGCTTTTGAGAAGCGGCAGGACAACACAGGGTCAAGGTTAAGGCAGTGAAGGTAGCGCATGCTTGGTGCCCTGGCAGTCTGTTAGCCGTCCTGAGCCTCGGCTCCTCACCTATGGCATGAGGATGACATGTCCCCGCAGGTTTGTTGGGGGATTAAATGAGATCATGGATATGAATCACCTATTAATTAGCACAGTGCCTGGTACATAGTAGGTGCTCAGAAAATACCTGTTGTTACTGTCATCTGAAGGGGTTTAGCAGCCAGTGAAGCTGTCCAGGGCAGCCACATGCACACCATCTGTCCTTGTCCCAGTAAATCCCTGAGGGCAGGAGCCATGCACAAGACCTGCCTGCTGGCGGCATGCTTGTACTGAGTTTTGTGGGGACACAGTGGTGAGATGGGGCCCTGCCCTTGGATCATGCACGTGAGGTGAAGTGGGGGGCGTAGGTCAGTAATCAGTAGTTGCAGCATAGCCAGAATCACAGGGGGCTGTGGGTATCGGGGCACCTGACCAGCCTTGGGGATCTAAGAGGCTTCCACGTGGGGTCCAGGGTGGAGAATGAGTTCCTGTGTCTCACGCAAAGGTAGGGGAGCCCCACCAGAAATTGAAAGGCAAACCAATCCTGCATTCAGGTCTTCAAGAGCCTTGAATGCCAAGTGAAATTATTTAGATTTCATCCTGAGGGGAATCAGCCAGAGAGTTTACTAAATGGGGAAGGGACTTCATCCGATTTACATTTTAGGAAGACCACTTTGGCTGCTGCAAGAATGGATTGGTGGTGGGGGTGGGAGGTGTTCTCAGAAGTGAGACTCCTCTGGTCCAGCCCTTCAGAAGTTTACCTACTTGTTTATTCCTCTCTGTACTTCCTGTGCCTGTCTTACTACCCAGCAAGAAAAGACCTTTATTAACTCAGCGTCATCACAATAAGGATTAAGGTGGCTTGCAAAAATATACGCACAAACGTAGAACGAGTGGATATGGAAATCTGAGGGAAGGGAAATCGAGGGAGCTACAGCAGTGAAGCCAGAGTTGGTCCTCAGCGTGGAGCTTCCAGACCCTTGGAAGGTGTTGGCGAGGTCCCCGGCATGCGTTTCTTCCTCCTTCCTCACAGGGGATGATTGTTTTTACTTTAATACAGTTGCTTTAAGCACTCAGGAAACTGCAGATGTGATAATATCTGTAAAGTGGTTAGCTGAGTGCTTATCATATGCTTAGTAAATATTCAGTAAACAGTAGCATTAAAATAGTCTTGACAATGAAGAAAATGATGAAATCCTCAACACAAAACTGTTAGAAGGTAGACTGTGGGAAGACCCACATGTGCATCAGACATGTTTCACGATGGACATTCGGAGACAGATACAGGACAGGGACAGCACACCCAGGAACCCCCGCTGTACTACCTGCCAGCAGCCCCCGTATAGCACTGCCCTTCCATCTCTAGCATCATAACTATGAAAATGGGCTTTGGAATCAGGCCCTGATTTGGGCTGGCATCACCAGTTTACTAGATATGTTCCCCCTCTGAGTGTCCTTCGATTCATCTGTAAGTTGAGAACAAGAATGTCTATTCTACAGGACGAATGCATAAAGTTCTTCACCAGCACCTGGTTCGTATTCAGGATGTCACACATGAGCGACGTTGCCAAGAGGCAGGCGAGTGAGAGCTGTAGAGCCATCCCAAATAGGAATCCTGGCTCCACACTTAATCCCGCTGTGACATCCTGCAAATGTTGTAATCTCGCCAATCCACCATTTCTTTACTTATTTTAAGTGAGTTTTTCCAGAACCCATCAGCTCCAAGTCAAATAGTTGTTTCAGTCTAGTTGTGGAGGGTGCAGCTCACAGTGGCCCGTGTGGGGATCGATCCAGCAATGTTCGCGTTAATAGCATTGCGCTCTAAACAACGGAACTAACCGGCCGCCCCCAATCCACCATTTCTTTAAAATGGAGTGACGACAACAAAACTCAACCTCAGGATTGTCATGGAGATGAGATGAGATTGTATTTGTAAAAGAATTAGTCCTTGACACTTACATGGAAAGCATTAAATAAGTAGTACCTACTAATTATCCAGACAGGTGCAGAACACAAGGTAAAACTTGTTCTGCATATCAGTAACTAAGCCTTACAGACAACCAGTGCTAGAACCTGGGAGGAATTATCCCAAATGACACAGAGGAGGGAATCGTACAGAGAAAACCAAACCAACTTGATGCTCGGGAAGTGAGGTCGTTAGAATAGTGTGAGGCTGTCCCTTGTTACCACTCAGGAACTGCCTTGTGAGATAAAAATACTGTTTCTTGGACTTCTGCCACTTCCTGTAACCAGGCCAATGCCACAGAACCCTAAAAATGATGAGGCGTAGAATAAGGGGAATCAGTAGCAGCATGGTGCCCTTGAAAGGACTAGTTGCCACAAGTAGTGCTCTGTAGGTCCCGAAAGGGGAAAACAACCTAGCAGCAGTGCATGCTGGGAAGCACATCCTCCATCCCTGCATCAACTGAGCAAATTGGAGAATTGGGTGCTTTTGGAGGAAGAAACCAAAGCCATGATAGAGCAGAGGAATGCTGCTAGGGAGACAGAGTTGGTCAAGGGGCCCTGTGTGGCAGCTTGCTCTGCAGCTGTAGATCTGAGAATTACCACCATGGTAATGGTCTACTGTGATAACGGGAGATTGAGGGCAATTCATTCACGTCTACTGAAACAGGATAAGCTAGACTCATTTTTAGGCTACTTGATTTTTATGTGTGAATAAGGAAGAATAACTCGTAAAATAAAAATAAATAGGTAAATAAAAACAAAACGTCAGCACTATGAAATTCCACCTACCATGAAAAAAGAGAATTTAGGAGACCCAGAGGAAGAGAATACCTCTGCAAATGATACTGCAAACTCTAGAAGGAAATTCTGTTTGACAACCACAATTGATTATAAGAAAATATGACCTGTCTTAGTCCCCTCGGGCTGCCTTAACAAAATACCAGATGGGTGGCTTATGCAACAAATTTATTTTCTCACGTTTCTGGACGCTGGAAGTCTTGAGATCAGGATACAGCATGATCGGGTTACAGGGAGATCACTTTCTGGCCAAATACCATCACATTGGGAGGCATCAACATCTGAATTTGGGGGGGGCAGAATTCAGTCCGTAGCATGACCCCTGTGAAAAAGGAGCCTGGAGTTGTATGGCAAAAAAGCTACGGGATAAGATGAAAAGGCAAAGAGAGAGACCTGCGATGAGGAAGGATTGCAGAGAAGCTGAAAATACCAGAACCGCACTAAAATCTCCATTGTAGGTATCAAACAGCAGAATCGATTTGCAGAAATGGAATTAATGATGTGAAGGACAAATTTGAACAGATGAAGATAGTAAGAGGAAAACATGATAAATACGGAGAATGCAACCGGTTGCAGAGATAATTGATGGTATTGTGCCAGTGGGACAGAAGCCGTATTTCAAAGATACAATAGAAGAAAAATTTGCTCGGCTACAGGAAGACTTGTGTATGCAGATTTAAGGGCTCATCATATATCAGGTAGAGTCCATATAAGTAGACTCATAACTAAATGAGTCCTTAGTGACTTTTTAAAACTATAAATATAAAGGACAAAATTTATACAGCCATCTAAAAAACAAGTTATTTACCAACGAATCCACGATGGACATGCCTCGGACTTTTCTGCAGTACCAAATGCCAAAGGCAGTGAAATAGTTTTGAAGGGAAAAGATTGTAACCTAAGAATTCTGTATCTAGACAAATTGTGATTTATGTATAAAGAAAAAAGCCAGGGCTCAAAAACATACTATATCTCCTGTGTAACCATCTTCATGGAATTACTGGCAGTTATACCCCAGTGAACTGAGTGGTAGAACACACTTACGGTCTCAATTATGAGGAATTAATTCACAGTACAAGAGCACGTATGACTACTAACGCCAGGTAAACTAGAAGTAAGTTTAAAATCTTGCAAATCTGATTATAAAATTGTATGCAAAAGACAAAGTTTACTCTGGAATGTTAAAAACACAAGAAAGAAGGAATAGGTGAAGGATACAGTAAAGTAGGTTAACCCAGTCCTGCTCATAGTGTGGTCCCTACGTCAGCAGTATAAGCATCTCCTAAAAGCTTACTAGAAATAGAAATTCTTAGGTCCCACGCTAGAACTATGGAATCAGAACCTTGGGTTGGGGGGTGGGGGGTGAATAGCAACCTGTGTTGCAACAATCTCTCTAGATGATTCTTACATATGCTGAAGTTTGAGAAGCACCGAGTTAAACTTCTCAATGATAATAGTTGTGAAAATGTCATTTCCTGCTTCATTATAACAATTAGAGAAATATATACTGTCTGAAACAATGAAGAATATTGCAAAATAATTGAATATTGGAGAATAATGGAAAGGCAAAGAAATGAGTTTATGTATCAAACAACTGAAAACTAAGGGAACAACCAGAAAGGATGGAGCAGGGGAAGGGGGAGAATCATGGAGTAAAACCAAGTCAACTATAGCAATAAAAGCAAATGGCGTGATCTCCTCTACTGGAAGACAAAGATTCTCAGGTTAACTTAAAATAATCCAATTACTAATGGTTTATTAGAGACATACCTAGTGAATTCCTTATCTTTCACTCTTGTCTTTCTCAGGAAACTCTTTGCTCCTTCCCTAACTAAATTGAATTCCCTGTTAGAATTGTCACATTGTAAATATCTCCTTAAGAGCACCCATCATGGTTGCAGTTTTAAATTTGTGTGATTGATTTTTCTGTCTCCTTCTCCAGACTGCAAGCTCCTTACAGGCAGGAACGATAAGTCTTTTTGCTAATATTTTGTGCTGGCATTTAGCACAGCATCTGTTTAATGAATGCCAGTACTGGGAAATTTAGGAAAATGTCTTTAAGGCACATGCAAACAAGTGGAAAGGAGGATCTGACAAAGTAATTACCAAGAATTAATAACATTAATGCCAGATGAACTAATAAAACTGTGTAATTAAATGTTAGAACAGTGGTTCTTAAACTTTCCCCTGCATCAGAATGTTCTAGGGGGGCCTGTTAAAACACAGGTTGCTGGATCCCATTCCTAGAATTTTTCTTTCAGTAGGTCTTGGGTAAGTCCTGAGAATTTGCATTTCTAACAGGTTCCCAGGTCATGCTGATGCTACTGGCCCAGAGACCACACTTAGAGAAGTGCTGTGTTAGAAAATAGGGTAATGTGAACAAAAGGGTACAGTTCACAGTGGATATGTTGATCTCCCGAACCTGTATGCCTCAAACAAATTGTATCTCAACATACAAAATAAATTTAAAAATACAATGAAATGGAACGATTTATCACATGTAGTCTTTGACAGAGCAAGTAGACAAAGAATGTTATAGAGGATAGGGTTTGAATAATATAATTAATACAGTTGACCTAACAGCTTTGAAGCCTACAAACAGCACAGAGATCTTTTCCAGTGTTCATGAATCAGTTACAAAAATTATTTAACTGAAAAATTTTAAAACTTCTGTATTTAGAAAAAAAATTATAAAATAAGTCAATTTGAGAAAAAATACTTATAATTAACATAATCAACATATAGGACAAAATGTTGGTGTTCTTATTCTGTCTACAGAGTTCTTAGTGATTTACAAAAGGTAAATACACCTATAGAAACATTGGCTATAAACACAAATGGGAAAGTCACAAAAGAAAAGCTATAGTTAATTGAACATGAAAAATAGTCAATTGCCTTACACCTGAAAGAAGTGGGGAAAACACCCAGCAGTGGTTACAGTTCCCCATATCAGTCACAATTTAAGAAGACACGAATACTTAATGCTGGCTACGGTGTATGGAAACATTTTCACATCTTCCTGATTGAGATAAAAATTGGACCAACCTTTTGATAGTACTTGGTGCTCTGGTTGTCAGAAACCTTAAAAATGCATACCCTTAATTTATCCTGTGGAAATAATGTGCGAAGATTATGCACAATAATCCTTGTTTTGCAATGATGTGCAAAAATAATGAGCAAACGTGCACAAATTTCTACATGGATGTGGATCACAGCATTATATTTTAATGTAAGGAAAAAATTTTTGAAGCCATCTAAATGTCCCCTGGTGTAAGTGACTGGCTCAGCAAATTCTGAAGTCCAGTGGGAACCATGCAGCCAATAAATGCAGTAGAGATCGAAGTTTATTGATTGAGCAAGATGTCCACAAAGTATTGTCGATTGAATGCACCAGGTTACAAAGAAGATATAGATCAGGGCTGCTAATTCAAGGGCTGCAGGAGCCAGGCAGATGATGTCAGTGAGAAGCACACCCCAGATGAGATGGGAGTGGGGGGGTGCGTCTGGGACAAGGGGCAAGGTGCACGTTCTACCCAAGGGGTAGCTGCTATTCTTTGGGGGTTACAGATGATTGAAATTTCTCTTATTTTTTAAATTTTGTATTTATCAGTATTTTATAATTTTCCCCCAGTGAACAATATTACAGCAGAAATTTTTAAGAAGAAAGAAGTTAGGCAGACCCAAAAGAGAGGTAAAGATAAAGTCTGATGGGACCTGAGAGGAAGAAGTGACCTCTTCTGCTGGGGGGTGGGGGATGCTTGGGGGCAGTGAAGGTCCGGGAGAAAAGGGGAACCAAGTGAGGCCATTGCAGCATTGCAGAGGACAGGGTTTGCAAAGGGGCTGATAGAAAGGTTGGCACTAGAGGTCAACTTGGGTCACCGCACATTTCCTGAGCACTGGGGCCTGGGGGTGGAGTGATGAAGGAGAACAGTGTGTGCCAGGTACTGTTCTAAGCACTTGACGTACAAATTTAATCCTCACAGCAATCCTATAAGGTGGTCCTATTATTACCCCCGTTTTACAGATAGGAAAACTGAGGCACAGAGAGGTTAAGAGATTTGCCCAAGGTCACACAGCTCAAAATGGCAGAGCTGGGATTTGAACCCAGGTAGTCAACTCAAGTGGGCTTCTGCTTCTAGCTGATGGTCCCAAAATGAGAAGGAGTATTGGGGGAGGGAGCACATGGCTGCTTCTGGATGGGAGCCTGGCGCCTATTCCCACGCTTTCCTCTCTTTCTTGGACAGAAACTGGTAACTACACCTGTGAATTCTGTGGAAAGCAGTACAAGTACTACACGCCCTACCAGGAGCACGTGGCCTTACATGCCCCCATCAGTGAGTACCTTTTGTTGTTGGGGGAGGGGTGGGCCAGCCAGAGGCTGAGGCTCGGAGGCTTTGCCAGAGGATGGGGAAAGCAAAGGTGAGCTTGATATGGGCCAGTCTCTAGGTGTCCAGGTGTGACCTGGGGCCACCTTACTCTAGTAGCTGGAATAGCTAGGAAAGCCCTACCCTTAAGACAGAAAAGTCTGAATCTTCCCGTTGGTGGACTCAGAGTAGCATCACTCATCCAAGTGGTTCCTGAATCCTCACCCGCAAAGCCAGCGCCATGTGATGCAGCCTCAGTCTGAACCCATGCAGGGTTTAGCCCAAGCTAGGCGATGGCCAACTAGGTAGGACAGCTCCCTCTTTGCCCTTGGTGGTGGAAAGGGTAAGAAGCGAGAGGGAGTGCTAAGCCAGAACTCAGAGCCCTGGGTGTTCATCTTGGGCGGAGTTGCAGGCTTGTGTGTGACCTCGGGCAGGCCTCATCTTTGTCTCTGGCCCCCAGCCTCTCCTTCCTCCCCTGACTGGAATGGAAAAGTTTCTAAGGGCCTTCCCCACAGGGACATCTGGACCTTCCATTCTCTTGATGCTACTGGTTTCCCAGCTCCCCTTCTGGGTGTCAAACGGGTTTCCATCCTTAGATCCCCAAGTATATGAGCTAGGAGGCCCTCAGTCCCCAACCAAAATCCTGACGGGTGGGGCTTAACCAGCGCAGAGGCTCAGGGCAGCAGAGCAGGATGTTTAAGAGCGGATGTGGGAGCATCCCTGCTTTTGTTTCTCAGGGCGGAGCTATGTGGATCCCACTCCACTGACTCTAGAAGAGGAGACTTATTTCCAAAGACAGGGAGGGGTTACGCAAGGTCAGCAGGGTTTTAAGCTGCCTACAGTCTGGGAGGCCGGATGACCCCCAGCCAAGGACATTCTGGTGGTCTGGAAGAGGTGTCCGGAGCTTAGAGGATGGTCAGGCAGGTTCCCTAGGAAGTCCTCCCTGGTGGACGAAACAGCAGAGGCCCTGGGTGAGAGCTGACAAGTCCTGAGGTCGATAACTGGTTTCAGATTCTCGTCCTGCTCAGCCTCTGACTGCTCGGTGACCTTGTGCCTGTCACTTCCCTTCTCTGGGCTCAGGTTTCCCATCTGTGGGAGCCCTGGAGGTCATTCCAGCCCTGGGGTCTGGATTGTAGGCATCTCTAGCATGAGGAGACCTTCAGGCAGGCATCCCTGGTGGCCCAGCTACAAAAACCCATCCCGCCACCCAGGCTAGGGATGTATGGGTTACCCAGTTCCCACCACGTGTCTGGGTCCTGTGTGGGGAGAGAGCACGCAGCTTCCACTTAGTGGGCATGACCCATCCATTTGACCCACTAATGGTGCTGAGTCATCAGGGCTGTGACTGGGCTTGAGCACCATGGCCCGGACCCTTTGTGGATTCCTCTTTCCATGGGCCGGGACTGGCAGCTGTGTAGGCAACTGCCTGCTGTCTTGGTGCCCAGAGGACATGCTGCCCAGAATGCACTTAGGTGTTAGTTATAAGGCCCGCCTGCCTTATAGTTACCAGGTGGGCCACAGTTTCAGCCTCTGGAGAATACCTTCAGTGCTGCTACTGCTCTTTCCCCAGATCGCTCTTTCTAGAACAAGTTGTAAGCATGGAGTTAATAAGAGGGGGAGCTTGGCTTCCAACCTTCGCAGGCAAGCTCCAGGCCCACACTCTTAATTGTGAAGCTATCCTGCATCACGTGTCAGATAGTACAGCACAAAGGGGGCATTGCTTGCACCCCGATTTCCTCCTTAACATCCAGGTGCTTCTCTGCTGAAGAGCTGTTTGCTGTTTTTCTGTTCCTCACTTTCTTTTTCTCTCTGTTATGGACTCTCTCTGTCTTTCTGCATCCGTTTATTGAATAAATCTCTGTTCTCTATTAGTAAAGTCTGGGGACTCTAGGATCATCTGTGTTTAAAATACAGCATGAGAGATTTAGGCTAGATCTAACAGAGGACTGAGTCTCCAAGGCTGACCAGTAGCCCCTTCTTTGGATCTAGAGATTTGTATGTCCATGGGTTCTGTGTGGAATTAGGGGCTGGACTTGACGGTTTAAGTGCTACCCAGGGCCAGCCTGGGTCTCATGAGAATAGCCAGAGGGACCTAGGCTGACTGCAAAAGTTCTTACAAATGGGGTCATATAGTATGTACTCTTTTGTGTCTGGCTGCTTTCACTGAGCAAAATATTTTTAAGATTCATACATATTGTTACACACACACACACACACACACACACACACACACACACCAGTTCATTCATTTTTACTACTGAGCAATATTCCATTGTATGAAAAAATACCACAGTTTATTCTGCAATTGCTTGTTAATTTGAGTTGTTTCCAGTTTTAGGCTGTTATGAGTAAAGCTGCTATGAAAATGCTTGCACAAGGCTTTTTGTGGACAGATGTTTTCATTTCTCTTGGATAAATACCAAGGAGTAGAATTGCTAGATCATAGGGGAGAGAGAGTATGTTTAACTTTTAAGAACTCACTAACCATTTTCCAGAATGACTGTAGCATCGTATTCCTACCAGTCACAGATTCCCCGTTGTTGCCAACATTTGGTGGCAATGGGCTATTTAATTCTAGTTATTCTGGGGATTGTGTAGTGGTATCTCATATTGTTAGTTTGTAATTTCCTGATGACTTATGGTGTTGAGTACTTTTTCATTTGTTTATTGGCCATTTGTATATTTTACTTTGGAAGCTATTTAAATATTTTGTCTACTTTTTGGTTGCGTTGTTTGTCTTTTTATTAAGTTATAGGAGTTCTTTATATATTCTAGATTGGAGCCTTTATCAGATATACATATATCTACATATAGTGAGTATTTTCTCTGTCTTCATTATGTCTGTTGATTTTCATATACTGTTTTTTGATGAGCAGTTGTTTTTCATCTTGATGAAATCTAATTTATCATTTGTTTCTATGGTTAGTGCTTTCTGGGTCCCACCCAGGATATCCTTACGTACCTCAAGATGGTGATGATATTCTCCTTTACTATCTTTTAGAAGCTTTATAATTTTAGCTTTTGTATTTAGGTCTGTGATCCATTTCAAGTTAATTTTTGTAAATGATGAGAGGTATGAGTTAAGATTCATTTCATTCCATAGGAATATTGGTTGCTCCAACATGATTTGTGGAAAAGATTGCCTTTTCCACATTACAGTGCATTGGGACCTTTGTTGAAAATCAATTGAATGTATAAGTAAATTAGTTTATTTCTGTTCCATTGACTTATTTGTGCTTATGCCAACATGGTCTTATTTACTCGGGCTTTATACTAAGTATTAAATCAGGTACTCTCAGTTTTTCAGTGTTGTACTTTTTAAAGAATATTTGTCTATTCTAGGATCTTTTCCTTATAAATACTAGTTTTCTTGCCAATTTGTACAAAATATATAACTGGGATTTTATTTAGGATTACATTGAATCTATAGGCCAATTTGGGGAGAATAGCCATCATAATAGTATTGTGTCTTCCAATCCATGAACATGGTATATCTCTCCAAGTATTTAGGTCCTTTACTTTCTATCAGCAATAGTTTGTACTTTTCAGAGTAGAGGTCTTGCACATATTTCATTAAATTGCCTCTAACCATTTTATGTTTTTTTACATTACGGTGATTTTTTATTTTCTAATCATTGTGGGTAGTACATGTAAACACAATTGATTATTCAATATTGAATTCAGTGTTGAATTCAGTATTGCTAAATTCACTTATTAGTTCTAATAGGCCTTTTGTAGATTCTTAGGATTATCCTTGTACATACTGACTATCTGCTAGTAAAGACAGCTTTATTTCTTTCTTTCCAATCTGTATTCTTTTTATTATATGTTTCTTCTTTACTATACTGATTAGGACCCTCCAGTACAATGTTGAATAGAAGAAATGAGTGACTATCTCTGCCTCGTTCCCAATCATAAGGTTCAGTTTTTCATCATTAAGTATCATTATTTTCATCCTTAAGTATTATGTTAGCTGAAGTAGGTTTTCATAAATGCCCTTTATCAGTTGAGGAAGTTACCTTCTACTCCTAGTTTACTGAAAGATTTTATCATCAATTGGTGTTACATGTTTTTTCTACATCTGTTGAGATGATTCTGTGATTCTTATCTTTTATTCTGATAATGTGGTGAATTAACATGGATTGGTTTTTGTTTTTTTAACACGTTATTATGCCTGTACTTTATTAAAATACATTGAGAGTACAGAAAGTCAAACTGTGAAATAAACTGAAGAAGGTTACAATGTTGGGATGTTTTTTTTCTTTGCCAGAAGAATCACTTCCTTCTTTGAAGCTTCTTTTTCTTGAGTAGGTATCTAAATTACTTGAAGACCTATGGTAGTTTGTAGTGTTAGCTCTCAAGAGCATGTTTTCTGATCACTTCTATCTGAAATTTCCCAGAATTTTACCTGGCTTTAATATCACTCCCAAAACTGACCTCTTACACGCAGAGAACTACAGTCCTAGGATTAACACAGTGCCCCATAGTCAGTCAGTGGTTTGTAAATGATGGTCACAATCAAGAAAATAAATTTTTCTGGTGAAGATTTTTAAACACCAGTATTGAGGTATATTGTCATACAATAAAGTGCCTGTATCCAAGTGTCCAGTTTGATAAGCTTTGACCTATATAGGCACCCATGAAACCATCATTGCAATCAAGATTATGAACATATCCATCACTCCCCAAAATCCCTCACCATTACCCCATCCTTGGGCAAGCACTGATCTGCTTCCTATTACTAGATTAGTTTGTATTTTCTAGAATATTGCATGTAAGCGCATATATGGAGTCTTATAGTGTGTACTCTTTTGTTGTGTGTACAGGGGTGTCTGACTTTTTCCACATACCATAATTGTTTTAAGATTCATCTGTGTTTGCATACAGCAGTACTTTATTCATTTTAATTGCTGGGTAGTAGTATTCCATTGTCTAGATATGCAAGGTCTGACCATTAAGTTCACGAACTCCTCCTAGAAAAAGTGCTACATACCTCATTGCTGAATATGACTACAAATCCCTTTGAAATACTCCCCTTGGGAAGCTATGCACCGATGCCAGGGCCTAGTCCAACCTTCAAAGCAATTTTGGAACTTTCTGGAATGGCCATCAGAGCTGTCATTGTATTATGCTTGATGTCCTGAATGTCATCAAAATGTCTTCCTTTCAATATTTCCTTTATCTTTGGGTAAAGAAAGCAGTCATTGGGGGCCAAATCAGGTGAGTAGGGAGGGTGTTCCAGTACAATTATTTATTTACTGGCTAAAAACTCCCTCACAGACAGTGCCGTGTGAGCTGGTACCTTGTCATGATGCAAGAGCCATAAATTGTTGGCGAAAAGTTCAGGTTGTCTTAACTTTTTCATACAGCCTTTTTAGCACTTCCAAATAGTAAACTTCGTTAACTGTTTGTCCAGTTGGTACAAATTCCTACTGAATAATCCCTCTGAAATCAAAAAAGGTTAGCAACATCGGTGCAACAAGTTCGCGAACTTAATTGTCAGACCTCATAACATTGTCAATAGGTTGTGTGACTTTAAATGAAATGACGAATAACAAAACTAATTTTACCACAGGCTAATTGATATAAACAAGAGTTAAATTTCTACAGCATCTTATCAAGGTTACAATGAAATGACATTGAACAAAATGATATTAATTCTAAGTCTAAGACCTACTGTATAGATACCACAATTTTCTTTATTCACTTTTGGAAGGACATATGGGTTGTTCCAGTTTGAAGTTGATACAAATAAAGTTTCTGTGAACTCTGTACATGTCTTTTATGGACAAATGCTTTTATTTCTCTTTGGTAAATACCTGGGAGTGAAATGGCTGATGTATGTTTGACTTTTAAGAAACAGTCAAATTGTTTTCCAAAGTGGTTATGCGATTTTACATTCCAAGCAGCAATGTACTTTTCTTTTCATGTAATCTTCTTGTCTAATTTGGGTATCAGTAATGCTGGCCTCATAGAATGAGTTGGAAAGAGTATTCCCTGAGTGGAGTGTCAGTTAGATTACAATGATTGATAATGTAGTTCAGATCTCTATACCTTTTCAGGCTTTAAAAAATATATATGCTTTTTCTATCAAATCCTGAGAGAGAAGCATTAAAATTCATAACTTTAATTGTAGATACGGTGTTTCTTTCTTTAGTTCTGTCAGGTTTTGGTTTATATATTTTGAAACTTTGTTTTCAGGTTCACACACTTAGGATCATTATATGTTGATGAACTGACCCTTTCAAAGTTGTGCAATGCCCTTCTTTATCTCTGGTAATACCCATTGTTCTGAAATCTATTAGGTTAGTGCAAAAGTAATTGCGGTTAAACAGGTTACAAACAATTGCAAAAAGCACAATTACTTTTGTACCAATCTAATACTTTGCCTGATATTAACATAGTCACTACAGCTTTCTTAGTGTTTCTTAGGCTTAGTGTTTGCATGGTATATCTCTTTTCATCCTTTTCTTTTAATCTATGTGTGCATACATATTGAAGTGCATACATGTTGTCCGTTCTCATCCCTTTATCCAGTCTGGCAATCCCTGCCTTATAAATGAAGTGTTTAATCCATTTACATTTAATGTAATTTATTGGTATGGTTGGATTTAAGTTTACCATCGTGTATTTCTGTTTGCCCCATTTCTAGTGTTCATTTTTTCTTCTTTTCTTGCCTTCTTTAATATTAATCAAGAATTTAAAAAATTTCCTCTGTTAGCTTTCTAGGTATGTCTTTAAGGGTTACTCTGTGGTTTATAATATACATCTTTAATGTATTACAGTCTACCATGAATTTATATCATAACATATCACACATGATGTAAGAACCTTACAACAGCATACTTCCATTTACCCTCCTGTCCTTTGTACTGTTCTTGTCATGCATATAGGGCTAAATAAGTTAGAAACCCAACATTTATTTATTTATTTATTTTTGCTTTTAACAGTCAATTATTCTTTAAAGTAATTAAGAGATGAGACAAATGCTTTTTATATTTACTCACACATATGAAAATGGTAAACCATTTTCTGTGCTTTTCTTTGTATAAATCTGAATTTCTTCTATTATCATTTTCCTCTATTCCCCGAAGAACTTCGTTTAACATTTCTTATGTTGTAGGTCTGTTCGTAAAAAGTTCTCTTAACTAAAGATGTTTTTATTTCACCTTTTCTTTTGAAGGATACTTTCTCTGGATATGCAATTCGAGGTTGAGAATTTTTTTTCAGCACTTAAAAAATGTCATTCTTTTATCTTCTGGCTTACGGTGTTTCTGGTGAGACGTCACATCATTCTGGTTGTTGCATATTTAATGTATCTCTTTTCTCTAGATGATTTTAAATATTTCTCTGTATTACTGGTTGTTAGTAATTTGATTATGGGTGTGTAGTTTTCTTAGAGTTTCTCCTGTTTGAGGTTCATTGAGCTTCTGCATCAGTGGATTTATATTTTTCACCAAATTTGGAAAATTTTCAGTAGTATGTCTGTAAATATTTTTCTTTCCCAGTTTCTTTTGAGAGTCTCTATTGAGACTATTTACATATATATTAGATTGTGTGATGATATTTATAGATCAACTGAAGCTCTGTTTAGTGTTTCAGCCTTGTTTTTTCAGTGTGCCTAATTTATAAATTAAACTTTATCAAAGATAGATTTTTTAGAGCAAAAATCATAGTATATCTAGGATTTGGTACTACCCATGGTTTCAGGCACCCACTGTGGATCTTGGAATGCATCCCCTGTGGATAAGGGGGTACTATTATAGTCTTTATTCTAGAATTAGAGTAATCCTTCCAAGGCTGGGCTTTTCTGGGTCTTGACTGAATGCCTGAGGTATTCAGCAAGGTCTCTCCTGAATGGCAGGTGGGAACGCAAATATCCTCTAACCTTGTACAACCTCTGAATCCCCACTCAGCTCACAGCCCCCCAATAGCTGTTGGCTACCAGGGTTTGCAGAGGCTCCCTCTGCACACATCCATTTGGCATTCAGCCAAAGACGTCATAGGGCCCCTCTGCACATTTTTGGAGGTTTTTTGTTTTTTGTTGTGTGTGTGTGTGTGTGTGTGTGTGTGTGTGTGTGTGTGTGTTTGTTTTTTTGGGTTTTTTTGCCTGATTCTCTCCTCTTTGTTATTCTACCTTGCAAATTCCAGCCACCTCAGAAGCCCTGAACTCTGGTCACTGTCTCCTCAGTTCAGCGAGATTGCAGTGCTTCCTTTGGGCTTCAGTTCTGTGCCATGGTCCAGGAGGTCCCTCCAGGCAGGGAGCTGGAGTGATCAGAGGGGCTCATGGCAGGGCTTTCATGTGTCACAGTCCTGCACCTCCTGCTCTTCGAGGTCTGGAAACTGTTGTTTCATGTATTTTGTCCAGCTTTACAGTTGAATTTGGAGGAGGGCTAGTCAGTCCTACACCAGTTCCATCATAGCCAAAAGTGTAAGGTCTCCAGTTTTCTTTCTAAGACTAAAATCCACCAGGAGGGTTTCCCAAATAGATGACTCTTGCATCGCGTCTCCCACTCATGTCCACCTCCAGCCTTGAGCACACTATTCCCATTTGTCTTGAATGCATTTTCACCCCACTCTACCTAGGAGAGGTTTCAGAGAGACTTCCTGGTCTCTCGCCACCCTCTCAGCTGCATAGTTACTTTTTTCATATCCTTATATTCTCTGAATTTTGTTTTCTCCAGTTAAATTTTCAGGTTTACAGAAAGGAGAGACCACTATGTTCTCTTATTTTTAAACATGTCTTACGTATAAATCCTCATCTGTTTCTTAAAGCGCAGTCAGCCAGTCTAAAACTCTGTCTTCCTTTCTCGGTGAAAGCCCAGATAGGAATTTCAGCCTGCTAGCATTCCATGTGAGAAGGTGGTGCAAACTATTGAGTGAAATGAGTTAGGAGCCTGGGAAATTCATCTTGGCTCAGCCCCAAGCTGCTCGGTGACCCTGGAGTGATGCTTGTACCTCCCTGAGCCTCTGCCTCCTCATCTGCCTTAATACCCTTGGGGCCAGTGGGAGGATAAACATGTAAGGTAGGCTTCCCTCAAGGAGAAGCTGGGGAAGGTTCTAGATTCCCGGACTTTCTTGGGCTCCAGGTAGGAGCGAGAATCTTTGCTTTCTGTGGACTGCGAAGGGGTTTCAACCCTCAAGTGTGGGGTCTGTGGCTCGAGAGGCCATTTACTTGGCCAGTTCCAAGGGCCATCCGGGACTGAGAGCGTGACCCTCTCAGGTACCGCCCCCGGGTGGGAGCCACCGGACGATCCAGACACAGGCTCTGAGTGTTCACATCCAGAGGTCTCCCCATCTCCACGCTTCGTGGCAGCGAAGACCCAGACGAACCAGTCGGGGAAAAAAGCTTCGGCCTCCGTGGTCCGATGCGCCACCCTCTTACACCGCACCCCTCCAGCCACCCAAACCCAGACGTTCCGCACTCCAAATTCAGGATCTCCGGCAAGCAAGGCAACCGCAGGTACCGATGGCCCATGTCACCCCACACTTCTTCGACTCCCCACCATTCACCCACCTGCCACAGCTGTGCCCTGGGTCATTGTTCCCTTGCAAGAACGAGAGTGGAGGTCCCATAGTTCTCTGGGACGAATCTGGGTCCCATCTGTGCTTCTGGCTGGCCCTCTGACTATGGCGAGCCACCTAACCTCTTAGTGTCTAGATTTTCTTTCCCAAAATCAGAGGGTTGTGCAAGATAATTTGCAAACTTTTTAAAAAAAAACAATATTTTTTTCCCAAGTCATGGCCTAAGGTGTTTAAAAACATGTTTTTAATTAATTACCAACATTTGAACATTAGGAGATTTTATGTAAAGCTTGATTTCTAGCTGGCATTGAAAAGTCAGATATGGCAGTTGTGGGCCCACTTTCCTGCAGGACAACAATTGGCTTGGGGCTGAGTCACAGCTGCCTCCTTTCATAGAGCATGTGCGCTCCAGTTTTCCACAGTTCTCACCCCTCCCTCTTGCCTACCTAACACAATGATTGTGTAGCAGGTATCATTTCTCATTGTGATCACACTGTTGTCTGTCTTACATCCAGCCCAGTTCATTCATTTACGTCACCTGCCTGGACCCTCTTGGCATGAGATTGAATCCCCCATCTTTCAGAAAACCCAATCCAAAAGCTCATTTCTATGAAGAGCTGCTCTCGCTGAAGCAGAGTGGTTGACCGGGAGGTCTGTTCTCTTGGCGTCGACCTAGTACTACCCGTGAAATCACTCCATGAGCCGTAGCCCAGCAGGAAACCAATGGATGCCAGCTCCAGTGTTTTCTGAGTCCGTGCTCAAAGGGGCTCAGGCTCCAGAACAGTGAACAGGCAGTGATAAGGTCACAGCAGCCTTTCCCCTGGGAAAACTGATAAGACGCGCTATGTTCTAAGTACCAGTTATCAGGAATCCTGATTCATACTCAGATGGAATGAGTCTTGGGCTGCAAGCCTGAATTTGTGGGATGTAAGGTAGAGTGATGATGTCCCTCTGGGGTCGTGGGTCTTTCAGTTGCTTTCAAGCGACCCACAGCCGTTCATTAAATACACAAGCAATCAAACTGAAAACTGAGTTAAATGACCCAGTAGAGTGGACCAGTGACATAGCCAAGTGACTAGTTGTGCTTGCCTCTACTCTTTGGGTTCAGGAGTCTCCTTTTGGGCCAGGATGTGTTTCTTAAAAATGTCTGAGGATACGCTTATTGTGCTTCGATCTCCCAAAAGGAGAGTTAGTATTATAATTGCAAAAACCGCAGTTACTTTAGCAATTCATCAACCTTGAAGGTAATGGCTTTTCAGGTACTGTTTGGAGAAAAGCCAATAGCCATTGTAGTTTTGCAACAATTGTCAAAAATTAGTTAGAACCAGACTGGTCATCATGGGTTCATTGGTGGTAGATATTGGCTCAACTAAATACTGGGATCATGGCTTTCAGATCTTGCTTTTTACTCTTGACCTTGGCTGAGAGTTCTTACATCTGTAGTTTCTGCAGAGACCTGCCTGCAAGGGGCTGTGTGGTCTGTGGCAGCTCTCAGACCTCAGTGTCCCCAAGTAAGCATCCAGCAAGCTATGGGGCTTGCCTCTGGCTGCCTTTATGTGACTTGGAAGACTTGGGGCGGGGGTGTCACACTTAAGTTTACCAGGTGGGCAGGGCAGAGGGTACCAGGTTGCGAGCAGGAACCTGCAATGTTAGAGCTGAAAGTTGTCACTGCCTTCGTCATGCAAGAATAGGCAACTCTTCCTGTGTGGGTGTGCAGGCCTATGTGTGGGACTTCACCTGTGGTACTGTCCACTAGTCAGCAGCCAGAGGTGCCTATGGCAGGGATACCTGGTCAAAATCTGCATTATCAACTGAGTAATAGGACACTAATTATAACCTCAGTTGTCCTAAGTTCTACCAGTATGTTGGTTAGGTTGCACAAATATCCTCCAACACGGATCAGCATCCCGCTGTATATACAAGGATTCAGATGGAGAAAAGAATTGCTTAAAAAAAGCAAGCATTTGCCTGGAGAACGAAGTCTTATTCTGGTGTCTTAGAGGGTTAGCAGCGTATCCAGCCCCAGGAACTTGACGACCTCACTTTCCTCCATTTTTCACCTGTAAAATTAAAATGACAACGTGAACCTCACAGAGCTATCAGGAGGATTAAGGGAGACCCTGGGTGTAAGGTGTCTGGATTAGTGCCTGGCACATAGTAGGTGCTCAGTAAATGAGAGCCCCCCCCTTCTAGACAAAGAATTGAGGGGCTTTGCCAATTTACAGATGGCATCTTGAAGGAGGCAAATGTGTCACTCTCAGTCCAGGCATTCTGGAGACACGATTTGAAGAGAGGGTTATGCTTGTGGTGTTGTGGACAGCCTCTGCAAAAGGAGGCTGCAGCAGGAGGCACCGCTGGGGATGGGGCAGTGAGCAGAGCCTGTAGGAGCTGCCTCGGTTTCCTTTCCCATCACCCTGGTGATCATCTGGAACCCCAGCCCCCACAGTCTGAACACTTACCTCTGGCGTGGGATGGACTGGGTGACCAGTAGCATTTCCTAAAGTGGGTTCCTGAAATCACCAGTTTTGAGGAATACTAAGGAATCTGATATTTAAAAAATGGGCTTCGGTGGCCAAATACATTTGGGAAGGCTGAGTTAAATAAAGCTAAATGGATCTCTTTCCGGTTGAACTTCTCAGAGCCTTTGATATCCTTCTGCAAGTTGTTTCTCCTTAAGAAGGGGGCTAGGTCGGCTGCTCATGCCAAATTGACTTGTTCCCTGAAGCCTGTATCTCCTGGAGCATCCAGCACCCCTGTTGTGCCAAGAGCAACTTGGAAAAGCCAAGTTACCTTCCAGCTTGGATGTTCTGTCTCAGTGCCATCTGCAGGTGGGCGTGGGAATGGGGCCTAAATTGGTGTTTTCCCACTTGTTGAACCCTATCTGTGCCCTCTGGGGTTTCCAGGAGAGGGTGAGCCACTCAGGAAAGTGCCACCTGTAAGTGGAGGTGTCCCAGAAATCACTCAGGAGCCAGTCCCTTCCCCGGGGTGAACTCTGACGAGACCTTACTTGATCTTTCGCCTCCTGAGGTGTGGGGCTGCCCCAGCTCTACCTGTCATGCCTTCTCTCCCAGAATGCTTCCCGGCCACCCCGGGACCTACCACTCAGCTTGTGGAATTGGCATGAACTGGCCCTCCTTCTCTGCCACCATTAGGAGATAGTCTTGTCATCCTCCCTGCTCCTTGGGGAGCCTGTGGCAACAGAATCTGGCAGAGGGAGTAGTGAGGGCAGGTCCAAATTACCCGCTGTCACGAGTGTGGCTCCCCAGGGGCCAAAGATGGGAGATCCAGGCCCATTTGCCATCTGCTCACTGAGCTGGATTTCGTCTGCGTGCTCTTGGCCAGGTCATCCACACGTCCCCCCATGCCTGGACCTCCACCCACTCGAGCATGTCAGAAGGGTCTCTTGGGGCCCTGACAAGGTATCAGGCAACTCCAGGGAGCCTGAGGAGCTGGGGAGTCTGGTCTGAGATCCTGGAGCCCCTCACTGCTGGTTCCCCCAGCCCAGGGACCTGCACACTTCCCAGATGCCTCAGCCTCTGAGTGGCGTCTGACATGCCCCCCATTTGGACCTAGTGCTGATGAATCACCATCATTTTCTCTTGCTCTCTCCTGTCCCCCACCCAGCAGAAAGTGCTTTCAGTCGGAGAGTAGAAAGCAAAGCACAAAACCACTTTGAAGAGACGAATAGCAGTTCCCAAAACTCCAGCGGTGAGTGTGCCCCTTGACGGCTGTCCCGTGCTGTGGCTGCTGCCTCTATCTTCTCCCACTTGTGGTAGCAGGCGCTTTGTGGGCTGGGGTCTTTTGCATATGGTGGTGTTGAGGGGAGGCTGGGGGCAGGGAATTAGAAGGAGGCCAGGGCTGGGCAGAGGTCAGGGGCCTTTTCTTCCAGGAACATCCTTCTGGGCCTCAGGGGCATCTGCCGGACTATGGCCCCTTTTTGTCTCTTCCCCATGGGGAGAGGAATTCCCCCCTCCCATAGGCTGCCACATCCACTAACATGGCTCCAGAGGGTTGGGCCTGAAAGAGCCATTGCTATGTTTTCAGGGTAAACATTGTAGTCATTTTCTTTCCAGGAGGGGCAAAGGCGGTGCAGTAGAGAGAGCTGTGGCCTAATAACCAGAGGCCCTGTGTTCTGGCCCCACTTTGGACCAGGGACCTTGAAAGTTTCCCTTCCAGCCCCCACCAGCTGAAGTTTGCCTGAGGTTCTCGGTGGTGTTTTGGCGCCCCCTGGTGGTTGCCTCCCACTGGACGCTGGCAGAGCCTACCTAGAGTTAGAGTGCCTGAGAAAAGAGCGGCAGGGAAAGGCTCCTCTGCCCCCACCCCCTCCTCCCCAACCCTCGTCCCACCACCCCTGACAGACCCAGGTCAGCCTGCAGGGCCATGGGTGATCACCAACAGCCTCTATCCAAGAAAGGCATAGCAAGGCGGTCTGCACAGTGACAGCCAGGGCAGGAAGGGAAAAGAATTCTGACACTTTCGTTGCATTAAGGTAAGGCGCCCACTCTCTCTCGTGCACGGTTGAAGTTTCACTTACTGTATTAGCTGTCCTGGGCAGTGCTTGGGTATAGACTGATGATGAAACAGCCAGGAGCACACACTTGAACATGGAAGTTTCTGGGTAGTAATCTGAGCTCCAGCTCCCATCTCCAGGCGAGGTTCGAACCCCAGCTCTACTACCTATGAGCTGGTGACTCAGACTCTAGCCTCTTAATTTCTCCTCCGCTATAAAGTGGGAAGAGCACACATGTCCCGGTGCTGGTGAACACTCAGTGAGTGTCCTGCATAGATTCCATAAACGCTCACGTGGTGAGGTGTTTTGGTGTGTTTTTGTTTTTTTAAAAGTAAACCAAGTGATTTGATGAGTGCCCTGAGCAAAGGAGTGAGGTGTGCTGTGGGAGCCCCGAGAATGTTGACACGATCTCTTAAATCGTAGGTAGAGAGCGTATCTATTGACTTTTATAAGCTGCTTCGCCCGCTAGGACTCTGGCTTCTTAATTTCTCCTAAAAGTGATGGAATTTTGACCAGTGGCCACACAGGAATAAGTAGCAGAGCCAGGACTGGAACCACGGTGTCCTGGGAGCCTTTGCTCTCAGCCAGGCAGGCTGTACCCTTTGCCTCTCCTTCCACCCGAGTTGATATTCAGAACTGGGAACAATGGTGTAAAGTGCAGCCACCATTTATTGAGCGCTTACTATGTGCCTGGCATGTGTTCAGAGCTGTGTGTGTCTTACCTGTTTCCATCTTTATTTACCACAGCCCCGAGGGAAGGGGAGGGGTCAGTGTTATCTCCACTTTTTAGATGAGGAAGCTGAGGCTCAGGAGAGGTCCATGTTGCCCCACGTTCCCAGCTTCTAAGTGGTGGAGCCAGGGTTCCCAGCCTACTCCGTCTGGCCCCACTCTGCTGCCTCCTGCGTCTGAGGCTCACCTGACAGCTCCAGGAAGTGTGGGGGAAGTTCCAGCAGGCAGAGCCCTCAGAAACACAGCCCTCGCTGTAGCTGCTCTGGTGTTTGGTGCCAAACACTCCAGAACATTCCGGTGCCGGGACCTAAAAGCAGCTTCCTGTCCTGAAGCGGGCAGCCACGCGTGGACGTTTCCTCCTTATGTTCTGCGGACTCACTTTTTGAGAGTTGAGCGTGTCCTAGAGGGATGGCCCTGGCTGATCTTGCCCTGCCCCCTGACCCGGCCACAACCCCAGAATGTGACCCTGGCTTAGATGCTTCCTCTCCTCTGAGAACCCCGTCTGGCTCTCTATTTATTCAGAATGGAACTAATGACAATCATCTCAGAGCTCCAGAACTGGAAGAGACTTAGCTAAACTGTTTCTCTTTTGCAGAAACTGCAAGTCCCCTGATTTCCAATACTTTCCCTCTCCTACAGAGTAAGTGGTGGTTCCATTGGGGGGCTGGAGAGGGTGAGGCAGGACAGGGAATGAACTCAGCTGGCCACACACTTTCGGGGCCTCCCCAGAGCATCTGACCTTGGGCTGCCCTTCCAGGCAGACCAGGCAGTGGGTGGAGGCAGGAGGAGGACCCAGCCACAGGCGGGTGGAGGAGTTTGGACGCGGGATGGGAATGAGCCCTGACCGTGGGCAGCCTGCCTCTGCTCACCCCCAGCCCTGGCGAGAGTACAGACCTCCCCATTCCTGCTCACTGTGGTAGCCTCAGGACCTCTTCTGACCCAGTGTCAGCCGTCTTCCTCCTCTCTTTTCCTTATTCTCCTTTGCAACCCTTCTGCTTCCTCCCTCATCTCTATGCCAGGCACTGACTTGAGTGCTGGGAACACGGAGATGGAAGATAAAGGTCCATGGGCAGCCTCGTTCCCGTTCCTACTATGTTCTCATCATCCCTTTCCTCCCACCCTCCCTCTCTCGCCTCTTCCCTTTCTGCACCTTATCCACGTTTCTCTTGCTTTTCTATGGCTTTCTCTGTTTTTTTCACCCTGATCTCTTGTTTCTTCTTCCCTTCCCTTTCCTGCCCTCTGTGTCTGTTGCCTTGTTTTTGATTCATTCATACAGTCATTCATTTGTTCACTCAGCAAACAGTGACGTCGTGTGCTTCCACAGGCAGAGAGATGGGCTGTGGCACCAATAAGACGCGGTCTCTGCCTAAGAGAGCTCCTGGTCCATTAGTGCTGTCTTCCCCCAGCCCTTCCCCAGTGCCCAGAACAGTGCCTGGCACACAGTAAGCACTCAATAAATAGCCGCCTGATGCATTAGATGGTCTCTTTATCTGCACGTCTTCCTCTCTCCATCGCTCCTTCCTCCCCCCAGCCTCTCCCACATTAGTTAGTGACGGGGACAGACAGGCTGGGCCCAGAGTCCCAGTGCGTGTTTGGGTTCCCAGTTCCATATCTGCCCGAAGCTCAGCAGAAAGGTGTTCGGTTTCGCCCCACCCCTGAAACGACTGCTTCGTTCTTCCCCTTAGAACCTTATACCTGTGGCGCCTGTGGAATCCAGTTCCAGTTCTACAACAACCTGTTGGAGCACATGCAGTCCCATGCAGGTAAGGGGCCGAGTGGCCCACCGGGGATGCTGCAGCCCTCCCCTTTCCCTTTCCTCAGACCCTGCAAAAGGCAGAGATGGCAGAGCCAGCCTGAGACCCCCCCAGGGAGGCCATTCTTTCCCAGGAAATGGTCACAGGACATGGGACCTGCCCTCAGGGAGCCCTAGTCAATCAATTACATTATGCGGGGAGAGGTCTGTGCTCTGGGGAGACAGCAGGCTCGGTGGGAGCACAGAGAGTGGGCATGGAGCTGAAGAAGGTTTCTAGAAGGTTGTGGCTCCTGTGCTGAGCCTAACGGCCAAATAGGAGCTGACCAGAAAAGAAACATCAAGGTGGAAATTGAGTGTGGTTTTATAAGGGTGAGCAGAGGCAGGAGATGGAAGTAGGGGGGCATCAGCCCTGGCAGCCTGGGCTTAAGCCCCATTTCAGGAGAGTCACGTTCATTGTGACTGTCCCACAAAGCAGCTATCTGTAAACGTAAGCAGGTGTCAGTCATCAGGAGGGCTGGTTAAAGCCCCACCCTGAATTTCAGATTCTGTAGGTCTAGGGTGTGGCCTAGGATTTGCCTGGGACTGTACTTTGACAACCACTGCTGTGGAGCTGCAGGCTAGGCGTCTGCTGTCCACATAACCATTTTTTTTTTTTTTTTTAATTTATTAGGGTGACAATTGTTAGTAAAACCACATAGATCTCAGGTGCACAACTCTGCACCACATCATCCATAAATCCCACTGCGTGTTCACCACCCAGAGTCAGTTCTCCTTCCATCACCATATATTTGACCCCCTTACCCTCATCTCCCATCCCCCACCCCCTTACCCTCTGGTAACCACTAAACTATTGTCTGTGTCTGTGAGTTTTTGTTTCTCATTTGTTTGTCTTGTTCTTTTGTTGTTTTTGGTTTATATACCACATATCAGTGAAATCACATTGTTCTCTGCTTTTTCTGTCTGACTTATTTCGCTTAGCATTATACTCTCAAGATCCATCCATGTTGTCACAAATGTTCCTATATCATCTTTTCTTACCACCGAATAGTATTCCATTCATCTATCGAAGGACATTTTGGTTGTTTCCATGTCTTGGCCACTGTAAACAAAGCTGCAATGAACATTGGAGCACACGTGTCTTTATTGATAAATGTTTTCAGATTTTTTGGGTAGATACCCAGGAGAGGGATTGCTGGGTCATATGGTAACTCTGTTCGTAATTTTTTGAGGAACCTCCACACTGCCTTCCATAACGGCTGCACCAGTCTGCATTCCCACCGACAGTGTATGAGGGTTCCTTTTTCTCCACAGCCTCTCCAACAGTTACTATTTGTCTTGTTGATGATAGCCATTCTGACTGGGGTGAGGTGATATCTCATTGTGGTTTTGATTTGCATTTCTCTGATGATTAGTGATGTTGAGCATTTTTTCATATGTCTGTTGGTCATTTGTATGTCCTCTTTGGAGGAATATCTCTTCAGGTCCTCTGCCCATTTTTTAATTGGGGTGTTTTGTTGTTGTTGAGTTGTATAAGTTCCTTGTATATTTTGGATATTAGCCTCTTATCAGAGGCATTGTTTGCAAAAATCTTCTCCCATTCAGTTGGTTGCCTCTTTATTTTGTCGATGGTTTCTTTTGTTGTGCAGAAGCTTTTAAGTTTCATATAGTCCCATTCATTTATTTTAGCTTTTACTTCCCTTGCCTTTGGAGTCAAATTCATAAAATGCTCTTTGAACCCAAGGTCCATAAGTCTAGTACCTATGGTTTCTTCTATGCAGTTTATTGTGTCAGGTCTTATGCTTAAGTCTTTGATCCATTTTGAATAAATTTTTTGTACATGGTTACAGATAGCAGTCTGGTTTCAAACTTTTGACGTGGCTATCCAGTTCTCCCAGCACCATTTATTGAAGAGTCTGTCTTTTCTCCATTGTCTGTTTTTTGCTTCTTTTTCAAAAATTATCTGTCCACATTTATGTGGTTTTATTTCTGCGTTCTGAATTCTATTCTATTGGTCTATGTGTCTGTTTTTCTGCCAATACCATGCTGTTTTTATTATTGTAGCCTTGTAGTACAAGCTAAAGCCAGGGAATGTGTTACCTCCAGCATTGTTCTTTTTTTCTTAAGATTGATTTGGCTATTCTGGGTCTTTTTTGGATCCAAATAAATCTGATGATTTTTTGCTCTATTTCTTTTAAAAATGCCATTGGGATTTTGATGGGGATTGCATTAAATCTGTATATTGCTTTGGGTAATATGGCCATTTTAACTATGTTGATTCTTCCAATCCATGAGCACGGAATGTCTTTCCATTTCTTTGTGTCTTCTTCAATTTCTTTCAAAAATGTCTTATAGTTTTCAGCATATAGGTCCTTCACATCCTTGGTTAAGTTTATTCCTAGGTATTTTATTCTTTTTGCTGCAATTGCAAAAGGAATTGTTTTTTGTATTTCTTTTTCTGAGATTTCATTGTTACTATATAGGGATGCAATGGACTTTTTTACGTTGATTTTGTAGCCAGCAACTTTACTGTATTCGTTGATTGTTTCTAATAGCTTTTTGGTGGAGTCGTTAGGGTTCTCTCTATATAGTATCATGTCATCTGCAAAGAGTGATAATTTAACTTCTTCATTCCCAATTTGGATGCCTTTTATTTCTTCCTCTTGCCTGATTGCTCTGGCAAGGACTTCCAACACTATGTTGAAAAGCAGAGGTGATAGGGGACAGCCCTGTCGTGTTCCTCAACGTAGAGCAAAGGGCTTCAGTTTTTCACCATTAATTATGAGATTAGCTGAGGGCTTGTCATATATGGCCTTTATTATGTTAAGGTATTTTCCTTCTATACCTATTTTATTAAGTGTTTTAATCATAAATGGATGTTGTATCTTGTCAAATGCTTTTTCTGCATCAATTGATATAATCATATGATTTTTGTCCTTTATTTTGTTTATGTGATGTATCACATTGATGGATTTGCGGATGTTGAACCATCCTTGTGCCCCGGGGATGAACCCCACTTGGTCGTGATGAATAATCTTTTTAATGCATTGTTGTATTCGATTTGCTAGAATTTTGTTTAGGATTTTTGCATCTGTATTCATCAGAGATATTGGTCTGTAGTTTTCTCTTTTTGTGTTGTCCTTACCAGGTTTTGGTATCAGGGTAATGTTGGCCTCATAAAATGAGTTAGGGAGTACTGTCTCTTCAATTTTTTGGAAGAGTTTGAGCAGGATTGGTATTAGAGCCTCTTTGAAGGTTTGGTAGAATTCACTAGTGCAGCCATCTGGTCCCGGACTTTTGCTTTTGGGAAGGTTTTGGATGACTGATTCAATTTCGTTACTGGTGATCGGTCTGTTTAGATTTTCCAGTTCTTCATGGTTCAGCCTTTGAAGGCTATATGTTTCTAAGAACGTGTCCATTTCTTCTAGGTTATTGAATTTGGTGGCATATAGTCCTTCATAGTATTGGTGGATGATCCTTTGTATTTCTGTGGTGTCTGTGATAACTTCCCCTTTTTCATTTCTGATTTTGTTAATTAGTGTCTTCTCTCTTTTTATCTTAGTGAGTCTAGCCAAGGGTTTGTCAATTTTGTTAATCTTTTCAAAGAACCAGCTCTTTGTCACATTAATTTTTCTATTGACTTTTTGTTTTCTATTTCATATAATTCTGCTCTGATTTTTGTTATTTCCTTTCTTCTGCTGACCTTGGGTTTCACTTGTTCTTCTTTTTCTAGTTCTTTAAGGTATAACATGAGGTTATTTATTTGGGATTTTTCTTGTTTCTTGAGATAAGCCTGTAATGATATAAATTTCCCTCTTAAAACTGCTTTCGCTGCATTCCCAAAATTTTGGTAGGATGTATTTTCATTGTCATTTGTTTCTATGTATCTTTTGATCTCTCCTCTAATTTCTTCTTTGACCCAGTCGTTCTTTAAAAGTATGTTGTTTAATCTCCATGTATTTGTGTGTTTTCCTGCTTTCTTTTTGCAGTTGATATCCAATTTCAAAGCCTTGTGATCAGAGAATATGCATGGTACGATTTCAATCTTTTTAAATTTGTTGAGGCTGATTTTATGTCCCAATATATGGTCTATCCTTGAGAATGTTCCATGTACACTAGAAAAGAATGTATAGTCTGATGTTTTAGGATGAAGTGCTCTATATATGTCAATTATGTCCATTTCATCTAATGTGTCATTTAGGGCTGCTATTTCGTTATTTATTTTCTGTTTGGATGATCTATCCATAGCTGTCAATGATGTATTTAAGTCCCCTAGTATAATTGTGTTTTGGTCAATTTCTCCCTTTAGTTCTGTTAGTAGTTGCTTGGTATATTTCGGTGCTCCCTGATTGGGGGCATAAATATTGATGACTGTTATGTCTTCTTGTTGTATAGTCACCTTTACCATTATGAAATGTCCATCTTTGTCTCCTGTTATCTTTTCACACTGTTTCATCTGATATCATTATGGCTACACCTGATTTTCTCTGGGTACCATTTGCTTGGAGTGTCAATTTCCACCCTTTCACTTTGAGTCTATGCTTGTCCTTGTAGCTGAGATGTGTCTCTTGGAGACAGCATATGGTTGGGTTTAGTTTTTGATCCAATCTGCTACTCTGTGACTTTTCATTGGTGAGTTCAGTCCATTTACATTTAGGGTGATTATTGATATGTGAGGATTTCCTGTCATTCTATCTTTAGTTTTCTGGTAAGGCTGTGTCTCCATTGTTTCTTTGCCTTTTTGTTGTTGTCTATTATTTCTGTGTGGTGGTATTCTATGATGTTTCCCTCTGTTTCTTCTTTTATTACAGTATATATTTCAGTTCTGGATTTTTTTTGAGTGGTTACCCTTAAGTTTATGTAAACTAAAGTATGATATTTAGAGTATTCCGTTTTCTTCAGTACGCTTACTTTCTCCATTCCCATATTCTGGTTCAGGCCTTTACTCTCCCCCTTTTTAAGTTTTGGTTGCCACAAATTGTCCCTATTGATGGTGGTCGAATAACCTCCTTTAGTATTTCTTGTAGTGCAGGTCATGTATTAGAAAATACCCTCAGTTTCTGTATGTCTGGAAAGGTCTTTATTCCTCCTTCGTATCTAAAGGATATCTTTGCTGGGTATATGATTCTTGGCTCATAATTTCTCTCTTTCAATAGTTTGAATATTTGATTCCACTCGCTCCTGGCTTGTAGAGTTTCTGCTGAAAAATCTGATGATAATCTAATGGGCTTTCCTTTGTAGGTTACCATCTTCTTTTCCCTGGCTGCCTTGAGGATTCTTTCTTTGTCGTTGATTTTAGACAGCTTCAATACAATGTGCCTTGGAGAAGGCCTGTTGGGATTGAGGTAATTAGGTGTTCTATTTGCTTCTTGGATTCGAGGATCCAGTTCTGTCCACAAGTTTGGGAAGTTCTCATCGACAATTTGTTTGAATATATTCTCTGTTTCCTTCTCTCTTTCTTCTCCTTCTGGTATGCCCATTATTCTTATATTGCTCTTTCTGATGGAGTCAGAAAGTTCTTGTAGAGTTCTTTCATTTCTTTTAAGTCTCAAGTCTCTTTCTTCTTCCATCTGTGTCATTTCCAGGTTTCTATCTTCGATGTCACTGATTCTTTCCTCCATCTGGTCAACTCTACTACCTAAGCTGGTTATTTCATTCTTAATTTCTTCTATTGAGTTCTTAATCTCCAGAAATTCTATTTGGTTCTTTTTTAAAATTTCAATCTCTTTCATAAAATGCTCATGTTGTTCTTTGATTGTGTTTCTGAGTTCATTAAACTGCCTTTCTGTGTTTTCTTGCATCTCGTTGAGTTTTTTCAGAACTGCAATCTTGAATTCTCTGTCATTTAAGTCACATATTTCCATATCTTTAAGTTCTTTTTCTGGAGACTTTTCACTTTCTTTCTGAGCTGTCTTGTTGCCTTGGTTATTCATGGCAATTACTGATTTATTATTTCTCTTCCTAGACATCTACAGGAGTGGCTTCTGCAACAGGTTGATAGGAAGAGGTCTTTCTTTTGCTTTCCAGTACTTATTGGTAGAATGTTTTATTTTTTTTCCGACTGCAGTCTTTTTTCCCTCTCTCACACAATAGTGCTATGTTTTCTCTGCACTATTCCAGCTTCTCACACAATGGGGGGATTCCCTGGGAGATGGGCTTCTCCTCTGTTAATAGTTCACCTGGGTCACAGGGCGCACTGTCCGCGTGAGTATGTGGAGAGCTTTTGAAGTTCCAAAGCTCTTCCAGCTCCTGATTCAGAGTCCGTATGTTTCAGCAGTTCTGTTTACTCCTGCAGGGATCCGCCCAGATAGGTGGGGCCAGGGGCGGGGTGAGTTGTGAGAGGTGGCCCAGAGCAATGGCGGCGACCACCACCACAGCCGGTCCTGCTTCCACAGCTCCCTCCCCTTTGCCGGAACTAGTTGGGCTGCGAATCTGTGTCTGCGGTCCACAGTTCTCAGAACAGCAGATACTCTGTTCTTTAGATCTGACACTGCTACTGTTCTGCTTCTAGCACCGGGCAGGTGGGGGCAGGGCGAGCTCTGGGAGGGTAGGGAGGGGGCGGCCAGTCTCAGTGCCTAAGGCTTCCGTTCTCTGCTCGGCAGTGTGGGCTTAAACCACAGTTTTCAGCCTTTTTCCCTCAGTCTTTTCTCCGAGGTCTCTGCCGTGAGCGTTGGGTTCAGCCATGGTATATGCTGCCCCCTCAGCCCTGTGGGCCATAAGCGGAGCCCTAGCAGTCTGAGTTCTTCCCTCTCCCGCAGCTGCGGTAGTTTCGGGAAGCAGGGAGCTCGGAGCACTGAGCTTGGTCTGCGTCTGTCTCTGCACTTCTCCCTTCCCTCCTCCCCCGCTCGCGCAATTCACCCACCTTTAGGTGAATTCAGCAGTGGGCCTCTTCATCTTGCCTGTCTGCTATGCAGGGAGTCCTTTGTGGAGTTATTTTTCGATTAGTTGTAAATTCCAGGGGAGCTTTATAGAGGCTCACCTCACGCCGCCATTTTGATGAAGTCTGTCCACATAACCTTTTTATCAGCTGTTTTGCCATCATCTTTCCAGCTTGTAGTATCAGCTCTCTAACTCTAGACCAGGGTTGTCCAAACTGTGGCCCACAATCCATTTTTAATTGGCCCGCAGCAAATTCCAATAATATATTTAGTTTGCTTAAATAAACCAGGTGAGGCAATACATACTTCACCTCGAGTGAGTGGCCTGGCTGTTTGTGTATTTTACCACATATGGCCCTTGGTGAAAAACGTTGAAAAAAGTTTGGACACCCCTGCTTTAGACCATCCCCCCTTCAAACAGATACCTCCGATTTTACGTTTTTGTCACTGTAGCACCCCACTTCTGGTCTAATTTCTGTTTTAGTCAAGGAGACACTATTTGCTGTAACAGATAAATCTAAAATTCTCAGTGGTTTAACATAATCATTTATTTCTCAGTCACATCACAACCTAATGCAAGTGGCCTGTTTGGGTGGCCTTCCACATGGTGATTTAGGGACCCAAAGTACTTGCGTTGTGTGGCCCTATCCTCCCCTGCGTCTTCAGAGTCCTCCCTCTGTGACTGGTGGGCGGGGAGAAAAGCACACTTCATCCTTCTTTAGGTGACAAGTGACACCTGTCATAATGCCCAAATTCCAGGGGCAGGAGAAATGCCAAGACTCCGCACAGGGAAACAGGAACCTGGGGGAGGCAGCTAGTGATCCCTGACACCCATCCCTCAGAGTAATCCTCTGGAGGCATTGGAAATGCTGTAAGGAAAGGACCAGACACGTGGTAGTTCAGTAATGGTCGCAGCTGTTATTTCTACTGTTGTAATTATTATTATTGCTTGTATGTCTCTTAGGCTTACAAATCTTCAAATCTGTCATATAATCCTCCAGGTCTGACCTGACTCGTGCAGAGTAGTACAAGACTAGGCTCTTTTAGGCTAGGTACTGCCCTGTTAGTGTGACCTCCATTCATTCATTCATTCATTCATTCATTCATTCATTCATTCATTCAGCGTCTAATTATTGAGTATCTGTTGTAGGGCAGGCACTAACTCACATTATCTTTTGGGGAGCCTATTATTTATTTCTAATGGACTTACTAAAATCAGGACAGAACCGGATTGGCAGCCAAGACGTTCGAGTTCCACGTTCTGGTGTCTCCAGACCCTGTGACCTTGGGCCACCATCTTTGTCCCCCTCTCTGAGCATCTCTATGTCTAATACAAGGGCACATAAACCTGCTGTCTCCAGCTGCCCTCCTCACACCAAGGTTTTACCTACACGTGTCTCAACTCCCACTTACCTTGGCCATCAACCATCCTGTACCAGGGAAAGCCATTTAGACTTGACTTTATGGGAAGCAGGGACAGCAGCTAGAAGGCTGCTCAGGGACCCCTGCCTGAGCGCACTGAGACCTTCACAGCCCAGTCCCCTCACTACTCCTCCTGCTCTGAAACCCCAGCCCTCCACCTGTGCCTCTCCCAGCTTCTGGAAGCTGAGGCTAATTAGGGAAGAGTCTGGGTGCCTGTACTTCCCCATCCCTCAGGCAGTTCTGCAGAGGCCATTAAAATGCAAATCAAGGCTGAACCTTGTGGTGGCCCCACTGCCCCCAAGCATCTCGACTTGTTTTCCACGGAAAGCTTTGGGCTGCTTTGTTCTGGTCCAGTGCTGGCAGAGAATGCAGGAGGCAATCCAGTGCAAATCCAGGCTGAATCCCAGCCAGGCTGAGTTGGGATTAAAGGATTGACTCCATAGAGAGAAATTAAGCGTCATGATCTGCGCAGTTCACAGTGCTGTTGATAAGGGGGATCAGCCTCGAATAACACCAATCTCATTAAGAGGCTGCTGAATGGCACAGGGTAATTCCCACTAATAAACTTGCTTTCTGTGCTGTAGGAAAACCTGTCTTGCCTCTGCAGTTCAGGAACGTGTTTTGACAGTAATAATAAATACTAAAGAGAGCTAACATTTAGTGAGCAATTAGTATGTATCAGGTGTGGTTATATTCACCAGCTGACGTTATCATCCCATTGTACAGATGAAGAAACTGAGGCTTAGAGAACATAATCACTGGCCCAAAGTTGCACAGCTACGAACATGATTGAAGCTCTTACTTGATGCCAGGACTTATTCTGAGAGTTTTACATGTTAGCTCATTTAACCCTCAGAACAGCACTCTGATATTAGCTCCACGTTACAGATAAGGAAATTGAGGCACAAAATGGCTAAGTAACTTGCCCAAGGCTATGCAGTCACAATGTCAGACCAGGATTCCAACTCTCAGTGAACTCTAGAGGCTGTGCTCTTAACTACCACCCTCTTCAGCCAAGTAGATGGTGTGGAGGGTTAGCAGAGGCGAAGCCTCCGCAGAGGTCATTCCTGCCAGTCCCTTTTTAAAGTACATTGAGGAGGACCATAGCCAGGAGAGGCATGGGGACTTGCCCAGGCAGCAAACAGGCTGGCAGTTGCAGTTTTAGGATTTTGCAATGGCCACACCTGATATCTAATCCCATTGAGCCCCTTCACCTCTCTGGGCTTCAGTCTTCTCATCTGTAAAGTGGGCTAACCAGGGCTGCCCACAGGCCGAGTGTGGGTTCTGGAGATGACATGTGAAGTATTCAGAGCTGTGGCACATTCTAAGATAAGACCGGACAGCAACAGAAGCCTATTTTTCCATCCTATGCCAGAAACCACCGCTTTCTCCTTCCTGCACCAGTCCCCCCCCCTCGCCCCCTGACAGCATTTATTCAGCTTTATAGCCTGCCCTTTACAGGTGTGTGTGTGTGTGTGTGTTACATAGTGATAGCCACACTGAGTAAACCTTCCAGCTCAAGCTATAAATCAAGCCTCTTTTCACAGAGCATTTACTCAGTACCTCACCCATTCAACAGCAGTATCTGTGAGATGTGGAGAAAAAAATGTTTTTAATCAACCAATACTAGACATTGTTATCTACTGCTGGGTTGGGTAATCTGTATTCCCAGTTCTGTGGAAAGTCAGAGAATGAGGGAATCACCCTGCAGCTTGCCCTTCCCCAGCATTTTGGAGGGAGGAGGGGAAACTGACGCCCAGAAAGTTAAAGTGTCTAACTCAAGGTGTTGTGAGCAGGACATGACTATCAGAGTAGCAATCTCACACACCTTTGTATCTTTCCACAATGTCAGACTTTATTAGAATAAAGCCATGGATCTAGTCCTACTGACTCAGTTAATCACAGGCATTAATCAAGGCTCTGGCCAGAAGATGGCCTCCAATAGATGAGGTAGAGCGGTTTCACATAGGAGGGTCACACAGGTTTACAAGCAACAGGGTTAGGCAAAGTGAACAGCCTTACGAAAGAAGGATGAGAGAGCCTGGTGTTTAGCGAGAGTCCCTACGGCACTGGGGTGTGTAGGGTCAGGCGTCAGGCCGGGCTAGTGAAATGGTCGGGAGGCGAGGGTTCATGGGCTCTGTCTGGGACGAGTGCAGGTGCAGTGTCAGCTCGTCAGTTGAGGCCTGAGCGACGAGCCGTCAGAGAGCTCTGGTTTTATGCTTAAGACTGGGTGTGGTGCACCCATCTGCAGTCCGAGAAAGCCGTCCATGTGGTCACACTCCACCCTGCGTCTGGAGTTACCTGGTTAGGGCGTTCCCTGGGTACGCCTTTCACGGGATGCTCTGGCATGACTGTCACTTCACGACTGGCATAGCTGTCAGAATTATCAGAGTCCATTTTGTGTTCATAATTAGTGTTCTGTATACAAGGTTACACCGACAGCCATGACAGAGCCAGATTCAAACCCAGGGCTTACAAATCCCTGTGCTCTAGGGGAGAAAATCAACAAGAATGGCTCCTGGTTTTCATTTTTAAATTGTGCTTTTCCTTTTTAAATGTAAGATGTATTCTTTAGAAGAAATTGGAAAAATGCAGAGAAATAAGGAAGTGAAGAATTAGCCATAGATGCACTCCTGAAAGCTAACCATTATTACTCTTTTAATGGGTTTCTTTTCAGTCATTTAAAAATCGGATTTATTGAGATATAATTTATAGAAATAAAATTCACCAATTTTAAGAGTACACTTTGATTGGTTTTGACAAATATATACAGTCATTTAATCACCATCACCATCAAAATGTATAACATTACCATCAACCCAGAATCTTCTCTCCTGCCTCTTTGCTGCCAGTCCCTTCCTTCACCCCAACCCTGGCAACCACTATGTGCTTTCTTTCGCAATAATTTTCCTCTTAGCAAATTTCATATAAATGTAATTATATGGCATTTAGTCGTTTGTGTCTGACTTCTTTTACTTAGCATACTTTTGAGATGCATCCATGTTGTTATGTGTTAGCAGAAATTCCCCTTTTCATTTCTGAGTAGCAAAGCATTGTTTGAATATACCACAATTCGTTTAATCTGTTCACCAATTGATAGACATTTAGATTGTCTCCAGGGAGCTACTATGAATAAACCTGCTGTGAATATTCAAGTACAAGTCCTTGTGTGGACATATGTTTTTAACTCTATGGGTGTATACCTAGGAGTCGAAATCCCAGGTCATATGGTAACTCTATGTTTAACCATTTGAGGAATTGCCAGACTGTTTCCTAAAGTGGCTGTACCATTTTTACATTCCCACCAACCATATATGAGGGGTCTGATTTCTCTACATCCTTGATGACTTATTATCTGATTTGTTTTATTCAGCCATCCTGTGTACGTGAGGTGGTATTTCGTTGTGATTTTGATTTACATATTCCTGGTAACTAGTAATGTGCAACATCTCTTCATGTGCTTATTGGCTATCTGAATATCTTCCTTGGAAAAATGTTCAGATCCTTTTCCCATTCTTTAATTGTTTTTTTTTTTTTTTTGTCTTTTTATTATTGAATTATGAGTGTTCTTTATATATTCTAGATACAAGGCCTCTATAGATATATGATTTGCAAATATTTTCTCCCATTCTTTGGGTTGCCTTTTTACTTTCTGGATACTATCCTTTGAAGAGCAAAAATTTTTGATTCTGATGGAATCCATTTATCTATTTTTTTCTTTTATTGTGTGTGCTTTTGGTGTGATATCTAAGAAACCATTGCCTAACCCAAGATCACAAAGACTTAACTCATTTTCTTTTAGAGTTTTATAGTTTTAGCTCTTACATTTATGCATATATTCCATTTTCAGTTGATTTTTACATGTGGTGTGAGGTAGGGGTCCTTTTTCATGTGGATATACAGTTGTCCTAGCACCATTTTTTGAAACAACTATTCTTACCCCCATTGAATTATCCTGGCACCCTTGTCGAAATCAATTGACCATAAGTGTGAGGGTTGTTTCTGGATTCTGAATTCTATTCCATTTATCCATAGGTCTGTTCTTGTACCTCCAGTACCACACTGTCTTGATTACTGCAGTTTTGTAGTAGTTTTGAAATCAGGAAGTGTGAGCCTTTCAACTTTCTTGTTTCTCAAGAGTGTTTTGACTATTCTGAATCTCTTCTAGTTACATGTGAATTTTAGAATCAACTTGTCAATTTCTATAAAAAAGCCAGGGCTTTTGATAAGAGATTGTGTTGAATTTAGATCAGTTTTGTTTTGTTTTGTTGTTTTGTTTTGTTTTGTTGCTATTTTCCAGTTTATGAACATGGAATGTCTTTTCATTTTTTAAAGTCTTCTTTGAGTTCTTTTAGCAGTGTCTTTAGTTTTCAGTGTACAAATCTTTCACTTCTTTTGTAAGTTTATTCATATTCTTTTGGACACTATTATAAATGGAATTATTTTCTTAATTTAATTTTTGGAGTGTTCATTTGCTATTGTGGAGAAATATAATTGATATATATATATATACACACACACACATATATACATGTGTATATATATATATATATATATATATATATATATATATATATATATATATCTTGTTTCCTGCAGCCTTACTAAACTCATTTATTTCGTTCTGGTAGTTTTGTGTGTGTGTATTTTCAGTATAGGATTTTTTATATAAACACTGTGTCATCTGAAAATAGAGATAATTTTACTTCTTCTCTTCCATTGTAATCTGGATCTTCTTTTTTTTTGCCTGATTGCCCTGGCTAGAACCTCTAATACATATTGAACAGAAGAGATGAAAGTAGATATTCTTTCTTGTTCCTGATTTAGGGGGAAAGCTTTCAATGTTTAACCATTAAGTGTGGTATTAGCAGTGGGTTTTTCTTAGATGCCCTTTATCACGTTGAAAAAGTCCTACTTTGTTGAGTGTTTTTATCATGAAAAATGTGTTGAGTTTGTCAAATACTTTTTCAGCATCTGTTGAGATGATCATGTGGTTTTTGTCCATTCTGTTACTAAGGCATATTACGTTGATTTTTATATGTTGAACCAACCTTTTATTCCTGGAATAAATCACACTTGGTCATGATGTATAGCCTGTTACATATACATAGCTAGATTTGGTACGCTGTATTTTATTGAGGATGTATCTATATATGGGATAGTGGGCTATAGTTTCTTTTCTTGTGATTTCTTTGTTTGATTTTGGTATTATAATAATACTTGCCTCATTAAATGAATTGAGAAGTGTTCCTTCTTCCATTTTTGGGAAAAATTTGTGAAGAGTTCCTTTAACATACGAATTTACTAGTGAAGCCATCTGAATCTGAACTTTTCTTTCTCCCTTTTTTTTTTATCTTTCTTTCTTGCTTTCAGAGAGAACGAGAGAGAGAGAGAGAGAGAGAGAGAGAGAAATATTTTGATTAGTAATTCAATTTTTTTCTATAGGTTTATTCAGATTTTCTGTTTCTATAATCAGTTTTGGTAGTTCATGTCTTTCTAAGAATTTGCTTATCTCGTTCAGGTTATCTAATTTGTTGGAATACTATTTTTCATAGTATATTTCCTTACAATCTTTTTTATGCCTATCAACTCAGTGAACTTAAGTTTCCTTCTGTTCTTAGTTTGCTGAGAGTTTGTGTTATGAGTAGGTGTTGAAATTTGTTACATTTTAATATGCATTTATATCTGTGGAGATTATTTCTCTTCTTTTTTTCTTAGTATAGGGAATTACGCTTGTTGGTTTTTAATTATTAATCCCAACTTGCATTTCTGGGGTAAACTCCACTTAGTTGTGATGTATTATTCTTTTTCCTGTATTTAGTTTGCTAATATTTTGTCGAGGATTTTTGTATGTGTATTTATCAGGGATATTGTGTTGCAGTGTTTTCCTCTAGCTAGAGATCAGGGTAATGCAAGCCTCATTAAGCGAATTTCTGGCAAAAATACTGAAAAGACAAATAAGCCCACTTTGAAGAAGTGAGTGTGTGAGATGCTTCAGATCACTTGGGGTGTAACTGGCACCCCACCCCCCTGTTTCAGAGCTAGAACTTGGTGATTTTGTGTGGGTGTGAGGTCTCCCAGCCAGACTCAGGAGCAGTGATTCCCATTTACTGAGTGTTAGTCCACACTGGGCACTGTGCTCAGCTCTTTCCCTGAATTATCTCTTCTTAGTCCTTCAAGCAGTTGTGTCACACACACACATCATTTTCCTAAATGATGAAAATGAGGCTTCCCAAACATAGATAGTTGTGTGAGGAGGAGCCCGGATTTGGACCCAGGCCTGAGTTCCAGAAGCCGTGTTTTGCTTTCATCTGCTGTGCTCTTGTTCCCGTCTTGTCAGGCCTCTTACTCTGTAGGGTAACACTGTCCCCTCTGTGCCCACAGCGGACAATGAGAACAATATTGCCTCCAACCAGTCCCGATCGCCACCTGCTGTTGTAGAAGAGAAGTGGAAACCCCAGGCCCAGAGGAACAGTGCCAACAACAGTAGGTCTCGCCTAGGCCGGAGCCTGGGGGATTCGTGGAGGTCTGCCTCAGACACCTCCGGTCCCCGCTCTGGTTGTTCCCTTCTGCCCCCCTCCGCCCCCACCACCTGTGCCTCCCATGATGAAGGAAGACCATGCATAGCAGTTTCCAAAGTACTTGCACACCTATGACCTCGCTTGTGTGAATTATGACCTCACAAGGATAGGCAGATGGAGCTCGGGGAGAGGAGGTGATCTGTTGTGGTCAGAGAGCACACCTTAGTGACAGAATCAGAACTGGAATCCACTTGCAATTTCTCTTGACTACTCTTTCCTGACATTGTGGCCTCATGTATTTTATTCACTAGCGACTCCTTCACGAGAGGCCATTCCTAGACTAAGGAAGCTGTTAGGCTAGTCTAGTTGGCTTCAAAAGTCTAGGTGAATGACACATGTAGCAAGTATGTTACACACATACCACTCTTTTATTCCCATGAGACTCACGGTAAAGACAGCCAGCACCCCCAATCGGTGTGCAACATGAAATCTGCCCATGATTCCTAATTCTAGACGCTTAGAGTATTAGGCTGCTACCAGACCAAGGAGCCTCAAATGCCGGGATTAATGACATCTCTCCTTGTGTCCCCTGCCAGCCACAAGCAGTGGTTTAACACCCAACAGTATGATCCCTGAGAAGGAGCGGCAGAACATCGCTGAGCGGCTGTTGCGGGTCATGTGTGCCGACCTGGGTGCGCTGAGCGTGGTGAGCGGGAAGGAGTTCCTGAAACTGGCACAGACACTAGTGGACAGTGGCGCCCGCTACGGGGCCTTCTCGGTCACGGAGATCCTGGGCAACTTCAACACACTGGCACTGAAGCACCTACCGCGCATGTACAACCAGGTGAAGGTGAAGGTGACGTGTGCCTTGGGCAGCAACGCCTGCCTGGGCATCGGCGTCACCTGCCACTCACAGAGCGTCGGCCCCGACTCCTGCTACATCCTCACAGCCTACCAGGCCGAGGGCAACCACATCAAGAGCTACGTGCTGGGCGTGAAGGGCGCGGATATTCGTGACAGCGGCGACCTGGTACACCACTGGGTGCAGAACGTGCTGTCGGAGTTTGTGATGTCGGAGATCCGGACAGTGTACGTGACGGACTGCCGGGTGAGCGCGTCCGCCTTCTCCAAGGCCGGCATGTGCCTGCGCTGCTCAGCCTGTGCCTTGAACTCGGTGGTGCAGAGCGTGCTGAGCAAGCGGACGCTGCAGGCCCGCAGCATGCACGAGGTGATCGAGCTGCTCAACGTGTGCGAGGACCTTGCGGGCTCCACCGGCCTCGCCAAGGAGACCTTCGGGTCGCTGGAGGAGACCTCGCCCCCGCCCTGCTGGAACTCGGTCACAGACTCGCTGCTGCTGGTACACGAGCGCTACGAGCAGATCTGCGAATTCTATAGTCGGGCCAAGAAGATGAACCTCATCCAGAGCCTCAACAAGCACCTGCTCAGCAACCTGGCGGCCATCCTGACGCCCGTGAAGCAGGCGGTCATTGAGCTGAGCAACGAGAGCCAGCCTACCCTGCAGCTGGTGCTGCCCACCTACGTCAGGCTGGAGAAGCTGTTCACTGCCAAGGCCAATGACGCGGGGACCGTCAGCAAGCTGTGCCACCTCTTCCTGGAGGCCCTCAAGGAGAACTTCAAGGTGCACCCGGCGCATAAGGTGGCCATGATCCTGGACCCGCAGCAGAAGCTGCGGCCCGTCCCACCCTACCAGCACGAGGAGATCATCGGCAAAGTGTGCGAGCTCATCAATGAGGTCAAGGAGTCCTGGACCGAGGAGGCCGACTTCGAGCCCGCCACCAAGAAAGCCCGCTCTGCCGCCGGCGAGAACCCCGCCGCTCAGGAGGACGATCGGCTGGGGAAGAACGAAGTGTATGACTACCTGCAGGAGCCCCTCTTCCAGGCCACGCCTGATCTCTTCCAGTACTGGTCGTGCGTTACCCAAAAGCACACAAAACTCGCCAAGCTCGCCTTCTGGCTCCTTGCGGTCCCGGCTGTGGGGGCCAGGAGCGGATGTGTAAATATGTGTGAACAGGCGCTTCTAATCAAAAGGAGGCGACTGCTCAGTCCAGAAGATATGAACAAACTCATGTTTCTGAAATCCAACATGCTTTAAGACTTGACTTCAGAAGTTTTAAAAAAAAAAAATTGCAGAAGGAAAAAAGAGAACGATAGGAAAAAAAAAAAACACACAACACTGTCGCAAACAAAGAAAAGGAATTTAAGTTCTAAACACTGTGGACCTCATTATAAATGCCCCCTGGAAACTTAAGTGCTTTTTTCAGTGTGTGTGTGCTTGTGTGTGCACACCTGTGCGGACGTGTCCAAGCGCACGTGCCGTGGGTGCAGGCATGGGGCTCAGCGCTCGTCTGCGTAGCAGAAGCTTTGCGCACGCGCGCACACACATACTACCCTGGTGCATGTACCCTCGCCTGCTCTGCTCGTGGGCGCGCGTGCATTAAACTAGGTGTGTCAGGAAAGCTGAGTGTTCGGGAAAGAGGGAAGGTGCTTCACCTCCTTTTCTCGGTAAGGGGCTTTAAAGACTCCATTTTCAGGTGTGCAGATTGGTAGAACGCTGATGTAAAGTGTTCAGGCAGCTGAGATCTGAAGTGACTTGACGCTCTCTGTCCTTCACCCTGTGGTCCACCTTTTACCTCCAGTCCCCTCCTCCAAGCCCTCCTGACCCCAATGCACCCCACTCCACCCCTCCCCTCCCCGGCTGCCCTGCCATGGTTTCTCCAAACTGCATCAGATGGACAGTTTCTGCACTGGACTTTATTCTTGCACCTTCAGGGCATTGAGCAGCTGCCTTCCAGATGCCATCGGGTGTCCTGGGGCAGCCGCCTTAGAAACACACTTATCTATCTCCCCAAATCAGGAAAGGAGACTTTAAGAGTGTAAAGCTGACTTTTGGCTTTTTAATATAAGAGGGGGGAAAAAAAAGACATTTTTCAGAGAAGTATAGGTAACAGTCTCCACTCCTTTTTTCCCCCTAACATTTTAGCAATTCTTACCCTTTTTTTTTTTTTGGCTTGTCTAGTTTTTTCTAATTTGATTTAGACTCTACTAGGAGGCACTGAATGTCTATAACTTATATTTTGGAGGCTTTTTTAAAAAATTGCCCTTTTTGTTCCTCAAGTCACACTGTAAACTAGCTCATCTCAGTGGTATATTCACTATCCTAAGGATTTTATTAGCCTTCCCTGTACAGTCCAGTTTTCGTGTATTTGAACAGCCAAGACCGTGCACTTGGCTGTGTTGTTTGGAGACCAGGAGTGGGGTGGGAGTCGCAGGATTCACAGATGTGAAGTGTGGCGGAAGCCATAGGGAAGCATGTGGCTTAGAACTCGCGTTCTCCTGAATGTAAGCGGGTGACCCGCCCTCCTGGCTCACTGTGTCTGGTTCTGCGAATGTCTGATTTATATACCCAGAGTGCATTACACTACTCGCCACGTCGCTGACACTTCCAGCTCAGCAGGGACTCCTGAGTTGATCCACGTTCACATCCGTCACACCTCAGACCCACTGCCTCTTCCCCTGCCCCAGGACCCCAGGGGCTCCAGTGGTTCCATTGCCCACAGCCCTGGGGTCCCCACTTGAGCCTCAGCCCTCCTTGCAGGACAGTAGTTGAGCATGGTGCCTTGTGGGCCAAACAATTGATGTTCTGGGGATGGAATGGCATTAGGCCACATTCCACCTGATGCTGTGAAAGATGTTTAGACTTTTCACTCCATGAGCAATTTAGGTTCTTCGCACTTAGTCCCAATGCTGAGGGTGGCCCCTTTCCCCTCACAGGAGTTGGTTCTGTCAGGATCAGTGCTCAACCCCCCACACCACCTCTCCGTGAATCAAGTTTGCTCATATCCTCCCGTGCCCATGGCCAAGGGCTTCAGGCTGAGAAAGCCCACCATTGTGGGGGGCCATCCGCAAAGGCACATTCTACCATCTTGGGGGTTGACTGAGTCTACTCCATCCCCTCCTAGTAATAAAGCATTAACTCAACTGCGAGATACCTCGACTACAAAAAACACTGTACAACAACAGCCCTCTCCCCAGGTCTGTGGCAGACGGGGACAAGAAGTTGGTTTAAAAACACTGTCCCTGCGGGCCAAGCCTGCTCACTTTGCCTCATGAAAACTGACCCTCCGAGTCTTCGACCTACTGAAATGCATCCAAGTGGGCCGTTTCCACAGTCTGCAGTAAGCCATGGTCTCAGGAACCACCATGCCATTTCCTCTGCTGGAGGAGCTCTAGCTGTTTCCTCCACAGCATCTCCAGCTTGGGGTCACAAGAAGAGCCTCCATCTGCACAGGACAGTCATCTAATGTCACCAGCTAGAGAGTACGGGAGCATCAGCAGACTTTTCGGTCAGGCCTTTGGGAGCATTCCAGAAGTGGCCGCAGCATTGCTGATGAGTGACAGACCCTTACAGTGAAAGATCCCTCCAGCTTTACTTTGCTGCTGGGGAAGGGTCCGCAACCTGGCACTTTAACCACACAAGAAGGAGTCAGAGCTCCCACGTTGTGTGGTCGGTGGGAGCAGAGCCGTGGAGCCCATCTTCCTCCTCCTTAGAGCAGAGCTGCGCTGGTGTTGCCCCATTATTGGGCCAGTTGTTAGGAAATAGGTATTTTACTTTCTTGCAAAGCTGTCGGAGACCAAGCCCAGATATGCATTTAGAGCACTCAGCATTCTTTTCTTTAGGACACGGGATGTCTACCCTCCAGAATGAAAATTCGAGTAAGTTGTCCTAAACATTACATAACTAGTCATACGTGTCTCCTCCTGTTCTTCCTTTCCACCTCAGTTCAATCCTTAAAGCTTGGCTTCCTCTGCAGGCCCACGGTGAATGCCACTGGGTAATCTGAAAGCTGTCTCGGGGCTGCCCATCCAGATGTGGTAACAGGGTGGTAGGTAGTCGTTTCTCTCTTGCAACCTCTGGTTCCCCAGAAATTGGTATCATCAGCAGGAAAGACTGTCCCAAGGTGCCCCTGTCTGCTTTCTCACACAGGTAATTCCCATAGTGCAAATCCTGCTGTAGCGAATAGCTTAACAAATCCCAAAGATCTCACCGGTCCAGCCACTGGCCCCGAGTTCCAGCAATATCCACCTTGTTCAAATTCTAGTTTAGCCAAAGGATTGAGGTAGGCTCTTCCAGTTCATCTCCAGGCACCGAACCTGGCATTGACCTTCCAAAGGATTCTGTCTTCTGCTTCCCATTTCTCTGACTGCTGTAGGACTTTCCACCACAGGCCCTTGGAACCATTTCTGTTGTGTTCTGGGCAGCTCAAGGTGTTTGCCTGCTGACTTGGACACAACTCGTCTCAAGCCATGTGATTCCCAGGACAGAACTGGTCTTTATTTTGATACATCCAGACCCCAGAGGAGACTTTTCAGGGGGTTTGCACCTCATCTGAGGTCAGTTGGTTTCACCACCAAAGCCCAAGCCAAGGACCGTGCGTCATGGATGTTCCCTCAGATTTGGAATAGCCCAGGGGTCTCAGCTCCACCAAGAGCAGCAGTGTCATCCCAGTGAGTGGATGCTCTTGTCCCAACACTGGTCTCCCTTCCGTATGCCTTGGTCACCCAGCCTGGTCTTCCTCCTGATGGTTGTTAGAAACCAAGAAACAAAACGGAGGGGCCACCTGCTGCGTCCGCATCCAGCCTGCCTACAGACCTCATGCTTGGCATTCAAAGATTGGCTCCTGGATTGGAAAAGGGTACGATGACACAATTGAGAAGTCATGGGTCTCCAGGATTCAAAGAAGGACTTTTTTTTTTCCTTACAGCAGATCCGTAGGCTGGCAGGTGTTCTCTCCTTCAGTTTGCTCCTTTATCTCCTGCACTTTCAAGAAACTCCAGAGAAAAACCTCCACAAGGCATGTTTTCCACTGTGAAGCAGAACCTCTGTCTTTAGGAGTCCCCTATGCTTGCAGGAGGCCACCAGCTTCCACCTGGACTTGGACTAGCTTCCTTGGTGAGTGGGCACCTGGAGAGATGTGAAGGATACAGGACACACTTTCTGGGGTCCACAGGTTCACAAGAAAGGTTTGAAATGAGGTTGGGATGCCCCTGGAGAAGAGAGGTCCCGTGAGAAATGGCCCAGAAGGGGACAGTACCTGGATATTTTCATCATGATGGATGTTCTTGCAGACACGGGAAGAAGGGGTATGCAGGGCATGGTGGGCAGCCTCCTGCCCTATTGAGCTGGAGTAGGTTCATAGCTGTGCCCTTGCCTTGGGAACAGGGTACTGCCTGTGTCCCTGGGATGGTCCTAAGGAAGGGCTCCTAGAAAGCCTGCCGCTTTAGACAGAATCAAGAGGCTAATAAGTAAGGCTCAGGCTGTCCCCTGGAGACTGGGTGGGGGGCTCTGTCTCGGCCCTGCCAACCCCACCCTGGCCTTGCATATCCACCTGGGTCAGCAAGAGAACTGGGACAGGGCGTGCGCCTGTCTTCACTGTGGCTAATGTTTGCTAGGCCAGTTATGGTGAACCAATGATACAGTGTTCTTCCCTCTTATGTTTCCCTCCCGGTTTCCCCATTTCAGGGTTTTCTGAAGGATTTTATTTGTTTTTCTTTGTCTCTCATTTGGGTTTGAGGATCGTAGTCAGTAGAGGCCTGCCTTTTCATGAAGGCGCCCTGTGCTTTCTGTGCGAAAAGGTACTTGCTCCCGCTTTGATGAGGGTGAAGATCCTTAGGTTACTGTTTGTATATTCATGCCCCCACCACCACGGTGTCGCTTTAAAGATTCCACTCCTGTACAGAGAACGATCTGCTGGGTTTGCAGTTGGGCGTCAGCAGGACCTCTGAGGGTTCTCCCCTTCCATACGCGTCCCGCCGGGCACCTTGACTCTTCAAACCAAAGTTCCTTATGGGGTACAGCCCAGCCTTGACCGCAACCTCAGGGGCCTGGGGACCCCTGTGGTGCTTCCTGAAGTCCAGGTTGGTAGAGACCTTGGGGTCTGAGACCAGCCAGAAGAAGGAACTCCTCCCCCAAACCAGGTGCCAGCCAGTCCCTGCCTGGGACCCTCCCTCCCACCCAAGCAGTGAGCAAGCTCGTGGACTGGCATGGGGCTGGGCCTCACCAGCCAGGAGACAGAGGGACTTGCGGGGCTGGAGGCTCTCAGACCCACCAGGCAACACGTCCAGGGCCATTTAGAACCCAAGCATCAGGAAATCGTTTTGTACAACCACCTGAAGCAGAGATATTTTTTAAGAAGTATAAATTATTTTCAGTTCTCTTCTGATCCTAGCTTTTTTTCCCCACAACTTCACATCGGTGATTCTTATACATCAGGTAAATCTTGAGAAAGCCTTGGTGCCCCCTCCCTCCTATGCCCCACTCAGTAACCACGTGTGTGCACCCCCCATCCTTTCTCAGTAGTTAAGATGTTCTAGGCAATACCATAGGCACATCTGACTGTGTCTCTTCGAGTGCAAGAAACTCAAGTCATCTTAAAAAAAAAAACAAAAAAAATTTACAAAAAAACAAACACAAAAAAATATCTTTTTTAGGCCAGAGTTTTCTACAGGTATTAATGAATATTTTTCTTAATCCTTATAAGTTTTATGTGTTTAATATTTCTTAATACCGGTAGCATTAATTTATACTTTTGTAGCAACACAATATTTTTATAAACAGCCAGTGCTTGGCTCAAGTCTCCACGAGGGGTTTATGCAGGGCTATCTTGGGACCCTGTGTACCATGTACTGTATTTAAAAAAAGTTACCTAGTGTCACCCTTGCTGTGTTAATTAACAAAAGTCGTTTGCAGTCTCCTGTGTCAGTGTGGATCCAACAAGGTGTGGATCCAACAACTCTGCAAGGAGTCACATTGCATGGGGGTTGAGTTGACAGTTCTTGTGTGATATGTAAGCCCCCGAGACCAAACTTGAGGGTTTATTTAAGGTTTTTGTTTGTCCTTTGGGTTTTTTTGTTTCACTTTGTTTTGGTACCCTTTCTCCATTTGCAGCTAAATCAGTTTCGTGATGTTTAAAACTTTTACTGATGTCAAATGGAGGAAAGGAACAGAAAAAGAAAAGATTTTTACAAAGTAATAAAATTTAAAACTGAGCTGTTTAAATGTTGCTGTTTTTACCTGTCTGTTCTTGTCTGAAAGTGGGACATTCCCAGGGAGAAGAGGAAGGTTCCACTTGGTTCTTGAAATCGCCAAAAGCCCTAGCCCAGAATTCAGAACCCCTCTACCCCATGAATTCTTGCAACATTATTTCCCAGTTGGTTGATGCCAAGGCAAAAAGACATCCTTTTAATGGTTAGAGGATCAGTTGCTTAAATGATTTCATGTCAGTGTTGTATTTATGGTTTTACAATAAAACAACCTTTAGAAAGATGGCAGTGTGTGACGTTATTTCTTGGGTTTGGGATTGGACCGTGTCATCCAGTTAGGAACATCTACTGGTGAGTGGACATGGACCAGAGGCAGGGCTTCTGGGGGTGACAGCTGGAATCCATCCCAAGGGCGACACTGAGGTTGGGGTTGTCAACTCCTTATCTGAGCTCATTGCTCACCTCCAACACCAGACCCGGCTCAGCCAATGTTTGATAAATGAGGGAGGAACACGGCCAAAAGGAGATGTGATCCCTGTGGGATGGAGCGTTATCCCATGGAAGGAAGGGGGGATTTAATCGGAATCCTACAGACTCAATGCCTAAGGGACACATCCCTTCTCCAGAGGTCCTTCATGTGCCACTTGTGACCCTGTACCCTGTGGCCTTGGCCTCCTCCCAAGGAACATGTGTGACGTTCTGTGTTGTGTGTATCGTCGTTTTCTGGGGAAGAGTGTCCATAGCTTTGCCAGATTCCTGATGGCATCTGCTAGCACCCTCCATGGTGAACTGCGGGACCAGCCTGGGAGGACTTGCCCTACTGCAGGCCTCACCCAGAGCCTTCTACAGACATGACACTTCAGTGCTCTGCTGGAATAGAATCCAACAGAAGGCAAGTCGAAGAGAAGATGCTACCCAAAGACAAGCTGTGGGCTGGGTGGGCAGGGAGGGGTGACAGCTCCTCCTAAAGCAGGCCTGATGCTGCCCGAACACCCGTTCAAAGGTGAAACCAAACACCTGAACATCTTGCTATCAAGGTAAGAGGATTCCAGACACCCCAGCATCTCAACCAGATACAGGGTGCTCTCCTTGAAGAGAGAGTGTTACTTGGATCAGCTGAGCAGATTCCATCGAATCCCACGTGTGGCAGCAGCATAGGCTGCACGCTGGGCCAGCCTCCCACAGGGCAGCAGCCTGCCCTCGAAACCATCCCTCTGGGAGTTGCCTGCTGATAATTGTGCTGTGTGGACATGCCTGAGGGAGTGGTGGAAGTTTAATTGAGTTTCTATGCGGTCTAAAACAAAAGGCAGGAGACCTACTATAGCTGAGAATCGTGCCCAACTCTTCCCAACATCACAATCAAAGCCAGTGCCTGGCCCAGACCTCCGTACAGCTGAAGGGCCAGCCTCTGGATGTGAAAGTTTGAAAAAGGATATGTGTCTCTATTAAGCAGCCACATCTATTTTGTAACAAATGAGTGTGACTATTTAAGAATCAAGTGAGCCTTCAGGGCAGCCACTTTGCCGAGAATGTCTCTGGGCCTCTGAGGTGAGCATGGACTTGGGTCACGGATGTACTTGAACCCCACTCCACCCCTGAGGGATAAAGTCAGGAGAATCCAGTGGAATTTTCATCGTGAAGGTTTTAGTAAGAGTGTCATGGAGACAAATGCCTCCAGGTCCGGGCAGGGCTGGTGAATCACATGGTAGGTGTCTATAGGGGCCAACTCAATTCAGCTCCCGCCTCGCATCGTGAAGGATGCAAGCCCAGGACTGCTGGAACATATTTTTCTAGAGAATTGAGAAATGCAGATGTTTATATGGAAGCTCAGTTTTTAAATGGTGAATTCAGAACTGTAAAAAATATGTTACAAGCCACACACCCCATCCACCAGCTGTCCTGCGCACCTGTGGCTTGCACCCTCTGGTTTAAGCATTTGTTCTTCAGGTCACTTCAAAATATCCCTTTTCAGCGTGGCACCTTCAAATTGCCATAGGTGGCCGTCCCTGGTGTGTGATGCATGCGTGGAGGGGAGCGAGGTATGGACATACGATGTGACGATGTTTATTAGTTCCAGCCTGGAGAGCCTGTCTGTCACTTCTCCCTGAACACACCGCCCTGACTCCACCCACGTCTGCCCAGAAACTCTTGGTCATGACTACAGACACTGTCCCTCAGGACAGTCCTCTCTGTTGGAACCTGGAAACCCCAAGCTCTGGGCTTTGGGGGAGACGGGGAGGGAGTATTTCATGTGATCTGACCAAGAAGGCTGTAAAGCTTCCTGCACCCGAATCCTCGCCTCTGGGTTTATCCCTTTAACTCCAGACGGAATTCCCTCCCGTCTTCCTTCTTGATGGGTCCCTTAAGCCAACAGGCTAATGGCGTGGGGACAACCCTTGACTGAATAAGCCCCCAGCCCTTAGCTGGTCACCCCACAGAGAGGAGGTGCTGGCCCTGCCTGGGTTTCTGCTGCCGGGTCCGCTTACTACTTCCAGGGCGTGGAAAACGGGGGCTTGACGCCCTCAGCAGCAGCAGCTGCAGCCAGCGGGACTCTGGGCGAATGGAGCTAGCAAGAGATACTGATACATCGGATGTTTGTATATCCAGTGTGTCTAAAGTGGGGGCCCCCAGAGTTGTGTTCCTGGGCCAGGTTGGTGCCTGAACCACCCTGGGTGGCCTACCTACTCTCAAGGGAGGAGAAGCCAGGCTAGACCGAGGGCTTCTGGGTCTGGTCAAGGGCCCTGCTGGTTGTCATGGACATAATGTTAAAGTCAGTGAACATTCTCCCAGCACAAAGGGCCAGAGTAAGGATCCCAGGGCCTGGTGGAGAAACAGCCCAAGGCTTTTCAGCTCCTGGCAGCTGGTGCTGGGGACGTGGCTATGGCCAAAGTAAAACAATGGAGGGGGGTATGTGAGGCAATGGACAGGGGAATTATTTCAGGCACTGAGCCACCTGGGCACACTAGGACACAATTATTCTGACCCTGGGTCGTTGATGACCTGTCGAACCCCTCCCAGAAACAAGTACCCAGAGTTTTTTTCCTCTTTTCTAGCTTTTTGAAAACAAAACAATCCTATTTTATACTATTGTGGAATAAATTGAACTGTGATTTATGTTTAATAATTTGCATAGCCAATTTCACGTGTAGAAGACAGTTCTATTACATTTCCAGCACATAACATTTTTCACTTCTGGGGAAAAGCTGGGTTACTCATGTCTCCACCCCAGCTTTGTCTCCCCTCCCCCCCACCTCACCCCCTGTTACACTAATGACGACAATGCACAGTCAAGACATGGGCTTTCAGGAGCCTGCAGTGTGGTTTTTATTTGAACCCAGGTCTCTTGGCCCGGACTGCCCAAGGTGGAGCCCGCAGCCTCCCTGCCGCCTTCTGGCCTGTGGACCTCTGGCCTTGGACTGGTCAGTTGGAGAAGCGCAGCAGTTCCTCATCCCCTGTGGACAGAGAGAAGCTCAGGGATCAGGTGTGAGGCTTTCCCGAGGGCCCATGGGAGGGGACCATCGGGAGGGGTTGCCCCATGGAGGAGGAAAGGCAGTGTGGGCTGCATTGAAGCCTGAAACTTCCACTTGCTGAATGACTTGTGCGTCCAAATGCGCTATCTCCAAAGTGCATTCCACAGAGTGATCTGATGTTTTGCTTCTTCTGATTTACTTTAGGTGCCATTTTCCAGTGGGGAGATAAGGTACAGAAATCTTAAATGGTTGCTGTTCTCTGGAATGCTATTACTGGTCTCAGTGTAGCACCACCCTCATTATCAGAAACAGCTGCCGCTAGCTGAGTCCTACCTGTGCTAGGCACTGTGAAGTCTGGGAAGTAAGTACTTTGTCCCATTTTACAAAAGAGAAAACAGGCTCAGATTGGCACCTGCCCAGTGTGGCCAGCCTGGGTGTGGCAGCACCAAAATTAGAGCTCAGCTCTGGTGGCTCTTCAGCCTGCCCTACACACCCTCTGCTGGTGCCTGGCCAGCCCTTCCCCACATACCCCATCCCAGCTTGGGTAAGGCCTAGGGCTTGGCCCCATTTTACAGATGGGAAGCTGAGGTCCAGAGAGGGATGGGCTGGTCACCTGGTACAGAGTGCAGAACTCAGCTCTCCAGACCTCCACCCTCTACCAGGGCTCTCCTACCTGGACCCCAACAGCCCCTTGGCCCAGCCTGGCATCCCGCAGAGCCACCTACCATCTCCAGGGACACCACAGTACTCCTTGCACTCCTTCTCCGAGTAGAACTTGTTGCCGTTGCCTTGGCAGCCCCCATAGGTGAAAAGGATACACTTCCCCTGTACAGCATCAAATGCCCAGAGCTGGACGGAGCCTTGACAGGGGCCGTGGACTATGGGGAGATTGCAGGCCGCTGTGGAGTGGAGGGGAGGCACACAGCATTAGTAATCCTTATGATTGGCTGACCTGAGGCAAAGGGCCTGAATCCCTCTCTTCTAGACTGGGAAACACAGGCCCATGAGAAGAAATAACTTTCCTAGGGTCACTCATATGCAAATGTGCAATTCCTATGACTTCAGGAAACTTGCCCTGCAAATCCACCACTAGAACATCCTCTCTTAGCTACCTGTTCAGTTGGCAAGTGGTTTGTTGGGAGGGCAGCATTGTGAGGTACGGCATGCACAGAGGGGAAGGGCAGGCACTCACCCACAGTTCGGCAGGTCTGTAGACACTCCTTCTCTGAGTTGAAGTTGTTGCCATTGCCCAGGCAGCCGCCATATTGGAAAGTCTCGCAGGCCATGGACGTGCCATTATAGAAATACTTCTTGACCATCCCCAAGCAAGGACCTTCTGCGTAGCCTAGCTGGCAGGAATCTGGGGAAGGGCATAACAGCAGCACTTACTGAGTGCTTATTGTGTATCTGTCACCAGGCTGGACACTTGCCATGCATCATCTCGTTTAGTTTTCATCTCTGTCCTAAGAGGAAGGATTATCAACTCATTTTATAGATGAGGAAATTGACTCTCTGAGAGGTTAAGTGACTTGCTCAGGGTCACATAGAGCTGAGATCCAAAACCATGGCTGTTGGATTCTATAATCAATGCTCATTCCACTCTATAACATGGGGAGTTACTAGTGACCCACAGACACACCATCCCCTGTGTTGATCTTGTTTATCCAGAAACTGTAATAATAGTAGTTGATACATTCATCAGCACCCATCCAGCCAACCTGACCTCTTCACTGAGGTCCCACCCCCGTGCCTTGGCTCTCATTGTTCCTTCCCATGAAATGCATTCCTCCATAAAACCCCACCTGGGTACCTGGACACAGCAGGAGTTCCCCTTCATCTGTAGAGTCTTCCTTGATCCCCTCACCCCTCCAGCCTCTGAGTTCCCCCAGCTAGTTAGCAGACCCTCCCTTTTGGGTCCATTACTTTCTTCCTTGACTGCCTCTCCTACTAGACCAGAACTTCCAAAAAGACACAGATGGTTTGTTTCCATGACCAAGGCGCCCGGCACAAGGTCTGGGGTGGAGCAGGGATCAGTGTTTGCTGAGTGAGTAGGAGCGTGAGTTCGTAAACAACTACACAAGGCATCCTTATGTCCTTTCCCCCCCCTGCTCCCACAAGAGCCATGATGGTCAGCTCAGCAGGCTGTTATCCCATTGTATAGACGAGGAAACCAACACTAGGAGACCACACAGTGATGCAGACAGGGCAAGGACTGGCTTCTCATCGTGGAGCTAAGAGTCCCTAAGCTTAGGGACCATGCCTTATCTCCTCTCCCCTCACAATCCCTGTCACGGGACAGAGTACTTGATTTGCCTTTTCTAGACCCAATCCTTAAGTCTAACAGAAAAATAAGAGAGACTTCATGGTTGTGAAGGCAGCCAGGGGGAGCCGGCCCTGAGTCCTTCCTGTCTCAAGTCACGCAGAAGGGGGTGAAAAGGCTAGCGTTCATTACCTTCTTTCTTCTTTAAATCAGTCACTAGTTGCCCAGCCCCCGATCCTTCCTCTTCCTGGGGCAGCACAGCCCGCCGGGCTCTCTAGGGGGAAGAAAGAAAAGAAGCTGTTGCAGGGACCTTGCTACTATTGCTCACATGTACCCCTGGAATACATAACTAAACCATCTACTTCAGGAATCAAGGTGGAAAAAGAAGCACAGCTACTACACCGACTAATGGACTGTTTCCCCAAACACTTCAAGCTGAATTCCAAAATGGGCATCACAGGACAGATTTCCGGGATGGAAGGGAAAATTGGCACCTCGAGGTATAACAATACGTACATATCCAACTTCCAGTTGAAATGCCAAAAGAACAAAATAATGGAAAACAACCTACCCCAGAGTTGGAAACCAGAGGAGGGCAGCACTCCCATGTTAGAAACTTAAAGGCAGTTTTATGCAACAGAGTATGGGTGTCACTGGTTTGCAGGAAGGGGTGCCAACAAAGGAAGCTGCTTGCAGAGGAAAAGCTTTCTACAGAGGAAGGAGAAGGACCCTGAGACTGACCCTAACACTTCTAAACTGTAGTGTTGGGACTGCAGAGCAAGGACTGCCGGAGCTGTCAAAAGTCTCTGAGTATAGAGTTCCCTGTGGCAGGATCCCAGGGTAACAAGAAGGGGTGAACAGGGAAATGCCAGCTACCAGGCAGTCTTCCTGCACACTGGGGCGACCTGGAATCTGCAAAAGTAAAACTATAGTAGCTTTCAACTTTTCCCTTCTCCTTTTAAGGTGCAACTGAAAGGTGTGATTAGGGATTCCACTGCCTGCCAGAACCCGTCTCAGTGGTTGCATATAAGCCTTCCTTAGTAAGAAGAAGGAAAAGGGGAAAATCATGGGACAAGTTAAATAACGCAGATGCTCAAAAGAATCAGACTGGGCTGGAGAAATAGTTCCACTAAACACAGGATGACAGTAAGAAACAGGAGAAAATTTAAATCATCAGTGAAATTCAAGATGACATCGCATCAATATAATGTAACTCAACAGTTATGGAAATGAATAATACAAGAGAAGTAGAAAGTTATTGGAGGTGGAAAAGATTTTGTTGAATTTAATCACACAGTAGAGATAATAAACTGCAGTTTAGAGATTATAAGAAAGAAATTCACATACTCGGAGTTTTAGAAGGAGAGGCAATCAACATAGAAATAATAGAAGAAAACTTTTCCCAGTTGTAGAAAGACTTGAGTTGTCCAATTATAAGAGCTCAAGGGCAATGAGGCAAAATTAATGAAGAGCCCCACCTAGACCTTTCCTAGAGACAAAGCGTAAAGAGCCCAGTGGCCCTCAGAGTAAATTAATGGTATTTAATGCCCGAAGCTGCAGAGCACTATCTGAGGTTGTGAGAGGGAAAAGGTTGTAACCTAGGGATTCTTCACTCATCCAAGCTATTGACCATATGTTATAAACCCAGAAAGATATTCTCAGACATGCAAGGATCGAGTTTTCCACCCATGTATCTTTCCAGAAAAATTATTTATAGAAATATCCCCACCAATTGAGAAAGAATATAAATACAAAAAAAATAAAAATAAAAATGATGTGATAGCAAAGAAATGATGGTAAATATAAAGCCAATAAAATATAGAGTTGAGATCACATTATTGTTGAAGTGGTCATAAATTCAATGTAAATGTTAAAAATAATTCTCAAAAAAAAAAAAAGGTGGACAATATAAACGTCAATCTCAGATTCCATGCACAAAAACGGGGATGTGGGAAGCACGGAAGGAAGAAAAGGAAATGTGCTCCATTTCTCTTTCGCAAGTGGTGTCATTCGTTACTGTTTCATTCTTCACATTGATAAGGAATCGATTCCACTGAGATCTGGATTAAGATGGAAGATTGATGTGTCCCTCAAAATTGCCCTCTTCAATACCTAACGATTAGCAAACAATTCAGAAATACGAGCCCCCAAATGTTCATCAACATCACTCAAGCAAGGAGAGGGGCATAATTTAAAGCAAAAACTGAAACTGTTGGTGAAGGAAAGAAATCAGATATTCTGGAGCTGAATAGGGTGGCAGCAAGGTTCAATTCCTAACCCTGTTCTCCAACTCCCAGTCCTGGAAAGGCATCAAATTCCTGACAACCCTCCCTAATCCTGAGATTCCCAAATCCTGAGAGAAAAAAATTGAGGGGAACCTTATCTTTTTCCACTTCTGACAGAAGAGCAGTAAGAATGACAAGAGGGAAGAAAAAGGAAAATAGTCTAGAGTTGACTCTAAGTGAAAGTTCTGGAGCTCCATGATCTAATGTTCGGGGTGTTGCCATGGGACAGCTGTGTTGCCATTGCTGCCAGCCCCAACCAAGAGGAAGGAAGCCCACAGAGGATATTTAGCAACCCTTCAAAAGAGAGAGCAAAATGAGGCTATTCCAAACAACCTTGGACTTCAGAAAGTGGATGGAATACAAAATACCCAGACCTTACGCTAAATTGGGATGGGAGGGGACTAGGCTCAAATTTAGTGGGGAAAGGGCCACGCAGTAAATGAAACTCCCCACCCCACCATATCAGTTCAAACAGAAAGTGTGGCTAAAACTGACTAAGCAGGAGCAAGACAAAAGGAAATGATACAGAAACCATCCAGCTCCACTTCAGAAATAAATGAAAAAATAGCCTGAACTAGAGAAAGCCCAATGGTCGTGAACTGCCTAGACTTCCGCTCTGGAACGGACTTACATTCCCAGAGGCCAGAAGTGCGGCTGTTGACAGCCCTCAGCTATCAGCCCCTGCTCAGCAAAGGGAAGCCCTCTAGCTCAAGGTCATGTGTCCTTCCCAGACTGATCAACATGGGGGTATCAAGACCCCGCCCCTCAGCACCATTGGGACAACTCAGAACAGTCCTCCTGGTTCCAGAACTCCCTAGAGGTTTAGCTGAGGCATTGTGACCGCATTGCAGCGCTACTTCTCCCACTGCTCACTCCTCCCTTCATCCTTTCCCTTCCACAAGTGCTGATCGAGGGCATCCCACCTGTGACACCAACTGAGGAGACAACATAACTCAAGGAGCAGAAGGAAATTCCTCAGTGGCCTCAAGCTATAGAATGACTTAATAAGAACATGCATTTATTAAAACAAGACTCAAAGATGAAATGGTAAACAACAGAATAAGATGAAAAGAGAGAACCCAGGCCCCGATAAACAAATTGAGAACCAAAACAACATAACGTCAGAGCAAGTGAATAAATGAGAAATCGTAAGGAACAAAATGGATGCTGCTAAATGGAGTGACTGTCATGAAAGAAAGACTGGTGAGAAGTCCAGTGAATACCGATGAAAGTAATTTGGGAGAAGCTAGTACATGGGGAAGACAAAGATGGCTGCAGGATGAACAAGTGTTCCTGACGTACTGAAACCCAACAAAAGGAATGGAGGATGGATTTCATATGGTGCAAGAGAGTTCCCTGACATACAGACATAAGGACACCAAGACATGTCCTTATTAAGATGTTGACTTCAGGATAAACTTTGTTCAGGCATCTGGGCAGAAGAAACAAAGTGCTTACAAGAGAAAGAAATATCAGGCTGGCCTCCAGCTTCCCACAGTGATAATCAGTGCCCGAGAACAGTGGAAAAATGCATATGAAGCTTCCTCTGAGGGCAAGAAAACATGACCCAAGAGTATGACACCCACGCAAAATGTCATTCAAGTATGAAAGATGCAGGCGGACATTCACAAGCAGGAAAGAATTCAGGGATTAAACCATTCAGGAACCCTCCTCGAAAACACCCCGGGTAAAGAAATGGCACAATTCAAAGATTAATAGAAATAAATAAGTCGTGAATTGAGACACTGTGGTTATATCCACTAGGGTAAGTGTAGAAGCCACTAAAATACAGAACTACTAAACGTCTCGGAATCAACGACAGAGCAGCGCGGGGATGGTAGCAATATGGACAACGTCAAGGGAAAAGGGGACAGGAGATGCAACAAAGTTTGAGAGGCCTAACATTTGTCTTTCAAATCATAGTGACAATAGATATTCTCTAAAAGCATATCCAGTGATACCAGCCTCTTACATGTTTTGTTTTGTTGTTTTTTAATCTTGAATTTACTTAGAGCATTCTTTAGGAAATGAATCTCTCGTGGTAAAGGAATATCTACTTGAAGTTCAAGAAGTTCACTTTGTTGTTTTAAAAATTCAAATAAAACTACAATAAAAGCTTTTAAAAATTGCAAATAGTTCCCGTAATATATCTATAATATATCATGGAATAGCAGTATATCTAAATCTGTGCATCTGTCTATCTAACACCTTCCTTCCATCTGTTCTTCTATCCGTGCATATGCATGTCAAGATTCCTGGAATGATGTGAATGGTGGTAGTTTTTAGGTGGTGGAATTTTTTAAAACCGTATTTTTTATACTTTTCTGCATTGTTTTAATTATTTATAATGAACATAGTTTTATAAAATCACTGGTAATTTTTCTTTAAAAATGTAGAAGCAAACAAATAATATGTTAACACTGTTACTTCTATGTAGGAATAAGGACATGTTTTTTCTTGTGTTGTTTCAATTTTCAAGAATATATTTCTAGGGGGCAGCCAGTTAGCTCAGTTGGTTGCTCTTAACAGTAAGGTTGCTGGTTCAATCCCCACAGGGTCCACTGTGAGCTGCTCTCTCCACAACTAGATTGAAACAACTACTTAGCCTTTAGCTGATGGGTCCTGGAAAAACACAAATAGATAAAAGGAAAAAAAGAATATATTTCTGAATAGATTTTTATATATAATTATACATACACATATATATACACACAATCAGTAGAATAAATTAGAACATATAATTTTCAAATAATCATAGAAAAAAAATGAATAAAGCTTAATCAAAAAGCAGGAAAATAAAACAGAAGAGTAAGGAAGCCCAAAAAATCAAAAAGCATAGAAGAAGAGGTGGTTTGGGAAGTTGCTTGCTCTCGGGTTTGCTGTTTTTTAGAAAGATTAATTAATTTTATTTTCAGTATTGAGTATTGACTATTGTTATTTCAGTAAGTGTATTACTGCTTTTAGGTACTATGCTAAAAGGCCTTTTCTAGCATTTGGCTGAATTCTAGCACCTGGAAGGTAAGTATAATTAGCCCATTTCACAGATGAGGAGAGTGAGGTCCAGATGGAGCAGCAACTAGCCTAAATGACAGAACCGAGAACGAGTCCAGGTGGGTCTCATTACAAAACCAATGCCCCTTCCTGTCTTCCCTCAACCCTTCTCAATGACCCCACCTACCACCACAGCGGGACCTAAGCAAGGGCAGCAAAATTCAAGTGGGCAGGGAGGGGATGGAGTGGAGAAAAGAGGTACTCACTGCTGGTAGAGTGGGCTCTGGTTCCTGCTCCCCAGGGACACACTCTCCTAGATCAGAGGACAGGAGACAGAGGTGAAACAGAGGACCTCTCTTGGAGGGCATTTCGCTGGGAACTGTCTTGTGCATTAGCCCACTTCATAAATGGCTCCACCCACATGGCTTGCTGAAGGTCATTCATTGGAAAAGAAAGAGACTGGTGGCTGCACCATCACCGCCATTTGTGTCAGCTCTGCCCCACCACCAGCGTTTCTCATCAGCCCCATCACAAGAACAGCAATGACTAAAATTTGTTGGGCACTAAGTAGACACCAGGCACAGCGCTATGGTATTGAATGGCTTTATCTCATTGACTCCTCACAGCAACTTACAAGGGAGGCATTATTATCCCCATTTTACAGATGAAGAAAACGAGGCTCTGGAAGGTTGACCAGCCAGAAGACACAGAGCTCAGTGTGAACCTAGGTGCCGTAAGTCTGGAGCTCATGCTCTTAACCCCAACACTCTGTTGCCTCCTATGAGGTACTTATGGATTTGGATATAACCTCACTCAGACACGTGGAAGTAGAGTGGACACTGAATTGGTTCTAGTCTGGGCTCTGCCAGGTACACAATGTGTGACTTGGAGCAAATCCAGGGGCCCCAGCTGCCTTCTCTGTAAAGAAGGAAAGGGGACTGTAGCCCTGCTTATCTCAGAGGGTTACAAGAAAGACCCAGTTCTCTGGGCCGTAAAGGATGAGGAGGGCACACAAAGGTGAGGTGGGTGGGGGTGCCGTTTACCTCTTTTATCCACTGTGAAGGTAGTGTTCTCGGGGATGCCCACACTCAGGGCAAAATCCCTGAACTCCTGCAGCAGGCTTTCCCGGAGCTGAGGCCTCCGCCCTGCCAGTGGGAAGCAGAGAAGACGCCTAGAACCACAAGTGCCTGGGCTGGCAAGGCCTGAGATGGTTTCGCCCAGTGTTTTTTATTTAGGGGAAGTTTGAAGACTATTGGCCCAATTTGATCTCTTCTATACCCTTAGGGAAAGATCATCTCCAGAAGAGGAAGCAGTGTCCCCTTCCCGGCCCCGACCCAGGGGTCCCAACTCCCCACACAGGGCTCTTTCCCTTCCAGGTTCCTTGAAGGGCCTGGAGGCTCTGGAATTCTCTGGGCCTGGAATTTTAGGGATCAAAAGAAGAGGTTTCTGCCTCAAACGGGAGACTGAGCTCTACCTCCTCCAAGAAGAGTAAAGGTTCTCACCTTTCCTTTAAGTGAAGTTTTGTCAGAAGAAAAAAGCAAAACTCCCTGTTCCTCCCCACTCCACTATCCCTACGTCACTGGTCTCCTGCCACCCCCAACTCCAGTGAGCTTATCTGGTTCCAGGCCTTTACCATAAAGCATGGCGGTAATGCTGTGTCCATAGCGGGGGCTGAATGTCTTGGTCAGAATAATAGCATACTCGTCATAGTTGGTGTAGACCACATAGGACTCTAGGGTGAGGTTCCATTCTGCGTGGGAGATGCAGGAAGCAAAAGGGCTCAGTGGTCAGAAGGCTCCTCTAGCCTGAGATCGTTCACCTGTTTACCCACACAACATGTTCAGCCATCCTGTCCGCCCATCTCTCTGCATACTTGTTTATCTATCCATCCATCTTCAGTCTCTCTCTATCCATCCATCTCCTCCATGTATTCATCATTAATTCATCCACCATCATTCCATCCATCCATCCTCCCCACATATCAATCCATAAATTCATCCATTTTCCTTCTTCACTCCCTCCTTTCTTCCTTCCTTCTTTCCCTCCCTTCTTCTTTCCTCCATCCATTAAACCATCTAGTTTATCTATTAGATGTCTGATTAACTCACTTACCTGCCATCTATACATGTATTCGTGTACCAATCACTTGTTCGTTCTCGTATTTATTTATCCAACCATCCATCTACCCAAACATTCATATATGTTCAACCCCTAACACAATCGTTTGACACATAGAGCGTACTCAATAAACATGTGCTGGACAAATGAGTAAATTCGTGTCCAAGTCTCTCTGTCATGAAGCACCATACACATTGTGCATGGTAGATGCTCAGCACATTTTTATCGGCTGATTGCTGATGCCTAATATGAAAACTGATGAAATCTTGATGTTCTCCTCAGCTTTCATACCATCACTCTAATTCTGGGTGTGCACGTGCAAAAGAGGGGGAGGGAAGAGAAGAAGGAGGGAGAGAGAGAGAGACAGAGAAGAGAGAGAAGAGGAATTTTGGAGGAAGGCTAGATGACATCTCAGAAATATGGGAGGAAAGGTTATAGTCTCATGAGCTGAGACAGAAGGAAAGAGAGCTTAAGACGTCAAGGTATTTTTTAGCAAAGGAGAAAACTGGATGTCTCCTTCGACTCAACTTACTTGGTTTCTGATGGAGGAACTTTCCATTAATGTCTGCTTTCTCATAAGTTTCATAGCTCTCCTCACAGAAGCCATTTCTGGAAATGAACAAGCGGAAAGAAAGGTAAATTCTGGTACAGACCATGGTCCTGACACCCCACTCTCCCGCCGGGTCCTTCCCAAATGTATTATTACTATCATTATTATTATTTTGGAAAGTAACACTTTCAAATATCTTGTTTCACCTTCACACCAGGCCTTGGAGGCACCCATTTGACCTATGAGGGAACAGAGGGACAGAGGAAACAGGGCCTTGTCCATGCGATCCTTGGCAAATCAGCACTAAACATCAGCTCCTTAACCAATTCTGCACATTATACTGAAGCTCTGGGGAATCAGAGTGTTTCCATTAATTAACGTATTCATTCATTTATTACTCTGTTCATCTGTGAAATGGGGATAATGATAGTTTCTAACTCACAAAGGACCAAATGAGGTAGCACTATGCACATCTTCACTGTTATTGTTACGGTGAATATGCTTTAGCTAATGAACATTGAGCAGCATCTCTGTGCCAGGCCCTGTGCTATGTGCTGGGAATACAGGGGAGGGCAAGACAGACCCTGTCCCCTCATGGAGCTTACAATGACGTGGGGAGGTGGGCAGGCCAGAGGCAGAGGCAGTCAGTGTGCCATGTGGGAGGGAAGCACAAGGGGCGCCAAGAGCACAAAGGAAGGCATGTGACCTGAACTTGGGCCAGGGAGTGCTTCCTGGACGAAGTGACATAGAACCCGAGTCCTAAAGATGCATAGGAATTAGCCCAGGGAAGTGGGGAGAGGTTTTCCCGGTAGAAGGAACATACAATGCGAAGGCCGAAAGGTACAAGAGGATGGAGGAACTGAAAGGTCCACTTGGGTGGTTCACAGAGTACATGGGAAACAGTGGGGCAGGGAATGGTGACTTCTGAGAGGGACCTGGAAGGCCACGTCAAAGGGGTTGAATTTTATTTCCAAGGGCAATAGGGAGCTATGGAAAGATTCAAGCAGATTTGAGTTTTTGAAAGGTCTTTCTGGTTGCTGAGTGAAAAATGGATTGGATGGAAGGTTAGAGGTAGGGGAAAATGTCGAGAGGCTGTTATACACAACCAGTGAAGAAATGAAGGTGGCTTGGACCGAGGTGGTGGTGGGGAAGAGGGGAGACGTGAACGGATGGGCAGGAGTTAGGAAGAGATGGATGGGACTTGATGATGGGTTGGATGGCTCATGACAGCAGAGAGAGGCATCTAGGCCACCTGCTCCTGCCCAGGTTTCCAGGTTGGGTCCCTGGCAGGTAGAAGTGCCCTTCCTGAGCGAAGGGATGGCCAAGGAGCAAGAGCAGGTTGGCAAGCAGGCATCGTGTTGGGGGCCTTGTCCTCGAGGTACAGATGGGACGGTTAGAAAGGGAAGTCCGGGGGCAGCAGAGCAGAGAGAGCTGGGGCTCACAGGGGAGGGCCTGCCTGGAAGGGGCGGTCTGTAACTTCCAGGCTGGGGTCCCTCTTGCGCCTCCCACCCCATCCCCAAGCTCACATCCAACGGGTGCTGGTCGTGTTCATCTGCGTCTCCGTCGCTCCCTCTCTCAGCGTCAGCATGCTTACGGTCAGCCTGTCGGGGAACCTCGACAGCCATGGGCAGGTGGTGGCCGCGACCACGCCGAACCATTTCCCGTAGAACTAGGAGGCAGCCACAGCCCTGAGGATCTGGATTCGCCTCAGACCTCAAAGAAGACTTGACGGAGACACCTGCTCCCCTCCCTCCTCAATGGCTAACCCTTTTAAGTGATAATGTCTTACAGCTCATTGGAGGCCACACAGCTTTCAGGGAGACAGAAGCCTAATGGTGGAACCGGGGGCGTGAGCAAGCTTAGGAGGATGTGCAGACGGGGTTGCACCCACCAGCAGAAGGCGTGACTGTGCTGCTCACGGGGACGGGGTCCAAACCCTGTGCCCTACACTCATCATCAACCTCTTCTCTGATAAGAGCAGCAGCCCTGCCTTTCACTCCTCTGCGACAGCGTGCTCACCGCCGCACAAGCAGCCCCTGACTCCTTGTTAGCACGTGGCTCCTTTCCTGGAGCTGATGCAGGACAAGCTGCCTCCTTTCTCCTGACTGCACATCTGAGAGTTGGGGGCTCTCACACCCCTGCAGAGGGTCAGTGAGGCTCTGACCCTCTGCCATCCCAGACCACGCCCAGGGCCCTGCCCCTCACCACCCCTCTACCCGTCACGCGAACTTGTCCCTGAAAGTCAACAAATTCCATCCCAGTATGACTGGGAACCCCTCATACTGAAGTGGAGCCTGAGCCTTAAGTGGACAAGGTCCTGTTCAAGGTCACCCAGGGATTTGGGGCAGAGCTGGGGCTGGAATGCCGTCCTGGGACGCCCCCCACACAAAGTCCCTCTCATTCCCACCAGTCCTGACTTCTGTCCTGCTTCTCTCCTCCCCATAATACCACAGGCCACCCCTCGCCTGTGAGGGTAGAGGACCCAGGACGAGATAACGGAGATGTGGGGAGAGGTGAGTAGTTTAAAGGGTGAGGGCTGGGGTGGGGGCGGGGATCAGGCAGAGTCATGACAAGCTAGGCAGGTGTGTGTGTGTGTGTGTGTGTGTGTGTGTGTGTGTGTGTGTGTGGCGGTGGGGTGACGGGGGTCTGCAAGGGCAGCAGTCAGGACAAAGCCTTCTCTGGGGTGGGTTCTAATCAAAGTGTGGATACCCCTTGGAGCCTGAGAGGGCAGATTTGAACGTGAGGACATTTGACTCAGAATCAGACAAGAGTCCCAAAGAATGGCAGATGCGTAGAGTTGTCACTTCAACAAAACCCAGACGGTCTGAGCAGGAAGGGCCTTTAGGGACCCAACCCTGGAGTTCCAGGTGGGGAGACAGAGACCCCGCGGCAGTCAGGACTTGCCCCCCCAGCAAAGCCCAGCTGCACAGACACCCGCCATCACCCCCCGAGAGGCCAGTCTTACCCTAGAGATGTTAAAGTTCTCCTTCACTTGGATGTTTCCTGGCAGTGTTGGCACAGGGTTGGCACTCACCACCAGGCAGGCGGTCAGCAGCAGAAGTGGGGCCCCGAGACATGGCATGGCTCTGGCTCTTGAACCTCAGTCTGGGGACAGAGATACTCCCTGCCTGAGGCAGCTGCAAACAGGCCGGGGAAGGGGCCTGCCGTTTGTAGGTGACCTTGGTGTTTGCCCTGCTTAGCCAGGACCAATCAGGACCCCAAGGCCAGGTGTGATCGATCCCTTGTAGGGCCCTGGCTGGGGTCAGTGGTCCGAAGGGGCCAGCGTGTCTGTTTCAGAGAAGGCATTGGCCAAACACGACAGGACCCAGATGCAGCCCTGGCTAGCTTCACCCCCAGAAGGTTTCCCCGAAGCCTTCTCACCTATCACGGGGTGGCGTGTGAGGACGGGGTACATGGGTAGCCCTGGCCTTTCCTGCTGAGTCATTCCACCCGGACTTCACACTCCTGTGAGACAGCAGCACAAGCCTGATTGGGTCTGTTTCTCACATGAGAAAACTGAAGCTTAGGGAGAGGAAGTGCCTCACCAGAGACCACCGGGAAATCTATGCCAACGCCAAGACTGGATTCAGGCATCCTGTCTCCAGACTTCCTTCTCTCACCCCAGCCCTGGCAAATAATAGTAGAAATCACGATGATTATAATAACGGCTTCTGTTCACTGAGTGCCTGCTATGCGCCAGCTCTGTTCCAGCACTTTACACTTACCACAGAAGTGAATTCAATCCCCACAACTACCCCATAAAGTAGGTGCGACTTTCCCCCTTACAGACAGGGAATTTGAGTCTCAAGAGGTAAAGGACTTGCCCAGGGTCTCGCCTCTGAGAAGTGGCATTGCCGGGGGAGGCAGCATTTGGTGTGGTTGAGCGCATGGACTCGGGAGCCAGACTGCCTTCTGTGCCTGTCACCCGCTGTCTAGCCTTGGGCGAGTGATGTTTCCTCTCTGTTTCTTGGTTTCCTCAACTGTAAATGGGGATAATAATAGTTCATAGTATTGTTGTGAAGGCTAAAGGAGTTAACACTTATAAGGAAAGCATATGGAGAGCACCTAACACATAGTAAGAGCTGAATATGCTTGTAGCAGGTTAAATGGTGTCCCCCCAAATTCATGTGCACCCAGAACTCAGAACATGATCTTACGTACAGACGTGATGAATTAAAGTGAGGGCATACTGGATGAGGTGGGCCCTAAGTCCAGTGACGAGTGTCTTCATAAGGGAAGTGGGAGGGAGATTCCGACAGGGACCCAGACACGCAGGGAAGATGAGCCTGTGAAAACCGAGGCTGGGACTGGAGTGAGGCAGCTGCAAGTCACGGGACGCCAGGGACGGTGGCAGCCACCAGACGCCAGGCAGGCGAGGAAGGATTCTTCCCTTTGACCTTCAGGAGGAACAGGGCCCTGATCGCAACGTGGAGTCGGACTGCTAACTTCCAGAACTGGGAGAGAATCAATTTATGTTGTTTTAAGCTACCCAGTTTGCGGTTTTTTTTGTTTCTTTTATTTTTCATGATACTTTTTAAGCAACCTTAGGAAACCATATGGCATTCATTAAACTAAACATTTAAGAGAATTTTTAAAAACCCAGGTCTGTTTATCTGCAAAGCTCACACTCTTGCTAGGGAGGCCGCAGGCCCTCTCCACGGCTCTTGGCATGGAGTGCTCTACACACACACCAGCCTCCCTGCTACAGCTGGGAATGACCCCCTTCAGACAGGAGGTTCCAAAACCAAGATCCTTGCTCGTGTGAGAATCCAGGAGTTCCCCCCACGGTCAGTAAGACCAACAAATGGTGTGTCACGTCCCTTCTGTAAGAGCCACACAACACATGTACCTTGCACCAGTATCAGGAACAAGTGTGTCTCTGTCCATCATAAGTGAGTGTATTTCCTTTGCTCCGACACTGAGAGTTTGGCTACTGATGGCATCTCCTTTTTGTTTGGCTTCCAGGAAGCTCAAAGCCATGTGACAAGTTTAATCACAGCAACCGTATTGGCTTAGATTTTGGGGACAATTGTCTTCCCTCTTGTTTACAAAATTTCTCACTCTTTTATGGTTTGGTCAGTGGTGGCAGTAAGGAGGCTTGCAAAGAAGTGAGAGCCGGAAGTTCTGGCTTTGGGGATGGCTTTCCCTTTCTGAGGCCAGTGTTCCTCACCTATAAACAGAAGATAACAGTCCCTATCCTGTCTGCCAAGAGGTTAAGTGAGGCAGTGTGTGTGACAGTACTCCGTAAACTGTCCACTGCCTTACCTGTGTGATGGACTCAAGGTGTATGTCTTTGGAGAAACCAGGCCTGGTATAAGAATGAAAAACCAGCATTGAGTCATTACTGGGAATAGAGCCGCCCTACTAAGGTTGCCTACAGCGTACCATGATGGCTCCTCTGGTCTTCACAGCGTGTCTGCATTATTAGGGCTGTCAACCCCGCTTGCTAATGGGAAGCCCGAGGCACACGGAACCAAGAAGAATCTGGGCCTCTTTGGACAGGACTGTTCATTTAGCCACACAGCCTCTCCTGGGGGAGGGGAGAGGCCAGGGACTGGGCCCCGAATGTTGATCTCTTCTCCTGCCTCTAGGGATGTTTGTTCTCTCGAGATTATTAACCAGCAAGGGAACAAACTCTGCCAAGACCCACTGGACTTTGAGCGGCTTTTTAAAAATTAACCCTGGGCCACAAAGATGGACAGCCAGCAGTGGTAAGAAGCTGCTAACCCCTCTTTCCTCTCTGGCTGTCAGGGTGGGAGGTTGGAGGCTCTGGGGCCCCTGCACTCCTAGGGGTCCCAGGGCTCCAAGAGTCCACAGGAAATGGCCAGGTTCCAGAACCATTTCAAAGGGAGGGGGAGGGCCTGCGCCATGTAGGAGGCCTCAGAGCCTCAGAGGTGCCCAGAGCAGTAGGGAATAGAGGCCTCATTTTCAGGTGAAAACACAGGTTCAGGGAGGGAATGGGACTTTTTCAAGATCACCCAGTGTGTGGCCAAGCTGATGCCCAGGCCTCCTCCCATCACTTATTCATTTGTCCATTCATTCATTCACCAAATATGCACTCTGTGCTTGGTGGTGGGGTTAGGATGGAGAATACGACAGACCTCCCAGAGCTCACTCCTAGTCAGGGTGGGATGGGAAGGAGTGAGGAGAATATGATGAGGCAGGGTGGTCACTGCAGTGATGGGGGAAGCAGAGGCCAGGGGAGGGGAGTCTAACTTGATGAGTAGGAGTTAGCGAGACAAAGTGCATGGGGTGCATGAGGGAGGAGGGTGGTCCAGACAGAGGGAACAGCAACTGCAAAGGCTTAGAGGACGAAGAGGGAGAGAGAAAAATGCATTTGGAATGCAAACAACCAAAGCCCCCAGGTCTGGAACTTGGGGGACAAAGGAGAGTGGCAAGATGAGGCTGGAGCTGGGGCTGGGCTGAGAAGATCAGACTGATGCCAGGCCAAAGGGTTTGCTCATTGTCTGGCGTGTGCAGAGAGCACGGGCGGTTTTCAGAGGTGAGTGGCCAGTCGGACTCATAATCGGGAGAGATCAATGAGGAGGCAGTGGGAGTGGGAGGCCCAGGGAAACAGCTCCCTCAGAGGTTTTCCAGGAAGAAGGAAGGAGCAGGGGCACTGGGACCTGGTGAGTGGAGCAGCAAGGACATCAGGACATCGGGCAGAACTGAGACCAAAGGGTGTGCTCAGGGCTCAAGCCTTCCTCTGCTGACGGTGAAAGGGGATGGCAGGGTGACCTTCCTTCCCTACAAGGAGGTGTCCAGCTGCGGGCCTCACCCCCAAATGCCTGACCTTCCCAGCTCCCTTGAACTTGGAGCCAAAGCCTATCTGTTCATGGCAAAGCAGCGCCCAGGACTCCATGACCAGTGATAAGAGAGGGGATGTCCTCACTGCTCTGAAATTTCTAGGTTTTGTTACTCATTCCCTATCCTTGTCCCAAAGACTAGGGTCCCAGTTCTCGCGCCTTGCTGGGTGACGGTGGGGGCAGTCCTTCCCTCCTTGGCCTCACCTTCCTCATCTAGACCTCCAAATGAGGGTAACAGTAACTCATTTGACAGGGCTGAAATAAGAACTGAATGAGGGACTTTTGTGAAACTGCTCCCCAAGTGTGCACGCGGGAGGGACCGATGTCATCACAGGCACTTAGCACAGCATATAGGAGAAGTACCAGGCGAGGGCTCCATGCAGGCTGCAAAAAGGCGTGAGCAACCCATGTCCACTAGAGGGCAGCAGAGGACTTCCAAAGACCACGGGTTTGCTCACAGATGGCGTCGTCCAGACCAGGAGTCAGAGGCGAGCGCAAAGGCCTATAGGACAGGTCAGACCAGGGCAAGAACCAGCCTTTCTCGCAGAGTTTGCTTCAAGTCCCCAGGTGAGTGTAAAAGATCCGGCTTCTACCTCGCCTATCCCCACCCTGGCTGTAGAGCTGGACGCTTAATAAGAGCTCATAGCTTAGGGGCATAGAAGAATGTTCTTGCTCTTTGGAGAGAGCTTAGCAAATAGTCAATGCTAGCCCTGTGTGGAAGGTGCCCTTCGGTGTTGTCAATTTAGCTCCCTGATTGTGGGAGCCGGTGGCTTAGCCTGGAGAAGCAGAAGATGAGCCTTTTTGGAACTGAGTGTCCTTGAGACCTGTTTGCCCCGTGGACAGAGCTGTGGCCGAGGGTCTGGTTCTCTTTGCACCCCTGAAGGGATTCCAAAGGAATCAACTTCCAAAGGCCTGTCTGCATCCAGGAAGAGGCATGAGCATTTCCTGATCTTTGCAGGCCCGTCTTATCTAAAGCAGGACCTCGGGGCCTGCCTGACGCCTTGCTGACTGAGTTGACCTCACCCAGCATCCTTGCAGGGACTAAAATAGCTCTTTTCTGAAACCACGAGGCAAGCTGGACTCTTATAAAGTCCCACTGGCCTTTCGTCAATGGAGACAAATGACTGTTTCTCAGTCACCTGCGTTGGCTTTTCTGTTGGACGAGAGTCCTGAATGGACACTTCTCTGTGGAAGAAACCTTGTTAAAAAGGAGCTGTAGAGCTGGCTGTCAACAAGTTCGTGAGTCTGTATAACCAGAGTCCACACAGTGATGCATTTCCACTCCTGACAGTACCGGAATGGCAGAATGTTTATGCTGAGAGTCTCCATTAGTAATAAAAATAGTAATTACGAGCAATTATTTAGCACTGACCGTGTGCCAGGCTCTGTCCTAAACAGTTTATATGGATCCACTCTCGCAATCCTCACATCATCCTCTATGAGCACTTAGTAACGTCTCAAAGGGTAAACCAATCATATCCCCACTTTATGGAGGAGGAAACTGAGGTTCAGAGACCCTAACTACCATAACCCAGGTTCCACTTTGTATGTTGGGTGGACTGAGGCTGAGAGTGGGACTTGGTTTGCCAAGGTCTGGAGACCACCCAGAGATCCACCCAGGGCCCTGCCCATCACACAAAGGCTGGACTTCAGGGGTCCACTTCTAATTCTCTTGGTTCCAATGCAGGCTGCCCAGAATCTTGCTTCACTGAGTAGTTTGTAAAGAATTCTTTTGTGAGGGTTCCTCCATGGAGGAAACAGAGCTTGGGAAGTCTCTTCCTCTGCCTCATCAAAGACCTCTACGTGGTCTGGCCTTGCTGGGTTGTGCTGGGCTTCAATGGAGACCAACTTGTCCAGGGAGGCTGCCCCCTGTGCTCAGTGGTTCCTGAGTTGGATAGGAACGGCTCCTCTATTTGCCCTTCCTCTGTGGTCCTACTGGGTGGCATGAGGCATGGTGGTTAAGAGCATCTATTCAGGAGCCAGTCCACCCTGGTAGAAATGCCACGTTTGCCACCTACTATCTGTGTGGCCTTGGGCCAGTTCCCACACCTCTTCTTGCCTTGGTTTCCTCACTGCAGGATGAGGATAATAATAGTTCCTACTTCACAGAGTTGTTGTGAGAAATGAATGACCGATACTGGGAACAATGCTTGGTACCCCAAAAATTTGCTAATTGTTATTTATTCTGCTGATAGCGATTGTCCTGTTCCCTCACATGGCTGGAAGCTCCTTAAGAATAGGGCAGTGGCTCAAGGTCAGGCCAATGTCCCTCATGCTCAGTAGAACAGGTCTGCCCTTCAAGTAGGGACTTAGTGTGACAGGTGAGAGAGTGTGTGATCAGAGCCATGAGCTGAATGAAATTTCTTGAAGAAGACACCTCTGGCCAACTTCCAGAGGTCTTGCTTGATGGCCAGCCAGTGTAGATATCAGTGATGGCAGGGGCTTGTCTGGCTCACATAGTAGGTCTGTTGCAGAACACGCTTAGAACCCAGGTCTCCTCACTCCAGTCCTGGTCTCCAACCACAGCACCGACCCATCTACAAAGTCCAGTAGCTGCTGTTCCTTGTTTCATAGCAAGACCACCTACCTGCCCAACCTTGCCCCACCATATTTGTTTGTTTAAAATAAAGACAAGTCTTTGGAAGCTCAACAAAGAGACAGAAATGGGAAAAGTCATCTAAGAGGACACAAAATATCCTTCAAAGTGGTTAAAATCAACCTGTTGTGTATAAAATTGAATAAACATGAATTTGGAGCAAGTGTGTCTTTAGACAAAGGGAAGAAAGACCCTGAGTGAGGGAAAGCAGGGCACATCTGGGATGCCAGAGAAGGCTGGTATGGCTGAAGCAGACAGAGGGATGGGAGCGAGATGCTCTTGGCAGTAGGAGCTTCACACTCTCACACTGACTTCATCTCTTCGGGTCTAAAGGGGGTTTGGTTGCCCAGATGAGACCTCATAGCCTTTTAAACACAACTATCCATAGCAGTACTCTGCCTGAAGCTCGTGCTGTCCTACCATCCTTTCTGCATTGGCTAAGAGTCGGGGTCCCCAAGGATTTGGAGAACTCAACCAGGGTACCAACAGCTAGATTTGGCTCTCTAGATTTGTCAGCATTCTAGAAATTCATGGATGGACCTGCAAACTCTGAACATTCCCACCTCCAGCCAAAGATTCCAGAGAATCCCCTCCCAACTTCTATATAATGTTTTAAATTTTCAGAGATCTTTTAGGGATTTGGCATTCTGAGAAATTCCTACCATGCTTCAGGATTTCCAAGTTCTAATGTTCTAATGCCCCCAGTTCTAATGTTCTAAGGTACCAGAGATCTTCTAAATTGGCAGTTCTGGAGAAATACTACCCTATTTCACGGATCCAGAGATCTGCCCCCAAATTCCAGCATTGTGGAAAAGGCCTACAGCTTTTAGGGTTCCAGAAGCATCCCCTGGAATCCAAAAGTTCCCAGTAAGGACCACTGGATTAGAAGCCTTGATGTGTGATTGGGTCCTATGGAATTCCCCCAGGGTTTAGGGTTTAGGGATTCTGGACAAGTGGCAGTTCGAGAGTGAGGATGCTGATTGGGAGATGGACACAGAGCTTATGAGATGGGGCAGTGAAGAATGATTCCTTTGTGTTCTGTATCTATCTCTGGGAAAGTACATGGGGGGGGGGGGGTTTGCTGAGCTGGAACTAGGAAACTGGAAAATCGTGGCTGGCTCCAGCAGAGTCATCCAAACACGAATGAACCGGCAACAGCCAGGGTCCCCCTGGGTGGTCCCTGTCCATCCTCCCAAGGCAGTCAGCAAAGCTCTCACACTCAATGCCAGAGGCCTCCCCTGCCTGAGGCTAGAGACCTCCCAGCAAGCAGAGCCATGGGACCAGTGAGTGAGATAAGGGCTCTGGGGAAGGGACGAGCCCCAGCCGATGTGGCATCAAAATTACCTAGAGTAGAAAAAAGTGACTTTATGGCATGAGTCAGGCTCACCCTCCTCCCCGTCTTCAGGTCTCTGCACAAATGTCACCTGCCCAAGAACTTTCCTGACTCCCTGATTTAGAACTACATCTGCCCTGGCAGACGGACCTCACCACTCCATTTTGCTTCGTAGCGTTTATCACTCACTATCTGACATCCCACGTATTTTGCCCATTTTCTTGTTTCTTGTCTGTGTTCCATGAGGGTAAGGATTCTTATGCTTTGTTCAATGCTGGCCCAAAGTGGGTTCTCTAAATATTTGTTGAATTCTTATTTTTTTAAACCCAGGTTGTCAATTGCATCAAATTGTCATGTTGACTACAAGTTGCTGTTTGCTAAATCGTCTGCAACAGGTAAAGCCTTGTGTGATCCTCTTTGCATGTATCAGTACATTTACTCTCCAGGACCGGCCCATGAGGGGCTACTATTATTGTGTCCGTTCTGCAGATGTGGCCACAGGGGCTCAGAGCAGTTAAGTCACCTGTCCAGGCTCAGTCATGGATAAGTGATGATGTCTGGACTTGAACATGTGTGACTCAGTCTGTGGACTTAACCACAGCTGCCTCTGCCTGGCCCAGCCGCCTGTGGTGTCTGCCGTGACCCCATGTCCCCGCGCTCTGCCTTCGTGGGCACTGGTCTCCCACTCACCACTGTCGAACACCCCACTAATGCTTGGTCACAAGACTTGCCTTTCAATACCTGGCCACTGGGGACTCCAATCTGGGCTGAGCCTGCCAGGCCCAGCTTCAGGGACCAGCCCTGCCGAGAGACTCAAGTGTCAGAGGCCCTGCAGTGGGGACGCCTGAAGCCGTCGCCTGCCCCAACCCACACAGCATGCTCAAGTGTAGCTTTGCGGCACCTTGCTTTTAGTCTGTGGGTCCTCACTTCTTTGGCGCAAGGGAGGCATAATTAGGGAACATCCCCAGGGCTGTTTTCCAAAGTGGTGGTGGGTAGGAGTGTGCTGGGTCTTTTCTTGCTTGGTTGCACTGGTTAGAGGGGTGGGGACCACAGGATTTGATTTCCTTAGGCCTGTGGGCAAGTCTGAGCACTGTTCCAGATGGTGGCTGCAACCCCTGCCCCAGGGGTGTCCTCAGGCTTCCTGCTACTCCCCAGCTACCCCCTGGCTTGCCCTTCCCTCAGTGTTTCCCAAACCTATGGCTGAGGTTTGCTTGCCCAGGGCCTTCCCCGAGCCCAGGGCCCAGGTCTCAGGGGATTCCCAACTCGAGGCGTGGCTCAGGCACTTCTGGTTGAGGAGTCTCATTCCTCCCCGCACTGCTCATTCTCCGGGTCCCCCTGCCTCCAGCTTACCCTCACCGGTCAGTCCACCTGCCACAGTGGCCAGTGTGACTTAAATGCAAACCTAAGCATGTGACAACTCAAGACCCTTCTGTGGCTCCCCTTTGCCCTTGGGAGGAGCCCAAACTCTGGGTGTGGCCCACAAGGCCATGCACTTCCTGGCCCTGCCCACCTGTGGAACCTCAGGGGTCTATGGGCTTTTGCCTCGGCAGCCCCTCCACCTGCCCTGGTCCAGCTGCTGTCCACCCTCCCTCTGAGCCTTAATCATAACTCCCTTTGGCAAACCTTCCCTGACCCCTCCATAATTCCTGAGTGGGTGACCCTCCTCTGTGCCTCCAGTCCCCTGGGTTTCCCTGTCAAAGCACATGTGTGAGGTTGTAAATGTCAGTCTGTCTGTCCCCCACCTGCTGTGAGCTCCCTGTTCCTTGCCTATCTTGTTCACCACCTTGATTTGTAATTGACACCAGTGGTGATTTGGGGATGAGTGAGTGAATGCATGAACCAATGAAGGAATGAGCCATCTGGGTCTCAGTTTTCCTAACTATAAAATGGGAGAGCCTCATGGCTCTTTTTATAATGAGGTCCTTCCACTAGCACCCCCAGTTTCTCGTGTCACGTCTGAACTTCCCCATAATTGTAGACCAACTGCATCCTCCTGGGCACTATACCAGGATTCCTCACCTCTTGGATCCTCGCTGGAGCGCAACAGCACAGAGAGCCATGTCTCCCATCTAACTGACTGAAAACCAGGAAGTGGTCCAGGGAGGCTGCAGGGCTTCCCAGGGTCTCAGAGCGGGTCTGTGGCATCAGAACTCAGGCCTGATGATCCATCCAGCACAGGCCACAGGAAGCTGGTACCCAGAAGCGAGTCCCTAAGTCCACCACCTGCCCCGGCTCAAGGCCAAATCAGTTTTCCTCAGGCCTCCTTCCTGGAGATGCTTACCATTCAATTTCCCCGTGTTTGCCCAATGGCATACAGTAGTTGCTCAATTAAAACTTGTAAATACATGAAAGGAGATGGGAACCTGGACTATTCCTGATCAAAGTGTCCTTGCCTCTTCTTCCTCAGACTCCCCCGAAACCACCCCCTCCCGTCTGGGATGTCCCCATGGGAAGTGACAGGATTAACCAGACTTGGAGCTGAGGCCTCTCTTTATTGGTATGTATATTTCATCACCTGCTTCTGGTTTCCCCTGAATCCGGTCTCATTTCTCATAGTCTGGAGTGGCACCCTCCCTTTGCTCCCCCAAATTGCCCTCTAGCCCCTCCCCACTAGCTCTCAGGAACTGTCCTTGCCCAGCCCGGCTACAGAGGAGCAGTAGCTGCTATCCCCATTTATCAGATGAGGAGACTGGAATCCCAGAGTGCAGAGTCCAGCCCAAGGTCACACAGTGGTTTCCTGGGTTTCTGTTTTGCCCTCAGTGGGAAGGACTTAGCTTGTACTTCGTGAGCCCTTGCTGGGGGGTGGCAGGTTCTGGCGACGTCGCAGGGAACTGCCAATCTGGTCTCTGAGGGCCTCCAGTCTCCGGGCCAGGTTTGGAACTGTGGCCCCACCTAAAGGGCACAGTGAGACTCAAGGCCTGCACGAGACTGGACCCCTCTCTACCCAGGCCCATCAGAGGGGTCCCACCATCTCCTGGGGAAGCTTCAGGTGGTACCCATTCCCTTCCCCGCCACCTACACCATGGGCTCCGGTATACATTCGGGCATGCAGGTGGCCCTAGGAAGAGAATTCCAAGTTTGGAAACAAGAAATGTCCTAGAAATCACCTCTCAGCATGCACCCTATTTCAGAGATGGGAAAACTAAGATCTGGAAAGAATGTGTTCTGGCCCAAGATCACAAAAAAACACCTCCCTCTTTCCCTTCTTCACCTCTCAGCACTGGTGATGTGTTCGGGGGCGCCATGGGCAGGGGAGGTGCAGAGGGTACCACCTCCTCTTCGGTCAGCATCTCCGCCAGGACTCGGGTCTGAGTCCAGTCGCTGTGGCTCCTGGGGCAGGGTGAGTTGGGTGATGGGAGGTGAGCCTCCAAGTTCCCAGGCCTCCTCCACCCCCATCCCAGTGCCCCAGCACCAGGCCCACCTCTCTCTTGGGCACTTGGCAGAGCCGGGGCTACGTGGGGGTGCCCAGGGTGGGGGCCGAGCAGACAGGGTCATGCCATCTGGGGCTTTAGAGCCAAACACCTGCAGGAAAGACCAGAGCCCACACTGGGTGACCTCAGCCTTGCCTCTCTGCCCCACTTCCTTGGAGCTCACTGTGACACAACCATGCCTGCCACACCTGCCCCACGAGCCACCAAGACTGTCAGGTGGGCTTAAAGCTGTGGGGTCTTGGTTGCTCTTTCTATGGGCAGCGGGTGGCCTTTATAATGTCCTCCCTGGAGACTAGGAACTCCCTGAGAGCAGGAACCGTGTCTGGTCTATATCTGAATCCTTAGTGCCCAGAACAGGGGCCGGCACAGGAGCTTAGGGGAGAGTCGGTGAACGCGTGAGTGAACACATGAATAAGAAAATGCATAAATGAGTAATATGTATGTAAATGAATGAATAAGCAAAGGGCAGAGTGAGTTCCTAAAAGAAGGGAAGATGGCGAGAAGGGGGAGGCAAGGTAAAGAGCTATTCTGCACCCGGGGCAGAGGGAGCCCAAAGCCAGCCACTCACCCCTATGACCCAGCCTGGGACCCCGGAGGCCCTGGAGCTCTGAAGCCCAGGACTCATCCCCTAGATCAAGGTCTCCAGCTCTCCCAGACTTCCCTCACCCCTACTTGGGCCTTTCCTACCTGGGGCAGCTGGAGCTCCCTCCGTGGGCAGGCCCAGTGGGCCAGCGGGGCTCGGCACAGGGGGCAGAGGCGGCAGCAGGGGCAGGAGCAGAGGGGTGGCAGTGCCTGCAAGAGGGCATGTCAGAGGTTCCCTGTTGTCCTTGCTCCTCCCCGCTTTAGGCTGGGTAGAGACTCACATGACAGGAGGGAGCTGGCACCATCACACAGGGACATGGTGGGGCTGGGCCAAGGCCCGGCTGGTGAAGGTAGCAGGCAGAAAGGAGGCGCCTGGAAAGAATAGTGGGTCCGTGCCTGTGGCCCTTAATGCTACCACCAGGCTGGCCCCCACACCCCTCCTTTCAACAAACGGAACATTGACTCCGTGCCAGGCACCGTTCGCAATTCTTTACAAATGAACTCATGCGATTCAATCTTTAAAACAAGGCTGTAAGGTGGGCATTATATTATCCTCATTTCATAGATGAGGAAACCCTGGCAGTGAGAGGTTACGTGACTCACCCAAGGTCACACAGCTAGGTGGCAGAGCTGGTATTTGAACCCAGGTGGTCTGATCCAGAGGTAAGACTCTTAACCATTTCATTAAGCCACCCCTTTTCCACCTGCCCTCTGTCTCAAGGCCTGTCTCTGGGCTGGTGGACATGCTCACCGCTCCAATTCATGGACCTGCTGGGCCAGGACGCGCTGCTCATCCCGGGCCAGGTCCCAGCTACTCTGCAGCTGGCTCTTTTCTTTCCTGGGAAGAATAGGCCCCAGAAAAGTAACAGGAGGCAGGGCTGATGGGGGTATCAGTCATCTCCTCATTGCAGTGTAGTACGAGCCCCAGCAGGCAGGTGGGGACAGAAGGGAGCCATAGACTAGAGAGGGGGGCAGCTTGGCAGAAGCAGCTCAGCAGTAAGGGGTGGGCACCAAGTCCCCTGGCTGGGGCTGGGCCTTACCTGAGCCTCTCATTCTCCAGCATAAACTCCTGGAGCATCCCATAGAGATTCCGCTGGGCCCAGGCCACCCGGGTCCCACTGAGTCCGGAGACTATAGGGAAAGGGGAGGTGGCTGGATCCGTAGGAGCCCCAGACCCTCTCCACATGCTCCCAACCCCCAGGGAGCTCATACCCTTGAGGTTCATTTGGCTCAGTTGGGACCGTAGGAGATGGTTCTCCTCCTGGAGTTGCAATATCTTAGTCTCCAAATGCTGGGGTTGCTTTGCCATAGGGGACTACAGGGAAAGAGACCCAGAACTGCCATTTATGGTTGTGCAAGTTGTGCACTGCACAAGGGCTTCCGGGAGTGGGGAGTGAGTGAAGCCTAAAAACGAGCCCATGCTTCACTCACCAGCCTTGCATCCGAGCACAAGTCTACACCTGGAGGGAACACCTTACCCTAATTGCAGCAAAGTGCCTATGGCCTTAGATGCATGCCTGGAGAGCCCACTCTAAGCTGGACCCTGCTCCAAGTCCAACCCCAAATTCCTGTTCAGACCTGGGTCCAGATTCTGACTCCAAACAAGACCCCACATCAGACCCCAGCTCAACTCAGACTTAATAATGCTACCAGTTGGGATCCCGGCTAGACCCGGAATCATATCCCACATCAGACTCCCACCTTAGACCTTAGACCTGCCATAACCCTGACCATGACCCTGACACTGACCCCACCCGACCCAACCATGATCTCATCATCAGGATTCCAATTCTAATCCTAACTCTGACTCAGTCCCGGACATGAACTGTAACAGCAACTCAGGCTCCGACGACTGCCTGATCTCCAGCCCTTGCCACTGCCATCCTACCTGCGTCTTCCGCTACTCACCTTGGGGGCCTGTGGCCGAGTAGTGACCCGCTGAGCTCGGCTGGCGTATCGCAAGGTACTGAGAGTCTCGGGAAGGCACTGGACTGAGGGGGACACGCAGGCCACCTGGGAGGAGAATGTCTTGAGTGTTTCTCTCTGGGAGCCCCCCCCCAAACCCCAGCCCTCCCTGCCAGCCCCCTCAGGTACCATGAGAGTGACCCCGCGCCCCCCCAGTGAGTCCGCCAGCAGCTTGGTGAGCTTGCTGTCTCGAAAGGGGATGTGGCTTTGCTTCCGCTGTGGGTCCAGCAGCAGGGAGATGCAGTGACCTGGGTGGGGACAGCGAGGCCCAGTAAGGTTACACCCCTTGTCCAAGGACACACAGCTGGTCCAGCAGAGCAGAAACCCACCTAGGCCAGTGTGCTCTAAAATCCCTCTTTCCATGTGATCTCGTTCCTCACTCAGATTGGCCTCTGCCATCAGACTGGGGCCGGAGGGCAGAGGTGGCCCTGTCCAGCCCAGACCCCCAGTGCCCAACAAAGGGTCTGGCTCTCAGCAGGGGCTCAGGAAACATCTGACAAATGGACGGAATGAAGAGGAGCTCCCCACGCACGCCGCAGTGGAGGCCCAATGACCTGGGGTGGGTGTGGGAAGACAGGTCAGGTCCCTTCTCACTGGGCCTCAGTCTTCCCAACTGCACAAGGGACAGGTTACATATGTGAGGGCTCACACTCTGTACTTGAGTGTGTCCACCTCCCAAACTAGAATTCTAATAGAATGAAGCTTCTAGGGCTTATAAAGTCATCAACATAGTTCTCAGAGGGGAGGCACAAGTCAGAGCAAGCTGAGACCAGGAGGCCTGCCTGTGGCTCTTGGCTCTCAGCTCCCTAATTCTCCTCCATGCCCTATGACCCCACAACCCCTCTGGTTCTACCCCCGCTCCACTCCCCTACCCCCACCCCTTCTGTGGACAGCTACAGGTCAGGCAAGAGGAAGGTCTCAGGACGTCAGACCTGGCTCCCAGGTCTCACCCAGGGCCAGCAGGCTGCGATTGATGCTGTTGGCCTCAAGCATCAGCTCCCCACGGGATCCTGTGGCTGCCACCTTCTCACTGCCGGCCAGGTCTACAAAGCACAGCTTCCCACCAGCAGGGTCCCCGGGATCCACAGGAGGCATCTGCTGGGATTGGGGGATCAGAGCTTGACAGGGACTGTCCCCATCAAAGTCACAAAGCCAAAGTTTTCACTATGACTTCCTTTGCACACCCAAGGTGGTTTATACACCCAGAAGCGGACCTTTGCTGGGTGGCCCTGGGCCAGCTCCTTCCCCAAGCTGGGGCACTCACAGTCTGGCGGCTGATATAGAGTGTGAGCAGGGCATGGCTTCGGCTGGAGGCCTGGTTCAGGGTGTGAGCTGAGCTCCTTCGACGGCTAAGACCTGGAGGGGAAAAGCAGCAGGAACTGGACCTGGTAGGAAGAGCATGTAGTCACCAATAAAGGCGAAGGAGCAAAGGCATCCTGGTAGAGGGGCCAGCCTGTGCAAAGGCACAGCGGCAGGAAAGGGGAATGATGGCATGTGGGCTGAGACAGGTGAGCATAGACAGGTGAGAGGGGGATGGAAAGAACTGAGCGAAAAATGTCAGATTCGCATCTGGTATACATCCTTCCTATTGCTTTGTAGAAGGAGGGAGAGGAAGCAGAAAGACCAGCTAGGAGATGTGGCACAATGTTGGGGCAGGAACCCAGAGTCTCAGTGACCCCAATGCCTGCCACAGGGTGGATGGTCAATAAATATTTGATGAATGAATGAGTGACACTGGAACAGAGGGGACCTATCAGCTAGGCTAAGAGGTATGACCTTTGCCCTCAGGACACTGGATGGGTCTGGAGTGTCTGGAGGGGAAGAGGAATGTGGTTTGCTGCATGGAGGAGCATGGGTCAGAGCGGGAGAGCCTTGAGGTGGGAAGACCTATCCCGGGAGTAAAAAACAGGCTGAGGCAGAGGCCCTGGGCTGGAGAGAGGATGGGCCCAGAAAGACTTTGGAAGGTACAATCAGCAGGCCTGGGGGTGGGATGGGGGCCCTCCTTGGGCTGTGTCTGAACTGTCGGTTTGCTGGCCTTTTGCTGCCACAAGGGTCTTCTCTGAATCCACAGCTCCAGCAAGGGGCCCTGAGTGCACTCAGTGAACAATAGAGGGATGGGCTTCCCCTGTACCCCAAAGCTCCCCTGAAATAGCACGCACCCATTTGCAGAAGTTCCATCAGAGCCCCCAGACTCCCAAACTCCACCACCCGCAGCTGCTCCACATAGAAGCCCCGAGTCTTGTTCCAGCGAACAGGAAGGGGCCGGGCAGACCCCAGGCTCAGCAAGTCTCGAACCTGGGTGATGTGGGTGGAGGGTGAAGGAGGGAGCTGTGAGTCCACGTTCCATCCACCCCTAGGCCTTACTGACAGTGCCCCCCCACCACACACCACCTATTCTGCCCCTTGACCCAGGCTCCTTAGGAAGAAATGCCTCATTGCAACTGTGGGCTGTCTTTCCGGTCACCTCTGTCCCCCACCTGCTCATTGTAGATCTCCAGATAGGAGGCATGGAGAGTGACGGGGCTGCCCAGGTGCTGCACACGGTCCAACAGCCAGGCGAAGGTCCTCTGCATGATGCCACCCTGGCTGGGGGGTAGAGGCACCCCCTCTCCCTGGGGGCAGAAACAGCGGCGCCTGGGGCTGGGTCATCACCACCACGGTAATAACTACCCTTTGTAGAGCCCTTACTTACTATGCCCTAGGAACTAACTACGAAGTTCCCATGTAACATCTCATCTAATTCTCACAATCAGTACTATCGCTTCCATTTTATAGATGAAGAAATGGAGCTAGTAAGTAAAGGAGACAAAATTTGAACTCCATATGGGGCAAGTAGCTTTACCTCTATGGGCCTCAGTTTCCTTTCTGCAAATACATGAAGTGGACTGCACTGTCCAAGGCTCTACCCTCAGGAAGCCTGCGCTGCCAACGGCTCCCCAGAGCGTTCAGCCCATCAACCCCAGACCCACCAGGGCTCCCATTGCGCTTGGCCCACCTGGGGAGAAGGCCCGGTCAAGGTGTAGGTCTTCCCGGAGCCGGTCTGGCCGAAGGTGAAGACGGTGCAGGAGAAGCTGCGGGCAGCAGGGACGCGGCTGGGCCCAGGCGGAGGGCGGGGGTCCGCGGTGGGGTCAGGGCAGTGCGGGGATGCAAAGCATCCCCAGGGCCTCACTCACCCGCGCAGCGCCAGCCCCGCAAGACGCCGCACACCGCAAGCCCGGAACACGTCCTCCTGCGTGCACGCCCCGTCCAGCACGGCGCCGAAGCGGAATGCTACATCGGGACCCCCGCCCGGGGGGCTCACCTGGGGGAGGGGCGGTGGAGAAGGGGGGAGACGCCTGGGAGGGCGGGGCCCGGGCAAAGTTGCCTGAGGGGAGGGGCAAGGCATCCTTCCGGTAGGTTTTTTAGAGGGGGAGGGTTTTCTCACCTGCAGAGTCCTGGAACCCGAGCAGTGCAGCGCGCTCTGTTCCCCTCGACGCAGCTCGGCAGCGCTCATGGGACGCACCCTGTGGTCCGACGGTAGGGATGATGTGCCACCCCGCTGTCTCTCCATCGGTCCCTTCCCTTCCTTTCTCTTGGGCACTTCCTAACCAATCTGTACCCACCTGAGCACCACCTGGATGGGCGTTTCCGGCCCCTCTGGCCCCTGCTCCAGGCTCCACTCAGGGTCCCTGTGGCAGCAAGCTGAGTTAACCATCCCGGCGCCCAGCGGCTCTTTGAACCTCCCAGAATCTGCCTTACCCATCGGGGGAGCCGCGTTCCTCCATGTCCTGCTTTGCACACGGAGTTAGCTCCGCCCGAGTTTCGTTCCTTTCCCTCCCCACCACCCTCCCTTCACCACGCTGGGACTAACTATACACGCCTTACATCCCCCACACCCATCCCCCCTTCCCAGGCCGCCATCCATCCGGAAAGGCTCTGGCCTGCCCTGGGCCAGGTAGTTAAAGATTTACCCACCGCCTCCTCTGTGGTGGAGGAAGTTTCTCCCAAGCTAGGGAACCCCTAGCGAGGAGTTTCTGGATTCTGAGGATTCCTTGCTCTTGCCCAGTGCCATCAGAAGGGACCACCCAGACCAGCCTCCTCTGTGCGCAGATAGGAACAGGGAAGCAGGAATGGGAAGGACTCAGCCAAGACCAAACAGCTCTGCCTATTCTATCCGCATACTCCTCCAGTTTTGTAACCTTCCCCCTCCTCCCTTTCCCATTCCTAGGAGCTTCACAGCGCAGGGGCCTAGAGGGGTGGGAGGGGCCAGGTCTTAGCTCTAGGAAGACCTGGCTGGATTGAGTTCTTCTTGAGTTGAAGCATCTGGTTAAACATTAGGCCACCTGCTTCTACAATGCCAAGGCTGATCCAAGGCCAGGACTGTTGTTTAACCCTCTCCTGGTCTGGCTGTAGATGTGCTGGGGTGGGGCACTCACCCATTGGGTGCCACGCTCCATGCTGGGCACCAAGCAGAGAAATCCCATCGTTTTGCTAGAGAGACAGGTAAGTGCTATTTAGTGCACAGGGGCTTTTAGAAAGAGTTCAGAGGCCTGTAGGGACAGGGATGTGAGGGTGATAGGTGAGGGTTATAGGGTATTCTAGCAGGATCTATAGGGAGAGTTAGGTAGAACAGAGACCACTGTCCTGGGCTCTGCCACTAACATCCCAGAGAGCATTGGCCACGTCATTTCCCCATTCTTAACTGTTTCCTACTTGCAAAAAGAGAGCAATGATTTTACGTAGTTCTCCTGGACTTACAATGATTCAACTTACGATTTTTCAGCTTTATGATAGTGCAAAAGCAATAAGCATTCAGTAGAAACCGTACTTGAATTTTGCATTTTGATCTTTTCATGGGCTGGTGATACACACTACGATCATTTCTCGTGAGGCTGGGCAGCAGCAGCGAGCGCAGCTCCCAGTCAGCCACGCCATCACGAGGGTAAGCAACCGATACTCTACATTTAGACTTAATGTATTTTCAATTTACTATGGGTTTATTATTGTAAGTTGAGGAGCCTATAATTGAACGTGATTCATAAATTGTACAAAATTATGTAAAAGCCAAAATAAAAATCCCTAGATAATCTCCACAATACCTTTCTACTCTGAAATTTCATAATCTATGACATATTTTTTTAATCCTTGAGGTTGATAGGGCAAGAATTACTATTCCTGTTTTTCAGATGAAAAAAACAAGAAAACAGAAGTAGGCAGGGGAGGCTGTCTAAAGAGAAAGCAGCTGTAAATGGTGAAACAGGTTTAAACCCAGAGCTATGAGCTCTGAATCTTAGTGCTATTTGCTATGGCCGGCTTCCCTTTTCAATTGTAAACCCAGTAAGTGAACAAGTTGCTCCCTAAATGTCCTTAAAAGGGTTGAGGACTATCAGTCAGTCACATTTTAGCATGGGCTGATTTAATCAGATTGCTGTCCACCGCAAACTGAACTGAAATGGGATTTCACACCCAAGGGATTTTGAGAATAGGGCAGAGACAAGGGATAGATGCATGTTGGGGTGTGATGAGCTGTTTGTCGGGATTTTTTTTTGCACCAGGCTCTCAAGCTGGGTCAAAATGTGTACATCACTGGAGGTTCCGAGCTTGTCCTCTATCCCAGACTGCACCTTTTCATCCAGAATCGCGGGACCCCCCATCGTTGACAGAGAGAGAGAGAGAGAGAGGGAAGGCTTGCTGCGAAACTCAAGAGCATTTTAGAAGCCGCAGGACCCTGCAGGGGTGTATCTCCAGGCGTACATAGCTAGAGGGCAGCAGAGCACCACGCCACTATGGCCCCAGGGCTCGCCACAAAGGAGGCTTTGTCAAGGGCAGCTATGCTCTTTCCATACGTTTTCTCTTTAGCTTGAGCAGTGCGCAGGGGCTGACCAGCCTGATACTGTGGAGAGGGATGAGCAGGCCCTCAAGAGGTGCTCCTTGAGGGAGTAAATAAAAGCACTATTGAGCAGTCAGGGGCCTCCCACACACACCCCTGCTCTGTTCCAGCCTCTTCAATCCCAGCCTTCCTCCCTGGGAAAATCCTGCCCTGACTCCTGACTCCCTGGGGCCTCAGAATAAAGTCAGCTCCCTCGCTGAGATTCAAGGTCGTTTAAACTCTATCTCCTGCTGACTCCTCTGGCTGTCTCTCTCCATTACCCACCTGCCCCCCTCCGCTGCATCCAGTGCTCCAGCCCAAAAGCTTTTCTAGGCTTCCCTCTGATTCCCTAGACCTTTGTTCCTGCTGTTCCTTCTGCCAGGAGCTCTCTCTGCTGCCTGGTGGACTTGTCTTGCAAGCCTTCCTGTAGAAAGCCTTGCCCGTCATGCCCTCCCCACCAGGTCTGTGCCCCTGCGGCCTCCGGGGCTTCCCTCTGTTGCAGTGCTGATGACACTGGGTTCAGTACTCTTCCATACTGAACACAGTAGGTTGCTCTTCCTGTCTGTCGGGAGCACGGACTGTGCTGGTTTCATCCCTGTGGTCTCTGAGCCAGCACAGGAGCCTGCACACAGTAGGAGCTCAGGAAATGTTGGTGGGAAGAAGAGAAGGAGCCAAGGAGGAGGAAGGGAGGCTGGTGAGAGGGTTGCTGGATGCGTCGTGGTGCATCCCTTGCCAACCGCCATCTCTCCTCCCTCCCTCCTCTCAAGACTAACCGCAAACACTCAACTTCATGATGTAAGGATTCCTTTAGGGACTCATTTATCATGGTGATCATCAGCTCCTGCCACAAAGCTGCTCTCAAATGTGCCCAGAAGCTGGGTGACACTCTCCCAGCCTTGGCCAAGCTCCCAGATGAGTCTGGGGCTCACCCTGCCAGACAGCTTTGCATTGGACTGAGGTGGGACAGAGATGAGAAAGAAGATTGGGGAGGAAGGAAGTTCTCCCTTTATCACATGACACTCGTCTTTCATTGTTCCACTTATCCCACCCCTTTCCCCCCCCCCATCATGAAGGGACAGCCAGATGGATCCAAGTCCAGTTGTGAAATTTTCCAAACAGAGCTTGCTGTAATCTTTAATTAAAATGTGAATGTAGGCCATAGGACTCATTTCACAACATTCTCCAAAGCAAGGGCCTTAGGGAATCACTGAATTAACTTCTCGCTGGTTGCCTACACCCATTTTACAGATGGGAAAACTGAAGGGCGGCCACTATAGGCTGAAGCAGCACTTGTACCGATGGTGAAGAGCTGTGATTTTAGGGAGAGATGGAGAGAGTCACAGTAACCCATTGATGCCCCTGGGCTACTCTTTCCCCTGAATACCTGGCTCCTCTCCTCCACAGCCTCACAAGGCTTATCTGCTGTGTCTGGTGGGCACTGGCAGACATGCCAGGCTTCCTGCTCAACAAGGAGCCTTGTGAGGGTACAGATCACCTCCCAACGCCCAGGGCCCGGCACAGAGGCACACCCACTAACTAACTGTCTGATGAAGGCATGAAGGTCCAAACAAGAGGAAATGAGACCCCCTAAAGCCAGGCTTTGGCTTTCGGTAAAGATGAGCCTCTATGGGTGGTTGTGAAATCAAAGGACCCAGGGTTGTTGAAACTCCCTGCTGTTTCCAGGATCTCAGCTCTTTTTCCTAGAAACATAATCAGCTTTCCCCTGAGTCAGTCTGTACCCACTGTTCACCCAGGATGACTTACCTATGAGTTGGATATTTTCCTCTAAAAACAATGGTAACGTGTAAGAATGTTAAGGGGCATTAAGGACCCTCTCTTGCACAACGTTGCCTCATGTGTCTGGAACCTTCTGAGTCAGAGGGATGGGAGTTGATATTTGTTGAACACTGGGCACTTTTCCTACTTCATTTCAACTAATTTTCAAAGCAACCCTCTGGGACTGGCACTACAAATGTCCCTATTTTATAGATGAGACTCTGAGTTGCTCAGTAACTTGCCCAAGGTCATGCACCCACTAAGTGGTGTGGGAATCTGACTGTCACCAAAGCTTGTGTTCTGTCCTCTACTCTCTGCAGCCCTTTTCTGTGAGCTGTTCTGCAAAACTAGACTTGGATAACTGAAGTTGACCTTTCAAGTACACAACTTGCCTTAGTTTAACCATCTCTGTTGAAACGTGTTCCCATATCAGCTTTCACCCTGCCCTGCCTTCTTCCCTGGGGAATGTCGAGTGATACTTTAAGGCAGTGGCGCTCCACCCCGGTATCAGAATCACCTGGCGATTCCAGGCCCCACCTCCAGAGATTCTGATTAATTGGTTTGGAGGGTGGGGCCAAGGCATCAATGTTTTTAAAGCCCCCCAGATGGATCTAACGCACAGCCAGGATTGACAAATTCAGCTTTTGATATTTTTCTTGATGACCAAAGTCATCCTATCCAGTGTGTGTCTTGGGCTATATTCTGGTAGAGTAATTTTTCAGGTCCTGATGGGCTTTTTGAGACTTTCTGTCTGCTTTTTCTGGTACACCCACCTTTCTCTTGGGACCACATTTCCTGATGAGCCATCTCACTGTGATCCTGGATTCTCTCCTTTCATTTCTAGCGTGGGATCCACTGTACAACCTATGATAATAGGTTGTACAAAGCAGAACTGCTCATAAGCCCTGCCTGCAGGGACCAGGGGGATCCATTCAGCTTTCCAGATTTTTCTTCCCTGCTAGGTTGCCTCTACACAGGTGACAGGAAGTTGTCCAATGTGGCAACTGCAGCTGCATATTCAATTGGAATGTTAATTAAGCATACCCAAAATATCCACTGTGCGCTGGGTCATAAACTAAGTACTAACAACCCACTGTGTCATTTGGTTATGAGCACAGAGTGGCTGCATCCTCTCCCAGGAAGCCCTCCTGGATTGGGATGGGAGCCCTCCCCTGAAGACCCACACCCTCCCACACCTACCAGCACCATGACCTTAACCCATTTGGCAGGGGTGGAGGTGGTACATCAATATCTGTCTGGCTCAGAGAACTCTAAGCTCTCTGAGGGCAGGGACTGGTCGGTGAATCAATGCATGTCTGTTAAAATGAACTACTCGTAGCAGCTGGGACCAAATGCCATGGAACCACAAGCAGAGAAAGGGAATCCTGGCCAGAGAGCAAAGGCTAGGGTATTTGGGAAGGCTTCCTGAAGGAGGTGGCATTGAAGCAGGCATAAAGGAGAAAAAGAGCATTTCAGGCAAAGGGGACAGCAAAGGCCCAGAAGTAGCACAAGTTGAAGAACAAACTGTTATTTAGTGGGGTCAAGGCCCGCGAGACTGGTGGGATCATACTCCAAACTGCCAAAAGGCAGAAGTTTCTATGGAAGCCCCGGATTGCTCCTGGCTGGAAATTTTACTCCCTCTTCCAGAGGAGCAGAGCCTGGGGATGCTCTGGTGCCCCCTCCTTGTGATTATTCCAGCTCTTCCGAGGAAGCGCCACTCATCCTTTCAGAACTGAGGACACTGAGTTCCTGAGGCCTGGGTGGGTGCCAGGCCCCACTGCTGACACGCCCCTCTGGCAATTCAGGACCTGGAACGCCGAGCTGGGGCTTCCAAATCAGCCCAAGCCCTCGGAGCTGGTCCTGTGGGAGCAGCGGGAAACATGTCTCCCAGCCCAGTCATCATTCTGTGCTGTTACCCAGTGGAAACCCCCCTCCCACTCACGCCCGGAGCCTCAGTGTTCCCACATGCAAATGAGGACAGGGGACCACAGGTAGCTAAGACCCTGCCTGCTCCAGGATTCTGAGATTTCTGGGAACAAACAATATCTCTGCCTCCCTGGGAGAGGTTGAGGGGGAGACGCAGCCCCCCACAACCCCACGATTCCATCCCTGAGACAGTCATTTCTCTCACTACGTCTACAAGGGTTTGATTAGCACCCATTTCTAGGGCTCTGCGCCCTTCATTTTTTCTTGCCAACCCATCTATCTTGACCCCTCTCCTTTCCAATTTTCATCAACTGGACCTGTCTCCCCCCTCCCCAGAATTAAAAGGGGCTGAATTCTCTTAGCCTTACCCAATTCTCCCCTGCCACCCAAGTCCACTCTGACACTATATTAATACTATCGTATTAGCATGTCTGCTAATACTACCATAGCTACCACTGTTTACTAGTACAGCTGGTACTTCTACTATTACTATCACCAATAGTACTTCTGGTAGTTCTTCTACTACTAATACTATGACTACTAATACCATTGCGACTACTGGTATTTATAGTACAGTATTTTACTACTGCTACTACAACAATGAACTATTTATTTACTGGTATTTCTCATAGCAAGCATTATGGCTTACACACAATGGGTCAGAGACTGAGCTAAGCATTACCTATCAATTGATATCATTTAATCATAACAACAGCCTTCTGTGATATTGATATTCTCCCTACTTTATGAATGGGGAAACTGAGGCTTGGAGAAGCTAAGTAACTTGCCCAAAGACACAGGGACAGTAAAAGAATGAAGCAGGATCTTGACCAGAAGCCTGACTATGGGGGCAAATCTGAGATCTAGAATCCTGCCCCTTGTCTGCACTTTGTCTGGTTTCCTGAGTACATCCTTCACTTATCTTGAGTCCCCAGGAAAGGATTCCCTGAAGCTGTAAAAGGAAAAGGGACCTACCCATTTGCAAGATGTCTATGTAGAATGCCGTGAGCAATTCACACAGTAGGTGTTCAATACATACATTGTTTGAATTAACTGGATTCTAAAAACTACCCTTTGAGGGACACAGGAAGATTCAGACGCTACAGTTGGGGAAACAGACTCAGAAGTGCAGTGATCTTCCCAGAGGTACAGTTGGGACTACACCCCAATACTGTCTTTTCATGACCTTAAGTATGTGAACTATTCACCCTTACCTCGAACTCTTCTGTATGCATTGCACTTTACAGTTTACAAAGCTCACATATTTCTCATGTTATTGCATTCTCACAACGACCCTCTGAGGGAGTGATCAACTCCGCTGTACGGATAAGGAAACTGAGGCTCAAATTGTTAAGGCAGCTTTTGAAGGGCTCCTGGGAGTCAATGGCAAATCCAGAATTGGAACTAACCTCCCCCCTCCACCTCTTGATGAATCCGAGTAGGGGCCTCCGAGCTGGAAGAATCCAAGAGGCCTGTCTTAGGACAGCCCTGCCCACTCTGCCCGCCTCCTCAGCCCCTGTGGTGGGCGAGCCCACAGCCCCAAGGGGAGGAGACAACTGGTTATTTCTAGCCCGGTACTTAAGGACTGGCCAGGGAGTGGGGTGTGGGCTGGCCAGAGGGCTCTGTGCTCCCAAGAGGGTCTGGCCTTTGGCTGTTGAGACCTAGGCAGGGGGTCGGGGATTTCTGTCCAAGCCGCCTAGGCTAGCCAAAGCTGGGCCGTTGTCCCGGGAGAGAGCAGGCCACCCCCTCCCCAAAAAGGTAAGATGTAGGTAGCCAAGATGCACACAGGCAGCTCATTCAACTGCCTCCAGCTCAGCTGACCCTGTTCTGGGCTGGGGCCCAGACTGAGGCACTGCCCCTGCTGTTCCTGAGAGATGGAAAGAGCAGACAGCCATCCTGATAGGGGCCTGACGCAGTCACAGGGGACTGACGCAGTCACAGGGGCCTGAAGATGTCACAGGGGCCTGAAGATCACTCAAGAGCAAACACATTATGTTCTAAGCACCTCCTTTGTGCCATCCTCCCTCTCAGCAGGTCTGCAAGCTGGAAATTATCATCCCTCTTCCCCTTGTATGAGGAATGCTCTTGCCACACTGACCCCTTTCAGAACACCAAGTATTTCCTGCCTCAGGACCTTTGCATGTGCTGTTCGCACCACTGGGAGTGCCCTTCCTTTAGCTCCTCACGTGATTGGTCCCTCTGTCTACAGGCTTGATTTTAAAAAGCCAACTTTCAGTGATGTCTTCCCTGACTCCCCCAATAGGTTTCCCCCTTCCCCATACACATACCTTGTCTGTCACCCTCCTCTGTTTCCTCCTTGGCATTTGTATTTATTTTATTGTTGTTGTTGTTGTCTCTCTTCCCAGAGAGGGCAAGGACAAAGGCTATTTTGTTGACCGTCGTGTCCCCAAGGTCCAGCAGAGGGTCTGACACATAGGATAAACATTTATCACATGAACAAGGAAGGGAAGGGAAGGTATTTGCCCATGTTCTCACTGTTAGAGGGCGTCCTCAGCATCCAAACTCGGCTCTGCCTCTCTCCAAAGGCGCCACCATGCCCCCTGTGAGCGAACGCGGTGATGACGCCACATTCTCTGCACTGTTTCTTCCTCAGCCCAGAGGCACACATGGGGCTCAGTGCTTTCTCCAATTTCCCTCACAGGTCTTCCACTTTCTGCTTGCGTATCTCCAAAAGACAGGGAGCTCAACCCATCCATTGCAATATTAGAAGGTCCCTTCTGATGCCATGTGACCTTTTGAACAACGGAATAGGTTGTTCTTCACAATTTGTCATCTGCTGAAGAGGAAGAATTTCTGTCGTTAGCACAAGGCTTCCAGACTTTGACAATGCACTTTTCTGGTTGTTTATTTCCTGAGCCCCAACCATGGGCCAGGCCTGTGGTCACAAAGAAGAGAACACAACAGCCTTGGTGGCTGCCATCTCAATGATGTTTAAGGTCTGTGATGGCCTTTGAGCCATAGAACAGACCTGGTCCTGGTGGAGGGGGATGTGCTATCGATCTGATGCTTCTGGAACCTTGTGGTGCACACCTATCACCCAGAATCTTCAGACACAGATTCAGGTACAGCAAATCTGGACAGAGAGTCTTGCGTGTCTTATAAGCTCTTGGGCGACGCTGCTGCTGCTGGTGCATGGACCACACTTTGAGGAGCAGGGTGTAGACCCAACTGACGAAGGAGGGCAGTAAGGCCCAGAGTGAGGAAGGGACTTGGCCAGGGTCACCTGGCCAGGCAATGGGCTGAGAAGGGACCGCCCGACTCCTCCAGCCAGGACTCTGGAATTCATGGCGCAGGCCGGGCTCAGTGTGCCTTTGTGAGGCGGCATACCTGAACTCACCCGGCTGCCCACCCCTGTCCGTGAATAGCGGGCCTCTTTCCTTCCTGCACCAGGCCAGGCGGGCGTGAGCCCATGGCCGCCCCCTCCCCTGCACACACACTCACACACACTCATACACCCCAGCCGGCCCGGCTGCCCTCCCTGTTTGGGGAAAGTCAACAAGAGCATTTGAAAAGTCTTTCTGTGTGGAGAATCTGTTTGTATAGGGGGAGGAAACGGAGAGCTGGCCAATAGGTAGAAATATTAATGAAGCTTGTTATAAAGGGCCCATTCACGGCTCTCCGAGTAAATAGGGCTCTTGTCGGACTGCCACCTTATCTGCCAAGTTCAAGAATGTGGTTTGAAAAAATAGAATTTAAAGGGGTGAGGTGGAGCCTTAAATGGCTGGCCTGCTGGTGCTGGAGCCAAATACAGGAGGAGCCTTTACTGAGGGGGCTGGGTTGGGGGCACCGGGCGCTGGGTCTTGGGGTGATGGGCTGCCCAGAGACAAGGGCTAGGGGAGGAGCTGCCGAGGAGGGGGGCTCAGAGGATCCTGTGCGCCCGTGTGGTGTCTGGCTCAGGGCTTGCGACTCCTCTCTTTAGCTTCCCACTCGGCAGTGCAGGTCAGGAGTGGGGCAAGGCTGCAGGGGCGTTTCATCCCCAGTGTACCTGAACTCCTTAGGGAATTTTGCCCCTTGTGGTGTTGGTATGGGGTCTCTGGATGGCGTTTTAGTAACTCTCAGCCATAACGCAGTGCTACCCATAAACCTCAGTCATCTTCTCTCACCTGCTACATTCTACTTTGCAAATTACCCAAGCAAAACAAAGAAGAGCATAAAAGACTGAGGTATTCAACCCACTCATTTCACATAGGGCAAATTCTGGGCTCAGAGAAGGAGAGTGACTAAGATCATTCAGCAAGTCTAGAAGACTTGAGACTTGCTTCCACTTCTTGTTGGATCAGGTCTCCAGGACCGAGGACGGCGTCTGGCACAGAGGAGGCACTTTGTCATTTCACAGGCGCAATGTCTTATTTTTAGCCCTCAACTTAAAGCAACGTATAAGCAAGGGTCCTGTCTTACACCCAGTTTTCACCTGGCCAGCTGCATGGCCTTGGGCAGGTGATTTTGCCTCTCTGAGCCTCAGCTTTCCCTTCTATTGTAAAATGGGGTCATCAAGACCTGCCCCTCCCATTTAGAAGACTCGGTGAAGGGATGTTGGTGAGGTGCCCAGCGTTGTGCCAGGCTTTCGGTGGGTGGCCCAGGAACCGTGGCTGTGGGCATTTCTTTTTCAGACCCAGCCTGTGGCACAAGATAGTGTCTTCAGGAAGCCTATTTTCAGCTTTATGTTTCAAGAGGTGGTTTCCACTTGGGTCTCAGAACGCTGCCCTGTGCGAGGGTCACAGGAAGCTGGTAATTGGGAGTCAGGGGCTTCTGCTACGGATGACATTAGGCAGCACAACCACACTGTTGTGTGAACTATCGTGAGGGTCTGCGAAGAGGCCCTGCAGGAAGCTGGCAAGCAGCTGACCTTCCATCTCCCCCCCACATGGCTGCTGAGAATCCACCTCTGTCAGACAAGGGTTAACCTGTGTGTGGGGAGAACATTTATGTCGGTTTTTCTTTGCAAATAAAAAGGCGGGGGGGGGGCGGGGGGGGGGAGAAATTCCTGTAAAGCAGAAAGGAAATAATCAATGCAAAACTAAATGGAAACACTTTTTAAAAGGCTCTGCCAGGGGCTTGCTATGTAACCTTGAAAACTGGGGACTTAAGGAGATTTGGAAAGCAGGAAGTCGGCAGCATCCCTTTAAGGGGAGGTGGTGTTGGGTATGGTCACAACCACAGGCTTTGGGGCTCACAGACCAGTGTTCAAACCTGGACTCTGCTCCTCACTGGCTGTGTGACCTTGAGCAAATGATGCACCTCTCTGGGCTTTCATTCTTTGATCTGTGTATGAAAAGAGAAGAGAGGGTTAAAGTGTGTGAAGGCCCTGGCACATCGTGGATGCTCATTAAATGTCAATTTCCTTTCCTTTCTGGGCCTCTTGGCAGGCTGAGGGGAAGTGTCTGACAGGTCTCACCAGCCAGACCTGAGAGAGACACAGCTCTGCAGGCCTCGGCGCCTACATAGCAGCTCGGCAGCCCAGTGCAGACTATGTCTTCATAGCCCTTTACAGTTTGCAAAGCACTTGCCTCCTCACCATCAGAGCCTTCAGAGAATCCTGTGAGGTGAGCAAGGTAGTGTTTACTACCCATTGCATGGAGACGGGGAGAGGGTGAGGGACTCAGACCAAGAGCTCTTGGACAGGGCCCAGATCTGTCTCCATTTCTTTATGCCTTCAGCATATATTGGTTCAGGGCTTGTTATACGCCAGGCACTGTGCTGAGAATGGGGGTACAATAGTGAGTGAAACCAGACACAGAAGGATGGATGATGAATGAATGATGGAAGGATGGATGGATGGATGGATGGATGGATGGATGGATGGATGGATGGATGGATGGATAAATGAAGGAAGAATGACAAGTTTCTTGAGGGCAGGTCCCTTGTCTACTCTTTCTAACACTGGCTCCCAGTAGTGAGGGTGATGCCTGGAACAGAGCGGGAGCTAACACTTGCCACACAATGTCTTCTTTGGCGGTGTGGAACCAAGAACCAGGCTGCCTTTCTACACGACATCCTAGCTGTATGACTGAGGAAAAGATGCTTAACCTCAGGGGACCTCAGTTTCCTCATCTGTAAAACAGGGCTGACAGTATTTTATAGGTTGTTGTGAGGACTAAATGAGTTAATACATGAAGAACCTTTAGAACAGAGCTATGCCTGATGCATAATAAGTACCAACGAAGCATCGGTCATTATTTTTCTAGTTTCACTTCTAAACTCTCTCCTGTCTTCTAAAGAGGAAGATAAACCCTCTGAAGGCAGAGCTTTAGCTGCTCTGCCTGGAGTCTCTCCTAATAATATCTGTTGATGCTGTGGTCTCAGAGATGGGGAGCTCTTGAGTCCAAATCAGGGTCAGAGAATCAGGGTGATATTCCACTGGGGCCAAAGGCAGAACTGGCCCCTGGATGAGGGAGGCAGGATAGCAGAATGGTCAGACCTTTGGGTTAGGAGGTGAAAGATCATATTTCTATTCTTGCCCTGCCATGGCCCTCTCCATGGGGCCCAGCCTGCTTTGAGCCTCGGTCTCCCCAGTTAGACATCAAGGGTGATAGTCTTCTGTGAACCATTAAGTCACAGACTAAGGCAACATAAATCAGGCAATCTTCGGCTCCTCATCATCAATTTTCCTCTCTTTGAACGGATTTTTCCGGATCGGAAAAACTGAGCCTTTGCTAGCCTTGGAACACACACGCTCTCTCTCTCCCACCGAAATGCTATGTCAGCGTCAGCTGGTGGTTGAGGATGGCACCAGATGGAGCACTCATTAACGCCCCTGAGCAGCGCCCCGGGTCCCCCCGGGTCACCTCTCCAGAGCACACAGGCTGAGCTTTCTCTCCAAAGGCCACCGACTGTCCCACCTTGTCCTAGCCCTGCGATTTATAGGAGCCAGTGGTTGACACAAGTTCCCGCCCAGCGTGGGCTCATGGGCCCGTGGGCTCTGCCGGACGCCAAGAGCCACAGAGACAGCTCCTGCCCGCCTGCGCCTCTCTGTATAAGTGAGTCACTGGGGTTTGGAGTGGGCCACCCTGAGGTGGCTCCTTGTTGGAATAAGACAGTCACCCTCGAACAGAGCAGGCAAAGATGGCATGCCAAACCCGTAGCTTGGCAAACTTCTGCCCAGAGGGCACTAAGACATCTCCCTCCAGCCAAAGAATTGCAGGCACTCAGGCAGCCATGGCCCTGTGGGAGCCAGGAGCCCAACTCCCTCAGGTTGGAGGGAGAGACAGAGACACAGCCAGAAGGGGGAGTTAACGAGGCCACGGTCACACAGGAAGTCAATGGTAGAGCTGGAACCCTGGAGAGCAGGTTCACGGGCATCTCATGCTCTCCTGTGGTTCTTCTGCTAAAGGAAAGGGCGCAGCTGAGAGCCCCCCCACCACACACACACACCCTCAGCTGTTAAAGCTGACCCATGGCTGGTCTGGGAGTCAGGTAGGTGCCTGGACATCTGGTTTTAGAGATGGATTCCTGCCTCTCCTGAGCTTCTAGGCAAGCCAGTTTGGTGCCCGTTTTGTGTGACAGGAAGAGGAAGGTATAGGAGAAATACCCAAGCTTTGCAGTTGGGCACATCTAGTCCTAATGTTGGCTCTGTCAGTTACCAATAGGGTGATCACAGGAAAGTTACTTAACCTCTCTGAGACTCAGCTTCCTCATCTACATAATTGGGTAACATTATCCCCTTCACAGTGGGCCATTAGGAGGATTGCATGACATCAAGTGCATGGTACATTGTAGGTACTTAATAAATGGTAACTGCTGCGACAGCAATGAGTTCTGCTCCAACTGGCCAGGGCAGCCTGAGCGGAGGGTGTGACTGGGACGGGACCCAGGCATTTGGGGTAATAGGGCACCAGAGTGATGTGCAGGAGCTGGAGGACTATCCTTTAAGCACAGACAGAAGAGCTCTAGGGCTGAGAGCCTGGTGGCCTGCCTGAGTCACCAGCTTGCTGGAGAATAATTGGCAAGTCTCATCCCTCTAGGACTCAGGTTCCCCATCTGTATAATGGGTGTTAAACCAGCGGACTAAGGTTACTGCAGTTGACTTCCGGCTGGCCCAGCTGGCAGAACGAAAGTAGCACCCACACTAGGGCTGTTCCTTGCCTAAACGGACATTGTCTGAGGAGGTAGATAGAGATTCAATGCAGGGCATACGGGAGAGGAGGTGGGGGGTGGGAAGGAGGAACTAGGCTAGGCTGGGCCTGGCAGGGCAGGGCAACTGCCTCCGGCCCCCAGGGTGATCATCCAAAAGGCTATGAAGGCTCAGTCCTCTTGGGGCAGGTCCAGGCACTCAGTCTAAGTGTCCTTCACAGTATGAAGGACAAGGCCTCAGCCCCTCCCTCTGAGCCTGGGCACCCTGGGCTGCAGTCACCCCGGCTCAGGACTCAGACCCTCTTCTCTGCATCCCTGGAGCCCTGCAAGGTCTCTAGGAAGCAGGGATACTCTGAGAGGCCCTGGGCCTGGTGGGCCAGGTTGCTAGAAGGCTCTGCCCAACAATTAAGGCCACATGTCTTCAGCTTCACCTTCCTACAGGTGCAGCTCCAAGTCTGCCATCTCAGCTCAAAAACCCCCAGTGGCTCCCAAGGGCCTGGAATCACCTTCATATCCTGAGGTATCTGTGGCTCATGGAAGAAGTTCCGAGGGTCCCAGAAGCCTTGACATGGGTGCCAACCATTAGGCATATATATTTGTCAGGGGAGAACCACCAAGATTCACATTGAAAGCCACTTCCATGGGGACTGAAGTTTAGGTTCTTGGTTGGCACTTAAGGCTTTCCCCAAGTTGGCCCCGGCCTAGAGCAGGTCAGCAGCTACCCCTTCTCGCCCTCCTCATTGCACCCCCTCCCTCCAGCCCTGTGGTTCAGCCCCGGCGGTTCCCTCGCGCGAGCTCCTGCTGAAGTCTCCTTCCTTCTCTTTCTCCTGGAAGTGTTCCCAATTGCTGGCCTTTCTCCCAAGCCCACAGCATCACTGAGCCTCCGTCCTTCGCGGTCTGTCTCACAGCCACCCCGTTCTCTCCACCTCATCGCTTTCATGAGGCTCAGACCTTGCCATCTCCTCCCTGTACCTTTGTAGCAGCCTCTTGTCTGCTTGTCCTGCTCTCCCCTCCTCCAGGCCTCTTGGCTGACCTCCCAGCTCTGCTGTGTCACTCTCCTACCCCAGATTCATTAGCTCCTTCCAGGTGAGTTGAATAAAATAGGTCAGAGGGGAGACAGTGTAGGAGGCAGAGGCGGGAGAGGAGCAGAGGCAGAAACAAGGGAGAAATGCAGGGAGAGACGTAGACAGGAGAGAGGAATGCAGTCAGCGCAAAAGACGGGCAGAAACAGAAAGAGATACAGGGAGAGACTAACAAGAAAAGAAAGGGGGTGAAACAGGGGGACGGGATATAGAGACAAAGGGAATTATACAGAGAGGGGAAACAGGAGAAGAGAGGCAGAGATATAGAGACCACAAATAGAGAGGGCCAGAGAGAAACAAGGCAGAGAGAGAAAAGGAAATGAGGCTGGGAGAGCCTCAGCCTGCACTAGGAAAATGGCTTCCCAATGCCTGCCATCCCCGGGGTCCTGGCCCTCCTCCCTTTCTCCAAGCAACTGATCCTCCATGGGGAGCAAAGGAGCAGGGCCTGGTACCCGATCTTACTGCCTGACGGCTACCCGCCCTCCCCACACTGGCGACTGGTCTAGCTCCCTGTCCAAGACCCATGTGAAAAGCTCCAGGAACCCCCATTATTGCCCCTCATTCCCCAAGACGTGACCTTGGGCTGAGCTCAGGTGGAGGTGTCACAGAGTTTTAGAATTAGGGACCTCCAGGATCAGAAAGTCCAACTGGCTGCCAGATAAGCTGTGTGATACTGGCCCAGGACCTTAACCTCTCTGGGCCTCTGGGGAAGTCAAAGGGCAGATCCAGTGTTGCCTGGGAGGGACATTGAGAGGGCTTGTGTTACACCCCCTCAACCGGCCCGCTTCCAACACCCTCCCAACCCCAGTCCCACTTGAGGCTGATCTTGTTTCGCCATATCTATGACCACTGCTCTGGAAGGCGGGAGAAGAAAGAGTTGGGGTGAAAGCTCTGGCCACTTTGCTATGGAGCATGCGGCCCAGGGCCAATCTCGCATTCCGCCCCACCTCTGAGTTGGCCTCCACCTTTGCATCTGAGATGGGAGTTAAGTTACCTGTCACTAGAAAGAGCTTGGTTAACTGTTCTTTGCCGGGGAGGTTGGCCTGATCCTTGCAAAGCCAGGGTCCTGTGGGGAAACCTGGCTGGAGAATGGAAGAAGAACAGAAATAATAATGGTGACGATAGCTAACATTCATTGAGCGCTCACCTACTGCTATGCTCAGCTTAATATGCATACAACTGAACCTCAGTCACAAAACCATGTGACGTGGGCACTCTGATTCTCCACGCTGACAGTTAGGGAAACTGAGGCTCAAGGCCAGTAAATAGTGGCACTAAGATTCAACTCCAGGCAGCCAGACTCAGAGCATTCTTATCCCATTACAGGGCATGATAAGAGGGACATTTTGTTGGTGCCACACCCATCCAGGCAACAGTCCCCGGGGTGCAGCCCCGTGCTAAGTACTCAGAGGTAGGAACAAGCAGCCCGTATCTTTGAGGTGCTCACCACCCAGTAGAGAGAAGACAGTTACACAGTGGGCAGAGGACTTGCCCCTTAATGAGCTCCTACTGTGTGCCAGAGTACAGGCTTGGCACCACGTTGCCTGGGTTTGAATTCGCACTATGTGGCTTCTCAACTATGTGACCTTTGGCAAGTTACTTAACCTCTCTGTTCCTCAGTTTCCTCATCTGTAAAATGCTTCCTTCAGTTGTGAAGATGAAAACCCTTATTCTTAGAGTGGTCTCAGAACTGTGCTTTGCATGTGCTTTGGGCTTAGACATGTTACCCATCATCATCTTCATCATCCTTTCTTGGAGACCATCCTGTTTAATCGACCCAGTAATTCTATAAGGTTGCTATGATTATCCCCTTTTACAGATGAGGAAACTGAGGCTCAGAAAGGTGAAAATGACTTGTAGTAAGTTAGTAAAAGGCTGAATCAAGATGTGAACCCAAGACTGTAGAAACATGAGCCTGTGTTTTTAATCATCTTTGTTGTGTGTCAGAGAAAAAACCCTATTTTTTCTCTCTCCCCCCTTATTTAAGGAATATTTATTGAGCATCTTCTACATGTCAAATCCTGTGTTGGGGCTGGAATCCCTGTGCTGACCCTGGGGACCAGAAAAAGGATTTCCCCTGCTCCCTCCTGATTGTCTGGACCTGGGACCTCCTCCCCCTTTCCCGGATGCATCTGCAAAGGACAGAAAGCTCTGATTGGGTCCAGAAAGGTGGGTGGCTGGGCAGGCCTGATGGGTATCCAGCTCCAGCTCCAAAGGCAGGCGTCCTGTGAATACGCTGCCTCCTTCTGTTTCCACTGGCTCTCTCTACCTTAATGAGAAAGTGCACTTGTTAGCCCTCTGTTAATTAGGTAACATTTCATTTGGTGAAGGCTGTGAAAGGACATCTGCCAGGAAAGAGCGGGCCACAGGGCACACAAAGAGAGCTGACCTGAAGTCCAGGAGGCAGGGGCCTTTACCAAGATCAGCCTGGGCCCATGGGGTTCCCAGTGCCCAGTAGGACCAGAGTGAGAAGTGCATAGACCAGTCCTCATTCCTCTATGAAGTGGGGAGCGTCTGAGGGGAGTTGCCAAGTCCTCCAGCGTGAGCCGTCTCAGCTGCAATCATCAGCCCTCTGTTCACACATCCCTTCCTTCTGGAACCTTCACAGGTTGGGTTCAGGGTCCACAGCTGGGTTCCCACAGCCCTTTGAGCCCCTTGTTACGTGGACTGGAACTGTCTGGTTACCTGCCTGCCTCATTCTCACCTCTGATTTGGCACTTCTGTTTCCTCCCCCAGGATACTCTGCCCCTGCTCTGCTCCCTCACCTCATCCAGACTCTTCAAATGTTGACTCCTCAGATGGCCCTCTCCCTAACTGCCTTATCACAATTAGCCTTGTCATGATTTTAAAAACAATGGCTGCAAATTTTCTGGTCCTCCTCCTTGCAGGAAGTGGAGTCTCAGTCCCTTCCCTTTGAATCTGGGTGGGTTTGTAACTGCTTTCAGCAGTAGGTGGAAGTGACACCATGGAACTTCTGAGGCTGGGTTGTGAAAGGCTATGGAGCTCCTGACAATTTTGCTGGAATACTTGTTTTGGGTCCTGAACCACTGTGGAAGTCCGACTACTCCGAGCCATGCTGTGAGAAGCCCCAGCCACGTGGAGAGGTCATATGTGGGTGCTCTGGTCTGCTAACCTGGGTGAGCCCAGTTTCTCATTGTCCTGACCAAGGCACCAGACGTTGTACAAGCTTCCTATTGCTGCTGTAGCAAATTATCACAAACTCAGTGGCTGAAAACAAGGCAAATTTATTATCTTACACTTCTAGAGGGCAAGTCCAAAATTAGTCCCATTGGGCTGAACTCTAAGTGCAGGCAGGCTGCCTTCTTCCTGGAGTCTCTGGGGAAGAATCCATTCCCTTGCCTTTTCCAGCTTCTAGAGGCCGTCTGCATTCCTTGGCTCCTGGCCCCTTCTCCATCCTCAAAGTCAACAGAGTAGCATCTTCTAATCTCTCTGTGACTATGACCCCGCTTCCATCATCACATCTTTTTCTCCAACTTTCCTGCCTCCCTCTTTCCCGTATAAAGACTCTCGTGATTACACTGGCCCCATCTGGATAATCCAGAATAATCTCTCCACTTCAAAATCTTTCAGTTAATCACATTAGCAAGTCCTTTATACCATGTAAGATAGGATGTTTACAGGTTCCGGGCGGGGATTAGGGTATAGACATCTGGGGCCATTATTCTGCCTACCACACATGAATGAAGATACTTCCAGATGATTCCAGCCCTTAGCTGTTTGAGTCACGCACAGCTGTGTGGGTCTTCCCAGCTGAGGCCCCAGCCTCATGGGGCTGAGATCAGGCCTGCCAGCCAGCAGTGGTCTGCCCACGTTCCTGACCCACAGAATCCATCAGCATTAAAATGGTGGCTGTGTTGTGCCACTAAGTTTACAGTTATCTTTTACACAGCAATTGATAACTTTAACAAGCTTAATTTTCTCATACTCACGCCACTTAGCTGTCTTTGTTTTCCTTCACAGTACTTATAAATTTATATTATACCTTTATGGGTTTCTTGTTTATTTTCTGTCTCCCCCAACTGGAATATAAGGTCAGAGGAATCAATGCTTGCCTACCAGATGTTTATTCACCAAATAAAATCAGGTCTCCCCATCAGACTGTAAGCTCCCTGAGGTTAAAAACAGGTCTGTCTTGATAGTTACTGGGACCCCAGAACTCCAGACGGGCCCCAACATAGAGCAGGGGCTTGGTACATGTTGAACAAGTGACCCTCTTCTTTTCATCTAAGCCTCTGAAAATCACAAAGTCAAAGGGGGCTTGGAAGGTACCTCTGAGTTCATCTTTCCGGGGATCACTCAAATGCCCCCAGGGGTCAGCTGGGAGCATATGTACGAACGAGGCCAGTTGAACTGTGAGGCTGTTGGGAGTACTGGGGCCTGTGGCCAAGTGGAGATTGCGTGCTCTACAACCCAAGGTATTTTTTTTTAAAGGAGGACACGTTTGGGCAACCAATCACAACACGTCTTTTCTTATTCTTTTCTCCCTCTTGGTGCTCCCATCTACTTACTTTCTGCCTTTCCTTGTCTATGCCCCAGGAAGCTGACCTCTAGGCTGGACAGCCTCACCTTGGCTCCCTTGCCCCCAACTTCTGAAGGGGTGTGGTCTGTGGGCGGCACTGCTAGTTGGAGGGCAGGAAGGGAGAGAGGCTGGGGTGTCTGCTCCCTCTCTGCCCTGCTCTGTCGTAGCTCTGAAGATGGCTGCTTCCTAAGGCTGCGGATCCTGCCTTGCTCACCAACTCGTCCCTTTCACTTCCCCCTTCAGGCTGAGATGACAGGGGTTCCTCATGGCCACCAGCCCCAGGGAGATTCGCCTGTTCTGGCCGGTTCCCATAACCCTGCCCACTCCTCTGTGGATGCCTTACTTTGAATATTTCCGTTGAGAATTTCCATTCCAATCTTTTTAAATCGTGATCAGTAGTGGTGGTATCATTGTTTATAAGCTGCTTGGTCTCTGTGTGGAGCATTAAATGCTCTCTCAGTTAACCCTTTTAGTGTGTGCTGCCTCATGCCAGGATTCGGAGTGTAGACCTCATTTGGCCCTGGATTCTGATCCGGTCGCCTGACCAGGCCAGAAGTTTCCCCTCAAGCCTCTGCCCAGGAGCCACTGATTTCTGCTTGTGCTGCCCCTTCCCCTTCCCTTGTCGCCCCCATCCCAGGACTTCTCGTTCTCACCCATTCATTCACTGTTTGAACCTCAACAAGTTCCTTTTCAGTATGGACGGAAATCTCCCTCTGGAGCTCCCCCTGAGGCCACCTACACCACATGACCGTCTTACACAGGACAGCCCTTCATGTGGCTGTCTCCTCAGTGAGATGACTTTGCTCCAGGTCACACTCCTCTGGTACCTCACTCGGGCCTCAGAGGACCTCCCATCTCTCTCTGCCCCAGTGTCCCACCTAGATACACATTGGTGTGTCATATTTGTTGTTTTCGTTTGGGCATGGGGATGCAGAGGGGGGTGGGGCATCCCCCCCCCCCTTGTGCGGGATTGGATTTTTTGTGATAGTAACTGAGTTACATTGCCATTAACAGACAGATTTAATGAGCTTTGGAGACAACTTTCTCATATACTTGGCTTTGATCAGTGGTGATCAGTGAGTTCCCTATACCCTGATCTTGTCCAATTATTCTACCAAGATCAAGGGCAAGGCTGCCAGAATCCCACTATCGTCCATTCTGTTCTGCCATGGCCCAACCCAAGTGGGTGGGTACAGATCCAGCTCTGGTAATGTTTGTGGGTACCCAAGGGTCTCTGTCTCTCTCTGGGACTATTCTTCTTTTGAAATGAGGCATTTAGATTGGAGGGTTTTTAAAAAGTCAAAGTCTGCCATCATCTGTATCTGGGCCTTTTTTTCTTTAGCACTTCGTGTCAATACTAAGTGTCCATTCATGTATGCAATTATCTGACTTACAGCCATCTATTTCCCTGCTAGACCATGGGCTCTGCGAGGGTGGAAACCTTTGTTTTCTCTGGGTGTGATGCATTCTCCGACAGTAGGAGGTACTCAGTAAATGTTGGTAAAATGAATACCTGGTGGATTGTAAAATACCGTTCTCAGCTCTGCAGATCACCTGGGGACTCTGTGCTGGCTCCCAGCCCAAAATGAGACACTCAGGAGCTTCCTTGAAAATTTTTAAAGAAAATAAAGAATATTCTTTCTTCCTCGTGGCCCGCCTGGTTGCCAGGACCCCTTAAATGCCCAGGAATATTCCTCAGAGGCTGCCGTTGTGGAACAGCCCAGAACTCTGTGAGGAGCTGCATTGGGCTGCCTTTTTTTCCTGCTGCCTCCTAATATTAACCTGGCGCTGCGCCCCTGGCCCCCATGCAGTGGTGGGAGGCCCTGGATGGAGCCAGCAAACAGATCCATCTGGAAATAGAAAAATAATCCCAACACTAGCAGTTTTGTCTGGCCTCCCCAGTGGGGTGTGAAACAGGCCCATGAAAGGGGCTTTGAGGGCCGGTGGGTGAGGGCCATGGAAGGGAAAGCCTCTGCACCCAGCACCAGCTGGGTACCTGTGCCCAGGCTCCCAGGGCAAGGGGCAAATCAGAGGGCCTGCGGAGTGTGTCGTAGCTGACTCGGTTAGCAGCCAGGACCCTGTGGCATGCCAGCCCGAAATTGAATCTGTGTGAGCGTGAGTGAGTTGCTCAGCCTTTCTAGGCCATATGTTTAAAATGGGGTAATAAGTCCTACACATAGGAATTGATCCATGGCCAGAGAACCCAGCATGGTGCCTGGGGTAGAGAAAGGGCTGAACAAATAGCAGTTATCACAGCGACTGTTATTTCTGACATCAGAAGATGTGGTGGACAAGATACTACACCAACCCACAGGTCACCGTGGGCAAGCCCGCTGTGCCCTTGTCTTCCCATCTGGGCAATGGGAAGTGGCCCAGGGCCCTCTAGTCCTGGATCCCCGTCAGGTGAGTTTCAGCAGGACAGGAGACGCCTCGCTCCCACAGGGCACCTACCTGCATATCCAGTGCCGGGGCAGACGACTCAGAAGTGGCTGGAAGCTCCCCGTGGCCTGTCGCCAGCTCCCTAGGAGAGCCCGTGAGCATCCTTGGGCCTCTGCTGGTGCAGCTCACTATTTCCATAATTTGGGAGGCTGGACATTGGCAGGAAGGTGCTGCTCCCAGAGACTCAAAGAGCCCAGAATGCAGGCAGACGCTGCCTCAGGCTGACCCACAGCAGTTCCTGCTGCCTGCTTTGCCTATTGCAGGCTTGGAGAGGAGAGCCTGAGTTCATCTGTACTCATTTTCGCCAAGCTTGGTGTGTTCATAGGCAACTTATGTCCTTCTTTGTTGATGTTTCTCATTCATTCATTCATTCATTCATTCATTCATTCATTCATTCAGCAAACATGTATTGAGTATCACCTCTACTCCAGGCTCTATCCATATCATTAGAAGGATCAATAAATGACAAAGCGTTTACCCTCCTTGGGAGCAGCAGGTGGGAGGGGAGCACTGGAGGGAGAACAAGTTGGGGTATGGGAAGGGGACAGTTGAGTTTAGGACAGGTAGAGTTTACAGTGTCCATGAGATACCTGGGGAGGACTGGCAGGGAGGGGATTAGATGGGCCGGAAGCTCATGGGAGAGACCTGCTGGAGGCAGAGATGGAAGAGAAGGACCTGCTTGGCCTCTGTCTCCCCACTTCCCCGGCCCCCTCTGTGGTGGTGATGATGATGATGATGATGACCATGGTGGTGATGGTGATGGTGATAATGGTCGTGTGACAGCGATGACGATGATGGTGATGATGGTGAAGATGGTGATGATGATGGTGATGATGATGATGGTGATGACAGGAAGGGCCTATCAAGGGCTTCCTTAATACCAGCAGGCCCCATATCAAGTGATTTGCATATCACCTTTCATTTAATTATCAGAATAACCCTGAGTAGTAAGTCTGATTACTCCTGTTTTCAGAAAGAGTTGAAGCTGAGAGGTGAGTGTCGTTGGCCAGGTTCCCTAGAAACAAGCATGAGAGAGAGAGATTCAGATGTGTGTGGTTTATTGATAAAACCTGGAAGGGAGTGCGGGCAGCTGGGAGAGCAGGACAGGGAAGAGGAAGGAGTGAGGATTTGTGCTCTGCAGCATAGATCTCACAAGAGCTACAGGCAGGCTTTGGTACCCGCGTATCAGATCCTGACCTCCACGGGCAGTGCTCTGGAGAGGCCACCAGCCTTGTACTACTTTGAGATGGGCATACAGCAGGTACAGGGCAGAAACACTCTCGTGAGGTGAGTTGGGCTAACTGGGCTCTGCAGCGTCTGGGGCCTTCCGAGGGGTCTCTGGGAGTCACTGAGGCTCTGGCTGGGTGTGAAGGGCTCTCCTGGCTAGAGGTTCAGCCCCAGGGTCTAGGCAATGAGGTTCAGCTCCTCTCCTGGCCTGTCCTTGATGTGTGTGACTATGTGTGACTGTGTGTGACTGTACCTTTGTGGGCATGTGCGTGTGTGTCACTGTGTAGCTGTGTGGGTGACTGTGTGTTTTCACGTGCATGGGTGTACAACCGTGTGTATGACTGACTGTATGTGTGTTGTGTGTTCTCCTTTCTGTCCTCTTGGCCCTTGTCTCCATTTCTCCTTCCGTGTCTCTACTTGTCTCTCAGTATCTCTGACCGCCCCCTTCTTGTGATCTGTCTCTCCTGCCTTTAAAACATCTTTCTCCCAGTGCCATCTGTCTTTCTTCGTCTATCTTTCTCTTCTGTATGACTCCATCTTCTCTCTGGCTTCTCTTTCTCCGCCTCTCTTTCTCTTTCTGGTTTTCTTTCTGTCTGTCTCTCTCACGTTCTCCCTCTTTTCCTACCTCCATCTCTTTCTCTCCGCCTCTTTCTCTCCTTTCTCTCCCGTGACTGCTGGCACCTGGGCCTGATCCTGTGTGGCTGGGCCACTCAGAATCAGGGGTTAGTGGTAGGGCTGCGAAGGTGTGCCTGGCAGGACTGCGAGGGTCTTGCTGCCTGTGGCGGACAAGACGCCTTGAGGGCGGCCTTCAGGGCTCTGCAGCGTTGTCTCCTTGGTTGGCCTCCTTGCCCAGCGATGCTCGTTATCCTCCAGGGGGCCACGTTACATGTGCATGCGTATGCATGTGGATTTATGTGTGTGTGGGGGTGCTGCCAGCCTGGTCTCTGCAGCTGGGGAGAAAGGAATCGGGAGATGCAGCCACTTCTCTTTTTTTCTATATTGAGATATAATTGTCATATGACATTGAATAAGTTTAAGATATAGAACATAATGATTAGTTCTGTGAATGTATCTTAACAACTTCAATTAACATTATTACCTCCCAAAGTTATAATATTTTTTGTGTGTGATGAGAACTTTTAAGATTTTGCAACTCTCAAATATGCAATACAGTATTAACTATAGTCATCCTGCTGTATATTACCTCCCCAGATCTTACTTCTCTTAGAACCGGAAGTTTGTACCTTTTGACCACCTTCACCCATTTCCCCCCACTCCTCACTCCCTGCCTCTGGCAACTATCAATCTATGAGCTCGATTTTTTTAGATTCCATGTATAAGTGAGGCCATACAGTATTTGTCTTTCTCTGTCCAACTTATTTCACTTAGCATAATGCCCTCAGTTTCTTTCATGTTGTCACAAATGACAAGATTTCCTTCTTCTTTTTTTTTTTTTTTTTTTAAGATTTTATTGGGGAATGGGAACAGGACTTTATTGGGGAACAGTGTGCACTTTCAGGATTTTTTCCAAGTCAAGTTATTGTCCTTTCAATCTTAGTTGTGGAGGGTGCTGTTCAGCTTCAAGTTGTCCTTTCAGTCTTAGTTGTGGAGGGCGCAGCTCAGCTCCAGGTCCAGTTGCCATTGCTAGTTGCAGGGGGCACTGCCCACCATCCCTTGCGGGAGTCAATCTGGTAACCTTTTGGTTGAGAGGACGCACTCCAACTAACTGAGCCATCTGGGAGCTCAGCGGCAGCTCAGCTCAAGGTGCCGTGTTCAATCTTAGTTGCAGGGAGCAGAGCCCACCATCCCTTGCGGGATTCGAGGAGTTGAATTGGCAATCTTGTGGGTGAGAGCCTACTGGCCCATGTGGGAATTGACCTGGCAGCCTTTGACATTAGGAGCACAGAGCTTCAACTGCCTGATCCACCGGGGCGGTCCCAAGATTTCCTTCTTTTTATGGCTGAATAATATTCCGTTGTATATAGAGATGCAGCCACTTCTGATAGGCTGGGGCTCCATCCCATCCCCAGCCATCCTTGAGCTGTGATTCTAGACCAGATTCCACTTAGACAATAGTCCTTGGACAGCTCTGTTCAAGATGGTGGGAGGGGCTTGAAGGAGACAAAAGACAAGGATGACGCAGACTCCCAGGTAGACATACACAGTCATCAGAACCAGGGAATGAAGACCTGGCCCTACAGGAAGGGAAGCCCAATGCTCATATTTTCCGATAAAGAACCAAGGCCTGGGGATGGGCGTTGGGGGAATGGACTTGTTCAAGGTGTCACAGTGAGTTGCGGCAGACCCAGGGCCAGAAGTCAGGGCTCCGGATTCCAAGCCCAGTGCTTTTTACATGGGTGCCAGATGCCTTCCGTAAAGTACAGCTGTTCTTTCTTTCTAGCAGTTCTCAGGACCCTTCCAGGGCTGCAGGAAGGACCCTGGGAGCACTGAGGCAATCAGGCCTCCACAAATGTTCCATCTCCTTTCCAACCCCTTCCTCCCAATATTGCCACACCCAGCTTTAATTTCCCAGAGGACCTCAGTGCTAAGACCTCAGCTCTTCACTGACCATACAAAACCATGCCTATACCATGCCCCAATCCTCCAGGTTTCTACTCCTGTCTTTGTTGGCAAGGGGCCAGCCAGCTGCTCCAATAAATCTTCCAAGATCACGTGTAAATAAATGTGTGTGGGGCGATGAGATTGTGAGGTGCTAATTTGTATTATGGTCTCTGTGCTTATTCCTTCGTCCCCAGTTCAAGCAGATGGTCAGCCCTCAAGATGTTCTGGTCGCTGTAGTTTTGAAAGAGCTGAAAGCTGAGGCTGCTTGAATTTAAGTCTTGTGTGAACTCAGCGAGGACATGAGGCTCTGGGTCTCAGACGGAAAGGAAGAGGTGAATGCTTCTGAAGGCCAGGAGGAGGTGAAAGTTGGTGTTGGTGGGAAACAGATAAAGCCCAAAAGGAATGGTCCACGGTGTCACTAGGGAGGCTGAACCCAACACATTGGTGTCCCAGCTTCCTATGTCTAAAGCATGCCCTCAGGTCACTGGATGTAAAGGGCCATCTGGCACAGACAATGGGCACCCCAGTGGCCAAAGATGAAAGCAGAAGGACAGAGAGACTTCCCAGAATGTGTTATTCTGCATAAGACTCCAGGACCTTTGCAGGACTAGAACCAGGATAAGGGTATATAAGGGAGCCTCAGTAATGACCAACACTGAGTTTCCTGCTAGCATGTTAATACATTGACCCAAAGTTGGATTTTAGTTTATTTAAAGAAAATAAAGGGAAGTCACATTTCTTGTATCCTGAGTTGTGGACTGAGATTTAGCCTTTGAGCATGTTGAATAAATGAGTAAGACAATGAAAGAGGAATGAAGGATCCCCCTTTCCTTCCAGCTAAAACAGTCTTTCCAGAGACCATCATCTAAAGAAGCATCTTCTACAGATGGGATTTCCGACAAGGGTAGGCCATGGAAGAACATACCTTGAGGCTGATGGGACCTTTCAGTCACCTAGATATGGTCATTCTGGTGCTGGTCAGGTAAGTCAGGGTGAAACAAGTTAGTCTTGTGTCCAGGGACAAGCCCACCTTCTCTGGTTTCTCCAATTCTGGGTCCTGGGAGACATACTGCCTGAGGAAACATATTTACTGCCTCCCTTTCTCTCTGCCCTATGGGAATGGTTGCTGTTGGGGGGTGCAGGACATTGGAGCCGCCTGCTGTAGCATCCTTGCCCATACCTGGTGACGCGAGCTAGGAGGGGCTGGGCAGGATTAAATGGGAGCCAAGTGTGAATACGGCCAGGAGAAGATCAGAAGGCAAGCTGGGCTCTGGGAGCCTCTGGGTCATGGAATTCTGCCCATCAAGATGGAGAAGCAGTCAGCTGGCCCCATGGGGCTGCTCCACACACAATCCCTGCTGAGAATGAATGCCTCCTTGTGCAAGGTCCTTGTCTGCTCTGAAGTAGGTCACAAAGTTGAAGGATCACAGAAAGCTTAGGCTCCATAGCCTGGAATCATGGAAGCAGGAAGTCGGTGCCAGGTGCCATTCTAGGATTTTAGAGCCTCAGAGTCCTGGCATCAAAAGGCATTAGAAGTCTAGCGCTTTGGGCAAACAATTTTATGGCTCAAGTGATCTAGGAACCACAGAATCACAGAACCTTGTACTTGGATTGACCCTTTGAGGTTCTCATGTCTGATATACTTCCTGAGGCAGTGTTCCCTTCTAGAAAGTTCCAGAAAGTAGCAGTCTGCTTCAGATGGGTTGGAGATTATAACAAGGAAGGACAGATGATTTTAGGAGTTCTGGCTTGGTATCCCTGACCCTCAAGGCCTTTGTCAGTGGCTATCACAGAGTCTGAAATTTCACCATTAGCCATTCTTTCCTCAGAACGTGAAAGTCCTTTGACCTCCAAGCATCTGCTTTACCATAAACCACTTCCTGGTCAGTAATGCTCTCAGGACTTCCTCTACATGGGACCTGATGATCAAGGAAACTCAAGATCCAGATGGCGACCTTGAGTCTCTCTCTGTCCCAACCCTGGGGCCCTGTCCCTGCCCCCAGTGCCATCTCTGGGTCCCCCCTTCCTTTGCTTTGACCACCCAGGTCCCGGCAGGAAACCAGCTGGCTGGGAGAGGCTGTTCCAGCAGCCCTGAGGCCTGCCATGGTGTACAGTGTGGTCACGCCTGTAATCCCACCACCTTCTGGGACCAGGCGGCATGGGCAGCAGTCTATAATTTGGGGGTGGGAGATGGGACACCCAGGTCAGCTTTGACCACTGTGTCCCCAGAGGAAGGGAGTGGCCCAGGGGCTTGGAGAATCAAAGCCTTCCTCTCAGCTCCCTTGGTGACCAGGAAGATAAAAATATTTATGGACAATTTTCCTCACTCTGGGGATGGCCAGGCACAGAACAGAACTGTTTTTTTCCTTGGCTATGGCTGACCCCTCAGGATAGAGGGAGCTGGGACAAACACAGGTTGTTTACGAGGTCCAAGCAGCCTCAGAGAGACACAGTCACATACAGTTTCCCCTTTTTTCAACAGGGATGTGAGCTTCTGGAAAGTTGCCCAAAGGAACAAGGGTGGGTTTCTGTCCTCTGTTAGCTTAGTTCTTGGTGGGGTTGAAGAGATTTTTTTTTTTCCCTGAGAGATGGGGAGAGTGTGTTATGGTGAATAACATGTTTCCCATAATTTGCCTTTTGAAAACACAAGGAAATTTGCGTATGTGGCTGAAACAGCCTGGGCAGAGAGCCTTCTGGAGAAGCTATCCTTCATTTCCCCACCGTGTCAGCCTGCTCGAACTCAATAAACACTTGTTGACTGAATGAATGGGTCATAGAAATGGCACACCAGAGCTGGAAGGAAGGCCCCATGGAGCTCCTCAGGGCCAAACTGCTCAGGTTTCAGTCAGGGAAACTGAGGCCCAGAGAGGAGGAAGGGATGGAGGCTGCATACAGTTATAGGTTTCATAGCTTATGGAGATGGTGTTGATGATAATAACGATGATGATGATGATGATAGTAGTAAATCATCTTTTCTGGGCATTGGGTGTTTTCCAATTTTTCCAAAGCCTTCCCACTGGCCAGATTCCCAGTAAGTTCATGGAGGAGGCAGAAAAAGATTAGAACTCTCTGTATCATGGACTAGGGAAAAAAACCCTCAAAGATATTGAACAACTTGCCCACTTATCCAGAAAGGGGTGAGGTGAGGTCAGCAACAAATTCAGGCTGTTTTTCTACCCCTCAGCAGATACCCCTCATATAAAAGCCACTCCCACTCAAAAAAAAGGTCCATGTCTCAGCCTGGGTTTAAATCCCAGCTCTACCACGTACAAGCTGTTGAAGCAACTCACTGTACACCCCCCCACCCCGCTGTCGCATCTGTCATTTGGAGCTTGCACTCCCCATTGACTGTGCTGGTACGAGGATGGCATCAGAGAATGGATATAAAGCTGCTTGGAAGTTGCCAAGCAGGAGGGAGGTACTGATGCTGGAATTCTGATGTGTCAGTGGATCCTTCCATCCATCCACAGGAGACAACATTCTGATTCCAGCTCTTGAGATAAAAATAGCTGTAAGGGGAGGGGAGCAGCTCCCCTAGGATATCTGGGCAGGGTAAAAATAACCCTCAAGAACAGCTGGCTCCTTTTCTCCACTTTGGTATTCACCCACAGTCTTCTGATCTCTTATTTGGTTTCCCAAGTCGACCTACCATCCCAGGCAAACAATCCTCCTTGTTCTGGGGCCAGGTGGTGGCAAATTTATTCCAGGCTCTGGGACTGGAGGCTTTGGAAGCGAGAAATATGGGTCCCATCCCAGTTCTGTTTACAACTCGCTGTGTGGCTCCAAGCAAGTCATTCTGAGAGTCCGCATTCTTCCTCAATTTGGTGCTGTCCAATAGAACTTTCTTCAAGGAGGAAAATGTTCTATTTCTGCATTGTCCAATACAGTAGCCGCTAACTGCATATGGCTATTGAACACTTGAAATGTGGCTAGTGTGACTGAGAAACTGAATTTAAAATTTTTTTTTGAATTTTAAGGAATTTAAATTTAAATTGCCACATGTGGCTAGTGGTTACCATATTGGACAACACAGGCCTTTAAAATGGAGATGGAAAAAGCACCTGCTCCTAGTCCTGGGATGAGAAGGATGGATAACGTGGACATAGATCCTGGCACGTGATAGATGCCCACTGCTTATTCACGGCCTCCCCATCTCCTGCCGCCTCGAAATGTGGATTTACAAGTGTCTTTGAGCTGACGAATTCCCTTTTGGGAAAACTCCTCTTTGGAGTCTGGTGGAAAGGGGAGTATGATGGCGGGAGGGCTGGGAGAGCAGACAGCATGTCTGGAGCAGGTGACATGGCCAAGTCAGAATGACAAAAATGGCTACATCTGCCCATTCCCACCCTCATTTTTTACTTTCACAGGAGTTCTCAAAAGAAGTTTCTCTTAGAAATTCCTTTTCTTTGCATAGATGTGGTTAAGATCATAGACTCTCAGAATCAGACGATTCTAAGTAAGAATTTCAGTTTCATCAATTACCAGCTATGTGACTTTGGGGAAGTTGCCAAGTTTTCTGTTTCCCATCTGTAAGTTAACTGAGAGTTTTGTGGGTAATCAATGAACTAATATGTGTGAGGTTCTTTGCGGTGGGCATGGCATACATCACATGTTTTAAAAATGGAAGCCATGGCCAATCTTATAGAAACAGAAACTTTTAACTCCCACCCCCACCCGCACTGCAATACAGTGGGATACCTAAGGAGCCAGTGAGGGGCATCCCCAGAAGACCTCTGGGGTGAGGAAGGGGTCAGGCATGGGAACAAGTTCTGGTGCCTTCAGATGGCAGATAACCCATCAAATTGTAGAGCTGGAAGTCATGCTGAGGTATTCACTGCTTGCATCTCTTTTCCATTGACCCTGCCAAACGGCAGGCTCCTGGGATCCATCCAGAGACAAAAACTCTGCTACTTCTTGAGGTAGTTGACACAAACTGATAGAAAGTCTTTCTGGGATCTGAGGGACAGCTGCCTCTCTGTGACTTCGCACCCTTGGTCCTATCACAGTCTCTACTTTTCAGATTCATCTTCCTTCCATCGCTGCCCTAGGCTGAGGCATCTGCAGGTTGGCCCTGGTGAAAATGCCCAGTGCAGGGGCTGACTCACCCGGGTCAAGGGCAGGGTTAATCTTTGTTGAGTTGGAAGAACTGGATACTCAAAAACTCAAAATCTGCCCCTAGGCAAGAGTGGCGGATGTATTTCATCAGCATGTTATTTTATGGGCAAAGGAACTGAGCGACTGGTCCATCCATCTATTCATCCACTCTCTTGCTGGACAGTAGTCATTGAGCACCTATTGTGTGCCAAGTCTTAGGAACGCAGAAATGAATTTCTGTCCCCAAGATTCACAGCGTGGTAGGCGAGACAGCTATATCAATGGTAATTATTGCAGTGTGATATGAGCTATTATGTCAGGGCCAGGACCAGGGTGAGGTGAGTGAGACCTTCATCTAAGGAACAAAATTTAATGTGGTGCTAAAAAAAAAACACCTCAGTAATCAAGATAAATAAAATTTATTGCAATATTTTTTTAAAAAAATCAAAATTAACACAAAAACGGTAATGGATGAACAAAAGATAAGACTTTTAAATGAAGATAGGAACAATATCACAGACTTTGCCTTTTGCCTCAGGCTCCAATATGGCTTAGCGTGTCACTATATTATTGGGGGCTGCTGTGGGACAGAAAAGGCAAGCATCTGACCCAGCCAGTGGTGGCTGGAATTAACTCACATCGGCTTACACATCTCTACCCAACTTCATACTCAGGGGTAGCATGTTGGTAACTTGAAATTGGTCGTGATGGGAATATTTACACCATGGCCACTGGCAGATGCTAAAAATCAAGGCTTTCCCCTCCCTTTTTGGAGAGCTGGTTGTTGAATATTTACCAGCATGCCACTATAGACTGCACTCCAGACTGCACCAGGGGTGGGGGTACAAGAAAGGTTTCCTGGAGAAGGAGATACCTTCCAAATTTTGCAGAATAAGAATCTAGAAAAAGAAGAGAAAGAACATCCCTTCAAAGAAGGAACTCAATGTGCAAAGCACCAGAGGCGTGGGAAAAAGTATCGAGCAGGTCCTTGAATAACACTGTTTGGTTCAATGTCATTTTATCACAGCGTTGATGAGATGCCTTTTATATCAATTAGCCTATGGTAAAATGGGTTTTGTTATATGTCATTTTACTTAAAGTCCTATTGACGATGTTAAGTGAGGATTTTACTGTATTATTTTTAGGAAACTACAAAGAACTGAGTGCAGCTGGAATGTGTGGTGCTGCAGAAGAAGGAAGTTTCAAGAAGGCAGAGAAGGTTACAGCACCAAGGGATGCCCTGAGATTGAGCAAGATCTGGGTCTCTGCCCTGGGATAAGACTGTAGATCTAATGGAGAAGGACGTAGCCTGCTTAGACAGTGTCCAGACTACTGGCTCAGGCATGAGATGGCAGTGGTGCACCACGGAGGTGCGTGTCACTTACCCCAAGTTCACAGATGAGGAAACAGTCTCAGAAGGGAAAAGAAAGTCCCCAAGGCCCCACAGTGGAGCTGTGACATGAGCCCACAGGTGTCAATTTGACCACCCCCTGCAGCTAGCCTCAGGTGTTGGGCAGGCTTGGAGGTCATATAAAATTATAACCATTCCCAGATATCTAGAATGTGGTTGAAAAAGTGCAGAAAATATGGAAGCAGTACCTATCAATGAATAAATTGCCCATCCCTGAGAGACAGGAGTGGTAACTGCCCATCTTTGATGACCTGTTAAAGCAGTTATCACCATCTCCCTTTACCTGCCTGTGCTATGGTCTTGCATGAGTGACAGCAGGTAGACAAGGTTCAATTGCTAAAGAAGACTCACTTCAAATGACAATGCTTACACATCTAATAGTTCTTTGCAGGAAAATGGTGTAATATAGCAACCTCACTAAGGTGAGACTATCCTTCTCGGCCAAAGGCTGCCTCAAAGCAAGGGGTCTGGAGAGGATAGGCATGCGCTCCAATTGTCCTCCCTTTGAAGTGACAAACCAGGATGCATGTGCTCTCTCAGATCAGGAACCACCGACTTGTGCACAGAACACCTCAAAACCAAGGAGATCAAAATGGAGTCTCATCGGGGGTTTCTTATCCCAGCCGGTTCACACAGGCATATTCCTGCTAGGAAGCCAGCTCCAATGGCAGAGATTTCTGGGGGTCTCACCAAGACCAAGTACAAATCATTCATCTCACTGTTATCAATCAACAATGCTGACACGTGGTACTAACCGTGCTGAAATGCCTCAGACCCCTGGGTACAAAGCATTATTCATCAGTATGGTCATCAGTACAACAAGTGGTTAGTGTCTCACCATCATAGGTCCTTAAGCAAAAACAAGATAAGCAAGCATATTTAACAAGCAACAATTCAGATAAGTTGAAAAGATGGACCATACTTAACAAGGGCTTCGCTCAGGGGACACAACTTTATTGCCCCAGAGGAGGCACATGGGAAAATCTTAGGAATTCTTGATGGTCATCAACTTAGTTGTGCACATTAGCCAAAAAAAGCTAATGTGCACTCAGGTTGTATTAACAGGAGCATAGAACATGTACGGGGAGAGGTGATAGTCCTGCTCAGCTCTGTAATACTCAGATGCCACCTGAACCCTTGAGCTTTGCTGTGGTCACTTGGTAGCAGTTGGGTACTGAAAAGCCGCAATGCCTTTGGAAGAGATAATGCTGGAAAACCTGAAACAGGTGCCAGATGAATAGTGGTTAGAGGACATGAGAACGCTAAGCCTGGCGAAAGGATGCCTTAGAGGGGTGGGGTTGTTACTTCCAGAGCGATTTCAGCCACAGAGTCAGGTTTTAGCTGATTTGGGAGCTGCTGTTCTCAGTAGCCATCGTAAAGGGGCATTGGCACGGTGATATTTGGAGACGCAGCTGAAGAGCTCTTTGCAGAACTGGTTTCTTGGATGGAAGGCAGAGTGGTGTTGTGTGACTCTTCTGTCCTCACTTTGTGACAAGGAGAAGCAGCTAAGGGCATTTGCATTGGCCAGCTTTTCCTGGAACTCCCTACAAACAGGAATGTATTACACCACATGGTCTGGGAATGGGGGAATGAGGCGGCCAAGATCTTGGAGTGTAGATTTCAGCTAGTGGAGCGGGAATGATGGCTGCCTACAGCTGTCTCTCCACCTAGGAGTTTGCTAAGGGCATGGTGGAATCAAGCACTGGACTAGACAAATTTTCAACTCTGAAATTCACTTGGGGGGGTCCCCTCACCAGCTGGCTCTGACTGACCACTCCTTGGACTATTAAGGGACTTCCCCATGACCCCACCACAACATACATGAGGCTACATTGTAATGAGCACTTAGCACCACCGTTCTAGCCCCAGTTCTGTCACCTTGCTGCTGGGTGAACTTAGCAAGACTCTCCCTTTTGGAGGTTGGTGCTTCATCTTTAAATTAAAGATGAATAATATATCCTGTCTGATGGGGAAACTTGAGAGGCTGACAGTAAAGTTGTTGTGTGCTATGTGATGAAAGGGGATTACTACTATCTTTGTTATTCTCATCCACTGATCTGTCTCATACAGAGCAAAGTTCCTCTTCCTCTGCTCCATCCACCAGGATGCTTTCAGCAGCCAGTGAGAGAAGACCCAACTAAAATGAAGGGGCACTATTGTTTTGAGAAAGGGCCATCCAGGCATGCCTGATTTAGCATCTCAATCATGTCTCGAAGGACCTGCCTTCTTTCTGCCTTTCTTCTCTGCCACCCTCAGCCTGTTGGCCATGAACCTAGGGCTTGTCACTCACTGTGGCAAGATGGCTGCAGCCTCGCCAAGCAACACATCCTCACCCAACAATGTTCAAAGAGAAGAAATGGGGTATGTTGCTGGTCTGTGTCTACTTATAAAGGTGAGGAGAACTTTCTCAGAAGGCCCTAGGATATATAATTCTTCTCACATCTCAGTGGCTGGACTATATCTTATGTCTACACTTGAACTACTCACTGGCTGGGGGAAGGACCACCAGGGTGGGCTTATTCCAAGTAGGATTCAATACTTGAGGCTTGGGAGGGACACAGTCTCCACAAAAGGATGAAGCTGCTTAGAAGATAGTGGGTGGAGATAGAATTCTGTTAGCAAGGATGAAACAATAGCGTCTGCCTCTGTTGTGGGGATATCCTAGGATGATGGTCGACCAGCCCTAAGCTCTGCCTCTACTCCCTCCTTTCTTCCCTCTATCCTTTGCCCCTCACTCCCTTCCTTTCTCATTCATCCATCACTTACTGAGAGCCTACTGTGTGCTACCACTGGGTGGGTCCCAGGACAGAGCCATGTCGTTGAGGAGCTCCAGTTGAGTAGGTGCATGAGACAAATATATAACCTGATGTGAAATGTTATGCTAAGAACCAAGCAGGATGAGGGTTGTGTGTGGTACAGCTGTGAGAATCTGAGGGGGGATCCTGTGAAGAACGACTTTCCAGAAAGAGGTGGTCACAGGCATGAAGGCCTGAAACTCTCCTACGTCATCAACTGCTTTGTCTCAGCGGCAGGAGTGTCTCAGAACTCAACATTAATGGCCTGTTTTGTACAGCCAGTGGTTCCAGACATATCATCAGAGAGACTCTAGTGATCTTAACTTGCCATAGTTCTCACATCTGGAAAACGGGTCTAATTCTTCCAAGGTTGGCTGAATGAATCGAAGAATGAGGAGATAGATTTGACTCTCTATACCACGTTTCCCCAAAATAAGACTGGGTCTTATAGGTAGTTAGACATTAGTGTGGGAGGCCCCAGCTTCTCACCCCAGGCCCTGCACTGACTCAGTGTGACCTTGAGAAAATCATATATCCTGTCTCTGAGCCTCAGTATTCCCACCTGTAAAACAAGGGAATTGGGTCAGATGACTCTAGGGTCTCTTCCAGGCCTGAATTTCTTTTGGTGCCCCCACATTTGGGGTCAGTCATCAGCGCCCTACAAAGTAGACTTTGTATATCTCATGGTCCTCAGCCACCTGGCCCAGCCCTGAGGAAATAAAGCCAGACTGGGGAGTGGAGAGAAAATCTCAGGGAGATGATCTGGGATGCCCAGACAATGGGATCATGTGCCCAGAGGATGGGCTCTCCTGGATAGTGGCCCAGGAGGTTCCCTGGCCTCATCCCTCATTCCTCTGGATGGAATGATTGGAATGATTGTCTATGGGCTCTTGGCAGCTGCCAGGCCAGCGTGACCTGGCTCCACAGGCAGAGCCCAAGCTCTAGGAGACAGGCAAGCCATGATAGCAGCCAGTTGTTATGGCTCCAGCCACCTCCCCTGGAGAGAGGGACCAGACTGGCACGGGTAGGATATCTATAGCACCTAAAATTGGGCCTGCTCCATGGCATGTGCCTAACAAATATGTGTTCATTGGTGAGGGTCATGATATAAGAAAGGAAGCAGGAGGCAGGGGGAGCCAACCTGGTCTAATCTGGCAAACTTTACTCTCCTTCATCTATTCATCCCTCCATTCACTCATTCCATCTTTCACTCAGCATTTATGGAGTGCTTCCTATGTGCCAAGCACTGTACTTCATGCTGGTCCCAGAAAGTCAACATGGCAACTGCTCACAGCAGGGGCCACAGCTTCTATTTGCTTGTGATCGGTGCCCAGTTCAGGGTCTGATGCATGGAGCATCTCCCAATTGGCCAGGAGACCAGGTAATGAGGGCCTCTATTATTAGCATGTATTGTGTGCACATGCGGGGCCCAAATATGAAAGTAAGAGCCGTCCGGGTGTGCCCAGCAGTGCAGGGAGGGCACTGGGGAAGGTTGGGACCAAGACTCAGTCTAAGACTGTAAAGGCTAAGACTGGGATCTAAGTTCTCGTCCCGGTTCTGTAGCACCAATTAAACGAGTCTGACTTGAGGCAGGACTTCCTGACCTGTGTTCTCTGTCTGTCTCCTTATTGGCTTCCTCCAGCAGACCACAGCACTTCGAAAGCAAGAAAGCACAGCCTGGCACACAGAGCGTTCTCAGAAAAATGTGGTGGATAAATCGATGGGGATTGATACCTTGGCCATGTGCAACCCTCTGTTCCGCAGGCTGAGACTTCACTAGTGATTCATTCATAAACGTTTATTGAATACCTACTATGTGTCCACCATTGAAGCTCTTGAGATTAACGGTTTCTCTCAAGGCAGATGTGCCACAGAAAGCAATGGGTCCATGGCTGATCTACTTGGGCAGGAAGTAAACTATGTGGCCCCTGAGTCCCTTCCAAGCCAGGAACTTGTATCCAGAACTGTTCATGCCCAGCCACTGGCACAGTGCCAGGAAACTCCTTGGCAGGAAGATTGAGCGTGAAGAGGCAGCAGAGGCAGGAAACAAGGTCTCTTCCCAAGAATTCTTATCAGTGAGCATATCTTCTCCTTCCAGCTGACCATGAGCTCCTGGAAGGCTGTAAGCCTTGTTTCCCTCCTAACCTAGCAGATCGCAGCTCTTTACTGAGTTAGAGTTATTGGTGAACAACACTCTCATCTTCCCAAGCTCGAAGGGCCCATGCGAATTGTCATGTTTGATGCACCTATTTTACAGATGGAGAGCAAGGCTCTGGAAGGGAACACCATTAATCTTTATGGGCTCTGAGGGCTTTCCCATGACTCTGTTGGGCTGTCATTAATGGAGCACCACTGCAACTCAGATTTGGGAGTGAGAGTTGGAAAGGCCTTGTGCTCAGCCACTGACCTTTGAGGAAATGTATCCCCTTGCCTGGAGATGACTTTGTGGACAGGGACAGGACATCACCCACATGGTGCAGTGGGCAGAATTAGATTGCTTCTCCATTGAGCTCCCCTCACTCCTCCTTCAAAACCTGCCTGAAATCTATTCCCATCCTCCTGGCCTTTTATGTGACTCTTCCACTTGAGCTGTTTTCCTCCATAGCCGCATATGTATCTAACACACCCTTTAGGAGCCAAAGCCACCTCCTCCTAGGAGCCTTCCCGGGTTTCTCTTGCTTTCTCGGTGTGCTTGACAATTCAATTTGTTCGTATCTCTCTGATTGCATCTATCACATTCTCCTTGTGTTATCTTTATGTGATTGCAGGAGGTTCTCTGTGACATGGCCATGTCTGATGTCTCCCATTCAGGCTCTCTTCCCTGCCCCAAGACTGCTGTGCATATCTTCTGTCCACATTACAAATGTGTGAGTGCTCAGAAAGCAGGACGATGTGAAAGTTTCTTTGTCTTCACTCCCATAGTGGCAGACACTCTTCCCCTAGCTTTGTACTGGGGTTTGCATGCTATAGGAGTTGAAAGAAATTCATTTAAATTATTAATGGTTTGAGTCTCTATTGTTGTCCCAGCCTCCACGCTGGTTGTGGGAACACAGAGATCTGACAATGACAACACCATGTGACGTGTGCTACAATATGGGTGTGGGCAGAGCTTTGAACTGCACCTAGAAGGGCAGAGAGGATGTGATCAGGCAGAAAACAGGATTGGGGGAGAGGGAGAACCCTGGCAGAAACAGCACAGACAAGGCCTTGAAGTATCCCAGCTTGTCGAGCCTGGGTCCAAGCACCAGAGAGAGTGGAGCCCAGAGGCAGGACATGAAGCTGGGCAGACTGGCGAGGATCTGCTCAGAACCTCTTAAAAGTCAAGATTGGGATCTTCATGCTCAGCTGCAGACGACAGGAGTCAGACTACGGGAGTTCACATCTCACCTCCACCACTTGCCAGTTAGTGATCTCAGCAAAGTTACTTAACCTTTCAGACTCTGGGCTTTCTCATCTGTAAATGGAGATAACAAGCCTCCCATCAACGGTGACACTTAGCACAGTGCTTACCTGGGCACTCTGAGGTTGGTGAGAATGCAAAATACTAGGGGACCCCCAAACACCACCATATGCAAAGGAGTTTTATATTTAAGGGGGTGCCACAAAACCCCTAACTAATCAAGATATATAATATTTTAATGCAATACTCTAAAAATGTCAAAATTAATGCAGAAAAGAAATCCACGATGAACAAAAAATGTAAATAACGACAGGATCCGCCTAGCACAAAGCATGCAGCTCAAAAAATGTCAACTATGATTGGACTGGGAGTTCTCAACTTTCCAGAACCACTGGCTTCTGAAAACCTGCGGAAAACCCATGGCCCCTCACCCAGAAGAGTGCTCAAACACGTACAATTTGTGAAGTTTTGAGGTGTTCCTGCACTCCCTTATCCACGTGGAGGTTGAGAACTCTGGTTCAAGGCGGGGGTGCAGAGGTGGGGGTGGTTCCTCATACCATCCAGCAGCCTGTGGGTTCCCCAGCACCACGCTGGGCCTCCCTCCTGGCAGCTCTGGGTGTTCTGCCCCCTGCAGGAAGCAGAGCACAGCTATGCGGCTTCTTGTTTTTTTTTTTTTTTTTCCTTGCTTGGCTCCCCCCCTTCAGCTTGGGACCTTTCCTAAAGTTTGCTGAAACCAGACACCTTGCTCCACTGAGCCCGCGTGCAGCCACTGTTTAAAAGGCCGCCTTCAGCGCCCCCTCCCCGCCCCTAGCGGAGACTTCAAAAGGCCCGGCGGGCGCCGCGGCCCCAGCACCTATGAGCCGCCCCCCGCACCCGGAGCCCGTGCCGGAGTCAGAGGACGCAGAGCGGCCGAAGTTCGAGCGCAGGCGGACCCGGCCCGCGGCGCAGCCCCGCGCGCTCATGCCCCTCCCGGTGCCATTGCGCTCTGAGCGCCCGCGCCCAGTTTAGGGAAGGGGACCTAGTACCCCCGCGCCCGCGCTCGGGCTGCGGGACCCATGAATACAAATGCCGTTAGGAGCCCGAGGAAGGACCGACCGTCCAGCCTCGCACCTAGGGACCCAGTAAGTGCCCCGGGGCTCCTGGAGCACTGGGGGTACCGGTGTGTGTGCATAAAGGTGTGTGTGTATGGGGAGGGGGTACACATGTGGGGAGTGAGAACGGTTTGTGCTTGCGTACTAGCGAAGAACTGTAAGTGGGGGGGGTGCGTGTGTGCACTTGGGGGTGTGTACATGGGGTGTATGTGCACGTGAAGGTGTGTTCATGAGAGGTGAGCGCAGGGGTGTGTACGTTGGGGGGAATCTGGCTAGGCTAGACTAGTGTGCATTTGTGAGCGTGTAAGCACTAGTGTGCATGTGTCTTCGTGTGTGGCGTCCAGAGCGCAACTGAGTCCAGACACCCCGGAGTGTGTTTGTATGAGTTTAGGAGGAGTGAGTGGCTGGGCTTGCATGTGAATGAGTGGGAGCGTGTGTCTGAGTTTGGGGTATATGTGGTCGTGTGTGGGAGTATGTGTGTGCACCAGTGAACAGGTCCTGGAGGTGGCGGCTGAGGCGGAGGGGGCTTCTAGTGCCAGGGCTCCAACTGGGGTGTGGGTGTGCTAATTTGCCAGTGTTTGCTGCTGGATCAAAGTGTGCAGTTCTGTGCTCCAGTGTGGGATCTCAGGGAGGCTCTTTGGTGGACTCTTGCGGGGGTGAGGATGGTGGTTAAGCTCCCATTTCTTATCGAATGGAGAGGGAAGAATGAGGAGGGCGAAAACATTTAACAAGCCCACCCACTACGGTAGGTGCCCAGGAATCTGTTATCCTGGGCTCTCTGAATCTGAGAGGAAAATACGTGTGTGTGTGTGTGTGTGTGTGGTAAGACATTAGTTGTCGTTGTCATGGGAGTCTGGACACTGAGTCTTGGTCCCAGATCTGTCCCTGGAACTCAGAGTTCCTTGCAGCTGTAGTATCTGTCCCCTTTCTCCCTCTATCTCTGCCTCCCAACTCGGGGACCTCGCAAGCCAGAAGTCCCGAATCACTGAACTGGGATCATCCCGCCCCGCAGCAGTGGCCAACTCGTTCCTCTCCGTATATCTCAGTTTCCCCATCTTTACACAGGGGTGGGGGGATGTCTCGGCTGGGCCGTCCTGGACCGGCTGAAGGTGTGTCCCCGGCTGCAGCCGGCAGGGGGCAGCAGGGGGCAGCAGAGGGCGGCCCAGTGCGGGGAGGAGAGAAGGTGGAGAGCCACCGCGGGCCGAGTCTTTAAATCGCCTTCATTTCCCCCAAATCCTTCCTTTTCCTCTCCTCCCCCAGGCCAGCGGGGAGGCAGCTTCCACCGCCTTCTGCGCGCCCTCGCCCGGCCTTGCTCTGTCTCCGGGGACCGCCAGCAGCCCGCCTCCAAAAGTTTGATCATCTCTCTTTTTTTCCTGCTTCTTTTCGGTGGAAGCAGAAAAAGAGCGAGGCAGGGGCAAGCGCAGCGCCGGTGCTCCTGGGACCATGGGCCTGGCACGGGCGCCCGCAGGGTCCGGGCCGCGCTGCCTGGCTGCTGGGGCGCCCCTGGGCGCGGGGCTGCGCTGGGGGTGCGGGGACCGCGCGCTCTGAGCCGGCCTGGCGCGGTGGGGCGGGGGGCTGGCGTCCCCATGGGGCGCGCCCACACTTGCCCCCCGGGCTCGGGAGCATGAAGTAGGGGCCCGCCATGGGAGTGGGATCAGCGCAGGGGGCCCGAGGCACAACGGCGGCAGCGGCGCGCGGGGGGTGAGTACGAGCGAGGGGATGCCCCCTCCCCAGCTTCCTGCTGCTACAGCCTCCGGGAGGGCTGGGGTTCCCCGCCGCGCGGTATGCTTCCAGCGGAACGTCAGCTTCCTGCCCTGTCCTGTGCCCCTGGGAGGCCGGTCGCCAAGGGTTAACGTAGACTGCGCCCCCGACCCAGCCGGGTTGGCGAACACTGCTCGCCCTGCCCCGCCTGGCCCTGCCTGGCCCTGCCTCGCCTGGCCAGGCAGCCCGATGGCGCTGAGGCGGGAGCTGAGCTGGGAAGGGTCCGTGCAGAGCCAGGCTGGGGTCAGGGTTGGGGGTGAGTGGTGGCTCCTGGAGCAGCCCGCAGCAGGGCGGAGGGGGGCTTTTGGATACTTGGAAGAGGAGGGGTCTCTATTCCTGGCTGTCTCCATGTGTTCCGGTGTCGGTGTCCACAGGTCCCGAGCCTGTAGGTCTCCGTTTCTGGCTGTTCTTATGAAACTGTCCCCAAGTTTCTAGGTCTCCAGGTCTTGGCTTCTGCTCCTAAGTGTCTTGCACGTCTTTGGTTTCTGGAAATCTTCGCGTGTGTGTCAGTCTGTTTGGGTCTGTGTGTCTCAGTGTTTCCCTGCTTGTCTGGCGTGGAGGGGTAGGGTCTCAGTTCCTTTCTCTTTCCCGCGTGTAAAAGAAAAAGTGAGAGCCAGCATGTCACAGCAGAAAGGGCCCTGGGAGGTCACCCAGTGGAACCCCTCATTGTACATACAGATGCAGAGACTCGGCCAGAGAGGGGCAGGGAATTCCAAGGAGGGGCTTAGGCAGAACTGGGACCCAGAGCCTCTGAGTCCCAGCCTGTGGAGTAGAGGTTGTAAGAGACTGATGGCTTGCAAGATCCAGTCACTGTGTGTGGGTGTGTGTAGGAGGGAATGAAGACGGGAGCAGCCCCTGGGGCCTATGGACTGTGGGCTCATGCTCACTGCCCAGGGAAGCACAGAACTTGCTGGCTTTCCATCTTGCCCCCAAGACCGGAGGACACTCCCAAGAGGCTGGTCTAGGCTGTAGCTCCACCCCACCCACCATGCCCTGCCTCTCAGAGCTGGAATGGGGGATGATACCCCCTCCTTCTTTCTCATGTCTTGGAAAAAGCTGACTGGCTGAGTCCCCCACCCCCCACCACAACACACACACACACACACACACACACACACACACACACGGCACCAGTAAGCACATTGCTGACTCATTTTCTCCAGAAGACCCTGTGCCAGGGCAGATGCCAGCAGTTGGGTAGAAAAGTAGTGCCAGGCGAGCACCCCAGAGTGGGGCCTGAGTTTTGGACAAATGGGCAGTCATGCTGCTTCGAGGCTCAGCCTCTGCCTTCTCCTGTCTCACTGCCTCCCTCACCATGGCAGGGCCCCAGGTCCTGTGCCCTCTGACCCCTGCATGTCGTCTAGCTTTGCCCTTCCACACCTCTCCACAGACCACTAAAGTGCCATATCAGTTGGTGGTGGAGGACTCACACCAGGGGCAGGCAGGTTGCAGGGCAGAGAGAGCCCTTCCATCAGACGGTGTGAATCCTGATTCTGCCCTGTGAGCTTGGACAAGCCACTTGCTTCTTTGCTTCTCGTTCTGCTCATCCACAATATGGGCATCTTCATTCCCAGCTAGCAGGGTTTTGTGAGGGTTAATGGGACGGTGCTTGTAAGGGGCTTAGAACAGTGCCTGGCTTGTAGTAAGTGCTCAATAAACGGCAGCTGTTATTTGTATTATTATTCACTTCATCTTGAATGGATGTGTGAGTCAACTGGAAAATTCTGGGCTGCATCCTGTCCAGACAGATGACCTGTTTGTGTTCCCGTGGAAGAGGTGTAAGGTGTGAAGAAAGGAGCCTGGGTGTGACCGTCTGGCCACATGGGGCCTGGCTAGTCCATGGAGGCAGGTGGGAGAGGTCCACCCCTCTTTGCTGTTCTGTGTCTTTTGGGCGGCTTCCTTCCCAGCTTACCCCAGGGGTGCACAGCCACGCCTGGAGTCCTGTGAGTCCTTTTCCTTGTGTTTCAGCACCCTGGGTCTCAGCTCTGAGCTCTCAGTGTGTGTTCAAGCTGGTATGGGTCTCCAAAATTCTGTGTGTTCCCAGGTAACAAGGATGAAGGAAAAACCATGTAAACCAACTATGGGTTCTGGCAACCTAGTGGTCCAGGAGTAGCCACACTTGGTATACTGGCAGAGAGCCTTTCTCAGGAAAGGAACGCCTGGGTTCCCTTCCTGGAGGGCTGTGTGGCCAGGCTGTGTTTCCAAGGTCAGACGCCTAATGCATGGCTCTGGTTTCGGCTGCCTCCTGCCCTCTCTGGCCTCTGTGCTCTGGTCTTCCCGACATTCTGGAGCCCTGGGTTCACTGAGCCAAGGCCCACGAGTCAGTGGTGAAAACAGAAGTCTGGAAGAACAAAGCCGTGAGCCAGAGCAGGCACTAAACATTATTAGCAGTAGCCTAAACAGGATTGGAACGGGAGCAAAAGGATCGGCAGGGCCTCCTTCTGGGAGCCAATTTTCCAGGCCTGGAGCTCACTGAGATGGCTTGTCGGCTCCCCAGGCTGCATCTCTGTTCCTGTTGGTGAAGGCTGGGACTCTGGTCTCAGGCAAGTAGGAAGTCCCTGTAAGTCTCCAGTTTCTTCTCCATGGGAGGCAAGTCAAGTGAAAAGGACTGTCTGTTAAGTAGTGAAGTCAGATGTGGGTCACTGACATGCTGTGTCACTTCTTCTCTCTAAGCCTTAGTTGCCCATCCCTACAATAAGGGGACATCTGGCCTCTAGCTGAACCCAAAGGGCTTTCTCCCACTTTATAACGCCATACTATAGTTTGGAAGTTTATGGGTCAAGTACACACAGAATCTAGGTCTTAGGCTGTCAGTGGCATTTTTTGAGGTGAATGAATGGGGGACAAATACTTTTGTAACAGGCCTTCAGGGCTGAAATTCTTAAGTTAGAAACCATGGTGTTAGGAAGCTTAATTGAAGAGGAGATTCTGATCCCATCCCCACTCCGAGTCTTCTTTCTCCTGAACTTTGGGATTAAAAATATTTTCCCCCTAAGTTACCCTCTTATTCTCTACAAAGTAGTCACCTTGGCATAACCACAAGCAAGAAAAATTGAGAATGACATGTGGGGTTCTTGTGCCTTCTTCACTCCACCTGACCTGTCCTTAGCAGCTTGGGAAGCATTCTAATAAGGGTAGATGTAACATAACACAGTGAGACTCAAGGAGTGAGGGCTGGTGTCTGGAAAGGGCTGGGAAGAGAAGTGAACAGAAACTAGTGAGGTTGCTGGAACACTGGAAAGTGAGGAGCAGTTTCTTCTGAGGGGACGTTCTCAGGAACAACAAGTTCCCTCCCTGGTCCTCTAAGTTCAGGATTGCTGAATGACAGAAAGTGCAGTCAACTTCTTTATTGCAGGACTTCTCAGAGCCTTTGGTCTGCAGCTGTGTTTTAGGAACTGCCACGGCTGAGAAGCAGGAGACAGTTCTTCCCCAATATATCTGGCCACAGTTTCCTGTAGTGTCAACCTGGTGAATGTGGGAAATAGTACTGAAGAAATTGGGACCTCAGAGCCTACCAAGGTGACTTTGAAGAAAGAAGTACTTGCCCTCCCTAAGCCTCAGTTTTTGTCAAGTCAAACAAAGCTGCCTGTTATTTCTTTTCAGAGCTGATGAGGCTGCCATTTGCTTCTAGTGGGCAGGTCATGTCGGAAGGTCAGCCTGTGCTTTTCTCTCCAGGTAACCCCAGGGCAGCTAGGCATTCTGACCTTTAGTCATTGCTGGTGCTGAGCTGGAGGTGAGGCCCATGGAGGCAGGGAGGACTGGCCCCGTGCAAAAGGCATTTTCACAGCCGTGGCAGCAGGTTTGGAGAGGATGAGGAGGGACCAAGGATTATCCAGGAGCAACCCTGGAAAAAAATCAGAGGTAGGGAAGGCCTGCTGGAGTTAAGGCTTTGGGAAGACACTTTTTAAAGTCCTACAATACCAGGTAACACTCATCCCTTCTACAAAACACATTAAACATTCACTACATGCCTGCCAGGTGCTGGGAACATAGAGTGAACAAGACAGATGTGGTCCCTTCAGGGACTTGGACTAGAAAGGGAAACAAGAAAATAGACAGTGGCCACATACAAGAAACCTGCTGCAGTGAGCTATGTGCAGTGGGCTATGGGGGGTGACACCCGAGCTGAAACTGACCAGGCTAAAGAGCGGTGTCTAGCTAATAGGAGCAGCATGTGCCAAGGCCCAGAGGCTGGAGAAAGCTGTCAAGGATTCACCATCAGCATCTGAGCCTCGTTTCAGCTAGTTTGCCTTTATGTTCTAAGTAACTGAAGACCCAACGTAATATTAGCTTAAATAGTGAGGGGAGTTATTACCTCCCATATCAAGAGGTCCAAAGGAAATGCAGTCATAGGGTTGGCTAATTCCGTATCTCAAGTGTTATCTAACACCCATGAGTCTTTCATTCTGCCATCCTCACATGCTCATGGGGCTTATTACCTCATGTTGCACAAAATGGCTGTGCACCCTCACTCAACAACAGGAAAAGGCTGGAAGAAAACCTTCTCTCTGTCCCTTTGAAACACTGTCCCAGGGGCCCTGACAGGCATCCCTCACATCTCATTGGCCACATTTGGGTCACATATGAATGCCCAAAGCCGTCACTGGCATGGCAGGTGAAATTCCCAGGATTGGCTTAGACTTATCCAGATTCATCCAATTTCCTCTGAAGTTCATGTCTCCTTGAACAAGCAGAAAGGGAGAACGGCTGTGGGGAGATAACCACCAGCGTCTTCCCCAGTGTCCAGCTCAGGATGACTATTGATCCTAATTGCAATTACACTGCTATTCAATCAGTGGGTTTGAGCTTGTTTTCCATTTTCCAAGTCACCCACGGATCTGAGAAGAACCTGGGGCTCCAGACATCAACCCCAGCAGACGGGTTTCCCGGATTATGTGATTCCTCCAAAACACTCCATCCTCGCTTTCCTCTTGGAGGTGCATCCTGGGCCTTTGTGTCCCAGCCTTAGCCCTCCCCACCTGCCCGTCACAGGTCTCTCTGACTGCATCCTGGCCAGCCATCTCTGGCCACGTGCCGCCCTCCCCTTTGCCTGCTCGAGGATCAGATGCCCCAGATGGCTTCAGGTGTCACCAGTGGCTGCTCCCACAGGAAGGTGAAATTGGATCACTGCCTCTGCCCATGTTGGCAGGAGCCTCTGAGCAGAGCATTAACTCTTCCGGTCCCCAGAATGTAGGGGCAGCAGGAACAGTCGAAGGAGCACTTGTGTGGCTGGCAGCAGGCCAAGCCCTTGACATGCATGAGCTCATTTAATCTCCACGCCTCGTCTGCAAGATAGGGAGTGTCAGCCATGTTGCAGAGGAGGAGACAGGCTCAGGGAGGCTGAGTGACTCACCCAGGTTCACACAGGTGGTAAGCAATGGGGCCAGGGTTACACCTGAGTCTGCCTGACTCCGCATCATCTCTCTTCGCTCCCATTTTCCATCAGCATAAAGCCAGCTAGGCAGCTTCCTTAGCATGCATTGGTCCTGGTTAAGTGGTCTTCTCTCCCTGCCTCGGGCCTGGAGAGTGAGTTTTCATCTATCTCTCCTGCCTTTTGAGGACATCTGTCATCCAAGCAAACCAGACTGGTCTTCCCACAGACCATTCAGCCCTGACTCTGCCACCCATTGGGCCTCAAGATCATGAGGCCATAGTACAGATGGAGAGATTGAGGCCCAGAGAGCAGCGGGGGCTGGTCCCTGTTTGCCCAGTGAGTTGACAGCAGATTTTGAGCTAGATGCTGAGTCTCCCAACGCAGGGCTTCCTGCCCACTGTGTCCTGCCCTGTGACCTTAGTTTATCATTCTGTATAAAGTGAGGTTGCATTTGTACCATATAAGCAGCTCCTGCCCTAAGAGGTTGTGCCTGGAGACCCAGGAGCATGGACTGTTCCGATGGGGTCCTAGAGCCCATGCCTTGCCTCCCACCTCCCATGGGCAAGACTGGGATGGGACTGGGGCTGGGTGATCCACTCCCAACTCCCCAGCCGGATCTGGGCCAAGGGGTGGAAGATGATGCCGCCTTTGCTTGTGTCTCCTGGTCTCTAGGGGGTTTCTCTTCACCTGGATCTTGGTCTCATTTGCCTGTTACCTGGCCTCCACCCAAGGAGCTCCTGAAGGTAATTCTTTCTTCTCTTTGTCCAGGGGGAGACAAGGCAGGACAGAAGGGATCTGAGAGGGCAGGGGTAGAGACATCCATGCCCCTATTTGGAACTCAATGCCTTGGTTTTCTCATCAGTAGAATGGAGCCAGTCATTGGCAAATTCTCCCTAGGCTTGAAACAATCATGTTTGATGTTTTGTAAGAGGTAGCAAGGGTTCAGTATAGAAATGTGGAAGGGGGATGCTTTCATTCCTCTCCAGGGCACAATGTGAGTAAGTCACTTTGGGCCAATAAGCCTCAGTCCTCTCTATTTTTCCTGGGACAACTGTGAGAGGAGGCATGGAGGCTGCAACTCTCAGTGCCCAAGCCTGTGACCTGCCCTCCTCTTCCTGTGAGATCCTGCTTTTCCCTACTGTCCCTGAGGAGCTGTCCAGGGGGCCAGGGCAGCGGTGGACTGGCTACACAGCTGCCCCTTGAAACTGAAACCTCTCCCACATCTGTTTGTCAAGCAGCCACAACGCCTCTTAAAATAGCCACCCCTCCCCCTTCTCCACACCCTCTGCTGTGTGCCGGGTAGACAGGGTAGGCAGCGGGGGCACTCCCAGAACCCCTGTGGCTTGACCCAGGGGCTAGGCAGGGTTTGGGCCCCTGGGAGGGGAGGGCCGTGCCCGGAAGAGACTCCTGCTGCCTGGCAACATTTTGTGCAAATGTCATATTTTCCGAGCTTGCTATTTCCCCCACAAAGTAGGTGAACAGCTGTCCAGAGTCCTGAGTCAGGCACTGGGGGTTGGGAAGAGGCTGGAGATGTGTGGAGCCAGGTTTATGTAATAAAGGGATCTGGCTGTGGCCAGCTGGCTGGGTCCTCGGCATTGCGCTGCATTCACTCCCCTGTCCCCAGTTCCTCATCCCTGACGGGATTCTGGATGTGTCTCCATCCTACGTTCCAACCAGCCTGAGGGGCTCAGAGTAGTATGGTGGCTAAGAACAAAGACCCTGGAGCCAGGCAGTCAGGGTTTACACCCCAGCTGTGACTTTTATTATAAGCTGCATGACCTTGGGCAAGTTATTATAGCTAACTTTTCTGACCCTCATCTAGCTATAAAATGGGGATAATAGACAGTACGTGCTTCATAGATGACTGAGAGAATCAAGCGAGATAATGCATGTAAAGCATTTGGTACATAGTAAGTGCTCAATAAATATTAGGTACTATTGTTAATTAACTTATTTACCTGGAGAGTTTGGGCAAGAACAGGCCATCTCTATCTGCTGTGGGGCCCATAGTGGTCAGAGACTCCCAGAAGCTCAGCAATGACCACCTCTGCCAGCTACAGGTGTTAGAGTTTTGGGGCTTTGCCTCTGAGCTGCCGACACTCTGCAGGGGAGGCCTGGAGATTGGCTGGTGTCAGCTTTGAAACTGTCCTGGAGTGGATGATAAGGGAAACCTCATCGGTTTCACCTGGCCTGGCCAGTTGTCATTTCCCCTGAGCAAGTGCAAGGGGCTGTAAGCTGCAGTATGCAGGGAGAAATGTGTGCCTGCTGGGGGCCTCCTGGGGGCTGCTGAGGTGAGACAACAGATGGCTCCCTGCCCTTACCTCTTCCCTAACAAGTGGTTCCTCTGTTTTAAGTTGTTTGTAGTGAGTAGTACTTTGTGATAATAAAGGGCTTTTACGTGATTAGAGCAAAATACACTACTACTCAGACAATCCTTAAGCAGTGGATTATTTTAGCTTTGGACCTGGGGGCAGACAGAGGTGGGGGAAAGGAGGAATTGGAAGTAAAATGAAGGCCCTTGGGTCCTAGGGAGGAATAAGGGTCTTCAATCCAGGCAACTGAAATAGGAGCATGCTGCAGAGTTCTCAGAACAGCGATAGCACTTTATGGCCTGGTTTCCCTTGTCTTCCTGGCAGGAAAACTGAGGCCCAGGAGTCAGGAAGAGACTTGGGTAGAGGTACCTGGTGCAGGGCATGGGTGAGGAGATGAGGAAGACCACCGTTTCATCTCCCAGCAACCCTGGGATGTAGGCAGTCTTTGTAGCTCCGTTTTACATCAGGGGGAACTGAGGCTCAGAGTGCAGACTCACAGGTGGTCTCGTCTGGCCTTCTGTCTTCAGACCCTGCTATTGAACCGTTATGCTGCTGTGTTGCCAACACCCAGGTTCTCAGGTTCTCCCAGACTGACTGTCTATCCACCTATCTGTTCATCTATCCCTCAGTTGTCAGCTGAGGGCCTACTAAGTGCTACGTGCTGCATTCAGCCCATTGCACATCCCTCACACTGGGTGATGAGGCAGAGAGCGTTCCGCACTCTGGCGCTGGGGTGCTGAGCTCGGTGGGGGGGCCTGACGACTTGACCCAGACCTCAGTTCCGAAGGCAGCCTCTCCTTGCCTGCAAAGATGGAGCTCAGAGCCAGCTTCTGCAGACACTGGCAGCTCAGCTGACCCAAGGAGGTGAAATGGCCCACGAGAGGCAAGGTCAGGATCCCTTTCCATAAACACCCTGGAAACCCTCCTCTTGCTCTGGCTAGCCCCGCAGCTGTAATTACTGGGCGGATATGACCCGGCCAGACCATGGTTCGCCAGAGGACAGAGGTTGCAGGGGTGTCTTGATGACTTCCTCTGCTTTCTCCAAAGCCACAAGGGAGGGGGTAGTCATTGGAAATATCCTTTCCCTTCCATGCAGGTAGAAGCTCCCTGGAGCCTGCTCCTGCCAAACAGAGACCTCGGGGGTGGGAAGGGGACTGGGTAGGTTCCTAAAGGTGGTAAAACCAGTCAGGCCCCCTGGACATCCTCACCAAGCTCCAGTGACACATCATCCATTCTTGTCACCCTACTCCTTCACTTATAGGACTGCTTCCTGGAGGAGATTGAGGCAGAGAGAAGGGGAAACAGGTCACATTGGGCAGCCTGTAATACTCTTAGCACTAGCATTTGGTGATTATCATTATTTTTAGTAGTAATATCTATCATTTGAAAATGCTTATTTTGTGCCAGACACGTTTTTCCAGTGTATTAGCTCATTTAATCCTCACAACAGCCTTCTGTGTTTGACACTACTATTATCCCATTTAATGGATGGGGAAAACCAAGGCACTAAAGTCACAGGGCTAGTACGTGGTGGAGCTGGGATTAGAACTCAGAAAGTCTGGCTCCAGAGTCTGTGTTTTTTACCACTATATGCAAGATCATGCAGCCAGACAGGGGATTGGTTCCAACTCTGTGCTGTCTGCCATAACCATGGGGCAGCGGGTAACAGTGGGTGGATGTCCTCAGCCACCTGTGCTCCTAGAGCGGTCTGGGGCTGCAGCAGGCCCTGACCATGCCCTTTCCCCTCTGCCTTCCCTCTCCAGATGTGGACGTCCTCCAGCGGCTGGGCCTCAGCTGGGCCAAGGCAGCGGGTGGCCGGAGTCCCCCTCCCCCAGGGGTCATTCCGTTCCAGTCGGGCTTCATTGTTACACAGCGGGCCCGGCTCCAGGCCCCCACGACAGCTGTCATCCCTGCTGCCCTGGGCACAGAGCTAGCGCTGGTGCTGAGCCTCTGCTCCCATCGGGTGAACCATGCCTTCCTCTTCGCCGTCCGTAGCCAGAAGCATAAGCTGCAGCTGGGCCTGCAGTTCCTCCCCGGCAAGACAGTCGTCCACCTGGGGCCCCGACGCTCCGTGGCCTTTGACCTTGACGTGCATGACGGGCGTTGGCACCACCTAGCCCTGGAGCTCCGTGGCCGCACAGTCACCCTGGTGACAGCCTGTGGGGAGCGCCGGGTGCCTGTCCCACTGGCTTTCCACAGGGACCCAGTGCTTGACCCTGAGGGCTCCTTCCTCTTGGGAAAGATGAGTCCACATGCAGTTCAGTTTGAAGGTGCTCTGTGCCAGTTCAGTATCTACCCTGTGACGCAGGTCGCTCACAATTACTGTACCCACCTGAGAAAACAGTGTGGACAGGCTGACATGTACCGGCCCCCGCTGGGACCCCCCTTCCTCCGAGACTCTGGCGCACCCTATGCTTTCCAAACCAACTTTGCCCTGTTAGGCCTGGAGAACCTGACCACTGCCATGCCAGCCCTGGGGTCACGGCCATCAGGCAGGGGGCCCAGCGTGACTGTGGTGCCCGCCACACCCACCAAGCCCCTACGGACTAGCACCACAGACTTTCACAAGCATGTCTCAGTGGGGGACCCAGCCCGTACCCCATGGCCACCTGCCAAGCTGTCAGCCAGTGAAGTGTTTCCTCCTGTACCCCCAGCCTCTCCTGCCAGCTCCACTAAACCTGTCCAACCATTACGAAAGAGCACAGCCACCAAAATCCCCAAAAGTCACCCAATCAAGCCTTCAGCCCCTTCTCCTTCAATTACCCCTGTCAAAAGCCCCCGCCCCACCCAGAAGGCAGCTGCACCTTCCTTCACGAAGTTATCCCCACCCACCAAGAAGCCAGTGCTACCCATTTCCCAGCCAGTTCCTGCCAAAGTCACCCGTCCCACAGTGCAGCCCATCCAGAGGAACCTGGTAACGCCCAGACCCCCACCACCCAGTGCCCGACCCCTGCCCATTGCCGCAGGTGCCTCTAAAAAGCCCTTTCCCCCCGTGATCCAGACTGAGGCCAAGATGAGCAGTCATGCCCGTGAGCCGGCCCATGTCCGCTCCAACTTGCATAAACTTCCTCAACTCCCTGTTTTGCCCCCATCACCTGCCCCCAGTCCTGGCTCTACCAGGACTGCTCGGCCACCAGCCACAGCAATGCCTTCCACCCTCACTCCTGCTTCAGTCCCCACCGGAAGCAAGAAACCCACTGGATCAGAAGCCACAAAGAAAGCCAGACCCAAGAATAGCCGCCGGAAGCCTGTCCCCCTCAGACCCGGGAAAGCAGCCAGGGATGTCCCATTCAATGATCCGACAACCAGGCCCAGCCCCAGACAACCCCGGCCAACGCGGCAGACTACCCTGGCCCCTCCAGTGGCCCCAGCACGGTTCCTGTCCTCCAGCCCCTGGCCTACAAGCAGTGGCTATTCATTCTTCCACCTGGTGGGACCCACGCCTTTCCCGCTGCTGATGGGACCTCCGGGGCCCAAGGGAGACTGTGGTTTGCCGGTAAGACTGGGTGAGGGATGCATGTCGCTTGGAGCTCGAGTGGGTGACAGGGGCAGTTAAGTCAAGTGGTTACTCCTGGTCCGGGTGGAGGAAGAGCAGTAACTTAGAGCAGGGAGCCGGTTATAGGCAGAGTCTTGACTTGAACCCAGGTTTCCCACTCCTTCACTTCTGCTGTGTTCATGATTGTACATCCTGCTCTGGATTTGTGGTTTACTGAGCCAAACTCAAGTCTGGTGGCCACCCCCAGGTGAAAAGCACCCTGGGGCTTTGGTTGGCCCAGGCCCCAGGTCATTCTTTGCTAACCCAACTATAAAGGTCAAGTGGCTTACGGAAAAGCATGAATTGACTGGGTCCAGGTCATACAGCCTCTGAAGGGCAGCTCCTGACTCCTAGAGCAGAGTTCCACTGGCCCACCCGATTTCAGACAAAGGCCGCACATGGGTAGTCCTGAATGTGTTTTGTTTGGCACAGGCAGCATTGTTTAAAAGTATTTAATAACTTACTAACATTTTAAAAGTGTCCTTCTGATAAAAGACCTGGTGAATAGCTACTCCTGGAAGGCAGAGAGATGCAGTGGCCTGCAGGCTGTGGCCAGGTCAGGGCTGCCTCTTTAGACAGGACAGGCCTGCTCCTGTCTGTGCCAGTTCCCATATCTCCCACATAGGTCTTCCAGCATGGTCCTTTCCCTGCCTGGATCCCGTAGACATTTGATCTGTGGTCCCTGATAGTGGAGTTTGGGGTGAGGAGGGTCAGGGTGGACCCAAGCAATCAAAGAAAGGAGAAAGAACATTCCACGTGCAGGAGACATTCTCAGGGTCAATGCCTCCAACTTGCCTGAGACTGTCTCCAGGGGCAACGACCTTTCTGCAGCGGAGGCCAATTCCTCCGGGCGGGGAATGATGGGATGGAGTTTCCAGAAAGCTGGGGCCTCTGCTCTGTTCGCTTGCCTTGGCGGTGACCACCGTGTGGTTTCTCCCTTCTGGGCTCTGTGTTTGACGTTAGGCTCCCTCCAATGTGGAGACAGTGGCAGATGCTGGGAATTCCCAGGCCTTACAAACACACTTAATGAGTTTTAATAATCATTAGGAATAATATTTATTCAGCCTGTCTCCAAGGGGACTGAGGGCCTGTTTTTATTAGAACCATATTGTAGAACGTATGGAAATCGTATGCATTGCTTTGCAATTAAGTCAACGTTGTACTCAAGTCCCCGTGTTCTGCAATCGGCAGGGTAGAGAGTTGCGAGCAGAGGAAAGAAGGAGGAACCCTTTATACCCCTCTAGGCTACCCAGCCTGACTCAGGCACCAGGTGCCTGGGGCCCTGATTGCTCAGTTTTCCAAGCTGTGTGGGTGCTGGCTTTGGGGTTGAAAAGGTGCAATGTCCCCTCTGACAGCGGGTGATGAGGTTCACGGTCTCCACTCTGTTGAGTGGAGGAGGCCAACCCTGCCTCTCAAACTGTGCGTGGGGTACAGAGAGGATGGCCATGTCTGAGCCAGCAGAACTGCAGCAGGAACAGTTTTTAGGGTATAGAATTTGCCTTTGGGCCTGGAGGACGCCCAAGCTGCATACTTCCCTCTGCGTTTGGTGACGTGGTTCAGCAGGAGGTGAGGCCTCCTTCCAGATATTCTCCTTGAGCTTCCCTGTGGTCGAAGGTGCTGGAGTCAACCCGTGCAGGGAATGGATGCTTATGCATCATTCAGTTCAACCCTCAGTGGGCAGGTGAAGAGCCTGGAGGCTGTGGCCAGAGAGGGCCAGGACTTGCCCAAGGGGACACAGCACGTAGGAGGCAGAGTTGAATTTTACGCCCCAGCTCCAGACTCCAGCATAGTCCATCCCACTCCTGTGAGTATCCACTCTGAGTCCCTAGGACTCAGAGCCAGGAGGCTGGGGCTTTCAGAGGTATGTCAGTCCCCGTCCTTCGCCTCAAGGAAACAGCTCAGTGTCCAGAATCTTCTGTTTCTATCCCCGTCATGTTTATTGTTACTTCCACGTGTGGCATTTCCTTTTAGGACCTCACAGGAACTGGTTCAGGAGGGGCAGGATGTGTGTATTAATCCCTGCTCTACGGATGAGGGCGCAAGGGTTAGAGGGACAAAAGATTTGGCCAGTGGCATCCAGCATGTTCTTGCAGGGCCTGGGCTGCAACTCTGGGGCCCTGACTTCCAGCAATGTCCATGGCTCTTCCTGCTCCTCCAGCCCGAGGGTTAAGAGGAAAGACGGCAGTCTGCTGGGTGGCATCCCGTCTCCTGCCCTGCGCTCTCCCCTAATCCCAGCCTTCTCCAGCTTAGAATCTAGCCTCACTCGAGTAGGATCCCAGAAGCTTTCAGAAGCTTTGTCCAGTCCTTTGTGTGGCAGGGGCAAACTGGTCATTTATATTTCACCAGATACCAGAAATTATGTAATTGAAGTGGCATCTTTGAGCGGTGACAAGAACTCATGTTTGTTTTGTCCTCTCTTATCTGCCCCCAACCCCCATATACATTCAGAATCTAGTCCCAGCAGAGCTGCAGCCATGCTGCCCAGGGCACAGGACTTAATTCAGGGTAGGGACTGCCGGACCTTGACCCCACCCATTACTAGCTCTGTGGCTCTGACTCACTCAGCGTCAGCCTCAGTTTCTGCACAATGTAAGACAATAGGAGCTCCAGCTCCTGTGAGGAAGCAAGCTGGGTGATCTCCAAGGCTGCCTTGGCGATCTAGCTTGCTGGGTGACATGGGGAATGTTTTTCCTCTCCCTGGGGCTCTGTGACACAGTGTTGGAAGCGCTCCCTCCTTAGAAATGACTATGGGACCTTTCAAAGCCTGAGAGGGGTGCCATGGCTGTGTCTGACTGGTTCTGCATGGTTCTCAAGGGGCATGAGATAGACTGGCAGAGGCTGAGGCAGAGCTCTGGGCCTGAGCCTGCCAGGAGTTGTAGCCACTGAGCAAGGGAGCTCTGTGGGAGCCCCAGGAGCGGGGGGAGCATGGAAAAGCTGAGCTGGGCCCGGGCTGGGGAGGGGCAGGGAGGCTGCGGTTCACAGAAGCTGCACAGAAGCTGCACAGAAGCCCCACACCCGGGAGGAGGAAAGGCAAGGCCTTTTTTATTCATGACCAGGCCGCTGGCATTTGCACTGGTTTGTACTGTTTGCAGGCGTCACCTCGGGGAGACCCGGCCGAGGGCCTGGCCCAGAGCAGATGCTCCGTGACTATCTGTGAATGAAAGAATTTGATCCTTACAAAAAACAACTTGTTCTGACTCCTAGGCAGGGCTCCTTGAGGTTACACAGATCTCTGCTGCTGGTGGGATAAGGAGGCCACATGGAGCGTAAAAGCCCACAGTCTTTAGATTTGGAATGACCTGGGTTTGAACCATTCCCTTATCCAGCCATCCTTTCCTTCTTTCAACAAAGTTGATTAAGTGCCTGGTAGGTGTCAGGTGCTGTGTGACCTTTGACAAGTGACTTAACCTCTCTGAGCATCAGTTTCTGCCTCTGTAAATTGCGGATATGGTATCATCTACCTTTCCAGGGTTGTTGTGTGGATTGAGTGAGATGAGGGATGTAAAGCACCCAATACTAGAACCTGGGTCCCAGTGGATTGTTGTGACTGATGGTTGAGGTGCAGGCATTATTGCACAAAGAAAACCAGGAGGGTGTGGACACAGGAGGACCTTCGTACTGTTGGCGGTTAGGAACTGGGACTAGATCTTGAGAAATTCACCCCTTATACCTGTATCACCTAGAACCCAGGAGAAAGGAGGAGTATTTTGCTCTGTCTTTATGATTTCACTTTTGAGCTCCTACTGTGTGCCAGGCTCTATACTAAGTAGTTTGCGTGCTGTATCCCATGGCTCCAGCTCTGGGTCCTCTCAGAGGAACAGGGTAATTGAGGATAGTTTAAGGAAGGGACTATTTACAGAGCTGCGGGCAGCATCAAAGGAATCAACAGGGGTTGTCATAGCATACGGGTTCGGGTCCGGCTTAAAGGTATAAGGGGAGGGGAAGATATTACCAGAACCCAGGAGAGTTAACACCTGACCAGGGGTCTATGACAGGAGCTGAGGCCAAATTGCATTACAGCAGGGAGGGAGCAGGGAGAGAAATACCCTGCCCACTCTCTCTTTCTGCAGTGGCCTCCCATTGCCCAAACCCAGCCAGAAGCAGACAGCAAGAAAGCCTGGGGATGTAGCCAGTAGAGGTCAGCTTCCCATGGCACACAGTGGATCTGGGGGACAAATGGAGAATAACCAGCACGCACACCTTATCTTGGAAGATGAGTATTACATCCCCATTTTACAGCTGGACACACTGATGCCCAAAGGCACAGGAGATAACGTTACTTTCCCAAGGCCACATGAAGAAGCCCTGTCCCAATAGGCCCTTCACTAGGAGAGAGACTGGGGAAGGCTCAGCATCCTGTGGGCTATTCTTGGCAATAATTGTGGGCTCAGGTGGTCAGAGGCGGGAGGTCCCTTTGAGACCCCTGCCTGCCCCCCCATCAGGCTACAGGCACTGAGCAAAGGTGCAGAGACTGAAAGTTCATTGCAAAGGGTCATGTGGGCAGTTAGCAGCACACTCAGGATTGGACTCAAGTCGCCCAGATTTCAGGCCTGTGAAACTTCTCCTTGCTTGCTGCCAGGAGCCATGCCAGCCAGGACTTCTTTCTGCAAGGCTTGGCAGATGGCTCTTACAGCTGGACATAAGGGTGGACTTGTTCCGTGTAATGGGGTTCCCTAGGTTCGGCTTTCAGAAGCCAGGACCCTTGGGAGAAGCCCAGGGTGGGGGCTTGGTTGTTTCCATGGTTCTGTTTGCACGAGCCTTGAGCCCAGGCCTCATCCACCTCCCCCAGACAGGCCTTCGGCCCCTGCTTCCCTCCCCCTCAGCACTGGGCCCTCTCAGAGGCCCCGTTGTTTGCAGCGTGGAGTGGAAAATCCCACCCCGGCCTTGTGAATCATTCCAGAGTCACCCGCTCAGGCGTTGGGCCCTGGAAAGAAATGGCAGCTTTTTTCCACTGCATGGAGAACAGGCAGGGTCTCAGATCAGGGGAGAGGGGGTGCCTGCCCTCATTCGCCCACTAACAAAGTGAGTACTAAATGGGGAAGGGCCAGGCCTGTGGCTGCAGCTGGGTGCTAGGCAGCCCTGGCTTAGGTTGGTCGAGGAGGGCTGGCTAGACCTGCAGCTGGGGGCTGGGCTGCCATGTCAAGGAGGCAGGCCGTGGACTGACGTCACTAGGCCAGGCCATGGGTCCCAGCTGGCACTTAGAGTCTGCTCTGCAGATGTTGTGGATGAGGTCAGACTCCAGCTTGGATGTCCCCGTTTCTGGGGCAGAAGAAATGCCAAGAGGGAGTGTCCAGGCCTCTGCAGTGGCAGCCCTACCATCTTCCATGAGGGAGCTACACCCACAGAAAGTGTCCCTTCCTGGAGCCCTGCACCAGCCCTTGCCCCTCTGGGCCTTGGCCTCCTTCTCTGTGCGATGGGCATGAGCTCACTTTTCTTCTCCCGCCAGATAACCTAGAGGAGGAAGTCCCTACCACCCTGTAATTCAGGAAGTGCCAACGTTGGGAAGCTTCCAGAATGTTTATTTCAAAGATGCCTAGGGAAGGGAAAGGAATGATCCAAGGTTGCACAGCTAGTCAGAACACATCTGGCCAAGAGTTTCTGTGTGGAAGTTGCGCAGGAGAACAAGTCAAATGGTCTTGGGCTGAATCCAGGCTCTGCCTGTTAGCTGTGCAGCTTTGGGCAAATCACGGTGCTCTTGCTCCACGTCTCTTTGCTTTCTCATCCATTAAATGGACGTGGTAATGATAACGATACCTACTGTAATACTTAGCTTTGGCCTCTGCATTTCCCTTTAATTCTGGGTCACATGAAAGAATAGGGCCACGGAGGGCCTTCTAGGAAGGGAAATATTCTACTCTTCCTGAAAAACAGATGTCGAGGAGGGTGAGTTAAAATCTAGAGCTGGGGAGGTTCCAGCAGCTTGCTGAACAGGCACAACAGCTAACTTTTGCAGCGTTCACTGTGTGCCAGGCACTAGGCTTAGCACTTTTTATAGGTTATCTGTCAGCTAGGTGCTATTATAGCCTTGTTTTATAGTTAAAGAATGAAGCCTTGGAGACTGGAAGTCACTTGCCCAAAGCCACGCAGCTAGTCAGTGGGGAGGCCCAGTGTGAACCCAGGGCCTCAGTCTTCTGCTCCCCGCGGAGGAGCAGGAAGTAGATTGGACCTGGATTCCAATCCTGCAGAACTGGACGTAGGACTAGAGACTGTCCCTCCAGCCTTTCAGGCTCTGGATGAAAGGAAGACGGCTGCCTATTTGGCCAGTGGTACCAGAAGCTCCGAGGTAGCTGGGACTTGTCTGAGGTCACGCAGCAGTGCCCCTCCCTCCCTCCCTCCGGGGCTGGTACCCATATCTGCCTGTCTGGATCTCTCTTCTGGTTGTTATTCATGGACGAGCAAGCACGTGGTGTTCACAGGCCAGAACTGTGAACCGAGGCTGCCCAGCGTGAGGTCTGGATTAATTACCAGCCAAACTGTACTGGGTTTTCAACACTGATTTTAAGTCTGGGCAGGAAACCTGGAATCTCATTGATGGTTATTTGAAACAAATGAATTCCCCAGGCCTCACACATCCTCGAAAGCCTGGCTTCTAAGGCTCTGTGTTCAGTTCTTCAGATCAGGCACTTGGTTAATTGTCATTTACTCCTTGGGGTAGATAGGACAGTAGCTATTGAACCCATTGTGAAGGGGAGCAGCGGAGAACAGACAGGCTGAAGGGCTTGCACAAAGTCTCCAACTATTAAGTGGCAAAACCAAGATTTGGACAAAGGTCAGCCCACAGTTTAGTAAGTCTGTTTGTCTGCTTCCCTTCCTGTGTGAAGGGAAGAGAGGTGAGGCCAGACAGGTGCTCCCTGAATGCCACATTGCAGGCTTAGGCCATTCTCTTGTGGGAAATGGGGAGCCATTAAATGTTACTGAGCAGGAGAGTGCCTTGGGAAGGTGAACCCGGCTGTGGAGGATTGGAGAAGGGAGAGGGCGGGCGCTGGGAGACACATGAAGGGGCTGTTACAGATTCTTGGGGAGCAGTGATGATAAAGGCTGGGCCACTGGAATAGATGCAACATTTGAGTGACGATTACGTACGAGGCACTGTGTGACGCATTTACTGTCACTCATTTCATCCTCTCCATAATACTGTGAAGAAGGTATTATTGTCCCCATTTTATAGGCACAGGCTGGTTGAGGAACTTGCCCAGACCCAGCTGGTAAGTGGCAGCACTGGGATTTGAACCCAGGCTTGTCTGGTGCTTGTGCACTTTATACTGCACTGCACTTCTGTGGTGCAAAGATGCTTCGTGTAACCTTGGACGAGTCCTTTCTCTGCTCTGGCTCTGCAGAGAACTTGGCTGAGTTCTGAGGTCTCTTGCTATTTTATTTTATCAAACATTTGGCTGAGCCCTGGGGAGAGAGAGATGATTCATATTCCCTTATTTCCTTTGAGGAGACCATGGTCTGGTGGGAGAGACAGGCTTCTAAGCAGACAATTTGGTGAATAATATAGAGGCCTTTAAAGTAGAGGGAGAGAGCGGGACTTGGCCCAGATTGGGGGAGAGATCAGGGAAGGATTCCTGGAGGAGGTGATACTCTAAATTAGCTGAGTAATAAAAGATGAGAGCTTCAGAGACTGAGAAATAGCAGCTGCAAAGGCCTGAAAGCCCAAAAGAGCGTAAGTTCCTCAGGCAGGAATCTTAGGGAACTCTTCTTTTTAGCCATGGGAGTTCCATGCCCAGCTACCCCAACAAGCTCTGGACAGGTTTGTTGAATGAATGCTTGAACCTGTTCTCTACTGCCACTTGGCACTGACGCTGTCTTGCTTTTTCTTCAGGGTCCCCCTGGTCTGCCTGGGCTCCCTGGAGCCCCCGGTATGCGGGGGCCTCGGGTAAGTGATCACACATCATCCTTTGGAACTTTGGTTGGCTCTCTGGCCTGCATCCCGCTGGCCCTGAAGTTCCAGCTTTGCTATGATTCCTCAAGTTGTTCCCTGCCCCTCTGTGACATTCATTTTCCACTTTGTCCATGGGCGTCAACTTAGGGCTCTTAAAGGCATTGTGTGGCCAGACATGGAATAGCTATGACCTCCTGCAGGGCCTCAGTTGTCCATTGCGGACAACCTGGGGTGGAGAAGTGGTTTTTGCAGACCATATCTCTGAGCTTATGGGCCTTGGTGTTTGTCCAGGAAAACACTGACTTAGAAAGACATGAGCCTTACATCCATCTTCCCATTTCTTCAGGACCATCCTGGAGTAGGGGTGGTGACATAGGCAACTGGTCAGGCCATGCCAGGGAGGGAGTGAGCTCTCTGTGCTGAGAAATTCAACTGGAAGCTGAAGGATGGCTTGGCAAAGCTGCAGTGGCTGATGTGAGCTAGTGTGAGTCTCTGGGTGATAAACAGCTCCTGTGGGGAACCCCCATGGGTCAGTATAATCATTTATGATCATTCTCATTTTAGGGATAAGAAACCAAGCATTTAATAAATGGCAGAGCCAAGCCTGGAACCCAGACTCTTAACTATATGCTGGGACCCCTCCCTCTTAGAAGGAACTCTGCCCTTTTCCCAAGGGGACTCAGACCCACGGCGCCTGTCATCTGTGCCCAGGCTGAATCAGCCTTTCCCACGCTGGGTGCCTGGTGAGGCCCTGGCAGAGATAGCTGCCTGGGGCATATTTTTAGCTCTGAACCCAGCGGATGGTTCTGGTTATGCAATTACTCGAGCTCTAGTTCCCCTTCAGACCTGGCCCAGTGCTCCCTGGGCCCAGGGCTCTGGAATCTGCTGTCTGCAGTGGCATTTCCTCCTGGCTTTGGAGTCTCCATGGGGCACAAGCCCAGAGCTGGGGACCACAGAGGTGTCAGGGACACTGCTGGCCACAGGACCTTGTGCTCTGGGACCAGGATAAAGCCCTCTGAGCTCACATTGCAGGTCCATGCAGTCCGCCTGTGCTCCCGCACTCCTGAGCCCTCCAGCCCCCGGACCGTTGCTCAGGCTGTCCTCTACATCTGGCATGCCCTCTTCTGTAGTCCTCCTGCATCCACGGCTCAGATCGAATGCCAGCTCCTTTGCTGATGACCACCCCCTTTGCGGAGCTCCTGCAGGACTTTCTCTGCCCCTCTGCATGGCACGGATCAATTTCTAAAACTCCTATCAACCGCTGAACTGTTTACTGCACTACATATGCGTGATCTCATTCCATCTTTCCAGGCATCCTGAGAACTAGGTTCCCATATTATCCTTATTTTACAGGCGAAGAAACTGAGGCTCAGAAAGTGTAGGTTACTTTGCGTAAAGTGTAACATAGAGTAAATGCCAGAGCCAGACTGAACCCAGACAGCCTGACTGCAGAGCCTGTGGTCTTAACCATCTAAGTGCTAATTTTTGTCTCCTCGGCTGAGCCCCTCCGGGCCAGAGACAGGCCCTGCTGACCGTTTTCTTACCCGGTGCGCAGCAGGTGCTGAGCAAGTGTTTGCTGATGAGTTTTGGTCTGTGAGTCAAGAACATTTCCACCAAGACGCTGTGTTGTCTCAGCCAAGTTCCTTCTCCTCTCTGGGCCTCAGTTTCCCAACCTGTAAAACATGTGATCATGGTAAGACATTCTCAAGGTTCCCCCTAGCTCTGAAATTCCCTGAGTGAGTGAAGGCCTGTCCTGATATCCATCTCAGTCTCTTTGTGGGCCGCCCCCCTCCCCACCCCTTTTTATCATCCTGTTTTCTAGACTGGAAATTCCATAGATCATAAAATTCCAAAGATAATGGAATGTTGGGATTAAGTAATCCCAGTTCCTCTCTGCACAGATGGCTCCGGGGCTCAGGCAGGGGGAGGACCTCACCTGAGGTCAATGACATGCCCCTTCCCACCTCCGCATACTCCCGCCACCCTTCGCCCATCGAGGGACACTGGGGAATCCCTGGGCCCTGCCCCCACCCGCCTTTCTGGGCTACAGCATTTATAGAATCGGTCTGCTTGGCTCCCACTCAACTATGTGCTTCGTTTCTCTACAAGGCAGTGGCTGGAGAGGGGTGGGGAGGTGGGGGCAGGGAAGCAGGAAGCCCCCACCTTCACGAGCTGCCGATGGGATAGCTGAGTGCTCCGGCCCACCATCTTTGGGGTAGCTGGGGGGAAGTGGCTACCCTTAAACTCTCATAGCCCATGCCTGGTTCTGGGGTGCTGGTTGGGCCTCTCCTCAAACACCCCCACCCGAACTTTGCCCAATTCAGGCTGAGCTCTGAAATTAGACCCCAGGAATCTGAGGTCTTCCAGATTCCTTAGAGACCACTGAGTCCCAGTCATTCATAGGACAGATGGGGAGACTGAGGCAGGCAGAGGGGAGGCGCAGACATGGTACTAGGTCTTGTCACTTCTGGGTTACAGCCCTGTGACAGCAGACAACACTTTTGGTGGGAAGTTAGGAAGGGCTGGATGGCTGATTATTTTAGAGGGAGAGTCACCCATGACACTGTTATAAATACCTCAGGCTGAATGAGCTTCTGAACACTGTTCTTTCTAGATGTTTTCAGAGAAGGGGAGAGTCTCAGTTCAGGCATCGAGGAAGAGGGAGATGCCTTGGTCGAAATGTGACAGGCTGCAGCTGGAAAATTGGCCTCAGAGAGGGAGGAAGGCAGCAAGTTCATACGCAGCTAGCCAGATGGGTCAAGAAGGGCCAGGGACAAGGGCAGTATGTCTGGAAGCTGGTGTAGCGGAGGGCACCACAGGGCATTTTGAGGTGCCTCTCCCTATCCCCACTGCCTCAGATTATTCCTACTGGACGAAGACCCTCAGGAGTTACCCAATTCTTGGGGCTCTGTTTATACTACTTGGCTGCAAGGCTGTAATTCAGAGCCCTTGCTGGAGAAAGTGGACATAACTGGACCCAGCTGTTGTAGCAGATTCAGATATGTCCTGGGAAAACCCAATGTCATGAATCAGCCCTGGACTTGAAGCCAACAGGCCCTTGTTCTGGCCCTTGCTTGGCCACTACTTTACTGTGTGTCGTTGGCCAAGACTCTTCGACTCTCTGGGCCCAGTCTTACTGGCTGCTCCATGGACCCTGGAGAACACTGTAAGCTCAGAGCCTGTAGGAATAGAAAGGCGAGCTCTGACTCTGTTGTGGCCACAGGAGGGCTGTGCCTTTTTTCAGAAGAGGCCAAGCATTCCCTTCATTGAACTCGCAACTCCAAAGGCTCATACCACAGTCCCGCTGGAGTCGTAAGGGTGGAGAGTTTCTTTTAGGCAGGAGTCCCCAAAGGTTCCCTGGAGGAGGTAGCATTTGAGCCAGAACTTGAAGGATGGGGTGGGATTCAGCTGTAGGGGATGGTTGGGAACGGCATGGCAAAGGTGACGAAAGGAGAAAGTACCAGGCACGGAGCAGGGAAGCAAATAGCTGAGTGTGCTTTGAGCCTGAGGAAGCCAGCTGGGAAGGGCTGATGGAGCCAGCTGGAGAGAGTGTGGAAAGGCGGTAAAATTTAGCTGTTAAGGGCTTGTGCTCTGATGTCACACATCTGAAGTTGAGCTCTAGCTCTGTCCCTTAGCAGCTGGGTGACCTGAAAAATTATAAACTTTTCTGAACACCAGCTTTCTCCTATTCAAGATAGGAATAGTGACAGCACCTACCTTGTGGGTGAATGGATAAAAATGAGATAATGCATGAAAATGGGGTAATGCACCTAGGGGATCCTCTTTAAAAGAGGGCTGCCATCACAATACTACTCAGAGTTGGCTGGAGGGAAGACTCAGCCGATGAACGGAACCTGCCAGAACTACTATAGGAAGTGTAATGACTCCTATTTTCCCTCACCTCTTTGTTTCCTTTCCCTTTCAGGGTCCTCCTGGGCCTTATGGAAATCCAGGCCTACCCGGCCCTCCTGGAGCCAAAGTGAGTATTTGCTGTGGGGTCTAGAGACAGGGCCATGTTTAGAGTGCTTCCTAGCGGCTCCTGGTGGGAGGTTTGCAGAGTGGTACCGAGGAGTCACACCGCGCCACAGGCATTCCCTCAGAAGCTCTCAGGTGCCAAACTCCATGCTGGACTGGGGACAGTGAAGAGTTAGGAGTTTAGCTTCTGGTTGGGAGCGAGTGGGGGCGGGGCGGGGGTGTGAGGGCAGCTGGAATCCAGAACCCTCAAAGGGAGTAGAACAAAAGGTCATTTGATGCTAAATAGGGAGGGCCTTGAAGGTCCGACTAGGGATGTGAGGTTTACTGGGTGCTAAGATGAACCCTGGGGAGGCATGTCAAGTTTTAGCAGGGGACGGACACAGAAAGATCACTGGATGCCATGTGGAGGAGGGTCTGAGGGTGGCAGAGTGGAAACAGGGAGACCTGGTGATCCAGGGGAGAGATGAGGCTCGCCTGGGCCAACTCTGAGTTGTGGGAGGAGGGGAAGTGGCTGTATTCGCAATGTGGAGGTTGGCAAGGTAGAGAGGACTCAATGATGGACGAGAGGTGAGAGGTGGTGGCTTTCCAGTATTAGCCTGGGTGACTGAACCTGGGAACCCTGGAGAAGGAATAAGATGACATTGCGTTTGGGAACTTGTAGCCCAGCCAGATAGAGATGATTCCTGGACAGACATTCGGAAACTTAGGAGAGCTCTGAGCTGGAGCTTGAGCCTTGAGGGGTGGCTGGCACAGAGAACCTTCTGGGCAGTCCCCACCTCACTTTTGGCTGAGAGCACAGAGTGGCTGGTGCTCTGATGACTGTGGGGCAAGTCCTGCCCCAGAGCTCCTGTCTGCTCCTGGGGCTTGGGCAGAGAACAGGGCTGTCCGGGACGGTGCATGGAGCGAGAAGCAAGGATGCTAAGAGGAGTGCCGGGCCAGCAAGACTTCTCACAGCGAAGTCCTGAGGAATGGCTGGAGAAAAGAAGGAGGGGAGGGAAGGTGCAAGGTCAGGGAAGACAAGAGCTCAGTGACAGTGCGTGGGGCAGGCCAGGAAGGGCAGAGGGATTCCTGGGTAGGGGGACGTCCAGCCCAACCTGTCATCAGTGGGGTAACCAAGTGAAAAGCACCCCAGGCTTTGATTGGCTCAGACCCCAGGCCATTCTTTGTTTACCCAACTGTAAAGGTTCCGTGACTTAAGGAAAGCCATTAATCTACTGGTCCCAGGTCAGGCAGTGAGTGACGGCTGAGCAGACTCCAAAGGCCAGTCCTGACTCCTGGAGCAGAGCTCTTCTGGTCCACCAGCTTGTCTGGGAGTTTGGGACAAAGGTCATACACAGGTAGCCCTGGATATGTCAATCTGTGGCACCAGAATGCTGATGCAGTCGCACCAGGCTCACTCCCGGTAGGTCCATGACTCCACAGCAAAGGGTTGGGCTGGGGTTCTTCCTTGGAAGGCGAGCACAGAGGCCTCAGGTACCCAGTGCCCAGCAGCTGCCTGGAAGTGCTCTGGGTTTTCACAAGGAAAACACTGATGATAATAACCACCGTATATTGGACCCTTACAGTGTCCTGGGTACTATGTGTGCACTTTATGTAGATTATTTCATTTGGTCTCTGCAAAGACCTAATAGATGGGTGGCAATACTATACCCATTTACAGATGGGGAAACTGAGGCTCCGGCAGCTTAAGACACTGTCTAGGAGATGGCAGCAGGATTGTCCCCTGGGAGGACATGCTCCCAGGGTGGGTGGCGGTAAGACTTTTGAAGGGACCTCCTTTGGAGACTTCTGCTTTGCAGAGGTCTCAGTTCTCCCAGGTTGTGAAGTACATCAAGATGGTGAGAATCAGCAGCTGTTTTGAATGGCCAGGTTTGCTCAGGAGCACACCTATCTGGTCTGGGAGGTGAGGCCGGTCTTCCTTGAGGGTGGGAAGGTTGAACTGAGGTCTAAAGTGCTGCAGGTGACTGGGCAAAGGGGCAGGAGGAGGCTGGGAGGGCAGCAGACCTGTGGGTGGTGGTAAGACTTTTGAACTATGTCCAGGGAGCAGTAGAAATATATACAAAGGTTTTCAGCAACCTGATCAGATGAAGGCAACATGATCAGATGAAGTCTGGAAGGGCCACTCAGGTAGCTTGAGAAGCAGGGCCTGGCTGGTGGCCAGTAGGGTGAGGCTGGCTAGTGGGAGGTGTAGAGCTGCTCTGATACGGATGCTGATGCTGGCCCATGGTGCTGGGCAGGTGGAATGCAGGGCCTTGGTGCAGGTGAGGAGTTCTGGGCCAAAGGCAGGCAGGACTCCAGCTATGCCAGAAAACCAGTACTGTCCACGTGGGGCGATGAAGCTCCTGGCCTCAGTCTTCTTGGCAGCCGGCTATTCCACCACTGGTGGGGTCTGCTCAGTTTGCAGTGAATTGCTCAGGATTGTTATGGGCTCTTGGGCACTGGGGCAGGACAGGCAGGTGGAACAGGGCACGCTGGGCGACCTCAGTGACTGCTAGGAGATCTGGTGGGAACTGAGCTGGAAACAGCCTGACAGGGTTCCCAGGCCTTGCACCCCAGCCGACCTTTCCCCTTCCTCTGAGTAGGGCATGCTCTTTAAGGAAAATGTGGAAAAGTCTAGAAAGTATCAAGAAAACATCTAGTCTCCTGCAGGGACCTTGCCCAGTGATCAGCACTCGTGCATTTTTAGTATCCCATGTGGGACTTTGCGGGGCAGGTGTCATTACTCCAGTTGACAGATGAGGAAACTAAGGTCCAAAGTGGCTGAGTAACTTGTCCAGGGTCACATTTCTAAAATGTGGCAGAAACAGGATTTGAACCTCTACTGTCTGACTTCAAAACCCGTACTTTTAGCCAAAATGCAATTCAGCTCCACAGCTCTCTGACCTTCCTCTGTGGATTAAACAATATATATTAATCGACATGTATATAGATATAGATATATATGTGTATACACATACATGCATGCATACATACATATGAGTGACTTAAAGTACCCTTGCACATAAGTGCTGTTATAAATGTTTAGCTGTTATTTTATTAACAATTGCTGTCTAGAAAGATTGAACCAGTTCATGCTGCAAATTAGAGGAAGCTATTTTAAAAAGATAATTCTTATTGTTTTCACTTCACTTCACTTCATTGATCAGTGAGAGTGCTTTTCTTCTGTGTTTTCCATTTGTATTCCACCATTTATGGGTTTGTTTATTTTGGGGGTTCGGATGTTGCTGTCTGTTCTTGATTTGTAAAACATTATTTAAGTTTATATGTTAAAGTTATTAAGACTTCACCTACCTTACAAATATTTTCCAGTTTATTGTTTGCCTGTTAAAGAGTATTCATGATGATTTTCACAAATGGAAGTGTTATCTATTCTTTTTGCACTGATAATAATAGTCATTTCATAATACCATTTGTACACAAAAGCTTTAAACCATCTGGAATTAATCTTCAAGGGAGGGGTGATATGAGGTAGGGCTCTGATTTTACTTTCCCTACAATTGTTAACCATTTATTAAATAACGTTTCCTCCACTGATTACTATATGATACATCAGGGTCTATTTCAGGCTGTTCAAGTGTTTCATTGCTGTTTGTATTTTTTTATGTTAGTAAAATACTATTTTATATTATGCCATTTACTATCTTTACACTGTGTGTCTTCCCACTCATGTTCTTTCAAAGTATTTCTGTCTATTTATTCTGTCAGATATACTTTATGCCCGTCTTAATAATTTTCCTTTTAAAAACCCTCTTGGGGTTTTATTGGAATTGTATTACATGTGTATATTAATTTGTGAAGAATTAGCATCTTTAAAATATTAAGTCTTCCCATTTGGTTCAGTGTTTTTAATGTTTCTTAGTAAACTTTTATAGCTTTTATTGCATAAGCCCTGCACAGTTCTTATTAAGTCTATACTTAGAAATTTTATATTGTTGTTGCTGTTATGAATGGAATATTTTCCTCATTATATTTTTCTAGCTGGCTCTCAGCTATTGAACAGAACTGTTGACTTTTGTGTTTTTGTCCTTTTTATGTTTATTTTATAGCCATGCCCTTTACAGAATTATTAATTCTAACATTATTTCAATTAGTTCTCATGGATTTTCTAGACAGTCACTCCTATTGTTTGCAAAGAAGGGCATACTTTTGTCTTCTTTTCCTCGAAAGTTTAGTGGTCTTATTTTCCTGCCTTATTGCATGGGCCAGAACTTCTAAACACAGACAATAGAAGTGATCATGAGAGACCCAGTGACTCTTTAGAGGATATTCGAGGGCTGGGGCCAGATCTGACCCAGAGTTGTCTCTGGGGACCCCATTCATTCATTTGCTTATTTGTGAAATATTTTTTGATGCCTCCTCTAGGCCAGGCCCTGTGCTGGGTATTCAGGATCAGAGAGGCCTTGCGCAGGGACTGGCCCAGCATTTCCCAATCCTTTGTGATTTGTTCCTCCGTTGCCTCAGCCCTTCTCTAGGCCTCACTGACCCAGAGCCTGCTATTCTTGCCACCTCCCAACCCTACCTTCAGGAAAGGAGATTATAGTTCCCATTCCAGCTACATTTATAGCGTTTATGGTTAAGATCTACCTTCTCATCTATCTACTAGTTCCCTAATGCTCTGTTAACTAGTCCAGACAGAGTCTACTGTTCCCTACACAGAGAGGGAAAGGCGTTTGTCCAAGGTCACATAGGCTCATGGCTGGAGAGCGAGGTCTGGCAAGCAGGTTCTTGTCCTCAGCAAGGTACAAACAATTAAGTAGAGTTTATGTATGCCTTATATCTCTTACTGGGGAATTTGTAGGAGTCTGGCTGGGAAGACATAATCTCTTTTCCATCCCAGACGTCACACCATCATCTGACCAGGGTACCTGGAACATTCCTTGAGCTTTAACTTCAGTGGCTCTTTCCTTGTCTTCCTCCGTCTTTAACTTAGCTGTAAGTCCTATTAGGGATTTACCCTCAGTCTGGGTCAAGTTCTCCCCACTTACTCTTGGACTCCACGTGTCACCTGCAGAATATTGAAATATAAAGAGCTTGGGCTCTGGAACTAGACTGTCTGAATCTAAATCCATTTTACTAATTCTATGACCTCAGACAAGTTATTTATCCTCTCTGTGCCTTAGTTTCCTCATCCGTGAAATGGGAATAACGATTGTTTTACCTCATAGATTTATGTGTTGAGGGCTTAGAAGAGCACTTAGTAAATGCTAGTGCTTATTATCATTTCCTGTCTTCTGGTTTCTCCCTCGAGCGTTCCCCATGGGCAAGCCCTGTGTTCTGTTCCCCACTGAGGTATTCCCCATAGTCATCATAAGACTTGGCTTATAGGAGATGGTCAATAAGGATCTGTATTAATGGATGTTGTCCTTGGGCCAAGAATACATCCCAAGCACTGTGCTGCTGCTGAGAATGCAGAGAGAAACCCATAAACAACCAAAATGCCCGGGATCCTTACCTTGCAAAGGAACAAGTCCATCATCTCTTTGGGTCTTAGTTTCCCCTTTTATAACATGACAGAATAGGATACATGGAGGCCCACCCCTGAAAGCTTTTTAGGCCCGGCTCCTTTACCAGCTGTAGACCGAGGTGGGCAAGGGCAGGGTGGAGAAAGCTGCTGTCCTTTTTTGGCTGCTGGAATCCTGGGTAGCCCTGGGCCTGGCCTTGCACCATGGACATAAAAGGCTTGTTAGCAGTCCAGGGTGAGAAAGTGTCTGTGAGGGGCAGCGACAGTGTGAGATCCCTGAGGGCGGGTTCTGAAGAAGTGACCTGAGGGGCCCGGGTGGAAGGAGAGTTGGAGTCCTAGTTGGGAGGGGCTGCCCTTCAGCCTGGGGCGACTAGAGGGTGTGGCAGAAGTACCCAGGCTTATTTGTAAATGAGAGTTGTGAACTCAGACAGACCAGGGGTGAGTCAGACCAGGTAGGACCTTGCCTCTTACCTATGTTTTACCCCAGACTGTGACTCAGCCTCTCTGAACCCTGGTCTGAACCCTGCTCTTGGTCCTGAGTTGCATCAAATGGGTGTTAAGAGGACTAATGGAGTTGCTGCCTACGGTGGGCCTGGCACAGCATTGGGCGCAGAGTAAGTGGGCAGTGGAAGGCTGTTCCTTTCCCTCTTTCTGGCCCTGTCCAGTTCAGAATGCAATGATTTCTTGTGAAGAGTGACTGAGTCAGGATTTGGAAGAAGAAAAGAACCAAATGGGAATTAATTAAAGTTGGCCAAACCACCTCTCCTATGTGTCACGTCTAATATCTTACTGGCTTTTTGCCAAGAAATCTGGGAAGCTGGCAATTTGCGTGCATGTGTATGAGTGTGCACATGTGAGTGTGTATGCATGTGCCATGTGCATGTACCTGTGTGTGCATATATGTGCATGTACCCATGCATGTGTGTGCATGTGCCCTTATGCATGTGTGTGTCCACATGTGTGCACATGTGTGCAGGCCTATGTGTGTGTATGGCGCAGCTCCCATTTTAAAGGTGAGGAAACGGGAGCTCAGAGAAGTGAAGTGACTTGCCTGAGGTCCCACTGTGAGTCCCTGACTTCACCCCAGGACTTATGACTCAGGGTCCAGCTGGGGGAGGGAGCGTGGGTGGGGAACAGAGATCGGGGCTCTTGGAAGGTGACATCAGGGTGGACGTACTTTTCAAAGGGTTGTTTCCTGAGTAATTTCACCAAATTGGGTCCAATGAGCGGGCCCGCAGCCAGGCGCACTGCTCAGCCCTGTTGGAGATGCAGCTGGTGAACTGCCCGGGCCCTTTCTCCGAGCCCCACGCGCTTAGGAGCTAGAATCCTTAGGATGGGGACACTCCCAAATGCTAGGCACAAAGAAGGGGTCCTTGTCTCTGACTGGAGACCTGCTGCTTGTCATTTTCTCCCTGTTTTACTGCCTCTTCTAACTCATCTTCTGGGTTCTAGTCTTAGCTCTGCCGAAGCCTCATCTTGGGGGCTCAGACAGTCCCATTCCTTCTCTGGCCTCACTTTCCCAGAATGTGTTATGGGGGTAATAACACTTCCCTTGCCCACTTCCTCAGGCGATTGGGAGACTCTAGTGAGGTAAGGAATATTGCAGACTGTACACAGATATAAGTGCGTGTTGCTCTACTGACCCTGGGTAATTGGAGCGGTGAGGTGAGCGTACTGAAAAATTGAAAAGAATTGGTCATGCCTCTTGTACGTGTGTCTCAGAAGCTCTCTGAGAGCCCCAAGGGAACAAGCCCGGAGGCAGTCCTAGCAGCACTCGCATGCAAGATCACGTCTGCTGTATGTGGACCCAGACTGGGGAGGACACACTTAAGCTGCATCTTGAAGAATGTTTATTGTCTGGCTAATGATGACTAGGGGATGGTTTTCTAGGTGGGAGTGACTGTCTGAGCAAGGGCCTGGCAGCAGGGAAGTGCAAGGCATGGCTGAGGAATGGGACGTGGTCCAGGAAAGGGCAGAAGGGACCCTGTCTGTGTGTTTGTCTGGTGAAAGGAGAGCAAAGTCTGGTCAGGATGGCTGGGACCAGATGACCAAAGACTTGGGACACAAAGGAGGGGTTTGGACTTTGTCATCATGCAATTAATGGGGAGCTATGGAAGGTGTTAGAGCCAGGGAGTAACGGAGCTGTGGGGGAGGGCCATGGAGGGGAGGGCATTGAAGCATGGGACAGGGCTTAGAGCAGAGTCTGTGGGGAGACACGCTCTCTAGATGACTCAGCAGCCAAAGTGGAATTGTTTTTGTTTCAGGGACAGAAAGGGGACCCGGGGCTCTCACCAGGAAAGGCCCACGATGGGACAAAGGTAGGTTTCCAGGGACCCCAGAGGTCAGGGCAGCAGGGGAGTGGACAGCAGGGAAACCGTCAGGCTCTGGGCCGAGCCCTTCTAACAGAGGCCACTACATGACAAAGTCAGGGAGGTGGGAAAGTCTGGAAAGGTCAACATATGGTTTGGCTTTTTTCCTTGAAGTTCTTCCAACTTTCCCTATACCAAACCCAAAGCTATTTCCTGCTGTCTTCTTCTGAGGTTGCAGCCAATAAAATTGACAGGTTTTGCCTATGGATATACTCTTGGTGAGTGTCCTTTTGCATGATACCCTATATGGCATTCTGCAGGACCTGCTCAATGACACACGGCATCCAGAAGCTTCTTGGTAGCACATGCCCAGGAAGCTTCCAAAAGATATTCAAAGTCCTCTCTGAGGTTGTTAATTTCAGGAGATAGGTCTGTAAATGTCTAGGAGGTAGCAAGGGAACTGACCAGAGATTCAGGGCTCCGCAAACACCAAAGGCTATGAGACCAGAAGGTTCTCCTATGGAAGAGGAAACACTTAGGCCAAAGGATTTCATCCATCCCTGAGGCATCCACCCCATAAACTAATCAAGGGACCAGGAGGGAATGCAGGACAAGTGGGGATAGGGGAACCCAGAAATCCAAGTAGGGTCCCCCTGCGTCTCCTGGAAGGAGTGCTCCAGTTTGCCTGGCTTCCTTCTGGATACTAAGAGCCCTCCTGGTAGGCAGAACACTGCTTCTCCACCCAGCCTCATGTGCTTTGGCACATAGAAGTGGTAGCTCCCTTCAATTTCCCCGAGACACAGGTGTCTCATTCCTTCATATCCTCATCGATAAGGTTTTCATTCGTTACACTGGGTGTAAATGTTCACATACACTCCCATCTCTCACTCATTGGAGCCTTATAAGCCAGGGCAGATGGGCCCAACTTGGAGAGGAGAAAATAGAGGCCCCAGAGGCAGGTGGCTTGCTGGAGGTCACACAGCTGCTCAGGTGCAGAGCAGGATGGGTACCCAGGTCTGCTGAAGTCCAGGGGCTCAGGCTTCTCTCTTGTGCCTGGGTTGTCTGTTCTTGGGTCTCATGGTGGTGGCAGAAATGCCTTCTTTGATGACCACCATACCCAGCAAGGATGAGGAATGCAGAGAGAAAGAGCTGATTAGAACAGGACAAATGAATTGCATGTCCTCTGGGACAGTGGTTTACAAACAGTGGTTCTCAAATATTTAGCAGCAAGACCCATTTCCCAAGTGATAACCTATGCTGACGTCCAATATAGAAAATAGATCAAATGGAGTGGCTGGGTTGAGTGGGGAGGGGCAGGGTACCCTGCCCACTTGGTTGCCCTCACCTTCCTCAGAGGCTCCCAGTCTTCTCTGAAGTCTCTGGGCCTCCACGAATCCTGTTTACAAACAACTGGCCATGCAAAGTCACACTTTCAATTTAAGTGTCTCTGCTCCCATTCCCCCAGCTCACCCCCTTGTCTGTGTTTTGCAGGGCGACGTGGGCTTGCCTGGGCTCCCTGGGAATCCAGGACCTCCTGGACGAAAGGTACATCTTAGTTTTGATGCTTTGCTTTGCCTACGGGTCTTCCTAGCCGGTGGGGTCATCTGGCAGGAGAGCTATGAGCTGCCTGCCCCCCAGTCCTCCTCTCCCTAGCCCCAGCCCAGCTCCTTTGATTGGCAGGAGGTGAGAGGTCCGTACTTGCCTGGGGGCGGGCAGCATGTTGGCTTGGAGTAGGGCCCCCCCAACCATGGTTCTTGGGTGTGAGGAAAAGTGGCCCTGGTTTGCTGTCCTTCCTGTAGGGGTCCAGCCATGCCTGGGAGGCCATCCAACCCAAGGAGTACACATGGTGGTGGAAGGAATAGTGTCAGAGCCAGGAGGGCCCTCATTGGCCCGGCTCTATCTCTAACCGGCTGAGAAGCCTTGGGCTTACATATCCCCTCCCTGAGCCTCAACCTCCTCCTACCTGGGATGGAGACAATAACCCCCTTCCCGTGACTCCCCTGCCTGGGGCTGTCAGCTTGGAGCAAGGCCTGGAGCAGAGAAATTGGGAGAGGGTCCTGGGGTCAGCCAGACCTGGGTTCTACTCCCCGTTCCACTATTTCCTAGCTGTATGAGCTTGGGCAAATCAATAACCTTTCTGAGTCTAACATTCGTCCCTCCTTGGTACGCTGCAGGGGAAGGGATGCTCTGTAAAGCAAGTGAGTTCTCTTTACCTTCTGAGCTGTTGTCATGCTGCCCCCACCCCCATCCCTGCTTCAGCCATGCTGGGGGAGTTCTCTAACCGCCCTTAGGGGGAAGTCTGCCGTTTTCCTAGATGGTGGGTCTCTGTCCCCTAGATTTCTTCCCAGTTTCCCAGACTTAACTCTAGTTGTGCCCACTCCAGGAAGTCCTGCTGAAACCTCAGCCATCAAGCCAGGACCCTCCATTCTGCTCAAGGTCCCCTAGCCCATCTTAGCTTAGTTACTTTCACCCCGAGTTCAGCCTCACCAACCAGACCATGCAAATCTGGTTTGCCGCCTTCCCTACCGAGTCTGGCATGTAGTAGATGTGGTAGGGCCTACATGTAGTAGGTGTTCAGGAAGCAGGGGGAGGATGATGTAGGCCAGGGGTCGATTGCTTTTTGCAGGGAAATCTGCCACTGCTGATGGGTTTTCCAGTAGATCCATCAGCCTAGGGCCATGTCCTAAGCTTCTACTCTGGCTCCCAGCTGTGGCCACAGCTGCCATGTCTCTGGGCCACCTGCTTCTCATCTGCACAGCTGTGGTGCTTCCTGGCTCCATCCTGTCCCTGCTTTGACTGTCCCAAAGGCACAGGGGACTTGGAGCATCACGTCCCCCTCACGCCTTTTTGTTCCACCCTCTATGGTTAGAGCAGGCCACACTATGAATCTAAACAGTCCAGACCCAGACTGGAGCCTGTAACTGCCTGTGAGCTGTGGAAACATGGAATTTTCTGGCTCAGAGAACACAGAGGGACGCCCTCTCCCCACTCACTTCCCCTCTGGGCTCTAGCACTTTCTGATGGATGAGGTGTGAATGGAAAGTCTCCTTCCAGCCCTGGCTCATAAAGCAGCCGGTGGTGGTCTCGCTCTGCATGGTGGTGGGAGTCTAGCAGAGGTGATGGGAGATGGGAAAACAGACTGGACCAGCTCCCGCCTGGGTTCCAGGGTCCCCTGCTTTTGGCAGATGTCCAGGGAGGCCAAGAGCCCCCAACCAAGAGGGACCAGCTCACCTGAGCAGGGAAGTGTGTCTTGTCTAAATTAAGGAAAAGCCTCCCTGTGGCTGGAAGACTATTTGGCAAAGCCATTTACACTGAGTCCCTCTGCCCCGGTCCAGGCAAACATGGAGGAGTTTGGTCTGTAGCAGACCAGTGTCATCTGCTCACAGAGAGCAGTGGGCAGAACATGGGGGGAGCTCAGGTGCTCAGTCATCAGGTTCAGAGGAGAGGACTGATGCAGAGGGCCACCATGCCTGGAATTATCACTATTTATAAGCAGTCTCTTTCACAGCCATCTGGTGACAATAGTGAACACTTTGCCCTGTTCTGTTGGGTGGTTTTGCTGCCTCATCTCATGTGGGAGCCTCAGTAAAAAGGAGACATCAGTGGGCGAAAGGTGAGGTCAGCCTCCTCTTTGCTCACCAGCATGATGAATTTTGGTGTCACCTCAGACTGACAGCAATAATCCTATTCATGCTTTTATTCAACAGAGTTGATTGAATGCCTACTATGTGCCAGGCACTGAGCTGAATAAATAGACAAAATTCCTGTCCCCTCAGAGCTTTTATTCTTGTGGGGGGAGACAGATCATTTAAAAAACCAGTAAAAATATAAGATATGTTAGAAGATGAAAAGGGCTATGGGAAAAAATAGGCAAAGAAAGAGAGCTTGGATTGGGAGCATTCCCATACTAAATAGTGTGGCAAATTAGAGGTGGCATAAAGAGTTAGTAGCCCTCATCATACTGTTTCTTCACAATAGCCTCCAAAAGCCTCCAGGAGGTAAGGCAGTGTGGGGCCCACTTTACAGCTAAGAAAGCCAAGGCCCAAATAGGTCTCATTCATTCATTCATTCAATCAGTCATTCAGCAAATATGTACCTATATACCTATCCCCCACCCCTTCATGCCGACACTGGTGTTAAATGAAAATGAGATTATTGAGGGGCCTCATGAAGGGTGAAATCTGCATCAGTGGTTCCCAGCTCTGCTGTGCATTAGAACAAGCTTGGGAGCTTGGGCCCCACCACAGAGATCCTGGTTCAGTTGGTCTGAGTGGGACCCGGGCACAAGATTGTCATATGCAGCCAAGACAGAGAACCACTGGTTTAGTGGAAATACCTTTCATGCTCACTAAGCAGCAGATCAGGGGTTTGAACCCACGTCTCTGACCCTCAGGCCCTTTCTCCTCAGCACTGATTGAAACAGCTTCTTAAAAAAGAGCAGGCCCATCAATTAAAAAAGGTTCCCCACCTGAGGAGTTTCCATTCTCTGCATCCATCTGCGATGCTGCTGAAGGGCTTTGCTGAGCCAGTTCCCGAGGGCTGGGCAGGTGCATAGACCAGGTCAGACAGACCTGGATGAATCCAGCTCTATCCCTCTCCTGCTGTGTAAGCTTGGGCACGTGACCTTACCTCACTGAACCTCAATTGCTTCATGGAGTGGTTGGGAGGGTTAAGTGAGATGTGACATCCCCAGGACCTAACACCGGGCTGGCACATGGTAGGTACTGCATACATCTTTGTTCAATGAATGAATAATCATGATGATCTTGAAGGAGAAGCCGTGAAGGTCTTGCTTGTCTGGTCCCATCAATCATCTTGTTTAGCTAACGGTTAACCAATCTCCACTAGCCAAGAAGTTTGCCACAACCCCATCTGCACCTTAGGAGGGCGGAGTCTCATGTGGTCCCTAGTCTGACCCCGCCTTCTCTTGTAGAGCAGTGCTTCTCAACCGTGGTTTTGCACCCCAAGGAACAGTTAGCAATGTCTGGAAACATTGTTGGTTGTCACAACTGGGAAACTGTGGGGTGGGGGTGGGGTGCTACTAACTTCCAATTGGTAGAAGCCACAGATGCTGCTAAATATCCTACGATGCACAGGACCACTGCCCCTCCACAATGCTTACCCAGCCCACAGTGCAGCCGAGCCAGTGCTGAGAAACCCTGCTGTGTAGGAACCCTCACTCCATCCAATCCTATCTGCCCTTTGGTACTCATTCTTCCTGGCTCCCTCCTGAGTTCCTCACTCTGACCATGAGTCCTCCCTATGCCACCTGAGTTGGCCACCATCTGTGAGAAGTTGTAATCAAATGGGAGGGAAGAGGGGGAAATCTGGGACCATTTTTGGGGAGCATGATTAAGGCTGCCTGAGATGATCTGCAGAACTCCCAGTTCTACTTGGATGTAGCATCCCCAGTTCTATGCAGAGTGTCTACTGAGAACCTTCTCTAGGCTCCCCTGCTGTGGAGCTGCTCTGGGCTTCTGGGGTGCATGGTTACTGCCATTTCTGAGATCCAGTTCCCCTCTGCTCTCCAACCCGCCACCTCCATCAGGCCTCAATGCCGCCTGCTTCCATTGGCTGTCTAAACTCTCTTAGCACTCAGTACGTCTCCTTCATTCCACTTAATATGTGTTTGATACCCATAACCTCTTCTAGAAGGTAGGGAGTGAGTTTGTTTTGTTCACCAGAGTACTCTTTATGTCTAACACAGGATCTGGCTCGTCTTTGGGGCTCAGCAAACCTTTGTTGAATGAATGAACAATGGGATGAATGAATGAGCCATACAGAAATTGTACCTTCCTGCCCTGACCTGCCTCGGGTACCCACTGAGCAGAGTTCAGCATCAGATGCCTGGCTGTGCTGTGATGGACTGTGCTTTTGGACAAGCCACACATTCAGAATTCTGTCATTTCTGAGCCAACAGGATGCTTTGAGAGCATAGCTGGGGAAATAAAGGTCCAGGAGGGGCAGGAACTTGCCCAGTATCATGTAATGGGCCACCCTACCTCTTGGCATCTGTTTCATCTTCGCTGATCCTTTCTGTTAAATGGGGCTCTTTGTCCTGTTGACTGTCCCATGTGGCTCGTGGGCTGTAAGGTGGTAAGGAAGTATCATGGAGCACTAAGCAAGTATGGTGAGTTCCATTTTACTGCAAGAGAAGCCAGGACCTCGTATAGGCTGAGGTGGAGCCTGGGTGAACATGTGGGTCCCCACGACCCTCAGGCAAGGACAAGACCCCCCTCCCCTCTCTGCCCAAATCTCAAATAGCATCCCAGCCAACAGGGAGACTGTCTGCAGCAACAGTGAGGTGATGTCTGGTTTCTCCTTGTGCATTGTAAGCAATGATTAATCTGGCTCCCAAACCAAAATATAGACCGAGCTCTATTATAAACACGGGTCCTGTGGAGACCCGCCTGCTGGGCAGCTAGAGGCCCCTTGCAGACTCCATGGTCCCTGGAGCTCTCCTGAAGTATCTGATCTCCCCTAGTGCCACTCAGACACTGATCACACATGGGGAAATCACTGCCCATGGGTCCACCTTGTGGTCAGTGCCCACCCCATAATTGCTGGGCCCTGGGAGAAGATAATGGTTTAGAATCTTCCAGGTCCTGGGGCCCTGTCATTTGAAGCTATTTGGCTGGCCCTAGTTTGGTAAACACTGTTAAGGTACGTCCAGGGAGCGTACAAACCTCCTGCCCACCCCACCCAATGCCGTGGCTGCACTCACAGTCAGCTGCTCTTGTCCAGCCAGGAGAAATGTATCTTCAAGCCCCTTCAGGGTCCACTGGTTGGGAAAGACCTAGGAATCACAGCCTTCTGGACCAAGCACAGCCCCGCAAGTCTAAAGTCCTGGGGAACAGTCCAAGCTTGCCTATAACTTTCTAAGTAACCTTGGGCAAGTCCCTTCCATTCTCTGAGCCTGCTTCTCAGTCTGTTAAATGAGAAAGGAGGTTGTCAAATTGATGGCTTAGGTCCCTCCCAACTCAGACACGCCAGGGTTCTGTGACCATCTTCTGCTCCAAAATGCTGTAGTGATCTGTACGCTCTGTCCTGGGAAGGTGGATCTGTAAGGGGTCTTTCCCTGGGTGGCTCTGGGTCTTCTAGGCAGGCCTCAGTATGTCTTCTCCGTGAGTTGGTGATTAAGGATACAGGGATTGGAGTCACAGCCTGGCACTGCCCTTAGGAAGCTGTGTGGCCTCAGGAAAATCACTTTACCTCTCTGAGCCTTAGTTTCCTCATCTGGCAAGTAATTCCTTCCTCCCCAGGGTGAATCCAAGGGGCTGATGAGCTGATGTATTTAAGGCTTTAGTGCCGAGCCAGGCATAGGGCACGCCACTGTCCAAGTTCCTGATGATCATTTGTTTCCTTTTAGCTGTGTCCTGAGTAAAGGGTTTACTTGAAATTTCCTCCTGGGATTTCACTGGCCACACTTCACTGCTAAAGTATTGGTTCCCAGCAGATTTCTTCATGGCTACAGAGGAAGCCCACAGAGTGGGTGATGCTCAGGGGCTCCCTGGCCGCCTTTCATGCTTCTCTTGGGACCCTTGCTCGTTATTTCATTGGCTCTTTGCTGCAACCCCTTATGGCAGACAGAGGAGGGCAGAGTGAGACTCAGAGAGGGCAATCTCCTGTGTCGAGTCACACAGCCTAGAGCTCAAGCCTTGATTCATCTCTTCATGGAAAGACTTTGCTGCTTCTTCCTCATCTGCAAGCTCTAAGTGGAGAAAGAAAATAATGGCACTTATATGCATCACGTCACGATCCATCTCTGCTCAAAACCCTCTGTGGTTTCCCATTTTGTTACTGTCCAGCATGCTCTGCTGCTTCTTCTCTGACTGCTCCTGCTCCTCGCTATCTCACCCCTCATTCTTTCTGCTCCAGTCACGTAGGCCTCATTCTCCCTCGAACCCACCTGAGAGTGTTCTTGCCTCAGGGCTTTTGCACCTACTCTTCCCTCGGCCTGGAAGGCCTTTGTCCAGAGAGCCAGCCCCCATGTGCAGCTCCCTCACCTCATTCATCAACTCAGAGCAACCATCCATGCCTGCCCACCTGCCGTCACACCATCCCCAGCACTGCCGCTCTCTGTCCTCTAACTCTGCTCACCTTTCTTCAAGGCACTGGTCACTACCACATATTACCTCTTTGTTAAATTTTATTTTGAATTATGGTAAAAACAAACAAACAAACAAACATCAAATTTAGTATCCTAACCACGTTTAAGTGTACAGTTCAGTGGTGTTAAGTACATTCACATTGTTGTGTGACCGAGCTCCAGAACTTGTTCCTCTCGTGAACCTGAAACTCTACCCATGAAAACAACTGCTCCCCATTCCCCCCTCCCTCAAACAATATCCTTCATGTTTACTTGTTTTATATGTCCTTAATTGGAGTCTAAACTCCATTAAGGCAAAGGATGTCGTCTCGTTCATCCCATACGTAGAATGGAGCTAATGCATACAAGTTCAATAAATGTTTGCTGAATGAATGAATGAAATAGGAAGATCATGATGATAATAGCAGCGAGTCTTTACAGGTCCCTGGAATTCAACGCCAGATACTGTGCTAACTGCTTTACACACATTATATCAGGCAATTCATGTGCCAATCCTTACATCCTCAATTTACAAAAGCTGAAACCGAGGCTTACCGAGGTGATGACAATGGCCCCGGGTCAACAGCCAGCCAACAGTGAAGCAGGAGAGGAGCCCAGAGCAATCTGAAACATGTTGCATACCTGCTGCTGGCTGTGGCCTGTGCCTCAGTTTGCCTACTGGGGAAAACAGCACACGCCGCACGTCAAAGAATCTCACCCAGCCATGTTGAATCCGGCTCGTCGGCCCTGGATTGAGATGCATTCATGTCGCTCAGTTGTCTGAGGCATGAGTAGGTGCAGAAGGAATGCTTGTAAACTCCCCAAATCTCCTAGGTCAAACCGACTCTGCTGTTTATAATTAAGAGTCTCGCTTCCTGGGGGTTCGCGGGTGTGCTGAGCACGTGTGCCTCTGTGTTTGTGTGTGTGCATATCTGCACATGCCCAGGATGTCTGTGAGGCTCTCTGTGTGGCCTCAGGTGTCCGAAGGACCCTTGGTGAGTGTGAGACCCCTGGTCCTTAGCAATGGCACTTGGAGTAAGTGGTTCAGTTCTCTGAGACTCAGTTGTCTCCTCTGTAAAATGGAGGTGATAATCCTTACCCACCCTCTTCTGTCTGCTGCAAGGGCTCCAGGAGGTCATGTAGGTGTTGTCCTGGGCAAGCAGCCGTGCCTGGAGGGGTCTGCAGTCATCATGCGTGTATACTCTACAGCCTTGTGTATCACCCTCTGAGGAAGCCTTAGGACTCTAATTCTCAAGCATCAGAGTGGAAAGGGCTCAGAGTTCTAACGCCCTCATTTGAGGTCCAGAGAAAGAAGGGTGGTAACCTACCCAGCGTTGCCCCGTAAGTCACACATGGTATCTGAGCCAAGCCCAGGGCTCCTTGTGTAGGAGGCTGTAACCAAGATCAGTGTGGCCGCCCTGTCTGATATGGGAGCCCTCTGCTCAGCTTTATTTCACAACAGCCCTAAGCTGATAGAAGCTTGAAGTCTGGGATTTCCCTTTGGAGAGCTCCTAACTCTTATGAAGCGTTTCAGGGGTCGTCCCCAATGCTATCTGAAAGCACACACTCATTTTGATTCTCTTGACCTAGGGACCTGGCCTTGGACAATGGTAGTTTGGCCATAGAGACAGAGGGTCAAGGTTGGTGCTGGGTTGTTGCCAGATTCCTTCTCCATCAGGCAGTTGGGTGGCTTCTGTTCCCCTGGAATAGTTGCTGGGACCAATGAGAGGAAGGGAGGCAGCTATTTTGGTTAATATATTTGCTCATTATATGTGAGATCTTTTCTGATAGGGGTTTACTCAGAAGGGACAGGTCCCGACAGGAGGTTCCAGCATCACAGGGTGACTGAGCATATCCCAGACCTTAAGGTCCTAATCGGTCCTCTCACTCTTGGAGAAATCCCTCTACCTGGGCTTCTGACGGTCTCACTCTCTCTCTGGATTTGGAAAGAATGGTTAGGGTACAGCATCACTCCATCACAGTTGCCATGTCTCAGTTCAGCTCAGAAACCCTGCCCAAGAGGGAACAGCTCCTCTGATGCTCCTGGTCTAAGAACCTTCGTAGCAGAGAGGAAACCATAGGAAGTCGCTAACCCTTATATACATGGACCCAATCAGCAAGTATTTATGGAACACGTGCTGCATCCCTGCCATGGTGCCTGCAGTGCTGAAAAGGCCGGCAGGGCACCTGGGCCTCTGCGATCCACAGGCCCAGATGTGTCTTCCTGGCCTGATGCGGCTCCTTCCCCCACAGGGACACAAAGGCTATCCTGGACCAGCGGGGCACCCCGGAGAACAGGTGAGGGCCACGGCCTCAGCCCCACCCTGCTTGCTGTCCCACACTCCAGCCCCTGCCTGTCTCTGGCCTCCTCCCCGGGCCCTGCTCCATGAGTAAGCCCCAGAGCCAGGCGGTTCTGCATCCCATCCTGCTGGGGCCCCCACCCCACCCACCTCTCCCCCAGCCACATGTGCTTGAAAGAGCTGGAGTGCACGCCGGCCCAGCATTGGCATGAGCCGCTCAGCTTCGGTTAGAGTCATGAATAGCTGGCCTGTTCCCGGCGATGTTAGGGGATATTATACACGCCGCCACGGGGTTTGCAGGAATTTTGGCTGCCCTGGCCCAAATCAAACAGCAGCGGCTGCCAGCGTGGGAGAGCCAGCCAGGCCTCCTCAGTGCTTTCTTATTCCTGGGCTGCCAGCACAGGGGGTTTTGTCCCCCTGAGCTGGTCTGACCGGTTTCGCAGAGGGGTGGGCTTAGGGGCCCAGCAGGCCAGTGGCTTCCCCTTCCTCCCATTTCATCTCACATTCCGTCCCTTCTCTTTGTCCATTGTAAGCCCCAGTCCCCCACTGCATCCCAGACCTGGAGCTGGGCAGGGTCTCTCCTTTCCTCATGTTTCTGTTCATTCCTTTGCAGGGGCGGCCGGGACCTGAGGGCAGTCCAGGGGCCAAAGGTTACCCTGGCAGGCAGGTGCAGTATATGGCTTCTGGAAGCTCTGTGGCCATGTGGTGTGGAGATGGCCACAGGTGCCCCCAGGGAGAGGGAGGTAGTGGGCTGGGGGACAAAGAGCTGTACCTGCCAGGTGGGCCCTGAAGAAAGGGCTGTTCAGGGGGCTGGACCAAGGCAGTAGGGAAAGGATGCTCAGTAAGAGAACAGAAAAAAAAGAGGAGCTCTGGTGCTGTAGGGGTGGGGCTCCAGAGGCTCCTCCCACCCAGTCTTCCCCCTAAGCCACCTCCCTGGGACCCTGGGGTAGCTGGTGGCTCAGTTTGAAGACTATGAGTCTAACCCACTACTATTCTAGAGGGGACAGCTGAGGCCCAAAGGAGACAGGACTCAGCCTGGGTTATTGGCAGCAGGTAGAATGTCTCCAAATGTCCTTGCCCCTCTGTCTCTTATGTTTCAGGGATTACCTGGACCTGTAGGAGACCCTGGCCCCAAAGGCAGCCGGGTAAGTGGGCCTTGGCAAGTGCCATACAGGCGGGGCCCTGGCTGGGCATTACCTGTTCCTGCAGTGGGCCTGAGAGTGATCAGGGCTGGAAGGCCTCCAGCCAGTGTCTGTAGCGGGACTGGGGCCGAGACCCTCCCACCTGAATGCTTCCTGGAGAGCAGAGTGGCAGCAGGAGGGCCAGACAATGGGGAACTCATGAGCCAGACTTGGTCCCCATGGCTGGGCAGACTGGGCAGCAAAGAGTCTACTGTTGGCTCAGCAACAGTCCAGCTGCTACAATCAGGCATTTGCTTGCCATGTGCCCCAGCACATCCCAAGCGCTGGGAATCAAAGCCAGGCCACTTCATCTGTCACTGGAATCCTCAGAGACGTCTCTGCTGCTTCTGACTGAGGGCTAGGGGACCACCCTTTTGGGAAGGCAGTGGTGCCTGATGGATCAATGCTGCCCAGGCCTGAAGGTGGATCGTGTATCTGCCCTCCCCTTTCTTCAAGGCCCCTGGAGCAAACCCTGAGTAGCCAGCAGCCTTAGTTTGCCCATCTTTACAATGGAGTAATATCCATTCTACCTCTAGCATGGATATGGGGATACTAGGAGTTTGGAAGCAAGTAGCGCTGAGGAGGGGCTGCCAGGTAGGGGCTCCCAAGTGGACTATGGGGTGGTGAGGAAGATTCTGGGCAAATTAAATGGAAGTAAATGGAGTTTTGAAGACTAAGAAATGATCTGATAGAATTCTGTCTTCTACATCCAAGGAAACTGGGTAATGGTCGGGACCCGATAGCTGTTTATACTGCACAGCTAAGGTAGAGCTGGGATGAGGCCCAGGGGTCTTGAGGGCTGCATTCATTGCCTCTCACAGAATGCTCAGCAAGTGGCTTGCACAGTCCTCGGTCAGGCCAGGTCGGTGTGACGTGTCCTCCACTCCTGAGCCAAAGCTATTTACGGCCACAGTCTCGGCCCTAATCCCAGGAGCTGACAGGCGGCTGTTAGGAGAGCATCTGGGAGGTGGGCAAGGGGGTGGGTAGGCACGTTCCCCAGGAAATGGTGGTGATGATGATGGTGGTGGTGGTGGTGGTGGTGGTATGCAGGGGCCCCAGACGCTCCTGTCTTACGATGTTGAGCCTCCCTCCTTACTTGAGCTGTTTCCATTAGCTGTGGCCCCAGGGGGGCCTCCTGAACCCAGGAAAAGGTCTTCTCAGTTCAGCCCCAGGGTCTCTGATCTGCCAGGACAAGAGGCATGAGACAGGCTAATGACATCTGGGGCTGCTTGATGTCTGCCATGCTGGTGGCAGCTTGAGGCTACATGTGGGGAGGGAGCTGGTCTGGCCCCAGCATACCCCTCTCCAGGGTCACAGAGCCTTGAGCAGCCTGGGTGAACAAGGGCTGCTCCAGCTGCCCTCCCAACCCTGCCATCACCGGCCTCGTGTTTATGAAGTAGGCAGAGTGAGGCTTTGGGATCAGGACAACTGGCTTTGAGACACGCTCTGCCATTAACCAACTGTGGGATCTCGGGCAAGTTGCTGGACCTCTCTGAGCCCATTTCTCACCTGTAAATCTGGGTTATAAGCCCTGCTGGGAAGGACCAGCAAATGTCACTTGTTAAGATGACAAGTATTATCACACTGGGTGCCGAGAAGGAGTCTTCGTGACCTCTTGACCTTCTAGGGAAGGACAGATGGTTGTAAGCTTGAGTTGGTTGCTTGTTTGTGGGAGGCAATATAGCAGGGTGATTAGGAGCCTGGCCTGGGAGTCAGATGACTTGAATTCAGATATCAGGTCTACCATATTCTAGCTGTGTGACCCTGGGTGAGTCACTTCACCTCTCTGGGCTTAAATGTTTGCACGTCTTCAGGGGCTGACTAATAATACCTACTTTCTGGGGGTGTGGTGAAGATGCAGGAAGCATATTAATGCATGCGGAGCATTAAGAACCAGGCTTGACACATAGTTTGTGCACAGTAAATGTTATCGTTATTTTAAAGTTATTCCACAAACATCTAGAGAGTGCAGTTAGTGACAGGAGCCCTGGACTAGGTCCCTGCTCTTTGAGAAGTTGCCAGGCAAACGAGGACGTGAAACATGGATACAGAGAGTGAAGATACAGTGTAAAAAAGGGTAAATCCTATTAACTGAGATGCAAACATGGGGCTGGGATAGAAGGAGGAGATAACTTCTGGCTCAGGGCGTCGAGGCTGCTTGCCAGGGGAGAGAGCACTAGAGCTGGGCTTGGAAGGATTTGATCTGCAGTCTTGGGGGTGGGAAGAGTGTAGCGAGCAGAGCGTGAATAGAGGCTGGCAGGCAGAGGCTCAGGTGTATTCTGGAGCAGCGGACTCCACCCCTAAGGAGCTATATCCCTTTATCTCCAGAACCTTAGCTTCTGTTGTCTGTGCAGCAAGGGTTTGACACCCAATCTGCAGGGTCCTTGGACGGGTTGAATACAGTGGCACACCCGTGTTTGTCAGGACATCAGCAGGCTGGGATGGCAGCTGCTGTTATTGCCAGCAGTCAGACGGCCAGGGGTGGATGTGAGCCCCATGTCCTGGGCCTGCGAGGCCTAGGAGGAGGCATTGCATAAACCACAGGCGCCCGCCTGCCACTGTGCCTGGGGGTGGGTAGGACTTGGGGCCACTCTAGCATCTAACCCGGCCGAGAGCTTCCTTCCCGCAGGTCCCGGAGCCCCCGATGCGGGGCGGGCCTCTCCCCGCGAGCGCCCGCGCCCTTCCCTGGCGTGAGGGTATGTGCCTTTGGACTACATCGTGGAAGCCAGCACCATGCAGTCCATGGGCATATACACTTGCCTCAAGGCCTATGTCGTCGAGGAGCCACTGGAACTGCCGTTGCCATCAGCCAGGAAGAGGAGCCAGGGCGTGGGAGGGCAGCAAGGGGATGGATAGGTCGGGCCAGCCACACCCCACCACTCGGCCCCTCTGAACCCCCCAACCTGCTCTTTCCTAGGGCTACATTGGACTCCCAGGGCTCTTCGGCCTTCCAGGGTCTGATGGCGAGCGAGTGAGTATGCTTTCTTTGTTTACCTCTTACCCACACCACCCATCCCCTCTGCCAGGTGCCAGCCTGGAGAAGTCGTGGAATACCTTCTGGACAGGTGCCCTTGAGTTGAATAGGAGTCCACTAAGGGGACAAGGCAAAGCCATTGCCTTCCAGGCATAGGGAACAGAGTGTGCAAAGTCAGGGACGTAGGAGAACTTGGCACGTTCAGCAGTCAGCATAGTCCAAATGCTGAGTGTGAGGTTGGGCGAGGAGGAGACTCGGCTGACCAAGCACCTGGGCAGTTATACAGCGCTCAGGGGCCGGCGTCAGGACGGGGACTCTGTTCTGAGAGCACGGGGAACGAACGTCTGAAGGGCTTTCAGCAAATGAGAAGGGTTTCAGATCGAGTGTCTGCAAACCCCAGCCTGTGGTCTAGATCCCACCTGTCATCTGGTTTGGTAGTTTTGTTGAACACAGCCATGCTCCTTTGTATCTGCACTGTCTATGGCTGCTTCTGTTCTCAGCACAGAGCTGAGTAATTATGACAGAGACTGTATGACCCACAGGCCTCTGGACCTTCCTCTTCATGCCCGCCCAGCCAGAGACCATATGTGGGAACTCAACTGGAACCTCACCAACAAGCTGAGTATAGGGAATCTTAGGAAAGCAGGACGAGCACTTATTGAGCACCTGCTGAATACCAGGAACATGGGCTGCTCTCCTTAGGCATCTCCCCAGCTCAGGTCTATGCAGACCCCCCAACCCTGTACAGTGCACGGACCATCTATCCACTGTGCCCATAACTGGCATCTACTGTGTATGTGGCCTAGATGCTGAGCCCTTGGTGACTTCCTCTTGTGGGTGGCTCTGGGGCTGGTTGTCCTCTGCTGAAATCCTGTCTTGACCTGTTTCTCATCTCTTCCTCTACAGGGCGTGCCTGGTGTTCCTGGCAAGAGGGGCAAGATGGGTAGGCCGGTAAAGATTTTCCGTGTCTATTATGCAGACTCTATGGGGGAACCCGACCTCCCACTGGCCATGCTGCCCTGTCCATCTTGGGTCTGGGCATTCTCCACTTGCTTCTCTCTGCTCGGCCATCGCTCTGCTTTGAGTGTGTGGGCCGGCATGTGGGGCTGTCTGGGCCTTGTGTCCTGCTGTCAGAACACTGAGTGGCTGCTTCCTGGCTGAGGCTGGGGCTCCTGTGGGCTCTCTGGGCCCCCTGGGATGGAGCCTGTGCACCAAATGGCTCTGCAGTGCACTTCTGTGGGGTGGGGGTGGAGGGTTTCTGCTGTTTGGGTCACTAGTGTCCATGCTGGGAGGGGAGGGCCTGCTCAGACTGGGGGATCTTGGCTAGACCGGGTGTCGGGGCTCCTAACTCAGAACATTCAGTGTCTGTATTGTCTTGGTCTCACCAGTTTCACCCATGCACACACAGGACCAGAGGGCAGTGGGGTGCTGGGCAGACCCACAGCAGGCATGACCACAAGAAGGGCTCACCAGTAACCCCCAATCCACCCACTTTGTCCATGACTCTCCATCATGGTAGGAAATTGTTTTTTCCATTGTTTGGGCATCAGCAAGGCAGGAAGAGAAAGCCAAGGCACAGAGAGATTAAGTAACTTGCCCATGGTTTCACAATGAGTAAACAATGGAGCCAGGATTGTAACTCGGTTATCTGCAGAGCCCTCTGATATCAGTGATGGCTCAGGTTCACTGGTGGGTGATAATACCATAAAAGTGGATTCCCTAGAATTTTTGCCTAGGGGAAAAGTCATTCATTCCAATGATCTCATTATTTGCAAGGGGACACTGAGGCTCTGAGAGGCAGAATGACATTTCCAGGGTCCCCTGCCTGGCTGAGGGAGACCCAGGACTGTAACAGGTATATTTCTTTCAGGCCCTCCCCCCTTTGGTGGCTTAAAGCTCTCTGCCACTGCCTTGCAAGTCAATGCCTAGACTTGGAACCATCATCAGCTCTGAGTCTGGGCCTCCTTTGCTTGTGGTTGATGGAGAAGGGATTGTGGGGACATTCGAACTTGAGAGGCAGCTGGGAGGGAGCTGGGAGCACACAAGGGCGGCCAAAAGGGGGTTGTCTGTGATTCTGGGGTTGACTGCATGTTCACAGGCACCTACCTTACCTGTTGCAGGGTATGGATCTGGGCCCTCTGGGGGCCGAGTGAGGGATACAAAAAAAGGCAAGATCTAGGTCCTTGGTGCAAGGAGCTGACGGGGCATCTCACCCTCAGACCTAGACCCCTCTGTGGCTGACAGCCCCTCTGTGCCCTGAAGTCTAACAGCTGATACCTAGGTCTGGGCAGGGAGCAGCACCTGATGCTCTGGCTTCAGGCAAAGACTGGAATCCCCAAGGGCTGGGCTGGCATTTGGATCTGCTTCTCCGTCCAGATGACCGTGGACAAGGAGATTCTTTCATTCATGCATCATTCGTTCATTCGTTCAATGAATATTGAGTGTGCACTGTGGGTCAGGCAATGTGCTTGGTGCTGAGCAGTGAACAAGAGACAAAGTTTCCATTCTTAGGGGCAGACAGACAGGCGATGATTGAATGGGAGGATGAAGAATGAATGACTGACTGTCAGGTGACGCTGAGTATTAAGGTAGAGTAAGGTAGGGGGACAGTGAGTATTTGGGGTAAGGGCTGATGAATGAATTGGTCCAGGAAGACCTCACCTTTTGAGAAACCTGAATGAGGTGAGGATAGGAGCCCTGTGGCTCTTTGGGGAAGAGCCCTTTAGGTTGAGGCCACCTCCAGAGCCACCTGTGGAGGATTTGCTCCGACTCCGTCCTGGGAGCCTCACAGAGGGCCCGGCACTGCCCCTTTATAGATGAGGACGTTGAGTCTCGGCGGGTGAATGACTTGGCCAAGGTCTTATGGTTTCTGAGAGTCAAAGTGGGGTTAGAATGCCGTAGCCGGAACTTTCACCTCTTGCCCCAGAGTGTAGCTGTTTAGAGCATGGCTTCTGGAGTCTCCTGAGCGTGGAGGAGGCAAGACTCGTGAAACCCTCGGCATGCCATGGCTTCTCCGTCGGCCACAGCAAGGAATGTCAACAGGGCTGCAGCTGACCCGTACTCTACACCTCCCATCTCCCTCTCCTACTCCCAGGGGCCCCTTCATCTGCCCTCTCCCTGTACTTGTTTTCTTCTTGGATCTGAAAGCCTCCTGCTCATGGCCAGGAAGCCATCATGGATCTGAGGTGCTCAGCACCATTTTCCCATCTATGTGTAGACAAGGCCACTCATTTGTTTCTCATTCAACGAAATATTTATTGAGAACCTACTACGTGCCGGGTGCTGAGGATAGCACTGTAGCCAAAATAGACCCCTCTCCAAAAGCAGCATTTATTGAGCCCTTTTACCTGCATGATATTTAAACTACATGTGATTCTCCCACTGATTCTTTGAGGTGAAATTGATTAGACCCATTTTTCAGATAAGGAAACCGAGGCTTAGACAGCTAAAGCCATTTGCCCAGCGCCCTCCAATGCCTTGCTGGACTTAAACCCCTATTACTGACCACTTGTCTCTGCTCCCTTGCTCCATACCTTTAAGTTCCTAAGATTCCAAGCTCCATGATGGGGGTGTTCCCTGGCATTGGGGTGTCACATGGGTGGCAGGAAACTCCCTCCCTTCAGCCAAACAGGCTTATGGCTGTGCAGTACCCCCAAGGGCCATGAAAATCCTCTTGACTCTGGTCCAGCTGCTATGGCCAGCAAATGGGCAGGGTCTGCACTGGATATGATTGAATATGTACGGAATAGGACTTCATATCAGCCAGTCCCTATGGCTTTGTCTCTGCCGGGCCTCCAGTGAGATGTGCCCTTGGTCCACACACTCCCTGAGTCGACTTTAGGGCCATCCCCCTATTGCCAGGGTTCCCCAGCCCTTGATCTGGCTGGTGGGGTTGGGGGGCTCTTTCTCTGGATGGGTTTTCCTCTTGTCCAAATTTTGAGCCAGGTGATTTTTAGGCACTTATTAACAAGAAGAAATGTCAGGAGAATGAGCTGCTATCTCTCATGCCACATAGCAGCTGGCCTCATATCTGGCAGGCCTGTTGATAATTTTGCTGTAGTCCACCTCTCTCCAGCAAGCGAAACCTCAGGCCCATACACGCAGCCTCCTCTCTGTCAGGTTTGGAAGGAGGATGTGTGAGTCTTGTTGATGGGAGCTGAGAGAGACAGTGGAGGTAAGAGCATATCAGAGCTGCAGGAACCTTAGTGATGAGCTGGACCAACCACTTTGTCAGGCAGATAAGCAGACATAGCTCAGCGAGGCCAGTAAGTTGCCCAAGGTCACACAGTAAGTCGGTGGCAGAGTCAGAACTTGAACCCAGGACCCTGGCTTGTTAGTATACAGTACTCCCCACATCACTTCTCTTCTTCTCTCTGTGCTCATATCTTTAACCTCCAAAGGAAAGCTTAGCCTACAGTTCTCATCTCTGCCTCACATCACCTGCTGGAAAGGGGAGTGTGTTGTGGTTTCCTGAGGAAAGGTCTAGATATAAGATGTTACAAACTTGGCTAGAGGTGAAAGGGTTTCTCCTAGGCTGCCCTGGCTTGTTCGGGGTACGGCACAGTGACACAGTTGGGGGCTGAGCCATGCCTCCTAACAAAGGGTCTCTCACAGGGGACACTTGTCACTCTGTGAATTCACTGTCAAGCTGCTGGAATGCCTGGCCAGGCCAGCCACTGCTCACAGATCCTCTCATGGTCTCTGGCCAGACCTGCCAAGGCTGGTCTTGTGTAGTGAGTCAGATGGGCAGACCCTAGAGCTTAGAGCTGGGAAGGCCCAGCCCTGGCTCCTACTTCCTCGGTGTGTGGCTTAGGGACACCTGGGACTTGCCCAAGGCTGCACACCCATCCAGGGCAGGACAGGGCTTCTAACATGGTGCATTTTGGTTTCAAGCTCAGAGCTCTTTCCCATTCTCAGACTGTGGGGAGCAGGGAGGAAACTGACAGAGACTTCATGTTTCCAAGTGGGGAAACTGAAGCAAAAACAGATGAACGTGTTAACTGTGGTCGTTCTGTGAGCTGGGGATATGGTACCCAGTGTCCCCAACTTGAGCTACAGCTGTCCCAGGGCTGTTGGTGACCCTGGAATCCTGGTGAGAACTCTACCTGCCTATCTCCTCCTTGTTCCCTGAGGTGGCTCTTGGGTGGCTTCCTTAGATTTCAAAAGGGCAGGGTGAAAACACAGCATCGTGAGGAAAGTGTGCAGGGAACCTCTAGGGGTCTTTGCATGTCAGCACACCTGGAGTGTACACATCTTTTAGAAAAGAATATGGGTTGCTTCAAATGCAGTGGGAAAGGTACAGGTGAGACTTATGCAGGAACTTCCTGACTTTGGAGAATTTAAGCGTTGTCAAGAGGTCTCCAAGATCCTTCTGCGGGCTCTTACTAGAAGTTAACACGTTGCGTACGGCAGGGTTTAAATCCCTCATACCCGTCTGTTCCGGCAGGTTTTTAAAAGAAACTACTTTAAAATACACTCTTCTCTTTAAAGAGTAAATGCTTCTATGTCATTTATTATTTTTCTATAAATAATAGATTCTACAAATAAATTATTCTATAAATTATTCTATAAATAATTATTCTACAAATAATTCAATAAAATATGCAAAGTAAAAAGAGTCAACAGTAAAAACGAGAATTCTCCTTAACGCATGGCTCAGAAAAAAACGAAGATTCTCGTGATCCGTACGCAACGTGTTAAGTATTCCCACTGTTGGCGCAAAGCCTAACCAGCAGGGGAAGGAACATTTGAGTTTGCCAGGGACTGGATTACAAGCATCTCATCTCTTCTTCAGCCCATCTCTGCAGGTGAGTTGGGCATGACCGACCATTTTGCAGGCCAGGGAGCTGAGCCTTCGAGACATTAGCAGGACTTCTGATCCTGGAGGGCACATGTTCCTCCTACAGCCCACTTTCTGGAGCAGACTCTTGGGGTAGACAGTGCCTGAGGCAGGGGAGGGGAGGGGACGGCCCTCAGAGGCCCCCTCAGCCCTCAGCATCCTGCCGTGGATGTGGTGACGAGAACAGTCCCTGTCTTCACTTCTATTCTGAACTGCTCCAGCCATGAGAGAATGTGGAGTCTTGTCTCAGGGCTCGGGTCTGTCTCCTTCTGGGCCTTGTTCTGCTCAAAGTACGAGGCGTGCAGTTCCCCAGCGGGGCCTGACCTGGGGAAGTGGCGAGACCACGTGGCTGGGGCCCTGGCAGGGAGCCGAGCTCATTGCTTGGGCCTCGGGCCAGCCTGCTGCAGCCAGGAACTTGGGCCCGTGGAGGAAGGTCCTGCTGCTGGCTGGGCTGAGAGCGTACACCAGGCACAAGCAGGAGTGGCCAGACGGAGGGCAGTCGGCAGGGTGGAAGTGAGGCCACATGTCTAGCTTGGTGGCTGCCTCTGAGATCCAGAGGGCAAAGCCTCAGGGGCCCCGGGGCGAGTGTCGGAAATGGGATACGTGCTGAGTAGTAGAGGGATGAGGCAAGCTAGTGGGGTGATGCAGCCTTGGTTATGTTCTGGGCTCCAGTCTACCCATGGGGGCAATGAGGTGCTGAATGTCAGGAACTGCTAGGGTCTTTCTATCTCAGACCACTTGTGACTGTTCCAATCAAAGATTTGTTCCAGCACTTTTAAAGTGCCTATCTTTTTTCCCCCCAACTGTTGTGCTCTTAATTACAAATCCTAGATTCCGAGAGGACATCTGTTTGACTCCTCTGAAGGACGGGAGAGTGAAGGTAGAGATAGGGGCTCGGTTCTGAGACCACCAAACATGCACCAGCAGAATGAGTACTCAGCGTCAGTCATGCCATTCCCTCTTGTACATTAGCACAGGGTTCTCATGAGCCCTTTGAGAGACCCCAGGCCTGCTATAGTCCATTCTATGTATTCAGTGTCCAGTCATCGCTAGGAGAGCAGGTGTTGGAGTCAGACTGCCTGGGTTCAGATCCCAGCCCAGCTATTCCTTAGCTGTGTGACTTTGGACAAGTTCTCTAACCTCTCTGGACCTCAGCCTCCTCCTCTCTAAAATGGGGCCAATAATAGGACTTATCTCACTGAGTTGTTAGAGCTTGATGTTACTGTCATTCTTATCATCTCACTGTCATCACCCACTGGCTATACCCAGGCGGCTGCATTTTGTCTGCAGAAGTGCCTCCCTTTCGGATCTCACCATTTCGATGGTCTCTGCCTTGTTATACGTCAGAGCTGTGCTCTCACTTTGCTGCTGCCTCCATGTGCCGGCAACGGCTCACCCTCTGTGTGACATCTCAGCTCACCCTCAGTACTCCCCATTGCACAGCAGAGAAAACTGAGACTCAGAGAGGCTGGTAGGTTGTGGAACCAGGGCTGGTATGGGGTTGCTTCGGTTCCAAAGCCTCACTGGGGCAGCTGGCCTGACAGCTAGGACTTAGAGAAGTCCTTGAATGAGCTTGGAGTGGCCTCTACATGCAGACCCATGGGTTTGAGACCTGTCTGGTGGCTGCCGCGTGTGAATATATTGGGCATGGCAGCCAGGAACAGAGCCCGGGGAATGCTGTCAAGGTCTCCATCTTGCCCCGGGCTGGGTGGCATTCATGCACCAAGGGGATAGGATAGGCTCCTTTCTCTCAGACCTTGTCTAGGGGTTGGGCCAAGCTGCGGGGTTCTTAGAGTTCACACCCCCGCCCCTCAGCCTGAGCAAGACAGACAGTGAGGGTCTGTCCAAAGTCACACAACCAAACTGGAGGCAAGCCAGGGTGTCTCTGGGCTGTCTCCAGAGGCTGGATTGGAAACCAGAGCACGGACTTCCCAAGTCCTGCCCCTTGTGGGCCATGTAGTGTCACCCAGGTGCCCAGCTGGACAGCACCCCCTTGGCCCCTGAGTAGTTGTCCTCCTCTCCTGCCAGGCCCCCAACCCCAACCTCCAAAAGTAGAGACAGGAACTCAATGCCTTCAGAAGCCCCCCTGGCCATAGCCCCCCTGGCTGCTGTCTCCTGCCCCAGAAGGTGAGAGGGATCTACCTTACAGCGTGACAAAATGGGCTGCATTGGGATGAGGTTGGAATTTTCCCGGGGAGACCTAAGGATGTGGGGAGAGGAATCTTAGGTAGGGTCAGATGTACACCCCCTCTCCCCCCAACAAAGACTTGACCTGGAAGTGGGCCTGTGTACGTGCATGGGCGTGTATACACACACACACACACACACACACCTCTGCCACTCTCTGAAACCAGTTAGGCACATTCTATCAGCTTCTGCATTCCAGGATTTGCCCATGTGCTGCGCATATGAACATGGCAGAGTCCATAGAGGTGGGACCTGGGCTCAGCTCTGCCATAGATTTGCTCCCTGGCCTTGGCCAAGTGACATTTTCTCTCTAAGATTCAATTTCCCTACCTGTTATATGGGACCAATAACATTCCCCTCAAGGGTGGATATCAAAGGCAAATGAAGTTTTGCATGGAAAGTGACGGGCCTCGTCCAAATCTCTTTAATATGTCCTCATTTCCTCCTTTGGGTGTCTGAATGAAGCCCCACCTCCTAGAGGGTCAATGTCAACCCCTGCCCTTCTGATCCAACAGGGCTTCCTGACAGAGGGATTTGAGGGGAGTAGGATTGGTGGGCAGGGTAAGACAAAGGCCTTGGACGCATACACCTTTCAAGGTCACATCTCAACCAGTACAGACTTTGTAATTGGTTTGGGTTTTGATTTTAGGTTTAATCTATTGGATTCCCCCAGTAGACTTAGAAACCAGAAACAAATTACCCTCCATGAAGAATCGTTACTGTTTGAACAGCTCAGGCATCCACTTGGTCAGAAAAGTATGTGCTTTGTTTTTTATTAAATTTCCCCGAAAAAACAAAAACAAAGCACAATGATTTGAATTCAAGGAGAGGGGAGAACAGGTTTCCCTAAATTCCAAGCTTGAATATTTTTTATTCCTTTTGAAGCAGAATGGATTTGTCCCCCTGCAATGCCAGAGGCATCCCCACAGCTGATGTTTTTCCAGCTGCCAGTCTCCCCAAAGACTATGGAGTGGGGTCAGGGACAGGGTGAGAGTCCAGACCTGCCTGGGGCGAGCAGCCTGGTCTCTCTCTGAGTTGCGGAAACTCACCTGTGGCAACAATGCTGATGTTCACCAGTGGTGTAACTTTGTATGACCTTGACACTTACCCTTTCAGATTCTCATTTTCTTTATCTGTAAAATAGAGACCATGATTCCACAGGGTGGCTTTTGAAGAGCATGTCACGATCCTAGAAGCTCGGAGCTGGAAAATGTCACACGGTCTTTCCTTCTTTGACCAGTAGGGAAACAGACCCCATGGGTGAAAGGGATCCTGGTATAACTCTCAGCAAGTTGGAGCTGGTCCAGGCCTAGACCCAGCTCTTGACCCCCCACTCCATCAGGACCAGGCCTCAGAGGGGGAGATTGGCATTTCCATGCTGGGGAGCTGGGTACCAGTTTCTTTTCAGAGACTCTGAGGAGATTAGAAAAGGGCTCACTGGCCGTGTGCCTCTCCACAGCAGCCAGTCCTTGAAAAGTTCTTTAGGTGGGGTGCTTGTTGAGGGCACGGGGTGTCCCAGGATCCCACTGCCTGCCCACATCCCACAGCCAAGGATTAAGGCTGCATGGACCAGTCCTTGTGTCATTCTCCTCCAATGGGGGAGGGGATCTGGATCAAAGCCACCCACTGGTGTAAGCATTAATAGGTGTTTGTTCTCTCTTGTGCCCTCAGGGGTTTCCTGGAGATTTTGGGGAAAGAGGCCCACCAGGACTGGATGGAAACCCTGTAAGTATTTCAAGTCTTTGGGAACAGGAACAAGTTTCAGAACAAACACACCGCAGGCTTTAGCAGCCCAAGCTTTGGGATCAGACAGACTGAGTCAAATCCCAGCCCTGCCACCTACTAACTGGTTACTCTGGGATGAATTGCATGCCTTCTCTGAACTGCAGGCTCCTACCTATTGTGGATATCCTGTGTTTCCCCCCCCCCCCTCAGGAGAGCCCCCCCGGCCCTGAGCCCTTGGTCCCAAAGTCCCAGGCTGTGCCCCATTCCCAAGAATTTAGAAAGGTTCATGGGTCACTCCCCACTGGGGAAGCCAGGGCTACTGCCATCTTACAAAGTGCCAGAAATATTTATGGGACTGCAGTGGCCTGGGGGAGCCGATGGTTTGCAGGCCCTTTATGGAGAGAAGAGCCGAGTTCTAAAGAAATCTCCAGCACAGTCATGTTTATAGATTTTGTAAATAATCGTAGGCCCATCGAGGAGCCAGGTCAGCCTGCCCTGGGGAGCTGAGCCCGCCTTTCCCTTCCTGTCCCAGTCTCGGGCTTGGCGGGAAAGGAAACCTGGGGGTGCAGACTATGTCCAGAGCTCCTTGGGACAACTGCCATGTTCCCCCATCTCTCCTTGGGACTTCCCTCCTGAGCAGCTGTGCCAGCTGTGCTTCCGGCAGAGGTAGCTGCTGGATCTGTAATGAGCACTTGATTATGTGCTCATTTCAATTCTACAGACGCTCCCTGAGCCTGACCCATCTGAAGCTGACTCCTGGGCTCCCTTGCAGGCTGAAGTGCTCAGAGCCGGGTGGACCTGGGTTTGAATCCTGCTGCACTACTTGTCAGGCGTGGCAGCTTGGACAAACCAGTTCACCTCTCTGCATCTCAGTGTTCTTCTCTGTAAATCAGGGGGATTATTAGAGTGTTGGCCTCAGAGGACTGTAGTGAGAATGAAATGAGAGAGGGCTGGGAAGGGGTTCGGCCCATGACAAGTGTTCAGTGGATGGAACGGTCACAAATAGTAGGTAATAACGGGGCACAGTTCCTACTCCCAAGGAGCTCCCAGGGAGGTCCCAGGTCCTGTGGAGGAGGGAGAGAGGAGTGGGGAAGACTCTTGGGAAGGGTGACATTAGACCTGGGATGAGGAAAGAGGTGAGGAGACATTCCAGGTGGAGGAAGGGACACCCGCAAGGTTGGGAAACCAGTCTTTCCTTCAGTACATCTGTCATTGGATTAACCACAATATGCGATGCCATCCTGGAAGGCCCCTTGGGATGGGGCAGGGATGTCCTTCTACTCATGGCCTAGAAGAGCAGAAGGAGGGTCTGATGTGTGCTCCCAGCTCTGCTACACAGCTGTTGAGTGACCTTGGACAAGTCACTTCCCTTCCCTGAGCCTCGGTTCCCTCATGTTACAGCCAAGGCTGCTTCTCACCTCCTCCTTGTCTTCTTTTCACCTGAGCAGCCCCGGGATTTCGTAGTGAAGGAAGATAAACGCCTTGGAGGTTATTGGCAATTCTCATTGATAATCACCGTTTCTAGAGTCCCCTATCTTTACTCATGCTTTTGCATTTTGAACTTGATCCAAACCCCTCTACTTGTCTTTTCTGGTGCAAACAATTGAAGGTCCATTTTTAGAGATGAGGAAAGACAAACTTGCCCACTGCCACACACGGCCACATCCGACTCTCAGGCAAGAGCTCTTCCAGCATCTCAGAGGCCCTGGGAGGCGGAAAGCTGTGAGCCTTCTTTCAGTGGTGGGGGCAGTTTTCTAAGGCTCCCCCACCTTGCCTTCTGGCTGAGAGAGGGAGGCTGGCCTAGTGGCTCTCAGCTTGGAGCCTTCACCACTGTGTGATTTGTTTGCGTTTGACCTTAGACAAATCCCGTAACCTCTCAAGCTTTAGTTTTGCCATCTGTAGAGTGGGGGTGAAATGAGTTCTGGGTCAAGCATCCTGTACATCTTTATTACTGTGTCAGGATTCTGCCCATTCTTTCACACTCACCATCGGAAGATACTGGATTTGAAAATCCAAACTCCCCATTTTGCAGAAGTGGAAAGCTGATGGCAGAGGAGGCAAGGGTCTCGTCCAAACTTCAGGCCATACTCAGGAGTGTCACAGGTCAACAACAAGGAATGGTCAACTCGAAGGATTCCACCAGGCACCCACGAGGAGGGTGGCATGGAGGGACTGGCTCCAGAGGGAAACAGGGCAACTAACCACCTTGGTCTCTCTCTATTTGCAGGGAGAACTGGGCCTGCCAGGGCCCCCAGGAGTCCCCGGCCTCATTGTAAGTACACAGATATTTGGGGAGGGAGAGGGCCAGGAGGCAGGGTGTGGGGAGCAGGCCATAGGTCCTGCTGGAAAGGTCCCTCTCTTACCAAACACCAGGAGGAGCTGGGGAACCAGGACAGACCAGTCTGAGCAGGGGGCTGAGGGAGGAAAGCCATTCCGTGTGACCTCAGGTGCATCATCTACCGTCTCTGAGCACTTTTCTCCATTAGTTAAATGGGGTTGGGGGCTGGGAGCATGAGACTGCTAGTGTCCTTTCACACCTGTTGCCTGTTCATTGCTCTGGGAGGAGGTGTAGGCAGGTGATAGCATGCCCATTCAATAAGTGAGGAGCTTCAGGTCCAGAGGAAGGAAGTGACTGGCAGAGGAGCTGAGACTCCGGGCCACATTGGGCAGTCTTCTCCATCCTTTTCTTCAGAGCATTGGCTTTGGAGCCAGACCACCTGAGTTCAAGTCTCAGTTCTACCGCATCCTGGCTGTGTGACCTGGGACAAGTAACTGATCCTCTCTGAGCCTAGTTAGTCATCTGTAAAATGGGGATGATAAAATCCTCTTGGGTGGTTGTGAGGATTACTTGAGGCATCATTTGTACAGTTCTTGACACAGGGTCTAACACTCAGTAAGTGTGCAATTTAATGGGAAGTATTTTTATATTAATTACTGTTTTTTACCTACTGATGTGCCCGGGGTGGAGAGAGGTCTGTACACAGGGAGGTGAGAGGCAGTCTGACCTCTGACTCCATCCAGGTTGGGGTAGGCCTCGTGGCGTGGTTCTGTTAGCTCAAACCAGGGTTCCCTGTTGGGCCTTCAGAGGGTGGGCCTTGACCTTGGGTCCAGCCCCAAAAGCCAGTGAAAGGCCCGCGCCTGGGAAATGACTCTAGAAGCTTCTCTAGGGTCTGATGTCCCCTCTGCTCTGTCCCTCTGTCTCATTCCTCATGAGTTTTGAGTCTGGGGGGCCGTGGAGGGATACAAGCAGACGGTTCTGACAAATGGACTACCAGCTTCAGCCAGTCCAGCAACTGTGCTGAGAAATTCTGTTTAGAGGGAGGCTGGACCCTCTGTTTCCTGGGTTGGAGGGGGGACAGCGGCATCGTTCTGGGGAGGCCAGTTATGGGAAGAGGGCCCAGAGGCCCTCCTCAGTGGCAATGTGCTCCTCAGGTGGGTAAAAGCAGAGCCTGAGCAGGTGGAGATAGAGGGTCAGATCAACCTGTGTCTGAATCCTGGTCTCCCCTCCTTCTGGCCATGTGGTCTTCAGTTATGGCCTTGCTTTCTTGTACCTCAGGGACCCCCTCTGTAAGAGGGAATCCTTGTACCCACTCCAGTGAAGACCACAGATTCACACAGTCCAGTCCAGTTTCATGGCTAAGGGCAGTTCCTGGAACCAGATCGCCTGGGTTCAAGCTCTCCCACTCATTTAATTGCAATTCTGAGCAGATTTCTTCACCTCTTTGTACCTCATTTCTTCATTTGTAAAATAGGGATATTATTAGTACCTAACTTGGAGGAGTGTGGTTGAGAATTTAAAGAAACTATTACATGTAAAGTATCTAGTACACAGTAAGCACTCAAGAACTACTAGTTATAATAATAATAGTTGTTGTCGATGATGATTTTATACATAAGACATTTTGTGCCTGGTAGCAGCTGTCTAGATCGCTGCATTGAGAAAGATTTTCAAGTCACACTGGAACTGAGTTAGCGAGGATGCTGTGATTGATTAGTGATGCCTGCCTTGGCTTGGGATGTGGACATGTCAACACATGAGTCATAACATTTGTCATCCCTGATGTCCTTTGCTGACTGAGCACCTTGTTTGGTACAGGGCACTGACCTAGATGCTTTGGAAAAAAGAAATCTGTGCACTGTGAGTTAGAGAACCTGACTTCCAGGGGACTTCCCAAGTCTTCTAGTCTAATCTTCTTTAAGCTCAGCAAGGGTCCCTTCTGGAGCATCGTGGTCATGTGGTCATGAAACTCCAACGCGGACACCCTGGTGCTCGATGCTCCCTCCTCTGGGGGCCCAGTGCATTCTCACAGAGCTCTCATTATACACACTTTCCTTTGTATTGAGCCCAAGTCATCGCCCTGTCCTCGGAGAGGCTGTTTCAGATGTAAAGATGGTCATTAGCTGTTCTTCCCAAGGCTCCATACTCCGGCTATATGATCCCGATCCCTAAAGCTTTTCTGAAGGGATGTTTACATATCCTGGCTGTCATCCTTGGCACATATTTCTATTTGTCATTGTCCTGGCATCCACTAAGCTGGCTCCTGAGAGGGGCAAGAATATTGCTTGGCCAAATACACACAGATTCTGGAGACTGCTATCCCAGCCCTGGGCCCTCCTGACTCTTTATAGAGCACGTGCCTACCTGTGCTCCCCTTTCTCTTCACAGTTAGCCTTGCCAGATAAAATACAAGACGCCCAGTGAAATTTGAATTTCAGATGCAATATTTAGAACACATTTATACTAAAATATCATTCATTGTTTATCTGACATTCAAATTTAACTGGGCAGTCTATATTTTTATTTGCTCATTCTGGTAACCCTATCCACAGTATTTCTTAGGAGAATCCCATTTGGCAAATGGGAAAACTGAGGCCCTTGGTCAAGGTCACACACAAGGCAGGAGAGGATGGAGACATGTTAGGAGGCCATGTCTCCCAACTCCTAATCCAGGCCAATCCTCTTCCCACTCCCGTACGAGGGGCTCTTAGCCAGGGTTGAGCCCTGGGCATCGCAGCACGTCTTAGATGCTGTACCCCCTTGTGATGGCCCTTTCCAAAAAGCTGATGAGTTCCTTCTCATGCCTCACCCTTGCCCTGTGTCTCTCTTTGTGCTATTTTAAAATCCCCTTTGCTGCCAAGGTGACATTACCTTTCTCCTTGTGCCTCAGGGGTCACAAGGCTGGACCTGAACCCACCAAGTCACTGCCGTGCCCCAAGCCAGAGTCCTCTCCAACCCAAGGCACCCATTCTCACCGTGGGGTTTTGGGAACAGCAGCCTCTATGCCTGGGGCAAAAGTCTCCTCCCCAAAGAGTGGGAGACAAAAGGAATTTTCTAACTAGGAGTTAAAGGAGGGAGATCGACTGAGTCACCTTCGGTTTCCCAGAGGATGTGGCTTTTTAGCTGAGCAAATGGGAATTCCATATATTGATAATCATTTCAGTGGAGATTCAGATTTATTCAATGCCTTCTGTCAAGTCAGCTGAAGCAATTTGCATGCAGACTGAAGCCCGGAACTTCCCTGGTCCCCGGGGTCTTTGCAGCCCAGCCGGGAGGAAGGGCGTGAGAGGACAGACTAACATTTACAGAGCGTCTGTCTGCTCTGTGTGTGCTTGACATACATTAGGCTGTGGGAGCCTCGAGATACTTGAGGCAGGAGGCGGGCTGCGGCAGGCTGGTCACCAAGATGGGGGGGCTGGGGCCCGAGGTCACCAGCTAGGGACTTGCAACCCAGGCTTGTGTGGCCTCCTGCAGCCTCTGAGGCGAGACTGCCGTGAGTAATTGAAACCCTTTGGCTGGCCCTCAAGAAAAGTGTGCCTCATTCCAGAATCTGCTCAACAAAGAAGATTTCTGTCTTTTTAATTTTGAGTGGCACAGAGGGAATTTTGGCTCCTCCATTTACTGAGACCCAAAGAATATGTGATCTTGCCAACCCCCAGCAAGTAGGATATAGTGCACCATATTCTGTCACTAAGTGATCACCCGGCTTTGTTTCCTTGTCTGTAAAGCAAGGTCAGGCACCCCACTAACTGATATCTATCAAACCCTTAAGTGCAGGACCCTGTGCTAAGTACTTGATTATCACAGCAAACCTCTGAGGGTAGGGAGTGGGATTACCATTGTACACTTAAGGAAACCTAGGCTCAGAGAGGCTGGAGCACCTGTCTGAGGTCACACAGCCAATAAGCTAGACCTGGACCTGTGTGCACAGCTCATGTTCTTCACCATTACAGCACATGGCCAGCTCCGTACCACGTCTGTACTGAATGGAGACAGCAGATGCATGAGAATGTGGACCGGTAGTGCCAGAGGCTGTCCTGTGTGAGAGATGGTGCTTAAGACCTCACAGGAGCCAGGACTGGCCACAGCCCCCAGGTCCCCATCCCCAAGCTGGGGACCCTCTAGCAGAGTTTCTGGAAAGAGGCTTGTTGCCTTCAAAGGCAGTTCCAAGGAACATTGCAGCAAGATTTTTCCCTAGAGGTTTTGTAAATGTGAGTCTGCAGGTTTCTTTGTCACCCATTCATTAGGCCACTTTCAGTGGCTTCTCTGCGGCATGGGGTAGATGGTGGCCACAGAGGCACATACATAAATGGTCATCAGCGTGGAAAGGGCTAGGAGTGAAAGCCGGTCAGGCTCTGAGACCTGACAGAAGGGGCCTGACCTGGCCTATGGAGTCAGGGAAGTGAAGCTGATGCTGGGGGCGGAAGGACGAGTGGGTGTTAACAACGAGAACACCGGGCAGAACACTGGGTATAGGAAACGGTAGCCGAGGATGTCACAGTTTAAGAGAGACAGCAGGGCAGGGAGGTGAGACATGTGAGGGAGGGAGATGCTGCCAGCACCTCTGCTATGAAGGGTGAGCAGCGGAAGCAGCTCAGGTTTTCTTTCGGGGGTCCCTGGCAAGTCCCACGGCATTCATTGGAGGAGCAGAGCTCATGCCTATTTCTGCATCTGAAGGCTGTCCTGAGGCCCTGTATTTATGAGTGATAGCAAAGCAGAAAGCCATCCTTGGGTCATTTATTGGAGTAAACAGAGTCAATCCAAGGCCAGTGAGCATGGGCCATAGGGTCAGACAGACAGACCTGGGCTCTGATCCTGCCACTGTCCCCTACCCTTTACTTAGTCTTGGGCAAGTTGCTTCACCTCTTTCTAAGCCTCGATTTTCTCTTTTGTAAAATGGAGTGGGACTAAGAATGGTGCTGGCTTCATAGGGGTTACTATGAGCAGTTGGTGAGTGCCCAAGCTGCCCAGACCGCTCCTGGCACAGTGGAAGCTCTTGCTAACAAGGATCGGGTGAAACTTCGAGGTATCAAGCGTGGGGTCTGGCACACAGTAGGAGCTCCGTAAATGGTTGCAGATGTGGTTGGTTGTGTTCTTGGTGGGAGCCAGGGAGAGGAGGGCAAAGTGTGGAGGGCGGCGTTTGGGAGCGTAGGCAACAGTGGAAAGAGGATCCAAATGAAGGGCATTGCTCATTATTCTTTCTTGTGGGCACAACATTCTGTATGTGGCTTGGCCAAGCTGCCCACGAGGGTGTCTAGCATGGAGCAGACGGGTGCTCTTTGGGATGTATGGGGGGTGGGGAATGGCCTGGAGTTTTCTCTATTCTTCCCCCAAATGTGTTGATAGCCCAGCGTGGGAGGCTTGCCAGCAGGGGGAAGACCAGCCCTAAACGAACACCACCATCTCCCTGTGTCCCCTGCAGCCAGAGTCCCTGATTCCTTGTCCCTTGGGGTTGGATGCCCACACTTGTCCCTGCCCCCCACCCCACACCAATCTCTTTGGAGAGGCCTGCAGAGGTGACGAGGGTGTGCCGGGGTGTGGAGCTGCTGCAGCTCCCCGTGGCCCCACACAGGCGTTCGTCAGGTCTGTATTGAATTCTGTCCCCACACAACAAGCTGCTTTAGCCTGGAGCAGGAAAGAAGGAGCCTGTGTTCCTGGAACTGCTGCTGGTTCTCTGCCTGCACCGGGCCCCAGTTGGAGCCAGTGTGCCAGCAGAGCCTGCTCTGTTTATTTATGCACCACGGGGAACTTGGGGCGGGCCACCCCTCACTCCCTTCATCTAGGAAAAGAGGGAGAGAGAAGTCACCCAAGTGGCCTGCTGAAGTGCAGCTCTCTGAAGGGCTGGCTTGTCCTCTGACTCCAGCCTCTCCCTGACCAGGGATCCCAGCTTCTTTACTCCTTTCACTCCCTTTTCTCCCAACATTACTTCAGAATTGCCTAGAAGCTCTGGAGATGGAATGCCTTGTGTGAATTCCAGCTCTGCCCGGCTCTGATTTGTTCAAGCCCTAACTGCTCCAGGCCTCAGTTTCCTCATCTGTAAAATGGGGTGGTAGTAGAACGGATCTTTAAGGGCTGGTGTGAGGGATAATTGAGTTGAGCCATGTCAGGTGCTTAGCACGGAGCCCAGCAACCAGTGTCATTTGTATCACTATTAACGTCTATTAAGCTGAGACGTCACTTTCTCAATGAGGAGATAACCTGATGAGAATTGAAAGCATATTTTCTTCTCAAAGTCTCCACTAGAAAATTTGGTTTGATCCAATGATACAAAGATCCTGAGGCCCAGAGAGGGAAAGTGTTTTGCCCAAGATCACACAGCCAGTTCATGGCAGGGCCACGGCCAGACTCCAGCATCTACCTCAGCTGGCCTAAGTCATTCCAAGGTGGGTTGGGAGGTGAGAATTGGCATTGCCTCAGCCAAGCCATGCCGCATCTTTGAACACTGCACCTTCCCTCTGTCTCTCTCCTTGGGGCATTCCACTGCACAGGCCTCTTGGCCCTTTTGCAGGAGGCAGGCAGGAATGTGATTTTTCATTCTCTGCTTGCCCTCCCTCCGAGACGTCTCCAGGCAGCTCTGACAAGAAGCCGTTCTCGAGCTTGGCTACCTGGGGAGGTCTTTGTTCCTCCAATGCTTCAGAGCACTGTCCTGGGGCCTCCATGGAGCCTGATTGCAGGGACGTGGGAAACTGAGGCCCAGAGAGGTCAAACACATTGATTGACTCACACAGCAGCCAGACACTTAGATCCATCACAGAATGGAAACGGGAAGAAAGAATATTTTCAGGGGCTCCCTTTCTCGGGGCGTGGGCTTAATATTATGGCTGCGGCTGCAGGCAGTAGTGATAGGAAGTGGACAGGAAGTGAGGAGATTTGAGAGAAAGAGGGTGGTCTTGTTCAGAGAAAATCTAGTCACTTCACTCCATAAACCACGGTTTCTCACCTCAACACTACTGACACTTTGAGCCAGATAATTCTTTGTTGTGGGAGGCTGGCCTTCCCATTGTACAATATTTATCAGCATCCCTGACCTCTAGCCACTAGATGCCAGTAACACCTCCTTAGTTGTGACAACCCGAAATACTTCCAGACAGTTCCAAATACTTTACACATGTAAGTCCATACGCTTCAAAACAACTCCAGGAAGTACATAGTACTGTTAACCCCCGTTTGTTAGATGAGGAAACTGAGTCATGGAGGGATTAGCACCTCCCCTCCCCCCAAAAAAAATCACACAATAAGTGAGCGGCAGAGGAGACCTGAAACCAGGTGGTCTGGCTTTGACCTACACTGCTTTCCAACTCTCCGGGTTCTAGGAACTTTGCTGTTTTCACTTGGGACAGGCTGAGCTGATTTAAAAGTAGGTCTTCAACCTGCAGTCCAGCGTCTTACCGTTTGACTGGGTCTGTCTCCAACTCTGGGGTGCCTGTGATTAACAGCCCCCTCCTTCCTTGCTGCCCTCCCAAGGAGATGGCTGAGCTTCTGGGAAGCAGGAAGTGCCTCCCCCTCACTAAGCTAGAGGAATCAGAGCCCCTGTGTATGCTTATTTAACCCTTCTAGCAGCTTGCCCAGGGAGAAGGATCGATCGCCCTATTTTAAGAGATATTTATGGATACTGAGGTCCAAAGAAGTCAGGTAAAAAGCCCTGAGTCCCTTAGCCAGTATGGGGTGTAAAGAATCTAATGTGGGATAGAAAGATCTAATGTCTAATATGAGATGGAAAGAAGTGGTGGGGGAGGGGCAGCAATCAAGAAATGACCTTGGGAAAAGACAGATATCATATTTATTCCAGCACTTCAGTGGAAGTAAACAGATTGAAGACTATTCCTAATTTCAAGAACCATCCAGGAGAGTTGCATCCTTGGAAGTCCAACCCCAGGGACCTTGGGAACCATCCCTACCAGGCCAGCTTCCTGTAGGCCACCTCTCACAGCATTCTCTTCTCTTTCTCTTCCCAGGGCGACATGGGAGCATTGGGTCCGATTGGCTACGCAGGACCCAAGGGCATGAAGGTAAACAGGGCTGTCCCCTATTCCAGGCCTCGTCCCAGTCAGGCACCCATGACCTATTTCAGCCCAGATAGAAGAGTGCCCTGGCACAATATTGGGGGATGGGAAGATGGGGGGACTTGCAGAGGGACGCTGGGGTGAAAGCAGGCAGGTCAGGAGCTCGGGTCTTCTCAGGCCTGAGAGCCAGTCATATCTCTATGTCATTAATGCCAGACACTTTGTTAGACAGCAGCCCTCAAGCTGAGCATGAGTCTGATGTGGTTCTAAACCTATGGGCCCTGAAAGTCCAGTGGGGACATCACCAGGGGCATAGAAACTATAATGGCAAACCAGTGAACTCAGTACATCCCCGAGTGGGATGGGCTTGCAGGAGAAGGATGAGCTAAGACTGCTAGGACCACGTTCCGGGGATGACCCTGTTTTGGCCAATGAGTGTGTGGTACTGCTCATTAAGCCCACCTCTCTCCATCAACCCTTTCTTCCTGGATTTGTCCTTTGCTGTGGTTCACGAGTCAACCGCCTATTCTCATGCTCCTTCAGTCCACACCATTGCATTAGGAGCTGTGGTCATTGCCCCTTTTATAGATGAGAAAACTGAGCCTTGGGCTTGAGCATCTAGCATGGGGACTCATAGCAAGTCAGTGGGTGTAAGCCAGGGCTCCTGACACCAGTGGCTTTGAGCCTCCCTCACAGATGGACTCCGGCTTTTGTCTTGCAGGGACTGATGGGAAACATGGGGGAGCCCGGACTGAAAGGTGATAAGGTGATCTGAATACTCCCTTATTGCACTGTGTTTTATCTGCATGCGACCCCCCCTCTGCCTCGGTGCTGCTGCGGACTTCTTGCCAGGTCCACTCCCCTGCATGCCTCCTCCCTCTCCTCTGGCCCCCCTAAATCTGTGCTCCCCAGCTTCTTCCTTGTCACTTTGGGTTGCACTCAGACAGGTGGTTCTGGGTAGATGCAGACCTTGGCATATAGAGCATGGAGGACTGTTGAGGCACAGGCAGGGTGTAAGGTAAGGCAGGTGCCTGAATTCGGAGAGTAAAGCTGAGGCCAGTGTCTGGGCTTTGAGGCCAAAGCCACAGAACGAAGAGGGTGGAGGTGGGGGACAGAGGGCAGAACGTTGCTCAGATAACGGGCTCCAGGGCAGGTATGATGTGGGGTCCAGAGACCTCTCCAGGTACGGGAGGAAACAAATCCATATAAACCATCCCAGAGAGCGCGCAGTCGGAAAATGCAACAGGGAAGCCAGGACCAGACCCTGAGCCCCTGCCCCACGTTCCTCCTGCTGCCTCGTTGAGGCCATCGTTGCCACATATCCTCTGTACAGCCCTGCCACTATCTCACCCTGTACCAAAGCAGAGCTGAAAGTGGGTAGGTGGGTCCCCAGGGCCCAGAGTGGGTAGCACCTGGCCTGGCTCATGTAGCTTCTGAGTGACAGGGACATGGGGGTGAGGGGCAGTGCTATTTGTGCTCTACCCTGTGACAGTCTTCCTGCCCTCCCACCTTAGTCTCTTGATAAACCAGGCACCCCAAAGGGCACGTGGGAGGCTTTCAGGTGGCACCCAAGTTGCCATAAGCCTGAGGGAGGAGAGAGGCCAGGCTCCTTCTGCACCTGTCTTCAGATAACTCTGCTCCTCCTAAACTTGAGAAGTAGGATCAGGTACCGGTGCTATGCACCATCTGGGTGCCCTGTGGGGATTAACTCATCCATCCTCCAGCCCCCTAGGAGACAGGAAGCTTGCCTGAGGCCACACAGCTGGTACGTACTGTCAGGATTCAAAGCCAGGCACCTACCTCCACGTACCTCAATAGGTGCAGAACTGAGGTCTGCAGGCCACCTCCTCCAGGGCTTGAATCTCACACCTGGGGAAGCAGACCCAAGGAGAAGAGATTTGTCAAAGGACACTTGATGATCTATTAGGCTCCTGGACTCTTAGAAAATTGGAACTGCTGGGCTGAAATGGGCACACTCAGATTGTCTTAGCCCCCTGCCCCTCACTCGTAGGTAGCCAGGGGTGTGATGCTAACCACACTCCTTTATCTATTCCTTTCTACCTCTTCCATTCCCTACTGTCACACCCAAGCCTTCAGCTGCAGTCCCCTCTGCCTCTCCCCTCAGCTCTGCCCTCTGATGCTGCGCTGCTTGCTGCTGATACCCCACTTCCGGTCCTCCTCAAGATGGAGGGACTTTCTGTTGGAGGTGGGGGCTTCCCCACAGCTACCTGTTTACCCTGAGGTTGGAGACATCAGCACTCTGGAAATGCTGAAGTCATGGACAAAGGAGAAAGAAAGTGGGGGAAATGGGAGTGTTAGGCAGTGATCTTTTTATAGGCTCTCATGCAGAGCTGGCCTCCAGCTCACTGTTTCTTCAGGGACATGGAAATAAATGTGTTACATAGAACTCGGCTGGCTTGCTGACTGGTGGTGCCGGAGACATTTGGAGATGTGAAAGCTCTGGAAAAGAAAAAGAAGGCAAAGAAATTATTTTCCTGCCCATAGTTTTCAGGAAAATCAAATTAAGTATTTAGGGCTGAAAAAAAAAAGAAATCTCTTTTCTGTCCCTTTGGCTGCATAGGGGTCTTAATGTTGCAAGAAGAGGGGTTCTGATCAGCCCCTCTTCCCCCTACCCTTGGCCCTTCCCTGGGATGACGGAGCCATTGCTTCATGTTCCATGGTCGTCCTGCCTAGATATTAGATTTTCCACAACCCAGCCTGGCCTCATTCCCACTTACAACCACTTGGCTCCCTCTCACTGTGTGGAGGCACATTCTGAAACCAAGCCTCCTGCTCCAGGTTCAGCGTTCTGCAAATCTATTGTCCTGATTTCTTAGGTGCCTGTTAAAACATTTTTTACCCCCACACTCCTCCTTTGGACATTTAAAAAAAAAAAGTTCCTGACTTCCTAAAACTGGAATGTCATACAGGACTTTCCAAATTGGAAAAACCAAATTATGTTAAAAAAAATTTTTTTTTTTTTTTAAATTCTGGCTTTTGTTCTACCAAGGAGGTCATGGCCTTAGCTGCTCAATGGGGGTTCTCTAAGAGTCTCCATTCTTCCTGGGTTTTTCTCTCCATTCTTGTGACTGCACCCAAGGCTATAAATGTTTTCTGAGTCCTGGGGCCAATGTACTGTTGGTAATGTCCACGATGGAAAGCTGGAAAGGGTGAGGGCTGTGTGCGGTTGTTCTGGCTCTGAGGATAAACACTTCCCGATCTCATTCTGCGACAGTTCATTTAGCAGGATGCGCCTGAAAACAAAGGGAGCAGAAGAGAACCTCTGACAGCCAGAGTCGATGTCACAAGCCTATGCAATACGTCATCTTAGAAAAGAAACACACAGACCTAGCTCGAGACCAGTCGACCTGCTGTTTACACATTGTCTTAACAAGCCAGGCTCTCTCGTTTCTTAAGCTATAGCTGATTAAAAGCAGCTAATTAGAAGTAGATGGGAGCTGACTGCTGGCATAGAAACTCCCACAGAAGGAAGAAATGACAGCTCACAGTCTGGTGGTGAAGACTATCGAGCAACAGATGCAAGTACTCAGAAACCGCAGAAGTGTGGGACCGTTCTACAGGCTGCACTTGCCCCTGTGTGACATCAGCTGAAGAAGAGGTTGAAGGGTCAAGAAACAGTTCCTTTGATCCACAAGTATCAGTTTTGCTGGAGAAGCCAGGTGACATTAGGCAGTTTAGATTCTGTTAATAGAGTTTTCAGCCATCTGAGTAAACACAGGAAAATCTGGCTGGGTCCCTCCCCCCCCCCCCCCAGAGCCTGCCTTCCCCACCCAGGCTCCCCTGGGGGACCTGCCCTTTTCTCTAACAAGGCTGCTGCTTGTCAGACCAACTTTGGGAACAGTCTCAGCAAAGCTGTATCTTGCCAGTGGGTCTGCAGGTCGGGGAGGCTTCTGGAACCCACTGGTCTCCATCGTAACCTTCTTTGCTGGTGTATGTTTAGGGTGAACAAGGGGTTCCAGGTGTGTCAGGAGATACCGGATTCCAAGGAGACAAGGTAATTGCGGCAGACTCCCCCTTGGCCCCTGTTCTGCTCTTCTCTGGCCCTTGTTTCCTTTCCCGGGGCCCATCATGGACCAGTACCCACCAGTGAGAGAGCTTCCTTTCAAACACTTTTGTCTTCTCTGTCCTTGGTCTACCCTCTCATCTCTTCCCTGGACTTTACAAAGACCCCCTGAATTATTCCAAGGCCCCCAGCTTCTTTTCTCCCAGTCTGCCTCACTGTCACAAAATTTTTCTGCTGGGGCGCAGCTCTGTTCTGTGCTCACAAACTCTCTATTGCTCCCAGAGTGAAGCCTTGGCTCCTCACCCCAGGGCCCCAGTGAGGAGGCCCCTCGGACACTTTCCTGTCCCTCATCCTTACAGTCCCTCATGCCCGGCCCCACTGAACTGCCCACTACCCCTCTAGGCTTTTTGCACACACTGGTACCTCACCTGGCACACCCTCTTCCCAGCCTCTGTTCAGCCCAACCCTGCCCCATCTTGCAGGACCCTGCTTCGATGCCTTTTATGCCACCTTTTGGGACGTGGCCATTTCCTTTTCTGAGAGGCCTGAGCAGCCTGTCTGTCCCTTACCTGTGGCAGCACCTTTGTCCCCTGATTGATGGGGACTTGTGCTCAACCCCCTGCCAGATAGCATGTTCCCTAGGGATACGGCCAGCCCCAGACTGCCCTGGCCCAGCTTGGCTCAGGGTCCTGCACAGAAGAGTGAACATTTAGGGCCTGTTTGAGTGAGTGAATGAGTGAGTGAGTGAGTGAGTAACTGGCCTTAGTAACTGACGAACCGAGGCAGCCTGCCGAGGCCGGCTTCTCTTTGCCTGTGTGCTGCACCATGTGGCCACATCTGGACCTCACCCCACCCGTCAATGAGGCCCAGATGTTGGCCAGCTCTCCCTCTTCCTCTCCCTCTCTCCTGGCTGGCCTGTCCTGACCCAGCCTCAGTATCTCCGGGTTGCCAGCCATGCAGGCCTGGCTGCTTCTCCTGCTGGACCCCAGTCTCCAGACTTCCCCAGGCACAAATGGTGCTTCATGCCTGTTGGAACCCCAGGGTCCCGGGTTCCAGGATGACCTGGTGAGGACAGGGGCTGCTCTTTCAGCTTTGCATCCCTGGGGCCCAGCCCACAGGGTGCAGAGCTGGTGCTTTCCCCTGCAAGCAGGTAAAGTGAGGGGGAGCCCATCCTCCCCAAAGGCAGGTGTTCTCCAGGCTTCAGGCTGGCAAGGATGACCAAGCAGCTGTGCCTCTGGTTAGTCTGTTCCTCACTAAACCAGCCCGCATTGGGTCTTTTCCAGGGCAGCCAGGGATTGCCAGGGTTCCCAGGTGCACGGGGGAAGCCGGGGCCTCTGGTAAGTACCTTCTGTTCCGAGTTCCCAAGCCTCAAACTCTCCAAACGGTCATCCAAGAGCTCACTTTCTCCGACAGCAGCCCTGGGTTGGCCAGCAGGGCAGGACAGGAATGGAGATTCACCCACTTTACAGATAAGGACACTGAGGCCCCAGAGGGACAGGAACTTACCCAGCATCATTGATAGGCCTCAGTCACTGGCAGAGCTCTGGCAAGAATCCTGGGCTCTAGCAGTGGGTATCCTTTATTTATTGAATAGTACTGTGTATCAGATCTTTCTTGTACTATATCTCTTTGAAGGCTGCCAATAACCCCAGGGGTTAGAGAATTATTATTGCTCCCATTTTACAGATGGGGAAACAGGTTCTACAAGGTGAAGTGACTGTCAGGATCTCATGGCTAGTAATTGCAAGAGGCAGGGTTTGAATAGCAGTGGCTCCTTCTAGTTATCTAGGCAGCTTTCATTCATATACTCCCGAGCTCTTCCAACCACCCACAGCCAGGGGCAATAACATAAAGGGTTGGTGGGAGGTGAGCCCTCACCCCTACCTTCTCCGCAATCTTTTCTCTTCCACAGGGCAAAGTTGGAGACAAAGGATCCCTTGGGTTTCCTGGGCCTCCAGGACCCGAGGTAGGTGATGCCCTATTTCTCTGTGTCTGGCTGCACCTGGGACTGGGTTTTATCTGGGAAACCAAGGCCCAGAGAGGGGGAGATACTTGCCTGAAGTCACTCAGCAAATGAGAGCTGGGGCTGAGCACAGAAATTCTGAGATCAGCAATCTTTCCTTTTCTGTCTCTGTCCCCTGTCAGTGGCAATGAGGCAGATGCTGGCCTCAGAGACCCTCTCCAGCTTTGTGGCCACCTTTACAGTTTCCAGAAAAAAACATCAGGAGAGCCCACTGAGCTCTACTGCCTGGACCCTTAATGGGAGCTCCCCACATTCTGTCTCTGAGGATTGAGACCTCTAACCCCTCTGAGCTCTGAGGCTTTTCTAACCACTCAGGCCCACTCTGCAAACTTCAGGGCTCAGTCCTCCCAAGTATGAGAAGCAATAAGCAAATGTAAAATTATGGTGTTTCAGTGGAGAATGAGAAATCCTGAAGGCTGGCTATGGCAATTAATGTAATAATTCTAGTTGAGTAGTAGGACCTGTGAGTTTCTGATCTGTGTGAGAATTAGTATCGACATGCTGAATGTTCCTCACCTAGCATCATAAACAATGGAGCAGGGCAGTTAGCTGGGTGCGCTCTTTTTGCCCCCCTCTCTCTAATTTGGACACTGGGTCTGGACAATAGAGTGAGCAGTGCCAGGGCCATTATCTGTCTAAGATCCTCAGGCCCTCTGGGGGTCTCAGCTAACCCCAGCCAGAGCTCCCATTCACCCTCAACACCCTATCCTGGGGCCTTGCTCCTCTGCAGGTCTCAGAGACAAAAGTCTGGCTCTGCTACAGTCTCCAGACCCTTCCAAAGATCACTCCTGCTAATGCCCGGATAGATGAAAGACTGTTTCCTGACAGCTACAAGTTCTGACTTTCTGCTGTTTTGACTTTGGCCGTGACACAATCCTATCTTTAGACAAATGGAGTTGGCCTCTCGTCCATGGCCCTGATCCCTTCCCCTGGTCACTGTGGAAAAAGGCTTTTCTGTGAGTCCGGGTTTTCCCAGCAGCTTGGCCAGTGGGGGTGGAAAGCATGATCGCTCACAGTTATTAAGCTCCACCTCGTGCCAGGAGGCTGTGTAGCATCTTCGGGTGAGAACTTGTTAACTCGCCACCACCATGTGAGGGGGGTATTACTACCACCAGGTTACACATGAGGAAAGTGAGTCACAGAGCAGGGAAGTGACTTCCTTGGTGACTTGCTTGCAGCAAGTAAGGTCTATTTTGGCTCTCTCTTGGGTCCCTGGAACCATCTGGGGTCTGCCTCCCCCAGCTTTGTGTTCTGTTTGGATTGGCTGACTCAGAAGATGGCTCTGCTCAGCTGAAGACAGAAGCTGATGAGCATGTCAGCGCCTTCCTGGGTCTTTGCCTCTGTTCCCAGAGACCATGGGTGGGAGCTCCAACTTTCCAGCCCCAGCACAAATTATCTCTTTCACACATCAGTGGGCCTGATCCTGTGAGCACCAGAATTTGATCAGTGTCCTGATTGCCAAGTTCTCCCTGGAGATGGGCCCATCCCAGGCAGACTTGTTTTCCTAGGACGTGGGACCCAAAATCATTTTGGATGCAGACTTTTATTGAGCACTTACCAGGCACCAGACGCTGAGCCAAGTGCTTTGCTCACATTATTCTCTTTAACCCTAGAACAGCCTTGTATAGTGGGTGTTAATGGTCATCATTTTACAGATGAGGAAGCTGAGGCCCAGAGAGGCTCAGGAACTTGCCTGAGGTCACACAGTAGGTGATGGCAGAATGGAATTTCAAGCCACTCATTTTGAAAAAAAAAAAAAGACAGGGGCCTTCAGCTATCTGTGTTAGTTCCAAATTCAGGACCATTCTTGCCTTTGCCAGTGAGAGGGTGAGAGGATGTTGGAGGTAGAATTTAGTGGGAATTACCAAAGGATCAAAAGAAGAAGGGAAAAGAAAAAGCCACCTTATGAAGGCAAGATGGGAGGGGGTATTTTGATCTCAGGGATTCATATAAAAAGGCTTTGGTTTCTAGCTGGCAGGAAACTAAGGGAGTCGTGAGGCTGCTCCGAAAGTGAATGGGGTTGTAGGCTGAATTAACAGAGGTATTACACCTAAAGCAAAGAAGGGGGTTGTTCCCATCTTTACCTGTGCTGGTCATTCCACACCAAGAGAAGCATAGTTTTCCTGGTGATGACCAGTCAGAGGCAGTTAATCCAGGGGGCCCTAGCCCCTGACTACTAGAAGCTATGGAAGGGACAGAGCAGGGCAGGCCTCTGAGGAAGGAGTAACTGGTCTTCAAATTGTTCATAGACCACTGTGGAAAGAGCGACCCCCTGTGCTTTGTGGGGCTCTGAGAGACAGCACAAGGTTCTTGATGGGGAAGGGTGGGTAATTCTGCTTCACTTTAGGGAGAAGCTTCTACTGCCCAGTCATCCATCTGGGAAGGACTGGTCTGGGAGCAGTGAGCCCCCACTGGGGATGTGGGGCAGAGCCCATACCTGGCCAGGATGGAGTGGGGATTTCAGCTCTGAATGGGAGGACTTAAGAGTAATTAGATCAGTGCTTTTCACGGCTTTCAAAGTCACAGGAAACTCAGAACATACACATACCTGTAGGACCCCTGCACTCAAAGGATGACACTTCTCAGAGCAGGAGGTCTGGGCCCTGGCTGCTTTGGGCCCTGTACTTGGGAAGTTCTGGGTTAGACGACCTTGTGTGTGCAAGTTTCCTGCATTGTTTCATTTAATTTTTTCAGCAATTCTGAGGCTTAGGGCCGGTACCATCATTCCTGTTTTAGAATCAGGATCAGTGCAGTTAACTGACCTGCCCAGGATCCCATCCCTCACAGGATTGGATGGAAACCCAGTTCGCCCCTACCCAAGACCTATGCTCTTAGCACTTCCCTTCATAGCCCCCATGGGTGACCCCTGTTCTCTGCCTCCCCTTAGGGATTCCCGGGAGACATCGGCCCCCCTGGGGACAACGGCCCAGAAGGTGTGAAGGTGAGTCCCTGCCTTGGGAGGCTCCAGCTGAGAAAGCTGATAGCTCTGCAGAGACCACAGGCCTCCAGGACTGGCTACTTGGCTTGGAAGTAAGGGGAGTCATGCCAGCCTGTTGACGGAGATGAAGGTGCCACTTCTGTGACCCCTTTTTGTTCCCTTCTCACCAGGGTAAGCCTGGAGCTCGAGGCCTGCCGGGACCCCGTGGACAGCTGGGGCCCGAGGTGAGACCGTCTGGCTCTGCCCCTGGCCATCCTCCCCCAACTCCCAGCCTGCTCTGTCCTAGGTCCTGGAGGCCTAGGCTGGGGGTTGGGGCCTCAGTCAGGACACAGCCCAGGGCTGCATCAAACTCACCCTCCAGCTTATCCCTGACAACCCTCCCCCATGACCTTTCCAGCAGCCTTCTCCGCCCTGGCCTGGCAGGTGGGTCATTCCCTCCTCCACTTTACCCCACTGCCCTCGGGTTTCTTTCTTAGACCCATTGCCACTGCTTCTGCTCATGTTGGCACAGTTTTATTAGGCGTTGATATGTGAGGGTAGGAATTGTCAGCTCCATTTTACAAGTGAGGCCCTGAGACTCACGGGTGAAGAGACTGTGTCAGGTCCCATGATTAGTGGCAGGCAGAGTCAGGATTCGAACCCAGGTCTGCTTAAGCCCAAAGTCCACGAAGCCCATGACATAGAACCTATGCAATTAACTTACGTGCTCCTGGGAGCTGTGTGTGGCATCCTCAGAGAATTACATGATGTGTATAGCTAATAAGTGGCTTAGAGATGGTCTGCTTATTTACTCACACATGATGAAGGGCAGTGCCAAGGTCATACAGGCCTATTGGAGCACCCATGGGGCACTCCATGGGCTGGCCCCAGATTTTGCCTGTGCGTTGAGGCCCTCCCACCCACCTTGGCTCCAGGACCCCATGACGCACAGCCCTGAGTAAGGGTGCAGGAGGCCCAGTTTTACCACGACCACAGACAGGCATCCAGCTGATTCTGGGTTTGGCGGGGTCCCAGTGCTGGCTATGGGAGCTGCCACGTGAGGCTGTTTTCCTGGAAGTTGGAGCTCTGGAGGGGGCCCCTTGGTCAGGCCTGGCATGCCAGAGGGACCCGTTTGGAAGCTGCCTGCGCCAGCAGGAGGGCCTGCAGGGTTCCCATGAGCCAGAAGTAAGAAGGGAGGGGAGAGGAGAGAAAAATGGCACCCACCATGTGCTTCCATCTATACTCACATTACCACTCAAGAAAACCCTCAGTATGCCTGCCACTTGTTCCTGTCTCCATTGATTCGCTTATACACTCACATTCATTCATGTCTCCATTTCTCCACTCTTGTGCCCTCTTCCCTCCCTTCATTCACACACATCCACTGGACACTGGGCACATACCCATCCTGAGTGATATTTGCGGGGTGGCTTCAAAAACATGTGAATCATCGCTGTCCTCCAGGAACACAACTTAAGCCAGTCATTATACTTCAGGGTGATCCTCTCTGTCCTGCTCCATTTTACAGATGGGGAAACTGAGGCACGGTGAGACTAAGATCTGCCAGGGAGTAAATGACAGAGCTCAGAATAGAGTCCGTATCTCTGAGCCGTAGACTGGGATCTGTTTCCACAGCATATAACGGAGTTTCACTTTCCTGCCCAGCACTGCCGTGAACCCAGGCTGCTCACATTCAGCTGACACCAAGGGTCCCATTCATGAGGAAGTCCCTGTGTGGCTTGGCCTCTAGACCATGACTGGTGGCGCCTCTGCCCTGGGTGGGGCCAGGAGGGCTCTCTTCTGTCCACCCTTTCCCTCCATACAGGACATGTTTTCCAAGAGTCCCACTGGATTAACTTTCTTCTTTTCTTCTTTCTCATGTCTCCCAACTCTAGGGAGATGAGGGACCCATGGGGCCACCTGGAACCCCTGGCTTGGAGGTGAGTGTTGCTGGCCTGAGGGAGGTGGGATCCGTTGGAGCTGAGCCATCTGTGCACAGCCCGGCAATAGCTGGGTGGTGTTCTGAGAGAAGTCATCAGTGGGGGCCTCGGGCCAGCCAGAGAGGGGACTAGGACAGACCCCAAAGGAGAGTGACGAGGGGCAAGAAACTGACCTCTGTCTGCCCACCTACAATGAGCTGGTGCTTTGCATTCACTTTTTCATTTGAGTCTCCCTTATGAGAGGCACATTTTTAAGTTCACTTGAGGCCAAAGAGGCTCAAAGAGTAAGGGGTTTAGCTTAATATCTCACAGCCAGGAAGCGGGATGTGCTGCCTTGAACCTCTCCCTGTGTCCTCATCTCTGCCCTGAAATGGGTTTCCAGAAGGTGCCTGTCCCAACTCCACCTTCATCCCAGCAATTGCATCAACCAGCAGGTCGTGAATTTTTTTGTCTAGGGACTTGTTGACATGCTTAAAAGAGATTGAGGACCCGCAATGTTTTTCTTTTTGTGGATTCCATCTCACAATATTAGTCATTAAAACTGAAAAATTGGAAATGTATTTATGAATCCATTTAAAATGAATAATGAACCCATTTCATGTTAACAAAAACAATAGTTTTATGAACAATAGCTATATTTTTCCAAAGCAAAATAAGCTAATGCAAAAGAGCGCCATTGTTTTATCATTTTTACAAATCTCTTTAATGTCTGGCGTAATCAAAGTCAGTTAGATCTTCCAATCTGCTTGTGCATTCAATCTGGTGACCATCCCACATGTCAAGTAGCCTCTGGGAAACTCTACTTACATTCATGAGAGTGAGAGTGGCACAGGCAAATGACAGCCTAGTGTTATTATGGGAATAGTTTTGACTACATGAATCTCCTGAAAGGGTCTCAGGGACCTGCAATGGTCTCAAGACCACACTTTGAGGACCACTGGCATAAACTCTCCATTCCCCTGAGTGCTTTATCTTCCATCCAGTCTCTTCCATTTCCTCCTTGAAAGCAGGTTTCATCATCCCCATTTACAAATGAGGAGATCAGCTGGGTAGGGGTGACTTCCCCTGAGGTCATACAGCTACAGACCTCTGCATCCCCAGGACAGCCTGGTGACATCAGAGCTCTGTGTCCCATCCCGTTACCCCGCCCCCCATGCCAGATCCTAGGACCCCCGCAATGCTGCCCTGCCAGCTTCTCTCACTCCTCTCTCTGTTGCAGGGTCAACCCGGCAGGAAGGGGTTTCCCGGGAGGCCCGGCCCAGATGGCTTGAAGGTGAGGAGATCTGGGAGTGACTGGGCTGAGGAAAGGGAGGAAGGAACACTTGGGGAAAAGGAGAGAGGAAGACCCAACTTATGAAGACCCAGGATGAACCCTGAGCTCCATAGCCGGATGTGACATGGGGGAAAAATGGTCCCCATTTATCACCAAGTATTGTTAATAGAGAAAAACAGACCTAACCTAAATGGCCCTCAGTGGGAGAGTGCTCAAATAATGGGATACAGTGCAGCCACCAAAGATGGTTTGGTGGGAGATTTTACAAGAGGGCCAACAGTCTGTGTGTGGTGGTGGCAGGGAGCGGTTATGAAATGAAACCTTATGGTGTGAGCCTGTACGGGAGCTGGTTGCAGCATGTTCCTGTGTACTCAGAGCAGAGGCTGGAAAGTGGACGGGGGTATCTCTGGGTGCTGGGATTCTAGGGGATTTCCATTTTCTTCTCTGGGCTCCTATACTTCCCCATTATGTACAATAAGTATGTGTTACATTTGTTAACAGGTGTTTGTTTGTTTGTTTGTTTGTTTGTTTGTTTTAAGTTATGAATAAAGAACTGACCTGGGTAGGAGAGTGAGGACGCTTAGCACAGGGCTGGCCTCGCTTCACGGCTTTCCAGGGACTCCCCTTGACAGGCTGGATTTTCCCAGCCATCCTGGGCAGGGCTTATTGGGCCAAGCTTATAGCTAAGCAAATTTACAGAGGGTTAGGGTAGAGCTGGGGGGCCCAGGTCATCCACATCACTTCCCCTCTGGAAAAATGGCCCCCATGTCTGTCGGGCTCCTCTGGGTTGTATGAGCATGAGGTCGGAGGGAGGAGCTGGGGGAGGATGAGGCTGGAACTGGGGTTGCAATGAGCCACATCCATCTGTGAGCCAAAGTCCTGGCTAGTCTGAGCCCATGTCCTGCCTCTGAGGTCTCGGCCTTTCTCCCTCAGATACAACCAGTTGGGTTTCCGTGGTGAGAGCGGTGACATAGCCTGGGGAGAAGTGTCCCACGGTTCTGTTCGCCTCTCTCCGGTTCACACTGTGGGGAGACCAGGGCAGCTGTGGCTGCCCGAGGAGCAGGAGCCACTCCATCATGGGATAAAACTGACAGACAAGGCCACGAGAGACCACCAAGCTTGAGAGCTGGAAGTAACCTGGAAGACAAATGAGTCTGCTCTCTTGTATAAAGCTGAGGAGGCTGAGCCCAGAGCAGAGGCAAGACTCACCAAAGGCACCTGGGAGCTGGTGGCAGATCTCCGGTGCGTTGGGATCAAGGACCCACGTGTCCTGACTCTCCGGTCCATACTCATCCTGCAGTGAGGTGGCCTAGAATGGGGATTTCAATCAGTCAGACTGAAGTTCCAATTCTAGCCCCGCCTCAAGCTTGCTGTGTGACCTCGAGCAGATCACTTCGCTCCTCTGAGTTTTAGTTTCCATCTCCGCAAAATGCAATGGGTTGATGAAGGGCCCACATGTGATATAGACATCAGGGGGCCAAGTAATCTGCCAAGGGCCACTCAGAGGATATGGATGACTTGGGTCCTCTCTAGGGCCAGAGATTCTGTCCCAGTGTCCCTGCCATTTGTTTGTTGTCTCCAAAGCCAGACTCTGGCAATGAGGTTCTACATCCATTCCCATCAGTGGGGACTAAGGCCAGTCAGCTGGGTATTGTCCAGCAGGCCTAGACTCCTGATACCCATCCCAAATGATCACCCTCTGTTTCTCTGCAGGGGGAGCCAGGCAATCCTGGACGGCCGGGGCCTGTAGGTGATCAGGTAAGTCAACACCGGTCTCTGAGCATAACGGCTCCCTTTACTCTGTGCCAAGCCCTTTGATAAGCACTCCACATGTACCTGACATTCTTTCCCATCCCAGCTCCAGACGTAGGCTCAGTCATCTCCCTCTTTCATTGATATGCGTACTGACTGTCAGGGAGATGAAGTCACGGAATGACAGAGCCGGGAATCATAGTCACAATGGCCATTCCCCACTGCCTGGCTCTGCGGATGTTTCTGGGTGTTTGCTTAAAGAGGTGACATCGCTTTGCTCCCAGAACATTAAAACTGGAAGAGCCCTTAACTAATAATCGCTGCCTGAGCTCGATTTACAGTTGGGGAAGCCAATGACCAGGGAAGCATAGCCACTGGCCAGGGGCTCTTGGTCAAGCATCCCTAAATTATAAAGGAAATGAAATTCAAACCAGTGGCTCTGGCTAGTTGGGAAGCCAGGCTGAGGTCTGAAGAAGAGAGGAGGTTACAAGTAGTCATTAAAAAGGAGGTTCGAGGATTACAACCTTCATTATCAAGGTCTCGGGCCTCAGCGCTGGAAAGAAGCAGCTGAGTGCTGGGTGGGTGGATAGGTGGGAAGCTCTCAGTGTCCTCCACTGCATTATAGAAGGACCCCACCCCCCGAGCCCCGTGAAGGGCTGCCTCAGGCTAGAAGGGGCAATGATGCTGGGGACACAGAAGAATTTGTCTCCATCGAGACCCGCCATCAATGGCGTGAGAGTCATGCATGACGGGCTTCCTCACCAGCCTGCAACATCTGTTGGGGGGAAGAAAGGAATTAAAGCAGGGGGAGGACTGGATGTTTGAAAACTTTCCAGTGTCATTCGAGCGCATTCTGTGGGAAGCCCAGGAGTTTGGAACGACTGCTGCGGCCTGGATATATTTCCTGATTGGAAAAAAAAAAAAGGCAGTATGATCAGCGAATTTAATTTCATAGTTATGCTGATGGTAGGGCCCTCGGGAACTAGATACTTGGAATCCTAGGATGTCAGGATACAGAGGGTCCTTGGAAATCACTCTGTCCTGGGGTCCTAACCTTTATTTGTTAGGGGGCCTAGGGCCCCTTTGGCAGGCTGGTGAAGCCTGTGGGCCCCCTTGTCAGAATAGAGCATTTAAATGCAGAAAATACAAAACAAAAAAATCACAAAGAAAATAAACTCTATCGAAATATAGTTATGAAAATATGTTCACATGTGATCTACTCATAGATATGCTTCTTGGTTAATGCATTAAATAATGAGATCTAGCAGCAGGTCTAATAATAACCTCAGTTTCAAAGTGGTGACAAGCCTTGATAGATTTTGAAGTCTCTGCAGCAATGATTGTCATGTGACATGTCAATATCTATGACAGTTACAAGTATCGTGAATTTGTTGCCTACACTCATATTTGAGGGAAATGCTACATTTCAATTAGAGGTTTATGAAAATAAAAGTTGTAATGTTTCCCATTCAGTTTCGTGGAGCCCTGAATTCCATCCATAGAGACTTACAGGGACCCAAGGTTAAGAACCCCTGAATCCTAGTCCAACTTGGTGATCTGGGATTCATGGCGGAGAATGGGCTCGATGGCCAAGAAGGTGGTGACAGAGCTGGGGCCAGGAGGAGTGGGAACCCTGCCTGGAGCAGCCCCGGACCCACTTGATTCGCAGACCCTCCAGCTTGGACCATCGCAAGAAAGAGAGATCTGTCTGAGCTGTGAGGCAGCGCTAGAGCCCTGTGGCCACCACCAAGCACACGGGGGGGTGGGGCAAGCCAGCTGTTCCCTTGGCCTCCTCCTGATGTGGGAAGGGGCAGGCATTTCCTGTTCACAGTAGAATCAGAGGATCCCCAGGAAGGATTATAATCACAGTATCGGCTACATTTATTGGGCAACTGTTAGGTACCAGGCTCTGTGCCAAACGCTTCCTATGCCATTGCCTGCAATTTCCCCTGCAGCCCTGTGGTGGTAGGTACTATCCCGTCTAGCAAATGTAGAGACCAAGGTGCTAAGAGGTGAAGGAACTTGCCCAAGATCTCCCAGGTAGTTACATAACTGTCAGAGCCAAGGCTGACACTCAGGTCTGCAGGATTCCCCAGAACCGCTCGGAGGGACTGGAAAACGCTTCTTGGACCTCTTGCTTTCTAAGAGCGAGTTAGAGTGCAGCCAGCTTGCCAGGCCCTGTCCTAGGTGCTGGGGACACGAAGATATGATTGCAAGGCATGGGTCTTGCCTTTAAGAAGCTCTGTTCAGGAGGAAGCCAGGCATGTAAACACCTAACCTTGAGATGTCTAGTTCAACAGAGGACCCAGGACTGTCTTGTTCCCAGTTGCTTCCCATTGCCTAGCAGAATGTCACATGAGAGGAGGGAGGGAGGGAGAAAAACTCCCATAGCAGATAGCGGCCCTTTATCTGTAGACACTGAGGACCAGGCCAGCCTCCTCCCCAGAATCAGGGACCCAGATCCTGCCTGTGCAATGCCCGCTGTAGGTGACAGTGCTGCCTCACCCCCTCCCCCGTGCCCTCTTGCCAGCCCGAGAGAAGCCAACCATGCACACGGCTGTCAGAGCTGCTTCTCTACCCAGCCTGCCAAGTGGAAGCCCTGGGCCTCTGGCGCTGGCTTTCCCAGCCAGCCTCAGCTCCACCCTCAGGACAGGCCTGCCAGGACGTTCCAGGACAGTGCCTGAGGGGGGTCCCAGGGGTGGGGGGCGGTGGAATGGGGCACTTGCTGTATGGCCCTTATTCATTAGGATCCTGTTAGGCTTCTTGTTTGAGGTTTATGACCTGCCTGCCTTCCAGGACCCAACAACTCATAAATTTAAAGTAGCTATGAAATTTCTGTTTCCCTGGGCCAGTCAGACAGGGGCCTTTTAACAGAGCAGCTTTTATTCCCTTTACTCAGCATCCTCTAAATGTCTGACTGCTCCCATGTGGGTTGCTCAGGCCTCTGTCTTAACCCCGTGCCCTTTTAAAATAAATTAGAATGGGATAGGAGGGAACTAACATTTATGGAGTGCCTACATGCACTGTGCATTCTCCCCAGTACTCAGAACAACCCTGGGAGGTAGGCAGGGACCTTTGCTGAAAGTCCCCATTCTGCAGATGGGGCTTATAGAGGCTCTGTGAGTTTAGGTCCACAAACCAAAAGACTGACAGTGACGTAGATAAAGTGCTTGGCACATAGTAAGTGACAGCCATTGTTAATCCATACTGCTATTACCTGAAAAATGCTTTAATTTTTTTTTAAATTGTTGCAAAAGTCAAATACTCGGTTATTATGACTTATTAGCCATGACCTCATACTTTGGACCTCATACTTCAACCTCGAAGGGTCTCTGAGGCCAGGAAGCCAGGACCCTCCGTGTGCAGTGGTGGAGGCAAGTTCCAGGGAGATCTGTCCTCTGCTCACAGCCACGTGCTTTGGAGGCCGTGGGCAGACGGACAGGTGCGTGGGCTTTGGAGCCACACAGACCAGAGTTGAAACCCCAGGCTGCAGCAGCCTGGTCCTGGCCCAAGTTGCTAATTTAGAATTGACTCTGAGACCCACAGAGTTAACGCTTTGGAACTGGGTGCCATTCTGTCACCTGAGATGATTGACTGGTTGGTGTATCACTACCTGAGCGTACAACTTCTGATCTGTTTCTGATCAGGTTCAAGGTCTCACTCCTTTCTGGGTACAGTTTGGGGCAGGGAGCAAACTTTATGGGACAAACCTACTCATCCCTCGGTCTTCCCTAATTCTCCCAGAAACTCTTGGCTGCGAACCCAGATTCTTCTTAAGGCATTTTGGCACCCTTGACCCACACAAGACACCCCTCTACTCAAATTTTCCTTAGCAGAGAAGAGGTGGAGTCTGGACAAGGAATTGTCTGCCTTCCTGGGTGACTCCTCTAGGCTCTTTACCCTCCCTGTGTGTGTGCTTTCCTATTCAGGGCAATGACAAGGCCTGCAGCCACCTAAAAGAACCCCTGGAACACAGAGGCTAGTTATCACCCAATGAGCAACAGGAACCACCGTGTGTGTGTGTGTGTGTGTGTGTGTGTGTGTGTGTGTGTGTCTCCACCCTTTCAGAAAGGAGGGGAAGGCTTTCACAAGACAGTAAAAAGGCCTCCTCCACTTCCCAGATTTCGATCAGGCCTTTTGGCAAAGGCTGTTACGATATTTCTATCCTGGCCAGCAAGTTTGTTTCTATCTTTGAAGCAGCCCCAGAGCCCCGAAAGATGGGGACAGATTTCTCACAGGCAGGCCTCTTCCCAGCACAGCTTCCGGGCCTCCCCTCAACCACCACTCTCCAAACGTGGCCGCCTCCCAGCCTGCTTCTGGCACGGGAAGAATGTGTGGCGCTCCCAGGGATGCTGGCAGCGGCCCCACCACTTGGCTTCAAAATCAGAACCATCTGGTGGAGTGAGGGAAGTCAGGACAGTGCCGGGAGAGAGGCAGCCCTCCTCAGTGGCAGCCCTGTGCCGGCTGCGTTATCAGACACAGGCAGAGGACACAGGAGACGAGCTCCAGAGGAAGGAAGCTGCAGGGAAGTTGCCTTTGAAACGCAGCACATCCCTGAATCCATGTTGCTTCCTTCTTTCTCTTGCTTTCCTAACTGTTCCTTACAGGGACTTCTGGGATTCATTGGTCTTGTCGGGGAGCCAGGAATCGTGGGAGAAAAGGTAAGTGGTGTTGAGGGGAATATATAAGCAAATAGAACTTATGTTTTCCAAGTTTATAAAGATGAAGGGGCCAGTTATCCTGAGGATGTCAGACCTCTTTTTCCTGGCCTCTCCTCACTGCCCTAAGCATCCAGACCTTCGAAGAGCCCTTGTCCCCTTTCCCAGAATGCCTTGGGACTTCTGCTCTGCCCTCCTGTCAGTACCCTCAAGTGCAGTTAGGTTTCAGTGTGATGACCAGCTGACACATGAGTCTGGGCCCCTCATGACTGCACAGGGGCGGGCAGCAGAAGGGAGGGAAAGATTCATGTTTCTTAAAAAGGAGCACATTTCTCTAGGTCGCCTTGTTAACCCCCAGCAGCTCTGTTTTATAGACCAGATAATCAACCGAGACTCAAAGAGGGGAGGTGACTTACTCAAGTTACCCAGATCGAAAGTGGCAGAGCTGGGATTTAAACCAGGTTCATTACCCAAGGCCACACTTTGCCTGCTAAGCCACTCTGCCTCGTGCTGGCACCCAGCTCACCAACAGCCTGTGGCTTCCTGTTTCCCACCGTAGGCCCTGGAGAGTACTTGATTTCCTTTGTGTGGGGTTATCTCATCCCCAGGCAGCCCCTCAGGGGGAGCCGATGTTATTCCCATTGGATAGATGGGGAAACTGAGAACCACAGGGAGGGAGCACTCACCCTCATCTGACTCCACCTGCCTTTCCAGGCTCATCCTGTGCCACCCTCCTCATCATTCCATGTCCCAAACCCTCTGGCCACCACCTTCTCCTTCTCCTCCACTTTCCCCTCCTCCTCCTCTCCCTCTTTTTTTCAACTTTTTTTATTTAACTTTTATTTTGAAATATTTATAGATTCATAAGAAATTGCAAAAAACAAAACAAAACAAAAAACAGTACAGAAAAGTCCAGCGTGCCCTTTACCCTGTTGCGTCCAGTGGTAACATCTTGCACAACTATAGTGCAACATCAAAGCCGATTCTGCCTTTCCTTATGGCTCAAATGTTCCATGTCCCTCCTCACCTACAAACAATTGCTCATGCCCTTCCTCGGCCAGGTACACTCTTCCCACTCCTGCCCTTTGCACCCTCTTTGCCTAGGTGACTCTTAATTATCCTTCAGTTCTCGGGTCAAGCTAGACTTCCTTAGGGATGCCTTTCCCACCACACCCCTACACCCAGGTGGTTCATATCCCCTGTTGAAATGCCTTAGCACCGAGACCCACTCCCTGGCTGCACTTATCCAGTTTGCATCTGTTTTTGCTGATTTGTGGCCATCTCCTTGCAACACTCTGTGTGTCTCACATCATATGAACAGGGTCTGTCTGTTTCTCCTCACCAATGTATTTTCCAGGTCTACCATGTCGTGCTAGGCACATAGTAGATGCTCAATAAATATTTGCTGGCTGGGTTGATACATGAAACAGGACCTCACAAAAACAGGCAGGATTCACACCCACAGCCCCTGCCTTCTGGCTCTGTCTGCTACACCCACTGTCTCTGCCTGGTCTGTCTGTATGGGTCGAGTAGAATGAGTTACATCTCTGATTCCCCAGTATCTCATCCTGGTTTAGGCAGGGGTGGGGAGAGTGAAAGAAATTCCTTTCATTGCTCTCTGTGCCTCAGCATGCCCAGCCAGGGGATACCAGACCTAATGAGGACCACATGCTGTGCGCCCGGATCAAAGGGCACATGTAATTAGCGCATCCTGGATCGGGACCATCCTTGCCTGAGGGAAGCACACTGTGTGGCGTGCTGCAGTGGCACTCAGTCCTCCCAGGACTTGCCAGGGGTCTTGGCTTCTGCTGAGTGAAGTCCCAGACCCCTCCCCCTCCCCTGTCACCGCCCTGGGTGATGTGGTCATGAGCAGGGCAGGGACTCTCTAGAGACCTCAGGCAAGTCCCTGCCCCTCTTTGGCCTCTGGAAGGCCCTCTGCACCTGCTTCCCATAGAGCCACCCCACAGAGTGACCTCCCTAAATTGCTGTCTCCATCACAGGGTGACCGGGGCATGATGGGACCCCCAGGCGCACCTGGACCCAAGGGGTCAATGGTAAGGAGCCCTCTCCTGTCACAGCCATGGTGACAACTCTGCTCTCCTCTCCTACCCCAGGTGTTCAGGACACTCTGCTCCTTCTCCCTCCAGAGGTCTGGCTGCTGTCCTGTGTCCCTGGGCTGGGGCTGAGCGAGCCAAGGTGGGGCTGAAGGAGGAAGAAGCACCTTCCAATGCCAATTCCTTCTTTTTCTTCTCTCTGAGTAGGGTCATCCCGGAACGCCAGGTAGTGTTGGGACCTCTGGAGAGCCTGGACCCCAGGTAAGCAAAGCCCTCATATTCCCTGAGCTCAAACTCACTGTCAAGTAAGGGTGAGGAGCCCAGATCTCAGAGTCAGACAGACCTGGTTGTGAAGCTCAGCTCCACCATTGCAGGTCCATTTCAAGGCACTCTCTGAGCCTAAATTTTGCTCATCTGAAAAATAGAGAAAATAATCATGGTCATGATAATGTGATTGCTTGGGTTTAATGAAACCATGAGATCTGTTTATTGCATAGAGATGTCACTACATGGGAACCTCTCGGTCTCATTAGCACCACTGTGGCTTTGCTTGTTCATTCCGGACATACTGTGTGATACGTGCCTGGGGCCGCTCCGGGAACTGGAGATGCAGTCATCACAAGCAGAAAGCTGTCCCTCCCTTTAGGAGTTCATATTCTGATGTGGGGGAGAGAGAGGACCCAATATATAAGTAACACCTGCTCTGGAGAAAATAGGGAAGAAAATGGGAAATACTGGGGACACATGGGCTGAGGGTCAGAGCTGAGGGCACGGGTGCTGGGCTTCTCGTAATGACTGAGGAACCTAGGATATTCCAGAGGATCCCAAGGCAGGGAGGGGCACGAGAGGAAGGAGGGCTTGAGGGGGTGTGGCCAGGAGCACCCAATTCCAGGGGCCCCTTCTACTACCCCAAGGGTGTTGTGGGGGGTGAGAGGGGTGGCTGTCATCCAGAGCTGGCCCCTCTGCGTCAGCTGATGGAGGACATGGACACTGGAATGGGCAGTCACTTCAGCCAAGGCCGGGGCGCAGGGCTGGGGGCCCACTCTGGAAGGTGGAGGGGTGGGCGCTGGGGGAGGGGAACCATCCTAGGCAGGATCCCAGGTCAGGGCTGGGGGATGATGATGAGTTCATGCTGCCCAGGTCCCTCCAAAGGCCAGACTGAGGGGCTCCCTGGGGTCTGGTGAAGGAGGGCATGGAAGCCTTTGATGGTTTGAACCTAAGGAAAGTGCACACATTCCAGTTCTCTGTGCCAATTAGGGAGGCAAGGCCAACTCGGTTTCAAAACTTTTCCATGTACCTACTGAATGCTGGGCCTAGGTTCAGTCCTAGAGACGCAAAAGTGGTAAATAGATCTGCTCTTAAAATTCTCACTGTCTAGTGGGAGTACCAAGTATAAACATTCTCTCACTCGTTCACAGACTTTATTGAGCACCTACTATGTATCGGGCAGTGCTAGGTGCTGAGGAGAGATACGGAGAGACTAGCTCAGGGGGGATACAGGTAGCCAACATCCAAACACAGAGGTGTCAGGCACCAGGGGGCTCTGTCCATCTCCCCGCCCCCCCTCCCCGCCACAGACACACAAATAATCCTTTCGAGGAGGTAGAAAATACTCACAGTACGTAGCTGAGATCAGAAGCCAGCACTCTGGGTGCCCAATGGCATTGTTTCCTCCTGGTTCATTAGGAGGAAAAGCCACATCTGGCCTGGGGCTGGAGGGGCTGTTTGGAGGGCTGAGGCACCCAGCTTGGATTCCAAGGTCCTAGCCACCCCCCAAGGGCTCCTGTTCCGCCTCCCTCCCCCGTGTTCTCAGGACCTGAGTATCGGAGAGCCCAGCAGATGCTCCTGGAAGTGGAGTGATTGGAGCCCGTCAGCATAGGAGGTGCCCAGGGTAGGGCCGAAGCCCAAGTACAAGGATGCTAGGGTCCATCATCAAATTCTAGCTCCTGCCCCCCAGGACCTTGGCCTCCTTGGGCCTCAGTCTCCCCATCTGTCCAGTGGGAAGAGGAAAGCCTGGAAAGGAGTTGCTGGGACAAAAAGGAAGGCTGGTGGGAGATGGGAAGACAGTGGGGACATCCAGGGCAGCACACCGAAGGAAAGTGCAGGCCTCCTCTGAATTCCCTGCCTCCATGGTCCCTCAGACCTCCTCCGCCCCATTTCCTCAGTGCTTCTCTCTGTTCAGTGGGTTGACTCAAGCCGAGTGCTTAATGAATGGTAATAGTAATAACAATTGCTAAATTACTATTACTGTGTGTGAGATACACTAATTACCACTGTCATTAGTCAGACAATTACTCTAAAACAACATTTCTAATGATACTATTCACATCTGATGCATTTTTCCACTTTTCCAGTTGTGTTTGCATCCATGTTCTACAGTCCACTGAGGTCAGCCAAGATTGTCTCCATGCCTTGGGGGAAGGGGACAGTCAGGTTTTGAGACCTTTGGTTGCTGACCTCCTTCTTCTTTGAGAGAGCTCATAGCTATCCTTTACTGAGGACCTTCCAGGTTATTTCGTCTTCTCAGCAACTCTAGGAGGCAGGGACTGTTCGTGTCCGCATTTTATAGATGATGAAACTGAGGCCCAAAGTGGCCAAAGGTCACAGGATTAGTAAGTGGCAGGACTGGGATTTGAACCTAGGTCTCCGGTGAAACAGTTGGCTCGTTTAAGCACGCCCTTCTACTGCCTCTAAATCGAGACTTGGCTCCTGAAATTTCCCAGTGACGCATTGCATGCCTTCTGCAGTCTGAGATCCCTCCATAAAATGGCCCTTTCTCACCCTGTCTTCATGTTCTCCACCATCCAGGAGTTGGATCTGCCTTTTTATTGGGCCAAGCCCAGGTCCACACCCCGCTTGCTCTGCTGACAAGGGGTCAGGTGGGACCCAGCCCCTCACATCAGCCCTTGAGCAGCAGCAGTCTGAGGGTTGCACCCCGCAAAGCCACAGAGAGAGAGAGAAATGTGAGCAGCAGGAGTTTTTCCTGAGGCCGCTCCCTGGTATTCCGAGGGGGCTGAGGCCTCCTGTAAAAGGAGCACGCCTGGTCTGAGACTGGACACTGAGCTGGGAGGCTCCTGCAGCTGTCAGAGGGGTCCTGGCTGGCCAAAGGGTGCAGGCACAGCTTGATGTGTAGAACTGGGGCTGGAACCGGGGACAGGAATTAGGCAGGGAGAGGCTCGCTTACTTTCCTCACCCCTCTCTCTCCTTTCTGACCTCCTGTCCTCTTCAATTGTTCGTGTAGTCATCATTCCTTCAACAGATTTCTAAATCCATGTCACAGGCCTGTGCTTGGACCAGGTGCTGAGACTTCAAGGCACAAAGCCAGCCCTATGTTTTCTGTCCCTCCCTTTCACTCCCTTGCGCCTCGTGTCATCCCTCCTGTCATTCCTTCGTCAAACAGAGAAAACTGGGCCTCTTCCCTGGGCCGGGCCTATTCCCTTCTCTTTGTCTCCCCCTCACCCCACTTCTCTGCCCAGCCTCTCTCCCCCAACCTTAGAGCCTCCCTTCCCCATGCAAGCTTCCCTCCCCTTCCCTCCCCTTAGGGCTGGTTCTCCCTCCTTACCCCAGGGCTGTTTCTAGATGGCTTTCAGGTCGCTTTCAGGTGATATTTGGGGTCAGAATGGAGGACAGGACTTGAGTGTCCACTTTCTCCTTGCTGATGGGAGGAGAAAAGAGGAAATTTGAGAAGACATTTTGTCAGGAAGGTCATGTAGCTTCTGATTGTTGATTTGCGATAAAGAATGAAGTGGTTCATCCAGGGAGGCCTCTCCCCCACTACTGGTTCCTCGGAAGGCTCGAGGCCCATCCGCATCGAACCCAGGGCAGACTCCTGCTCAAGTTTGCAGTTTATCCTCTGCTTCACCTAATGGGATGGATTTTCCCACTGGGCCAATTTCTTCAATATGGAGGCTGCGGGGCCCAGGCAGGAAGCTTTGCCCCCTGCTCCTAGCCCTCAGTGTTGCACTGACTCCCTAAAAGGGGTCTTCTCCAAACTTTCTCCTCCCCACAGGGTCCTCCCGGATCTCGAGGCCCACCAGGGATGAGGGGAGCAAAGGGACGCCGGGTAAGTGGGGCCCAGCCCCTGGGGGCTGACGCTGGCGGGGGTCACCTGCTAGAGAGGCCACGTCCTGTACCTTCCCCCTGCCCAGCTCTGAGATCTTTGGCTTTCACCGGGCAGGGTTCCAGGCTCACCACAGGACCCCCACTCATCTTTTCCAGCACATTTCTGAGTACCAGTCCTTGCTATCCAGTGGGCACAGACAGGCTCTGTGGTACTAGTGCTTTATCCATTCGTGTGTTTGCGCATTCATTCAGTCAGCTTTTATTTAGCACCTACGATATGCCAGCTACTGTTGGAGGCTCTGTAGATATATCACAGAGAATAGGACAGGCATGCCCCCTGCCTGCCCTTATGGCTCAATTAAGTTGGTCAAACAGATGGTACAAGGTCATCAGCATGTTAATGGTGGAAGGCCGGCAGCTTGGGAGCCTGGTGGAAGCATCTCCTGGACAGGTTACTGGGAAAGGCTTCAGGGAGAGGGCAGTGTTTGACCTGATGCTAGGTTCCAGGCAGAGGGAAAGCCTTAAGGCGAGAGAAGGTGTGGCATGTTTAGGGATCCCATTGGTTCAACAGAGGGATGAGGTGAGAAGCATGAGACCAAGAATTAACAGCTGTTAAGCCAAGCAGGACTTCAAACCCCACAGCTAGGCCTGTGGGCTATGCTCCAAGGGCAGTGGGCACCCACGCAGAGCTCTAAGCAAGGGCTGGCCTGAGCACGGTAGCCAGAGGTAATTGCTACGTGCCAGGCACTGTCTTATCACATATATTAATTAATGTAATCTTCAACACTACCCTATAAAGTAGGTGCTATTCTTATTACTATTTCACAGATAAGGCGACTAAGGCACAGAGAAGTTAAGTCACTTGCTTCAGGTTGCACAGCTAGGGAGGGCTGATGGAATGGTTTCCTGCCCCCAGCTGGTATACAGGTGCCAGGCCATGCAGCCTTGTGAAAAGGAAACGAGAAGGCACAGGTAGTGCAGACAGCTCAGGCCTGATATCCAAGCACCATACAGGGATCTGTTATGATTATGCCTCTCTTGGCTGGATTTCAAGTGGTTTAAAATTTTCCCCTGAACCAGATGGCCTGCAGTCGGCCTGGGAAAGGGAAGATTAAGAGGCATTCCTCTGGCTGGGGAGGGCCCTCCCAGCACCGTGCCCTGGGCCTCTGCACGTGGACCAAGGCCTGTTGACTGCCAGCTTCCACCTTGACCCTGTGCACTTTTCCTCCTGCCCCAGGAAGCCAGATTAGCTGGAGGGTGAGCTCTGTTGGCCCAGGCCCTGCTCTCCCCTCCAGATATGAGGCTTAAGAACCCCTCAACTCACTGAGCTCCCTGCAGCTGTCTCCACCACCCCTTCCCAGCAGTGGCTGGAAGAATGTATCTCCTGCTTGAGGAAACCCAGGCTCCCAACCACATCAAAGTCTCTGGAGCTGGGAGGGAAGCTTCAGGAACATGAGCCCCTCCCCACGCTGGGTTTGGCAGGAATGTAAAACCGGTGGGATCTGCCCTCTGGGTCCCCTGCCTAATAGGTAACCAAAGGCCACTTCACAGAAGGGGTAACTGAGGGTGGTGGGGGACCTAGAGGCATCCATTGTGCTGCTCAAGAGCTCAGTTCTGGGCAGCCCACCCTCTGTACTTCCTGGTTTGCTCTATGACCTTAGCAAGGCCTCGCTGCTCTCTGGGCTTCAGTTTCCCCATATGTGCCATGGGGGATGGGCTTGGAGGTCTACAAGGCCCTGCCTGCTTCTCTGCCCATGTCCAGATGGGCACTGCTATCCCTCCACCCCAACTCCTCCACCTCCCTGCCCTGGGAAGCATGAGCACTAAGCTGTTGAGACCAGAGGTCGGATGGGGCCCCAGGCCCTCTGCTCTTGGTAGAGCTGTTGACAGGGTCTGGGTCCACGGGCCCCAGTTGAAAGACTGAGGGCTCTGGGGTCAGACAGTTATAGGAGCAGGTCTCCACCTTCCCAGTTACCAGTTCTAGGACCTCAGTCCAATTTCTTAACCTCTCTAAGGTTTTGTGAATGACGTTAGGAGGAAGTTGTAAGGAGCCAGGCTTTGAAGCCAAGTCAGCTGGATGCCCACTCTTTTCACTCCTCCGAGTCACTGTTCCTCAGTGTGGGAGTGAGCTCCCCATGATGGGGGGGTGTGCAGGTCAGGGCCTACAGGAGCCTGCCAGGAAGGCTGCACGCTGGGGCAGGGTGTTGGCGAAGGTCATGGGACATTCCACTCTCCCTCCACTCTCCACTTTGAGGGAGTTGGGAGGATTCTGAGATTCAAGTGCCTGATGTGGAACTTGGCTCCAGTGAGTGGGGCTAAGAGCTCAGAATGACCTCGAATCCTGGCTTCCCCGTGTGTTCCTCTGTAAAGTGGGCCCACGACAGAATCGGCCTCATCAGATGGCCATGGGGATGAAAACCCTTCACTGGCTCCTCACATATGGTCCGCTCCAGATAGGAAGCCATGTGTAGGATGTGCTTTCTCAATCATCCATCCATTTTTCACAAGAGCTGTGATTGGCCAGATTTTCTGTCCCAGGCAGGGTCCCCTCCCCACCAAGCCCCAGCTATGACTGCAAACAACTTCCTGGGGGAGTGACCTGCTTCCAGGGGTTGGGTCAGTCTGTGTTCATCTGAAGAAGCAAGGGGCAGGACTGGGGGTCCTGCAGGACACAGGGCAAGCTGCAGAGTGGCCCAGAGCAAGGATGCAGGTGTGTGGCTGCTCTCGCTTATCTCCCTGCACAGTGGAGCTGGGGCAGGAGGGTGGCTAGGGCCCCGCTGCGTCCTCCTCCCTCCAGACAGGAAAGGTTGGTACTGTCTCTCCTAAGTCAGCCCCAGCTTCCTGAACTCTCTGGTGCTCTCAGGGGACAGCAGAGTCCTCCAAGTAACAGGGATTTTAGACGTTGTCTTCTCCAACACCCTGCCCAGAGCAGAACCTTCTTGGCAGGCTTTTCTAGGCCCTGACCTGTACAACTGCTGTGACGGTGAGCTCACTCTCACGCTGATAGACTGTGGCAGGCAGTGGTGGGGCAACATGAGCGTCTGGCTGACTTGGGTTCAAATTCTGGCTCCTCCACTTACCAGCAATGTGACCATATGCAGTTTGCTTATGTGTAAAATGAGGGGACTAGTGTTTACTATTATTGCTGCCTCTGCTGCTGCTGCTGTTGTTACTATTATAGATCATATAACCTTGCTCCAAGAAAAGCTGTGCTTCCTAGGATAACAAGGGTGCTATGTGTGATTCACACCAAGCCCTCGACATCCCTGGGCCTCTGCTCCACTCCCAAAACTCTCCCGTTCCAGGGAGGTTTATGCCTCAGCTAGAGACAGAGACCAGGGGCCAGAAGTGGTTTCTCAGAAAGGCCCAGAAGCCCACCCATCAGCTTAGCCTCTGTCCTGACTCCCAGGACCTGGGATGCCCCTACCCCAGCCTGGCCCCTCTCCGCCAGGTCCCTGTCCATGAGTCGGGGTGGGGAGGGGGTAAGTCTAACCCATGGTCTGACAGTATCCACCTACAACTGAAGCCCAGAGAGGGACAGGGACTTTCCTGGGGTCACACAGCAAGCTGGCAGCAAAACCAGAAGTTGCACCCACTCGGTCTAATCAAACCTCATCTTGAACCTGTGAAAACTCTCAGCCAGTTGTACGCAGCACAGTATGAGCTGCCCGTGCTGAGGAAGGAATGGAATCCAGATTCATGGAGCCATCCCTGTGTCCCTGCCCCCGGGGAGCCTGCAGCATCTTCTGGCAGAGCTAGGTTTGATCGAGCACTTGCTATACAGGCCAGGTGCTGAGCCTCCTGTGGGTATGATTTCCTGCCTTGAGGCAGAATTTCTGAGATGAGATGACTGAGGCTCAGTGAGGAACAGTCGCTTGTTCCTGAGACACAGCATTTCCTGAGCACCACTGTGCACACTGTTGGATCTGCACTGGGCTCCGGGCGTGGAGACACTTGGGAACAAAGACTCCCAGCTGAAGTCCTGGCTGCAGCCCACTGGTCTCCAGCCCTGGTTTATTTAATCAGTGAGGCTCTGTTTGAGGCTGTAGTGTGGAGCTGAAGTATCCAGAGCCCCAGGCAGCTGATAAGAGGAATTGTTGCTTTTTCTGGCTCAATTATTAATTGAAAATTTCCTCATTCAGTTTTTAAGTGATTTCTCCTTGTTGTTTTCTCATCCCTCATCCTCCCTCCATCCAGATAGCTCCCCGACCCCTTTTGTGGCTGGTCCCCTTGCTGCCAGGCTGGGTGGGCCAGCCTCCTTCACGGGATCCTCGTTGTCTTCCCAACACAGCCCCTCTGACCCCCTCCAGATCAGACACCACACTGTTCATGAGGGCCTCTTCCAGGGGACCCTATCCCATCTGTGTCCCATCCTATGGAGGGGAAACATAGGACACTGGGTGGAACCCTGGAGAGGATACCAGCTGCTAATGTGCTAAGAGGCCTAGACAAGTCACTTTCCTTGTCTTGGCCTCAATGTTCTCATCTTTGGGGGGAGATGGGATTCCATCTGCCCGGGGGGCCTCCCAACTCTCAAAAGATCAAGAATTCTGTCTCAGGGCTCAGACCTGATCCAAGAACTCCGGGGAACAGCTGCCTGACTCCTGCCCTGTTCCTGCCCCCTCCTCATATGAGCTGGACCAGATTAGCTTGCACATCTGGCTGGAGAGGGACTGTTCCACACATCTGGCTATATGCAGATCCTCCCTGGGTCCTTCTCTGTCAGTTTTCCCAAGGGCTGTGGTCCAGACAACTATTTCTGCCCAAGTGAGAAGAGCATGCGAGAGGAGAGTCTGAAGACCTGGCTATAGGGACTTGCCCATGTGTCTCTGTACTCTGGCCCTCAGTCTGTATGTCTGTGAAATGGGTTGGCTGGCTGACCCCCGTCCCCCAAGGTCTCTTTAAAAAGGGTTTAGATGTACCACCGGCGCCATTCCAGAATAGTAGGGCCTGTAGCTGAGACCACCCATGTGAGCCCTCTGCAGAGCCATTTCAGCAGGCACATTGCACAGGGGTGACCCATCTCAGGGTGGCAGTTAGTGGGAGGAGGAGGGAGCCCCAAGCTTGTGCAGGGAAAAGCCCAAGGCTCTGGGCAGCCCTGCCTCCTGGTTCCCAACCCAAGGGAGACCCCTGCTGTCCACTGTGCTAGTCCCTTTTTCCTATTCCAGGGCCCCCGAGGACCAGACGGACCAGCTGGGGAGCAGGGGTCCCGGGGTCTGAAGGTAAGACCCCCATGGCCTACCTTTCTTCTCTCCTTCCATGCTGGGTCAGGAATCCAGGAACCAGGCCTCACAACCCTCTCAGCAATAGGCCCCAGGCGGACAGCCACGAGCCCCTGAGAGGCTGCAGGGTAGGGCCTGAGAGCTCGTCTAGCCACTCCTCTTGCCCTCTGCCTACCTCCAGCCCACCAGCCCTGAGCTTGGGGGCAGGGGACGGAGAAGGAGCTTTGAGACTGAGAGTGAAAGTGAGAGAAAGCATGTGAATGAAACAGAGCGTGGAAGTGTGAGAGTGAGGAGGAATCACTGGTGACCTCTGGCCACTTCCCGGGACTGCCAAAGCCCTCCAGGGTCTCTGAGAGCTGAGACTGCCTCTATTGCCCTCAGGAGCACGGGGTCCTTGGTCCTTGCCAGAACACCTGGTGACTATGGCGAGCCACTCCCTTTGCTGGGTCTTAGTTTTCCGACCTGCATACTAGGGAGAGGGGTGGATGCCATGATCCATGATTCCTTCTATCTCCCGTGGGAGTGTGGGTCCCTTCTCTGTGAAGGGGCCTCCCAAGTACCCTCCCCACCTTCAAGGGCTTTGCTTCCTGTAGGGACCTCCAGGACCGCAGGGCAGACTGGGCCAGCCTGGGCAGCAGGTATGTCACACCATGGCTGCCAGTCCCCCTTCCCACTTCCTGCTTTGTGACGTGTGCCATTAATGAACCCAAATGTGCTTCTAGGGTGCGGCTGGCGAGCGAGGGCACTTGGGTGCTCGAGGCTTTCCCGTAAGTAGCACTGGTTTTTAAAATGCCATGGGGCTGTGTGGGGAGGTAATAGCCCTTCTAGCCAAGTCCCATCTTGCTCTGGAAATCCCAAAGGTTCTAGTTGCCTACTCCCTTTACTGAAGACCCTTCAGCATGTCTCTTCCCCTGGAACTCAGTGTCCCCATCCGTCACTCAGTGCTGTGATGGCTTGACTGAGGCCAAGGGCACGGGTGGGGGAGAAGGCCACAGAGGGACTAAGCTCCCCTTTGTTTAATTCTGCAGGGTATTCCGGGTCCTTCGGGCCCGCCAGGAACCAAGGGCCTCCCAGGAGAACCGGTAACTGCCCTCTTCCTCCCGCTTTGCATCTTAGTACACCTGCGGGTGTGGGCCAGTATTCACACAAGGAGAGAGATTGGAGAGTGACCGTGCTGGGGCTGATGGGACAGGTCTCGGATGGTGGAGGGAACGCTGGCCGGGGGGCTCTGGAACTCTGGGTTGAGTCTAAGAGTTCTTGCCCTCCAGCCTAAGTTTTCTTGCCAGTAAAATGGGAATAATGGTCCCTCCCTTGCCATCCGGTCCTGAGGATGAAATGAGAAAATGTGTCTAGTGTGCTTATCACAGTGAAAAGTGGAGGGAGATGTTTTGGTGGGAGGGAGAAAGAGAATAAACTAACAAACTGAATGGGAACTGTAGAGCCGGACATGGGGCAGGCAGGAGGAGGTCCCGCCACGGAGAGAAATTTTACCCTAAGGGCAACGGGAGCCACTGAGGGGTTTGAAACGGGGAGGCCCTTCAGAAGATCTCACCAGAAGCTTGGGTTTGGGGGGGCAGCCCAAGTGTCGGGGAGCCCCATGAGGAGGCTGTGGAGTGGTGCTGCTGGAGATGGAGAGGAGAGGATAGAATCTCCGGGGGCTTAGGAGGAAACATCCCCAACAGGAGGTTCCTGCCCCTTGGGCCATGCTTCAGTCCCACATCTTGAGGCCCACGTAGAGATGCTCTTTTGAACAGTGGGTTGACCAGGGTGAGGGGTGGGGGTTTCCAGAGGTGGATCCGAGGTGGAAGGGTGTCCAGGCAGAGGGAACAGAGTGAGCAGTGCTCCAGAGCCGGAAGATTCCTGAGCAGGAGAGGGCCTCACTGAGTTTTAGGTAGATGCATAGGAGAGTGTACAGGTGGACTGGAGGGGATACTAGGGGACAGCACGGCCCAGGATAGGGGCATGGGCTGCAGAGGCCTAGGGTTTGTGGCTGCTCACTCTCACCCACCCTTCCAGATTGCATTATCAAGCCTCAGACCCCAGATAGGGCCCAGGCTAGCTTCTCCCAACTGTCTGTGTGTCTGTCTGTCTTCCAGGGCCCTCAGGGACCGCAGGGACCAATTGGTCCTCCAGGAGAGATGGGACCCAAGGTGAGTGCTGAGGGACTGTTATTTGTTCCGTGGTGCTGCTGGGGAGGTATCAGCTCCTCCGAGACTACTTCCTTAGGGCACTCTGGCCTGGCCTGGGCAGGTGGTCATGTCCTGTGTGCTGCAGAGACTGAAGGCACAGAAGGTAGATGTACCCGAATGGCATATGGTGAGGAGCTGGGCTTCCAGTCCCAGGGGCAGTAGGTGGGATGCAGGGGTCCCAGGAACTTCATGGGGAGTTGACAGTGCCTCTCTTTTGGCACCAAGGAAAGCAGCAATGCCCCTGCCCCACACTGCTGGGACTTCACCCCAGCCCGGGTTTGACTGCAGAACCAGCCCTCTTAAGGTCATGTAGCAAGGGGCTTGGAAGGGGCTTCAGACACCCCTGTTTTATCCAGAGGAGAAAACTGAAATGCAGAGTTTATGCAAAGGCTGCAGCTATGTCAATGGTTATAAGTAGGACCCCTTCCTGCCCTTGTCTTCCTGGCCTGGCTCAGAAAGAAGGGCTGGAATCACTCAGCCCTGGACACAGCATCTGCTGGCTTCCTCTCCTGGCCTCATACAAATCATGAAATTTTCCTTCTTGTGCTTGCCAAGGGACTCCTAATGTGGTAAACCACACTCTCGGGGAGGGAGAAGGCTTCAGCAGCCTCTGGGTAGCCCTGAGACTCAGCAGTCTGGGCCCAGTCACCCCCCGCCCCCAGTCCCAGCTCCAAGCTCTGAGACAGCTCTGTGTCTCATGCTGTGTGACCTCAGCATGTCCCTTGCCCTCTCTGAGCCTGCCTCAGTTATCTCCTCCCTTACAACCAGGGGCCAGTCCTTGGTCTAGGGGAAACCAATAGCATTTTTTTTCAGGGGCCGCCGGGTGCAGTGGGAGAATCGGGCCTTCCTGGGGAAGCCGGGATGAAGGTGAGGAGGGATGAAAGAAGAGCAAAATGACTTGCTGAAACCAGCTCCCAGCTGGTGGTCACGTCCTCCCCACAGAAGAGAAATGGGCCTTTCTTGTGTCCAGGATAATAGGTTCTCTGTGCACCTGGCTGGGGAGCGGGTGGGTCCTGGTGATGGCCACAGCAGAGAGCCCAGCCGGCCCAGATTCCTCACCCCGCCCCTGCCCAGTAATGTTTTCTCTGGCACCTGCACCTGCCCCATGCTAGGTCAGCAGTACCTCCTGGCCTCCCGCGATACCATCTGCATTTCAGCACCCGTGGTGCCCCTCATTACCTGCTGGGAAACAGGCGCCCATTGATCCCTGGGCTCTGGGGAGAGCCCCCTCTCCTCTCCACTGTTGGAAGAGGATGCTGCTCCCTATATAGGCCCTGGAGCTGAGAAGCGATGCTGGTGGCCTGGGGCATTGTTGAAGCAGGGCCTAGGGGAACCCTGGAGGGGCTGTGGGACTTGAGGCAGATCACCCCCCATTGGCGTCTCCCAGCCATTCCGAGGGAGTTGGACCAGGCCTGGGACTATCAGTCTTGGCTTAGTTCCAGAATCCTTTGCTGAAACAAAGCAGCAAACCACCCCATCTATAAAACAGAAGCAGGGTGCAGATCGGCGCAGAGCTGGGGCCTCAGAGTTCTGCCTCCTCCTCGTGCCCCAGACACCAGCAGGCAGGGAGTGCGGCTTGGAAATCCCTGCAGGAGAAAGACCCATTTGGGGTCTCTTGGGGATGTGGAACGTGGGTGATAGTGACTCTGGCTCATTTAGGGCCTCTTCCTTGGTGCATTTCTCTCTAAAACTTCCAAGGAAAGTAAAGGAAGTGGCCAGCCAGAGTTGCCATCTCTGCATCTGAAACGCTCTGGAGCCAAACTACCCGGCTTTGGATCCCGAACCTGTCACTTAGTAGCCATGAACGCAGGCTAGTTACTTACCCCCACAGCCCCTTGGTTCTTCATTTGTAAAAGAAGATACCTTTCCTGTTGGGTGGTGACAATTAAATGTGTGCAATAAAAAGGTACAGTTGACCCTTGAACAACACGGGTTAGAACTATGCACGTTCACTTACATGCGGATTTTTTTCAATTGACCAGTGCAGTTCTAACCGGCATTGTTCAAGGGTCAGCTCTGTGGTTGAGAATCCGCGAATGCCCAGTGATTGTCATTGTATGCAGATTTGGACTGTGCCCCTTACCCCCCTGCACTGTTCAAGGATCAGCTGCCTTTAGGACAGCTCTGTGTAAGTGTGAACTGTGATGGTGGTGGCCGTGGTCCCGACATGGCCAGGGCTGACTTGGAAAAGGGGCTCTAGTTGGCATTTCATAATTTCTCTTTGGTTCTTGGGGAGGAGCTGCCCCAGCTCACTAGCTCCTGCCACAAAATCAGAGCTGGTGGCGAGGGCTGGAGCTGGCCCTACCCACCCCCAAGGACTTGTGTTTGGTTTCTCCTAGGGTGATCTTGGGCCTCTGGGCACCCCTGGGGAACAGGGCCTCATTGGGCAGCGGGTAAGTCAAAGCAAATTTATTCTCCCTGGAAAGCCACCCCCAGGGTGTTTGGGTGGAGGGAAGGGCTTTACTCAATCTCCCTGCACTTCAGTTTCCTCACCTGCAGAAATAGATCATGGATCTCTACAGACTTATCTAGTCTCTCTTGGTGGGCCAGCAATTTCCACCATGTAGAGGTGCTCTTTAAAGGAAAGCATTTAGTGTTTCAAAATGTTTGGGACTCACTAACTGCTCAGTGCTCTCTCTTGCACATTGACAGTAACATTTTCAAGGCTCTGGGAAAGCCTTCCACCAAGAAACTGGTTTCATTGGGATTAATCCAGGGTCTCCAAACTTATTTGACGTCTACGTGCTTTTCTTTGAAAAATACCTATTATTACCCCTGACAACTGTTCCATAGAAGGTTATCATCCCTTTTTCCAAAAGAAATCTACAAAGCTTGTCTTTCTCTAAGAAGCCGTGGCCTGCCTCTGTGTCCACCCCTCTATGCTCTGTGCCCAGTGGTAAGGTCCCTGCCTGAATGTGGACCACTGGGGAGCTGTGAGGGATACAGAGCAGGTATCCTCTAGCACCTTACAGATGAGCAGGTGGGGCCCCAGCATGAGGGGGAGTTAGTGTGGTTCTCAGCTCATGGGGGCACCAAACCCCCAAACAAAGTCTCCTCACTTCTGATCTTTCCTTTTTCCCAATGCCACATACTACCTCATCCACATAGTTGACAGGGACTCCCCAAATTGAGTTAAGACACAGAATGAGAGGGGAGGCCACAGGGCAAGAGAAGATGAGTACGGAGCTTGAAGCCTTGAGATGGCAAATCTTGTGTGTCAATGACGATTGGTCAGTACAGTCTTCTAGGAATACCATGTTAAGAGGATCCTGAGGCTCCATCTAGTCACCGTAGGAAAGAGAATGCTGAGCCCACTGTGTGCCAGGCACCTTTCTCAAGACACTGGGGACACAACAGTAACAGAAGGCCTTGTCCTTATGGAGCCACGTTCTAGTGGATCGATTAGTGATGTCTGCCATGGGCACAAGATGGGTGGAATCTACACACCTGTCAGGTCTTTGCCATCCCTGCATCTGATGACTTCTTAGGCCCCTTCCAGCTTGGATGCTGAATGGTTTTGAATTCTAAAAGCAGAGAATGACCCAAACTTAATTTGACAGCCATTTAGAGAACTGAGGAGTCCAGAGGCATCTCTGAAGCTAGAAGGGCAAGCAGGGAGACTAGCTGAGGGTCAGGAGGGGGCTCAGGGTCTGGGCATCTTTCCCAAACTTGCTGGTAAGAAAGTCTGAAGGCTGGCCTCATTTTCCTCATCTGAAAAATGGGATCCATCAAGGAGTTCAGTGAAGGCTCGCTCCAATTGAAGAAATAATATCTCCAATGACTACCATTTGTGGGTGCTTACACTGTGCTTTGGAGGAACCCTTATAGGAAGTGGGATCAGCCCCATTTTCAGACGAGAAAACAGATGCCCATGGGGGCTGGGTAGTTTGCTTGTGGTCAAACCACCAGTGAATGGGAAGCCCAGTGCAGGCACGAGGTCTGCCTGACATCAAAACCTTTCTCAACCACTAGGCTGCACTGCCTAGTCCAACCACGCGTGTCCAGAATGGCTCCATGACCAACACTTTCTAACTCGAGACCTCATGCAGCCCCCACCCCAGCCTGCCCTGCAGACAGCAGGCTTTGCTTGGGGTTCTGCCCCTCCTTTCTGGGAGCTGAGTGGGTGCCTCAACTCTCCTGCTCATTTACTAATTCAGCCACCCACTGTGTGTGGGCCGGATGCTCCGGGACCCCACTGCCTGGAGATCAGAGGTTGGGGGTCCTGCTCCAGGAAGGGGGAGGAAGTCAAAGCACATGGGGCCTGCTCCCCAGTAATGTCTCCTCTTCTTTTCCCACTGTCCTTTCCAGGGAGAGTCAGGACTTGAAGGTGACAGTGGCGCTGCAGGGCCCGACGGGCTGAAGGTAAGCGTGCAGTCTCTTCTGGTGCAGGCACTGGGGAGGAAGGGGTGTTTGGGAACTGCTTCTACCTGTGCCCCCACTGCCCTCTCATCCGAGACCTAAGTTTCCTTCCGGAAGCACCATGTTCCCATAAAGTTCTGAGAGCTGACCTCCAGCTGATTCTCATTAAGAGCAGGATGGGTGAGGGTGAGCCCTGTCCAGCGCCCGTCCCCCACCCTGCCCACGGTTCTCCACCCTGCTCAGGCAGCTTTGGGGACAATCCCCACCCTCCACTTCTCCCTGCTTCCCTTCTCCTCAAAACTGCAGTTTCTCTTAGCTACGGGTGGTACCTGAACGCCTGTTTTCTTTACGGTGTTTGTGGAGAATCACCTTCATGGTGAAAACAATCTCTGGGAGGCACACAACACTTTATAGTTTGTTTATACAGTGCTTTTATGCTGATTATCTCCTCCAAGTTTGCTGACAACTAGCTGATGGTGACAACAGGTGGCAGTAACTCTTAGTCACAACTAACCTTTATCCAGCAGGGAGCTGGATGTTGGGCTAAGCTGTTTACGTGGAGTATCTCTTTCAATTCTCACAGTAACACCTTGCTGCTTATTTTACAAATGAGGGGGTTTGCCCAGGGTCGCACATCTACTGAGAAGTGTCAGCAAGATTTGAAGTTAGGCAGCCTAACCCTGGGGGTGGGGGAGGTATTGTCCCCTGACCACAACACCTTTAAATTAGAAGGAACCAGAACCCCGTGCTCTGCCACTGATTTACATGTGGTGTTGGGAAGTCTCTGCCTCTCTGGGCCTCAGTTTCCCCATCTGTAAATTGAGAATATTGATGTAGACAACTTGTAAGGCTCTTCCGAACTTTGCAGATGTCCTAGGATGTCAGGATTCTCCAGGTGGCCAGGAATGACAGGCCAGAAGGGGAATCCTGGAGCCAGGGGGATCTGTGAGACGGCCCTCAGGGCCAGACCCTTGTCTCCATGCCAGGCCATGCTTAGAATTGGAAAGTCTCACTGGGAAGGGACCTCAGAAGTCATCCTGCCCAGTCCTTTCCTGGTGCCCAGATCTGCGCTGCACTGGCCCACACCTCAGCTTGGAGTCTCCCTTTTTCATCTGTGTCATCTCTGGACCCCTCTATTGGGAAGTCCTCCCTGGCTGAGCTAGAAACTGCCCCAGTAACCCACCACACCAGCCCCCCGAGCCCCGGAGCCCAGGCCCCAGAATAATTGGCCTGCAGTGCGTGCTCTCAGGGGTCCTGTTCCCACGTTCTGGCTTCATGCCCTCTGAACCCACTCTTTCTCCTGGACACATACCAGTTGATCAGTGTCTCTCGTAAAGAGTGGTGCCGGGAAAAAGAACTGGCAGAGACTCTGCTTCTCCAAGCCTACTCCCCAACCCACCCCTGCCTCGTACCCAGGACTTCACACTGTCTCCCAAGGGCCTCTGTGAACAGTCACAGCGGAGCCACCTGCAGCTTGGCCACAGGTCCCACTGGGGCAGCCCTGATGGACGCAGCCATCTAAGGGGCACTGCCCTGTCCCTCTGCAGCCACAGCATATGCTGCACTATGCCCCTTGAACTTGTTCTGCCCACAGGGCCCAAGGGCAGCAGTCCATGCAGCCCCATGGATGTGGCAAGTGCTATATAAGTGCTAGCTGCCATCCACTTGACAGAGGGGGTGTTCTGCAGCCAGTGAGAATGAGAACCACGCAGAGCAATGGGAGAACGTGCTCAGTAGAGTAAGACCTTAACAAAAAACGATGGAAGCATGCAGTCTGGTTGGATTATGCCTCTGAAGCTTTGTTTACTGCTAACTGGCTTCCTCGCCTTGGAATAGTTGTTCCACGGCTCTGAGCCAGGTACACAGCCATCGAAACTATTACTTCTTACTTATTATTAATGTAAACTGTTTTCGTGTGAGCCAAGGTTGAAAATGCTACCCAGAAAAATGGAAAAAGTTAGTTCTGAGAGGCAGGATTGGGTGAAGTTTTTTCAACCTCCTTTATTTCTGCCTGTTACGCTTTTTGTCCTCCCCATATGTCTACGTTGGTGAGAAATAGCCCTCGTCTCCAAACGTATTCCCTGCCTGTGAACGCATGGCATGGGTGTGGTCAGGGTCCTCTCTGCCCTGAGCCATCCCCTTCCTGCCCAGGTTCAGACACTAGAAACCACCATGTCAAGGCTGTTCCCTATGCCAGCGGGGCCATGCCAGCCCGACCCTTTTGGCAGCTGGGAGAGCTGTCAAGGAATCCAGGAACTGGTCAGCTGTGAACATCTGAATGGAGCCCTGAGATTCTGGCCCTCAGCTAGGCTTGGTGACTAACTTATTCTTTCTCTCTCTCTTCTCCCCATGCCCTTCCCACCCAGGGAGACAGGGGTGACCCAGGGCCTGACGGTGAGCGTGGCGAGAAGGGCCAGGAGGGACTGATGGGCGAGGATGGGCCCGCCGGCCCTCCTGGCATCACTGGTGTCCGGGTGAGTGGGCATGGCTGCATGCCAGCACTTGAGGCTCCTGGGGGGCGATAACACTTGTGTCTGTTCAGACAGTTGGGTGGGAGGACTTTTGGTAGCTGCCACCAAAGGGTCTTGTGCTATGGTCCTTCCTCCCCTGCCTAAACCTCCCATGGCTCTTGAGTAACATTCCTCTCCTTAGCCTGGCTGCTGTGCCCTGTACAAACCTGGCCCCTTCTGACCTCATCCTGCCCAATCCCTACATTCAGCCACACTGAGTTTAGTAGGGAGAATTCAGCAAGAGGGGCACTGGTCCTGATTCCCCATCAGTAACTTGCTGTGTGACCTTTCACTTGCCCTTGCCCTCTCTGGGTCCTCCTGTCCTTGGTGTGATAAAGGATTTGGAAGGAATGTGTGCTGAGATCACTTTGAGTTCCAACGTTCCAGGGACCCTTTCTTAGTGAGCTTTTGAGTATCATGACTATGGAATGGGCAACAACATATGGCAGAAATAACCCTGGACCCAGAGTTAAAAGGTTGAGGTCAGCTCAAGCACCCACTTTCTGTATGACCTTGAGAAAATCACTGTCTCTCTCTGAGCCTTGGTTTTCTCATCTATGAAGAGTCAATGAAACTTTGGATAAAAAAGCACTTTATAAAATATACCAGAAATATAACAGGTTGTCTTTATGGATTTGGAGGAGGAAATGACTAGAAGCTAATGGTGATGGTGATGATGGTGGTGATGGTGGTAGTAGTGATTATGATGGTGGTGGTGTTGGTGGTCATGATGATGGTGGTGATGATGGTGGTGATGATGGTGATGGTGGTGATGATGGTGATGGTGGTGGTGGTGGTGATGGTGATAATGGTGGTGATGATGGTGGTGGTGGTGATTGTGGTTGTGGTGGTGGTGGTGGTGGTGGTGGTGATGGTGGTGGTGGTGGTGGTGGTGGTGGTGATTGTGGTGGTGGTGGTGGTGATGGTGATAATGGTGGTGATGATGGTGGTGGTGGTGGTGATGGTGATGGTGATGATGGTTAGTGATAGTGATGACCATGGTGGTGATGATGCTGGTAATGTTGATGGTGGTGATTGCAGTGACAGTGGTGGTGACAATGGACATGGTGATGTGGGTGGTTTTAGTGGTGGTGATGTTATGGACATTGTTATGTCCATATTTTGCTGTCACTCCCAATTCTCATATACTGGAACTAGAAAGAGGTTCACTGGGGCTGGACTGAGTGTATCGGGTGACAGAGGTGGTGAGAACCCTGTATTTGAGTGTCTCTGGCATCAGGACTGCAGAACTAGTATCTCCCACTCTGTGGCCTGGAAACAGTTGAGTATTTAAAAATAGAATTTTATGAGCCATCAGGGACTTTCCAGAATTACATCTATATGGATGGGGGCCCAGTGAAAGTCTTCATTCTGGCCCCATAGCCTCACCCCACTGGATGTGCCAGCCCTTACTCAGGATTTCCCACACCATGGGGGATGCTCCCAGCTGCAGAGGGCCTATCAGAACAAGAGGCCAGCTGCCGGCCCTGTCTGGAGAGACTCCGTCTCTCTGATTCTGTACTGAATATTTTGACACTGACTCATTTCTCCTTCTGACAAGGAATCAGCCATTGCAGTCACCTCAGTCCACCAGCAAATTCTACCAGCCCTGTATCCTGATTTCACAATTCCCCAACCAGGACCAGCCTAGGCCAGGGGTACCCAGAAACAGAGGATCCATGTGTCATGTCTAACCTGGCTGGGTGGCCCGTAGACAGTGCCTTCATCTCTGCTGAACCTCAGTTTCTTTAGCTCTAAAATGGGATAAATAATCCCTTCCTCTCCAGCCCTATGGTGAGAATTGAATGAGATATGAGGTAGAGTGTATACATAGTGCCTGGCCATGTGTTGCTAACCATATGTTGAGGCTGTGATGATTGTTAGTGCTTTATTACTGGAGGAGCAAGAGAATTTGAGAGACCAGTTGTCAAGTTCATTGCTGTCCAATAGAAACAGAATGTGAGCTATGCATATCATTTAAAATTTTCTAATAGTCACATTTTAAATAGGTAAATAGATACAGGTTAAATTCATTTTAGTAACAAATTATTTAGCCCAATATAGCCAAAATACTAACATTTCAACATGTAATCAACATGAAAATCATTAATATGATATTTTGCGTTTTTGTACTAAGTCTTTGCAATCCAGTGTGTAGTTTATACTTCTAGCACATCTCAATTCAGATACTACATTTTCATTAGAAAAACTTGGTCTGTATTTAGATGTCCTAAAATATGCAGTTGCAAATGTAGATTCATACCCCAAGTTGTTCCAAATATACTTAAGAGTTGCAATAATGAATTGTTCATTTTAAAATTTCATTTTAAGTGAATTAAAATTTCATCGGATTAAGAATTCAGTTCCTCCATCACAGTAGCCACATTTCAAATGCTCAGCAGCCATATGTGGCTAGGGTCCACTGTATTGGACAGTGCAAAGTTAGTTCAAGACCTTTGTGTTAGAGGTGGGGAAACTGAGGCACAGAGAAGGTAAGAGACTTGTCCCAGGGTCACATGAGGACTTCAGCACCAGGATATAGGGTAGTCTGTGCTTGGTCCTACCAGGGCCACTGCTCCTCCTTCCTGAGGGCCTCGGGGTAGTCTGACCAGCAGTTCCTTTTGGGACAGTCATCTCCAATACACTTTTGCCATGTTCTGTCTTTTGAGCAGACTTTCTCCCTTGTGTTGAATCAAAGTCGGCCTCCCTATAAGTTCCATCCTCTGGCCATCCTTAGGGAAGCTGCTGAAATCTGCAGACAGGAATCAAGTCCATCTGGGTTAGCCCTTCCTGCCCCTCCATCATAATTAGTCAGTGCCTCCTCTTCGAATACAGTGCCTATTCCAAAATGGAACAGTCACCTCCTTCATCCTCCAGCATGTGCCTCTGTTAATGCAGCCAAAGGGATTGAATCAAATCAACTCTTTAGTGCCAAGAACATAGATGTTTTTCCCAGATTCCTTTGATGTTTGGGCCTTGAAGGGACTGTCCTCTGGGGGCCAGTTGGGATGTTCTTTCCAAGCCAGAAATGCTGCCTGCCCTACCTACCACATCCCAACCCAGAGGGGCTCAGAGTCGGGACTCTCTTCTCTCCCTCTCTTGCTCTCTCATCTCTCTTACACACACACATGCACACTTGCAGTCACTCACCCCCACTGACCTGAATTTCCATGACAACTGTGGAGACAAAGCCAGATTGGCCCCCCTTGGAGCAGGGCAGGGAAGAGCGGGTGTTTGGGGATGCCTTTTAGGCAGGAAGAAGTATCCTGTGTACCCCAATGGGACAGTGGGGGAGGGAAGCTGACCTTCCCAGGACAATGCCCCACTCTGAGGAGCCCCTCCAACCCCATCCCCTGAGAGACGGGGACCCTGTCAGTGGGATGTGAGCTCAGGGCTTGTCAGAAGTGACACCCAGCATGTCAGAGATGAGGGATGACCTAGAGCACCTATCCTGCCTGCCTCACATGACCAACAGGGACCCTGGCCCTGGACAGGGACTCAGACAGATCTGCAATGGAATCGGGGCCCTGCCATGGACTAGAAGGGGCCCTGGGCAAGTCATTTCATCTTTGGGCACTTCTACTGGCACCATCTATAGGAGGGGGTCTGAATCGGGCCTAAGGCTCAGGGTCACTGGGAGGGTGGAACAATGCACAGCAGACACATGGAGAGAGCTCAGTGAAGAGTGCCTAGCAGTAACCATGACAACCGCCATTTATCCAGCACTTCCTGTGGGCCAGGCACCTGTAAGCATGCTACTGTATCACCAAGTTGAACTCAGCGCTGTGAGGCGAATATGACTACTGTCCCCACTTTGCAGACAAAGACGCCCATCACAGGATGTTAGGTCCTGCTCCAGGACACACCGACCAGCAACGAGCGCAGAATCAGTTTTGAACCCAGGCCTTCAGCTTCTAGAGCTAGGGCTCTAATGCTGCATGGACCTGCCTCCATTGTCCCTCATTTCTCATCTTTCTCTTTCCCTTCTTCTCCCGTCAGGGTCCTGAAGGAAAACCAGGGAAGCAAGGCGACAAGGGCCGGACCGGGGCCAAGGTAGGATCCTCCTGCCATGATCAGCCGTGTCCTCCTCCCTCTCCCCCACCTCCCTCCAGGGGCCTGGTAACAGCCTGTCTTTCCTCGTACTGCAGGGTGCCAAGGGCTACCAAGGACAGCTGGGTGAGATGGGCACCCCTGGAGACCCCGGACCCCCTGGCACCCCAGGCCCTAAAGGGTCCCGGGGCAGCCTGGGACCAACGGTGAGAACTCTCTGGGTGGGGTGGGGAGGGGTCAGGCCTGAAGCAGAGGGGCCCAAAGGCAGAAAGGGAGGTATCGCCTTTCCCACTTTTGGCTGAACACTTTTGGGTGTGCATTGCCCCTCCACTTCTTTTGAATCACGGATCCCTTTGGGAACCTGCAGAAGCTGCAGCCCCTGTCCTGGAAAAGCACACACAACACAGCGTATTGCTTGCAATTTGAAGGGGTCTGTGGGTCTCGTGCAGACCCAGGTCAACAAGCCCTGCTGTTGGGGTGAGGAAAGGGAAGCAGACCCTTGGGCATATGTTTAATTGAACAATGTTTCCCACTGGAAGTGGATTAGTGAGGATCAGGGTGAAGCTGCCGCAGCTCCCTGGGTGACTCAGAGGGGATCCCAGGCCATTGCTGGCCTGCCCTGAAGGAAGGGACTCTGAGGGATGTGACAGCTGCAGCGGGAAGCAAGGGAGAGGGCAGACTAGGATGACGCGGCTTCTCCGAGCTACCAGTGTGTGCTGGTAAACAGCTGTGCTGGTCTGTGGCACGTGCCCATTTCTGTGGTGGAAATGCTGTCACCAGGCTTGAATTCAAGCTACCAACATGACGTCACTGAGTGCGAGGTTGGGAGGAGACACACAGTAGCATTCCATTATCTTGTATTTCTACTGCACAGATTGAATAAACGTGATAACCTCCTGAGCATAGGTAATACATAGAAAATGTAAAATAATTAGGAAGGGGTGAGTTTTAAATACTTGTCATCTTTGTTTTTGATAAAATTGTTTTAACTATCAGTTCATATAATTTAATTTTTCATAGCTGTTCTGTTTAACAACTGGCTCTCATGGGCTCTCACGAACCACTGGAGCCAGGAGAAGGAAGGGCTGGGGGAGGAGGGGAGCTCCAGGGGAGAGGGGATGATGCCACTTGCTCTCCATCTCTCCCTTTGGCCTGGGTTCTGGGCGGAGTGGACGTGCCAGGCGGCTGGGCTGAACTGGGCTGAAGCCTGGCGGTGAGTCCATGCTGCAAGAACCACACTGCATACCAACACCAGTCTCCTCCTCTCGTAGGGTGCTCCAGGACGAATGGGAACCCAGGGAGAACCGGGACTGCCTGGTTATGATGTAAGGAGATCTCACCGCTCCGTCTCTCTGAAACTCTAGCCTGCAGGCCTAGGCCCTCTGCCCCCACCACCTCTCAGCCTGGAGGGCAGCCCGTGAGCCATTGTAGATTCATGGTCTCACCTGCCCCAGGGAGCCCTAGTCCCACAGACAAGGGTAGGGGTCAAGGGCCCCTGGTGGCCAGGTGGGCGTGGGGTGGACAGAGAGAGGTCCTCCCTCTCTGTCCTTGATGAGTCCTTCCTCCAGTGCTGGGTGCCCTATGTCCTCGCCTCTGTGCAAGGGAAGGGCCTTAGCCCCTTTTGCATGCACATTAGCACCCCATTAGAGGCAGCTGAACCAAACGCACATTACACCTCTGGGAGACCAGGCCTCAGAGAGGCATGGGGCTTGCTCAGAAAGGGAAACTGAGGTTTGGGGAGGTTAAAGAACATGTAAAGCTTGTTAAGTTAATGGTGGGATCCAATGACTAAAACAGATACAGTAGGCAGGTGGGGAGGAAGAGAGAAGAGGGAGAAGGCTAAGGAGTTGGAAACGAAGGGGGTGGGTGCCTGGAACCCACAGAGGAATCCACATGCGCGGTTCAGGCCACAGCCTGGGCAAGTCCGCTGAGGCAAGCATTCCGCCCCTGCCCCTGCTCCGGAGGACACAGCTGGCTCTCCTGAGATCTTGTCCCAGGGCAGGGCAGGTAGAGTCCCCAACCATCCAAGTGGGCCCTCCCCTTAGAGGTATATTTGGGACCCACATGACACAGCTGGGAGGGGCAGGGCCCAGAGAGGCACGGGGCCTGCTCAGAGTCACACAGCGAGTTGAGGCAGAGCGAGGACCCAGTTACACAGCCCAGTGTCTCCATCTCCAAGTTTCCTATGCTTCATCACTTGGCCCTGCCAAGTCCTCGCACCCCCATGCTCTCACCTCCTGTCTTGTCTTCTTGTTTCCTGCAGGGACACAAAGGCATCGTGGGACCCCTTGGACCTCCTGGACCAAAGGGTGAAAAGGTGGGTGTTTGGTTGTGGGAAGCAGCTGCTCTCTGGTATCTAGGCTGGCAGGGGCAAGCCCCTGGGGCCCTGTGGCTGGGACAGTGTGGAAAGTTCGTGGCAGGCTCACCCCTGTTCATAGCATAGCCAGCAAAGGTGCAGAAGCCATTAGACCTCCATTCAACATGGATGTAGTAGGTATCGTCTCTGTGCCCGGCACCGAAACAAAAACGGACACAGTTCCTGCTCTCCTGGGGCTTCTAGTTCAGCAGGGGAAATGGGCTTCAGTCTTCTAATGACTAACACTGTATAATTCCATCATCTCCATGAACGTGGGAATGGAAGCCTTGCTGGGGAAGGAAATGCCCCAGCCAGAGCCAGGGGAGGCCTTAGGGAGGTGCGTGAGGAGTACCAGCATTTCATGGCCAGGAAGCAATGACCGAGGCAGAGGGCAGGCATGTCCATTCCCCAGCCCTTGGCTCCAGATTCGGTAGAGGAGAGGAGCTGTTAGAAGGAACCTTGCTGATTGCTGTGCTCTGCCCCCCTGCGCAGGTGGGGAAGTAGGGGGCCAGAGGTCCAAAGCATCAGGCCTGGGTCACATCCCAAGGCAGTGCTCAGCTGGCCCTGAGACTTACCTCTCAGTCCTACATTAGAGGTTCTGAGTCCCTCCTTCCTTTCCTCCCTCCTCTCCTGATGGCTCAGCTGGAAATTCTCCCGGCAGGAGGCTGCTCCTGTCTCCTTGCCCCGGCTTCCCCAACCCTTCTTTCTTTTGCGGAGTCAGCTCTCCACTAACTGTATCCCGCTGTGAGTGAATCACCCTGGCCTGGCTTGCTGTTCAGCTGGCCCATTTCTCCTTAGAGAAGAACAGATCTGCCGTCAGAGTGAGCCACAGGCTCTGACATCCCACAGGAAGCTGCAGAAAGTGCCATTCAGTACGCAGAGTCCCTCCTCGGCCTTCGTAGTCTGCCAGGACTGGTGCAGGAGGGGTTAACAGACTGTAAAGAAGGGGGAGCCTCCTTTCTGGGCCATCAGCAACCCCAGAAATAGTCCCTGTGGCTGCTGAGAATGGGACCCAAACCCCAAATCTGCCCTAAGTCTGCCAGGGCCTCAGGTGGGCCCCAGGATTCCCTGAGCCTTGATTGCCTCATCTGTTAAGTGGGTGGGTACCTTGGGAAGGCTAAGCATGACATTACCTACATGTCAGCCAGAGGCATTTTCTGACTTACATGGTATTATTAGTTTGCTCACTCATCCAGCTATGCAAAAGGTATTTATGGATTTGTAATGATTTATTTAGTGTGTTCTTGGCCCTGAGCGGGAGGCTGTGGAATAATGCCCTAAAGAGCACAAAAATAAAAATAGTCACACAAATGAATAACCAACTACAAGCTGGGTGGTACTGGCAGAGGAGAGTCGGCTCCCAGGGAGACCCCTCAAAGCACAAGGGCTATCATGTGCAAGTTCTTTCCCTAGGATTTCTCCCTAATCCTCGCCATGACCCCAACAGAAGTATCAGTGTCCCACATGACAGGTGGGGAAACTGAGTCTCCACGATGCTCAGGAACTAGCTCAGGAATAGTGGGAGGGTAGCAGGACCAGGATTCAGACTCGGTCTGATGCAGGCCCTGCTTCCCTAGCTGGAAACAGATGCTTAGATGGACGAATACACTGTTCAGCTTGAAAATCCCTTGTGGGGCGTGTGTCTACAAAAGTGGTGACCAGAGGGATTGAGGAGATGGGATGAGACTCTGGGAACAAGGAGAAGGGTGACGGGGGTTCTTCATCAGCTTTCTGGTGCTAAAAATACATCCTCAAACCACAGCCACAATGTGGGGAGAGAGGGTGGGAATCTCTATAGTCGGCTTGTGGCCCAGACTGTCCCTTGATTCCTGTGTGGGCTTGGCTAAGACCCTTCCTTCTCTGAGCCTCAGTTTCTCCATCTGTAAAATGGGGCCAATGGTCGTAGTGGCATAGGGGTGCTGTATAGATTCTGTGAAACAATGTATGAAGCATACCTCATGAAGTGCCTGGCACATTGAAAATACTAGGTAAACACAGCCCCTTTCCCCAAAGCCTCCAATTCAGTTACCTCCCTCCACGGCGGGACAAAGAGCCACAGAAAGTGGACAGAGCAGGGAGGGAATCCCCAGTCCCTGGGCTACCCTCCTCAGTACAACTGGTTCTAGGCCTGGGGCCAAGTCCCTCCCACCTTCAGCCTCTGCCCACAGGAGCCACAGAGGCCCTGGGCCAAGATGCTGCAGCCGCCAGCCCTGGGGACTGATTCGGGCCTGGGACAGGCTCCAGCCCCAGGCACGGCTCCCCTTTCTTCTGCCTCTCAGGCCTCCCCTTCAATACGTGCAGACAGTGAGGTAGCTCAGGGGTAGCCTGGCTTAAGCCCCCTGCCCAGAATGTACACCCATGGGAGGTGACACCAGTGGTCTGGGGTGGGAATATCCTGGGCCCCGAGGTTCTGCCACTTGCAGTTCCGCACGTATCTTCCTTGCAGCTGGCACATGACGTCCAGCCACCTGTCCTGCAGGTGGACCAGGGCCCAGGGTGGCCTGCCAGGGCCCAAGGACATCAGTTCTAAACTCTGACCACTTCCACGCCACACGTCATCCCTGCTGTCGTTATTACCAACAACAGCGATTTTCACGGCCGTCTACTGAGCCCCTACTCTGTGCAGTAGCGGGCTGAGAGCTGAATGTGTCTTTCCTCCCCAAATCCTCAGAGCAGCGCTACAAGGCGTTACAATCCCATTTGCAGGCAGGAAACTCTCTAATGGACAAGATCCCTGCATTGGCCCCTGCTGAATGTAACCTGGGGCAGCCCAGGGCCTTCTCTGGGGCTACAATCAAGAGTAGGAGGTTCAGCCTCAAGCTGATTCTTGGCCCACGTTCTCCCAGAGAAAGGGACTCTGAATAACAGAGCAGCTCACATCAGCTCTCTGCCACAGTGTCCTCATCTGTAGAATGGGGATAATAATAGTGAGCCTGCTTCATAGGTGGTTGGGCGGACTCAGTGAGTCCCTACGTCCAGCCCGTGGCAGTACCCCTGTATGCCAGCGGTTAGAATTATTGTCATTCCATGCTGAGCGCCACGCAGGGACTTCTGCATCGTTTCATGGAATCCCCACCACTCCCTCACGGGTCTCACCATTGTCCCCTTCACCCCACTTCACCCCCATCCCCCAGCTGAGAAGAAGAGCTCCGGGACAGGAAGTCACCTACTGAAGGTTTGAGCATCTGGTCCTGTGCAAAGCCGGGTGTGACGAGGGTCTCTATTGTGACATGGGTCTCACAGCCTGGGGGTGCCCAGTTGGGGCAGGGTAAATCACACTGTTCTGTGTTCCACAATCCTGGTCCCACACCCAGGTCTGGCTCGGACCCTATGTGTGCCCCCTCCCTCTCTGGTTTCAGTCTCCCTGTCTGTAACCCTAAGGAGGCTGGACTTCGTCTCTGATGAAAGCCCTTTTGGCCTCAGTGTGGAGTGTCTGGAATTTTCCAAATTAACCAGGAATACGAGGTTTGTCCTAAAGCTGCTTCTGTATCCACAGGGGGAGCAGGGTGAGGATGGCAAGGCTGAGGGGCCCCCCGGGCCACCTGGAGATTGGGTAAGGCTCCCCCAAATTCCATCCCCTAGATCAAGGCCAAGGTGGAGCCCAGACTCCTGCTGTGTGGGGAGGGGGAGGTTGAGCAGGGGTGAGGTTGCTGTGAGCTCTGCAGAGGGTGTGGCCAGCGAGGCCCAGGTCAGAGAGCCCCTGGACCTGGTGGCCCATATTTGCTGTTGTCCTTGTCATTCAGGGCCCTGTGGGTGATCGAGGAGACCGTGGGGAACCAGGGGACCCAGGATATCCTGTAAGTATCAGAGCTCCTACCTGCTGGCAGCAGTGGAAGTGTTATAAGAGGGCATTCCTCAGCTCCAATCCCCTGCAACCTGGAATCAGAATAGCCTTCACCGGGAGACAAGCCCTTCCTCCCACCATTAGTGGCCAGGCTTGAAACGCAATCCTGTAAAACAGGGCTCAGGGTGTAATTCATGCTGAAAGGGGAAGGATCTGCGACCTTTCCTGACAGAGGGAGAGGGTGAGGTTGGGAGAGAGAGGTCCCTCCCTTCTGAGGCCTTCTGTCTCCCCACCTGTGGCTGGGAATGGCTCTCCTGGCAGCAGCAGTGGACAGAAGCAGGACACAAGCCACTGAATGAGCACCGGGCCCTCACCAGGCTCTTTACCTCCCCTCTATCCTCGCGGGTGGGGTCATTATTTCACCCATTTTGCAGATGAGGAAGCTGAGGCTTGGGGACAATGACACGTGGCTAGAAAGAGCAAGGGCTCCCCAGGGCTCTTCCAGGGTGGAAATTGCCCTGGCCCCCAGCCCCCTGCAAGGTGGGCCCCCTCACCTGTCTGTCCTTGGCTTCTAGGGACAGGAGGGTGTACAAGGCCTCCGTGGAAATCCAGGCCAGCAGGGCCGACCCGTGAGTGCTACTTCCTGTCCTGTCCCCCTCCTGCCCTGAAGAGGGTGGAGCAGCTGTGGGGGAATTAAAGAACTGGGCCTTTTAGAGTCTAAAGAGACCCTCCCTGCAGGAGGGCCTGGGGCAGCCCATTCTGGTTTCTCCTGCCCTGACCCTGGGGGCACCCCCAGAGCCTGCACCCCCAAACCCCTCCCCACCCCTCCCCCTCCAGGCGGAGACTGGCCACCCTCCCCGGGAGAGAATCCTGGGGCTGCCTTGCGTCATCTCACCTTGGTTTGCAGGGGCATCCGGGACCCCGGGGGCGGCCGGGACCCAAAGGATCGAAAGGGGAAGAGGTAAGAGGGCCGGGTGTCCACATGGGAGACTGAGGGCCTGAAAGGGGAAAGAGTGGCCCAAGCACACAGCAAGGGGTGGTAGGGCTGGGAGGGGGGTGAGAAAGAGAAGGAACCACAGGGAGGATCAAATGGACCAGCCAGCCGTGGGCTCCAGCTCCCACAAGGAAACTGCCAATGCCGAGAGCCTCTGAAGCAGGGGAGCCAGTGAGGGACCAGCCCAGAGCAGGGTCAGTGACACTGGTAGGTTCCAAGGCCAGCTCTGCCCCTGGGCTTCCAGGCCAAGGCGCTTGGGCCCATTGGCAGATTCAGATGCTGAGGCCCTAAAGGTGGAGGAGCAGGGCCCAGCCGCATAGGGGCCCATGATCTTCTCAATACCCCTCAATTCTAGAGCTCCTAGGGTTCCTTCTCCAGGCAGCCTCTCTCATGTGCCCCTTGATTTTTCAGGGACCAAAGGGAAAGCAAGGCAAGGCTGGGGTGCCAGGACGGAGGGGGATCCAGGTAAGTAACCCACAGCTGCTCCTCTCCCTCCCGCTATCCTGCCCTCCCAAGGAGTCCTTACCAGCTTCTTGTGTATCCCCAGGGCCTGCAGGGGCTGCCAGGGCCCCGGGGCGTGGTGGGGAGACAGGGTCCTGAGGGTGTCGCTGGACCAGATGGGCTTCCTGGCAGGGACGGTCAAGCAGGCCAGCAGGTGAGCAGGACTCGAGGTTAACAGATGGCATCTCCATTTGAGATGGGGGCAGGGGTGTGCTGCCATGGGCCAAGGGCCAGAGGGAGCAGGTTTGGAAACTTGAATGGGGCAGAACCAACATTCCCAGAAGTTCCCTGTGTGAGCAGTCGCCTCATCCTTGGGACCTGGGAGTGTGACCCTCCTGACTGTCTCTCGTCCATCCTAGTACCCAGAAAGTCGTCTCCTGCCCAGTGGATGAGCTTCTGGTTGTTAAGATCCCTCCCCTTCCCTATTTGCAAGTCCTCGGCTGTTCTTGCCCGCTGGTCAGCCATCCTCATAACACGGGCGGTATGACCATCCTGGAGCTGGACCTCCCGGTCTCCAGCTCCATCTAGAGTCCACCCAGGCTTTGAGCCACCCTGCCTCCTTGGCTGCATTTCCTGAAACATGAGAGACCGTCCTTTGCTCTCTTTCTTTACAGGGGGAGCAAGGAGACGATGGGGACTCTGGCCCCATGGGCCCTGCTGGGAAGAGAGGAAATCCAGGTGTGGCCGGCTTACCTGGAGCACAGGGGCCCCCAGGATTTAAGGTCAGACACTTGTTAATCTACCTAGCCACCCTTCACCCTTTCTGCCTTGGTACTAACTATAATGGTATTGACTGCAATGCTGACGTGGGCACCCATGTCCCAGGGCCTGTGTGAAAATGGAGTCCATATTGTTGACCTTCCTCAGGGGTTCTTGTCCCAAGCTTGAACCTGACTTAAAGGATAGTTTGTCCAGGTGCTATAAATACTGCCCCTCACCAGGGCCTTGTCCCTCAATTGGTTGTTGAGCTGTGCTTGGGCGCCCTCTGGTGGGCTTTTGTGGAACAGTAGATGTTGCTTGCCACTGCGACCCTCCTCCCTCCAAGGCATCTTTTTAGAAAGCTTTCTTGAGCCACATGGTGGGGGAGGCAACCATCAGTCAGTCTGAGCCCAGAGCTAGATACTGAAGGAAGATTGAGATGAATGAATCAGACATGGCTCTTGCCATTCCTGAACTCGAGGTTTTGTTGGGGAGAGGCTGGAACCCTCTGTCAGGACAGCAGGCAGAGGGAGAGGTGGCCTTGGCCGACGGAGGATTTAAAGAGGAATGGGGAGGTGGCATTCTAGCACGAGAAACAGCATGAGTAGAGGAGTGGAAGTGGGAACTGCATGATCTGTTGGGAAGAAACAATTAAAAGGCGAGGCAGTGTGGGAGAGGGAAGAAGTGGGATCTTAAATACCAGAGTAAGGAAAGAGGCTTTCCTTTTAAGGAGGCTGAAGTTTTGAGGCCCCACCAGGCCTGTATTTGAACCCTGGCATCCTGAGAGCTCAGCTGATCCTATGGAATCATTGTCTGTCTCTCCTAGGCACCCCTCCCCCAGAACCATTTCCCCCTTTGACTGGACATTTTGGTGTGTTTCTTTAAGGGTGAAAGTGGGTTACCTGGGCAGCTGGGTCCCCCCGGCAAACGAGGGACAGAGGGCGGAACAGGGTTTCCTGGGAACCAGGGGGAGCCTGGATCCAAAGGCCAGCCGGTAAGTGAACCCCAGGAAATAAACATGTTCACACGCTCATATACACACACAAATACTCATGTTCACACATGTGCGCACACAGAAGCCACCTGCCTGCTCTGTGACAAGGGCAGAGCAATACTCTCTCAGGACACCAGATAGCATCTGAGTGAAGTGGGTGGGAGGAAGCTAAGAAATGAGATCTGTATCGTCACCTCAGAATGAGGAGAGTTGGGTCACAACTAGATAAAAAGCCTTATGACCATGAAAGAAATTGAACCTATAGTTAAAAAGTTTCTCACAAAGAAAACCCTGGTGAATTTAGTAAATATTTCTGGAAGAAATAATACCTACTCACATAAACTCTTCCAGAAAATTGAAGAGGAGGGAATACATCTTAACACATTCTATAAAGCTAGCATTACCCTGATGTCAAAGACATTACAAGAAAAGAAAACTACAGACCAATATACCTCATAAATATATCATGTTTCCCCGAAAATAAGACCTAGCCAGACAATCAACTCTAATGCGTCTTTTGGAGCAAAAATTAATATAAGACCCGGTATTATATTATTATATTATATTATATTGTATCGTATCATATCATATCGTATCGTATCGTATTATATAAGACCCGGGCTTATAGTAAAATAATATAGCAAAAAATTATAGTAAAATAAGACCAGGTCTTATATTAATTTTTGTTCCAAAAGATGCATTAGAGCTGATTGTCCAGCTAGGTCTTATTTTTGAGGAAATACAGTAGATATAAAAATTATTAGAACAATTTTAGAAATACAAATTTAAGACTGTGTGAAAAGGATAGTACATCTACATTAAGTGAGGTTTATCCTGGGAACGCAAGGATGGTATAACATTTGAAAATAAATCAGTATAATCACCATATTAACAAACTAAAAAGAAAAACAATTGAATCATCTCAGTAGATGCAGGAAAAGCATTTGACAAAATGCAACTCCATTTCTGATTAAAAAAAAACTCTCAACGAATTTGGTATAGAACGTTCTCAACTTAATAAAAGGCATCCATGAGAAACCTACATTTAACATCATACTTAATAGTGAACGACTGAATGTTTTCTCCCAATGTTAATACACAAAGACCCAGGGAAAATTCCCAGAATTAAAAATCCAACTCTGGAAGCAGAGGGCAGGGAAAAACTGAAGAAAGAAGCTAGCTACTCCAGTCTGGTGATTAATAGAGTTGATTAAGGGAAACTTAGTATGAGGCCTGTTTTGGGCAGCTACAAGTCTAAATGGATACCTGTACCACTTGGCAGCCACCAAAGTGTTATATAGGATAAACGGGAATAGTCACAGGTACTAGTACGCGAGTGCTACCAGGTATGAGAAATTACTGTCCATGCTTGACCAGGTGAGGACAACAGCCTATTCCAGGAACCAGCATGAAGTGGAAAGCATGGAAGGGGTACTGATTTATGTCAGAATGAACATCAATTACTATCAGACAGTCTCTAAGGGGGGTTTGTGGGAAGCAATTCCCCGCTTCTGACCCCAGTCCAGCTTGGGGTCTGGCAGCAGTCGTGTCATGGAACAGTCTCTCCTCCACACCCAAAGAGCAAAAACAAATCAAAGATATCTCTTCTCAACATTTCTAGTCAACATAGTACTGGCAGTTCTAGCTAACGCAGTAAAGAAAGAAAAATAAATAAAAGACATTCATATCAAAAAGGAAGAAGTGAAACTTTTCATTTGTCAATGAAATGATTATCTATGTAGAAAAATCCAATGGAAGCTACAGTAAAGCTGCTAGAATAAATGAGTTTAGCAAAATGGCAGGATACCAGCTCAGTATGCACAAATGAATGTATTTTTATACGCTAGCAACAAGCAATTGGAATTTTGAAATCTAAAAATCTAAATACTGTTTACAATAGCATAAAAATATAAAGTACTTAGAGATATCTGACAATAGATACAAGACATGTACATTGAAAACTATAAAGCGTTGCTGAGATAAATTGAAGACCTAAATAAATGGAGGTATTTACTGTGTTCGTTGGTCAAAAGACTCAATATTATTAAGATGTCAATTTTCGTCAAGTTGGTTTATAGATTCAGTACAATCCCAATCAAAATCCCATTGGGCTATTCTTGAAGAAAATAATAAGCAGATTCTGAAGTTCATTTGGAAATGCAAAAGACCTAGAATTACGAAAACAACTTGGAAAAAGAAGAGCAAAGTTGGGAGACTACCAGCAGTTGATTCCAAGATTTATTATAAGGCTACAGTAATCAGCAAGGTATGGTAGGGCCATAAACATACTAATAGATCAAAGGAACAGAATAGAGAGTCCAGAAATATATTCACACATATATAGACAACTGATTTTTGACAAAGGCGCAAAAGCAATTCAGTGAATACAGAGTAGTCTTTTTTAGCAAATGGTGCTGGAACAATTGCATACCTCATACCATGTACAGTAATTAACTCAACATGGATCATATACCAAATGTAAAACCTAACATGGTAAAACTTCTAGAAAAAAGCATAGAAGAAAATCTTTGAGACCTTGGGTTATACGAAGATTTCTTAGATGTGACACCAAAAGCATAGCCCATAAAAGAAAATTTGATCAATTGGACTTCATCAAAATTAAAAACTTTGCCCCTCAAAAACACTGTTAAGAGAATAAAAAGATGAGTCACATACTAGGAGAAAGTACAAATCATGTTTGGTAAAGGACTTATATCTAGAATGTATCAAGAACTTGCAAAACTCAATAATAAGAAAAGCAGCCCAATTTTTTAAAAATTTGGCAAAAGATTTGGTAGACACTTCAAAAAAGATATACAGATGGCATATAAGTACATGAAAAGAAGATCGATACATTACTCATCAGGTAAATGGTCACTAAAACCACAATGAGACGCTACTGCACACCTAGTATTAGGTTGGTGCAAAAGTAATTGCGGTTTTTGCTTTTTTATTTATTTATTTTTTTTAGCCTTTTAAACCACAATTACCTTTGCACCAACCTAATAGATTGGTGAAAATTTTTAAATTTTGTCGGCAAAGATGTGGATCAACTGGAACTCTCATACTCTCCTAGTAGGAATGAAAATTGGTATGACCACTTTGGAAAACAGTTGGGCAGCTTCTTTAAAAGTTAAGCATACATCTACCATACTATCTAGGCCTCTGGGATCGTTCCCATCTGGATCTAGCACACTGCACAACAGAATGGCTGTGTGACTTTGAGCAAGTTCCTGCCATCTCTGAGCCTCAGTTTCTCATATGTGAACAGGGCATATTGTGCTTCCCCAGGCTGATATGGGAACATGCCTGTGTGGTGGGTAGTACATGCAAAGCGCCTGGTACATAGCAGGCCCTCAGCTAATGGGGTTACTTCTAGGGGTCATTCCTCAATAATGCTTTTGAGATGGGTTGGGCAGAGTTTGTGGGTCCTTTCATTCTCTTCCTTGAAGACCTGGGAGAGGAGATACTGAGTGTTCTAGAGTATTCCTTGTAGAATCCCTGAGTTGGTCTGTGCTTTCTCATCTGACAGAGGGCACAGGTACCTGCCCTCTGAGAGCCCAGGCTGAACTGGCATCGAGTTTGTGAACTGTTCATACTCATTTGATCTTCACATGATAGAGTAGCTGATGTCCCTGGGAGAAGGCAGGCCCAGGGGTCCTGGGAGACTGGCCAGGCACCCTTGTTCTGGCCCCTCTCATCCCATCTCATCCTGTTCTCCCCACAGGGTGACTCTGGCGAGATGGGCTTCCCAGGAATGGCTGGCCTCTTTGGACCAAAGGTACAGATTCCCACTCCACACTGTTCCTGTTGGCGTCCCATCTATCCACCTACTTGTTCATTTCTTCATTTATTTATTCAATAAATATTTCTCAAGCACTTACAATGTGGGTTGACATGTAGCCAGAATCAAGCATGAGCATCTTTTCCACATTCCAGCCAACCCAGGTTCTAAGCCCAGTCCCACCACTTACCTGCTATGTGCCTCAGGCAAGTCACTTGGTCTCTCCACGCCTCAGTTTCCTCATCTGTAAAATAGGCATAAGAGCAGTAGAGGATTGTTGTAAGAAGTAACACCAGAGACACACACCACATAGCACAGAGCCTGCACACTTGTACCTGCTAAATAATTGTGGACATTTGTGACTGTTCCTGGGGCCTCTCCAGCAAGGCCTCTCTTGACAAGGAGGCCAAAGGTTGGCCCGACCCTAGGGGTGAGGGAGCTGCGGGGGCCTCTGCCCGTGGCCACTGGGCACAGACAGCCTTCCTCTGCCTCCTGCAGGGCCCTCCTGGAGACATTGGCTTCAAAGGCATCCAGGGCCCGCGAGGGCCTCCTGGCTTGATGGTGAGTCTGCTCCCTCTCTGTCCCAGGGGGACAGTCAGCCCAGGTCCAAGGCTGGCCAGCCATCGGCCAGGGGGATGTATGTCCTCCTCCTCTTCCTGCTCCTTCAGTCCTGAGCCCCCCTCTGCCCATCGTCTTCCCTCCACTTCCACACCTTTGCCTATGCTATTCCTGACAGCTGGGCTGCCGTCCTTCCTCTCTTTCAACTGCTCTCTCCCCCCTCCACTCTTGTAGCCACCCCAAGAAACATAAGGGGCTGGGGAGGTCTCCATTCTGTTCCCTTGGGACACTCAGGCTGCCCTCTACCCTCCTTTCCCTGTGACTATTCCCCAGGCCCTGGGACAAGGACACACAAGTGTCTCTCTCTCCTTTAGGGAAAGGAGGGCATCATTGGGCCTCTCGGAATCCTGGGACCTTCAGGACGCCCGGTATGTGTGGGAAGTTGGCCAAAGACTGCTGGTTCCCCTTCCTGGTGCCAGATTGTCTCTGTGACCCAGGGCTAGCCTGAGCCTCAGTTTACCCATCTGAGAAATGAGGCTTCCTTCTGAGCCCTCTCTCACTGGGCCATGGTTTATTGCAGGGTCCGAAGGGTGACAAAGGTAGCCAAGGGAACTTGGTAAGTGGATGGGTTGGGGGGCAGTGCTACAGGGGGTGGAGGAAGGAGAATTCCATGTGGGGGAGCGTGGCTCAGCCCTGGTCCCCTAACTCTCTCTCCCTGCTTCTGTCTTCCTCCAGGGATGGCAAGGTCCGAGGGTGAGTGGGCTGGGGTGCGAGGGCTGGTGGGAGGGGGAGTGGGGAGGCGGGCACTCTGTACCCATCTGTACCCATCTATGCCAGGGTCACCATCGTCCTTGGGTCTTAGGTCTGCTTCAGGAGGCCTAGGGTGGGGAGAGATGAAGGCCTTTGACCAGTGCCTCACTGTTCTCCTCTTCCTCCAGGGTCCTCCCGGCCCCAGAGGGCGACCTGGCCCACCGGTAGGTAACTGTGTGCTTGGTGCCCATTGAGCTCTGTGCAGGTGGCAGGGTTCCTTTGAAGGAGACCCAAGGCTTTGCCTGTTGACACGTGTTTTGGTCCTGACCTTACAGGACTCTTACGCTTCTTGCAGTATATAGACATCTAGGAGAGTGTAGACCAAGCCTGGCAGGATCAGGCCTCCAGGAGAGCAGAGTCCAGCTTGGCAGGTCCTCTCATGCCCCGAGAGCTCCTCTAATCTCCTGGCAGCGCCCAGGACTCTAGCATCTAGTCCCCATCAAATACTGACCCACACTCTTCTTTTGCAGGGTCCTCCAGGGAGCCCTATCCACTTTGTAAGTTGGAGAACATTCTCTTTTGTCCAGTTGGGTAAGACCTGGGGAAGGGTAGTTTGGCAGCTGACCCCTCTCTGGCCATGGTGGCTAGAACCTGAAGCTGGGCCTGGGGATGCCCATGTCCTTTTGTCACTCCACATTGGACCCTGGACACTGAAACACCAGAAAGAACCCTGAGCCAGGAGGCGGGAAACCCAGGTTTGAGCTGAGATGTGCCCCGGACTGTGAACCCAGGAATACACGCCCAACAGCTGGGCTCCTGGGTCCTGTTCATATACTCGCTGCAGATCAGCTGATTGCTGAGGATTCTTCCACATCAGATTCTGAGTCTAAAGAGGGTGCACACTGGGCCCCTGCGTTCCTCCCTGGTGGGTACTGTGGCCCTGTCTGAAAGCATGCCCCCCCTCCCCAAGCCCTACGATGAGTCCTTCCTCATTTTACCACTGTGCTGATTGGCTGTTAGAACCAGGCCCTGACAGCGTCCCAGGAAGTGGCCAAGGAGAAGAACTGAGTGTAGCAGGAACCCTTGGAGCCACTTGGAATCTCTGCTCTTGTCACCTCAGCTTCTCACTGGCCCTCCTGCATCGTCCACACAAAGGGGATAACCTGGCCTCTCCTCTTCCTTTCCCCTGGTCTTTTTCATCAATAAGGAAGCCAGATAAGCGAAAGTGAAGAGATCCAGGAAAAAACCCTTTCCCGCTAAAGAAAGGAAAATTAGAGGATTTTGAATCTTTTAAATACTAGCCTCATCTACTGAGTGCTTATTGTATGCTAGACACCATGAAAACTGCTTTTCATATATTAACTCCATTTATTCCTCTCAATAGTTCATTATCAGTTTTATTCTCAAGCCCATTTTCAAGATGAGAGAACTGAGGCAGAGCAGTTAAACAACTTGCCCTAGATTATGCAGTTAATACGTAGCAAGGCTTGGATTTGAACTTGAGAAGTACACCATCGGAGTCCTAGCTCTGGACCCCAATCCTGGGTTTTACTCACTGTCAGAGTCGGCCACGCACTATTTTCACGGCAAGACTACAGCCATGCTTCTGACAAGCCTAATGTGAGGGATGTTAGATATCACAGTGCAAGTCAGCCGAGAAACTGGGGACTGTGGGAGTATAGAGAAAGGGGGCCGCGCCCAGCCTGGGGGCAGAAGCATCAGGAAAGAGTTCCCACTACAGCTGACATCCAGATGATGAGTGTAGGACAGGTTTCTCCATTGCAGCCCTCCTGACCTTTGGGACCAAATGATTCTTTGCTGGGAGTGGCTGTCCTGTGTATTGTTGGTTGTTTAGCAGCGTCCCTGGCTTCTACCCACTAGATTCCAGGAGCGCTCCCTCCTCCGGCTGTGACAGCCAAGAATGTCTCCAGATAGTACCAGTTGTCCTCTAGGGGGCAACATTGCCCCTGGCTGAGAACCACTGGAAGAGGAGCTAGCCAGATGGAGCACGGGAAGGAGGATGAGTGTTCCAGGTGATAGGAGCAGCGTGTGCAAAGACGCCATGGCTAGAGAGAGCATGGCACTTAGGAGCTTAGAAATACAGTAGTGGGTCTTGTGCGCAGAGCCTTGGAGAGCTACCGAAATGCTTGAGGTAGGGAGTGGAAGGGCCACCAGCTCTGACTCTGTTTGCAAGAGGGGGAGGGACAGAGTTCCACAGAGGGCATGGGACTCGGCCATGTTTTCCGCAGGGAAGGTGGGGTGGAGAGCTTGTGTTCAGACCCTGGCACTCCTGCTTGGTGGGCCTGGGGGGGCCAAGATACACACCCTGTCTTCTCCCTGCACAGCAACAAGATGACCTTGGGGCAGCTTTCCAGACGTGGATGGACACGAATGGAGCACTCAGAGCAGAGGTACTGCCAAGAGCCCTTTCTGGGGGAAATGGAAAAAATGGCTCCTGTGTGGTCAATGCCCTCCACATGGCCTGCACCGAGCGTTTCATAGCCCTTGAGGGCATCTCACAGCCGTAGATGATGAGGTAGGGTTGTAGCTGAGGCTCAAGTGGATGGCAACAAGTTCAAGGTCATGAGACCAGTCCCTGAGCCCCTTTGCTTTCCTCCAAAGCCCTCCTAGGGTCTCAGAGTTCTTGCTGGCCTGAGTCAGGAAGAGATGCTCGCCTGGCCCAGAGCCCACAGCAGCCTGTGGTTCAGTCCCACCGTCCACCAGGAGCAGGAAACTCACGGTCATCCCACAGGGCTTTGCTAAGACCTTCGCCTGTGGTCCACTCAGCTCCAGGACTCCAGGCTGAGAGGCCCTCCGGTGGTCTCTAGTCGAGCCCCTGCTGCGAGTGTCCTTTGCTGCCTTGCCTCCATCCCATGATGGGGAACTTACCCTGCCCTCAGCTCAGACATTTCTACTTGTTCCCTGAGCTGGATGCCAGGAAAAGCTGATGCCCCGTCGGCTCTCAACAGTGCCTTCTGGAAGGATTTGGGGCCATTCCCTAGTGTCCTACACACCTCGTCTGCCTCACTCATGGAGGTCCGCCTATGCTACACCAGAGACCAGGCTGACCCTCCACTCTTCTCAAGCCTCTAGTCCTTCATGGTAGTACCCCACTTGTCTGTCCCTGTCCCCATTTTCTGTTAAGCAGAGGGAGACCCAACCCCTGTTCCAACCATGGCCCTGGAGACTCAGAGATGTCTCCCAAGTATCAAGAACTTGGAGGCTGTGGGGGCTCAGGCCTTGGGCCTGGGCAGGACCTCAGGGGGCTGATGGCTACCCTCTCTCCTCGTGACAGGTTTACAGCCATCCGGACCGGCTGGTGCTGGAGCAGGGTGGGGAGATCTTTAAAACCTTACACTACCTCAGCAACCTCATCCAGAGCATTAAGACGCCCCTGGGCACCAAAGAGAACCCCGCCCGGGTCTGCCGGGACCTTATGGACTGTGAGCAGAAGATGGCAGATGGTATGAGGGTCTGTGGGTCTGAGAAAAGGACTTCCTGCCCCAAGATTAGGGTTGGGTGGTGCCAGGGGGGTTCCAGGAGGAGCTGGGAGAGATAGAACCTTTGAGCCTTAGCTCACCCTGGCCGTTTCTGTCCTCGGAGAGATAGGTACATGGGCAGTCATTTATTCACTCAACAGTCACTGAGTCCCAATATGCCAGGCCTTGTGCTTCCTGGGGCATGGGGATGTAGGGGAAAACACCAAGGAGTGGTTCTACCTTTCCAGAGCCCACAGATCTGCAAGCTGGGGTGGCCATTTCAGTGCAATGAGACAAGAGCTTTGACAGCAAAAGCCCCCCAGGGCTAGGAGAGGATGGGGACCAAAAGGGGCAGTGCTCTGCACCTCATGCAACTCTCTTCTCTCCCTGTGAGTTGATGTGGTACCATAGAAGGACCACAGCTTGGGAGACAGACAGACCTGGGTTCGAATGTCAGCCCTGGCCCTGACCAGTCTGTGAGCTGGGGCAAGCCACCTCACTGCCACTCTTCCTCTGCTGCACAAGAAAGTGGATGAATGGTGAATTGTTCCACTCTTTCAGCTATGGGGACTTTGGCTCCCTTGGAAGTCCAATGGGCAAACCAGATGCCCGCAGAGCGTCCTGGCGGATGGGCTGGAAACCCTGGCTCCTGCCCCTCCCTACCCTAGGAGGATAACCAGCCTAGGTGGAGAAGCCATCCCACGAAATAATCCCTAAATCCCTTGGGCAAGTGGCTCAGCCTCTCAACCTCAGTTGTCCCCTCTGTAAAGTGGAAATTTCCCAGTAGCAATAGGTCAAGTGTTCAGCTGTCTGCCACTCTGGGGGCTCTGCCAGCTGTGAGCTTGGCTCAGAGATCTGTGACTCACAGGATCCCTTTTCTGCTTCACCTCCCTTGACTTCATGCACAACTGGGTCTCAGCAGGTCACAAGGTGCAGGGTCCACCTACAGAACTGAGCCCTGGGCTCTTCCCCACATACATACACCCCCACCCCATGTTGCCTGCAGGTACCTACTGGGTGGATCCAAACCTTGGCTGCTCGTCCGACACCATCGAAGTCTCCTGCAACTTCACACATGGTGGACAGACGTGTCTCAAGCCCATCACGGCCTCCAAGGTACTGATTTGCTCCCTGTCCCCCACCAGCTGGCCCTCTCTACCTCCACTTTGCCCTGGGCCACAGCCCACCAGGTTTTGGTCTTGCCGCATGGTGTTGGGAAAGTCATCTCCTCTTTCTGAACCTGTTTCCTCACCTATCAATTGTTCTAAATCTGTGGTTTCCAAACCCTTTTGAGTTGTATGATGCTCGTGGTTCTTTCTTCAAATAGAACTTCCTGCCAAATACCTAGAACAGTGTCGTTGGCCAAGCTGGCCTGGTGTGGAGAACCGTGAGCATGAAATGAGTCAGCACGAGGCCCCACTGAGACATGTGGCTGGAATTGTGTGTGCAAATATTAAGTAGATTTCACTGCCCGCTTACCCAGGTGCCTGTCTCTGGGCTGAGAATTTTTGGTGGCTCAGGGTGACTCAACAACTAGCCAACGCCAGGTGGTGGCAGTGGGGTGTGACCATTCCCCTGCCCAGGGTACCCTTTGTGCATTGTGGGTCTATACTTGCAGCAAGTCCTATACATGGGAAGATCCGTGCTACAGTGAGAAACGGCTACAGGGGAGGCAGGGACCCAGAGCATCTTGCATCCCATCCCACCAGCCCCCTGGGAAGGTTGCAGGGGTGTCTTGTGCTAACCATCTCAGACCCAGAGTTTGGGAATCTGTAGGCAAGCCAGCTGGTCACCAAATTGAGTCCCTACCGTGTGCCAGGCCCTGAGTCAGATGCTGGGAGTCACAGGAAATATGGCAGCCTTGCCACGGGCCCCACAGCCGGAGCTCATGGTCCAGCAGGCCCTCTCCTCTCTGACTCTGCAGTTTGGGGGCCACATGGCAACTCCATCTGGCAGAGGGGTGAAGCTAGAGTTGGCACCTAGGTTGGCAGTGTGACCTCCCATCTGAGTCACCATCCCCACCGGGAATAATGAACCACTGGTTTGTACCAGTCCCAGTCTATCAATAACCAGTGTTGTGGTTGGACCAGCCCTTGTGGTTCTTATGCTTGCAAGATGCCTTTTGGCAATGACCATCAGGAAACTTTGGAAAAATAAAGTTTATTACTTCCAGGACCTGGGAATTACACAACACACCTGGGGCCACACACACTTTCCCACATGAGGAGGGAGGGAAGGACGGGGGAAGGGATGGAGAGAGGGAGAGAGAGAGAGAGAGAGAATATGCGGAGGCCTGGGGTTCTGTGGGCTCACACTATTGGTGAATTTAAAGCTCGGAGGAGAAACAACAAGTGGCCCAAATGATCAATTATGGAAAGCCACCAAGATCTCTGAAACAAAAGAGCCTCAGTGGGGAAAGTGGTCTGGCTCTTTATGCAGTTGTGTGGCTGGCAATGTGTTTGTCAGAGGTGACCATCTTTGAAGTGGATGGGATCAAAGTCAGGTACTTGCATTACAAAAATAGAGAAAACCCAACCTTCAGAGCTCACACTGCAACCACTGAAGCCATAAATCCGGTCCTATTGTTTGTCAGGTCTGCCATTTCCCCACCCCACTCCACCCCACTCCCCGGGGATCTTGGGACTCAGAAAGGATGGGGAGGACACTTCTCATTTCCTCTGCACTCCAAGAGCTTCTCAATCTCAGGCAAGATCTTCTCTGGGCCTCTGGATCCCAGCTCAGCTCCAGAGACCCCACCGCCCTACAATGGAGAGGGGCTGTGCCTCAGATTGCATCAGGACCTTCTGATGCAGTTCTGGCTCTGGAGTCAGGAACCTTGATTCCTTCCCTTCCTTGTTAGTCCTGGGCTGTGGACCAGCTCACACAGACCTCAATTTCCCTGTCTTTTAAGTGGGCACATATCTGGGAGCATGACTGGGAAATGCTCCAGAGAGAGGTAAGGAATTCTGAGAGCTCCGGGGAGCCAGGCCTGATCCTACCTCACTGCTGTGTCTCCTTCACAGGTCGAGTTTGCCATCAGCCGGGTCCAGATGAATTTTCTGCACCTGCTAAGCTCTGAGGTGACACAGCATATCACCATCCACTGCCTTAACATGACCGTGTGGCAGGAAGGCACAGGGAAGACCCCAACCAAGCGGGCTGTGCGCTTCCGGGCCTGGAATGGGCAGATTTTTGAAGCTGGGGGTCAGTTCAGGCCGGAAGTGTCAATGGATGGCTGCAAGGTAACTCTTGGAACCCCTCACAGACCCCTCACACACAGACAAGTGGAAAAAGTGTTTTTATTATAAAATTGTACATAACAATTTTATGCTATATTAGCATGATACGTATAATTTTTATTTTTGTGTAATAATTTTATTATAACAGTTTTATAAACTTGCCTTTATTCACTTTCCTCTCTGGGAAACTTCTAAGGGAAGCTCTGGGCCGGTAAAAATTCTACAAGCTGATAGTGTACTTATTTGCAAGTCTGCTTATAAAAGGATATAGTTCTACTGTCCACCCCCACACTGGCCAGGCTAATTGCTTTTCTTAACATTTTTGGTTATTTTCAAATGCCTAAAACAGGGTGGGTTGTCAGGGGATAGGGAGACAGAAACAGAAAGTTGTCAAAAAAACACACAATAAAAAACAGTTTCATCAGATTAAACAAAACTGGTAATAGGTAATGTTAGTGAGTATGTGGGGAAAGCAACATTTTTACAGAAAATTATTTTGAAAAAATTAATTGGTAGAGGCTTTCAGGACAGTAGATACATATCTATAGATAGATAGATAGATAGATAGATAGATAGATAGATAGATAGATAGATAGATAGACAGATGCAAGGTGTGATCAAAATATACGGTGAATATTTACATTTTAAAAATTTATTACAGTAAAAGACACATTGCCATTAATTCCCCTCAAAATACTCCCCCTCACTTCAAGCACACTTATCCCATCATTCTTGCCATTTTCTGAAGCAGTTCTGGAAGTCCTCTTTTGTGTCTTTACTTCATCTTCCATCATGACAACACTCCATGTCACACATGGCTTCTGGTACGGCAATTTCTGTCAAATAAAAACATTATGGTGTGTCCTCATCCACCTTATTCACTGGATCTGTCACCATGCGACTTCTGGCTCTTCCCCAAAGTCAAAATGACCATGAAAGGAAAATGTTTTGAATCGATTCAGGACATCGAGGCAGCCACGACAGCGCAACTAAAGACACTCACTAAAGAGGACTTCCAGAACTGCTTCAGAAAGTGGCAAGAACAATGGGATGAGTGTGTTCAAAGCGAGAGGGAGTATTTTGAGGGGGTTTAATGGCAATGTGCCTTTCACTGTAATAATTTTTTTTTAAATTTAAACATTCATCGTAGTTTTTGATCATACCTCGTGTGTGTGTGTGTGTGTGAAATGTACATATCCTTTGATCCAACAAATCTATTTCTATAATTTGTTCTAGGAAAATAATTAAGAATTTGAATACTTTAGGGCCGGCCCGGTGGCTCAGGCGGTTAGAGCTCCGTGCTCCTAACTCCGAAGGCTGCCGGTTCGATTCCCACATGGGCCAGTGGGCTCTCAACCACAAGGTTGCCAGTTCAATTCCTCGAGTCCCGCAAGGGATGGTGGGCTCTGCCCCCTGCAACTAAGATTGAACACGGCACCTTGAGCTGAGCTGCCTCCCGGATGGCTCAGTTGTTGGTTGGAGCGCGGGCTCTCAACCGCAAGGTTGCCAGTTTAATTCCTCGACTCCCGCAAGGGATGGTGGGCAGCGCCCCCTGCAACTAAAATTGAACACGGCACCTTGAGCTGAGCTGCCGCTGAGCTCCCAGATGGCTCAGTTGGTTGGAGCCTGTCCTCTCAACCACAAGGTTGCCGGTTCGACTCCTGCAAGGGATGGTGGGCTGTGCCCCCTGCAACTAGCAACGGCAACTGGACCTGGAGCTGAGCTGCGCCCTCCACAACTAAGACTGAAAGAACAACAACTTGAAGCTGAACAGAACCCCCCACAACTAAGATTGAAAGGACAACAATTTGACCATTGTTCCCCAATAAAGTCCTGTTCCCCTTCCCCAATAAAATCTTTAAAAAAAAAAAAAAAAAAAAAAAAAAAAAAGAATTTGCACAAAAGCTTAATACAATGATATTCATTACAGCATTACTCATAAGAATAAAAATAGTAGAAGCAATCTAAATGGACAAATACAGGCCATTGCTGTGGTGAAATACCATGTGGCCATTAAAAACTGTGAGCAAAGATGTTGGGAAAATGCACGACATATGATGAGGACCATAATGGATACATGTGTCCCCTTTTTCTTCTACCCTCAGGTCCAGGATGGCCGCTGGCGTCAGACGCTCTTCACCTTCCGCACCCAGGACCCCCAGCAGCTGCCCATTGTCAGCGTGGACAACCTCCCTCCTGCCTCATCAGGGAAGCAGTACCGCCTAGAAGTTGGACCTGCATGCTTCCTCTAACCTCTGACCCCTTGGCTCCTCTAGGCCTTGTGGGGGAGGGAAGAGGAGGAGGTGGAGGCAAAGGGAGGGTACTTAGGGGCAGATGGGCCCAGGAGAGGCAGCTTACCTGCCTGAGGATCCTAGGGCAGGCCCCAGCTGTTGTCTTTCCAATAGAAGTGGCTGGGGGGTAGCAGGGAACGGGGTGTCCTTGGGAACAACTGATCCCAGCACAGCTCCAAAGACCAACCAAAGAGCCAGATAGAGAAAGCTGGGCCTGCAACCCGCCTGAGCCCCGTGGCCTGTCTCCCAGCTGTGTGGCCACCCCCTTCCCTCCCCAGCTTCCTGCCCAAAGAGCCCCACGGTTCCAGCCAGCTTGAGGGAAGGGGCATCTCATCAGCTGGTCCCTGCCAGGGAGCTTTGATGTGCAATATTAGAGAGGAGACATGAAAAAAAGGAGAAAAGGAAAGAAAGAAGTATATATATTTTATTTAAACAAACACAAAGAAGGTGCGTTACTATTTTTTTCACCTGGGAGAGGGTGAGAAAGAGCAGCCGGGGTGGGAAGCAATAGAGATCCTCGGGGCTGGGGGCGCCCACGTTTGCTACCTCCCACTGTGAAATCGCTGGTGCTCGCAATTGTCTCGTAGTATATGTGATTTTTTTTTAAGGAAAAAAAAATCCCTATTTAAGATTCTGAAGGTGCTACCATTTTTGCCACAGACTTTGAAGAAACAGTTTGATGTGGGCTACCCTCCACATTTGTCTCTCTTCTCCAAATGACCAAGTTTGGGAAATTTAAAATTTTTTTCTTAGCATCACCCTTGTGCTCATCAGGTAATCTGCTAAGGAGGGTAGGGAAAGGAAAAAGGAAAAAAAAAAAAGAAAAAAAGCAAAAAAAAAAAAAAAACCCGACAAAAAAACCTACCAGAAACAGAAGTAGAAAGATGTGCTTTTTAACTTATGGACTTTGAAATGTTTGTCCTCTAAAGGCAAGGGGAGGCCTGAGCATAAAGGAGTTTGACTTGGCCTTTCATGGTCCTGGAGGGGAGCTAGTCTTGTCTTGGAGGATGTAATCTAGACTGGAGAATCCTGGGAGAAGCCTTGACCTTGAAAAAACCAGTTACGAGATTGGCAATGGGTCAGAGCTGGTCTTATAGGTGGAACATAAATATGGAACCATCTCATGAAACCACATGCCATCCACTAAGGTCCTCCCTTCTCTTTCAAGATGGAGTCATCACTCTTGCTTTTTTATTGTCGTTAAATGCTATAGAAACAGCACCGTTAGCTCCAAGTGTAAATGTGGACTGAGGAGAAAGAGTAATTATGGGAATCTCGAAATTCAGCATGATAGGGATATTCAGTGTCACCTGAATTGTCCTATATCGGTGAACCAGTCAGCACCCAAGTTGGATTTTGAGGTTATTTTAACTATGGAATTATTTTTATAGAAGGGGTAATTTTATGTGAAAGTCTCTTTGTCTTTTTTTCCCCTAAAGTTGTGTCTCTTTGGGAATTGGATTTGATTTTCATTATTTAATACCTCACTCTGGCCTACGCTCCCCACCAGACACTTCCTTCATCCCTAGCCCTCTGGCCCCAGCCCGATGCTCCCCATGGAAGGGCATTTTTGTAGCAGTTCAGGCCTCATCTCAGTACTCGGTTTCCCCACGCTGCCAGTCTCAACCTGGCCTCTGTCTCGTTCTTGGATTTTTTTTTTCTACTGTCCTCGTTTATGTCTCTGTCCACATGTCAGTGTGTTAAAACCCCAGTGGGTTCCATCTCTCCTTTTCCCTTCTGGATTTTAAATAAATATTTAAAACTGAGGCAATGGAATGACACACTTGTGGCTGTGTGCTTCTTTGAAATGCCCGGAGGGAGCTTTCTGGCAGGGCTGGAGGGCAGGGGGAGGATGCTTGCTTCTGTTGCATCCCCCAGGGAGGTGGGGAGGGCAGGGAGAGAGATATGGCACCTTAGTGTGTGGGGAGGTGGCACTAAAAGTGAGGGAGTCCGGGTCCCATAGTGTCTTTGTTTCTTAGGGCTGCTGTAACAGTACCACAAACCTGGTCGCTTAAAACAACAGAAATACATTCTCTTCCAGTTCTGGAGGCCAGAAGTTTGAAATTAAAGTATTGGCAGGGCCCTGCTCCCTCTGAAGTCTCTAAGGGAGGTTCCATACCACAGGTAGCTTCCGGGGGGGCCCTAGGCATTCCTTTCTTGCAGGTCAGCACCTCAATCTCTGCTTCTGTAGTCACATGACATTCTCCCTTTGTGTCTCTGTATTCACATCTTCGTATAAGGACAGCAGTCATATTGGATGAAGGCCCACCCTAATGACCTCATAACTTCATTACATCTGCCATCTACTATTTCCAAGTAAGGCCACATTCACAGGTGATGTGGTTAGGATGTTAACATATCGTTTTGGGAGACACAAGTCGACCCATAACGTACAGGGAGTAGGTATATTGAGGTTAACATGAGCAATTTTCTTTTTTTTAGTGTGGAAAATTATATGTAACATAAAGCTTACCATTAATGATATTTACTCACAATGTTGTGCAACCGTCACCATTATTTAGTTCTAGAACATTTTCATCACCCCAAAAGGAAACCCATGAAGCAGTCACTCCCCATTCCTTCCCCCTACCCACTGGAAAACTGCTGATCTGCTTTCTGTCTGTGGCTTTGCCCATTATGGCTATTTCATATAAATGGAATCATACAGTATATGACCTTTTGGGACTGACTGCTTTCATTTAGCATAATGTTTTCAAGGTTCATCTTTGTAGCATGCCTCAGTGCTTCATTCCTTTTTATGACTGAGTCATTTTCCATTGTACAGATACACCATAGTTTGTTTATCCATTCATCCATTGATGGACATTTGGGTTGCTTCATCTTTTGACAATTGTTAATAGTGCTTCAATATGGGCAATTGTTACCTGGGAGATTCTTGAAAGAGGCCACAACAACACCTGCCTTGAAAGCAGTGAGTGCGCATTTGGGAGACAGCCAGATTCAGCAAATAAAAGTGTAGGACACCCAGATAAATTTGAATTTCAGATAAACAGTAAGTATGTTTTTAGCGTAAGTGTGTCCCTTTCAATATTTGGGACCTACTGATACTTGCCAGACCTGGACCGCGTATCTCCTGACCCTTGGTTCAGAGTTTCCTTCCTTAGCTTGTTCTTCTCAGGGGCCTTGGATCACTCAGAACTGCTCTGCCCTCATCTAGGAGAAAGAACAAATCACAGGCAGCTGAGTTCATATCTGGGATTTTATGTTTTCAAAACTAGCTGTAAGTTTCCAGGTCAGCAGTTTACATGCAGCTGGGTCTTCTCTACCCTCCCACCCTGGCACCTACCCCATGCAGTGAGCACCAGGAGCTGCTGTCTTCAGTGGCTCCAAGTCCCATCCACAGAGCTTAGGATTCGTGGTCTGGAAGGGCTTGGAGACTCCCACATCCCAGGTATACCCTCTGTGGGGACAGAATCCCAGAGAGCAGTTTCCAGGCTCTCGGCCTCACATGGAAAGGTGCTGGCTCGGGTAGTAGATGGCCATCAGCTGTAATCAGATGGCCATCAGCTGTCACCGGTTAGCCATTAGCCCCTAATATAACTGCGGTGGCTACGCTAGGAGGTTGGTTGGTTGGCAGAGAAGCAGACGGCGGATTGCAGCTAGCAAGGGGGTTGGTTGGTTGGTTGACAGAGAAGAGGATGGGGGATTACGCATCGTGTGGCTCCTGCTGCCTGTGTATCCAACCCAACCGCCAATGAGAATATAGTGGAACGAGTCCCTTATCCAAGGCTCCGTGGGTGTTCCTTTTTGGCCTCACCATATCCTGCGTTCTGGTGCAGGGAGTGGGAGCTGAGTCCCTGCGTGACACCCTCCCATTTTACATTAAGGGCAGCTGAATGCAAGGAAGTGCCTGGGTCACCTGTTGAGGCCCCGGCACAGCTGAGAGTCACACCCAAGGCTTGGTGGCACTGTTGTGTGCATTAGACCAATGGTTCTCAGTGTGGTCCCCGGGATTGGCAGAACCAACAGTGCCTGGGAGCTGGTTATAATGCATATTTTCTGCCCCTTCCCTAACCTACTGAATCACAAACCCTAAGGGTGGGGCCCAGCAATCTGTTTTAACAGCCTCCCTAGAGATTCCAGTGCCTGCACAAGTCCCAAATATCACGGCCCTGCACTATTTCCTAAATCTGGAAAATGGTTTTCCAACACAAGAAAAAAACTTGAAAATGAGACAGGATGTTCTTTTCCTTTCTTTGACTGACAATTAATTAGAAATGCAATTAAGACAGAATGGCCCATTCCCTGAGGTCTGTCACCCCCAAAGAGTTTGCCCAGTTGTCTGATTATGCTTCCCATTTTACAGGTGGGAAAGTTCAGTCACTTAAATGTCTGTTTTCCCATCGAAAGCTCTGTGAAGGCAGAGGATAGACCTTGTTCTCTGCTGCAGCCACAGTGTACAGCATACTGAAGGCACTCGGACTTGTTAAACTATTACTCGCGTGGACCCTCGTCTTCATTGCCTCCACGACCATATATCAGCAGCATCTTCTCTGTGCTGCGCCCTGTCCATACACAGTGTATTTGAGGGGCTTTGAGACTGGTGGAGGCAGCTGGCGGAGTTGGAACTTGTGTGGTTAGGGTTAGGAAAATGGGGTGCCAGAGGCCAAGTGTGGGGGAGAAAAAACAATACACAGCTGATGCAATCTCAGCAGGGGCGGTCTCCAGAGAAACAGAACCAATAGGGTGTGCACGTGTGTGTAAAGAAACTTATTATTAGGAATTGGCTCACATGAGTGTGATAGCTGGCAAGTCCTAAGATCTGCAGAGAGTTGGAAAGACCCAGGAGAACTGATGGGATAGTTCTAGTCTGAAGGCTGGCAGGCTCGAGACCCAGCAAGAAATGATGTTTCAGTTCATGCCCAAAGGCAAGAAAAGGAGGAATTCTCTCTTGCTCAGCCTTTTAATTCCATTCAGGTCTTTAATGGATTGCATGAGGCCACCCACACTTGGGAGGGCAGTCTGCTTTGCGCAGTCCACCATTTAAATTTTCATGTCATCCAAAACACCCGCACAGACACACCCAGAAGGTTGAACCAAATATCTGGGTACCCCACTGCCCGGTTAAGTTGTCCCATAAAGTTAATCATCACAAGCTGAGCGGAGAGAGAATGAATAGAGTGTTTCACCAGATGGGGCAGGGCACGGGGGGAACAGCACCTGCCAAGGCCTGGAAGCAAAGGTAGCACCGCATCTTTGGGGAACAGTAAGTAGTTCAAAGGGGGCTACAGGGGGTGCTGTAGGGAGGCCTGGGCACTGCGCTAGGACTAGGACTAGCCACAGGCTTGCACAGGAGAGCACGGTTTGGGTTGGCCAAGTTGGGTTTGGGTTGAGATGAGGTGCGAGAGGGGAGCTGTCCAGGAGGCAGCTGGCTGACCTGAGAGGACAGGAAAGAGGTCTGAGCCACCGTCAGAACTCCAGAGCTATTAGCAGCATCCGCGTAGCTTTGAAGACATGGGAGGGGAAGAGAGAGGCAGGAAGAAGGACCAGAGGGAAAAGAGAAGAAGGGCTATGTTAAAACTGTGACACTCGCAAGTCTCAGCCAGTCCGCGTTCCAGGAGGACCTCTGTGATCGGGCCAGATCACTGAAGCTGGGTCAGCTCGTTCCCAGCAGGAGCAGGTAGGGCACAGACGGCAGGCAGCACCTTCAGTTCCCAATTTCTTGTTGCACAACCAAGTGTTAGAAAACAGCCAGGGTGGACTTCCCAGGCCTGGCCAACTTCAAGGGGAAGCCCAGGCCAGCCTGTAGTTGCTGTCCACAATGAATCAAGCCCCAGCCATGGACAGTCACAGGTTACAGTGACTGGCAACCTGGTGCTGGGAAAGTGAAGGAGGGGCAAGCAAGAAGGGGAGAGGCTGGCAGGCGATTCAAGTCCCAGCCTCCTGACTGGGACATGACCTTGGGCACGTCATTCCCTATCAGTAACATGGGGACGATGAGTCCTTCCCTGCTTGCCAGCCACAGCTAGGACTACTGTTCTATACCAGTAGGGTGAACCGTATGAAACTGAATGATATTCAACTGCTTTTTGACCTGCAAAATCCACGGTTTCATATGGTTCAACCCAATAACAACACCATTCAAAATGATCGTGGCTACACTTTCTTGCACACTGACTGTGAACCAGGAGCTGCGTGGATGTGATACGTTTTCAGCTCACGTATAACCTTCTGAGACACATGTTATTACCTGTCTCCTCGGAGAAGAGAACTGAAGTCCAAAGAGGTTACATCAGTTGCCCCAAAGTACAATACAGGATCTGAACTTAAGCAATTCTTCTTTGGGGCTATTTCCTCAGCCAAACACAAAGTTTCTAATTAGGACACTTTGCTCTACCAATGTATTTTCTATGACTGTTCAGGCAGAAGACCACAAATTAGTCATCAGACTCAGAGCTCCGCCATGGCGTTGATGAAGAAGAATGGACAAAGCGGTTTTCTCAGCAAATGAATCCTTTCAAATGGGTGTATTTCTCTGGTTATCAAAGACTTACCTCTTCACCATGCCACCTTACCTCACTGAACCATCTGTCTCCTCATCTATCTAACGGGAACAATATCCTATTTCCTTACAACTACTATGGACATATTTTTGCATTTTAATGTCTTTAGAAGTGCATGTAACCTGCAATCCCTGAAGTCGTTATGGAATGCAGGAATCTGTCTTCTGATCCTTGCCACACCAGCTTGTCATTAAACTGATGGTGATGGTTATAAGAGATAGACCCTTAGAAGCAAGTTTGTTTCATTTAACAAGCACTTTATAAATGTGAACTGATTTAATCCTCATAACAATCCAGTAAAGTGTGTACTATTATTATCCCCATTTTACAGGTAGGAAAATTGAGGCACAGAGAAGTTAAGTAACTTACTCAAGGTTACACAGCTAGCAAGGCATAGACCCAGGACAACTCTTCACCACCATCCTACACCACCGATGGCTTTTCTTTTTCTTGCTAAACCTCTCTCGACATTGTGTCAGGGCCAGGTGGAAGGATGACTGCCAGAACCTCAGTCCATAGAGGTAGTAAAGCATCCTTGAAATTTAAGAAGATGAAGAAAAGTGTACTGTGCCAAGATGAGTGCTGGGTATGCTTGAAGAAACTATTTGGATAACCTCTTGGGAGGAGAGTGAGGCCCCCCCCAAGGGGCAGGCTGGTAACAGCGAGGCTGGTGAGGACCACTCACTCCTTCTGAAGACAAGCACTTATTTACTCACGGTAAGGAAAATTTATTTCTCTCTATTCACAATACTCTGGCCACCCAACGTGTGGACTTTCTCCCACACCTAGAGATCCTCTGACCCTCCAGATATCAACTGGGTGTCCCACAAATCAATTCAGCGCTGACACTTAAGGGAGTTGGCATCAGATCCCACAGGTTCAGGGCTCAGCCCAATCACAAGTCCATCTTGTCACTGTGCTTCTGACTGATCTGCTATAAATGAGAGGTTCCTACGACCCTCTCTTTGAGTTTGGCAATTTGCAAAAACAACTCACAGGACTCAGAAAACATAGTTTACTTACTAGATTACCAATTTACTATAAAAAGGTACAACTAGGAGAAAAAGGAACCCTCATACAGTGTTGGTGGGAATGCAGACTGGAGCAGCCGCTATGGAAGGCAGTGTGGAGGTTCCTCAAAAAATTACGAATAGAATTACCATATGACCCAGCAATCCCTCTCCTGGGTATCTACCCAAAAAATCTGAAAACATTTATCCATAAAGACACGTGTGCTCCAATGTTCATTGCAGCTTTGTTTACGGTGGCCAAGACATGGAAACAACCAAAATGTCCTTCGATAGATGAATGGATAAAGAAGTTGTGGTATATATACACAATGGAATACTATTCGGCGGTAAGAAAAGATGATATAGGACCATTTGTGACAACATGGATGGATCTTGAGAGTATGATGCTGAGCGAAATAAGTCAGACAGAAAAAGCAGAGAACCATGTGATTTCACTGATATGTGGTATATAAACCAAAAATAACAAAAGAACAAGACAAAAAGGTACAACTCAGAAATAGAGGAGATGCGTAGAGCAAGGTTTGTGGAAGAGGCACAGAGCTTCCATGCCCTCTCTGAACAGGCCACCTACCCAACTCCTCCACATGTTCTCCAACCTGGAAGCTCTCCAATCCCCGTCATTTAGGAGTTTTATGAAAGCTTCCTTACGTAGGCATGACTTACTTAATGATTGGCCATTCATTAGTGGTCAAATCAATCTCCAGCTCCAGTTCCCTCCCCAAGGTCACGGGGTAAAAGTTCCAACCCTCTAAGTACAAGGTTGGTTCCCCCAGTAACCAGCCCTCATCAGGAGGCTATGCAGGAGACCCCAGACACCTGTCATCTCATTAGCACACAAAGGAGACACTTATCACTGTGAAGATTCCAAGGGTTTTAGGAGTTGTGTACCTGGAAATGGAGGTAGAGACTAAACTTTTTTCTTTTTTAAAATATTTTCTAAATTTTTCAATTACAGTTGACATACAGTATTACATTAGTTTCAGTTGTGCAACATGATTAGACATTTATATAACTTACAAAGTGATCACTCAATAGGTTTAGTACCCATCTGACACCATACATAGTTATTACAATATTATTGACTATATTCCTTATGCTATACTTTACACCCCCCATGATTATTTATTTTGTAACTTATCATTTGTACTTCTTATCCCTTCACCTTATTCACCCAGCCCTCTAACCCCCTCCCATCTGGCAACCATCAGTTTGTTTTCTGTACCTATTTATCTTTTGCCTGTCTTACTCCACTCAGTACAAAACCCTCTAGGTCCATCCATGTTGTTGCACATGGCAAGATTTCATTCTTTTTTATGGCTGAGTAATATTCCATTGTGTATATATATATATATATATATATATATATATATATATATCCATACCACCTCTTATTTATTTATATTTCTTATTATATCACACTCACTGTCTGTGGTTTTGCTTCAAGAAGCATGCGGTTTAGGCCAGAGCTGAATATCTCGGACAAAAGAAAGATCAAACTGGGTTCTTTGCTTGGCTTTCCCAGTTCACTCCTCTGCCATGAAAGACACCCCTAGCATTTCTGCATATGGATAAATGGAGACCCACATACCATTGGTATAAATACCTAAACATTATAAATTGGAAGTATTTAAATAAAGCTGACTTTAAAATTTTTAATTTTGGAAATTTAATTACTGGATTAAATCTTGTTCCAAATTTGTTTAAAATTAAAAATTATTCTCAATGCCAGCATTCAACCTCTAGTCGCTGACGGCAAGAATCAGATTCATCCTTAATATGTATTACCTCTACCTATGCACGAATTTAAAAGTTATATGAGTGATTTAATCTTGGAAAATGTTTCTCAGCTGCCATGTGCAACTGTTGCAAATTCTGCCTTGTTCTATCTCAAGAGGACCTCCCCAACCACACATGGTGGAAAGAAAAAAAACATGAAGCCTCAGTATTATTAGCAAACAAGAGTTGATATTGCAAGAATGTATTGCCTTTGAAGAAGGAGTGAAGAACAAAAATGGAATCACCATAGCCAAGTTAACAAAATTTCTTAAATCAGAATGAGCAGAAACATGAGGAAGAGATTTTGTTTTACTTTAGCTTGAGGACTTGAAATTTGAAATTTTCAGTTGTGCATCAATGGCTGGAGATAGATACAAATCCTATAGATAACCCTCTGAAGAACTTAGGAAAGAATCTTCACATATCCAGACCACCCCTGGCATCTGAAAAATCACCGTCTTGGACCAATCTAGAGGCTAAAAATGCAGGACTGATTCTTCTCAAATACAGTACTTTTCACTGTAAGAACTCTCAACTGTTTTCTTTGGAACACTCCAGGTGTTACTGAGTAGTCTCTGCAGAGTTGCAAATCTTAAGACCCTTGAATAAAAGTTGTCATTTAATTGTAGGAAAGTCTCCTGATTCATTTCTGCTTGGTTGACACCTTTACGCTGAGAGGAAGGAATTAGAAAATTAATGTATCTTTTCTCTTACTTCTGAGCCCACCTAAGTTCTCCCTGACCTTTGAAGTAGTGTCTATCTCCTACATCAGCAGTAGCATCGTCCACAAAGTCTCAGGACATTTACAAGGTGGAAAGACTTATTCCCAGGAGGATGTTAGGTCACTCTATGCCAGTACCAAGCACCAAATCTGAAATGACAGGGATGCTGATATGTTATCCCAAGTCTAACGATGGTGCTATTCCCACACAATACTCAGCCTGTCCTTGAAATAAACTATCTCGTATCAGTCCCCCGTCGCCATCATCTCACACCTGGACCACTGCAACAGCCTCTGACTGACTGCATCCCCAAGTCCACTCTCCTATTTGTGCCCTTCCTACATCCTTTCCACTACAGACAGAGTGATCCTTCTGAAAAGCAAATCTGATTATTCGCCCCACCTTAAAATCTGTCAGTTTCTCCCCAGGATTCCCAGGGTCCACAGCAAACTACTTCGCATGAATCCGGCTCTGCAGATTCAGACTCTCACGCTTCTCCAGTATCAGCCCCCAGCACTCCAAAGCCATCGCAGCTCCAGCCACACGCGCTCTCTCACTCCCACGCTTCCCTCCTGAAAAGCTCTAATCATTTTTTCAAGACTAACCTTAGAGCAATGTAAATTCAAAACACTGAGCTGGCAAAAAAGAAAGAAAAAAACAGGAAATTCCAGTCCTGACAAGGATATGGAGAAAGAGGCTCATTTGTACATCGCCAAACTGGGTCAGCATTAAAATTGTTAGTGTTTTTTGATTTGTTGTGTGTTTGTTTTCCCTTTTTGGGGGAAGAATTTTTAAAAACTCGGCTTAATTGTGGTATAATTGGCATACAATAAAATATACACATCTTTGGTTTACAGTTCAATTAGTTTTCACAAATGTATATTAAGTGTGTAACCATCACCACAGTGAAAATACAGAACATTGCCACCTATGTCAGAAAGGTGCCCCTTTTGCAGTCAAATTGCCCTTCTTTCCCTAGGGCACCACTGATCTGATTTCTACCATTATAGATTAGTGTTAGCTGTTCTATAACTTCACATAAATGGAATTATCGGGGGTGGGGAAACTTTCCTTTTTCCCTTCTTAGTTCTTCTGGCTGGTCGAATAAATACCAACGACATACAGCAGATTAACAGGAGAAAATCAAATATTAATATATGCACATAGGGAATTCACATAAGCGTAAAAAATGAGTTATCTATGTCATGCTGGACTCAGGAAAAGGGGGTAGGGGTCTGGGACTTCAAAAGCAAGTAAGACAATTCACAGTGAGGTGAAAAAAGTTAACATTTAGTACACAGATGTTTGCGGAACCGTCTTGAAACAATGAGACACAGAGAGTGACGATCAAATGGACGCTGATAAGTTCCTCCCTGTCTATCACACCTGATTCATATTAAATCGTCGTTCTCTAGGATGATAGCTCCCTTCCTGGAGCAGGTCCTCCATCTTAAATTCTTTTAGGTTGTTAGGGGGCGGTCAAAGCTTCCTCCTGAGCTTTCTGGGCTTGATCATTTTCAGCTCAAAATAATGTGCATGCTAGAGGTACTGTCATGCAGGGTCTCAGCTTCTGCTCCCCAAGAACGCAGGATATGGGGAGGCCAAAAGGGAACACCCACAGAGCCATGGGTAGGGGAGTCATACCATTATATTCTTGTTGGTGACTGGGTTGGAGACACAGGAAGCAGGAGCCACACGATATGCCATCCGCTGTCTACTTTTCTGCCAACCAACCCACTTGCTAGCTGCAATCCACGCTTCTCTGCCAACCAACAACCCCTTGCTAACTGCAATCCGCGCTTGCTAGCTCAGCCATGGCAGTTATATCAGTGGTCAATGGCCAACTGGCTACAGCTGATGGCCATCTACTACCCGAGCCAGCACCTTCCCATGTAAGGCCAAAAGCCTGGATACTGCTCTCTGGGACACTATCTCCACACTCCATCCCTACAGGGTCTTGCCTCACAGTCTATGCAACAAGCGTCTTCTGCGAGGGGCCCTGTGTCAGGAGTCCAGCTCATGAGAAGAAGTTTCAGTCCAGTTCAAATAATGTCCCAGGTGGTGTCCCTCGATGTCCACATACTTCTGGGCACAGCCAGGGTTCTCAGGGTACTGCCAGTCTTTCTGGGCACAGCCAGACTTCCTGGGCACAGCCAGGGTTCTCAGGGTACTGCCAGTCTTTCTGGGCACAGCCAGACTTCCTGGCCACAGCCAGGGTTCTCAGGGTACTGCCAGTCTTTCTGGGCACAGCCAGACTTCCTGGCCACAGCCAGGGTTCTCAGGGTACCATTCTGGAACAACAGTGGCTCACAGCCAAGGTACTTACATATTCTCGACGGCGACCGGTCGAGACACAGGAAGAAAATACCCGCCTGCACCCCATCAAGGAGTCTTTCAGTACCACAATCTCGCTGCAGCCATGCAAAACACAGGAAGTAAACATCCACCTGTACCCAACAAGGGGTCTTCCTACACCAGTCTCGCTGGTGGCTGGGCCAGACACAGGAAGCAAACATCTGCCGGTTCCACTACATTGTGGTATGTTCCCAAGCAAACAGTCAAGCGGTCCATCAAATCAGGGATGGAACCCATTCCCCATAGTCCACAGTCATTTGCCAGGGCTGTGCATTGGCCTCACAATGTGTGCACTCTCCGCAGGTGAGAGCTCCAAGTCCTCCCCAACTTGGAAGTGAGGGATGATCTTGACCTCACCTGCATTCTCCACTGAGGACTCAGCAAGCGTTTCCTCCTGGGACCACAAGTTCTGCATCTGGGCCGCCCCAGCAAGCACCTCCCAGCCCACACAGCCACAACGATCTTCATTTTCTCTGGCCTATGCTGGTTGGAGAACCATCCACATCTTCCCACCCCTCCACGGGGGTCCAGCTCCCGAGAACAGTGGCCACCGGGCATCACACACTGTCTGTGGGCCACATGTCAGCCTGCCCAGAGTCAGACATCATTCTTACCTGGCCGGAATCTTGCTTGCCACGCCAGGTATCTGAGTGGGTGGGGGCCCCTGTGTAAGACGTCCACAACTCTAGGAGCCTACGGCAGCAGCAGACCACCAAAAGGCAGGCGACGCCTGCTATGGCCAGTAGGACAGCATGCCATCCACAGGCTCTAGAGGACTACCAATTCACCGAGGGGGTCACATTTCTCCCAGGCAGATCGCATCTCCTGCTCCCAGCACTGCTCCTGGTGGGCTTCCTGAGACTGAGTGTTCATATGAACAAACTGCTCCACTGCCCTTCGGAGAGCGTTGGCCGGCACCATACCCTGCTCATGAAACTGAGCTTTCATACGTATGAACTGCTCCATTACTCCTCTGGGGATTCTGGCCGGCACCATACCCTGCTCGCTGTGCCATGTGTCATGCAGGATCTCAGCGCCCGCTCCGTGCACAAGAATGCAGGATATGGCGAGGCCAAAAAGGAACACCAACGGAGCCATGGATAGGGGAGTCACCACTATATTCTCACTGGCAGTTGGATTGGAGATACAGGAAGCAGGATCCACACGATCTGCAATCCACCGTCGGCTTCTCTGCCAACCAACCCCTTGCTAGCTGCAATCCACGCTTCTAGCTCAGCCACGGCAGTTATTTCAGTGGCCAACGGCCAACTGGCTACAGCTGATGGCCAACCAGCAACAGCTGATGGCCATCTACTACCCGAGCCAGCACCTTTCCATGTGAGGTCGAGAGCCTGGAAACTGCTCTCTGGGACTCTGTCCCTACAGGGGCACATCTTGGGGTGACCCGTTCTGAACCCCTATGGAATCATACGGCATATGTTTTATTAAGTCTGGCTTGTTTTGCTCAGCATAATGTCTTTGAGATGCATTCATGTTTTACATGTATCAGTAGTTCATTCTTTTTTTTAATTAAATTTATTGGGGTGACAATTGTTAGCAAAATTACATAGATTTCAGGTGTACAATTCTGTATTACATCATCTATAAATCCCATTGTGTGTTCACCACCCAGAGTCAGTTCTCCTTCCATCACCATATATTTGATCCCCCTTACCCTCCCACCCCCCTCACACCCCCCTTCCCCATTACCCTCTGGTACCCACTAAACTATTGTCTGTGACTATGAGTTTTTGTTTCTCATTTGTTTGTCTTGTTCTTTTGTTGTTTGGGGTTGATATACCACATATCAGTGAAATCATGGTTCTCTGCTTTTTCTGTCTGACTTATTTCGCTTGGCATTATACTCTCAAGATCCATCCATGTTGTCACAAATGTTCCTCTATCATCTTTCTTACCGCCGAATAGTATTCCATTGTGTATATATACCACAACTTCTTTATCCATTCATCTATCGAAGGACATTTTGGTTGTTTCCATGTCTTGGCCACTGTAAACAAAGCTGCAATGAACATTGGAGCACACGTGTCTTTAGGATAAATGTTTTCAGATTTTTGGGATAGATACCCAGGAGAGGGATTGCTGGGTCATATGGTAATTCTATTCGTAATTTTTTGAGGAACCTCCACACTGCCTTCCATAACGGCTACACCAGTCTGCATTCCCACCAACAGTGTATGAGGGTTCCGTTTTCTCCACAGCCTCTCCAACACTTGTTACTATTTGTCTTGTTGATGATAGCCATTCTGACTGGGGTGAGGTGATATTGCATTGTGGTTTTGATTTGCATTTCTCCGATGATTAGTGATATTGAGCATTTTTTCATATGTCTATTTGCCATTTGTATGTCCTCTTTGCAGAAATGTCTCTTCAGGTCGTCTGCCCATTTTTCAATTGGGTTGTTTGTTTTTTTTGTTGTTGAATTTCATGAGTTCCTTGTATATTTTGGGTATTAGCCCCTTATCGGAGGCACTGTTTGCAAAAATCTTCTCCCATTCAGTTGGTTGACTCTTTATTTTGTCGATGGATTCTTTTGCTGTGCAGAAACTTTTAAGTTTCATGTAGACCCATTCGTTTATTTTAGCTTTTACTTCCATTGCCTTTGGAGTCAAATTCATAAAATGCTCTTTGAACCCAAGGTCCATAAGTTTAGTACCTATGTTTTCTTCTATGCAGTTTATTGTGTCAGGTCTTATGCTTAAGTCTTTGATCCATTTTGAATTAAATTTGGTACATGGTGACAGATAGCAGTCCAGTTTCATTCTTTTGCACATGGCTATCCAATTCTCCCAGCACCATTTATTGAATAGGCTGTCTTTCCTCCATTGTATGCTTTTAGCTTCTTTGTCAAAAATTATCTGTCCATATTTATGTGGTTTTATTTCTGGGTTCTCAATTCTATTCCATTGGTCTATGTGTCTGTTTTTCTGCCAATACCATGCTGTTTTGATTATTGTAGCCCTGTAGTACAAGCTAAAGTCAGGGAGTGTGATACCTCCAGTATTGTTCTTTTTTCTTAAGATTGCTTTGGCTATTCGGGGTCTTTTGTGGTTCCAAACAAATCTGATGATTTTTATTCTATTTCTTTAAAAAATGCCATTGGGATTTTGATGGGGATTGCATTAAATCTGTATATTGCTTTGGGTAATATGGCCATTTTAACTATGTTGATTCTTCCAATCCATGAGCATGGAATGTCTTTCCATTTCTTTGTGTCTTCTTCAATTTCTTTCAAAAATGTCTTATAGTTTTCAGCATATAGGTCCTTCACATCCTTGGTTAAGTTTATTCCTAGGTATTTTATTCTTTTTGCTGCAATTGCAAAAGGAATTGTTTTTTGTATTTCTTTTTCTGAGATTTCATTGTTAGTATATAGGAATGCAATGGACTACTTTACGTTGATTTTGTAGCCAGCAACTTTACTGTATTCGTTGATTGTTTCTAATAGCTTTTTGGTGGAGTCTTTAGGGTTTTCTATATAGTATCATGTCATCTGCAAAGGGTGATAATTTAACTTCTTCATTCCCAATTTGGATGCCTTTTATGTCTTTCTCTTGCCTGATTGCTCTGGCAAGGACTTCCAACACTATGTTGAAAAGCAGAGGTGATAGGGGACAGCCCTGTCGTGTTCCTCAACGTAGAGCAAAGGGCTTCAGTTTTTCACCGTTAATTATGAGATTGGCTGAGGGTTTGTCATATATGGCCTTTATTATGTTAAGGTATTTTACTTCTATACCAATTTTATTAAGTGTTTTAATCATAAATGGATGTTGTATCTTGCCAAATGCTTTTTTTGCATCAATTAATATAATCATATGATTTTTGTCCTTTATTTTGTTTATGTGATGTATCACATTAATGGATTTGCAGATGTTGAACCATCCTTGTGCCCTGGGGATGAACCCCACTTGGTCGTGATAAATAATCTTTTTAATGCATTGTTGTATTTGATTTGCTAGAATTTTGTTTAGGATTTTTGCATCTGTATTCATCAGAGATATTGGTCTGTAGTTTTCTTTTTTTGTGTTGTCCTTACCAGGTTTTGGTATCAGGGTAATGTTGGCCTCATAAAATGAGTTAGGGAGTACTGTCTCTTCTTTAATTTTTTGGAAGAGTTTGAGCAGGATTGGTATTAGATCCTCTTTGAAGGTTTGGTAGAATTCACTAGTGAAGCCATCTGGTCCTGGACTTTTGCTTTTGGGAAGGTTTTGGATGACTGATTCAATTTTGTTACTGGTGATCGGTCTGTTTAGATTTTCCAGTTCTTCATGGTTCAGCCTTGGAAGGCTATATGTTTCTAAGAACTTGTCCATTTCTTCTAGGTTATTGAATTTGGTGGCATATAGTCCTTCATAGTATTCTTGGATGATCCTTTGTATTTCTGTGGTGTCCGTGATAACTTCCCTTTTTCATTTCTGATTTTGTTAATTAGTGTCTTCTCTCTTTTTATCTTAGTGAGTCTAGCCAAGGGTTTGTCAATTTTGTTAATCTTTCCAAAGAACCAGAATTTTGTCACATAAATTTTTTCTATTGTCCTTTTGTTCTCTATTTCATTTAGTTCTGCTCTGATTTTTGTTACTTCCTTTCTTCTGCTGACCTTGGGTTTCACTTGTTCTTATTTTTCTAGTTCTTTAAGGTGTTACATGAGTTTATTTGTTTGGGATTTTTCTTGTTTCTTGAGATAGACCTGTAATGATATAAATTTCCCTCCTGGAACTGCTTTCGCTGCATCCCCAAAATTTTGGTAGGATGTATTTTCATTGTCATTTGTTTCTATGTATCTTTTGATCTCTCCTCTAATTTCTTCTTTGACCCAGTCGTTCTTTAAAAGTATGTTGTTTAATCTCCATGTATTTGTGTTTTTTCCTGCTTTCTTTTTGCAGTTGATATCCAATTTCAAAGCCTTGTGATCAGAGAATATGCTTGGTATGATTTCAATCTTCTTAAATTTGCTGAGGCTGATTTTATGTCCCAATATATGGTCTCTGACTGCAGACTTTTTTTGTCTCTCACACGGTAGTGCTATGTTTTCTGCACTATCCCAGCTTCTCACACAATGGGGGGATTCCCTGGGAGATGGGCTTCTTCTCTGTTAATAGTTTGCCTGGGTCACAGGGCACAGTGTCTGTGTGGGTATGCGGAGAGCTTTTGAAGTTCCAAAGCTCTTCCTGCACCAGATTCAGAGCCCATATGTTTCAGCAGTTCTGTTTACTCCTGCAGGGATCCGCCCAGATAGGTGGGGCCAGGGGCGGGATGAGTTGTGAGGGGTGACCCAGAGCAATGGCGGCGACCACCACCACAGCCAGTCCTGCTTCCACAGCTCTCTCACCTTTGTCGGAACTAGTTGGGCTGTGAATCTGTGTCTGTGGTCCATAGTTCTCAGAACAGCAAATATTCTGTTCCTTTGATCTGACACTGCTACTGTTCCGCTTCTAGCACTGGGCAGGTGGGGGTGGGGCGAGCTCTGGGAGGGGAGGAAGGGGGCGGCTAGTCTCAGTGCCTAAGGCTCCGCTCTCTGCAGCAGTGAGGGCTTAAACCACCGTTTTCGGCCTTTTTCCCTCAGTCTTTTCTCCGAGGTCTCTGCCGTGAGCGTTGGGTTCAGCCATGTTATATGCTGCCCCCTCAGCCCTGTGGGCCATAAGCGGAGCCCTAGCAGTATGAGTTCTTCCCTCTCCCACAGCTGCGGTAGTTCTGGGAAGCAGGGAGCTTGGCGCACTGAGCTGGGTCTGCGTCCTGTGCCCGCGCGGCTCCGTCTCCGCACTTCTCCCTTCCCTCCTCCCCTGCTCGCCCGAATCTCCCACCTGTAGGTGATTTCGGTCGATAGTGGGCCTCTTCGTCTTGCCTGTCTGCTGTGCAGGGAGTCCTTTGTGGAGTTTTTGTTGTTCGATTCGTTGTAAATTCCAGGGGAGCTTTACAGAGGCTCACCTCACGCCGCCATTTTGATGACTGAGTCAGTAGTTCATTCTTTTTAATTGTTAAGTAATATTTCATTGTATGAAAATTCTACAATTTGTTTTTCTATTTCCCTGTTGAGTAACACTTGAATTGGTTTTAATTTTTGGCTATCTGGACTAATGCTAAAGTCTGACACATGACATATGCTTTTCTTTCTCTTAAATGGTAATTTTTAACAATTTGGTCACTCCCTGATACCTATCATCAGAGGAAAAATCACAATATAAAATGCTAGACAATTATATCTCAAGAAACCTAGAAAAAATAAAATGCTGTAGATATAAAGAGAAGACATGATTAAGTAAATTATAACCTAGGAACTGAATGAAAGGTTATATATCCTTTAAAATTACAACTACTGACTGCACAGAAACAAGAAAAATTATTCAAACTATATGAAGTGAATAAGAAAACAAAATTGTAAGGACACCATAATAATACTTTTTGAACATATTTATTTGTGTGGATAAAGATTTGACACCATCAGGAAGTTCCAGTCAAGATGGCAGAGCAGGTAAACGCTGTGCTTACCATCTCTCATGACCACATCAAAATTACAACTAAACTACAAAACAACCATCACTGAGAATCACCTAAAGTCTTGCTGAACCAAAGCCCTACAACTATAGATATACAGAAGAATCCACCTCGAGACTGGTAGGAGGGGCAGAGATGCGGAACGGGCTGGTCACCTGAGTGTGACCATTAAAAATTGGGAGGGACATCTTGGCTGTGGAGGGCACCCCCGAAGGAGCAAGGGGTTCCAGCACCACACCAGGCTCCCCAGCCCAGAGTTCCAGTGCCAAGGAGAGAAACCCCTATAAATGTTGGTGTGAAAACCAGCAGAGACTTCAGCTGAGAGAGACAGAGGGTGGCTGGAATCCCAGGTCCTCCCCTTAAAGGGACCATGTATGGACTTACTCACCAATGTAATCACTGGCTCTGAGCTCCAGTGCTGGGGCAGTAGCTGGAGAGGCTACAAGGATATACAGGGGGGAACTGAGTGGAATGGCTTCAGGACAGAGGTTGGAGGGGCAGCTTTCTGCCAGACAGAGTCGCTGGTGGAAACCAGTGTTTCTCTGTTGAGCCCTCCCCCTCCCTGGCGTGCAGATGCAGGGGCTGCCATATCTGCGTCTCCATCCAGCTGGCTGACACCATTTGCTCTCCACACCCTGGTGATTCTGAGGCCCCACCCCACCCAACTTTTGGGCACACCCAAATCGCTTTCAGTGAGTTTTTCCCACAAACCACTTGCCTTGGCTCATGCTGCAGACTTTCCTAGGGTCTCAAAAGAGTTTGCAGAACACAGACAAGTGGCATCTGACTTCAGCATGTCCCGTACCGCTGGTTGAGCAGCCCTAAGCCTGGCACTAGTGGCAGCTGTTTCACAGCTTGGCCTCTTGAGGTGCTTTCAAGCATGGTAGAAACAGTGGCCATCTGCATATTGCTTTGTGGCTCCTGCTGGGTAGCCCTGGGTGGAGCATGGACTGCAGCTGAACTTGACCTACAGCAGGTCCCCTCCCAGGTGTCCCTGGGGCTGGATGCCCAGTGGTCAACTTCAAAATGAGATGGAACATCACCCAGCCCCCTCCAAGTATGACACACCCAAGGAGTGGATTGGGCAGGTACAACAACTCTGCTGAGGCAGATCCTGCTCTGTAGGGTCAGCCCTTATACCACAACTCCTCCATTGTAGCCACAGCCAGTCCTCACAGCCAATGAGCCTGAGGGTCAATCCCTCCCATTGATGTGTAAACAGCAACCAAGGCTCACACAACCCACACAAGGGACACACCTGGAGTGTGTGGCTCAGGTGACCAGAAAGACTGCGCGACAGGGCCCCACAGGACACCTACTACATAAGGCCACTCTACTAAGACCAGGAGACATAGCAACCCTACGTAATACATAGAAACAAATACATCACCATTGGTAAAGAGAGGCAAAATATTTCCCAAATAAGAGAAAAAAAAAAAAGCTCCAGAGAAAGAACTAAACAAAATGGAGACAAGCAATTTACCAGATGCAGAGTTCCAAAGAATGGTTATAAGGATGTTCAATGATCTCAGGGAGAATTTCAACAATGAGATGAGAAACACAAAAATGGAGACAGAAAACATGAAAAAGAACCAGTCAGAAATAAAGAATACAATAATGAAAATGTACATTACAGGGAATCAACAGGAGATTAGATGAAGCAGACGATCAAATCAGCAATTTAGAAGATAAGCTAGCATAAAACACCCAATCAGAAAAATATCCAATAAAAGTATCCAAAAATAGTATCCAAAAAAATGAGGAGAGTTAAGGGGCCTCTGGGACAACACTAAGCATGCCAACATACACATCATAGGGGTAGCAGAATGAGAAGAGAGAGAGCAAGGAATTGAAAGCCTATTTGAAAAAATAATGACAGGAAACTTCCCTGACTTGATGAAGGAAATAGATATACAGGCCCAGGAAGTGCAGAGAGTCCCAAACAAGATGAACCAAAGGGGCCACACCAAGATACATCATAATTAAAATGCCAGGGGTTAAAGACAAAGAGAATCTTAAAAGCTGCAAGAGAAAAGCAGTTACTTACCTGCAAGGGAGCGCCCACAAGACTGTCAGCTGATTTCTCAACAGAAACTGTGCAGGCCAGAAGGAATTGGCAGGAAATATTCAAAGTGATGAAAACCAAGGACCTACAACAAAGATTACTCTACACAGCAAAGCTCTCGTTTAGAATCAAAAGACAGATAAAGAAGTTCCCAGACATGAAAAAGCTAAAAGAGTTCATCACCACCAAACCAGTATTACAAGGAATCTTAGAGGGACCTCTCTAAGACAAAAACAAAAACAAAAAGTCAAAAATATGAATAATAAAATAGCAATAACTACATACATATCAACAATTAATTTCAATGTAAATGGATTAAATGTTCCACTCAAAAGACATAGGAGGGCTGAGTGGATAAGAAAACAAGACCTGTACATATGCTGCCTACAAGAGACTCACTTCAGATCAACAGATATACACAGTAAAAGGATGGAAAGATAGTTCAGGAAAATGGAAACAAACAAACGAACAAACAAAAAATGCCGGGGCACCAATACTAATGCCAGACAAAATGGACTTTAAAACAAAGACTATAACAAGAGACGCAGAAGGACTTAGTAACCCAATTTGTGGGTTTTATCTGAAGAAACTCAAAATGCTACTTTGAGGGGGTGTGCTATCATATGTTCTTTGCAGCATTATTTACAATAGCCAAGATATGAAGACAACTTGGGTGTCCCTGCATGGAAGAATGGATAAAGAAGAGGTGGTACTTAGTGGAATATTACTCAGCTGTAAAAAAAGAATGAAATCTTGCCATCTGTGACAACATGGATGGACCTAGAGGGTATTGTGCTGAGTGGAGTAAGTCAGACAACAAAAGACAAATGTCAGATGATTTCACTTATAAGTGTACTCTAAAGAACAATCTAAACAAAAAGTGAAACAGAAACAAACTCATAGATACAGAGAACATTTTGATGGTTGCCAGATGGAAGGGGGGTTGGGGTGGGTAAAAAAGGGGAAGGGATTAAAAAGAACAAATTGACTGTTACGCAGAAGTCATGGGAATGTAGGGTATAGCATAAGGAATATAGTCAGTGATATTTTAATAACTATATATGGTGTCAGATGGGTACTAGATCTATGGGGTGATAGATAGGAGGGTGGTTGGGGGCAGGGTGAAAAAGGTGAAGGGATTAAGAAATACAATTGGTATTCATAAAATTGTCCTGGAGATGTACAGTAAGGCATAGGGAATATAATTAACAATATGGTAAAAACTATGTATATGCCAGGTGTGTCCTACTCAAGGAGATGACTTTGTAGAAAATATATACATTTCTAACGCTATGATATACACCTGAAACTAATATAAAATTATATTGAATGTCAAAAAATAAAATAAAATGGAAAAAAAAGATTTTTAGAAATGTAGAAATGCAAGTGGACAGTGGAATTATTCATTCCACAGTATTTCCTCAGTGCTTACTATGTGCTGTGCACTGTTCCAGGATTGGGGATACACTGGTGAAAAGAGAGGTATGTTCCCTGCTCAAATAGCAAGCAGTGAAGACAACACAGAGATAATTTCCTGTTTTAATGTGGGGAGATGTTTCAAGTAATACATTTGCTGGAAATAGACAGTCGATTTAATGGCCCCTTCTTTGGAAACGTCCCTGCCTCCAGAAATGGGCTGGAGACATTCTGGACTTTTGCTCTTTCTCAGTTGTTACCACACTCAACTGGAACTGATTCCATGTTTGCCCTGACCCCCACCCGTACATCCCTTCCCAACCCCATCGCCCCCTATACCTCACGTTAGATGGGAACTGTCTAAGTTGCCTTCAGCATTTGATTTATGACTGGGTCCCTGTCAAGTCTTGGTGCTCAGTGGGACAGAACTTGGATGAAAACAGAGCGCTTGCTTAGAAAGTCCACTATTGAAATCTACCAGCATTAACTAATATCACTGCAGCCCTTATCTAGCTTGGCTTTGAACAGCCAGAATTTCTGACCCTTGTATCAAGGTCAGGGACTCAAGTTAGGCCTGGGCTTGGAGGCTTTACCGACAGTTGGCTTCAGGGAAAGGAGGGAAGGTTTTGTGCATGACATTTCCCAAGCGTTTACTGGATTGTGTCAGAGCTGGTCTCCAGGGCCCACCCACACCTCATTATAAAAGTCACTGTACCCACCAGCTACCAGTGCCACCTGGGCCTGGGTACCTCCTAGTCTTGGCATGGCGCTGTCCTGGGCCTTGGCAGTCCTGAGCCTCCTTCCTCTACTGAATGCCCAGAGCTCGTCGTGTGTCAATTTCACGGTGCCTATCACCAATGCCTCCCTGGACCAGGTGGGTGCTTGGGCCCCAGAGCACTGTGGGCAGGTGTTTCTCTCTCTGGGCTTCGCTTCGCCCTGCTGGCTTATGCACAACGTCCTCACCTGACTCTGCTCTTTTCTCTTGGGTCCTGGGGTCAAGTTCTGTCCAAACTCCAGAGGCATTCTTCTGCCTCCAATCTCGGAAGCCCCATTGCGAGGCTCCTCATCAGAGGCAGTGTTGTACTGGGCAAGAAGGGGTGGCCGGGGCATGGGGGTGATGCCTGACCCTCAGCGTGAGCTCCCGCATGCCCACTCCTCAATGGAGGGCTCAGTCTTCTGATTCGCAAATGGTGGTTGAGATCTGCCCCACGTCCTCCAAGCTACTCTCAAGGATTCAGCCCAGCCTCCGTGACCAACTCCTGCTTCTCCCCAGATCTCTGGCAAGTGGTTTTATATCGCCTCGGCTTACCGCAGCCCCGAGTATAAGGAGTGGGTTAGCGCATACCAGTCGGCCTTCTTTTACTTTGACTCCAACTACACAGAGGACAAGATACTTATGAGACAGTACTCGACAATGTAAGATCCGGACACACCAGCTCTCCCCTAGCCGGTGCTTCTGGCTTCTACTCCCAGCTGCCAGAGGCCTGGAGCAAGCCCCTCCATCTTCCTGGCTTCGCTTTGTCAACCACGGAATGGGGAGGGGCTGATTCAAGTTGCCACCTGACTCTTACCCCTCCATGACTGTGATTGTCCACTTCTCCTTGACCTTCTTACTGTTTTTCTCCCCTCTTCTGTCTGGCTTTAGTAATCACCAGTGCGTCTATAACTCTTCCCACCTGAAAATCCAGAGGGAAAATGGGACCCTGTCCGGATACGGTGAGCTCTCAGGGGGAGGGCTGCTGTGTGGAATGGTGAGATGGAGGGTGGGCCACCTAAAGGAGGGGACCTGGGGCTAAGGCCTTGAGGGCTTTGGGCACAGAGAACATGGGACAGGCCCATTTCTTATATCTCTGAGGGCCCAGTACCTGCACACTGAAGTAATCAATAACTGCCAACATTTTTGTGCTCTTACTGTGTGCCAGGCGCTGTTTGAAGTGCTTTACATAAATTCACCCACGTAATATTTACAGACAACCTAGGAGGACATTACAGTCATGAGATGAGGAAATGAGGAAACAGAGAGTCACATGGTTCCCCTGAGGTCACACAGCTTGCAATTAGATATAGGATTCAATGTTGGCTCCAGTCCTGTTTCTCTCTCTCAACCACTCTTTATCCTCTGGGAGCTAAGGGTGGCAGACTGTTTCTTGGACCGGCAGTGACTTCCCCATGTCCCCACCATCACCAGAGAGGGTACATAGTAGGAACACACAAATGCCAACATGATTGAACTGACACCACCTAGGAGCCCTGAGGCTCCTCTCCAGATCCCATTTTTCTCATCTGTAAAATGGGCAGAAAGGCCCTGACAGCCACAGTTCATGAGGTTCCTCTGAGACCACTCACATAAGTGCTCAGCGCATGACCTAGTGCACAGTAAGACCTAGGGACACCTGGCCCAGGTGAACCCTGACCTTAACTTATTGGTGTATGGCCCTGGGCACTCCCAGTTTTCTCACCCCTGGAGGAGGGAACCATTGGTCGTCCCCATGGTCTCACCCAGATTCTTTCTCTTCCAGATAACGGCAGAGAACATCTTTGCATCCTGATATTAACCAAGGACCCCAGCATCTTCATGCTTGCTTTTTCCCCAGAAGACAAGCAGAACATGGGCCTCACCTTCTACGGTAGGCAGCCCACCCCCAAACTCCCACCCTACCCAGGCCTCCTCCCCAGACCACTCGCTCCTCGGGCCAGGCCTTCAGACCCTCAGCCTTCCCTGGCCACCCATCAGGACCTGCTGGCATCCTCACCAGCCTGCTTCCTCCTTCTTGCAGCTGATGAGCCCAAGGTGACTCCGGAGCAAATGAGACAGTTCCATGAACAAGTCATATGCATGGGCATGGAAAAGTCCGAAATCGTGTATGTGGATGAGAAACAGGTGAGTGTAAGGAGGAGTGGGCAGTGCCCACCTGAGGGTGCTCTCCCCTTGGGCAGCCCCAGAGGCCCAGAGAGGGAAAGCTGCTAGCCAGGGCTGCACAGTGAGGCAGGAGATCCTGCTTTTACGCGCCCGCATCAGTGCAGGGACAGCTGAGCTTCACCGAGGTGCAGAGGGAGTGAACGAGAGCCCCGGGGGGACACCATTGGGAAATCAGGGAGGACGTATGGAGTAGGTGGGGAGGATTGGGAAAGCCAACAGGAGGGGAACAGTATAGCCACGGTGTGCTGGTAGGGACGTGGGGAAGACACACACATGGGGAATTATCAGTCACAACGGCCTGTCACACCCAGGCCTCTCACACCGTGTGACAGGGAGCTGGTATTGTGGTTTCCAGTGTCACTCAATCTGCAGCAAGTCCAGGACTGCCATGCCCGTTTTTGCTGTAACTGAGAATTACCTGTTGATCTCAATACTTTTCTTTACCTGTGTTAAGTGGAACGCTTTACTTGGTATTGTCCGATGCAACCATATCTGAATTGACAAAGCTGAGAGCTGGTTACCCCTTTGGGGATATACATGATATACTTTCATGATTATTAAGATAAACATGTCTCCCTGTGTCTGCCCCTGAGATCGTCTCCTGTGATCACCAGTGGCACAGATTGTCCACCCCCCTGGGGCTCCCAGGAACCCTGGGAAAGGGCTTATGAATATACGTACAGGCACTGGAGTCAGTCCGCTGCTGCCTGCCACCTCCAACTACTGGCTGGGGGACCTTGGACAGGACCCATGGCCACTCTGAGCCTTAGGTGCATCATCTGAATATAGTGGTGAGAAATCCAGAGCAACATAGGGGCTTGGCAGGTCATACGTGCCCAGTAAATTCCCTTTGTTCTTAAGGGTTTGAGCCCTTAGAGTTGAGTAAGCTGATGCTCAGAGAGGGAAATGACTTGCCCAAGGACACCCAGCTCAGAAATGGCAGAGCTTGGGTTGGAGCCATGGTTGGGCCAGGGTCACAGTCCAGAACTCATCGTACCCTTATCCCATCATTGTGCTTTCTTCTCCCATTGTCTTCTAGGATCAGTGTGAGGCGCTGCATAAAGAACATGAGGAGAGGAAGAAGGAAAAAGATGCCAAAAGTCCAAAGGAAGGAGGAAAATGAGGGGTCCTCAGAGGACATAGCATTGGGTTAGGATCTCGGGAACTTTTGCGACCTATCCTCAGCCCCCTCTCACCTTTTGTACCTCAATTGCATCAATAAAGCTTACTCATTTGGAACAGGCAGGTTATCATTTGCTCATTACCTTGACACTCATTTATTCATTCACATTAAAGCTTGCTGAGTTGAGCGCTGGCTAACCACTGGATGAGCCCCTGCCCCTGGTTGGAAGAGCCTCTGCTGTAATACCCAGCACACATGCTAGGATGGACAATGGTATGCACTGAGGTGTGTTTGAGCCCAGCATATGAGGAAGTTTCCTTAACAGGGGGGAAGTCTGGGAAGGCTTCCTGGAAGGGGCATCTGAACCAGTCTAGAAAGATTAGGAGCTTGATAGCACCCGCTGTTCCCACTGCAGGCAAAGGATCTGAGAAGACCTGTTTGAGAAACATCGAAGCAGAGGAACCCTAAGTAGGAGTTCAGGTGGATAAGGGGCAGTGAGGACTCAGGTGTGTGGTGCCAGGCATAAAGGACCTTAGTGCAGGCATTACCAGAGCCATCGGAGGGGGAGATTGGGAGGGGCCCGACCGTGGGCAGGAAGACTGGTGCAGAGGCTGCTGTGAGCATCCTGGCAAGAGGTGGGGAACTGGGCCTGTGTGTCTCCATGCAGTGCCCTCAGGGTGCCCGTCCAACACCAAAAGGAGCTTAAGACACCTAGGGGCGAGCTTGGCCGCTAGAAACCAGCAATCTTGCGAATGTGTGTGGAGCCCTCAAGACGCGGCTGTATCTGAGGCAGGCCCACGTAGTGGAATAGAGAGAACTGAGCTCCTGAAGCCAGGAGTCCAGGAAGCAAGGCCGGCCTCCTTCCAGACCCGAGGGCTTCATGATTGACTGTCACGTGAAGGAAGCAGGCCACGTGAGGTGACAGAAAAGTTGGGACTGAATTGTTTGAAAAATTCCCCGTGGGAGTGGCCTAAGCCACCTCGCACGACAGGAGACAGGACCATAACCACAGCTCCGGGTGCCCAGGCCCAAGGCTCACATGCTGACGCCCTCCAGAGTCAGGCTCCAGGGACCCGACTCCGCGTCCTTTGCTCAAAAGTGGAGCCACAGCTGAGCCCAGGGCACTGAGGCTGGGGACACTGTCCTGGTCCCCACCTTGGACTCCTCTCTTTCCATCTTGATGTCTATGGCACAGCCTCTTGGCACCCAGAAGGGTATAGTCCCGGAGGCTTAGCACTTAGAGCCATCTACCCATCTTAGTGTTGCTTTCAGCAAGATGCCATTTTCTCTACTGAGAAGGATCAGCTGGAAAATGAAATGGAAATTAAAATGCCATTTTTCTCCCTGGTGAGCAGGGAGAAGCAAGTGAGATGAGAGGTGGGGAGGATGGACAAAAAAGCCACAGGAACAAGCAGGAGTCAGGGGTGAGGTGGGGGAATCATGGATATTTAGGTAGAGAAAATCAGTAACAGAGTATGGACTTTGGAGTCAGACCATAGTGAATTTGGGCCGAAACCTCAGGCTCCTCAGCAATGAAATGGGGACACAGTGGGAACCAGGAGGGCCGGTGAGTGCATGGTGTTGAGGCGGCAATACATGGCAGCCGTTGTTGTTATTTGCACCTAAAAGGAAGGAATGCAGGCTCCTGCTTTTGCAGACACCCGTTTGCTGTATGTCTCGAAACACCTTTGGCCTCCATAAAATGGGCTTGGCCAGACAGCGTGCTGGCCATACAGAACAGTACCCAACAAAAGTATCAAGGGGCCATCCTGGTGGCTCAGGTGGTAGGAGCTCCGTGCTCCTAACTCCGAAGGCTGCCAGTTGGATTCCCACTTGGGCCAGTGGGCTCTCAACCATAAGGTTGCCAGTATGACTCCCACAAGGGATGGAGGGTTGCGCCCCCTGCAACTAGCAACAGCAACTGGACCTGGAGCTGAGCTGCGCCCTTCACAATTAAGATTGAAAGGACAACTTGTCTTGGAAAAAAGTTATGTTCCCCAATAAAGTCCTGTTCCCATTCCCCAATAAAATCTAAAAAAAAAAAAAAGTATCCAAAAATAGTATCTAAAAAAATGAGGAGAGTTTAAGGGGCCTCTGGGACAACACTAAGCATACCACATACACATCATAGGGGTAGCAGAAAGAGAAGAGAGAGAGCAAGGAATTGAAAGCCTATCAGAAATAATGACAGAAAACTTCCCTGACTTGGTGAAGGAAATCGATATACAGGCCCAGGAAGTGCAGAGAGTCCCAAACAAGATGAACCAAAGGGGCCACACCAAGATACATCATAATTAAATGCCAAAGGTTAAAGACAAAGAGAATCTTAAAAGCTGCAAGAGAAAAGCAGTTACTTACCTGCAAGGGAGCGCCCACAAGACTGTCAGCTGATTTCTCAACAGAAACTGTGCAGGCCAGAAGGCATTGGCAGGAAATATTCAAAGTGATGAAAAGCAAGGACCTACAACAAAGATTACTCTACACAGCAAAGCTCTCGTTTAGAATCAAAAGACAGATAAAGAAGTTCCCAGACATGAAAAAGCTAAAAGAGTTCATCACCACCAAACCAGTATTGCAAGGAATCTTAGAGGGACCTCTCTAAGACAAAACGAAAACAAAAACAAAAGCAAGTAAAAAATATGAATAGTAAAACAGCACTAACTACATAGCAAAACAATTAATTTCAATGTAAATTGATTAAATGTTCCACTCAAAAGATGTAGGAGGGCTGAGTGGATAAGAAAACAAGACCTGTACATATGCTGCCTACAAGAGACTCACTTCAGATCAACAGACATACAGAGTAAAAGGATGGAAAAAGATATTTCATGAAAATGGAAACAAACAAACGAACAAACAAAAAATGCCGGGGCAAAAATACTAATGCCAGACAAAATGGACTTTAAAACAAAGACTATAATAAGAGGCGAGAAGGACTTAGTAATCCAATTTGTGGGTTTTATCTGAAGAAACTCAAAATGCTACTTTGAGGGGGTGTGCTATCATATGTTCATTGCAGCATTATTTACAATAGCCAAGATATGCACGCAACATGGGTGTCCCTGAGTGGGTGAATGGATAAAGAAGAGGTGGTACTTAGTGGAATATTACTCAGCTGTAAAAAAGAATGAAATCTTGCCATCTGTGACAACGTGGATGGACCTAGAGGGTATTGTGCTGAGTGGAGTAAGTTAGACAGCAAAAGACAAATGTCAGATGATTTCACTTATAAGTGTACTCTAAAGAACAATCTAAACAAAAAGTGAAACAGAAACAAACTCATAGATACAGAGAACATTTTGATGGTTGCCAGATGGAAGGCGGGTTGGGGTGGGTGAAAAGGGGAAGGGATTAAAAAGAACAAATTGACTGTTACGCAGAAGTCATGGGAATGTAGGGTATAGCATAAGGAATATAGTCAGTGATATTTTAATAACTATACATGGTGTCAGATGGGTACTAGATCTATGGGGTGATAGATAGGGTGGCGGTTGGGGGCAGGGTGAAAAAGGTGAAGGGATTAAGAAATACAAATTGGTATTTATAAAATTGTCCTGGAGATGTACAGTAAGTCATAGGGAATATAATTAACAATATGGTAAAAACTATGTATATGCCAGGTGGGTCGTACTCAGGGGGATCTCTTCGTAGAAATTATATACATTTCTAACGCTATGATGTACACCTGAAACTAATATAAAATTATATTGAATATCAAAAACCAAAATAATGGGAAAAAAAGATTTTTAGAAATGTAGAAATGCAAGTGGACAGTGGAATTATTCATTCCACAGTATTTCCTCAGTGCTTACTATGTGCTGTGCACTGTTCCAGGATTGGGGATACACTGGTGAAAAGAGAGGTATGTTCCCTGCTCAAATAGCAAGCAGTGAAGACAACACAGAGATAATTTCCTGTTTTAGATGTGGGGAGATGGTTCAAGTAATACATTTGCTGGAAATAGACAGTCGATTTAATGGCCCCTTCTTTGGAAACGTCCCTGCCTCCAGGAATGGGCTGGAGACATTCTGGACTTTTGCTCTTTCTCAGTTGTTACCACACTCAATTGGAACTGATTCCATGTTTGCCCTGACCCCCACCCGTACATCCCATCCCAACCCCATCGCCCCCTATACCTCACGTTAGATGGGAACTGTCTAAGTTGCCTTCAGCATTTGCTTTATGACTGGGTCCCTGTCAAGTCTTGGTGCTCAGTGGGACAGCACTTGGATGAAAACAGAGCGCTTGCTTAGAAAGTCCACTATTGAAATCTACCAGCATTAACTAATATCACTGCAGCCCTTATCTAGCTTGGCTTTGACAGCCAGAATTTCTGACCCTTGTATCAAGGTCAGGGACTCAAGTTAGGCCTGGGCTTGGAGGCTTTACCGACAGCTGGCTTTGGGGAAAGGAGGGAACGTTTTGTGCATGACATTTCCCAAGCGTTTACTGGCTTGTGTCAGAGCCGGTCTCCAGGGCCCCACCCACACCTCATTATAAAAGTCACTGTACCCACCAGCTACCAGTGCCACCTGGGTCTGGGTACCTCCTAGTCTTGGCATGGCGCTGTCCTGGGCCTTGGCAGTCCTGAGCCTCCTTCCTCTACTGAATGCCCAGAGCTCGTCGTGTGTCAATTTCACGGTGCCTATCACCAATGCCTCCCTGGACCAGGTGGGTGCTTGGGCCCCGGAGCGCTGTGGGCAGGTGTTTCTCTCTCTGGGCTTCGCTTCGCCCTGCTGGCTTATGCACAACGTCCTCACCTGACTCTGCTCTTTTCTCTTGGGTCCTGGGGTCAAGTTCTGTCCAGCCTCCAGAGGCATTCTTCTGCCTCCAATCTCGGAAGCCCCATTGCGAGGCTCCTCATCAGAGGCAGTGTTGTACTGGGCAAGAAGGGGTGGCCAGGGCATGGGGGTGATGCCTGACCCTCAGCGTGAGCTCCCGCATGCCCACTCCTCAATGGGGGACTCAGTCTCCTGATTCGCAGATGGTGGTTGAGATCTGCCTCACGGTCCACTAAGCTACTCTCAAGGATTCAGCCCAGCCTCCGTGACCAACTCCTGCTTCTCCCCAGATCTCGGGCAAGTGGTTTTTTGTCGCCTGGGCTTACAACAACCCCGAGTATAAGCAGTCAGCTAGCGCGTACCAGTCGGCCTTCTTTTACCTTGACTCCAACTACACGGAGGACACAGTACTGATCAGACAGTACTCGACAATGTAAGATCCGGACACACCAGTTCTCCCCTAGCCAGTGCTTCTGGCTTCTACTCCCAGCTGCCAGAGGCCTGGAGCAAGCCCCTCCATCTTCCTGGCTTCACTTTGTCAACCACGGAATGGGGAGGGGCTGATTCAAGTTGCCACCTGACTCTTACCCCACGATGACTGTGATTGTTCACTTCTCCTTGACCTTCTTACTGTTTTTCTCCCTTCTTCTGTCTGGCTTTAGTAATCACCAGTGCGTCTATAACTCTTCCCACCTGAACATCCAGAGGGAAAATGGGACCCTGTCCAGATACTGTAAGCTCTCAGGGGGAGGGTTGCTGTGTGGAATGGTGAAATGGTGGGTGGTCCACCTAAAGGAGGGGACCTGGGGCTAAGGCCTTGAGGGCTTTGGGCACAGAGAACATGGGACAGGCCCATTTCTTATTATCTCTGAGGGCCCAGTACCTGCACACTGAAGTAATCAATAACTGCCAACATTTTTGTGTTCTTACTGTGTGCCAGGCGCTGTTTGAAGTGCTTTACATAAATTCACCCACTTAATATCTACAAACAACCTAGGAGGACATTACAGTCATGAGATGAGGAAATGAGGAAAGAGAGTCACATGGTTCCCCTGAGGTCACACAGCTTGCAATTAGATCTAGGATTCAATGTTGGCTCCAGTCCTGTTTCTCTCTCTCAACCACTCTTTATCCTCTGGGAGCTAAGGGTGGCAGACTGTTTCTTGGACCGGCAGTGACTTTCCCCATGTCCCCACCATCACCAGAGAGGGTACATAGTAGGAACACACAAATGCCAACATGATTGAACTGACACCACCTAGGAGCCCTGAGGCTCCTCTCCAGATCCCATTTTTCTCATCTGTACAATGGGCAGAAAGGCCCTGACAGCCACAGTTCATGAGGTTCCTCTGAGTCCACTAACATAAGTGCTCAGCACATGGACCAGCGCACAGTAAGAACTAGGGACACGTGACCCAGATGAACCCAGACCTTGACTTATTGGTGTATGGCCCTGGGCACTCCCAGTTTTCTCACCCGTGAGGAGGGAACCACTGGTCGTCCCCATGGTCTCACCCAGATGCTTTCTCTTCCAGATTTGGGCAGAGAAAATTTTGCCTACCTGATATTAACCAAGGACCCCAGCATCTTCATGCTTGCTTTTTCCCCAGAAGACAAGCAGAACATGGGCCTCACCTTCTACGGTAGGCAGCCCACTCCCAAACTCCCACCCTACCCAGGCCTAACCCCAGACCACCCTCTCCTTGGGCCGGGCCCTCAGTCCCTCAGCCTTCCCTGGCCTCCCATCGGGACCTGCTGGCATCCTCACCAGCCTGCTTCCTCCTTCTTGCAGCTGATGAGCCCAAGGTGACTCCGGAGCAAATGAGACAGTTCCATGAACACCTCATACACATGGGCATGGAAAAGTCAGAAATCGTGTACATGGATGAGAAACAGGTGAGTGTGAGGAGAAGTGGGCAGTGCCCACCTGAGGGTGCTCTCCCCTTGGGCAGCCCCAGAGGCCCAGAGAGGGAAAGCTGCTAGCCAGGGCTGCACAGTGAGGCAGGAGATCCTGCTTTTACACGCCCGCCTCAGTGCAGGGACAGCTGAGCTTCACAGAGGTGCAGAGGGAGTGAACGAGAGCCCGGGGGGACACCATTGGGAAATCAGGGAGGACGTATGGAGTAGGTGGGGAGGATTGGGAAAGCCAACAGGAGGGGAACAGTATAGCCACGGTGTGCTGGTAGGGACGTGGGGAAGACACGCACATGGGGAATTATCAGTCACAACGGCCTGCCACACCCAGGCCTCTCACACCGTGTGACGGGGAGCTGGAATTGTGGTTTCCAGTGTCACTCAATCTGCAGCAAGTCCAGGACTGCCATGACGGTTTTTGCTGTAACTGAGAATTACCTGTTGATCTCAATACTTTTCTTTACCTGTGTTAAGTGGAATGCTTTACTTGGTCTTGTCCAATGCAACCATATCTGAAATCACAGAGCTGAGAGCTGGTTACCCCTTTGAGGATATGCATGATATACTTTCATGATTATTAAGATAAACATGTGTCCCTGTGTCTGCCCCTGAGATCATCTCCTGTGATCACCAGTGGCACAGATCGTCCACCCTCTGGGGCTCCCAGGAACCCCGGGAAAGGGCTTATGAATATACGTACAGGCACTGGAGTCAGTCCGCTGCTGCCTGCCACCTCCAACTACTGGCTGGGGGACCTTGGACAGGACCCATGGCCACTCTGAGCCTTAGGTGCATCATCTGAATATAGTGGTGAGAAATCCAGAGCAACATAGGGGCTTGGCAGGTCATACGTGCCCAGTAAATTCCCCTTGTTCTTAAGGGTTGAGCCCTTAGAGGTGAGTAAGCTGATGCTCAGAGAGGGAAATGACTTGCCCAAGGACACCCAGCTCAGAAATGGCAGAGCTTGGGTTGGAGCCATGGTTGGGCCAGGGTCACAGTCCAGAACTCATCGTACCCTTATCCCATCGTTGTGCTTCCTTCTCCCATTGTCTTCTAGGATCAGTGTGGGCCGCTGCATAAAGAACATGAGGAGAGGAAGAAGGAAAAAGATGCCAAAGGTCCAAAGGAAGGAGGAAAATGAGGGGTCCTCAGAGGACATAGCATTGGGTTAGGAGCTCGGGAACTTTTGCGACCTATCCTCAGCCCCCTCCCAACCTTTGTACCTCAGTTGCATCAATAAAGCTTCTTCATTTGGAACAGGCAGGTTATCATTTGCTCATTACCTTGACACTCATTTATTCATTCACATTAAAGCCTGCTGAGTTGAGCGCTGGCTAACCACTGGATGAGCCCCTGCCCCTGGTTGGAAGAGCCTCTGCTGTAATACCCAGCACACATGCTAGGATGGATGATGGTATGCACTGAGGTGTGTTTGAGCCCAGCATATGAGGAAGGTTCCTTAGCAGGGGGAAGTCTGGGAAGGCTTCCTGGAAGGGGCATCTGAACCAGTCTAGAAAGATTAGGAGCTTGATAGCACCTGCTGTTCCCGCTGCAAACGAAGGATCTGAGAAGACCTGTTTGAGAAACATCGAGGCAGAGGAACCCTAAGTAGGAGTTCAGGTGGATAAGGGGCAGTGAGGACTCAGGTGTGTGGTGCCAGGCATAAAGGACCTTAGTGCAGGCATTACCAGAGCCATCGGAGGGGGAGATTGGGAGGGGCCCGACCGTGGGCAGGAAGACTGATGCAGAGGCTGCTGTGAGCATCCTGGCAAGAGGTGGGGAACTGGGCCTGTGTGTCTCCATGCAGTGCCCTCAGGGTGCCCGTCCAACACCAAAAGGAGCTTAAGACACCTAGGGGCAAGCTTGGCCGCTAGAAACCAGCAATCTTGTGAATGTGTCTGGAGCCCTCAAGACGCGGCTGTATCTGAGGCAGGCCCACGTAGTGGAATAGAGAGAACTGAGCTCCTGAAGCCAGGAGTCCAGCAAGAAGGCCGGCCTCCTTCCAGATCCGAGGGCTTCATGATTGACTGTCACGTGAAGGAAGCAGGCCACGTGAGGTGACAGAAAAGTTGGGACTGAATTGTTTGAAAAATTCCCTGTGGGAGTGGCCTAAGCCACCTCGCACGACAGGAGACAGGACCATAACCACAGCTCCGGGTGCCCAGGCCCAAGGCTCACATGCTGACGCCCTCCAGAGTCAGGCTCCAGGGACTCAAAACTCCGTGTCCTTTGCTCAAAACTGGAGCCACAGCTGAGCCCAGGGTACGGAGGCTGGGGACACTGTCCTGGTCCCCACCTTGGACTCCTCTCTTTCCATCTTGATGTCTATGGCACAGCCTCTTGGCACCCAGAAGGGTATAGTCCCGGAGGCTTAGCACTTAGAGCCATCTACCCATCTTAGTGTTGCTTTCAGCAAGATGCCATTTTCTCTACTGAGAAGGATCAGCTGGAAAATGAAATGGAAATTAAAATGCCATTTTTCTCTCTGGTGAGCAGGGAGAAGCAAGTGAGATGAGAGGTGGGGAAGATGGACGAAAAAGCCACAGGAACAAGCAGGAGTCAGGGGTGAGGTGGGGGAATCATGGATATTTAGGTAGAGAAAATCAGTAACAGAGTATGGACTTTGGAATCAGACCATAGTGAATTTGGGCCGAAACCTCAGGCTCCTCAGCAATGAAGTGGGGACACAGTGGGAACCTGGAGGGCCGGTGAGTGCATGGTGTTGAGGCGGCAATACATGGCAGCCGTTGTTGTTATTTGCACCTAAAAGGAAGGAATGCAGGCTCCTGCTTTTGCAGACACCCGTTTGCTGTATGTCTCGAAACACCTTTGGCCTCCATAAAATGGGCTTGGCCAGACAGCGTGCTGGCCATACAGAACAGTACCCAACAAAAGTATCAAGGGGCCATCCTGGTGGCTCAGGTGGTAGGAGCTCCGTGCTCCTAACTCCGAAGGCTGCCAGTTGGATTCCCACTTGGGCCAGTGGGCTCTCAACCATAAGGTTGCCAGTATGACTCCCACAAGGGATGGAGGGTTGCGCCCCCTGCAACTAGCAACAGCAACTGGACCTGGAGCTGAGCTGCGCCCTTCACAATTAAGATTGAAAGGACAACAACTTGTCTTGGAAAAAAGTTATGTTCCCCAATAAAGTCCTGTTCCCATTCCCCAATAAAATCTAAAAAAAAAAAAAAAGTATCCAAAAATAGTATCTAAAAAAATGAGGAGAGTTTAAGGGGCCTCTGGGACAACACTAAGCATACCACATACACATCATAGGGGTAGCAGAAAGAGAAGAGAGAGAGCAAGGAATTGAAAGCCTATCAGAAATAATGACAGAAAACTTCCCTGACTTGGTGAAGGAAATCGATATACAGGCCCAGGAAGTGCAGAGAGTCCCAAACAAGATGAACCAAAGGGGCCACACCAAGATACATCATAATTAAATGCCAAAGGTTAAAGACAAAGAGAATCTTAAAAGCTGCAAGAGAAAAGCAGTTACTTACCTGCAAGGGAGCTGCTACAGGACTTCGACTGATTTCTCAACAGAAACTGTGCAGGCCAGAAGGCATTGGCAGGAAATATTCAAAGTGATGAAAAGCAAGGACCTACAACAAAGATTACTCTACACAGCAAAGCTCTCGTTTAGAATCAAAAGACAGATAAAGAAGTTCCCAGACATGAAAAAGCTAAAAGAGTTCATCACCACCAAACCAGTATTGCAAGGAATCTTAGAGGGACCTCTCTAAGACAAAACGAAAACAAAAACAAAAGCAAGTAAAAAATATGAATAGTAAAACAGCACTAACTACATAGCAAAACAATTAATTTCAATGTAAATTGATTAAATGTTCCACTCAAAAGATGTAGGAGGGCTGAGTGGATAAGAAAACAAGACCTGTACATATGCTGCCTACAAGAGACTCACTTCAGATCAACAGACATACAGAGTAAAAGGATGGAAAAAGATATTTCATGAAAATGGAAACAAACAAACGAACAAACAAAAAATGCCGGGGCAAAAATACTAATGCCAGACAAAATGGACTTTAAAACAAAGACTATAATAAGAGGCGTAGAAGGACTTAGTAATCCAATTTGTGGGTTTTATCTGAAGAAACTCAAAATGCTACTTTGAGGGGGTGTGCTATCATATGTTCATTGCAGCATTATTTACAATAGCCAAGATATGCACGCAACATGGGTGTCCCTGAGTGGGTGAATGGATAAAGAAGAGGTGGTACTTAGTGGAATATTACTCAGCTGTAAAAAAGAATGAAATCTTGCCATCTGTGACAACGTGGATGGACCTAGAGGGTATTGTGCTGAGTGGAGTAAGTTAGACAGCAAAAGACAAATGTCAGATGATTTCACTTATAAGTGTACTCTAAAGAACAATCTAAACAAAAAGTGAAACAGAAACAAACTCATAGATACAGAGAACATTTTGATGGTTGCCAGATGGAAGGTGGGTTGGGGTGGGTGAAAAGGGGAAGGGATTAAAAAGAACAAATTGACTGTTACGCAGAAGTCATGGGAATGTAGGGTATAGCATAAGGAATATAGTCAGTGATATTTTAATAACTATATATGGTGTCAGATGGGTACTAGATCTATGGGGTGATAGATAGGAGGGCGGTTGGGGGCAGGGTGAAAAAGGTGAAGGGATTAAGAAATACAAATTGGTATTTATAAAATTGTCCTGGAGATGTACAGTAAGTCATAGGGAACATAATTAACAATATGGTAAAAACTATGTATATGCCAGGTGGGTCATACTCAGGGGGATCACTTCGTAGAAATTATATACATTTCTAACGCTATGATGTACACCTGAAACTAATATAAAATTATATTGAATATCAAAAACCAAAATAATGGAAAAAAAAGATTTTTAGAAATGTAGAAATGCAAGTGGACAGTGGAATTATTCATTCCACAGTATTTCCTCAGTGCTTACTATGTGCTGTGCACTGTTCCAGGATTGGGGATACACTGGTGAAAAGAGAGGTATGTTCCCTGCTCAAATAGCAAGCAGTGAAGACAACACAGAGATAATTTCCTGTTTTAGATGTGGGGAGATGGTTCAAGTAATACATTTGCTGGAAATAGACAGTCGATTTAATGGCCCCTTCTTTGGAAACGTCCCTGCCTCCAGGAATGGGCTGGAGACATTCTGGACTTTTGCTCTTTCTCAGTTGTTACCACACTCAATTGGAACTGATTCCATGTTTGCCCTGACCCCCACCCGTACATCCCTTCCCAACCCCATCGCCCCCTATACCTCACGTTAGATGGGAACTGTCTAAGTTGCCTTCAGCATTTGATTTATGGCTGGGTCCCTGTCAAGTCTTGGTGCTCAGTGGGACAGCACTTGGATGAAAACAGAGCGCTTGCTTAGAAAGTCCACAATTGAAATCTACCAGCATTAACTAATATCACTGCAGCCCTTATCTAGCTTGGCTTTGACAGCCAGAATTTCTGACCCTTGTATCAAGGTCAGGGACTCAAGCTAGGCCTGGGCTTGGAGGCTTTACCGACAGCTGGCTTCGAGGAAAGGAGGGAACGTTTTGTGCATGACATTTCCCAAGCGTTTACTGGATTGTGTCAGAGCCGGTCTCCAGGGCCCACCCACACCTCATTATAAAAGTCACTGTACCCACCAGCTACCAGTGCCACCTTGGTCTGGGTACCTCCTAGTCTTGGCATGGCGCTGTCCTGGGCCTTGGCAGTCCTGAGCCTCCTTCCTCTACTGAATGCCCAGAGCTCGTCGTGTGTCAATTTCACGGTGCCTATCACCAATGCCTCCCTGGACCAGGTGGGTGCTTGGGCCCCAGAGCACTGTGGGCAGGTGTTTCTCTCTCTGGGCTTCGCTTCGCCCTGCTGGCTTATGCACAACGTCCTCACCTGACTCTGCTCTTTTCTCTTGGGTCCTGGGGTCAAGTTCTGTCCAACCTCCAGAGGCATTCTTCTGCCTCCAATCTCGGAAGCCCCATTGCGAAGCTCCTCATCAGATGCAGTGTTGTACTGGGCAAGAGGGGGTGGCCGGGACATGGGGGTGATGCCTGAGCGTGAGCTCCCGCATGCCCACTCCTCAATGGAGGGCTCAGTCTTCTGATTCGCAGATGGTGGTTGAGATCTGCCTCACGGTCCACTAAGCTACTCTCAAGGATTCAGCCCAGCTTCCGTGACCAACTCCTGCTTCTCCCCAGATCTCGGGCAAGTGGTTTTTTGTCGCCTGGGCTTACAACAACCCCGAGTATAAGCAGTCAGCTAGCACGTACCAGTCGGCCTTCTTTTACCTTGACTCCAACTACACGGAGGACACAGTACTGATCAGAGAGTACTCGACAATGTAAGATCCGGACACACCAGTTCTCCCCTAGCCAGTGCTTCTGGCTTCTACTCCCAGCTGCCAGAGGCCTGGAGCAAGCCCCTCCATCTTCCTGGCTTCACTTTGTGAACCACGGAATGGGGAGGGGCTGATTCAAGTTGCCACCTGACTCTTACCCCACCATGACTGTGATTGTCCACTTCTCCTTGACCTTCTTACTGTTTTTCTCCCCTCTTCTGTCTGGCTTTAGTAATCACCAGTGCGTCTATAACTCTTCCCACCTGAACATCCAGAGGGAAAATGGGACCCTGTCCAGATACTGTAAGCTCTCAGGGGGAGGGTTGCTGTGTGGAATGGTGAAATGGTGGGTGGCCCACCTAAAGGAGGGGACCTGGGGCTAAGGCCTTGAGGGCTTTGGGCACAGAGAACATGGGACAGGCCCATTTCTTATATCTCTGAGGGCCCAGTACCTGCACACTGAAGTAATCAATAACTGCCAACATTTTTGTGTTCTTACTGTGTGCCAGGCGCTGTTTGAAGTGCTTTACATAAATTCACCCTCTTAATATCTACAAACAACCTAGGAAGACATTACAGTCTTGAGATGAGGAAATGAGGAAACAGAGAGTCACATGGTTCCCCTGAGGTCACACAGCTTGCAATTAGATCTAGGATTCAATGTTGGCCCCAGTCCTGTTTCTCTCTCTCAACCACTCTTTATCTTCTGGGAGCTAAGGGTGGCAGACTGTTTCTTGGACCGGCAGTGACTTCCCCCATGTCCCCACCATCACCAGAGAGGGTACATAGTAGGAACACACAAATACCAACATGATTGAACTGACACTACCTAGGAGCCCTGAGGCTCCTCTCTAGATCCCATTTTTCTCATCTGTAAAATGGGCAGAAAGGCCCTGACAGCCACAGTTCATGAGGTTTCTCTGAGTCCACTAACATAAGTGCTCAGCGCATGGACCAGCGCACAGTAAGAACTAGGGACACGTGACCCAGATGAACCCAGACCTTGACTTATTGGTGTATGGCCCTGGGCACTCCCAGTTTTCTCACCCGTGAGGAGGGAACCACTGGTCGTCCCCATGGTCTCACCCAGATGCTTTCTCTTCCAGATTTGGGCAGAGAAAATTTTGCCTACCTGATATTAACCAAGGACCCCGGCATCTTCATGCTTGCTTTTTCCCCAGAAGACAAGCAGAACATGGGCCTCACCTTCTACGGTAGGCAGCCCACTCCCAAACTCCCACCCTACCCAGGCCTACCCCCAGACCACCCTCTCCTTGGGCTGGGCCCTCAGTCCCTCAGCCTTCCCTGGCCTCCCATCGGGACCTGCTGGCATCTTCACCAGCCTGCTTCCTCCTTCTTGCAGCTGATGAGCCCAAGGTGACTCCGGAGCAAATGAGACAGTTCCATGAACAAGTCATATGCATGGGCATGGAAAAGTCGGAAATCGTGTATGTGGATGAGAAACAGGTGAGTGTGAGGAGAAGTGGGCAGTGCCCACCTGAGGGTGCTCTCCCCTTGGGCAGCCCCAGAGGCCCAGAGAGGGAAAGCTGCTAGCCAGGGCTGCACAGTGAGGCAGGAGATGCTGCTTTTACGTGCCCGCCTCAGTGCAGGGACAGCTGAGCTTCACAGAGGTGCAGAGGGAGTGAACGAGAGCCCGGGGGGACACCATTGGGAAATCAGGGAGGACGTATGGAGTAGGTGGGGACGATTGGGAAAGCCAACAGGAGGGGAACAGTATAGCCACGGTGTGCTGGTAGGGACGTGGGGAAGACACGCACATGGGGAATTATCAGTCACAACGGCCTGCCACACCCAGGCCTCTCACACCGTGTGACAGGGAGCTGGTATTGTGGTTTCCAGTGTCACTCAATATGCAGCAAGTCCAGGACTGCCATGCCGGTTTTTGCTGTAACTGAGAATTACCTGTTGATCTCAATACTTTTCTTTGCCTGTGTTAAGTGGAATGCTTTACTTGGTCTTGTCCGATGCAACCATATCTGAAATCACAGAGCTGAGAGCTGGTTACCCCTTTGAGGATATGCATGATATACTTTCATGATTATTAAGATAAACATGTGTCCCTGTGTCTGCCCCTGAGATCATCTCCTGTGATCACCAGTGGCACAGATCGTCCACCCCCCTGGGGCTCCCAGGAACCCCGGGAAAGGGCTTATGAATATACGTACAGGCACTGGAGTCAGTCCGCTGCTGCCTGCCACCTCCAACTGCTGGCTGGGGGACCTTGGACAGGACCCATGGCCACTCTGAGCCTTAGGTGCATCATCTGAATATAGTGGTGAGAAATCCAGAGCAACATAGGGGCTTGGCAGGTCATACGTGCCCAGTAAATTCCCCTTGTTCTTAAGGGTTGAGCCCTTAGAATTGAGTAAGCTGATGCTCAGAGAGGGAAATGACTTGCCCAAGGACACCCAGCTCAGAAATGGCAGAGCTTGGGTTGGAGCCATGGTTGGGCCAGGGTCACAGTCCAGAACTCATCGTACCCTTATCCCATCGTTGTGCTTCCTTCTCCCATTGTCTTCTAGGATCAGTGTGGGCCGCTGCATAAAGAACATGAGGAGAGGAAGAAGGAAAAAGATGCCAAAGGTCCAAAGGAAGGAGGAAAATGAGGGGTCCTCAGAGGACATAGCATTGGGTTAGGAGCTCGGGAACTTTTGCGACCTATCCTCAGCCCCCTCCCAACCTTTGTACCTCAGTTGCATCAATAAAGCTTACTCATTTGGAACAGGCAGGTTATCATTTGCTCTTTCCCTTGACACTCATTTATTCATTCACATTAAAGCCTGCTGAGTTGAGCCCTGGCTAACCACTGGATGAGCCCCTGCCCCTGGTTGGAAGAGCCTCTGCTGTAATACCCAGCACACATGCTAGGATGGACGATGGTATGCATTGAGGTGTGTTTGAGCCCAGCATATGAGGAAGGTTCCTTAGCAGGGGGAAGTCTGGGAAGGCTTCCTGGAAGGGGCATCTGAACCAGTCTAGAAAGATTAGGAGCTTGATAGCACCTGCTGTTCCCGCTGCAAACGAAGGATCTGAGAAGACCTGTTTGAGAAACATCGAGGCAGAGGAACCCTAAGTAGGAGTTCAGGTGGATAAGGGGCAGTGAGGACTCAGGTGTGTGGTGCCAGGCATAAAGGACCTTAGTGCAGGCATTACCAGAGCCATCTGAGGGGGAGATTGGGAGGGGCCCGACCGTGGGCAGGAAGACTGGTGCAGAGGCTGCTGTGAGCATCCTGGCAAGAGGTGGGGAACTGGGCCTGTGTGTCTCCATGCAGTGCCCTCAGGGTGCCCGTCCAACACCAAAAGGAGCTTAAGACACCTATGGGCGAGCTTGGCCGCTAGAAACCAGCAATCTTGCGAATGTGTCTGGAGCCCTCAAGACGCGGCTGTATCTGAGGCAGGCCCACGTAGTGGAATAGAGAGAACTGAGCTCCTGAAGCCAGGAGTCCAGCAAGAAGGCCGGCCTCCTTCCAGACCGGAGGGCTTCATGATTGACGGTCACGTGAGGGAAGCAGGCCATGTGAGGTGGCAGAAAAGTTGGGACTGAATTGTTTGAAAAATTCCCTGTGGGAGTGGCCTAAGCCACCTCGCACGACAGGAGACAGGACCATAACCACAGCTCCGGGTGCCCAGGCCCAAGGCTCACATGCTGACGCCCTCCAGAGTCAGGCTCCAGGACCCAAGACTCCGCGTCCTTTGCTCAAAACTGGAGCCACAGCTGAGCCCAGGGCACTGAGGCTGGGGACACTGTCCTGGTCCCCACCTTGGACTCCTCTCTTTCCATCTTGATGTCTATGGCACAGCCTCTTGGCACCCAGAAGGGTATAGTCCCGGAGGCTTAGCACTTAGAGCCATCTACCCATCTTAGTGTTGCTTTCAGCAAGATGCCATTTTCTCTACTGAGAAGGATCAGCTGGAAAATGAAATGGAAATTAAAATGCCATTTTTCTCCCTGGTGAGCAGGGAGAAGCAAGTGAGATGAGAGGTGGGGAAGATGGACGAAAAAGCCACAGGAACAAGCAGGAGTCAGGGGTGAGGTGGGGGAATCATGGAAATTTAGGTAGAGAAAATCAGTAACAGAGTATGGACTTTGGAATCAGACCATAGTGAATTTGGGCCGAAACCTCAGGCTCCTCAGCAATGCAATGGGGACACAGTGGGAACCAGGAGGGCTGGTACACCTGAAACTAATATAAAATTATATTGAATGTCAAAAAATAAAATAAAATGGAAAAAAAGATTTTTATAAATGTAGAAATGCAAGTGGACAGTGGAATTATTCATTCCACAGTATTTCCTCAGTGCTTACTATGTGCTGTGCACTGTTCCAGGATTGGGGATACACCGGTGAAAAGAGAGGTACGTTCACTGCTCAAATAGCAAGCAGTGAAGACAACACAGAGATAATTTCCTGTTTTAGATGTGGGGAGATGGTTCAAGTAATACATTTGCTGGAAATAGACAGTCGATTTAATGGCCCCTTCTTTGGAAACGTCCCTGCCTCCAGGAATGGGCTGGAGACATTCTGGACTTTTGCTCTTTCTCAGTTGTTACCACACTCAACTGGAACTGATTCCATGTTTGCCCTGACCCCCACCCGTACATCCCTTCCCAACCCCATCGCCCCCTATACCTCACGTTAGATGGGAACTGTCTAAGTTGCCTTCAGCATTTGATCTATGACTGGATCCCGGTCAAGTCTTGGTGCTCAGTGGGACAGCACTTGGATGAAAACAGAGCGCTTGCTTAGAAAGTCCACTATTGAAATCTACCAGCATTAACTAATATCACTGCAGCCCTTATCCAGCTTAGCTTGGAATAGCCAGTACGTCTGACCCTTGTATCAAGGTCTGGTCCCAACTTAGGCCTGGGCTTGGAGGCTTTACTGACATCTGGCTTCGGGGAAAGGAGGGAAGGTTTTGTGCATGACATTTGTCAAGCGTTTACTGGCTTGTGTCAGAGCCGGTCTCCAGGGCCCCACCCACACCTCATTATAAAAGTCACTGTACCCACCAGCTACCAGTGCCACCTGGGCCTGGGTACCTCCTAGTCTTGGCATGGCGCTGCCCTGGGCCTTGGCAGTCCTGAGCCTCCTTCCTCTACTGAATGCCCAGAGCTCGTCGTGTGTCAATTTCACGGTGCCTATCACCAATGCCTCCCTGGACCAGGTGGGTGCTTGGGCCCCAGAGCACTGTGGGCAGGTGTTTCTCTCTCTGGGCTTCGCTTCGCCCTGCTGGCTTATGCACAACGTCCTCACCTGACTCTGCTCTTTTCTCTTGGGTCCTGGGGTAAAGTTCTGTCCAACCTCCAGAGGCATTCTTCTGCCTCCAAACTCGGAAGCCCCATTGTGAGGCTCCTCATCAGAGGCAGTGTTGTACTGGGCAAGAAGGGGTGGCCGGGGCATGGGGGTGATGCCTGACCCTCAGCGTGAGCTCCCGCATGCCCACTCCTCAATGGAGGGCTCAGTCTCCTGATTCGCGAATGGTGGTTGAGATCTGCCCCATGTCCTCCAAGCTACTCTCAAGGATTCAGCCCCGCCTCCGTCACCAACTCCTGTTTCTCCCCAGATCTCTGGCAAGGGGTATTTTGTCGCCTGGGCTTACCGCAACCCCTTGTATAAGCTGTTGACTAGCCTTACCCAATCGGCCTTCTTTTACCTTGACTTCAACCACACGGACGACACCGTACTGATCAGACAGTACGCGACAATGTAAGATCCGGACACACCAGTTCTCCCCTAGCCGGTGCTTCTGGCTTCTACTCCCAGCTGCCAGAGGCCTGGAGCAAGCCCCTCCATCTTCCTGGCTTCACTTTCTCAAACATGGAATGGGGAGGGGCTGATTCGAGTTGCCACCTGACTCTTACCCCACGATGACTGTGATTGTCCACTTCTCCTTGACCTTGTTACTGTTTTTATTCCCTCTTCTGCCTGGCTTTAGTAATCACCAGTGCATCTATAGCTCTTCCCACCTGAAGATGCAGAAGGAAAATGGGACCCTGTCCAGATACCGTAAGCTCTCAGGGGGAGGGCTGCTGTGTGGAATGGTGAGATGGTGGGTGGGCCACCTAAAGGAGGGGACTATGGGCTAAGACCCTGAGGACTTTGGGCACAAAGAACATGGGACAGGCCCGTTTCTTATATCTCTGAGGGCCCAGTACCTGCACACTGAAGTAATCAATAACTGCCAACATGTCTGAGCTCTTACTGTGTGCCAGGCGCTGTTTGAAGTGCTTTACATAAATTCACCCACTTGATATTTACAAACAACCTAGGAGGACATTACAGTCATGAGATGAGGAAATGAGGAAACAGAGAGTCACATGGTTCCCTGAGGTCACACAGCTTGCAATTAGATCTAGGATTCAAGGTTGGCTCCAGTCCTGTTTCTCTCTCTCAACCACTCTTTATCCTCTGGGAGCTAAGGGTGGCAGACTGTTTCTTGGACCGGCAGTGACTTCCCCCATGTCCCCACCATCACCAGAGAGGGCACATAGTAGGAACACACAAATGCCAACATGATTGAACTGACACTACCTAGGAGCCCTGAGGCTCCTCTCAGATCTCATTTTTCTCATCTGTAAAATGGGAAGAAAGGCCCTGACAGCCACAGTTCATGAGGTTCCTCTGAGACCACTGACATAAGTGCTCAGCGCATGGACCAGCGCACAGTAAGACCTAGGGACACGTGACCCAGATGAACCCAGACCTTGACTTATTGGTATATGGCCCTGGGCACTCCAGGTTTTCTCACCGCTGAGGGGGAGAACCATTGGTCGTCCCCATGGTCTCACCCAGAAGGTTTCTCTTCCAGTTATGGGCACAGAACTTTTTGCCTACCTGATATTAACCAAGGACCCCGGCATCTTCATGCTTGCTTTTTCCCCAGAAGACAAGCAGAACATGGGCTTCTCCTTATTCGGTAGGCAGCCCACCCCCAAACTCCCACCTTTCCCAGGCCTCCTCCCCAGACCACTCGCTCCTCGGGCCGGGCCCTCAGACCCTCAGCCTTCCCTGGCCTCCCATCGGGACCTGCTGGCACTCTCACCAGCCCGCTGCTCCTTCTTGCAGCTGACAAGCCCGTGTTGACTCCGGAGCAAATGAGACAGTTCCATGAACAAGTCATATGCATGGGCATGGAAAAGTCGGAAATCGTGTATGTGGATGAGAACCAGGTGAGTGTGAGGAGGAGTGGGCAGTGCCCACCTGAGGGTGCTCTCCCCTTGGGCAGCCCCAGAGGCCCAGAGAGGGAAAGCTGCTAGCCAGGGCTGCACAGTGAGACAGGAGATGCTGCTTTTACGTGCCCGCCTCAGTGCAGGGACAGCTGAGCTTCACAGAGGTGCAGAGGGAGTGAACGAGAGCCCCGGGGGGACACCATTGGGAAATCAGGGAGGACGTATGGAGTAGGTGGGGAGGATTGGGAAAGCCAACAGGAGGGGAACAGTATAGCCACGGTGTGCTGGTAGGGACGTGGGGAAGACACGCACATGGGGAATTATCAGTCACAACGGCCTGCCACACCCAGGCCTCTCACACCGTGTGACGGGGAGCTGGAATTGTGGTTTCCAGTGTCACTCAATATGCAGCAAGTCCAGGACTGCCATGCCGGTTTTTGCTGTAACTGAGAATTACCTGTTGATCTCAATACTTTTCTTTGCCTGTGTTAAGTGGAATGCTTTACTTGGTCTTGTCCAATGGAACCATATCTGAAATCACAGAGCTGAGAGCTGGTTACCCCTTTGGGGATATACATGATATACTTTCATGATTATTAAGATAAACATGTGTCCCTGTGTCTGCCCCTGAGATCATCTGTGATCACCAGTGGCACAGATCGTCCACCCCCCTGGGGCTCCCAGGAACCCCGGGAAAGGGCTTATGAATATACGTACAGGCACTGGAGTCAGTCCGCTGCTGCCTGCCACCTCCAACTACTGGCTGGGGGACCTTGGACAGGACCCATGGCCACTCTGAGCCTTAGGTGCATCATCTGAATATAGTGGTGAGAAATCCAGAGCAACATAGGGGCTTGGCAGGTCATACGTGCCCAGTAAATTCCCCTTGTTCTTAAGGGTTTGAGCCCTTAGAGTTGAGTAAGCTGATGCTCAGAGAGGGAAATGACTTGCCCAAGGACACCCAGCTCAGAAATGGCAGAGCTTGGGTTGGAGCCATGGTTGGGCCAGGGTCACAGTCCAGAACTCATCGTACCCTTATCCCATCGTTGTGCTTCCTTCTCCCATTGTCTTCTAGGATCAGTGTGAGCCGCTGCATAAAGAACACGAGGAGAGGAAGAAGGAAACAGATGCCAAAGGTCCAAAGGAAGGAGGAAAATGAGGGGTCCTCAGAGGACATAGCATTGGGTTAGGAGCTCGGGAACTTTTGCGACCTATCCTCAGCCCCCTCCCAACCTTTGTACCTCAGTTGCATCAATAAAGCTTACTCATTTGGAACAGGCAGGTTATCATTTGCTCTTTCCCTTGACACTCATTTATTCATTCACATTAAAGCCTGCTGAGTTGAGCGCTGGCTAACCACTGGATGAGCCCCTGCCCCTGGTTGAAAGAGCCTCTGCTGTAATACCCAGCACACATGCTAGGATGGACAATGGTATGCACTGAGGTGTGTTTGAGCCCAGCATATGAGGAAGGTTCCTTAGCAGGGGGAAGTATGGGAAGGCTTCCTGGAAGGGGCATCTGAACCAGTCTAGAAAGATTAGGAGCTTGATAGCACCCGCTATTCCCGCTGCAAACGAAGGATCTGAGAAGACCTGTTTGAGAAACATCGAGGCAGAGGAACCCTAAGTAGGAGTTCAGGTGGATAAGGGGCAGTGAGGACTCAGGTGTGTGGTGCCAGGCATAAAGGACCTTAGTGCAGGCATTACCAGAGCCATCTGAGGGAGAGATTGGGAGGGGCCCGACCGTGGGCAGGAAGACTGGTGCAGAGGCTGCTGTGAGCATCCTGGCAAGAGGTGGGGAACTGGGCCTGTGTGTCTCCATGCAGTGCCCTCAGGGTGCCCGTCCAACACCAAAAGGAGCTTAAGACACCTAGGGGCAAGCTTGGCCGCTAGAAACCAGCAATCTTGCGAATGTGTCTGGAGCCCTCAAGACGCGGCTGTATCTGAGGCAGGCCCACGTAGTGGAATAGAGAGAACTGAGCTCCTGAAGCCAGGAGTCCAGCAAGCAAGGCCGGCCTCCTTCCAGACCCGAGGGCTTCATGATTGACGGTCACGTGAGGGAAGCAGGCCATGTGAGGTGGCAGAAAATTTGGGACTGAATTGTTTGAAAAATTCCCCGTGGGAGTGGCCTAAGCCACCTCGCACGACAGGAGACAGGACCATAACCACAGCTCCGGGTGCCCAGGCCCAAGGCTCACATGCTGACGCCCTCCAGAGTCGGGCTCCAGGAACCCAAGACTCCGCGTCCTTTGCTCAAAAGTGGAGCCACAGCTGAGCCCAGGGTACGGAGGCTGGGGACACTGTCCTGGTCCCCACCTTGGACTCCTCTCTTTCCATCTTGATGTCTATGGCACAGCCTCTTGGCACCCAGAAGGGTATAGTCCCGGAGGCTTAGCACTTAGAGCCATCTACCCATCTTAGTGTTGCTTTCAGCAAGATGCCATTTTCTCTACTGAGACTCTACTGAGAAGGATGAGCTGGAAAATGAAATGGAAATTAAAATGCCATTTTTCTCCCTGGTGAGCAGGGAGAAGCAAGTGAGATGAGAGGTGGGGAAGATGGATGAAAAAGCCACAGGAACAAGCAGGAGTCAGGGGTGAGGTGGGGGAATCATGGAAATTTAGGTAGAGAAAATCAGTAACAGAGTATGGACTTTGGAGTCAGACCATTTTGAATTTGGGCCGGAACCTCAGGCTCCTCAGCAATGAAATGGGGACACAGTGGGAACCAGGAGGGCTGGTGAGTGCATGGTGTGGAGCCGGCCATAAACGGCAGCTTTTGTTGCTGTTTGCTCCTAATAGGAAGGAGTTCAGGCTCCTGCTTTTGCAGACACCAATTTGCTGTATGTCTCGGAACACCTCTGGCCTCCATAAAAGGGGTTTGGCCAGATTGCCTCGCTGTGCTGACCCCTCCAATCGAGAGGTTTATGGTTCTGAGATGGGTGGAGGAGGAAAGTTGGAGGAGCAGATGCCACCAGAGTCTGGGTATGTGCACCCAACAGGTCCCACCCAACAAACCTGACTTTAGAAACTAGAAGTCATCACAAACCTGGGCAGCTTTGGTAATAGTTTTTTTTTTTTTTTGCTTTTTCTTTATAAGATCAATTCTTCTTCATTTGCTTTCATAACGAAAATAGAATTTTTAAATGCCTCAGATATACATATATCATTCATGCACACACATTCCAGAAAAGCTGAGGTACACGCTGCTATGGGGGGGGGGGGGGAGCAGGAGACAGCCTGGCCTCAGGGCCACAAATGGGCCTGGCAGGTAGCTGGCCACTAGCCAAATGCCACAGGGATCTCCAGGAGATAGTGACGGTCTTAGGATGAGGTACTGAGAGGGACTGTGGTGGACGGCTTCCTGGGTCTTCCATGGGGCATCTCAATCCCAGCAGGCCCATGGAAAGGAGGACACGTGTCATCTTGGGGCTCGCAACCTTAGATATTCCAGTGGTTGCAAACTATCCTACCACGAGCCTAAAGAGAGGTCTCCAGCCATGTCCTTCCAGAGATGGCTACTCCCAAGTGGCGGGTCACAGGCAGATGGACAAGTTTGTGCCCGAGACCTTGGCCCCATCCGTTGTCTGGCCTCCTAAGGAGGATCCATGCCCAGGAAAACTCCTCAGTGTAAAACACTACCTGTCCACCGTATATAAAATACATTATTATTAGCTGGAGGTGGACAAGTACAGGACTGGGAGACTCCCAGAGAGTGTATCTGGACAGAAGGTGGCCTCAGTCCCAGAACCTCCTTCAGGGGCTGGTCCCCTGGGAAGTTACTTCTCTTGAAAACCAGAACCCTTCCATTTTGAAAACACTGAGACTGAGCAGACAGGGCCTGTACTGGAGAGAGAGTTCCTTGTGAGGGATCTACGGGGCCTTCAGGAATCGCTTCAGCAGACCTCTGGCTTGGGGAATGCCTGGCAACCTGGCCTGCCATCTGTCTCTGAGCCGCAAATGCCATCAGAAGAGGCAAGAGCCCCTCAGGCCATGGGCCTGGCGCCGGTTGGCCAACAGTGAGCGGCTCATGTGCTTGGTGGTGGAGCGGACACTCTCTGCTGCCTGGACGGCTCGGCTCAGGGCCTTGTTGAGCTCCTCCAGGTCCTCTGGGTCCAGCTGGATGGAATGCCGGTGTCCTCTGGCTGGCCGGGAGGAGGCTGTGGGGGGCCATTCAGCAACGGGTTGGGCTGAAGGGGCTGAGGTAGGTCCTCTCGGAGACGCATAGAACCTGAGGAGAGAAGTAAGTACATCGTGAACCACGGACAGGGCTGGGTGGAGCCAAGGAATGCCAGGTTTGGAGTCAACCCCACTTTGAGCCCCAGCTAGGCCACTGGCCCCTACTCTCTGGGTCTCAGTTTCTTCACCTCTAACCTGGGAACAATAAACACCCACTTTGAGAGATGTGTTAGAAGGATGAAGGAAGATAAGTGGGAGTGCCTGACCCAGAACAGGTGCTTAACCATGGTTAGTTCAATCTTCCCATTCAGTTCACAAATATTAACCATACGCTGTGTGCCAGCCAGTGCCAGGCCCTGGGGTTACAATGGTGAATGAACAACACAGATCCTGCTGCCTCCTTGGAGCATATAATCTGAGCTCCAGATCTAGAGGAGACTAGGATCACCCCAAACTCTGTAGCAAACTTCCTTCTTCGGAGAGGTAATATAGGGGAGCACTAGAGAAATGGGGTCATAATAATTAGGATTCTGCAGGATTCGGAGGATCTGGTTTTACTCATCTAGTGCAGCAGGTGGAAAGGTGTCCCTCCCTGCCTGGTCCTATGGGATCGTGTGGTGTTGTTTTAAAGTGCTGGCGGAAATGGGTTGACAAGCCATACGAGGAAGCATGATTTCTCCAAGAAGTGACCACTGCCTTCTTCCAAGGCTACTAAGTTTACGGTTCAAGGAAACCAGCCTTGGGCAAGAGAAGTGTATGGACCCTGTATTGTGGAATAAAATGTGTTGGGAGAGAGGGGGTTAAAGAAGCATTTCACCAAAAGAAAGCAGGAATGAGTTGAGGAGGGCTTGGCCTGACTCATTCAGTGACATCTTGCTGAACACACTGTAAACTCTGATCTTATTCCTGACCCTTCACTTTCTAATTTGCATTATTGTACAGTGTGAAAACAAGGGCTTTGCTAGGATTGGAACAGGTAGATGTCCCTCCAGAGAAGATGTACAAATGTCCACACAAGCACCTGCAATGAGGCTCACCATCAGGAGCCATCAGGGAGATGCAAATCAAAACTACAGGAGATGCCACTCGCACACCTCACACCTATGGGGATGGCTAAGGTAAAAAGGACAGATTGTGAGTGTTGGCGGGGACGTGGAGAGATTGGAGCCTGCATACACTGCGGGTGGGAATGTGAAATGGTGCAGGCACTTTGAAGACCGTCTCGCTGTTCCTCAAGACAGTTAAACACAAGTGTTCAGCCTGGGGCTACAATCTTCATCCTTGGAACCCATGTGCCAGGTTCTGAGATAGGTGCTTTACCAGCCCTATCCCGTTTATTCGGTCAGTACTACACCCTCATTTCACAGATGAGCAAAGTGAAGCTCAAAGAAGCGAGGGGAGGCAGAAGAATGACAAAATCCTGGTCACTCTGCTTAGCCAGCCGCAGGACCCTGGCCAGGTTACTCCACCTTTTAAGGGCTGCGTTTCCTCATCTAAAACAGCCATCTTCAGCTACCTCCCAGGGTAGATCCAATAGGAAAATTCAGGTAAAAAGCTCCGTAAGCTGCCTGGCCAGGGTAAGTGCTTTGCAAATATCACTACGGAGGCCCAGGGTCAGAGAGCTGGAAGGGGCAGTGCTGGATTTACAGCAGAGCTAATTAGCACCCAGCAGACGCTGATAGGTATCACCCGAACCAAATGAACAAATAAACGGGCTTCTTGAATCCAATTCCCCTCTTCAGGGACTATCTGTTGTAATCACAGGATTCCCACCCACCCCTACCTTCTGATAATCTGATGACCAGCTTGGCCTGAGAGTTACCCAAAACTTCCCCTAGGACAGAAGCTACAAAAACAAAAACCATCCCACCAACCCTCCTGGCTAGAAAGCCTTTGGTGCAGTGGCTATAAGTGGACAGACCACCAGGTGGCAGCACAGGCCAATTCAGTTTTCTAAAGGTCACACAGGCCTCAGGCACGAAGCATGCTCAGACCTGCAGCTGGAGAAACTTGACGGCATCAGGCCAAGTTCTAGCAGCATTAGAAGCACTACAGTTACTGGCCACCCTCGATGTACTATGGGCTTTCCATACATTAGTTCATTTAATCCCTAGCACAACCCATTTCACAGAGGAAAACACAGAGGCACAGAAGAACAAAGTGACCTGCCCAAGACTATAGAGCTACTGCTGGCCATGTCTGTCTGGCACTAAAGCCCAGGGCCCTTCTCCTCCCCCATGGCCCATCCTAGCCTGAGGACAGCAACCTGATGAGTTCTGTCCACAGGTCTGAGCCTAGAAGGATACAGAACGGCTTCAGAAATAAAGAGACCCCATGGTTACCATAGGCACTCAAGAATTTATCCTGGGTCACCAAATTCCAGGCAAAACCTTTCCCGCCCAATAAGTCGGAGCATAGGCCAGAGGCCTGAACATGAGTATGGCTCTCATAGTTGCGGCGGGGGAAGATTCCTTAACGACTTGCCCAGACTCAGCTGAGAGGGCGGCAAGAGGCCAGACTGTAAGCCAGAGTCCTCAGAGGGGACTGGGCCTGGTTGGTGCCTCGAGCTTCTGTTCCCACCAAATGCCAGCCCTCACATGGACTCTGGCCCCTCACCCACAGACACAGGCCTCTGACAACACGCCATTGAAGAAGTGCCCCAACCGACTCATTTTATACTGAGGGAAACTGAGGCATGGAACTAGGTGGTAATGGTCAGGACAAGACAAACCTCCTAATTCCAGGGGCCAGGCTTTTCCCCCCACATAATCCAGTCATGCTGAAGCCACTTTTACTCACTTTTCTTCTCACAAATGACAATATTACACTTGCTGTGATGACGAGGCTGCTATTTACTCAGCAATGAGCATGTTCCAGCACTACCAAGTCCACCAGCATCTCATGTGCTTCTTGCCACACGCCTCACTTAATCCTCACACAACTGGACATGACTGAGACTATTATCCCATTTAACAGATAGGGAAATTGAGGCTCCAGGAGGAAGTAGCTTGACAAAGGCCACAGTGCTAGTAAGCAGCAGACAGGATTCTATTACAGTGCAGCTCTGACTCTAAAACCAGAACCACTTCTTCCTCGACTGCTATATCTTTTCTGTCTTGACTGATGTTACACCCAAATCCACATAAAAAGTAAGTGCCTATCCTACTATATGCCTGACCAGTCCTCCTCAAAACTGTCAAGGCCATCAGAAACAAGGGAAGTCTGAGAAACTGTCACAGCCAAGAGGAGCCTAAGGGGACACGACAGCTAAATGTATGTGGTCTCCTGAAACAGAAAAAGGACTTTAGATCGAAGCTAAAGAAGCCTGAATAAACTATGGACCTTAGTTAATAATAATGTATTAACATTGGTTCACTAATTGTGCAAATGTACCATATTCATGTAAGATGTTAACTGAATGGGGCAACCATATGTACGTGTATCGGGGGGAGTTACATGGGAACTCTGTACTATCTGCTCGATTTCTCTATAAATCTAAAACTGTTAGGAAAATCGAGTGTTTTTTAAAAAATGAGTGCGCATTACTTGCTTGCTGAGAAGACCCACAAGGAAATGGGAGATGGTTAGGGTTCAAGACCCCCACGAGGCTGTAAGCTCACAAAGGGCAGGGCCCTCTGCCAGGCTCCTTCACTGCTGGGTCCCCAGGGCTGAGCATTCTACCTGGTACCCAGGGAGCATTCAGGGTTTGTTGAGTGATTCCATGTGTCTAACTTCTTCTGCAAGTTGTACACGAGGGAGAAAACAAGGGAATAGACAGCACCCAGGTTCTCAGATGCCTGACACAGGTCCAAACGCTAATTATTAAGCAATTTAGACAGAGGCTAGGAGGGTGGGTACAGAAGGTTCTTACACAGTGGCTGATGGGTAAGGCATGACGGGCACTGAGGAAACGTAGGCAAAAGCAGGAGAGGCTGGTACTGAAGGCACAGCAGCCAGATACCACAGTCCAGGAGGCGGCCGGGGTGGTGACCCCACTCGCTTGCTCCTCTGCTTGGGGCTGGAAGCGGAAGGTGCGTTTCTCCTTGTGGTGTCCTTTTCTGCCCCTGCCAGGGAAAAGGACACCAGAGGGACACAGTGTGACCACTTGGGAAGATCTAGCAGAGAACAGAGGGTCTGCCCAGGCCCTGCTCTGTTAGAGCTGGACACTGGGGTAGCTATGCTAGGAATGCCTGGATTTGGGAAGCAAACCCTCTGTCCTGTGAGCTCCATCCCACACTTGGGAGAACAGCCACCCTGCTAACCCTGTCCGGGCCCCCAACCCCCAGCAAGAAGAGCTAAGGGAAGAGAGTGAGCATCTGTTCACCAGAGGTGGCTGAGTCTGGGCCTTCCGCCTCTGCGGGGGACCCAACTTGACCACACAGGGGGCATCGCAGGGCATCAGTGGGAGATGGTCCCAGTGGGTCCCTGGTGACAGCACCACCTGGAGAAAGAGGAAGAGACATCAGGAGAGGATTATGTCTGAATCATCAGGGCTGGAGCCTCCCAAGGAGGCCTCTTGCAGCACTGAGCTTTCCTCAGGAAACATGCAGAGGAAACAAGCTGCCTCCATCTGGGTGACAACAATATCGATGGCAACCATGAGAGTGAGTCCACATTTAATGAGCCGGGCCCTCTGCTCAGGGCCTTCATGCATTATTTTGTCAAATCTAACTACCATTATCACTCCCCCATTTTACAGATGGGAAAACTGAGGCCCCAAGAGGTTGAAGATTTTACCAAGGTCTCAGAGCTGGGAAGCTGCCGTCCTCTGCCTGATTCCAAGCACAACTCTCCTGACTGCAGCCCTGTGCCTATGGTCCATTCTCCATGTGGGAGTGGCCCACAATGGCCCCGGGCACCAGAGGGCTCAGTGGAGGCCTGAACTTGCTCAGTTAGCAGGAGGAGAGTGGCCACCCTTGTTCTCTTCCCATGTAAATGCTCGATGCCACCTGGGTCACTTCCAGGGTCAGTCTACTTCTCCATTAGGTCTCAGCTCAACCATCACTTCCTCTGGGAAACCCTACCACTCACCAGGCTGAGTTATATGCCTCCTAGCCCGCCTTATGCTCCCCCATCCCAGCTCTGACCACTTTGTTTTGTCATTGTCTACTTAGCTGAGAGTTCCTTGGGGACAGGTCTCAGGGCCCAGTATGGAAAGGTGGTGAATGAATGAATGAATGAATGGGGAGGACTATTGGTACTCTAGTAAAGTCAGAGGGACATAGTGAAGTGCCAGGGCTCTGGAGTCACTTCCTGGCTCTACTTATAAGCTACATGCCCTTGAGCAAGTTACTTAATATCTCTGAGCCTTAGTTTCCTCACTCATGAAGTGGGCATAATAATAAAATGAGCAAACCTACTTTATAGAATTGCAAAGATTGTATATCCTTAGCATGATGCCCTGTATACAGTAGGGGCTTAATAAATGACGGCATCATTATCATCATCACTGCTTGAAAGGGTTTCAGAAACCATCTCCAACCCTTTCCTTATGGATGTGAAAACTGAAGCTCAGAGAAGCGAAAGAACTTGCCTATGGTCACACAGCAAGTCAGTGGTAGACCTGAGACTAGAACGCGGTGTCCACATTCTCTGGTCACTGCTCTCCCCACTACTCTTCCCTGTTGGGTTTCGGGGAAAGCACAAGGAGTAGAGGGAGGGTGGAGTGGAGATAAGATATAATCACCGCTGCCGGCCCCTCCTGCTGCCCAGCACCCTCCTATTAGGACTTTTCAGGAACTTCTTAAATCATGTCCATGCTTTCTCCATGTCAAGGTCAAGGAGGTGGCTTTAGGCAGCAGCAACTGGAGCAACAGGGGTGAGGGCAGGACACCCTGGGAGGCCTGAGAGGCCCGGGAAAATCCCATTCCACTGATGCATACTTTTGACCCACCCCTGAGCTCAGGGCAGGCCCACATCTGGCCTGACTGGACCCTCTGTGGAAAGAAGTTGCAGCCTCGCTGACATGGCTGCTTCCATCCCTTACCTGCATCCTGGGTCCTAACAGGCTGGCAATGGGGACAGGAGACTGTGCCACTGCCTCTTGGGACAAACTTGGGGGTGAGAAGATGGTACTCCTGGCCTGGGGACGAACACAGAACAGTCAGTGTCAGCTCTCTGCTTGGCTGCAGAGTTGAGGAGGACTTAATATAATGACCCCTCTCCTCTTCCTCCAAATCGTTTCAGTAGTCTCTCTCTTTTCTATTGTGCATGCATGCACACACGTGTACGTGATACATCTGCATAAATATGTATCGATTTGTGTGTATGTACATAGACACTTGTACATAAAGACACATTGCTCTGTCTGTTTATTGTAAGCTCTCTCAGACTCCTGTTTCATCTCAGATCCTACTTAGGTACCAGCTGCCTAGTTCTCAACACACAGAAGCAATCAGCAAACCCAAGCTCACTTAGGATTTGAAGCAGGCCAGGAAGACATGATAAGCAATGACAAAGAGCGCTGCCACACCCCCAGACCTGACTTGCTGGCTGGGATGCAAATGGCTTAGGGTGCATAGGGTCAGTGGCGTTTTCGCCCTGAGCTTTGAGGGGCTGCACCGGTCCTGCAAACAGCAGGCACTTCGTAAACTTCTTTATGACTGACTAGCTGAATGGGCTTCCCCAGAACCAAGCATGGGCCCTGGAGAAGGAGAGGCATCAGAAATTGTTTGCTGGCCATAAAGAAGAAAGAAATCTTACCATTTGCAACAACATGGATGGACCTAGAGAACATTATGTTAAGTGAAATAAGTCAGAAAGAGAAAGACAAATACCATATGATCTCACTTATATGCGGAATCTAAAGAAAAGAATAAGTGAATGAACTAATCAGAAACAGTTTTGGAAACATGGAGGAAAAACAGAGGGTTGCTAGAGGGGCGGGGGTGTGGGGATAAGGGGAAGGTGAGAGGTTTTGGGAACGTACAGAGGGATAGTGGATGGGGGGAGGGGGGTTCACACAGTGTGAGGGATATAAATGATAAATGTCTAAGTTTTGCTTTGTCTTGTGCACCTGAAACTAATTAAAATAAATAAATAAATAAATAAAAATTAAAAAAAAAAGAAAAAAAAGAAATTGTTTGCTGAATGAATGAATGAACAAATGCACCGACATTCACAGAGGCAACGCTCCCTGATGTTGTTTTGTATCACAGAACTCACAGAAAATGGTAACATTTGAATGACTGACTAGAAAAGGCTTATCATGACAGAGGAAACCCCCTAGGGACTGCCCACCCCAGCCCTTCCTTCCGGCCCACCTGTGTACTGGCCCCGGAAGGTGACCCTGTCTGGCCGTCTGGTACTGCCCATTCCTCTCATTCTGTCCTGAGCTGCTCGTGGGCTGTCCTTCGTAGTCCTGCCCTTCTCAGAGAAGAGCTGGGGGGAGGTTGGCTCAGAATCGGAACCTGGGATGGAGAGGGGCATGAGAAGGGGCAGGCGGCGGCGGGGGTGGGGTCACAGCACCCCCATAGCAATCCAAGGCAGATACTATTATTCCTGCACTGTTAGCTGTCCCTTTACTGCACGGGTTAAAGAGCTCAGGGAGTGGGCGTACCTAATCGCAGATCTACTCCTTAGTAATAACACTGGATACATCCGGACCCTGGCCCTCGTGCTCAGCGCTGGTCTAGACACTTTGCACGCACCGTGTCCTGCAGCACCCCCGCAGCAATCCCAGGAGGCAGATGCTATTATTCCTGCACTGTTAGCTGCCCTTCACTACCCAGGACAGGTAAACAACCCAGCCAAGGTTACACAGCCAGGAAGGCGTGAGCTAGGGCTGAACCCGGCCACTGATTCCAGAGCCATGTCCCTTTAGGCAAGTCCCCTACGCTTTCGGGCTTGTGTGTCCTCATCTGCAGGCAGGGATAATATGACCTATCACGCAGTAACAGTTAAGTGAGATGATATATACAAGGCCTTTACAGATGCAGTAGGTATTACAGGTGCCCTGTGCTACAGAGCACCACAACTCACTAAAGCAGACACACAACCTTCTCCAAGTTTCCTCTAAGGCTGTTGCTGTGGTCCCTGACCACCCAGACTGAGGTCTCCGGAAACAGTCCTAGCAGGTGGTCACTTACTCAAGGAGAGTCGGGGCAGCTCCCGAGGCACGGAGGAGGACCTGGCTCGCCGCCTCCCCACGGGGACAGCTTGCTCTGGCTCACTGGACAACCTCTCTGTGGATTTACTAGCAAAAGAGAGAGAGAGAGCTGATGTCATTGGAGAAGGTTATGCAGCCTCTAAATATGATCAGCGAGAAGGCCAACCCAGAGAAATGCTTATAACCTAATGGGAGGAGGAGGGCATGGAAGTCCAATCCAAAGACCCTGGAGTCAGAATCACAGAAAATGGCTCTGAGCCTCTCTAACCCTCAGTTTCCTCATCTGTCAAATGGGGATAATAAGAGCAATTACCTCAGAGGGTTGTTGGAAGGATTAATGAGACAATGTCCATAAAACACTTAACCTAGTGCCCTCCCAGAGAACCACACAAAGTTAGCTGATTTTATAAGCTATCACCATGAATGAATGTCTGCTGAGTGAGTGGGTGAGAGTCCTGAAAATATTCTAGTTGTTCAGTTGGGTGGGGAGTTCAGGGATATTCACTGTATCATACTTCATTATTAACACATATGTTTATCATATTTTTTATGCATCAAATATTACAGTAAAGAAATATAAGAGTGAATGAATGATTGAGTGAATAAGTGAGAGAGGGCTGTGACTGTGTCTATGTCCACATGGAGAGACAGCGGCTGGCCACATCTACCTTCTGTGGCTGCCACCAGGGCACAGGGTGGGAGCTTTGGGGTCACCCACCTGCCATAGTGAGAGCCCCAGGTGGCTGGGGAATCTGCTGGCCGGTCCCGGGCCCGGGCAGGGCGGTTGAAGGCAGACGCAGGCCGTGTTGGGCTGGCCTGGGGTGGCTGCTGCAAGCTGTCCTCCAGCCGCAGACGGAGCCGGGACACCTCCTCTTGCAGCTCGCGGATGGCCTGGCTGGGGTGGGGTAGAGCCAAAACAAAGAATGGAGCTACAGCCCCTCCGTCCCCCCCAGAGTGCTGCCCGATGTAGCAGCAGCCTTTGTCCCTTTCTAGCAGGCACAAGGTCCAACTCAGCTCTTGATTCTAGAACGTCCCTGCGTGTCCGCTTTTCTTGCTATGCATCTTGAACCTCTCTGAGTTCACGTCCCTGAACATCAGATGAACAAAGCAGAACTTTCTGTGAGATTCACCCAACCTAACATGCAGGGCCTCTGAGTGGCTGTTCTGAACCACCAGTGACCAATTCTCAAGATAGAGACAAGGGTGCAGAATAAATTGGATAAAGTTCCCCCTTTAAAATCTGAAGTCTGACCTGCCTGGGACCCTGGGCTGCCCTCCCTTCCTCTACTCTGTCCATAGAAATCCTAACTACACAGGCCTGGGGTATTTCTGCCCTGACTCAGCCCTTCCCTCCTGAGTTCCTCCAAACACTTCCTACATTGTTCAAGCCCATCTCTCTGATCCTGGCAGAAGATGCCTCTCCAACCAGATAGTCAGCCATCAGCAGGCAAGGAGCAGGCCTCCCCACCTCACAAACCTGGAGACTCTTAGACCTCACAGAGGCTCAGGGGATGTTGCTGACCAGGGCTCCAGGCTCCACGAGGGAGCAGAGTAAAAGGCTGTGCATGGACAGAGGACAAGGAGACAACCTGGGGTTTCCTGTCACCAACTGAATGTGAGCAGGCCGGAAGCTGCAGGGCGCTATCTGCAAGGTTGCTGGGAATCCCTGTGAAAACCCCAACCACAGCCCAAACTCTTATTGGAAGGTATCTCAATGAGTTGCTAGCATCTAGTGGGTAAATGCTGTTTGCATTTCTCTCCAACCAGTCCCGGAATCTCTAGTCTCGCTCTGGGGGCGTAGCTGGCATTGTGGCAGGCAGTTCTATCCAGACGCTCCTATACACAAACGCTCCCACTCCAATCCCAACAGAACATCAGAGTCTGGCTCAGCATGGCTGTCCTCCGGGCTGTGTGGGTTCCGCATCTACTGGTTGGGGCCAGCTTCCGGGGCGGGGCCCCCCTCAGGGTTAGCTCTTGCCTGGTGGCCCTGGCACCACTTCTTGCAAACATCAGCTCTCAGGTGAGTGTGCCAGAAGGAGCAAGAGGCTTCTCTAGCTATACCCCAGCACAGCGTGCGTCCAAGGGCAGTTGGTTTCCCTGGCAATCCCCAGGGAGACGCTTGTTGGGGTTTCCAAGGCAAACTGTGAGAGTGGTGGCTGTAGGAAAGCGAGAGCTCCGTCACCAGTTAACCCCTGGAAGGCAGGGCTGAGGCTCCATGCAGCGTGAAGACCTCGGGCAGCTCTGACTTCCTGTCCCAGGCCAAAGGACTCTGAATAAGGTCCTGGGACTTGGAACACCCACTTGGGTGTCAATTGCCCTCTCGGTTGTTTCTATCAGGATCTCAGGCTTCCTGACTTAATTCTTTAGTGACTAAATGCACTTAAAATCTGAGTCATTCTAGACCCATTCCCTTCCCTGGGCACCCCCTAAAGTTAACCAGCTACTGAACCCCGTGGGCCCAATGCCTAAATATCTCTTCTTAAATGCATTCATTCCCTGTTCCTTCCCCACTGGTCTCATCATCTCCCTGGGTGAGGCAGCCTTTTCAGCAGTCTCCCAACCTCCATTACCACCCTCATAGTGGCTAGAGAACTCTTTCTGAAATGTAAAGCTGACCACACCATTCCCCTGCTTAAAATCCCCCTCACTGTGCTCAAGTGAGTACGCTTCATGAATATTCAGCGAACACCTGAGTTGAGCCACAGTCCAAACCTCTAACCATGGCATTTGAGGCCCTCCAAGACCTCCCCCAGGTTTCCTCACTGACCTTCCTGCCTTTATTGCTCAACACCTACCACTTTATAGTCGTGGATCCAGCTAGAACAAACATTTGACTCCTCTAAGGTGATGGCACCCTCTCACCTTGAGTCTTTTGCACATACTGTTCCCTCTGCTGGGGATACTTTTCCATGTCTCTTCCTCTGGTCTTGACTGAGATACCACTTCCTCCAGGGAGCCCTCCCTGAAGCCTCTGGGCTAGACACCCCTTCTCTACGTGTCAGCAGTTCTTTGGGCCTCTGCCATCACTGTACTTATCACACTTGCGGTGTGACTGCCTGTTTCTTTGTTCATCTTACAAGATGGTGAGCTTTATGAGGCTAAGGACTGTGTCTTGTCCACTATTGTATTCCCAGAGCCTGGCATATTGTAGGCAAATAAGCCTCTAATTCCTACGCTGCACTTACTGAACTCAGACCTGGAAGCCAAACGCCAGCAGCTGGACCTGATTTTACACACGGGCCCCATGATCACACAGTCCGCGGATCATGCAAAGCAGTCTCCCCCCGTGCGTTCTAGGATCCTGGGACCGATGCTCCAATCCAACAAAGGCATGTGATTGATTATTGGCCAGAAGCAACTCAGAGGAGAGGTAAGAGGGCTGAACAACATATTTTCCTGTTTCTGTTCAACCAAGGCAAGAGCAACTTTCTTAGTAGGAAAACTGTGCTTGGATTAAAAAGAATTGAAAACACTCTTCTGAGTCCATACAATAACTGCATAAACTGTAGAAAACATGGGAAGTGCAGACCAGTCTTGGAAATGTTGGGGGCAGGGAGGGAGGTTTCGGCACCAGAAAGGTGAACCTCTAGGTCATTTCCCACTGGCAGGAGACATGTCCTCAAAGTCTAGATCAATTAGGTCCCACAGAAACAGCCCCAAACTGGCTGGCAGGACGCCTGGGTCCGCCTGGCCCCAGCACGGCCACCAATGGATATATGTGAGTGCTGAGAAAGCCCCTGCCTCCCTCAGGCATCACTCTCCCGTCTTGATGATGACCTTGAATCTGCAGGCCCCAAGCATTCTGACTTACTCTCGCCCTGTCCTGGTGAGGAGGGTGGCGATGGTCTCTGTCGATCTGTAGGGCAGAGCGGCAGCTGCAGGGGCTGGGGTGGGGGGTGGGCTGACTCTTGTGCTGGGAGGAAGCTGTTCAGAAGTCCCCTTTCGCCCCTCCAACTCCAAGCCAGGGACAGCTAGGGAGGCAGAAAGAGACCAAAGTGAGTTCATGCGGAGAAGACCATCAAAGTGTGAACTTGTGTGGGTGGGAGGATGGGCTGTGAAGAGACAGTGCTCAGCTGAGGTCACATAGGAAGTTCTGATGAGGTCAACGCCCCACTAACCTCCAAACCAGAAGATGTGGTTTGGGCTGGGAGTTTGGGGTGGTAGGCAAGGCCTGCTGATCTACTACTGATTAGAATGCCCCCCACAGTCCACTCCTCTGGCATCAGACCCAAGTCTCCAGGACCCTCCTCCTGCAAAGAGCTCATTGCTCCTCACGTGGGCCCCTCAGACTCTGTCACCCATCTCACCATGTTCTGGAACTGGCTTCAGAGCCTGCACCTCTCCCTGACATTATAGTCACCCCTTGGCCTGAGTGCATGTTTTGGGGGAGAGCATTTATAACTTTAGCCTCCAGAAGGGATGGAGGACCAGAGGTTTAAAAACCCCTAATGTGACCTGTGCATTAAAAACAATGAGCCCTTGGAATCCTACTCAGCAGTGTATAAAGGAACAAAGCACAGATACAGTGAACAATCTAGATGAATCTCCAGAGAATTATGCAGAGTGAAACAGCCGATCCCCAAAGGTTATATATCATATGACTCCATTTACATAACATTCTTGAAATGACAAAATTATAGAAATGGTGAACAGATGAGTGGCTGCCAGGAGCTAAGGAGGGGGTGAGGGCGGGAGGGAAGTGGGTGTGTCTACAAAGGGGCAACCGTGAGGGGTCCTGTGGTATGGAAGGCTCTGTATCTTGGCTGAGTCCCTGTCAGTATTTGGTTATGACCGTGCACTGTAATCGTCCAAGCTGTTACCATTGGGGGAAGCTGGGGAAGGCCAGGCACATGAGATCTCAGTGTACTATTTCTTACATCTGCATGCAAATCTATAATTAATACAACTTTTAATTAAATTTTAATTAAAACTTTTCAAAAATAATGAACCTTAAAAAGAAGCAAAGTTAATCTGAGGTGTTAGATGTCAGAGCAGGGGTTACTTTTGGGAGGGGCAGGAGCCACTGGAAGGGGCTTAATGGGGGTTCTGGGGTTGTGATCATGTTGTTTGTTGGTCTGTGTTCAGACCAAGTTTCTGTTCTTTCCTGTGTGTTTTCTTTCCATAAAAAGCTCACATGCTTTGTTTTTAAGGTAAAAAACTAAATTACAGATAGGTTTTATAGACATGGAAAGTGTTCATGATACAATGTTTAGTGAAAAAAATAAGGAGATCATCAAACATTTATGTATAATATGATCCCATTTCTGTTTTAAGTCTATGTAAATAAATAAACACACACACACACACACACACACACACACACACACACACACACACACACACACACTGGCAGAGAAAGCAGCTCACAGGTTCTACACCAAAATGTCAGCAGTGATGATTTTCAATGTTTTTTTTCTTTTGTCCACACTATCTGTAATTTCAAATTTGTCTATAACAAGCCTGTATGATATTTTGTATCCTAAAGGGTAAAATACAAGTTTTTCGTCGGTTTGAATTTTTAATCCAGGCAATCTGGCCACCCCAGGTCCTGGCGAACCCAGACGCATCCACTCACCCATCTCAGCTGCCAGCGTCCGCTGCAGACAGAAGTTAGGTGCCCTCTGTCGGAGCGTACTGTCTCGGCTGGAGGGGTGCCTCTGGGCTCGGCTCCTGGGTGTGCTGGGTTCAGAGGCTTTTCTGGGGACCGGAAGACCCCTGGTCTGGGGGTAGGAGGTTGCACCTCGGGGCACAGAGGCAGTGAAGGGCTGGGCTAATGTCCCTGGGGTGCTGGGGGACCACAAAGGGAGAGACACGCTGAGGTCACACAAAGAGAAGCCACAGTCTCCGAGCTTCTCCACATCCTAGACCAATGAGTTCCTGACTTTGGGACTTTGCACCCTGGACAGGACCATATTTCTGAAGATGCACCCTTATTACGCATGCATTTCTTTATAAACTGCAGAGACGTACACCTGCCCACCATACATGCAGAATTATAAAGCTCAATTTCATTTTTAGAAAATATACAGAGATTAGAGCATTTCTAATCATTTCTTCTCATGCAGCCCTGGGCTGCCATGTAGGCCTCCCAAGGGGGCTTCACCTGGCTTTAGAGGCCGTCACTCTTCATGGTGGTCCCAACATTCCACGCTTCACCTGAGTCCCCTCCACCCTTGCTCTTCCCTTTGGGTTCCAGCTGCCTCTTCCCCAGGTAGCCACCCTGACCGCCTTTTGTCCTCATCTTCTGCTCACCTCACGCCACCCTCCCAGTTTTCATTCATTCACCATTCACTTGCTTATTTGCTCAACAAATATTTATTTCCCAGTCTGTTGCTCATTGGCTGAGTGATACTGGGCAAGTCACTTTCCCTCTCTGAGCTGTGGTTCCCCTCTATCAATAAGATGGGGAAAAGGAACCATCGCTAGGGGGATGAATGAGGGCTCTGAGAATGCCCAGACCATCCACCCCTGTTCTGGGCTCACAGGCACTTCAATTCCCTGGCTATCCCAGGTCTGTGACCCTGATGGGACAATGGGGGGGTCCCCAGGATACCTGATGTGGGCGTGCCGGTGCTCTGGGGTCTGGGTGAGGGGTGACACTCTGCTGGTTTCTGAGCCCACAAAGCCACTGTCTGTCTCGGGGGATGTCATCCAGGGCTCCTGAAAGAGGCAATGTCCCTTTAAGTCTGAGGAATGTGCCTGAGGCAGACTGGGAAGATCTCCCAGAGTCCTGGCCCTGGCGTCACATTCCAGAGTATCACAGACTGGACTTGGAGGCTGGCCCAGCTCCCCACCACCAGGCCCAGGGAGTGAGGGTCCTCAGGCCCTCAGGCCCCAGCAGAGCACCCGGACAAGAACAGGCACTCCACACCCTGAGAGGACCCTGGGCAAGTTCCCTCTCCCTGAAGAGTGGAAGCCAGGGTCCTAAGGAGCGAGACTGCAGATTTCTTGAGCTGAGGAATAGGAAGAGGAGAAGGCAGTCCCTGTGGGACCTGTGGGAAGGGGCTGCTCATCTCCACATGTCTTCTGGCCTGGGCCTGGGCCACTGTGGTCCTATGTGACTGTAGAAATGCCCAGTGAATCGGGAAAATGAAATCCATCAAACGTGCACACTTCCTGCACACCGGGTCTCATGCAAAGCACAAAGAACACAAACCAAGCGACACGGTGCCTGCCCTCAGAGTTCCTGGTTTAGTGCCGATTCCTTACCACAAGCTCATTAGGACTACATGTGTGTGTGTGTGTGTGTGTACACACATGCATATATATATTTTATCCTAGGGGAGGATCCGTAGCATCAGTCACATTTCCATAGTCATCTGTGATCCCCGTAACAGTTTAAAAATCGCTGCTCCAATGGCACAAACAGGGCATGGAGTCAAGAACTAGCTGCCGCTGTGCTAAGCAGGCTCCGAGAAAGACAGGCCATGGGCTACAAGCTCTCAGAGGAGGAACAAGAGCTGCTGGGAGAAGGATGGGTGCGGGGGAAGGTGTGGCAAAGAGGTGGCATTGGGCATAAGCCCCGTATGTTAGCAGGACTGTGACTGGCAGCGATGGGAGCAGGCATTCCAAGAGGGAATGGCATGAACAAAGGCCCAGAGGCAGAAAGCTCCCTGAGGTTCTGAGCCCATGTCCCCGTGGACACCTACCTCCACGTGGGGACCACCAGCTTGGCGCAGAGACTTCCGTGGTAGGCACTCAGACACGCCGCTTCCCTCTAGGCTGGTCAGACTGCTCTGGTGGGATGCTGTAGACTTGGTACCCTGAGAGTGGGGTGGCCTGCCAGGGCCTGGAGGAGCTGCCTTAGCCTTGCCCAGGCCCTGCAGGTGCCCATCTCTGGCCATGGATGCATGGAAGCCTGCTGGTTTCATGGACACCATCTGCTCCACAGTCTCCCTGGCAGGGAAGGAGAGGCACGTAGAGAGCCCTGGCATGAGACGGGCAGCCCTGTCCTGGGAGCCAAGCAATCCAGGGCACAAGCTCTGAGTCAGACACCCCTGGGAGCCACCCTGGTCCTGCCCTGTGACCTCGGGCAATGCACTTCCTTTCTCTGAACCTCACTTTTCTCAACTGTAAAATGTGATGCCAACAAAAGTGACCCAGCACACCACAGTAAAAATAGTATGGGAACAAATGAGCTAAAGAAAGCATCACTTAAAGAAAGCATCATTTCCCAGGCTTCAGAAATTTGCATACCATCTTCCCTATTTCAGCCATTTCCATAAACTTCAATCTCCTCAAAAAGACTTTATGTCACTATCATAAAGAGAAGACCAGTATTTTGTGTTATAAATAGAAACCAACTTTGAAAACAAATATAAGAAACACAAAAACAATATCTTCATATTCTACATAGATCCTGTTGCTAAAGACAGTGGGCCTGAGGCCTGCGTTCTCTCTCTCTCTCTCTCTCTCTTTAAAGGCAGACAAAGAAAGGCACTGAAGATGTAATAGCGTTTAACCGAGACTCCCTCCTTGATGTACTTAGAAGGTCTGAGGCTGACAAGGAGAATAATGGTATTTAATGCTGCTTCTGTCCTCCTGAAAATCACAACCCACAGAACCCAAAGTCTATCAATGGCGTACGTTCCACATTCTGGAGAGATGCTGAGCTACAGGCCAGGAAAGCCATTTCTACACTGTGAAGAGCTGTCTAGCTCACTAAGACAATTACCACCCTTGTAGTTTCAGAGTTGGTGTGGGACAAGTGGGGAGGCTCAGGGACATACTCAAGGGGGTCCCTGCGACTTCTCTCAGCCTGTGCCGGGAGCTGCGTTGGGCGGTGCCTGGTGGTCTCTGCCTTCCCTGGAGCTGGAGCCGGCCCATCAACTTCCATGGCTTGGGCCTGCTCCCTTTCCTCCTCCTCCTGCTCTTCCTCTTCCGCCTCTGTCCTCATGGCTTCTGGGAGGGACTTCACACTGAGGTACCTGCAGAAGGACACACAGAGGGGTGTGACCTTTGCCCAGCGGGGGCAGCCAAGACCCAGCCACTGGGCCAGTACCCTGGCTCCCTGCTAGTGAGCACTCACCGCTCCAGGAGCCCATGGAAGTCTTGCTCCACCTGCAGCTCCTTGTGCCTGAGTGGGCCCGGGAGGCCCAGCAGCCTGTCCTCTGACTCACTACCAGCAGTGCTCAGCTCCACGTTCAGGTGCAAGGGGCAGGGGTCAATGCTGGGGGCATCGGGCTGGGGGCCAGAAAGGAGGAGGGGCAGAGTCAGCAGATACATAAACATCACTTTCTAAGGAACCACCTCACGTCAGGCCCATGCTGGGTGCCAAAGAGTAAGAAAACAGGTTAGACGGACCAACTCTACCACTCTTCTATATGGATGCAGAATGTAGGAATTGGATCATGTCATCTCCAATACTGGCTGCCACGGATGGAGCACCTACTGTGTGCCAGGCACCGTACAGACATCATTTCACAACAATGCCACCAGTATCTACGGTTATAAGGACCCATTTTACAGACATGTAACTGAGTCACAAATGATTTGCCCAAAGTCACACAGAAGAGAGGGGCAGAGGAGAGATTTGAACCCAGATTTCCTACTAGAAGCACCTCTCCTGACCTCCTCAATTCCAGGAGGGACACCAAGCCCAAAACACCTTAAATGTGGGAACAAGGGTTCCCTTCAAGATGGTACACTCAGGTTTTCACCTGGTAGAGTTTTCCTACCCTCTGGGGGTGCAGGGCACAGTGAGAGAATTTCCCCTAATCACTCGGCCCCAAGATGTCAGCTGTCATGGATATTCTACCAGCACCCCAGCTCTCCACCAGCCCCCGCCCCACCTAATACGCAGCCCTTTCTCTTGCTCCAATGCCCAACAGACAAATCTTTGCAGCCTAGATCTTTGCAGCAAGAAGCACCGGCTACAAGGCACAGAGGCTCCACCTGGGTCACCTGTGTGACCTCTCTACACCCAACTTGCTCCACTGCAAACAAAACACATCATGGTCATCTCTTATGGCTGTGATGTGGACTGGAGAAAATGTACAAAGCCCCCTCCGTGGACAGCCCTTGTCCAGGGTCTCTGGTCTTCGTGAACAGTCCCCACAGCCATCCAGTACCAAAAGCTAGAAGCCTGGAGGTCATCCTTGGCTCCCTCCCCTCTCACTAACCTTCCAAGTCCAGTCAAATGTGCCTTCTAATCTCTCTCAAGTCCATGTTCATCTCTCCAGCTACCTGCCACCTCCCCATCTCTGACTGACCTACCTGAAAATCGTATACCATGTCCTGCTGAGAAACATAGCACTTTCAGACCAAATGCTTGATGTTGCCCGCCAGCCCCTGCTTCATGGGGCCCCTGCCTGCCTCTCCAGCCACATCTCTCAGACAAGTGCCCCCTCATTTCTACCGTCTAGTCCTTTCCACAGGCTGTTTTTCCTGCTGGATGGTTTGCCCTCTTCTGCGCCTGGTAATTCTTACTTACCCTCAGTTCTCATTTAAACATTAGTTCCTCAGGGAAAGTTTCTCTGACCCCTACTGTTCCGGCCAAACTCAGTTATGTTAGCCTGTTATCTCCTCTCATAGAATGCCGTAATTCTCCTTCAGAGCGCTGATCAAAATTGTAATACCCACGTAATTAGTTCAACCTACACAGAAAACTCCATGAGGGTAGAGGCCGCCTATTTTTTTGTTTCTCACTGAATTCCCACCATGTGTCATGAGTCCTGGTATATGGTATGCACTTCATAAATATGTAGTGGAGAAGTCAATTAGTGAAGAAATGAGTGAAGGAACAGACCAACATGATTGAGCAAAGAAGTACCTCAGGGCAGAGGGTCTGGATGGCAGGCGTGGGGGCCTGGTCTGAGGGAGAGGTCAGACACGCTGGCTGGTGGGGGGAGGGCGTGGCCGAGGGGCTGTCCAGAGGTGAGTCTGGCCCGGCTCGCTGAGGTTCCTGCTGGTTCTGGTCCATGTGGTCCTTCAGCTCTTCTAGGCGAATTCCTAGCTGGAATATCTCTGCCTCCAGCTCCCTGCAATGGGAAAATATCAGCACTGGGAACGGGGATGGCAGCCAGGTCAGGCAGGTCTGGGAGGCTATGCTTCAGAGTAGAGGCCCCAGAGAATGCCCAGGGAGGGTCTACTTAATGCCATCATTTGGATTATGTGGAGAACACGAAATAAACAAGATGAAAATGGACTCCACTGGGAATCAGGAGGCCTCAGCCCGAGTCCCCTCTGCCACCAATAGGCTGTGGGACCTTGAGTAAATCCCTTCCGGATCTGGCCTCGGTGTTCCCATTCTCCAATGAGAGGTTTGAGCTCTTATCGCCAAAGTCACTTCTCATTGCAGTGAGTCCAGAAGGGCACAAATCTCAGCATTCAGTATTCCCCCATTTGGATATGTGCCTAATTAGGATAGGACGTCTTAGTATGCAAATTATGAGGACAAGGTGTGCCCCTGCTGGTGACTGAGGGAACCGGGCCTGCCCCATCTGTCCCCCCAGGCTCCCTCCCCAGCAGGTACCTGCCAGGATCAAACTTCCCAGGTGTCCCTTTGGAGCCGGCAAGCTGCTCAACCAGGTGGTGCTCCCTGCAGGCCTTCAGGTATTCTTCCTCCAGGGCTGAGTGGGCAGCCGTTAGCAGCTGGAAGCCCTGAAACCAGACCAGGCCAGGAAGACCTGAGTGTCCAGCCCCCGTGGACTCGCTCCCTGCAGACACAGTGAATGAGACAGCCCATGGATAGGCCACAGGACTCATCCTGGGTCTGCGGAGGCCTCCGTGCCCCCCAGGCTCTGGGAGGCTGAGGTGGGGACCAAGTCTGCCTGACCTGGTCGAGCTCTCTGCCATCAGACTGGCATGGCAGAGGCATGGCGTACAGCGCCATGTCCTTCCTGGGTAGACCTAAAAGAACCCCAATGTTCCATGGCAGTTGTAGTGTCAAATATGCTATCACTATGTCCCCGTAAGGACCCAGTACTGGAGAGACCATGGGTCCTCATTCTTGATTTGCAACATTGCGGGTTTTGGAACATTAGTCATTCTCTTCCCAAATCCCTCTGGACTATCACAACAGATGACGTTATCGTCACCATCATACGACGGATAAAAATAATTATCATTGCTGAACATTGAGACTGTATGCGAAAGCACTTCGTATTACTCATTTAACCTTCAACATAATCCTAATGAGAGGGGTATGTTATCATCTTCATTTAAAGAGGAGGAAACTGAGGCACAGAGAGGATATTTAAGTTGGTGGTGGTCACAGTTAGTGAGCAAGATTTGAACCCAGGCCCTGTGGCTTCAGACCTCATGGGCTTAACAGTTATGCTTAGCCCACATAGTAAATGTGATAATAGCTAAAACTGCAGAAGGTGGGATCATGATCCCTGGCTTAGTATCATCCCATCTCATTCACTCCATGCTGACGACAAGCCAACGGCGATCTAGAGTCTAGTCCCCAGTCAACCTTGATCTTCCAACTGCTCCCAACCTCCCTGGATATGAAGGAATTCGGGTAGAGGGAAAGACAATGAATGGTTTTAATTTTCAAAGTCCTTGATCATCCACTCCATGAGATAATAGACTCCATATCACGTGTTTGTAATTGGAAAATGCACGTGACGTCTATACAGTAACAGAGGGAAATGTACCATAATATTTTCTGTAAAAAAGGTGTGTTGTATTTGCCCCTCCAGGCCCTCCAGCGTCAGCTGGGCTCCCTACCAGCTGGCTTCTCATGGGGTCTGAGAGGTCACAGGGCAAGAGAAGAGAGACCGGGGAGGGGATGGCTCCCGGCAGGCGCTGGTCCCTGGGCCTCGTGTTCCTTGTCACGCCCCTGATGCTGCCACACCCCTGCTAACTGCCCCCTCACTGACCCCCCACTCCCAGCTCTTGGGAGCTCCATCTGCTCCTTCCCAGGACCCTGGCTGATGCAGCAGAAATCTACATGTTTATATATGATGAGAGTTACCTAGAAATACCACAGGGAATAAGCCAATAATGTTAGCTCAGGGCTCTCCCCCACTTTTCCCTCTAGTTTTTAATTTTTTGGCTATTACTATGATAATAAAGAAAATGAAAAAGAAAAGGCCTCTTTCTGGTGGCTGAGAGCAGGCTAATCGGTGGGAAGCTGTGCAGGGTAGTAATTATGAGTCTGGACCTGGGAATCAGACAGACCCGAGTCCAGGCTCTGCCGCCTATTAGCTGTGTGGCCTTCAAGTTACCTCTCCAGGATTCAGATCCGTCCCAGTTTAATGGGGGTGATGACTATAACTGCCTTGCTGGGTTTTTAAGATGATAAAATGAAATAACGTACATCAAAAGCTTGTCCTGGTACCTGGCATGCCGTCACCATTGCTTAATAAGTGGTAACTATTGCGATATAACGATCATTATCATGGGAAGCTAAGCAGAGGCTGTTGTTCTAAAAGGAGACACTGTGTCTGGGATTCTCTGGCCTGTCTTGCAGCAAATGAAGCTTCAGAGACTCTGTGATGGGAGACAGCAATTATCTGGCAGCTCCAAGGTCATCTCCTGAAGTGTGAGGTACCTTGAGTTGATCCTGGGGTGTCAGCCGTCCTGCTTGCATCAGGCCCACAAAGGACTCCACCTGGACATTGAGAGGAGAAGGAAACACACTCCATTAATCCAGACCCTGGAAGATGCGTCCTGCAGACTCAAGCACTCAGCTACATTCATGCTTTGGCACAAGGAGCTGGGTCCTGCTTCACGATGTGGGTTTTCTGCCAAGCACGAAGAGGCGTGTGCCAGAAATTGACTTCACCACTGACCTCGGCCATGGTAGCCTTGGGAAAAATTAAAGGGGAACCTCCAGGAATTTACTGACAGCAAAGCACACTCACTCATGTGCATGAAGATCTATGAGGCAGGATATTTACTGCATCATGATTGGGGGTGGGGGTGGGAGAGGTAACAGTTTAAATGCCTATCTGTGGACCAGTGTGCAGACACCAAGACGAGGAAAGCACATGTGTATGTTCTGATGTATAAATGCCTCCAAGGCCTGCTTTTCAGCATCAAATCGAGGTACAGGACAGTGTTTCTAATGCGCTACCATATGCATAAACTATGTGGAGAATAAAGAAGAAAAAATATAAATACATTTGCTTATATATGATAAACTATCTCTAGAAGGATGCAAGAAACTGAAACATTAAGTGCTTCCAGGGAAGAGAACTGGGTGGCGGGGGATGGGGATGGGAGGGAGATTTTCTACTACATGTATCTTTGAACTTTTAATAAGGTGAATTGATTGCCTATTCAGAAATAAATACCCAAATTTGGGACATTAAAAAAGTCAAGGTACTATATAGCATACACACTTTTGTGATTATTTCTATAAATGCTTATGTACATGTTGAACATTTTTCCATGGAACAGAAGGGCAAGGGTGGGAGAAAAGGCTTTTCGCTGAATATACCTTAGTAGTACATGAGGGTATTGACTGACCATGTACATCTATCTACCACCTTTATAAAAAAAATTTTTTTAATTAGGAGAAAAAAGGAAAGGATAATTTGGGGACCATTTCTAGGAAAGCTCTAGATCAGTGCTGAAATGTAACATAGAAATTTATATAATTATAGTATATAATCTAGATAACATATAAAATAAAAATGTAATGAAAGCTACGTATCTAATTTTAAATTTTCTAGTAGTCATGTTAAAAATGCAGAAACAGGTGAATTAATTTTAATATATTTTATCAACCTAAAATATTATTTTGACATAAATTCAGTATAAAAAATTATCAATGAAATATTTTATATTCTTTTTGTCATGCTAAGTCCTTGAAATCCAGTATGTGTTTTCCACTTAGGGAACCTCTCGATTTGGACTGGCCATAGGTCAAGCATTCAATAGCCGTGTGATCTGTGGCTGGCTCCCATATCAGACAGCCCTGCATCAGTCGGGGCCCCAGGTCCTGCTCAGTGTGATGACCTTGGCTTTGCTTCATTTTACAACACACAGGACAAAGAAAAATGTCTCTCCAGGGCCCAGAATGGTGGTGATAAAAAGGAGTAAAGTACTTGTTCACGCTATTACAACATGGATGAGCCTAGAAAACATTATGCTAAGGGAAGGAAACCAGACACAAAAGGACAATTCTTATATGAAATGTCCAGACTAGGCAAATCCATAGAGACAGAAAGTAGATGAGCAACTGCCAGGGATTGGAGGAAGGGAAATGGGGAGTGACTGCTTAATGGGTATGGAGTTTCTTACTGGTTGATGAAAATGTTCTAAAATTGATAGTGGTGATGGGTGCATGACTGGGAATATAGTGAAACACTGAAGTACTAACTTTAAATGAGTGAATTTCATCTCAATAAAGCTGTTACAAAAAAAAAGAAAGAAAGAAAAAGGAAAAGAATGCTGGCGTTTCTCTGAAGGAAGTTTGTTTTCTGAACATGGTGCGGCATGTAACTACTTCATTTCCCTTGCTGCATTGACAACTGGGAAGCTCAAAGCTAAATATGAATCTGGTAGTGTTCAGGGTCCAACAGAACACTTAGTTTACTCACTTCATCTTAAGTTCATTTTATTTTTTTTTCTACCCTTACTTCTCCTTTGCCCCAGTTTCCTCACTTCCGTTTGCAGAATGTGGTTATAATGCATGTATTTTCAAAGCCACTTTGAAGCACTTTTGGAATAAGGCCAAGTGTGTAGTTATAAACAGATCTGCAAACAATTCACAGTTATTTGGACTGTTTGATGAAAAAATAAAGGCCCTTTGAGAACTGACTGAGAATTGGCTTCTGTAATGAAATGAACTAAGAAAGTGGGGTGATTTATCCTGAAGAGGAAAGGTTGAGCGGAGGTTTTATTACCTTTCCAGAATCCTGAGAGAGCTGATTGTCCCCTGGGGGCCAGTGATCCAGGAGACACTTTCAAGCACAACTGGAGAGAGTGTGATGAGACACAATGACAAAAAGGAAGTAAAACCTAGCACTTGGTGACAAAGAGGAAGCTGGAGCCATGCGGCCTCTAAAACCAGGGGAGAGGCTTGTGTTTTTGAAATGAGCAAGTTAACTCTGGCAGGGCAGTGACAGAGAGCCTCTCATCCAAGGAGGCAGAGGCTCTGCTTTCTCCAGGTGACTTATGTCTCTTCTGGCAAAGCCGGGGCTCCACTCACCTTGGCCAGGAACCGGCTGGCCTGAGAAGTCAGCACCTGGGTCCGCTCTGCTGAGGGCTGGTCCTGGGCGATGCCCAGGTTCTCCGGAAGCCACCCTGGGGTGGGCGTACTGGTGGGTGAGGAGGGGCTCATGTCTCCTCGAGCTGACGACCACCCTGTAATACACAACCACTGAACACTGGGGCCAAGCCCAGCCATTGCTGGGACTGAGAGACTGATGCCTCACCTCAAAACCACTGCCTCCATCATGAAGTTATAGCTCAGTCATTTCACGATCAGGCCGTCTTCACACAGGCCCATGGGAGTGGCTGGGCTGGGCAGTGCTGTCCCCATTTACAGGAGACAACAAGGCCGGGATCTGCCCTGGATCACACAGCTGGAGCCAAGCCAGGCCTCGGGTTCCCAGGCAATAGTGTGAGTTCTAACTCACAAGGGTGCAGGTTCAAATCCCAGCCTCTCCCTTAGAGCAGTGTGACCATCTGCATGTGCTCACCTCTCTGAGCCTTGGTCTCTGTAACTGTCAGTGGAGCACATACCGCTCCAGGCTGACGTGGGGCTTTAACTAGGATCATGTGTGGCAAGGCGGGGCACAGGGCCTGGCTCCCATATGGGCTCCACAGTGACAACGCCCTTTGTCATACAACGCGCCCGAGATCCCCCAGCTGCTAAGCGGCAGAATGAGGACTTCGCGCAGCATGCTCTGGCTTAGAGCAGGACACTTCTTACATCTCCATTTGACCTCTTCACGTCAAAGGGGCCAGAGAGGGGCCTCACACACCTCCCTGCTTCCCCCAGCCTGAAGCCAGTGCCACCCCAGGTGAAGCAAGTGCCTCCAGAACAGGATCACAGGCAGAATGAGCCCTCCAGCCATGTCCTGTCCCAGACTCACCTGAGGCCTCAGAAGCTTGTGGAGCCTCAGTAGGGCCAGGCCACCGCTCCACAGAATGGGGCTGTGGGATGGTGAAGGACAAGACCTTGGTCCCCTGGGGCACGGTCCCTGTGTGGATGCTGTGGCTGGGTTGGGGCGGGTCGGAGTACAGGTTCACCTGTCGGGGAGAGAGGCAGGGATGGAGCCAAGTCAGGGGTGGGGCAAACCCACTCCACAGGCTTCATCTTCATTGACACCCTCACTCAGGCACTCAACAAACACGCCTGTGATCATAAATGCTACCTTTTACTGGAGCCCTTGGGTGGGGACCAAACACTGGGCTAAGGGCTTACATTTCATTTCCTCTTTATGGCAGTCCTAAAAGGGAGGCAGGCAGGGACCATCATCCCCATTTTACAGAAGAGAAAGCTGAGACTCAGAAAGGTTAAGTCACTAACTCAAAACCTCCAGCCAATAAATCCTTGGCCTGGGATTATAACTTGGCTTTGACCTCAAAGTCTCCAGTTTTTATATTAAGAATTTTATTAATCATGTTTGTTATAATATAACCATAATATTATAATTAACATAATATTTAACATGCAATGAGTATATTATAATGGTATAATAATTAATATTTGCTAATAAATGTAAGGGTGAAATTCAGGGAATCAAGAACACAGTTAAACTTAGCTAGTTTGCAGTTTAACTCACTGCATAGCTATCGAGCCACCTGTAATTAGACTTAGTTTGTTTGCTGTTTGATCCATCCTGATATTCATCTGTGTTCTCTTTGTTCTTCCCTCACTGATTAGCTGAAGAACTCTGTTCCCTTTCTCAAGGCTCCCCATACCTCGTTAATTAACAACATCCTAACCTGGGAAAGAGCAATTTCTTAATCCTTAGGCACCCAGACACTGGAATCCAATTGACAACTTCTTGCAGGTTTTTACTGGTGATGCATTCAAGTCCCAGGCTGCTATGGCCAAGTCCGAGTCCAGAATCTGGAGATAACATCGTCTTCAAACAGACCAGACCCCAGGAAGGATGTCAGCCCTCAGACCTTCCTGACTCCCCCTTTCTTCTATAAGAGAAAGCTAAGCTGAAGTTAGGTGCCCTGGCAAAGGAGTCTGCCAGGATTTCTCTCTTCCTAACTTTAATAAAAACTTCCTTTGCTTTCCCACTTTGGAGTCTGTGAATGCTTTCACCTTTTGTGAACGCCCAGGGGTTAATTCCACATCACGACAACAAAAACATTTCCAATAATAACTATTACATTGATAATATCAGCAATTAATGGCTGTTTGAGTGAATTAGAGTAAATCACAGGTGAATGAACTACTCTCTCAGGTATAGCAGATCTCTCTCACTGAGGATGGATTTCCCGTGGATATCCGGGTGTGTGAGAGAGAAGTCTGGTCAGGCCGGTGGCCAAAACTCAGAATTAGAGAGACCCACGTACCATATAGTGGTTTAGAGCAGCGCTGGCAAACTATGGTCTGATTTTGTGAATAAGATTTTAGTGAACACAGACATGCTCGTTTGTTTACGAGTTGCTTTCTGGCAACAACTGCCTAGTTGAGCGGTTACCATAGAGACTGTGTGGTCCACAAAGCTGAAAATATTCACTATCTGGCCCTCTGCAGAGAAAGTTTGCTGAGCCCTAGTTCAGCGTGGGAGCTGTGCAGAGCCTGGATTAACCTCTACTTGTGAGTCCTAGAGTCGCTGACTTAACCACCGCTCTGTATACAAAGTGAGTGCTCAGTAAACAGCAGCCACCACCCTCACATCCATCATCGCCATCACCACCATTATCACCATCACCACCACTAGCACATTCATCACCGCCATCACTCCCAGACGCAGGTCCCTGGAAAAGCCACGCCCCTGTGGGTGGTGCCTTAGTGCCCCCTGCTCCTTATGATGTCCCCAGGTTAGGAGTGGGCAGTTTAGGGTGGGCCTGGTGAAAAGAGCTCCCTAGCTCCCACAGGCAGCCTCTCCCTGCCTCAGCTGCTCTTTATGTCCTGGTCCTGGCAGAAAAATCTGCTCCAAAGTGAAGGACAATGACCCTGCATTGCTTGGGTACGCCCCCTCCCCAACCCCATACCCCCACTCCGCGCCTCCAGCTGCCTCTTCCTCTTTCAGGCCCAGCCTCTGATGAGAACAAAGCTGGATTTTAATAATCCCCTCAGCCATCTGCTCAGGCCCGCTGGTGGGGGCTTGCCCATCAACACCCCTCTTCTCCCAACCAACGTGACCCAGAACTGGGGGAAGCCCAGCCCTCCATGTTCTTCCCTTCCCTCTGGTCCCTGCCCCCAGCCTCAGGCCAGGCCCACCAAGGCCCAACCTAGGGAGCAACAGGAACTAGCAGCTTCGAGCACTGAGGGCCCCCCATTGTTTCAGGAATTAGAGGATCTTGAAGCAGGGGTCCAAAGCCTTGTGCAGATGCCCTGAAGAGGGGAGCTGAGGGGAGCTGTGGGCAGCTGCTGAGCTGCCTCCCAGCTGACATACGTGGGCCCACCCCTGGCTTCAGAGCACCCCTTTTAAGCCAGGGTGATCCATGATGCTCCCTGAGGCTTGACTAGCTCCCTCAAGGGGGTTAATCAGTGAGTGTGGGAAACTTTGGGTTAAAAATTCACTCTTCTCTGCACAGATGGGTTTCCCACAGCCTTTAAAATGCTAATGGGCTTTATGAATGGGGCAAGGAGGGGGAGGGAGTGGAGAGAACAGGAAATGTTTCCCCAGCTCCTCTGAACACAACCTCTCTTGCCTCCCCCACCCCTTCCTCACCTTCTCCCCACCCTCGCCCCTCCCCATCTCCGTTAGGATTTTCTGGACCAACAAGGTCTCATCAGAACATACACTCTACGAAAGGCAGTTTTATGTCACCCCCCTGTTCTTTCTGGGGTAATTTCTAGTCTCCTCAGCCTCACAGATCCCCCAGCAGCTGAGAGGCAGCTGAGGTGGGGGACTGAGGCTGGGGGGAGGTGATGAGCACAGCGAATATGTGAGGTCACCAAAAACTCTGGCTGTAAGCTGGTGTAGAGAATAGAGCCCAGAAGTAACTCCTGACCAGCCCAGGCTCCCTGCCCCCACCCAGTCTGGATACAGTGGTGCTCCCAGGCCAGGCAGTGGGACTCCCCAGTTGTAGAACCTTCAGAGTCTGGCTGTGCTAGAGACTCGTATAAATAGTGGGCTTTGGAGCCAGACTGCCAGGCTCAACCCCAGCTCTGGCACCTATTTATTGAGTGATCTTGGGCAAATGACTTACCCGCTCCGTGCCTCAGTTTCCCCAACAGTAAATTACTTAGGACTGGTCAGTAAACATGACTCATGAGTCTTGTTATTATCACTATAACATCATTATTCTGCTTCATCCCTAAGAGTCTGCAACAGACCCGGTGCCAGGGCCCGTGAGGCTCACCCAGACATGGGAAATCAAGCACTTTAGAATCAAGCAGACCTAGGTTTAATCCTCAGCGTTTAATCCCTTACCAGCTGTGGGACGTTGAGCACACCATTCCACCTGGCTGAGCCTCAGTTTCCTCTTGTGAAGAGGATCAAATGAGGTGACGATTGTATGTCCTTAGCCTGGGCCTGGCCCTGTTTCACTGCTCAGCAAAGGCCAGTCTCTTTCCCCTGGGCCCACACTGTTGCTGGCTACCCACTGCCAGGCCTGGCCTGGGTGCCCTGGGCAACATCCCCAGCCTGGCCCTCTCCCACGTGGGTCCAGTCTCCCCAGAGAGCTCTGATCAGAGTGAGGGGCTCAGCAGATCCAGGGAGACCACGCCCACCTGCTCAGCCTGAGGGAGCAGGAACGCTTCCACCTCCCTCACAGGGGCTCTGAGCAGGAAGCCTCTGCACATCTCACGAGTCTACAGAGCCCTGGGCAGAGTGAGAAGCCTGGCCGGAAGCCCTAGGCCCCATGGGACAGGGCGAGTCCCCTCCCCACCTGGGCTTCCTGTCCTCCTTAGCACGCGGGGATGGTGAGCTCTGCCCTTACTGCTCCCCAGGGTGGCTGTGAGACTGGGGGTCCAGGAGCATATTGTCCTGCTCCTGGAAGAGTTCAAATGACCTGTGCTTGCCCTTCTCTTGAGGAGAAGCCGCGGCCAAGGAGTCATTTTTCCAGAAAGTGGGAGTGGGTGAGCTGGCACTGAACCACTCCCAGCCTCTCCCACCTTCCCTCCTGCACTCCCCTCACACCGGAGACAGGGGTCTGTCTCCAGCCATGACCCTGGCTGAGGCGACTGCATATCGGGAGACCCGAGTCCCCCCTGGGTTGGGAAAGCACCCATGAGAGGAGGTACCACGGCTCTGCTCCATCCACCCCTGCCCGTGCCCACACTATGCCAGGCACATGGGCACCCAATAAACACCTTTATATTAATACTATTCATAATAATAACATTCCCTGTCTGTAAGAAAGGCCTTGCCAGGTGCCAGGTCTGTGCTTCCCATGTACTGACTCATTCTCTTAAATGAGTAAAGGAGGAAGGAAGGAAAGGAGGGTGGGAGGAGATGCCTCAAGCCTCTGCCTCTGACCATGACCTTTAGCAGGCTCTGCCCCTCTGGAGGTCCCAGTTCCCTGATCTGTAAGATGGGGAGCTGAGGGTTTGGGCCTGATGAACAGTTTCTTTACCCTCAGAAATTCTAGGCATCTGCAGCCATGAGAATGTGGTTTCCCTGGAGAGGATGCCTCACCAAGCTCCCTCTCCTGTCCTCCCCAACTCCCCTGGCCCTTCCACCCCTGAATCTTGCTCAGCAGTTCAGAGATGTAAAGAGGCTTAAGATGCCAGGTGGATCCTGTCCCCTTACAGGAGGGAGGGAGGCTTCACCCCCTTTATAGATGTGTCCAAGGAGGTTGGGATGGGAAGGGAGCTGCCTGTGTGTGAGGCCAGGGTGGGGACGCAGAGAACTGCTCCAAGGACAGGGCCCCTTCCGTTTTCTCATCATGGCTGCCTCCGCCCACACTTCACAGAGGCATTTCTAGATGGCTGAGAGCAGCACGGTGGCAGGAGAAGGGGTCCTGGAGCATCACAGAGGCAGGCCCACGTGGGGGTCCTGAGAGAGGAGGCACGGGAGAGGAAGGGTCTGCATCTCTGCACCTCAGCTGCCACCCCCTCCCTCCACTGCTACCTGATGGGGCAATAGTAGGGTGGGAGGAAGGCAGGAAGCCGCAAGGGGCTGCCACAGGTCTCACTTCCTGCCTGACCCCAGAAAAGGGGAAGATTTCATATGCAGAATTCACAGCCTCTGCCCAAGTCTGGGTGGGGGCTGGGCAGGATGGCAGCCAGCTCTATGGGGTGGATGGATTTCCCCTCCACGTTCCCCCTGCCACACACTTGGCAATCATTCGACATTCAGTCAGGGGATGAGGGGAGAGGCTGTAGTGAATGGTGGGGAAGAAGAAAGGCAAAGTTGTGATCAAGGAAGGATCAGGCCCAGGAAATAAGCACCAGGGGCTGAGCAGAAATTCTGTGCTACTCCCTTGAGGCTCAGAGAGCCCGAGTAACTTCCTTAAGGTCACAGAGCTGATCAGTGATGGATTCAGGAATCAAGCCCAGGGGATCTTACCCCAGAGCTCATTTAGAAGGAGAGAGCTTCTGGTGAAAATTCCTGGGCACCCTAGATTCTAGGATTCAAGGTTGTCAAAGCTCATCAACAGTAAAGGGGACTGAGCTAGGAGACCACCGCACAGGGTTACAGAATGAGTGACATTGTCATAAAACAAGGAAGGACAGAGTTTCACTATCCCTAGCGTCTCATGCGGCAGGAGGCAGTGGCCCCTCTCGAAGACTATGGGAAAGTGTCATCTCCAAGGGGCCAGGGCCCACACCTCCCCGCCAGTCCAGCCAGGTACCTTGGCCCCCAGGCGCAGCTGGTCAATGGTGTTCTCGGCCTCTGCATACTTGGTGAGGAGCTTGTGGTAGTCCTCCTGCAGGAGAGGAGAGCAAAGCAGTTACCCACCCAGGCTCCTTGCTGTGAGGCTCTTCATAGGAAACCTGCCCCCCAAAAGGGGCTTCTGGGTTCCTCAAAGTGAAAGAGCTCAGTGATGGGAGCGGAGCAGATCTTTTCAGGCTCACATGCAATGCAGACCTCCACGGTCAAATTCTGGAATGCCAGAGGTAACAGGACAGCTCATCCACCGTCCCCTTCCACCAACTCAGACAGTGAGTCATGGAGGAGGGCTTCTGGGCTGCTTTACCTTGGTTCCAAAACCCCATCACAGAGGACTGTAACTACTTGCTTCCAAATTCCCTGCCCATCTCTGGGCTCTGTGGGTAAGGCCCGCATCTGTCTTCCCCGCTGCCCTATTTCCAGCTTAAGTAGTATGTGCTTCATAGGTAATTTTTAATGGCTGAATGAATGAATCATCAAAGGTCTCCTGGGTAGAAAAATCGAAGACTTGAAAATTACAGTTGCATCTACTCAGTCACTATTTGCCTTAAAACTGAAGAGTTTCATTAAAACAAGTCATTACAGGGGAAAAGCAAAAATAAATGTCACGGTCACCTTTGAAGGATGCTAGGGAACTGACGCATTGTTCTGAAAACTGGTAATTAGAAGGACGGCATCAAGCATTTCTCCCATCTTTCCCATGTGAACAAGAATGCAGAAGGAATGAGAGCATTGAATACTACCATCCGTCACCCCAAATGAAGGACTGAATCAAGGCAATGACCATCAGCGGCCGCTCACATCAGATGAGAGGGCAGCAGGCATCCCCTGCCTCCTGAAGGGACCACCCGTGATGTGCGGTTGCCCCATACTCCCTACCCACATGGTGCTCATGGCCTGGAGGGGAAATAAACAGGGGATTACAACCTGAAAAAACCTCTCGCTCTGAACTGACAATATGCAGGACAGAGAGAGGACAATGGGCATAAGAAGAGACACCAAAGGATGCATCAGCAAATGGGAGACTCTACAGGACAGAACTGGTTCCTCAACAAATAAATTACAAGGAAGAAAAATGGAAAAAAAAAAGATGGGGGAGAGACTTGAAAGACACAATGGCCAAATGCAATATGTGAGCTGTGTTTGGATCCTGATTCAAACCAACTGAAACAAACAGGCCATGTATGAGACACACAGGGCGATGTGAACACTGACTGCATATTGGGTAATATTAAGGAACGGGTGTTAACTTTTAGGTATGATGATGGTACTGTGGTTACGTTCAAGGTAGAATCCTTATCTTTAGACATACATTCTCAAATATTTTTGAATCATATGATCTGATGCCTGAAATTTGTTTCAAAATACTCCGGTAGGGTGAGTGGGGGAAAGGGTGAAGCCATAGATGAAAAAGTTGCCAGGGGCTGGGTGATGGGTATATGGGTGGAAGCCAGGTGACGGAGACAGGAGGACTCATTATATGATTTTCGCTCTTGTATATGCTTCAAATGTTTTCACAGCAGAAGTTAAAAACAAACAAACACGGACTATCTTTGTAGCATGAGCGCAATCACTGTTCTTTCTGAGCAAAGGGCTAGGGACTCATCATGGCTTGGGGTACAACCCTCTCTCCACCAGCAGGGGGCTCCTGGGCCAGCCCAAGCCCCCCCCATTCCAACCAGCTTCCAAACCACCCAGGCCAGCAGGTGCCTTGGTGACACACCTTTAGAAATGAGTCCAGCTTACCTGGAGCTGATGGACCAGCTTGGTGGCTTGTTCAGGCGTCTGAAATTCTTGAGGTACCCTGGTGATGTGGTGGGAAGAAGGTGGGTCCTTTCCCAGGCAGGCTTCTTCACTGCTCAACAGCACCTCCCGCACAATCTCAGCAGGTGACTTGAAGATCAGTGGCCTCACAGGGTCCCTAGGCTGCCTACTGTGGCTCCTAGACTTGGGAGGGCGGTAACTCTCATCTTTAGGGAACTTCACCCGGGGTCCCACCTTGGAGAAATCAGGGAGTGGGTAGTTCAGCCGCCCCTGGCCGTACTTGGGGGCATCAGAAGATGAGTGGCCAGCCAGAGTGGCTCCCTGCCTGGGTGGCAGCCTGTCCTGCTGAGCTGGCCTAGGCGGAGAGTTCAGGGGGCTGATGGAGCCGGTGAATCGGGAAGGCAGCACCTTAGGTGATATCCGTGTCCGCTTCCAGGCTTGGTCCCCGGGCTGAGGGCAGGAGAAGCTGGTAGTTTCTCTCCTCCATCTATGTGCAGGACACTGCAGGCTCTGGGCTGGGGTTGCTGACGAGCCCTGGAATTCCGTGGGGGTTGCCAGAGCGACGCTCCCTCCAGTTGTGTCATCTGAGTGTCGGAGGCGGTGGCTGGGGCTCTGTGGTAAAGCTTCTGTTAGGGCAGTGGGCTGGGCGTCATCAGCCTCTCCTTCCCAGGTAGAGTCAACACTCTCACTAGGGTGGTCGAGGCTTACAGTCCCACTGCTCCAGGACCTTGCAGGGCTGAGGTCAACAGTTGGGTTGACCTCAGAATGTTCTGGAAGTTTGTTTCCACTGGCTTGTTTGTCAGAGGCCACCCGAGGTGGGGCCTGATCCCACCCCAGACGACGCATAGGGCTGGTGCTTCCATTGTTTCCAGAGCAGAGACCAGTCTCATACCCCAACTTTGGGGAGCTCTTTCCAGCTTCCTCAGCCTCATGATCTCTGAGGGCCACATCTGGCTCCTCTTCTGTCATGTCCAGTTGAGGATCCTGCTTAGGGAGCCAGTTGAGAGGCAAGTTGGAACTTTCTGGGCTGTCCCCATCCTCTGCTTCACACTCTGGAAAGAGAGGTCATTGCTTAGTATATGTCAGGTCTGGACTCACCGTGGAATGTTGCCTAAGTCATTTCACCCCTCCCAGTGAGCCCCCACATGGCCACGTACTTACCTAACACCTCCTCTAGTTGTCTTAAAGGTCCTCCAAACTCAAACCTCAAACCTGGTTGTCCCCCATGTTTCCTGTCTCAGTAAATAGCAACACCATCCCATCCAGCTGCACAAGCCAGAAATCCGGGAGGCACTTTGCCATCTGTCTCCCCCTAACCCTTTAATCAAATCCGTCATCATCACCTCCTACAGAGCTGTCAGACTCACCTCCTGCTGCTCTTAAGCCCACTACCACCACCTGTGCCCCAGACAACATCCTCTCTCACCTGGACCTCTGCAGTAGCCACCTCGTCGTCTCCTCAGTCACCCTCGTCCCCCATCTGAAAACTTATCAATATTTTCCTGTTGTTCCCAGGATACAGCTGAACCTTTAATATGGTTCCAAGGACCCTGCCTCCAGCCCCCATGAGCTCTCCTGATCTACTTCTCTCCAGGGTCCCCCTCAGTCTCTCTCTGCTCTAGCCATGCACATCCTCTCCCACCACACGGCCTCACACGTGCTGATCCCTCTCCCAGGGTCCTCTTTCCCTCCCTTGGCCAGTTAACTCCTATTTGTCCTTCAGGCATTAGCTCAATCTTGACCTCATCGAGGAAGTCTCAGATCTTCCTTACTAGGTCCAATTCTCCCTTAATAGGCTTTCACGGGATTGAATACCTTTACTCTGAAATACTTATCCCAACTGCAGTTTTCCACTTATTCATGTGATTGTATCATTAAAAATTTTCTCCCCCACTACACTATAAGCTCCATGAGGGTAAGGACACCCTCTATTTTTATTTACTATTGTATTTGCAGAGTGGCTGCTCAATACTTGTGGACTAAATGAAAGGAAGGAAAGAAGGAAGGGAAAGGAGGACAATAAGGTATGCAATGTTCCCAGAAAATGCATAGTTGTTGTACTTACTACATAGTGGGTGCTCAAGAAATATTCATCCATCCACCCACCCATCCATTCATCCATCCAACACCCACTCACCCATCTATCTATCCATCTACCTATCCACCCATCCATCCATTCACCCATCCAACACCCACTCACCCATCTATCTATCCATCTACCTATCCTCCCAGCCACTCATCCATCCATCACCCACTGACCCATTTATCGTCCAGTGATGCACCATTGGCTGCATAGTCAATGTTTACTGAGCACCTACTCATTCCTAGGTCCTATGTCAGCCTCTGGGATAGAGCCAAAGCTACATGAGACACAGCTGCATACCGCCAAGAATAGACTCTCTGCTCTGCCCAGATGCACCGTTATCATAACCCTTGTATCACTCCCTGCTCCCTATGCTCTTTCCCCTACGCTTGGTACCTCCAGATCCTTCAACTCCTTAAAATCTCCTTCAACAAGTCTCTCTTGTTTACAGCAGACACTCGAAGTCAAGAGAGGTTAAGTATCTTGCCAAAGATCACACAGTGGCTCAGAGCAGTCCCGGACCTAGAACCCAGGTCCCAGCCACGGAGGCAAGTTAGTTTCTGCTACTAGGGTTCATGCAGTGGGATGAAGGGAGTGGGCTTTGGAGCCAGGGGGCCCTGAGATCAATCCAGGCTCCTCTGATCCCTCACTGGGAATCATGGGCAAGGAGCTGACCTCTCTGGCGGTCCTTACTCAGACTGGAGGCTAGTCCCTCCTACCTGGCAGAGGATAGTGAGGAGGGAAGGAGACAAGTCCCAGGCTCTGCCTAGCCCTGCACCTGGCACACAGTAAGGGCACAGGACATGCCAGCAGGTGTTACATCATAGCAGGGAGTTACCATGTGATCTCAGGAAGAGATGCCCCGCCCTTTGATCCCGGTGCATCCCATTCCCTGAGGGAGAGCTCAGAAATGGCTCCCTAGAGGGTAGCTGTGGGCGAGCCTGACATGAGGAACTTTGGGTCATGGCACAACGCACTACCAGCCTAATGGCTTCTGTACCGCTCACGGGGCCTGCCTGAATTGCAGAATCCTAAGACAGGCATTTCATTTGTACTCAAAGAGCAATAGGTACCACGCATCAAGTTCTTCCTATTCTCAATGGTATTATTACTACCATTTCACAGATGGGGAAACCAAGATTCCGAGAGGAGAAGGGACTTGCGAAGCCAAACAAGGAGGCTAATCTAAGTTGGTCTTGATGCAGAGGGAACTGTTACTTTGCAAAACAGGGAATGCCAACAATACCATTGCTAACTGGGATCTTACAAAATCTTAAAAATGGGCATAACCCCTGGACCAAGCAAGTTAAATTACCCAGGTTATTATCAAATCAAATGTACAAAGATGTGCTGATAACATACATCTCTGCATTATTTATAATAGTAAAAGAACAGAAGCTAACTAAATGCCCAGCAGAAAGAGACTGGCTGAACAAATTTCAGAATATCCACACCATGGAATTCCTAGTCAGGCATTAGGAATGACTGTGCAAGAATATTCCATGAGCTGCAAAAATGTTCATGTCTATTAAATTACAAAAAACAAAACAGGTTACAATATAGTTTCTAAAATACTGTTCCATATTCATATTACGTTTGCACATATACATATGGAAAAGAGCCACCTGGATATTAAGTAATTTTCAGTTTTTCCTCTTTTTGCTGACGCTTTCTGATTTTTCTGCAATGAAGACTATCACTTACATAATTTAAATCTTTAAAAAATTTTAATTATAAACTTCATAGATTTTAATTATATTTTTTGCTAAAATCCCTCCCACTCCCCACCTCCCACCAGAAAGTGGGATGATTGGGGGATACCACTGTGAGGTTTGAGGGAGTCACTCTCACCCTCTTCCGTAGACTCTCCTGATTCGGAATCCTGGCACCCATCGGGCTGCAGCTCCAGGCCCCACTCCAGTGGCTGCAGGCGCTGCTGGGCCAGGCGGAAGTCCTCCAGGAGCTCGGGGCTGGTGGCATTGGGAAAGGGTCTTTCTTCTCCCCAGCTGTGTGGACCACTCCCATCAGCATCCTTTCCCTCCTCGGCCCAGGCCCAGCGCCGCCGCTGGGGCCCCTTCCCCAGGCCGGGCTGGGCCCAGTGGACCTCTGTCCCTGAGCTGGCCATTAGGCCTGGTCTGCGCTTCACCTGGGCCACTTCATCTTCAGGAGATGGAGCTGCCACTATGGGCACCAGAGTCACCACTGGCTCCTCTCAGCACCAGCCATCCTGCCTGAGGCCTGTCGGGGACACAATCAAGGAACAGCATTAATCCTTGAGTCCCCTCCTTTCTTTAGAACAAGAAGTTACCAGCAGGAACTCTGGATCAGACAGCCCTGGTTCAGCTCCTGGCTCCATCCCCTTGAAGCTCTGTGACCTTGGGCAAGTCACTCTGTTTTCATTTTCATCAGTAAAACTGGGATAATAATTCATCTCTCCATCAAGAGTGCGTATAATTACCTGAGATACAGGGTGAGGAGCCAGGGGTTGGATGCGTGCTGGCAATTGTTACCTTGTGCCAGGCTCTGTGTGTGGGTGCAGGGCACCAGCCCAGAGCAATGGGGAAGGATGATGGCGGAAGAGGGTGGTGTCAAGAGTCCAGTGCAGGCCTAGGAAGTCAGAGAGGGTCCTATTTAGAAGCCACTTCCTCTGAGAACCTTCCTGACACTCCTTGGGTAAGAATTCAGATCGGGAGTGGGGGGATGGTGAAAGAGCATTCCAGTACCCCAAATAATTGAAAACAGGCACTCAAACAAACACATGTACACACATGTTCATGGCAGCACTATCCAAATAGCCAAAAGGTGGAAACCCAAACGTCCATCAACGATGAATGGGTAAACAATGTGTGGTTTACACATACAATGTACTATTAATCAGCCATAAAGAGCAATGAAGTGCTGACACGTGCTACAACACGGATGAACCTCGAAAACGTTATGCTACGTGAAAGAAGCCAGACACAAACGGTCGTGTACAGTATGAGTCCATTTACATGAAATATCCAGAATAGGTAAATGCATGAGAGAGAAAGCAGATTGGTGGTCACCAGGGACCGAGGGAGAGGGGACTGGGCAGAGACTGCTTAATGGGCACAGCTTCCCTTGTGGGGTGATGACAATGTTTTGGAACTAGATACAGGTGGTGGTTGTACAATATTATAAATACATAAGATGCCACTGAATTGTTCACTTTAAGATGGTTAATTTTATATTATATGAATTTCACCTCAGTTTTTTAAAAAAAGCATTTCAGACAAGGGGACCAGCGAGCACAAAAGCCTGACGGCAGGAGGCGGGCATGGAAGTGGTTTCCTGAAGGCTGTGGTATGGAGGGGCAGGGGCTGGGCACTTTGATGGCAGAGAGTGTGGGCAAGGAGAGGTGGTGCCCAGACCCTTGCAGGTCCTGTTGAGGCATCTGAAGGGCGTCCCAGACATGGGAGAGCACATGGTAATGTGGCTTCGAAGTTCCTCTCCGGCTGCTCTATCCTCACTTCCTTTCCCTCTTTTCCTTCTCTCTCTCTTCTCCTCTTGCCTCCGTCTTCCCCATTCTCCTGCTATGGCCCACACTCCTAAAGCACCTCCTCTGTGCCCAGTACCACACGGAGCTCTGGAAACACAAAGCTGAGAGAGCAGCAGACATGGTCCCACACAGGGAGTGAGAGGGGCTTCCAGAAGCTCATCCAAACCTGGGAAAACGGAGGCCCAGAGAGCAGAGGGGCCTTGCCTGAAGCCACATGTCAGCCAGGATAAGGCTGGGGTACAGGGCCCCTTGTGGCCCAGGTCCAGGCTCCTCCCTCTATGCCGTGGAGTCAATAGAGTGTAACTCCAGGCCTCGAGGCCAGTCAGCTGTTTGTCCCGGCAGCCTCGGGAGCACTTGGGTCTTGGTCAGAGCCTGATTTGTACTGTTGAGAAAAATCAGAAGGCAACTATGTCTGCATAGAAAGTACCCCGGGGACCATGTAGCTGGAGAAAGGCTGCAGCCTGCTCAAGGGCTGGGGCAGGGAGGAACATTCTCCCCCCTCTGGCTGCAACCCCTGCTCCTTGGGCGGGGGTTCATCCTCCCCACTTCATATTCCTCTCGCCCAGAATTTCCTGCACATTACGCTGAGCATGCCCATGGAGGCCCCATATGCTGTGTCTGCTCTTGCCAGCCTGCCCGAGAAGCTTTACCTGCATGTTCCCAACCTGCCCGCACCCCAAACAGCTAAGTGGGTCACAGGAAACCTATTTTTCAGATGAGAAAACCAAAACTCAACATGGAATAGTGACTTGGCCAAGATCACCCAGCTGCTTAGTCACAGAGCAAGATTTAGAACTGGCAGTTTTGGCCCAGGGGTTTCCAATTTTTTTTTTTAATCACACCACTTATCAGTAAAAATATATATCTGCTGGCATACCTAATATATATTTCCTATAACTTTATATACATGTATGCTCATGCTAACACATTATATGTATTAGAAACAATATATCCAAAAAAGGATTTTTAAGGTACAATAGAAAATACATATTTTGAAGGGCCACTCTAATTCTTTTTCCCTGCCCTGGGGAGGAGGTGGGGAGAGGGCTGTACCTCTCTTGGAAATCCTGCCAGTGGGCTTTAAGCTTGAGTGCTCTTAAGAGTCCTCTACAAATTCAGAGTCCTAGGTCAACCCTAAGAAAGCCAGATTAGTGACTCAGGGACAGGACCCAGGAATCTGTATTTTAAGCCAGTGCCCCAGGCAAGGCCCGCCCGTTAGGTTGGCGAGGCCTCCTGGCTCCTGCTACTATGGCAGGTGTGAGAGGTGCTAAGAGCTGTTGCATTAGTTCTGAAACCACTGCCGGAGGAGGAGGAAGGGGCCAGGGACGGCATGTGGTTTTTTGATTTTTTAAAGGGCTTTTTCTAGCCGTGCCATAGAACAGCCTGCCAATCACAGAGGCCTCTGGGGCACAATGAGGAACATCCTGTCCCCTGGGATGAGTCAGTCCTCACAGAAATCTCACCAAGGGAGGCCGGGTGTCGGAGGCAGCTGCGGTCACTGGCTGCAGTTTTGCACATGCGCACCAGGCCCCCAAACCTGTGAGCCTCTCCTGAGCAGGACCTCTGTCTTCCACGCGTGCCATGGCCCTTGGTGCCACGGAGCGTGGGACTGGTCAGTCAGCTGTCAGTCAACAACATATATGAGTGCCAACCGCATGCCAACCGCAGGCTGGGCGAGGACATGCACTCACTGGGCTGCTGTGAAAGAGAAGCGGCTGGGCGTCCGGAGACCAGGTTCCGGGCCAGTGCGGCTGCTCCGCGGTGACGGGCTGGGCTGAGTTGTTCCTCGCTGTAAAATGGAGAGAACGCCAGCGGCTCTTGCTACAGCAAGTGGGTATCGCCGCGTTGGGGCAGGCTGGCAGGTGGCTAAATGAACTTGGAGGCTCCTGGTTGGCTTGTTGGCTTCTGAGGGCAACAGCCTCAGAAGTGCTAACCCCTTCCTCCTCCCTGGGCTCCCATTTCAGAGTAATAAAGATATTGAGCACCCAGTGGGTGCAAATTAACTTGAAGAAAAACCTGGGACCTGCTACTGTATGCCAAGCACTGCACAAGACACAAGAATACAGAAATGAGCAAAAGCATTCCCAAGTTTCAAATGAACGTGGGGGAGAGGAGAGGGTTGGACAGAAGGGTTATTGAAGAAAGAAGCCTTAAGCTGGGCTTGAGACACAAAGAGGGTTTTGGGGGAGAAGAATGGGGGAGGGCACTGCAGGCGGAAGGAACAGGACAGTAGGCAAAGGTCTAAAAGTATGAACGGAGCCTGATGAACAGCTACGGGCAGGGGTCCTTGAGCACCAACACAAGGCAGGGTTGCTCTAGGCAGCCTCCATGAAGGCTGCAGCGCTGCTCCCAAAAGGCAGTGGGGTTGGGTGAAGGCTCCAGCCATGTGAGCTGGGCGCTGAGTCCAGGAAAGCCCTGTTAGCACCAAGTCCCGTCAAGGTCTGGGCTGCCAGCCCAGGAGAAACTAGCCCCACAAGGAAGCACCAACCCCCCCATACCACCCCTGCTCCTTTTGTGTGTCCCCCCATCCACCACCTCACCCCTACCCCTGGCTCTCTCAAGGGTCTATGAGACCCTTGTGGTCTCTCTCTCCAGTTCCCGAGTGGGTCAGCCACCTCCACTCAGTGCTTCTCTATCCCCACAGCCACTCTGAAACTGAGGACCCTTCTCTTTATGGCTCCATCTCCCTAGTTTTCCTTTGCCAGCTGCAGCCATGCAGCCCACCTCCCCCACCCCATGCCTTCTGAAGCCCCTTCCCATCCAGCCAGGGCTTTCCAGGGTTGCCCATCCTGCTCCCTCACTGACATCTCCCAGATTTGGGAATAGAGCCACAGAGAGGTGGTGGGCTCTCACAAGATGTTGCAGCCAGGATGTGCAGCCCCAGGATTCAAACTCAGGGCCCGTGACTCTGAAACCAAGTCCATTGCACTTGAGAGGAGGGCAGCAGGAAGGGGAAAGAAGACCCCCTATATCAAGTGGCTTGGCTCCTTCAAAAAGGATGGGCTATTGGGGTCAGAGCCCCAAACTTGGCTGCCCTCCCTGACCAGTTGGCCGGGCATAGACCTATTATTCTCGAGAGGTTCCTGCCAGCAGTGTAGAAACTAGACCCATGAAGAAGCACCAGCCACTCCCCTCTCCAGATGTACCCCCGCCCTCCTGTTCCCAGCTCTCTCCAGCAGCGAGGCCCAGGAGAAAGAGGAAAGGCACCCTGGCTGTTGGGGACTCCAGTCCCATCAGCCTGAGGAGCTGGGCTGTGTCTGCTGGATCATCCCCCATTTCTGTCTGTGCCCTTAAGGGGCAGAAGGAGCCACTCTTTCAGGGGGACCCTCTGTCGCCTCCTGGCCTGCTCCTCATCTGTGCATCATGTCTGAGGCCCCTTAGCAGCCTGTAGGACTAACTCTCCATGTACAGATGAGGACACCCAGGCACAGAGAGGGACCAGCACTTGTCCAAGTTCCAGAGATCAGAATCAGAGTTCAGATAGGAATCCACCATCCCGAGGCTTGAGGAAATCCCCCTAAAATCCACGCTTGGCCTGGGGGCCGGGTTCCCCTAAGCTGGAGGAGAAGTAATACAGCTGCCGCAGCTGCAACTTCCTGGCTGGGCTGGTCCAGCCGCCCTGGACTGTCCCAGAGTGTCTGTGACTGGCCTGCCCAGAGGGAAGGAGGCCTCCTTCCTCGCCCTCTTTCACTCCCTTACCTCTCTGGGGCTCCACCATCCTGCTGGCCCAGGCTCAGAGGACCTGCGTGTGAGGTCTTTGTTCCAAACCTGGGGAGCCCCCTGCCTCCATGGCGCCCTGGCCCGCCTCCAGGCCGCTCTGCCCGCTGGAGCTGCTGCTCACAGACAAGCATCGCTCCCCACCTCTCCCCGCCCCTGCTGCCGCTGAGGCCGCCTTGCCTAAGCAGGAAGCGCCCAGCCTGATTTCCTACAAGTGTTTGTCAGAAGGAGGGGGTTTGTCTGCCTGCAGAGTGAGAGTGAGCAGGAGGAGCTTAACCCCTTGCAGGCCCACTGCGGGTCTGCGCTGCTCAGGAAAGGACTCATGGAAACTTCCGATGTCAGGTCTTGGGAACATCTCAACCCAAGTACGATTGAGGAGATTAAAGCCCTGAAAAGGTCAGAGGCTTAGCCGGGGTCACTTAGAATGCTGAACCTGGAAGGCCTCCAGCAGCTTCAACCTGCTAGGAGCTTTTTCCACAGCCCCTCCCCTCTAGGGTGTGACCTTAGCAGAGGCTCCTCTCTCACAAGGCCTCAGTGCCCATCTGTACAATGGGAGCTCAGAATGGATGGCACTTGCTTGGCACTCTCCCAGCTCTGACTCTCTATCCTGTCTGCCAATATGCAACCCATGACCTCAGCAAGGCTGCAGCGATTCCTGCCACACCACCCACTGTCCTTGCCCTAAGCTGGGCCTGTAGCTACAGTGGGATTTTCCAGGCAGCATGGAGGTGGGGAATTGACTGATCGGGTAAATTTCCGCTTTTGTTCCTAGGGCTCATCAGAGGCCAAGCTGCCTTTTGCCAAGCCCCCCTCATCCCATTCATTCATTTGACAGGTACTTACTGAGCTCCTGTTGTGTGCTGGGTGCTTTTCAAGTAGCTGGGACTATGGCAGGGCACAAGACAGGCCAAGCCCTGGCTCTACTCTAGTGGAGACACAAATAACAAACACAGAGAGTCGTGAACAAGACAGAGAGGGTAGCATGGTGCAGTGACCCATATCCCAGGCTGCTTTTGGTCATATCGATGCCTAGGGTTCACTCAGACCAACAGAATCGGTTTCAGGGCATCAGTGATTTTAAAGTATCTCAGGTGACTGGGGTGTGTGGCCCTGGTGGAAGCTGGGGAGAGAGTGGGGATGATCAGAAAGGTCTCTGTGAGAAGACGACATTCCATCAAGGAACTGGAAGGATGAGAGGGACAGGAACAAGCCACAGGAAGGGCTGGTGGCAGAGTATTCTGGAAGGGCAAGTGCAAAGGGCAAGGTGGGAACCAGCGGTGCTTTCTCTGAGAACAGCAAGACTATGTACCCAGAGCAGAGGGAACCCAGGGGGACAGGCAGGAGCCAGGGTGGAGGGGCAGGCTCAGGGTCCAGTCCCCACACTTGTGTGTGTCTCCCAACTCTGGCCCTACTCAAGATCTGGGGATTCTGATTCAGGAAACAAAAAGAAAAGGGAAAAAAGTTGGCCCCTGTATTGTCCGTAAAGCCCTCCAGGTAACTCTGATGAGCAGCCAGGTTTGGGAACCACCAGTACAAGAGAGAAAAATGAATCTTAGAGTCAATGCAGACCTGGGTTCCAATCTCAGCCCCTCTTCTTGCTAGCTCTGTGACCTTTGAGCTTTCACCTCTCTAAGCCTCAGTTTCTTCATCTGGAAAACAGGGATAAGAGGAGTAACCACCGCACAGGGCTGCTGCCAAGATCCAATGAGGTAACGCCTGCAAAGTACAGAGTGAGGGCCTGGAACATGAATGAATGAATGAATGAATGAATGAATGAATGAATGAATTTTCCCAAGGTCAGCCTGTGGGTATCTGGCAAAGCCAGGGTTAGAACCAGGTGCCCTCATCCCGGTAATCACCACACCCCTCCACCTCTCCGCTGCCTTTTACTCACATCTGGATGGAGGGGCTCTACCTACAGCCCCCAGCCTAAGGTGGAGCACAACCAAACCCTAATGAGGCCCCTCCCTGCCAGCTCTGGTGACCATGTGGGTCATTGTGCTCAGGGTGGGCTCCCCTGACACCTTGTCACTCACTCTCTCTCCCTCCCTGGTCATTAACCAGGCAGCATTGCCATCAATGCCAGGTCGCTGCCACTGCCAGGCATGCCCCGTGGCCCCTGGATAACCCCAAACCCAGCTTAGGGGCAGCTGCCTAACACCAAGGAAAACAGCTTCCCGTGTACTCTGCCTTCTCTTTGCCTTCCCCAAGCCTTCCCAACCTTCCTCCCTGCCGTTGCTAGTGTGGTGCCCCTCCTGGAACACCATCTCCACCCACCGGCCACATTCTACTTAACCGAAGCATCACGTCCAACACCGGGCTCATTATATGGCCAGCCTCCAAACCCACCCAGGTGCACAAGCCAGACCCGAGCGTCATCCGGGACACTTCCCTCTCCCTCACGTAACCAGTCCCTCATCAACTCCTGTTGATTTTATTTCCTAAGTCTCACCAGAATCTGCCCCATCTCTGCAACCCCACATGGCCTCCTACAACAGCCTCTTTTGGAAAGCTCTTGGTCTCTGCAATCCATTCCCCCCACTGCACCAAAGGGATCTTTCGAAAACAGAGGCATCCACACATGGCCCCTTTCTGCTTAAAACAGTCTGAGAAAGAAGCTGCCCATTGCTCTGAGAAAGATGAAACTCCATAGCCTGGCCGCTGCTCCCCCCTTTTCTCCCTCCATCCTCACCCTCCTTCAACAGCTCCTTGCTGTTCCTGGGACAAATGCGTCGTGTACCCCCTCATCACGCACCTCCACTTCTTCTCCCTGTTAACTTCCAGGCAACCTGTAGGTCTCGGCCCCATGGGCCCTGCTCAGGGACTGCCTCTTGGAATAAGATGTTAGGTTTGTCTCTCTGACAATTGGGAGCTCTGTTAAGCTCTCACCATTACGGTGCCCAGGCCCTGACACACAGGAGAAGCACAGTAATATACGATGGATGAGCTACCGAGATGAGCCAGTTGCCCACGCCTGGCATGTGGACCCTCACAACAACCCAGTGAGGCTGGTGTAACATCCTCATTTTACGGGGGGGTGGGGTGGTAAACAGAGGCCCAGAGACTCTAAGCCACTTGCCCACGGTCACAAAGCTGGTGAGTGCCGGTAGAGAGTCAAACACACAAAGACCTGACTTTTAATGGCCACGCTTGGTGCTCACACTGTTGCAGCCTGCGGAGATAATTAATAACCTGGGCACAATTAAATCGGGAGTGGAGCTTATTACCAACTAATTGCAATTCACTAAGCCCATGTTCTGACTTTCTAATGAGGCCCTGGTTCTGCACTGAGCCTTTCGGTTTTCTAACATGCTTTCTCATCCTACCTAACACTAGATGCTGAAGAAGAGCCTTGGGACGTGGGCGGGACAGGAGTATGATTCCACCACACAGGGGAGGAAACGGAGGCCCAGAGATGGGGAAGAGATTAGTTCCTGGTCACCCAACACAAAAACAAACAAAAAAGCCCTTTGGTCCCCACCGCCAGGGCTTGCTACTTTCGCTAGCACACTAGCAGCATGCCCACGTGCGGCTGCGTCTGCACGACTCTGCCAGTCCTTCCCCAAGGAGCCCAGCAAGCCTTCAGCCGTTTGTTCCCTCCAGCCCCTGGGTCATGATGCTCTAACACTGCGATGGCCATTCCTCGCCCACTCTTCCAATGCCCACCCACTCAGCCATCCCCTCCTTCCCTCCTTCAATCATTCCTGAGCCCCTCCTAAGTGCCCGTGCCTTAACCAGACTGGAAACGGAGTCTGTGGTACAGCCCAGGACACAGCCCAAGACTGGGATGGGCATCACTGGCTGATGGGATGAGCCCTGGACAGTCAGTCACTCCTTCATACAACGTCCTGAGGCCCAGAGGGTACTGTGGGGCCGATAACCTTCTCACCCATCCTAGGGGAAACCAGGCGCTGGCAACTTCAGGAGGCCTGGGGGCCAAAAGCTGTTATTCAACCCTCAGCCCCTCCTTGAGCTCCCGACAGCTCCCTTCCCTGGGAGAGAAATGAAAACCCACCCTAAGGTCACCCACTCCTTCCTGCCCAGGCTGCTGAAAATCCACAGGGAGTGTGGGGCTGACAGGAGGCACACGAGGATTTCAGGAGTGGAACCAGAAGAACCAATGGAAGCCTGGCTTGGGAAGTGGCTGTCCAGGTTCCAGCCTGAGCGACACTGGACAAGTGCTTCCCCTCTCTTAGTTTTGGAACCTCAGGGCTTAATGAGATTATCCCTGAGGTTATCAGAAATGACCTTCTAGCACTGAATTTCCTGGGTTCTTTAACTCCACCTGCCCACACAGGCAGAAACGCCGTGCTGATGGGGGGCTACAGGGCACAGGAGTTTAAGGGCGCATGGGCTTTGTGGGGAGTCAGAGACCTCCAAGCTCTCGCTTAAAAGCTGTGTGGCCTTGGGAAAGTCGCTTACCACTCTGAACCCCTGAGTCCTTATCTGCAAGATGGGGGTAATACTGATATTACAGGCTCCTTGGAATTGATAAATGAGACTACGCATGTGCCTGAAGTCCTGGCCTAGGGCCCAGCTGGCACAGAGCTCACATATAAATGACTTTGGCCATATCCATGAATCGCCCAGATGGCTTGCTCCCTGAAGGACTGTTTAATTTTCCTGGCTCTAGATCTTTCCCAATATCAACCATAGCTCTAGCTCTGGGTCCTATACACAAAAGGAGAGAGCCAGCCCTCCCAAGCAGAGAGAAATGCTACTATCTCCCTGAGACCCTCTTTCCTGTGGCCCCCAAACCGGTTCCAGGGATCACTGACCCAGCTAGAAATGCATCCCCATCCTGAATACTTAAGGAGAGGAGGAAACAGGCCTTACTCAGCCAACTGAAACATGGGTTATAAGGAGAGTGTGGCCATATTGAGGAAAATGCACACATACAGACACACACACATTCCCAAATGCGTGCTCCATGAAGACAAAAACATGTGCACGTGCCAGGAATGCGTTGCTAACAGCAACAGTTCATTTACCTATTAAGTAAAGGCCTTTCCATGGATTTGGATCTCATAATTTAATTCCCATACCAGTCCAAGGAGGTAGGTATTACTATGCCCATTTCACAGGAAGGGAAGCTGTCTGAATCCAGACAGTATCACTTAATCACTTTGCAACTGAACCTTGCAGTAGGTGAAAAGGTTGCAGTGTCCAGTATTAGGGGATCACTGAAGTAAATCATATTTCCCCTCAAAAGAATATTATGCAGCTATTAACAATCATATTGCAGAAAACTATGAAGTGATATAAAAAATGTGATATGTTAAGTGAACAAGCCAGTTATAAAATCATATATATCTAGTTTGAGTCCTTTAAGGAAAAAAAAAACACACCATAAAATGTGGAGGAAGGGAAGGGAAGGAAGAAGGAAAAGGGGAGGAGAGAAAAAGGAAAAAGAGAGAGAGGTGCTCCAAAATGTTTATAATTATTATTAGGTATTAGTTCTAACTAAGGCAAGTTTACTCTTTTTCCTTATGTGTATTTTCTAAAAATAACAGTTGTTTTAAAATAAGAGTAAAATGAGCATTTACTGTTCTTAAAAAGAAAAGCTACCACCACACATCTGTGTAGTGCTTTGTTCTAAGAAGACCTTGGACACACCCTTCTCGGTTTCCCCACCTATGCAAGCTGTGAAGAGTGGCTGGGCTCTTCGAGGCCCTTTGCAGCTCTGACATTCTGCGGCATGCTGTAACTCTCATCCCACACCTCTCTTCCTCTTTTTAAACTCTGATACTATGTGTTCTTTCCTACACATATAGCCATTATGCAACATGTGGGAATAGGTAAAAATCACAAAAAGAAAGCAATCCCAGCCTTAGCTGCTCAACATTTTAGGACATGGCATGATTGGATCCTCATAACTAGACATTTAAGGATAAGGAAAGGCACAGAGAGGTCATACAACTTGCCCCAAATCACACAGCACATTAGGATCTATATCAAGTACAGTGTTACCCTCCAAATGAATCCCTGACTTAGAAGGGCTGAGTGCAGCCTCCTGGACACTGAGGCCCTTCCCGGTCCTTGGTCCTTGGCTGCGGTCCCAAGATTCCAAAAGACTGACAGGTGGGCATCCCACTCTGGCCTTGATCACCGGCCCCTCCCCCAGAATAGCCTCAGCCTTGGGATAAGGTAGGGGGAGGGAGAATGCCAGCAAGGACCTAGGGGCCAATGCTGGATCATCCTTGGGAGCCAGGGGGTCTCTCTCCACAACCAAAATGGAGTTAGGCTGGCACTTGGCATGGAAGATCTGAGTCAAGATGGGACTGTAGGCTGAAATGGATGCGGAGATGGAGGAATTGAAAATGCAAAGGTGTGGGGGGCAGAAAGGCCTGGTCCAGATCTGGTAGTTCTGACCTTAGAAATGTATCTGAACCTCCCTGATTATCATCATCTACTGAGTAAGGGTAACACTTTCCTCAGGGGTGTGCATGTGGAATAGTAGGACAATGTGTTTGCAAGGCTTGGCACACAGAAGGTGCTCAGAAAACACAGGAAGGGTGCTATTGGCTCCCCTGGTCACCTAGCACCTCTTCCCACTGCCCCATGCCTGACTCACGCTCCAATCCCTTTGGCACATACTGTCAGATAAACCTTCTTAGAGCATCATTCTGGTCCAGCCTTTCCTTGCTTAAAGACCATCATCGATGGCTGCTGTCACTTTCAGGTTAAAGGCCAGACATTTGGCCTGGAATTCAGGCTCATATCGATCCGTTCCCAAATCAGAGGGTTGCTGCACTCTATACAACTCACAGCACAGACTAGGAGCCTCATCCATAAGGTTTCCTTCCCAAATTCCACACTTCAGGGGAGTTGCAGTGGTTCCCATTCTGACCTGGCTCCCCTGGGGCTTCCTACATGGCCAGGAACCCTCCTGGCTGCCATGTAGAGTAAGACTGGCATTCCAGCCCCCAACACCATTCACATGCAGCTCTCTAAAGAAAAGAAAAGAACAGAACAGAAAAGAAAGGAAAAAGCCCTGATTTGTGGCATTTACTGGTTTCCATAGTGTAAATACCCTTACTATAGCCAATTTCAAGCTACCAACATGATATCACTGAGCACAGCACTGGGAAGAAATGTGCACAATTAGCTCTCACCAGCTGACACACCCCTGCAACATTCCAAAGGAAGGACCACTAGCCCCAAAGAAGAGTTGTGTGACTTCAGGTGAATGACAATTTCTCTGAGCCTCAGGCTCCTCATTTGTAAAATGAGGACAACAATCGCACTACCCTCACAGCAATGATGTGAACACTAAGTGATATAATCTAGGCAATCAACAATGTACTGAACACCTACTATATGTAGGGTTCCATACTGGGCACTGGGAAGGTGACGGGTGACAAGATGGTCAAGGGCTCCTGCCTTCCCAGACCCCACTCCTTGCAGTAAAACCCTTGGCACAGTGGCTAAAATACAGTATTCAATAACCATTAGTTAATATTACCAATAGTAATATAGTTATTCCCTTTCTCTGGGCTTCAGTTTCCTCATTTCCTGACTTAGAACGTGGGCTGTACAAAACTCTACGATGCCCCCTCACTGGAGCCTTAAAGTAGCACTGAAGTGGTCACTACCATTACCATTTCACAGATGGGGAAACTGAGGTACTCAGAACTGAAGACAGGCTTGGGATTTGGACCAAGGTCTTTTAAGTCCTGGTCTCCAGGTCTGTTCTACCTTCCAGGGCTGAGAAAACATAAAAAGGACCTAGAATTCAGCTGGTGATTCAGCTGAAAGCTTTAAAAATATTCTTTCTTCCCCCGCTCATAAGGGTAAATTGAAATGTCCCTGGCATGCACCAATTTTCCAAAATACCCTGTCAGCGTGACTGCCTCAATGCCTGGACCATTCCCAGACTCTCTGGAAACCCCAACCCTTGCACCCCTAGAGGGCTGTGCAGGCTGGTGGGAGCTGATGAAATTTCCTTGCAAGAAATGGCCCGAATCACATGTTTTAAGTGCAAGCCGCTGGACTCTGGAAAGCAAAGGCCCCACATGGGCACCTTCTGCCTCCTGCAGAAAAACTGAGACTATTCCTGGGAATAAACCCAAGCAGACCCCAAACAGCCCGGGGTCCATCTCCCCACTGGTAAGTAAGCGAGACTTAGGCGCCCTCAAATGGATGGGCAGAAATTCTGTTTTCTTGACAAAACAAAACCAATGGCCAATAAATAAAACCCACTAACTCCAGAGGAGGCGCCTGGAAAATTCTCTTGGGAAGTCCCTGTATGTATCTAACCTCAGTCTTTCACGCTTCAGTTTCAGCCATTTCTTCTCATTCTGTTCTAGAGGACAGGAACAATGCGTCTTTTCAGTGCAGCCTGTCTCAGCTTCTCTTCTCAGATCCAAAGTAGCCCCGGTTTGTTATTCGCAACTTTACTTTCCAACTTGCTCACTCAGAAGCAGAAGCTTTTGAAACATAGGTAATGATCCGCTCCAATCTGTCATTTCTCTCAACAAAAACTGGGGAAAGGAGTCTCATCTCATCCAAAGTCTTACAAAAAGCAGAGCTCTGGCTCTGCCCCATCACACTGGAGAGAGGCCAGCTTTGCACCTGCCCTGCTGTGCGCCTTTGGGCAAGCCGCACCCCCTTTCTGGGCCTCAGTCTCCCCATCTGTACCAAGAGGGGCTGGCCTTATTTCTGCAGTCCATTCCAGGTCCTACCACTGTCCATCCCCATGCTGGCCCTTGCTCTACCTCCCTCTCCCTTCCAAAAAGAGGAAAAGAAACTTGCGTTAGGAGTCCGGGGAGGGTGCGCGGCTCTGAGTTGTCAGGGTGCACGGGTTGTTGCCGGGTGAGCGAATCTCACACAAATCCCAGGGCAGAGAAGTCCCACCTCCCCGGTAACCACAGCTACCCGGCCACACCTCCAGCCCAAACACAGCCCGAGGCCCAGCCAAGGACCACCCCCGTATTCCCTCGGGACCCCTCCCCTCCCTGCGACCAGCCCCAGTCCGGGAGAGTGACTAAAGGTCAACGCCCCCATTGTGCGGAGGTGGAGACTGAGGCCAGAGGGTGGAGGCTGCGGAACTCCGCAGCCAGCAGGGTTTGGACTCGGACCTAATCGCCAGTCCCAGTCTCCCTCCCGTTCCCGGAGCTAGGATCTTCTTCCTGTGAGCTGGGGGTTTCCACGTGGGAGAGACCGAGAACACCACTGTCCCTGTGGATCCGGGCGCATCGGCGCTGTCCACCCTCCCACCCCATTCCCGTGACCGAGAAACTGAGACCCAGCGAGGGGCCGGAACCCGCCCCGGACCCACTATGGGCCCCTCCCCGCCTCTCACCTGCTGGCCGCCGCCGCCGCGCGGGGTGGTTTCCTGGAATTGAGCGGCAAACAAAGGCCTCCAATCCGGGCGCGGGGCGGGGCGATTACTTTTTGCATAATCCCCGAGGCCAGCCTCTGAAGTGCGAGGTGCGGCCCCAGGAGGCGGGGCCCCGGAAGCTCCACCAATCGCAGACAGGCGGCTGCCTGCGGCCGGTCCTCAGAAACTCAGACGCGGCTCCACCACAGAAAATCTCAAATCTGGGAGATTGTGTGTCTCTCCTGGAGCCTGTCCGACTGCAGGCGCGATGCTGAAGCTCCGTGTTAACACATTTGTGCAAGATCGCAGTGAGGAAGAAATCACAAACTTTCATAGAGGAAACGGACTGCTTCATAACGGTAGTAAAAATACTGTCATTAACTTTTCTTGAGCACTTATTAGGTATCAGGCACTTACTGTGAGCTCTTACTGTGCCCAATCCTCTCCTATGAGATAGGTAGGTATTATCATTACCCCCAAGTATATTCTAGTCCAAACCACCCTTAGGCAAGCGGGGAAACCCAGTCCTGGAGAGAGACAAGAACTTGCCCAAGGTCCCTCAGTGAATACAGGACAGAAATAATCCATTGCCCACTAAAAGCGCACCTTGGAGGTGGTGTAAGATATCAAACTGGCCTAGGCTCTCGCCCCAGTTCTGCCACTGGCTGCCACTGAGCTGTAGGTAAACAGAATTCATAAGTTCTGCCTCACAGGGTTGCCGAGGGAAGTACATAAACATAGCACCAGGTCTACAAGAAACAAATCAATGGCACTCATTTAAAGAGTTCCCCGAAGAATTCTATTTCACAGCGGGGATTAATAGGCCGGGGAAACAAGAAGTGACTTTCTCAGGGTCCTGCATCCAGCTGTGTTACAACCCAGTGCTTTCCTCTTGGCAGAAAGCTCTTCCCAGCTCCCCTGGTTGCCAGTCTTTCCCTTCACATAAATCTAATGGTAATCATAGTAACAGCTTCTATCCACTAAAGGCATTCTCTGTCTCAGAGACAAATATTTTAGCTAACCCTTAACCATAACTCAAAAGTTAGATTAGTATTATGTTCCACGTTTAAAGATGAGGAAACAGATTCAGAGAGGTTAAGTGACTTGCCCAGGATTACACAGGCAAGAAGTGGAGTGCAATTTGATCCTAGGTTTCAGATAGTGAGGTGTGGACTCTTTGAGCTGTGTCTTGTTCTCTGACCTTGTACTTCCCACGCTGGGCTACTCCGTTCCCCACCAAGCAGAGAGGGCTCCAGGTAATCTGAAGGCCAATTTAGCACTTGGTTGGGCAGGCCTCAGCTCAAGCCAAAATCTGGCCCTCTTCGTCTTCTTCATCTAGCAGCTGACCGTGAGACTCTAGCCGTACCTCCCCGTCCAGCTCTGGCATCATGAGTAAAGATGTTAGGGTCACGGGTACATGTGTCCAGATGGACCTCTGGCCCCTCCCTCTCCCAATATTCAAAGCTGTCCTAGTATTGGGTCCCTTTAAAAAGACGACAGGAGGGCCCAGCTGGGTGGCTCAGGCGGTTGTTGCTCTGTGCTCCTAACGCCAAAGGCTGCTGGTTCGAGTCCCACATGGGCCAGATGGCTCAGTTGGTTGGAGCGCAGGCTCTCAACCACAAGGTTGTCCGTTCAACTCCTCCAGTCCCGCAAGGGATGGTGGGCTACGCCCCTGCAACTAACAAAGGCAACTGGGCCTGTAGCTGAACTGCACCCTCCACAACTAAGACTGAAAGGACAACAACTTGACTTGGAAAAAGTCCTGGAAGTACACACTGTTCCCCAATAAAGTCCTGTTCCCCTTCCCCAATAGAAATCTTAAAAAAAATAAAAAAGACAATAGGACATGTGCCTGTCCTGGGGTTTCATGTTGTCGATCTCAGGCCGCCATGGGTTCAAATTTGTCCTCTCCCACTCACTAGCTATCCAACTTTGGGCAAGCAACTTGGTCTTTCTAAGCCCACTTGCAAAGTGTTGTTGTGTTTTTTTTTTGTTGTTTTTTAGGTTTAAGTTTCCACGGCCCCAGAGTCAGGCCCAGGGATTTCATAAGCTACAGTTCCAGAAACTCATTCTTGTCTTACTTTTTTCAGACTGCAGACATGGGACCGTGGGCAGCAGCTGCTGGGGGATCTCTGTCCCCCGGGGACTGGAAAAGGGGTGGCGTTCGTAAGATCAGAGGGCTCCTTTCTTCATTCACCATCATCCTGACTGTACTTTTCTCCCTGGGCCTGACTCTGAGCCTGATGCCGTGGTCCACACACAGCGTCCCGACCTCCATCAGGCAAGCAGCATCTCCATGGACTGGTTCCCTGTGGCTGCTGTAACAAATTACCCAGTTCATGACTTAAAACACTACTTTGTCCTCTTACAAAGAGAGATCAGAAGTCCAAACTCAGTCTCACTGGGCTGAAGGCAGGTGTCAGCAGGGCAGGTTCCTTCTGCACGCTCTCTCTGAGAATCCATTTCCTTGCCTCTGAGCTTCTAGTGACCACTTGTATCCCTGGGCTCGTCCCTTCCTCCAGCTTCAAAGTGCATCACTCCAACCTCACTTCCATCATCACAACACCCTTTCCCCTTCTGTGTCAAATCTTTCTCTGCCTCTTTTACAGGAAACCTTGTGATTATATTGGGCCCACCCAGCTAATCCAGGATAACCTCCCCATCTACATGCCTGACTGAATCACATCTGCAGTCCTTTTACCCTACAAGGTAGCATTCACAGGTTCCAGGACTGGATACCTTTAGGGGCCATTATTCAGCCTACCACACCCATTTTCCAGGTGGGGAATTTAGGCTCAGCAAGGTAAAATTTCTTGCCCTTGATCACACAGGATTTGGAATCTGATGCCAGGAGATCTGGGGCTTGACAAAGCTCTCCTGCAGCCAGGTAAGGGTTCGTCTGTGCAGAGGTATTAGGACTGGGGAAGGGCATACGAGTCCCCTGGGAAGGGCTGGGGCCTTCAGAGATACTGGCTGATACAGAGGTCAAGTGGAATCCAGGGCTCTGGGCTCAGCTAAGAACAGGATCTGGTGCAGGTCTGTGGAATCAACTACACCTAACCCACTTCTGGCAGAGCCCTGGACACAGAGCTAGACAAAGCAGGATGCCCCAAACTCTTCTTGCCCCAGAGGAACCTGGGGAGGAAAGAAATGTGCACTGGAACTGGGGAGCAGACCATTTCTTGCCACCGCCCCCTCCCTGCCCCCCTCCGTGTATTTTTGCTTCGAACACCCACTGCCCTTGGCTCCTAGAACAGTGTGGCCTGAAAAGGTAGAGGATGGGAAGTTATTGAGAATTTACTGCCTCCCTTCTCTCTCCCAGGCCTTGTCCAAAGACTGACAGCATGAAAGATCTGTCCCCTGGCCCTGAGTGGGGACAATTTTAGGCCTAACTTACACTCTGGTGTCCCTGAGGGATCAGGTTGCAGCCACCCTCCCAGTACAATGCCTGAAATCCCACCTTTCTTGGTTTCCTCCCTTTCCCCTCCTGACCCCCTTCTCCTTTACTGCCCGCCCGTCCCCCAGTGAATCTCTTGCATACATATACTCATCTGAGTCCGTTTCTGGGACCTCCCCTAAGGTGGGCCACCTTTCTATGTTTTAATACATCCACATACATCGTGAATTTTGCCCCATGACACAACAATGCCTTTTAATCTAAAAATATAATCTGCAAATAACCTTCAGGTAGGGTGTTCCAAAATGTGGGTGTGATTCCAGTGCTCTTGCACCCTCCCTGTGGGTCCCAGATTGAGCCATGGGGGCCCGGGGGAGAGAGCAGTGGTGTGCGGTGCTCTGATCCCTCCATCTACCTAACCCACCCCTTTCCATGTCAAGTAATCAAGACCCCAGCCGCACAGGCAGGCCACACACCACACTGGACCCCAACCTTGTTCAGATCGCTTTATTGAAAAATTAAAGTCATAAGCTCTGTATATAAATACACTGACATCGCTGGTCACCTGCAAGGCCTCTGGGATAGGCTGGGGGTGCAGTGGGAAGCGAGGATATTGGGGTCCCCAGGGGTGTGGAGAGGGAAATAAATAATAAATACCATGAGGTACAGGGAGCTAGGAGAAATGCGGGTGTGAATGGGGGGGGGGTTGCTTGATGCTTTTTGTGGCACTAAAGGTCCTGCAAAATGCCCTCCTGGCTGGCGGCCGTGTCCATGAATTCTCGTGTGACCTCACTCCAGACAAAGGCCCCAGGTATCTGGGGATGGGCCAGGTCCTAGAAGGTTGGGGGGATAGCAGTGCCCCCTAACCAACCCAGAGTAACAGGCCCTGGCAGGCCTCAGGTGGATGTGTCAAGGCGCTCCACCCTTCCCCTTTCTCCCCTTCCTGAAACCCACACGTGTATTGAGTGCCTACTATGTACTGGGCACGGTACTAGATCTTGACCTGACCTTCTGTTTGCCTTGCCCAGCTCCTTCTTCCGGTTCTGGTCCAGTGGGCTGGGAAGAAGTGGGGGATGTCTTCCTGCTACCCTGGCCATGCATCCCCGGCCCCTCAAGGAGCTTAACAGTGCGAGGAGGGAGGAGGGACCAGGGCCAGGGGCCGGGCAGCAGTGGGAGGCCTTCAGACCTCAGCCCCTACAGCATCACGTTGAACTCGGTGACCAAAAAGTCGATGTAGTCACGCTCCTTGGTCTTGAAGGCCTCTGCAATGATGCGCGCTGCTTCCCGGTGCTCCTTGCCCCGAAGGGTCAGTCCATTCACTTCCAGGATCACGTGGCCCACCTTGAGCTGCCCACAGTTGTGGGCCGAACCTCCTCGCTGCAGGGGCAAGACACAGGGCAGGGGCACGTGTGGTGTCCCAGGGCTAGTCCGGGCAGGCTTTGATCCCCCACTGAATCAAGCCTGACACTGCCCACCAGGTAGCTACAATCTGGTATCCATTGCCCTGATTAGAAAAATTAAAGCTCAGTGACAGCAAAGGTGGTATGAGCCTGGCTCTTTCCTTGGATGGTGGGTCACCTCGGGGGAGGCAAAATCCTGGGGACGCTGATAAAGGAACCTTTACGGGTAGGGAGAGATGGTCAGTTGGGGGCCGATGGGACATACCTGAATTGTGACGATCCTAGGCAGGGGCTGGCGGGTATTGGCACCACCCTCAATGGCGATGCCCAGGGTGGCCGCACTTTTCTTCACACGGACCAGGGTGGACGTGGGCTCCAGGAGTCCGGGCTGCGGGTATGAAGGAGACCAGTGACTGAGGTCTTCTCAGTGGACAGGCCTGACCATGACACACCTCTATGTCAGCAGGGCTCAGACTCTAGCCCCATGTTGGGAGCCTCCAGGATGCCAGGCAGTAACATAAGCCTTTGGTGTTCTCAGCCCTCTAATTGCTACAAAAATCCCTGAGGCTCGGGAAGTTAAGGGGTGGCCCAAGGCTGCCTGGTGGTGACTTGAACCCAGGCCTGACTGCCTCAGCCACCACATCACGTCAGAACTGAGCTTTAATATTCTCAGGTCCAAGCTTCAGTACTTGGCTTGTCAGAGTCATGGCAAAGGTAGGCCTTCAATTGGGCCTCCATTCTAATACAGCATTCTTTCTGGTACTCCCATCCCTCCAGTGAGGGGTCTGTCTCCATCCCTTGTGGTCGCGTATCAAGCTGAACCCTGGTCAGGGACTTCCTGTCCTTCGCCTGGGGCCTGCCTTCCCCTTCCCCTCTGAGCCCCCTTCCTCCTTGCTCACCGGTTTGGTGGCCCCCTCTGTGCTCCTCTCGTTCCGAGGCGGCTCCTTGCTACTCCTGCTCTTGGTGGACACCATCTGTCTGCCTCGGCCGGGGGCGCTGGCCTCTACCTCACCAGCATCCACACCACTGTCCTCGCTCAGAGTCTGCCCACTGTCCGAGAGCTGTGAGAGCGTGGAGGCTGCTGGGAAGGGGAACAGCTGGGGTCAGAGAGGGCTTCCTGGAGGAGGTGATGGGGCTGCAGGCTGGAAGGCTGGGAGCATTCTCTGGGCAAAGACTGGGGAGTGGGGGAGCTGGAAGGCAGGGAGACACTCCACCACACTTCTACCTACTGAGACCTGCCCTTCCAGCTGGGCCTGGCCCCAAGGCTGCCACTTTCCACATCAGCCTTGACTGTCCCTGGTGTAATGTAATTATCAAAACAGAGGTCAGAAGGCAAACCCAGTCCACAGATGTGTTTTTTTTTAATTCACACAATACTGTTAAGTTTTAATGATGGACCAACACACTCAAATTAGGGGATTTCACATAAAAGTAAAATTTCTACTTTCTCGAGGAAAACAAAAAGGAAAGTCTTCCACGTCTGGTCTGCACCCCTGCATGACTCCAGCTGGCCTGAGTTGAGTGTGGGCACATGCCCTCTGGTTCACCAGTCAACCCAGGCTGTTTCGTTATATATGTAACAGCCTAGTCCCTGAGTTTGAGACCCTCTGTTAAGAACACACACTCTGGAGTCCGGCAGATTGAACGTGAATTCCCTCTGACCAGCTGTGCAACCCCAGGTGAGTTACATAGCCTCTCTGAGCCTCCATGTTCTTGTTCTAATCAGGAGCAATGATGCTTATCCAATGGGGTTATCATAAAGGCTAATAGATATGACGTATAGATTGAAGCAGCCAAGAGAACAGACTTGGCCTACATTGCTTGGCTCCACAATTACTTTCTGTGCTGCAGTTTCATCATCTATTTAAAATAAGGATAATTATAGCACCAGCCTCACAGAACTATTGGGGGGATTAGATGAGTTACTAATATAGGCAAGGCAGACAGTGCTGTGTAACCGTTAGTTCCTATCATTGTGTGTGTCTGGCTCAGTGCTAGGTCCAGAGGCAGCAGTGATCCATCTGTAATAGTTAGGGTTTGTCACCACATCCTGCCTGCTCTCCCCTTTGCTGCCTTCCCAGGGACCCCTGACCTGGCCTGCCACCTTCCCTGGCCACAGTGGGCCCTGAATATCACTTTAGCCACAAGATGGCAGCAGAATCCAACAAAATATACCCAACTTGCTAACAGGAGGGAGGAGAGGGCTCAGGCTTTTGAGTGGAAAGCAGGCTCTACCCTTCCCTCCACCTCCTCGGCTGGACGTACTCCAGAAACTCAGGGGCTACAGACTTGCACTGGCCTCCCGGGTGCCTGTAAGGCCCATCCTGCACTCTAATCCTGATCCCAAGTCAGGAGACCCACCGCCACCCAGGGGTCCACCTTTCCCCCAGTACCTGGTCCAGGCCAGGCCCTGGGAGACAGAGATCACAGAAGCCACCTCTGCCCCCCAAAAGCTTAGTTTTATGGTGGGGGAGAACTGCTAGGTGAATTCAGTGTGCCCAGGGCTGGGGATGCTGGAGGAGGAGCCCAACCCTTAACCGCAGCCTGGCAGGGCTGTCACTGTCATCTCCATTCTGAGATGGAAAAGCAGCTCAGAGAGGCATAGCAGCTGGTCCACAGTCACACAGCTGGTACATGGCAGAGCCAGGACTCACATTCATCTCCAACTCCAAATCCCCTAAACGTGGGCTCAGACCCTGTTTCCCCTGCCACCCTGACTCCAAGTGGGGAAATGCCTGGGGTAGAAGGCGCCTCACTAGGCAAGCACCTGGTTCCATTTTCACTGTGTTGATGGGCACATCAAGCCAGAGGGGACAGGGCCTGTCAAGATCACACAGTGGCACCCTACCCAGCCCCCAGGGTCTGCCAGTACTCACTGCGTGTCTGGGGCAGTGCCCTCACTTCGTTCACGTCTGGCTCGCTGTCCGGGCGGTGTACCTCCACCATGACAAAGTGTTGGTTTGTGCCTGTCTGGTCTGGGCGGCCAGATGGGGAGGGTGGCGGGAGGCAGCCCCCAGTCAGCGTGGCCTCTGAAGGGGGGCTTTTCAGGTGTGGTGGGGACTGGACCCGTGGGAAGGGGCCAATGGGGTGTTGGGTGACCAGGGCCAGATGGGCGTCCAGTGGCCTCTTGGTGCTGGGGTTGGCAGGGGAGACGGAGGCGTAGATGGGGGAGTAGGGCGAGTCCTGTGCTGAGGGGGCCTCTGGGGTGGGCGCAGTACCCGCCGGCGGGCTGCGATTCTGGGGAGCCGAGAAGACGATGCCCGAGTGGGAAGACGCAGAGGAAGGAGGCTGGAGGTCCTGGCTCCCAGGCTTCCTCTGCTGGACCAGAGGTGGTGGGGGAGGCGGCGGCTTGTAGCTAGGCAGCCCCTCAGCCGTGGATTTGACATCATCCTGCCAAAAGACCCAACAGGAGTAGAAGGAGTCAGAGCCCATTGCTGCTGGAAGAGGGGAGACCTGACAGCCGAGTGGGCCAGGCCTGGCTGGAATTCTGTCCCCGCTCTATCGGCTCTTGGCCACACTGCTCTGAATAATGCAACACCAAGTGGAAAACTTCTCCCAGCATCTCAGCAGCTGATAAGCGTCAGGATCCTGGCCGCGTCTCTGGGGACGGCACCGTTACCTTTGGGAACTGAAGTTCTTGGCATCAGCCAGAGTTTGTCACAGGGAACAAGACTTAATGAGAGCCGGGATGTGGAGACTGGAAAAACAAAAAAGGCATTTCTTTGGCTTTTGTTTTCAGGCTATGAGAGATGGGAGGTGTGACAGGCCTGGAGGGAGAGCATGGCATGGGCCGGGTGCTGTGTGGCCCTGGGCAAGGCACAGCACATCTCTGAGTATGGCTCTGGGCAACGGGACTGCTGCAGCAGAGTTGTGGGCATATGAGGAGCAATGTGTATAATGTGTTAGCAAGGTGCCTGCCACCCAGTAGGTGCTTATGAATGGCAAATATGGATATTGTCATTACTATTCCCCTCTGCTACGTCAACATTCAACACTTGCATAGCTCTGATCGTAGCACCAGCACTGTTTCAAATGCTTTACTTAAATTAACTAATTTACCCCTGAATTAATTAATTTACTCCACTTATGGGGTATACTATTCTTACCCCAATTTTACAGATGGGAAAACCGAAGCACAGAATGGTTAAGAAACTTGCCCAAAGTCACACAGTCAGTGGCAGAGGTGATATTTGAAACCAGGCAGGCTGGCTCCAGAGCCCAGGGCATTCAAACGTTATTTGGGTCAGAATCACAAAGTGATAACCCCTAGGCTGCTGACGTGTGCGCATGGATATGAGGCCACATTTAACTTCCCTGTCCAGCCCAGTCATATGGCCTCTTCAGGGACTTCTTTCTACAAGCTCCATATTTCAGTATTTGCTCTGATAACGTTCAGATAACATATCAAAAATAACACCCACTGGGCAAACAGTCCAACAGCCTGACAGCCAAAAATGCCCAGAAGGAGCCCCTGTTGGGGACGGTGGAGGGACGGATACACTTGTGTACAGGCCTGGGGATTGGTCTGAGAGCTCACAGCCAGGTTCTCTGTCCCCTCCCACTGGCTCTCACCAAGGAGCCAGCCCCCAGGGAGGGCAAACGTCAGGAAAGGGAGAGAGAGCCTCTTACCAAGGAAACATCTGGGAGAGTGCTCATATTGCTCTGGACGGCCTCGCCAGTTTCCTCCAGGTCCAGAGTGTTCTAGAAACGGAGAAGAAAGCTGTGTGAGCAAATATAAACCACGAAGGAAAAACCAGTTTGCTCTCTAGGACTCCAAAATCTACGGGCCCTGGGACACGTTCAGGTGGCTTATGTGATTCTGACATGCCCCACCCACTCTGTTGGAATTTATACATTAAAATGAATGTCAAGTTCCTTGCCAGTCATTCTGAAATCAATTTTTCTTTGAGACTTTCTGATTATTTCCAGGCCTCCCAGGAACTACCTGGAGATGCTGTGGGGTGGCCCTGGCCTGGACTGGGAATTCCTGAAGCTGGGTGCTGCTCAACACCATCAAATCCCAAAGGTTCTCTCTCCACTGCTCACTGACAGAATCCCAGGAAGGTGTGCAAATGGCAAGATACATATGAAAGATGGATTGGGAAAGTGTCTCTCTCTCTCTTCTAATTTTAATGGTTTTAATAGTGATGGGGCTGGAAAGGTTTAAATGGACCTTATTTTGTAAAAACGTCCATTTCCTCTTTCCTCTTCTAACTTTCCAGAAGAAGCCTATTGTTCCCTCAAATGACACTGAGCTGCCAGAAGGCCACCTCTAGGGCTTTCCTGGGAGGCTGAGCAGCACTCCCTTCTAAACTGATCTTTTCTGAGGACTTGGGGGAGCCATTTCTCCACCCGACAGAGCCCAGGATGTCAAAGCCTCCGCAACCAACACCTGACTTATGTCTCAAGTGTAGCAATCAACACTGAGCAATCTCAATGCTCCAGACTGACAGGACCTGGGACACAGAGATGAGACACGACCCCTGCCTTCAGTAGCTTAAAGATAGTGGGATTAACACAAACAAGCATGGAGGAGGCTGCGCACAGAGTGAGGAAACAGGCATATAATGCAGCTGGGGATGGGTTACCAAGGAAGGCTTCCTGGAGGAAGGAGCATGTCTGAAAGTTGAGTCTTGTCGGTGAGTTAGGTAAAGGAGGGAACAATGGGTGTTTCAGAGGAAAAGGTATTCATAAAGCAGAAAGGATAGGGATGTTTGAGAATCTTCCAGCGGTTCCACATGAGTCAAGCATGACACTGTTTGGACCTGAGCCCGAGGGCAGTGGGTTGCCATGGGGACTGGTCAAGTTTGCCTTAAGATGCCCTTTGCTCATTTCCTCTCAAGCCACACTAGAACAACGCAGGCATGCCAGGGCCTCCACACGGCCTGTTCCCTCTGCCTGGAACATTCTTCCCCTCGGCTAGCCACAAAGTATGCTCCATTGGCTTACCTCCTTCAAGACTGTATTGAAATATTACCTCCTCAAAGAGGCCTACCCTGACAACTCACCTAAACTCACAACCCCCATCTCTCCTCCTGCTTTATTTTTCTCCTTTGCATTGATCATTATTTTTCACCCAGTGGCCAGGATATATGAGGTCTGACAATTAAGTTCGTGAACTTTTGCAATGATGTTGCTAACCTTTTTTGATATCAGAGGGATTATTCATTATGCATTTGTACCAACTGGACAAACATTTAACCAAGTTTACTATTTGGAAGTGCTGAAAAGGCTGTGTGAAAAAGTTAGACGACCTGAACTTTTCGCCAACAATTCATGGCTCTTGCATCACAACAATGCACCAGCTCACACGGCACTGTCTGTGAGGGAGTTTTTAGCCAGTAGACAAATAACTGTATTGGAACATCCTCCCTACTCACCTGATCTGGCCCGCAGTGACTTCTTTCTTTACCCAAAGATAAAGGAAATATTGAAAGGAAGACTTTTTCATGACATTCAGGACATCAAGGGTAATATGACGACAGCTCTAATGGCCATTCCAGAACAAGAGTTCCAAAATTGTTTTGAAGGGTGGACTAGGCGCTGGCATCAGTGCATAGCTTCCCAAGGGGAGGACTTCAAAGGTGACCGTAGTGATGTTCAGCAATGGGGTATGTAGCACTTTTTCAAAGATGTTTGTGAACTTAATTGTCCGACCTCGTAATTCTTGAAACATAAGTCAGATAATGTCCCTCCCCAGCTCATAACGCTCCAGGGCCTTTCTCTCTTCCTTGGAGGAAATTCCAAACTCTGCACTCACTGTGCCTCGTGACTGGGCCCTTTCCTGCTACTCCTCCAACGTACGGGACAGTCCTGCCTCAGGGCCTTTGCACTTACTGTTCTCTGCCCACACTGCTTCTGGCTCATTCCCTTACTTCATTTAGTTCTGACTTCAGTGATGCCTTCCTGGACCAGCCCTGTCTAAAACAGCACCCCGCCCCTTTACAACACTGTCTAACCCCTGAATCTGCTTCGTTTTTCTGTATAAGATTTATCACTACCTGATCTTATACTATTAATTTGCATACTGTCTCTCAGTAAGATACAAATTTCTCAGAGGCAAGACTTGTGACCAGCTGGTCCCTACTCTGTCCTCAGTGTTCAGCATAACGGCTTCTTGATAAATATTTACTAAATATTGATAAATAGTCAATCAATGAATTGATGGGGAAATGAATGAATCAATCACTCTGGCCATCACAGGGAGGAGGCCTGAGCAGGCAGAGAATTGAGCAAGGAGGCTACTGTTTTCATGGAGAGCAGTCATGGTGGCCTGAGTGAGGGGGAGGACAGAGGGTAGGGCTGGAAGACGACCCCCAACTCCACACCCCCTACGGCAGAAGCTGCTGGGTCATCCACACTGAGCCCCATCTCCAGGGATCCTCCCAAGGCAAAGAGACCAGGATCACAGAGACCAGTCATGGGAACCCACTAACCGACAAGATGCTCGGCCCTCCTGGCTTTGAGCCTCTCACTCCCAGGGCTCCTCATTTGGTCTCCTGATGCCTTTGAGGCAAAGTCAGACCCGGACAACTGCCCCATTTACTCACAACGCTGAGGCTTACATGCAAACCTCAGCCCCCTGACGGGCTCCTGTTCTGTCCTGCACACTGCGTCTCAGGAAGACGCTGCTGACAGCCTCAGCGATGCCAGGACAGAGGGAGGTGGAGCAATGGGTTTGCTCTCTCACCCACTGACTGGCAGCACTACTTTTGGCTTCTTTGAGATCATATCCAGCTCTGCTACTTACAGGTGACTGATGCTGGACAAATCACTGAACTGCTCCATGCCTCAGTTTCCTCATCTGTAAAATAGGGCAACAGCAGTCTCTCCCTCATGGGGTTGATGTATTAACACCTAAAAAAATGCTCAGTACAGAGCCTGGCATAACATATGAGGGGAGGTGACTGTTACACACATCAGAAGCCTGGGACCTTGCAAATGTGTTCCAGCAACGGAATAGTTGCAAAAGGTACCCTGGCCTGTGTGAACACCTTGATGACAAGGGAACGGCAGCCCTCCCATAAATCCCCTCCAAAATCCAACACCATAACGAGTCCAGTGCTCCTTGGAAAAAGTCCAGCTGGGTAACAAAGACCATCCAGAGTTAAGGTGAATGGTGAGGTGGGGCTGGTTACATGCAATGATCTCCGAAGACTTGGCTGTCGGAGTCCTGGTCTCAGCAGGAGGCTCAGAGAGAGCCAGAGGCCTGGGAAGTGCCCACGGCAAAGACAAGAGGGGCCTCCACCACACTCAAATGTAGCACTGCCCCCTGCCCCTGGAATCCAACCTGCAGGCACACTGGGGATTCAGAGGACAGTCCATGGTGGGACCAAAGACACCGAATTTTCTCCTGTTCTAGCGCATCAGGAGTTTCAACCATGTATTTAGTTACTCAACAAGCATTTATCAGGTGGCTTTGACTTATGAGGAAATCTCATGGGGATAAAAGATGAGGAGGTAGGTCACTGCGTCTCCAGTGCCAGGCAGAGGCCCAAGCACACAGAAGCTGCCCACAAACTCCTGTTCTGATGGGGCAGGCAGCTGTAAAAGAGCCCAGGAGGAGGGGAAAGGAAGGCTCCAGAGCCTGACAACACAAGCATGTCCTTGCTGAGAGCTCTACAGGGAGGGTGTGCCTTTCTCGTAGAAAGAGGAGATCAGAGAACTACAAAGTGGAGGACCTACTGTGTGCCAGGCCCCCTGCCGGGTGGTTCCCTCCCATCATCTCATTTGATTCTCAGTGTGAGGCAGGCACTACGATTCTCCCCAGCTCACATCTTTTATACTTAAGCTCAGAGAAAAAGAAGTGACTTGTCCAAGACCACGTGGTCATTCTCCAGCCAATCACGATTCTAACCCAGGTCAGGATGACTGCAAAGCCCATGCAGGCCTAACCGACCCCAGAACTGGATAGCGCCCTGGTACCATAGGAACCAGAGGGCCCCAGGAGCCACTCTCTCTGAACCAAGGGAGAACACAGCCATCATTGGCCCCTGGCCTCAGACATTCTCTGCTATCAATGGCATCCTGGAGCCCAGACAAGGCAGGGAGGGAAAGGGGGAGGGTGGAACTGGACAAACGTTCAGCCTGGGAGGGAGGCCTGAAGTGGAGCAAATGGCAGACGGGTCGGAACCCAGCCCTGCCAGACTCCATCTGCTGAATCCAGACGCTCAGGAGCCCCGAGTCCCCGAGCCATGTTCCTTGTGCATCTGAAATAGCTGCAGACAGCAGGCTAAGAACCCAGGGGATGCGTCAGCAGAAATGCTCACAGAACAGGCTTCGAGAGGAGGATCAAGGTCAGAGCTCACACAGGAGCTGGTCTGTGCATCCTGGCCACCCCGACCCCCAGTTTCTTGGGGCCCCCTTCTCCTGCACCCACTGAGGCCAGAGCCCAGCTGAGGGATTAGACCCAGTAGCTCAATGAATTCTGCCAAGTGGGATCCTTCACTCATTCTACAGTTGAGGTGACTGAAGCTCAGAGAGGGAAGGCCACCTGCCCAAGGTCACACGGCAAGGATGGAGCAGGAAGCTGAACCCTATTTAGGGTCTGATTGTTATCCAGACTGCTTCCCACAAGAGCCAGGATGCCCCCAGGACCTCCTCTCCCAGCTTTTTTGTCTCCAATCTGTGGCAGTTCAGAAAATTCCCTTCCTTTCAGAGAAAAAAGAAAGCTTTTTATCTGAGTTGGCCCAATCAGAGACTGTATGTCCCCCGGGTCTGGTTTGAGGGGACCGTGGGGACAAAATGAAATGCAGTGATAAGGGGCAATCACCTGTGGACTCCTGATGCTGGAAATGGAGGCTCGCATGGCCCAGGTGCCACCTCAACAAAATGAGGCCTCTCCTTTCCCTCCCTCCGCCCCACCCTTCTCCGCCCCAGCCCAATTCCCTAGTTGCTAGGCCTCCATCCCCTCATTACAAGGAGAGGGCTCTTACATAAAGGTGCTATTTTCAGCTCTTTGCTCTTCTTGCTGTTTTACTCTAATGTCAGGACAACAGGCTCCCCCCACCTCTGCCTCAAAATGTCCATGGAGAGGCCTTAGGCTGGGCGGCCTCCCCCTTTTGGATACGGGAAAACTGAGCCACTGAGTCACAAAGGCTTCTGGAGCTCACAGGACACAAGGAAAGAGAGGAGAGAAACCAGAGAGGGAGGAGTGAGAATGAGAGAAAAAAGAGAAGGGAGAGGATTAGGGGGAAAGAGAGGCGGGAGAGCAAAGGGAGAAAGAGAGGAAGGAAAGATGAGAGAAACGCAGGACGTGGTGGGACAGCTAGAGCTGGGGCTCTGGAAGAGAAGCTTGTCAGTCCCGGAAAGACGCGGTGGTAGGCGGGGCAGGACAGCCATGTGAGCTGGCCACAGCCAGAATGTCCTGGCATTCCTTGGGGGTGGGGGTAGTGGGGCTGCCCAGAGTGCAGTGGACAGGCCCTGAGGGTCCAAAGGGGTCATGGAGCCAGATGCTGGAGTGACTGACAGCCGTGGTGGGGTTGCTGGGCCATGCTGCTCCCAGGCTCTCCAAGCACGGGGTGGAGTGGAGGTCTGGAGGCTGACGGGGAAGGTCGGAGGAATGGACTGGGAGAGAAAGGAATGGACGCAGAGGACTGGAACCCACAGCTGCTGGGTGGCTGGTACCAGGGGAACTGCCCCAATGCTGGGCTGTCACTGGGCCTTTTTACCAGCTTGCCCACTCCTGCTGTCATGTTTTACCACTAAACCAGAGGCAGAAAAGTCCCTGGGAAATCTGCATACAAAGCCCTCCTGAGACAAGACAAATCCTTGTCCTAAGGAAGCCTGTTTGGTATAGACAGACGGTGCTTCCTCTGACCCATTTCATCTCCCTCCCAGTGGTCTTAGGAAAAGGCTGTCATTCAGTGGACAGAGAGTGTGACCCAGAATCTCCAGGGCAGGGCTGAAAGAGCCCTTAGGACAATCAGAAACCAGGGCTCCAGAAGGGAACGCAGGAGCCTGTGAACTTGGCTGGGTGAAAACACTGCATCCTTATTTTCATTAATCTAACTGAAATGTAGCGTTTCCTTCCGTTATGAATGGAGGCAACACAGCCCAGCAGAATCTTCAGTGCCTGTGACACTGTCACCAACCGAAGTCACAGATCTTTCATATCACATTCCAGTTGCTGCAGATGCCACAAAAGCCCATATATGCTCATCAGGGCTTCCAATTACAGCCCTTACCGACCCGCTGCCAGACGTCATTGGGCGTGCTAATAAAGCAGCACACGTTTGATGATTTGTTTTGGTATTTTGAAAATGTAATTTCATTATAATTTGTTTTTTATGTAATCCCATGTATGTGTTTTACTTTTAAACATTTAAAACTGTTATTCTGAGAAGGGGTGGCAGGGCTTTGCCAGCCTGCCAGAAAGGTTCACGGCACAGAAAAGATAAAGACCCCCAATCTTGAGTCAATGCTTAGTCCAACTCTGTCCTTTTATAGCTGGGAAAATGGGGGCTCTGAGAGGAGCAGGGGCTGGCCCGTGTCCAAACAGGCTCTAGCCCCTGTGAACCTGGTTCTGTTTGGTGGAAACAGTTTCCATCACCCTCAAATCCCCACCCAAGGAGGCAGATGCTTGGCAAAGGACTGGCTGGAAGGAACTTTCCTTATTTCAGACTCCAGCTTGAGGCAAAGCTGCAGCCAGGGGTCACTAATGCCTCCGCTGAATTCATGATTCGGGGGCACAGGGGATGCAAGCTGAGGTTTCTCAGGAGGGAATGGGCTGTTCTATTCAAGGGGAAAGGAAAACTCCGCCCTCGCCTTTACCCCATCAGGGCACTGAGCAGCTTCCTGGGATGGGGATACAGAGCTAGTCTACCTGACAACATACCTACACACCTGACAGCACCTGACAACATTTATGCATACCTGGACTGTACCTGACAACATAGGTACACATCTGGACAGTACCTGACAATGCACCTGCATACCTGGACAGCACCTGACGATGTACTTGCATACTGGGATCCCACCTGACAATAGACCTGCACACCTGGACAGCACCTGACAACGTACCTTCACATCTGGACAGCACTGATGATATACTTACATACTGGGACCCTCAGCTGATAACATACCTGCATACCTGGACAGGGTTACTCCTATCCACTTACCCCTCTGAGCTCTCTCCACACACAGGAGAGACATCTTAAAACATGCAAACAGGATCATGTCACTTCCTTACTGAGGACCCGCGATGGTGTCCCAGTTTTAAAATTAAACCCAAGTCCCTGGCAACTCCTGCTGCTGACCCTCACTGCTTTCCCCTTTAGTCCGGGCACTCTGGCCCCACCAACTTCCTGCTGTTCTTTCCATGATTCTCCCAGCTCAGGGCCCTCACCTGGCTCTCTAAGCTGCCTTGTTGGTGAGAACGACTTTAGATCTCAGCTCAGACATCTCTCCCCAGATGCCCCGATGGGTCTGGGCCCCAATCCCATGCTCTCACACCACACTTCGACCCACTTATCAGAGTGTGAATTATGTAGATGATTTGATTTAAGGCTGTCTCCCCGACTGGACTCGGGACGCTTCAGGTGGGCAGGCATCATTGTCTCTTGCTCGTGGCTACCAGTGCCCCACTCAGGGTCTGGCATGTAGGAGGCACTCAATGAATGCCTGCCACATAAATAAAGGAACGGCTGAGTGAATGAGTGAGTGAATCGATGGGTTTCTCCTGCTCCCCACAGGAGCAGGGCGGAGGACTTGTCCCCACAGTGCACTCTCTAAACCCATCCAAGCTGGAGCAAGGCAGGAAGTGGGAGAAAGCCCTCTAATAGTTTACTCCCTGTTTCTGGAAAGAGTGAGCTTAACAATCAGGTGTCTCTGTGGCTGGAGGGGCCTAAGACAGGCCTGAGCTTCTCCACCTTCCTTTTGGCCTGGATGAGGAGGGAGACATGGCAGTCATAGGGGAGGAAGCCGATGCAGCAAAGGGCTGACACCCGCACCCAGAGCCATTCTCAGGAAGGCCTTCAGAGGCAGGGTCTCCCCCACATATTTGGGAAGGCCAAGAGAGCCCCTTCCCAGGCACATGATAAGCCTGGGGTGCAAAACCTGTCAAATCTAGGTAGTAAAGGGCAATCGTTAAGGCCACAGCAAGTCCCAGCTGTCACCCCCAACCTCAGTGGCATCTGCTCCGTGGGTACAAGGCTGGCCTTGACCCCTTTTCCTCTGTAATTCTCTGCAGTGCCCTTTGTTAGCTTTTAAAGTTTCAACAGAATCGACTTTCGTGGACTCCACACCAGCAAGCTCACTCCCGATTTCACTGAATCTTCAGGACAACCCACAGATGGCCGGTCTCATCAGCCCAGTGTACAGACATGGAAACTGAAGTTCTGAAAGCTCAAGGTGACATGGCGACTAGTTAGGAGAGTCATATGTGGGATTCCAGAGCCTATGCACTTAAGCCCCTCCACCACGGGCCTGCTTGCATGAGATGAAGAATTCAAGAATTGTCTGGCAGGCCTTGCTTCTTGCGCTCAACTCTCCTGGCTGACTTCTTTATGGGAGGGGAATGAGTCTCTATTAGACAAATGGGAAATAAACACAGTTTGTCGATGGGGGAAGGCTACATCTGATTTCCATTGATCGATTGTGTCTGGTTTGAGAGAAAATGGCTGTAGCAGGAGCCACGTTGAACCTGAGATTGATAACCGTGCAGCACGATCCAGGGAAGTCAGGCTAAATGGAAACTGGCTCCACGAGGGGCAACCCTGTGGGGCATCTGGGTCACTGATAGCCAGCTGCCTGCCACGTTGCCCATCTGAGTGCCAGGCAAAGGACATTTTCCTACAAGGAGGGAGGCAAATGTTTAAAAGTCCAGACGTTAGAGAAGAACCCTGAGTGGCAGGGAGTGCATTTCCATTTTAGTTTCTGCTCCACATTGCCTGGGCTCCACTGTGTTCCAGCCCCTGGCACTGGGGGCACAGATGGGAGCTAGATGTGGCCCCGCATGCACCCTGCCACCTCTCCCTGTGTACTGGGGGAGACAAACTCAGGAAGAGGTTAAAGCACTGTGATGTGAAAAGCACGTGAGCTCCACAAGGACAGGGATTTGGGCCATGACAAAGAAATGTTTTTGGTTATCACCCAGATTTGAGGGTTGTTTGTTACTCAGCATCACTGCAGCAAAAGCTCACTAATACATGGTACTGTTGCAGACTACCATCTGGCACTTAGTGGTGATTAAATATTATTTTCCACACTCTCTCTGTGGAGTAATGCTGCAGCCCTTGTCCAAATGCCCAGAGAAGTGGTGGGAAAATAGAGCTGCCATTCCTCGCCATGCCACCCCTGGAGTATTTCCCTACATCTCCCAACAGAGACAGGACTCTGAGTTAGAGGAGCCTTGACGGGGGTGGTCTGCCTTGCTCATACAGGTGGGGAGATTGGGGCTGACGGTGCATGAGGAGCTTTCTTGAGGGCACACTGCATGGTAGAGACAAAGTGGAGAAGTGTGCAGCTCCTGGTGCCCTGTACTCCTGCAGGAGGGGCTTCCAGGAAGAGGCAGTCTCTGTCCTGTGGCTCCATACACAGGCAGCATGGGTTATCCAGTCTGAGACTTGCTGTGTGTGTGAAAGGGGGTTCCCAGGAGATACCAAGCCAGCAGCGGGAAGAGCTGGTGCTGCAGAGCCCATCATCACATCTCTCAGCATCTCAGGCTGCACGACCTCCCCAGGCCCTTCCTGCCACTGACCCTGTTCCTGGTACAAACCCATCCTCATCTATTCTCAACAATCAGTGGCATCCTGTTCAAACTATGTCAGACCATGTTGGCCCTGCTCTAACCTGCCAATGGCTCCCATCTCAGAGTCAAACTCTTCAGTACAGAATCTGCCACTGCGCTTCCCTGCATTCACCCTGCTCCAGCCTTAGGGCTCCCTGGATTTTGCACGGACACTCCAGGCCTGCTCCTGCCTCAGGGAGCAGTTGCTGTTCCCTCTGTTTCCAGTGCTCTTCCCAGAGGTGGGCGTGGCTATCTCCCTCACCTCGTCCTGGTCTTTACTCAGGTGTCACTTCCTGACCACCCCACCCCTTCCCCAAGTCCACTTCCTGCTTTATTTTTCTCCTTAGCACGTTTCTACCCCTTATACTGTGTACTTCAGTTACTTATCTTGCTTACTGTCTGTCATCCCTGCCGGACCCTAAATTCCATATGGAAAGGACTTCTTTGTTGTTCACAACTGTATTCCAGCACCCAGAACTGTGTATGGCACACAGCAAGCACACAATCAGCATTTGTTAACAGAACCGAAGGATGAGGAGGGAGGGAGGAGATAGGCAGACAGACAGACAGACAGATAACGTTAAAAAGCCGCTGCCTCCTTCAGGAAGGCATCGCAACCAGACGGGACGGTTAACAGCAGCCACTCAGAAGCCAGCAGGCCTGGGTTGAATCCTGACTCCACAACTCACTAGCTGAGTGACCTTGAGCAAGTCGCTTCTCCTCTCTGAGCTTCAGTTTTCTTCTCAGTAAAATGGAGATCATAGCAGTACTTGCCACTCTTAGTTGCTGAGAGGGTCAAAGAAGATACAGTTGGAAAGCATTATCCCAGTACCGTGGCGAACCCGGACAAATGCCAGCTATTGTCCTTATTAAGAAAGGTCCCAATTATTAATATGGATCAAGCTCTGTGCTGAGCACCAGGGATTCAGTGGTGACCCAGGCACAGTCACTGCCCCCAGGCAGCCCCTGCTCAAGGCGGGTAACTGTCTCATTAGAATATAATGAGACCGGAGCCACCACAGGAAGCCCGGGGCACTGGAGGAGCCAGTGGCTGAGTCAGCCACCTTGAAGGGATCAGGGAAGTGTTCTTGCAAGAGGTGGCATGGAAGTTAAGGGGTGAAGTACACACAGGAGACAGCCAGGGCAAGTGAAGTGGGAAGGAAAACATCCAGACGACAGAGTGAAAGGCTACGGAGTCTCTCAACAGCTGCGCAGCACAGACATTATCATTCGCATTTTGCAGATCCTAAACCTGAGCTCAGAGAGGTGAAACCACTTCCTGAGGTCACACAGCAAGGAAGTGGCAGAGCTGGGATTTCAATGGAGGGCATTCTCACTCCAGAGCCTGAGGAAACCTGATGAACTATTGAGCAGAAGAGAAAATGAGCACCAAGGAGAACCCTGGGTGCAGACGTAAGGGGGTGGCGGGAAAGGCCACAGCCCCCTACCTCTGCCCTGGCTAAGGGACGCCCACAGCCCCACCCAGCAGAAAGGACGGTACCTCCATCAGGTCTATAAGCCACAGCAGCCGCTCCTAGGGAGGAAGGGTGGGCAAAAGGCAAAAAGAAAAATACATCAAATAAATATTAGGGAGGGGGTGGGCACAGCAAAACCCCCCAAACGCATGTGTGTGTACATGCATGCGTACACACACACACACACACACACACACACACACACACACTGGCAAAATAAACGATTCTCTTTTCTCTTTACTTTGAACGCTTTGGACAGGAATAAAGGAGGGATGGAGAAGAAAAGGCCCCATTGCTACAACCAGCACTGCTTCATTCTACCTGCCTCCTTGAAGGAAAGCAGGGGTCCCCACTGCTCTACAGAAATGACTCTTGTCCCTGAGAAGGGCCTTCAGAAGATGGTCATTCACCTTGGGGCAACCCAGGGACTTTGCGGCAGGTAGGGCTAGGATCATTAGTCACATTTGGCAGACAGAAAAACTGAGGCTCAAAGACGGAAAACGATTTGTCCAGGGTCACACCTGCTAATGACAGGCAGAGCCTGAAGGAGGACCCTATTCAGAAGACTTGCTCAGAGAAGACCTAGACTTCTGAGAGGCCCAAGCCCTGTGCAGGCGGAGGGCACCTAGAGCAGGATGAAGATGGGGGGCATGACAGATCCGGCAGCATTTTTCAGAATCCTCCAAGTGTCTGCAAGGCCCTGGACGCAAATCCTCAGGGTGGTTTTCCCAGTCAGGTTGGGCGAAGACAGAAAGAAGAGAGGCTTTACCTGCCCTCAGTGTGTGGGCAGCGTCTCTGTGGTGCTGACACTATCCAGGAAGTGCTCACCATTTAATCCTCCCAACAAGCTGGGGAAAGTGGCATCGCTGCCTCAATGCAAGTGGGGAAACTGAGGCACCATGGGGTGACGCGACCTTCTTTGCATACAGCCTCTCCTGCATATAAAATTTCTCTTAGAATCCACCCTAGGGCTCAACCTGGTCTTGGTTAGTCCGAATCTGACGTGCACGTGCAATATCGTGGGTCACAGACTCCCACAGCTGTTCACACCTCAGCAGCTTGGGGACCCCTTCTATATGTCCCCCAAAACTCCCTGCTCAAAATCATCCCATGGCTTTTCTGAAGTCTGCCTTCCCCACGGCGCTCTCTCCGGCAGGGCAGGGCCAATTGCCATATCGGGGGCCCAGGCTGGCCAGGGGCAGCACCTCTCAGGTATGGGAGAGACCCCTGGGCTGGGCCAACGTCACTGCAGGCCAGCGCTGAGCTGGGGCAGGGACCCTTGCCCAGAGACTTTGCCAGGCATAATAGTCACCTGGACTCCTCCTAGTCCTGAAGACTGACCTACTGACAGAGCCTCGGGCTGCTGTGGCCAGAGCCAGCACGGACCTCAGGCCATTTTACCCATTGGAAACTGAGGCCCAGAGAAGCTGGGGTTTAAAGCTAAATCTCCTGTGCCCCCTGCTAGAACGCATCCCATCCCACCCACTGGGTCTCTTGTCCCCTCGGGTTTCAGAGCAGTGACTTGTGACTCCTGAAGCCCCACTTGGACACTATCAACGTACATCAGAGAGTGTGCACAGGGTCCAACATGCAGCCTCAGCTGGGGGACAGCCTCCTCCGTGCCCCAGAAGTGACATGCTCATCCTGAAGCATGACAATGTCTCCCCTGCAACCATATCCAGAACCTGGAGGACTGCACAGCAGTTTCCCGGTCAGCCCAGGAAGGGACGAGGACGAAGGTGACTCAGGATGGTAGGGGTAGGAGGTAGAGGAATAGAAGTTCCCCCAGAAACTCCAATCCCCAGAGCTACAAACAAAAAAGCCACGCTGGGAATTGGGGTCTGCAAGGAAAGGCATGCATGCTCCAGGGCTGTTTCCCGGGGGCTGCAAGCTCATCTGTGCCCACGAACCACCTCTGCCAGCAACCCTGGACACCACCACACCCTCAGAGCTCCTCCTTCTCCCACAGGACAGCTGACCACGTCTGTCCCAAGTCTAATTGGGATTCCGCCCATGAGAGCTCCCGTTTCAGTGTCTGGCAGCTACATGCTTAAGAAACGTGACTTTCCTCTTCCTTTCCATAGGTGAGGAATGATCCACAGGAAAGGAGAGTATGGGCCCAGCCAGCCCTCCTGACCTGCCGCCTGGCTCTTCCCACTATATAACTGGTTGCTTCCCATGATGGATAACAAGGCATTTTCTCTGCCCCTTTCTTGCAAGGCCTCCTGGGATTAATTTGCCTCTGAGCATCCTGGGGGCAGAACCACGCCCTGAGATGGACCAGATGCTTTTCTGGGGTGGGAGGCTGAGGAGTCTGGGAGAGAATCAGGCTGGGGCTCCATGACAAGAGGACATGTCTCAGGGAAGACCCAAACACCATGACCACTGCCATGAATACACTGCGTGGTTCTCTCATGGGAGCCTCCCACGGACTGTCATTATTTTAAATATTTGTCTCATCACCTGTGTTTTTTACCTTTCTACCCCCAGCCCAACCCACCAGACTGTGAGCCCTACGCGGCAGAACCACATCTATTGTCTTCTAGAGTCCGCGCCTGGCACGCAGCAAGCACTCAACAATTATGAGGTTTCTACAGGTGAACAAACTCAGGATCAGAAAGGCAAGTAGAGGTGGGAAGGGGTGGTCTCACTGCAAAGTCAGTACAGTTGCCCCTCGGTATTTGTGGGGGATTGGTTCCAGGATGCCACACAAATACCAAAACCCACGACGCTCAAGTCCTTCTATAAAATGGCATAGTATTTGCATATAACCCATATCTGCATATAGGCTACAGCAGGGTCTGCCTACACGTCACAGCATTTGTGTGGCTTCAGCATGGTGCTTGGCACATGGCAGATTCAAGTTTTGCTTTTTGGAATTTTCTAGGATTGTTTTTTTTTCCAAATTATTTTCAATCCACGGTTGGTTGAATCTAAGATGTGAAACCCATGGGTACGGAGGGCCAACTGTATCTTTACTCCCCTGCTGGCCATCGAGCCAGGGCCGGGGCCGGGGCACTTACCCTGGCTGAGCTGACGGTGGTGGAGGTGCCGTGGCTGCCTGTGGACGAGCCCGTGTCACTGTAGGAGACCATGGAGTAGGTGTCTCCAGTCCCAGGGCCTGGGGGCTGCCTCGCCTTCATGGACTCAATCTCCCGCCTCAGCACCAGGTGGTCGAAACGCTCCAGATCTTGGGGGGAGATGGTGCCTCTCACCTCAGAAAGGAGCGAGAACTGGAGGTGGAGACAAGTGTGGCACTCAGCAGGTTGCTGCACCAGCAGGGGGCCCCCTGCTGCCCCAAATGACCTGCATGCAAATTTGACCACTGGGTTCCTCTCTTGAACCCTCTGTGGCTCCCCACTGCCCACAGGAGAAAATCCAAACATCTTCACCTAGACACCAGGCCAGCATCATCTGACTCTTCCTCCTCCCTGGCATCTGATCATGCACGCATGACATCAACTCCCGGAACACGCCAGAAGCCCATGGCTGCCCCTTCCACTTAGAATGCCCCCCTAGTTCTTTCCAAATGCTTCATCCTCAGTGAAGTCTTTCCAAATGTAACCGCTCCCAGTGGATGTAATCACTCCTTCCTTCACGCAGCTTTGGAAACTCAGGCTTCCGCTACAGCAGGGTTCTCAAAGCTGGCAGCACAGCTGTCAGCTGGGGGCTTGTAAAAATTGCTGGTGGCCGGCTCCTCCCACATGTATGTGGAGTTAGCCAGCCCAGGGTAAGGCCCAGGCATCGCTTTTAAAGAGCAATCCAGATGATTCTAAATGTGCACTCAGCATCAGAAGCCACTGTGTTAGGGCTCCCCTAATCACAGGGGACTTTAATTGACTGTCTCCCCAGGAGTCTGTGGGCTTCCCCAGGGCAGTGGGCGGTCTCGGTCACCAGTCTCTGTCCAGGGTTCTATTTAAGCCTGACCGCTGTGGGTTCTCAGTAAAGGAGTGGGGGACCAAAGGAGTCAGGGAAGGATGCACAGCCCTTGAGCCAAGCAGAAGCCAGGCCCCACCAGCCTCGAGGAGGGGCTCAGGTTACCTTGGCGTGGGTGTTGAGCAGCTCAAACAGGGCCATGACGAGGGCCTCCACGGAGACGCTGCCGCCGCGGTACTCCTCCAGGTAGTAGGACATGGTGGCACGCTCCTGCTCGTTCAGCAGGTGCCGAGCCTGCTCCTCCAGCAGCACGCGCGCCTGGTTCCCCAGGCTGCTCAGTGTCACCTGGGAGCCAGCTGGCCCCTTGTAAAATCCAAGCTGAAAGACAGGAAGACAGAGGCCTGGGGATTCTGAGCTGCTCTGGAGCCAAGAGGCCAGGCCAGGCGAGCAGCAGCCACACTGCAGAGGGAAAGGGTGGGTCTCTCAGTGGCCTCAGCCCTCCCCACAAACCCGCAGGAGACATTACCGATATGTTCTCAGGGTATGTGGCCTCCTTCAGTTGCAAAGTGCTTTATGGCCTACATAGCACTTTTATGTATGTTATCTCATCAGATCCTTGTAACCATTCAGAGGCAAGCAATATTATTAAGGTTCCCATTTTATTCTTTAAATTTCAATTTTTCCCTTGATAAAGTGGGGATAATAGTAACGTTATTTCCAAAATATAGCTTAGATCAGCACACACACACCACCCCGTCCCTGCCACTGTCTCTATCATCATCAGCTGTGTCTAAGATGCTACTCGTTCTCCCCTCTGCCTCTCTCTGAAAAGACCCAAATCTCATCTTGTTCCCTGTTTAAGACCTTCAACGGCCTCCCATCCTTTTAGGTTAGCAGCCAGACCTCTTACTTTGTGGTCCACAATGCCCTGTGTGACCGTCCCCCTTGTTGTCCTCTGGTCCCAGCTCCCCCTCGCTCCCTGCACTCCCTCACACTCTCCTTTCTTCCAAAAAGCCAAGCCCTCTGCCTGCCCCAGGGTTCTGGCTCATGCTGTGCCCACCACTAGATCTGCCCCCTCCTGCTCCTGCACCAGGCTTTGATCTCAGTAACTCCTAACACTCAGTTCACAGCCCAGGTATCACATTAGCCTTTGCCCTCTCCCCACCCCTATCTAAGTTCGATGTCGCCTCTGCAAGTCGCTCACATAACACCCAGCACCTTGCCTTGATGGCACAGAACATCTTCTATGATTAGATGGGTGTGTAGGTGTGTTTTGTTTCATGTGTATCTCCTTCACTGGGGGTGATCTCCATGAGGGCAGGGATCTGATCTGCTGTTTGTTGCTTTTAACCCCAGTGTCTGGGGTGGTGCCAGGGCAGTGCCTAGAACCTGGCAGCACTCACAGACGTGTGTGAAACAGAGGGTGGACGGACAGACAGCGGGCTGCCCCAATGGAAGAGATCACGTATGTGAGTCACTCACAAACTGTCGGGCCCAGAGCTCCCCTCACCATGACAGAGAAGAAGCCAAGGACTCCCGGACAGAGAGACCCTACCTTGTCCGTCCCTTCTGTGGTGAGATCCCCAGGAAACCTATCAAGAAAGACAAGTGTGTTCAGATGCACGTCTGAGCAGTTCAGACAGGGCTGGGCGAGGGCAAGGCTGACCTGTAGCGGGGTGAGCAAAGCTTTGGAGAACCGTGGTCGCCACTCGCTGGGGCTACTCAAGGGAATATGAACCCCAGGACAGATGGGTGGCTTCCAGCCCACCCCCGCTCAACCACACGAACAGCACTTTTAAAACCAGGCAAGGTGGATCCCTGAGTTGTTTTCAACCCTATAGGACCAGGTCGGTAACATAGGAACGGAGAGAATAAGGGGCAACGGACCTGAGGCCTTGGGGTCAGGCCAGTCCTAAGGAGCGTGGGACAGGGGTGACTTGGAGCTCTGGAGATGCAATTCTCAGGCGCAATGCAGCTCCAGCCCATGTTTTCATGAAAAAAACGCGGGCTCAAGCCGCCAGAATTTCTGATTTTTAAGAAACAGCTAGGAATGCAGTTTTTTGTTTTTTTTTTATGGGAAACCTGATATCTTTTTAAATGCTGGCAACTAATTTTCAAAATGTTTAATACTGTGCAGGTGAAAAGGGAGGAAGGGAGGGAAGGAGGGAAGGAGGGAGGGAGGGAAAGAGGGAGGGAGGGAAGGAAGTGGCCTGGGGGGGGCCACCAACCAGTCTGAGACTTTTGATGGAAATCCAAAGGTGATTCATTACAATATTAGCAATTATTCATCCATCTGGCAACTCAATCTCATTTTATGATTTCCAAGGCCCTTTCACCCAAGTAACTCACCACATCCTCATTCATAGATCTGGGAGGGGGGCAGGGGTTACGACCCTCACTTTTCAAACAAAGCAACTAAGGGCCCAAAAATGTTAAATGATTTGCCTGAGGCAAATAAAAAATGAGAGAGCTGGATCCTGCAGTTCAGCTCTCCATGGGAAACAGGCCAGGAGAGGAGAAGGGACATGTCCAAGGTCATGTCCGAAAATAAAACGGACTCTCATGTTGGGACCCCAAGCTCTGAGAACTGGTGCAATCTTTACAGCTCAGGATGTGGCAGAGGTAGGTGAGGGGGGACCAAAGCTGGCTTTCAGAAACGGCCCTGGGGTCCTGCAGCTCAGAGTAAGCAGTGCGGCCTGACCCTGCTGAGTTCGTGGCGGTGTCCCCAATCCGGGAGCTGGCAATCCACTTGGTCTCATCCACAGTGGTTCGGGCATGGGGCAACCTCCCAACGTCCTTCACCGTCAGGATGAGGTGCTGGGATGACTTGAGCAGCTTGACCGCCTCGTCATGTAAGATGTTGAGAAAGCTCCGACCATTCACCTCCAGAATCTGGTCCCCAACCTGCCAAGACCATAATATAACACAGTGACCTAGGCTGTTTGCAGGATACCATCTCATGCCAGGGGCCTCCGATCCCCGATCCCCGATCCCAATTCTCCTGGCCAGCCTGCCAAGGAGGGCACTGAGGCTTGGAAAGGTTATGTGGATGCCTGAAGGTCACACAAAACAAGTCAAGGTCAGAGCCAAACTTCCCGTCCTGATCCTAAGCCCATGCTCCTGTCACTGGAAAGGGTCACCTCCCCTTGACCAATGGCTCTAAGGGGTGGGTTTACAAGGAGAATCCCAAGGATCCCCTTATCCAGAAAACAACAGTCATCTCAGAGGCTGCGGTAGGGAAGGATAAGGGGACAGGATGAGGTGAGAGGCATGAAGTCATACTTCTATTATTCCCTTCTAGGTTTCCACCTTGTTAAGATTTTTTTCCCCTCAAGCAGGCATTCTTATTATTACCTTAAGATGTAAACAACATTTTAATTTACTTAAGAAAAAGAACAATAAATGAGAAAACCAGCCTCCCATTAAAGCAATAACAGATTGCTTAGATTCTTACAAGCAGGGCGTTTTATTTTGAAATGCAAAAACACTTTTTTTTTTAATGACAGGAGTAAAAAATGAAAAACAAACAAAACAACAACTTAGGCTACCAATAAAAATAAATATGTGACAAAAATAGAAGAGGTTGGAAGGGAAGACGCTGAGTGTGAGATAGGCACATCTGAAAGGCTTACAACACATTTAAACACACAGGGTCCGGTGCTTCTCTTCTTGTCACAGATGTGGTGACTGTGGCCCATGGCATGGAAGGAGCTGCCCTGGGTCACCCCCTCACCGCGGCCCTGAAGGGCAGCCTCATAAGGCTAGTTACTTACGGCTGCTTCTCCTTCTCTCCAGCTTCCCCGCCTGCGGATGGCACGTGATCAACCCCCAGGGGGGTTTTCCAGCATTTTTCAAAGCAAGATTTGTAAAAGGTGAGCCAAGTAAGAATTTGGAAGCAAAAGAGGAGCAAAGAAGATGTGATGATGAGGCTGAGAACCGAAAACCCTGGTCCCCAGTTTCCTGTCTTTCTTTAACCCCTCGCCTGCAGTTGGGGAGTTTTCAGTACAGAGTGTGGCTCAGACTTTCCGTCTTCCCTCTGCACCACACTGCCATGCTCAGAGAAGGCCCTGTGCATCTCTGCCTCCATGACCCCACTGAGCAACACTTACTGCACACCTACTACGCGCCAGGCTCTGTGCTGGGATGCCGTGTGAGCAAGACAGACCGGTTCCTGCCTTTTGCGCTGCTCCTAGTTGAGAGTGAACTCCGTTTTGTGCTATTAATTGGGTTCTCCCATCAGCCTCTCCACACTGTATCCCCAGGGCACAGCACACAGTGGGAATTCAATACAAATTCATCAAATGAATGAAAACTAAGACACCCATTCCTCTCCATTCCTAGCCCTGGGACCACCTCTGCACCGGCACATTATAGCAACCTGAGGACCCAAATTGCAAACTGCTATTTACCTACCAGACGCTGACTGTGTGCCAGTTGCCTTGTTTGTCCCTTTACATATGTTTCTTATTTACTATCCTGCAGAGTAGGTACCATTGCTCTCATCTCAGCAGAGAGAACACGGAGGCTCAGAGAGGTTAAGTAAATCGCCTGTTGTCCCAGAACTAGTGGAGAGAACACCTAGGATGCAGACCCAGGTCAGGCTGGCCCCAAGGCCCTGACACTTTCTCCTACTGGGCTGCTGTCCGGAGCTCTCCTTGGGGACATGTGCCATCACTTCAAATCCAGCTTGTCCAAAGACACCATCCTCCCAGCACTCCCTAGCCCTGCCCACAGCACCCGGATCTAAAAACCCACCCCCATGGTCAACTCTGCCTTGATTCCCCTGAGCAGATCCTGCAGGAAGACCCACCCAATCTTCACCTTCCTCCGGCCCCTCCGGCCCCTGTCCCAGCCCGGGTCCCAGCCTCCTCACGCCTGGGTCCCTGAGCCAGCACCCCTCAAGGCACTGACATCCAAACTGGCCTCAGACCTTGCACCAGGTTAATTTTTCCTCAACTTTTTACTTTCATGACATCCCTCCCTGCTTAAAAACCTCCAATGACCCCCCACAATCCAGTAGGGAGCAAGGAGGTATGGTTAAGGGTTTCAACAGACTCTCAGACCTGGGTTCAAATCCTGGCTATGCTATTTCCATGCTGTACAAGTTCAAGCGAATCCACTGGGGTTTGTGCCTCAGTTTCCTCGGGTGTAAAAAGGGGGTGCTAGCCCCGAATTGTTCTCCACATTCCTATAGTCATCAGCTGTTTCCCCTGCCACCAACAGTAGCACAATTCTCTCTCTGTCTGCATCATTGAGCTCCCGATTGAGAACCTTGGGTCCTTGAGAACTTAGGCCACTGCAGCTGGACTCCTTGGAAAGGACTTGCTTGGCACACAGCAAGTGCTCAGTAAGTTGCTTACGCGTGAAGGTATGGATTCTGCCACTTCCCATCTTGCCTTGGCAGCCCACTCCCAGCCGGCTTTCCCTGATGCGAAGAAGCAGAACTGTGGTGAAGACTAGAGAGTGGAGGGGAAACTCACTTCCCACCGCTGGGCCCACAGGCACTCAAGTCATTAACTGTGCCTGCCTTCCGGGGGAAGCAGTGGCTCCACCTCTCCCCTCTGCCCAGCTGCCCTCCACCCAGGAGCCCAGGCTGCACTTGTCATCTGCTGAAGTGCTCCGCTTTTTTAAGTATCCCTCTCAATAGCTTTGGCTTTTGCTAAGTGAAGGGAATCAATTTTAATCTTCCTCATACACGTGATTTCATCCCAGAGTTTAATTAAAGAAAGTAGCATCTGAGAGATGAGATATGTGAGGACATCCTTTTGTGGGCAAGCTTCTCCCTACAGGTCCAGACCCCAGGAGAACAAAGGAAAGGAGAACTCAAATCCACAAGCATCTACCTGGCCACAGCAATGTCCCAAATACTGCATGGGGTATATGCACACTAAAAAAAGTATTCGTTGTTTTTCTGGAACGAACTCAAATTTAAATGGGCGTCCTGTATTTTTAGTAGCTAAATCTGGCAACCCTTGGGTGGGGGTGTCAGTAACCTCTGGAGAAATGCTTCTTGAGGTGGGGGCTGATTTAGTGCTATGGTTTCCAAATTTTGTCCCTTGCCCTGAGCCTGGCACCTGTCATGTAGGCAGTCCTGTGAATGACCAGCATACCACTTGCTTCTGCCTTATCCGAAACATTAATATCCGCGAAATCACACGTTTGCTGTGCTAGTCGCATTCCCCCCTCACATCTGTTAAATAAATACATCCTTAGCAGATCTGTGAGAGGCAGCGTGGGCGTCACGTGCGATCCACCTGGGGAACAGGCATGAAATAGTAGTCATACTTGGAAAACCCCAACTGAATGGGGGTACGTGAGCCCATCTTCCCAAACTCTTTCCATTCCTCTCCTGTCTTTCTTCTTCCTCCTGTTCTAGATGGAGTTGGCCTCGGGGTCCCCACACAGCCCTCCGCAGCACCTGGCTTGGTCTGAGTTACTCCCATTTCTCTGTGTCCTGTTCTCTCTTATATTCTTTACTTGCTGAAACGCTTCCCAAGGTCTAGAGCTTTGTCAGAACAGGTGTCTGCACACTCACTGTTATTTAGAGTCCACAAACCACTTTCAAATAAACCTAGTGTCCCCTTGCTACTCACAGCAGACCCGTGGGGACAGTGGGCTATCGCGTCCCATCTCTATGGTGCAACATAAAGATGCCCCTAGTTCTGAAGCCATTCAACCAACCATAATAGCCATGTGGCCATGCGTGGCGTTCAAGTACAGTCCGAGTCTCAGTGTTCTCATCTGTCAAGTGGGCATGATACTACCAGCAATTCCCGGTGGCTATGAGAATCAAATGGTACAACTTGGCACACAGCCTGACACACCACATGACAGGCTTTTAGTAGCTTTTCATTTGCTTTCCTTCCAAATGGAGGAGACAGGTTGAGATGTCAGGTGATTTGCTCAAGGTCACTGGTCATGCCAGGAAGTGAACAATGAATGAGCCAGCATTTGGGCCCAGCTTTCTCACATTCTTCCTACCCCCCACCCCGTGCCACCCTTTTCCCAGCACTTTGCCTGACACAGAGGCGGCACTTAGTAAATGGTGAAGGGCAGAGAGACTGTTCTTCCTGCTCTCCCATTCTCACTTCCACTTGCTTCCCCTTTTCCTTTGGTTTGTGCAATGTAAAGGTAGACGTGGCACGTTTAAAGGTCTTGATCTGGCCCTTCCCCATCCCCCCAAAAACTAAGAGCTCTATGTGTTTATTCATTGAAATGTTACTTTTTCTTACCCCCTGAAGCCAGCTCTGAGTTAGACGACATGGGTCAACAAGGCAAAAAGTAAAGAGGCAAAGGTGCTGTGACTGTCAGGCCTTCTAAGGGGTCTCCTGTGGATGGGGAGACTAAGGCCCAGAAAGCACAGGAATGTGTCTGGGGCCACAGCCCAGATTCTCAGGCTAATTAACCAAGAAAACAGCCATGCTGCCCAGTACTCATTGGGACACGACCCCCTAAAGAAAGGAGAGACAGGTGCAAACAGTGATCGAGTGCCTAATATTGCTCGGCTTGCCATCGGGGCGCCGATGGGGAGGACACGGAAGGATAAACGAATAAAGGTGGCTCTATTTTATTTGTCACCATGGCATCCTATTTATCACTAGTGATGGAGGAGTGGAGGGTGGACCATGGGAATGCCCTTCATTTCAAGGCTGAGGAAAGACTCCTCCATCATCCACAGCCCACTGAGTGACAGGCTCAGATTTGGGACGCGCTGAGGAGAGCAGGAAGGGACTTCCACAAGGACAGGCCACTGATTTCCCCTGAACTTGCCCAACCACCAGGAAGAAGGAATTCACTTTTGCTGGGTCTGAGGCGGCACAGGAGCATTAAGGAGGTCCTTGGAGCAGTGGAAAGTGCTCAGCAGGCTTGGGAGTGAGCCCACCTCGGTGAAGGGTCCCCTCTTATTCCCTAAGAGACCCAGGGAAAATAATTTTACTGGTCTAAGCCTTCCTTCCCTCAAAATGGGAATGAGACCACCAACTCTTATGCAGACTAAATGAGAGGCCATCTGGTGTGTGGTTGTGAGCACAGACCCAGGAGCCTGCCCTCTGGGTCTAATCCCAGGCTCTGCCACTTATTAGCTGTGTGACCTTGGGTAATTTCCCTAACCTCTCTGTGCCTCAGTTATCTTCTCTGGAAACTAAGTATAGCATCACTTCCTACCTCATAGGTCTTAGGATTAAATGACTTAATAAACTCTCCACTGTATCCCCAGTACCTAAAACAGCATTTGGCTTAGTAAATACTCAATGAATATTTATTGTATAGACACCTATAAAGCACGTAAAACAGTATGTAGCATATAGTAAGTGCTCAATAAATGTTAGTGCACTTTTGAAACACCAGGCTTATGCCTTGAGTGATCCCTCAGTCACTCACCAACCAAACCTTGTGATTCTGCCTCCTGAGTCTCATGAAACCATAACCCCCACCTTTCTACCTGACTCCTCCCTAGGCCCTGCCTTCAGCCTCAACATACCCATATATATATTGACCACGCCCAGGAGGCACATACTGTTATCCCCATTTTACAGATGAGGAGATTGAGGCTGGACGAGAAGTGACAAGTTTTGGGATTTGGCCTTTGTTCTGTCATCCTGCAAAGCCCCTGTTGGAACCAGTATCAATCCTGCCTGTACGAGAAGCCAGTCGATTCTTCCTCCATCTCTTAGGTGACCGCTCAGCTCTGGGCTGGCTGCCATACACACAGTAGACACTCTATTCATGCCTGACACAGGAACTGAAAACAAGTGAGCCAAAAGAACCTGTGGCAGGATGGCAGTAGCTCCGAGCACCCTCGCCAGAGGTCATCAGGAGAGAAACCGGCAGCCGACAACTTGATCCACGAGCTAAGCTGGGAGACAGGAGCCAGTCCTTCCAGGAGCCTGAAAGAAGCTGGTTTAGGGCCGTCTTCATGTCTCCCCAAGGCTTGATTAAAATGAATTTTGCTGCTCAAATCAGGACCCCACTGATTGTAGTATTAGCACAATGCAAATTCAAATTCTATTAAAGAGTTTTATTGCAAGTATAAATCTTTAATAGTCTTCCATGTCAGGTATGAAATTTTAATGGGCTGGTTTTTGGGGGGAGGGGGGAGGAATACAAGTGAGCAATGCAGTTTTAATGAGACAACATTCGTTTTTCCCTGCCGTTCATAAGTTAGTAAACCTTGTCCGTATTAAAAAAAAAAAAAAAAAAAAAAAGATAAAAGCTAAGAAGTTTCCTGGAGCAAGCTGGGGTGAAGGGCAGGGTCTCGGTGAGCCCTGCATACAACCCTCTCAGGTTTGGTACCTTCACACGGCAGAATCCAATCAGAAAGGCTATGGATGGAACTGCAAAGCCAACGCATGCCAACGTCCATGAGGACACCTGCTTCCTTCTGGTTCCTTCTTCTGACATTGGCACTTCCGTTGTCAGTACTTGCTTACTCTATTCAGGATATGGGCTGCCCTCAATGAAGGCCTATTCTAATCCCCAGGTCATCAATGGAAAAACTGAGGCCTGGAGAGAGGAAAGGACTTAAGCAAGGTGGAGTCAAGGTCAGAGCTAGGGCAGAGAAGCCACTCTGAGTTCTTCCCACAGAAGAGTCCCACTCCCAAGCAAACAAACCAGAGCAGTTACAAAAGTCAAACCCAGGAGGAAGAACAGCAGTCCACCCCCCACCCCCCACCCTCAGTGCCTCACTGGGTCAGCTACCCCATACGATTCATCTCTAAACTTAATAAGCGCGACAAGAGACGTGGAATGGCATCCTGATTTATACATCAGGGTGGTGAGGCTCAGAGAGGTAAAGTCACTTGCTCAAGGACACCCAGCAAGCAAGTAGCAGAGCAGGACTTGAATCCAGCCCAGCTGCTATTCTGAGCCCCAGACTCCTTATTTGCCTACTCAACATTTCAACTCAGATGACTCAAAAGCATGTTAAACCAGCTCAGTCAAAGGGACTTTCTGCAATAATGGAAATGTTCTGTATCTGTGCTGTCCGATACAGCAGCCACTGCTACTTAAATTTAGATTAATTAAAATGAAATAAAATTAAAAATTCATTTCCCCAGTCATAGCTGCTCTGTTTTGATAGCCACACGACACTAGATGCTGCCGCACTGAGCAGTACAGCTCGAAACACTGATGACCCAGACCGAAGCCCTGACCTTCTCCCATCCCTCCTCCAACCAGTGCTCGTCTGGGGCTCCTCATCTCAGTGCTCAAGCCCCAAACCTCCAAATCTATTCAGTCCATCATCGTGCCCACCAGATTTTACCTTCCCCTTGGAAGAATCTCTAATCCGTTCACTCCCCTTTATCTCCACCAATTTTGGCCCTGGCCACCACAGCTTCTCACCTGGACCACTGTCATGACGTCCTGACCCACCTCCCTGCTTCTACCCTCACCATCCCTCAGACCATCCTCCTCTGACAGCTCATTTTATATGTCTGCTTGACTGGGTTGAAGGATGCCCAGCGAGCTGGGAAATCATTAGTTCTGGATGCATCTCGGAGGGAATCTCTGGAAGAGATTTGCACTGGGATTGGTGAAGCGAGTAAAGATGATCACCCTCCCCAATGTGGGCAGGCGTCATCCAATCCACTGAGGGCCTGAAATGAACAAAAGGACGGACGGAGGGTGAATTCACCCTGTCTGCTGGAGCTCAGACATGCCTCATGCCTGATCCTGGACATGAGCACTCCTGGTTCTCAGGCCTGAGGACACAGACCAAGATTTACACCACTGGCCCCCGATTTGGGGGCCTTTAGATTTGGACTTTCAACATCAGTTCCCCTGGTTGTCAGGCCTTTGAACTCGAACTGAGTTAGTTATACCACCAGCTTTGCTGGTTTTCCAGCTTGCAGACAGCAGATAGTATTTCTTGGTCTCCATAACCGCACAAATCAACTCCTATAATAAATTTCTTATCTGTACCTATGTATCTATGTATCTATCTATCTACTGTGTTTCCCCAAAAATAAGACCTAGCTGGACAATCAGCTCTAATGCATCTCTTGGAGCAAAAATTAATATAAGGATATTGTATTATATATTATATTAATTATATTTATTAGATATATTAGATATATTACATTATTTATGTTATGTTATGTTATGTTATGTTATGTTATGTTATGTTATGTTATGTTATGTTATGCCCGCGCTTATAGTAAAATAAGACCGGGTCCTATATTAATTTTTGCTCCAAAAGACACATTAGAGCTGATTGTCTGGCTAGGTCTTATTTTCAAGGAAACACGGTATCTACCTATCTATCGACCTGTCTGTCTGTCTGTCTGTCTGTCTGTCTGTCTGTCTATCTATCCTATTGGGTCTGTTTCTCTGGAGAATCCTAATACACCTCCCTGTATAGCAAAGGGATCGATTTAATCAATTTGACTATAAATCTGAGCTTCCACACCTTTCTTAAAACTCCCCACTGACTTCTAGGCTCCTTTACTTAGCCTAAGAGGGGACTTACCTTGCTAATCCATCTACATTTCTATCCCCCAGCTTTTCCCAATCTATCCACCCTTGTCATCTCTCAGTTCTATGAAAGATAGAGCCTTTTCCCACCTCAGGGCCTTTGCATATGCTGTTCCTCTGCCCAAAAGATTGTTTCTTCCATTCCTTACCTGGATGACTGCTATTCAACCCTTAGATCTCAACTCAAATGACACCTCCTCCAAGAGCCCTTCTCTGACTACCCCCTCCAAGGCAGGTATCCCCCTCCCTGCTCAAAACACCCTGCAGCACACCCCATAGTTCTCCTCATCATATCTTGAGGTCATGCTAGGCTGTAAGCATTGAGTTCAGGGCCCATGTGCTACATTCTCCTCGCATGGCGCTTGGGAGGTATCTGACAAATGCCTGACAGAATCAGTGAACAAGTGAATGAACGATTAACTGAACGATGAGCAGACATACACACAAGCAAGCTAGTCCCGTTGCCCCTTCTGGTTTCTGCAGACAGGCAGGAGCCATTTTCCATTTATGTAAAGGTTAAGTTTGACAAGGCCAGGGCATGTAGGGAGCTGGGTACCCCCAGCCTGGCTCTGCACTGCAGCAGGGAAAGAGCATCTGATTTTTTCAGTGGAAGGCAAAGAGGTAAAAACACAAATCACAGTTTTGTTTTGGCTGGAATTACATTCTGGAAAATGGTGCACATTTACCCAGACTCTCATTTTGGAAGAGAGAAAACTAGGGTGAGGGGCAAGGCTTCCAGTCAGTCAGGGCAAAGCTGGCCTAGAACCCAGCCCTCTCATCTGTTTCGTGCTGCTCCACAGACCTGCAAGAATCAGAGTTCTCAAGTTCAAGTCCATAGCCTTCATATACACAAACTGACTAGCCAGAAACTGTGCTAGAAGGGGAAATCCTATTTACAAGGTCTGACAATTAAGATCGCAAACTTGCCGCCGTGCGCTTACAGCGGCAGCACTAGACAAACAGCTCGGGAAGGTTTCATAACCTTGGTCTATCAGTGTCTCACTGCTGTGTTCGTGTCGACGTGTGGCGGTGTCTTGCTGAGTGGTGTTCATTATTGTTGTTGTGTGTTTTTTGTGTCATCACGAGAACGTCCGGGCTTGAATTAGAGCAACGAACAAACATTAAATTTCTTGTTAAACTTGGCAAGAATGGAAGTGAAATCTGCGACATGTTAGTCCAAGTTTATGAGGATAATGCCATGAAGAAAATGGCAATGTACAAATGGATTAAATGTTTTTCTGAGGGGAGAGAACGTGTCACTGATAAAGAGAGGTCAGGGCGGCCAGTAACGAGTCAAACTGAGGAAAACATTGCAAAAATTCATTGATTTGTGCATCAATATCTTTGGCTGACTGTGAGAAGCATAACAGACCAAGTAAACATTGATAGAGAAACAGTTAGGAAAATCTTAACTGAAAATCTTAGCATGAGAAAGGTGTGTGCAAAAATGGTCCAGAAGGAGCTCACCGATGAACAAAAGCAAAGGAGAGTCGAAGTTTGCCAAGACCTTTTGGAGAGGCAAGATGATGTTTTAGGTCTTGCTATCACTGGTGATGAAACATGGGTGTACCAAAATGACCCTGAAAAAAGCGTCAAAGTGCACAATGCAAGTCAGCCAATTCTCCACAACCAAAAAAGTTCTGTCAGTCCAAACCAAGAGTCAAAACGATGTTGCTAATCTTTTTTGATACCAGAGGGATTATTCTTTATGAATTTGTACCAAATGGACAAACAGTTAACCAAGTTTACTATTTGGAAGTGCTGGAAAGGCTGCATGAAAAAGATGAAAACGACCCGAACTTTTCACCAACAATTCATGGCTCTTGCATCACGACAATGCACCAGCTCACATAGCACTGTCTGTGAGGGAGTTTTTAGCCAGGAAACAAATAACTGTATTGGAACACCCTCCCTACTCACCTGATCTGGCCCCCAATGACTTCTTTACCCGAAGATAAAGGAAATATTGAAAGGAAGACATTTTGATGACATTTAGGACATCAAGGGTAATATGACGACAGCTCTGATGGCCATTCCAGAAAGAGTTCCAAAATTGCTTTGAAGGGTGGACTAGGCGCTGGTGTCAGTGCATAGCTTCCTAAGGTGGGTACTTCTAAGGTGACCACAGTGATATTCAGCAATGAGGTATGTAGCACTTTTTTTAGGATGAGTTCTCGAACGTAACTGTCTGACCTCGTAAAACACCAAGAGTGAACGCTAATGTAAACTATGGACTTCAGTTAATAATAACCTATCAATATTGGCTCGTCATAGTAATAAATGTACCACACTAATGCAAGATGTAATATTAGAGGACACTATGTGGGCAGGGTCGGGGGAGAGGAGGTATATGGGAACTTTGTACTTTCTGCTCGATCTTTCTGTTGATCTAAAATTGCTCTAAGATGAATCCATTATTTTTTTTAATTAAAAAAATAAAAAAGCAAGAATGGCTATGAAAACCCTGATGGAGAAGGGCTTCACGAGGAGGTACCAGATGCTAAAACCTGCTTTACTGCTTCTGTAATTCCAATGGTGTGGCACTGACTCTTGAACAGAGGGACAGACAGGGGAACAGACAAGAAACAGGCCCAAAGACACATGGAAATGCAGTATACGATGAAGGGGCATTACAAATCACTGTGGCAAAGATGGGCTTTTTAATACGCAGCACTGAGATAACTATGTAGCCACTTGGAAAGAGATAAAATTGAATCCATATCTCAAATCCTACACCAGAATAAATGGCAAACAGATTAGCGATCTAAAGGGGAAAATGTATTTACAAGTATTAAAAGAAAAAAAAAATGGGTAAAATTCTGTCTATCCCGGGCATACGGAAAGGTTCTCTAAGGAGAATTCAGATTCAATAAAAGAAAAGACTGGTAATTAAACTAAGTAACAGTAAAAATCTTTCACATTGAAAAAAAACCCACAACTCTATAAGCATGGTCAAAAGAAAATGACAATGGAAGAGAAAACATTTATAATATGTCATCATATATATGGGCCTGATTAGCCCTAATATAGAGAGAATGCTCACATTTTAGGGGGAAAAATCCAAAATTGTAATAGCAAAAGAATAGGGAACAAGACATGAAAAAGTTACCAAAAAAGACATAAAAAACATACAAAAAGACATCGACTTCACTCATAATAAGAAAATTGCAAAAATATAGAGAGCTACATCAAGATACCATTTCTCACTTATCAGCTTGGAAACAATTGAAAACTTGACAATGCCTGCCAGTGAGCTGTGGGGAAGCAGGCTTGCTCATGCACGGCTGGTGAGAAGTCGGGACAGAACAACACTTACGGAGTGGAATCTGGCAATACTGAGCAAACTATATATGTATTTACCTTTTGACCCAGAAATCCCACTTCTAGAAATGCATCCTGAAGATACACTTCCAAAAGTCAGAAAATACATACGCACACCGTTACTCATGGTGGCATTGTTTGTACTTGTAAAATATGGAAAAGAACCTAAATGCCCACACAGAGGAGAGGGGTTGAATAAAGTAATGATAGAGCCACACAGTGGAGCGCTGTGCAGCTGACAAACAGACTGACAAAGATTTCTGTGCACTGGCATGAAGTTTTTCCATGATATAACATTTTAAAAATTAAAGTGCAAAAGAATATCTGTAGCACACTGCCTTTTGCATAAAAAGGAAGAAAGTATACACATACCTGCTTATTTTTGCACAAAGAAACAGGAATAAACCAGAAACTGGTGTATTTGGTGACTTGCAAGGAGTGGGTGGGAGTGGGTAGGAGGGATATAGGATAGAGCTGATACTCTGAGTTTACCTTTTTTGTATAACTTTGATGTTTTAGTTACTCAAAAAGTACAATGAAATCAATAAGGATGGGGGTGGGGTGTGAATGCCAGCAGAAACAAATGAACCTATTTCAAATGAATAACAGACCTAAGCTGAAAGAGGAAAAAGGAATAACTAACCCCAGTAACACAGTCCTTTCACTCTAAAATCTTAGTTTAAGGACAAAATGAATTTCAAACAAATCTGAAACTCAACACAGTAGGTTTGTTTTTCACAGTGGTTTGCATTAGGCAATTCTAAACTACTTTTGTGTCTTGTAAGATTCGGCAAGTGAGTATATACATTGAACCATTTACATGAGAATCAAGTACTTCCTACGTACCAGTCCTGCGCTTGGTGATGGGGATACCGTATGTACTGTATTAGTTTCCCACAGCTGCCCTGACAAATTGCTGCAAACTTAGTGACTTAAAAGAACACAAACTTATTATTCTAAAGTTCTGGAGGCCAGAAGTCTGCCATGGGTCTTACTGGGATGAGATGAAGATGTCAGCAGGGCTGAGTTCCCTCTGGGGGCTCTCGGGCACAGTACATTTCTTTGCCTTTTCCAAGCTCCTAGAGGCCACCACATTCCTTGGCTGACGGCCATATTCCTTTACCTTCAAAGCCAGTGTCGTCAGGCCAAGTCCTTCTCGCGTGGCCATCTCTCCGGTTCTCTCTTCTGATTCCCTGCTCCACTTTTAAGTACACTTATGATCACACTGGGTCCACTTGTACAATCCAGGATCCTCTCCCCATCTCAAGGTCAGCTGATTAGCAACCTTCTGTAGTATTACAACCTATCTTCTGTAATCTTAATTCCTCTTTGTCATATAACCTAACATATTCCCAGGTTCTGGGGATGTAGACATCTTTGGGGCTCATTATTCTGTCTACCACATGAGTGGTGCTCAAACATGGCATACACTTATGGTTCGCCCAACAGACATGAAACCAGAGGGCCTCCACCAGCCCATCTGGGTGAGGAAGGGTTAACAGGGCATCTTGGCACTTTGCCCGCTGGAGCACAACTTGGTTCAAACTTGCTAAGACATATTTGACAAAAGGGTGCAAAAACCCTTGCAACTTTATTTCTAGGAATTAATCCCAAGAAGATCATCATGGTTACACAAAACAAGAAGTTACAAAGCTAATTTAGATGCTTCCTAAAATTCCGGGAATTGATCAATCAAATATCATATGCTAAATCCATATAGCAATACCATAAAGCCATAAAAAACAATATTGTAAAATATTTAATCACATATAATGTTTTCCAATTTATTTAAAAAATTACAAAACCAATATAAGCACATAGCAAAAACAAACAATGAAAAAAAAAAGGTATATACAAACTCTAAAAATCTTGTCTCCCTAAAGCTCCCTACCCTTAAAAACACACCTTAGGTCTCCAGACCATCTGAGGTCTCAGCATGAGGAAGTAACCACTATTAACAGTTTCTTGGGCATTCTCCCAGGAACACTCTTCACATATTTATGTATGTACAAATGAATATATTTATCTTCTTAAAAAAACAAACATGAGGGGCCAGCCGGGTGGCTCAGGCGGTTGGAGCTCCATGCTCCTAACTCTGAAGGCTGCCGGTTCGATTGCCACATGGGCCAGTGGGCTCTCAACCACAAGGTTGCCAGTTCAATTCCTCGAGTCCCGCAAGGGATGGTGGGCAGCGCCCCCTGCAACTAAGATTGAACACGGCACCTTGAGCTGAGCTGCCTCCCGGATGGCTCAGTTGGTTGGAGCGCGTCCTCTCAACCACAAGGTTGCCGGTTCGACTCCCACAAGGGATGATGGGCTCTGCCCCCTGCAACTAGCAACGGCAACTGGACCTGGAGCTGAGCTGCGCCCTCCACAACTAAGACTGAAAGGACAACAACTTGACTTGGAAAATAGGCCTGGAAGTACACACTGTTCCCCAATAAAGTCCTGTTAAAACAAACAAACAAACAAACAAAAAAACAAACATGAGATCATATAACACCACTCTGTGCCTTCATATTCTGCAAAGGTCTTTCTGCCATGGAAGGATCTTAACGCTGCATTGTCCTGGAGGGTGGGGGAAAGCATATAGTCTGATCCTACTTTTCCTGAACTACTTTTATCCACATCACATTCCATGTAAGCACAACTCTGGAAGGACATACACCAACACTGTTGTACTAGTTTTTAACTATAGGATTTGCTACATCCTCTACAATGAACATGCTTTACTTCTAAATTCAGGTTTTTTTTTATATCATCTTGAAGTTCCTCATCTAATGTGGTCTTTAACTGTGTTAAAGGAGCTGGGAAGGAATCTGCCAAAATGTTCACAGGAGTTGCCTCTGAATGGTGAATTCCAGGCAATCTTAATTTCAAGCTCTTTATTCATTTTCTGTGCTGTCCCGACGGTATATGAAGACCATATTGTTGAGGCAAAGAGAAAAAAAAAAAATCCTAAAAAGAAAAGTAAAAATATGTGGGGGGAGGGCATGACATGAAACATCTCCCTCAATGTTTGGGGTCTTGGGAAGAGTGGGCCTGGGCGCTTGGCTACTCTGCTATGCCACCCTGGAGAAGCTTCTTCTGTATGCCACCCATCCAATCCATGTCTCTAAGTAATTTGGGATAACTCATTCCTGTCCTCCACTGGGCTCAGAAGCCTGCTGGCACAGATAGGCTTGGAGGCGGTTTAACCTCTTCTAGAAAGATCCTCTGAGGTTTCTCTCATTTGTTGCACCTTTTAAAACCTCATTTCAATTGGAAACGACTAAACAAACACCTGCTTTCAAGGGAATGGTTAGGTACATTATAACTCAGACACAAGATGGAATGTTATCACGCAGCTATCACAAATTGCACTTAGGAGAAGTTTTTAATTACATGGGAAAATGCAAGTGACAAATGTGGGAGGCAAAATAGTATACACCATATAATACCAATCGTGTAAAAATGTGCAGAGCAAGGAATGAAAGAACGTACATCAAGATGATAACAGATGGAAACAACCCAAATGTCCATCAACTCATGAGTGAATAAACAAAATGTGGAATAGCCATACAACAGAACATTACTCAGCCATAACAAGTAATTTACCAATATATGTTAAATGAAAGCAGCCAGACACAAAGGCCACATATACTATAATTCACTGATATGAAATGCCCCAAACAAGCAAATCTATAGAGACAGAAATGGAGAGGGACTGCTTAATGGGTACAGGAATTTTTTTGAGTGGGGGTGATGAAATGTTCTGAAATTAGATAGTGATGATGGTTGTACAACTTGGTGAATATACTAAAAACCACTACTTTGTACACTTTAAAAGGGTGATTTTTATGGTACCCGAATTATATCTAAAACAAAGATGCTTGTAAAGGTTGACGTTAGGAGCCAGGATGTCTGGGTCCCTTTTACTTTCTGTATGTTTGTATTGAACCTATTGCTTTAATAGCTAGAAAAAAATTAAAATGAAAAAGAAACAAAATTCCCCAAAAAGGTCTGGGTTAACAGCTCTAGAGCGCAGCCCCACTCAGGTGGCTGCACACCCCCACTCTGAAAGATGCTGACCAAGTAAACCCCCTAATGAACAGGGGAATGGGCTGACCTCAGATCCAGCAAACCACGCACATCCTTGATGCGTAGGCAATGACCTTGACATGGCCACACGTGGAGCCAGAAAGGCAACTGACAACCCTCCCATGTGAGTCAGCCACCACTCAGCAACTCCAGGCCCCTCACGCAGCCACTTGGAAAGGAGATTAGAAGGAAGTCCGCAGCCAGCCCCTGCCAACCATCTGCCTCAGATGGACAGCACGGTTCACAGGGCCCTGGGCGCCTGAAAGAAGCCTCCCACCTTTCCCTGTGACCACGGTAAGCTGCAGCTGGGCTCCTGCTCTAACGGGCCTCACTGTAGGAACTAGGCGTTTCTCTTTTGGACAGTAGCCTGCCTGGGAGTAATTACCGCCCTAGCAGGGGCCCCTTTAAAAGCCAGATGGTAGGACTAAGCAACTCGAATGTTTGTAACTTATTAAACCCCCATTCAGAGGCCAGTTCACAAATCCAGCTAAGAGAGTATCCTATGAAGGATGGAGAATGTGGTCCAGCCAGCGGGGAGAGGCTAAAACAGTCTCCCCACAGGTGCCGGGTTTCTCAGGAAAGAATCACCTCCCAGCTTCTTGGGAAAGCTGTTCATCCTCAGTGCAGACTCATCTCATCAGCTACCTGACACTTTCAGATGCCATTACAGACCACTCTCACCCACCAGCGTCCACACGCGTGTGGATAACGAAAATCACTCACAAGAGTTAGAGCTCCCGTTTTGGGGGTTCTTATCGTGTGCCAGGCAATGGGCTTTACACGCATTATTAGCTCATTGCATCCTGACAATATAGTACCCGGGACATAGGTGGTGGTATTATTATTATTATTATTTCTTTTTAGAGAGTCTGGAATCTATAGGCAGCACAAATCCTCCTCCGCAGTCCCTGGGACGGGAAGCAAGACGCCACCTCTGAGGCTCATGGTTCGTGGACCCCTACCCAGGAGCTCGAGGTAACCACTGCGCCTCAGGGAGAGGCGTCCCGAGGTAAAGCTCTGGATGGGAGGCAAGCCTGTTGTCTGAGCTGGAGCTCAGTGATCACATGAAAGTTATTATCCGACCTCTTCCTTAAAGAGCCAGGGGATTTTCAAGTCCCCAAAGCAATCGGGCTGCTCTGCTATGATTCGCCCCAAACGGGCTCTGTGGGGCCAGGGCTGGCACGCCAGCGAGGAACTGGCAGGAGCAGCCTTGCGTTTATCCCATCCCAGAGGGCAACACAAGGACTGCTCCTTCACCTGGGAGGCAGGGCCCATGGTGGAAACGACATCACTGGGTGTTCAAAGCCAGAGCCAGTCCTGCAACCCTAGCCGGCCCCTTCCTGGTAGGCGACCTTGGGAAAATCCCTCCCACTTTCTCAGCCCCATTTTTCTCACCCACAAGCAGAACTAATGCTAGTTAGTTACCTTACAGGGTTATAATGAAAACCAAGAATATTTTTTTTCAAGCCAGTGTATTTTGAATACTTTTATCCATGTTAAATGCTTTATAGAGATTCACTGGCTACATCCTGACACGTTCCTAGAGGTATTATTATCCCAGCTTTACAAATGAGAAAACTGAGTCCAGGGAGATAAAGTGACACAGCCAGCACGTGACACTGCCTGATAATGACATGACAGTGCTGGCACACAGTAGGTATGAGAAATGGCTGCTCTTGTTATTATTGTTGTTATTATAAGTTTCCCCCCCAAATAACACTTTCTTGCTGAAGCACAGCGTTAGTCACACATTCTTATTTAAATAATTTTATTTAAAGTTGAGCTAGGCCCATGCTCTCATGTGGTGATGACACACACGCAACCATCTTGGCCACAGGTCCCCTTTCCTGCCCCTCGCAGACACTCCTGAGCGAGCCTTCACTTAAGCTAAGCCTTCTTCCTTGCAGAGCCCAGTTGCAACCACACTGTACAAACACTTCTGCAGCCACACTAAATCAACGGTGCTGGCACGCAAGATACACATTTGCTGTCCTTGGGAATGGAAAGAGCACTGAACTTGGAGGCAGAGGGACATGGACAGAGTCCCTGCCAGCATAAAATCAAAGCCGCCTTACTACCCGAGGTATTCTGACTCCTATGTCCAGCTGTGCTTGTTCAGCTGTAATGCGCGGATGTGAGAGCACATGGCCTCGGAGACCCCTGCGTTCAATTACAGGTGGCTGCCAACTAAGAACCTGCGTTGGGGCAAGTTGTTTAATCTCACTGAGTCTCAGGTTTTTCATCCATAAAATGGGGATGGTGACAATCAGAACCTCCTCTTGGGGCTGCAATGAGGACAGGACAAGATGATTCAGAAAGCACCTGGATGGGACTAGGGTGGCCATAAGTGGTCAGTAATTGCCGTTGTGCTGTTGTTATTATGTAGATTTCAGAAACATCACACTATGCTGTGCTCTTCTGCCGGTTTGCTGGAGAACCATTTTGCAAGGGGAGGCCCCCAGCAAGTTCTGTAAGAGCCACTGGGGTTGTCCAGAGGAGAGGGTGTGAGGGGAGAAGTGGGAACAGGACTTCAGCGACTAAGCACTGGACCAGCCCAAGTTCCAGTCCCAGCTAATCCACCTACTAGCTGTGTGACCTTGGGCATGTTACTTAACCTCTCTGGGCCTCAGTTGCCCACCTCTAAAATGAGGATGATGCTAGTGCCTCATTGCTGGGAGAACTAAATGACTCACTAAGCACCCAGGTTGGTACAGAGGGAGCACTCCCCACATGCTGGTGATCACTGTTATTACTGTCAATTAGAAATAACTAGAAAACTGCTCTGCCTTAACTTACCTCCTTCTATTATCATTATCACTGCCCTCATGCTGTGGTACCTTCTGCCATTTTCACCATGCTTTTACTTAAACACATTCTGATCAGCCGTAAGAATCCTCTAGATTCCAAGTCCAAAAGCAGAGTATATGGAAACCTTGGGTGCGTATCGCTACTGTGATGACAGAGGAACTGTGGAGGGCTGAGTGCCTGGCCGCCAAGGGCTGTCAGACTGTTTGTTTTTCCATCACACAAGTTCAGGGTGATAGGTTCTCATGACTAACAAGAGGTTCTGGGGCAGATTCCCCACTCCAGCACCACTACTTCCTTGCTGTGTGACCTTGAGTAAGTGATGACCTCTCTGAGCTTCGGTTTGCTCATCTTTCAGTGAAGGATAGTATGATGTCTGCCGCAGGGATTGCTTAGGGATTCGTTAAGGTGGGACACGAAAAGCACTCAGCAGGATGCCCAGCGTAGAGTTATCACTGGGTGAATGCTCGCTGTCACCATGTCTCTCACCAGTGCTTAGCCAGTACATCATCTGGGCCTCAGCAGTCTTCACTGCCTCTGTCTCCCACTCCCACCGTCCCCATTCAACACAATTATCACGCAGAGTACACAGAGGACCACAAATTCAGGAGCTGCATCTCACACACCTCACTCTGTTCCCCGATCGCCAGCTCCCGGTGCCTGCGAGGCTCCACCCACAAGAAGGACCCACACAGCTGGGTTGCCAGGGCAGGGACATGGCCAACCCTCTCTGCCATCCAGCCAGCAAGGCTGTCTCCAAACCCCACTCTAGGAAGACGAGAAAACAGGCACACCCAGGAGACATTTTCTCATTTCTCCTACGCGTGTTTTCTCTCTGACTGCAGAAGAAAGAACATTATAGGTATTAAATTGCAATAGTGAAGAATGTTAATAACGCGACCTCTAAAATACATGTTTACTACATTTTTATGCTTCTAGTTTTGAGGAAGCCCATCGCAAGATTCTGAAGTGGCAACAACTTAGTCACAATCTTATAAATCAGAGCTGTCAGGCTTTGAACTGAGAAAGGAAGCAATTTTCTAAGAAACGGATGGTTGGGTCATAAAAGGAACAGAATGAACAAGAAGGGTCCCCAGAACATTGTGTGTACAACAGGCCAGATGCAAAAAGGTCTGGAAGGACATGCCACCTGCTGAGAGTCTTCACATCCCAGAGCTGGACAGGGGCAGGGGAAGAAGGTCTGTCACTACCGCACAAGGCAGGGCCTGATTGGACTTTTCTACAAATAGCAAGTACTACGTTTACAATTAGAAAAAGAGGATTGATATTTTTTAAAAACATATCTATTATACTTGGCCAGGTTGGTACCTGCCAGGGTTCTCCACTGTAAACTTAATAATTTTCTCTTGATAATTACAAAATATATTGGTAGAGATACTTTGAAACTATGCAAAAAAAAAAAATGCTGTTTCCGCTTAAACTTCTGTCCACTCTTTAGCACCCACGGGTGCATTTTCCTCCTCGCAATTATTACTGTAATGTAATGTTACAGGGTGATGTTCTCTTCCCTTGTTCCTTCTACACTGTTTCATGGGAAATTTTCCTTAAGGAACAGTTGTCCCTCCCCGCCCCCATTTATTTATTTATTCAGTTCTTTGTGTAACTACATGAGTTTGGACGCATAGATAGTCACCGTATTCCCCTTTGGGCACCGGGAGCTGTCCAGGTGAGCACTGCACACAGTGGATACGCTGACTTGCGTGTTGATTGATTTGGTAGCACATCTTTCCTTTCTGGTACCCCAGGCTCGTCTTGTACCTTCCCAGCTCTAGACATGGCATCAACCACTCCTACAAATAGCCCTGGTCCCTTTTATCTGGAAAATAGTCTTTAGAAACTAAGATGTTAGCGTTAAGCGTACCTATTTTTACTGGGGTGTCCCTGCCTGCAGCTCTTCTCAGTGGATAGAGCGAGGAACTAGATGTCTGTATACTAACTCGTGCATATACACACCCCTGTTTAGGTCTGTATCTGCGTGCACATTCATATATAGTTTTTTCTATTTTGGTAAATGAATCCATATTGCTACTTCTCACCACTGGCAGAAATGAAATGGGCCTCCCACCCTGGGATGACCTCAGGGTGAGGTTGTGGGGCCAAGGTAGGATCTGGGACAACCACACTGGGCTTCAGAAACTTGGCGAGTTTTAAGAAGACTAAATATCCTTGGTTTCCTCTCTCTGCATTCTTTTGCTATTTGGTCAAATTAGGGTATCAAGGAGATAGTAGAGCAAAGCATATGGCCTTTGAGAGTCCTGAAAGGCAAGGGCCCAATCCTGTGTGATCCTGAGCAAGTTACCGCACCTCTCTGAGCCTGAACTGCTTCTATCAATGGCCACCACAGGGTTACTGGGAGGAATAAATAAGAGTGTTATCTAAAGTGTTTAGCACAGTGCCTGATTCATAATAACTGATCAACAAATAGCAACTGTTATCATTATTATTTTTAAATGCTAGTCAATCTTGGTTGTCCTTAAAAGAACAAACAAGATTTTATGGTCTATTCTTTAGTGGGGTTTGAAGCTGGGGGGGTGGGGTGGGGGGCAGGTGCAAAGGAATAAGAGAGACCTAAAGATAAGTGCTGAAGGGGGAGTGAGCCCCTACTGGGAGGGTGGAGGTGTTCCTCATCCCACCTGGCCACCCCTGGAGAAAATGCTGGGTAGTGCCTGAGCCCACTCTAAGGAGCCTCTCCACCTAGCAGTTGACTTGTCCCTCCCCTGGGCCCACCCCTGACCCTCGGAAGCTAAGTGAGCGCTGGAAGCCAGGCAGAAGGCAGCACTTTAACCCTGGGGAAGTTCTGCACAGCAGCAAGGAGCCCTATTGACAAATAAAGCCTGTTCTTGGCTCCACCACCCACACAGCCAAGCCCCTTTATTCCATTTCAATATGCCTAATTCTACTGAAAATGCATTGGCAATAAACGGAATTAATCAGCCCTAGATGCCCAAGAGAGTGTAGGCAGGTATTTGCATATCCCAAGACCGTGGAGAGGAAAGTAAAATAGGGGCAGGGAATATAAAGGGCTTTCTTGTGATGGGCACCGAAGATGGAAAAGACTTTACTGAAGGCAGGCATTTTATGAGCAAATAAAGCTTTCGATTGCCTGCAACTGAGAAGCAACTAAAGTGACTGGAAAACTTCTATATAACATGTTTCCTCTGCTTTGTTTCGAAATGGAAGTTGCTTTATTGCTGCTGTTTCCATGATTATAAAAGTAATACTCGCTCCATGCAGACACTGCATAAGGACATAAAGAACAGTGAAAATCATCCATAATCTCATCACGTCAAGATCACCACTGCTGACATTTCGGTATGAGTCAGTATAAATGTATCTCTGTGCATATGTTCCCGTACATGTACAATATGAATGAAATCCTGTTAGACTGGTGATTTTGCATCATGTGCTTCCCACTTAATAACAGAGCATGGACATCCTTGAGATATGCACATCTCAGGCCAGAACCTAGCATGTCCTTTCTATCGCACACTCCCTCCCCCTTTCGCTTAACATGGATTCAATACGAACGTATCCATCACCCGCAAAGTATAGAACCTGTTCATGTGTTTCCTGTCACCGAAGACATGGCTTATGTCATCACACAACATCCTTTCTATGAGGGACCAGATGAAAACTGCTCTCAGGCCTCAGGGAGAGGAATAACCAGGCTTCTCATGCACAGTTGGTTTGTTTTCATCTTACAAATATCTCACCTGCTTCCCTCTTTGCGTTGGCTGCCAGGAAGCTCAGAGCCAAATCTGTGTCCTGCTGGTAGCTGGGTTTGCAGCCCACATAGCAAGTGTTCTGGAAGATTCTCATTCCAGCTTTATCTCTTTCCCTCTGCCCCCATTTTCATTCCTCCCAATTTTCTCACTCATAAAAAGAAAATCTTTAGTCTGTGCTTAGAAAGTGACTTCAATCTGTTTTTGTGATTTTGGTGGAAAATAAATGGAACTAAAACTGCATACAGGCTAGATGCAATGTGGTATGCTGGACTGGACTGTATGCTGGAACAGAGAAAGGGTTGTAGTGCGAAAACCATGTGAACGCTGAACAAAGTCTGTAGTTGGTTTACTAGTATTCTACCAATGTTAGCTTCTCAGACTTGACACAGGTACCCTGCGTATATAAGATGTTAACATTAGGGGAAGCTAGATGAAGGAAAAAGGAAAACTATCTTTGCAACTTTTCAGTAAATGTAAAATTATTCCAAAGTAACAAATTTATTAAACACAATCTGCATACATAATAATACTATGATACTATGAGATTGTTTTCTCTTGGAGTCCCAACAAGGTACCATCTTCACCAGCTGAGAGCACAGCCAGTGCCCAGACCCAGGGCATTTCACAACCAACTAGATTCAACCAACCATTGTGGAACATCTACCGCCTGCCTGATTACGACAGATCTAGAACAAGAACCCTGATTCCTGGATGGGAATCGTGGCTTTACTTCTGTGCAAGTCTCTGAGTCTCAGATACTGTGCCTGTAAAATGGATTTACAAAAGGATGCATTTCACAGGGATGTTGGGAGGTTTAAAGTACTTGAGGAAAAAACACTGTCTCAGTCAGTCCCAGCTGTATAACAAAGCACCCCAGATTGAGTGGCTTATAAACAACAGACATTTATTTCTCCCAGTTCTGGAGGATGGCTGTCTGAGACCAGGGTGCCAGCATGGTCGGGTTCTGGCGAGAACCCTCTTCCAGGTTGCGGACTGCCAACTTCTCCTTCTCACATAGTGGAAAGAAGACAAGGGAGCGCTCTGGGGTTCCCTTTATAAGGACGCTAATCTCATTATGAGGCTCCACCCTCCCAAAGGCCCCACCTCCAAATGCCATCACAATGGGGATTAGGTTTCAACATATGAATTTGTGGTGGGGACACAAATGTTCAGTCCAGTAATTCAGACACTCAGTAAATACCTTTGTCATTAATGTTATTGTTAGTTCATTTCTCCTTTTATCTTTTCAATAATCCTCAGAAAGACATGTCATTTATTATGATTGCCTGGGAAAAGGACAGGAAGCTCACAGAGGCGAAGGGACTCTCCAAGGTCACACAGCTATTAAAGCAAAAGCAGCAAGCTGGGATTTGAACCCAATCTTCCCAACTCCAAACCCAGAGCTCTTCCCACTACAGCATTTGTCCTCCTAGGACCTGACAGATGCCCCACCTTTCTCCCACTCCAGCCCATCCGCCATAACATGGCTTGGGCCGCGGGGGCGGGGGAGGGGGGATCCCCTGAACACCACTCTGATCTGCCAGGACCTTTTCTTCTCGTCTGCGTAGAGGATCAGGTTTCCCCACATTAGTGGGGTATTCAAGGCCTTTTGTTACAGAAGACAGTCTCATCTGGTCCATCATCCCCCCGCCTCATGTGTAGACTAGTCACCCATCTACTCACCCACGGTCCAACCACATGGTTCCTCCAGTGACATCCTTTCTCCCCCAGTCCCTTTCCCCATCAGCCTCTCTCATCCTGCAAGTCCTGGCTGAAATGCCACCTGTGCCCGTGGTCACTGCTCCAAATCACTGCTGCCTTGGCGTCCCTGGCATCAGGAGTTAGCCCAAACACATGCTGCCATTTACTTAGGTGACCTTTGTCCTGGGTCCAGTGTCCTCGTGGGCAGTCTCTGTCTTACGCCCCATAATCTCCCCCCAAAGCTCTGAGCGAGTTCCCGGTCCTCCTAGCAGGGCGGTGCAGTGTAGCAGTCAAGGCCACGGACTTTGGAATTAAGAGAGCCTGGGCTCAAATCCTGCTCTGCACCCATCGACTGCATGACCTTGGGCAAGTCTGTTTAACCGCTCCATGCCTCAGTTTCCCCAACTGGGAAATGTGGGTAAGAACAGCCTACCCCACAGGGTAGCATGAAGTTTCCATGAAATGACACGTGTGACGTCAACTACGCATGTTGGGCAGTTAGCCCTCTTTAAACGTGAGCTAATAATATTATGTCAATAATTGCTGGTTGCCCTGGACGGAATGCCAGTCCCGAAACTGCCCCAGTGCAACCCCAAGGCAGCTTTCTCTCCTCTTCCCTCTCCATGCACTGACTGTAATAAACCCTGAAGTCAGGCTCATCGCAATCCATCGCAGTGTTTGCAAAACAGTAGCCACGAAGAACTCGGGCTGGCTGCTGCCCAGCACCACGTGAGAGGCCACCCTGATCTGAGGACAGCTAGGAGAACTCAGGGCATGGGAGGTGGGGGCAGGGCTCCTGCTGCTGCTCTGAGCTGTGAGTTAGAGGCATGCAGCCAGGAGAGGGCTCCCAGCCGGGACCAGCCCAAAGGTGGGTGCTGACTGCTCTGCGGGAAGTCTGACGAAAAGCAGCCGCAAAGAGCTCCACACACAGGTCGTCCCCTCCCTCACTCCATGCATACAGCCTGGCGCCAGCCCCGTCTCCTCTCACCTTGAGCCCGCTGCTTTCGGCTTCAGAGCCTGGGTCCACGCCAGTGATGTAAATGCCTAGGCCGTACTCTGCTCCCCCGCGGATCGTGAGGCCCAAGGACCGGCCATCCCCCAGCACCAGGTTCACCTGCAGGAGGGACAGGAGATACCATTCGAAGGCCTGAAGGGCACCATGAACTTTCGGGCCAGCAGGCTGTACAGCCCCTTCCAAACCCCGAAGGGCACAGTGATTCAGGCCTGCAAGATGCCCTGGAACGTTCTGGTTTCGGCCCCAGCTCGGCCTCTGACGTGCCGAGTGACCTTGGGGAAGTCCTCTCCCTCCCTGGGCCACAGTTACAAGAGCAGTAAAAGGAAGATGCTGAAGGCGATGACCTTTAGAGACCTCCTATGCGAACATCTGGACTGCCTCAACACTTCAGGTGTCACATGTTCTTCACACCATGGGTGTCACAGACTCTTTCTACCTCCACTGGCTGCCCTTGACCATGCCCTTCAGTCAGCGAGTACCTGCTCAGGGTCTGGGGTCTCCACCCAGGCTCCCTCACCTTCCATCCTCCCTCTTTGGGATCAAGGCTGAGTCCAGGCTTGGGGGCGCCTCAACCCGCCATCTCAGGGGTCTCCTGCCTTCGCAGGGGCTTTCCACCTCTTTGGACAGCTCGTGCCTTTCCAGTATCTCCTGCTCTGCCATCCATCCTGACGTACTATGGCAGTGTTACTGCAGCAGCCCTTCATTCTATAAACACAGGGAGCACCTGCTAAGTACAGACCCAGTGCCGGGCCAGGGGACCCGCAGATGACCCAGACACAGTCCTGCTCGAGAGGATCTCAGTCTAGAGGGGCAGCGAGACCAGTAAACAGTGTGATCAAAGCATGGTGGGGCGGCTCGGGGGCTGTGTGGGCAAAAAGAAGGGGCAATGGTCCTGACTGGGGGTGTGAGTGGGTCAGGGTGGCTTCCTGGAGAAAGTGACGACTCATGACATCGAAGGGTGAGCCGGCGTCACCACGCAGGGGCAGGAGGGGCTCTCCAGGGACACAGGACGGCACGTGTCATTGCTTTGCAGTGGGGGAGCATGCTTTGGTGCAAGTGAGTGGAGGTGAGTCACTGTGGCCAGAGCTGGGACCGCAGGGGGGAGTGGGGAGGCTGGGGACAGATGTGGGACGTGCAGGAGACAGGCAGGTCAAGTGTGCCTTGGGTATGAGAGAGGAATTTATGGATAAGGAGGAAAGGGGCCAGAGCAGCTGGAACCTGCCCTCCAAGGGCAGAAACCATCCTGCAACAAGTGAAGACCCAGGGATGGGTAAGGGACCTAAAGAGAGCCCAGTGTGCCCTCGGGCATCAGGGAAGAGCACATGTCAGGGAATTAGGGAAGGGGTACAACCTGCTTCCCAGTTCCCACACGTCATTCACCTAAGAGTAACCACGGCTCTATGCCAGCCACCGGGAAAAGCCTTCTATATATAGGTAGTATCTCACTTCATTCTTCGACTACCTTGGGGGTCAGGGTGGACGTGGTCAAGGCCAAACTGCCCACTGAAGGGGCTCTGCTGTGCGACTTTGGGCAAGTTATTTAACTAACCTCTCTGTGCCTCAGCCTCCTAGCCTATAAAATGAGGATGGCAATATTGTTTGCCTTATAACGTTACTGTGGAGAGGATCAAATTAAGAGACAAACATAGGCGAGTGTCTGGCTCTCAGTAAACCCTCCATAGATGTTAGCCACTGTTAGTCCCCTATTGCACAGGACAAAACCAGACAAGGCTACACGGCCACAGCTGACTCCTAGCGACTGGCAGACCATCGCTGGGAGAGAGCCCAAGAGACAGTGAGTCGACGGGGTTTGTTCCTAAGACTGCAGTCTCTGTGGCATGTCAGGGAGGCCCATCCCCAGTGGGCCAGGGCCAGGAGGTGCTGCCCAATGAGGTGGCCCCAGGCGCATAAGCCCAGAGCCGGCTCCCAGTTTGCTCCTCAGACAGAACATTAGAAAGGAGAGCACCCGGGAGGCCCCTGAGAGCTGTCACCCAGAAGCGTCAGAGATGCAGATGTTCTCCGGACACCAGCAGGCTCTGAAGACGCTTTAGGTTGGACTTAGGAACAACTGCCTGGCCCTGTGATCTGCCCCTCTCTGCCCCAATACAGTGCCAGCTGCAGGGCTGGAGTAGGTTTGAGGTGACCTGGGTCTGAGGCCCACCCAGGTCCCTCATGACGTGCAGGTCTGTGTAGCTGGGAGGTGACAGTGTGCTGGTCACATGTGCAGGCTCTGCAGCCAGACTGTCGAGGTCTAATCTTGACAATAACACTTCGCCTCTCGGGGCTTCAGTTTTCTCAGGAGGAAAACATCACGCCCACCTCACTGGGTTGTGCAGGATGAATGGGTCCACTCATTGGAGCCTTTAGAATCGCGCCTGGCGTAGCAGAGGCACTCAGAAAACGTGGGCTGTTGTTATCATCTTCCAAGGGGCCCTCTCGGGCAAGCCTTCTGACTAAGCGTGAGCAGGTGCATCGTGGAAAGAAGGACAAGGCCTTCCTTGTGGAGATAATGAATGTGGGCTACTTCATAGGCTAGGCCAGGCCACACACGTGTGAGCAGTCGATGGTATTCCACCCAAACACTAACAAAGGCCCAAGGCAGAGCCAGGCCTTGTGCTGGGCCAGGTTCAGAGGAGAATCTGACCAGGTCCTCAGAGGAGCCCCAGGGGTGGAGTGCTGACTGCTGACGGCTCACAGCTGAGTCCCTCCGGGGACCTGCCACACATACACATACACACTGCCCACCCGCCCCAGAGCAGCTTCCATCCAACAACTAGGTGAGGGAGAGAGCCCGACCCCTGCCTCAGGACAAGTCTGCAGGGCCACCCCAGTTCCAGAGCACCGTGCGCCTGGCCGAGGCTTCTGCCCTGAGGGCACTGCAGCCCACTCCTCCCTCTGCTCAGTCAGTCCTGTGTGCCTCACGGCTTTATCAGTGTTGATCCCAGGGCACTATTGCTGCTGTTATAAATGACTACAAACGTACGGGCTTCAGATAACACAGATCTATTATTAATATCTTAGAGTTCTGGCGATCAGAAATCCGGTGTGAGTTGACAGGGTTGCATTCCTTCTGGAAGCTCTTGGGGAGAACCTGTTTCCTTGCCTTTTCCAGCTTCTAGAGGCTGCCTGCATTCTTCGGCTCATGGCCCCATTCTCCAGCTTCAAGCCACCAGCATAGCATGCTCCCAGCATCATATAGCCTTTTTCTGACTCTGATACTCCCACCTTCTTCTTCTAAGGACGTTTGTGATCACTGGGCCCACCTGGGTTATCCAGGAGAAACTCCCTGTCTCAAGACCTTTAATTTAATCACATCTGCAAAGTCCCTTTTGCCATGGAAGGTGACATCTTCACAGGCTCCAGGAACTGGGAGGTGGATGTTGCTGGGAAGTCATTCTTTTAACACAGGCACTTTCCTAGAAACCTCCTCCAGGGAAATCTTGGCCTCAGAGTCCATTCCTGGGAGCCTGACCTCAGGCAGAGCCTTCCAGAAATATGACCTTAGAGTCCTGAAGGCTGAGGGGTCAGCCAGGGCAAGGGGAGGGCAACATCACATGCAAAAGCTCAGAACCTGGACAGAGCACAGTCCCCTGGGGTTACTGAAGGGTTCTGTTCGGATGGAGCGCAGCAGGGAGGCAAGGGGATGGACAAGATTGCCTTGTGGGCTGTCAGTCAGGCCAGGAAGCCTGGGCTTTCAACAGGGGACACAGAGGCTCAGGTTGGGGTTTTAGGAAGACTACTAGGAGGGGGAACAGCGGAGGGGGCCTCTTTCCGGAGATCCTTCAGGAGAGGGTGTGCACCTTAAGACAGCAGTGGGGTGGGGGAGGCAGGGCTCAGACCTGGGGGAGCTCAGTGGGGCTGGCTGAGGACAGAGTGGGCAGCTCCCACTTGGAGCTCCTGCTGTGCCTGACAGGACAGACTCCGACCTTCCATGCGGTGCCTTCAGGGCCTGGACAAGCCCGACTCCAGCCCTGCTCACTGGGTCCTTCCTGGAGTCACTCCTTCTGCCCCTCGTGACCACACCCACCTGGTCCCTCCAGCTCCAGGAGAAAAGATTCTGGGGGAAAGATCCCAGAGGAGCCCAGGAACACACAGATGGCAGCAGTTGTCAGCTCTGAACACAAGGGATGAAAACAAACCTCCTGCCTCCCCATCATCTCCCCATAAATCCTTTACTTGGGAATAAAACAGAGTCTTTATCACAGAACTGTAATAACAGTCTCATCAGCCACACGATAATCTGCCTCAATCACTTGCTGGAAATTCAACCAGTGTTAGGGAGGAAACAAAATTCACCAATGGGAAAGCACCCTAAGCTGTGAGCAGCACCCTGGCACCCTAAAGGGAATACCACGCCCACTAATAATATGCATGTAATAATAATAATCACTCACTGAATTGGTCACGAAGTGTGTTTCCTAAACCCCAGGCGCTGTGCTCAGTGCTTCACATGCATGACCTCATTTGAACCTCTTTTCTCCTCTTCTACAGTTTCTCTTATTATCCCCAATTTCCCAATGAGACAGCTGAGGCTGGAGGGCCAGCACACCACACTGACTCCCACAGCCCTCGTTCAAATCCTCCTTCTGCCCTTTATTCCTGGGCAACCATGGGGCAAGGCCCATTCATTGCTCCTCTGATCTTCAGTTTCCCCATCCATGAAATGAGAATTGCACAACCGACCAGGAGCAGGCACTGCCATCCACCTTCTTGCCTTACTGAGGACCCTCATCCTGCCCACAAAGCAACGTGAGCAGCCGATGATGTTGATAAGCATATTGGGACAAAAAGACACGATAGGTGCCTGGCACCTCGATGACATTCAGTAAATGCTGGTTGTCCCTGGAATTAATTGCTACGTCCTAAGCACTGCTCCGTGCTTATGCACTTGATTATTAATCCTTGAAACAGCCCCGCATGGCTGCTGTGACCTTCTCCAAATTGTGGAGAGGGAAGCTGAAGTGACTCACTCAAGGTTAAGTGATTTGTCCAAGGTCACACAGTCAGGAAGTTCTACAACCAGGTGCGATATTGTGATTTATAATAAGAAATAAATATATTCGGTCTTCATCCCCACTCCTGGCACTGAGCTCCTGAAATCCTTGTAAATTCCTAAGTAACAAGAGCACGAGGAGTATCTTTTATGCTAATGAGGTGACTCTGGGTGGGCTCCTGGATGGCTCTTGCATGGGGGCTGACCACCAGAAAGATTAAGCCAGGATTAGAAGCTTGAATTTTCAGCCCCACCTCCATTTTTCAGAGTGGAGAGAGGAGCTGGAAATGGAATTAATTGAGCATGTCTGCATGAAGCAGCCGCCATAGAATCCCAACAGTGTGGGGTTTGGACAACTTTCGGGTTGGTGAACAAGTGGAGGTATGGGGAGAGTGGCACACCCAGAGAGGGCATGGAAGCTCTGTGCCCCTTTCCACACACCTTGCCCTACACATCTCTTCCACCTGGATGCTCATCTGTATCCATTACCATATCCTTCTATAATAAACTGGTAAATACTCAGTAAACTGTTTTCCCAAGTTCTGTGAGCAGCTCTAGCAAATTAACTGAACCTGAGGAGGGGTCATGGGAACTTATCAGTTATATCTCTAACTTCGTAAAGAACAGTGTATAATACATGGGTCTGATCAAACAAGACTTAGATTCAAACCCAGCAAATGCTGACTAAGCCTCTACCATGTACCAGTCTGTTGGCAAGGTGTTTTCATTCTGATTCAGTCATTCATGTAATACATACTTACTGAGCGCCTATGCTGTGCCCAGCACTGATCCAGGCACTATATATGTACCTGTGCCCTGGTACATATATAGTGCCTGGATCAATGATTCTTACTGCCACGGAGCTTACATGGTGGTGGGGAGAGTAGACCCTACCACTGTCTCCATTTTACAGAGGATGAAATCAAGGCTCAGAGAGGTTACATAACTTATCCAAGGTCACACAGCTGGCAAGTGGCAGAGTCAGGATTTGAACCCAGGCAGCCTGGCTTCAGTGTCTTATCCTCCCTGCCACATTGACACTATCCCATTGAACCTCCCTTCCCCCCCACACAAATCTATTCCAGTTTATTACAGCTATAGAGGCTCAGGGTTAGCATAGAATGTGAAGCTGGAATAATGAGCAATTCTGCACCCTGCCCCTCTACTCCTCTGAAGATGTGACGCCGTCTTTAGTGCACACGGGTCTGAATTCCAGAGAGCTACATATGTTCTTCCCTTCTGTTCCTGCCTTCAGCATCATGGGACGGTTCTCACACTTCAGTGTGGAGAAGAGCATTACTAGAAGGGATGCAAAAACCAGAACTAGCTGGGGTAGGAGGTTCAAGGGGAATTTTGCTCTATGAGTGATTTTTATGTCACTATTGCCCTGCGAACTCATTTCCCTAGAAGGTGTGTCCCCACTAGGGCGAGGCTAGGATTTTTGAAGTTTCGCATGGGAAATCCATCTGGGAGTCTGGTCACAGCTATTTGAAATATTAGAAGATGAGACTAGGCTGCTGGACAGAAGAGAATCAGGTCCAGGGAGCCAGAACTGAGGGTTCCAGAGACATTTTCCCCATGTCCCTCTTCAACAGGGAAATGGGGGTTTCCACATTGTATCAGCAAGAGGAGGAAAGGGGGGAGGGCAGAAGCTTCAGTCTAGAGCCGTGAGTTCTGTGAAGGCCCCTGTGGTGTGGTCTAGGGGATTTCCTGACTCCTGAGGTCCCTGACTCCTGACTCCCAGGAGCAAAATTCTCTCAGCCACTGCCTTGCACGTTCCTACATAAATCACTCCAAGATTCCCAGAGGTCACCATATCTCCTCCCAACCCTCCCACCCACTCCATTCCGGTGCAGGGGCCTTCTCTCTAAGCCTTGATGATGCCACACTTGTTCCCACCTTGGGGACTTTGCATGTGCTGTCCTTGCTGCCCGGGATTTTCAGCCCTCAGAATGGCACATGGTTGCTCCTTCTTCCTCTCTCGGTCTCAGCTCAGAAGTCATCTCCTCAGAGAGGCCCTCCCTGACCACCTCATCAGCAGCAACGCCTCATTCCCCATCACTCTCTATCCCCTCTCCTGATTTTCTTGCCTTCCATCAATCTTCACCATCTTCATGATCTTGCTCACTTATGTTCATTTCCGGATTATTGTCTTTCTCTTCCCATGACCTCCAAACTTACTGGAAGCTTCCCCAGAGTAAGGCCTCCTCTCTTTTGTCCTTTTCTCTATTTCCACGTCTCATAACAGTGGCAGGCACACCACAGGCGCTCACGAAACACGGGTGACTCACCCAATGGGTCCTAGTTGCTGAATGCTCTCTGAGTCTCGGATCCCTCATCTGTAAAATGTGGATGAGGATACCTGCCACACAGGACAGCCATGAGGCCCCAGGATGATGCTGCGAGCACAGAGCCCTGCATCTGATCAGCTCTCCTCAGCGATAATCGCTAGTCTATAATCATGCCCCACTCAGGAAGGGGCTTGAGAAAAAGATAAAGCAAGTTCTCTGCCCAACCCTGGAAGGCCGGCCTTGGAAATCACTGAATGCCACAAGCAGTGCTGCTTTCTCAAGACGGCCAGAGAGCAAAGTCGCCTCGCCTCGCCCTGGCCACCTTGAAGAAGCCCAGGCTGCCCAGCGGTGCATGCCAACTGGCTACTCCACTGCCTCTCACCTGGCACAGATGCTTCTGCTACCTCTGCCTCATCCTGCGTATTGACGTTTGAACACAAAGAGCACAAAACACATTAAATAAATGTTACGGTCTTATCGACAGGAAAGGAAAGCTGAGAAAGTCTCCAGAGGCAAGGCTTTTGGCTCAAAGCCCCAAACTGTGTGGCCTCCGGGCTTTCAGTGTCAAGGTCCTAAAATACCAGAGAGTTGCTTGCAGGAATTACTTTCTTGGTCCCAGGAGCAACGAGGGGCACAATGCAAACAGTGCCCAGAGTGAAGTTTTAAAACATGAGGGGACCATCTCTCAGTCTTTTAAAAAATACTTTAAGCAACAGTCATGGTGTAGGGAGCAGAGAGCTCTGTAGGGGGCATGTATTGATGCCCCTCTCTTTGGGTACAACATCCCATGGTGCTTTGGACCACAACCCCTTCCCCACCAGCTTCTGTCTTGGGTAGTTCTGTCAATCAAAGTGTCTAGCCCTCCCCACCAGCCAATCAGGTGCTCCTCCCTGGGATACAAATCTTGAGGGGAAGAAGGCAGAGAACTGAAATGGTGGAGATCCCTTTCCTCCTGGAGGCTGCCGAGTTCCTCAGCTTCAATTCTGGAACTGCTCGTACCCTGCCAGTAAATTTCCACTTTGTGGAAGGTGACCCAGACCTGTTTCTGTTCTTTACAACCCAAGACCTGCACAGCAAAAGGCTCCCTGTAGAGCACGGAGTCCTGGCAGCTGAGTGTGGCCAAGCACCTGGGTCTGGACTGCTAAGAAGTTAAATCATCTTGAGTTTAAGAGAAGCTCTGCGCTTTCTCTCTTCCCCTTTATTCTCTTCCCCTTTCCACTTTAGGGGCTGGATGGGGACCTCGCTGGCCCAGCTGCAGCCATCAGAAGGGGGCGATCTCTTCGAGGATGGTAGTGGAGCGAATCGGGTTCCAGAATAGGATGTGGAGCAGAGCTGCCCCACCAGCCCACACTGTCCCCTCTATTCTGCTATGACAGGGAGAGATAACCGATCTTATTTAAATCACAGTCCTTGGGCTCTTTTGCTGCAGCAGCATAGCCTGCACTGTATGTAACACAGGCTGCACAGGTCAAAAAGGAAGGGCAGAGCCCAGATGGAACCAAGACCCTTGTTCCAGCCTCTGAGAAGCTTCCCTGCTCTGGATTTGGCAAGAAGAACTGGGTCTCAGGGGCCAGCCTCCCCGCCCAGCTCTCTGCCTCAGGCCGGCCTCCCAAGGCTAAGGAGGGGCAGCTCACCTTTTTCTCATCCCCGCCCTGCAGGAGGTGCAGTGTGCTCCTGCGGTCTCCCTCGCGCTGCCTCAGGGCGCTGCCGTGGGGCTGGGGCAGGCCCGAGGGTGGGGAGATGCTGCGGCCTTGAGGGTCCACCCAGGTGTAGATGTGGTTGGTGACATAGCCCCCAGGGACACGCCCCGCCGAGTACACCGATAGTACCAGCTTCTTGGAGCCCTTGAGAGCCTGGAGAGAGAGGGATACAGGGTTAGTCAGCAGGAAGGGGGCACTGAGGGATACCCTCCCATTGCCCAGAACTTGCTTCCTCTCAGGACCCACACAGAGGAGGTGGCCAGTCCCTAAATCCCTTTCTTTTTCTAGCCTTCAGTTTTGTCCTATAGAAATGAGGACATCTGTCCCATCCTTCTCCTGAAGTGGTCCAAACACAAGAAGTATGGTCTCTTTGCATACCTGTGCAGAAAAGTGCTAACAGAGCAGGCCTGAGACTGTATCCTGAGGAAGGCCTGCCTGGCTGGCACCTAGGAACTTGCATTCTATTCCCAGCATTCCCTAACTGACAAGGGTGGTTCACTGTTGCCCAGGCTATTTGTATAAACCATCTGGTTTATGCTGCATGCCTGCTTTCCTTCTGAGGATCTGGGATGTGGGTCCAGGCAGAAGGTGCCTATGTTACCAGCCCCCAGTAAAAACCTTTTTTAGGTGCTGAGTCGCTAATGAGCATCCCTGGTAGACAACATTTCATGCTTATTGTCACAATTCCGTGCTAGAGGAATGAAGCTCCTGCTGTGTGAATGCACAGGGAGAGGACTCGGAAGCTTGTGCCTCGTTTCCCGCAGACTTTGCCCCACAGACCTTTTTCCTGTGCTCATTTTGCTGTGTACCCTTTCACTGTAATAAATCTTAGCCACGAGTACAACTATATGCTGAGCCGATAAGCCCTTCTAGTGTCACAGAACCTGGGGGTGGTTTTGATGACTCTGATAAAATATAAGAGTCAAGAGAAAAAATATCTTGATAACGACAGCCTAACTTTTATAAAGGGCCTATATGTATCAGCCATTCTGCACCTGGCATGCCTTATTTCCTGAAATCCTCACAGAATTCAATCTTGTGGGGAAGGAAACCCCATTATTCAGATGAAGAAATGGAGGGCAATCCCCTGTCCACACAGCTGGTAAGGAGTTCCTTCCCCATAGCAACTAATTTTGAGTGTTGTACCACCTTTATTCTACACTTTCCAGTCTGCGGATGGACCAACCACCAGGAAAGATAAGGACAAAGCCTAAGCCCTGGGTGGAAGCTGAGATCGGCTATATTGCTTTCCCACAATGCACCTGTAGCTGAAATGAAGTGTTGTTGTGTTTTCCAGCAGACAGTCATTTAGCAACTAGGATTAATAGCACACCCTGAAACTGGGGACCGTTTGAGTAAATGATAATACCTACACACGAAAGTTCATGCTGCCATTAAAATCACATTTCAAAATCATTACAAAGAGTTTATAATGCCAAAGATATATGATCTATTTTAATGTTAACTGGGGTCAAAAGGATATAAATCATGTCTTAAAAGTATGATCTCAGTTATGTTCAAAGAAAAGTCACACAGGAAAAGAAACAAAAACCTGAGGAGTAATGTGCCAAGATGTCAGCAGTGCTTCCCTCTGGGTGGCAGGATTACGGGTGATTATTATTTTGTTCTTCCTGTTTCTCAATATTTTTCCAAATGTTCCAGAATGAGGGTATATCAGAAAACAACAATATGCCTAAAAGGGGGAGGAGAGTACTTAGCTCTCTGGTCCCTTCCAGCTTACTCAAATCCAGCACACACTCATTACTCCCCAGTACTCTCCAGAGAAAACAAGGACCAAGGACTGAGTTTTCATGGACAGTGGGGAGCCCTGGCTGGGCGGAGCCTGCCTGAGGAGGACACTCTGACATTTGAACTTCTCCTGGAGGAGGAAGAGTGAGCAGAGAAGCACTGGGTCCTTCAATTTCACAGCTAAATACCAGTCCCCAATAGGGATAATGAAAGGATGGCGGCTCTCCAAAATTCTGCTTTTAAAAAAAGATTTCTGAGAAGATGAGCAGGAAACAATTTACCATGTTTTTTTTCAGCATTCCCAGGACTCCTCTGACAGAACAGCCGGGAAAATAAAAATCTCTGTTAAGTTTGATGGGCAGGATGGAGGAAGCGGAGACCAAGCAGGTTTCTGCTGGAGCAAAGTGGGAAGTGGATCGCAGGGCACAAGTGTCATCAGCAGAAGCCTTTGAAGCCACTACGCCCTCCACACCGTCTTCCTGACCCCTCTTCCTTGCCCACTGCTCCCTCCTCCATGATGATTCCGCTGGCTGCTCAATGCTGTTCCAACTGGCCTGCCTCTTCTCTGCTTCTTCCCTTGACAGTGAGTCTGAGCTCCATCATACATTTGATGAGGGCCAACTTCATGCCAGGCCTGGAGAGAACAAAGTGGGTATATCCTCATGGCACTTACAGCCTGGTGAGACACAGGCTTCACCTGGCACACAGTTGGTCCTCAGAAAAGCAGGTTGACCTGATTGGGTGAGAAAGTAAATATGTGGCTCTGCAAGAAACCATAACATCCACAGGCACCTTACTCGTTTGATCTGGAAGGATGCACTGGAATTAAGAACAGAGGCAAGTGGAAAGAACAGACTGTAGATTAAGGCAGTAGATTTAAGTCACTTCTGTTACTTGTTAGTTGAGAGTCCTTGGGCCAGCGGCTTTCTCTCTCAAAGCAGCACACATGAAAAAAGAATAATACCCACTTCTCAGGGTCATGTGGATTAAATGAGACAAAGTGCATGGGGTCCAGAGCCTGTGCACACAGTAGGAGTTCAGCAAGTGGTAGAGCCCACTCCCCTTTCTGCCCTGGCATGTCCGCATTGAGAAGGGAAACCAGGTGTAGAAAAGCTTTGTCCAAGGAGTTAAAAAAGAAAGTGGGTGAGAGAAGGAAATGAACGAGTAGAGCATGATTTGTATTCTGTATGGCTGGCAATAGTGGAATTCTATTGGTCAGTTCTATAAATAGGAAAGCAGCAACCTTGAGAACAGAGAGGAGGTTAATGTCTTTGATGGAAACACCACAGAGGGCTGGCGCCGGAGGGGGTGTGGGAGGTCACTGAGTCTCCCATGCATTGCCTGCCCCCAATATTTTACAGAAGGGGACACGAGATGGGAAGGGACAGAGAGGGTACAGCTACGAGAGGCACAGCTAAGGACACAGGAGGCCAGCCCTGGGCCAGCCCCTTCCCCTCTGTCCCTCCGTTTCCCCATCACACGCCTGTGGGACCAGAAAATCTGATGGCTACTCAAGCTTAGACCATTCCAGAACCTCTGATATTGGCTTGTTTGGGGGTAAATGTGGGCTTTCAGTGGGTTTTGGAGAGCAAGAATATCATCATCCACTGCCACCTTCTTTATTTTTCTGGTAAAACTGTAGAAAAACAAGATTCCTGGGACAGGCTCTCAGAATATGGTCTTGGTGCCATCAGACCCTTGCTCCATCCACTGCTCTCTAATTTAACTAAAACCTGTGTATGTCATGTGAGGAAGGCGTGGAGGTGGGAGGTGGTCTAGAGGTCAGTTTCTACCTTCTTATTGCCTTCTTGTCTCCATATTTATGACAACCGCTTGCTTATTTTAAAGGGGGGCACTGACTGGAGTTCATGCCTGGAGAGAGCTGGCCGATGCATTCTCCCGATAACCCTTCCACCAGCTTTGCACACTCACTCCCAGGGTCACCTGGATCCCTGGGGCTCAGGCCACATGGGGATCCTGCGGTCCTTGCTCACTGTTAGGTGCACCGGGCCATCCATTTCTCAAAAAAACTAGGGCCTTTTCTCAGTGGAGTGAGCCTCTGTAGCAAGCAGCCTGAGGCAGCAGAACAATTAGAAAGAGTTCTGTCCCCATTGTGCCACTGGCTTGCTGGGTGACCTGGGGCTACAGCCTCCTCTCACTCGGCCTCTGTTTTGCTATCTGGTAATGAGCAGGTTGGATTCCCTGACTGCTGACGTCCTGCCCCAAGTTAAACTTCAGTGTCTTCTGGTTTGTGTCTGCATTTAGAAGAAAAGGCTTTAATGACCTGCATGGTGGTCACAGGTCAAGGTAGCGAAGGGATCAGGGGCTTTGGGAAGTGCAGGGATGGATTCTGGGAAGGTCTGAGGGCTGCGCCTGAGAGACTGTCCTGTTTCCCCGAGAGCACTCAGAACTGTGCTGCCTGGCTGGGTTGCAACCAGGTGCCTGAACCAGATCTTGAACCTGGGGGCTCTGAGGTTCCGTATCAGTTGGGAGAGGCCAAGAGGGTTTACGACAACACCAGAAGGGCCGATGGAGCATCTCAGATGTGGCCGGTTGCACAGTCCAATTCGGCACCATCATCGGCAATGAGGGACCTTCTAAGGGACCTGAGGGCTGGTGAGAGGCCCCGTTGAGGGGCCCTGCTCTTTCTAAGAAGCTGCCTATGGCTAGTAAACCACATCCAATGCCCACCTGAAAGCAACCTCACACTCTGCCTGTGCAGGTTGGTGACTCTGTCAGCCACGCCCCTGTCCCGCTGTGGCAACCAGCAGAACCAGCCAGTCTCCTGAATCAACCATTTGTCAGCTGTGTCACCTCATACAAGTTACCAAATCTTTCTGTGTCTCTCCTGCCAAATGAAGACCATAATTCCACTCTCTCTTTAGAAAGAGGAGCCCTATTAGCACATCGCCTGTCACTTAAGAATTCAGTGAGCTATGGCCAAAAAGAAAAACATCATGAGCCCTAGGGAGAGCCTACTGTGAGCAGACCGGTCAACAGAGCACTGTGTTCCCATGCTTTTTGTCACACGTTTACTGGTGAAACTTGACCTAGGGGCTCGCCTGCACCCCACCAAGTCTGATGAGAGAAATCTGCATCTGACCAGCAGCTAGCATGGCGAAGATACTATCCATCTCCAGACGACTATTCAGGCAGCGCATTATGATTGCAGAAATGTAAATTACATGTATTTGTCGTCAAATTTAACAACTTGCTACTTGGATTAATGCTCTCAGGAGGCAAATTTACTTCACTCCGCTCTTCAGGGCTGACTCGGAAACCCCCAAATCATAGACCAGGCTGACATGATTCTCTGCTTAGCAGGGGACTGAGAAACAGACTGGAGGGGGCCAGAGTGCAAGGGTACTAGAAGGTGTGTGTTTACACAGATGTGCATATATTCCTGCGTTCAAAAACATGCACCAAAGTGCAAGCACAAAGTGGACCACAGGGTTTCATGATTACCAGACTATCGTCCTGAGCGGCATGTACAAAAGAAATGCTCTGGACACATAATGGTGAGTCATCCAGCTTATTTCAGGGCCTAGACCTCAAAAGTCAAGCTTGTCTCTTCTCAGAAACAGATATACTCAAGCTGAGACTCACGTTAGTATTTAAGAAGAGAGGAAAGGATGATGCATGGCCGCTATTCCTGTCCTCACCTTGCCCAGCTGCGACTTTGGGTCCAGACTCACTGGGGCACCAATCCTGACTCTGCTGTTGACTTGCTGTGTGACAAAGGGCAAATTACTTCACCTCTCTGTCCCTGTTTCTGCATTTAAAATGCAACTGCTGTGCATTATTTACAATCACCAAGATATGGAAGCAACGTACATGTCCATTGATAGGTGAATGGATAAAGAAGCGGTACATATATACAATGGAATATTACTCAGCCATATAAAAGAATGAAACCATACCATTTGTGACAACATGGATGCATCTAGAGGGTATGATGCTAAGTGAAATCAATCAGACAGAGAAAGACAAATACCATATGAATTCACTTATATGTGGAATCAACAAAAACAAAACAAAATAAACAAACAAACTCATAGATACCAAGAACAAACTGATAGTTGCTAGATAGGAGACGGGTTGGGGAGGTGGATGAAGAAGGGACTAAGAAGTAGATTGCCAGTTATAAAAATAGTAATGGGGATTAAAGTACAGCCTAGGGAATACAGTCAATAATATTGAATTATTCATTAATATAATATAATATAATATACTATAATGACTTAATGTTGTACGTCAGCTATAATTGAAAAATAATTTTTAAAAAATGCAACTGCTATACGGACAATTAAGATTATATAAACTGCCTATATAGTACCTGGTACATAGTAGGTACTAAATGTTATGTAAATTCCTTTCCTGAGTCTGCCAGCTCCTTCTCCCAAGAACAAGCCCTAGAAATTCTCTAAATCTCTAATCTGTATGGACACAAATACATGGGCAGTTCTAGCTTTTCTCTCCCAACTTTCCTCATCTTCATACATATTCTTCTTTCCTTTAATCCACCCTTCTTCATATCTGTCCCATCTCTGACATTAAGCCCCTCTCCCACCACCTCCAGGAAGCCTTTCTGGATTGTGACTGACTATCCAAGAGCACCCAGCACACTTCTATGAATTTGATGCCATCTACGCAATAGGTTCTACATCACCTTCATACATCCTGTCTCTAAGACTATAAGACAAGTTCCTTGAAGCACATTGCCTATTCTGTTCTCATTATAAGCTCTCCCTGCTCCTTCCCATCCACTCCGTTATCCATCCATCCATCCATCCAACAAGATATTTACTGAGCTTTCTATATGCCAGGCAGCCCCCAGGAATCTGTTCAAATGGGCTGCAGAAAGAGCAATGCACTGGATTAGGGCTCAGGCATCCCATGCTTCCCCACACGCATGTGAACGTACACACCTGAGACTCACATGGAATTTAGAGAGAGATGCAGAAGAGGGAATAGTTAAGGGCTACCCCTCTGGAATCAGGCTGCAGGGGTTCCCATCCCAGCTCTGCCACCTGCCATCAGCAACCCTGGGCAAGTTACTGTGCTCCAGTTTCTCAGGCATAAGACATAATAATAATGGCATTACCTCACAGGGCGCTTGTGAGCATTAAATTTAGTTAATATACATAATGTGTTTAGGGCCTGGAACACAGGTAAGTGATACAAGGGTTAGGTGTTATTATTATTAGAGAGAACTCAGAATGAAAGTCCAACCCACCATCCATGATAACCACTGCTACATTTTGGTGTCGGTCCTTCCTGACTTGTTCCGTTCATTTTACAAATGTGTGGCTGTGCATATACAAAACTACTGTTGTCTGATGTTTCCATAAATGGACTCATACTTAAAATTGTCATTGCCATTTTTTCCAATTATAAAAACGTATTTTGAAGGTCTTTCCTCACCAGTTCAATGACATTAAGCTCACTTCTTTCCACATTACATTACATTCTCTGGCAGATATGCAACACCACTGAATTCCCACTCCCCTATTGCTGGACATTTAGGTTGTTTCCAGTTTCTTTTTCTTTCTTTTTTTTTTTTTTGCCAGCACACACAGTCAATGCTGTAATGACATGCTTTTATGTGCATCTTGGAGCACATGTGCATCTAATTCTCTGGATGGGAGAAAAGTGGAATTCCTGAAGCAGTGGGTAGTGTTTTTCAAATGCAATCATCTCTTCCTGTTGTAGTTTTTAGAACCACCTGCAGGGGGCAGCACTACACCATGTGGGGCTACAGATCTGAATTACCATCCACAGGGGCTTTCCAGTGATCTTTTCCCAAAGCAGAGATCCATCCTGCTTCATGCTTTGTTCCACAGGTTCCAGAAACGGCAAATCTTGGCTCTGTCTTCCAACTTTATCTGGGGACTAAGATATTGTAAAGCACCAAAATAAAAAGGAGTCTTAGAGTGAGGACCCCCCAAGAGTTTTTCAGTGGAAGGTATACTCATTGGAAAGCCATTCCCAAAGTTCCACCTCTTCCTAGCTATGACACTTTAGACAAGTTACTTAAGCCCTCTGGGCCTCAGTTTTCTCACCTGTTAAATGGGGCTCCTACCTGTTAAATGCGTCTACCCTTAGGGAATCATCATACAGACAAAATGAGGATTGAGGAGATAATGTACACAAAGCATCTTGCACAGGGCTTGGTGCACAGTAGGTGGCCAGCAAATGGTGGTTAATATTATTGGTAATAGTCACATTACAGTGATGACCACTTGGTTTATTCTTCCCATTACACAGATGAGGAAAAGAGACTCTCCTCACAGTAGGTGGTGAAGTATCTTATGCAAGGCCACAGAGAGGATGGTAAGAGGCAGGGCTTGGATCTGAATCTTGAACTCTCCAAACTCGTGCCTCTTTCACCAACAGTTCAGGGGGATTCAGATGACACAAGGCCAACCCTATGTCTTGGGCTCACAAGATGAACAAGGAGAGAGGGTCTGAAGGGGGCACATGGGTTTTGCAGGCTGTAAACAAGAAAGAGACCCTGGACTCCTGAACCCTGAGCTGGTGCCGGGTACAGCTACCTGGGCTGGAAAAACTCTCCTCGTTCAGCCCCACTTTGAGGGAAGACCGAAATTAGTGATGTGAACTCTGCCCCGGTGGCATATTTTAATGTCATGAGAAAGTAAAGCCCTAATTAGCCCTTTGTCTTCACAGGTCTTTTCCTCTGCACCACGTTTTTATCTGTGTTAATTACCTTTTACAGGGACCACTAACTGCAACAACTTCCCAGCCTCCTCTCCCAGTCTCTAAAATCAGTCTCTGCACAGCAGCCAGTGCATCCTTTATAAAATGCAAGTGGACCCTGTCCCTTCCCTACCCCAAACTCTCCCATTGCTTCTGATGGGAAATGCAAAATCCCCCCAGTGCATCTCAGGCCTATGTAGCTGGCCCTTCTTCCTGGCCAGCATCATTGCCTGCCCCCGTCACCTGGCTTTTCTTACAGTATCAAGTGCTCCAAGCTATTTGCACGTGCTGCTCCCTGTCCCTGAAAGAACATATCTCAACATACTTATACGAGTGATTACTTACACCTTTCTCAATAGATAGAGAAGGCAGGGAGTTCTTCTGGTTTGGACACAGATGTATCAATAAATATGAAAGATAGGAGATAGTAGGTGATTCCATATAAAATGAGAGACAATGAAGAAATGCAGTTGAAATTGCCTTCCTCCTGAAATCGACTGCCTTCCTCTTGACACCGAATGCCAATGAAAAATTTTACCTGTTTTGAGGTGCCAATGAGTTCTCTGGTAGAATCTAATAATGTATTAATTTCCCTTTTTGCCTTAGTTGCTAGGAAACTCACAAGTCCATTTAAATATAAAATACTATTCCTATTAAAGGCAACACACACACACACACATGCATTCTTTCCAATATGGTTTCTGATCTCTCCACTTTTTTCATGATCTGCTTTTTAGGTGAAGTCACTCAATTGTTTTTGAAATAGGAAGGAATATTATAACTATATTAACAATAGGTGAATAGGATATGTAGAGTTGAAAGAGGGTGTTAAATCATACCAATTACAAAAGAGGTGTTTAAAAAACAATTGCCCAGTGGATAATGAATGCTAAAGTGACTCCTCAAGAATTAGACACCTTGTACAAGGAGTTGGAGGCAGAGATACTTTTCACAGACGCTGGGGCAACAACTCTGCTTTCTCATCCTACCTCTCACCCTCCACTCTCCAGAAATCCTATGCTGCTGCCGACTAAGAATGTATGTCATTTACAACATTCCCTTAAACAAATTGTGTTGGTCTCTATTCTGCTGCAATGTTGACATAAGCAGGTAGTGGTGTGGTAAGAACTCACTCTATCTCAAAGTACAGGGGCTTCATAGTGGTGTCCCTCACATCTGTGTGCCCATCACAGGGCCAGGATCAAAGATGTGCCATGATATGGCTCATGTGCTCTGGCTCGTTCTTTGTAGCCACCTCACCTCCTGAAGCTGCGACCCCGGGGAAAATCAACTGGACTGCAGAGCAGTTGTGTGAGCCCAACCAGGACCCCCTCCCTGAAATGCAGCTCAACAGAAGAATCATGAAACAACACAACAACATATGTACGAAGCAAAGCTGAACGGAAGGAAGCAGGTGACTCAACCACTGAGGAAATGTGAACGCACGAGGATAAAGGCCAGGGGAGATAGCAGAGAAACGGGGACTAGTTAGGAGAGTGGGAATATCAGTATCTTCTCTTCTCCTTTTCAGTTTTCTTTAATGCTGTTTAAATTTGCCCAGTACAAATTTCGGCCTTACAAAATAGATTTTAATAAAACCAACTGTTCATTCCCTCCGCTCTCTTTTCTTTATGAATTTGACCTTCTCGGTGTGAAGATACAGAAGGAAATCTTTGCTCCACTGCTTGCAACGCCAGGATCGTAGAGGCTGGAACAGGGACCTGACATTTTAAAGCCCCTGTTCTCCAGTATCTTTGCTTCTAAATGTCTTTGTGAGTAAAGGCTGTGCTACAAGGAAAAACACGAAGAATCAAAGAGCGAGAAATAACATTGTCCTTGGAAATAATGCCACGAGAAATTTGCAAGGTCGTGACAGAGTGACCATCCCTTTGCAAAACAACTCATAAGATGAGGAAAGAGAAGATTCTAGAAAGATACTGATTCCTTTTCAATGCAATTTGTCAATTATTCACTAAGCCTGGCTTTCAGTCTCTTATAATTTAAGTAAATTCCTTTACAAAGATTCTTTAAATTTCGTCTCTTTACTCTTTTCTTTTTTTCTTTAGGGAAAAATTATTAATAACTAGATTCTCAGAGTCATAAATATAATCACTCAAGATAAGCCTCGATGGGTTTGCAATGGAGTGTTTTGTTGTCTAGAATCAATGTCTATAGCACAACCATCCATCAGGAAAATTTGTTTGTATCAATATCATTTTCTCGGTCCATGAGTGGATACACGGATGGGCTGTTTCTCCTCATCGACTCTTTCTTTTCATTCCTGCCCCTCATCACTTCTTGTGTGTTCTGCGTTAACAAGGGGAAAGGCTTCCAATTTAACTCACTCTCAGACTGAAAAATCTGAATTCAAGGTGAATGAATCAACCATCTCCTCAGCAGATGTGACAAAGAAAGAGAGATAGATTTGATGACATGGAAATGTAAAACACTTATGATTAAATGGGCATAGGACATCAGTAAGTTAGACACCAAAAGTAAATGAGTATGTTATAGATATGATATACATTATACATGCATATAACGATATATAATATACACTCTTACATATGCTATATATTTTATATATTACATATAGTATATATAGCTATACAAACCATAAACATGCAAAGGAGTGCAATTGCACTATTTAAATTATGCAAATTAAAATAGGATACTTTTTTGTATATCAGATTGGCAAAAATGGAAAAGAAATATAATATCCAGGGTTGGCAAGGCTGGGGGAAAATGAGGCATCCCATACACTGCTAATGTTGATAGGAGAGACTGTAAAAATACAAACTCTTCCCCAAGAGCAATTTGGCAACAGTTACCAAAGCCTTAAAAACCCGTCTATCCCCTGTGCCAATGCCACCTGTAGAAAGACAGCCCAAGGAATGATTAGAAATGTGCTTCAAGATTAATGTGCAAGGATGTTTAAAGCAGCAATATGGATAATGTTTTCAAAAACAAGCCATCCAACAAGAAGAAATTACTTAAGGAAACCATGTACTTCTTTGCTAGGATACATTACATAATCATTAAAAATCATGTTCTAAAAACATTTATCAAAGTGGGAAGAGTCGCTGTTTGGTGAAAGAAGCAGGCTTCGTCGCTATGTTCACAACAGCAGTTTTGCAGAAAATTCCCAGTACAAATTTACACACACAGACACACAGGGGATTGGAAAGACAGGAATCAGATTGTCAATAGTGATCGTTTCTAGGTGGAGGAGATTATCAATGATTTGGGGATTTTTTCTTCCTTTGTGTCTTTCTGCGGTTTCTAAGTTTTCTAAATTAAACTCATATTTCTTAGGTCATTAACACACACACACACACACACACACACACACACACACACACACACTTTATTTTAAAAGTCCAGGCTGACTCCTCTACTCCTTATGTTTCCTATGACCCAGACCAAAATGGCCCTTTATTTATCTAGTCTGTGACGGGATGACGACTACTAGCCTTTCACACAAGGCCCAGCAGACCCTGTTCTCATCCTGCCCACACAGCAGACAGCGTAGACAGGTTCAGACTCCACCATTCAATGAGGTGATTTCATAAGTTATAGGTTTATCCTAACGAGGGTTGAATTGAGGTCACAGTTGAGTTGAGGTCACAGTTCCCTATTTAGAGAATTTCCACAGACAGGGTACAAAAGAAAATCCTGACAAAGGTCAGGGCATGATGAAAGAGGTAAGAGAGAAGGAAAGATCTGGTTCCTCGTGGCTCTTCTTGTTGAATGGCTGCAAAGCCACTTCCATGAGGAAAAGAATCATGGAAGACAGACATTTACTGAACCCTGGCTCTGGCCAGTTTCTCAGTGAGAAACAGTCGAGAGCCAGTGGCAATGAACATACGCTTTGGAGTCAGGAAGACTCGAGTTCAAATCCTGGCCCTGCCACCTCCCATCTGTGCACTGGTGACTCTTCCTGGTGGTTCAGTTTCTTCTCCCCAGGGGCTGTGGTGAAGAGTTGGTGGGGGAGGAAAGGGATTCACAAGAAGCCCTAAAAGAGCTTCTGGGGGCAAAAAGACCCTTCCTGGTGGCCACGTTTATTAGTGTGCTCAGTATCATAAGCTTGTAAGCATCTTGTGTGTTATGCATTTTATACCAGGAAGAGCCTCGTCCAGTAGGAAAACAGACCCCAGCACAGTGGTTTGGACATAGTGGTACTCAGTCAATGTCCAGGTTAATAGATGTACCCAGTGCTTTACCACATTACCTATCTGGCCACCAGCATCCCCACTTTACAGATGAAGAAATTCAAAGTAACTTGCCTGTCACTTGACTATTATTGTCCTTATAATTTTATTGATGAGCAATCTGAGAATCAGACAGGATAAGAAGTTTGTTTAAGACACCATAGGTACAAAGTGGCAGAGCAGGGCTTCAAACCCAGACAGTGTCTGTCTCCAGGGCCCAGGCTCTAGCACTGTGACATGTCACCTCTCTCTGGTGTTGGAGTGAGGGACACATTCCCTCAAGTCAACAAAACCTTGGCCACTTTCCATCTCTGTGACAACAGGCAAAGGACAAACTCTTTGCAATTTTGTAAAATGAAGCGACAAAAGTGGCCCCTACCTCAAACCTGATAGGGTTGTCGAGAGATTTAAATGAGTGTATATACATAGAGAGTATTGAAAAGGTGTCTGGCTCATTGTAAGCCCTCAGTACAAACGCTATTATCGTCCAAAGAGTAACCCAAGAAAACATGAGGACATATATTACCCGCATCATGACAGAGTGAAGCAGGACACCACGCTGAGGGAGCTGAGGGGAAGGAGGATTCCAGCTGCCCCCATCTGTGGGTATGAGGGCACGTCTGCTGGGAGGATGCATTGGGGCCGGGCCCCACAGGGGCTGTAGGTATCTACAGGTGCAGAGAAATAAAGCCTTATTTCAGAGGACGGTGTGTTGCTGGTCTGGCCAAGTGTGGACAGAAAAGGGCAGTCTGTGGGTTAACAGGGATCAGATTATGGGCAGCCCGAACATCAGGTTAAGGGGCTCAGCCTCCGCCCTGCAGGCCCCCAGCTCCAGGGCAAAGCATTAGGCATGGCATGGTTTGATCAGATACAAATTTAGAAAGTTCGTTCTGCTGCCAGGGTGCTGAATGGACTGGTGGGCAGATGAGCAAGAAGAGAGGCAAAGAGAGTGAGATGGCCACTGTAGTGTGAAGTGGCAGCAGTGGGGAGCAGGCAAGTGAGTTCTGAGACGTGCTGGGGAGGGTCTAAGCCAGGGGTGTCCAAACTGCGGCCCGCGGGCCAACTGCGGCCCACGATCCATTGTTAATTGGCCCGCAGCAAATTCCAAAAATATATTTAGTTTACTTAAATAAACCACGTGAGGCAATCCATACTGCACCTCGAGTGAGTGGCCCGGCTGTTTGTGTATTTTACCGCATATGGCCCTTGGTGAAAGACGTTGAAAAAAGTTTGGACGCCCCTGGTCTAAGCGCACCATATCTTGGGTGGGGAGACCACGGAGAAGAGGAGCAGGGCAAGGCTACTAACTTGGGAAATGTCCACGACTGGAAGGCGAGAGGAGAGTGCCATCAGAGGGTCAGCCATGAACTAGGACTTCCAGTGAAATTAAAGATTGTCCCTAAGACTGGACAAGAGTTGAAAAGAGAAATAAAAAAAAAAAGACACTCAAAGGAGGCACAGATTCTGTTCAGAGACAGTAACAGCAAGAAGATGGGTGAAGATACAGACACTTGGGGGCAGTGAGGAAGGAATCTGAGGGCCATCGGAACATCTTAACCTTCCCAGTAGACTTAAAATCTCAGGATTGGAAGGACTCTTGGAAGCAGGAGAGGATTAGGTGAGTTGGGAGAACTCTGGGAAAGGCTTGGGGTCCCCAGGGAGAAAGAGGAGGGAGGCAAAAGAAAAGAGATGGAGAAAAAGGATAAAGGTCACGCAAGGTCCAGATATAACAGAGGACATCACACCCTCATCCTCAGAAGGATGGAAATGGCAAAAGAATCCCTACCTCCTCAGGACTTCCCTACTACATGGAGGGTAATTTCTGAAAGCTGGACCACTTTCCTTTTCTTAATCAGGATCCTCTTAATGAAGGCTAGCGTACCATTTCAGATGTGGTTCAAACAAACTACAGGACTTTTAAGTGCAGATGCCCATGTTGTCAAACCACTACTTCCACCTGCATTAATTACGTCTGGAAATGGCTTTCTCTCTCCCCTCATCCAGGGCCCCTGGGGAGGCAGCCAATCAGGGCAGGATGCTGGAAACACGATTCAGGAAGCAGCCAGTCAGGGATAACGCTGTCACACACTGGCCTCTGGGCCATGGATCTGTCTTGCCTTCTTATATTTTTAAGGGTGGTTGGTCAGGACACACAATTCCATCCCACCCCCGGGCTTGGTTACTGCTGTGAAACGACCATGCAGAAGCCAAATTCCAGATAGGAGACATTTTTAAAGCAACTGTCAACGTGGGAATATCAACTACATTGAGTAAATGACTCTGCAATTCAAATCTCTACGACGAATCAGGAGGGCCCCAAGTCCCAGTGTTTCTTCTAATGGCACTTTATTTTTTTATCCCCAACTAAGCGGACACAACCGAAGGTTTTCAAAGCCAAGCGAATGCAGTCAGTAACATTTTTCATGACAATTCTTGCAGAGGCACTTCCGCGGCCATGGTTTTTAAACTTTGGAGGTACAATGGCAACAAGAACCATTTGTGAGGACTACGAGGTAGAATCAAGGGTAGAGGAGTCTGAGACACAGAGAAGCAAAGGGAGCTGCTCCAGGTTACAGCTAAGCCCAGGTCCATTGCGGAAAGCCATCTCTAACCTCTTGGGTACAGACCTCCCTTTCCTTGATTCTCCAATGTATCAGCTGACCTTGCACATCTGGAATCCTACTCCAGATCAGCTAAGGACAGGGACAGGGTCGGTCTGCTTCTCTGGTCAAGTCCATGCGGATAAATGGGGGAAGGGAAAGAATTCTAAAGGCAGGCAGCGCTTCCCAGACCTGGGGTGGTTAAGATTTGCCTGGGGTCTTGTTAAGTTTCAGGCAAGTTGCATTTGTGAATCACTACTTCTAAGGCCCCAACACCTAGGCATTTGGGAATATCCCTTTTGATGTCACTTCTCTGTGTTCCTCCCTGTAGCCTGCAGCTTCAGAAGAGGACATCTTAGGACTTGTTTATGGAGGCTCATATACTGTGTTTCCCCGAAAATAAGACCTAGCCGGACCATCAGCTCTAATGCGCCTTTTGGAGCAAAAATTAAAATAAGACCCAGTCTTATTTTACTATAGTATAAGACCGCGTCTTATATAATACCGGGTCTTATATTAATTTTTGCTCCAAAAGACGCATTAGAGCTGATTGTCCAGCTAGGTCTTATTTTCGGGGAAACACGGTAGTTGCTTTGCATTCAAAGTTGAGAGGATGCTGATATTAAGAAAACTCAGGCAGAGAGGAAACATAACTACAAAACTGGCTGCCAGCTGAAGCAAAACCACAGCCAATTTAGCAGAAGAAACACAAATTCTTAAAGGGGGCGGGGGCTGGAAAAGAAGGAAAAATAAACCCATTTATGCGTTCTCGGTAGAGAATAAAGCAGCTCTTAAACATACAAGTGATTAGCAGGAACTTGGCCTTTACCTGAAATGTTGGGGCTTCTTGAAATCTGAATAGCGTTGTTGTTGCTTTGAAAAACAAAAAGCCAGAAGCTATCCCTCACCCAAACTTGGTTCATTGATTGCTTCAAAATAGAATAAATGATTCTATTTTGGAATCACAGGCACAGTCAGGCTTGGTAAATAACCCATTTCTAGAAATGTGGCTTTCAAATTAAGAGCAAAGTGACAAATGAAATAACCAAAGAGGTCTCATAGAGTTTGGCTGCAGAGGATGAGAAAAGCTGTTGCCCACCCAGGTACAGAGCACATTATTTTTAAAGGCCTTTCACTAAAATACAGTTGACCCTAAAACAATGCAGGGGTAGGGGCGCCGATACCGTGCATTTGAAAATCTAAGTATAACTTAAGTTGGCCCTCCACAGACTCGGATCCCAACCACCCGTTAACTCTTGAACAACGCTGGTTTGAACTTCATGAGTCAACTGGAACAAAATCCATATATAAGTGGATCTGTGCAGTTCAAGCCACGTTATTCAAGGGTCAGCTGTAGTAGTAGAGGGTTTCCTATTTACCAAATTGTTTACACCTATTAAATCATCTGATCACCACAGCCACACCAGGAAGGAGACAGGCGGGAGGCGGCAATGCCCATTTCACAGTCCCAAAGACTGAGGTTCAGAAATGTTACATGATGTGCCCACACAGCCACACAGCCAGCTTCATGGTAAAGTATACACTAAAGCTTCTGGCATTCCCCGATTTTCTATCCAGCACCCACTACATTGCAACACACAGACTTTCTCCCAATATCACACTCAGGAACTAGGGCATTCTGAACTCACCAGCACTGCGTTGGGAGCAGGATCATTCCATTCATTCAGGAATTATTTATTTATTAATTAAAGCACCTACTATGTGCCCCGCACTGTGAAGGTATTGAGGTATGTGAGTGAGCAATGCAGATCAAATCTCGGTTCTCAGAGCTTATTTGCAGTGGGGAAAACAAATAGTGAAACATCCTTCCAGGCAAGTGCACTGAAGAAAATTGAAGCAGGATAAGGGGATGGAGGGGTGGGGTGGGGTGGGGTGGGGATGAGGGGTGCTGCTTCGAAGAGGGAGGCAGGGCTGCAGAGGTATGCAGATGTCATAGCACTTAAAACATTGTGTGACCTGTGGCTATGAGTGGGTCCATGTGCCCCCATCCCCCAATGGCTCCCCGAAGGCAGGGACATGCATTTTTCATCTCTGAGTTCTAAGTACCAGCCGGGGGCCTGGCTGTGGTACATGCTGCTCAGAGCAGTGTAGTTCAATGGTTCTGCATGACCACAGGCTAACACATGCCCCTTTCCCTTGATGTGTGGGCATCAGACTCCCCACTTGGTAAAATGAAGCCTTTGAATGGTTCTTAAAAGGCCCCGAGATATCCGGCACAAAAGGTGACGCCTGCCTGCCTTCTAGCAGGAAGCTGCCATAGTCTTCCAGGAGGCCGGCTCCATAACCCGAGGGCTGGGTTCCCATAGGGGTAAGGCAGAAAGGCCACCTAGTTCCTAATCCCAATAGTGGACCTGGGCTAGTCCATTTCACCTCCCTGAGCACGAGCCTCCTCACCTCTCTGCATCCCCTGGGAGGGAAAAAGCACATGGCACATAGTAGGCACTCACTAACGTCAGCCTCCTCTCTTCACAATAGAGTTCCAGGAAAGCAATGTTCAAACACATGTGCACTGGCCTCATTGTACCACCTCCTGCAGCTGGCACCAGAGGGACCCAGGAAACAAATGGAGAGTCTGATTCCTGCTCCTTGCACCCTTTCCACCTGCTGTGCTATAACAGTGAAATGGAAACATCTGCAGCACAGGAATCTAAAACGCGGCCCCCACCTTAGAGCAAAATTAGAAGTCCGCCGGAGCTTAGTGTTAACATCAGCTTCTTGCTTGGGGTGAGGGTTGGGGTTAAAAAAAAAAAAAAAAAAAAAGGATTGGTTTTGAAAATTTTGTATTTCAGCCTCCATCTACCTCCAGCCATTTCAATGCCATTCCCTCTAATCAGAGTCTCTGGTCCTTGCTGGGTACTAACTAGTCTGGGATCCCTGAGCAGTGGACTTACATGCCATCAAAGAACGTTGCTAGACAGCCAGCTGGAGCCTAGTCCCCCATGGACGTCTGCTTCAATGCAAAGCCCTTTGCAGGGCAGAGGGGGGGTTATGACTCGGAGATGCACATGTGCTGTGAGCATGAACAAACAGGCGTTTGAGGGGCTGGCATGCACTTGACAGGTGTGTACTGGCTGTGTGCTGTGAGGCTGAAGGGAGGCGGAGGTGGGAAGTGACAGCACACACAAAATCCAATTGGTCCTGGGTTAAAGGATCATACTTATCTTTGCAGCTCCATCTAAATGATGACTCCATGGCAGGTAATAAACAATGCTGGGTTTGTCAGAAGAGGGTTGGGGACGAAAGAAAAACCAGAAGCTAGCACTGGAGTGATTCTATACCTCTTTCATGCCCAGCTTCAAGTCAGGAGGCAGGCATCTTCTACTATAAAAATATCAATTCTTAAAAAATAAAGGCTTTCCCTTCCACCCTACAAAATGCTTCTTTGACTTGAACAGTAAATAACCAGTTGAAAGGATTTTTGTCCTGCATACTGTGTTTCCCCAAAAATAAGACCTAGCCGGACAATCAGCTCTAATGCATATTTTGGAGCAAAAATTAATATAAGACCTGGTCTTATTTTACTATAAGACTGGAAATAATATAATATAGTATTATATAATATAGGGTCTTATATAATACCCGGTCTTATATTAATTTTTGCTCCAAAAGATGCATTAGAGCTGACTGTCCTGCTAGGTCTTATTTTCGAGGAAACATGGTAGGTACCATCATTTTCTGAAACCTTCAGGATCAGCTTGAGCCAAACAGACAAGACTAAATTTAAAAAATGGACCCTCTCAATATACTGCATCATACTCTAGATCCAGCACCTAACATCTATTCAAGAAAGGGTTTATTAATAGTGAGCTTTCAATGTGTCACTGCTGGCAGGACCCACAGGACCCAAGCAAGAGTGCAGGGCCCAGGAAAGTCTGTGCACACCCATGAACGTATTACCCATGGTTTCCAAATTGGAATACAGGAATGACACCAGAGGGAGAAACTGTGTTTCAGATACAAAGTTGGAAGTGGTAATGATTTGTAATGGCTTCCGCTAGCCATATACAATGGGAAAATCACAAATGTGTCATTTAGAACATGCCAGGCCAAATACAATGGTTTAGATTAATATGGACAGATTCTTCCCAGGTTTTTATGCAAAGGAAGGGAGGGTGTGTTACCTCTAAGTAAAAAAGGCTGGTCACTGTTTTTGACGTCTGGAATGTTTCAAATTCTAACACGCACCTTGGATGTACCCAGGGGGACGCAGAGACTAATGAAGCCGTTTAATTCTTACCGAGATGAAACACACACATACGTATATACATTCTAGCAGCACTAAATACCCCATGTTCTGCTCCCTGCTACCCGCAGAATCAGGGACTCGGAAAGCCGGCGGCTAAGTGAATGTGATTTTGAGTGCTCCCAGGGTAGTCTTGTGCATGCCACAATCCTACTGTCATTTTCTCATTTACTCTGGAATGGCAGCAGGGTTGGTGTTCTTGGGTCGACGGACAGCAGTCAAGTTCTCGTCAGTACAGTGTGTAACCCGTCAATTTCCTGATTTAGTAGGAGGCTACACAGAGTGCCAAGATTCTCATCTCCCAATGCTTAGCCAACTTTCCTTACTCTGCCTTAAACGAAAGCAATTCCCAAAGAACAAGAAAACATCACATTAGACATTCTAAACGCATTCTGTATAGCACTTACCAAAGGAATCAGACTGTCTGAGCTGGAAGGGGCCTTGGGCAGCCCCTTGCCCACGCATCCTAGGGCACAAAGAGGGTCAGTGACTGGCCCAAGGTCACACAGCAAGCATGTGGCAGAACCCAATGCAGCATCCCTGGTCTGTAGACTCCTTAGCCAATTTATCAAGCATTTTTGGCTGAAAACCTTTGAAAGATCTCATTTTTTATTATTATTGGTTTGGCTCCTGTTCATTCAAGATAGAGTTTTCAAAAATCAAACGTTTCAACATAATTGCAAATAGTAACTGGCTTGCCTTATCTGGACCTGACACTGCTGATTTAGCAAACAAGCTTCAAGAGAGGGATGGGCCCCCCGCTGGACAGAGGGTAAAATGCTCACTGAACTGCTCTGGGTAACAATGGATGCTTGACTTGTCAGAGAGAGAAGTGCAAACACTTTGAATGTTCAATGTACTCTGTTCACTGACTGGGAGGAGGTAAACCTCTCTGACTCACAAACTGTTAAGTATCTTGATTCCTAAAATTTAATTTTCTTTTTATGACACACACACAATCTCTCCTTTGGGAAGCTCAGAAGATCTTTTCCCCCTTTTTCCTATCTGCGGAAGAAAAATAAAGATTTTAAGATTGAAAACATCTCCTTAATAGCTAAAACATGGAAACAACCTAAGTGTCTACTGACAGATGAAAGGAGAAAGTGTGGCGCGTGCACCCCCCACACACACACACACCCACACCCACACCCACACACACAAGAATATTACTCAGCCATAAAAAAGGAAATCCTGCCATTTGTGACAGTCTGGATAAATCTGAGGGGGGCATTATACGACGTGAATATACCCAACACATAAAGACAAGATCTCACTTATATGTGGAATCTGGAAAAGTCAAACTCCCAGAAGCAGAGAATAGAAGGGTGGTTGCCAAGGGGTGGGGGCTGCGGGACGTGGGCCAATGCTGGTCAGAGGGTACAGACTTTCAGTTGTAGGATGAAGAAGTTCTAACGCACACATGGTGACAACAGTTAACCACTCTGTGTTACATACTTGGAAATTTGCTAAGGGAGTGCATCTAAGCGTTCTTAGTGCAAAAATAAAATAACTGTAAGGTGATGGCTACGTCAATCAGCTGGGTTATGGTAATCACCTTACAATGCATAGGTATGTCAATCATCACATGCACACCTTAAATACATCGAATTTTTATTATCCAGGGATACCTTAATAAAGCTGGGGGGAGGAAGCAAAATAAATAAACAACAAACATGGTCAGCCCTCTGTATCCTCAAATGCAGAACTCACAGTTAAAAAAAACAACAACAGACTCATAGAAACAGAGACCAATGGAATGGTTACCAGAAGGGTGGGGGTGAAAACGGGGAAGGGGAATATACAGTTTATAATTTTGTGATAAGTTTCCACGGAGACATGATTACTAGAATTAGTGGTGGTGTGAGCACATTGTAAGGTATAAAAACACCCTACCACTATATTGTACACCTGAAACTAATATTACTAATATAATGTTGCATACCACCTAAGGGTATCTTTTGGGGGTGGTGGGTGTTCTGACACCAATCCCCCATGGATACAGATGGATGACTATAAATAAATAAAATTGAGGAAAAGAAAACATGTCTTCTACTAAATGCAATGTGGTGTCCTGGAACAGAAAAAGCATATAAGCAGAAAAACTGGGGACATTTCAATGAAGTCTGAAGTTCAGTTAACAGGAATGTAACTGCACCTTAAAACCCCTGACACCGTGCCCTAGAGCACTGTCGTTTATAAAGAAGGGCTGGGAGAGAAAGAAAAAGAGGGGCTGGGAGCGGAAATTCTGGTTAAGGGCAGTCTGCACCTGGTAGAGAAGTAAGGCCTCTTTTGGTTTTCAGTTAAGGGACTGAATATCCTTAATTTTGTGGAAATGTGTCAAGTGCCAGGTGTTCTTCTCCACTGTCCCTGAAACTGCCTGCCCATCCTGCAACCCAGAGGCGCTAGTGGAGGCCACAGAGACAGGATCCGCCTCCTCCGTTTTAAATTCCACCCAAGGAAAGCCTGTCCCCCTTTCTCCCTGGAGTTAAGGTGACACAAAGCAGCACTCATTTTGCCTGGAACAGAAAAAGCCTGCTGCTTCTGAAGGGTCAAAAGGGAAGCATTCTGGGCAGGTTATGTGTCTGGCGCTGGCTGGAAGAGGGGCACCCCCAAGTAGAAGCTCATTCTGCTTTAGCAGACGCGTCTGGAGGAAAAGTGACGGGGACAAAGGGGGCTGCTCAGTTCATACAGGCTCCCACACATCCAAGGACAGTTTCTGCTCCTATCAACCTCTCCCCCTGGCAGGGATTAGTTCTGAGGCTTCAAAAACCATGCCATGGGGAATTTAGGTTTTACTCTGGAAGCAACAAGAGTAAGTAAGACCTGGTACTGCTGAGAAGTCACAGAATTAACAGCACCTTGGAGTAGTTCAGGGAGGTTCAGGCAGAAGGTGCAGAGGGTCATCCACGAGATGTGAGAGGGCCAAACTGAAACTCTCAGTCAAGCAGCTCCAGCCTTATAGGCATGACTGAGTCTGGGGTGTGATTTGAAGGGAGAATCTGTGTTTTTAATGTCCAGGTTACTTGAGGCCTTCTCAAAGTCTATCACCTTGTGATGATTAAGTTACCCAAGTCTTTTTGTTTTTCAAATGGTCACTAAAATTGAATCCACGTTTATAAATGACCATTGGGTTCAAGTATCTTTCGAATATAAATTTATCATTTGGGAACTCCAGACCTTTCAGGAACAAAGGCTAATGGATTATTTTTTTTTAATAAATATATGGAATGTCAGCTAAAGGGAAAAGATTGATGTGGGTAGGATGAGACAGAGAGAACACGGGTGCATGGAAACCCACAAGGACTGTTGTCCACTGCAACTTCCCCTTCCCAACAATATAAGCCAATCAGCCTTTTTCCAGAAATAGCAAATACGTTTCCAAAATGCTCAAGGGCCTTCCCCAGGGACAGGTGGGCTAGGAAGCAAATAAGGGAAGCCAAGGTCATAGATGAGATGGTCATGTCCTAGGAGAACAGTCAGGAAGTGAGCCCAAGACACACCTGGCCATAGGTTACTGAATAGCACACAGGAAGCAGCCGTGGACCTTTGCTGCCTAAGAGTTTCCCAGCAGCCAGCAGGCCCTCGAATGGAGTTCAAAACCCCTGCACTGAGAGGACCGGAAGCAGAGGCAAGGGGTGGGCTGGTGAGAAGCTGGGTCATCAGCAGGCCCGAACCCTAGGAAGCATCTTCCCCGCAGAAGCACTTTCCTTTTCCCCAAAACTCTTCACTTCTGGAACACAAAGGTCGTGTGTGTGTGTGTGTGTGTGTGTCTGCAAGGGAACCTTGAATTCACACATAGACCAACATTATTCATCTCATATTCCAACTGGTTTGCAATAGCCCTGGGTGTGAGATTAGCAAACACGCAGATTCCTTTAGACAACACAGTTTCTAGTGATTTAGACAACACAATTTCTAGGAGCTTGTTGCCATAAGGTTATTTTTCTCCATTAACAGACCCAAAAAGTACAACTACTCTCAGGGGAATGGGGGATTTGTTTTGATATTTAGGTAAGGGCCTCATTTCCAACAAGGTTAGGGACACTTATCTGGTCCTGTTGCCTCATTTCCCAAGTAGAGAACGAGAGGTTCTGAGAGGACAAGTGCTTTATCCTGAGATACACAGCCTGGTCCATGAACAGCAGGGTCGGGGCCAGAGCTCTGTAGATGACCAGAACAGCCTCCTCGGGCCACTTGGAGCTAACAAAACTTTCTTTCTGGGGCAAAATCCTACGGAATAATGAGAATAGCCACAGCAGAAGCAGAGGACACTCACTGATTACTAACCATATGCCAAGCAGAAACCTCTCTTTTAATGCTCATAAGAATCCACAGCCACATTTATACTTTGTGATCATATATTTGCCCAAGTATTTGATAATGTCTGTCTCCCACACACTACTAGCCTTTATGCCTAACAAAGGCAGGGTCCATGTCTGCTTTGCCCATCACTATGTCACCAGTGCCTGGCATCTATTTGCTCAATAAACTAGATGCTCCTGTTTTACAGAAACACTTTGAAGAAATGGAGCCCAGAAAGGTCATATGATTTGCCTAAGGACACACAGCATGGAGCTACTGCCACCATGAGTAGCTGCATCACTCTGCCTTGAACTCATCCTCAAACCAGAGCCCTACCTTGACGGCCTCAGCATGAGTCACCCGGGACAGGGATTTGTCGTTAACACGAAGAATCTGGTCCCCGATTCGCAGCCCTTCCTTCTCAGCCAGAGAGCCTGGCTCCACCAGCGATACATAGATGCCCACGCCATGCTCCGAGCCCCCGCGAATGCTGAAGCCCAAGCCCTCATGGGCTTTGGCGCGTCGTAGGCTCACCAGGCGCACCTCCCCCAGCCCCGCGCCGTCGGGGCCGCCCCAGGCGGGTTGCCTGTAGGGGGCGGTGGCGGGCAGGTAGAGGCCCTCGGCGGTGTACTGGTCGAAGAGCAGCTGGTCAGAGCGCGGGATGACCAGACGCAGCATGGGCAGCAGGCGCCGCTTAACAGGGCTGTCCAGCAGCACACGCAGGGTGCTCACCAGGTCGAAGACGTTGCGGCGCGCGTGGTAAGCGTTCAGGCAGTGCGTGAACTGCTCCCGCTCCGCCTCGCTTAGCAGCGCCGTCAGCGCCTGGTGCAGCTGGCGCACGTTGGCAGACAGCAATCGCAGCCCCGTGCCCCCTCCGCTGCCAGCCCCGGCCGCCGAGCCCAGCGAGCCGGTGGAGGACGAGCTCACCGACAGACCGTCCAGCTGCGCGTTCATCTCCCCGCCAAGGCCCGGGCGGACTCCGGGCGCGCGGTGGGGCAGCTGCTGCACTCGCCGGCACCGGCGCGACAGCTGAATCCCGGGGAGCGCGGAGATCGTGGCTGGAGTCTGGGTTTGAGGGCAGAGTGGAGGGCGCTGAGGCAGGGTCTGGATCCCTGGAGACGCAGAGACGGCGGCTGGAGTCTGGGTTTGGGGGCGTAGAAAGAGTGTCTAAATCCTAGGGGTATCGCGGAGACCGCTGCTGAAGTCCCCGGCGCGCTAAGACAGAAGGGGTCGGGGCTGGAGTCCGCGGGGCGCAGAGACGGCGGCTGGAATCCAGAGGACACGGAGACGGCGACGGGATCCGGGGTGACAAGGAGTTGGTGGCTGGAGCCCGGAGGTCGCGGAGACTGCGGCTGGAGTCCGGGGTGGGGGACGCAGAGAAAACAGCTACATTCTGCAGGGCACTGAGACGACGGGTGGATGGAGTGGGGGGCGCAGCAAAGCTGACCGCCCCGTCACACCATGCCCGGGGCTCCCCCAGCCAGGCGGCCCGTTCCTTTCGGGCTGGGGGACCCCAAAGTCATAAGTTGGGGTGGGGGGCGCTCTAATCCCAGAGCCCCACGAATGGCAGCCGGTGGAGCCGCGCGGGCGTCCGGCAGGGGGTGCGGGGCATGTCCAGGGCAGCCCCGGGATGCAGCAGCCCGGGGAACCCCGCGCCCCTGCACCGCCCGGGCGCAGACGGAGCCGCGCGGCCGCGAACCCGGACTTTGCGAACTGTTGAGCCGCCCGGGGCCGATCTTCCGCGAGTTCCGACGCCGTCGCCGCCGCCGGCCCAGTCTCGGCCCCGCCCCTTGCCCCTCCCCCTCCCTCCCCCCCTCCCCCGCGGGCTCTTCAGGAAATGACGTCCCGCCTCGCGCCTGGCGGTTGCCTGGAGACGGGGTGAAACAGTCCAGTCCCAGGGAAGAAAGGGGTGAAAGTGGGGGTAGGGGTGGGAGGAGCTCTGGGGGCTCTGTGAGCCCCTTCCAGAATGGGGGGGTGAACCTCAAAAACTGCCCTTCCGCGATCAAAGCTTGTGATCAGGATCGCTTTGGAGCCATTAGCCAGCTGACTAATTCAAAATTGTGGGGGCAAATAGTCAACTTTTTACCCCTAAAATATTCAATCCTTCAGGCTCAGTTTTCTACTTTAAAACGCTGCCCTCCCTTCTTGCACGCACATGACATACAAGTTCAAGTGTTTATGAAGACGATTGTTGGGCACCTACTGTGTTCAAGATATATATAGAGAGAGAGAGATATATAAAAGCATGTACTGATGTCTGTGGGAGCCAACTCTTGTGTAGAGATAGTTCAGACTACCTTCTGCCCCGTCTCCAGCAGGCGAGAAAGCCGCTTTCAGAAAAATAAAGGATGCACAACACACACACGTGCATGCACACACACAAATGCATGGATATAAAACTGGTAAAATCTGAATAAGGTGGATGGATTGTATCAATGTCAATGTTCAGGGTGTGATCTTGTCCACACTGGGGGAAACTGGGTGACAGGTGCACGGGATGTCTCTGTATTATTTCTTATACCTGCATGTGAATCTACCACAATTATCTCAAAATTTATATATATATATATATATATATATATATATATATATATATATATATGAAATGGGTTGGGGAAAAATGTTCTATGCTTTCCCATCCAAGACAAAATGGGAAGATACTCCAAGGCATGGCATAGAGCCTGTCACCTCCCATCCTACTCCCCTAAATACAACCTAAGTGAAAGCCTCTGCTTTTATTCAAAGGTGGCTTTCTAAGGAGCCAGTAGTGCCCCCCCACACACACACACTTCACACATATGCTCTCCAACCTGAATTGCCTCTCCTAAGCTATTTTCCTATGGAAAGCTATATTTTCCCTTAAAAATATTCTGGAATTGCCAGTGCAATTTTATTTGGGGGAGGAAGAAATGGTGTGTCCCTGGAAAAAGTAAGTTTGAGCTGGACCCCGAAGGCTGAAGCATTCATTCATTCATTCATTTACTCATTTGATCACTCTTCACTCAACATTTTCCAAACACCGATTCTGTGATGGATCATGTGCTGCGTGCTGAAGACCCCTGTTAAAAAGGCGAAATCTCTGACCTTAAGGAGGCCACAATCTAGCAGGAGAGAAAGACCACATAAATAAAATAAAAAACCAGTATGGTAATGGCTGAGAGAGCCCAGGTTTAGAGGAGAAAATGGTAAGGACTTTATAAATTAAAGAGGTAACATCTGAATGAAGGCTCGTAAGGGGAAACATGAAGGATTTTCAGCACTGTTAGCTTAGTGCATTCCCAAAACTAAGGCTAGGAATTGAAGGTATATTATCCCCCCAAATACTCAGTTCTCTTCTTCACTTCCCTAAAACAGATGTAGGTTAAATTAATGCCCAATGAACATGTTTGACAGGGTTTCTTAAATAGCCAATTAGGCTACCTTTGGACATCTGTCTTACCGTTCTAAGTTTAGCTGTTAATAATGTGTATCCTTCCTCCTTCTTTACTGCTATTGAAGCCTTTGAAGTAATCAGCCAAAGATATTTAAGAAAAAGATCAATCTTCCCCACCCCAAAAATATATTAATGGCATACTTAAAAATGCCACCCAGCAGGGCTTAATTGTGTGCAGTTCAGGTTTACTGCAAATGTATTTCATGCTTAGCTTTCACTTAGTTTGTGTTCCAATTATAATTACTGTGATTGGCTTGATAAATGCATCCCAGGAGCTAAGATCCCTATTCCCAACATTTTATTTCTGTGCAAAGAATGTTTGCAAGAAGGTATTTTGCTTTAGGCAGCAGAAACTACCTTGCACACAGGTCTTAGCAGAAAAAGAAACACTTTCCTCTGCAAACATCAGAGACCATCTGGGATGCCGTGTTATTGTTTAATTTCATAGAGGCCGATTTGGGAGGGCAGACAAGTGCAAGAACATGGGAAAAAGCACTCAGTGGGGTTTCTTCCATCCATCTTGCATAACCACCTTTGTATCAGTTTGCAGTGTGTCCCCTCAATGAAAGACAGCATGTAACTGTGCTCAAACCTCAAGAATCCTATTTCATGTCTGAAGATATGCTTGTCATTCAGAAGTAAGCTCTTAGAAATCCAAGATGCCTGGGCTCCTGAGGGCTTACCTGCTTCCATCCTGCCTTCAAGACCTGGAAGGAAACCCTGAGTTTGAGCAGGTCTTGGTTGCATACTAATCTCTTCAGAAGGAAACTATCATTCTCCCATGTATGCTGCAGGCTCTCCTTTGCTGTCTTAACCAAAGCCACTTTTAATAGTTCATTATTGTTCACCAACTCTGGCAAACCAATGCCCTTCTCCTATGGATGTTCCTGGAAAAACTTGCACACGCTGGAGCAGTTGAAAAGACAGAGGAAATAAGAATGAATTATACTCAGTTCAGAAGTGCTCTGTGTTGAGCTGGGTTTTTTGAGCTGTTTGTTTTAACCAAGATTCAACATATGCAGTTGCATTCTGGATATCATGCAGAAAACCATCATTCCACTCAGAATGTCCTTTTACTAGTTGAGTGGCCCACAGCAAATGGCTTCCCTTCTCATCTGTGAAATGGAATTTCTAAACCTTTTCTTTCTCCCCAGAGGTAGCTGCAAGTGCCATGTCCTGTGCAGTAAATGAAAGCATGCTGCTGCTCATAGGGTGTCATAAAATTGTTAGTTATTTTCTCTTATTTTTCATGGCAATCTTAAAAAGCCTCTTTCTATTTCATAGTCATTTGGAGCTTCTCCCCTTCTCTCTTACCTATTGGAATGTATCCTTACAAGGAAATAGAGATTAATTTAATTTGAAATGCATTTCCTATGGGACATCTAAAAGAGTATAGTTATTTATTGAGTGCCAAACACTGTTTTAAACACTTGTATTTTAATTCACTCAATCCTCCCAACTACTCTGTAAGCAGAGATACCACCACCACCACCACCAGCATCATCCTGGTGGAATAGCCAGGAAACTGAGACACAGGGACACAACTATCCCCAAGGTTACAGAGGTAGTTAATGGAAGAGTTGGGATTTGAACCCAGGCAGTCTGGCTCCTGAGTTCTTACTCAGCCACTGTGCTGTGCAACCTTTCAAATGTTTGGTTCAAAGATGCTAAACGGTCCCAGATGAGAATTATATGAAGATCACATTTTCTTAAAAGTTGGGCTGGGAATGTCTGAGGTTAAAGAGTAGCCACCCACTAATGATCCCTGATTGGTAAGCTGACATTTTATGATGGGGACAATGAGCAGGGGTTTAATAAAGGAGGAGGAGGCTCAAAGCTGTCTGATGTAGGGCGTCAGGGGGATGTTTTCCAGCTCTGGGATCCCTAGAGAAAGAAGGTTAGCAACCGGAGTGATCACTTCTGCTCCAGGACCACAGCCTGTCTCTTCCCTGCAGTGTCAGTGGGGATGGTATCCGTAGAGAAAATGGAAATGTGCGCCTCTATGACTGGTAGATAATGCAGACAATATTGATGGAAGTGCAGGGAGATAACAAGAAAAAGAGAAAACACAAAAACATCAAAAAAAGAGGAGACATACAGGTATTTATCTTGGCCTGGGTGTAATCTCCAGAGTGTGTCTCTGGTCACAGAGAATCATGTGATGTCTGTGCAGGAAGGGTGTTAGAGCATAGAGTTGATCACCACATTCAAATTCCATCTCTGATATTTGCTACCAGTGTGACCTTGGGCAAGTCGTGAAGGGCTTTTGCGCCAGAGTGCCCTTACTATAAAATGGGGACAGTGGCATTGTCATCAGTATTATTATGAATATTGATTGAGCTCATGTATGCAAAGTGCTTATCGCGAGGCCTGGCACATAGCAGGTGCTCCCACAATGCTTAGCATCCATGTTGGTTAAAGCTGTCTTCACACGGGAGGCCCTTGAGAACAGGACCTGAGCTCCGTTATCTCTGTGTCTGGTGCTCAGCCCCAGGATGAGCCCCTTGTGTGCGCCCAGTAAGTATTGGTTGAATGAATCCATCGTTCCCTCCCTCTCCTACCTGCGTTACAGATAGGACAATCAAGGGCCACAGAAGATCACTGTCTTGCCCACAGTCCCACTGGGTGCTTGTCCCAGGTTCTCTCCTTAGTAGCGAAAAGGAAAATTTACTGAGTGCTTGTAGAGAGCTAAGTACTTTACAGACATTGGTTCCTCACAACAATCCTGTGAAACAGATATTATCATTACCTTTATTTTACAGATGAGGAAGCTGAGGGCCTGTGCTTCTGAGGTGGTTTTCCCAAAATCTGTACTGTTAACCATCCACCCTACTAGCCCTCTACACATTCTCATTGCATCTTGTATTAAGACAGATGTGATTGCAGCTGACATCTCTCCCACAGCTTTGGGGGAAATAGCAAACTATAACCATTGCACTAATAAATAGCAGGGAGCCAATTTGTGGGCTGGAAGGAGGCAGAGCAGTGAAGTGACCTTATCAGGCCTGCTGTGTTGTGATCCGCTTGCTACGAAGTCTGGAAGAGCTTCTCTAATTGGGGGATTATATAGTGGTTACGCTGGGACACTCACTCCACACATCGGCTTGGTTCAGATTAGATAAGCCCCCGTGGGAAACGTTCTTGCCATGCACACCTCAGCACGGTTAACTGGGGAATCCATTCACGCATTCACGCCCATTCAAACTTTACTTCTCTCCTCCTCCGTTCTGCCAGGCACTGTCCCGGGGCTTTAGCAGAAACAAGACCGCCATGGCTTCTGCCCTCCGGGAACTGATTGATAGTCAGGGGAGGTTGCGTTGTGTGTATCCAATGTGGTCATGGGTGGCTGGACTGGGCCATTGTGAGCTCTGACGTGAGGGTGTGTGGCGAGGCTCCCCAGCTGGCACCTTCTTCTCTGAGCCTCAGTTTCCACTCCTATGGGCATCACAGCAATGTGATCACTACCACAGACAGACTTGGTTAAATAACTCCTGGTTATGTAACCTTGCAGGAATCACGTCACCGCTCTGAGCCTCAGTTTCTTCATTCATTAAAAAAAGAGCTGTAAGAGATGCTATAAGAAAGGAATGGCTGGAAAGGTAATGAAGGTAATGCCTACAAAATGCGTAGCACAGTGCTTGGCACCAGGGCTGCCCTGGGGTTCATAAGAGTTGCTTTGAGGAAATAACTCCTTAGCTTTGCTCATATGTATGGACCCTGTAAAACTTTTTTTTAAAAAAAGCAAGGTGCCAGAATTTCTGATTAATTGCCTGATTTCCTCACTGATCCTCAAGGAAGTTTTTTGTTTTGTTTTATTTTGTTTTTATTTTTATTCAGTGTTCAGGGGATTCTGAAAAAGAATACTGTCCTCGGGACCGTCTGTATACTCCTGGCAAAGTCTTTTCTCTTGTGCCTCAGTCTTCCCATTTGTACAATGAGGGCCTTGGAGGCAGTGATCTGCAGGCCTTTTGAGCTCTGAGAATTATGTTTTTGTTTCTGCGGCAGAGGAGGAGGAGGGGAGGGGAAGACAGGATGAAGGGGAGAGGCATGAAGAGTTTTCTGGGGGTTCTGCGCAAATTTAGATTTCGAATTTTGTCCCTGGCTCCATCGCTGACTGATGACTCTCCCTCTGACTGGTTTAAGACTCAATGTCTCTTTGCCTCCGGGTTTCAAATAGCTGCTAATGGTCCTAGCTGCCTTTTAGCAGGTTTTGTGATTTTGCCTCTGACTTTGACCATCTTCAAAGACACTCGGCAGACATTGTTATTACATTTACAGGGCCCAGTGTGCCCAACTGCTTGGCAAATTGTGTCAAAGAATCTATAACTGTTACAGAAGAATGCTTGCTCTCTGCATTCTTCTTTATTCCTTGGAAATTTGATATTCTCATTGACCTTCCATGAAGGTAACAGTAAGTGGAGTTTCAACATCCTAGAATTATAGCGATTTTTTTTTCCAAAGTCAGGTGGAAGCTTAAAGATCATATTCCTTTATTCATTCAACAAATATGTATCAAGTGCCTGCTGTGTTCCAAGCACTGTGTGGGGTTTAAAACAGCTGAACTCTAGTCCTCATCTAGTTGGGAATAACATCTGAGGAATAATACTGGCTATGTGTTGTAACTGTGTATGAGTTACCTATTGCTCTGTAACAAATTATTACAAACTTGATGGCTTAAACAACACACATTTACTATCGCACAGTTTCCATGGGTCAGGAGTCCTGCATGATTTAGCTGGTTCCTCTCATAAGGGCTACAATCAAGGTGTTGGCAGGGCGGTGTCTTCATTTGAAGGCTTAACTAGGGAAGGATCCTCTTCCAAGCTCAGTTAGTTGATGGCAGAGTTCATCTCTTGTGACAGTATGACTGAAGTTTCCAGCTTTTTACTGGGGGCCACTCTCTGATCCTAAAAGCCACTCACAGTTTTGTGCCGTGTGGCCCACATGGCAGTTGACTTCTTCAAAACCAACAAGGGAGTCTCTCTGCAGTCTGCTAAAATGGAGTCTTTTATAACGTAATGGAGTCTTAGGAGTGCCACGCCATCATCTTTGCCATATAAGGGAATCTAATCAAGACCGTGCCATCCTATCACCTCTGCCATACACTATTGGTTAGAAGCAAGTGACTGGTTCTGCCCAAACTGAAGGGGAGGGGATTACACAAGGGTCTGATCCATTGTAGAGGTCACCGTAGGGTGTGTCCATCGCGAGGAAGATGGAAAGGTGTAACGAATACCCATGGGAGGAAGCCCCTGATTCTTTCAGGTGAGGTCAAGGCTTCCTGAAATAGGGGACATTTGAAGGCTTACACTTCAAGGATGAGTAGAGATCACCAGGTGGATAAGGTGGGAAGGACATTCTAGGCAGAAGGAACAGCATGAACTAAGATATGGAGGCAGGTAAAAGAACAAATTGTTTAGGAAACAGCTAGGAAGGTCTGCATCATTAGATTCAGCAGGTATGCGACCAGAGACTTAGCTGGAGAGTAGGTGAGCAAAGGGCAAATCATGACAGACATGGAATGCTGGGCTAAGGAATGTTGACAGTATTCTAAAAGCAACGGATCCATTAATTTGCCATTGCTGATTCTAATTCTTCCCAGAGGAGCATCAAGCACCTTTTCCAACAGCTCTTGAAGATTTACAGAAGCACTTGTACTCCATAAAGCATCCTCAGTGAGGGTGGCACTCTTTCAGAATACAATAGATGCCAGGGCTTGCTAAAAATATGTCTGAGCCTCCACCATGTACCAAACCCTAGATTGCTTATGTTGGAAGGGATTTTCAAAATTCATGTAGGCAATAGCTGCCTTTTCTCCTCGTTGCAATTTGATGCAGCTTGGCAATGTGTGGCAGGCATCAGAATCAGAGGGACCTGTGTTCAAATCCTGGCTCTGCCACTTGCCAGCTGGTAAGACCTTGAGCAAGTGACTAAATGCAGTGAGAATCAAATGCAATTATATATGCCAAACACTCATCTGGCATACAGTATATGTATACTTAGCTTGGACTACCATAACAATACCACAGACTGGGTGGCATAACCAACAGAGATTTATTTTCTCACAGTTCTAGAGGCTGGAAGTCTGAGATCAAGGTGTTGGTGGACAGGGTTGGTTTCTTCTTTCAGATGGCCATCTTTTCCTTGTGTCTTCACATGTGTGTGTCTGTGTCCTAATTTCCTTTTCTTATAAAGATTCTAGTCATACTAGATTAGGACTCACCCTAAAGATCTAATTTTAACTTCATTACCTCTTTAAAGACATTATCTCCAGATATGCTTACATTCCGAGGTACTGGGGTTAAGCCTTCAGTATATGAATTTGGGGGGTAGGGGACACAATTCAGCCCACCTACTCTCCAGCTAAGTCTCTGGTCACATACCTGCTGAATCTAATGATGCAGACCTTCCTAGCTGTTTCCTAAACAATATATATATATATATATATATATATATATATATATATATATATATATATAGTATATTCTCAACTAATGTTAGATGCTTATCCCTCCATCTCCAATTGGTGAATATCCTATGTCCTCGTTCCAGGCATGATTTCTCAGCCTCTCCTATTCTAGCTATTTCATGAAGAACTAGTTTGTCTCATCAACAACCTTCCAAAAGGACGTACGTTCTCTCCTCACTCTGTAAATAACAATAACAGCAAGGGTGGCCGTGATGCCATCCCAACAACCACTAAAATATGCCTAATGAATCAGTTGAATAGCATTTCTTTGATTTAATCCAATGGCAGTCATTTTCTGTAACACACCATTACAAGGGAGCAGTATGAGCTCCAGGGTTTTTTGATGCCTAATTAAAAGCCACTGTAGCAAGAAGGATATTGCAGTTACATCTCGGAATCACAGTGTTCTTGTTCTGGAGTTGGAAGAAATCAGGAGTTTTTACTGAACTGCGTGAGGAGGTTGGGCAGAGTGGCCCAGAAAGACTGTGGGGGCCTCTGCTGGTCACGTGGAGAAGGTTTTGTGCCATTGTTCTTGCTCGTCAGAAAAAGCCAAGGTCGTTCCTCTTTCCTTATAGGTGATGGATGGGCCAGGAAGGCCTGACCATGGACTGAGACCGTCATTGGTCAAAGAATTTCAGGGAGAGATGATCCATTTTCAGTATTAACTCATTCAGCAGCACCTTCTTATCGAGCATGTATTAGGTGTTGCTGATGGTAGACATAACAATAAAAATAACTGCCATTTATAAATTATGGGTTCTTAACTTGGGGCTCTTGCTTCAGTGCATTTGTGAAGTTCCTGGAATTGTGCACAATATTTTATGTGTCTGTATCAGTGCTTTTTCTTTCTAAGTTCTGTGGTCCATGGCCCCAAAGCATTGACTTCCCTATTCTCCATAATCCTTGCTTCTATGTATTGAGAACTTACAATGTATCAAGTACATTATGCTCCTTTCTTCATTGAACACTCATGTCCACTCTCCCAGGTCTCTGTATCCTCCCATTTAATAGGTAAGGAAATAGAGGTTGGGAGGTGAAATCTTTAAGAGGCATAGCCTGGATTTCATCCATCCATACAGCAAACATTTATTGAATACACACTAAGTGCCACGCAATATTCTAAGAACCGAGGATGCAGTGGAAAATAAAACAGAAAAAGTCTTTGTTCTCGTGGAACGTACATTCTAGGTAGATTTGAATACCTGTTGAGATTATAACCACTAGCTTGAAACATGCTTTCATACTATTTTACTTTTATTAACAGGATAATATGTAATAGTTATCAATTGCCATGATAATGCTGCGTAAGGAACACCCACAACATTCCCGTGGCATACAATAATAAACACCTATTTGAGGGTCAGCTGAGTGATTCTGCAGATCTGAGCCTGCTTGGCTGACCTTGGCGAGGCTCACACACGTGTCTGTGGTCAGTGGGTAGATTGGCTGGAGAATGACAGGCTATGCTGGCCTCAGCTGGGGTGCCCTTCTCTGCAACATGTGATCGCTCATCCTCCTGTAGGCTAACTTGGCCTGTCTCTTACGGTGGAGACAGCAATGAGAGAGAGAGAGAGAGAGAGAGAGAGAGAGAGAGAGAGAGAGAGAGAGAGAGAGACGAACCCCTCTTAACACCTAAGCTCAGAACTGAAACTCCATCACTTCCACCACATTCTGTTGGCAAAGCAAGTCACAAGTCCTGCCCACATTCAAGGTGGGGCAAGGGGGAGTAGAAGCTACCTCTTGATGGAAGGATTGAAAAATTACATTGCAAGGGGGCATGGGTCCAGGGAAGGGAACAATTGGGACCATTTTTGCAATCGGTAACGTGCTGTAGTGGGTGGAATAGTGTCCCCCCAAAATTCATGTCTATCCCAGAACTTCAGAATGTGACTTTATTTGGGTCAAGGTTCTCTGCAGATGTAACTAAGTTGAGCATCCTGAGCTGAGATCATCCTGGATTTAGGGTGGGTCCTATATTCAATGACTGGTGATCTTATAAGAAACAGGAGAGGGAAATTTGACAAACACATATACATGGAAGAGGGCCTTGTGAGCACAGAGACTGAAGTTAAGCTGCCAGAAGGCAAGTAACGCCACAGATTGCCAGCTGCCACCAGAAGCTAGGAGAAAGACACGTGATGGATTCGTTCTCAGAGTGTCCAGAAGGAACCAACCTTGCCAATGCCTTTGTTTTAGACTTCTGGCTTCCAAAACTGTGAGAAAATAAAGTTCTGTGGTTTTTAAGCCACTCAGCTGGTGGTACTCTGTTACAGCAACCGTAGGAAAGTAAAATACATGGTTAACAATAATCATTTAAAGTTGTTGTGTTTCAAGTGTTATTATACTGGGGTCTCTCCATTTTAGAGATTGGAAAGCTGAAGTTAAAAGTGGTGTGATGATTCCCTCAGGGTCCTAAGCTAAGACAAGTGGAGGCAGGCCTCCACTTCGAGCAACCTGGCATAGGCAGTGCTTCTCACACTTAGATGCACACTGGAATCTCCCCGGAATCTCACCTATTAAAGTGAAGATCTCAGGGGTACATCTGAGAGCGCTCCCAGGAGACGCCAATGCTGTGGTCCATGCCCCCTCCCCTGAGCAGCAAATGGGTAGTGGCTGAAGTGCGTCTAGTACTGAAAATCCAGATTCAGTATTCTGGTCCTGACTAGGAACGAGTGGCTTAGTCACTTCACTGATCATCATGTGAGTAAACTGAGGATGTTAATTCCCACATGCCTCAGATTAAAGGAGGCGGGGCAGGATGAGCAGGATAGGCAGTGTGATGCCTATGGAAGGTTTTTTCAAGGACAATTTCCCTTTCTCTGGGTCTCAGTCTCATATTCATACATGCAGTAGGGCCCCATGATTAAGAGTAAAACACACGTCTTAGAGTCAGACTGACCTTAGATTAAATCCAGACTCAAGACATCTCTGAAAGCCTCAGTTTCCAAATCTGTTAAATGGACCTATCTTTCTCGTGTGGTCATTTTGAGAATTCAGTGAGATGTGCATGTAATGTCCTAAGCACAGTGCCCCTGACTTGGTTATTCCACAGTAAATGCCACATAAATATAATATTGATTGATTTAGTTATTAATATTATTATTATTATTGCTAAATCAAAATGAGTAATGAACTTGGAAGCACTTGATACACCTTAAAGAGAGCAAACAAATGTGAAGAAAAATGGTGCCAGACTAAGCGAAGTGGATTCCTATTTGTTCTTTTGATTCTTCCTCTCAACTGCTCAGGAAGGAGGGACAAGAAAGGGGGTCACTCGGGGCCCGACACTGAGCTGGTGGGCTGGTTCCTAGAACAGGGTGTAGGGGGTGGGGCTCAGGCACTGGTTCCCTGTTCCCCTAACCCCTGCTTTAGAAGGGAAGTTAGACAATTACAACACAGTGAGGCAGGTATTCAAATAGAGGGAGGTGAATGGGAAAGGGGGCACCTAACCTAACGTGGGGGTTGGAAGTCAGGAACGGCTCACTGGAGGAGTCAATGCCTGAGCTGATTCTTAAAGAAAAAGGCAGGTGACAAGAGTTGGAGAGGACACTCTGGAATTAAAGCTTACTTTCTTCATGTGTCTTCAAGAATGAATGTCTGCCACATCAAGAAGGTGGAGAAATGCAAACCTGACTGAAGTTGTTTCTTTGCAGAAACCCCATTCAACCAATAAACTTCAGAAAAGATATTCGACCTGACTTTGATCATGGAATTGCAGATTAATAAGATACCATTTCACACATTTCACACCTATCAGACTGGCAAAAATCGAAATATCTGACATTACCTCGTATTGGCAAGATTGTGGTACAAGAGAAACCCACCTACATGGCTATTGGGAGTGTAAACTGGCATGACCACTGTGGAAAACTACTTGGCAATATCTACTAGACGTGAAGATACGCCAAATCTATAACCCAGCAGTTCTATAGCTGGATATATTCCCTGGAGGAACCATCACACATTTATATCAAAAGTGTATCAGTTAGTTTCTGCTGCATAACAAACCATCCCAAAATGCAGCACCTTCAACAACAATCATTTACTTAGTTTATACTTCTGTGGGTCAGTTGGGTGGCTCTTCTGGTCTGGCCCAGCTTGACTGATCTCTGCTGGGCTCTTTCATGTAGGAATGGTCAGTTGGAGGGTCAGCTGGCAGCTGGATGATCTAGGATGGCTTCACTCACATGTCTGCTGGTTCGCTGGCTGCTGGCTGGGGTGATAGAAGTAACTGGGCCACACGTCTCTTGTCCTCCAGCTCCATGCCACAGTTAACAGCCTTGCTGGGTACAATGTCTCTAATAAATGGGAGCTATCACCACACTTGCCTGCAGGATGAACTGATAACATGAGTTAGGAAACCACTTTATTCTTTTTCTTTTTTTTATAATAGCTTTATTGAAGTATTATTCATCTATCATGCAATTCACTTCAAGTTAACAATTCAAGAGTTCTAAATATATGTGCAACTATGAGATCATCACCATAATCAATTTTAGAACATACTCAGTCACCCCCTAAAGAAACTCCATACCCTTTAACCATCGACCCCTGTAATCACCACCCTCTGGAGTCCTAGGCAACCACCATGCTATCTTCTGTCTCTAAGGATTTGCTTATTCTGGACATTTCATATAAATGGACTCATGCAATATTTGGCCTTTTGAGACATAATACATGCTTATTGTATAAAAATTAGAAAATAGATATAATTCAAACATAATTAAAACACATTTTTTCAAAAGCTCACCTGTAACTTCACAACCTACAGAAAACTAATGCTGACATTTTGGTTTATAACTTTTTTCATTCAATTATTCATTCATTTATTTGGTAAATGCTTATTGAGTAGCTAGCAATTGCCAGGTACTTTACCAAACCCTTTGCATACGTACTCATATATGTACAAATAGCTACATCTTTCCCTACAACAGGCAGGATTATCCTATATGTACTTTCTCATTTGAATTTCCCTACCATTCCAACAATATGTTGTAAACCCCTTTCTATAGCGATACATAAATCTGCATTATCATTCTTAATAACTGCATAGAATATGTCATGATTTATTTAAGCAATCCCTTATTATTGTACACAAATTATTTTTAACTTTCCCTATTACCAGAAAACAATTGTAGAAATATAACTGCTGCATCAAAAGGTGTGTTCTTTTTTTAAGGCCTTTACTGATACATTTTGCCAATTCATCCAACAAAAAAACTGTACAAGTATAGCCTCCCATCAGCAGCGTATGAGAGTGCCTATTACCTACCCCTCGTGAACGTTCTACTAAATCCTGGGGAATTTATTCTTTTTATTCTTTTCTAACATGAAAAGTAAAAAATGGTTTTATTAGTTTCCTAGGACTGTTCTTACAAAAAAACCCACAAACTGTGTGGCTGAAAATAATAGAAATTTATTGTATCTCAGTTCTGGAAGCTAATGTCCCAAATCAAGGTGTCGGCAGGGCCATACTCCCTCTGAAAACCTGTAAGGGAATCCTTCCGCCTCTTCCTAGCTTCTGGGGCTTTGCTGGCAGTTTGGTGTTCCTTGGTTTGTATTGCATAACTCCAATCTTGGCCCTCATCACATGGCTTTGTCCCTGTGTCTCTGTTTTTCACGTGGCCTTCTTATTATAAGGACACCAGTCATATTGCGTCTTACTCCAGTATCTTAACTAACTATACCTGAAACGACCCTATTCCCAAATAGGATCACATTCTGAAGTACTGGGGGTTAGGATTTCAACAAACCTTTTTCGGGGGGCGGGGGGGGGGAGCGGGGAGGGGAGCACCATTCAACCCATAACAATGGTATTATATGCATATATTTAAATTATTTTCTTTTTTTACTGGTAAAATTGGGTATTTTTCCATATGAACCTTATGCCATTTTTTTCTACAGGGATGTTTGTCTTTTCCTTATTTATTTATAAAACTTCATATCATAAAAACAAAACCCCAGGCTTTTCTCTTTTACTCAATTTCAAACACAGCAAGATCTGTCCAGACTTTGGGGTATTTGTAAAATTGCCAGAGTGTGTAGCTCTCTGGGTGCAGCTGTCTGCCCACTGGCAGAGTGAGAGAATCCCCTCCTAATAGCCCGGCTGGAGGGATCTGATGTTCATGGCTTCTGTAGGAGTCAAGGTAGACTGAATTGTGTGACATAAAAGAGTGACCCAGGAAGTCTCAGCGGCTCACTGTGCAAAGGTTTAATTCTTGCTTAGAACACGTGCTGCAGACTGGCCAAGACTGCTCACAACATGAGTCCAGGACCCAGGCTACCAGAGGAACTCGCATCTACTAGGACATCAGGGTCAGGAAAACAGAAACGACTCTGTTGTTTTAACAGAGAGAATTTAATACAGGGGAGTGTTGTAATGAGTACTAGAGGACCCACATCAAAGGGAACCGTGAGGTGAAGCAGAGAGAGTCCTGCAGGAGCAAAGACCAGCCCTCGGTCTGGGGGAACAAAGGGACTGGGCTGGGGCTGTCAGAGCCTCGCTGCTGAGGCGGGCGCACAGAGCTGGTGCCTGGGACACTGGGGAGTGGTGGCGGCTGCGGCTGGCTCCTCACAGGGGTGCACTGAGCCTGGCTCTGGGAGAGGAAGAGCACCTAGACACTGGAACTAGCTGTTAGCACACAACCAAGGACTGTTGCTGTGGCAGCACTGGCAGGATCGCCAGGCAGACAGGACTGAGGAAGACGCTTCTCCCCTCCTCCAGCCTTGCAACCTCCCCCAGTGCCTACTGACCTGACGGTGTCTTAATTTGGGCTGCTATAACAGAACACCATGGCTTCAGGCACAGAAATGCATTTCTCACCGTTCTGGAGGCCAGAAGTCTGAGGTCAGCTGCCAGCACAGTGAGGTTCTTGCTGGGATCACCTCCCGGCCGTATCCTCACATGGCAGAGAGAGCAGACCTTGTCTCTCTTTTGTTTCTTATAAGGAGGCCCCACCCTCATGACCCAAAGGACCCACTCCCAAGTACCATCACAGTAACGATTAGGGTTTCCACACATGGATTTGGGGCAGGAAACATTCAATCCACAGCAAATGGCAAAACCAAAGGGAACCGCTAACAAAGATGTCTCAGCATTACAGAGCAGAGGAGAGAAGGGCGAGTTCGGGGCTAATAACCAGCACAGCCAGCCCTGTGGCAGAGTAAAAAGGGAGCATGACTGGTACGAACACCTTTATCAGCAGTGACACCCCCACAGCACCCCTCCAGAGCACATCATGGGCAGGAGAGCCACGTTCTCCTCCACGAAGGGCCATCCAATCGCACGAGCAATACACACAAAACAGTCCACCACAACTTCAACTCCTGGATTCCAGCAGCTTTCTCCTGGAGAACATCCCATCAGCTTCGTTTGGACCTTCCTTCGACTATGCCCACACCTGGTTCTAAGCCAGCCTACAGCCTTGTTATCCAAGGTGGGGTCCAACCCCACCTAGGAGCTCCTCAGTAATGCAGCCTCTCAGCCCCACCCCAGACCTGCTGAACCACAATCTACAGTTTTACAAGCTCCCCAGGTTTGAGAGGCTCTTCTCTACAGTACATCCTCCCTGGCTGTCTCATTTTCCTGGACCCAAAGGAGAGTATACCTTGCATTTAAGCCTGGGTGGATTTTACCCAGTCCACACGCACCAGCAACCTTGAATTAATGCCTTGAAGATTCTGACCTTAATTTGGGAATCTATCTTAGTTTCCCACATTGGTGGGAACTTTCTTTTTCACTTTTTTCCTGCCTCGTCATAAAGATTTTGTGAGAAGTTGGGAGGGACCCCGTTGGGGTTGCCAGTCAGTTGACACTTTTTCTTTTCTTTTTGCAATTTCTTGACTTCCACTTCATGGCTCTGACTTGCCTGGTCCCTGGTTTGTAAGCTCCTTTGAAGCCCCTCTTAAGAGGCTTTGGGTTGGATTAGTGTCCTAGGGCTGTCATTACAAATTACCACCAACTTGGTCATTTAACCCCACAGAAGTTTATTCTCTTACAGTTCTGGAAGCTAGAAGTCCAAAATCAAGGTGTCAGTAGGAGAATGCTCTTCTTGAAGGTTCTGGGGAAGAATCCTTCCTTGCTTCTTCTAGCTTCTGGTGGCTGCCCACAATCCTCAGCGTTCCTTGGCTGGTAACTCCCTCCCTCCAATCTCTGACTAGTGTTCTGGCTTCTTCCTGTAACCTTGAGAGTGTCCCTTTCTCTTCTTATAAGGACACCAGTGATTGGATCTAGGGCCTACCCTACACCCAGGATGATTCATCTCCAGATCTTTAATTAATTTCATTTGCAAGACTATTTCCAAATAAGTTTAGCTTCTGCGGTCCCAGATAGACATGGATTTGGAGACAGTATTCAGTCCACTCTAGGGTGAATGTGGAGAGATCCCTGGAACTCATTTGCGACCTAAATCCCTCTGTTGGCTCCATGGTTCCTCTGCACAGATGCTTCAGAGCACCCTGGCCTCATGCCCTAACTCTAGGATGAGGCGCTGCTGTGATAAGAAGCGTGTCCCCCCGCGGCTGAGATTGCACTAAACCTCAAATCTAAATGCCGTAAGATAAATTAATTAAGAACAAATCTCTCTGCCTTTACAGCCTGCAAATCCATGAAGGTCTGCAGAAATTGACTACACAAAGCCAATTATTTTTAAAAGTGCTTTTAATTTCCCATATGCTATGACTCTCCTCAAAGCAGCAGCCTTGGCTAGCTTTGAGTAGCAAGGCAGTTGAGGCCAGTCATTTGAGTATTGGGATAAGCTTCTCCCTTCCTCCGGGCTACACCCAGAGGTGGCGCAGTTATTTGCAAACAGAGGGCCCAGAACCATGTGGTCCCACCAGACTGTGAGCTCTCGGAGACCAGACACATGTCTTACTCCTTGCTGTGCACACAAACCACTTTCCAGCTCATGGCGCTTGCTCAGCTGACTTTGCTCAGGTTTCCCATGGGGAAGAGGAGGGAGGCCAGCAGCGCCAAGGCTGGGGGAGCAGAGTGAGGCACCCAGGGTGCAAAGCTAAACGCTGCAGAGGTTCAGGCATGAGCCTGACAGTCAGTGTCCTCTTAAATTCTGTGCCCCAGTTGCTTCACCTGCCTCTTCCTAATCCTGCCCTCTGGGCAAGGATGTGGTTTCAGACAGAATCCTTCAGAGGGCAGCTTCAGCCTAATCCTGCAGGGGACGGGGGATGTGGGAGTGTAAGTTGCACCCCACTGTTTTCCTGATAAGGAGTCGGGATCTGGAGTTTTCTGACTCCTGCATTCCGCAGTTACTGGTTAAAGGTACCCTAGGGATAAGGAGGATGTAAATTCCTAAGGCCAGTCCTAAAAGTGCGATGGGTGCACGTGCAACTGTTGGCAGGGAAGATGCACCTAAGGAGGGGTGATGGGCACAGAAACAGTAAGAAGGGATCTGGGCCGGGCATGAAGAATATGCCTCATCAACGTTTATTGAGTGAATGAAAGAAGCAAGGAAGAAATTTATGAGCAAATTACAAATAAACGAATCAATGCACTAAAAGTTGAGAATGCTCACAAAAATCCTGTCCTTCAACCAACTCCGAGCTCCCACCTCCCTCTGCCTGTGGACTACATGGAGCTAATGTTTGTTTAATGCTGGGTAGCAAGACTGATGTTGGGTGTTTCTATAACAAGGTCCATCTCTCCATCACCAGGTAATTTCCCATCACTGGTGCATGCACAGAATGCCCACTGACACAGTCCAAATGCTGGTGGACACAGCAGCCAAAAAGAGAGTAGGGCAGAGTGTCCTTCCTGGGAGCACCCCGAGAGAGGGGAAGGGAATGAGGAACGTGGTCGCTGGCTTATTAGTGCCCTGGCTGGTGGGCTCTTGCCCTCCCAATCCCTCCATCCTGTCCAGTAACAAGGCCTCCCGAAAGCAGCCCAGCATATTGTATCATCATTTAAATCCCATCACATCTCCCTGCTGACTCTCATTCCAAAATATTCATCTGATGGCTCAGAACAATTGCCTCAGTCCCCCATCTCTGAGACTGGCAGAGCAAAGCATCAGATAATTCCCATCCCTGCCTGGCTCTCCCACTGCCAGGTGGGCAACATGAGACATTCAAACACTTAGCCCAGCACAGCCCCTTTCACCCAGAAGCACTTTTCCTGTTCACACGCTCATTTTCTGTCAGGGAGGGGCATCGTCATTGTCCTAGTGACCCAGGCTTAAGACTCAGGGTCACTTATTAATTCATTGAAATACTTACTAAGCACCTACTTTGGGCCAGGCTTTGTGCTAAGTCCTGATCCTGCCCTTTGGCTGTGTGGTAGATGACCTATACATGAGTGCCTGTATAAAGCCAAGCATAGAAAAAGCTCTAACAAAAATGTTTGTTAGATGGCCAAACGTATTGATTAAAAGATAGATGGATGAGTGGATGGATGGATGGATGTGTGGATGGATGGGTGGATGGATGGATGGATGGATGGATGGATGGATGGATGGATGGCAGGATGGATGGATGGATGGCAGGATGGTGAAATCTGTTTGTTATGTCACTTCAGTATCCTGTATACATTACCTGTGATTAGGTGAGGCCGAACTTGACCCCTCCCCTCACATTCTCCACCCTGACCATGTGTCTCCAGCCTAACTAATCAGACTATTCAAAACTTCTGACCACAGAAAGGTTTTAGGCAAAGACATGAAACACGAGCCAGATCAAAAGCCTCCTGGGGACGTTTTGGGTTGGCACGAGCAGTACACAACCTCTTTTCCCTGGGTTGCTAAGAAGTTTACTTAGGGCCGCTGGAGTCCCTTTTACTTGCCACAAGGAGAGACCCTGACTGAAGGACGGGCAGATGAGAGGTGGAGGAAGAGACAAAAGAGAGCAAGAGGAGGAAGAGGAAAGAAGAAGAAGGAGAGGAGGAGGAAGACAGACATTTGGGGACATGATAAGCCCCCAGTGTGGGAAGCCAGCAGAACTCTTGGACTTTCCAGGTACATGAGCCAATGAATTTCCTTTGTCTGACTTAAGACAGCTTGAGCTGTGTTTCCTTTACTTGTACCCAAGAGAATCTTGTCAGTGCAGAGTGAGGGAGTGAATAAATGAGTGAATGCATGGTTGAATGAATGAATGAATGGAGCTCCATAAATATCAAACCCATCAGTGTTTTTTCCTCCCTTCGGAGCTAGACCTGAAAATATAAGGATTTAATTAGATGTCCCTGCTTTCTACTGGGGCCTATCTGATTGCTTCTATTTTGCCCAGGGTTGATTTTTAACTCTTGAAATGTAACTGAAAAGTGGAAAGGAGATAACAGCCCACTAAAATTAATGAATTTCTAAGGCAGGCATTCAACTCGATGCAGATTTCAGTCTCTAGGAGTTATTATAAAGGGAGGACTGAACCAAAAACTAATAACATTCAAAATGTTCCCAAAGGTTTCTTCCCCACCCTCCCACCTCCATGCAAGGGGAAGAAGTGGGAGCAAGTGGGCATTGCAAATGTGATGGGAAATACATGTCCTCCCATCTGCCCTTCCCCCACCTTCCTGACTGTTCTCTCCACCCAAAACTTTTTAAGGGCTCCTTAATGAGTGACAACAACCACAGCCTGAGGATTCATGGAAAGCTTTGCAGGTGAGGTGAAGCCTGAGCTGTATCTTGTGGGCTGGGAACCATCCACGTCCAGAACGGTGGGAAGGGCTTTGTACACATGAAAACAGCACAGCTAAAGTCACTGAATGGTAAGTCCTGGATAAGTATAGGCAGTGGGAGTGGCCAGAGATAAGGTTGGAAAGAAGTTGTAGAGGTTTATAAAATTTTTTATGCATCCAGAATTTGTGTGTTTCCTTAATTGCCTAAGTGTAGTTTGCAGAATTTGGTGTTTCTCTAATTGTCCTATGTGGAACATCTGGAACGAGAGCTCCTGGGGTACTTTTAAACAATACCAGTCACAGGCCCCCACTGCACATACACTTGGGATAGAACCTGTTGGGGTGGGGGGCCCACTCTGAATGTGTATCAAGTGCCCCAGGGATTTGGATGCTCACTAAAGTTTATTAACTGCTCTTCTAGTTAATGGGAGAGTGGATCAGTTAAGACTGAGTCCAACTTTGGAAATAGAAACGGAAATGCAATTACTTAACAACACAGAGATTTTTTTTCCTCATGTAACAGGAAGTCTGGAGCCAGACAGTCCTGGGTTATTGTGGCTTCCCCAGGAAGTCATTAAGAAAACAGGCTCCTTCTAGCTTCCTGCTCTACCAACCTTAATGTATGACTTTCATCTTCCTAGTGGCAAGATAATTTCTCCTCCTCCAGGCATCAATCTGTGTCAGACAGAAAAAGGAAAGAAAAAGGTGCGTTCTACTAGTTGAATCCATTCCTTTTCATCAGGAAAACCATGGCTTCCTTAGAAGCTCCACTCCATAGACTTCTGCTTACCTCTCCTTGACCAAAACCTGGTCACAAAGTTTCAACGGAGTCTGGACAATAAGATTTTTTAACTGAGCGCATTGCTGCCCCAAGCAAAACTGGGACGGATTAGAAAAGAAGCAGGAGAGAGTGCACATGAGGTGAGTAGGAAGGAGGTTGTGTAGAGAGCTGTGGAGGACCTGTCAGCAGGAGAGACTCATGGCTGGATGTCGACCATCCTCACTGCAGAGTAGAGAATGGGCTGACAGGGGACAAGGCAGAAGCAGAGGGACCAGGGAGGCTGCTGCAGCCCAGTGGGTGAAAGATGACCATCTGCACAGGGTGGTGGCTTGACGGATGGCTTCAGGGAATATTGAGCAGATAAAATTCACTCGACTTGATGGATTGTATGGGATCAGGATGGGGGGATGGGCAGGATGACGGATGATACGGGGGTAAAGAGAAAAAGGAGGCCTCAGGGGTATCAGGAAGGCTTCTGGCTTCAATCCCTGAGAGAATGAGGCCATGCATAAATGAATTTGCAGCCACAGAGAGGGGAACATTTAGTTTGGGACAAGCTGCTTTGTCCAGAAATATGAAATCTTAGCACCTCATGTGGGAATTCAAACTCCAGAGGTGACTGAGATTGCCAAGGAGCATAAGGCAAGAAAAGCTGTGGACACAGAATTTATACATCCCCTACTGAGGCTGTTTAGGCCTCCAGACAGAAGTAGAACCATTTTGAATTGTCCTTGAAACCTGTAGCCTGCAGGGAGTAGAAGCAGAAGGTGCCAGCTTCCAAAGCCCCATCTTCTCTCTGGTCCAGGGAGCCACCAAGTGGCTTCCAACCCCTCTGGGAAACCATCTAAGATGTTGTTCTCCTCTGGATTGAAACAACTGATAATAACAGCTCACACTGACTGACTGCTGCCTCGGAGTGATGTGCTAAGTTCATCTCTCGCCTGGTTTAATTCATGCAACTGCTCTCTCATCCTCATTTTACACAAAGAGGAAACCACTGGGAAATACAATGACTTTCCTAAGGACACACAGTTAGTCAAGGCCAGAACCAGTAGGTGAATGCAGGTCTGACTCCAAAGTTCTAAATCTTAACCTCTATGCAATACAACTTTCTAGCCGTAAGCATTTCTTACCATGAGTTCCAATTATTTACGTCCTTGTCTTATATCCCCTATTGAACTGCAACCCTCTCCTAGGAGGTTATCTTAGACCTTCCCTTAATAACTGCTGAATAAAAGAATTAATGAAGGCTCCAAGTTACGGCCCTAGGTTTAAGTGCAGACATGCTTCCTGAACGTTGTGGATTCTTTCATACCCCATCAGCCCTCATACACCCTTCAGGACCAGACTTGATCCTTTTTTCAGTGTATCGCGATTTGTGAAAAGTCTGTTTGTGATGCTCTTGGTTTTGGAGATGAAAAATGGCAAATGCCAGTTTGCTAATGGAACTGCAAGTACGGTTATGAGAAACCGGCGTACCAGGTGGTCACTGATTCAAGCATAAGAATTTTAGTTTTAATGACAATAAAACTACTTTTCTTAAATGAGAGAAGGCAGATCAAGTGGGCTCCTACGCCATAAGGGTGTTGGGGGCATCAACAAGCCCCTAGGTCATAAGTCTCTGCACCACTTGGGCAGGATGGAACAGTGGGGAGCAGACCCTGCTTCTGATGACTGACGCAGGTGAGAAGGGAGAGGTCTTACAAGAAGACTGAAATGTGGACTTTGTCTGAGGCTGCCATGGGGTACATCCTGCTTGCTCAGAGGACGCATTGTGACCTGCCTCAAACTGCTGACTTTCCCTAGGCCTCCAAGAGGACCCTATCAGATGACTGGTCCATGAGTCGTTATGGACATTGCCTGTAACACCAACCACATCAAAATTGAGGAAAGATATCTAAAGGCCAGGAGTTGGAAATTAAGGGCAACTGAGCGGCTGGAGCAACGATTTCCCTTGTTTCAATTGCATATCTCAGATAGATTTCTTTCCCTTTTTAAGTTCTATATCCCATTTGCCCATATAGTTAGCCTGGGAAGGAATGAAATAAGCTTTCTTTCCTGCTTGAATTCCTCCAGCTCATCTGAGAACAACCTCTAGACTCATATGAATTAAACTCTGGTTTGCTCTTCAGAATACCCTTGTTACATTAATTTAGGAAGCATAATAAATCTAGATTGAAATATGTTTGCTGCAAATGCTAATTTGCTTGACGAGAATACCAATTAGATCTCTAAGGGAATAGAAATAATAGCTGTACAGATCTCAAAGGTCACTCTTAGCTTGCACCGAAGTAAGAGGATGAGTGGTTATCTGCTGGAGCGGTCTGGGATAGAGTGCTAAAGGTACAAATATTAAATATCAATGAAGTATCAGGTATTGTGCTTGGGACTGAAAATTCAGGAACTTCACAGATCCCAGAAACCCACCCGTAGACCCTCATAATCATAACAATAATAACAACAACAATAATGATTTCTACATATTGAGCAATTATCATGTGTTACATCCAAGTATTAATGCATTTAATCCTTACAACAGTTCTATGACATGGGTACTATTATTCTCCTCTGATAGGTGAGGAAATTGAGTTGTAGGGAATTTAAATAATTTTTCTGGCTTCTACTTCTAGCCAAACTGGAGAAATAGGGATCAGATGTACTCTCCTTGCCGAAACAAGTGAAAAAAACCAAACAACAGCTCTCGAGATATCGGATATCAGTCAACAAAGGATGGCGATCCCTGAAAGATGGGGAACAAATGAGGTGAGTGAGCCCCACACATGCTCCAGCCTGTAGCAGTTTCCATTCTGCAGGGCAGATGGGGAGTATGGGCGGAGTTCAGCATACTCCTTGAGCTGACGACGCAGAAATAGAAGCCCAAGGAAGTCAAGGTGGCTACAGTTTGTAGGGCAGAGTCCCAGAGAGAAGAAAGCTTAACAGAGAGAGAACTCTGGAGCTCTGCAGAGGATTATTCAATATTCAGTTTACTCATCATTGCATGTGTGTGAGGAAACTGCCAAGACCAGGCGAAAAAAAACACCCAAAAGAATTAGAGGAACATTGCTGAGAGTTCACACAGGACTAGGAATAGTGCCTGTTCCCAACAGCCAGGGTGGAAAACTCATTTTTTGTGGTGCCTCGTTAGTGGGGAACATTAACACCAGACTAAATACTGCTCTGGTCATGCCTAACACAGCTTCAAAGAAAGCCCTGGAAGGATCAAACTGCTTCCAAAGAACTGAACAGCATCCCAGAAAAACAGCTCAAAAACATGTCCTGGAAATATTTATTAATAATTATGACCTTGCCAGATAAAATGTTTAAGTGGATGGGATAAATATGTAAAAAGTTAGAAAGCTATACATTTAATCAGTTCTGCTTATAAGTATACTGAATTCAAATGGTCTCTATTCAAATTTGTCTGTTTGTTTGTTTAATATAACAATGTACACAACAATGTATATAACAATTTTACACAACAAAGTAAAATTTACAATGTCTGGCATCCAATAAAAAATGACTACATAGTACACCTGAAAGTAATATAAAATAATATTGAATGTCAACTATAATTGAAAAAAATAAGTATATGGACATATATATGAGTATTATGTTATTCAAAAAACTTAGGAAAAGAGTGATGAAGCATGCAAAAGCAGCAAAAATAAAGAGAAAAATCAATCAAACCTGATTCAGAAATGACATAGATGATAGAATTAGTATATAAGGACATAAAAACAGTCATTATAACTTTATGCCTCATGTCCTAGAAGCTAGAGGAAAGATTAGACACGTTAAGTAGACTCAAGGATGGCATTTTATAAAACAAACGCCCAAATTGAAGTTCTAGAGGTGAAAACAATAATGTCAGAGATAAAAAAAAACAACAACCTCAGATAAGATTCATGGCATGTTAGACATCAGAGAAGATTAGTGAACTTGATGGCATAGCCATAGAAACTATCCAAAACTAAAAGAAGAAAACCCAAACGAATCTATGACAGAAAGCAGATCCGTGGACTTCTGGGAGGGGCGGGAAGGGCAGGAGGAAAGTTTTGAAAGTGATGGACATGTTCATTATCTTGGTTGTGGTGATAGTTTCACATGTGCTTACAAATGTCAAAGACGACAAAATTGTACACTTTAAACATGTGTCGTTTACATTATGTCACTCATACCTCCAGAAATCTGTTACAAAGCAAGTTTCTAAAAGTCAGACAGTGAATAAATCCCAGTCTCGCAGCAGATGCTACACACGTAAGTAACATTTTATACTGCAAGGTAGTTATTATTATTCCCATTTTCTAGATGAAAGAGTGAGAGTCAAAGAGGTGATGTGATTTCTCCAAGGTCACACAGCTGATAAATGACAGAGCTGGAATTTACACCCATGTCTGTTTTACTCCAAATCAGGCGCACTTTATGTCCCCCTCTATAAGTATTTGCTGTTTATTTGAAGTCTGTAGATGCCATCCACATAGTCTCTGCTCTTCCACAGAACTGAGTCGCCTCCGCCTCATGCTACACCTCTTCCCTCAGATACAAAGCCCACCCTGGATGCTCAGTCCTTACCCATGGATCATTACTCAGCTGCTTATCTTCTCTACCTGGAAACGTGGGAACAAATCAATTTGTAAATGCCTAGGAGAGCTCAGGGCTCTGAGTAATTGCCAATGCATCTTTGTGAAAGCTAGAGCTTGCTGGGCACGTGGAAGGCAGCCCTTGCCTGTTTTAAAGAAATAGGCACTCTGAACCAGACAAACAGACCAGCAGGCACGCAGCACTTAGCATCTAGAGAGCCATTTCTCCTCTCTCATGTCTTTACAGCGACTCAGTAAGCTCTGTCTTCTTGCTCCTCCCCTCCTTTTTTGAGATGAGGCAACTGATGCTGAAATTGTTATGAGGCATGGAAAAACATAATAGCTAAGGCTGCATTCAAACTCATCCTTGTGGGGGGAGGGAGGTTGCTTTGCATTCTAGACCTCATTTAGGTCATAGCAGAGTGAACACCTGACCAATTTTTCTAATATAAGCATGAACTTTATATAATCAAGACTTATTACAACAAAAGAAAAAACCCAGGCCAGCCATCTGGAGTGGGAGGGGGCTTTCTATTACAAGGGAGGTTCCAGCAGAAGCCAGCTGGCTGCTATCAAGAATTAGGCAAAGGAAGATTCCTGCATGGAGTGGGGTCCAGTCCAGAAAACTTCTGAGGTCCCTTCCTGATCTGGTGTTCTCTAAATGACAGGGGTGCTAGCCTCACATTTAGAATGCTGGTACTGTTCTAAGTGAGGTGAAGAGGGATCTCTGCCCTGTCCCCTGTTCTGACGAACTCAGCATTTCTCAGCCACTGGACTGTCTCTACATGTAGTGCAATGCTTTAATCACTACATCAAAAATTTTTTTCTTATGACTGAGAAAAGATTCCACTACATATTGTCTGTTGGATGGAACATGGGGTGGTTATGAGATGCAAGCAGAGCAGGTCACACCTCTTCCTGCACTCCAAGGACACATTTACTGTAAATCTGAAGGTTGTGATATAAAACAGTTAAGTTTTCATTCTGTGTGCAAAATTTGGAGCAACGCAGATTCCCCAAAATTGGGTGTGGGGATGGATGCATCATGAAAAGAATGATTTCCAAACTGGAAAGGGACTGGAATGAATTGTATTCTGGGTTTAACCACTGATTCATGGCTATACCTCGTAAGGAGGTAAACTAAAGTCCCCATTTTCCTTGGTCAGGATCTGTCATGAATCATGCAAGATTTTCAGGAGCCATGTCACTTGCATTGCCTTGTTATGAGGTAAGCAGCAAAGGTCAACATCAAGCCCGTTCCAATGAGGCATTTTGTATTTTCTGGAGCATGGGAGAACTTGGTCTCTAGAGCCGCTTGGTTCCGTAGAAATACATTGTAAACTACATATGTAGATTTAAATTTTCTAGCCCTACTAATACATGTAGAAAGAAACCTGTGGCATTAAGTTTAATAATATAGTTTATTTAACCCGAAGATACTCATCATGTTATTTCAACATGCAATCAATAAGAAAAATGATTTTTGAATATTTTACATTCTTTCTTTCATACTAAATTTTCAGAATCCTGTGTGTATTTTTGTAATTACAGCACATCTCAGTTCAGAACAGCCACATTTCAAGTGCTCAACAGCCACATGTGGCTGGTGGCTACTGTACTGGACAGCTCAGGGCTGGAATACCTAAGGGGCATGGTCAGAGCACAAGAGAAGGTTACTGGGGGAGGGCCACAGTTGTACGGGGTGGTTTATTCCAGGAAATAATGTGATAACTGCCCCCTTAGTTATGTTCTAAGATGTTTCCCTCCTCTTGCAGCCATCATCCTGTGATTACCGCTCCCTTCAGTTTATCGTTTTTAAGTCATTTAATCCCGCCAACTGGCCTGCCCCAAACTCCAGTATTCAAAGGCATCTTCTCACACCAGACTGAGGACCACTGGATACATACTGGACAAGCCACAGTTAGTTAACAATTTTTTAAGACAAACTCCCCAACTGTGGAATGGTGATAATCAGGAACAGCAAGAGGATAACATGGGACGGCTGATGAGAATGGTATAATTTGATTTTTATTATGAATGGTTCAGATCATATTCCTTGGCTGTATGACTATGCATGTTCATGTATAATTTTACCTTTCATCCCACCATCAAAGCAGGTATTTGAACTTAAAGTAACCAAAAACAAACCTAAACAAACACCAAAGTGAACTTCACGGATTTATTGAACCTCCAACCAACCAAATCCAAAATATTTTTTAAAAGTTTAACTGAATATTGAACCAATTCCTTCAAAACAACAGCAACACCAATAAAACAAACAAAAGATCCTGTGCGTCATTTCTAACTCATCTGATATTTTTTGGGGTCCTTCCTCTTTGCTGCCTGATCTCAGTCACAGACCCCTGTCCAGGGTCTCTGTACCCATCACAGGGCATGAAAAACCAATGCATATAGCTCTGGGGGAGGCATGGAGGTATCAGCCAAATAACCATTATTTTTTATGATGTGGATGCAAATGTAATGGGGCTTGTGTTTATTTTACAGAATGTGCAAAAACGAATCATTTCAGAGGCACTTCCAAGCTGCCAGGACGGGGCAGTCTGTCCCCATCAATTACACAACATGTGCAGTTACCCTGACTGAGAACTTGCTTAAAGGAAATTACACTGAGGAACCATTCAGTACCCTGTTCCTCTCTATCCTGCTCAGAATCAGATTGTTTTCCTCCCATTTGAATGATAGGTTATTATTATGTACCTGGGAGAAGATTTGAGGCTACTGAACATGGGTGTCATATCTTATTTTACTCAATGTGATTTAATGAAGAGCAACAAGAATAGCTTTGCTCAATCTCCTTTGCTTAAACAACCAATGGCACATCTAAGTGCTAAGTTCGATTATTAGTCTTCTGTACGCCAGTGAAAAATTTCATGGGCTTTGGAGTGAGCGATACCTGGTTCACATCCTAGTTTTCCTCAAGCTGTATCTTAGTTTGTCCATCAGCAAAATGGAGATAATCATGGCTGCCCAACAAGGGATAAAACGAGGCCATATACGTAACTTCTTGTTACTTACTCAATAAATACTTTCCCTTTCCAGTTGCCAAGCCAGAATTCCCTTCTCAAGCTAATCTTTCAAGTAATTGCTGAGCATTTTCCAACTGGCACAGCAGATGATAAACTTCTTGACCCTATATAAATCATGACCAACTTTATTACGGCAGCCCTACAAAGGCTTCCCCCAGGCTGGTAACCCACCATCAAACCACCACAAACTAAAGGATTTTCTGCTCTTGTCCCTAAAATAGTGGTAAGATACTATCGGCTCCTCTGACTGTAATGTCTGTCGGTTCTTAGAGGCAAAGTGATCAATGAGAAAATAACGAGGAATTAATGGCAGCTGTGTGAAGATGTGCACGTATTACTGATTAACCCTTGGAATAAAAATTCTAGAAGGAGAATAGTTGGTGAGCAGAGCCTACACATTTAAAAGACTTTTAGAACATTGTAAAAATGAACTCAGGAATATTCCACCAGCAGTGGACAGAAGTGCCCCTTTCCTCACAGCCTCATTAAAACACCAAGTTATTGCCATTTTTCATGTTTACTGACATGAAACATTGAACGGTACAATGTTTAATTTGTAAGGCTTTGTTGCAACATTTTTCCATATAGTTATTGGCCATTCGTGTTTATTATTCTTTGTTTTTTTTGTTTGTGTTTTTAGTCTAATGTTTTTTGGAGGTTAAGTTTTACCTTATTGGTTTATAAAGAAAAATCTTTGTAATATAGATATATATAGTTTATATATAGATATATAGATTATTTATATACACACATATATAGTTTACATATCTATATATATGTATATTTATACACAGAGGGTGCCCAAAAAAATGTGTACACATTTGAAGAAAGGAAAAAAACTGTACTACAATTACACTAATAGTAACCACTTGGAGCACCTCTCGTAATTGCAGAAGTCAAACGTGACTTGTATTCATCTTTAGTTATCGGTATATATTGAGTATTACACTTTTAATACAGTTTTTGACTTTCTTAAAATGTGTATACAAATTTTTGGCATGCTCTGCATATATAAAACACAACTGTTGGGTTTTTTTCCCCAGTGTGCTATTTGACTTTTAAGGTTTATGATTCTGTTCTTCAAAATTGTCTAAAAATTAATGAACAACCATTTATCCATCCAATAAACACTTACTGAGGGCCAACTCTGTGCCAGGCATTAGCATTAGAAGAGAAAAAAACCCAAATCTCTGCCCTCTGAGAGATCACAGTTTAGTGGGGAACAGATGTTTTTTAAAAAGTGCCATGAACACAGTGTAGTGTTGCTATGGTCAAGGGAAGTACTGACAGCAGAGTGAGGGAATCCTAACCCAGCCGGGTAAGGAGTTGGGGCAAGAGCATAGACAAAGATCCCAAGGAATCGAAGAGGCTCAATCTTTTCAGAGATTCCACATAATTCAGAGTGACTGAAGTTTGTGATATCGTGCAGTAAGGGGAGGCTCATTCAAGAAGAGAGATTTGACAGCAACAAAGCTGGACGAGTAGGCAAGGGCCAGATCACAAAGGTCCCTGGATTTCAGGATAAGGAGCTGGAATGTCATCCTGGGGACCATGGGTTGCCAATGAAGGGTTCTGGGCTGAAGGGAAGGGCCCAGGTCATAGTTAGGTATGAATGTTAAGGCATAGACTGGAAGCAAGAATCCAGTTAGCTGAGGAAATGAACCAAGCCAAGAATGAAACTTGGCTTCTAATGGAACAGACAACTTTCCAGTTTTCTCTGAGAGGGTTGTGGGAGAAGCTGGTATCACCCACCCCTCTTTGCGCGCATAATCCTTTCCTGGAAAGATTAACTGCTTATGCTGATGATAGCCCGGGATCAGATTCCAGAGGCACAAGAGAAAGGCTCATCCTCTGTCTCCCAACTCAGCTTTGGTCAGCCAGGAAAGCTGCAGGCCTGGTTTCTGGATTGCCCATACTGATGGTTAAGAGGCATAGCAAGGAGGTTGAGGTCTGTAATTTGGTTGACTTCCATTCACCGGGCTCTTACCAAGCACCCTCTGCATACAGAACCACAGAGAGGAATAAAGTAAGGTCCTTGCATTTGGGACAGGAATAAGAAAAGCACAAAGGATAAGGTAAAAGTTGGCCTAAGCTTCACACCATGTGCTAAGAACCATACAATTAAGGTCTGAGAACTAGGAAAAGCATCAAGCGGCTTTTGGAAGCTGGCTCTAAAAGGCCAGGTTACATTTCAGTAGTAAGAGAGGTTGGAGAGAGAGAGAGAGAATTCAGAATTTCAGGCAAAGGACAAGATTTTTAGTTCAGGGCGAAAAGTAATCAGAAGCAAACCTGGAAAAGGAGGTGGAGCCCAGTCTGGGGTTTTGTTCTCCAGTCAGGGAGGAGCCACTGATGTTCCTGATGGGACAGCCTAGAGAAGTGCTTTGGGGAGGAGAGTAACTTTGGAAGCATATATGGATAGACTGGGAACCAAGAGGCTAGTTAGGAGGCCACTGCAACATCCAGGCTGCTCTGAGCGGTGGTGATAGGGATGGAGGGGGGCATATATTCCAGGGACATTATGAAGGTCGAGAGAGCTGAGGGATCTCTGTGTGGGTTATGGCGATGCTCTCTCCCAGAGTTAGGTGAGGGAATTAGCCGGAAGCTCCTGGAATCCAAGGCCACATTGTTGAGTCTTCAAATCGTGGGACTTTTGAACTGGCAGAGCCCTTAGAGTTCATTGTGGTAGATTATATATGGCTGCAAATCCTTTGACATTCCTCCTATTGAGAGCTGGGAACTAGGTCTCCTCTGCTTGAATCTGGGTGGGCTCTGTGATGCTTGACTAATAGCTTACGGTGGACGTTACACTGTGCCAGTTTCTGGACTCAAGACTTGTGGCACGGATAGCTTCCACTTCTCATCTGCTGGAATACTTACTCCTAGAGCACAACTACCATACCGTGGGGAAGTGCAAACAACTCCATGGAGAAGCCCACATGAAACCATATCAAACCTCTGGCCAACTGCCCAGGTGAGTTCCCAGACGACAGACAGCCAGCACCAACTTGCCAACCACGTGAGTGAACCATCTTGGCAGTGGATCCTTCAACCTCGGTTGAGCTTTCCCCACTGATGCTGCCTGGAGTGAAAATAAGCTGTACCTGCACAGTCTGTCCAAATTGTACTAGATTCATGGGCAAAATAAATGATTGCTGTTGTTTTAAGCTGCTAAATGTTCAAGTGGCCTGTCACATAGCAATAGATAAAGAAAACAATCTACTAGAGGGGTGGCAGACTATGGCCAGGCGGCCAAATTTGAGCCATTGCTTATTTTTGTAAATAAAATGTTATTGGAACACAGTAAAGCCCATTCATTCACATATTGTTTTCGGTTGTTTTTAAGCTGCAACAGCAGAGTTGAGTAGTTGTGATAAAGATCCGATAGCCCACAAAGCCTGAAATATTTACTATCTGGCTCTTTACAGAAAAGGTTTACCTGAAGGGGGCGGCTGGATGGCTCAGTTGGTTGGAGCGCGAGCTCTGAAAAACAGGGTTGCCGGTTCGATTCCCACATGGGCCAATGAGCTGCACCCTCCACATCTAGATTGAAGACAATGAGCTGCTGCTGAGCTGCCTGAGGGGCGGCCTGATGGCTCAGTTGGCTAGAGTGTGAGCTCTCAACAACAAGGTTGCCGGTTCAATTCCCACATGAGATGGTGGGCTGTGCCCCCTGCAACTAAGATTGAAAATAGAGACTGGACTTGGAGCTGAGCTGCGCCCTCCACAACTAGATTGAAGGACAATGACTTGGAGCTGATGCTCCCTGGAGAAACACACTGTTCTCCAATATTCCCCAATTAAAAATAAAATAAAATAAAAAACAAATAAAAACGTTTACTTTTCATGATCATTTAAAAAGTTTACCTGAAATTTATATGCTTTTATTAACCAATGTCACCCCAGTACATATAAATACATCCATACATACATACATCCATACATACATACATACATACATCCATACATACATACGTAAAGGCAAAAAAAAGAGGCCCAAGGAGAAGGGGGCACTTGCTCAAAGACTACACAAAAGTTAGGGACAGAATCAAGACAAAAACTCAGGATTCTCTAATCCTAGTTCTGTGTTATTTTCATCATTCCACTAAGATGTAGTAAGCATCTTTACAAAAGGTGATAGGGGTCACAGCTGCTCCCTGAAAGCACATTACCAGTGGGGAAGACAGGCAGGTGAAAAAATAACCATCTAGAAAAACTTACAGTAGAAGAGAGCACAGCACATGACAGCAGCCAGAGCAAGTACTTTTCATTCCCGCTGTGGTGGTCGGGAAGAGCTCCTGAGGGCTTTCCTAGCATCTGGCCCCCTCCTTCTAATAATAGCACCCTAATTTTCCCTTTAAGAAGCCATCTCTATCACGTCAGTTCACATGGTTTGAGAGGGACTGACCTCTCCTTTCAGCTCCAGGCCTGGCCACCGTGCTTCGTTCTGGGATGTCCAAAATGGCACACCTGCCAGTGACATTCTACCCTTAGACACCTACGGGATCATCTGGGACAAAGGGGAATTCCTTCCTTGGAGGGGCTAAACTGGTAACCCATCAGCCTGGACCCATTGTTGGCCATCTCTGCCACCACATTGGGAGGGCCTGGCCAAGATGGAAGCTTCCACAGAGGAAAGCAAAACCAAGAGCTGGAGAAAGATTCCTTATGACACTGAATCACATATAACTCTCTGCTCTTCCATCATGCTAGTACATTTCCTTTTTGCTTAAACCATGAGACTCTGTCATTATAACTAAACAATTCCAGCCAATATCTTCTTTTTCCCTAGGCAACTACCACCCAGCTGCTTCTGAATCCTTCCTTCCTGTCCCAACCCTATCTCAGCTGTTTGCTATCTGCACCCACGTCCTCTATCTAGGAATGCAAATTTCAGAAGCCAGCAGTGCCAAAGGCAAGTCTGAGAGGAGCCAGCCAAGTTTGACAATGAATTCCTGTTCACATGGGAGCCATTGCGGGTTATTCAAAAACCCATTCAGGGTTTCTCTCCAGTGATAATAAGCACACTGTTCTTGGGACTGTGTCTGTCACCAGCTAAATGACAGCGATATTTCTACTCAGGATCTCCTTAGACTTGTGGCTCTGGAAATGATGCCTCTCAGAGGAGACTGACTGGAAGCTCAAGGCACCAAGTGTGTGTGAGCTGAATGTGCTCTGAGCAGCTGGAAGCAGGAGATGGCTGCCCTCTGAGGACCTGCTAAGGTCTGGACCCCATTGTTTTCACAGAGACCTGGCTTCAGAAGGTGTTTCTTTTCCTTAGAAGTAGAGCCTACCTCTTGGAATTAGCATCTGCAATGTGGGCAGTGGGGCAGCTGGGAAGGAAGAGGTTAGCAGCACACTGAGTTGGCTCAGATCTTGGGTCTCCAATAACTGCTACTTCAGAATTTCCAGGAGACATTTCTGAAAGTCCAGGCTCTGGTCCCCATGCCCTGCAATGTTCTGGGTCAGTATGTGGTACACAATCCTGGTATTTACAAAGCTCTTTGATGCTAAAGAGCAGCCATGTTGGAGAATTATAGGTATGAGATATCCAGTGGCCAGGGTCCTTCTCCTTCCTCTTCCTAGGGGCCTCCCTTTAGTCCCTTAAGGCACCTCTACTGCCAGCTTCTAAGGTGCCTCACTGGAATCCTTTGCCTCGTGGACTGTCCAGAGTTACCTTTGTCCCAGAGTTACCTTTGTGTGATCAGAGGCTATTGGGAACAACAGTGAAAAACACTGATGTTGTGCAACCCTGTAGCTTTCCATTTAAGGAAACCAACCAAGAACCAGAGAGGCCAAATGGGTTTTCCAAGATCACACAGCCAATTCCCGGACTTAACCACTGTGCAAACCAGGGAGACGCAACTGTGAAAACGCCCCTGGGTCTGGTCCTGCACCCTCTGAATTATGGGGGTGAGGTGCTCTCCTTCATCTAGCTCACTCAATGTCCCAAGCTAGACTCTCTGCACCCTGATAGTGAGAGGGAGCTGCCCACTGAGGGAGAGCAAGGGCTTCTCTCAGCTTCCCTATGTATAAGCTTTCAGCTATGCAAAGAAGTTAACAGGGAGCTCCCTGGGTTCTACCGTGTTTCCCTTAAAATAAGACCTAGCCAGACAATCAGCTCTAATGCGTCTTTTGGAACAAAAATTAATATAAGACCCGGTCTTATTTTACTATAAGAGCGGGTATAATATAATGTAACGTAACGTAACGTAACGTAACGTAACATAACATAATATAATACTGGGTCTTAATTAAGTTTTGCTCCAAAAGATGCATTAGAGCTGATCGTCTGGCTAGGTCTTAATTTCGGGGAAACACGGTAGTATCTGTAAGTAAATTTCTTTTCCCTCTCCCAGGGTGGGGTGACTCTGGATGGGGAGTACCTGCCCTCCCTCCACCCAGCTCCTTCCTCTGCTCCTGCCCCCAGATTCCAGACACCCACACAACCACTCACTCAGTCCAGTGTGTCGGCAAGAGTGAGCGATGGAGCCCACAGACCATTGTTCAGGGGAGGATGGTGCTGAGTCACTGTGACAGACTCTTTCCAGGAGACAGAATAATAATACCCTTTGGACTGGCCTCTTAAAAATAGAACACAGGGAGTCTGCACCCATGGGAGGAGAAGTCCTGGGAATCGGGTGTCCTGTTCGGTTACAATTCACTGTAGGACACTGGCTCCTGGTTTGCCCAGAGGTAATTGGAGAGTGTTGTCCCAGGAGCTATCTAGGGGCCCACCAAGAATCACATTAGAATAAACTCAGGTATGATTGAAAAGAGCTTGTTTTGAATAACGAAAGATGTTCTTATCACTCCAGAAATTCCAAGGGTTTTAGGATCTCCACGCCAGAAACCAGGGACAAAGACCAAATATATATTTGTTATTATACACCACAGGCTATTTCACCAAATAGTTACTAAGTAGTCTCAACTTTTTGGAATACAAATAGGCTAAGCAGGACCCTTTTGTGGAAAAAAAGGGGGCACATTGGATGTCCCCTTATAAGAAAAGAGCTGTCTTTATTCCAGTAGGTGCATCAGCTGACACACCCCTTCCCTCTCGCCCCCAGCTTTCCCAGAGTAGTGATCCCGTGATATTATTTTGGTAGGATTCTTTAGTTTTACCTTCACTGTGGGTCCAGCTATCCATGGCACCCTGGGCTCTGAAGGTACAGGGACACATGGATCCGCTGCACCTTCAGAGTAGTCAGAGTGGAACTGGGGACAGTCACAGCTCCTGGCCAATAGCCTTGGGACATGAAGATTCAATAAATCCCACTTTTTCTCTGAGGTGTGGAAGTACTGCGTTAGGTTATTGCTGGAGCCTCATTTTGCTGTGTGAGATACAATCCTGTTCATTCAATTAACTCTCCAATTCCAAGTGCAATTAAAACTCTTTTCCTCCTCGTTGGTGTGCAGTTAAGAGTGGCACACAGTGCCATGGGCTTGGCAAGCAGAGCAGGGCTGCATCTGAGCTCTGCTCCCCACCCCCGCTGGGTACCCCTGTGCAGGACACAAAACCTCCACGGCCCTGGGGAGCACAACACCTCGGAAAATGCGCCACAGAGAATGCAGCAAAACCAGTGTCCCTGGACTTGTGTGTCATTGCCCCATTGCCAGCACAATCAGTTCTGCTCTGACATGACATATGTGCTCCTGAAAATCACTGTGCTGTATAAAACTGCAATTAAAACCACAGGGCTTTTGAGAAAAATGGGCTTAGGGCATGACACTCAAACACTCTGTCAGTGACACAGTGAAAAAAAAAACCACACCTAAAGATAGGAACCTAGTAAATATGGTAGCACAGTCTTTCACGGTTAAGAAATACATAAATATCACAACAAATATGTCACCTTACCTTGAGAAAAGACCTGAAGTTTGCTTGTGGAATTGGGGGTAGGGTGACAGCTTATGAGTTATGGTAACGTGCTGGGAGGAGGATTATCTGAGATCAGAGAGACAGCTGTAACCCCAGATGGGGGTAGATGTGGCTCATAACACAAGTGGAGAGCTAAGGGCTGGTGATGTCAGAAGTGCATGCATGTGTGCGTTTTGCATATTCCTACTGATAATATTGAATTTAACTGGAGTCCTGTGATCCTGGAAAGAGTGATGGCTAAAGAAATCTCCTCACCTTTTTGTGTTCCAGCAACAGCTTACTTCCCATGTGACTTAAATAAGACTCATGATGACTTCCTTGTTAACCTACGGCAAGGCCAGACACAAACCTTCCAAATTCCCGTTCTTTGCCTTATACATGAGCAGTTGAATTGTTTTGTCCCACTGATCAATTGGAACAAAATTCTTGTCAACGAAACTTTGGTTTAAAATTCTCTCCTTCGTCCAGGCATCTCAGTTGGCCCAGCCTGAACCTGAACCAGCGTACAGCCCCTCCTTAGGGCCTCCTGAGAGCTGGCTGACATGCTCTGAGCCACTCTGATCACACCAACCTTTGATCATTCTTCCCACACCTGGTTCTTTCTGGCCTTGATTACTTTCTCTCCATAAAAGTAAAACCCATTTGCCTAACACTTGAAAGGCTTGCAGATCTCATGGAGTATGCATTCTCCCTGTCAGGCGGGAGACCCTGCTCGCTGCGCCATTTGTCGTTCGGGGCGGCCTGCGGGGTCTCTGCTCCCGCTCCCCATACAAGAACGCAGGATATGGTGAGGCCAAAAAGGAACACACAAGGAGCCATAGGTAGGGGAGTCATACCACTATATTCTCTCTGGCGGCACTATACTCTCACTGGAGGCTGGATCCACACTGTCCGCAAACCGCCATCCACACTTGCCAGCCCAGCCGCCATCTTCTTGCTAGCCCCATTCTTCTCTTTTCTCTCTTCCTCCTCTCCTAGCGTAGCCACAGCAGTTATATTAGTGGCCAATGGCTCACTGGTTACAGCTGACGGCCAACTAGCCACAGCTGATGGCCATGCAATCACAGTTGATGGCCATTTACTACCTGAGCCAGCACCTGTCTATGTGAGGCTGAGAGCCTGGAAACTACTTTCTGGGGCTCTGCCCCCACACTCCCCATTGCAATTGCCCCTATCGTGTCCCCTTACCCACCCCCACAGTAAACCTTTCAAAGAAAGTCTCTCCTTGGCTAGGTCCAGATTTGTTTTTTATTTAGTGCTATGCAGTCAGTTCAGGTGAGTGCAGCTTACTGCTTCTACCTAGTGTTTCTCGTGGATGAAACAAAAATTTGCATTATGCCCAAAATGTTCTCCAATATATCATGGACAGTGGAACAAGTCTCATTTTCAAAACAAGTGTTAAAGCGTACCTTAGTGTAGATGTCTGGCCCAGCGGTGGACACAGCTTATTCACACGCAAGGGTTCCAGTCACATAGCAGTTCTTTTAAACGTATGGAAAGAAAGATGCCCAGCTAGTGTTTTGATAACACGTTGGATTCTTTGCAAAAATCCATGACATTTTGATCGTCTCTCATCCTTATCTGTATCTTCAAGTAAAGCTTCTTTTCACAGGCCTTCTTCCTAGAATTGATCTCACCTTCATAAAAATCATAGAATTTTAAGGTGTGAAGAGATTTAAAAATCACTTAGTCCCATGCCTTCATTTTACAACAAAGGAAAATGATGGTGTTGATGGTGAACTCCTCAGGACAGGTCCTGGGCCGGACTCATACCTGAGACCCTCACGCTCAGCCCAGGACCTGGTATGATCAGGTGTTCAGCAGGAATTACAAATCCAAAGGCAGGTGGAGTGAAAGGCAGCGAGGCAGGCAGCTTGCTTGGTGGTCTCTTAAATTACACCAGCTGGCTGTAGGCGACTCTTCCTGCTAAAGCCAACCAACAATTGTTCTCATTCCCACCCTCTAGATGGTCCCCAAACTGCCAAAAATATAGAGGCATCTTCGGGCTCAGGGAGGACTGAATTGGACCTTTCCTATTTTTCCGATTTGATTGTTTTTGCCCATATCACAGTAGATGATATGGGTTATAAATGGTCAGACTACATACTCTAAAATGTGACTCCTCCGGGAATTTTTAATCTATGCAAAACACAGACAAGCACAGCAGGGGAAAGTGAAACTATCTCAGCCTCGTTAGAGAAAATGTATGAACTTGCCTAGGGTCGCTATGGTGACCAAAAGACAGGAACTATTTGTAGACCCCAGGACCTACAGAAGATCTCAGGTAAGAGCTACATTATTGACAACAACCTATTTCCCAGGTTGCTTGGCACACATTTCTTTAATCCTAACAAATACCTGTGAGATGGTTGGTATTATCCCATTTAGAACTGAGGAAACCAAGGTGCAGAGGTGCTATGCCATTTGCGGAAGACCACCTAGAATTGATCTGAACTCAGCTGACTCAGCGGGTGGAAGTTGTTATAAAAATGCACAGAGATACGCACGTGCCCAGGGAGCACATCAGTGGGGGTGGCAGAGCCTCCACCAGCCTCCCTCAGGAGGCCCCAGGACAGCATTCCCAGAATCCAGCTCGTCTGTTGCTGTTTTCTTTTTCCTACTTTACTTTCTTCCTTCTCTGCTCCGGAGAAAAAGAATCAGGTTGCTTTGCTTCATTATAACCATGTACAGATTAGTGTTCTGGTCAGCCGCGGGGGGTTGTCTTGGATCAAGGCTTCACCCTTGTCTAATCAATTGGGCCTGGGGATTAGTGCGGGTTTTCTGGGAAGCAGACCCTGAAGCAAGGATTTGAGTGCCAGTTTTATTTGGGAGGTGCAGGGAAGACTGGTAGGGGAGTGCAGAAGTGACCCCACAAAGGGGAGGTGTATTATTAAGCCAGCTGCCACAAGAAGAGTATAGTTAAACCTCTGGGGAAAACACAGCACAAAACATATACCTCAGAATGATCCCGTCCAAAGGTCAAAAGAAAAGAGGTATTTATATGCCAACTCCCTAGTGTCACTGGTTGAGGGCTGTTCCCTGGGGATGTTAATTCCCAGTCACTTTCGGTGCCTGGGAAGAGTCACCTTTCTCATTCTGAGAGATGCAGATACTGGCAGTTGGAAATGGGCTGGAACCCACTAAAAGGTCACAAGGAATTGGGTGGGGGTAATGACAGCTTCGGCGACACTAGGGTTAAAGGGTCAGATGAACAAAAGCATGATGACCTGTGCACGAGGATCTGCCACTGGCCACTTAGCTCATAAATGAGCTCGAGAGAGTGGCAGACACTGAGTGTGATCTAGATTCTTCTTGTAGACAATGACCTCTCCCTCCTTCCAGAGACCAAACTGTTTTTCTAATATAGTCCATAATAACAACAGGCTAACATTTCATGTATTATCTCATTGACCCCTCCTAACATCCCTGTACGGAGGGCACTGTTATTTTCACTTCAGAGAAGAGAAAACAGAGGCTAAGATAACAGAGATCTTATATACCCAGAGATACCTATCTGGGGATATCTTTTTCAAAAGGTTGTTGTAAGTGCTCAGTGAAAGCTGGGATGACAATTTACTTAAGAAATTAATAGTATATTGCTTCTGGCAGATTTATTTATCCCACAATCTAGTGCCTCACAAAGTGCTTTGCACATAGAAGATGCTCGATGTATGGTGTGTTCAACTGGATTGATTCCGTCCTCGCTGCATTACATGTGCCAAGTTCATAGTTTCCAAACCAACAAGTTCTGGTTTTGAAGGTATTTATCTGAACGATGTTGTCAAAGACAAGATGAATGGGGAATTAAGGAGATTATTTTGTTTAGGCTATTGCAATAAGGTGACCAACCAGATGTGAAGATCAAAGTGCCTGAGGGGGGTGGCTTTTCCTTGGGCTTTTGTAGGGAGGAGAAGACAAGTTACAGGTGGGGTGATGCAGAGTTAGAATTATTTTGCAATCAGAGGAAGTCTCAGCCAGCTGAACAGGAAGTGTTTATCTTTGTGTCTGGCTCGTTTCAGGGGTACGAACAATTCTAATCTTAATCACTCACGAGACAAAGAATGGGTTCATCTGTGTTTGGTCTTGTTACAGATAAACAAGGAATTTGTCATCTGCAAATTTGTGGGAATCATGACAATGGGGTGGGGGGAGGGATGAAAAAGGTGAAAGGGATTAAAAAGTACAAATTGCCAGTTATAAAAACAGTCATGGTGATGTAAAGTACAGCACAGGGAATATAGACAATAATATTGTAATAACAATGTATCATGCCAGGTGGGTATTAGATTTATTGGGGTGATAACTTCATAAGGTATATAAATGTCTAATCACTATGTTGTACACCTGAAATCTAATGTAATGTCCTACATCAACTGTAAGTGAAACATAAATTTAAAAAAAAATCCATGGAGTTCCCTCAACCACCAGAAATTTATCAACCAGTTTCAGGCTACTCCCCATTCCCCTCTCTGCCCAGCCCCTGGCAACTACCATTCTACTTTCTGTCTCTATAACTTTGACTACACTAAGTCTAAATACCTCATATAGGTGGAATGAAACAGTATTTGTCTTTTCGTACCGACTCTTTTCACTTGGTAATGTCCTCAAGGTTAATCCATGTTGTAGCATGTGTCATAATTTCATTCCTTCTTAAGGCTAAATAATATTCCATTGTATGGTTTGTTTCTCCATTCATGGACCCTGGGTTGCTTCCATCCTTTGGTTATTGTGAATAGTGTTGCTATGAACATGATGGTACAAATATTTCTTCAAGACCCTGCTTTTAATTTTGGGGGGATATATACCCAGAAATGGAATTGCTGGATCATCTGATAATTCTATTTTTAATTTTTTTTTTAGAAACTGCCATTGTTTTCCACAATGGCTGCCTCATTTTATGTTCCCACCAACAATGCACAAGGGTTCCAGTTTCTCCTCATTTTCACCAACACTCAATAGTTATTTTCTGTTTTTTTTTTAAATAGTAGCCATCCTAATGGGTATGAAATGATGAAATTAATTTTAATAAGACATTTTATTTAGCCCAGTATATTACAATATTATCAAGTCTATTTGTAATCAATAAAACATTATTAATGAAATGTTTTACTTTTGGGGGGGTACAAAGTCTTTGAGATCTGCTATGTATTTTATACTTAGAGCACATTTCAATTAGGACTAGCCACATTTTAACTTCTCAATAGCCACCTGTGGCCAGTGCTTCCATGTTAGACAGCCCAACTGTAGAGGCGTTTACTCAGTTTAATATTATGTATTCATTGGTGGGTATCTCTGTTTGGCTGTCTTCCCCATTCATGCCAAACTCCAGGAGGACAACCAGTGCCACATAACAGCAGCTGGTTGAAGGTTGGCATATATCAGGAACTCAAAACACATTTTTAAATGAATTAATGAAAAGGATTACTGTTAATCTCTCTACTCATAACTTTGTTCAGACTCATTTGTAGTTAATTTCTAGGAATAATTTATAATGCTTTGTTTCCTCCATCAGCTTTCCAGACATGCTCCTGAGCTCCTGGGAAAGCAGAGAAATAAATGTTACTTACCCAGGCAGATGCTGGGTCTGTATCTTTGAAGACATTGAAATAGGAAGTAAATGCTATTGTATGGGAAGAAAAATATCTTTCCTCTATCCAACTTAGGTTCTTGGCTGGGTCTCTATGACAAAAGACAGATTAACAAGAGAAAAGCGTCCATATTTATGTAAGATAAGTTGTATGTGACATGGTTGCCTTCATAGGAAATTGAAGACCCAAAGAAGCAGTTAAACCTGAGTGTTTTTATGCTAAGTTTGATTAAGAGTGAAAAGTCATGGGAAAATGTGATAGGACACAATGGGTATGAGTTAAGTGGAGTAAACGTGGGGACCTTAGCAAGCCCCATTTGTTTTGATTCATCTTTGAGTCCCTTGGTCTTGGAGATAAGAATGTTCCTTTCCTCTGGGTAATGAGAGGGCACATCTCACATGAGAGTCTTATGATCTGCTTCAGGGGAGGTCAAAGAACCCTTCCTGTACGTGCTGTCTCAAATTCTTTCAGCTTAAAATACGCAATATGCCAAGATGCCATATTTTAGGGTGGCGGGTCCTGAACTGCATCACTATCACACTAACACACAGCTAACTGGGTTCCTTGGAGGATAAATATTACCTCTCTAACACTGGTAAGGTTTGAACATATAATCTTGGTCTCTTCATAATTATTTTCAGTATAAATCAAGGGCCAAGAAGGGTTAACTATTAATCATCGGCATTCTAATATGGAAAATGTACAAGCAGCGGCCAAGAAGCTGTCACTCAGGAGGCCCCAGGGGGTGGGGCTATGGGTGGGGGTTAGGCATGTAGTTTCCCCACGAGTTTCTGAGTTTTCCATGAGGCAAGTCAGGCCCTCATCCTGGATTTTGTGGTAGGACTACTACTTGGTCCCAAGGGAGTCCCTTGAATGAGTTACAAACAGGTGCTTCCTCCGGGCAGAGCAAGTGGAGCATGGGCTGTATTTCAGCAGTCTCACTTTCTTGTGCACTGAATAACCTGTTTATCCTTATGCAGTGGCCCTGCAAAGTCTCCCTAGGGCAGTCATTTTGTCCGAGGTAAACTTCCACTAACCAAGTACACTAGGTAATGTATAAAATTATTTTTTGTTGAGAAGCCACTACCATGTTTCCCTGAAAATAAGACCTAGCCGGACCATCAGCTCTAATGCGTCTTTTGGAGCAAAAATTAATATAAGACCCAGTCTTATTTTAACATAATATAAGACTGGGTATAATATAATATAATATAATATAATATAATATAATATAATATAATATAATATAATACAATATAATATAAATTAGGTCTTATATAATACAAGACTGGGTATAATAGAATACCAGGTCTTATATTAATTTTTGCTCCAAAAGACTCATTAGAGCTGACCGTCCGGCTAGGTCTTATTTTCGGGGAAACACGGTATCACAGGGATCCAGGTACTATCTGTGTTATAAGTAGTAGTACAGTCTAAGCCAGTTACAGTTAGCTCTCTCTATACGTGGGCTCCCCATCCATGGATTCAACCAACCATGAATTGAAAATACAGAGGGTGCCAAAAAAAAGTATAAGCATGTTAAGAAAGGAAAAAACTGTATTCAAATTGTAATACTCAATATAGACCGATAACAGAAGATGAACACAAGTCACGTTTGACTTCTGCAATTACAAAAGGTGCTCAAAGTGGTTACCATCAGTGTACTTTTAATAGCTTTTTCCTTTCTTAAAATGTGTATACATTTTTTTGGCACTCTCTGTATTTGAAAAAAAAATTACATTGCTGATGAGTACATGTCTGTACTAAACATGTACAGATTTTTTCTTGTCATTATTCCCTAAACAATACAGTATAACAAGCATTTATATTGTATTAGGTATTATAAGTAACTGAAAGATGATTTAAAGTATATGGGAGGATGTGTGTAGGTTATATGCAAATACTACACCATTTTATATAAGAGACTTGAGCATCCTAAGATTTTGGTATCCCCGGGGGGTCCTGGAACCAATATGAGGAGGCTGAGCTCACAGGGGTTAAGTAATTTGCTCAAGGTCACCAGGCAAATAAATGACAGGGCTGGGATTTGAACCCAGACTGTCTAGTTTCCTAAGCCAAGGTAATGAGAGACCCCCACTTCCCTTAGTCTCTGCTGACCTGGGGACTATAAAGATAGCTATTGTTCCTTCTTCTTGAATTCCGGCTTGTATGTCAACAGCCACACCTCAGAATGGGCACATTCTTTCCTTAGCCTAGTTAATCCATTTCCTTTTCAGGGGAATCCACTCTGTGCCCTTCAGATGACTTGGCAAATCTTTGTTCTGCCTCGCTGGCTCAAGACTTCAAGCCTTCCCTTGGAGGGCAATTACTTCACCCTCATTTCCTAGTTATTGCAGAACATCTCCCCAGTGTACCCAAGTTCTGACAAGAAGCACCCACTCAGACAACCAGAAAACCCAAACCAGTTTGAAAATTTCCGAGGACAAATTGTCTAATGTTTCTCTCTTTACACAACAAACTTTTGAAACGCCTTGAAAAAATAAAATTCTGGAATTTGTAGCTATTTCGATGCTTTGAGAAAGCTGGCTGTTAGAGGAATCCTGATGTGATGGCTTTTGTTAAGTGGAGGACCAGATTTGTAAACCAAACCATAACCCCCTGGCCAGATAAAACAACAGCTTCCATTTTCTGGCACTTACTACAGACTGGAAACTGCGCAAGGGCTTCATATCCATTCTCACACTCCCTTTTCATTACAGCTTTCTTGTGACACAATTCATATACTGTATCATTCCCCCTTTTAAAGCACACAATTTGGTGTTTTAAGTATATGTATAAGGGTGTGCGACCATCTCCACTATCTGATTCCAGAACATTCCTATGATCCCTAAAAGAAACCCCATACCAGTTAGCAGTCACTCCTCATTCCCTCTCCCCGAAGCTCCTGGGTAGCCACTAATCTACTTTCTATCTCTACAGATTCGCCTATTCTGAACATGTCATAAAAATGAACTGTAAAATAAGCAGTCTTTTGTGCCTGGCTTCCTTCACTCTGCATAATATTACTGAGGTCCATCTATACTGCACCACGTGTCAGTACCTTATTCCTCTTTACGACTAAATAGTATTCTCTTGTATAGATACGGCACATTTTGTTTGTTCACTTATCAGCTGATGGGCATTTGGGGTGTTTCTACCTCTTGGCATTATCTCTTTTAATTCTCATCCCTCCCTTGGAAGTGTGTATTATTCTCCATTGATTGACTTAGTAAACTATGTTTTCTTAAAACACCAAAAATGACAAATTGTCTCAAGAAATCATTGACTGGATTTAAAAATCCCCGAGACCAGACAATTGCAGGTTCTTGTAGTATCGGGAAAAGATAGGATTTAGCCTCCTTCCCAACCCCAGCCCTAAACTCAATCAAATGAAAATGTTGTGAGTTATGAATCCAGCTCCTTGAATGCAAAGATATTTCTATGAAGAAAAGTTTTGGCATTATTTTATGTTCTCAGTGGTTGGTGGACTCTAAGAGATCATCTGGTCCTTTCCAGGGCCCACAAGATTCTAGCAGAAGATTATGGTGGGTCAGATGTTCCATTCTGCAGCCCTGGCTGGATTCAAATATTCGACAATTAGCAGGGGTATGACTTCGGGCAAGTTAGTTAACCTCTCCAAGCTTCAGTTTGGTCACTACAGACGTGGGTTAATAACACTACTTTGAAGTTGCTGTGAGAAGTTAAGTCAAGTTTTAGGACAGTGCCTGTCATATTGCAAATCAACCATTGTCTTCCTATCTCCCTCCTCCTGGTAGGGGATGGCTCTGTGCCAAGTTGCCCAATCCAAGCACCTGGTCCCCTTCCCCTCCAGCCTCCCCCCCTGCCCCCCCCCCCCAACTATTCTTTCCTGGCTAACTTCCCATTCTGCTGATTTCATTTGAAGTGCCACTTTCTTGGGAGGGCCTTCACAGACACCTCCGCTCTCTCCTATTCCTTCTTAAAGCATCATCCTGAGTTTTTCCTTCATTGTTATCACAGTTTGTAATTTGCTATTTTTGTTAATGTTTTTCGGTGTTTTTTCTTTTTTTATGAACTGTGCGCCCCACCTTGTCTTGCTCTCTGCTGTATCCTCCCTACCAACAGTGGTTGAGGATCATAGCAGGCATTCAACAAACATTTATGGAACAGTCCAATCTTTTCCTGAACTTGGGTTCAGAAAGGGAGTGTCTTCCCCCAAATCACACAGCAAGATTAGTGGCAGACTTGAGCTCAAGTCTCCCCATTCCCAGCCCATACTCCATACCCGGAGCCTGGCAAAAATTTTCTTCATCTGTCCCCTAATATATTTTGAGTCCCAAGGAAAGTTCCAGAAAGGGGGAAAACAAAGGAGTGTGCAGGATAGGGGAAAGTGATCGGCCTTGACCCTTCCTCTTTGGACCTTAAGGTGGGCATATTGTAAAGTGAGGAATTACGGCAATAATGACGTGGCAGGGCGGCCACAAGAATCGAACCAGCTAAGGGAGAGGCACCATTAAAAACAGCTTGGGCCGTGAGACCTAAAGACAATGAAGACAAATCCCGGGCAGGCGCAGTCAAGGCGCTCCGTTCCTCCCTCCTCCGCCCCCTCCCACTTACTCACGGGACTCCAAACGCAGTCAGCTGACACAGCGCCGCGGAGGTCACGTGACAGCGGTTGTGGCGCAGGCGCAGATCTGGGGCGGCCGGATCAGCTGACCAACCGAGCGATCGAGCGGATTTAGGCCGTTCACCTCGGCTTCAGAGTCATCGCCGCCATGGCCAGTCAGTCGCAGGGTATTCAGCAGCTGCTGCAGGCCGAGAAGCGGGCCGCCGAGAAGGTGTCGGAGGCCCGCAAGCGTGAGTTTCGGGGTGGGGCGGTCAGGGGTGGCGCGAGTCCAGGGAACGCGGCCAGGCCGCTGGCGGTAGTAGGCGGATGAGGCCCGAAACTGCGGGGCGGAGGGCTGGTTACAATCGCGGAAGCTTGTGTGTTTGGAAGCTCTATGATGTGAGCCCTTGGAAAGCTTGAAGGTCGATTGGAAGTTGTGTTGTGGGATGGCAGATCGGGCATGGAGACAACAATGGGTGGGTGTCCTTGGTGTCTGGGGAGGGGCGTGTGAAGTGGGCTATCCTAAAGGAACGTGTTGTCTCCCCCTCCCACTTGTTCCTTTGGGGTGCTCCGTCGCAGTGAAGGGAGCCGCCATCTACACAGCTGCTCAGTCTAGAAACACAGAGTTGTCTTTGCCACATCTCCCTCCCTCGTTGGCACTTCAGTCAGTCGTTAAGGTTTATATATCTGTTCACTTCTACCCCGTCCCTACCCCCAGCATCTTAATCCAAGATACCAAGTTCTCTGAGGGTCCTGTAGGAGGCTCATTTCTTAAACTTTTTAAAAATGCGCTTAAGACCTGCCCCCCGGGATGCCCGCTGTATCTGTGGTCTCCACCATCATGGTATTCGGAATCCCAGTGAAGGAAGCAGATACTGGCGAGGTTAATTGCAGGTGAAGTGAGGGCTGAAATTGAGAAACGAGGTTGCTAAAGAATTTAACAGGTGGATCTAGACTGGTGAGTGGTAGAAGTTACCTCCTCCCAGTTGGTCCATTCTCCCCGCTGCAGTTAGTCACCCCTCTAAAATGCGATTATGACTTTTCTTACCGCCTTCACGGCCGGCAAACGTTTAGTGCCTGCAGAATAAAGTCCAAATTCTTTCTTCGGTTGGAGGAGGCACTTTTGGATCTGTCTGTTGCTTTCTTCTCTAATCTCAAAGTTACTCTCCTCCAGACTGTTGAACCACTGGGATTCCTCAAAGGCACCTGAGTTGATTTCCCTGCAAGCCTTTGCCCAGCTGTTTCCTCTGACTAGAAAAGCCTTTTCTCAGTTTCCTCTCTTTGTTCCCTAACCGTTAGTCTTCCTTCAGATCTCGAAATTGAGGCAGCAGTTCTTGCAAGAAGTCTTCCCAGACTTGACCTTCTCCCCTCACACGAGGTTGAGTCCTTCCCAGGTGCTTATTTCTGTCATCGCAATGCAATAACCTGTGCCTTCATCTCGCTCAGTCACTTGACTAAGCATCGGACAATAGGGACTGTGTCTAATTTATGTATTCAGTTTCTTATCTAGTGACATAGATGTTTCTATCTATTTCCCTATTTTACAGGTGGGAAAAATGAGGCTCAGAGAGAAATTTGACTATAGCCTGGGAAGCAGCATGGCTGGGGCTTAGAGGTCTCCTTTCTTGTGCAAGGGTAAAATACCAAGAAATATTAATCTTAGTAATTCCTTGGTGTTTCTCCTAGTGTAAGACTTACACTCTGAATCCATACCCAAGTAAAGGGCTTTTGTAATTTTGTAATTTCTCACTTAAGGGTTGTGTGATACTCGATATTTCATAGAAAAAGCTTTTTTTGAGGGAGTTGGGGATTGGAACCAAGCCTTTTATTCCTGTGGTGACTGGAAAGTTTTGTGTTCTTCATAGAATATTTCTGATTATGCCCTTGATACAGTATTTCCAGAATGACTTCTCATAGTTTGTCCTGTAATGGCTCATCAGTAACGGAAGCAGTATCTGTTGGAAAGCATGTGAGAATATTGGGGGGAAGTGCGGGAACAAATACTTAGAATTTGGTAAGAATAATTCTGAGTGCCTTAGAGAAACGGGTTATGCTTTACACCTTTATCCCATTAAGGCTGGTGCAGGGGCTTGTACATCTCAATAGCTTTTACATATTTACTGAATGAATTTGTTTTAATGGAGTTTATGGCTAATACACATCTCAGAATTTGCAATAACTAGAAACAGAAGTATTGAGAAAGGCTGCAATTTGAAAAAATTATTGCCTTTCTTGATCTGTAATTATAGTTGACTTGCCCTGTTAGGAATTGGAAGAAGCAATACATGATGTGGTAAAATGGTCCAATCCAAATTTTTCATGAAATCATTGCTTTGGACCATATTTTTTAAACATTTGTGATATGGTTTATTTCACTGGAGTGAAACAAAACGTTGGCTCCCATAACGTCAGGCCCATGAAAAACAGGGTTGAGAAGAAATATGCTGTCCTGTACAGGTATTTAGTTTTGGTTTTCAGAGAAGGCTAGTCAAAACTGGACTTTGAAGATGTTTGCTGACAGAATGTATTAGGTTGGTGCAAAAGTAATTGTGGTTTTGCAATTTTTTTTTAACCTTTTAAACTGCAGTTACTTTTGCACCAACCTAATATTATCACAAGTGATTAATTCAGGGAGCCGTGGGAGTTGGGAGTGATCAGGAGAGCAATATTGTGAAATTATATGAAGCTACTGCCCAGTGTTCAGGCCGTAAATATTATTTGTAGATTGTTGGTGTGGAAAAGATTTTTGGCTTTGAAACATAGCTTTGACTATAGCTGATGAGGATAGCATGTAGTGCATTGGGGTACAGGTTGGTTCCCGTGGACAACAGTAGGCTCTAAATAATACTGAAGTACATATATACTTGCAGAAATAGTCCTTGGGGTGCTTAGAGAGAGATCTGTTGATTGTGTCAGACTTGCGTCATGGAGTGTTGATGTCATGGGGTCATCACAGGTCTAAGATCCTTTCTTAATCTTAGGAGGTGGAAGGTTAAATTTAATTTCCTTTATCTACATGGGTTGAATGGGATTTGGGCAGTGAATATATGGTGATAGATAATAAAGCTTACTTTTAAATGCAAGATGTTTTTTTGCTCTGAATTAAATGCTTTGGCTGATTGTCTAGAATCCCCCCTCTCCCCTCCTTTTTTTTTTTTTTTTTTTAAATGTTTGGGTATCTGAGAAGTTTGATTGGTGGGCAGGGAATCAAAGTAAAGAGTATCTGGTTGGTCTTGTGGTCTTGTTTTTATGCAGGTGCTGATAGAACCTAAAGAAGTTTTCCAGTTGTATGTTAAACTAGTCTTTTCTAGAAACTAGACCACCTGTGTCTGTCTCATCGCCCCTTAGATGCTTGTGCAGTCTTACTGTCCAGTGTTCTGCATTTAGGATTCCTTCCCAGCACCACTTTCATTACTTATTTCCTTATGCACAGGCATGGCCTTTAGTTTCCAATATTACATCATCTGTTTCGTTAGAGTTTAGGTTGAGGTCCCTTGGGACCTTATTAGTGTCTGCTAAGCTAAGCAGAGCTCCAGTTGCAATCAGCAGCCTACTTAGGTGTTTACTTCTTGGGAAGAAGAAGAGTTCCTTAGATGGTTAATGTCACCCATTTGATGTTGGTTCTTAGTTAAGATTGGGAGAGTAGTCTCACACTTTCCAGTTTATTTTTCTGTTATTTTTACAGTCTATAGTTTTGGAAGGTAGACCTTTTTATCTATTCACTTTCTATTAATAGTTAAATACAGCCTGTAGGCAGCAAGAACTCACACTCTTAGGTCGCTCTGAATTCCGTCTTGCCAGTGCATGTCTCTTGGGACTTTATCTTAAAACACTTTTCTTTTTTATGTTAGACTTTACCATCTCAGTCTCTGCTTCCTCTTCTACTTGTTTTTTAAGCACTTCCTGATGCGTCTCTTTCCTTTGAAAACAGGAAAGCACCGGAGGCTGAAGCAGGCCAAAGAAGAGGCTCAGGCGGAAATTGAACAGTACCGCCTACAGAGGGAGAAGGAGTTCAAGGCCAAGGAAGCTGCGGTGGGCCCCGTTTGTTCTCACTGCTGCTTTAGTTCCTGAGTGTTCCCTCTCCTTCCCGTCCTTCCAGTCTCAAAATGGCCAGCGTAGCTTGGCAATTTTCCTTCGGGTCAAATTTTGAAATTTTGCTTATTGTGTGTTTTATTTTCTTGCATGCTCAGGTTGAATCTCAGGGTGATCCGTTTTTAACTAACATTGAATCCTAGTCTTCACTTATTCAATCATTTAACACATATCTGTTGACTAGTTAACATGTGCCAGGTTCCTTACCAGGTGTTTGGGGTTGAGCTATAAAGGCAAATAGACATGGTCTTTGCCCTCCTCCTATAGTGTTTAGCTTACAGCCTGGTGGTCAGGGAGACTCAGAAGTGAAATGCAAGTCATGCAAACCTGCAGCTGTGAGAAGTGCAGTGGCAGTCGTACACAGATGTCACACGGAGCCCCACTTTAGTATAGTGGAGATGCAGACACATACCAGTGGTATAGGCTAGACTGCCGTGCGTAAGATGCAGAAAATAATAGTGCAAAAACAGATCACAGCACAAAGGAAGCAAGGAACATTCTGGAAAGGGGAAGGGGTGGAGGAGGGCTTCGCAGAGAAAAGAAAGTCTCAGGACTTTTGGATACAGGTAACAGAAAACAGTTCAAACTGGTTTAAGCAAAGTGGAATTAATTAAAAATCCAGATGAAAGGCTAACTTTATTTTGATCCAGAAGCTTAAATAATAGTCTTAGGATTCTTAGTTCCATCTTGCTACTCTGCCTTTTGCTTTGTGGGCTTCATTCTCAAGTTCTGCATTGTGGCCTCTGCTAGTTCCTGGCACACAGCGTCCCAGGTCCAAGTCCAGTGATTAAGGCTCATGCCTCTCAGCAGTAAGTAGCAGTAGTTTCGTTCATCATTGTTCATCTTAGCACTGGTCAGTGACAGCGTTCTTAAACTTAGTGTTTCGCTAACTCTTAAACTGGGCCAGATTGCTGCTGTAAATTGTCAGACTGCCCACAGAACAGTGTAGAAATACTCTTGTCAGGGCAGCTGTCTCATCTTTTACGTCTCTGCCGCAGTTGCTTATAGAGACTGTATTAGTGTTCCATTGTAGGCATAAGGTCTGAGTTTTTCTAGTAGGTTCCATTGTAACCTCTTCAGTAGTGAGACAACTTACTGGGGTTTGGCAATTATTTATATTCATAGAATAGAGTTAGTATGGGTTTTTTTCCCCCTGAATAGGGTTCATGGACTTTTAAAAATATGAATTAGCAACTGAGCTAACCATGATGAAATGCCCCTGGGTGTTCCTGTAATATGAACAGTCATATAGAGGATGGAGAGCCCTAGGTTTGAATCTTCACATGTTCACCTTGACCTCTTTGAGCCTGGTTTCCTCATTCTTTACAGCCTCCTCATCAGTTATGGAGGAATAGGTAACATCTGAGAGAATGCTTGATAAACCGTATTATACAGACATGAAGGGATATAGTTGTTAACATATGTAATGAAGTGAGAACAATATAGGATAGCAATATTGTTAGGCAATATAAAGGGTTAGACACAAAAAAGTTATATCTTGTTATGAACTTGATAGGTTCTAATAACAGCAGTTAACAAAAAAGCCGGCCATACTGTGAAGACAGTACAAGGTAAAAGGAACTATCGATCGATCAGTGTATTAAATTGTGAATGGAGACTGAAGGGGTGAGACATGCATATAATAAAAACTTCAAGCAATAAAAATAAAATGGGGCAACAATGAAAAGGAGTTTCCCTCACACCCAGATCTGCAGGCCTCCTCAGAGACAGTCACTGTTGGCAGTTTTGTATTCTACTAGAATATTTATATTTGAAAGAACAGATGTTACATATTTATAATATTGGTGAATTCACTGCTGAACGTAAGAGCGAAAACATTAGCCAGTAATGGTGAAACTGTATATTCCTCCTAAATTGTGTCTCCCCTTGTACCCTGTGCTTATTATTTTTTGAGTTTAAAAAATACAAAAACATATATCCCCATTTTAAAAGCCACAGAAGGAAATAACCACACTGATATCATTCTGTACCTTGCCTTTTTTCCCCGTTAAACTGCATATTTTACAGTTCATTTGGTCTTGCTATACACACCTTCCTTATCTTTCTTAATGGCCAAAGAGTGTTCTCTGGTGTAGATGCACCATCATTTGTTTAACCAGCCCTCAGTCTATGGGTCTTTAAGTTCATTCCAGTCTTTGGTTAGTGCTACACATTAGACTCTAGAGAGATGAGAATATACCGCTCTAAAAATATCTAGGATAGTAGAACATCTAGGATAATAATACACATTAGGATAATTTCCTAGCAGTAGAATGCTATGCAATTTACTTTTAGATAAATGTTTTAAGGTTGGCCATCAAAGTGATTGCGTGAGTTTATGCCCCCATTAACGCTGTGGGACTTCCCACGTGCTCTTCAGTCGTGAGGCTCCAGTGCCCACTGCTGCTGATTTGTATTCATTGATGAGCCCAAGTTTCCTCAGAGTTCAAAAGTTGTTCCTGGCTAACCAGAATGTCATCCACTGTTCCCTGTGTGTCATTGCTCCCCGACTCCAGGCTCTGGGATCGCACGGCAGTTGCAGCACTGAAGTGGAGAAGGACACCCAAGAGAAGATGACCATCCTCCAGACCTACTTCCAGCAGAACAGGGATGAAGTCCTGGATAACCTCTTGGCCTTTGTCTGCGACATCCGGCCAGAGATCCACGAAAACTACCGCATAAATGGATAAGGGAAGAAGAAAGAAGCGCCTGTTCCACAGATTGGCCTTTAGACACCTCCGTGGAATATGAAGCTTTAGCAAAGCTTGAGTTATAGTCTTATGAAAGGCATTAAATTATTTCTGTTTATTATATACTAGGTCCTTTTGCTTTTTGGAGAATAGCAAATCTAGCTTCTTTGTATAAACTTAGAGCTTATCCAAAGATTTCATCTTTTTACCTCATGTTTCTTAGAAATTTAAGGGTGTATGTTGTCTGTTTTCCTATGCCTTTTAGCTCAAGCAACATATGTATATCAACACTGACTTTTTCTTTTTTAGATGTAGTACAAAAACAAACTTTTTAAGAAAGAAAGGGATTAAATGTTTTTTCCCCTAAAGCTTTCTTGAAGGTCAGGGGCTTTATCTATGAAAAAGTAGTAAATAGTTATTTGTAACGTGTGTAGAGCAGCAGCCAGCCTTAAATAGTCCTTTTGGCTGAGGGTTAGAACAGTGAATACTAGTATAATTGTTCAGGCGGTTTCTAGTAGTTCTTAATCCAAGTTACTAGATGATAGGATTCAAATACTTGTTACTTGTTATTACTTGGTGTACTGATAATCTTTTAGAAGTAAATGATTTTGTCATGCATTTTCCCCCCCTCTGGTTCATCCTTTTTGATAATATAAAGTGTACTTTGACCCAGATGTCTGCAGAATTTCACTTAGGAAATTAAATTAACGTGTATCACACACACATTTGCACTCATACTTGGAAAATATTCATAGTCTGCATCTTAGCAGGAAGGGAATCACTTGTGATTTCACCCAATGGCTGTTTTGAAAAACAGCAAGCAACTAGTAAGTCAGCAGTTTGCCTTTCCTCTAGAGCACCTGTACTCAGCCTTGGGCAAGTTATGAAGCATATTTCTTTTCTGGCAGGCTAACTGATATGTGTTAATACCTACAGGAACTTCACACTAACCCTTACATGTTAAATGCCCTGTGACCCTATATTAGCGGAAAGTCCTTGGCTAATTTCTGGTAGGTAGAAACAGGTTAAAGAGAACATTGTGGGCTTTCCTTGCTTGTTCTGAAACAGTACGAGAGAATTAGCTGGACTTTAAACTTTCATTTTATATGACTCGGGACTGGTTGATCTCAGGTCACTTCCTGTCTCTAGTTACTGTTCTTTTTTATACTAGAATTCCTCAGGAGTTTTCTATATGAGCATTTCCGTTTTTCACTGTCAGAGCACTCTGATCCGCACTGGCCACTCCATTGAAAGTGCTTGTCAAGGTCAGCAATGGTGACCAGGTTGAGAGGCCCAGTCCTGTTTCTACCTGACCTTCTGCACTGTTTGACGGGGTTGAACCACTGTCTTGGCTTCTGCCGTAATGTGCTACCTTGCTTCTCAGTCTTTTCCTCCTCTTCCTAAGGGTTTGTTCTTGGACTTCTCCACACAAATTCCCTTGCTGAGACCATGTACATTTCCTGGCTTTACCAGGTACATTGAAGACTCAAATTTATATCTTCGACTTAGCTCTCCTAAACCCTGGAGTTCTCAAGTTGCTTATCTGATATTTAGATTTGGACACCTAATAAACATCTCCATGTTAGCATGTCCCCAAACTACCCAGTTTTGTTAGGGCTTTACTCTTGGTATCTCTAAGTGTAGCAACTCCAAGTCTCTGCCTGCTGCAACTACACATTTCCCGAACTGGAAGACCGTGAAGAAGCAACACCTGCATTCACTGCTTTAGACCCAGTGTCTTTAACCTGGGAGACACCAGTATTTGCGTCTCGGATGCATAGGATGGTATTTATGTGACTGACTCTTGACTTGCAGCCAACCAGCTGGATGTTGCTCAAGTCACAGAAGCAACAGAGGGAAATATTTCAAAAGTGCTTTGATAGGTTCAGGTGAGAGGACACGATAAGATCCAAAAAGTAGAGAGCTTGGTTTCCTGGGAGAGGAACCTAAGTGGTTTGAAGCATGAATTGAATGTAGAGTGGAAAAGCACTTGGCTGTGAATGGAAGGAGAGCTGCAGTAGCGCTGATGGAGGAGGTGATTTGAGAGGTGACTATACGTTCAGATGCTGGTGGGAGGGAATAGAGGGAGTGAGACTGGAGAAGGTGTTCTGGGTGGAGTGAGAATCCCTGGGGGCTCTAGAGGCCATGGGATCCAGGGCACAGGTGGTGTAATTCTGTAGTTGTTAATCTTGATTGTACCCAAGGATAAAGGTGGGTGTCAGGCCCCTCCCAGGCTAGTAGGAGTAGGGCCAAGGCTAAGATATTTTAAAAACTCCCTTGGGGACAGGCTTCCATTGTAGTCTGGTATGAAAAAATAGCATCTGTTAGGTTCTGTGAGCACTAAGACAGGTATGTTGGTTTTGATACGGAATGAATTCCAAGATAACACATGCAGAACAATGTGTGTGATTTGTTCCCACTGAGCACAAAAAAGATGATACAATTGCCTATACTTTTATATGCAGAGTATATCTGGAGGACAGAAGAAACCTCAGTAATAGTGATTCTCTTAAAAGATAGGGTCTGGGCTGCCACAGGAGGGTTTCTTTTTGTACATTTAATCTACAGGGATGTTTAGCAGTGTCTCTGGCCTTAACCGTCTAGTAGATGCCAGTAGTACTCCTTGAGTTATGACAACCAAAATTGTCTCCAGACCTTGTCAGATGTCCCTGGGGGTCAAAACCACCCCAAGTTGAGAACCATTGTTATACAGCAACAACAGAATTGTTAAAGTACCACGCATTCCTAGAACATTCTAGGTGCTTTGCAAATGTTTCCTACTTTTCTAAAATTTGCTTTTCGCAATCTAATCATCTGTGATTACGAGTTTACAAGTCCACAATAACAGCGGTTATTGGCCAGTCCGGATAGGATATGCTCTGAAATCTCAGTGGCTGATTACAACAAAGGTGTATTTCTTAGAATGTTCGATACAAGTTGGGTGACTCGGCAGTTCTCCGTGATTCAGCGATTCAGATTACTTCCACTTTGTGGCTCTACCACTTTAGCATGGTTACCATGATTGCAGAGGCAGGAGGAGATAAAGTTGGCAACCGTGCAGCAGCTCCTAATGCTTCAGTCCTGCAATGACACAGCACTGCTTTCCAGCCCACTAACCAGCATGGGTCACATGAGCCAACCTAACTGCATGGGAGGCTAAGAAATTGGAGAGCCTGTGGATATTCTGTGAGTGAAAAATACCTGCTACCGTTACTAACAGCTTTCTCTACACCACCTATTGTTCTAAGAACTTTGGCATTTATATTAACAACTCATAACCACTTTTATTTTGCAGTATATGAAACAGAGAGGTTAAGGAACCAGCCCACAGTTGTGCTGTGGTAGAGTCAAGATGCGGGCGCAGTGTCTGGCGCAGTGTCTGTACTTGACCACTGTGCGTTTGCTCAGTACTGAGCACATCATACACCTTTTATGTATCTCACCCATGTGATTTTTTTTCATCTCCCGAATCCTAGATTGATTGTTCCGGGCAATTTCATGTCCTGTGAACCCATTGTCTAGAGAGAGAAGGATGCCCCCGATATTGCCCATTATAAGCACAGAAACTGACCATTCCATGTGGTGCCATAGCTCAGACCTAGTCGTGTTCTTGAAAGAAGGCACAAAACTTACAGTAAGCCTAACCCTGTGTGCGACATCTTATACAAGTTCCCTAAAGATTTACCACTTCCACTTTCTGAGTGGGAAAAAAACCCTAATGTTCTCAAAGGTGAAGCAACTTGTCAGAGGCATATGTTGAATCTCTGCATGCTTCTAGTGAGGGAGGCCTTTTATGTGCCGGGCACTTGATGTAAATCTCGTTGGGCAGTCTGATCCCACCTCCATGGATGGGAAAGCTGAGGCCCAGAGGCTCATCAAAACAGGTTCTTCCCACCAAATGGCTTTCCCTGACTTCTGAAACCATCACTCTTCTCACAAATTTGCCAAGAAATGGAGAAGGTTAGCTACACAAGGCTAGTGTGAAGGAACTTTTTTTGGTGAGTCTTCCATTCCCCTTGTTTTTCACCTTTAAAACTTTTTTTTTCCTTCAGGGAAATCTGGCAGATCTCAGTGTTTTGTCCTGTCAACTGATCTGATCATTTCCGTGGCTCTGAAATGATGGAAAAAGCTTTTTTCTGCACAGGCAGACAATTCAAGTTTTGCTCCCACATTCCCACCCCTTCCCCTGCAAGTAAGCCAGTCTTCAGAGGCAGGAGAGGCACATTCTCCTGCCAGTGGTTGGGGAGAGGAAGCTGCCAGATCATGTCAACATCTGGCTTTTAAAAAATTTCAAATGACACTGACTGGCTTCTGGGTCAAGCGTGAATTCAAGGCCATAGCTCACTGTGTTCGGGCGAATGATTGATGGGGATTGGTGGGCTTTGAAAGTCAGGGAGCAGACACCCCCCGCCCCCCGCCTTTTTTTCTACTTGAAAATAAAAAGGGAAGAGCGACAGCATTCTAGAACAGATAGCAGCAATTGAAGAAATCTTAAGAGAAGAACTAGGCTGGTTGTTCTGAGAGCATGATTAGGTTGTCTACTATTGTCTTGTGGGTTTTTAAAGGTAAATCAGAGAGCCTAGCTCTCTAGTCAAAAGCCTGATTACTACCTTCAATTGTCCTCTCTCCCAATGAGATGTGAATGCTCTCTCTTTGGACCCACCCCATTTTATTGCCTTTGTATCTGCCCGTGGCTGTTTCTGCACATAGTGTAGAAACAGATTCTTTACATTTCAGGAGGGTTGTTGGCCTCACTGACAGGAATTCAGAGTATTTCTTCTGGTTTTCACAGTTTCCTGACAAATATCATGTGACTTGTCTTACTCCTTGCACATTCCTGGAAAGGACAGTTGTGTGTTTACTCCCAAATTCTGACACGTGTATCTCATACTGGGGTACTCACTACATGATGTGACTTCCAGGATTTGAAATCAATTTAATGGAGCCATTAGCAATGGAACATTCTGTGGGACATGCTTTTAGGAAAAAATTTTAAGATAGCTCTAATTAGTGGCAAAGACTGGATTTGAACCCAGGTCTGTCTGACTTCCCAGCCTGAATTGCTATATGATTTAGTTCAATTTGTTCAGGCCATGGCAAATTTCAAGCAGTATGTTTCTAAAGGAGTTAGGAAGTCAGCTATATCTATAGCTAGCAGACCAGTTCCAAAAAACAAGATCTCATTTTTGATTTTTGATTTTCACTTACTTATCCAGCGGTTCTGAGTCTCTCCCCTGTCCCATCAACTGCCAAGCTTGAAGGTTCTGCCAGGCTGGGAAGACTTTCATTCCTCCTTCATCCAGGTTGCCAGATAGTTGGCAGCTGGCCCTCAAACATGAATCTAACGCTTATCAACACAGCAGGACAGATGGAGCAACTGCTGAGTAAGAATGGCTTTGGGATTTGTGGTTACAGTCAGGCATTGCTTAATGACGCGGATATGTTCTGAGAAATTCGTCATCAGGTGATTTTGTCATTGTGCGAGCATCATAGAATGGACTGACACAAACCTACATGGTATAGCCTACTACATACCTAGGCTCCATTATAATCTTTTGGGACCACTGTCGTACATGCAGTCTGATGTCATGGAGTGCATGACTATATTTGGATTTATGTATAGTTGAGGCCCTGATGATTTCACTCATAGCTATTTATTCCCTAATTCAGATAAATGTGAAAAAACACTGAGGGCAGAGTGCTGTGGGACAGCTATCAGCATGGGTGGAAACAGCCCTATGCCCCATTTCTCTCTTTTTGGGAAATGGCACACTGAACAATGACCATACCTGTGCTAGATGTGGTTGTACGTTAAGCAAGGGTAACTATGAGAACGAGGTACTGGCCTGGGCCCAGGATAGGAAATGGCTCCCAGAAGGGTCCTTTCAGCTGAGACCTAAGAATGTGTCCATCAGGTAATGAGGTGGGGATGTGGTTTGGGGTACCTTCTAGATGGCAAGGCATGGCAACCACTGAGAAGTGAGAGAGGGCATGGGGTGTAGGAGGAACTAAGAGATGGTCTGAATTCTTGGAGCTTAGGGTTTTTAGGGGTTGGGGGACAGTGGGTAAAGATTAGTACAGGGCAGACTGGGTTGGGGAGGGTCTTACGCCCACCAGAGCCTTGTGGATCCATTGAGATATTGCTACTGAAGTCTGCTTTCCAGCACTCTACTAGATATTACTCACCTTTTACTGGATTTTATTCACCTTTCTCCACTCTCCATGGAGTCCCCACTGCCCCATGCTACAGTGCCAGGCCTTGCCATGTGCTGTAGTTCAGAGGTGAAAAAGGCATGACGCCTTGCTGCCCAAGAACAGCAGCTCACTTTTACCGAGTGCTTTCTGCTAAGCACATCATCATCACATTTCATTCTTATAATCTTTCAGTTTAGCAGAAATTCTTATCCTTCTCTCATAAATGAGGCAATTGAAGCTCAGAGAGGTGAACCGACCTGTGCAAGTTCCCGTGCCAGTAAGCGGTGATGCCTGGGCAGCCAGTTCCAAAGGCCCGCATCTTCTGTGCCTCCCTAGCAAAGGAGACTGATGTGTCAACACGTACGTCCTGGAGGGATGAGCAGTGAGAATGCAAAGTGAAGCCAGCCTGGCAGAAATGCAGGAGTACAATTTCCAGCTTCATGGAGGAGGTAGGCCTTGCTAGAGAGGCGGGATTTGGCTAGATGGTGACCCAGGCCACATATGTGTCAACAGATCCCTCTCTCAGCAATCAGTAAAGCTCCAACATCCCATGTGTTTTTTGCTTCCATGCCCCCAAATTGTGTTTTGGGAAATGAGGCAAACTAAACAGGTATGTCTTGGATCTAGTGTGTGCTCAGTGCTTGCCCAGTACCCTGCCTGGCACCGAGCAGGCACCCAATGTCTATCTTCACTTGCCTGGTGAATGAGGACTCCTGGCCAGTATCTGCTGCTCAGATGCTCAATCACTGCTCACGGCCCCCAAGCATTCCGCCTCTGCCTCTGGCCAAACGTGCAGCCAACTAAGTCCTGTGGTTTGAGAGGCCTCCAGCAACTTGGCAGTATCTGTTGAAATTAAAAATGCATCCCCATTCCGACTGTTTTAAGTAGAAATGCAGGCCGTGGCATGCATGCAGCACTGCGGCTGTGACCATTCCAGCAAGGCCTGGGAGCAAGAGTGGGAACCCCGGAGGGACAAAGCAAAGAGAGAGCCTTTTTTCAGTATGTGGAGTTAGTTCTATGAGCCCCTTGAAAAGAAAGGAGGCTGAGTGGGGTGTTCAGGCCTGAGGTGAATGCCAAGGAACTTTGTTTAATGAAAAACTAGGGTGCCCAACAGAATAGACTCCCTTTGGTATAAATACACACGTGTGCATCTGTCCATATGTACTCCGTGGAAAAACAAAACAAAACATTAGCGCTTTCCTTGGGGAGGGGCCACTTTTCACTGTCGACCCCTCTGAAATGCTGAGTGATGAGGGTAGGGGTGGCAATCAAAATCTAGTGAATAGCTACTACGTGTTTGGCAGTTGTGACTACTTCACACAGATTATATCATTAAAGGTTTACACCATCCCATGAAATAGTATAATAATCTATTTTTTTTTTTTTACAGAAAATTGAGGTACAGAGAAGTTAAATACTTTACCAAAGATGATCTAAAAAGCGGATCCCCAAACCAATGATCTTAACAATACAGTGCACATTAATTGTTCATTTAAAAACAAGTCCCTGGGAAATTTCTGGTCCCCAATACTGGCTCATCCACCGAGTCCCGTGACTGTGTTAGGCGTGGGCTGGACCTCAGAGGTAAGCCGTGGCTCTTCGGCTGGGCAGACCTAGATTCAGGGAGGGGCGGGAATCTAGGGTTCGGCCCCCCCCAAACCCCCTAGAGCTCTAAAATCGCTGCACGTGGTTGGCAAGCACGGAGGCGCTCCGCGGCGTCCCGGGAGAGAGCCCCGCAGATGAAAGGACGCTCCCAGCTCGGCTTCGCAGCGCACAGCGCGGGGAAAAGCCTTCCCTCTTGGCCCCGAAGCGCGCCCGGCGGGCGGCTCCTACGGGTGGGGTGACCGCGCGGGGCCGACCCGGCCCGGGGGCGGGACCGAGAAGGGTGGCGCGCGCCGCGGACGGCAGGCGGGACGCGCGTGGCGGTGCCGGAGGCTGAGGCGCGGTGGGGCGGCGGCGCCCCCGACCTTCCGCATTCCGGGGCGGCGGCGGCGGCGGCGGCGGCGTAGCCGGGTGAGTGTGCGCGGGCCCGGGCGCGCCCCTGTGTCTGTGCGCGGGCTCGTGCAGCCCGGAGTCAAGTCTTGAGCCGCGCGGGCCCGGTGCTGCGCGGCCGCTTCGGCGGTCCTCTCTGGCCTGGGGTGGGCGCCGCGATCGCGTCCGCTTCTTCCGGGCGCCTTTGGGCCCCTTTCTCCGCGTGTTGTGCGTGGGAGCTGCTCTCAAGCGGCTTCTGGGAGCCGGTGGCCGGTGGGGGGTGATTTCTTGGGTAAAGGAGACCCCCAGGCAGCAGACCCAGGACCGGACTTGAGGGCAATGACTGGGGCAGGACACATATGCCCAAGGCCAAGGCCAGACGTGGTGGGACATCCCCGGCCTGAATGGGCCCTGTTCCGTTCTGGCTCGGACCCCGACTGGCTCCTTGACCTTGGATAGTTCACTTTCATTTTCTTGGGTCTTAATTTCCTCATCTGTAAAATGGAGAGCTTAGACCCGCTGTTTCTCAAGGTTTTTTTTTTTACCCCAAAACTTCTGTGACAGTCCCTCTTAGGGCCTCTTATTGGGACTTTCCAGTTTAACGAAAACAAAACCTGACTTGTAAAAACAAGGATCTTTCTCTCCCAACCCCCACTCCCCTGCCCCACCCCCCATACCCTCCCTAAATCTCTGTGAAGCACTCGGTTCCTGGGGAGGCTGGGCACTCAGTGTCTGGAGAAATGGAGACATTTGCTCCGCAGGACTTAAGGATATCTTTCTTTGCAGGGAAGGTCTGGGTAAATGCAGTCTGCAAAGGGAACTAAAACTCGGAGAAGCTGGGGAGTAGATGACCAGTTAGTTGCAGGAGCCCAGGGCTGTCCCTCCACCCTGGTGTCTATCTCTTCTTCTCCTGTCCCCCATAGGACTGGTGCTGTGCTGGGGTGAATCCTGGGCCCAGGACACACTGAAAGGTAATGGGTCAGTGTCTGCCCTTGGCCAGTTTTGCTAAACACCCCTCCTGCCCTCTGCAGCCTCCAGGTTGGACAAGGGGCTGCAGGGTGAGTGCAGATTCTGGCTGCCCTGATTGGACCCATCCTGGCCTCTGGGGTGAACCTCTCCCTACTTGGCAGTCCCTTCCCTCCCCTGCACTTTGCCAAGCCTTTCCACCATCCCTCTGCCTTGTTTGATCACTGTCTGTTTCTTATTTCTCTTTCTTTGAGTTTGTCTTTTCTATCAGATGGTGATCCCCAGCAGAGAGGGCTGAAGAGGGACTTAAGATTTAATTTATGGTTTTTATAGTCCAGCAAGCGTGGCACCTGGCACTAGAAGCTTAGGGAATATGTCTGGAGTAAAAATAATGACAGCTATAGTCCTTTCAGTCATTCCTATTTGCCCAGCTCTGCTCTGAGTAATTTACATGGATGAACTCTTTAAGCCTTACAATAACTTAAAGTTATTATTATTTCCATTTACATGTAAAGACGCTGAGGCTGAGAGAAATAATTTGCTCCAGGTCTCACAGGTGGAAAGTGGGAGGACTGTGCAGGTTACTTTTAGCCATTACACTAAACAGCCTTCAGTGGGAAATGGATCTAAAGACTATATTTTCCTGGTGGACCTAGGAGGTGATCCAATGAGGCAGGAAAGGGCTTCAGTGATTGCCAAGTACAAGGCAGACATCCTTGGGTGGTTGTTGCTTTCATGCCTGGGGTGGGGGTAGGGGGTTACAAGATAAGAAGAAGGAAGTAAGGGGTGATACCATTGACTGGTAAATGCTCAACAATATTTGGGAGTGCCTGCTGTGGGCCAGGCGTTGGGCTAGGTGAGGGGGAGATGGTCCCTGCCCTCCAGAGCCCCTCGCAGAGCGCAGCATCTCAGGTGCTGACTGGAATTTGTTGCTAGATCACACCTGGGAAGTGTCTCCCTCAACCTGCGCCTCTGTCTTTTTCTTTTTAAAGCTAGAGTAAGGAACAGGCTCAGAGACAGCCAGACCTGGGTCCCCAGGCTCCAGGGCATGGGAGTTATGATAGTCTTGGACTCTGGAGCCAGATGGCCTGTATTTACCTCCTGGCTTGACAGCTTCTGGCCACCCTACATTGGGCAGGTCCTTTCACACCATTGACCTTCAATTTTCTGTTCTGTGAAATGAGAAAAACCTGTGAGGAAAGGGGCCTGGTTGGTGAGCAGGGTGCTCAATGTCACACTTATATTTCCTTCTATGATCCCCATAGCAGCTATGCCAAGTAAGCCTCCCTGAACCCATTTTACAGATGAGGACAGCAAGGCTCAGGGAGTTAAATAACTTGACAGTGAATGTCACAGCACATGGGAGTGGCTTAGCAGGTATTCTAGTCCAGGCTCTTTGGTATTAAAGTCCTCGCTCTTCCTAACATTTTGCTGCTTTCTTGCCTCAAAGCCTGATAGAGGGCAGGTTTGTGATACTTGTCAGTGAAAGACTCATTTTTGTATATTCTCGGTTGGTAGAGGGGGCTTCCAAGTGATCTTCTGTAACATAAAGTCAGGACCAGCTCAGGTACATGCAGTCTGTTTAGTCACACAGAGCCTCCCATTTAGGAAGCCCCCCACCCCCACACACACTTGGTTTAAGGCTGTTGTCACCATCTTGAGATTCTACATTTTTGAACAAGGGGCTCCACATTTTCATTTTGCACTGGGCATCAGAAATAATGTAGCTGGTCCTTTTTAAAGGACTCAGAGAAGTGGAAGTTGGTGAGGGAGTCAGGTTTCCCCCTTTGGGGGACCTGAACAGTGGCAGTCAGTCCTCAGGCCATCTTGGACTCAAGCAGGTGTATGCCAACTGGACACTTCCTGTCTGTCTTCATCAGCATCGAGAACCATGGCAGCAAAAGATGATTTTAGTGGGCTTTTTTTTTTTTTTTTTTTTTTGCAGGACTGATTTATCATCCCAGGGAGTTAGGCATGATTTTCTTTGTGAGGACTGATTCTCAGGCTCCAGATGGACACATCACAGATAAAGTGTGCAGGTTCTAGCCGGAGTGTATGGCACCGGAAACTCTGTTTTGCCATCAAAGAAATATCCCCAAAAGGCATTTCTGCTCTTGTTGACAAAGTGGCTAAGGGTCATCCCGCTGTGCTGTCACTGATCCAGCTCCCAAGGCTTTGAAAGCATTTCCAAGGTCTTTTAAATCTACGTGCCAGGAGGGTAGCATTGCTCCCCTCACCCTGGGTTTTCTTTTTCTCCTTATGGATAACAGTAACTATTTGACAGTATTTCCATTTTAGCTTTGGCTTCCGGGAAGCTCAAAACCAAAGTCTTGGCTCAGGTACAACTGTATCAGACCTCAAAACAGCAACAACCAGAGATAGTTTTTATGGCATGTGTCCTTTGTTCCAGATGCTGCTGTCTGTCCTTTATGTGTACCATCACGTGGATTCTTTGTGCAGCAACCCTGGGGGCAAGGTACCACTATTTAAAGATAGGAAAGCTGAAGCTCTTTGAGGTTAAACCACTTTCCCAAGTTTACATAACTAATAGGTTGTACAACTGATTTTTAAAGCAGTTAATCTGACCCTGGAATCTGTGTTCTTCAGATTAAACCAGTTAATCTGACCCTGGAATCTACAAACCTCTACCACTTCTGCTCGGGACCCTGATTGCCTGGGTATTTTTATTCTCCATGGTTATCACTTTTATTTTAATTTTTAAACTATCTTTCCTACCATCCTCATTTCTTTCATTTGTATTTTGCAATGTCTTCTGGGAAGCGACCTGAGATCCTTTGTATAAAAAGTCTCCCCGTGACTGTAGCTGTCCTGCCCTTAGTAAGGGAATGGAAATTTCACGTGCCTGGAGGGGGGCCTGGTTAGCTCCTGGGTGCTTTGGGTCCCTGGATGTGTCTGAGCTGGAGAAGACCCAAGACCGGAAGGGAAGTTTTCATTTGAGGTCTGGGAGGGTTTTAGTTCCTTCTCACTCCTGCTGAGAGTGTTCCTTAGCATGACCAAAAAGACCAAAGTCAGCAAAAAGACTGGGTGGTTCTCCCAGGCCCGGTGATGACTGGCCTGGGAGAAGCCAAGGAGCCCAACCTGTCAGGCCTAGGCCTGAAGTTCTTTCTTTGCTGTTTTCCGAAGGCAGGCGCAACTGATCTGGGGGCCCCAGAATGAACCACAGCCCCAAGAAGGGGAAGTAGACACCTCGCTGGCTCTGCTATGGCTTGTGAACTGCAGATGGACCCAGGTGGGGCAGCCAGCCCCTTGTCTACCTCCTCCCCAGGTTGGAACGCACTGCCTGTGGGGAGCCCTCCTGGCTGGGGGCAAGGTAAGCTCATGGCCCTGAGTTCCTTTCCTCGCTAGCTATGCCCCCGTCCCCTGCCCCAGGTACTGAGCTGAACTCACATAGTATGAGGGAGGAGAGTGCATGGGCACAGAAGTGCTTTTAGCTAGGGGTGTGCATTTTGGGATTTGTTTCCAGCCCATTTTCTGTCATTTCTACCTATTCTGTCTGCCTTCACCTCCTTAAATGAAGCCACCATCACCCTCTGCTTTGATCCCTGCTGTAGCTTACTAGCTGATCTCTTCTTGCTTCTTCCATCCATTCTGTACATAGCATCCAGAGGGATCTTTCTTAAATTCACAAGCAACGGTTTTACTTTCTGCTTCAGTGTTTCCCATTGGGCTTAGCACAAAGATCTGTCATTCACCAGCTTGCATGGCCTGTCTTAATGACTCCTCCTGTCACTGTTCTTGGTTCTGGCCATGCTGTCCTGCTTTAGGGCCTTTGCATTTGCTGTCCTTCCTTCTGCCTGTTAGGTGCTTTTCCTGCCTCCTTTCCCCTGTGTAATTTCCATTCATCTTCAGAGTTCAGTTCAGATATCCATTCCATGGGAATCCTGTCCTGATGGCCCAGCCTAAGTCGGGACCCTCTGATATATTCCTTCTTCTCTCCATGGCATCTATTACAGTCTGTAATTAAATAATTACCTGTGTAATAAAGTGTTGAATGTCCAGTTTTCCTACTAGAATGTAAACTTTACAAGGGCAGAGGCTCTGCTTTGTGTTGTTTCTCTCTGTGTTGAACCAAGGTGCAGTACCTGCACAGAGCTTGGGCCTTAGTAGATGCTCAATAAGTATTTTGTTGAATGAATGAATGAATGGCTGGGAATAGGCAAGAGGAGACGGCATTCTCAAGTGTGGGATCCATAGAAATGTGGCTGGTTACTCAACTACTTAGGATTTCTTTTATTACTACTGCTATTAGGAAAGCAAGCACGCGCGCATGTGCACACACACACAGACACAGTAGAATGAAATGGAATGAAATAATTTTTCTTCAGAACTTTGAAGACATTGCTCCATTGATTTTTGGCAAGCCAGTTCTTACTCCTTTGCAGGAAATTGCTCCCATCTCCTCTCTCTCTCTCTCTCTCTCTCTCTCTCTCTCTCTCTCATACTCTTTGGTAGCTTTTCAGATCCTTTTTCCTAATCTAGGTGTAAAAACAAGTATGTCTAAGTGGAGGACTTGCTATTCTCACTTAGAGGAACAGATGAGAGAGGTGATTGCCAGGAATCCAGGAACTCATGGTCTGGAAGGCAAACAAAGACACTGGAGAATCTTTGCATTGCTTGGGCAAACACTTTGCTCAGTGTGCAAAGAGCCAGCGTGGGGGGCGGTGGGTGTCATATTCTCCATGCCTGCAGTCCAAACCTATATGGGTTTACCATTTAGTGTGTGAGATGGAGAGCTAGTCGGGGGCATGATAGCCTACATTGAGAGCACTCACTATCTTTTCTCCTTCTTCTCTTTCTTGCTTTCATTTCCCCTGGTAACATTGGGCACGTTTGTTAGCCTTTCAGAGGCTTGTTTCCTTTTCCATGATGTGTCTGGCACCCACCCTCAGGGCTCTTGGAGGATTAAATGAAATCATGACTTAAAGCCTAAGCCCCGTGCCTGGTGCTTAGTGAGAGCTCAATTACTGGAAGTTATTCTTATTTTGTTTTATTTCTGCTTCTGTTTTCTTTTTGTGTTGTTTCCCTCATTTGCCTACTTTTAAATCTAATTTTATAGTTTTCTTTTTTTCATATTTTTAGGAGGTCACTTTAGATCCTTCTTGGAACACCGTGTGGGAGGGTAAAAACAAACACAACTAGATCAGTGTTGCTCTACTGTAACTTTTGAGTTCTGACATACTTGCTTTTAAGTTACGACGATAATAGTTACGACAACAATAGTGGTCAGCTGTTCAGCATCCATTTTGTGCCAAGCGCTTCCTCTGCAGTGGATGTGACCCTCCTCTAAGTCGCTGGCCAAGGATTTAGATTGCTTCTTCAAGGTTACTCTTTTAGTGAGAGGCTGAGTTACAGTTTGAATCCCAGACTAGCTAGCTTATGCTTTTGTCCAGAGTCTTTCTACTCAGGGCTGAAGGTGGGTTTGGCTTCATTCTGCCACCACTCCTCCCTGGGCCAGACTTGAGGGAATTTTAGCCCGGAGCTCTCAGGCCAGCTGGCCTCAAGCTCACAGTCTGACTTCATCGCACTCTCGCAGAATAAGAGTTTTGATAGCTGTTGTGATCAGCCTGGATTGATGTGGTGTGTTTTCTGAGGTAACATCTAATTCACTTTTGCATTTAAAATATTGATTGGGTTGTAGATACCCTGGGAGGGGTTACCAGTAAGTCAGCATATGAGTTTTCTATAGTTGCTGTAACAAACTACCACTGACGTAGGGGCTTGCAAAACACACACTTATGCTCTCACACTTCTGTGGGTTGGATGTCTGATCCTGGCCTCACTGAACGCAAATCATCTCGGTGTCAGGGCTCTGCATTCCTTCACGAGGCTCAGGGGAGAATCTGTTTTCTATCCTTTTCCAGCTTCCAAAGGCTGCCCACATTCCTTGGCTCATGAATCCTTCCTCCATCTTCAAAGCCAGCCATAATCCCGCTGTCTGCCTTTCTTCCATCCCTGCTGTCTCCCTCTTCCACTTTTAAGGGTCCTTGTGCTTCCATTGGGCCCACCCAGATAATCCAAGATGCTCTCCGGCTGATTAGCAACTTTAATTTCATCTGCAACCTTAATTCTCCTTTGCCATGCACAGGTTCTGGGGAGTAGGGCAGGGCATCTTTGGGGGTCCATGGCTCTGCTTATCATAGTCGGTTATCTCTTAGGCTCTGAGCCCCCTGGGAATGGAAGAGTTACTTGGTTAAGCAATGCAATAATAAATGTCTGTTACATCATCTCCTCAATGTAGTTAATTGTTCACTCTGTTTTAATATCCCTTGTGTTGGGGAGCTCACTACCTCCCATTCTATGAGTAAACATCTCTTATTTTGGGTTCTTCCATCGTCTTGCACTGTGTCCTAATAGCCTCAGTTCTGTCTCCTGGGGGGCTTTCCTGTCAAGTCTAGTTCTTTAGGGATTTGAGGACAGCCACCCTGCCCTCCTTGCCATGACGAGGTGCTTGTGGCCAGAGGCGGTGATGCCATCAGGCTCTGGGCTCATCCAGAGTAGGTATTGCTCAGCCAGACGGAGCCCCTGCTCTGCTTTCAGAGCTCCGCAATGGCCAGGTGCTCACGGTTCTCCGCATTGACAACACCTGTGCACCCATCGCCTTCGATCTGGGAGCCGCAGAAGAGCAGCTACAGACCTGGGGTATTCAGGTGAGTGCTGATTTTCTTGCGTCCTTACCATTTTTCCTTCCATCCATCTACCTGTCTGTCCATCTATCCTTTCATCCAGTTATTCACGAAACATTTATTAAACACAAACCATGTGCTCAATGTGGTAGGGGATAGAAGGAAGACGTATTCGAACTGTCCTCTCTTCCCAGTTAACTCACTTAACAGATGTGTGTTTTGGGTGCCCACTCTGTGCCAGGCACATAGGTGGGCACAAGCACAATAGAGGTGAGTGGGCCCCAGTATCTGTACTCACAGGGCCCAGTGGGGGAGATGGCTATGCATCGGCTAAATCAGACAACAAGAGATAAATGCTGCAGTCGAGGACTATAAGGCATGGAAGACCTTCACAGGACAAGATGATACACCTTCCCAGGCGAGGGCACTCGTTGTGAAAGACTTGCAGAGGAGCAAATGCTTGATCTGGGTTCTTGAAAGAAAAACAGGAGTGTGCTGGGCCAACAGGCGGAGGGGCCTTGTAGGAGAGGAAAGGGTCCAGGTACGCAGTAGCCGATAGTGCAGTGCCTTCGAGCATAGTGGTTTGGGGTAGAGGCTTCATAGAGCCATAGTTCGGGGAGCACATCTAGCTGTCCTGCCCACTGTCTGCGTGACTACGCAGGTGATTTAACTTCTCTGAGCCACAGTCTCATCTGTAAAGTGAGGACAGTATTAATGCCTATGACAGGGTTTCTGTGAGGATGAAGGGAAATAATGCTTGCGGAACACTTACACTACCTGTGGCACGTAGTAATGTTCAAAACATTGTAGCTATTGCTGTTTTTATTAAATACCCATCGGTGTTCTCTCCCCGAAGCCCCCGCATCCTTTCCTTGCACTGCCCAGGGAGGGTTGATTACGGATGGCGAAGATACACTCTCATTTTACCCTGAAGATTTTAGAGTTTATCTTTTAAAAAAAAATTTTTTTTTAAATTTGGTAACAGTGTGTTTTTTCCAGGGCCCGCCAGCTCCAAGTCAAGTCATTGCCCTTCAGTCTAGTGGTGGAGGGCGCAGCTCTGCTCCAAGTCCAGTCCCCGTTTTCAATTTAGTTGCAGGGGGCGCAGCCCACCATCCCATAACGGGAATCAAACTGGCAACCTTGTTGCTAAGAGCGCGTGCAACCAACTGAGCCATCCCACTACCCCTAGAGTTTACCTTTTTAAAAACTGAATTGCTTTATTGTTTAAAACCACATATTGTTTAAAACCACATGTTATCACCGTGAAAGTGAAACTTTCCAAATTGATGGTACTAAGTCCACATTAGCAGAACAGCTGGTTTGTCTTCCCAGGTTTCCTTTCAGCCTTTGTTCAGAGCAACATTTTCCTTAAATAGTTGTCTTCAGTAAACGGTTTACATACTATTCTACATGTTCCTAAATAGCATCTTTAATGGTTAAATTCTATTTTCTTAAGCAGTCCACTCCTATGGGGCCTTTATGTGCTACAACATTTTTGTTTGAGCAGTGTCATGCAGGGTGTCATGCGGGGTCTCCAGTCCTACTCCCCGCATAAGAACACAGGATATGGCGAGGCCCAAAAGGAACACCCACAGAGCCATGGATCGGGGGTTCATACCACTATAGTCTCGCTGGTGGCTGGGTTGGAGACACAGGAAGCAGGAGCCACACGATCCGCAATCCGCCATCCGCTTCTCTGCCAACTGACCAACCCCTTGCTAACTGCAATCTGCGCTTGCTAGCTCAGCCGCGGCAGTTATATCAGTGACCAATGGCTAACTGGTTACAGCTGACGGCCATCTACTACCCGAGCCAGCACCTTTCCACGTGAGGCTGAGAGCCTGGAAACTGCTCCCTGGGACTCTACCCACAGGCAGGAAGATGAGAGTTTTCATTCAGTACTTTGGACTTTATGAATAGTTACTGATGTCGCAGTATTGATAATAGTACTTTGTATGAAGTGCTCACTGTGGAACCACCACTGGGCCAGATACACTTAGATACACATATCTATCCAAGTAAAATATAACCGACTGCGGTAGGCAGAACAAAGGACCACAGAGATGTGCAGATTTTATGTATGTACATATTACACGTATGCTTACTGCATGATGCATAGACAAGCAGTATACATGTGTGACCTTATTTCATATGCATACAACCCTTATCAGATGGGTACTCTTACTGTCCTCATTTTACAGAGGAGGAAACAGGCTCAGAGGAGTGGAGTTACTTTCTCCAGTTCACATAGCACGTGAGTGGCAGGGCCAAGGTTTGGACCCAGTGCTGGCCGACTCCCAGGCCTGTGCCTTACCGGTAGTCTGTCCTGGGTCTGCTGTGAGGTACTGAGCCTTGGGCGGCGGGGATCCCTCTGCAGGATGTCCTCCTGGACCTCGAGCTGTCCCACCTTCCCCGTGATGCCTGCCCTTCCCTGCGCGGAAAGCTGAGCCCTGTGGTTGCTGTCAGTGCCTTGAACTCTGCATCCTGCCCAGCGTGCAGCCGATTCCCCTTCCCCATGACAATGACTGTTGACCACGTGACCTGGAAATGACATGCTTGCTGGCAGGAAGGAGGTGGGGAGGGGTGCTCTGTGGCTGATAGGTCTCTTTCCCTTGGGTGGCCAAGCAGGTCCCAGCGGACCAGTACCGAAGCTTGGCTGAGAGTGCCCTCCTGGAGCCCCAAGTGAGAAGATACATCATCTACAACTCGAGGCCTATGCGGCTGGCATTTGCTGTGGTGAGGAGGCGGTGGGCCCCTGTGGCACTGCTGCACTGGGCATTGGGGCTTGGTGCCTGTTGGTGCGTGTAAGGGGTTTGGGGGCTGGTGGCCTGATTCCTGGAAGAGGGCACGACACAGGAACCCGGAAGTGGTATAAGAAGGAATTTATGGCAGAGAGGTGTAACAAGCTGCCCAGGTAAAGGATGGGAGGCAGGGTTCACTGAGGGCAGAACTCACGATTGGGGATCTGTAGACCCACACCTGAGGCTCTGGACTTAGTGTCTGGCTTTGGTCAAGATTTTCCTCCTCTCTGGGATGTGGTTTCCCCACCTGTTCAACCCATGGGTCCATTTCAGCTCTAATTGTGTGTGTGTATGTGTGTGTACAAATGTATACATATACATATAAACATACATGTATGGCAGAGCCGGCATTTGAACCCAGACAGTCTGGTTTCAGCATCTGTGCTCTTAACCACTGTGATTTTATGCTCCTCTGTATGGATAAATGGTCAAATAGCACTCCTGACTGCCACGTCCCATTTCTCAGGAAGGGAAAAGGATGGCAACTGGCTTTTATTAATCTTTTAATAAGTGCGAGGCTGTTACATGTGTTATCTTACTCACCCTTATATCAACCCTGTGAGGTAGGCATTATCCCCATTTTACAGGTAAGGAAACTGAGGCTCAGTGAGCTGTTATAACTTGTCTAGGCCACATAACTACTGAAGGATCATGTGGGCTTCTGTCTCAGCTATCTCTTCCTTCCAAGCTGTCTGCCCTTTTCCTGTTTTATTTAAAATCAGGGCAAGCAGGGATTTGGAGTAACTAACCCTGTTCCTCTATCTTCACTTAGGAGCAGGGAACAAGGGCTCATTCTCACAGGCCCCCATCAGTCTCTTACAGGCCCTGTGAGCTCTGTGAATCCAAGGACGCGTCAGAAGTGTCCCAGGGTGTCCCCTTGAGTAGAGCTGCTTCCCTCGAGGCCTGGCGTTCCTGACTGTGCTCTTGCCCCGGCTTCTCGCAGGTTTTCTACGTGGTGGTGTGGGCCAACATCTACTCTACCAGCCAGATATTCGCCCTGGGGAACCACTGGGTGGGCGTGTTGCTCGTGACCCTGGCCGCGGTGAGCCTGACCCTGACTCTTATGCTCATCTTCGAAAGACATCAGAGGAAGGTGAGACGTCTGGAGACCCCAGCCACGTTCCCTCCAGAAGGGCTGTGTGGGCAGGAGGGTCCCTAATCAGATATTTCTCTTTCCCCTCCTTCAGTGAATTGCTCCAAGCATGAAAATTTACACTTGCCCATGTGCCCGGTGACTAAAAGAAATCAAATCACATGTGTGATTAAATCCTCTCTGTCCTATCTAACCCCTGCAGGGTGTTTTTCTGGAAGCAAGCTGTGTTTTGAGAGAGTCTGGGAGCGGGAGGAGAGCACTGATAGCCAGTATTTGTACAGCACTTGGAGTTTACTGAACCCTTTCAAGCACCGTCTCCCACGGATGCTCACAAGAGTCCCTGAGTGAGGAGGGGGTTACTGAGCACAGGTGCCCAAGGCAGAGGGTTGGGGGAGGTGGGCAGGCCCTGACCGGGTGCTCTGTTGATAATTCTGTCTCATGTCACCCCAGCAACGACCTGTGAGGCAGAGCGTGGGTAGTCAGAGGGGTTAGGTAGCTTGGCCCGTTCCAGTGTGAGTGGCAGAGCAGGGGCTCAAAGCCTGAGCGTCTGATTCCTGATCTCATTCACAAAGGAGATTGATGCCTCTCCTGGCTTATGTGTGGTTCACTAATTGTGTTCTGCTGCTTCAACGTCTGCCTTTTGTTAGTTATTGAGCACTTCATATGCGGTCGGTCTATTAAATGCTTTCCATATGTTAACTCATTAACCTCCACTGCTCCCCCCCCCAATAAATCTCTGGGTAGAGTCTTGCACACTCATTTTGCAGATGAGGAATCCAGGCTCCAAAAGGCTCAAGGAGTAGTCCAAAGTCATGCTGCTAATAAATGGCAGAGCTGGAATTCAAGGCCAGGATGCTTAGATTCCAAGCCACGTCCTCAGTCACTACCCGACAGCCTTGGTGTTCCATAGCTGCTGTAACAGATGACCATAAACGCAGTGGCTTAAAACAACACAGATTTATTATCTTACAGTCCTGCAGTTTAGAAGTTTCACACAGCAGGGCTGCATCCTCTCTGCAGCCTCTTGGGGAGAATCTGTGTCTTTGCCTTTTCTGTCTCCTGGAGGCCACCTGTGTTTCTTGGCTCATGTTCCCTTCCTCCACCTTCAAAGCCAGCAGTGGCGGCTCGAGTCCTTCTCACATCTTTGACTCTGAATCTTCTGCCTCCCTCTTCCACTTCTAAGGCCTCTTGAGATTGCACTGGGCTGCCGGGTTATCTGGGATAATCTCCCTATTTTAAGGCCAGCTAGTTAACAACATTAATTCCACCTACAACCTTCCTTCCCCTTTGCCATGTAATGGACCATATACGCAGGTTTTGGGGAGTAGGACTTAGGCACGTTGCAGGGACTCTGTCCTCCCTACCACACCTCTGTCGTCTTTCCAGTGTGTAGGAAGCTCCCCCAGCACGTGGCACAAAGCTGGGTTTTGAGATCTTTAGCAAACACTCCGCTCTTGCCTGACTCAGGAGGAGAGGGCGGGATGTTGGGAAATGTGGCCAGGGTTTGGGGGATGAGTTCCATTTAGTGTCTGTGCACACAGGGACGAATAGGAACTTTATGGCTTAATCATTCTGAAAAGATTATTGTTGAGCTTTGTGGTAAGGCTGACAAAATAATACTGCCTTGGCCTCTGTTGAAGCTTCATGGCCCTTGTGCTTGGCCTATAAAACTTAAATTGAGCTGGCTGCTCCTGCAGCAGGAAATTTCTCTTGGGGAGGGGGTAAAAGCAAAGTATATTCTGCTTTAGCAGGAGCAAAATATCTGGCACCTGGCAGATGCTTCAAGGAGCAGATGTAATGCAGTTCAGGGAATGCCTGCTGTGGCTGTCTGCCGCCTTTCCTCCCTCCCTTCCTTGTTCAGCTGGTATTTATGAAGCCCCTGCAAGTGCCAGACAATGTGCCAGGCACAGGGCACAGAGATGAACAAGACCTATGTCTTTACCCATAGGTGCAGCATGGAGTCCCATGTACACAGTGGCACTTTTGTCATCACTGTTTGCTTATTCAGGAAACCTCTCCAGGGTCCTTTCCTTCCTAGTAAATGACTATCGTTTAATGAGCACCTACTATATGTTTTGTGTTTGGAGCCTGCTATCTATGCCCAACAACCTGATAAGGAGGCAAGATACTTCTGTCATTTGCTAGCTTTGCAACCCCGGGGTAAGTTATTGCTTAACCTCTCAGGGTCGCAGTTTCCTCATCTGTAAAATGGGATAATAATTATAGTTCCCCATAGCATTGTTTGGAGAGTTAAATGACTTAATACATGCAAAGTACTTACAATTGTGCCTGGTATAAAGTAAATGCTCAATAATTATTAACTGTTACAATAATTGACTGTTGGCCAGTGGGAAAACTGAAGCTCAGAGAGGTTAAGTAACCAATCTGTGGTCACACAGCTTCCTTAGGTCTTGCTTCAGCTCAAGGATTTCTTCCTCCTTGGATGCCTTGTCACTCAGGACCATGCAGATTGCCCTTCCTGACCCTTGTTACTGTTAATGTCCTACCTGCATTACATAGCATCTTTGAGAGCCTCACCATTTTGCACACACTGCCTTGTTTTCCCCTTGTTTGGGGCATTAATAGCCTTTCTTAAAATTGGAAGGTTTGTTAGAGCATGAAAGACCCTGCCTTGTATTCCCTACAGAGTAAAGCACGTTGCCAGGGCATGTGGGAATAGTCCTAAAAATATTTGTTTGTGGCCAACATGATACAGTGGAAAACACGATGATTTCAGTTCAATATTATCATGGTAATGATAATCATTACCTAATGTGTATTGAGTGTTTATTTTTCCAAGTGTTCTATGTGGATGAACTCATTTCATCCTTACTATAACACTTATTAGAAGGGGGTATTATTATCTCCAACCTGGAGGTGAGGAGATGGAGGCAGAGAGACAGTGAGTAATTTGCCCAGGGTTATATAGGTAGTGAGGGATGGAGTTGGGATTTGAACTCTTGGTAATACCGGTTTCTGAAAGGGTGAACTACCCTTATGGACATTCTAGGCAAAACGAAATCATCCCTCGATTGTCATAGTAGTGGCAATCCTGGGAAATTCAGTATATTTTAAACCCATTTTTAAAAAAAACACTTTAGGTTTATATGTAAAATGGAGTTAGGTTAGCCAGTCAGGTAATTCTAAGGAGATTTTTCACATGCATCCTCACCCAGTGGGGCACTGGAGTGCAGGTAAGCTGGGTGACCATTCTTCTGCACGTGGGATTGTCTCTTGGGGGACATGGCCTTCAGTGGAAGGTACATGAGAGTACATTTAGCATCCCTGGTCCTTCTCCCTAAGTGCCAGCTTTTTCCACCCCATCCCTGTGACAACCAAAAGGGCCTTCTCATATTTTCAAAAGCTCCTTGCAGCGGTCCTATCTTTTGGGAACCATTGTCTTTGACTGGGCTGCCTTCTAATTGCATCTCAAAATCCTTGGGGCAGGGGTGGGGGTGGGGGTGGGGCCGGAGGGTCTCTTCCCTAAATCAGCACTTTGGGTCCCAACACCCTTCCTCTCTCTTCTCTCTGACTTGCTGAGCATCTACTTTATCAACTAAATCCACAGCATCATGGGTTTGGGTGGGAAAAGAAGGAGACAGAGTCCCAGAGGCTCCTTCTGAGGACCAGGCACTGTGGTAGGCGCTATGGAAAGGAGATGCCTTATAGACAGAGTAGGTGCTTTACTTACACAGCAAGTGCTCAAACCCATCTGTCAACCCTCTACCTCCCTCCTCCCACAGGTACTTACGGCACCTGACTGTCCCAGGGCCTGGGTTAAGTGCTTCTCACGCACAGTCTCAATTAAATCTCACCACATTCCTAGGAGGCAGGAACACTGTTTACATTTATTCTACAACTAAAGAAAGCAAGACTCGGGGAAAGGACAGAACGTGTCCAGGGCCACACAGCCGGGAAGTAGTAGAGCTGGGCTTCGTCCCAGGGCTGTCTGACACTACTGAATTGATTGTCCTCACAACTTCACAGTCTCCCTTTATAGGGGAGGAAATGGATATGTCTTGAAGAAAACGGTTGTCCCAAGGTATCAAGGGGTGGGGTAGTGCGTGGCTTTTGTCTGAGCCCAAGAGCTCCCTGGCAGCGTGGAGGTCTGGTCACAGGGCTGGTGTTTGTCTTACAGGCCAACACCAACACAGACCTCAGGCTGGCAGCTGCCAACGGAGCCCTCCAGAGACACCGGGTACTGTTGGGAGTGACAGACACAGTAGAAGGCTGCCAGAGTGTGATTCAGGTACCGCGTCTCAGAGTGACCTCTCCTCGAGGGCCCATTTGTAGCTGGGCTGGTGGGGAGAGGTGGCCCCTGTTCTCCCAGTCTCACAGTGTCGCCCAGAGTCTGCTAATGAGATGGTATCGGCAGCCCTTCTCTTCCTCCCTGCTCTAATGTTCCTTCCTAGAGGCTCCCCTCTGACTGGTAACCAGCCTACAACCTCACGGGGCTGGAATGGTTGCTCAGAGACCATCCAAGCTTCACTCCTCATTCAGCATCTATTCAGCAAACAGATGGGGCATCCTGTGTGCCAAGTACTGAGGGACCCATGTAAGGGCCCTGGAGAGGCAGGTCAGACCCGGAAGGCATTGTCTGCATGGCTTGGTTGTTTTCTTTGCCCTCAGGACAGTGGGGAGATCTTAAGTGACTAGTCCGAGGTCACACAATGTGGGACACAGCTGGGGCTAGATGAGCCCCAGGTCTCCTGATGGTGGCGGGGCTCCCCAAGTGATATTGCTAAATCTCTGTACCACATCTGCCCTCTCACCAGTCGTTGCTCCTTGCACTGTGGGAGCCCAGAGGTGGGTGTGTGGCTGGGACCTGGGAAGAAGCTCTTTGTGCACAGGACCTGTTCATCCTATAGACATTTCCTGAGAGCCTAGTGTGCGCCAGGCACTGTTCTAGGTACTGAGGCTGCAGCAGAGACAAGTGCAGATCCGTGTTTTTGGAGCCTAGCACACCTGAAGTGGTGTAGGGTGTAAGGGTGTCTTGTGTGGCACCAGGGGGTGAACTTAAAGGCATCACGAGATTTCTGGCCATTCAAGTGTGACATCAGACACTGGGAGCTCCTTGAATCTGGGAGTCCTTTCAGCCTCTGAATCTGAACTTGTCTCTGAAGCCTCTTTCTGGATTGACGCATAGGGGTGACTTGGCAAGTATTAGTTGACGGCATGGATGGATGGATGACTCGTGAAAGGACACGTCTTTTAAAATAATTGGGTTCTTTTGGTTTCAAAGTAGTATCTTGGGATGAGGTGATACGATATCTGGATTTAAAAAAAAATCATTGGGGATGGTGTGGGGTGGGGGCTGGAGGTGTCTGGGGTGAGTAATAGGTGGCGGTAGAGATGAAACAAGAGTCGCCATGAAGTGATAACCATTGAAAGAAGATGATGGGTACCTGGAAGTTAATGACTTTATTTGCTCTACTTTTGTATATGTTTGGAAATTTTCATGATAAAAAGTAGAAAAGAAATTCATTTTTAAAATGTTCCTCTGTCGATGCGACAGCAGGAGAGACTAGTTTGCAAGAGGGATGTGCCCTTGGATCTCATGGGTCAGTCACTGGAGTTCTAGGATCCAGGGGACGTCAGTGGATGGAGGTGTGAGACGGGGCTCCCAGTTTCTTGCAGAGTTTGGGTTGTGACGTGTGGCGGGTATGGACCTGACAAGATGATGTAATGTGTGAACATGGAGGATTTCGGCCTGGCTAGGTGTAATCTGGGCTTCTGGGGACGGTTGAGGTTGTGGAGGAAGGGGAGGTAACAGTGAGGTAAGGACTTCTAACCCCTCTGTCCCCAGAGTATCCGAGTTGATTACCTCTGACCTGGTCCATGGGCCGTAGGGGTGACAGCGCTGAGGGTTTTTTCACTCCTTTGTATGTTGGATTCCAGACAGAAGGGCCCCTGGCCCCTGAAAATGAAGATGGTATCCCCGGATGGATACATGATGTCCAGGATGATTTGGAGTCAGTCAGATGCTTAGTGACTCGTGGGAGATGGGGCTGCAGCCATTTTGAACAGGGTTTGCACACAAAGCCATTTTTCCACCCGCCGTACAAAGCAGACTTACTTCTTCATGTATGGGGACGCTGGGAGAGAAGAGAATGGCATGCTTCCGCCAGAGGCCAGGATAAATCTAGTGGTCCTCAGAAGGGTGGGCCTCCAGCGAGGAGGCAGGAGGTGGAAGAAGGTTCCAGGGACAGAGAGTTCAAGGTCAGGCTAGATTTGAGCCTCAGTGGTCATGGCTTCTTCTCTCCCCAGCTCTGGTTTGTCTACTTTGACCTGGAGAACTGTGTGCAGTTTTTGTCTGATCATGTTCAAGAAATGAAGGCTAACCAGGAGGTAAGAAGATACTTTAAGTGAAAAAACAAACAAAACACTAAGGAGGCCAAATTGTGTAGATTGCATTACCTCAAAGTTAGAAAAATGTCTTAGGGAAAGTTGCTTAGAAGGAAGAACACTTCACTTACGTGCAATCAGTGGGTGTTTTGTCTAAGGAATTAAGTCTTTCTAGCTAATTGCATTTTAACTAATCTCCTTTTTAACTGATTGCACTTTCCACATTTTCTACAGTGAGTATATATTTACTTATAATAATAATAATAATAATAATAATAATAACAAAGATCCTGGCAGAGGAAAATACCACATATTTAGGCAGCGTTCACTGTTCAAAATGATTTCCTACCATTTATGAAGATCAGGGAGCTCTTGCTCTGATTCCACAGATGAGGAAACTGAGGCTCTGAGAAGTCCTGTCACTACCCTGGGATGGTCACGGAGCTGGTTGGTGATGCCCGGTTTGCCCCCCAGCTCTCCTGTCTTGGAGCCTTGGGCTCCTTCCCTGGGATCAGTCTTTTCCCGGGCCCTGGAAGTGCTGGAGTCAGTCCTGAAGTCAGAGTTGTGGTTTAGCCTTGATCCGGGCCCATTAGCTCCTGTATGGCTTTGGGCAAGACCTTTGAGCTTCAGTATGCTTATCTGCAATGTACAGATAAAGATAACCGTATCTCAGGCTGCTTTGCGGAGTAAATGACAGCATGGAAGGAAAAGTGCTTTAAAAGCTATTACGGACCGCACTTTTGTAGGGAATTACCTGATCTTTCTGATGTGGTTCAGTTCCACATTCTCCCGAGGTCAGTGTCTGAGTCTGTAGAAGGTCCTTCTGTCCTCCATGGGTCTGCAGCTCAGGACAAGACTTGGCGTCCTGTATGCTACGCAACTTAGGACACTACCCGAACCCCCTCTCTTTTTCCTTTGTAGTCCTTGCTGAGAAGCAGATTGAGCCAGCTCTGTGTTGTCATGGAGACTGGGGTGAGCCCCACGACAACGGCGGAGGGGCCTGAGAACCTGCTGGAGGAAGCCCCTCTCCTGCCCAGCAGTCCTCATCCCACAGAGAGACCACTCATGCAGACTGAGCTTCACCAGCTCGTTCCTGACGCTGAGCCGGAGGTAACGGGCACCTGGGCCAGACAGGGCCACCTTCTCTCACAGGATGTTTGTGTCGAGTCTGTGTGGGGCCTCAAGTTGTCAGTTCCACGGAACATGGCTTTCCTGAGTTGGTGGACACCATACAAATCTAGCCTACTAGTTTGCAATATTTTTTCCCCTTATCCCAGCACTTTTAAAAATAGTTCAGAGGAGTCATTTTCTACTTCCTGGGTTATTTCCCCTTTTTTAATATCTTGGATATTCTTTTTGGTAGTTCCACTAGATGTATAGGTGTGTGTTGCTAGATCATAGCCTACCTAACCATGAACATGTAGATGAATATTTAGATCATTTTCTAAATCTATCAATCAATCTATCATCTACCCACCTATCTACTTAAATTGCAATTGGATATTTAAATCTTACGTGCATCTCTTTTGAAGTGCAGTTCCTCCAGAGTTCTGTTGGGTCCTGCCACCTAAGCTGTCCGTGGGATTTGACCCGAAATCTGACGATAAGAGTTTGCAGCTTGTGCTACCGTCTTCTCGCCTTGAGGACAGACCTACTGTCTGGGAGACATGCAGTGAGGGGGGACCTCAGGCATGGTGTGCTGTAGAAGAGCACTTGCATTTTCTTTTCGGCCAACAGATTTGGGGATTAAAGGTCCAAACCAGCCCAGACTTTCTCTTTTGCACTGCTGGGGAGTGGGGGGCCTGCAGATAGGACTACTATAAGAGAAAATGATAAATATTAATGTCTTCACTTGACTTTTTCTGAAGAGCAGAACAGATTGATAAGGTCACGTACTTTATTGCGGCAAGCATGTCTGGGTTTATGGGAAACAGCCTATTAAATATGATGGGTCTTTTAAATTATTTTTCAAATTCATTCAAACCAGTGGTTATACAATTTCCTGTCATGAATATCAAATCCCAGTGTGTGCACACATGTTTTTAAAGTAGCTGCCCTTATAACTTAAGGAAAATATAGCCAGTGCCCAAGTCTCAGCATGGGCCATATTGTTATATTTCAGTAGGAAACCAGTGCCTGTGAAAGATGGTGAAACAGTTATGGCCTCTTACATTTTAACAACTTTTTATCGTGCATAAAATTCTTTAGCATGCTTTCTGAGGCAGAGATTATTTTGTTCTTCTCTGATGGATGAAATAAGCCTCTAAAGAAGTCCACTACTTGCCCAAGGACACAGAGCAGTGGAGAATGTGGCAAAGCCAAGGACAGAAGCCAGGCTACTAATTCTAAGCAGGTCAATTTTCTCGCCACAGTTCTTTGCTTCTTTTTTTTTTTTTAAAGATTTTTTTGGGGAAGGGGAACAGGACTTTATTGGGGAACAGTGTGTACTTCCAGGACATTTTTTTTTTTTTTTTTTAAAGTCAAGTTGTTGTCCTTTCAATCTTAGTTGTGGAGGGTGCTGTTCAGCTTCAAGTTGTTGTCCGTTCAGTCTTAGTTGTGGAGGGCGCAGCTCAGCTCCAGGTTCAGTTGCCGTTGCTAGTTGCAGGGGGCACAGACCACCATCCCTTGCGGGAGTCGAATTGGCAACCTTGTGGTTCACAGGACACGCTCCAACCAACTGAGCCATCTGGGAGCTCAGCAGCAGCTCAGTTCAAGTTCAAGATGCTGTGTTCAATTTTAGTTGCAGGGGGCGCTGCCCACTATCCCTTGTGGGAGTCGAGGAATTGAACTGGCAGCCTTGTGGTTGAGACCCCACTGGCCCATGTGGGAATCGAACTGGCAGCGTTCGGAGTTAGGAGCATGGAGCTCTAACCGCCTGAGCCACTGGGCCGGCCTAGTTCTTTGCTTCTTACATTATTGACTTTAGGGTAAATGGGCAAGAAGACCAATCTGAGTTAGTGAGTGACAGGCTATTTGAAGAATTTTCAGTATTTTCTAGCACAAAGGATAACACTGATCCGACAGAGCGAGGTGGACTTTTTGCTGTTTTGAATAATGATCACGGTAATGATAGTGATGACATTTATTGAGCACTAGGTACAAGGCTTTTTATCCGTTAGTTCCTTTACTCCTCACCCCAGCCTAACCAGGTAGAGAACTAGGATTTCCCCTCTTTTACTGATGAAGAAATGGGCCTAGCAAGGTGCAGTGACTTGCTCTGGGTCCGTCACAAGGTGGCTGAGCTGAAATTTCCACTGGGCTTTTTGATTTGAAAGGCTATTCTTAATCACTAACTCTACCATCATAAATAGCCTGCTGTGACCCACACTTCATTTTATTACATTCAGACTGGACATAGTATGTATCATGAAAGGCCTTCAGTGCCACGGGTAAGGAATTGAAGCATTTTCTATGGAATTCCAACTGCCAGACCAGTGGACAGACCTTAGAGACCAAATGTGTTCATAAGAACACGCGTTAAATCCAATTTTTAAAATTCTTTATTTTATTCTTTTTTACTGTTTAATGTTTTTCATTATAGTGAAGTACACGTAAGGTACAATTTTACCACCTTAACATTTTTAAGTGTACGATTCAGTGGCATTAAGTTTTTCACATTGTTGTGCAACCGTCACCACCTTCCATCTCCAGAACTTTTTCATCTCATCTTGAAACTCTATACCTTTTAAACACGAACTCCCCCTTTCCCAGCCCCTGGGAATCACCATTCTACTTTCTTTCTCTGTGAATTTTTTGCTCCAGGTTCCTCGTGTAAGTGGAATCATACAGCATTTTTCTTTTTGTGATAAATCCAGTTTTTATAAGCAAACTCTTAGTGTAGTAGGAGCACTTGTCTAAAGAAATCCAGCAGGTACCGTGTATGAATTGAAGCATCCTGTCACCATGGGGCTATTCCTCCACCCGCCCCCATTCTCTGGTGATTTTCTTCAAGTGTATTACCTTGACCTCGTGCACTTTACAGTCTCACAGACACTGGAAACTGGAAAAAGTGTGTGTGTGTGACTGGCTGGTATAAGTCAATGCTAATTTCTCCAGTACTTTGAGGCTCCATAGCTTTTTTGTGCGTATTATTATCACCTATCAGCAGTTTGGTTACCCACCGCAGAAATGAGGAAACAGGCTCCAGGATCCCCACAGAGTCAGTTGCAGAGCTGGGGTTCTAGACCAGACATCTTCCAAGGGCCCCAGGGGAGGGCCTGGCTGGGTGTTTCCCTGTGAGCATTACTGCTGGTCCCCGGGCATGAGGACGGTCTGGCTTCCCCTCGTGGATTAGCTGCATCTCTGTGGCCCTCATTCTGCTTTTGTGCCTCTTCTAGGAAATGGCCCAGCAGCTGCTGGCAGTGTTTGGTGGCTACTACATCCGGCTCCTGGTGACCTCCCAGCTCCCTCACGTAGTGGGGACACGACACACAGACTCTCCAAGGGTTCCATGCCCCTGCCAGCTCATAGAAGCCCACATCCTGGGCACAGGGTGCTGCCCATTCCTGGCCAGGTGACCTAGGGACGAAGGTACTCATCTTCCTCCAAGACTGAAGGTGAGAAGTCAAGGAGGCCTCAGGAGTCCAAGATGGCTGACGGCGAGCCCTAGGTGAGAGAAGCATCTGAAGGGTGTCAGTCGTGTCAGCAACAGGGTGTCGTGCTCACTTCAGGACCCTGCACAAAAATGGCCTGTCGACATCCCATGCTGACCTCAGGCCTTCTCAGAAGCGGGTGGTGGCCGAGCCGGTTGCACTCCAAACTACTCTCCATGCTGCTGAGAACCTGCATGGAAGGGCCACGCTCGCGTTCCTTTCATTGTCCGGACAGCCCAGAAAATGTGAAGATGACCGACTGGGCCAAACGTACCCATAGTTTGGTCCCAGATGATGCTCCCATCTCCAGGCCCTTCAAGTCAGATGGGGAAACGGAGGCTCTTTGTGGCATTGCCCTGGGCCTCTAAAATTATGACTGCCTCTTCCTGATCTGAAGAAAAGAAGTAAATTCCCTGAATGTTCTCCCCTTTTAAGTTTTTCTTGTCCTATACTTGATGAAAAACAGTGCACCTGTGCTGTTGTCTGCTAGTACATAGGCTTCCAGGAGACAGAGGAGACAGAGGGAAGAAGCAAATGGCACATAACTGACTATTCACAGGACTATTTGGAAAAGACCCATCCTGTCCGATTTGAGGACTTATTTTGTTCAAAGGTCTGTGTGCTGGTGGTTGTGGTTGTGGTTTTATACTACAGATATAGAGCAACAGGCCTGATTCCTGACACTAACTCTGTCCTGGAATGTAGCATCATCTGTCACTTATGGAGTTCCAGTGAAGAGCTCAGAGGCTTTCAGGTTCTCTGCTCCTGAATAAGTTTGAGGACCCATTATTCCATAGGCCCAAATCAAAAATTTTCCTAGCATTTGAAGGCTCCCCAGTCCCCAAGATCTGGGCTTCATTTGCAATTTTGACTTCATCTCCCATAAGTTGAAACTCCTTCATAAGTTGAAACTATTTCCTGGACTGACATACCTATTTTTTTCTATCTGTTGAACTCCTATGCATGCTTCAAAGCCCAGCTTTCCTTATCCCTCCTTCAAGAAGCTTTTCAACATAGCCAGCTCTGCTCCTCTCTGCCTCCTTTAAATTCTTGATGTAGCTGCTACCTTTACTGATGTTTTGGTATTGATTCTGTTTTCCCGTGCACATGCCTGTTTTTCTAGGTAGACTATAAGCTCCTCAAGGGCAGAGACTGTATTTGATACTTTTGTGCATGACCTGGTCCTGCTAAGGAAGAAAAGAATCCTGTGGATTAATTGCTTTGTCTTCTCCATAGTAGCTGAATGATGAGATTGGCACAGACCTGGCTTCTGGCCCTGAACTGCCACATCTAGCTGTGTAACTTTTCACTGGTCCTCAGTTTATCCCATCTATATAAAGGGTAGATTGGGTGGTTCTGAATGGCTTTTCCAAAGCCAAAATTCTGGGAATTTTTAGGTTTTTTTACTCCGTTGGCCTGTCTGTCTGTTATGTCTTTATATGTAGAAAGGTTCTGTAGCCCCACACGACTGAAATGGCCCAGACCTGATGCTTCTTTGGACAGAACACTGGCCTAGTAGCAGGAGAGCTGGATTCTCATCCCAGATCTGCTCCTTCCTAGCAGCGTGACCTTGGCTAAATCACGCAACCTTTCTGAGTGTCAGTTCACTCCTTTATAAACAGATCTGGTGAACGTGAAGTGTAATAATGTGGCTGACTTGCGTAAGAGATGAGTCTGACTATCACTTTCTCTGGGCCAGGGAAGAAAAACCGTGTGTAGGCCAGCCCTTGGAAATGGCTGTTTTCGGCATTTCTCTTTGGCCAACTCTGAGGGCAGCTTGGCAACGAGAATTATTCGTGAAGGTAGTTACTGTCTTTGTTACCTGCCACAGAGGAAATAAGGGCTGTGAATGTGATCAGTAGGAGCCCATAGTTATCATCCAAACATAAAACTGTAAGTATAATAACCGAGAATAAAAATGTGTGTGTTAATGACAAAACAGCAGTTTTTCCATTTTAGGGCTTAGTTAAAGAATGCAACCCTTGCTGTATTCTTTCCTGCCTTTCCTCTCTTCAGTTTCTGATGGTCTCACTTGCTGGGAGGGGCATTCAGCTTTGCCCACGTGGTACATGTTCTTTGCATTTGCACCTCAGCTTTCTCATTTAGAAAATTCTGTGATCTTGGTCTTGCCTGCTTCACAGGGTTGCTGTGCAGACCGGATTCCACAAATGAACCAGTAAGCACCGTAAGTTTTAAGGCTCTGTGTTACTGCCAGCCATAGCAGTGGTGAAGGTGGTGCAGTGTCGTGAAGGGGGAGCAAAGGGAGGAAGTAGCTCAGAACTGGGATTCTAGTCACATTGATTCAAACCCTAGTTTTGCCTCTCAGGAGCAGCGAGCGTCCTTCCCATCCTTAGGTCTCACTCCCCATTGTGGAATGGGAATAAGAGAACCTACCTGGCAGGTTATTGTGAAGATTAAAGGATATCAAAAATGTAAAGTGCTTGCAATTTTGAGTAAGATTTCAATAAATTGTTGCTATTTAAAAAAAATAAAAAAACCTCTTACTTTGACTTGTATACTGTAGATGCCCATGTGTATTTTTGTTTAGTAAGTCATTAACAGTTAATGTTTATTCAGTCTGCGTCAGACCTTGGTCGTTCCAGCACCATCGGGTATATTTGTGTGAATTATGATTCTAGTCAAGTCTCTCTGAAACTCAGTACCGGGGGACAGTATAGCAGGGAGGTTAAGAGCAAGCTGGTCACTTTGGGCCAGATGCTCCCCCTCTTTGGTCGTTTTATTCCTCTATTTTCTCGTCTATTAAGGGGTGTGTGATAACAGGTGGCTTAATTGAGGTGAGGGCCCCGTTAGTGATGGTTTTTCTTTTGCAGCTGCTGCCTGCTGTTTTCTACCTGAGTGTTAGTGCAAGCTTTTACCTTGGGTTGTGCAAATCTGTACTTACTGATTTGGGTTGGTTGGTTCTATCTGTGACCAAGCTAGAAAAATCTCCGACTGTGAGTGTAGATTTTGTTTCTCCTTTTAGTTCTAACAAATTTCCTTTTAATTCCATAGTTTAAAAAAATTGTGATATAATTAACATACCATAAAACTCACCATTTTAAAGTGTACAATTCAGAATTTTTTAGTATGTTCATAAGATTGCACGGCCATCACCACTGTTTAATTCTAGAATGTTTTCGTCACCCCTTCCCCCACTACCGTGTGCATTAGCAGTCACTCCCCATTGCTCCCCCCCAGCCCCTGACAACCACTAATCTGCTTTTCTATCTCTGAATTTTATCATTCTGGACATTTCATATAAATGGAATCGTGTAGTATGTAGCCTTCTGTGTCTGGCTTTTTTCCACATAACATAATGTTTTCAAGTTTCACCCATGTTGTAACATGTATCAGTACTTTATTCCTTTTTGATGACTGAATAATATTCCATCGCTTGGCTATACCACCTTTTGTTTACCACATTTTATTCGTCAGTTGGGTTGTTTCTACTTTTTAGTTGTTATGAGTATGCTGTGAATAATTGTGTCCAAGATTTTGTGTGAACATATTTTAATTCATTTCTGACAAGTTTTGCTCTGTTATTACATGCATACAAATTTAGAATTGTTAAATCTTCTTGATAAGTTGACTCTTTTTATATTTATGAAACGTCTCTCTTTACTAGATTTTTGTCTTAAAATCTACTTTGTCTGATATATGATCTTTTTTTTCGATTAGTGATCACATAGTATATCTTTGTTCATACTTTTAGTTTCAACTTATATGTATCCTTATCTTTAAGGTGCCTGTCTATGGGCATATGGGATTTAAAAAAATTTTTCAGTCTCTCTCTTTTTAATGGGAGTATTTACTATGCTATGTCTAGTGTGCTTACTGATATATTCGATAGATCTGGGCTTAAATGTGCCATCTTATTATTTACTTCCTATTGGTCTTCTTTTTCTGTGTTCTTTTTTCTGCACTTTTTTGCCTTCGTTTGCATTAAGGTTTTTAAGGGGTTTTTTCTGTTTTTTTCTTTTTCTTTTTTTTTTTTTTTTAATAATTTCTCATCTCTTAGCCTAGGAGGTATGCATTCTGTCCTTTTAGTGGTTACCCTAGATTTCAACATGGATCCTTGCTGTATTTCAAGTGCGTCCTTCTGCCACTTTCTGGGCAAATCCAAAGGCCTTAGAACTCTTTCATCTTTCTGTCTGTTGTACTCTTGTTATCGTGGGTTCCAATTCTCTGTATTTTAAACCACAACAGACATGATTGTTAATTTTTTTTTAAAGGAGGGGTCAGCTCACAGTGGTCCCTGCCGGGATCCAACCGGCAACCTTGGTGATATCAGCACCAGGTTCTAACCGACTAAGCTAACCGGCCACCCACTATTAATGTTTCATATAGTCAGTTTCATTTAGATTTATTCATATGTTTGCATTTTATTACTCCTTATTTTTCTTACTTTTTGTTTATTCCTGCATTTTCATACATTTATCTAGGATCATTCTCTTTCTAGAACTACCTTTGGAAATTTTTCTTTAGTATAGCATTTAGTATATTTAGAAATACTTTTAGCATTTCCTTCCAGCACAGATCTTCTGGTGACAGACTGAGTGTTTGCTGAAAAGTATCTATTTTGTTTTTATTTTTGAAAGCTATTTTTTGGTAAGTCAAGAATTCTAGGATATTACTGTAATTTTCTTTCAACTTTTGGAAGATGTCATTGGCTTTCGTTGTTTCTGTTGTGAAGTCAGCTCTGAGTCTCATTGCTGTTCTTAAAATGTTTTCTTTGCTTGGGTTTCAGCAATTCTATTTCGATGTGCCAGGTATAGCTTTCTTTATTTTGCTTGGGGTTCATAGAACATGTTGAATCTGTGGTACAATATTTTTCATCATAGCTTCTCCCCTCTTCTCTCTCATCTCCTTCTGGGACTCGAATGGTATCTTTTCACTGTATATCTAATACTTTGTGTTTTCCCTTCTTTTGGTTCTCCATGATTTGGTTTGAATATTTTCTACTGACTTCCATTCTCCTCCGGTACTCTTGTCCTTGTTTGTGTTTAATCAGTTGTTAACCCTTTCAATTGAGTTCTTAATTTCAGCTATAATATTCAGTCCTATACATTTCAATTGACTTTTAAAAATAGTTTATAGTTCTCAGGTAAATTATCCATTTTCATCTATTTTCTTCAGTATTTTAAAGTCCATGTCTGTTGACTCCAGTATCTGGTTCGTCCGTGGATCTGCTTCTTTTGCTTTTTGGTCAGTTGCTCTTATCTATTCTGGCATTCCTGGTGATTTTTGATTGCGTGCCAGCCATTTAAAAAAAATGAAGCGTATACAAGATTCTGTATATTACTTCAGAGAGGATTTACTTTTGCTTCTGAGAAAAGTAGGGTTGGGATAGATTTCACTCTGGGTTTTAGGCCTAGTGAGACGGAGCTGGTCTATTTCTGGTTAACCCTGACTTGTCAGGGTTAACCAGAAATAGAGTTATAGAGTTTCAGGGACTTGCCAGGGTTAACCAGAAATAGAGTTATAGAGTTTCAGGGATTTTAACTGAAAACCTATTTAAAAAACTTTTTAAAACCAGGACTCCTCCTCCAGGGTAAGCCCTCAACCTCCAATGTTTGTTACTCCAGGCTGTGTGTCTGCTGAAAAGTCTGCCTAGTTTTTCAGCCACTTAGACCCTGCTTAGGAATTGGCAGGTCCCTTGAGAGGGTCAGAAGACCTCAATGTTCATTTCATCTCTCTGTACTTCCTTTCTCCAGGGTCTTGGCCACTCGAGTCCTTATCGCATTGGTAGCTCTCTGATGAATTCAAACATATTTAAGGAAAAAAACCCATAACAACCTCATCTTTTAAAACTGCTCTCACAGAAGGGTTAGTCTGATATAAGCTAGTCTGCCATAGTCAGAGGTAAAGTCCAGTTGTGGCTGTCATTATTTTTTTTACTATTATTACTTCAAAATCTTTCCAAGAAAGATGTCACTCTGAGGCCAAGAGCCCTTTGACAAGTTCATAGGATGTGAGCCTCTTACTATCCCTTCTGTGAAGAGGACTCTTAAGTGATGAGAGCAGGAAGTGACATTTAAGGGGCATCTTTTTTTGTTCCCAACTTTGCTTGTTTTATTCCCTCCTTCTGGGGTACCATTCCCCCTCCTCTTTGCTTGGCTAATTCCCTTTCAACCTTCAGAAAACTCAAGCTTTCTCTTCCAGAAAGCCTTCCCTGAATCCCCAAGTTGGTTGCAAAATGCTTCTCGTCGTTTTGTTCCCAAAGTTGTGGTTCTGTTGTGGAAGTGATCTGCTTCTGTGCTTGGCTCGCTGGTTAAAGCTGAAGACTGCTGGTGTCTTGCATGTTCCTCATGTTTGCGTGCTCTGTGTTCAGCATAAACAAACTGGCTGGGCGTTGCATCCCTTTTGGGCTGCTGGGTGCAGTGTTTGCACAACTTGACCGCTGTTGTCTATGGTCCTGAGCACCAAATGGAGTCCCACAATAGGTGAACAGAATTGTGCCCTCAAGCTCTAGACATTTACCACAGCATCCATTTATAGACGCCCGTTACACTTACCAGCCTCTCCTACACATTTCCTCGCTAGGTTGGTTAGGAGTGCTGAAATGTTTTGGAATGCCAAACCCACATTTCTTGTTAAGATACGAGGCTCTAATTGCTCCATATCCAAGGGAATCTCAGAAGTCAATGAGGCAGTATTCAAGCAGGTATGTAGCACTAAAGCCAGTACTTTGTATTATCTAATATAGACCTTAGGATGTATTGTTACGGGTTTGGATAATTACTCTCCTCTCACACCCCCAAAAGGCTGAAAGAAATCTGAGGGTGTCCTAGCAGAAGGTGGCTGGGGAGACTGAGGTCCAGAGAAATAACTCTGACATGCTTGCCAGCCACCATACACCCGGGACGGGAAAAGAGGAGGGACACGCTCCTAGGATGCAACCAAGGACTTTAATTGAAAGCAGCTCTTCCTTCAGTGGCTTTTCCAGGATCTTGCTGACGGCACAGGGATGGCTCAGACGTCTTCTCCTCCAGGGGAGTTTCTGAATCAGTCTTCATGGCCCCTGTTTGCAGCCTTTTCCTCCTGGAAGCACTCCCGCAGCTGTGTAGCCTGGGGTCCCCGACTAGAAAGCTCAGCGTCTGGCAAGAGTACAGGTCTTTATCCGTCTGTTGTTGGAGGAGTAGTGTGGGTGTCTGTGTTGCAAATTATCTTTGCAAAAATCTGGGTTCAGATCTGAAAGAGTGAAGGACAACATTTGTCCTGGGTAAAGTTTTTGAATTTCACATGAATACACAGTCTTGGTTAGATCCCGTTTGGGGGTTGCTAATACTACTAATGGCTTGAAAAAAATTCTGCTTGCTTGAGCTAAGAATAACCCCAAACTGGGTTAAGCAATTGAGATGTGAGAGTTTACTTGTTGTGTCAGCATAGCTGCTTCTGACTGGTACCTATATACACTCACCATCTGTTGAATGCCTTCTTCGTGTGGGGCCATAATCTAGGCACTTAGAGATACTGCCTTATTCTATCCTCCCAACAACCTGAGAAGTAGGTAGTATATTATCATTATCTTCATTTTACAGAGAAGGGTGCTGAAGCTCAGAGAGAGAGGTGCCGTGACATGCGCAAGCTCAGTAAGTGGCTGAGGCAGGATTCAAGCAGGTATGTAGCACTAAAGCCAGTATTAGTATTATCTAATATAGACCTTAGGATGTATTGTTACGGGTTTGGATAATTACTCTCCTCTCACACCCCCAAAAGGCTGAAAGAAATCTGAGGCTGTCCTAGCAGAAGGTGGCTGGGGAGACAGGTCCAGAGAAATAACTCTGACATGCTCGCCAGCCACCATACACCCGGGACGGGAAAAGAGGAGGGACACGCTCCTAGGATGCAACCAAGGACTTTAATTGAAAGCAGCTCTTCCTTCAGTGGCTTTTCCAGGATCTTGCTGACGGCGCAGGGATGGCTCAGACATCTTCTCCTCCAGGGGAGTTTCTGAAGCAGTCTTCATGGCCCCTGTTTGCAGCCTTTTCCTCCTGGAAGCACTCCCGCAGCTGTGTAGCCTGGGGGTCCCCGACTAGAAAGCTCAGCGTCTGGCAAGAGTACAGGTCTTTATCCGTCTGTTGTTGGAGGAGTAGTGTGGGTGTCTGTGTTGCAAATTATCTTTGCAAAAATCTGGGTTCAGATCTGAAAGAGTGAAGGACAACATTTGTCCTGGGCAAAGTTTTTGAATTTCACATGAATACACAGTCTTGGTTAGATCCCGTTTGGGGGTTGCTAATACTACTAATGGCTTGAAAAAAATTCTGCTTGCTTGAGCTAAGAATAACCCCAAACTGGGTTAAGCAATTGAGATCTGAGAGTTTACTTGTTGTGTCAGCATAGCTGCTTCTGACTGGTACCCATATACACTCACCATCTGTTGAATGCCTTCTTCATGTGGGGCCATAATCTAGGCACTTAGAGATATTGCCTTATTCTATCCTCCCAACAACCTGAGAAGTAGGTAGTATATTATCATTATCTTCATTTTACAGAGAAGGGTGCTGAAGCTCAGAGAGAGAGGTGCCGTGACATGCGCAAGCTCAGTAAGTGGCTGAGGCAGGATTCAAGCTGGTATGTAGCACTAAAGCCAGTATTAGTATTATCTAATATAGACCTTAGGATGTATTGTTACGGGTTTGGATAATTACTCTCTCACAATTCCAAAAGGCTGAAAGAAATCTGAGGCTGTCCTAGCAGAAGGTGGCTGGGGAGACAGGTCCAGAGAAATAACTCTGACATGCTCGCCAGCCACCATACACCCGCGTCTGGAACCTACCAAAGGACCGTGGCTGGTACACTTGGGGGGTTCTTGGAGTATAGGAGCAAACAGTGTCAGGAGGCCCCTCGCTGGCCTGGCAGCAACAACAGAAGATCTTTGATGCCATGCTTCGGTGGGCTGTGGGAAGAGGAAAGGTCCCCGAGGCATCTGGCTATGCTGCCCCAGTCCCAGAAGCCCTTTGTTATTTAAGCGGTGGGTCATACTGGGCCAGGCTCCTAAGGTGTCACGCCCCTCCCTCCTCCCACACCTTCCCTTGCTCCTCGTGGTCAGCAGGAGGCCCAGGCTCACCTGTGTAGGCTCACCTTTGGCCAGCCCTTCCTCTTCTGCCCAGAGTTCTCTGACCTATGGAAAGGACTCGGAGCCTCCACTCTGACAGTCTACCTGCAGAGGTGTCTTGTTGAATCAGCAGATTTTAAGGTCCAGTACAGTTTTCTGGGCAGGGCTGTTTCCTAAACGAACATAAGACTGTGACTGAAAACTGCCAGTTCCTTCTCTGCCAGGTCCTGCGATAGCAGAACCCAGTGCACGCATGCAGCAGCGCTTACAGACAAGCCTGTGTTTACAAGTCAGATTTGTTGTTTGCTTTCTAGGTATCTGCTCTTGGGCTGATTTTGTAATCTCTTTGCCCCGCACTTTCCTATCTGGAAAATGGAAATAGTGGTACCCACCTTAGAGGAACAAATGATTAACTGCGCATAATGTGATGGCTGTGATGGCGGGTGCGCATAGGTGCTGGCTCTGCTCATTTCTTCCCATTCCCTTTCCTTTAGGTAGCTTGTTGGCTCCAATCTGTTCCAGTAGGGCCCTGGTCTCATGGGAGCATGATAATGCATCTCAGCCTTGCCGGTTCAAGTCCTGGCTCTGTCACTAACTTGCTGTGTGGCTTTGGGTTAGTCCATGCCTGTCTCTGGGCCTAGGCTCCCATCTGTAACAGGTGGTGGTTGGGCAGCATCATCTTTCCAAGGATCTTTCTGTCTCTGATGATCCAAGGTTCCAAGGTTGTACATCCTTATCTTGTTACTAACCTCCTTTCTCTTTTCCTGGCCCCTGGCCATCTCCCACTCTCATTCCCCTTTCCCTGTGGCCCAAGTGCCACTCTGGGAATTCACATCATGGTGGCTGTATTCACTCACGGCACACTGGGATCACGCCATGGCCTCCCCCTTGGGTACTAGCCTCCCACCCTTTCCAGCCACCACCATCTCTACCTGGATTATTGCAGTGGCCTCCTAACTGGTCTCCCTGCTTCTCCCACCCTGTTCTTCATTACAGGTCAACATAGCAGAATCCTCTTACTGTGTGAGTCAGATCATGTCACACCTGCTCAGAGTCTCCCAGTGGCATCCCATAGCACGCAGAACAAAAGCCATGTCCTTCTCGGGGCTTCTGAAAAAACTCATAATCCAACCCTTCACTCACTCCTCCCTGTTGTTTTTTTTCTCCCTCACCCCTTTCCTCCATTCTAGCCACACCAAACACGGCTGTCTTTGCAAGGGCTCCACCTTCAGCCTGGAATGCTCTTCCCTAGAGACCTATTCCCTCACCCCCTTCAAGCCTTTGCTTACAGGTCACCTTCTCTAGAGAGGCCTCTGGCCTATTCACCCTATTTAATTCTATTCATCCTGTTTAAACCTCCTCGCCTCCCCCTCCACTCCCTCTTCCCTTCCTCATTTTGTTCTTCTCCATGGCCTTTGTCACCTTTGGGAATAAGACAGTTTGTTCAGCATGTTTATTGGGGACCTACTAGTGCCAGGTACTACCGTGTTTCCCTGAAAATAAGACCTACCCTGAAAATAAGCCCCACTTAAGGTCGTCAGCCAGATGGATGCATGTAGTACATTATGACGATGTTCCAGAAGAAGATGACATGACTGTATTTGAATAAATGTAGATTGTTGTACATCAAAAATAAGACATCCCCTGAAAATATGCCCTAATGCGTCTTTTGGAGCAAAAATTAATATAACACCTGGTCTTATTTTCGGGAAACACGGTATGTGAGGGATAAGGTAGTGAACGTGGGCAAGAACTCCTCTCGGAGAGGCAGGGATGGGTCCAGCTCACCTTTGGATTCCAGAGCTGAGCACGGGCTTTGCACAGACTAGGTGCCCTTTCAGGATCGCATGAATAAGTACGTGAGCTGTTCTCTTGGACAACAACAAGCCCAACATTCTCCCCATTCTCCCTTCCTCCACCAACAGCTGCTTTATGCCTTGCTCCTAGAAATGGATGGAAACATTCTGATTCTGGACTTAGCTCCTTCTCCTGGTGACTTTAGTCTTAGACGTTAACAAGGGACGAGAAACAGCCGGGGATCAAGGCCGCTGACAGTCCCCGAGCGTCTTGCACAGGTCCTTTCCCATCTATGTGCTCACTTAATGTGCAGCTACACGCTGCAAGGCTTTGCTCCATTTCTCAGGTGGCGAAATAGCTTCAGAAAGGTGCCTTTCCCGGGCCTTGCAGCCAAGGGTAGCAGCCGGGATTTTAACATAGCTTTGTCTGGTGCCAGAGCCCATGCTGTCTACCGTCTCACCCTATAGGCAATTGCAGGGGAAGAGAGATGTTCTCTTCTGAGACTTGATGGCAGGTGGTTTTCAAATGGAAAGGGTTCCCCTGAAGCTGGGTGGAGCAGTTAAGAGCACACATTTTTTTTTTTTTTTTTTTAAATCTTAGTTGCAGGGGGCGGAGCCCACCATCCCTTGGGGGGAGTCAAGGAATCGAACCGGCAACCTTGTGGTTGAGAGTCCACTGGCCCATGTGGGATTCGAACCGGCAGCCTTCGGTGTATGGCCACTGGGCCAGCCCCAAGAGTAGACAGTTTTTACTTAGATGGAAGTGGGATGTAATTCTTGCTGTGTCTTGCTGTGTAATCTAGAGCAATTTTACCTCCTTGAACGTCAGTTTTCCTAACTGTAAAATGGGGATGGTAAAACCTTCCCCAGAATGTTGTGAGAATTGAGTGACATAAAGATGTGAAGTGCTTAGCATGTGTCTGGCACATAGTAAGTGCTTAATAATTTTGAATGACTGTGATGAAGGAGAGATCCAGGCGTGGGTGGGGCAGGGTGTGTTATTTCTTGCACTACCAGTGCCCTCTTCTAGATGGAAGCAGGAGCCAAAGCAAAGGGCCCTTGGGTTGTCCCCTGTGGGCTGTGAACTTGAGGTCTCCAGCGACCCCACAGCACTTGGACCAGAACAAGAAAGATGAATTAAGTCAAACAGGAAGGTTTCTGGGGTTGGAGGGGTTCATAGGGGCCATTTAGCATGGGTGGGGAGACTGGGACCCAGAGAGAGAAAAACAGTGGGGATCAAGGTAAGTTAGAGATAATGTCTGCTTCCTGTCACAAAGTGAAAAGGTGTCCAGGAGTATGGAGACAGTGTCCCTTCTTCACTCATGTCTCACCTTTGACCCTCACTCACCTGCAGCTGGCAGAGCAGAGAGGAGGCTGTCTGTGAGGTCACAGAGCCAGGGAACCAGGACTGAGGCACAGAATGTTTCTTCGGTATGTTGGTCAAGGTGACATAGTAATTAGCAGAAAGGATGGATCAGAAGCTGGGGCATTTTAAAGGTTCAGGGTTGATACTGTCCAATCACTTTACAAATGGGTTGTATCACTTTAGTTCCTTCTCGGATGGGACGAAGTGCTGGTATATTACCTGCTGCTGCCACTTCCCCTCCTGTCCTGGCCTCTGTGCTATGGTGGCAGAAATCTGCCCAGAGCTGGGCTGCAGAGATTCTCCCTATGATTACGTGGGGCCCTCTCAGATGATTGGGAATTATCTCCCCATCTCAAGGTCAGCTGACTAGCAACCTTAATCCATTTTGTAATATAAGGTAACATATTGACAGGTTCTGGGAAATATGACAAAGACATCTTTGCGGGGGGGGGGGGGGGCATTGTTCTGCCTACCACAGTCCTTAAATGCTTGTATCAAGAAAATAAAAGAATGAAATAAACTAGAAAAAGAATATCAAAGTATGACATTCAAAGTAATCAAAAGGAAATACAAGAAAAAAGTACTAAGGAAGTACATAAATAAAGACAAATTACTTATGTATAGTATAAACAGTGGATCCAATTGATAAATCAAAATATTTTTTTGAAAAAAAAAACAAATAGTATGTTATTTAATCAAGAAAAAGGGAGAAAACACAAATATATAAAACTAGAAAGGATAAGGGGAAAATAACCGTTGAAACACATTTAAAAAATCTTGACAGTATGTTATATACCTTTATGCAAATATTTAAAAAAATTCATGAAGTGGGTAATTTCCTAGGAAAATATAGTTTATCAAAATGACTGCATTAAAGATAGAAAATTCTATCAATTCCTATAGAAGAAATAGAGAAATTTATCAGGAAGCAACCCTCCCTCCAAAAGCAACAGGCCTAGCTAGATTGTTTCACAGGGGAATTCTACCAAACTTGCTTTTATTATTATTTTTTATTTTTTCAATTACAGTTGACATTCAATATTATTTTATATTTGTTTAAGGTGTACAGCATAATGGTTAGACATTTATATAATTTTATGAAGTGATTCTCCCCGATTGGCACCCACCTGGCACTATACATAGTTATTGCAATATTATTGCTATATATTCTCTACGCTGCACTTTACATCCCTGTGACTATTTTGTAACTACCAGTTTGTACTTCTTAATCCCTTCACCTTTTTCACGCAGCCTCTAAACCCCCTTCTCATCTGGTAACCATCAGTTTGTTTTCTATACCTATGAGTCTGTGTCTGTTTCATTTTTTGTTTGTTTATTTTGTTCTTTAGAGTCCACAAACAAGTGAGATCATATGGTATTTGTCTTTCTCTGTCTGACTTATGTGTATTTCAATTAGCATAATACACTCTAGGTCCGTCCATGTTGTCGCAAATGGTAAGTTTTTTTCCTATGGCTGAGTAATATTTTATTGTATATATATATATATATATATATATATATATATATATATATATATACACATATATACATACATATATATTATATATATACACACACACACACACACACACACACACACACACAAACATACACATACATACATACACATACCACCTCTTCTTTATCCAGTCATCTATTGACGGGCACTTAGGTTGCTTCCATACCTTGACTGTTGTAAATAGTGCTGCAGTGAACATAGGATTGCACATATCTTTTCAAATTAGTGTTTTGAATTTCTTCAGATAAATACCAAGAAGTGGAATTGCTGGGTCATAAGGTAGTTATAATTTTAATTTTTTGAGGAACCTCCAAACTGTTTTCCATAGTGGCTGCACTAATTTGCAATCCCACCAACAGTGCATGAGGGTTCCCTTTTCTTCACATCCTCGCCAACACTTGTTTTTTGATTTATTGGTGATAGCCATTCGGACAGGTGTGAAGTGATATCTCATTGTAGTTTTAATTTGCGTTTCTCAGATGATTAGTGATGCTGAGCATCTATCCGTATGTCTATTGGCCATCTGTGTGTCCTCTTTGGAGAAATACCTCTGCCCATTTTTTAATTGGACTGTTTATTTTTTTAATGTTGACTTGTATCTGCTTTTATGCCAGTGCCATGCTGTTTTGATTATTATGGACTTGTAGTATAGTTTAATATCAGGTAGCATGATACCTCCTACTTTGTTCTTTCTCAAAATTGCGATTGCTATTTGGGGGTCTTTTATGGTTCCATATACATTTTATGATTATTCTAGTCCTGTGAAAAATACCATTGGTATTTTAATAGGGATTGCACTGAATCTATAGATTGCTTTGGACATTTAGATTGCTTGTGTAGACATTTTAATGATGTTAAATTTTCCTATCCATGAACACAGGATATGCTTCCATTTATTTGTGTCTTCCATTTCTTTCTTCAATGTCTCGTAATTTTCCAAGTACAGGGTTTTTTGCCTCCTTGGTTAAATTTATTCCTAGGTATTTTATTATTTTTTTTGATGCAGTTGTAAATGGGATTGCTTTTTTTTAAAATTTCTCTTTCTGATAATTTGTTATTGATATATAAAAATGCAACCGATTTCTGAATATTAATTTTGTATCCTGCTACTTTACTGAATTTATTTATCAGTTCTAATAGGTTTTTTGGTGGAATCTTTGGGGTTCTCTCTACATAGTATCATGTCATATTCAAATAATGACAATTTTACTTCTTCCTTTCCAATTTGGATGCCTTCATTTCTTTTTCTTGTCTGATTGTTCTGGCTAAGACTTCCAATACCGTGTTGAATAAAAGTCGTGAAAGTGGATATCCTTGTCTTGTTCCTGATCTCAAGGGGAATGGTTTTAGCTTTCCCCATTGAGTATGATGTGGGTTTGTTATATGTGGCCTTTATTATGTTGAGATATGTTCCCTCTCCACTTTGCTGAGATTTTTTATCATAAACTCTTGCTGGATTTTGTCAAATGCTTTTTCTGTATCTGTTGATATGATCATCTGATTTTTATCTTTCATTTTGTTTATGTGGTGTATCACATTAACTAATTTGTGGATATTAAACTAAACTTACATCCCAGGAATAAATCCCACTTGATCATGGTGTATGGTATTTTTTTAATGTGTTGCTGAATTTAGTTTGCTAATATTTTGTTGAGGATGTTTGCATCTGTGTTCATCAGGGATAGTGGCCTGTAGTTTTCTTTTTCTGTAATGTCTTCCTCTGGTTTTGGAATCAGGGTAATGGTGGCTTTATAGAATGAACTTAGAAGACTTCCTTCCACTTGGATTTTTCGAATAGTTTAAGAAGAACAGGTGTTAATTCTTCTTTGAATGTTTGGTAAAATTTACCTGTGAAGCCATCTGGTCCAGGACATTTGTTTGTTAGGAGTTTTTTGATTACTGATTTGATTTCATTAATAGTAATCGGTCGTTTCAAATTTTCTGTTCCTTGATTCAGTCTTGGCTACCAAACTTTCAAAAACTAGATAGTTCCAATGCTACATAAATTGTTCTAGAGCATATACAATGAAAGAAAACTTCCAAGTTATTTTTATAAAGCTTGTATATATAATATTGATAACTAAGTCTGATAAAGACAATAGAAAGAAAATTATAGATATCACCTATTGATACAAAAATATTAAGTAAGATATTAGTGTACTGTATCCAGCTCCCTACTATGAAAATAATATATCATGATCAGGTGGAATTTATTTGTGAAATGGAAATTTGGTTAAATATGAGGAGACATATATGATTTTCCCCCATAGGTGCTGGAGAGAACAAGAAAAGGAAATTGATGGATTTTTTCTTAATATGATATCTCAGTATCTTTGTCTTAAAATGAGCTTCTTCCTTGATGGGCAAATACGTACTAGGAAATCAGGAAAAAGCACAGATATCCACTATCTCCACTATTTAACATTGTACTGATAGTAATAGCTATTGTATTATAATTAGACGAGAAAAATCAGAGATACAAGAATTAGGCAAGGAAGAGGCTGCAAGTATCTCTACTTGCAGATGGTATATATAGTATTTCTGGTAAGCCATAAGGACTCAATGACAAAAGTAGCTCAAACAATAATATAGTTCAGAAGGGAAGCAAGACATAAAACAACAGTGACTCAATAGTATTAATATGCACAAGCAATAACTAGTTAACTAAGTATAGCTAGTCGTGATAGAGGGAAAAACCCCGTATACAATGGCAACAAAAAAGATAAAGCACTTAGGAGTAAATTTAATAAATTTGCAAAATGTATATGAAGAACATTTAAAAATAGCCATGAAAGACAACAAAGTAGGTTTGAACAAATGGAAAGCCATTTGTAGACAGGAGGACTCAACCCCACCGAGGTGCTAGGTTAAAGGAGATTAAAGAGACATGCAGTTGAAGGTCTTGGGTTAGATCCTGGACTAGGTGAAAAAGTAGCTATAAGACATTTTTGGGACAATGGGTGAAATTTGAATAGTATTGTATCAGTGTTGAATTCCTTGCTTTTGATATCTGTACTGTAGTTATGTAAGAAAATGTCCTTGTTCTTAGGAAATACACACTGATGTATTTAGGAGTAAAGGGACATGATGTGCACAACTCACTCTCCTATGGCTCAGACAAACGTTAAAGGGAGAGAGAGAAAAGAAATGACTAAGCAAATGCAGGCAATGTAAACAATGGATAAATCTGGGTAAAACGTCAATAGTTTTTTTTACTACTCTTGCAACTTTTCTGTAAGTTTGGAATTATCTCCCCCCCAAAAAAGAAAAAGCTATCCAAAAAGTTAAAAAAAATGTTACGACATTTTTGGGAGAGATACTCCCTCCTAAGGAGGAAGGGAAAGGAGGAGGGACAGAGTCATGTGACATGACCAAGGACTTTAATTAGAGGCAGCTCTTCCCTCAGCGGCTTTTCCAGGAGCTGAAGGGACTCTTGCTGGCGGCGCAGGGATGGCTCAGACGTCTTCTCCTCCAGGGGAGTTTCTGAAGCAGTCTTCATGGCCCCTGTTCGCCTCCTGCTTCCTCCTGGAGGCGCTCCAGCAGCTGTGCAGCCTGGGGGTCCCCGACTAGAATGCTCAGGGTTTCCCAGTGAGGCACGGCTGGAATGGCCAGTGATTCTGGGAGTAGCGGTTTAGGTTTCTCTTATAAAAACCTCTTTGGGAAACATTTGTATTCATATCTGGAAGAAGAAAGGAACAAATTACACTGGGTGCAGCCTTTGCATTGGACCTGGCTGGACTGTCCTGGTCACCTCCATCCCTGCTCATTGAGTCTGGAATACTGTGTGAGCCAGGGAGATGCCAGCCTGGGCTTGAAAGTCATTTTTGATCGGGACAAGCCCCACCCCCTGGGGGCTCCTGGTCAGTGTCAGGACCCCAGCCTTCTGCAGCAGGTTCTGCACTGTACTCCGTCGGTGCATTCAGTGATGGTAGGGTGCCTTGCAAAGTGCAGTGGTCTGGAAAAGGAGAATTAGGCTCATCCTGGTTCTGACAAGGATGCCACTCCCTGGGGACTTTTGGAAAGTTCCTTCTCCCTGTGGGCCTCAGCCTTCCCTATGCAATGAGAGGTGGGGATTTTAAATGGGGTTCCACAGATCCTTTTGGGGAGTGGGAAAGGAAGAGGAAGAGGCTGGGCTAGCTAGTGGGGCTGCAGGCCGCCCACCCTCCATTCAAGTAGAGCAGGACCCCTTTGATCTTTTATAGAAATTGGACTTGGCATGAGATTTTTGTCTGCTAAGGAGGGTTGAGCTGTTGTGAGAATCCTGGAATGAGTGGGCTGGATGATGCTTAGCTCTCCTCATCAGGCCCCTGGGGGTGGTTGTGAGCTATGTGAGGTCACCCTGGCACAGCACTGGTTCCCATCCGGGGGCCTATGTTTCTTCTTCCTGGACTATGCCCACTGGCCAGGATTGGCTTCTGGCCTTCCACAACCCAGAGACATTTCACCTTCTAACTGGACTACACTCAATCCACAAGCATTTTCTGACATTGTTTACTTGCCATGCACCTAACTGGGTTTGGGGGAACAAAAGTTACGTGGGCCCTGACCTCCTGGAACTTACTGTCTAGGGTCTGAAGCAGACATTCAGCAATCACACAAAATACACATATAAGACAAGGCCGCAGGGCCTAGAAGGGAAGTATGGATGTGTGTTCTTTCTTCCAGGAACTGCTCCTCACGTAATCCTAGCTTGGAAGATCACGCAGGCAGGTCTTGGCCCCTTGGCCCCTCTCTAACATGTTCTAGAATATGGCTACAGCTTCCTGATGGGGGTGGTCCCATCTCTCTCGTCACCCTGCTTAGCTGAGCTCAAATATCAATGTGGTTTGGTCATCATGACAAGGTCTCCTCCTCCCCAGGGGTTCCTGGCCAGTGTTAGGACCCCAATTTGGGACTCACCCTCAAAATCATTGCTGCTTGTGGAGGAGTCTTTATTTTCTGGATGGTTCAAGGGTTGTCCAAAAGGCAAGCGGTAGGCTGTGTTAGCTTGCTTAGGATTTTGTCCGTCAAGCTCATCCTTGCGCAAACCTGACAAGATAATTCCATGCGGTCATGTGGGGAGGCTCAGAGGATATGACAGAAGTGAAGGGCCGCTCGGAAGCAATACGCACAGGCCAGTGGTGGTCACTTATGGGGCGGGGAGCTCCTGAATCTACCTCCTCTCGTCTTCTGAGCATCCCCTCACATGCAGGTGCTGGATTCAAAATACGTGTTCTTTTTAAAACAAAGTTTATATTTTTCCTGTTTATAAAGGTAATGCATATCCATTATAGAATAACTGGGAAATATTGAAGAATATGAGGTAGGAAAAAAATGCCAAACACCCCTCCCCTCAGATATTATCACAGTTCCAGTTCTGTCCTATGCATATTTTTTATACAGTCCGTCACATCCTATACGTTATGAATGCATTTTACTTTATACATTATATCATGCACATTTTTCTCATGTTACTAAATGTTAAGAAACAGTGCTTGTATAAAATTCTATTTTGTGGATAAGTCAAGATTTATTTAACCAATGTTTTATCATTGGGTGGTTAGACTTTTCAAGTTTCACTACTGTACTGTTGTGATGAACATTGTTGTATATGAGGCTTTGTTTTTTATAGACTTCCAGGTTCCTAAAAGTGTAACAGAATTTTGTCAACAGACTAAGCTGTGTTCTGTGATAGAGTAAGTGGTTCTGTCATCTGTGAGCTGCATATCTTGAGCAAATTGCTTCTCCTCCCTCTGCCTCTGTTTTCAGACCTGCAGAATGATATGTCCATTCTGGATAACCATTTCCATTTCTTAGAGTTATTGTAGGGGTTAAATAATATCACCTTACTAGTGTAAGATCTCACATTAGAAGATTCATTTGATCACAGCTTGGTTCCTAGTTCCTAGCATGTAATAGGGGCTCAGTAATTATCGTTATTATTATTATTGTCTTGTGAAAAGGGGTTGACATTTTAAAGCTTCTTGGATTTTATTATGAAAGTACTTCCAGGGGGAGTATTTTAAAGACCCTCAGCAAGGATTTCTGGGAAAATATGCCATAAGAATTTTTTTCCCTGCCATTGAATTGGCTCATCTGACTGTGACAGATGCCTGACCAACCCTGCCCCCACACTTTCTACCATGTGACTGTCAGTCCTAGGGTTGCCTGATCTTGACAATAACGCTTCTTCTTTTCTGTCTGAAATTGTTGATGTTGATACCCAGTTTTCTCCACTGTGACCTTTTGTCCTGGATTGTCAAGAAGGCTGTAATTACAAACTTCTTCCTCTCTCTTCTCTTGTACATGCAGCCTTGGAAGTCATGTGTTCAGGGGGCCGGGCTAAAGATGGAAACGGGATGGCTGATGTGTACTAGACTTTGCATTTTGTAAACCATTGAGATTTCAAGATTTATTTTTTCAGTAACAGAGCCTATCCTATCCTGGCTGATACCCATATAGAATTTCCATTTGTCGAGTACCTGCTTTGTGCAGGCCCTGGACTAGGTGCTTAAATATATTATCTCATTTAATCTTTCCAATGATCCTGGAAGTAATAATACATTATGAATATGCCCGTTTTACAGGTAAGGACACTGAAGCTCAGAGTGAGAGCTTAAGTGACTTGCCCAATTCTGTGGCAGAGCTGATTAGAATTAGTCAGAGTCTGAAAGGCAGGGCTCCTTTATCGTCTTTAAGTGCTTCTCAAACTGTAATGTACATTCAGAGTTACCTGGGGGTCATGTCAAAATGCAGGTTCTGATTCAGAATGTCTGGAGTGGGGTCTGAATGTACAGTTCTGACAAGTTTGCAGGTAATGCCAGTGGATCACACTTTAAGTATCAAGATTTTAAGCTCTGTTGTTTATTGGTTTGGGTACAGAGCAACCCAGTCCTTACCTCACTTTAGGTTGGAATTATCACTCAGAAGCTGAAGGAAATTCCAGGGCATCTCAGTAGAAGGGGAATGAGCCAAATGAAGTGCAGACAGGCCAGTAGGGTGTTCTTGCCTGGTACCTACCATGGGTCGATGGCTGCTGCTGTAGGGTTTGACTGGAGCTTGTGGAGTCTTCTGTGCTTTTGGACTCCTTGCACTCTCTGCAGCATAAACAGAAGATCTTCGAGGCCAGGTTTTGGTGGACTGCTGCAGGAGGAAAAGGAATGAGGGCCACGGGTTTTGGGATCCGAATTTCAGATGTCCCCTGGAAATTTACTGTGATGGGGGTCACATTGAGTCAGCCTCTCCCAAAGTATAATAGCCTTCCCCTCTCCCAGACTTTCTGTAGCTCCCCATGGCCAGCAGGTTCAGACCTTTCTGCCTAGGTTACCTTCTCTTAAGGCCATTTCCCCAATTCTTACATACTTTTCTTACCCATGGGAAGGAATTGAAGCCTCTGCTGTGCCAGCTTTGCCTGCAGGGGGCGCCTTGTTGAATCAGCTGATCTTGAATGTGAGCCCACTTCCCTGGGCAGGGCTGTTTTCCTAAATAAACATAAGGCTGTGGCTGAAAAATGCCTGCCCTTTACCTGTGTCACAGTCCAGATAGGACCCCACTCCAGCAAAACCCCAGCTCAGGTAGAAATGCACATAAGGACTCTCATCTTTTAGGTAGATCTGTACTCTACCCCATTTCTAGTTGCCTGTTCTTGGGCAACTTCCTTAACCTTCTTGAGCTTCACTTTTATCATGGTGCCCGCTTTGCAGAAGTACAAGGTTAAATATATGAAAAACGACCCCTGTGGTGCCAGGGATGCAATAAGTGCCCGATCAGCGTTCATTCCATTTCCTGTTCCTTCCCTTTGTGTGGCTCATTGGCTCCAGATTATTCCATCTGGCCCATGTCCCATGAGAACATGGTGATGCAACATAGTCTTGTAGGTCTAGGTCCTGGTCCTGCTGTGAACTTGCTGAATGGCTTTAGATATGTCTCTCTGTCTCAAGCTTCTCATCAGTCATAAGAGGAATTTAGGCTAGGTGACCTCTCTAAGGATCGTTCTAGTTCTGATGGTTCAGAATTATAAAGCCTTGTTTTAGTCCCAAACTCTTTTCTTTGTGTGTCCTTTCTCTGTCCAAAGTCCTTTCTTTGTCTCTGGATATATCCTATCCTCACTCTCCTTTCTGGGTAAAACCCCCTTTTAGGAAATTCTTATTGTGGTATTGGTTAATATCCCTCACAATACCCAATTTTACTATGTGAGTTATCGCACTCATGGGTACTTGCTTCTCCATTTCTCTACTGCTATGCCTTCGTCCAAGGCACCATCATCTCTTGCCTGAATTATGGCAATAGCTTCCTGTTTTCCCTGTTTGTTTTACCCTTGACTTCTTAATAATTAATACAAAATCTTTAACTTCTTAAACATAAGCTATTCAATATAGCACAATTTATATACTGTGACTAGATACATCCAGCTGACTAGACACACACAGATGTCTCTACTGTATGGGATCCTTGGACCAAAAGGGTTACAAACGGGGTCCACTTAGTCCCAATCTCTAATAGTTATTTGGATCTGTTGCCAAGTGATTTTTTCAACATGATTTCAGCTCTGACATATTTCACTGAGCTGTCTTTAATAAATTTATTTTATTTTATTAGGATTTATAAACAAATAGATATTTATATAAGGCAATTAAGATTTTTTTTTTTTTTTGGAGATGCATCATTTAGTAAATATGCTTGCCATTAATATGCTTATTCTTCTGCTGCTTGCTTTAGTTTTAGTTTTCTTTATTTACTTATATATACTGTTGCCTCCTGGGATTTTGCCTTGGCTCATGTATGTTGAATGTGGAAGGAAATGTTTCATAAGGAAGGAATGGAAACATAGGCCTGACAAGCCCCACACCACAGGTCAGCCTGAGAACTAATGGTTAGATGTCTGTTTGACAGGTGACCAATTTGTATGAAGATAATTGCCAAACATTTGCCTTGAGTCCCTTCAGACCTTCATGAGTGCACATTCTGTCTTGTTAATTTAATGAAAGAAGCTCACTTTATTCAGCCTATATTCTAGAGTCAGTGATTTCCAAGTTGTTGATCATATAGACTCTTTTAGGCTCTCCTTGGCCAAGGAATTCAAGACACCATGCATAAGTACAAACTTTTGATCAAGTATAGTTATAGTGTATTCTTTCCTGTTTGTCATGATCTCATCTATACGATAGTTGCTGCCTCTTCCTAGAAAAACTGCTTTGTGTATATACTCTCACTGCATGCAACCTTATGTGCTTATCTTAATAAATGGCAAAATTTTACTAGATGACATGGAATTCCAATAACCATTATGGCAAACTTACAATGTCAAAAATAAGAGATTTAATAAGGGCTCTAGAAAAGAGAGAAGACTAAAAGACCAAACACTCAATAGAGGGCTTCTTTGATTGATATATTTTGGCCTCAAAAAGAAAGAAAAAAACTAAAAAAGATCTCACTCAAACCTTCTGAAACTTACTTTCTTTGCATCTCTCTCTCCACCTAGCTTTGTCTTTACCACCTACTTACGGTCCTCTTGTTCCTTTCCATAACTGCACAAATAAACTTTCTTCATGGGCATTTCTCTAGAAAATAATGGTCAACATTGCACAATATTCCCCTAAAGCCCCTATACCAGAAGGTGGATCTAGAGAGGTTGAGTTTAAACCCTGGGTGAGAGCTGAGTTGAGGGCAAATTTAGAATAATCCCAAATTTCAGAATGACAGAAAGTTGCTGTATAATTCAGGATTCTGCCAGTTACTCCATTGCTTATTGTCCTGAACTGTCTTATTTGTGACAGTTCACTTAATTGTTGACTTTGAACAATGGGAAAATGTTTAAAAGCAGCAGGACGGAAAAGACCAGGAGATTTAAGTAACTCACCTATGCATAAAATTTAAAAGACAGACTTGGGAAGGTAAGAAAAATAGGAAACACGCCACATGAAACTATTTCAGAAGCCTTTTTCTTAAGGGTAGATTGGGCAAAGGTTCAAAATTGCAAATAAAATCAAGATAAATCAGTAGGAGAGTCAATAGACTTTCGGACACTTTCAAAGAATATTCTAGGGCAGGCCAACAGCTTCAGGGAGGCTTTTGTCCTCTTTTTGCAGTGGCTCAGACTTGAAATAGGGGACTTCGATAAAATAAATTGGAATGGGAGATGTCCATGTAAATCTCTTCATTTTCAAAGAGTCCTAAATAATTAACTGGAAATGAAAAGAACGTTGGGGCCTCTTGGATAACACAATTGGCTCCTGAAATAAAAACGGGACCAAAATTTCCTTTGTTCTTAAAGAATATGGAGCTTGTAGATATGGACACTCGTATTTACTGTGAACAGAAAGACCACTGGAAGCATCATGTTCCAAAATGGCAGGAGCACCGCTGTCCAGATCTGTCCAGTAATGCAACTGTGAGGAGACCTTAGCGCTCAACGCTTTCCTATCCTTCCTCTGAACGCCCAAGCGGAACTGTTGATCCATAGATGGACAGCGATACCTGTTGCCTATTGACATGCTTTGTTTCTCATGTGGAAATCTGACTCTTGAGTGCCAACTAGGACTAAGACCGATTGTTCTGTGTGACCAATACATGCGCCACTCCAAGTGTAGGACTCCCTAACATCACGGTGGACTGTCTTATTACACAGCACTGGAAGAAAATAAACGCTTCCTGGGGTTAGCCGTACCTCCAGGTGGAGTGACTTCTGGGGACAGGATCCCTCAACAGGAGCTGGACAACTCAAAGTGGTCATTTTCCTTCGCCTGGGCTAACACAGTAAATAATACAGCCCACGTCCTAGGGTCCAACTGATCAGTTTGAGCCTTAGCTCAAATAATGATGGATATTAGAGTACCTTTGGATTTTTATTTTGGCTAATCAAGGGGAGTATGCACCATTGCCAGCAAGCATGTTGTACCTGGATTAATACCACAGATGAGGTTAATGTAATATATCTACGAGGAAGCCCAAAGACAAGGCAACCTGGCTATTAAAGTGGACTCAGGGAATCATTTGAAATTTAATCTCTTGGTCATGCCTGGGAAATCATGGGTCATGATTCTGCAGTGCCTTCCAGACTCTAATTAAAATAGTTTTAATTATTAGTTTGTCTCATAGTCAAGTGAGAGTCAAATACTTTTATGCAGTCATTGACTCATATGATTCCACAGATGACTCAAAGACAAAAAACAAGAAAACACCAGGCTAGTTGGTGCTTAAACTGAAAAGATCTCTATAAGTAGAAAAATGGAACTGTGTCTTCAAGGAAAGTCAATGCCAGTGGTGAAGATCTGAACAATCGCTGAGGCTCTCTCCTGCAGCTTTGGTTGAAGGAAGACCAAAAGGGGGAGATTGGGAATAAAAAGTTCCCACACTCCTAAATAATGACAATTGCTCTATAACCATGGTAAGAGCTAGTTACCAGAATCTGTTTTAAACCCATTCAATCCATGAATGAAACTTCGCCTTGGTGACGATTCTGAAAGTACTAATAGACACACGACAGGAGTTACATTCACATTTTCACAGCGGGAGCTGATAGGTTCCCATTCTTAAGTACTCCTGCCTCTGAAATACCACCTGTCCACGAGCCCAACACCTCCCCCAACCCCGTACGTATCCGCCATTAGCTTTGTTCAGAGACTGTCCTAGAAGCATCGTTCTCCCTTGTTTAACCAGAGATACAATTTTTGTTTCACATATTGAATGGAGGCCTTTTCCTCTGGAGGCCTCTTCCAAGCAGTTTACGTGCATATACACGTATGCAAACATCTGGGAGACCTTTCCATGTTAGCTGGTGCAGCAGAGATTTTAAAGGTAGGTTTGTCTGAATCTAGTGCTGATGCTGTCCATATTTTTACTCCACCCATAAATTTCATGAGAAAAAGAGGGGAGTAGAACCACTTTCTCCTCTGAGTGTTGGTAGCAAAAGAGCTCTGAACTTTCGAACCCTCGTCAGAAATGGAAAGGCTCTTAGGGAGAGCAGTGTAGGTGTAACACATTCTTTGGAGTGTAATTCTTAAAGATCTACCTATTAGCTATGAGCTTTAGAAGAATTTACTTCCCTCGAACCTCAGTTTTCTTATCTGTAAAATGGGGATGAGAATACTAGTAGCTACCCTAGAAGGTGGTTGTGAGGATTAAATAACAATGGAAAGTTATGTGCCACAGCTTTCTGGCACTTTGTAAAGGCTCAATAAATGGAAATGCCAATGTTGACGAAAATACAGAGTTGATGCTGGCTGGGGTAGGGAGGGTGTGGTGTGGTTTTCTTGCACTACCAGTGCCCTCCTCTAGATGGAAGCAAAAGCCAAAGCAAAGGGCCCATGGATTATCACGAGTGGGCTGTGAACTTGGTCTCCAGTGACCCCCTAGCACTTGGACCAGAACAAGAAAGGTCAACGAGGACAAACAGGAAGGTTTCTGGAGCTGGAGGAGCCCTGGGGTCATTTAACACAGGTGGGGAGACTGGGACTTAGAGAGAAAAAACAGTGGGGATCAAGGTAAGTTAGAAGTAATGTCTGCTTCATGGAGCAAAGTGAAAAGGTGTCCAGGAGGGATGAAGACAGTGTCCCTTTAGTACAAAACAAATACTCCCTCCTGCTCTCAGGTCTAACCTTTGAGCCTCACTCACCTGTGGCTGGCAAAGCAGAGACCAGGCTGTCTGTGATGTCACAGAGTCAGGGAACCAGAGAATGTTGTGGGCAGAGAGGGTTGATTGGACTGCAAATGCAGGGAGAAGGGAGAAGGTGTGTTGACCTCTCCAGTGGTCCTTTCCTCTGTCCACGAAGCCACTCTGTCTGCCCTGGGGACACTGGAACAGTGTTCTTTGGTGCCCCATGAAGATGGCTGGGCCAGAAGGGGGCAGTACAGCACTTGCCCAAATTCTGTCTCCTACAAGCTAGGTGGTTGGTAACCTTAGCAAAAGGACACTGCAGCTGGGTTTATTCCTCTTTAAAATGGGAATAATTATAACATTACGGCACATATATATTCAGGTAAACATTTACCATGGTGCTTAGCTGTAGTAAACATTCAAGAAATGGTTGTTGACCTCCAGCTGCTCACGGCAGCCCAGCTCAGGGAGAACCGTTGTTCACCTCGGCATTAGGAGCACCGTGCTCCAACCACCTGAGCCACCGGCCCGGCCCCAGGAAATCACTTTATATTTGAGTCCTCACAAAATCTCTCACCTTCTTGGGCACTCTCTCAATTCCTTTATTTAGGACAGTCAAGTACTTTTTGGGAAGCTAAATTAGATTAAAATGTTCTCAATTAGTGCTATCTTTGGATGCGCATAGAGTCAAGAACAGAAGAAAGCAAAGTTTCAGCAGTTTTAGAAGTCATGGGGGTGACTGGGTAAGGGTTGAGGTGGGAGGGGGATGTGACCCACCCATCACATGTATTTAATGGTGGGTAAAACAGTCTTTTAAACCTCCTTGTTAAGCAATACTCCTAATTGGTAATACTGAAGGTTCTCAGTTCTGGCTGCAAGTGAGATTCATCAGAGGTGTTTTAAAACATAAGAATGCCCTGGGGCCTAACTCCAAACAAATTGGAATCTGGTGGGGAGGAGGGGCGGGTAGGGGCGGGGCAGGGTGGAACGTGGGTGTCAGTCTTTTCACAAAGCTTTCCAGTTTCTTATATAGCAGTTCCTCCTTACCTGCAGTTTCACTTTCTGAGGTTTCAGTTACCCGCGGTCAACCGTGGTCTGAAAATATTAAATGGAAAATTCCAGAAAAAGTCAATATGTTTAAATCATTGGGCTGTGCTGAGTAGCATGATGAAATCTCGCGTGACCCAGGATGTGAATCATTCCTTTGTCCAGCGTATCCATGCTGTAGATGCTCCACTCCTTGGTCATGTAGAAGCCATTTCAGTTATTAGATTTTATCGTCTGTGGTTTGGCAGTGCTTGTGTTCAAGTCACGCTTATTTTATTTCATAATGGCCCAAAAGCGCAAGAACAGTGATACTGGCAGTTTGAAGATGCCAAAGAGAAGTCGTAAAGTACTTCCTTTAAGTGACAAGGTGCAAGTTCTCAATCAGGAAAAGGAAAAATCGTATGCTGAGGTCACTAAGATTTACGGGACGAACAAATTTATTCATGAAATTGTAAAGAAGGAAAAAGAAATTTGTGCTAGTTTTGCTGTCGAACCTCAAACTGCAAAAGCTAGGCCACAGTGCATGCTAAATGCTTAGGATGGAAAAGGCATTAAATTTGTGGGTGAAAGACATGAACAAAAAACAGGTTCTGACTGATGGCGACGGGTTGTGCTAGAAAGCACTGAGCCTATACAGAGACTTCAGCAAGAGGTCCCCTGAAAGGAATGACACCAAGCCACTTACTGCAAGTAAGTGATGGTACACAGATTCAGGAATAGTTTTGGCATCTTATCATCTTACATCATCACAAGAAGAAGTGTGAGATATCTCAATAAGATATTTGAAAGAGAGAGTGTGAGTACATTCACATAACTTTTGTTAAAGATCATTGTTATAATTGTTCTATTTGATGATTAGTTATTATTACTCTCTTAATGTGCCTAATTTATAAATTAAGCTTTATTATAGGTAAGTATGTGTAGGGAAAAATGTATTTATAGGGTTCAGTACTATCTGTGGTTTCGGGCATCTATTGGGGATCTTGGAACGTATGTCCAGTGGATAAGGGGGAGCTCCTTTATGTAATCAAGACTGAGAACTACGAAGTTACATTGTGGAAATCTCTAACTATATACTTAAGCAGTGGTTCTCAGCTCAGGTTGTACTTAGAATCATGGAAGGAACTTTATAAAAATGCCACATCCAGTGTCCACTCCAGGCCAGAAAAATCACTACTTCTGGGCATTTGTAGTTTTTAAAGCTCTCCAGGTGATTTTTTTCCCCTTTTACAAAATTGATATGTAATTGACATATACCAATGTGTAAGTTTGAGATGTACGATATGTTGGTTTTATATGTTTATGTATTGCAATACGATTGCTACAGTAGTGTTGGCTAACACCTTTGTCACGTCACATAATTATAATTTCTTTTTTTGTGTTGAGAACAATTAAGATCTAGTCTTTTAACAACTTTAAAGTTTATAATACAATATGATTTTAATTCGCAGCTAGTGTTGAGAACCACTGACCTACAGAGCAAACTGAAAAAAACCTAAATTTTCTTGAAGCTATCCAAGTGGATCTTTTAGCTTTTCAGCATTATATATGGAATCAAAAGGATTATTTTTGAAATAACTTGGAAATGACGATAACATACGCTAGAAACCTGTGTTAGATGAAAACTGTGAAGATGCTGATGGTAAAGATGTGTGTGAAACATTTGAATGAAATTATTTCAGAAAGTGGGCGAGTGAACATAATGATATTTCCAAATTAATATATTTTATATACTATGCCATTATAAACCCATATGACATATTGAATGCTTGTAAATAGATGCTTGGTTGTTTCATCCATAACACTAAACATTTATATGTTCGAGTTGACCAAAATACTTCCAAAACATCTTTGCATGGGGGAAACTGGGGGATTGTCTTGTTTAGAGTGGTTTACTATTCAAGCATATATGGTGTGGTATGCCATTCAAGCATTGCTTCCTTCCCCTTGGGTCTGGGGTAGGAGACTGTCAGCTGGCTCCTGTACTAATTCCCGGTCCAGGTAGAGAATAATGAAATCTTGAACTAAGGCCCTGGTCTAAGGTAAGTGGGTGTATTTTGAATCTGGTGGTTCTGCAGCACAGGGGCTCTGGAGTCAGACTGCTTCCGTGAGAAGCCTGCCCTCCTAACTTGCTGGATGTGCTTGGCCATAAACATCAACCTCCCCTCTAATCCTCAGTTATTTTACCTTTAAAATGGGAATAATAATAGACTTGATGTGAGGAGTAAATTAAACCAGACATGGAATGCTGGAAGTGTAGTGCCTGCTAGAGAAGAAGCATTCAATAAATATTGCTGCTTCTCTTTCTCCTTATTACCATCATTTGATGTTGAGATTAAGGATAAGGAGGAGTCTGGGCTGAGGCCACATCTGTGGATGTGAAATTATAGAATTCAAAAGGAGGAGCCATTTTGGATGAGGATAAATTTATGGTTAAAAAAAAAACCCTTTATTTGGAAATAATTACAAATTTACAGGAAGTTACAAAGAAATGTGCAGAGAAGTCCCATGAACTCTTCACCCATACTCCCCTATGTTAACATTTTGCAACACCAATGATATCAAACCAGAAAATAAACATTGTTATAATCCAGAGTTTATTCAAAGTTCACTAGTTATACATGTACTCATTTGTGTGTGTGTGTGTGTGTGTGTGTGTGTGTGTGTGGCTGTATGCAGTTTTATCACATGTGTGGCCTTATGTAATTGCCACCACAATCCAGACACTTAACTACACCACAAGGCTTCTTTGTGTTTTACAGCTACACCCACCTCCTCTCCCCCACCATCTCTAACCCCTGGAAACCACGGATCTTTTCTCCATTTCTATAATTATGTCATTTCATAAATGTTACATAAGTGGAAACATGCAGTGTGTATGTATCATTGAGTTTTTTTTCACTCAGCATAATTTCCTTGAAGTTCATCGAAATTATATATAGAGTATTTCAATCGTTCGTTCCTTTTTATTGCTAACTCGTAACCCATGACTTGGATGTATTGGTTTAACCTTTCATCTATTGAAAAATATTTGAATGGTTTCCAGTTTTAGGTTATTACAAATACAGCTAGCATGAATATTCATGTACTAGTTTCCATGTGAAAATAAGTTTTTATTTCTGTAGGTTAAATGCCCAAGAATGCAATTTCTAGATTGCGTGGTAAATCCATTTTTAGTTTTAAAAGAAAGTGTTAAGTTATTTTCCATAGTGACTGTGCCATTTTAGATTCCCATCAGTGATATATGAATGATTCTGTTTCTCTACATCCTCGCCAGTGTTGTTTTCATTATTTTTTATTTTAGCTATTCTAAGAGGTGTGTTCTGATATCTCAGTGTGATTTTAATGTGTATTTCCCTAATGGCTAATGATGCTGAACATTTTCTATTAGTCACCCATACTCACACATCCTCTTTGGTGAAATGTCTCTTCAGGTCTTTGCCTATTTTCTAATTGGATTGTTTTTTAAGTTCAGTTTCTTTTAAAAAGACAGCTTTATTGAGATATAATTCATATACCATAAATTTACACTTTTAAAGTATACAATTCAGTAGCTTTTAGTATACTCACAGTTGTATAACTATCACCACTATCTAATTCTGAATATTTTCATCACTCAGTAAAGAAACTCAATGCCCGTTGGGAATCACTCTTCATTCACTCTTCCTTCTAGCCCTGGGAAATCGCTAATCTACTTTCTGTCTCTATGGATATGCCTATTCTGAACATTTCACACAAATTGAATCTTACAATATATAGCCTTTTGTGTCTGGTTTCTTTCACTTATCGAAATCTTTTTAGGGTTCAACCATGTCCTAGTGTGTATCAGTTCTTCATTTCTTTTCACTGATAAATAATTCCATTGTATGGATGTACCACATTTAGTTTATTCACCTGTTGATGGGCATTTAGGTTATTTCCATTTTTTGGCTCCATGAATAATGCTGCTATGAATATTTGTGTGCAAGTTTTTGTATGGGCATATGTTTTCATTTCTCTTGGTTATATATACTTGGAAGTGAGATTGCTGAGTCATGTGATAACTCTATGTTTAATATTTTATGAAACTGCCAGCCCTTTTCCAAAGTGATTGCATTATTTTACAATGCTTCCAGCAATATGTGAGGGTTCCAATCTCTTCACATTCTTGACAACACTTGTTATTGTCTGTTTTTAAAATTTCAATCATCTTAGTGGGTGTGAAGTATTTCATGGTTTTTATTTGCATTTTCCTAATGACTAACGATGTTGAGTATCTTTTCATGTATTTGTTGGCCAGCTATACATCTTGTTTGGAGAAATGTCTATTAAAATCCTTTACCCATTTTAAGGTAGAGTAATTTTCTTTCTCTTGTTGAGTTTTAAACATTGTTTTATATATTCTAGAAATAGACCATTATCAGATACATGTTTGCAAATATTTCTTGCATTCTTTTCACTTCCTTGATGGTGTCCCCTGAAGCACAAAATGTTTTAATTTTGATGAAGTTCAACCTGTTGTTTTTCTTTTGTTGTTGTTTGTGTTTTTGATGTCATATTTAGCGAACCAATGTTCTAACCCAAGATCATGAAGATTTACTCATATATTTTCTTCCAAGAGTTTTATAGTTTTAACTCTTACATGTAGGTCTATCATCTATTTTGAGTTACTTTTTGTATGTGAAGTGAGGTAGGGATCGACTTTATTGTTCTGCATGTGGATATCCGGTGGTCCCAGCACCATTTGTTGAAAACACTATTCTTTTCCCATTAAATGCTCTTGGCACCCTTGTGGAGAATCAGTTAGGTTCTTGAATGTAAGAACCTAAATTTTCTTCTGAGCCTGTTGCTTTTAATATTGTAAAGGAGAGTCAAATGAAGGTTTCCAGAAAGGTAAAAAAAGATATATAGTGTGGGAAATGGCACTGTTGGTCCCCATTTTTCACCCCTGCCTGTGGTCATACTTTGTCTGTGGCATCATCATGGTGAAGGTATTTCCCTGCTTTTGATTTTGGACTTGAGTACATGACTTGCTTTGGTCAATGGTTTGTGGAAAGGAGGGATATAGTTTTAGAGTTTCAAGCTTAGACCTTAAAATGCCTTGCATGTTGCCACTTATGTTCTTGTTCTTTTGCCACTGCCATGAAAGAGTATGTCCCCCTTAGCCATTAATCCCAGAAGGAAGATGAGAGACATAGATCAGAGTCACTTCAGACAAGCACCCCAGCTAAGTCCAGCTGAGACCAGCCAACTGCCATGCAACTCACAGACAAGTGAGTGACAACAAGTGATTCACTGAGTTTGGGAGTGGTTTATTACATAGCAGTGGTTAAGTGAGACACAGTGCATGAGGTTTCCTTATATATACAAAGTACTCTCCATATCAGATGAAAAACTGACATGGCTAACTCCGCTTTCTTTCAGTCCACTTTTGTTTGAACAAGAGTGCAGATCAGATCAATTTAAAACCTTGGGGAGTTTGCTAGGTGCAGGACTTATGGTGGGAAGTGAGATGATTTACAGTCAAACATGGGCATGACATTATATAGCATTGAATCTCCTCATGAGAGAGTGACTCCATTTTTAGTCCTTTCAATTACATAAAGGGGGAAGTCCCAGTTAGGGGCTACCCACTCTGTAATGTCTATAAACAGTTGCCGATCTCCCTTTATAACAAAAAGAAAACAGCCTGCAGGCTCAGTCTTTGGCCGGTGACAGCATAAGATCAGCATTTAAACACACTATTTTGTTTTTATTAAGCTTATTTTTGTGTTGACCTTTTCCATTTATGGTTGTGATATGTACATTTTAGTGTAAAAGAATGAGCTGGCTTAAAGAAAAGTATTAAGGAAATAATAGTAGAGATAATAGGCAGTGACAATGATATGTGAATAAATGGATTTTAGGAAATACTGATTTGATATACAATATACCTATGACCTATATATTAAATGTTATAGAATGAGTCTGTTTCCTTTCTAGGGAGCTTATAGAAGGGCATCATTTTGGATGTAAACTCATCTCTTTCCATACTTTTTGAGTTGGAAATTTGGTGTATTCTTTCAGAGGATTTAGGCTTCTCAATTTCTGGGAATCCTAACCCTTGGATTCCCTTCAGAGCCCCAAGGTGTCACAAATAAAACCCTTGTGTGGCTCTTACATAATCAATACTAAGAACCTTTTGAAAAAATCCTCCTCTGTAATCTCACATTCTAAAAATAGGCTTGACTTTTGGATTGTTTCTAAATAAAAACATATTTTTCGATTACACTGGAGACAAAGAAAAAAATTTCCAGTATCATTTTGAGACTTGTGGGAAAATGGAGAGAATAAAAGTTTCACTGTTCTCAGTGAAGGTTTTGGTATTGAAATTTTGTCACAATGGCTGACTTCTGAGTGTGGTCACGATGGGGAAGGTGGGAAGGGTAAATACTGTCACCAGTCATTTAGTATGTCACTTATTACTCAGATCTGGCCCTAAATGCAAAGGCTGCAGCTAGAAGACAGAGTTCGCATCGATGTGCGTGCTGTGATGCAGGAGAACATCTCTGAACCACTCTGGTTTCTCTGAGTAATTACTGACTCATCTCTTTATTACAGTGAAACTTCACAGTGACATTATTTGCTGTGGGACAGAGCCAGAGAGCTTCATTCTGGGCCTGCTTGGGTAGCAACTGAAAGGGCTTGGGTTCCAAAGAGGTGATGCACGCTCCTTTACAAGTCCCTTTCACCTGAGAGGGGCCCCCACAACAATGTCACCATGCAGGTCATTTCTCAGAAACTCCTGGTGGGCAGCCCCTCTCGGCGCTGGATTTTATTCTTCCTCCCTGTCTTTGGGAGCATCTGTAGACAAAGAACGGCCATGGGCACTGTAGGGTAGCACATCATCCAGATTCAAAATGTGGGCCTCCCCCAGTCCTTCCAAGGATGCTTTCCCCTTATCATCAAGTCACCTACTAGGTCCATGGCTCAAAAGGTTACTCACCTTAGGTGGATTCAGACTTCTGCCTTTCCCACTTGGCAAGTCACTTCCCTTCTCTGAGTCCCGTTTGTTCATTTCTGAAATGGGACCCACATGTGGTGTATTGCGGAAGGACATCTGTGCCCTTCCCAATGTCACATCTGGTTGTCTTTATATAGCCACCCACCTCTCTGTGCTCTCCTTGAAAGCATTTCTGCTCTCACAAAGCTCCATCACGTTACCTGACCCAGATGCGGATGAATGTAAATGGGCAAGTGTGAGGCCCCACCCTTTATTTTAGTGTTTTGCTTCGGAGCAGCAGTTAGAAACTGTTTATTATGTCTCTTTATATTACACACACATCCCAGCACAGTGCCGTATATACATAGAGGATGGTGCATAAATATACTTTAATTGGATTTGAGTAAGAATTTATATTTATTGTTGTCTCACTGCTTGAAAAAAGTAAACAGAGGGAATGTAGGAACACGTGCTCTTATATAGTGTCAAGTTGTAGGGGGGACAGGAAATAAGGCAAAGGACAAAGTCTTACAGAAAAAAAAATTACAAAACAGTTGGGAAAGAGAGAGTCAAGGTTTCCACGTCAGTAGATTTACCTACTGGTGTGCCCACTTCCCTTCTTCCAGTATTTTCTCTGTCTGCTGATGGGCAAAGGAGCATAATCAGAAGTAATGATACATCCGTATGTAACATGCAGCAGCTTTCCCATTTCTAACTTCTGGCACCTGAACATGCGTCGTCAGTTGCTTCTTCCACTGAATAAATTAGAAGCTGCTTTTTTTTTTTTTTTTTTTTTTTAAAGATTTTATTGGGGAAGGAAAACAGGACTTTATTGGGGAACAGTGTGTACTTCCAGGACTTTTTTTTCCCCCTAAGTCAAGTTGTTGTCCTTTCAGTCTTAGTTGTGGAGGGTGCAGCTCAGCTCCAGGTCCAGTTGCCGTTGTTAGTTGCAGGGGGCGCAGCCCACCATCCCTTGGGGGAGTCGAACCAGCAACCTTGTGGTTGAAAGGACACGCTCCAACCAACTGAGCCATCCGGGAGGCAGCTCAGCTCAAGGTGCTGTGTTCAATCTTAGTTGCAGGGGGCGCTGCCCACCATCCCTTGCGGGACTTGAGGAATTGAACTGGCAACCTTGTGGTTGAGAGCCCACTGGCCCATGTGGGAATCGAACCGGCAGCCTTCGGAGTTAGGAGCATGGAGCTCTAACCGCCTGAGCCACCGAGCCGGTCCCAGAAGCTGCTTTTTGTAAAGAAAAGTTGGAAACGACCAATTTGAGGTGCCCCCTTTTTGTGATGACTCTTCACTTAGCCTTATAACTGATATCAAGGCTAACTCCCCAGGGCTGTGGAAGAGATTATTTTTTTAAGACTGTTCTGATGAAACTCTAAAAAGTGAAATTCAACATTTTCAGAAACCAATAAAATAAGACATTTTCTGACTTCGGCAGGGACGCTGGACCCCTGCAGGAGAGCTTCTGGACTTCTCCCAGGGGAGGGAGTCCATTAGACAATGTGGGTTAGGGGATCCCTAGGACCGCCTCACCCAAGTATAGGTAAGAATCATTTTATGAGGACTCAGCATAATAGTAACATTTATGACTGCTGACTGTGTGCCAGGCTGCATAGTAAGAGCTTGTTCTGGAGCCACAGCCTAGGATGAAATCCTAGCTCAGCTGTGCATCAGCTCTGTGACTTAGACATGTTATGTGGCTTCTCTGAGCTTCGGTGTCTATGCCTATAGATGGGATTATAATTCCTAACTCTCAGAGATTATTAAGGATTCTTTGAGACACTGAACTCAAGTTCTAGGCAAACACTCAATACCTAATGTTTCTGGTTTGTTGTTGTTATTCATACATTTCATACAAAATTCAGGGCAGCTGTGAATTTTGTGGCCGACGGAGCTTTCTGTTGGCCCTGGGCTTCAGTGCCATTTTGAATTTTTTTCCCCCAAGGGGAGAGATAAATATTTGGTTTTAAAGTAAGAGGATTTCTGAGTTGTAAATTAAATGAGTCTGATTTATAAACAGAGAATAATTTTGACCACAAATCCAATAACAATGATTTCAAAATAAATGAAGACAAAGTCAGGACCCAGGCTTATTTTGGAAGATGTTCTTATGTGTATCATTATATGGATGAGATTCTTACGCTACAAGACTTGAAAGCCTGGTGATATGGTCCCAACCTACAAGGGAGTAGGTAGTTTCTTTCATTACAGACTGTAAGGCTTTGCTTATAAGACTTGTAGAAGGCCTTAATTGGACTCTGAGCAAAGAAAAAAAAAGTGCACACATGGGCTATACAATTTGATGGTGGTAAATTAAAATGTATTTGTTCTCTAGTTTCACTCCAAACGGGGCCACATAAATGTTGCCTGGCTGGATTTCGAATATCTGACAGCTCCTTCTCAAATCTTTTTGAATTGTACAGCTTCCTTGTACTGGGCCCATGGTAGGAATTGAGGAGCATAATTACATCTCTGTTCTCTGACCACTACTAGGTACCTAAGGGTTATAGCTGAGGTCAGCTTTTGAAGCTTCTAGGCTCCCAAGGCAGCCATTTCCATGTAAATTGAAAACTAGCAATGAGAGAGCTCAGGTGGAATTCTCTTTTGACCTGACACAGGTTTGGTGTTTGCCCTTTTGTTCACTAAATGCACTGAAGGGGAGATGTCACCTGGGTGTCTAAATAGGTATATAAATACCAGCATCTGATGGAAAGCCAACCCCTTCAGAATCTTCATGTTATGATTCTGGAAAGGAAGGAGCCAGAGCAGATTAAGAGCCCGTGCAGCCCAACTCTCTCTCCCTTGTCCCCATTGTGTAGGAAGGAACACTGAGGCCTAAAGAGGGAAAGAATTTCCCCAACTTTACAAGTTGAGCTGTGATATGGATCTAGGTCTGTTTCATCCAAAACCATTTGGAATTGCAGTGGAAACTACTATTGTTTCCCAATTTCCATCCTCTTTCATCCCCCTTACTAATAGAACCTCCAAATTGTGGCTGGTCATATAACTCTCTGAAATAAAGACTTCTTTTCCTGTCTTCTTTGCAGTAGAAGTGGCTATGAGACTAAGTTCTGGTTAATGACAGATAAGTGGTAGTGTTCTGTGTGACTTTTGGCAACATTCTTTTGTCCTTCTTCCATCCTGCTGGCTGGAATGTGGAGGTGGTGGCTGGAGCTTGAACAGCTGTGAAATGGAGAATGGTGGAGCATCCAGACAGCAGGATCCTGGGTGCCTGACTTTGGAGAACACTATACCAGCCCTGAAATGCCCATCTCTGGGCTTTTTATATGAGAGAATAAAACTATGTTGTTTTTTGAAAAATTTTGTCACACGCCCTTGGACCTTATTTTTACGGATACTCCACTACCTCATTCTGCCTCCAGATGAATTTTCTTGTTGTTAAGAGGACAGAAGTTAGGTCTTGGGAATTCTGTTGGAGGACAGTGGGGCAAGATCCTCTTAGCTAAAGAGGTGCAAAGAAGTGCTTTGTGTGTGTCTTCCTGCAGAATGGGATCCTATGTGGGAAGGACCATGACTGAATTTTCTTTGTGGTGCAGAACCCAGCATAAGACATAGAAGAATACTGGTAAATGTTGGATCTTGTGTCAGTTATTTATTGCCACAATAATGCTGAGTAGCAAATAACCACAAAACCTCAGAGACTTAATGGCAATGCCTGTTTATTGCTCATGTGTCTGGGGGGTCAGCTAGGTGGTTCTGCTGAAATTGGCTGGGCCTGGTCACATGTTTGGGGCATATAATGGTTTGGGGAGTTGGCTGGCTACTGGATGATCTGGGGTGCCCGTGGCTGGGATAACTGGGGTGATATGACTCTGCTTCCCATGTCTCTCACATCCAAGCAGGCTAGCCCAGGCCAATGGAGGAGGCCCCAAGTGACAAGTGGAAACATGCAGGTTTCTCTTGCCTCTGCTTTTGTCACGTCTGTCAACATCCCATTGGCCAAAACAAGTTTTATGGCTGGACCCAGAGATAGAGTAGGGGAAAACTTCACTCTTATATGGCAAAGGCCTGGGTATAGGGTGGCATGAGAATTGAAGCCTTAATGGGTTCAGTCTGCTACAGATGCATGACTGAATGAATGGAGGGATGCATGGAAAGAGAAAAAGGGGCAGATGGGGGAGGAAGTTCTATTTGTTGTGTCCAATACAAGGGAAGAGGAGGCACTGGAGAGCAGTTTCCGAAGTGTCTGATGCGCTCTGAGGTTAGCCACTCTGGGGCCATCTTGGCTTGGGGGCTGCACACGGGCCTGGAGCTTTGGTGCTGACCCAGGCTGTGGGGGGTTTATATTATGACTTGCTTCTGTGCTGGGGAATCTTTGCTTCTGAGTGAGTCATTGTGAAAGGCTTCACAGGTTTTACCTAGTGGTTGGGAAGAGTATGTTTTGGAGATGAGATGCCTTTTCAAAGAGAACTAATTCATAGCATGAAGACAGTTGTGCAGTGGCCTGAGAACTGAACCGGGAAGCTAGGGACCTGAGTTTCAGTGCTGCCTCTGCCAAGTCAGAAAAAAGAAAAACACCCCAGAAATATGAGCTTCTCTTGGGCAATTTCTAAGTACTTGTCGGCAAGAGAAAAGGCTGAAAAAAAATGTTTTCTGTTTTTAATCCTCATCCCCTTTGGCATCTATCAGCTTGTTCTCTATATCAATGCGTCTGTTTCTGTTTTGTTTATTCATTTATTGTCTTCTTCTTATTTTTTAGATGCCACATATAAGTGAGATCATACGGTATTTGCCTTTTTCTACTTGGCTTATTTCACTTAGCCTAATATCCTCTAGGTCTATCCATGTTGTTGCAGATGTCAAGATTTCATTCTTTTTATTATTGAATAAGATTCCATTTTATTACTACTGATATATATCTAATATATCTAACATATATATGTTATATGTCAACTACGTCTTCTTTATCCATTCATCTATTGATGGACATCCAGATTGCTTCCATATGTTGGCTATTACTAGTAATGCTGCAGTGAACATAAGGGTGCATATATCTTTTCGAATTAGTGTTTTTGTTTTCTTCAGATAAATACTCAGCAATGGAATTGTTTTTAAAGAAGTTCTAAAGAATACGTTTTCTCCTAGTTTTCATGATTCTTTGAGCTCTTGGTAATACAGAGGGTGCCAAAAAAATGTATACACATTTTAAGAAAGGAAAAAACTGTATTAAAATTGTAATGCTCAATATATACCTATAACAAAAGATGAATACAAGTCATGTGTACACACATTTTGGCACCCCCAGTATATATGTATGTTTGTGTATATATATATATTTATTAGTTTCAGATATATAAAACAATGTAATGATTAGACATTTACACCCCTCACAAAGTGATTAACCCCCCCAAGTCTACTACCCCTCTGACATCTTACATAGCTCTTACAAGACCATTGACTATATTCCCTATATGTACATACTTTTTTGAGATGAAAATTCTTCTAGCATTAATAAACTTGATATTTAGTTTTCTGATATATGTATATGTGTGTATATATATATATATATATATATATATATATATATATATATGATCCTTTATCATTATTTGTTTCAAATACTTTCAAAATAATGCTTAAATATGTATGTAAGTCACAAAATGATGGCTAGTGTAAGAATTAACATCATAAAACAATGGTTGGTGTGAAAAGGACATCGTTAACGTGAAAGTTAATGATTCTAAATTTCATAATAGTTGATGCAAGACAGAGATTTAGCAGTAAGTGTAACCACGTTTTCCTCAAATTAAAACTTAATTTGTTTTGATGGAGTTAGGATGAACAACTCACTTGGTCATTTTCCTTCTGTTGTAGAAATAAAAGTCATTCTAGTGATTTTCCTGACTCTTCAACACAAAGTAAATGATTTGTTTGCTTACTTAGCTTGAAGACAAGCAAATTGGATCGAATTCCCTGGCATCTGCAGATCCTGCTCACTTTTCTGGGGTAAGGTCAAGGGTATCGAACCAGACCTATTTCTGAGGAGCACAATTCTAGAAGCCTGAGATGGGTTTTTCTGATGCTACCCCCACTTTAAATTCTGGGGAATACTGAGGCCTGAAAGAGGAAAGAGAATTGCCTGTGCGTGTCTCAGGAGACCACCAGGAAAACTAGATCCTCATTCTGGTTCTCTGCACATTGCATAGAATCACCTCCTTTCATCCTGCAGAGCTCATGTCCCTTTAAGTGGTGACTCGCCAATTTCTAGAGGCACTATGCAAACCATATTTCTATATCTGCTTTCAGAAGAGAGAAAAAATGTTATATAATGTTGCCCTGGGGTAAAGTGGAGCAATACCTATTTCATTTCCTCATTGCTTAAGTACACTCAGCCTAACCTCCATAAGTTTGTTCAATAGAACCAGGGTTTGTCTTATTCTGTCTCAATCCTTTTATCTTTTCCTCCATGGCTTGCACCTAAATATCGAAGAGATGCTTTCTTTGTCCTGGTGCACGGTTTATGATTTCACTTCATTATGAATTCAGGATGGGCAAGAGATTGAAGGTGTCAGCACTAGACACTGACAGCTGTGAGATGGAAGAGCTCCCAGGAATGCCTCAAATCTTCTTCAGTCAAAAGCCAAATAGATCTTAGAAGGAGGGTGGCCCCGGGATTCTGGTCCTGTCACTTTGATTCACATGGTACAATAATACTTCTGGGCAGAATAATGACTTACGAGTGTAAGAGATGATTTTCAGATTCATCTGCTATTCCTTGTGTCAAAACCTGGCAGCTGGAGTCTTCTTTAGACAGACGCGATGGTCCCTGCCTCACTTGCTGACAGTGGCCAGGATTGGGCATACCTTTGGTATCAAGATTAACAACTACTTCTGCATCAATACTTTGTGTTCTTCCAAATAGGATGAAAATGACTACCTCCAGATTATTGGCTTGGAAGGCATCTGGGGTGCTAAACTTTAGAGAGTCTTCAGAGACTCTAAAATCTCATGGCTTTCTCATTGGAACCTGTACAATTATTTTCCCTTCTCTGACTTCGGTTTCCCCATTGCTAAAACTGATCTCCATGCAGATACTGCCCCAGGGAATTCAGGAAATGCTGAACAGAAAGGGGGCTGGCCTGTTGCTCAGGCTTCAAACAGAGCAGCTCCATTTTTATCAGTTTTGTAAATTGAGAATACATGGGAGATTGTTGTTCAAACAAAGGGTTCTGCTATTGCAGAAGAGGCTTGAACTCTTCCCCAACCCTTTTACAAATGTGGCCCATGCTTGATATTTGAGAACTTTTGTTCTTAAATACTCCCAGGAACATGAGAGGGCATAGTGAGGAAACATAATTCACCAAAGTGTTCATTATCTATAATATCTCAGCAATGAGCAGACTTTGGTAATTTTTGTGTGTGTTTTCTTATAGGTGAATTGTTTTCTTTATATTTCTGGTTTTTGGCCATGGTTTGAACCCCTGACTGTCCCCTGAGTAGTGCTTAGTCTTGGGAGCAGACTCCTTTTGTCCAAGTTTATAAGAGACTGATGTACAAACTAGATGCCATGGTGTCAATGGTGTATAATCTATACATGAGAAATGGTTTGTTTCTCTTGCTGCTTGATACAAAATATTGATTGGATTTAGAGATTATGTTTTGGATGGAATAACCTAAACAACAAACAGTCTTTGTTTCTGTATTAGTCCGTTTTTTCTGCTTGATAATGTTGTATAACAAATACCACCTTCTCTTGAAATATCAATGGCTTATGATAACATATATTTTTCTTACTCACAAATTTGCAGGTCAAATTCATATGACTTTGTTGGGATGAGCAGGTCTTAGTTCTGGGGCGAGGGTCAGTTCAGGTCTGCTTCACATGACTTCATATTAGGACATAAACTGAAGGGGCAGAAACTACTTGGCAGAAGCTCTAATCATGGCTAACAGCAGGAGTACAAGAGAAGTGAGTAGAAACGTGATGCCTCTTAAGGCCCTTGTTTAGAACTGGTACTCTGTCACTTCTGCCCGTGTTCCATTGACTAAACAAGTCTGATGGCCAAGTCCTCTTCTACTCAGAGGTAATGTCAAGTCACAGGCAAAGAGGATTATGTAATCCTAATAATAATTACAGGGCAGAGAAGAATTGGGGATAGTAATCCAGTCTACTACAGAGGCATATGTTAAATTCACTTGGTGGGGAGCACTGGGGAGCAGCTGAAAGAGATCACCATTTATCTCCCTGAGTAGCTGAAATTGAATTCCACTGAGAGCCCATGTTCTACTGCCATGCCGTATCATATAAGACCACAAACAGTACTTTCAAATATGAGTTCTGAATAGAAAATCATAGTGGCAAATACTTCAAAACATAGGTATTGATTTTCAGGTGAGCTGTTTCCTACGTGGCACCTCCATTTACTATACTGCAGGCCTGGTAGCCACAAGTCCCCGTTGACTGCACACTCAAGCTATGAACTTTGTTTTTCTCCAAAAAAGATTGGAATTCATATAAAGATGGCAGATCTCATGAGTTATATGTCCATTTGTTTTAATATTATTCTCAGGCAGTAGGCTGAGCTCTTGATTTGACTATTTTCATCACCTTCCTGTTCTGCCTTTAATAATGCCACTCAACAAAGGGAAAAAGGAGTGAGAATAGAATCCAGACAAGGGCAGGAAATGAAGAGTGACCAGTCTACCTATAATACTCATGGAAGGCATGTGTATATAAGTGTCCTCTTTCCTGCTGAGCTCACGTGCACCCATAGTCTTCTCAACAAAGAACTCCATGCAGCGACTGTCAACACATCCACCTGAGAAGATAAGTATTTGTCATCTTTCTCTAGAATGAAATGTCCATGATGTCACAGACAGAGTTTTTGTCTTCAGAGATCTCCAAGGAGAGAGGCAAGAGGCAAGGGGAGGGATGCGGGTTCCATTCTCAGTCCTGCTGGTTACCTACTCTGTGACCTTAGGCAAGTTGGTTTTCCTTCTCTGACCTCAGTTTCCCCATTGCTACAACTGATATCTATGATGGAAGATATGAGGCTTTTTTAATTTAAATTTTTAAAGTATTTTATTTTATTTTAGTCTTGGTTCAGCTGTGCGTCCCCAGTCAACTCATCTGGGCTTTCAGAACCTCCTTTTTCTCATCTGGTAAAATAGGGTCAAATTTTCTTTGTGACAAGAAAGTGATCTGGAAACTCCAAAGCATCAGAGAAATGTGAAGGGCCTTCTTCCAGGTCTATGTTTTCATCAGTCCTGGAAGAGCTAGGCTTCTGCCCACAGTGGGTTTTCCAGTTGCCCTGGTAGAAGGTGGAGAGAGGACTGGACCCCAGAAGCTTTGGGGGGTCCCTTTCTGTCTGCCTTTGATGCTTTTGCAAACTTTCCTCCCAGAGAAGGGGAAAGGCCCTATTGCATGTCTGTGTGAGTGTGCATGTTGGAAAAAAACAAAACAAAACCCCACCACTTTCTAGCCTGGGGCCTCTTCTGAATGTCTCTGAAGAGAGAAATCAGGGATGCCCCGAAATTGAGAATGTGACAGAAAACTGAGAGCAAGTTGCTCACAACACGGTTATGTGACGGATGCTCAGTCATTTCAGGACCAGAAGATGCGCAAAGCCCTGCCCTGCGGGCTATTTGAAGGTCACATCGACTCACCTTGCTGGGAAACAAACTCAGTGTCTCTGTCTGCGGGTTCCCTGCGCCAAGGGTATGGTTTGCTATTCCCGCTGCTGCCTGATCACCTCTACCACCCACCCTCTGTCCCCGGCCCCAGAGTTCCTCCTGCTGGGAGCAATTTTTAAACTCAATTTTTTTTTTTTGTACTTGCCTCTTTTTCTGTATTTTTCTCAAAATTTGTTATAATCAGGTTGATTTGGCACAGAAAATGCAGCGGTGGGGTGAGGCTGGTCCAATCTAATTGAATCCGGCCAGAAAGAAGTATGTGATTCATCATAAGCAAGAAGCTGCGGCCTTTATTGTTTTGTGGCAACCCTTTGGGGGAGTGAAAGCTGAATGACCCCTGTCACTGCCCTGGGGTCACAGGGCCACTCAGTAGGGTGAAGCGAAATGATGTCTATAGAGCACCTGCTATGAGGTATTTTATCTAAATCATCCCACTTAAACCTCACAATGCACAGCACAGGGAGAGAGGTTTTATTACAACTCCTATTTTGATGTGGAGCAGGGAGGGAAAGAACCCATGTCCAGTGGTCACTCACCCTCCCTAGGCCCCTTGGTACCTCATTTTTCAGCCTCTCTGCCATAAGAGGTATGTGCGGTAGAGGAGAATGTGTCATTTCCATTCTGCTCTGTATCTTTAGGAAAATCCCTTTTCCTGTATGGACCTTACTCAGTTTTTGCTTCTATAAAATAAAAGTCTTTGGTATTAGACCTCTTTGAGCTAAAGGATCTTATATTCCATTGCTTTGTAGTGTTGTCTTCAGTTTTCCCTGGCTCCAGAGTAGGCTGTATAGTATACCTTCCTGGAATGTTGGCATCCATTTCCAGGGGGGATCCCGTGAAAATGATGGATCTGGCAGGTAACATGGTAGAGGTATGACCTAGCTGTTGTAGGAAAGATGGTGAATGAATGTGAAGCAAACCAAAAAGATTACTGGGTGTCTTCAATGGAAAACTAGGTGTTTTTATGGGGCCTCTGTGCTTTTTGTTGCTTTTGAGCTATTTCAAAACTCTGTAAGTTGTAGCTAACTGAGAGCAATGCAAATCATTCTTGTCCATAGATATACAAATGATTTTTTTTCCAGTGGAAATACAGTTGGTTTACCACACCTCCTGTGGAACAAGCAAATTGTGCATCCATTTGTTAATTCATTTCAGTATTTCTTGTGTGTGTGTGTGTGTGTGTGTGTGTGTGTGCGCGTGTGTGTGCGTGTGTGATTCCGTGAACCAATTGTGACATCTCACAAATTAATGAGCTAAATAAAATCCTTGATATGTTGCTTTTATATTTCTAGAAGGGTCATGATTATACCCTCTTAAAAGAAATTGTCCTGTAACAATATATAGCTAACTACAACACAAGCCTTTTTGGCATTATTTGTTTACCCAAGTCTGTTTACCCAAAGGGCTGACTGTGAGGCTATATAAACCTTCGTCTATACTTCCAGCCTAGAAGCTGTTTTTCTGGTCCAAACTGTTTCCCACAAATAATCTGCCTCCCTGAGTTTCTCTCTTTGTGTTTCCTGGAAGGGAACCCATTCTTCCCAGGTCCCCACTTCCAAGCTACCTTAGAAGCCGTGCTAACTTACTACCTACTTCGTTCAGATGTGACCCATTATGATTGGGGTTATATAAATACCTCCCAGGGGACAGTGATGAGGCCTCAGTTAGGTTGCATGGGTCTGAAGGCGTGCAAGGTACCACTTGTCGTGGTCACTCAAGAAATTGGAGCCTTGTGCCTGTCCCATATTTGTTTATGAGAATTGGGCTCGTTCAGCACGAGGCAACTGCCTCCTATCTGGCCCTTAGCAAGGCTGGTGGAGATGGAAATAAAATGAGATTGATCCTTTAATATCATCCCATGGACAGTAGGGACCCTGGGGCTCTCCCATTCTCTCTCTCCCTGGTTTCATCAGTTAGAATGAATTAGGTACCAGAAAACTCAATTTACAGTGACCCCAAAATGAGGGATTTATTTTTCTTACATAAGAGTTTGAAGAAACTGTTCAACTCTTCACCATCAGGGTCACAGATCCTATGATTCTCTAGCCTCGCTGTCCAGTAAAGTAGTCACTAGCCACATGCAGCTACTTAAATTCAGATGAATTAAACTTCAAAATAAAAATGAAAAAGGATTGTTTTTCAGTCACACCAGCAGCATTTCAAGGGGCTGGTGGCTGTTGCGTTGGCTCAGTACAGATGCAGAATGTTTCCATCATTGAAAAAGTTCTGTTGGACAACAGCCAAATGGCTCCTGCTGTCCTGGTGCATTGTGTGTGTTCAAAGAAAGAAGAAAGATAGAATGTGATGGTGCTAGCCATGTCTGTTCCTTTTTATGGAGAAGGGTAACATTTTTCCAGAACTCCTACAAGATGTCTACCAGTATCTTACTCACTGACTCGATGTCACATGGCCCTTCCTAGCTCCAAGAGAAAACTGGGAAAATGAAGATCTCGGGTAGGTTTGGGCATTTTGTGGCCCTGAACAGAACTGGGGTTCGGATAGCAAGAAGGAGGGGACAAGGCTATTGGGCATGCGATTCTGTGGTGGGGAGCGTTTCTGTTCAGTTTGTTCATTCAGTCCCTGGGTTGTCTGCAACACAGCCTCTCTAGGAGAGTTTCGAGGGACGTAAAGGGGGCTTGCACTCTAGGAAGGCAGATTGATGCTCGCCTCAGATGTTCCTCGTCTTACCGCGCTGTCACGTCATTCTGCCATCCTGTTTCTCCTCTTACTCCCTCTATGTAGCCATTGCTAGGACTCCCCAGCCCGTAGACCCCCCAGGTCCCCTTCTTTTATTAAGTAGAACAATGCAGGCTGACACCTGTCCTGGGAAACTCCCCTTGCACATGCAAAGACTCTGCAAAGCAACGGCAGTCTTCAACACCCCTTGCCTTCTCACTAGTGTAAGAGAACCAGGGAAAGGCTTTGAAATATCAGTCTATTCCTTTCTCTCTCCCTACCAGCTCTGGCCAGACAAGACAGCACTAAGCAGATGTATCTGTCGTTCCTCTGATAGAAATGATCTTGCCTGTTTCTGGAAGGCAGAAACAACCACAGCTTGTTTTGATTTTAACTAACATTTTCTTCTATTACATCAAATACAGCATTTGCACTACTGAACATTGAGAATGCAATTAATCAACTATTCTGGGTGGTGAACACACAATGTGATGTATGGATGATGTATACAGAATTGTATACTTGAAACCTATGTAATTTTACTAACCATTGTCACCTTAATCAACTTTAACTAAAAATATATATATTTTGGTTAGAAACCAGGGCTTAACAGATTTTTGAAGAAATGGAACAAAATATTCTTAATTCTGGAAGCAGAGTGGCCCAGGAGTCAGATCTGAGTATGAGTGACAGTCCTGGTCACTGAGTGACATTGGACAAATATACTTACATGTGGTGGACCTTAGTTTTTCCATCTGTTTAGTGAGATCCACAGACCATGGCCAGCAGGCCAAATTCTGCCGTAGGCCTGTTTGTGTATGGCCCCTGTGCTAAGAATAGTCTTTACAATCTTAAAGGGCTTTAACAAATAAACAAAGAATATATGGCAGAGACTTAATGGAGCTTATCAAACCTAGCATATTTACTGTTTGGCCCTTTACAGGAAAAACTTGCCCATCCCTGGGTTAGATGGCCTCTGAGGGATTTTACAGCTCACAGGGTCTAGAAGGCTGAGGTCCTGGTAGCCTAGACGCACAGGTCCTTGTGGAGTTCAAATAAAGACGGTGGTTTCCCTCATTTCTGGGGTCTCTCCATTCCTATGTCAGAAGGGAAATGGGAGGGGGCCTGACTGACTAAGTGGGCTGGAGCTGGAAGCTACGAGACGATGACGGTAAACCTGCTGACGTGGTCACAGAGAGAGATTTTCCTCTGCAAGCGAGCAGCAGGCATGTACATCAGAGCCTGGAAACTGTGGGGCAGAACGTCATAGCTTTCCAGCCGCAGTCAGGCCTGCTCATCCGGAGCAGATGTCAGCACCTCCAGTTGCAGTCAGCTGGGCAGCTCTGACGCCAGGCCCTGGCTCGGGGTGTGCGTGTGTGTGCGTGTGTGTGTGTGTGTGTGTGTGTGTATGTGTGTGTGTGTGTAGGTGGGAGGTGGGAGGTGGGAGGTGGGGGAGTTGGGCTGGGGGAACTGAGTCACATTTGCTTCCCCTTGAGGATACTGAGGTCTTGAGCTCCACCCTGGCGGGGGGGACTTTGTACCGGGACTGATACTCTTGGCCTCTCTGGCTCTGAGGCCTACAAAACCAGCCCTTTAGAGCAGGGCTTGGAAGGGACCTGTTTTCATTTCAATTCAATCCTAGTGTGACCGGGGGCAAGTCACTTCACTTCTCCCAGACGCAGTTTTCTCAACGGTAAAATGGTAATAATGAATACTGCCTAATCTGTAGTTTCTTGGACTGTTGAGAGGGCAAGGGAAGAGACTACGTGGAAAATCAGTTACAAACAGAAAAATACTGTAAGGCCTCAAAGGTTCAAGTGGAGCTTTCTTTTTAAAATACCGTTTATTGAACACTTACTATGTGACAGGCACTTGGTTAAGTCCTTTACATAGTTTATTCATTTAACCTCACAATAGCCCTCTGAGACAAGTGAGGGAACTTTGGGTCACCTGCCTTTTAAACTGCAGCACTGGGATTCGAACCCAGGTCTACGGGATGCACGTTCTTGCTCTTAACCACTTTTCCAGATCTAGGAAGTCAACAAACTTCTGAAATTGATGCTGTTAAGTGGCTCTGAGGATTCTTCATTCCATTTGTGGGAATGCACAGTATTGCTTTTGAGTGGTTTCATGTTTCATAGAACTTCATTTTGGCTCCTGACAAATCACTTGGATAATTGTTCCTATTAAAGCTCTTAACTGAAGTATTTATATCGCTTGGTAACAGAGAAGAGAAAAAAAGACAAATGTTCCTGGGAAATAAATACCATAAATAGGACTCAACTCAAAACAAAATAATAATAGCAACAAAAAAATAGTTAAGATGAAATTTTGACCTTCGACTTCAAGTGAATTTTGTGCCATTAGAGGTTTCAGAATCCTTTGATTTTTATCTTACCTCTCCCACTGCTAATTTTCATTTCTTTTCTGCCTACATTCTGGGTAATTATGGGTTGCAAGCATTTTAAAATTACAGATGTCCAGTCACATCTGAATAATGATTATCTTTATGGAGTCAGTTTTCTAACCACTTTTACTTCCATTGTCTTAGTTGAATTTTACAGAAGCCTGCTGAGGTCAAGCAAGCATTGTATTTATTGCCCATAAGAGGAAATGGAGGCCCTGGGAGGTTAAGTGATTTGCTTAGGATCATACAATTACTGCACCACAAAGGCAGAATTGCTAAGACTCACGACGATGAGCCACCTCCTCTGGGGACACAGCTGGCCCTGATTCCACGGTGTAAGATATTAACAGCAGCATCCACCACAAACACTGAGTGACTGCACTTTAATTACTTCTCTTTTGAACTTCACCACAAGCCCCCCAAAATAGGTATTATCATCATCATTTTACAAATGAGGAAACCGAGCCTTAGAGAGGTGGGCACTTCGCCCAAGTACATTCAGCCAATTAGAGGCAGAGGCAGGATTTCAACCCAATTCTGCCTGGCTCCAGAACCCATGCTCTTGCCCACTATCTTCGGTGCTGTCAGTGCCACAGCCAGGGAAGATGTAAATGAGGGGAAGAGAGGGTGTAGGGTACCTTAGTCTCAAAACCTAGTGCAAGTTTAATGGCCCATTGGAGAGCCAGGGAGTGAGTCTGGGTGACCTTAAAGCAGGTTTGGTGATCAAGACTGAAGGTGTGGCCTGAACTTCCATTGTCAGCAGATTGGTACGTATTATGGCAGCTAAAGGGATCGTCTAAAAAGTCTTGTCAGCTGGGGCAGGGGCTGTGTGTGTGCGTGCATGGGTGTCTTCTTCCTTTTTCTTTTTCAGCTCAGGATTCAGGAGTTAAAATGTATTAAGCCTTTCTTGTATACCTTGACTCACTGCAAGATGTGTATTTATAGCCTCCCTTTTAAAAAGGAGGAAATGGAGGCTGAGAGAGTTGCCGTGACTTGCAGGAGATCACCAAGCTGGAAGTAGAGCTGGGATTTACACCCAGGTCTCTCTGGTATTGAGTCACTCCGCCTGCTACCTTTTTATGCATTCCAGGACCCCTTCTTTTTCAAGAACTCCCTACCATATTTCTAATCTGATTTGTCCCCAGGTCCAGCTTCTGGAGCAGTCCATGCTGGGCTCAGACATCAGAAAACTCAATTCCCAGAGATCCAGGTGCTGCTCTTGTGTATGTGCTCTGCTGGGTCAGCTAGCTCCGATTTTCCATTCCTCCTTACCAACAACATGTGTGACCTGGGCAGGCTGTCCCCGAGTATTAAAAGCAGTAATAGCTAACAGATGCACACTCTTCACATTTGCATTCACTCTCCATATGAACTGGGAAAGTTGAAATACTTCAGGCATGTTATCCCCTTCCAGGCAGCTTCCTGGGTTCTGTTCTAAGCTCTGCCACCAATCTTGGTATGACCTTGGCTCTATGCCTGCCCCTTTCTGGGCCTCAGCTTTTCCATCTATAAATGAGGGAGATCCTTAGAGAACTTCTAAGGGACGAAGCTGAGGCTTCTGTCTTCTGGGTAAAATTCTGTCTTCCTTTGTCCTTCAAGTTTTTGTCTATGTTAGAAGACTTTATTTAATATTGTAGAAACACTCCAAATAAACAACTCTCTCAATCCTTCTTTTGTTGGGAGGAGGGCATTTTTTCTTATTATAGTGTGACCTGTGCCCAAATATAATTGGTTATTCTCCTGTACTCCATCCCCAAGAAATGGGGAAGAGAAATTTAGCTTTGAGGCAACACTATTCCTAATCCAGCACACAGGTCATGAGCTGAGTTCCTCACAGGACAGTCGAATGAAGACACACACATTTTCCACTCAGGGGACTGTATCTATTTCCGTCGCCAACTTCATCCCTCTCCCCCTCAACGAGTGCTCAGTTCTTGGACAATTTCTAGAGCTCATTTTAGGGAAAAGCCCATTTTTACACCTGACAGCAGAGCTTTCTTTTTGAATCAGGTTTAGAAACTGCAGCTCAGGGAAAAATATTGCTTCCTTTGCTTTGCCAAATGCGTTATCTTTTCCCTTTATGGCTATTTATTTCACGAGCGTCCCTTTACCCGTCACTACCCCACCTTCCCCTCTGCTAACTGGAAGCCTGGATCTAAGATGGTAAACGGGACATCAAAGCTGGGATGATTCTTACCAGGCTGCAAGGAAAGCTGCAAGGTTAGGGGTCTTTGGCTCCGTTCTTGACCACTCTGTCCCTCAGGGCTGCATAGCGTCTCCTGGCCAGGATGGGGATGTTTCTTCATCTCCTCTGAAGCTTCTGAAGTCAGCTGCCCCTTCAACCTGCAAACCTCCAGAGCTCAGCTGGGCATAGCTAAGCACTCAGTTATGCTTAGCTGAGCTCTGGAGGTTTGCAGGTTGAAGATTTTCTTTTTGTCCTTAGGAGGTGTCCCCTTGAGCAAGTAGATTTGATTGAAAAAAGTGCAGAGTTGACAAAAAATGGTCTGCTGAGGCCACACTGAAATTACTAATGTGTTGCCTGCACAGCCCAAGAAGTCTGGGGCTGCAAGCTCTTCCGGGTTTGTGCTAACCACCTGGGGCTTTGCAGATCAAAACTAAATTTAGCTACTTGGTCTTGGAGGCCACAGATAACCTGGTAAAATACCATTTTCCTAGTGTCCCTGCTTTGCTCAAGAGTACTCAGTCGTTGCCATAATAGTTTTCTGTTTCTGGGTAACAAATTACCCCCAAACCTAGTGGGCTAGGAATTTGGGAGCAGCTTAGCTGGGTGGGGTTCTGGCCTCCAGTGTGTATCCACACCCGTCAGCTGGGGAGACAAATTCATTAACAAACATGATAGCTACGATTTGTGTTACCAGCTTTGGGTTTAAACATGGTCACAAAAAGTTATTAGGAAATATATTTTAAAAGGAAAAAAGCCTAAAGAATCATGTGAGATGGATGTACCCAGCCTATCCTAAGAAACAAAACATTTCTGATACTGTGGGAATCCCTAGGTATCCCTTCCCTATTGCCTCCTCACCAAAAATGTAATCAATTCCTTGAATGAGGTCTTTATCAGTCCCAGTCATTTCTCTCATACTTTTACCGCCCCAGAGTGTATGTATCCTAAGCAACGTATAGCACTGCTTTGTAGACTTTTAAACTACATTAAATTATATCATACTGCATCTGTTTTTCTGCTTTTATTTGTATTGTTTTTTTTTTTTTTTCACCCGACATGATATTTTACACATGATTACCCTTGTTCACCCATTTCGCTGCTGTATAGTATTTCACGGTGTGGATATACTGTAATTTATTCATTCATTTTCTTGTTAATGGATAGCTGGGTTGTTTATAATTTCTTTCAAATGAACTGCAGGCGCTCTCCTTGCCCCAATTAGCTGGAAGTTCCCTAGCTACCCTCTTGACGCTCTACGCTAACCCCCCAAATGGCTAGAAATCTTAGTGATATTTTTAGTCCTAAGAGATAAGTCTGCTCAAGGGTCAAGTGGCTACCCATTCTTCTGTGATAGTTACATGCTGTCACTGCTCAAAACTTGTTCTGTGTGGTCCTTTGTGTCCTTATTCCCTGATATGGTGGCACCCCCAGAAGAACAGCTGAGCTGGTGGGTATGAATTAAAGAGTTGGTACCTGGCGTGTGAGCCTGGGCCATTGCAGAATCCATACGGGGGCCCACTCATGAAGGCTGTCCCTGCAGCAGGGCATAGGGACAAAGACCCCCTGACCAGAGTCCCACCAGCCTGGAAAACACTGATCCAGGTAAACTGATCATAGCGGTGGCTATTGCCTCCCTGTGAGATTGCAATTCTGTTGCTGAAGCCTCTAGAAGCAGTTGTTTGTGGGTCAGCATTAATGGAGGCGTACGCTCACTTTTTCACAGCAGTCTCATAGCCTCTGTGTTTTGGTTTCCTAATCTGTAAAGAGTGAATCACCCTCACATGATGAAGAAAATCATAGTCGCTGATTGCTTAGCTGGAGTCAACCTTATCTGGTAGGGGACCCTGGCCCCCACCTGCCCTTCCCCTTCCCGTAGGCAGTAACTGCCTGGGTTTCCCTGTCAGGTAGCTGCTCAGCCTGGATGGAACCTGTCTGATGGAAGGTATGGCCAAAGCTCTGCTCTCAGAATGAGAAGGCCCGGCTTGGGCATCTCTCCTTCCTCGTGTGAGCTGTATGATTTTCTTCACATTGAGCATCTCGGAACCTCAGGCTCCCCATCTGTAAACACAGGGAAAGTCCCCTTTCTCTGCATAGAACTGCTCTGAGGATGAAATGAAACAATGAACTTGAAAGGACTCAAAAAGATGGCATGGGTGGGATGAGGGTGAGGGTGTCCTTAGCTTTGCAGGCAATACATTCTGTTATTGGACAGTTCTGACTCTGCAAACATCTAAGGGCTTGTTTCCCCACTTCAGACTGTGGACAGCCTTTCTTAAATTCAAATACTCCCCCACCGCCACTCCCCACCACCTAGTCTTTGCTTCTCCAGAAAAACTTCCCTAGCTCCTTCACAAATTATATTAGGGGCTACGGTTTCCATAAAACAAAAGAAGGTTGCAGAATATAAATTGCTTACAAAAGTATAAAATACCTCATTCTAAGTTGATAGGATTGCTAATGGCCATTTATGATTATCACAGTGGTGAGAATGACAACCTCCCCTATTGGGTATAGAAGCCACCAATGACTTCCATGTCCCTAAATTCAGTGACACCTTTCAGTCCTCATCTGATCTGATTTCTCACTTGGTCATATTTCTTAACACACACTCTTCCCTGGGCTCCTGAGACACTCCTGGGTTTCCTCCTATTTCACTGACAGCGCCTTCTCAGGCTTCTTTGCTGTTTCTTCTTCTTCAGAGCAGCCCTTAAATGTTGTGATCTTCAGAAATATGTCCTGGGCCCTCTAATCTTCCTGCTCACACCATCCCAGGAAGCTCACCTCTGCACATCTACTCCAATGGCTTTAATTACCATTCATGCATTTATGACTTCCAAGGTCATCCACTCTATATTTCTTTCCTGAATAGCGGCTTTATAGCTCTATCTCCCTGTTAAACATCTTAATTTGGATGACAGGCATGTGTTGTGGGCATGTAATTTTCCTTGAGTCCTTCCCCTCACCCCAAATGTTCTCTTGTTCCTATGTCCTGTATCATAGTGAGAGCCATTGCCAACCACCCAGTTGCCCAAACCAGCAATCTAAGATTTATTCCTGACATTTTTCTTGCCTTCTATTTCACATGTAAAGAATCACCAAGTCTTGTCAACACCATCTGTTTTTCCATTCTCCGTTGCCACTACCTCTGACTGAGAATCAACAGCTCATTTCATTTCAACAGCCCTTTATCTAGTCTCAGTCTCCAATATTGCCCACCTTTAATTCAATTTCTACACTGCAGCCAAAGAAATCTTTCTAAAGCCCAATCAAAGCATGGGGATTTCGGGCTGGATGGTTCACTCCACTCCTCCCTGCCTCGCTTCCCACCCCTTCTACCAAAACTTAAACTCTGGAGACACTGTGGCAGGAGATGGAGGCATGCCAAAGAACTAGCATAAAATCCTAGTGGGAAACCTATGGGGAAGATATCCTGCTCAGCATGTGGAGGGAAAATGAGTCAGAGGTAGAGGGGGACAGAAAGCCTCACCAGGAGACAGGTTTGACTCCTTCCCGCCCCTCTTTCCCACTCCTTACCTTGGCCATCAGTGCCATCAACGAGAGGTGTAGCCCCCAAATTTATATGTGGAAGTTCTAATCCCCAAAAACTCAGATTGTGACTGTATTTGGAGATAGAGTCATCAAAGAGATAATTAAGTTAAGATAGGGTCCTTAGGGTGGGTTCTCATCCAAAATGACTGGTGTCCTTATAAGAAGAGGAGATTAGGGCACAGATATGCACAGAGGAAAGACTACGTGAAGACACAAGGAAAAGACAGTCATCTACAAGCCAAAGAGAGAGTCTATTGAAGAAACAACCCTACTGACACCTTGATCTCAGACTTCTAGTTTTTAGAATTGTAAGAAAATATATTTTTGCCGTTTAAACCAGCCAGTCTATGGCACTTTGTTATGGCTGCCGTGGCAAACTAATACAGAGGTGTGAAGATTGGAGGAAAGGGATAAAGCTATCATTATTCGCAAGTGCTGTGATCATCTACACAGAAAGGCAACTGAACCAATGGATCTTCTTTTAGATCTAGTAAGAGGATTCAGCAAAATTGCCAGACACAAGATCAACTACGAAAAGCCAATAGCACACACCTCCACACCAGCAAACACCAACCATAAAATACAATGGAAAATATGATGCCATTCACAACAGCTACAAAAGCTATATCTACCTAGCAATTTAGTTTATCAAGAAACAAGTCCTCTATGGAAGAAAAATTTAAATTCAATTAAAGTACATGAAAGGAAGTTTTTTTAAAAAAAGATTTTTATTAAAAATATAGCTAACGTACAATATTATATGAGTTTCAGGGGTACCTCATAGTTATTCAACATTTATATACCTAAAGAAGTGATCACCATGATAAGTTCAGCAACCATTTGACACTGTACCATGTTATCACAATATTATTGACTATATTACCCATGATGTACATTACATCCCCGTGACTTCTTTTTTTTTTTTTTTATTGGGGAAAGGGGACAGGACTTTTATTGGGGAACAATGTGTACTTCCAGGACTTTTCTTTTTTTTTTCCAAGTCAAGTTGTTGTCCTTTCAATCTTAGTTGTGGAGGGCGCAGCTCAGCTCCAGGTCCAGTTGCCGTTGCTGGTTGCAGGGGGCACAGCCCACCATCCCTTGCAGGAGTCGAGGAATCAAACTGGCAACCTTGTGGTTGAGAGCCCGTGCTCCAACCAACTGAGCCATCCGGGAGGCAGCTCAGCTCAAGGTGCCGTGTTCAATCTTAGTTGCAGGGGGCGGAGCCCACCATCCCTTGCGGGAGTTGAGGAATCGAACTGGCAACCTTGTGATTGAGAGCCCCCTGGCCCATGTGAGAATTGAAGTGGCAGCCTTCAGAGATAGGAGCATGGAGCTCTCTAACTGCCTGAGACACCGGGCCAGCACCCGACTTATTTGTTTTATACCTGGAAATTGAGACCACTTATTGCCCTTTACCTTCTCCTCCACCCCCACCTTTTAAAATTTATCAATTACAATTGACATTCCATATTATTTTCTATTAATTTCAGGGGTACAGTATAGTGGTTAGACCTTTATATTATTTAAGAAGTGATCCCCCTGACTAGTCTAGTACTCAAGTGGCACTACACATAGTTATTACCATATCATTGACTATATTCCCTATGCTTTACTTTATATCCCCATGACTATTTTGTAACTACCAATTTGTCCTTTTTAATCCCTTCACCTTTTTCACCCTGTCCCCCAACTGTCTCCCATCCATCACCCCAACGAATCTAGTACCCATCTGACACCATATGTAGTTATTACAATATTATTGACTATATTCCTTATGCTATATCCTACTTCCCCATAATTACTGTGTGACAACCAATTTGTACTTTTTAATTTCTTCCCTTGTTTTCGCCCACACTCCCAAACCTTCTACCATCTGGCAACCATCAAAATGTTTTTTGGATCTATGAGAGTGTTTCTGTTTTGTTTGTTAATTTTGTTCTTAGATTCTACATATAAGCGAAATCACATTGCATCTGTCTTTCTCTGTCTGATATACTCCACTCAGCACAGCACCCTCCAGGTCCATCCATGCTGCCACAGATGACAATTACCCATTCTCTTCTATGGCCAAACAATATTCCATTGTATATATGTACCACCTCCTCTTTATCCATTCATCCATCAACAGACACCCAGGCTGCCTCCACATCTTGGCCATTGTAAACAATGCTGCAATGAACAGATGGATGCACACATGCCCTCAAAGTAGCATTTTTGGGTTTCTTCAGATAAATACTCTGAAATGGGATTACTGGGTCCTTCATTGTCTCTTCTTATAGCCTTTATTTTAAAGTCTATTTGGTCTGGTATAGTATTGCTACCCCAGCTTTTTTTTTTTTTTTTTTTCATTTCCATTTTCATGAAATACCTTTTTCCATCCCTTTACGTTCTGTCTGTGTATGTCTTTCAATCTGAAGTGATTCTCTTGTAGGCAGCATATGTAAGGGGTTTGTTTTTTAATCAATTCATCTCTCCTATGTCTTTTGATTGGAGCATTTAATCCATTTACATTTAAAGTAATTGTTGATAGATATGTAGCTATTGCCATTTTAGTACTTATAATTTTGATTTTTTTTTTCCTCTTAAAGAAGTCCCTCTAACATTTCTTGTAATACTGGTTTGGTGGTGGTGAACTCTAGCTTTTTCTTGTCTGGGAAACTCTTTATCTGTCTTTTGATTTTAAATGATAGCTTTGTTGGGTAGAGTAGTCTTGGTTGTAGGTCCTTGCTTTACATCATGTTGAATATTTTATGCCAGTCCCTACTGGACTGCAAAGTTTCTGTTGAGAAATCAGCTGACAGTCTTGTGGGAGCTCCCTTATAAGACACTAGTTGCCTTTCTCTTGCTGCTTTTAGGATTCTCTCTTTGTCTTTAACCTTTGCCATTTTAATTATAATATGTCTAGGTGTGGGCCTGTTTGGGTACATCCTGTTAGGGACTCTGCACTTCCTGGACTTGTATGTTTATTTCCTTCACCAGGTTAGGAAAGTTTTCAGTCATTATTTCTTTGAATAGTTTCTTGATCTCTTGCCTGGTGCCCCTATGATGCGAAGTCGGTGTGCTTGATGTTGTCCCAGAGGTCTCTTAAACTACCCTTATTTATTTTGGATTGCTTTTTGTTTTGCTGTTCTGATTGGGTGTTTTTTGCTACTTTGTCTTCCAAATTGCTGATTCAATCCTCTGCTTCATCTAGTCTGCTGGTGATTCTTTCTAGTGCAGTCTTCATTTAAATTATTGTATTCTTCACTTCTGACTGGTTCTTTTTATGGTTTCTATGTCTTTTTTTATACTTGCTATTTCTCTGTTGAAGTTCTCACTAAGTTCCTTGAGCATCCTTATAACCACTGTTTCGCACTCTGTGTCTGGTATGTTGCTTGCGTCCATTTTGTTTAGTTCTTTTTTAAGAGTTTTCTCCTGTTCTTTCATATGGGATGCATTTCTTTGTTTCCTCATTTTGGCTGCCTCTTTGTTTCTATGTATTAGGTAGATCTGCTATGTCTCCCATTCTTGGCCAGGTGGCCTTATGTAGTAGGTAGGTGACCTTTGGGGCCCAGTGGCACAATCTCCCTGGTCACCTGAGCCTGGTGCTCCACAAGTATCCCTTGCATGGATTGTGTGTGGCCTTTTGTTATAGTTAAGCTTTGATTACTTTTGGCATGTAAGTGGGTGGGATTGACCCTTAGGCTGACTGGCTGTGGAGTATGGCCTTGTCCACAGCTTATGGGATGCTGTGTTGGAAGCTTACTCCACTCAGTGGGATTTGCCCCACCAGGCTCTGGTGCTTGTTGAGATCAGCCTTTGGGTGTGCTGCTTGTGGGGCTAATTGGACAGTGCTCTGCTCTGCTGTGGTCTGAAGCCAACCTCCAAGTATGTTAGCTCTGGAGCCTCTTGGGAGGGGTTCCAGTGAAGGTCCAGGTTACCAGCCTGTGACCAGGCAGGGGCTATCTGGTAGGAATTACAAAGCAATTTGCAGTTGTTTGTTACCGGTGCTAAACCTGGAGGTGTGTGGGAGAGGCCATGCTGGGAACCGAGGACATCTGCCACCAATACCAAGCCTTGGGTAGCTCTGCAAAAAGTCAGGACACCCCCAGGCCTGCTGCCACCTGCTGGTTTCCTTAAGGTTCAGCCACTGATAGAGCCTCGTGCTGTATGGGAGTTGGGTGAAGCTGAGTCCCAGGGAGTCACTAGAGTGGAAAGAGTTATGGTCAGCAGGTTAATGGAAATTCTGGTTTGGTGCCAGTGCTGAGCCTAAAACTACTCAGCAAAAGTCTCAGAGCACACCAAGGCCAGTTTCCTCCCACCATGGGCCTGCTGGATTCTGATAGTTTTCCAAGAAAGAGTGCAATTCGGGTGGGACTGGCTGCTGGCAGAGAAAGTGCCTCTGGCAGTGTTTGAATTGGGTGGGGCGGGGTCCCAGTGAGTCGGTAGGGAGGAGCAGTGAAGATCACCAGGCCAATCAGATTCAGATTTGGCAGGAGGGGCAGGCTCAACACAGGAAAGATGGTGCCTGCCTGCCTGCCTGCCGCACAGAAAGTGGACCCCTCACCCAGAAAGTGTCGACTGTACCCCAGACCTGCCCCCAAAGTCAGACACCTCAGTCTGCTTCCCCCCGTATGTCTCTGAGACACTCCCCACCCCCCGAGTTACTGTCTCTCTGCTGGAGCCCAAGGTAAGTGCCTGTAAGAGAGTCTGTGCGCAGGCTGGTTAAGAGGACGGCTGGTTTTTCCCGCAGCCTTCCGGCCTACCTGAATGGTCAGAATACCCACTGTTTTTTCACAGCCAGATGTTGTGGGGGCTCCTCAGCACCAGTACTCTGGGCTGGGGAGACTGGTGTGGGGGCCTGGGGTCCCTTGCTCCTCTGGGGGAACCAAGGCAGCTGAGATATCCCTCCTGATTCTCAATTGCCATATGCAGGTGTGGGGCCCAATTCACATCTCAGCTCCTCCTACCAGTCTTGACATGGCTTCTTCTTTATATTTTCAGTTGTAGGGCTTCTTTTTGGCTAGACTTCAGATGGTTCTCCAGGTTGATTGTGCTATAATTTAGTTGTAATTTTAATGTGTTCATGAAAGAACACAGGCACAGTGTTTATCTACTCTGCCATCTTGGATCTCTCCCCAGGAAGTTTTGAATTAAATGGAGAGATATTCTATGTTCATGATAGAATAACATTATCAATTCTCTTCAAATTAATTTAGAAATCTGACTCAATTACAATCAGAATTCCAAATAGATATGTTGAGAAAATTGACAAACTTATTCTGAAATTAATAAGTGTGAAGGTTCACAAATAATTGAACCAACTTTTAAGAAGAGGAGGGACTTGTCTCCTAGATATTAAAATATATTACAAAGTCATAGAAATGGAAGTATTATATGGTTCGATGGAAGGACAGGTAAATAGTGCAATGAAAGAGGATAGAGCACTTAGAGACAGACCACACATATATAGGAACTTGATATATGATAAATACAGCACTGCAGATAAATGGGAAAGGTACCACAGACTTGTAGATGGTTTGGGAAAATGGCTGACTATATATATCAGAATAAACTGTATCCCTACTTTGCCCAGAATACAAAAGTGGACTCCAGATAAATTAAAAACTTAAATGTACAAGGTTAAACAATAAGGCTAATTGAATAAATGTAGGGGAAGATTTTTATGACCTAGCGGTGAGGAGTCTTCTCAAACAAGACCCCAAAACACAAAGCATAATATGAAAAATTAAAGAATTTTTAAAACCAGGATAATGAATTTCTAATCAATGGGATTAGATAGCTATAATCCAATGGGAGGGATAACCAATAGATCAATCAATGGTTCTGAACTTGGGGCTATTTCCCCCCCATCCCAGAACATTTGGCAATATCTGGAGACATTTTTGGCTGTCACAACTAGACCAAAGGTGCTACTGGATTCTAGTGGGTAGATGCCAGGGGTTCTGCTAAATATCCTCCAGTGCATAGGACAGCCCCACAACAAAGAATTATTTGGCCCAAATATCGGTAGTACCAAGGTTGAGAAAACCTCCTATAGAAAAATGTCATAAACAGATGCCACATCTAAAACCAACATGTGACCAAAACCTGGAATATTCAAGAAATCCTACAAAGTGTTAAGAAAAAGATAGAGAACCCAATAAAAAATTGGGCAAAGTGTACAAGTAAGCAATTCACAGACGGAGAAATTGAAATGGTTCATAAGTTTATGAAGAGTTACTCAAACTCATGAATAATTAGACAGATGCAAGTTAGCACAACAGCGAGCTAGTACTTCAGACTCACTAGACTGGCAAAAATGAAAAATCTGGATAATGCCAAGTGTTTGCAGGGATATGGGGAACCAGGGACCCTTGCTCACTAGTGGTGTGGTTATAGGCTGGATGGACTAAACAACATAAATTCATTTTCTCACAGCTTTGGAGGCAGGAGGTCCAAGAGCAAGGTCTTGGCAGATTTGGTTTCTCCTGAGGCCTCTCTCCTTGGCTTGTAGTTGGTTGCTTTCTTGCTGTGTCTTCACATGGCCTTTTCTTTGTGCGCATGTCTCTGTGGTGTGTCTACCTCTTCTAAGGACACCAGTCCTATTGGACTAGGGTCCCACTTTATGACCTCATTTAACATTAATTACCTCCTTAAAGGACCAATCTACAAATAACATTAAGAGTTAGAACTGTAACATATACATTTGGGGGAGGGGCACAATTCAGACCGTACAGACCAATTGGTCTGGAAGACGCATGAATAGGCCTTGGGGTGCTCATTCCATTGTTTCCTGCTCCTGCTGTTGTTTACTCAGGTGAGTTTAGTTGGTGAAAATTCATAGACTGAACACTTGTAATTTGTATACTTTTCTGTTGGTATGTTATCCTTCAAAGGAAGTTTTAAAAAAGAGTTGAATTTTAGTAACTGCTTTCACTGATACAATTATATGGGTTTTCTACTTTGATCTTTTATTGTAGTACTGTATTAGTTTGTGAGCGCTGCTATAACAAAGCACCACCGACTGGATGATTTAAACAACAGAAATTTATTTTCTCTGTTCTAGAAGCAGGAAGTCTGAGATCAGAGTGCTGGCATGGTCAGGTTCTGGTGAGAGCTTGCAGATAGTCACCTTCTCCTACGGTGCAGAAAGAGAGTGAGCTCTTTAGTATCTTTTTTTAATAAGGGCACTAATACTATTAAATCAGGGCTCCAACCTTATGGTCTCATGTAACCTTATTACTTCCCTAAAAGCTCTGTCTCAAAATATAGTCACACTGGGGGTTAGGGCTTCAACATATAAATTTGGTGGGGGGATACCATTTACAGCAGGAGGTGGCATGAAAAAGGGAATATAGCAACCCTGCTGGGGGGTCCTGGCATCACACTGAGCCTAGCATACACACTGCTGAGCGTTTCCACTTAGTATCAAGAATCCTGTGTCCAGACCTGCCTTTGTCCCTATTGGAGATGGATTGAACAAGCCTCTTTCCCTCTCAGGTCTCAGTTTTCCTGTGACTGCAATGCAGGAGGGGATGCTATTCTCTTAAATCTCTGGGATATTATCAGGCTGTCACTGCAAAGGGTGAATGCCCCCGGGGGTCAAACAAGAGTTGGATATTTTTTGAACAGGCCCATTGAAGGCAAAAAAAAAAAAAAAAAAAAAAAAAAAAAGGGGGAGGGAGAAGTGATAGTAAGGTTAGAGGCTTAAGACCCTTTCTTTAGAGTTGGGGTGCCTGTCTCAGTTAACCCTAGAGCAGCCCAGGAAGAATTTGCCTCCTGCAGGCTTTATGCTTTAATAGAAGAGGGAGGGGGCTGCATTTCCCCCCTCACTCAACTCCATCTCACTCCAAAATACGAACTTGCATAGTGTTTAACTTGAAATTAATTTTGAAAGCCATCATCTTCTCACCAAAAAGGTTTGGCCTTCAAAGCAAAGGCTGACTCCTATATCTTTGCATATTTAATCAGGGGAAGGCTGTTTCCAAGGTGTGACTCTGTGTGTCAGGTTGTCATTCATTCTGCATGCATTCTTCATGATTGGAGCCCATGACTATAGGCTCAGGCCAAGAAAGGGCTCCTGGCAATGGAAGAGATGGAGTGGTAAGGGGTGAGGTTTGGGGAAGCATGAAGGGCAGGAGGAACAGAGAAGAGGGTCATTTAATTGAGCCTGAGGGTGGGGTGAGGTGTGAGAATGCTTTGGGAGGCTTCCTGGAGGAGGTGATATCTGAGCTGGGAACTGGAGAAGTTCTTCAGGTGAGGCTATCCCGGGAAGGGGAGCATTCTAAGCAAAAACCTAGAAGTGAGATAAAAGCTAATATATTTGAACCTGTGCCAGGTTCAGGGAGGAAGATGGGAGGGCTGGCAGAGCAAGAACTCAAAGAATACAGAAGACTGTGGTGAAGAGTTGGCTCTTTTCTGAAGGCAATGGGGTCACTGAAGAGTTTGAACAGGAGAGTGACTTGGTCAGTGTGTTCCTTTGTATGTTTTGAGGAAGTGGGAATTGTGCTTTGGGTGCAGAAAATGTACTTATGGTGTTTATCATCCACCTTTACGAGCGCCTTCTTCTTTTTTCCCTCTTTGATTTACTTTTTGTTGAAGCAATTGAGTTTTTTTTTCTTTTATTGTTTTTTATTTGCCTTCTCTCTTGTTTTGCTTTCCTTTCTTTTTTTCTTTGTTAGTTTCAAGTGTACAAAACAATGTAATAGTTAGACATTTACACCCCTCACAAAATGATAACCCCCCTCAGTCTACTATCTCTCTGATATCATTTATAGCTGTTACAATTCCATTGACTCTATTCCCTATGCTGTGCTCCACATCCTGTGATTATATCTATACCTATACCTATACCTATACCTATACCTATACCTATACCTATACCTATACCTATATCTATCTATCTATCTATCTATCTATCTATCTATCTATCTATCTATCTATCTATCTATCTATCTATCTATCTATCTATCTATCTATCTATCTATCTATCTATATTTAATTATAGTTGACACACAATATTATTCAGCTTCAGCTTCAGGTGTAACTGCAGTGATCAGGCATCTACACTGTCCATAAAGTGGTCTCCCTAATAAGACAAAAGCCCATCTGACCCCCTACAAAATCTTTACAAGATTGTTGATTATATTCCCCAAACTGTATTTCATATCCCTGTAGCTATATTGTGACTACTAATTTGTACTTTCTAATCCATTTATGATAAAAACTCTGAGCAAAGTGGGAATAGAGGGATCATATCTCAACATAATAAAGGCCATATATGATAAATCCACAGCTAACATCATACTCAAAGGGGAAAAGCTAAAACCATTCCCCTTAAGATCAGGACCAAGGCAAGGTTGCCCACTTTCTCCACTTCTATTCAACATAGTGCTGGAAGTCCTAGCCACAGCAATCAGACAAGAAAGAGAAATAAAAGACATCCAAATCGGTGAGGAGGAAGTAAAATTGTCATTATATGCAGATGACATGATGCTATTTAGAGGGAATTCCAAAGACTCCACCAAAAAATATTAGAGCTGATCAATGAATTCAGTAAAGTAGCAGGATACAAAATTAATATTCAGAAACCAATTGCATTTGTATATACCAATAATAAACTATCAGAAGGAGAAACTAAGAAAACAATCCCATTTACAATTTCTTCAAAAACAATAAAATACTTAGGAATAGATTTGATCAAGGAAGTAAAAGACCTGTACTTAGAAAATTATAAGACGAAGAAAGAAATGAAAGAAGATACAAATAAATGGAAACACGTATCATGCTCATGGATAGGAAGAATTCATATAGTTAAAATGTCCATACTGCCTAAGGCAATATGTAGATTCAACGCATTCTGTATCAAATTACCAATGACATTTTTCACAGAGCTAGAACATATAATCCTAAAATTTATATGGAACAATGAAAGACCCTGAATAGCCCCAGCAATCTTGAGGAATAAGAACAAAATGGGAGGTATCATGCTACCTGACATCAAATCAAGGCTATAGTAATCAAAACAGCATGGTATTGGCATAAAAACAGACACATAGATCAATGGAACAGAATAGAGAGCCCAGAAATAAATCCATGACTATATGGTCATTTAATCTATGATAATAGAAGCAAGAATTTACGTTGGGGTAAAGACAATCTATTTAATAAATGAGGCAACTGAGTTTTACTATTCATTTTCACCAAGCCTTCAAGGCACACATAAAATGTGGTTACGGCAGTTATTTGGTAGACTAGAATGAAAAGCAAAAATTACCTATCTCATTGTAACCTATCTCACTTAAGATAGTATAACCTTGATATTTAAACCCTATAAGAATGGCACCATAAAATACAATTTAAAAATCTTATGTAAAATGCCAGCAATTTGAATTCGTCAATAGTTAAAATACCTCATGGTCAAGTATTACCACAAGGATATTCCTCAGGTACAGAGGGAAGAGGTTGTGAAGACGCAGGAAAAAGATGGCCATCTACGAGCCAAAAAGAGAGACTTCAGAGAACAAAAAAGAGAGGCCTCAGGAAAAACCAAGCCTAATGACACCTTGTTCTCAGACTTCTAGCCTCCAGAATTATGAGACAATAGATACCTAACACCTCCTGCTACCTCCTGAACTTTTCTGCTTGGATCTCCTGCTGTCAGAGATGGGTATCCTCTCGTTTCTCATGGACCAGAAAACCCATGCCCCTTCCTAACTTCCCTATTTACATCCTTGGCACCTCCACCCCTCACCCACGATGGTTGCACTGCCTTGGAATAAATTTCCAAGGCACCTTGGCCTTCCACTCCCTTCCTCTGGACCAGAGAAGAGTGGGTGTTAGTTGCAGCCTTAGGGAGTGGTTAGCAAAAAACACAGCTCCTCTAACCACAGGATTTGAATACCCAGCAGGAGTGGCCTCTGTGAGTCATGACTGATGAAACCACATGGGCCCCTCACCTCTTGTGTTTTTCTTGGAATCGGGTGTGTGGGTGTGAGCGCCCTCTCACGAAGACCTTTGAAGTGTTGTGTCCTGAAGGAGGCTCACAGCTGACCTGTACAGTGGGCTGTGGAGTTTACACAGCGCTTTCATGCACCTTGACTCATTTCCACTTTGCGACAATCCAGGGAGGTTGCCATGACTATTCCCAGTCAAGAGCTGAAGAAAATGAGCCTCTGAGCGTGGCTTGCTCAAGGTCATCAGATGGGTGGGCTGTGGCTCAAGCCTAGACTCCCGTCCACAGATGGAGGGAAGAACACGCACTGAGCCCCTCTCACGACCAGGCTGTTGTCAGTAGTTACCTCGACACACAAGGGACGTTGCCGCTTAGCTAAGTGGGATGATCTGTTCAGGTCTGTGGCCTACCTTTGCCAAGTTCCTGGCATAGACAGCTATGGTGTGACAGGAGGACACGTCTGTGAGCTCACTGGAGGCAGGCTGCGTGTCTTAAAGGACCGGAGGGGTGAGAGTGCCCAGGTCCAGTTTCTCCAGCTGCCTCTGCTAGATCAAGTGTTACCCTGAGGACAGTTACTTAATACCTTGAAGCATCAATTTCCTCATCAGTAAATCAAGGATAATGACAATGTTTGCCTCCTTCGGGCGGCAGGAGGGCAAGTGACCCGCTGCCTGCCCAGGTGTGCCTGGCCCAGAGCAGGTGCTCACGAATGAAAGCTATTATGGTTTTCCCTGTGTTTTTCAATTCCAAGCACTGGGCTTGGGTAATGGGCAGAGTCCAAACTTGGTAAATGCATTTTAGTTGGAATGATGCTTAAATGGGTTTTAAAATTAGGTGGGTGGACCTTCAGGTCAAAATTGCAGAGAATTCAGTGGGATGAGGATAAAGAAGAGAGCCCTCACATTAGCGCTTGCTAAGTTGTTCTGTTCTGACAACACCAACATCTCAGAGGCTTACAACAATACGAGTTTGTTTTGCTCACTTTGTAGGTCCTTGTGGGCCTGTTGTGGCTCTGTTCCATGTGCTATCTTCATTTTGGGGTCTGGGCAGAAAGAAGAGGCAGGGGATGCACCCCAAAGCTCCTATGTTGCATACAGTATTACTGCTCATATCCCAAGGCCACACCAATCATGTGGGCAAGCCTGATGTCTGGGGTGGGGTGAGGGCAGGGCTATCCTCCTCCAAGGATGTACTGCCGGTCACAGAGCAATAAGTGGGAATCGATCATTCTCTTCCAGGGAGGACAGCCAATCATTGGGAATAATAATACACTGACCACCCTCTGGTTATTTTGGGGCGTGGTCTGATGCATCCCTTCAGCTCTCTCATTTTGATTCTCCACCCACAAGCCAGAACCATCACCCTGGAAAATTTGAGAGCTGTCAACTAAGATTAGGTACTATAAGTGGTCTGTGAGGGTCTCTTGCTCTGCAAATTTGGTCCACAAGCTGCAACCTTTGAAACTCCCATCATGGCAATGTTACTTATGATAGTGGGAAACTGGCAACCTAAATATCCAGCAATAGGGGAGTGGTAAATGAACAATGGTTTATTCATGCAATGGGATTCTATACTACCATTAAAATAAATAAATTACAGCTAAGCATTAAATTAGAGGAAACTCCAAAACATAATGATTAGTGGAAAAGGCAGATATAGGATGATACTGATATAAAACCATACAGGGTTTTGGACATAGGAAATTCCTCAAAACGTTAAATATAATTATCATATGACCTAGCAATTCCACACTTAGTATACACCCAAGAGAACTGAAAACATTTGTCCACACAAAAACTTACATAAAAATATTTACTCATATAGCAGCATTTTCATAATAGCCAAAAAGGGAAGCAACCTAAATATCCATCAAAAGGTGAATGGATAAACAAATATGATATATCCATAAAATGGAATATTGTTTGGCCATACAAAAAAATGAAGTACGAATACATGGTAACAACACAGATAAACCTTGAAAGCATCATGCTAAATGGAAGAAACCAGTCACAAAAACAGCATGTATTGTGTGATTGCATTTATAAGACATGCCCAGAGCAGGCCAATCTGTAGAAGTATAAATAAGATTAGTGGTTGGTAGCAGCTGGATGGGGGAGGCAGTGACTGCTTAAAGGGTACAGGGTTTCCTCTTGGGGTGATGAAAATGTTCTAGAGCAGGATAGTGGTGATGGTTGCACAACATGAGGAATGTACTAAATGACAGTGGATTTTATGCTTTAAAATGGTTAAAATGGGAAACTGTATTATGTGTGTTTACCACACTAAGAAAAATCACACAGAACAACAGATATACAGTGTATATAAAAACTTGCACAGAACTGTATATACCAATATCATGAGAGTGGTTATCTTAGGGAAGGAGGAAGAGGAATAGAGGTAGTGAAGGGGTTTTAATTGTATCAGTGACATTTTATTGTCTTACAATGTCCAAAGTATAGATGACAAAAATGTTAACATTTATTAAATCTGAGTTAGTGTGAGAGCATGTATTATATGGTCCTCTGCATTTTTCTGAATGTTGGAAACATAGCATAATTTAAAGAAAACCCAGCAGCTTTGAAAACTGTTTCTGGGCAGAAAAATGTGAGTGTGTCTTCTATCCCATTGTGCGCTGGGAGCAGGTAACTTAAGGAACAGGAAACATTAAGATATCATTGTATTTTTGCTTGGCTGCACCTCATTGTTTTAGATTCTATTGAAATTAATGATGCAGGAGCCTTATTTTTTTTTCCTCCTAGATTTGGAACTTTAACTCTGATCAATGAATTCCATCTTCTGGAGGCACAGTGATGGGCTGGGATTTTTCTTAATTTTTTTTTTATCTCAGGTAATTGCTTTTTCCCCTTTGTTTGGTGGAAGACAGAATTTTCCTTTCAGGCCCTAAATATTCACAGATAAGGCAGTAAACTTGTTTTCTCAGTTTGTGAGTTTTTAAATGAGTTATTCCATCATCATTATAAACAATTCTCCAATCTATAGAACCTCTCAGAGATGATGAAGGGGAAGAGGGAAGAAACGCAGGTGCTAATTTTAGATGTTATTGCTGATGTTGCTGAACAAACAAATTCGGAGAGTATCTCTGGGGATGAGGCAGAAGATGTTGGGGGCTGTTTCTCCTTAATAATATTTAATACCTCTCTGGGTCCTCTTCTTTTTCTCTGTAAAATAAAATGTCCTCATTGTTTCAGAAGCATCTATGCAATAAAGTTAAAATTAATACAAACAATATTTGGCTAAACCCATATATCCAGGCAACAAAAATAATGCCCCTGGAGTTGCCACTGTTCAAACCTTTCCTGAAGGTCCCTTCAAGGGTACCTTGTCCAACGAACTCATTTTGCAGATGAGGAAACTGAGGCCCCGTTTGGCAACAAGACTTGCCCAAAGTCTGTTTTTCTATTTGAAGGTTAGAGTTCTTATGTAGTCTATTCACAAATCTACCTCACTTGCCAATCTTGACGTCAAATGTCTATTGTATATTTCTAAAAACCAAACTTTTCCTTCCAAGGACATGGATTCCCCAGTAAGAAGAGTTTTCTATGGAATAACTGTGCTCCGAAGAGAACTCTGCATGTTCAAGTCAGAAAACCTGGTTCAAATCTCTGCTTTGCCTGGGAACCTGTGTGATTTGCGGCCAGTCACTCCTCTTGTATGAGTGTCAGTTTCCTCCACTACAAATTGAGCTGAGGATCCCCAAATCCAAGGGTTGTCATGACACAGCAGATGTGCCCTTTGTCTGAGAAACCTGAAGTCAAAGAAAGAGGCCCAGTTTGTAGGAACCAGACATAAGCATGATTTCAGATGGCAATGTAGACTCAATCTTTACACACTAGAGCATCAGCAATGAAAGATGGCTTCTCTCAGGCCCTTACGATGTGCTACACACTGTGCTCATCACAGTTTGTGGATTTGCTTCTTTAACCCTCATACTGATGGTAAAACAAGGCACAGAGAGGCTAAGCAACTTACTAAAGGTCACACAGCTACTGAGGAGGAGTCTAAATTCGCACCCAGGCCTGCTGGCTCCTGCGCTTCTGGATGTAACCACAGGTCTATCATTCCTCTCTGTTTGTCTCTGCAGACCAATTAGATGTCTTCAGCAGGTGAGCCCCGGAACCTTCTTGTCTCGATTATAAGAATCTTTGGAACATCTTCATTTCCTGTTACGAAGAAACAACGATGAAAGATGCAGCAGAAAGTAGCACCTAGATGATGTCAGCTAAACCCCAAAGTTTTCTTCCTTGACAGGGATAACCTTGCTGTTTAATACCTGGCTGTTAGCAGGATGATTTCTAGCAAAACAGCATGTGCCGGTACCATACTGCTGGTTTTTTTTAAGAATGTGAAGCTCTGTTTAATTGTAGTTGACATACAATATAATATTAGTTTCAGGTGTATAATATAGTGATTTGACATTTATATACCTTGCGAAGTGATCACCCTGAAAAGTCTAGTAACAATCCATTGCTATATAAAGTTATTGTGATATTATTGACTGTATTCCCTATGCTGTCCATTACACCCCGTTACATCACCATGACTTATTTATGTTATAACTATAACTTTGCACCTCTTAATCTCCTTCACCTGTTTTGTCCATTCCACCCACTGCCCAGCCCTCTGGCAACTATGGATTTGTTCTCAGTATCTATGAGTCTGTTTACTTTGTTCGGTTTTTCATTTGTTTAGTTTAGATACTATATATAAGTGAAATAATACAGTATTTCACTTAGCATAATACCCTCTTTGTCTATCCATGTTGTCACAAATGGCAAGATTTCATTCTTTTTCATGGCTCAGTAATATTCCATTGTATATATGTACTACATCTTCTTTATCTAATCATCTATTGGTAGGCATTTATGTTGCTTCCATATCACAGCTATTATAAATAATGTTGCAATGAACATAGGGGTGCATATAGCTTTTCAAATTATTTTTTCGTTTTCTTAGGACAAGTGACCAGAAATGCAATTACTGAATTGTATGGCAGTTCTATTTTTAACTTTTTGAGGACCCCCACACTATTTTTCATAGTGGCTGCCTGAATTTGCAATCCCACCAACAATACAAAAGGGTTCCCTTTTCTCCACATCCTCGCCAACACTGTTGTTTCTTATTTTTCTGATAATAGCCGTTCCGACAGGTATGAGGTGATACTGTGGTTTTTAATTTCATTTCCTTAATGATTAGTGAAGTTGAGCACATTTTTATGTGTCTGTTATGTCTGTTACTGTAGCTTTGTAATATATTTTCAAATCAGGAAGTGTGATGCCTACAGATTTGCTCTTCTTTTTCAAGATTGCTTTGTCTATTCAGTCTTTTTTGGTCTTATATGAATTTTTGGATTGTTTTTTCTACTTCTGTAAAAAATGACATTTTGATGGGGATAGCATTGAATCTATAGCTTGTTTTGGGGAGTATGGATTGTTTAGCAATGTTGGGTCTTCCAATCTATAAACACGGGATGTCATTCATTTATTCATGTAAAGACAGACATATAGACCTATGGACCTAATTGATATTTGACAGGGGTACAAAGAACACACAATGGGTAAAGGATAGTCTCTTCAACAAATGGTGCTGGGAAAACTGGATGTTTGTCTGCAAAAGAATCAAATCGGACTCTTATCTTACACATTGGTAAAATGGATTAAATACTTAAATATAAGACCCGAAACTGTAAAACTCCTAAGAGAAAACATAGGAGAAGAACTTTGTGACTTTGGTCTTGGCAATGATTTCTCGGATATGACACCAAAATTACATACTACAAAAGCAAAAATAGACAAGTAGGACGATATCAAATTAAAAAGCTGCATAGCAAAAGAAACAATTAACAGAATGTAAAGGTAAACTATGGAATGAGAGAAAATATTTGCAAACCCTGTATTTGATAAAGCATTAATATCCCTAATATATAAAGAACTCCTACAACTCAATAGCAAAAAAATCCACAAAGGGCTTGAATAGATATTTCTCCAAAGAAGACATGCAAATGATCAAAGTGTATATGAAAAGGTGATCAATATCACTATCATCAGATCCAAACCACAATGAGATAGCATCTCACACTTGTTAGAATGGCTATTATGAAAAGAAAAAAAAAGAAGAAAAGTTGGTGAGGATGTAGAGAAAGTGGAACCCTTGTACACTGTTGGTGGGAAAGTAAAATAGTATAGCTGTTATAGGAAACAGTATGGAAGTTCCTAAAAACTTAAAAATAGAACTAGCATATGATTCATCAATCCTGCTTCTGGGTATTTGTCCAAAATAATTGAAATCAATGCCTCAAAAAGGTATCTGCACTCCCATGTTCATTGAAGCATTATTCACAGTAGCCCAGACATGGAAACAACCACTGACAGATAAATGGGTAAATACAATGCACTATGAGGTCTGACAATTAAGTTCGTGAACTTGTTGCACCGATGTTGCTCACCTTTTTTGGTATCAGAGAGATTATTCATTATGAATTTGTACCAACTGGACAAACACTTAACCAAGTTTACTATTTGGAAGTGCTGAAAATGCTGTGTGAACAAGTTAGACAAAAACGACCTGAACTTTTCACCAACAATTCATGGCTCTTGCATCACGACAATGCACCAGCTCACACAGCACTGTCTGTGAGGGAGTTTTTAGCCAGTAAACAGATAACTGTATTGGAACACCCTCCCTACTCACCTGATCTGGCCCCCAAAGGCTTCTTTCTTTACCTGAAGATAAAGGAAATATTGAAAATAAGACATTTGGATGACATTCAGGGCATCAAGTGTAATATGACGACAGCTCTGATGGCCATTCCAGGAAAAGAGTTCCAAAATTGCTTTGAAGGGTGGACTAGGCACTGGCATCCGTGCATAACTTCCCAAGGGGAGTACTTGGAAGGTGACCATAGTGATATTCAGCAATGAGGTATGTAGCTCTTTTTTGAGGGTGTTTGTGAACTTAATTGTCTGTATATACATACCATGGAATATAAGTCAACCTTAAAAAAGAAGGAAACCCTGCCAAATATAACAGCATGGATGCAGGACATTGTGCTAAGTGAAATAAGGCAGTCACAGAAGGACAAATATTGCATGATTCCACTTATAAGTGGCATCTAAAATAGTCAAACTCATCAAAATAGAGAGTAGAAGGGTGGTTTCCAGGAACTGGGCCGTGTGGTGGTAGTGGGGGGAAATGGGGAGTTGTTCAATGGGTATAAAGTTTCAGTTATGCAAGGTGAATAAGTTCCAGATCTGCGACAAAACATTGTGCCTGTAGGTAACAATGGTGGGTCGTGCACTTAAGATTTTGTTAAGAGGGTAGGTCTCATGCTAAGTGTTCTTCCAACAATAATAAGAAGCAAAGAGCTTGTGGAGTTTCACTTCCTTGGCCTAAGGAAAGGCTGAAGAGAGAGATCATGTTGTTTGAAAAGCTGACCCAGGATGAATGTACTTGCCTTTCAAATTCCAGGTCAGAGCAACTGTTTCTAAATCTTACCTGCTTCCACTTGCTCTGTCTGCACTAGAACAACTATCAGACTTTTTGATAACAACTATCAGATTGAATTTGCCCAACAGGTCTTCTGACATTGTCGCCTGGGGACAGTTTCCTGAGGTTTTCACTGCAGTAGGGACAGAACCACTGAGAATGGATTTGGACCCTGGTGAGAACATTTCTTTGGTATCCCCGGCAGGGTCCCCACTAATAATCTTCGCAAGTGGTTTATAATCCGGGTTGCATAGTCATGACCTGGACCCCTTTCTCTATTGCTGTACTGCGTCCTGGACCTCTGTCCCGATTTCCCCACACTAGGTGGGCCCAGAGTCAGAGGGACGGTGAAGAAGACTGAGCAGCTTTGATGGCCCTGTTTCTCTTTTCCACCCTGTTTTGCTTTCCATGGCCCTGTGCTCATGTTTTCTTTCAACAATATGCTTACAGCCTCATGGACGGAAACTCTCGTGGGCCTGGTCATCTCCCAGTCCTTGCTAGCATGTATTTTACAGCTTGGCGAAGCACATTCTATGGATGGCTCTATAAATTTGTTTTGCAACATCACCACATAATGGGGGGCCATCTTTTCATCAACCTACAAGTCTTCTTGTTGGTAATCAAGGTCCTCATCCCTTGTCTGCATTTCTGAAGTCTACAATGGTCTGGAAACCAGCAGTTCTCCAGCTGAGAACGTTCTTCCTCCTACCCTCACCCGAACTGACGGAGGCTCTTTGTATTCGTTCTTTATCTCACTGAGGGTGACCCTGCATCTGTTTTGCGGCAAATATTAGTGTGTTTGAGAGTGGGATGCTACCCCAGCCTCTGCTGGGCTCAGTATACAGTAGACTAGAAGCAATGCGTAGCTTTCCTAAAACCAGAAGCGTTTTGAGTTCCAAAATGCATGTGGCCCTAAGGACTTGGGATAAGGGAGGTGGAGCCTGTATAATGTACCATGCAGGCTGCTTGGCTGTTGTCTTATTGCTGTGTGTTTAAGATGCTTTTAACTCTACACTCTCAAGTAAGGTGTCACTGCTCGCCCCTCCTCCCTTTGGGGTCATTTCCTTGGGAACACTCCCCAGAGTGGAATTGTTTTTATCAGAGGGCAGGAGCAGTTTATAATTCTTGGGCCTGGTTCAAGGTTGGTCCCCTGAACTGTTAGGTTGGTAACCTTTCCCCGCACATGGTCACCCTCTCCACACTCCACGGAGAGGGACTGGCATGAAGATGCTGTCTTGCTCGAATGAGGCTGTGAGCGTGAGCCAGCAGCAGGGCTCTATACGAATAAACAGTTACTCTGGCTGCTTGGATTTCCTGGGTACAATATGGTCTTCTCAGTTCTGTTGGCTGGCTTTCTAGGGGGCAAAAAGTGAGAATGGAGGTCTTTATTGCTTCATAGGACTTAGTATGGCAGGGGCCTTCTACAATGTGGTTCTCAGGAAAAGAGGGAAGGAGATCCATCCATCCGTCCGTCCATCCCTCCATCCATCCATCCATCCATCCATCCAGCCATTATCCATTCTTCACAGGATATCAGTATAGTGGGGGTGAGGGAGCAGGAAATGGGCAATAAGCAAGATGATATCAGATGGGGCAAGTATTATGATAAAAATAAAACTGGCAACAGGATTGGGGAAAGTTGCTAGTTAGGACAGGATGATCGGAAGATTACATTTGATTTGAGGCCTGGATGGCAAAAAGGAAGTCATCGTGCAAAGATCTTGGGGGACAAGCCTCTAGCAGACGGAACAGCAAGTGCAAAGGTGTTGAAATGGGAAGGAGCTGGTGTTTGCGGGAAGACATAGAAGCTGCTACTTATTGGCAAGGGGAAGTAGAGCAAATGTATGGAACTAATGCTACAAAGAAGAATTGCCAAAGAAGAATTTAAATGAAGAAAAGAAAGAATAACAGAGAAACCTGCCAAGAAGATTCTCACACTTCTTTGGGACCCTGGACAAAATACACTTCCTCTCTGGCCCACAGATCCCTCCTGGGCAGTGGATAGGTTGTCTGGATGGTCCCTAAAACCATCCTCTGCTCTGATGTTCCGATCGTTCCCAGCCTATCAACATTCTCTTAGACGTATGCTTCCCCTGAGCTCATTCTTAGTCTAATCCTGAGTTGTCCAAAATGGTAGCCACCAGCCACATGTGACAATTAAAATTAAAATTAGTATTGATTTAAATTTATTAAAATAAAAATTCATTTCCTCAGTTGCACTAGCCACATTTCAAGAGCTTGATAGCAACATATGACTGGCGGCTATCTTTTAGGACCGTGCATAGAAAACATTTCCATCATTATGCAAAGTTCTCTTGGACAATACTGGCCTAATTTGAAACATAATCAGGCCTGTCATTTTTCAAGGAGCCCTTGGTGACTATTATGGGTTGAACTGTGTCTCCCCTAAATACATACGTTAAAGTCCTAACTCAGTACCTCAGAATGTGACTGTATTTGGAGATAGAACTTTTAAAGAGGTAATTAAGGTTAAATTATGTCATTGAAGTGACTGGTGTCCTTATAAGAAGAGGAGATGGGACACAGATACACACAGAGGGAAGACAATGTGAAGACACATGGAGAAGACAGCCATCTACAAGCCAAGGAGAGAAGCCTTTAGAAGAAACAACTCTGCCAACACCTTGAGTTTACACTTCTAGTCTCCAGAATCGTGAGAAAATAAATTTCTGTTGTTGTAGCCACCCAGTCTGTGGTACTTCCATGGTACTTTTTTTTTTTTTTTTTTTTTTTTTAATGGAACCCCAAGCACACTAATTCACGGAGTTTTCTTTGATCTGCTTATAACACAGAGGAGTGCATTAAACTCTTTGGGACTTTAATTCTGCTCGATCTTGGTCTGTAGAAATTAACTAGTGTTGATAGGCTTGGCGTGGATGTTAGCTCAAGCCTCCCTGTGGGCACGGATGTGTCTTCCCTGGTGTACAGCGTGGTTACTGCCTCCACCCCCTGCCACTTGACCTTTGATTCATGGATATACAAGTGGTTTGTGGATTGCCTTCTACCTGTGGTTAACTTTATAGCCTTAATCTTAGGTTCTTTTTTTAAGCAGTGGACTTCTTTTTTTTAATAAATTTAATTAAAAACAAAAAACTTTTATTGGGGAATATTGGGGAACAGTGTGTTTCTCCAGGGCCCATCAGCCCCAAGGAGGGCACAGCTCAGCTCCAAATCCATTTGCCGTTTTCAATCTTTAGTTGCAGGGGGTGCAGCCCACCGTCTCATGCGAGAATTGAACCGGCAACCCTGTTGTTCAGAGCTCGCTCTCTAACCAACTGAGCCATCCGGCTGCCCCTGAGCAGTGGACCTCTTTTCAAATCACTAACTGGGTTGTACAGTCTACTCACAGAGTAGACATAAGATCCAGCACAGGATCAGGAGCAAAGAAATCAGATTTCTCATGTAACATTGAAAAGCATGAGTTTTAAAAGTATTGTTATGTAATATTAGTACATGTAATTATATATATACATATACATATACATATACATATACATATATATATATGCATGTGTGTGTCTATAAGGATAGCTATAGATACAGTAAATTATGAAGAACCATATTCAAATGGATGAACCCACCACCCAGCAGGGAACTTTTTCCATACTGTTGAATCGGTTCATGTGCTATTCTCTAATCTTATTCCTCCACAGAGTATGGACTCTGAAGTCAGGTGGACTTCCCTTCAAATGCAGACTCTTCCACTTATGAGCTGTTTGATCTTGGGTGAGTTACTTAACTTCTCTGAGCCTCAGTTTTTACATCTATAAAATGGGGATAATTACTAGTGCTATCTTCATAGAATTCTGGTTAGGACTGAGTTAATTCATGCAAACCTCTTAGAAGATTACTACTGTGAACACTCACTATCAGATATTGTTATTGTTGAGTAATAAAGAAACAGAGGATTGAATCAGGCTAAACTTCGGGTTTTTGTCTGGAAATGAGAGGAATACCCAGGATATTCCAGTATGGATGATTAAAATTCTGCACATTTGTGGTGTCTGTGATCTTAGGGTGACATCCCCTAGATCCCCTCAGTAGCCCTTCAAGGCCAGCAGGCTTGATGGCTGCCCCCTACTACCTATGATCTGGGGTTGAGGGAGGGAAGTGACTCACTCAGGGTCCCACCTGCTCCTTCTGAGGATAGAACTCAGGTGGCTTATTTGAGCCCTACCTTGGATAAAGTCTTCTCTGTGCCTTTTCAGGTTTCAAAGGGATCTAGAGACTAAAAGAAAGATTTCTAAGAATTCCCTTGAACAGGACATTTCCTCTCCATGGCAAAGACCCAACACAATCCACTTCTTTTGGCATTTATTAAGATGGGTAATTGGGTACCATTAGGATGTGGGGTCTTATGAAAATCATACTAGGTTGGCATTTGTGTTGATGTGAAGATTATTTGCTGCTTTTAATTCCTCTGGACTGTTCTATCTTCCTAGACGACCACCTGTGGAAGAGATTGGTGTCTCAAATAAAGGGTTTCTCTAGTTCGTGGAGAAATCAGGCCTTCTGTTGTTCTTTTCTCTTAGAATTATCCAGTCATGCTTGAGAGTGTTTTCTAAGTTCCCAAGAAGTTGCCATAGTTATAGCTCTGTTTGTTTAGATGAAAATTAAAAAATCAACATAGTAGGTTTTAAAAAGAAAGAACATAAATTTTCAACAATATAATTGGGTGGGGAAATTACCCAATCTTGGGCAGAATTAGCTAAAGTGCTGCTTGCTGACAGCATGGCTGAGCTGTGCCAAGGGTTTAGGGACATGTGGACACTACCAGCAATGGAGGCTTCTGTGTTTCGTGTGGGAGAGGATGACTTGGCTCTGGGTAGACATTAAGGACTGAGGTCTGGCCCTGGATCTGACATTTGTTCTTGGTATGACCTCAGGCAAGTCACTCTCCCTCTTGGCCTTTTGTTGTTGTGCCTTCTATAAATGAGGATGTTAGACTAAATGGTCTCAAAATCCCTTTCACTTCTGGAATTCCAGTATTCTTAAGTTCTGTTTTTGTAGCTTTGTAGCCCATTTAAAAACCACACCCTTTCCATTTAAGTCCACCAGAGGGCGATATAACCCACGTTTTGGCCCTGCCCCCGTCGCAGAGACCTGATCACAACGCTAAGTACCCTGAAAGAGGAAACGGCGGAAGACACGATTCAGTCACTGCTTTCCATGGTAGGTGGAAAAAAGACACTTTTTAAGTTGCCCCTTAGGTCTAGAGTTGACAAGTGGTCTTCAGGTCTATTGTTTTTTGATCTCACTTCTGTTCCCGCGGCCTCATGCTCTCTTCCCATTTCACAGGTCAGGGAACTAAGGCCCAGGGCACTGAAAAGACGGGCACTAGTTTACATGGGTTTCCACGGGTGGGCTCAGGACCTTATCCCCTCATCCCCACTCATTCTTCTGGCCAGTTCCACTGGACTTCAACAGGCTGCCTCTGTTTCTAAGGGGTTTCTGTTGAGCTGAGAAGACAATTTACACACAAGTTGATTAGGGCAAAATTTGAATCCATATTAGATAAAGCCAAGGGCAGGAACTGAGCGGCCTGGGTGTACTAAAACTTCTTTCCTATGAAGTTCTTTTTTGGGGATTTAGACTGAAAGATCAGTAAAATGTGGTGGCCAACGAGAGTTGTAGTAGTCCAGGTTCTAAGTTACAGACAACAATCTGCTCTGGTTCATTTAAGTAGCAAAGGAATTTTTGAAAGAGTATTAGGAAACTCTCAGACTCTCCAGGAGGGTCAGAGAGCGAAAATCTAAAATTATGTATCCAGAAACTATGACCAGTCCTATGGTGGGGGCTTTTCTAGGAAAAAACCACGGCCACAGCTCCTTGGCACCAATGATATTTGAGACTGGGTAACACCATTGAACTACCATGGATTGAGCCCTTTCTATGTGCTGGGCATATATCTTTCTCCAGTGGTCTCGTGGGACTGGTAGCATTAGCCTTTATTTACTGATACTATTTGCCCGATGAAGCCCAGGCCTCTCTGACTTCAAAGTCTGGGCTCCAACGGGACAAGAGGATATGAACGTTGGGCTGAAGCTAGGGCCTACCCCCTAGGCCTCAGAGGGCGATTTCAGGAGGTGAGGGACTTTTCTTGGTGTTTCTTATTGCCTTTGTAATGCTTTTGTTTGCTAGTAACCTGGAAGGAGAGGAACAAAACGAATGTTAAATTTTTAATTTCTATTTATTTTAGCCTCTTGTGTCTCTGGTCCTTCAGACAAGTAGAAATAGCCACAAAGGAAGAGAGTATTTCCCATCTGACACTCTATAGGCATTTCTTGGATCCGGCTCTCTTCGAATAAAAACTTGTTTGACTTGGAAAAGACACATAGAGTCATCCAATCCTGTTAGTTTATTAACTGGGAAATTGAGGCCCAAAGCCTGACATTAACTGCTCAAAGTCATGTAGTAAGATAGTGGCTTTCATACATTCAGCAATTATTTAATGAATTCCTACTATGTGCAAGGCACTGCACACAGTGTATGACAGACAACTTCTCTGTTGCCATGGAACTTTATGTAAACAGAGATCCCACTGTGAGTCTAGTTTCTAGTTCTCTAACTAGCTTAATCTAGAGCAAAAATATTTTTATCTCTCTTTCTTAAATTTTTAAAAATAATAAAGAAACCCAGTGGAAGATAAACAGTAAACATATTTAACTTCAGTAGTTATCAAAATGTACAAATAAACCTTTTTCCTGCCTATCAAGTTGTAATACTTGAGGAAAAAGACTACCCACTGATGGTGAAAGTATGTGGAATTCTGACATCTCATGCACTATTGATGGGAATGTGAATTAGCATTTGTGAAAGAAAAAAAATTTGCAATATCTATCAAGACATTATTGACTCAGAACTTACTTCTTAGACTATCTCCTAGAAAATAACTATCAATGTGTCTGAAAATACATCTAATAAGAATCACAGTATGGGGTATAATAAATATAAAACCTAGCAAAACCCTAAATGTTCAACAACTGATTGATGATATGAGACATGCTATAGCCACCCTACCAGTCAGGATTAGATTTGGCCATGTATAACAGAAAACCCAAAATAACAGTGACTTAAACATGTATGGATTTTTTTTTTTTTTCTCTACCTAAAAGAAACCTAGAGGTAGGCAGTTTGGGATTGGTATAGAGGAGTGACAAAGCCATCTGAAACCCAGGTTCCTTCTGTCTTTTATCACTGCCATTCTTAGTGCAGGGTCAAAGGTGGCTGCTGGAGCTCCAGCCATTGTGTTCACACCCCATGTGGAAGAGAGGAATGGCAAAAGTAAGCCAAACTTAGATATATGTATCTGCAAAGAGACTTGGAAGGGTGCCTGCACTTCTGGTATATAGAATAAAAGGAAGAAAGAGAGAATGGGTATTCGGTAGGCCTATCATCTTCAAATATTTCTGCTCATATATCCCTTAAAAGAATTTTGAAAAATTATCAGCCACCTTGTACATTTTTATATATCCCTGGAAATATTTTTTATCACACATGTATATAGGTGTAAAGGATACAATTTCTGGCCCATTGTAAATATTGATATAAAAGATAAAGCTATTCTATCACCTTTTAAAATACAACCAATGGTAAATTAATTTAAAAGATAAAATAAAATACATCCAATGGAATGTAAATGCTGTTGTGATATGATAGCATCATCTAAAAAATAAACAAACAAGCTCTTAAACAGCTGGAAAATTTCTATCATTCCTTTTTTCTCAGTCTACTTCCTCTACAGATTTTTTCTAATATGTATTTTTCTGCTGAGCTTCTTTTTATTGGTCACTTTATTATACTTATCAGCCACAACAATATGTATAGAAATGGAAATTTTAATTTTAACTTCATGTGGTTCTAAGACTCTACTAAAATTTTTCTTTGAATGATCATTACAATTATTGATACTGCACCATTGATAAAAATAATATACGAAACATAAAATGTATCTCTTAATGAGAGGAATAGGGCTTTAAAAACTAATTTATGTGTCTGTGGCTGACTGTTAGTGACAGGAAGGGTAGGCATAACCATCAGTTATATTTCTGATTATATTTTTATAGATGCAAGCATTGAAAAACCTCATTCCATAAATAAATGGAAATGGAAGGAATTATTGTAGAACAATGTCACTCAGTTCCCTCAACTCTTTTGAAGTGCAATTTGAAAATCACACAGTGGTCTACCATCAACCATTATTTAAAATCATTTATCAGTTGACAACTTCTTCAAGTTTGCTGAAAGCAAGAATTGGAAACCACCTGACTTTCTAAGGGCTTTGTTAGCCCATCATTAGCTTTATTGATTATCTCTCAACATTGACACCAACATTTTGAATTGTCCCTTTTGACAAGCTACATCATCATCATCATCATCATCATAATAATAATAACAATATTCAGGATGGATGAATAAATGTGTCTTTCTATTGTACAGTGGGAAAAAAAGTAACTTTGAAAGGGAAATTGGGAACCCAAGAGGTGAGCCCAAAGTTTTGCCTTGACCAAAGATGAGTTCTCAGGCAGATCAATTTTAGGAAAGGATCCAAATGGACATAGACGACCTAGTCATTGATTTCCTTAAGACTATCCCTGCCCAAGGGCCCCTTGGAGTAATCTCCAGTGAGGCAACTAGCAGTTTCTACCACATGCACACAAGGTTATAAAATGCCATAGTGTCATACAGTGCCATTGTGTCCCAGTAGGGGCTGTGTTATTGAAGGGCAAACTACAAGACATGTTGTTAATTTAGAAAATGACTACATACAATCCAATATAAGCAGTATGATCCTAGTTTTGTTATATATGTGTTTGGAAGGTTAAAAATTATTTCCTCTAGAAAGATGAAGGAATTAGATGCAATTTTTATTTTTCTTGTAATCCAAATGTCCCAGGCCTCAAAAACATATTTTTTTCCTCCCTACCTCCCTTTCCTTTACAATTTAATATGCATTTTAAATGGATTTTCCACCTGATGCTGATGTAGAATGATATTGAATGTCAGCTATAATTAAATATATATGTATCATATATATACACATATATACAATTATATATATAACATTATATATATATCATCACGGGATATAGAGTACAGCATAAGGAATATAGTCAATGGTGTTGTAACAGCTATGTATGATGTCAGAGGGTAGTAGTTTGGGGGGCCTATCACTTTTTTTTAAATTAGTTTCAGGTGTTCAAAGCAACATAATAGTTAGACATTTACACCCCCTCCCCCAAGCTATTACCTCTCTGACATTTTATATAGCCGTTACAATAGCATTGACCATTTTCCTTATGCTGTTCTCCACCTCCTATGATTATGTATATGTATACATATATATGTATATATATATATATATATTTAATTATAGTTGACATACAATATTATTCTACTTCAGCTTCAGTTGGGGGTTATTATTTTGTGAGGGGTATAAATGTCTAATCATTATGTTTTGTATACCCAATATAAATATATATATTAAAAATATAATATTTCAAACCTATAAAAATTGATTTTCATATATTTTAAATTTTAAATTATTTTTATATATTTTCAATTCATTTTAATGTATATTTAATCTACATATTTAATTCAGATCTTAAGTGTACCATTCAATCAATTTTGATGAATGAACATCAAGACTCAAATATTTCCAACAACCCATAAAATGTCCCTTCCCAGTCAATTCTTTCATTATTGGTAATCTCCAAATAACTACTGATTTGCAATCTATTGCCATAAGTTGTTTTTGCCTATTCTAGAATGCCATGTAAGTGGAATCATACAGTATGTACTTTTTTGTGTTTGGCTTGTTTCACTCAGTACAATATTCTTATAATACATCCATGTTGTAGTACTCATTAGTAATCTTTTCCTTTTTATTGTTGAATAATATTCCATCATATGTTTGTTTCTTCACTTGTTCATGGACATAAATTCAATTTTTTAAAAACAAACGATTGGGGCGGCTGGATGGCTCAGTTGGTTAGAGTGCGAGCTTTGAAGAGCAGGGTTGCTGATTCGATTCCCACATGGGCCAGTGAGCTGCGCCTTCCACAACTAGATTAAAGACAATGAGCTGCCGCTGAGCTTCCAGAGGGGCCGCCAGGTGGCTCAGTTGGTTGGAATGCGAGCTCTCAACAAGGTTGCCGGTTCAATTCCCGCATGGGATGGTGGGCTATGCCCCCTGCAACTAAAGATTGAAAATGGCAACTGGACGTGGAGCTGAGCTGTGCCCTCCACAACTAGATTGTAGGACAATGACTTGGAGCTGATGGGCCCTGGAGAAACACAATGTTCCCCAATATTCCCCAATAAAATAAAAAAAAAAGCAAAACAAAAAACAAATGATCTATTCTAGAATAGCTGTAGATTTATAGAAAAGTTGCAAAGATAGTACAATATCCTGTATTGTTAACATCATCCATTGGTATGGTACATATGTCACAACTAATGAAGCAGTATTGATATATTATTAAGTAATGTCCATTATGTATTTAAATTTCTCAGATTTTCCCAAATTTTTAGTCATGTTCCAGTATCCCCCATTAAATTAATGTGTTTTTATTGCTTTTTTTTGTTTTTTTTTCTTTTTGATTTGTTTTGTTTTTTAGGCTCCTCTGGGCTGTGATGATTTCTCAGAATTTTCTCGTTTTTGATGATCTAGATAGTTTTGAGTTCAGGTATTTTATAGAATGTCCTTCGTTTGGGGTTTGTCTGATGTTTTTCTCATGATTAGACTGGGATTATGGGTTTTGGGGAGGAAGACCACATTTCATCACATCATATCAAGGGTACTTGCTATCAACATGGCTTATCACTGGTGATGTTAAATTAAGCTTGATCACTTGGCTGAGAAAATGTTTGGCAGATTTCTTTACTAGAAAACTGTTTTTTCTCCTCTTCCATAGTCTGCTCTCTGGAAAGAAGTTACTCTGCTCAGCTCACACTGAAGGGTTATGGAGTTATGCTTCACTTCTTTGAGGTCAGAATATCTACATAAATTATTTGAAATTCTTTGTCGTGGGAGATTTGTCTAGTCTCTGTTTGTTTATTTACTCACTTATTTATTTATATCATGTTGAAATTATAAATATTTATTTTATACTTTGGGGTAAAATCCAATACTACTTTATTTGTTTTGTTGCTCAAATTGTTCTGACTTGGAACATTGAGAGCTTCTTTCCACTGGCTCCTCTGTCTCTTGGACATGCCTCTATCCTTTTGTTTTTTGATCATTTTGTTACTTTCTGGCACTACAAGATGCTCCAGGCTCATTTTTTATATTTTATATCCCATGCCTAGAATCAGCCTTTTCTCTAAGGAGTCCTCATTCTTTTTATTGGAGAATGGTGTTACAAACCAATATCTGATTGCTGGGTCATGCGTTTCTTCTTTATACATAACTTTTTATCATTCACAGCTCAGCTCTGAGAGGCTATTTCTGATCACTCAATTTAAGATAGCACCCCATCCCCAACCAATCACTCTCTATGACTTATCATGCCTTATAATTGTCATGTTATACACATATACACATTGTGTTCCGCAACTTGCTTTCCCCAGTATCACAATTCCACATGTTATGGATATCCTTCCAGATCAACACATGTGGTTCTGTATTATTTTAAAAAGTAACATTTCGGTATTCTTTCTTTCTTTCTGTCTCTCTGCACACAGGTGTAATATTTTTTACATTAATGGAACATTGGAGAATTTCAAAATTTCTATGATTACAGTGTTAAAAAGAATGTGTATACCTTTGTGAATTTCTCAGTGTTTAGCAGCAGCTAATATTTTTTAAAGACTGTACTAATGGCTTTTACGTGTGTTAAATCATATAACCCTCAAACACATTTATGAGATAGCTGCTACTCTCATTCCCACTTTACAGACAAGAAAGGCTTAAATAGGCTAGAACTTGTTCAATAACACACACTTGGGTGGCAGAGTCTGGATTTGAGTTTCAGATAGGTCTGAATCCAGAACCAAAGAGCTTAAATATTACACAATTCTTGTACATAAAAGGAATTTAAGGGAGAAAAGGCATGAACATTCCTAACACTTTATATCCAACTTCCTTTCCAGAAGCTTGATATGGTCTTTCAATCTATAAATATGCTCTCTATCTGGCAAAAATAAGAATTCCTATTTTTGATAAGTGTTAGATGGTTAATCCTCTAATACAAATATTTCCCAAAGGAACATACATTTTTTTACTTTGATATTCAGGACGCTGCCATTTTGACCGTATAGTAGCTATTAGTGCTGCTTATAAAATATTTCTAGATCTTTGCTTTCCAGGTGGGTGGTAGAATTGTACTTCCTTCAACGTTGAGTTTAGGTGTGGTGACATTACTTTCTTTGAGCCACACCAGAATGTAATATGAGCCAGAAATAGACTCTGCTTATTTTAAGCCATTGAGATTTTAATTCTGTGTGTTAGCACAATGTAACCTAACTTGTTCCAGTCTACATTTCCAATTTTCTTTCCTGTAATTCTCCAGCATAGAACTTTTACTCCATTAAGATTACTTAAGAATTCTTCATATCCCCCTTTCTCTGACCGTCTTCACTGCCACTTTTCTTTCTGTCTTTTAAAATCATCCTCATTTGCTCTCGCCATAATAAAGTACACCTCCTCCAGGGACTCTCCCTAGACCACCCAAACTCACAGGCACAATGTGTGGTGTAGTGGCTTTGGCATTAGGTAAACCTAGATTCAAATCTGTTCTCTGTCACTAACCAGTTGTTTGACTTTGTGCGGGTAATTTGATGTCGTTTAATTGAGCCTGTTATATTCATTAATGAATGTTAGTTACAGTAATGGATATCCTCCTAAATGTTGGTGGCTTATCACAGTAGGATTTTACTTCTCACTCACTCAAAGTCCAGTGAGGGGGCACTCCCCTCCATCCAATGATTCGAGGAATCAGGTCAAAGAGTCTCTGTCTTCTTCAACATATGACTTCCTGGATTCTCAGGGGTATGACCTAGAGAAGCTAGAAAATGAAGAATCACGCAGAGCTTTGATGGCCAGATCTGGAAGTGGTAACTGTGACTTCTGTTGGTCAGGACTCATACCCACAGCCATACCTGCAAGGGAGTCTGAGAAATGCTGTCTACATGAAGGAACAGGAGGAAGAGAAATGAATTTATTCAAGGTTTGCCAGTCTTTGCCACATTAAGTGTCTCCTTCCAGCGTATGTAAACTGTGGAAAATAATTTTCACCTCCTGGCTTTTTATGAGGATTGAATGAGATATCATATGAAAAGTATTAATATGGCACTGGCATACAGTAGGCTCTCAAAAATATTTAGTGTCTCCATTTTTTGAATTTATGACTTTGATTTGAGTCTTATACATAAAACTGCTCTGGCTTATAATGAGTCTTCTTCATTACTGAGCTTTCCATTGTTCCAGGCATGATGACCGCATAGAGTAGGTGTTTGATGCAAATCTGGTGGTTGATTGTTCTCATTTGCTAAGAATGGGAGAAGGTGGAGGCCTGCATACTCCAAAAGCCCAGAAGTTACAAACGTCAGTCAGCCGGCATGGGCTGAATTAGGGCCAGCTCTGAGTAGAGAGAAGTGGTTTAATAAATGTGGTGGCATGTTACTTCCTTTTTGCATGATTCTTTAAGAAGCTAGGGGAGTGGACAGTGCTATGATACCAAGACCACAGTGGCCAAAGATCCATGGATGTGCAAGGTGAGGCTATGGAGTAGGTGGGGACACTTCTTCCACAAGAGGAAATGCTACCTTTGCCTCCCTACACACAGGCACCATTTTAACCATGGGTGAAGGCCTGGCAAATTGTGTGGTGGAGATAAAGGAAGTCCAGGCCCCAACTCTGTCTGGTGGGGAAATTTGAGATGGACAGAAATGACTGCAGGTGATATCTCTTGGATTTTCTTCCTACGTTCCCCTAAAAAGGAAGTGTGAGTTTCCAAGTTGATAGTAATGATGACCAGCCCCAAGCTGTTCTTAGGAATTTGGCCTGTTGGGGTTCCCTTGTCCGTAGGGGCTCTTGTAGTCAGGAGGAGTTCTGTCCCAGCTCCGTTTCTTCCTGACTTCATGACTTTTCACCTCACAGACTGTAAGTGTCTCCATTTATGAGATGGGAAGAGTGTTATTTATCTTACAGGGTTGTTGCAAGTGTTATATATGTGTAAATAACAAACGATCTTAAATATATCACCTTCCTATCCCCTGAGCCAAACCTGTTTTCCCCTCGGGTCATCTAGCTTTGAGTGCAACAGCATGCACTCAGTTCTCAAGCCAGAAACCTAGACATCCTACTTACACTTCCTTCTCTTTCAACCACTACCTTCTACTGTGTTTCCACGAAAATAAAAGCTAGCCAGATAATCAGCTCTAATGTGTCTTTTGGAACAAAAATTAATATAAGACCCGGTCTTATTTTACTATGAGACCGGGTCAATCTAATCTAATCTAATCTAATCTAATCTAATCTAATCCAATCCAATCTGATAACATAATGGGGGGGGGTCTTATATTAATGTTTGCTCCAAAAGACGCATTAGAGCTGATTGTCTGGCTAGATCTTATTTTTGGGGAAACAGGATATCAGTTCTCAAAGGCTGCTGAATATTTCTTCTTAATACCACTGGTCTTCATTCACCTCTCCATCTCTCCAACAATACTTTAGTCTAGGCCACTGTTACCTCTTCTCTGGGTGACAGCAAAGCTTCCCAATAGATCTTCCTGACTCCAGTTTTGCATCTGAGCCATTGTTTCTCCTGAGTGCAGCCAGAATAATCTACACAAACTGGAAATCATAGCAACTTTTCCCCTGGTTTCAAGTCCATTCATGGTTTCCCAGGACCCCCTAGAGAAAGTCCAAAATCATTGCCATAGCCTACAGTGCCTCTCGTTCCTGCTCCATCCATCTCTTCAGTCTCATTTCACTTTGTGCCCATCGATCCCCCTTTTAACTCCCAGTTCCCTTCTCTCAGTCAGATTGAATCCCCTTCACTTTTCCAAACACACCAGCCTGCCGTGTACCTCTAGGCCTTTGCCTGGGCTCTCTCTTCTACTTAAAACTCTCTTCACTAGTTTAACTCATCTTCAGTCGGGAGGAATAGTCAGTATTCCCTTCTGCAGGGAAACTTGCCTGTGATACCCCTTTTACTCTTGCCTTTCCTGTAATCGTCTGGTTCTTTGTTGTCTCCAGCATTAGACATAAGCTCCTTGAGGTGTTGGCTAACCATGTATCTAGGGCACATAACTGGTAATGGTTAGATTGCATTGAAGTGACCTTAACAACATATATAGTCTCTTTTCTGAAAGAGTCCTCAGTTAAGACAAAGACTGGTATTAACTGCCGCACACTAACATTATGCAGTATTTTTGTTTTCTCTCTCCGAATGAAACAGATTGGTCTGAAATAGCACATTTTCATGTCACTGGAGGTCATCAGGTAGTATTGGGTTTGTAGTAGAGCTAGCATCCTGTTGAGTTACTGGATTCCTTTCAGTCTAGTTTAAAGAAGGTGTAGTTCCTAGTGAAAGACTTCCCACGTGCCTCCAGGTGCCAGAGGCTGAGCAAGTGTGATGGTTTTCATCAGTGAGAGTAAAGGAGTGGGCAGGAGAGCTAGGAGAAAGATTGAGAGTGTGGTGAGAGGGGAATTCTGACTTTGTAGATTCAACTCTCCCTCATCTTTCCCTCCTCATGGAGGGGCATTTGACTTGTCCCTCTCATTCCTAAACTGGGAAAGCCCAACATCTATTCCCTCAGCCACCTCACAAACCTGGGGAGGGCTGATTATTTCACTTCTGATATCTTGTGAATAACTGGACCTGGAGAGAACTTAATATTCTAAGTCTGATGGTGCTGGCTGTGGAGAAAGAAGTAGGTGAGAGCCCGTGGACCTGAGAGAGGAAGTGTGGGCAATCTGCATTTCCACTGAAATGATAGGGGCCTCTCCCTTGGGTGGAGTGGAGCCCGTGAAGGTGCATCGGGCTTACAATGTGCTGGTTCCTCTAAGTGGCCGCTGCAGGCAGGGGCTGTAGGTTGGATGACCCAGGAATGAGAGGGTTGAGAGGAGAGGATGTCACACCTCAGCTGGACCTCTCACACCAGGGGCTGGCTAGCGTAGTCTCCAGAGAGCCCTCCAAAGAACCACACAGTGGCCGTACAAAAGATCCTGCATTTGAACACTGGTCCCTAGAGAGAAACAGCCAGCCCATTCACCAGGTAGACTGTGAAACAGAGAGACTGGACAAGAAGGGGATTCACCTTCCCCCCAACAAGTCCCCCTGGGTTTGCTCACGTAGAATGGAACAGGAGTGATGAGCAATGAACAAAAGAACAGCCCCTCCCCCCACCATAGTAGGATGGGAACAAACATCAACCTCCTTCTCCCTGCTTCCTGCCCCAACAGCAGAGGAAGATAGGCAGGGAAGAAAGGGCTCAGAGTGTACCATATCCAGCCTTTGGCCTCAAGTTGTTGAAACTGAAACCAGAGGCCAAATGAGTCCAGGGCTCGTGCTGCCTGCGCCGCTCAGCCAACAGACTGACACAGGAGTTGGGCCATAGAATAAGCGTTTATTATCAGAGCACTGGTGATCTGAGAAGGCAGCAGGTTAACACCTCCAAAAACTGCCTTACATTCTCATACCGGCTGGGGGTGTTTAAGGGGAAATCCGGGCAGTCCTCCAGAGGCTACCTAATGGTTCCGGGGGTCTGCATGGAGCCTTCCCTCTGGCGATGTGGCTCTCCAATGTGGTCACCAACCCAGGAGCAGTGATGACAGTAACCTGGAAAGAATGCTAGGCCATAAAGATTGTAATCGGCAAGCATGGGGGCCCTGTGACTGGTAAGCAAGCATAAGTTTCAGGGTAATTATCTCAAGCAGGGAACTGGACAGGGGACATCCTAAGCTCAGGAACTTGGACAGGGGACATTCCCAGCTCAAATCACAGGGAGGGGTTTAATCAGTTGTTAAGCTCTAGGCCAGGGAGAGGCAAGGCCTCTTTTGTGGGGGTCCCAACCGGGCCCTGTTTCAAAACCACAAGCACAAGCCAGGCTTGAGGGCAAAGGAAGAGGGGAATGTTTATGAGATGGGAATTAAAAATAGATGGACCAAGCTATAATAATACAAATGAGACTGTTTTTAATATTTAAGGTGACTGAGAAGTAGTAGAATGAGACTGAATTATAGTTAAGGAAGCCCATTACCCAGCGGGAAGAGAAAGCTGGACAGAATATAAAAGTAGCAAGAATTTGAAAAATAGTCATTTGTTATTTCTGTACCAACAAATTGAGAGAATCTTAATTTTTCCAACTGCCCTGTAGACTTAAGTATTATTTTCCTCATTTCCAGATGAAGAAATTGAGATTTCTCTAACTGACTGGCTGAAGATTGCCCAACTGAAAGGTGGATAATTATATTATAGTGCAACAGCCACACAGACTTGAGAAAGGCTCAGAAGAGCAAAAGGGAGAGTGGGATAGCTCCTGTCTTGGAAGTAGGTTTAGGAAGTCCTGCTTCAGGAATTAACATCTGAGCTGGGTTTTGAATGACAAACAGGATTTACCTACCAAGGGAATGCTGGGTAAGGAAGCTCGGAGAGAAGGAAGGGGTTAAGTAAGGGCTTGATAAGGAAGAAAAATCTGTGTTTGTTGAACAATAGTACACGTTACACAGCTCGAATCTTTGATAAGTAATGCTGAATTTTCCTTCTGAAAGCAAATTCCAGTTTATACTTTCTCTGGCAATATATGGAAGTGTCACTTTCCCTGAACGTTGCCGACGTTGGGTGTTCACTTAAAAACAATTGCCCATTAGATTTTAAAAAACTGGCAGCTCAGCTTTTTCCTTTTTTTCTTTTTTTTTTTTGCATTTTTTGATAGCTAGTAAAGTTTAAATGTTTTATTATCTGTTTATTTGCTGTTTTGTGTTTTTCTTTCTGTGTATATATATATATTTCCATTGAAGTGTTTGTTTTTTTCTTGATTTGTAAGAATTCTTTAAATAATAATTTTATTAATAAGTTTCTGAGTTTTTTGGTTGACTTTGAAATCCTAGTTTTTGATTTATAAGAATTTAAAATATTCATCTAGTGCAAATATCTTTTACTTTATGGCTTCTACTGTCGAGTTCTTAGGAAGATCGCCATATATATATATACACATAACTATTTGATCCACATTTTCTTCTAGTAATTTGGCTGTTTTATGTTTTATCCCTACCTAATTTTATATATCTCAGTTTTGGTAGGTTTGTAAAATTGGAAGTTAAGCTTAGCAGAATCAATAGTAGCATTAGAATGAAGGCCTTGGTTTTTTGTTTTCTTAATTTTTTAATTAATTAATTTTTTTAGTCAAGTTTATGAGCTTGAGTGCATGCAATTTGAGTTGTCTGAGGTTTCTCTCTTCCCTTCCCCACCTCAAATTTTCCTGTCAACTCACATCCATCAGGCTATGGTCCTGTGGAAGATTAAAGATGGCCACAATTCTTTGCTAATCTTCTACTGAAAGGTGAGGTCTATTTCCACTGCCTTTGATTCTGGGCTTACTTTGATCAATAGAACATGGTAGAAGCAGTGCTCCATGACTTCTGAATCTCGCTCATAAAAATTCCCGCAGCTTCGGCCTGAGTGGGTTTAGGGATTAGTCTCTCTTGGGACATTGCTTCTCAGAACTGAGATGCCGTGAGAAGCTCAAGCTGCACAGAGAGGCCATGTGTAGCCACTCTGGTCCACAGCCCAAATGGAGCTCCCAGCTGACAGCCAATATTAAATTCCAGCCATGGAATGAGCCATGTTGGATTTTCCAGCCTGACTGATTCCAGATGACTGTAGCCAGCCCAGCTCACCACCTGACACCACATGGAGCAAAGGAGCTGCCAGTTAACCCACAGAATCATGATAGACAATAAATTGTTCTTTTCAAGTATTAAGTACTTGGTGATTTATTACTCAGTGACAGATAATGAAACAGATCCCTGCCACCGCATTGAGACACTGCTTATCAAGTGTACTGATGATTTTCATGTTGTCAAATCCAGTTGTCACTTCTTCGGTCTTACCTTGTGTGACCAGCCAGCAGCATCCTTTCTCAAGATGCTCTTTTCCCTTGGCTTCTATGACCCCCAACTCTCCTGGCTTTTTCTCTACCTCACTGGCTGATACTTCTGTTTCCTTTGCCTTCTCTTTTATTTTATTCAACCTCTAAATCTTGGGATGTCTCAAAGTGGTCTTGGGCTTCTTTCTCCATCTATATCTATCAACCTCTTTCATAGTGTTGACTTGTCCCTAGGACTGTAGAGTCACATTGCACATTGCTTGTCTGACCTCTCCACCTAGCTATTCAGTAGACATCCCCAAATTTACATAATGAAAGTATAGCTCTGGATTCTTCCCACGCCCAAGACCATTCCTCTGTCTGTTGATTTCTCTTTAATAAATGGCAATAATAGCCATTCAGATCTTAAAGCCCAGACAACTAGGTGTTAACTTTAACTTCTGTCTTCCTCTCAACCCCCATATCCAATCTCAGTATTAAATCATGTGGGTTCTCTTTGAAAAACGTAATCTGAAGTAATCCACTTCTCTTAAATCTACATCTATAGACTATAGGCTCATTTTCTCTTGCCTTGGATTATCCAATCTCCTAACTGGCGTGCTTTTTCCACTCTTGCACCTCTGCAATCTAATCTCTAAACTGCAATTAGATTGCTCTTAGAACATATCACTCAGATGATGCCACGCCCTTGCTAATTTGCAATGCATTCTGATTGCCTGCAGATCATAGCCCAACTCCTTCTCCTTATATAGGACACTACATAGTCTGGCTCCATCTTCCTCTTGGACCCCATGCCCCTCACCCCCCATGTTGCTTCCCCATCCCACCTCTTCTTGGGCCATACTGGCTTTCTAAGTGTCCAGTTCCCTGGACACTTCAAGCTCATCGTACTTTAAAGCCTTTGTACTAGTTATTCTCTATGCCTGCAATTATTTCTCTTTTGATCAACTGTAATTGGTTCCTTTCTGTTCCTTCACTCACTCCTGATTCCATCACCATATTTTAGTTCTCCATGTAGTGGTTGATTTGTTACCAGTTTCCTCCACTAGAATATTATCTCCATGAGACCATAGATCGTGTCTGTCCTGCTCACTATGGTGTCTCCAGCAATAAGGTCCAGACATTATTAAGTAATTATTTAATGTCCAGACATTATGATTTAATTATTGGATATTCCAATAATGTCTGGCATATAGTACATACTCAACAAATATTCATTAAAATGAGTATTTGTTAATTCTTTTTGTTTCCTTTTTTTTTTTTTTCTGATCGCTTTGAGCCAGATAAATAAAATGCTATTAAAAATGGAAACCACCAGTATGCCATCAGGGCAGGCAGCACACTAGAAGAATGGAGTCTTGCAGAAGCGCCATCTTGCCCAGCAGTCTCAGGGACTCATAACTCACAATAAAGCCCAACTCAGAAGGTGCACATCCAGCTCCACCTGCTGCTTTGGTCTTATCCGCCATTGCTGCTCTAAGCCACGCTCTCTCCTCAGTAAACTTATCTTCTTCCCTAAGGATCCAATTCTTTTCCCTGTTCCTATATTTTCCACATTGTTAGCACAACCAAAATGCTTTTTCTTTTTGTCTTAACATATCCTTCAAAATCCACCCTCAGGCCCCCCTCAACAGGTTGACACACCTTTACTGAGCTCTTACTACAAGTCAGGCCTGTTTAGTCAGGTGATCTCAGGAAGCCCTCACAGTGGCAGGTACCATACCTTAAACAATCCTTTCAAAGATGGCCCTGGGCTTGGTCTGTAGACAAGTGGAGAGAGTCGGGGAGGCTGCCTCAGGGACGGGGAGGCTATTAGAGATTCTTCCAGCTTATGTCATCAGGGCAGCTCTGCTTGATCTATTTTTACACAGTGAATTACCAACCTAACCAGGGTGAGGTTTTAAAGTCAGCTTGTGAAAACCCTTCGGAAGGCACAGCTCTGAAGGGTGACCCACAACATGTACAGGACAGCCAGTTTTCTCTCTGGTGGGGCTGCTGCTGCTGTACCTCTAGTTGAGCAACGTCGTCTTCCCATTACTGGGCATGTTGTATGGACAACGCATATCTGTAGCTTTGTGATGGAGCTGCCTTCAGCTCACACTCTTAAAGGAGGCGTGGCTGAGACCCTCCATGGGTGCGGCAGCATCACACTTGGTCATGTGGTGGAAGAACCAGCAGCATCCCACATGACCTCATTTGCTGATTTAGTGTTCCCAGGCAATAAACATGGTAGCTTGGGGTCTTGCCCACGAACTGCCTCATTTGCAAAACATTTTATTTCAATAAAGACCTCTGCTATTAACAGGTTGAAACCACAGCTTTATACGTAGCCTTCTGTACTTCAGCAAATCGCTTGATTTGCATGATGCGATATGCATATGCAGTATATCTTGGAGAGGGTCTGAGGCCTGCAGTGTAATTATGGCTTTGAAGTTTTAGGAGCAGGGAATCCATCACTTGACACCATAACTACAACCATAAGAAGTGTGGATCCATAGGATTAAATCGAGCTGTTTCGGCTGAAAAGAATGCTCTCAAGGTTTTTTGTTGTTTTTGTTGTTCTTTTTATTCTGACTTCTTAAAGTTTGAGGCTATTCAATTAGCAAGGTTGAGGGGGAAAAAAAAGGTTTTTAATGGAATAAATTGAAAGCAGCTTCATTAAGCATGGTGTGAACAGAGTAATTAGGATTTCCAATCCCTTGTTAAAATACCGCAGTGAATTTCAAGAGAATTCTGTGATTCACAACATATTTACAGAAAGAGCCTGTGGGTCTGATGTTATTTTAGGAGGCAGATGCGTTCAGTTCACTTATTCAACCAATATTTCTTGAATGCTCACCTTGTGACGGGCAGTGTCCCACATGCATTGGTCTATAACCATTAACGCCTTAGGCAGGGTATCTGCTCTCAAGAAGCTTACATTCTAGTGGAGGTGGAGAGAGACAAAGAATAAGAACAAACAAACGTGGTTTTGGGTAGTGCTATGTGCTCTGTATGGACAATGGGAGTAATGGAGAGAGTGATGGGAGCAGGGGGTGGGGTTAGGCTTATGAGAGTTGGGGAGGGCCTCTCCAACAAGGTGACATCTGAGCTGCGATGAACTGATGGGAAGGAGTGAACCACACAAAATTCTGGGAAGAAGATTATGAGGAGGACAGCCAGTGCGAAGCTCCTAAGAATCCCTGGAGGAGGGTGGTAGGAATAGTGGTCAAAGGCAGGTGGGGTCCTGTCATGTAGGACCTGGTAGAACTCAGTCAGAAAATCCCCACAGTGGAGATTTGAATCTAATTGCAATGGGAAGCCATTGGAGGGCTTTAAGCAAGAGAATGGGATCATTCATTTTTTTTGCTTGCTGCGTTAATGTATTCCCCTGCAGAAAGAATAGGTTGGAAGTTCTGAGTCACATCACAGAGAAAGATTTAAAGTAATACCTATCCAGCCCTGATCATAGAGATTCTGATTTGTTGGGCTTCTGAAATTTGAAGTGTTGACCCCTTCCTGGGTGTTTTTGGTGTGTGGCATCTCCATTTAATCCCCCTTTGCAGCAGATGTTTACAAGGTGGGAAATTAGGATCATACATTATTAATTAGATATTTCCCTGCTCAGAGGGGAAGGAAGCTTACAATGAAATAAATACAACAGAATGGTTAAAAATCAGAAATTATGTCAGCAACTGAACACTACTACCATTTCTTTGTTGAGCACGTACTGTATCGGGGCTAGTGCTTTATGCACTATTTATACCTTGTAACAAGTGTGTGAGAGAGCCAATAAAGTACGAGGTCATATGGCCAGAAAGTGTTTGGCTGAGCTTCCAGGTGAGAAGAGAATTGTTGCAGAAATGGGACATCAGACATAACTGGATGGTTCCTTACCTTACTCTTACCTGGAGGGGTCCGTTATTTTCCCATTGCTTCTTGGATTTAAGATCTATTTTATATATTCCTTAGCAATAATCAAGTGGAAAAAGAGCCTTTCTCTTTTATTAGATGGTCTGAATTGATACTGGTGTATGGTTTTAGAATTCCCAAGCCTTATACCTTGCAGATTTCATTTCCAAGGCCGAGATGTCTTCATCACCTCTAAAGGAAATGAGTATATTCACGCAAAGTCCTTTAGAATTTTTAGCTTCTGTAATGCTTTGTCACTTCTTTAGCCTTTTCAATGGAGGCAGGATAGTGACGGAGCTCTAAAGCCACACCAGGTCCTGGGATAAAGCTTCACTCTTCTTCCTGAATCTTTCCCAGGTGGACAGCATCTTCTATCTTGTTCTTACAGCTTTCATTGCTAACTGTGAGAATCCTCTCTTGTGAGCTAAATAAATGAACCACTTGTCACAGGATGTTTTCCTTGATTTTCAAATTTTGCCTCTCTTAGATCCTCAACTTTATTCTAGTTGACATGGATAATTCTAGACCTATTCCACCAGGCTGGGCTTCTTACTCCTTCAAGGTTACTTACTTACCTTCAACGATCTGGCCCATCATTAAGCTCATCTACTCCAAACTTCTTGTCATGGCCTGTGAGGCCCCTGCCTATTTCTTCTTCCTTCTCTACTGGTCTCTCCTCCTCACTTCCCTCCAGCTCTAGGTCCAGCCACACTGTCCTCCTTGCTCTTCCTGGAAGATGTTAAGCTTCTTCCCCCCCTTAGGGCATTTGCACCTGTTGTTCCCTCTCCTTGGAATGCTCTTCCCCGAGATCTTTCCATGGCTGGTTTGTTCCCTTTATTCTGGACTCAGCTCAAATGTCACCTTCTCTAAAAGACCTTCCCTGACCACCCAATCCACACGATATCCTCAGCAAAGGTGATCGAACAGCGATAAACCATTTCCTCTATCATATTATTTTAATTGTTTCCTTTTATTTCAAGGATGTACCATTATCTGAAAATTATTTTGGCCATTTCTTAATTGTATATCTTCCTACCCAAGAACACAAACTCTATAAACTCCATGATTTTGTCCTGCTAATCTCTCCAGTGCCTAGAACAGTGCTGGGCTCAGTAAATGTTTATTGAATGAAGAATTGAATCTAATTGTTTTCACACCCCCCAACCCCCCAGGAGTATACCTATGCTCTGTATCAACTATTAGACAGAATGTCAAAATATAAAGCAAGTCAAAGTGACGTGTCTCAATGGAGACAGTGGCAGGACACCCATGTCCAGTTAGGACAGTGTCCCCTCCTGTACTATAGAGGCCAAGAAGTGCTCTGTGGCCACCCAGGGCTCCATGGAACGCACTTTGAGAATCATTATTCTAGTCCAACCCTTTAATTGTGCGGATAGGAAGGTTAAGACAGGTAGACAATGAGACTTGCCCAGGTTCAAACAGTGAATCCATGACCCAGAGAACAGTGGAACCTAAATTCCTTATTCTTATAGGCCAGGGCTTTCTCTAATGTTCTTCACTTCCTGGAAGTGTTATTCACCTCATTCATTCATGTACTCATTAGACAACTATTTATGAAATGCCTTTTTGGTACTAGGCATCAAAAAGGAATTTAATTATTTAAGATTTAACACAAAGGGATGTCTTCAGAAAATGCCACTTAGTGTGTCTGGGTCTCTTGCCCTGAAATCTCATGTTTTTTAGTCCAACAAAACACATCAGAATAAAATTTACCAGAAAGTGGCCATGCACCAGTAACTCCCCATTTCCTGTTTACCTCTGTGAATAATAATAAGATGCATGTTTCTAAGTGCACAGGGGGTTCCTGCCGTGTGACACACTGAGACACAGAGATAAAGCAAGCACAGGCCCTGCCCTCACAGAGCTTAGAGTCCAGGGAAAGGAGCCAATGCGAATGATACAGCAGAGTGGGCAAGTGCTACAAGTGCAGTCAGAGAAGTCTTCTTGGAAGAGGGAGCATTTCCTCTGAGTTCCAAACAATGAGTAGCAGTGAGCCAGAGGAGATTGAGGGACGGGGCTGAAGATGGAAAAAGGCTTCCCAGACTTTTGGAACACCCCATGCAAAGGTACTGAGTTGTCAAAGAGCTTTTGAGGGAGCTTCAAATGGGTCCGAGTGATCAGAGGTTCTGGGAAGGAAGTACAAAGGACTCTGTGGGAAGAAGGATGGTGTACTTCCATTCTAACTTTTGGTTCTATTATATCAGATTTGGTGTGTTGAGAACAAAGAAGCTTAGATCCAACATTCAAATTAATTTCATTCCTCCACTTGATTGACACCACCTCATAGCATACTATGAACCCACAAAGCAAGGGCGAACGCAAGACTGGCAGGTGGAGTCCTTCTGCTCCTCCAAGTGTATCAGTCAGTGAGGCTGCTGATGTGTAGGACAGGTCGCCTGTGAGAAAGAGCAAAGGGATACTCTCTCACTCTCACTCTCGCTGTCTGTAGTTGGAATGGAACTAGGGACTAGGAGGGGGCGGAGAGCCAACACAATAAAAACAATCATGCATAGTTTTCTGAGGTTCTACTTTGTTACAGGAGCTGAGGGGTTAATACTGATTTCATAAAACTAATATCTTTGGCTGGAGAAGCACCTGGCAGCTTATCTCACTCTCTCCAGGATTCTTGTTTCACTCTTGTAGTAACATTTAAATTAATTTGCTTCGATGATTTTGAGTCCACATGGCTACACAAGGTAGAAATGTGCTCACATTAGCAGAAAAGAAAAAAAAAATAATACACAGGCTTGCCCATTAAAGCTCTCTCAAACCATTTGTGAGCTGATATAGTCCCCAAGAGAATTTTGACTTAACTTCTTCTTGAATATTTTGCACAAATGGAGAGAATGGCATGAAAATAAACGATAGTGTTCAGCCAACGGAACTAGAATTCTGACTTAAAGATAATATTGATAATAGATAACATTCCCGGAGAATGTAGAGGGTACTAAGCAGCTTATACATGGGGTCTCATTTAACGCTCATGATTAATGAATGAGGAGGCATAGTTAATAACCTCATCCTCATTTTGCTAATAAAGAGGCTGACATTTTGAGCCGCTGCCCATCATGCATCTACCGGAACTTACTGTTCCTGAGTTGCATGCCCACAGTTACTCAGCAGGTAAGGAGTAGAGTGGAGAGCAGAATGCCAGCAGTCTGACCCCAGACCTTGTATACTTAACTAGGGTAAACACAACCTACCAAGGTCTTTTCCTTGTTGAACTTTTCTAAGATTTACGATTACAGCGGAGCTTCATTTGGAAAGATGCTCACTTCTCTGCTTTTTTAATGGACTAGGAGAAGAAAAACTACAGAAAAACCCTCAAGGACCCACATTTTCTAGAGACCTCAGTTTTGGAATGGTCTGTGAAATTAAGCACCGAGAATGGTTCTGCTGATGCTGAGTCCAGGGACCGACTGGAGACCATTAACCCATAAAAGCAGAGGGAGCAATGTGCAAAATCAGAGCTGAGAAACTCAAGCAAACTGTGAGACAATTTGCTGAGGGAGAGTGATGGGAGGTGAGGTGCAGGTATGCATGAGCTAGATCACAGAGGACCATGCCTGGGAAGACATGGACTTTATCCTGAGGGAAATGGAGAGTGACACTGGGATATTTCTGTTTCAGGCCAATCACCGAGTGCAGTGCAGGGGATTCATTGGAGAGGTCAGACTGCAGACTGGGAGTCTGTGTAGGAGACCATTGCAGTGGTAGAGCCTCAGCTGGTGTGGAGAAATGAGGTTGCAGTTGAAACAGATGAAAAGGAGAGATGATAGGGAAGGATATCATTCTTGTCCTGAGAGAATTTGCAGATTAGAGTGTGAACCTCTTTGTGATGATATCACGGTCTTTTTTTTTTTTTTTTTTTTTTTAATTGAAGTGTAATTTACATACAGTGAAATACACAGATCTTAAATGTACAGTTTCATGAATTTTGACAAATACATACAGCTAGGTAACCCATATCCCTATCAAGATAGAGAACATTTATATCATTCCAGAAAGTTCCCTCTTATCCCTTTTCAGTCAATCCATGACTCCCCCCTGCCTAGAGGAAACCATTGTTCTGATTCCTGTCACTGTAGATTAGTTTGGCCTATTCTACAACTTTTTATGAATGGAATCATCCAGTATGTACTCTTATGTTATGCTTTTCCCCTCAATATAATGTTTTTGAGATTCATGCATATGGTCACATCCGAGTAGTATTCTATTGTATGAATATACTGCAATTTGTTTATCCTTTCTCTCGTTGATGGACATTTGGGTTGTTTCCAGTTTTTGGCTATCATAAGTTAATTTTCTCAATACATTCTTTTTTGGAATATATATTTTAATTGCTTTTGAAAAGTGCCTAGGAGTGAAATTACTGGATCGTAGGTGGGTATATAACATAACCATATAAGAAACTGCCAGCAGTTCTCCAATGTGGTTGTACCACTTTCCACTCTCTCCACCAATGTGTGAGGGTTACAATGTGTGAGGGTTCCATATCTTTGACAACACTTGGTATTGTTAGTATTTTTAGTATGAACCAGTTTAGTGAGCGTGCTGTGGTTTCCCATTGTGGTTTTATTTGTATGATCCTAATGACTAATGATCTTAAACACTTTTTCATGTGCTTATTCATCCCCTTGGTGACATGTTCAAGTCTCAGCCTACATTTGTGTTGGTTTGTCTAACTTATTGCTATTGAGTTGTAAGAATTCCTTATATATTCTGAAGTCCAACTTACTATTTTTTCTTTCATGGTGAGTGTTTCCTGTGTCTGAGAGATCTTTACCTGGCCAAGGTTGGGAAGGCAACTTTTTCACTTTTAGTTTTTATATTTAGGCCAATGAGTCATCTCAAATAAGTTTTTGATGCATGAAGTGAGTTATTATTTTTGTATACAAATCTAGTTGTTCCTGTACCATTTGTAGAAAAAAAGTTTATTTCCCCTTTGAATTATTATTTGGCTATTTATAAAAAAAAAATAGAAAGTATAAATGTGGGAGTATTTTTAAACTCTCTTTTCTATTCCATGGATCTATTTATCTATTCTTGTGTCCATGACTTGATTACCATAGCTATATTAAAATCTTGAAATCAGGTAGCATAAATCCTCCATCTATGTTATTTCATAAGATTGGGTTAAATATTCTAAGTCTCATGCATTAGAATCAATCTATCAATTTCTATAAAAGCGTATGGAATTTTGGTTGGGATTATATTGGATTTATCAATCAGTAATTTGGAGAAATGACATCTTAACAATATCTAGTTTTCTAATCCAAGAGTGGTAAATTTTTCTACTTTTTAAGGTCTTTGAGTTCTTTAAACATTATTTAGCACTTTTGAGTGTAGAGCAGGAGTTGGCAAAAGTTTTTGGTAAAAAGTCAGATAATAAATATTTTACACTTTGTCGGCCAAAAGGCCAAATCAGATATTATTTAGGTTGTCATATAACAAGAGGGAAAACAATTTTCCCAATTTTTTTATTTACCAAACTCAAAGTATTGAGTGTATTTTTTTTGTAATACAAGTCTACTAATGAGAAGAATAGAATTCTTTTTTTTTTTTGAGGGATAACATTTCGCTTAATTGGAGTTCAGAGTTAGTTTTTTCTATCATAAGATTGAATTGCAAATGCTCATCTGTGAATGCTGCTCTGTAATAAGATAGTCCATATTTTATTTTTCAAAAAAAAAAGTTGTTTTTTCCGTACAGATAGGTACTCGGAATTCTAGTACCAAACCATGAACATATGTCTGTAATTGAGCATATTCACCACTCAGAAGGCTTTAAAAAAAACCTGTTAGATTCTTCTCTTGATATTTTCCTTTCAGCATGTCATTACAATTCATATAAATCACTTCCAGCTGAAAATTAGGCGGAAGCGCCTCAACTGCACAGTTGAATGGATTTTGAAATATGGACATTTCCTTTGTACTACCTTGAGGTTTGGAAAACACTGCTGGAACTGGAATTTGAGCTAAGAAAATACATATGCCACAAATTTGTGTGGAAGTAGAGATTTTGCTTCTTGTTTTAACAGCATGGTTAGTGCATAAAGCAACTTGGCGTTATTTGTGATTCAGACAATTCAGTTGTAATCAAATGACTTTATTCCAGTATACGTTTCACAAATACATGCTGTGTAGCCTTGTAATTTCAAGTTGAACTCATCAAGAAACATTATGTGGCCTGCAGCAAAAGTTAATTTCCAAAGCCATTTAGTGTCTGATAATAGTGGTTGAAGCAAGTTCTCTTATTCAGAAAAATTTCAATCTCATCCCTGAGCTTAAAAAGAATTGCGATAAATGTGTACCACTGCTAAGCCATCAAACTGCTATATGGTAGCAACAGTCAAGGCATTCATTTCTATTTTTGACAAAAATTCATGGAACTGACATGAAACTTCTTTCCCATAGTTGTGAATGAACTTCACCATTGATGCTACTGGTTTAATAACATACGATAGATTTAAATATTTTCTGCAAACTACCTATTGATGCATAATATGAAGATTATGAATAAACCGTTGGCCTCAGAAACCATTCATTTTCACAAGCTTTGTGAATTTGTCCAGCTAAGAGTCCTGCTCCACATGTATTTTTACCACCATTAGTTGTGACACATCTTAGCAGATTCTGCTTCCAATTGTATTGAACTAGTGTTTTCACAACCTCTTTGATAATATTCTTATCCGTAGTTGTTCCACAAAGACTGCTCATGGAAGCAAATTGTTCAGTCATTTCTAATGTGGCAGTGCCTTCTTAAATAAACAACGGAGCAGTATTGGTAACATCTGCCAACTCATCAATAGCCAAGAAAAATAAATCATTTGCCTTTTTAATTGACTACTGACGTTCCTTCCAATGTCCTCAACTCTTGAAGAACTGTTCTTGCCAGAAGGTTAGTAGTCTTAAACACATTTATTTTCTCTGCTTTGAACACATTTCTTTAGCTGCTGCAAACACGATTTAATTAACTCACCATTGGTAAATGGTTTTCCTTCCTTGGCTAACAAATGAGCCACTTGGAAACTTACTTTGATTGCAGCTTCATTTCTGTTTTTTTTTTTCTTTTTTTTTTTTTCTTTTCTTCGTACTTTTGTGAAGAAATTATACTGCAGGGAGATATTTTATTTAAAACTTTTTAGTTTTCCTGACCATTGCCATCCCACAAATTGGAAATATTGTGACAAATGCTTACTCTGGCAAAGTTGGCATATATCGCATTCTTTTAGCAGAGCTATAGTGCTATTACATAATAAACACTGTGCCTTGCCATCTATTTGATAACACAATAATTCACACACCACTTTGCCTTAATGTGAGACATTTTCTCTTTTGTAAAAAGGAAGTCCACTTTCCCTTTTCGTTTTAATATTATGGATTTGTACTCGTAATAATAATAATAAAAGTATGAGACTCAAAATGCTGCTAAGTTACAAGTGCATCACTGCAATCTGCCATTTCCCATACAGCCGTGAGAGGTGGTGGGAGTGGCAAATACAGCTTCTGTGGCAGCTGCCCAACTCCGCCATTATTGTGCAAAAGCAGTCAGAGAAGCTACCTAGGCAAATGAACGTGGGTTCTGATAAACCATTTTTATGGATCCCGAAATTTGAATTTCATATAATTTCCACATGTTGTGGAAAATCCTTATTATATTATTCTTCCTTTGCTTTGTTTTCAACTATTCAACATTAAGACATGTCAAAGACAGTCTTAGCTTGTGGGCCATACAAAAATAGGTGGCAAGCCAGAGTCCGCCTGCTGGTGGTAGCTTGCCAACCTCTACTTTAAATAGTTGATTGTCTTTTAAATCATTAACAAATAAGGTAAAATTTCTTTTCTAGTCCCCCTTATAGTTGCCATTTTTGGTGTTTTTCATTCCTTTGTGTAGATCTTTGTTGTGGTACCATTTCCCTTACACCTGAAGAAATTCCTTTAACATTTCTTTCAGTGCAAATGTACCACTGATGAATTGTATATTTTAAATGGTTTATTGTACCTTCATCATCCCCTTTTGAGTCTTTTTATGTTCACGAGAACAAAAGAGTAAAAGCAGTATATCAAATAAAGACAATATTAATAACATGTTAGAGAAACCAGAACTGACAGACATTATATAATTACATGTTTATGTTCTGTCTTGCCCATCAAAATATCCAGTATTATTAATTTCCAATTAGCATTCAGATTGCTTATGAGAAACATCTCCCTTCCTTAGTTCCCAGACGATGCTTGTAAATTTGTTTATATAATAATACACATCTCAAGAGGCACCCATGAGTGTACATTTGTATGTGTGTGATATGTGAGGGCACGTTTTGGTCCTCTGTCCAAGCACTTACAAATGTCAAGAAAATCTGAAGTTCCCCTTTCCTGGGTTTCCTTCTAAGTTACACCCTCTCAGTTCTCTCCATCTTCACCAAGGCTTTGCTAAAGCTAAGGTTTACTTTCATTCTAAATATTATATTCCTCTGATCTCAACTGAACTATTTTTATAGCTATCACTCAACTGCAGTTATTCAGTTAGATAAAAATTAAAATTCTTAAGGTTACCAAAATAAAATTTATGGGTGCTTTAAATTCAGCCTATGGGGAACGCTATTGAAGAAGAAAAAGTATAGATGTATTCTGATTTTAAAGACTTTTTTGTGATGAAATTTAAGCTGCAATATTTTTATATGTTTCATAGTTTTAGTATATATATCTCAGGAACAGAATTAACATCCTTTGTAGAATGTTTATATTTTTATACTTCGATTTCAAGTTAAAGTTTAAAGTCTTATAGACTCACTATAATTAAAACTATAAAGCAACGCAATGCAAATATTTCAAGACGTATAGTATCTAAATTTTTTGCTTTCAGGAAGCTATTTTCCAGTTGAGTATTCCTTCATTCAACACATTTTCATTATGTACTCACTATATTCAGGGCGTTGTGCTAAAGTGCTAGGATTCAACAGAGAAAAGACAGGTGTTCTGCCTTACAAACACATAAAAATAAACTATGCAAGGCACCAGGAAGGAAACAAAAGAGATTCAGGGCTCTATGTAGAATGATCAGGGAAAGCTTCACTAAGAAGGTAATCAATGAATTGGACAGTTTTGAATAACTATGTTGAAAACATGGATGAGAAGGATGGTCTCAACAGGCCATCCGAGACAATAGTAGATTCATTTCATGTTGCTTGTGGCAATGGGATCTAATTTCCTTTCATTCAATCTTAAAAGAGTTCCTATTTGTGGCCGCTGAACTGGAGAGATGACATATTGCTGCAGCTGAGCTGCATTAACTGGTGAATTGTTACTGCATTGGTCCCCTGAAATTGCTGCTGCTGAGAATTGTGGTTCAAAGGCCTACAGTAGTTCCTGAAGAGTCCGTTTGTACCTGAATACCAAGATTGTCAAACTATAAGGAATCCAGACCAACTTGTTCCAGGCATCCAGATTCTGAGTTTCTGGGTTTGAAAATTCTTCAACTAGTGGTTTATTAGTTGTAGAATTAAGAAGAGGCCCCAAATTCATCTGGGGGATTAGTACCAGGTCCCAGATGCTCAACTACTTCCATTGAGGAGACTTGATGACTTCTAGAAGTACAATTAAAACCTTTACAGTCATTATCCATTCCACTTGATATATTTTTTTATCTATTTTAGAATTATTATCATCATCCCCCCGTTTCAGATCTCTATCCTCACCCCCACCACCGTCTCTATTGCTCCTATTATTAGTACACAGCATGTGTTCTACTCAAAACATGTTTTTAAAAAAGTGTCCAGCCCTACCCCATGAGAACATAAGCTTCTTGAGAGCAGAGACCCTGCATATGTTGTTAATGGTTACAGCCCAATGCGTATAGAACACTGCCTGCCACAAAGTAAGTACTCAGTAAATACTGATTGAATGCATAATCTGAATGCATTGGCCTCCTAAAATGATATGAAGCCCATACATAGGTCCTTTCTGTTGATATGTTGTCAATCACAGGAAAATTCCCCTTGTGATATTCTCTGGGGTACTTTAATAAGGGAATCCTAGTTACTCAGTTCACACAATGATTTCTGATCATGGAGACGGTAGCATATTTACTTGATTGTTTCCATGAAAACCCTGTCCATATTTTCTCTGTACCTTGATAAGTTAGAACATTAAATGATGAGAAATTTGCCATGCACTCTCTTTCCATCCATCATCCCCCAAGAAATATGCCTTTTTGTCAAGGTTCCCAAAGACACTCTTTGGTAGGCCAATGCTATTTCTGGATGAACAACTAGAAGAAATTGCCCTTCTGATGATGGGTCAGTAAAGTTGTCATCATTTCTCTCATTCTCTGTGAGGACTTTAGAGTCATGATTTATTTCATCCACAGACAACCCTATACTAATGCAATTCTCTCCTGTCACCCATGCTGCAATCTAATCTCTGTTATGCCTTCATTGAAGGAGAGTATCACTCAATTTAGAATTGTGTTTTGATATATTTTTTCCTTCAGCATTTTAGATATTATTCGATTGTCTTTTTTCTGTTGAGAAGTTGGTTGTCATTTCTATCATTGTTTACCTGAATGCAATGTGTATTGTGTAATTTTTCTCTGACCACTGAAGAAGGATCTTTCTCTTCTTCATTCATTTGAATATGATAAGCCTTGTTTGGGTTCTCTTTCTTTCTTTCTTTCTTTCTTTCTTTCTTTCTTTCTTTCTTTCTTTCTTTCTTTCTAAAAAAATGTATCGTGTTTGTGGCTTATTGAATTTCTTGGGTCCATGGGTTGTTGTTTTTCATAAAATTTGGAAATTTTGACTATTATTTCTTCATGTATTTTTTGTGCTTCAGTTTCTTTTTCTCTCTTTCTGGGACTCTAATTAAATGTATGTTGGACCTGATTTTGTCCCTCAGGTCACTAAGGTTCTGTTAATATTTTTCAGTAGTTTTTATCTTTATGCCTCAGTTCAAATAATTTCTAATGAGCTGTCTTCAGGTTCACACACACACACACACACACACACACACACAGACATATATATATATATATCTTCTGCAATGCACATTATGTTGTTACGTCTGTCCAGTGAACTTTAAAATTTCTGATATGGTGTTTTTCATTACTAGAATTTTCATTTGATTGTTTTTTATAGTTTCCAGGTATTTACTGAGAGTCCCTAGATATTCACTTGTTATGACACCATTTAATTTAAAAGTGTGAACATATTTATAATATCTACTTAAAAGCCCTGCCCTTAATACCAACAGCTCTGCTATCTCTGGGTATATTTCAATGATTTCTTTTTCTTCCAGCTTATGTGTCACATATTTCCTATGTCTAGTAATTTTTTTATTGTATGCTGGATATTGTGGATGTTATGTTGTTGAGAGCGTGGCTTTTTGTTGTCTTCTTTTGAAAGGTGTTGAGTTTTTGTTTTTTATTTCCCCCCTGGAAGGTTTGATCCTGTCAAGTCTTGTTCTAAGGGCTTGTTAGGATGAGACTAATGACTACCAATGTTCAACCTGTTCCAAAACATGGTCTTTCTAGGGCCTCAACTGAATGTTTGGGCATACACTCATCTGTCTCTACTCTGGCTGGTCAGAATTTTATCTTATCTCAGTAGTGTGTGACCTCTGCAATTTCCATTTAGCTCTTAGGCCCCCTATGGCTGTTTTCTGTGATGCCACTGATGTGCACAATTGAATATTTAACCAAAGGGACCTGCATGAAGATTTCTTCAGCTTTTCTGCACAGCACCCTTCATTCCTGTATCCTTCCCCACAAATTCTAGCTGCCTCAGAAGTCCCAAAACCTGATATCCGTCTCCTCTACCTTGTAAGAGTGCTGCTTTTTCTTTGGGTTCCACTTTTCTGGGGCACTGTTTGGAAATTGCACAGACAGAAAGCTAAGATTATTCTGGGTGAACGTGGAGTTCATTTCATATTTTCCCCTTCTCTTCAAGATCACAGCCTTATGTTATCTGTTGTCCAATGCCCCAAAGCAATTGCTTCATATACATTATTCAGTTTTATAGCTGTTATGAGAGGAAGTTAAGTCCTTTAGCCATTACTATGCATGGCTAGAATTGGAAGTCCCAATGTCTTCTTTATCTTTGTTTTCTCAGAGCTTTGGTTAGTGCTTAGAACTAGATGCTGATGTTAGTTGAATGAGTGCACAATAATTTTGTTATGTGACCTGGCTAAGAGCATATGGCAGAGCAATTCATAGACCCTATGTCTCTGGCCTCTTGGTGTGGGCTTTTCTATGCTGCAATTCACGAGGCTCCATTTCTTCTCTCTGTGATTCTGAATTAGGGCCCAGAGTTCACTCAATATGTCCTTCTAGAAAGAAGGCTAAAGTTCCCTATGAATGACTTCCTCTTCCCTCCTTTACGAAATTGACACCCACACTTGCGATGAAACCACATTTAACCTTTTAGGATTCACTTTGGGGGACTATGGGGGAAGCACAGGGAAATGTCCAGCATTTTCAGTACTCTCTTCTTAGCTTCCTTCTTCATTCACCAAAGCCACTGAACATTGCTTAGAGCATCTGTCTGATGCAATCAAGGGCTACTTTCCTGTCTTCTTAAATAAGCCTAATAATTAGCCTGGTCCTTCTGGAGCAACTGTTTATTGGCCTACATTCTTGCAAGTTGATGCTGAGATAGTGATTTCTATTTGAGCCATTTCCTAGGAGTGGGTGGAGGAGCAATTGGGGTTTGAAGATTGAGTCAGGTTGGAAATATGAACCATAGGAGGAGGAAGGCCTCTGAAAACTGAATTTTATTGCCTACAAGGTGTGTATTAGTGGTCAATTTTCTAAGGCTTTCTAAGCCTCAGTTTCTTCACCTATAAAATGGGAATAATAATACCTATCTTCTAGGTAAGGTTAAATAAGTTAACCAGGGTAAATATTTGTTTCCTTCTTTTCTTTTCCCTTCACTTTCCTTCCCTCCCTTCCTTTCTTCCTGTCTTCCTGCCAGCCTTCCTTCTTTTATTTCTTCCTTCTTCTTCTCCTTTTCTTTTTCCCCCAAGGGAGAAAGGAGCAGTATATTTTATTATAACGGTTAAGAACACTTAAAAAAACAACACACTTTATCGAAGTATATTTGACTTACAAAAAGCTGTAGAAAAGCAAGGATTTTGCAATCAGCAAGACCTCAGTTCAAATCTTGGCTCCCCAGCTCGTTAGCTTTGGGATCTGGAAGAGCCACAGTCCCTCTCCAAGCCTCAGTTTATTCAGCTGTAAAATGAAAGAACAATTCCTGATTGATAAGATTATTGTGAGAATTGAATAAAAATGGAGTAAATGAAAAGTGGCCACCTGAGCCTGCTCTGTGGCGGGTGCTCAGGGGTTCTCTCGTCCAGTTAGCTCCAGATCAATCCCAGGGTAAGCTCGGGGATGAGCTTAGTTGCTCCAGCTTCTCTCATTCTGACTTCCTCTACTTCTTGCTGGGAGAGTTGGTTTGGAGTGGGCATGTGGGTGGTATATGAATTTATATGTCTACAAAAACATAAATGTGAAAAATCTATTTTTCAGATATTTTTGTTGGAATATCCCTTTCACTTTCTTTAGCCTGCTCCCAGCCCGCACTGGGCAGGATCCTTGGGAAAAATAGGGTTGGATAAATCCTATAACAATTAATTTCCAGTCAGAAATAATTAACAAAAAAATCTTCAATTGAAAATTGGGAGACAGATGCTAATAGGAAGGGACTGTACATTTGGAATTATGTGTAATAGTTTGCTCCACAAACATATATTAGCCTCCACTTGATGCTAGTTCCCAAGAGTGAATAAGGCATCATCTAAAGGAGGAAAGACAGACAAGCAGACAAGGAACCTGAGATGGGGGGAGGGGGTGATGGTATCTATGGGAGCCCCTGCGTGGGTCATTCAGGGAAGGCTCTAAGAAGGAGTGACACCTGAACTGAATCTTGATAAAAAAATTAGGAGTTCACCATGAAGTAGGGGGGAGGGCAGGCATTCTCCCAAGTGTGAAAAGTAGGCCAAGAAACGTGAAAAAGCAGTATCTTACTCGGTGGCGCTGGAGTCAGTGCATACCAGCTTGCAAGAGCTGAATGTTAACTTTTCAGGAATTTTGTGAGCCGGTCATTAAACATAGCCATGATTAAAAATTAAATTATATATAATAACTATGTATTGTGTCAGATGGATACTAGACCTTCGGTGTGAAAGATGGGAGGGGCTTGGGGGCAGGGTGAAAAATGCGAAGGAATTAAGAAATACTAATTGGAAGTTACAAAATAGTCATGGAGATGTAAAGTAAAGCATAGGGAATATAATCAATAATATGGTAATAACTATGTATAGTGCCAGGTAGGTCCTAGTCAGGGGGATCATTTCGTACATGATATAAATGTCTAACCACTATGCTGTACACCTGAAATTAATATAAAATAATATTGAATGTCAAAAAATAGATTACATAAATTTACATTTTCATAAATTATATTAAAACAAAGGTAATAAATACACAGAACTTATTACTTCCTAATTATCACTACGTTTCACTATTATCTACCTTCTTGAGGTTATTTCTATTGTCTGTGTGGTGGAAATAGTATATAATGGTGCGTTACTACAAACCTCCTCCCAGCTCCCTGTTCAGTGGCAACATGTTGGCTGCTTGAAATTGGTCATGGTAGAAATAATTGCACCATGGATACTGGCAAAGGGTATAAATCAGAGCTTTATTTTGGAGAGCTGGTTGTTAAACATTTATCAGCACATAGGGAGAGGGGATACCAGTTGAAGCAGAGAGACTGATAATGGCTGAATCAGGAAGAGCCTTGGATGCCAAATTCAGGAGCTTGAATTTCTCCTTGAAGGGGAGAGGAAGCTACTAGAGCATTTTGAAGCAGCAGAATTATATGGCCCAGTTTGTTATAGCAAGACCACTCTGGCTGCTGTAGCAGAGGGACTGTAGTTGGCTTCACTTGGGGCAGGGAGCGCAGTGAGGAGGCTGTTGTAATAAAAAAGAAAAGATGGGATCAGCCTTGGTGAGTGATTAAATGTTGGGGGTAATGGAGAGTGACCTGTCTAAGGTGACCCTGGGTTCTGTCTTTGGACACTTGGTGGAAAATTGTGATGTCTCTAAAGTGCTAGGGCCCAAGAATATACCAACAGGGAGAATGTCCTGGAGACATAAGAAGGTCCCAGTGCTTTGGGGGCTTTATGCCTCTGTTCTTACCTGCATCAAATCCATACATACTTGGGATTTCCTTTTGCTGTGTAGACCCACAGTGGAGCATCTCTGATCCTTTGCCTCCAGAGAGGCATCACGGGGCTGAGAACACAGTACTGGTGTTGATCAGACACGACTCCTCTTATTCTGATGAATCCATAGGTAGGATGGTTTCCTCTCTGAGCCTCAGTTTACTTCTCAGTTTATGCCTCAGTACTATCATTCAGCCCCTATTCTCCTCCCCAAGGCACTCTTGGGAGAAGGGATACAGGCCAGTAACTTTTCTTATGGTGTCAGACTGTGTTTCCTAGTGGAAGAGTGAAAACTAGGAGAATTCCCTAGCACAGAGGGAAGCAAAGGACAGTTGGGTGTCATTCTTGAAAAACAGAAGGGAGTGCCAAGAGGGATTCTGGATTCCCACACAGTGGCTGCAGGAGGAATGTTTCTCATCTGAGAGGGTGGAGTGGAGTTCTAGGGATTGGTATGGTGGTGGTCTCTAGCCATGCCACAGGAGTCCAAGGTGCATCTCATTTGGTTTTGACTCAGGTATGGCTGGCAGCTGGCCAGTGCTCAGCCCTCTTGGTTTTGCCCCTGAAGGTCCTAGTACTTAGCAGTACCCACTGAGTGAGTCACACTTAGCTATCAGTCAGACATCGTGTTGTGGAATCACAAGTCCAAATGTTAACGAAATCAAACACACTGAATCACCCATATGAAATAGGAGTCCACCTTGTTGTTCTCTGTTTTCACACGGTGTTTGGTTCCTTGAAATTGCATATCATGATGTGTTTTTATTTATTAATTCCTGTATTGTACCCATTCACAATATCAACTCAATAACGTAGAAGCTTGGCGAGCCCAGTAACCGTGTTTATTTCACTCACAGAACCCAGCCTATCACATTGAGGGTGCTTATTCAATATCAGATGAATGAGAGTGGTTCTGAGTTCAGGGCATTTTGGGGTTGGCGACTGGGGAGACCAGGGAGGCCCGGGTCGGGGTTTTTTAACCCTTTGGAGTAACGGGTAACTCCTGTTATGGCTTTGAAAGGGCTCATCTTTCCTTTTTCTGCCGGACGGCGAGGCCAATTTATTGCAGATCACTTCCTTCCACCAATACATTGGCAGCGCAGAAACGGGGGCGCTAATCGTCGCCCAACTCTAATGGAACTCGGGCCTTTACAGGCTTGTTCATTTGCCAACCATTTTCCTTTTACTGCCAGCCTTTTTCGTGCAGGAAGTTTGATCACTAAAGCCTGTTGGTTGGCAGCCACCGTTTAATGGAAAACGTTGGGGACGGGTAAGCGTAAAGGAGGGTATTTTAAAATTGCCGTTGCCTCTAAACGCAGGGGGCGGAGAGAGGGGGGGATTGTGTCTGCTTTAACCTGTGTCATTTCCTCCAGCAATGATGAGTGGGTGTGACGCTGTAAACTATTTCCTGAGGGTGCTGTCAGAAATTCAGAAACAGCAGAAGAAAACCAGTGCATCACAGAAGTAGTAATTTGTGAAAGTTTATTGTTCACACACCAAAAAGACCGGGAGCATTCAAGCCAAAACGTAACGAGGCTCAGGGGTACGTTGTTAAAGCAGCTTGTGTAGTGAGAAGGCAACGGCTGGTTATCTTAACAGAGATTGGTTATAATAGTCACATTTTCTTAAATATAGGGAATTGGTAAGTGGTTACCTCATAGCAACCTTCGTAGATGGTTTAACTTTCACTTATGATTTCCAGAGGTATAAATGAGGAACTAGCCAGGTGAAGATGGTTTTACAAAATGAGCTAAATTTATTTTATTTTTCCCCTTCTTCCCCCTCTCCCCAACCCCCCACTCCATTCAAGCCGCTGTTTCTCAGTCTAGTTATGTAGGACACAGCTCCCTGGCCCATGCTGGTGTTAGCCTTGAGCTACCCCCCCCCCCCCCCCCAAGACCACACAATAAGTAAGAGGCAGAGATGTGGGCAATATGGAGAATCAGAAAAGGATAGAGGACGATAGGTTGGAATTAGACTGACTGATGGGTCCCAATCCAGATTTATCGCTTTGGCTGTGTGGCTTTGGGCAAGTCACTGGCCCTCCATGAGCCTGAGATTGCTCATCTGCAAAATAGTCATGATAACAATAGCATGTATTCTCCTGGGTTTTGTGATGCTGAAAGGAATCTATGTTTGCAAAGCACATAGTATCATGCTTGGCACGGGGTAGGTACTCAAATCTTTCTGTGGTTGAAAAAAGCAGAATAGAGAATAGGGACAAAGGCAAAATGGGGCTCCAGAGGCCACCCTGCATGGGTAGTGAAATTGCAGAGGACCCTGGGGCCAGTAGAGAAAAGACCCAGGTGATCCTGTGGTTGGGAGCTGCGGCTGGTGTGAGGGCTAGGTATGGCCAAAGGTAGGGTGCCCCCACTTAGATAAGGTTGCGCTGTGCTAGTGTTCCCATTACAGGTACCAGGGATGGGACATCAAGTGGGACCTGGCTGGCATACAGGAAGGAAGGATATCCTAAGATCCCTGCTGGGATGAGTGGTTGGTGAATCAATGGTTATTGCGTTGAATGGAAGACATAGTCATCTTTTGAGGATTTGGAGGTCCACTCTTGGGAATGCCAATTTCTGTAGGAAAAGATGTGTTTTACTAACTTGGAGCTAGGAAATCAGGCTCTGAGGATTAAATGAGATGACACAGGTGAAGTACTTAGCACCCTAAGCGTCCAATACATGTTAGCTATTGTTATTTACTGCTAACAATAAACTCTGAGAGGTGGGCACATTTTTCCTGCCTCAGTTTGAATCCTGGCTTAGCTGAGTGATTCTGGGTAAGTAGATTTAATCTCCGAGGCCTCATTTCCCTCATTTGTATAATGGGCTAATAATACCAATCTTATAGCATTTTGAAATAAGATGAACTAAATGCAGAGTTGAGCTCAAATCCTGTTGTAAGGAAAGAGTACAGGAAGTGCCTGCTGTAAGTATTGGTGTGAAAGTCCAACAGTCTGTGAGAGTGCCACCCCTGGTTAAATGGAATGGTGAGTGGGCCACCAAGCCCAGTGAAAGCCTCAGGGGCTGGGTGAGCAGAGGGGGAAAGAAGAGAGCTGTCAAAAGGGAACAGCATTCACCAACCCTGGACTTTACATCTTGATTCCAGTTACCTTTCTATTTCTTCCACTGATGGGGTGAAAAATCCCCGTGTGCCAATTGGAGAGCTTTGCAGCGTAAGGTACATGGGGAACTTGGTTTTCTCTGGGAGAAACCCTCTCTTCTCCCCCTCCGCCCTTGACATACCTGAAAAAGGGAAGCTCATTTGAAAGTCTATTGTAGGCCTATTTCTAAACTGCAAATGGAAGGGACTTCAGCTCACTTCATCCACCTCTGCTCCTGATTCTCAGAGGAGGAAATTGAGATCTATAGATGTGAAGTGGTTGGTCCAAAGACTCGGAATTTGCCAGCTGGCAGACCTGGGTCTGGAACACAGGTCTGCTGACTCTATATCAACTGTATTTTCTACTGTTCCACCTGGAGCATCACTACTGATGATGATGATGGTGATGATGATTTGTGTGTGTGTGTGTGTGTGGGGGGGGGTTAGTGGAAGCAATGTAAACAGGGATTGTAGTCAAAATGTCTAACAACCACTGTACTGTGAGTATCAGCCAATCAGACACCTCCCTGGGGCATCCTGACTGAATGTTAGCTGGGCTCTGATTGGACATTGGATATCCACTAGGGACAACTGAACAAACATTAGGAGAGACAGTGGGTTGGTTTTGTCTCCTTGCTCCAGATTTTCTAAGGATGGAGAGCCCTTCTGAAAATTGATTGCAAAAGTTGACTTTGGTGAGCTAGATTAGATGAACAATAGTTTTCATCTAGAGAACTAACATTGTGACTTTTGTAGATATTTGGCTTTTAATAAATTTAGGGCAAACAACTGATTTCTCTCCAGAAGTGTAAAAAATATTTTGTTCATATCACTCCCAGCAGTGAGTACAAGCTAAACATGAGAAGTGAATTTTGGAAGGACATCGATACATTCTCAGATTTCCCAGGGGGAGGGAAATTTTTGAGTCTGATGTTTTGGAGGAGAGCCTCCCTCTATTCTCTCTTAATCTATGTCTGATTTTAACTACAACTATTAGATGGAAACAAATAAAATTCTATCTGACCATTTTTGACCAATAGAAATGGTAATTTACTATAGTCCCAATTTAATATTGGCTGAGCATCAGTAGTGACTGCAGCTACTGTTCTGGAAAATAAAAAGAGATGGATGGGTTCAACCATTTTGGTTCTTACTGATGGCTATTTTCATGAGAGGCAGTTGGGTGCAGTGTCAGAGAGACGTGGGTTTAAATTCTGGCTCCGTCAAGTACTAAGTTGGTTCTCTCTGGCCATTCTTTCTCTTTTTCAGGGTTGCTGGATATGAGTTTAGGCTGCTTAACTACAAAGTCTCATAATTCATAAAAGTAACTCAGTGGAGGGTCTTCTCTCTCTTTCCTTCTTCATCTGAGCAGTGGTACAATCTATGGGGTTTCACAGTCAATTTGTTATAAGATTTATTATAACCTATGAAAATCAGTTGCCATTTTGCATTCAAGTACATGGAGAACTAGATGCATTTTTAAAACCCCAAGAGGTTACCTAGAGACCTTCATTGAGAAAAAAAATAAAACAAACAGATTAATAAAAGATTGACGCAATTATTAACATTCTGTGGCTTTCAATGCCAATTTATTAAGTTACATCTATTAAATACATGAACATATACAACATTTCATTCACAGAGATTGGAATGGACGCCGCAGTGCCCGAAGACATGGGCTGTGTACCAGTGAATTACATCTCCAACAATGTACAATATGCAGTTTACCTTGGGATTGTGACGTTTTAACATAAAACATAAATCAATGAAAGCACATGAGGCTTCTCACTAAAACCACATAAACACCTACATTTATTCAATCTCTACCCCCCTGAAACAAAAGAGGGGAAAGTTACATATTTCAATGACTTTAAGAATAAAATCATTTGATTACATTCAGCTACTTTATTTACTTGAAATTGTGTGTCTCCTTCCTCCTGAATATATGCTCCAGAGAGTAGGACTTGCCTGTTGCTTTCCTTCTTGTCTTGGCTGTCTAGCCTCTAGGTGCGGTCATGTGACAGATGCTCAAAAAATAACTGATTCATGGATGAAATGGAAAGACTGCTGGGTGTGGTGTCAGAAGATAGGAATCTAGTATCAACACTGCTACTAGCTACTGTCTGGCATTGGGCCATTTGTGTCATCTTTCTGAGCCTGGGTTTCTTCATCCTTAAAATGATGTAACTTAAGAGCAGGAAAACTCTACAGATACCATCAACTCTAAAATTCTACGACATTTTCTATTAGCCAAGATCTCTGGGTTACTTTCTGTTGGACATTCTTTGAACAAGTGGAAATGGCATCCACTTTTCGGCTGTAAGCCACTGAACTCTTGACAAGGCTCCCAGGTTCTTAATGATCAAATAGAACACACGGAAGTTAATTAAAAATGGCATAATGATAGATTTGAAAAAGACCCCAGATCTCCTTCGGCTCAATCCCTCCTCCTACCTCAATGGAGGAATGGCTTCTATAATACAAAACCCTTGAGATAAGCCCTGTGCTTGAATATCTCCAGGGACTGAGAAATCACTATCTGGGGACTTTCTACTCTTGGGTAGAGAGTTCCTTTGGGTATCAAGCCAGGAATGGTGACTCTATAACTGCAACTCATTAGCCCTCGCTCCTTCCTCCAGGGAGATATGGAAGAAGGCTCCTCTCCACTTCTACATCATTCCATAGGGATCTGATAACACTTCTCATGTCTTCTTCCAATATCACCTCCAGTTATGAAAATAAATACTGTTTTCTGAGAGCAGAGGCAATTGGATGAGCCTAGCATTTTGATTCAGGAAGATATTAGGTTGGTGCAAAAGTAATTGTTGTTTAAAAGGTTAAAAAAAATTGCAAAAACCACAATTACTTTTGCACCAACCTAATAGTAACCTAGCTCTAGAACTGCTGATAACTGTGTGGCCCTGAACAAGTAACTTCAGTCTGGGCTGGTGTGGCATTTTCTTCTTAAAATGGAGTGATAGAAGGGGGTGTGGGGGTGGTGATGACACATGTGTCCCAGAACTTGGGAAATTGTAAATATGTTTGTCGGAGTGCGGCAGGGTACAGATGTGACTGTTCTGACCCACACTCTCTCATCATGAGCAAAAGGATTCAGGGGTCAACTGTCCACTGAATTCTCCTCAGGCCCAGCTGCAAATATGATGCAATTGCTGGTAATATCCAGTATAGTGATGCACATTAAAAAACAAAACAAAAAAACTCTACTCAAAATGGCAAAACACTTCCAGGACTCTAGGCCCTAAGAGAGCAAGAAATCTTGGGGTAAGAGACTTCGGCATGTATTTTAAAAGGTGCAGAATATAAACCATCCTGTTCTGAAGAATTAATCCCCAATGTCATAATAATGGAAACATGATTGGGAAAGGACTTGGAAAATACCTTGCAAGAGAATGTTGGCAATGTACATGCCCCGTGCAGTGATCTAGCTGAACTTTTATGACACAGAGGGGTTATTGACGAGCACAGAGGTGGAATTTCCTCTGGAGTGACGTGGCTAAGATTGAAATTGAGCCAAGGGCTCTGTCATGCCCTGTTATTAAACTGAACAAGATGCTTTTCAGGATGTGAAAAGTGTGCCTTAGCTATAGAATTTAGAAATTTTAGTAGCTTAAGCAATTCTGTTCTATCAAATAGATCTATACCATGCTTGGGTCAAAATGCTAGTGATGCCATGCATTTTGATCATGGTTCCTGTTTTTGCTGAGGGACACAGGCTCTTCAACACACCTCTGGGTCATCCATAAAGTTGCAATATTTTCAAGGGTGTTGCTGTCCAAATTTGAGTCTAGAAGATAATAACCTCTGCCCACATTTGACTTAATAATGGATTCCACCATTGAAAACAGTATTTTATTTTCTCCCCTTTTATTTATGAAAAACTATCCTTGGGTAGCTGTTGAAAAAACCACTTAGGGTAAACACAAGTCATTTCGTTAATGATCATCCTTCATCAAATGGCACCCATTTTCGTAATAAGAAAATATCCATGTGCCTAAAGTTAGCTAATTAATTAGCTAATACAACCAAAATAAATTAAAGGATCTGCAGATAATGGAGGTGCTGAGTAGTTAGAATGAACACATCTGAGACTAAAATAATTTATCCTTGTGTCCCCGGGGCAGGTAGGTACTCATTAAACATTTGTGGAATTTATTTCAATTTGGCCTTTTGACAGACATTGAACCAGTAAAGTTTTTCCCCCTAGATTAACTATTTTCTAAAGTATGTAAGCATGTTTCTTCTTCCCTTGCAAACCTTTGAATGCGTTCCCTGTATGCCTTTTAGGGCACCCCACCACATATTCTTAAAAAGCATTCACCCACTTCATTTTAAAACCTAGGGCACACATATTTGCCATGAAGATAATGCCCAGAAAACAAAAGTTCTGACTTGAGTCCTACTAGGAATGTTAGGCTGGGCCTTTCTGAACAGTAAAATATGTATCACAGAGAATGAACAAATTCAGCAGTGAAAACATAAGCATAATACATTCTTCAATAAACAAGCTATGACAGAAGCAAAATAAATATATGGCAGGATTTTCCCAAAGCCTCAAGTCTTTTAGGATAGCAGGAAATACCAATTTCTTGAATAAACTTCCAAATGCCCCAGATCCCTTAAGGAACAGGGGGCAGGTATGAGGGCCTTGGCACAAGGGTTCTTTTTAGCAGAGGAGACCACTCTCATCTCTTCCAAGCAAATTCTTTCCCGCCCACCAAGTTGCTTGGTATTCTCAAGCACATGCAGAAAGAGCACTTTATTTTCTTAATGAGTTGTTCATTCTGATCATGGAGCCAGTCTAGAGTCATTGATCGAACATTCCTAATCTACTAATAAATATTGTTCTAGGAGTTGGTTGAGGGAATAGCCTCTTATCAAGCTGGTTTTGTAGTTACTGAGAAACCTTTCCTTTCTGCTTTAAGTAAAGGGTAATTCCTCCATCTGAGATGCCCTTTCCCCAAGGCCATCTGTTGTCCGCCCACCTTCTTTCAGAACTCACTCAGGCTTCACTTCCTTCTTGAAGACGTTCTGAACCAGGTGGAGGTGACCACACCCTTCTCTCTGCTCCCATTGAGCCCTGTGCTGACTGTTTTTGAGAAACTGAAGGCTGTAGAACCTTAACCTCCCAACTGAGAAACTAGAGATTAATTTCAATGGAGTTATAACTCAACAAACATCGATCAAATACTGCTACACCCATCACTGTGCCCATCATGCACCTCTGTGCCGCTATAGTCTCCTGGCAACAAGGGTAAGAGTGATTTGAGTGCCAGGTTTGCTTTCAGAGCCATCCGTGAGGTCTGTCACCATAGGAGCGTTTATAATAGAGGCCAGCGTGCTGCCAGTCGCTCCCCATGTCACACTGATATGCTCTCGGAATTCACAGAATGCTCAAAGTTAGCATGTTTCCTCCCCATGAACTCATTTGATCTTGGGAAACAAATTGGTGGATTCCTGTTTTACAGACAAATCCACAGAGGCTGAGAGAAATGCTCCTCCCACCCCTGACGTATCAATGCAGGAAAATGGCGGAGGTTAGAGGATGTGAATCCATTGCAGCACAGGGGGGACCTCCTCGATTTCTACCCTGGAAGTAGCCTTGGCTGAGCTGATTAGCTAATCCCATATTTAAAAACCTTTGACTATTTTAAGAGAAAAATACCCACATAACACTTTGCATATAAAGTTGTGAATCAAACCTCAAAGCACATTTAGGTTAACTTCTCCAGGTTTAACTTCTCCAAATTTAGTGGTTGACTCCCTCCTTCGCCCCGCCTCCCCCACCCCCCCCGAAAATAAGTCCATTATCTTCTGGCATCGATCAAGTTTGTTGTACAGTTGGTCTAGTTAGCTAGAAATCTGTCCTCAAGTTTGTTGAGTGACCTAATGAGCTGGATATCTTACAGAATCAGGAGTGCTCCAGAAATCTTATGTAACACTGTCAGATGATATTTTCTTAGGACTTAGAGTTAGTCCTTGGGGTATGTTGAGACTTATTTGACCAAGAGCCATCTGGTGATAGTCGTGTAAGTTCTGAGTAGAGTCTGTCTTGCTCTTCATCGTGTCTCCTGGGTGAAGGCAGTGCCCAGAATATAATTGGTGCGCAAGAAAACTGCGGTGAATAAATGCTAGTGTTGTATTTTTGATATGTATGTGGAACTCATACATGCTTGTTTTTATGCCTGTGTAATATTCATAATAAAGAGAAACGTAGTTTTTCTCATTTGCCATGGAGAACGTGAAAACCAATTTCTTTTTTTGAGAACATTCATGAAAATACCAGCTTCTTTCATTTCTTTTTTTCTTTTCTTTCTTTTTTTTTTTCAGGCACGGTATTAAAGTATGTGCTTGGGAAAAGTGATTAGGGTTTTCTCCTCTGAAAGGTTTACACTGTTTTCTAGGGCTTTGGATTTTATTCAAGGCTCCTGAACTGAAGCAAATACTTCATAATCAAATTGAACAACTGGGCCCACTGGTGACAAATGTGTAGTAAGAAAGTGTGGAAATTTTCCGAGTAGATCATCCATTCATTTGGTGACCAGTGTTTTAACATTTAGAAACTCACCACTCTTCCAAGCAACCATGATAATATATCTGCTTTCTTCTACCTTTTTCCAGTTAGTATTCTCATCAGTAATGCATATAAAGTGAGAACTTTGGGGCCCTGAATTTCATAGCTAAAGCACTATCTCTGTGGGATGCTCCAAGAAAATCCCTGGTTAATATTCTATATGAAAGAGGAAAATGAGAAAGTAGGAGGTGAGGACCTTCACACAATGATATCTGCCTTTGCTCCTATAGCAGGAAGGCTCCGAAGAAGGTTTTATCTTCTTTTGTGTAATCCACCAAAGAGATGTCACTGACGTTCACCATCAGCTTGTCTCCTTCTTGTAAGGAGAACATCGCCCCTAGGTAGATGGGTTGGAACCAGTTGCTGCCTATCTCACACACTGTCTTGGTCCCCATTAGGAGCTGGGTGGGGTCAGGGTAGCTGTCTGTTACCTTGGTGATGACCACGATGATGGCGTCTGGTTTGTTCAGTCGGCTGCCTTGGCTGATTTCACCACACTTGGATGTGGTACCTCGGAATGTGATCTGGGAGTAAACAAAGTAGTCTCCTGACTCTGGGATCACCAGGAATTTATTGGTGTAATTCATTCGGTTCTTGGTGAACGCCAAGCCAAGTTCATGTTCCCAGTGCAGAGTCGGGAACTGATTTTTCAAGGGCGGTGTGGGAGTTTGTCTCACAACTGCAAAGACAAGAGAGAGGTTTGAGTTGCGTGTGTTGAAACCTGTGGACTTTGCAAAAAGTGTCTCATATCATTTTTAAAGAAGAAAGTGATTGCATAAAACCAATAGCTAAGATGCTGCTTGAGGAGGAATGAGTAGAGGTTTTGTGTGTGGACATTTGTTCGGAGTAGCATCTTAGGTCAGTGACCTGGGGCAGATTGCTTTGCCTCCCTGAACCTGAGTTTTCTTACCTGATAATTTAAAATTTTGCCTGAGCACCATGGTCCTGGAGAACAGTGAAGGTTAAGAAATCTCCTCACTCTTCGGTGTTTCAGAAAAAACTTCCTCTTCCCCCAATGACTTAGGTAAGACTTGTGGATACCCCCGCTTGCTTACCTACAACAAGGCCAGACACCAGACCCTCCAATTTCCCATTCTTTGCCTCATAAATGATTAGCTGAACTGTTTGTCCCTAGTAATTCATCAGAACAAAATGCTTGCCAAACCAAACTTTGATTAAGTTCCTCGGCTTCCTCCAGGCCCCTGAACTTTGGCCCAGTACACAGTCTCTCCTGCCGATAGGCTGGCCTCAGAGTAAAACATTCTCTGCCCCTATTATGCCAAACTTTCTTCCCCCTCCCCTGTACCTGGTTCTTTCTAGCCCTGTTTACGCCTCTCTATAAGAGAAAAAACCCTTTTAGCTTAACTCTTGAGACACTTGCAGGCTTAATGGTCAGAGGATCATCTTGCTATGGCAATAGTCCTTTCCCTCCCCCCGCTCCCCACCCCCCGCAATAATCCTTCTTCATGAACTCTCTTCTTACTATGTCAGGATTTGTTTTTTTATTTGACATTCCTTTCCTTAAAAAGAAAGAAAGAAATAATACCCGTGGGAAGGATTAAAAGACATGGTGTGTATAAAATCCTTAGCTATTAGGGATATTCTTTAAACTGGATTTGCTTTTATCAGGCTTTTTGTTTCAGACATGCTCTGCTACAAAGAGAGATCATTCAGACAGAGTTAAATGTTTCCTATCACTCCCTTTTAACATTGTGGTCCAAAGCCACATGAAACATAGGCCGTAATTAATTAAAAACCAAAAGAATTAACATGCAGGGAAATATTGGAACCAGAGATCCAGAACATTTTGGAAATGCTTCTCCGGCATTCACAGGGCCACAATAAAAAGCCAGTGTAGTTGACTCATGGAGTGAAAAGGACCAGGGTTTTGGGCCACTTATGCCACATTCCAATCCTGCCTCTGTAACATGTTAGGTTATTAATCAACAATGCAGGTTCCTTCTCCTCTCTGAGTCTTAATTTCCTGTCTGTGAACTGCAGATAAATCTCCCTCATAGACTTGTTCTGAAGATTAAGTGAATGGAAGAGACGTGGACGTTTTTATCCTGATGGCTAGATACAGCATTACTCAATATATATTTATTTTCTTCCCCCCAAATACACTAGCATCTTTCATTGTGACTGTTTAAAACTAAGCCTATTTCATTCTATATATTCTTATGTTTGCAGTATTTGCACATATCCATTATATAGAACCTATGAATGAATGCTTTCATGAAGTATGTCTAGAGCAGAAAAAATGAATAGAATCAAATCATTATTTCAAATAAGATAATCTGCCGTAAAACAAATACTTTTCAGGAAAAATAAAGACACATTTTAATTTCCTACAACCACTGTTGAAATCCACACTAATCACCATTATATACTGTCAGTCACAGTTTGGGGACAAGTTATGTTTAAAGAAGCATTTAGCAAACTTCACACCTGGGGGTTGACCAGAAACCTGGTGGTTGACCAGAAACCTGGTTCTTGAATTTTTTTTTTTCTTTTTTTTCCTAAAGTAACTTTCCCATAGCTGACTGGACTATGGGTTCTTTTGCAACCATGACCCATGGTCAGAGTGTGTGTGGTCTCCCCTGGCCCCTGCACTAAGTGGCCTCTGGAGAGCTCTGTTGCTTCTTTGCAAAATCTGTGAAAGGCATTTTTATTAGTTGCCATGGTAGTATTTACACTTTTGTTGGTGATGCAGTAGATTAAAAAAGAAAAAATTCCTCCCAGATCACACAAAAGCAAAAGTTATTTAGTCTCCAGATAAATCAAGTTCTGTTCAATTGCATACAATTAGCTATGTCAACATAGCAGCAAGCAGGAATTCGGGCAGGGAGTCTGTTGTAATGGAAGCAATGCACTCCTGAGAATCAAACTCACATCTCAGCTGTTCTTAGTCATGTGACTTGGGACAAGTGAATTTAGTTGCCCATACCTCAATTTCCCCATCTCATTGGGCTAATATGCAGATTAAATAAATCACAGATGTAAAATGCCTACCCCAGTATCTGGTACATGTTAGGACTGCCATTAGAGCCTGGATTCCCTCACCAATTTCTCATCTCGCTACTCGGTAGGAAGAGTGCTGGCATCTCCATACTCGATTTTTAGGATTTTCCTGCCCAGCCTGTTCAATCTTTCCCATTCTTATAGGCAAGTGGTAAATGATGGTGACCTGGTACTAATCCTTACTCAGGGCTCCTCACAAACAGCTTCCTCTTGATTGAACATTAAGACAAATGTCTTGGACCCAAGGGTATCCTCCTGTGGGTTGCAAATTTTCTAATAGGTCAGGAGAGTATGCTTGCTTTTTAACTCTTGTTTTTCAATGTTTTTTTTCTCCCTATGGATTAACATGTTTCTGCACCGTCTTGCTCGTTTCTCTGAAGTCTTAGAGGTATATATAACTCCAAGTGTGAGATGCCAGAAATTTCGACACTACACTTGGGGAGCTGGCTAACTGGTGATATTATGAGATGGCTCTTAATCTCTTCACATCGTGAAAATTCTTTGGAAATATCTACCTGAATGTAAATGTCCAATAATTTTGAGTAGGGCACAGATGGACTTGATAAATTGGCGACTCAGAGGATCATTCAGAATTATGTGAATAATTCTGAGAAATAATCATAGTCTGAGGAAAGCCATTTCTGAATGACTGAGTATATGAATGAAAGAAATAGTAGAGAAAAGAAAGAGTACTGACAGAATCTGAAAGAAAATGCCCAAGAGATATGGGCCTTTGGCTCCCTTTAGGAAGGAAGACCTCTGAGAACCCTCGACTGAGAGAGGGTGTCTGTTACCAAGGGGTGTGGTTTCCAGCTTGAAGCTACTAGAATGATTTTGGCAAACACACTGAAAGAAATCTCAGGTCCATGGTCCATGGTCTCCTGGAAAACACCCCGGGGAGAATTACCTGTCAGGTGTGCCCTTGGCTTATCTCCACCAGTTCTGGGAGGTACATCTGTAAGGAAAGAAGAACAATTCTTTGTATGAGTCAGAGGGTAACCAGAGTGAAAACAACATCTGGAGAGCTGCGTGGTATCTGCAACTGGAGAGAAACATTCCTTTCCTCCAGCTTGGTCCAGTTCCACTCTTTGCAGGTTTGTTTTTTTCAGGGATGGGGAGCCTCAGGAAAAAGAGTCTTCGACACAAATGAATGTTGGCCTATGACTTTGGGCAAGTTATCTAAACTGTCTGAGACTCTGTTTTCTCAACTCTAAGATGGGCACATTAATTCCTACCATCGGTGGAGAGTGCTCAGAACGTTTCTTGGCATACAGTTGGTGCTCAATAAAACGCACCTTGCCTCTTCATTGCTCCTACTGCTTCTGTGGAAGCTAATTGGCCTTTTGCCATTTCCATAGTCCTTTAACCATATCCACTGCGGCATCCAGATGACCTAAGGGAATGGAGTGGGAACCACTCTGTAGATAAATGACCTTGACAGTTCCCTTTTCCTCTCTGATCTTCTGTTTCCCTACCAGTTCTCCAGAAGGCCTCAGAATTTCCTTTTGGTTTTCAGAGATGATTGTATTAGACAAGGTATTCTAACTGCAGAGAGAAAGATGATGTTGTTGATGATAAAAAGGAAAAATCATTGCATATTTTTGATGTGGTAGGCATTATTCTAATACTTTATAGGGTTTAACTAATTTAATCTATACTATCCCTGGGAGGTAGGTACTATTATAACCATTTTTATAGGTGAGTTAACTGAGACAGAGACAAGTGAAATTCTTTGCCCAAAGGTCATCAACTCCACAGGCCATGCACTCGGCCATGGCACCATTTTGCCTTCTTGGTGGCTGAGGATGTCCCTTACTTCTCCTCTTTGTTTGCATCCCTCTGAACCTCCTAAATACCAGAACTACTTGATATGTTCTTGTTTCCCACTAGAAAAGGCATCAAATAAGAGCATACTTACCAGCTCGCTGATGTGAAGGTCCAAACTCCTGTCCTTTTGGAGTCTGTTGGGAAAGAAAAATATGGTTCAGACCATCTGTGATCCTTTTGAACCCAACACCCACACAGCTGCCCACGGCATGGGTATGCTTAAGATGCTGCTGATACCCAACCTGGGTACTCTGAGATGAAGGAAATGGGAATGAGAATATTTGGTTGACGGGAATCTTGCACCCAAGCTCTCCCCTTGCTTCCTCCAGCACCCTGAAGACCTTTCTCTCTGTTATGCTTGTCTCTGAAGCTCAACTTTAAAGTTCTGTCCTGAGAGCTCTTCCTGTTCTATTTTAGGGCACACTGACATCTCATCATTGCTTCTGTTATTTGAACCAGTAATAACACTTGCTTTTTTTTTTTTTAACCACAATTTAAAAATTGGAACTATTTTTTTAAAAAAGATACAGCAAAAGAAATAATGTCTATGTTCTTCTTCTCATCAGTCTATACAATTCTTCCTTGTTTCCTTGCAATGCATGATGACTTTATTCATTGCAATCCTAGTTCGTGAACCATTTCAGATACCATTTCAGATAATAGAAGAGTAACTGCTTCGGAGGGAGGCAGAGCTGGGCTCGAATCCTAATTTCCATCATTTATTGACATAGGACCTTGAGCAAGACACTTTTCTACTCTGAGCTTTGGTGTCCTCGTTTGTAAAATGGGAATAACAATATTCATAGCCCAAGATAACTCCCGGTTTGAGATGAGGACCAACTCAGAAAATGCATGAGTCAATACACAGAATGCTTAGAAGATGAAGGAACCCCTCACATGCCTGCATAGAAAGCTCAGGAGCAAAACTAAGCTCTTAGCTTAGGAACAAAATCACCATCTTACATTTGGCAATGTTCCAAATAACCTTCTCCCTTATGATTTTGACTCAACCTAGAGTCTTCTGATTTGGTTCTTGTAACTGCTCAGTCCCCATGAATAGTGATTCTCACATTACCATGGACACTTGTTCAGTTTTACATGCTAAAACCTGTGTGTGTGTGTGTGTGTGTGTGTGTGTGTGTGTGTGTGAGTGAACTTGTGAATGAGGAGTTTTGTGTCTGTGTGAGTGTGAGAGGAGATAGCTGCATTGGTGGGAAAGTGTTTCTGCATCCATGTATCTCCATGTGTCTGTGGTGTGGTGGGAAGTGCATGGATGTCTCTACATGCACATGTGTGGCCCTGTGCGCGTACCTGTGCCATTTCCGAGTCTAGGTCTGTGAACAGTTCTGTGATAACAGTGACTTTGTTAGAACCCAGACCATCTGGCTCTTTTTACTCCCAAGACACATGACCTAACCTCTACTAGAAGCCCTCTTGAGGGCAAAGATCTTGTCTTTGATTGACAAACTGACTTCATGTACTCTCCAGCTCCCTTTCCTCTGCTTTCTAATTCTGTTAATGGTGACACAACTGCTTTCCCTCAGTTACCAGGGAAAGTACCTTTAGTTACTCAGTTACTAAAATTTCCTTCTCTCTTCTTCTACAAACCCAAACTGTCATTTCTATTTTGCACTTTTTCTCTTTCGTGCCTCCACTTCAGCATGCTGTTCTCCTGGATTCTTCCAAAAACCTCCTAACAGGTATTTCCTGTACCTGGCTTCTCCTTTTCTCTAATCCATCTCCTCACCTTTTTCTAAAGTATCACTTTATTGAGACAGTTATCTTGGCATTCAAAGTCTCAATTTACCATCACAGTCCCAGAGTTGGGGGAATCAGGGGAAATTACCCCTGAACTGTCTTACAGGTCTGACAGGTATTAGCCAGGTGATAAAAGGTAATGGCCATTTGAAATGACAAGGCCAACAGCTTGTGTAAGAGAAAGGAGGCCCAACCGAGCACGGGAGCAGTTGGGAAACGGCAAAGATTTCTGCTGTCAGATGAAAACATTACATACATTTAGCATAGGGTTATGAGTCCAGTGGTCTTTGGAAACCTAAACCCAACTGATGTAACGACTGGTCCAGCATCAATACATGTGATGAGGTTGTGGGGTGGAGAAACAGCCTAGAAATGAGCTTATTGTCCTTATTTGCTCTTGACAGAGCTGATAAAGAATCAGTCCTTTGGCAAGGCAGAAACCTGAAGGTGGGGTTCTCTGCTTATTTTTGGCTAAGAAGGCAGTCAGCTAAGAGTTTGAAGGATTCGTTTTGGCTCACAGTCTTCTCATCATTAGTGTGTATTTTGGATGTGAACACATTTCCCTCTTTACACTGCCAGATTTCTGTTACTTGGGCACACACTGTATTTTCATACATGGATGGATGTACATGGATGTTAGTAGCCTTAGAATGCCACACATCTGGAGGCTGTGATAGTACCAGTTGGCAGGTGTTGAAGGATACAACCATCCCAGAGGCCCCAGGAACGTCAGCTGGACTCTCTTTCCAAGAACAACATCTGAAACCTTCCACTGCTGCTTCTCTTAATAATGACTCTGTGTACCATGTGAGGAAGGTTATTGTGATGGAAAGCAGGACTGAGCAAAGAGATGATTTGAGAGGAAGAAAGAGTAACTTATTTAGGGAAAGGTCCATGCAGTTGAGCTGGCTCAATGCCTGATTTCCAGATAGTTGCTGGTAACAACAGGCCAACCAAACATCTTACTGTCTTCCAACCCTGACTCATCTCCACTGCTTTTGGGTTACTCTGGGGCACCGGTGGCTCCTGAAGAAGGTTGGTCACTCAACATTGACTTCCAAATCGGAATAGACAAGGCATTCAAGAGCACCCCATGAGAATGTGACTTATTCCCCTTTAAATGCCTTCTCAAACCACTGGCTGCGACCCAGAATCCAAATTTATTCCCCTCCTGAGCATGTATCACTCCCCAAAGTGATATTACTTATTTGTGTGTTTACTGCTTTTCTCTGTCTGGTAGAATCCAAGCAGCATACAAGCATCTGTCTTGCTCACCACTATATTCCTAGTGCCTCTGACAGTGCCCGGCACTTCCGCTGGATGATCCAGCCTGCAGAATATACTGATGCTTGGGTATCAGGAAGACAGGTAGAAAAGAGAGCAGATGATGGAGTAAGGTTCAGCTTCAGTGACTTCCGCCAGAGTTTTGCAACCCAAAAAAACTAGGAAAGATTACTTTACAATACATGCAAAGTTTTGAGTTTTTGTTTAAATTTAAAAAAATAATTATCTCGAGGTGGGTAACCACATATTTTAGGATTGGGACCACTACAGGTTTTCATCAGGCCTACTTAGAGCATAGGCATGGCTCCAGAAATATTTGTTGAAGTTTCAAGCTTTGGCCAGGAGTCAGAGCCAGGAAAGGCAAGTGTGTATGCCCATGGGCACACATGTTAGTGGGATGGTGGATGCCTGCCACCACCGGCATTTATTAGACCAAGCAAAACAAGCTGGGGCCTTTTGCCCCTTAGTTCCTGTAGGTCAGGGAATTTTCACTCTCGTTTGATTTTCTTTTCATTTTTTTCTTCATATTTTTTTTCTTCCTTCCTTCCTTCTTTTGTGTGTGTGTGTGTGTGTGTGTGTGTGTGTGTGTGTGTGTTGATTGGTAATCCCTGACTCAAACTAACCATAACCTATTACTACAGGCATTTTTAGAATTACTCTAATACTTCAAATAGGGCAGAAGAAAGGCTGGAGAAAGGAGGAGACTACTATCTCGTTGAGTGCTTGCTGGGTGCCAGGTCGTGCGCTGAGTGTTTATGTGTGTTCCTCATCTCATACTCCAGTTACTCTCAAAGGAGTGTGTCACCTTTGTATAGACTTTGTCAGCCAAGGGTCAAAGAGTAAATGGAGGGTTTGGGATCTGAACCTTTAGACCAAGTACAGACCCTGGCATATATCAGGAGCCCCATAAACATTAGCCGAGCACATACAACGGACGATCAAACCTGAGCAAGATTGTCTTTGAGATTTTCTTACTGGCATTTCCCCAGGAAAACCCCTTGAGCATATTTTAACTAATGATCCATTTAGCCTTTCTCCCATGTTCCATAGTCACTCTCTAGTATACGCATAAAAAGGAAGCAATATCCATTTTTTGCCCTCAGAAATGCTACAATTGCAAAGGCTAAAGTGTTTTATGACCCATAAGATCCTCCCAGCACCTTTAGGAGAAATATGCAGACATTCACCTCCTTGTCTTTTCCTCTTGCTTCTTCCTAATTGTACTTGCACAAGGATAAATCCAACCTAGAAATGTTTTATTCCAAGGCCATTTCATTTCATCATCCACTAAGGTGCGCTTGACAGGGCTTTACATGCAATATTCAGAGTGGTGTAAAGTGAAGAAGGTGGTGTTTGCAGCAGAGCAAGTGTGGAAATCCCAGCTCTATTATTTCCTGGTGGTCTGACCTTGGCATGTCACCTAATCTCAGTGACACTGTTTCCTCATCGGTAACAGCAGACAATGCTTCTTTCCTCCCAGAACTATTGTGATGGCTAAGAAAGACCATACACATAAAATGGATATCCAATTCATTTTCCTTTTTCCTTTGGGCTCAACAAATGCTTGTGGTACGTGTTGTTGGCTCCGTAGAGCTTCCCTTTGGTTTCACCATTTCAGTGATAAACAGAAGCCACCCTTGTGTCTCAGATTTGAACCCCTTAGGAAGTCTGGAAAGCTTCTTCTTTCTTCCAACAGGAGAGGCTTTCTCAGTCCACAGTTTACTTCTGGACTTCTGCCCTGTCAGAATGCGAAGGGGTTGAGGGAACGGAATGCACCCCCTACACATTTCAAAACCTAAGCTAGTTGCTGCTGTCAGCTGCTGGGCCTCATTCAAGAGAGCGAGCTGGGAGATGACCTCTTGCAGCCACTGTGCTGTTGCAGCCGGGTGGAACAACATCCGGCTGTGTGGTCTGTTGGGTGAGGACCTTGAGGACCACTGAACATTGAATGATGTTTGTGTACACCTTTTTTTCTTTTTAAAAATTATTGTTAGTTTCAGGTGTACAAAACAATGTAATAGTTACACATTTATACCCCTCACAAAGTGATAACCCCTTCCCCAATCTACCAGCCCTCTGACATCGTATACAGCTGTTACAATTCCATCGACTCTATTCCCTGTGCTGTACTCCACATCCTGTGACTATATATAAAATTATAGTTGACATTCATTATGATTCAGCTTCAGCTTCAGGAGTACACTGCAGTGATCAGGCACCTACACCGTCCATGAAGTGGTCTCCCTAATAAGACAAGGGTCCATCGGATACCCTACAAAATCTTTACAACATTATTGATTATATTCCCAAACTGTCTTTCGTATCCCCGTGGCCATCTTATGGTTACCGGTTGTGCTTTCTAATGCCCTCCCATTCTTCCTCATTCCCACCCCCTCCCATGTGTGTGTTTACTTTAACAGGCAAAGGAATAGATCCTGGAATCCCCAGCCAGGAGCTGCAGTGGATGTTTCGGATTCACACCCACAGCTGGCTCTACACCCACAGCTTGCCCGCCCTCCCTTCCTTTGCACTTGCATAGCTCCTCTCCACTACCTGGGTTTCTCTGCCCTTTGTACTCAGCCTGACCTTTGGTGTGAGTCGGGCTTCTCTTCCAGCTGTGCCAGCCCTTTGTGAGGTGACAGCACCCCCGAGTGCCCTGTGTTTTACAATTTACAAAGCACTTTTACCTCAACTCTCTGTTGGTTTCCTCTAGACAACACTGAAAGGGGATTATTACTGTCCTCATGCCGACAGGAAACAGCTTGAGTGAAATGTAAGGGCTCACCCAAGGCGAACATCTAGCTTTTTGGGGATCTCCTTGGAGAATTCTCAGCACGGTGCTATGAAGACAATGTGTGAACCTCCTCATATTTTAGACAGAGAATGTAACGCTTAGGGATGTCAGGTACCTTGTGCATTCCTTCATGCCTCTCTCCATCCAGCAAACACTTAACGAGTGCCTTCTGTGTGCTAAGTACAGCTAGGTGCTCTCAGGGGAGGAAGGGGACTCGCATTTATTGAGCACTTATTATTTGACGACACTTTCAGGGTGTCATTGGTAAAGCCAGCTAACCACCCCAGGTGGTGACTAATTTGTTGGGCGTATACCCAGAGGCAGACCAGCATGGTGGTTAGGAGAGATATAGATGGTGGGTTTGAACCCCAGTGTCACACTCTATTTGTATGACTGGGCACGTGGCTCAACTTTCCTAAGCCTCAGTTTCATCATCTCTGAAATGGACATGATAGTACTTTCCTCATTGTACGAGTTCAAGAATTAACTGAGGTTATGTATCTAGTAATAACAGCAAACATGTGTTGTACGTATTTATATTCCAGACACCATGTTAAGGATGTTTAGACATGATCTCGTTTGCTCTTCTCAGAACCCTAAATATAAAACTTAGGATGGAGTCTGGTATATAGTAAGTTATTACAAGGTCACAGTGGACCCATGGCTTTCCCTCAAGTCTGTGTAACTCTGAAGCCTGAGCTGGCATCGCTAAGGGGTCCTGTTCTGGGAGGAGATGAAGGGGTCTCAGGAACGTGTGTGTAGTGGAGAAGAGGGGTTCAGAGAACAAGGGCCAAAAGCCGTGCAGAGATTTTCAGGAAGGGGTGGGAGTGAGATTGGAGGGAACCCAGGTGAACGTGGGAGAGAGTATGTGCAGATGATTCCAGAAATAGGATCTGGAAGGCAAGGACAGAGACGGGCACTGGTACAACACTGGGAAATAATGCCTCCTATGGCATCCGTGACAGTTCATTGCACAATACTGAGGGCCCACTGTGCGCCAGGCTTGGGGCTGAGCCAGGGTGGTGCATCCTGTTATGCGTGGAGCACAGACACTGCATGTGCTGGAACAGTGTCTGGAGAAGAGGGAGTCCTGGCCTCAAGGCATCCGAGGGCCAGTGGGGCCTGTGGCCCCAGCCTGAGGGCAGTGGGAGCCACCAAAGACCTAACGCAGTCCCAGGCCATGGTCAAGTGCAGCTGGGTAAAGCATGGATTGGAGCGTGGGCTGAGGGTACAAGACCAGGGTGGAGAAGGAGTCATGGAGGTAGCTGACACATCAGAGACCAAGAAAAGCCCTCCAGCGCCAAAACCTGCTCTCGGGCCTGGTGATGGCAGATTCCAGAGCAGGAGGAGAAGACGTTTTCTATGATGTAACTTTCATGAGCAGGGAAGTTCCCTAATTACCACTTATTCATCTCTACCTTCTGCCAAATACTTTATTTCTAATTATCCCTATTTTATACATAAAGAAGCTGAGGCCCAGGAAGGTTAGGCAACATGTCTAAGAAGTGGTTAGGCCAGAATTCAAACCGGGTTTGAACTTCTGACCCACGATTTTTCCAAGATGCAAATCTATCTAGCATTCTCCAGGAGTCTAAATCATTTTATCCTAAAACACTTCACTTTTACTGTATCTATTTTTTTTACACAGGTAACACACACATTTTGTGCACAAGGGTATATGTTTAAAAATGTCTCCCCCTTTTCGTTGTCACCCAGCCCCCCGGTTCCCCTACCTGGGCACTAGCAGAGTACCCAGTCTCTTTCGTCCTCTTTTTGGGATAGTCTGTACATTTTAAAGCACATCCATGTATATAAATATGTATTATTTTTTTCACAAAACGATGTGTTCCACGTTCTATATGCTGATATACACTTTGCTTTTCCCCCTTAATTACATATCTTAGAAAAAGTCTGCATTATTATATATAGAAATGCCTCATTAAAAAAACAAAAGAGTGTCGGCTACAGTTTCCCATTGCGTGGAAACACCATGATGTATTTAATTGATGCCATATTTATGGACATCTCACCTAAAGGCATTTAATCCCAAACCTCTCAAATCTAATTTTGATTTCTGCCCTGCAATTTACCTGGCTGATGAGTTTGTCACATTGAATCTTTCATTATACATTCCCTGAGGAAGAGTCCAGTGTAAAACACATTTTGTAACAGTCCTGATAACTGGTTTTGTTGCTGCTAATAAAAACCTGGAACATTCCTACACTAGTTGCTGTTGCTTTTCCAATGTCTGATTTGGGGACCTGGCAAGAATGGGGTCAGTTCTGTTTTCTGGAATCTAGGTCTGGGTTTGGCCCCCTGACCTGCTTTTTGCCGTGAACTTTTCCTTCCCATATCGGATCCTTGGTTTCCTCAACTGTAAAATGAGGAGATTGGACTAGATCAAGGGTCATCAAACTTTTCCTGTAAAGGGCCACATAGTAAACATTAACTTTGCTGGCGATACAGCTCTGTCACAACTACCCAACTCTACTATTGTGGTGTGAAAACAGCCATAGACAGTATGTAAATAAATGGGCGTGGCTGCGTTCCAATAAAACTATTTACACAAACAGGAAGTGGGTGAGATTTGGCCTGTGGGTCATAGTGGCTGACCCCTGGACTAAGGGCGCTTCCATCTCTTAGTCCTTTCCTACTTAGGGGAACAAAAGGGACAAACACCCACCGAGTGCCTATATTGCCAGGCACTCACTGGGGGCCTTAGGGAGATCACTTGGAATCCTCACAGCACTTGAGTCAGGTAGGTAATGTGGGAAAATGGAAACTCAGAGAAGTTGTGCAGTTTGCTCACTCTTCCTTTTGAGCCACTTTGGGCCTCTTCTACTTAAGGCTCAACTCGTTTTTATGTTAGACTAGAAAAGATTCTTAGTGATGCCAACCTTCTATGTTATTACAAGGATGGAATTGAAGAAATCCCTTAGCACGGTCCTGGCAGAGAGAGCAGCCATGGAAAGATTGGGAACAGGAGCACACGTGGAGGGCTGGGGGACTGAGGGAAGTCAGGGTGGCCGAGAAGCCAGTGATGAGGACAGAGGAGAGGAGGGAGCGTGGTACCAGAGGGGGCCCAGAGTCTGGGCCAGGACACCATCTTGCGAAAGTTTTCAAAGAATCATTTTGGCTTCTGTGTGGAGGGTCAAGCCCAGGATTGTCGTTACAGAATTTCTTGTTTTACATGCGGGTGATCCATTCATTCATCTATTAAAAAGGATGGATAGAAAGTTCTTTCCACGATCATAATGCTTGATTGTGAAAAGGGAGGAAAAGGTGAGGAGGCAACATGCAAACCAGAAGAGACCTGGATTTGCCAACTCAGATCCCGCCCGGTGCCCTCCCAGCCTTGTGACCTTGGCTGCTCCCATAGACTCTCTCTCGCTCCAAGTTCCTCATCTGCCAGATGTGACTGCCCATCCCTTCACTGCATCTCTGGGTTGCTCTGAATAGTCAGGGGGATCATGTTTGTGAGAGGTCTCTACAAATGTACCTGGGAGTTAATGTCCGATTATTATTACTGTTGTTATTATCATCACTGGCTTATCTTCTGCTACTGGGCTTGCTCCTCAGGGCTGTGAACACTCTGGAAGGACTGGGAGACCCTCTTCTCTTAATTCTCTTTGTGTTAGAGTTGAATTGCCTTGGGCCGGGGCGACTGTGGGAATGGAAAACTCATCCCGTGAACAATTTCAGGTTCCATGGATCTAGCTGTGGGCAGAAGATGAGGAGTGTGGGGCTGGGGAGAGGAAGAGGAGGAGGAGGAAACAAGACCTGGAACATGAAGGGGATGGGTCTGCAGGGGCCAGTAAGGTGGTTATTTGCCCCCCAGGTGACTTTGGGGGAATCTACTCAAGCAGATCCTGGTGGGGCTTTTTATTTGCAGGGCTTGTGGGATAGTCCAGGCTTTGGAGGAGACAGATCTGGGTTCAAGTTCTGGATCTAGGTCTTACTAACTGGGGAATCTAGACCACAACGAAAAAAGCAGATTAAAAATAAAAGGCTTAGTTCTCCCTGTTGAAGTAAAGGAAGAGATATCATTTCGCTCCTTTTTTCTAGAGCATTTACTTTAGAAACTTGTAAGTACTTTCTCCTCTCTTTGAAATGCATATACATCTTTTTGAAGACCAGATAAACCTTTTTTCCCCCTCAATGACCTGGGAGCCATCTCTTTGAACTGCCACTGTGGAGGGGAGCAGAGAGCAGGGTGCCAGCTGGCCTGGTTTCCAGCTGGATAACCTTCAAAGGCCATGTTACCTCCAATGGCCTGTGTTGTCTGATAGGCCATGGAGTCCGTGGCCTGGACCTCAGGTGTAGCATTCTGACCACCTGCCTTCCTTCCCCCTTCCAGAAGCCCTTCCCTGAACCAGCGCTACCCCCACGCCTGGGCCAAGACAACATCTGGAATCCCACAGTATGTAGCCTATTCCTTTGTAAGTCATCAGACTTGGAGCTCCCTGAGGCCAAGATCAAGTTTCCCTGGTAGTTGTCTGGTGCTTGGCAAAGTGACAGTCACATCACAATAACTGTGTGAGGATAGCTTTCCCCGTTCCCAAGGTACAAACTACTCCCACACGCCTTATTAGTGCTGACGTTTTGATATCAGTATCCTCTTTTGGTAGAAAAGGAAACGGGCTCAGAGAAACGAAGCCACATGCCTATTTTCACGTGGCCAGAGGTGGCTGAGCTGGGATGCAAATTCTGGTTTCTATGAGCCATGACATTTCCACCCTGTTATGTCCACCCAAGCTTTGCTTGGTGACCTGGGTTTTTCTCCTTGAATCCCATCTTCTTCAGTCTCCTCTGAGCTGGTTCTTGTCCGTTAGCCCCTCTGGATCTACTCTGGGCCCTGCACTGTGCCCTGCGAGGATGACCTCTGGGGCACATTTGCCCGAGCAGAGTTTTCCCTCCTCCTTCCTGATCCTTCCCTGCTATTTTGGCAGACCTGCCAGCCTTCCTCTAGTCAGCCCAACGCTCCTCCAGGCAGGCCCCCTCCTTCGTTTAGGTCTCCTTGTGTTCCTGTAAATCTCCTCCCTCCTTTTGCCCTGTTAGGTCAAGGGTTGGTGACCACTCAATGCCTCATCAAAAACAATGGTCTCTTTCTGGCTAAAGAGGTACGGGGTCCCAGAGCGCTGCCTGGGTGCTGCAGTTTGGCTTCCCAGGAAACAGCACCATGGTGGTCTAGGGGGTCACAGCAGTGACCCCATCAATCCCATGTCCGGCAGTGATCCTCTAACACAAACAGCATTTCCTGGCTCTCTGCATAGTTCTACATTTTCTGAATGATGGCATGTGGCCATGGAGGCTGCTGCCTAAACCACACACAGTCTGTCCGCTGACCCCGATGGGGTGGTGAGAGCTGCACGTTAGTCATGGCCTGCTCACTGTGTCTCTGTGTTGCAGTTGGCCAGTGTTGCTTAGAAGCTGGGTTTCCAATTTAACCAACTGAAAACCCTGTGTTTTCCTCTGGAATTTCATACTTTGGACTGAAGTTAAATCAGTCAACAGATTATGCAAGAGTAGTTTTTAAAAGGGGTATTACTTGAATGACACGTTCTTCAGGCTTTAAGGTTTTTGATATTTCTAGTCTAGAATTACAAGTTTTTGCCTTGACACCTGTACCCCTTCATTGTTCTCCCTAGACCATATATATATATATATATATATATATATATATATATATATATATACATATATATATTTGGCTAAGCTTCTCCCAACCTTTCCTAAACTCCCACTCTCCAGCAAGACCATCCAGCAGGTGGTCCTTTCTTGAGCATTGAAAAAATTCTTCTAAACCTAAGAAAGGAGGTTGATTAAATTATAGCACAATAGATCTATGGGAATATAATGCAACCACCTATATCTTCATGCTGCTGTGAATTTATTAATAATAGATTCAATGATAACATATTGGGACACTCAAATAATCCCATCTGCATAGAAATATGAAATTATATACCCCTACATTTTGGAGTGATTACTTCCACAGGGTTATGGGTAATTATCTAAAAATGTGTAGCTTGAAGTTGTTCCCATAGAAACATAAAAAGGGACAATTTATTTCCTGGACATATTGAAAACAAAAACCACATTGGGCCTCTCCACCCCTCACATTCTACGTTTCGTTTGCACGTGAGAGCAAGGAAGCAAAGGAGCGTGATGGAGCAAGGCGCTCCATTCAGGGCTGCAATAGCTGCCAGGCACAAACGGAGGGTCCGCCAATCCCCCAAGGAAGGCAGTGTGAAATCTTGCTTACCTGGAACACACAGGCCTCTCCTTGGGTCCGGAGCTGGCCCATGAGCAGGTAGGTGGTGAGTCCTGCCAGGATGGGGAGCAACACCAGGCAGCAGGTGAGAGCCCAGTAGGCGCTGCGGCTCCTGGCTGCTAGCCCGGCTCTGGCCTTGGGCCTGCAGTTGTCCTCCGGCAGCATTTCCACGCTGGCTGTTTCCCCAAAGCCCAGCACCAGGTCCTCTGCCATGCTCCTGGAGACAGCTCTGACTTCTCCCAGGCAGAGAGACCCCCCATTAAATAGCAGACCAGCTCTCACAGTGGGTGAATTAATCTGCCTACTCCTCCCCCTGGCTTCTCTTTCTCTCCCCTCCACAACACCCTGTGCCCCGCCCTGCTAGGGAATGCACCGCCTACAACAGAAACCAAGTTTGGTCTAAGAAAAAAAAAAAAAAGAGAAGAAGAAAGCTTCCCGAGCATATTTATGTACAGTGTGCTCATGTGTTCCTTCCTTCGTTTACAGAAGGAAGTCAGGAAAGTCCCTGCAGGAGGAGAAAAAGAATTCATCAAGTCAGTGGGTGGGGCAAATTAAAATATACCTGTTTCTGCCCTGGAGGCCTGCCAGCTGTTCCTGTCTATGGAGTATGCTTCTGCTAGAAGTGAAAGTGAGGGACGGGGAGGTGTGTGGTGTGGCTTGCAGACTGGGAAATGGAAATCAGGTTTACATCACCACTTTGCAAAGTGCTGCCAACCCCTCCGTCTTGTTTTGAACCTTGTAGGACCCCATTCCCATTGCACAGATGGGAATACCGAAGTTCTGGAAGGTAAAGGCATGTGTCCTAGGCCATCCAGGGATTAAGACAGAGAAGCTAGGAAGATGCTCTAGTTCTTCTAAATCATTGTTTCGAATCATGGTTTAGGGTTTTCACCTCTACTACACAACTACCTGTGAAAGGAAAGCATATTTCTAGCCTGTGTTGACCAAGTGTCTAAGCAAAGAGTATGAGGTCATAGTCTGAGGAGAGGACATTGACTTCTACTGTCTGATTAGTGCCAAGTTTATTGAGCAACAGTGATAGACCTTGCTCACACAGTTGGGTGTGTATGGAGGGCGGTCACAATATGTACCCAAATGTAACATTTATTAAACGTTTGCTTTGTGGTAGCCACTGTTCTAAGTGAGTTCAGTGTATCAGTGAAATTATTTAATCCTGAGATAAACTCTTGATGTAGTAATGTTATTATTCTCATTTGACAGGTAAGGGAATTGGAGCATAGAGAGTGAACAGTGAAGCCCGGATTGAGACTTGGGCAGGCTGCCTCCACAGCTCCTACCCATTACACTGTATCTGCTGCTGTACAGTGCATGTACACAGACACCTGTACCAGTTCTACCCAGCAGGAGGTCGTCTCGTCCAGCTAGGGGTTGCGGGTGCTTCCTGGAGAAAGAGGTGGTGTTGTAACTAGACCTTGAAGCTTTGGGAGGGTGATATTGGCACGGAATGGGGACCTGCAAACAGATGGGTTACAGAAAGAAGGAAACTGAAGGATGTCCTGTGGCATTTGGAAACCATTCTGACTAGAGCCTCCATTCGATTATTCCTCCTGCTTATAGCCTGGCCTAAACCCTTCAGGCGACTTGGAAAGGCCTTTTATGACCTGGTCTCTGCCCAGCCTCATATCTTGCTACTTTTCCAAACTGTAGTTCCCTGCCTCCCCTCCAATGCACTACGGACTAACTGCTCTATTGCATGTGCTGTTTCCTCTATGTGAAAGTTTCCAATCCTTTCTTTTCATATCACCATGCTCTCTTATTTTATAACTTCATGTAGAAAAATGTTCTGCAGCTCTCTGTCTCTAAGTTTGGGTAAGATGGTCGTCTATGTTCTCATAGCTCCCCATTCTTCTCCTATCATGAATATTTCATATTAGACTGATTGGCTATTTTTCCTTCACGCACATTAAACCGTTAGATCTAAGAGGGCAGGTACTAGGTTACATCCCTTCCCTGTAGCTGTAGCACCTAACATAGTGACTGTCACATAACAGACTCTTAACAACATCTATTGAAATAAGAATCTAAAATATGTTTTAAGAATCCCAGCAAAGGATAATTTTTATGTCCCTTGGTTACCCATTCTTGGTTAATCTAGTAAGAAACTTTTCCACTAGACTGCGACCTGTAACCATACACCAACATTAACTCAAAGTGGGTCAAAGACCTAAATATAAGACCTGAAACAATAAAGTGCATAGAAGAAAGCATAGGTACTACACTTATGGACCTTAGGTTCAGAGAGGATTTTATAAATTTCACCTCAAAGGCAAGGGAAGTAAAAGCAAAAATGAATGAGACTATATCAAACGAAAAAGCTTCTGCACAGCAAAAGAAATCATCAACAAAACAAAGAAGCAACCAACTGAATGGGAGAAGATATTTGCAAACAACACTTCCAATAAGGGACTACTATCCAAAATATATAAAGAACTCATACAACTCAACAACAAAAATACAAGCAATCCAATTACAAATAGGCAGAGAACCTGAACAGACAATTCTCTCAAGAAGACAAACAAATGTCCAACAGATATATGAATAAAATGCTCAACTTTACTAGCTATTAAGGAAATGCAAATCAAAATAACAATGATATACTTCCTCATACCTGTTAAAATGGCTGTTATCAACAAGACAATAACAAGTGTTGGAGAGGTTGTGGAGAAAAAGGAACCCTCATACACTGCTGGTTGGAATGTAAATTGGCACAGTCACTATGGAAAACAGTATGGAGTTTCCTCAAAAAATTAAGATTAGAATTATGATCCAGCAATCCCCTTCTGGATATCTACTCAAGAAATCTGAAAACATTTATGCATAAAGATATATGTACCTTTATGTTCATTGCAGCATTATTCACGGTGACCAAGGCATGGAAACAACCAAAGTGTCCTTCGATAGATTAGATAAAGAAGATGTGGTACATATATACAATGGAATACTACTTGACCATAAGAAAAGGTGAAATAGTGCCATTTACGACAACATGGATGGATCTTGAGATTATCATGCTAAGTGAAATAAGTCAGGCAGAAAAAGTTGAGAACCATATGATTTCACTCATATGTGGGATGTAAAACTGAAAGCAACAAATGAACAAGAAAGACAAACAAACAAACAAAAACTCATAGATGCAGACAACAGTTTAATGGTTACCAGAGGGTAAGGGGGAAGAGGGAGTCGTAGAAGAGGGAAAAGGGCTTCAAATATATGGTGATAGAAGGAGAGCTGATTCTGGGTGGTGAATATACAATGCCATATATAGATGATGTATTATAGAACTGTACACTTGAAACCTATATAATTTTACTAACCAATGTCACCCCAATACATCTAATAAATTTTTTTTAAAAGAAACTTTTCCTTGAGACTAACCTAAATATTTGTGGTTGTAACTTTTAAACACATAATCACACTCAATTTCTTATCATGAAGGGATTTACCAATGTGTTCTTACATTTGTACTTCTTTTTTAGAAAGTGGGTGTGCTTTATCAAACCAGTCTTAAAAGTGGTAAATGTATCGGCTCAAGAGAAGGGTTATGTACTATCATCTATAATATAAAAAGGTCTTGAAAGACAGCAAATACTAAAAAGACCAGGTTGGGGATCTGGAGACCTGGGGTTTAGTCCATCTGTTTTGTGACCTTGAGAACTCTGGTAGACGATCCCCGTTCTAAAGTATATGGCTGCTGCCCAGCATGATAATAACTAAGCTTGCTATAATTCTGTTTAAGTGTTGATGGATTCTGAGTTTGAGCCTGGGGAATGTCCTTGGGAAGAGAGTAAGAATTTTAGGTCATGGACTTATAGACATGTATTTGAGGTAATTGTAGATGTACATTTGCTTGTAGTTGTAAGAAATAATACATTGCTCAGGTTTCCCCAAAGGCAACATCCTCAATAAGTATAGTATAATATCATAACCAAGGAATTGACTTTGACATTGATATTCAGATTCTACCGGTTTTATATGCACTCATTTGTGTATATGTATTTAGTTCTGTGCAATTTATCATACGTGTGACCATGACCACAGTCACAATACAGAAAAGCTCCATCACAAGGATCTCTTATGCTACATTTTATAGCAACAGCTACTACCTTCCATCTCTTCCTCCTTTAATCCTTGGCAACCAGTAATCTGCTCTCCAAATCAATAATTGCGTTATTTTACAAATGTTATATAAATAGAATCAAGCAGTCTGTATCCTTATGAGATTGGCTTTTTTTTCACTCAGCGTAACATCCTTGAGGTTCATCCAAATTATTGCATCACTAATAGTTCATTTCCTTTGATTGCTGAATGGTATAGTCCATGGTAGAGATGTACTACAGTTTGCTTAACCACTTACCCATTGAAGGGCATTTGGATTACTTACAGTTTTGAGTTCTTTTGAATAAAGCTGTTCAGTTTTTGTGTGAACTTGTCTTCATTTCTTTGGTGTAAAAGCCAAAGAATGAAATTGCTGGGTTGTATGTAGGCACCTGTTTATTTTTGTACCACCATACTCTTCTCCAGGTGGTTGTACCCTCTCTCCAGCATTTGGTGTTATCACTATTTATATTCTATTTTATCTTAACCATTCTGTAGGTACATAGTGATATCTCACTGTGGCTTTAATTTGCATTTGTCTTATGGCTAAAAATGTTGACCATCATTTTTATTTATTTTTATTAAAAATATAGCTAACATACAATATTATATTAGTTTCAGGGGTACACCATTGTTATTCAACATTTATTTACCTAAAGAAGTGATCACCATGATAAGTCCAAAAATCATCTGACATTGTACCACGCTATCACAATATTATGGACTATATTCCCCATGCTGTATATTACATCCCCAGCACTTATTTGTTCTATACCTAGAAATTTGGATCTCTTTTTCCCCTTCAACTTTATCCCCTTTTAAAATTTTTCAATTACAGTTGACATTCAATATTATTTTATATTAAGTTGTATAGCATAGTGGTTAGACATTTATATAATTTAAGAAGTGATCTCCTGAATAGTCTAGTACCTACCTAGCAGTATACATAGTTTTTACCATATCATTGACTATATTCCCTGTGCTTTACATTCCCATGACTATTTTGTAACTACCGATTTGTACTTCTTAATCTCTTCACCTTTTTCACTTTGCCCCCAACCCCCTCCCACCTATCACCCCAACAAAGCTAGTACCCTTCTGACACCATACATAATTACTACAATATTATTGACTATATTCCTTATGCTGTACCCTACATCCCCATGACTACGTTGTAGACCAATTTATACTTTTTAATCCCCTTCCCCTTTTTTGCACCCACACTCCCAACCCTCCTCCCATTGGGCAACCATCAAAATGTTTTCTGTATCTATGAGTTTGTTTCTATTTTGTTTGTTAATTTTGTTCTTAAGATTCCACATATAAGCGAAATCACATTGCATCTGTCTTTCTCTGTCTGATATACTCCACTCAGCACAATACCCTCCAATGCTGCCACAGATGGCAAGAGCCCATTCCCTTCCACGGCCAAGCAATATTCCATTGTGTATATGTACCACCTCCTCTTTATCCATTCTTCCATTGATGGACACCCAGGCTGCCTCCACATCTTGGTATTGTAAACAATGATGCAATGAACATGTAGATGCACATGTCCCCTCAAAGTATTTTGGGGGGATCAAAATACAACCCAAATTGTTTTGGGTTTCTTTGGCTAAATACCCAGAAGTGAGATTACTGGATCCTTCATTGTCTTTTCCTTTTTTTGTAAATTAAATTTATGTGGGTGTCAATGGTTAGTAAAATTACACAGGATTCATGTGTACAATTCTATATCATTTATATATCACATTGTGTGCTCACTACCCAGAGTCAGTTCTCTTTGTTTTAAAGTCTGTTTTGTCTGGAGCTACTCAGCAAAAGTCTCAGAGCACACCAACTCTAGTCACCATCCACCTGGGGCCTGCCGGAATATTACATGATAGTTTTCTAAGAAAGACTGCAATGCAGAAGGGGCTGGCTGCTTGTGGAGAAAGTACCTCCAGTGTTGGGGGGAGTTGGCTGAGGCGGGGTCCCAGCTGAGTCAGCACGGCAGAGCCGTGGAGCTCACCAGACCAATCAGATTCGGATTTAGCTGTAAGCGTAGGGGGCGGGCTCAACACAAGAAAGATGGCTGCTGCCCGCCGGCTGCACAGGAGAGAAGGACTCCTTACAGGGAAAATGATGACTGTCCTCCAGCTGTCGCCTCAAAGGCACACACCTCAGTTTGCCCCCTATATGCCTCTGACACCCCCGAGTCACCGTCTCTTCACCACCTCCCACGGTAAATACCTGTGAGTAAGTCTGTGCGGGGCTGTTTAAGAGGACATCTGGGTTTCCCACAGCCTCCCGTCTCATCCGGATGGTCAGAATCCCCACTGTTTTTCACTGCCAGATGTTGTGGGGTCTCCTTTTCCCAGCACCACCACTGTGGGCTGGGGAGCCTCGCTCCTTTGAGAGGAACCTCCATGTCTGAGATATCCCTCCTCATTCTCAACTGCCACACTGAGGTTTGGGCCCATTGTGCATCTCCGCCCCTCCTACCAGTCTGGATGTGGCTTCTTCAGTTTTTCAGTTATAGGACTTCTGTTTGGTTGGACTTCAGATGGTTCTCTTGGTTGATTGTTCTATAATTTAGTTGTAATTTTAATGTGTTCATGGAAGGACACAGGCACAGTGTTTATCTGCTCCATCATCTTGGATCTCTCCCATCTTTATTCACCATCTGTATAACCTCTCTGGTGATACAGACGTCTATTTTGGCTGCTACAAGGATTTTCGCACTTCCTGTTTGATTCTCAGTAGATTCTAAGGCAGAAGGTATAATAAATAGCTTACAGATAAATGATGAGTTACTGCACTTGAGTGTCAAGTATATTATGCAAGATAGTGTTCTAGGTATTGGGAATAAAGCAGTGAAGACAACAGACAAGAATCCCTGCTTTCATGAAGCTTATATTCCAGTGGAGCAGATGGGGTAAATTAAATAAATTAATAAAATTTTCAGTATATTAGATGGTCTTAGTGCTTTAGGAAAAAGAAAACAGAAAAGGGAGATGAGGAGTTAAACTTAGTTGCAATTTAAAATGGGGTGGTCAGAAAAGGCCACCTTTTCTGAGAGAAGACGTTTGAATGACGACCTGAAATGAGGGGAAACTGTGTGTGTCTCTGGTAGAATACTGGTCCTGACCTTGAAGCAGGTGTGTTCTAGGAGCTTCGGGGTGGCCAGGAGGGCTGGGGCAGTGAGCGAGGTGGACAGTGCTATGGTGAGGTCAGAACCGTATCGCAGGAAGCTGACCACGCAGGGCCTCCAGGCGTGTGTAGGACTGGGTTTCTCCTTCTAGAAGGTGTAAGGCAGAAGGGTGGTAGGTTCTGATTTCACTTCAAAAGAATCATCCTGGATGCTGTGTTGAAAGTAGCCTGAAGGAGAAGTGGAATCAGGGTGGCCACTGCAATAATGGATCAGGTAAACTACTGCAGTAATCCAGATGAGGCATGATGGTGGGTTGGACAGGTTGGATAGGAGATGGCATGGGTAACAAAAAATGGCAGATTCTCAATATACTTTGCAGCAGAACAGACATAATTTCTTCTCAAGCTGGATGTGGGATGAGAGAGAAAGAAAACTCTGGTTCTAAAGGTTCTCAGTTGGAGCATTGAAAGGATGGAGATGCCATTAGTGGAAACAGGAAAGGAAGCTTGATGCTCAGACCAAGATGTACACCACAAATGATAACTTTTAGACCAACAAGTGGAGAAGAAGACATGTCGAGGAGGCCGTTGGTTGATGAGTCTGGGGTACCAGGGAGCGGCTTGGGTGGAATAGTAATTGGAGAACCTCGCTTGGCACGGCGCTTATCACATAGTTAGTGCTCCAAAGTGGAGGCTCCTCTTGATCACAGGCCCTTAATTCCTTAATCCAAGATCCTTGGGGCAACCAGCTGAAGCCACTGGAACTGAGGATTACAGTGGTGAGGTTGTCGCCTTGGAGGGGTCAGGGGAAGGGAGCCCCTGGGACTTGGGGCCAGGTTGTAGAAAAGCATTAAGTTGAACTATATGAAATTGCCATTATCTGACGTTTAGTGACCTACAATAATAATAATTTCATGTGGTTCACTCTAATAATGCACTCTATGTGCCTTATATTACATAACACTCTCAGTGGGGGCTGGAACAGAACCTATCATCAAACACAGAAATATTTCCGCAGCCCAGCATACTCATATTGAGTGGGATACACACACACACAGCACACAGACACACACACACACACACCACACACACACACACACACACACACACACACACGCCCTTTCAGGTCAGCTTTTGCTGCGAAATGTGTCATAACCACTTTCAGATTTTTAGACCTTTTTGGACTTTGGATTGTGGACTTGTAGTACCATCCTTGTTGTGTTATTATTATTTGACCATTCTGTGTGGCATCCAGAGAGTTAAAACAGGCCAATGTGTGGCAGGCACAGAGGCACATTTCAGCTCAGTTTTAAGACTATGTCAGTGCTATTCAATGGTAAATCTTGCTGCTTCCAAAGGTGGGAGGTCTCTGTCCCATGAGTAAATACAGGATCTGAACAACCACTTAATGGGGGATATTTTAGAGGAAATTCAGTTGTTGGAGAGATGATTGGCGTTGATGTCTTTTACAGCTCTTGATCTCAGTGGGACAGGATGACTCTAAATCATCTCTACTATTCAGGCCTCATTCTCTTCATCTGTAAAATGGGGCCAAGTAGTTGACCTTTGTGATTGCTGAGGATGCTTCTGGCATTAATGTTTTCAGGGTCTCTCTGCTTCTTTTTACCCACTGGTTGTTCCTCCACCCATCTCTACACATCCATGTTTTCTGAGTCATCTTTTTTCCAGACTGTACCATGGCAATTTCCCCAGGATGTGCAATGAATGATCAGTTTGGATGGGGAAGCAGAGGTTTTCCCTGTTGCTGCCTAAACTGGGAAAAACGGTCATTTTTCAGTAATCACTTCTTGATAGCTAAGCGTGTTTTGACTTGTGCAATGTCCCCAGGCTTCCTGCAAGAATGCTAATCCAGGGCACAGCTCCATCTTCCTGGATTGGTGTTGATGGTTGCAGAGACTCTCCTTTCTGGTTCTCTTGGGAAATGAGCTATATATATGATGAAAGAATTTTTCAATGATTAACATAGCCCTCTAAGGGACAACCTAAAAAAATGAAGCCATTTTGAACAAAAACCTTTCTAAAATATAGTTTGCGATTTTAAAAGCGTTCCTTCCCCCCCCCCTGATTATACAAGTAACATATGTGGACTTTAGGAAACTGAAAAGAGAGGGAGAAAAACAATTATCTACACTCTCTAAACTAGGGGTTGGCAAACTTTTTCTGTAAAGGGTTAGATTGCAAGTATTTTAGAATTTGTGCGCCAAGGGGCAAAATTGAAAATATTATGTAGGTGCTTAGATAGCTATTTAAAAATGTAAAACTGTTTTTGTTTGCAGGCCATACAAAAACAGGGCTGGTTGGACTTAGCCCGTGGGCAGTAGTTTTCTGACCTCAGCTCCAAACCCTCTGGAAACTGGTGTCAACAATTCAGAGTATTCCTTTTCAATTTAATTTAATTTAATTTTTAACCATTGTTGGGATCACTTTGTACATCCCATTTTGACTTTTTGTCATCTTACTGAGTAGCAGCATTTCACGAAATTTCATGAATAAAGATAAGGACTGTGTACATCTTCCCTCAAATGGAAGTCCTGCAGCTCACTGAAAACTTGCTGAAAGAGCATTTGGATTGTTTCTTATTACTTTATTGGAACCAGCACCAGAGGCAATTATTTTGGAATTTAGAAGTGAGAGTTTTTTCTGTTTTGTCTTTTTTTGAATTAAAATTTATTAGGGTGACAATGGGTAGTAAAGTTACACAGGTTTCAGGTATACATTTCTGTAATACATCATCTGTATATCACATTGTGTGTTCACCATCCAGAGTCAGTTCTCCTTCCATCACCATATATTTGACCCCCCCCCCCCCATTTAACCTCTTCTACCAATCCCCTCCCCCCTTACCCTCTGGTAACCCCTGAACTAATGTCTGGGGCTATGAGTTTTTGTTTCTTTGTCTGTCTTGTTCTTTTGTTGCTTTCAGTTTTATATCCCACATATCAGTGAAGTCATGTGGTTCTCGACTTTTTCTGTCTGACTTATTTAGCTTAACTAATAATCTCAAGATCCATCCTTGTTGTAGCAAATGGCACTATTTCATCTTTTCTTATAGCCGAGTAGTATTCGATAGTGTATATATACCATATCTTCTTTGTCTAATCATCTATCGAAGGACACTTTGGTTGTTTCCATGTCTTGGCCATTGTCAATAAAGCTGCAATGTATTTTGTGTCTTGCATGGAGTCCCAGGAGGGGCATCTCTAGGACAGAGGATATGAACATATTTGAGGCTCTTCCTATGTAGAGGTGGTACCACATGTCACCCCATTTTTGCCAGGATTGTGTATTTTCCAAGCACAGCAACATCGTTTGAATTATCTAGTGAGGCATTAAAGCAAATTTAACAGTCTGGATAATTCTGTTTCCATAATGAACGTCACTAGATCTGTGCCTGGTCCTCCATAGCCTTCGAATCACAAAGAGCACATGTTACTCTTGTGTTGAGTTTGCCCCCAAATTCGGCTTTTAGAATCCACCCTTCTTTTCTTTCCTTCCTAGTTACTCTCTTTCTCTCTGCTTTGCTTCGCTCTGGCTGCCCTTTAGATTTATCTCAAGTAGGTTAGAGCCAACTTGTCCACTCCTAGGCACATGCCCAAGAGAGATTCTTGCACATGTACATGAGGTACGTACAAGGGCCTTTGTTGTAACAGTTATCACGGTAGCAAAAACCTGCAGGCAAACCCAATGCCTGTCACCGAGAAAGATGGTGAATAAAGTGTGGTGAAACCAGCCAATGGAGGCATTGTACAGTCGTCCCGATGAAGGAACAACAGCAATGCATCTCAGTATGGATGAATCTTAGCAAGGGATATAAAGTGAAAAAGTAAGTTCCCAAAGATTACATACAGCAAGGCTATTTAAGTTAAACATATGCGTGTGCATGTGTGTGCACACATACTTACACACACACACACAAATGCATATAGACACAACTAATTAAAAAAGGAGAGTAAAGCAATGATGAATACAAGACTCAGGATGATGGATCCCCTGAGCTGGGGCAGTTGTGAGGGGCTTTGTGTGGTGTCATATGATACCCTGCAAGTCCTGGCTTTCATTTTATGTTGAGGGGTCATAGGTACTTATACTCTTACAACTAATCAACTGACTAAATAAAAAGCAGTCCAAGTGTATACCATGATGATAATGTGATATGATCCAGGGATTCTAATTCCAATTTCGTCTTTCTTTCTTCTTCTTCTTTTTTTTTTTTTTTCCTATTCTGTCTTTCTGAGATCCAAAAACAGAAAATAGAAATCAGTGAGTGTGCTGCGTGTGGTCCTTGAAGACTTTCCAATGAACCACGTGGATGAGCATCAGTACACAGATTTCAGGGTGTCTGTTTGACTTTATGGAGGAATGCTTTTATTTTCTTTTTGGTTCTTGATTCTGGTCCAGGCAGCTGATGTTGCCAGGTAAATGACGTCTTGTTGAACCTAGTACCATTGCTAACGTTAATAAGCATTCCCTTAAAAGGGCCTGGAGTTATGGTTGACCATTTGGTGATGGTAAAAATATAGGAAACCTGTCGCTGGATAGATGACACACCCTGGTTGGTAGAAAGTGCTCAGATGATTGGCAAAAGTCCAGGAGTGAAGGGAAAGAGTGCAGAGGCAGAGTTGTATTGGGTGGTGACAGTGTCTTCAAGTTCGGAACAAGCAAAATGGAGCCAGAGAAGTCTTGGCCAAACACAAGATTATTTTCTTGGAGTCTTTCTGGCCTTTATGTTATCACTAGTTTCAAACAAGCATGCTGCTAAATTGTGAGGCCTGGCTGTGGGTGTGGATATTCCCTCATTCCTCTGTGGCCCAGACTCAACTAGCAACTGGAGATACAGACGTGACCCAGATCTGAGGTTGAAGACCATTATTATTTTGCCCATGGTTGTAGCCCTACCTCTCAACATGGACACTGTTGGCTCTTAGTGCTGAGTTGAGTCAAGCGGAACTTGCAATAAAGGAGCAGAGTGCTAAATTTTAAGGTTGCATCATACTGGCAAATTTAGAATTCCCTCCTCTCAGTATGCCCAGCCCACACTTTAATTACTGATGGCTTATCACATTGCATTGTCATAATTTATTTATATAGCTCTCCTACCCACTAGCCCGTGAAGATGTGAACATCTCAAGAGTGAACTACGTCATTTTCATTGCCAAGTCTCCCAAGTTCAGGGCATAGCATAGATGCTAAATAAACATCCCGGGGAATACCGTGCATTACACTTTGTTGTCAGCACCCAGTGAGAGGGACCTCAAAGCAGAAACAGATGATCGCTCTTAGGAGGAATCCCAGGTAGCTCAGAGAGGAGGGTGTAGTTTGGTTTGGGCTTTTGAAGTGAGTTTCATGGATGGAGATGGAGGGGAGAGAGTGTGGAGGGGTGATGGTGGGAGTGGTGGGGTATTCAAAGTAAGGAATGACCGCAACTGCATGCCTGCTGACCCAAAAGAGTAGACTATGGTGCTGAATAGTCAGTATTGCTCTCCCTGTGCCTCGTAGCTGCAGGCCAGCCTGGAAGATGAGGAGGGATCTGGGGTTTTCGTGGTGAAGAGGTAGAAAAGGACTAAATATTTCACCATCACCATCTTTATTCCAACTCTGCTTCAGGAGCTTTTTGTACATGATCTTACTTCATTCTCACACAACCTTGGCAGGTCGGCACTATGACTCCAATCTTTAAGAGCAAGAAACAGCTACTAGAGGGGTGATGCAACTTGCTTAGAATTACCCAAGAAGGAAATAGTAGAATGGGAGCTGATGTTGAACCCAGATTTTCAAGTTCCTGGGCATGTGCTCTGTACCTCTGCCATCTTGTTACACTGCTACGAGTGGAGGGTGTGACCAGTAGAGGTCAGGGCAAGAGCCGAGGTGGGAGGTGGGAGCCATTAGACACGTATGTGGGGGAAGAGCAGGAATGAGGCTGTAGCAGAGGGCTGGGCAGCTACTTAGGCTGGGGTGGTGTCTGCGGTCAGGGACATTCTATTTCGAGTCTGTAAACCTCCAACCTTCATACCAAAATAAGTTCACAGCGGCAACACCCTTGTGATCGCCTTTTTGGGAGTGTTTCTGGAACTGGACAGAAAGCTCAGGCAGGGAAGGAGGTCAAGGCACAGCCCTGAGACAGTGATTTTTGAGCCAGAGACAGCGATTTTGGAATTTAGAAGGGAGAGGTTGAGCCCAAAGTTTCAGCCATGGGGGCTGGAGATGAGTAATATCTGTTTAGGAGACGAACTCCATTCTCAGATGAAAAAGAAGAGATAAAAAGGGAATCAGAGACTGAAGATGTGGCTGAACAAGGTAATGGTACCAGCTCTGGTGAGAGAACAAGGTAATGGTACCAGCTGTGGTGAGAGATCAAGGTAATGGTACCAGCTGTGGTGAGAGATCAAGGTAATGGTACCAGCTGTGGTGAGAGATCAAGGTAATGGTACCAGCTGTGGTGAGAGAACAAGGTAATGGTACCAGCTATGGTGAGAGAAGCCCAAGGCTGGTTTCATGGGGGCCACCTGTCATCGAAAACATTGGATTGGTGTATTGATAAAGGAAATGTATGTAGGGGGGAAATCGAGGGAAGATTGGGAAAGAGGAATAAAGATAAACAGAAACAGAGAGACAGACTGAGATGAGGCAGAAACGTACAAAGATAAAAGAAAGATACAAAGAGACAGAGACATAGAGAAATAACACCCTAAAGATCCAGGGGCCCATGGAAACCAGGGCAGTGCGAAAAAGAATCGGGGACACAGAAAGCGACAGAGTCAAAGAGAGGAAGAGAGGAAGAGGGACAGTGACAAACACCCAATGGACAGCTGTGTTTAATGGACAAAATACATAGGAACTTCCTTGAAGGATGGTTTCTTTGACTCAGCTGAGGTCCTAGACAGTTCTAAGTCTCTGTGCATTCCTTGCTGACAGATAGAAACCCTGGGGTAAAAGGCCACTTACAATATATATTTTCCCTGCAATTACAGCATATGAGCCCTGGAAGAGGCCTTAATGCTGTCTCCCATCCTCCTGTCTCAGGCCTTTGCTTGCCCCTCTGCAGTTACCTCCAATGACCAGTTGCTCAGAACTACCTTGCAGAATATTTTTCCTTAAGCTGAGCTACCTCCCTGTGACTTCCAGTTTGGCAGCAACACATATTCTCTCTTCTTTAGGACCATCCTCTTCAGTTCCTTCACTGGTGTTATTAGTCAGGACAGGCTAAGTTATGCTGTAGTAACAAACACTTCCAAGTCCTCAGGGGATCTTAGGAACAAAGGTTTATTTCTTGTGTTAAAGAGAAAAAAAATGGTATTCTAACTGTTAAAGAAAAAAGTATTCATGACACTTGTTACAGAATGCTAAGGCAGACTTTATGCAAAGGATAAAGGATATTATGATGTTAGAGACTGTCTCAGTGGGACCATGTAGAGATCGGACTCAATTCCAAATACAGCATGGGCAAGTGGAAGTTTATAACTAAGGAGCAGGATGGGGACCAGTGGATGGAAAATTACTAAGAGGAAACATCAGGAGAAGGGGACTCTAGCTAAACTGATCTAACAGGATCCTTACTGAAGGCAGGCCAGGCTGATCCGACTCACCTGAGGGATGGTGGGGAGTGAAGAACCTGACTGGGTATTAAACGTGATATGATATGGAGATGAGGGATTCTGGCTAAGCTGATTTGTCAGGATTCTTGCAAAAACTGAGAGACAAACACTAAAGCTCAAAAGTCAGAGCCTATTGAGAAGAGAGTTCACAGGTGCCTGAGTAGAGTTTGCCCAAGGAGAGACTTTGTCACTTGCTCACACTGTATGTTCACTGCCGGCCACGACAGATGCTCCAAGTCATCTTCACTCCAGGACCCAGGCCGATCAAGCAGCCTCTATCTAAAAGGCTGTCGATCATGGTGGTTGAAGGAAAGAGAATATGAGTTCCCATAACCTGGTCCTGAAAGCTTCTACCAGAGGTGACACACATAACCTTCAATTACGTTTTGTTGGTCAGTCTTCTGTCAATGAGATGGGGAAGGGAATTCTGCACACAGGGCAGGCAGTGAATGTCTATGAATAATAATAAGCCTACCAAAAACAGCTCCTCCCACACTGTAGTTTCCAGCTCTCTAACTAGGCTAGTCCCTTCTTTAGGGAGGCTCCCAAGTTTACTGATGTTCCTCTTGATATGTGGGAGCCAGTGCTGGACCAGAAACTATCAGGTGGGTGATGCTCATGGGGCACCACGTGATCATACCCACGAATGGTCTTCTTCCATCTTATAGCTGCGCCGCATAGAATATGTCTCCACCACATTGGCCAAAGCCACGGAAGGAGAGACAGGAAGCACACCTTCAATTCGATCTTTATACCCAGGTTTTACTGGGTCATTATCATTCAATACCATTTAAAAATCCCAAGTGTTATGACTTGGGATCTAGAAGAAATCGGTTCCTCTGTAGCTCCAAGATGGAAAAGGTTAGCTTGTCTTCGTTGGACTTTGAATGAGTGAGAAATAAACAAACCTTCATTGTGTTACTCCACTGAAATTTTAGGATTTGTCTGTTTTGACAGATCGTGTTAATTATTTTAATGCAGAAATCGGTATGAGAAGTGGAGGCTCCATAACAAAAACATAAAACATATGATGTTAGTTTTGGGATCCAGGGACAGATACTAGGAAACTGAATTGGAAACCGGAAAGATGGTGGTCGGAGTATTCAGTGGCAAGGTATTTGTAAAGTTGTTGCCTGTGATGACTTGGAAAGGCAGACCCGGTGCTAAGTGAGATTGCCATTCTAGGGGAAGAGGTAAGAAAATGGAATTATGGTAGTATGGCTGCATTTGGCAAGCTATTACAAATATGAGATGAGCTTTGGAAGTTATTAGGTGGGTTTCAAGCAGAAATTAAGAATTGAGCATGTCCAGAAATGTGAGGCCTTCAAGTTGCAATAGGATTCTGCTATAGATACCATATAATAAGAGATGGGATTCAATAAAGATTTAAGTGGCAAAGGCCTCAATTCAAAAAATGACTGAGGGCATAGATCAAATGAAAAAAGCAGATTTCTCATTGATTTTTCCAGATAGCCTCAAGGTAGCTGCCATTAACTTAAGAGAGAGAGAGAGAAGCAAGAAATTGAAAAAACAAGGCAAAGAACAGATTTGAGAGCTATATCTTAAAAAGAACTTTGGCTGTGATCACTGGAAATAAATCAGAAATCTATTACTGAGTGAAATGCAATACCAAAAAGAAGCCATGATCCCGGTCTAGAAATCTTGGGGGTTTAAAACAACCCTTGGGATGCCAACTTTCCATGAACAGGAAGTCAACTAGGAAGATTATACACTATCTAAGGAGGCATAATCCTTAATACTTACTTCATCTGTGTTCAAGGAAGATCATGACCCCCAAAGGGTCATGCAAAAAAAAAAAAAAAAAGAAGAAAAGAACAAAAGAACAAGCTTGAGCTGCTCTGAAAGGAGATTCATGATTCATAGCGCCTTACCCAGAGCAAGTGCCTACTGGAGTCTTCCCAGCTGGATTTTCAGAGCTGTTCCTATCAATGACTCTGTTTGTTTCCCATTCTTTCCAAGCAGGCATGTTGATTGTGGTTATCCTGTCCCTTTTCCTCCATTGTATCTTGGATGTGTGGTGTGTGTGTTGGGCTGTAGCAGTTGCTGGAAGAGAGGGATATATATAATTTGTTCTTTGAGATCATAGATCGAGGGTAGCGATTCTCAACTGGGGGATATTTGGCCATACTTGGAGGCATTTTTGGTTGTCACAAGTGGGGGAGGCGTGCTACTGGCATCCAGTGGATCAAGGCCAGGGTTGCTGCTAGCCATCCTGCGATGCACAGGACAGCCCGTTATAACGAACAATTGTCCATTCCAAAATGTCAGTATTACCAAGGTTGTGAAACTCTGGTCTAGGCAATAAAAGGTGAAACATCCAGACCTAATAGCCAGATTATGGGACATCACCATTCCGTCATTTAATACTTAACTGAGTGCCTTCAAAGGGTAGGGGGTGGTGGAGAGTTGTGTTGGAGAGGTGGGGATTTGGCAGGTAATTAATGCTAGTTGTTGCAATAGACAACCTCCTCAAATCTTAGAGTCTTTAGCAATAAAAGTTTACTTTTCATGTCATGGCAGGGGAAATCTGTTTTTCTCCTGAACAACATGACTATATATATATATATATTTCGCCCCCCCCCCATGGGTATTGTGAGTCTAGTAATGGATTGGTTTTCCTCATTGACTTGGCCAGTAGGAAGCTCATTACAACACCTGCTTATTGCTGTTTACTGATGTTTCCGGCTCATGCTCCTATTTGACTCTCCTTTGCCCATGACTTTGATTTCTTGTCTCCCTGAATACCCCCACCCACAATATTGTGTGCACTTTTGTTTGTTGCCTTAAAAATACCTTTGGGGAAAAAAATACCTTTGGGGATGAGGTGAGCTACAGAGTAAATGAATGAATCAAAAGCATTCTTGCTGGAAGATGGCTGCTGTTACAGGGAAATTGGGGAACAAGTAAATGTCTCTTTCCTTCTTCAAAAAGGAAAGTGGAGCTTTGGGTTCTGGCTCGACAATTTACAGAATTGAAACTGTTGTTTGGGCTTGGGATCTGCAAAAAGCAGGCCTGTATTCATTTTGTAATTTTACTTACCCCCTTTAAGTTGCTATTTTAACAACCCAGAGTCCCATTCGTTTTAGCTGGCAGAGGAAGGAGACAAGAAAACCATTTTTCCAAAGTCTTTGGGGAATCACTTCATGCAAATATCTTTCTCTAAGAAGGAAACTGCCCTGAGGTTACGCCTCTGACTGTTCCTGAGATAGCAGCATTCAGAGTTTGTGTCTTTCCTTTTGCTTTTTTGTTTCCAAATATGAAACAGAGAAGTAGTCAGGAGATCAGTCACAAACTTGCTGTGTGACCTTAGGTCTTTTTAACCCCCTCTCTGAGTCTCCAGAAAAACAAGTGAGTTAAGAACCCATCTAGATCCATGGTTCTCATCTGTATAACAAAAGAATGGGCTAATCCAGTGAAATGTGCTTTCTGATGATTTTCGTGACACCTCATCCTGGTGTTTGGAAGAAGCTGGCTCTGCTTCCCATAAACATGGAGGAAATGATGGGTTTGGAGGCTCAGACAGGTGTTTTGCCAGTGACAACATTGGGAGATTGGTCAGTATGAACCCTGGAGCCCCACTGCCTGGCTTCCAATTCCCACTACATCCATCAACCTTGTGCAACCTTGGGCAAACCATATTGCTTCCTTTGGCCTCAATGTTCTCATCAGCCACAGTGGGATGACAACAACAGAACCCTGTGTGTGAAGAGTAAATGACGTCATGCTCATAAAGTAGTGGACACATTGCACAACACATATTCCTGATTGCTAGCTACCCTTAAGTGGACCAGACAATGCTGGGTTGGGGTATGTCCACTGGGAGGACCGAGACAGGATCCCCTCACCCAGGGCCCCACTGGATCATCCTTTCTCCTCTTCCAGGAGGTTGGAAAAGGATTGCCCTAGCCGCTGTCCCAGAATGGGATGGCAGGAAGGACATGAAAACATCCTTGCAGAGAAGCTTCCCGACACCCAGCTCTTAATCTTCAGGGTCCTCTTCCTCTCCATCCCGTCCTTCCTCGGGACATTGGGTCCCTTTCACTTTCTTGTTTGCATTTTTTCTTCTGTGAAACGAATAGGTTAGATTGGATCATCTCTAATCTAATGTATTCCATCCCACCCTCGCTTAGATAATTTATATTAAGTTCAAGCAGCGTTTCTCAATCTTGGCGTCATTGACATCATAGGCCTGATAATCCTCTGTTGTCCCATGTATTAGAATGTTTAGAAGCAGCCCTGGCTTCTACCCATGAGATGCCAGTATCTAATCCCTCCCCAAGTTGCAACAACCCAAAATACAACCCAAAATGCTTCCAGACATTGCCTCCGGACATAGCAACCCCCCCCCCCCCCCCCGTTGAGAACCATTGACTTAAGAGTACTTAAACATAATAATGCTGATCGCCTTTATCAAGTACTTCTTTATGCCAGCCACAGTGCTAAGAGATTTCCCTGCTGGGATCTTATTCAATCCTCACACATCCTGGTGAACTGGGCATTAAAATCCTCTGCTTTGCAAATGAGGATGTTGAGCTGCTATTCACAGGATGGGATTTGAACCCGTGTTTTTCCAAATCACAGACTGTTAATGCTTCACCACTTTAAAAGTCTAGAAATACTTCTGAAGGGCAAGGCCATATGGTTTATTTAGTAAGAACACAGGATTCGGACACAGGCAGACCTGATTTGGAATCTCATCTCCATGCTGATGAACTGACCATCACCTGCTCACCGAGCTCCATTTCTGCCATGGTTGAGTTGAGGGTCATACTGGCCTTGTAAATTGTTGGAGGATAAAATGAGGCAGAGAGACAACTGCCATGCCAGGTCCTTCTACCGCTGAATTGTCTGCTCAGTAACAGTGGAAAACACTGTTGACACTGATTTCATTCCTTCTCCGCAGCCCTGGGCGTGGTGTTGGTGCTCCTGGGGGGGATGAAAACCTCCTGCCGTGGTGTAGCGCCTCATTCCTGGTCCCACCTTCTCTCGGGTGTCTAGGCCTTTCTTCTGAGCTCCAGCCCAGTGTAGACAGCGGTCTGCTGGAAAATCCATACTCAGTACAACCAGGACAGAAATAGACATGTTGCCCTCAACCTGCTCCTTCACTGTGTCCCTTTGCTCAGTGACCCCCCACCCCCGACCCCCATTACCCAAGTCAGGACTCTGGGAGTCGTTCTTGACTTCTCCCAACTCCTCACTTCCCATAGCCAAGCAGGAACCAGGCACTGTCCATTTTACTTGCTAAGACCCCTTGCATTTGTCTGCATTTCTCATCCTCTCTCCCTTTCCCTGGGCCAGGTCACCATATTTCTCACCTGGATGCTACCCAACACCCTCCGGTGCACAGACTCAAACCAGCCTCACCGCCTCCACTCCTGCCACTTCCCCTGGGGAATCTTCTCTGATCCCTGAACCCGGTCAAGCTCCAGCACCTCCTCGGGGCTTCTCCACTAAGGCAATTACTGTGCTGTACTGTAACCGTCTGTTGACAGATCTGTCTCCCATAATAGATGCAATTTTTATGGGTAGCAAGTGTGCCTTTTTCTGTAATTCCCAGTGCCCAGCACAGGCCTTGTTACAATAAATGTTTGTAGCATAAATGAACGATAAGCAGCACTGCAGAAGTTAAAGAGTAGCTATAAGAAGGAGGGAAGAAACCAAGGCAGTGAGTTATAGAAACTAACATACGAATGGTCCATGACAAATCCTAAAACTGGCTCAGAGATTTCTCTTTCCGTCTTGAAATCCATAGGAATTCAATAGAAGATTATCCTGTTAGGTGGAAATGTGACTCAAGGTAACTTTATCTTTGACATTAAGATAGATAAGAAACCATCTTTGTACCTGACAAAGAGGCTGTGTTCCTTTTTGTAGGGTAAATATCAGATGGAGATGGTCAAAGAACCAGGAGCTAAGTGACGTAGGGTTCACTTTTAGCTTAGCCATTAGAGAATTTATTAACCAGTCTCTCTGTGATGTCATGTGAAAAACCAGATGAGATTTTGGTATACTTTAGAGCAGGATTTCTCAACCTTGCCTCAACCTCTGACATTTTGAGCCAGATAATTCTGTTGTGAGCGCTACTCTGCATTGTAGGAGATTCTGCAGCGTCCCTGGCTTCTACTCAGTAGATGCCAGTAGTACTCCCTGCAACCCAATTGTGACAACAAAAAATGTTTCCAGGCATTGTCAGATGTCCCCTGTGGGGACAAAAATCAGCCCTGGTAGGGAACCACTGCCTCAGAGGAATTAAACTGGAGTCCATCCGGTAGAGCCATCTGGATGAGAGTCAAGTTTGAAGTTCATTGCCAACTCTGCCATTGAACTGAAGATTTTATTTCTTTGTAAGTTTTATATGAACTTAAGACCAGGATGTTTGAATTTGGGGAATCAGCTGGACCTCCCTGGATTACAGCTTTCTCATCCAAAGTAATAGAATCATGCAAGCCCAGAATGTTTTGGATCCTTCCAAGTTTGGTTCTGGTCTTAGGAGTAATTAGGGAAATGGAGTGAGCTCAGACCTCAGACAGGGCTCTGACCTGACAGCTACAGTCAAGTGATGAGATTCAGGCCTCTGCTTGCTCAGGGTGGCCTGTCTCCACAGGCCAACTCAGCTCTCACCGTAGGGCTTCTCATGATGCCCCAGGGAAGACTGTCTCATTCAGTCACTTCTTGGCTGCTCTCCATTCCCAGCAGCTTAGACTGACAGCTACCAAGTGATTAGAAATATTTGGCCTCAGCCCTTTGTTACAGAGAGGGAAACTGAGCCTTGGAAGAGGGAAGAGAGTTAGCTGAGGTCACACCGTGAGTTAGAATAAGACCCTCTTATTGACTCAAGTTTCTTCTTTTTTTAAACTACTTTATTGAGGTATGATTGACATGTAAAAAGCTGTATGTATTTAATGTATACAACTCAATGGGTTTGGGGATAAAGTACGCACCTGTGAAACTATCACCACCATCGAGGCCATAGATACATCTATTCCCTCCCAAAGTTTCCTCTTACCCCTATTATTATTATTATTATTACTACTACTATTACTATTAATATTTTGTGGTAAGAGCACTTCACCACAGATGGTAAGATCTACTCTATTAGCAAATTTTACATATACAGTACAGCATTGTTAGCTATAGGCATTATGCTGTAGAGTTTTAGAACTTATTGGTTTCAGTTATGGCCAAGTTTCATGATTCAGAGTCTGGTATTCTTTTTCCCACTCTGTGTTACCTAACTCTGGGATACTTACCTCCATATCTGTTCAACACTTGGTGGAAGTCTTTATTGTAGACTTCTCCTGGCATTTCTTTCTATTTTGTTGAAACTTGCATCTCTTTGGTTTTATGCTTCCTGTATCCTGATTTGTGCTTGGTGATAGCCATCTAATAAAAGTGGGACCACAACACTACAGCAAGAAGTAAAAGTTACTCCCAAGAGAAACTTTTGGTTTTTAATTGTACTTTAACCTAATGAAATGAAACTAATAGTGGAATTTGAGGCAGTGAGAAAGGCTTTTGGAGCAGCTAGATCTTTTTGGGAAATTCCCCATGCTTGGACGTCGTGTATTCTAACATTGTACAGAGTTGCACTGTGGTTGTTTCTCATCATGTGATTTAGAGGAAAGAAGCTGGACTTTGGACATAGGTTCAAATTTCAGCTCCACCTCTTCATAGCTGTGTGAATGTACAAGGTAACAGTATTTTTGAATGGTCACAGTGGGCTGTTCACATTACCTATTTATCTTATTAATTCTTACAACTCCGGGAAGAAGGGTTTATAGTTTATGGATGAGAAAATGGAGTCTCAGAGAGTTTGAGATACAAAATTATGTTAAGTAATAAAGTTAGAAGTGACAGACTGGGGGTTGAACCCAAAGGAATTTGGGCTCCAGATGATAAATGACCAAACTGAGATTTAAAAACAAACAAACAAACAAAAGATTAGGCATCATATAACCTCTGTGAACTTCGGCTCCTCAGTATGCTAAACAGGGATGATAATACCTCCTTAGAAGAATTGTTGTGTGGATTAAATAAAATAATGCATTGTATAGCGCCTGGCCCCCACTGAGTGTCTGATAGTCTTTAGCACAAGTTGCTCCTGATAGTTTCATGTCAGTTACAATTTATTCCGTTCCAACCTTTCTTTATTCACTAGGATAGATTTCAAGATTGGAATTACTGGGTTAAAGGATGTGCATATTTAAAATTTTGATAATTATAGCCAAATTGTCCTCCAAAAGTTTTTTTTTTTTTAATCGACATATATTCCTAATCGTCTGTGAGAATTTTTGTTTCCCTCCTTCATTTTTCTTAGTATCTTCTTGACTTCTCAGCAGTTCACACAATGCCTTGCACACAAGTAAATATTTTAAAATATTTGAATTGGATCGAATCTCCATTGTTTTTTGAATCTTCCCCCTTCTCTCTAGTATGTGCCCTGAGAAATCTCACCAGCCCAGTCTGTAGTTTACATGCTCTTGTTATTTAATTCAAGTTATTGATGGAGTCGTCACTGGTTCTGGATGTTAGAGATAAAAGATGGACTAGACATACTTCCTTCCCTTACTTCCCCCTTCTTTCCTACTCTTAGGATTTTGTACTCTGTTGATTGACACTTGTCTCTCACACTATATTAATTTAAAATACTCTCTTCCATTTCCAGATATTTCCTTTTGCAATGCTTTCTGGGTATATTTTGCCTAGCACTCAAACGAGGTTGTTCTGGGAGAGATTAATATCCTCAGGTAGCTGATGGGTACATTGAGGCTCAGTGAGGGAAAGAGTCTTTTCTAAGGTCACATACAACCACACCTAGTCGTTGGGGCTCCTGGGCAGGGTCGAAGAAATAGGAGTTGGGTGTTGGGGTTAATAACTCTATTATTCTGCAAGGTAGAATATTACCACACTGGTAATTAATTACCAAAGGGAGAAGATCTCTACCCGGTGTCAGCATCCTGGTGAGAGGTGAGTAGCTGGTATAGAGGACTTCTCCCTTCCAGGAGAGAAGTGTGGGGCATGGCCTCTGTGATCTTGGACAATATTGTCCTGGGGACTAAGGAAGGATCCTGCAGGGTCGTGAGGCTTGCAGTGCCCAGTCCATATCTTACTAAAGGGAAGTCTGTGGGCTCCGTGGGGCCCCTGGTCCTGCATTGCCACACTGACTAGGAATGCCAAGGGACCCAGAAATGCTGCTGCTGCCATTTTAATTATTGACAGTCTCTGTCTTTATGTATAATGTGTCTTTTTGTTTCTCCTTCAGCTGCTTGCAAAATTCTTTTTAAAAAAATCTTTTGTTTTCAGCAATTTGAATGTGATGTGCCCAGTAATATCTTTAGTAATATTGAGCTCTGAACCTCTGCTCAGCTTGAGGTTCACTGAATTTCCTGGATGTGTGGGTTGCTGTTTTTGATCAAATTTGGAAAAAAAAAATTGGCCAATATGTTTTTATTAAGCGCTAACTTGGTGTGAGCAAACTGCTAAGTGAGTGTAAACAGATACTTTCATTTAATTTTACAAAAGCTATGCAAAGGAGGTAATATTTTCCCCGATTCCTGCTGAAGGAATTGAGGCACAGAGAGGTGTAGGAAATGGTGGAGTTCAAACAGTGAGGAAATGGCAGAGTCAAGATTTGCATTCGTTGACTATATGCCCTATGCTATTTATCTTGCTCTTAAAAAAAAAAAAATTGCATTCTTGCTTGGCTGACACCAGGCCCCCTTGGGTATGCTGACCCCTCTAGCTACTCAAAGACAAACAAGCTTCAGAAAATCTCGCATGCCTCAGATCATCCCCTTGGCATGATTTTCACCTTTGAGACTAAAGTAAAACAATTTTCATCTTAATTTGTAGATCTCTTCCTGCCCTGGAGGCTGGTGCCTTGAGGACCAGATGAGTTCTTCTATTAAAGCCTTAAAGATACTGAAGTCAAATCTTGCTTGTCCTCGGTGAAGTTCTAATTCAGACTCACATCCATCCCTTTTCTGTTCTGCCCAATATGGCCTCAGGGACTCTAGACTCATTTTTAGCCAAATTGCAGTGAGATCTCATTAAAGCTGTTAATGGTTCACCCTCAAAGCAACCAGGCAGCGACATGTCCCAACATACTCTCTCGTCCTGGAGCCACCTCTGAATTGCAGCTTCCTGGATCCGCCCCCTACCGTGCCCTTTAATCTTCCAAGTCCCCGTTTCTCTGCTCAGCACAATCCTGTCTTCACCTGATTCATATTTCTTCTGTCCATCGCCTACAAGTGTGAGAAAGTTGAGTGGAATCAGAGCCACATTTTCCTTCAGACAAAAAAGATGAGTCTGGAAGGCAATTTTCTCTTCATTCTTTATCTGTAAGAGCTCAATATGGCGCCCAAAATTGTAGGCCCTAATAAATGCCTCAGTGATTGGCAAGGGCTGAGCCAACGAGAGGATGAAAGGGACTAAAGCATTAAAGGGGAATACATATCTGCATAGTAATCCTTTTGTGTTTGGATTTTTTGGGGAAGAGATTCAGTATATCCCTAAATCAAGCTGTGTGGTTTGGGAGGAAAAATATGTCTTGATTATTTTTACACTGTTGCCTTGACCTTTACCACGTGGAGTTTTACAGCCAAATTCTGCCTCTTATTTATTTAGCTTTTTCAAAGTTGTGCCAAATCAGCTAGTTATACCTTCCTTGGAGGCATTCTCCTTGGGAACAAGAGTCTTGCCTTACAAAACATCAAGGTATATTATGTGGCCCAAATCAATAGTTGGAGTCAAACTCTCTTTTGGTTTTCTAATTCTAAACTCATTGTGTTTCCTTTGGTTCATGGCTTCTTTGAAAAATAAATATTTCCTGTGATTCATAGGGGTCCATGAAAAATTAGACAAGAAACTAGAATGTAAGCTTCATGAGGATATGGAATTTCTTTTGTTGTTACTCTGTCCCCAGGCCCTAGACTAGTGCCCTGTGTATGGTAGGAACAGGAACACAGAAAGAGAGAGAGACACACACACACACACACACACACACAGAGAGAGAGAGAGAGAGAGAGAGAGAACGAGGAAGGATGGAAGGAGGGAAGGAAGGAAGGAAGGAAGGAAGGAAGGAAGGAAGGAAGGATGGAAGGAAGGAAGGACTTACTGTTCTTAAAATGAAAAATAACCTTAAGGATGATGCTGGCTGACCCTGAGACATCTGCTTATGACCAATTGTGCAACCTTGGGCAAGCACGCTATGCTTTCTCTATTCCTGGTTGGTCTGTAAAATGAAGTGAGTGGGATGAGTGGATGTGAAGAAGATGGAATTCAATACTGGATATGAAAGTATTCGGGGGAAAAACATACTTTGCTTTCTTTAAATCTCTCTTTGGGGAAAATATCCAGATATGTTTGTTTTTGGACCATGGTGGACAAGCAGCTTTACCCCAGCGTGGATTCTGAAGGCATTGCCAGGTGGCATTGATTGGTGGGTTAGAACCAGATCAAATCTGTGTAAGTGGCAAAGACTGAGGTGTTTTCCAGAAGTTTGTGCTGGGGTAGTGTTGCATGCCTCCCTGACAGATATGATCTGAGCAGCACCCAGGAACCATTATGGCAGGTGGAAAGGCAGAAGCAGCACAGGTGTTAGTTGCCCTGCTTTGGAAGAACATATCAGCAAAGCTTCAAGTTGAAAATTAGGGTTGCTCAGGTCAGATTTGTGTTCACAAAAGGGTGAAGAGGAAAATGAGGAAAGGTAAAAAAATGATAGAGCTGAGGGAGTGAGAGAAAGCAAGTGTAGAAATTAGTTTATTTGAAGCTATTCGGTTGGTGCAAAAATAATTGCGGTTTTTGCAATTATTTTTAACCTCTTCAACCGCAATTACTTTTGTGCCAACCTAAGAGTTCACAATTACACTCTTCTAGTTGTGTGACCTTGAACAAGTCATTTCTAGAAGAACTAAGCATTGTTTCCGACCCTCTGGGGGCTAGAGGTAAGTATAATTCAGTCTTAGCCCTCCCAGTTTGGGAGAAGCAGACAATTAAAACAAAGACGCCATTGAGAGGGGTGACTGCTGAGAACAGGAGAGCACAAGGTTCTGTGGGAATGCAAAGCGGGGAGGTGATTGAATTTGCGTGAGTGGTAGGAAGGGATTAACGAGGAGGTGGGCCTTAAGAGGAGAAGAGACTTTACTAGGTAGAGTAGGAGGGATGGTGGGTCGGGGGGGCACTGTTCTCAATGGAGAGCGTAACTTGTGCAAAGCACGGAGGAATGAGGTAGCACGGTGTCTGTGGCAATGAATTGGATTTGCCACACCTCTAACTTATATGGAGAAGAAAGCAGGGAAAGAGAGAGCACAGATGATAAAGACCCAGTCTACGGGCTCACGGGGACTTCTGTACCTGTGGACAGTGATAAGCCACGGAAAAATTGCTGGCAGAGGAGAAGCGTGATCACATGTGCATTTCAAAACAACTGTTCCAGCGTCGTGTGGAGGATGAGCTGGAGGTGAGTGAGGCTGGTGGCAGGGCCACCATTGGCAGCCTGTGGCACTCACCCAGGTGAGAGATGAGTAAGTCAGGGGCCATGGAGATGAGATAGGGGGGCAGATAAAAATAAAATTAAGAGAGGTAATCACTAGGGCCTCAGATTTCCCATCTGTAAACTTAAAGAAAGTTAAACATTTCTGAACCCAAGTTTCTTTTTTGTTTTGTTCTGTTTTCATTAAAGTTTATTGGGGGTGACAATGGTTAGTAAAGTTACATAGGTTTCAGGTGCACAATTCTGTATTACATCATCTGTACATCACATTGTGTGTTCACCACCCAGAGTCAGTTCTCCTTCCATCACAGTATATTTGATTCCCTTTACCCTCATCTACCACCCCCTCCCCCTTACCCTCTGGTAACCACTAAACTATTGTCTGTGTTTATGAGCTTTTGTTTCTCATTTGTTTGTCTTGTTCTTTTGTTGTTTTTGGTTTATATACCACATATCAGTGAAATCATATATGAACCCAAGTTTCTATGATGGCCTCAAAATCTAGAATGGAATGTAATGATGGCTGCGATTGGAGATACCCTGGGAAATGAGTGTCCTCAAGAGGAATACTGTGTAGACTCCCTGCAATTTTATTGGCGGGGTATTTGGGTAGGGGGAAGTGTTCTAATTTTCATAACAGCTCTGCAAAAGGATGAAGAAACTCTGCTGTGAAACTTGAAGGGGGGTATATTTGAATGATTCTCGTAAGCAAGTCTCGGGGTTGGAAGAACCTTCAGAAGCCAATCTGTTGGGTGCTCTCAACATCTCTACAAGATGCTCACTTAGAGTTTGCCCAACCTCTTCTTGGTCCCTCCTGTAATGAGAAGACACTCACTTCCTGAATAGCCTGTTCCATTGCTGAAAAGGCTCAACACTGAACATCAACCTATCTATCGATGTTCTATTGCTACCCTGCCTTGGCCAGAAAAAGGAATGTCTTTGAAACAGACTGTCTTAAGAAGCCTTGCACAAAAATCCTTGATTAATGAAGGCATTACAAAGGCAGGCAATTGCCTTGATTGAAATTGATTTGAGTTTTTTTCTCATTTGGGGCCCAGAAGTATTTTAAGCTGTGTGTCAGAGACAGAAGCATGGTTGAGCTCAAGAAAGATTTTTGTCAAAATAGAGAGCTCTGGGAACCAGATAATTCTAATGCTTACAGTGCAGTTGAGATGGTGCTGAGGGGCCCATGTGGGGTGGGAAGGGCATAGCGTACAGGCTGAGAAAGCCAAATCCACTCTTGGTGGTTGGAATGGTGTAAAAGCCTTGTCCTAGGATGAACACTGGGACTTGTAAGAAGTTAGGAAGAACCTGCTCCAGTGCGTGTGACTAGAGGGTCGGAAAAACACTGAGGCAATGACTACAAGTACAATGGGCTGCTTACTCTCTCACCCCACTTCCCTTATCGTCCTCCTACTCCAAACCCCTTCTTCCCGGTTTCTTCCATTGTCCTCTATCTAAATTGACTGCCTTCTTCCTCCTTCCTTCCCCACCCAGCTCTTTCTTACTCTAGGTTTCTGTCTCATTCCCCGCATAGAAGCAATGCCTTCCGTTTTTATGATACTTCACAGTTCACAAAGCCAGTTGGAATACATGAGCTCATCAGCCTCACAACCACACTTATAGGGAGGTGCTGTCCCCATTCTGCAGATGATGAAAATGAGGCAAAGGGAGATGAAGTCACCTGCCCAAAGCCACACTGCCACGTGGCAGCAGAGGCAGGTCATGCCCACGTTCTTCCCTCCAAACATCACTCCAGCTTTACAGGTTAAGTCTCTGGTATGCCAGTGGCTGACTTGCCCTGGATGTTCCCAGCACATAGGGAACCTAATGATCTCCTCGTTTAAGGACCCTAAAGGATGCCTACTTTCTCCTGGAGGGATTATTAGAGAAGATCAAAGGAGAGTTTGTCTCCCTGAAAGTTGTCTTGAAGTGTGGGCAAGTCCCATTTTAAGTCTTTGGAATCTTTAAATGTCCAAGCCCACTGCGTATGCCCAAACTCCATTCTGAGAATCCGCTACTGTGGGCAGAAGTAGGCCAGAACCAGTGGTGTGCTGGAGCCAGCTCACGTTGCCTCGCTGGTTAAGTTTTCAGGAATTTTGCAAGCTGGTTGTGAAACACAGCCATTATTGAAATTTGTATAAACTTATAATCAAATGAATTATAATGAAATGAGGGTAAGGAATAGTCAAGACATCATTCCTTAATTATTTTACTATTTTTATAATTACTATACTCTTGAGGGTATTTACATCTAGTGTATGCGAATGGTAAAAATACTATATAATGATATGTTATTGTTCATCTGTTTTCAACTCCAAGTTCAGTGATATTATATTGGAAGCTTGATATGGCCACGGGGGAAATTATTTACGTCATGGAAACTGACAAAAACTATAAATTGAGGCTCTCTTTCTGCCTCAGAGCGTTGGTTATTAAACATTTACCAGCCCAACACTGGCTAAGATAGATAAAGGTTTGCGGTATTTGGGCCTCTACAATCCTGAATGCCCAGGTAGGTCTTCCATCCTGCCAGCATGAATTTGAGCATGGAAAATGGTGTCTAGAGAGGAACAGAGATAACAGACATTAGGAGCTCACTCACTATTTTCCCTCCTTTCCTCTACCTGCGTGGTGGTGATAACACCAGCAATGGTATATAACATTTAACACTTGCTATAAGCCAGGTACTGTATTAGACATTTGACATGCTCCGTTCCATTTAGTTCTCAGAAAAGCCAGGTGAGGTTTTACTGTCCGCATTTTACAGATGGAAACCTAAAATTCAGGGAAGAGGAAGGACTTGCCCAAATTTACCCTGAGAGAAAGTGGTAGGACCAGGTTTTGAGGGCAGTTCTGTCTGATGCCAGACAAATCAGTGCTTTTTCTGAAATGCTGGTGGAAGGGGAAGTCATTGGGAACTCTATGGCTCACCCTGTACAACTTCTCTCACCTCCGGAAGCTCTTTTATTGCTGCCAGTCAATGATATGCCAGGTGTCTTTTGTTCAAATTAATCACGAATTCCAAGTAGAAACCAAATTTGAAGCATCTTTTTATTTATTCAAATAATTTTTTTGAGTGCATAAGAGCTTGGGATCCAGCAAAGGACAAGACACAAAATCCCTGTGTTTGAGGAGCTTATGGACCTGTAAGGGGTACACTTCAGGCCTGGAGAGACACTTAAAGGTTTGGTACCCTCCCAGGATGCCCCCAGAGCATACTCTGAGGTTACTATGTTCAGAAAATGGGGTGATATCATGTACTCTCCTGTGTCACCAGGCCTTGCCCAGGCCTCTGGAGTTAACAAAACTCCCGTTCTCTCTCCTCTTTCAACATAAGATGGGTCAGCAATTATTAAATTCACCAGTGCTGCAGAGAAGGAAAAGTGGCCCTAGACCATGTCCACCAGGTTGTTTCCCTTTCCGGGGCAAAGTGATTTGGAGAGAGGTGTGTACATTTCCTCAAGTTGTGGTTTACAGTTTGAGTCTGTGGTTTAAATCCCTAGTTTTGGCAGTCACCTCTGCTATTGACTGGCCAATCATGCTAGTTTCATGCTATTTCACACCCCATGGGTGCTTCTTCAAGGGCAAATCAGGCCATTCCAGAATGAATGCTTTACAGCAGCCCCATTCAGGTTGCCTCATGGTGATATTTCCTGAAGCCTACATTTTGTCTGGGAAACAGACAAGAGAACTCTTTTGGCAGGAAAAAGGGGTGCAATCATTTTGATCTATGTAATGTTGATTTCCTTAAGCAAGCTGGAGTTTTTCCCCCATTGTGATGATGGTAGAAACGTCTTGAAAAGCCTGGAAGCCTGCAGAGGAAAGTCCCTCAGGGAACATGACTGTCGAATACGTTCGACCACAGCCTCCTTCAAATGTGTTTGGTTTTCGATTATCTGAAGACTTGGGCTTTCCATGGCTGCCGTCTCTCCCCTCTTGCCATTTGTAAGGAGAGGTGAGCACTGATGCTACTTGAAAAGTATGTGTAGAAGATGGTATTCATTCCAAAGGGGTGATGGAAGTGGCATGTTGGCCCTAGGAAATGGTAGGCTGAGAGTGGAGAGAAGAAACAGAGGAAAGCACCGGTGGAGCTGGTGAGGTGTGAGCTCGGAGAGTCCCAGCCTGACAGGGAGGGGCTGCCGAGGCAGGTGTGGTCTGAGCCAGACTGGTCTTCCTCCTCCGGCTGCCTTGCTATCCCTTCTACCAGGGACATGGCTACAGTCTCTTTGATAGCACTCCCCAAAGAGAGTCCTGTTTTAGTAATCCAGGAGAAAGGGCCTGTTTCCCCAAGGTGGAGTCACACTCAGGGAGTGGCAGCATTTCTGTTCTCCAAAGTTCCTGACCTTTTTGTTGCTTTGATTGCATTTTCCCCCTCTTCTTTGAAATCACTGCCCATGGCAGCTCTCGCCTCTTCCTCATCAGGGACAGTTTTACTATTGTACAATTTTGCTGCCCAACAGATCTCTATGTTTTGAAAGATGTTTTCTCCTAATAATTCACTTTCCTAATTTACATGAATCAGAGACCTAAGAAGAACTGATTAGAGCTTCTGAACTGCATGAGAAAATCAGAGAGCCCATGGCAAGTTGATTTACTTCAAAACCACAAGGTCTTGGACGTCTCATTTTCCATAAGCTTCTGTTATTTAGATGAACATAATGACAATATAATAATATACACCTCCAAGAGTTGTTGAGTGACTTTTGAAGACAAGGGATACAAAATGCTTAGCATCAAACTTGAACTTGCCGTGGCTTTTCCAATTATCTCACTCACAATAAATTTGAGGAACAATATTCAAGGAAAGTCTACTCTGTGCTGACACTGAACTTGGCATTGGGGATACAGTGATAATCATCCCTGTTCACAGTCTGTTTTCTTGGAATTTCTAGTTGAGCAAAGAAGAAAATCAAACCAGAAGAAAACCAGTATGTAAGACAGCGTGTCTTGTCAATTCCACATGGTTCAGGTGGCCCACCTGGTGGAGAATTGTCTTTCTACCATCTTAACTCTTCCCAAGTGGAAGCCTTTCCAAAGTCTCTTTTTCTCACTGTGACTTATGTCCTGAGAGTTTCATGTTTTTCTTTTCCTAGTGAGCATTACCTTGGCTGTACAACCATCATTTTAAACGCAGTGTGTCTAAAAGCAAGTTTATCCTTTTCTCCTGAAATTTCCTGTGAAGGGCATGAATGTTCCCTAGTTTAGCTGGTTAGCTGGGCTGACTATCTGGGTCATTCTTAGTCTCTCTTCTGTCTTGTCCCATCTGTTCTCTTCATCACCAAATCTTGTAGGATTCCAAGTCATTATCCCAACCTTCCTGTATGTGATTAAGTTGCTGCAAAAGTAATTGCAGTTTTTGCAGTTGTTAACCTTTTAAATCACAATTATTTTTGCACCAACCTACTCATCTCCCTGCCTCTAATCTATCGTGCATACCCACCTCTAATAGATTGATTTTCCCCAAATATGACTTTGCAATATGACTTGACAGATACCATTTATTGAGCACCTATTATATGCCAAGTTCTATGCTAGGCATTTAATATTCAGTGCCTTTTAAAACCCACCCAACAACTCTTTGAAGTATATAGTATAATGTTCACGGGAAGTGAGATGTCCAAGATCTTGTAATTATTAAATGGCAAACAGATTTGAGTATAGCGTTTTCTGTGATTCAAAAGATTATGTTCTTACCTACCATGCTAAATGGCCTGTGGTATTTTAAAAAAAATATCTGTTATCATCTAAAAGACATTTAGTGCCTCCTCGTTGCCTGCAAAGTAACGCCCAAAGACCTAGTCTGGTTCTCATTTTGCACGTTCTCTTTCACCATTTCATGGCATGAACTTTCTTGAGTCAGGCCAGGATCCTGAATTCCCCTTCAATGCTTGGTTCATTCCAGCCTTTCCATTTTTGGTCATGCTGAGAGCTATCTGAAAATTCAAGAGACTGTTAAAGGAACCTGATTTAAGCACTGTTTAGAGAGCAAGAGGAACTACTTAGCTCTATTTGAATTAGAACAAGAAAAACACATAAGTTTAATGAAAATGACAAATATTATGCAATGAATTTGCATGACATAGCATTGACTTGTGGCACCATGAGGTCAGTCTGTCTTTTGATGTCCATGAGCTAATAAGACACCTAATGATTGCAGGGGCTTACCGCATATTCCTTGAGTGAATGAATGAACTCCGGGGTGGAATGAGAAGCAAAAAGGCAAGGCCAGAAGGATGGAGGTCTTTGTGTATGAGGAAAGGGAATGATGTAGCAGGCTTTGTTTACATGTTGAGTGCCTTACAGCTCAAGTAAAGATTAAAAAACAAAAATGTAGAATTTATGTATTATTTTAAATGTGGAAATTGAACAACTTAACACTTGTAACACCAAAAATGTATTGCAATACATTTATACTGTTTATAGGATGAAACAGATTTTGTAAAATGTGTATGTCCAAATATAAAGCAAAGTATTCACCCACCCCGCTCCCTGATTACCCCTGAGAAAATGGAGTTTCTTTATACTTAAGTCTTTGTGGAGTACCTCAGATTATGGGATACTTTCCCAATGTATTTTTTTCCATAATCAATATAATGTTGGAGGAAGACAATTAGCCTGAAATCATCTCAAGCAATGCAAGTTTTAAATGTTTACAGAGGTAACCTGATTAAGTCATTTAGAATGCGGCAAAGGAGTCTAACCCAGATTCAATAGTTTTTCTTGAGCTCTGCCTTCCCAAATGTAAGTGATATGTGCAAGTACAATAAATGGCTTCATAAAAGAATAGAATTCAGTGGTTATGCCTGGAATACCACAAATATACACCAGAAGACAAATGAGAACAAAATCCTTCAGTGTTCTGAAAATGGGTACTTGTGGCTTGGGATTCCATTTGCAGTGTGAATATGGTTTGTGGATTAACTCAGTCCTTTACACTGAAAAACTGAGTTAGATAACTCAAAATATCATTCAAGTGACGACAAAAACCCTTATGTCTAAGATGCATCTGAGGACTTTGAATAAAGTTAGTATAATATGTATGAGAGTGGGAGAAAGCAGAATTTCCACATTAATATAATTTATATACTAGGTTGCTTTAGCTGTGTTTGTGTAACTTAATTGTTATATTAAATATTGTGAATAGAAAAATGACTCTTTATTGTGTATGCCTAAAAGATTTCATATCCGTTTAGGCAAAAGTCTTCGTTATTGGTATTTTGCTAGGGAAAGGGGGCTCTCCCCACATACGGGCTTGCCTTCTATTTGGGCAGATGTGGTGTTCATCGAGCTCTCTAGGAAGTGTGGTGGTTGTTGGCATCAGTTGGAAGTTGTTTCAGTGCCTTCTTTAATCCCGACACCACTGATCTGTGGTGTAATTGGATGGAAGGTCAAAATGTCTACATGATCGGTCCTCCATGCTTAGGGCTGTCCTGTTGGGCACTTGATGTGATTTTCCGAGAGAAGAGACATCATAGGAGAGGGTTAGATGTGGAGACCACAGGAGGTTACTTCAACCATTTAAAGTTCTGGATCATCCTTTTCCTCCCAGGCCTTAAATATCCAAGAAACCCTCCTTCTCATGCCCTGTATCTAGGAATCCAGCTTCCTAGATCTGCCTGCTTCTGTTCCAGCCTTTTCCAACCGGGAGCCTCATCTGAGCCACAGAGCACAGAAAATGACTTGAGTGATTATTCTCTCGTTTCTCCCAAAGGTGTCATAACCAATACCAGTCTGGATGCAGAGGAGAGAAATTAATGGATTATATAAAATGGATACCTAAGGTCTCTCTATTCCATCTGTTAAGGTCTCTTCCTTTCCCAGGATTCCTATGTGTGAAGACCCCGTATCCTCATTAGATGACAGATATGATTGATGCTGCACTTTCTATGGGCTAGGAGACATTTTGCATACGTCTCATTTATTCTTTCCAATAAGGTCATGAACTGTGTACTGTTATTTGCATTTTGTGGCTAAGGAGATGGGGGCTCAGAAAAGTTGAATAATTGGTGATGATGATGGTTAGTTATAGAGCCAGAATTTGATCCCAGGCTGGATTGCAAAGATCCCTACATTGCCAATAGCTTGGCATGAATTAGATTTCTTGCCTTCTGATGATGAAAAGTTTAATAAGATTAAGGTTTGTAAGACTCATGAGCAAACAGTGTATTGTTTGACATTTATTGCCCTTCTTATATTTCTTCTGAGTCTCTTCTTACCCAAGGTCTGTCTAGATGTCTTCTTAAAATATGATTTAAATTGATACTTGTATGTGTACCTAGCATGAGCGGGGTGCTGTGTTGGGTAGTACTGTAAAAGGAAAATTAGAAACTAGATCCAGAATTCCTCCTAGGAAAGGCACTTCATTGAGTAAGTAGCACCCAAGGTTGTAAGTGAACCCTCTCCAAGGGGTCTGGTTAGAGATAAGGAAAGAGAAGGAGCTAAAGGATTCTGTATAAGAAATCAGCAGGAATTTGGTTATAGAGGGGTGAGAAGAGAAGAGAGGCATAAGGGCTGATGTTGGTAGGAAAGCAGCAGCTGAGACATTTTTTGAAGACCAGGGTTATCTACCATAGAATTTTAACATGCTTGGGCTGTTGGAATGTAACACCATCTTCACTCCTATAATCTCCATAAACCTCTTGCAGAGTCTTCTGTACATACCAAGGTCCTGTGTGTGAACTCATGTACTACAAATAAGGAAATGAGTCAAATTTCAGATCTGGATGAACTTTTAAGGACGAGAGAAAGAACATACTAGAAAGCATGACAGGGTATAAAGTGATCTGATTCAGTTCATAGAAACTGGAACTCATAAGGTTCATGAAAATGCCATTCCCTGGGAATTGGGGAGGTCCCCAAGCTTTCCCCAAGATGAGTGATGGAGATTCAAGACAATTTCATCTAGATCTGAAGAGGTGTAGTGCGTGTAGCTGTGAATCTGATATTTAGGTTACTTAGAGAACAGCAAGATACAGAGTCTGTCCTCAAGAAATTTACAATCTAGAGGGAAAGGCAATTACTTAAAGAGGTCATTTCAAAATCATGTCCCAAGCTCTAGAGGAAGGAAAAGGTGCTGGGTCCTATGAGTTCAAAGGAAGGGTGCAAGGATTGGTTGTGCTAGGGCCAAGAAAGTCTTCTTGGGGGAGACAACAAGAGTCTTATAGGAATACTAGAAATTATCCAGTTAAAAAGGAATGGAAAGAACATTCTGGACAGATGAATTAGTCTGAGACTATGACTGCTATTACTACTACTACTAGTTGGCATTAACTGAGTACATACTGCATATACCAGGCAATGTTGTAAGTAATTTACACGTATAAACCCATTTGAATCTCACAACCCTATGAGATACATACTATCATTGTCATCATTTTACATATGAAGGCACAGATCAAATGATTTGCCCAGGATCATATAAACAAGTAAGTGGTGGTGAGTTGAACCCAGACAGTCTGACATCAGCGCCTGACAAGCTTAATCACTACATAAGAGTGATTCCCTATACTGGTGAGGAAATTTAGGGAGTTTGGGATTATTGAGTGTAAGGATAAATGCTGGGAGTGGTCAGTGATGAAATTGGAGTTGGTAATTAAAGGCCAGGTCATGGGGTCCATTGCTCTTTTCTTCTGGGGGAAGGGGCTCCTGGAATTTTCCTTCTCATCTCTCTTTTCTACCAAGGGATCTCTTTCCAGTTGAGATGGAGCAATACTTGTGTTTTAGCTGGGTGTGGTATCAGTTGTGTATGGCTGCAAAAGTTCTGTGTCTACAAACAACCACAAAATATTTGTTTAGCTCAAGAATCAATGGAATTCAGATGATCTGGATTAGACTTGACCTTGGGCGGGGTTGCTCATGCATTTGTGGTTGGCTGTGAGTCAGGTAACTCTGCTGATCTTGGATGAGCTCACTCCCTTGTCCAGGAGTAGGCTGACTGTTGGTTGATCTAGGCTGGAGTCTCTCAGCTCTTCTCCACATGACTTTCAATTCTCCAGCAGACTAGGTCAGGCCAGGTCACATGGCAATGGCAGAAGTAAAAGAGACAAGTTGAGATGCTCAAGCCCTTTTTCAAGCCTCTGATTGCATCCTGTCTGTTAACATCTCATTAGCCGAAGCACGTCACCAGGCCAGCCCAGAGTCAAGGGCAGAGAAATAAACTGAAAAGCACATGACAAACAGCATGATATATGAATGTGTGAAGAACTGGGTCATTAATCCAATTAGTCAACCATATATATTCACCTGCTCTCAGCCTACAGCTACAGGGTAGTTACAGGATCCCTTGAAGGAGTTGCTGGAAGACTTATTAAAGCAAAAAAGTGGAAAGAAGAGTGGAGAAAAACAAAACAAAACAGGACAGCATTCATTTTGGAGTGAAGAAAAAGAAAAGAGATGTTACAGAAAGAAGTTATGATTCTACATTGGATATTAAAAAACCCTTTATTTTGGAAATTTTAGAAAAGTTTTAGATTTACAGAAAAATTCCAAAAATAGCAGAGTTCCCATGTCCCCATATCCAATTTTCCTCTTTTATTGACATATTCGTTCATTAATTATGACAAATGGTACCATTTATGACAATGTGATTAACATCCATATTTTATTCAGATATCCTCAGTTTTTACCCAATGTCCTTCTTCTATTCCAGGATTCTATCCAGGGTGTCACATTACATTTAGTCAACATGTCGCTTTAGCCACCTCTGTGACAGTTTTTCAGACTTGTTTTTGATGACCTTGACAGTTTTGAGGTGTATTGGTCAGGTAGTTTTGTAGACTATCAATCGGAGTTTATCTGATATTTTTCTCATGGTTAGACTAGAGTTATGGTTTGGGGGGAGGAAGACCACAGAGGTAAAGTGTCATTTTCACTACATCGTATCAAAGGTACATGCTATCAACATAACATCACCATTGATATTAACTTGCACTGAGTTTCTAAAATGAATCATATAATAATTTATTTTTAGTTACATAAACTCTATAAGGAAGAACAAACTTTCAAATGACTTCCCCCCCTAATTGCAAGAGAATCTGTATCATTTTAACTACCACGTGGATTAAATACGACAAGATGTGTGAGATCTTAAGTCAGAGTTAACTAAGCATGATAAATAATTTTAATTTCTCATAACAAACAGTTTCCCAAAGCAAATGAACAAAAGAAGCACCTTAGTGTCAAGGTAAAGATGCTACGAACCATTGTATTTGAAGGAGTAGCTCCTGTGAACATGTCCTGTAAATAAGTGACTCCTTTCCACAATGACTGGCTATAGGACCAGATCTTTAGTTTCCTGTAAGATCTCTCTTTCCTCCCCTTGACTAGTGCTCCTTGACTGCCCCAGTTACTTCTAGCCTTTGAAACAATGATATTGTTTACCCCAGCATATTTAATTCTTAGAAACATTCCTGGCAAGAGTTTCTTTTTATTCTTTCAGGATTCTTTTATCCTTGCCATAAACGCACTAGGCCTTTGGTTTCAATGACAATATAAACCAAAGCTGAAATACCATTGGGACGCATAATTCTCTATTTTCACAGTCTATGAGTACAGACACAAAGGAAGCAGGCAGGTGAAATTCACTGATTTAACAAACATGTATTGAACACCCATTATGTGCCTGCTTCTGAGCCAGGGGACAAGGAGACAGTCGCTGCCCTGAGAGAGTCCCCTCATGATGTGGAAATGATGACCCACCAGTGCAGAGTGTGATATGAAGGAAGCCCCATGTGTGGGACTACAACGCAGAGGCACCACGCTCTGGGGACTGGGGCTGTGAGCGCGGCTTCGGGACGATTTCTCAGAGTCCTCGACTTCTAGGATACCTGAAGGATGTGTAGGATTAGGGGAAGGGGGCTTTTGTGTGCATGTGTGTAAGTGTGCATGCATGCATGTGTGTGCGTGACCGAGCATGTGAAGAAAGACTGGTTTAGGTGGAGGGAAAAAAATCATATCCAGAAAACTAGAAATAAGCATGGTTGTGGCACGTTCAGAGAAGGGCAAGAATATCTCTGTGTTTAACTTCATCTGAGGAGTCTGAGGTTTCGGAGGGTTTTCTGGACGCCGTGGAGCTGGTCTTAAATGATGGGTAGGAGACAGTGAGCCAAACAAGGAGGTGGGAGGGCAGGGCTCTCCGAGCAGAGCCACAGCCTCAACCCAGGCACAGAGGAAGTGAAAAGCCTGGTGCCTTTAGGAAACTATAAATAGCTCAGCCAGACCAGAAAATAGATTGGGGGGGAGGAGGGCACAAAGAGAAGGGAGGTGAGGAGATGACAGGAATCCCAGGTCTGCCGCTCACTAGCCTTGTGATTTTGCATGAGTTAGCTGACAGCTCTGAGCCTCAGTTTTTCATCATGAAGTGGGGAAAACAACAACAGCAGTAATAGACCCTGCTGCCCAAGAGTTGGGGTGAGGATTAAATGAAATAAGCCTGCAGAACACATAGCACAGCGCTTGGCAGACAGAGCTGAGAAAGGGCAGATTTTGTTACCATTCATTACCTTTGGGTTGTTAATGCACTGATTAGTAACTGCTGCTTGCTGCTAGAGGCTTCTGAAATTCTTCTCCAAATTTTCCCAGAGGGCTCCCTGGACGGAGCCCAGACTGGGCACCGTGCCTGGCACACTGTTGGCAGTCAGAGGCTAGGCGTAGCAGGAAAGAGAGATTATTCCTCAGGTTTCAACCACAGCAATGAACCTCAGCCCCACTCAGGCTCAAGTGAAATAGACTGGAAGGTTCCACAGGGGTTTGGCCCCCACTGGGAGATGTTCCGTACCCCTTGACTGATTTCTAACAGACATATCTTCTTGAAGGACACTCTTGGTTCTTGTCCCAATTTTAATCCCCTTTCCTGATGTTTTATCCCCTGAAATAAAAATGTGCATGTTGGGGGTGATGGTGGTACCGTGTTTCCCCCAAAATAAGACCTAACCAGAAAATAAGCCCTAGCATGATTTTTCAGGATGACATCCCCTGAATATAAGCTCTAATGTGTCTTTTGGAGCAAAAATTAATATAAGACCCTGTCTTATTTTCAGAGAAACATGGTAGGAAGAAGTGTTATACAATATTTTTTTATTTGGTGAAGTCCTGCTCTGCCCAAAATTCTGCTTGCGGTTTTCATCTTTTCAACTGAGTGGCTGACTCTGGGTGTGTAGACTGTTTACAAGATAGAAAACTCTATACTTTTAATCCTTACAAGAGAGAAGGAACCTGGGGAGGCAACCTGCCTGCAATAGACTGAATATTTGTGTCCCTTCAAAATTCATATGCTGAAATCCTAACCCCCAATGTGGTGGTACTAGGAGGTGGGGTGTTTGGGTGGTGACTAGGTCATGAGGGTGGAGCCCTCATAACTGGGATTAGTGCCCTATAAAAGGAACTCCAGAGGGCTCTTGTCTTCTTTCTGGCACAGGAGGATACAGTAAGTCTGCAACCCTTAAGAGCATTCTCATCAGAATCCGACCATGCTCGCACGCTCATCTTGGAATTCCAGCCTCCAGAACTGTGAAAAATAAATAACGACTGTTTATAAGCCACCCAGTGCATGATACTTTGTTATATAGCAGCCTGGATAGACTAAGAGACGCTGCCTACCCATGACCAGTGCCCCCTTAGACTCAGATCACTGAGGTCTCTGCATCTCTTCTCTGAAGGTGTTCGGGCCATCAGCTCAGGGCCCTGGGTATGGAGCTGTGGAATTAATATCAACCTATTCACCAACATGAATACAAAGGCAGGGACTCTATGAGGCTTCATTACTTTCTATATGTTAATAAACTAAGAAAAATGCCAAAACACCTTTTGACCCATCAAACTTTTCTCTAGCTATTCCCCTATAGCCACTTCACTTTGTGGCCATGCCAACTTACATGTGCCTGCATTTTCATGCTTCCTTGCTTTTGCCCAAGCTATACCTTCCACCTGTCCTGCCTGTTGCCACAAGCTCTTCTCCATTAGGGCAGCTCCTATGCTGAATATACCTGGTGTTAGGAGCAGGTAAGACTCTTCTCTGCAATGTCTTCCCTCTGTGTTCACTTCCACACCTGGTGGATGACTTTCTTTGAGTGAGTCTCCCTATATTGTGCTGAGTGCCTGGATTAGCACTAAATTGGACGCTCATTGAGGATAGGCATCCCCTAGGACTGATTCTGGAATCCAAACAACCACCATGGATGGATAAAGACTGAAAGAGTAAGTACATGAATTAGTGAACAAAATAACTCAGAGCAGGCTGCGAAGATCCACTAGGATAATTGTGTTTTTTTTTTCTTAGAACACTTCCCAGCGAGTATTCTTGATATATTTTCACTCTTTGTAATAGCTTAGGAAAAATTGCATTAAAATTTAGTGTTTAAAAAATCATTTTAAGAGTACTTGCTTACTGTGAATAAATTGTAATTTATCTATAAGGAGCAAAGTATAACTTCCTATAATTTTGCCACTTAACATATTTTGATATGTATGCTTACATTTTATCAAACAAATAGGACTGTATGTAATTTCAAATACTATATAAACTGTTTTTATAACCTCCCTTCAATCACTTACTATATCAAGAAAATATTTCCTGCCATTAACTATTTTTCTGCAATAGCTGCATGATGAATCACTAAAGATGAATCATAATTTATTTAATTATTCCTCTGGATGTAGATCCTTTAGAGGGCTCTTATTTTTTTGCTGTTATTATGACTAATGCCATAATGAAAAATTTTGCAGTTAGATATTTGTGCATGTTTATGTTTTTCTTTCCTTCTTTGGGATGCATTCTCAGAAATCAAATAGTGGGATCAAAGAGTGTGCATGTAGTTTTTAAGACTTTTACACATATTTTCTCTTTGCCATTGCCGTTCACATCATTTGCCCTCCCACTGAAGAAACCCCTTGCCAACAATGGGCATTGCCCTTATTTTTAATATTTGGCAATTAAATGAGCAGAAAACGGTGTCTTATTTTAAAATGCATTTCTTTGATGATTAAAGAGGTTCAGTATCCTATTTGTTGATTGGCCATTTGCTTGTCTTTTGTGAATTACCTGTGAATGAATTTGTGTCCATTTTCCAACTGCTGGGTTCACCTTTTCTTTTCTAGCAGCAACAATAATACTAATGCTTTATTGAGGTCCACTATTTGCTAAATGTCTTGCGTTAATTCTCTCGTCTAATTCTCACAGTAACTCTGTGAGGAGGTAAGAGATTTTTTTATCCCCTCCTGATGCCAGATACGTGGTTTCTTTTCCAACACACACCTCGTCTCTAACTCTCCATCACCAGCCAGGGGTCCTACAATTCAGTTCAGTTCTGACACTCCCGGAAGTTGACACCAGACTCCACAGGTGTGAGGCCTCAGTCCCACAAGACTGCCTTCACTTCAGACGCCAGTCACAAGGCTCGGGTCACTGATTGACCAAGCTCTAAATCAGGGTTCCCATAACCCCCTTCTCAGTTTTAGTAAGTTGCTAGAGCAGCTCACAGAGCTCAGGAAAACACGTGACTTACTGTTATCAGTTTATTATAAAGGATACCAGTGAGGAGGTAGATAGATGGAGAGGTACACGGGATGAGGTCCTATAAAGGGTTCACGAGCCTCTGTTCCCGTGGGGTTGGGTGCACCATATTCCCAACATCTTGATGAATGAGCCAACTCTGAAGCTTTCAGGGCCCTGTTGCTTAGTTCTTTTCTAACTTAAAAAATACTTTTATTTTTCAATTACAGTTAATACACAATATTACATTAGTTTCAAGTGTACAACACAGTGATTAGGCATTTATATAACTTACGAAGTGATCACCCCAATAAATCCAGTACCCACCTGACACCATACATAGTTACTACTGACTATATTCCTTATGCTCTACTTTACATTTCCATTTCCATGACATTTTGTAGCTACCAACTTGTACCTTTTAATCCCCTCCCCCTTCACCTATCCCCTGATGCCCCCCAATCCAGGAACCATCAAAATGTTCTCTGTATCTATAAGCCTGTTTTGTTTAGTTTGTTCATTGATACTGATCTCTAGATTCCACATAATAAATGAAATGACATGATGTTTGTTTTTCTCTGTCTGACTTACTCCACTCAGAACAATACCCTCAGGTTCAACCATGTTGTTACATATGGCAAGATTTCATTCTTTTTTATGGTTGAGTAACATTCCAGTGTATGTATGTACCACCTCTTTATCCATTTATTCATTGATAGACACCCAGGTTGCCTCCATATCTTGGCTATTGTAAGTAATGCTGCAATGAAAATATAAATGCACATGTCTCTTTGAAGTAGTGTTTAGGGTTTCTTCAATACCCAGAAGTGGGATTCCTGGGTCCTTCTTTGTTTCTTGTTATATAGCCCTTGCTTTGAAGTCTATTTTGTCTGGTATAAGCATTGCTACCCAGCTTTTTTTTTCTTTTCATTTCCATATTCATGAAATACATTTTTCTATCCTTTTACTTTCAGTCTGTGTGTGTCTTTTGATCTGAAGTGAGTCTCTTGTAGGCGCATATGTTAAGCGTTTTTTTTTTTCTTATCCATTCAGCCACCCTGTGTCTTTTGATGAGAGCACTTAACCTATTTACATTGAAAGTAATTGTTAATAAATATGTACCTATTGCCATTTTATTATTCATATTTTTATCTTTTTTTTATCCTTAAAGAAATTCCTTCAACATTTCTTGTAGCACTGGATTGATGGTGATGCATTTCGTTAGCTTTTTCCTGTCTGGGAAGCTCTTTATCTGTCCTTCGATTCTAAATGACAGGTTTGCTGGGTTGAGTAACCTTGGTTGTAGGTCCTTGCTTTCCATCACTTTGAATATTTTGTGCCAGTTCCTCTGGCCTGAAAAGTTTCTGTTGAGAAATCAGCTGACAGTCTTATGGGAGTTCCCTTGTAGGAGTTCCCTTGTAGTGCAAAACTAATTGCGGTTTTTGCAGTTGTTTTTAACCTTTTAAACTGCAATTACTTTTGCACCAACCTAATAACTGCTTTGCTCTTGCTACTTTTAAGATTCTCTCTTTGATTTAACCTTTGGCATTTCAATTATGATGTGTCCTGGTATGGGCCTGTTTGGGTTCATCTTGTTTGGGACTCTCTGCACTTCTGGAGATTGTATGTCTGTTTTCTTCACCAGGTTAGGGAAGTTTCCACCATTATTTCTTTAAATAAGTTTTCAATTCCTTGCTCTCTCTCTTCTCCTTCTGGAACCTCTATGTTGTGAATGTTGATATGCTTGATGTTGTCCCAGTGGCATCTAAACCTAGCCTCAATTTTTTGGATTCTTTTTTCTTTTTTCGTTTCTGATTGAGTATTTTCTGCTACCTTATTCTAAATCGCTGATTTGATCCTCTGCTTCATCTAGTCTACTGGTGATGCCTTGTAATGTATTCTTTGTTTCTGACTGGTTCTTTTCTATGTTTTCTAGCTCCATTTTTATGCTTCCGATCTCTTTGTTGAAGTTCTCACTGAGATCATTGAGCATCTTTATAACCAGTGTTTTGAACTCTGCATCTGGTAGATTGATTGTCTCCATTTTGTTTAGTTCTTTTTCTGAAGCTTTGTTCTGTTCTTCCATATGGGACGTGTTTCTTTGTCTTTCCATGTTGGCTGCCTCCCTGTGTTTGTTTCTAGGTATTAGGTGGAGCTGCTATGCTATGTCTCCCAGTCTTAATAGAGTGGCCTTACGTAGTAGGTGTCCTGTGGGGCCCAGTGGTGCCGTCTCCCTGGTCACCTGAGCCAGGAGTGTCCCTTGTGTGTGCTCTCCTAGTTAAGCCTTGGTTGCTGTTTGTATGTTGATAGGAGGGTTTGACCTTCAGATTGATTGGTTGTGAGGACTGGCTGTGACTGCAGTGGAGGAGCTGTTATGCAGCGGCTGACCCACTGAGAGTTGCCTCATTAGAACAAAAGATGTTTCTATTACTACCCTTATCACTCAGGAAACTGGAAAGGTTTTAAGGAGCTCTGTGCCAGGAGTTGGGGACAAAGATCAAATATTTTTCTTATTGTACTGCATGAGGGCATTATCATGTTTCAGAGAAGGAAACTGAGGCAAGGGGAGACCATGGCCCGAGTCATAAATCAAGAGGAAGCCCTGGAGCTGATTTAATCTGTCTGTCTGCAAAGCCCATCTCTCAGCAAAAGACTACATGGCATTGTTAATATGTGTTACCTCTTCATATATTAAATACAATAGCCTATGTCTATGGTAGATGTTGCAAATACATTTTATTTTTAGTGTATCATTTGCTTTTTAATTTTTTGAATTAAAAGTTTAATTTTTTGCATCATTATTTTGTTATTTGAAAAGCTAATCTAGTGACATAAAAACAGCATAATGATGAGTTATCACCTTCCCACTCCCAGGCTCCAGTTTTCTACTCTAGAAGTTAAAAAAAATAATTTTTTATAGCAAAATCTATTCATCTTTTCTTTTGTGGCCTCCACCTTTAGTACCATATTTAGAAAGTGTATCATTACTACATGATGTTATGAATGTTTATTTATATTTTTCTTACTGCTTTTATAGTTTTTTTTTTTTTTTTTACATCCAAAGTTTTAATCCCATGGAATTTAGTTTGACTTATGGCACGAAATCAGGTTTTATGTTTTCCTGAGTAATTAGCTAACATTTGAATTTTAAATTTGAAGAGAAGATAGAGTATATTTCATGTCTAATTGCAGAATCCAAGAGAATTAATTGTACAGTAATAACAAGTAAAAAGAGGGCACATCTGGAGGGAATGCTGAGGATGTCACAAGAAAGAGCTGATTCTGAGAGAAAGTGAATGCACTCGTGATCACACCAGTGGAAGCCATAATTTTTTACAGAAATGATTTGAACAAACTTATGTGATGAAAGGGAAACCCACAGGGCGATGCCCAGCAGACACTCCCAGTTGTATTTCTGCCAGGGTGCTGTATTGTAACAGCCAGGAAAGAACCAAGGAAGGGATTCTCCTATGTATATCAGATTTGGGGCCTCTCTTAATTTTCCTGGGTGGAGATCCCATCCGCTCTCAGGGTTAGTGTCTGTGGGGCCTTTGGCAAGCAACAGTCCTGGGACTCATAGGGAAATCTTAACTCTTTAACCTTATGTGGCTTAGTCAGTATGAAATGGAAACTAGGACCTTGGGAGCAACAATGTATTGGGGGAACGTGGTGAGTTAGATGGAGGCTGGTCTGGGGAAGTCCAAAATCTGTTCTAGTTTCCATTTTTCCCACTGATCCCGGGGTGAATTTTAACATTATCAAATTCTACGAGCTATCCAAGATCCTTTCCAACTTGAACTTTTTGATCATTCTAGGGACTTCCCATTGTCATCCTCATAGACCTCAGACATTCATTCATTCATTCAGCAAGTATTTAGTAAGTAGCTACTGTGTAAGTAGAAATTGTTCTCACAACTAGCCCAAATGGTATTGAAAGGTTTTCAAGAAACTAAGATCCCAAATAAAAGTGGCTTAAATAATGATTTTTAAAAACCCCCAAAACTTATATAACAAGATGTCCCAAGATAGGTAGATTCCAAAATAAGCTAATAAGTGTCTGAATGGCATCAAACACTAGGTTCTTTCTGCCTTTCCACTATGTCATTCTCAGCATGTTGAGTCTCCTCATTTTCTCAGCATAGCTGCAGCAGCTCCAGGCATTGCATTCTCACAGATTTAGGGGCAAATAAATTGGGTATTGAAGTACCTTGAGCTTTCTTTCTAAGATCTGAGAAATCATTCCTAAAATGGTTTACTGTTCCTCATGTGTTCTTCACCTTTGACTGTATGTTTCTGTCCCATATCATTCCAGAATTGGAACACAGGCCCTTTCCAAAAGCAGTCATTGATAAGAAGAGTGGAATCACCAGTTCTGGCTCAGACTAATCAGAGTTCTTTCCTATTGGGATGGGGCTGGGCTGGGCCCTGGAAAAATAAAGCTAACTGGAAGGGCTTGGATAGCTGAACAAAGCCTGAGTTTTATTGGCCAGGAAGGATGCTATTGGATAGGCAGTCAACAGTGTCTGCTGCACCAATCTCTATAATTTTTTTGCTAATTTTGGAGGCAAAAACTGATTATTTTATATTTTTGTTTACGCTTTCTCTTTAATTCAGCTAGGCATTGTTTTCCAAATTTCTTGGCCATTTTTATTTCTTCCTTTATGAATTGCCTGTCTATGTCCCTGTCTTATTTTTTTCTATTGGTATATTCATTTTATTATTGATTTGTAAGAGTTCTTTGCTTATTATCTTTCCGGTGGGATTATTGTTTCCTTCCCAATTCGTGTAATTCTGAATCAGGTAATCCTGAGTACTTTGTTCTCCTCAGTGCAAATACCTTCCAAATTTACCTTCTTGGAGATGTCTCAAAAATTCTTTCTTTTATAACACACACAGCTGTGGTCTAACACAGAATAACTTTCAACCAACATCTAGTTAGTCCCCGATTTTCTGGAGTTTTCTTTTAAGATGAATATCGCATCCTCTTTTCTTCTTCCCATCGTAAATGCCCCAACTGCTTCTCACTTTGGACTGTTGTCATGGCCTCATAATTGGTTTCCTCTCCTCTGGTGCCTTCGTTTTCATCCAACTTGTAGTATATCAGTCACAGATCACTAAGAGGTGGATGACACAGCTTTATACTCAATGTTGCTCTTGAGTGAAGTCTAGAGCTTGTTGAGTGAAGTCTAGACTTTTTAGCCTATGTCTAAAGGGCAGACCTGCACCATTCAATTGCAACAGCCTTTTTCACTGCTGCCTCGTGCTCTTATTGTATCAGTCTACCACGCCGAATCCTGCTTTCTGTTAGTGCCATTTCCCTTCCTCTCGTGTCCTTTGGGTGAAATCTCCCTATTTTTCAACGCCCACCTCCAAAGCTACCACCTTGGCAAAATCCTACTAGTTTCCTCAAGTGAGAATGACCTCCTCTTTGCTCTTTCATAAGCCGTTTTAGTCTATGCTGGAGTATTTAGAACATCTTGTCTGTATCAGTGTGCCATCCGTGAGGAGCTCTCTGCCAGCTCCCAAGGGCAGGACTCTGCGTGGTGTAAGCTTGTGGCCTCACCTCCTAGGGTTTACATGGAGAGATGCCCAGTGCGTGCTTGTTGAATCTGCTAGCGCTCAGTAAATGTTTGACATTAACAATTCCTCCTGGTGTACAATTAGGCCAGAGGTCAGCTTAAATTTAATTGCCATTTAACACTTGCTAGAGCAAGGCACTATATGCACAACACTTTTGGGAAAGGAGGTATTTTCCATAGACTGTAGTATGGATTTTCAAGCCCCATTTTTGATTTGCTAACAGAAGACTCTATAATGGTACTGTGTGTAACTGATCTTTTTAGTGAAAGATTATTTTAAGTGAATTCAGCCTGAAAATTAGTACCATAAACATATCTTTAGAAGTCATGCTAAATTATGGGAAATGAGATCAATTGTAGAAATTTACTTTTCTAGTTCCTTTTAAGAAACTTTAAAAGATATATTAATAGCCAACAGTTATTGACGATTTGCTATGTGTCATGTTCTATTCTAAGCACTCTATATGTACGAATTTATTCAATATTCATAACGTGTTTAAGAGATATGTACAATGATTATTTTTATCGTGGATATGGGGAAATTGAGGCAAGAGAGTTTAAGTCATTTGCTTTAAGTCACACAGCTAGTAAATGGAGGAACCAGGATTTAAATTCAGGCAGTTGGATATTTGAACTGTACTGTGAAGTATACTCTAAGCTATATTTTTGCTGACTTCCAAGGAGATAAGCAGTTAATTCAAAGCCATTCAATATAAAATTACTATTTTAACAACCTTAGGCTTCAAGGGACAGGAGGACAAAAAGGAGAAGCGTTAGATGGGGGAAAAATTTTGGCTACATCTATAGTTATGAGAATTAAAGACTGTATTCATCTACCATCTTATGCTACTTTTGATTTCCACGCTAGAACACCTGCTGATCAGGTAGGCAGAGTCAAGATGCAGAAAGATGGTAAGATTTAAGTTAGAAATGACAGAACCTATAGTTTTGTGATGCTGCAATGAGTACGCTGTTTCATGAAGATAAGCTTTCCATGAATTTTAATGTCCATGATATTTTAGTCTAATGAGAATGTGCATTGAAATTTCTCTGCTGTGACATCCTTGTATATGAGGATTTATCCCAGTGAGAGAAATCCTATAGCTCTTTCAAAGCAGGAAAACAATCCTTTGACTCATTTTCCTGACTGTGTGTGAAACTTGTGTTATGAAATGTGTGGAGCACCGGTTCTCAAAGTGTGGTCAGGAGATCCCTGGGTCCCCAAGATCCTTTTCATGAGTCTACGAGGCCAAGGCTATTGTCATAATGATACAATATGTTATTCGAGTTTTTCATTCTCATTTTCTCACGACTGTATAGTGGAGTTTTCCAGGGGCAAGAAGTTGTATGTAGAAACAGACCTGAGAATCCAGTTGACTTCTATTAAGGCAAACATTAAAGAGATGTGCAAAATGTAAAACAGTGTCACTAAATTATTTATTATTAAGTTATTTTGTTTTGGAAAAATAGTTTTCATAAAAATATGTTATTTGTGTGAACCCATTAACATGCAAAGGTTTATTACTGTTATTTTAGCATAAATAATTATTCTTAAATGACCAGTTTTAGTATTTAGTACAGACATTATCAATGAGATATAGCCCATACAAACAAAAGCTCTTATGATCTCAATCAATTTTAGGAGTGGAAAGGAGTTCTGAAACCAAAATGTTTGACAACCGCTGGCATAAGCTAAAATAGATCTAAGAAGCTGGATCTAAGATCATAATTTCAACTCTGTGTACGTGCTAAAATATTTATAGCTTGAAATGTTCTCAATGTTCTCATTTATTTGTTCATATATTCAATGGATATTTATTGAACACTTGCTGTGTGCCAGGTGCTAGGCGAAGCATTGGGGCTGCAATGAGCTTGTGCTCCCAGAGCTTAACCTTGGCATTCATTCATGCAACTTCCCTTTAGCAGCTATCCTCAAGGCCTACTCTAGTCTTAGCACAATTCCCAAGGAATTTATAATCTAAAGATAAATCGGTGTGGACTGGTATGATAGGGGTTCCAGGGCTGGACTTAAACCCAGAAGGGCAGGCAGGGTTAAGAGAGTGGAGTTGAGAGGAAGGGGACAGACTGAGTGAGGGAAGAGAAGAGCGGGCCTGTGGAGGTGAGATCGTTGCTCACTGTTTAGGATGTAGAGAAAGGCAAGGGCCTGCCCAAATGGAAAAACAGTCTTGTGGAGGGGAACTCCTGGTCCAAGACCGGGTTTTCTTCGGTAGCTGATGGAAACCTCCTTATGTCTTCCAAGTGACTGGTCATCAAATGTCTCTTGGGTGTGATTAACAGTCTATGCTATCATTCAGTGCTTTCCAAACTTGCCAGATCCTAAACTTTCCCAAATAACAAGAATTATCTATAAGTACTTGTTAAGGACACAGATTCCAGGGCTCCATCCAAGATGTACTGATCTGGGGAGGAGCCTGGGGTGCTGTATCTTTATTAGGCACGCCAGGTGATTTTCTTTCTTTTTCTTTCTTTCTTTTCTTTGCTTTGCTTTGCTTGCTTGCTCTCTCTCTCTCTCTCTCTCTCTCTCTCTCTCTCTCTCTTCCTTCCTTCCTTTTTTCCTTCCTTCCCTCCTTCCTTCCTTCTTCTTCCTCTTCCTCTTCCTCTTCCCCTTCCCTTTCTTCTTCTTCTTTTTTAACTGTAGGCAAGTTTGGGGAATATAACTCAACCCATTACCAATGGTTCCAAGCCTGAGGCTGCACACCAGGAAACTTTAAAAAAATACCAGTGTTCAGGCCCTACTCGTAGTACCCTAATTTGATAACAACAAAATGATAAACTAAAGATAAACTAACCATACTTAGAACTAAATGAGTTAGTTTAGTTCTAACTAAACTACAAATGGTTAGTTTAGTTCTAATTAAACTAAGACTGGTCCATAATCATTCTTTAGTTGTACCATATTCTCCACAGCCCAGGATCAGCTAGGAAAATCACATCTGACTCCACAAACAGTGTTTTTCTCGTTTCAAGATACTAAGAATACAGCACTGCGAGCTGAGCTATGGGTGTGATTATTGGTAGTGCTGGAGGAGGGGGAGTGGCATAGCTTGCTTTGAAGGTTAAAAAAAGAAAAAGGAATATTTATGGTTGCTTTGGGCTGTCAGTGTCTCTTCAGGCCAGAGCAAATTTTAAGGACAACTCACCGAAGCCCCGTGGGAACTAATCCTGGTTCTGCTTAACTGATAGCTTTGGGAAGACTCAGAGCGACACCCTCATACCAGGGCTCTCTTTGTTCCTGATAACTTTCCGAGTAAATGCAAAGTACATGCTGCTTGTCTCACGGGAAAATCATTCTGGTTTTACTGGGCAAAGGATTGGTATTTTTCCGTTTATGAAATCACGAACTCCACGTTTTGGGAGAGCCAAGAAAATATTTGAGAGGCCACTCGGCTCTACTTCTTTTTCTCTCTCTCTCTCTCTGCTCTTCCTCACGTCACCTGGACTGGGCACCAGGAAACTGAGACTTTGAGCTGCCTCTGGCACAGGCGTGCTGTGTGACCATGGGCAAGGCCCTTGCTCTCTTTGGGTGTCGGCTTCCCCATCTGTTCAAACAAAGATGTGCTTCAATCTGTTGAGCCCTTCCAACTTTGCAAAAATATGAGGCTCTATCATGATATTATTCTGGCTCCTTCTTAGACAAAGGACACCTAGTATATAGAGGTGAAAGGTTGAACTACATCTAGAAAGAGCTATACTCGTTATGTGGTAAAATTGAACAGGATCTGTGTGGAGACTTGGAAAAACTGTCTTAGCATTCAGGAAAGCATGTCCAATATTCTGAAGAAAGGAAAGGTCTGAAATTTGACTTTCTTGATTCAACTCCACACTGGGTTTTATGGTCTTGAGCTAGTGAATTATTCTCTATGGGGGTCCACTTTCTTCATTCATAAAATAGAAATAATAATAAAATAATAATAATAATAATAATACCTGTTTCATGATGTTATTCTAACAAGTAGATAAAATAATGTACTTAGGCTCTCAATAAAAATTAGCTGTATTATTTTTCCCTTCTAATTTTGATCCCAATGGGTGTTCTCTCCTTTGTGTTGTCCCAGATATGGTTGTAGCTTAGTTTTGTTAATGCATTTTTTTTTTTTTTTTTTTTTTTTTTAAGATTTTACTGGGGAAGGGGAACAGGATTTCATTGGGGAATAGTGTATACTTCCAGGCCTTTTTTCCAAGTCAAGTTGTTGTCCTTTCAGTCTTAGTTGTGGACGGCGCAGCTCAGCTCCAGGTCCATTTGCCGTTTCTAGTTGCCGGGGGCACAGCCCACCATCCCTTGCGGGAGTTGAGGAATCGAACTGACAACGTTGTGGTTGAGAGGACACACTCCAACTAACTGAGCCATCCGGAAGCTCAGCGGCAGCTCAGCTCAAGGTGCCGTGTTCAATTTTTAGTTGCAGGGATCGCTGCCCACCATCCTTTGCGGGAGTCGAGGAATCGAACTGGCAACCTTGTGGTTGAGAGCCATCCGGGAGGCAGCTCAGCTCAAGGTGCTGTGTTCAATCATAGTTGCAGGGGGCAGAGCCCACCATCCCTTGGACTCGAGGAATTGAACCAGCAACCTTGTGGTTGAGAGCCCACTGGCCCATGTGGGAATCGAACCCGCAGCCTTCGGAGTTAGGAGCATAGAGCTCTAACTGCCTGACCCACCGGGCTGGCCCATTGTTAATGCATTTTTTTATTCTCTTTCTATTTTATGCTTATTTTGGCCTGGTTCACCTAAGAGAAAGAAGAAAGAAAATGTCTTTTATGGAGTCAAGTTTTAAAGAAATAATAGTATACCCGGATAGTAAGATTCAAAGCTGAAAAATTACCCGTATTTCACACTGTCAAACAGGCCAAAGAAGAATCCGAAATTTGGGAAGTAGAGCAGGTCTCTGGATGAGCAATTTCCCCCAGAGTTGTGCTTTCTGACCTTCATTTTCTGAGCGAGAACTTTCTGTGCAAACCATAGGCATGAATCAAAGAACATTTGGGTTCTCTCCTAGGCAGCCTCCCAGAGCAGAGCATCAAGTCAAAGCTTTCCTTTTCCTTCATCTAGCTCCCTCTTCCTAGCCCCAGTTCCTTGGAATGGAGCAGTGAGGAGTCCACAGCTGCAGCACAGTTGCCATGTGCCAAGCCTGGGGGTCCAGACCTTGGATTTTGTCCTGGTTCTTCAGCCTCTTACTTTCCATGGATCCTTGAGTGGGCCTCTTGTCCCATCAGTCTTACTCAGAATCTGCGCCTGTGAATGGGCAGGCTGGAATAGGTGTGTAGTTCCATACATCAGGGGTACCTAAGGGCATTTTATTAAACATGCACAGGTCTAGACCTCACTCTCAGAGATCCTGGTTCAGAAAAGTCAAAGATGAGTTGTTTCTGTTGATCACTGCTCCTGACCCCAGGCACCTGCACATAAGAGCCTAGCTGTCTTCCATTCATGATATGTGGCATGTCTCACCCACTTACTGGGATGTGAGAGAACGCAAGCAAACTTCCTCTTGCCCGGGATTGTCACCCAGGCTGTGGTTCTGCAAGTGTGGTCTGTAGGTCTCCAGTGAGCTGTGAGGGCCTGTCTGAGGATCTCAGACAGACTCAAATGCGAGTTCTCTCTTTACTTGTAGGAGGTTAATGACATAGATTTCCATAGATTGGTATTTTTTATATAATTAAGCACTGCTTGCTAATAATCTAATGTCTTTGGGTTCCTCTGAAAGCAAAGGATTTCAGTGAGTGCTTTATTTCAGAGGTGAACCCCAGAAGAAGAAAGGAGGGAAGGGAGAAAAACCAATAACGGGTATGCCCACACTAGGGATGTAGTTCAGTGGTTTTCAGCTAAGGGAGATTTGTCTCTCTAGTGGCATGAGGCAATGTGTGGAGACATTTTTTGATTGTCAGAACTGAGAGGTGCTACTGGCATCCAGGAGTGCTGCTAAACTTCTTATGACACACAGGACAGCTCCCCACAACAAAGAATTATCCAGCCCAAAATAACAGTGTTGCTAAGATTGAGAAATCTGCCTCAAAATCGTCTCTCTTACGGATGGTGAGCCTAGAGCATCTATTCCTCACCTCCCCCCACCTCTGGGTAAGGGTGGCTTCTGGGAGTGTGAACGTTCTCAAATCACCAGGCTGCACGTAAATTAGTGTTGAGCAGATTTCCACGTTTTGGAGAAATCTCTGAGCTAGAAAAGCAGAGAGAGCCCATGACGTGCATAGGTGGAGCACTGGCCATGTGGGTGAAGGTGACACAGCCTGATGGGTGCTGAAATTAGACCAAGGTCAAGGGCATGCAGCCAAATGTGGTTTCTCCCAGTTGGGTGATGATTCTGGGGCTGTGGGGGATACGGTACAATGGAAAGGAAAATCATAGACCCCCAAACTGTTATGATTTAAATCTAACCATGAAAATGGCTGAGGCTGGAAATCCAGTACAGTACAGAGCTGCTGTATGGTGAAATGGTTAAACACATGGTCTTTGGGCCAAGACTAGCTGCCTTCTAACTTTGCCTTTGACTTGTTAGTTTTGTGACTTGGGGTAAATTAACTTTTCTGTCCCTCAGTTTTCTCATGTAGAAAATGGGATTAATCATGATTCACACCTCATAAAGTTGCTGTGAGGATTGAATTTTATTTATGCGTGTATACATATGTATGTATTTAATTTAACACACACACATATATTATTTAATGTATTAATAACATATTCACAGTGTCTAGCATTTGGTGAGTACTGATTGACTGATTGGCTATTATCTTCATCCCAGGGCTTTGGCTCTGGGCCTGGAGATTTGCAGCATTTATTTGGTTTGGTCTTTTCCCATTGGTAGTAGACACAGAAGCTGCAATGCAATGCAATTCAAAAACATTTATTGAGCTCCTACTATAATCCAGACATCGTACTAGGCTCTTGGCCAAACTTATTGCTCTTAGTAATAATAGGAATCTCCCTCTTTCCTCCTCTGCTCTTTACTTATGTAATGCCATTCCTTCCTTTGATTTCATGAAATGTGGGTAGAAAGTAGAGTATAGAACTTAGAGAAATGAATTTCAGTTTCAGTCCAGGACAACTTCGTCATTCACTGGCCGTGAATTTGGGAAACCACTTTGCATCTCAATTTTCACATTTTTAAAGTGAATGTAGCCAACTCCGGTCTCATTGTGTTGCTGTGAGCCTTACATGAGATGCTATAAGCAAAAATATTGTAAGAATCGTTCAGTGTGTCAATCGTTTATTAAGTTTATTATTTTACTTGAATGTTCAGCATTCTCAACTCTCTCTGAAACTGGAACTTTAAATTAGAGATTTCTGGGTTCTAGCCCTATGATTGCTGAGTGTGCTTGAAGAGAGACCAAGGGAATCTGTAATTTTAAAAACATTTTCTGGTTAATTTTGATGATCAGCCAAAATTTGAGCATCTGTAAACTATACTTTGAGTGCCACAGAACAGAGATTATGTCATATTCAACTTTATTAGGCAGTATTCCCACTGCCTACTGTCATTTCTAGTATATAGTGTAGTCAATACATGTTTTTTGAATGTATGAAAGGCCAAATTTCCATACTTAGCACGAAAGAGGAAAGGTACGACTCTTGAGGAGTCACCCTGTCCCCGCCATCTGCATATTTGCCTGACCCACCTTCCTTCCGTTGAATAAGTGTGTTTGTCCTGGAAGTATGTCAGCTAATTTACATCCAGGACTATACTACCTAAGCAGCTTGCACTGCCTTATGTTCAGAATCACCGTGACTGACAATATCTGCCTTTCTACTTCAAAAGTGGTTGTGAAGATTATGGGGAAAATAGATCAGACAGTGATTTTTCAGGCTGTAGTAGGCTATAAATGTGTAAGCAATTAATGTTAATACGAAGAATATGCTAAGAAACTTTATGGTTCTCCAAGGCTCAATAGATACTGTGGCTATAAAAGAGAGAAGATTCTTTAACGAGAGTCTCTGGGCCCACAGATTCACTACTGAGCTCACTAAAGGGGTTCAGAGAACAGATTTAAATTAAGTCATGGAGAATTGAATTTATAAGACTGGGCAGAGGTATACAGACCAAGGAAACCCAAAAGAATACAGAGGATCTCAGTATTACTATCAGGAAAGTGGAATTCAAGGCAAGAGATGTTAGACAGGTCATAAAGGAACTTTTTATAATGGTGGAGAGTGTGATTCATAATGGAATATGCTGTCATAAATAGTTATGCACCAGTGAATATAACACCAATATATAGAAAGCAAAATATTCAGTAGAAAAAAATCCCTGACAATATCAACTTTTTATTGGGAAAATTTGTTGCACTTTTTTGGAACTTTGGCAGATCCAGTAGACACAAAAATAAAGAGGGCATGAACATAATTTGCACGATATTTCTAATAGAAGTTTATTGAAGCCTGCAAACAAAATATACATATATTTTTTAAAGCAACTATGGAACAAAACTTTACAATATTTTAAGCCTAAAGATAGCCTAATCATTTCTTCAAAGAAAAATAGTGTTGACCTCGGCTGTCCAACATGGTAGCTATGATTCACAGCTGGCTAATGAGCTCTTAAAATGTAGAAAATAAAGAAATTAGGAAAATGAAAACTACTTTGTCTTAGAGTCAAGTTGGAGAGAAAAGCCTACCAGTGTACAATGACCTCTCATCCATTGGATTTAGAAACGTAGAGGGTATGGACTGATGATCTTAACAAGAGCAGTTCCTGTCGAGTGCTGGGGGCAGAAGCCAGAATAGAAGTATTAAGAGTACTTCTATTGATACAAAAATCCTCTTTGTCCCTAACTTGCAGTTTTATCTGCTATCTCTACCATAGGAGCAATCTCTGTCATGCATTTCATGTGTATTTTAAAAATTCATTAAAAAACATATACATACATATCCAAATATACATATCCAAATCTTTCCCTGTATTTTAAACTTTTCTCGGAAAATACATTAAGTAAAAATAAATACAGGAAAGTGAGAACTTGGAAATACTGTGTGTAGATAACTCTTGCCAAGTTTGGCTCTGAATGAGGGATAGAGGAATGCTGGGTCAAGACTTGCCTGTTTGATAAGAGCAGACACTTAATGAGAATGTTTCCTTATTGATGGGAATGTTTAAAGAGACGGGGAGACTGACCATGTTCGAGGAAAAGGCGTAACTAAGCAAATGAGGTCCTTCAGAAGGCAAAAATGACTCCACGGGGTGGGGCTCAGAGCCCAGGAAGAGTTGGCCTTTGTTAGGCCCGAGGACACTTCCTCCATCACTCCAGGCTAAAAGAAAGAGAAAATGAGTACAGATACCGTACACTTGAGCATGGGTGGTGAGATGTTGATGGAGCTTGCTTATGGTGACTTGTATTTTTTTCAAATAAGTATGAGGCAAGGTCATCAGCTGAAACTGTGGATGGAGGAGGAGGTGTGGGAGGCATGGGGAAAGAGAAGTTATTCACCTCGGTGACTGTGAGAGGAAGATGGTCAGCTCTCCAGGCGGATGTGAGAGCCCATTGATACTTGGGACTGTTACATTAATGTGAACCCCCTCAGCTCAGTTGTGCGATTGTTTTCTCCAGCAACATGCAGCTGCTTGGGGAAAGCCTCAGAGAGCGGAGATGGCTGGAGTGTGCAGGCCAGAATGACGAGGGGGACTATGGGGAAGGAAGTTGAAGGGATTTGTCAGAAATTAATTAAAATGAGTGCTCATGAAATCTAGGATGGGTAAGAAGGGAAGTGAAATCAAAAGAGACGAACGGATGGTGAGAAAATAGCAGGGAATGAAGAATTGTGGTGGCGGGAGTGGTGGAGGTTGTCCTGTAGCGTGTGACTTGGAATGACAGGAAGTAGTGGTCAGAGTGTGAGGTTTTTAAGTTGGTATTTCATAGATGATGTAGTTTCTGTTGGTGGGGAGAGCCAGGATGTGACCGTGAGAGTGGGTGGCCGAGATAGAGTGGAGGAAAAGGTAAAGGAGCCAAAAGACCAGGGTGCTGGGTGGTTCATTGTGTGGATGCTGACACCACTGAGAATGATTCAGGAGTTGGGGTGAAAAGAAAACTTGAGCCAGGAGTTCAGGTCTTCAAGGATTAAGGGAGTGGTCAGGTGGGCAGTAGGTAATAGCAACTAGGCGAAGGTGTGAGTTCACGAGAGCCTGAGTGTTTTATAAGAATAAGGGGGAAAGGGTGTGGAAGAAGAAATGGGGAACGAGGAGCACACTTACTCCATCTTAAGACTTTGATGGTGTGGGGTATGAGAGAACAAAGCACTTTCCTCTTGAGAGGGCCACAGGAAAAGTGGTGTCTCAGAGAACAGCCAGATTCCAACTCAGGTAAAAAAAGAACTTGCCAAGAAAAGGTGATGATTTATGAATATTTGCTGACACCAGAGTAGGCTTTCCAGAGGGTTACAGTGGAGAGGGATTGGGTTAGATTAGAGGATGCACAAAACAGCATGGATCTGTGCACACAATATTTCCAGTCCCTACTCGGCCAGACTAATTCATAGGCAACTGACAATTCTACAGGCTCGATCAGGGGTAACCGATTCCTGGTCAAATCCCCTAGAGCCACATGGTGCTGATTTGGGTATGGAGTGTGGCTTTCTATGCTTAAGAAGCTGCCTAGAACTATTTCCCTCAGCAAAGGCTGAGGGCAGGGCAAGGACTCTTAGGGCAATTCATTCCTGCACAGTGGTCCCCCGCCTTATCTGTGGATTTGCTTTCAAAGTTTTATTACCTGCCGTCAACCGTGGTCCAAAAATATTACATGGAAAATTCCAGAAATAAATAATTCATAAGTTGTACATTGTGCTCCATTCTGAGTAGCATGATGAAATCTTGTGCTGTCTTGCTCTGTCCCCTCTGGACGTGACTCATGCCTTTGTCCGTTGTCCGCATCCTGTAGACACTACACTTCCTGCTTGTCTGTCACTTAGTAGCCATCTCAGTTATCAGACTGACGACGGTTGCAGTACCGCAGTGCATGTGTGGAAGTCCTCCTTATTTTATTTAAAAAGGCCCTAAAATGCAACAGTAGTGATGCTGACAATTCAGATATGCCAAAAGGAAGCTGTCAAGTGCTTCCTTTCAGTAAAAAGGTGGAAGTTCTCAAGCTAATAGGAAAGAAAAAAAGTCGTATGCTGAAGTTGCTAAGATCTATGGTAAGAATGACTCTTAGGAACACAATTTAGGTTACTACCTGAACCTGTGTCTCCTGGGCTGCAGCAACTTTTGCTCAGATAAATGCTCATTACTCTTTATTACAGTCTAAAATTAATTTTGGTTTGTAGAACACTAAGGCAAAATAAAGGTGTGGAGGAAATAAAGAACCAATCTTCTACCCGTGAAATTGTGAAGAAGGAAAAAGAAATTCATGCTCGTTTTACTGTTGCACCCTCAAACTTCAGAAGTTATGGCCACAGTAGATGATAAGTGCTTAGTTAGGATGGAAAAGGCATTAAATTTGTGGGTGAAAGATATGAACAGAAAACGGGTTCTGACTGACAGCGACGGGTTGTGCTAGAAAGCACTGAGCCTATACAGAGACTTCAGCAAGGGGTCCCCTGAAAGGAATGACACCAGCAATTTACTGCAAGTAAGGGATGGTACACAGATTCAGGAATAGGTTTGGACTGAAAGATATAAAAATTAATGGAGAAGCTACATCTGCTGATGTAGAAGCTATTGTCACATTTCTGGTCTGGGTTGGGGAAATTGATTAGGGTTCGGTATTATCTGTGGTTTCAGACATTCTTTGGGGGTCTTGGAATGTATCCCCCATGGACAGGGGGAAGTACATACAAAACCTTAACCAATTCTAACCCCTTTTCAAAACAAGTTTCCTCTATGCCACTGTCAGTAGCTTGTGTTTAAACATGTTTAATTAATATAATATTTCTAGAGTCTAGTTCATATTAGTGTTGGCAATCCACAGCATAGATATGTGATTAAGTTCTTTTAAAAATGCCAAATAAAAATGTCAATAAAATGTCAGTAAATCCCCTTAAATTAGCAAAAACAATAAAGCTTGGTAGTATCCAGGGCTGGGGAAAGGGTGGGAGGTAGGCATCCCTAAACACTATCAGATGGATAGTGAATTGGCTCAAAATTTGTGGAGGAAAGCTTGTGATATCTATTAAAATCTTAAATGCCCATATCTATTGACATCAAGTTTCACTTTCAGGAATCTAATTTACACAAAATTCTCATTGCATTTTAGGTGCATAAAGCTATCAGTGATGTTGATTGCAGTACTGTTGGCATAATAAAAAAACTGCAAACTATCTGTTCATCCGTGGACAAATGGTATGAAAATTACCTCTTTACAAATAAATGCTAGACATTCATTTAAAAGAATGAACAACAACAACAACAAAGGCATTTCTGTAGGCACTGACATCAAAGGATGTCTTTGCTATATTATTAAAAAAAGTAAATTGCAGACATATATATATATATATATACTTCACCAATTCTAAAACTTACATTTTTCATATTTTCATTTCTCTGAAATCAGGAGGTGTCTTACAATGTGTGATGTTTTACAGTTTAATTGACAGTAACACTTTTTCTTTCTTTTTTGGTGGTACAGAAATTAATGGCATGTTTACCATTGACAGAGACTTAGGTGTGATGAAATATGGTAGATAGGTGAGTAGAGACAAATAAAAATAAAAATGGCTAAGCATTGGAAAAAGGATATGTATCAGATAGTTACTAGAGGTTGTCTTTAAGGGTGGGAGTGAAATGGCAGTGGGTGTTTTATTTTTCTTCTCTAAAACATTTCTAAATGTAATTGTTAAATTGAGGTAAGGTGTCCAAATCTTAAGTCAACAGTTTGAGAGTTTTCATGGATGTGTATAAACTTTGTAACCCATAACAGATTTAGAATATTTCCATCACCCCAGACTAATCAATACCCTCCCAAACTCTATTTTGATTTCTATCAACACAGATTGGTTTCACCCATTCTGAACATTATATAAATGCAGTCACACATGTGTGTATTTCATTCATCAAATGTAGTCAAGTGGAATATACTCTCTTGTGTTTTCTTTCTTTTGCTTAACAAAATATTTTTGAGATTTATTTATATTATTGTGTGTGGCACTAGCTGTTTTCCCCTTTATTTCATTGTACGAATATTCCACTATTTATTTATCCATTCTTTTTTTTATGGACATTTGAATTGTTTTCACTTCAATTAAATTCAACTGGAAAATATTTATTGAGCTCCTATTGTAATTCAGATACTGTACTATGAACAAAGCTGCTACATTTTTCTACCTGTCTTTTTGTGGACATATGACCTCAATCTTCTTAGGAATATACTTAGGAGTAGACTGGTTGGGTCATAAGGCAAGCATATGTTTAACTTTAGTAGATATTGCCAAACATCTTTCCAAAGTAATTATACCATTTTCACTTCCCCCAGTAACTTATCAGCTTTCCAGTTGCTTCACACCTCACTGACACTTGATATAGTCAGTCATTTAATTTTAGCCATTCTGGTGCATATAGTATCTCATTGTGGTTTTAATTTCCATTTCTCTGATTACCAATGGTACAAAAATACTTTGTCATAGCCTTATTGGCCATACAAGTATTCTATTTTTTGAAGTCCTGTTCAATTCTTATGCCCATTTAAAAATTAGATTGGTTTGTCTTTTATTGAATCATAGGTGTTTTTTATATGTATTGTGAATGTGAATCCTTTGTCATATATACGTAGCAAACATCTTTCCAAATATCTGTGGCTTTTTTATTCACTTTCACAATAGTGTCTTTTGATGAACAGAAGTTCTGAATTTAAATGAATACCAATTTATCATTTTTTATGGTTGTGTATTTCATATCCTACAGAAGACATTGCCTACTTTAAGATCATGAAAATATTCTCCCATATTGTATTGCAGCAGCTATATTGTTTTATTATTTACATGTAGGTCAATGGTCCATGTCAAATAAATTTTTATATATGGTGCAAATTAGGGGGAAAAGTTCATTTTTCATAGAATTTTCCAACATCATTTGTTGAAAAGAACATTGTTTCTCCACCGAGTTTGTTGTCACTATTTAAATGATCACATGAGTATATGTATGGCTCTATTAGACTTCACTGCTTGGATTATTTTAACTTTATAGTAAATTGAAATCTGATAGTGTTAGCCTTTTAACATGCTGATTTTCTTTGAGGCTATCTTGTCTTATTCTAGGTTCTTTGCATTTTCAGATAAATTTCACAATCAGTTTGCAATTTCCGCACACAAATACCTACAGGGATTTTAAATTAGGGTAGCTTTCATTCTACAGATCAATTTGGGGAGCATTTACATTATAATATATTGAGTCTTTCAATTCACATACTTGAAATATCTCTTCATTTAAGTCTTTAATTTCTCTTAGCAATCTTTCATAATTTTCAGTCTGGAGGTCTTTCACATCTTCCTTTAGAGTTATTCCTATGTATTTGATATTTTGGGGTACTATGTAAATGGTATATTTTTCTGAATTTAGTTTTCTAGTTGTTTGTTGATAGTATACATAAATATAATTGAATTGTATATATTGAATTTGTATCCAACAACCTTGCTAAATTCATTTGTTTGTAGACCCTTTGCAATCATAAATTATAATATTTGTATCATCTATTAGTAAGGACAGTTTTATTTCTTTTCTGATCTTTGCACAATTTATTTCTTTTTCTTCTCTTATAGCTCTGGCTAGGACCTCCAATTCAGTGTTTCATAGAAGTGGTGACAATGGACATCCTTGTCTTGTTGCCAATCAGGAGACAATCACTCAATATTTTATCAATGAATATGATTTTAATTGTAGGCTTTTGTAAATATATTTCTTTTGTATCTTAGCATGAAATATTTTTTTAAAATATAGGTGTTAGTGAAGAACACTTCTCTTTTCTACATGTTTCTTTCACATGAAGGAAGGTTAATATAATTTCATGTCTCTTTGTGCTCTTTCGTTCATTCTACCATGGGATGGTTAGCAGGGATGGCTCATTTGGTTCTCACACTAAGCTCCTTCCTCCAACTTGGCCTTTCATAGTTACAAAGCTGAGCTTTTTAATTCCCATCTGTCTTAATCTTTGTTTGAATTTTCAACTTGTTCCAGAGCTTGGATATAGAAATGAAGGGCTTACTATTTATTGTCTCCCTTCAAACTTCAAAGGTGGCATCAAGGTATACTTTTACGTTTTTACTGCATGATTTTTAGTATTTTTGAATAAAACAAATCATTTTCACAAAGAATTTTTAAACGTCTTTTAAGGCAAGATATTTTCAAGGTGCGATTTTTATGAGACATTTAAACATCCTTCCTTATTCTGTTTATCCCAGCCTCGGCCCTCTTTCGATGACCTTTCCCTTCTCTGTCTTCCTGCTCGGACTTAGCCATGCTTCATCCCCCAACAAGAAACTACCTTGGGTAGTTTCCTTTGCTCCTTGGGTAGTATCCTTTGCTCCTTGAAGGCCTGGGCTTCTCCTCAGCACCACTGTGTAGGCACACCCATTTCCTCCTGTGGATACCTTTCCCTGCCAGGCCATAGGTGAGGCCCTCCAAAGTGAAATTCCACAGTTACCGCAAGAGTTCTACCCTTTTGTTAGATATTCTCATGACAGGTCTGAAGCAAATTAACCTCTCAGGGCCTCATTTCCATATCTGTAAATTGGAGATAGCCACAGGACTAACCCCATAGGATACCTGTGAAGATTAAAGGAGTCATTTGGATGTAAAAGCACTTAGACTACTGTGTGGCACTTAATATGCTTTTATTGCATGTTAGTTATTATTATTAGCCAATATTAATACATTTCTTGGGCTTTTTAATATACCGTTTTATACTTTTATCAGGATATTTTGGGAACGTATAACTCATTTTCCAAATTAGTTTTTAAGTTCTGTAAAAACACATCTGTGTCTTGTACTCTGCTTGCATTTCCTTTGTGCTAGTCAAATTTGCTATCTTCCTTAGAACAGCAGAATGATAATTTTGAAATTTCAGTATTTTTTTCACCTGTATTTCTGCACTAGCATAAACCTGATCCTTTTTGAAGTGGTGGTATGTTGGGGATAATGGATGCACATCTGTTATGTGAAGATTTTGCTCTTTCAAGTATTCAGAGAAAGAAATGAAGAAATAGAATGAAAACTAATTTGCTTGCTGAAAATTTGGGTTGGAGTCCTGGTTTTTTCATTTATTTATTAGTTTCGTGATTTTCATCTCTGAGTCTCAGATTCTCTGTATCAAAAAAATGAGGACAATAATGTCTTTTTAACACACCATTTAGCTTTCTTCTGTATTTCGATATTCAGATAAAAAATACCATAATAATCATATTTCCTCAAAAAATACTACTTAAAGATAGCTGGGCCACCAGAATACTATAAATCTGTACTGCAGTTATTAGTGCATGTGTGAGTATGAGATATACATATGTATGTATATTTGTATATATATATATATATATATATATATATATATATATATATATATATGTCATATATATATATGGTATTGTTGAGTTAATAATTGCAGAAAAGTGTATAGATCAATGTTTACCAAAGAAGGTTCTCTGGAGATGCTAATAGATGCTCCTGGGTAGGGGAGGGAGTTACAAATAGATGAAAAACTTACAAAACTTGTCAATATTCACAGAAAAATAATCAGTTGCATTGCATGGGGCACATTTGCATTTTTATGAACAAGAACTTTTGCATTACTATCATTTTCCTTCAGCTTTAAGGGTTGTAAAAAATCTGAGAGACAACCAAAGCTTGACATAATCTAAATTCATGAGTAAAGCCGTATTCTTCCTAATTTTAGTCTTTCACAATTTTTCCTTGTACCATATGTTTTCTCAAATAGAATGCTATTCTTGCTAATCCTTTATTTAAAAGGAGACTTGGCTTATTTTAAAAATATAAAGTATGTAGCTCATTTAATGAGTTTTTGAGTAGGATATTTCAATCGGGAAAGAGATTGAGCTAAAAAGAAAAATTCAATATAGAAAGTTTTTTAAAGATGATTTCAGCTTCTATTCAAATCAATACATATTTTCTAAGTAACCTACCATGTGAGTCAAAGAGGAATAATAATGATACCTGTCTTCATTGGATACCTACAATGTTCCACCACCTGCTGTGTAGGGTTTGGCCCCGTGTTTGAAGAGAACCCCATGTCCGATAGCATATTTCTGGAAGTCTGGATAATTCAGTCCACAAAATAGTCATACATGGGGTTCTGTAATTCACATAGAATTCACTTAAGTCCTCTTTACTAGTGTAAATGGGAGATGCATTTTCACATTCCTTCAGTTACCATCTGGTCACTGCTTCCAAACTCCCCTGGGTAACTGATTGAAGAAAAACATACACCTCTGAGAGCAAACAATAATTTGCCTGGAGCAGTAGACTCTGAATCTGTATTTTAGAAAGAGACATTTCCACTAAAAACCTTTTCATTGTTATAAAGAAGTTCAAATCTTCACATCGCAAAACTCTTTTATTTAGAACAAGATCTTTGCTTTGCGTTTGTATAACAAAACTGTCCATTCATGTGTTTTTCCCAAAACAAAAGACTCTTTGTCCTCAAAGGTTAATTCAAGCTTCTGAAGTTAGAAAGCTCCTGGCAGCTTTTTTTCTAACTAAAGTCATCAAGATTAAATAATAATAATGATAATAATAATAATAATAATAATAATACAAGAGATGTGTTTCAGTGTCAGCCATGATATTACAACTGGACTGAATTGTGTCATTATAAGGGTGTTTAGGGCTTTCAACCCTGAGCTAAGTTGGGATTTTAGACTGTTCTGCTTTTTATGGTCCTCCTCTTATTGGATGCCACCCCTTCTCACTGCCTTTGGTGGACTTGCCTCTGAGGCCTTACTTTGTTAGTTTGTTACTTCTCCACGTTGTTAGGATAGATAATACCATGGTAAAAGGTCATGCATTCCCCCATAGAACCTCTTATTCAGCCCTCAAAGACATGTTCCATTCATGACTCTAACACACTTGACACTCCCTTCTTGTAGCTGACAATATTGAGAAGTTCAGACAGAGGCAGTGGCCAAATTGTTCTCTTTGTGGGTGAATTTAGGATGTGTGTGTGGTATGTAAGCATATATATCTGGGTTTTTTTGTTTGTTTTTTAGGAGAAAGATTTTGCTTTATTTTTTAAAGAAAAAACATTTATTTTGAGAAAACAAAGAGAAAGTTTTTTTTTTTAAATTTTTCAGTTGCAGTTGACATTCAATATTATTTTATATTAGTTTCAGGTGTATAGCATAGTGGTTAGACATACATATAACTTACAAAGTGATTCCCCTGATAAGTCTAGCACCCACCTGGCACCATATATACCGTATTTCTCCGAAAATAAGACCAGGTCTTATATTAATTTTTGCTCCAAAAGACTCATTAGGGCTTATTTTATATTACGAGCATCCTGAAAAATCATGCTGGGGCTTATTTTATGGTTAGGTCTTATTTTCGGGGAAACATGGTACTTATTACAATATTACTGATTATATTCCGTATGCTGTACTTTATATGTCCATGACTATTTTGTAACTACCATTTTGTACTTCACCTTTTTTCCCCAGGCCCCTATATATCTTAACATAGAAGGAGTCACAAGTGATATATAGCAGGATTGGCAAACATTTTCTATAAGTGGCCAAACAGTAAATATTTTAGGCTTTGCAGGTCATAGAGTTTCTTTTGCATTCTGGCACAACTACCCAACTTGGTCATTGTAGCAGAAAAGCAGCCATAGGCTGTACATAAATGAGTGGCTGGAACTGTATTCTAATAAAAGTTTATTTATAAAAACATGTATGAGGTCTGCCAATTAAGTTCGTGAACTCAACCTAGAAAAAGTGCTACATACCTCATTGCTGAATGTCACTATAGTAGTTTGAAGTACTCCCCTTAGGAAGCTATGCACCGATGCCAGGGCCTAGTCCACCCTTCAAAGCAGTTTTGGAACTCTTTCCCTGGAATGGCCATCAGAGCTGTTGTCGTATTACCCTTGATGTCCTGAATGACATCAAAATGTCTTCCTTTCAATATTTCCTTTATCTTCAGGTAAAGAAAGAAGTCATTGGGAGCCAGATCAGGTGAGTAGGGAAGGTGTTCCAATCCAGTTATTTTTTTACTGGCTAAAAACTCCTTCACAGACAGTGCTGTGTGAGCTGGTGCATTGTCGTGACGCAAGAACCATAAATTGTTGGCGAAAAGTTCAGGTCGTTTTCGTCTTTTTCATATAGCCTTTTCAGCACTTCCAAACAGAAAACTTGGCTAACTGTCCGGTTGATACAAATTCATAATGAATAATCCCTCTGAAGTCAAAAAAGGTTAGCAACATCATTTTGTCTCTTGATTTGGACTGATGGAACATTTTTGGTTGTGGAGAATTGGCTGACTTGCATTGTGCACTTTGACGCTTTTTTCAGGGTCGTTTTGGTACACCCATGTTTCATCACCAGTGATAGCAAGACCTAAAACATCATCTTGCCTCTCCAAAAGGTCTTGGCAAGCTTCAACTCTCCTTTGCTTTTGTTCATCAGTGAGCTCCTTTGGGACCATTTTTGCACACACCTTTCTCATGCTAAGATTTTCAGTTAAGATTTTCCTAACTGTTTCTCTATCAATGTTTCCTTGGTCTGCTATGCTTCTCACAGTCAGCCAATGATATTGATGCACAAATCAACGAATTTTTGTAATGTTTTCATCAGTTCTGCTCATTACTGGCCACCTGACCTCTCTTCATCAGTGACACATTCTCTCCCCTCAGAAAAACATGTAATCTATTTGTACACTGCCGTTTTCTCCATGGCATTATCCCCATAAACTTGGACTAACATGTCGCAGATTTCACTTCCATTCTTGCCAAGTTTAACAAGAAATTTAGTGTTTGTTCGTTGCTCTAATTCAAGCCCAGACATTCTCGTGATGACACAAAAAACACACAACAACAATAATGAACACCACTCAGCAAGACAGCGCCACACGTCGACACGAACACAGCAGTGAGACACTGATAGACCAAGGTTATGAAACCTTCCCGAGCTGTTTGTCCAGTGCCGCCACTGTAAGTGCACGGTGGCAAGTTTGCGATCTTAATTGTCAGACCTCTAGAAGCCCCAGAGGCTATAGTTTGCTGATACCAGAAAATACTACAGTCTGACTACATCAGAACACCAGGGCTCTCAACTCTGTCCCTTACCACCTGACTGCATAGCTTACCCCTCTCTTATGTCACTTGAAAAAATAGTTTTGTAAACTCTGAAGCACCGTGCAGACATCTAAAATGGTATTAATGCAATGTTTCATTTATTCAACTACTGTATATCAAATGCCCACGGTGTGTTAAGAACTGTCCTAGAACAACAAGGTCGTAGTAGATCAGGATGAGGTGCATAAACCTTGGGAAGAGCACCAGTATCAGACTGTTGGGTGCTTGTCAGGTTGGGGTCATAGGGTAGGATGACAGCCTGGTAGGTGGGGGCGGGGTTTTCCCCTGAAGGGAATTCATGCTCACACAGTCACTTATTTGGGGAAGTGGTTAATTCTGGGCAGGAAATGAGTTGGCACTTTGGGTTGGGGGTGGTCACACTCCTTTCTCTCTCTGAGGCCAGGAAGAGTTGGACCAAGATTCTAAGTCATCAAAAGGCCTCGGTAATTCTGATGGTGGGGAATGAGCTGCTTCCTGGTTATGTGGAGAGAGGCCCAGAGTGATTGTATCATTTAAGTTTGTGACTTTTCCACTCAGTGGTGACAGTCACCAAGAGGAGAAATAGCCAACCTTTCTGGAGCAGCCAGCATGAAGGCTCAGGGTTGTAGAGTTATGGCCTCCAGGTAGCAGTGTTCCTCCTGGAGTCCAGGGTAGGTGTGAATGGTGGGGAACCAGGGAAAAATTATTTAGAAGCAAGAATCGTTTTATTTTGTAGGCCCTGGTGGGAGAAGTGTACTACGTATAAACATTGTTCTTACCGTGAAGTGCACAGTCTAGCAAGGGAGGCAAACACAGTCGTACAATTCTAACGCAGGCTGATGATAGAGGCGAGGACATCTAGGCCCAGGTTGGATGTGTAACTTAGCCTAGGAATGGTTCTTGAAAAATCATGTCTGAGTTGAGATTTTATGAGCGAGGTCAGTTAACCAAGTTGAGAAGGGAGGGCAAGGACCTTGTAGACAAAGGGAACAGCATGGGCAGAATCAGGTGGCCTTACAGTAGAGCCGTGTCATGTCCTTAGGGAGGTGGCTATGGAGTTAGACTTTGAGCGCTTACATCCTGGCTTCAAGCTGATTAAACTCGGACATTCTTATGCATTTCTTCAAGGCCATGGTTTCTCACCTGTGACATGAGAATGGCAATCTTTCTTCATAAGATTGTGTTATGAGAATGAAATAGACTGTGGTATTTGAAGGCTTCAATATGATGCCCAGGACGTGGTAAGCAAGCGCTCAGTAAGCATTAGCAATTATGCATATTTATATAATACAAAGCTATTTAAATAAACACCTCATAGTTAATGAAGGAGGAACACGAAAAGATCAGATACAATTGAGGGCTGTTTTTTTGAGTGTATGAGTGTCACTTTGGCACTAGGAATCAAGCCTCCTGAGGCGTTTGCTGCTCTTTCCTCATCTTGATATGTCAGTCCCATGACGGGTGTGGCCTTTCTTCCTTTGACTCCTTCTGCACCTGATGCTGAGTGCGCAGGCCAGCTGGTCAAATGAAACTGTTTGTGACAGCGGAAGGCAAAGTCAGAGGTCAAGGCAGTTATGTCATCTGTGCACCCAGCGAAAGGAATGACATGAAGAAATACCTCAGCTAGTTTTCATTCGGAACCTTGTAATTGTGACCTCGAGACTGTCAGCGGGTAATTCCCTGTCTTGCTGGGAGTGAAGTCTCCAGAGTGTTGACTTAGTGCCAAATCCTGATCTAGGTGCTAGGTGTCCAAGGCAGATTCTCACCTCCTAGGTGCTCCATTCTAAGTGGAAAACAGACACCAAGCCACAAACACCCCAGTGTGACCAGTGCTACATGAAGGAGACAGGCAAGGGACCCCCCAGGACTCCATCTCCCAATATTCAATTGGCTTACCCAGGACAGTTTTGCCAAAAGTATGAAAGTGTCCACAGGGTAGGTGCCATGGCTATATTTTTCTGGATGCAGGTGAAAGCTGGTTTCAGTGACTTTGAGGGACTTTCATTCCTGTCATACCAGCTGATGATTTTTGCCCTGCTCCTTTCCCCACAGCCCAACTCCTTGCGGATACTGAATATCATAAAAATACCACATGTGTGTATACTTTTCAAGCTCATCATATGTTTGTTCTCCCCATAGCTTTGGGATAGATTATGCTTCTCATTTTACAGCCGAGGAAAGTTAAGTTTACAAAGTGTCTGTGGCTCATCAAGATTCTAATGTTAGTAACGGCCTGAGCTAGGATTCAAACTCAGGTTTCCAAGCCATCCTTTTTCATCTGCCCTTCCCCCTCCGCCCTTCCAGACTTGTTTTCTCTCTCTCCTTGGCCTTAGGGAAAGTACACCCTCCCTGCCCCTACTCTGGACTATCCTCCCATGCTTTCAACATATTGGCCAGAAAATTGTCCCAAATCTTGCCCAAGAGTCTCAAGGGAAATAGCTAGACCCAAAGCAATGTTTAAAAATTTAGTGATGATAATTACAAATGAATACCATCGTGCTGACTTAGTGATGCTTTTGGTAGTGTCTAGACCCGCCCATTTGCATAAGCATCCGAAGAGGAGGGAGAATGCATTTCAGAAGTCAGTTTGGGAAGCATAATGAATGCAGTACAATCTTTTCCACTCAGCAGGGAGAGTCATAGAAACCAGTGTTCCTCAAAAATTAGGTGGCTTATAGAATTGTCATGAAGGCTAGACACAGGGTCCAGGCTGAGCTTCCACAGGATGTAGGTGTTTGTGCATCTCTTTTGTATCTTATTCAAATGGAGGTTTTGTCTCAGTAGGTTGGGGTGGGTGTGAGTTTCTGCATTTTTAACAAGCTCTCTGGTGATGTAAGGCTGCTGATCTAAGACATAATTTGGATAGCCAAGGTTTAAACTACCAACTTTCAAAGTTAGCTTACAGTATGGGGCTTAAAGTAATTCCAATGCCTGGGTTCTAACCCCAGCGATTCTAACTTAATTGGTCTGAGATGTGGCCTGAGGACTTTCCAAAGTTTTTCAGTTCATCCTTAGGGGCACTAAAATTTGATTTACACTTTCTAGGGTGAGTGTCCCCACCTACCAAATGAATAGAACAGCATATAGCTATCTCAAAGGGGTAGGAAGAGATGTGGATTATATAGAGAATATACTACTACACCTGGCTCATAAGAGGGGTTCAATAAACTACGTGAGGGTTTCTTATTTTCCCTTCCAAATTCTCAGATGATACCAGTGAATTTCGATTTCTGAAAATTTCTCCTTTCTTTAATTAATCAACATTCTTACTCTCCTGAGTGCTGAAAAACCTTTTGAAGAGAAAAGGTGGCTTTCAATTCACATTTCCATGTTTTTCTAAAGAGTTTTCATTCCTTTTTTTTTTTTTTTTTTTGATGGCTTATGTGATATCTTTTCCCTGGAATGAGACCTGTGTTTAAAGAGATTTTCTTTGCTTATTCATTGAAGAAACAATTATTGAATGACTCTCTAGTGTGTCCCAGGAGCTGTGCTGAGCTAGGAGGACCTAGTGCTGAATACGATTGGTAGGGTTCCTGCCTTTGAGAAGTTTGGATGTTGGAGAGAACCGCTAGAGACAACCAGGGGTGGACAGTCAAGGGCCGTGCACTTAAGGAGGGGTTAAGTGTGGAAAAAGACTTCAGAGAGTTAGGTGAGGCCAGAAGAGTCAGGAAGACTTCTCTGAGGAGATCAGAACAGTGACAGGAGATAACCAGGCAAGAAAGAGTAAAACAAGTATTCCAGGCAGAGGGAAGAACATCTGCAAACAACTGGAAGCCAGGCTGAAGAGCTGGGAGAAGTTCGATGTGATCTGAGCACAGGGCACAAGGAGGTGGGACATGGCATGAAGCTAGAGAGAAGGGCAGGCCTAGATGGAGAGGGAGCTTAGATTTTAGGAAGGCTGGGTCTGTAGTGATGGAAGCATGGCATGTTGGAATGTGGATGTCCACACACCACGGCTTGAATCCCAGCTCTACCACCCAGTGACTGTGTGATGTTGGCTGTGCTATTCAATATCTGAGTCTTGATGTCGTTGTCTGCAGCGTGGGGGTAATGATGTCGACCTCATAGGGCTGTTTTGAGGATTAAACGAATAAGTGCGTGAACATGCGTAGAATGTAAAAATGCATGATCATTTTTACTATCAATCCCAAGAACAATGGAGAATTGTGATAGCTTGTCTGGAGATGGAATTTTAGGCGAAAGACAGGAGGCAATGATGTGTGTTAGGAGGTGATGAGAGTAAGGCAAGTGAGATGATAGGGGTTGGGACTGGAAAATTGGATGAATTGGACAGGTCTGAATTGGACGGGAAATAGGAAAGAGGGGTCATATGAAGCTCACGTAGTCCTTGAGATTTAGAACACAGGAATGGTGATCGATTTGGGGTGAGTATCATGTGGTCAGTTTTGCACGTGCTGAGATTGTATCCATCAGAGATCTGTTGCAGAGAACAGACTTCACTCTTGCTCGTTTAGCAGGAAGGAGTTTATCACAGGGTATTAAGTGGCTTATACAATTGTCAAGAGGGCTGAGGAAACAGAATCCAGCTTGAGCTTTCAAGAACAACCTCTGACGCCACTCCTAGGAGCTGGGCTCTGGGTAGCTGCTGCCTCTTTAATAGTCTCACAACCAGGAAGCTGCCCCCTCAAGAGCCACACCACAGCTGTTTCAAACAGGAAACCACCACAATCAGGAAGCCACTACTGGGACCAGTTCTAGAACCAATGGAAATCTGCAACAGACCATGTCAGCAGAATGAATTCCCCTCTCCCTATATCTGGTCTCGCCACATCTACTAAGCTAGAATCTGAACACTGGGACCTCTGCAAATGCAGATGCAGAAAAACCAAATGCATCCACAGTTGGGCATAACAGCTGAAGGGACAAGCATTCTAAAATCTTGTCTCTCTCAGACTGAACTATTCTAGAACCCAAGCTGCAAGAGAATAAGGAAAGTATATCTTTAGTTTTCCAGCTTCTGGAATGGGAAAATTCACATGAGAATGATATTTTGCAAATTGTGAATTGCGGCTCATGTGAGCCTCATGAAATCAATTCAGGCAAATAGTAAGGGTAACTATTATGTAATGCAATGACGCTTTTGTTCTTAAGGATGTGTGCTCATCCTTGTTTGCTAAAAAACACTTCTTCCTCTGGGTCATGGAAAAAAAAAAAAAAAAAAGCCCTTGAAAGTCACTGCACTAGACGTTGGGAGCCAGTATTCCATTGCAAGGTCTCAGAGACAGTTAATGGGTAGAGCCCAGTGGCTGCTGAATATACAGGGTTGGATTCTAGGAGACAATCAAAGCTAGAGATATAGATTATACAATTGTTGGTAAGAAGATGTCATTTGAAGCCATGGAGTTAAGTCACCCAGGGGAGAGATTGTGGAGCGTAAAGAGAAGGGGTTAGACCCCAAGGAACACAGACATTTGATCTTGGGAAATAAATTTTCTTTTGGGGTTGTACTTGTCCTTCCTGCACTCTGGTATTTTTCATTTACTCTCCTGAAAGAGAGCTGAATCTAGAGAAGCCCCTGAGCACTTTGGAAAGGCGTGTTTCACACACACACTAACATGTGAGCCTCATGAAACCAATTCAGGCAAATGGAGTATAAAGCAGCCCGGCAGAGCGGTGGCGCACGCCACGCTGGGTCAGAAACTGGCACTTGGCGTGGGGCCGGCACCACACTGGCTCTCATGACTGGTGTGTGTCGAGTGGGCATACAGGGCAGAGAAGTTCTTAGGAAAACTGGAAAGAGCCTTTCAGATTCCAAAGCTCCAGTTGCTGAGCTGTGCTCACAGAAGGGTCTAACCTCACTAGCCAAGGCTGACTCAATAGTTTTAGTAGCCCCTGCTTATCCATAGTTGCATTTTCTGCGTTTTCAGTTACCACAGTCAACTGTGGTTTGAAAACATTACACGGAAAGTTCCAGAAATAAACAATTCATACGTTTTGAATTGTAGGCTGGTTTGAGTAGCATGATGAAATCTCAAGCGGTCTCCACGCTGGATATGCTCTTTGCGTTAGTCACTTAGTAGCCGTCTTGGTCATCAGATCCACTGTCACGGGTGTCATAGTGCCTGTGTCAAGTCGCCCTTATTTTACTTAATAAGGGTCCCAAAGCACAGTAGTAGTAATGCTAGCAGTTCGGAGATGCCAAAGAGAAAGCCGCCATAAAGTGTTTCCTTTAAGTGAAAAGGTTTGTATGTATAAGAAAGGACAGAGTGTACAGAGGGTTTGGTACTATCTGTGGTTTCAGGCATCCATGGGGGATCTTGGAACATATCCCCTGTGGATAAGGGGGGGCTACTGTATTTATAATTTTAAAGAGTATTTTTGTTGTATATAAAAAAAAATGGCAACAAGGGGTAGGAGCTGTACCGGAAGATGTGCTTGTTGCACCAAAATCGAGATGCAAACTAAATGTTCAACCATAGAAGAATGGGCAAGTTGTGGTATATTTAAACCACGAAAGTCTAGCATACAGCAGGTACAGGCATGAGCTAGAGCTGCATGTATCAGTCTGGATAAATCTCAAAAACTTAACGTGACATGAAAAAAATTCAACTCACAAAATGTTATATCAAGTCTGATATCATTTATTGAAATTTTAAAATCCACAGAAAATTGTCCTATATATTTTTATGGGAAAACAAGCATGAAATTATGTAAGTGAAGGGGACACAGAAACTTCCAGGCCATGGTTATTTTGTGGGGAGTGTATAGGGAAATGGATGGAGGAATGAGACTTTGGCTCTATTTGGATTATTTTATTTTTTTCAAAAGCAGAAGCAGATATAGCAAAATATTACTAGTCATTAAATAAGCTGGTGAGGCATGGGAGCAATATTATTTTCTGATTTTTCATAATTAAAAATAAATACAACCATGTATAAATTGTGTAATACCCAGAGCAAGAATCAGGTTTCCTCCCCTGACCCCAGATTAAGCAGATGACCTTTAAAACAATTACTAGGGAAACACAGACACACACACACACACACACACACACACACACGTATATATAACACACATGTATTGTATAATGCACACATGTGCAAATATGTACACACACATATATACACACATACATACATATGCATATGTACATATATACATAACTCCATAACTTCAAATTAAAACAAGCCTTTAATTGTTTTGTTGGGAAAAATACTGGCCTTGGATATTTCTTCAGTTTCAGAACTTCTGTATCGTTGGACACTAACATTTTCCTGATATTTGACCATGTACTGACTCTCTAGACCATGTGTGTCTCATGTTAGAAGGATGCTCCTGGAGTGACTGGCGTGGGGGCAAGGCAGCACAGAGGAAAACCCTGCTGGAATGCTGAAGAATGCTCCAAAGCAGGGCTTGAAACATGTGACCTGAGGCATCACAGAAGAGCTGGGGGGGGGGGGGGCGATAAAGCCTGGCAGGAAACTGTGGGGAATCTGGGCTTAAATCCTAAACTCTGCTGCTAATCATGTGTGAGGACTTGGTCTAGCCGATCTCTCAGGATCTTTCCAGAGATGACACTGATTGACAACTCTATGTTCTTAACTCAAGGGCCTTGTTTTTTGCCGGAATAATCAGTGGTATTCCAGGGATTCTGAAAGGATCCCTTGTTTGATCAATTCTGTCCAGTTTCCCTCAGTACTTCTTTTGTTTAGGACCTATTCATATCAACTCTCCTGGGTTGCTGACCCCCTCCTTTTCAGAGCCATCCATTGTGTGACTGGGGGATTCTAAGAAAGAACTGGATAAGCGAGTTACAGGACGCATAGTGGACAATGGAGAGACGGGGTGAAGAAAAACTTACCAAATGTAGAGAAAGAAAATCCTACAAAATTTTCCAAGAGCAGGAATATATTTAGTCTCGTTATTTACATTGACTTGTTATTTTTCATCAACTCATCCGTTACCCTCTTCTGCAAATTCTACAAGTATAGTGTGTGTGTGTGTGTGTGTGTGTGTGTGTGTGTGTGTGTGTGTGTGTGCTGAGGGGCGGGAAGAAGGGTAGGGTCTGTGAGCTCCAGTTGCATTTTTATCAAAGTCATATGTTTCATGTAGCCCGAGTTCCCAGCCATACAAAAATCATTTATTTTACCTGTATAGATAGTATTCTTTTGTCGTAACGTTCCCGGGGGCTGGTTAACCCTCGGGGAGTACCAGAATTTAGTTTTAAACGTCCTAGGTTGTCTACTCCCTATGTACCTATCAGGTGAGTTATTAATGATTATTCTCTTACTGTTTGTCTTGCTACAAGATTCTTTTAATGCTGTGAGCCCTGTATCTTCAGCTGTTGGCTTTCAGAGTATTGCTTGACAGAGGCAGAGAGTTGAACCACCCGCAGTGTAAATGTTGGGCACCTCTACTCAGAGGATGGTTGCTGAAAAGTGAAAGTGGAATCTTTCCCGAGTTAGAATATGAGATGGTAGAAAATTTGCTTAGTTTATGCGTGTGTAGGTTGCAGATACCTTTTCAAGAATGCATGAGTTGGTTTCAGGCAAAATTCATGTATTCTGTAGAGTTAGGGTATAACTCAAATGCCAGATGCCCCCTTGTTATTTAGCTTTGGGTCCTCAAAACCTGTCTATGGTTTTACCATGTACCGCTTGGCTTGCTGAGTTCAACACCTCTTTCAGTGCCCCCTGCTCCCAAAGAATCTACTCACAGAAAGAGTTAAAGAGAAGTGTAGACTTTACTGAATATTTCATTGACTGAGGAGAAGTCAACATAGGACACTGCTCAGCAAATAATGAAAACATTTTCCCTCAGTCACTTTTGTTCTCGCAAGTCTCTCATCCATTCCACCGCTGCTGTTTTCTCTTCTTCTAAATCTTCTCTGGTCTTTCTCTGACAATCTTTCCTGAATTCTTCCTCCTTACTTTTCTCTCCTCCTTCTTGAGAAAAATTCAGATTTTGCTCCATTCGTTTGCATAGCAGGTGTGGGTCCCTTTTCTTTCTGAGGCACGACCTCAGGGGCTTATACTTCAAGTCCAGTGGTCCTTTCAAACAGATGAGATGCTCCTTCCAAGATGATGGACAGATGTAAAGGCTGATGCAGCGAGGGAAGTCTCCTGGTTACCCATATCAAGAGAGGAGGGTCCTATTGTTTAGAAGTTCTTTTCACCATTTTCAGAGTCACCACTGTCTATCAACAACTGTGTGGGTCCTTAAAAACCCTCTACAGAAATGGTTTCCTGAGAGGTGCTTGAATCAGGGAACAGAAAGAGATCGCGCGGGAGAGGGTAGCAGCTATGCCCTGACCAAATGACCGCATCGCCTCAGTCACCACTCTTTGATTGGAGTGTTTGCTGAATGAAACTGTCTGTTGTTGATTTATTGTCAATCTTAACTGGCGTGGAGTCAAGCCTGGTCAGATGCTTTTCCAAATACCCAGAAGATCTCTTAAATTTGGGATGGTCAGTTTGGCGGTCCTTACTTTTACACGTTTTAGGTCCTACGGCTCACACCATTTGGCAAGGTGCCCTGAACCTCGTCCTCAAATTCTGACTCTGCTGAGGTGACATGCAGCCAGATGCTACTAGTGCCATTGATTTTATACTGGTGTGGGGGGGACCTTTCCTTGGGTTGGGGGTTTCCAGAATACTGCCAGGTCTGTGATGAAAGAGCCTGGTTTTCTGAGATGAAAGAGACTTTGGAGAGAATTCAAATCCAGCCCCTTCAGGTTTCAGATATGGCTCCTGAGTTCCAGGGAGGGAAAGGGACCTGAGTTCCAGGTCATACAGTGAGTTAGTAGTTGGGCTGGGGCGTAAATCCATGCCTTCTGATCCCCATGTGGGGCTCTGTCCACCACACCACGTTGTTTCCCTGCCTTCTATCTGGAAGATGCTTCACTCAGAACTCTCTTGTTAACCCCGGAGATGTATCTTCCCAAGAGACAGAAGGAGAAGCATGCTATTTAATATGCTCGGTGGTTTCAGTCTTGGTGTAAAGTTTTCATTCTGCCCAAGTGTTGGATGGGTGAAGTACTGGATGGTGGAGAGTTGCTTTCTTCCTGAAGGCCAGGAGAAATAGTTCAGTCGGAACTACTGTATAAGAAGACGGACAACACATTCTCAAGAGGAAAGGTGTTTGTATCCACATACTGGAATTTGTCCACCCTGACTGATATGGTGGTGTTGACCTGCAGATGCTCCAGCAGAAATTGAGAGAGATTCTGGTATATGCTTTCGGTTTGCACTCCAGACTCACACACTGTCACCAGTGTCTGCTTTTTCACAGCTGTGTTGATGAGAAGCTCCAACTTTAGGTCGACAGAGCCTTTCGTGCATTTCACGAGGAACTGTAGTTGGCAAACAATGAAGTACCAACCTGGGAACTGGATCACCACCTTCCCATCCTGATGCGTGACTCCATGGACAATGCCATCTTTGTTCCAAGTCAACTCGGGTTTGTTTATATGCTTTGATGCTGGAAAGAGAAAGACACAAAAATGGAATTATTGGTCAGATTGCAGGTGCCACTTGGAAAGTTTGAAGTCATTATTCAAGGTTCCCCATTCAAGGCCCATGTCTCCTATAATATTGTCTGCTGTTCTACCCATCCAGAATAGCTTCTGTGTTACTCCTTCTAGATCTGCTTAATAGTCAAGGCACAGGTACCAAACCGCCCCTCTTCCTTTTCGCTAATGCTCAAAGCTAGAGGGTCAGAACACACCTGGTGTGGGACCCTACTTCCTATAGAATATTTTCCCACTTAATTAGTATATTCTTCTGTGATTGTTATAATTATTATTATGTTTGCCTTTTCAGACTACAAGTTCCTGGACTGTGTTCCCCATAAATTCTGGACTATCAGGTTTATTTATTCAGCCAATCAATGAACTTTTGATCATTGCGGGACTACTATTTGGTAGGCGTTGCACAAAATATCAGAAAGAAGACATGCATTTTTGTTCAATTGATAACTAATTTAGGCATCAAGACGTCCAGGAGAATCTCAGTCTCATTCACTTTCACATTAAGATGCATCCTTTAACCCTTCATTGTCTGAGTTTTTGAATGTCTTCCTCTCTGTGACAGCGCAGGCAAACATAACTGTGTGGACCCCTCACATGCACCTTAAGGGGCTTGTCCCCGCTGGGATTTATAGAAAAGCAGAGAATTATCAGATCTTCTAAGCCAACATGTTCAAGTCGGAAGCCAAGTCTCTCTGAGTCCCAACGAATGAAAATCAGCACTGATTGATTGGTCAGGGTGCCTGTCAGAACTGGGAAGCTGGGGTGTTAGTTTTAATTGCCTCTATGCCTTCCCTTTAAACCTCGTTGCAATTCAGTTGAAGAGTTAGCACTAATCTCACTGCAAAACTGAATTTCTAAATTGAGCAGAATGGCTATTCAGAGAATCTTGACCGTCTCCTCCATATCTCATCTTTCCTAGGGTGAGTGGCTCCCTCATGTCATTTATAAGGGGCCTCTTACCTGAAGCAAGCTGCAATATGCAAATCGGCCCTGAGTCAACATGTTCATTAAGAATGTCAATTTGGGAAGAAGGCAATTTTGTGGTTCTCTTGTGAATAACTACATACAGGCAGAGATTAAGAGCCTGCTTCCCTTGCATGAAGAAAGTACTATGCACTTGGCCTGCAACTTATAGGTAGCCGAATAGATGGGGTAGTGGAGGTGGGAACCAGATGCCTTCAGGGGCCAAGCAGGTAACATAAAGGAGTGAATGGGGCTGAGACAAGAGGAGCATTATCTATGACAGTAACATTCTCCCCCCCACCCCGAAGGCATTTCAATTCGAATTATAAAAAATATCATGCAGGCTAAATAGAACACATCTACAGATCACATTTGGTGTGGGCCTCTGCTTGTGACCTCTGGCTTGGAAGTTTCAGAAAGGCCATAGGAAGTGGCCCTCCTATGGTTGACGGTTGACGTTCCTGGATTTGGTTACTGACCTTGGAGGTAGGCCCATGACTTCTTGAATGGAGCCCTTTTCAGGATACATGAGATGTCTTCTGAGCAATTTCCTAAAAATAAGGAGATCACATAGTAACTAGCTTTGTCTGGGAACTGGAGATACACGATCTTTTTCCATGACCCTTTGAAGGAGACAATTGCCGTTCTGTTTTCATTTGGGGACCAAAGAAAAACCTGTTTATTTTTCATTTTGCCATCAAGTACCTTGGGATTTAAAAAAATAATTGCTTTCCCTTGGGCTTTTACAAAAAAACTACGGAAGTTGGGGAAAGGAAACAAATATGAACTGGGTTCCTATATTTACCAAGTGCCATTCTTGCCACTTTACGTATTTCATCTCACTTAATCTTTGAAGCAACTCTATGAGCGAGGTATTATTAAGCCCCTTTGACAGACAGAAAAAAGCCTGGGGACCAGACAGTACATTGTCCCACGTCACTCAGCCAGGTAGTGGTAGCCAGAATGAGATTATTGATAGTAATTATTGCTACCCTTCCTTTGAGAGTGCACCAGATACTGGTCTGAGTTCTTTTACATATTTCAGCTAATCTCATTCTCAGAATAACTCTGCAAGGTTAATCTTGATGCCTAGACAAAGCCAATGACACAGGGTCAAGCAAGTTGGTGGAAATGCTGAGGTTCACCTGAGTCTGTCTGATTCCAGGTTTCCTCCTTGAGGCCGTTTTGCTAGACAGTGGAGATACTGTGCTCAATTTTAAAGGATATAGGATCAAAGAGGTCTAAGCAGGGAGCGTGCTATCTGGAGCTTCCTTGGCAGTGGGGAAAGACACTGTTTATGTCATTATGGCACATAAGAAGTAAAAATGTTTTCAATATATTCACTGGTCATGGTGGCTGAAGCCTCTTCTTATTATAGTAACTATTTTGAATGCAAAGAACCAAGTTACACATTTCTGCAGTGCCTCATGAATTCAACTTATTCTGGGCAAATTCCTTGTTGTTGGGACTTGGTTTCCCTAGCTGTAAAACTAGAATATCTATGACCTGATCATCGACCGAAAGATCTATGATGTTTCGAATGTCATCACAAATGACCATTCATTCCACCCATCGAAAGCTAGGCAGCGTCCGCTGATTCAGTTGAAGCGACCACGCCCTGGAGTGTTTGCTCACTGTATCTCCCTGAGTGGTACCTGTTGGGCTCTCAGTCTTTTCACAGCTCTCTGCTCAGGCCTGAGAAGATCCCTCCGGCCTTCATCGCATGGTTGAAAGTTAGGGGAAGAGTTCCCTCTGCTGTCTGAACAAGGTCATTGCGAGAGGCAGAAGCAAGGGGGCAGTTTTCATCTTTACCTGCCCTTATCCCTTAAAGAGGTTCCGGGCCAAAGGTCTCGGCTGATGCAGGCTGGCAGGCCAGCTGCCACTCTTCTGATCCTGTCTCGCACTCATCATCCTACAGGCATTGTTGCCCTGCCTGTTTCAGCCCACAGCCCACACTCTTGGGGCGTGTAGAACACAACACAGAGGGCTGCTCACTCCCCAGTGCAGTGCGACTACTGTTGAGAGTCCCCCTGGCCCAGCCTCCTCTTTGTTGGGTGTGGAGCATCGGGTCAGGAGGAATCACAGAGAGGCACATGTGTCTGCATCTCTACTCTGCTCAAAACCCCTTTCTGACTGTACTGTGCCTGCAGGGTGGGGGCCAAGCCCCTTCACATGGTATTCGTGTTCCTTTGTGTTCCCGCCCCTCATCTCTTTGCCTTGCACTCTGTCCCGATACTAATAACAGTAGTAATAGGAGTGTTAATAATAATAATAGCTAATATGTATTGAGTGATGGCTATTTCCTAGGTACTCTGCTAAGCATGTTAAACACATTATTTCACTTAATTCTCACAACCACCCCACGAGAAAGGTACCTGTAATGTTACTATCTTGTACATAAGGACACCGAGGCCTTGAAGGGTTAGATGACCTGTTCACATTTGCGCAGCTAGTCCAATGGTGGACTGGAGATTCAAACCCAGGTTGTCTGACTCTAATGCCTGAGTGTATTGCTCACCATCCTGTTGGCGTTTGAGGGCTCCTAGTGTCCCCAAACACAGCATATTGATTTGCCATTCCACTGGGAATCCCCCCTTCACTGAGCAAATAATGACAAGTTTAAAGCACCGCCTTTCCCGGCAGGCGTCTCCTTCAGGAAACCTTCTCTAACCCTTCCCTCTGTTTGCCTATTTATCTCTCTTAGACCGTGAAACCGCAGGAAAGAGACTACTGTTATATATCCCAACTGCCCGGCCCAGAAGCTACTCTGCAAATGTTTGTTGGATTGCGTCATCTGATCCGTCTCTCTTCCTTCCCTCTGTGGATGTCAGGTAAGTTCTCATGACATGAATGAGGTAAATGGGGATGGTTGGCTTGTCTTTCCCCTCCGGGTTGGGATAACACCTGGCCTAATTCTCCCATTGGCTCTGCAGGTTAGATTAGGTTAAGGGAACATAAGACGCATGCCCTAGACTGAGGCCAGCAATCTCACGAAGGACAGGCCTTGCTCATTGGCCAGAGGGCCCCCTCACACCACACCACTTGAGGTGGCATCTGTCAGCTGAGCTGTAAACAGATGACTATAAAAGTACAAGCCTGGGCTTGCCTTTCACACATGCAGGTTCTTCTTCTTCTTTTTTTTTTTTTTGTTTCTTTCCCCTTTGGTCTTTGCATGTTTGGTGGGTTGACCTCAGTTGTAATTCTGAGAAACCCAAAGATGGAAAAAACAAAACTTATTTTGAAGCTTTTGCATTTCCTGAAGTCAAATGGCGTGGTGTGTTTTAATTTTTCTTCAAGAAACTTTTACATGGTTTCAAGTGGAAGGAAAAACACGGGCAACCCCCTTTAAGAATGTCATTGCTGGAGCTGGCTAAGGGAAGGGGCCTGGGACTCCGGACACCGGAGAACCTGTAGATAAATTGGGGTGGTGAACCTAGGGAAGAGCACAGAGGAAGCCTTTACCATCTGACCAGGCTGTCAGCAGGAAGATAATGGAGCCTGTTCTGAGGGTCCAAACGCTGAGGCTTCAAGTACACGTTTAAAGAGATGACACACTCAGCTAATGGCTAACGCTGCTCACATCCCCATTTCTCAGCTGACACAATGGGAGATCTGCACGAATCACACTGGAAGTCACGGTGCTGACAGGTCAAATATTTGACCAGTTTGTGCTGTTCACAGATGTATTGGACAGCTTTGAGGGTCATGAGGCTCTTGTCCAGAGCTAGATAAGCATTTCATGTGGCTTGAATCTCCTGTTAGCCTGTGACTCCACTCCATGGTATGACTCTTTTTTAGTTATGAGGACAGGAAGGGAGTGACTTATAAATACCGTGTTTCCCCAAAAATAAAACCTAGCCGGACAATCAGCTCTAATGCATCTTTTGGAGCAAAAATTAATATAAGACCTGGTATTATATTACATTATATTAAAGACCTGGTCTCATATTATAGTAAAATAAGATTGAGTCTTATATGAATTTTTGCTCCAAAAGATGCATAGAGCTGATTGTCCAGCTAGGTCTTATTTTCGGGGAAACATGGTAGGTGGTGCTACATGCAGCTGGAATATTGTAATGTCTCTGGAATTTTGAATGCTGGGAGAATAGGGAGGAAAACACACCCTGTTTCATTCATTTCCTATCTGAATGTGAAGTCTGGAGGGGTTTCGTTTGAAGAACTGAACTGTTAGGTGAGGGAAGTGAGAACTGTCTGCAAGTCATGGCTAAGTTGATGGCCTGGGAGTTAGAATCTAGGAATTTCCCCTCTCTGGGCTCTTGTGTCCTTAGCTAGGTGAAGAGCGGTGTGGATTGGATGACCTAGAAGGGCCCTTTTAGCTTATTCCAGCAGGCTGTGTAGACTCAGCTGTAGTAGACGCAGTGGGGGTAAAGTCAGTCCCAGCTCCAACTGTCTGTCTTTGCAGGCATGTTCCTATACCCCAGCTAGGAAATTATCTTCACATATTCAGATTTCCCAACACCTGCCATTGTAGAACAGAACATTTTTACTCTGGGGACAATCAAAGTTATGAAGAGCCTGGTTCCGTAGGATTTGCATGGTTCATAGAAATGGAAGTTCCCTGCTTGGTAACCACACAGCACATGTGCTCCCCAGTGGGACCCCCACAGTAGACTTGTCCTAGGTTATCCCAGGACTTTAGTGAAAGAGGCAAGACCAAAGCCCAGGACTCCTTACTCCTTCTCTGGGGCATTCCATCTTTTGGACAACTCAAATACTCTGTGAATTCTTCTGAGGACCTAGGCCTTCAGATGGGAAAGATTTATAAGCTGGTTTCCCAAGCTTGGGACTCCTCTAGAAGGATCGTGAAACTTTTGGGGGCGTTTTTTTTTTTTTTTTTTGGAAGGCTTGAGAGAAATATGTGCCAACGAAACCTTCCTTACCAGTGGCACAGAAGAGAGATATTGCTTACGGTGTTTGAAAGGATCATGATCTAGAATAATGTCAACCTAATGACTGGACCCCACCTTGACATCTCAAAATGTTAGACATGAAAGGGCCATTCGATGACGAGTTAACCCGGGCCCTTGTTTTCTGAGTGGGGAGATTGAACCCAGAGGAACTGAAGGTTTGGCCCAAGACCCCATAGTAGGTTAGTGGCAGAACTGGGTTCAGAGCACAGAGCTCCTGGCTCCTAGTCCAGGGCTCTGTCCCCTGATTGTTTGGTTTTCCCACAGAGCAGAGAGGGTTAAGTGTAGGAAGAAATGAGTTTGGAGCTACCAGACACACTGGACTGAAAACTGACACTACAGCTGGCAGTGCTAGGAAAACAAGCACTAATGAGCCTTCTGGGCTCCCTCTTATGGGACAATGCCAGCAGGTGACTTCAGGCCTATGTGCTGAACACTGCCAAGTCATAAGTCAGGGGAAATCAGACTTTCATGAAGATGCAACAGTGCCCAAGGTGGCAAAACAAAACCCGCTAAACACTGCAGCCAGATGGTAGTACACGGTCTGAGTGCCAGGCATCTTCCAGGTCAATACCAGGACAAGACAGACACAGGGCTTCTCAAAACAAGCACCGGGTTCTGCACAGGCTTTTAGCTTCAAACCTGTCACTTCCCCTGATAGACCCTCCATTACTGCATCTGTAAAGTGGGGCTAACAATCAACCCAAAGGTATGGATGTTGAGAAGATGCGATAAGATTACGGATGTCACGTGACCAGGGCAGCATGTGGCTTAGAGGAGACACCCAGCAAATAGTAGTCCCTTTGTGCCCTACTCCTCTTTTGCTAGTCTTTTGCAGCTTAGCAATGCCACTTAGCAGAGTGATCTGGTTGATGAAATGCTCATTGAAGCAAAGCTTGTGGCATTTTCTGCTGGACTAGAGATTCTCAATTATGCACATTAAGTGTTTGAGGCCATCTGACGCTTCCGGAAAAGTATGCAGAATCCTTCCAGCTGTTGAAAATATTTTAATCCTTCCAGGAAGGAGAGGAATTATTCTACTAACACTGCATCTACCATGTTCTGTCTTCTTAGTTCCATCTGTCTGGCAGAATATCCAGGAGAATCCCAACAGTGACATCTGGGGGAGACTTTCTCCATTATCAGTAGAATTTGGAACCAAATTGAATCCTTAATCCAAGGGTCATTTCAACTGGCTTTAATTTGACTATTTCCTTGATGACACCAGGCCAACTACTGATGGAGAAATGCCTTTGTATTTGTTAAACAAAGGACAACTAGGTGACCCTGGGTTTACAAACAGCGTTTGGGGAACACCCAACCGGCACGCTCAGCGTTAAGCACATAGAAAGTGATCAGTAAATACAAATTGAGATGATGTTGAAATTCACTTGAACCCCTTGAAGCTTCCTTAGGGTTTGGGGGTCTTTTCAATCCTGACCTGCTACAATGTGTAAGATAAACCTATCTGACCCTATGTGGGTATTTCCTTGGAATTCACTTATAGTAAAGGCAGGTGGAATTGATAGTATTGGGAGCATTTCAGAAGCACGTTCACAGTCTATAATTTGAAAGGCAAGGTGAATCTGGAGTAGTGTGGTGAAATCTGCCGACATTTTAAATAACTTTTTGAAAACACTTCCTAGGTATACTAGATGCGGACGTATAACCGCACACTTAGAATGTTAGGCTTGGGATCAAACTGGCTTGGGTTCAAATTCTATCTCTGCCACTAAGTTGTGTGGCTTTGCACAAGTGACTCAGTCTCTTTGAATTCTCCCCAAAATGAGGATAATAATAACCTCCCTCAAAGAGGTGCTGGGAGGATTAAATGAGATAATGCATAAAAATGAGTCGTGTGTCCACAACCCAAAGTCTAATAAATAATGGTTGGTTCCCATTCCCTGGTCCAGAGCTTGCACTGCTAGGTTTGTAGAAATTTAAGCCAACACATATGGTGTCCGGGACATGGATGATATAAATAATGGAGCCAGTGTGAGAGATAGGCCTGCTTTCCCTCCCTCCCTTTGTCCTTCCCTCCCTCCTATTTCCCTCCTCCTTCCCTCCACCTCTATTTCTTTCTTTCCCTTTTCCTTCCCCAAAGTGTTTGGAAGACGAGGATTTTCTCTGGATTTAGAGACTTGTGATTTGTATGAGCTAAATTGAAGTATACTTTTTAGTGTCTCTCAGCCGTCTGAATGTTTTTTCCTTTTCCTCTCTTCTCCTCTTGTCTCCCCTCCCCACCCGTCTCATCCTCCCTCTTCTCTCCTCCTGGCAGTGGGGTTTAGTTGTAGCACTCAGGCTGGCCTCCCAAGGATGCTATTCTACTTTATTCTGAACGGCCCATTTTTTAGTTTATCTGTCTACTTATTTAATTATTTTGTATACAGAGATTCCTTATTCTTCTAGCTCCGCCTTAAGAAAAAGACAGCGCGTTGAAGAGTGAGTTTGGAGTGAGTGTGTTTAAAGTAAATGGAGAAGCAAATAGGCTTTCTGAGGCCTGTGATGATCTGAAAAGCAATTTACCCTTTGAGAAGTGCCCCCTCTGGCTATAAAAAAAAAAAAAAAGCAACACCAACTGGCAGGGTAGGCATCTAGAGACAGGTCAATCTATCTGACAGTGGTGAGGTCTCTGCTATTTTCATTCTAGGGAAGGGGGCTGCGGCCCCTCTACCTGCCTCTTCTACTGCCAGTGTGGAGTCCTGGCGGGATTGTGACCATCTGGATCATAGCCGTGTGACCTCAGGGGTGGCTGGGGATTGAGGAGTAGCCAGTCTCAGTGGTTTAGTTTTATTGCCTTCAATGGGCAGCTGTTATAGTTTCTTTGTGGGTGGGTTCACTAGGTACAGTTAGATCTCTTTTAACGCCCACATTTTCTTTTTAGCAGGGGAAGTGGGGAGGAGGGTAGCGTGCCAAGCCGTGCAAAAACTGGAAGTTGTTAGAGCAGTAAAACGGTCATAGACTCTTAAGATATTTGCTTGATTCCTGGAATGTTCTACTTGGAACAAAGTCCATGCCAGGGATAGGTCATCAGGCTTGCCCCCATCACACCTGCTATTTTAGAAAACAGGAAATCCCAGTCCCTGCAAGGGAAAGTGAGTGGTTTCAAGTCCCAGGACTGGACTGTAGATATTCCAGAGTTCAGCCCAGTTCTCTGCCTGTTGTGTCTCCCCTTCAGTGGGAGATTGAATTCAGGCAAGAGTGGGGAACACATGGAAGGGGTTGTTGGGACCCACATATGGTCGGGCAGTTTCCTTGGGGCCTCCAAGTCCCTTTGACGTTAGGGCCCACATGGCATTCCCAGGAAAGACAACCCTCTTTTAACTGGCAAGGTGTGGAGAGAAGGAATCATCTCAGGTTTCATGACTACTTAGCTGCAACGCTAGGGCTTAAGTTCAGCCTCTAGATCCCCTGTCATGGGCATTAAAGCTCCCCACCACCCACCTCTCATGCAAACTCAGGTGAGTGGTCACTCTAATGGCCCTCTCTGCCCCAGAGCTCAGTCACAGAGAGCACGCTTCAGTGACAAGAAAACGGCACCCAGAGCAGGGGCTGAGGAAGCCACAGAGATTGTTGGAAGGATTTCTAGCCTTGGAGAACTGGTGAGGGCAGTGGAAGGAAGCACAGTTGTGTTTTACTAAGCGTCTGATCGTGCAGTCCTGGTTAAGCAGAGAGGCTCCCAGGCGAGCCAGCCTGAATTCTGAGGTCTTGCCTCACTCCTTGTTAGCTGTGCAATCTTAGGCAAGTCAGTAAACCTCTCTGTGCTCCCGTTTCCATACCCATAAGATAGAGATAATAATTATCCTTGGGGCTTGTGAGGACTCGGTGAGTGAATCACAAAACACTCAGCCCAGTGCTTGGCACACAGTACATGCCCCACCCGTGTTTATTATTTTCTGCCACATCCTCATTCATATGTAGTGAGGAAATAAAAGAAACACTGATTTAAAAGTTGTCTACAGAATTCCTCTAGTCCAGGGAGGAACTGTCATTTGGTTGTGGGGATGTTGGGAAGCCCTGGGAGAAGACCACGGTGACCACAATCTTTCTGCAAAATAAAGTCTGTAGAATGTGAATTTCTGCAGAGTTTGTGAGGGGAGGGGCTGTGTGTGGAGGAAAACGACATAAAAATTGGTAGGAAGGACAGTAGGTCAGTGCGCATGGTGGGAGGCTGAACCCCAGGGAGGAATGCTACCCATCAAGAAAGTCTGTGGCTGGAGTGGCAACGGCCTGATAAAAACAGAGGGGTGTAGTGCTCAGTGGGCATGGTTCTCTGTGATGGAGTGCGCTGACCCATCAGCTTCTCTCCACACCCTAAATCCTGCTGTAAACTTCGTTATACACACAGGCGGGGTGCTGGGGGGACTCAGGGGAAATCAAGGCCAAAATGTGTGTATTCTGTGGTTTGGACAGATAAGCCACGTAACATGAGCACATGCGAGATTCAAAACGTGGTGCAAACAGACAATTGGAACAAGAAACGAGAAGCAGCACCAGCCTTGCTCTCCCTGCAGCCCTCCTGAGCTCCTCACCATATGTGAGTGGGAGGGGGCCATTTCACTCGGAGATGAAAGAATGGAGTGGACCCTCTGTCCAGAGGACATAGGCTCAGCCAGGAGGCAGGCAAGGGTCATGCTTGCTGTCTCCTTCTAGACTCAAAGCGCTCTAGGCAGGAGGCCCTTTAACTCCCTTTTCTAGATGAGAGAAGCGTGTGCTGAAAAGTTCTTCTCCCAGTGCTCTTCACGGCCCCCAGTTTCTGCCGAACCTCCAGAATGGTCCACTGAGTCCCAAGCACAATGGAGTGGGATGTGGGTGGCAGAGTGCTGGTGACAGCCAGCCACAGGAAGCTTGTGTTGGGACTGAGAAATCCATTCACCCCCAAAAGGGCTTGGATTCCTTTGGTTTCTCTGCAGCTAACTGTCAACTTGGGCTAAGTTACTGTAGTGTTCCCACCTGGCCCTGCTTTCCAGGCCTCCGGCTGATGGCGGGCAATTTCCATCAGCCGGAGGCAGAGGGCTCCCTGGAACGTGTCTGGCTCTGCCCTTGTCCGCCCCAGTGCCAAACCACAGGCTGCCTCTGGAGCTTCTTCCTGGAAGCTTCTGGGAGACGGTTCCCCCCTGTCCAGAATATTTTACAATGGCTTTTCAAATGGAAAATTTGCTGTGTGTCCCTGTTTAAGAGGGGCTTGTTGGGAGAGGAAGCTACAGCTGCAGATTTCCTCAAGGTTATTGTTAAACTTTTTGTTTTTTCTATATTTACATATTAAACAAGAGAATCAGAGTATCATAAAGCGCCAAAGCTCGAAGAACTTTCCAGTTCATTTAGTACATTACCATTATGTTACAGATGAGACCCAAAGAGGAGGAAATAATTGCCTAGAGAAACAGCCTGCAGGGATGAAAGTCAGGTCTGCAGCCAGTTCTTACGCCACCGTAATATTCTTTCCATCTCACTCTGCTACTATGTTGGCAGTTTGCCACTTTAAGAGAAGTAGCATAGACTTGCATTAAAAGCAGGAAGAAACCCGGACCACACACAACAGGTCACTGACATTTATGGCCAAAGCACATCATGCAGATGGATAGAGAGGTGCTCTGGATTCTGGTCCCTGCTCTGCCTTCACCTCCTTGGAGGACCTCAGGCAAGTAAGTCTCCTTGATTGCACGGGCCTCAGCTCCTCCTCTGCAAAATGGGCGCACGAATCCTCATTGCTCCCAAAATTGAGGCTAAGAGCAACCCAAGGGAGGTACAGAAAGGTCTTTCACAAAAGTTTCCTAGCCCTAGTGGGGATTATTATTAGCATTTTTTTAATCTGGTTGCCGAAACATTGAATTGTAAACTGAGGTTGGTTTTGGAGTAGTTTCTGTGCTGTTAGTCTGTGCTTGACAGTGATGGCCAAGACAAGATGAGATCTGAGAAGTGATCTAGTCCATGGCACCCACAGTTTTGGGTTTCACGGACCGAAGAAATTTACCCCAAAATGAATATTCAGTGACTGTGACAGAGTGGACATTTTAACCTTTTGGAAAAGAACATACTCTCAGAGGAAAGGAGTCCCCCTACGTTAAAAATGGTTGGCTCTGGGAAAAAGGGGCTGCCTTGTCCTTCTTTTTCTGATTCCACTCTTGACTGGTGAAAACTATTGTAGGGACAGAACCACTAGTTAGTGCCCCGTGCTTGGCAACCTGCGAGGGAATGCTCTCCAGGTGCAGAGCTGAGATCCAGAGGGGCTGAGGTCGCATTGCCCAATCAAAACTGTCCTTGTCATTGAGATCACGTTCCTGGTCCAGATTGCCTCCCGTTCTCAAGAAATGACAAGTTGTGGTCTTACTTGGAAACTCTGGGTGGGTGTGGTGTGGAATGTTGGGAATGGGGAAAGGGAGATGACATTTGCTCAGTGCCCTTGGCTTTTTGCAAGGCTCCATGTTCTGCTGCCAAAGTCTGTGCTGTTCCCATGATAGAGGTTGGCAAACTCTGGTCTGTGGGTCAAAGCCAGCCCGCCACCTCACTCTGTAAATAAAGTTTATGGACCCTTAGCCATCCCTGCTCAAGCCCACGGAGTCCATGGCTGCTTTTGCACTACAATGGTAGAGCTGACGAGTTGCAACAGAGACCTCGTGGCCTGCAAAGCCCAGCATATTTACTATCTGGTCCTTCACAGAAAACGTTTGCTTGCCTCTGCATTATAGCATGCTCCATTTTACATTAATGTGACGGTCTATGGAGGTATTCTGGGAAATGAGGTCGCACGCTAAGTAATTCCAGCCAAATTTTAAGATATGGTTGACAAAGCTGTAATTATTAGTCTGCCCTGAAAGATCCAGAATGCTTGTCTGTTCGGGGCCTTTGGCCTCTACTTTCTAAGTTTTTGGGTGACAGATAGCAGGGTATCCCCGAGGAAACTCCAAGTGTGATGCTGTTGGCATGAGGGACTGATGTCCTCTGGTCCCAAGGATGCCCTGGGGTCTCCATCAGGGTGCCTATGATGACCCACCCTTTCTCTTTGACTCTTTTCCCCTCTAAGTTGTCTGGTTATCTAGCTGTGCTTGCTCTCTAGGGTCTGAAGTTCACAGGAGCGAGATGGGTTAATGTTCTTGGGTGGAAAGAACATTGGATTAGAGATGAGGACATCGGGGTTGTAGGTTGGGCTCCATATGACCTTGGACACAGCACTTTACTGGGTTTCACACCTCCTCTGTGCAGTGAAAACATTAATCAGATGATCTCAACGTTTTTCATCTCCAAAGTTAACCTAACTCTGTGTATCAGCCTCCTGGAGCTAGTCGTGACACCGTATTCATTGGTGACTTCAATGATAGGAAATATGGGGGGTGAGGAGAAGGCCTGAGGTAGGTATTATTATTCCCATTTCATAGGCAAGGAACTGAGGCTCCCAGAGGATTCGTAGAGCCAAGATTCATACCCGCGTTTCCCTGACTCCAGAGTTCAAGCTCTTAATGCTGCTGAATGTTCCTATGCATGTGACAGCCTATGCCGGAGGTAGAATTTTCATCAGTGGGAGAGTTAAGGGCTGGTGGGAGACTAGTGGGGATAAGAGTACAGATCAAAGATGCGCATATGAATTGAGATGCATCAGCTCTGCCCTGAGCAGCCCCCACCTCCTCCCCTCCCCACTTTTCTGGTGAGCACTGTCGTGCTGTTTCTGGTTATCAGTCAGCTATGATGGGACATGGATGATTCACTACACACTTACTCCCAATTCCAAGGTCTTACCTCCTTTAAGGGAGAATTGGCCCGTTGAGGTGGAAATGGAGTCCTAGAAGAGAAGAAAGAAAGAAAGAGAAAATAAAAACCAGTGTGAGAATGACATTCAATTGAAACAACTCCCTTTTCCATTTTCATTTTGGTTTTCCTCAGAGTACTGTGCAATTTAGCATTTACATCCCATCTGACTGTTACATTTTTAAAACTTAATTCACTGACTTAGGTATAAGGAGCTTGCCCATCCATTTGCTTGACAACCTGCCCATCAGAAATGACTTGAAAGATTACTGTCTACATTTCACAGGTGAAGAACCAGGGCTGAGAGAGGTAACATGAAAAGTTTACGGCAGCTCAGGGACCAGAACCAGCAATTCAACTCCCAGTCCAGTGCTTTTTTTTTTTTTTCCCCTCACCTCCACATGTGTCATTTTTACCCCCTCCGGTCAACATAAGAACAATCAAATGTGGTATCCAAATATATGTGGGTTTTTTCCATCTTTGATTCATCATACAGTAAAAGTAGGTTGTAAACATACCTGGGAAGGTACATCTCTCTCTTTCCTGTGGTTGGAAATTCTGAATTAATTGAATGTTTATGTGCCAAGCACTGTGAGGATACCATAAATAATTAAACTGAGTCCCTGCCCTCTAGATTTGTTACAAGTTCCAATTAGAATATAATATCCAAATATTTAGAAACGTATAACGTCAGTAAACACAAATGTTCATTATATATTCACTTTGTATTTTATGTTATTTATTCTGTAATAAGCATAAATATATACAGAAATATTTACACAAGAGGTTCATAGTAACAGATTGTCTTCTGAAGGGGGGCCTCGCGGGCTGGGGAACTGGAAGGGAATAAAGGGAGGTCTTGTTGGGGTGCACTGAGCCAGTGGGCAGCAGAAGCAGATGGGCACATTTCCTCACACTAATACATTCTTCAGAGACTAACTTCCTCACACCCAGTCTCCCTCCCTCTTCTCTGCACCTCAGCCAAGGAGACACCCCTCGGGTGTCCTGTCAAGAAGGAATAAAGTGTCTTATTCATCTTGCGATCTGTCCAGGTTGGGAATCTCCTGCAGGGCATTGGATTGGGACATTAATAAAGACCTAGAGAGGTGTGAGCATTTATATGTCTGACACCACGTTGTCAACCTCTGCCCATGTTTTATTTTCTTAGTGTTTGGTATAAACCTTGAGGACCTTCTGGAGTTCCCCCTTTATTCTGCCATTTCCCAAGGGGGTCTGTCCTTTGCCTTCCACTAATGGCTCTTTTTTCTGGTAAATGGATCTCTTCTCCAGCCCAAGTGGGTGGTGATGAGTCTGGGAAGTCTCCCGAAGGTGAGGCCCTGACATCACACTGACCTGGAAATGGCGGAAGTCAGTATAAACTTTTGGGCTTCCGCTTTTCAGGGGAAAGATAGTGAACTTGTCTTCGTAGGTGCTGCCCTCTTTGTTCTAATATTCCACGATATTATTGCTTTAGTCAAAAGCTCTTTACCTAACTAAAATGCTGCACATTTGCGGTCTCTCAATTACGTATGCAATTCATAGGAAACCTGACATCACAAAATTCCCCTCTGTGAGACAGCAAACAGCACTTCAAAACTTAATAGATAGCTCATTTACTGCCAAGCATGACCATCGATTTGCATGTTGTTCAATGGACAAAGGAAAACATCTATGTTTAAATGTGGTGCTAAGATCATTGGATTCGTCAGCTGCCCAGGAAACTATCCAGGTAGAGTGAGAGAATGCTAAAACAGCAAAACCACTGGAGCCATCCCTCCCAGGGGCCACCAGCAGTTGGAGAAATACCAGAGAATCATGTATTCACCGTATATTGTGTAAGCACCTGGTGTGTGCCAGGCATTGCTAGTTATGGGAAGACATCCTCTGGATTTTAGGGCTAAGTCATTGAAGGAGTTATTTAAAATATACTAATAAATATACAAGTAGAATTGCATGTTGTGGCAAGAGCTGTGAAGGACAAGAGAATGTTTCGAGATCGTACAGTTAGTCCCCTCTTATCTGAGGGGGAATACATTCCAAGATCCCCAGTGAATGCCCGAAACCATGGATAATACTGAACCCCATGTATATTGTGGTTTTTCCTATATACATACAAATTGTCAGCATCACTACTGCTAGCTTTGGGGCCATTACTAAGTAAAATAAGGGATACTTGGACACAAGCACTGTGCTATGTTATTGTGACAGTGGCTACTGAATGACTGATGGCCAGGAGCGTATACAGCATGGAGATGCTGGACAGAGGGACGATTCACACCCTGGACAGGGCAGAGCAGGATGGAGCAGGTTGGTGCGAGATTTCATTGCACAGCCCAGAGTGGTATGCAATTTAAAACTTATGAATTGTTTATTTCTGGAATTATCCATTACACATGTTTGGACCATGGTTGACTACGGGTCGCTGAAACCAAGGAAAGTGATACTGCAGATAAGGCGGGGGCAGGGTGGACTGCTATACTCCCCCTGCACTAGTTAAAATGCAAATTCTGACTGGGCACGTTTGGTGCAGCCCAGGAGTCTGCATTTCTAACAAGCTCCCAGGTGACGCTGATGCCCCTGGCCCACAGAACACACCTTCAGTAGCAAGGGTGTAAGAGAGAACATCCTCGAGGAAGAACTAATTTATTTGGGAGTCAAAAGAAGCCTGTCTGTGATTTGACAACTTTCTGGTTTCCTAACTTCAAAACCAAAGCATCTTAGTATAGGAAAGAGTCCTGGTGTTTAAACCATCACCCAGGGCCTAGGGCATCCGGGACAGAAGTGTGACTATTCCTGCCCTGAAGAGCTACTGGGACAAGGTCTCCCAGCTCCCCTGGCTGCCCATGGTAGACAAGATCGGAAAATTAGAGCCAGAGAGGAAGCTAAACATCTTTTAGTCCATCTGGCTAATTTTACAGAAGAGGAAACCAAGACACTCATGCGTCAGTGGCAGATGCTGGGGTGAAGTTCTCTGGTGCCCTTTCCACGTCCCCGGAAGTGGCTATCTTCATTCAGAAGCCAAGGATGGGAAAGTTCATTCTTCTCTTCTCTCCCCTCCCATGAGCAGTCCTTACATTTGGAAATGGAAAACCGGGGTACAAAGAGATAATGACTTTTAAGGGTTGCTGAGGACTGTTTATACTCCAGGCACTATGCTAAGTGCTGTCCATCAGCTTCTCTTTGGCAGGTACCTCCCAATCCTAGAATTCTCTCCCAAACCTTGTTTGCGGATCTGGGTCCTGGCTGGAGAAATGTGAGCCAACGTGCTCAGTGACTTGGCTTTGAAGTGAAAAGTCCATTGGCTGGATACAGACACAAGCAAATGGACCCTCCCAGGTTGTCCTTCTCAGCTCCATTGAGTAGCTCAGGAAACTTCCTCACCATGGTTACTGACCAGCTACACTTCCTTCATATGTTTGTTCTTTCGGTTCAGACTCTGGGTTTCTGTGTGTGGAGGGAGGAACTGTCACATTTAATCTGCTTGTTCCCAAGTGAAATGACCTAATCACAACCATCTTCCCTGTCTAGGACTCTGTTTTTTCATTTCCTTTAATCATTGTTATTGCAGAGCTAGCAATTCTTCCCTCCATTGTGGACATAAGATATTATATATAAAAGGTTAGCGAGTCCTTGAAAATGGTACCATATTTTGTCTACTCTCTTGATCCTAATGACATGTTTAGTTTGCCTCAATACCCTCACAGGCTATTTCCTTTCCCAGAGCAATGCTATGCAGGGATAATCAGCTCCCAAGTTTGCTTTGGACAGGAGATGCCCTCTCTCATTAAAAATGGCCAAAAGCAACTAATGTTTGGGCTATGCCAGGGGGATTTCATATCCCCGTCCTTGCTGACCTCATATTGTCTTATACAGTGGGCCACAGAGATCCTTGCTAGGAATGTGTCTCTTATTTTCTAGTTAACATGATTAAGCACTTAATGAGTGTGCTCAATCCTCCTGGGCTAAATGCATTTCACCGAGAGTTAGTGATTCACTAAGACTTAGAGAAGTGACTTAATGATTGTGGAAGGTCTCACAGATGGTAAACAGCAGGGAAAGGATTCACACTCAGGCGTGTTGACGTGGATGGAAGGCACGCCACATTGCCTCTCTAGGGTGGGTCAGGATGAAGCTGGGGCAGAAAATTCTCCTGAGACTCTGAGACTCTGAGCAAAGTGGAAGGAGGTCATAGAAAATTCCTAGCAGGAAGATGGTTTTTGTTGGCAGCCTTTGTCTTGGTATGGCTAGTGAAAGTGGGAATTGGAATAAAGTGGCTTAAAGCCGTGCTTCTCCCACTGGGGGGTCTTCTTAAAATGCTGAGTCTGAATCAGTGGGTCTGGGATGGGCCTTTAGGTTTTGCATTTCTAATGAGATGGTGTCAGTGCTGCAAGCCCACTGACCACACTTTGACTAGCAAGACATTACTCAGGCCTTTCTTTACCAAGGAGCAGGGAACGGCAATTGGAAGACGAGTGTGGAACTGGGCTCATCCATGGGTTTGGAAATCTTCCTAGTCTGCTGATGGAAAAGGCATCCTATCCTCTCACCTCCCTCTGCCAGTGCTTGTTGCCACCCAGCTCTACTTCGTGCTGTTCCCCTGTGCCGTCGGGAGTGACCACTGTTCTGACTCTGCCATTCCTCTCCTCACACCTGGGCTTCCTCTCCTGGAGTGTCCTGCCCCAACTCTACCTGCCACCGTACAGCCAATGGAGACAAGTGTGGAAAGAATGGCAGAATTAGGCAATCATTATTCTCCTACCCTCTCTATTAGCTGATTCAGACGAGGGTCATCAAGGAGAGGCAAAACCTCTGAAGGAAGGATATTTCTATGTTTTCAGCCTATGACCCCAGAAAAAAAAGTGTTTTAGAAAATACAGAAAAATAAGTGTTTTAGAAAAGAGATAGCCAGTGGTCACCACCTTTAATCAGGTGATGAAACATTATCATCATAATGGGACAACCTGGCATGTGGCTGTAGCTGTGCTACAATAAGAAATATATAACATTATCTAAGTACTATTCTTGCCAAAAATAGTTTGTCTACATATAATCATGACCGAATCTTAAGACAAACCCAAAACATGAACTAGTCAACAACAGAACTAGCCTGGACCCTTCAAAAAATCAATGTCGTGAGAAACAGACACCAAAGGGTGGAGAAAATTGTTAGATCATTGCTCTCAAACTTTTATGTGCATATAGATCACCCAGAGACCTTGTTAAAATGCAGATTTTGATTCACTGGGTTTAGAGTGGGGCGTGAGATTCTGCATTTTTAATGAGCTCCCAGGACCACCCTTAAATAGCAATGTTCTAGATGTAAACAGACATAACCAAGTGCGGTGTGTGACCTGAGAGGGGATTCTGAATTCCCAAACAAAACAAGGCACAATAGATGTAGAAGATATTTTTGGACAAGTGGGGAAGTTAAAATATGGACTGCATATCATTATGAGATGATATTACTGAATTAACATGAACTCTCTTGGCTATGATGATGCCATTTCAGTAAGTAGGAGATGGGGGCTGAAATACACGTGAGTGAAAGGTCACACTGTATAAAACTTACTTTCATATGTAGAGAGAGCACAAATACAGCAAAATATTAACACTGCAAATTTAGGAGAAAGGTTATATGAGTATTCACCGTTCTACTTTACTGTAGGCTTGAAAACGTTTCAAAATAAAACTTTGGGCATAAGACATGATCCTTCTAATTCTAGAAGGAGGCTCAGCTTCTATCCTAGCTCTTCCTCCTCCAAGCAGAAACTGTCTTCCTTTCTTCTGGTCTGTGACATTCTGGGTCATTCTGCCCTGAACTCAGGCTCTTGGGTATTAGGTCCTCATCTCCCCAACCTAGAGAATTCCCAGAAAACAGCAGTCCTGCCCTGGTCACTTGGTCCTCCCATTACAGCCCAGCACAAATCCTGACCCTGAGATTTTTCAGAGGATTTTTTGATTGATAAATCAAATGCATTGAAGAGTGTAACTTGGATAGAGGGAAGCATTATGGGGCATCGTATCTTACCCCTATGTATTATCTGAACTTCAAAGCAAACCAAAAAACCATACCAACACCACCACCACCAATCACGACCCTTAAGCAGGTATTCAGCTCCACTCTTGGCGAAGAGGTAGAGTGGTACTGTAAGGATACATTGTTTTGAAGAAGAAAGTTTCTTTGCTTATAAAGAAAAAGGAGACAGTTGCTTTCTCTTTTTTCTAGAAAGAGTCTCCTTGAAAACCTAATGATCCTGAGCCTTATTGCTTTGTTATAACCTTTTTGAATAGTTCTGTCCAGGGGCTGGGTTAGCCCCGTCTCCAGGTTTATAACAGAGATGTCCCTAAGACTGAAGACCTCAGAGCCCCTTAAAACGTAAACACTTCTGGGGTCCACCTCACAGCCTACCTCCTTATCTAAACCTTTGTCTCTGGAGGAGATGAAAACCTTAATCATTTTCCCTTTTGTTTTGCTGTATAAATTGTGTGAAATTTCATTCTGATATATATGTGTCGACTCTCAATAAATCAATTTTCTTTCTTTCCATATTGAGGTGAAGAAGTGTCTCTTTCTTGGTAGTACTTTTACTTTCTCAAGAGGACAATCTCTTTGGAAGCTGAGTAACAATATTTATGGAAGTGAAAAATAGAAAAATATATATTCTATTCCCACCACTAGGAACTTATCCCGCAGATATACCCACAGATGTGCACAGCAAGCAAAATTCTAGACAAAAACACAAGTGTCCTTCACGAGGCACAGATAAAATAAATCATGACGCAGTCATACAGTAGAATACTATGCAAGTCCTCGTAAGAATGAGGTGGATTTCCATGTGTTGACATGGAAAGAGCCCCAACATATACAGTCAAGTCAGTAAAGTAAAGCGAAAATTATGAGTTTACTATAATGACATGTGTGTATTATATATTTGTAGCTACACAGATATTTTGGAAGGACAAGGAAGACTCTGTTCATGGTGGTTAGCACAGAAAAGAGAGATTGGTGGTTGGGTGGGGAACATGTAAGAGATTTTTACTTTTCTTTCTTTTCCCTTGTTTCCTGTTTACTTTTCTTAAACCATGTCAGCATTATGTTTCATAATAGATATACTGGTTTAAATGTAAACAAAATGAAATACAACCATCACAGTGGCTGAGAAACGTTACCAGACTACTAGTCCACAAGCAACATGAAAGCAGGACTTTTGTGGGCTTTGTTCTAGGCTGTATCCCCCTTGCTTAGAACGATGTCCTGCACTCAGTAGATGCTCAATAAACACCTGAGACTGAGATCTAAGCTCCTTCTTTGTCTCTCACCCAAGGAGTGACCTTGGAGTTATTTGATCTTCAGGCCAAGTCTCAAAGCAATCTTTGTTGATGTTCCTACATGCCTTACATCTTCTCTTCTCCATCCCTTTGCTCATGCTGTTCTGTTGGCCAGGCGTACCCTCTCCTCTGATCTCCTTTTCCACCTGTTTAAAATCATACATACCGGGGGTGCCAAAAAAAAGTATTCCTCTTTCGTTATTGGTGTATTCTGAGTATCACAATTCTAATACAGTTTTTTTCCTTTCTTACAATGTGTATACATTTTTTTGGCACCCTCTGTATTTCTCAAGTCAACATGAACCTCCAATCTCCTGTGAAGTTTTTCTCAAGCCTGCCTGGAAAACTGTTCTGTCTGCGTAACTCAGGGTCTCATGGTAGCACTAGGTGCCCACCTTCCATCACTTCTTATATATTGTAACTTAACTTTGTTTTAGTTTTGCCTGTACATGTGTCTTCCTACCTACAACTGTGACTTCTTAGGCCAGTAAAACCATTCTCGTGGTTCTCCACCCTGCCCCTGCTCAATGTCACACACAGAGTGCTATGTGGCCATCAACCCACTCCATTTTTAATAATTGGGATGTGGGTTTAAATTCCTTGGGTATCTCCCTTTGATTTTTTTTACCAGAGGTCCTGTTAGTATCTGTTCATTTGTCTAAGTGCTACCTGTCTTAAAGTCAGCTTGCATTCCCTCTTCCTTCAGGAAGCCTTCCCTGATGGCTTGAGCTAAAGGGGATAACTCTCTTATCTTACGACAGTTATTATCTGAACAATGTATTAGAAATGATATGTGTAAAACATTTAATACTTAATATCACAACTTAATATCACAATATCACAAAGTAACTGATACTTCTCAGGCTAAGCAATCACAGCACACCATACTATACAATCAGACTGTGAAGTGAAACTTTTCATATCCAAACATGAGGGCCGAGTCCAGGAAACGGATGTACAAGAAGATAAAGCTCCTGAGAGAAGCCTGGGAACAAAGTGTCTGAGTGTTTCTGTAACTATTTGTCTTGGGAAGGGGAATGCTCTTCTCATTAGACAATCGTGCAGTCTTGACTCAACCCCTTTTACAGGATGACTTCATTCAAGCCCTGTGTCCTTTCTGATCCTCATTTTCCACATCTATGAAAATGAGGCAGAGAGATCCACCCCATTGCCCTCATGAAAAGAATCAATTCAACTAAAATTGGGATTTGGATAAGAGCCATCCTGGAGCTCTCGCTAGCTTCTTGTCACCATCACCCCGTTGCCCCCCATCATCTTATTTCCCTTTCTTCCTTTCTTTGTTTTTCTTCTTTTCTCTCTCTCTCTCTCTCTCTCTCTCTCTCTCTCTCTCTCTCTCTCGTGCTAAATGCAATCTTTAACTAAAAACCTTCTTAATGCGACTTCAATTTCTTTTCTTTGGCCGTTGCTATAAAATGATATATCTCTGGTTTATATCAAATTAGAATTACTGAAATTATAGGGCCTGTAAAGAAAAAGGCCCTAAAATGTTTTCAAGAGTATTATTCTTAGTAGATGTCGATAAGGACATTAAGTGATAAGTTTCATAAATTCTACTACCTAAATCAAATGTTCGCAGTTCTGTTTTCTTTCACTTCTATGGAGATTTGAGCCCCAAAACTTCATTTAAATTTCAAAGCTTGCAGACACTGAGAAAAGATACCAAAGGCTTTTAAAGCCCGTTTTCTTTTTCGCTTTTGTTTTTTTTTAGTCATCCCTAAGTTATAGAGCATTCAGCCTAAAACAGGGTGTCCAAACTGCGGCCCGCGGGCCAACTGTGGCCGGCAATCCATTGTTAATTGGCCCGCAGCAAATTCCAAAAATATATTTAGTTTACTTAAATAAACCAGGTGAGGCAATATGTACTTCACCTTGAGTGAACGGCCTGGCTGTTTGTGTATTTTACTGCATATGGCCCTTGGTAAAAAATGTTGAAAAAAGTTTGGACACCCCTGGTCTAAAACAACTGAAGGACAGATTCTGTAGGATTGTAACACCATGAAAAACTGGAGCTACGAAGGAATAAACAACCATTCTCATGTTGGTAGAGTGGAGAGGGGGTACAGTTCTTAAATTATCAAAATTAACAAAAGCTTTACTTCATTAAAAAAAATCATCCGTGAGCAATATGTACCCTCAGTACAGTATTTTCTGTAATAATACTGGTAGATTCTCTGTAAACACCAGTTTCCTAAAATCGGAAGCAGCGTCTTCCTTCATCTCTTCTGTTTGTACCAACTAATCTTACCATTTGCTTCAAACAAAGTACATCTCCTGAGACAGTTTGACGCTACAGCGTGTACCCATAATTGCTTGCAGTTTTTGTATTGCGAGCAGCCTCAGAGGGAACAGGTGTTAAAAACATTTCTGTGTTCTTCTGCCTCTAGGCTCTGTTTCTTGTGACACCCTACACTCTTCAAAGCAGTGACTCAGAAGGAAGCTTTCAATTTGTCTTGTGGGCTTTAACACCAAAATGTCCAAAGCTCTAAGCAGCCCTGGTCTTCTCTCTTGCCTCCTTCCCTTACAGACCGTTGGCCTCTGAAACTTAGCTCCTTGTTAAAAAAGCTCTTGGTAATGGATGAGGCCTAAGAAATTTCAGGAACATTTCCATTGAGAATATAGGACCTTGAAATCTGGTCTGAAAATGTTGAAGATATGATAACAAGTTGTGCAAATATGTTACAAAGTTTCCCTACTGCTTCCTTCTTTGCTACAAGTCTCTGGCTCAGCAAGATTTAAACCTTAATTTCTCAAAGCTAATAGCTCTTCTGCCCTCTTTTGGCTCATGTGGGTCTGGAAAGTTTTGAGATGATGGATAGATAGCTCAACAAATTTGCCTCTCAAAAATCCAAAATATTTCAGAGAGTTGAGTTCCCGTTTCTTTTCTCCCTTTCTCTACATGATATATGTACTTCCCCCCCGGCAACTAACTAATTTATTAGTTTATCCCCAAGGCTGTCTCTCTGGGGAAAACTGAACATAAATCAGAAAGGAAAGGTGGAGAACAGAAGTTGACTTACCGTCTTCTGAACTACCAACACCATAATGGTTGCCACGGCAAAGACGAGACACAGAGCCAGCGTGGCCATGGTGAAATAGAAGTAACTGCGGCTAGTGGTTCCCAGGTGGTTGGTGACAGAGCCCGCTGGCACATGCATGGCTGTGTCTTGAGCAGGGGCCACTCGGTTGAATGCTTGCTGAAGCCCTGGGTCCATTCTTATATAGTCTTCCCCACATCACACCTTATCTCTCCTCATCTAATTCGGTTCTGGGCCCATCTCGGTTCCAAGAAGGATTCTCCCCTGCATCCTGGATCATGTGACTTGGAAAAAAACCTTCACCGGCTGCCTCGCGAAGAAACTCTTCTCTGGGGGCGTGAGGAGAAAGGCGGCCGCAGGGGTGGGGGAGAGGCTCATTTTTCGTTGCCAGGGATTAATTTGAGTGCAGAGAAACTGTAGCTACAGAGAAGGTGGCTGATGTCAGAGGGCGAGTAGGAAAATGACGGTTTCCCTAATCTGGTGTGTGTGTGAGTGTGTGTGTGTGTGTGTGTGTGTGTGTGTGTGTGTGCACAGAGTGACTTCTGTTTCGTTTAGACTTAGCCACAAAACGCCTTCCTGCTTCAGAAGTTGCTCATTCTCTTTAGGGAGGCCTGCGGCTCAGAAGACCTTATCAGAAACTGTCTCTTTGCTGGACCTGGGGAGGCTGGATTCCTTGGATTGCAGTAGAATGACTCAGAGTCATTCAGTTTGACAATGTCAGCTCCTACCGAAAACTGGAAATGCTACCAGATATCTGGGAAGCAAGAGCCCATGAATACGGCGATGTATCCAAACGGGGATGAGCTCATCGCTGTATGAAATCTGGGAACTGGCGCAAAGAGGCTGGAAACACTGATCCTTTGAACAAAATTTTCTGCAGAGGGTATCGGGATCTGTTACACTTGCAGATAAACCCAGGCCTGCCATAAAACTCACAAAAAGGGGAAGGAATTGGCAGTGAGGGTGGGGGTGGGGAAGTGGTCTGGTGCAGAATGTGGGGTGTGTGTGTGCTCTGTGTGGGTGTGCACGTGCTGTGTGTGGGTGGTTGCTGTGTAGACTGTGCGGTACACATTTGTGATGTGTGGTGCATGTTGTGTGTCCCCGTATGTATTGTGTATTGTGTGGTGTGTGTGTGTGTAACTATGACAGTGGAACCTCTGCTAGCTCAGGCACAGTGCTAGGAGGTTTACACATTGCCTTACTCCTCCCTCACCTCCCCCCTCTCAGGCAGATAATATTTCTTTTTTTACCAGATAGGAAATTGGAGGATCCCAGAGAATGAAAACTGTCTCAAGTAAAGTCACAAATGTTGATCAGTGAGATAACTTGGGTGCATAGCCATACCTGACTGGCCCCCAAGAATGCTAAATAATTCACCCGTCCCTGCACTTAAAAGCTGGAAACCTGAGGTCCAGCCTCAGCTCTGCCTCTTGCTGGCCTGGGCTCCCTGCACAAATCCGTATGGCTCTCCCTTTTCCTCACGTGCGTTCACAGCCACTGTGAAGATCAAATGGGACAGTGATGTACGAGTACTTTGTGAATGGGAGTAAACTTGGCAGTGGTGTTGAGCCATTCTAATTAAATGTCCGAAGTGGTCCCCATGGCTCAGTCTGGAATTTAGATAGATTCAAGAAATAGATTCTCTGGGGGTCATGGTGGTGGTGGGGGGGCGGAGCTGGTCACATCTGTGCTTATGAATGGACTCCATTTAAATTGTGAATCATTGCAGAGCTGGTGCCTTGGGATGTAGCTCCTTAAAGATTTCATTTGGAAGTACCCGATTCTTTGCAGCACCCCTGCCCTTTTTACTCACTTTTTGGCTGCAGTATATCCTTGAGAACCAACAGGAACTGGGGATCCTCCTAAGGAAATGTCCTGTGTCCGACGCCAAACTAGGATGATGCCCAGATCCCATACTGCTGAGTATCACCCGAGTCAGGTCAGACTCTAGGAATTGGTCTGGATATTCCTTCCCAGTGAATCCATAAAATCATAGATTGCAGATATGGAAGAGACATCAAGAAGTAAATTGTTTTCTTAGGCTAAATAGAGTGGTAGGCTGTGTGCCTATTTTTACAGTCAAGGAAACTGAGGTCCCCCAAGTTGAGACCCCCCCTTTATATACCACTGTATAAGTTTCAGGTGTACAGCGTGATGGCGTCGTTGTTGTTGTTTTTCAGTGTGGTGGAACGGTTACCACAATAGGTTCAGCTAACATCTGGGCTTGGTTTTGGAAGGAGTGGGTACACATACTCATTGGGTCTGGTCATTGGGGGGAATGAAGCAAGCCAGTATATTTTTGGCATGTGTACCTGGCTGATTTGGGGAGATGGCTGTGTCCTGCGGTGCGCATGGGCAGTGAGTGGGTAGCAGGGGGCTCTGTAATCTGCCCAGAGCTGCTGAGAATAGGCTGCTCCCTCGGCTTCTCTCTTCAGTCTCTTTGATGAAAGTGGAAAACTTCTGATTGTTGAATGGAAGCTGTGGGTGTTGAAAAATAAAAAGGCTTTGCTTGAAGTGCAGGTCTTCCTGAAGCCCCGTGGGGCTGAGAAGGGCAGTGGAAAAAAAGGTTTGTCTTACAGTTACCGGTTTTGCATACAGTACAATGTCCTGGGAGGGAAGGCTGACATGGGGGAAAATCAACCTTTGTGTTTACTCAGAACCTTCTGAGCAGTTGAGATTTTCATATCAGTTTGCTTTTCTAGCAGCCTGTGGGCCTGATTTCACTTCTCTCCCGGTGGCCCTCATTCACTCACGTTGGTCTCAACTTCTCCTTGTTGCCAAGCTGTTCTAGAAGCGAGCCTGGTCAACTTAGCTGCCCCATCCATTGTGCTAGCTGGCTCTTTTCCTCCTTTCTGTTCAGCCACCCAACGTACAAATGGAAAAAGCCTTTACAAAATTTCTTGTTGAGTGACTGTCAAATGCTTTCCGTAAGTGAAAAATTTAAACAGCAGAGCTTCTCTGGCAAATGCAGATGGGACAGAGAAGAGCTGAGCCTGGGCTGTTCACTGTACCTTTCAATGGTCTGGGGTCTCTCCAAGATGGAACAAAATTTGGAAACTTGCGATTTAGCTCAAAACCTTCCTTGCTCACATCAGGAAACTAGAACCCCCCAAAGTGGAAATGACTTGTGGGAGTTCACGTGGGGAGGGTAGAGACAAACTTACAAGTGCGTTGTACTCATCTGCATCCCCTCTGCTAAGATTCCAGGCATACCCAGTCTTCTTTGTGTGTTCTTCTCACCGTTCCCCTGCCTGGGTCCTTCTTGCTCTGCAGGCCCCTGCCAGCCTGCCTGAGCTCCTCCAGGAAAGTCTGTCCAAACTGCTCAAGCTCACGAATATCTTCTCTCCAGAATCCTCTATCTGCGTGCCACCTAACCTTGCATGTGATTATCTACTCAGTGTCTTGACGAATGACTGTCAAGTGTGTGAATTTTGCCATCCCCAAAGTCAGAGAGTCCCGGAGGGCAGTCTACAGTTTCCTGGTCTTCTTTCGATTCCTTGCCTTCCACTCTGCATTACTTGGCACTGGACACTGGGGTAATAGTAGCACTAGGTATGATTAACCCTCAGTCAATGCTTGTGGTGACTTCATGTTTGTGGAAAAAGGAAAGTTCTAGAAGGGTGGCTTATACAAAGAAATTGTGTGGTGGCATATTTGCCTCTTAGTTCTCAACTGTCCCTCCACCTCCCTGTCCTTCTATAGATGGCTCACCTGGCTGCCCATCGGCGTTTATGTTCCAGGGTGGCCCCATCATGGAGGTGCACACCAGCCCCCTTTCAGGGTGCAATTAGTAGTGAGGTTTCAAGAAGGAGCCCCATTTTCAAAAAGAGGCACCAGCTCTGGACCCCCACCCCCACCGACCCCACCAGTGCGTCCCCACAGAAGGGACTGTGAGCGCTCTAATCCTATATACTAGTGGTTCCCATAATGTGGTTCCTGGACCAATAGCAGCGTAAGTTGGTGGCACAGCAAATTCTTGGGCTCCACGCTAGATCTACTGAATTAAAACACAGACTGCTGGACCCTAGCCTGAGTTTTAAAAACTCAGGCTGGGGGCCAGCAGTCTGTATTTTAACAAGCACCCCAGAGAGTTCTGATTCCTGAAACCATTTGGAAATCATGAGTTTAAGGAAATAACCGAAGTTCCAGAACGAACCTCCAAGGGATTATCTAATCCAGACTGTGGCCTTTGGGCAGGTGAACTCCTAACCCTATTGTGTAGGTGAGGAAACTGAGGCCGAGAGAAGTTATTGCCCAGGGTCAGGTACCAGGGAATGTTGGCATGAAGACTCGTTTTTCTGTCCCTTGATTGAACCCTCTTTCTCGAATATGACTGTAGGCTATAAAAATACTATTGCTTATGCAGATGGAGATTTTCTGTAATATTTATTTAAAGTTTTCTTGTGGTGATCATTGTATGTGGTAACAAGAAGTAGTTTTTAAAGCTATTGATATATGCGGGAGAAGGACAACCCCCCCCAGGGTGTTTCCAAGCAATGCAACATGCAATGCAACATGCAATGCAACATGCAATGCAACATGCAATGAAACTGCCTACTGAGGAGGGAGCGTCCTGTCCCATTAACTGGAGAACATTCTGTTTTGCTGGGGCTAACTTGAAATGATTGGATGTTGGAGTTGGCCGGAATGACACTTCACTGAGAGGATGCTGTGAGGACAAAAAAACAGGGGAAGGTTTAGAGCCGGGTCAGCAAACTATGGTTATGGGCCAAATCTGGCCTGTCACCTATTTTATACATAAAGCTTTATTGAAACAGTCATGTCCCTTTATTTATGCATAATCTATGGCTCAATTTGCACTATAACCACAGAATTGAGTAGTTGTGACAGAGACCTCATGGCCCACCAGGTCTAAAATACTACTATTTGGCCCTTTACAGAAAAAGTTTGCTGTCCCCTGATTTAGAGTATTAAAATGAACTCAAGGCAGGATAACCAAAGAAGGGATTTGGAAACTAGAACAGAAATGTATTTCCTAAGACTCCTCTATAAAATCTTGATTTGTTTTTATATTGATAACTCATGCTTTCCTGTGAGCAGATTCTTTTTTGGAGCTAATTGTAGAGGAGATAGATGTCCTGATAGATGCATGACAAAAGTAGACTACTGGAAAGGACTCAAGAGCTGAGAGAGGTGTGGCAGAAGACATCTGGGAAATATTATATAGAAAGGTTTACTTTCCGTATTGGATATATGTGTTTGTGTTCATAAATAATAAATAATACACATATACATATACGAACATATGCAACATATATGAATAGATATACATGTACATGAATATGTACATATACATGTATACACATACATATTTACATACATACTTACATATACATGTTATTTCGGCCCACTTTAAAAATGTTTTGAGGCAACTTAAATAAATGCACAGATATATAAGATCTGAAGCCACTAAAACAAAACAAAAGGTAGGAGCCAAGATATAAAGGTAGAGAGAAAGTGAATCGATTAAGAAACCCTGGTTGATGACAGTTTCAGCAGCTGAGCACAACATGTATACCTCTGAGCTTCCTGGTAACCAAGGCAAAGAAGAAAACACATTGGGTTGCATAACCCTCTTTGATCGTGAGAAGCAGATGAGTTCAAAAGGAGAAATGGACCCTTTGCTGGTGGTATAGGTGCTTTGAAATATATAACATACTCTGAAATAGTAGATGGTTGTAATCTATGAATTTAAAGCATGCCATTGCAATGAATTAGGATAAGAGCTAATTTTAAGAAGTGAAAATACTGAAATATTTGAAAGGAAATGTAGTTTTATGATTTTCAATGATCCAGAATGAATGATAAACAAATACTAGGGAAGTGGGAGATTCAAGAAAAAAAATAGAGCATCCCTTTCCTGGCCTCCATGGGCTTCCAGTAGAAATGAAGGCCTGGAAAACTCTTAAGTTAGATGGAGTTCAACTCCATTGTCATTCAAAGAAGAGAGATGAGTCTGCACTTTTTGCAAAGCTGAGGCTAGGTCGTATGTATTAATAAAAATACATATGAGAAGAGACAGGATACTATTTTCGTTGGGCATTTGAGAGCTTACTATGTGTTGTACACTGTTAGTATGACAGACGTCATTTCTACCTTCATGAAGCTTATAATTGGGTGAGTGAGATGGGCAATTCAAAACATAATTATAACATAATGTGATTGATATTAATAACAGACATTCAGGGCATTATATGTATTCAGTGGGAAAACTCAAGCCCATCTATTATTTTCTAGGGGGCTTCCTTCAGGCAAACTTTTTAACCTCTGCACTAGGTGAATGGGTAAAAATCCACAGGGACTCTAGTAGGTTGTTTCACTCCCTTCCTCTTCCCTTTTGTAATGTTTCAGCATCTCCTGTTGCCTGTGGAATCTGGTCATTATTTCCTTGCATGTCCTCCCCGGTCTTCCCCTAAAAGCTTCTTTTTCAGCCTCTTATGCCACTAAAACCCCACCTCCACTCCAGGTGTACTGTTTATTCAGATCCTGGTCCCTGCTAATCCCCTCCATTTGGGGGGCAAGCAGTACCCTCACCACAACGTGAAATGCCCTAATTCAACATTTTTTTTTTTAGTTGCTGTTCAAATACTGTCTCTTCTCTGAGCTTCCACTCCCAACTTCCAGTAAGAAACACAGCCCTTCTTTCTCTGCAGTGTTTTGCAGCATCTTTCTACCTGCAGTCAACAACGATGAGAGTAGTAATTATTTTATGATTACAACCATCACCTACATTCAGGGAGGTCATATTGTGTGCCAAGCACATTATATTCATAATTTCACTTGCTTTTTGTAATTACCCCATGAGTGCTATTATTCCCATTTAGCAGATAAGGAAACTGAGGCTTGCTAGCTGCCAAATGACTTTTCCAAGGTCTTGGTGTTATTTGGTGAGGAGCTGCTAATCTGACACAGGTCTAACTGCAGAGCAAGTTGCTGTAACCATTTTGCAATTATATTACCTGTGTTCTAGGTGGCTACCTAGGGCTCTGTCTCCCCAACTGTACTGTAAGCACCTTGAGAACACAGCATGTTCCTGGAGCAAATGACTTGCATGTATCCACACCTAGCACGTTCCCAATAAATGTTTAAATTGTGCATTTCCCTAATAAATCTATCTAAATACATATATTGGGGGAAAACACCATTTGTTTTTGGATACTTTTTTTTTCAATCGTCATAAAGTTTAAACATGAGCCTGTCCCGGAGAAGAGATCCCAGGCCTGATTCCTTCTCCAGCCCTCCCCTCTTGCTGCCTTCCAACCTCCAGATTTCTGTTTCTCTCCCTACTCCAGCCCTTGCCTCTAAGTATATAGGCACATAAGTCCTGAAATAGAAGCAGACAGAAACTGTGACATGTAGGTGTCTAAGGAAATTATTGTCTTCTTATAATGGTGCTTGAAACATAACTGATGGGCCAAAAATTAGATGAACAAGTGTCATCTGCAGAAAAGGAGAGAAAGAGATAGAGAGATAGAGATAGAGAGAGGAGGGGAAGGGAAGGAAGGGAGGGGGAGGGGAGAGGAGAGGAAAAGAGAGAAATTTAAATGGCTCATTTTTCTGGTTGTGCTAGATTTATGGGCCGTATTGAGGGTGGAGGTTGACACTAAAAGATGTCCTAAAATGTTGTTTCCTGATTTTGCTAAAATCAGGAACTGACCTTTTCTTTTCTCTTTAAAATGGGCTAAGTTTTTTTTTTTTTTTTCAATTTCTATGAAATTTGAAGCTTGGTTTGTCTTGGTTTTGAAGTAGAACTTGATTTATCCCTGAAATAAACTATTTCAAATTGAACAGTGCTTTAGCTATGCAATGCCACATATTTTCACTTGTGAAGGGACAAGAAAAGGAGGAAACATGTGAACCACAAGTACGCACCAATCCATTTTACGTAGTTATTTTTTTACTGGGAAGAATAAAAATATCCCAACCTAACTTTGCTTTTTTAGCATCCAAGTTTTAGCTGTGCAAAGAGAGATTAGCAAACTTGTAGTGCTGAAATGTGAGCATCTGTAGACGGAATAGTCAAGGAGGGGGAACACAAAAGGTGTTAAAAAATGGAAAAATATTTAGTGGAGCATCTCCCTGGGAAATTTGTCCTCAGTGAAGTGACCCTAGTCTCCCCTTATCCACGGGGATGCGTTCCAAGACCCCCAGTGGATGTCTGAATCTGTGGGTAGTACCGAACTCTGTATATTCTTTTTTTTCTACACATTTATACCTATGATAAAGTTTAATTTATAAATTAGGCACAGTAAGAAACTAACAGTAACTAATAATAAGATAGAACAATATACTGTAATGAAAGTTATGTGAATGTGGTCCCTCTCTCTCTGAAAATATCTATTGTAATGTACTCACCCTTCTTGTGATGATGTGAGATGATACAATGTCTAAGAAATGAGATGAAGGGAGGTGAATGACATAGGTATTGTGACATAGCATGAGGCTACTATTGACCTTCTGGCCATATGTCAGACCAGAAGGAGGATCATCGAGACATGAGCAGTTGATGGCTGGCTGTTAGGAACAGATGATGTAGATGGTTGAAGAAATTTAATTTCGTTTTTGAACCATGACTGAGCAGGGATAGCTGAAAACGTGGGAAGCAAAACCATGGGGTAAGGGAGGCGCTAGTGTATAGAAGAGTGTGGATGCTTGAAGAAGGGTTCGGAGAACTGAGTTGGAAATACAGACTTGCTTTCAAATCTTCTCCCCCTTCTTTCTACTCATAACTAACATTTGTTGAGGACTCAAAGAAAGATAAGTGTTTGGAAGGGGACAATTTAGTCACCTATGTCTCAGTTGTTTTCAATAGTAAATTGACAACAATCACTTTCACTTTTAGGGTGGTTACAAGATTGATATTGTTTGAAACACCTTAGAGCAGCTCCTGGTACATGGTGGGCACTTGGTTTACATTTATTGAAAGTATCTGAGTCTTGTAGACTTGAAGTGTTAGACACTAATCTAGCTTAAACCACTGGGTACATGGTTTAAGGCATTGAAATTCCATCATCATTGCTGGTCAAATCACCACAGACGTTCATTGCTCCTTTCCTGTCTCCCTTTCTCCACTCCTAACTTCTTTTCTTCTTCCTTTTCTCATTCATCTTTGTTCTCTTCTTGATTCTATTCCTTTCTGCTTACCAAGCTGCAATTTTACCAAGTATATATTTTTGTTCTATATTTTTCCTTCGTCCCAATTTTTTTTTATAAAGAATATATATTACTTTTTGTAAAGAAGATGCGAGAAACAACCCATAATCCCTACCCACTGGGGAGATCACAAGTAATATCTTGGGGTCATATTGAATATATGTTTATACTCTTGTTTTCTTTTTTTAATATATGTAGTTTCTTGCAAACCATAGGAAAATCTATTATTTCTTTGTCTGAAACCAATGTACCTTTCACTACTTCTTTTCAGGGAATGTGGAATGTGTAAGAAATAAAATGAAATTTCTCCCTTTGAAACCAGCCCACTGCGTGGTTGACACAGCCCTGTGTGTCCTCTTCTTCTTGCTCTGTGATATTGCACTCTGGGGTAGTCCCTTCTACCCTTCACGTCAGAAAATGTTCACATAGCTGACAAATAGCTGAACAGACTGAAAACCATTTATGGGAACTGAGAGAGAATAAGGTATCAGACCAGGGGACTCATCTGTCAGTCTGGCAAAACCGTACAAGATGTTTCTCCTCTTTTTAGAGGACTGGAACCCAGGCACAGCTTGGCAAGGTTCTCCTAGAAGGGAGCTTCTCCTGTGAAGTCCTGCCTTTGGTTTTCCTGTGCCTGCCCCTTGGAGGATCCAGGCTGAACAAAACTGACTCAGCTCTCCTGGACTTCATGGGACCAAGGCAACCCTACCTCTGAGGCCCTATGGTTTTGCCTTTCTTTCCTCTTTCTTTGATGTGATGGATCTTGATAAGCATTTTGGGGGAGAGAAAATAAAGCCTAAAAGTTAATACATTGAAAATATTGTCGGTGGCTGCCCAGGTCCCCGCACTGGGTCTGGAGACCTCTGCTGTAGTCCACAGGGTGGGGGACATTATGGAAAGGGAGATGGCGGCTGGGGGACTCATGGTCAGAACTGTTGCCACACCAGAAGCACTTGCCTACACTGTGGTGGGGACCCTGTGAAGCATGCGACACTAGCCAGGATACTACCTTATGTTCCAGGACCTGGTGACTATTGGTCTCCTGAGACCACCATTCAGTGAGTGAGAACTGAAGCCCCTTCCACCAAAATGGAAGCGCTAATCCTCAAATGCATCTGGAATTGGAAGGGCCCTCAAATAATCAAAATGATCTTGAAGAAAAAGAACAAAGTTGGAGGACTCACACTTCCCAATTTCAAAACTTACAGTGATGTCAGAAACATGGCAGTGGCATGAGGGGTCCCCATTGATTTCTCAACTTGAAGTTACAAGTTGAACAGCTATAATTCAGCAAAGGATTCCCTACGCGACACACCAACCCATCTGAGAGATCTACACATCAAAACATCTGAAGGTGGGGAATGAGGACCAACAGGAGAGGAGGGAAGGAAGAAGTGCAGAGACAGGGGCCGTGGGATGCAGCCGAGAGCTCACTGCAGTCCTAGGAGAGGGGAAGATTGAGATGGCAGGTACACTCTCTGTGGCCCCAGCAATCCTGCCTGATGGATCAAAATATAATACAGCCGAACCCAGTGATTGGGGCAGAGACCTTGGGGCAAAGACTGAATACAGAAGTGTGACAACTGTGGTCTAACAGCCTTCAGTGCCAAGCAGAAAACAAAGCCATGGAGCCTGGCTGACTCTCCACACCACCCCTGCACCCCCTGAGCTCTCCTCCCCCACACCTTCCCGGTGTTAGTAGCAGGTCCCGGAAAAAAAATGGTAGCAGTGTCAGATTAAAGAGCAGAATATGTACAGCCCCGAAAACTGGAGAAATAGTTCCTGAGTAGCAGACACACACTGCAGCTAATTACAGTGACAAGGGAGGAGCTATAGGGGTGAGGCAGCTGTGGTCTGGCAGCCACCATTACTCAGAGGAGAGCAAAGACAGAAACACACCAGCAACCTCCCAGCCCATACCACTCCACCTTTCATGGCTGATCCCAGGGGAACATCCAGGGCTGCTGAGGCACACAGCTCTGCATCTGGCTGCAGGAGCAGCCCTGGGATTTCAGGGGCTCAGAAGCCCATCACCCACCATATTCTCCCATGGGTCGTGCCCTGGGACGAAGGCAACCTTGTCACAGAGGAGATGCCCACATCCCCAGGAAATCTTCCACCCAGAGAAGCCAGAACAGGGCAAGAGAAAATAAAACACACTAGTGCTACCTACTGGAAAACAAACGAGAGACCTCTTCATATCAAATCAACCTCCTGCAGAATTCACTCCCGTAGATGCCCAAGAAGAGAAATAATCCATTAATTAACCATGAATAACCAGGTTAGCGGCTCAGAAAGAAGATGAAAAATCTCCAGAAAATAAATTTAAGGACATGCAAATATGTGACTTAAGTGACAGAGAATTCAAGATTGCAGTTCTGAAAAAACTCAAGGAGATGCAAGAAAATTCAGATAAACCATTTAATGAACTCAGAAATAAAACAATGAACAAAATGAGTATTTTACCAAAGAGATTGAAAATTTAAAAAAGAACCAAATAGAAATTCTGGAGGTGAAGAACTCACTAAAAGAGATGAAGAATGAAATAGTGAGCTTAGAAAATAGAGCTGACAGGTGGAGGAAAGAATTAGTGATGTCAAAGATAGGAAATGATGCAGATGGAAGAAGAGAATGACTTGAGAGTCATAAGAAATGAAAGAACTCTACAAGAACTATATGACTCCATCAGAAAGAGCAATATAAGAATAATGGGTATACCAGAAGGAACAGAGCAGGGAAGGGCACAGAGAGTCTATTCGAACAAATAGTTGATGAGAACTTCCCAAACCTGTGGAAAGAACTGAATCCTCAAATCGAAGAAGCAAACAGAACACCTAATTACCTCTATCCTAAAAGGCCTTTTCCAAGGCATGTTATATGGAAACTGTCGAAAATTAATGACAAAGAATGAGTTCTCAAGGCAGTCAGGGAAAAGAAGATGATAATCTACAAAGGAAAGCCCATTGGATTATCATCAGATATTTTAGATATTTTGGCAGAAATTCTACAAACCGGGAGGGAGTGGAATCAAATATTCAAACTATTGAATGAGAGAAATTACCAGCCACACATAATATATCCAGCAAAGTTATCTTTCAGATATGAAGGAAGAATAAAGACCTTTCCAGATATACAGAAGCTGAAGGCATTTTCCACCACAAGGCCTGCATTACAGGAAATACAAAGGAGGTTATTCTACCTGAAACCAAAAACCAAAAATAAAATAAAATAAAAAGGATACAAACTATGAGTAAGATTACTAACAGAGAGACAGAAGCAGGAATAAGGCACTATACACTTAAACATAGCGTAAAGGGTAAAGAAGATAAAAATGTAAAAAAAGAAAAAGCGAAGAAGACAGTTTGCTACTGCAACTCAGAAATAAACTCACAGCATAAATAGGGATAATTTGTGACAACAAAAATCTAAAAGGCGAGAAAAGTTCTGAATTGGTGAAGGACAATGAAGATAAGAAGCATGCTGAAGCAAAAGGACTACTGTACATATGAAACTTTCTTTTACATAAACTTAATGGTAACCACTGAAAAAAATCCAGAACTGAGACACATAGCATTAAAAAAAGAGGAAACAGAAGAAAAAAAAAATCATAGAATACCACCAAACTAAAATAACAGACAGAAACACAAAGGCAAAGAAACAGTGGAGATACTGTGCTACCAGTAAGCAAAAGATAAAATGGCTATAGGAAATCCTCACACATCAATCATCAATGGACTGAACTCACCAATGAAAAGGCACAGAGTAACAGATTGGATAAAATACAAAACCCATCCATATGTTGCCTTCAAGAGATACATCTCAGTTACAAGGACAAATATGGACTCAAAGTGAAAGGTTGGAAAATGATACTCCAAGCAAATGGCATCCAGAGAAAATCAGGTGTAATCCCACTTATATCTGACAAAACAGACTTCAGGATAAAAAGGTAACAAGAGACAAGGATGGACATTTCATAATGATAAAGTGGACAATAGAACTAGAAGACATAACACTTATCAATATATATGCTCCCAATGAAAGAGCATCTAAATATATAAAGCAACTACTAATAGAACTAAAGGAGCAACTGACAGAAACTCGATTATAGTAAGGGACCTAATTATGCCATTGACAGCTATGGATAGATCATCTAAACAGAAAATCTATAAGGAAATATCAGTTTTAAATGACACGTTAGACCAAATGGACATAATTGACATTTACAGAGCCTTTTATCCCAGAACACCAGGCTATACATTCTTTTCTAGTGTACCAATTCTCAAGGTAGACGATATGTTGGGATACATAACTAGCCTCAGCAAATTTAAGAAGATTGAAATCATACCAAGCATATTCTCTGTCCACAGTGCTTTGAAATTGGAAATCAACTGCAAAAAGAAAGTGGGAAAAACCACAAATCCATGGAGATTAAACACTATGCTACTAAAGAACAATTGGATCAAAGAAGAAATAAAAGGAGAGATCAAAAGATATGTAAAAACAAATGGGAATGAAAATACATGATACCAAAATTATTGGGATGTGACAAAAGCAGTATTAAGAGGGAAATTTATATCATTACAGGTCTATCTCAAGAAACAAGAAAAATCCCAAACAAACAACCTAACATTACATCTTAAAGAACTAGACAAAGAAGAATAAATGAAACCCAAAGTCAGCAGAAGGAAGGAAATAATAAAAATTAGAGCAGAATAAAATGAAATAGAGGACAAAAATACAATAGAAAAAATTAATGCAACAAAGAGCTGGTTCTTTGAAAAGATTAATGAAATTGACAACCCCCTCACTAGACTCACTAAAGAAAAAAGAGAAAAGACACAAATAAACAAAATCAGAAATGAAAGAGAAATTATGACAAATACCACAGAAATACAAGGAATCATACAAGAATACTGTAAAGGACTGTATGCCATCAAATTCAATAACCTAGAAGAAATGGACAAATTATTGGAAATATATAACCTTCCTAGACTGAACTATGAAGAACTGGAAAATATAAATAGATGGGTAAACAGTAAGGAAATTGAATCAGTTATCCCAAACCTTCCCCAAACAAAGGTCCAGGACCAGGTGGCTTCACTAGTGAATTCTACCAAACATCCAAAGATAATTTAATACCTGTCTTCCTCAGACTCTTCCAAAAAATTAAAGACAAAGCAATACTTCCTAACTCATTTTATGAGGCCAACATTATCCTGATACCAAAACCTAGTAAGGACAACACAAAAAAGACAACTACAGACCAATGTCTCTGATGAATACAGACACAAAAACCCTAAGCAAAATAATAGCAAATAGAACACAACAATACATTAAAAAGATTATACATCATGATCAAATGGGATTCATTCCAGGGGTGCAAGAATGGTTCAACATAAGTAAATCGGTTAATGTGATATACCACATAAAAAAAATAAAGGATAAAATCATGATTATATCAATAGATGCAGAAAAAGCATTTGACAAGATACAACATCGATTTATGATTAAAATAATAAAATGGGTATAGAAGGAAGTTGCCTCAACATAATAAAGGCTGTGTCTGACAAACCCTCAGCTAATATCCTCTTTATGGGTGAGAAAGTGAAAGCTTTTCATCTCAATCAGGAACAAGACAGGGATGCCTCACTGTTATTCAATATAGTGTTGGAAGTCCTCTTCAGAGCAGTCAGGCAAAAGAAAGAAATAAAGGGCATCCAAACTGGGAATGAAGAAGTTAAATTGTCACTTTCTGCAGATGACATGACAGAAAAACCCTAAAGATTCAAGCAAAAAACTATTACAAATAATAAACAAATGCAGTAAAGTTGCAGGATACAAAATCAATGTACAAAAATCCATTGCATTCCTATATACTAACAATAAGATTTCAGAAAAAGAAATGAAAAAAAAAACAATTCCTTTTGCAATTGCAACAAAAAGAATAAAATACCTAGGAATAAACTTAACAAAGGATGTGAAGGACCTATACACTGAAAACTATAAGACGTACTTTAAAACAAGTGAAGAAGGCATAAAGAAATGGAAAGACATTCTGTGTTCATAGAATGAACACCTATTAGAATGGCTATCAACAAGACAATTAATAACAAGTGTTGGAGAGGTTGTGAAGAAAGGGGAACCCTCATATACTGCTGGTGGGAATGTAAGTTGGTACAGCCACTGTGAAAAACAGTATGGAGTTTTCTCAAAAATTAAGACCAGAATTACAATATGACCCAGCAATCTTCTGGGTGTCTACCCAAAAAATTGAAAACATTTATCCATAAAGACATATGTACCCCTATGTTCATTACAGCATTATTCATGGTGACCAAGACATGGAAACAGCCGAAATGTCCTTTGATAAATGATTGATACATATGCACAATGGAATATTACTCAGCCATGAGAAAAGACAAAATACTGTCATTTGTGACAACATGGATGGATCTTGAGATTTTTTTCATCATACTAAGTGAAATAAGTCAGAAAAAGTCGAGAACCATATGACTTCACTTATATGTGGGATATAAAACTGAAAGGAACAAACGAACAAGACAAACAAAGAAACCAAAGCTCATAGACACAGAACAGTTTAGTGGTTACCAGAAGGTAAGGTGGGAGGGGGGGTGGTAAAAGAGGGTTAAGGGTATCAAATATATGGTGATGGAAGGAGAACTGACTGTGGATGGTGAGCACACAATGTGATATATAGATGATGTATTATAGAAATGTACGCTTGAAACCTATCTAATTTTACTAACCAATGTCACCCCAATAAATTTAATAATAATAATAATAAACTTACTACAAAGCTACAACAAAAGTCATCAAAACAGTGTGGTACTGGATAACAATAGACATATAGACCACTGGACTAGGACTGAAAGTCCAGAAATATGCCCATATATCTGTGATCAATTGATTTTGAACACTGGGGAAAAATAGTCTCTTAACAAATGGTGTTAAGACAACTGGATATCCACATGCAAAGAATGAAATTGGACTCCTCTCTCATACCACATACAAAAATTAGCTCAAAGTGGATTGACAACCTAAATATGAGAGCTAAAATCATAAAAGTATTAGAAAAAGATAGGGGTAAATCTTAATGACCTTGGATTTGGCAATGGATCTTAGATGTACCAAAAGCATGAGCAACAGAAGGAAAATAGATAAATTGCACTTAATCAAAATTAAAAGCTTTTGTGCATCAAGGACATTATGAAGAAACTGAAAAGACAACCTACAGAATTGGAGAAGATACTGCCAACTTATATAGCTAAAAAAGGTCTAGTATCCAGAATATATAAAGAACTCTTACAACTCAATAACAAAGAGACAACCCAATTTTAAAAATGGACAAATGAATAGACATTTATATAAAGATGTACAAATGGCCAACAAGCACATGAAAAGATATTAGTTTTCAGGGACGTGCAAATCAAAATCAAAATGAGGCACCACTTCACACCTACTAGGGTGGGTATAATAAAACCAATACAATAGGAAAAATCAAAACTCTCATATATTGCTGGTGGGGATGTAAAATGGTTCAGTCACTGTGGAAGTACAGAAAGTCCTCACGTAATGTCTTCCTATAACAATTTTTCCATAGGCTAATAGATATAAACAAGAGTTAAGTTTCTGCGGCACCTCATCAAGATTATAAAGAAATGACATTTACCGAAACCAGGTTAATGGAGGACCTGCTGTAGATTGCCAGTTCCTCAAAAAGTTAGACATAGGGTTACTAATGACCCAGCAATTGTATTCCCAGGTATGTACCCCAAAGAATCGAAGACAGGTCGTTAAGCACATGCACATGCGTGTTCGTAGGGGCACTATTCACAATAATAATGTAAGTGGCCCAAATGTCTATCAGTGGACAAATTGTGGTATGTCCATACAATGAGATATTATTCGGCCATAAAAAGGAATGAAATACTTCTACATGCTGCAATATGGATGCACACTTAGGGTGTGTGCTAAGTGAAAGAAGCCACACACAAAAGATCATATACCCGAGGTGTCAAAAAAAGTATACACATGAGTTGTATTCATCTTTTGTTACTGATATATAGTATTGAGTATTAAAATTTTAACACAGGTTTTTCCTTTTTTAAAATGTGTATGCATTTTTTTTTTTTACCACCCCCCTCTCCCTTTACCCTCTGGTAACCACTAAACTATTGTCTGTGTCTATGAGTTTTTGTTTCTCATTTGTTTGTCTTGTTCTTTTGTTGTTTTTGGTTTACATACCACATATCAATGAAATCACATGGTTCTCTGCTTTCTCTGTGTGACTTACTTTGCTTAACGTAATAATCTCAAGATCCATCCATTTTGTGGCAAATGGCACTATTTCATTTTTTCTTATGGCAGAGTAGTATTCCATTGTGTATATATACCACAAAGTCTCTTCATTTTTTTTCCCAGTGTTCCACTCTGTCTCTTTATCTTGGTCAGGATAATACCAGATATGCAGTGCTAACAAGTTAGCCTTGCAATATCAGGGACTTAATACAATAAAAATTTATTTTTGCACCTCTGTGAAGTCTAGTGGGTGACAGGTAGCCCTTGTGGTCTCCAAGGTGGCTGTGGAGAGGGAAGACAGGGTGGAAGGTTGAAGGAAGACTATGGGGTAGTCTTTGGGTCAGGCATGGAAGTGGCTTTTCATCGCTGCTGCCTGTATTCTGTTGGCCAGAACTCAGTCATATGACCCCAATCTAAGTATAGGGGAGGCTGGAAAATACAATCATTTTGTGTGTCCAGAGCAATGCTTTAACAATTGTATAGGAAACTATATAAATAACACTGAGGGCCTCTGAGTGCAGCAGAATATCCCCACCCCCATCTCTCTCCTTCGTAGGAGACTGTATTAATCTGCTCAGACTGCTATAACAAAATGCCCGAGTAGGTGGCATGAGCGACAGACATTTATTTCTTCCAGCTTTGAAGGTCTGGGGCAACAGTGGTTACATCTGGTGACGGCTCTCTTTCTGGGTTGCAGCTGGCTGCCTTCTTACTTCTTACTATGCCTCACATGGTGAAGAGAAAGAGCTAAGCTCTCTGGTCTCTTCTTATAAGAGCTCTACTCCCCTCATGAGAATTGCACTCTCACGACCTCATCTAAACCTAATAATCTCCAAAGGTCCGGTCTCCAAATATCATCACATTGGGTGTTAGGGCTACAGCATATAAATTTCAGAAGGATACAAACATTCAGTCCATAACAGAGACCCCCTGCCATTTTCTGCCTACACCCAGGGCACTATATGATTAGAAATCTAGATACTTGGGTTCTGGACGACCTATGACTCTGGGAACTGGAGTGTCTCGTCATGGGATTTCTTGATGCATCAGTTTTCTCAAATATCTACATTTAGAGCTCTTGAAATAATGAACATGAAGGAAATTTATGAAAAGGGATGGTGATTATTATGCCACAGTCAGAGGGGGCGGGGTTGTGTGTTCATCTTTTTATTTAACATGAATATTGATTACTCAGTGTGAAACATTTTCCTAGAAACTAGAGATACAATGATGACCGATAACACACTTGCTAGCTGTGCAAATCTTCTCACACATATTTTTTTACCTAGTCAGGGACATATAGATTACTTTTATGATTAGTTGAATCATACATAATTATGGTTTGTAATTAATGCTGTGAAGAAAATGTACTCAGTCACATAAATGGGCAAGAGTAGGGCACCCTCTCTAATATGGGGGACATGGAATCTTCCTGGAGCAGGTAATACTTGATGAGAGATCTGAAGGAAAATTTGGAAGTAAATTTTGATGAATATGATGACAGCACGTATTGAGATCTTCCTATGTGCCCAGTAGTGTTTTATATGCCTTATACACGTCCTACCTTAATTATCTTAGTATCTGGGTTATTCCTTGCAACCACTCAATGGTTTAGGTATTAATAGTAGCCCATTTTTACAGAACTAGTTGGGGAAAATAAGAAGGATTGACCTAGTGAAAGGGAGCAGGAAATACACAAGTCCTTTGTGTAAAACGGAAAGAACTACATGGCCTATGACGTATTTGAGGAACTGAAAGATCAAGTATTTGGAATTATTTTCTGTAAAAAATGCTAAGGAGAAAGACTTCCCCCTTCTCATCAAAGTGTGAATGTGTTGGGGGACAGAGAGGAAAAGCAAACATAGAAGTTTGTGATTGGGTAACAAATTCAGCTGCTATAAAATACAGTGAACTTCTGGAGAATTTGATTCAAAAATTTTGTGTCTGGATTTCTCCTGTTACCAAAAGACCTCAGAGCAATCTAGTCTTTTGCAAGATGCATAAAATCCCAACACCAGGAGGAGAGAATTTAGGGTTTGCTAGCACTTTCCTTCTTTTGAAGCTATGAAGTGGGGTATAGGAGCTACCGAGGTTTCATAGAGAACAGAATTCAAGGAGGAATGCTTTCATTTGATCTTATTTAAATCTGCGATGTGGATTGGGGATGATAACAATTTTGTATAATACAGCGGTAGCTTATGCAGTCTGGCTCAGAGTGTTTTCATAGCAGGTAATAGGAAAAACTTTTTATCTTCTCTTCTTAGAAAATGATCAGCTCTTTTTGAAGTTAGAGTTTGATTTTGTATGTTAGGCAACATTTTGTTTTCATTGAATTGACTTTGATGTGAAATTTCCTGGCATTTCTTAATTCTGTAGGGGAGGTTTCTCTCTTTGAAACTGAGATGCGAACATGTATAATTACACATGGTACCGTGTCTCTGACTGATGCCTGTGTTCACACATTTACTAGCAATATTTATTCAGCACCTACTATATGCTAGATTCTGGGAATGCTGCAGTGAGCACATCATGCAAGCAAGGAGTAGCATGTCTTCATGGCCATGTGATTGACAATCTGAAGGTGCTTAGGGACATTCAGCAAAAAAGATACAGGCGTGAAAATTGTATTGACTACTCAAATGAAAAACATAGGTTGTTATGAGGCCAAATAGTAAGAGGGTCCCCTGAGGAGGGATGGTGTGCTGGGAGCTTCTGTTCATCCCTGTCATCCTTCTTCCCAACCTTATCCACCTTCCCTGGGAGGCTGGCCTGCATGGACTCCCTTAAAGGGCTCCTCTGCTCCCTGTTGGAGACTTGCCATAGGGACAAGTGGCCATAGGGACAGTGGGAGAAGAATGATGCTGGGGTATTTATTTCCCTTATTCCTTCTGTACCCGATCTGCCTGCTTAGTTGTGACCCTTTACAGAAGGCCATCAATTCTTTAAAGTAACCTTCTTCTTCCACCTACTCTCCCAGGTTCCTGTACACGTTCCCTTGCGTCCTGCTTCAGGCCTCGATGAGGTAATGTCTGCCTACTGTGGCTAGCCATGGGGTACTGCATTATCTCTTGTTGGTATTTCTAAACCCTATCCATACTTTGTATGTATCCCCTTTATTAGCATTTTACTCCACTTGGTATGTGGCACCTGTTTCCTGCCAGGGCCCTTACTGATATATATCCCAGAGTGTATTTCTTTGAGGATGTGGCTTTTAAGTTGAAACCTAAAAATGACAGAAATTGTGGGCCAGGAAATTAATGGGATGAAGTGCGTTTTAGAAAGGGTAAAGCACAATTGAAGACCACAAGGCCAGAAAGAACTTTATGTGTTCAAGGGTCTTATGAGGAAAGACACACATGTAGGACAAAGGAGAGGTGGTACCAGGTGATGCTGGAGGAGTGACAAGGGACAATCACACCTGGCTTTGTAGTTGCTATTAGGAAATTGGATTTAATATGAATCCAATGGAAACCATTAAAGGAGTTTAGGTAGGAGAGTGCCATGATCAAGTTGGATCGATCTATTTATTAATTTGCTTATGGTTATTAATTGACACTTCCCATATGTCAGAACATGTACTGAGTATGAGGGAGACGGAGGCAGATGTAGAGGCATATAAGACATGCACTCCCATCAGGTAGCCTACCAGAAGAGTTGGGATACGGGTATATAGAATGCTAATATAAGACATTATATAAGTCATATGACAGGGAGAGCCAACAGCAGATCACTTTCAGTGGAGACGAATAGGGAAGGCTTCCTGGAGGTGGTAGCATTTGAGTGGGGCTTTGAAGAACAGATAAATCTTAGATATTGATGATGGAAAGGCATTCCAGGGAAGAACTGGATTAGGCAGTGCTATTCAAAGTAGCTGGTCTGGGTACTAATGACATGAGAAACTTGTGCCTGACTCCTCAAGAGACTCTTGCAATGGGCCGCCTGACATTTGTAGATAGGAGGTGGAGTAGAGAGAGAAAGAGAAGTTTGGTAAAGTGGGATGCAGCCAGATCACAGGAGAATGCAAATAGCCAGGTAAGAAGTTGGGACTTTAGGCTGTGGGCATGGTGGGACCTTGGAATTTTTTGAGAAAAATGGAAAGTTGAGAGCTGTGTTCAGAAACATCCTCTAGCAGGATAGGGCTGGAGAGATCCAAGCGGGAAAGTGTAAGACAGTGATCAGAAAACCACCGTGGGAGCCTTGTGGAGACTCAGTTCTCTGTCCTGTGGTTTCATTAATTTAACAGGAGCTGTTTTATCTTTGAAATGATGGTTGTGGTCTAAAATGTGCTGTTATTTGCCTGAGTAATTTCCGTGATAATTTTTGATATGCTGGAACAAAGCCAAGGGTCTTCAATGAAATCAAACAGAAATCTTAAGCAAAAGTGAACTTCCATCTACTAATTTTCAGCTTGTTGATTTGGGGAAGGAGGGCAAGGAGAAGGTATAACTATCCATTCTGTAACCTGTGTGAACTTGGGCAAATTATAAAATTTTCAGGGGAGAGGGAAGGATGATAAACATATCTATTCTTAATCTGTGGGAACTTGGGTAAATTATAGAATATTAGTAGGGTGGGCCCATCACTTTCAGAGTAATGTCAAATAATTATGCAAAGAATCTTGGTGAATTATAGCACACCATTTATTTACAGATAAAAGAGATCAGTCATTTTAATTATCAAAGGTCCGAGATAGGAGTTAAAGAAGAGAAACGGGAGAAGGGGAGGGAAACAAAACAACTACAGGTAGTCTGCGAAGAATGAATATATCTTGCACACATTTTTTGGATAACCTGATTAGCTGGCATCAAGCAAATAGTTCTGTGTGGACTGCATCCTTGAGGAGACTGGCTAGGAGTGTCAAAGAAAACCGTTCCAGCTGTTTATGGATTCTCTGGAAGACCTAGAGAGTTTAGACCTGTGGAGTATACAGGGCAGACTGGGTGGCTGTGAGTGTGGAGGGATTCAGAGTGCTTCCAGGCAGAGGAGATAGCATTTAGGAAAGCCCTGAGGCTGGGAGGAGCCTGGCATAATACAGGATCTGAAAGATGGCTCTTGTGGCTGGAATACAGAGAGAGGCAGAGAGACTGTAGCTTCTTCATAGAAGAGGCTCTGTGGGTTCTTGAGTCAATGGGCTGTGCCAACATCAGACGTAGTGCTGCATCATCATTACTATGACCCACGTCATCACAGCTGCCATTCATGGAGCTCTCTCCGTGTATTAGGGACAGTGGTCGGCGCTTTCCATGCATTATCCTATAGGAACTTCCCAACAACCCTAGGAGACTGGCATTGTCATCCCCATTTTACCAATGAAGATACTGAGGTTCACAGAGGCCCTCTGCATGCCCAAGTCATACAGTTAGTACGTGGCAGGAAGGGAGTGGAAACCAGTTCCGTCTTACAGCGCAACCTCAGTCCTTCTACCGAGCACACGGCTTCTGGCTGTGGTCTTCTTCCTCCTTAGCTCCAGCATTCAGCCATGTGCAAGTTGGTATTTGCTCAGCTGATTAGTACTGATTATCATTTTGCTCAATAGATGCCAGGATTAGGGTATTGCCTTCTCCTCAAAACTGGCACAAACAAGAAAAAAGGAAGCATCAAAATAAGACACGCTGCTTCCTGAAATAGGAATCTACACTCTAGACAGCTTAGAACTGAGATAAGCTATTGAATGAATTATGTATCCACGTGCATCGCCGCCAGCTCACACCAACCTCCGGCTGCTTGTGGCAGCCCAGCTCCAGGGAGAGCCATTGTTCACAATCTTAGCTATAGAGGGCGCAGCTCGTTGGCCCATGTGGGCATTGAACCGGCGACATCAGCATTAGAAGCACAGCGCTCCCACCACCTGAGCCACTGAGCTGGCCCAGTTTTTATTTCTAATAATATTTATAGATAAACCCGTACACACAAGAGTTTTAAGGGGTCTTTGATTTTTTTAAAGGCTAAGGATATTTAAGACCAAAATGACTGAGAACCACATTATTAATTCAGTGCTGCCTCATCCCATTATGATAAAAATAATTTGTGATTGATCTTTAGTAATTCCTACAAGAAAATGCCAGCAGCAGTAATGGGGAGTTAATATGCAGAGATATAAGTGCTATTTCACAAAAATAATTACATCTGGGTATTACTTTGAACCAAGAGCATGAATTGTAAAATGTAACTAGAACACATTCTCCTAAATATTGCTATTTCTTTAAAAGAGGAAAACTCCTCGATTAGTAGAGGGTGGGAAAAGGGAAATTCTCCTCTTGGAATTTTGTGATCTCAGGTTCCTGCCCACAAGTGTGTAGTAGCTTTTTTTGTCTGAAGAGTCTTTTAAAAGGAGGGGTTCACAAACCAAAAGTGATACAATCTGCATTGCAACCCTATTCTGCCATCAGCTTGCTGCCTGATGTTGGCAAATCACTTCTTTTCCTGGGGTCCATTCCTCATGGAGGTGGAGAGAGAGTATCTGTTGGGTCCTTCCTTGAAAGATCCGAGTGTGGTTTGAGATCTCTGGAGCTGAAAGATGAGAAGGTAAACAGGGCACTTAGGAAATTTATGGAGTGATTGTGAAGATCAAGACTTTAGATTTGGTTAAGGAGGGGCAAGTGGGAACTCCAGAAGAGACCCGGGAGGTTAAGGAGATAGAACAGGCAGGTGTTGGAGCAGGAGGTTATTTGAGAAAGGCAGGTCACTTCCAAAGCCAGCAGTGACATTGGGAGTTGCCCTCGCTGCTTAGAGTTTGCCACGTCATCTGGAAGAAACAGTTACAGTCTGGCTCAACTTTCTGACTGTACAGCAGCTTCTTCTGCTAGGTTGTGGATTTGTACCTGTTTTCATGCAAAATCATGCAGGGAAGAAATGTGCTGCAAATGTTGGACATATGTTGCGAGACGCCCTTGTTAGTCCATTGATAACATCAGCCAGTGTTCAGCCCAGCCTTTGGGGTGCTTCAAGGTGGGATCACGGTCTCCTTCTTCCTGTCTTTGCTGGTTTGTTCCGGAAAACTTCTATGTCCACACCTTCTTCTTCCACCAATCCCATCTACTTCAAGTCCTTTCAATCATCAGACTTGATCTCGCCCCCAGGCTTTTTCACAGGCTAGTCCTGTCCGGGAGGGGAGGTCGCATCCCCCAAACTGGCTGGTTTGCTAGCTTTCAGTTTCTTAGTTTAAATGCCATTTTAGAACCAACTTCTCTGATGATTAAGTAAACTTCTAGTTTATCCACCTTCATTGTTTTTTTTTCATATCATCTTGTTTGGAGGCTCCATAACACCTATTGTCTTTTGTAATATTTGAGATAGTGTATTTTTGAAAATTAATTGCCGCGTTATCAAATAATATGTATAAACAACTTTAAACAAAAAAGCGTTGAAAGGTTTATAACGAAAGCAGCAGTGCCTGCTTGCTAATCCCTTCCTCATTGTTCAGCTCACCAGGCAAATCACTTTTTAACCCTTTTAATTATTTCTCACGGCATATGACTCTCTATTTCTAGCAAATATGCTTATATCATTATCTATTGATTTATCAATGTCAGTCTTGCATTGACTTCCTGCTATAGTAGATGAAAATTTACAGCTTTTATACGTCTCGTTTCTCCTCTCTTCTCTTTGATTGTGATATGTATATTGCAATTCTTGGATAAATTAGAATCAGTGTTTATATTTTTATGATCATGCAAATATTGTTCACTACAAAGTCCAAGTAATATGCTGTGATCATTTTTTTTCTTGTACAACTTTGTATTTCCTGAGTTAACAATTGCTTCTTTACCCCCAGTTGGTGTGGGTTCTTTTCTCCTCTATATTTATTATATTTTTTCACCCATTCTATCAAATCAGCATTTCTCTTTTTCCTTTTAAAATCTGGGGTTGACATACTCTTTCTTCTGTAAAGGATCACATAGTAAAAAAAATTACACTTTTCAGTCTAGACGGTCTCTGTCGCAACTACTCAGCTCAGAGGTTGTAGAAGGGACACAGTCATGGGCAATATGTAACTGAGCTACAGGCAATATGGAAATGAACTGGCGTGGCTGTGTTCCAATAAAACTTTATTTACAAGACCAAGCAGCAGGCAGGATTGGAACACAGGCTGGAGTTTGCCAATCCTTGTTCTAAATGGTAAAATATATTAGATATTGTGTCACTTTTTACTTTCCTGCATCCTTCGTCCTGGAGCCCTCCACCCTGCTGTGTGTTCTCTGTGCGTCCTGCCCTGCTGGCATCCTGGAATTTCCCTGCACTGCTTTCCTATTTTGGACCCCTTGTTTCTTGAGTCTCTGCATCTTCCTCTTTCTTGCTTTATTTCTTTTCTTAGCTGGAAAATGTTCTCAAGTAACTTCCTGAAAAAGAGGGTGTGTATGGGAGGTAAATTTTCTGAGTCTTCCTATGTCTGGAAATGTGTAAATGTTCCCCATGTTTGTTGATAGTGTAGCTAAGTAATGGATTCTAGATTTAAAAGTCCTCAGAAGTCTGAAGGCTTTTGCCAATGATTTTCCAAGTTGTAGCATTTCTGGTAGAAGCCTGATTACAATTCTGATTCCCATTTGTTTGTATATGATCGTCTCCTCTTTCCCCTCCCCCTAGCTAGGAACTTTCAGGCTCATCTCTGTCTCCATGGAGCTCTGAAATACCAGGAGGCTGTGTCTCGGCATGATCATTTTCGGCCCCATGCCTCATCTCTGTCCTTCTCTGTGCCTGACTCATATGAGTCTGGAACTTCTTCAAACAACGTCTCCAGATACTAACTCTACTGTCTTTGCTTGTAGGGTACCCGTCTGGTTCTATGGGGCCAAGGTGGGGGGCATCTAAGCATTTAACTCTTCCTATGTCCAGATGTGCAGCCTCATTCCTGTCTTGCCCCTTGCTTGGGCGGAACTTCGGGTCACCGAAACCCTCACCTTGCAGGTGTCCTGCAGGGTATGGGATTATGTTCAGTATATGCCTCCATGGGCCCTTTAAGTTGATGTTTTCTCTACTCTGCGAAGTTGATCATTGCTCATCTATCTACAGCATGTCTTCCAAAATTTGGTTATGTATTTTCTTGTCCACTTATACCTTAAACATGTTAGTTGTTGTTCATTTCATTGGGGGAAGGAAAAGATATAAATGCTGTGGTCAACCTGTCATGTTTCATCAAGAGGTCACCGTTTGTTATTTACTTGTCTGAAGCCTGTCTGCTCCACTACAAAGAAGCTGTGTCTGTTTATGCACCTATTGTACCCCGAATGACTAGTTCAAAGTGGGCCTTCTGCAAATATTTAGGGAATGGGATGAATATATGTTGAGTGAAATGGTTTGATGGGAGCAGAGGCCTTAGGTGGGGCGCCCTGGGAGATAACACGGAAAGAAGCTGAGCCCAGAGTATGAAGAGCCTTGAGCACCAGGCCAAGGAGTGTATGCTTATCCAGATGAAGGGTTGTTGATGGCTTTTCAAACGTGGTGGAGGATGGTGGGTGAAAGATATTTTTCTGGCTATGGCATAAAGGCTGGCTTGAAAGGAGGACACATGTAGAGGAAGGAAATATCATGAACTAACAAGAACCTGTGAGAAAGGAAGAGTTGGATTGCAGAGAGCTGTGGAGGAGGAATCAATAGCATTTATGTTCCGGTTCAATATGGGGAGTTAAAAACGAATCTCAATGACTGCTGCTACCATTAGCAGAAAGAAAGAATAGTACAAAGGATTTTAGCCTTTTTGTTGGTTTGCTTTTTCTCTTAAAATTTTGTTTTATCAGTACAAGAGATTTTGGGGAAGGGGGGTTGGGGAAGAATAGGTAATGGTTTTTTTGTTTGTTATATTTGAGGCAATAAAGGAACATCCAAGCAGAAACCTTTAGCAGGCAGTTGGCTGTATTAGGGGGAGGAAATGAAAATGCAGATTAGGGAGTTATTCTCACAGAGAAGTCAAAGGAGAATGACGTGAAGAAAGATTGTTACTTGCTCAAGTCACATTGCTGACAATAGACAGACCCAGAATTTGAAGTCAGATCTCTCTATTCCATTTTAATGTTCAACCACAATAGTGTACTAACTCTTAGACTGTCCAGATACAACCCAGAAGAGTAGAGACTTAGGATAGGCCTTGGGAAAACTCACATTTAGTGGGACCTGTGATTTCTTAAGAATGAAGGGGAGAAATGCAATAGAAAGCTGGTGAGGTCTGAGAGAAGAACGCTGATGCCACAAGACTCCCTGGAGTCTGGACAGGAGGGAAGGGCCTGGAAGCTTTGGCAGGCCTGGTCAGAGCTGAGGTCTCCCGCAGACCCCACATGCTTTCACTCTGACGACTTCCACCAAAGCATCAGCTGTACTTTATTTACTTACACTTTCCACACTGCTTACTGCTATCGGTTGAAGCCAGAGAAAACTACGGGCAAGTAGCAATTCTCAGAACCCAAGCAAGGCTGACATCCTGCGTGGTTTCTTCCTCTCTCTTGGTCAGCCCAGAGCAGTCTGAGAGAATCCTGGGGAGGGGGTATTTAGAGGATTTTAGAAGTGACCCATGCAGGGAAGGGTTCCTGGGCTTGTCTTCCCACTGGGCCCCTTCCCTGGTGTATGCCTTAGGGTTCATGGCATGGGATGAAGAAGGAAGAGGAAGCAGACACCGTGAGAGTAGGGGCATGGGGTGTGTAGGTTGTGAAACAATATGAGAAACCTCCAGAGCCAGCAAAGAAAAGTTTTGTTTCTGGAATTTGGAATTCAAAATTTTTTACACTCAACATTTCTGTGACTAGAAGGTGAGATAAAAATCTATGTCATTCCACTGTTTTTCACCTTTGTTTTAAATTATCAGATTTTAAACAGAAATTATCGGTGTGATATTATTTCCTCTTCTAAAATGTGGTTTAATTTCGTAAAGAGCAGAGTAAGATGGCAGAGCTGAATCATAGGAAGTGTCAGCATGCAAGCTCTCTGCCCGTGATTACAAAACCCTGGCCCAGTAACCTTGCTATTCTCCTCAATCCTAGGTTTGTGTTTTTTGCTAGTGGCATTTCCTCTTCCTTTTCCCTGCCAATACAGCCTTTTTGATTTCATGCGAGAGAATGTTTAGAAAACACGGGTCTTTAATTTGAATCCCACCTCCTCCTCTTCCTTACTGGGTAATAGTGGGACAGTCACCTAACTGTTTTTTGTTGTTGCAATTTTAATTTTTTTCCAATTACAGTTGACCTTCAATATGATATTAGTTTCCTGTGTACAACATAATGGTTAGACATTTATATAGCTTACGAAGTGATCTCCCCAATAAGTCTAGTACCCACCTGACACCATACACAGTTATTACAATATTTTTGACTATATTCCCTATGCTGTACTTTTATCACCTAAGTTCTCTGAGACTCAGTTGTCTTTCTATAAATGCAGATAAGACCACAGAGAATATATATAGTGATTAATATATAATTAATGATTAACTTATATTATATATGATTAATTATCGTATTTATATGATTAATGCATTTCTGGTACTTAGTAAGTACTGAAGTCATATTAAGTCCTCCCTTTGAACAGGACTGGATATTTTATTTCCTATTGCTAGTCACTGACTCACCAAAAAAAAAAAAAAAATCAATTTACTGTATGCTGTTAATTCAAGGGAGAGAGTTGTGGGTGTTTATGTTTTGGATCTTATTTTTAGACATTACAAAAATGTTCCATCCACTGGATTTTGAAATTAAAAATGGGAAACATTATTTACGTCTGAATCATACAACAAATGAAAATATTACAGGTATGGTCTCAGTTCTATATTATAGGCCTTTAAAGGAGGAGGGAGGGAGAGAAGGAAAAGAAGGGGAAAAAGGGGAGTCAAGAAACACAAAATTGGCAGAGATATGAAAGACACAGCAAGGGCAAGCATTTAAGCACTGGTGTTTGCAAATTTGAGGTAGCTGGAAAGACTTCATAGAGGGGGCAATCCTATACTAGGTCTCAAAGGAAATGCTGTAATTTGTTAGGCAGGAAAGATTGTTAGGTGTGGGGGAGGTTAGGAGTGTGTTCTGGGCAGAAGAAAATTCTGAATAGCTTTGAAATGACCCAGTCCCGTCTGAACTGGGAACTGGTTTATTTGAAACAGAGCTCTGTGTGCTCAGGGGACCAGTGTGGCAGGTGATCAAGGTCATGGGTGTTGCAGGCAGAGGCATATGGATTAATTATGATTTAATTAATCTGTAAGACTAATGGTGTGGCTTTGGACAAACGGAGCCCTCACGTCTTCCTTCACAAGGAGGATAAAACTCAGGAATGTTGTAAACTTTAATCGAACTGACCTAACACCTGTAAAAGCTTTGTGCATTGCTGGGCACATAGTAGACCCTCTAATCGAAACCATTATTTTCATTTTAATATACTGGATCGTTGGTGTAGTGGAATCTTAGTGACACTCTGAACCAGTTGGGTCAGATGTGAGAAGTGATCCCCCTGCCCCATGAAAAAATAGATTCTGTATGACTTTTCAACTCACTTCTTGAAACTTCTCAGAAACTTTTCTGCATCCCTGCAACTCAGGTGTCACTGTTGCACCTCTGAGGTGCGTCTCCCTTTGTATTTTCTAAGGCTGGAGTGAGAGATTCACCATCTTTGTTGTAATTACCTCATGGTGAAAAAACCTTAACGCATTAGGTCCCGAGAGCAGAGCTCTTCAGAAGACTGTCAGGCACACGCTCAGTACAAAGCTGTTTCAAGCCTGTAATTTTGAGGAGCACCAAGGATACCCCATGGAGAGGATGCAGCAGATTTGGGTCGGCTCTCTTAGAATAGACACCTGTGTACAGGATGTAGAGAGAGCAAGTAAAACCACGAGACCAAAGCAGGAATAAAAAGGAGTCATTTTCAACACTGACTGACTTGAAGTTAGCTTTTTTTTCCATAGAACCACTATTAATTACTGGGAGGTTAGAGTGTAACTGATATCAGCTGAATGGGTCTCCAGTTCATAATTGCTGCTTCACAGGTAACACAGTGGCCAGACTTGTTCTTTATTTTCCGGTGCCCTTGGCCATAGTTGATCCTAGGGCCATTGTTCTCAAACTTCAGTGTGTATCAGACTCTCCTTGTGAAAACACAGATTGCTGGGTGCCAACCCCAGAGTGTCTGATTCAGCAGGTCTAGGGTGGGGCTTGAGCGTTTGCATTTCAGAAAGGTGCCAGGTGATGCTGAGGCTGCCGGTCCCGGAGCACACATGGAGAACCACCAATCTAGGAGGAAGCAACTGAGCCATCTCAGTGTTATGCCTTGCGATTCACCCATCTCCCCTCAACCTGTTTTGTGTTTTCTAGGTGTAATGAATACTGGAGGGGGGGGGGCTTGTGTTTATCTTAGAGAAGAGAGAAATCAAAGTGTAAGAGGGAAATCAAGATATGCTCTAGTGTCTGAAGATCTGTGGTGTCAAAGCAAGAAAGGGAAGTGGATCTTACCGAGTTGCCCAGGTTGCCCCAAACTAAGCAAGACATTTTTAACCATTTAAATTATTTGAAAATGGTCAGCCTTTGGTTAAAGATGATAGATTGAACACAACCTTATCCTTGTTCTCTCCTGAAATACTGATAAAATGACAGTGACTGAACTTTTAGCACAAATTGTGTGGCATAAACTCTCAAGGACAAAAAGAAGAGAAGAAGGGACTGATAAGGATACCGAAAGCTGGAAAGCAGATGGACAGCTGGTCCAGTTGGTTCTAGCAGACCTGAGAAGTCTGATACATAAGCTGGCAGAAGCAAGAGAGCAAAGCGATTTACACCCTAGAGCCTGGGAGGCCTGCTGCTGATGTCCAAACTGAGTTTAAATTTACTGAGCAGCTACTTGGCACCCGACAGCAAGTTATAGGCCCTGATGATTCAATAGTAAGATTCAGTGTGCTCATCCCTCAGTTAACTAGGCGAGAGGGGCAGGGGAAGAAACAGCATGTCCAAAGGCAGAAAGACAGTGGTGAAACAGCGTGCTGAGTGTGTGGAACTACAAACACCTCAGTGCTTTGGGCATGGAAAGTGTAGACACACAGGGAGCGTGGGAGGAGGAGAGGCCAAAGAGATGCTGTTGTGTGTATTTGTACGAGGTCTTTCAAAACCCATTATTATTTTACGTGCATGTATTTTGAATCGAGATAAATGTATCCATTCTGGTTTTCCTTTTCCCATCAAAGGCAGTGTTTTTAAGATCCGTCTACATTGCTATGGCAATAATCTAAGCCATTCCTTTGAACTGCCTGATATTTCATGGCACTTTATATAGAGTGTACCCACATATTTTTTTCCTACCCATTTTCCCAGGGATGGACGTCAAAGTTATTTTCCATCCCCTCCTCTCACTCGCTCCAATAAAGAAATACAGCAATAAACATCCCCATGAATGTCCTCTGATGAACCTGTGTGAGAATGTCTTGTGCTTTATACCACGGAGAGAAATTGCTGAGCATGTACATATATGTAATAGGACTAAGTATTGAAAGTCTGCCCTCTAGGGTGGCCCCCCACTGACACGTGAGGACCACTGGATTTCCACACCGCTGCTAATCCAGTTGTGGTGTTTTTTTCACCTCCCAAAGTTTCCTTGTGCCTCTTTGGGTTATTATTATTATTTTGTAAGAACACTGGATAAGAGATCTACCCTCTGAACCAAGTTGTAAGTGCACGATACAGTACTATGGACTATACAGGCACTGTGTTTTACAGCAGATTTCTAGAACTTATTCATCTTGCTTAACTGATGCTTCATCCCCTTGAACAACAACTCCCTATTTTCCTCTCCCTGCAACTCCTGGCAACAACCATTCTATTCTGTTTCTAGGAGTTGACTACTTAGATACCTCATATAACTAGAATCATGCCGTATTTGTCCCTCTGTGATGCCTTCTTTCACTTACCGTAACGTGTTCCAGGTTCATCTATATTGTCATATATGGCAGGATCTCCTGCTTTTACGATATTTCATTGTATTTGTAGAGCATATTTTCTTTAACCATTCATCCATGGATAGACATTTAAGTTATTTCCATATCTTGGCTATTGTGAAAAATGCTGCACTGAACACAGCAGATACTGCTTCAAGTTCCTGATTTCAGTTCTTTTGGGTAGATACCCAAAAGTGGGATTGCTGCCTCATTTGGTAGTTCCATTGCCAATTTTTTGAGGAACTCCCATACTGTTTTCCATAGCAGTTGCATCATTTTACATCCCTACCAAGAGTATACAAACATTGCTTGACATCCTTGCCAACAAAGTTTTTTGATACCGTTTTATAGTTTTTGCTAGTGTGAAATGTTGATAATTTTTCTTGAGTCCAAAACCTCATTTGCATTTCTCTAATTGCTAATGATTTTGAACATCTCTCTTCAGAAGCTTGTTAGCTTCTGAGTCTTCCTGTCCTGTAAATTAACTGTTTATGTCCCGTTACCACATTTCTATTGGGGCAGCCCTCTGTTTTTTTGTTAATTTGAATAATGTTATAATATATGTTAGCTCTTAAACCCTTGTTGGCTGCTCATCTTAGACCTGAGGAAAGTCCTTTGATTGCAAGTCCTGCCTCAAGATGTGGTCATAAAGTCTCAACAACAGAAAAATGACCATGAGACTTGAGACAGAATAAACTGGTGTGACATGCTTATGGCCCAAGGACCCCGGGGGTTATATTTTCACTGCCCTTGTATCTGACTTCATTCACAAACTTCTCCCTTCATTCCTTCACTCACCTGCCAAATCTTCAGTTTCAGGCATGACATGTTACGATCATTATCGTTTCACTTTTATTACATAAATGAAAACTATTTTGTGTTGGAAAATTGGATAATATTCAAACCGGCAAAATTATTAAAAGCCACCCACACTCTGCTGCCTAGAGATGACTGCAGCTAATCTCTTTGGATGTATTCCAATCCCTGAAAATGAATGGCTGAGAAGATGGAAGCATCATTATGACAAATAATATAGAGCACTTGTACATCAGTGCTCTATAGTAATCGCTCTTGTAGAACTTCCTACATGTTATTATAGTTATTTGTTCAGTAACTATTTATAAATAACTATTTATTATAGTTATTTGTGTAGGGATTATTAGAACAAGAGTCAGTAGATTTATGTTTTAGTTTCATCTTTGATTTGCCAAAGTTTCTTTGTTTTAAAAAGAGGAGACCTTGAAAATCTTGCCAAGGCATTGGGACTTTCTTCTGTAATTAATTGGGAATCATCAAAGGACCTGAAGTGGTTGAATTATCCAAAATAATTTTGGTAGAAGAAGTTCACACTGGAAGTAATGGCACATGAATGTTAAGTGAATGAAAATACCATTTATTGTGGTAAAGCTACTATCGACAGTATTTCACTAGGTCCTTTTAGTACTACTATAGTATATGGATGGTCACCCCCAAGTTAGAGAGAAGAAATTTAAAACTCAGTTGGGTTAAGCAATGTGAACAAGGAAACACAGCTAATAAGTGTTGGAGTAGGAAGTTAAGTCCAGCACATTCAACTAACTGGTTTCTTTCCAGGCGCAGAGGCTTCTTTGAAAGGCATTTTAGCAGTCTAGGTGGGGTCAGTTCCCATTTAATGGTGAGAAGTTCAAATGCCTAGCAAACTACTTTCTTAACAGCCACAGCATTAGTTACTGATTGTCCCCAGGGGTTTTTCCCTATGACTCATATATAGTAGGGGAATCCTGAGGAAAGCTTAGCTTTTATTTTTTGAATTTCAGAGTCCTGACAGACTCTGTAGTGATTGCAGATAGAGATCTGCAATCCTTGCCAACAAAAAGATTGAAGGAGGCACCTTTGGTAAGTCCCTTTCTCTCTGGACCTCAGTTTTCTTAACCACAAAGGATGAAATGATCACTGAAGTTTTCTTTCATTCTAACACTCAAGATGCCTGATGAGATGCTGAATTCTACATAGGGCTTAATGGTATGATGATTTGTAGGAATTGAACCAATAGAATACCATTACACACAGATGTGGTTGAAAATAGGCTGTAGAAAGGCTATGGGGGATATATATTCTTAGTTACTCAACTTTTATATATTCACTATACTGTAAGATTCACATAGGAGGGACTGTATGTTTGTTCATCCTACACCTTAAAGTCCATCACTAGTGACTTATATGTCGGCGGCCAGACAGTTTTGTTGAAGGGAAGAGTGAGCAACGTAGAAAGGCTACTCGTTCCCTAATGTCTGTCTTCCCTTCTCCCTCAATAATGCAGCATCTAAAAGTTACCTGGAAACAGGAACCCAGCCCAAAACCTCATTTCCCAGATTCTTTGTAGTTAGATGTGGCCATGTCATTAAATTCTGACCAATGGGATGTAAATGGAATTAGAATTTCCTTTTTTTTTTAGGAGATATTCTTAAAGGAAAGGACATGATTTTCTCCTTTTTATCTCTCCTTCTGACTGGCTAAGATAAAATAGAGAAATAGATAAGATGTTTGTGGCTTGGATCACAAGTTGGAACCTATATGCTGAGAATAGCAAGAAGGATGGTGTCTGGGTATCTGGTGATATTCAAACCTTTATATAAACCTTGAATGACCATGTTAACATACATGAGAGAAATAGATTTCCATTTTGTTTAAAACATTATTGTTTTTGGTTTACTGATTGTTTTAGCTAAACTGGATACAAGGGAACATTTTCAGAAAAAGCACATGACCTTCATAATTAGAACTGCTGGTAAGAAACATATTTTGAGCATGGTTGTCATAAATCTCAGCATCATATATGGTGGCTCTGGTTTGGGGATGGCTGAGGAATGCCTACTCAGTTGACCAATAGGGAAATTTTACTAGGGCCAGTAATTTTTGTATAAATGCATGCAAGTTTTACTAGGGCAATAAGTTGAATATTTTACACTAAATTCTTAAACTAATCCTTTCATTTCCACTGAAACTTTTATATTTCTATTCATTACATAAGGTTGTTAATATAAGAGCAATTTATTTTTGTGAATAGAGTGAGGTAGAGAGAAAAAAAATAAAGGGATAGACAATTATTCCAAATCTTTTATTTTATAGGATATATTTTTTTTGCCACTGACTTAAATAACACCTTTTTCATAATATTAAATTTACATACATAAACTTTTGAGTAACAATGGTAGGATTTTTACAAATTTGATAAAAATATAAATCCTCAGATCTATGAGGCTCAAAAGTTCTCAATCTGGAAAAACAGAAAGAAAACCGCACAAAGGAACATATTTATTAAATTTCTAAAAACAAGAGATGAAGAGAAAAATCTTAAGAACAGCCAGAAAAATTATGTATAGAGGAACAAATATATAAATCCAATTTCTCTTCAGAAATTATGTATGCCAGAAGAAAGAAAAAGCACCTTTAAAGTGCTGAAAGAAAAAGAAATAAAAAACTCTAAACTTAGATTTCTATACCTGACAAAAATATCCTTCACAACTGAGGCAATATAGAGACATATTCAGAAAAAAATCGAAAGAATTTTTGCCTGGCAGACCTGGACTACAAGAAATGTTAAAAATATATATATATATTTTTTTCTTCATATAGAAGAAAAATGATAACAGATGAAAATTTATACCTATGGAAAGAAATAAAAAGCTCCAGAAATGGTAAATATACATAATAATGTAATGGTAAATATAAATAATATAAGAAACAATTTTTATTTGTAAGTTTATTAAATTTCTGTAAAAATAATTAATGAAAGCAAAACCCCTACTCATGTATCATGGATTTTAACCTATGTAAGAAATTTTATGATAAAATAGTACAAAGCACATGAGGGAGAAAATGTAAGTATGCTATTGCAAGGTTTTTCATTTATATGTGAAGTGGTATATTAATTGAAAGTTGATTGTGATAAATTACAGATGTGTACTATAAACCCTAGTGAACAAAACAAACAAACAAAGAAGTATAGCTTATAAGCCAATATTGGAATTAAAATAGGATGATAAAAAATAGTCAATTATCTTCTCCCACTTGGTTGGTTGCCTGTTTGTTTTTTGATGGTTTCTTTTGCTGTGCAGACGCTTTTCTGTTTGATATAGTTCCATTCATTTAATTTTGCTTATACTTCCCTTGCCTTTGAGGTCAAATTTTTAAAATTACCTCTGAGGCAAAGGTCCATTAGTTTAGCACCCATGTTTTCTTCTATGCAATTTATTGTTTCAGGTCTTATGTTTAGGTCTTTGATCCATTTTGAGTTACTTTTGGTGTATGGTGACAGATAGCAGTCTAGTTTCATTATTTCACACGTGACTTTCCAATTTTCCCAGCACCATTTATTGAAGAGGCTCTTGCTTCTCCATTGTATGTTTTTGGCTCCTTTGCTGAAAATTATCTGCCCATACATACGTGGGTTTATTTCTGGATTTTCAATTCTATTCCATTGGTCTGTGTGTCTGTTTTTCTGCCAATACCATGAAGTTTTAAATATTGTCACTTTGTAGTACAAATTAAAATTAGGGAGTGTGATATCTCCAGCCTTGTTCTTTTTTCTTAGGATTGATTTGGCTGTTCAGGGTATTTTGTGATTCCATACAAATCCACCAATTAGTGGCTAATATCCAAAATACATAAAAAACTTGTACAACTTAACACAAGGAAAAAAAATCCAATTAAAAATGGGCAGAGGACCTGAACAGACTCTTCTCCCAAGAAGACATACAAACAGCCAACAGATACATGAAAAAATGTTCACCTTCACTAGCTATTAGTGAAATGCAAATCAAAACCACAATGAAATATTACCTCACACCTGTTAGAAAAGCAATCATCAACAAGACAAATAATAACAAGAGTTGGAGAGGCTGTGGAGAAAAAGGAACCCTCATACACTACTGGTGGGACTGTAAATTGGTATAGCCACTGTGGAAAATAGTATGGAGTTTCCTCAAAAAATTAAGAATAGAATTACCATACAACTCAGCAATCCCTCTTCTGGGTATCTACTCAAAAAATCTGAAAACGTTTATCTGTGAAGATATATGTGCTCTGATGTTCACTGCAGTTTACTTATGGTGGTCAAAAGACATGGAAACATCCAAAATGACCTTCGATAGATAATTGGATAAAGAAGATGTAGTACATGTACACAGCAGAGTATTAGTCAGCCATAAAAAAAGATGAAATACTGCCATTTGTGAAAACATGGATGGATCTTGATATTATCATGCTAAGCAATATAAGTCAGACAAAAAAAATTAAGAACCATTTAACTTTACTGATATGTGGGATATAAAACTAAAAGCAGCAAACAAACAAAAACTCATAGACACAGACAAGAGTTTAGTGGTACCAGAGGGTAAGAGGGCAGGTGGTAGAAAAGGATAAAGGGGGTCAAATATATGGTGACGGAAGGAGAACTGACTCTGGGTGGTGAGCACACAAAGCAATATATAGATGATGTAGTATAGAAATGTATACCTGAAACCTGTATAATTTTACTAACCAATGTCACCCCAATAAATTTAGTAAAAAATTAAAATAATTAAAAAACACAGTCTAAAAGAACACAGGGAAAGAGAAAAGGGGGAACGAAGAACATTTGGGACAAATTCAAAACAAATAATAAGAAAGTAAATCTAAAGCCAATTGTATTGTTAATTACATTGACTACAAATGATAAATGTTCCCATGAAAAAGCAGAAGTTGTCAGACTGGATAAAAACGCAAGACCAACTATGTGCTGCCTATAGGGAAACAGCTTTAAACATTAAAATGGGTTAAAATTATTGAAAAAAAATAATGTGCACATACTAATTATAAGAAAGAAAAACTAGATATATTAATATCAGGAAAAGTAGATTTCAAAACAAGGACTATCACCAGGGCTAAAGAGGGACATTTTATAAGAAAATGAGGTAACTCATCAAGAAGACACAACAATCCTAAACTGTACCCAGTGATCCCAGCTTATATGACAATATATGCCTAAAAAATGGGCAGAACTGAAAGAAGAATTAGACAAATCCACAGTTGTATTTGGAGACTTCAATATTCCTCTTCTTATAACTAACAGGAAAATAGACAGAGAATCACTAAAGCTATAGAAGAATTGAACACCATCAATCAAATTGACCTAACTGACATTATAGAACACTACCTAAAACAGCAGAATTCACATGTTTTTCAGGAGCCCATGGAACATTCACCAAGATAGACTGTATGCTGAACCATAAAACAATTCTCAATAAATTGAAAAGGACTGAAATCATGCAGAATATATTATTTGACAACAGCAGGACTAAATTAGAAATCAATAACAAAATGATACTTCCTGAATATTTGAAAATTAAACAACACACTTGTAAATAACCCATGGGTCCCAAAAGATGATAATACAAAGGAAACTAAAAAACATTTTGAACTAGGACTTAGAGGTGTGCCTACTTCCAAGACGAGCACTTTCTAGGAGAAGGTGTGCCCTCTCCATTTTCACTCCCTGCTTACTGGAATGCAGGTGTGAGAGCTGGAGCTGGAGCAGCCATCTTGGTGACAAGATGGAAACTATGTGCTACGGGTGAAAGAGCAACAGGTGCAATCTGGATCCCTCTTTCCATCACAGCCCTGGAAAGAGAAATAACATGTGACTTTGAGCTATTGCTAATCTGGGTCTATGTTACATCCGGCAAACCTATAGTCTACCTAACGCAGTCATGAAGCAGGTAATACCATTGCCATATTGGGACAACTAGGATTGTTTACAGGAGACCAGGCTGTGAGGCTAGAGCTTTGCCATTGAGTGAAGCTCTGTCCAGAGAGTCATTACTTCTGTCTCAGGTACATATCTCAGTAGATGCATTCCTGTGGTTCAGGGCTCACTCCATGGCTTTTGCCCAGTGCTTTGGCCGACATAACTCATTGTGGAGAAGAAAAAGAAAAAGAGCACACAGAGATCTTTCCCTAAAGTTTTCAGTTTGAAAACAATCGCTCTTTTTTTTTTCTTTCTTTGAGAAAGTTTGAAATGATCTCTCAACCAATATATCCAGAATTGAATATCAGTGTGGGTGTGTGACTCACTCAAACCATTTCACATCATTAAATACCTCTTAGGAAATTTGGAGCTTTCCATTATCCCTCTCGTGGGAAGTAGGAAAATGGCAAGATAATTCACAAAGAAATTCCAGGAGATGCTTCTGTTTCTAAGTCCTCACCGGTCCCCATGGGGCCCTGGGAGAAGAGAAGTTCGTTTTTTGATTATGTTACATTAACTCAGAGTCAAATTTTTCACTTGTAAAATGGGATGCTTACATAGACTTAGGCAGGGCAAGAATTATCTTTTCGTGTCATGTAGAGGAGTTGAGTGAATTGACAAAGATTACACACATAGTATGTGACAGAGATGTAGCTTGAACTGAAGTCTTTTGAGACAAAGTCCAATGCTTTGTCTCGTATCTAGTCAAGGAGGCAGCCCATGGCTGAAAACTGATGATGGCTGTTTCTTAATAATTTTGGGCTCATGGACCCTTTTGAGACCAAGAACCGCAGAGCTCCCCAGAAAAAGCCATATTTGCACATACACACAAATTTTAACTTGCGATATCAGAAGGCTTCTCAATTTTCCTACAGTCAGTCCATGGGGCACTATGGTAAGAATACCCGTGTTAGATGTATTTTTAATGACCTGGAAAGGTTTTTTGCACAGCATAATTTTTGTGTGAAAAAATAGTTTACAAAATGGCATGTGTGAGATGACAAAATTTTATAAGAAAAATGTACATATCTTTCTACCTATGCAGAAAAGAATCTGGAAGTTGGCACTTGTGCAAGTAGGGTGCACAGGACAGAGCTCAGAACTGTAAGGACTTTGGAGGAGGCCAGGTTGTGACAAGAGTACCCAAAGGCCCCATCTTCTGTTGAGGTAGGTCTAGGGGCTGGGCCCTGCCTGGTCCAAGGGACCCTGTCTCTGCTCTGCTAGGGGAGTACAGTCCCGAATAATTCCATGAGCACACCCACCTCTTCTATGTGCAGGTTGTTGAAAACCTGCAGAACTCTGCCTAGAGAATGACATTGAGTCTCAGGGGCCAGAGTGACCTTGGGAAGTGGGAGCATATCTAAAGGAGGGGGACAAGGATGGAGAGGGCGCGGGGACCCATGCTAAGGAAGGATTAGTGGAAGACCCTAGCAGGAGAAGAGATAACTAAGGATGGGCAAGATCATTCTCTACATGGATCTGAAGGGCTGTCATGGAGAAGAGGGGATATAGTTGTATAATAATTCAAACCAATGTATGTTATGCTCTATACCCTAAGCCTTGTGCTAAGAGCTGGAGAAACGGATTCTCCTATGTAACAGGGCAAGATAAAGGGTTTGACGTAGGATTCCAGCGTAGTCTGATCCGTGTTATATAATAAAGCTATGGAGGCGAGCTCCAGGAAAACAAAGGTGCAAAATGACCTACTCTGTCTGCGGAAGTTGCTGTGGAATTTAAGGATTAACAGAATTTTCCCAGGCTTAGAGAGGTGACAAAGAGAATTCCAGGCAGAAAAAAACAACATATATGAAGGTCAGAGACACAAAAAGTAGATTATGTGGAGGACAGTGGAGGGAGAGAAGGGTGGAGGTTTAGGTACCATCCAAAATGTAAAGAATCTCGAATTCTGTGCTAGTACACTTGAACCTGTGCTATGGGAGCCATAGAAGATATCCCCTTTCCCCATGTTGTGATGGAACTAGGTCCACTGATGGCAGGTACAGAGGGTCAGAACTGCCCTGGGAGAGAATGAGTCTCCATCAGGCAGAGGCTGGTCAGTGTCTTGTTGGAGCTAGATTAAAGAGAGACAACTACTGGATGCATTTCATAGAACCTTGTGATTCCGCCCCCCCCCCCCCCCAAAGAATGGGCCGCAGCCCTCAGCTTTTTAGAGAGGTATGTTTGTGTATCTCCCTCTGTGAAAGAAACTTCCTGAAGGTTCTGTATATTTTTGCTTTCTAACTTAGTGAACATTGTTATTATCTTAATAGCTGGTACCAAAATGTGTCTATGAAGGGATCCTTCTTATTTGGCAAGATCGTATGTCAAGTCACTCTGAGTGGCAGGTAAGACCTCAAGAGGCTTGGTAGGAGCTCAAGCAAAAGAAAAAGTTAGAAGTTGGTAGTTGTAGTCCCACCTGAGAATATAAGAGGCGTTTTAGATATTACTTTTACCACGTCACTGAGGAAGAGGAGAGATCGCGAGCGTAGAATGGAGTAGGGGGAGGAGGGACTAGAGAGATGGTCTATGACTGAAGACTGTTTGAGGTAAAGCCAGAGCCACCATTTGCAGCTTCTGGGGGTTGCCATTGCTCAGGCTGGCAGGTTGAGGGGGCAGGTTGGGGCTGCAGTGAAGCCAGTGTCTGCTCTCCAACTCCTGCTCCCTTGGTCTACGAGTGCGTGGAGGGGGTGCCTCTCTGGCCTGGTGCTGACCCTGGGAAAAGCGTCCCATGGGGATTCCCCTGCAGCAGGGTGAACAAAGGACATTTTCACAAGGGAGACACTTAATGTTCAATTTGAATCAGTTGGTAGGCAATCTTTCCTATCTCCTACGTAAATCTTCAAGAAAGTATGTTATACTTATCAGCTCTTTGTGCAAGATGCCGCGCGTGTGCGTGCCTGCGTGAGTGTGTGTGTGAACACGCGTATGTGTAGAAATTGAGGAAGGGCTGGATTTCTTGTCTGGTTTGTAGCCATGTGGAATAAACGCGGCATTTGAAGAATCGGGTACCTAGGTTGGGAGACATCAGAGTGACCCTTCCTCCTCTGCATCCGCAGAAATCTTATAGGCTTTGGTTTTCCCCAGAGCCTGGAGTTAATGATTTTAGCCAACTTTATGTGGATATTAAAGGGCAGGATATTAAAAAACAATGAAATGTAAACCTGAATGACCTCAGCTTTACATTTCATTGTTTTGGTGCCTCTAGCAAGATGACATTGATAAGTTTATTTTGTGGCTGTCTCTTGCTCAAAGAAGCTGCTATTGTATCACAGGTAGTTTTCACAAATCACTGAGGGTTTAAGGAAGCAGTTTAAAATACCAATTACACGAGCAAATAGAGATTCTTATCTCTAGGATACATAGGAAAATAGTTCATTTATGCACCATGTCTTTGGAATGTATTTTTATAGACTCTGTAATTGGATGAGCTAGCTGAGTACAATGCATGGAATGGAAAGGTAAACAGTTAGAAGCCCTGACTGAGTTCAAGACCAGCTCTCAGGCTAAGCTGCTGTGGGTACCTGCTAGCCCTCTCTGATGTACAACTGTCCTGTGATATAGGAGGAGAGTTAACAGTAGTCTTCAGCATCTGTATTAATTAAGATTAAATGAATTGTATGAAACAGTGACTTAAATAGGATAGAAATGTTTTTCTTGCTCATGCAGAGGTCTCAAGATGGGCTATAGGTAGGTATCACTTCTCTAAGACCCAGGATTCTTTTGTTTTTCCAGACAGCAGGAAAGTATAAAGAGCTAAGAATATACCATCTCTAATGATCAAATATACAACCTGGAAGCTGCGCATAGCATTTCAACTCATAACCCGTTGGCTAGAACTTTGTCATATGGCCTCACCTAGCTGCAAAATGGCCTGGGGAACATTGGTTTTACGCTTAGTTGCTACAATGTCGGCAAACAACAGGGGTTCCTTCTCTCTGAGAGAAGAGGAGAACGGTATTGCAGAACAATTAGAAGTCTCTGCCAAGGGTTCCTTCCAGACCTAATAATCTAGGGTTCTAGGTGTTATCTATAGCTTGGATGATCAGATATCAAGTTATCTTCCATCTACAGGGTCTTCTTCACTGTGTGATAGCCGAGGTGCCTTGATCACAGAATTAGCAAGTAGTATAGACCAGGGCTATCGCATGGAAACCCAATGTGAACCACGTAGAAATTTAAAAATTTCTCATAGCCACAGGAAAGAAAGCAAAGAAACAGGTAAAATTAATTTTAATAATATATTTATTTTAATAATATTTATATGTAATAATATATTTTACTTAACCCAATCATGTGACCAATGTCAGAGGTTGTTAATGAGGCATTGTACATTTCTGTTTTCGTATCAAGTCTTCACAATTCAGTTTGTAGTTTACAGTTACAGCCCATCTCCCTGTGAACTAGCCACGTTTCCAGCGCTCAATAACCACAAGTGGCTAGTCGCCCTAAGGTGATACAGTTATATAGATTGTGTCTATTGGAGAAATCGCACCACTGTATGCACACGTAAATTACTTAGTTATAAAGGGACTCTGCTAATTAATTAATACAGATTTAACTCAGTATTATAGTCTCCATGAATATGACCGAGAACATTATCATTTCCCAGAGGCTTTCCTATGGGTACGTGACCATTTCATTGTTCACTTTCTGGGTCTTCAGAGATCTCACCAGGCATCCATACCAACCGGCCAAGTCAGGTAGAAATGATGGACTCCAGCTCTGCTGCTTACCAGCTGTGTCATTGGGAGTAAGGTGCTTAATTCCTCTGAGCCCCAGTCCCTTACCTGTAAAAATGCCATATGTTGAGGTTCTTAAAAAAAAAAAAAAAAAAAAAAAAAAGACCTTTTGGAAGCTGGATGCAGCAGAAATAGCACTGAACCAAGAATAAAGGATTTGGATTGTAGCTTGAACTTTCCCCTGACTTTGTGAGACTAAGAATCTCATCCTCTCTCTGGATCTGACTTTTCACAGTTTGAAAGCTGGAGGTGAGGCGGGTATATTAGATTCTTACCAATTTGCTTCTTTTCTTTCAAATAGAATCTCCGGACATCAAAGTAAAACTATAATATTCACATTTCTAGGATATGATTAGGGAGATGATTGCTTTCTCAACTTCCAACTACTTCCAATAATTTCATAAAAGAGGGAGTTGAGATCTGGAAGACTGAGACATCCACAATATGTTTACAATGTTTGTAAATAGACACAGTCTCTGGAAGAAGGAATGAGTAGGATCAGGTAGAAATATCTCTTATGGCAGTGACTGAACCTTTAGTGTTAAGGTTGAAAAAAATAACCCAGGAGCTCTTTCTCATTGCTGGTGGAAATATAACAAGGGGGGCCCCAAAAACGTACATAAGTGGACCCTTTGGTCAACGTTGCTCAAGCAAAGCAGTATTTCGCCGTCATCAGAAGTGTCTGGATGCTGATGGTAACTGCTTTGAGCAGCTCTTGTAATTGCAGCAATCAAAAGTGACCTGTATTCATCTTTTGTTATCAGTATATTTTGAGTATTACAATTTTAATACAGTTTTATTTTCTTAAAATATGTATACTTTTTTTGGTACCCTCTGTATATTGAGGAATTTTTCTGGAAGCCAATTTGACAAAGACATAAAATGTGTACATCTGTTTATATAACAAATTTAGGATTCAGAGTTTAAGGAAACAGTCTTATGTTTACAAAGATCTGTTTACTCAAGAGTTCATTGCTCTATTACTGATACCAGGAGAAAATTAGAAATACCCTGGCTGTAAAACACAAGAAAATTGTCAAAAAATTATGGTACAGGCATATGTGAAGATATTATTAAGCCAGTAAAAGCCACGTTTTCAAAAAATATTTAATGGTACAGGAAAACACTTTGCCACAATGTTGAACCATAAAAGGTCACTAACAATGTGTCCAGTATCTTTTTTAATTAAATTTATTGGGGTGATGATGGTTAGTAAAATTATATAGGTTTCAAGTATACATTTATATAATGTATCATCTATATATTGCATTGTGTGTTCACCACCCAGAGTCAACTCTCTTTTTAAGTTGACTCTTCCCCAGAGGGTCCAGTCCTTGCTGTCCTGCCTTCTGGTCCCTGCTTTGCCCTCCTCCTTCACATAAAGACTGAGTCTTCATTTCCTTCTAGGTCAGGGTTTCTTAACCTCAACACTCGTGATGTAGTGGGCGGCATGGCCCTTTGTTTCAGGGCTGTCCTGTCCTTTGTGGGATGCTGAGCAGAAGCCTGGGCCTCTACACACTGGATGCTAATAGCATCCTTCTCCAGCTGAGATAACCAAAAATGTCTCCAAACATGGCCAAATGTCCCCGTGGGGGCTAAACCACATACCCCTCCTTCACTTTGGCGATTATCCAAGTTTGGTGATTATTAAATTATTCTTGCCAGTAAAAGGTGGAAGTTGAGGATTGTTCCGGGTATTTCTCTCTCTCTCTCTCTCTCTCTCTCTCTCTCTCTCTCTCTCTCATCCACACACACACACACACACACACACACAGCACACACACACATCCTCACACTCTCATATAACACAAATATTGATTCTCTAAGGCAGCTCAGTGTATGTGCACAGTAGGTATTTCCATCCTTGGAACATTCTCAGCATGGATCTCTTCCCAGCATGGGAGTAGGGCTCTGTGAGTATACAGATGAGTCATTCCTCTCTTGCTTCATCCTCTGGTTTCCAGTGTGAATGGAGATAACTGCACTTGTAGAGCTCAGTGATCAGGAATGGAAACTGAAGCCCAACATGACTTTACTAGTTGTTCCAGAAAATTCTTGCTTAGGACAATAAACCTGTTCAAGTAAACAATTTCGTTGTTAACCCCTGGTACCTCATGAAACCCATTTATCTGGCTTGGGGACAACTGGATGCTCATCTGGGCAAACAGTGCCTTCTCGGGACAGTTGATTGCTCAGCTTAGCAAGCCCTCTTGTTTCTCAACAACTGTTTGCTCATGAACACTGCCCTCAGGACTCCAGCCTTTCTGTGTCCTCCCATCCTCAGCTATTAGGACAAAGACCTGCCTGAGACACTCAAATCCAGATCCTCAAACCCTATAAATGTCCCCCTTGACCTCTGCTTTCTGAGACACCCTAAGACTCTTTCAGGGTGGTATTCTCCCTTATGTGACCAGTGAAAATTCAACTTGACCTGATACATAGAGGTTTCTTTGGGAAACTGGCAGTCCCTCAGGGCTTCTCTATGTTTAAAGAAGGGGCTACTATCATAAAGTGTGGACCAATGATGCTTAGAAAAAGACCAGGAGGAAATATTTGAAACAGCTGCTTTTCTACATCTTTGGCCAGATAAGATTCGTCGACATGGTGTCCCCACGCTGCACTCTACAAGTGGAAGGGCGACAACAGGGGGTTATGATCCTCCTGCCCAAGGAGTCTGAGTGCAAGTGGAATAGTCAGGGCCATGAGTTTTATAAACATAGAAGAAAAAGAAGTGTAGAAACACACACACACAAACACACACACACACACACTCACTGGAATTATGGGTTCTTTCATTTTTATACTTTCCCATATTTAAAATTTTTTCCTTAATGAAGATGTCTTCCTTCTCATCAAAGTAACTACTGTTATAATTATAGATGAAAGACTATGTTAGTATAATGCTCTTCTATTAGTTTGGTGCAAAAGTAATTGCGGTTTTTGCAATTATATTTAACCTTTTAAACCACAATTACTTTTGCACTAACCTAATAGCATATATAGTGGGAGATCCAGGATCTTGGCTTCGAGGAGGTACAAAGAAGTCAAAGATTTAGACTTTGGGCCCTTCCTTCTTCTGCACACTTCAGAAAAGTCTAGCACAAATTACTACAGACTTGGGAATGCGTCATTTGTACCAAATACTAGGCTGAAGTATGAATGGAAAGGACTGTAATTACTTCTCCTTTCCCCCTGTCACGTTTCTTTAATGATCTCATAGCTACTAGTAAAAGCACTCAGCAGTGAGATGGGATGGGTAAGCTACTGGGCATATGATGGGATATAATTAGCAGGTGCTAAAATAAATGATACCACTGATCCCCAGGATTGTGGATGGAATCAACGCTGAGTTACTCTTGACCCAACGGGTCACTGTAAAGAAGAACCCTCTGGGGTTGGCTTCAACTCTACCACTTATGAAATTTGACACCATGAGCAAAATTCTTCACTTCCCCCCTCTCAGCCCCCCAGAGTACAGTTTCTTCACCTGCAAAGGTTAGATACTTGTGCCTGCCTAGTGAACCTCATGAGTTTGTTGTAAAGACCAAAAGAGATACTGGAGATACACATGTTTAGGAAATAGTTGAAATTTTTCACATGTCTCTTTGATTGATATTAACATAAATTAAGATGATCAGCCCACACTCAATTTAAATGCTGAAGTTGTTCAGCGCCATGGGATTGCTTGAGGCAGAGACATAGGCATTTGGGGATCTCCACTTTATCTGGGAGCCCCCGGACCTGGCATAGCACCAGGGACCTGGCTGGGTGCCCCCGACTAGGCGCCTGGTTCCCCTAGTGCTGTGTGGGCACTGGGTATGCCCATTGAGAGCATACCTAGAAGGAATGTTTGGGCAAGCCTGCCACAGCTGCCCACGAATCCCTCATTAACATTTCACGCCTAGTTTGTAATCCACAAATTGGATTTTCCAGGGTGGAGTCAGAGGAATGAGAAAAATGAAGAGGAGCAGATAGATAACACGTCTCCCGCATCCACTGTTTATTTATTGTGTGCCCACCATGTTCTTCTAGCAAGTGTTACCTCATATGATGCCCAGAGAGACCAAGGATAACCTCTACCTGATTGTAGCCACTCACAAGCTCCAAGAGTTTAAATAATTCGCCCCAGGTCACAGAGCTCAGGAGCAGAGCAAGAATTCACAGCTACCTTTGTACATTTCATTCTCTCTGACTCCGTCTGAGTAAGGAAAGGCATTTGGGCTTTGCAGCTTAGCCACAGTGGGCGAGGACACCACCAGAGCTAGATTTCCTCCTAGAAATTCTTTATAGCAAGTGCAAGTGCAAAGAGGGCAAAGGAAGGCAAGAAGAAATGAGCAGAATTAATGCCCAACTATGCAAAAGGCTTAACTCTAAAAATCATCACAGAAAGGAGTTACATTTAATATTGGGCAGTTCCTAGGGCTGAATGTTCTCGATTTTTTTCCTCTGCCACTCTCCATGTTTTAATTTCAAGAATCAAATAATCCAAGTATGTCATAATCCAATATTAACTGAATGCCACATGCATGAAATTTCACAAAAATAATTAAATTTCCTTGTATTTTTTTTCTGTTTTAAAGCTATTTTGGAGTGGTGGGTGGGGGTGACTTTAGCCAATGACTTCCCACTTTTTTTGAGTTTTGAAATACAAACTGGGGAAAATATGTGAAAACAGAGTTTGATAGGGTGAGGAAATTTTTTTCTAAAATCCCTCTGACCTGCTCAGAATATGAATAAGGTCACATATTATTGCTTGTGAACCCACTAGAAGGAAATACAGTAGTCTTTTTTTTCAGACCCCCCCCCCCCCCCCCCACACACACACACACATTTTTCCAGATCTTCCACTAACTTTAGATGCCTACTCAGTTCAATGGGGGATCAGTCCTTTAAATTTCAAGCCCGGAGAGAAAGCTGGATTATGAGCCCCTGCTCCTCCCGGCCACACGGTGGCGCTGTTGTAGCTCAGCCCTGCAGAGCCCTGTGATTGCTTTTCCTTCCCATCGGTAGTGATGTACTGGCTGGTCAAGGTCCTTGTCCAAGCTGCAAATCATACTTGGTCTCCAGAGTAATCGTTCTCTTCAATTACAAGGTACCTTGCTAGACCTGTAAACAAAACAACAATAAACATGTATTGAAAAACCCCATGTGCTAATGGCCATGCTAGGGCTAGAGGCCCTAAAATGAATTAGATCTTGCCCCTGCACTCAAGACATTTACAGTCTAGGGGGTGGAGGCGGGGAGGGATGCAGACAAAAGCAGTGACCTAAAGCAGAAGAGCCCACCACTCTGAGTGCTAGGCTGAGCTTCAGGTGAAGAGCTGGGTGCTAGAAGAGGTGGTGGGGTGGGCGGGATGAGAGCACTTCAGACCGGAGGCATCCAGGGAGAGCAGAGGCTTCGACTCACTGAACCTGAGAGATGACTCGAAAACCAAGTCTGAAGAAAACAGAGAATACACAGTCCCAGAGTTCGAGATGGCAGGAAATAACCAATAGTTTTCACTATGCCTTGGAATGAATGTACTCCACGTGTTTTTCCGTCTTTGTCTCTTGGCTCAGGGTTCGGAATCCTGAAGGTCCACTCTTTAGTTTCATGAAAGCAGGACGTCAGGAACTTCCATTGTGGGAGCAGGTTTGTCTGCAGAAAGAAAATTCAGTCAGTGTTGCCAAATACGGGGATAAGATACAGATTGCCTGGGCATGTTTGCCCACATCACTTTATTTGAGTTGAGGTGTTGGGTGAGGAAAAGCAGAGTACCCCAGCAAATTCCTTCTCTCTAAAAATGCCCCCTCCTCCCCACACACACACTTTGATCTCTTTATCCTCTGGAAGAATTCAACTGTAAGCCATTTCATAAAGCCTTCAGGTGAAAGATGGGGCACATTGGCCACCTGTCCTGACGTCTCAGCATGGAATTTCTGTGCTTCAGAATATGGGGTATTTGATAGGTATTTCTTTGTAGGTGGTCTTTGGGAGGGATTTCTGCACAAATTCCCAAGTGGTAAGAGCAAATGTTGTTAGCATGTTTTAATGCTTCACTGAGGCCCAAAGCTGTCACAAGCAGGCCTCACTTCCATTCCCTTGGTGCCTGCTCTTCTGTGCCCAGTCCTGCCTTGGGCACTCACACATGAACAAGGCCAGGCTCCTGGTTTGGGGGTTCAGAACTGGTTGGAATGGCCCTTCGAGTCAGTTCTCTGCAACTGTGCCCTACAGTCAGGCTAAGCCTCAGTCACAGGGTGACTCACCAGAATGACACCGTGTACTTCCCCTCCTCAAGGCCTTTCCTACACAGGTCCCTCTGCTCGTGCTGACCTTCCTTCTCCAGTGAACACATGCTCACCCCAAAACCAGGTAACCTTGTTGATTCCCTGCCGGCTCCACCTTTCCCATCCTCATCCTGGGATCCTTCCTCTGTGCACCTCTAACCCTTCTCCCATCTGCTCAGGGTTGGAGCAAACTGTGCACATATCTGTCACCCCAACTGGACTGGGAGCCCTGCGGGGGGCAGAGACCCAGGCTTTTTCCTGTCTGTTTGCTGAGATGCCCATCACAGTGACTGACACTCGGTAGAATGGATGACATCTAAGGGTGCCTTTGTGCCACAAGCATGCTTGGTCCTCAAGTGCACAGAGCTGCCTCCCCTCCTTCCTGAGGGTCCCCCTATTCCTGATGGCCTGGATTCTAGAGAGGTCTCAGTGAATGGCCGTCCAGATGCATGGAAGAAGCCCCGGACGGAGCATCCGGAGGCTTGGGTTTACATTCCTGCCCTCTCAGCTTCCTGGACCATGGGCAACCACTTTCCCTCTCTGGGCCTCAGTCTCCACCTCTCAAAAGGGGACTTGTTGCTCATAGCTCTAGTGGATAAGAATCTGTTGCTATTTTCTGTGCTTCTTTCATATCAAACCTCCTCTGTGTCTGTCTCTGTCTCTTTCCTTCCCCTCCGTCCTTCCTTTTAGGTGCGTAACAAACCCAGAGTTTACAGTAAAAGCACAGGAAGAGCTGAATGATGTGTTCTCTTCAGGAAAGTACCTGGTCCACCAGGGAGCCAGTGGCTGCCTCAGGAGCCCTGAGCCTCCTGAGCTGTGGCTCCTCAGGGCTTTCAGCATAGACCCAGCTCTAGCCTTTGATGTAGCTTCGACATGCGTGATACCCAAGTGGCCCCGATGCAAAACGGTGGGAAGGCTTGCTACTTTCTGCCACTGACCCTAGCGACGGAACAGTGGTGGTGGGGGACAGTCAGAAGGTCCACTGGGGACACAGAACAGAACACACACCTTGATAATCACACTCCACAGCATGCCCAGACTTCAGGTGGGACCCCCGTCTTCCCCACCAAAGCTCTCCTAAAGAGGAAAACAGATAGGGCCTTAGAATCCATGTGCACCCCTAGAGACCAGGCAATGCTCAGAGGAGGTGCCTGCAGAGACAGCACATTGAATAATCAGCCCCCGAATCTCCAGATGTGTCTGTGCTCTTACAAAGTACGGAGGAATCCCCAATCTGTTTATTAATGTCTTGCTTTTCTTAGTAGAAATACAGGGGTTGGAGGAGCCTGAAGATATAATCTCAATGGCTTTCATTCAACTCATTCATTCATTCATAAATACGTTCACGCATTCACTTAGCAAAGATTTGAGGACCTATGTTATACAAGGCTGGACACTAGGGATACAATGATTTTGATGATAGATGATAGATAGATAGATGAGGGATAGATAGATAAATGGATATGGATATGGATGAAGATATAGCTATAGGTATCTACTGGGGCCTTGCAAAATTCAGAGTCTGGTAATGGCACAAGCATTATAGAAACAGTGGCATAAATAATTGTGATAACTGCTCAGGGGGAAAAGACGGGTGAGCCATAAACCTATAAAATGGGCAAATCTCAATTGATTTGGGGGGATTGGGAGAGGCTTCCTGCATGGAGTCATTTGATAGCTGAACTCCAATGAAAGGAGATCCCCCTTCCCCTAGTCCCTACCACATACACTTGTCAAACTAATTGTAATGTGGGTCTGATTGCTTGATTTTCAGTCTGTCTCCCTTATGAAATAAGTAGCTTTACAAGGTCATTGAGGACCCAGGCTCCTTCCTTCTACCCTCCCATCTCCAGCCCCAGAAGATTGCTTTCAATTTCAGGTCACAGAATGGCTGCTGCTCCTCCAGGCATCACAACTATTTTTCAGGTGCAAAGAAAAGAAGGACCAACCACCAAATGGGGCATTTCCTTTCAAAGGGTTTACCCAGAAGCTCCAGCCATTGGATTCTGCCTTCCTCTCATTGGCCCAAACTGGATCTTACTCTAGGTCTACTCCGAGTTGCAGTGCTGTCTGGGGAAAGGGAGAAGGACTTTAAACTGGGAACTCTGGCTCTTTGAACCACATCAGAGCAGCCTGGGTGGTAAACTAGCTGTATCTGCTTGAACTATAGCTGGTATTCATTTCCTTTCGGCAATCTGTATCTTTTCCCCATATTTGGCAACACTGACTGAATTTTCTTTCTGCAGACAAACCTGCTCCCACAATGGAAGTTCCTGATGTCCTGCTTTCATGAAACTAAAGAGTGGACCTTCAGGATTCCGAATCCTGAGCCAAGAGACAAAGACGGAAAAACACGTGGAGTACATTCATTCCAAGGCATAGTGAAAACTATTGGTTATTTCCTGCCATCTCGAACTCTGGGACTGTGTATTCTCTGTTTTCTTCAGACTTGGTTTTCGAGTCATCTCTCAGGTTCAGTGAGTCGAAGCCTCTGCTCTCCCTGGATGCCTCCGGTCTGACGTGCTCTCATCCCACCCACCCCACACCTCTTCCCAACCCTAGCACCCAGCTCTTCACCTGAAGCTCAGCCTAGCACTCAGAGTGGTGGGCTCTTCTGCTTTAGGTCACTGCTTTTGTCTGCATCCCTCCCTGCCTCCACCCCCTAGACTGTAAATGTCTTGAGTGCAGGGGCAAGATCTAATTCATTTTAGGGCCTCTAGCCCTAGCATGGCCATTAGCACATGGGGTTTTTCAATACACGTTTATTGTTGTTTTGTTTACAGGTTTAGCAAGGTACCTGGAACAAGTACAGAACAGACAGAGCAGAAAACAAGAGCCTTGGCCATAGAGAGATTTCTGTCCTTGTCTGAACATGTCTCCAGACTTCCTCTCAGAATCCTACTAGCTGGACAGATGTAGTGACTCTTGATTCTTCAGTAAGTCCTGACTCACGGAGCAGCCCTCCCTCTGTGTTACCACAAATTCTCCCCCTCCGACCTCCTCCTCCTGCTCCTCTTCTCCCTCCCCCTCCTCCTCCTCCTCCTCCTCCTCCTCCTCCTCCTCCTCTTCTTCCTCCTCTGCCTTCTGTGTTGTCATCAGTACCTTCTTCATCATCACTGTTAGCTTACACTCAGCATTTCCTATGTGCCAGGCCTGTTCTGAGAGTTGTCTGAGAGGAGAAGCCTCATGCCCAAGATGGTAGTTCATTCACGGCAGGGTCAGGACTCAAATGCAATCAGTTTGGCCCCAAACCTGTGTTCTTGACCCCTCCCTCCTGCCCTCCCTCCCTCAGCCACAGAGGCTCTGGGGAGGGTGAGGACCCTCTCTAGCCGTGCCCCACCTTAAAACCCTCCCTTGAACTCTGCATTGCTCACTGTGGTGCTCGCAGAGCCCTCGCCCCGGTGACCAGCGCTTCCCGCTGTCTGTACAGAGCCATCCTTCACCCTGACTTGTCTCTGTTCCCCGTCACATGCCCGAGGTTCTCACCCCACCACCCGCTTGCCGCACTGAGCGTGTGCTGTGCTTTCCTAGCCAGAAGCTTTTGCTATATATTCTCCCTACCTGAAATGCCGTTCTCCCACCCACCTGTGGAAAATCATACCCTTCATGTAAGACCTATGTCAGATGATGGAGGCACATGAAATCCTCCAGGATTCACCTCCTTTCCAAACCTTAGCTCTCTCTTCTTGAAACCTCTTATTTTCTTGGTGTACAAGGAAGTCATGTGTGGGGGTGGGGGAGGGAAACTAAGGCATCGGAGACAGGCACGCTCTGTTGAAATCCCTTGTCAGCCTCTTCCTAGCTTTATGAATTTGGGCAAGTTACTTAGCCTTTCTGGGTCTCTTTGTATCTGTAAAATGAAGCTACTAGTACACACTTTGGGAATACTAAACAATTCTCATAAAATGGCTTATGCCCTGCCACCACTTTCATTACATCTGCCACCCACCCTCTGTCTGGGGCAAAGATACTAGGCAGCCTGCAGGCATGACTTGCTATCATTTATCTTCCAGGGAATAGATCAGCTTTAGTGATAATGTCGTTGAGAAATGATACCATTGGCTGTTATGACTCCTGTCTCATCTGCTAGGGTACTCTTTGCCTTCATAGTAATTTCTTGACCTCCTGAAGTCTCCATCACCCAGTGGCTGGTGAGCAGCACCCTAGACAAAACCATCTGCCCCTTCAAAGAAGGAAATTCTCTCTCAGTGGCCTTGCCTCTGCTTTATAATGGTAGGTCAGGTAAAGGGCACAGCAGACCGTGCGGGGGAGGGGGGAGGACAGATGCACAGGTGAAAGGAAAGCAACGTGGTTCTCGTTATGGAACTGCCTCTTACTAACTGTGTGATTCCATCACATTTCTGCGCCTCTCTGTCCTCAGTTTCCTATCTGTATAATGGGATGGTGGGACTCAATCCCTAAGCAGTGTCCACCTGGATTAATTCCTAGAGTGTGTGGGTCTTGTTTCGGGGCGTCAACTTGGCTTCAGATGTTATTAGTGATGTGTTATCCTGAACTAGAAGAGTCTGAAATGTGTGTGTGAGTAGGGGTCGGGGGACGAGGACCAATCCAGGGGACTGCTAAGGAGTTGGGTGACATCTACCTAGGGACAGTCACTGGGAAATCACTACCACGTGGAATTTTTGAAGACACTCCTTTGTAGTTTACCCTAAAGGCAAGCAGTTGATATCCATTGAGTACCTACTATATATAGTTGTATGCTTTACACTTATATTCACATTTTTATATCGATAATTGTGTTACTCAAATACTTCATCTCAGGATACAGTATCATCATTGGTCCAAACAGCCTCTCTTGTTTTATTTTTATTTCACTAATACTATTTTTCTTCCCTGCATCCTTGGTCCCTTCTTCCACCCACTTTCTACCCCATTGTAAGGATATGTGTATATTTTTGAAAATACGTAGTATTTATGGTGAATGCGCAAACTTTTTATTTCCTTATATGATGCTGTGATATATATCTCATTCAGTTTCTTATTACTTTACTCAACATTTTAAGACTATCCACATGAATGAATGTACTTTTAGCTGACATTTCTAACTGCTGCATAATATCTCGGTGTGGAACCCCCACTCTGTCCTCTGCCATGCTCCTAGGAATGGCAAGTGCATCGCTTCCAGTTCCCAGAAGTGATACAGATCTTGTCTGCTGAGGTACGCATTGCTTTTTCCGCAGTGCTTTTTAAAAGCAGACCGTTGCTGCTAATTGAGACACTTTCAGGTGCTGGATAGTGTGACTGTTGCTAATATGGAATGACATACATCATGAAGATCCCATCAGTTTGATGCTAGTAAGTCACCTCTAACCCTCTTTGCTCACTGAGTTTCCCTTTTTAAATAGATTGGTAGCATGCCTCAGGCTAACATATTGCAGGCAGCACACTAGCTGACGTTTAATTATGTTGGAAATTTAATTAAAATGTAATTTAACAAAATATATTTATTTAAATAGTTCCTTCTATTTTTAATAATCAACCTAGTTTTCCACTCAAAGAAGTGACATTCCATATTTAATAGCATCGAAAATGTTACAGATTATGAAAACATTATTATTATCTGTCCCATTAACAAAGAAAAATAATTTACTAATCAAACCATCCTACACCACCGAGTGTAAGAAGGATGCTGCTTTCAAAGGTGTTAAATGTGAACAAATGTGCTTTTGTTTTCTTTAATAAACAAGGTTATTTAAGTAAAGAACAGAGTAGGTTTAATGAAAAAAAAAAAAGTAAATGAATGGCAATTTTGGTGTTAAGTGAATTTGGTGTGGGAGTGCCTGGAGTTCAGGAAACACAGAATCACCTGATGGTCCTCGTCCCAGCTTTAGGGACCCGTGGTTATTCCTGTTCAGCAGGCAGGGAAAATGGACCTTCCCAAGGCCAGAAGATTAAGAGTAAATCTATGCTTAGGCAGGGAGTTCAAAAGTCCCCACTTCCAGGTGATAGAAGTCCATAAAACTTGTGACCTGACTCCAGCATGGCCTGTCTCCTGCCCCTTCTGTCTGGGAGTCTTTAAGGAATGCCCAGTTCTCGTCTTGCTCCCTTCCAACCTTGAGCCTTTCAAAGCTTTCATGTTGAAAGCCTGAGTTGAAAGCCTGCCTGAGTATGAATTCATATATTCTGCTACCTTTCTCACAGAGGCTCTGTTATCCACAGAGAAGTCAAATCATGATGAGTGGCCATTCCTGACACTCTGGCATCCACTAAGGAAGGGATGTATACTGAGGACAGAGAATACTCAGGTAAGACTTGGAGCAGTAGTAATTGCTTTGCTAAGTCCAGGCTCTTTCACTTTTATTTTCATTTGACCATTACCACAATTGTGTGAGTAGATATTGGCCCCATTTTACGGATGGAAAACTGACAATGTGAATTTGTCCCAAATCACATAATAAATAATCGTTAGAGCTCTAAGTAGATCCATGAAGGCACTGCCTCTTTCTTTTTTTTAATGAAACTTTATTTCAAAACAACTGTAGGTTCACCATAGTGAGAAATGCCACAGTGAGATCCAAGAGATCTGGCATATCCCCCCATTGGTCCTCTTGTAAAAGTATAGTACCAAATCACAGTGAGGACGCTGACAGTGGTACAGTCAAGATACACACCATTTCTAAAGGCCTGTCCAGGTGTTACCCTTTTCGAGTTATGCCCACCTCCTTCTTTTTCTCCCCATCCCATCCCGACTCCTAGCAACCACGAATCTGTTCCCCATTTCTATAATTTTGTCATTTTAAAAATGTTACATCAATGGAATCCTATGGTATGGAACCTTTTGATATTGTTTATTTCCACGCAGTTTGTGTTTCTGGAGTCTCATTGCAAGTTGTTCAGTGTATCGATAATTAGTTCCTTTTATTGCCAAGTAGCACTGCATAGTATGGCTACGCCACCGTTTATTTAATCATTCAGCTTGGAAAGGACATTGGGGTCGCTTCCATTTGGGGGCTTTTACAAATTAAGTTCGGTGAACAATCATGTACAGGTTTTTTTGTGAATAGAAGTCTTCATTTCTCTGGGATAAATGCCCAGGAGTTCAATTGCCATGCTGTCTGGTTGTTACCTGTTTGTTTTTGTAAGAAACAAACTGCCTTACAGACTGTTTTCCGGAGTCGCTATACTAGTTTATAACCCCCACCAACAATAAATGAATGACCCAGTTTCTCTGCATCCTCAGCAACATTTGCTTTTGTCACTAATTTGTATGTTAGCCCTTTTGATGGGTGTGTAGTTATATCTTATTGTGGTTTTAATTTGCTTTTCTCTAATAGGTAATGTTATCAAACATCTTTTCATGTGCTTGGTTGCCCTCTGTATATCCTCTTTGGTGAAACACTACTTCATTTTCTTTTCTGAATTTCCTTTTAGTTTCCCCCAATGTCCTTTTCTTTAAAAATTAAAATTTGTAAGGAGATAATTGTAGATTCACATGCAATTGTAAGACATAATACAGAGATCAATCATAGACAGATGAATAACCCAATTAAAAGGTAGGCAAAGGATTTGAACAGACATTTCTCCAAAGAAAATACACACATGGCCAATAAGCACATGAAAAAATGTTCAGCCTCAACAGCCATCAGGGAAATGCAAATGCAAATAAAAACCACAATGAGATACCACTTCATATCCACTAGGATGGTTATAATAAAAAAAAAAGAGAGAGATGATAATAAGTGTTGGTGAGAATATGGAGAAATTGGAACCCTTATATACGCTGGTAGGAATGTGGAACACAGTGGAAGTTTGTCGAAAGCTTAAATATAGAGTTATTGTATGATTCAGTGATTCCATTCCTAGGTATACACTCAAGAGAATTGAAACTGTATGCCCATACAAAAATTTGTATGTGAATGTTCATAGTAGCATGGTCCATAACGGCCCCAAAGTGGAAACAAACCAAGTGTCCATCAACTGATGAATAAATAAAGTACGGTATATCCATACACTAGAACATTGTTCATTGATAAAAAGAAATGAAATATTGATACATTCTACAATAAATGCTAAGTGAGAGAAGCCAATGACAAAGGACCACCTATTGTATGATTTCATTTATATGAAATGTCCAAAACAGGCAAATCGATAGAGACAGAAGGAAGATTAGTGGTTATCTAGGGCTTGGGGTATGGGGGAATTTGAGAGTGATTGGTAAGAGATGTGGGGTTTCTTTGGGGGGATAATTAAATTGTTCTAAAATCGTGGTAATGGCTACACAACTCTGTGAATATACTAAAGGCCATTGAACTGTATACTTTACAGGAGTGAATCATATGGTATGTGAATCATATCTCAATAAACCGGCTTTTTAAGACAACAAATAAAACAGAAGGATTCTATGTACCTTTCACCCAGTTTGCCCCAATGCTGATATGTTGTAAAATTATAGTCTGATAGAATATTGAGACCAGGATGTTAAGATTGATAGAATCCACTGATGTTTAGGTTTCCCCAATTTTACTCATTCTCATTCTGCTGTGTGTATCTGTACGTATTTAACTCTGTACACTTTATCACATGTGTAGGCTGTTTATCCATCACCACGGTCAAGAGGCTGAATGGAATATTGCCCCTTGAAAGCTCTGTTCACCCTCGATGCTGTTGGAGAAAGCACTCCAGGGACCTTTAGGTTGTCCTCACTGTCAATCAAAGCAAGGCAGCCGCCCTTCTGGCCTCCTGAGTTCCCAGTGGGCAGAGCACCCTGCTCCTGATTGTCAAGGGCAGGAGTCACAGAGGGACATGAATTCCCACCCACACGGGAGCCACGGAAGGTCAGGATTGTGGGCACCATTCATCTAGATTCTAGAATCACCCACACTTCTGAAAGAGTAGGAAATGATCTTACCAAAAGGAAGAACATGAATTCTGGAAGGGGACGACGCCCCCGTGTCTCCACTCCCCGCTCTCTCCTCCCACCAACTTCGGAAGCCATCTCTTGCTCCCAGGCCCAGTGGGTGACTTGTCAGCGCTTTCGGAGAGCTGGTATTTATTGGTTTGCCACGAGCAAGTGCTCTCAGGGAGAGGACTGACAATGATTCATCTGTACTAATCCCTGTGTTTTCATCAGCCTTGCTTCTGTGCGAGGGGACAGCCCCCGTGGCTCTTCGCATCATCATCACTTTGGTTTCTCTCAAAATGTTTGCTCAGAAAAAGCCCAGAGTTTGGCCTCCGTGTATTCTGGGCTTCCAGGGGAATTTCCCATCCTCCTCGGACTCTATGGGTGAAGTTGCTAGAATGTTTGCTCCTTAGCTGGTAGGATGAAAGGTTAAAGCTGGCTCCAGCACAGATTTTTTTTTTTTTTCATCAAAGACAAACTTACCAAGTTCCCATCATTTGGAGCAAGAAATATGGGAAGAAGTAGCTGTCATTCTCTCTCTCTCTCTCTCTCTCTCTCTCTCTCTCTCTCTCTCTCTCTTTCATTCCACTGCCCCCAAGTCACTGGTCCTGTCATACCTGCTAGTCCCACCTCTGCTCTCCCCCTGGATCTTACAACCGGCTATAATGTAGCATCTCAAAGTTACCTTGAGCACATCCACCACATATGGCCCCAAACGTGGCCCCTCGACGCTGACTTACTATCCAACTCCCACACACACAAAACCTCAAACACCACCATTCACAATCCCAGCTGAACTTTGTGTTGTCACTGGTGCATAGCAGCATCTCCAAAAATGAGTGCCTCTGCTAATGATGGTAATAAGGTCCTGATTAGTTGAGCAACTTTGTGAGACAGAAACTCAGAGATTGAAAAGTCTTGTCCAAGATCCCATAGTGTGATGAGGATAAGAGTTGATTTATTTAGTTTTATTTTATTATACTTTTTATTAAAGTGTATTGGGGTGACAATGGTTAGTAAAGTTACACAGGTTTCAGGTGTACAATTCTGTATCACATCACCTATATAGCACATTGGGTGTTCACCACCCAGAGTCAGTTCTCTTTCCATCACCATAAAGTTTTTATTAACAAATTTAAGTTTCTTCCCTTTAGCCATGGTTTCCTTGCAGCCTCCCCCCTCCTTCAAGTTCATTGTCCCAGAGGACGTGTACTTGACTTCCTCAGTAAGACCATAGCCTTGCACACTGGGAGAAAGAAAGGCTGGCCAGCAGGCTAGAGACCCAAGGAAGGGCTAATATTGTGGCTTGAATCTGAAGGCAGCCTGCTTGCAGAGTTTCTTCCTTTTTGAGGGAGGTCAATCTTTTCCTTCAGGCTTTCAACTGATTGGATGTAGCCTGTGTACATTATGGAGGGCAACGTGCTTTACTAAAGTCTACTGAGTTAAATCTTAATCTCTGTAAAAAATACCTTCATGACAACATCCAGACATGCTTGATCAAATGTGTGGGCACCATGGTCTGGCCAAATTGACGCCTGAAATTAACCATTTCACCAGCCGAAGGTTTTATGGAAAGGAGAAGTCTGGGAGAGAAGAAGGAGAAGACGTTGAACTATCCTGTGAGGGCAGTTGATGAAGAAAAGGGAAGTACTTTAGGTAAATGAAAGAAACATCCAGAACAGAAGGTGGTTATTGCTTCTTGTCTCTGCTTGGGGAGCTGCCAGTCAGAGCCAAGTCACAGGATGCTGTATCAGTGTCAGAGCAGCCACCTCAACATAAACGTGGCAGTGTAGCCGCTGCCCTCGGTTCCTGTGTGCTGTGGACAGCTGGGTACTGGGGTGGGGTACTGGTTAGAAGGGCCATCATAGCAGGACCAAGGTGGTTCTGTAGAGTAGGCTGCAGAGATAATAAGCTATTTGGGCTGAGCCCAGATGGATTCACAACTATATCTCAGAAAGGTCTAGAAATGGTGGGGCTGAGTTAGCCAGAAAGCACCTGGACTTTGTCCAAGGAGAGAGAGCGAGAGAGAAAGCGCAGCCCTCAGGTTTCCTCTGTTGCAGACCTCATTTGAAGGACTAGCATGTCAGTTTACAATTAGGTGCACTACAGGTGTTACTTCTGCCACTACCATCCAACTGGCTTTTGGCCTCAGGGCCCCAGTGTTTTGCTTCCATCCTGAGGTTCTGTAAACCATGCCCGTGCACAATCTTGGATTAGAGTTTGGGATGCCAAACAGGAAACCATCATTTTCGAGATTGGATCTTTTCTCCTAGAGAGATTGAGATGTTCCTAAAGGGTCTATTTAAATTATTAGCTGACATGAGGTATACATGATACGGAATTTAAAGTTCACATTTTATCCACTAACTGGCATGAAGAACCGAATTCATTAGAGAAAGCAACACATTTCAGAGCTGATGTGTCCTTACATTTGTGATCATCTTCTGTTAGTAAGTGGTGAATCCAGGTGTGAAAACTAGGTCATCATTTCTTCAAACCAAGTGTCATGCGGACGCCCAGATAGCATGGACGTGATTAACCAACACGCGTCATGATCCTTGCCTGACGCTGGCTACTTCCCAGCTGCCTTGATGCCCCCCTCTGACCATGACCTTCGAACATGTACTCTAACGTCAACGTAGGCTGACTGAGAGGGCGCTGGGCCACCCTTCTTTGTTCAACACATTGCTATTACTTGTATTTTGAGAAATTTAAAAAATAAGAGCAATATTAAGAATAATATCACATACATCGCCACTATCCAAATTAATTTGTCATATTTGTTGCTAGTCTCCTTAAACACGAGCGACACGTTACAGATGAAATTATTGTCCCCTTGATCCTTGTCCTTACACCACTTTCTCCCTCCCTCCCCCAGAAGCAACCAGATGTGGAGTCTTTTAGTCCATTTGGAAAACACTTTTATACACACAGATGACACATCCATGAAAAAATGTAAAATATTTCGTTTTAAAATCAAATCAAGTTGTACCCAACTGTACGTATACTTTGATAACTGCATTTTTCAGTCACTCTTAATGAGGCTACGTGTTAATGCTTCTAGTTCTTCATCTGCTATAATTTATTTGCTCTCCTATTGATGGACATTTAATGTTTTTCCTGATGTTTAAATTTATAGGCGGAATTTCAGTGGTCGTCTCGGTCATGTTTCCATGAGCACCGTCTCCCTCTGTCGCATGCTTCTAGAAGTGGAAGTGTTGGCTTTCTTGTACTTGTAGGAGGTAGTGAGCACGTCTAGACACCGATCTTCCCACTTAGACGCTGAATTCCTTGAGGTCAGGGGCTATGTTTTCTTCATCTCTGTATTGCCAATGCCTGACACATAATGTTGAGATAAATGAATAGAAACATCAATGAGCGAAGTGCCTCCCTCCCTCCCCCTGCTTTCCTAAGCTAGCTTTCTTCCTGAGGCTAGCATCATGAGAGTCAAGGGAATTGTCTGCCACAACTTACAGAGTGTGTTACTTCCGTCATCTCATTTAATCACCACAAATTTCTGAGATTTACCATTTCACAAGCAACAAAATGGAGGCTTACAAAGGTGAAGTGAATTCCTGCCATCACACAGTCAGTTAGGAGTATAGGTGAGGTTTGAACCCAGGTCTATGCAAATCCAGAGTCTGTGGCCTCTCAGTTCTCTTTCATGACCTCTCAGACAGTGGGAATTTGCTAATATGGAAACAGTCTGATGTTTTGCCTCATATACTGACCTCATCTTTGACAATTCTCTCCCCTTCAATGAAATCTTTTTGACTAATTAACTGTCATCCTTCTCTCTTGGGCCTTAAGTCTATATGCTAGAATCCTAAAGTGTTAGCAGGATCCTTCATAACAGTGAGGGAGCTCCCATAATTCTAGAGATGGAAAAGCCAGACCAAGGAGCCAAAGCAATGTGCTCAAGGTGCCATAGTAAATTAGAAGCCAAGCTAAGGTCAGTACTGGGTCTCCTGCAGCTGGGTCTGGTGCCCTTTGATCTGCTTTTGGATTATCTGATGGGGCTGGCTCTTCTCCAACAGGGAGACAGTTGGGTGATTCCCAGCTTTGCCATCGCACTGATTTCGGAAGCAATGGAGAAGGGAACAGGCAAGGACTGGAACAGGGAATGGACATCACAGAAGCCAAGGGAAGTCCAGCTTGGACAGGACCAGATGGAAGGTCCAAATGATACTGAATCTGCTGGACTGAGTCAGAGGAGAAAGCTGTCTCGACTGCAGAAGGATTGTACTGACCAGGGTTGGGTGACTCCTGGAACAGACAACTCCATACACTCGGAGGCAGGACGCTATAAAAATGGACTGCTTGCTCACATCACGGCCCAGTGCTACCAGTAGGTTTGCTCTCTGCTCTGTGGGGTTGTTCAGGAAGGCAGTTTCCTTCCTTCTTTGGATTCTTCCCTTTCCAACATGCAGCCTGCACAGTCCGTGTCCAGTGTGGCTGGGGCACCCGTGTGGAGTCAAGGTCAAGCAGGGGCAGAGTGTGGGCTAGAGTGGGCATTCCCTGCGCCATGGCCAGTGGCTGGGATTTCTCCCTCCCTGTCCTGCCTCTCACCTCTGATACAGTTTGTTCTGCTCTGAAATGGGAGTCACACAGTCTGCTCTACTCACCCCCAGCATGGTGACTTCAAACACTGGAATATGTTTTGTAGATGAAAGCATCCCCTGCAGATATAAGCATGGCTGTGGTTTCTTTTCTAAATGACAAGGAAATAAGCATTCCGCCCACCCGAACCTGGAGTCCTTCCCATTCAGGTCCTGAAAGTAGATGATAGGTCTGCGAGACGTTCCTTAGGGATGGAAGGACAGCTGCAGTGTGAATGCATAGGACAGAGTCACTGCTGCTGCGAGGCTGTCACAGGGCTCATCTCTCTCCAGATGATGCTGGTGAATCCAGGCCAGGGGTGCATTTTGACACCAAGATCAGTTTCTGTCTCTCCCAGCCCCTCCCACCTGTAGCCAGCAAGCTTGTATCTGCAGGTCAGTTGTTCCCCTTGGACTTGGGCTGCAGCACCATTGGACCCTGGCAGGGCAGTGGTTGGTCAGAGTATGAAATTAGGAATCCAATAATGCTGGATTCCAGTCTTGTTTCTAGTGCTTAGTGGCCTCACTTTCCTCATCTATAAAATGGGGAGAATGACTTATATGGTTGTTTTGATAACTAAATGAGCTCATTATGAAAACTGCTTAGCAGATTGAAAACGAGCAGCTCAGGAAAGCTGCGGTTATTTTCAGGCCTTATCCAATGTGCTAGAGATGACTTCTGGGCACTTGCATAAAGGTTGAGTCAGAACTTCCCCTGTGGGTTCCCTGGTGGCCCCATTTCAATGAGCGGCCTTTTGCCTCGGTGTCCCTTCCCTGACTGTCCCAATTCCTTCCCTGAATCTTAGTCAGCTTGGCAGAGGCCCAACGCCTCTATCCAGCCCTGGTGAGGCAAGATCCCCAGGCTCCACTGCTGCCTGCAGGCCTGTCGGCTGGGTTCCCGGGTTGTGCTCCACCTTCTCGACCACTAGGCTGTGGTCTGAAACCTAAAGGTTTTCCATGGCCCGTTCACCATCTGATCTCACCGACCTGAGCTTACAGAGCACTCCTAGTTCTCACTCTAACTACGGCGTGCATCCTCCTCAGCTTATCAGGCCTCAAGCAGAGCCCGAGACAAGAGCTTGTGATCCCAGGATGCAGGAGTGGGGACGTGGACAGGGTGAGACAGGGAGGAAGGAAAGGCCAGGATGTGTCAGGTTCGCACGGGGGCCCTGTGGGAAGGTGAGCCCGGGAGGCCTCGGGAGTGTCCTGTGGAAGGAGAGGAGCCTGGGACGTCCATCCAGAGCTCCTATCCCCCATTGGTTGAGGGTCTTCAGCGACTCCCCACCCCCTACTTTGGAAATGTCTGTGGGTTCGATCTGAGTGGGCTTGCCAGGCTGAGAAGAAAGCCCTGGGACAGAGAAATGGAGAGACTTCGAGGCACATGCTCGAAGGAGCATGTATCCACTGCTGCTGCACAGACGTCAGGGGCAACGTGGAACACCAGAAGGGTCTGCTGAAGCCGGTTCACTTAGTCAGCAGTTTCCCACTTTGGATTGTCACCAAAGGTCTAGGTTCACATGTCATCTTCTCAGCGGGGACTTTCCTGCTAGCCTACCTGGAGGAGCCAACCTGGGGTTATTCCAGCCTATGATATTCTTTCCATGACCCTTCTCTGGCAGCCTGGCCAGGGTAGCTTAAGGCCGACAGGTCCATGAGAGTGTCCGGGTGATGGGATCTGTTTGGAGAAGACGTGTGCCAGACTTGGGCTGGGTCATTATGAAGAAGAGGGTCAAATTCCAGTGCCAGTCCAGGAAGCAGGTGCCAAAGAAGTACTGAAACTTTGGTTGATTAGCACGTGTTGGGGTGGAAGATATCAGAGTCAAGTGCAGCAGGCAGGGTAAGCAACTAGCAGAAGTTGACCAGGCAGCAGGAAGTGGGGACTCAGGGACAGACCAGAGTGTCCAGTGTGACTTCTGCAGACAATGTCAGGATGACCCTCTGGTCCTGCGTTGCCATTTTACAGCACTTCTCTGTATGTGGTTTCCATTCCCCTAGCGTGACCACACTGATGGTGTCACTAAATGTTGGGAGAAGTGCTTACTTTAGTGCATACCTCGATAAAGATGCATTTTTACCTGGCTACGGCTCATTCCAAAAGTGACGGCAAAGGGATGTTTAAGACCTTAAGAGCCACTTTTTTGAGTCTTGGTGCAAAGGGGAAGCAGCCTGCAGAGGTCCCTGGAATTCTGGAGACTCTGGAATGCAGAACAGCAGGCAGTACCTTCCATGGACCATGGCCATAATTTTCCAACCCCTGGTGAGAGCAACCACTTCTCCATCGGACCAGCTTAGCAGGACCAGCTTGCCTGAATACAGTGTGAGCCGCCCACCAGGCCGGGGTCAGGAGCCGGGTCTGCAGGTTTTCCCTTCACAATGCCCTCACAATGCCTGTCTCAATTCTCCACGCTGCAGGAAAAGCGTGAGGTGAGGAAGAGCTGGTGGAGTGATGTGTCTGCCTTGTAGCCGAGGAGACATTAGTGTGCGTGCCCTTTTGCCTTATGGATCTTTTGTCCAGTAACCCAGTTACGACAATAAATAAGCTCTTGACTTCCATTGCTTTTATAGTCAGGTTCTGTAATTTCTGATAGTGGAACTTTAATGGTGGAAGGAAAATGGAATTTATTCCTTCTCATTATAGTCAGTGTCTGTACGGTGCGGGCTGCCTCCACTGCCAGCATGTGCAGTGTGTTATATTCATAGCTGTCCTCACAGTTCCCGTATGAGGGGGGTCTGCATTAAAGCATTCCATTTTAATCCTAATTGCATTAAATCCAGTGCCTCCTCAACAGTGTGTTTCTAAGTCACCTCACTTTCCTGTTCCTCAGTTCCTCCTCTGCATGATGGACATATGCTATTACACCATGAAATTTTTGTGTGGATTGAATGAGTTTGTACCTGTGGAGCACTTTTAACAGTGCCTGGCCTAGATCCAGAGCTATTATAAGTGTTTGATGTTATTATTTTTATCATCATTACTCATTTAAAGATGGTAAATCTGAGGGGGGAAAGTCAGGTATTGTTTTCAAATTAGGGAAGTTCAAATTGGGAATCTGTGTGCAAAGTTATGTTTTTAATGTTCTATCTTACCTTTTTGCGGAAAGAATTGCAATGGTGTATGGATTAAACAAAGTAAAACCAAACCATTGGGATGAAAAAGAGAGCAGGAAGCAGTGGAAGGAGCTAGAAGGAGTAGAGTGTGCCACAGACCTGAGCCGTGATGATCGGAGAAAGTGGGCGATGAATTTGTCCTTACTTTCCCTGCAGCAAAGGCAGTGAGGGAACACGTTGGATGGTATAAATTTCACTTCCTGATCATAGCATGAAGTATATATTCATTGGTAAAATAAACTCTTTGGGAACAGGGGGTGGGGACTGGATGCTCCAGGGATTCCTTTAGGCATAAGTGACTTTGGGTACGGCTGACTGTGTCTATATGTCCAACTCTATGAATGGGAATCTGTTAAAGCCATGAATTCTGTGAATGCTCTAGAAGATCCGGAAACTTTGCTCTTTGTTTTTATATTTTTTTTTTGGTTGTTTTTCTTTGAGTTTCATGAGTTCCTTGTATATTTTGGATATTAGCCCCTTATTGGAGGCACTGTTTGCAAAAATCTTCTCCCATTCAGTTGGTGGCCTCTTTATTTTGTCAATGGTTTCTTTTGCTGTACAGAAGCTTTTAAGTTTCATATTGTCCCATTCGTTTATTTTAGCTTTTGCTTCCATTGCCTTTGGAGTCAAATTCATAAAATGCTCTTTGAACCCAACATCCGTAAGTTTAGTACCTATGTTTTCTTCTATGCAGTTTATTGTGTCAGGTCTTATGCTTAAGTCTTTGATCCATTTTGAATTAATTTTGGTACATGGTGACAGATAGCAGTCCAGTTTCATTCTTTTGCATGTGGCTATCCAATTCTCCCAGCACCATTTATTGAAGAGGCTGTCTTTCCTCAACTTTGCTCTTTGGAGCTGAAATGGCAAAGTAGTAATCATGGTATGAGCAACGAAAGACAAATACACATGTCAGCTGCCTCTCGCAGTTGGCAGAGATATAATTTCAGATTTCCTTTTCTTCCTCTGCCTCACACTCTTCCATGGAGCAGCTACCTGAGCCCAAGGCACATGAGCTCACCTGTTTGTGTTTCATCCCCAATTAACCGAGAGCATGCATAGTAGTTCCAGCTATCGATCATCCAGGCAAATGTTTACTGATCATCTATTCACTTTGTGTGAAGTATGGTTCTAGGAAGTAGAAGGGGCATACCACTTCCTAAGCACCTACTATGTGCTGGCCACTTTCTGGGGGCACTTTGAACACATTATTGCATTTATTGCAATCATATGAGGTAGCTGTTATTATTTCTGATTTATCGATGAAACAATCTGGAGCTCAGAGAGGTTAAGTAACCAAGGTAATCAAAGTAACACCATGGGTCCTGCAGCAGAGCCAGAGCTGGAAACCATCCATCGATTGATCATTGATTGATCATTGATTTAGCACGTTGCCATCCTCCTTGCCAGGCTCTGCCGCTCCAGCGTTTGCTAAGAAATGATTCCTGCCTCCCCGCACCCAGTACACCCACAGTCTGATCGGGGAGGTTATTTCTTGACTCCATGTCTACCGTTCTTGTTATAATCAACCTCAAACTTTAGTATTAAAAACATGTATTATATGCTGCACACGAAGCCATTTAAATTCCATTTGAATGCTCTTGGTATTTAGATTAAGTAGGAAAAAGAATGAAGTGGTGAAGGGGACCTGAATGATAACATCGTAGATACACTTAAGGTCTCCTTTGTAGAAACTGCCCTTTACGCAAACCTCTGGTCACTTCCTAAGGGAAGGTTAGAAAGTGAAATTTGGCCCTGAGCCACCTCTTTCAGCCATCCTGGCCCAGGAGGCAGTGAGATTCTTTGGCAGTAAGTCCGAGTCCTTTGGGGGCTGCAGATTTGATTTTCTGTAAAGAGCTTGCTTCGGAGAAACGGATTAAACCTAGATGTTTTAGGAAATTTAGGGTTTTGCCAGCTTGCAAGTAAGGCTCCTCCCCAGCACATTCCTGGGGGGGGGGCAGAACACTTATGTCATCTCCTGTCTCCCCAAGGAGGCCACCTTCTTCTTAAGAATAATATCTGTGTCTCGTGGTGTCTGAACTCCTTCATGATCGCCTTTCCTTTTGTTGCATTTTAGACTCAGGCTGGAGACTGAAAACCTGGAACAGAAGCTGCTGGACACCTTTGTGAAAGAACTCACTGAACCAGAGGGGCAGAGCTAAGTCCGTCTTGGGACTGGAAGGGACACAGTAACGCCACTCTCTGTAAGGTCTGAACCGTCACCCAGACGGATGACCCCTCCAATATCAGGTGCCCACTGCTCCGATGACAGCCTGCCTGTCCTTTGGGTGGCTTTGGTCATTAGAAGTTCTTTTCTTATTTGAGTACAATTTGTCCCCGGGTAGATTTCACCAAGTTTTTTCTCTCTGTCACCCAACAGAACAAGTCTGCTCTCTCCCTTCCATGACAGACCTTCAGTGATTTTGAGACAGAGATATGTCCCTGTGTGTTATTCCATTTCTCTCTCTCTCTAAAGAGGTGGTGTTTCTAGTCTTCCCACTATCCTGATTGGCAAAATATGTGCCATTCTAAGGATGACAAATACCAATATTAATAAGAGATCTATTAATTGAGTAGTACTCTTTTTTCTTTTTTTTACTGCACTTGGTTGTGACCTTGGTATCTTTCCCAATAACTTCCAGGCAGTTATTATAAATTAATGTCTTAATAAGGAAATCTTAATTGTGCAGCTATTGTGTGCCTGCACTTGCACTGTGGGTAGTGTGGACACAGCAGAGCAATCTGTGCCCTCGTGGCATTTGGAGCCTGCCTGGGAGCTAACCTGGTATTGCACTGAGTTGAAAGTTCTTGGCTCCCTTGGAATGTTTGGGTAGCAACAGATGCCTTTCCAAACTTGACTCTGAGGCTCACTTGAAGGGAGTGTGGAGTGTGGTCTATGGCCTCTGCTGAGCTGGGTCTGCTGTGTGTCTCTCTTCCAAACCCCTTTTACCCATCTGGGGCCTGCTCCCCTCTCTCCTGTGCTAACTGCTTGGAAGGCCTCGAGTGCAGGGAAATGTATCCACAGGGAAGATGAATGCCTCTGAGATGATCCAGCCTCATTTTACATTGGGAAATGGAGGCGCTTCTTGGAAAAGCTCTTGAACCCACGACTAGGTGAATCCAGGTTAGTGATGCTTTACCACACCTGGAGAATTCTCTCTGTCTCTCTCCCTGTCATTTTAGTAACCTTTTTAAAGTTAATGCCTGTAAATAGAAAGCTTCATACGTCAGCTAATTTTGATCCCTTCCCATCAGTCCTTAAGAAATGATGGTCTCAGTGCGGTGGGGTGATGTCCAAAACTGGGAAGATGCTTGCCAAGAGACGACGGGTGTGAAAAGTCCCCAGAGAAGTGATTTTGGTTGGACGTATACCATGCTCCGTCTTTTAAGTGACTGATAGTTATGGTGTTTTTCTCTCTGAATGTCCTGCGATTTCTCCCTCCTTGGCTATAAGACAACCTCAGCCCACAGCGTGTCCCACCATAGGAGAGGCAGCGTCTGGGGCTCTCGATAGAGGAATTCCTTTGCTGTTTCTTTAAATCACACTATTAGGTTCTGACCTGTTGAGGTAATGATGTGGGTGAGCAGGAACTGAATTCAAAGCCACATTGATTTCATGGCAGCTTTGGGAAATCACATCTTCTCTGAGTTTGTTTCTGCTTAAAATGATGATCTTGGAACAGAATCAACACTCAACAAATTAAATAGAAGACAAGGTGAGGCTAAAAAGGACTGCTCACCTCTCCTTCCAGTTCTGGCCGTGTATTCAGTTAACATGTAATGACTGAGAAATGATAGAACAGGTTCTGTTGTAGGTGCTGGAGCCACAGCAGCAGGGAAACACACATAAAGTCTCTGCTATCACAGAGCTTGATTCTAGAAAACATACACAAAAATAGGTAAACCAGTGGTATGTCCAGAGGAATTATGTGCGATGGAGAAAAATAGAGAAGATGTCATGTGGGAGACCCTGCTCGCTGCGCCATTTGTCGTGCGGGGTATCAGGCGGGGTCTCTGCTCCCGCTCCCTGCACAAGAACACAGGTGTTGTGCGGGGCGGCCTGCGGGGTCTCTGTTCCCGCTCCCCACAGAAGAACGCAGGACACAGTGAGGCCAAAAAGGAACACCCACGGAGCCATAAGTAGGGGAGTCATATCACTATATTCTCGCTGGCGGCATCCGCCTCTCTGCAATTCGCTCTTGTTAGCTCAGCCACCATCCTCTTGCCAGCCCCCATTTTTTTGCTAGCATAGCCACAGCAGTTATATTAGTGGCCAATGGCTCACTGGTTACAGCTGATGGCCAACTAGCCACAGCTGATGGCCATCCAATCACAGTTGATGGCCATTTACTACCTGAGCCAGCACCTTTCTATGTGAAGCCGAGAGCCTGGAAACTGCTTTCTGGGGCTCTGTCCTCACAGAAGAGTACTGGGCACAGGGCGTAGGTGCATTTGTGTGTCTGTGTTTTTGCAGGTGTGTGTGCATGTGTGTGCTTCTGTAGGGTGGTGAGGGAAAGTCTCATTGAAAGGGACATTGGGAGGGAAGATGCCTAAAGGAAGTGAGAAGTGAGCTATGCATGTGTTGGGGGAAAGAGCATCACAGGGTGAAGGGTCTGAAGCGGGTGAGCGCTTGCTGGGTTTGAAGAACTGCAGGATGGCAGTGTGCCTAGAGCATTGTGATGAGAGGTGAGAGGCTGAGGTCACGGAAAACAGGGGACTGGTCACTCAGAGCTCTGAAGGCCACTGTAACACCTGGGCTTTGCTCTAAGCCAGAGGCCAGCTTTCGAGCAGTGGGATGAGACGACATGACTCAGCATTTTGAGAGCATTGCGCTACAACTCTTTGGGGTACGGACTCACTCTAGGAGGCAATTATTGGGAACACGGGCCCTTGACTTTGTTTTCAGTGCTGCCCAAGCTGCTCAGGAGAATCGGAGGGACCACCACGCAAACCAGGATTAAAAGTGAAGAGAAAGTAAAACAGTAACAATGGTAACAGGAACTAGTCCCCATTTTCAGATGTGCCTCTGTACTGCAAAGCTGAGCGGCAGGAAAGGAGAATAGAAGGGGCGAGGGGCAAGCCAAAGGAACAAGCATAGGACCGTAATGAACTCAGCCTTCACAACCAACAAGGGAATAGAAAACAAAAGTAAATCAGTGGTGAAATGTTGATATGATGGAGCCATTAGATGTGCCAGAGAAGGGTGTTGGTCCTTGCCAGGAGGTGCTTGTAGGAGCTGAGTGGGGGCTGGACACGTGGCCCAGAATCCCTGTCCCTGTCTCCTACATTCCTGTTCTCCATCCTAGTATTTATTTGCAAGAGGTGATAAACTAGAGCGTTTGTGGTTGTTGACAGGAGGTTTTGCATGGCCGAGGGGGAAGACAAGAACAGAAGAAGTGGCCTGCCAGCCTGGGCAGAGTTTGAGCCCCTTACGGAGAGAAGGAGTAGAGAGGAGTTGAAGAAAGTGTTTTCTCGAAAGTATCTGACCCTGGGAGCCCAGCTGGCATTGAAAGTCCACATCAACCCTTCCACAGGGAGCTCTGCATTTAGTGTCCTCCTAAAGCCAGGGGAGACTGCCATCTGCTGGTTGACTTAAGTACTGAACCCAGACACTCAGCTTTGGACAACCTTCTTTCGACTTGAGAGAAACAAACCTGTGTTAGCACTTTCTCCAGGCCAGGCACTGTCCATTTTCTTTTTTAAGTTTCTTAGATTCTCATCATGGTAGGTCTTCTTCATCCTCATTTTTAGGGATAGTCAGAAAAATGAAGCGACTAGACCAAGATCATTTGGTATTTGGGAAACTGGGGATTCAAGCTCAGCTCTGACTGCAAAGATTGCTTTGAAGAAGTTGTTATGGTCACACTGGCTTTGCAAACTATAAAGTGCTACGAGGGAACTGGCAAAGGGCAGGTGTCCTGTGTGTCCTGATGGGAGAATGGATGAAGGAATAAGTGTGTAGGTGGTGCTCCTCAGAGCCCTGTGCCCTCCGGGCTCAGGACACCTAGGTTTTAGTCCCAGTTCTGGCACTTCAAGGCCGGGTGAACTTGGGGGAAGTCATTTCACTGCTCTGAAACCATTTCTTAACCTATAACTAACTGCACATACTACTGGGCTGATGTGAGAGCTTGTTTTGACTGTCTGTGGTGTGTATATGTGTGTGTGTGAGTGTGAGTATGTGTGTGTGTGTATGTTTCCTATAATATATTGAAATCTATTTTCCAGTCTTGGCATTGGAGCGATTTTCAAGGAGAGAGCCTTTCTTTCCCTGTTTCCTGTCTGAGCTTTCAGTCCATCTTAGGAGCTCACTGGGGAGGACAGACCACAAGGCGACTGTGCCCTCTGCTGGCCACTGCTGTACCACACCGGCTCACATCCTGGCAGGGTGCACCAGAGGATCCCAGCAGCCAACTGAGGCCAGGGGACACAGGCAGATGGGGGCAAATGCCTTTCGAGTGTGGGAGTGAGCTTGCTAAAGAGCAATGCTGATTATGTCGCTCCTGCCTAAATACCTCCAGCAATTCTCAGCTGCGCTCAGACACACACAGCCTTCGAGGCAAGACCCTGTACCACCTTCACCCTTTGCGTGTAGCCACAGCCTCCTCTTGGTGTCACCAGTCCTCATTCTAACCACAGTGACCTCAAGCAAGCCTGTCCTGATTCCCCCTCCCACCCCACCCAAAGTCCAAGGAGTGACGCCCTAGTGCTCCAGGACCCTACAGCTCTCCCTATTCCCGGAGTTAATGGGGACTTGATTCCAGCTCCCCATATCCCTAATTAGGCCTAATTGGAGTGACACCCTGTGGGGACAGAGCCCCAGAAAGCAGTTTCCAGGCTCTCGGCCTCACATGGAAAGGTGCTGGCTCAGGTAGTAAATGGCCATCAACTGTGACTGGATGGCCATCAGCTGTAACCAGTGAGCCATTGGCGACTAATATAACTGTTGTGGCTACGCTAGCAGTAAATGGTGGCTAGCAAGATGATGGTGGCTGAGCTAGCAAGAGCGGATTGCAGAGAGGAGAATATAGTGATATGACTCCCCTACCTATGGCTCCGTGGGTGTCCTTTTTGGCCTCACCATGTCCTGTGTTCTTGTGTGGGGAGCGGGAGCAGAGACCCTGCAGGACGCCCCGCACGACACACCCACATTGAGGAACGATCCCTGTAGCAATTGAGGACATCTCAGGAACGGGAGTACGGGCGTGGAGAAGCTCTCTGGAGCCCCAAGTCCTATGGGTTTTACCTTCTAAACAACTCTTAGGAGATATGCTCCTTCTCCAGGACACCATGTTTATGCAAATGCCATCACCTTTCACCTGGATTCCTGCAGGGGCCTCCTCACAGGCCTTTCCGATCTTGCACTTTCCAGCCCAGATGCAAACTGCCACAAAAAGATAGTTTTTAAAAAGCAGATGTGACCCTACTTCTCCCTTGCTGAAAATTCCTTAGTTGCGTCCCATGGCATTTAGGAAAAAGGTCAAAATCCTTATTCTGCACCCAAAGAACCTGTAGAAGCAGGTTCCTGCTGCAGCTGTGGCCCCCCTTCTTCCTGGGCATCAAGGCCTGTAGAGATACTCTGCCCTCTGCCTTTGCTGCCTCCTCCACTGGTTAACTCCTACTAACCCATTAGTTTGTACTTCAAACACCCTTCCTCAGGGAAGCCTTCCCGGTCAGGTCTCCATTAGATGGTCTCACATTTGCTTCCATAGCGTGCCTTCCGTTTGCAGTGACACTTTGGCTTATCTGATGCGGTGGCTGTTGCCAGCCTCTCCCTGGCATGGAGGCTGCAAGAGGACAAGGCCGCGGTTATTTTGTTCACTTGGTGCTGTGCATATGAGGGTGCTCAGTCCTGACTTTTACATGAAAAGGTAAGTGAGAATCTTGGGGGAAGAGAACCAACCCGCATAGCCCACAGGAGCTCCAGATATTCTGGGGTTGGCAAAGCCTGATGGGAAGGAGAATGGCTTAGGTGGGGCAAGCCGAGTAGGGGAGAGGGTGGGGTTGATCCTAGTCCCAAAGGACAGGGCTGTGTGGTAGACACTGTGATGGTGGTGGGGAAGCCAGTCTCACAGGCTCCTTGGTTTGCATTCCTTGCTCAAGTCTGTCTGGGGATATCCAGTGGGCATAGCCCAAGTTATGTGCCTACGCTCTGGCTGCCATGGGGAGGAAGAAAATGCATTTTCCTCTGTGGCTTCCATGGTGGGCAGCAGGGCCCTCACCCAATGCTCCAAAACTAGAAAGGAATTTGGGTGTTGGGAAGGCATTAAATGACCAAAGTTCACTGCAGGGAGAGGCGTGAGTAGAAAGGCGTGACTGGGGTCACGCAAGCAGGCAGCTATGTCAGTGGTACTGAGTGCCGAGATATCCCTGAGAGTGGGTGTACCCGCCAGGGTCCCTGAGAAGAGTTTCAGTGAAGGGATTGTTTCCAAAGGCGTGGGCAGGATTGGGGAGAACCACAGGGTCAGTGAGCCTGGTTCCCCAGGTCTAACAGTAGTTGAAGTGTAGAGATCACCCCTAGGCCTGAGGGGGCAAGTGTGGAAGCAGTAATCTGAAACCTAAGAGAGACTTCTATGGAGATGGCCAATTGACAGACGCCGTAATTCTGTTAGGAGTGAAACTGTCAGCCCACCAGGATGCTGCAGAGAAAGAGCTGGAAAATAAGTACCCTGACTACCCTCAGCTCACCATCCCACCAGGATCCTCCCTTCCACGTCCTGTGGATGCTGCCCATTTTGAAACCCGGCCAGAAGCCTGAGGGCATGGAAGTCCATCAGTATGATTCATACAGGGGGCCTTGGAGTATACAGAGCAGGGAGAAGGGGAGAAAGGAGATGGGGAGGGTCACAGGGAAGACCAAACACTCTGGAAATGAATTCTCGATGGAGAACTGCTGAGCGCTTCACGGGGGATGAAATTGGTCTTGGACTTTGAGGGTTGAATAGAATGTCAGGAGACCTTTCAAGATGCAGGGGGTTGCTTGAACAAAGCCGCAGAGTTAGTGGCTAGACTGAGGATGTGTTTGAGAATTGTTGAGCTTGCACTTTCCACCCCAGCTTTTGGACCAGAGCTCATGGTGTGTAGGCAGTTTGAAACCAGCTGTGAAGCATTGAATGCCATGGCCTCAGGCTCTTCTGGGTGCATCTACAACCTTTCCAAGGCCAAGATTAAGAGCACCTAATTGATGTGGCTTCTTCAGCACTCAGAATTTGATTTTTGTGCAGCTTCTGGGAAACACCTTACCAGGTTAGTTATAGCTCTCTTTCTTAGGAGGGGTTGGAGCTAGAGCTCAGAGACTCCCAAGGCTGCAGCCTGCAGAGGGTTAAGCTTCCTGCTAAGGCTTGGTTTTTGCAGGGCACCCGTTTGTTTGGGTTTATGGAGCAAGGCGAGTGTTGCTATGGCTGAGCTGCAGGCAACAAGTCTTATGATCTGGAACAGCAAATTGTATATATAACATGACAGCATTCATTAAAGCATGATGAACTCAGAGGCAAAGGATGTGGCAGGAGCCGTAAATTCCTCTTATCCTCACTTCTGAGCCATCACATTCCATTTGAATGAGGCCCTATCAGCCCAAACAGTGTCATTAAATCAGTTAATTTGCTGAAAATTCCTACGAGAATGAACTGGGAGTTGCTCTGCCCATCCGCCACCAACACCCGTGTTTTAAAAGGTACGGATACTGTGCGGTGTGGTTCTGACTCATGTTCGCTGAGTACAAACAGATATGTTGTGCTGGGCAGTGAGTTCCCCCATCACTGCATATATTCAGGCTGAGACTGGGGGACACTGGGCTCCCTTTCTCTAAGGGGCTTCGAGTAGGAGAGGAGCCATTCATTCCTAACAGACATTCTTCCAGATCTAAGATGTGGGGATTGTAAGGAGCCTGGTGAAGGAAGCAGGTGAACGTCCTCATTCTGTCTGCAACCTGTGCTTTGTCACCATGGTGCACATTTCCTCAGGGAAGTCCCGGCCTGGGGGAGAGCAGAACATTGGGGCCAGACGTCCAGAGTGTCACTCCTAGTTCTATTATTCATTGGGTAAGTAGCCATGAGCAAGTTCCGGTACGTCTATGAACCCCAGTCCATCATATGTAAACTAATAGTAACAGCTGACACTTATTAGCATTTCCTGTATGTCAGCATTTCACGTATGCTAAGGGCCTCAGGTGGATGACATCCTTATTTTTCACAGAAATGCTAAGAAATTAAGAAGTGTGACCGTCCCCATTTTACTGATGAGGAACACAAAGGTGAGGGATGGTGGAGCCAAGACTTGGACTCAGGCAGTTGTGCCTCCGGGGATTTTAGCCCTCGGATGATAACAATTCTCACCTCACCTGTCATAGAGTTATTAGGAGATTACATTAGAATATGAGTATAAAAGCATCTTTTAAAACATAAACTATTAGTCTTGGAAATGTTGAGCAAGGAGTCGAAACTTAAGTTGTAAGCTTTTTCCAACCTTGTTCATCTGTGTCCAAAAAAGTGTTTCCCTCCCTTCCAGCCCTTCATCTCCCTTTCTTTCTTCTCCTCTCACCAGATCACTACCCCTCTTTACCTTTCCTTTCCAGCGTCCCTGCTTTGTTTAAATACATTGGCTTTGGTGGAATTCAGTCTCAACAAAGAAAGGCAAAACAACAGCCAAATTTAAAAGTACTTGTGCTTTTATTAAAAAACAAAAATACGATCAGGTACTGTCCACATGTGTTTTGGAAAGGAAGATCTCTTTAAAAAATCCTTAGTTTTCATCATCATTATTATATTAATAATATTAATTTTATCCTTAAAATCGAAACGGTATTGCTTTTCTGGTTTCCATTGGATGAAATGTAAAAAAAAAGGGGGGGACGGCTTCCAATGACACACATTGAATCATTGGTAACAAAAATAATGATAATTAATTATACAGCTTTGTGTAAAATACAGCTGGTTCTAAAACAAACTACCACTGTATAGCCTCCCCCTCCCCCATTCCCAGAGCCACCCAAGAGAAGGAAAAACCATTGTAAGACTGTCACCGGAAGAGTTTTGCTGATTCAAACAACAAAACAGAAATCTGTTGGAGACCGTTGTCTTTGGTGCGAAGGAAGGGATCGCAGAGCGGGGAAGCCAGTGCTGCTGCCATCAGCCCCGATGATCCAAGGTCAATGTCACCTCCCGCCAAATGCCCAGGTGTGGCTTGATGGTTGGATGGGTCGTATTGATACTTTGGTAACATTAGTTTCTTCCTCTGGGCCCCACTCCTCTCTCACCCAGTTGTCCCTGGAATTTATGCCCGTTTGCGCCTGCCTTCGAGATTTCGGAAGTTGCTGGGTCTCACCTTCATCTCAGCAAACTGAATTGAATATTCGTGGCCCTTCCAGTGGAACCAATTAACACCCTGTAAAAAAGAGAAGACATCCAGATTGGTTTCCATTAGGCAAGGTGTTCATTGGCCATTGCTGTTTAGTTGACAGAACCAAACAAGTTCTGTTCCATCTTGACTATTTGGTAGTTCACAGCTGTCTCCTGTTCTCTGTCTATACATCTGTGCAGTGAAAACTTTCAAAGAGGCTGGATGGCTGTATCAAATTTTTTATTTTATTTTATTATTTTTTTTACTTTAGTCAGAAGCCATGTGATTTTGCATTGAGCTTTGATCTTGAAACAAAATGGTGGCCAATGAAACTTGCCATCATTAGGAATAGGTGCTAAAGGAATTCAGGTCAGGATTGGAGGTTACAGAATTGAGTCTGTCCATGCAAGGGGAGTCTATAACTCCCAGGATTCCCACTGAGTATTTTAAATAGGGGTTGGTATGGATTGGGAGAAAGGCTCTTACTTGAGAGAGAAATGGTCTTGGGCAAGTGAGCAAACCTGTCTGGGCCTCCGCTTCACTCACATTTCTGTTTTCCTTCAGGTCTGACAATGCCAATCTTGAAAGAAGGCTATGCAGATTAAATGAGCTGGTAAAGGAGCTATCCCAGTACTGAGCACATGGTAGGTACTCAGTGAATATTAAGTCCCTAATCTCAAGTAGAGAGAAATATCCTTGGAATTTTGGCCAAAAAGCTTCCTTAAGAAAAGACTATATGTGTGTCTGTGCCTCCTAGTTCTATGTTTGACTCTTCGGGAGTCTACAGATGGTAGAGTCTGCATTTCGAATCCCACAAGGCCCCTGGTCCCACCGGCGGTGGGGGTCAGGTTCAGAGAGTTCTCCTATGAGGCCTCTACCCCACTCATTGACCCCTCTTCTCTATCAGATGGGAGGGGACATATCCGGGAAGAAGTTAATGGCTGGTGAAATGAAGGAAAAAAAATAGACACTTTCTTTGATTCTAATTTTTTAGCATTCACAGATACCGATCGGGTGGTCTCTGAGTCTGATGAGGAGGTGGGATTTGAGGATGGCTGGCTTATTTCATGAGCAAATGTGTTTGTAATTCTCAATGATGGGGAGTCTGAGAACTTGGGCCTTGTGCTGCCTTCCTCTCCCCCGTTCTGTCTGCTGATAGAGGTTCAGAGCCCGAAGCAAGCCCCCCTTGTACTATGCTACAGACAGAACCAGAGAGGGAAAGTGATTTCACAGAAGCCACACAGTGGCCAGAGCAGAGCCAGAGCTAGGACTGGGCTCCCATACCTTCCTCCTTCGTGGTCTTTTATGTCATCTCCTTCTAAAATTGGATGGAAGGATGGAAAAAGAAGTTTCCTTTTGGCATGTAGGTTTGTTTTGTTTTCTTTTTTCCCCCGCAGAAAGACTTTGTATTGCATGGGGTTAGGCGACGAGGCAGTAAAGGTGACACAATTATGCTCAGAGTGGAAGGATAACGGAGGCAATTTAATAAGATGGAAAGAACCCCCTGCCTTCACCCCTGCTTCACCTGGACGGGCTCTACTTTATCTGCTTTCCCTTTGGAGTTCTGACAAAGATTTTGTCTGAGGAAAGCTTTCCCTTTTGGAACCCACTTAACTGGTGGGTCTCCTCAGGATCTTTAAGAGTTAACACATGCTGTTTCTGTGATTTTCACCTGACCTGCAGTGTCACTGAGGTTTCTCCTCGCTTTGCTGGGAAAAATCACGTCCTTACCCTTAGGTTTCTGCCTGCTAGTCTCAGCCAGGATGGAGGGGCTGAACTGCTCTCGCATCACCTGGTCTGGGGCCCTCACGGTCCGCTCACCTGACTGTGGTTATTGTCTCCATATCTCCCCATCAAGTTGACACGGTGACAGTTCTTGTACCAGAAGGCCCCCTTGTAGGACAGAGCACAGTTGGTGATGGCTGAGTCCGTGTCCTTGTCGAAGGTAGAGAAGGACCTGCCATTGTGGTAGGCCATTGAGTCACCTGGGAGAGAGAAAATACGGCTCTGAGAGATCTCAGTTTGGAGTTTCTTGTGGCCTGTGAGGGGTAAAATGAGGGGTGACAACTGAAAGGTCCTGGGGTGAGCCGGCCTTCAACACTGGACCCAGACTTAGGATCATACACCGGACTGGATGGGACATGAGTGTCACCTGAGGACTCATTTCTGATAGAAGCAGCATACTGTGGTAGAAAGAGGGCTGTGGGTAGCTTTGGAGGGTCCAGCTTCAAATCCCATCTCTTTCATTCCCTAGCTGTGACCTTGGCCAAGTCAAGCCTCTTGCTGGACCTCAGTTTTCTCATCTATAAAATGGAACAGGAACATTGGTTCTGCCCCCCTTTGAGTGCTGTTAGACAACAGACAGGAAGGTGTACGCTAAACAGGTAGAGTGTTGTACATAGTTGTGATTATTGTTATTTTTATGATTTTTTTGCATTCCCTTTCCACAAAGGAGCTCAGAGTAAGGTGAGAAATTTGCATGTAAGAATGTGTACTCCCCATAATACAAATATTTAGAGCCATATTTATAGTCAAACCCTTCAGCTGTTAGAGGTCACCGAATAGCCTGTGTATCATATAGTTATTTTTCAAAGCGTGTATGGGACCAATGTTCCCTGATTCTCAGACAAAAAGCCCGTTTATAGATAGTGCTATTTCGGAATCTAGTTTGTAATTTAACACATTGACTTTTAGGCACATTTAAGTGCCCTTTCTCTCTGTGCCCCTCACTCCAAGCCTGGCCAGTGCTATGCATAAAAATGTCAAGCTGCCTACCTAATCTCCCCTGATACCTGGAGCAAGTCATCAGAGGGAATCAGGTGCCTTTTTAACTGATGAAACTGCTAAGAGCGTGAGCATGGCAGGTTGGGATGCTGATGAGCAAGAGGCTGTCCTGAAAGGTTACCTTAGTGAAGGGACACATCACAGCCCGTTCTGTCCTTGGAAATAGGAGACTCACTCATTCCTGACGTTCACTCAGTGTCTTTGTTTGCCACGTAACTATATCCTTCTTGCCTGAAGCCATCTCAACCAAAGAGATCCCTTTGCCAGGTAATAAAATGTAAGAATTCTTTGAGCGATGCAAGAATGAAAACAATTTTCAGCCCTGGGTCTCTCTCTTCATTACCACCAGCCTGAGTCTAAAGAGCGGGGTCTCTCCTTTGACTGAGCCTGGCTTTTGGGGAAGTAGAGACTTTTCTTCCCTTATGGAGGTTTTCTTTCTTGGCTCAGAGAGGTTGGAAATGTACCATGGCATTTCTATCTTCTGTTTTCACACATGAATGCCACCCAAAGTGGGCATGGGTGGCATAGGGTGGTCATACTCTCAGACCTGATCCCCTCTTGTTACCAAGAACACCTATCTGTGGCCAGGCTTGTACCCTGGGCTCACCTTCTACAAGCTGTTTCACCTTGAGCATATCGCCAACTTTTCCTAAGCCTTGGTTTCTTCCTCTATAGAACAGTAATATCTTCCTGGGATGGTTTTTCTGAGAGTCACTTAGGGGTAATACCTGGGAAATATCTGCAAGAGAGGGTGCTACCATGTAGGCCAGGATGCGTGTGGTTTCCTTATTTGTTTCTCTAACATGGAGCCGGAAATTCAGATAAAGTCAAAGACATCTTCAAGACCTGAACTAGGTTATGTACCAGACAAGGAATGGAAGGGCTGCTGGAGGGGCAATGAGCTTCTGGCCGTGGGGGTATGCGGGCTGAGGCTGGGTGACTGCGTGGCAGGGATGTGTTAGAAGAGATTCAAGCAGTCAGGTGATGGAGTCGACCGTTTGCTACTCAAAGTGCAGTGCACAGACCAGCAACACCACCAACAGTAGCATCAGCAGGGAGCTTGGAAGAAATGCTGCATCCTGGTTGTCAGCACCTGCCCATCCCAGGATCCCCCGGGGGTCATATGTATGCACTAAATTGAGAAACATTGCATTGGAGGAATATTAAGGCCCCCGAAAGACTTTTTCTATCGGTCTAAAACTGGTATCTAAATATGGATAAGAAGACATATTTTTTAAGTGACGGCAGCTACAAAGTGGTCCTGATTGTCCTGATTCCCACCCTCGTCTGTGTTTCGGTGACCAAAGTATCTACCCGACTCTGCTCAATTGTAGTGCTCCGGGATTAGCACGCAGTAGGGATGCAAATCATTGTTGACCTAACAAATGGATGAATGGAGGCATTAGCTGAAAACACAAGAAGGGAGTGTGGTTTTGTAGGCCCTAAGTGTGCAGTCTCCTACCTGCCGTCCCGCTGTACCCCTCCACCTTCAGCTTATAGCGAGTCTTGGCGTCTCCCACGCTGAACCTGTCGTAGACGGCGTATGCCGTCTTCCCATGGTCCCGCAGATCCACGCGGAGCTCGTACTGCCCTTGGGATGTGATTTTGTTCAGGTTGTCCAGCCCTGTGGATGACAGGCAACGATTAATGCAGAAGCACAAGAGTCTGCGGCCATGATTTCTACCCCACCCTGCAGGAGCGTGGCCAGTATGCTCTAAGGAGGGCCGTGTCACACAGACCCAGGCTTGCAGCTTGGTCTGCTCCTTGCTGGTGCAATATCAGGACAGATAGATTATGCTTCTGAGCTGCAGGTAAAATCCAATCGACAGGTTTGCCCTGCCAAGCTCCTGTGTGCTGTGACGATCAAAGGAGATAAGGTGGGGGAAGCACCTTGTAAACTCTAAAGCTCCTTACAAGTAAAACAGATGATAACGGGATAGACCTTCCCCAGCCCAGGCACTGGTTGCGTAGAACAGTGACCTGGGCAGGTAGGTTGTCAAAAAGTGTGAATTGTGTGGATGGATGGGTGATGGCATTGTAGGATTGGCTTGAGAGATTTCAAAATGCATCTCAATGGCTTATAGTATTGGCTAGATTCCTCTGAGGCTCTGATTTCCCCTGCGTAAGATGGGAATTCTGTACCTTGCAGGGGTGCTTTGAGGTTTTGGCTCTTTGAAGAACCCATCTCAGCACAGGAGCCCAGGACAGACGCAGTTAGAGATCAGTGAGGACGATTCTATAAACGGTTCAGTGAGTGACTTACGGGTAGGCTTAATCTTCAGGCCTGGCTGTTGGCTCTCTCCCTTCATCTGAATTTTATTTTTAATGACCCAGAGAATTTAAAGTCTTTTTCATTGAAAATTTGATATTCTGCATCTACTACTGGGGCTATGGTTTCCTTGTAATCCATTTCTCTCCCATAGGTTGCTGTGGGTTAGGACAAATGACAAGGAGGGCAGACCTGGGCATTTGGGACACAAACATGCAGGGCTGCATTACCAAGCCAGAATTCCTCTCTGCGGTCCCCAAACCCAGCAGCATAGGCTTTCCAGTTTCGATAGAAATCCTCACGTCCATTTTTGCGTCTCAGGAACACCTATAAACATAACCAATGAATCTGGGTGCACTTAAGCTATTGCGAGAAAGAGAAGGCATCTTTTTGAGAGGAAGAACACTAGACTGTGGGAAAAGCACCAGTCCCCAGCTGTGTCCGTCACTAACTGCCATTAACTCTGGGCAGGTCACCTCCCTTCTCTGAGCCTTGGTGTTCTCACCTGAAGAATAGGGACTGAAAATACCACCCAGCTCTGGGTCACAATGATGTGTCAGTGTAGGTTCGCCACTTGCTACACATGCACCACAGTGGTGCAGGATGTTGACAGTGGGGCAGGGGGCTGGGCATGTGCCATGGGGGCATGTGGGCCCTCACTGGACTTTATGCTCAATTTAGTCGTGAACCTAAAACTGCTCTACAAAATAAACTTTAGTAATTAGAAAAAATACTACCCAACTCATACGGTCATGAGGTTGAAATAATTCATATAAAACACTTATCACAGGGCCTAGTAGATAGCACATGCTAATTAATATGCATAATGGGTTCCATGACCACTGTCATGTCTACGCATCACAGAACTGAGAATCAGATGAGATAAATTACAAAAAAATTATTTTCTCTTGGCTTTATATCCCCAGCTTCTTTCCCATTCTTTTGTTTCAGAGAGAATACCTGAATTCTCCGCGTGACAGACACTATCTTGCAAAACCTCATGCGCCTTGGGGTCAGAGGGCACGGGGAGCACTCCACCCATCCCCTCCCCACTGTGCCCTTGGCGCGCATCCGCCATGCCTGCGAGCTCTGCGATCCTTTCGGCGATACTCACGATCCAGCCACCCCCGTCTGAGGTCATGTCACAGAACACTTCCAGTGCCTGGGCCTTATCACCGTTCAGATAAATGGTGTAGAGGCCAGAGGTCGTGTCTCCATTCAACATGGCTTGGGAGCAGTCCCTGGGGAACGGGTACAGGAGTCCAACTGCAGGATAAAAAGGAAGAATGACTGTCAGAGCAGAGGACTGGGATAGGAGCTTGGGAATTACAGCTCACTGTTTGCTGGCCAGATGACTCACCTTCTCGGAGGCCCTGTTCTCTCACATGCAAGATGGGGACAAAACCTATTTTGTGGGGGTGCACTGAGGCTTAGAGGTATTGGATATAAAGGACCCAGCCATCTCAGTCCCTTATATTCATGGAAGTCACCAATGATGTCAGTGGGGGGAGACCGAAGCCGCTGTGAGGGGCAGGTGCCAGGTTGGCCTTGACCTACCTGGAGCAGCCACGCAGCCCCTGATGAACTCCCAGGTAATGGCCAGGGTGGCTGGGGCTCTAGCGCCCAGTGGGTGCCTTACTGTAGATCAGGGTACTCTATTAGGCTGGAAGCTTCTCAGTGTATTCAGAGGACTCTGAAGCCAAAGACAAGGGGTCTAGTCCTGACCTTGCTGCTTCCTTTTCTTGGGACACTGGAGAAGGCATTTAACTGCCTGCCCTGGGATCTTAGAGGGAGAAAACAAGAACGCCTGGGGAATTTCCAAATGCAATAATGCAAACAATTAAAACATTGATAGAAATGGACAATCTTGGGGCTGGGCTTAGCCCCAAGGTGGGACCAAGAACTGACAGCCACAGCAGTTCTGTTTTCTGATCTGACCTCCTCACATATTTTATCTTCACCTGAGGCTGCATCATTGGCTGTTCTCTTCTTTATTTCCTGGCCCTAGTCTGAGAGCATCTCTAGGGCACACTCATTGTTTTCTGCATCCAGCACCTGGTGGTAAGTTCTGGCAGAGTTATGTTTGCCCCTGCAGCTCCCTGGGCAGGTGTCTGCAGGTTGACTACAGTGCAGTGCGAAGGGCAGGGGGCAGCTCTGGGGTTAATCTGTGTGTCCCAGGTTCAGCTTCTCCAAGGCTGACTCCCTTCCTCAGGAATGAATGCTTCCCCTTCATCAACAATGGAACACCTTGCATGTTTGCCATCTGCAGGAGACACCCAGTGGTAGGGTGTGGGGATGGTTCCCTGGTCCTGGAACACCTGCGCCCAAATCTGCTCTAAGTCAGGGTGTAGCCCTGAGCAGGTCATCGAGTCTCTGGGTGTGTCCATTTCTCCACCAAAACACTGGGCTTGATAATCTCAGCCTGCCGTACTTGGTCGGAGGACGGCTTGTGATTTTGAATGTGGACAGGCTTTGTAAACGCTGACATGCTAAAAAGGAGAAAGACAGGGACCCTGAGCTTATAATGAGCTCTGACCACACAATGGGTGAGGAGTTCAAATACAATACAGGAAACCTCACAAGGTGCTTGTGATGAAGGGATGACTATCAATCCCATTGTATAGATGAAGAAACTGAGGCTTGTAGAATAGCAATGACTTTCCTGAGTCACACAGAGCAAGTGGTGGAGATGGGGACTGAATCCAGATCTTCTCACTACTGACCCTCGTTGCCTTTCACCACGAGCCCTGTTATCTCCTACACCCACATTCCTCAGACTTTCAGGTAGTGGCAGGGAATTGATTCTTTTCAGAGATTTGATGGAAAAATTTAATGTCGAAGTCTGAGGAGAAGTGGAGGGTTGGTTCAGCTCACAAAGTTTGCTCTAAAGCTCGGCTGCTCCCTGAGCTCCTTACTTGTGGTGAAGATGGTCTGGACCAGCTTGCTCCTCAGGGGCCCGTTCAATGCCTGGATCTTGGCCGTGTAGTGAGTGGATGGGCTCAGCTCTGTCAGGATGTAGGAGGTGGTGTCTGGACCTACAATAACTTCCTAAGGGCAGAAGAAACAATAGAATAGCTTTTGGTCACATAACTCCTCAGAATACAGATGATGCATCCATCCATTCATTCACCCATCCATTCATTTATTCATTCAACAAGAATCCACTGAGTCCCACTCTGTGCCAGGCTCGCTGCTGGAATGTCAGAGATTGGGAGAATGCAGCATGAGCAAAGGTCCTGAGGCCACAAGGGGCTGATGAGGCAATGATGTACCTCAACCATACTTGGTTTTCGGTGGTAGAAGAGGTGGGCAAGGACCAGATTACAAAGGGCCTTAAATGCCAAGCTATGGAATTTAAAGTTTATTACTATAAGGAATGGAGATTCCTGAAAGGTTTTTTGAGCAAGTGAATGACATGAACTCAATTTAATCTGGAAGCAAGATGAATTACACAAAGCGCAAAAGGTTTCGATTTTGACACAGTTGTATCAGTGGTCCCTAAGTATGGCTCTTTTTTCACAGGCCCCTGGGAAGCTTTAAAATAATGTAATGCCTAGGCTCCATCCCAGACTGACTGAATCATAAAAGTCGGAAGGGGGGCCTGGCCAGGTGCATGTTTAAGAAGCTCCCCAGTTGATTCTGATGTACAGTCAGTTTGGGGATCTCTTGAGTCAGATGATTATAATGCTCAGTGGGCCTGGCATAATGAAGGCTTGAGCTGACCCAGCATGTCTCTTTTCTAGAACAGAGCTATCCAGGACAGGCAGATGTGTGCAGCTGACCCCTTCTAGCTATGCTTATAGTTTGTGATATGTCACTGCACTGCCGTCCAGAGGCGGTGATCAGTTTCAGTGTGTAGGAAATCCTCTTTCTTTTCCAATCCCCTTTCCAGCTTCCAATGCCTGTGAAATCACCTTCTAGCAAGTGACCTTGGTGGCTAGGATTGGAATCCAACCTACATTCCTAGCTAACAAAACACAATAGTGCTCTCTACAACCTGCAAACACAGCCAGCAGGATTTAGGCAGTAATGAGTCAGTGTGGGGGCCCCTGGAAGGTTCTCTCCCATCCTCCCACCTGGGCAGGTGAAGTTGTCTTGATTTTTCCAGTGGGACCACTTGAGTTTCAGAGGAGCTGTGAGACTTGCTCCCAGTCCATAATTTGTTGCTGGCAGAGGATGGTCCTGCATCCTGTCTCCCAACATCCTGTCCATGACTCCTTCCTCCTACACCATGCTCATTTTCTTGAGTGACACACTTAACGCTGGGGATTGGACATGCAGCAAAGTAAACCAGGTGAGTGCTCATTTGATACCACTGACCCAGTGCCCTTTGTGTGGCCCACAGGTCTGGTCCTCGGGGAAGGATCAGGTACAAAGCGGGGCTCCTTGAATTACCAGGGGATTCCATTACCTATCCGCTCTCTGGGCTGCTGGGCAAAGCTGTTTTCTAAGCAATCGGAATACATTGAAATGAGACTCATGGCTTCAGGTAAACACTAAATCCTGGAATGCCTGACCAGGAAGGAAGCTTCGAGTTTGGTGAGACCAATGCACTCATACGTGTGAACACTGACACCCAGAGAAGGCACGGGACTTGCCTCTGTTCACAGTGAGTTTGTTCGTTGTTATAGCAACTCCAGGAAGGGCTGTGATAATAACTAGAGATGTGTGTCCACTTCTCGTTAAACCTGGCACATGGCCCATGCCAGTTCATCTCTACTTGCTTCTGATGCCCACTAACCAAGAGCAAAGGGACACAGGGTAGGAACCCACAGATACCAGGGAAATGGCAGAGGAGAAAGGAATACACATGTGATGTCAACAGAATCTTCATAGATGGAAAGTGTGTGGTGGAGTGACCACTCAAGGGACAGAACGGAGAAAGCTGGGAGCTAACTACCTAAGTGGGCAGAGCCGGTCAGAGGCTGGCTGATGAATGCCCCAGAACCAGCAAGTTCAGGAATGGAATGTACACGAAAGCAAAGATGCCTTCAAAGGTCAGTGTGGGGGCAAGGCTGAATAAAAGTTTGTTTAAAATCTTTGTATAAGAAACAGATCCCCAGCTCTCCCCATCCCTTCCCAGTTCTTCCTAGTGCAGACGGAAGGATGAAGTTTGCTCTTTAGAAAGGCTGAACCAGAGAAGACTCTGGATTCAAACCCATCAGGCCCAGCTGTAGGGGAGGCCAGGGTGCTATCCTGCAAACAGAAGGAGTGAAGGTTTGTACCCAGTGGGAGCCCAGGCTCCTTCTGCAGGTAGGCTCCTAGTAGCCCGGTTTGAAGGAGTTGGGGGATCTTCCGGGGAGACTGATTAGCTCAAGAGAAAAGGTTAACAGTATTGATATTTGGGAGTCTCCCATAAAAATTGCTGGGTGCCTGTCCAGTCACTCTACAGCGAGCCCCATGGTTGACAAGCCCTGTCCATGAGACTGGAACTCCCAATCAGCTGTTTCATTCTTGGCTGCAGCACAAAAGGACCAACAGACATTGAGCAGAAGTCTCCAACATGAAAGATGGAGACCTAACCCAAACCAAACCATCAGCAGTGAAAAAAATAAATAACTTAGAAGAAACACTATGCAGGCGGTAGAATAAAATAACAATAACATACGTTCTCACAAAAAGAAGATGGTGCATGAAACACAAACAATATGCTAGAAACAGAGGACTGTGCAAAGAGTAAGTAAAAGATCTTTGAAATATAAAGTATGATGACTGAAATCAAAAATTCAATAACAAATTTAGAAAATCTCGTCCACTTGTGTGAAGATCTAAAATTACATCGAATTACGAAGTAAAAAGTTCATGGGTAGAGAATATAAATAGTATTAGCAATTTCTATAAACAATATTAACAGTTGATATAACAAGAATGTGGTAATATATACTTGAACATATGATGGAATGATGCCATCTTGGAGATAATATATATGGCAAGAATGCAGAGGAAACCTTCGGATTTTTGCTCAATAAAACATTAAAGGACCAAGAAAATAGCTCCTAGAATGTCCTCAGACCTTGTGAACAGTGCTCCTTGACCTCGGCTGGCTATCAAAACTCGAGTCTGGTTAAAACAAGAGAGGCTGGAGCATCTGATTCAGGTCTGGCCTGGCGTCAAGTCCCTGTTACTTTTTCTTTTTCAGCTTCCCAGTTCCACTGGGGTAGAGAAACACACCCAGATCATTCTTCCCTACTTTGAGCATCCTGTAAAAGTGTCAAATAGCAGAGGGGAGTGGAAAAGATACCTTGACTGTACCATCCACGGATTCATACACCAACAGGTAACCAGTGACAGATGCCTGGGGGGGTCGCCAGTTGAGGAGGGCAGTTTCCGACTGAACCTCACTAGCAGTCAAGTCTCTAGGAGAATCGAGGTCTAGAGAAGATAAGACATTTCACATCAAACCAGTCAGCAAGTGTAAGGCATATTCTCTGTGGTCCATCTTATCCTAAAGGCCATGTTTCCCTGAGCCACAAATGGGCTTGACTGGCCTTGGTTGGATTTGGAGAGAAAGACACAACTGTGAACATAATTACATCGCGATGCCCCTTCTTCCTAAACAAAGCGACAGATGGGTGCTGATCTCGGCGCTCACCCTTAGAGGGAGGACGCTTCCTCCATTTCCCTGCTTGCTGCAGTTTGGAGAAAGGTCTCCTCGTATCAGAACCCAGTGAACGGCCAGGAAAATTGGCCTGAGAAAGCTTCCTCTTAAAAATATTTCCCCGCCTAGTACATGGATCATTAAATACTGGGTTTAGGGCCAGTGGGGACTGGTTTTCCACTTAAAAAGCCCTCCTCTTAAAATTGTTTTCTAGTCTGTGGGGAGAACAAGGGCATTTCAGTTCAAAAGGAAATGGTGTGTTTCTTAAGGTCCTGATTGAGTGCGTACTGGTGAATTCAGCTGAGGCTGATGTCATCACATTGCAAGGATCTGACTTAAGAAAGAAGAGTCGGAGAGGGCGACTCCTTAGGATGGAGGCTGTGGGTGGGCGTCTTTGTACCTGTTGTGAACTTGGTACTGATAGTTGAGCTCTTCTGGGGCCCTTTCTCTGCAAAGATCCTCAGCACGTATTCCGTGGCAGGCTTGAGGTCCGTCAGCACGTACTCGACCGTGTTCCCGGACACTCTCCTTGTGATTTCTGGCACTAAACACGAAAGACACACACCGAAGCAGTTACCTCTGCCGAGCTGAGCTATCAGCGGATTTAGCCAACAGTGCACACACCTCCTTCTAACCAGAAACTGTCAGTGACCCTGCAGAAAAGCAAGTTTGATTTCTGAAATGACTCACGCCCGATTCTCTCTCTTGAGCACTCACCTCACTTACAAAAGATTTATCATAGAGAGGATGGAGTTTTCCAGGCACCAAATCAGAAGGCAGGGGAGCTGGCGGTCAGGAGACTTTTCCGCAAGGTGCAGGCTGCGACAGCTTTGCAGCTGAGGTGCGGGAGAGCTGCAGGTAACATCTCCAGCCTCGGGCGACCCACATTTAATGTGTCCACTGCTTTTTCTCCCCCTTCTTTTCACTTACGTACAAGTACATGTCATTTTATAATCTGCCAAATCAGTAGGCTGGGGGACCATACAAATTAGGAGGCAGACGTACCAGAGCCTGGTAACTGCCTCTGAGACCCACTGGGTAAGGTCTAATAGTGGAAACAAAACACCGGTGCCCAGGTGTATATGTTTATTTCCTAATCACAGGTGACCAACCATCCTGGCTTGCCAGGGACTAAGGGGCTTCCCAGGCTGTGGGACTTTTAGTGCTAAAACTGAGAAAGTCCTGGGCGAACTGAGATGAGTTGCTCACCCTGCCTCGTCATCCATGAAGCCCCCTCCCACTTCTGGACCAGGCCCTTTCCTAGCCTGCATCCGTAATTTCCATGATTCCTACAAACTATACTCTGATTTATTTTAGGTGAGACAGCACCATTCTTCAGGGCTCGGAAGAGTTTGCACATTGAGAATATGAGTATTTATGAATAGAAGACTAAAAAGAATAAACCCCCAAATCTCTCCCCCACCCCTTCCTTGCTCTGTCTCTTAGGTGGTTGCTGTAGCTGAGTTAAGATGTTCACCGATGGACACCTGTCTTATTAGAGAGACCACTTCAGGGATGATGTAGATGCCTGATCACTGCACTGTACACCTGAAGCTGAAGCTGAACAATAATGAATGTCAACTATAATTATATATATATGTGTGTGTATACACACACACACACATATACATAGTCACAAGAAGTGGAGTACAGCATAAGGAATAGAGACAGTGGGAAATGTAACAGCTGTATACGATGTGAGAGGGGTAGTAGATTGGGGGAGGGGGGTTATCACTGTGAGGGGTATAAATGTCTAACTAGTCCATTGTTATGCACACCTGAAACTAATAAAAAATAAAACAATGTTCAGAGACCCCAGGCACCGATGGTGGTGCACTCATATTGTCGCTGAAAGTAAAACAATCCTGAACCATAAAATACAAAATTTACATATGCTTGGACATTAAAATAGTAACATTTTTTTCTAGAGTAGCTCATTACAAAAGTATGGATTCATTCACTGGAAAGGAATCGCTCTTTCTCCCATCTCTTATTTGTATTTGATTTTAATGTTCCGGTGGCTGTGGTTTGCTGGTGCCTCCAACAAGTGTTTAACCTGACAAATGAGTACAATTGGAAAAGAATGGTTGCAAAGACAAGGACAAATAACTTCCAATTTCTCAGCCACATTTGCTACAACTGGCCTCCTCTGTGGCCTCTCGGAAGCCCAGGCACCCAGAGCACCCTGCAGTAGCCTGTTTTAAGATTCCAGCTTGTGGACCCCTTCTCTGTGAGAGGTGAGAGGGGCTTCCCAGAGAGGGTGGCTCATGCTGACAGGCAGACACACTAGCAGGAGAGGGGGAAGAGGCCCCAGAAACACATACAGGCTGGGTTTGTGCCCTTTGCTTTTCTTTAAATGGCTGACTGGACTCCCTTGCCATAACCACAAGATCGACGCTCTTTCACTTGATAACAAGCACAGGAATATGGGCAGGGCTCCTTGCCACCCCCTGACCTGGCTCCTCCACAGCACGGCCATCCAGCCCCAGCCCCAGCCCATGAGTGGCAATCGGGAGACATACGATGTTGCCGACCTTTCCAGCCCTCCTGTGTGTTTACTGTCATCCTGCACCAAATGTGGCACGGAGAAGGGAGAACGGGGAGGATTTCCAGCAGGGCAGACAGTCCTCAGAGTGGCGAGGGTTTTGAACACAACCTTACCTCTCTCCCCTGTATAGGAGATGACATAGCTGTCCACGGGGGCGATGGCCGGCTGCCACATGGCCAAGGCCTCTGAGTCGGTGATGTTGGCTGTCACCAGGCCAGATGGGCTGTCCAGAGCTGCAAAGAAAGATGGTAACATGTTGGAGAGGTAGGCAGTCATGGGGAAGGACTTCAGCCCACAGCTCTTCTGCTGTGTACACTGCTCCTGGACTCCTGGTTTGGAACACAGCATCAGCCGCATGGAAGGTTTAGAGTCCTGACCTTGGAGCCAGATGACCTGAGTTTGAGTAATGACTTCTTCCATCACTGGCTGGGTTTCCTTGGGTCTCTATTTCCCCATCTGTGAAATGGGGATAGTAATTCGGTCTGGCTTTATCCTCAGTGTTATTTTGATTTTTAATCTGATATTATAGGTAGAAAAGTGCTGTATAAAATGGAAAGGGCTGAACACATGGCAAGGATTATCATTATAGCTCATGTCACTTTCCCAAGGGAAAGAACTTACGAAAGCAGACGAAACATACAGAATGAAGGCTGCCTGAGACTTTTCTAAGCTTTGAGTGAGAGCTCTGCTTAGGCGGCTTCTAGATAATAGGGACCCAGGCTCCAGAGGCCAGTGGCCCGGGTTCTACCTCGGCTTCTTTGTCTAGGGCCTGTGTGCTCTGTGTCACTTCCTTTTTCCAAACCACACCTTCTTCAGTTGTCAAAGAGTGGCTGCTGTAACGATGAACAAGGCGGTGTGTGTGAAATGTGCTAGAGGCAGTGCTCGATAATTGCGGTTGTTATTTATATGACTACTAACGTTATTTGGAGTCTTAGATATGATTTGCAAATGACTTGTGCAGAGAAAGGATGGCAATTCTCAGGGCCTTGGCCCATTTAACTGACCACTGCTATTACCCAAGAGCCCTTTCTTAGAAACCAACCTAAATACGACTGTTTCCCTCTTGTGTTTGCATTTACTACTCAACTATTCCAGGACAGCAGCCCTGGGAGGGTGGAGGGTAGCTGTCAGCAGCTCATTTCACAGATGAGGTGCCTGAGCCCTAAGAGATGAAATGACTGGCCTGACAGTGAGGAGGTGGCAGAGCAATTTGAGGAGCCCGCATCATCCGCTCCAATTTCCTCCCTGCTTCATCATGCCTGTACAGAATCTCCTTTAACTGACAAGAACAATGAGGCATCAGGAAAAAAAGCCATCCAGCTTTTGCCATCTGTTGCTGTGGAAAATCCATGAATGAACGATTTCTATGGGGGAAAAAGGGCCTGTGCGGCAGGGTGGACCAGACTCTGGGTTCAGATGGGATGTTTTAATCACATATTATCAACTCTTTTCAACTATTAAGATATTTTTAAAATTTCCTACGAGGCCCATTCTTTGGATCCCTGAATGGATTAGACTGGATAATTGCTCATATATCAAAGGATAAATTGTTTGGAGACATGGCTGCCTAAAGAGAAATTTTCCACTCCATTCTCCTTCAATGCAATTCATTCTTTCCCCCTGCTTATAGTGTGCTGTCCAAATCAGGTTATAACAGGAAAATAATCCTTCATTTTAGAAGCACGCAGAGTTTGGAGTGAGCTGACCTCAGTTCAAATTTGCTTCCAGCATTTACTAGTCATGAGGCCTTGGCCAAAGTATTTAATTTCCCTGGGTCTCAGTTATTTCCTCTGTAAAATGGAATGATAATAGCCAATGTAAGGTTTGAATGCAGTGGACATAGTAGCAGTGCCTGGAATACATTAGCGGTTACTTTGTAGCTGACACCATTATACATCTGTGCGAAGTACCTGCTTGAAAGGACCCTCGCGATACACCTGGCACCAGGTGGGGACGGAGAGGAGGTGGATTAACCTGTATAGTCATTCATATTTACGTATATCATTTCACGTGGTTCTTACAGCAAAGGAAGCAGATTGTCCCCACTTCACAGACAAGGAAACCAGACCCTGGAGAAATGAACTGACTGCTCGGGTATCTAAAAGTGATAGACTTGGGATTTCAACCCTGGTCAGTATGTCTCCCAAACTTGGGTTCTTTCTTCCACACGACCCAGGAAACAGGGGCCAAGAGAGGTTGAGGATGAAGTCAAGTTTTCCCAGCCCGTAAGGGGCTGGAGAGGGGCCAGAAACGAGTCCTCTGATGCTCCCAATTCCATCCACCCGCACTAGGATTTGCTGATAGAAACATTTCCCAGCTGCTGACCCATGAGCACGAACGCTGAAGGTGAGAACAGCACCTGTGGTGAACGTTCCTGAGACAGGTTCGCTTTCCTCGAAGCCCTTCGTGGCGGTGATGCTGACGAGGTATTCTGCTCCGGGTAAGAGTTTCACCAGCCTGACCTGAGTCTTGCGTCCGTCCACACTGACCACTGAGGGGTCACCTGCGACACAGTGAAAGTAGCATCAGGAGAGGTGAACCTCACAGTAACGTACTCACTGTTGCCCCAAGAATGGGTTATCGGATTTGGAAATGATACTCTAGCTTTAACCGATACCATTTTTCTTGACTTCTCATCTGCTCCTGTCTTCTGACAGAAGAGAAGAGGTCTTACTTTCTGTATAATGTATTTTTCCATCCAGGCAGAAAACCAAGCCAGGCGAGGGAAAAACATGAAGTCACAATGTGCTAAAAATGCTAAGTTTCCGTTCCTTAGAGGCCTGGCATGTTGGGCACATTTTATTTATTTTTCTCACAAAGAATATGGAAGGCTCACTATGTAATGCATATCTGATATAGTCAGCCCATTGTATTAGCTTAGGAATGTAGAGACTTCCTTAGTAGCAGAGATTCTACTCTTTAAGAAAAGAAGGTGGTCATAGTCAAATTTGTACTCTTATATTTATTACAAAGTCTAAAATTTATATTTCTGAGAATTTCAGGGCTGGGTGAGGAGTTGACCATCAGCTGGTCAAACGCCCCGTGGAGATGCTGCAGCCTTCATCTGGAGAGGTTGTCAACCATTCTCTTGTACACACTTCCACTAACAGGGAGTTCACTACCTGACAGAATGTTTTTAGACAGATCTCACTGTGCTTCCTCTGTGGTCTCTATTACAGCCCACATGCTGTAAACGAGAACCCCCAGTGCTACTCAATCACAACTTCCCATCCTTTACGGAGATAGATTTTGGGACCCAGGGCCAAAACCTCACATATATCCAGACCAAGACCAGCTTTTCAGATGAGTGTGTGCAGAGAAAAGGCCGATGTACTTAGCGTCTCTTGTCATTATGTGGAAACAATATTGGGGATTTATTTCTCATAGGCACTTGGCATTTCAGGGCTGGAAAAGGGCTTCATAAAATGACTCTCACAAGGTAGTTTCTTCCAAGGATCTCACAGCACTTTACAAATGAAGTCTATCCAGATGGTCTCAAATAGAAGGATGGCCGTGATGTTTGGGAAGGTGGGAATTATCAGGGTCTCTTCACTATGCTACCCAAACCCTCCAGGCTCCTCCTCCCCGACCCCTCTCCAAGTCCCCTACCTCCTGCAATGGGCACATAGGTGATCCGGAAATTGTCCACCTGGGCAGTGGGCGCCATCCAGCTGACAGTGGCCGAGTTTTCAGTGACGTCTGAGAAAATGATTTCCTTCGGGGAGCCCATGGCTATAAGAACAACAGGAGAAAACCAGAAACAGTTTACATCTTGCTCATCAAAATTCTTTCTGGATTCCTTATCCCAGAAAACGTTGTCCCTAGTTTGCATCTGGGCCAAGCCTTTAGGATGAAAACTGTGGTGATCTGCGGCCAAGTTGTGACTCGATAGAAACAACCAATTTTTCATTCAGGTCAGAGCCCAGGGCTGTAGGGTTGCCATTTGGTTTCATTCAAGGAGAATGTTAGCACTGCAGCTGACATCTAAGGAAATGTACGTGAGTGGTCTCTTAGCTTAGAATATGCCCTCTGTTTAATTCTGGATTTTCAGCATTTTTTCGAATCTTTGCTTTCCAGTTCCTTCTATTAAAAGATACCAAGACTTGACAATTGTACAGTTCTTTGCAATTTATAAGGATCAACCCTCATTTAGAAAAGCCTGAGAAAAAGGTATGGTTAGCCATTTCACAGAGGGGTAAAGTGAGGCCCAGTTCTCCAATGAACATTCTTGTGGTTTGACCTTTCTCGGTCCCAGGAGTGGGCAGTAGAACTGAGCACAACCCCAGGATCCTGGAAATAATGTTCACATGGAAACTGACCCCGGCAAACCCATTCCCAGAACTGGCTGGAGGTTCAGAGCCAGGGAACAACCTCAGGCCCATCACCAAAGCAAACGCCCAATGGACATTGGGCCTACCTGCGGGGAAAGCCGTGCCCTGGGGCCAGTGTGTACTACATAAATACCTCCACCCCAAACCCAGCATCTTTTGGCTTTTCTCTGTGTATGTTTTGGCTTAGCTTGCTGCCCTCTTTAGCTGACCATGCTTAACCAGAGAATTCAGGAAATAATTTTCAGGGCTCTAGGGAGCTCACTTCATCTTTTCCCCTCTCCAACCCACGTTGATCATTACGCTCTGAAACCCACAGAGCACTTTGGGGAGGGTGTTTTCCTTTCCTCTCCCCATGTCTATCTTTGCCCTCCTCCTACAGCTTTCTTCCGCAACCTAGTAGCCACCCCCAGACTCGGTGGCTGCCTGGGGTTTTGCCCCTTTCTGGGAAATCTTTGGAACCACAGGGGCTCTGGAGCCTGCAAACTTTTGATTGTCCAAATACCATGGAGAGGCTGGGCAACCTGGGGCAGTTCCCTTCTCTTCTGTGAGCCTCAGTTGTTCCATATGTCCGGTGGTAAAATGGTGCCCACCGTCTGGAGTGTTTTGAGGATTCCCAGAGATAATGCATCTAAAGCCCCTAGCACAGAATCTGGCATGCAGTAAGAATTCAGTAAACATGATCACCTTCTCTTTACTTTCTTTCCAATCTGACTCTTTCCTCCACAGGCCACACTGGATTTTGAGGTAGCCCCCAGGAAAGATCTAGGTGAGGTCAGCAGAGAGAAAATACCCTAGGCGGGTACGTGAACTCAGGCACTGGTGCCCTCCTGCTGCTAGCTTTGTCCCCTCTGACTTTCGCTGACTGCAAACCTCACTGGTACAGGTCCTGGCACAATTTAGAAGGTGGATCTTGTGGCCACAGATTTCCTCTCTGGATCCCAGAGGCTATTGTGAAGAAGTGGCTCAAACCACAGAGGGGAAGAGGAGCCATTGCAAATGCAGGGAAAAAACAGATAGAAAGAACAAAAACGTCATAACCCAAGTATCCATCAGTGGGGGAATGGTTTAAATAAGGTGTATGTGATGATCTCTGAGATCTATTAATAAGCAAGCAACACACACACAACAACAGCAATGTGTGGAACAGTGGGTATGTTAACCACTGTGCCAAAAAAAAAAAAAAAGGGTAAAAAAAGAGAATGCAGACTTATGTCTAATTTTGTCTACTTGTATAGAATATTTCTGGAATCATACAGAAGAAAGTGATAGTCCCAGCTGCCTCTAGATAGAGCAACCAGGTGGAAGGGACATAGTAGAATAGAGACCTCACTCGATATCCTTTTTGAACTTCTGAATTTTGAACCAAGTGGCCCACTAAAAATAAAATTAATATTAAATCATATAAATCATATTATATATCATATCATATTCATAATAACATATTAATAGCTAATTTTGTTACAGTGGGCAAGGGGACTCTGCTATACACTCTGAGTTCATGATCTTGTTTAAACCTCAGGGCTGACCTCTGAGTTAAATTCTATTTGCCAGGTGAGGGGACTGAGGCCCCAAGAAGCAAGGAGATTTGCCCAAGGTCAGAAAACTGGTAAAAAGCAGAGCCAGGATTAGACACGAAGGAATCGCTCAGAGGCTGCAGGCTTAACCACAAAGCATCCTGCCTCTCACCAGCAGGGCACTGGGGGCTGGCAGCTTGTACTCAGGGAGGAAGAGGAGAACCTGCAACAGCTTTTATAAGGAAAAAAAGGAACAGAACCTTATAGGGAAGGGTTTACAACAGTGTGATGGAGAAACGACAGAATAAAGGATGAAAAAGCAAAAGGGAAACTTTATGAAGGTGATGAGGTGACAGTGGAAATTAGACGTCTGTTGTGCTCAAGAGTCACCTCTCCTACGCTCCCAAAGTAACTGAGCAGAGGTGTGTGCACACACGTCACACACACACTGTTCTCTTGGGCTGTGATATACAAGGCCCCAGAGAAAGAAATCAAAGACAGGCCTTTCTAAAAACTAGGGTCTGCCTTTCCTTTTGTTCTTAAAAAAAAAAAATAAAAAATCATGATTATTCATTCTCCTTTTGGCTTCAGAACTGCAGGGCCTCTAGAAAATAAGACCAACAAAACAAAATCAGTGATCAGAAGTAAACTTCGAAAAACAGTGTTTATAAACTAAGGTCAAAATCAGGCTCTGCCTCTGATCTGAAGTTGTTTCATGGGCAGCCACAGGGAGGAGGAGACACGGCCCCACAGCCCAGGGATCGGGTGTCCATGTTAAGAAACAGGGCTTTTCCTCTGACTGAATTGCTCAGAGGATCTCGCAATGTCTTCACATCTACAAACACTGATTACGATTTCTATAGGTGGCTTCCTGGAGCTTACTAGGTCCCGAAACTGGACATCATAAAATACCTTGGACAAATATTCTATGTATTTCTCTGGACAAAGAGAAGGTTTTGGCTGGTGTTATTCTCTGTCTATGCCTGTCAGAGATGGCAAGTATGTATATTCATTGGTTCTCTGTCTATCGTCCAGCCTGGCTTGTATTTAATAGTATAAAATAAGTTGGCATTTGGGATCTACCCCAAATCTGGCTGTGTGACCTTAGGCAAATCGTTGACCTTTCTGGGCCTCAGATTCTTCATGCACAAACAGAAGAGGCTGGGCTACATCATTTCTCAGGGCCCTTTCACCTGTCCTCATGATTTGGTATTCTTTCCTCTGGTTCCTCTTTGAAGCAGTCCTCTCTAGCTAATGCTATCTTTCCCCATCTCCCTCAGTTTTCTGAAGGAATTCACCCCACCTGTTATAGGTCTTTCCTTTTCCTTCTCAAGAGTCATGTTAGCCTTCATATTATTATTATAAAGTCACACTATTAACCATCTTTTTTTTATTTTCCTTGAAACAACTCATATGGAAAAGGGTTTTCATTCCCCCCTCTAGTGCCTTTTAGAGTGTAAGTATCAAATAAAATTAATGAGCTTCACAAAGAGCAACCCTTAACCTTGTCAGCTTCCTCTTTTCTCCTTCTTGATTACGGTACTGATTATTCACACATAGCATGTTATAAATATTAATTTTTATAGATGGAGCTACTAATTCTCCATTATCTCTGCGTAGTTCAAACATTTGACCACAGGACAAGGGAATATATCTCTGGAAAAAAAAATGATGAGATAATAATAGAAGGAAGAGTCTTTGGGATGAAAGAGATGTGATCATCATTGATCAATGATGATGATGTATTAATGACAATAGTGAATATATAAATATATCTCATTTGCTGAGCCCTTGCTATGTGCCAGTCCTTCTGTTACGGGCTTTCCATGCATTATCTCACTTAATCTCACAACACTATTAAGTAAATGGCATCACATGCTTTTTACATAAAGACTTAGCCAAATTGTGCATGGTCACCCAGTCTATAATTGGAAGAGGGAGGAGGATCTGAACGTGAGCTTGTCTGTGTCCAAAGCTCCTGTAATTTCCCAGCCCTGTGAGAAGAAGGTCCCCGTCATGACTTTTCTCTGTTTTCTCCTCTTTCTGTACGGTACCTGTTGTTGCTATAGCACTGATTGGCTGGGATCGCCTTCCACTGCTTATTCCATAGAGTTCAATTTCATATTCAGTGGCCTCTCTGAGACCTGTTATGTCCCTGGTACGTTCGGGGGCAAGTAGGGTTATTTCCAGTGGTTCGGACTGCTTTTTGGTATCTCTGATTTTGAGAACAAAACTGTCGAAGACCCCTTCATCAGCTGTCCAGGACAGACGGAAACCGTCTGGGGTGGCATCTGAAACTAGAAGGTTGTCAACTTCTGGCTCAGCTTCTAGAAGGGGAGAAAGTGATGGAAGGAAGAAAGAACACATCATTTATCAGCCTGTGCAATCTTCTCTCCAGTGGGGATATTAGTATGTAGTGATGCTCGGCTCTTAGAGATAGAGGTGTCCTGAGATACCGAAAATAAAATTATTCAACACGAACAAGGCTAGCAGGCCTAGGAGAAGGGAAAGATGGAGTTGACACATTTATTACAAACCAAGTGGATGCTTGCATATGTGAGTTTTGTCTAAAAGCCATTCTATAAATCCACATCTGGACTCAGCAATGGCCCCTCCTCTGCATTATTAAACAAGTTCAAAGCCAGTAACTTGTTTACATTTGCTCTCTGTCTTCCAGTGGCTGAGTGCCCATCCTCTGTGAGATCTTTTTCTTTTCTTTTTGAAAAGACAAATAAACCAGCATTAACGATCTGTAGAGCTGCCCATGATGATACTGCTGATTATATTTCCCTTGATCATGAGCAAAATGGCTTTTAAAATGATATAAATGTTATGGTCTTTTTGCTTTTTTATTGGAGCTGTTTTACTAAAGAAGGCTCCTACTCTTGACTTGCTTGTTTTTTTTAACCATTAGATAAGTGTTAAGATGATAGAACTGAGGCTTGGAACCTCTTGTGCTACATACTTTGGACTCAAGGTATTATCTTGGATTGCGTGAACTAGACAAAACTCAATGTCAAGATAAATTTACAGCTGAGTTTCCCAAAGTGTACTCACAGCAAACTATTCTTGTTCGAGCCTCTTCCTTAAAAGGTATCCATTGTCAAATAAGTTTGGGAAATACTGCCTGGGTAAGTCCCTCTTGGAGAGACACATGCACAGTAGGACATTCTGTAAAGCCTTATGGTTAGGGATCCTGGTAAACTATGTTTAAATCAGTGTTTCCAAAACTTATTTGACCATGGAACTGCCTCACCCTGTAGGGCCTTTTGAATAGTCTATGGAACTAGTCATCTCTCGAAAGACTTTGGGAAACACAGGCTTTTGAACATGAACGTTGTTAATGCTCTTTTGGGAATTAGTAGTCTTGAGAAAATTATCGATTTAGTCTGTGTTGAAGCATATCTACGATATTAGTGATTACCAACATAACAAGTTCATAATTGGTTTTCCAGGGATGAGCCTTCCTGGTAAGTCTGTCAAGATCACAGTTGAAACTTTGAGATGGCAAACGCTGTAACTAAGTTTTTGAAATATACTTATTGGTATATTTCTTTGGAGAAGGCTGAAATGTAGTTGGGGGCCCAGCCAGGATGAACATGGGGGAAGGTGGTATGGAGTCATCACACAAAAGCTACGGAGAAGACATGGTCTAAAGGATTTGGAACACCAAGTGGAACCATTTCGACATTCTCGTTTCTGGAGTGGGAGAAGGGGAGTGCTCATTAGAGACATAAGACAAGGGAGAATGTGGGGTGGGGGTGGGGGAAACATCACAGAACAGGCCACATCTAAGGATTAAATAAAGAATGTGGACGAGGGTGTTAGAACCATGGTGATCTGGCAGATGGATGACACGGTAAGAGACCAGGAAAAGAAGAAAATGGCTCACTGGAATCAAAATACCTGTAACAATCTCAGCCCTCAAGGGCTTGGTTTGGTGCCCTTGAGTGGAGCCAGAGACCATAACCTCATAGCCAATGCCGGTTATGAGGCCTCTGAGCTCCAGCTTCCTCTGGGTTCCTGAAAGGGTGAACTCTTGGGGGTCGAGCAGCTTCCCTGAATCCACCACCGTTACTAGGAAGCTGTCAAAGGCATTCTCCGATGCCATCCAGGAAACTGTGAACCCGTAGGGATTAATGTCGGAAATGGTTAGGTTTTCCAGAAGGGGCAGGGCCTCTGAAAGAAGGGAGCAGTGAAAACAACTCAGGTTAGCAGCACTGACTCTGCTGACACAGCACGTCTCCACAAACACTGATCGTTACCCCATCAGTCATTAAGTGTTTTGTATGCTCAGAAAATGAATATTAGTAAGACTTTGTTGGCTACCAGATGACATCTTATGTAAATCTCATGATAAGCCTATGAGATACATAGTATTCCCATTATACAGGTAAGAAAATTGAGTTTCAAAGAGATGGATTGATTTGGCCAAAGTCACATAGCTAGTATGTGACAGACTAAGGCTTTTTAGCTGAGTCTGATTGCAAAGGCCATGAACAACTTCTTATGAAATTGGATATTTTGTATTGGGTTGGGCCCCTTTCCCTACTTCCCGCTGTCTTCTGATCTTGAAGCAAATCATCCTTTTTTCCCCCCCTCAAATATATTACTTTTTTTGCTATATTCTTATGTTTCTATTCTACTTCTCGTTCACCCTTTGAATCAAATCAATTTGGTCAATTAGTGACACACATGCTCGCAAGTTGAGATAAAATGAGGAAGCAAGATTTTTCACGTGTCAAAATCAACAAATTATGTTTGTGGCCCAGCAAAGAATACTGATTATTTTGATGTTTGATTATTTTGAATACTAATTATTTTGATGCTTACTTTTCTGGATCAAGATAGGAGATCAGGCCATGTCTGGATCTTCAGTAAATTCTGTCACCATTTTTTTTTCATTCATTCACCAAACATCTATAGCTCAGTCACTCTTACTTCTTAGGTGCCAAGGGGACTTTTCACACATGGGGATTCCCAAAAGGAATAAGCTCATATCAGCTGAGTTTCTGAGGTTTCAATCCTTTGCAATTGACAAGGCTTCAAGTCCATCATCGTATTTAATCCTCACAATGACACTGTAAGGTAGATATTGCTATGTACCCACCTCCCCCATCACAACTAAAGAAACAGACAGGTTGATGACTTGTCTAAGATCACAGATCTACTAGGTGGCTAAGGTAAGATCCAACCCAGCTTGTCTGACTCCAAGTTCAATGTTCTTTCCACACCCTCAGCTAACATCTCATTAGTCAACCCCATCAGAGTTGGCAAGTACTGAGGCATACACAGGATTAGTGGAGAAGGTCCAATGCCTCTGCTCTAAAAAAACAAAGCACGGTAATGGTGAATGTATTTATTTTTTATAGGAGGGGGCATGAGGATGGGGGATTCTACGGCCAAGACTGCCGAGCTGCATCTAGTTTACAGCCTTCTTTTCCACTGCAGCTAAATGGAAACTTTCAAAGAGATAAATGATCTTATACTGAGGCCCACAGTCGAATTCATGGGATGTAAAGAAAAACTGTTTTACAAAGAAGTGTTTGGTGACTGAATGAACAATGAAGGAGATGCCTTCATCCCCTAAGCTGAGATTTAAATTTTGCTATGGCTTGAACTTTTGGTACTTATTTTGAAACACTTGGTGTTTATTCTGAGGCATTTTTTTTTTTTTCACCACGTAAAGATCTCCCCCAAATCATAACTCTATCAAAGGCAAAGCTGAAATCACATGTACTGTGCAAACAGGCTTCCTTGTCTGCAAGACAAGAGTCTCAAATTCTGTTGCTGAGTTTTGTTTAGATAAGTGGCGCCTGGCTTTGATAGCAGGCTTCTCTGTACCTCCACGCCATCAAAGCAGCGGTGTTCTGATGAAAAAGGAGGGCGTTCAGGCTAATTAGTCGATAAAGGGCTTGTTATTTATAGTCCCTCGTATTCCGTTTTCTTTTCCTCTTTTTAAAATATGCTTCTTTTAAAATGCAATCTGTTCGAGGATTAGTTGAGACAATGCTGTAACTTGATCTAGGATTCCCAAGGCCAGCTCTCCCAGCCTCCGTTTCTCCTCTCCGTTCTGTGGGAGGTCCTGCAAGAGGCTACAAGTAAGGGCCTGATGGGATCTGTAGCTGGCCATTTCTCCCCTCCTGGGCAGTGAGATTCTCCTGTCATGGCTGCGCTTGCCCCGCCACGCCTCACTAAGGAATTGTCAGGGTCTGCATTTCAAGACTGTCAGCATGACTGAATTCACATTAGATAACGGGACAGAAAAGGTAACCACTTTTTGACCTCACATTAAAACATGTCCAGGGTTCTCTTAAAAAATGGCAGGAAAGTCATGATGGCACAGGTCTATTGTTTCTATCTAGCTTGCTGCTCATTTTTAAGAACACCACTTTCCTCATTGTGTTGGGAGATAGTAGAAAGGATCTAGCATCTGTGAAATGCCTACTGGATGCCAGGCAGTTAAAATTCATCATATCCATTTAGTCCCCAGAGGGATCTGTGGGTGTCTTCTCTTCATACACAAGGAAATTTGGGTTCAGCGCAGTTAAGAACCGGGCAAGGTTATAGAACTAAAAAGATGCAGGAGAGGATTAGAAACCACTCAGGCCTGATTGCAAAATCCTCACTTTTCTGGGACACCATGCTGCCTTCAATTAAATACTTAATCGACGTCATTAACAGAGCTTACTTATAGCAATTTAGACCCTGGCAGAGGTCTGGTTTAATGTGAAAATCAGATGGCAAAGTTAGTCTCCTGAAAATTATCATTAGTGGAAGGCGAGAGACTTCTACATAGTTTTTGAGGTTTTTCAAACTAGAGGTTTGGTAAATCCACACCATTTTCAGCCTTTGCCATTGATTTAGGATAATCCCAGGAAAGAAAATAGAAAAACATTTCCTTATGTAATTCAAAGAGAAGTTAGAAGTCAAGTTTAATGAATGGATAAAGTTCAACTATACTTGGGATTTATCTGCTGTCCTAGGTTGAACCTTCATTAGTCTGTTGTAAAGGCCATTTAAAAAATGTATTTTTTAGAAGAAAAGGATAAATTATTATGTTTCTGTGGCAGTTAGTTTATAGACTGACTGCCTTACTTACCTAGCATGATTTCTAGACAAAATTCCTGTCCTAGGCCTTTATTAACTTAGAACACACTCTTCAGCCAAAATCTCCAAATTGTGGATCAGACAACCTATAAAATTGGGCAGGAAATCCTTGGAAGTTTTGTACAACTGTTGAATACATTTCCTAACAGTGGCTGCGAAAGACCTCTCTTTGCAATAGTATCGGCTTTCTCCTTACTTAGAAGTTTATACATGGAGTGAAGACGGTATTTTGGGCTCCATTTTCCTGTAGAATATCTATCACCTCTTCCACTTTTCCCATCTCAGAATTCTAAACTGACAAGTGAGAACCTTTGAATGAGTACCTGTCATGACAAAGGCAGTGAGGGGTTTGATGGGGTCCCCAGCCCTGGTGGTCCCTGTCACACTAATGTCATAGCAGTGTTCTCCACCAAGCCGGTGATGTGAGCGTGCTGTGCGTCTCCTAAGACTGTGAATTGCTGGGGCTCATGCAGCAAATGAGAATCGCTAACATTGATAACAATCTTTGCAAAAGGTCCATGACATGTTGAAGCTATCAGAAGTAATATTGCTAAGGATTAGCGTGCCCACCTGTGGCTCTCGCTCTGAAGGGGAAGGAACCCAGGCAGAGAGAAAGAGAGACATTATTAGGGGAAGCAGTGGGTCTCTCCAGATTGTAGCCATAGAACGTGAAAGTATCAATCCCTCCAAATATTGACAGAAAGGTAGTATATTAGGCTATATCACTTTATCTACAAGCATGGATGTGTGTTCTTTTTACGTGTTGACATGACCATTTGCTAGTCATGTATGAAGAAAAGTGAACAAGCCATGAGCGCAGTAGGTAGGATTCACATAAAGGACATTTAGGCTACATTTCCTAAGGTTTGTAATGGGGTACTAGCTCTGTATGATGGTCCAAGAAAAGACAGCTTCATGGTAAAGCATGTATGATAAACACTGGAGATGATATCTCACCCTATAGATTCACAAAGCATACTAGCATTTTAAAGGCTCTGAAATGCTGGTTTTGTAAAAAAATCTGCTTATGTTTGTTTACACCAGCATTTCATAAACTTACTGATCAATGGATAACCTTTATGAGGAATATTCTTTGAACATCTTAAGGAGCTGGTGTTCCACTGAGCATGACTTAGAAAATGCTACCTTCCTTATTTAGTCTTCTTTATATCTACTTGGATTGTACAAATTAAAGGCTAATATCCACGTAAGAGAAATTCTCTATAGTATTGAGAAAACTAAATACATACACCATAGGAAAACCTACATCTTACCCTCAAACACTGTAAAGGTAAAAATGGCTTTCATTAAACAATTCCTGGTGTATGCAAACATTAAAGAAAATCTTGAAGTAAGGCATTGTATTTTCTGATTAGGAAATTCACTTATTGGATAACTTGGAAAGATGGATAGTTCCACTGAGGTTAAGTTTCTCTTGTCCCTTAAAGTCTAGACAATCAGTGATGAAAGCAACTTATTTTTAATGTAGGGGACCTGTACTGCTACTTCTAACTAGGATGTATATGGTCTGGCCTCCTAAATGCACATTTATCAAATAATACTAATATTACAGTAAATTGAACCCAGAATGGATTTATAGAGCGGCAACAGTCCTGGGGGGCTGAGATACTAGGATGAGGTTTTAGGGTTGGGGGGGGAAGCAGACCAATTCTCCCATGGACTTGGGAATTGTTTGCAGTGCCAGTATTTGTAGAAAGGAAGGGACTCATTTGGATAAACTTTAACTGCACAGCCTAACAATTGCACAGCCTAACTCGATGCCCTAAAGTCTTTAGGAACAAAAAAGGATCTGACTCAGAAACAGAATACAGCTGTAAGTAATAGCATGGAGTTTCCTACTTAGCAGTCAGTTTGAGAAACAATGATGGTATAATCTTCAGCCACAGCATTGGCAAATTACCCTAACCCCACAAAAGGTAACACCCTCCAAATGAGACTCTCTTTGCTGCTAGACAGAGACTGGCAGTGCCAACACATTCACCATGCCGAATAAGACCTGGCTTCTCAAGGTTTACTGCCAGCTGTCTCCCAAAGAGTGTAACCAAGCTGAAAAGTGAGAGATGCAAGAAAAACTCAGAAAAAAAACGGTAGTTAGTGTTCCATGCAAGCTAGGGACATTTTTCTCTTACCACTCCTAACCCTTTGAAACAATTCCTTGACATGCTGCTTGCTTCCAGGAAAGACAAGCATTCTCAAAAATTTAATGCTCTGACTATTCACCACATGCACCTACATTGGGACAAGATGATGGATGCAAGGAAGATGCGGACCTTTTGTGACAGATACCTGTGGAAGACAAAACATGCTTGATAGAGCAAATGTCAAAAGAGAGCAGTCTGTTTGCAGGGAATCCAGACAAATAAAAATCTGAGAAACGAGATGAGACCACTGGACCCTCTCATGTGGTTCTTGGGGTGTGTTGCAGGGTCTTTTCTCGGCATGCTAGTGGCACCACTTTTAAAATCTTGGTGGAGACAATGAGAATATACAGCATTCCAACCAAGACACCAAAAACAGCACACACACACCTCTTTGAATAGGACACAGGCAAACTTTGATTAGAAAGACCACAGGCGGATGATGATGGGTGGAACTGGAAATGATTATTCAAGATCAGACAAAAGGATGGTTTAGAAAATTCAACCAAAGCAAGTCAGGTTAACTCTATATAAACAAACAGAGAAACTCCAGATGTGACTGAATATTTAGGAAAAAGAGGTTGACATTGAAGTTCCTTAATTTGGGGTAAGAGGTTTTTTTTTGTTGTTATTCTTTAAAGCTCTGATTTGGGCAGCTCTATCAAATTTGAGAAAGATCCGGAGGAACTAGGAGGATGAAAATGGGTAGCAAGAGATTTTTTTGGAATGCTCCTCAAAGGACGTTCAGTAGAGAGTGAAGAACCCATCATGGGAAATACCTGTGGTTGTCTGGACCATCAGGGTCTAAGCGCGCTGCCCGCCAATCAATCCATGAAGGTGGACAGTGTAACTGGAAGAAGCTTTAAGGCTGGTGATGAGAGAGCTGCAAGACACCCAGGTACAGAATGCACCACTGTCTCCTGGAGGTGGTCAGAATTCCTAACTTCTCTAAGAAAGCTATCAAAGGCAGACAGACTCCTGAGCTTTCCACAAGATGGACACATTGGCCCAGGTCACATTTGAGATAGCAAGGTGGCTAAGGAGATGTTCAGCTGATAAGGCAAGAAGAAAACAATATGAAAGCGTGTCCATTTAAAATGCTATTATAGGGTCCAATGCAAAACACATATAACTAAATCCATAGTTTTACACTTTACCCTTTAGTAAAGGAACATGTCCTTTGCTGGAAACCATTTGAGACATGAGAAACAAATAGACATGGGTGACTAATTTTCTCCCTAGGTTTTGTTATACTTTAAGCTAGCTGAGATTAGAACCAAATAATGCTGGCCCTTGGCTTTTTTCTGCAGACCACCCTGGTAACAATGTGTAGTGTCACCTACAATGAGGACAGACCCTCCCTTGATGACGGGTGACTTGATAATGTTGATGCTATAATGTCAACCCTTTTCTTGAATTCCCCAGAATATGAGACTGTGAACTCTAAGAAGAAATTCTCTTGTGTTTATTCCACAAATAACTATTTTTTTTTTCAGTTTGTGATGTCTTACCTTATCTGTCAAAAAGAGGCACTGTCCAAAATGTGCTAAGAATGTTATTTTGAGTAAAAAGGCACTCCTTTCTAAATTCATATAAAATGTTCTCTTTTGCTGCATGCTGTAGGTATGTCAGAGGCACCCCAAATTTAAAGTGCGAGCCATTTACTCTTCTGCTAACCAACCTCCTTGTTCAGACACGATATGTCACTTTTACGTTTGTCATCTACCATTCACTGTTCTGGGGCAAGACAGCCTGCCCCTGGAGGTGGCACTGGAATTGGGGTGGTCTGGATGGCATGGTTTCCTTCTGCACTCATCTGATGCATAATCTCTGCTCTTTCTCATTACTTTCCCAGTTGAAAAAAAATAGCACCAATGCAATTGCATTAAATCATTGTCATATTTGGATACTATGAGGTCAAAGTCACCAGAAAGACAAAGATGCTAGGCTAATAAAAAAATATGATTTTTAAGATCTCTTTTGACTGATGTACGTAAGTGCCTTCCCAAGTGAGGGGACATTGCTTATTATGGCTGTTGTTGTTGTTGCTACTGAAGGGGAGAATTCTTTTCTCCACATTCTCTATGGCAATCTGGACCAAACTACATTTTATGCTGCAAATGTCCTGGTCGGTGAGAAAACAAGGAAAAGCCTTAATGGAAATCCACCATTTGGGCTGCTGTTGGGAGAGAGTTATATTAAATAGTACTCCAGCCAGGCTTTACTGCACTATGGCTTGCGCCTCAGTGGGCGAGCAGGAGTAGCTTCACCCTGCAAAGAAGACTCTGGAGAGAGGGCATTATCAATGGGGGAATGCACCTGTACCTGTGGTCGCTGTGACGTTGATGGTTTGGGTCCGGATGCTGGGAGAGAGTCCAGAGAGGTAGACAATAAAATCATTACTAGGGCGTAGCCCTGAGATGTGGGCAGTTCGCTCAGCACCAGACACTTTGTATTTCATCATCTCCACAAACCTATTGGAATCAATAATTTCAATGATAAAGGTCTCGAAGGCTCCATCAGTAGCTGTCCAGGAGAGATTGAAGCTCTCGGGGGTTATGTTGGAAACATTTAAGTTTCCAATTTCAGGTTCTCTGGCTGAAAAAAAAAAAGGGGAGAGGGGGAATAAAAGAAACAAATAAATTTGAGTTAATCCTTTGGCTGTGTTTTAAAGTAAACATTGTTAATAGAATGGTAGCTGGGTCGAAAGATCTGACAGTTCAGGATTATAGGAAAATGAAGGCATATTACCAATCAGTGCCAATGGGAGAGGAAAAGGGGATTTGTTAAAAGAAAAAATACAAATAGGAAGGTGTGGCAATTTGATTTCCCTGCTCTGGAGCTGCACACATGACCAGGCTGGCCGAGATCCAGCGTGAGAGAAGCTGTACTGAGTGACCGCAGCAGGACCTACGGTATTAGAGGCTTCCAGGATCCCCAGCTTGGCGATGCTGGCCGTTGCTCAAAAGATATGAGTGCTGGCAGCTTCCAGAATTGCACTCAGGAGACCAAGATTACTTGGCTCCCTCCCACAGGCATCCTTTGCTTTGAGGGAGCTCCCGTCTATTCAAATGAAGACTAATTCTGACACCATTACCCTCCCAAGGTGGTACCTGGAGGCTTCTGATTTGGGGACTTAAAGGAAATTGGCAACTTGTCAGTGTAATTCTTGGTATTTTCTTTATACTTCTGACAAGGGCCAGCCATTCTCATATTCTGTTAAAATAGCTTGTCCTCTCTTAACTGCTTTCGATGTGGGCCAAGACGGCTAGTTTTGCATTGCCAACCAGGAGAGCTGAGCCAAGGCAAGCCAGTCAGGCAACCCTGTTGAGCCAAGAAATAACATTTTGTCTTGGAGACGTTCCTACCCGAGCTTTTCCGAGCAACAGGAATGAAACATGCAGAGGGTAGGCAGAAGCAGGCTTTGGAAAGCTAACACTGTCTCTCTGGCAAGGACGAGAAGGCCCGCCCATCCCAACAAATTTGGTGAAACACAGATCGAATTATGGCCCTTCCTCTCCTTATAATGACTAATCAGAGGCAAGAATGTTGCTATCACTGAAAAGGAAAAACACAAACTAAAATGCTAAGAACACCAACACCACAAGATAGATCGGTAAGAAAGATCAGAAATGGTGAGTGACTGCTCTGCCTTGTGGGAAGACATGGTTTGTGGATGTGATTAGAGCCCAGCCACTCCAGGGCAGCCTCAGCTGCATTTTTAAGGCGTTTTCAGGTCACCCTTCATGCAGCGGTTGCCTGTGCTGTATGTTTACCTCAGTGAGAGTCCCTGACATAATTAAGGCTGAAATGTGGAGTTGCTTTTGGTAGAACCAACTAGGACATAGAGGTTTTGCATGAACATTTAGTTGCCATAATTGTCTAAAAATGGGGCAGGCATATGCAAAACCAAACAACACAGCCTCTACTGATCTTCAAGCCAATGGAGGCACATAGGAAGACGAGCACCGAGCACCACCGGAAAACAGTGCTGGGAGGGCTGCTCACTTGAGCAGGCTCCTGGGGAACACTGAATGCGCTGTTACGTGGCAGAGTGATGAGTAAACTATAATGCACCTCCTGGGTCACAGCTGGGGGTCTGCCATCCAAAGGCCAACACTCCAGGGAGCCACTCCAGTAAAAGAGCAAAAGGGGTATCAGATCTTTGACACTTATAGCCTGGGACATTCCTTGCTTCAAATACTGCTGTGTGTACTTTTGCTAATGAATGGCTTTTTCTTTGGTAGTGTCTCCAGTCATAATTGTGTGATTCTTTTTCCCCCCTTTTGGTCTAGCTATTTGCTAATTTGCTATTCTAACAATGACTCAGTATCTGAGAGAACTGCCTGGAGGAGGGTAATTCAGTTCTCTTATACTCAGTGCATCTTAAAGAAACATTTAAATTAAAACATATCTTTTAAATGCAAGAACCGCAGTGCCCACACCCTTGAGGGATTTGGGGTAGAAAAGCACCCTTTCCAACTAGCAAAAAAATTCTCCAAAGCAAATAATCTGTGTTCCACCAGGACTCACAGATGGGACAGGCTGGCTTTTACTTGTATCTGAGCACTGGAGAAGAGAATTAAAACCTACAGACTGTCTCCTGAAACAGAAAGCCATCAGTTCACAATTCTATATCACTAAAGTTGTAGAATTCGACAGGTGACGTCTGGGAGAGGCTGGAGGCTAGAGGTCAGAAAAGGCAACATCTGCATTGTTCACTCTCGAGGTGCAGAAGGCATCTGGCCCAAGGTGCAGCCCGTAAGGTGGTCTCTGACTGTGCACAGCCAGCCATTAGGGGAGCATGGAAAGGGTTCAGACTGGAGAGAAGCTGACTCCCTACACGACCCTTTGGGGACAAAGCAGGGAACCTGAGGAGAGAGCATGGACAGGGAGAGAACGGTACCTGTGGAGGCCTCAGCAGAGAGCACGGGTGTTCTATAGCCCTGGATGACCCCGTAGATGGTAACTCTATAAGGGGTGGCCGCCTGGAGGCCCGGGATGTCCACAGCCCGCAGGCTGCCGGGCACCGTGAGGTTCTGAGCGGCCTCCACCCCGTTGGCCTCCTGCACCTGAATGACAAAGTGCTCGTAGGCCTGGTTGGCTGCGGTCCAGTTGAGTTTGAGGCCATTCCAGCCAACCTGGGTCACAGCTAAGTCTCCCAGCTGGGGGAGCTCCTCTGAAGAAGGACAGAGAGGTATTTGTCAGTTCTGTAAACCCAAAATGAGAAAACCAAATGCCCCCACAGCCCAGATCAAAAGAAAGAGAGAAAGGGGCCAGAGAATTGTGTGTGTACGTCTGGGTGTGTGTGTGTGGGATTATCCTTGGTCTCTGAGCATTTCTAATTTGAACTGTGGTAATCTGGCTGCAGCTTTCTTCAGGAGTTGAAAATGGTCAGACCGGGGAACATTTGCATGGTTCCCCCTTGAGATGGTGATGCCATCTGGACCATGGCACAGCCCACCAGGAGGTCTCTGAACAGGCACAGCCAGAACTTAAATGGCAATTGGAAAAGATGGCATTGTGGGTCAGGATAAAGGAAGTAGGAATGGTTAAACATGCAGGCTTTGGAGGCAGCTGGGCCTTGGTTAGAATTCCAACACTGATATTTGCTAGCTGTGTAATGTTGGCCATGCCGCCCAGCTCATCTCTGAGCCTCACTCTCCTCACCTGTAAAAGGAACTGACAATACCATTTCATTTGGATTGTGTGATGTTTAGACTATTTCTAAACCTTTGAGTATCATACCTGACACATAGTGAGTGCCCAGTAAGTGACAGCCTAACAATATGTCATTGTTTTGAGGTTTCCCCTTGGGACGTCTCAGTCATATGGGTGAGAATTACATTTCATTTCATCACTTGACATTGGTGAGGTCATCTTATTGCTGGCCACATGCTATCTGACTGCGTTTATAAAGCATATGCCGTCTCAGGTTTGGACAAGTCTGATGTTTTATCTCTGGACTTTCCTCAGCTTTCAGGGATGAAAGGCTCTCTACTGGAGCTTTGGCTTGCTTCTTTCCCTCCCTCCTTTTTCTGCTAGTACTTGGTGTCTGAATGAAGAATGGCTACATCACGAAGCAAGGCCATTTGTGTGAACCGAGTGCCCAATTTTAATTAAAATGATTATGTTTTGCTCAGCAAATGGTGCAGAGCAGGGCCCAGTCTTTATTTTTCTACACTGTAGGAAAGAAATTTAATGTCATTATTGCCAATTTGGGAAGTTTAGATTCAACTATGGAAAAACACACTGCCTCATGAATGCTTCTCAGGGCTGAATCAAATCTCCCAGCCTCTCTTTTTAAGGTTGAAGTGGCCGGGGATTCAAAATTAGAGACAGAAATAACAGCAGGGATTTGAGCCAAAAAAAGGTGTGAGAGTCTTGTTCTCAGGGGTCCCGGGATTTGGGGTACTATGAGAATCAGAGCAAACTCTGCAATTTAGAGGGGCTGTTTTCAAACTGTGTTCCACGTACACTTGGTGTTTTGTGGAAGGACTGGGTTGGGGCCCTGGGTCGAGGAAGCCCCTTCTCCTTCCAGCTCACCAAGAACAGCTGTTCATGTAGCTGTCATATGTGGGGTTCCTTGTAAGATTTCATGTTCAGGAGTTCTGCTGCGAAAAACAAAACTTTACACATGGCAGGTGTGGACCATTAGCATCCTGCACCCAGATTCCATCTGTCTCAAAGGCCCCTTTTGCTCTTGTTTGGTTTGCAGCTACTCCAGGAAAAATAGGACAACGACAATCTGGCCAGCTTAGGTGGATTGCAATATCACCTTTCTTATTTTTGGAATTGTGTGTAGTTTCTATCAAGGACCAAATTTATTTGATTTATAGAAGCAAGAAAAACAATTTTTTTAAATTAAGTTATTTGGATGGCATTATCAAAACACAGGGTCTATAGAGGTGGTCATGGGCTTAGGGACCAGCATAAAAACCCCATTACCAAAAATCTGGCCCATTTGCCCATAGCCCCTTTTAAAGCTGTTTCTAGAAACCTCATGAACAGCATGGAGTTCTCTATAACAGATGGAGCAGCATATTTTCAGGGGAAAATTGAGATGAATTGTTTTTCCTCCCCACATTGAATGAAAAACATTGAAGTCAAATTGTGGCTGTCCTTTCTTGGAAATGTCCCTCCCTCGAGTGTCTGTTAAAGAGAGAGAGTGTTGGATCCTTTCAGCAGCTGACTCGATCATTTCAGAGGTTATTCTGTAGCGATCTGACTACAAATTGGATGGCAGTTCGTGACTCTGAGGCCACTAATAAGCTTTCTCTAGAAAGTGTTGACCTTATTCTTGTGCCACAGCCCTACTGTTTAGGCTCTTTTTATTCTGATATGTTGCTAGCTGATAAATTTAGCTATTTGCTGATCAATATTTATTACAGGATAGGCACTTTTCTAAGCACTTCCATCATCTCATTTACTGTTCTGGACAGTGTTCTGAGCTGGGGGTGTTATCTCTGATTTAAAGGTGAGAACAGAAGGCTCAGAGATGTAAAATAATATACCCAAGAATATTCAATAAGTAAGGTGGAATTCCAGCCTAGACCTCCCTGAGTTACAGCTGTGTCATTCTGCCTGTTAACAGCACCAAGAAAGGCTCCTGCCACCTGGAGAATTTGCTCTGTTACAGAGACAGGCTGGCTCAGTCACGTCCCCGGTCCTATACCTGTGATGACCTCCACAGCAAGGGGTCGAGTCCTGCGGCCCCTGACCTCGCCATGCAGAGTGACAGTGTAAGGGGTACCAGCCCTGAGGCCTGGGATTTCCACGGAGCGCAGGCTGCCAGGAACAGTGAGACTGTGAACTTCTTCGGCCTGGCCAGCCTCTTGGACCTCAATGACAAACTGCTCATAGATCCCATCTGGGGTGGTCCAGTCCAGTCTGAGCGCGTCCCAGCTAATCTCGGTCACTGTGATGTTTCCCAGATCTGGAACCTCTTCTGCATAAGGACAGAGAGGCTGAGTTACGGAAACAGGCCATCGCACGCTGAGATTCAGGTAAGATAGCGTTTTGGCTAGGGTTGGGGTGAGTTGTCTGGTTAGTGTTGATTACAGATGCGTAATTTATTTACAACAGCTGGTGAACACACTCTGATTGTTGGCACTCAAGCCGGGGTTTTTCTAATCAGCCTTTGGGAATGAAAGATATCTCTGGGAATTGTTCACAACTTCCATTTTTGACTTACGAATGGGGTTTTGGGGAGTCCTTTGGTGTGATCTTAAAATGAGCTCAGACCAACTTTTTTTCCACTTGCAAATTGTGCTTTCCAAGTTCTTAAATATTATGACTGAAACTTGCCTTGAAAGAAAAGTCACCTCTCACTTTTGTAAAGGAAGACTTGGTGGAATTTTCCATGGCATTGGCTACCGTGCTATGACTAGGACTTGGCCATATAAGGGATAAGACATTTGGACGGAAGTAGGGGTGATTCACCAGTTTTCCCCAAGGTGGTAGGGGCTGAACCCAGTTTAGAGCAGGGAAGAGCCTTGATCACTCCTGAGCAGAAACGAAGGAAGGAAGCAAATTAATGAAATAGTTTAGAATACCTGTCAAGACTTCAACAGAGAGAGGGGTTGTGATGAAGTCCCGAGTGACCCCGCGGATGGTGACGCTATAGTGAGTGCCTGCTTTGAGCCCAGGCAGGTCCACAGACCTCAGTCCTCCTGGGACTGTGAGGTTCTGGGCTGCCTCTGCTGTGTCACTCTCCTGCACCTGAATAAAAAACTGCTCATAGGCTCCTTCTGGAGCAGTCCAGTTGAGCTTGAGGGCATTCCAGCCCAACTCGGACACGGTGACCTCTCCCAAACTGGGAATTTCCCCTGGAGAAGGACAAAGAACCAGTTTAATAATAAAATCACACTCCACAATCCAGGGAATCTTGAACACAAGAACAGGCTTTAGATTATTTTTAAAAATAAAAGTAGATAAACATGAATCATGCAGCTTCCTAAATTTGTGAAATAGAACAAAGGGGGTGAGATGTAGGAAAATATTTGTTATCTTATTTCATTAAGGAATTGCCCTAACCTCCAGTAGACAAGGAGATGAGTTGTGTGATTAATTTCTTTTTTCCTTTTAGATAAAATGCCTTAACATCCCTTCCCAGGAGGGAGGCTGTTTGTGACACTAAAGCTCCCTGTCTTCGGGGCTGTGTGTATGGTCCCCAGGCTGGGCTCTGCACAACTCCAAAGGGTGTCATTCACACGGGGAGCAGGGTAAAGGCTGCATCTGAGCTGTGCAGCCTGATGGCTCCCCATTCTTAGACACCACAGTGCTACACCTTGGGGCAGAACAAGTCCACTGAAAAGCAAATTGCATCTGATTATCCCTGGACGGTTTCCTGTGGGAAAAAACAGAGCCATAGACAGAAGGTGAGAGGTACCTGTGGAGGCCTCAGCAGAGAGCACGGGTGTTCTATAGCCCTGGATGACCCCATAGATGGTAACTCTATAAGGGGTGGCCGCCTGGAGGCCCGGGATGTCCACAGCCCGCAGGCTGCCGGGCACCGTGAGGTTCTGAGCGGCCTCCACCCCGTTGGCCTCCTGCACCTGAATGACAAAGTGCTCGTAGGCCTGGTCGGCTGCGGTCCAGTTGAGTTTGAGGCCATCCCAGCCAACCTGGGTCACGGTGAGGTTTTCCAGTTCAGGGGTGTGGTCTGAATAATGACAGAGATGGGGTCAGTTAAACCATTCCTCAAAAACACTTTCCTCCTAAGGAACCCAAAAACGGCAAACCCGCTGCCAGTGCCGAAAGGCCATGGGGCCTGAGTGCCGCGTTTCACTCACCGCATCCCCGAACAGTGCTGTCACTATAAAAACACCAACAGAAAAATCAATATATTTATTTTGCTTTGTGCCTGCATTCTTTGGGTTTGCCTCTTGGAAATGGTATTTTCCCACAGACCAGTGTCCTGTGGATTTAGAAAACTCTACCCATCTATGTTACTACAGCTCTGGACTTCGGTTTCCATTTTGGAAAGTGTCTCTCGTAATAAGGATGAGATCAGAAGACACAGACTTCGGCTGTTCTTGGTCTGAGCTGTCCAGCCTTCTGTATTTTGAGAAAATTGGCTGCTTTTAGATTCCCTTCCTGTCCATGCTTCCTCAATCGCCTATGGAAGGTCTGTTTCATCTTCTCTTTATGTTGGGATTTTTGTCAGTTTCTGGGACTCAAGTCACTTTACATAAACAATTTCAGGAAGATCAGAGATAAATTCACCCAACACATGTAAGGCTGCATTGAGCAAGGCAGTGAGTCTTGGTGAAACTGTCCCTTGCTAGACAGAAAGAAAGCCTGGGAAAAACAGAGCTTATTAAGCGCAGTTAAAATGAGATGTGCCATCTTCATTCATCTCTGGAACATATAAAGCACAATAAAAACTCTCTTGGCTGAATATGCCTTCAAAGTGACAATTTACTCAGGGCTGAGTTTAAGTGGATTTTGCATGATCTAGGAAGAAAAAGGACTCTCTCTGGAAGTGAATCCTGTAAATAACAGAGGAAGAACTGCTTTGAGTTCATTTAAAAGAACAATTTTTTCTTCTCTATTTATGTCTCACTCTGGCAGCGAATTTCAAATGAGCTCTACTTGTATGTGTCCATTAAAGCAGACTTCTAACTTGAATCCTAGCTTGCAATTGGATTGAAGATATCCTTCATGAGGGGGAAAACGTTTCTTTTCAAGAACACATTTAATTCAGACTTTCCCAAGTCCTGGGAGATGCTCTTCCTGATTGTTTCATATTGGCAAAACTTACATTCCTTCAAATCTTGTTTGATCTAGAACAGGGGTCTGCAAACTACAATCTGAAGGTCAAATCTGGCCTGCTGCCTATTTTGGTAATGAGTGAGCTCACAACCATTTTTATATTTTTTAAATGATTGGAAAAAGCATCCAAACAAGAGGACGACTGTATGACATATAAAAATATTTGAAATTCAAATTTTGGTGTCATAAATAAAGTTTTATTGGAACACAGCCATGCTTGTTCATTTAAGTTTTGTTGGTGGCTGCTTTTGTGCTGTAAGGCATGGTTGAGTAGTTGTGACAGAAACCACATGGCCTGAAATATTTACTATGTGGCCCTGTACAGAATATGTTTGGGATACCTGATGTTGAACTACATTCTATGGACTCCTCATTTAACTCAAATTTGTGTCCTGAAGTTCACACCCAACATGTTATAGCAGTTCTAACCACACAAATATGGTCTCGATTAGAAAGAGAGACCCGAAAGTCAAAATGATATACATAGTTTGGCAGAAAGAAAGGGACAGTCAGCTGTCCTTAAACCCATCGCCCTTGTGAGGCCAGAAGCAGCACTCTAGGTGTAACGGTTACTTCCTTGCCCTTGGGTTTTAAGACAAATAAACTCAGGAGTATGTCCTTTTCAAATATTCCAACAGCGCTCATGCATAAAAAGACAGGATAAAACCAATCTAAGCAAACCAATAAGGTTAAGGATATCGAACCTACTGCCCACAAATTCCTCTTCTTATCCCACTTTCCTAATTTTTTTTTTTTAACTGCTGTCATAACTTCCTGTCAGAAACTGAGCTGACATTGAGTTTTCCCCTTTATGCGGATTAAGTCACTGTCTTTCCTCTCCAGGGAACTGCTTTTTTAAGCTGTCTCTCTAATTCTAACATAAAACAATTTTTTTTTCCATGAAAGCAATTTCAGGTACCCGGTTGTAAGAGATATGAGAGTGACCTAACTTGGTAGGGAGGAGGTGATTATGGATTATCTGCTAAACCGTTGCAATAAAGATGGATGGAGAGAGGAGAGGAGATCCACAATGCAAAGTGTCTCTTCCTGATGAGAACCATCTTTTCTCTCTTTGAATCAGCTTTTTTATATGCCACTGACACTCTTACACAATGCCCCTCACATCCTTCTTTATTTGTTCGTACAGTTGATAGAGTAATTTTCACCTAATGATATGTTGCTCAGTAAACAGTAATAATCATGGTAATGACACTTCCACCAAAATGTTTGGCTCTTCTTTTTTACCCCTTTATGCTGGGGGAGGGGGAGGAAAATCAAGAAACAGCATCAGTTTATACTTAGTGAGCTGTTTCTGGGGTGGGTGCTATTGGTCTCCATCCACATCCCTTCACTAACCAAATGCTAGTCCGATAAGTGAAAGTTGTAACTTCCATGAATAAAATCGGTAGATAAATGAAAGGGAGAGGGATAAAAATTACAAAAAGAGAGGGAATAATATGACAGCAGACAATAGTTGAGGCGGCGACTAAGAGGCTTGTCATCATAAAGGCAGACTCTACAGTTCATTAGCAAATGACCCACTTGTGGGCTTACTGCCCCAGAAGCCCAGTCTTTCCCTTGTAGAGTTCCACACTCCATTTCTTGGCATTTCTTTATGAAAAGGCTGTTGTCTTTTTCTTACAGCTGTGCACGGCGTCTACCCTTCAAACAATGTCAGTGGGCCTGGGAAATCAGAATTTATTTCAACATCCCATTTCTGTGCTGATAGTGGGTTGACCAGCTGGCCTGGTTGGAATTTGTAGCTTTGTCAACTTTAAATCTTTAGATTCCCACCATGTTGTAGATGGCAAAGGGGAACAGAGTTCGCTACCTCCAATTATGCCCCTTTTGGGAATATTTGTTATTTGAAGTTGGTTATTTTTAAGAAACTTAGGAAGGAACTTTGACCTTCCCCCTAACAGCTTAAAAAAATTTCGGTAGAGTACCTGCTCCAGGAAGGGAGCTGTCATCCTAGGTAACTATGGTTTAATGTGAACCAGGTGTGATAGACGGGGAGGAACCCAGCAAGGCCCCTTTGATCAAAGCCCTCTCTGTCCCATTGTTAAAGACGGCCCAGCAGACATTTGTTTACCAAACATTTCTACTGCATTCCCTTCCTCTCCTTTGAAGTCCACACCATCACCCTTCCTTTCCCCTTAGCTCAAGGTGGCATATAAGCTTCAATTGCCCAATTTGTCCTTGGGCCCCATATTCTTGTGGACCTCCCCTTGTGTACATGCGTAATTAACTTTGGTTATTGCCTCCTGGTAATCTGTCTTATGTCAGTTTAATTATCTGACCAGGCAGAAGAACTAAGAAGGGAAAGGGGAAATGTCCCCTCCCCCACACTGGTATGGAAAGATGTTTATTGTCGTTGTGTTTCTACATATCCTCCCTGCTTTATGTCCCCTACTGTTCACAGCAAATTCATGGTCTCCACCTTAAGAAGGGTTTCCTTGAGTTTATCAGAGCAAATGCAGAGACAGAGGGGTTTGGAAGAATACGTCCAACACACACTCATTTTTTTTCAGTGCTAACAGGGCTAGTACTCTCCTTCCTTCCTTCCTTCCTTCCTTCCTTCCTTCCTTCCTTCCTTCCTTCCTTTATTCCTTCCTTCCTTCCTTCCTTTATTCCTTCCTTCCTTCCTTCCTTCCTTTATTCCTTCCTTCCTTCCTTTATTCCTTCCTTCCTTCCTTTATTCCTTCCTTCCTTCCTTCCTTCCTTCCTTCATTCCTTCCTTCCTTCCTTCCTTCCTTCCTTCCTTCCTTCCTTCCTTTATCAGCCCTTCCTTTTCTCCCTTCCTCCCACCCTACCTCCCTTCTTTGTTTCCTCCCTTTTCTCTCCAGATTAAGCTTAACTGAAGACTTTGCAGGGGAATGACTTCCCTTTCCTTCTCCTTAATCCTCAAGGGAGAGAATTTGGGCTGTTAATGGAGAGGGAGGAGAAGACCAGAGGATTCTATGTAAATACTGCCTCTGGAGCAACTGGGGTCCCCAAATGCTCACAAAGCACATGCCTTATGCTTTGCTGTATTCAAGGCACTGGGGATGCAGCCCTGGATAAAGGAGACAGAGTCCTTCCATTTTGGTTGCTAGTAAGAGGCAGGCCATAGACAAATAAGCCAACTACTGAGTAATAGCAGGCCGCATAAGTCTCATGAGGAATTCTGAAGGAGCACCACATGGTAAATCAGGATGGGACACCATTTTATCTTGGTGGCCAGAAAAGTCTTGTGAGATGACATGTGAGCTGAATGCAATGAGGGAGATGCTACGTGAGGATCTGGTAGAAGAGTGGTACCTGGGCAGCAGGAATAGCATGAGTAAAGGCAGGCATACTGAAGGAGCAGTGAGGCCAGGTGACCATTGTGAAATGAGCAAAGGACAGGGGGAGGAGCATGGTCAGAAAGATGGGACAGGTCAGATTCTTTAGGGCCCCATAGCCTGTGGTCAGGTTTTTGGATTTTATTTCAGGTGCGATGGACATGCCATAGCTTGATGGACAGCTAGGTTATGCATACTTTTAATTTGGTGCTGCCTGAAGCGAAAGGCTTTCACTTTGGCTCAATTCCATGGCTAAAACCTGGAATTTCCTGGGACAAATATTTCGGGGCTGCCAATTCTACACCTTCTCCATAAAACTCACAGACTATGTATGAATGGCACTTTACAGACTTCTGCTGTTAAGAATTTAGTGATGCAGAACTGGAGTCCCTTTCTTCCGAGGTTTCAACCTAGAGCCCTTTGACATTTCAAGACTCATAGCTACCTGGTACACTTACCCAAGAGCTTCCACTTTTTCTGTTTTTGTTTTCTTCCCACATGTTGACCAAGGCCAGGTGCCTGGATTTCTACTTCTTTACATATTCTACGACACAACCTGTTTGCCTCTTCTGTATCAATCCAAAAGCTTCCTACCCTTTTCAGCCTTTCCTGATGCCCAGAAGGCATTTGTGCTCCTGCTGTACCCTCTGCACCCCCAATTATAGCAAACAGAGTGCTGTGTTGTCTGTTTACTAGATAGCGAGATCCTTGGAGCACAGACCTGTCTTAACTGATCTAGCATCTCTAGAGCTTAGCACAGAACACAGATGTAGTATATTATTGACTGTAGCAAATGTAGGGGACTTGGGAAGACAGAATTCAGGAGAAGGAAAGAAACACCCACCTCACTTTTAATAAAATAAAATACAATAAAATAGTTCTGTAGAGAAAGCCAAAGAGAGAAATATTCTGGAAGCACTGGGGGAAGAACCCATAAAAGGGACTTTGCACATTTTCCCTGTAATAAAGAAATGTCTTTAAATATACAACACAATTTCTTTGAAACAACGGGAAGGAGGCATGGCTGGGGAAATGACATCACTGAACCCTTGGGGTGCCAAAACTGGGCTCGCGGTCAGAGACAAAGTAATACCAAGCTGTGGTTCTTGTGAAAGTTTTCATCTCCGTGGGCAGCTGAGGCCTGGACTTCCCCACTGAAGACAGGAGATAATGTGGCTGCAGCCAGAGGGTAATATGACTGAGTGGAGTAGGAAATGCTCTTTGATAACAGCATTTGTCAAACTCAGGGAAAAGCAAAGAAAGAGAAGAAGGAGAGGAGGAAGAGGAGGAGAAAGTGAAGAAGAAGGAATCCCCTCTTCTGTTTTTCTGGTTCTTTGTTGACACGTGACACCTTCTAATTAGCTTGTGTTTATAAAGCTACAACATTCAGATCTGCACCATAGATTGATTCCTTCCTGATTCTGTTCTGTCCCTTCGTCACCTGTGATTAAGCTTCCCCTTCACAGTATCCTTGATGGTCATCTCACAACTGGGTGGGAAGCAGTCCATGCACAGCCATTAGGATTGACCACCGGGACTCACTCTCGACTCTCCGAAGAGGTTGCTCTTGGTCTTCCAAACATCCCTTCTCTCTCTTTCTTACAAATAACCACAAACCAGAAGACGACCTTTCCTAGACTTGCTGGTAGCTAGGAATGGCGAATGATGCCTGAGTAGAAAAGTTTCCAGAAAGACTCATCTGGGAGGTCCTCCTTTTTGGTTTTGGTTTGTCCTTCTTCCTGCTGCCTAGAACACAGACATGTCGGCTGCGCTGCTGCAGCCACATTGTGACACGGAGGTGACTTTGAGAATGGAAGCCAAGGACAAAGGCTAGTGGAACAGAAAGAGAAGAACGAGCCTGAGGCCGCGATAATTTGTATCTGCTATACTAACCCTGAATCACCTAGCCTCAGATTTATTTCATGAGAGAGGAAACCAACTTCTATTTTGCTGACATGACCGTCATTTGAGTTTTCTGTTATAAGCGGGTGAACGTATTCAGAAGTAACCAAGACTCTTCAAGGCATTTCTAAATTTGCCCGTCATTTCAGCCCCTTTTCTGCTTACGGAGATTCAGCGGTAGTAACGTCTCTGCCATGATACTTTCTCTGTCTGCTCCTGACTGCCCCCCGCCCCGCCATCACTCACTTACTTTGATTGACTTTTGTCTAATATTCTGAATATCTAATCTTCCCCAAGGTCTGTGAACAGGAGCACACGAGTCAAAATAACAGTGCGTAGCCTGTGCCCTACTCTTCCTTCCAATATTAGCACACCCCAATGTATTCAGTGGGTTCTCCATAAATTCTTACTAATTAAATTGAAACTAAAAACTATTACTTGTCAAACCCCAAAGCATGAACATTTCCCACCTATATATCTTGAATGTTTGGGGGCCAAAATTATACGTCCATATTTTTCATACAGGAAAACGAAGTTCACCTCTTAATAACTAAGAAGAAAGAGAAAATGAGACGGGCATCGTGGAAGGCTCCAAGGACTGTATGCACGTTTTCAGGTAACCTTAGAGGAAAACAAAAGACCTGGAATGAAAACATTTAATGGGAAACAACCAAAGAATTATTACCAACATCTTGGTCATCTTGAAAAAGAAATAAAATGAAAAGTAAATTAACTGTTAGGCTAAAGGGAAGGAAAGATAAGAAACAATTTTTAAAACTCTGTAAAATGCACAAAATTAAAAACAAAAAAAAACAAAGAAGAATTACCAAAGACAAACACAACACTGATGCTTTAAATTCTCCTAGGAAGAAATATCTAAAACCTACTGTTGATCGCCCAGCAAGGGAATTTGCTGAATCAATGGACAGGAGAAAAAGAGAAGTGGTATTTAGTGTCTTCATGAATAAAGAAAGTAGCATGTCTTTCCACCTGTTTTTTGCAAATAAAGACAGCCTGGCTGCTGAGTCTGCAAAACTCACAGTGAACAGACGGTCTGCAGGGAGCTCAGGGGCTGACCTCACCTGTGGAAGCCTTTACACGCGCGGCCTTGCTCTTGTGCCTGCCCTTCTCTGCTCTCAGGAGGATGGTGTAGTCCTGCCCAGGTTCCAGGCCTCTCAGGACATAGGAGGTGGTGTCTCTGGGAAGCTGCATCTCTGCTGTCTGGCCTGAGGGAAGGCTGTAGTTGAGGCGGTAATGGTCAAACTTGGCCAGTGGGGACCTCCAGAGCAGGGTCACGGTGCTCTCCGTAGCTGCAGAAACCCGAAGGTCCTTGGGTGCATCCATTTCTGGGAAGAAAACAGAGAGGTAAACACTCAGCGAGGCAGGCTGCTTCTGGGGCGATAATTCAGCTGGCTCTGGGCTGCCATACAGGGCTGCGTGGCTTCAGGCATCTCAGTTTTCACCTTTGTAAATGCCGTTGTACATTACCTCATTGGATTTTTGGAAGATCAAAAAGAATATAGTGTATATCCATACCACAAAATGTTACTCAATTAAAAGCATTTAGAAGGAGCTGACTATTGACATAAGAACCAATTTGGATGGATCTCAAGAGAATTATGCTGAGTGGAAAAGCCAACCTCTAAAGGTTGTATGATTCCTTTTATGTAGCATTCTTGGAATGACGAAGTCACAGAGATGAAGAACAGATTCATAATTGCCAAGGGTTAGGGATGGGGGGAGGGAGGGAGGGGCCTGGGGCTATAAAAATGCAGCAAGAGATTTCCTAGTAATGGAACTATTCTGTGCCTTGACTGTAGTGAGGGATTCACAAATCTACATGTGATAAAATTGCATAGAACTAAGCACACACACACACACACACACACACACACACACACACGAGTGCATGTAAAACGGGTAAAACCTGAATAAAGTTGATTGATTGTGCCCGTGTCACTTTCCCTGTGGTATTGTTCTATAGTTACACAGTTGTTACCATTGGGGGAAACCAGGCCAGGGGCTTAGTCCAAGATCTCTCTGTATTATTTCTCACAATAGCATGTGAATCTACAATCACCTCAAACTAAAAAGATTAAAAAAAAAAAGAGTATGTAAGCAGTCAGCACGGTCTCCTGCATACCAAGGAAGCTCAAGGAGGCACAATCTATGTCCTCTTTGCATACAAGCCTCCCTTTTCTTCAGTGTCTGGGGGAGGTAAGGAGGAGACTGGCAGAGAAGTAGAGAGAAGCATTTTCTTTTTTACAAGTTTTCCAGGAAAAAAAAAAAGTTCGAGGAAAAAAAAATTTCCAGGAAAAAAAAAAGAATCAATGGCTTCAAATCAGGTGGCTCCTCACGCTCCTTACCCACAAGCTGGGGCTACAGGATGCCAGAGGTAAGAGCAAAGTCTGACTTAAACTATGTTCCTGTCACTTATAAATCTGTATGACCAGGGTATACAATATATGTTAGGAGTTTTCCACAGAGAAAACGCCCCCAGATGTGTTTTGATTAGTCAACGGTATGAAAAAACAACAACATGGAACTGGTTACCAACTTAAAAAGTCTATAGATGTCTTATAAAGTCTGGTTCCAATTTCCCCCCCCACAAAAAAAAGAAAAGCCCGTTCCCCTTCCTGTATGGAGAGAGCCGCGCCGGTTGGCATCATTCAGATGTGGTACGCTTACATTACTTTTGAATTAGACATCTGGGCTTGATGATCCTAGGGGCCCCTTTCTCCTTGGGGCATTTACTCTGTCTTTTCAAGCAGGTTTTCTGCCTCCTCGGCCCTGTGGAGACTGGCGGTGCCAGCCCAGTGGTGGGGATCCAGGAGTACCTCACCTGTGGCCGCGTTGATGGTGGCTGGATTGCTCTCCTTGTCTCCCTTCACAGCAGACACTCCAATCCCATATTCAGTTCCCGGCCTCAGACCTACGGCAGAATATGCAAGTTGAAATTCAGCCCCCAAACTGGAAAGGCTTTCACAGGATCATGAAAATGCTCTGAGCTGTCCCTGGAGGCTATGATTTCTCAATGTCTGGAATGTTCTACAGACTGACTCCTTGATGTTCAAGTGAGAGGGATTGCTGGGAACTGCACTGTTTTCTCACGCTGGAGGGTTGCAACAGGGGGACATGTCCCCAGAGCGGGCTGGGTCTGAGGTGCGGAGCTCACCTGTGAGTGTGGTCTTGGTTGTGGTTTGTTGGCTCTTTGGGACTTCGACCTCGGCGTGGTCACCTCCAGAGATGGGCGCGTACTTAATTCTGTAATTGTCAATGGCCGCTTTGCCATTCCTCCATTCCAGGGTGATGCTGCTGTCTGTCTGGGAGACACGACGAAGATTCCTGGGAGCATCCAGGCCTGTAGGGGAGAGGAAGGAACATTTGTGTGGAAAACACCAGGCACCAGGAGGGGGGAGTCTGACAATTCAAGCTGAGATATAAAAGCCTCCTGCCATTCGAGAAAAATGACAATATCACCCACATACCTGTCTCACTAACTGATGCACAAATGTAAAGAAATGCTTCACATTTGGCACTTTCCCCCATTATTAACGTGTGTGATACTTTAATCATTTCTGTTTTCCTCAGATTTGCGGCTTTAAAAACTATATAAAAACTTAGAAATAAGCTCTGTGAGTTTAAGGACTGGTTTGCTGTGTGCATCAGTGTATTTCTAATAAGTCACGTGGTGCTTACTGAGCTCTGAAAAAATTTTTATCGAATGAGTGACGGACACTTTGCCGTAGGCTCAGAGGTTAGGAAGCAACTTTGTCATTCATGTTTTCCATATACTGTATTTTATTATTAAAAAATTATTTAAAAATGTTTACTAGAACTTCTGAGGTCAGACCAGCACCTTCTATGTATGCATATATATATATATATATATATATATATATATATATATATACACATATATATATATATACATATATACATATATATATATACATTTTTTTATTTTTTTTTTGCTTTGAAAGATGATTTTGGGTATTTTTTTTTCTTTGAAAAATTAGTCAACCAACCACTACAATATTTAAAAATAACGTTTAAAGGAATGAAAATTCCCTTTCTCTTTTCCTACTCTAAAAGGAGCCTGGAAAACACCCTGACACAGGGTGGGGTGGAAGTCTTGCAATCCTTTCTTTGCTGGTACTGAAAAGAGGGGAAGGCCCGTTACCTGTTGTGAAGGTCTCTTTTGCAGGGTTGCTGGACATGTCGCCCCTGCGGGAGATGAGAGACACTTCATACTCGGTGTCTGGCTTCAGGTTTCCGATGGAATACTGGTTCTCGTCATGTGTGAGATCTATGGTGGTGCGGTCGCCAGGCACATCTTTGATCCCGTAGGAGAGTTCTATGCTGTCAATCTCCGCCAGTGGCTTGAACCAGGTGACCAGAGCAGTGGTGTCTGTGACATCTTTCACCTCGATCTGGCTGGGGGCATCCAACCCTGTGATGAGCAGAGGACAGCCATTTCAGGGTTTGGGGGCAGTGCCAGGGGCCCCGCAGAGAGAGGGCTGGCAGCCATCCAGATCCATCTGCGTACATTTATGTGTAATTCTGACCACTTGACCTTCCATTATCTTTCTGAGTCTCAATTTCCTGTTCGACAAGCTGTAAGTAGGCATGATGACTGCTACCTTGCAGGATTTTTTTTTGTTTTCTTTCCCCCCCCCCAAATAGTAAGGGAGATAATGGTTGGTTGCAAAGCATCTGGCATGGAGCCTGGAACATGGCAGTTACATGATAAGTGGTTGTTACTCTGTTATTATTATCATTACTGTTCTCATAAATTGAAGGAACAAGCTCAGGGGCTACTTGATTTTAAAAACATTGACTTGGTCTCTGTTGTTTTTCTGTGAAGCAAGAACTGTCTTGGCAGCATATGGACAGGAACTTTTCATGAAAAAAAAGTAGGCAGAATAGCCATGGCTGCCTATCTTTGTATCCTCATCTGGATTTTCCTCCTGCCCAGTTACTCACCTCCTGCTCCATCTACCCTTTTGTTTTATGCTCAGATAGCAGGTGGCTCAGGGCTCTGAGAATAAGTCATGCTTTTTCCTATCTCCTGGCCTTTGCACTTGCTGTTCCTTTGTTTCTTCTCCCTGAGATTGCCCCCGACCCCCTTCTGAAAAATCTCCTGTTCATCCTTCAAAATCATACTTCCTAACGAGAAGCCCTCTTTGGCCCTGCTGCAATCAGATACACACATACTCCCTCCCCAACACATTTAAATTTCAGTTAATTAAGATGATTAAGTTCTAGAGATCTGCTGAACACTATTGTGCGGTTGGTCCCCAATATTATATTGTACACTTAAAAACTCATTAAGAGGGTAGGTCTCATGCTAAGTGTTCTTACCACAATTAAAAAGAAGAGTGTTTTTCTCGCTGTTCTGTAATAGATTTCTCTACAGTTTATTCAAACTGCATTATTCAATTCAGATAGGGTCACCCATTCATTCAGACAGAGGGTCTTTGACCTTTCTAGATCCCCAGCATAGAGTCGGGCTCTGTCATTTATGTCTTAACTCTATTCTTAAAAATTATGTAAAAAAAATTCTAATGTAAACAATAAAACATTCCAGGCATTCAGTAAATGTCTAAAATTAAGACTTACTACGCATTCGGTCCATGTTTCCTTCTTTCTTCATTTCAAAAAATAATTAAGTTTGTGTTTTCAGCGTTGGTTGAGGAAACAATAGCAAATGAAAGGAACTTGGTTTTATATAGGGGATGAGAGGAAGGAATAATTCATAGCTGATTGTGAGAAACCTGCAGAGTCTATTTTTTTTTGAATTCTCAGTGTTAATACATCACTCTCAGCTCACAGATAATGAACTCATAAAACGCACAATGAAAATGATGCTATAATTCAACAGGGAAGCTGCCTGTTTTGTGTTCTTACAGGTGCTGGCAAGCTCCCAAACCATACCTGCTGCCTTCCTTAGCAGCCCTTCTATTAAAGAAGTTGGGAATCAGTCAAGGACACTGGTCCCCTAGACTGGGGACCCTTGAATAGAGGAGACTCACCTCCTCCTGTGCTTACCATGGGCCAAGCTCAGTGCTTTGTCATTTATGTCTCAACTCTCATGCCAACTCCACAAGGAGGATACGATAAACCCACTTTCCAGATGGTTGGTCAGGGGCTTAGAGAAGTGGTGAAGCTGGAATTCAGACTCAGGACTGCATGGGTCCAAAGTCCATGCCCTCTCTTCTCCTCCAAATGTGGGGCCTCTCAAAAATAGTCACCTGACCAAAATGGTTGTAATACCACCTCTATAAAGATCAGAGGGAAAGAGGCAAAAATGTTTTGGCACCAAATCTTTAAGATGCTTTACACCTGGAAAAAATTTGGGTAGTGGCAAAATGAACAGGTAAATATCTACCTCTCAGTGTTGATATCTACGTGATTATAGAACTTCGAATGTTAGGATGTTTGTCCTGCAATACGAAGAAAATAAAGCAGCCAATCCCCAATTTAGATTAAAAAAGAAAAAGGGCTGATGAAAGAAATGTCTTTTGTATTTTCAGTGTGCCTTCTCTACAGCAAATAAGCATTTGCTTGATCTTTTTTATGCCTTTCTGGTGATCTAATGATTTTTTCCTGTCGGTACCTGCCTTCTACCTACCACAGAGGGATGTTGTCAAGATGATGGAAAGCAATTGCTTATGAAGAAGACAGTCCTATGACTTGGCTGTGAGCTGGGCAAACTGTGCAAATATTTAAATGCAAGATGTTCTTTCTTGTCATTAGTCAACAGATTTAACTTTTCCAACAAGCCCCTGCCAAGAAGAGTCAATTCCTTAAGCAGTTGGCACATTCGAGGTTTTGAAAAAGATAAAGACGTTTTCCCAAATGGCAGTGAAAATAATTTCATTTATTTATTTATTAAAAAATTAGCTTTCTAGTAGAACAACTCCAAACTTCCCCCACACTAAATGATCTAGCAATGCCAAATCCTAGCCTACCCCCAAGAAGTTCTGATATTAATTGTATTGAGTGACATTTTATTTTGGTTCCTGTTGAAGATGCGGGGTCCACATTCTACATAAACCGGAGCCCACTCAATGCTAGTGGTGATGGAGTTCAAGTTATAAAACTGGACCCTGGCTTACAATTGTGATCCTGAGAGTATCAACCACGTGGTGTTAGTTATATTGATTTAGCTTCTCTAAGCCTCAGTTTCTATGCTTCAAAAATAATAACAACGTTAATATTTGCCCTAGCTCTTTCTCAGGACTTGTGCTAATATTAAGTTAGATGATGCAGTAGATTGTTTGCAATGGTCTCAGTTATTTATCCTGCTGTGTCTGTGCCACTTTGAAATATCACGTTGCAGCGCCTCTCCTCAAGATATAGCCCCGTTTGTTTCCCTTCCCCTTAAATCTGGACTGGCCTTGAGATTTGCTTTGGCAGAAGTGATACAGTGCCAGTTTTCAGCCCGCTCCGCTGCCATGAAAGCAGGTCCAGGCTAGCATGCTGGATGCTGAGAGACCCGTGGGGCAGAAAGGCGCCATCCTGGCTGGGGCCATCCTAGGCCAACCAGCCCCCAGCCCACACAGATGCATAAGTGAGCCCAGTCAAGAACAGAAAACTTGTCCAGCTGAGCCCAACCCAAATCATCAACGTGCAGAATTATTGTTTTAAGCCACTAAGTTTCAGGCTTGTTTTTCACATAGCAAAAGCTAATTGATACAGGAGCTATATAAGAGGGCATGTGATCAAGCAGAGGGGGTATGAGGGACAGTCAGCTTTGCCATTGTGTCAGTGGTCTTAAAGGTGATACTCACGGGTGGTTGTCACCCTCTTCAGGCCTGGGCCCCGAGTGTTGTTTTTCACGATGTGCAGAGAGATCTCATATTCTTGCCCAGGAGCTAGGCCAGTCTGCCGGTACGTGGTCTCTGGCCTCCGCAGGCTTTTGGTGATTTCTCCCTCATCTTCTTTGTTCTGAAAGGTAGAAGCACCTTGGTAAGACCTAGAGGAGGGGCCAGCCTCTTCATTGATGAGGTTCACTCAGTTCACATTCATGCATTCCTCATTTATTCTCTCGTCTATTCACGAAGCACTTACTAGGCATTTCATCAGTATGGTAGGTGCTGACGGTAAAGAGATGACAAAGACATTTGTCAAGTGTGCTTCTCCCTCTCATGAACTTCTGTACCCACCACTTAGACACTCAAATCAAGTGGCAGAGAAGCCAAAGCAATTCTGGAGACACAGCCCTAATGTCTCCTTTGCTGGACTGAGAAGCCAGAGTCACAGAAGTCAGGTGTGCTGTCCCATAGTCACACAGTTAGTTAGTGGCAGAGCCTGGGCTCGAACCCAGGAACCTACATCCCTGCCTCTCCTGTGCTTTAGGCCCACAGGCATTTTGAGACAGGGACCATTTCTTCTCTGAGTAGAGACTTGCAAGACTATGAAGAACATTGGGAACCCAGAAATGACTTAATGTCTACTTGTCTAGGCTCTCAGCCCTAAGTGCTATGCTTATTGACTCACTAAAAATCACTTAAAATGTATATGCAGACACACAGGGGCTAATGAGGGTCAAGGAACTAGAGTTGGTATAAAGTCTGCAGAGCCCTTTGACCACCTCTCAGCTCCTGGTGTGCCCGCTCCTTCGTACCCTTACCATATTCCGGAAGATGATCTCCCATGTTTCAAAAGCGATTTCCAGAGGATCCCACTCCACTTCCACAGATGTCTCCTTGATGGACTTGAATTTCAGGCCTTCTGGTGCAGGCAGGTCTGTCAGGAAGAGCACAGAGAGGAGCTAAGGATGGCTACATGCGTGGTGGGGGTGACAGCGCCCTGTTCCTCTGAACCCAAGGGTGGGGGCCTGCCACAGTCAGGGCTGACCACATGAGCTGGAGTCTATTTCAGGGCTCTTCTGGGGAGCTGCCCACTGTGAGGCAGCATGGAAATCCATATTAGGACCAGACATATGGTTAAATATTGGCAATTTCATATGGCTAAACCTAATATGCACACAGCCTTTAAAACTGGACAGACGTGGACTAGATTGTAAGCTCCACCGTTTCAAATTCTGTATGTTTGGGCAAGTCACACGGAATGCCCCCAGCCTCAGTTTCTTTACTTGGGAGAAGGAGGTGAGTACGCCTGCCCCTTGGGAATGTTTTCAGGACTGAGGGATATATTCCATGGAGACTGCTGGGCACGCTTCCTGGCAGGTAGCACAAGTCTAACATGGCACACAATGTTATGATTACTAAGCCAAAAAAGGACCCATTTTTAGCCACAACTTGCTTTTAGGTTATGAAGAAAATTATACAGACACTGGACTTTTAAAGGAATAACTTAAACTCTAATATTTCCACTTAAAAAATATGTATATACAGATATACAGATATATATCTATATCTATAAATATCTATATCTATCTGTATACATATATATGTATATATGTATATATGTGTATATATGTATATATATGTATATATGTATATATATATAGGTATGTGTATATATGTATATATGGGGAGAGAGAGCGCCAGCGAGCTCCGCAGGAAGGTAGTAGTAGAATAGAATGATAAGAGCATAAATATGCAACCAGATTGCCAAGGTTCAAATCCCATTTTACCACTTATTAACTGTGTGGTTTGGGATGAGATGCTTAACCACTCATTCAGAGTCTGTTTCCTCATTTGTAAAATGGGTTGACAATGGCTGTTATCTCATAGGATTATTAAGAGTGAAATGAGTTAGTATATGAGGAGTTTCTTTAAAAATAATATTCAGTGGGCTTACTTGGATCCCAGGATCTTAACTGGTGTAACTATGAAAGGCCAGCTAGAGAGCTGTGGGGACAAATGTGAGGCAGTGACCCCTGGGAGCGGTTCTGCACTGGGCGAGGGGAGGGCAGCTGCGGCTGCCCAGGGCGGTGGTGCTCACTCACAAGTGGCCACCCTGGCGCTGACGGGAATGCTCTTCTTATTCTCCAGGATGGCGAACACACGGATAAAGTATTCTACCCCCGGCTCCAACTCCCGGATGGTAGCCGACGTCTGGTCCCCGGGGACGCGGAACTGCATCTCCAGGCCGTCCTGGTGGGTGGGCGTGTACATGACGAGGTACTCGGTGACCCGCATCTCATTCTCCCAGGCCAGATTCACGGTCTCTTCTGTCACCTCTGTCACAATGAGGTCTTTGGGAGGGGACACTGGTGGGTATAAGAAAGGACGATTGGGGTCAGTAATAAATTCTTTCTAGGTTTTTCTCCCCCTGACCTGTATCTTCCATTGCCAGTCACAGAGGCCTGAGATCTACCTTCCGTTTTCTAAAATGCAGATCTCAGCAGGACACCCTGGGGAGACCCATCTTTAAAAGCGTTGGTGGCTGGATTGCCTTCAGGCTACAGTTCAAGTCTGCAGTGCGGTCTTTAAGGTTCTTTGTGGACCAGCCCCTCTGACTCTGTCATGCCCCAGAACTTCGTTCAGATTCAGGCCAGTTGCAGCCTAAGCTTAGCTCCCTGCTCTGAACTTCAAGTCAGACTTCCTTAGTGCTGGGAGGGTGTTTGGGGCTCAGCTGGTCCAACTTTTTTAATTTCTAAATGTGAGTGAGGCAGAGGGACTTGCCCAACTTTGTTTCTCTCATCAAATTTGGGACTCACATCTCCCGCCTGCCAGCCGGGGTTCTTTGCACTCAGGCTTTCCTGTTTTTGCCACGTTAAACAAAGAGCCATTTATTTATTCTTATCTACCAAGAGCTTTATAACCACGGTAGAAATTCTCCACTATGACAATTATAATATGGGTGGATGAGAGAAGCACAAAGAAGACGTTCATTAAACATGAACATTACCGGTGTTTGCTGTGTTTTTACTCAATCAGCATTTACTGGGCACTTACTGTATACTATGCCTTGTGCTCATTGTAAGGATAGTGACCCTTTAAGGAGCTCATAACCCTTGGGATCGAAGACAGCACAGGAAAAAATGATTTAAGAGACAGGCCACCTCATAGGTGATCAGCATTTAGTCTTCAGCACAGTGTATTTAAAAGTTTGTTTTAAAGAATCTCACTGTCCATTCAATGTAGTGGAGTTTTTACTTCCATCTGAATAGAGGGATTTAGTTTATTATTGGTTCAGGGTCGATGGGAAGTAGGAAAGAGGGTTGATGCTTCGCAAAAGGGAGGTTCTCACTTCATCTACCTCATCCTGGGCAATGGGTGCTAAACTCAGTGTAGACAAAGTAGGCGGTATGGTCATGTGTCAGCTCTGTGATGTATTAGCACGTGTCCTTGAGACAATTTCATAACCTCTCTGAGCCTCTGAGATTTCAAATAGGTCGCCCTGTAACAGGGGAATGACCAGGGTCCCTTCAAAGAGTGTGTGTGTGTGTGTGTGTGTGTGTGTGTGTGTGTGACACTTCGTTCTCCAGCGCATACCAGGCGTACACTCAGTCATGGCCATTACCTCGCTAGGCTGAGCACGGCACTCACCCTCGGAGCAGTCTTCCCCGGTGTAGCCCTCATTGCAGATGCAGCGGCCGGCGACACACTGTCCCCAGTTACTGCAGTCATTGGGGCAGGAGCGCTGCCCGCAGTCCAGGCCCGTGAAGCCCTCGTGGCAGATGCACTGGCCGTCCACGCAGCGGCCCCGGCCGTTACAGTCACTGGGACACCTTCGTTCCTTGCACTCTTTGCCCATGAAGCCTTCATGGCACACACACTGCCCGTTCACACAGCGGCCCTGGCCGTGGCAGTCGCTGGGACAGGACAGCTCCGTGCAGTCGGGGCCGGTGAAGCGGTCCTCACACACACACTGCCCATCCACACAGCGGCCCCGGTTGCTGCAGTCCTTGGGGCACCGCAGATCCCTGCAGTCTTCACCCATGTAGCCATCGTCACAGACACACATGCCATTCACGCAGCGGCCGTGCTGGTGACAGTCATTGGGACAGCTCATTTCACTGCAGTCGTAGCCCTGGAAGCCTTGTTCGCACACACACTTCCCCTTGATGCAGCGGCCCCGGCTGTGACAGTCGTTGGGGCACCGCAGCTGGCTGCAGTCCTCCCCAGTGTAGCCGTCGTCACACACGCACTGCCCGTTGACACAGTGGCCGTGGCCGCTACAGCCCTTGGGACATTTGAGCTCACTGCAGTCAGTTCCCGTGAAGCCATCGTCACACTCACACTGCCCGTCGATACAGTGGCCATGGTTGTGACAATCGGCGGGACACCTCTTCTCACTGCAGTCCACACCAGCAAAGCCCTCGTCGCACACACACTGGCCCTCCTCACACCGGCCCTGGCCGTTGCAGGCATTTGGGCAGGTGAGTTGGCCACAGTCTTCTCCTGTGAAGCCTTCTTCGCAGTAGCAGGTGCCATTGACACAGCGGCCACGGTCGAAACAGTCGTTGGGGCAGATGAGCTCGCTGCAGTCGTCGCCCGTGAAGCCCTCGTCGCACACACACTCATTCTCCACGCACCGTCCGCGGTTGTAGCAGTTGTTGAGGCACAGCGGCTCATTGCAGTCATGGCCGGCAAAGCCGTCGTGGCACACGCACCGGCCGTCCACGCACTGGCCGTGCTCCTCGCTGCAGGGCACTGGGCAGACCTCCTGGCTGCAGTCAGCCCCGGCGTAGCCTTCAAAACAGATGCAGATCCCGTTCACGCACTTGCCCTGGTCATTGCAGTCGCTGGGACAGGCCAGCTGGCTGCAGTCCTCTCCAGTGAAGCCCTCGTCGCAGATGCACTGCCCATCGAGGCACTGGCCTTGCAGGTGACAGTTGCTGGGACATTCGGGCTCCGAGCAGTTGGGGCCTTTCCAGCCAGGTTCACAAACACAGCCACACCCCTCCGTGCTGAAGTTGCCCCGGCCACTGCAAAAGGGCCTGGTGTCCAGGCGGCCTGCAGCAAAGAGAAGAGATGTCCTCAAGTTGAGTACTACAGCCCGATTTCTCCATTGCTACCCGTGAAACCCAGATTCAAATTCAGCCAGAGCACAGGTTCCACCCTCAGGCCCCATCTGACTTAAAAACTAGTTTCTCAGTTTGTGAAACCAGATGGGATTCACATCAGATTATACTAGCCAGGACTTCTTAACCTGTATTCTCTAAAATTGCAGCCTACTATACAAAGATAGTGTGTGTGTGTGTGTGTGTGTTTCCTCCCCTGGGAAGAGGATCCATAGTTTTCATCAGATTTTCACATAGTCCCATAATCCCAGTGAAATGCATGATATTGGGCTATGCTGCTACCTTGGTGCCCAGACAAGGTCAGGCACAAAAGAGGTGTCCAAGAAATAATTGTTGAACTGAACCCAATTCTGACTCTTTGACTCAATAGCTGTGCTGCATCTGGGAAGGAATTTAGACCCTCTGGAGCTCAGTTTGTTCATCGGTGGAGTTGGACCAATAACCTACTTCCCTGGGGTACATCAGGGTTAAATGGGGACATTCAGAGGTGACTGGCTGTGCTCATCGTGATGTTCTCTTTCAAAGTTTTCCGGGTTGACTCAAGTTGGTATATGGGTTTTATGTAACCAAAACTATCTAATTTTCCATAACCGAAATTAGGCAGCTAATGAGTGGCTTTCTAATTCTGTCAGGACAACTTGCAATTTGGCGCTGCCCCCACAAAACTCATGCACCTTTATCTTTTTTTTCCCTCTCCTTCCTGAGGGCTGCAGTGGTGCGTGTGTCAGCGCTGACACCACTTCAGCCCTTTAAAGGCTATGTAATGTGTCGGCTTACCTTGCAGGAGTAACTAGCGTGAGTTCCATGGAGCCCAAGAAGAACCAAAACTCACTCTATTTTCTCTGCGTCTAAACACAATTGTATTAATATGTTTGATCCCCTTCCTGACAGCAGGAAGGAAGGCAACTGAAAAAAAGCTGGGTTGAAAAGTGAGAATCTGACATGTGCTGTGTAGTGTGCTGGCTACTGGACACTTGGGGCTACCAGGCAATTGAACTATGGCTCGTCTGGATTGAGACGTGCTGTACGTATAAAATAAAATGTACACCAGATTTCAAAGGCTTAGTATAAAAGAAAAAAATGTAAAACATCCGTGAATAATTTTTATATTGATTCCAGGCAGAACATGGATACTCCAGTTCTATTGGCTGAAAGAAAATAGATGATTAAAATTATTCTTACCTGTTTCTTTTTCATTTCTTCAAAGTGACTATTGGAAAAATCTAAGGTTACATATGCGGCTCACATTATATTTTTATTGAATAGCACTGCTCTAAACAATTATTTCAACTTACTCTTTAGAATTAATCCTATTGTGTAACTCCCATCTACATTTGTCAGGGAGTTGACAGAGGGGGAAGATAAACTAATTTATGCATAAATAAAACTTTCTTTCTTTCTGCCTTTTTTTTGCCTTAGAATTCTAGAGCATGTTTTATTATAGTACTTCCCACTTACGGTAATTAGGTCTACTCTGAAAATAATTTGTCCAAGTAATTTCTGGTAATTTTTTCTGAGTGGCGGAAATAGATGTTTTCATTTGAAGCTGTTGGAACTCCTGTAATTCTATAAACATTAGGAAATGGAGATGAAGGCATAATTCCAAAGTGGCAAAATTCCTTCAAAAGGGGTGCAGGCAGGGATTACTTGGAGACTGTGAGTTCTGGAGACACACAGGCATGTTCAAACCGGCTATCTCTTACTACCCTTCATGTCATCTTGCCAGTTGGTTAACGTCCTTGAGACTCAGTTTCTAGATCTGCAGAATGGGAATATTCAATTTTATCTTACAAGGTTGTTGGGAGGATTAAATGAGATAATGAATTACAGTGCCTGTTCCATAAAAGGGGCTCAGTCCATGGTTGTGACCGTCATCATTATTGCCATTCAACTGAGCACTTTGCCAATGCCCACAGACTTTGCACCACCATACGCAGCACTATACCCCTGTGAGAACACCAGGCTGTGGAACACGGTGGTTTAAGTCCCAACGTGGCCACATCTGGGCCTTAGTTTCCCTATTGTATAGGGCTGTATCAGTATCTTTCAGAATGTGATCTTTGGGTCAGGAATTTCATAATGTGTTCATAGGCTTGGGGTAGATTTCATGTCAAACAAGTTTTAGAAACTAGTAATCAAAGAGAAACAGGGTTTCCCAAAGTAAGACTTCTCAAAAGCCTGTAAATTCTGCTAAGAAACATCTGTCGCCAAGAGTAGAATAGACATGGTTACATTCTCCATACTTATTTGACCGTAAAAATCTCTTTTTAGTGATGCCTTGCGAGGCTAGTTCCCCAGGGAACCCACTTGGGAAACAACTCATGGATCCCGCCATGCTCATCACTTCCATTTGCGCAGTGACAGGCTGGGCCAGTCACCAGGTCGTACCTTCAGCAGGCTGGAGACAGCAGCCGGCTCCTGCGGTGCACTGTTCCCTCAGGGAGGACACCAGGTTCTCCAGCTCCTCCAGTCTGCTCAGAAGCTCCTTGATGTCAGGGGCAGGGGCACAACCACAGGCCTGGCGGGGGATGTTGATTCGGTGTGTGAAGACGATCTGGTTTCCCCCATCCATGGTGTGCTCCTGGAAGCTTTCACTGGGCTGCGAGGGTGGGGCCAAGTCTTTCTCCCCACTGGCTGATTCCAGATCCACGGAGCACTGGGACCCTACAGGCAGCTTGATGTTGTAGATGTGGTTAAACACCACTGGCTGGTTTTCCTCCGACAGGGTGACGTTCACCCCACTCTGTCGCTTGTGTCGAACGAATTTTTTGAGAACCCCGCCTTCGGTAGGGATGGCAAGCAAAGCTAGGCAGATGCCCGCCAATAGCTGAGTCACAGCCCCCATGGTGGAGGTGGGGTTGGCTGGATATTTCTGGGGTTCAAAGGTCCTAGGCTGTCTCACTCTCAGGCAGAATTGGGGATTCGGAAGCACAGAGTTGACTCCAAATCAGTTGTTCCTGATCTTCTTGAAGGAATTCTCTTCTACAGGTAAATAAAGAAAAACAACAAGCTTATTCGTATTTACTGGTAATTGAATCTATTGAACATCTGTAATTCCAAGTGAACTTTTATTTTATGTCTGCTATGTTTGAAGCTCTCCTGATACTTCTGCAATATTCACTGCAGTGCTGGTACACAGTGGTCTCTAAAAGAGTACAGAGGATTAGATACAAACAGAGGTTGGAGGAGAATATGCTATTGTGAGGCCGTTCTTACTCTGCTAAGCTGTCTAATTCATCTGTGTTATGGCCATTCACCTGTATGGGATATCAAGTATAGAAGAAAGGGGTATTGTCAAAGGCGGGTGAGAACTTACTGAGTAAAGACAGGAAGACGCGGTTAATCTTTAGGTGGTTATAATATTGACTAAAATATGCCATGCATGCATGTGAGAATGATCTATATATTGTATGAAGTCATTCATAGTCCTGTTTAATTAGGAAATACACCTGAATATAGTTCTAGAAAATAATTGACAGCTATTTGGTTTTTCATCAATCGTTTTACAAATTGACATTTTCTTATGCCCATGTTGTTCTTAAACTTGTAAATTCTAAGGTGGCTGTTTATGTCAATTAGATGTGGTGTTTGGATTGCTTATTCTATCAGAGGTTTTCCAACTTTTTTTCCTAGGAAGATCTTATCCTAAGGATAGAATGCATCAACATAATCTCCTCTGTGATGACAGAGTGTCTTTGCAAAACCTGGAGAAGGACTGTGGCGGGAAAAACTGAACCAAGAAGAATTTCTGTAGGACTGAACAGGGGTCTGGGGACCTAGAAAGCACCAGCTGTACCTTTAATCAAAAACTTCCTCTCCTTACCACATCCTAATTATATTGATATTTGATATTTTACCTACTATCCATGTAACATCTACTTTGGCCTTCTACCCCTGGGTAGGCAAAAACAAAGCAAAACAATACAAAACACAAAGACAAAAAGGAAACACAAACTTCTTCTGAGTTTCTCACTCAAATTAGTTTCCTAAATAGGCATTTGTGGATCTGTGATGTAGGTGAGCGCACTGAATAAAAATTATTATGAAGAGAACTTGGAAAGTTCTCTTCTCTCAGACCAGCATAACTCATCTTATTCGTTTACTGGACAAATATTTATTGATTGCATACTCTATGGCAATTGCTTTAACTCTCCTTGCCTTCCACAACGTCCTTCCTTCCCACCCTCTTCCCATCAATTCTTCCTCTTTTTTTTTTTTCTTTTTTTTTTCCGTTAAATGAGCAAGGGCCATGGGCCAAGTTTGAAACGGTTTTGGACTTCTACCCAACACTTTTGTGTGTGTTGCTAAGTGACTTAAGTTTCCATCTAAAAGACCACTAGAGTTGCTGGTTGAGACTTTAAGACAATGAGTCTAGGGTAATCATGACCAGAGAATGGGTTGAGGGAGGATTTGTCACTGTGCGTGTCAGGGACGTGCATTGGCGCAGCACCATGCCGCGTTGTTTGGAGGAAAGAAATGGGATTCTTCCGGGCTGTGTCGTTGTGTATTTCCCATTGGCGGATGGTGGTCTGAGGGCAAATGGATGTTTGCATACTTTGGGAAAGACCCATTATATCTTCAGTGTGGTATAAAATGCCTCAATTTGAGAATTAGACACACCTGGGTTCGAATGCCACTCACTATCTCTGTGACTTGGGCAAGCTATTTATCCTCTTTAAACCATGACTTCATTTGTGAAATGGGGTTCAGAATCCTTTCCAAGGGAATTATGAATTAGCTCAACACGGTGTCAGGCCCATAGGAAGCACACATCAAAATGTAGCTGCAATTCTGTTGCACTCTTAGGAACAAAACCTAGCACCAATCCAGGCCAATGGCCTCTTTTTCGCTTAAACTTGACCTCACTGAATTCAGGCCTAAAGTCAGCAGCAACTTGAATCGAGATCAAAGAGGGGCTACAGAAATCACTAACGGGTAAGGGTAAATCTTATAAAGATAAATGTACTAGACCTGGAAATATTTACACCAGAGAAGCAAAAGATAAGGAGTAAATAATAACCTTTAAGAATGTAAAATATTCTTTTGCAGACAACTGGCTGCTTAATGTCCCCTTTGAGGATAGAGCTGTAGATTGCAGTTCGTGATATTTAGGTTAGACATGAAGGGTCAGTCTGACAGTAGAGCTTTTACAATTTGAGAATGAACAACTTATCCCACAGAGACTCTTTCAAAAAGCACAAACAGATTCTTATCTTTATATGAAATGATCAGGCAATGGAAAGTCTGGACAATATCTTGGAGGAGGAAGGAGTGTAGACCTGTACGCGTTCATCCTATAGTTGAAAACAAGAAGGCAGGGTTACCACTTATAAGCCCTGGGGAAGCAGGAGCTGGCTTGTGCCTTGTGGCCCCAAAGGACAGAACAAACACTAATGTGCATATGCGTGTTGGGGGTGCCGTGGAGGGTTGGTGATGAGAAGGCAAATTTCAGCACAATAGGAGAAATATTTTTCTAGTTGGAATTATCCAGTCAAAAGGGCTTCCTTGAGAATATAGCAAGCTCCAAGGTGCTGGAATAGTGGTGAAGAGATAGAATAGTGGGGAAGAGCCCAGGTTTTGTAGACAAACTGCCTTGGGTTAGAGTCACTGTTCAACCACTGCATCTTCCTTGAGTGATGTCTTATCTCCTACCATAAGCCAGAGTCGTGTCATCAATAAAATGTGATACGGGTGTTTTCATAGGACTGTTGAGAAAAGTACATGAGATGACGTGTGTAAGGGGAACGGTACAGTCGTTGGCAGCAGCCAGAGTTCAATAAAGGGAAGCTTTGTAGTAAAACAGACAGACTGCACTTAATATTTTTTCCAGGATTTTCTTTCTCATAACTCTTGAAACTACCATGGCTTCTGCAAGATCTGCTTTTTAAAATTAGGATAAGAGTTCTGCAGGGAAGTGGAGACCTCTCTCTCAGAGCTCCCAGGCAAATATTCCTTGGGAGATAGCTCTGCCTCTACCTCTGTCTCTGTCTCTGTCTCTGTCTCTGTCTCTGTCTCTGTCTCCATCTTGCTCTCAGTCTCCATCCATCTATCCATCTATCTACCTACCGATCTATTGTTTGTGGTGATATTAAAGGATCTGGTGAGTCAGTGATTGCAAAGGAAGGCAGCAGGAAGCGACACAGCCTTTGGACCGGCTCAATACCTAGATTGTTGGAGGTCACATATCCAGGACAAAGTGGCTGTTTCCAAGGCTGTGGCCTTACTCTGTATCCTGTCTCAGCATACTCGTATATGCTGAATGCACAAAAACACACATGTGGACCAGATTTTGCTTTCTATCTTTATCAAAACAACAATTTAGAGCCAAGTGAACTACTGTGAATTGTTTTTGTGAGACTCTTTAGGTATCGGCTTTCCCATTTACTTCTCAAAACATAGTTAACCTGGGGAAGAAAAATCTACCATAAAGACTTCCCCTTGAGAGAGAAGGTTTAAGAAGAGGTAGCAAACTTTGAATTCACTGATCTAAAGCTGTGCCCTCAAATAGGATAGCTACTAACCACAAGCAATTATTAAAATTAAAATTAAATACAATCAAAAATGGCATCCTCAGTTGTACCACCCCCACCTCACGTGCTTAATAGTGATATGGCTAGTGTTCATAATATCAGATAGTGCAGATAAAGAACATTTCCATCTTTGCAGGAAGGTTATTGAGCAGTACTGCTTTAGAGGGTTGCTCGCTGATATTAAGGCCATTGTACAAATGAGGAAACTGAGGCTCAGAGAGGTCAAAGAGGCTCTGAGAATGTAACGCTATTGTTAAGTCTCCCACCTAATGAAAATGGGTGGGTACCTCAGACACGGGTGCAGGAGACTAGGTTGTTCTCTGAAGTATCTCACCCAAACACAAGCAATAAGTTCCATCCCTCACATGTGCAAACACATCCAGGTACAAGTGAGGAATGGTCTTCGTGGCTGTCGTCTTCCGCAAACCTGAAGCAACATCACATTGCCCCAGGTCAGCATCCTTTCCCCTCACTCTACCCTTGGGATAGGAAATGTTTTTCTCATTTCTCTCTCTGTATACCTTAGCGTCCCAAGTTCTTCATAAGGTTCTTCTCCTCAAATCAAACCAAAAATAAGCTGCTCCAGAAACCACACTGGCCACACCTAACATCTTGTCATGCTCTGCCTCTCCCTCCTCTTGGGAGCTGGTAGGACTTGTCAAAAGTAACATGATTCTCCTTCTTCTGTTGACTCTGCACTATTTTGCTCCAGTGTGTTGGAAGGAACTCAGCCCACTTCCTTCAGCAGTCTAAACACCTCTGTTGGTGAAGCGGCTGGATGTGGGAGAAACAGCCTGGTCTTTGGAGAGAAGTAGACTGTGTTAGAATCTGACTCTTCCACGTATGGTAGTAGCTGCTACCTGTGGACATTCACTTTGCCCTCTGAGTCTCAGTTGCCTTATCTCATACAGGGTTATACATTTGTCTGCTTCATAGAGCTGTGGGAGGATGGCGTAAAATGAAAAGATATATATTAAGTTACTAGCACAGTGCCTGGCACATAGTAGGTGCTAAATATATGGTATCTAATGAAAATAGAACCTATAATAATAACGCTGGTCAAGTAGAAAATAGATTAGGAAGGAAACTTGCACCTAGAAGGGATGGGAGAATCAAGAAGACAGTAATCAGGGAGAATCGTGACTATAATAATAAAATAGGTAACAAAAGGGATTGAGCAACCTAAGTCTATTAATATTCAAAGTGGAGGGAGACTACATTCTTTTGAGGTGTTCAAGAAAGACACCTCGAAAGAGATGGTATCTGAGATGCAACTGAAGGATGGTGGGATTCTAAAGAGTGGATGTGTACAACTGTAGTCGGTGGGTAGAATTTGAAGCCTACAGAACTGAAGCAAAAGGCCACAGAGTTGGACGGCCTGGGAAGAAGGTGAGAGTGAGAACAGCAGCTTCCCTTTGTGGCTACCTGACAGAGGCAGATGAGCACACAAAGTTGGTAGAACCACAGCAAGGAGGGCACTATGGGTTGGTGTGAAGAGTAGGTGCTGAGCTCAGTAAGCATTGCTGTGCCTCTCTAAGGCTAGGAGTCTAATTGCTCACAGCATCATCTGTTGAGAAAAACACAGGCTTCTGTATTTAGCCCCTGGGTCTCGAAATACCTGGCACATTTATTGTGCTTGTTACATACATACAAACAAACAAACAAACAATGGTCCTAAAGGCTTTTTTGGGGGGTGCTGGAGGGGAGTGTTAAAATATTAAGTCTTTGTTACTGATGATAAGAATTAGTTCATGTTTCCATTTCTTTGGTATTAGATGCTGTCTGTATAGGATTATTCTCCAGATTTTTATTCAGAACATTACTCCGAGGTAACACTTCATTGAACAGGCGAGGAAACCATAGTCAATATCACAGCAGCTATGTCCCAAAGACTTTTTGGTTAAAAATTTTATACTTTAAGGTGCCTCTTGTCTTGTTATCAAATCTTCCTCCCTGTTTTTTCTTTTTTCTCAGTAGAGCTGTTTAGTAGCTAACCTCTCGGAAACTGCATGGAATAAACGAAGGGTTATTTTTAGGCACCTCATCACAGGACAAAGACCATAGTTAGTTAAAGGAATCAACAATCTCTGGATTTTTCCTTAGTCACAGTTGGAGAATAAACAATTTCATTTTTAGATAAAGACAAAACTTTCAACTGGCAAGAATCATATTTCAGAATTAGCTACTTCTGACTTCATTTTTTAGTAGCTGAAAGAGTATATTTATCTTGTTGATTTAGGCACGTACGTGAAATATCCTAGGTTTGGGGGAGCAAGCAGGAAGCTCACTGTTTAGCAATTCAGATGCACTTCTTTCCATATCATTTTGCCCATGCACGAGACAGCTCACACCAAGAGGATTTTATTGTGCACAGTCAGTTAAGCACGGAGTTGCTTACAAGGGCGTTCTTCAAGGTTCTAGAAATTCCTCACCCCTTGTCCTTCCCAACATTCATAAATTCCTTCTTGGAATGTGTCAGGAAGAGAGAGGAGCCAGGAAAGGGCCTTAAATGTGGATTTTTTTTTTCCAAGGACATCTGATCTTTATAGTCGAGTGAGTCCAGCACAACCTGTGTCTTAAAAGAATTGAGAAAACTTTGATTGCCAAACCAAAATCCTTCCAAGCCCTAGGTGTTTGAATTCCAGCACTGAAAAACACTTTGGTAGCACGGTGGCTTAACTGGTGCCCAGTTAGGGTGCTAGTGGAGCCAACAATCATCCCAGAGGCCTGGGAAATTAATGTATTTAAAAAAAATCATTTATGCTTGCATTCAACAGAGGTGAGTTCAGTGAGTGCTAAGACCAGGCTATGGGATAGCCCAAGGGGTAGGGAGGTGCTCCAGAGACCAATGATGGAGAGTATTTGCTCTCAAATAGTCCAGTAAAGGAAACAGACATGTAAACAGATATTTGCAGGAAAGAATGACAAATGCTACAATTGACAAATATCCAAGGAGACTCTGTGCTCCGTTTGAGAGTTTCTGCTCTAGTATCAGGCAAATACTATCGGATCCTGGTTCTGTCATTTGCTATTAGCTTGAACCATATGGAATTGCCATTAGTGTAGATTAAAAATAGTTGGCTCATGGCAATTTTGTATGGCTCCATCTAGTAGCTGTGACCTTAGATATGTGAGAGAAAAAACTGAGATCATACATGGAAATAATTAGGACAGTGCCTAAAAGGAGGGAGAGCTTAATAAGTGGTGTGTGTTGTTACTGTGGGAGGATTGGTGTCTTTTGTTTGGACAAGCCAGTTAGTGAAGGCTAGTCTCTGAAGGATGAGGGCTCCATAAGGGAATTTTGGGGGAGTCCTGCCTGCTCAATGTTGCTTTTTCCATAGAAGCATATAATTCTTAGTGTTTCAGCTTGTCAAGAGACAGGGAATACTCTGAAATCCTTAGGAGAGGAAGGAGGCTGTGGTTAGAGTCCTGGTTTTCCTTCCAGCCTATCTGTTCTAACTCAGTAGCAAGGCAATCAAGTCCACGAGCCTGGGGTGGAGCTCTTTTCTGGGAGGTGAGTGCACTGGCCAACAGGCAGTGCTGCTACTGGGATGCTCATCCACGCTGCTCAGCCAGGGCTTCTCCACAACAAGCTGCCTGTGGTTTAGTCTTTCAAGACATTGCTCCGGATGGGAAATGTTTGGCTCAGCTTTTCAACACTTTCCATAGACACAGACAGATAGCAGATTGCAGAATCAAAATCAGACTTGGACAGGGCTTAGAAGCAACTGTAAAAGATCACTGAGTCCAGGAGTGGCAAATCTGTCGCACCCACACACATGCTTCTAGTGTACATAGCAGACATTTTTAATCAATACCAAAACACTTCCATGGAGCCGCACTACGGAACTGTTGCGAGTGTATCACTCCAGGCAGCCACATGCAATTCAGCAGAGGCAGTGCATGACGTGAGAGAGAATACAGATTTGAAACCCCCAGAGAGAGCCACCAGCTGCTCAGTGGTAAAGCTGATACTAAACCCATAGATCCCGCCTCTGGATCCAGAAACTTGATGGAGGTTTATCTCTTTCCCCAGATCACTGGGGGGGGGGGGGCTTCAAAACTGAGTGCATATGAAAGGTTTTTAGTAATTCTTAATTTGAGGTCAATTTAATGGTCCCAGAGAGAAATATGAGCAATGGGGTCTTGGAGAACATGTGTTGAGAGATTTCCAGATTTCTTGGTTCTGTAACATTTCTTTAATTTTCCTTCCTGTCACCCATCCATCCATCCATCTATCTAACTATCCATCTTTTCAGTACATATTTATTAAATATCTATCGTGTGCTCAGCCCCAAATTAAATATGTGGGATACAACAATAGAGAAGATAGGCATGTTCTCTATAGTTATAAAGCGTATCATTTCCTCCTGAACACTCACAAAATGCAATTGATTTTAAATCCATGTACTGTGGATTTCATATTTGTGATATTCTTAAGTGTTGCTGTAGACTGAGAACATGGTACATGCTCCCAAGCCAGTGACAAAAGTGAAAATCTTAAGATTCTTTCAAGAGCTTCTTGCTGTTGACTTACTATGTGCTGAGTGCCAGAGAGACTAGGCAGAGTAAGGACCCATTCTCTGTTTCCAGAAATCTCAGAAACTAGAAGAACATGCACAAGCAAGTTTCAGTAACAGTACTTGTCTGAATGACCATAGCCTGTGCTAAGCATTTTCAGTATCCAATTTCAAATTCTCTCAAAATGAGGAAACTGAGGCATAGCATAATTAAGTGGCTTGTGCAAGTTCCGTTCTCTATTAAGTAGTAGAGTAGGGATTTGAACACAGGTCCATCTGAGTACAAAGTAAGTGCTCTAACCATCATGTTACATAGCCTTTTGAGCTGAAGGGCCAAGGAAAGGAGTTATGCTTCAAGACCAGAGCCAAGCTCTGTCTATATAACTTCCAAACACCTGCCTCAAAAGTGAATGCTATCAATGCCCTGGGATTAGGGCCTTAAAGTGCCAGACATTCTGTGGGTGCGCCGGAGATGAAGCATGCCGACTGATTCCATGGAGATGCTGTCACATCTCAGTTAGCACGGGGAGAGGATTCCAGATGCCTTGAAGCCTCCTTGAAAGCCCTTTTGCCATCTTGGAGTGGACAAATCTATCTGTCCTTCAAGATAAAGCTCAAAAAAAAAAAATCTACTATCAGAAATTTTCTCAGGTAACTTTTTCCTTCCTCTGAGTATTTGATCTGCTATTATTTCCATCACACGTCATTCTAAAAATGATTCAGGGTGGCTTTATTATGGATGTAAAGCTTCCTCTTTTAGAGCTTATTGCGAATTCTATCTTGTATTTATGTTAGGCTGTAAGCAGTTAGTGTACGCTCAGTTAGTCCTTATATAGTTTTAATGCCATTAGACCGTAGACTGTAAACTCCATGAAAAAAGGAACTACGTCTGAGTCATTCACCTCTTAATACCCAGCGCCAAATACTGTGTCTCGAATGTAACAAATGTACAATATATTGATATTTGAATAAAATAAAGCTGAATATATTTCTTGATTTGAACTTACACAGAGCAGGTGCTCGTATCCATGAAATTGGAATTAGTTCCTTTTTATTCCTTTAGCTGTTCAGTGACCACGTTTATGTGCCAGATACCACACTAAGCACAGGGGTTACAAAAGTGACCAATCCAGGCCAGGCTCTGTCTCATGAGATTCTAGTCAACACCCCAAGGGTTCTTGAGAGCCCAGGACTGTCTGCTTTGAGATAAGCTGTCTGTATGACCAAAGTAAACTCAACTGGACCTTTGGCAGGAGGTGGACTTTACCAGGTCTGTGATATACTCACTGTGAAAATTTGGTTTTGGTGTGAAGGACACATCCTGAGTAATTTGTCACTAATCTTTCTAGTTTCATTGCAGTATTTGTTGTTTGTTATATGTGGGTCACTCTCCTTTTGTACTTTGACTATGTATTACTTCTTTTTAAGCTCCTGGAGACTTAAGGCTCTCAGAGGGCCATGTAGGAGAAAGTGCAACAGATTGAAGAGCTAAAAGATGAGCTTGGAACGACAGGTCTGCCAACTACTCAGGTGACCTTGGGCAAGTCACATCCACTCTCCTGTCATAGAAGCTAGTGCACGTGGCTCCAATTCCAGAGTCTCTTTGGTTCTAGTTACCTATGGTCCATTGTTAAGTCAGCAACATTTCTGCTGAAGTTAAGTTTGGATTTTATTTTAGGCCCAAGTCAAATGGCCAACATTAAGCACAGAAAAACAAAAACCAAAAAACAAAAAGCAACAACAACAAAAAAACAAAACAAACAAAAAACCCAAAATACTGAGTGTTTCTTTCTTTAGTTATTTGGCTAAAGCATTGTTGGTGCTTCATGGCTTCCTCACCCCCATCCCCCACACAGAAGTTTCATTACTAACCGAATTAAGCCCACAAATCTTAATCCATAAAATATTTCCATCGAGCACAGTAACAAGATTCATATTTGTGGTTTAGTATACCTAAGAAAAGCTCAGATGAAATATGACTAGATCCATTGATATGTTCAGACCACAAACTAGCCTGGTACGGTCTGGTTTCAATTTTTGAAATAAAAATTCTGCAGAGCACTTGCTTTCTCTCTTCTATTTCTTGCCTAGACAGAAAAGAAAATAAAACGTGGTCTGACCAAGTGGCAATAATACAGGTTCCTGGAAAATTGTTTCAATAATAGATCTGAATTCATTTCCCAATAGAACAATGACCTCCCCCGTTATGGCCTTCATCCAGAGATTTAAGAAATCTAGTTGACTGGCAAGTTGAGCTCTTACTCCACAGTTAAAAAATGAAAGAGATTTATCTAGGAAGGACAGGTTATAGATGGACTCATAACTCAACTTTCAACTAGAGACATGCTGAATGGCTCCGTGATACGGTAGCCTTTGTGAAGCTGTTATCAGCCACTCAATGCCAAAGATGTAGGCTCGAAAATACTTTGAAAACTGAAGGAGGCACTGTGATGGGTGACAGAACATAGTCTTTCCAGTCAGGAAGACCTGGGATCAAAGTCTGCTTACCTGCTGGGGAGTCTTGGACAAAGTCCTATACCTTTTCTAAACTGTGGCTTTTTCCACTGTAAATACAGATCTTTCCAGGGTTGTTGGATATAATGAATGTGATCACAGAGTTACAAAGGCCTATAATGTTAATAAAAAGTGCTGTCCAACTGTTAGTATCTATTCTTTTCTCTCCTTTTCCTTTTTTGTCCTCCTCTAATAGGAAACTCTACAACATTTAACATATTAAAAAATAGACACTAATATTGTAGAGGTTCGTGTATTGGTTAAGAAGTTGAATTGGTTTGGGATAGCAATTAAGTTTTAGTTTGTGGGTCAACCTCAGTTAGCTGATACAGCTTCCTGGAACTGCACTGAGAAAGATTCTGTGGCTGTGTTTGGCTGAGCAATGTCTGCCATGGGGACCAAAGTGCGCGGGGAGGGAGGGGTTGTGGACATGTGTGCCAACTATTTGGCATAGCAAGACCCAGATAGCTTTGGCAATCTTTTCCAACCCAATGTGCTGATGTTCAAATGAATGGAATGCTGTTTGACTGAGGCCTGTGTCAGAGGGAGCCAGATGGAGTCACTGACAATTATAAAAGCCTATATGGATCAAGTTCAATAAACCTCGATACACTTTGATAGCAGTTGACTCCTGAAATGTAAATGTGCCTCTAAGGCTGAGAGCAGGAAACTGGACTCTCAGAGAAAACTAAAACTGCTCCAGTAATGAATTTGTGTGATCCAGGGCAAGGCAGACATACTTTTATCATCTATTTTCTCTTTCTCAAAATGGGCATTTAAAAGCCACAGTGATAACTAACACTGATGGAACGCATCTGTACCAGGAACTGCTTTACATGTCTTATGTGGATTATGTGATTGAATACTCACCCAGATCTCTGAGGTAGCTACCTTTATTTTTCTCAGTTTACAGCTGAGGAAACAGGCTCACACAGCTCAAGGTCATGTCACTGGAAAGGGGGAGCAGGAATTGAATTCAGGTGGACTGACTCACGAGTCAGAGACCCCTTTCCTATCCATCAGCTTTGCACTGTCCTTTAATGACGTCATACAGTGGTTTTTGTGTGCCTAAGTTACAAGGACTAACTTCAAAAGGACCCAGTGGTCAAGATCCAGCGTAAATATTGGCCATGAAAGACCTTTCTGACTTAGAGAGAGAACAGGAGAAGCTGCACATGAGCCTGAAATATGGAGATATTTCTAACCCTTGACTTTGGTTTAATTTAGCTTTTTAACTTTAAGCAACATTTTCTAACATGTAATCTATAACATGCCGACAGGTATTAATGCAAGGGGAAAATTCTTTAATTAAACATGCTTGGAAAATGCTATTTTAAACCAAATGCTCTTTTCAACCAAAGTACACAGCTTTCTTTACTTCCGGGTTTTCTAGGGTCTTTCATGTGTTTGTGTTCATTGGAATTTCCAACAAGGGGAGAGTTTATAGAGTATTTCACAAACTTAGTTGACTATTTTGTGTTTGAAGTATGCCACAGGATTAGGTTTGATGGAACACGATGGGGGAAGTACAAATTTACAGTAATTCCTAGACCCTTTCTCTTTTCATTTCCTTGTATGTTAGATGGGGCTAATGATACACCTATGATAAAGCTGTGACAAGTGTGAAGTTCCAGGATGAAGGCTCTTTAGCCATTCAGATTAAGAGTGAGGCAAATGGTTTAACACTTATCCTGTCCCTGGCACTTTACCGATGCTATTTAATTGTGACACCAACCGTATGAGTTAGGAAGCATTGTTCATGTTAAAAGAGCTGATGGCTTGAGAAGGTTAAGTAAGTTGCCTAATCAGTAATTATCTGACTCAGAGTTAAGAACCCAGTTTTATAATTCTAAACCCAGTGTTCTCTCTGCTATACCAAACTATCTTTCGAAGCAACATTCATTGTTCAGTTTAAAGAACTGATATTTATTTATTCAATAAATATCAAAGGGAAACCCAGTATCATGGATGGAAATAGAGTTGTTGGATTCTTCAAATGGGGCCTCTTGGAAGAATGGTGTTGGAGAGTTGGGGAAACAGAGGACTATTTACATTTTTAACTTGAGAGGCGGCACAAAGCTAAATGCACTGTACTGTCTGTGTCTCCAGCAAATCTTTAAAGATCCTGGAAATAGCTTACTCTGCTTGAATCTGGCCCAGAGAGAAAGTGAGTAAGTGAGAGGAAGATAAAGTGAGAAGTAGCAGACAGGGGAGCTTAAAAATCTCTCTTTTCTGGAAAATTGGGCCTCAGGCTATGTACTATCTGGAAATATAAGGCTGGCTTCCAAGAAATTAGTCAAGGCATGATAGCATTTCAGAGGGTCTAGACATTACAACTTTTATTTTTGAAAGAATAGACTTACCTGAACAAATAAACAAACATATAAATAAGGAAATGGGGGAAAATCATTCCTAGACAGGGTCATTTCATTTAGCATATGGCAGGAAATTCAAGCAATTTAGCCTGAGAGAGATAACAATCAGAGCAGAGTGGGGCAAAGCGGGATGAATCACACCAATGAATAACTCTTCCATGATTCTTCTAAGCTTCCTTCAGGTCTAGAGTTTGGCACATGCTTTTGGAGGGGGACTTCCTATTTCTGTTTCCATCTCTTTATATGTATAGCAATATCCAATTGCTAATTTGTGGTTATTGGAAATTACTCGTATGTATATAAATTTAGCACCCTGACTAGCAGGAGTCAGTAAACTCCTTAAGTGATCAGATAGTAAATGTTAGGCTTTCAGTCAGATGGTCTCTGTCACAACCCAACTGTATTGTAGAGAAAGTAGTCATAGACACGGCATAAATGAATGAGTGTGGCTGTGTTCCAATAAAACTTTATCTGCAAAAATCAGCCACTACCCAATAGTTTGCTGAGTCTTGCTGGAATATAGTAGTTAGTAAATGACAATTAGTATTATAAAACCAAACATAGATTACACTGGACAGGAAGGAAACTAACATTTTGTTGAAAGCCTACTGTATTCTGGTTTTGTATCAAGTCTTATGCTAAATGTTTTTGTTATACATGCTATCATTTATCTTGTCATTTGTCACGACAACCTCGTGAGATAGGTATTAGTATGGCTATTTGGAAGTAAAATTGATACTCAGGGAGGTTCAGCAATGGGACTGAGTGGCAAAGCCAGCTTTTGGACCTTGATTTACGACTCTAAAATATGTGCTCTTAACTACTACACTCAGTCGACTCATCAAGCAGCTTCCTAAGGTGAAAACTTAAATCAGCACCGCTCAATAAAAAGAGAGATGAGCCCAAGCAGAACCCTTCACCTTCCATTTCCTAGACCTACAGCCGCAATCTGGTGGCCGTCCAGGTATAAGCACTGAAGCATTTGACCTCTGTCTTTCTCCCAGAGCCTCTGGCGGGAGCTCAAGTTTTACACACTTCCCCTTTGGAGACGCTGAAGCCAAGGTGTACTGTTTGCAAATGCTTATTAGCTTCTAGGCAGATGTTGGCAAGTTTCTTTTGGCCTGAGATGGGGTTCCAGAGTCTGCTGAAACCTGGCTGTGCTCATCGATCATCTCGGCCAAAAAGAGTTGTTAATTAGGGTAATATCCTGCTTGTCTCTCCTCTAGAGCTAGGTTTTCCTGCTTTGGGCATGCCTGTGTTGGCCCAAATGGTTTGTTTGGCTTATTAATGTAGGTCTAGATGAGGGAGAACAAATTTACAGCCCTTTGGAAATCTACAAAGCCTTATGCTCCAGTGCAAAATTTACCAGACTATATCCCAAGATGTTTTTAGGTAGCTGTCCTACGGGAAAAGGGTATTTGTGGTCAGATAAGTTTGGGGATACTGGGTCAAACAAAGCCGAACAGATGAACTGCTACAGGATTTCTCAGATCATGGTCTCTTCTACCCCACACCTGCCATTGGCTTCGAATCACACTCAGAATAAAATCCTAACTCCTCGCCACTGCCTACGGAGCTCATTTCCTCATTTCATTCAGATCGCTGCCCAAATGTCATCTCCATGTCCCACCCATCTAAAGGAAGACCCTTCCCACCACCAGTCATTGTCTGTTCCGTCATTGTATTTTGTATCTCTTCTTAGCAACTATTAACCTGAAATTATACTATATATTTATCTGATTTGTTTTTTGTAGTGTGCCTGCTTCCACCCCATAATGTAAGCTCCATGAATAAAAGGACCTTACAGATCATTTTCTGTTGTACCTCCAGCCCTTGGAAGTACGTATTGAATGGACCTATGAGCTACGAGTTTCCAAGAACAGGCCACAATGTCCAGCGTTCCTCTCACTCTTTCGGCCATAGGACATGTTTTTAGGTACATCTCCTGAGAACACTGCTCCATAGGACACACTTTTGGGAACTGCTTCTTTCATGGAGTTTTATTACCAAGAACCATTTCAACAGTAGTCATGACAAAATGTTTATATCGAGTGCCAGTTTCTATGCTAAGCAACACACTTGCACTATGACATTTAATTCCTAACCTTATGAATTAGGTAGTACTAGTTTGCCTTTAATATGGATGAGGAAAATGAGACTTAGAGAAGTTAAGTGACTTGGCCAGGATCACGTTAACAAGCAAATAGTAAATCCCGAACCCAGCACTTTCTGATGCCCAAGCCATACTCCTAACCATTATCTAACCCTTCCCAAGCTGTGAATTTCTCCACGTCCGAAGATAGAGATATCTCTATGTCTCCATTTTTTCCTTGAGCGCTTTTCCTTCCTCCCACTAGTTGTAGACTGATCCTTATTATCACCTCCAGATTTTCCTATCTCTAGTGACTCAGCCTCAAATCCCCAGACAGGCCTTCTCTGTCCTTGGTACTGGTTTCTCAAAATCCCAGGCAATACATTCTTCGATTCTGGGGGCGGCCACCTCTGAAAGCAAGGGCATTCCTTGAAGTCTGTACCCAGAGACAGTTTCCTGTCCCAGGACTGGGCTGGCTTCCTCCTGTCAAGTGTTATGACATCACTCTGCACAGTTGAAAGCCTGGAGGGCAGAGTATGAAAATAACTTCAAGGTCTGGTCTTTCTGAATAAACTCTGAGGAAGGGCAAGTCCAAATCTGGGACACAGCAAGGACTGCTGTCTGTTGTTGGAAATTAATTTGATTTCAGTTGTGCTTGATTACAGTTAAACCAGATACAGATTCCCCTTTCAAGAACTTTATGGGCAGGAGGAGTTGACCTATGAGCAGACAGGCAATTCCAGAATGATACAATGATGACAGAAAAAACATGGGGTGGAATGGGATGACAGTAAAGGGGGCATCTCATCGACCTGGACAAAGTGGTTCCTGAACTGAATTTTGGAAAGAGAATATGAGTAGGTGAAAAACATAGGGGAGGGCATTCTAGGAAAGAGGGAATGGCATTTGGAAGGGCACACAAAGCATGAAATAGTTGGTGTGGAGAACATGAATTATAGCTGAAGTACAGGTTTGCTAGGAGACCAAGAACCAGATCATGGAAAACACTGAACACTAGGCTGGGGATGTGAATTTTTCCTGTGGCCAGAAGAGAACCATTTGGAAATCTTTAGGCTGAGGAATGTTGACTTCTACAACCCAAGGTTGAGAGATAGATTGAAAAGGAAAGCTGAAGGGATGGGGGCCCATAGGGAAACTGGTCCATCTTTGAGATACCACAGCCTGAACTAGGGTGATGAGGGTGGGGATGAGGAAGCAGTCAACTGATTTACTTGTCAAAGCAGAAGAGCCTACAAGATTGGGTGTATGGTAGGTTAGTAAGGAAAAGGTGGAAAGGGAGAAGGCATTAGTCCTAGATTGTAGCCTTCTTTATATCTGCTAATAGAGGAATAGGTTGGCTAGGGAGACGATGGAAGAATTTCAGTTTTGGTCACTTTGGATGTCTTGCCTTTGAATGAAATACATTTGAAGCCTTTGCCATGGAAGATCGTGCCCTGGGGTAATATTCAACAAGAATCATGGCTCAGCAATGAATAATGACATCTACTGAAAAACACGTGGCTCCACCTTATAAATGGATAGGAAGACTAAATAAGACACAGTCTACCTTAGTGGCTGCCATAATTATTTATTGCTCATCAGCAGAAGTGCAAGTGGGTTGGATGAACTTGTCATTAATAAGAAGTTGTCAGAGGTCAGTGACATTGGGATGTTGGAAGTAGTAGCAGGAAAACTCTAAGATAGTCTCCAATGACACACTGCCTCCTGCTATTCACATCCTGTGTAATTCTCTCTCCCTGAGTGTGGAATGGCCCAGTGGTTTATTTCCAACCGTAAGAATACGGCCAAGGTGATGGGATGTCACTGGCACTATTAGGCTACACGAGATTGTGACGTCTGTCTTGCTTTCAGGTTCTCGTGCTCTCCTGTTGACTCTGAGGAAGCAAATGGCTATGCTGGAGGTGCCCATGTGGAAGAAAGTGAGGGTGGCCTCAGGCCAACAGCCAGCAAGGAACTGAAGCCCTCCATCCAACAGCCTTTGAGGAACTGAATCCAGCCAACAACCACATGAGTGAGCTGAGAAGCTAATCATTCCCCATTGAGCCTTCAGATGAGACCCCGACCTGGCCACACCTGTGATTATAGCCTCGTAAGAGACCATGAAGTAGAACATTCACCTAAGCTATGCGTGGAATTCTGACCTACAGAAACTGTGAGACTGCAAATGTATGTTGTTTGAATCCACCACACTTTGTGGTACTTTGTTATGCAACGATACCTAATACAGAAGACCCTTTGGTTCCATCCATGTGTATCAAAGCCATTCAAAGAATAAAACTCTGTTAATTTTTCCTTTTTAAACACTGTATTAACTTTGATTCTTTTTATATTGTCTTTGGCTTTCAATAGCAAGAGTCGAGAGACCTAGGATTGAGTCCTGGCCCTGTTGCCAACTGGCGTGAAATCTTAGAAAGACTGTTTCTCTCTAAGGCTCAGTTTCGCCATCTTTAAAATGAAGGGAATTAAAGTAGGCCAGCAATTTACAATTTTTTTTGGTCATAAAACGCTTTCATCAAATGACATTTCATGAGGAAGCTCAGTGAACAAAACAGATAAAAGTGGAGGGGCTTTAATTGAAATAAGGTTGAGCAGATTTGATCTGGCCTCCCCATCTCTCCATGGCAGCCCATGAATCACTTCAGAGGAGGCTTTTTAAATCCAGTGTCTAAGCCAGGGGCTTAGAGGTTACTGATGAGCCCTTTTGGTTTTAACATTCTGTGGGCTCTAGGGACATATTTAAAAAACAAACAAACAAAGAAACAAACAAAAAAACAAAAAACAAAACCTACCTCTACGTTGGTCACTGTTTTGTGACCTCTCTGAATGAAGCTACCGCTGTGTGACCATTGGACTCAGGGTATAAGTGCCTCAGAGAGCAGGCTACTTCCCTTAGGAGAAGCACCAAAGGTGCATATGCCCATGAGCAGACTTTGACTTCCTGAGTGCCCCATCAGGTGGGCTCCCTCTGGCACATCAAAGCTCCTTAGGTATTTGCCTCTCCCAGGCCATCTCTTCCCTGGGTGGAAAGTCAAGGCTTCCTTGTCTGGATGTACTCACGTGCTTCACTACTGCTGTTGCTATTTTGTATTTTGGTACCTACGCTAGATGCTGGCCTCTGGACACAGTGTTCCTGAGGGTGTCTGGCTGGCAGGGAGCCCAGGGCTGCTCTAGGCTCCCTTGTTCTGGCTGCGGTGTGTCACTTCTGCAGTGAGGTCACATGTGCACATATTGTCCTGCATGGCCAGCAAAGTTCTTTCATGCACTGCTGTTAGCCAGGATGTCCCCATGCTACGTTTCCAGGCTTAGAGTTCTGAACAAAGATATACTGACTTGCACTCAAATTCAGTCTCTGCCATCCTTTTTTTCTAACTACCAAGTATGGTTTTACCCCTGGACCCATCCTGGGGGATGACATTTGAGCTCACCTATTCCCCCAAAGTATCGGGCTGCCTAAAGTTCACCACTGGCAGTTCTCTTATTTGTGTTAAGTGTTTGCCCTCTCTACTGAACTACCCTTTAGAAATGTAAATCTTCCTGGAGCATGTCGCCTGCTGTCTCTAACCTCTTTTCTTATCTGAAAAAAAAAGGGGGGGAATAATACCTGAATGCTGAGTGGCACAGTGAAAAAAGCACAGTTTGGGGAGTTAGGCCTGGGGCGTAACCCAAAGCCACCACTTTCTACTTTGTGCAAGTGACAGCATTTCTAGGCTTCAGTTTACTGCTTGTAAAGTAATGCATAGTTGCAGGGAGAATCTGAGAGTGATTTATAGAAAAGGTACTTTATACATGTATAAATTTATGAGTATCCTACTTTGTTAAAAATTTATCTGGCATGTGAGTACGCTTCATAAATCATAGAACACAGTTAAGAAGCAAAGCGGTGGGGAGCTATTGTTCCATTTCCTTTGGGACAGTAGAGTTTCTTCAAGAATAAAGTCCTGAGGGCCTAGCAGGTGGCTAGGCTTCAGAGAACATGAGCTCCAGCAGACACAGCTCCTGCCTCACTGATGTACCTGACCTCAGTGGCACTAGTCTGGTGGAGGGGGAGGCCACCGTCAGGGCAATTATGATGCATGGAGGTCAGTGGGGGCAGCAGGGAACTCTGCTGGACCCGGGAGACGGGTGTCTAAGCCAGCCTGCAGGGCAAGCATGCCTTCACGTAGGCAACGCCTGCTTATGTGTGCCCATGCTTCAGGTCTCAGGCTGGAAGGAGGGATGAGGTGTGGCTCGGGCTTTGCACCCCTGCAACTTCCAGCCCAGTAGAGGAAACGTATTACACTAGAAATCAACACTGCTGCTTTAATGAGTTTCCTCAGGAAGTGAAACTTAAAGGAGCAAGTTAAAGACAGTAAGAGCAGCTACCCTGCCGAAGAGAACACTAGGATCTAGAAAGCAAGCTTTTGAGTCTGTTTTTGCTTTGCTATGTCTCACCCTCGCTGGTGTCAGAGGACCAATAGAATTACAGTGCTGAGCATGACTTGCTACCATAATGGTTATAAACACATGCTCGGGGCTTGGCACTGGCTTTGAGTTCTGGCTCCAGCAAGCACTACCTATGTGGTGTTGGGGAGTCTACTTATACTTTTCCAGCCTCAGGTTCCCCATGTTTGAATTGGGGGGGGGGCAGTTACACTTGCTGTAGACAATGATTGATGATTAAATGGCATAACGCCCATAGAGGACTCAGTAAATGTTCCTATTATGATCGTCCCCAAGGCCTGTGCTAGAAGTTTTTAGACACGTTCATGTACAAGGTAATAGCAGCCAACTCACCTCCTCTGGGGTCAGAGTTGATCAGTGGTTAATTCTGAAGCAAAGTGTCTACTTTCAGAGCTAATGAAGTATCTCTGGCTCTTGAAATAGGGTATTCGAGGAGGGTTCAAGGAGCAACGAGAGCTATTTGAGTTACTCTAGCTGCACAATTAAGGACCTGTGAATTTCAGGAAATTTCAAAAAAAAATCTGAGATAACTTGGCACGACATAATTTTATTTTTTATTTCCATTCACAAATAGACAAATAAGACACATAGAAGGGAGTTTCCATTCATGATCTGCTTTCAACTGGGACATTTTGCTTTTATTCTATGATGGAGGGTAAAAGGAAGCAATGCAATGTTGAACTAGGGTGTTGCTAAAATAAAGAGAGGCTGGAAGTGTGAGACAGGGAGAAGGAAACAAAAAGTATTTCTAGGCTGAAGAACATAACTAAAAAAAAAAAAAATGTCTGGTCACCAGGTTACAATCAGGTGGCATGCAGCAGACTTTTCTCCTATGCCAAGAGGTCAAAAGGTGTACAAAACTCCTGTTATGGTAGGTGAGGCCACCACTATCGTTGTATTAAATGGAGTTATTACCTGGAATTTGAGGGGGTTTTCCTCCTTGGAATGGAGACTTCATCTCAAGTTTCTCCCATGCTGACAATGTTCATACTAGCCTGGGATTAAATTCAAGAGGATTCCCTGCAATCTTCTCAAAGTGAGAAGTTATGGAACCACAGCCCTCATCTCTGAGGCTTCTGGGGAGTTCGTGTTTCAGAGCCTACAACGCTTTCCTGGTTGTCCTGGCGCTCACCGCCCCAAGGCTGGACATACCAATTTAACTTCATCTCCTAATCAGCCCTTTTAAAACCTCAGAGAGGGTACGGACACAGGTATAGCCCTGCTTTCCTGATCAGAGCTGCCACCTGTGGTACATGGCAAAGTCTGTGCCTACTTTCCCGGGGTGAAAATCAGTAGTAACGACCTAATTGCTATCTCTAGTGTCATTCTTCTGTCTCCTGGGGCTGAAATTTGAACATTCCTGTTTCCAGGCAGAGAAGTGCACCACTATGCGTTGACCTTTCCTGAGCATCATGAAAAATGATATACGCCGGGCTACTCTGTAAAACCAATAGACACCAATGCCTGTCGGGGGCTTCTCTACCATCTCGGCCAAACACTGAGAGACGTTGGTCAAGGTTTTGCGTGAGGTCAGCCCAGCCAGACTTCAGGAGGCAATGCAGCTGAGTGGAAAGACTAGTAGGGCTTGAGTCAGAAAGCCTGCGTTCAAAGCCAACTCTGCTCCTCACTTACGGAAAACCCTCAGATGAGTCATTTAACGATCCCTAGGCCTCGATTTTTCTGGCCATAAAAATGGAGCTAGTAATTCATAACTTGCATGTAGTGTTAGAGTGAGAATTATGAGAAACCATAGGTAAGACCCCCCCACCACACACATGATACTTAACTCTCAACATTAACCATTTTGAATGTGCGTGTTTTAGCATCATCATGAAAGGACTGTGTGCACTGAGTCAACCTAATGTTTGTTACCTACTTTCTGCTTTTCAAACTGAAGTGACGTCAGTGTGCAGGGCCTTGTGCTTTAAACCAGCTGGATTTTTTTTTTCCTATAAGAAAACATGGCTCCATGTCTAGAAATCCAGAGGGAGGAGAGAATAGGTGTTGCAAATTCTTTGTGAGCATTAGCAAGGAAGGTAGGATTAAGGGGGATGTGTTTTTCATTCTGTCAGCTTGAATTCCCTTTCCAAATTCCATTCTGGTTATACGATCAGCCTACCGCTGTATTTATGGGTGGCCACAGTCTGGCTGGAGGGGCAGATTTAGTCAGAAAGGAAGTTTATTCCTTCTGCAGGCAGTTCAAGCAGCTGCAGCCTGCAGCAGGTAGGGGGGGAGTGTGGGGGGGAGGGGATGTGCTTCTGATTTGGGGATCATGAGGACAGGACGTGGATCTGGAAACTGGCTCCCTCCCTCGACTCCTGGAACTCAGGAAAACCCACTCATTCTCTTGGATTTTCAAAACCATGTCTTTGTCTTAATGGGTATGGTCCATTTCTCAGAAGCACGTTGTGGCTATTTAGTGAGGTGATGTACTTTACAGAGGGCCTATAGGATAGAGAGTAAGCTCGCCATGTTTTGGCTATTGTTATCATCAAAATTAATTAAAATAATCATCCTTCATCAAGCATTTTAAACTTCCCCCATATACTTCTGTCTACTGTGCTACTTGGAAAATTGCTATGACTTCTGTTAGAGGCAGGGACTCGGAGGGGCACAGATCCTTATCAAAGTGCAACATTGCAGCGCTTCATGATGTTTAACTGTGTCTTGTGTGTTCAGGATTCTGAGGGAATGTCCTAGGGGCTGAGAGCAATAAGGTGAGTTTTGGAACCTCCACCCCCATTTCAACCCAATCAGCTCCACATTTCCCTGTTATATATTGGGGTTTTGCCATCAATTTCATTTAATGCATATTTCTACTGCTAAAAATGTTTGAAAGCCACTGTCTTAGAACATTAATCTTGGACTAGTCCTTGTAAGTTAATAAGCAACAAAACTAAGAACAGGCTCTATGTATTGAGCTCTTACTATGTGCCAGGTACTGTGCAAGAATTTGCCATATGTTATCTCGCTTGAATGTCACAAGATCCCTATGAGATAGATTGTCATCCTCTTTCTATGGGTGACAAAGCTGAGGGTTGGAAGGTCAGTATCTTCTTAGGGGTTGGGGAGACAGTGAGAAATGAGAGGGAAGCTGGGTTTTCAAGCAAAGCATATAAAACAACTTCAACAACTGTAGAGTTTGGCAGCACTCCTTTCGATCTTTATCCAGGGATACTAACGAGCAAATCAGAGCAAAATTCATCTTGTGCACCCTTTTCTTCCCCCAAACACCATCACCTCCCTGCGAGGCCCAGGGTCAAGGGCACTCACTTACACCTACTGCAAAGGGCTTGGATGCTCCCTATGCCAGCAAACTTTCCCTGGGTTTCTTTAGCAATGAACAAATCTCTCCTCAGTCCTGAGCTGGGCTTGTCATATTGTAGGACAAAGCAGAAAGCTGGCTGGGGTGGGCAGCAGGTTTTATTTCTAAAGCACATATGGGAAAGCGCCATTAAGCAGCGGCGGGGGGCGGGGGGGCGGGAAGGTCCACCAAAATCATGAGAAAGTGGCATTTATTCTTCAAGTGAGGTCTCCCTGTCCTGCTCTCTATCTGGATGAAAAGCATTTCCAAAGATCCCCCAGCAGCATCATACTTTACAATTGACAGCTGTAGAATCTGCAAATGCCCAGACTCAAAACCTTGTGCATTTTGGAATCAGAATCCAACATTTACATCCAGCCCCAGGCGGCTCCCTTTTCTCCCACCCTGTGCCAATACAACCTCCTGCTTGTAAAATACAGCCAAGTCTCTGACCTGTCAGCCTAGTGAGACACCCTCAGACCTGGCAAAATAAGACAGGGAGTGGGGACAGGCGGGTGAGGAACGCACAAGAAACAATCCAAGGTTGGCTAAGTGCCCATTTAACGTCCAAGGTGATGGCAGTTTTTGGCAATGGCAATGATTATCCAGACTTCAGTTACTGAGCACTCATTTCCTCTTCATAACAACAGTAGAAGTTATCATGCCCATTTTAGAGAAGTGGAAACTGAGGCTCAAAGAGGTTATGTATTTTTATCCGGGTCACATGTGTGGTGGTGGTGGTGGTGGGGATACTAAAGGGCTTCAAAACCTGAGCTCTTAATCCCCTTACAACACTGAGGGGAGAAAGGAACCCCTGTGTTCTTTCCACAGTCAGCCAGGGGAGATAGCGCTCCCATCCCCTGGAGAAGTTGCTTCTCAGGGCTTTTTGTGATGAGAGGTGAGGAGGGAGAGGTGATTCTATAAAGACCTGGGATACTGCTGGCTCTAAGCACCCCAAACATGCCCATGTGCCAGCCCAAGGATCAGTGAATCAGGAGGTATCCACAGGGAGACCCCCACCCCCGCTTCAGAAGGGAAGCTGGGGGCCACCGCTCCCATCTTCTAGCCTGTAGCTGTTCATTTGACCCGAGGAGTCACCTTTTCCCTCCTGTCCCCAGCCCTCATCCCTTTCCATGTCTGACCCCAGGATGGATGTTGTGGAATGAGTGGATGGATGCAAAACTGTAAGCTTGTCAGGTAAGGGCTGTTTAGATATAAAATGTTATTGTTCTCTCGAGAATCCTCTATCAATCTCCCCCTTTCCCATCCCAGAGTAAGGCCATGAGCAAACTCAATTTCCCTGAACCCTCACAAAAACAGTCACAGGTGAATCAGCCAAGCAAAGAAAATTCTTACTTTTCTTCTGAAGACCGGCACAAAAACAAACAAACAAACAAACAAACAAACTTTACAAGAAGTTTCTTCCATGTGTGATTATTCATAGAACTTAAACAAACAGACAAAAATCTATAAGACTGGAAGGGGGCAGACAGAAAACAGTCAAGGTGCATCCAGACCATACAAACACCCCATTTTGCTAGCGGTGAAGGTAAAGCAAAAGTTTTATAATTATGAGCACACAACCTACTTGGTGCCAGGAAGGCAAACAGTATATCGTAACGATCTTTGGTGATGAGGGTGAAACAGACTTACCTTTCCGGAGTTGGAAAGACCTAGGTCCTTGAATGAATCAGCACCACGGAATAAGTACCTGGATGTGAGCAGCAGCGGGGCTCCCACGTGCGCTGCCCCCCAGGGTCACCCCACCCCGAGCTGTCTTTGTGCGGAGAGGCGGGTATCTGCGCCGGAGAGCGTGTGACAGTAGGCAGGCTGTGGCCAGCGCAGCCAGCTTTGGCTGGCTTATATAGTGAGCTCCTTCCTCTGTAATGGGACGCCTCGCCTCCACACATCCTTCCCCACTTTTTCAGTTGGCGAATTAAAGGAACAGCCCTCCCAGCGGAGGAACAGGGTTAGCTCATGAAAGACGCACTCGCTCCCTGCCCTCCGCCAGGAGAAGAACCCATTTGCATACAATTTATGGCGAAAGTAGGAATTCCTGCTTTTCTCCCTCCCGCTCCCTATGCGGAGCAGCTGTTAGTGAAGTGTGATTTTCGCTTTGCTCCCCAAACGGATTTTCTAATTGGGAGACAGAAGCCCTGGAGGGAGAGGGAGCAGGATCTGTGGGTCTGGCTGGCTCTGCACCTCTCTTAGGCTGGAAACGCAACCGGGGCTCGCCTGGGCTCTGGGCAGCAGCTGCTCAGTGGCACCTCTGAGAAAGCAAATGGGCTGAGCCGAGTTCCTGGAGAGAGGAGATAAAGCCCTTCGAAAGCCTGGGGAGTTTTGGGTTTCTCTGGGCCGGCAAGCACAGAGATAGCGCTGGATTAGTTCTCAGGAGGTGGGGACAGCGCTGGGGGCACAGATCAGTCCCCTTTCTCCTCTGTGGGAGAGAGCTGTGCCCAGCTGCCTGGAGGGCTCCTTGTCCCAGCAGCTTTTTGACACTGTTCCTCCCCGGGCCTTATCCTGTCCTCTACGCTGCGTCTCCTGGGGAAAGTTCTCTGAGGTTTACCCTCATCGCTGAAAGGTGTCCACCACAAGAAAAGAACAAAAAAGGTAATGTCAGGGAGGAAAAAAATTAGTCTCTACGCTTCTAAATTTTTCTGGCTGGTCTAAGAATTAAATGAACGTGAGATGGGTTAACAGGAGGGAAAAAAACGTACTTCTGATAGTATGAGGGCCCCGTAAGAATATGCTCCACAGACCGTCAGGCAGTTGGGGCTTATACGCCGTTCTGAACTAAGGAGAATGGGCAGGAGTAGGGCTTCAAACGGGAGGAAGGCAATTTACGTGGAGATGGAAAAATAAATGTTTGGTAAACACATGTTTGCCGGGTCATGCAGAGCCGTGGGACACACAGAGGACTCTGGTTTCCAGGAGGCTCCATAGTCTTTGTGGGTGTCTCTGGTGATACTGCTTATCCTGGACCAGGTCCTTTATCTAAATTCTTCTAGGCAGTTCACGGGGAGCTGAGAAAGCCCTGCCTGAGTCTTTTGTTTCTTAAAAAGAATCAGCCTAAAATACCCTCATGCCAAAGAGACATATTTTGGGGTGGCAAAATCCTGCTCCCCTCCAGTAACAACGTAATCTGTGAGACATAAGCTGCGCCTTTACTCTCCAGCCTGCTGTGGATTCATTCCAAGCTCTGAGTCATCCATTAGTTTGGTGGTTAACATGCATTGACTATCCTCAGGGCACACACAGGCATTTGAGGGAGTGGGGAAGAAGCCAGGGCATGGCACCCATGCTGGAGCTTGTCACAGCACATAGCAGTTTTGTGATACTGAAGGCAAATGAGGCGTCCTGTAACCTGTAGCAGCCGTTGGGCCCTCCTCTGTGAAGTCTGTATTAGGCGCTGTGCAAGGTGCTTTATGGACATTGTTTCATTACATCCTCGCAACCATCGTGTGCGGTGGGCCCAAGTGCTTGTTCCCTTTTCACAGATGAAGAAACTGAGGTTCAGAGAAGTACCGGAACGCCATGAAGGCAATCCACCTGGGAAGCATTGAGATGATAACACTGGGCTCCATAATTGTTACTATTACGCATTACTGCCCAGGAACTTTGGGAGATGATATTAAAGGATGTTTTATGCCATATTAGATTATAACACTGCTTGTATAAAAATCACTGCCGTATTTGAATATGGAAGATATGTTTCTTTGTTCCGTAGAGCTAATTCAGAGGTCCTTGATTTTTTAAAATTAACTACTAAGGGAGGTTGCAATTATCCACCTGTTTTCAATCTGAATGTTGTCATCCCCACACTTGTTATTATTGATGTGGCCTCAGTTTCCCAATGTGAAAGAAGTGGGACAAAATTAGGTCTTTCTGTGGTCACTCTGGCTGTGGTATTTCAGTATTCTCTGCTTAAGTGACCATCCCAGACAGCAAGAAAGCCCATAAATAGTCATGTCATAAAACAGCTCACTTGAACTTTTGAATCGTTTCGGCTAATTCAAATGTTAGTTGTTTTGGAAATTTTTAATTCTGTGTTTTAGCTAAAGCATTTTGCAGTGGCACGAGGCTGTGTCTTTCAGCCCGTAGCGGATGTTTCCAGGCCTCTTGGCTTTCCAAAGTCTACCAAGTGTATCTCTTCGGTTAGGGAATAAAATATTAGAATAGTATATAATGCATGTCACATGCCATGTAAAGTACATTTACACGTAATATACAATCAATATGTATTTGCAATTATGTGTGCTTTGAATGAGGTAAGAGAGTATAAGAGAGTTGCTGGAAAACCGGGTGATAGATATGGCTTCTTCGAGGAATGGCCCAAACCTACCCCACCCCCTCGTAGTATCCCACAATCACTGATTAGGGTCTCCTGTAAGTGCATTAGCTAATCACAAGGAAAACAAAGCCACATATGACCACGTGGGCCCTCGGCAGGAAACAGACCAGTGGAGCAAACAAACAAGAATATTACTAAGCATGAAGTTGACTATCATAGAAGTATATTTTAATAACATGAGAGATAACCAGTTTTATTTATGCTGTTTCCCCCAAAATAAGACCTAGCCGGACAATCAGCTCTAATGCATATTTTGGAGCAAAAATTAATATAAGACCCAGTCTTATTTTACTATAATATAAGACCCGGTCTTCTATAAGACCGGGTAATATATTAATTTTTGCTCCAAAAGACGCATTAGAGCTGATTGTCTGGCTAGCTCTTTTTCGGGAAAACACGGTATATCTTTAAAAGAGGCTACTTGTAAAAAGAGTTTTCTCCAAAACCTAGATACCTTGGCTTAAGTCATACCTTGGCTTTTAAGGAAGGGGGGCCCAGACAAGGATTTGTTTTCATCCATCCCTGGACCTTTCACAGCCTCTGTTCCAGGCAAATGGGTCTGCACCCACCGTGTGTTCTCTCATACCTGAACCTTCGCTAAAGCTGGACTCTACCTAGAATCCTCACCTGCACCTCCTCATGTCCATGTATCATCCAGTTCTGATCTAACATCATGGAGCTTCCTAGATTTCTTCCACAAGAAACGCTTCTATGCACCACTGCATTTTGTACCTCTGTTAGGACATTCATTGCTTCTGTGTGGTACAGCTATGTAAATGTACGTCTAGTTTTTCCTTCTACGTGTGAGGCTATCAGAGGACAGTGACCATGCCTGCTTTTTCTGTGCCTAGCACAGAACCTTGGGTGTCACAGAAACTCAGTACATGTTTGTTGAATGAATGAAGTAATGGCGGAACAAGTGAGTGTTGGACATGCTGTGCTTTCTAATTAAACCCTTTCTTTTTTACCCATAGAACAAGAGGGAAATTAGATTATCGTATCCAACCCATCCATTGCACAGATGAGGAAAGGGGGCCCAAAGAGGTGCAATGAGGTCCTCGAGGCCACCATGGCTGCTTTCCATGCAGATGGTCATCACAGTCAGCACTGAGAAACCAAACCACACTAGACATTACAGCCGAGGATGTTTACAGGATTCGTAACCAACCATTCGTTCTCCTGTCGGCCAGAGGCCGTGTGTCTTGGCTTCCCGTCTCTTACCATTGCATCCTTCTCAGTACTGTAAGCACTTTATTCCACGTGAGAGGACAAAGTATGCTTGTAAACACCACCTCTGCTGGGAGTTCTCAGCCAAAGGCTGACTTTGTTGTTACTTGTTTGCAATTCTCATTCACAGGTTGCTAATGGAGGTTGTGGTTTGCAGGCCAAGGGGGGCCTGGGGATTTGCCTCAGGTGAGATCATTCTCATTTCTTTGAAGGCCTGTTAAATGTAATGCAGGTTTTTCCTCAGATAGATCAGCCAATGAGTGGAATATTGGCCAGGACACTTATCTGAAGAAGCCGAGTGTCCCTTTTTTTTTTAAAGTCTGTCATCCACTTCCCATGGGACCCCTTGCTTCCCATCCTTGCTTCCCCACTCCCTCACTGTTCCCAACCTCCTCCTCCTCTTCTTGGAACTCACCTAGTACTAACTCCTGTCCAAAAGTCCCATGTGACTCTGTATTTGCCAGAATTCTCTCCCAAAGCAATGAAGGAACTCTGGTCCGACACAATGGGCTAGTCATTCAATCAGATGCATTTTTTGAGAGTCAAGGTTCCCCCACTTGCTGTCTGCGAGGTTTTATTCAGTGCTCTTCTCCTTCTCTTCTTGTTTTTCCCTGCACAACAAGGACAAAAAAAAATCTCAAACCCATCACTGGTCATCAAATGAGTGGCAAGATCCACGACAGCATCCCTCCCGGATGGAACAGAGCAAATCAGCTGCCTAATGGACCAATGAGTAGATCTTCTGGTCAGTATGGCAGAGTGGAAAGAGCTTTTGTTTACAGTGGGCTGGAGTCCCGATGCTGCATCAACGTACTGTGTGACTTCAAACAAATCCCTTCCCATCACTGGCTTTCAGTGTCCTGGCTGCCCAATCAGCAATCCCTAGGATCTTAGCAGCTTCAATATTTTAAGTAAAAAACTCAGAGAAACAATTCAGAGGCCCTGAGCCTTTGCACATTCAATACCCGTCCTTAAAATAACCCTGCTCCCACTTTATTGACTTGTCAAATTCCTGTATTATTTCTCAAGATTTACCTGATAGGACTTCTAAAAAATTCCGGGCTCTTACCTTCAGAGAAAAGGGCCCCTCCTCCATGCTTATCCAGGTGTTGGGTTTTCATTTTTAGCACGTTGCGTAAATTTCCGGTTTACCCCATAAAACCATGGACACTTTGAGGGTAGGCTTCTGCTTATTTACTGGTTTGTTTAGAGCCAGCGTCTGTTTATGATTGCTGCCTGCGTGCCATGGCACTTGTTAATTATTTTGAATAGTATTTCTGCATATCATGGTGTTTAGAATGGCATAGATCTACGGTAGATTTTGGAGGTAAACAATACAACTTTCTTGAAATGATTTATTAGGTGTTTAGAGTATTGCTATCACCGATTTACTCATCTATTTCCCCCATGGGATTGTGAGAGCTCCTAGAAGACAAGCTCTGGGCTTTCTACCCCAAAGCACTGGGAAGTCAATGAATGGCTCCCATGCAATGACTGACCAAGTGATTGGCTGAATGATGGAAAAGGTAGAGAAGGCATAAAACTGGCACAGGTAGTTTTGGGTTTAATCGGCTTGATCATTCACTAGGTGAATTACCTCGACAAAATCAAGTCCCTTCTCTGAAACTCAGATTTCTCATTAGCGAGACAGATAACTATCCCTACCTGAAGTACCACCCAGAGTTGATGTCAAGACCAAGTAGGAGAGTAGAAGAGAACGTGCTCGGTAAACTTGATACTCTATGCAGATTTTAAAAATGATAAATGATTTTTATCCCCAAAACCCCAGTTGAAAGTTCACACTTTGCATAGATGCATTGTGCTTATGAAAGCTTGAGGCCCCGCTTCTATCTAATGTATTTCTGGGCTGTGCAGGGGCAACCGCGGAGAGAAGGAAGTTGAAGCCACCGGGTTCTGTCTTGTCTGCTAACCCTCTCTAAAGACTGCTTCTTATCTGGAGGTCGAAGGGAAAGAGGGAAATTTCAAAAGACACACACTGGCCAACATTAAGTTAAAAGGTCTGGAGTAAGTGTATTCCCTACAGAGGGCTGGGGATGTGGTAGGACCTGATATCAGAGAAGCATGGGGTTCACTTTCTTTCTTGGGGAGTACCCCTGGGCCAGCCTCGGTCCTGACTGAACAATCTTACCTGTACTTCTTCCCTACCCCCAAGGCTTCCAATAGCAGGAATGGTGGAAAATTTACCACTTATAATTACTGATAAATTAGAAAGCATTAAAATTATTTCAGTCCTCACATCTTAGGCTATCCCCATATTACAGGTGAGGAAACTGAGGTGAGGAAAGGTCAAAAGACGTGTGTAAAGTCACATAGAAAGAGAAGACACATAGCCAGAGCATGGTTTGACAGAAAGTTTCTTGTAAAATACTGGGCTCTTTGGTTTCTACTACAGAAACCATAAGTAATGAATGTTATTTTATCAGTCTTATGGGGTACAATCGTATAACAGAAGCAGCCCGTGATTTGAAACTAGACAGACTTGGGTTTAATCCCAGCAATGCCATTTATTAGTGTGTGAAATGTTTCAAATTCCTTCACTCCTTGAGCCCCATCTGTGCCATTGTCTGTAAAATGAAACTCAGGGTACTCACTTCACAGAGTTGACAGGATGATGGTAGAATGAATAACAACCCCCAAAATAGCCTCATCCTAATTCCCCAGAACGTGTGTCTACCTAATAAGGCAAAAGGGGTTTTTCAGATGTGATTAAGGATTGTGACACGAGGCAATTATCCTGGGTGCAATCACAACTGACCTTCGAAGGGAGGCAGAGGGAGATTTGACTACCGGAGAGGAGAAGGCACTGTCACCCGGCAACAGAGGTTAAAGAGATGTGGCCACAAGCCAAGGAGTGCTGGCAGTTACTAGAAGGTGAAAGAGGTAAGGGACCGAGTTTCCCCTGGAGTCTTCAGAAGGAACCAGCCCTGTGACAACCTGATTTTAGCCCAGTAAAACTCATTTCGGACTTTGCCCTCCAGAACAGTAAGGCAATACATTTCTGTTGTTTTAAGCCACTGAGTTTGTGGTAGTTTGTTACAGCAGCCACAGGAAACTAACACAAGGAGAAATGGGATGATATCTTTGTGTTGTGTGTAACAAGGTAAAAATGGTAATTTGATCTCATTAGATTTCCAAATACCTTCTTGTTGCAGCTTCCTTAATATGGCTTTTTAGGTATTGGCTGGAAGACAGGGAAAGAAAGAGAAATCGGAGGGAACTACAACCTCCACCATTAGTCTGATAGTTGTGAAGTGGCCTCTTGATGTGGGAGCTTAGCAGTGTTGAGTGATGTAGCCCAGAGACAGGAGTAAAACTGGACCTAAACATTACATCCTTATCACTCTAGTAAGTGTAAGCCTAACTCTAGTAAGTGTCAGGCTTATCTGGGTAGCTGCTCATCTATAACTCTGAGGATTCGTCCACAGCACACTTTGTCAAGCGCAAAGTGCTAATTGATCATTGTGCACAAGTGAGAGACAAGAAAAGGAGGTTTACACATTGAAAATTGTCAGCTGAGGCTCAAATCCAGATCTGCTTATTCCTGGAACACTGTTTCTCAAGGAGGATGCAGCTTGTCCAGCTTTCTGTAAGAGCCACAAAAAACAAAGGAGTTGATTGTTTATAAAGGTCTTCACACAGGTTGGGCTTTTTCTACCTAGAAAAGTCATAAAAAGGTGACTGAGAGGAACACGTGGACGCACGCCAGAGTCCCCACTCCCTCCCTGCTTCCGTGCAAACCCCACAAGTCCAGTCTCTCTTTTCAGCTTCCCTTTGTTTTCCTTTTCACTCCTGATCTCATCAGATGGAGATGTGGTATCTGGGGACCAAAGAAGCCCCATAGTGAGATGCCAAGACTTTCAGACGTTGTCTCCGAGCATGGCCTCTGTAGGGGAAGTACAAAAGCTTTCTAAATTCTTTGGAACACCTGCCCAGGCCAGGATTGGACTCGACTTGCAGATGAATGGTGCATGAGGAGAGCGTTCAGTGACTATAGGTCCATGAGTCATCGTTTGAGGCAGATGATGGAAGACTTCCCCCTGTGGAAATACTTTAAAAGGAAATGATGGCGCAGCCTTGGTAATCCCCACGGACAGGATGGGGTAGGGGCCAAGATGAATCAGTGAGACAGCTGCATTGCAGCCCAGCTGAGGGGCTCCATTTGAAGTATATTCTGCCAGTAGCTCCTGTAAGCTGGTAGGGACCTGGGAGCCTGGTTGAGTGAGAGGAAATCAGTAGGAAACAGTTGATTTTAAAGGAAATGGAAGTACTTTAGCTCTTTAGCAAGTTGCAATTTTGTTTGCAGTTAATCTAATAGGTGACTTACATGAAATTGCTGGTATTTGATTATATCTGACCTACAAAAGTGGTGCTTACATATTAATTCAACACAGTACATTCTAAGCTCTAGCACCAAAGCTGTGACAAAGATAAACTCTAGACCAGACCTTGGCTAAATATAAAGTGGCTTCATCCACAGTCGCTCTTGCCATAGGAAGACTGGCCAGGTTGATCTGGGGAGGATCTTTGTGAGGGTAGTGAGGTAGTCCGGTCTGTAGTGCTGGGAACCATGGTTAGACAATGGACTCCTTTCTCCCATCTGTGGGTATTCTACTGATACCAAAGCTTTGTGTGAATCTAGGGAGAGCAGGGAGATGCCCAGTTGAGGAGATGTTACAAGCTGATACTGACTGTCATAGGACAGACGCAGGCCAGCAGAGAGCCAGGGACACGAGCAGGAAGCATGGATGAAAGGGATGGTGTTCTTGAGACCACACTGGGCAAGTGTATGCGTGGATAGTTGCCTTTTAAAGGGCCCTTCATAGGGGAGAGGACTTCTTACTTCTGCCCTTGGGGTTGTCCTATAAATTGTGATTGCTAATTTTTATTGAGCATGTGCGTTGGATACCATTTTTAGAATATTACACAGTCACTTCACTTCATCTCTGTAACTAACCTATGAATAGATACGATTATTAACCTCAAACTGAGGCATAATATCAGATGTGAGAATAGAACCCAGATCTCTTTTCGTCGTGTGCAGGATCCTCTGCTCTTTGTTTCCCTAAAGAGCATTTTTACAGCTTTACTTCCCTTGTTGCGGAAAAGAAAATGGGGGAAGCAAGGAAGAGGGCATAGTAAGACTTTCATTGACTACCTCTTTCACTCAATCATTTCCTCACTCCGTACATATGGATGGGATACACAGGCCCTGAGTTAGCAGACGCTGGGAGCACTGCTGCAAATGTGACACAGTCCCTTTCCTTTTGGGCTTACTTCTAGGACAATGCTTCTCAACCCAGGGTCATCTTCTCCTCCAGGGAATATTTAGTAATGTCTGGAGACGTCTGGCTGTTATAATTTGGGGGGTGCTTCTGGCATCCAGTGAGCTGAGGTCAGGCAAGCTGCTAAAAATCTATAGTGCGCAGGACAATCCCCCATAACAAAAAATTCTTTGGCCCCAAATGTCAATAGTGCTGAGTGCGAATAATGCCTATTCAATAAGGATGGAGGGATATGGGAATCATGACAACTACCTAACACGTAAGACCTCAACTTGAACCCAAAATTGTATGGTAACATTCGTGACCTTGGGCAGAACTAACGCAATAGACATACAGTGGGACTGTGGGGGAGGAGTTGGAGTCGTTCGCGAGACAGGACAGGCACCCTCTTCCAGTGCAGTGAAGAGACTTCAGCTGGTCATGGCCATGGACTGTTCCCTGAGTGGGCTCCCAGGCCTTGCTAAGACCCCCCAGTACCATAGTTGGAGATGGAAGGAGTAGAGCCGGTCACTTCTAGGGGTGCAGCATTGAATAATATCTGCCATGGCCAGGGAGGAATGAGGCATGCAACTGGTTTCCAGAGGTTCTGCGCCATGTAAGACCCATGGACTCCTGAGTAAACCAGTTGGCAAGAGGAATAACTCCTCATCAACACAATCAAGATTGAATTTTACCCGTTACTTGGCTGCTTGTATTCTATTTTATTTGTTTAAATTTTATCAGGTACCAATTGGGTGAGGACTTAAGAGTAGAATGGCATGGTTGAAAGAAATGAAAAGGAATGCGACGTTTCTAATCCTCCAACCTGGCAGATTATTATATGTACTACTGAGCAATAGACATCAAGCTGCCGGCTTATGGCCAGCCACAGAACATGTTAGTTTTCTTTTCCTTCCCATGGAAAACAATCATAAATAAAGTAATAGCTTTTCTTGTTTTCAGGGAAGTTGCTCGATGCTAGGGAGATGAGAACTACAGGTATGGGAAACTTTCCACTGCCTAAGCATTCTGTTCTGGAGGCTACCCTCTGGCTAGGAGGTACCTATAGCTTAATTAACTACTTTCTTTGTGCACGGATGTTCCCTTCTCCAAAGGTGCTGAGACCAGAGGATGAAGAGTTTGTCTCCAAGACTTCTGAGCCTTTTATGCTAACCCAAACAATCCAAGAGGAACATCTGGTTTCCTTTGGATAATTGAGAAGAATTCCTAAAGTGTCAATCATTCTCCAGGTCTTGAATGACCCAACAGGATTTAACCAGCACCTTGACCCAACAGTAAGTAACCAGCACTGACATGTGGCTGGCATCTATAGATATTAGTTTTTGTGAAGGGTTGTATCTAATTATCTTTGAAGTGCAAGCTTGGATATGAAAAATCTGTCTCAAAAATTTTCCTTCTAACAGTGGCCAATTTAATTCAATATGGAATTATTGATGGTACACGGTTGTCTGGAGCAATACAAATAACAAGCCCAATCTTTTGTTCCTGTTTGGTGGATGGTGCGTGAGCAGAACTGGCAGCAGTGAGAGCAGCTAAAGCCTAGAACTGATGAGTTGGAAGATATCAGAGTGATAATTGTGTCTGAGTTCTAACTTGGTCAACGGATGCCCTCTAATGCATCGATGTCTTTACAAATACTGATTGGACTTGGACGTGTATCACACCTTGGCTACAGGTAATGGGATCAAGTCATGGGGATAAAAAGGTGATTTGTCAGCACTGAAGGAGTTTATAGCCTTATGAGGGAGACAGGCACAGAAACAGGTATTTGCTGTAGTGGCAGTCGCTATGAGAGAGGACTGTCTGATAGGGACACAGAGGGACAGAGTCTATTTTTTCTATTGCTTGAATACTTCCAGTGTCAGGAAACTCATTGCCTTGGAAGAAAATCTAGGGAGAAAGCGCACATTAATATTTTATATTGACTCGAGGCATTTAAATGAGTATCAACTACGTGTTACGTACTGTGTCAGGTGCTGGAAAGGCAGTGAATAAGAGACCAGTCCCCACTCTCACAGAACTTTCAGACTCATGGCTGAGACATCCATTAAACACATAAATGCACCAATAGGCATATAATTACAAACAGTGACGGGTGTGATGAAAGAAAAGCCAAGGAGCTGTGAGACACTGTACATTGGTTCCCCCCTATCTGGTGAGTATTTCAATTTCCATTTTGCTGAAGAGTTCGCTGAGGCTCACAAGTGTAAGTTGTGCTTTGCCCAAAGCCACGTAGCTGGTGAGTGTCAGGGCTGGGATTAGCACCCGGAACCGTCCAATGCCAAGTACACGTTTTCAACTCCAACTCCTCACTGGAGAGGCTCATGGCATATGGGCTGCCCCATTCAGGAACGGACGGTTAGAAATACAGTCATTAAAACAGTCTTTCTCTTCAGCATACTATTTACCTTATATGCCTTTAACATGTACCACCAATGCAGGGGTTAACTGAGGACTATCACATGTTGACTTATGAATGTGGGTCAGCCTTGTTTCAGGAAAGTCATGGAAAGTCTGATTCTTCCATTCAAATCCACCCACCTTCTGTCTCAGCTGATGCTGAATGTAGTTCTCATCAAATACTCATTGGTTTATGTCAGACTTTGAAATTTTTATGTGTTGCATACAGACTCCAAAATAATGGATGGAGATAACCCAGTGGCTCTGAGTTTGGACTTTAACTCATGCAGACCGGAGTTCAAATCCCAGCTCAGCTACTTACAAGCTGCATGCTCCTGAGCAAGACTAAGACTGTTCACCGCCCTGAGCCTCAGTGTCTGCAGCTGTGAAATGGGGATAAGAACGCCTATATTCAGGTCTGCTGTTAGGAGTCAGTGAGATAAAGTGCTTAGCACCATGTATGCTTAGGACATGGAAAATGCTAAATAGTTAATTATTACTAGTTAATAATTACTAGTGCTAGATTTTCCTCTTTATTGAACACATATCCTCTGAACTATCAAACAAAGCTACCTCCCCCACTTATGCTTCATTTCTAAAACTAGATTTGGAGTTGGAGAACTTACAGTATTTTATTTTTCCCCTGAATTCCTTCCCCTGCCTTTAGCATGAAGGGATCTGATTTATCTCATTCTTCGGTCTCAACTGTGGGTGATGTTGCCCCTCAGAGACATCTGGAAATGAGTGGAGATTTTTGATTGTCCTAACTTGGAGAGGGAGTGCTACCGGCAACTAGTGTGTAGAGACCAGAGAGAATGTGGAATTGCCTATGGTGCACAGGACAGGCCCCCGTAACAAAGAATTATCTGGCACAAATGAGTCAATAGTGCTGAGACTGAGACACCCTAGTTCACATCCTCCAGCGCGCGCGTGCGCGCGCACACACACACACAGACACACACCACACACACACACACACACACACACACACACGCTCATGTACAGCCCAGTCTCCTGCTGCGTGGAGGGAGCAGTTTGTGTGGACCTGAGCCCGGCGGAGCTCCAGGATGATGTCATGCTGGGGGAGACCCACACAGGCCTGCGGTGAGACACATTACACGTGGGGGATCTCACCATTTCCGTGCAGACCCTCACCTCCCCTTGCCGCCGCCTCATATCCTGCTCTGGTCCCTCCGGGGAATACAGGGAAAGCTCGCAGCAGATGGGGTTTCGCTCAGTCACATTCTCTGTGGTCAGATCTGGTTACACCGACAGAAGCTCTGGCTGCGAGGGACCCACAGTCGCCTGGAGCCTCTGGGCTGGCCTTTCACCTTCCAGAACCCAAACTCATCCCAAGGCAGGCGAGGAGAGAGGTTTGTTCTCAGTTCCATCACAAGGAAGAAAGCTGAGAAATAGAAAAAAGCCGAAAGGATGTTGGCATCCTTTATTCAGGGCAGGGACTGGATATTTCTGTTTGTGTATTTTGTGTGTGAATCACGTCAAGTGGGAAGGATTCAGTAATTTAAAAAAATATGTATGTCTATAAATGATAGAAATCGTGAAGGCATTTGTATTTCATACGAAAGAGTAAGCGTGGCTAATTATTGAGCAGTTTGTGTTTCACAAGTATTATCTCATGTAATTCTAAAACAGTGATGCGTAGATTAGCATCTCCACTTGAGAGCTGATATGATAATAGAGGGTGAGTGAAGCTGGCTCACCCAAGGGCAAGAGCTACTAAGTGGCAAAGCCAGGATTCCAACCCATGTTTCACTTCCTTTGAGGACGGGGTCCTCCCCACTACGCTGCGTGCCTCTCGCTAGTGAGAAGAGAGCTAATCTTTTGCAGAAAGCATGGCTAATCTGAAACCTCCCAGCCCCTGAGGAATGATGGAAGGTTCTAGGACTCCTCGTTTGGCACTGCTCTTTACCAAATGGGAAATTAGTTCTTAGTACCTCCCATCTCTCTCCTGAGCATGCATTTCTCACCTGGCCGCGCTGCTCCTGACTTCTGTCTCAAGCTCCGGATGTTACCTGGCCTCACTGGGGCCCTCCTCTCAGAATCCTTGCTGTTATGGTTATCTGATGAATAGTGTCACAGGATCAAGGTGACGTAATGAAAATAGAGGGTATATTTATTGGGGTAACAACAGTTGCTGTAATAGAAAAACACACACAACTTCAGTGGCTTTTAACAAAATGAAAGTTTACGTCTTGCTCACGCAAAGCCTTGCTAGGGTGTTGGCTCTCTTTCAAGCAATGATACCAGAATGTTTCCATCTGATGGCTTTACCATCTTGGTTTCCATGGAGACTGGGTTTACCACTAAACCAGCAGAAGTGGAAAGAGCAAGGAGAATTGCATGGGTGAGATTATAGACTAGATATAGTAGTGACAGTCTATTGGTTAGAACATGCAAGGAAATCTGGGAAATGCAGATTTATCTAGGCTTCTTAGGAAGGTGAAGAGACCAATTTTATGAATAGCTAGACAGTCTCTAGCACAGTGGGGATCTCTGGGGCTTGTTCTTGAATTTGAAAGAGGTGGTCAGGAGTTGGGGGGGAATTTTGGTAGGTAACAGATCTGGCTGTACTCCTCAGATCTCACCTTTCAGTTGATGACTAATTCTTTCTTCATAGAGGCCTCCCTCCTCGTGACAACGATGGGCTAGGGACAAGGTGGTGAGCAATAGTGCCCTGGGGGCTAGACTAGGTCAACCAATTTGTAGGAGGAAAACAGAAGGCCTTTGGGAAGTAGAGTCAGCTGGGCCCTCTTATCTCTGTTCAATGTGAATCTGCCCATATCGTACATAATTCCTTGATTCATTTATTCCACAACATTTATTTGAGCAAACTGCATACAGTGCTGGGCAGGGCTATCTAAATAGCTAGTCCCTGCTCTTGAAGAGCTTATAGCAAGTGTGCAAAGGAGGGGGAACAGGACCGTTATAACCCAGCAGTATGACTTCTGTGACTGAGGCAGGTACATGCTAGATGAGGTTCATCCAACCCAGGCTGGAGGGAGGAGCAGCTGACTTATCTCTACACGGAATTTCGAAACATCCTCAAAGCAAGGCAGTTGGGGAAGGATGCAGACACCGCATGCGCAAAGGCAGGGAGGCCCTGAAGAGCTCTCAGGAGCAGTGAGTACTTTGGGGAGGGGGGCGGGGCAAAGGATCCATGAGGGAGAGAGACGGCTAGACTAGATCATGACGGGCACTGTGTGCTCAACCAAGGAGTGTGCATTTATTCAGCTTTTCTGACCTTCCAAAAATGACAACGTCCACATGGGGACAGGGAGTTTCACAGCACATGGAAGTACCCATGGCTGCCCTTGGTGAGAGCTTGCTATTATACTTGTAGACAGTGATGTGGGTACCATCAGAACCCTGTGTGCACATCATTAGGCTCGGGACTTCCTCTCGGCACGTGTCCTTGTTGCTGTAGTTCACATACAGTCTCTGCTACATGTTCGAGTCTGTCACGGCAACAATATGTGCCAGAGAGGGCACTGATTCTCTACCCACGTGGGTAGCTCTCTCTTTATCCCAGGGTCTCTCCAATAAAAGTATGTCCTTCCCCTCTATCCCCAGGGAACTGATGGCTGTTTTCATTCTTCAGAGAAGATTGAGTCACTGTAGAGTCATTCTACAGGGACTTAACACCCCCTTTCATTAGTATTCAAATTATGAGGACGCGCCAGGAACTCTAATCTCAGTTTCTCGTCTGTAATCTATTTTTGGATAGGAAGCAGAGCCACATGGAAAAGATTTGATAATGTTAACAAATGACACAATAGTAACTAGCCGAGCCAGGAAGTGTTTCCTTCCACACTCAAGTGACACACTTCAGTTACACAGACTTCTAGGAAAACAGCCTTATCTTATCGAAAATGCTATTTCATCTTCTAACGTTCAACCCAAATGCCACCTGCTCTGTCTTCCTTGATTACGCTCTTTGCCTTGGATCTTAAATAATTGCTTCCACATGTGCCTCTCTCATGAGATGATAAAATAAGGTGAGTAGCATTTATTATGAGTTTACATGTGCCACGGGATAACTGGCTTACACATGCTATGTCATGAAATCTTCTCGAATTGACTCAGGGCAGATGTTACTAGTTCCATTTTAAAAATTAATAAATGGAGGTTCCTAGATGTTAAGTCCTGGAGGGCTTAAAAAAAATGTGTCTTTACCTAGCTCTGTGTGCTCCACCAGCATGACATAACCGGGCCCTGAAAACAGCAGAAACAACATAACTGTTATTGAAATCCTTGGAATTCTCCTCTTCCCTACCCAAGGAATTCAATATTCATCCAGGGCTCATTTTATATATAAAAAATTAAAATATTAGGAAAGCTCAACAGTGATGTGAGCAAGGGGTCACAGTTTTAAATGACTTGGGCTTCTGCCACAGGCATTTACCGCAGGACACGTATTGTTCTATGCTTCATCATGACAGACGAATATTCAGTGATGCTGGGATACATTTTAGGATCAGATTTGCAAAACTTCTCCTGAACAGTTGTGCGTCACCATGTGGGAAAGGGTAGGGCATCTGGACCAGCCTGTGTTTTGCCCCTTTTCATCTTTCTCGACCTTAGCAAGCGCAATGTCTCTTTCCCTTGAAACAACTTATGAAACACAACCTTTCTTTGGGTCAATCCCTGATTTCAGAAAGTCTTCAAACATCTGCTTTCATGAGTGTGTGTGTCTGTGTGTGTGTGTCTGTGTGAGTGTGCGTGTGTGTGTGTGTGTGTGTGTGTGTGTGTGTGTGGTTAAGGATGAGAGAAGAGAAAATGGTTTCCACTCAGTAACCTGGGGCCCACTGTATTGGAAAATCCGCCCCCCCCCAAAAAAAAAAAAAAAAAAAAAAGAAAATGATACAAGAACTCTTCTTTTGCAGAGCTTGGATTGGATTCCTTTCTGTTTTTGGAAAAGCTGTATGAAAAATCCATCATGTTCTCATCTATGGTCAGAAGGCCTGTTCAGACCTTTAAAACTGCCCCTGTTTTCAATTAGCTGGAGAAGTTGGTTCCCCTGTGGAAGGGAACATGGTTCCATGGAGAGGATGAAGCCATCTTTACCATCCCTGGGAGAGGGAGGCTGGGGGTGGCCCTAATGAGTTAATGACAATGTTCAAGTTCAGTTAACTTTTGCAATCACCCTGTTTACAAACATACAGCAATATGAGAACATATTGCTTCCATTATGAGGTGAAGATGATAATGAGGATATTTATTCATTTCTTTAATGCATATTTACTGATCACTTGCTCTGTGTTTAGCAGTCCGGGCAGTGAGGAATTTAGATGAACCAAGGGGTTTGCCCTTACGAGGCTTATAGCCCAGAAGAAAAGACAGACAAGTGAAGAGAAGATTGTAACTCAATGTGATAAGTGCCATCATACAGCGAGAAGAGGACCTAGTTGAGTGGGAGTGGAGAAAAGGCTTGCTGGAGAGGGTTACACCGGGACAGAATTTTGAATATGATTTAGAGTCATGGAGGGGAGGAGAAGGAGGAAGGGAGTAGGAGAGAGGCAGAGGGGTGTGTCCTTACCAGAGTGTGGAGAGGAGAAACAGCATATGGAATTTTAGGGAGGTCAGTGGAGGGAGATTCCGGGGACAGTGGGGGTCAGGATGGTGAGAGCGGCAAAGTTGGTACGTTCTCACTTAGAACCTTGAGAGCCATATGAAGGATTTCGAACTTCACTCCTACAGGTAGGTGAAGGGAGGCCATTCCAGGGTGTCAACAGGGCAGGGACAAGGACAGGTCCATGCTTTAGAAATATTGCCCTGGCTGCAGTGTGAAGCAGCGTTAAAAAGAAGGCAAATGGGAGTCAGTTAGACCAGTGAGGGGCTGTCATAGTCATTTAACCAAGAGATGGTGGTTTGTACCAGGGTGGGGGGGGACTTGTGGGGATGGAGGGAAGTGGGAAGATTTTGATGACATTAAAGATAAGCTTGCCAGGGTTTGGCAATTGATTGGATATGGGGACTGAAGTAGAAAGAAGCAGCATCCAGATGGGGGACCCTGTGGATGAAGATGCCATTCACTGAAATGAGATTCGGGGAAGAATGAGCATGACCACTATTTGGATCTGGGAGTCACAGCTCAGGATTAGAGGCAATAGTGGCCAAAGGACTCCTTAGTGAGCCCGGCCACAGAAGGACACAGTGCCCACGGTCCATTCATCTCTGAGCCCATAGACCTAGAACCCTCTCTCTTGAAACTGAGCCAAGGAGGGGCCCAATTAACCCCTAGAGGCATTGTCCCCACTGATTTGGTTTTATTCTCACAGTCCCCAACAGTGAAATAGTAATTGTGATACCTACAGAGAGTGGTGCAGGGGTTAAGTGCATACAAGCCAGACTGCTTGGGTTTGTAAATAGTCTAATTCTCATTGCTATATGACCTTGGGCAAGTTACTTAACCCACCTGTGACTCAGTGCCCTCATTAGTAAGTGGGGAATCATAGTTCCTACTTGACGAATTTGTTGTAGAGAAAAAAAATGTGTAGACCCATATGCAATGGAATAAGCATAGGCACATGATAAATATTGATAAAACAAATGAATAAGTCTTACCTTTTTCTTGGTTCATTTCTTCCTAGACGCACTGTAGGTCATGGATTCAGAGCCCTGCTTTTTTTTCTTTTTTCTTTTAGTTTCAGTTGTACAAAACAATGTAATAGTTAGACATTTATACCCCTCACAAAGTGATAACCTCCCAACCCCAATCCACTACCCCTCTGCTTCTTTAAGGAAAGAAGAGGAGTTGTGAAGTCAACTAAGGTTGTTTGTTTGTTTTTGGAGAATCTGTCTGTATCTAGTGCTGAGCCGGATGTTTTTCATTTCATCTAATCCATGGCCACCCAAAATTATCATCCTAAAATTTTGATCCAGTCATGCTCCTTCCCCTTGCTCAAAGGATCAAATTCAGACTTCAGATGCCTCAGCAGGGCTTTTCAAGGCTCCTTGTGGTCTATCCCCAGCTTGCTTTGGCACTTTATCTCCTGCCCTCCCCCCCACCAAATGCCGATTCTACCCTTTGCATTAATCGCATTATACTTTCCATTCTTCAACTGTCATGATCACATGGGCTTCCGTGTCAAAGTGTGTGCTGTGCCCTCTGGGACTGCCCTTACTTCTCACTTCTTAATTAAGACCCTGCTCAAATAACACCACCTCTTGCAGGATCGATCACTCCATCTTCTCTGATCTCTAGCACCTTGATAGTTTTTCTAACATAACACTTACTACAGAGTATCTTAATTCTTTGTTCATAAGTGTGTCTCTTCCTTATGAGATCTTCTACGAGATCTTCAAGAGCAGAGCCGTGTCTTCTTGGCCTTGGAAATCCTATCACAGAACTTGGCATAGAGTGGGTATTTAGGTAAGGCTTACTGAATGAGTCAATGGATAAATACAGTCCACTTAAAAGTGAGACAATAGTAGGTAACCAACAGGCTTTCCTTCCCCCACTCCTACCACCTCCTTGCTTTCACCCTAGCTCAGCAATCTGCCTGGAAAGGACAGCATCTGGAATTGACCAAAGAAGAAAAGGACATCCTAAGAAACAATACAAATATTTATGCTTTTCTTGTGCTCCCCACGCAAGGCATTGGCTCTATGGTACCAGCATTATACTCTGTTTCCCCGAAAATAAGACCTAGCCGGACCATCAGCTCTAATGCGTCTTTTGGAGCAAAAATTAATAAAAGACCCGGTGTTATATTATACTATGTTAGATAAGACCTGGTCTTATTTTACTATAAGATTATAGTAAAGATTAAGTAAGACTAAAGTAAAATAAGACCGGGTCTTATATTAATTTTTGCCCCAAAAGACTCATTAGAGCTGATGGTCCGGCTAGGTCTTATTTTCGGGGAAACACGGTACACATACTGTAATTAAAGATTAGAGTTTTGGGGAATTTCCCCCCCTCTCAATAAAGACCCAAGGTTTAAAAATCTTTCAGCTTCCTAATGCAAGTTAGGGCACCCAGTTATAACGGATAACATGGGTCCGAGGTTAGGAATAGTGGGCTGGGGTTCACAAGGAGGCCCAGTGCTAGTACAATCTCAACCAAACATGACAGGTACCATTTATACTTAGAAAATGTGTCACCCTCACGTCGTTTACACACATGATCTCATCAGCACATTGGATTCCTTTCAACACTTACTCTTCGATCTGTTCTATTATACTTACTGAAGACACTTCACTGTAGTAAAACAGAGCAGTCTTCAAGAGTTTGCTTCTGTACCCTCTAAAATCCTCTCGGAAAACTATTCACCTTTTTAAGTTGACAAATGTTTTTATTGTATGTTTAAATACTTGCAAAGGATATAACTTCAAGTATATTGAAAATATAGTCATTTAAAAATAAAACTGTCTCATTACTCTTTTAAATGGATTTAATGAAATCTATATTCCACAGTGATTTGATGCTACCATTTACCCATTAAGAAATATATGACTAAGATCTTTTTAACAATTGAAAATTTACATAGTTCCTTTTTCTCCTTAAATGTTTATTTCCATCCCATTTCTTCCACAGGAGTTTAGCCTAATGTGATATATTTTCAGGCTTTGAAAACATTTCATTGATCATATTAACATATTCCTCTGAAACAAAACATGTATATAATTAATATTAAACTTTATTTAATGTTCTGTAAGTATAAGATTCTAGCTCAAAACAATTTCTTCCAGATTGAATTATTGTAACAATTGCTAGTAGTCAACTGATCAATCCACTATACATTTATTAAAATTTTGATAAATATTTATGACATGAAACAAGGCTTTGTTGAAAATGCTTCTCTGAATGAGAATAAAGTTTTTCAATTAGATCATATATCTGTTGAGGAATATTCATCATTACTAGGATGAGATGGTATTATATGAATTCTATTTCTAGTTTTCATTTTCTGATTGTATGTACCTATTCACTGAAACAAATGGGTGAGGAAAGAAAGACTTTTGTTATAATCCCTGACCAGATTGCATGCCAAAAATTACATAGGGATAATCGTCCAAAAGCATTTTTAATGATTTCTCAGTTGACATTTTAATTAGGTTCCCCTTCAGTTTTATTGTAACCAAAGCATTGTAAGTCATCTGACTTGCAAAATGACCTGTTACTAGATCATTAGTCATTCACTTTCTCAATAGTTACAACAGAATTTTGAATTGTACCTTTGTTTGGTCCCCCAGAGATTTTCTTTACCCCAAGGGAACTCAAGATGAGTAAGAGTTATGGCCTCCTTTTCTAAAGTGGAAGGAAGGCATTTATGAAAAGGAGACTCCTTATGCTCAGATTCTTGAGAAAGAGTGCAAACGGAAGTTGAAAATCTGAAAATTTCCTTAAAACTATCTGCCAACTGGAGCCCTTGGAAAATCCTTGAGTACCTTGGGGGTTCAGTGCACCACAGTTTGAAAATTGCTGTAATTGAAGTAAGTCTCCCCAGAGGGGCAGCATGGTTGTGCAGGTAACATCAATGAGATAACAGTGCAAAGCAGCCAGAAGTCAAGTTCATATTAGCTTACAATATATGGACTAGACTGCACAACTCAGAAGTGGGGAAAACTAACTTGTGTTTCAACAATCTAGGTGGACTTCATAAATGAGCTGGGATTCAAATGGATCCTTGAATTATGGAAACAGGATGTTAAATCTGGAATAAACTTCAGAGATCACCATCATCTCTTCCAGAGAAGGCAATTAAGTGTTATCTTTTACTTCAGTTTGGATTGTTAGTGACTGCTTAGAGTTCTATATGAAGACAGATTCAGAGGAATCATCGGGAGGACCTGTTGGAAAGAGTGCTGTGATTGATTAGTCATGCCTGTCAGGGGAAGCGGGGCGAGAAGTGGCACAGCTGTTCTGTATTTGCCATCTCTGAGCTGATCCCAGCACATATAGTCCATATCATATGACTACAGGGAGAGCTAAAGCCCAGTGAGAGCAGGAAGCTCAATCAAAATTCCACAGCTAATTAGTGGCAGGGTGGGCAGAAATTACTTATTTTTTCTTCAACATTTGGTACTCATTGTGCACTTGATAACATTTGCTACTGGAAATTTTTGGCACGTTTTAGAGTTGGAGGGGAGAAAATTCTGACTGCACAAACATCAACTGTTCTTTCTTTTAGGGAACTTTTAGATGCCTTCACATTTGTTCTCTGTGCTGAAAGGAGGAAATGGGTCATCCATTATGAAGAGACTGAAAAACTGAAACTAGTAGGAGCACGGTCTTACTTTCCCATTTAGACGGAGCTCAGGAAAAATCATAAACCATATAAGCAAAGGGCTACTCATCTGGCTATTGATTCTACCTCATCCGTTTACTCTTCTACCTACCTGTCTATGGTAATCATTCATTCCTAGCATCTCGCACGTCTGAGGGCCTACGTGAGTCCGTTTGCCACGTGAGTATTACCACATCTTGGAATTGGAGCGGGACTAGACAGAGGTAGAAGCAGAGGTACAACAGGACACATGCAGTGATAGATGGGTTAACTTATAACAAATGGATGTTACCACGCATACAAAATTGCATATTGTTTTTCTCCTTTTTCTTTTGGAACTCCTTCCATATAAATCTACACATGCCTCACTTTTTTTTTTTTTTTTTTTTTTAATGGTAGCTACAGCATAATATTCAGTTGATTCCAGACTTTTGCTAGTACAAACAATGCTGCAGTAAACATCCTCATATATTCATCCTGGTGCACTTCTGAGAATTTATCTAAAAGATAAATTCCTGGAAGTGGACTGGCTGCAACAAAACTTTCAGTTTCCATAGATACTGCCAAATGGGCTCCGAGGACATTTCACCAATTTACACGCCCAACTATGGCATATGGGAGTGCCGGCTCTCCCACATCAGGCTAACACTGGGTATTTTCAAATGTGAGGAAGAGGAGAATTTGAATATAGTTGTGAATTGGACTTGAGGCATCTGTCTTGGCTACCCCAACCTGTGTCTCCCCAAAGTAATACCGCTGGGTGATGGCTTATGCCACAGACTCTGCACAGAAGGCGGAATGCCCCTGCTTTGTGGGAACAGGAGGTGTTTCTTCAGTCTGTGCCCTACTTGGCATCTGTCCCTGACAGACCCAGCCAATGTGGGGAGCCAGCCTTTCTGACGGTAAGAAAGAGTGGATTGAAAACAAATTGATCTTTTCACAGCTGGCCGTTCCCTTCTTTCCCCTCAACTTGGACCCAGCTCAGAACAAGGTCGCTGATGTTCTGCTGCAACAAAGATGGCATTATTGAGGATGGCCCCCTTTGGGGGGAAGTTTCATTCCCCAGGAATTGCCTTTGTAGTGTCCATGATGACAAGCCTGGAAACAGCATAGCTGTCAGTCTGCAGGGGTCTCCAAAGCGACACCTAAACTGTCCATCCTGTGGATGACCAGGTATTCTTCTATTGGTTTACAACTTTATTTAAAGGATGTCAGATGACTCAGTTCAACAGACTATAACCTTCCTGGAGGCCCACGGTCAGGGGCTGGGGGAGTTTGGGATACAAAATAAAATGAAGGGTGTGAGCACACGGGAAACAAATCTGGTATTTTTTCCCAGTACCACAACTCTTATCACTCTTCTATTAGTTTTTCTTCATAACACCAGTTCCAGCTAAGAGAAATCTATTTGCTTATCTGCTGATTGCTTGCCTCCTCTTCTCGAATAAAACCTCCATGAGGGCAGGTATATTGCTCAGTTCACAACTTCGTCGTCAGTCCCTAGAGTACCTTCTGGCACAGGGCAGGTGTTTGATACACATTTGCTGAATGGATGAATGAGTGAAGTTATTGAGCACTTCCTGAGTTGCACAATTTCATGTATGTAATGACATTTAATATTTAAACTTTATGAGGTATAGGTATTATTTTCATTGAAGGCAAAGGAAATTGGGTCTCAGAGATTAATTAGCACTTCCAGAATCACACAACTGGTAATTGGTAGAACTGAGATTTTCATTTAGGCCTGACTGACCTCAAACCTATCGTCTAGACCACTAAAATTCTAATTTTTTTTAAATTTAAACTCCAAAATGTTAAAGACTTTTGAAAGCAGTGAGGGACATGGTCATCAAAGACATTTCCAGGTGAGCATCATGCATTCAAAAAGAATAGATATTCCTCCCTGCCCTCGCCACTTAACCCGTGGGGAATTGCTTAACACTTGGGAATTACTAGAGATAGTTATAATTCCCCAAGGTAAGGAATTCCCCAAGTGTTAAGTATTTATTCAATCCTTCTTTGTTTGGGGACGAGGAGTAGGGCTAATTTATACCCATTGACACAAATTTTGGGACCTCTAAGCTGAGTAAAAAAGGGATTCTAAAAGAGCCTAATATTGACGGCGAATGAAGGTGAATGAATACAAGAAAGGGCGCTAATATTTAACACTCATATTGTGTGCAAGGAACCATGCTTTAGATAAATGATTTCATTTAGTTCTTACAAGTTTCTCTTCCTCTCTCTCTCTCTCTCTCTCTCTCTCTCTCTCTCTCTCTCTCTCCCCCCCCACCCCCCTTAATCTCCAGACACGGAATTGAAAGTTTACTTTGGTTAGGTAGTGCACAGTGATAGGGCAAGCATTGGAACCTGCATCTATGTATCTATAGAGCCTCTTCTCTTCCTACCCACCATGCCACCAGCAGAGTGTTGAGCAGAGACTGTGGTCTCCGCTGACTAAGTACAGTCATAGGCACAGAGGGTGCTGCATAAATGACCAACTGGCAGAACCCTGACAGCCTGGTCCTAAGCCAGTGACCCCCATGGCTACTTGAGGTTTGGCGCCATGCCTCGTATGATTTTATCCTTTAACTGTTTCTTTCTTTTGTCGGCCAACCCCCTGAGGGAGCCCTGTCTCCTCCAACCCGGTGCTGGAATGAGAGGTCTCCACAAGGGTTCCGGAAGCCCTCACTCAGTGCTGTGGTTTTCCCTGAGAACTGGCTGTAAGGTAATGCTCTGAGATCAGTCCTTCCAGCTCCCAACTGAAAGATCCACAAACTCCAGGCTCCCAGGGGTTTTGAGCTGCCAGTTCTGATGAAATATTAACACAGAAGAAATTTTTTTTTTTCTATTTTGGGTTTCTAATCAAGACAGCATGGCTACAGGATGATTTATGTACTTGTAAGTATTTTCAAAAAGTTTCTTTTAATATTGTTCCTTCTCTAGTCATTTCTCTTATCACTTGGGCTCAGCTTGCTGCTTCTCTGGAATCTGCCTGTTTTTCTTCCATCTGCAAAATGCCAAACACATGTTCCCCCAGTCTAGCTCCATGAGACTGAAAATTTTGGGGAACTCTTTAGAAAAAAGCCCGACAAGTTGTGTTTTGGACACAGCAAATCCCAAGTAGGTTGTGACTGCAGTATTCGGGGATGAAACTGTCCTTCTGGGAAAACAAAACAAAACAAAACTGAAATCTTAAATAAAAAAAAGTAAAAGAAAGACAGTTTCTCCAAAGCATTCTGTTCTTTACTCACTATTGGTTCATTCAAGCAGTCATTTGACAAATGCTCATTACAAATTTACTATGAGTTAGACATTGTGCTGGGTATGGAGAACATAGTAGCAAATCCATTTCTTCAGGAGTTCATGGTCTATGACACTAGCCAATGGACTGATATGGCTCACAGGGCACTGCACTGCGGCCACCCTCCCTCTACAGTCCCCTTTGACAGCTCTCATCTCCTGGCAATACTGTTCTCCTCATCCTAGTCCCCCAACTTTTCCTACCTATGTTCTTCTTGTCTCTTCTGATCATGAACTTCTCTCCACCCTAGAACATTTTTCCACCTTCTCTTCATCCAACAAACTGATTCTTCAAGTCCTAACGTAGATGTCATACCCCTCAGGAAGCTTTCTCTGACACCCCCTCCGAAGCTGGGTGTGTGCTCCTCCCGTGCGATCTCAGGGTCCCCTCCTATTATAAGACATAATATATTTTATTATAATCAGCTGCTTCCTCACCAATTTCTCCCACTAGACTGTAAGCTTCTTGAGGACAGGGGATAAGTCATCTTCGTCACAAGTATGTGCCTAATGCATGGCCACAGTGAGTGCTCAATAATTATTTTTGGAATAAGCATGTGGCCTGGAAAACAGATAAGACAAAACAATTTTAAGAACCTCACAGGGGTTCTTATGAGACTTCAAGGAACTGGTATTTGTAAAGTAGTTAGAATAATGCCTGCACCTAAAGAGTGGATTCCAACCCTGTGTAAAATGCTAGGTTAAACCTTATCAGGAATTCTAGAAGAAAAGAAGAGGGCTGCCCTAATATAGCCTGAAAACCAGGATGGAGAGAGGACTTAGCAAACATTTTAAAGAGAAGATGAGTCTTGAAGGATGAAAAGGAGTAATGGAGAAGGGCGAGGAGAAATGTGTCTCTAAAGTCAAGGGAACTGTACATGCAAAAGTGCAAACGTAACAGAGAACAGGGCGATGTGTTTGGGGGGCACCAAGATTTCTCATGTGGTTGGAGAAGAGTGACTCTGGGTGCGTGTGAATGGGTAGATGAAAAGAGGGGATTTGTAAATGAATTATAAATGCCCCATGGCCCAGTGGAAAGAGTGCTGGAGGGAGAATAAGGGGACTAGAATTTGAGCCCAAACTCTGACATTAACTCTTCAGGTGATCTCATGTGGGACACTTCATTTTTCTTGATCTTAGTTTTCTCGCCTATACAAAGAATGTGCACCATGCACTACGGTAGATGATATCTGAAGCCCCCTTTCATCTTGCACATTCAGAGAATTGGGGGGAGAGTTAGAGCTTTTTGAGGGCCAGGGCCTTGTGCCTGGTGCCTGGCAAATACAACTACGGTTACTACCAGACTTTGATACTATTACTTCCTCTCCTAGTACTACTACCGGGTGTCCCCGAAAATAAGACCCAGCCGGACAATCAGCTCTAATGCGTCTTTTGGAGCAAAAATTAATATAAGATCAGGTCTTATTTTACTGTAATATAAGACTGGGTCTTATATGCTATGCTATACTATACTATACTATACTATACTATACTATACTATACTACCTGGTCTTATATGAATTTTTGCTCCAAAAAATGCATTAGAGCTGATTGTTCAGCTAGTTCTTATTTTCGGGGAAACACAGTATAACAGTATTTCTAGTGTTATACCCCCATAATATTACTTCTACAATTACTACTATATTACTATGTCATTCTTAGTACTGTTACCACTATACTGTTACACTATTGCTATTAATATACTACTGATGCTACTATTGTCATTACATGGCCACCACTATTATCACACGACTATCACTACTATACCACTAGTGCTATTATGCTCCTCTCTCACTATACTGTTGTACTACTAGTGCCATCATTACTGCTGTACAACCACTATTTCTACACCACTACTATTACTGCTGCCAGAAATAATAGCTAATACCTTTTGAGATCCTACTCAATGTCAGGCACTGTTTTCTGTATATTGACTCAATCCTCCCAACAAACCTAGGAGATAGGTTCTGTCATCATCACCATTTTAGAATTTAGAAAATCAAGACTCAGAGACGTTAGGTAACTTGCTCAAGAGGCTGGGGTTGCAATTCAGGTAATACAGCTTCAGAGCTATGCTACTTCTAGGGTTTCTATTAAGGCCTGTTGAATAACTGAATGGAAGATTGACTGACTGAATAAAACTGAGCTCCTCTGTTGCTGTTTCTGAAATCTTATTTTAATACGAAGTCATAGGGAAATTATTATCTACTGGAGATAGAAATCGGAAAAGTTTCCTAATTCAGTTTGGCTGAGAGTCTTTAGTTCAACCTATTTAACCCTTACTATTCATCATGTGTCAAGCAGTAGCTACATGACATGAAAGATAAAGTGATTTATCAAATTTCTCCATGAGATACAGCCGTATGAGAACATGAGGCAAGGGTATGTACGTGCACACAGTCTGAGATTCTGAGACGTTCATGGTTCTCTTGAAGAGAAGAGGGGAAATGTCTACCTGAAGGCCGCTGGCTTCTGATCCAACCTGCCTGGGGAGAGGGAGCTGCTGCCACTTCGCCAAGTACAGAGTTATATGAGCTCTACAGTGTGCATAACTCAATTCTTCTAAGGGTCTCCAATATGTTGGCAGCATAGTGAACAAAAACATCATTCCTGGCATCATGGGCCACTGATGAATGAAGGATGTCTCTGGGAAGACCCGTACCTTCCCAAACTAGCCATCTCCTAATCCTTTAGAAGCGTATCTAAGAACTTCTCATTAACTCTACTCCATGGTTATTGGATCTACTCATTTGGAATTTTTCCCATGGCCCTGTGATTGGATTTGGTGTCTGTGTTTCATCTCCCTGGATCTTCCGGGCTCTGTCTTAGACTGCTGGAACATTTTGCTCCCACAGCTGCTGGAAGCCACCCACTGATGTAGCCAGAAGCAGTTGCTCAGCATCTTAGCAGCAAGACCAAATGGGGTGAAAAAAAAATGGAAGTCATGGTTAGTAAGTGATTGACCTCATTCTGCAGGAATTCCTTCTGGAAAGGGAGCTGCAGTGTTGTGACAGGCGGTAAGTCATCTGTAAGAATGTTTATCATGGAATTCTAGCGAAAGAAACGGCACGAGAAACTTCCTGGTTAACACAAATGGAGTCTGCTCAGAGGTCCAAAGGGGCATCCTGCAAAATGTCAGGGAGGCTGTCTACTCCCACATTGGGCTCAACACAGGTTGCAGGGGCACTTGAGGTATCCAGACCACAAGGGTGGTGTTTATAAAAGACTCTTCTGGTTCTTAAGTCAGCTTGACTTAAAAGGCTAGCCATGGGGCTCTATGAGGAAGTACAAAGCAAGCTACCATTTACTGAGCATGGAACTAGGAATTCCCATTTTCATTTTATAGAGGCTTACTGATTGAACGAATTTTCCTAAATTCACAAAGTTTGTAAGTTCTGGAGTCTGGGTTCAAAGTCGAGTGAGTTTGACTCCAAATCCTGCCTAGTTGCCTTTCCCGAGAGCAGGTTTATGCATTCTAGCTATTTTTCTTACTTCATTGCACTATTCAGTGTCCCAGGCAAGTGCAATCTTAGAACATCAGGATTTGAAGGGCCTTAGACAACCCATGATCTAATCTTCTCACGGTACAGAAGGAAATGGGCCTAGAGAGGGAAGTGCCTTGCTCAGATGCACACAAAGGCCAGGGCCAGAAAACAGGTTGGCTGAATCTCAGTTCAAAATGCTCTTTTCTGAACAGGCAGATCGCTCTGAGTGCATACTTAATATATTTTGCTGGTTGATTTTTGTAAAAACTGCAGTTTACGGCAGTGCTGCCTCTTCATCTTCTAGGCAAATCTGCTAAATCCTAAAAGCTCACCTTTTGGCCCACTACTCTTTTTCCGGCTGCTGGTCATTGGTATTTGGTGTATAAACTTTTTCCCCTTTAGCCCAGTGAACAACCATGTGCTGTGAGACACTGGAGAGGCAAGGATAAATCAGTCACGGTTCATGAGCTTCAGGAACTTACCAACAGTGGGAGAGCCAGATAAGGGAGCAGCTGATTTTAGTACATTATATAATATCCACCTGGAGGGTGTTAGGGACAGCAGAGATTAGGGACAGAGATTATTAACACAGCCTGGGAAAATAAAGGGGCCTTTCTGAAGGATTCATGAATTAATTAAACTGATTAATGATTGCACCCATTCACCAAATATTTATTGGGTACTTCTTCTCCGGTAAGTACTTTTCCAGGTATCACAGGATACAACACTAAGAAAGTCCAAATGTTCTTCTGTCTAGTGGGTGAGACAGAACATAAATAAATCAATAAATATTTATAAATATAAGTAAATAAAATATTCAAAGTAGCAGTTTTGAAGGAAACTATAACAAGGAAAAGGTCTACAGAATGATACGAGGTCGAGGACTTATTTTTAAAAGAGTGGCCAGGGAAGGCCTCTTCAAGGGGATGTCTTCTGATCAGAGAACGAATGGAGAACTACCTTGAAAATATCTTTGATAACTGCTTCCCAGGCAGAGGAAAAAAATAAGACCAGAGACTGAGTCAGGACCGACCAGTTTGGTGTATTTGAATACGAGTGAAAGCCAGTGTGAGTAGAGTGTCGTGAGTGCAGATTCGGGCGGCAAGAGATGGAGACAGTGATGTAGTTGAGGACCAGATCACAGGCTGTGTAGGTCACAGGTAAGTAGATGGCAGGGAGATGGAGAAGGGCTTTCTAATCTTTCCCTTCCTGTTAGGCATCGCTGACAATACCATGACATCAACACACCGACAAAGACAAAGCAAATAGCAAATGAATCACTCTGATTGCCCATCTTGAAAGACTGCTATGGATGATGACTAATGTGTTCTTGACCTAACGGTCAGATTCCCTCTAAACATCTCTCTGGAAAATGCAGTGCTCAATACCTGTGACACCGGCTCTCCCACACACCCCTACATTCAGCATCCTACATCCATCATCTCTCTCTGGTCTTTGTTATGTTGCTAACATCCCTTGAAGGAGATGGTGCAACTCCAAGTAAAGCTATCTCCATAAATATTTAGACTGAATAGAAAATGTGCCAAAGATGCAAAGAATCTGTCCAGAGGGAGAAGAGGCCTTTCTCTTTATTGCCTCTTCAGGCTTGTAATTTAATTCATGGATACGTGTCTTTGAATAATACATAGCTATCAATTTACCTAAAGGAGTTCCACAGAAACCTTAGCTCCTTCATCCTTCTGCTGGGCCCGCGTGGCATTTTCTTCTCATCTGGGTTATTCATTCCTCTAGTTTTCCTTTATCGCCTTCTTTCTTGTATATTCCCATGTTTCTGATCACATACTGTGTGTCAGGCTCTGTTAAACTCATCCCTGTGGAATCTATATGCACTACCTCTTCTCATCTCACAGTCACCTGTCAATTCATTTTAATCAGCCTTCTCCCTCACCCCCTTAACTGAGTCCGTTCCCACAGAGGTCAATCCAATCTCCATATTATTAAGCCCAGTGGCCACCATTCTAGTTCTTATCTTGCTAGACATCATCACTGAAATGAATAACATGAATTGGTCCTTGCAGAAATTGGCATTTCTTTTGGCATCTGTTTGCACCATTCTTCTGCTTGGACAGCTATGACTATTCCTTATCCGTCTCTGAAAATTTTGGCTTCCCGTGGGCTGTGTCTCTGGCACTCTTTCTATGGCTCCATCCTCCCTTTTCCACTGTGTTCTCGTTCATGCCTGGGCTTCGACTCTAATCGCTTCCAAACCTCTATGCTCTGCTTAGAATGAACACCTGGCTCCTATCTGCGGGCATGGAATGCTCACGCTCATCTGATCGATGGCTTTTAAAGTGACCCCTGAGGCACCTCCTTATTTCTAGTCCAGGGTTGGGAGCCTTCGACCTTCAGCTAACTTGCTAAGTAAACTTCAGTAAATGCCTTCCTTTCTCTGGCTTCTGTTGCCCCAGGTGTAAAGTGAACGAGTTGGACCACTTCAAATCTCCTTTCAGCTTTGTTTAGATGGACAAGAAATAAGGCCACAAAGAAAAATAAATAAATGACTATTGTGGTTTTAAGACTCTGAATAAGTGACACCCCTGCCCCCCTCCCCAAATTCAGAACCAACTGCATAACTGAAATTAGAGTCCTGTTTAAACAAGAGACTCTAAATGTCAGCTTCATTAGATAAAAGTAGACCCATGTACGGGGTCTTCATTACCTGTTTCCAAATCCTCCTAAGTAGATATTTCCTTAAGAAGGCAGAGAAGCCCTGCTCTCCTAGCAACTGCACGACGGAAGTTATTCCTCTCCAGGGTTTGATGATGGCACATTTTGATTTGATTTAGCTTTATTAACCTTGCAAGAAATTCTAAAGCTGGAGGGATGTTTAAACTCCTTCCAGCTGCCTATTTAACATAAAGAGCTCTTCTCTAGACCTGGTGGTGAGAGGGACTCTTATCTTCTCCTTTAATCAAATCAATTTACGCTGAAAAAAAGGCCAAGTTGACAGCCAGCGTTTCACTAGCATTCTACCTCTCTAGGCATCACATGCCTTTTTTCTGCTCTACTGAATGAGATGAACTGCTTGATTTTAAGGGTTCTCAACCAACAAGCACCAAATGAACTTAGAGCATGGAAAAATACAAAAGTCCTCAAGGCTAAACAGAGAAAGCTGAGAATGTACAGACCCTGGAGTCGTGTACAATCTGTGATTTTTACAGATGAACAGAGGGTCAGAAAGGGGATGTGACATGCCCATGGTCACCCAACTAAAAAATAGCCAAGGTGGTACTATGATCCTAACCTTATAACTTGTCGTACAATGACTTTTGCCAGCACACAGTGTACCAGAAAATAATAAGCGTGATATTTCTGTACTGAAGATTGCAAACTGTTTAAATCAGTTGACAAGTGTCAGGCCCAGGGTCACATCTAATTCAACACTGCTGTAATGCGAAAGACAAGAGTTATAAGAATTCTCCTGGTCCATCTCTTCAGTGTGCTGTTTCATATTAGACTACTATGACTACCACACTGAAAATGATTCACTTTATTTTTGATTGGAAGAGTAATATAACTATTCTTAGGAATTATACTAATATTCATGAATTATCAGTTCTTATAGTTTATATAGTAAAGCACAATGGTATTGTTTTCTTTATTTTTGTTAGTAAATCGGTAAGTAGTCCATGAATAAGTCTCACTAAAAAAACAAAAAACAAAAACAACAGTTGGTGCTGGGTGGGCACTCATGCCTCACTCCATGTGGAGAGGTGTCTGTGAGTCCCTGGACACTCTGCATGGCCTCCCTGCACCCCTGGGATCCCTGCCTGGGAGAAGTGACTTGACCAGGTTGATGAGTTTGGAAGAAGCTGCAGGGCATACTTAGCTTAGCTCAGTGGTTCTCAATGTGGTCTCAGGACCAGAGGCGTAAACAGCATTAAGGAAACCACCAGCCCCACCGGCACTGAATCAGAAACTCTGGGGGTGGGCTCAGCCATCTCTGTGTCCACCGCACAGCCGTGGTGCCCACTCATTTGAAACCCACTGGTTAGCCACCCTCTCCTCTCTCTGCATCTGCATGCCTACTGAGGGGCGACGCGTATGTTTTGGTCCACGTGCTGCCCTGTGGCTAAAAAAACAGATCTACCCAGTCGGGGTGGGGGCGGATATGCAGTTCTGCAGAGCTGTCCTGACTGGATGTTCCCATATGCTAACTTCAGGTGCAGGGTCAGGAAGCCCAGGATTTCACCTACGTAAACCATGGTCTCCAACCAGACATTATCTAAGGAAGCCGACACTTGGATTCTCTTCTTTAAATATGACTCCAATTTCAATTACGCAGTTGGTTCTGAATTTGGGGAGAGGGAAGGGGTGCCATTTGTTGGGAATCTTAAAATCACAACAATGTTTATTTATTGATTTATTTTTTACCACATACTATGCCCATCTAAAGAGGGAAAGATATTTGGAATCGTTGAACTTACTTTACACTTAGGGCAACTGAAGCCCAGAGAGGGGAAGGTGTTTCTTCCAGGTCACTTAGCAAGTTAGCAGGAGGTAACAGGCCCCCAGCCCTGGGCTCAGACACATGCATCCAGGCAACACAACTCTGATGCCCCTGAACCAGGTCAAAGTTGAAACAGAGGAAATGCATATTCTGAGCTGTTTGTCTCACCACATTGAAGATTTCTTAATTTACATTTCAGCCTTGGGATCTTGGATGACTCTGACTCTTCCATGGCCCCCTGGTGATTATGGCCTTTCTCAGAGTTGCATCCTTGCATTCCTGCCTCAGCTTCTTGCATCCAACTTCCTTGACAGGAATTGAAAATCAATTGCAGCTGATCCGCGTCTCTGTGGAGGGGGCCAAATTCTTCATCCTAAACTGAGCTCATCTCTGGGAAAACAATGTGCAATGGGGACGTGCTCCCTATTATGACGCTGATCTCACCTTCTTTTCCTTTTAGTCATTTTTGTTTCCAGTCCACAGCCTATTTCTCCAGATTGGGTTACTCGATCCCCTTCCAGACATAACCTGTGAGTTAACAAATCTGGCTTTCAGAATTGCATTTTCACCAATCTCATTTTTATTGACATTATGCTTTCTTCTTCTCTGATTCCTTTTCTTGGTTGTCTACTTGCATGCATTTGTCATATTCCAAAGTTGACAGCAGCTCCCGGCTTTGATGCTAGAGACCAATCTTTAGACAAACACCTCTATCTTTATAGCTTGACAGTGCCAACTACAATGTATTGAGCAATGACCATGTGCCAGACAATGGGCTAAGCATTTTATAAGTGTTGGCTTAACATATCCTCACTGTGGTTTATAAGGTAGGTACTGTTAGAATCCCCACTTTTTAGGTAGGAAACTGAGGCACAGTGAGGTATTAACTTTTCCCAGGCCATCCGACTAGTAAGTGGGCAGCCAACATTTGAACACTTGCTATCTGAGTCTGTACGTTGCCCTTTAGCTCATGATTTCCTGCACAAGGACTTGGAAGGCATCTTTACAATCCTGCCCCCTTCCTGATGTGCCACTACTTTCTTTGTTCTGCATCTACTGGAAGGGGTTTGAACCTAGGTCCTGATTTTCCAGGACCACTTTACACAATGAGACATGTGAGGGTATTCTTGGATGACCCAGCTGGGGGAGGGCTTGCTAGGCTAGAGGGCAGTGTAACTGACAGCCTTTGCAGAAGGAGCAGGTGTCATCAGTCCAAGTGTGATGCCAAGGAGAAGAACTGGAGAGACATAATTCTTGGGGAAATATTCAAGAATTTGGCAGCAGTTTACAACAACTAAGACTCATCCTTGGGTCTGAATATATCCAGCAACCTAGATTCTGTGTGGTAGATTCTAGGGATCTTACTGCTGGCATGCTGTCCCACATTGGCCCAGGTTATAGCCACGTCCCTGGCAGTCTACAGAAAAGATACTTAAGTTGTGAATCGGGGAAAGTTGAAAATGTACAATCCAGACAGAATAGATGAGTTGGGGACACTTAGCAGACATCAAAGATCTGGGCAGAATTTTTCACTAGGAAGAATAGGGAGACTAAAACTAGCTCTTCATAGAAAATTCATGTGGCAAATATATCCACATAGAAATGAGCTCGTTTCACTGATCCAGACAGAATGCATGCAGGTGTTATGCTCTGATATACAATCTAGATTAGGAAGGATGCAGCGGACTGAGATGAGTCTTAAAGTGTTATTAGGAATTAGATAATCAAAGCAAACGGCAAAGGTTGATATTCCAAAAATAAAGACTTTATTTCCTATATCAATTAGGATGTACTTGGTTGCCAGTAACAGGAAGCCTAACAATGGGGAAAACAACTCTGAGTTTACATTTACACCTAACCAGAAGTCCAGCCTTCACAATGTCAAGGTTGGGGTCTGCATTTTTTCCCATAATCATCTCATGTTGGCAGTCACAGTCCAGGCATTTCATTCACTTTCAGATCAGGAAAAAGGGGTGGGTGGGTGACATTATCGATACTCAACCTTTTCATCAGAAAAATTTTCCTAGAATAGCCACAAATTTCCACTTATATTTCCCTGTCTAGAACCAAATTACGTGACTGCTCTTGGCTGCTTTTCCAGTTTCTACAGGGGAAATAAGTAAGGGAGAATGCCACCAGGAATGGGTGTTAGGTTGACCAACCGACAGTAGCTTCCATACCATCCCTGCTCTCCTGGGAGCTTTATGAAGGCACCATTGGTATTTACTTTGTCTCTTTATTTCTCCCAACTGTAGAGCAGTGTTATGTCCAAAGAAGGGATAACACAGAACAATAATTGTAGGAATAAATTCAGCTTATTTCAATACACATTTATTAAGTGAGGCCCATTTGCATAGGAATTGCATAGGTATAGACCAAGGAGCTTAGAACGTGGGGGCTGATACTCAACATATACACAGTCCATCATGCTATGGCACATGTGAGGATACAGGAGCACATCAGGGGCTTTTTCAGGGAACCTAGAGATGGAGCACATGGCCCACCTTAGTGGGTTGGAGAAGGAGGCAAAAAGGGAGTCCGAGAGCGTCGGGAGAGTTGAGGTTAAGCTTAGGCAGCCAATGACCCCTACATCTCAATGTGCATCCAGCCACAGTGTTTATTTCTCTGTCCGCTATGTGGCCACTGTGGCTTAGCTGTGGCTTTGCTCCACTTTATCCTCAGCCTGAGACCCAAGTCCAGTGAGCAGCCTCTGTCTGGAGCATGGACAGAGGGGATAAAGAACTCAGCAACTATACATTGGCTTTTAGAAGCTTCTTTCTAGAAGTGACACTCGTCATACCTGCTCATGCTCCTTTAGCCAAAAACAAGTCACATGACTGCCAAATTGAACAGCATGAGGGTTGTGTAATCCTCCATGCGAGGGGCACTGGATGGGTGAACAGTAATACCATCTACCACAAAGGGCCAGGGAAGGGTCTAACTGTGCTCTCTGTTTCATCTGGTCTACCACCCCTCACTTCAAGTCCTCTTACTATTGGCCAGTCACCAACCTTGCTTTGTGTGGGATAGCTGTGGGCTGAGCTGAGTGGCCAGAGATGAGCTGGAGGAGGCAGGAGGCTGACTTCATCTTCACCTGGTTTAGGAAGGGAGACTGAGGGAAGGGGCGTGGGTCCAGAGCCATGAAGATCCCGGCAGGATGTGGTTTTCAGGAGGCAGAATGATGGATTTCACCATCTGTGTCTTTCCCAATGCTGTTGAGGGGAGGAGTTATCCCAGGATATAGAGGCTGGTGGTCCAGACTCCTGAGAAAAAATTCTTGTTGGCAGTCAGCACTGGCTCAGCACATGTCGGTTGTGAAGATGGCCTTCTGACATCTGTGGGGCTTGGCATCTGCAGAGGCCACTGGGGAAGTGAGCTGGGGACAGGGACAATGACCAGACCCTCGCTTCTTGTCAGTGGGAATAAACATGCACAAATATGGATTCAGCACACAAAGAGCCAGATTAAGACTCAGCTTGACCTGAACACTTAGAGCTTTGGGGAAGAGACCATCTTAGATTTTTTGCCTCCTTAAGTTGTTTCACGACCCCTTGCCTTCCTTCTGACTCCCTGCTGTGCTTCTGTACGTTACATTCAAATCCTCCTTTAAATCCTGTCTGGAAAATAAGTTTTAAGATCAATGGTTGTTAGGATACTCACGAACTCAGATTCCTATCTGTAGACACCAGGCAACATGCCCTTGGACTCCAGCAAGGAGAAAGGTAGAATACCTGGCTAATGACCGCATGGAATTTATTTTCATTCCTGGCTCTGGAATTTCCATGGATGCTCAGGTACTCACTGACTTCTCTGAGCCTCGGTTTGCTCATCTGTAAAATGGAGCTGCTAATCACAGCTTTCCTGCTCCCCTCAAAGGGTCATTTGTGGACTCCGGTGAGAGCCTTTACTTATTGAACTCCTCCTGAATAGGAGACTTATCTGGGCAAAAGGTAAGTGGGAACTTGTTGCCATTTAAAGTATTTAGGTAAGTGTAAGGAATTTTTATTGTTTTAGTTATTGTATCTGAGGAAATTAAAGTTGGGTCTGCAAAGGTATATAATCATGGGAGGTACACCATTAACTTTGGAATCAGAATCTCTGTTTCAGGCTTCAGAATATTTTGAACAATCTCCACTTGTCCAATTTGGACCATGAACTTGGTACAACGAAAATTGCCTGAACTTTGGTTGCCAACATTTCCCCCCTGGATTATGACAGCAGCCTCTTCCTCTGCTCCCAGTCTCACTGGTCCAATCCATGGCATGGATAGCAGACAGATCTGAAGACATTACACTCCTGCTAAAAATCGTTTCATGGCTTTCTGCTCTTCCAAGAAGTCCATGCTTTTTGATTCTCTTTCCATATTTTTTAAAACCTGGCCTCTGTCAATCTCTCCAGGCTCATATCTGGACATATGTCTTCCAGCCCAACCATGCGGTCCTATGCATTCCCATATACAGACAGACCTATAAACTCTACTGCAGTCTCTCTGAGGTTCTAGAACCTTTGAAGAAGCCTTAGCACCTTGAAGCACGGCATACTTCTGTCTAAAATATCTTTATTCTTTCAACTTCTGGCTAAGGTTCAACTACAATGTCCTTTCAGGTCCCAACTTGGAAGTGGCTCCATTCCCTCTGAGGAAACTTGAATGACATCCCTCTTTTCCATTTTCCTCCATAGCCTGTATCCCGGCTGACAGCTAATAACTGTGTATGTTTGCTGCTGTGCATTGTTTGTTTCCTTTTCAGGTTGCCACTGGACCTTGAGCTCTTTGAAGACAGAGACTGAGTTTCATTCATTTTCTCTTTCCCTCACTTCTTTCCTTCCCTAAGTAGTGCGTGAGTTCCTACTCTGGGCCGGGCACTCTATTCTGACGATCATCACATCTTTAGACCTAACAGGGTGCCTGACGCAAAGCAAAGCAATGAACACGAGGAATCGAACGGACCCACCAATGAATCATGAATCCAAGGTTGAGTTCAAACAGGCTCAGCTCTCTCTCCCGTCTAAAGTCATGTGGAGGTTCAGGAAGATCAACATCTTTCCTAACCTCTGCATTTTGCCATATTGTTATTCTTTGTCTGGTTTCACCCTCTGGCACAGAGACATCTTAATGAAAATAGACTGCTACGTTTTTCTAGGCTATATCCTCTGATTGGTGAATCGCCCAAGCCCTTCATCTAGCTTATTATTTGACTTTTTTGTGTCCTTGTTAGATCACTCTCCTGGCAGTGGAAAGAGCATTGGCATAGAGTCCGAGGGGCCTGCGTGCTTCCACTGTGAAGATGTGTCCTTTGGGCAAGTCATTTACCCTCAGTATCTATTGTCCTTATCTGTAAAAAGGAAATGATAATATATAGTCTTGTGAGGAATAATTCGGAAGATGTGTAATAAGTACCTAACATAGTCCTTGGTAAATAATGGGTTTTCCAAAAGTATGTCTGCCTGTCTTCCCTTCCTTCTTCCCTCCCTTCCTTCCTTCTTTCTTTTCTTTCCTTCCTTCCTTCCTTTATTTTCCTTCCTTCCTTCCTTCCTTCCTTCCTTCCTTCCTTCCTCCCTCCCTCCCTCCCTCCCTCCCTTCCCTTCCCTTCCCTTCCCTTCCCTTCCCTTCCCTTCCCTTCCCTTTCCTTCGTTCTTTCCCTTCCTTCCTCCCTCCCTCACTTCTTCCCTCCCTCGCTTCTTCCCTCCCCCCTTTCTTACTTCTGCCTGTGTCTTTCACCCAACACCCACTCTGCCAGGGTAAGACTATGAAGTGAGAGGAAGGGTATTGTAAATAGCAGTAAATGGATAGTATCTGCTGAGAAGGTAGAGAGTTGGAGAGTTGGCTAGAGGAAAGTTTCATATTACTCTTAGAATCACTGGGTAAATTATTAAGGCTCATCATTTTTATAGATAAACTTGAGATCGTTTGTTTTCTCTGAGGGTGTTGGGATTCTAAATGAGAGGATGAGTGAAGTGCATCACGGCGCCACGATCATATAAGGAGGCCTCAGTACATTTTTGTGATGATAGTATTGTATTATCCGTCTTCATTTCATCAATTTGCACAGCTAAGGTGCATTTGAATTCCAAAATTATTTAACTCTGACAGCTGGTCTGCACTGGCATAGATCCTGGGGGCAGTGACAGAGTCCAGATGCCCTTATGGGCATGACCTGCAAAGTTATGTACAGAATGTGGTGAGACAAGAACCAGACCACACATCACTTTATTCTCAAGCCAACTACAGAGCTCAAATGCATTTTCTGACACCTCAGAACCTTCCTGGGGATGGGCTTTCTGCATTGGGTGCTGGGACATGTTGGGTATTTGTGGCTCTTCCTCCCTTGTGAGGTCTTCATGGAAAAGCCAAGTCACTGGCAACAGATACATGGTGGTGTCAGATGCTGTTGAGACTTTCTGTGAATTCCAATCATACATCATTTCCGATTATAACAGGGAATGGAGGTGTTGGGCCTTGTTGCCTAACCGTGGTGAGAAGGCCCTTTACCAGAATGCATTTCTCAACATGCTACAGTGGCCAGTGATCTGTGATGCAGCCTTATGCAAGTCGTATAACTTTGCATCATCTTGGTGTTCCCTGCTGTGGGGAGAGCTGGAGACCATATGTGAGGCAGCTCAAAGTCACGAGTAGAGCTCAGACTCTGACATGGACAGAATTAGGCTTAGAGTGCGGCTCCACACAGACCAGTGTGAGACCTTTAGCACATGACTTGATCTCTCTGAGCCTCAGTTTCCCCTTTTATTAGATGAGCATGATGATTAGTCCAGTCTAACAGAGCCAATGTGAGGACTCAATGAGATAATATACGTGCAACGCTTCAGCTAACTGCCTGGTACACACTACGGGATCAACCCACTTTGGCTGTCACTTATTAGAAACAGATACTTACTGAGAACCTACCCTGCTCAGTATTCTGAGTGCATCACCACATCCAGTCCTCACATCAGCACCACGAAGAGGGTAGGACCCTCACATTGAATGTGAGAAAATGAAACTTAGAGAGTTCCAGTCACTCAGCCAAAGTCACGTGGGCGGAAGTGGCAGAGCTGGAATTTAAACTCAGGCTTCTTTGATTCCAAAGCCTAGTGACGATCTTTCTACTGCAACATGTGCCCCAGATGACATTTACTTTCCTGAGAAACACTGACGGCCAATGACTAATGAAATGGAATGGATTCATTTCAGACCAACAAATACCGACAGAGCATCTATCATGTCTCACGCGGTGAGAGATGAAGGAAAGGAAATGGCCTGTTCCTTGACCACAGGTTACTGTCTCTTTGCGGATGTGCGACAGGATGACTGATGTGAATGTTAAGTACCAATGCGTGTTCTGGGCTGCAGGGGCTCCCACAGTCACAGACAGGATCTTAGGGAGTTGGGACTGTTATAATAAAAATGCCATCAACTGAGGGACTTAAACAACAACCTGTTATTTCTCACAGACCGGGAACCTGGGAAGCCCTGAAAAGCCAGGAGATTGCGTGTCTGGTAAAGACCTACTTCCCGGTTCACAGATGGCCATTTTATCTCTGTCCTCACATGGTGGAAGGGGCAGGGGAAGTCTCTTGGGTGTCGGTTATAAGGGCACTAATCCCATTCATGAGGGTTCCACCCTCATGACCTAATGGCCTTCAAAAGCCCCAGCTCTCAATACCATCACCTTGGCCATTCGATTTTCAATTCATGAATATGGGGCGAGGGGGTACATAAACACTTAGTTCATAGCAGACGGTGATTCCTGGTTCATGTGGTCAAAATATCTCCCAAGAAGGGCTGGGGAGCTTGTTGGAGATTCTGAGAGAGTCAGGAGAGCTGCTGTGGGTAGAAGGGTGGTCCTCCAATCGGTGGTGCTGTGGAGCCACTGTAACCCCACAGAAGCCAGTCCAGGTGCCCCTTCTCTGGGACGTGTGTCCTGATATCCAGGTCTCTGCTTCGTGAATCCTTCTTTTCCATACTCAGTGCTTTGTCACTGGCACTTGACTTGACTCTTGCTTCACTATCTGTGAGCTCCTTGAGAGTAGGTGCTGCATCTTTCTTCTTTGATACTCCTTTCATTGCACACTACCTGGTACACAGTAAGCACTGAATCTTATTCCCATGGACTTGCAGGGGGGACGGAACATCCGCTTTGCTGGCTGCATTGCCCTGATCCAGACGGGTAATCTCTAAGGAGCTGTTTCCCAGTTGGCCTATGCTAGAGTGATAACAAGTGCTGAGTCCCAGAAGGAAAGAGGTAATAACAAGTCCTGAGCTTTCCCTTCAGCCCCCGTGCAGTGAGTTCCTCCTGTTCCTGGAGCCACAGGTCCTGGGATGTACTTGGGCATTGCTCCCACCTCCTCAGTCTTCCTATGTTGTTTCCCTCTGCAGCCAGACAGCTCCCTGCCTCAGGAAGCTCCCTATGGCCTCCTGGGAGGACATTCTCATCCTACAATATCTCTGGGGCCATCAGGGATACACACTTCAGTGTGGCTCAGAACGAGCAGACGAAACATAAGCTGAAGTTAACATCCACCCTTTGGTTTTCAGGATATACTGTGTTCTTGTGCTCACAGGCTCTTTTGCCTTCTCCTCCTCCACGTCGGTTTTGGGCTCAGCATAAATCCCCTTCCTTTGGGAAGCGTTTGTACCCTTATAAACATCCGCTTTGGGCCTTCCTCATTGTCGCCTTCATCACGCTATGGATTGATAACTGTTCAATTATCTTGTTCTCTACACTGTCAGTTATCTTTAGCCTTAATTAGTTTAATGAATTAATTTATTAGCTACTGGACTTTGGAGATGAAAGAAAAACTTTTCAAGGGACTACACTTTGGATGAAGGACAACAGGAAGGAGAAGGAAAATACGTCGGTAGTTGTTAGATGTGCCCCAGTGGGCGTCTCTGAGCTTGACGGTGTCGACCAGCTCTAAGCGTTCAGAGCCAGGAGGAGAGGCTGGAAAGAAGGAATGCAACAGGAAAACTCTACTCACTTGAGAATTTGTCCACGAGTCAGTCCTGAAGTCAAATGTGATCTCAGCAAAGCGCACCCCCCTTGATCATGGCCATGTATTCTTGTGTGTGCGTGCATTCGTGAATGCGTGTGTGTATGTGTTTGCTTTTCAGGCTACAGAGTGATGTCATACAGTGTTCCAACAGCCTTTTGTATTAAACATAACGGAGTTCCTCTTATTTATAAATGAGGAGTCTAGGGTTTGAAAAGGAACCCGCCCACGTCCTACAGCTGCGGCACATATCCCAGGCCTTCTCATTCCCACGGCAGCTGCTCTACTCCCTTTTCACGCTTCCAGTCTGAAAGGTCTTCAGACACCTAAGAGATAAATATTTATCTCCACATCTTTCCTCAAAGAATTCAACATGCCTTATTGTCTTGAATTTCACCATGAAGGTTTGCAATGGTATTCCATATAGTATCATATGGTATTCTTTCCCATGGAGTAAGATGACAAACACCCACCCTGAGAAAGTGTAATTAAATGGAGGACATCAAGGAAAGGTAAAGAGAAAATACTAACATGCAAACCCCATGTAGCCAAAAGCTGATATATCTGAGCCTTATCTGTGGTTCTGAGTTCTCCAGCATCAAAAGGAAAAAGGGAGATCAATTTTGTCATTTGCTCTTAGGAAAACAGTAGTTCCTGAGCCAAAGAAATATTTTGCAAGCATTTAGATCTCAGAGAAATCTTTCCAAGGGGCTTTAGCATTTATTCAACAAATATTTATTTACTAGGGCCCATGTACTGGGTACCATTCTAAGACACGAGTACAGACAGTGAACAAACATTGACCGTGTGAAGCTCAGTCTTGTGGGAGAGAGACATTCAAAATCATATTCTGTTATATATCATGAATAGGACAGTAACAGAGAAGTATATAATGATGGAAGAGAATATGAAGGGACTTGGTTTATTTGGGGAGTTCTGGAAAGTCTCTTGAGAAAGTGTTATTTCAGCTCAGAACAGAAGGTGACTAGGTTTTAACAATATGGAGCATGTGTAAGAACGGACATTCTATTCAGCAAGAACAGCCGATGCAAAGGCCCTGAGGCAGGGGAGAGCCTCAAGCATTCCTGAAATTTATGGAAAGACAGCGTGGCAGTGTGAGCCTTAGAGGGCAAGGGGGAGAAGAGCCTGAGATGAGACCTGGGAAGGGCCAGACCGCCCCCCCACCCCCCCAGAGTCTAGTTGACCTTGGTAAGGCTTGGTCTTTATCCTGGGGGAACCATTAAAATTACTGAAGGATTTTAAGGGAGAAAGTGGCTGTTGAGATTTGCATTTAAGACAATGCTCTGGCTATTACAGACAATGGCCAAGAAAACCAGCAGGGGCAAGAGTAGAAGTCTGGAGACTATGAGGTGGTTGTGGAAACATCCTGGCCCGAAATAAGGGTGGTCTGGAAATACAAGAGATGGCTAGAGTCAAGACACATCGTAGAGATAGAAACTCGACAAGCTTGTGGCAACCATCTTACATCAGGAAAAGATGGTTACTGCTCAGATATCACGGACAGTGTCCCTCAAACCTCCAATTCCCAGAAGTCAGGACCTATGAAAGAAGGGTGGAACAGAACACCAACCTTCACTGAAAATGACTGATAATGTCCTAGGAGACATTTAGAGAGAATACACGCACTCACAACCCGACTATGTGTGTGCCACATAGCCACTGCAGCTCACATCTGGGAGTTTTCAGCATGTAATTAAAATAAGCTATTTTCAGTTCTCTCGTGTGCTCTTTCTGTGGAAAGCGGGGGTTTTGGGCCCGCAGTTGCAATGGTGAGAAGCAGGCTTGACAGCTTCTGGCACAGCAAAGCCCAAGAATCATCGCAGCATTTTTCCGAGTAAATGGGTCTCCCTCTGTGGGCAGATGCTGGCACCCCTCCAGGACTCACTTCTGAGGGGCTCCGTGCCGCCCTGGGTTCGGAGAAAGAGGCCAGGCATCAGGCCCAATGTTGGTGACACAGTGGCTTCTTGCCTGCTTTTTAGTGCGTTCATCCAGTGGGCACATCTGTGCTGCCCAGAATTTGTCGGCTTGGGTGAAAAGACAATGGAGTTTTGTTGCCTGTATCCGAAACGATGACTTCATGCTACTTTTAAGGCAGAATGAGAATGAGGATGGGAGGGGGACGGGGGGAGTTAATGGAGTGAAAGGGGCACGTTACTCACAGAGTTTGAGTTTCCACTGGATAAAATCTGGAGCGCTTCCTATCTGAGAAACTGTTAAGTCCAAGGCATTAACCATGTTGGCAGGAAGGACCCTCGTTTCCTCCCATTTTACTAGCTTAAAAAAAAAAATTATGAGTCTCCAAGTTGTTGGGGTGATGTGTGTAGACTTATGTTCCTTTCCTGTGCTGAAAGCATGAGGTAGAGCAGTGGCTTTTAAAGTTTTTTGACAATGATCCATCGCAAGGCATAAATTTTATATTGTGCCTTTGAACATACATATGTACTGAAAAACATTTCAGGAAAACTAGCACTACAATGTGTAACACACAAGGGCAGTTTCTATGATATTTGATTTGTTGTTACTTTATTTGTCAAAAAAATCTGCTTGTGGCCCAGTCCTTTGATTTCCTGACCCCTCACAGGTGTGACCTGTAGTTGGGAAACGTACAGGTAGAGGAAAGAACGTGGAGTCTTGGGGGTCTCAGCTCAAGACCTAGCTCTCCAACCAACTTAAGTGCTGTGAAGGTTTTCTGAGCCGTGGTGTCTCAGTCAGCATGGGCACATTATGCTTCATTAATAACACCAACATTTCTGTGGCTTAAAACAACATATTTCACTTTCATCTACAAGAGGTTTGATCAAAACATACGGTGAATGTTTAAATAAAAAACATATATATTATAGTAAAAGACACATTGCCATGAATCCCCCTCAAAATACTCCCCCTCACTTCAAACACACTTATCCCATCGTTCTTGCCACTTTCTGAAGCAGTTCTGGAAGTCCTCTTATGTGAGTGTCTTTAGTTGTGCTGTCATGGCTGCTTCCATGTCCTGAATCATTTCGACTTTGGGGAAGAACCAGAAGTCACACAGTGCCAGATCCATGAATAAGGTGGATGAGGACACACCGCCATGTTTTTATTGGACAGCAATGCGGTACCAGAAGCGATGTGTGACATGGAGCCTTGTCATGATGGAGGATGATTTACAGCACTTTAAAGCACACCTTCTCTAAACCGTAGCTCACACCCAACTGACTGCACCCAACAAGTTGACACTTGTCACACACTGTTACTAAGGTTCGATGCACTGCTTCCTATATTGAAGATCCCTGCCTTTCTGTTGGATAGCACTCGGCAGCAGCATTCACTGTATGTTTTGATCATACCTCCTATGTTGGGGGCTCTATTCATTGTAGTGACTCGGGGACCCAGGGTGCTGGAGCCTCCCTGTCGACACACTTCCCCAATTAGTGTGAGAGCAATGCAACTCCCAGTCATGATGCTTTCTTGCTGTATGAACCTGGGACAGTCACAGCACCAGGGCTGGCTTCATGTGCGTGTGGCCTGTGCTGTCACACAGACCCCCGTGCAGAGAGCTTGTGCTTGGCTCACTGCTCCGCTGCTCCTGTCTGGAAATTCTTAATAATTACTGAAGAAGAAGCCCCATGTTTTCATTTTGCAGTAGGCCCCACAAGGTAGTCGGCTACTTTGCATAGTCTCTTTGAGCCTCCATTTCCTCATCTGTAAAATGGGGTCACAGTGCAGAACTCATAGCGCCCTTAAGGGGACTAAAAGAAGCAAGGCAAGGGGCTGCATCTGTTTAATAGAACTGTTGTTTTAAACTTGCTGACGTCATCTTCAGTCGTTACCTGTATAGAAAACCTCTGCTTAATCCAACTAGTCTCCTCACCTTGAAATGCTGTACTTCCTCATATTGCTTTCCTCTCACCCTGAGTTTTGTTCATTATTCAAGACTCCACTCTAGCGCCCCTTTGGGGCCCAAGCTGCTCTCAGCACCCCACCCCGTTAATTATGGATCTTTCCTCAGTGACCCTCTCACTTCTGTCCATCCTTGCCTTCTGACTCCCCCACCCTAGCTCAGGACCCCGCAGTTCTCGTCCGGGACATTTAACAGCCTCCTAATTAGTTATCCCTTCTCCACTTAGCCCTTCCATTTCTCCCTCCACAATGCCAGCGTCAGTTCCCCATTATTCTAAAATGTCTCTTTTATCATGTCATTTCCATATTCAGAGAATTTCAATGGCTCCTGCCATGTAAGGGCTTTAGGCTTTCGTCCGGCGTTCAGGATCTGGCTCTAAGGTCCCCCTTCTCGTCTAACTTTCCTCTGTTCCCCTCATGACCCTGTACCCTGCTCCACACAGTGCCACTGGAACAGAGCTTATTCTGTCTTTGGTTCTTTGCACATTCTTTTCCTTACACTGACGTGACCTGCCCCAACTTTCACTGGGAAGAATTCAACCCACTTTTCACTGCTCAGCTGAAATCCAGTCTCCTCCCCAAATGCCCCCTGTGCAGACCCAAGATGAAAAGACTCCCTCCTTCCTCTGAGTTCCTATAGTGTTTCTTGGAATTTGACACATATCCCGATATGTGGGGCAATTCACGCACTGTCTTGGTTGCCTTTCAGCTAGGTCCGTGTTCCAGAGAACAGGGACAACAAGATACTGGGTTGTGTCGGCCACACTTTACAGGAGGCCCCTGGAGTGAAGGGCTCCTGCAGAGATCGCCTGGGGATTCTCCTGATGCCCTTGGCTGGTTGGAATCACCCCTCTTCCGGGCCCTCTTGGCACTCTGCGCGTTCCTCCGACACTCACTGCTTTCCATTCCAGTTCTTTCCTGACACGGTGAGCTCCCTCACTAGGCGTGTCGTGTGCATTACTGCCGCGCTAACGCCTCTCACAGAACTTGGTGTCCAGTCAACACTCAGTGAATGGGTAGACAGATGGAAGAACAGACACCCAGTAGAAAGGGAAGTTGCTGGCTGCTGTGGGTGTGTGTGTGGTGGGGAGGGGCCTAAGTGTAAGCTAAGTGAGGCTGAGATAACAATTGATTACAAAATCTTACTGGCTTCAAATAACAAATATTTATTTCTTCTTCTTCACTCATATCCATTGTGGGGTGACTGTAATCCTGCTTTATTCTCTCTTTATTCTGGGCTGATGGAGACGCCCAGTCTGGAAAACACTATTCTACGGCAGAAGAAAAGGAAAGACGGCAGAGGAGTACAATGGCTCTCAGAGTGTCTGGGGAGAAATGGCTCATATCATTTCAACTCACATCTTTTTGACCAAAGCAAGTCTCGCGGACACAGGGAAGAGAATTCTCTCAGAGAGATGGTCCCAGTACAGAAGGGCATGAGTATTTTGACAAGAGCATAATGTTGTACGGTCGGGTGGTGGTGGTGGCTACTCCACATGGAGGGAACTCCAGCGGGCACCTGCTCTTGCTCTCTCTGTGCGCCCACACTCATCTGCCGGGGGTGGGGTGGGGATGGACAGGCTCATCCACTTGGCGAGTTTGGATCCAGGAACTGAGCGTGCAGAGCTTTGCACCTGCCTCTTGCTTTCTTAGTGCCCGTGAGCTACCCACAGGGAGTGTGCCTCCGACCTTGCCCTTTTAGGAAGTGAGGGAGAGGCTGCCCAGGCTCAGGGTTGCCTATAACCTGGCAGTAGGTCTGTCTAATCCTGGAGTTTCGTTCGTTCGTTCATTTGTAGAAGCCAATGCACAAGTAACAACGATGTTTTGGTCTTCCTTCAACTTATCTCTCTGTCTTACCTCTGTTGATTTTGAGCATGCGTGCAGAAGAGGGTGTAATTTTTTTGAGACCCTGGTAGAATACCAGGGTTTGTAGAAATATCAGATTCTGATACTGATGTGTTTATTCTCAGGGGCAGGATGAGAGGCTGCAATGTTGCCACTGGCAGGATTGTTTCCCTTAAAGAACTTTTCTGGGTGCAAAAGAAAGACTGATATTCTGAAACAGTCTCTAACATGCCGCTTCCTGCTCTGGGATCATCTTCTACAAAAGACACTATGTCAAATATATGGTGATAGAAGGAGAACTGACTCCGGGTGGTGAACACACAATGCAATAGACAGATGATGTATTATAGAAATGTACACTTGAAACCTATATAATTTTACTAACCATTGTCACCCCAATATATTTTTAAAAAAGATGCTATGTTCATCCTGAGCCAATGTGGTTCCTTTACAATCAGAAAATAGAGCATAGTAGAAAATGGACATGTTGGGACATCTGTAGTGAATGCTATCCTCTTTTATTCAAAGCAGTCCTTCTGGAAAAATCCTGAAACCTAACTCTTCACACGTGGTACCCAGAGGGTCCTTGTGAGGTGTTGTGTTCAAAAGCAGAGCATGTCTATTCTTACTTAATAAGGTGTTTTGCAGAGGCCCGAGCTGGGATGCCAGGTGGCAAGTAGGATAGTCATACCTGTCCCCATGGAGCATCTATTTGCATAAGTTGTGATACATGGATGGTGCTTCAGGTTATAACTGGAGGAAGTAGAAGACATTCTGATGTGGGTGGTGGGAAAGGGTGGGGAGAGAAACGAGAGCGAGGCAAAGGTGAGAGAGGAGATGTAATGATTTATTTCTGCTCACCCTGTCCCCATGAATGAACATGGGGGTGAAACCTAAAGCGGAAGGAATTATGTTTATGAAGACTGTAAGCTTCTGGGAAGAAGCAGCGCAACTTTGGGGAGAGGCACCAAATGTGGTAATTCACTCAAAGGTTTTCTCTTCTTGCTAATTCCAGAGCTCAGGGACAGCACTGGGTGGGGCTTGCAGAGTAAGGTGGTAATCAGAGGATGCCCAGGAGGGAGGCAGGGCTGCACCACGGGGACCAGCGTCTGTGGCACTGGTAAGTGTCCTCCTGAAAATTTGCTCACAGAGGATTTCAAAGAGAGACTGGATGAACTTGTTCCTGCAAATGTTTGATGTAACAGGAGAAAACAAAGAAAGCTAAGTTATTGGGAACGGATGGTGGTATTGGGAAGTAGTTAAGAATCATTATTATTTACCCATTAATGAACTAGTGACCTCATATATATTCCCAGGATGCTGGACCCTGACACACTGGGTCATACCTACATGTCCTGTGGTACAGGTTACCCTTCGGTACTGGGGTGAATGTTTTACGTATGATAGATCCCTCTGTATTAGTTTCCTGTTGCTGATGTGACAAATTAGCACAAACTTAGTGGCTTAAAAAAAGCCCCACAGAAACTCTCAAATTTATTATCTTATGATTCTGGAGCTCAGAAGTCCAAAATCAGTCTCACAGGGCTAAAATTAGTGTCAGCAGGCTGCAGTTCTTTTGAAGGCTTTAGGTGCATTTCCTTGTATTTTCCAGATTCTGGTTTATCACCTGCATTCCGTGGCTCATGGCCTTTCCTTCATCCTCAAAGCCCCCAGTGGCGCATCTTTCAATCTCTTTCACTGGACTTTGACATTCCTGATCCCTTTCGTAAGGACTCTTGTGAAAATATCTTCACGTCAAGGTCCTGAACGCAATCACACTCTCTTTTGCCATATATTCAGCCTACTGTACCCTTGGCTTTGGCTCACGAGGAGACACATTCAGTCTCTCATAAGCACATATTGTATGCCTTTTCTCTGCTAGAAACTCTCCATATTTTATTTCAATGTACCCTCACTGTGATGCTACCAGAGGTATTTATTATATCTGTTCTATAAGTGAGGAAGCTGAGGGCTGCACAACTTAAATTACTCATTTCTTTTGTAAGAGATGGAAATCGGATTTGAGTGCAAATTGGTCTGGCTTAATAACTGACTCCCTACAACTTCAAACACTCCATTTCCAGAGCTATTATTTTCTCATGATTGAAATGACTGGATGAGAAATGCCAAGAAACTGTAAGTCCATGCTTTCCAGAGGAATGCTTGAGGGGCCTTTCGGTGCTTCCTGATAGCCACTTTCTGGGTCCCTGGAGTAGGAGAGATCCCTGATTCCTTCAGCTTTCTCCTGGGACTCTGCCGAGGATACCCTGGCTTTGTGGAAAGGACACACCCAAATGCCCTGGATGAGTCAGACTCTGCCCAGAGCGAAAGTGTGAGGAGAAAAGGCTCTTGCTGCCCCAGCCTGTGAAATGGTTTCTATTACAGTATTTCTGCCAGGGTAGCAATTCCGTCCTTTGAGTCTCCTCCCCATGAGGCTCCCCACAGAGCCTCAGGCAACGGACTGAGTTAGCAGCAAACTGAACATGCACGGGGACAGCCCTGGTTTGGAGGCCCTGGAACCTGGAGGCATGTTTCAGTGTGACCGTTGGCTGGTCCTGGGGAGCCAGTCCTATCTGTGAGTCCTGGGTCTCATCTGGACTGAAAGTCTTGGGCCTTTTCTTCTCTTCTAACTTAGAGTGTCCCTGCTTAGCCCAGGCTACCACTATTCTCAGTGGAACGGACACTGTCAGAAAGCCTCCGGATACCAGGCTGTTGGAGGTAACTTTGTCATGTGCTCTGGTCTTTCTCAAATGCAAAATGGTACAGTGGCTAAGAGCCTGGATGCTGCGTTAGCATTCCAGCTCTGCCCTTACTGGCTGGGGCGCCTTGAACAAGCCTCTTTCTTCATCTGTAAAATCGGATCACGCTCATCAGAATGCCCTCCTCCTAAGGTTGCTGGGAGGACTGCACAGCCATTAGAACAGCGCCGGCAACTGTACAGGCCCATGCAAACCCATTCTTCCTGAAGCTCCAGTGCAGAAAGCATCGTTGGCTCTAGAACCAGAACCACTTGGCTTTCCTGTTAGGCTCTGCTACTCATCAGCGGTGGGACGTTAGGCCACTCCATCCGACCTGCCGAGCCTCAGGATTTTTAATCTGTACCGTGGAGATATTAATAATAGCCACTTGGTGGCAGTGGGGGTGGGGGGTGAAGATTAATAGGACGGTACATGGAAAGCTCTCAGCAGAGTGCCTGGCGTGTGGGACGGGTTTGTTGCCTTTGGATGTCATCCTCTGCTTGTGGGATGGGCTTCTCTAGCATTTCTGGGCTGCTTTGAATTTAATTCCATTTTCTAAGGTGTGAGGAAACATAATTTGATATTTTGGACAAAGTGAAGCTTTTCTATTGAGCTCACACACTTGTAAATATGTGCATTAAATTATGCAGAGCACGTGGCATAGATTTTTCCAGCACCCTTCACTTCTCAACTCATAGCCTCAGTGTCTGCAAATAATTAATGCAGAGAGGAGGTTTGCAGTTGGCCACCCAAATGCATCTTAAAAATTTTATTTAAAAAAACTGAAAGGATGAACCCAGCAAAGCTGCTATGAACTTCAAAGGATCTATTAGGGACTTGGACGCATGGTGCGAGAAGATAAATCCAAGATTTCTGGCACTGGGCCTACTAAAAAAATTGTGGAGTGACTGCTTCCGTGTGGAAAATCAGGCAAGGGACGCCAGAGGTGAGCCATGTGCCCTAGTTTTGGGCCTGCCCTGACCTTGAGAGTAGAATCAGATAACAGTAGACTTAGCTCAATCCTTGGTTCTTCCAGAGGCAACCAAAAATTCAGAAAGCTTAGGACAAGGGAGAATATATTTGACAGAACTGCCACAGGCAGACGTCAGACCGGTCTACATTGAACTTAGGCCCTTTCCACCTGGAACAGAGGTAACGATAATTATGTCAACTAATATTTACTGAGGAATTGTAATGTGCTGGATGGCACTATATTATATTTAATTTAATCTCATAACAAACTGTAAAGGAGGCATTACTGTTATACCCATTTTCCTGATAAGGAAACTGAGGTTCAGAAAGTTTACATAACTTGCTCAGATACAGATAGCTTATAAATGCAAATCCATAATTGGAATTAAAGTCTATCTGATGCCAGCCAGACTGCTTTGTGAAACTGTTAAAGGGAACAGACAACATCTAATATACATGGTCAGCCATTGATCTGCTTGAAGGCTGAGCAATGCATCAAATGATGTCTAATGTCTCCCTTTCTCTTTCTGAATTGATACGTTGTGCATCTACCTGCGTCCTTCCAAATAAGCTGCTCCACATCCCTGGTCTACCTACTGCCTCCTCTCAAAAGCACAGCATGGATTTTACCCACTTGGAAGTTACCGTCCGACTGTTTGCAAGAGAGAACATTTACTCTAAATCCTTACAAAACTCTCAGGGTACAGACAAGGCCCAGGATATGTTTTTAGACAGATAAAAATGTTTGTTGGGCTTTTATTTCCCTGGATTTGATGGAGGGAGGAACAGAAATGTTTCCAACTGAAGTTATACACTGACTGTTGCTACCAGCATGATCTCAGGCCCAAAGTTTGGGGATGTTTCCTGAGATGTGGCATTCTCCCCCACACTGCCAACACCCACCATCCATCACCATGGTCCAAACCACCCCTGTGCTTTGCCTAAAATATTGAATGACCTAACTGTTCTCCCTGCCTAGAGCCTTGTCTCCTCTAATTAATTTCATTTATTAAAAGATTTTTGTGTTATAAAATAATACAAGCATATGGAAAAGGATCGTGTAATATAAGGAATGATTATATCGCTTAGTGTTAGCAACTTTTAAAATTACATCTATGCGTCCCTAAAAGCAACACATGGTATTGTCTCACATGCATTTAAACTTAGCATAAATTGTATCATACTACACATAACCTTTGTAAGTTGCTTTTCCAAATGCAACTTTGTGTTTGGAGAATTAACCATGCTGTTGTTTCACGTAGATAAAGTTTATTCATTTTGAACTTCACTATGGGGTACCCTTGTGTGCACATCTCGTATTGGTGCACATTTAGTTTGATTTCAATTGTTCCTCATTACAACAGCACTGCAACAGGCATCGTTACACACATCTCTTTGTGCGTATTTGCATCCTTCCCCAGAGTGAATACCTACATATGGGTTTTCCAGGTCACATAATATGCCAATATTTATATTTACTAGATAATATCAATCAAATTGCTGTCCACAATTGTTGTACCAATTTTCCTTTAATGGAGAACGAAGAGTTTCTGTTTCCCTACATTCCACCAGTAATTGATACTGTCAGACATTTGACAGTATATGATGGGTTTGACAAAGTGTCTTATTTTCTAAATTTGCACTTATTAGTGAGAATACTTATCTTTGATGTAATTATTGGCTGCTGGGATTTTTGTCTCTCATGATTTGCCTGTTTATGTCTTTAATATTTTTGTCTTGCATTTTTAGTATTTATTTTATTGATTTGTAGAAATTTTTACCCTGTGATGTGTGCATATTATTTTTTTTCAGTTAAAAACTGACAAAAAACTTGCAAATAAATTCTGCAAGTATGTAGCATGTTCTTTACACTTTTTTTGTGGTGTTTCTATCATGCAGAAGACTTTTGGTTCTACTATATTCAGATTTATCAAACTTTTTATGGTTTGACCTTTTGCGTCTGGTTCAACAAATACTTGATTCTGAGGTCAGTTAGTTTTCAATCATGTTCATAGAAAACTTTTACTTTTTACATTGTGACTTTAAATCTACCTGAGATTTATTTTGCTCTAAAGCAGTGTTCTAATTTGTTTTGTTACCATATGGAAAGCCATCTGTCCTTATACCATTGATTGTATAGTCTATCCTTTCCCTGTTTATTTATAATGGCAAATTTGATATTGCTAAGTTTCCGAGAGTCTATTTCAATATACTTGACTCTGTTATATTGATTTGTTTGTTTCCTCATATCAGTAACACATTGTCTTACATATTATACTCTTAGGATAAGGCTTGATATCTGGTTTTGGTAATCTTTATTATTTTTCTTCAGTTTTTAAAATTTCTCTATTCTTTTATATGAAAAGTCTAAGCTCTGGCTGGTGAATTTCAATGAAAATCTTATTGAAATTTTCATTGCAATTGCAACAAATGCATAGATTATTTTGGTTGGAGAATAGGCACTTCTTTAATACTGAAACTTCTCTTCCACAAATATTTATTTGGGCTTTCTTTTATGTCCTTTAAAAATTTCTTAAGATTTTCTCCTAAAAGTTTATTTACATTTTTGGTTAGAATTATTTGTAGGAGTCTAGAAGTTTTTCTTGCTATTATGAAAGCATCTTTAATTCCCCCTACATTTTTTAATTGGGAGAGCTGGTTTCTGAGAACACTGATGGATTTGAATGATCTCGTAACTTGCAGAATTCTCATATCTTTTTACATATTTTTTTCCGGAATTTTCTTAGATTTTCTAATCTTGTCTGCAAGTGAAGGGTATTCTATCTCTTTTTAAAATCATATGTTTCTTTTTCTTATGCATTGGCCAGGGATCTTGAATAATGTTGAATAGTAGGGGTGACACCAGGCCTCCTTGCCTTCCTCTAGATTTTAAAGGGGAGATGCTTGTAGTGTTCCTTATAGAGAGGCCATGTAACATAGTGGTTAAAAATGCAAGCGCTGGGGTAAATGCGTTTGAATTCAGACTCTGTCACTTAACAGTTGTGTGACTTGGGAAATATACATATACATATACATATGCAATACACACATACAGAGGGTGCCAAAAAATGTCTACACATTTTAAGAAAGGAAAAAACTGTCTTAAAATTGTAATACTCAATATATACTGATAACAAAAGATGAATACAAGTCATGTGTATACATTTTTTGGTCACCCTTGGTATATACAGTGTTGCCCCGAAAATAAGACCCAGCCGGACTTATATGAATTTTTGCTCCAAAAGACGCATTAGAGCTGATTGTCCGGCTGGGTCTTATTTTCGGAGAAACACGGTATATTCTTACTGTATAAAGACTAATAAGAAAGCATTTTACCACAGTTTAAATGGCAGCTATATCAGTAAGGGTTCAAACAAAGAAACGAAATTAGTAGGGTATATATTTTTTCTTTTTTAATACTGTGTCAAGTAAGGATGCATCTTAAATTTGATGGTATCTTGAATTTGATGAAAGACATTATCTTATAATTAACTTTTTTTCCTCTTACTTTTTTTCCCCTTACTCTTCTGGTCTGAGGTAGATTTAACCTACATTGAGTTTTAAAAAATAATTTAAAATATAATTTTAATTATTATTTTTTAATATTTACAAATTTTCTAATAGATTCTCTATTCACTATTCCTGCTACCATTTTACCTACTTTTTGTTCAGTTTCTTGTTTCTTATTATATCTTTGAAAATTATAACCTTACTTACTGAAAGTCTTTTACTAGAAAAATTTCCACCATTTGTCACTGACTTATTCTGATTATTGTTTTGATCTTGCCTTTTACATGGTTCTGATGTCATTTTTAATGTTTAATTGGTTTTGGTTTTGCTGTTCAGATGGTGGGCTTTCCCTTTAGGATTGGCTTCTTTATGTGTTTTGTAGGATTATCTTACATAGAATGAGTTTTGTTTTGGTCTGCTGTATTTCTCCCGCTGTAGGCTTGGGATGTTTTCTTCCAATGACTCTGAGTCTGCTATCCAGGACTGTGTTATATGTCACTGTTTGAGATTCCTGCTCCATGGCTACGGTGGAGGTATTTTGATCCAGTTCCATCAGGGGGCACATGATTGGTTCAGCGGGGTTCTGGGCTGTGAGGGTGGATCTGTACACACTGGCCTCCTCTATCAGGTGGCTCCCGCCCCAGACAGTGGTCACTGAAGCTCGGACTCTTCGGTCTTTTCTTATTCACAGGGGGTCTCAGTCTCCCTCTGGAGTTGGAGCAGGGAGCCTGACTGAAGTCCAGTCTTGCCTCATGTTGAACGTGATTCCCTGTTTTCCCATAGGAGCAGAAACCCTGAATGCCTCTGCTTGCTTTGGACCGACGGCCCAGAGGCTCGTAGCTGCAGCCCATTATTTAACTTGTTTTCATTCTATTTCTCATCCACAGAGATGTTTACAGTGGGTTTGTGAGCAGCTATGTGTTTTGAATGTTCTTTGCAACTGTTACCTATCACGATTACGAATCTGGAACAACACCACCTTGCCTGGATTTCTCCCTTTGTTTCCTACCTGGTGGGACCAATGGCATTGCCTAAACTCCAACTCTCTATATGTCCTCGTCCTGTTCATAACATTTCATTGTGTCCCCATTGAACTTAGTCCGAGTGAAAACACATTACCAGACATTCTGAGACCTTTATGTATTTACTCCGCCTCTGCCACTTATTTATGTGGAGTGGCTTTTAATCCCCTGACTACACTTTTTTCCTCTCATCACCAGTCTTTAACTTGGGCTATTTCTCCATCTGATGCATTTTTGCCCCTCTGTCTTGTTTGTAGTTAATCCTCCTGATCATTCTTATCTTCCCCTGTCGCTTCTTCCCCGAGTCCATTCCATGTACTTTTATTCTCCCACTCCTCCTTCCCCTAGGATAACACTTATCTCATTTCCTTGTAACCACTTTCTCATTAATCTTTCCTCCGGGGACTGAAGTTCCTTGTGAGTAGGGCTCACGTCTTGCTCATTCAATCCTTAATCACTTCACCTAGCACACGACAGACACCTAGCAAGTCTCAAGAAAATGAGTAGATGAAAGGAAGTGCAATTCCCTCATCCATCTCATTTCTTCCTTGCTGTCCAGCCCTGACTTGCATATGACATGGAGGAAAGAATCATTTTATCTGTATCACCAGCCAGCTCACAGTCCCCATGGCTCAGCCGTGAATTTCATCAAGGAAATCCAGAGCTTCTTGGAGAGACGGAGGGGGAGGTGGTGGGATTCCGGTGTGGAACTGGGAGGGTCCAAAGGAGGTGAGTCAGAGTGGCCAGTGCTCTGTGACAGAGACGTCCCCCTCACTTCTTCTTGTCGCTGGGGAGCAGCACACAGACCTTCCAGGTCTGTTGTGGCTTGTGGTTTGGTTATTAGAGTGTATCCCCTCTTGAACTAGCTGATCCTTGCAAATTCATAATTGAAAGCTGATCTGAGCTCAGGGGCTGGGGAAACAAAGCCACTCCTTCCCACTCTGAAGCAGACGTGGTTCAGTGTATTTGGACACGAGCCTGTGACCCTGGCTGAAGCCAATCGGTGCCGGGGACTCTGAGTCCTAAATATTGATCACCAGAGCAGCTGTTGAGCCTGGCTTTCAAGACCATCCCTCACGGGGAGCCTCTGGCGTGCCAAAATCTCTCTCACTCCCTTTCCTCCACCATTTTTATATGCAATTTAGTTAAAACATTTGCCTTTCATGTGTGGGCCAAGATGGTGACTTCATAAAGGTCAGGAAGTGGGGAAGCAAAAAACTTCCTTGAAAGATTTTAAATAAATTATTTTTAGTTATAATAAACGGTAAATTGAAAGATTTAAGACGAGGAGCCTGGTAGTTGGATGGGCTGAAATCTGTGATGTTTGGGGATTGTTGCCAATTTTTCCCAGGACTTGCGTGGTTTTGTACTTGCATTTTCTCTATCTGGTATCCATTATTTGCTAGCCTTCCTTTAGAATGGAGATATACGTAGAGACTTTTAAATTATCTTTTTAATTGGTAATGGGTTGGAACTGAGCTACACAGTTCCTCTCTCCTGAAATATCCCATTCTGTTGTGTGACATGAGACCGCTCTTCATGTGGAAAGTGCAGTGAGGGGAAGAGAAACACATTAGCTGAGCAAATTCAGAATATCCTGTAGTTATTTTGAAGTCTACGTGTGAAAGAAGCAGAGGAGTATTTTGGGGAGAGTGTCAGCTTAGGTAGGAAATACCTGCCATCGTCTGTCCTACCATTTAACAGCCATGTGGCTTTGGGAAGATCATTTAGTAGATGCAAGCTTGCCAACTGTCAAGGCCTCAGTTTACCCATCTGTAAATGGGGGAACTTGGTGAAGTCAAGAGTAGTTAGCTCCATGGATTGTGGAGAATAAGAAGGAAATTTAAGAAAGCAAAGGAGTGGCGGGCACCCTGGTGAAAAGGGATCCTGTGTAGTCCCAACATAACTCTGCCACATGGTTACTGTGCAGCAAAATAGACCAGGCACTGTCAGCACTTCTGATGATCTCAAGGGGAACCTCATATCTAGACCTTTATGAAATATCTTGATTTCACATCTAATTAGCAACTCATTAAAAAAGTGAAATAAACTAGCAGTGTCCTGTGTGGGCCAAGCAGACATGTCTGTGGGCTGAACACAGCCTGTGGGCAGTCAGATTGCAATCGTGGGGGCGTGGGGGTAGATGATCTTTGACTCCAGATTTATTGTCTCTCTGTCTTCAGAATTGGCTGACCTGCCTGGACCCAGCCCAAGATGGGGGTTCTGAGAGTCTGGTAATAGGCTGAAGCATGAGCTTCCTGTTGGAGGCTGTGTCCTGAAAGAGGGCTGGACTTCTCTTAAAGTTGGAAAAGCCAAAGGCAGCGTCAGCATTTGCACTGTGGTGGGAATTACACTGTGCTGGGGACTAGGTGCTCTTGATCCCAACCTTAGCTCTGCCCAAAATGCCTGTCTGGACTTGATTACATCACCTCCTTTCTCTGATGCTCAGCTGCCCTCTCTGTAGAATTGAAACTCTAGGTCTAAGCAGTGTTTCTCAAACCTCAGTCACTGGTGTATCTCAGTGCAGTGGCCAGTTAAATGATCCTTATTTCCTTGTATCTGCCCCTTGCGTAGTCCCCTCCCATGCTGAATAGGGCCGATTCATATGACTAACTTGATACTGTGGAAGTGACAGCTGTGACTTCTGAAGCTAGGTCATAAAGGACATTGCCACTTGTACCTGGATCTCTCAGGTCACTTGCTCTGGGGATACACACGTGGCCATATCATGAGGACACTCAGGCAGCACTGTGGGAAGGCCCTTATGGTGAGCCAGCACCAGCTTGTTGGCTGTGTGAGCTGCCTGGCAGCATATCCTCCGGCCCCAGCCGAGCCTTCAGATGGAGCACATCCTCCGGCCCCAGCCGAGCCTTCAGATGGAGCACATCCTCCGGCCCCAGCCGAGCCTTCAGATGGAGCACATCCTCCGGCCCCAGCCGAGCCTTCAGATGGAGCACATCCTCCGGCCCCAGCCGAGCCTTCAGATGGAGCACATCCTCAAGTACCAGCCAAGCCTTCAGACGGCAGCAGCTCTGCCTAGTATCTTCACTGCAACCTCATGAGAGACCCTGAGCCAGAACCACCCCACATTCCTGACCTCCCAAACCGTGTGAGAGAAGAACGTTTATCATTACTTAAGCCACTACATTTTGCATTATTTTATCACATAGTAATAGATAACTAATACAAAGTCCTGAATACTGCCATATCTGCCTACCATCAATTCTGTTACGTATGTTTTTCAGCTTTCTTGAGGTGCAACTGATTAATGAAATTGTAAGATATTTAAAGTGTACATCATAGTGATTTGATTTGATATACTGTGAAAGGATTCCCATTATCTAGCTAATGAACACGACCATCATCTCACATATTTATCTTTTTTTATTTTGTTGTGTGAGAACCTTTAAATTCTAATCTCTTAGCAAATTTCAATTATACAATTCAGTGTTATCAGGTATACTCCCCATGGTATACATGAGATCCTCAGACCTTATCTTATAGCTGAGAGCTTGTACCCTTTTACCAACCTCTTCTATTTCCCTTACCCCTCAGACTTTGGAAACGAGTTTTATACTCTCTGTTTCTATGACTTTCTTTTCTTTTCTTTTTTTAGATTTTACATGTGATACTATACAGTATTTGCCTTTCTCAGTCTGGCTTACTTCACTGAACATAATTCCCCGATGGTCCATCTATGTTGTGGCATATATCTACCACATATTAACACATTTCTTTAAATAGTTTCTTCTTTTAATTTAATGTTTCAATATCAAAATTTTCATGCTATAAATGGACAATAAACATCACTAGCCAAATAAAGATAACTCAAAATTTAATTTCCTTGTCAATCTAATTCCCATCTAGATAATGTTTCCTGCAGAAAGCGCTAAGGCTGAGGCATCTAGTTTCTCTGTTAATAAGGGAGATGAACTAGAGTGTAAGGGATGCTAGAGGCAAGCTGGCACCAAACTGATACTGTCTTCTTGAAGTAAACAAAGGAATTAAAAGGAAAATGAGCAGGGAATTAGTTTGTCACAATGAAGTTGGATGTGAATAATGCCCCTTCTATGCCTCCAAGTTATCTTGCAGGCCCAAAGGAATGTTGTTGTTGCTTTTTTATTTTTAGGGAGAAGATTGGATAAGATCTATGTGTTTTTTCCCCATTTTTAAAACATCCTAAGATAGCACAAATGTGTATTTGTACAAAGTAAGTTCATTTATAATAAAGTCTTGTAAAACAGCCTGCCACAGTTTTTAAGTGTTATTTCTAATATAATGCCTTTTGGTTATTAAAAGGTGTACCATTTATAAAGCCCTCCTCCATTCACTGGGCTCTTGTAACAACTAAGAGACAGGTCTGACCCAAGATCATAATCCCCAAATTGCCAGTTCAGGAAACTGAAGCCCTGAGAAGGGACATCATGCACCCAAATTACTCAGCTAGTCGTTAGCAGAGCAGGAGAGCAGGGGTTAGAACCTGGCTGTCCTGACTCCTTGGTTCCCTCCACTGCCCTAAACTGCCCACACACAATCCATTCCCCTGCCTCTTCGTGTGTGCTACATTTGTACCCCAGCTGGACCCTTGAGAAACTGCAGCATATAACTGAAGAAAGGGTGGCATAGGAGCATCAGGGATGGTATGGAGGCCTGGCCAACAGTTATCAGACAAGGGTATTTAAGGAATCTGAGAGACTGAGAAGACAGCAGTGTTGGGCTGGGCAAGGAGACTAGAGAAGTAAATGCTCCTGTACCCGGGAGCCCATCTGGAGCTCATCTCAGCTCAGAGATCAAGTCTGCAGCTCCACCAAGGAAGGAGCACACAGAAACACACACGCACAGAACATAGATTCAATACTGCTGTGGTATCAAGTGTACCCCTAGACCACACTCCAGTCCACAAGAGATGCGAAAATGTGGCTTTCAAATGAACACACATGTTCCAGTCTCTTTAGCTCTGAGTCCAACTCCCCGGCCCCTATCTCCCTATGTGTATGATGTTTTTCAATTTCTATTTAAAGTACTTCTGAGACTTCGTATATTTTGATGTACAGGAGTGCACGGAGTCTTGCGATTCTCTACTGAGTGGAGTAGGATTTTTTATGGGTATTGGGTGACAAAACATTCAGAGCAGATGGAAAGCAAACATGTTAAAGCATTTTGATGAAATAATTCGGTGGCTATTTCTAGATCTAAAAATACTTCGGCTTTCTCAGTTGCGTTCTTCGTCCTGTTTAAACACTGACCACCAGAGCTAGTAATTAATTGCGTTTTCCTAAGATAGTTTATAGGTCTTGGAGCACAAGACTGCAGTGCTGGAAGGTTATGATATTCTCATTCCATCAGAGGAGACATCTAGGCACATAGGGGGCCAAGACACGGCGCAAGTAACGCTAGTGAGTGAGTCATAAGCAGACGGGGGACTAGTCAATTGTATAAATAAAATCACATTTTGCAAAGAAAGTACATTTTGATGTCTTTCTTTTCTTTTATTAGTTTTACACTGTTAAACGGATTCCCCCCACCACTCCACCTCCCTTCAAATTTGGAAACCAATTACATTCCAGGGAGACAGAGATCTGGTGATAAAGGACTTGCTTCAGGTTTCAGACTTGAATCTATTTTACAACCTGCTTGTAAAATTCTGCAGGTTGCTCTAAGGGTGGAAAGGCTGATGCTGTCAGATGCTAACTGGTACAATAATTACAGGGACATTCAGATCTCTCTGAGTCAGTCCTCTCTCTCAGCACCCGAAGGCACGGGTCCTTCCTTGCAGCAGTGCAGTCTCCTCATTAATTTCTGGGGTCAGCACATGGATTTGCACTGCCAGGTGTCAGACCCAGTGAGTCAGCAAAGCCAAGCCACGGGGCCAAGACAGTGTCAGCCACCAAGAGCAGAGGCAGGGCTCAGGCCCCAGCAGCCAGGGAGTGGTAGCGTGCACATCCACAGAGATGCTAAGTGTGGTGTTCCAATGAACGCACCTCGCCCAGAACCCCAACCAGAGACAAAGACCCAGGGACGCCATTTCACGGGCTGCTTCCATTCTGGTGTTCTTTCTTGTTTCCTCTGATGCTTAATCAGCTGAGGGTTTAGAGGGAAGGTATGTGAGTGGATCTCTACCTTGCAATATTGTAATATTTTTCCCCAATTTGGGATAGAAAGGCTAGTTCAGACCATAACATTTTGCGTGATGCCAACTTATTTCAACATAGATCAGAATAAAGGGTTAAGTCATTAAATTCAGGTGAAATCTATGGGTCTTACTCAACTAGTCAATTATATAGTCTACAGCAAGAAAAATGGCTTTTGTCAATAACAATCAAACTTTAAAACAGAAGAACTTTTGAGAGGGCCATTTTTAATGTAATATTTCAGATTTCAAATATAAATAATTATTTGAGCTACAGAGCTAAATGTAAATTTGTGAAGAGATGATAGCAAAAATAACACATTTATAACAGCTACTATTTATTAAGCACACACTGTGCTATGTTCCAGCCACATTGCTTAGAAATTCATTTTTCATGGATGCTACTTCTATGTCTCTCTCAACTCTAAATGATTTTGTTTAAAACTTCAGGCAATTTTATAAGGTAGTTATGATCTTCTTAAGAAACATTCATTAATTCAACAGATATTTATTGAGTGTCTGTTATGTTCCTGGCGTGGTTCTAGGCCCTTGGGATCCAAAAATTTGGGAAGACATCTATGACTCCTGTCCTGGTGTTTACAGTCTTGTGGAGAGAAGAAAGCAACTGCAAATTGATTCTTTTAGGAAGGGTGCAAAGTGCTGAGGAAGAGAATAATAAGGCAAGGAAAGTCTTCAGATGAGACATGCAATGAAGGCCTCTCTGTGTGGTGAATTTGCCAGGTGAAAATAGATGTGAAGACTGTCTGAAGCCAAGCTCTGAGGTAGGCAAGATGTTGGCATGTTCTAGAAGCTGACAGAAGGTCCACGTGACTGGTGATGGTGCAGAGTGACAGAGGTGAAGTCGGGGGTGGGGAGGGTCAGGAGGAGCCAGGTGGCCTGGGACATTCAGATCTCCTCTCTAAGTCCTTCCTCACCTCCTGCACCCAATATGGAGCCCAGTGGGATGTGGGGAGAGTTGAGATGAGGAATCTGTGGCATGCAGGCATTAAGTCTTTCTTCCAAAGCCACACAGCTTATAAAAACTAAAGCCCAGCAGAGTCAGATGAGGATATCTATCTATCATCTATCTATCTAAATATCTCTCTCTATATCTATACTTATCTAATCAATGCATATTTCTATCTCTATATCATCTATATCTATATCCATCACCTACTATGTGCCAAGAATTCTAGGCTCAAGATACATGACAATAAACAGAACCATCAAAGCTCCCAGTCTCCTGGGTCTTCCTTCAGTAAGTGCAGTAATGTAAACTAAAGCAGGAAAAGAGGGCCTTTTTTAGATAAGGTGCCTTAGACAGAGGACACCTCTTCGAGCAGAGGCATGAATTACTGAGGAAGCAGCCATCCACTCTGTACTCTGCAGCTAAGAGAGCTTGGTAATGAGCATTTTCAAAATACAGAAGAAGGTCATCTTCATGGGGTACTTTGAAACACATCATAACTATTGCGTGTGTGTTGTGTGTGTGCGTACGCAGGCACATGCACACATTTGTTTGTCAAATCCTTTCCCAGATCGGAGACAGCAAGAAAAGGTCAGCCTGGGTCGTGTAAACAAGGAGGATATGGAGGTTGATAAAGTTTTGCCAGGTTTGGGGACTGATGGAAGCAGTGTTCATGAATAGAAAGGACTTCGCCAGATGTGCGTGTCAGAGAAATGCAGCCTTTGGTGTCTACACACTAGGAATCAGTTTCGCCTTCAGAGACCAGTCATGTCCTTCTCAGGAGAACATTCTTTCAGCTCATTCAAGAGCAGACTTCCACCACAGAATGAGGGAGACTGATGAGCCTGGATGACAACAGCCAATAAGAATTCATGGGAAGGTCAAGTGTTGGAGTTTAGTTACTGCTGGGTCTGGACAAACGCAAGATATCCCTATAAAAGACTAAAGATTAAGCGCTCTCTCTCTCTCTCTCTCTCTCTCCCTCCCTCTCCCCCCTCCCTCCCTCCCTCCTTCCCTCTCTCTCTCTCTTCCCCCTCCCTCCCTCCCTCCCTCCCTGTCTCTCTCCCCCTCCCTCTCCCCCTCCCTCCCTCCTCCTTCCCTCTCTCTCTCTCTCTCTCTCTCCTCCCTCCCTCCCTCCCTCCCTCCCTCCCTCTCTCTCTCTCCCTCTCCCCCCTCCCTCCCTCCCTCCTTCCCTCTCTCTCTCCCTCCCTCTCTCTCTCTCTCTCTCTCTCTCTCTCTCTCTCCCAACAGAATTTCTGTTGCTTGAAAAGATTTAATATAGAGCAGAACTCTAAACACAGTTAGGATTAGCTGTTATAGTATATGGAGAGTGACGAAGGACCATTTGTCATGTTGAGTCGTTGGAATGTCTGGACATGAATGAAAAATTAAAAGGAATAATTGTTCTTTTTTTATGGTTGTCAAGTGGAGTAAACTGTTCAGAATTACATTTTACAGTTTACGGGTCCACTCCATCTTGAGCTTCTTTATGGCTACGGCCAAGATATTTCAGAGGGTACAAGGTGATTTACTGGGTCTTATGCAATTATTATTCAGAGAAGAAAAATGATGTACCTTTGACCTATTGTTCCAGAAACTGTTCATGCATCTATCCATGCGTCTGTCCATCCATCCAGAAGGTATTATGGAATTTCGTGAATGACACAGAGAGGAATAAGGCCTGACCTCTGTTTCTAAAAAGCTCACAGTTCAGCGACAAATAGGTAAGCAGGGAATCACAAAAAAAAAAAAAGAAAAAGAAAAAAAAATGGGGTTGTTGTACATGAAAGATGGTGGTAAGGATCAGACGTGCTGGCACTGGGGAAAAGGAATCCCCAAAAGGATTAGGGTGCGTGGGGATACTTTCTCATAAACGTCAATGACTATGCTCATCCAGGAAGAGTATGTTGGAGCCGTCCAGGCAGAGAAGATGACAAGAGGTTTTCCAAGAAAAGGAAACTATATGAGCCTGTGCATAGGCTCAGGGGAGTAGAAGAGCAAGACTTACTCAGGGAACCAGAGGAAGTTGTCACAGTTGGAGTCCAGACTCTATGTTTGGTCAGATGCTAAAAGTGGGCATAGAAGGGGGAAGAGTGGTCATCAGTGAAGCTCTGAAGTATCATGGGCAAAGTCATGAGAGGCTGGGATCACTGGAGTGAACTTGGATTTGATGCTAGCAGCTATCACGAACTGTTACCACATTTTAAATGCGAAGTTAGCAGGCCAACATTTTAGAAGCTGCATTGGCCTCTTATGGGATCATTATTTTTGTGACAACTTTTTCTGCAATGATAATCTCAGTAGAGTGAGACCTAGAGTAAATGATCGCAGGTTATGGAATGTGAGGAAGCCACTTAACTGTCTGTAGCCTTTTCACAGACCTTTTCTAGACCAAGCAAATAATCACCACATAAGATCTTGTAGAAAATTTTAAAAGGAAAGGGAAGAACAAAACCTTCAAAACCTGAAAGGTCTGAATGATACTTCCATGCTATATGTAAATTGCTATTATATATCAGTGACTTTGGAAACACAGCCTGGTCTGACCTTATTTCTCATTCCCGAAGGAAACTCTTCTGTTTTGAATCCTCAGCAGCGCCTGGCACAGTGCCTGGGAGAGAAGACGCTCAGTCAATGTACAAAGAGTTGATTTGACCCAAACTCAGGGCCTTTGGGAACATTTAGTGAATCGCTTGTGTTAAGTATGAGGAATACCAGCATTAACAGCAAAAGTAGGTCAATAACAGCAACACAGCAATAGCTTAACAGCTGTCATTTACTGGGGACCTACTGTCAGCTAAGGCGCAGTGTCAGGCTCCCCAGGCATCAACTGGCTTAATCCTCACCCTCTCCTCTCTGCTCAGTATTACTGTCCCCCGGTTACCATGGGAAGGGACGACCCACTCTGATCCCCCTTTACAGATAAGAACACTGAGGCTGACTGAGTTTACTCAACACTCTCAAGGTCACACAGATGAAGACTAGAACAGGACATGAATGGGGGACTACTTGGCAGCAGAGTCTGTGTCTTTTCTCTCCTAGTGCTGTTTCCGAATATTTTCAGGTGTTTTTTTTTTTTAAAAAGGAAGCACACCGGTTCTCCTGCTGCAGAGGAGAGACAGCAGACCAGGAGATGTCCCGCGTGGGAAGGAGAGGGCTAACTTTTCTGCAAGACTGTCGCCACCTGTCCCTGGACATGAGACCTTTATGTGAAAGTGGATAACCATCTCTCGGGGCATCTGGAGAATCATTTCTGTGCTGGCTGGTAGAATAAAGTATATTTACTTCTATCTTTACAATCTTGAGACATTCTTCGGGTAGCAACAACAGAGCCTGACATCTGGGTAATATTTCACATTAGACAAAACACTTGCACAGAGCGTCTTATTTGGTCCCAAGTGGCTTCCTTTTGGGGATGATGTAGCTGCTGCTCTGAGAGGCAGCATGACTTGCCCAAGGATGTTCAGAGTAAGTAAAAGACTCAGAAGATAGACCTGGGTCAAGCAAGACCGTGTGCCTTCCTCCATGTATGTTGTCCAGGCAATGGAGCCAAAATCCAGGTCTGTGAGGGGGCGGGGGGATCAGAGTGGGTCGTTCCTTCCCATGGTGACCGTGGGCCACATGCTGAGGCTATTTCTGCGACAGTCATCCCTTTCCATGTAGATCAACATCCCCGAAGCCTGGACTTCCCTCTGGGGACAAAGCATCCTTCAGGGTCTCCCTTAATTATCTTCATCAGTGTAATTCGTTGCTTCCTGTCCAACTGCCCCATTTTCGTAGGCACTTTATATATCCGGAGATGCCAGAGTGATGATTCTTAGTCCAATTGTTTCATGTCTAGGTTATTCTTCCTGACATCTGCATCTAGGACACAAATCTAAGTCCCCCGCTTATGCAGCCCAGAGGGCCAACCCCTTCTCAGCCAGGAGCATGCTGACTCCTGACTGTGGAAAATTTGCCTGTGTGCTAAGTGTAAGCAGATGTTCCCAGCTGCCGGATTGTGTGGCCATATGAAACCAATCACACACTCTGCACAAACATGTAACATCAGGCCAAAGTCTTAAGGTGCAACCAACTCATCTTGGTTCCCATAAAACAGTGGGTGAGGAGGGGCTGGTGTGTGGGGGACTGGTCAGAACGGTCCAACCAAGGGCAAACTTGTATGGTCCAGTGGGATAAGAATGGTGAAACTGGGCCAGAGGAAGTGCTGCTCAAAGTTAGGACAGACACTCGGACTGGTCCTGTGACATCATCCGAGCACTTCCAACTCTGTGCACATGGAGGCACTAAGGTCTGGGGGCGGAGGAGACTTCCGCATGGTCTCATAGCAACCTAGTGGCAGTTGGGGCTTTCTCACAGACCAAAAGGCTCCACCCAGGACTCATTCCACTATGGAAAACCGTGCCACTGGTTTTCTGGTGGGCTTCGTCATGTGCAGTCTGCATGTCTCTTTTGTTCTGAATCCTGGTGTCTTTTGGGGTGACTTCTCTAAACTGAGTAAACTTTCCTAAAGAATGATCATTAATAGCATTTAATGAGGATAAATAATACATCGGGCAGGATGTCCTATGTACTATATTATATTTAATAATCCCCCAAACGATGAAGCAGGCCTTTTCGTCTCCTATTTCAAAGGAGAGGAAACTGATACTCAGAAGTAGAAAGCTGCTCAAGGTCACAGAGCTTGTAGGTGGCACAGCTTAGATTGATGTCAAGATGGACTCCAAGGCTTTGTTTAAAGCAATCAATAAAGTCATATTGAAGCATTTGATTGATTAGCGATGGAAGATGGCTGGGTAATCCACATTTATTCACTTAAAAGGAATTTTGTGAGCATCTTTTAAGTGCTTGGCTGCACATGTGGCTTCAAAGACGTACATGACACTAGCTCCATCCCTCTGGGAAAACAGTCTAGTGGTGAAGTCAGAAATACAAACAAATTCTTCCTTTGTGTTGAAGTGATTTTTAAAGAGATAACTGATCAGGCCAATTGGAATAGCGTAGAAAGAACCCACGAGTTTGATCAATGTGTAAGAGATGGTTTGTTAGAGAAAGTGACATTTTTCTTTTTTTTTTTTTTTGGTCAAGCAAGCAAAGATGATATTCAAAGCAGAAGTTGACAATATGTGTAGAGAGTTGGAAACAAGACCAACTATGAATACTTAAAGAAATACAAATCATTAAGTATTGCTGATTTGTAAAACCATAAATGGGAAGCTTAAAATATGATACCAAATATACAGGTTATAAGGACCTTGAATGTTCTGCTAAGGGATTTAGAAATTTTCTCTGAGGTCAATTAGGAACCTTGGATAGGTTTTAAGCAAAGAGTGACATGATTGACATACCGTTTAGAATTAGGTTTGATTGCTCGTAATGGAAAACTCCAAATACTATTGGTTTTAAAGCATCAGAAGTTTGTTTTTCATGTAAAAGTCTGGAGTTCTGTAGCCTGGGACTGCTATCGTGGTTCTCAGGAACTGAAGGTCTTTCCAACCATCCCATATGTGGCCTTTAAATTCATACTCCAAACTCATAGTCCGGGCAGCAAGATGGCAGCAGTGATAAAGAAGAGACCTACGGGAAGTGTCTCAGTCTGTCCAGGCTGCTATAACAAAATGCCAGAGACTGGGTCTCTTCTAAACAACAAACATTTATTATTCACAGTTCTGGAGGCTGGAACTGTGAATCATAAATGTTCAGGGTGCCAGCATGGTGGGGTTCTGGCAGAAGCCCTCTTCCAGGTTGCAGACTGCCACCTTCACTCTGTGTCCTCACACGGTGGAAGGGTAGGGAGCTCTGTGAAGTCTCATCTATAAGAGCACTGATCCCATTCATGAGGGATCCCCCCTCATGACTTAAGCTCCTAATACCATCTCCTAACACCATCACACTAGGCATTAAGATTTCAACATATGAATTTTGGGGGGAGATAAGCATTCAGACCATAGCAGGAAGGCTTCTGCTCTCTCTTAAAGAAGTCTCAGAAGCTTGCGTAAGAGACTTCTGATTTTATTCCATTTCTCAGAAATGAGTCACATGTCCATATTCAGTGACAAAGAAGATTGAAAAATGTAATCTTGACATGGACAGCCATGGGCCCACATGAAAATGAGATTTTGTGTTTCTCTTCTAGAACTGGAGAAAGGATACTTAGGGAAGTTAGCAACCTGTGCCATTAGTAGGTCTGAAATGTACAGATCACTTCGCTATCCTATAGTAGATGCACAAGGATATAGGGACATAACTGGAGATGTGGGACTAAGTCTGCTGGCATCCATGGGTTTGGGAGATGCATTCGCCACTCCCCTACCAATTACTGGGGCTTTGCCCAGGGAAGGAAATTGCTCCCTTACTTTTCTTTCCCCACTGTTGAGTCGGAGGTGGATATAGGTCTCCTTTAGCAAATGAGTCACACTCAAGGTTGGGCAAATCCGTTTGTCTATGCAGAACAGACCACAATATGTAACTGGCTTGGACTCCATCCTTTATCGACTGAAAACCCTGCTCGCTGTACCTCTGACCCAAAGAGATGTATCAGATTTCTTATTCTGACCATTTATAGAGCCAGGACAGGGAAGAGGAAGTTTCTACACATGTCATTCATATTAGCAGAGTTTACATGTTTTGTCGTATGGACATTCACAGAGTTAACTGGTTAATAGCATGTGCTTTCGCACCAAAGAAATAGGAATTCAAATCTCAGCTATGGCCCTCATCTCAGGCTGTCTGGTTTCAGCGTTCTTAATCACCAGGACATATTGCCTCCTCTCTGGCTCTGTGTGTACTTTTGCCCCTTCCCTAAACTGTCCGTCTTCAAGTAAGGGGAGGAAAGTGATCACAGCAGCCTTGATGAGTGTCTCTAGGAGGTGGTGGCAGAAGAATGGACTTAAAGATACAAGAATTCGGTCTTGGGTCCTGAAAGCACCAGCTGGCTGTCCACCTCCATGGAGCCCCTTTAAGAATCGACTCCTGTCCCAGCAAGTGTGTCTAGGGCCCCCTAGAAGAAACAGCTTGGCGCCTATCCCGTGTTGGCTCACCCACTCTTCCCCGTCCCCAAGCCAGGTGCCCCCGCTTTGCATCGCACTTTTTCTGCTAATGTCCTCATGCCTGCTCTCTTCAAGGATCCTGGCCTCTCCGCCCCTCTTAGGAGGCACCCAAAGTATATGCAAGCATATCAGGGAACTTGTGATGATTTTTCTTTATATATTTTAAATCTTTCCAAGCGTTTTCATGAGGCCTCCCAGTTAATTCTGATAAACTCACTGTAAAATTCATTGCCTTTGCAGTGTAGGCGGCAAAGTCATGTAACTTAAGTGTCATTTGCTGTCTCATGAATCTCCTTCATTCTGAGGCACTTAGGGCTAAGTGACTAGGGATGTAGGAAGCAACTCTTCCCTGATCACTGCTGGGAACCTTGGGACTGAAGATGCTGGACTCCTGGGAAAGAAAACCCTGTTTTCTTAAAAAATTTAAAGCAGGTGTCTGAGATGGAAAGCCTTACTACTTTCTGGGCTATGGTGAAATCGTTCCCTTACTGGTGGTTCTGGGCTTTTTGCTCACAAAGTACTGGCCGCTTGAACCCATTTGAGAACATCACGAATGGTCCACAAGACAGGACCAAATGAGTTTTAAGAAACACCCCAGGACCCCTCTCTACTTCATCCCTACACAATGTAACAGAAGACTCAAAGCAGCATTTGCTGAAGATAGCACTGTCTGCATAAAATTTCCATTGATACATCTGGTTTTCCTTTTGAAAAAGGCCCTCAAACCTCATAAAACCGAAATCTTTTGAATCAAACCACAAATTCCTTATAGCTAACCTCAGCGAAACTCCCTACACACTCTGTGTGTTTAGTCCCTCTAACCCCCATCCCTCTTTTCTCTCCATCTTCATTAAGTGAGCTGGGGCCCAGCTCACATGGATAAATCAAGTTTATTTTTAAGTTCACTTTATAGTAATAAAAATTGCAGGTCATTTTTCTGTCTTAGACCTTTGATTTAGAATAGCTACTACTTATTGAGCCTTAGCAACATGCCAAATGCTTTACGTAGTGTCCCATTTCATCCTACAACAATCTCACAAGGTAGGTGGTATTTTTCCACTCTTCAATAAGGAAAGAGAAACAAAGAGCAGTCAAATAACATGTTCATTGTCTTGCTCCTGCTAAGTAGTGGATTTAGTAGCTCAAATCCAGCTTGTCAACTTCCGTGTCCTCACTTCTCATGTCTGTCTCTCTACGGAATAGATTCCTAAGACTTACTTTTCAAATATAATCTGATATTTAAAATAACTCCTCATTTGACTCAGGCAATCATTATTCTGGCGATTGACTGCATGGGGACGACGGTTATTGCTATGATTAATAATAGCAGCTACTATTTGTCACACTAATCACGTCACTTGCCTTGACTCCTTACAATAATTTCTTGAGGCAAATATTATTATCACCATTTTATAGATTTGTCAACTGAGATGCAAATCATTTGTTAACTATCCCAAGTTCACACGGCAATCAATGAATTGGAACTGTAGATACTAAGGAAAAGCAAGCCGAGGTATATGCAGACTCTTTGAAACACTTTACACAGTAAACGCGTTCCATCCGAACAATCTTGAAAGGTAAATAGCATTATCTGCATTATACAAGTGAGGAAACTGAGGCTGGAGAAGTGAAGTGGCCTCTCCAGGCCACACAGCTCGTCAGTGGGGTGGGGGCTAGAATGTGAACCAGTGGGGCCCTGGGGCTGGACTCAGAGCCTGAACCACAGGGCGTGCTGCCTGTCTGAGTTCAGAACCTCCTTGCTCTGAGCAAGTGTTTACGGGAGTGGATTTAAAACTGTATTACTCGTCCAGTTGTTTCAGTCTCCGGTGACCTCATTGTGTCACAAGGACAACACTTGATGCATGCCATGTCACGGGTGATTATCGTTAGGGAGATGGATCAGCACGATGTCGGGAAGTTTGGACTGAATGTTAATGACATACACAGATGACCTGCAAGAAATACACGGCTCTGTCTTAAAGCTGGGGTTCTGCTCGGCAAGAAGGATGGCCACAGACTGTGGTGGATTCCCTGCCCTCAGGCACTTTTCTGAGCAGTGTTCAAAGCTTATCTAAAGACTGAAAGAAAAAAAAATCACAGTGGAATCTTCTGGAATGTTGGAAGAGAAGAAAAAGACAGTTACGGGAGTGAGTGGGGATGTGGAGGAGGTTCAGCTGGAAGATGGAACCTTGACTAGAACAAAGAGGAAATAGATCAGCCAGTTTCCTTCCTGGGAATGAAGGGCTAGGAATGGTAGGGAAAAAACAGAGGGACTTTTTGTTTAATTGCAGGCATAGAAATAGATAAATCAATATCCAGAAGAATCCCGAGTGGCAAGCTGGGCTCTAGGTGGTATCGTTCTGTGTTTGACTCTTAAACTTTCTCCACCAGTATCTCTGCGACTAGAGGTAGAGACATATAGTAAAGCCTAAAGTGGACTCCTGCACCTTGGACATTTCTTTGAAGCCACATATTTTATTAATCAAATATGTGCCAGATCTGAATTCACATTTATATTTGTTTTAATAAGAAATACTGGTTTCACATGCTGTTTAGTTAAATTTCTTAACTTTAATTTTCAAGTAAAAGTGATATCTGATGTTTATCATTAGATTTGGGCATTTCCAAGAACTGAGTTTTACATCAGTATTCAAGAAGCATCTTCCTACGCTGGATTTATGGGAAGGTACCCTCCGGCAATGCAGAGGCTAAGGGAAGAATAGTTTGAAGGGGACTCATATTTATTTGTCACCTATGTTGTCAGGCACTGTTAAATGTTATTATGCATATGACATCTTATTTAATAGTCACAACAGACATGCACAGTGGTTACGAATGATCCGCATTTTACAGATGAAGAAACCAACTCAGGTGAGCGAAGTTATACCCGGTCACATGACTAGGACACGCAGGAGCCAGAGTTAGAAACTAAGTCTGCCTGACTTCAAAACATGTTCTTTTCACCAAACCACCCAGCACTGCCTCTCAGGGTAAAGCAGAAAACTGGCACTATTAATTTAAATCTGTGCAGACAGTTCGGTCAGGAGTCTTGCCCTCTGCCAAGGAGGGCAAACCAAACCAAACCAAAATAGAACCATGAACATCAGTATTCTGATTTGGAACACCAACCCTTTCACGTCCCAGGTCTAGGCCGTCTCATGCTCTCAGTTGGTAGGTCACCTCTATCTCCTTAAAGGTTACAAAGTCAGTCATTTGTAAAGGAGACATTCATTTTAGTGAGCAAAGCGATCATACATCATAATTTGATGTGCTATGCATTTCATTCATTATACCTACCTTGTGGTAGGCTGAAAATAATGGCCCCAATTTGTTCCTCCGCCCACATCCTTTGCAATGTGATGTTACAGCTCTTTTATTAAGCGGTGGTTTATTTGCCCAGGCTTTTATTCTGGGCTGCCCTCGAACCTTGATTCACCTAACAGAGTGTGACAGAAGTTACAATGTGCCAGTTCTGAGAGAGTCTAGGCTGTAAGAAGCTTTGCGTGCTTCCATTTCTCTCACTAACTCTTCCATTCCTGCCATGCCATGGGAACAAAACTGGGCCAGAGTGGACGAGGAAGAGAGACACACGTGGCCAGCCACACTCAGAAGCAGAGCTGCCTAACTAAACACAGTTAACCTCATTCTCATGAAGGAAGGAGCCCAGCAGAAACCAGAAGAGCCACCCAGCTACGCTTGCCTTAAATTGCTGATCGGCAGAATTGCGAGCTATATAAGTGGTTGTTGTTTTAAGCCACAAAGTTTTGGAGCAGTTTGTTTTGAAGCATAACTGACACCCATTTACTAAAACACAACCGAGTGCCAACAGTGCGGCATGGTATGGGGACACAGAGGTGATTAAGCTGTGGTCCTTGCTCTAAAGGGACAGCCAACATGCCAAATGGAAAGTCAGACAGGTAGACAAATGATCACAACCTGGCAAGTTACACGATTAAAAGTAACCTGGGAAATCCTTTTGGTGGGAATAGTTCTACTTCCCCTGTGAAGAGGCCACCATTCTCAGGAGCATAGTCGGTTCCCAAACTTCTCATAACAGTGTCATCCAAACCTCAGGCTGCTTCAGTGGCCACTCAGCAAGGAGCTCTGAGGATTACCCAGTGCTATTTATATCTATTATGGGATCCCCAGGAAGCAACCTCAAATGGGAGCCAGGAGTTGAGGGCCAGGACTTTTTGGAAGGACTGTTTTAAAGGGACAGTATCCTCTGTTTAAATATGGAATTGCTGGATATTTGGGGGTACCGGGCAAAAATGTCAGTCCCTTGGACTTTTAACGATTGATAATTTTCATAGAGCTGTGGCACCAGAAATCACGGACTTGAGGACTATCTCTTGACTTTTCAGAGAGAAAACTGAGGCAGTGGCAGATGGATTAGGATACAGAAGCTAAACCTGTGTTTGAGTCCCAGCTGAGGCATTCACTAGCTATCTGAGCTTTAGCTGGTTCCAGAATCTGCATAAACTTCGCATTGTCTTTAAATAGGGATAAAGGTATCTACCTTATACAGTTATGATGAGGACTAAATGTGCCTAGTACATAGTTAATATTAACTCATTTTCCCATTCCTCAAGTCTTAACTCTCATTTGCTTCCCCCTCCCCCTTTTCTACTTTCTTCTATAGACACAGCCAAAGCCCCAATCCATTAAGCTTCATGGAAATGGGGTTGATTATTAGCAATATGGATACATTTGAAAGTTTCCCCAAGATCTGTTTTTAAAAACACCTTTTTGAAAGTGCCTTTCAATGATGGCTTCAGTAATAAGACATATTCATGATTGTGAAGGGCCCAAACAAAGCGCTGAGACGCGTCTGTTTCAAGCAAACTCTGCATTGAATACAGATGCTCATATCAGCAGCCAGCCTGTCACTTTGGTCCATGGAAAGAATGGTGGTTTTGAGACATCCTTCGCCCAAAACTGAGTAAGTCTCAACTGGCTGGAGCATTAAACATGAGCAAAGACACAGCTAGATAGGTGGTCCTAGAATTTTTTCTTCAAATGTAGCACATTCAATGTTCTTACGCAAACCAGAAAGGAAGTGGGAGATTCTTTCCTCTTCCTTTTCTTTGCTACCGTGTTTCCCCGAAAATAAGACTTAGCCGGACAATCAGCTCTAATGAGTCTTTCGGAGCAAAAATTAATATAAGACCCAGTCTTATTTTATTATAATATAAGACCGGGTCTTACATACTATAACATAACATAACATAACATAACATAACATAACATAACATAACATAACATAACATAACATAACATAACATAATATAACATAAAACTGGATCTTGTGTGTGTGTATATATTATATATATATATATATATATATATATATATATATATATATATCAGAGAAGGTGAATTGACAACCTCTTGCATACGCAGTGTTGTCACCTGTATGACGGGAAGACGTGCTCCCAGGGTTAGCATGTGTTACAGGGATGCTCCAAGATAGTGGATATGAAAAGTAGTTGCCTCTGTACTAAAACACGTTCGAGTCACAGGACCTTTGCACTTCCTGTCGCTCTGCCTGGAGATCCCTTCCTTTCCTTTAGAGATGTTTGTTGGTGCGTCATTCATTTCATTCTGGCCTCCACTCAAATCTCTTCTTCTTAGAGGGCTTGCCTTAATTATCTCATTCCAAACAGCTATCCTATCACTGTCTCCTCATCCTGGTTAATTTCTATTTCAAAGCATTTATCTGACATTATGTCATGTATTTACATGTTGACTTGTGAACTGGCCATCTCTGGCAACAGAATGCCAGCTTCATGAAGGCAGAGGTCTTACCTGTTTTGTTCACCTCTTATCCTTAGCACCCAAGCACTCAAAACAAACATCTGTTAAATGGATAAGTTAATGAATGTGTAAGATTATTTTTACATCAAAATCACAGACTCATAGTGGGCATTCTCTAACTATCGGCAGAATTAAAGAGTATTCATATTCGTGTATGATCAGAATTTGGGAATCACGACTCTCCAGCAAGCCAGTGTCCCCCTCACTCAGCGCCCCTGCAGATTGCATAAGGAATATCCAGACGCTTTCTCTTTCCAGCATGATGTAATGTGGAACGAGAAGACCTGCAGAGCATACTGCTCACAGACGAGACAGATGACCTCATCCCCTTCCTGGGCATTCCCAGGCTTTGCTGGTAAAAAATAAATACAAAACATAAAACCTACCATGTTCGTTCACAGGTGGTTGTTTCAAGCCTCAGTCATTTGGTGGCCAAATCCTGGATCTCTTCTCTTAGCTCCCTGGTGGATGAGGGCAGGAAAGTCATGTCGGATATCGTCTGGTCTATTTCTTCAGTCGAATGGAACAGATTTAGCCTGAGAAAGGAGAACATCCAGGGGGAAAAATATATTTTAGCATCAGCCACAGGGGCCAAGCTGTGAGCAACTAGCTGGGGGTGATAGGAGAGTTTAAAAAATAAAGTCGGCAAAGTGTTTCATCGACACCAGAAGTCTGAAGTTGTTCTTGGGTGAGTTTCAAAGGTTTAGGGCCTGAAGAAAGAATGTGCCCCATTTCTCTTATATGGCTCACTTTCGTTTAAGCATTTTTTTTGGTGTTACCGTCTGTGTATATACTAAAAGGATCATAATTCTGATTTATAGATATTAATTGCTGTACAGTTTGCAATACCTTCTAACATGAAGATCTTCACAAAAAAAGTGAGGGAAGAAGAATTATCCCCATTTATAGCAGAGGAGGTTGAGGTTCAAAGAAAGAAGGTGAATTAAGCAATATCACACAGTTAGCGTGTAACACAGCTGGTAATAGAACCCAACTCTGGTTATCCGGTTATCGTTAAGTCCAAATCTCTCCAGGGAAATCTTCAAGACTTACAAGGTGATCTCTATTTGTCAACCCCAGTGTCTGTATCTCCTAATTTCCCCACATCTTTTCCTTCCCTGGTCAGCCACGAGATACCCTACTTCAGATCCAGATCTGAAACAGGCTGTGTACAAACCAAACTAAAGTCAACCTGGATGTCTCATGAACAAGTAACACTCCAACTGGAACTGCTGACTGCTCGCCAACTTTCCGCTTCCTCTCTGCACTAGACCCTTTCCACTGGTCTCTCTCTGTATCTAGAAAATGGTATCATTAATTGCTTGCGTCCTACATATAGAAGTCATACTTGGTTTGTACCTTTCCATCATCATTTTCCCCAACCAAACCATGACAAAATCTTCCAGCTTTCATGTCCCATATGTGTCCCAGCTCTATCACCTTTCTCCATCATCACTGCCAGGATCTTAGTTCTGGCAACCGATCTTGCTCCACCAATTTTTATAACAGCCTCATAGCTAACAACCCCTCTTCTACTTCTGCTTCTCCCATTCATTTTCTTTAATAGAAACGAAAGCAATTGCCTTATCATATATTTATGTATTGCGTTCAAATCCCTCCAAGCTTCCTGACACCTGTATAAATGCTTAACGAAATCCGTACCATGATCACCAGGATCTGCTTGACCGAGTCCTTGGCTCTCTCTTCAAACTTATTCCCACCCGTTTTACACTTGCTTATTCTAGGCTAGGAGCCACTGTGTGGGAAGAATCGTTTCTTGAGAATACAATCCGCAGAGAAGAAAGTGGAGCTTCGATCCTAGGGGAGGTGAAATTCTGGTGACATTGTTTGAGCTGCTGAGTCCAGCTGTGTCCTGAGCACTGTACTGAGTTACTGAGCCAATACATCCTCTCTCCTATTTTTTGTTTTTTAAGTGAAGGTCAAGTTGATTTGAGTTTGCTATCATTTGCAATATGATATTCCTGGATTTTTAGAAACTCACAGTCAGATGGGGAAAATTTGACACGTGAACAGGCAAACTCTAAAAAGAGAAGGTAGGTATGACGCAGGTAAACATCAGGCACTTTTAATCAGCCTGGGAGAGGAAACAGGGTCATGGGAGGCTTCCCTGTCAGAGCCTGCGTCTGGTCTGAACCCTGAAGCTCTGGGCAGTTGACAGCATGTGTCTACCAACCGCAGGATGGCAGAGAAGCCTTCCCGGGACAGGGAGGAGCAGGAGGCAAGGCACGGTGTGAAACAGCAGGACAGGTTTGAGGAACCACAAGTAGTTCAGCGTAAATTTAAGGCAGCACGAGGGGTGGAGTCAAGGAAAGAGAAGCAGGATGGGGAGGCAGAGAGCAGGCGAGGAAGGGCCAGAAAGAATACTCTCCTGGATGTTCTGAGAGCACATTGAGAAATTATTTCTTCACCTTTAAAATAGGCATTCTAATCCCTGCCTACCCTAACATTTTATGGTCAAGGTCTCTCAATAGAATGGCTGTGACAGTGCTTTGAACCAGTCATGAGTGAGCTAACTATGCAAAGGAAGAAAGAAAACTGGGATCTATCGGGCATCTCCTACATGCCAGGCTCTGGAGCAGGACAGGGGTGCAGGGCAGGTAGAGCAGCTGGGCAGATGCACAGGTGGGTTTGGTAAGTCCCCTGCGCTTCCTGTTCCTGCAGCAAGGACAGTAGCAGGGCCGCTTTGGGAGCTGGGAGTGATCCCTGAAGCGAGAGGAGAAAATATTGCCTGTGAACTTGGCCTATTTCACAACTGCCCAGAACAGGATTTGCTCCCTGTCTCTCTGTGCTTCCCTCTCACATTCCAGCAACATGATCTCCAGACAACTTGAGCAAGTCAGGGGCTTTGTTCTCAGAAACTGTCCCCCCAAACTCCCTTCCTGTCTTACTTCCTGTGTGTGTTACCTCTTCCCCACCCAGCCCTTCATTATTACAGTTGAGCAAACCCAAGAAAATGTCACAGCTGCAAGCTTTTCCACAGGCATGCAGAGCCAACTCCAGTGTGGAGACATGACTAGATTCCTGGGGGTGCTGCCGGCTGGAAAGCAGGGTTGTAATTGACAATGCACCAGAACAAGGGTTGGTTTTCCTGGGACGGTCCAACCACGAGACCAGGGACTCTCAAACTACATCTCGACATCACCCTTCCTGGACCATTTACTATGGCCACTAAGTGTTGGATTGGCTCTGAGCTGATTTGCTTCTGCTATTGAGTGAACTGGGATGGTGGGCCTGAGCTTGGAGATGTTGAATATGTGTCTGCCCAAATAAAATGAGACAGGACTGTCACAAGAAATGAAACAATGTGCCTCTTCAGTTTAGAAAATGACTCAGTTATAGAGTTGACCCTTGAACAATGCGGGGGTTAGGGCTCTGACACCCCCGCCACGAAGTAAAAAATTCCACATGCAACTTTTGACTCCCCCAAAACTTAACTGCAGTCATTTCTCGGTATCCACAGGGATTGTTCCAGGAGCCCTGATGGATACCAAAATACGGATGCTCAAATCCCTTATATAAAATGGCACAGGACAATGCATAGAGTCAGCCTTCCCCATCTGCGGACTCCCAACCGCAGATGCAAACCAGGGGATACAGATGGCCAACTGCATATTTATTGAAAAAAATCCATGATGGCCGCCTGCATATTTATTGAAAAACATCCATGCATAAGCGGACCCACGCAGTTCAAACCCCTGTTGGTCACAGGCCAACTGTATTTAGAATTATAAAGCAACCCCTCCGTTTCATAAGTGTGTTGAAGAATACGCCGTGCGTTGATGAACTATTCAGTTCATTCATTCATTGACTCAGCCCTTATTGAGAACCTGTTCTGTTTCAGGCATTGTGCTAGGATACCTGCCCTGTCCTCCAGAAGCCTGCAGCCCATCAATGGCACTGAGCAGTGGCGTTAACTCTCAACTAGAAGCCAAATTGGATTTTAATCCTTTCCTGCGCTAGCACAGTGCTGCATACTCCAGCAGATAAGGAAATGGCTTTCTGTCCAGAGGAGACATTTATAATCAAGTTCAGACAAGCCTTGCAGATTTATAGACAATCTCTCAATTGCTTTATTTTTAATAGCAAAAGTATTCAGGGAAAACACGATCATCGATTAAAATCAATGCAAACTTTGAAACTGTATAGAGGTCACCTGACCAAATGGTAAAACAGGAGGCAAATATATTTACTACATTTTGCAATTTTTTCCTGAAGGAATGCACTGTGGTATTCAAGAATGTGTATGTCTCCAGAATGAATTAAAAAAAGAAATAAACAGTGTTGTATCGCTATGAAAATCAGTACTTCTGGCTTGCAGATGAAAAAAGAACCAGAGCTCAAATGAATCAGATAAATGCAGAGATGGTGGGCTCTGCAAAACTGTTAGATGACTAATGACAGATGGATATGATGTCAGGGATTTGAGTAAAAAGTTCATGAAAATTGAGAGTTGAAAGAAAAAGCAATGATTCACCACATTTATAATTTTATGATTTTATACATGGTAACTCAATTGATAAATTACTGTAAGTAGACATTTTATTATTTCCTCCACATCTTTAATGTTTAAATATATAAATTGCCCAAATAACTTGTACCTTTGAATCTTCTCGGAACGATGAGGGGCAAGACCTAATTGGATGTTGTCCTGTGTTTGGACCTATGTGGTGAGTGGCTAACAAAGGTACTGGTATCGGTTTTCACAAAGGTCCTTCCCTCTCTGAACCTCAGTCTCCTCGTCTGTGACATGAAAGTGATGAAGTACCCTCTTCCTGCCCTCATTTGGCACCAGGGCAGAAAGCTATGGAAAAACCATACATCTACACACTGGCTTTATTTTTGTATTTCTCCCCATTTTCTTCCCAGCTTGTTGAGTTGGAAAGCCTCATTAAACAAATACACCTCCAGAACTTAACAATACCCCTTTCCCCAAGACTCTAAATGGGAAGTTAAGAATATTTCCTTTCTTCTATCTGTTATATAAATTTAGGTTTTACGAGACATCTCAGGAGAAAGGAAATGACTGTTGACTTTCTGATAATGTTACCTCTTACTTTGTGCCTCTTTCTTGCTCCCGTCCAGATGGACCAGAGCAGTAAGTGTTGTGTGAGGAGCATAATGACGTTTAAGGGCAGGGATGTGGGGAGCCATTATAGTTTTGAAGCAAATACAGTTTTTACAAATTCGCTTTTCTCTGAGTCCAGTAGATCTGACACATTAGCTGTCCCCACGGGATGGATCATTCCATGTGGTCCATAAAAATCTCCTGTTGAATGGCCTCTGCCACTTCTATATTTATTTATTTTATCCTAGGGGCCTAGAAATATAGTTCAGCTAGATAGGTGGGCGCTTGCTAGCTATTACAGTCTTCGTACAATTTGATTGGACACATCTGTAGAATGAGGTGAGGGAAATGTTTTTATTTACTATAGTTAATGTAAAATCTTCAGAACAGAACTTAGAGCATTCTAAATTTATGTGTAGTTCATAGCTGCTGCTTCTCTCTGGAGAGGGAAAATCATGTTTAAGAGCTTTGTTTAAAGGTTTTCACTTGTTCCAACCTTGTTGCTGTAGACTCTAGCTCGCTCAATCAGTCTGTATTTAAAAATTTAAAAGAAGGGGAAACAGGCTGGGAGCAAAATTGTGTTCTGGTCTCTACCCAAAACACCCTTTTTTTTTTTTTGCAAACCCCAAAAGCCTTTTAAAAGCTTCTTTGATTAGCTGTCACACCACTCCCCCCACACAGAGTGAGATGCTAGTTTGTGGCCCAGGATGAGAGAAAGAGGAGCTGTGAGTCTCACGGGACAGCTTGGCCACTCGAGTCTTCCAAACCCAAGAGACTTTACATAAATCGGAGATGCCCTGGAAGGGGACCAGCAGCCTTTTGAGCTCTTTGCCCATCACTAATTCTGGCTCCAGCTAGACTCTGGCTCCGATGATGAAAGGGACTGAAAGCGGTGGGCCTCAGCGAGCATTTTGGATGGGATCTATTCAGACTGCATTTGCTCACCCTGCATTATGGGGTTTCCAGGGCAACGGTGTGTTACATGTGGAGGGGCTGTACCTTACAGTCTTCCCTTGTCAGGAAAATGTGATCTTGTGCCATTTCCTTCCTAATTGTCTGAATGGGCTCTCCCGTGAGTCAGTCTCCCCTCTTCCCATGTGATATGCATGGAGAGAAATGCCCCAGGCCAGCGTCCAAGATCTTGAAACCACGGATCCCACTGGAGACACAGAATGGAGTCTGCTCCAAAGACACTTGGCATGGTTGTGGCAGATCAGAAACTGAGGCCCCTTTCCTGCTTGCACTTGGCTCCTGGCCTTGGCTGGGTTTTGAGGGCCATGAGATGAAAAGGTCATGTGGACATTGCCCATTGTGATTCTGTCCCAAGGAGCGAAGCTTGTGAGGCAGCTGGTACCAGTGAGAACTCCATGCATGAACCTGGAATAATTGTCCTCTCTGATGTCTGTCTGTTGCTCATGTGGCGAACCTGAGATGTGGGTTTGCAAACAGTTCGTGGGATTATAGAATCATATTCAAAGGGAATGTAGATTAATACCATCTTTGGAGGAGAAAACATCCTCTCTCTTACTCACCTGTTTCCGCCCACCTCAGTTCGTAAAATAGAACCTTTTGTCACCTGAGAAGTCAGGGAGTAGGAATTGGTTCCTCTTTCCAACTACAGGAGAAGATGTCACTTGTCTGGTGGTGCCAAGGGTCTGTTTTCCACGTGTCCATATTTCTCCGTAGGGTGGCCTACATATGTTAAAGATTGTGTGATCTGTGACTGTCGGGTTCTGTGTGTCTCGATGCCTGTCTTTTATACTAGACTATACTTTTCCATTGTTTATTCAGTTTGGAAATTTCATTTATGAACCATCATATCTCAGGATTTTAAAGATCAGTAACCCTTAAGACAGATCTGATCCACTGAAACATTATTTCACTTGTGGAATGATTATGGAGTTTTGATGTAGATGTTAAGCTTTAAGAATTGAGAAACTGTAAATACCATTCTGGATTTCCTAGTTATCTTAGAAGACCTGGCCTCCTGAGGTCTACATGGCAATCACCAGAAGGAGAGAGCCGACTCCGCCCTCTAGATGGGGACGCATTCTATGTCCCAGATGCTCTCCATGCCTACTTTACACATTTACAATATCTAACACGCTAGCGCACCTTTGAGTGTGGGACCTCTACTAACATGAGCTGTGTGCCTGATTCTCTGTAGGGCTCATATGTGAAAGTCTGAGGGATGTGTGACCTGTCCTTTAGTGTGTTCAGTAGGGTATGTGGGGAGACAGGATATGGTCCCTGGCTGGCTGGGTTAGGGCACGCTCTGTAGCCCAACCTCTCATGTCAGGGTACCGAGGTCTAATTATAGTACCAGCTATCTAAGCACTGCAGAGCTGGCAGAGACAAAGGCGAGAGAAGCTTCACATAGGAAGAACAGAGAAAACGGTACTTGAGTTGGGTTCTACAAGGAACCAGATTTCACTAAGTAAAGAAGGAGAGGAACTTTCTGAAGGATTATCATTAGGGAAAATGAAAGGTAATTGGGAAGCACATGAAACTTCCAAAGAGTATAAATATTTTCATATGCATAAAATGTAGGATGTGTGTGACAGAGACCTAGGAGAAATGAAGTATGGACCAGGTGACACAGGGTCCCCTGGGGTCAACGGAAATCTACTGAAAGTTAATTTTCAATTAATCTGTAATTACGGAAGTAATGCACATTACATTTTATTTGAAAGGTCTGAAACATTACTGATACACTTCTTTTTGACACCCCCTAATCCTTATGCCCTCTTTGTCTACCCAGAGCACCACGGCTTCTCAGCCTTGGTACTGTTGACATTTTGGGCTGGATGATTCTTTGCTGGGGGGCTGTCCTGTGCATTGTAGGATTTTTAGCAGTATCCCTGGCCTCTGCCCACTAAATGCCAGGAACTCCATCGTTCCTCCCAGCAGTCTGATAACCCACAGTGCTCTCTGGACATTGCAAAATTGCCCCCAATTGAGAATCAATGACCTAGAAGTAACCAGTGTCACATATTAGCTGTAGAAGCTCACAGACCTATTTCTATACATTTACCTGTACATGTATTTACCAGTAGGATATGTTTTGCTTTTCTTTTTCACACATCGTGCATCAAATTTTGACTTGTTCATTCCACACACCTATGTGTCTGGTATACCCAAACATGCTGATTGGTATACATGGAGCCGTCCAGTTTTTTGTTTTGTTTCTTTTTAACGGCATAATATTCTGCAGTAGGGATATATCACAGCTTATTTATCCAGTCTGTTATTGGACCTTTAGTTAGTTTGTTTCTTTTTATTTCTTCTTCTTCTTTTTTTTTTTTTTTTTTTGTATTTCAAACAATTTTGCAATGAATGTTCTAACTCATAGTCCCTCATGAACACACAGAAGTCTGTACCAGGAACAGAAGGCAGCCTTGGCCGTGCTGTTATTCATCTCCAAAATGACTAACCCGTTAACTAGATTCTTTGTGCTCCTTAGAGAAATGCTTCTTTTCTATTGAAAACAACCCTAAAGGGAAAAGATAGAGGGGGCCAAGGAAGAGAAGGGTGGAGGAGAGAGTGGGAATGAAAGAAACAAAGAAGGGTTTACGAGCCACTCCACGGATTGGAACTGCAGTGTAGCTGAGCATTAGTTTAGAAACAAAAGTTTTGGGGGGAAGATGAATAGCACGACAGGGTATTTCAGATGTCAAAGGAGACATCCTGGCACAATGGGAGGGAGAGAGAAGGATGAGGTTTGCAGATTTGTTTCCTAAAGCTTCTCAAGACATTACCCTCCACCCTCTGATCTGACCCGTAGCCAAACGAACCTGCATCCAATATGCCTTATCCCAAAGAAGGACCTTTAAGTCCTGCTTAAGCCAATTACGTGATAGGTTTTATGTTTTAGAGGAAAAAATCATATACTTTCAATAGCCCACTTCCTTTCTGGGCTGATAGGTTGGCACAGGGCTGCCTCCTCCACGGGAAAGTAATTCATAACCCTGCCCTTGCTCATCTCAGCATATTCGCGGGTGGTCAGTAGCTGAACACCTACCCTGTGATAGATCCACAGGGAGGAGGGTCAGAGCCTTTGGGATTAATCAGCTCTGTTCTGGGACAAGCAGAAGCTGAAGGTTCCCATTTTTGGCGTGACTGATCAGCAATCTTCCTCACATCCTTCAAGACCTGGCTTCCCCCGGGAAGCATTTTAACCCCCTTGCTCTCCTGAGTCCTGTCCTTGATGGCGTCCCACTCCTCAGTCTCACATTTCCTCCCTTTCCCCTCTAATGCCTTGGGTATGTATTACTACCTTAAAACCTTGGCTCTGTCTCATATGTACTGGACTGTCCCTTGGTTTAAGACCGCAATACCTTGAGGTCAAGATTGTACGTAAAGCGGTCCCATGTTCCTGACTGTGTATATAGAGCTGTGTTCCATTGATCAGTGAGTCACAGAACCAGCCTGAACTGCAGCAAAGGATACCACCTTACTACATCAGGGCCCACAAAGTCATATTGCAAAGGAGCCTGGAACGGGAAGGAAATGATTGCAGCTGTGTTGATAAACAATCTACATGAGGCAGTTTTATTAAGATAAAAAATGCATATACTGTGGGACACAACAATTACACTTTTTTCTGTGTGTGCGACTTGCCTTTGGGTTGGTGACTGCTGGTGACCCTGTGTGTAAGTAATGTCCACACTGTCCTGTCCTCACTGGCCCTGCTCAGCTCCTACAGACTCACACCTATGGCTTCTTTTATGGAGTCCAATCCACCTCATGTTTGGTCTTCCATTTTCCTGCTACCTTCCAGCTTCCCCAGCATTACTGTCTTTTCTTTTCTTTCTTTCTTTTTTATTTTTTAAGTGTGTTTTTCCAGGACCCATCAGCTCCAAGTCAAGTAGTTGTTTCATCTAGTTGTGGAGGGTTCAGCTCACAGTGGCCCCTGCGGGGATTGAACAAGCAACATTGTTGTTAAGGGCACAGCGTTCTAACCAACTGAGCTAACCGGCCACCCTACATTATTGATTTTTCCAAAGAACCCTGCCTTCTTATGAGGTGTACAAAGTTGGACAGCTTCAGTTTTGTCTCTTTTGCCTCCAGCGATGTTTCAGGCTTGATTTGCTCTGGGACCCACTTGTTTGTGTTTCTGGCGGTCCAGGGTATCCACAGAGCTCTCTCCAACACCATATTCCTAATGAACCAATTTTGTTCTTATCACTACCTGAGAAAATTTACACATGTGCATAAGGAAATATATGTTAGGGTACTCATTGCAAATTTGTTTGAAATACAAAACAAATTGAAGGTCCAATAACATAGAGATAGCTATACTGTGATATATACATACAGAATACTACGCCATATTTTAAAAAAACCAAACAACTGACAGCTTCCTATGTACCAGCATGTTTAGATACCCAAAACACTTAGGCATCTGAAATAAGCAAATTAAAAATTGATGCATATAACATAACGATACATATCTGAAAAAACAAACAAACAAACAAACAAACAAACGTTGTCATCCAGAGTGCCAGGTGGGTCTCTGCTCCCGCTCCCCACACAAGAACGCAGGATATGGTGAGGCCAAAAAGGAACACCCACGGAGCCATAGGTAGGGGAGTCATACCACTATGGTCTCACTGGAGGCTGGGTTCACTGGACGTGCGACCTGCTGTCCGTTTTTCTGCCAACTGACCAACGACTCTCCTCCACTCTCCTCGGCTCTCCTTGGCTCTCCTCCGTAGCCGCAGCAGTTATATTAGCGGCCAATTGGCTAACCGGCCACAGCCGACGGCCAACCAGCCCCAGCCGATGGCCATCCACCACCCGAGCCAGCACCCCTCCACGTGAGGCCGAGAGCCTGTAAACTACCCCCTGGGGCTCTGTCCCCACAAATGTGTTCTATTGGTAAATATATGCACAGGTAAATATATAAAAATCGGTCCATGATCTCCTACAGTAAATGGATGACACTGATTACCGGTAGGTCAGTGGTTCTCCACTGGGGGCAATTTTATCCCCAGGGGATATTTGGCAAAGTCTAGAGACATTTTTGGTTGTTACAGTTTGGGGGAGGAGAGATGCTACTGGCACGTGGTGGGTGGAGGTCAGGAATACTGCTAAACATCCTATGGGGCTCAAGACAGTCACCTCTAGCAAAGAATTATCCAGCCTCAAATGTCAGTAGTACCAAGGTTGAGAAGCTGTGTTGCTCTAGCAGACAAAGAAGAGATCAGAATAAAAAGAAAGATGTCAAAAAAACATGGCTCAGATCTTTTAAAAAAATGTACCTTGTGAATTACACATGTAATTACAAACTGACTAAAAATGAACCTTCATCAGATTTCCTTTGACCCTGGAGAATCATTTGGAATCTGGTGTCTGCCTTGTCTCTCTTGTGTTCCTATTACATAGCCTACATTTTAGACATATGAAAAAATGTATAGTCCTTCCAAATTTCATGACTGTTTCTATTTCACATGAAGTTTTGAGTTCCAGACATCTGGATTGTCTATTCTACATTTCTACTTGGATGTCTACTAAATAGACTAGCGTTAACCTGCACAGAATGGACCTCTTGATTTCTACTAGTCCAGAGCTTGTTCTTCCTCCAGTCTTTCCCTTATCAGGACTTGGACACTCTCCTCCTGCTGGCTGTTCATTTCACTTACTTCCCACATTCACTCCATCAACAGGACTCACGGCTCTACCAGAAATCTGTATCTTAAACTGGATATTTCTACTACGTATTGTCACCCTAATAAGTCATCTTTGTATTTTTCCTAAGCCACAGAAGGGGATCAGGGAAGATGAGGGGGGCTGGTACCACAAGACCAGGAAAGCAGATTGTGGGGAATGAGAACAGAGCTGAGGAAACCATAGTCTCTAAGACAGTGTCAGTAAGGACCAGAATGTAGAAATATACCTCTTTTGTCATGATAGGAAAAAAAAAAAAAAAAGAATAAAAAGCTTCACTGATGCAAGACATCCAGCTGATTTTTCAGGGAGCCTTTCCAAGCTGGGTTTGAATGTGGTAATCAGACCTTGTGAAAAGGATTTAATCAGAGAGCACAGCAGCCTTTTATTTGTGTGGCCACATGGCCCATGGCTTGCCATGACAACAGAGGGGGACTGCCCGATGTTGAGGGGGAAGAGAGCAGGACTGGATCTGCTCAGTGAATGGACTGCGGAGCCAGCCCAGCTTGGAGCTTGGGGTTGAATCCCATCTATTTATGGGATTAAAGTGGAAGACGGATTAAGTTTGATAAGCCCTGGACTTTGAGTCAGAGGGACCAGTATAAATTTACAGTTTCAACCCCTATTAACTGTGTAAGCTTACTAAATAGCTGAAGGTCTTAGTTTTCTTTATCTATAAAATGTGTTTAATAATTTCTGGCTAACTTATATTCAACAAAGTACTAGAAGTATTAGCTAGAGCAATTAGACAAGAAAAAGAAATAAGAGGCATCCAAATAGGAAAAAAAGAAGTAAACATATCTCTGCAAATGACATGATCATATAGGTAGACAACACTCAACAAAAACTGTTAGAACTAATAAACAAATTCAGTAAAGATGCAGGATACAAAATCAACCTACAAATATCAGTGGTCTTTGTATATACAATGAACTATCTGAAAATGAAATTAAGAAAACACTCCTAATTGCGATAGCAATAAACATAATAAGATATTGAGGAATAAACTTAACCCAAGAGGTGAAAGATCTGTACACTGAAAACTATAATACACTGATTCAGAAAACTACAGAAGATGCAGCTAAATGGAAGGCCTACTTGTGTTCATGCACTGGAAAAATTAATATTGTTAAAATGTACATACAACATGTTGAATAGAATCTGCTTCAAAACCCCAATGACATTCTTTACAGAAATAGGAAAAAAAAAAAAGTCCTAAAATTTATATGGAACCACAAAAGACCTAGAAATCTTGGGCAAGAAGAACAAAACCAGAAGTATCACATTGCTTGATTTCAAAATGTATTACAAAGCTACAGTGATCAAAAGAGTATGACAGTCGTGTAAAAATAGACACACAGACCAATGGAACAGCATTGAGAGCCCTGAAATAAATCCAAGCATCTACAGTGAGCTGATCTTCGACAGGGGTACCACCAACACCCAATGGAGAAAGAATAGTCTCTTAAATAAATGGTGTTGGGAAAACTAGGTGTCCATATATAGAAGAATGAAACTCGACCCTTATCTCACACCATATACAAAAATCGACTCAAAATGGATTAAAGCCTTAAACGTAAGACCTGAAACCATAAAACTACTAGGGAAAAATCTTTTTTTTTTTTTTTTTTTTTAAATTTATTGGAGTGACAATTGTTAGTGAAATTACATAGATTTCAGGTGTACAATTCTTAACATTGGTCTGGGCAATGATTTTTTTGGTTATTACCCCAAAAGCATAGACAATGAAAGCAAAAATAGAGAAGTGAGGTTTTTTTTTTTTTTTTTTAAGACAAATGGGACTTAATCAAACTAACAGCACAGCAAAGGAAACAATCAACAAAGTGAAAAGACAATCTACAAAATGGGAGAAAATATTTTCAATCCATATATTTGATATAAGCCCCAAATATGTAAGAAGCTCACCTGAATAGCACACTTATTTTTAAAAGTGTATTTACATGTTTTTTCAAGATATAATTCACATACCATAAAATTCCTCCTTTGAAGTGTAAACTTCAGTGGTTTTTTAGTATATTCACAAAGTTGTAGAACCATCACTACTATCTTGTTCTAGTACATTTACATTACCACACAAAACAAGATTCTGCATGCATTAGCAGTCATTCCCATATACCCTCCTCCCAGCCCCTGACAACCGATAATCTGCTTTCTCTTTCTATGGATTTTTGCCCATTCTGGATATTTTATATAAATGGAATCAGATAATATGTGTCATTTTGCATTTGGCTTTTTTTAACTTAACATGGTATTTTCAAGGTTCATGTGGTAGAATGCAGCCGTGCACCAGTCTTTTTACATGCTGAATGATATTCCATCAATGAAACCACATGTCAACACAAAAAGCTGTACTCAAATGTTCATAGCACATCATTAGGTGAAACAACCCAATGTCTTGCAATTGAGGAATGGATTTTGTAATTTATGGAACTGGGAGCTCTCTGATGGCAGGGACTGTGTCTTATTCAAAGTTTTGTGCATAACAGGTATTATACCAATGTTTGGTCAATAAATGAATGAATGAATCACTGCTCCTACTACAATACTAGGCAATTACTGATGATCACATTAATTATGTGGGGATGACAGTGTCGAGGATGATGGAAATTACCACTTGACTGAGCTTGGTTAAGTTTCTGACTCTTTAGATTTCACTTCCCTTGTGAATAAAATGAGGCTAATAGTGATGGTTAAAATGAGATGAGGGATATGCTTTTTATTCCTATATGAAAACATAATTCCCCATTGCAACCCCCTTTGCCAGGCCTGCTGTATATATCAACAACAGGCAATCACTGGGCTTTTAAAACATGCTGGAGTAATTAAGAGTAAAAGACCCACTGCTAAGAATTTCTTTGTATCAAGTTAGATTCCAGTTATTTTGGTGCGAAAACTATAGTTGTTCCGCTGGATAGTATAAAATTAGTTACAAAAATGTTTATGGATCTCTGAGGAAAGGTTGAGATTCACGCATTTTAGGATTTTAATGTTTGCTTCACATTTTCTCAATTTCAGTAAAACAAACAAACAAAAATCACTAAATCTCAAACTTCCTATATCAGGCCATACCTTTATCACCATGTCTTTAGGGACAAGCAGAGGTGTTTGCATTTAGTAGGTGCTCCATTAACGTTTTACAGGTGATTCAAGAGACAGCATTTGATATAAGAAGGTGCCAAAACTGATCTCGTGGCTCAGTGTAAAAACATGAACCCAACGCTCCACAGATTTCACCCCCAGACAAACACCAGCAGCAGAGAATTGAACTACACCCATGGAAGGCAACTAGGCCTTGTAGACATGCCCTGTTTCTCAGCCTCCCTTACTGGAACGGGGCCGACTCTTCCCCGCTGAACAATGGCAAGGCATTTCAGAGACTCAGCCCTCAAGGGCCTGGGTGGCTGGCTTGCTGTAGGAGAAAGTCATGGCCTGGGAAATGAAATACACAACCTGTGGCCTTTCACAGACCGACGGGCACAGGCAGATTATTTGTGGTGGGGACAGAGACAGTCATTTGGCCAATATCTCCAGACTTAAAAAAAAAAATAAAACAAAAAACAACCAACAAAAGTAGCCTGTCTTTGTGGTTGAGCCCTGGAGAAACTAACCTCAGAGCCATATGGCTGATGGGAATAAGGAGACTAATTTCATCTGTAAAATGATAGGCCTGGACGAGATAATAATCAGTCTCATCTCTCCCAGCTCTGACCTGTGGTTTCTTTGAGAAACCCTACTGAGGGAGATGTGGGATCCCAGCGTCCCCACGGCCTCGGCTGCCATGGGGGTCCTGCTGGGGGGTTCCTGACTTTCTCTGCAGCTGTGTGCACCCCTCTTTCCCCTTTCCACATGCTGAACTCCTCCTCTGCTTGCTCATGCTCTCCTATGACACACACACGGTACCTACACAACAAGGATGCTGACAATGAGGGAGAACGGCGTTCAGCCACACTGGTCTCTGGAGCCATCATTGTCACCAATGTGCTTCCAAAACAGAAACCTGATTCCCCTCTGTAAAGCCTTCCACAGCATCCACTGCATTGGGTTCAAGTCCAAATCCTTGTCACAGCACCCAAGACCCTGGAGCGTGGGGTCCCAGCCAACCCCTCCAGTACCACAGTCTGTGGCCATTGCATCCCTCCACTGCTCTAGGTGGTTTCCTTTCCTTCTTCTTCTCCTTCTTTTCGTCACATAGACCACGTCCTTTCTCCTTTGGAGCCTTTACATATATTGCTTTTTAAGCTCTTACAAGAACCACGGTGATCTTCAAGTATGTAAATCAGATCCCAACCGTCTCCTGCTTAAGATCTCCAATGGTCCCTATCACACTTAGAGTACAATCAAGCATCTCACTGTTCCCCACATGGCTTTACAAGCCATGATCGCCACCATTTTGTGCCTCGTGTATACCAACCTTGCTCTGAAAATAAGACCTTTGCACTAGCACTTCCCTGTGCTTGCACATCAGTGGTTGACACAGTGGCGTGGTCGGCTTCTTCTCCTCTCAGGTTTCAACAAAAATGGGACTTTCTTAGAGTGGCCTTTCATGACCACCAAACTCAACGGAGCTCGTGTGCACTGCACTCTGCATTATTTTCTACACGGCACAGAGCACTTCCTGATATTTTGTGAATTATTTGTTATTGATCAACCAGTTTGCAAATCGAGTCTATCAGTCTGTAATGTTCAATACTGTGCCCTCAGTTTTCATAATGGTTCCTAGAACACATTAGGTACTCAGGAGTTGTTGTTGAATGAATGAATGAATGAATGAATGAATGACCAAACGAATGAACATCTTTCATCATCCTCTCCTTCCTTTCACACGTCTAATTTCTACGTATCACTAAGCTCCTAACTTACACGTCACTTCCTCCAGGAAGCCTTCCCTGTCTGGAAGATGAGCTAGGTGACCCTCACCGGTGTCCCTTAGCAGTTGCTACTTTTAGAAACAAGAACGTATGATGCTGATGCCTCACTGCCTCTTAAACTGTCATTCTCCCCTTGACTGTGTTCCTACAGGCAAAACCTTTACCCTGTACATTGCCACATTCCCAGTGCAATGCTCAGTTTTGAACACTTCGATAATTTAAAAAAATCTCAAAATAAACTTTATTCTTTCACTAAAAAATATAAGGTGCTTCCTAGGGTAGTCACCGTGCTATCCTCTGGGTAAATTCACTAAAGGATGAGAATGGGGGACTATTTTGGGTTCCTTGACCGAATTCCAACATGTGTTTCTGTGGAGGGGCATCAACTCCAAGCAATTCTCAGACACCAGCAGGTGTGTGAAGATTCACCTCAATTCTGACACTGTCTACCTGGAGATGACATCGGATTCCACAGGTTAAGCGTTCAGTCCTACAAGACCACCCGCCCCACCCGCCCCCTCAGATGCCAGTCACAAGCCTAGGCTGTTGCCCGCGCTGCAGATGGCCCAGGGCAGGTTAGAGGTTCCCCCGACCCCTGCTTGGACTTCAGAGGCCAGGTGCAAATCCAGGCTGTTACCTGTACTTCTGACCGGGGGGCTGTATATCAGAGCTTGCCACAGCAGCCTTCTTGGGTTCAATTAATTTGCTACAGGGGTTCACAGAACTCAGAGTAACATTTTACTTATTAGATCACTGGTTTATTATAAAATGATATGTAACTCAGGAACAGCCAGATGGAAGAGATGTACAGAGCATGGCATAGAGAAAGGGCTCAGAGCTTTCACGTCCTCTCCAGACACGCCACTCTCCCCAAGTCTCCCATGTTCACCAACCTGGAAATTCTCCGAACCCTGTCCTTTTTCAGTTTTTTCTGGAGGCTTCATTACATAGGCATAATTGGTGAAATCATTCATTGGCCATGATGATTAAACTCAGTCTCCAGCCCCTCTCTCCTTCGGGGAGGTCAGAGGGGTGAGACTGAAAGTTCCAGCCCTCTAATCACGTGGTTGGTTCTCCTGGCAACCAGCCCCATCCTTGGGTGCTTTCCAAAAGTCACCTCACCTACATAACAAAAGGCACCTTTATGCTCTCATCACTTAGGAAATTCCAAAGGTTTCAAGGGCTCTGTGCCAGAAAGAGGGAGGAAGACCAAATACATATTTCTTTTTACAAATCACAATATCACAGGGACCATCACCCAAGTGTCTGCTAAGTATTGGTGTTTAAACTGTCTCCTCACAAAAGTCCTCAGAGGAGTAAATGGTGACTCCTCTTAACGGATGTGGGAAGTGTGTTTCAAGGAGAGTAATGACTTGGTTGAACTATCGTGTTTCCCCGAAAATAAGACCTACCCCAAAAATAAGCCCCAGTTAAGATCGTCAGCCAGACGGATGCATTTAGTACGTTATGACGATGTTCCACAAGATGACATGACTGTACTTGAATAAATATAGATTGTTGTACATAGAAAAATACGACATCCCTTGAAAATATACCCAAATGCATCTTTTGGAGCAAAAATTAACATAAGACCCGGTTTTATTTTCAGGGACACACGGTAGAAGGCAGAAGTAGTGTTCTGTCCCAACACTGTGTTTTCCTCTTTCCAACACCTGCATTCAACACAGTGGGGGACATGCAATAGAAGACATATCCCAATAATTTTAGCCATTCTCAAATGATACTTTCCCTTCTGGAACCTCAGAAAGGAGGCCACAATCAGAGGTTGAGCCTTGTAAGTGGAGAAGAACCAGCGCTGTGTTTCCAGGTACCCTCTAAGGAGAGAGGGGACTGAGGCTGGTGTTACTACCTGGCAAAGCCCCAGTGCTGATCTGCCCCCTTCTATGAGATGTCCCACATCTGATCCCAGCACTGTTTTCTGGAAATACTATTCCAAAAATAGTTAGGTAAGGGAAGAAAGTGGAGGGGCATTCATGGCTGCTGGGTGATGAACACTGATGCCAGGTTCCTTCTTCCCTGGCATATAGGCAGCTGGCAGAGCTGATGGTGACTGGTTTCCGGAGGCAGTCACCTCCAGTCTCAGCGGTTACCCGCTCGGTTGGTTAGCTGGCTCCTTTTGCTCGTTGACACCTTGCCCACTTCCTGAGTCACCCATTACCCTCTCTGAGCAGTCTCAGAGCTCACTGCAGTGGGTTCAGGGAGAGACAGCAGTCAAAACTGTTTGGGCAAATGAAAGTTCTACATTTTAGACAGATAACAACTGAACTGCTCTGCATGAACCAGTGGCTTTGTCTCCCCCAGTCGGTTAAGAGTAACATACAGAAACCTCTGCCTTAGCCAGCCCTCTACCATGTACCACTTAGAAGGGTCTTCCTCACCCTCCATAGGGTCTGGTCCCTGGGTGGTCACAAGCAGTCACCTTTCCTTTCCCAGCCATGATGGTGGACAGATGTCCAAGGCCCTCGTGGAAGTCAGGATACTCAACTGGAGGACCCGGTCTTACTGTACACCCATTGCATGACCTTGGGAAAGTCATTTTCACGTCTTTGAATGCAGGCTTATTGAGCCATTAATTGAGTGGTTCAGCGATGCAGTGATATGGAGCATAACCTTATCTCAAGAGCCCCCTCTGGCTTTTGAATTTTGTGATTTTCAAGTCACGTTGAACTGACAGAATGCTGCTTACAGTATATTAAGTAGAAGAAGCAAGCTGCAGAACAGTCATCAAAGTACCCCACATTTGTTTAAGTACTATATGTTTTCAACTGTGCATTGTTTTGGTAATTTAAAATAATTATGAACATGTTATAAGCAATCTTTTGTAAGTTTATCATTGCACTAATGAATCAATGCATGCCAAAGGCTGCTTTGAGTGCCTACTTGATAGGAGACATTTGGGACACGGAAATGAATAAAACAGGGTTGTTGTCCTGGAGGAGTCTAAAGTCTAAGGAGTCTATGATTTATTTAGAAAAGATTTTTACAAAGCAATTGCTCTGCAGTTGAGGCCAGCCTGCTGCCACATCTGATAAACAGAAAGGACGCGGACAGCCCCTTCCTTATGACAAGGAGCGTATTGTTCACAGTCGCCTCACTGCCACATCCTCTCGTTAGTGTTTCCCCTGAACTTGCCCTTCCTGAACTTCTATCCAACCTTGAGTTGGTGCCAATACTTTAGTACTTAATCATACAGTCTTCTTTCCCTATTTCCACCTGCTCACACCCGGTCTCTCCTTAGCTCACTCCAATCTAGCTTTGTCCCTTCCATTCCACTGAAAACGTTCACGTCAAGGTTACAATGCTGTACGTGTTTCATCACACACACACACACACACACACACACACACACACACACACACAGAGGCAAACATGCACATTTGCAACAATGTCAAGGGGGAGATGGGCTGCTGATGGCCATCTGACCTGTCTCCTGGATACTGCAGACCACAGGGGGGTGCATGAGCGCTGTGCACATGACCTTTTCATCTCCCGGTCCCTGTGACTGGTGGCAGTCCCACCTCCACTCTGCTGCCTCAGGATGACTGACACTCCTGTACTGGGTCGTTCTCACCACCCTACCTTTACTCTTGCTGCTCTCCTGGCCTGGAAGGAACATCCTCTTCTTGTCCAACTAGAAAATTCCTACTCATCTTCTCAGCGAACCCCTTTCCGTCTTATTTTCTCCCCCACCCGCTTTTGGTTTAGTTATCCTCTATTCCCTCTTCCAAGAGCATCTCCCTGAGGGTAGTTATATGTGGGCATAGTTGCCCGGTTAGGTCCTTCAGCTCACCTGTTTGGTACAGTCATTGAATGGATATTGACCTAATTCAGGCCAACTGCACTCCCTCCATGAGAATGCATGAAATGTGTGGATTCTTTCATTCCAGCAGTGGTTCTGGGTCCAGATATCAGACAATGTCAGCCAACAACACCCTCTAGAGCTGCCTGGCTTCTATCTAGTCCAGATTCCTTCTTCAGCCTTCTTCCCTAACCTCGGAACTTAGTCTTACGCTCCTCTGACATGTGCTTTTTTGGATTAAGTCATCCAAAATTGGTTTCTGCTCCTTGCAGTGGAAAAACAAAAAGACTGATCCATCCTTCCAGACGCAGACAAGCATTGATAAGTCCTGCAGAGTTCACAGGCTTCCTGCATTGTCTCTCCTCGGCCTCTAGTTGCTCTAGTAGATTCCTCTCTCGTGACATTGTAACCGACCTCTCCTCCTCACAGACTCCCTGGGGGTAGAGCCCAGGACATCTTTATCAGGCCTATTGCTGGGGTCCGCACCAGCTTTGTTCAAGAGTGAATGAGGGATCAGAACTATTGTACCTCCAGGGATGGTATATTCTCTCTTCCTATTGACAGAGATGAGGACGACTTGACAGGGTAGTTTCCTTTTTAAAGAAGTTAAAATTTTATTTTTATACAATTGTCCTTGTAAGAGATTTGATAACATTATATTTAAAGATATGGATGCCCTCTGAATCCATCATGTTCCAGTCAGGAAAATAGAAAGCACATCAGGAATTCCAAATAGAGGGAATTTAATATAGGGAATTGACTACACACCTGTTAGAAAGCTGAACTAGCAAACGGGATGGTACGTAATGCAGACATCTGTAACTGCAGGAAGTAGCTACTATCCCTCAGGCATGGAGAACAAAAATGGAAAGGTAGTGTTAGGAGAACTCAGGAACTAGGAGAAGGATCCTGCATGACTGATTCTCGTGTGTGTGTGCGCGCACGCATATGCGTGCACGTGCGTGTGTGCATGTGTGTGTGCACGCGTGTGCACATGTGTGCATGCGTGTGTGCGTGCACACGTGTGTGCGTGCACATGTGTGCATGCGTGTGCATGTGTGTGTGTGTACACACACACACACACATGACAACTGGTGCTTCAACCTCTGGGAGATGCACTCTGTAGGCAGTGCTTAGACCTCTGGGGAAGTACCCCAAGGCTGGGTACTCAGACCTCAGTGGGGGCACAGTGTGGCCAGTGCCAGAACTCGGACAATGTGAACTGAATGCTTAAGCTGAGACCTGGTGGGCCAGTCAGTGCTGGTACCTCTAAGGAGGCATCTCACAGTGGGTACTGCGAGTGCTAGAGGAAGCCAGAGGCTGGAGCCACAGCTGTCTTACTTCTAGAAGGTGTCTAACAGGATCTGGAGATGAGAAGAGAGTCTTCTTCATGCTGCCACCTTCTAATCTGTGAATTCTTCCCACTGAGGGACCCTCAGGGGAAGCAAGCCAGCAACGAGTCTGGGAAATGCAGTTTGCAGGTTCCCAGCTCTAACATCAGAGTAGAGATGGGAGTAGGGAGCCCTGAGGCTGACAGACACTGAGTAAATAACTACATATACGCTTCTGGTAACGAAGGCTAAGTAGAATTGGCCTCTGAAGTAATGTGATGAAATATGGTCTCCTTATTCTGTAGCCCATTTCCACCAGGACTCCTAATAACTCTCGAGCAAGAAATCGCAGTTTGGGATGGGACCTCTGGAAAATTCCAGTGCCAATATGAAAAGTGGCTCCAAAGTCAAAGCATTCCTGTAAGCCCGGACTCTTGGAGCCCATGATTTATTTTAGCTTTTCCTTATTTTTGCCTGCTTCTGCAATCCTTGGTTCCAAGAACGTCTTCTGGGCAGATGCCTCCATGGCCCAGATACTTGGAAAAACAGCCATTTACTACAAAGCCTGCTGCTCCTCAGGCCACCCTGCCAAGTGCCTTGCTATGTGCAGCTGCACCCTGTTCCTCTGAGCTTGCATCTTTCCATGCGTCAGCACCCCACATGTCAGCACCCATTTTCTTGGGAAGAGAATGCCGTAACTTGACACATCCCCTGTCCAGACTCATTTTTTTTCTTCTTAATTTTCCATTGCTTTTGCTCACCCCTTAATTCCTATGGTGGATGTAAAGCCCTGGATCTCTTTCTAACTATTATGCTCTTCTCCTAGGATCCTACTATGTAAAGAACACCTGGTTACGACAGTGATCGTCATTACATTTTGGCAACTAAAGCTTCATACAGCCACTTTTTTTTTTTTTTTTCATCTGCAACCTCAATGACCCATTAGGCGGAGAAACAGGTTTTTGGATTCAAGTACTCATGTGTAAATCCTGACTCTAATTTAACTTGAAAATCTTTAGCTACTTAATTCCTCGGAGACTTAGTTGCCTCTACTTTAAAAAAGGAACTAATGGCTACTTCTGAAGCTTGCTAGGAATATTAAATAACACAAGCTGTGAGCTACATGTGGCACATAGTAGGACAGGGTAAATCTTAGTTCTTTTTCCCCCAGCGAGAGTGGGTGTTGTTCTCATATACATATGGAGAAAGCGGGACAAAGCATTATTTAAGTCTGATCTCAGCCACATAATGGTTTTTATAACAAGAAAAGATTTAAGAGAAAATTATGAGCACTGCTATGTGGAGGACAATTATTTCTCTGTTCCTACAGGGAGACAGGGATCATATCATCAGATGAGTTCTGACTTTAGACTGACTTCTCTCCCTCAGTTTTACCTCTGTACACATCTGTTACTCGTGTGTGTGGACGAGAAGAAATGAAGAGGAGAGGGCTGGGGGCAAAAGCACACGGCTGGACAGTATGGCGGACTCCTGGGGAAAGAACAGCAGGTTAGAGGACTGAACAGGCAGGTGGGTCTGAGTCATACCATGCAGATCTTTGATTGTCCAACTGAGGAGTTTTGCCTCTTACTTCTCAGACAACAGAATGTCAAAACCAGAAAGAGTTTAAAAAAAAGAAAGATCCTGTAAAAATGGACTTGAGTTTTTTATATAAAAGCTCTTAAGGAATGCCAGGCAAAGAGATTCAGGAAAATGCAAGATCCAGGGAGATTTCATCTTTGGCAATTTTTTTTTTTCTTTTCCCCTAAATGACTTTAGGAAAGATATACGTAAAGGAAGTGCTAGGTGCTGAGATGTTCCTGTCATTTTATTTCCCTTTTATCCATTCACATGGGACACAGTGGGCCGCTATTTGCTTCCGACACAGGGAAGATTTCCCCTACGGACCAAGAGCAGGTCTCCATAAGGGAGATGACGGAACCTCACCCCAGGTTCATTCTGCCAGCAGGACCACTGCTGCCTTTAAGGAGTCAACTTTCCGGTTGAGGAGACAGATGCATGGAGTTCAAGATAATCAATGGGGTGATCACACTGAGAAGCACAGATGAGGCTTGCACCCTCAAGGTGGGGGCCGTAAGGCTTCAGGGGAACCTCTCTGGCACACACACGACCATAGAAAGGGATGTCCAAGCTGAGCCTTAAAGGATGAGAAAGAGGGAACCATGTGGAGGAAGACGGGAGGCAGAGCCATCGGGATGAGAAACACAGAGGGATGAGAAACACGATCGTGCATGCGGGAGACCGCAGGCCACGTGCGATCCTGGAAGCTACTGAGGCACAGAGTGAGTGCAGAGAGAGGGGCAGAGAGGAGGTGAGGGGGTGAGGCAGGACCGGAAGCAATGGGGTCTTGTGTGCTAGGCCAAGAAACAGCATGCGGTGTGTCCTACAGGGGATTAGGTGTGTGAAGAGGCTCTGAGCACCAGAGTGACACTGCTGAATTTCCGTTTAATCCGTTCTAGTGGCTGCATGAAGGAGGGAACTCAATGACGGGAGAGAGATCAGATGGGCGGCCATAGAAGTATTCCTGGTAGGCAATGGGGTGGGGGGCTATTCGGGGCTGCCAAGGAGAGTGTGAATATAGGATCAGGGGAGTTGGTGATTGACTGATACAGAACAGGGGACATTCCAGATGTTCACACATGATGACTGGAGGACTTTGCTGCCAACCATAAAACAGGGAACACATGAGGAATTGCCATTTTGGGGGGAAGACAATATGCTCAGCTTCAGAAACTATTAACTTGGGATGCCTGAGGATACAGGAAGCTCATCCTCCCAGCTGTACCAACGACTAGCGGTTTGGCTTTGGGTAAATGATTTAATCCCCCGAGCCTCAACGTCCGCATTTAAGAATGGGGAAAAGCTCATAGATTTCAGGGAATGAATAATTTGTCCAAGGAACTCAAGGTGTTGCTTTTACCAAACTCTTTTCCTTCACACTTCTTTACATGAACTAAAAGGAAACAAACGAACTTCTGTCCTTCCAGTTGACAAATGTTCGTTTCTGAGTCAAACTTCCGCTTTTGTTGTCACCCTAAGCCTCGGAAAGTCCCTACTCTGTAGGACTGGCTCTTGGGTGTCATAGATGTCCACATGTGATGCTCTTTCTGCTCAGCTTTGGTATCAATGTGACAGGTTAGAGTGTGAAAGTCCCAGAGATGAAGATTCTCCTGCTGAGAACATGCACATCAAAAAATTCAGAAGTCTTCAGAAATAAAGGTGATCCCGAGAGGATTTTGAAATTTGTGAAAGCTTTTGAAATAATCTTTATTTGATATTTATTTCTCCCATATCATACTTCCAAAGATTTTGAAACCCATTCCACCCTTAAATATTGTCTTTTTCTTTCAAAACAAGGATATGTAATTTTTCCATCTCTATAAAAGCCCTCTGTTTTGGACCCAAAGATCTGTTTTTATTTTTCCCCAGTGGCGGGACAGAAATGGGGACAGAAGGACAGAACCCTCAGCCCACGTTTACTACCAGTAAGCCATGAAGTAAACAAGTCTCACCATTCTGACCACATGTGTTCCAGGAACAAAAGGGACTTTGGGGTGATGGGTCCATTTTTTACTATGAACTGTGAACTAGCATATTTTTAACTTGGCTTTGGAGGTTTATGAAGGGAGCTGTCTTGTCCTTCCCTAATAAAATGCAGATGGCTCTCCTTCCCAAAGCCCCTAAGTCCCCAAAGCTGTGTATAGTATGACTCTCTTCATCTTTAAGGATAAGAATACGTTTGCAATTCAATAAGTTGTAATGTGCATCATTTCCATTCGTCACTCCAAAAATTTTCCTAAAGGGCTTAACATATAGTAAATGTGCGTGAGACATGTATGAAATGAGTATATGAGAAGACGTCAGCACCAGCCTTAGAATCTGAAGCCTGGATTTAAACTCTGGCATTGCAGGCCACTCTCTGGAATGAGAGGGAGACATGACTGCCAGCTTAGAATAGAAGTTGTGGTATATATACACAATGGAATACTATTCGGCGGTAAGAAAAGATGATATAGGACCATTTGTGACAACATGGATGGATCTTGAGAGTATAATGCTGAGCGAAATAAGTCAGACAGAAAAAGCAGAGAACCATGTGATTTCACTGATATGTGGTATATAAACCAAAAACAACAAAAGAATAAGACAAACAAATGAGAAACACAAACTCATAGACACAGACAATAGTTTAGTGGTTACCAGAGGGTAAAGGGGGTGGGGGGTGGGAGATGAGGGTAAGGGGGATCAGATATATGGTGATGGAAGGAGAACTGACTCTGGGTGGCGAACACACAATGGGATCTATAGATGATGTAATACAGAATTGTACACCTGAAATCTATGCAATTTTACTAACAATTGTCACCCCAATAAATTTAAAAAATAAATTATTAAAAAAAAAAAAAAGATCTGTAAGTCAGTTAAGTCAGGACTTGGATCCTGGTTCCTCACCTTCCTAGTCATGTGTAGGGAGGATTTGGGTCAAATTTCATGACCTCTCTGTAATTCAAGAGGGAACAATGGCTGAGCTTGAGAATTCTTGGTTTGAATCCTTATTTTGTCACTTATCTAGAGGACTTCGGCAATTTACTTAAATACTGGATTTCCTCACCTGTAATATAGAGAAAATAATTGTACCTGTTGTCATAAATGTGTTGTACAGATTTAGAAGTTTAACGTGTGCAAAGAACTTAGAGTAGAGCTTGGCATATCATAAACACTCTGTGTTAACCATCATTCTATTATTTTCCTTATATGACCTCTTACTTGATGTTCTGACTCTACGAATGGACAGTTCTTTCCTAGGGAGAGAGGTTCCATTACATTCCACACCTTGTGGTGGTCACATAACCTCAGGCATTTTGGGGTTCAACTTTCACACACGTCACTGAGATAATGCTCCCCATCCCTTCTCTCTCTCCAGATAGAGCATAGGTTTTCCTGAGGCTCAAATAAGACCACAAATGTGAAAACACTTAGCTAACTCTCAAGTACTCAATAAATGTGAGTTTACTAGTTGGAACTCTTTCCACTACAAGTGACAAAAACCCAACTCAAATCAGTGTATGCCAAAAAAGAGGCTTTACTGCCTCTTGCAACTAGATTCTAGGGTAGCTCACAGTCCCAAAGGAAAAACCTTAAGAACCGGGTCTTTGGGAACCCAAACTGGTGCTCATTGTAATTCAAACCCACACCTTATACCTGTGTGTCTTCTCTGATGGTCATAATCTCTCCCTCTCCACATAGGCCTTGGAAATGCTGACATTTGGACCAGAAAATTCTTTGTTGTGTGTGTGTTGGGGAGATGTCCTGGGCCTTGTAGGATGTTTACAGCATTCCTGGCCTCTGCCCACTAGATGCCAGGAGCACCCAACCCCTCTACTCTCTACCTTGTGACAATCAAAAATGTCCCAAGACATTTGTTCAAATGTTCCCTGGAGAACAAAACCATACCCCAAGTGCCCAGTTAAGAAGACTATACTAATGAAACTCAGCTGCGTAGTAATTCATTCCTCTCTATTCTCCACACAAGTGTCTGGGCTGGTGATATAACTTTAGAACCTCCCTCTTCCCCCTCTACACACGCCCAATCCCGCTCCCACCACTGGGGCACTGAATGGTCATACTGTTGAAAAAGGCTGCAAGATACCTGACTCAAGATATTTTGGGGTCCAGTCACTACCTTACAATTTGGCTGGGCATCTCTTTTCCTCTCCATGCCTTGGTTTTCCATATTGGCAAAATGAGAAGACGTCCTGTAATTGTTTTGTTACTCTAATATTTTTTATATGAATTGATCAGATTTGAACTATGAAATGGGAAATCACCATATAGAATTCAGTTATTGAATCATATATGACTGAATCCTAAATTCCCCACAAGCCATCTCTTTTGTTTCCTGGAAGTTAGGATTGCACTGTGTTCTTTGGGATGTACAAGGAGTCTAGGCAAAAGTGAGGATGTTTTGTTTTGGGGAGTCTCTAAAGATTCCATCTTACTGTATAAGAAAACAGTATAAAGTAGAAAATCATTCAGTGAAGCTGAAGCATGGTATTTGTAAGAAATGAAGTGGGAGATTGTACAGGGCCTTGGATGCCCAAGGAATGGGTACAATGCTATTACCCAAAGGGGGGGAGGTAGAATGCATAATAATAAAAGCATCCATATTAACTGGGTGAATTGTTTTCTATCTTTATCTCTGAAGTTTAGACAGATAGTAGAGTTACATTAGCCATATTCAATTTGGAGTAGACAACAGCTTGTTGCCTCTTTATTTTTCCCATTGAAATCATATGGCACAAAATATTCACTTCATCTACAAAACTGAAGCTCAAAAGGGAGGAGTTAGGAGCAGTGACTATACTTAGAGTTAGTGGCAGAGTCTAGAAGGAAAGCCAGCTCAGTGATGTTTCCACCTTATCATCCCCAGGGAAAAGACCCTATGGGGGTTAAAAAAAAAAAAGTGCAGAAACACCCATTCTCCCCTCCCCCTAATATTAGACTTCAATAAAGGGAGTCATGCTGATGCTGGTTTTTCCATCTTCCTATCCTCTGCCTCCTATTCTTGGATGGGTTTTCACAGAGAGTTACATCTTATTCTTTCTCCTTGTTCCTAGCTAGAGGCATATCAGCGCTCCTACTGGGGCTTAGAACAGAGCTCACGGAACAAATGTCTCATAGTCCCATCCCCCTTCCTACCCAGTTAAAGAAAAAGCAAAAGGAAAGGAATAAAGGCATAATTTGTGCTTTCAAAATGACCTTTCCAGCAAATGGGGATGAGAACTTATATACGGGTTTTGAACACTTACTATTTTCTAGTATCTAATTACTGTATGTGTTTCCTGTGGCTGCTGTAACAAATTACCACAAACTTGGTGGCTTAACACAACAGAAATGTACTCTCTCCCGGTTCTGAAGGGCAGAAGTGTGAAATCAAGGTGTCAGCCGGGCTGCACTCCCTCTGGAGGCTCTTAGGGAGATTCTGTTCCTTGTCTCTTCTAGCTTCTCGTGGCCACTGGCATGGGCTTGTGGCTGGCTCATTCCAATCTCTACCTCTGTGGTCACCTTTCCTCCTCCTCTTCTCTGTGTGTCTCTTAGAAAGACATTTGACACTGGATGAGGGCCCATCTGAATGACCCCAGGGGGTCTCTCTCATCTCAACATCCTTAACTTAATGACATCTGCAGAGACGTTTTCCAAATAGGGTCCCATTCACAGGTTCTGGATATCAGGACACGGATATGTGTTTGGGGGAACCATCCTTTGGTCGACTACATCCAGAAACCGTGCTGATTTTCTTCATACAGTAGCTCATGAACTTCCCACAGGTCTCTGATTTATGGATGGACATTCCCATTTTACAGATGAGGAGGCAGAAACAGCAACAACATTTTAAAAGAACACAGATTTAGAAAGTGGCAGAGGCAGCTGCACACGCGGGTACTTTTCATCGAGTCTACAGTCTACTCCAGAGCTTTGGGTATTTCCTCTAAGAGCTTAGTTCCAATGGCTTTTGTTGTTAATACATTCATTTTAGGGTGAGACCCTGCAGAATAGAAGCAGCACCTCTAGAGGACACACGTGCTGACTCACTAGGTCGGATGAAGGGGGTTTCCCATGTTTGATCCAATTGTTAACGTCTTGGTGGTTTACAGGCATCTTGACTCAAGTCTTCACTTCCAGCCCTGCCACTATTTAGCTGTGAGTGAATTCTAACAAGTCTGTTTATCTCTTGGTTTTCCATCTGAAATGAGCAAGTTGGACTTTGAGCTCTCAGTTCATGAATCTAACCCTCCAGCAATATCACTTCTCCAAGATATGGTTTTTGAAGAGCTAATACCGTCTTTACAAGTATAACTGCTGCTGAAAATACTCACACTCTTCCCACCACTGCTCAGCTGGTGAAATAGGACCCACATGCCGGAAAGCTTTAGGACTCACTCAGGTGAATCCTGCCCTGAAATCCTCTCCCCTCTCAGGCTGTATCTCCCACTCAGCCTTGAAACGCCATCTCATACACTCCCCCTGCCCTGATCGTCCCGAGCAGAGGGAACTATCTATCCCTCTCTTCTTAGCACACCTTATATGAATAATGACACTGTCATGCTGGGTGTCATGTGGGGACTCAGCTCCTTCCCCTCCCAGGAGTGGGATATGGTGAGGACACAGGACATGGTGAGGCCAAAAGGAACACCCATGGAGCCATAGATAGGGGAGTCATACCACTATAGTCTCGCTGGCGGCTGGGTTGGAGACACAGGAAGTAGGAGACACACGATCTGCAATCCGCTGTCTGCTTCTCTGCCAACCAACCCACTTGCTAACTGCAATCCGCGCTTGCTAGCTCAGCCATGGCAGTTATATTAGTGGCCAATGGCTAACTTGTTACAGCTGATGGCCATCTACTACCTGAGCCAGTACGTTTCCATGTGAGGTCGAGAGCCTGGAAACTGCTTTCTGGGACTCTGTCCCCACAGACACTTATCTTCCTGTATGGTTAGTATTTTTCTTATCTCACTCCTCTAGAGTGTGAGTAAACCAATTTTGGGAATCTAGACCTTCTTTAAGAAGGTGTGAAACCAGGGAACCTGCAGTCTCACTTTTTTTTCTTGATATTTGATTGAAAAGGTGCCAGAGCCTTTAGAGGGAGACAGCCTGTGTCAGTCAGACCTGGAACCCATTTTCAAAGGAGGACTAGTGTTGGTTCTCTGCAAGATAATTATTTCCTTTGTTTCCTTCCTCCTTTTCTTCCTTTCCTCGCTCTTTCTTTTCCTTCTTTTATCAAAAACACACCCTGAAATCCTACTAATTGCCAGATGCTCCTAGTGGTTCTAAGGAGACACTGATGAATAGGCCATTGTCTTGCAGTCAGATAGCTCATATCCTCATGGCAACATAATCAAGGAAACCAAGAATCACACAGCACGCCACGTTATCTCACATCAGATCATACACTCATACATGCTACACAATGCAGTACAGCTGGTACGTATCATTGTGCTGCATATTTTTGTGTTTTGTGTCCCGCTGTAAACTATAATGCGCACCACACTGCACAGTCCAAAGGAGGTGTACTAAGTCCTTCATTTCTTCTTCGCTTCAGGGGAGGCCACACAGAAAAAGTGTTAGAAAAGTGTTCATCAGACAGAGGGAAGAGAGTTAGAGCGGGGCATTCTCTAAGGCTCAGAGTCCGGGCTTGAACGGCAAACTCTGACAGGTGTATGATAATCCCAGAAATTTCTCTGGGGCCACTTTTCTGAAGGAAGAGTTACTTTTGGATCGACCTGGGTGTTCCAGTGCCGGTTGCAGGCCCGTCTCCCTCACTGTACACGCAGCACACTGGGCCAGCGTCCTCATCTGCCCACAGTCCGGACTCCGCCCAAAGCCCACGACTGGACACCGGGAAGCAGACGCTGAGCACTTCGCTGTCCTCCTTGTGCTCGGCCTGGGCCTTGTTAGCCTGGTTCTCATTAGGATCCCTCTCGGCTAGTTTGGACTCCCCAGAAATCACGTGTATTTCCATTGCTAACTTAACTTGCAAAGCATTTAGCAAACTTCGTAATTTTCGCCCCCGCCCCGTAGCCCTGTAATCCGATGTTGCAAATAAAAACAGATTACAACATGGGGACAATCAGGGGAAGGCCTAAGGCATCGATTGCTGTATTTTAACACCACAAATAGCCACTGATTATTAAGTCTTGAAAGTATGAAGTGTGAGTCATTTTTACCTTGATATACCTGTGTCTCTAACAGAGCTGGCATACATTAGGCGACCGGCGAATGACAATGCAATTACACTGAGCAAGTCTGCAGGACGCAATGAAATGGGGATTGTGGATTCTCTTCACGTAGGAGAAAGTGGGTCCCAACTTAGCTGTGAAGGGAGCTGACAGTCCCCGTTCTGTGCTCTGGTTCGCTCAAGAGCTCTTACTGCCGTTAGTGCCAAACACTCATACTAGCCTGTTGGAGTATTTCTGCTGGGGACTTAATACAAGTCTGCACGCGTGGCCTTTCTCTTGTCAGCCCTCCTCTCCTCCATTCCCTCCTTCTCCATGCTGTGGGCTGTGAGATCTTTCTGAAACGCAGATGGGATAATCTGTCTAAACCCCTCCTGGTTGTCTGTGTGCCATTTTATGCTCCCACCCCTGCCTGGGTCGATCGCCCCATCTCACACTCACCCGCGCATGCCCTATGCTGGAGCTCTGTGGGGTTCCTCGAATAGCGTTGTGCGTTTTCGATCTGCCCTGTCTGCACATGCGGTACTGCTTTCCAGGAAGACATCTGTCCACCACTCTTCCATTCGGTTAACTGTCATTTCAAAGCCCAGTTCAGAATCTACTGCCTCTTGGAGGAAAGGGACTTTCTCTGAAGGCCACTGACGTGACTAGGGAATCAGTCTTCTCTTTTCCACAGCCTCTGGTGTATTACTTACCACACTAAAGGCAACCAGTCATGTGTTTGTCTATCCTTCCAGCTCAGCTCTGAGCTCCACGATGATGGAAACCATGTCCTGCGTCTCTGCTTTGTTCTAGGTTCTACTCCCAGAATTTAGCATCCATCAATTGCTCAACTATTGAAAGAAAGACAGAAAGACAGAAAGCAAAGAAGGAAGGGAGGGAGAGAGGAGGGCGGGAGAGAGAGAAAGAGGGAGAATAGTGGGGCAGTCACCACCAAAGGGCAGCAGGAGACATTCATGGTCCCATGGTCACACTCAGCCTGAATTACTTTATTATAAACTCTTCAGGAAGAATTTACAACAGCTGCCCACTATCTGGCTTTGGGGAACCAGGGCTATATGGCCACTCAGCTACTCCATAAACAGTACTGGGGAGCTAAGGAGAACTTCCCCATTCACCCTTGGAAGCCAGTTTGCTTTTGTTTGTTGTGTCTCTGCTGCCATGGTTCCCAGATGACACCCCATCTGCATAAGTGCTACTGCAAACAAACATGGAGCTGCCAGGCGGGTTTTCTCAAACCCAACAGCCTCAGCAAACCAGCAGCTGACAAAGGCTAAGAGCAGGCCCCAGACACGGGAAGGAATGCGGATTTGTCTTGATCTGCCTCATGGAGGGGGAAATGATAAAGAAGGAGTCATAAAAGACTGGCAGCAGCTCAACTATTTGGCACCAAAGGTCTCTTGCAAAGAATCATTTCCCAAGATGGGGCTGCACCCCAGCAAATGCGCTCACGTTCACACGAGGGTTCTGCTTCCCTTTTCTTTGTTTTCTGTTTTCTTTTCTTTTTCTAACTTTGCTTTACTTTCTTCTTTTTAAAATTCCCCTGGTCTTTTAGTGAATAGCATTAGTTGAAGGGTCAGGTCTCAGACATCAGGTAAAGATTGAAAAAAAACAGAAAAGAAAGAAAGGGGAGAGAAGCAAACACCCACCTGGAGGGAAGGCAGGTCTGTCTGGAAGGAGAGGCCGTCCCTCGGCCCCCCAGCCTCCCTCCCCCAGGCTGTATCTGGTCTGGGAGCCATGGATGTGGGGCCCACTGAGTTCTTCCTGCTGACTGCAACTGCGATAATTGTCCAGATCTCAGAAAATCTGACCCCATCATTTTCCCTTGAAGGCTTTCCTTCTCCAAGTATTTGTCTGGCTATTCTCTGGGGGAAGAAATGACACCTAGACACTCTTTGTCTGCTTTCCTTTCTAGTCCATAAGGTAAGTCACTGCTGCTAACAGAATATAACCGTAAATTCCTCCCTGTCCCCGAGAGTCACATCCACCTTCTCTTGGGCTCCTGACAGTTTGTCCCTTCATTTTCTTATTTCACTGTCCACCCTCTATGTCTCCCAGCTCCTCAGCTTGCAGGGATCACTGTTAGGATTAAGGTCTACATTGGCTCAAAGCCCATCCCACACATGGTTGTATTCCAAGTGACCTCCAGGGATTCAGGCAGGTGACCTTCTGTTTTACACTGTCACCTCTGGCCCTGGTCTCATGCGTCGTACGTAGTCCATCTCTTTGGATACCGCACCAGCCTCTCCCACCTTCTGCTTAGAAAGCAGCTGCTTTTACTTTATCTCCCCCGAACTCACCCATAGGAGTTGTGGCTATCAGGCTTTTACTGACAATCCACCGCGTGCGTGTGCGTGTGTGTTAAGTATGTAAATGTGTCACTTTGCAGCTCAAGCTAGATGTGATTGCAGCGCAGCCTTCAGTCGTATCATTCCTTTTTCTGCCTTCTCTTTTAGTGCTGTAACCCTCTCCGATATTCTGGTGTATCTCCTGGGTTAGAACAGTTTAGCTAGTTTACCCTAGCCCTGACCAGTGCTACTTTTTAATGACAAAATTACCCACAAGAGATGTTGCTACTTAAAAGCTCTTCTCTACTCTAAGTGCGAGCAATTTAATCAGCGGTCTTAACCTACCAACTTTCTGCACTACACGTTCACTCAGTGGGCAGTGGGGATCACGGCAAGAGCTCCTAAGCCCTGCTCACTATAGCAGTGAAAAAGGACGGATTCTTATTTCCCTCATGTGTTAATTTTTTTACATAGCAATCCCTCCAAACCTTGAGGGCAGGTGCCACGTTTCGTTTATTTCTAGATTCCTGGCTTCTAGCATCATGCCTAGTATACATTAACAATGAACAATGAATATTTTGTGGCAACATGGTTTCAGGTATTACTATGATGTACATTTTACATGTGGGAAGAAGAGACTCAGAAACCTCATGTAGAAAGGCCTTAGTCAATACAGTAAATGGCAGAGCCAAGCCTTGAAATACCCAAATGTTCAAACACCAAACATGGAACTTTTGTTTCTGTACCACATTGGTGCATGTTTTCTGCAAACAATAGTTTTTTTCAGATTTTACATACATGTAAAGTCACGTGTTCCTTTTACACTGGTGACTCGGACCCCTAGGTTAGTCTCCTACTTCTCTCCTACATTTGTGCAGGGACGGGTGTGGGCAAGGACGGAGGGAGGGACACCTGTAAGCTCCACCCTTGGCCTCCACTCAGGGTGCAGAGGCTGTAGCAGTCTCTACAGCTGGCTGCGGAAGACTCTATGATCAGTGCAGAAGAGTTCCTGGGTTCTTTCTTATATTGGCTCTTAAAGGCATGACCTGGGTCATGGAAGCAGAAAATTACCATCTTAGAGAAGGGAAAAATGGACGTAGGAATCCTGCCCAGTGCATTAGCTTTCTATTGTGCGACAAATCGCCACAAATTTATCAGCTAAAAGACAGCACACAGATATTATCTCACAGTGTTTGCAGATCAGGAGACCTGGCATGGCTTAACTGGGTCTCAGACAGCTGCAGTCAGTGTTGGCGGGGCTGTGTTTACGCCTGAGAACTTGACTGGGGAAGAATCTGCTTCCAAGCTCATTCAGGTTGTTGGCAGAATTCACTTCCTTGTGGCTACTTGGCTGAGGCCCCCAACACTTTGGTGGCTGTCAGCAGATGTAGATGTGTTCTCTCTAGATTCATTTCCATTTCCATCGTAATGAAAGCAATGTAAATAATATTCCTTAAGTGTAAGGACTAAAATTCACTCAAAAATCACATGGGCATTAATTTTGAAATAGATACTCGATATTAAATTCAACCCACATAATAGAAATGCCAGAAATGTATCCTGTGAAAACAATGATCGAAATAGAATTATGGTGACTTGACAACTTTGCCTTTAGTGTGTGGGCCCACAAGTTGCACTGACAGTAGGAAAGTTGGCTGAGCTCAATTCGAAACCCACAGGTTCTCAGTTGGTACTGCTGCATACTCCATTTCCTCCCCCAGGACCCCCTCTGCTCCTACCACCTCACAGCTCTTGTCTTTCCAACATTTAGGGGGCTTCTACTGTTTGGGTGTCATTCACCAAATTCCTTGTCTGACCTGGATTATCACTGGCCACTCGGCTGGGAGCCAGGTCCCAGCATCCCAACTCCTCAAGGCTCAGTACTTGTTGACTTGGAGTGGAATGCATCACAGTTCCAGTAACAGAACCTTAAGATAACTTTTAAGATGAAAAGGCTGTCATGTAAGTTGTTATCAATAGTTTATACTTTTCTTGGGTAAAGATGTGGACTTGCTGTAAGGGGAGGAGATGTTTGGTGTCTTTTGTTCTGATCTCAAGGACCATGTTGGGAGGCTCTTTCTGTCAGATAGGTCCAGGATTGATAAACTTTCTCTGTAAAGAGTCAGGTTGTCAATATATTGGGTTTTGACGGCCAGGTGGTCTCTTGTCACAAGTACTCAACGTTGCCATTAGAGCACGAACGTAGCCCTAGACAATATGTAAATGAATGAGTATGGCTGGATTCCAATAAACTTTATTTATGGACCCTGAAATTTGAATTTTATATTATTTTCATGGGTCATAAAATACCATTTTTCTTTTGAATTTTTTTCAACCATTAAAATATGCATAAATCATTCTTAGCTTGCAGGCCATGTGAAAACAGGCAGTGGGGCATAGTCTGTGCACTCCACTACAGACGTAAAAGAAGTACCTACCCATTTTCTTGGGAAAACTAAATTCTCTCCTTTGTCCCCTTGGAAGTCAGTTGGGGTTGCACTCAAGAATTGTGGGGATTTCTGAAGATTCTTGGGAAAAATGTCTCTGTGCCTGGGCTTTTCAAAACAGGCATTTGCAATGTTTGGAGGCAGCAGCCAAAGGAAGAGCTTTCTAGGCTCCAGGGCCCATCGTAGCTCCGTGGAGGACAGCTGAGCTCAGCCAAGCTGTGACTTCAGTGATCTCATAGGCAGGTGAGAAGGCCATACCGGGAAGAGGAAGCACGTAGCAGCTGCAACTTGGGTGAAATCATCTCAGTAGAGGAAGGGGTGACCTGCAGAAGAGCAGGTGATGGTCTGGAGACAAATGACTGGTTTACACAAAAAGTGACAACCAGGACAGATTTGCAGCACATTTAAAAATGTCCTGGAGATTCCCAGAGGTACTTGGAGGAGTTTGGTAAAAGAATGACTTTTCCATATTTGAGTAGCTTGAGGAATAATGCCTTTATAATTTGAAAATACAAAGAAGTGCAGCATTTCTGGTAGGGTCTGCCCTGTGAGGCCTGAGATGGATGTTATCATAAACACCCTTGGTTGCCAAGTAACAGCCATATCCTTATTTCCCCTCTTTTGTTTAAACTTTTTATTTTGAAACAACTGAATATCTTCAGAAAAGTTACAAAATAGTTCAAAGAATTCCCATATTTATATCACTCACTTTCCTCAATTATTAGCATTGTTACACATTTGTCTTAAACTTCTTTCTCTCTTACAAATACACTCATACACACAACACACATACTTGTATGTACTATTGCTTCTGAACCATTTGTTAATAAGCTGCATCAGTTTGTATTTCTTAAAAAATGAGGATTTTCTCCTACATAATGACAGTATAACCATCAAAATCAGGAATTTAGCACTGACCCACTATTGCTTTCTAACATATACACCCAATTGAAATTTCTCTGACGTCTGAATAATGTCCTTTTCATGTTCTGGATCCAATCCAGGAACATGTGTTCACTAAGTTGTCATGTATTTTTTCTCCCTTCTATTTGGAACAGTTCCTGTCTTCCTTTAGCATTCATGACTTTGACATTTTTGAACAAGACAGGCCAGTACCTTTGTTTTGAGTTTGTGTGTTTCCTCATGATTTAAAGAGCTTTTTGCTGTGACATCTGCCAAATAGTCATCTCATGGCATCATATCGTTAGACACTAAATGCTAATTTATCTTATTACTTGTGATATTAACTCTTATTATTTGGCTAATGGTGTCTATAAGTTTTCTCTGTTTTATGGTTAATTAATAAGTATTTTGTACTCATCAATTAATGATTAATAAAAATGTATTTTTGGGATTGATACTTCAAGTCTTCTACTCTAACTGGGAACATTTTCTTCTCCCCCATTTATTTATGTCAGTACAGATGAACGGATTTCTGTTTTACTTAAAGGGTTACCACCTATAAGTGTCATTATTCTGATGTACAGACAGTCCCAGACTCGGCCAGTAGAGCCCCTACCGACTGGCTCCAGTGATATTTGGCCCTGTTTCCCTCATTCTTTCAGCAATTCCTTGTTTTGTGATACAAGATGTTCCAGACCTATCTTGAATTATTTCCTCTTCAAGCACTAGATAACCCATTCATCTTAGGAGTTTTAGTGTCTTTAGCGGAGAATAGTACATAGAAACCAAGAACTAGATGTGCTCATTGTGATGGAGTGCCAATGTTTCTGGGTCGTTCTAACGGACAGAGATAGTACACACATACATGTGCACACATATATAATGTATATCCATCCATCCGTCCGTCCGTCCGTCCATCCATCCATCCATCTATCCATCCATCCATCCATCTTCTATCATCTATCTATCTATCTATCTATCTATCTATCTATCTATCTACTATCTATCTATCATCTGTCTGTCTATCTATCTATCATCTATCTATCTATCTATCATCTATCTATTATTTCTATTTAAAACCATGAGTTTACCTCATCACTTTCCATTTCAATCTATACCACACTATGGGATTTGTTCTTGTCTTAGCCCTCTTCATATCTGTAAATCCCTTCTCCAGCCATGAAAAATCAAACCCGCAGCATTTTCAATGTACTTACTTATTTTTTCAATCCCTTCAGTTTACCACCCATAGTGAAACATGCATGAGGGAACGACCACGAGACTTTCACAGGTGCCACTCCTGGTAACTTCGGGTAGCTGAATTAAAACTAGCAAGCATCTAGCTCTTGTTATATGAAGAAACTAAACTATTAGTTTAACCTCTGGAAGTCTAGTAGTGACTTATACCTCAATACATTTTCAATGGAACCCCAGCTTTATCAGTATCTCTGCATAGCAGGGGAAAGTGACCCCACCTTTTGCTGCAGGAATGGAGCTGACTGATCTCAGGGTGGCTGCACTCCACTTTCCAGTGACTGATCTAGGCATGGGCACACGCCCAATTCCGGAAACGATGTGGGAAGAGAAGTTGGCCATAGACAAATCAGTCTCTTCCTCTGTACATTACTGTGGGGGTTCTCACGATCGCTGTGATCATCTATTTACATGCCCGAAGATGAAGAAAACACACGGAGAGGAATCTGAGACAGAACTGCAGCATTAAATCAAAACTGAAGTTGGCCCCACCTTTTGACCTTCAATTATTTGAACTGGTACATTTTCTTATTAACTAAGCCAATTTGAATTGGATTTTCTGTTACTTGATGCCAAAGGCAACCTAACTGATAGATGCAGATAACAATAATATGTATTAGGCTCTGTTCTTGGCAGTGAGAATATGGAAAGCAATATGAAATAAGTCTACTTTCAATGAGATCAAACAAAATATTATTATAAGTGCCATGATAAGAAGGCATGGAACACAGTAAGAGATTGGAGGAAGTCTGGCTGAGGTGTGGCCTTAACTAACCAGGAGTTTACTGTGCAGAAGACACAAAGGGAATAAAGACCATTACAGACCACATACTCAGTACAATGGCACAGAACATTAAATGCTAATAGAGGGCGGTGATGGGTTTAATGTTAGAATGAAAAGTACGAGCCATGACTGATTTAATGAAGAAACATATGCCAATCACATACAAAGATATCTCTGCTGAATAAAGATGGAAAGCTAAATGTTCCCTGGTAGAGGGAACTCATAATTTATGAATCCATTCCTCTGAAATGACTCTTCTACAAGAAGGGATTTTGGGGTGGAACCTATTGTGCTGAATGATATACTGGTTTTGATCCATGAACCTAAATTTTCTTCATTTTACTGACAACTCTGCGTTTTATGGACCTGAAATTAGAGGCCAGGAAGCTGTCTATCTTAAGACCTGAGGCTGTACTAGATAGTGGATATACCTACATATAAGTTTTCTTCAAGGAGATTGTGAAACAAAACTCCTGAGGCAAAGCCTAACCCTGTGCTGAAATAGCAGCAAATCTGTTCTGTGACTTCTTTCTACTGCTGCAGAATTGGCCCTTCCCCAGTGGCATCGATTTGGTTCAGCTTTGCTTTGATGCTGTTGACAGATGCATCCTTGGGGAAGGGCAGTAGAAATCGTCACTCTTAGACATCACCAAAATGGCGGCGTGAGGTGAGCCTCTGTAAAGCTCCCCTGGAATTTACAGCTAATCGAACAACAATAATTCCACAAAGGACTCCCTGTACAGCAGACAGGCAAGACGAAGAGGCCCACTACTGAATTCACCTAGGGGTGGGTGAATCGCGCGAGTGGGGCAGGAGGGAAGGGAGAAGTGCGGAGACGGAGCCGCACGGGTGCAGGACGCAGACCCAGCTCAGTGCTCCAAGCTCGCTGCATCCCGGAACTACCGCAGCTGCAGGAGAGGGAAGAACTCGGACTGCTAGGGCTCCGCTTATGGCCCACAGGGCTGAGGGGGCAGCATATAACACGGCTGAACCCAACGCTCACGGCAGAGACCTCAGAGCAAAGACTGAGGGAAGAAGGATGAAAAAAGCGGTGTAAGCCCGCACTGCTGAGCAGAGAACGGAAGCCTTAGGCACTGAGACTAGCTGCCCGTCCCTACCCTCCCAGAGCTCGTCCCGCCCCCACCTGCCCGGTGCTAGAAGCAGAACAGTAGCAGTGTCAGATAAAATAACAGAATATCTGCTGTTCTGAGAACTGTGGACCACAGACATAGATGCCCAGCCCAACTAGTTCTGGCAAAGGTGAGAGAGCTGTGGAAGCAGGACCGGCTGTGGTGGTGGTCGCCGCCATTGCTCTGGGCCACCTCTCACAACTCACCCCACCCCTGGCCCCACCTATCTGGGCGGATCCCTGCAGGAGTAAACAGAACTGATGAAACATACGGGCTCTGAATCTGGTGCAAGAAGAGCTTTGGAACTTCAAAAGCTCTCTGCATACTCACGTGCACAGTGCGCCCTGTGACCCAGGCGAACTATTAACAGAGGAGAAGCCCATCTCCCAGGGAATCCCCCCATTGTGTGAGAAGCTGGAATAGTGCAGAGAAAACATAGCACTACCGTGTGAGAGAGGAAAAAAAGGCTGCATTCGGAGAGAAAAATAAAACATGCTACCAACAAGTACTGGAAAACAAAAGAAAGACCTCTTCCTATCAACCTATTGCAGAAGCCACTCCTGTAGATGTCTAGGAAGAGAAATTATAAATCAGTAATTGCCATGAATAACCAAGGCAACAAGACAGCGCAGAAAGAAAGTGAAAAGTCTCCAGAAAAGGAACTTAAAGATATGGATATATGTGACTTAAATGACAGAGAATTCAAGATTGCAGTTCTGGAAAAACTCAAAGTGATGCAAGAAAACACAGAAAGGCAGTTTAATGAACTCAGAAATGCAATCAAAGAACAACATGAGCATTTTACGAAAGAGACTGAAATTTTAAAAAAGAACCAAATAGAATTTCTGGAGATTAAGAACTCAGTAGAAGAAATTAAGAATGAAATAACCAGCTTAGGTAGTAGAGTTGACAAGATGGAGGAAAGAGTCAGTGACATCGAAGATAGAAACCTTGAAATTACACAGATGGAAGAAGAAAGAGACTTGAGACTTAAAAGAAATGAAAGAACTCTACAAGAAGTTTCTGACTCCATCAGAAAGAGCAATATAACAATAATGGGCATACCAGAAGGAGAAGAAAGAGAGAAGGGAACAGAGAATATATTCAAACAAATTGTTGACGAGAACTTCCCAAACTTGTGGACAGAACTGGATCCACGAATCCAAGAAGCAAATAGAACACCTAATTACCTCAATCCGAACAGGCCTTCTCCAAGGCACATTGTATTGAAGCTGTCTAAAATCAACGACAAAGAAAGAATCCTCAAGGCAGCCAGGGAAAAGAAGACGGTAACCTACAAAGGAAAGCCCATTAGATTATCATCAGATTTTTCAGCAGAAACTCTACAAGCCAGGAGGGAGTGGAACCAAATATTCAAACTATTGAAAGAGAGAAATTATGAGCCAAGAATAATATATCCAGCAAAGATATCCTTTAGATATGAAGGAGGAATAAAGACCTTTCCAGACATACAGAAGCTGAGGGAATTTTCTAATACACGACCTGCACTACAAGAAATACTAAAGGAGGCTATTCGACCACCATCAACAGGGACAATTTGTGGCAACCAAAACATAAAAAGGGGGAGAGTAAAGGCCTGAACTGGAATATGGGAATGGAGAAAGTAAGCGTGCTGAAGAAAATAGAATACTCTAAATATCAAACTTTCTTTTACATAAACTTAAGGGTAACCACTGGAAAAAAATCCAGAACTGAAATATATACCATAATAAAAGAAGAAACAGAAAGAAACATCATAGAATACCACCACACAGAAATTATAGACAACAACAAAAAGGCAAAGAAACAATGGAGACACAACCTTAACAGAAAACGAAAGATAGAATGACAGGAAATCCTCACATATCAATAACCACCCTAAATGTAAATGGACTGAACTCACCAATAAAAAGGCACAGAGTAGCAGATTGGATCAAAAAACTAAACCCAACCATATGCTGTCTCCAAGAGACACATCTCAGCTACAAGGACAAGCATAGACTCAAAGTGAAAGGGTGGAAATTGACACTCCAAGCAAATGGTACCCAGAGAAAATCAGGTGTAGCCATAATGATATCAGATGAAACAGACTTCAGGGTGAAAAAGATAACAAGAGACAAAGATGGACATTTCATAATGGTGAAGGGGACTATACAACAAGAAGACATAACAGTCATCAATATTTATGCCCCCAATCAGGGAGCACCGAAATATACCAAGCAACTACTAACAGAACTAAAGGGAGAAATTGACCAAAACACAATTATACTAGGGGACTTAAATACATCATTGACAGCTATGGATAGATCATCCAAACAGAAAATAAATAACGAAATAACAGCCCAAAATGACACATTAGATGAAATGGACATAATTGACATTTATAGAGCACTTCATCCTAAAACATCAGACTATACATTCTTTTCTAGTGTACACGGAACATTCTCAAGGATAGCCATATATTGGGACATAAAATCTGCCTCAGCAAATTTAAGAAGATTGAAATCGTACCAGCATATTCTCTGATCACAAGGCTTTGAAATTGGATATCAGCTGCAAAAAGAAAGCAGGAAAAAACACAAATCATGGAGATTAAACAACATACGTTTAAAGAATGACTGGGTCAAAGAAGAAGTTAGAGGAGAGATCAAAAGATGCATAGAAACAAATGACAATGAAAATACATCCTACCAAAATTTTTGGGATGCAGCGAAAGCAGTTTTAAGAGGGAAATTTATATCATTACAGGCCTATCTCAAGAAACAAGAAAACTCCCAAATAAATAACCTCATGTTACACCTTAAAGAACTAGAAAAAAAGAACAAGTGAAACCCAAGGTCAGCAGAAGAAAGGAAATAACAAAAATCAGAGCAGAACTAAATGAAATAGAGAACAAAAAGACAATAGAAAAAATTAATGTGACAAAGAGCTGGTTCTTTGAAAAGATTAACAAAATTGACAAACCCTTGGCTAGACTCACTAAGATAAAAAGAGAGAAGACACTAATTAACAAAATCAGAAATGAAAAAGGGGAAGTTATCACAGACACCACAGAAATACAAAGGATCATCCAAGAATACTATGAAGCACTATATGCCACAAAATTCAATAACCTAGAAGAAATGGACAAGTTCTTAGAAACATATAGCCTTCCAAGGCTGAACCATGAAGAACTGGAAAATCGAAACAGACCGATCACCAGTAACAAAATGAATCAGTCATCCAAAACCTTCCTAAAAGCAAAAGTCCTGGACAAGATGGCTTCACTAGTGAATTCTACCAAACCTTCAAAGAGGATCTAATATGAATCCTACTCAAACTCTTCCAAAAAATTGAAGAAGAGACAGTACTCCCTAACTCATTTTATGAGGCCAACATTACCCTGATACCAAAACCTGGTAAGGACAACACAAAAAAGAAAACTACAGACCAATATCTCTGTGAATACAGATGCAAAAATCCTAAACAAAATTCTAGCAAATCGAATACAACAATGCATTAAAAAGATTATTCATCACGACCAAGTGGGGTTCATCCCGGGGCACATGCAAATCCATCAATGTGATACATCACATGAACAAAATAAAGGACAAAAATCATATGATTATATCAATTGATGTAGAAAAAGTATTTGACAAGATACAACATCCATTTATGATTAAAACACTTAATAAAATAGGTACAGAAGGAAAATACCTTAACATAATAAAGGCCATCTATGACAAGCCCTCAGCTAATCTCATAATTAATGGTGAAAAACTGAAGCCCTTTGCTCTATGTTCAGGAACATGACAGAGCTGAGGGCTTGTCATAGATGGCCTTTATTATGTTAAGGTATTTTCAACACAATAAAAAGGGGGATCAAGTGTTGGAAGTCCTCCCCAGAGCAATCAGGCAAGAGAAAGAAATAAAAGGCATCCAAATTGGGAATGAAGAACTTAAATTATCACTCTTTGCAGATGACATGATGCTATATATAGAAAACCCTAAAGCCTCCACCAAAAAGCTATTAGAAACAATCAACGAATACAGTAAAGTGAATGGCTACAAAATCAACATACAAAAGTCCATTGCATTCCTATATACTAACAATGAAATCTCAGAAAAAGAAACACAAAAAACAATTCCTTTTGCAATTGCAGCAAAAATAATAAAATACCTAGGAATAAACTTAACCAAGGATGTGAAGGACCTATATGCTGAAAACTGTAAGACATTTTTGAAAGAAATTGAAGAAGACACAAAGAAATGGAAAGACATTCCGTGCTCATGGATTGGAAGAATCAACATAGTTAAAATGGCCATATTACCCAAAGCAATATACAGATTTAATGCAATCCCCATCAAAATCCCAATGGCATTTTTTAAAGAAATAGAACAAAAAATCATCAGATTTGTTTGGAACCACAAAAGACCCCAAATAGCCAAAGCAATCTTAAGAAAAAAGAACAATACTGGAGGTATCACACTCCCTGATTTTAGCTTGTACTACAGGGCTACAATAATCAAAACAGCATGGTATTGGCAGAAAAACAGACACATAGACCAATGGAATAGAATTGAGAACCCAGAAATAAAACCACATAAATATGGACAGATAATTTTTGACAAAGAAGCTAAAAACGTACAATGGAGGAAAGACAGCCTCTTCAATAAATGGTGCTGGGAGAATTGGATAGCCACGTGCAAAAGAATGAAACTGGACTGCTATCTGTCACCATATACCAAAGTTAACTCAAAATAGATCAAAGACTTAAGCATAAGACCTGACACAATAAACTGCATAGAAGAAAACATATGTACTAAACTTATGGACCTTGGGTTCAAAGAGCATTTTATGAATTTGACCCAAAGGCAATGGAAGTAAAAGCTAAAATAAACCAATGGGACTATATGAAACTTAAAAGCTTCTGCACAACAAAAGAAACCATCGACAAAATAAAGAGGCCACCAACTGAATGGGAGAAGATTTTTGCATACAGTGCCTCCGATAAGGGGCTAATATACAAAAGATACAAGGAACTCATGCAACTCAACAACAAAAAAACAAACAACCCAATTGAAAAATGGGCAGAGGACCTGAAGAGACATTTCTCCAAGAGGACAGACAAATGGCAAATAGATATATGAAAAAGTGCTCAACATCACTAATCATCAGAGAAATGCAAATAAAAACCACAATGAGATATCACCTCACCCCAGTCAGAATGGCTATCATCAACAAGACAAATAGTAACAAGTGTTGGAGAGGCTGTGGAGAAAAAGGAACCCTCATACACTGTTGGTGGGAATGCAGACTGGTGCAGCCGTTATGGAAGGCAGTGTGGAGGTTCCTCAAAATATTATGAACAGAATTACCGTATGACCCAGCAATCCCTCTCCTGGGTATCTACCCAAAAAATCTGAAAACATTTATCCATAAAGACACGTGTGCTCCAATGTTCATTGCAGCTTTGTTTACGGTGGCCAAGACATGGAAACAACCAAAATGTCCTTCGATAGATGAATGGATAAAGAAGTTGTGGTATATATACACAATGGAATACTATTCGGCAGTAAGAAAAGATGATATAGGAACATTTGTGACAACATGGATGGATCTTGAGAGAGTAATGCTGAGCGAAACAAGTCAGACAGAAAAAGCAGAGAACCATATGATTTCACTGATATGTGGTATATAAATCCAAAACAACAAAAGAACAAGACAAACAAATGAGAAGCAAAAACTCATAGACACAGACAATAGTTTAGTGGTTACCAGAGAGGGGGAGGGGGGTGGGAGATGAAGGTAAGGGGGATCAAATATATGGTGATGGAAGGAAAACTGACTCTGGGTGGTGAACACACAATGGGATTTATAGATGATGTAATACAGAATTATACACCTGAAATCTATGTAATTTTGCTAACAATTGTCACCCCAATAAATTAAAAAAAAAAGAAATCGTCACTCTTTAGCTATCATCATGAAAATCTAGCTCACTAATCAAGTCACTATGTCATTTGCCTCATTACAAAGAAAGTTAAGTTTGTCTTACTTGAATGAATTAAAATCCAGTAAGAGGATGATGATGCAATGAAGAAAAAAAAAGAAATGAAAAAATATTGGAAAGAAAGATATGATTATTAGAGTATGAGATTTTATATCCGGAGAATCAAAGATAATTAGCAAAAATAATGTTAGAACAGAAAAGACAATTTAGAAAATTGGCCAGATACAGAGTAAATATACTAAAAACCAATAATGTTTTTATACATCTGCATTAAGGAGATAGAAAAATAAATTTAATGATATACATTAACCAAAATAACAAAAGCCAAAACCATTGATGGAGCTGTTCAGCATACCCATCAGACAATCAAATGTCACTGTTAATGAAACGGAATTGACCCTAGAGATCTCTCGTTTATTGTGCACATACTATGTCTCCTTGTTGCCCCTTGCTCTTACAACCTGTACCATGATCCTCACACCAATCTTTATGGCTCACACTATGAGCCCTATTTTGCATATGAGAAAACTGAGGCGAGAGCCGCAAGATCACACAGTTGGTAAAGAGCCCAGTGGAATTAAAACTCCTCTCTGATTCTCCCCCAAATGTATAGTTGTTTCACTATTTTCAACCTAACCTGCCATTAGGTTGACTCCTCTGCTGTAGAACTCTCTTCTTAAGCTAAAGAGGTTCCTTTTTATGGGAAGATCCTCAACTTCTATCTTCCTCCTTGGCTCTTTCATACTCATAGGCCAATATTTTTCTTATTTGGCTTCCATACAATTTCCTGCCCATTCCTCCAGGAGAAATGCACCTACCCAAAGTCAGCAGCCATATCTGGTTTAACTTAAAATGGTTGCTGGGTTTTGAAGGGGAACAACAAAGACATAGCCATATTCATTTCAAATCGGCTCTTTTGTTTTAAAAGTCAGATGTAGAGAATTTGTGGTATTTTGTCTTGATTGTTCAAATAGAAACTTGAAAGAGTAGGAAAAGAAACTGTGGAGATCCTGTTCCCATAACTTGATTGGATTAAGTGTCCTTGCTAGAGTGAAGTTCTCATGGAGCATTCCTCAACTGTGAATCCCCAAACGTCAGGGCCTCACTAATCAACACCATAGTTCAGCATCTTTCCTGCCTTGTCTCTAATGAAATTTCCCCCAGGAGTGAAATCTTTCCATTAGCCTTACTGCTGAGAAATGTGTCTGTATAAACTGGAAGGGGAACATGGGAGTCTTTCTGAAACTTGCTGGTTTGGGCCTAAAATAATGAATGCAAAGTGTTTTGGGGAATTATTCTACAGAGAACTGTTTTAAAAAAGGAAAAATAAGGTGAAGTCCTGAAATTTCCTGTACTTGGGGAGACTAACCTTTAAGAGGCAGATGTCATTATCCCTTCTTGTGTTGATCAGTCTATTTCCCACTTGGAGTAAGAATAAATAAGCTGAAGATACCAATGTATAGTTGGAGTGGCTATACATTGGTGAAGTTTCTGATATGAATGGCCAATATGATATGATACAGTAGAGAGTACACGGGTGTGGGATTGTTTATAACTCCATTCAACACCTGGTTCTCTCACTTACGAAGTACATAAACTAGTTACATGGCTACTTTTATTTACACATGAAACAGAGTGAAGAAAACATACTATTTTCATTAAATTAGCCATTCAGCACATTTTCACATGTGTTTCCTTCTGCCTGGATTGTCTTCTTCTTATGTGCTCAGCCAGTGTTTACTTAGGCTTCAAGACTGAGCTCACGGTTCACCTCCCCTGGGGACACTTCTGTGGCTGTGTCTCTCCCAGGGAAAGCTGGTGTTCTCTCTCGGGCTCCCAGCTTACTTCACGCTATTCTAAGCATCACGCTACATTACAGGTATTTACTTGCCCAGGTCTGTCGCTGAGTGGACTCTGCCAAGATCCTGTCTACTTCACCTTCATATCTATGTGCCTTGTCTAACGTCCGATGTCTTATAGGAGCTGGAAAATGTTTGTTTTGATAGACTTGGCATATGTAAATGGAGCCATTTCAGAATCCATTTACTTTTGTCGGATATGTCCAGATAATTTTCCCAATTGGCCACTAGTGATAGAATTGCAGAGTCAAATGCTAGACTGTCCTATGTAACTTGTCCCACACATCTAACTCTAGTTCTTCGCGTCCACTTTCACAGTTTCTGTCACAGCCACATACCCCCTCTACTAGTATTCATATTTTCTAATGTGGGTTCTTTTAAGAAACTGAGCTATTTGCATTTGTTCTAGTCAATCACTTATTTGATATGACAGTTATTTTCCAGTGCACATTAAAGAAATTCACAGCTGTTAAACTGCTCACAAGTTTGTCCATCTAGTACCTGTAAATATTTCACATCCCACCAGTAGGTACACAGACCCCCTTTGGGAAACACTGAGCACTGGGTCCTTCTTACTGACAACAAAGGACTTCCCATGCCCAGAGAAGTCCACGTCTAACCGGGGCCTCTACAAAACCTCCCAGGCTTCTGAGCTGGTCTTCAATAGAAGTTCCGTGAATTAAGCCAAATATGCACATATTCTTGGAGCTCCAGCACTTTGAGCAGCTTTTGTCACCGCTCCAGGTCTTTGTGGCTAGGGTGAAAGCAAGACACTACATAGCTCCCTGCCTGTGCCCTAGCAACCGAGCACAACACAGATGGCCAGCTTGGCCACCTGCCCACCAGACGTCGACTACATACCTGGCGGTGAGACACAATGGCAGCTTCTCCACACAGGAATAGTGTGTATTTGCAGTGTGGCTAGCGTTTAGAGCGATGTGCAACAAAGACTGTATGTATATACCCTGTGCCCTCAGGCCAATCTGCTCCTTTCGAGTCTAGAGACCATAACTTTCCGCTAGTGTAATGACAACTTGTCTCTTGCAGCTGGATCATGTTAGGACAGTAGGAATTTTCTCTCTTGGCCCTTCTCAATAGTGCCTTGTAAGAATAGGGTAGTGTTTTCCCAAGATGTTCCTTGCCAGTTGCACACATGCATTGGCTCATAAAGTCTTGAGCATTGCTTCACATCAGAAAATGAAAACTGTCTCTATTTACAGGAGGGAAGAGTCCCAATGTTACAGGTGGCGAGACCAAGACTCATTCCAATTCAAGAAGTATTTATTATTATGTGCCCATTACTAGTTGTTAAATTGAATGAATGACTTTTATAAGCCATTCTACCAGGCCCTCGGCATACAAAGATAAACAATGACCAATGTGATTCAACAGGCACTCAGACAATTAGAGGAGGCAGCCATTTACACTGGTAACTATAATACAGCATGGTGAGTGGTCTAACAGGGGGTGTACCCACTGCTGTGGGAGCACAGAGGAGGGGGCAGTTACTTCTTCGTGGAGCAGGTTGAAATGAAAGCTAAATGTGAGCTGGACATTACATTCAAGGAAGGACATTACATTCAAGGAAACGCATTCTGGAAGAGTGGTGAGAACGTTTGCTTTGCGGCTGGATGAATCTGCACTCAAGTTCCTGCCTTACTACGTACTCACTTTGTGACTTTAGGCAAGTCACTAAAATTACCAGATCTGTTTCTGTATGTCTAAAATGGGGAGAGAAAGCGTGCATGTCATATATACACATATAAAATGAGAACAAAATGAAATAATCATTATGAAGTACTTAGCGTCTTTTCTGGCATCTGAAGCATGTTCAATAAATATCAGCTGCGGTTGTCATCCTTATCATTATTACTATTATGTGCGTTGCCTTGCAGGCACACTTGTGATGTGGTATTATTATTGGCATCAGGAAGCGCTGGCTATAAATCTAGCTCTGAATTTTACTACCTGTTTGTCCTTGAGCAGAATCTTCACGGTTCTGAAGTAATTCTGTACTAGTTGACTGAGATGGAGAAGAAAGCCACTGTAACAGTTAAGAAGTATAGATTTGATCTTTGTCCCTGATTCCTGGTAGACAGATCCTAAAACTCTTGGAATCTCTGGAGTGATAAGAGTGTCTTTTATATGCTAATGAGATGCCTGAGTTGGAGGCTCCTACATAGGGTCAGTGTGGGGGCTGGTCTCCAGAAAGACCAAACCATGATTAGTAGGTTGGAACTTTCAGCCCCACTCCCAAACTCTGGGAAGGGGAGAGGAACAGGAAATGGAGTTAATCACCAAATCTGTCATGTCTGTGTCATGGAACCTCCATAAATACCTCTAAAGGGTGGGGTTCGAAGAGCTTCTGGGTTGGTGAGCACACAAGGAGCTGGGAGGGTTGTGTACCTGGAGAGGGCATGGGACCTCCTTGCAATGCCCCTTCCTCACCCCTCACACAAACACAATTTGCTCTATGCGGCTCTTCGGTCTGACTGTTCCTGAGTTATATTCTTTGTAATAAACAGGTAATAGTAAGTAAAATGCTTTCCTGAGTTCTGTGATTCGTTCTAACAAATTATTGAACCTGAGGAGAGTGTTGGTTGTGGGAACCTCCTGAATTTATAGCTGGTGACAGAGTACTGGTGAAAACCTGGGACTTGTGAGTGGCCTCTGAATCGGGACAGTTATACGGGACTGAGTCCTTTTATGGGATCTGATGCTAACTACAGGAGGATAGCGTCAGAATTGAATTGAATTTTAGGACACCCAACTGGCGTTGGAGAGTTGGAGAAGAGGTGTTGGAAAAGACACTATGCATTTGGTGTTACAAGTGTTGAGTAAAAAGCAGTTCAGAGCCACTTATCTTTATCCGCTGGGTTTCATTCCAAAAGCAAATCATTTGAAAAGGTGGCATTTCCAGAATCGTGGTCCTTTCAAAACATCCCATTAAGCGCTCAGAAGCACTGCTCACTAGGTTTTGGAGGTCATGTTATTTTTGGAGGAATACCACAGTCTTACCATGGTGCATTGCATTTTCTGGCATGAGTCAAGTTTGGACAAGGTTGTATGTCCTACTCAGAACTAGAATTCTGATGAAGCAGAGAAAATAGATAGAAGGTGAGGCAATGTCCAGAAAGTGAGGAAAGCTGTGCTGAGAGGAAACGATCCCAGGCAAAAGAATGCTTATAGCTAACGGGAACCCCCATCACGCATGCTGCAGGGGTGGGGGTGTGCAGGTGGCTGTCCTTCCTCCTTCCGGGGGGTCTGGGGGGAGTGAGGCTGGCAGACCTGAACGCTGAATCAGAGTCACCAGGTGGGACAGACGAGAGAGGGTAGTTTGGGGAGATGGAAGAGAATTGCAATGACATGGAAGAACAGGTGTTTGCAGAATATTTGTGGAATGATGAGATGTGAGTAGTCTGATGAATCTGGGAAAGAGTGTTGGACTAGACTGGGGTAGACTGGGAGAAAGGAAGACAACAGGAAACTGTTTGCAGTTGAGTATCCTCAGCGTGCTTCACTAGCCCGCCTGTCACTCACCACCCTAACTCAAAACAATCAATAACAAATGCCAGATATGTGCTATGTATCATGTGAAATGGTTTATACATTAAATATGGAAATGGAAAACAATTGTGTTCACTACAATTAAACTTGGCTAAGAATAACATTTGTACTTTCCCATTCCTGAATACCAGCGACATAAACAAGATACACATTTGCTTTTCTCTCACGTACAAGTCTAGACTTCAGGGATATAACGGCAATTCTGCTCCAAGGTACCTGGGCTTCTTCTATTTTGTTGCTTCTCCATCTCCATAGCCCAGGCCAAGTCATAGCCTAATTTGGCTACTCTGTGCATAGTTCTAGGTACCATGTCTGTATTCTTGTCAGCAGCAAGGAGGGAGGGAGGAAAGAAAGTGGGCCATGGGAATACACTACATGTGTCCTAAGAAAGCTTTCTGCAGCTACCTGACAGTACTTTTGCTTGCATCTTGTTGTCCAGAAGGTAGTCACATGGCTATAACTAGTGGCAGAGGATGCTACAAAATACAGTATTTATTCGGAGCAGCCAGAATAAATGTGCTCAATTAGTAATGTGGAAAAGGGATAAATGGCTGGATGTATCCATAAAGGTCGGTATTATTAATCCCTATTTTTCAGATAAGGAGATTGAGGTTTAGAGAAGCACGGAGACTTACCCATAGTGACACAGTATTAAGTGCCTAAGATTTCAACTGACTGCACTTCTGGTGATTCTAACAACAGGACTTTCCCTCCAACATTACTCATCCATCCTTGCTGAGGTTTCCTCAAAAGCAGAGCCGAGACAATGACTTGGGTGACAATATTTGGAAGGGGAATCATAGGGTGACCAGCCATCCTGGTTTGCCCACATTTAAAAGGGACGCAGGCCTTTCAGGTTTAAAGCTGGGACCTTTGTTTGGGGAAGGGAGACATGCAATGGAAAATGCCAATGCGAGAATGCAGCATGAAGCCACAGGGCTCCGTTTCAGCAGGGCTTCTGAGAAACATGCACAATTTCCTTCAGCACCTGAGAGACAGGTGCCTGCCACCTGTATCCAGTAGCTCTTGTCTTCATTACTTGAGAGTTGGTCCCAGAAGCATTAACTCCAAAGGGCACTTCTGGGCTGTACCTGCTTGCACTGTGAGCCTGCTTGTGGTGAGTCAGAGAAATCCCCTGGGCAAGACTTTGGAAGACACACTGTTAACATTTGATGAGGGGCCTTAAGAGTATCAGGTGAATGGGAATGATTTAGTAGACTAATGATTCCCCAATTAGTCTAGTATCCATCTGACACTATACATAGTTGTTGCAACATTATTGACTATATTCTCTATGCTGTACTTTACATCCCTGTGGCTATTTTGTAACCACTAATTTGTATTTCTTAATCCCTTCACCTTTTTCATCTAGCCCCCCAACCCTCCTCTCCTCTGGCAACCATCAGTTTGTTCTCTGTATCTATGAATCTGTTTCTGTTTGATTTGTTTGTTTATTTTGTTCTTTAGAGTGAAATCACATGGTATTTGTTCTTCTTAGTCTGGCTCATTTCACTTAGCATAATTCCCTCTAGGTCCATTCATGTTGTCATAAATGGTAAGATTTCATTCTTTTTTATGGCCGAGTAATATTCCATTGTATATATGTACCACATCTTCTTTATCCAATGGTCTATTGATGGACACTTGGGTTGTTTCCATATCTTGGTTATTGTAAATAGTGCTGCAGTGAACACAGGGGTGCATATATCACGAGACAGTAATTATTAAATGGAACTCCTCTAATTCCTGAGGGGTTCTAGGAGCTACTTCTGGACCTGGCCGTGTGTGTGTGTGTGTGTGTGTGTGTGTGTGTGTGTGTGTGTGTGTTTCTGCTGCAGGGATGTTTTAGTACTTTGCTTCTCTTCTTTCACTTAAAACCAGAGCAGTTCTAATTTCATCTCTTTTCTGTTTTGTGTTATAATTTTCACTTGAAGAAAAGGTTCCCAGTTTCAAATGTTTGTAAAGTAGTGCATTAGGTAAGGGAGAGTCATTGTGTAGGGGATAAGCCGTCACATTTAACGCTTGGGAAATCTCTCTGTGAGTGCAGCCTGGAGAATGAGCAGGGAGAGCAAGCCTATAGGCAAAGGAAACAACCTTGATGCTGCAACAATCACCTAGTCAATGGGTGATATAGGACAGACCAGAGAAAGAGAATGGACTAATGACCCACTGGATTTGGATGGTAAAGAAGACGAGACGGAGGAGGCTCCATCTACTAGAGATGTCTTATTTGGCTAGCTTAGGATCAGAACAGCACCATTTATTCAGAAAAGATACACAGTGGAAGGAGCTGACTTGGAGAGCTAATGATTCACCCATGTAATGAGTCAATGACCAGTACCTGAGGTCCCTTGTCCTATACTATCGTAGCATCTGCAGTTGGGGAGTGTTATGACAATTTACAGAAGACCTCCTGCCCCAGCCTCTTCTCAGAACCCACATGGGGAGAATCATCAAGGCAGAGTGTCCTTTGTCCCCAGGACCCAAGGAGAAAGAAAGTCAATTCCTCCTTCTCGGAATAAACTAATCAAGGTGTGCTGCCTAAGTAAGGGCCTCACCCTCCAGGACCCCTTGAAGGACTGAACACTGAACACTAATGGTGCTTTGGGGGCAATCTCACATAGAGTGGAACTGATCTTCATTCACTGATTCATATGTGGGGCATCAATGGAAAGACTTTGTTGGCAAAACTACTGGAAAAAAGGATAGTAAGTTGGAAATGACATGATTCCTGGCCTTGATGAGCTCGTTGCGGGCTTCCTAGTCATTTGGCCATTTGAGACGTCTCATTGAGTTTTATTCATGGTGATATGTACTGATAAAATTAGTGAAAAGCGAAACAAAACAACAACAAACACCAAAAAATCCATCACTCAATAACAAATAGAATACAATCAATAATCTTTAAAGCCTACTTGGAAACTATTAGATATGAAAGGAAGAAAGAATGGATTTCTCAAAATCTGAATCTCAGATGTATATGGTTGTCATTTTGACTTTTTAAGACATAACATGAGAACTCTTAAGAACTCTTAAGATTACTGCTTTAGGGATATCTCTCCATTCCTTTAAAGCCATTTACTGCCTCAGAATTCTCCTTTATCGTCTTTAAAAAAAGTAATGATGGGGTGGCCGGTTAGCTCAGTTGGTTAGAGTGTGGTGCTGATAACACCAAGGTGGCTGGTTCGATCCCCGCATGGGCCACTGTGAGCTGTGCCCTCCTTAAAAAAAATAAAAAATAAAATAATGGACATTTTGGGGGGAATTTTCAAGAAGTAAAGAAGGATCTGGAAGCACTATTAAATTATGTGTGTGTTAAAAGAGAATAGTACCTATTTATAATTATAATGATGATTCAATCTAACTCATATCAATTGGTTACACGAGCAAGTCGTGCCAACCATGCATATTTGGAGTCCAAACTATCTTTCCTTGGATTAGACATAGGCCTCTAGGAATTCAGCTGAGGGCTGCTGTTCACTGAGAGAGTGCTGAAACTCTCAGGCTATTTAGTGCCCAGCTGAGGGGTGTGGAGGCTGTTTTTATACCTGAGTTATCCTATACTCCTTCCCAATTGAGAAGAATCACCTGTTAGTACCGATATGAACAGGGCCAACCCTTGCACAAATGATGTGAAAGCCAACATTGTTTGAAATGTGGTCCTTCCCCTTCACTCTGGGGTCCTCACTGTGCCTCAGCCATGCCAGAACCCCATGAATTTTCACCCCATGAAGCCACTCTATCTAGACCAATTTATTTAATGCTTGTCAGCCCCCAAATCCTTTATTTAAATGAGATATTTTGTGGAAAATACTACATATTACATGAATAGAAGCAACTGTGCTGAAATGGTTATGAAAATCATGGAGCTCATCTCCCACAGATGATTCCTCACCACATTTGGCAGCTTCTAGGGATCTGCAGAACCTAGTTTGCAAATACACGACATAGACAATTCCTATTCTAAAGTGCTCATGGGAAACTTACCTGAATCAGACTGACTGGGTTTACAAATATCAGCTCAAACTCTCACTTTCTGTGACTTTGGAAGATATTATTTAATTTCACTATGCTTTAGTTTTCTCACCTTCTAAGTGACTTACATTTTGTTCATGACAAAATAGGGTTGCTGTGAGGATGACATGATGTCGTAAGACATGTGAAAGACCTTAGAACGATGCCTGTCGCATAGCAATCACCCAGTAAATATTACACACCATTGTTTTGATTATTGTTATGGGTGTAAATTAAGTCGTCAATTATTACTTAGTCTAAGAAATGAATCCATCCCAGTGTGCCTATGCCAAGAATAGTATCAATATCATCAGTAATGACAACCATGAAACCCACCAGTAATCACAGGAATTGCTTTGCAATGATCACTCGCTTTGCCACTATTTTAGAATGTTCTCTGACCTCACACAAGCCCTAGTAAATACTTCTTAGACCCACTTCACAGATGAGGAAATCAAGATTCTGAAAGGTTAAGCCACTTGCCCATAGCCACAGAACTGATATGTGTCAGAGCCAGGATGCATAGCTAGAATTGTCGAATTTGCGAGCCTCAGCTCTTTATTTTTCCATTAACAGCTCAATTTTCCATTAACAGCCCAATTTTCCATTAACAGCCATCTTTGTTTGTTTTTTTCCCCCCTCAAGGAACTGTTGAGAGGGTTCTAAGGATGACGTTTTTAGGCTCTGATGCTGAGGAATAAGCGGCCCTTTCCTCACTGATGTCCTATAAGCCTACTACCTGGGGTGGCAATAGTTACAGCTCCAATGGCTCCAGGTCCTGCTCTCCAACTGTGAAAAGAGGGTGACTTCACGGTTGTCACATGTAAATCCTAACTCAGGAAAGTGCTCTTCCACTTTCTCGATCCTGGATGCTACTTTGTTTTAAATTAGCCTCACAGATCTAGAGGTCCGTTGGACACTGAAGGATGAGACAGTGTCATGTGAAATTTGTTGTCAGGTTGGGGGCCCAGGCCATGTCCTACCTGTGTGATATTTGCAAGTTTTTCTATTCTCCAAGACTCTATAGTTTTCCTTATAAAGGTAATTACATCTATCCACAGAGTAACTAGGAGGTTAAATATAATAGAAAGCTCTTAGCCCAGTGCCTGCAGTCTTCAGGATATGGCAGCTATTATTATAATTATTAAGTTCAACATCCTCAGAGTTTCAGGAATCTGTTTCCAGCCACATTTCACCCAAATGTGAGTTCCTTTCCCAGGAGTCTGTGTGCTCTGCATGGTTAAGAAGGCGCCCAGCTTATTCTCTGCTCCCTTGATAAAGGCACTTTCACCATCAAATGGCTCCACTGAATCAACCCCACATTTTCTCCTCCCCTTCCGCCTCCCTGCTAACTGCATTTTGGCACTTCTTCAAGGGACTTTCTGTGATGAGCAGGTTCCCAGAGAAAGCTGTTTCCTGAAAGGCTTATAGCATTTAAAAGAAAACAACGTTAAGGCCTCAGCATTCTTGCTTTTGAAGAAAGAAAGAAAGAAGCTTAATCTGCAGGCCTGGCAGCTGCAGCAGGAGCCTCAGGCTTTCCTGATCGCAAACCTAAAGAACCATCACCTCATCATGCATGCTGTTTCCCAGCTCCTTGTGCAACTGCATTCTGGCTTGCCCATTTGCCCGCGGAGGCTTTGGTGGGAAACCCAACCTCTCCCCTAATTCTTTGTTCCTCAAATTAGGGTGAGGACTGTTGCCACCCCGATCAGATCTGCATAAATAAGCCCTTTTCCACAGTAGCATGCAACACAGCAGCGTGGGTGTGTGCACTGTTCCTCAGGCGGGCTTAGAGATGTGAGGTGTAGAGGCAGAAAGACAGTGCGTGCATAGGAGCCAGCACACGGGGTGCCCGTCGGCCAGACACAATGCAGCTGTGGCACCTTGAACAAATTACTGATTCTCTTTCAACCTCCAATGTCTTTCTTAATTAAACTGGAATAACTGTGTCTACATTGCTTGTGAAGACTGCATACGGCAATGCACATGTATGTCTGGAATATTCTATGTGCTTAATAAAAATATCAATTAACTTACAAAGTAAGCATTCCTTCTGTGGAATGTCTTCTGAGCTCTTCCTTTGTGTCACACAATGTTAGTTTAGGCATTTGGAAAAAGGAAGTCGGACACTGTATCTCTGCTTTCATTGTGATAACAGTCTGGTGAACCTATGCTTTCACCAGTGGGTAAGGAGAGCTGCGAAAATGACCAGTGTCACATAATGTGTCATAAAACCATTGAATATCAAAGTTGTATAGGGCCTTGGAGACCAAATAATCTTTTTATGAATGAGAACAAATGGTACAACCAAAAAGAGAAATGATCTATTAAAATCATATGGAAAGCCACTGAGAGAACTGGAACTTCATTCATATTTCAGTACTTTTCTCTTTGCTCTCAAGAAGTTTATAGTTTCCCTGACATATGAAGTGATTTGCAAAGACAACACATCACTATGTATTAACTATTTTGCCAAAGGGGGAGGGGAACAGGAAGGAGCTCTGCAGTTGGGGACGTATTTAGGGAAGGCTTCTACCGGAGGGGAAGCCTAATTTAGGTCTTGATGGGTGATGAGTTGGGGAGAACATTCTAGATAGGGAGAAATACATGAAAAACACTGCCATCTTGAGATTCTCCCTAAAAAGTTTAAACTTTTTTTTTTTTTTAACAGACTCTTAGTCTCAAGGATCTTTTCTGGAAGCAGATCTACTTAATGTTAGGTATTTGACTTAGTGGGTGATAAATGACAAATAAATAGGCATTATAGGCGTAGATTTATGTTTCCATGACTCTCTGGATTATAAAAACATTACCCCACAGGAAGATCCTACTACATCTCTAATCTTTTTTTCTGAGGGGCAATGAAGATTATGCTTACTCCAGCCCCAACATGAAAACTTATCAAAGAGCTATTAAAAAACCATCTTTCCTATCTCTAAAATCTGTCAATTGAAAAGTAGTTGTACTTTTTTTTGGATGGGACCTCACACAGGCTTTTCCTCCAAAGTCTTTTTTGCTTCCAGAAAGCGTCATTTGCCAAAAAGAATATTAGTTACTCAGCCTAAGTCTACTGGAAGAAGGGAAAATCAAAAATCAGTACGATTCATGGGTATTTGGGCCATGAGGAGAATCCAAAAGAGCAGGAAAACTTAAGATCTAGGAAAAATTTAGATCTAGAAACATGTAGGTTGTTGAATAAAATTTCCTGCTGACCCTAGGTCTTTCCAGGTCAGGGGATTCCTTCAAGTGTAATTATATCTCTTGATCTATATGATGTCAGTTTTCTTGGAAACTGCAGTCTAAATTATTTTGGATGTCGTAAGAGCTCCTGGACTCTTATCCCTGCTTATCGAACAGGGCACACTGACTCTCTTTTGGAAGATTCTGTGTCCAGGTGGATTGGGCCAAGATATTCTGCAATCCTAAAATGTAATGTAATGTAATGTAATGTAATGTAATGTAATGTAATGTAATGTAATGTAATACAATACAATACAATATAATGTAAAATACCAGCTCATACTAATTTTTGCTCCAAAAGACGCATTAGAGCTGATTGTCTGGCTAGGTCTTATTTTTGGGGTAACACAGAATACGTGATCAACTGAGCACACTCACACCCAACAAGTCTGCAAATGACTAAAGCAGAACAACACTTTACTTATCTGTACTCAGAAAGAATTATGATTACCCCATGAGGTTAACTGCTCGTGATAGCAGAGTAGTTAATTTCCATTGTACATAGAAATGTTTACAAGGGGATTAATCTTTACTATGGCGATGGTGATTAGAAGATACGAGCAGAAAATGGGTCAACTCAATGCTCTTATTGGCTAAAACGAAAGAGCCATGACTTCCTGGTTGACCATCTCCAAGGTAAGATAAAACCACCAAAAAAACAAAGCAAAACAAAAAAACTCCCACAAACAACACAAAACCAAATAGCGTATGTACACGCTGTTGGGACGATGTCTATCCTGAAACACTTTCTCTCTTTCTCACTCTTTCTTCCATCCTTAGCATGTTCCATGAGCAGAACAGGTGGGGTACAATCAGAAAATGACGCATTTTTTCTCACAGCTGCTTCTGTGTCCCCATGTGGATTCTTCTATACCTGCCTCCTTCGATAAAGACCTCGGGTAGTCCAACACCTGATCTACTCACCCTTAGAGAAAACGTGATTTCTATCCATTTTAAACCACAAGGCAATCTTATTTCAGTCATCAAAATGTCCAGTCCCCTTCAATAGTTGAAATGCTTAGCTTCATTACAATTTAAGTTTCCCCCTTTCCTGTTAGCTCAGGAAGCCCACCACACAGTAGGTAAGTGGTATGAATGTTGATGTCTTTGATCAGTGGTTTAATTCTTTTTCTCCACCTTATACTTTTCATTATCCTTCTCATTTGTAGAAAATTCTGTTGATCATTCCTTCAGGAGCAAAACTGAGTCAGTGATGGAGAGGTGAACTGGGTGGGGGAAAGTTTGGAGACCAGCATTGCTGTGGGCTGTCATCAGCGCTCTCCGGTCTCGGGGTTGTTTAAAGGTGACACTCTCATGGAGTGTTCTGTGCATAACTGTCTTTGTCACTGTCTTTTCTGAGGATCTCTCTCTTGCATGGGTGACATGGATGAATGCATTGTCACTGGCTGGTCACTTAGGAGGCCACTACCCTCTGCAAATCTCCGCTGGGTTTTTTTTTTTTTTTTACCATCCCTCCTGGTATCTACTGAAGAGTTTGTTCAGAGGACTCCTGCCTGGCCGACTTGCTGCCTCTCTCAGGCGCATCACCAATCAGTGTGCAGTGACTTCCCAATCTGTTCTACTCAGCTGCTGGAGGCTGCTCTGGCCAACCTCCTCCTCTTTGGATTTCTCAGGCATGTCAGTCTGGTCAGTCCCCCGTGTCCCCCAACTCCAGGGAAAATATGTAGGCTCTTTGATCAGTCTTGAAACTCACTTAGCTTGAGATGAGGGGAGAAGAAGCCCTGTCATGGGACAGGTGGAGGAGGGCTCCAGCATGCTTCAGTGACAACCCATCTCCAATGTCCAACTTAAGTCATGTATTCCTTTAAGGTAGGTTGTAAAAGCCACTCCTTTTGCTAGTTCTGCTCATATGGACAAGCATCTCACTTTGAAATCTCCAACTCTTTGACAGCATTGTTTTGGGGACCTAGCTGAAAATGAGGCAGCATCCCATTAAAACAGCCTGTTCTTCTTCCTTCCTCTCCTCTTTCCTATTTTTATCATTTAACTCTTCCAAAAATAATGCATATCCTTCAGTTATGTGAGAGGCCCTCTGTTAGATGTCAGGATAGCAAAATGAAAACAAGAAATAAGACAAACTCAATGGACTATTATTATGCAGTGAGTTTTGGAGGCATCTTTCCATATCTGTTCTGTAGCACAATCTTTAGTTGTTGCTACTTGTATGAGATGCCCAGCTTGCAGAAGGTGGGCAGCAGCTCTAAGAGTCAGTCACAGGGGAACAGCAAACTTAAAGAGCTTGGCAGTTTTACTAAGGTCGGCCTGGAGAGGAATGTAGCCGGGTCAGATGAATAGGTGGAAACACAGCTCCTGCAGCAACAAAAGAGGTACTTCACGCAACATGGAATTAAGTGCCCCAGGACAGGGTGGGGCTCATGAAGACAGGCTGAAACTAGAGTCCAAGTGGTGCAGAGCTGCTCAAGTTCTCCTACGTCAGGAGAATTCAGGAGCCCCCATTACCCTATGAGGGCCGGTGTTCTGAGATGCAAACACAATGGGTTTATTTTGTCCAGTGCTCAGGGTTCTCGGAACATTCTAACTTGGCTCATTGTTGCTGCTGTAAAAGGTCTGCCATTAGAAGGTTTTTGTTTTGTTTTGTTTTTTGTTCCTACCCACTCCCTTTTCCCCCTGCCTAGTAACTCCTTAGTACCAGAGCACTACCTGGTGCCCTTCCTAATTGAGCTGATTCTGATTTTTAGTTAGTATGGACTTTAGTGTATACCTGTAAATGAACGTGCGTGGGTATGTAGGTAGGTAAGCAGGCAGGTAGGTAGGTAGGTAGGTAGGTAGACAGATGAAAGATATAGATGATAATAGATAGATGATAGATGCCAGATAGACGATGGATAGATAGGTAGATAGATAGATAGATCGATTGATCGATCGATCGATTGATCGATCGACAGACAGACAGACAGACAGACAGACAGACAGAGACACTGACATAGTAGCCATAGGGGGAAAAATAATTATATTTGTCTCTTTTCAGTTATGTGTAAGAAGTATAGTCCAGTCAAAGAATCACTTGAGAGTAATTGATGTTTGTTTATTTTATCTTCCTATTTTATTATTAACTGCAATTCATAGGTTACTAAGAAAACCTAAAGTGGGTTATATTCTGGACATCAGAATCTAAAATTTCCACAGAATCAGATCTATCCTGGCATGAAATGAAACTGAGCTATTATTTTAATGGAGGAGTGAGACAGAGTTCGTATAATCTTATCATCTTCCCATCCTTCTTTCCTTCCCTAATTTTAAATAAGTATTGCTTATGCTTCTTTCTTTGTGCCTTTTCTTTCATGATAAAGTCAGCCTCATGTCAGAGGTGAGACTGCTTCTTGTCACCGCTGGTGACGCTGACAGCCAAGCTCGCTGAAAGGACTTTCCTATTCCACGCAGGGGGCCACACCTACCCCCTATGACAGGAAGCATTTGGTTGAACCACGTGATCACTTTTGGAGGCTCCATCCTGTATCAAGACCACCATGACCCATATTGCCAGAATCGGACAAGAACCCATTTACTTCTTTCCTACGCTGAGGCATGAACCTTTGACTCTATCCACCTCACAGCTTTACAACCTGTGTCTGAATTCACTAGATGCTTCCTGCTTCCACCAAGCCCTGCGGCCTAAACCCTACACAGGTGATCACGTGCTGATCTCTGGCACCTTCCCCCACGGTGCTCCACACCAGGCTAAGGGATAAATGAAATAATACATGCAAAGAACTTAGCACGGGCTAAGCACTCAATACACAGAAGTGCAACATTTGCTATTTTATGAGTCAGCACCACTAGCCTTAGGGTAGGTTTTAGTAAAATATGGACCTATCTTAAACCCTCCCCAATTTATGACTGGGAATCCCTTCACTGGATCTCCAATTGGCTATCCATTTTGTTACCTCCTCCCTCCCTCCTCCACCCTGTTCACCCCCCTCAGTGGGCAGCTTTCCTCTCCCCAGGGAGCTACCCAGCAAGATGCCTGAGTGTGAATCCACGTTCTCCTGCTTACTAGCTGTGTGACCCTGGGCAAGTTACTACTAAGTGTCTTAGTTACTCCTCTGTAGAGAGGGGATTCTAAGAGTGCTTGCCTCATAAGGTTGCTGCAAGGATTAACTGGGTTGAAATGTGCAATGCAATTTGCAAACTGTCTGGCCCGAGGAACCATTATATGAGGGCACATCACCACCACGGTGACTCTCTCTGCATCAAGTCCAGAACTCATCTGAACCTCCCCAAGGAAGGAGAAATCACACAATGGCTCTCATGAAAAGAAAACAGTCTGCAGAGCACATCTACCCACAGTGATGACCAACTGTATCCTCTTATGCAAAGAACAGTTTATTTTCTCATTGTTTTGAAATAAAATGGGATTTTGACTTTATCTTTGAGAAACAGAAGCACTGGATCTTCCTCTCCCCCAGACAAAGACACTGTCAGCCTTCGAAGGTGAATTTGAATGTCCACTTTTAAATAACCTCGAAAAGTAATGTATTTGTCTGTCTGTCTGTCTGTCTGTCTCTCTCTCTCTCTCTCTCTCACTCTGTCTCTCTCTCTCTGTCTCTCTCTGTCTCTCTCCCAAATCCATATGTTGAAGACCTAACCCCCAATGTGGCTGTATTTGTAGGGATGCAATTAAGGTCAAATAAGGTCATAAGGTTTGAGCCTTAATCGGATAGGACTTGTGTTCTTATAAGAAGAGGAAGAAACACCAGATCTCTCTCTCTCTCTCTTTCTCTCTCTCTCCCACACCCACACCTTCTCCACATGCAAATGGAAGAGGCCATGTGAGGACAGGGTGAGAAAGTTGGCATCCACAAGCCAGAAAGAGAGGCTTTACTGGAAAACAGCAGTAAGAACACCTTGATCTTGGATTACTATTTTCCAGAAGTGTGAGAAAATAAATCTCTTTTGTTTAAGCTATACACTCTGTGGTATTTTGTTATGGCAGCCTGAGACGACTAATACAATCTCATTCATCAATCATTCCACAATGACTGACTATATCAACAAGAATCAGACCATGTGCTGAGCACTAGGGAGCAGAGGCAAACAAGACATGATCCCTCATATTGGACAGGACCCTAAATCTATCTAATGTTTAGTGATGGATCAGACTCACAGAAGGGACTATTGTTGCTCAAGGACGCAGAGATGGTTCACAGTAAAGCCGGCTACAAATGCAATTCTGATTAACTTCAGCCTGATGTTGAGATAAACGGTAACTTCAGATACGACAGGGAAATATTAAACAATGCCATTTTGGAAAACTAAAAATCCACTGGAGAAAAACTCATTTGGATGAGAGACTATTTGTTACAATTTCCTACTTCTAGTTCTTTGTCTCGGGCCTTGCATGTGTACTCACAGCTTGCTAATGTCTTTGACCCAAGCAAGAGACCTATTCCTCTCCACTAACTAACTGTGGCTAAGTAACAAAACCTGCTCCCTACTGGGGACAGAACTGGAGCTTTTAATTTCCTGTCAGCCATGGCCCACAATGGGTTTCCCTAGAATTTTCTGGAGGCGAAAGGCTACCACAGGAAGAAAACCATAGAATTCAACTGGAAGCCATCCAACTTTCCTCATTCTTAGCGCCATCTCCAACAAGCCTCAGTCAAAGAGACACAGACCACAAGGTTATGACATAATTCTTGTTTGTCTGCCAACACACAAAGAAAAGGATGAAGGAGAAGAGTTTTATTTGAAAAAAGACAGATGGAGGATTGTATTGTCTTTTAACTTGGAGAAATTTAATTTTGAGATTGAGATCTGTTAGAGTAGAACTTAGATGAGGATGTTAAATCAAAGCAGATAAAGGGAGACGGGTGGGTAATTAAAAAATGCTTTAATCCTTGATGTTTTCCTTGGGCAATGGAAAAACAAATTCTCTGCATACTACACTATCATTTACATTTTAAGTGAATGCGGGAGGAAAGGGCTTAGGTCAAGAAAGAAGCACAGGTGTTAAACATTGAACCAGACGTAAAGAATTGGTATGGGACAGTTGCAGATTTAAGAAGAGGTTATAGCATCAGGAGCGCTGATCAGTTTTGTTTTCTGAGGAGTGTAAACTTCCATTAGACGATTCTCTTGTTGAAGGAAACATACTCGTGGTTCTGTGAACTGCCTACTGTGCCATAACCTTCTACCCATGTTCTCCTCAGCATTTCCCAGCCTCCTTTGCACTTGGGTTGGCCATGTGACTATTTCTGACCAATAAAAAGTGAGTGGAAGTAATGTAGTCACTTCCAGGAGAGGTGGCTAAACTCAAATGTGCCTCCCCTCAATTCCCCTCAACTCCTCCCTGCAGCTGCAAGGGGAGGCCTCGAGTTGGTGGAAACAGAGGATGAAAAGGACCCAGATACTGAATCGCTGGGGAAGAGCCATCTGGAAAAGCCAGGAGGCCTACATTAGACCCAGGGTAAGTGAGAAACCAACTTTTGTAAAAAGAAGTCACTAAGGTTTGTGGATTGCTACAGCAGCTAATGACAAATACAGGTGCAATGCATTCGTTCTCATTTCCTTGCACCTATAGTTCCAATCTTTCTCAGATGTCACCCTTCCCCCATGAGAGGCAGGGAGAGCTAGCCTATCTCTTGCTCTGGAAGAAAATCCTACTGGTCTCTTCTTGCCCATTACCTGTGCTAGTGGTTTAGGAGTGGACGTAGGACCAGATCGTGAAGCTTTCTGAGGACCCCTAAAAAGATTCTCTTGTTCTTAAAGAGCCAGAGACTGAGAGTTTCCCCTTTCTGATTGGAGATGGAGAGTTGGAGGGAGGGCTGATGTGACAAAGCAAGCGAAGTGGTCTGCTTAGTAAAGCGGGTGATTTTCATTGTCTAGCGGAGATGACCACATACAGTTAACTGGGGCCCTGGAACCGAGGGCTAGAGGAGGTCCTAGGAGTCCTGAGGTGAACAGGGCAGGGACATACAGAGAAACAGCCCCTAAGGAGGGCAGTGGCTTATGGCCTTTGATTTTAAGTCACTTCATGAGTGATAATGTCCTCCTTTGATGACGGATCCTTGTGCACACGAGTTTGTGTGGGAGGAGTTTGGGGAGTGGAAGGGGAACATCCAGAGTAAGCTAGAGCAGCGTGAGAGGTAGCGCTAGAGAGAAACATAACCGGAGCAGGTAAGCGCCCCATGTTCTTGCAGTCCTCAAAAGTAGGTCAGACGGGGGCACAATATTAAGCTGGAATGTTAAAACGAGGAGGACGGGGAACACTGAACACTCAAAATAGGAGGAAAACCACACCATTGGTGCCAGACTTTATTGGAAACCTTCGCTTTGCCATTTACGCACATTTGTTTCATTCAGCAATTGATTTCTCCTCTCTGAGCTTCCCTCCTCTTAGTCACGGGACTTCTATTACTTAACATATTCTTTACGTTTTCAGCGTACTCTGTACCGTATGTATCTATAAAATCTTGTCAGGGAAACAGAAGATCGGCTTCTTGATATTCACTCTGCAACTTTTAGATGTTTGCATAACTTGTCTCAATGTGTAAAATGGGGAAGGTGGCCGTGTCATCCCCACCAGGTTATTTGGAAGGACAAACGTGACACACATTTTATTACAGCCTGTTAAATAAAACATGCCCCAAACTACTATTCAAATTATTAACACGCATACAGAAAAAGTTCAATCAGGTGTTAGTTTCTTTCTTTAAAAAAATTATTGCACCCGTTTCAACTCAGGACTCCTGCTTTACACGATGAATGTGCTGTTACTTCCTTTCTCTTATAAATGGCCACACTTCACTATTCAGATAAAATGTGACAAAGTCAACCTTGGTTCCCAGAAAAACCTGGATCCTTTTCACTTGACCTTGTATTTGGTCTGGCTTTGGGACCTCGGGAGCTACGAAACCCCATTGTCGGAAACTCTGAGAATGCCCCATCACCCACACAGCCTTGCCCTTTCTGGTTTTTCGGCCACCCGCCCACCAGCCCCACTTGGCTGAGGCTTTGGTCAGTGTGGGAGAAGAGAGAGGACTGTGTTCGGCTGAGTCATGAGCCAGCCAGGCCTACCATGTAGTACACATGCAGTTAAGGGCCCCTGTCCATGGCCTGACTCCATGGCACCGTGTCTTTGAGGGAGGTGGAATCCCAGCTTCTTTTCCCTTGGCAGCCCCCGTGCCCTACAAAAGAGAAGGGGTGGAGTTCTTGCGGGCCCTAGAAGACGAATAAGCCACACAGACATGGGGGCTAATTGCTGGCACTTCACCCCCACTCCATCCCCCAGAAATGTTCTTTGGCCAAACCAAATCTCAGGGCTCCCACAAGACCCAGCTTACTCAAAGCCAAGAGCAACTCCACCACCCTGCCGCCACTTACTGTCCCCAAAGGTCTATCTGGATGATCTGGTCAGGAAGCTTAAAAATAGTTGAGTGTGTGGTGACAAGCTTTGTGGGTTTGCTTTGCAAAAATACTCAGCACGGGGAAATAAACCTTTCAGCAGCTTATTTTTCCACTGCTCTGGGGAGCTGCTCCCACTTTCTGCTGCTGTAAGCATTTCAGGTACCTTGTGGGTGGTGGCGGGAGAGCTGGAGGGGAAGGGCAGGGCCTGCATGGGGGTTGCTCGATGAAGGAGAGAAGCGTTATGATAAGAGAACCGAGTGTAGATACCCAGGAGAGGGATTGCTGGGTCATATGGTAATTCTGTTCGTAATTTTTTGAGGAACCTCCACACTGCCTTCCATAGCGGCTGCACCAGTCTGCATTCCCACCAACAGTGTATGAGGGTTCCTTTTTCTCCACAGCCTCTCCAACATTTGTTACTATTTGTCTTGTTGATGATAGCCATTCTGACTGGGGTGAGGTGATACCTCATTGTGGTTTTTATTTGCATTTCTCTGATGATTAGTGATGTTGAGCATTTTTTCATATGTCTATTTGCCATTTGTATGTCCTCTTTGCAGAAATGTCTCTTCAAAAAATCTGAAAACATTTATCCATAAACACACGTGTGCTTCAATGTTTATTGCAGCTTTGTTTACGGTGACCAAGACATGAAAACAACCAAAATGTCCTTCGATAGATGAATGGATAAAGAAGTTGTGGTATATATACACAATGGAATACTATTCGGTGGTAAGAAAAGATGATATAGGAACATTTGTGACAACATGGATGGATATTGAGAGTGTAATGCTGAGCGAAATAAGTCAGACAGAAAAAGCAGAGAACCATGTGATTTCACTGGTATGTGGTATATAAACCAAAAATGACAAAAGAGCAAGACAAAGAGAACCGAGTGTAAGCGGGCCAGCGGCTCCTGAGATGCAGAGGGATGTGATCCAGGCAACATAACATTTCTGCACATTCTGGGTACAGAAGGAAATGTGACTCCAAGCTCATGACTCTGGGCATCCAAAGCCTTTCCAGCTCTCGCTCTGTCCACCAGCACTGCCCTTCCCAGGCATAATTCACTAACAAACAAGTACTAGCGGTTGTCCCATCGTGTAATGATGCTGTATGCCGACACACCGTCCCATACTCTGTTCCTTCTGCCAGGAAGGCCTTTCCAGCCTTGGACCCCCATCACTGCCCCCACACCCTTGTCCAACACATTCAATCATTAAAACCCATCCCAGAGGTTTGCCTTCTCCTTGAAATGCTTCCTGACTCCCTTACCAGTTAATCGCTCTATTTCCTAAGCAGTAATTCTGCCACCATTGCATTTGGTCGGGTGTTCCCTTACCGGGTTTGTGTTTCATTCATCCTGATGTTTTTGTAGCCTCACACAGGATCTGGTAATAATAGCAAGTACTGCCAAACAGGTTAATTGAACAAGTTAAAGACTGTGATATTTCTGCCAAAGAGGAAACAAAGAAAAAAAGGCAGAACCGCCAATTTTCAGGAGCTTGGGTAAATTCAGGACCCTGAGGGGTTGAGAGTTTATGGAATGATCACACCTACTTCCTTCCAAATGGGCATTTGTCTCAGCAAAGCAGTCTGTTAGAAGTTGTCACACACAGCACAGTGAAGGGCTCGGAGGACGTCTGAGGTAACAGAGAACTTTACCATCGCCATTTTCCTTCCCTGCACTCCCTTAAGTTAAGATGCTCTGATCCTACTTTTCCAGGTGAGAAAACAGTTTCCACAGAGGAGACAGGAGAAGAAAGTGGAGCTGGAACTCAATTCAGATGGCTTGTTTCTAGGAATTTTCTCATTTCACAAATGGCCCAAAACGACTGAAAAGAGAAAGAAACTATGTGCAAAACTCTTTCTGATAGGGTATTATTATTATTTTCAAAAAATGTAAAACCCCTATGAAATTTTGTTTTTCCAAATGCAAGTAAATCGCCAAGGGGTGAGACATTGGAAAGCGTAACAGCATGTGTCCTCAGCTGGACCCCTAACTCGGAACAGCTTGACTACCCTCTTTGGTACACGGTGACACTGTAACTGCCATCCATTGGGAACCACTGTCAAGAGGAGGGCAGTGTGGGATGGAAAGTCAGGGCTGGAGCCGTGCTGTACAGGCTCAAATCCCAGCCCACGCCGACTCACCATGCGGTCTCGTACCTGTCATTCATCTCTCTGTGCCTCGGTTTCTGCATCTTTAAACTGAGGGTAGCAATTAGACCTAACTCACAGGGTTTTGTACGTTACACCACATAAAACATTCAGCAATCGGTAAGTGTCACCTCTTATGTGCCAGGTGTCACCCTGAAACCATCCAATTCTTTATCTTTCATACTAATAACAGCTCACCCAGGTACTGCGGTATCATCTGTTTTACCTGTGAAATACCTGGGGCTCAGAAGTTAGGTGTTTTTCCTAGAGGGTGTTCGGGGTTTTAAATCCCCATCTTCCTGAATTTAAAATTCCATGTATATTATCTCTGCTTCTCCATAAGTCCTGGAAACAGGACTCCTTTGAGGCTCCGCTATACGGAGTCTGGGGTTCCAGGTGGCCAGTAGTAAGCTGGGGTTCCCTGGGCTTTTGTCAGCTTCCCAGCTCAGAGTCCATGCTGGAAGTGCTGTATGGAGCATGGGTGTAACTTGGATAAATACCCAGAGGGTTGGGAGGTAGAGTGAAAATATTTGGAGCTGGCAAGTCTGGTCAATTAACATATGCTTGTGAGGCATTTTCAAAGCTGAAAGAGCTTCTGCAAGTGCCAAGTGATAGTAATTATTAGTAGAGGGCAGATCCTGCCAGCAGGATAAGAGGTATCCAGACTGACATGTGTGCGTGTGACTCACCGGCTGGTGGCGCAGTGCATGCCGACCCTCCAGCTGTGAGGGCAGAATTCAGGAAGTGGGTGCTCCTGGGGACAGAGGCGAGGAAGTGTGAGCCTGTCCTTCCCGCAGTGTAGGGATGTGGCCTTGCAGGAAGGGGTCGCCACCACGCTCCCAGACTCAGAGGGTACAAGCCGTGGGGTGGCAGCAGCCGCGGGGATGTGTGCCCAAGCTTCTAGCCTGGGTTGGAGCAGCTCAAGAAGGGGAAGTGTGCTTAGTGCTAAGCCAAAGGGTAAGGCAGGACCATAAATGGGAGAAAAATGAACCCTGTGCTCAGAGACGGAAACGATATACAACCTGTCAGGAAGTAGAGTCCAGCATAAGTCTGGAAAGTGGTTCAGAAGGGAGTGATGGATGGTGTGAAGGCCTGGCAGCTCAGCCAGTGCTGGATGCCTCCTGCTCAGTGTAGGGTGACCTGGTCTCGTAAACGTTCTCAGGAGGGTAAGGGAGGCCCCTTCCCTTAGTGAACCTACAATCTTCTGTGCCTTCTCCAGGTGGATCTCAATTGACATCTCGGGAACATTTCTGATTTTTTTTTTTTTTTCTTGGCGGGGGGAGGGTGGCGAAGCGGGTAGAGAAGAGTCTGCTTTGGGAGGCAGATGATCTAAGTTTGAACTTAGGTCCATTCACCAATGAGACCTCTGTGACTGTGAGCAAAATATTTCTTTTCTTGTGCAATCAGTTCCTGATCTGGAAAATGAGGAATGGGTTCAGTATGTTCCCCTACGTTTCCTTCCAGTGTCAACTTTCCATAAGTTACTGAACTGACAGATGTCTCTTTTTTGTTAACTCTGCAGAACTCAGGGATCGTTCTGAGATGTCCTGTGGGCCAGTTCAGTAAATTTGAGGATACCTAGTGGGCAGGGCTCAAAAGAACAGCTCTCTTTTTACCTGTTTTTAGGGTTTATTAAAGTTTCACGATATCCTTCATGGAGAAAATAATGCACACATCCACATTTTTTTTTTTTTTTTTTTGTATGTATGGTTAATTCCTTTTCTGGGCTTTGCTTTGGGTGAAATTTATGGCAGGTTATAAAGAGAACTTTGACAATATGAATAATTATCCCCACTTATTTTGGAATATCAACTTTTATTAATAATAATTCCACCTTATATCTATGAAGCACGTTAGAGTTTATAAAAGCTAATTGTTTGCAGAATCTTCACTGGTCCTCAAAACCACCTGTGAACCAGACTTTTACTTTTTATTATTATTTCTTGAAATATCCTTATTAGCTTTTTCAATCATAAAATGAATATATGTATAGCAGGGTACGATGTTAAATATTTAGTTTTTTTTTCTTTTTTTCAGTGAAAAAAGAGTCAGAAGCCACTAAGGTCATTCTTGAGAGGATGATTTACTTTGAGGAAAGAATGTGGCTCCCTTTTATCAAGTGGAATGAGAGGTCTACCACCAGCAGCAAGTGGTGTTCTGTGTTAGGGGAAATGAGCTTTGCAAATCTTATCTGTCTCTGTTATAGTGATCTGGATTCTCTCAAAGAGTTCAGGGAAGGAAGGAAAATGAGAACATTCCTTTTTGAGGATATAAATAGGAGAAACAAACAGGGCCCCTGTGAAGAGCTCTAGGATGGGGAGAAAACTACCTCACTGACAAGCAGATGACTATGCTGCTGCTTGTCACAACGGCTCCCTGGAGGCCTTGCTCTTCCACAGTGGAAGGAGCTGAAGGAGCTGAGATTGGAGATCTTCGGTCCTGAAAAACTAAGGGCATCAGTCACAGCCTTGAGGTCAAGGGAGTGGAAGCCCTGTCCTTTAAGAAGCACATGGATGCCATTGCAAAGCCCCTGCATCAGAAGGGGCTCAGTGACACTATCGTAACTCTGTAGCAGGTATCAGCACACTTTTTCCATAAAGGTCCAGATAATCAATATTTTGGGTATTGTTGGCCATATGGTCACTGTCGCAAGTACTCAACTGTGCCCTTGTAACATACAAGCAGCCATAGGTGACATCTAACAGAATGGGTGTGGCTATGGACAAAAACAAAACAAACAAACAAAATACCCAGCAAAAAACTTTACAAAATCAGTTAACAGGCGGATTTTGCCTATGGACCATGGTTGACGATCACTAGCTTAGGAAAGTCCCCAGAAGTAGAATTGTTAAGTCAAAGTGTACACACGTTTCTAGGTTTTTCTAGGTGTTGTCAAGTCACCCTCCAGAAGAGTTGTACTTAATCCTTACTATCAATGCAACAAAGCACTTCTTTCCCTCCTTGGTCCTCAATACTCACTATTTTTATTTTTTAAAAGAACTAAGGAAAATATGGGTACTGTAATTTTGTATATGGAAAATATTTTTAAAAAAGTGAATTTCCTTTTCTCACCCAAGATCGCAAAGGAAGAAATTGACAAATTTCTGAGTAGCCCCTATAACTTTTAACTTCAAATTATATTAATACATTGAGTGTCAGAATCTCTGCAACATGGGGATGGACTGTGTGTGGGGAGGGTGCCAACAGCAGAGAGAAGGAGAGGCTGGAGAGAGTCACACAATTTACAGTTGAAAATAACCTTGACCTTCTTCATGACTGAATAGGCACGTGGCTGACAAAGGACTCCCAGCAGCTGAGCTCCTTGGGATCCTTATTACCAAATAGCTACCTAAGGTGAATCCTCTAGGACATTATGTGACCTCTATGCGCTAACCCCTGCAATAGAAACGTTCTGGCTTGAATTGAAGTGTCTCCTCCCTCTAGCCCCGTATCTGCCCAATAGGACCCAGGCATCAGAAAGGAAACTCATTGGAGTTTTTGGCTGACCTTTGGAATCTTCTGGGATGGGAGACATGTTGGTCCACTGTTGAGGTTCCCTTTTGTTTTCTGATTTTGCCTGTGATCAACTAGATAGTTGATCTAGCCAGACAGTCGTGATGTCAACCGGTAAAGTGCACTCTTTGGAGACACACAGATCTGATTTGAACTGTAGCTCTCCCCTACATGACTGTGTAGTCTTAGATATATTCTCTCTAAGCCCAATAACACCTCCCTTGTGAGGTGTTTGTAAGGATTCAATAATCACATATATCCAGTGATCCAGTCAGAGGGCAGATACTATTAGTCCAATCCCAGAGTGTTGCTCATAAACCTGCGCTCTAGCTACAAAGCCCTGGGCAGCTGGGCAGAGCAGAAAATCCGGATTGCTCTGATGACTTCAGGTGGCCAAGGATTGCCTGGGTCTCTGGCATCTCTTAAAACACATTTCATAGAAAATAACCTGCTTGAAGAGTAATTAGGAATTAGGCCCAGCAAATTATTTGAGGAGAAGTTGATTTGGCCCAACAAACATTTTAAGTACTTACAATGCCAGGTCATGTGTTTCATTCTTGGAATAAAGAAATGAACTCATCTCAGTGCTAAGGAGCCTCATACCATAGAGAGAAATAGAGTAAATTAACACGAAACATTTGAATATAATCTAATAAAGGGATTAAGTGAGGAAATCACAGAATGCTACAGAGGCAAAGATAAAAAGTCCCTAACCCAGATGGCTGGGATTAGAGAAGAATTCTCATAAGGAGCACGGAATTTAAGCATTATAGCATGAAGATGTGAGTGGGTTTGTGGAGAGAGAGGGAGAGGGAGAGGCTCAAGAGAATTCACGAGTAAAGGCATGAAAATGAAAGACACATATAAAAGAATGAAAGAAGTTTTGTGAAAAGGATAGTTGGGAAATAGCAAAAATTGAGATCAGTTATGAAAGGCTGGTCAAAGTCTTTGTTCTTCCGAAGCCACTGAAAAGTGTTATGCAGGGAGATTCATGTTTTGATCTTTGGCTTCAGTGTGGAGAACGGATAGGGTGTCCAAACCGGAGTCTGAGGTACTAGTTACGGGCTATTGTAATTCATGTGAGAGATGGCAGTGGTTGAACTGGAGAAGTGCAGTGGGGACGGGGTGGAGATTGATCCAAGCAGCCAACAGTAACTGGTGTAGCCAGCAAGAGGGCGTGAGTTCCATGTAAAGCGTGAAAAAAGTGAGGATGATTCCCAAATATCTGGCTTGAGCTGGGAGTGCTTGGTGGAACCATTCCTCATCCACTGTTTCAGTGGATAAGAGGGAGATGACATGTTTAGAGAGAAGAGGAGAGACTTCAGCCAGGGTGTTTGGGGTTGGCAGTCAGGTCCCCTGGCTTCTGACAAGCTTTGTCATTGTCTGTGGTCAAACCACGCTCCCTCTTTAGCTTCACTTTCCTTAGTTTTATCACGAAGGTATCAGACTCAAGAGCGATTCCCAAATGTGTGTGTAGCCTCACGACAGTAGATTCTGGTTCAGTAGGACTGGTGTGTACTCCAGGAGTCAGTGTTCTCAAGTTTCTCAGGTGACACTTTGTTTAACAATTTGGAGACCTGTGGATCAGGAGATGCCTGAGGATTCTCATAGCTCAAACATCTCTGAATGTCCTTTTTTCCCTAATGCTTATGCGTCTGCTGACTCTGCACATATAAGCTGGCATCTGACATCCACTGTGGCTTTCACAGTCACGACCACTGCATGCCAGTAACCACAGTGTGTCTCACTACTGCCCCCGTGCCCCTCCCCACCACCCACCACATTGGTTGGGCAGACAGAAGACAAGATAATTGCCCCTCACACAATTGGTATGGAGGCAACTCCATACCAAACCCATGGTTTTCAAAGAACATATAGTTAATCTCCCACCAGGTATTCTATAATAAATTACTTGTGGTTAATTGAGATGGAGGGTTGGTTATTTTTTTCCAAGTGTGGTGCTCAATACAGAAAAAATAAAACCTTTCTCAAACTCAAAATTTTAGTAGACAAAGCACATCCAGAAATGGAGTTTTATTTTTCCAGCTATGCTCTGAGGACATGTTCCCTACCCTTTCTCTTGGTGTTTCACTGATCCCACTTCCTGCTACAGATGAGCTCAGCAGACACTAATGTAGACGCATGAGGAAAAATAATCCCACACATCTGAAAAATTCATCGGGGCTTGGCCGTCAACAGGGAGGCTTTAGGTGTTAGCTCTTGCAGCTTTCAAACAACATTAATTGTAGAGACCTCCAGGCTGGACCAAGAAAGGGATTCCCTTACACCACACATGAGAACTTTTGGCTGGAGTGAGACAGTGTAGGTCTTTCCCTCACTGCAGGGCTGTGATCAATTCTTGGCCTCCAAATCCAAAAGGGATGTGGGAATTTGGTGGGAACTGCTAGGGCCTGGAATATAAGACAGTCCAAAGATGAAAGGCAGCAGGCTTTTTCAGGCTGGAGGGGGCTGTAGAATGGCTTAATTATAACCTCCCTGTATATAGAGGGTTCTTACGTCTCCGGTGAGGTAAGCCCACCACTGGACCCCAAGCTGTTGTGTCTTATACTTTTTATTTTTTCCATGGTGAATGGTACAAAGCTCTGAGTGAAGTGGTTGTGGAGGAAGCTGATTCAGCAACTGTATTCTCACGTCTCTTTATAGAACTTAACTTTGGGGTCATTCAAACCCAGAATTGAATTCCAGTTACACCAAATATAAACTGTAACTTTAGAAAAGGCACTTTAATTATGTGTATGGTAAAATTTTTTACCTATAAAATGAGGTTAAAATACTGACCACATAGGGCTATTTTGAGGATTAAGAGAGAGTGTGTGTACCTATAATACCTAGTAGAGAGTCTGGTAAATTCATTAAATGTTTGTTGAGTGAAGAACTAAATGAAGCTCTGGAGAGCATTCAGGTAGACGCTAGAAGACAGGTAATGAGAGTGACTTGAGTGCTGATTTGCCTTGGACGGTGCTGGCTCGAGTGGGTTGAGCAGATAGGCAAGGTGATCCTTGATTGAAGGAACAAGGTGACATCCCTCTAGCCTAGGAAGAACCTTACCTCTATGTCTTGTGGCAATTTAGTGTTGCAGTTATGCACAAGCAGTATGTGTATGTGTGTGTATGTATGTGTATGCATATATGTATATGTGTGTTATTGTATAGGAGGATCCATAGCATAAGTCATGTGTGTGCACGCATGTGATGTCTAACGTCTACTACCCTGACATATGTGAGCTTCTGGAAACATGGGTGGTATCTTATTCATCTTTTCATTTCCCTTTGTCTTTGAAATACCCTGGGTTTTAATACATGTGAGAGGAGAACCAACTGCCTTCTATAATCAGAACAGAAAGAAAAACAAACAAAAATTATTCCCCTCTTCCTATAGCTTACATTCTAGTGGCAGAGAGAGATTTTATCTAGGAAGCCTTCCCCAAATATAATTATTAAAATTTATTCACCATACAATTGATTTATTTAATAATCAACAAGCTTCCAACTAACAAAAGCCCTGGACCAGATGGCTTCACAGGTGAATTTTACCAAGTATTCAAAAAAGAATTATCACCTATTCTCCTTAAACTATCCCAAAAAACCAGAAGGATGGAAGGTTCCCAAGCTCATTTTATGAGGCCACTATCACCCTGATCCCCAAACCAGACAAAGACATTGCAAAAAAAGAAAACTATAGGCCAATATCCCTAATGAACATAGATGCAAAAATCCTCAACAAAATATTAGCAAACCGAATTCAGCAATACATTAAAAGATCATACACCACGACCAAGTGGGATGTGTTTCTGGTATGCAACGTTGGTTCAATATCCACAAATCAATTAACATGATACACCACGTTAAGAAAATGAAAAATAAAAAACATGGTCATATCAACAACTGCAGAAAAAGCATTTGACAAATTCCAGCATCCATTTAAGACAAAAACTCTGAGCAAAGTGGGAATAGAGGGATCATATCTCAACATAATAAAGCCCATATATGATAAACCCACAGCTAACATCATACTCAACGGGGAAAAGCTAAAAGCATTCCCCTTAAGATCAGGAACAAGACAAGGTTGCCCACTTTTTCCACTTCTATTCAACATAATGCTGGAAATTCTAGCCACAGCAATCAGACAAGAAAAAGAAATAAAAGGCATCCAAATTGGAAAGGAGGAAGTAAAATTGTCATTATGTGCAGATGACATGATATTATATATAGAGAATCCCAAAGACTCCACCAAAAAACTATTAGAACTGATAAATGAATTTAGTAAAGTAGCAGGATACAAAATTAATATTCAGAAATCAGCTGCATTTGTGTACACCAATAACAAATTATCAGAAGGAGAAATTAAGAAAACAATCCCATTTACAATTGCTCCAAAAACAATAAAATACTTAGGAATAAATTTAACCAAGGAAGTAGAAGATCCATACTCAGAAAATTGTAAGTCACTGGAGTGAGAAATTAAAGAAGATACAAATAAATGGAAACATATACCACATTCATGGATAGGAAGAATTAATATAGTTAAAATATCCATGCTACCTAAGGCAATATATAGATTTAACGCAATCCCTATTAAATTACCAATGACACCTTTTACAGAACTAGAACATATAATCCTAACATTTATATGGAACCATAAAAGATCCCGAATAGCCATGACAATCTTGAGAAATAAGAACAAAGTGGGAGGTATCATGCTACCTGACGTCAAATCATACTACAAGATTATAGTAATCAAAACAGCATAGTTTTGGCATAAAAATAGACATACAGATCAATGGAACAGAACAGAGAGCCCATAAATAAATCCATGCCTATATGGTCATTTAATCTACGACAATGGAAGCAAAAATTTACATTGGGGTAAAGAGAGTCTATTTAATAAATGGTGCTGGGAAAACTGGACAGATACATGCAAAAAAAAAAAAATGAAGCTGGACCACCTTGTGATGCTATATACAAGAATAAAATAAAAAATGGATTAAATAATTAAATGTAAGACCCAAAACCATAAAACTAGAAGAAAATATAGGAAGTTAATTTGCAGACATTACCCTTAGCAATACTTTTACTGATATATACCCTTGGGGAAGGGAAGAAAAAATAAACATGTTGGATTACATCAAACCAAAAAAAATTTTCACAGCAAAGGAAACCATCAATAAAACAAAAAGGCATCCTACTGAATAGGAGAAGATATCTGCCAATGATACATCTGATAAGGGGTTAATATCCAAAATTTATTAAAAAACTCACATAATTCCACACCAAAACAACAAACAACCCAATTAAAAAGTGGATAGAGGACATAAAGAGACATTTTTCTAAAGAGGACATACAGATGGCCAACAGACAGATGAAAAAATGCTCAACGTCACTAGAGAAATGCAAATAAAAACCACAATGAGATACCATCTCACCCTGGTCAGAATGGCTATCATCAATAAATCAACAAAGAACAATTGCCTGTGAGGATGTGGAGCAAAGGGAACCCTTGTGCTCTGTTGTGAGATTGCAGATTGGTGCAGCCACTATGGAAAACAGTATGGTGGTACCTCAAAAACTGAAAATGGAACTACCTTATGACCCAGCAATTCTACTCCTGGGTATCTATCCAAAGAAATCCAAAACACTAATTCGAAAAAATATATGCACCCCTATGTTTATTGCAGCACTATTCACAATAGCCAAGATATGGAAACAACTGAAATGTCCATCGATAGATGACTGGATAAAGAAACCATGGTACATATATACAATGGAGTATTACTCTGCCATAAAAAGAATGAAATCTTACCATTTGCAACATCATGGAAGCACCTAGAGAATATTATACTAAGTGAAATAAGTCAGATGGAGAAAGACAAATACCATATAATCTCTCTTATATGTGGAATCTAAAGTACATAATAAACGAACAAACAAAACAGAAATAGACTCAGAGAAATAGGGGGAAAAACTGATGGTTGTTAGATGAGATGGGGGTGGTGATCGGGGAGAAGGAAAAGGGATTAGAAAGTACAAATTAGTAGTCATAATATAGCCATGGGGATATGAAATACATTTTGGGGAATATAATCAGTAATGTAAAGATTATGTAGGGTGTCAGATGGGCACTTGTCTTATTAGGGAGACCACTTCATGGATGGTGTAGATGCCTGACCACTGCACTATAATTCTGAAGCTGAAGCTGAATAATATTTAATGTCAGCTATAGTTAAATATCTATAACAACTATATTCAATGTCAGAGGGGTAGTAGATTGGGGAAGGTTTATCACTTTATGAGGGGTGTAAATGTCTAACTATTACATTCTTTTGTACCCCTGAAACTAAAAAAAAAAATAAAAATAAATAAATAAAAAGTATAGAACATTGCAGACGAAGCAGAAGCTTCTTTTTCCTCTCTTTATCATCCTCCCTCAGAGGTAATCACCAACATGAATTTTGCAGCCGCATTTTCTATGGTTATTATGAAATGTATCCATAAATCATATATGTCATTGCTGGTTTTTAAAATATATTTACATAATGATTCTGTACATAAATTTTAACAACTTGCTTTCCCTCCCTTTCTTCTACTCAATATTGCATTTTTGACATTCATTTATGTCTTTACACATCTAATTAATTCACTTTGATTTTTTTTTACTATAGAATATGGATGAATGTACCACAATTGATTTGCCTATTGGTTGTTGAAAGGCATAGAGGTTGCTTCTAATTTTTTCCCCCACTGCGAACAATGATGAAACAACAAACACCCTGGATACCCTGGTACATATGAGCAAGGCTTTCTCTAAGTAGAATTGCTAAGTCATTGGGTATGCACATTTTAAATTTCATTATCTATCGCCAAACTGCTCTCCAAAGTGTACTAATTTACACTCCCACCAGCAGGGTGTGAGAGTTCAGTTTTCTCATGTCTTTAGCAATAGTTGGTGTTGACAGATTCCTTAATGCCTGTCAAACTGTTTGGTGTGAAATGGTGTTTCACTCGTTTAATTTGCATTTCCTTTCTTACTAGTGAGGATAATCATCCTTTCATAAGTTCATCGGCTCTTCTGAATTGTCTGCTCCCATCATTTGCTCACTTTTAAGTTATATTGTTTGTTTAAACTGACATGTAATTTCTCTACCTATTCAGGATTCTAATCTGTGTTGGTTTTATATATTACAAATACCTTTTAGTATGTATCATAAAGTGTTTTGTAAAAGAGAACAGTTTAATTTTGACATAGTCAGTTTTGTCAGTACTTTCCTATAAACTACTGATTTTGAAAGTTTTCAAAAAATCTGGTTCTTCTGGTCAAAAAAAAAATTATTATTCTAGATTTTTTTCCTTCTAATTAAGTTGTTCCTATTTAGGTTTTATTTAGTTATTTTCATGTATGAAGTGAGTTCTAAATGGAAAATCAAGCAATTTAATCAGTAGTCGTTTTCCCCCACTGATTTATAATGCCACCTCTGCCATGTGCCAATTTCTCATACATACTTGAGCTTATTTAAGGGCTTCAAGTTCTGTTCCATTGACCCTTATTGGCTCTGTTCAAATACCACTCTATTTTAATGTGTATACCTTTAAAATATATATGTTTTAATGAGTAGGTAGTTAAATGCTACCTCCTATTTTTTTCTTTTTTCTCCCCAGAGTTACTTGCCTAATCTTTGGTATTTGCATATCCGAATAAAATTTAGAAAAAGTGTACAGAGTTGTAGGGGAAAAATCTTGCTGGAATTTTATTTGAAATCCCATTGACTATATCAATGATTTGGATGAAATTAATCACTTTGTGATGTTTAACATCTCCATTCATGGAAATGGCACAGCTCACCATATATTTTGGTTTGCTTTTTGTTTTGTAAGAACATCTTACAATGTTTTCCATAAAGTTTTTACACATATGTATTTTAAAATGTATAAACACCTTAGATTTCTTTTTTGCTATTATGACGATACTTAGGTTACATTATTACTGATATGTATACATCTTTGTATATTATTCTACCCTTCTGAGTCTCATAGATGCTCAACTTGTTCACTTATAGTTTTTCTTGATTTACAATGTTGATAATCTCATAGTCTAAAATGTAAGGACAACTTCCAATTCTTACGCCTCCTTTCTTTTTCTCGCCTTATTGCATAGTCAGGAAATCCAGTTGACTCGTGATGGTTATTATGGGAACTATATTATTATCTTTACTTTAACAGAAGTCCTTCTAAAGCTTCATCATTATGTATTATATTTTCAGTGGGTTTTTGATAGCTGCTTATTTTAAATTAAGGACATTTCCTGTTGTTGATAATTTATTAGGCATTTTATCATGAATAAATGTTGAATTTTTATTGCAAATTTTATATATCTGAGACATGTTTGTTTTCTCTTTTCATTCGCTTACATGTTGAATAATCATGCCATGGTTGATTTTTTTTATACTGAATTATACCTGCCTTTCTGTGATAAATTGTACTAGGCCATGATGTCTGCTGGTTAGTCTTCAAACAATGCTTGGTTTAAGATGCTAGTATTTTACTTCAGATTTTTTAAATTAAGATTTTTGCAGCCTATAATTTTTTTTCTTATACTCAAAATATTTTTGGGGGAGGAGAGATTTGTGTCTAGTGTTATCTTTTCTGACACTTTAACTTCATTCTATATAGCTCTTCTGTACTAGACTATTCCATCTACAATTTCCCCCATACACACTAGAACTTAAAAGTCATATTCTATCTTGTTCTGCACTTGAATTATATTACCTGTACGTTCACTTTCCCACTGCAAACCAACCTATTTTCTGATGTCCATTTGCTGTGCCAATTGTGCTCTCAAAGAAGTAGGTGGGATTCTTAAGAAGAAAAAATCTAGGTATCCTTTATTTAGTGTACTCATTTTAGTAATGGCTAATAGTGAAATTCCCAGATAAATCAAGGAAACGTCTCAACCACTTTCCACAGAAGCATTTCATAATGATAATTAATTAAACTGGTAGCTTCCTGTGTGCTAGACACTGTGCTAAGCACTTTATACACGTGCTATAATATTTATAGAAATGATATAGGATAGATGGTGCCATTCTCAGTTTAGAGATAAACTTGAGTTTACAGGGTATACATAAGTTATGTAAGTGTGCACAGGTGTTAAATGATAACTTTCATCCAGTCCTACCTGACACCAAATCACATACTCTTAACTATTTAGCCACACTGTGTCCACACCAAGGTTTGGAGACCCTACTGCCATCCATGAAAACTCCACACTAGCACATAACAGAGTTCAATCCAGCACTGTCTCCTCATAAATATACTCCTTGTATCTTAGCTCTCTGATGAACAGATGAGAACTCTGTTCCAAGACATACATATTTTGTTAGTTTTTTTGTCTTATTTATGTCTTATTTTTCTTTGTTTCTTCTTACACTTTCTCAAAGAATACCTACTCATGCTTTGACAACTTTTTTCTTCTATTTTCCCTTCCTTCTGTTCATTTCCCTCATTTTCTAGTTATTCTTATTACTACTCATTGATTTTTTTTTTTAAGTTTTTTTTTTTTACTTTTATACTAGGAAAAAGAGAAGTCAGGAAAGGAACTATAAAATACAAGGAAAGAAATTGTTCTACATTGGCCTGTTGTGCCTCCAAGGCAGGAAGCTGATGCTGGGTTCTTGGATGCCCTGGAGTCCTGGTTCACGGCTTAGGCTGAGAATGGTCAGCACGCTCATCAACTACCTTGGATGCTTCATACCCTGGGCCTCTCTGACTGGCCACAGGCTTCAGCTTTGCCTGACTAGCTGAGCATAAGACAGACCAGGCTGCTTGATCAGCAGTGAATGTTTTCCTGTTTCTGTAACCTACTTGCTGTCAAATCTCTCTTCTCTTTTATGATGTTTGAAATCGCAGCCTAATGAGATCTAGCCAGACCCTTTTCTTTGGCTAAAGACTTGATGTCACTGCCAACATATCTGAATAAGGAGAGAATAATTTCTGGAGAAATGGAAAACTTCAAGGGCTAATAAAGGCCAGTAAAAATGAATGGTTTACATGATGCATTTTACTCCTTACGTTTTAACAAATTAATTTGTTACTAAACTGATGTTTCCCTCAACAATGATTTGATAGTCTTAGAATATCCCTGGGACTCAAATCCAGTCAATGCATCTAGATTTTTGTTGGTTGAAGTTCAGGATCTGTGATCTCAGTGGAATTGGCTCCTTGGAGTATGCTTGGAAATTTAAAAATGTGTGCTTTTAGGTTTCCCCTTTCTTTTCAGGGCTGTTCAGATGCCACACCCCTACAAATTTTTTCTTAATTCCCAAATTATCACAATATGTCCATCATCTGCACATCTAGAGAACTTGTATTTAAACCATTTCATTCGACCCTGTGAAACGAGACGTGATGCAGTAAGGAGAGGATATGAGGATTAGAGCAGTTCAGGAATGTGTTTGAACCCTGGGACAGGTATTCTCTAGCTGGGTGATCTTGACATCTCCATATTTTCCATAAAGTGACAATATTCAAACAATAATGATGATAAGAAACCTGCCTTATTTGGTTGGGCGAACTGAGTAAGGTCACACATACATTAGATTTGGTGTAGAGGAGAGATAATCAGGAACTATGACTTCCCTGTACTTTGAGCTTATCTCCACGTACACGTGAAGGACGGCACTTGTAGAAAGGATGCATCTATCTTTCCATAGCACGGACCATGCCACCTAAGAGCTTGGCAGCAGGGGCATCTGACTCATCATCTGGCATGACTTCTTTGACACTAAGTCAACGTCGTCGGCTTTATTTGAGCTAATCTCATAAAATATTATTTTGATTCATAAAGGGACTTCATTCCTGAAAGTTACTTAATGTTATTTTTTAAAAAATTAAATCTTATTCCATAGGTAGCTGGAAAACTCAGTATTAAAGTGAGCCATGTGGTTAACTTTTTGTGTAAAGCAGCTTTGAAAAATCCATTGTAACTTATCATGGTTGTATTCAGACACCAGGGCTTCTTAGAGAGTGGCCTGATCTGCGTGCATGATGTGCTCTGTACAATAGTGTACTTTTCAAAACAAAACAAAACAAAAACTGCCACTGAGGCCAGGGATGGGTAAACGTGAATGATATTCTTCTATTTTACAGAATTCGTCTCTACACTTCTATGAATTAATATAGAAAGTGGTGGGTACACACTTGGATGTTCCATAGCACAAACTTGTGAGACTTTCCTTTCAGGAAGACTCTCAAGAGTCAAGAGCAATGAGAAGGAAAGGAACATGTACTGGGCATCACACGGTTAGCACCGTGGTCATCGTTTTCACCCACATACCACAATCAGTCCTTATCACAATGTTATGAAAAGCAGTGTCCCCATTTTATTGGTCAGGAAAATTAGCTTCAGATAGGTGAAGTAATTAATCTATGCAGGTAGCAAAGCCAAGATTTGAACTCAGGTCTGCCCGATGCCAAATCCCTTATTAATTCCTGTCAAGTATTTCTTCTTGAGAAAAATGTACTGAGTTTAGGAAGGAAGTAAAATTTAAGATTTGTGTGACAGTTACCTTATGGGGGGTATTTTTTAAATGTCTTATCATGCACTATCTTGGGGCCTCATCTTTGGTATGGAACACGGACCTAAACCTTGGCTGTGAGGCTAGCTCCAGGGAGGTTTTGAAGGAGTTAATACTTTTCCTTTTTTGACAGAAGATGAAACGTGGACTGCTGCTAGAAGCCACAAAGCTGAGTATTTATTAAATACACTTATTTCTCTTTCATCTATTTGGCCAATGTTCCCAACCATAATCTAATTTCCTCTAAAATTTTCCATGGAGCAGGATGGTGGTTCCAAATTCTGAAATGCTGAAGGAATCATTTAATGACCTGTGGTGAGTTCCTATGAACTCATCCCAGAATTGGTAATGAGTGCTTGGAGAAGACTCGGGTAGGCTCCAAGTCTTCCAAAATGATCCTGCTAGCTGCAATCAAGGACTTTCTGGGGTTATTTAAAAGTTCTAGATGATTTGTAATGGAGTCTATTCAGTTCCGTTTGAGAATATGGTGCTATGAAGGCCAATGATTTGAGCCCTCTGTCCCATTCTAGTGCTCAGAGACTATACTCCTCACTGGACAGGCATTTAGCAAAGAAATGGTGACCAAAACAAAAGAAAAAATGGCGTGGATAGCTTAGTGTGTGCCATTTACTCTGTTTACTCATTCAACATGAATTTGCTAAGAGCTCAAGGGGTCCTAAACTCTTGGGATACGTAGCCAACTTGACCAAGGACTGATGCTGTAAACCACAGGCTAAGGGGGATATATAACCAGGTAATTAGGAAATGTTATGGTAAGCACCATGTTAAAGGGAGGTGTAGATCACATCTGTAAGGCTAGCAGAGGAAGGGTATTGATGAATAAATGAAGTTTACTGAGTATAATAATCATCAGAAGTATTATAATTGTGATTACAACTACCATCATCGATCTCTCAGTGCTACTCCCACTGCTCACACCTGTACTTGAATCATTCCATTCAAACCACCAACCTTGAGACACTGGTGATGATGGTGATGGTGATGGTGATGATAAGGAGAATAATACGCTAAGGACTGTAATGTTAAACACTATTTTTGAGACACTGTGTCGGTCTTTTAAAGACATTATTTTACTGGCTCATGCCAGCAACTCTCTGGGGTCAGTATTACCATCACCATTTTGGAGAGGAACAATCTGATGTTTAGAGTATCCACAAATGCCCCAAGCATATTTAGAGGTTAGGTAGAATATGCAAAACCTGGGTTCACTGACTCCACAGTTCTTACTCCTGTGTATACGAAGCCAGACTGTCTTCTGGGAAGTGTCAGTACTGAAGGGTATTAGGCAGGTACAGAAAGAAAAGAACATTCCAGGAAGAGGAAATAATATGGAAAAAAAAACAAGCATACAATGTTCCTTATACTGTGCTACTGAGGTCACTTTGTAAGAGTTTGTGGTGCAAGAAAGAAAACAGTATGAGATAAAAGCCCAAAATAGGAGTTTGTGTCAAATTATAAAGGGCTTTGTTTTGTATTTTATCTTACAGGCTTGGGAGCCAAGGATGGATTTTTTAGCAAGGGAGAAATATATTCAAATCTGTGTTTCTAAAGAAAACAGCAGATGCAACAAAAATAAATAAAACTACTTGTTATGAGTGGAAAACCTAAACTACACTGGGATTGTGCAGAGTTTGAAAATTCAATTTAAAAAGAATTGTCTTTTATCTCTGGAACTCCCACATGGCTCATACCTCAGTACAGGCAGATAGCTTCTGTTGCACTCCATTCTCTGGGGTTCTTTAGCTCTATGGGTTGGATTAGTCCTCGTGTGGGTTAGTACTAACAGACAGCATCCAGAGGCCAAAATCATTCTCTGCTGAATGATGAATTGAAAATATCAGTCTTGGACAAATGACCGAGTGGAAAATCAAGCCTTTGAACCCTACGTAAATTCACCTTCCCAAGCCCCACTTCCACAGAGGAGACTGGAGAAATAGCATAAACCTTCTATCTCTGGAATGGTACCTTTGGAACATCTGAATTTACTATTTCATTTCTCCACGTACACCCTTATTATTATTTTTATTCCAACTCTGCATTTCCAGCTTTCAAAGGAGTTATCCGATGCCAAGAAACTCATCTAATGGTATTTTCAACTTGAAAAGAAGGACCAAAATTCCAGAACTGTAGACTCTGAAAGTTGTTTTTTTCTGAATAGCAAAATGAAAGCTCAACCTACTTTCCTTCCTTCCTTCCTTCCTTCCTTCCTTCCTTCCTTCCTTCCTTCCTTCCTTCCTTCTCTCCCTCCCTCCCTCCTCCCTTCCCTTCCTTCTTCTTTCATTCCTTTTTTCATTTTTTCATCTTTTCTCCCTTTATTTTTTTCTCTTTCCCTTGACCTTCCATCTCCATGTCTTTTTCCATCTGCTGCATCATTCTGTCTTTCATCTTGGTTTCCCTAACTCATGTTTTAGTCACCAAAGGTGTGCCACTCTGCTGGGAACTGGGAACACAGAAATGAGCCAAATACAGTCCCTGCCCTCCTGGTGCTCATGGTCCAGTGAGGGAAAAAAATAAGGAAATACGTAATTATAGCACAGTGTGCTATATACTGTGATGAAAACGTGCAACTATGGAATTACGGAGGTAGGGCACATGGTCCGGGTTCACAGTCAGCTGATCTTCCTGGATCTGGTGACCAGAAATGAGTTTTAAGGTCGTATTCACACTCAGAGCACCACTATTGCAAAGGTGTGAAGGCAGAAACAGTGGGACGCACTGGACGTCTGTGGAAGTTTTCAAGAGGCAGGAACTAAGAGTGCTGTGGAATGAATATCTGGGCAGAGCAGATGCTCATTTCCTACAAAGTTAGAGTCTTTACTAGATTTCCTCTTCAGAGCATAAGTCATGGCACCATTTCGCATGTGAGTCACGTATCTGACTCCAAATGGCTGATGACAATGTCGTGTACAGCTGGGTGCCCAGAATGACCTACTGTGGTGGCTCTGTGACAGAGTAACCTAGTGTTGGCTGCCCACTCCGTCTGCACGTGGAACGGAAGCAGGCCACGACTTAGACACAGACTCAAAGAGAAAGAGACTTGTATAGTCAGAGAATTTAATTTGTGACAAAACTGTGCTCTGGGTTTTACATATACACTCTCACTTAATTTTCAGCATACTCCTTTGTGGAAGAAAATAGCCCTAAAAGAAATTAAGTGGGCTGCACAGAAATCTGTTTTTTTTTTTTTTAATTGCTTCTTGTCTTATTAATTGCCAAGGTCTTTTTGGGTTTCTGGACCTGATTTGTGTGTGTGTGTGTGTGTGTGTGTGTGTGTGTGTGTACACTCGCATGCTTTCCCACACCAATAAGCAATTCTTGGACACCAACAGGGTGTCTGAAATTCGACTCAATTCAGACACTGTCTACCTGGAGATGGCATCAGATTCCACAGGTCAAGGGCTCCGTCCCACAAGACCACCATCCACTTTAGACGCCCATTGCAAGCCCAGGTCGTGCTTCTGAATGACTGAATCAAATTGGAGGCTTTAACAACCCTGTCCAACACAAGATACCAATCGCAAATCCCAGTTGTTATCTGTACTTCTGAGCAGCTGGCTATGAATCACAGGTTCCCATGACCCGCTCCACCCCTCCTTGGCTTCCACTAATCTGCTAGAATGGCTGACAGAATTCACGATGCCTATTTTCTCACCAGATTACCAAAGGATATTAAACAATACAAATCAACATCCAGGAGAGATACACAGGGCGAGGTCCTCGTGGACCTTGGGGCTCAGCATGGAGGCCAAGTAGAAGCATTCTGTTTCCCAGTTGGGAAGCTTTCCGAACCCCCTTCTTCGGTCTTCCTGGAGGCTTCATTACATAGCCATGGTTGATTAAATCATTGGACATTGGTGATTGATTCAACCTCTCACCCCTTTCTTCTCCCTGGAAGTCAGGGGGTGGGACTTAAAGTTCCAACCCTTTATTTGTGGTTGGTTTCCCTGGCAACCAGCCCCCATCTTTAGGAGCTTTCCAAAAGTCACCACATTAACATAAATCCAACTGTGGTGGAAAAGGGTTTGCTATGAGTAACAAGACACCCATTTCACCTTTATGTTTCTGAAGCATTTTCAGGAACTGAAGACGAGTCCAAATATTATGATAAAAGATACTCCATTGCTCTTATTGCTTAGGGAACGTCAAGGGTTTGGGGAGCTGTGAGCCAGGAATGGTGGGTGAAGACCAAATATATATATATATTTTGGTCATCTGAGTGACTAAATACATGTATTTCTTATAAATCACAGTGTCTCATAGGGGCACTGCGTAGGTGAGAACAGTTCTAAACATGATTTCATTAAGCAGTTGTCTGTGATATAGTTGTTACTTAAGGCAGCTACAGGAAAACGTGGGAAGGTGTAGATCTTGTGGTGTGCTTAGGAAACCTGAGAAGTTTTGTCTTCACTGCACTGTTCTGACAGGCTGGCAGACATCTTTCCCTTAGCACCTACATACCTAAACTGGAATCTGGGGTTTAAGACAACTCTTGCCTTTTGACTTTTGGTTGAAATGACACACAGTATATCAAAACATATGAGGTCCTAGGAGGTGAGTTTAAGTTGCTTAAATAAATACAAATTGGGAACAAAGAAGGGTTCTATGAATCAGAGTGAAGACAGGGAGACTTGAGAGAATAGGGACCAGACATCTCCTGGCTCGAGGTCTGAATCCTCACAGTTGGAATACTCTGTGGTGGGTTTGGGCTGTGGACTGAGGCCAGGGCTGAGGGTCTGAGTGTTGTGGAGAAAGGAGTTAGAGGAACAGTGTTCACTGATGAGCTGTAGGTCATGGTCCTGAGTATAATCTAAAATACAGCACTCAGAGATAAAATCACAAACCAAAAAAAAAAAAAAGACATTCAAACTAACACATCCATCTGGAGGGCACAGGAAGAGATTTGAATGTAATTATGAGTCAAAGGGACAGAATCTCTGTACCGGAGTAAGAGAAGAAAGGGGATGGGAGAGGGACACATTTCATGAGCTTTGGGGATGGAACCATAGGGATGGAACCATAAGGACACTGAAACAGCTCACAAAACTCTGGCTGTGTAAATTTCCATAAGCGGGTAACTTCTCTGAGCCTCTATTTCTCATCTGTAAAATGTGGATCATAATACTGCCTTCCAGGATGGCTATAAGGAATATATACATTTTTTTGGGGGGGGCTGCAAAGTTTCTCACATCACAATTCAGACATGCAAAAAGTATACAGCTAGTTAATTTCACCATACTGATTTTCTTTCCTACGTTTTCCACACCAAAAAAACAAAATTAAACTGAATCTAGTTCACATTAGTTTAAAACATAGATTGATCTAATAACTTAAACTGTCTTTTGGTAGTCTTCCAGTCTCTGTGTGATATTTATTAAGTCTTTTAGATTCCTCCATTTTTCCACACTCCTCTCTCATTGGGGTTTGTGAGGGAAAAGCTAACAGCTTTGGTGCGGTGAGTTCTCCTGGCCGCATAGTGCTTTTTAGTAATGTCTGGGCTAGTATCCACTGAGCTAGAGTTGGTCTGTCATGTTTTGGGTTTTCTGCTAACTCCTGGCTTGTTCTCCTGTCTGATGATCGCCTTCTTGACTCAGAATCAGATGAGTCCCCCTTGCTGACTCGCTGTTCTTTTGCTCTTGCTGGTATGGATACTCCTCCGAGACTCTTTCATGGTCTCCATTTGGATCACAATGTAGGCTATTTATCCTACAGCCTTTGCTTTGGCGCCGTCTTAGTCCTCCCCCTCTGCTCCATGACAGGCCTGCTGACTTTCAATTACATGGTTATGCCATGTAGGAAAGAGAGACATTTGACAGGCACCCTAGATAATCTTTCACCCTACAAAGCAAAGACTTTGGGACACCCAACCATTCTCACTTTCTTCTTCTCCCACTAACCTTTGGTCCAGAAGAAGCAGGATTTCCCTTTTCCCTCTGATCTAAATGGAATGTCTCCCAATCTCATATTCTAATTTTTTTCCTTTATGAGCTGATACCTGCCTTCCAATCTGACCCCTAACCCCCCCCCCCCATTGCTTTGACCTAGAAGAAAATGTCTAACTATTAGAGAACATAAATTTAGAAGTAGTTAAAAATATATTGGTACTTCTGCTTCTGGCTATGAGAGCGTAATGGAATCACTCTCCTACATAAATAACTACAATACTGAACAAAATATAGAAAACAACAATTTTTAGACATTGGCCAACATGCTATAAAGGACTGCGGTTCCTACAAGAAGGGCGCCAGATGAGGTAAGCCCAACAATCACCAGGAGGTCTGCCTGGAGGCAATTCCCAGAATATCTCATATGCGGGGCAACTCAGAGACCAAAGGGGTCTTGCTGAATAGATAAGACAGAAACGGGAGTTTGGGGAGAGCAAAGTGGTTAAAATTTATACATAAGAATTCCTAAGAGGAGGGGGTTTAGCAAAGAAAAAGTATCAGAAATCTGCAAAAGGGTACCATAGACACCTTGCCTGAATACCAACCTATATTTAAATTGTAAAAACTTCAAGTTTAGACAAAGAATGGCTTCTGGGAAAAGAAGTTACTAGAGAATTTCAAGCCAGTTGATTCCCAAAGACATTATCCTAGTTCCCACAAGCCATAGTGGAGGAGTCTTGTTGAATACATGACACATTCATTAGAGATCCAGAATTGTCTTAGAAGTTAAGCTAAATTAACTCTAAAGAAAAGACTACTCTAGAGTCACCCTCTGAAAACAAACCTCAAAGGCATCAAACCAATCTGTAAGTTGCTTAACTGCCTGCCATAAGAAAAACCAGCAGTCTTCAAAGGACCATACAGCACTCAAAAATGCAAAATTATCAAATATACTAGACTTACAAAGAAGCAAACTGGGGTCTATAACCCAGTGAAAAAAATCAGTCTATAGAAACAGATCCAGAGATGACAAAGATGATAAAATTAGCAGACAAGGGCATTTAACACACTTTCATAAATATACTTAATATGCCAAAGTATGAAAAAGAAAGCATAAATACAATAAAGAGATAAGTATAACATATCTCCTTATGTTAAGGAAACCAAATGGAATTTTTAGTGGTAAAAAAAAAAAAAATTAAAATTCCACAGAAGAGGATAAACTGCAGATTAAAAATATGGAAAAAAATGTTAGTTAACATGAAGACATAATAGAAACTATCCAAGAGGAAGTATAAAAAGAAAAAAGACTGAGAAAACATAAACAGAAATTTAGAGACCTGTTTGAAACTATCAAGTGGTTTTAAACACATGTGATTTAGTCTAAGAAAGGGATTTGAGGAAGCAATGATGGTAAAATTTCTAGTAGACAAAAACTATTAATCATTGGCCCAAGAAGTTCAGAAAACCCCAATATTATAATCGAATTTCTGAAAATAAACATTGAAGGAAAAAGTTTAAATCAGAGAAAAAAATTGTACATTGCATACAGAAGACTAGGTACGATTACTGTAGATGTCTAGTAGGAAATTATTCCAGCAAGAGGAATGATGCAAAACAGTGGAACGTCATTTTTAAAAAGGCTGAAAGAAAAAGACAGCAACAACGTAATATTCTATATTCAGATACTATCTTTCAAAAACTAAGGTGAAACAAAGACATCTTTGGACAAAAAAGCTGAGACTATTTATTACTAGCAAACCCACATTATAAGAAATGTTACAGAAAGTTCTTCAGGCAGAATGAATCCCACCACCTTATTATTGTCACTCTTTGTTTAATTTCCTCCCAGGTTATATCAAGTTTGGTTTGTAAAACTAGTAAGTCATGATAGATACGGTGATATTTTTATGTCATTTCTGAGATTGAGTTATAATACTCATAGGCAGGTCAAAGGAGAGAAATACCATGTTAATAAGATGTCAATTCTCCTCAAGTTGATCAACAGAGTCAATACAGTCTCAATCAATTTCCCAGAAGGTTTCTTTCTTTTTTGTGTGTAGAATTTTACATATATATTCTAAAATTTATACTGTGTTTCCCCGAAAATAAGACCTAGCTGGAAATCAGTTCTAATGAGTCTTTTCGAGTAAAAATTAACATAAGACCCAGTATTATATTATATTATATTATATTATATTATATTATATTATATTATACTATATTATATTATATTATATTAAATTATATTATACACAGTCTTATATTATAGTAAAATAAGACCGGGTCTTACATTAATTTTTGCTCCAGAAGACACATTAGAGCTGGTTGTCCGGCTAGGTCTTATTTTCGGGGAAACGTGGTAAGAAAGTGGAAAACATAGAATAGAACAAATAATTCTGAAAAAAGAAAAAGAAAAGGTGATAGGTTTACCCTATTTAATTTCAGTACCTACTGTCAAATACACTAATTAATACTACACAATACTGGCATAAAGAGAGAGACAGAGGTCAATGGAACTGAATTGATCCCCCAAATAAAACCATTTTTATATACCAATTGATTTTTTAAAAAGGTGCTAAGGTAAGTCAATGAGGGAAAGAGTAGACTTTTAACAAATGATGCTGGATCAACTGGATATTCATATGAAAAATAATGAAGTGATGCCCTATCTTACAACTTATACAAAAATTAACTAGAAATGGAACGCAGACCTAAATGTGGTAGCTCAAAATATAAAACTTTTTGAAGAAAGTATAGGAGTAAAGTCTGCTCCTAAAGTAAGAAGTAGAAGTAGAAAAAAATTTTCTGAAATGTTACACGAAGAGTATGAATCACAAAAGAACAACATAATAAATTGTACTTTATCAAATTTAAACATTTCTACTCTTCAAAAGATACTGTTAATAAAATGGGAAGGCAAGCTGTAGACCGGGAGAAAATATTGGCAATACGTCTATCTAACGAAGAACTTTACCTAAAACTATAAAGTACTTTTACAATTGAAAAACCAGAAGATAAATAGCTCAATTAAAAAAAAAAAAAAAGGTCAAAAATTTTAACAGACGTTTCACAAAAGAAGACACAAATGACCATTAATCTTATGGAATTATGCTCAACAGCAGTAGTCTTCAGACAAAGACAAATTAAAACCACAAAGAGATACCATTGCACAACTATTATAACGGCAATAGTTAAAAAGATTGACACTCAGTTTTGGTAAACAGCACAACTAGAATTCCAAATGTTGCTAGTGAAAATACATAATATTTTGGAAAATACTTTGGCAGTTTCTTATAAAGTTAAACATACACTTACCACATGATCTAGCAATTCTACTCTTGGCTGTTTAGAAAAATGTAAACATGTCCATATGTCCATACAATAATTTGTAGTTGAATGTCCACAGACGCTTTCTTCATAATAGCCTCAAATGGGAAATGATCTAAATGTCTATTAATTGGTGAATAGATAAGCAAATGGTATATATAACCATGGAATACTATTCTGCAGTAAAAAATGAATGAACCACCTATATGCACAACATCATGAATATATCTTAAACACATTATGCTAAGTGAACGAAACCAGGCTCAAAAGACTATACACAATATGATTCAAATTTTAGACAAGGCAAAACTATAGTGATAGAAACAGGTAAGTCATTGCCAGGGGCTTCAAGAGAAGAGAAAGGGATTTCTGCAGAAGGGCAAAAGGGTACTTTTTACAGTGACAGAAATTTTCTATATTATTGTATTTTTATGCATTTGCAAAACTCATTGAAATTTGTACTTAATCTTTGTGAATTTTATTATATGTAAATTTAACTCAGTAGAGCTGACTTTTAAAAGTCATACGCTCATTGAGTAATGCGTGTTTGTATGTCACTGTACAAGTCATAGAAAACGAAGTTATAGCTTAAAAATAGATCTTTCATCCAACAAATATTGCATGATCACATTACATGCCACAGGCTAGGCCAGACGTTCAAAACAAAGTTATGAACTAGACAATGGGTAAGACAGTGGATAAAGCAGACAATTAAAATACAATGTAACTGCTATGATGGAGATAATCACAAGATGCTGTAGGTGCACAGAGAAGGGGTACCCAACCTGGTTATGGGGTTGGGAAAGGCTTTTATTAAAGCTAATATCCGAGTGCAAATCTGATGGAAGAATATGAGTAAGTTAACCAAATGTGGACAACAATCCAAAGGGAAGGAGGGTAATAATATTAATACTGGATGGAACTTGGAGAAAGAGGGCAGGTAGACTGTGCGTGAAATGGAAACTAGATGTAGGTACACTGATTCAGGATAGAGCTGAGAAATAAAATTCATAGACTTTCTAATTGTTACATACAGAAGCTGAGGCAAAGCAAAAGGACAAGGGTTGTTACATACTTGAGAAACTGGGCAAATGATGGCAGTCTCCACTGAAACTAAAATGCGGGAGCGCATGGATGAGTTTACTTAAAGGCTGGGGGTATGCTGTGAATGCTGACAATGCAGTGCCTGTGAGACAGCCCAGTGCAGCTGTAGATCATTACATACAGAACTCTGGAGCACTGAAGACTGGACAGAAATAGAGGTGCAGCGTTAGGAGGCATGAACGCATTGGAGGCATCTCAAGAAAGGATGAGATCAAGCAGGGAGACGCGGAAAAGAGACGGCCCAAGACAGAGAAAGGAATGAACAGCCAGACAGTCCGGAGGGTAACTAGAATACGATGTCCTAGAAACCAAGGAAAGAGAACGCTCTGGGTGACAACAGCATCACATTGCAGAGAAATCAAGTAAGACAAAGGGTGAAAAATGCACATGCCAGGTGGCAAGACAATTTTTCTTTTTCTTATTTATTTATTTATTTTTTGGGGACAATTTTTCAGTTGTTGCTTCAGTGGTGTAAAGATGGGGAAGCCAGACACATAGGTCTGAAGAGTGAGTGGGAAGTGATGAAATGGAGATATTTAATACAGATGCTTCAAGGAACTTTCTCCATGAGAGAGAAGGGAGAACATGTGTGGAATCTGGAGGAGAACTGGGGACTGCAGGCAGGGCCATGTCCTCACGCTAAGGGGTTGCAGACAGTAGAGCAGGAGAGATGGATGGAGTAACATTCCTGAGAAGGTAAGAAGGGATAGGATCCAGAGAATGGGATCCAGTTTTCCATAAGATAAAGGATGTTTCTTTCAGTCCATCAAGGAGGGAAGAAGAAGGGATGAGTGCAGATGCAAATATATAAGCTTTATGGCAGGACGTTGCGGGAGTTGACCAGTGTCTTATTTTTCTTTGGGAGGCAAGGTTATACAGAGACTAAGGGAGAAAAGGGGTCATGTGTTTGAGAGCAGGAAGACAGTTTGAAATAGTCGCCTCGGAGAAGGGGAAAGCACTGCCTACAGAACATAATGGGATTCCTGGCATCATTAAAGTCCTAGTTAAGGCTGGAGACCATGAATAAGGACTATTTCTAATTCAGAGTGATTCCCCCCAAAAAATTACCCAAGTGCAGGTATGGGGAAGGTAGCAAGTTGAGTTTATTCAGTAGGTTTTAGGTTTTATATAGACTCACAATAATTGCAAAGCAAGAAATGGGGGATTTTGAGACAAGCAGTTGCTGTGATGGTCAGTGATATCTTAGATGGTTAATGAAGGAAGTGAAAACAAGGGAGTCCTGGCAGATGAGAAGTAGATGGGTCTGTTGACCGGAAGTTCTCAGAATGCTTACAAAATGGTACAGATATACCTTGTGACCACCGCCGTTACAGACCACTGCAATCAAGTATCACAATCAGGCAACTTGTAATCTTTTTGCTGGTGGAGGGTCTTGCCTTCAATTTGTAAAAAAACTCATCTGTGAAGTGCGATAAAGCGAAGTGCAATAAAACGAGGTGTGCGTGTATATTGTAGATAACTGGATTGAGACCCTGTGGCTGAAGTGGTGAGACGGAGAAGATCAAAGGAAATGAAGACGGCAAGGGATTCGCGAGACCAGGATTTGGAAGGGTCACCCACTGCTGGGGTCACCGAAGATGAAAGCAACGCGTGTGGTGGGGAGAAAGACTGGAAGGCAGAGGTGAATCCTGAATTACGAGGAGGAACCAGGGCAGAAACTCTTTAGATGGTCGTGTGAAGAAGGAAAGCAGCAAGGCAGAAATACAGGCAGTATCTCAAATGAGTCAGAACTGTATAAGGACTGAAGAAATCTCATCCACAGTGGTTGTTAGAAGCAAACACAAACGTCTAACCTTCAATGACAGAAGAGATGAAAGGAAGAACAGCCTCCACGGGAGGGGTCTGTTGTGTGGCTTGAATGGGCAGGCTCCATGAAGACTTTCTGGGATCAACACTACTGATATGGATAAATAGAGACTTTTGGGTGGTAGGAGGCTTCCTTTCAGGGTAGATGAGTGAACAGACAGTGAGATATGCTCTATTCCCCACGAATAGAAGTGGCCACGCCTCAACTAGGAAAATTAGTAACGTAACAGCTCTGGAATCAGTCAGCTCCGGGGTGAATCCAAGTTCTGTCATTCATGACCCATGGGACCCTCTCTGAGCCTTGATTCCTTTTACCCTTATTAACACTTCGATAAGATTATGCTTCTCAAACAACATGGTGTAGTCAAATAGTAAGTTCTTAACAAAGACTATTGTTACTATCATTATACTTCTGGACATAGGTGATGCTGGAGCCCAGAAAGAAAGTATTGTGCTTAATGAGCTAACCTTTCAGTTAATCTGGGTAGAAGGAAAGGTGAGGGTATGAGAGTTTGCCAAATGGAAAAGGTGAACTCATTCAGTGAACGAGAGCTTTATTCCTCAAGACAGATCTTTAAACAATGTCAAGTGTCAAAGAATCTAATCCAGGGTGATTTTCCTACTTTTCTGTAAGAATGGGTCTGGAGATTCAGGATGATTGAATTTGCCTTTTGACAGGAGCAAAGCCTTTCGAAAGGGGAGCATGGGATGAGAACTGTAACTCCCTCAACGCATGAAGAAGCCCCAGCCCTGGTTGGTTACACAGTCTGCTGAATTTTGAGGACAGAGTTGTATGCTTATAACAGACATCATTGTCCAGATGTAGACACACTACAGTGGTTTCCAAGTAGGAAATCCAGGACTCTTGGAAGTGGAAACTTTCCTGAGTTTACTCCTCTGATGAAGGGTCTTCCTCTGCAGCAATCTGAGTCTTCATGTGACGCAGAGAGCTCCCTCCTGCCTCTGACAACCTTTATCTCCCCACAGGGGACTTCAAAAGGATGCAGCCCGCTCAGTGGCCGAGGCGTTTTCCTGCAGGTATGGGAGATAGATTATAGGGCTTAAAACAACCTCTTTCCCTGACCCGGTTTAACCCCTACACGTATATTCCTGGAGCCTGGTCAATGCTCCTGATGATTGCTTGTCCAGGGCTCTCTCTGTTCCTTCTGGAATCACCCTCTTAGAGCTTACTTTTTTTTTTTTTTTAACCCTGATAGTTTTTGGCCTACTTTTTGTTGTTTATATTTTATACATTTTTCCAAAACCCCAAGGTCTTGCTTCATATTCTACTCATTTATTTATTTTGTAAATAAATTCATTGTTTTATATTGTAGTGAGTTGGGAGGGGGAAATATCTGGCTGCCGACCTTTCTATCTGATGAGTGTATAGAAGGGAATAGTACAGACTCTGGAGCCAGACTGAGTCAGGGCCCTACCACTCTCTATGTGACCTTGAGCAAGTTGTTTAACCTCTCTGTGTGTCAGTCCCCATTTGTGAGACGGGAATATAATGACAATCTCATGGAGTAGTTGTGAGGATTAAATTAGCTCATAAACACAAGTGCGTAAAACAGTGCCTGGTGCAACATAAGAGCTATAGACACTTCTGTTATTATTTATCTAATGATCTTAGCATCCAGCATTGGAATGCCTTCTGGGAAGAGGGGTGGGTGGAGCTCAATAATCCTTTTGAGGTTGGTGAGATCTTCAAGGTGTGGGTGGTGACAGATGCTAAACTATCATGGATAGTGTCAGCTCTCCATGTGATAGGAGCATGATTTATCCATTTTGCTCCTTAAATGGAGTAAGTGAGAGATGAGTAATGAGACTAAACTAGGGAGGAAGGGAATGGAGAAGTCAGCCAAATGGAGAAAGGCTGATACTGGCTGCTATGAAGAGTTTGTGAAACACCTTCGTAGTGAAGTGGCCAGAGGATATTTCTACTCTTTTCACAAGTTTGTGAGTGGACATCAAAGACTCCAAAAAAAAAAAAAAGTTTTGTTTTCCCCAGCTGGGTGTTTATGGAACAGAGGTACCCATCTAAAAACATGACCGTCAGAGACCAGAATCTCCTGGGTTCCTGAAAATTTGCTAGGAGATTGAAGAAGGCTTTGGATATCCAAAGGCTGCACAGTTGGGGAGAGTTTCGAGCTAAATTTTCTGAGATCTCAAAGGTCAAAAGACCCCAGTTGATTTCTCAACTAACATCTACTGAGAAGCAGTTTTTAGTTACTGAAAGACATGCAAGAATCAAGCCCTGTCTTTAGCACTGTGACATAGTGCAGTGACATGGCTAAGTTGCCAGCCTGGATAGGTGAGAGTGGTTTGTGGGGAAATCAGGGGAGACTCTGCTTCCCTCCTTGACCTATCCCCCCATACTCTGTTGCTTTGAACGGCTCCAAATGGCTGAGGCTTCAGACCCAATGCTGGTAGAATTCCATAGACAACCACGTAAAAGGTACACATAGATTGATTCATTAAAATAGGATTCACTTAATCCTTCCCCAAACTGCAAGAGGCAGATCATGCTGCCATTTTGAAGAAGGGAACAGTATGGTGAAGAGATTCGTAATTACAGCTGTGAATGGGCATCCATAAGCCAAAATTTGATTGACTGACAGCTTTGCCATGTTCTAGAATCTTGAGCAAAGTTCTTAATGTCCAGGAGCTTATATTTTCTCTGAACAAAGAGATCTTACAGGATCGTGTAAGGATTATAAAAGCACACTGATCTCTTGGTATAATAAATACCAATAAACAGTGGTATTATTCTTCTGTTATTCCTCTGCTGACATTTTTTTTTTCATATCTGTCGGCATTGAATACCTAAGAATTTAGAGAGAAAAATGAAATAAAATTATCTTCCTAAACTAGGCCACCATAGTAATGTTAACTCCTGTATACAATTTATAATGAAACCTTATGTTCCTTGTGTGGAAAAACCTGCTTAATTTATCAGCTCTGCCAAGTTCTTATAAAAACAAAAAAGGTGAGGAGGTAGCAGAGAAAAAAAAAAAAAGAAAAAGAAAAATATCCTTTATGCAGCCTTTTGATGTTGACATTATGTATTCCCTCTTCAACCAAGAGAACTAAATTAAAACTTGAAAACTGGGATGGTTCGTGCTCAGAAGGAACCAGAGTTGTTCTGGAATTAGCTGGTTCTGAACTGGAAGCGGTAGGCCACCTCAGAATCTTGCATGGACCAGCACAAGCAGGGTTCTCTGGTTTACTGTTCACTTTTTAAAGACAGGAAGCTCCCTCAACAGAGTCTGGCTTTGGGCCCCTGCCACAGTCATGTTGGTGGAGCAATGGGGTGAAGGTCCGCTGCCCAGATGCACAAGCAGAAGACGGGTTGCAACCTGCACTTTTAATCGAGAAACCTTCTGTCTGTGCTTTTGCAGACGAAGGTCTACTTCCTCCCTCTTTCTTCCTCCCCCACGCTGAAATGGGGAGGCCCCGAGGGCCTCACACAACACTGACCCAGATGAAAAGGTCTTTGTGAAGAGAAGGCCATTTATCAACTGCTGGACCACTTTGGAGAGTGATTTAACTGTAGCCGCAATGCTGCTTACAGCAACTTTATTTCCAAACCTACAGTACCATCTTTTCCAACCAATTTGAAAGCATATACCTGGTACATACCTATGCTGACCTGGTATCCTGTGGGTCTTTCTCTAGGTTTCCAAGTGTTTAGTTTTTATTGCATTTGATTAACTAGGAAGGAAGGAGAGGGGGGAAAAGAAAAAAAACAAAAAACAAAAAAAAATATAGAAAACAACAACAACAAAAAACACTTAAAAAGGGAGACTTTTACAGGGAATTTAGCCAATGTTCCAAAGAGCTGTGTTGATGAAATGAAGCAACTCAAGTAAAAACAAATTGAATTTGGAAAAAAAAATTTCCTCCACCCAGTGGCAGTTAGAGCTTCCATTCCAAGTTACTTCTAACTTTCTGGAGCCACGTTTACTCTGCTGAACAGACTAAATCATTTAATTTGTCAGCTTCTCGTTGCCTTGCCAGACCTCACTCAAGGAACTCCTCCAGGGCCCTGGGAGCTCACCAAGGCCTTGTCCTGCCTGAGTCACTCCGTGGGGGCCACGTGGCCACAGCACAAGGCTGCCTGTCCTAATCCAAGGCCACTCCAAGTCAGGGGACAGCATTTATGTTCCCATCCACAACCCAGGTCAGAGGATATGGTAAGAGCAACAGCTAGCATTTCACTGAGTGTTCCTTGTGTGTATCAAGCACCACACTGAGAGCTTTATTCAATTTCTTTACTCATGAGTTCTTCACAACAATGTCACAGGGAGAGCTATAATGACATTCTTTGGGCTTTCCAGATGAGGTGCCTGAGATTCAGAGAGTAAGCAACTTGATTGAGGCTCTACAACAGCGTCAAGTGCCGAAACCAGGTGGTCTGACTTGCAACTTGGTTTGTAACACTCAGCTGTGTTTCTCTGAGGACACGTAGTATCACTGCAATTCCTCACTGAGCAGCTCACTCAGTACTGGGGTGAGTGCAGGATGGTGGGGACACAGGGACGCATTAGCACTGGCCTCTGCTCAGAAGGAGCTGAAATTCCAGCACGGAGCCAAGCACATGAAGAAGCTGTAAGACAGAGACAGCGTGACTGTGGGCCAAGTCTAGAGGTACCAAGAGGGATGCACAGTTAGTTAGCTCCGGGTAAGGAAGGGGCCCGGCAGAGATGGACTCGAAGAGAAGGCAGTGCTTAGACAAGAACCGAATGATAAATAGGAGTTCACCTAACGTATTACTGACAGAGAGACCAGCAGGGTCCAAAGCAGGGACCCGGACAGTGTGATGGATAAGTAAGAGTCTAGAGTTGCTTCAGTGTCGGCTGTAAGGGAACAGGACAAAGCACGCTAATGATCACCAATCTCTACTTTTCCAGCCTCCTTTGTAGTTAGGGGAAATAATATTCTGCTTTCATTTCCAGTCAACAGAATGGTGTCATGCGGGAGACCCTGCTCGCTGCGCCATTTGTCGTGCAGGGTGCCAGGCGAGGTCTCTGCTCCCGCTCCCCATACAAGAACGCAGGATATGGTGAGGCCAAAAAGGAACACACAAGGAGCCATAGATAGGAGAGTCATACCACTATATTCTCTCTGGCGGCACTATACTCTCACTGGAGGCTGGATCCACACTGTCCGCAACCAGTCATCCTAACTGCAATCCGCGCTTGCCAGCCCAGCCACCATCTTCTTGCTAGCCCCCATTTTCTTCTCTCTCCTCTTCTCTTCTCTGCTAGCGTAGCCACAGCAGTTATATTAGTGGCCAATGGCTCACTGGTTACAGCTGACGGCCAACTAGCCACAGCTGATGGCCATGCAATCACAGTTGGCCATTTACTACCTGAGCCAGCACCTGTCTATGTGAGGCTGAGAGCCTGTAAACTACTTTCTGGGGCTCTGCCCCCACAATGGGATAGAAAGTGATAAACACATCTTCCAGGTCTGGACCCTAAACCTCTACCTGAGTGATCTTTTCTCTTTCCCCATATTCTGGCAGACAGAACTCTGAAAACCCAGAGGAGAAGGGGACCCACTAGACCAAAGGAAACGAGGTCTCTGAACTATTGCCCACAACGATCACCCTTCTCTCAGCTAACCCAAATCAGATAGAGGCATAAATGAGAAGCAAACTCTTACTGTGTTATTCCGCTAAAATTTTGGGATTACTTCTTCCAGCACTTAGTCTGCCCTGATTATCCTGTGGGTCAGGGAGAGGGAAACCACAGTCTCATCACTGAGAGTCTTGCTCCGGGGCATGAAGAATATAGGTTTCTTTAAAGTGGTTGGGAATTATTGGAGAGTTTTAAGGAGCGCCTCAGACCTGCAGTTGGGGAAGTTCTCTCTGGATGCAGTACGTGCAGTGAGCTGGAGGCGAGGCAAGATGGTAGGAGTGGGAGGAGGTGCGTGTGACTAGTGGTCTGTCTGTGCTGCCCACTGCCGTGGGCCTACCTCTTACCATCTGAGGCCACTGTTGCACACTGTGCACATTACAGAGACAAGGCCCTGTGAAAGAGGAGATGCAGACGATGGCACGAATGAATGAATGAATGAGTGAATGAATGAATGACTCCATCACTGCCCATTGCTTTACCAGTCACTGCACTTGGCGCTGATAAGCATCGTCTCATTTAAAACTCAGGATTGCTACTTAGTGGGTGAGGAAACAATGCTTAGACATGTTGTGCTACTTTCCCAAAGACCTACAGCCACTAAATTCCAGAGGTGAGGCTCTGACTCCAGAGCACACACTTCTTTCATTACACTCTGCTTGCTGAGCAGTCTAAGCTGGAAGGAGCTTTTGGGTTGAGCTTAACAACCAGCCCCCCACCGCCGGTAGAGAATGCCTTTTACTACCTGCTATGTATGTAGCTTCTCCCTGGTCTAGGTAGTGACAGCAAACAGCTTCACTTATCATGGGGTCATGAGCTGTAGAACCCTTTGGGTCCTCAGGTATGGTGAGCAATTTTACAGATGAGGGAGCTGTAGCCTAGAGAAGTGGGAAGGAAAAGGTTACATGGGCCTGCAGTGCATTCTTTGCCTTTCCTGGGGTTGCCCGGGAAGGAGAAATGTGACCTGGTCAAAGCTCCTTGTAAATATGCTATTAAGGGTTCTAAGGAAAATCACGATGGTATTTATTAGGGGCAGAATCTTTATCTTTGGGATACTTTCAGCAACATGTGCCTTATCACTGCAGGATTGCATCTGGTAAATAAACCTAGACTCCAGGGATTCATGGGCATGGCTCCCTGAAAAATGTCACGTAAGCTTTGTAATCATTAGCGCATGAAACGGAGATGTTTCGTGACCCAAAGATCTGGCTTTCACGTAAGTGACGTGCTTTTATACATGTTTTAGAGGCTACATGTGAAATCTGGGTCAGAGCGTGTCCTAATGTGGCAGGGAAGGGCCTGGAGAGCAGCTTTGGCAGTCCCGGGCCCTTCCCTGCTCTCCCTGCATTTTGTGATTACTTATAGCTTTGAAATTATTCACAAAGCTTGATACGTGGTGAACTATTTGTTTCTTGTGAGGCTACTTTGAAAATCCCACCCTGTATTATCTCCAAAAGAGTCTGCTTTATCCAAGATCACACAGTTTGCCAGCAATGGAAAATCTGACCTCAGACCACTAGTCTCCTATATCCCAAACCGGTTTACTGTTTCGGTTTCCTCCATTTCTACGTGTTCCTCATCTTCTATGTCTGCCTGCACGTTTTAGGAGGATGATGATGACGAACGACTGATAGCAACAGCAACTACCTTTTATGAAAACCTATGTATGATACGTAATATTGCATATGACATCCAGTGTGAACAATACAAATGTGTAAAAACTCACTATTCATGCAGGACAAGTTAAGTGCAGAGCTTTTACTAGGTTGAACCTTACTAAACTTCTGGTGTTCAACCTACGAAACAGTAATTTCATATGCTTCAACCTACGATTAGATGTCAGGTAATCCAAATGAAGTGACCAAAGAAGGCCTCGCTGAAGATCTTCGACCTGACTGAAAAGATGGAGCCTCGGATATAAAAATCAGGATGGAGACTATCCCATGAAAGGGGGAACTTCTACTGTCCTTACAGTAGAAGGACAGTTAGGAGGAAACCAGTTTGGGAATTTGCTAAACTGAAAGAGCACTGCTGTGGCTGGGGGCGGAGTGGCTGGGACAGAGTGCTAGGAGTTACTTTTGGGCAGGTACGCAAGAACAAAGCCATTGGGCTCTGTAGGCAGGACTAAAGAGTTTAAGTTTTATCCTAAATGGGTTTTGACTGGGGAGAGGGGTAGGAGACGGGAAAATGAGATGTGGTTTACATTTTTAAAGTGTCTCTCTAGCTGCCAAGGGAAGAAGGAATCACAGGTGGAAGGGTGGTGACAGATAGACCATGTGAGATGCTACTGCGTGGATCAGGTAAGAAAGAGCTAATGGTGGCCTGGGATAGAGTGACAGCAGTGGGGTGGGAATTGCCCACTAGATGTGGGCTTTATTTGGGTTGCTTCTGATAGGCAGATGTCCCCCATGCTGCCAACAGACACATTAGGAAAACTCTTGTTGTTTCAGAGAATGTTTGCTAACAACCTCTCAGTTTAGAGAGAGCTGTGGAAACAGCCAAGGGTTGGATACTTACTTTGATGTATGACTTATGAGTCATACATGAGATATTGTATGCTAATTAATTCTCTCCTTTGTCTTCCAGAAGGATTTGCTTTGGGAAGGTGGGAACACTTGCCAGGAGATACTGACAGCAGCTCTGTTATCTGAGATCCTGTCCTTGGTAGAGGGGAAGCTGGACAGTGGAGCTCAGATGCTCTTCTCCAGAAAATGAGACTGCTACCAAGTCCAGAGATAATTAGACAAAAGTCTCACGGCTGCAGGGAGCAGAAAAGAAGGGCTATGATGGGCAGATTCTTGGCATGGCTGCTCAGACACACAAGGGCTTGCCCGGGGACCAGGAGAGTAAGGGCCACTGAGGAAAACTGGCTGGGGATGAAGTGAATGACGAGGAGGAAGATGAGGACAGCGCCCGGGCTGCCTTTGTGGCAAGTTCCCTAACAACGCGTTCTGGGGGGGACGTCCGGGGCGGCCTGAAGCTTAATTCAGATTCTCTGAATGTGCCTTAAGGATACAGACTAAGGAATGATCTGATGAAATGCAACGGGAAGCAACACTTGGCAAAGGCACAGTGGCAAATGAACTGAGAATATGGGGGATATCCTGCCAAGAACCCCTTCCCCTGAGGACCACCCTCAGCGTATCCGGAGAAATCAATCAATTGGAAGGGACTGGATGGCTCCCACAGAACAGCAATGGGGGACCCCTGTGAGGGTTGGGGGTCTTCCATTGACAAACAGGATTTGAGTCTCAACAGAGCATTAAGATGGGTCAGTGAAAGGATAGGGGAGGCACTCAACGTCTCTCAATATCCTGTGGGTGACTCAGCGGTGCCAAATGCTATGCCCACTCCTGGATTGTGCCCAGGGAATGATAGCCCTGCCTCCCACTTCCTGTGAAGGCCCTGCAGCGGGAATGTGACATGATTTCAATGTCCCACCACACTGGGGAAATTTGTCAGAACCTTGCAGAGAGTTCACAAAATTGAGCAAGTGCACCAAACATCGCCTGCCCCTGCCCTTGAGCAGCCCACCTCTTTCCTCTGTTAGGCATTCATACTGCTCTCCTCTGAAAGTCCAGCCTGACACATTCATGCCTCCACTCAGGCAGCCAAGTGTCCAATAATGTCTTCCTACAGGCTACTCACAGGGTCATCGGCCAGGCTCATCAAATTTAAAGTTGCAAAGAATTTCATATCGATAGACTCCTTTTAATATGTAAATGCTCTCCTGCTCTTCTTGTCAATTTTACAGGCAAACTTATTTTTTAAAAAAGCTCTTTACAATATCCAACGTGCTTTTCTCAATGTATCTTTGCATCTCACTCTAATTTTGTGAAGTGGCTATTATTATCCCCAACTGACTAGTGAGGAAAGAGGCTCAGAGAGGGAGAGATTGGCATAAAGTCACACAGTAAGTTTCATGAAAGAGAAGGGCCTGGAACCTAGGTCTCCCAGTTCCCATCTGGCTCACTCACCCCTATGCAAAGCTGTCTCTATTATCTTCTTTTCTTATTCTGTCAAAGCAATGGGTGAAATAGAAAAAAAAAATATTATTTCCTATTCTCATGTCCAACCAAATGTGGACATAGCCTCTAGTCTGCTTTCCTTTAGCTCAGCTGAGACAAACTCTCATCTGGAAAAAATTTGTTTCTTAACATTTCCAGTCTCATTGACTGCCCTTTCCAACCTCATACTTTTAGATCCAACAACCTTCTCCTACCCCAACTAGTCATAATGATTAAAAACAAAACAAAACACAAAATTGCTATTTCATACTACAATCTGTTCCTTTTTCTACAGACCTTTTCCCTATTCCACGTGCCCTCCCCAGCCTTTGACAGAAAACTCCTCCTCATCCTTCAAGCCTCAGGAATCTACCCTTGACTTCCACGTGGGGTGAATGGGCTGTCGGCTCCATGGCCCAGCTCTGTGTGTCGCCCATCACAGCACCCAATCGTCTGTTCACATGCCTTACCTCTTCCTCTGGCCCAGCAGCTCTGGGAGGGCAGGGACTTCCTATCTTCAGCATTCAACACAGATCTTGACCCATAATAGATGTTCAGGAATGATTTTGTTCCCTGATCAGAAATCACTTACTACAGTAGTTAGATTTCTAGGCAATTAGTTTCTAATAATTAAATACCCATGTTCTTACTTCTGGAAACAAGTTCATTGGCATTTTCTTATCATTTTCCATCCAATCAACATAGTTCTGAAGTATTCGGTTAGGTGAGTCTTCACATTAGTATATACTTGGGTAACTCCCACCTCAAACAAGTCATAGACTGTCTCCACCTGTTTTCTTCCTTGCGTGTAGGCCGTAAGAACTGTGTGCTGAACACCTTGGCCAAAGCTAAGGATCATTTTTAATCAGTGTCTGAATGTGAGCTGTCCTCTACAAGTATAAACTTTGGCCCGAGGGACCATGGTGGCTGCAGCCAACTGGCATGTCATGGTCAGTGACGCAATGCTTGGCATTACTCTTCTGAGCAGAAATGGCACTCTCGGTGATGTACAGTTAGCTGAACAACATTTTGTATCCCTCTCGTTCATGGTCAGTCGTCAGTGCAAAACCCTCCGTTCTGGCCTAAGCAGAGAAGTCCCAAGGAATCCAAATTAGGCAGGGACAGATAATGGAGCCCAGGTTCTTAAATCATCCGTAGGCTTGTGGCCTGGTTTTCATTTGGGCCTGGAGGATGTCTTTTCCTTCCAGGGACTGTGAGCCAATGTTTCTTTTCCCGCTGATTTATGACCTCCTATAAATTAACAGAGGCCTTTCAACAGGGAATTTCACATCCCAAAGGCATGAATCTTCCATATGTAATTCCTCCCTGAGGAAGCCAGAGTTAGCTCTCAATTACATACAGTGATGGAGATGCATGGTGGCTGGAACGATACAAACGCTACTTATACTCAAGTTGGAACTGTCACATCAAGTCATAGAAAGAGAATGGTCACATTTGTGTCCCTGAAGCATGAAAGCTTTGCCTGCTCAGTGTAAAGGAAGGGGTCTTATCATGTCTTTAGTTTCAGTACATATTGGTTTATTGAACCCCTCCCATGAGATGAGAGGTGCAGAGACATAGGAACGTGTTTTCTTCTCTCAAAGCATTCTCCGCTGGCAGTGAAGACAGATGCATCCATAACTATACCACAAGTTCATATTTTCCACTTGTTTGGAAATGATTTGTACTAACATTTTAGTGAGTTGGGCATTCAAAGTCATAATAAAATGGAAAAAAAAAACCATTAAATCACAATTTTTACTACGTCTGGTATTGAATTTCTTTGGTTCATTCCTTCTTTTCTTCAGGCATCCACCAAGTGCTGCCAGGTGCCAGACACAGTGCCAAGGAATGGGACAAATGCCACGATGAAGAAGAGGTGGCCCTTGACCTCACGGGGTCCACAGCCACGGTGCCTGAGGGCCTGTGGGCTGTGCTCCCACCGCCTGACTGGACATCAGGTGTGGAGTGAAACATTCAAAGTCTGAGGTAGAACATGTACTTATGAGTTCTTTCCCTTAAGGTGACTTTTTTTTCTTAAAGAGAAAGAAAATAATGGGTTAACGCAGGAATCAGGAGGCCTGATGTCTACACCCAGATCATTTTCCTGTTAACTGGTGATTTTATAAAAGTCATTTAAAGTCTTAGCCCCAATTCCTTCATGGGTACAATGAGGGCGATGCTTAACTTGAAAATTGAAAGGTGTGTGTGTGTGTGTGTGTGTGTGTGTGTATGAATGTTTGATAAGACTCATCCACTGTACAATTCTTTCATTCTTCTATACATTCACAACTCACTCGTTCATTCTTCTAAGTAAACATTCATTTATTCTATGTATTAGCTTTTTGTGACTATTGTAACAAATGGTCCCAAATTTGGTGACTTAACAGAAATGTATTCTCTCACAGTTCTGGAGGCCAGAGGTCCGAAATTCTGTCAGTGAGCTGAAAACAAGGGGTCGGCACTCCGGAGGTTCTCGGGATGAATCGGTCCGCGTCTCTTCCAGCTTTTGGCGGCTCCAGCACTCCTTGGCTTGTGGCCACGTCACTCCAATCTATGTCTCTGTGGTCACATTGCCTCCTGCTCTTCTGTTTGTAATCTCCTTCCACCCCTTCTTCTAAGGACACTTATGATTGCACTTAGGCCCCACCCCAAAACAATCCAGGATCATTTCTCCATCTCAAGGTCCTTAACTGAATTACATCTGCAAAACTTATTTTTGTCATATAACATTCACAGTTCCAAGTATGAGGGTATCTTTTACGGGACTATTAATAAGACTACCATAGCCTGTAATCATGTGTTTGCCTAGCACTCTGAGAGTGAATAAAATATAAGAATTAATAATACAGGTTTTGGATTCAGAAGGACTTATTCCTGAGTACAGTGTCTGCCACTTCCGAGCTGTGATCTGGGGGAAGCTAGTTGCACTACAACAATACGCGTGACACGGAACATACATATAAATTATTTAGCACCGTGAGTTCAGGGTATCACGTACTCAACGGCTGTTAGAAACAGTCAACAATAAGCATTCATGGTCTAGAGTTAGAAGTTCTTCTCCCTTCCACTGGATACTTCAAAATCTGGTTGAAAAAATGCAAAATAAGTATTAATAATTTCCATGGAGTTCAGTAACTGTTATTAGCAAGGGAAGTCAGGGCTGTGGGAGCCCACCACTGGCCCCCAGTTCCTGCAGGACAGGAAGGAGATGGTGTCTGGGATGACCCTTGGTGGAAAAGAAGTAGTGAACCTACAAGGAAAAGTGAATCCCGGTGAGGCAGCCCAGGCAAAGGAAAGGCCTGAGAGAGCGCACGGCTTCCTGGGGAGTTATGCATAGTCTGGGCTTCACGTGGGGCTGGCAGTGCCAGGCACAGTCTGTTTCCTGGGCAGCTGCACACGCCCTGCACTTAGAAAGGCCTTGTGTTTTGTTTAATGCTTGGCTAGGGCTGTCTTGAAATTCCTAATGATTTCTTAACAAGGAGCTCTGCATTTTCATTTTGCACTGAGCTCTGCAAATTCTGTAGCCAGACCTGGTGCCAAGGAAAAGACTTGAGGCTGTTAGTTAAGGGTAAGAGCTTCCTATGAAAGGCTTTTAAACAGAGGAGAACATGATCAGACTTGGGGTTTAGAAACATCAGTCACAAGTTGTTCCTGGGGAGAACAATGAATGGACCGTCCACGGCGAAGGTGCTGTAACAATGAGGCTGGAGGGTGCTGAGGGTCTGCCCTCCGGCGGGAAGGGCAGTTACAGGAAGGAGGCAGCACCACATCTGATAGACTGAGTGAGCAGACGCAGTGGTAATTAGATGCTGAATGTAAAGAGCAGAGAGATCTGGGTAATTCCCATCATTTTAGCCGAAATGATGGAGTGAAGCAGGCCACGGATAAGACAGGGACCCAGGTGGCGAGAGGCAGAAAATTCCCTAAAGAATAATGCCATTTGGTTGTAAGGAACCGCAAAATTCCCCTCCTCCTTCTCCATTCTTTCTCCTCCTTTCCCTCCTCTTCCCTCTTCTCTCGTCTCCTTGCCCTTCCTCCTCTCCTCTCCCTCCTTCTCTTCCTTTTCCTGTCTTTCACGGAGCTGGGAAAGTCAGTATAAGCCAATAGGAAAAAGTGAGACTTCAGAGAAAGTGCCTTTTCCTGTCTGTCCCCTAAATGGCCTTCAGGGTGCCAGGCGATTTCCTTCCTAGGGGTCTTATGCCTGCCAGCCTGATCCCTCTTTCTGGAAGGCGCTTGTCTAACTACCCTTGCCTCCCGTCCCATTTCCATGCCTTCACACATAGACAGTTAACCTACTTATGTCCTCCTCATTTTCCAGGCTGCTTCACTGACACGTCCTCAGGGAAGTGTTCACTATTTCTAAGCACTGTTTCCCAAGCCCACTAGCATGGACACACACACACACTCACACACACACGTCATTCCCGGTTATATACTGCCCTCATTTGCTGTCCTTTCCATTTTTTTTCCCAGCACTATCACAACTACAATAAAATATTTTAATGATTATTTGTGTAATGCCCTTCTCTCCCATTAACACATAAGCATCAAGAGACAAAACCTATGACCGCTTTGCCCACTGTAGTATCTCTTGAACTTGTCACAGAGCCTGAGGAATAATAAGTGATAAATATTTCCTGAAGCAGTAATGTAAATGAATGAATGAATGATGAATGAATGAATGGATGCAGAAGATTACAATGATGTAAGGAGCTACCTCCAAGCATCAGAAGGCATAAGCCAGTCTTGGCGAGGCTTATGTACCCAAACCCTGTAAAATGGGTCTCTGGTGAGAAAGATCAAAGAACAGTAGCTCTAATAGCGAACTATTAGATTACTTGATTATAATGAGAATTACTTATTGGCCAGCACGTTACAGCTCATACATGGCTTTTACTTGGATTATCTCACATGAGCTACGCAGCAATGCTGGATCAGACAGAACGATCATTCTCAGTTGCAAATGAGAAAAAGGAGGCTTGGGGAGACCGTGTAACCACCCAAGATGTCAAGAACCCTAAGCGGCAGAATTAGTGTTCAAATCCACGTGTATTTAACTCTGAAGCCTGTGCCTTCTTCTGCATAAGCTGGTGCCTCTTAAGCCGAGAGGCACTTCCTGAGCACCATCATCTCAGTGTCAGGCAGGCCCTGTGCTGTGTGCTCAGGCTACAGAGAGCAATCTGACTGTAGTGAGAAGTAAGTGGGAAAGCAGATAGGACCTGCACGCCAGGTAAAAGGAACTCATAGGAAGGGACCATTGAGTCAGCTCTGCTGTTGGCTCAGTCGCGGGGAGCCGATGACACAGAACCGGGCAGGGGCAGAGCCTTCCTGAGAGGCAGAGTTAATCCCTGGAGAGCCAGGTGGGGGAATACTTAGGGAATGATCTCAGAGCAAGCAGGGAGGGCTCTGGCCCTGCTCACTCCGCTGCTGATGTCACAGCTCCTGGGGCTGCCCACGAACAGCAGGAGACGGGTGGGGCGAGCTGCCCTCATTCCTCCATCCTTCCGTGGCCCTTTGCCTTCCTTCCAGTCCTCTCTCCCCTTTTCTGCCAGTTTCTCTTCCTAGGCGCCTAGCTCAGACATCATTCTTTGTCCCGGTTTGATTAAAGAAATAGGCGACTAGGATTTGCAGTGATGCTCCTACAGAGGAGCAGAGAAGGGACATGTGTGCTTTAAGAAACGGTTATGTTGCATGGAAAAGTCAGCCTGACCTTAAGAAGTACAGCACTAATTGTTGGGTGCTACTCAGCGTGGTTGTGCGTTTATGTGCGAGTGTGAGCGGTCCTGGAAGTGGAGTGATGTGGGCTGTCACAGAGAAAGCTAATGTCTTCATTCACTTTGGAGCAGGCGGAAGAGCATGCCCTTGGAGGGGGCATAATTTGGTGGACTGCCCCTCTCTACCATTTACGTATGGTCATGGTAAGTTGCTTCATCACCTTGAGGCTCAGTTTCCTCCTCTAAAGTGAGGACAATACAGTACGTACCCTATGGTGAGAATTAAATCAGAGAACATACAGAAAGTGCTTGGCCCAAATCTGTTATGTCACTACATTTTGCCAAAATGGAGCTGTTCCTAGGATCTTTCATTCAACAGGCATTTACTCTGATCTTCTGCATACCAGGTGGAGGACATACAAACAAGTCAAACCCTTGCTCTCAGGAACAAGTGGCGGAGTGGAGACATACATGAAAACAAGTATCCAATGAATTAGAAGTACTAATCGAGATTAAAAATAACAAAGAACTGTGGGACCACAGAAGAAAAGGGGTGAACTGTTTCTGTATTGTGGGATGCAGGGAGTCAGGGAATCCCTCACAGAGAGAATAACAAGTTCAATTTCTCTGCCAGAGACATCCAAGGGGAGGGACCCTCCTGCACGAGGCCACAGAGATGTCCCCTGACTCACAGCAGCTGGTACCCAGCGAATGATCTGTGTGTGTGTGTGTGTGTGTGTGTGTGTGTGTGTGAAAGAGGGAGGCAGGGGAGGGAGGGGCGGAGAGAGAGAGAGAGAGAGAGAGAGAGAGAGAGAGAGAGAGAGCCTGCATACAACTTAGCATTTATTGAAACTGTGGTAGAAACCATGATAACTATTATGATTGCATGAGTGTGTGAAATGGGTTCTACTAAGCTCATTTTACAGATGAGAAAAACAAAGGTTCAGGGAGGTTAACTAATTTCTTGGGTCACATGACTAGAAAATGGCAGAGCCAGGACTTGAGATTTAAACCAGGTTGCTTGATGCAAAAGTAGAGAAGTATAACGTTAGTTGTCCTTCTAATACCCAGTCAAGTGCAAGCTGCCTCTCCTGGCCATCAACCACTCCCTGGGGCTAAGTTTCCAGTTCACATGCAACCCAATTAGAATTACACTCTTTGAAGCATGAAGTCCCCAAAATAGCAGGTTACGTTTCTTGGGGGAGGAGAGGTCCCACCCAAAGCTCGCTTCCGAGCCTTGGAGGAAGGAAAAAAAGGGAGGAGAGATGGCTTGACTCAAAAAAGGTGACACACCTTTTCCAGGGGCTGCCTCCAGAGATGGAATGGAGATTCTGAGCATACTGGTTTTAAACTTTTAAGTCAATTTTTCTTTCTTGCTTCAGGACTTGGCAAAGCTGGACTATTGCGTTTTGAACAAAAAGTGGAAAACAAGAACGGCTTTAAACTGTAGGTCTATGGAAACCATTTTTCTGTGCCTGCTTCATGGGATGCTCTGCCTGTGCATGCCAGCAAACCAAACGCTGCAGCCGGTTTGTCCCTGGAAAGGGGGCACCTGTATGGGGGCGCTGTAGGGAGTGAGAGGGGAGTTGGGAAAAAGATGGGCTTTAGCTTTAAAAGGATGGGATTGACTTTGCACAATTAATTTCTTAAATTGCTTCCCTTGATTGTTCCCCTGTTTGAGGGGTCCTGTGTGCTGTGCTGTGTAATAGGGACGGGAGGGGCTCCTACAGTAGAAATTTCTAAATGACCTGCTAGAGGAGTTTGTCCAAAGTACAGCACGAGCACAGACAAGGGCGTTGTGAACTAACTCTAGGTCAATTTTCTCCACTTTCAAGTCTTATTTTATACACAGAGGGACATATGTCTTTTAAAATGATCATCTTTCACTGAAGGAGAGAAAGGAGTGAACTACATTGGCAAGTTCAAGCATCCATCTTCTTTCCTCTCATCAGAGCTGCAGCTTCCAGACCTCCTTCACATACTCATTCTGGCTTTGCTCTAGTTGGAAGCAGAGCAATGGAAATTGTAAGGGCACCGAGGTTCGTTCTTAATATGAGGGCTATTGAACATTCAAAGAAGAGACTTTGATTTAAAGATTGGGGAATCTTCCCCTTAAATCTTCTGAAAACGATAAAAAGGAAAAGAAAGACAAACAGAAGGATAAATAAAATCTACTCTATCTTCAGTGACAGTGGAAACAGTTACAATCCCAAACCACACACTGGTATTTTCCCACCCAGTACTGTGAAATCTGGTCCATGGCAAGGGGCTGAATGCTGAGAACATGTGTGACTCCCAGGACCTGGCAGATTTTCCTAGAAGTGTCACAACCCTGAAAAGACGATTCAGTCATCCCTGGAAATCTAAGATTATAGAATCAAGGGGAATCTAAGATTGGGGTTGGCCTTGGAAGAAGAGAGAGATAATGCTGTGGGAAACCTCTGGTCCGCAGGCAGTCTCTGTATAATAACACTTATAATGTTTATAATTGAGCCCACCAACTCCTTCGTCCCCACCTAGTAGTCTCGCCACTCCATCTCTGAAATAGGGGAATTGAAGGACAGAATGAAAACAGAGATTGCCAGATCACAAATCAGAAGGCTTGTGACGTACAGATTTTGTATGGGAGCCAAACTGATCTCCCAGTTACCTAAAACAGAAGGAATGGACCCATGCTCCCAGCAATGGAAATGTTCAATTTGGTGAAAATGTTCTGGAAAACCCATAAAATAAAGATGTCTACCACCTTCAATGAATTTTCCTCCCATCTTATACTTCTGCACCCCTCACCATGCACAATATTGTTCAGCCAATACTTTGTCAGATTCAAAAAAATATCAGAATGAAATAAGCACCAAAACCTGGGCATCGATACTGAACAGTCAAAGGAATGAAAAACAAACAAAAAGAACATACCTCACTGGAGGAAGAGTTCAAGCAAATAGTTTTCCAGTCCCCAATAGTTTTGAGGAAATTACTTACCTTGATATCTCTTGCATAAAAAAAATAATGATTTATAAGTTGAAAAGCAAGGACTTTAGTAAAAATTAAATCATAGATGGGGAGAAGAGCTCAAGAAATAACCACATAAAAAATTTAAAGTATCACTGAAGTGAAACGCTCAGGAAAAGTCTCGAAAGTATAATAAACTCAACTGAAAACCTAGTCAAAGGTAAGATAGTGCTGGAAAAATATCACAAAGATGTTTCATAAAATTAACATGGTTTAATAGAAAGAAATATCCCTGTATCCTATGCCAAAAAAGTTTTACGTGGAATGATGAGCACAGATCCTAGTAAGTTTATTATATCCCAATACTACTATTACTACTGAAACAAGTCATACAGAAGGACAACGTTCTGGCTTGCCTTATGTTTTTCCACAGCAACATGTAATGCCAGAAGACAGTGAAAGAGTGTCCATAAAGTTTGGAAGAAAAGAAATTGAACTCATTAATTTTATATCCAGCTAGACTTTGTCATTGGAATATTAAGCTAATAGCTCTACATCCTCAAACATGCAGAAAATCAACCTACATACAGCATGCATAAACCTTCCCTAGCCTTAAATAAAGACACTAGACAAAGAAATGTACCCAGTGAAGAGATGAAATTAAAAACCTAGTAGTAAGAAGTCATAGTAAAAATGACTGGTGGTGAACATTAATCTATTTAAATATATAACTAATATTAATGACTCTGAATAGTATTTTTACCTAATGTAAAAAGTATTATAAAACTTGACAGTGAAACATAATATTTAAAATCATGAAACAGGGAAAGCAAGGATTCAAGAGATACCATTTAGGGTGGAAGCATACAATTTTTAAAAATGGCTCCAATCTCAATGTTTTAAATAATATTTCCCCCCTTTAACTTTGGAGGAGATTTTAATAAGTGGAATCTATTTTTGTAAAGAACCTTTTATTTAAAGTTCAGTAACTCCATTAGTTTATTTAAAGTTCAGTAACTCCATTAGTTTTCTATTTTCTGTTAAACTGAAGAAAAATGAAAGTAATCCTTTATATTTTAAACGGCTTACATTGGATGACTGTAATTTCAGTGAGAGGTGACATATGGGTCATGACTGGTTTCAAAATGTATTTATCTGTGTTGTGAGTTTTTTTCTTAATCAAAGAAGACATGCTAATGAAACAGTAAATAGCAACCAAGTAGAATTAGGTTGAAATGGAAATCTATGGAAGCGAAGAAGGAAAAGGAATAAAGAAGACAGAGATGATGATTGGAAATTCGGAACTGTAGTATGCCTTTAGAATACTCCATACAACAGTAAGTTATAATCAGCAGGGAAAGAGGATGAATGTTGTAGGGCATATGCGTTACAAATGTGAGTCCTCCAGAGCTTAACAGCTCTCATACGCTGTACACCTGCCTCTTATGAAATCTGATACTAGCAGCCTTTTGCATTCAAAAGGCATCAATTTCCTGTCTATTTTACCTTTTCAAAGGTCATCAGCAGGTCATCAGGATTCACATTTGATGGAATACGCTTCTGTTTTCTAATATCTGTAACTAAGGAGAACTATATTACTCTTTCAAGAGTGCCATCATTGGTCTCCAGACTCTTGCTACCTTGCCCTGATGACTATAAGCTTTGTGAAGGATATGGAGTGTGTGTTTTTGTACATTTATTCACCGTCCTTCAGAATCTGGCAGGGTTCTTGGCATATAGTAGCACTTAGTAAATATTTAGGAGTAGAATAAATGAATTAATAATGTATGAATAAATATTAAGCCCAGTTCCCAAGGTCACCTAGCAAGGGAATGACAGAACTGGAATTTGACCCTTGGCTTGCCTAACTCCAAAGTCCCTCTGCTCTCTGCTACACCATACTCTTTTCCTAAGCTCTGGAGAAAGGAACAGTAGAAATTCTAATCATGAAACCCTTTGTCAAGTGCCAAGTGACACTTTGGCAGCCCACGCTGGACTGTGGACCTGCCATGAACGATTAGCCTTCTGAAATGTGTTTAAGGAAAGAAAGGAAAACTATTAGAAGAGGTTACTTCTGAAGATACAAAAAAATAAGAGACTATGATCTGATATCCTCAGCCACTCACACGGCTTTGACACAGGGCTCACGGGTTGGAAAGAACTCACGACACAGTCTCCACTCAGCTCTCCTTTCAATTTGCCAAAAGGTGGGAGCGCTGGCATTCTCTCTGCCTGGTGGTACTGCCTGTCACACAACTTTAGGGGGTACGATCAGACTTCAACGCAGCGGTGACTCTGGTATGGTGGAAGATTGCCTTCTGTGATGAGGTATTAAAATGGGGCCTCTTCTGAATTAGTTTCAGAACACACAGTGCCAACTACTGCTATATTCTAGAGTGTGATATGAGATGACCGACACGGAACTTGTAAAAGATGAGGCCGGAGGGTATGTGACCACTAATGCAATTTTCTCCAGGATGGTAGAAAAGTGAATGAAGAGAAGATGTAAAAAGGGAGAAACATTTTAATTGAAAAATGGTGTTACAGATGTGGCCTCTTGCACATGGAGGGAGATGAGCTCCTTCCACCTCAGTTCAGGCTGAATGAGCAAAGTCTTAAGGGGCCTGGAACCTGTAGGCACAATGGGTACAGGTACCAGACGCATCATGCCTGTTCAAGCCTAAGGGAGAGAAAGTGTGCCTGGTATCTGTTCTGGTGATGGATGGAAAGGGGGCAGCTGTGTGAATGACCTGCTCCCCTGGAGGTCATTGGAACAAAAAATACGTGCTTCTAATGGACCCGGTGGTGGTCACCAGAAAAGAGCAGGCTACGAGTCATCCTAAAAAGGCTTTTCCCAAAAGTGACTTCTGGATGGGTGTTGGGACCCCATAAAGACAGTCTCGATGAGACTATGAGAGGCCAAGGGGAAGTTGTAGATGGCCCACATGTAGGTCACAGAAGGTAAGAGAGCCACAAGCAATAGGGACTGTCTGTAAAGAATGCACAAACATACCACAGGGAAGTATTGGTTTTGAACATCCACTGCACCCAGTCTCAGTTTTCATCCCCCATTATTCCCAGAGGAAACCAATGCCAGATTATATCAGCATTGATGAAGGGAGACTTTCTCTCTTCTCAGACTTCCACTTCAATCCTGAAAGAACCAGAGGCAGCCTGAAGGGGTGGAGGAAGAAGAGAAAGGTACACCTGATGTAGGCCTGACCTGGGAAAGGAAGAAACTTAAACTGTAAATCGAGTTAAAATTGTGATTCATTCTATAGAACTGAATGTATTAATCATTGAACTGAGGCTGTTCAGGGGACATTTTTATTATTGGAGAGCAACCAGACAAGCCATCCAGCCAACTCAATATTACATACAGTCACAGGAGAGGAACTGACATCCAAAAGATATCTGAATAGGAAATGGGGAAAGAGAATAGAATCCTTTTGATCCCTGTCATGCCATTTAGAGTCCTGATCGGTCCATGTCTCAGTTATATTTCTGTTGTTTGCAGGAGGGAGCTAGAGGGTACAAAACTCACTACGATTTGAATTCCATCTCTTCTTCTAGTCCAGCTCTACCCTATGCAAGATTCCCCATTACTATAATTAAAACAACTAGTATCATTTGCTGCTTTCCCTATACTATGCCAGGTGCGTTATCAAAATTAAGTAATTTAACCTTGTTATTAACCATCTCAAGGAGGCAGACATCATGTCCTCTTGTTACAGATTAGAAAACGGGGGTTAAGATGGGGGAAGCACTTTAACTAACATGACTAGTGAGTGGCAGAGTCCAGGTTTCAGTAAAAAATCTAACCAGTTCAAAAGCTTCATCAATTAACCATGACGCCACTTCCCACCCCTTAAGGAGCTGTTAAGAAGACACTTGTAATAAAAACTTCCTTAATCTCTAAATACCACATTAAAGAAGTTTAAATACTTGAATATATGAGAATCTTTCTGTGACTACGGCTCTATCTCTTTTAAATCTTCCCCCGCCCAATTGAACCATCTCAGCAATTGCTATCATTTGTCATCCTTTAATTGTCCTTAAACGATACCACTTAAACGTAGCTCCCCTGACATTTTTTTCCACTATGAGATAGCATTTTGCTTACTGTTCAATATTGTGGAAAATGTAAACATCTATATACTGTCTTCAATAGTGAATGTTTTACTGTTGGTTAGATGGATGACCCCTCATCACATCCTTCTTTAATTCGGATTCTTTAATCTAGACTCCCAACAGTTTATTAATGCAGCTGTAAAACTGTGCTGATTATATTAAATCTAAACTTTGCTCCTCCAGGGATTTGATGTGCTGTTTTGCTGAGAAGCGGGGCCTCATTTGAGTCATTGAAACAGTTCATGCTTCTGCCTTCCCCTGAGTGATCTCTTAATTCATCCGCAATATACTTGAGCTTGCCTGCTTTTGGACGTTCTGCTTTGGCTAGAATCCCATGAGCTTCAAATGGAGTAGCTTTGTAGACATTAGACACGGAGGGCTAAACTTTAAAGGGAATGTTAATGATAGAAATTTTTTTGCCTGTTCTCAATTTAGAGATGCATCGATTTTAAGAGACTATATGAACATAAAAATAAAGTTAATCAGGGAGGGAAGACAAAACTTGAAAAAGGGGAGGGAGTCATCTAAACAACAGAGCTTAATTGTAAGGATCCCTGTTAATGAAAACTCTCATTCATTAAGTATTTACTACATTCTGACTCTGAAAAGCCTGTTACGTACATTAGATTATACAATTCTGGACACAACATTAAAAAGTAAATATTCTTCTTATCATGTGACTGAGACAACTAAGGCTTGGAGATCTGACATCACTTGCTACAGGTCTTGTAGTGATTAAATTGTAGAAGTAAGATTCACACTTAGTTTCTCTTTAATTTCAAAGTCTGTCATGCTTCAACATCCACTGTGCAATATTGCCTCCTAAGTCAGAAGGAAGCTAAAAGAGATGCTGCGAACAAACAAACAAACAAAACCCCCCAAAGTCCCTGATGTAGAAGAGAGGTTGAAGAGAATACAAGACAACTGGCTTTAACTAGACGGCTGAACTGGAGGTAACAGTGACCAACGCCTCAGCAGTGTGGAGCAGAATGCTGGTCTGCACTGTACTGGGGGTGCTAGAAGATGGTACTGCCACTTTTAGCCTTAGAACGCAACAGTCGTTTTCAACCTGGGGCACTTTGGCCCTCAGGGGATGCGTGGCAATGTCCGGAGACATTTTTGGTCACAGCTGCTGGGTGGAAAAGGGAAGGGGTGCTAGGGGAATCTAGTGGGTAGAAGCCAAAGATGCCGCTAAACATCCTGCAACGGACAGGATAGGCCCCTCTGCCCCCAACAAACAATTACTTGCCCCAAAATGTCAACAGTGCTGAGACTGAGAAATCCTGCAGTGGAATAAAGTCACTCATCTTTGTTAAAACTATGTTTTTATCGCATTCACATCAAGTGGCACCATCACGTTTGGAGGACTGAGATGAGAGGCTACAAGTACAAAAGGAAATGGGTTTGCCGTGACGGAAGAAGGGGAAGAGCAATATGCTCTGCGCAGGGACTTGGAGCCCCGGGAGGAATGTGCTGAGCAGGAACGGGTTGTTGCTAATACTCAGCCCTGGCTTAAGACTGCATGCCAGCCATCCTTTGCATGGGTGGCTTTTGGGTGTAGCTGACAGAATTGGTCTTTGAATTAATACTCAATGATTGCAGCAGATTTGCCTGTCACCCGTGTTTTTGCTATTCCTTCTTTATGAAGAAAATCAATGTCCATTTTAAGTTTTGAAAAAGAGGATCTGTTACCTGCTATATTTAGCATTGCGAGGGAGGAGAACTGCAATATTTGCTTTCCATAAATTTGCAAAAAAAGAAAGGTATTTTCCACTGGCCCTACCCATTCCATGATTTTCCACTGACAGCTGCATATATGGATATCCTGCCATATATCTCCGGAGAGAAGGAGACCTAGGAGGCGTGGGCAGGCCCATGAATGGGGCCATTGACTCAGCTGTTCCTCGATGGGGAGGCGTGATTGCTTCCAGGGGCCAGTTCTCCCGCTGTGACAGCATAGCTAGGGGCACAGCCAGTGGATGAGCTTTGCCCAGCCATTCCTGGCTGATTTACACTGGGGTCAGTGATGCGTGCACAATGTCAGATGCACCCCCAGGCTCCAAGGGTAAGGCTCCGAAGTGGGACTCGTAACAATCACGCCCTGTTGGTGAAGGAGAGAAACTAGGGTGGGTCACTCCGGGCATGAGTAGGAGGGGAAAGGAAAAAGAAGGCAATGGTGTCTGTGAGTTATTGCTAGGGCCGTTAGAAAAATAAAAGCATGTGTTTGAGGAGGACGTGGAGGAACTTCAGGATCATGCCACTCCTACTGCTCTTAGGAGAAGTTCAAATTTCCTAATATGGCCGACTAGGCTGGCACGACCAGGTGTGTCTTCCTAGCCTCCTCAGGTGCCACTCTGACCTCCTCCATCCAGGCTGACCACCATCTTTTAGATTTTCTAATAGGGCATTCTCCTTTCCTTGAGGCCTTTGCAAATGTTTTTCCCTCATCCCGGAAAGGCTGGTGCCCTAACCGTTTCCCTCACTAACTCCTCCTCATGCTTAGGATGTAGTTGAAACAAACACAACTCCCCTGAACTCCCACACTAGGTTGGGTTCCTGTTAACCTGTGTTCATAGTAACTGGATCGTCCTCATTGCAGGTGTCCCGATCGTGATCCCACAGCTACGGTTCACCTCTGCAAGCTCCGTAACAGCTGGGACATAGCTGCTTTGGTCATCCCTGGAGTCACTGTTCTTAGCCCAGCACCTGGCCCATTGTAGGTATGGCTGAAAGGACTATTAAGCAGGAAGTGATGGAGGAGAGAAGGAGGGAGGAAAGGCAGGAAGGAAGCAAGCAAGGAAGGAAGAAAGGAGGAGGAAGAGAAAGAAAGAAGGTCGGAGAGAAGTCCATATATGAAAGAAACGTTATCAGTCATCATGTCCAACTTCTGGACTTATCCGTAAGGCAATGGAAGACCTGAAGGCTAAAGTCTAGACCCCTGAACCTAATAAAACAAACCGATAAATAAACACAATAAATCTAGAGAGAGTATTTAGAAAAGAAGTCAACTATCCTCCTACTTGGAGGAAGTACTGGATTTGCAGTCTCAGTGAGAGCCAGGTCCGTGGGTTATCCCGTCCAGTGACTGGATGTTGGGTCTCTCAGCATTATTGAAAGAATAATCAGGGACATCAGTATTTATCAAGCAGGAACTCTAGGCTGCTCAGGACTGTGCAATGGACATCAAAGACATTTTCTCACTTCAGCCTCCAAGAACACACATTGAGATAAGGATTGTTCCCCAGTGACCCTGATGGGAACGCAAGGCTGAGCCTCAGGGTGTATTAGGAGAAAGCACACTGCCCTGGGTACCTGGAGACCTTATTCACTTATCCCCTCCTGATACCACGCCTACCTGATGACTTTTACTTCACATCTACTATACTTCCTCAGGGGAAGTTCTTCTTACTGCCTTCACTAGGGGAAATGGTCACTTACAGGCTTGCATCTCTTCTTTGTACCTGTCATAATTCTCATCGGACATTTTTAAGTGACCAGTTGGCCACTGCCTGGAGGCAGGCACAAGTCTGGATTGGACTTCCCTTGTTACCTCAGCCCCTTAATAGCCCCTGGCACATAACAGGTTGCCAGTAAGCTCTTATAAGTAAATGAATTAGATGGTTTTATTATACATTTACTGTGTTTTGGGCCCTCTGCTGGTCTTTCTGGATATAGAGAAAATTCACACATGGCCACTGCTTTAAAAGAGCTAATAGTCACATGGGAAAAAGGTACTACTACAAAAATAAGAGAACTGAACTGTTATTGGTAATTGGGAGCTCAGTGGAGTCCCTGGGTGGGGAGAGGGCGGAGATAAGCAATTTTACCAGGGACTAAGTTTCAGGAAAAGTTTTCTAGCAGAGAGGAAGCCTGGTGGATGCCCTTCACGGTGAGAAGGCTTTTGCCAGGTGTGCAAGGTGGGGAGGGAATGCAAATGGAGGGAGCGGTATGAGAACACGCAAAAAAAAAGGAGCTATGAAATCGCACTGTATGTTCAGCAACTGCAAGTAGTTTGGTTTGCCGGGAACACAGGGTTGGTTCCGAGGCACGGCCAGGATGAGACTGAAGAGGCAGATGTGGGCTAGACCATGAAGTGGTTTTCATGTTTGCCTTGGGAGTGAGCGCTTCACTGTAGGTGACAGCAAACACGTGTTGACAGTGAGGCAGATGGCGGAATATCGAACCATAGATCCCTTATTTGAATATACATTCATGGAGTATTAACACCATACCATACCCCACGCTACCATACTAGGGAATGTGGGTAGAAATGAATACGATAATTTCCTTCTCCAAGAAGACTGCAGATTAAATATATAACAGAAGTCGGGTCCTGATCTCTATTTGCCTTGTGAGACGGAAATGCAAAAGTCAAGCAACCTGAGAAGCAATCACCATCATCTCCCCTGCAGCACACCCAAAACCATCTGAGGGGGTCGGAATGAGCAGTGGTGGGAGGGTGTGAAGAAAGGAGGGATCACTGTGGGAAGAGGGCCTGGAACGAGGAGCTTTTCCTGGACACAGTGGATTATAGTAGGAATTCTGCAATGCATAGAGAAAAACATATTTTCAACGCACATATTTTCTTTCTGCTCTTAAATATCTTTGCAATGTTTTTACAACTCTGGCCTGAAAAGACTTTCCATCTCTGACTCAGATAACTGTTCCAATTTTACAATCCTCCCATATCCTCCAATTAGCTAATCTTTCCTTGGCACCTACTGTTTGCTGGGCATTTTTGCAAGCTAACATGTACGATCAGTTTCACAAACATCATTTTATTGATGAGAGATCTATAGCAAGACTAGGAAGTGCTCCAGCACACATTTCTTTCCATAAATGTCTTACAACAAAACCTAAGAATTTGCCAATATAGCATACTACGTAACATGCATTGTAGTCAGGATTGAAGGGTAACAAAATGGGATTATTAAAACACCATATTATGTTGCAAAGGAATTATCCAGTAATTATTATCTCACTATTATCCATCATTCCCCACGAAGTCAGCAGACTTCATGCAAACCCAACAGTCACATTTTTTACAGTAGAAAACTGAGGCCCAGAAGAATTCAACGCTGGCCCAAGATGATAGTGTGTTGGGGCAAAGCCAGGACTGGGACCTATGTTTATAATACGTTCTCCTGATCTTGCCACTATAAGTTGCAGATTCTGCTGCTAGATTCAGACTCTTGCTTCTAATTTTATTTTCTCTTGGCAGTAAGGTGTGTAGGGCCAGGTATGGGTTTTGAGGCCAGCTGGATCTTGGTCCAGTTCCCAGCTCTACCACTGACTTACTCTGTGATTGTGAACGAGTTCCTCCCTGTGTTTCAGTGTCCTGTCAAGTGGGGTGAAAAATCTCTCTCCAGTAGGTTGGTGACGAGTGTAACTAAGGTGGCACATGTAGGGTATCCAGCACAGGGCCCAACCCATAGCGTAACTTCACACAGGTGGGTCCTCCCACTTCCCTTGCTGGAGGACAGAAGGCGCATGCGCCAGCGTCACCAGGCTACCAGAAGGCACAGTACTATCAAAGGATGCGAGCTTTCTTTGTTCCCTCCCCCACCATTATTTACCTTTTTATCTCGGTTACTGTGGCATCTGAGGGGGGGAACTGGTTAGAAATACTTTCTTAGACTAGAAAGACTGTCTGGGATTCAAAGAATGCCTCTCTAGAGTCTCCATGTCAGGAGGCCTTTACACTCACCAGTTAAACAGACAGTCGCTGTGCTGGGTAGATAAAGCAATTCCATTATTCATCTACCCATAAAAATATGTCCTTCCTTGTCAGGGCTGAGGTGTTAGTTTTATAATATAAGGGCAATTTTTATGATATTGGGTTGAGGCTACTCTTTAATCTCTTGTTTCAAAGAGGGGCTTAGAAATGGCAGGAACAGGATTGTCTGTTCAGCAAAGGACACTTTGCTGCAATAGTGGGGCTTTGTAAGTCCCTGTAGGAATGGAGGTGGCTGAATATCCAGACTTGGATTTGGTTAAAGGAATTTCTGACAAACATATCCCCTCAATGGTAACCTTGGCCTTATAAGAGCTTTGGGAGCAGAATGAAGCATGTTTTGGGCTTTGGAAATTGAAATGATGCCCTCTCCTTCCTCCTTCCCTTCTTATTTATTTAAAAACAAAACAAAACAAAAAACACTTCATGATGGCTATATGTGCGGAAAGACTTGCATATACATTCTACATTTATAGTAGAAAAGAACAAGATTCAGACACTTCTCCAGATGTCACCAACCCTACAACTTTCTAGAATTATGTCATTCCCCCCCCCCAATTTTGAGAAGTCTCCTTGCCCAGATGTTTTCAATACACAAGTGATATCTTCTTTTTTTTCCTTTTCATTTCCCTCTAAAAGCCTACTCGTAAGTACTCCTGAGTGTGTCTGTAAATAAAATTTTGACCTGCCTACCTCCCACGATAAGACACTGCATATTACCAGTGAGTGACTGGTGTGGCATCGACTGGGATGAAATCGAAGACCATAAAGTAATGGGGCATTTCCTGCTCAGTCAAGGAAGGCTGAGTTGGAAATGCCTGACATGGCAGACACAGTGCTGGGAGCTGAAATTATAGTAGAGGAAAAGGAAAGACACAGCCCTGGCCCATTCAGGGATACATTCCTGTAAAAAAAAAAAAAAAAAAAAATATATATATATATATATATATATATATATATATATATATATATATATATATTTGCTGAATTTATGAATTTGGGTATTTTTTAAATTAAGACTTTACTTTTTAAAGCAGTTTCAGATTCACAGCAAAATTCAGAAGAAGGTACAGAGAGTTCCCATATACTCCCTTCCCTGTCGCCATACATGCATAATCTCCCCTATTGTCAATGTGCCCCATCAGAGGGTACATTCATAACAACTGATGACTCTACTTTGATACATCATAATCACCCAAAGTCCAGAGTTTACACCAAGATTCGCTCTTGGTCTTGCACATTCTATGGGTTTGGAGAAATCTGTAAATGACAGGTGTCTATCATTAACAATCATACAAAGTATGTTCACCGCCCTAAAAATCAACTGCTCTCTGTTCACTCCTCTCTCCCCTAACCCTTGGCGACCACTGATCTTTCGACTGTCTCCATGGTTTTGCCTTTTCCAGAATGGCATGTAGTTGGAATCATATAGTATGTGGCCTTTTCAGATTGGCTTCTTTCATTTAATAATATGCATTTAAGTTTCTTCCTTGTCTTGAAAGCTTATTTCTTTTTGGCGCCGAATAATATTCCATTGTCTGGGTGCACCATAGTTTATTTATTCACTTACCGAAGGACAGCTTTGTTGCTTCCAGGTTTGGGCAATTATGAATAAAGCTGCTACACATATCCATGCACAGGTTTTTGTGTGGACATAAGGTTTTAACTCCTTCAGAAGGAGTTAAAGATAAGTATCAAGGAGTTTGACTGGTGGATTGTATGGTAGGAGTATGTTTAGTTTTCTAAGAAATCGCCAACCTGTTTTCCAAAGTGTCTGTACATTTCCCGCCAGCAATGAAAGAGAGTTCCTGTTGCTCCACTCTTCTCACCAGCATTTGGTGGTGTTGGTGTCCTGGGTTTGGGCCATTCGAATAGGTGTACAGGGGTGTCTTATTTTGCATTCCCAGATGACATATGATGTGGAACATCTTTTTATGTGCTTATTTGCCATCTGTAGATCTTCTTTGGTAAGGTATGATAATTTCTTCATTTATAAAACAGAAATAAAAGTAACCAACTGCTGAGCAGTTATGAGAATTAAATGACATGATATACAGAGGGTGCCAAGAAACATATGCACATTTTAAGAAAGGAAAAACTATTAAAATTGTAATACTCAAAATACACTGATAACAAAAAATTGAATACAAGTCACGTTTGACTTCTGCAGTTACAAGAGGTGCTCAAAGTGGTTACCATCAGCATCCAGACACTTCTGATTATGGTGAACTACTGCTTGAGCAATGCTGACCAAAGTGTCCACTTGTATACATTGTTTTGGCACCCCTGGTATATGAAAGTGAAGGAACGTAGCCAACTGGATAAGAGGGCATCTCTGAAACCAGAATGCCCAGGTTTGAATTCCAGATCTAAGTGGCTAAACCTCCTTCTGCCTCATGTTTCTCCTCAGTAAAATGAGGAGATATTATTTTTCATACAGTTGCTGTAAGGGAAAAATTAGATGAATTATGAAAGGCATTTAGTGTACAGCATAAAGTAAGTACTCCATAACGCTACTTCTTGAGTACATAGTGAAGGCTCAGTTAAATGTTGTTGATGTGATTCACTGAAGCTCGAAGAAAATGAAATTTTGTGATGTAGGTGGACTAGGATTGCTGTTCGAATTGTGACTTTTCTAAAACAATTAGGTTTGAGAGGTGTTGTTTCCAACAAATACCTTAGTAATATTGTACAACTCATGGGAATTTGGGAAAACGTACTCATTCTTCCAATTCATCTCCCTGAAGACAAATTTTTCCCCCCAAGTTTGTGCTTTTTTCTTGTGGAATTTTGTGTGTGGAATTTTTGGTGTGGAATTTAGTCAGAGAGACAGATTATTCAACTAGGTCACTGTATGCCAAGTCTTTTTCTTGAGTTTGCAATTGAGCACAGAATTTCTTAAGAAGTTAGAGTCAAGAGAATGACGGTGTTAAGTCAGGTACTCAAGCATCAGGGGTTCAGTTTAAATGAACTAATTACTCAGATCCCTAGAACTCTGTTATCTTTTAGGTTCTCTCCAGCCTCTGTGAGCAGAGATTGTTCCTGGTGCCTCTCAATCGCATCTTCCTTTCCTCTCAGTCCCACCTTCACTGGTCCAAAGATCACATAGCTAACTCATTCATTAATCAAATATTTTTTTGAGCTTACACTGTATATTAAGCACTAAGTGCTAAGGATTTGGATAATGAATCAGTTATCATCCTGGCTCTTATGAATGCTACCTTCCAGTGGAGAATTAGATAACGAGGCAGGACATTTCAATTGAGTATAGCAGAAGGGATGGTGACACAGAATCAGAGCTGGGACACAAAGAAAGGCTCCCCTTGACTTTTAGGGGGCCTGAGCACAGAGGATGAGTGGTCTGAGGGCTGAAGATCGCGTAAATGTCAGCCAGGCAAAACAGACATTTTGGGGTACATTTCAGCCAGAGAGGTAAGAGCATATACAGACTTGGGATTAGCACGAGCATGGCACATACAGGAAATGGCAAAGAACACATGCAGGCTGGTGCATGAAGTGGGGTGTAAGAAGAGCTAATGCTGGAAAAGCAGACAAAAGGCAACCCTGGACAGCCTTGCAGGTCATCTAAGGCATATGAGCTAGCCCAGTGCTTAGGGCACCGGTACATCTTTGTTGAAAGACTGAATGGAACAATACACTTTATTCCGAGGGCAATGAGAAGTCCTTGATTGATTGTAAGTCAGCTTCTGACTTGTGTTAGATGATCCTATGACTGAGGTAAACAAATGCTTTGCCCAGAGCCTTGTATGGGGACTGATGCCACAGGGACTATCCTCCTCTGTGTGTGTCCATCACTGGGGGTGTGGGAACCAGGAGGAGGAGCCAGACACAAGGCGGTTCATCCTGTGGGCAGACTAAATACGGCAGGTCTGTGGCAAGCCCAGAGAAACAAAGAAATGATCAAGTCACCCAGTGAGGATAAGCAAGTGAATGGAAAATGTGTGGCTTATGCCCGCACAGAGAATGGGCTTCCAATCCTGCCTCTATTCCTTACCATCAGTGGGCTTTAACCTCTTTGAGATGCAGTTTCTTCATATGGAAGATGGGTTCATAAAATCCCGGCACAGGGTTGTCGTGAATATGTGATGTGTTCATATGTAAAATTCCTAGCACAGCAACCATACTTCTGCTGGGATAGTCAGAACAGATCATTTAAAATAAGAAGTCATGACATAATTTGGATATTTGCTAAACTGCCACTAAGAATAACTATATTTATTGAGTGTTGATAATGTGCAAGACACTAGTCGAAGGATTTAAAGCGACACTTGATTTAAGCCTTCCAAAGGCCCGTTGAGATAGGGAATTCCATTGTCCTCACTTTACAAAAATAAAAGAACCGAGGGAGAAAAGTCTGAGTTCACACGAGGATGATTACCAGAAGTGGCAGGGCTGGAATTTAAACCCACGCTGTCAGCTCCAGGGCATGCTTTCTTATATTGTTAAAACATAATCAGCCATATAATAAATAAAATATCAAAATGTCACAGGTTAAGTCTCTGAATCTTGCAACCCTGATCTGATACTGCATAGGGTCATAAGCTGAAGTCTCAGGGAAACTGTCTTTTGGAACAATCTTGAATGATCTTATTTAGCCCCCTAATACTCAGTTCAGACACAATCCTGTTTTGTGTAGACTGTTAGACAATTACCAATAAACAAACCACAGTTTTGCCTAAGCCTCTGTTTGAGTCACACAGATTTAGCTGGAAGAAGTTACGGTCTTGTGTAACCATTTTTTATTATCTAGCTAAGAATCGCCTTCTATGTACAAAGAAAAACAGGGCTGTTTGACGTGAAGAGACTTGCTGAAGTGTCTGGGATCTGTCCATGAGACTGGTTTCCTAACCGAGAAGATATTTGGGGCCACGGAGTTTGACAAGCAGGAAAGGATATTCAGGTATGAGGTAGTCTTCATCCGTGGACTCACTGCACTGTTTGCTGGGATGTAACAGAAATAAATCAAACTTGTTTAGATAATTAAGGGAATTTATTGATGGTAGTATCCCAAAGTTGAGAGGAAGAGCAGGCTTTCTGTAGAGCTCACTCTAGTGGCTCAACATTACGACCAAAGGCCTGTGTTCTGTCTGTTTCTTCTGTATGCTTTCTACCTTCCTGTTATCGTCTTAGAATATAAGATGGGTAAAAGATAGTAGTCAGATGTCCTAGGCCTGCATGTTTACTCATAAGCAGGGATAGAAAGAACTTCACTCTCACTAGCTCTCTTCAAAGCGTGAGAAAGCTGCATTCCCAGAAGTCCTCAGAATGTGCCTCCTTGCATCTCATTGACTTACACTGAGTCACATACCATTTCTAAACCAACCACGTGGCCAGGTAGATGGGCTTCACTGATTAGCATATGTCAGTCAAGGCCTACCTCTGGAACTGAGAGTGAGTCAACCTTCCTACAATGCACTGCTAGGCATGGCAGAGAGTCAGTTCTTCAAAGGAAATCTGTAGCACTATTAATACTCGGCATTACCCTCAAGGAAGGGAAATAGATGGTAAATAGTAAACCAAGGTGGACATGGCCATGTCTTCCTCAGAGGAGAGAGTCTTAGTTCAGATGTCCTAAACATTGTATTGAAGCGACAGTTGTGTAGATCAAATCAACATTTACATTAAGAACAGACTCTTCATCTATTGGATCAAATCACCTGAGGTCACTTAGCAAGACTGGATCATCAGGCCCATTTCTCTCTGGAGATCATTCTCCGAGCTTAGAGGAATATTAAAGTGTGAATGTTTTATTTCCCAGTTAGAAAAACTGATGCTCTGGAAGAGAAAGTGCCTTGTCTAAATTCCCCAAGCTGGTAAATACAGAGCAGGCATGAGCACAACGCAATTTCTTGCCGTCTGTCTCAAGAACACAGAGATAAACAAGGGAGGTTTCAGCTAGTCATGACAAGCACCAAACTATTCAAGAGATTACCCAAACAACTTAGCTAATTCCCGATTATTTTAAACACTAACTCACAAATGAGGCAGGACAAGAGTGTCAGAGCTACACACATGAATTTTAGACATGCGCGTGAGTGGTAGCCTGTTTGTGCTATCATTTGTTTACAGGGCTTAGTATCCAAGGGACATGCTGTATTGCCATTTATCAAGACTGGGGCTCAAGTTTGACTCTGGTTTAAGTTTTCCATGATTTGCTTGCTACATTTCTTCCTTTAGGCAGCTCTTCCACAATAGTAAAAGCATTAGGTGACAGCTTCCATCTGGCTGGTTCCAAGTTAACTTTTTTTCATATAATTCATCATTTTAAGAAGTTAGCTCCCAATATGTTGAACCCAGTTTGACAAGCCATGGCTTTTTATGAGACATCATTCTAACTATCTTAGCATCTTAGGAGGAAGAACTCCATAATTTATCTTTTATGGAAAGACTTGGGACACACATTTTGGAACTGTATGCTCAGGACTTTATGTGCAGAAGAATCAAGGTATCATATTATCCAATGTCCCTGGAAAGTTCCCAGGACTAAAGTTTATGCTACAAGATGTTTGATGTTCATCTCAAAGGTCAGCTTTGACCACGTTTATTAAATTTAACTTGCTTTTCTTTTGTCATTAGAAGATGGTAGGAATTAAGTCTTTCTTATGATGGCCACAGTGCAGATTAGAGCTAAAAACACCTAAAGCAATTAGAGTGACCAAGAACATTTAACAAAAAACCTAATAAATGCTCAGTGCCCTTGGGAGGCCCCCCACTCTATTTGATGCAACACAGAAACATATCATTTGTTAAAATACGAAACATACCAAATATCAATTCTTTTTGCAAAATAAATTAAGCCATCAGTACATAAGCCTTCCTGCCACTCAGCTTGCCTCTTCTAGTTCCTGCCACAGTGGTCCTGATCTGTTCTTACCACTTTTACAATCAAACAATCTTAACGGGTTTTCACTGCCTTAGTGACCAAGTTCCACTGCCTCAGAAGATGTGCAAAGCCTCCTCTAACCCCATCTCCTAGTGTGCTTCAAGTCCCATTTTATCACCAAACAAAAAAGACAACTTAATTTTCTGTTACATACTATACTGCGTCACACGCCTAAGCTTTTGCAAATACCATTCCTTCAGCCCTGAATGCCCTCCCCTATTTATCCAAATAATGACATCACCCTTCATGACTTAGCTTAAGTATCAACACTTGGGAATTTTATAGTATGTGAATTATATCTCAAAAAATTATAAAAAATAACAAAAGTTTGAGAACTATTTTCTGATGAACTCCTCTCTCTTACCTATTTCTACAACACACAGGCACCTGCAAGCAGATATCGTCACACACACACATACACACACACACACACACACACACACACACACACGAGCGCATACGCAATATCAGGTTAATTTGCCCTCCTCAAACACTCTGTATATGAGGTGTGATAAAAAAAACAAAACACTACAAATGTTTAAATAAAAAAACTTATTACAGTAAAAGACACATTGGCATTAATGCCCCTCAAAATACTCCCCCTCAATTCGAACACACTCCTAGTTCTTGCCACTTTCTGAAACAGTTCTGCAAGTCCTCTTTTGTGAGTGTCTTTAGTTGCACTGTTGTGACTGCCTCGATGTCCTGAATCAATTCAAAATGTTTACCTTTCATGGTCATTTTGACTTTGGGGAAGAGCCAGAAGTCATTCGGTGCCAGATCCGGTGAAAAGGTGGATGAGCACACATCGTAATGTTTTTATTTGACAGAAATCACCATACAAGAAGTGATGTGTGACACGGAGCCTTTCCGTTGTGATCACAAAATACAGTTAATGCTGCTGCCCAGTGCTATACAACAGAAAGACAGGGATCTTCAATACAGAAAGCAGTAGTCGAAACTTAGTTAACAGTGTGTGACAAGTTTCAGCTTGTTCGGTGCAGTCAGTCGGGTGTGAGCTACGGCTGAGAGAAGGTGTGTTTTAAAATCTACCCTAAATCATCCTCCATTATGACAATGTTCCATGTCACACATCACTTCTGTTATACGGCAATTTCTGTCAAATAAAAACATTACGGTGTGTCCTCATCCACCTTATTCACCAGATCTGGAACCTTGCGAAGTCTGGCTCTTCCCCAAGGTCAAAATTACCATGAAAGGTAAATATTTTGAATTGTTTCAGGACATTGAGGCAGCCACGGCAGCGCAACTAAAGACACTCACAAAAGAGGACTTGCAGAACTGCTTCAGAAAGTGGCAAGAACGATGGGATAAGTGTGTTTGGAGTGAGGGGGAAGATTTTGATGGAGATTAATGGCAATGTGTCTTTTACCATAATAATTTTATTTTTAAGTTTTAAAATTCACCGCATTGTTTGATCATACCTTGTACTTATGTATCTTCTGTGTTTATGAGTTTACTTATTTAATTTCCATCTAGACTTGGGCTCTCCAATATGGCAGCCATTAATGACATGTAGCTGTTGAGACTTGAAATGTGGTAGTCCAAATTAAGATGTGCCGGAAGTGTACAAATCACACACTAGAAGTCTTGGTAGATTTGGATACATTGGGTTACATGAAAACATTAAAATTAATTTCATCTTTTTTCTTTACTTTTTAAAATATGTCTACTTGAAAATTTAAAATTAGGCGTGTGGCTCACATTATTTCATGTGGACAACAATGATCTAGACTGTGAGCTCCTTGAAGGTATGGATAGTATGTTGTCAGTCTCTGTGTATAGAATCTGCTCCACTGGAGGTGTTCAAGAATACTTGTCTGCATAAGGAGAGTGAATGAATAAATCAGGTCCCAAATGAATAGTGCAGATACCGAGACCAATGGGACAACAAGGGAGAGGCATGGTCACTATTTCCATACAAGGCCAAGAAGGTCTGTAAAAAAGGAAGTAAGACTGGAGCCTTGAGGCTGGGAGTGGTTTGGGTAATAAAAGAAGAAACTATTACGTGACTTTCCCAAGTCTCTCCTCTCTGAACTTGAGTTTCCCATATGAAACAAAAAGGCAGGGCCAAATGGCTTTGATGCCACACCATTCATAATCCATGATAAAGGTGATATCCAATAGCTAATGATGGCCACACCATTTGAAATATTTATTTTACCTTTGATTTCACATTACTGATTGGCTCCCAAGGTGTGTAGAGGGTCCAGGTATGGCTGGGTTTCTTAAGATTTTATATATACATGTGGTTGGTTTAGCTGATGAGCTGGACAAATCAAATCAGTCTAAGGTCTCTTCTACACGAGACGTCATGCCCACAGTCTTAATTCATGGACATTTCTGAAGGCTGCTCTTTGTCTCTCTGATTGGGCTATAAGTGGACATCTGATTCATGGCAGCCACTGGCTGATGACCCAAAGGTGATGTTTCTAATTAATCCTTTCAGAAAAGACTACCTCTAAGATTTGGATTTGAAGATACAAAAGAAGATAGGATAGCTATATGCAAGAGACACCTCTCCCAACTATAAACATAAATTGACATAATATGCATTATTGAACAAAAGTCAATAATTACAGCGTTTACTGAAAGTTTACACTGCATTAGGCATTGCATGCTATTTACATGATCTCATTCAAACTTCACAAGAATAAAGTTTGGACTGTTATTTCACATTTGTAGATGATGTAAGTGGCTCAGAAAGTAGAAGCAACTTGACCAGGTAGTAGAGGAGGAATTAGAACCCATGTCTGTTTGACTTGTTTTTACCACTATACGATGCTGTTTTCCATGTGTCAGGTGTAACTCTGGTCCATGCTGTCTTGCTGCTGACTTGGTAAATTGGTCCCACGGGTGGAAATGACCTACACACAAAACTCCCAACTCATTCAAGAAAACAGAAGCTCAGAAGTCTGAGTTTCTGCTGAGTACTACGCTCAGTGTTGTACTGGAATCTGCAGTCCTGAGGGCCTTCCTTTCACCTCTGGGACTCTGCGAGCCCATCATTCACCCCTCCTCATGAAGCCAGCTCTTCACAGGTCACCTTCAGTCTGACCCTTTTTTCAGGGAAAAGGAGCCTGTTGGCTCAGCCCTTTAGACTGCTGAGGCAGCCCCTTTTCCCCGGGCCCCAGGAATTTATTTCCACCCTTCATTTTCCATTTTGATGGTCCCACACAGACTGACATTTGTGAACTGACACAGATAAAATAAAATGAAAACCTGGTTCTCAACCACATGTCCGACTCTATAAATTGGACTCTTTCCTGGATGTGTGGAAAATATAACTGCTGTTTCCCCCTTGGACTATGAATACAAGAATCCTTCTTTTAGAACGGGAAGGAATGTCTATAAGGAGTTTTCACCCCCTGACTCTGCTTTTTTCCAGATTATAATTTATATCTGAAAACATTTCCTATGGCTTAGAGATATTTTTAGAAGTATGAGGGTGGCCTCAAGCAAAATACAAAATACTCTGATGTTTTGTTTCAACTTCCAACTTCATAATTTTTATCCTTAGCTTCCAGTCTGGACCTTGACCTCGCTTTTGCTCCTTTCACTATCCCAGCAAGTTTTCCTTGTACCCTGTTTAATTCTGTCAGGAAACAGCTGATATAGGAGCTGGCAGCTCTGATATTCGTCACGATAAATCTCCTCCTTCCAGAGATCACAATTTCATTCTCACTGAAGTTTTTTTTCCCTTAAATCAGAGGAGTAGCAATTTCAAGATTGAGAGTCATAGACACTTGTGGATTGCATACTTCACACTACAGTGTTACTTTGTAGGCCAACTGCTATCTCATCTATGAGCACAGAAAGGCAGAAGAGACCTTTATTGTCGAATCTCTATTGGAAGGTGAGACTTTAGCACTGAAGGGATGTCAGACCAAGGCTCTGGTTAATGTTTAATATCCATTATACAACATCCCTCACAAAGGACCATCAGGCTTCTATTTGAATACCTCTGGTGGTGGGGCGCTCACTACTTTAGGAAGCTTGATGTTATTATCATGTGCTTCTCATCAAAAAGCACATTCTTAGAGCCCACTATGTGCTCGGAGGATCTCAAATCATTTGGAGAAAACGTAGTGCTCTGTATTTGTCCTCTAGACAGATTACCTTCCATGCTGAGGTCACCATACCTGATGCAAAACTGAACAGTGCAAAAGGGCAAAATGAGGTCCACAGCATTTTCACTCACTCCTGGTAGGATTCTGGAGATCTGGGCTCAAAGACAATTATATATGAAAAGCAAAGTGTGATGGACATGGCCTCAGGATCCAGATCTCCTGGGTCTGAAGCCTAGCTCCACTACTTGTTATCTGCATACTGTTGGTCAACTGACTTAACCTCCATGAGCCTTGGTTGGTTTCAGCATCTATAAAATAAAACTAATAATAGTATTTGCTCCATAGGGATGTTGAGAGGATTCAATCATTTAATACATGCAAAGTACTGAGAACACTGCCTAGCACATAGTAAGCACTCAGTAAACTCTTGTTCTTGTTGTTACACCCACTACTGCTACTATGGCTCAACCAAATGCTGAGGAATCCTACATTTTCAAGTGAAGAATCGCCTCATAGGGGGAGTTAGGATTTGGGTGTTAAACCCTTGCATTTGCAAGGATTTTACTGTATACTAAGCTATTAACCTTCACAGTCCCATTTGCTGTCCTCCGAAATCCCATTACTGATGGGAAATCTGAAGCTCAGAGGGTCAGAGGTTTTTCCCAGGGTCTCAGCTTAAAGGCATACGCTCACATGCTTCAAACCACCCAATATAAAGCAGCCATCTACTCCCTCTTTACATTTACTCTAAGATTATTATCTGCATATTATTTGTTATTATTGTCTGCATAAATATTTCTCTTTATGATTGCGTTTATTTTCCGCCACTTCCCAACTAGAACACGGGTCTCTACATAGAGGAGCCGTTCTGTCTCACCACAGAATCACTCCCCAGCACCTGGTTCATTGCAGGCCTTTGGTAAACATTTGTTGAAGGAATAAATGAAGGACACGAGAAGTCATAACTGATAGAACAACTATTCTGTGAGAACAACTGAAGGAGCTAGCTTTGCATTCTAGAGTGGTCCCTGATTTCATGACCTCCGGCAACTGGTCTCCTGTCTCTAATTAGGGGAATGGGGATAATCTCTCTACTTCCTGAAGCTGAGGTGAGGAAAAATGAAATAAAGTCTATAAATCACTTAGCATAGTGCCTGCAAATTGTGAGGGCTCAGTAAATGCTGTGCTCACTCATCTGAGGAGACAGGATTTGTGGGGCTTGATTCAGAATCCTTCCTGCCACGGTGTCTGCATACATAGGAAATTATGAAAAAACAACTTTGTTGGGCAAAGGGAAGTTCAATAAACTAAAAACCATTATCTTTTTGTTCCTTTTAACTACATTATTTTTTTTTCAGCTACAGTTGACATTCAATATTATTTTATATTAATTTCAGGTGTACAGCATATGGTGATACATTTATATAATTTATGCAGTGATCCCTCGATTTGTCTAGTACCCACCTGGCACTATACATAGTTATTGCAACAGTATTGACTATTTCCCCTACGCTGTACTTTACATCTCCGTGATGATTTTGTAACTACCAATTTGCATTTCTTTACCTTTTTCACCCAGCTTCCTAACCCCCTCCATCTGCAACCATCAGTTTGTTCTCTGTATCTATGAGTCTATTTCTGTTTTGTTTGTTTGTTTACAATCTGATAGTTATCTTTTAATGGAGAACTGACCCAAAGGTTCTTAGTATTTTCCTTTCAAACCAAATGTTCTTTCTTAGACTACGTCTCTCAATTCCACCTCATATATTACCATTTTATTTCTCTTCACCAGCCAAAGGGTGTATAAAAAAGAATCCTACGGTGTTAAACTTAATGGAATTTCAGGGAGGGCTTAGACGTTGCCCAATGTGACTCCTTCCTATGTCAGGGAAACTGAGGCCGAGAGAGGGGAAGGGATGTACCTCAGATGACACAGAGGACAAGCCAGGTCTTTAATATACCTTCTGCCACTTACCACACACCTCCTGACACTTCTGGAGGAAAAACAGATCCCCAACAGTTATGACTCCATTTCCTCCACCTTCCATTCCCTATAACCACTTCCAAATGAAGAATGATGGCGTACAGGAATACACTGTTACTTTGCCATTTTGAAATGCCATCTGGGGCCTCCCGTTTCTATTATGTTGATGTCAAAGATTAGGCTCCTCTTTGCTCTAATTGGTCATTTTTCCACCGAGAGAGTTACATCAGTGTTGCATTAGCCCAGCCTACAGCAAGCAGGCGCACTGACACACGTGTTTTAATCTGTCAGGGCCAATGAGGAAAGAAAACCGCTATTGACTTTTGTTTCTACCTCACCATTTAGTCATGGCTCTTTGACAGAGGACTTTATTTACTAAACACACTGCTCAGTAGCATCAGTAACTAGTTTTAGATTCTTTCTAAGAGGACTTCATGTGACACTCAACCCTTGGTTCCCCAATAAAACAACACAGCTGTTGCCTTGCAGCTCATCTCTCAGCAGGACCCGCAAAATCATATTTAATCCAGTCTGCTTTAAAAGACATCCCGTTTCCTTTAGGGCTCTGGCTGCTTCACCAGGCCAGGATGGCCCCTGCCACGTGTCAGCAGCAACAGCCAGTCTCAGAGGGCTGCCCTTTGCTGAGACTGGCCCGCTCTCGGCCACTTCACATTTACGACTTTATTTAATCCGCCTTGCAGTCCCATGAGGTAGGGATTACTGCGGAATTTAAAGACAAGGAAACCAAGTCTTAGAAGTGCAAAGCCATTTGTCCAATGTCAGAGGAAGAAGCGAGAGAATTGGGATTCAGCCAAGTACTCTCTACTTCCAATATCTAAACGTTTTCTACTTTTCAATGAGGCATTCTAGTATTTTATAGATGTGATGAACACTACAATCAGTGGCTTTACACAAAGGAGAGGACCCTTGATAATATGTCTATCTCATCTTATCAGTTGATGGCCTGAGAAGCAAAACAGGTTGCCCAGAGAAGAAATTCTGCCTGAAGACTGTAACGTATCACTCCTGCCTGAGTTTCTCCACCCTAATGGCCTGTCCTATAGACTGTAGACCCAAGAGTGCAATGTCAGCTCTTACCTGCATTTCTGGCCTGCTGGCCTGCCCTGCAAACTTCAGACTTCCTCACTCCCACAATCACACGAGCCAATTCCGTACATACATCTCCTATTGCTCTGTTTCTCTGCAGAGCCCTAACACAGGGTGACGTCAGCAAAATGGCATTTGACTTCCTTGGCTTTACGTGAAAGTGGCAAGTTGGCTAATGTTAGGTTTCTGGAAGTGGGGTCTACACCCAATTTGGGAAGGAATTCAAGAGGAGAAAGAGATGAGTTTTGATTTGGAATTTTGTGTTTTAGACGTCAAAAGGCAACTAAATGAACATCCACTAGCAGTACATTCATTCAGGGGTAAACAGAAGTCAGCATTTTTTCCAATGCACACGGATAGTTTGGCAAGAAGGGCATGTCTCCTTTAGAATCTTTTTTTTTTTTTTTTGACAAGTATATCTGTCTGTCTGTAACAGTTTTTAGAGACTGAAATCTGGGGGAAATGCCTCTAGTGACACAGGGACGAAAAGAGCTACTGTGTCCAGAAAGGAGGCAGGAGTCATTTGGGGCTAAACGTCCAAGACACACCTGAGTGGGGTGTGAAACAACAGAGAGGAGAATGGACATAGAGAAAGGAGGTGAGATAAGTCACTAGGGGAAAAGCTGAATGGAGCCGAGTCCTTGGGTGACTAAGGCATGACTAAGACCTCCAGGGTGATGAGTGACGGTCTCACCTCTAGGAGAGTGGAGTGGTTAATAATTCATGTGTACATGGTGAGCCACTGGATATGAAAACCGCAATGGAAGCTCTTCATTGTAACAGCTCAACAGTCATCTACTGATTTCCCACAATACTGCAGGCGTTCACTGAGCACTGGCTCAGGCAGGGGAGAGATATGAGTCTGGTCTCATTTTGATTCTCTCTTTTCTGTGTTCTAATAGTACCCTGAACTTAACTCTCTCTCACCAAGAGGTGTAACAAGGTAGCTTTGTTCTTACATTCATTCAACAAGGATTTGTTCAGCTCCTACAATAAGCCATGGGAAATATTTGTATTTGGCATGGGAAATATGTTAGTGAACAACAATGGCAAAACTCCTGGCCCTCATGGAACGAACATTTCAGTGTGGGTAAGAGAAAATACCATGATAAAGAAGCAAACTATGTAAGATGAGTTGTGATGATTTAAGGTAAAAAACAAAACAAAACAAAAACAATCTGTTTCAGTCAGGAGAGGCTCGGTTATTACGACGTAGTAATTAACAACTCTGGAATCTCAATGACCTCCCACAAGCCCCATGTGCATCACAAGCCAAGTGGGGCCTTTGCTCCCTCATCCTCACTGTCTTCCTCACTCTAGGGCCCAGACCAATGGAGCAACCAACATCTGTACTTTTGCTGGGAACCTTGGCACAAGGAACAAATGAGATCCCTGATGGATCTCACCATGGCAATGCCTGGAAATGACATATTATTTCAGCACATAACTCATTGGATTGAACTGATTACTTGGATTGACCCGAAATATGGACTCAGGAAGGGCAGACCTATCATGTGTCCAGACTGAGGGGACCTATAAATTGGGCAAACAGCAATAGGGCTGTTTATATCATAGTAAGGGCTTGGCTTTGCCCATGAGTGAAATGAGAAGCCATTGTGGAGTATGAACAGAAGAGTAAATGTAGAATGAAACAGACTTTCATGCAGATCTTAGCTCTGCAACTTATGGCTTGTGTGTTAGGAGACTATGAACTGGGATAATAAAACCTACCTTGTTTGGTTGGTATGAAGATTAAATGAGGTATATGTATAATATCTGGCAAGGAATAAATGTCTATAAAAAGAGGGTGATAGATTGAATTTCCTATATATCTTTATATAAGGTTTCTTTAATAAGGTTTAATTTTTTCAAACGCAGAAACCACGTCTTATTTATTATTGACCTCCCAAGGCCTGACACAGGGTTTGATCCATTTTACTCTCTTAATATGTGTGCTTTATTCTTCAAAAAAATGACTGAGAGGAGAGGGAATATGCAGTGGGCATCTGTATGCGTCCTTTCTCGTCATTAGTCACATTTTGTAAAAAAAGGGAGCTGTCACCTTAAATACGGAAGGTCAGGAGAGCAATTAACAAGCCACAGTTAAGGATCAAGCTCATGGCATTCCAGGTGCTGAATCTGGTAGAGGCATGTTCTCTGTGATCTCATAGCTTGGGGACTGTTTGGAACAGGGCGAGCTGTCACATTCTGTTTCTGAGAAAAGATATGACCTGCCCATAGCTGACACATCTGTCAGCCCCACAGAGTCGGTGTTCAAAGACAAAGGTAGGCTAGCAGCAGTTACAATGCCTAGAGATAGAATTACAAGAAACCTGAAAAATCTTGCTCTGAGTGTGTGTCACCACTATAAATAGAGGCTCCATGGTTCAGGGTCAACCTCAACGCACAATGGGGAAGTGATGAATGTTTTCCTTATACTCCTCTGCTTGTGTCTCCTCTCACCGCGGAAACGTGTTCCACACCCCTCCTATCTTGATCTGGCAGTAATGCTACCTTTGGGCCATCCAATAGGCTCTTTTCCCTACCTTCACCCTTGTCTTTTCTCTAGAGACAGCCATCTTTTACATTATTAAACACAATCAGCTAGTCGCTGTGAATTTAGAGAGATAAGCGTATCATAGCGATGATGATCAGACTTCTTGGTCTGCCCAGTACAATCACGGCTTCTGACTAATATGCACATGCAATTATTTACTGTATCTCCTTTTGTTCTCAAATTTTCTCAGTTTGGAAAATATGTAGGCTCATTAATCATAGCAGAACTTTATCCTTTTCTAAAGGGTGAAAAAAAAAAAAAAAGACCAGAAACGATCAAACTTTTCCAACAGAGTGAAACTAGAGTTAGCTTCAGGATTCATATAATATTAGAACTGTGAAGGGTTTGGTGGTCAACCAGAATAAGCTTTCGAGGCCAGGGCGCAGACGGGACGGTCCTGGCATATCTAGTTAGTTAGCAGTCTACGTATTCTTCTACTCTGCTGCCAATCCCAACTGGAGCTCGACCTACCCATCGAGGTCTGGTGTCACATTCTTCCTCTCCCGGAGAGGTAACACCCAGCCTCTAGCTTTTGATGGCCCTGGGTTCAAACCTTGACCTTGTCAATTAATCTGTAACAGTTATCCCTTAACTTCAAGTGTAATGAGAATAATAATACAGGACTTAGCCAGATTGTTGCAAAATTTAATGACATAATGTGTGAAAGCTGTTTAACATAGTTTATTGATACTGATTAATTGAGAGTATTTATTAACATTATTAATAAAACATTTCATTTTCATGTCGCTGATATTATCTGTATCTAAAACCTAGTAGACAGTATATGCATTGGTACATTTGACTGTTAGAATAACCATAAGCAAGCTCTTCATCTTTGATCTTGATATATAGCATAAATTGGGTCCTCAAATTATTTTATTTTGATTAAGACAGGAGAGATTTTGGACGTGGACAAGACAAAAAGAAATCTGAATGCAGCCTGGGCATTAGAATGAGAGGTAAGATACTCCCCTGACCTGAGATCTGCATTTGTACAATAATTAATGGATATGCTACCGTCCCACTGGAAAATGGGCAGGGGATGGGGACGGTGGAGGCAGTCCTGGAGAGGTTAGTACCGCTGTCAATGGGGAGCCATCGCGGAAGTAGAGCAGCTACCACTGTAAGTGGGAAGGAATCCGAACAAGTCCCGTTGTTCACAACAGGTCAAGGTGAAAGCAAACGAACGCAGTCTGCCGCTATTCTAGTAACGGTTGGGTACCCTGCTCCAAGTCCCTGGCAGAGGTGTGGTGGGGCCTGCGCTGGGGTCTCCTACCCAGTGTTGCAGCAAGGTGGTGGTGGCTCCATCACCTGCAAGCTGGGTTCAGATCTGTGACTCCAATGGATACATTTAACTCATGACCACTCCAGTCCAAGGCAAAGCTTTTCAACCCTTGGTCCTGCCTCTTGTGACGTTTTCCCGTGTCAGCCCAGCTTGACAGTCCAGGGGTGAGAGCACGCCATAGGATTTGCCCCTAAAGTACTAAAGCATCACCTTGAATTTGGGCTTAACGTGTTTTGGGGACTCATGTGTATCTAGGGAGCTGGAATGTGTATTAGAGAAATGCAAAGAAACACTGGACAGAGACATATAATTATGGTTTTCAGACCATTTGGACTAAAATCACTTAGAAAGCACCTTTAAAATACTGATTTCTGAGTCTTATCCTTATGTAATGGGAACCTACCTAATTAGACTATTTGGGAATTGCATAAAGATTTACAAGCTCACAGGGTATTGGTATCCTCACGGATATTTGGAAACCACTTGGTGAGTGACTCCATGAACAGTTCAGTGTAATGAAGGAAGATGCCCTTCATCAAGACCCAGTAATGGTAGGTGTCACCATCTTTATATACCATCTTTATATACCCATTGACAAAACTGAGGGTCAGAGGAATTACAACCAGCACAAGACCCAAAGGACATGGTTACAAATCCAGATGGAGATAACTGTTCTTTGCCGCCTTCCAACTGAAGTGGCAGTAAGATGCCTGCCCAGATTCCCACCTCCCCAAAACAACAATGGGGGCCATTTCCATGGCCTGGAAGAGAGATGATTTCAGCAAAAACACAAAACAAAACCCAAACTAAAGCTACTTTGATTATTCGGGGAACATTTTTATTAAAAATCTTAAAACAAACAAACAAAAAATGATAACCAAGCACAAAATAATCCTATCACTTTGAATGAGTCCCCGTGGCCCCTGCCACCTCTGAATATATCTAAAAAAAATCAGAGGCATTTTCCAGGGACAAATGTGACTGTTGCCTAAGTTTGTATGTTTATTTATGTTAAAGGAATTGGAAAAAGCTTAGATTTTCCGGGAAATAGTAACTCACAGGTTACTGAGCAGATAGCACCTTGCTGTCTGGCTCTTGCCTAAATACACTCACTGGTTCCATCACAAGCCAGGCCCAGCCTGGTTATAGCTCTATTACTGAGTCCCGAAGCGTCTGCTTCTGTATTTATCATGCAGCTGAGAGTATAAATACAGAGCTTAGACATTGTAGTGAGGTGGTTTTAGGGGCCTGCAGCAGCAGCAAAACCAGTACAGAATCTGCAGAAAGAACATCCATTTTCGAAATAGGTACAATTTATAGAATGGACACTGTGATCCCTTCCCTCAGAGTACAGTTTTCATCTGACCAATGTATTTCTTGTCATTGCACAGAAAGCAGTCATTCATTCACCTCTTTGGTTATTCAATCCACAGAGAGCATAGCATGCTGACTTAGAGCAAAGTTTCTCAAACTTGAACGTGCATGAGGACTTCATTAAAATGCATGTCATGATTCAGCAGGCCTGAGAGTCTGCGTTCCTAACCAGCTCCCAGGGGATGTCACACTGCTGATCACTGCACAACAGTAAGTGACCAGGTCTTAGAGCACGGTCATTTGCCCACGTTCACCTCCAAGCTTTACCACTCACAGCTATGCGACCACAGAAACAAGGAACTTCTGGGTCTCCAGCTCCTCGGTTTAAACATCTGTATATAATGTTTACAGATAATGAGTGCGAGTGCCTAAAATACAGGACTGTTTTAAGGACCCAGTAGTGGCAGTTTCTATGGTAATCCATGCACAGGATTAAAATAATTTCTTGTAACATCATGTTATATCAATAGATGTTTGCTGTCATTACAATTAGGCATTTATTGTATATTTATCATATACTATGGCTCTAGGGAGAAAAGTAGACTGCATGGTTCCTGTCTTCTTAGAGCTAATAGCCCGCAAGTGGCTGACAGACTAGATAGGTTATATACAGGTACACGAATCTCTCTGTGAGTTTGCAGATGGACCAGTGCCTGCTGCGATGGCAGAAATGCTGGTCATGGATCGGGAAGCCTGGGTCCCCTTGTCTTTGTCATAAAGCATTTTGCACAAGTCCCTTTTCTTCTCTGATTGCTGTCTCCCAATTCCTAACATAAAAAAGTTATATCAGAAGACAGAGTCCCGCATCCCAAGTCATAACTTACTGGCTTTATGACCTTGATCAAGTTTCTTACACTCCCAGGCCTTATTTTCCTCATTATCAAGTTGGCGCCACGGTGAGGATTAAACATGTTAGTATAAAGTGTTCCAGTAATTACCCTGCTTCCTTGAACACTCAGTAAGTGTCGTCATCAGCGTCATCATCGTCATCATCCTGAACTGGCCCTTTTTTCTTACTCCTTCTGACTAGCTCTGTGACTATAGCACACTCATGTTAGCAGCTACTCAGGGCTTTCTGAAACTGCTCAAATAGATACTGAACTTATTTTTAAACTTCATTGAGAGGGGTTCATGAATTCTGTTAGCAATTTTTTTTTCTGTTAAACGACAAACAGTAATATTTTAAGCTTTGCCACAGACAATATATAAACAGATAGATGTCCCTGTATTCCAAGACAGCATTACTTACCAAAAAATGGAGGTGGCTGGATTTGGCCCGAAGGTTGTAGTTTGCTCACCCCTGCTTTAGACTAAAGAAACTGTAAGTGTTTTGTGATTATGAGGACGTTTCAGTTTCACCCAGCACAAACCTTTGCTTCCTAAAATGCATTATATTGTAGGGAAGTTCACAGCTCTGTGCTCTTTTCCATGTATCGTCAGCCCTGCCTTCACTCTGAGAACCCGCAGCCTTAGAACTGCAGGGTCTCCCCGTGGAGAAGGGCTTCTGAGGTCACACCCCTCTTTTTCACGGCTAAGGCTACACTGAGGCCCAGACACGGGAACTGATTTACTCCGTCAGCAGCAGCAGGGCCTTGGCCTCCTGACTCTAAATCACGGACTGCATATTTTCTCTCTTTAGCTTGAAAGAAGGAAGAAATCATTTCCTTCAGGAAAAAAAAAAGAAAAAGAAAAAAAAAAACAACCCAAAAAAAAAACACCTTTATTTCCACAAGGGTTTTAATACAGAACTGGATATTTTTCAACCTTTCTGTTAATGGATATGCCATGATCAGACATGAAAACACCACTATGTCTGCTTAATGGAAATACCAGCTCCCTGTCCTTGTCACTTGGACCTCATATTAAAGGTCTTCTTTCATTTCTAGTAAAACAGAAAAACACCCCCTCCCTCCACTCACATCAACTCAGATTCCAGCATCATTTCTTTGGCAGTAAATCAGCAGTGAATGAGACGCCTGCTCACATCCATCCACATCCTATCCCCCAAAAGAAATGCGAACAGAAAGCCCTGGAAGAGAAACAAGTTTTCTTCGGCTAGAATCTAAGTGGAAGTATTCCCTCTCCTTTTAATGTGTCATTTGTGTGGGTTTCCACCGACTTCTTTTTCTGATTTCTTTATCCCAGCCTTGCTAAACTATGCTGGGTAATAATAATAAAAATAATCATGATAACAACAACACGATTTATCGATCATGTACTATTTACCAGGCATTGCACTCAATGACTTAATCGTCCACGGCAGGATGATGAATCTCAATTACAGATGAAGAAACGGAGGCACAAAAGTTAAGTCACACAAGAAAAGGATTGTATTTCAAGTCTCCCTCCAGATAACAAATGGGTACAGAATTTTGACACAACAATTAATGATGTGAGCTTGTATTATTCCATTCATAAGAAATGTCGAGAGAAGGTAAATCTATAGAGACAGAAAGCTGAGAAGTGGTGCCTGAGGCTGGGCTGGGAATGGGGAGAGACTGCAGTGGTCATGAGAGATGTTCTGGGGGTGATGGAACTGTTCCAATATTGTACGGTATGATGGTTGCACAACATTATAAATTTACTGCACAACACTGATGGTTTTACGCTTGATATTAGTGAATTTTATGGTATGTAAAGTAAACCTCACTAAAGCTGTGAAAATTAATTATGTAATGCAGACATTGTACAGACTTCCTTCGTCTTCATAGCCGCGCCTCTCATGTGGCTCTCTTCACTTCTCTTTACAGCCAGTCAGACCAGAGCACTGCAAGGCCCTGTCTCACCCCGGGTGTTCAGCTCCCGTTGCTTAGTTAATGATGGGATGTAGAGGGATGAGCGCTGACTGCTTCAATGCTAACCGATTGCCAAAACAATAATTGTGGAATTTGAGTGGGTGCAAGGAGAGGAAGAGGGTGCTTCCTTGCTTTAACAGAAACGAAAGGAGACTTTTATTATAAATGGAGTATGACAAGAACAGGGGACTGTTTTTCCTATTAAGTAGACACAACCATCTTTTAGTATATTAAAGAAATGGTTAGTGCAATAAGCTCATCTATGTATTTGTTTATTCACTCAACATATATTCGTCAAATCCCCGTTATGTGCCAGGCACCTTTTTTAAGTCTGGAAATAAAACAACAAATCCCAGTTTCCCTATCCTTCCAGAGCCTGCAGCCCAGCAAGCAACCGTCTCCTTCTCTTTCCGTCATTGTGAAAACCCTACCTATTTTCCCAAGCTCTGACTCTCATTTGGAGCTAACCTCCCCCACATCATTTTATCTACCGCACTCTTACGACTCTAGTCATGTTGAAATTGCACTGGGATTATAGATGTTCATTACCAATTACTAGAATCACCTTCTCTATAAGTCTATAAACCTTCCTAGTAGATGCCGTAATTAATTCATCGCTTTGTTCCCCAGGGTACCCGTCACAATATTTCACATATAGCAGACACTCAAGAAGCCTCTATTTTTTTAATGTGTTAACTTATTCATTAACCAAAATGAACAAACACAGTGGATAACTTCCTAGGTGACAGATACTCTTCTGGGCATTCGGAGATTTAGTGGAGGATGACATTGGCAAGGTCCCTTCCCTCTAGGAATTTACCTTGGCTTAGATACAGTGACTTCAGCTAATGGAGAATATTACAAAGGAAAGAAGTAGCGGGCAACTTATTGGGGAATGGGCTGCAGGGAGCTGCTTCAGCAACGGTAGACAGAGAAGTCCTCTTTGAGAACTTGGCACAAAAAATCAAAAAGAGCCAGTTTTACAAATAATTAGATAGAAGAATATTCTAGGTCAAGAGAACAGCAAGTAAAAAGACCCAGAGGCAAGAAAGAATTGGGTTTTCTTGGGGGAAAGGTAACCAGGCCTGTGGCCGTAGCCTAGAGAGGAAGGAGGAGAGCAGAGAACAGGGAGGCAGTCAGGGTCACGTCACCAAGGGCCTTACCAGTCACTATGAGGAGTTCAAATTCCATTCTAAGTGTGACAGATGAAAGATCCTTAAGGACTGAGTGACACAGGTTTGATTTATAGTTAATGAGATCATTCTGAATTCTTCGTGGAGAATGTACAGGGGAGGAAGCACTAAAGCAGTGAAATGATGAATACATATTTGGAGTGTAGCTTGCCTTGGGCACCAGTCTGGAGACCTGGATCAAGATTATAAAGTGATCTGAGTGTTATCAGACATGTACATTAGAGTTGATTGCTTTCAAGCCCAACTCACTGAGCTTTCGGGCACCAAATCTTCCTTGTTAATTGCATGCATCTCCTTCTGCACGTCTGAAATTATACATATGTGCTACAACTAAGGGTCATCCGGGAGGTCGCCCAGACTTCTGGGCATCTCGTGATATTGTATCATATATTTGGGGAGCTTCTGCATCTTATTCCTTCTCCAGGGAATTAGATGCACTTCCTGTCACCCCAGTCTAACTCAAACTGCAGCTCTCATTACTGCCCTTATTGGCCAAACTCTGCTGGTTTTGGCACTCTACACACTTCCTCTCATTAAGAGGAATCCATTTCAATTCCAGGCTCCTCATTAGAACAAATATTTCATGTGGGCAGCTTCCCATTTCATGCATCCCAAGATGAGGAAAAGATAGAGAGCACTGGGCTGGAAGTCAAGAGACGTGGTCCTGTTCTCTCCGTGACTGTAACTCATTGTCTGACCACTCCTCTTGTCTGTACCCCCGTTTCCCTATTTGTAAAATACGGAAATTGAACTTAATGAGCTGTGAGGTAAATGTTTCTTTGCTGGTTCTCTAGAAAGTGCTTGTCTTATTTCCTAACTGGTTTTGCTCATTGTTGTGTTTTCCTCTCTACTGTAGTCTTCAGGGCTGTCAGGGGTTGTGGATTATTCCACTGCCGAAGCTTCAGCATCTGCAACAAGTCATTGCAACAATTCTCAAATGTCATTCCCTCCAAGTACCCAGCCAGCAAGCCATATGCTCATTTGTGCGTCTCGGAAATAGCCTTAGAATGTGCACTGTGCATCACACACTGTGTCCAGTGGCGGGATGTCATACGTATAGGGCACAGTCTCTGTACTCAAGGGCTTCAGAGTCTGAGGGGAGGAGGAGCCAGGCACCCCCCCCACAAACACATGTGGTACAGTGAGCACTATGGTGGACAGAGGCCCAGGAGATGGAGGAAGTACACAAAAGAGCATCTAAGCTAAGCTCAGAGCAACCCAGGCAAAGACCCCTGGGTGAGGCAACTCCTAGGCCAAAGCTTGAAACCATAGAAGGAATGAGCTAAGTGAATGGGCAGGGAGAGGTGCTCCAAAAAGATAACACAGGTGATAATGAGCCAGAGGTGAGATAGTCCGTAAGGAGTCCAACATGGCAGATCATAGAATGAGAAGGGTAGATGGCAGGCATCAAGGCTAGAGATTCCGGCAAAGAACAGTCCACACAGGGTCCTATACACCATGAGACAGAGTCCGTATGAATGAAGGGTTGAAGGAGGAAAGAAACACTCACTACTCACTGCATTAAGCGCTGCAGCGGTGTACATGGTGTAATACAAACTATCTAGCGCAACGTCTGCCACCTCGGAGGCATGATAGCCTTGTGGTCTAACATGCAGGTCCCCTGGGCAACCAGCTCTGGTCTGAATCCCATTTCTACCACTTAGCAGCCATATGACCTGGAGAAATTTCTTACCCGCAGCAGGGGCCATCTTTCCCATTTGCGTTAGGGTTTTTGAAGGATTAAATGAGATTACATATGTAGAGCTTCTAGTACAATTTACTAACTAGTGCAATTCAATAAATGGTAACTACTACTACAAATAAATATTACTTTTTCTTTCTCTTCCTCATTCCCTCCCTTTCTTCCTCTTTTCTTCCTTTCTACCTTCAATTCCTAGAATAATAGACAAGGATGAGACTGAAAAAGTCATGCATTGAAAGCCCTTCCATTTTCCTAGTATGTGTAATAAAGACACATCATTTATTTGCCTCAAATGGTGTCTAGATATTGGTCCATTCAGCCAGGACTATTCAGAACAGAATGATTCAGGTATGCACTGCTGACAGGGGAGAGAAGATAGTCAAACCCAGTAGAATTGGAGGCTGTAGCTCAAACTTGAACCTTTCCTTATGCTGATTCTTCCATGGAGACAGAAGACCAAACTGCACTCTGTTCTCAGGTATGGTTTCCCTGACCACATGGGTGAGAAAAGGGGCACAGGTTAAATGCACGGTCCTCCCAGTGAGCTCTGGGCATTCATCCTAATGCTGGTCTCTATTAGCTGTGTAACATAGCTAATCTTTGGAACCTTAGTTTCCTTATGTGTAAAATGAATATTGCTTGATCCACTCACAGCCTCCTAGAGATCATATAAGAGAAATGTGTAGCAGTGTTTTATACAGAGTGAGCTTTCAATCTATGTGTATGTTATTATTATTAATGTATTATATTTTAACGGATATTACTAATAGAAACATGAATTTATTGTTAGTGCTATGTAACAATATCTAACAATATTGTTTAGTGCTAGTGTCAATAGTTGTTTTAAGTGTTCTTATTATTTGTATTCATATTATTAAGTAAGACAGAAGATAAAACCACCCAGAGTCAAAGTCTATAGATGGACCATGGTTTCCATGGTGAAGACCAATGGTTGGGCAAGATGAGATAATCTTTTGAAAAGATGGACCAGGACTAGGTTTTATGTTCTCTACAAGGTCAATCCTCAGTAAATCAGACTTGAACGTGCTATTGTATGAGAAATCATCTGGGAGCTCTTGTTAGTGGCTGGGGGCTAGAAAGACTGGCGAATGTGCTGGGTGTGTGTGTGTGTGTGTGTGTGTGTGTGTGTGCATGTGCGCAGCTGCAGGTGAGTGGTGCCAATCCTCATCCACTCAGATTCATGGCACCTGCCAAATCAGAAAACACAATTCTTCCCACACACGCAAAAAAACACACAAAAAAACAAAACAAAACATGCAACAACATTTTCCTGTGAGGAAAGAGCTAGTGGGCTCATGAAGGAGAAATGAAGGGCAGGGCTTGATTATCTGAGTGAGGAAGAATTTGTAGGGAAACAAACATGGTAACTTGTGAGATATCAGAGGGAATTATATTTAAGAGAAAGACAGACTTGGCTTAACTCATCTTTCCATGCGGTTACATTTTATTGGTGCTTGCTCGGTGACAAATCATCCATTTTTAGCTTTTATGTAGCTCTAGTTTTGATCTTATGAGTTAAGAATGACTAATAACCCAAGAGGGTATAACCCTGGAGCAAAGCATGGTGGGAAAGCACATTTCTGGGTGCATGTTCCCTCTGTGTCTAGAGACACAGGTTCAAATAAAAGTCAAGACTACTGTCCCACCGGGAGCCATTGCTTTGGAAAACAAAGCAGGCCTTTTGAATACATCTTTGTTTGCCATTCTTATTCAAGGTTATCCAAAGACAAACCTGCTTCAAGAGAGGAGCGAGTAGTAAATTTAATCGGAATTTTCAAGCAATGCTCAGTCCAAAACTAAGAAACTCAAGGTCAAATAAGTATTTAAAACTGCTGGGCAAAAAACAGAATTGGTGTCTTCAATGCGCGTCGCTTCCTTTGTCTCGCTGGCTCAGAAGAGCAAGTGTAAGGGATGAGAGTCTGCTCATGCTTAACTCCCTTAGGGTCAGGCTCTTGTGGGAGAAAGCTAATGACCTCTCATCCTTTCTGACTATTTTTGTTGTCTGGAGTTATGCCCATAAGAGGTCATCTGTCCATGGCTTACAAGAAGGGAGCACATTGGACCTCTGGTTGTGACCTTTTGCACAAGCTTTGATGGACTAGTCAAAGTCTATCTGTGGGGCCCGTTTGTTCCTCTCACTGATCCTGGAAGGGAAGCATGGTCGTTAGCATGTCCATTGTATAGACAAGGACACAGATTCCCAAGGAGTTAGGTGACTTACCCAAGATCACACAGTGAGCTAGTGAGAGAGCCAGAACAGGAACTAGAGTCTCCAAATTCTAGCTTCTTCAACACAGTGTTTGAGAAGCCAATGTTCTTTTTCAAGTTTTCAAAAATTAGAAAAATGTTTAGTGACCAGACTCTGCATCCGGCCTAATTCTCTTGTCCTGTGGGCTGAGATGTCCCCAATTTCTCCTCTTTCTGAGCCACATAGAATCGCCAGCCGGTAATTTCTCAAGAGGCTTAGTAAAAACAGTTATGTGAGAGTCTACAAACTGGGAAGTTTCAGCAAGCCATTTGCTGCCGTCATGGGCATCCTTAGAGCCTAAGGGTGTTGAAGCAAATGACGCTCATCCCCATCACATTATTGTACAGAAAGGGAACCCGAGGTTCAGAGAGGAAGAAGGGATAGTTCAAGGTCACACAACTGTTGTGACACACTGCAGATCCCTCAGTGATCTCCAAGAAATGATGACGTAGCTGATAAAGGTCGTTCATGGAGAAGAGATTAAGAAAAAAGAAGTATGCATTATTATTATGAGGCAATTTCTGCTACTTCCTAGCTGTGCAGTCTCAAATGAGTCTCTTAAACTCTTTGCCTCTCAGAGTCCTTCTGTGTTAAATGGTAATAATGACAGAACTCCAGAGGGTATGTGAGGATACATGATGCATGCAAGTCTCTGAGTACCGGGCCTGGCTTGTGGAAGCACACAATACATAGGAGCTGTAATAAGGGCTTCTCAGGTCAGAAGTGTGGAGAGAGGAAATGGGTTTGTGAGGCAGGAACAGTGCTGGAGGGAGCTGAGGGAGTGATTTATGCCTGTCTGTTCCCACATTCCTTTCTATTTGAGAAAACAGAAGGATGAAGATAACAGGAAAAGGGGGCATGTCCTTGAGTAAGTTGTCTATTGTTACTCAGATATCACTCTGGTAACAAGGAAACCCCCTGAAATCAGTTTGTCCACAGCTCCAGATACTACTCCCCCGGCCTTTCAGTGACAAGTTCTGGGGTTTCAAGAAGGTTCCAGGAATGAGGAGGTTCCAGATGGGAACATTTATTTCTTTGGGAGGCTTCCTTTTCGAATGTTCTCAGAGCTGTGGATGAACTGGAAGCATCTTCATGCTAGAACTCGCTCCTGGAGGGCGTTTTCCCTTCCATTTTGCCCAAGTTTATCTTACTCCCATCACGGGGCTAGATGCCAACTTTCCTATGCAACCAACTGATTAGGCCCTGTGAGTTTAGAAATAGCTTCTGGAAACCCTTTCTGAAACTTCCCTTAGGTCTTTTAAACTCTCCTTTATAAGGACAGATTGCAAGAGAAAAGAGAAATAATTTGCTACAGGCAAACTGACAGGGTAGAAAAAAATGAAAAGATCGTAGATAAAAGTCACAGTAAAAGTGGGAATTTGGAGATGGCACGCTGCTTAGGAATTTTGCTAATTTCAAGTTTATAAATGAAAGTGTAGATGAACACTGAGACAAAATGTGCTTTAGATTGAGTCCTTCATGATAGAGAATTTCCCCACATCAAAAAATAACTAGCATTAATAAAACCATATGGAAAAAATAACCTTGTCTGAAGGAATACATTTTAGTTTTTTTCAAGCACATTTAGGCACTTATTCAGTTTTAAGCAGCTACAAACAATCCTTATCTGTTCAGTTACAAATAATCCTTATCTATTTATGGCAAAGAACCATATACTTCTCACCAATATCCTGCCTTGACATCAGTGTCCTCCATTTAAGGGGTGACATTCAAGTTCCAGGATAAAGGTGAAGCAAGTGTATTCTCTCTAAAATTGAGCAGAATTTTACATGAGGACAGAGACTCACAGAGGTCAGATAAAGCACAAAAAAGGCTTTAATCTCTAATCCCACTTGTTAGAGTTCATCTGAGTTGCAAGAGAGGAAAAAGTATTCTTAGGCAAAAAGAGACCTCAAGAATGGCCATTTCTTATTTTTTATCCGTCCAAACAGAATTCCACTTTGTAGCTCAAGTTGATTGCAGTGAGGGAACAGAGTAGGTGGAAATGTCAGACAGGCTAAGGAGTCTTTGTTTCTTGACAAGGGAGGAGACACTTCTTTCAATAGAAGATCCCAGCAGGTACAAGGACAATGGCACTGGCCTGGGGTGTCCCTGGTTGCCATGGCTGTCTCGAGAGGGCCCTCAATCCTCCTCTATAGGCCTCGCTATGGGACCAACGAGGTGCAGTCTGGTTCTTCTCAGGCGTAGCCAGGCAGGCAGTGGACAAACACTGGGCTCTCTCGGGAACTCTTTTCGATCTTCAATCTTCAATCAGATCAAGGTAACATATTCTCTATGCAAGATGCAGAGTAACCAAACCATATCTCTAGGTAAATAATCCTGATTAGTGCTTCTGTTGTTCAAATGATTTCCTTCAAATAATATCTTAGTCAATATTTCAATGCTTAGAAACCTGAAGAGGTAGATATAAGATATGGTGAGCATCCTTACTCTGCAGGAGAGAAAAGGGAGCATTGCCCATGTAAAGTGAATCTACCGAGGTCCACAGCTATTAAGTGCAAAGCCCAGGACTTGAATCTGTTTTGAAAAATGGACAAAATCTTAGGGCCTTTTCATAGGACTCATTGATTCCATTCAGTCACACAATTTTCTAACTTATTCTTTCATTCTTTCAGCAACTATGAACTGAGCGCCTGCCACGGTTACAAGCACTATTCTGGGCGACTGGGTAATGGAACAGAACAGAACGAGACGAATAGCAATCCCTTTCCCTGCAGCTGGAGATAAAATATGTGGAATGTTTCCCCCACCACCATCTACCGTCTTGTGCAATATGGATTCCAGCTCAGAGCGCTTACTGTCTAGGGGGAGGGGGACACAGAGTAGAGACGATCTCCGTAATACTAGTTTGAAAACTAGATCAGAGGTGGTGAGTGACCTAGAAGAAAGAGGGTAGGATAAAGGGGACCAGAAGTGTTGGGGAGAAGGGCAACTAAAATTCCGAATAGGACGATTACGTGAGACCTCATTAAAAAGGTGAGTTTGAAGCAGGTAAGGGATAAGGTAAGAGCCTTCCAGGCAGAGTGCACAGCAAAGGAGGAGACCCTAAGCAGCCAGCGGGGCTGGAGCGTGTGTGTGGGGGGAGCATAGTAGAAGCTGAAGTTAGCACAGTAGTGGGGACCAAGCCAAGAAGAGCCGTGAAGGTCACTGTGATGACCTACCTCCTGCCTCATCTCTATCTTCTTTTATCTTCTATCAGTTTTGTGATGTTTGATCAAATATCACTTACCAGAAAAGTCCCAAAGTCAGAAACCTAACTGGCCTAATGAGAGGCAGAACTTTTCTCAGTGAAGCCAGAATAATTCTTCCCTTGGACATAGGAAAGGGCAAAGGGGATTAATACACCTTTCACGTGCCAGGAGCTGCACTGGGGACCTTATACCCCAGAACACCTCATTAGTCTTTTCAGGATCACTGCCCGTGGATCGGGGATTTAGGTGGAGGCTGTCAGCACTGGTATCATCTCCCCTCGACTAATGGCTGAATAGACTGAGAGAGGTGAGGTGACTGTCACACGCCACACGACCAGGCAGAGCCTCTCTAGATGCGAGGGAGCGAGGGCCTGTCCAGGGTCTCCACGTCACTGCAGGTACTGCTTCTTTCACAGCCAGTGAGGCGGGACGCTGAGGAACACTGCAAAACCGACCGTGACCACCCACAAGAGGCACATGAGCCTAGTGGTTTAGGAAACCACTGTGATTGCGGCCAGAACTGGGTGTGAATCCTGCTTTTGTCACATCCGAGAGGTAGTCCTTGAGAGTGTTGCTTAATCTCACTTATTCTTTGTGTCCTTAAACATGTGTCTGTAGTGGCCATAAATCATCTAGCACAATACTTTGCTTCAGGGTAAGTACTCAAATGGTAACCGCTGTGGTTATTCTAACGCCACTAGAAGGTCTGATTCAGAAAGGAGCTTCCGAAGAGCACGGCTAAGCCCATTTATAGATTGTGAAACATCCCACTACAACCCCGGCATGTACTAAGTGCTCTCAATACAGTCACGGGGCAGGCCCCCTTCCTGATGGTCAGAACCCAGCGAGGCAAGGAGGGTTCTTCAGGGGTTCAGAGAAGGGTGGGCATGTTCCTGAAGCAGAGAGGGCACCACCTCGGGCATGTGCTGTCTTTGCTTGTCTCCCCTCACAGTAGTGGGTGCCTTGTCCTCTCCAAATACCCCACTTCTGCTCTCCCCATGGGCAGGAAGGAACAGATGGCAGGACAAGCCTGGGAGAACCAGGGCAGTAGGGAGCATGCGTGACACTGTTCGGTCACTGTTCTAGCTAGTCCGAAAAGTTTGCTGAACACAAAAACACTGTTTTTCATCTTCACCTCTATAAGCTCTTTATGGGGCAACTGTCAGAAGGGACTTGCCCTGAAGATTTCATTTATCACCACCTCTTACAGGGAATGGAATGCTCTCCATGGGATCCACAGGGTAGGTTGGTAAGAGAGAAGGGAAGCACATTTAGAAAAAAATTACATAGCTAGAAAGTGTCAGAGCCTGGAATCTACCCCAGTTTGTCTGCCCCATCTCATGACTGCCCTCATCTGCAGATTTGAGACAAAGCCTGTGGTAGGTGGTCCTACCCTACCGAGGGACGGCTGGGTGCTTGCTGTTAGAATCCCTGAGCGAGACAGGCCCTGCATCCACAGAGCTGGCATTTGGCCTCAGACTGTGCGGGAGGAGAAAGCACACATCTGTTAGTCTTCAGGATGCATCACTGAAATTCTTGCAAGGATTCTGGTTGGAGCTGGTGGAGTTCCCTGTGCGTGACTCAGGCCAGCCAGCGGCTAGCAAGAGAGAAATACACCGAGGTTCCCAGGGAGGCCTCTGATGATTGTCTTTCCCGGAATCGCTCCTCCAGCCCAGCCTAGTGTGGAAGGAATGAGGTGAGTGGCGGAGCCAGAGAGACAGTCTACAGACAGCCTCTTCGTGCCTCTATTACCTTTGGGCTTGTGGTGATGCCTCCTGCATCACCAAAGGGAAGTCTGTAAAGTGGCAGGCAGGACCCTACACCAATGGAGAAAAGGACTGTGCTCTACCTCTGCTTAGGGAAAGGCTGCAGAGGGCTTGGTAATATGCGTCTTCATCAGAGTGTTTCAAAATATGCCATCATTTCATCCTATGAGGCACATATGATTATCCTTATTTTACAGAGGCAATGCGACAAACCTGGGACCCAGAAATGCTTGCTTCTTAGTTCACCTTGATGATTTCAGACTAGAATTCAAGTCTCCTGATTCCTGGGCCAGTGCCCTTTCCAACATTCGTATCTTAGGCATGGCAAAAAGAGAAAACGCTCCTTCTTTGAGGTTTGCACAAAAGCTTGGGGTGTGGGCTTGTGCTTAAGTGGAGTCAATTGCAGTCTGATATTTTCAAGGCTTTGAAATGATTCACAGTTTATGACTCTCGTTTTCCCTGTGTTCTAAGAAGTGGATAAACATTCTGACCTTGGTTATTTCACATTCAGGATCAAAACAAAGGATTATGTGTGCTGATGCTTTGGGAATCCACAAGAAATAGGCAGGGTGGTTCAGTAATCAAATCTTCAGATGATAACAGTATTGACCATCTACGATTTAGCTATAAACTCAGCTATTAGAAAAAGCTCCTAACAAATGGACATTTACTTATCAAGAAGTTGCAGCCCCCAATGTGCTTTACTGCACAGAAAAAGTCACATCCCGTGGGTCACCACAAGGCTTTGCACAAAGGAAAGCCCAGTGAATATCTGTAGATGGAATTTAATGAATAGAGACACAGACCTTCTAGCTCTCTAGCTGGATCTCATGGAATCTTATTAAACACACTATTTACCAAGCTTGGTCATTTGCTTTTTTTTTTTTCATCCCCCAGCAGATTAAATATAAGTGACTTGGGAAAGGAAGGAGAGTTTTCAGAAACAGTGAAAATGTCAATAGAAGACTTGACAGCTTGAGAATAGAGGAGGAAAACATAAAAGCAAAGCAGACAAAGAAATTTACCTCCTCCACAACATAATAGTGAGCTGCTGAACCAACAAAAACTCAGTAAGTTTAGTATCATCACAGGTGTGCACAGACGATTTTAGAGGGACTTTGCACCTACCATAGTTTACTTCAAAATGTTTTGACACTTTAAAGAGGGGTTTAAGCCTTAAGTTATTGCTTATTAGGAAGGCCTCTTTTGATGAGAAGGTACAGATGAGTTTCCTCTGAGTGTTTAACTGGCTTTCCTGTAGGGTAGGTGGACAACTGGGAGCTACAGAAGACCATGACCTGGAAGACGTATGTCTATTTTCTGTCTGGCATACCTGCCCTTCTTTTCTTTTCTAGATAATCTGGTGAATTTGAAGTCAGGGGAGGGAAAGAAGGGAGGGAGGGAGGGAGGAAGAAAAGGAGAGAAGAAAAAGAAAAAAAACACCGTCTTTTTCATCTCACCTCTACGTTTCCTATGGTGTAGCCATCAGAAAATACTTGCCCCAAAGATCTCTTTCATCACTAGCTCTTACAGTGAAAGGAGTAGGTTTCCCACTGTCTGTTCTGACAAGATCTGGTCTCACATCCTTTTTTTCCTTTTGTGACAAACAAAATACAAAAACAAAAAGCAAACCAGCAAACAAACAAGCAAACAAATAAAGGAATAGACACTGACTTATCCATAAAGATACATGTGTATGTCTAGATACAGATACTATAGATTTAGAGTGACGGTTGCTAGGGATGAATGATGGGCACATTGTCGGCAGGATGCCAAAGGCAGAAAGAGGCTCTGGTTCCATGCTGAGCTCTTCCTGATTCTTAAGTTCATAACATATATTCATTGGTCCGTCTCTGTCCACCTGCAAAGCCCTGGGTTTGGCTGAGACATAAATTCAATGTGTGACTCTAATCTTCCCCATGAATGAATGGATAAATGCCACGCCAGTGGATCATTGGGGGACATAATAGGTGCTAAGCCATGAGGGTTTCCAGTCGAGTTACTCACAGAAGCAATGTTTAATAATGTGGACATATGATGGCAATAGTAAATGAGAATGGCCTTTTATTGGACAGCTGGCATTTGTCTGAAAGTACTCCGAACACTTCATCTGCACTCTCTCAATTAATCCCCACAAGGACATATTGAAAAAAGAAGTCATTAATGCACATTATTGATCAGGAAACTGAGGTTCAAGGGGGTTAACTCAAAACCCCAACTCACACAGCTAGTAAGTGGCAGGGCTCCAATTCAACCTTAGATCTACCTGCCTTCAAAGTCCAGTCCACTCCTTTACCATTTCCTTTTCCTCCTCCTCCTCCTCCACCACCAACTCCATCTTTTTCATCTTCTTCTACTCTTTAAGGCTTGCTAAAACCATAAATCTCCTTTTTGATCCATCACTTCCTAATACCCTTTTCAGGAGTAAAAGGATTCAAAATAGCAATGAAAGTTTATAAGTATTGACTTTTTACAAGGCACCACGACATAAAAACTCAGTTTATAAAACAATGGAGGAAAAAAGCACATATTTACTAAGTGCCTATGATGAATCAGGCACTATGTATTTTATTATATTATGTCTTAATTTTCTCAAGCACAGTGTGTATTTTATCTTCCTTTTACAAGTGAAGGGACGGCGGCCAAGAAAGTTGAAGGAAGATGCTTATCTAGAATCACACAGCTAGCAGAAGCTCTGACTTGGCTAAACACTCATTAATCCAGGTGAGCTGTCCACCTGGAGGGAGCTACACAGCCAGAAGCAGTGCTCTGAGCATTGGGGCTCAGGCACATTCCCAGCCTCAGATGAAAGTGTAAATTCTGGGGGGCACTTTGGTGATAGCTATCAAATATGTAAAGGAGTGTATTCATTGACAAAACAATTATACTTCTACAAATAATAGGACAGATGCTAAAAATGCATATATACAATGATCCTCATCGTGTGTGCTTATGAAAATAATAGTAAAACAAGTAATGTAAAGTAAAAATGTAAATATCATAAATAATAACTTTAGTAAAATGTTGTCATAACCAAACAATGGAATAAAATGTAACTGCTAAAACGATGAACTACATTTATATTTATTGACATAAAAAGATGTCTAACATACAGCCCAGTTAGAAAATATTTCAAAAACTATGTATTAGATGCTAAATAAATCCGTATCTCTGAAATGGAGATCCCCGCCACCAACAAACACTCATCCTGGAAAAATACATATACAAGTACAACTTTAATTGTGTTTGGCTTTAGATTGTGGAATAAAGGATAAGCTTTATTTCCTTCTTCAAATTTTCCTAAATGTTCTGAATTCCATTTGGCAATAATAAGAACTAGCATTTATTGAGTGTTTACAGTATGAAAAAGAACACATTCATTTCTCTCATTATCACAACAATCCTATCACAATAATACCACTTTACAGACATGCAATTTGAAGCTCAGAGAAGCTCGTGATTTGCCTGTGGGAGTGTCAGAGCTGAGATTTAAGTAGATTTTTTGCTCCTACAAACTTATGCTCCTAGCTACTATTCTACACTACAATGCAACATAACAATTTTGATATAAAGTAACAACACAAATATAAGAATAAAAATAATTTATATATATTTTTTTTCTTTCTGGAAATGCACAATTATCTGTGCATTCTACCCAATATATTAAATTGTGTTTCAACTATTTCATCATTTTAGGGCCCAGCCATTCTTTATTTTCAGGCACCTCCCTTTCTTTATTTCTAATAACATGCCTTTCAATAGAACTTAAAATAAATATGGTCTAATGTTTCCTCCACTCCTGAGAAAGACTGTTTTGCAAGAATTATTTGGTAGCAAAGATGCCACAGGACCTTTGAGGTAGAATGTGTGGTTTTCTGGTGGTGTGGTTGTTTATTTTTGTAAAGGAATTCCTGGATTGCCAAATGTCAAAAATCAAGAGATTTAATTGAAATTTAACCTCTAAGCCACAGCCTTTGTGTGAATTTGGCCTTTGATAAGAAACAGCGCTGCTCCTCTGCGACCCCACAGCCCTGTGGGGTGCCCGATGGTGGCACAGACCACGGATCCTTAACACAGTTCGGTTTCTTATCTCATTAGATTGAAATCTGGATCTGTCTTGTCAACTGCTGTATCCTCAGAGTCTAAACACTCAGTTTCACAAGTGCTTTTTCATACGATCAGAAAGCCCTCAAAATGCTAATACTGGATATAGGATGCCACCCCTCCCCCAATCCCCATTAAGATAGCTCAAAATTGCTCACCCATTGAAAATTGGGTGGTTTCTGAATTCTGTAGAGAAAAACGAAATCTGTCTCCTGGAGGAGATTCTTGGGTGAGCCATTGTTGCCTGAGGGACGCAAGTTTTCCCTTTTTGTTCTAGGCAAAGTTAGAACCAAAGTAGTCATATGGAAGTTGTGCTTAGCCTGGATTGTAAGGTTCTCAAACAAACGACGTTCATTGTGAGCAGGGTCCATCTCTCAGGGATTATAACCAAGTTCATTGATTTTCATTCTCTCATTCTCCTGGTGGGGTTAGGCCTCCTGACTGCAGCTGGAGGCCTGAGATTCATAGAGAGGTGACTTGAGAAAAGGGACTGTTTTTCACGACATCTCAAAAGAGGGACTAAACCACCTGCTAGGGAGAAAGACGGCCATTGGGGATGCCCTATAAAGACAAACGCTGTGCACTCAAGGAGAGAGCTGTGTGGTGTTCACGTCTGGGTTTCTTTTTTCTGCATTGTCATTTATCATCCTCAAGCTTTAGTAAACTTGGATACAGTCGAGTGCACTGTCTCAGCTGTGCTTAAGGGAAAGATGACCCTTTCCACATGTAGAGGTAAAGAGAGAGTGACAGCAGCAAAGAGAAATGGTGGCAAAATGTCTACAGGTGACAAGAGAAGCTGAGGGCATTTACCTGGAATGAGAGATGGCCTAACCAAGGTGAATTTATGGAACATATAATCACTTCTTAGTTATTTTTGGAAACACTTGGGAAACAGGCAGGTCTTCATACACTTGATATTGGGGCTTGGATTATGTCATTTGGATGTGAAAGAGAAAGCTGCCCCAAGAATGGAGAGCTCTGGGACCCTTGGTTTACTCTTGGTTAAGAAGTTTGTTTCCTATAGGTTAAAGGGAACATGAAGGTATTTGTCAAACATCTAATAACCATAATTAATCAAATTATTTATTATTTCCAAATCTCTATAGCTTTACAGCAATGCTTTAATTTTATATTCCTAAACATGCAATATAGGGTAAATATTTCATAAAGCTAAAATGTCTTTGAGAAAACAAGTTTTCTGAATCCTGATCTCAGGACAATTTCATTAAAACACAATAGAGTGTCAGCATGGACAAATCAAAATCATGATCAGAGAACTGTGCTTGCACACCGGACCTGGTCTTTGCATCAATTATGAAAATGATGGAACAATTTTCATGCATTCTGAGGACAGATTGCAGACATCCCAAGGAGATATTTCAACACATCACCAATTTGAAAATAGTGATTGAAAATGTCAACTGGGAGAAAGTTTTAGACACATATGATGGGCCAGCCATAGCCACAAGTCTCTTAGACTGATATGTGGAAACCCAAGACTTGGAGAGGTGGTGGCAAATGAACAAGCCCACTCAGAATCTTCTTTCCCATGAACACGTGGGCACCACCTGTGGGCATTGCTGTGTACCACCCCTCCCAGCCCATCAAAGAATTGTCTGTGACACAGCCAAGGATCTGAATGGGATAGGAGGTAATTGATAGTCCAACTGATAGGATTTCCGGAGCAGAAGCAGAGGCCTCTGAATACTGACTCTGTTTCCTTGATGTCCTCTGCCACCCCCTTTAGTTGACACAACACCCAGTGGCCCCCAGAGAGTTCCCACAGAGAAAGCCATTTCCTCCCAAGCATGTCATTTCTGCGTGCCCAGCTCTGAAGTGGGCTGCCCACCTGTGTGTGACCTGAGCTGGGGTCTCCAAAGTCCTAGACTCCCAAGGAAGAATGCAGATCAAAGATTTTGAGAGGACGGATCAGGCCAGGAGTGAGGGGAATCCCTTCTGGAAGGAAAAGGTAATCACTTCTCAAGACTTCATTTGCCTGAGTCAGTTAATAATATCATTCGTATCTTCAGGATTTCTGCTATTGGTGCTTGGCCAATTTGACCTTTTTGTCACATTTTAGTGTTTCAATTCTAAATAAAACCAAGATTATTCCTATGATTATTATGTACAGAAGAAATAAGAGTGACTTTTAATGTGTGTTATGACTAATCTACTCAGTTTTTAAGTAAAACACACAGAATGACACATATTAAATTTAAAATTTTACATTAGTGTTAGTCAAACTTTTGGAGTTTTGCTTTGCTTAGGATAGAAATGTTAGTTTTTTTTTTTTTTGTTTTTTTTTTATATTTACCACTCCCATTAGACATATGAACAAAATATGGATTAGATTAGACAGGCTTGAAATGGGACAAAGACAAGATCATTCAAGGTTAGATGAGATGGAGGCAGTGCTTTGCAGTGAAAACAAGTGCAGCAGCAAGGAGTCTGACATTTGGGCCCCTGTACTGGGCTTGGAGACACAGTGGCCAGAAAAACATGTCCTCTGCCCCCAGGGATGCCATTGCAGACCTCTCTGAAGCAGAAAATTAGAGCAGAGTAACACAGCACGGTAAATGCTACAAGGGGGAAGAACGAGGTGCTGAGCAGTCCTACGAAGGCCACCTTCATCAGGGGGCAATGTGATGACAGGCCAAGGGAGACCTCACCATGGGCTGCGAAGACGGAGTTCTGCATAGACTTTAAGTGGATATTTAAGTGGCTGGGGCACAAGCTATGTGAGTGCAGGCCAGGTGTGGTGTGGTGGCTGCCGAGAGAGAAAACTCAAGAGACAGTCAAGGATGAGCTTCTGAAAGTCTTGAGTGCTGATAAATGTGAACTTTATTCTAAGGCAATAGAAAGCCAGCAATGATTACGGGACATTTATTTATTTCTGCATTCATTCATTAAATATTTATCACCTAGAACTTTTTATTTAACAAATATTTACTGAGCTCATAGAGGCACTGGAGATAAAGCAGAAATAAACAAACAAATCAAAAACCAGACAGATATCCTGCCTTGACGGAGCAGATAGGATTTATAGATACAGTGGGCAGGGAAAGCCTCGCTGAGAAGGTGGCATTTGGGCAAAGATATGAAGGGGGTGAGAGGGTGAGCCATGTGGATGGATAGCCAGGAGAAGAGCATCCGACGAGAAGGGAAAAGCCAAGGTGAAGGTCTGGAGGCAAGAAAACTGGGATGTTTGAGGAACAGCAAGGAAGCCCAGGGAACAGAGTGGAGTGGTCCATTGTGCAGGCTTCGGCTTTTATGCTGAATCAGAAGGGAAACCACTGCATTTTTCTGAGCAGAGACTTGAACTGCCCGGGCTTCTGGTTTAAAAGGGTTCCTGGGTGTTGGGATGGGGCAAGGATAGAGCAGAAAAACCAGTTAGGAGGCTAATATACTGGGGGTGCCAAAAAAATGCACACACATTTTAAGAGATGGTATCTATGCAGCAGTAGTTGGCTGTAATCAGAAGTGTCTGGATGCAATCAGAAGTGTCTGGATGCTGATGGTAACCACTTTGAGCACCTCTTGTAATTGCAGAAGTCAAACTTTGCAATTGACTTTATGTTATTACAATTTTAATACAGTTTTGTCCTTTCTTAAAATGTGTATACATTTTTTTTGGCACCCTCTGTATAGTAACCCAGGAAGAAAAAAGGTGGTGACTTGGGTGGCAAGGAGACCAGTGGGTACGGTCAGAAGTTGTAGGGAGACCCAGTAAGATTTGCTGATCAATTGGAAGTGGTGTGAAGACCAGGTGGGAAGTCCAGAGAATGACGTCATATTCTGGGCTGGCACACCAGGGAGGATGGGTTGCCATGAGCTGTGTTCCCTGGGGAAGACGTTGGAGGAAGGTGAGGACTAGGTTCTGGGAGAGCATCAGGAATTCGTTTGTGATATGTTCTGTTTGAAATACTGGTTCTAGAGATACACGTTCAAACACCAAATCGACAAATGTAAAAGTCAAAGTTCTGGGGAGTGGCGAGGTGTGGACACATACGTTTAGGAATGTTTGGCCTACAAAAGGTATTTCAAAAGAGGAGAATGAATGAGAACGCTGAGGGAGCAGCGCCAAACACCGCTAGGCACCGGGCACCCCCATGGAGACAAAGAAACTAAATCCTGGTCCTCGAAGGTCTCGCAATGAAACAAGATAAATAAGACAATGCTATACAGAATAAGGATGAAAACTGCATCCGAATGAATTCTGGATGCCAAGTAGAAAACAGAGTGGGAGGGAAGACCAGACCAGGGAGTGACACTGTCCAGCACGCTGCTGTCACAACTCGCAGGGAAAGTACTGTCTTGAGTTTGGTGTTGGCAGTGGGGATGGAAAAAGACTCGGGACACACTCAGGAGGTCGAACCCGCAGAATTGGGTAATTGTTTAGTTCCACCAAAGTGCCTCATTCCAAAGACGTGAATGAAAACAGTTTTGGTGTTTAAAGGAAACGTCAGCAGAGTGAGGCTGCAGCATGTAGGGCTGACTTCAGGTATAATCCCAACTCTGCTGCTCAACCCATTTGTAAGCTTGGGTGGATTTTTCAGTTTCTATTTTCCCAGTGTCCTTACCTGTGAATGAGATAAATAACGACTGACAATGTTTATATGGAGATTAGAGGGGGAAGTTACATATGAGTATAAGCTCCTAGCAGGGTTGGTGGGGGGCACTTAGTGGGTGTGGGGAGGGAAATCTTTCTGTTCCACTACTCATTTTAGGTTCATTGGCTGGGGCTCTGCAAATTAGACTGACAAAAACCAGATTAATAGGAGAAAAACAAGCTTATTAATACACCCACTGGGCATACATACAGGGGAACTCGGTGATGAGTAACTCAAAGTGGTTGTTAGAATTGGGCTTATCTAACATCTTGGCAAAAAACAAACTTCTAGAGAAGTGACAGACAAAGGAAAAGGACTCAGCTTCTGGGTTGACAGCCTGTAGGAAGGCAGATACATGGGGAAACTGATGAAAGGGAAGGGCTAGTGTCAGCAAGGTTTGTTTTGTAGAATTCTCTGGTGCCACCCCGGGTGATGAAAGTCTAGAGTTGTATGGTTTCCTGGTAGGGAGGAGACTGGGACCCCTTTATAAATGTATGTCCTACTTTTAGGCAAATGGGGGAGGGCAGAGACCTTTTCTTGTATCTGCTTTTTCTCACTTTTCTTCACGTAAAAACAATCAATATGCCAAAGCGGCATTTTCTGCTACCTATCACAGGTATTTCTTTTTCTATTGAGAAATTTTTTAAAATCAATAAAATACAATGAAACCAAAATTCATTAGCTCATACAACTAAATATATATATATATATATATAAATGGATACATTTGGGCTGGATGGAGGGTTCTCAGAGGTCAAGTTGACTTCCTGACTCACTCTGCTTTCAGACCTATCAGTTTTATTATCAGCGAGATGTTAGCTTGATGATGTGAGAACCTAGAGTCATAAAGCTGGACCCTGGAAGTGTCAGGCTCCAACCTGTGAACTCTTTCATCATCACAGCTGCTTTTATCCTACCTCAGGACCGGTGTTTGTTAGCGATGCCACCGCCCATGTCCTTCTGATACTGAGTTGGTGCTTTGATGCCTCGCCACCTCAGTGGAAAGAATATCTCTTTTCCAATATCTCCAGCACAATTTCCAAGCATGACCCTACCGGGCCCATCCTAGGACACACTGCATCCGTGACTGGACAGGAGGATGGAATTCTCTCATTTACCAAGGGCTGGCGTCAGCCCCATCCAACATCATAGAATAAGCATAAGGGAGGAACGAGCGGGCCCAAACACAGGTCCACTGCTTTAGCTTTTATTATTGGCTTATACTTATAAATATCTCTGTGTTCCTAGCCATCAGGCCCCCTTTCTTTTTATCTTGTGACCATACTGGATTTTATGGCTCAAACACTATGATAACTTGCAAACTCCTTGAAAAAAGTGACCTTGAGCTTGAGGAAAATTTGCTGAGTACATGTCCTCATCTCCTCGCACCATTCCCAGCCTCCACCCATGCACAAACCCCCTATTTGGTGTCCTTCCACAGTTATCCATCAAAACGGCCTTGCATTGAGAAACAAGACAAACACTTCAGTTCCACCCAGCTTCCTAACAATTAAAGATGGAACTACTGTAGTTAACTGCAGAACAAATAAAAGGATTCCTGAGGCCCTAAGTTTAGTAGCATGACAAATGAGCAAGCACATGGCTCTGGGGCAGGAGGGAGCTTCCCACCCAGGTCGAATCACCAGCTCACTGTTGGGAACAATTTACTTGATGCAAATGAAAAACCAAACATTTATAAACCAGCTAAACAAGAAGCTTAGAGGGAGAGTTTCTAGGACTTGGAAAAAACAAATTTTATTCTTGATGGAATTAGAAGACTGGAAATCTATCAGGACTTGGGACATGCACACATCTGGTGTGTGTTGCGGGTCCCTTAGTCACTTAGTGAAGCCTTGACCAGTGTGAGGCTTTGTTTATGGGCCTGGCTCTATTGCCATTGGAAAACCTTTGCCCTCATTTCAGAAGAACATGTTAGAACTGTCAGTTCTACCTCCAAAATAAAGTTCGGATTTGCCCCCTCTATCTTAATCCCTCACTATAGCCCACTTTATAGTCAGTTAACGGGTTTCCCTGGTTCTCCTTTTTAAAAATAAACTCTTTATTGTAGAATAATGTTAGAATTATGGAACTGTTGCAAAATGAACATCGAGAGTCCCTGTAGATCCCTGACCCAGTTTCCCCAATGCTGACATCTGACATTACTATGCACGTTTGTCAAAACAAAGAAACTAATATTGGTACGTTACTGTTAACTAAACTTTGGGCTTTGTTCGGATTTGACTAATATTTACACTGACGTTCTTTTTCTGTTCCAGAATCCAATCCCGGATACCATGCTGCACTGAGTCATCATTATCTCCTTAGGCTCCTCTGGTCTGAAACAGTGTCCACATTTTTTGTTTTGTTTTGTTTTTTTATTGTTTTGTTTTCTTAGTTTTTAACCCTCGACAGTTTCAAGGAGTACCTGACATCAGGTATTTTGCAGAGTGTCCCTCAGTTTGAGTTTGTCTCATGATTAGACTAAAGTAATGGATTTGAGGGAAGAATTCCACAGAGTTCGTGAAGTTCCCTCTTTATCACACAAGGTCAGGAGTTGCTTATTATCAGAATGACCTCTTGCTGATATCTTAGTCCGTTCAGGTTCCTATAACAGAATACCGTAGATGGGTGGCTTATAAACAACAGAAATCTATTTCTCACAGATCTGGAGGCTGAAACTCCAAGACCAAGGTGGCAGCAAATTCAGTGCACAGTTAAGGCCCACTTCCTGGTTCACAGACAGCTGTTTCCTGGGGTGGAACTGTTCTGTCTGGGGTCCCTTTTATAAGGGCACTAATCCCATTCATGAGGGTTCCACTCCTATGACCTAATCACGTGCCAAAGGCTCCACCTCCAAATTCAGCATAAAATGTTTCTCAGGAGGGCACAAACATTTTGTTTAGAGAGCTGGTGACATTAATCTTTACCATCTGGTTAAGGGATTATCTTCCAGGTGTGTTCTCTGTAAAGTTACTGTTTTCCCCTTTCCCACACATTTTGGATGTGAGTCACTAAGTCCAGACCACCCTCAAGTTGGTGGAGGTTGGGTGGACGTTGGAAGCGGAACTGCCTCCTCCTACCTTTGACCCAAATGCAAATCCATTATATGCACTGAATGAAAATAAATCCATTATATGCACTTAAAAAATATTCAGGCGACATTCTTATCTAATACTTTCAATGGCTTCACTCTGTCCTCTGGCAAAATATCTTATTCATTCTGTTCCACCTCCCTAGAAGTTGCTATAGAATCCACTGAAACGGATGTTAGATCCTCCCTAGTATCGCTTCTTACAGATCTAGTTTTTCTTCATAGAGATAATTACAAATTGTCACAATTTGTAATTCTGTATTTATTTCATTAATGTGTGCCTCCTCCATGAGTCCCTAAGTGTCACGTGATCAGGCCCTGTGTATGGTCATTAGTTGCACAACTCTCAGCATAGACTGATTCTTATATGTAGGCAGCAGAGCCCAGCTCTGGATACTCAAGCAGAAACTGGTTGTTAGAAGGATAGTAAGTCATTGTTCACAGTATTGTTGAGAGTAACGGTGCTGGAGAATCATGATGAGACCTGAACTTCCAGAAACAAATGCTCTAAACCGTGCTGAAGAACTGAGATGAGAAGAGCACCTCTGTCCTTACTGCTCCCTTATGGGTGTTCTATAGAGAAAACCTCCATCGTTGACCGTAAAAATACTCCTGCCATCAAAAGTTGGATGCCTCTGAGACTACTCTTGCCAACAAAAGGGATGCTGGTTGGTGCTTCCTTCCATAGTTGCTGATTTCCCCATCAAAGCTTAGTAAGGGTGAATCTCATTGGTAGGGCAGGTGACCTGCTTGTGACCCACTCTTAGGGGGACCTAGGGTATAGAACTTTTTCCATTCTACCTTTGTGAGACAGGATTAAGAAAGCTAGAAATCCCTACAAACATAATAAGGGAATTCAAAACGTGCTGAGTAGCAAGAAAATATGAAAAATGAACGATTCGTTAACATGCGGTTTGAGTCTCAATAAATATCTGTCAAAGGAAAGAAAGATTACAGGATTGCCAGGCTTAGCAAATAAAAATATAATATGACCAATTCAATTTGAATTTCAGATGAGGAATGATTTTTTAAATATAACTATGTCTCATGCAATATTTGGGACATATACTAAAAAATTATTTGTTGTTTACCTGAAATTCAAATTTAACAGGGTGTTCTGTATGTCATCTTGCAACCCTAGGAAGTAAAAAAGGAAGAAAGGAAGGAAGGAAGGAAGGAAGGCAAAGAGGGAGAGAGGGACAGAAGGAGGGAGGGAAGACGGTATCAGTCATGCTACCTTAAGTTTGTTCCATTAATGTTTGATTCATCTAACTCCAGATTTACCAAGAGAACATCTGTCTATAATTTACTATTTTCTGAGGAACGAGCCACGGGGAAAAAATAAACTGATCAGATTGCCTGGAATTTCTCACCGTTAAGTGACAAATTGGCTTTTGCCGAAGATGTGGTGTACCCTGAAGCTTGGTACAGGGAAGGAATGTACTGACTCCAGGGACAGTCATACTCCAGTCCATGTGACAGTTCGATTTTGCAATATAAATTAATAAGTTAAAATTCCAAGTTTACAGTCCATTCCCAAGAGTTTAGTTACCGTGATGCCAACCCTGAGAGATGAATCTGCTCTGCACGGGTCTGTTCACCATGAGGAATATATGTACATAATCATGTTGGCCGTGTTTTATTTCTTACACTGGATGGTAGGTCTACGGGTGCTCATTATCTTCTTTTTGGTAATATTTTGTATATCAAAATATTGTACAGGGTATTTTCAAACAAAATGAAATAAAAGGCAGAGCGGTTTCATGGATGAAGGATGGATTTGCTTTTAGAAGATACTTGCTTGAGCCCAGATTAGCCACTGTTTCGTTTCCCTCTCTTTGACACGTCAGCAACATTGGGTTAATCAGATGGTTTTCCAGTCTAGTTCATGCTGTACTATTTCTTTCACATTTCCATGACTTAGTCTTTGTCCTTTGTCTTGGAAAACCTTCTCTTATCCTTTCCTACAGCCACTCCCACTTACTTATTTTAAACACAACCCCTAATCATCATACAAGACAGTTCAGGAATTCTCTTACTGGCAAGGCTTCTCTTTCAGTCTCCCCTCCCACTACTTCCGGGAGGAGCATCTACTTCTGTCTCTGCCTTATTTCTCTCTCCCAATCATCTGTGTTAGGGCCTCAGTTTCTCCCACCAGGTTGTGCTATGATTATCTTTTGGCAGGTCAGTCTTCCCACCAATGGGAAGTGCCTCAAGAGGAGGGCCTGAGCCTTATTCACTCCTCTACCTCCTGAACCTAGCAATAAGCCTAACCCGTGTTTACCCATCTGAACGGGCCCTAGGAAATGCCTGTCTCTGAGCCTCGGATCCCTATATTAAAAGTTGCTAGACACACACAAAGAAGTCTAGAGTAAATTTGTAGCCACATATTAGCTGCTTAAAGCAAAGCTCACTTCTCTATATTCCCAGAGCATCAGGAATAACCCAACATCCTTCTCTGAACAGTGAGAAAAGCAAGGCCCAGAGAGGGACAGTAACCTGCACAAGCAGGAGTGGGGTGGTGGGGGGCTGATTCAGAGCTAGAACCAGGTGTCTTCCTGGGATGCCTGTTGCTGGGTGACAATAAGCATGTTGTCCAACTTCCCAGCCCCCTAACTCTTCAGCAAAATCTTCAGGTGAAGTGCTGTCCTTGGCACAGCCCCTCGGCCACACCAGGCCTCCACGAGCAGCTTGTAGAAGTGTCCACAGTCAGGGGCCATTAATGTGGCACTGGCACACTTACCAGTGCTGACTCAACCTAGGAGGCCTGCTGCTTCGTTGGTCAAAAATTTCACTGGCACATGTAGGAAGTAACATCTGTGGATGCTCTGAAAGCTTCCCCGAGAGTCCCCTTAGCCTTGGCTACTGAAGGCCTTGGCCAAAGCTGTCCTTTCCATATTCTGCTGACCTGAAGTCATTTGGTGTGAATGGAAGCAGAGGAGCTGGCTCCCTACAAACGCTTCTTGCAAAAACAAGTTGCTTTCTTTTCAAGCTGTGGATTTCATTAACTAACTGGAATGGCCTTTATGGATTTGGCATCAGATATAAGCTTGCCCGTCTCCTGCCCCTTCAACATTTTGGAGGTTAAAAGGCTCTACCCTGGGGGGTTTCCAAGGCCAACCTGGAGGGAACATTCCAGCATGGATTTCCCAGACTGGCTGTCCTCTCTTTTGGAAAGTGTCATCCAATTTATCATCTGTTCCCCGTTGCTAAGTTGGCAGGTGCATGACCAGTTCTAGATCATGATTCTAGAGGGAAATTCCAGGACTGCCCCACTTGGTTCCAGAGGGATCAGAATATGAACATTCTTAAAGCTACAAGGGCCTTTCAACTTTGCCCGGGTGAATCCTTCATTTTTACAAATGGAGAAACAAGACTGAGAGAGGAAGAACTCTGCCGAGATACCCACAATATTAGAACTGAAACTAAATCCAGATTTTCTGGCAGCCCACCCAGGCCTCAGAATTTCAAGGAATTCTCAGACAACAAACAAATAAAACATTGGCCTCAAACACTGATAATATTTATAAAAATTCCCCACAACTTTGTTCTTTCAGATTTCCTCTCTCATTCCCTCGTTTCCTTTGTTTATTCATTTATTCCTAATTCTTCATCTTTGTTTCCTTTGTCTATAATTTTTCTTTACCCCCCTCAATTTGTCCTTCAAAACCCAGCTCTGTGAATTTCTGTGAAGTCAATGAAAGGGAGGGAGTTTGGCAGATTGAATTACTGGTCTCAATTTTTCATTCCCCTGTAATAGTATTAATCGCCTACACTCCTGCTATGGCCTCGAGGTAGCTGGAAGGCACGCTCCACTCCATGACCTTGGGATGTTCACTTGTCATCTACATGAGGTGACGTACTTCTGTCATCACTGTGAGCACATGGCCTGGGGGTCCCCTGCCTCCAGGGCTGTAGGATGAGACAGGAAGTGCAAGCCTGGCACAGACCTACAGCTGGAAGCTAAACCCAGCAAGGCCCAACAGAGCCACATTGATACCACCAGGTGTGCCTGGAAACTTCTGGAAAAGAACTTCTGCCTCAGAAGGGAAAAGTACTACCCAACTATGCATATGAAATATCCTTACCCCAAGGTAAAATAGGTTTCGATAGTTATTCATTCAGTCATTCATTAAATAATCATTGAGCGCCAATTATAATAGAATCTAAGCCTGAGGTTCTTAACTCTCTGAAACTGTATGTCAAGATTTGTCCAATAACGCATTTTTCTGAGGAAAAGGTTTATGGCTTTCCTCAGCTACTCAAATTGGGTCCTTAACTCCAATCAAATGAATAAAGGCCCCTGGTATAGGATTCACTAGGGGTTTATCTGCCACAAAAGGTCAATATTGAATAGCAGTATTATATGGCTGCTCGTCTGTGAGCGCAGACTAAATAAAGAGTTCTGCCTAAATCATTTGAATATTAGTAAAGGGTTGACCAGAGGATTGAATTTTAATGTGCTAATTGCTAAATGAGTGCATGAGTCATTTGCCATGATCACCCAAACATACGTTTTGCAATTGACACTCTAACTATATAACGTCTACCCTAAGATTATAAGAAAAATACTAAATGTTTGTAAACACCATCTTAAATTTTAAATATCACCCTAATAATTTTGTAATTAGGACCCTAGTATCTTTCTGTTAGCATCCTAACAACTTGTACTTTTGTAACTGTTTTCTCCTGTTACACTAATGCAGCAACCTCCCCGCCTCACCCAAACACACACAGACAGAGACACTAACGCAGTTCCCCGCAGTTCTTTTATGGCTGGGTTCTTTCTTTTTTTCTTGTATAGTATGATTTTAAGATCCTTTGCTGTTCTGATTTCTCTTCTCTGCATTTCCGCATTTGTCACAGATCTTAAATACATCAGTCAAAATTGACCAGACTCCAAATGTGATCAAATGCTTATTTTCTGCTATGAACTGGATTATATCCTCTCCCAAATTCGTACGTTGAAGCCCTGACTCCCCCAGTGTGATGGTATTTGGAGATGGGACCTTTGGGGGGTCATTACGTTTAGACGAGGTCATGAGGGCGGGGACTAGTGACTTCTGGAAAGAAACACCAAGAGCTTGCTCAGTTTCTCGCCACCATGTGATAACGTGTGATAGCAAGAGGGCAGCCATCTGGAAAAGTGCCCTCACTAGAAATGACCACGCTGGCACCCTGACCTCCGACTTCCAGCCTCAAGAACAATGAGAAAATGAATTTCTGTTGCTTAAGCCGCCTAGCGTTTTGTTACTGCAGCCTGGCAAACCAGCACACCTCGCTCCCACTCCCTACACAGTGTCTAGCACGGTGCTTGGCTTTCATGGCGTGTCTGATAGACTGGCCCCTAGGATGCCGCCTTAGGAGACCATTCTTGGTTTGCCCAGAATCCACACACACTGATGAGCCCAGCAGGCCCCCGAATTCATGCCAGACTCTGCCACTGCTGGTCTGGATTTCTGGGCTTCCCATGCCTGTCTATCTATGCCAGGCTTTGGGGAGCCAACTGCTTCTTGGGGAAGGTACCACATGCATGAATAACATGACAAGCATTTGAGTTGGCAGCCAGGGGTGGCAGAAGTTTCCTACGAGGAGGCCAAGGGTGGAAGATTTCCTGTCTGCATGCAGCTCCTAGGGGCCCAGCCAATTCACATGGCTGGGCCTGGTGCTCTAGGACTCCCTGGAGGGAAGGTTTAGACACAGCAGGCATAATAGTCTCCTTGCAGCTGCTCGTCAACCAACACAGTTCAGTCACCTTTAGGAACCCTTAGGAAGGACTGATGGATACCTGCTGCCACCTACTCTTCCCTATTGTGTGCCTCGCGCTACTCACAAGAATAGGTGGGGCGGACAAGCGAGTCTTACCTTCAAAATAAAAAGGTAAGAGGTATTTTTAACAATAAAAGGTATTTTTAGCAATAAAATAAAATAAGAGGTATTTTTAGCAATAAAAATTAAAATACTGCTCAAGACTGTTGTGAGAATCAAATGAGATAAAGAGGTCACACTTAGAGGTCAAAGAGAGCAACCATTGCTGGGCATTGCTCTCAGAACTGTTAATATTCTGTTTCCAATAACGCTGATCACACTAGGAGATAGACTATATAGGTTACTGTACAGATGAGGAAACTGAGGCTTGGGGAAGTTACCGACCTACAGAAGTTCACAAAGCTAGTGAGTGTGAAATTCCCTTCCCAGTGCTTAGTATATAGGGAGAACTCATGTTGTATTTACCGAATCAATAAAAGCAACAGATTTTGTTTTTTAATTCAGGCTGACTTCCAAATCCATGTCACCAACCACTGTGCTGAATACTAACTCTAAACTGTAAAGTGCTGTTCACCTGTGAGGAACTGTTTGCATTTGGTTACTGGTTCTTATCTGCAAACTGATTGACCTGAGTCGGATCCCAGCGACCTTCTGGACCTCACATCCTGTCCATCCACATCTTTTGTGGGCTACAGATCTAGAACAGGTTTCTATGTGGGCCCAAAATCAAGGGCATGCAAATACTGACACTGTGCTGGAGGAGATTATGCTCCAGACGAAGGAGGGGAATAAGGAAAATGTCATTCAAAGAGAAAAGATAATAACAGCCAAACTTACTTACTGAATGTTTATCTATGTCAGGCACTTTGTTAAGGCACTTCTTATATAGAGTATGATTTTAGCCTCGTACAACCTCATGAAGTAAGGACCTGACTGTATTTCTTTTGCAGATGAAGAATCTGAGGATATTAACAATGACTCCATGCAACATTCTGGTTCCTTGGAGAAGACAATCATGGTTAAGCCATGATTCCTGACTTGAAAGTCAAAATTTAGCAAGTCGCCAGCAGGATATAGAAGTTTTGCCAAGGCTTTGGACCTCGGGAGACCTGAGTTCAGATCCCTCCCTGTCAGGGAGTCCTGACAAACCAGAAAAAGGGGGTTGCCACCGCTGATTCTCAGTGTGCTCACATGTAAAAATGGGATAGTTATTGTACAATAATAAGATGTGAGGTAGCTGTAAAGACTAAATTAGATATTGTCTATGAAGTATAACTTGCGTGGCACACATCAAACACTTGATATGTGTTCAGTTGACATTGTTATGTACATATAAAACAACAAACCTAAACTAAACTAAGCCAGCAGATTCGAAGTACAGATGAGGATTTCACACAGTGAGTGTTTTCAGAGCAATGGGAGCTCGCTTCTTTCCAGCTTGGAGGGGTGGGGACTGTGATCATCGCCATGGCGGCCTCAAGGAACAAATCACTGTGGAACTTCTCTTCTGCCTAAGGCCCTGAGGCTAAGTGGGAGCAAACAGAGAAACAAGGAGACCCCGGGTCTCCCTTCCTAAAGTGCTAGCAAGTTAGATGACAGCATGTCTACGTGACATCTTAGGGTCAAGTTTACATTGACTACAGGTTTAGAGGGTACAGTAATACGGCCTTATATATGTTTAGCACTTCCACAGTTTCTAGGGTTCTCTCACATGCATGATTTCACTCCTGTGGCTCCCTCTCTGATCTTGTGGGAGCCCCATCTCCTCCTTGTGAGATGAAGTAATTCAGTGGTCGCCCAATTCACCTGAGTGTTAATGGCAGAGTCAGGACTCAAACTCTGGTCTGCATAAGCCCAGGTCCAGTGCTGTGTCAGCTCCTAGAACGTGACAGTGAAAGGATTGCCTGGGTCGGGGTGGGAGGGTTATTCAGAGAATGTTCCTCAGAAGAGGAGGCAGGGAGTCCCAATGACCCCAGGACCAGACGTGTTCTGGTCGGTGGTATTGCTGGGCAGTGCCCCACTTCAGTGGGAACTGTTGTGCAGTGCTTCACATGGAAACTGCTGGCACAGGGAAAGCCTTTTTTACTCTACTCCACTGCAGATGGAAAGCAAGTGTTTCCAAACAAACTATTTTTCTTTATTGATTCTGCAAATGCTAGATATCCTGTTCTGAAATGTTAAGAAGGACCTTCACGGAGTGGGAAGAACACAGGCTTTGGAATCAGAAACGTGTGATTTCGAAACCAGCACTCTGACCCTTACCAGCTGCATGACTTAGGACAAGCCATTAAGACACTGAGAGCCTCTGCCTCTTCATCTTTGAAATGAGGTCAATGATAACCTATCGCAGGACTGTTGGGGGGATTAACTATTTAGTGTATCCAAGGTACGTACATCAGACTAGATACTATACAAAAAAATCACAGTTTTTATCATTACTTTTATGTTAGTAAATTAATAAATTGCAGTTCCAAAAAAATTTTGCTTTCTAGATCCAGTGACTTCACACATGTCACCTTATGTTTATAATATCAGAGATTGCCGCGTAGTTAGCTTGATTCACACCGTCAAAAGGAAAAAGGAAAGCTGTGTGTGGCGGTAGGAGGAGAGAAATGCAAAGAATTGAGTCAGCACTGAAAGGGAATTAACAAACAAACACCAGGTGGTACAATTAATTTCATAGCTCTCCATGTGACAGCTGGCATAGCACTCTCAGAATGTGGCACTGGAAGGGTGACTGATGGAAAAGTACCAAATAAATTAATGTATTATTTTTGAAAACCACAGAATAAGTTGTGGCTTTATGTTTTGCAAAGATTTACAAATGAGAGAAGTGTCTGTTTAATCAAAGTTGATATCTTGTCCCCCAGAGAATAAACCTCACTGTAGGCAATGAAGGGCGGGGACGTGAGGTAAATTGGGTATGACTTCGTACAACATATTTACTGAAGAGATAGGAAAATCGTATCATAGAAGCGAGAGAGACTTGCTCATGGTCCTAAAGAAAATTAATGAAAAAGTAGTAGTAGGGTCTTCTGAATTACAGTCTTTTATTTTTTTCAATTGATCTGGGGCCTTATCATTTATAAAAGTGAAGAACACACCAATTATTAGAATAGCCTCTTCCCTAGGGTACCATTCTTTAAGGTATGTTCACTCGGATGCAGCGCTGGTAAATGGTAGTAGCTGGGGTGTGTGCCTGTGTGCATGCCTGCGTGTATGTGTGTGTGGTGGTGGGGAGGGGTGGTGTTATTTTAGTTTCACATGTTTGGAAATAATGGTAAAATCAAAGCTAAGCATAGTCCTTTATTACAGAATGTTTAAGAACTTTCAATAAGCTAATACACCTTTAGAAATTCTAAAAGGAGTATTTCCATCATCCTAAGGTGTTCATCAGATTGATACGCTGTTTTCATAAATTGCGCTCATCATATTGACTCTTTTAGCATCTGCAGGATTGACATGCTAATTATGTATCATATGAAAAGCTTTTAGTGTTTTATTTGCATTTCCTATTATATACTTAATTTAAGTATGTATCTCTAAAAGTTGAATAGCTCTTGAAATTCAGCTGGAAACCTTTGACAGTTGAATGCTTAAATAAATCACATCAGCTCTCTCAGCTTTCAACATTTTATAACCTACTTCGAGAGATCTGGCAATGTCTACTACCTTAAATTGGATTGTCTTGTGACTGTCAATCTCCTGCCTTCATAAAAATGTTTCAATGCAACATCGAAGAGTAATCTTTTATAAGCAAAACTTGAGCATCTAAGTTCAATTCAGCCACCTGAGGTACAACAACTGCAAATAACTCCACTGACGTGACCACCCAATAAAAGGGTCTGATCCATGCACAGCTAAGTTTGCCTAAGCAAGGCCTGGCCATGAACAAATATCATTTGACATTGTGTACCATGCAGCCTCATTCAGAGACATTAAAATGGGGGTGGGGTATATGTTAGAGTTAAGGAACTAAACATTTTGCAGCTGTTTTATAGACCACACTTTGGGAAGGGCTGTTTCCCTAGGACAAGGAACAAAATGCCCTAGACTCTTGCCAGGTTTTCACCACTGTGTCACCATTCCAATTTGAGACTCGCGTATGTCTTAATCCCTTCAGGCTGCCTAGCAAATTACCATATATTGGGTGGCTTATAAACAACAGAAATTTACTTCGCACATTTCTGGGAAGTCCAAATTTATTTCTCACATTTCTGGGAAGTCCAAGATCAAGGTGCTGGCAGATGAAGGCTCACTTCCTGATTCACAAACAGCTGCCTTCTTCCTTCATCTTCCCAGGGTGGAAGAAAGGGGAGACCTCTTTGGGGTCTCTTTCATAAACTCACTAATCTCATTCAGGAGAACTGCACCCTCATGACCTAATCAGCTCCCCAAGACCCCGCCTCCTAATGCCATCACACTGGGGGTTAGGATTTCAAAATATGAATTTGGGGGGAATACAAACGTTCAGCTTATAGCAACAGATATTCAGATAAATCTTCAGCTAATTTCTCAAAGGCGTTCTTATATTTCCCCAAGTACAACCACCTTTCCTCTAAGGACGCAAGCTACCGTGTTTCCCCGAAAATAAGACCTAGCTGGACCATCAGCTCTAATGTGTCTTTTGGAGCAATAATTAATGTAAGTCCTGGTCTTATGTTATATAAGACCCGGTCTTACAGTAAAATAAGAGCAGGTCTTATATTAATTTTTGCTCCAAAAGACGCATTAGAGTTGATGGTCCTGCTAGGCCTTATTTTGGGGGAAACATGGCATTTCGAGTTTTAAAGTGAGGAAAAAATTTCAAGATTTTAAGATATCTGATACTCAAAAAGTATGATCTAAAAAACATAGGAGATAATTGAGAATGTATGCTCTAATATTAAAAGTAATATACAAATCTGTTTTTATTATTAAATTTTATTTCACTTTTTCATTTTTAAAATCTTTTCATTCATTTTCCCTACAGTCCAATTTTCTTTTTTGTTCAGCTGACATATCTGAATGACATTTTAAAGCCTGTCAAAAGACGGAAAACAAAACATATGATTTTAATTAAGCTCAAATGAGTGTTTTGCCAATTCCAAGTTGTAGTTAAGAAAGTTAGTTTTCATTTTAGAGAGGGAAAGTGGAAGTTTACAAGTCTATTCTATTCTTGCTCTATTAAGTCAAAACAAGCCTCCCCCTAGCTGAAAATTATTTATCTTCCTCAGTCAGAATCCTGTATTTGCTAATGGCCCCAGGGCATTCACCGTGAAGAAAATGGGAATGACCTCCATTAAGGATTGTGTCTTGAACATCACTAAGTTTCTTCTAAAAATATGAAAGAATTTCCCTACTTACTTGTAGGGGGTTGAATGGTTCCCAGGCCTCCACCGCCTCCCCCCAAAAAAAACATGTGTCCATGTCCTAAACACCCAAAACCTGTAAATGTGATCTTATTTGGGTGTGTGTGGGGGGGAAGGTCTTTGTAGATGTAATTAAGTTAAGGATTCTGAGATAAAATCATCCTGAATTAAAGGAGTGGATCCTCTTCCAATGATAAGAGTGGGAAAACACGCAGCCACAGCACAAGAAATGCCAGCGGCCATGGGAAGCTAGAAGAGGCAAGGGTTCTCCCTCGGAGCTTTGAGGGAGAGACTGACCCTGCTAAAGCCTCGATTTCAGACTTCTGAACTGGGGCAGAATAGATTTCAACCACCAGATTTGTGGTAATTTGTTATGGCAGCCATAGAAAACTAATACACTATTCGGATGCTCAATGTCTTCCCTTTTCTGAAATCATGAGGGGCTAATACTACAGGCTTAAGAATGGACTCCACTAATGTGCGGACAGTGACTTCCGTGTTCAGTGATTTTATCGAAGAATGGGGGTGGGATACTCTTTCTGTTCTTCCTGAGATTGTTGGGAGGGCTTTTCTAGTAAAGCACATTGTGAACTGGAAGCACTGTAGATGAAGTAATAATAGTTAAAGCCTTTTTCTGTGCCCTAAAAGTTAGTATAATACATCGTATTTAACTTTGTCTTATTTGCAATGAATCAAGTGTTCTTTTTAAAATTTCCATTAAAAGACAGAACGTGATGAAAATGCCTGATGGCTTCTACTTTCCTCACTGTGCCTCAGTTTTCTCATCTGTAAAATGCAGGGGTTGAATAATTGTGGATTGTTATCATTATCAGTATTATCATTATTATTATCATCATGCTTATCGACATACTAACGATGAAGTGGAAACCCAACACTTACAGTCTGAGTAATTACCTCGCCTGTCTCAACTTAATTGAGCTTGAGTCTCCCTAAGTGAAACAGTCTAGGTACCCATTATGGATGGAGAATCTGTTACAGTCTTTCTTCAGACTCCTAAGAACGACAGCTTCATTGTGTCGTAAAGGCATCTCAGACTTCAGAGCCAGACCGCCCTGAGCTCAAATCCTTATTCAGTAGAGAAATTGCTTTGTAACCAGTAAACTTGCTGGTAGTAGTAGATACACCTTAGATGGTCTGCTCAACCTGTCTTCTCTACCTGCATGTTGAGAGTCCCTGCAACTTGAACTAGTTGGAGGTCACAGATGATTAAATCAATATTGAGCACATAATGCAAGCCGAGCCATCACAGTGCCGTTGTGGAGATTTAGAAAGTGACCAAAGAGAAAGAGAGATGAATTGTTTTCCTGCATATGAAAACCCCAAAGTCCGGAAAAGGATGGAGGAAAGAGGAAACGGAGTAATGAGAATGAGATGCAAAGTAGAGCAAAAGAAAAGGAGAGGGCTTCTGTTTTCTCTTTATTTCTTCCACATTTTTTTTTTTTATTATTGTCATGGTCCCTTTACTCTCATATAAAGAGAAAACAAGACAACACAAAAGACTAAATTTATATTTGAATCATAGGAAGGACATCAAATTTTTTAAATAAATATATAGGGACACAATTTTGTCTATTCTCCAAGGCTTAACAAAGCCCATGGATTTCATTATATGTACGTTCTTTTTTTATCTTTCTTTTTTTTCTCTAAGACCTTTAACTAGGATTAAAAGATATCAAAGCATTTAGTCAACCATAGTTTGTCTACATTAGTACAAATGAGCAGATGTTCCTACATACTTCTCTGAAATTGTTTTGATATGTGCGTACATCCTTGCCTACTAGATGGATGGTTCTGCTTAGTTTGGTCAATTGCGTCAAATAATCAATCAGTCATTCAGTCAAGCAACCAATTGGCCTGTTTCTACCTTTCTCCCCTCACCAAATTGGCTTATTTGATTATATTGTTGGTCAGTTTTACATTTATTCTTAACGTATTTCCCCTTAAATAGAAGACTTAGGCATTACAAGGCATAACATACTTTTCCCAATGCAAAATAAGGATACAGCAAGGAGGAGATTTGGTATTTTCTGATTTTCAGAGTAGCTGCTTTTCCGCTACAAATTACGCACATGTGCACACACGCACACATGAGACAGAAGCAACTCCTTTTGCCCTGAAGTACATCAAGTTATCATCACTTTACGGGTAGGGAAACTGAAGTTTAGAGAGAAGTACTGCGACTTCTCTGATGTCGCAGAGCGTTGAGACACACAGTACCTGGAGGGACCAAGCCATACACCACACAGTCTGGACCTGCTGTTCAGGAATCGCACCTACATGACAGGAGCCTGGCCTGGGGCGCCAAAGAACACAGTTTTCCCGACAAGACTGAACAATCGAAACTTACTGCGGACAGTTTCTGATAAGAGAAGGACTAGAAAACTCATTCCCAAGACGGATGGTCTCCTCTGTGGCCCAAGCATAACGTGGAAAGAACGTATGGACGGAAAACAAACCTGAACAAGCAAGGCTGCTCCCTGCAGCCTGCCTCCTTTACCTTTACTGAAAAAAGAAAAAAAAGAAAACATAATCCAAGAAGCACCATCTATAGACAATGAACTGGATGGGCCATTTGCCTAGAGCTACATATAATAACCCAGCACTTCCGTTCACTTCTAGCTACTTCACATTAAATTAATGTTTTCTCCAATGTTTACATGAGGCAGAAAACTCCTGGAGTCAGGGACGATGTCTTCTTTGCTATGTCCTTGGGGCTCGGCAAAAAGACCACCAGAAATATTTGTAAGGTGCTGAATAGATGGTTAGGTAGGATATTTCTTCAGCTTCAAAATTTCCTTGCTATGAACTCTAAAAGGTCTAGTTTAAAGGTCATATCCTCAAATAAGGAATTATTTTACTAATTTACTATGGAATTCCTTATTTTACTATACGGAATTTGCTATAAAGAATTATTTTACTATAATATAAGACCGGGTCTTTGATATGACATGACATGACATTAACATAATATAATATAATATATATATAATATATAATATAATATAATGCAATGTAATACCAGGTCTTATATTAATTTTTGCTCCAAAAGACGCACGAGAGCTGATGGTCCAGCTAGGTCTTATATTTGGGGAAACACGGTAGGTAGGTAAAATGTATGGGAACAGGTTATTATAAGGAAGGAAAGAAGGGATAAAGAAGAAAGAAAAAGAAAAAGAAAAAGAGAAAACAGTCAAGAGTTAACCTGAGCACATTAAATATACGTCATTAACTGTTGGAAAAAATAGACATATCCCACAAAACCCAAGTGCATAGTAACCGACATAAATATTTTTTTGCAGAGATTCACTCCATCCTGGGTTTATGTCTGTTTATGGCTGATGACAGCTACGTCTTGGCCTGGAGGACAATCTTCATTCACATCACTCAGCTGGGCTGGTTTTAATTGCCTAAATATAATTCAATCATTAGAGTTTGTATTCTTAACTAGGTAAAGTCAACACTGGACTTGGCCAATGGAACGTCAATAGAGACAGCTACCTCCTTCTGAAACTTTCTCTTAAGGTGGATCATAACCAGAACCTTCTACTGACTTTTTTCTTACTTTTTTATCATCTTTGTTTTTCATAGGATAAGATTCTACAAAGACCAAATATATTTGTCAATTATTTATTTCCATCCTTCACTCTAACTTCTAGTAATCAGAAAATACTTAATGTTAATTAAATATTGCCCACTGTAAGTATTTTGATCTATGTGTAGGGTACTGGAATTTATTGGGCAAATACATTTTCATTCTCACAATGACTTAAGCCAAGGCATTTTTCTGTTCCTCCCAAACCCCGCCACCACCACATTTTATAGATGAAAATTCTGCCACTTAGGGAATTTGATTAGTTTACTCCAAATCCCAAGCCAGAAAATGACAGAGCTGAGATCTGTGTGTAAGTCTTTTGGACTCCAAAATGCATGTTCTTTTTTATTACTCCACCATAGATGTTTTGATCCTAAATGTGACATAATTCCTTAATGAAAAAACTACAGCAAGTATTGTCTGGAACATTTTCTTTAGCACTTATTCATAGAGCTATTTGGTAATAAAAACTTGCCACAAGAAAGCCTTTCATCAAAATTATTAACAACTAACATTTAGCATGCTTTACTCTTTCCAAAACACTTGACAAATACTTTCTCTTTTAATCCTTCAACAGCTGCTTAAGTGGATAGGATAACCTGTGACGCAGTGACAAATATACCCTTAATTTCAATGGCTTTACACAAGAAAAGTTTATTTCTTACATATGCCAAATCAGATGGGGGACAGGCAACTCTTCTAGATAACATTTTATGTGACAATGCAGGCAGCAAGGGTACTTCAACTTGTGGCTCTGCTATCAAGACACGTTTTTTCTTGATTGCTACAGCTGGGGAAGAGAAAGTAAAGAGAACTCACCCTTGCTTCTAAAAGCCTCTTATTGGCAGTGACATTTGTCATAGTCCATTGGCTCAAATTAATCACATGACCTCAGATTAAATGCAGGACAGAGAAGAAAACCAGATATAGTTAGTATTAGTAATTTCTACTACAGTAAGCTTGTATTTTTTCTTCCATTTTACATAACTCTACCTGATGCTTCCCTGAAATGTCTGGATTGCTCAGTAACAGAAAGAATTGAGTTCTACTCATGACCTTTCACAAGTCAGTGCATGCACCATAGTTATTTACTCTTTTCCACAGATGATTGGAGTTGCACATTCATAAATGTCACTGTCTTTGTCTCCCCGCTTTTCTCTTCTTCTTTCTTTCCCCCCCAGGATCCCAAAACGTCTTATCGTCACCATCTGTTTTCAGGCTGCCCAGTCAGGTTTAGCCTGGAATCTCAGTTCTTTAGACTGGCTCACCGACAGCATAAATGAAACTCTAGTGCTATATTAATAATCTCTCATTGCATAACAGTGATGCGTCACTACCTTTTAAAAAGTCTCACAATCAAGAGAGATTGGGGAGAAATAAATAATGTGAAGAGAGAAGGAGCCCTACCTTCCCACATACAAAAAGAGAACTGAAATTCAGTGATTTGAAGGAATTTGCCTAAGGTCACAAAGCTGTGCAGTGTGTCTGGTGTGGGGTTGGTGACATTTATGAGCAGAAGAGGGGTGGGCAAGGAGGCCAATGAACTTTGCACTAAATCCTCTTCAGCAATGTTGTGTTCCGGGAGAAGATGTACATGTGTAGTTCATCTTTGTGTTCCTCGAAAGCGCCACCATTTTTTTGGTGGAAAAATGAAAGGACACCTTCCATCATCATACAAGATTTCCTTCTCTTGAAGTTCCACTCACAAATACTAACCTCTACCTGGTGAGGCAGTATCACCTAGTTGCTTATTTTTTTAAAACAAATATTTGTTGAACAATTACTGTAGGTAGTATTTTAATGCTAAGGAGACAATGCCCACTAAAATGACAATCCTGCATTTTTTGAACACAAATACTGTCTAAAACATCTCTACAGTCTTCAGTTCAGCTCTTCCCACTCTAACGTATCTTAATCCACTCATGAAGACGCACTGCTGCAAGCTGACACTTGTCACTCAGTGCTCCTCTCCCCTTATGATCTATGGTAGGACACTGCTGTGGCCCTCCCCTGTCTGCAAAAGAATCCAGGAATTCCCCCAAATTAACACAACAGTAAGCACAATTAGACGTACTTAAACTCAGAAGAGACATGTTTTTCTCATGAAGTAGTGGAAAACCTGACATCATATTTATACTCAATCCAACTGCAGTCAGATTTCTAAAGTTGAGAACTGAAATGTCAAAGACAGGAAAGAAGTGTTATCCGCATAGCTCTGGTGCTCTGAGCTAAAGATGACTCCTGGAAGGGGGGGGTGTGTGTGTGTGTGTGTGTGTGTGTGTGTGTGTGTGTGTGTGTGTGTGTGTGTGTGTGTGTGTGTGTCCCTCAGATTCTAACCAATTACCAGCACCATGAACTTAGAAATTAGAATATGATCGACAACTAGGAATATGGACTAACCTGAAATTTGAATTCTCTTTGGGTGGCTTGGACATTTTCTTGTAACATGTACATAAATAAAAGTAAACTGCAGACAGAAGGGTTATTTTTGTTTGTCTGATGAATTCTTTCACATAGCATTTTTTTTAAGCTTCCTGGCTTCCACCTTGCCATGGTTAAAATATTTATAAGCAGGCTTCCTAGGAAGCTTTTCTGGGAAAGGAGTCTTAGATTTCAAATTATGAACTTTGCTAAGAAGCAGTTTAAGATTTATTTTTTCCTAAATCAAGGAGTTTATCTATTAGTAAACAGTATACATTTATATCATTATTTCGTATCAGTAAAGAAACAATGTACTGAATTAAGGCATTGAGGAAATTCATTAGCAGTTTTAAAATGCATCCCTTGTTTGCATGTTCTTTTTCTTACTAAGTCAATTTCTCTTTCCTCCTCTTCCTGGCTCCTCACTTGTGTGTCCTCACTGAATTTTGAAAATTCTTACCTAGCATCTCCTATGTGCCAGGTACTGGAATGTCCTAGAAATGAAGTTCTTAGGTAGCTCATGATTTTACTAAAGAGCAGGTAATGAAGTGGCAAGTGTGTGAAGTGTGATGTGGGTGTCATGATGAATGGAGAGAGGAGACCCTGTCTAACTCTGTTTAGGAATTTGGGGAATTATTTCACAGAAGTGCAAGTCATATTGTGTTTTGCAGGAGGAACAGGGCTGTCTGGCCGAGAGAGCATGAGGCCACTGCAGGCAACTGATACTGCCTATATATGTTCACAGATTCAGGAGGGCGGTATGGCTGGAATGCAGGGCAGGGTGAGTGAACCGCCCTGGGAGAGGAAGCCATAGAGAGAACAACTGGGACGAGCACGGCAAGCCATATAAGGAAGGTTTTATTTGTGACTCTGAGTGTGTATTTTGGCCTCTCTCTCTTTCAACCTATAAAATTAAAGCAAAAGAGAAGCTGGTTATGTTTGAAAATAGGAGGTCAATGTGATATGTCCGTGTAACTCTCAAACGGCACATACCTGAGTGAGGAGCTTTGTGGCTTCCTAGAGAGTTTCTGTCAGTTTGGTAAATAAAATGATTTGCCAAGCTCTACTGAGCACTTCTTACTATACATCCAACACAGAATCAGAGGTTGTAGAAGTGAACTAAACAAATCAAGTCAGTTATATTCAAGGCAACACATTTGTTGATGACCGACGCTATGCAAACCATTATGATGGGAATAGGGGTACAAAGATAAATAAGACACCAAAGGCATGGAATAGAGGAGATGGAATGGCTCCAATTCCTTCAATTACTCACTACATTTGTTGAGTTTCTACAATAGGAGACTCGCTGAGTTTCAAACAGGGAGGAACACAATAACTGCATCATTTACCGACAAACCGTCTGTCTTCTAGAAGCTCATGGTGCACTGCCTAAATAATGTACATCAACAATAGACATGTAAGAATTACAGACAGAAGGGCTTTGAAAGAGTTGCCTTCACGATAATTTGGATGAAGAGAAAAGACTGGATATTTATTGAGCATCTTCTAGAAAGCCAGAAGTTTTACAAATACAATCCCATAATATTCACAATAATTAACCAAAATTCACATCCTTATCTCCATTTTATGACCAAGGAAATAGCTTTAAAAAGTAACCTGCCTAGCAATAACCACTACTACAGGTAAGGGCTTGAACTTAGGTGTTTCTGGGTGTGTTGTCATGTTTGCCTCCCTCTGCCTGGGCCATATGGAATTCGGAAGAGCTTAGACAAAGATGGGACATTCAAGAAAACCTGATTCTGGCATTCTCATAAAGACACAGCCTCAGGTCAGAGACTTGGTTCTTCCGGCAGAACTGATGGATCTGCCTCATTGTCCAAAGAGATAAAACTCGGATGAAAACAGAGCAGTGGACACTCTCAGACTTAATACGCTCAGATGGCCTTGTGTGTGGACATGTGAGTGCCATGGCATGTAGTGTGTATGTGTTCTTTCTGGCTTGTGTGAAATCATCTGGCGCCATTTGTATGGCAGGAACCAGTTTGCAGTCATTCCTATTTGTTTTCGGAACATTTATAATAACATTGGATAAATTAATATTAGCCCGTGTGCATTGGGCCTTGCCAGGGAACACATTAACAGAAATCTCCAGTACTCTCAAGCACAGTTTTGGTTGAGAAGACTTATCATAGTCTCTGGTATTAAAGATGTTAATGTCTGAAAGCTTACGATATGACAAGACAGAGTGTACGTAAAGGACTTATTTTGAAGGCCTGTCACTTTCCATGGGGACAGAGCCATGAGAGGCCTTAGAGAAAAAAATAAACTTGGGATTGTAAATAACGCCTGACCTGACATTTCCCTTGTGGGGACGCCGGTAATGGGGCCCAGCTGCCAACCCGATGCTCTGTTGAGCTGTAAGGGAAAATAACATTTTTTTCAAACCGATATTGTGAGTTAAGATCTACGCCGAATGCCATTTGTTTTTGTACTTTACAACAATTCAAACCAGATTATTTTATACGAAAGCCACAGAAAAACATTCTCTGCTGCCAGCCCCCATTGTTCCTCCCTCCTGACAATTCTGCTCTTTTGTTCTCAAAATACAGGTTGCAAATGGGAGTTATGTCCGCGGACTGAATGTTTCTGACTGAGGTTGCATGATGAAAAGCTTTTCTAACTGAGCCTGAAGTGCTATGGATGCTTTCAATCAGTGTGTAGGATTTTAATTAATCCCAGGGTTGTGCCCTTCCCAAAAGTTCAGGTGCAAGGCTACATTCCTTTAGGGGGTTATGTTTGAGCGCAGGCTAAAAGACCCCTTCAGAAAAAAGGGTGGAACATGCAGAGATCTGTGCTGGGAGACGGAAGACTGGATTTGATCATCTTTCTGTCATTGTGGGCTTGTTGTCTCATCAGCAAAATAAGGAGATTTGAGGAAAATGACTTCACAGCTACTGGTCCATACTGGAAGATCCTGTGAGTATATGCAGACAGGGTTTGAATTTAAGCTTCTATGTGCTCTGTAATCACTGAAGGCAGAGGCTAATGTTGTAGTCTGTGGGTTCTACTCACATTTTCAGAATTCATAAAGTCAAATCTAGACAGCTATAGCTAAATAGGCATTTGATTATTCTGTCTCAATGTCCTCATTTGTAGAACAAAAGGATGGGCCTAGCCATCTAGGTAGAGACTTTACAGCTTTCAGGAAAGAGTTCAAATTCCCTGCTTTGGCACTCAAATCCCTTCATGATCTGGCCACTTGACACTACTCCAGATGTACCTCTTCAAGCCCTCTGCACATTCCCATGCCCTCAATTTTGACCTCAGAAATCTATACGGTATTATGTTTTTGTGCCTTCTGACAAGTTACTGCCTCTGCTTAGAATTTCCTTATTATTAAGCCAGAGTAACAAATAGCATATTCTGTAGACAAGGACATTTTCTTACGTAAATTCCATGGAACCAATGTCATATTTTTTTTTTGTTTTGATGTTGAACATGTGTTTTGGGGAACAGTCTCAATGATCAAGAAATCAGGAAAAATGTTTATTCTACCAATCATTTGAAAAAACCATGAGACAGGTAAGTATAATAAAGGTTCTGAAAATTCCTGAAAAAAATAAATACACTTAAGCCTACATTTTCCAAATGCATATGATGACAAATTCTTTCTCCTATGTAAGAGCGACAAATACTCTCCATATCACAGTCGGAAATACCTGTTCAAATTAATATAGAACATACGTCACAAGCAGATTATAATTTTCATGGAATTATGATACACGTTATTCTTACCAATACATTTTAATTATTTCTTGTGCTTTTGAGCTAATTGTGCTGTGACACGAAATTGTAGGAAATAATAGAGGCCTCATGTACCCTTTTCCTAATTTCTCCCAATCAGAACACCTTGCAAAACTATCGGGCAATATCTTGACCAAGATATTGACATTGACACAGTAAAGATATAGATCTGCTACTCTCTCCTTGATCCCTTTCACCACTAATCTGCTCTCGATTTCTAGAATTTCACCATTTCAAAAAGTAACATGAATGGAATAATACAGTATATATAACCTTTTGAGATTGACTGTTTTTACTGGGCATGATTCAACTGTATTCATTTCTGCCCTATTTCTCCTCTCCTTCCAGTGCTCAGATGATACAAATGTCCAATCTTTTATTATAGTCCCACAAGTACCCGAGGCTCGGTTCACTGTTTTAGATTGTTGTTTGGAATGGTCTATCTTCCATTTATGCATTATTTCTTCTGTCTCCTGCATTCTGCTGTTGAACCTATCCACTGAGTTTTTCATTTCAATTACTGTATTCTTCAGTTCTAATATTATCATTTGCTTCTTTAAATCTTCTATTTCTTTGTGAAGACTTTCTATTTCTTTCATGAGGTTTTATCTTTTATCATTTACTTTAAAACTGTTTGTAGTTGTCCATAAAAGTATATTTATTAGGGCTGCTTTAATACCTGTAATGCTCTGTCATCTATTTTGGCATCTATTGACTATCATTTTTCATTCAGGTTGAGATCATCCTTATTGTTGGTATAATGAGAGATTTTCAATTGAAATCCAAATTTGTATTTTAAACTCTGGGTCTTACTTAAATCTATTATTTAAAATAAGAATTGGCTTTCTTTGACACTGTTCTGGCAGAAGGGAGGGAGAGTACCACCTTGTCACTGCCAGATGGAAGTAAAAGTCCTGGTTCCACACTTGGTCTCTACTGATACTCAAGACTGAGAGGCTTGCTGTGACTGCGAGGCAGGAGTCTGGCTCCCTAAGTGATCGCCATGTACACTAAAGTGGGGTGGCTTCAGTGTTGTTGGGTGATGGTGAAAGTCTTCACTCTCCACTTGGTTTTCTCTGACATGTCCCAATGGGAAGTAGAATGGTGGACTTTGGTAGAAATTCAGTGACACCAGTAGGATGGCTTTTTATCAGCTGATGGGGATGGAAGACCTGTTCCCAACTTGGCCTTCTCTGATACACCCCAGTCTTGGGTATTGGGTTGTTTTGTTACAGCATTGTGAGGGTAGAAGTTTAGGTTGTTCCTTGCTTGGCATTTGTTGGCATGGATGTGTGTGTGCGCCACACTTTACCTCTAGTATTTAGCTGTAGTAAACTGGTTATTGCCTTGTAGAATCTTTGTCTTGCTAGTCTGTCCCTTTATGAATCTTTGATTGACAAAATAAGCTTTTGTTGGGTGTTTGTTTGTTTGTTTGTTTGGTTTTTTGTCTGTGTCCATTGACACTTCCAGGTTGCTCGCTTTTTCATCTCCTAGTTTTGGATGTATGAGGCAAAAAGAATACCCAGAGAACTCATCATCCTGCCATTCATCGAGTCCTGATGTCCCTGGATTGTCTGCCTTCTTCTCTTCAATTTTCCAAATCTCCTTACTCATATGTGTGTCATAGGTATAATGTCTAGAGTTTTTGTTGTACTTATTAGGAGAAAAGTAGATGTAGCTCCATCTTCTTGGAGGTGGAAGTATTTCATCAATAATTTTAAACCATTCATTTCAAAAGTTTATTACCTCCAAGAACAATATGATATTCTTTTTTTTTTTTTCAGACTTTATTTTTTATATACCTTATTTTACTTTATCCCTAACAAACAGTGGGTGAGATATTATTATCTCAATTTGGCAGGTGGGGAGTCAAGTTCAGAGAGGGTAAGGGACTTAGCTAAGCAAAATACAAACTTAGGATTTAACTCTGATCTCTTACACATATTCTTTTCTTTACAGAGCTGACTCACTTTTAAAGTCATACAGGACTTTGGTCTACCTTTGGAGTTTTTGGAATCCTTGATGACTGAAAGAGAGAATAATAAAATGGTAAGACATCCAGGAGTCAGAACACATGAAAGATAACTGAAGGAAAATATATATGGGAGAGAGAAGACTGTGTCTTCATGCAGTTGAACAACTCTCAGATGGATAACATATTTGACCTATTATGTGAGTCTCCAGAGAACATGACCAGGACTAATAATTAAATGTTACAAGGATACCAAGTTCAGCTTCATTATACAGAAAAGCAGTTACAGATGTCTGAAATAAAGATAAATTGTTTCTGGTGGTAATGAACTCCCATCTTTGAGTGAGTTCAAACAGGAGCTAGATTAATGTCCTGTTGCTGACAAGCATGCAGAGGTGTGGCAGATATGACCCCAAAGCCCTGTCTACTTCTTACTGTCTTTAATGCAGGCTCTACAGTGTGCTGGCTATGTGATAGTGGGCTCATTACTGCTTCCTGAGCTGAACTTTTCTATGAAATGGGGATAATAATAATTCCCTTCTCACAAGATGATTATGAGGATGAGGTAAGATAGTGGGTTTAAAACGTTTAGTGGTGTGCATGCCAGTAGAAAGCAATGAATAAACATTAGCTGTGATGATAATAATAATATTGTTGTTTCTGAAGTTACTGCAGGATCTTTGAAGGGTTCAAATTATCGTTGTAGAGAAAATACGTTGAGGAACTAATTAAGAGAGTCTTAATAAAGCTAGATGTTAAGTAGTGAACATTTTACTGTACTCAACCTGTCCATGAATATTTCATTACTCTAAAACTGACCTGAACTTACCATTGATACTTAAGATGTCTTGAGTTTGGGACATATCCCTGAACAGAGCGAGTACACAATGAACGCTGCCCATTTATAGGCATTCAGTTACATGCTAATTCGTCTTTCAAACTTTGTCCATCACGTGAGCCAGTCTCTACCTTCAAATTACTGTTTGATCTTTGGCAAGTCTCTTAATATCTTCTCCAACTTTCTCTTTAGAGAAGCTCTTAGGTAGGCTGTGACCTAGCTCTGGGATTTGGTTATTTTTCCATTTTGAAATGAATCTCACATATTTCAAAGGGGTCAGAAAAACTGTATCCCTCAATTGGCCAATCTCTTTTCTTCTCATTGCTGGTCTCAGTCAACAGTCAGAGGATTTCACATTATCAAGCCAGTGAAAGACGGCACTCCAGGCAGATTTCATTCCAATTTTGTTTCAGTTCTAGAAGTAGTAGTCCCAGGGACCACTGCCATCCCTGCTGCTCTTCACTTTCTTAGAGGAATTAGCTATTCACAACACTTCTTCTCACAAAATTCTTATCCCTGTGGTGAAGAGGTTAACTCATTTCACATTCCTCTTCAGAGGAAAAGGCAACAAGGAGTTTGGGAATTGTGGCTGGTTCCAAATAGACACTTTCACAGTTAGAACGCTTCTGATAATGAAGTATTTTGCAGACAATCTGTTTGAAAGGTTCCATCTATTTAAGCATCAAGGAGGTGACTGCTCCCTACAAAGGACTTCTACAAAAAGGAACAGCCTGCAGCTATATATGACGTCAGAGGGTAGTAGACTTGGGGTTATCACTGTGTGAGGGGTGTACATGTCTAAGCCTAATGTGGTTTTGTGCAACCTGAAACTCATATAAAAGTTTAAAAAATATATGAATATGAAAGAACTAAAATAAGTCACAGTCTGCCAATAACTAGGGGGGTGCCCAGTCATAACAGCTTGTTGCAACCAACTCTGTAAGTTAGTCGTGGACTTCTTCACTTCGATTGCTTCTTCCCTAGTGGATAGCAGCAATGTTTCCCAGTGACTCAATCCAAAAATCTCCACTCTCATCCCTCACAATCAACTGGTCTCCAAGTCCAGTCCAGTCTCCTTTCTACATTTTTCTTATACTCAGCTCCTCTTCACTATTTACACTTCCGGTAGGCTGGACTATTCCTGGGACTATTATACGGGCCTGGAATTCAGTCTCTTTGCCCCATTGTTCAATCTCACTATGATCTTCAACATCTTTAACGCTACTTGATCACACCATCATTTTCAGTTATAAATCTCCTTCCCTGTTGCCAAGTCTTTCAGCAGCTTCCTGTCACCTAGAGGACAAAGTTTAAATCTCACATGCAGCATGCAGGGTTTCTGGTAATCTAGCCTGTTCTCCTTTGCTACTTTTATTTCTCACGAAGAACCACTTTACATCCAAAATGCAAAGCACCGAAGTACTGGCATTTCACAAATATGACATACTCTTTTCTTCTTTTGTATTCTGTTCCCTTTGGCTGTCATGACCATTCCCTCAAAGTCCTACACCAAACTCATACTAGCTCACCATGAAGAATCATTTTAACTATAACCTCTTCTGAAATGCCTTCCCTGATTAGTTAGGCAATTTTTTCCCTATGTGTTCATTGTGCTTTTAGAAATGTCTGGTATTACACTTATTTGATCATTTCTCACTTACAGACTACGGGCACTAAAAGGAAATCAACAATTTCCTTTCCTCTTTTTATGTACATATCTGGTTCTATATGAATGCTTTAAGAAACTCAATAAATATATATCTCTTCGTGGGCAACTAGCTATCTGTCATTCAGATGTGAGAGCATTTGAGAGAAGTAACTTTGGCCCATCAAGAAGGTAACAGCCCTCGACCTGGGGTCTCTGCTAGTGAGCAGGCTGTAAATCTGCAAGGAGTGATAAGGGATTCAGTTGAAGGTTGATTTTAAGCTACCTGTGGACTGGGCTTGTTAGTAACCTTGCTCCTGTGAAAGTTTTGATTGGAGTAAATTAGTCACCAGGGAAGGGAGTCATGCTTGTAATTGTAACATTTATTGTTCTACTGTTTTTGACCATGGAAGGAGTATTTTGGCAGAAATATACAGAAGGTGGCAAAAAAAACAACAACAAAAAAACAAAAACAAACAAACAAAAAAACACCAATAAACAAAAACGCACACACATTTTAAGAAAGGAAAAAACTGTACTAAAATTGTAATACTCAATATATACTGATAACAAAAGATGAATACAAGTCTTGTATACTTTTTCTGGCACCCCTAGTATATGCAGAATAAGACAGACCAAGAGTCAATCATCCCTCCTACTCCTGGAATCCCAGGTGTAGCAAATCCTATGAACAATCTAAACAAAGCTGCATTAGGTTCCTAACTCCAGGTAATTGAGAGTCTAGGGTCTTTGATCACTCACACTGTGAGGAAGAGAGCACAAGTAACTTGAGCCCAGACACTGCTGTCCCTTCATGGAGTGTCATTTCATTGCAGCACCACTAGACTGCATTTTGGTGGAGGTATAACCAACTTTGTTGTAGCCTTGAAAAGATGAAATTATAAAGGGAGAAAGAGCAACAGAACAAAGGAGAATAAGGAGGGGTGGCGTCTAAAAGTAACTGACCAGCAAAGAAAATAACACTTGAAAAAAAAAATATGAGGACTGTTGTAGACATCCTCATAGAGGAGGCTTATCATACGCTTCCTGGTTGTCTTGAGTTTCGGTACCTGGGCAGAACCAGATACACTAAGATCTCTCCTTCCTGTTATTCCTCTGTCCTTTCTTTGTTTTCATTCCCCCATAAGAATATTTTAATAATGTTTCATGTCCTAACCTATCCCCCATCATTTCCGCCAAGCTTCTCTGGTAATCGCCTCAAACCCTAATACACATCACACCCACGCCTGGCGCAGAGGCAAGTGTTGTGGTTCTAGGAGCACCCCCATAAAATACCTCCTCCTTTGCTAATTGTGTCAAACTGGCAAGTTTTCTTGACCTCTCAGTATCTCAAACACTTTGACCCATACATATTTCTATGAGAAAACACAGAGACTCCAAATTGCACAAAGGTGCAAAAGGCTTTTATCAAGTCCTTTTCTGTGAAAAGACAGATTTTATTCAGATCACTGTAGTAGAGGAGACGGAATCCTGTATAAACTGAGCTCACTTCCAACTAAGACAAAGGTAACTAAGGTTTGTAAAAGGGAGAACAAATAGGGAATAGAAAAAAGGGACTAGGCGGATCTGTGGAAATGGAAAATGAAGAAGGGGATGAAATGGAGAATTACTGAAAATGGTTTGGTGAAGTGAGTTGGGACAAAGCACATTTTGAGGTTTGGTAGCCTTGCATTTTCTTGAGCAAAGACTCAGTCCTGGGGCTGGGATTTTCTTTAGGGACACATCCTGGGGCAGGTAGAAGCCAAGCTAAAATTTGGTTACAGTGTTTGGGCCACTCCTTTGTTGTATGGGGTTCATAGTTCACAGAGGATCAGAAAATATAGAAGGAATGAGAGAGGTGCCATTGAGGTGGGTATGGAAGACAGAATAATGTTCCCAGATATGTCCAAATCCTATGATTCCTGAAACCTGTCAATATGTTACCTTCCTGCACAAGAGGGACTTTGCAGATAGGATTAAGTTAGGGACTTTGAGATGAGTAGATTATCCTAGATTATCTGGTTGGGTCTTCTAAGAGGGAGTGTCAGAGTCAGAGAAGATGTGATGACAGAAGGAGAGAGAGAGAGAGAGAGAGAGAGAGAGAGAGAGAGAGAGAGAGAGAGAGAGAGATATCTGCAGATGCTGCTTACCTTGAAGATGGATAAGGGGCTAGGACCATGGAATGAGGGTGGCCTCTGGAAGTTGGATTAGGCAAGTTAGGCAAGGAGATGGTTCTCCCCTGGAGCCTACAGAAAGAACACAGCCCTGCTGACACCTAGATTTTGGCCTTATAAGATCCATTTTGGACTTATGACATTCATTAATTTTTGTTATTGTAAGCCACTAAAAATTGTTCGTATTTATGGTCATTTGTTACAGCAGCCATAGGACAACACAGGACAAGAAATATGGCCCTCAAGCTGCCCATTTCACCACTTTTCCCAGGACTTGGAACCACATCCTGAGGACGGGAACATCAGAGGGCTGAAGGGAAGTGTGTGCACTGGAGCTTATTCCCAGGAGCATAATTTCTTGGTAGGGTAGGAACATGGTCGATACTCACTTCTCCAGGAATGCCATGGCATTTGCTGTGTTGTTTGTGGCTTTAATAGTAAGGATCTTAATGCAATCATCCTTTTATCATTTGATTGCATTTCCTTGATGAATCAATGATTCCTAAGCTAATTGACATTTAAAGACAGAGTGCACGCTCCTTACATTGGTTTGCTTAAACAGGAAAAGGTCGGGGTGATTAGCACAGGAGAAAGCTCATTTCTAAGCTATTTCAGTCCTCTTTTCACATCTGCCAATAATCTCTACTCCAAAAGCAATATTGGCTGGGACACTGGAAGAATGTGCTAGTATTTTCAGACAGGCTGCAAACTACCAGCAAAGTTTACTGAGGAGCCTTGTTACAAAAGCTACAGAGATGATAGTTCTTTTCCTCCGGAGAAATCCTATGTTCCCCTTCATTGTTACATCTCACCTGTGCTTTGCAGGCTACAGTGGTCCTGGTCCTAGAAACGCAGCGCTGCATACTGTATCCGTTTCCCTCTGAGACCTTCTTCTGTTCCCCACCAAACCTCATTCTTCCACATTGATGTAACAACTGAGTTACAGACTCAGGTTTTAAGTAAGATGTCAAGGTGCAAATAATCGCCATGATAAGTAGTCACAGAGAACAGAGGCCATCTTATGTGCCAGGAACAGCACGAGGCATTTTGTATGTATTTCATTTATTCAACCTGAGTTTTAGTGAATTCAGTGTGACATTTGGTGACTGCTGTTTGCACTACTGGTTGGAGTCATCGTTGGGCTTGGAAAGCAAGAAGTTAAGATTCCTAATAGCTGCAGGGTTTCGGGAGAATGATGTCTTCTTCAGCTCTCTTTTCTCTAAGAAACAAAGCCATTTTCCTTGGTACAGAGTCAGGGGCAGGGTGAATGCACTGCACTAGGCATAGAGCATGAATGATGCCCAGTGTTTAATGAAGAGTGTGTGTGCACAATCAGAGGAACACACTGACAATTAGGCCTTTTAAACACATGGAGCATGAGCTCTGGAATTTGACTAATGTGGTCCAACCTTCATCCATTCATTCATGCATTAACAAATATTTATCAGCATCTGTGAGTACACCTCTGAGTATTTGGGCTACTATGTACAAAACAAAGTTGTTTCTTCCATGAAGTTTATATTCCAGTGAAAGAAATAGGTTAAAACAACAGCAGCAGCAACAACAAGACCCATTTGTATAATACATGTCAGGTGGTGACAGATACTATGTGGAAAAATAAGCAGGGAAGGAGACAGGGAGAAACGGACAGGCGCCTTAGAGAAGGCTTTTCCGGAGGTGGTGACGTTTGAGCAGAGACCCGGATGAAGTGAGAGCAGCGTGTTTCTCTCTGGGAGAAGAGAATTCCAGGCTGAGGAATAGCAAATACAAAGGCAGCGCTGACGCTGGAGAGTGTCTAAGGCTAGTGGCTTAGGTTGGCTTTCCAGAATCCCTCTTTGGTGGTTCATTATGGAAGTGCTCTCGGGAGGAAACTCTAAGGAAGTAGGGTAGGGGGGACAGAGAGGATGAGAATTCAGGCTAAGTCCCGGCCTTAGCCTGAACTTTTCTGGAGATGAGACTACACTTCAAGGAGCCAGGGAGGAAGTAAGCTCCCCCAGACTCTGTCAGGTCAGGCAAGAGGGCTAGTTTCAGTGGTTTCAAGAAGGTACGGGGGTCGGCCATTAGAGGGTCTGGCTCCTAGAGACTGGAGGATGAGCACAGAGAACCAACAGAGAGATCCCAGGGGATCTGGGTGGACCATCAGCTGTGTCTGCTGGAACCGGCATACTGAAGCACACGGGAACAGCAGAGGGTTAGAGAACTGTGTCCAGGACGGGGCCAGGGACCAGAACACAGAAGGACTTTGGGATCTTACTTTATTGTGAACAAGAAGCCTTGGAGATATTTTGGGGCAGACAGTGGCATGATCTGATTTAAACTTTAAAAGGATAAATTAAGCTATTGTTTGAATTTTCCACTCAGGGGAATAAGAACAGAAGCAGTAAGATTTGTCAGGAGGCTGTTGTAGAATTCTGGGGGGAATCATCTTGGATCTGCACTGTCCAACACAGAAGCCACTGGCCAAATATGGTTACTGAGCTCTTGGAATGTGGCTCATTCAAACTGATGTGCTGTAAGTAAAAAGTATGCATCAGATTGCAAAGGCTCAGTAGGAAATAAAGACTGTAAAATACCTCACTAATATTTATGTTGTATTGATCACATTTAAATGATAATGTTTTGTTCAAATAGTTGCTCAGATAAAATGTTATTAAATTGTTAATAAAACATGTCATTAAAATATGTTATTCAACAGTTTATTTTTATTTGTTTAATGTGGCGACTGGAACATTTTAAATGACATGTGTGGCTCACACTATATTTCTATTGGATACCCCAGTTTAAACTCAGTGAAAAGTGCTTAGCTTCTATATATTATGAAAGAAGATAGGATTTAATGATGGATAGTATGTAGGGGTGTACAAGGTGACCACTGGTGACATTTGGTGATGACAATGATGGTGACATTTTCTATGACGAGAATCACTGGAGGAGTGGGGAGCATATTAGGGAGGATGGGAAATGGAACTTGGGTTTACAAATTGGAGATGTCTAATGGATCTTGAAATTGAGGTGATGAATGGTTGTATACATGAGTCGGAGTTCCCTGCAGAGATCCAGGCTGGAGATTTAAGCTGAAGGATGTTTACTATATAAATAGTTTTTAAAATGATTGGATTGGGTGGTATCACCTAAGCAGTGAGCATAAAGAAGAGGCTTACCCTGCAGCAGTCGTCTTTTGGAAGATTAGGACATGGCACAGAATATTAAAAATGCAACTTGCTAGTTGTCTGAACTTGGTCAACTCTTCTGTTTAAGTCTTTGTTTTCATTATAAGTGACAAAGGACTAGTAATAGTACAGACTTCATGGAGTGGATATAAGAAGTAATTGGGAGAATATGTATCCACACTTAGCACAGTGTCTGGTAAATGTTAGGTATTGTATCATTCTCCCTTTATAGATGTGTTACTGGATCAGTCACCAATAGCAAGGAAGCCTCCAATTTGGGTGTCTGCTCAGTTTTTCTGGTATGGGAAAATGAGTATGTCTGTCTGCCCACTCTGGGCCAGGCACAGAGCTTGTCCCTCTGCCTTCATTGCCATTTGGCACTTTTCCAGATGCAGATACCATATCTACACAGGCCTGGGATGGATCCCAATGGGAAAACCTGCTTGGTTTTCAATAAGAACTAGAAGGAGAAGATTCAATTTGGGATCTTGAGACAAAGGAAGTCAGGTACCCACACTGTTATGGCTGGAGGGGCAACAGAAGTGTCCTCTTGGTTGGCCCAGTAAGAATGTTAACCTAGTTAGATAATATCCCAAAGGCCAGTCTTCAGGCCGCCATGTTGGTGGGTGGGCAGATGGGAGCACGGGAATGGAGAGCTTTCAGGGTAATCTTGTATCAGTAACTGTGGTAGGGAGAATGAAGGCCCCCTAACGATGTTCATGCCCTAATCCTTGAGATCTGTGAGTATGGTATCTTAATGGCAAAAGAGACTGCAGGTACGGTTAAGGATCGAAATGGGAAGGTTATCCTAGATTATTCTGATAGGTCCAATATACTCAAAAGTGTTATTGTAACAGGTAGAGGCAGGAGTTTTAGAGTCATAGAATGAGACGTGAAGATGGAAGCTGAGATGGGAAAGGCAGAGAAGAAGAGAGAGAGAGAAAGAGAGAGAGAGAGAGAGAGAGAGAGAGAGAGAGAGAGAAGAGAGAGGCTTGAACATTCATGAAGCTGGGTTTGAAAATAGAGAAAGAAGCCATGAGCAAAGGAATGCAGGCAGCTTCTAGAAGCTAGAAAAGGCAAGGAAACAGATCCTCCTCTGTAGCTTCCTAAAGCAATGCTGACATCTTGATTTTAGCCCAGTGAGATCCATTTTAGACTTCTGAACTATAAGATAAAAAATGTGCATTGTTTTAAGCTACTTAGTTACAGTTATTTGTTATAGCAGCAATAGGAAACTAACACTGCAACTCGCGAAAGTCATGGGCTTTCAGTAATAATTATGCTGAAAATATACCCATTCTAATCATCTGGAACACAGCTAAGGAGAAAATAAACAAAACGGCTTCAGAGCCATTCAAACAGCTGTTATTTATAAGCAAAAATAAAGCCCCCAAAGTTCCATGATTCCAGACCCCATGCATTGCTATTTTAACAAAAATTCCACACACTTGGCCTGCCACCAATGAGAAGCATCAAATTAGAAAGAGGAGGGCGAGTTGTTCAAGGAAAGGAGCTGGGCAGCAGTGAGAGGCCCAGCAGCCCTGGGCCTCAGAGGGAAAGGTGTGTGGCACGTGGAGAGCCTGCTGCAGAGCTGTTCTGTGCAGGGCCATTCCATGTACAAGCAGCTGCCACCATTGATGGGGGCATCGCTGTACCACAGACGCGTAATACAAATAACAGAAATGTCGTCTTTGAAAATCCAAGCAAAAAATAGGCTCAGGGTACTGAAGCACTCAAAAAAGAATTGACTACATTTTTACAAGGTTCCCCCAGGGAAATAAGAGTTCAATTTCATTTAAAAAAAATGTGTTTCTCAAAAGTTTAACCCTAAATAAGCCAGAATCCATGCCATCAGCAAGGTTTGGGTGAATTTTTTCAGTTGTACATGTGCATGCAAGCCCAAATATACAGATAGGCATTAAGGGCTTTAAATGTCTGTTGTTGCTTGGATTTGGGATAGCTTGAGGGAACAAAGTTGATAGACTGCAAAAAAAGAGAGGCAAAGGGAAATTATATAAATGTGACTTTGTTCCATGCACCATGCGCTACACTTCGCATACGTTACTTTCCCTACTTCTTAGAAATTTTCTACACAGTTGCTGCCGATATCCTAGAAGTCTTACATAAATTGTCCTAGCTCACATTCCCCCAGAGCAGCATACTAGGGCTTGAACTTAGGTCTATCTGACTTTAAGATCGAGATGAGTCTTCCACTCCATTGTGAAGCTGAAGAATATTCCTTCCTAACATTATCCCAGAAAGAGTCCAGTAATTAAAAAGGTTAATTTCTGCCTGGGGCTAGCAGGTGTGTGGGAATCCCTCTCCCGACTAATCTTTATGCTACTAAGACTTATTTTTTACTTGAAAGAGGCCATCGGTATCCAATCGATTCACTTTACACAGGAGAGAGCTGAATGGAGACATCTGAGGTCACATGGTTAATTAGAATGAAGATCAAACCCCAGGATTCCCGTTGCCCCGTACTAAACAATGTCGCCTCCTGTCACCTCTCAAAATGGGGCATGTGTAAGGGGCAGAACGTTTAGGGCTTGCATGGGCTCACATGAAAATGTAGGAGGCAACCCCCTTCACAAACATGACGTTTGCGGGGGGTCCTGCCCTGGACCTTTGATTTGACCATTCTCCCTCGGGGCAGGGCCCGGCAGGGTATGAATTAGGCTCTGAGCATTCACGGCTTCGCCCTGTGCTTTCATTGCTGGGGGACAGGAATCACAGGCAGGGCTGCTCTTATTGGAAGCACTTGTTTGCCTAGAGGAGTCTTCCCTTTGAACTGCTCTGGGGACTCTGTCCACATGTCAAGAGCTGATCAAAACAGTAAATGAGAACCCTGACAAGGATTTTCAAAATTGCATGCAGATGTCTCCATTTTAGAGAATTGGAAACACAAATCTTTTTTGGATTGCTGTGACAACAGGGGACAGACAAAACAACAAGTTGTAAGAAGCCATCCCATGGGGACTGAGAGCAATTCTGGGGACTGGGTCTGGGGGAGCTGCAGAGGCTGGGAATCCCACTGTGGAAAATGGAGCTTGTGTTCTAATGGAAACCACCAGTCTCGAGGGCGCATTCCCCTCAGTCTGGGCCCTGATGTGAGAATGTGAAAATGGGAAAGGCAGGGGGCCAGGAGCAAGGCCTGACCTGGCAATGTTGCCTTTTGGGCTCAGTTTCCATTTGCCCCAACCAGTCTTCCGAATCCAGCCCAGTAGAATACAATTAACATGTTCACAACACTACCATTTGCAAAATATTTTCCGCATTCATCATCAGCGTTGCTCATTTCACCATCGCAATGTAGTGAATGGATTATCAGGGCTCAGGGACAGGCCTCGAGTTGAGATTTTAATTTAGACCCTTCTGGTTCTAAAGTCCTTGACAGAAACCAAGCTACAAGAACCAGGGAGCCCTTCAGCCACTGCCTTTTTCCCCTGGAATGTTAACTGTCTTCGTATTTCGCCCCTTAGACCTCAACCTCCCACTCAATGGCAAACTGATGCTAGTACAAGAGGCTCTAGTCTTTATTTCTGACTTACAAAGTGGAGAGACTCAAAAGCTCAGGGTTAAGCAGTTAGTCAAATGCTGGAGTCAATTTATAAGACCCAGTCAGCTCCATATTGAAAGGGTCCTTCCATTCTCATTCCCCAATGAGTGTGATTCTTAAGCGGCGTCCCAGCCAGGCCTGGAACCTTTGCTGATTTTGAATAAAGCTCAGGTGTTTAACTGATCACCTGATAAGAATCTGCTGTACAATCACGGCTGTGTTTTCCACGCCATGACTTTCACCAGAGTGTTTCACTGCATGGCTTCACATCATGATGCCCTGAGTTAATCATCGTATTTGTACAAACCGGGGGATTAAATGAAGAGACCGCTTTGAGGACAGAAGCGACCAGCCCAAAGGACCTGGAAAAAAGTGTTTTAATGGTCAAATAAGCCCCAAAGTCTGTCCTCTGGGGGTCATTACAAAGTATATTATCATAATAAAGGCTTTCCTCAGTTAAACAGCGGTAGCAAAGATGGTTAGATTTGGTTTAACCTAGTGTTTCCCAAATGAATTTAGTGTCATTGACCTTTCTCCTCAAAATACCTGTTAACATTCCAGGCAAGTAGTCATTCTTAAGAAGTCATTTTTGGGGAGCCACAAATTAGATAGTGGAACAGCTTCCTTCAGGTTTGCCAAGAGGCCCCAGTGTAGTAGTTAGAAAATGTTAAGGAACCAATAGAAATATTTTCAAACCTGTCTTTCGCCAGCCACCAAAGTTCATCCAGCTGAAACATTAGGGCTCCGAGTGGGGGAGGAGGGCTGGTTTCCATTTCCCTCAGGCAAGTCAAAGAGTGTTCCCATTAGAAACCGCAGAGGTTTTAATTTCGAACTGCAAGGGATTCATATCAACACCCCACTACACCTCTGAAGGGAGGGATCAAACTGGTTAGAGTTCCTGATGCTGAAGCCTTTGAGTCACATGGACTGGAGGTGGGTGGAGGAACGTGTCTCTCTGCCATGCACCTGACTGCCCTTGCATCTGTGTGTGTTCTTGCTGGCTGGACACGATTAAATCTCGGATGTTGATAGGTGATGGGTGAAGCATTACTGCTACATAACTATTCTGAAGATTTCATGGGTGGGAGTAGAGGGGCAACTTGGTGTGGTGTGGAAACTCTGTCATCCAGCAGAAGGCTGGGCTGACAAACACATTTATGGATTTGAAAATGCCAGATGAACTCCCAGGTAGAGGGTTTGGACTGCAGTTGGGACTGTAGGATGCAAGACCTAACATGATTCCAGGACAAGTGCGGGTGATATTATGCTTTCCTTTACATCAAGCCGTACACTGATGGCTTGTAACACCCAGTGTTAAGCCAGGGACATGAGAGATGGACTCACTCAAGGTCAAAATTGAAGTCAAAGTCAATTTTCAAGCTGGAATAGAAAGAGAACCGGAACTGAGCTTAGAAGATCTGGGCTCTACTTTTTTAGTAGCCTGTCTATGACTTTGGCCAGTGGCAGATTCAAATGTAACATACATTTATTTATAGAATGCTTGTTGGTACCCATGACTGCGAAAATTATCAAGGTGAAGAAAACACAGGTCTCAGATTCTGGGTGACCGCAGCTTAGGGGAAGGGGAAAAAAAAGATATGATGATTGTCTGAGGAAAAATACAGTATGGAAGAGAGAGAAAATAGTATGCAGAATTCTTTGATTTTAATCATGAGTTCTGAGCAAATAACACAAGCTATCGGTGAGCATTTAATTCAAAATTATTGGATAACAGAATGAGTAGCTTTGATTTCTATTTCAGCTTTATTAAGGTTCCCCTATCATTATTAATTTTTGTAGTTGTGTGAGGTGTGTAGTATGTTCATGGTCAGGGGCGGACAACAATAGCTCAGACAGTTGTGTCCAGGATCTAAGAGCTGGGAATGATGGAGGCAGGGTAAGAGCCAAGCCTGCAGTTTCCAGGTGTCTAGTCTCTTCAAACAACAAGTAGCCATTGCCAGTTCTGGTTTCAATCACGTAACTACACTTCCAATGTAAACAAAGATCTTGAAAAGCAACACTGAACCCCACAGAGAGATCCTGGCGAAACATGCCCAGTGTTTCTCTATACACACAACACTGTTTCCGTAGAGATAATAGAAGTAAAATAAATAAATACAGCCTCCTGAATTTCAGGATGGCTCTGCTATTCTGATGTGATATTTATGAGAAGCTGGTGTGAAGTTTATGGGGGGAAACACTCCTACTTTTGCTCAACAACCACCTCATAATATTTTTCATTTTAAGAAAATATACAAGAAAGCTCTGAGCATCAGGACACTGAAATACATGGTGACTGAAGACAATTGTGCATTTTTGGTGCTCTTTAAATTGTGTGTATAACTGTCTTCTCTGAGAATATTCTTTGGCAAGCCTTTGCCTCTCATAGAACAAGTAACACTATAAAGTAACAGTGCTGCTCCCCTATAGAAAGTAAATAGAAATCATCCCAAACCAACCATCCTGGAATTCTTTCTTGGAGAACACCTAATCCCTAGAGTAGGTCAGATTTGGTATACGTTCCATTAATTGCTTTCATATGCTCATAGGCATGCTTGGCAAGAGCTCTAAGATACTCCATGAGTACATTGCAATCAATATGTAGTCTTCTAGAAGCTTCTGGAAGCTAGCAGTACCTTAACTGGGACATATACATTGTCTACACTGCAGAGCAGTGTGTTGAGAAGGCGGGTGTGGCCTGCAGTACTTCTGCGGGAGTATAGCTGTAACAGGGGTACTGACTAATTTCAGAGCTGTAGAATCACTGATTTTGCCAAATGCTAGTTAGCTCAAGGAAAATGCAAAATAATGTAGGGATCATGTTTTAGATGAATAGGAGGTAGGGAAGTCAAAGGTCTCAAATGAATTCAAAGTTTTTGAAGACTTTCAGTCATTCTATTCATATTTATTGATTATCTACTATAGATATCTCTACAGGTAGGTATGTAATTGGGTCCTGGAAATGAGATGATAGAAAAGTCAGGTGGGTTCTTGCCTTGGAATTTTCTATCTAGATAGTGGCCGAACCCAACTCATGAATCTCTTCAACAATACTTCTGATATGGGGACGTTCTATATCTGTTTGGCTACTTCTGGAGACTCAAGTCCAGAACTTACCATAATTTCAAACACAGAGTTGACCCTCAATAACCTGTTTTTTATTTAGATTCAACTTTTATTTATTGAAATCTATTAGGTACCTCTGGTAAGCATGTTCTTGTATGTTTTTGTTTTGTTTTGTTTTCCAGGAAATTCCCTCTCCTGAACCAGAGCCTGAACATTTGTAGGTGTTCAAAAAAGTTTTGAAAAATGAATAACTTTCTTGAATTCTTCAAGGAAAGATGATGTTTGTGTACTTAGGAGATTTTTCTCACAATAGATTGTTTCAACATGGCAAGGACTCTGTCCCAATCATCTCTGAATACCCAGTGCAGAGCACAGGGCCTAGCCGAGAATAACCTCAGTCAGTTCATGTTTCATAAAGATGGAGCCCTGCTCCATCCTTCTGGCACATCTCAGGACAGAGGCAGAGAGAACCAAGCTATCAATGACTAGGCAGGCAGAACTGTGGTGAGGAAGACAGACAAAACACACAGAAGCATAACAGAATAATGAAAGGGCACCGGGGTGACTAATCACCTAAGGCAGTTCCGTTTCTCTTTCGCAGACTTACTCCGGGGCTTTGGGAATTTTACTCAGGCTCCAGTCGTGTTCAGTGAGGTGCTTTAGTGCTAGACTTCAACAGATCTAGGTCTCTCCCTCCTTTTTAAATTCATCTCTTCTCTACTTTATTGAGCAGTTGTCTCTGGTTCTCATTCATGCATTGCAAGTTTTTCTTTAGCATCTACCAAGTGTCCAGCATTTTTGATACAGATGTCACTCAATTATCAGAAGGGGCCCTCTGTCCTTCACTGTACCAGAGGACTTGGGATGAATGTCCTGACAGAACCATAGCCTGTGAAAGCCCAGAATTCTTGTCAAAGTTTCTGCTAATTTCTGAGGGGCTCATATTATCCTGTTTGACACTCTCGCATCCCCCAGTGTGATAGCCGGCTGCAGGTCTGCTGTTAGGGACAGAGCTTAGCCATTTTGTGAATCTCTGGGAAGTCTCTACCCATATAAATGCATTAGTAAAGACTAGAGAATGTTTTGAAGATTTTGTAGAGATCTGTGGAACACCATCAAGTATACTAACACATGAGAGTCCTAGAAGGACAAGATAGAAAGAAACAGCGTATTAGAAGGAATAATAGCTGAAACTTCCCAAATTACAAATTCAAGAAGCTCAGCAAACTCCAAGAAGGGTAAACGCAAAGGTATCCACACTGAAACACATTATAATAACTATCAAAAGACAAAGAGAATCTTTACAGCAGCAAGAGAGAAGCGAACCATGATGTGTAAGGCATCCTCAGTAATAACGTGTCTCCCTGAAAATTACATTATATTACATAAGACCCGGTCTTATATTTATATTAAAATAAGACCGGGTCTTATATTAATTTTTGTTCCAAAAGATGCGTTAGAGCTGATGGTCCAGCTAGGTCTTGTTTTCGGGGAAACACAGTATGAACAGACAATATTTCAGCAGAAACCGTAGAGGCCAGAAAGTAGTAGGACGGCATGTTTAAGGTACTGAAAGAAATTTTTAAAAACCTGTTAACCAAGAATTCCAAATCCAGCAAAACCAAAAAGAGAAATTAAATTTTTTCCTGAAAAAGTAGAAGGTGAGCACACTGTTCAATAGGAGATCCTCCCGGTAAGAAATGCTAATAGCGGTTCTTTAGGTGACAATGAAGGACACTAGATCGTTACTCAAACAAAGAAATAAAGAACCCTGGTAAAAGTAACTACATGGGTAAATATGTAACATAGCTAAATCCAACTTGGGGACTTCTTCAGGGTTTCTGTTGATTTCTGGGTGTATTTTCTTTCTCCCTGAGAATGGGCTACACTTTTCTGTTTCTTTGTATGCTTTGTAATTTTCTTGTTGTTGTTGAAAACAAGACAGTTTGAGTATTATAATGTGGTAACTGGAAATCAGATTCTCCCACCTCCTCTAGGGTTTGCTGGTGTTGCTCGGTGAGGGTCATCTCTTTGTTTAATGATTATTCTAAACTAAACTGTTCTTATAAAGACTGTTTTCCTTGTCAGGTGTGGTCTCTAGAGTCTCTGTTTCATCCTCTCAGTAGTCAGTTAGTGACCTGACAGAGATTACCTTAAAAGTCTGGACCCAAAGACAAAAACCAAAAATTGTCTCATGGTCTTCCTTGGCAGACTGGCTCTGAGCCAGACCACTCCTCCGTGCTTTGCCCGTGTGCCTTCAATTCTGCCTTAGTCTTTACCTGTAGTGTGTGTGGAGCCCAAGGATCATCCAGAGACACCAGCCTAAGGTTCTCTGGGGACTTCTCAGAGTATGTGTGCAGTCCCAGGTATGCACATTGCGCTCTGGATTCCCTGGTATAGACAGGAACCTTTCCAACCATGATGCCCACAGAATCGTCTTTCTCGGTTTCCCCTTCCCAGGCTTTTTGGTCCATCTGCTGCTTGCCTCACATGTCATCCCTCGCCCCAAGCAGCTATGGGTAATTAATCTTTAATGCGTTCAAAAGATGCTACCCAGCCAAAGGGGAGTCAAACAAAGACAAGCGTCAGCAATGATCCCTCAGGAAACCGCCAGAGAAGTCAAAATATACTAACAAAGTCTGTATTTGTTCCCCATATTCTGGCATCACCAAGCTGCACCCCAAATGTAGGCCACCCTCCCTATGGAATGGGGAATAGTAGACGGCCAAGCAAAACCACCACAATACTTTATTATCAAAATGCAGCAGCCTTTTTTTTTTTTTTTTTCCATTATGATGTCCCCTGGATGCTGTAAGATTTTTATTAGATTCCAGAGTTCTTTAAAGCTTGATTCTGTCAGTTTTGGCCCTTTATGGTGACTTGGGTGGAAGGATCAATTCTTGGAACTCCCTATTCTGCCATTTTCCATGACATCCTGAAACACATACACCTCTTGATTCACAAACTTCTCTTCTAGGACTCTCTCCCACTGATATACTTGTGCACATGGCAAAATGATATCTGCCCATGATTATTCATTTTGGCATTGCTTGTAACGCAAATGACTGAAAATAATCCCAAATCCACTTTTTAAACCACGTATGGTTTATCTATAAGAAGTCGCTGTGTATACAAAAAAAAAAAAACAAAAAAAAAAAAAACAAGATTTATTTACACTTATAAAGATCTCCAAGATACATTAACTGATAAAAACAAGTGATAAAAACAAGAACTGTGTGTACAGTACCTATTTTGTGTATACATTAGGAGCCACACATAGGAAGTATGAGGCATGTTTTCTTGTCTGTGCAGGATACCTAAGAAATCAATAATAGCAGTTACGTAGCAAGGGATCGGTGGAGTGGGACTCAGTAGATGGGATAGAGACGGTAAGAACACCTGACATTGCAACCTTCTTAAATTTTGAAATGTGTGAACCATATGAATGCATTAATTATTCAAAAGATGAGTTAAAAATTCAAAGGCTTGTCATCACCCTTAAAATAAAATCCTCACGAGCATAAACCATCTTCAAGACCACGCGGGATCCCACCTCTGCTTCCCGGGCCTAGTCTTTCTTTCCCCCACTGTCCCCTGACGCAGCATGCTCCAACCACACTGGCCAGATGGTGGTTTTTCTGCCCAGATCCTAGAACTTTCCATGTTCTTTCTCCCTCCAGGCTTTGTACAAAGTATTTCCTCTTCGAGGCATGTTAATTGCTCTGAGATTCACATGGGTAGTTTTTCCTCATCCTTAAGTGCTCAAGAAGACCTCCCGTTAACACTTCTGTCTAGGGAGAGTTCCTTCATCTCCAGCATTCTCTCTCAGCACTGTGGTTTTATGTTTCCTGTATAGTAATTACTATAATAGGAGAATATTATTCATTTATTTACTTTTATTTGTCTGTTACTCCTACTAAACTCTGAGAACTGTATCTGTCTTATTCACTGTCAGATCTGCAGCAGTAGCTGAATCTCTGCTTGATCCACTAACATATTTGAGTTGAGTGAATCAATGTGTTAATGAGGGGGTATATTAAATCCTCACATATGACTGCACAATCTTTCAAGACCATTTTCTTTGTGTCCTGGTGCAGATTCTTAGTTGTCTCATCTGTAAAACAGGGATGCTGAATCGACTGGTCTCTACGGTCCCCAGAGAGTCTTTTCACAACAGTCCTGCCCCTTCACGTCTACAGCTAGCACACATGTGAACTTGACTTTGCTCTTTTCCCTTGTAAGACAGTGAATTCCCATTGCCAGCAAAATGGGCTCTGTTACTGGTATCAGACACAGGCAAGAAGCCAGGTGTCTTGAAAAAGGGTCCTTTCTGACAGTGCTGTTCTGCCACAGAACCTCGCATGTTATATTGCCTCCTGGCACCTCCCTTTTCTAATTTACCTGCAACAGGAAACCATATTTACATTTTTCTCCACTTACCCTCTTATACACAGTGTCCAGACAATAATGGCTTTCAAAACCCAAATTAAAAATCTGGACCACACACAAAACCTCTGGAGTCATTTATTGGCTCTGAACCTGGGTATAATAAGCATTGTCCAAAAAAGTACTCAACCTAATGAATCTTAGAAAAGGCTACATCAATCAATAAATAAAAATAAAACAGCATAAAGTTAATACTCTTGCTTCCAAAATCCAGAGAAACAGACCACATGGTTGTGGAGAGACAGGATTCAACTTCCTAGCAACCGAATTCAGGACACTGGTGTGGCAAGCATCTCCTCCGCGGTCCCTCGGAGGCCAAACCTCAGGGCCCCTAGCCGAGGGGGACTCTGGGTGTGTGCATACACTGTGACGTGGAGGGGAGGGTTCGACATGACAATGTGGGACACAGTACCTTCCTTTATAGTCCAGGAGGACCCATCGCACTTCCCCTGCCTCTGGAGCTCCTTTCAGAGTAGCCACTGAGGCGTGCTGTTCAGGCTCTAGAGACAACCACATCTAGCGCTCCTGGTGCCCAGATGTCCTTTTGACAAGGTAGGAGATAAGCGGTTATCCAGGGGGCGGGAGCCAGATATCTATTTCCAACCTTGACTGGCAACTTCTTTGTCTGAGAGTGTTTATCTGGAAAGCATCCCCGTTCTCTTCCTTTGGTTCTTTACAAGGATCAACAAATTCCAGGGCTCTGAGAAAGCAGAGGGCCTTGAGAAACGCCACCATCAGAACGGCAGGAGCAGTTAAACGGCAGGAGCACAGATTTTCCGCTTCGACAGATACATGTTTCAGAGCAGTATTATTTCAAGCAATAGATTAACTTCTCTGACTATGTCCACCTTGGTAGAGGAAACAGTAGCATTCTCATGTGTTCTCATGAATGTTAAATTAGATCATGCTTACAAAAACCCAATTCAGTGTTTTACCCAGTAGTAATTGGCTGTTTTATCCTATCTATAATGTACATATTTTCATCAACCCCTGTTATTTATTTACAGTGAATATTTTGAAATAGTTTTTCTATAGATACATTGACACATGTTTGCCACCCCCAAATTGGAGAGGGGTGTTTATAGAGCCTCGGGAGGATCCTAAAACTGAAATTGCTGGCCCAGGTTCACATTTCTACCTCCAAAATTTGACACGTTTCACATTTTCCACTTCAAAATAGCATTTTAAATGTACTTGGGCCCCCACAGCATCAATCACGGTTCTGCTATTTCCCTTTTTAACATCTTTAACCTTGCGGCGGCTAGCACCATCGTATGACACATGTAAATGATACAGAATTCTCAGTGCTTGGCTGTGCAAACGACTGCCCTTCAGCTTATGTCAGAAACCAACCTGGCAATGATTAGACTGTGAATATATTTCACCCAAATACCCTACATGCAAAAGGCAGATGAAACAATAAAATGAGTAAATGAAAAGGGAGTAGCATTCTAGACGGAGGAAGCAGCAGCCGCAGAAGCCTGTGGGATGGAAATTGCCCACCCCAGGCAGTTCCATCCGCCTCCACATCCAGTCCTTACAGGCCACCACCACTGCTCAGGCCTCCACATCCATTCTGACAGTCTCACCCTCCAAAGACACCGTAAGTCTCGACGCATAGAACAATGACAAAGTGGTTTAAGATCAGTCTCCTAGGTGGGAAGAGTGGATGTGCTAAAGGCTGGTGGCTCACACACTAGGAAAAGTAGAGAAAAACGCTTCCCTGGAGAGTCAAGCGTATGGAAAAAGCATCAAGAGTGCAATTCCCACGATTTGCCAGCAGTTACAAGTTATAATGGTGAAGTGTCACTGCCAGATACACACCTGCAAACTGCAGTGAGCATTCAGGATGCCACCCACTCTCCTGCAGCCACATCCTCGGGCACCCTGCTCATCGTCCCCACTGCAGGGAGGACGTCCTCCCATCTACACACAGAGACAGCTACCGCTATCCGAGGAAAAAGGCTCAGGTATGCTTTCACTTTGGAGTCAATTGTAAAGAAATAAAGACCAACACTTACTGGGAGATGAATACTTGACAGGACTTGAGTTCGGTGAGTCATTAACAGAAGGAACACACAACGCTGGTGTTGGGTTGCGTGGATTCAGACGACAAGTCTTGGTCTCTCCATCTGTAAATGAGCCAAATTATTATTTTCACTGATGAAGGAAAAAAAGCTAGAGAAAGGGAGTGGGGGAGAAGAGCAAAACAGCAAAGAGGAGAGCACAAAGATTACATATCATCAGATACACCACGTCTGATTTTCAACTCTGGATTCTACCACTTATGTGGTTTCCACCTTCAGGAAAGTCATGTATCATCCTTCAATCTCAGGGTTCATCAGTCAAATGATCTCTGTCATGATTCAATTAGAAATTATGAGTAGGATAGGGACTACCACACAAAAAATTGTTTTGCTCTTAATATCCTTTTATTTTATTTTTTTCCATTTAATACTCCCAACTATCCTGTGAGGTTAATATTTTCTCCATCTTTCAGATGAGCAAACTAAAGTTTGGAGAAGATAGGTCATTTGGTAAAGTTCACCCACCAAGTTCCATATGGGATTTGTTCTCTCCTATTTCAAACCCTATTTCCTTTATTATTAACAGGTCACTTTGGAAAATCACTGTATCTTTCTGGAGACTCAACTGAATTTACATTTTATGTGCAATTACACTGCTTACTGCAAGCAAGGAAGGTGGAATCTGAGTGGATTTCCCTATTTCCAGAACTTAAAACAAGACAGGCACAGTGCCCTGGGTCACAGGTGGTTTGGGACACACAGACACATGATCCAGATGTTAGCTTCTGCAGGGGCCATTCCCCCCAGAACCAGAGACTTGGACCACAGCCCTCTGATTTGCTGCCTCCCAGGCCTCCTGACCCACATTTATAGGACAGCAAATCCTGCCAGATCCCATTCAGGGTCAGAGCGCCCTAGACAGGGTGAGGTCACCCTTTCAGGCCTGGCCTGCTTTAATATGCTAGATGCCATCCTGAATAAATGTGTACATAAATGAACAAGGGAATGACTCCATGGGAATTAATGAAGAGATTCCATGTCAAGAAGCCATTTAAGCTCTTGAAAGATTTATTAGTCTGTCACAGGAGAGCAAAGTCACCTGCCGAAAGACTCGATGCCAGGATGATTCATCAACCTAGGCATGGGTGATCCTATTGACTAGTGAGTTGCTCGGTGTGTTTCTGCTTTTGTACCTCCTCTGGGAGACTATTACAGGGCTCAAGTCTCCTTATCAACTACCTTCTGGGGATGCATGTTATTAACTGCTAGAGAGACTCATGAAAATAAAAATGGATTTGAAATTAGACGATGTGATTTCAAGTCTACACTTCTTGGCTGTGTAACAAATAACATAACTTCTTTAAAGCCTCAGTTACCGCATGTAACAGATATGATCAAAAAGATTACCTACTTTGCAGTGCTTTCTGAGAATCATATCAGGTAGAGGATGAGAAAATTTTTTGTAAATGGAAACAAATTTTAAAATTGTCAGTTAAGCTTTAGAGTCACTTAACACTTTGGACTCTGACTGACAGCTACATCTTAACTTATTTAGTCATTTGCTCCATCATTCATTCCACACATATTATTGAGAAACTGCCACAAGTTTGGAATTAAGCCTGGGAAGAACATCAATATCTTTCCTGAAAAAAATGACAATTATTTTACTGCCTTGGACTGTGAAACCCGTAGGGGACAGGAAAGTCATCTGATTCATTCTTGCGTCCTCATTCTTTGTCCTTGTCCTGACCCTAGCACTCAGCAACACGCCTGTCACATAACAGGTGTTCAGGATACAGCGAGTCAATCAATGTATTGAAGGTGGAATATCAAATACCTCTGGTCTGGTCCTCTACAACCGTAACCCACTTCATTGGCACAGTGGTATTTCCAAATGCAAACCAGGCATATCAATTCCTTAACACCCTCCAAAGCTCTTCCATGCTTAGAGGAGAGAGTCTGACGTCTCGATCTGGTGTCAAGCTCCTAACTTTCCCAACCAAATATGAGTACACCTTCCCCTGCCCAGTGTGGATATTTCTACACACACTGTTCCTAAATAATAGGGCTTTGGGAGTAGTCCCAATCTTTCTCTTTCTCTCTCTCTCTCTCTCTCTCTCTCTCTCTCTCTCTCTCTCTCTCTCTCCCCACATACATATACAAAAAGACTTATAAGGAATTGAGTCACACAATAATTATGGAGACTTAAGAAGTCTCAAGATCTGCAGCTGGAGACTCAGGAGGGGGAGGGTGTAATTCCAGTCTGAGTCTGAAGGCCTGAGAACCAGGACAGCCAATAGTGTAAGTTCCAGTCCAAAAGTCAGCGGGCTTGAAAACCAGGAAGAGTTGATGTTCCGCCAGAAAAGAATGATGCCCCTCCTCAAAGCAGTCAGGCAGGAGTTCCCTCCTAGCCTTTTCGTTCCACTGGGGCCTTCAATTGCTTGGATTCCCCCCCTGCCTCCCCACATTAGGGAGGGCAACCTGCTTTACCAATTAAAATGTTAATCTCATCCAGACACACCCTTACAGGCATACCCAGGATAATGTCTGACCAAGTGTCTAGGGTCTCATGATCCAGTCAAATACACACATAGGATTAACTATGGCAGGATAGTTTTCAAAACAAACTAGTTCTATGTCAGAATTTTCACTGACTTCCAGAGTCTGCTTGTTTCTTTTGTCTGAATTTTGCCTAAAAATTAAGAGCTCCGTGATAATTAAGAGCTCCGAAACTTTGTTCTGCAGGGCAACAAGAGCTATGCTTTTAACAAAATGAAGAGAGTCCCTGGGAGACTAATTTCACAAAATGAATGAACTATCTAAAATGCAGTGATTCCTCAGCAAATGTGAGGGAGAGAGGTACTCATCACGGAAGGTGTTTACGCAGGTCTCGGTTCCCCCAAGGGAAGGCATACCATAAGGTGCCTCTCAATCACACCCTTCTTCGAATCCAAAACTGGCCAATCTCTAAAATAGGATGGGCCTTAGGTGTATTCCAAGGAGCATGTCTGCTTTGCTTATGACATCACGCCAGTATAGGGCTTGCTACATAATAAACATTGGCTTAATGAAAGGATATGTTACTAGATCCTTAATGGGTTACCTCAAAGATATTACAGGTTATGGTTTTTCTCCCCTACCTCAATATTTGGATTAGTGCAAGTATTTTCCTTTAAGGGATTAATACTACCTGACTAGTATCACACAGCCAGAAAGTAGGGGAGCCAGGACTCAAACTCATGTCCTCCGCCTTCCACTAACTCACTGTTCACATGAAAACACTAATAAATGCAGGCATGTGTGCAATTTAATGAATATCTGCAATATAACAATCTAATTTCAACATACTGAGTATTAAGAACTGTGAATCATGAGTAATCTAAGGAATGCATGCATGAGAAGGGTGTAGAAGATGGAATTTTATCCACACTTCAGAGGGAAAAAAAACAAGATCAAATACTCACATGTAACCAGATAGCAAATCTACTCCAATTAATAATCAGCTTCAGTCAAATTCCAGTCAATAATTCCCAAAATGCTCAACACTGTGCCTAAGCCCTACAATGTAATAATGAGCCAACTGCTCATTATAACTGTGTCTTTGGTCTTAAAATGGTAGCCTTGGGAAAATTTGCTAAGAGATTAGACCTTGAGCATTCTTACCACATTAAAAGAAAAACTAATTCTGTGAGGTGATAGATGTGTTAATTAATCTGATTGTGATATCATTTCACAAAGTAAACTCATACGGATGTCAAATTATCACATTTTGCACTTTGTGCAATTTTATTTTTCAATTATACCTCAATGAAGTTGGGGAGGGGAATGTTAGCTACAGGCAGCACTTTGGAACAAAAGGGAAAGAAGAAAGTCTTACTTTTGTGCTAGTCACATCCTCCAGTTTCCTAAGGTTAAGAAAAAGAATAATAAATTGGGTAGCTCAGGAGCAAAGGGGGAATGCTATTTTGACTTAATATTTGTAAATTGCTTCAACATTTACAAATTCTTCCATAAGTGTTACCTTACTTGTCATAACAAAGCTCACAGGTGATTTATTTCCTCTCTACTAGTGGGGAAGCTGAGTCTAACTTAGCAGCAAGTAGCTGAGCTAGGATCTGGATTCAGGGCTACTGACTCTTGCTCCAAGCTCTTTGTCTCCTCCTTAGTATAGGACATCTGGGGATGAGCAAGAGGAACTCATGTTTCTTTATTTACCCCGAAACCTATTTTTAAATAAGCTTCTTGAGGTATAATTGATATATCAAAAAACTGCACACATTTTGTGTATACATCTTGATGCGTTTGGACATAGACACACACCCATGATACCATCACCACAGCCAACGTACTAAACACATCTATCACCTCAAAAAATGTCTTTGTGTTCTTTGTGGTGTGTGTGTGTGTGTCTGTGTGTGTGTGTGCGAGCACGCACGCACATACGTGCATACGTGTGTGCTTTGTGGTAAGAACATAAGATGAGGTCTATCTATCACCTCAATGTATTTTAAAGTTGCACAACTCGTAAAATATTGTTAACTAGAGGTACTATGTTGTAGAGCAGATCTCTAGAACTTAATCATCTTGCGTAACAGAAACTTCATACTCACTGAAAAAGCCCATCTTTAATTAAAGAAAGGCTAACTGCCTATGAAATGAACCCAGACATTCCAGAATGGAGGTAAATCTATATTTTCTTCAATTATCCAACAAAAATGTCACACCCTTACAAAACACTATATTTTATCTTCTTTTAATTAAAATTAAGTTTTTAATCATGTCAACGCACACATGGAAGGTCTACTGTGTGCTCATCTTTGTGTTTGGAAAATATGTTTACAACAGTTTACCTGACTAGCTCTAGTGATATTCAGTGCTCTTCAGAGCCTCGCTGGGGGCACGCCAAGTGTTTTGAGATGAATTAAACGGAGACCTTGTCTTCCATGCATGGTAGATACCTTAAAGTAATTGGACTGCCATGTAAGAGCTGTTATGATAGAGGCAGAATTGGAATTAGGATGACAACTCTACTCATGGATGTTAGGACAGGGGCTCAGGAAGAGTGATCTGAGGGACCATTCCAGAAAGTGCCGGGATGACTAGGTGGGGAACAGGGAACAATTTGGACAAAGACATGGCACATCACAGGGTATCTGGGGAACTGCAAGCAGAACATTATTACTGGAAGATAAGGAAAAGGTAAGGAGTCAGAGGCCATGAGATGAGAAAACCAGTCATGACTACCTACCATGTAGGTACGGCAGATCTCTGCTAGCACTTTCCCAGAACCTTCCAACTGTTCCATTAGGAAAACAAGATTTCTTTCAGTGTGAGGGAATTAATTTAAGTGGTCATCAGTTCTTCAGCGGGTGCTGGTGATCTTATAGCTGAGGAATGAAGAGATGTCAACATTCCTTCCACCTAGCTTTTCTGGAACATTTTGTTTCCATATTTAGAGATGTGAGAAGAAAAAATTCACATTTTATGACAATCCCCAAAGAGAAATTAATCAGCCCTTAAATCTTTAGCTTTGCACTTACTTGTGATACTTTTCCTTAGACAGAAGACGAGGGGGGACCATGACATACCGTTTTTGGGGAACTCAGGAGTTGTTTTAGAGTGCTGAGATATTAGTAGTTGTGCTTCCTTCCATAAAACTATAGAAATGCTGTTTTGGGTTTTGTTTTGTTTTTGTTTGGCCACAGGAGCAACACAGAAAATCACTCAGGGAGAAGACCAGGAAGCCATGCTAGAAGAATAAAGAGCTTTAAGAGGTGGGAAAAGGCAGTGACATTCTTTGGCTGAAAGAACCAATGGGAAGATTATGCGAAGCCCTCAACAGAACCACGCTGGGGAAATTAGTTCTTCCTTTGGTCCAACTTCTGGAAAATATTTAATGTTTTGAAACAAGTTGCAAGAAACTCAATCTTTTTGCCAGGAACTTAATAATTATAATAATAATAACAATAATAATAATAAACTTATTAAACTTTACGGCCAGGAGGACTCTGAAAAGCCTGCCAGTCTAATTCCTCTCACTGGACAGATAAGAACGAAACTAAAGAAACGGTTTGCTCAAGGTCAAACATCCTACCTTCTGCATTCTTAACCTGGGCTCTTGCAGGGTTCGAACTCAAATGGAACTCTCCTAAAGTTAGCATAATATGGTGATTAAATTATATGTTCTCTCAAAAAATTGTCTTTCAGTGATTGGAGAAACAGAATTTTGAGAATGAAATTGCATGGCAGAAAACAGGAGAGAGAAGGAGGGGGGAATCTGGGTCAAATTCAAATTTCCCATTTGGAAAGTTTAAAGTTGCTTGAAATAATTTCTCAAAATAACAGTAACTAAGACCCATCCCCATTAAAAATTTAGAGACATTCCATAATTTGTTCATTCTTTAACAAACTTTATCTAGCAAAAGAGGGTGGTCTTGGATATCTCCTCAACCTGGGTAAGGAACTTTGTTTGGGATAACTGGCATGTTTGTAGGAACTCTGACTAACAATGAGGTATTGGAATGTCCTTTCAATGTGCAGAACAAAGATCTCACACTGGCATAGAAAATCAGTCAGTCAAGAAACTGGTGTTCTGGTCCCTGCTCTGACACCTGCTCTAGAATACTGGGCAAGTACCCCACACCCACACCTCCTCTCCGACCTCTGATACCCTGTTTCCCTGAAAATAAGACCTAGCCAGACAATCAGTTCTAATATGTCTTTTGGAGCAAAAATTAACATAAGACCTGGTATATTATGTATTATATTATTATGTTATATATTATGTTATATTGTATCATACCCAGTCTTATGTTATAGTAAAATAAGACCAGGTCTAATGCATCCAAAAGATGCATTAGAGCTGATGGTCTGGCCAGGTCTTATTTTGGGGGAAACACGGAAGAGGTAAGGATCTTAGCTGTGAAATGATGGAGGCGGCCTTGGTGAACCTTAAGAACACCCTGTTGCTTTATCCCATCATGCATTTATCCAAAGGATCCTCTCCCCTTGGAATAGCACTGTCTTCACCCCTTCTTGAATGTCCTCGTTTCAATTTTTCAGGCATTACCTCCTTCGGGAAGACTTCCCTGTCTTTCAGCTTCACCCCACTCCCCGTTCCAGCCTGAATTGACAGCTCCCCTTTAGGTCCCCACACCACCTGTGCAGTCATGACCTTTATCACAACAATTATAAAATATTCCAGACATTCAAAAAGCCATTAAGACAACAACAGTCACTTAATTAACGACAACCCAATTAAAAAAAAATGCTTTAAATCCATTTTTTTGTCACTGGATTTAAAAATTATATTGAAATTATCTCTGCGCCCAGCTCTGTACCCACTATCTTCAAGGAAGTTTACAACTGAAATGGAACTTTCTTCAAGTTCATGAGATATGGTAGTTAAGGGATAGTTCCTCCAAACCATAAACCGTTTGTCAGTAACTAAAACAACAAAAAATTAAGAATAAAGTAGTGGAGCCACAAACAGAGTGTCTCCCACTCTGAAAGGACAAAGGAGGGATATGAAGGCTAATGTTTAATTCATTCTGAAATTATTAGCACCAAACTCTGTGCCTGATACATAAACACTAAGTACGTATTTCAGAAAGTGATCTGAACTACGCTCATAGTCAAGTTATCGAAAATAACCTCATTATTGTAACCTCATTATAATAAAGGTCCAATTTCTTAACAGCCCAAGATAAAGGGCAGCTCTTCCAGGATTCCTTTTCAATGAAACGGACTTCTCTGCGACAGCCCCATGGCAAAGCCAAGACATCACTGATGACGTTTGTGACTTTTATCTAAGTAACGTTTCAATGGTGCTGTTCCCAAACAGTAGCCCAAACAAGCTTATTCTCTGTGGCAACAGCCAAGGTTTGGAAACCCTGGGTGTATACACTCTTAAATCTCAAGGGAAGAGTGATGTTTAATTAAACCTTAAAGAACTTAAGTGTATTTAGATCTCCAAAGTTGTTTGGTTTTACGGTAAACAGGATAGGACTGTCCAGAGCGAGGTGAACATTTAGGGAAGAAGACGTGTGTGTGTATGTGTTTCAGTGGAGATGGTAGCATTCTCTGAAATACCCAGAGTTATGAAAGAGGACTCAGACTCACAAGACTGCTTCTCTAGGTAGGAGTTTTCATCAGTGAAACGCGTATTTTACATCTGCAAACGTACAAAAGACAGCCTACCTGACACTTCTGTTAGCTGTATCAGCAGCATTTCAGGCTTAGCATTCCAAATGGGGATCTCTTTCCCCACTCCCCTCCCTGTCTGTGTCCTCCTGCACCTTTATTATGTTCCTCATCCCAGGAACTTACGCTTCCATTGACACACTGAGACTTAGTGCACCCCACTTTCCACCTATCCCTACTTATCCTTCAGGTCATGGCTCTCCTATCATTTCCTCGAGGAGACCTTTTTTTTGGCCACACCAGATTGGGACCCTTTCTCTTGTTCTACACTCACCAAGTATCCTCTACGTCTTCATACCATTCAGCAAACTTCAAATAATGTATTTACTTGGGTGGCTGTGCCTCTCACTTTTTAGGCCCTTGAGGTGAAGGGTATGTCTATTTTAGGCATTGTTCCTCCATAAACTAGGATAGTGTTTGACTCATAGTATGCTCAAACACTATGGAGGGGGCGGGGGCAGAAGAATGGGGGGGGGAGAATATCAGTCCAAGTGATGCCCCAGGACCAACGACAAACACAAGAGACATTTTATTGTATCTAATATTTCTATGCCCAAAATAGCTTTTATTCAAGACTGTTTTATGCTTCCACATTTGGACTGCACCAGTCTGTGAAAATAAAGTAAGGAGGAAATAAAAAGAAAAACCAAAAAAAACCCACCAAAAACCCTGAGTCTTATGTATCCTTTTAAAGAAGAACAGTTAGATTTGGGTCTAGAAATGGATCAAAGTAGAGAACAAGACTTAATTTATTTATTAGCAAATGCACCACGTACTGAGCTTGTTGGGAACTTTCATAAGTATCTCACTTAATCCTCACTATAATCTGGAACAACGAGTATTACTATTCTCACTTTAGAGATGGAGGTGCCAAATTTCAGAAAGTTTAAGCTCAAGACTAGCTAACTAATTAGGGTACCCAGTGAAAAGTGAAAATGCATGGCTCTTTGTTCAAAAATTATTGCGAATTTCAAGTTGGCAGCAGCGGAATATTAAACCAAGCGTGGTGCCCTTTTAAGTGCAAGGCCTTATGTGACTACATGGCCATATGCCCATAAAGCTGGCCCTGGTAAGCAACTCACCCAGTGTCACAAAGCTATTAAATGAGAGCGTCAACCGCGAGTACTCAGCCATCTGAAATTTAAGCCATTGTTTTCACTCCTCTGAATTCCCAGGTCTGTTAGTCTCCCCCTCCTGCCTCCCCACCCCATTTAGTGTCTGTTTAGCCTGCCCTTGTTCTGTGGATGAAAGGCCTTTCTTGGAGAGTTATACCTGATACAATTCTTATTGGATGTCCGCCACACTCTAAAGCCACACATCTCTGAAACAGAAGAAATCTTATGGATTACTCAATCCCATTTTTGTTTTGTGTTGTTGTTTTGGATCATTTTAATTTCTTTTTATCAGAGGTATACTGAGGCCCAGATGAATCAGTAAGTAGCTCAAGGTCATACGGTAAATTAATGGTAAATTTTGGAGTAGAATTCAAGTATGATAAACAAGAAACATGAGATTATTTGTAAAAAGTAAACAGTTGATATCTAGATCATCTCATTTTTTTGGTTTGTAAAGCAGCTTCTTCAAGAGTCAGATATATTTTTTGGTTAACAGATAACCACTTATAAAAGATCCCACTATGCCTGTTAGGACTGTGAGAAGACTCGGTCTCCTTTTGTTGCCTCTTACTCTTCAACATGGAAAGATGCATACTGGGCCATGGTGGATGTGGTGGGCACCCCTCAAAACCTGTAACACGCAGTTGTGTGCTAACCTGACTCCGGCCAGTGGAATGGTACAACGTTTTTAAGACAGCCCAGTGTCTCTGAAACTCTCATTAACTATAGTTTGGAAAGACTTCAGTTGATGCAAAATAAACAGGAATGGAAAAAAGCAAGATGTCCTCTGTTTCTGGGGAAAGCTGGCCATGCAAACAGCTCCCCATCCACAAGGGACTGTCTGGTGCCAGATAAAGAGTGGCTCACCGGATTTCTGAATATTTTGTCTATTGGGCAATCAAACACACAGGCTGTTTAGGATATATTTCAGTGTCCTTTGCAGGTAACAATTACTATTTGGAGAAATGTCCTTGGCCCTAATGACTTTACCATACAATCCTGACTGCATTCTCATAAGCAGCCTTGATACTAGTGAGATAGTAGCAGCAGGCACACAGTACGTTCATCCTGAGCATCTTGTCAGATGCCAACAAACACCATGAATGTAGAAACTCATTTCTTGCTTATATTTAGTGTTCCTTAATTTACAGAGGGAATCTCAGAGACATCTAACTCAGGTCAAGCCTCCTGACAATCCAATTACCTCATAAATATTTATTGAGTTAAGGAGATGCCACTCCATGTGCTAGACTTCAGCTGGCCAGTGCCAGACAATCTAAAGTTCGCCCCTTTACCATCCCCATCACATGACTTCATTAAGAACTCCCAATGCCTCCAGGAAGACCTCTTTTCTTCCTTGAACTCAGCATTCATTTGTACCATTCACTGGATCCTTGGATTCTAAACTGGGTTTGAATTTTACCCAGCCCTGTGTTTCACAAAGTGAGGTACATGTCCTACTAGCGGTGTACAAGGTGGTTTGGGGGAGTAAACCAATAAACTTAAAAAAATTAGTAAGTAAGCAAACATCCAAGTACACCATGTGGGAGAGTCATAATCTAAAGCCAGCATTAATCCAGACAGCAAAGTTGATTCAACATAATAAAATCTATTAAGATATTTTATCATACTGACATATTTAAGGATAAAAGTGAATCTCAACAGATGCAGAAAAAACATTCAAGTTAACCTCTATTTGTAAATAACAATGTCATCTCTCAGGAGGGCAGTACTTTCTTTTTTTACATTGCACCCTCAACTTTATTGAGGTTTAGACAAATAAAATTGCATATATTTAAAGTGTGCAAAATGATTACTTGATATATGTGTGTGTGTGTGTGTGTATGTATATGTGTGTATATATATATTATACATATAATATATATATTGTGAAATGATTACAAGTTAATTAACATCTATTACCTAACATAGTTACCCTTTTTTTCGGGTGTGGTGAGAATGATTAGATCTACTCTCTTAACTAATTTTAAGTATATAATACAGCATTATTAATTATAGTCACCATGCTGTACATTAGATCCCCAGAACTTACTAATCTTATAACTAGAAGTTTGTACCCTGTGACTAACATCTCCCCAATCCCCCTATCCCATGGCATTCTCCTCTATTTCTTTGAGTTCAACTTTTTATTTATTTATTCCACATACAGATGAGAGTATACGGTATTTGTCTTTTTCTCTTTGGCTTATTTCACTTAGCATAATGTCCTCTAGTTTCATCCATGTTGTCACAAATGGCAGGATTTCCTTTTTTCTTATAGCTGGATAACTTTCCATTATATATATGATATATATATCTATATATCTATCTATATATAGATATAGATAGATATGATATATATATCTATATATCTATCTATATATAGATATAGATAGATATGTTATATATATTATTGTATTTGTTGTTTTATATATCATGTCGCATATTATATAAATATGTAATTTATGTATTTATATATTATAAATACTATATTATGTATAATACTGTGTATATCACATTTTCTTTATCCATTAATCCATTACTGGACACTTAGATTGTTTCTATACCTCAATCCCACCAACAGTGCACAGGGTTCCCTTTTCTCCACATTCTTGCCAACATTTATCTTTTGTTTTTTGATAAAAGCCATCCTAAAAGGTATTTGGTGATTTCTCTTTGTAGTTTTGGTTTCCATTTCCCTGATGATTAGTGATGTTGAGCACCTTTTCCTGTCCTGTTGGCCATTTGTATGTCTTATTTGGAAAAATATGTATTCAGTTTATTCCAGTCCTTTGCCTATTTTTTAAATTGAATTTTTCTTTTTGTCTGCTTGCTATTGAGTTGTATAAGTTTGATATGTATTTTGGAAATTAACCCCTTACCAGATGTCAGGTTTGTAATTGTTTTCTCCCATTCCATAGATTCCCTTTTCACTTGGTTGGTTTCCTTTGCTGTGCAGAAGCTTCCCTAAGAAGTCAATCCACTTAGCCTGAGAGGACACACGTCAGTCAGTACCGGTAGCTTATATACAACATGGTGACAAACTCCTGAACCTCTATGTCTCAAAACAACAAGGATCTATTTCTCATTTACACTAAATACCCATTAAGATTCATCATGGACACCTGCTAACTGCACACGCTGGGGGACCCAGGCTGAAGAAGCAGCAGTTTTTGGACACTGCTAGTCACCATGCTAGAGAGAAAGAGCTCTGGACAGTCTTGAATGGGCAAGTAAACGCTCTGACCTAGAAGGAACACACATTTTTCTGCTCACTGCTCTTTGGCCAGAATTAGCCAGAGGGCCCTGTACAAGAGAAGACCAGGAAGCTACTCCCATCATGTACCCAGAAGATGAAGAACTCTTTATATTTGGCAAAAAGCACTAAGGAACCACATAGGAACCTACAAAAGTTGTATAGCTCCTTCATGCTTAATGGTAAAACATCAAAATATATTTAACTTTCCCCTTAACTAAGAACCAGATAGGATTCAATAATGTACTAGAGATCCAAACCATCTCACAAAGGCAATATTACGTAATTAATTAATCAAATTAAACTAGTAAATAAAAACTAAAAATCCTCATCATATACTTTACATATGAAACCCAAAATAAATAGATAAATATATGTTTAAAATTATTAAGAAATTATAACAAGCTTGCTTGTATATAAAATTTATATACAATACTCAGGTGCTTTCTTGCACCAGGGACAATTCTACAATTCAATTAAAAGTATTATTTTCTAATAACAAATAGATGAGATCCCTAGAAATGAATCTAACAAATGATGTGCAAGACATTTTGTACAGAAAATTGTTTGTTTGTTTTTTTTAAACACTTGTATTGGAAGAGATTTTTAAAAATCTTACATAAGGGGAAATATATTCATAGATAGAAATACTCAATCTATTAAATATATTAATTCTCTCCAAATTAATAAATGCAATGCAATACCAAGTGACACCTCTGCAAGATTTTCTGTTTTCTGTGGAATTGACAGGCTAATTCTGACATCTATATTAAAAGCTAAGAGCAGCTAAGACACTCTTAAAAAAAGATGAACAACACAGAAGAACTTGCCCAGGCATAGAGTATGATTTGTTTGAATTAAGGCATTTTAGATTACTGCAGGTATAGAAAGATAAAGTAATGGAATCAAGTAGAAAGCTAAGCGAGGGGACAAGCTTTTATATAAACAGTGTATGACAATAAATGACCTTTGCGGAACAATGGAGGGAAGGATGGATAATTAATAAATGCGGCTCACCACTGGGAAGATAAAGTATGTGGTTCCTTATACTACATGGAAAAATCAATTGAAAACTTTAAAATTTTAGGAAAGAGAAATGAATATTTGTAAGCTTAAAGTAAGAAAATAAGAAAAAAGATACAGAAGTACCAATCAAAAAGGGGAAGATTGACAAATATAACTATATTTTAAAAATTAAGAATCTCCGTTCATCAATAGTTACTACGGAGTGAAAATACAAGTCACAAATTTGGAGAAGGTATCTGCAACATTTAACAACAATTAAAAAGTGTTAGTATTTAGAATATATAAAGTATAGAGAATACAACCACATATGAAAATGAACAAAGACATGGACAGACATTTCCTGAAAGCAGCAACACAAACAACTAATAAATATTAGAAAAAATACTCATTCTCATCAACTATAAAGGAAATGCCCTCGAGACTCATGTAAGCCTAACTATACTGACTGTCATAAAGGATTCAGACCAACAGCATCTCTCCTATCCTGCTAATGGAATGTAACACATGGAAAATAAATTGACATTGGCTACAAATATCAAAAACCCTAAATTCAGCAATTATATTCATAAGAATACAGCCTAAAAAAACTTGCACGTGTATACCAGGAGACAATCTAAAAAAATGTTTCCAGCAATACGGATTTTAATTGAAACCTTGAAAAATCTCAAATTTCTATAACCATCAGAATGGACACATTGTAGCATAGTTATTATGATGGAATACTATACAGCAGAGAGAAAATGAATGAAATACCGTGCAAAATTTAGCATAGATTAATTTCAAAACAATATTGATTGAAAGTACTAATTCATGAGGAAATACATGTAGTCTGATTACATTTATGTAAAGTTATAAAACAGGTACAACAAGCAGAGGGTTATACTTGTAGAAAAATCTGTACAGAAACAGGTTGTAGTTAACAGAAAATTCAAATAGTGGTCACCTCTGGAGGTTGAAAGAGGGATAATGGAATGCACATAGGGCCACAGGTATCTTAAAGGGCTCTCTAATGTTCTATTTCTGAAGCTGGGTGGTGTATACACGGTTCTTTGTTTTCTTAGAATTTATTATCTATCCATCTATTTGTCTACCTATTACCTACCTATCTATCTACACACATTACATATATTTTTATGTACAATATAGACTATTTAAGAAGGAAAAAATGACTAGGAGCTTGCCAGCAAATAGGAAAAAAGATAAAGGAAAATGCAGAGAAAAGGACAGGGACAAAGGCACCGACCTGTGAAAAGCCATTTATGTGTGTACGGACTTTTGAAGAATGCCACCTAACTCAAGTAAGATTGGAGAAAAGTTTCAGAGTCAACTGAAAAGCTGGTGAAATAACTGCTTGTTAGACGCGTGCCCCTTTCAGGGTGGTAAATGGAAAATGAGTCCCAGTCTTGTTTCCCTTTTCCAAATTATCTAGACACACGATAGGTCCGATCCAGATTCTGCTCTCAGGGGACAGTGGACATCTTAGAGGCAGACGTTGGCTGAGGCCCCAGGAGCTGTAGCTTCTTTGGGGGAAGAACGTGGAGTAAGATGATCTCCTTCCTCAGGCTGGCGTCAATACCATGTTGCCAGTGCTTACTGCAAAGCTTGGCACACACTTATGCTCAATTAAGTATTTGGGGGAATAAATGAACAAATGGAGCCTTTTACAATGAGGAGTCCTGGGAACACATTGACTTTGGTTAAGACTGTCTTGTTCCCTTTTCTCTTTCTGGCTATTCTCACCATGGCTGGGGAAACTTTATAACATTTTTCCCTTTTCCTTTTCAGTAGCTGGTAGGGGTGGGAAGACTTGAAGAGGTCCAAGACAAACTGTGAATGGCCTTGATTTCCAATGGTCCTCACAGAGTGCTGACAGATGTCTGACATGAGAGCGAGATTGGAGAAGCTGCCAGCTGGGGCCAGGAGCCAAACTCCTTCTCTGAGGAAACCTCCATAGATGGTGGTGGATCCAACGCCACTGCATGCAAACTCTGGGCTCTTTCTGCCCTCCTAGCTATGCCTTCTCTCTCCAGCTCACACTGCATTCCATCCACCTGATGGTCCTCGTTTGCTTATGTTTCCTAAATGGTTCCTTTCTGTGCCTTTGCTCTGGTTTTCTTCTTGTACTCTTTAGTCCATTGTTCTCCTTTTGGCCAGGAGGATACACGAAGCTGGGGGCATGGCTGAGGCAACATGCTTGATTCTAAATCTCATGCTTCTGAGAGTTCAGTTAGATTTAGCTTCTCCTCTTTTTAAAATTGTGTTATTATTTTAACAGAAATATAATGTAAGTTCATTATAAATGAAATTCAGAGACATATAAAAGAAAAAACACTAAAAAGCATCTAGCGATAACAGTCGTTCCACGTATTTTGGGGAATACTATTCTAGTATCTCTCTGTTTGATTTTTATGATGATTTTTCTTGCTGGAAATTAAGGGTTCCAAACATTTAATAGTCTTCCTTTCCAGATTACAACAAGCATTGGGAAAAAGCACAAGGAGTCAACTGTGGACCTACTAATAATAAAGGCTTGAGAAGTTCTAACTTGGGAGGCTTCTTCACAAGGCAGGATCGGGGCATATGGTGAGATCTAATGTCAAAGAGGGTTCCTCCTATTTCATGCCCACCAAACCTATGCCCTCAGATCTACTGTGGAGACCATTACATCTGATTGTACTCACCTAGTTATCTGCATGGAAAATGGTCCCTGCCTCACAAACAAAGAACGAAAAGCAGAGGGAAAAGGGTGACTAGTGAACCTTGGGGCTTATCTCTAGGAGGCCGGCCCCTAAGTCCATCTCCAGGTGTTGTCAGTACTCAGAAGCAGAAAAACCAAAGAGGAACCAAAGGTCTTCTTTTGAATCTTTGAAGCAGGAGAAGGTGATGACCTATTTCCAAAGTTTGGTATAGAGTTGCCTCATCCATCAGCACAAGTTTCAGTTTGTACGAGGAAGGTTCAAATTAGGAAAACAGAAACCATATTAATCTTTGTATCAGAGAGAATTTAATATAGGGACTTGAAGAAGTAAAAAGGGAAAAACAAAAGAATAAATGAGGTAAGAAAGAAGTCACTGTAGGAAACAGGTACCAAGGATTGAGGAACAGCTTGAAGAGGATGGGGATTATCCACACAAAAAGCATAGAGGATGGAAGGTCATGTGTTTACTGGCCAGCAGGTACTGGGAGGTCAGGAGCTTGAAGGAGCCTCAAAGAGCCATGGCTTAGCTCTCCGAGAAGGACAGAGTCTGGCCGGAGCAGGTCTTTCTAAGGATGCATAAGGTTCTGAGTGTGTGTGGAAAGTCTGGAAGCTAGAATTAACCACTAGCTTCCAGACTTTTGGTTGGAAGCCACTACGTGGATGAGGAGTCATTATTAGTGCTGTTGAGTAAAGTAAGCAATCCAGAAGGAACAAGTCCCTTCAGCCTCCTCCAGACCAAGGCTGTTTCCAGAGCTTAATGGGAGAAGAAGTGGCAACAGAGATGTGGTTTGCAAAGCATAAACCCCAGAATCACAGTACAGAGTATAGGCAGGTGATTTTGGAGCTAAGGCTCACTTAAAAATTGGGATGCAGCCAAATAGATGCCACGGTCAGTGTTGCCGCCACTCGGCAGAAATGGGATGGAACCCACCCAAAATTTGGTTTAGCTGTAGAGACTGATGACACCACACTAAAAAGGTATGACAAGGTCTATCACTCATATAATTTTCTGGGGAAAGCAGGGCAGGCTCCTAAGCTGGTCTGAAGATGAGTCTGAGAGCACAGGAAAAGGCGACAGGCTTGGGTTGTCGTTGTGGTCAATGGGTGGGGTGGGGTGAGAGTTCCCCTGTGTGGACAGAGGCTTGCACAGTTTGAATCTGTGCCGGCCCCACGGGAGGGAGGCTTTCTTATCTGCTTGCTCTGATGTGGGGCAGAAGGGGAAAATGGAAGGCTGAGACCTAAAAGCCATCGGCAGTCAAACATCAAAAAAAGGAGTCAGACACTTTACTACACTCAGACAACAGCACAGCTAAGTTTCCTCCTGGCAAGTTGAAAGTGTTCCTGTTGGCATTCTCCACATTGAGGACATTTACAGGTAGGTGGTGGAATGGGAGAGGGGAGGATTCCCATCTCTTTCAGGACCCAACTTGAGTCCACGCTGTACACGGCACCCAGGAACTTATGCTTCTTACTTAACAGTATATTCTGAACATACCACCAGGTTATTCACTATTCTTATAAAACCATAATTTTTGATACGTAGCTGCATGCTATTCCATCTTTGCATATTTGGAGAAACTATGCGTTCTATTGTATCAGTTCCTAAGTGATGGGCATTTAGGCTATCTCTGGGTTTCCTTGTATTTTGAAATATGTAGTCTATGCTGAGAAGAGAAGTCACTGAACCAGGCCACAAGGACTTACTGAGTAGTTATCAGGGGCTAGGCACAGGATAAAACAAAACAAAACAAAACAAAACAAAAAACAGCCTCTGCTCTCCAGATAGAGATGGTCCCACACTAACAGGAGTAACCGTTCCACCCAGAGGCAGACAAAGACAACCAGGGGAGGTGTCAGGTCACTTTTTTCCTTTTCTTCTTCTTAATATTTTAAGAATGTTAAATCATGAGTACATGCTCATTCAAAATATTTATGCTTTATCAAAATGCATAGTTGAAAAGCTATAAATATCACCTCATGCTCACTTTCTTGAATACCTTGCCTTCTAAGCTTTTTATAAAAAGCACACAGAGATGCATACACAATACACAGTATGGAAATATATACTCATATAGTTTGTAGTGTCTACGGATATGCGTGGGACTAGCAAATAGACGGATTTATCGATTATAAACAGTTCTGGCACTTCAAAATTTTTCAGTTAAGTTTATATCTTAGAAATTTTCTAGTTTTTTGTAAAGGCTGCATTGTTCTCATACAAAGAATATTCGCAGATCAACATCACCTCTTCTCCTGTATTGGACATTCAGTGTTCTTACTTTTAGTAATTATACAAATGCTATAATTTAAGAACATTCTTATATGTGTATTTGCATGTAAATGTGAAAATAAATCTGAACATAGTGTCTTAAAAATAAAATTGTTGGGTAAAATGATACCTGCAATTTAAATTTTGTATAAATTCTCCCCCCCACACCCAAAGAGCACTGATTTAAATTCTCAGCAAGTGTTCCTCTTTTGAAATTAACTTGCCATCATTACTTTTTTACATTTTTAAATATCACCATTTAATAGGAAAAATCTCTCATTCTACTGTTTCATTTTTAGCTCTAAAACATAAGCTTTTAATATTAAACATCACATTCATGTTATCTCTTTATAAGGCAATTAGATGCATAACATGTACAGAACAGAATTTTATTTCTTTGACCTTCATGTTAAATTGAGCAGAAGCTCTCTTTCCACTTTCTAAATAACATTTTGTTTCTAGAAAGAAAGAGTTAATGGTTTGAATAGTTTTTCAAAAGAATTACTTGTAAAAAATGAGAGCATTTTAAAACAACTAATATAACACAAATTCATTAAAAATCATTTTTATATTTTCCATGGAGACGGGTCTACAAGGAAATCTGATGGATTATTAAGAGTTATTGAATAGCTGCCTACAATGGATTGGGATGAACCAAATTGGGTTTTTATATCACCTGAGGACTTCTATCTTTCTATACCTCTTTATTGATTTTTAAGGCAACTCAATACATATAGGCTGCCTTCTTAATCTTCCTCCCTGAGATACTGCAATTTTTTCCCCAGATGAGGTCTGCACTTCGTCTTACAGACTCCCATAGGATCTAGACTTCCTTCATGGGACACAAGCCTTGTATAATAATCTGCTTCATTTCTGCAGCCTCTGCTAGACCATAAGCCTAAAGCATACGTTTTGTTCAACCCTGTCTCCCCAGCACCTAGCACAAGGCGCAGTGCACACCGCAAATTCTCAAATCTGTGCAGTTACTGCTTTGTGAAAGGAGGCACAACTCTCGCTCCTACAAAATGTTGAGGACCATCGAGCTGTTGCATATATTTCAAAGTACCGTGAAATCCCACCTGTACTGTGGTGAGAAACACGATCTCAAGATAAGCCACTTCTGCATTCATGTGACTCGGGTGTCATTAGGATTCCCTGAGGGAACCTCCTTTTCTATCCCTCTGATTCCATGATCCGTGTATTCCCTTGCCTGTGGAAGTCAAAGCCTAACCAAATATTCCCCAGACACCCGCAGCTAGATCATATCTCCAGGGTTCCCCTGACTCCTGAGCTCTCTCTTTCTCTGGGTCTGTTTCTCTGAAAACATGCATGATGTCGATGGTAATGAGATACTCAGCCCTGTCTTCAAGTTCCCTAAAACCCTGTGCACACAAGGCAGCCGCGGACCCTGAGGGGTTCAGTTAGGATTCATATCAGATTCATTCAAGGAACGAAATGAAATGCAGTGGTGTCTCCATTTTAAAATTTTCCTTCCACATCACCAAGGACTCCCACTCATCTTTCATGAACGTCTTTATTCTCTCGTGTCTCCAAAATTCCACAAATCCATTCCTCCCCCATTCTTACGAGGAGCTACTCTGCCCTTTTTTTCTCAAGTCCTGGAATCAGCCAACACTGAGGTCCTTGGGACCTCGAGCCTAATACAGAGGTGTACTAGGGAACTGACACCCAATAAAAGATGGCTTACTCCCGAAGAGGAAACTGGTGCTGGCTGGTGAAACAATAACCTTTTGCTGTACTGGTTACATGTACATAGGTTGCATCTAGAATCTGGGAACGTTTTATGGGTGTGCAGTTCAGTTGGGCTCTGTAAGCAGAAGAGCAACACAGCAATTCTGCTCTCCTTCCACACACCACTGGGCACAGCCTATGTTCTCATTCACAGAAAGATCCTTGGATAAAGAGATCACAGATAAAGTGGATCACAAGTAAGGCCCAGAAAAACATGCCTTTACTACCACAGTTGTTGGTGAGAAGGGCAGATTCTGAAGCATTTTGCTGAGAATTGCAAAAAAAAAAAAAAAAAAAAAAAAAAAAAGCAGCAGCATGGAAGAATGCAAGTGCAAAAATCATTAGTTTTGAGACAAGTAAAGACTAGTCGGAATTTAAAAAGAGAAGGTATGGATTACATCACAACAGACATATGGAAAACTACCCCAGAGCACCCCACCAGCACAACTTAGCCATCTTTCCTAAACAAGTAAATGTAGGTGACTCAGGACAATGTTACTTTTTTTTTTTCAAACATTCCATTGAAGTATAACATGCATATAGAAAAGTGCACAAATCCTGAGTACATAGTTTCACAAACTGAACACACACCCATAGCCAGCACCCTGGTGAGAAACAGAACACTGCCATGTCCTAGAAGCCCCTCTTAGGCCCTGCCAGTGCCCTCCACCAAGGTTAATCACACTCTGCCTTCTGGTGGATTCCTTTTGCTTGTTGTTGAACTTGAAATTGATAAAATCTTGTAGCATGCATTCTTTGCGGTCTGGCTTCCTTAGCTCAACGTTACATTTGTGAGAGTCCTCCCTACTATTTTTATTTACTATTATCATCATCATTTAATGTTAACTTTATACTATAAACATCATTTATTGAATCGCAACACTGAATTCCTTCTGTCAGAATACATTTGTTTTATCTTTTCTCTGTGTTTGTATTTTTCTCTTTTTATTTAGGAAAAGTAATTCAAAACAAAACCAGAGAAAAGATAAATCATCTATAACACACGTATAATCTATGCTGTCTGGACAGTAGAACTGACTTCAGTTGCGGTAGATTCTACAGGTTACAGGTCCTAAGTCTTAAATTATCCCTTCCTCCTCCTCTTCCTCCTTCTCTCTCTCTCTCACAGAAACACACACACACACACACACACACACACACACACACACACTCACCTGTACCTTGGGCCAGCATGTATTATGCTGGATCTCTGTTCGGTGAGACCCAGCATAATGATGGTACACCCTGGATCTCCCTGTGGTTGGTAACTGGGAGCTAAATGAATGACAGGCTTCCTTCTCCCACCAGGACCCTATGATCGAAGGCTGATGTTACCACAGAAAAGAGGTTGCCATTACCAGACAAAGGGGGTTGTACGATCAGATTGGGTAGGAGAAAAGCATGGACTCCGCAGTACACCATGCCCAGTGCACATCATAGCTAGTCTATAGATGACGTCTTACATTACGTCACACAACAGTAACACGAGTTAGGAACAGAAACTTTCAGTCAGCTTCTCAGCTAATGCCTAGGTCTGAGGGATGTCCCTTCTTGGATATAAGTACATTTTTAGCAGGATTTACAGAAAACTTGGCATGGCTCCAAGTTGACTGGCTAGGGAGTCAAGCATGTCCCCACTCTATCTATCTATAGACAGGAGGGGGATGAGCTGTGTGTTGTGGGTCGGCCCACCCAGGTAGCACCCTAACACCGGCCTTGGACAAGGCTCAGCACACGGAGAGCTTCCCTGTGACTGGTGCCAACAGGAATGAATGGGAGGCCGGGTTGTGGCTGGAGACACACACCCAGGCTCTCCCGCTGGCAGCAGTACTGCTGTGTGCTGATGTCCCTACCTCGTTAGAGCCGCTGTCCCCGGGAGATGACAGCCTTACCTGGATGGATGAAGGGGTGAGAAGATGAATGGTCGGTTTCTCTGGTATCCACATGTCTGGTAGCAGACAGTCCCCAGTTAGGACAATCAGTACACGGGACCACGTTAGGGTTGTCTGTTAGTGAACGTTGTTGTTCACAGTTGGAATTAGATAACTGGTAATGTGTAGACCCTTTTAGTACAGAGGGCCCTCAGTACTGACTTAGAGACTTAAGTCACTGTTTCCTGGGCGTTTATAGTGCAAGATTAAAATGGAATCCAGGTCCCTGAGGCTGTGTTAATTTTAAGAATTGTGGGATACTATATCTAAAGAGTGGTGAATCCCCATCCATTCATACATTTAATGTGATAGATAGACAGACAGACAGAGTGATGGTTAATTTTATATGTCAACCTGGCTAGGTCACAGTACCTAAATATTTGGTCAGATATTATTCTAGATGTTTCTGTGAAAGTATTTTGTTAGATGAGATTAACATTAAAATGAGCAGACTAGGAGTAAAGCAGGCCACTCTCCATAATGTGGGCGGGCCTCATCCAATCACTTGACACATTAAGAAAAAGATGAACCTTCCCCAAGGAGAGAATTCTACCAGCAGACGGCATTCAGACTTTGAGCTGCACATCAGCTCTTCCCTGAGCCTCCAGCCTGCCAGCCCACCCTACAGATTCTGGAGGTGCCAGCCTCCACAATCATATGAGCCAACTGCTCAAAATCAATCAATCTCTCTCTCTCCCCATCAATCTCTTCCCTCCTTCCCTCCCTCCCTCCCTCCCTCCCTCCCTCCCTCCCTCCCTCCCTCCCTCTTCTTCCTGTTGGTTCTGTTTATCTGGAGAACCCTGATTAGGGGGCAGGAGTGGGGAGGAGAACTAAATACTCAGGACTCAACTAAGAAGCCAGTGAGAATTACTTCATCTCATCCTTAGAACATGGGTAAGAGTTAGATACTGATATTAATCTAATTTAACAGATCAGAAGCTGGAGTTAGAAAACATAAATTTCTTGTCCAAGGTCTTACAGATACTTAGCGGCAGACGTAAGTTCTAATTACGGGATGTGCCTCCAAAGTTAAAGCTCACTTTTCTATGGTATCCACTGCCTTCGAGGGACTCAACACTTATTTGACTCTCATTCATTGTGCTTTACAGACGACCTGCCTGCTCACACGAGCAAATGCCACCTGCTCTTTCCACATGCATTCAGAACAGCCCCGTCCACACCAGAGGCATTTTTCCCAGATGGAACTCTGGCCTGGAGTTTGTTCACACAGCGCGGTGCTAATAGAGATCCCAGAAGTTCCTGGCTTCCCTGACAACAGCAGAGGCAAAAGAATGTGAACAGAAAATGTGCTGAGGTCGGAGGGCTGGATTTGAGAGTGCATGTGGTGGCTGCAAGGAATTCAGTTATTCAATGGGACTTAGGTGAGACATCAAGGGTGGGGCAGCATGGGATGCTATCGGCAGATGAAGCATGGGGGGAAATTGCTCCAAGCCAGATTCTGTAACAAAGCTGGCCTCTGGGAGCATAAGGAGAAGAGAGGAAATGATGGAAAGCACAAAGAGAACACCATTTGCTCTTCTTAACTGTAAGTGCTGGCATGGGTTTGGCTGCCATTCCTCACCAAGTTACCACCTATTCAGGAGCTCGCACCCTCATCTGTCACAGGAGAGCAGCCCTGCCCTGTCTACTGTGTGAAGGTCAAGGCAACAGTGACTAAGAAATGACTACACACTTCCTGAATCCCCTCTCTCCTTGAAGGTCTCCAGCTCAGTGTGGAGATAGCACTCTGTGCCCCAGACACCCAGAGGTTTTATTCTTCAGAAGCCCAGAGATTATTTTCTCCGACAGGTTTTCCCATGGAACACTTCAACTCTCTAACCCACTGAGCAAGGCCGCTAGCCTCTCCCATTTATTGTGCCATGAACCCAATGCTCTGGCCACATGGAACCCCGAATCTGGTGTGCGAAAACCAAAACCAAGCAAACAAAACAAACAAAAAAACAATTCCGTCCCCTAGTCTGTACGTTTGATTCCCATGCCAGCCCACGCCCCATGATACAAGGTTAATGAAAAAGACTGAGACGTGGCTTTGCATTCAGGCATCTATGCGTTTGCACAGCTTGTTCCCAGGGCCCAGACTTCCCCTTTTTGATCATTTTCCTGCATTCACCTGCACTCATTTTTACGTGTGTCTCCTTGGGAAGGCTTTCTGATCTGGTATAGCCATAGCTGGGATCCCTCTTCTATGTGCCCACAGCAAATTGCATGTCCAATACTGTTTAACCTCTATGAACTGCTTCTTTTTTTTTCAATTTATTGGGGTGACAATTGTTAGTAAAATTACATAGATTTCAGGTGAACAATTCTGTATTACATCATCTATAAATCCCATTGTGTGTTCACCACCCAGAGTCAGTTCTCCTTCCATCACCATATATTTGATCCCCTTACTCTCATCTCCCATCCCTCACCCCCCTTACCCTCTGGTAACCACTAAACTATTGTCTGTGTCTATGAGTTTCTGTTTCTCATTTGTTTGTCTTGTTCTTTTGTTGTTTTTGGTTTCTACACCACATATCAGTGAAATCATATGGTTCTCTGCCTGTGACTTATTTTGCTTAGCATTGTACTCTCAAGATCCATCCATGTTGCGACAAATTATGAACTGCTTCTTGAACTCAGAGTAAAAAATTGTCACACGTGTATTTCCTTAATCTCTCAGATCCCCACTTGCTTCATTACTGTATATTACTCCATTATGTTACTTCCTTATTGCACAGTATCATGCTTTTAGAGTACTCTTCCCCGCAAAATTGTTAAAAATAAATAAGCAAAATAGCAACAGCAAGAGCAACAAGCAAAATATGGGCTTATAAAATCCAAACACGAAATCAGTCCAACCTCTAAAATAAAGTCGGAGAAGCAGCATCAGACACAAACATTCTGCCACCGCCAACTGCCAAATCCAATCCCTGCCCTGAGAGGCCACACTGGCTCATCTTTGCACAAAGCCTCACATGTCCAGTCACTGTGCTACCTGCTATGGTTCCGCCAGGGACAGCATGCTCACATCCTCTGAACCAGGTGAGGCCAAGCTGCCCAGTGTTGGGCAGTTTGTTTGTAAGTCCTCGCGCTCAGTTCTTTCAAGCACATAGCCAGCCTCTCTCAGGTTATCAGCCAGACCCAAAAATTCTGGTCAAATTATGACACCTGATGGATCACCAACTCAGAGTCCCTGTGCCCTGCCCCTCCTGGGAATCGGCTTACAAGGAAGAGGCAGGTTTTCATGCACATAGGATCGGACTGACCTTCCCATTTGACGAGGTTCCACATCCATCTTTCCACAAGGTGCGACCTTAGTTTCTCTGCTCCCTTTTGAGTCTCTAACCTGAGTGACTCAGAGGTGGTTTACTTTTCCAATGGAGCCTCATGTAGTTAGTCCTATATATCTACATGCGTATCCACATTTCCAAGGTACCCTGCTCTGCTTCTGCCCCATCAGAGACACTGCTCTTGGTGAGTTGAAAGGAGATTCCTGGCAGGTACCTTGCTGAAGAAGGGAAAAGACAAACATGTCATCTCTGGCATATATCCCACCACCATAAAATTTATGATTCTGTATTGCAATTTTCTAGTCCTTGCCCAGATGTGTCATTAAACTGTGGGTTTGTTCAGAGCAGGAATTATATCTCGCCTATATCCATAAAATATTACATCATATTTCTCTCCAGGCTCACCATTTTTCAGATAAAGCTTGAGTCAGCGTTGAGCCAAGACCTGAGGAAATAAAGGGAATTCTCCAATACAGGGACAGGGATGGAAATAACTGTTTTCTGTATGAACAGAAAATGTGCTGAGGTCGGAGGGCTGGATTTGAGAGTGCATGTGGTGGCTGCAAGGAATTCAGTTATTCAATGGGACTTAGGTGAGACATCAAGGGTGGGGCAGCATGGGATGCTATCGGCAGATGAAGCATGGGGGGAAATTGCTCCAAGCCAGATTCTGTAACAAAGCTGGCCTCTGGGAGCATAAGGAGAAGAGAGGAAATGATGGAAAGCACAAAGAGAACACCATTTGCTCTTCTTAACTGTAAGTGCTGGCATGGGTTTGGCTGCCATTCCTCACCAAGTTACCACCTATTCAGGAGCTCGCACCCTCATCTGTCACAGGAGAGCAGCCCTGCCCTGTCTACTGTGTGAAGGTCAAGGCAACAGTGACTAAGAAATGACTACACACTTCCTGAATCCCCTCTCTCCTTGAAGGTCTCCAGCTCAGTGTGGAGATAGCACTCTGTGCCCCAGACACCCAGAGGTTTTATTCTTCAGAAGCCCAGAGATTATTTTCTCCGACAGGTTTTCCCATGGAACACTTCAACTCTCTAACCCACTGAGCAAGGCCTCTAGCCTCTCCCATTTATTGTGCCATGAACCCAATGCTCTGGCCACATGGAACCCCGAATCTGGTGTGCCAAAACCAAAACCAAGCAAACAAAACAAACAAAAAAACAATTCCGTCCCCTAGTCTGTACGTTTGATTCCCATGCCAGCCCACGCCCCATGATACAAGGTTAATGAAAAAGACTGAGACGTGGCTTTGCATTCAGGCATCTATGCGTTTGCACAGCTTGTTCCCAGGGCCCAGACTTCCCCTTTTTGATCATTTTCCTGCATTCACCTGCACTCATTTTTACGTGTGTCTCCTTGGGAAGGCTTTCTGATCTGGTATAGCCATAGCTGGGATCCCTCTTCTATGTGCCCACAGCAAATTGCATGTCCAATACTGTTTAACCTCTATGAACTGCTTCTTTTTTTTTCAATTTATTGGGGTGACAATTGTTAGTAAAATTACATAGATTTCAGGTGAACAATTCTGTATTACATCATCTATAAATCCCATTGTGTGTTCACCACCCAGAGTCAGTTCTCCTTCCATCACCATATATTTGATCCCCTTACTCTCATCTCCCATCCCTCACCCCCCTTACCCTCTGGTAACCACTAAACTATTGTCTGTGTCTATGAGTTTCTGTTTCTCATTTGTTTGTCTTGTTCTTTTGTTGTTTTTGGTTTCTACACCACATATCAGTGAAATCATATGGTTCTCTGCTTTTTCTGTGACTTATTTTGCTTAGCATTGTACTCTCAAGATCCATCCATGTTGCGACAAATTATGAACTGCTTCTTGAACTCAGAGTAAAAAATTGTCACACGTGTATTTCCTTAATCTCTCAGATCCCCACTTGCTTCATTACTGTATATTACTCCATTATGTTACTTCCTTATTGCACAGTATCATGCTTTTAGAGTACTCTTCCCCGCAAAATTGTTAAAAATAAATAAGCAAAATAGCAACAGCAAGAGCAACAAGCAAAATATGGGCTTATAAAATCCAAACACGAAATCAGTCCAACCTCTAAAATAAAGTCGGAGAAGCAGCATCAGACACAAACATTCTGCCACCGCCAACTGCCAAATCCATCACTTTGGAAATCCCCAATCCCTGCCCTGAGAGGCCACACTGGCTCATCTTTGCACAAAGCCTCACATGTCCAGTCACTGTGCTACCTGCTATGGTTCCGCCAGGGACAGCATGCTCACATCCTCTGAACCAGGTGAGGCCAAGCTGCCCAGTGTTGGGCAGTTTGTTTGTAAGTCCTCGCGCTCAGTTCTTTCAAGCACATAGCCAGCCTCTCTCAGGTTATCAGCCAGACCCAAAAATTCTGGTCAAATTATGACACCTGATGGATCCACCAACTCAGAGTCCCTGTGCCCTGCCCCTCCTGGGAATCGGCTTACAAGGAAGAGGCAGGTTTTCATGCACATAGGATCGGACTGACCTTCCCATTTGACGAGGTTTCACATCCATCTTTCCACAAGGTGCGACCTTAGTTTCTCAGCTCCCTTTTGAGTCTCTAACCTGAGTGACTCAGGGGTGGTTTACTTTTCCAATGGAGCCTCATGTAGTTAGTCCTATATATCTACATGTGCCTCCACATTTCCAAGGTACCCTGCTCTGCTCCTGCCCCATCAGAGACACGCTCTTGGTGAGTTGAAAGGAGATTCCTGGCAGGTACCTTGCTGAAGAAGAAGGGAAAAGACAAACATGTCATCTCTGGCATATATCCCACCACCATAAAATTTATGATTCTGTATTGCAATTTTCTAGTCCTTGCCCAGATGTGTCATTAAACTGTGGGTTTGTTCAGAGCAGGAATTATATCTCGCCTATATCCATAAAGTATTACATCATATTTCTCTCCAGGCTCACCATTTTTCAGATAAAGCCTGAGTCAGCGTTGGACTGTGGTGACATACTTATTATTTAAGGGAAGAAAGAAGAACGAATGAATGTAATGACCTCCTGCCAGAGACCTCACTGGGTGCTCGTGCACAATAAAAAAGGCCCTCTAGCTCTGGTCACCAGAATTATATTCCTGAAAAAGACTTTTAAGCTTTCCTTTGATCAAGTTCCCTTATCAGTTCACTTACTATCTTCTATTCAGAAGTAATACACCCAGACTTGTCTATACAGATGGAAATTCTATGTGCAAAAACCTCTACAGAGACTCGGGATGGAAAGACTCACTATGAAGAAGAGTTACAGCGTCCTACTTAGCGACAGCGGAAGAGAGCGATACCAGAAGCGTTCACACATATACACCTACTTGTCAGTGTGAGTTTGTGCGAACAAGGTGCCCACAGGTTCTGCCTCCAGCTCTGCCACTAACCCACTGAGTGGCCTTGGATAAGTCCCTGTCTGTCTCTTGGTCTCAGTCTCTACTTCGCTAAAAAGCAGTGGCATGCATACACTGTCTTCATGCTCACTTGGAAAACTACATCCCTGTTTACTCAATTTCTTGAAGCTCTTAGGGGACGCTGCCTAAAATCAAAGGTGGCATGTCGTTCTGGCTCACATGTCCCTCCCTTCATCACTGGCTGTCATGTGATGACTTGGCCAGGAGAGATTCGTGAGTATCTGCGCTTGCTGTATCCCGAGAGAATTACTGTGATCTCACAGTGGGTACTGGAGGTCTCAAAATCCTGAATAGCGGCTCTTTACTGCTCTCTGGTGGCTCAATGAGGCTTCTGCAGAGGTTCAAAGAAAACGTCTCCCTAGTATACACCCCACTCCTATCTTATGGGAAGGTTTAATGAGCGAACTATGCAATGTGCCAACACAATGCCTGCAACCCAGTAGCTGCTGAATAAATGCATGTTCACTTGTCCCTCCCAAAGGAACTGGCTTCATAATGTTGTGTTTACAAAATCCTTTAAAAGTATATTTGTGTAGTAAAAATTTAGAACATATAATGACAGAAACTACAAGAAATAGGGAGTATTTATTAGATAACATCAAGATTTAAAAAGGAACCCAAGCAGAGAAGTGGTAAAGCAACTAAAAAAAAAAAAAAAATATTCATATACTCATTCCTTTTTTCATTTGTAGTTCATGGAGGTGATAGGAATAGGGAAAGCCTAACACTTACTAGCTTCCCCACGTCCCCCCCATGCTTTATACGTTTTGGCATTTAATGCACAGAAAAACCTAGTGATATCGGGGTTAGTAGCCTTATTCTACACAGGAGGAAACTGAGGCTTCAAGGGGCAGATAACGAGTTCCATGTCCCATGGATAAAGTGTGTGTGGCCAGCATCTAGAATTTAATCCATGGTTTGCGTGCTGCTCCAAACCATGGCTGTCCTCTTACATTACTCAGGCTTACAGGGGCTTTAAGATTATATAAACACAGTGGAGTATTATTCAGCCGTGAGAAAGAGGGAAAACCTGCCATTTGTGACAACATGGACGGACCGTGAGGATGTCATGCTAAGTGAGGTAAGTCAGAGAAAGACAAATAATTTCACACTTCGCGCCTTTTACAGATGGAGAAACTATGAATCAAGGAGAGATGCTGTTTGCCCAGTGGTGTGCTGGTAAGTGTTTAACTGCCAGCTTGGGGTGGTGGTGGTGGTGGTGGTGGTGGTGGTGACGGTGGCAGGTTGATTTACAGAATTTGTGAATTTCTGTGGCTTGTTTTAACTAAGCATGGAGTTGGGAAGAAGTGTGCACAACTGAGCAAATCACTGATCCAAAGTCTTACAGCGAGTATCTTACTTTTTGAGTACCAACATGTCCTAGATGGAAGTGAATAAGAGTTGAAGTGCGTGGTTCCAACTCCAGCTCTCTTCAGCTTTCTGAGCTGGACAATACGACCTGACAATTGCTGACGTCATCCTCCTAATGGCTTCACCAGTTGACCATATTAGCCTCTGATTCCTCCCTTTTCCTGTGGACTCTGCCTTCACAACATGAAGCGATTAAGTATCAAGATGAAGTGGTAAGATATTCACGGAGGCTGAAACGAGTGGCCGTCCATCTACAGTAATACCGCCAGGTGCAGAGAAGAGGGGTCTCCTTCATGTGGGGCTCCAGTCAGCATCAGCCAGGTCTCTGCAAAATGCTTTCTCCCAACAGACTGTTTGCTCATGGAAGCAAACTATTTGTCTGTTTTTATACACACACATTGCATCCTCGGCACATAGAATAATGCTCTGCTCCCCTGTAGGGACTTGGTCAATATGTACTTGTTGAGTGATTCTATCTTTGGCGATTGTATTACAATTTCACCATTAAGATGAATTCCAGGACTCTGTGCTATTGATAGTTCACTTAAACACTCTGGAAATCAGGGTTTGTTTCTAACTTTAAAATTTAAAAAAATGCTAGCCATTATGAGGGTTTGTTGTAAGATTAAAGTGTATATCAGATGCTAAGCACACAATCAACAAATAACAATTCTTCTTCTCCTCCTCTTCTGTCTCCTCGTCCTCCTCCTCCTTCTCTTGCTCCTTCTCCTTCTTATTTTTCCTCGTTAGCCTTTTTCCATTTTCAAGATCCCCATAATATAAAGCAGGATCCCTGAGAAAGGGATCTACTAGATCATAATACCTTCCATATATTTGGCAGAGAATTTTTACACCATGCATATAAGTGGATACTTATAACCTCTCTCTGGTAAGACATGCATAAACTATTGTTTCATAGATGAAGACATGAGGTCCAAAGAACTAGTATCTTCTGGGATTTTTTCCCATTACAACGCTTCTCTGGTGAGCAACTCTTCAGTGCTGTGTCTTAAAGCCAAACTTGATTGTCCCGATACCTCTTCTGACACCACAATCATTCTACCTGCACAGTGATCCATCTGTCTTATGTATGCAAGTTCGGCTTACCTGCATGTCCTGTACTAAGTCCTGTACAGTAGAATGAAGACCGACCACAGTATTGTATGTAAATCAACCTGCCACCACCACCACCACCAGCACCACCTTTAAGCACCAGTGGAGAGTCGTCATCTCTGTATCAACTCCAACACTGGCCTCCACTGCCTGACCTTACTCGGTGTCGCTGGCTCCTACCCATCTCAGTCTAAACCAGCTTGGGTCAAACAGCACTGACCCTTCATTTTCCCTTACCTCGCCATCAGAAATCACTTACTTCAGGGTCCTAGAAGGTGACTCCCACTTGTAAAGCAAAATCGAGCCTATAGTGTTTCTTCTTTATCTTTTTCCTTTTTAGTTCTATCTAGCTTTGCTGAGATATAATAGACACATAACATCGTGCAAGTTTAAGGTGTACCACTTGTAATGTGATGCTGCACTTATACGTTACCACCACAGAGTTAGCGAACACCACCACGTCACATCCTTGCTGTTTTGTATGTGTGGTGGGAACATTTAAGATCTACTCTTTTGGCAACTTTGAAGCATATAATACAGTACTATTAACTATAATCACCATACCGTACATTAGATCACCAGAACTAATTTATCTTACAACTGGAAGTTTGTATCCTTCAACCAACAGCTCCCGATTTCCCCCGTCCTCCGCCTCAGCTTCTGGTAACTGCCATTCTAATTTCTGTTTCTATGAGTTCAGTTTTTAGATTCCACCTAGAAGTGCAATCATATAGTATTTATCCTACAGTACTTTGAACTCAAATTTTTCTATCATATTTTATAGTTCACGTATCAAGAATTGCTTTGGCTCCTAGTAGCAGAAGCCCCCAAACAAGTGTCACCAAATAAATCTAGAGGGAAGCACTCCAGGGCTTCCATAGCTATTTCAAGATGCCAAAAAGAACCCAGATTCTTCCTGCTTTTTGTTCAGCCCTTTCTGAGCACGTGTTTGTCACCAAAATGACTGAACCACTCCCAGAATTACAGTCATGGTTTAGACAAGAAATGGAAGGGCATAGAATAAAAGGTATATGATGGCTGAATGGACCCTTTTAAAGACCATTCCTGAAATCCTACCAACAGCTCTGCTCATGTCTGATTGGCCAGAACCTAGTCACATGGCCACTCCCACCTGGTGTGTTGGGCTATTGTCACACTGAGCAGTTACTTATTAACTGTCAAAGTGTTGTCTTTATATTAATTCATCTACCCTTCAGAAGAGCCCCTTTTAAGGACACATTATGGATTGCAGGTATAAAGTAACTTTTCTGTTCTCTAGAGCTATGAGTGATGAGTTGGGTCTTGAACTGAGATAAGTGCTGCCTATTCCAGTATTCCCTTTTTCTTCCGAATATTCTTCTTTTTCTTTCAAATATTCCCGTTTTCCTCCCTCTGAGAAGGTCTTTAATGAAGGACCACATCACCATTTGGGACCAGCATTTTAACTATGCTATAATTAAATTTCCCCCCTGGGAAATCACATGGCTTAACAAGGCTGAGGACACAGAGAAACAGAACATACGCTAGAGAGGCTGTGAGCAGGCTTCAGGAAGCTAACCTCACACTGGGGTGTGGGCAGGACTTTCCCCCCTACCTCAGCCTCTATAATGTTCTAGTAGTTCTTAAATTTAGTAACCAATCATCAGAATCAGCTGAGAAATTTTTAGGAAATATACATTTCTGAATCCCACCCAGGGAGTCTCTACTTTAGGAGACTCAAGCTAAAAAACACTACTCTACTTTTTATGTGACTTACAGAGTTGTGGTCCCCCTTTGCGTGAAAACTGTCTTGTATTTTTTAGCTATATTGGCTTTGTCAGGCCCTTTCTGATTGCTTTGTGAATGCACAGCCTCACTGGAGCCTAATACGTGTGTGACGTAGGCAGCACTTGTTCCTCCCATCTGTCCAGGTAACTCCACTGAGGCTCATGAGGCAGAGTCACTTGACTGAGGGCACAGGCTGATGCATGGGGTTTCCAGGATCCCTACCCAGGTCAGCCTGACTCTGAAGCCCACGGCTTTTTCCATTCAGATATGTTGCCAGGTCTGAGTCTGTGTAGCTGAGGAGGAAGGTCACCCTTGAGGCACGTCAGAATCACTCCTTACCAGCATCCCATAGACGCCATGCTGACTAATAAATGTCTACACAAGTCCCATATCCCTGCTTCCCAGCAGTTCCTGCCTCCGTGCTTTCCCCAGACCGGTTCCCAAGGCCCCAAAGGAGGGGCAAACGTCATCTACGCAGACAAATTGGGAGCAGGTTAAAGGAGGGAAAAGGGGTAGATGGGAATATTGAGCCAGGCTGGAAAATTAAAGTTTCAAAACAATTTTCAGTTAGCACAAAGTGATTTTTCCTTGGGAATTTTTTGTCTTCCAATTTTGTAAGTTATGTTTATTTTCAGCGAAATTCAGTCCATCTGTATCTGATTCATTCACACTTAATGCATCAGCAGACAGCTCTGTCTGAGAAACCGATTCCCATGTACCTCTCAAGTTTTACTGTGGAATCGGGGTCTGTGTGGAATGCCAGGGCAAGGAGGCTTGTGAGAAACACACAGAAAGCAGGTGAAGTGGTTTCAAACCTCCCAGTCCAAGACGCACATTCCTCTGTTGGGTTTTCTGTTTATTTTAGGCAGCTCTGATGGTCTTCACAATTATTTTGTAATCAGGCTTATATACAAATCTTTTGCTCTCTACTGGCTCCTTTCTGTCTGTTCATAAACATGCTCACATTTCTCTCATCCTAAAACACGAAACAGACAAGTTGTCCCCAAACAAAAAGATAACAAACTGCAATGCTTTTTCCCACTTCCATTTATCCTCAAGTACATTTCCATCAAACTTCTCAGAAGTTTGCACTCTGTGCTTTGTCACCCCCACTTTATTTCTCATATTTCTCATTCTTCTGTTATGTACATTTGCCTGTACTCAGCTGAGACCTTCTAATGAAAGCCACCTTTTAGTTGCCAAATCCAATGATTATGTTCCATTACTATTTGACTAGTTTTTCTGTTGCATTTGCTTCTGCTTAGTTACCTCCTTCCTCGCACTCTCTGCTGTATCAGTTTCCTTCCGTCTCTTCCTTTCTCCTTTTTCCCTTCTTTTTGGCCCTATGATCCTCTTTATTCCTTTATTATCCTTCCTTATTCATATATATATAAATATACATGCAACACCCCTCCCCCCCAATTCTTGATTGAAGGTTCTGAAGCCAGAATGTCTGGGTTCAAAACCTGCTGTGCTATTTCCAAACTGTGTGATCTTGGGTAAATTTCTTAAGCCTCTCTATGCCTCAGTTTCCTCAAATGAAAATTAAGACAAGTTATAGGTCTTATATAGAGTTGACACAGGGATTAAATTAATTTATTACACATAAAATTCTTTCAACAGCACCTAATGTCATAACTACTCAATAGATTTTAACTGATAGGAGCAGTACTAAACACACGCTAAAGATCTATAAATACTTATATAGTAGAATTGATGATAGATGGTAATGTATTCTAAGGAAATCATTGTGATTCTTTTAAAATTATGTTGGATGCATATTTGACTCTATAGGAGACAACATCCAAGCCTATAGTGTAAAAACAATCTATTATTGTTTTTACTTGTGTATCTATATCTAAAGATACAGACTAAGGTTAAACCATTGCCTACTAATGTAATAAAAGGGAAAACAATGAAAAAAAAACATAAAACTTAACACTAATTACAAGAAAGCTGGAGTGGTCATATAAATATTAGTTAAAATAGACTTCAAGGCAAAGAGTAATACTAGAAGAATGCAAAGATATTTAATGATAATAAAAGAGTCAATTCATTAGAATGACAGGAACTCATATGTGTATGCACCAAATTAAAGGAAGCAATAAACAAATCCACAACCAGATTTGGAAATTGTAATCCTCTTCTCTAAGAATTAAACAAACAAACAAAAAAAGCTAGACCAAAAAAAAAATCAGTAAATCTATAAAAACGTTAAGCGGTCAATCACCACTGGTCTAACTGACATTTATAGAAAACTACATCCAACAACTGCATAATACACTTTTTCTTCAACTTCATTTAGAATGTTCACTAAGATAGACAATACACTGGGTCATAGAAAGTCTCAATGACTTAGAAAAAATGTTGTCTTACAGACTTTATTAATTAATCTCAGCAAAATTAAATTTGAATGTGGTAAAAATAAGGTATCTTGCAATATGTCTTATATATGGAAATTAAACACTTCTACATAACTTAAGAGTCAATGGAAAAATAATGAAGAAAACTAGAAATCATTAGCTGAATGATACTGAAAGAATACATGTCAAAATTGTTGGAATGCATCTAAAGCATGGCTTAGAAAAAATACTATTTTTATTTATTTTTTAATTGAATATTTTTTTTATTTTTTTAAGTTTATTGGGTGACAATTGTTAGTCAAGTTATATAGATTTCAGGTGTACAATTCTGTAATACGTTATCTATATCTCACATTGTGTGTTCACCACCCAGAGTCAGTTCTCTTTCCATCACCATATATTTGACCCCGTTTACCCTCTTCTAGAGCCCCCCTCCTCCCCTTAACTGAATACATTTGATGTGTAACCTTGTGTAAGTTTAAGGGATACAATGTGTTACTTTGATACATGTATATATTGTATAAATATGATTGCTGATGTACTGATATTTATCACATTACATAATTATAGTACAAAATTATAGTCTATATTCATTACACTGTGCATTAGATCTATACGGCTTATTTACCACTCGTTACAAGTTTATACCCTTCAACACAATCACTTCCCCCTCCTCACCTCCTAGGAAACACTATTTTACTGTTTTTGTGTTTTGGCGGGGCAGGGTTTGTTTAAACACCATATTAGAAAAGAAAAAAAGCTTTAGAATCAATTACCTAAATTTCTACCTTAAGATGATGAACAAATTAACCCAAAATTACTTCAGCTCAAAACTACTGAACCAGAAACTCTGAAAATAATGTTCAACAATTTCTGTTTAAAAGCCCTCTAGGCAATTCTGATGCACGCCAATTTTTGACAACTCCTTTTTTAAAGAAATTGAATTTACTGTCAAAAATATTTCCAAAAAAAATCTCCAGACACAGCTGTTATTACTCATAAATGCTATCAGATATCTAAGAAATAAATAATAATAATCACAAACTTTCAGGAAATAGGGGAGAAGAGAACAAAACTTCACCATTATTTTTATGAAGCCATTACCCTGAGTCAAAAACCTGAAAAACATATTCTAAATAAAGAAAATGACAGACCAGTGTCTCTCAATAAATTTAGAAGAGAAAAAATCCTGAACAAGATACTAATAAATTGAATACAACAGTATATAAAAAGGATTAAGTGACCTCTATCCCAGGAAGACAAAGTCATCTTCATATTTAAAAAGTCAAGCAATGAAATTAATTATATTAACAAAGAGAAGAAACATAATATCTTAATAAAGTCCAAAAACATCATTTGAAAATGTTCAATGTCTATTCATGATAGGAACTTTTAACAAATTAGTAATAGAAAGGAACTTTTATCAATATGATCACTGCAAGAAGAATAACACCAAATACTGGTGAGGCTGAGGAGTACCCAACTCTAAAACATTTCCAGGAGAAGTGTAAAATCGCACAACTTCTCTGGGGGAAAGATAATTGATATTTTCTTATAAAATTAAACATACTTGTGCTGTGTGACCTGGCAATTCTGTGTTTAGTCAAGGGCAATGAAAATCTATGTTTACAAAATGACTTATAAAAAATGATCAAAGTAACCTTATTTACACTAGCCTAAAATTAGAATGGATAAGCAAATAGTATACTCACATAATGCAATAATGTTAAGCAATAAAAACAGCAACTTACTTAGACACTCAGTAACATGGTTAGATTACACAGACACTGTGCTGAACACAAGAAGCCAGACACACAAGAGAATGCACTGTATGATTCCTCTTGTATGAATTCCTAGGATAGGCAGAGACAGTCTACGTTTAAAAAAAAAAAAAAAATCAGAGTAGTCATGCCTCGGGGGGGATACTTTAACTGAGAAGTGGCCAGAGAGAAAATTCTAGGTTGACAGTTATATTCTATAGACAGGTATATGGGTTACATTGTATGGATACATTTGTTAAAACTAATAGAACTGAAATTTAAGATTGTGCATCTCCCAGAATTTAATTTGATCTTTAAAAAGACTGCATTAAAAAAAAAAAAAAAAGAAAGAAAAAGATCTGTTATGCTCCTTTGAATTGACAGCCAAATTCATGGCTTGGTTGAGTTCAATAGCAAAAATGTTGATTAAAGTCTATGGAAAATGGAAAGATACCTGAATGTAAGGCTCCACAAAGTCTTCTGATAGTCCACTGTATTTGATTTTGTGAGCGATTTTTGCTGTCTTAAAGCCAATATGAATATTGCTGCAACTTGAGAAGCCATTTTCTAGCCAGATATATGTAAATATTCTTTTCCTCTTGCAATAAATGAAATAAGTCCTACCAACCATTTTTGAAAATGAATGAGTGGAACATTAATTTCCCGATAGCGCAACACCCTAGCTTTCCAACAGTATTAACTGTTTTCAAGTGTGTAGTCTTTCATTGGTGGAGTTTTCATTTCTGAAAATAAACCTCCCTCTTTTTTTTGAAGTTAAAGAGATACCTCATTTAATTTCTATTTTCCCTCTAGTTAATTTTCAAAACTGAACATTCCTTTTACCTTATCACTTCTTAGCAGGAAAATGCACCTGGATCATTTGTTGGCACTCACAATTGGATAAATATACAAATGGGGACATTATTACTTTGCTTATGTAAAATACTGACCATATTGGAGAATGGAACAAGATGAGGAGAAATAAAATTCTGGTGGAATTTTTGGTGTTGATTTATATTAAAATATTATTATACATTATGCAGTTCTAAAAATTGGAATTTTATTCAACACCTGCTTGCTTTACATGCCTAGCAAGCTATAATGTTCTGTCACTTCAACAAAGATTTCTGAAAATGTGTTGAGTCCAAAACCTAGAAAACACAGAGATGAAAACAATTCTACCTAGGAGGTGCATTCAGAGTAGGGGAACAGACAAGCATACTAACAATAGCAATTTTAATAGCAAATGATAACTGCTAACCCATAGAAACAGTGGGCTTGGGGTATAAATGGCAGCTAACCCAATTCTGGGGAAGTATATTTGACAAGATTCCAGAATTCCTCTCTACTCTTCTTACCTTTCCCTCCCTCTCCCATTACCCCAATCTTTGCCTGGTGTATTTCAATTTATTTTGAGTTTCAGATTAAATGTATTTTCACAAACATCTTTTCTGAATTCTCAGACTATGTGGCATCCTTTTTTTATAATTTCATAGCACTATGTAATTTTCTTTATAACATTTATCACAATTGAAGTTAAATAATTGGGATAATAATTTGTCCTACATTGAACATGTCTGTGGAAGTGTACATACCTTGTTTTAGTCTTGGCTTTATTGCCTGTGATTAACGTGTTACTTGGTACATACTGGACGATCAAAGATTCTTACATAACAACCAGCACCACAACAAAGAATGAGCTAAGTTTTGAGGGACCAATGATTTCAGGGCAGAGCCTTCCAGAGTTCTTTCCTTCTGTTACCTAAACTATAGTATGCAGCTGGTATGACTACTGTCAGCCAAGACACTGATTAGAAGAAGCCTGCAGTGGGCATGCATGCAATGTGAGCAAAATTAAATGTGTGTCCGTGTAAACTGCTAAGACTTGGGGGTTGTTTGTTATAGCAGTATAACTTAACTCATCCTAACCGATACACTGGTTATATCCCAAATTCACTTCTGTTAACTAACGCAGCATCAGAAACGTGCTGAGTGCTACGGAGGTACATACAGATTAGTTAAATATGGCCCCTTTACTTCTTTACCTTACAAGGTCACAGTCCCTTTTTTCCTAATGAAATTGAGCCTCCCCGTGGTTCCAAAGGAATGCCTTCTTCATCTTTCATATGTAATCTCAGATATGAATAGTGTACTTAGACTTCCTGAAGTCTGGTAGTGCTCAGTCATAAAACCGAGAGGTTAACAAGTTTTCTAACCTCTCTGGGATTTAGATTATTGTTGTCGTCATTGTTAAGATGGAAATAATACTAATCATGTAGGGGTTATAATATGCCTATCTCAAGCCAGGCAGTAAACTGCAGTTATTTATAAGAAAATAAGAAAAGGGAGAATCTGATATATCATTATAATAATTGTATCTTAAGTTCTACATGAAATGATATCGTATTCATTACTAGAGAATAATTTTGTCTCACTTGTCTTTCTATATCCAGTATCCAGCACAGACCTGGACACACAGTTGGGACAGATATATGAAGGTTGACTTGAATTCTATAAGGATTGAGAGGAGAAAGGGACGCATTTTCAGTCTGAGAATGTCAGGGTAAATTTCAAAATGTCAAGGAAGTAGAAACATTTGAACCTAACTAAATCTTGAAGGCTGGGCAAAATTTTGATATGCTAGAAAGATCATAATTGTCAGAGAAAATAGCAAAGACATGAATTAGGACCTTCTGGAATACGTGAAGCAAATCTTGAGCAGTTCAGTTTGGGTATGTGTAGGGTATGGGAAATAAGAATTCTGCAAAGAGGCAGGCTGAGGTCAGAGTACAGAGCATCTTGACAGCCAAGTAAGGCCTTGAGTCTTGTCTACCGCAAGAAAGAACCACTGAGAGCAGTGAAGGAAGAATGAGAGGTGGGAAGAGCAGTGCTTCAGGCAGCCTGCCTTACAATGCAGGCTATGTTAAGTGCTTCATAGTTACAATTACCCCACGAGATAGAGAACATTATTTTAATCTTATAGATGAGAAAGCAGAGGCTCAGACGTTAAATAACGTGTCCAAGCTATAACCACCCCTAAGTGGAACAGATACCTTATGACTCCAACATGTTGTTTGACGTCAATCTGTACTTTTTTCCATTTAAGACACAAGCAGAATAAATTCCATGTTGATATTTTTCACAGGTACAGGAAAAATCACCCTTGTAGATAATAGAGCCCTACAGTTTGTTAAGCAAGTCCAAAAGAATTTCCTTAATTTATTTATCTTTTTCTTAACATGGATTTTGAAGATAATTTGTGAAATGCAGTGTCAGAATACCAGCTGCTAATACTAATGATAATTAGACAAATGTAACTTAGAACAACGTTCTTTAGACCTTCTATACCTTTATAACTATAGGCCTGCCCCAAAAGCTATTATTTGATTTGCTTTCTGACTTCTAATCTCATTTCCAAAGTACAACATTAACAAGTAAAGAAGTTCATTGATATCACAGAATTTTATCCCAGTGCCCATCTTTTTGGTTTAAGTTCTACGGAAGGCTAAAAAATTTTCGAGGTTATAAAAGTTGAGAAAATCACAGTGCATGTCCCCTAGTGGAGACCCAAACTGAAGAACACTTCAGAGGTATGGGCCGTGACCTTTTAGTGCAAGTGACACAGGACATGGGCAAGGAATTCATTTGATTCAAAAAAAAAAAAAAGTGAAAAAGGATCCTTGTGTGTCGAGCACATATCCTCAGTGATTCAGCATTTACATTTAGAGGATAAGTCCTAGCACAGGGCAAATACAGCGATCACTATAATAGTAATTGTTTTTTTGTTTGTTTGTTTGTTTTTTTACTGAACATCTACGATGAACTGGATCCTTTATTCATATTATTTCTAGTCTTCACAACATCTTCTCAGGGCATGTATTGCTATTCCCATGTTGTAGAGAGACAAAATGGGGATCAAAATGCTTTAAAACATTGTCTAAACTCTTCCAGGTAGTATGTGCCTATGTGGAGATTTTTAATATACATTTCTGGAGTCATAAGCCCAAATGCTGTCTATTCAGTCACCTTTCCCAAGGTTCCTTCAAGTCTGACATTCTGTGGTTCTACCTATCAGCTCTGCTTCTTTCTCACAGAACGGAAAGAGAGGATGATGACAGTTAAGTGCAGATGAGGCAGCTTGTTCTAGCCAAGAATGAACTCAATGGGACATTGTCTTCTTGCGCTTTGCTTCCCCAGTACTGAGACACACCTGCAATCCCTTGTGTCCTTTTGTTTATGGCCACTCCATTATACTCCTGATGGACAATGACAGGTGACACTGAGTTCTGTTAAACAACCGGTCAGTCCTGTAAGACCCGAGGAAGTCCCTGGTCCATCCCACCTCCTCCTTCTTCCAAACAAAAAAGAACAGTGTCCTGAAAATGGTGGGGATTTGGCCACTCAAGAGGCTAATGATAGAAAGCATACAAGTTTCAGCGTACAGAACATCTCGTCATAAAAACCAAGACCCCGGGGCAAACTGCATCTGTCTCAAATGCCTGAGGCCCACATAGAATTTGATCCCTGGGCTCAGAGGGTTTGTTTGGCTCAGTAACGTGGAAAATTTTATAATTATTATTCATGAAGCTGGCTCTATTTGTCCAAAGAGTTAGAGTAAGGAACAGACTTGAAAAGAACGTTGGTGTCTCAGGACAGCATTTTATAGACGAGGAAACGGAAGCTCAGAGTAGCGGAGTCCCTGGCCTACCTAGGTTTCCCTGGGAGCCTGCTCTTCCGACTCTGCGCTCAGGCACAGTGGCGCTCTCTCTACACTGGAAGTGGCTTTCTCAGTGTAACACAGAACTAGGTCATTGGATTGTTAATTTATATTTAAATTATTTTAAAAGACTATCACACTGCTCTGTAAGTCATGCCTAGCTTTGTTTAAAGTAGAGGTGGCAGGAAGTGCTTGTATTGGATTATTGAAGGTTGTCTCAATAGGGATAAAAAAAATAGGGCTGAAATGGCCAGTGCATATTTACATACCGTGCCCTGGGGAAATGGGCCTGCTGAGAAAGTGATGCATGAGAACAGTGCTTCTTTATGCAGTGAATCCTTATTCATTATGTCACAGGGGATCCCGGGGCCATCGGACACCCACATGTACTATTTGGAAGTGGTGGTTTGAGGACGTTTCACTGTGGCTGTATGAGTCTCTGGTGAAACCTTAGGAGGTTGCAGCTGACCTATGCAAGTCACCGTGAAGGGGCTTTGACAAATGGTATGTGGCCCTTCTAGGAACAATCACCTCCTTGATTCTTTCCTTGGAAGATGGCTGGCAGGAGCAATGACAGTGAGGATCATGTTGCACTGATGCCTGTTCTGGTCAATGTGGGCAATCGAACAACTTGGCCTCTGGGCTGTGTGCCTCCGGGACAAGGTGCTGGGGCTCGCGCATCTGGTAGTTCCCACCCTGAGCACACGGCTTGTGGTGTGCCTGTAACATCTGACACTCCTCTGGGAAGATACGGGAGACGGGAGGGAACACATGTGGCCTTGCAGAGGAGACAACGTTAAAATTCATCTTTGAGAGAGGATGGGGGTTAACGCGCAAAGAGGAAGTGAAGGGAGACATTTCAGGAAGGAAAAACAGTGCATGACAGTGCACTGAGGATGAAAGCAAGAGCATGGCAGGTTCATACCTGTCCCCGAGATAAGGATGGGGAGTGGGTGTAAAGGGCAAGGAGATAACACTGAGCTTGCTGGGAACTACTTCACGAAATAGCCTGTTAAGTCCGAAGGGAATTTAGACTTTATCCTGCAGGCAAAGAGCAAGCAGTGAAAGGTTTTAAGATGAAGGTCAGATTTACATTTTGGAAATCTGACCCTAAAAAACCAAAAACACCCAAAAATTTGTATATGGCAAAGGCTATATACACAAAGAAGAAAGACAAGTGAAATACAGTTTGGCAATGGTACTAAATGCCCCTAAATATGAACAGGAAATTCATGGAGGTGATTTCATTATACACTTAAGAAATCATGTTCAATCTCACTAGTCATCTGGGAAATGCAAAATAAAATGCAACTGAAGACATTAGAAACAGCTATTGCTGATGAAGGTGCACATACAGTGTTAACGAAATCACTACTGTTTTCTGGGTAAGTTATTTGGTAGCATCTGTAAACATTTAAAACTATCATAACCCTTTGAGTTGAGAGTCCCACAACTAGCCTCTAACAGCATTAAAAGTCCAGTATGCAAGGATGTGCATATGATATTCATCATAGCATTCCTTATGAAAAGCCAAACAGAACAAAAAATTAGGGATGGATAACCATGGTGGCTTGACTCCTTTTCTAGATTCATTCTCAGCCTCTACTGGCTACATCACACGCGCTCCTGACCCTCTTGTTTCCAGCAGATGTCGGAAGAGGGGTGAGGGAGAGAAGGGGGTATTTATCCTTCGGGTTGCTCCTGCTGCCTGCAGGTGCTGGTCTTGGTCACAGCTGTATATCCCCAGTGTGACCACAGCTTTCCGATGGCCAGCTCTCGCCCACAACACAGCTCTGACCAGGTTCCAGTAACTGTGCTCCCCTCCTTCCCCCTCAGGCCTTGTCGTGTAATGTCCTCTCTCTCTAAATACTTGCTTCGTTCAACTGTTTTGAACTCCCTTTTTGAGTGTGCCAACCACTCCCTGCTGGAACCCAACTGAAGAGCAGAGGATGAATTGGGGGGTAAAATTGGATAAAACACGTGGGCTCGTCCTTGCAGGATTCCTGCGTGACATGAGGGAGGGCACGGAGACAAATGCTAGTGACATTTAAGACAACAGTTTATGGAATACATAAAGTCAATCTGCTTCTGGCACTCAAGTGAATCGTCAATTCATGGGTGCTTAGGACACTGGCATCAGGGAAGGAGCATCAAAAGGAATGAGAGGTGCTGTCCTGTCAACGGGAACCTTTCAAGGGGCCTAACTTTCCTTAAACTCGCCCTGCCTCCAGCACCAGGAATATGTTACTATTATTATTATTTTTTAAAGATTCTGGAGCTCAGGAGGTATTAGCGAGAGCTCAGGGTTGGGCATGCAGGCGCCAGCAGCCAGCAGGAAACTCCGGCTCCCTGAGTTCACATCCTGATTCCTCACTGTCTCGTGTGTGACCTCAGCTGCTACCTAATCTCCCCACGCCTCAGTTCCCTGGTTTTTGAAATGGGGATACTACTAGTACCTCTCTGATGAAGTAGTTATGAGGGGTAAATAGTTACTGCACATAAAGATCGTATAACCAGCCTGGCGTATAGTGGAGGCTTAGTTAATACACGCAGTCATTATTGTCTACTCACCGCAGACCATGGCACGCGTAGACCAAGTGAACATGGAGTCCAGCTGCAAAGATAAAAAAAGAGCAAATGAAAATGGTGATGACCTCATTCTGCTGCTCTGTCTATGCATGTGGCGGTTTGGAACCTACAACCACATAAAAAGAGAACATGTGGAAACCATTATCCAGACAGTTTCATTTCCTTTTTTGATAGGGTTACTAGACTGATGGATTGGGGACAGCTTTGGGAGCAGAGAATCTTGATTTTAGAAAGGCATCTGTCAGGGCTCTCCCCTGTCTAGTCCAAATCTCTCCCTTTCCAGGAAGCTCCCAATGCACCTGCAATGGGGCTATGCCCTCTCTATCTTATTCACCAGCGTCCTGCGAATTTCCCCTTTGCAGCAGGGAGATCGCTTGGCCCTGTCGGGGTCATTTACGCATGTCCATGACATGCCCCTAGACCGGAGGGAAGTGGCTGGAGGTCAGTGTCATACGGTGGGCAGGCCGCAGAGGTAGAACAGGCAGCCTTGGCTTTCAAATCAGACCCATGTGAGTTCAAATACTGCTTCTGTCTCTCACCAGTGCTGTGCTCTTGAACAAGTGACTTTGTCTCCCTGAGTTTCAATTCTTTCATCAGTGACCCTGAACTAGAAATCTTTCTTATTATAATAGCTAACATTTATTGACCATTCATTCTGTTTCAGATCACTGATCACTGATCTGTTTCAGATCACTCCGTGACAAAGGTGCCTTCAGGTATGTAATACAACATTATGAGTGGAAGCCTGTGCCCTTTGACCAACTTCTAGTTCCCCCACCCCCAACCCCTGGTAACCACCGCTCTACTCTCTGTTTTCATGAGTTTGGCTTTTTAGACTCCACATAAAAGTGAGATCATACAGTATTTGTCTTTCTCTGTCGGACTTATTTCACTTAGCATAATGCCCTCAATTTTCATACACGTTGCTGCAAATGGCAGGATTTCCTTCCTTCTTGTGGCTGAGTAACATTCTATTGCATTTATGTATCACATCTTCATCTATCCATCCATTGACGGACCCTTCGGTTGCTTCCATATCGTGGCTTTTATGAATAATGCAGTGAACATGAAAGAGCAGGTATCTTTTTGAGATTCTATTTTAATTTCCTTTGGATATATACCCAGAAGTGGGATTGCTGGATCATATGGTAATTCTATCTTTAATTATTTGAGGAAACGGCATACCGTTTTTCATAGTGGCTGAACTTATTTACATTCCCACCAACAGTGCACAAAGGTTCCTCTCTCTCTCTCTCTCTCTCTCTCTCTCTCTCTCCATATATATATGAGAAAAAGTCACTAAGTGAGTAGAAGTGATCCAGCTGTTAGGTAAACCTATGGTGGTAATCATGTTGCAAAATACGTGTGTATCAAATCAACACATTGTACACCTTAAACTGACACAATGTTATAAGTCAGTTTTATCTCCAAAAGCTGGGGAAAAAGAAGATACTATCACTATTATCAATTTAAAGAGATGAATAAATTGAGCACAGAAAAGTTTTCAGCAAAACTCACCCAAGATTACAAAGCTAGAAGGTGGTACAGTCAGAATCTGGCTCCAGGCAGTGGAAGCTCCGAACCAATATTTCTAAACACCGTATTGCACAGCTTCACAGCCAGGCGGCTTATCATTGATACCCAGTGCAGTTTTTGTTAACACGTTGCGTACGGATCACGAGAATCTTCACGAGGGATTTAAACCCCACCGTACGCAACGTGTTAAACAAAGGCTCACTGAGACTCCAGTGTGTACCTGGTACTAGATGCTGGGCACAGAGCAGTGATGGCGGAATGAGGACCGATCTCACAGACATTACTCTCTAATGCAGAATACAGACAATAATCAAGTAAATAAATAAGTCATTATAGCTTATAATTAGTGCTCTGAAGAGAATAAACAGGGTGATAAAACAGAGAAGACTGGAGTGATAAAGACATAGTGCAACACTTTTGCCCTAGTAAGGACTCAAAATATTTATTAACTTTAAACAGGCATGGAAAGAAACAATGCGGGGAAGCTGTTAAATGCTAGGTAGATATACAGCGGGTTAACTAACCCTTTCCAAAGAATGCTCATCAGTCCACTGGCGCCAGTTTGGAGAGGGTGCTTCCTCTGCCCTGGTCCTGAATCATTTCTTTAAAATGATATCTGGTTTAATACCTTACAGAAATTATGAGACTGGATTTTCATATATGGGAAGTCTCGGTCAGGTAGAGTAGAAATGATAGATAGCTGCTTTCTTTTTCAAAATATTGTGGAAGTCAGTCATTTCAAACACATGTGAATATGAGATTTTAAATTGAGAAGCTCCACTGTTTCCAAATCTGACTTTCCGTTGCTTCTTCATGTTCCGGCGATTAGCTAAGACCAAAGGAAACCACCCTGACTAACCACGTCTCCCTTCTGGAGCCTCTGCAGGGGTTGCACGGTAGATAAAATGTTCCAAGGGCTTCCAGCAAGTGATTTCTCCTGCACACACTGAGTAACTTCTGAAGAAAGGACACAACAGTCTGAGTCAGACCACAGTCATCTGAAACACATTCTCCCCCATGTAGCACGCGTTACTGGAAGCTTTCAGTTTTTCTGTCTCCTTAATCTGGCTCCACTTGCTCAGGCTCCGAATTCCTGGAGAGGCTGTTCTCTTGTGAGAGATGGTCTCAGAAATCTGACACCAATTCATATCTGTCTTATGCAGGTGTCAAGTACTGATCCAATTAAAGGTAGTGGGTCCTATTGGGTTCTGAAGGTGCACCTGGATAAATCAATTTAGAAAATTGTTTTTTCTTCATAGAAACATTCTTCACATGCTTTTAAAATGCCAGTATTTGTTCCAGAATTGAATATTTGAAATGATGTAGAACGGAGAGTACCAAAAGAGAATAAAATGCCTATTGAACAACAGCACATTGGGTGGGGAGAAGAGCTGGGGGGAGTGGGTATGGCAGGAGGTCTGTTCGCCAGAGTTGGCTCTGCCACTGGCTGGCTGTGCCATTCTGGACAGGTCCTTGACACATGCGAGCCTCTTACATACTCAATGTCTCAAGTTTTCTCTTTGAAAAATAAGAATGTGGAATTACGTAAGTGGTTGCATTCTGGGTATATAGGATAGACCATCCTTTTAGACTTCTGTGTTATCACTTAGGCGTTTTGGTTAGTTTCAACTGTTTTCATTTCTTTCAAAGTTTTGGTAACTTTATATTATTATATATATATATATATATATATATATATATATATATATATATATATATATATATATATATTTTATAAATTTCAATCTATAGAAAAGTTGCAAGGATTCCCAAGTATGAGCGTCGCCAGTGGTCATGCTATCGCTGAACCAGCTAAGAGCACGTTGGCGGCATCATGCCCCTTTAATTGTTGCAGTGTGTTCCCACAGAACAAGGAAAGCCTCACATACAACCACAGTACACGTATCAACATCCTTTGCACTATTATTGCCATACAAATTACACCTTCCACGTGGCTTCTTTTCCTTTTCATAGAATCCCATCATGTTATAAGCACTCCTCTACTTCTTAGCACAATGTAAGGTTCCAGGATCCTACTTTTCCATGAGTTTTGCTTAGACTTTTTTTTCCCCCTCATAGAATGGCAGGTGACTCATTTCTTTTGAAAAATCGTAATGTATTATACTACTGGGTTGGAACTTTCATTCCACGGCCATTAGCTGGAGGCGACTGGCCTGCTGAGACACAGCACCGTCAGTTCCCAGTTACATTACTCACTTGGTCCGCTCACTCACGACCTGCCGAGACTCCTGTCTGGTGTTTGGGTGGTGCAGCATCTATACAGGACAATCATATAGTTTCACTGGAATTCTTTTGCCAGTATAAGGGAGTACAATTAATAATTACCACATAGAGCACACTGGCACAATCTGAGACAAACTGAAACCAATGGTCTTCCCATGGAGACACTTACTCTTATGACACTTTCTACTTTAACACTATAGATATGCATTTTCCTCCTGTTGATTCATAACTGAAAATGGAAAATGAACATTGGGATCTGAGTGGTACCTTAACAAAAAGTTCTCTAAATAAAAATTAAAGGAGACATATCTGCAGAACATTCTGGGAGTGCAGAATGCTGAGTTCCTTATTTTGACCTCAGCCATTCTTATAGTGTTAAAGGAACCCGATTTCTGAAGCAGGCCAAACCTGCCAAGCCCTGCATTAACACATGAGGAGAAAGGATGTCTACGGTATGTACACTTCTGCTCTTTCCCTTGCTCTTCTTCCTGATGCTGTAAGATTCCTTCTTTGATCATTTCCTTTATCTCAGACATAGAATGAGTTGGTTGACAGTTTTGTTTTGTTTTCCAAAACACTTGAAAAATGTGCTAATTCCTTCTGATCTCCATGGTTTCAGATGAGAAATGTACTGTCATTAGAATTAATGTCCCTCTATAGTATGTCATTTTTATTCGTCTGCTTTCAGTATATTTTGTTGTTGTTGTTTCATTTTCATTACTGTTCAGAAATTTATCCATGATATATCTAGGTGTGGGGTTTTATTTATTTATTTATTTATGTTTGTGGTTTGCTAAGCTTCTTACATCCTATGTTTATGTCTTTTGTCAAATTTGACAATTTATTTTTAGCTCTTGCCCACATTTTAATTGGGTTGTTTGACTTCTTATTGTTGAATCTTAAGAATTCTTTACATATTTTGGATACCAGTCTTTTACCAGATACATGTTTTGCAAATATTTCCTTCTAGTCTATGGCTTGTTATTTTCATTCTCTTGGGAGATATGTTTTAAAGGACTCCAAATTAACCTCTAGAGATTAAAACTACAGTGTCTGAGATTGAAAACCACACTGCGCTGGACTGACAGCAAATTAAACATGCAGGAGAAAATACATGTAAATTTGAAGAATAGCAATGGAAAATATTCAAAATAAAACATAAGAAAAGTAATTAAAAGATAAGCAGAGTATCAGCAATCTTCAAGTGGCTTAATTGTGTATGGAACTGGACTCTGTGAAGATGAGGTAAGAGGGAAGAAATATTTGAAAAAAATAGAGGCCAACGTTTTTATAAATGTAAAGTTAGCCGTGAAGAGATCAAAGAAGTTCATAACCTCAAGTACAAAAAACATGAAGTAAATAAAGCACATTCAAACCCAATTCCTTAAAACGTGATAAGGAGAAGATCTTAAAAGCCAGAAGGTTAAAAAAAAACAATTCATGGAAAGAAACAAAGATAAGGATGACCGCTAACTTCTCATTGGAAGCAGTGCAAGAGAGCGAACAGTGAATCAACAGCTTTAGAGTATTGAAGATAAACTTGTCAACCCAGATTTCTTTACCCAGGGGAAATCTTTCAAATTTGAAGATAAACTTTTTCAGGCATTAAAAAATAAAATTTGAAAGATGTGTCACCATCAGATCCACACTACAAGAAATGTTAGAGGAAGTCCCTCAGGCTAAAGGAAAATGATACCAAATGGAAACCTGAATCTACATAAAGGAATGGAAATCTCCAGAAATTGTAACTACATGGGTAAATATAAAAAAGAATTTTCAACTCCACAGCAAAGAGAATATTGTGGTATGTACAAAATATGGAATGTATGAATATTAAAATGTATGACAACAATAGCACAAAGGCTGGTAGGGGAGAAATTGGAGCATGTTGTTTCAGATTCTTGAGCTTTGCATGAGGTTGCATAATACCGTTTGAAGGCAGACTGTAATAATTTAAATTTGTGTACTTTCAGCCCTAAAGTAACTACAAAAATAATACAATAAAGAGTTGCAACTCATAAGCAAAAAGGAGACAAAATGGAATCATATAAAATATCTAAATGAAAACAGAATTTGAGGACAAGCAAACAAAAAAATGACTGCCTAAAAAGAAGACAAACATAAATAATGGAAAGATTTAAACCAATAATGTCAATAATAATTTTAAATGTAATTGGTTTAAATACCTTAATTAAAAGTCACGGCTGGTCAGATGGGTTAAAAACATCAGGATCCAACTATGTTACTTACAAGAAAATCATGTTAAATGCAGAGAGACAAATAGGTTAAATTACAGAGTATAAAATTGATAGATCATGCTAACATTAATAGAAATAAATATGGAATGGCTAAAATTAATGTTAACTTAATTTTATTTCAGAGCAAGGAACGTTAGTAGGGATGAAGAAATTCATTGATACTGGTAAAATGATCAATTCATAAAGAAGATATACAAATTCCAAAAAAATTAGCACCAAATAACAGATACATGACACAAAACTTGACATACAATTATAGTTGTAGATATCATAACTCTCCCCTTCATTATTGCTACAACAAGTAGGCACAAAATCAGTAAGGATAAATACATTAAGATAAAAAAAATAAGGATCTGTAAATCTTAAATAATTCTCTCAACCAAGTTGACCTGACTGATAATCATAAAACATACCACCCAACATCAGCAAAATATTCTTCCCAAGTGCACAAAGAATATTTACCAAGACAGACCATATTCTGGACCATAAGTCAAGTTTGATTTAAATTAAATGGTCACATTAAATTTAAATGGATTCAACTTATACAAGGTATGCTCTCTGACCATCATGGAATTATATTTGCTATCAGCAACAGGAAGATGTTTAGAAAATTCCCAAATATTGGGAAACTAAATAACATTCTTATATATAACAAATAGAACAAACAAGAAATAAAAGGGAGGTTAGAAAGTATTTTGAAATGAATAAAGATATGATATATAAACTGCTGTGAGCAGCCGACCAACGACCGGCAACCGACCGCCTCAGCCCAGGGGGAGCGCAAGGCTCGTAATACCAGCTGGGCCAGGGAGCTGTGTCCTACACAACTAGACTGAGAAACAACGGCTGGAACCAGAGTGGGGGGGTGGGGAGGCGGAAAAAAGGGGGGAAAATATATGACATATCAAAATTTGTGGGATGCAATTAAAACAGTACTTAGGGAAATTTTTATAACAACTTTTGAAAATAATACATATTTTGGGAAAACATGAAATAAAATTAAAAAATCAACAGGAAAAAGAATAAAACAAACAGTTATTTTTTGAGATAATAAAATATAGAAAGCTTTAGTCAGAATGATGCGAAAATGTAGACACATTACGAATACTGAAAATGAGAGAGAGGACATCTTTACAGATTCATTGATATTAAAAGGTTAGTGAGGGAAATTATGAAATATTTTATGTCAGTAAATTTAATAACTTGGATGAAATGGACAGATTTCTTGGAAGACAGAAAATGTCAAACTTACTCAGTAAGAAATAGATTATTTGAATAGCCCTATATCTATTGAAGTAATTGAATGAGTACTTAAAAAACCTTTCCACACACATAAAAAATAACCCTCTAAGCCTAGATATCTTTAATTGGGGATTCTTACCATGATATTACAGAAAATTGAAAAGGAATGCTTACTTTCCAACTCATTCTATGAGGACAGAATTACGCAGATTTCAAAATCAGACAAAGACGATACAATAAAGGAAAACTACAGAACAATATTTCTCATGAAATTGGTACAAAATTCTCAACAAAATTTTTGCTAACCAACAAAAATTATAATACATTACGGTCCATTGGGTTTTTATCAGGAATTCAAGATCAATTCTAATTTAAAAAAAAAAAAAATCACTCAATGTAAGTCACTATGTTAATAAATTACACAAGAAAAAAAATGATTAAATAAATGGAGAACAGGTACTTGGCAAAATCCAAAGTTCATCCTAATAAAAATCTTTTAACAAGCTAAAAATAAAAGGGAATTTTCTCAACCTGATAAACAACATCTACCAAACATCTATAGTTAACATCACAGTTAATCTCAAAAGAATAGATGCTTTCCTGCTAAGATCAGGAATAAGGGAAGGAGGTCTGTTCTTAGCCCTTCTTTTCAACATTGTACTGATGGTGACCACAGCCAGTGTGATCACAAAAAACAATGAAAGAAAAGATTGGAAAGAAAGAACTAAATTTGTCTTTAATCATAAATAACATAATCATCTTTGGAAAATCAAATGGAATTTACAAAAAATCTATTACGAATAATAATTGAGTTTAACAAGGATTGCGGTATACAAAGTCAATGCACAAAAATTGTTTTTCTATAAACTAGCAATGAACAATTAGATGTTGAAATTAAAATTACCGTTTAGAGTAACATCAAAAGTAGACATTGTAAGGGATAACTCTGACAAAAGATGTGTAAGACAGGGTACACTGAAAACTATAAAATGTAATTGAGAGAAATTGAAGATCTAAGTAAATGTAGATATATGCTATGTTTATTGATCGAATGGTATCCATGGGTTAAACTATCAGCGCTCCCCAAATTGATCTATAGATTCAAAGTGATTCCAGTTAAAATCTCAACATATTTTTTTCTCATAGAAATGTACAGGCTAATTCTAACATTCACAAGGAAATACAAAGGACCTAGAAGAGCCAAAACAACTTCGAAAGAGAACAAATTTGGACAACTTATGCTATCTGACCTCATGATTTACTATAAAGCTACATTAAGCCAGACAATGTGCTATTGCCATCAAGACAGGTAAGCAGATAAATGGAACAGAACAGAGTGTCCAAAAATAGACACACACATATGGTACATAGATTTTCAACAAAGTTGCAAAAGCAATTGAAAGGAGAAAGAATGTTTTTTTCAACAAAGGTACTAGAAAAATTAGATATGCACATGTAAAAAATTAACTTTGATCCATACCTCAAACCATATCAAAATTAACATAAAATGTATCATAGACCAACATGTAAAACATAAAAGTATAAAACTCCTAGTAGAAAACATAGAAAAAAAATCTTTGTGGATTTGGGTTATGGAAAGATTTTTAGATACAATGGAATAGAAGAAATAATAAATGAATTGGACTTTATCAAAGTAAGTTCTGCTCTTGAAAGGAATTGTTAAGAGGATGAAAAGACAAGATGTGGACTTACAGAAAATAATTTCAAAGCATACATATGATGAAGGATTTTTATTCATAATATATGACAAACTTTTAAAACTGAATAAGAATAAAACAAAGTACCCAATTAGAAAAAATATATTTTGAAAGACACGTTATCAAAGAATATATATATCGTGTAAATAAGTACACAAAAAGATGCTCAGAAAATTAGTCCTTAAAGAAATGAAAAATAACACCACACTGAATACACCAGCACCTATTACAATGGCTAAAATGAAAACAACTGCCCACACCTGGTATTAACAATGACACAGAATAACTTTCATACCCTTCTGGGGAGAATGTAAAATGGTATTTACCTACACATTGGAAAACAGTCTGTCGGTATCTTAAAAGTTTAAACATACACCACCTATCATCTGACCTACCCCTTCCACTCCTACTTATTAACCAGGAAAAACGAAAGCACAGGTAGATACAAAGGCTTGCACACAAATATTCTTAGTAACTGATTTGTAATAGTTAAAAAAAATATTAAAACAACCCAAATATTCATCAAAGGGTGAATGAATAAACTGTGGTATATTCATGCTACTGAATATTACTTAGCAATATAAAGGAATAAATTATTGGCATATAACGGAGCGTAGATAAATCCATAAATAATTATGCTGAGTGAAATAAGCCAGGTCAAAACCAGCATATACTATAGGAGTCCATTTATATAATTCTGAAGACGACACAAACTAATGTTTAGGGAACAGAAAAAGATCAGCGGTATGGTGGGTGAGAACAGAAAGGGGCTGGGCAAGAGGAAGGGATTACAATGGAACACCGGAAAACTTTTGGGAGATGATATATATGTTCATTATCTTGACTGTTTATAGTTGTATATATATCAGAACTTGGGAAGTAGTACACTCTAAATCTGTGCAGTTTATTAAGTTGTTAAAACATATATCAATAAATTTAATAAAAACAAACAGCAATTCCTAAATATAACAGATGTTCAAGACATCAAAATGTAAATAACAAAACACATGTGAAAATAAATTAAACCTAAATAAATGGAAAGACATACTATAGTCATGAGTTGGAAGGCTTAAGAGTGTTAAGATGCAAATTCTCCCTAAGTTGATCTATGGATTCATTGAACACACTTATAGAATTATACACAGACTTTATGAGGGACTTCTGTAAATCAACAAGGAAAAGGCAGAGAAAGCAAGACAGCAATGGGCAAAATATTTGACCACGCACTTCACAAAAAAACAAAATGTACATACAAAAACATGCACAATTTCACCAATCACCAGAGAAATGCAAATCAAAACCATGAGATGCCTCTGCACAAGCAATATATTGACAAAAATAAAAGAACAGACACTAGCAAAGTTGGCATTGGATAGGGCTTCTCAACCTCAGCTCCCTTGAAGCTTTGGGTCATATAATTATTAATTGTACAGAGCTGACCTGTGCACTGTAGGGCATTAAGCAGCTTCCCTGTCCTCTACCCACTAGATGCCAGCAGTGCTCACCCCTTTACCCCTTCCACTTTCAGTTATGACAACCAAAAGTGCTTCCAGATATTTTCCAAGAGAGCAAGATACGCCCCCCCCACACACACACACCAAAAACCGTATGCACTGGGGGAGGAAACGTAAGCTGGTATATCCACTACAGTGTATCTAACAAGCCTGGACATATGCATAGTCTGGGTAGGTATTTAAACTCAAAGACATGTACAAGGGTGTCCATAGAAGCCCGATTTCTAATACTGCCAACTGAAACAATCTATCTCCACCAATAAGAGAATGGAAAAATACATATTCAAACAATGGAATTCTGTACTGTCAAATGACATATGCATGGTTTTCACAAACATAATGTTTAGCAAAAGAAACAGGACTTCAAGAGAGTACATAATTCCAAAGACAAGCAAAACTAATTAAAAGTCAGGATAGTGGTTGTTCTTGGTAGGAAGAAGGTAATGACGAGAAGCGGGCACAAGAGGGGGTCCTTGGGTAATATCCTGCTTCTGGACCTGGTTTAGGGATCCATGTGTGAAGTCAGTTTGGAAAAATTCATTGAGCCCCACCCACACTTATGATTTGTGTACTTTTCTACATTTTGATTATAATTAAATTAAAATGTTTACCAAAAGGGAAGGAGAGAGTCAAGAATTAGAAGAACTCTAGGCAAGCCTGCTTCATCTACTTCCATTTTCTTTTCAAGGCTAGGCTCAAAGCTGCCTCGTTTGCTGTTCTGCGTGGCTCGTCCACAAAATGCCCTGTCCACAGACGCTAGCCGTATTTGCATTCAGGGACCACTGTATTATCACTTGAAGTTCTCTGCCTCCCTGAGAGTTGAAAAGCATGGGTCAGGGCACCTGGCAGGGGATGGAAAGAGGAAGCTGAACTTACATTATGTTATCTAAACATCACTTACATCTGTGTGACTCCCTCCGCTTAGTGATCAGAATCAACTGATCAGAAACAAGTATTCCCGAGAGTACCTTGTATCCTGTGGTGGGACTGAGGGGGGTGGTCACTGAAAAGTTGTAAGTAAGTCACAATCCAGCAGAGGAGGTGAATACCTACTATTCTTTCTGCCCAGCATTCATTCCCGCTGGCTCTGAGTCCATACCCCAAGTTTACTCTGGGAAGCCAGCCTTCCTCTTCCTTCACTCCATGTGGCACACAGTCTGGGTGGCCCTGAACGCAATGGTCTCATGGACAGGGTTAGCTAGAAAAGAGGGTGGCAATGAGACTATTTACTGGGCATTTTGCTGACCTGAGCTACTGTGGGATTTTGTTAGGCTGAAGACAGTGGGGGCAAATTTGGGGATGACAGCTAATGGTGTTTTGGGGGCAGTGTCTGCCATATGAATGAAATATGCTTATTTTAAAAGATACACATATATATCTAGAAAAATTACCGGAAATACATGCCAAAGTACTGAGTAGCTATAACTGAATGGAAATATAAAGATGATTTTTTACTTTTCTCAGTTTGTATATTATTAGAATTTAAATACACAGGGAGTACCAAAAAATGTATACAAGTGGACACTTTGGTCAACGTTGCTCAAGCAGTAGTTCACCATAATCAGAAGTGTCTGGACGCTGATGGTAACCACTTTGAGCACCTCTTGTAATTGCAGAAGTCAAACGTGACTTGCATTCATCTTTTGTTATTGGTATATACTGGGTATTACAATTTTAATACAGTTTTCCTTTCTTAAAATGTGTAGTGTATACATTTTTTTTGGCAGTGTGTGTGTGTGTGTGTGTGTGTGTGTGTTTGTATCAGCTCTTTGAACGAAAAGGTCATTTTAAGAAGAGAAATTAAAGCAAACCACAACTATGCATGATGCAATGAGAAACTTATTTGTCAATATTCTTCGTCTAGCAGAAGGAATTGGTACCTATCAAGTGCTTTAAAAAATTGCTGAACTGTACAGAAATGTCAGCCAGTACACACTGGCAAGAATATAACAGAAAATGGGCCCATTTGTAAAAAGCTATTGACATTCAAGGCTGGGTCACAGATAGTTGATTAGTTCATGTTTTAGGAACCAAACACTGAAAGTTAAGAAAATTATCTTGGAGTTATGATTAGGTGTAATGCATTAACCAATAACACCATTACCATTTGTTTGGTTTTATCAAAATGAATTACCATATGACCCAGCAATCCCTCTCCTGGGTATCTACCCCAAAAATATGAAAACATTTATCTGTAAAGATATATGAATTCCGATGTTCATTGCAGCCTTATTTTCAGTGGCCAAGACATGGAAACAACCAAAGTGTCTTTTGATAGATGATTGGATAAAGAGGATGTGGTATATATACACAATGGAACACTGTTCTGCCAGAAGAAAAGATGAAATAGTGCCATTTGCGACAACATGGATGGATCTTGAGATTATTATGCTAAGCGAAATAAATAAGACAGAAAAAGTTGAGAACCATATGACTTCACTCATATGTGGGATATAAAAATGAAAACAACAAAGGAACAAGACAAACAAATAAAGAAACAAAACCTCATAGACACAGACGACAGTTTAGTGGTTACTAGAGGGTGTGGGGGGTGGTAGATGAGGGAAAAGGTGGTCAAATATATTGTGATGGAAGGAGAACTGACTCTGGGTGGTGAACACACAATGTGATTTATAGATGATGTAATACAGAATTGTACACTTGAAACTTACGTAGTTTTGTTGACTATGGTCACCCCAACAAATTTTAATAAAAAAGACCCAAAACAGCAATCCCTTCAGCTTTCCATGGTGAGATGGCTTATTCAGATATGACTCTTCCCACCTGAAAGTGGCACAGAAGGTCAAAGGGCTAATATGACATCAACCCAGCAGGTTCATGACGTGACCAAGACTCGATGTGATCACGACTAGCGTATCGTCAGTCTATGGATGAACCAAAGGCATAGCTTTCTGAGCACATTCTTCTAAAATATGATAGTAAATAAGTGATGGTGCTCTTACTCTATCCCCGGTACTGTTGTACGTGTTTAGGATATACAAATTCATTAAATAACCACATCAAACCATGGCTTAAATTATTGTATATCTATTTTACTGACATTGATAATGAAGCACAGAGAAGTTATGGAGTTTTCCCAGACACATAGCTAATGAACAAGGGGCAGAATTAGAAGTCTGATTTCAGAGCCAAACCTCTTAACTACAACAGTTAACTATCCTTCCAAATGACCTCATTTTAAAATACCACTATTTTAATATATGTTTTGAGACATACAGACAAGACAGTCAAAAAGGGTTTTCTTTTTATATGTACTTGCTCATCTGGTAGTAGAACCTGACAGTTCCGTTGTTGTTTTTTTTAAGTAGTTGGTTAAAAAAAAAAAAATTAAATTAATTAACAATCTTTGTCTTTTTTATTGAAGCATTTAGAGAATTTACTTTTAATGTAATTACTGATTGATTTGGGTTTAAACACAGCATCTTCAGTTCAGTTTTTCAGCTTTATTGAGGTATAATGTACAGAGGGTGCCAAAAAACGTACACAAATTTTAAGAAAGAAAAAACTGTATTAAAATTGTAATAGTCAATACATACCGAAAACAAAAGATGAATAGATGAATACAAGTCATGTGCATACATTTTTTTGGCACCCCCGGTATATACAAAAAAATACTGCACATGTTTAATATATGCAATTTTATGAGTTTGGGCATATGCACACATCTGTGATACTACCACCACAATCAAGGAATAAACATATCCATCACCTCCAAAAGTTTCCTTGTGTGCCTTTTCTTTTGTCTTTTTTAGTTTTTTTTGAGCCAACGTCTTTCAATTTCAGTTTCACCTTGAGTTCAGAGTCTATCCAAATTATTCACCTTATTCAACTATATACAATTGCACAGGTAATTTCTACAAATAGTTCCTCTTTGCAAGGAGGCCAAGTGTGAGCTAAAATCCACCAAGGCAAGCACCCCTAGCTGCATGTCTCTTGAGAGATCTCCTATTTTCACAAGAGTTCTATATGCTCTCTTCATGTTCTTGTAGTTAATAATAACAATCAGCAACTCAGTGCCTGTGTATTCAAGCAATTATTCTAATAGTCCTGATGAAGTTGCATCGCTTTCCATGTTTTCCAGATGAGGAAGCTAAAGAAACTTAAATACTTTTCCCAAAGCTGCACATCTTTAAACGAAAGATTCTGGATTCAATATAGATTGGTAGTGTTATTTAAAAATGCAGAAAAGCAACAAAGGAGATATGCCACTTCCTACTGACTTTAGCACCTCTGTTAAATGCAGCATTACAAGCCTTCCACATTGTCTCCTATCACTCAAAATATAAACAACAGTAACAACATTAATGGCCATCCCATGACAGCCATCTCATCCTTTACACCATCTAGAAACATACTGCTCTCGTGGTTTTGGAGGGGAGTGGCAAGAAGATTATCAATAGCCTGCCATCTTCTGCCCAAACAGAACTATAGATAATCCCTTTCAGCCAAATTCCAAACCCAATAGACACCTTGCTTTCATGCATTAGGAATGTCTTAGCATGGCCACCGGAAATGGGCTACAAAGAGTAAGGACACCCCGTGAATTATATGTGCACTGTTTGTTTATTTTTAATAGCTATTTTTTCTTTTATTTTGAGATAATTTTAGACTTACAGAAGAGTTGCAAAAATAGTATAGCTGTCATATATCCTTCACCCAACTTCCCCTTATGTTAATACCTTACATTATCCGACAATATTGCCAAAACTAAAAAATTAACCTTGGTACAATAGTATTCACTAGAGAGCTTACTGGATTTCACAGTTTTTACAGTAATTTCATTTTTTTGTTCTAAGATCTCACATTGCATTTAGTTTTTCTGTCTCTCTAGTCTCCTCTAACCTTATTAGTTTTTCAATCTTTGCTTGTCTTTTATGATCTTAATACTTCTGAGGAGTAATGGTCAGTTACTTTGTAGAGTTTTCTTATATTTTTTCAATTAGATTGAGGTTTTGCATTATTGGGAAGAAAACCACAGAGGTGATTTGTCCCCTTTCAACAGTGTTCATATGTTTCATTTCTTCGCTAGGTTTATTCCTAGATATATATTATTCTTTTGGATGCAATTATAAATGAAATTTCAAAGAAAATTGCCCTTTCCACGAAAGAGAGGAGGCAGAAACATTTTTGTTTTTAATAAGTCCTCTAACCCTATGTCAGATTGACCTCTAACCATGCAGGTTGGAGCTGATGAAACGTTCCATCTTGTGAGGCTTTCCTCAGACAGCTCTATTGAAAGCAGAAAACTACGCATGGCTTAGACTCCACAAGCTCCCATTGCATCATACCAGGGCATATAATGTCAGTATGTATCACTGGTTATGCTAATCTTGATCATTTGGCTAAGGTGAGTGACAGATGGAATTCTCCATGGAAACTTCATTATATAATCATGTAATATTTAGGTAGATTCTTTGACATGGTGCAAATATGCCATTTCTGTTTAACTTTCTCTGACCCATTTTAGCATCCTTTGTTGGATCTTGCCTGTAGCAATTATTGTTGTGGTGGTCTAAAGGTGACTTTCTATTTCTCTGTGTCCCTCCACATTTATTAATTGGAATTCTTCTATAAGGAATTGTGTATTTTTCTATGTCTATCTGGAATCTGGAAAACTGGCTGTAAGTTTTTTTTTTCTTCAATGGACTTTCACAGGGGAAAAATGACCTTAAAAAGCTTAAAAACTACTATTTGGCAATGAGAACCAATTTCAAGGGAAACAGAAACAGTTTTGTTTCCAGTAAGTCTCCCAAACCTTGAGTGGGCTTGATCTCTGACCTTGCAGGCAGGATCTAATGAAATTGTCTATCTTGTAGGCTTTCCTTGGATACCTCTACTGATAGCAAAAGAATGCACATGATTTAGACCTGTAAGGCCTGATAACAATTCCCCTCCTTTAGCTGTCCTCCTCTTGTGCTTGGGAACCAAGGCTTGCTCAATTATACTAGTGAATTCAAGAATCATTGGCTTAAATTGGAGACATTTATTTCAAAGCCCCAAACCCTAAGCTTTTTTTCTAAGCTTCTTTTCCTCAAAAGTCGCCCTAATGACAAAAGATGACTTTCAAGATTTGGGGAGAGGGTACAAGATCAATGAACGAAAATCAGTTGTATTTCTGTATGCCAACAATGAACAATCCCAAAAGCAATTATAAAAACAATTCCATTTACAAGATAGCATCCAAAAGGATAAAATATCTAGGAATCTATTTAACCAAGGAAGTGGAAGACCTGTACACTGAAATCTATAAAACTTTGCTGAAAGAAAATTTAAGACTAAATAAATGGAAAGAAGATCCTGTGTTCATGGATTGCAAGACTTACTATTGCTGACATGACAATAATGCCCAGAATAATCTAATATTCAACATAATCATCATTAAAATTAACAACATTGTTTTAAGAAACGGAAAAGAGATGAAAAAATATAGAATAAGAAAGTATCAATGAATTTAAAACATAATTCCAAATTCGTATGGAATTACTAAGTGCCCAAATAACCAAAACTATATTGAAAAAAACAAACAAATCTAGAGGACTTGCAATTTCCAATTTTAAACCTGACTATAAAGCTACAGTAATCAAAACAGTATGGCACTGGCATAAGGATAAACATACACATAAATGGAAGAGAATTGAGAGTCCAGTAATAAACCCAAACATCTAGGGCCAACTGATTTTGGACAAGGTTATAAAGACCATTCAATGGGGGAAAGAATAGTCTTTTTAACAAATGATGTTCAGACAACTGGATATCTACACAGAAAGGATAAATTTGGATTTATACCTTACTGCATGTAAAACATTAATTTAAAATGTAACAAACAATTAAAAATGACCAGTTTCCTCCTCCTCCAAAAAAAAAACATACAGAGAAAACTGACTAGATACATTAAGAAAAGTTGAATCTACAAATAAGAACTCTAAGTAATGAAAAATAAAGCCATTAAATTAAAACCATGGTAAATGGATTAAACAACAGATTAGGCATAACTCAAGAGGAAGTTATTATACGATAGTTCTGAGAATCATGCTAGAGTGCAGCACAAAGAAACAGGGAGATGTGACACATGAGAAACAAGTTGAAGGGACATAGAAGATGGAATGGAATGGAATGGTCTGCAACACACACTGTTTTGCAACCAAAAGCACCACCATCACGTGATACAAAGCACATCTTTAAAGCAGCCATTTAAAAAAAAAAAAAGCCACATATCTGCAAAGGAATAGCAAATGGTCTAAGAGTAGACTTGTCAACAATAAAAATCAAAGGACATTAACAAAATAACTTCAAAGTACTGAGAAAAAACAAATATGTACCACGTGTGTACACAAATGTGTATAATTGTGTACCTAGCAAATTCTCTTCAAGAAAGAGAATGAGATAACTAGTCAGATAAATATAAAGGAAGTGATAACCAACAGGTACCACTAAATCAATGTCTAAAGGATTAACTACAGGAAGAAGAAAAATTATTTCCAAAGGAAAATCTGATATACAAGAAGAAAACAGTCATGATCTATATACAACAGTAATTATAATAACTAATTTGTGAGTTAGAACAGAATACCAAAATGCTCATCAATGAAGTCACATAATTCAGAGACTAAGTGCCACATGTACAATGATCCTAGATCCCTGAGTTCAGAATACCAGTTAAGACACTGACAGGCTTCTGACTTTGTTAAGTACGCATAGTAAATTTTTGAGAGTTACTGTTAAGTGACTGGAAATAAAGTATCTAACATTCAGACTAAAGAGATGAAAAAATATAGAATAAGAAAGTATCAATGAATTTAAAACATAAAAGAATAGAGAAAGGAAGCTTAGAAAAACAGAAAAAAAATCACAACATAAATTGAGTACCGTGTTTCCCCGAAAATAAGATCTAGCCGGACCATCAGCTCTAATGAGTCTTTTGAAGCAAAAATTAATATAAGACCTGGTTTTATTTTACTATAAGACTGGGTAATTAATTTAACATAACATAACATAATATAATATAATATAATATAATATAATATAATATAATATAATATAATATAATATAATATAATATAATATAATATAATATAATATAATATATATAACACCGGGTCTTATATAATATGATATAAGACCCAGTCTTATATAATACAATATAAGACTGGGTCTTATATTAATTTTTGCTCCAAAAGACACATTAGAGCTGATGGTCTGGCTAGGTCTTATTTTTGGGGAAACACGGTATATACAAAGATAGCAGTAATCACAATATATATATATGGTATAAATTCAACAGTTTTATGGTAGTGATTGTTAGACTGGATTTTTTTAAAAGTGCATGTTCTATATAAATGAAATACCTAAAACATAAGAATGGTGTCATTATGAAAATGAAAGGATGGAAATATATACACTAGAAAAATATCAATCCAAAGAAAGCTAAAATAATTTTATTGATATCCGATAAAAGAGACCTTAAAGTAATAAGCATCTTAAGAGAAAAAGATTACTAAGTAATGATTCAGGGTTTACCTTACCAGGAAGATTTTTCTCATCTAAAATTATATCCACCTGAAAAATAGCATCAGAATATATAAAGTAAATAATATTTGGCAGAAACAGGGAAATTGACAAAAGTTAAAATTGTAATCATTGTGAAGGATTTTAATAATTCTCACTATATGTATAAGTAGGGAAAAAAGGAATGATATGGAAGATTTGATCAACAATATCAATAAAATTCATTTCATGAAAATAATGGGTGATGTTTCCAATGTACCAGGCTCTACATATTAACTAATTCAACCCCCTCGGCAACAGTATGAGATAGATACTGGTATAAATCCCAATTTACAGATGCCTAAACTGAGGCACGAAAAATTTATCTGCCCAGATTCTTGGCTTCTACTGATACAGCTAATAGGCAGAGTTAGCTGGGATTTGAAACTTGGCATTCTGGGGCTACAGTCTGCACTCTTAATTATTCTAGTAGTTTGCATGCCAACCATACACCCAACAATTAGAGAATACATGCTTTTCCAACCATATGTACACCATATACATAATAGGCTATAAATCAATACTTAACATATTTCAAAGAACAGGCATCATACAGCACATGTTCTTTGACTACAATGAACAATTAAGTTAGTAATAAATAACAAAAGCATTATGTAAAATACCACATGCATATGGGAATTTAAAAAACGCTCTTAAATACATAAAGAAGATAAAATGGAAAATTTTATTAAGTAGAAGTATTAGTATAATAAAAACACTAACCTATCAAAACTTTGGGATATGGTGACAACAGTATTTCAAGAGACATGTTACCCTCAAATAATCATATTATAAAAGAAAACTAACTGTAGATTAATACCACAAGCATCTAACAAGTTAGAAAATAAGAAGACTAAAGAAAATAGAATTAATGTGTTAAATAAATAGTAATGATATGAACCAAAAGTAATGAAATTTAAACAAAGATAAAAAATAGGTAACAAAATTAAAAGGAGATTTGTTGAAAATGAGGCCTACATTCAACCCGGTAAATGGAGATGGGAAAAGGAGGGCTGACTGAATGCTTTGGATCAAAGGCAGGAGAAGCTTTTGCACTGGGCCTGACCTGCAGTTACAGTTTGTCAGGGCAAAGAATTTAGGCTAGCTTCCCAAGGAACGTCTGTGGCCCAAATCAGAAATGGAGCTAAGCAGGGTCTTGGTGGGTCCTGGTCAACTGGTCTACGTGGAGGAACAAGAACTCTGCAAAAAGAGACCATTGAAGCCCAAGGATGAGAGCAGGTCCCCACAGACATCCCAGAAGAGGGCTGCAGAAGCCTGGGGTCAAGGACACTGCATGGGAAGGATATTCAACATGGAACCGCTGAGGAGTGTAGGAAATGACCCTCAAGAAAAAAAACAAAAAGCAAACAAACAAGCAAAAGAACACTTAACACTTATCATTTTCTACTAGAACCGGAGAGTGAGAAGTCAATGAGGCATGGGAAATGGTCGATCTCCTCGTCCCTTGCACGCTTTAACCCAGAGGGGAGAACGACAGAAGCTAGGTCATGGAAGGTGTGGTACATTATTCAGAGTCGGTGAGGCTGTGCTGCAGCAGAGAATAACCAAAGATCTCCGTGACTTAACAGAATTGGCTTCTTCTTCTCGCTACAGTCCATTACAGGTCGGCGTGGGTCTGCTCACCATCGTTCACACAAGCACACTGACTGATGAAGGCTCTGTCTTAACACAACTTCCAAAAGACACTGTCATTGTATAAGCGCTGCACTGGACCACGGCATGGTGACTCTCATTCTATCCCATCTTTACAATGGAAATTAATGTTATGGTGCAGGAAAAATAACACTAGATCTGCAGTTCTCAAGTTCCAGGGAGTGAGTGTGTGTGTGTGTGTGTGTGTGTGTGTGTGTGTGTGTCTCTGATTAGAAAATTTTACATTTCAATTTCTTGTCCTCTAACATATTGCAGACCACGCACTTTTGCAAAGGCCAGAATCCAAGTAACTCAGTATTTCGTGCCACTGTTTCTGTGGTCATCGTCCTCCCCTGAGACTGTCTGGGTGACCACACCAGACAGGCCCTGCTCAAACAGCACCCCATTTTTATGTTTATGTTTAGATTTTAAATTCTGAGACGTGATCCTAAGTTATCTTCTTGCTTGAAGGCAATGTGACCACTAGAGGGAAGCAACGGCCAGGAATGTCCTTTACACCACAGATAAGTTCATCTCTCTGGGTCAGATTTAGGGTTTGAGCAAAATCTCTAGTTCCAGCAGGGATTTTGGAGTGAAGGAAGCTGATTTCTGTCAAGGTCTTTCACTGACTCTGAGCAAACCACTTTCAGGCTCTCTGGGTCTCGGGGTCCCTCTGGGCACGCAGGACAGTGTCTGGAGGGAACGTGCTGGCCTTCGGGTTTCTTTTCCTAACCATTCCCAGGAGTTGTCTTTGTGAGGCCCATCAGTCTCCATTGAAAAACATCACTGTGGAGCAACGGCCACTTCATGGGCTCAGAGCTGACTTTCTCTCAATCCAGCCACTGTCCTCTAGCACTCTGGAGACAGATTGCTCTTCTCCAAGCTGTGGGGACCCTAGGGGACCCCTTTGTACACTAAAGCTAACCCCTCCTATGGGCGGAGAAACAGATCACGATTAGATGCTCCAGGGACCTTAATAAATGCAGATGTTTTTTATTTAAATAAATAACTCTTGGGATGTAAATACAAACCAAAACATACTTCCAATTAGAGATAAACGATGAGTGAATGAGTCAGTCGAGGGTGGATTAAGGCAGTTAAGTCTGTAATCAGAAAGTCCAAATCCCAGCTCTCTCATTAATGATTGATATCTGGTAGGTCATTTAGTCTCTGAGTTTTTCATCTGTACAGAGAAAGCAACAATACCTATATTTCAAAGTTCAACAAAGACGGGCACATTAACAGCATGTACGTGTTCACCTTAAGAAAAAAAGGAAAGGGGAAGGAAGAGTAAACTGTGTGTGTCTACTATCTGGTCCAGTGAGAGACACTTTTCCAAATGCCTACAGGTTTATACTACAGTACAATCCATCACCAGTCCTACAAAGCAGGTATTATCATTCCCATTTTACACGCCAAGAAACTGAGAGTTAGAGACTTTAGTGACGCCCAGCATCACAGTTTGAAAGCAGACAGTGTCTGGTTTCTGACAGGATTATATCCTTGCTCTAATGTCTCATGGTGCCAGATCTGTGGCACAGACATGCCGACTTGGGCTGACTGCCAGGCCCACTGACTACGGTTCCCTGTTATAGGGGCTGTTGCACTGCAGTCCCTCCCCAAAGCTTAGGGAGCCCACATTTCCTTTGCCCATCCTTTTCTCTAGTGCCTGCGCTGGCTACATGCAACCACTAGATGGTGCCGGCATCCTAGCTTTGGTTTCTACCTTCTAAGTGAATTAAAAATTTATTTTCTACATCAACAGACCTAAATCTTTACATAAATCCCAGCTTGTGCGACTTATATATTTGTAAAGATTTTTTTTTTTAATATTCAGGCTGAACTCTGGAGGCTTAGTTATCTTGCCTCAAAATGCAGACCATTCCTCTATAAATTCACTAGCAGAGGCCCCTCTATGGCCATGAGCAATTGCAGTGCTATGTGTGTCTCTGCTCCAGGGCGAACTGGAAATTATTAGCAGCTTTTTCTCGGAGTGTATAGATCGATGGGCCTGTGAGAGCCCACCAGCACTTCATGGCTTCTGCTTACTGCTCTGAGTGGAGACGCAGAGCACAAGCTAAGCTCACAGCTGAGACAAGAATAAAACAGGACACCCCAGGAGATGTAATGAGTCCCTTACCCCAAACTCTTCCCCACCTAGCCGGTCACAAAGGTCCATTATATGTCATGGGTTAAGGCATCCAACCCTTTATAACAAGAACAACAGCAACAATAACACCCTCTGAAGAGTCTTGTACAGTATAGAAAGCATGTCTCAATTATTTTATTTAGCACGTCTGAATTAAGCTCATGGTTATTTACTCCATTTTACAGAAGAGAAACCAAAATCAAGAGAGTAAGTGAATTCCTAAGAAACTACAAACTATTCAACTAAAATGGTAGAACTTGAACCCAAGACTTCTAACTATAAGTATCATATTCATATAACCACATGATATAAAAACCTGTAATACATCCTGAGCAATACATTCATAATGACAGTTCCCCTACTGCTACTCTCTTTTCTAATTGTCTCTGAATTTCATCTCTCCCCCAAATTCAGAGTCCCTGGAGGGAGAAATCAACCCTCCCACCCTCTCTCGCTCCCTGCCATCCTCCCATCCTCCATTCTCATGCCCAGCCCAACAGTCAATGTGGGAAGCAACACAGAAGACACTGTCTGTGTTCCATGTAGAGAACACCAGAGCTGGAAAGGATCACTGGGATTATCTCATCTAACCACCCCTTTGTACGTAAGGAAACCAAGCCAGGAAGAAGGAAAAATATTCCTATATGTGAAGCCTTGGAATATCTCAAATGACCTACTTTTTATTAAAGCCAGTCTACACCTAGGTATCTATTGGTTTGGAAACTATGTTCATACCCACTGCATTACCCTTGAAATACTGTCTAAGTTTTCCACTAAGGCAGCTGCCCTCCTTCCCCCCACACACCTATATACACAATAACCAAACAAACTTTGTGCTGTGAAATCTCATCAGAAGCGAAATCTTCATGTCATAACTGTCTTACCTTAGGGCCTAAAGAGTACAGCACGTTCACCAGAAATCTGAGCTACAACTGGCCTATCTAGTTTTTCTTTTTCTCATACCATCCATTTGTCTTGAACTAACCACCATGTATCAAGGTCGCCTTTCTCCTCACCTGATTCCCCCACGGAGCAGAATATCCTTAAGGACAAGAACTAAATCTCAGATATCTCTGTAACTCCAGATGCTAGTTTTTGGCAAAGAGTAGGTGATCAATAATTAATTGCTGAGTTGAATTACATTACATTGAATTGGACCTACACATTATAAACCAGCTCCCTGGTCATGTATCATCAGGATTTTAAAACCCAAATGGATACAGAAAAGGCACCTATTAATGGATATTTAAGGTTTACGATCTATTGAGACATTCGAGGTTTAACAAGCACCTTCTTTATTCTGTCCTCAAGATCCGTACTGTCTCACTAGTCAGATGAAGGCAGGTGAATTAAAGATTAGGCTACACAGAATCAGATAATGTAGCAAATATTTATTGAGCTTTTTCCATGTGGAAAAGTAAGTAATCAAGAGTTCTAAATTATCGGGGGGGATCACTTCATAAATTATATAAATGCCTAACCACTGCACTATATACCTGAAACTAACATAAAATAACACTGAATGTCAACTATAATTGAAATACATATATAGTCATGGGATGTAAAGTACAGTACCGGGAATGGTATTGTAATAGCTGTGCACGGTGTCAGATGGGTAGTAGACTTGTTGGAGTTATCACTTTATGAGGGGTGTAAGTATCTAATCATTATGTTGTTTTGTGCACCTGAAACTAACAAAGCAACAACAAAAAAGACTTCAAAAGTCCTATGGGCTGCAACAAATCAGAGCCCACCACCTGGAGGAGGTGGGTGGAGCCAGGCCTTGAATGGCGGGCTGGATGTGGACAGACATGGCGGCCTCCCCCCAGCAGGATTTGTGGCTTGGGAGCCACAGTGCTAGCAAAGCCTGCCTACTGCTCTGGCTCCGTGGATGTGGACAGAGTGACAAGGGGCTTTATGGTCATCTAGTTCGAGCCTCCGTTTCACGGGTAGGAAGACTGAGGCCCAGAGAGGGGAGAGGACTTGGCCCCTGTCCCCTCAGCGAGTGAGTGACAGAGCTGGAATCAGTGCCCGGGGCTCCTGACTTCCAGCCCAGTGCTCTTTTCACCACATTTCTTGAATAATCCACTGTGCACGCACCTGGTGATGCTTTTCTTTCGGAATCCAGCCACTATTTCGTTTTCTCTATATGGCAGGCTGCCAAGAGCCTTGAACTTCTCCATGTTACCATTTTGCCCTCTGCAGAATGGGATATTAAAGTATTCACTTGGGGTATGGGTCACGGGGTTCCGTCAATAAATGTTTGTGAATTGCTCTGAGCTCTTTGGGCCAGAGGGATTCCAGAAATGGGAGACCCCAGTGGCGGCGGTGGTGGTATCTGAGCCCTTTTTGAGGTCTTGCCTTTACTCTGCAGAATTAAAGAGATGGTTTAAGTGATAAACTATTCCTTATGAGCTGTATTTGTGTTGAAAGCACAGCATGAGTTCCCTGAGCGCTTCCTCTCACACAACCACAGCTATGCACCAATCCTCCTGGGTTCAGAGATGGAACTTTGGTTAAATGCATGGAATTTATTCTTAGTCCTTTTCTTAATTACGGCTTTATTTTTATTTCTCTGGCATTCTCTAGGGGAGGGGGAAGAGAGGAGCGGAAAAGGAAAGAGAGAGGCAGGGAAACATGTTATAGATTCAAGGCGGGTTTTTGTTGTTGTTGTTTCTGAGCTGCTCGCTGTCAGCAGAGTGGAGGGATTTAATGCATCTTGCAGAGATGCGAACCTCATTGCAAGGAAGCTAGAGCTCAGAAGACATGTAACAAATACAATGAAAACATAACTTGAGGTGAGGGCAATCATTATTTGACTAATGAATCCCCTAGGCTAATAGAAAAAAAACACTGATCCTTTTCTCCATCGTCTAATTTAATAAACAAAGGGGGTGATGGTCACGGAAGAGGACGGTGTGGTCAGACTGAGGAGCTCAGCAAACTGCTTTGTTATAGCCAACACCATTGCTACTCTGGGTTAGTCTAGTCGTGCAGCCTCACCTCCTGTGTCCAATCTGCATCTCAAAACGCTGAAAAGCCTACACGCTCATGCTCTGTTCCTTTCCTCACTCAAAATCCAGGTCAGAACATGTCCCCTGAATAATTACACCTATGTCCTATCTTGGTGAGTATCCCTCGATAGCCGGAGCTCCTTTAAAGTATATAAATAACTTGTGTGTGGGCACATTTGGATTACCTTTCCTCTTTCTCCTCTTCCTTCTCCTCTGTATCTTCTTTCCCTTCTTCTCCCTCCCCCGCTCCGCCCCTTTCTTAATTTCCTTTCCACCATGGTCACTGTGCCATGTGCTCTAGGACATTTTACAGTCCACAGAGGAAGGCAGTAAAAAGAAAATGGACTTGGGAGGGTCATATTTTACTTGTGAATCCTCGCCTTGGTTTCAGACTGGCTGTGGGAAATTGAACAAATCCTGCAAGTACACGAGACAGACATTTTATCCACAAATTAGAGGAAATAATCAGTTGTCCAAAGGCTTCTTGTAAGGATAATCTGAGAGAGTGAATTGAAACACCACAGTGTAATCTGAGAGAGAATGAGCACTTGACAAATAGGAGTTTCTGCAGTCTCCTTTGATCATGGCTAAGATGGTGGGGAATGGGAGTTATGTCTCATATGAGCACATTTATGGAGCATGAGCATGGCCCTAGGGGAATTCTAAGGGGACACCTCCACAGGTGCTTCCACCACCCCTCGTCCCCACCCCCTTTCTGCCACGGAACAATTAACCCATCAGGCCAAGGAGGTGGTTAGCATGGCATTTAAGAAGGTGAGGAGTAGGAGGCAACTGGGATGGAACCCAGCTGCTCTACTGACTAGCTCTGCGATGCTGGACTAATGATGTGAATTTTATCTAAGCTCCAATTTCTAAGTCTGCAAAGATGCAGATAATAACTACCTCATATGCCTTTGTAACAGGGAGCTAGCAAGAGTGAAGTGCTTCAAGTGGTATCTGGTCCACGTTAAATCTGGTTACAGCCAACAGTGGCCCTGAGAAGGTAGGACCCTAGTGCCCTGGGACTTCAGAGGCACAAGGGGACAGTGAGCTGGTGCAGACAGACCATGCTTCCCTCCTGCCAGGGTTGTGCTTCCACCTCTTTCCCTCACTTATAACTGATGAGTGCTGCGTACATACTTCTGGCCCAGCAAAAGTGTTAGCTGCGTCCCGAAGCCGTCCTGATCCCATCTCCTTTCTCCTGTCCACCTCTGGTAGTGGACACCTGTCCCTCTGAGCTGCTGGAGCACTGTGTGTCCTTCCCTGCGTCAGTGAGCACTCTCTAACCAGTGCCATAGAATGGATACTCAGGGTTCATTTTTCATGCCATGCCATGAGCTCCTAGAGGGCATGCACTATATAGCTTTTACTTCTCACCCTATCCCTCACAGCCCAGGTTGATTCAGTGTTCTTGAAATAAACAGAATGGTGAATGAATGATCTACCAGTTCCAACTCCCGTGTCACAGTATATGGATTTTTCTGGACTATCTGAGATTCTTTGTAAAGGAAGTGTCCTAAGCAATGAGATGTGCAGAACCTTGGAAAGAGATGCGGCCTCTCTGAAACACCCAGTAAGATATTTTAGATAGTTGTTCGGAACTTACTCAGCTCTACCATTCAGAATGCAGTATAATCATTGATTTGTATTAGCTCCTATTGAATAGTTAAATGGCAAAGGGATATACTAAGGAAACAAAAGGGGAGACTTACTCATGCCCTGAATTAGTTACTGAAGTTGTCAAAGTAACCTGATGTTGTTGAATGCTGTCAAAGAACCAAGTGAAAGAAAAACAATCCATCTCAAATGCCCAGTGACTGAATGGGCAGAGAGATTTCATTGTGTTGGTCATAAATAGGTTTCACCAAGTTAGAGTACTTACTTGAACCCTACTTGAACTGGCTGGATGCTGGTGTATTCACTACTCAGAGAAGAATTTCTTAAAGGCTTTGGGTTGCTCCCACTTCTTGTCAAGGAGTGAGCCAATTTTTATGTCTGTTTATTACTTCGTAGCCCAGCTGGACCCCAGAAGGACGGGGCTGTTGTGACCATGGAAAATAACACACATGCATACGGACAACAAAATGAAGCCAGAGACCTTCTGGAGGCTTAGATAAACATTTAGTCTCATAAATAAATACATTATCAGACCACACAAAGCACTTCCTACCCAGTCTCTTCCTCAGAAGTCGCACTCCAAATAGCCTCTTTCATTTTCCCAGGTTCAAACAATCAAGATGTATTTATTGATTATGTGCTCAGTGACCAATCCCAAGACACATGTTCCAAGGGACACAGTGGCCAGAAGACACAACCCCTTGCTTCTTCTAAGTATTTGGAATCGTGGATGTAGAGGCAAAATGCACAAACTTACATCAACTACTAAAATGCAAGCCAGGGTGAATACTACCTTGTGATATATCGGGAAATGGATTGCAAGGTGAGGTCTGAGTCCCAGAGCTGCTACCAACTTGCCAGAAGATGACCATTTCTTCATTCACTCATTCGATAAACAAACAAACAAGCACCTACAATGTATCAGGTACCGTTCTAGGTACTGAGGATACCTTCACCAGATCATTTAATTTGTTCATTCAATCACCAATTCACTAAACAGTTAGTGATTATATAATAGGTAAGGCTTTGTGTTAGGTGCTGGGGAAAGGAGAAAGATAAGAGTCCCCTCCCTCTGTGGGTCAGGCATCTCATCAGTAACAATGATGTGTGTTAAGGGTGAGGGGAGGTGGTAGATTCATTGGTCTCTCATATTCTTCTGCCAAGAATATGCTAAGCAGTGGATTGGAGGATTCTGTGGTTCATTTGCTAAGTGTCAGGTCAAGAAGATGAATGGTCATTTGTAAAAATGGAATAAACCACTGGACTTTGAATTGCAGACTTTTGCATGGGAATCCCCTGAGAGCCTCCAAGCACAGCACTCACATGCCTATGTCTTTCTTTAAGAATGCAAGTAACTGCTCTTCATCCCCATATATATGTATACATTTCTTTATCATTTACAAGGCACTTCCATGTGGACAGTTTTATTTGCTCCACATAACAATCTTATGAAGTCAGAGCTTTAACGTCCTCTTTTTAAAGATAAAGCAACTGAGGCCACAAGTGGTTGAATTTACTTGCTAACATCTGTAAGGAGTAGAGCTGGGGCCACAGCCCAGGTCTCTGACCTCCAAGTCTGGTGCTTCTGCAACAACAGTGTTTATGCATTTTGTAAAGTGCGTTTCGAGGGCCAGTTATAGCCTAGGCATTTGGGAAAATCCTGGGGAAGTCATGAAGAACCAGGCAGGAATCTAAAGGACCTTACAGTGAGTTTTCCTCTAACTCTTGCTCAAAGTTAACAGGAACGAACACTGCTTTGTGGCTTATTGTGTAGTTTTACATGCAACTTAAAGTATGATCTATTAGATCATAAGCTTCTTGTGCTCAGGTGCCAGGTAAGATAAACAACCCTTAATAAAGCATTTATATATGTTTATATCAATTCAACTGATATTGGCAGCAATGTCTGACATTATTCCTATTTATCTACACAATGAAGTGTAGATTCTGAGAGACTCAAAATTATACACATGGTTAGTAGAAGATCTAGAATTTAATCCTAAATCATATGTCAACCAGCACTTTGTTATGTCCATTCCTTAAACAATATTGCATCCCACTGTGCCACACATATGGCCCAGGAGAGCACTTTATCTGGAGTAGCAATTCACCGAGTCATTACAGAATGAACAGACAGAATGAACATGGGCTAATTTAATCTGTGACTGGGCTACACATTTAGCCCCTAACACCTGCCCCTAAATCTAAGAAATAGCTTCTCTCCTAGGCAGAACATCACCATGAGAATTTCAGTGGGGAAGGAGTGCAGAAGAAAAGAGTGAAAGATGAAGGAATGATACAGAAAGAGGAAGAAAGACCAAGGACTTCGGGTCAGACAGACCTGGGTTTGATCTTAGTTTTCCCAATTACTCGTGTGTACCTCTGGGCAGCAAGTATTTTAACTTTCAGGTCTTATGGGGTGGTGAAGAGTATCAAGGGCAGTAATTTATGGTCAGCATTGAGCACAGTGCATCACCTACAATCAATACGCAACCAACACTAGTTCTCTAACTAATGTTAGTAACCCTAACATTACAGGCTGAGAGACCTATTGGGGAAAATACAGAGTGGTGAGGAAGCACAGCATGCATTTGGGGGGAACTTTAAGGAGGACCAAGTTATGCACAGGGACAAAGGAGGAGAGGAAGTTGGAAGGTAAGGCCCCTGTAAGGGGTTAGCATCTATCTTGTTGCTACAAGGAGTCTATAAACAGCTGGGCCTTTTATAAACATATGGTGGGGATAGGCAGGGAAGAGCCTGTAAGTAGAGAGATGTTAAGAAGCTACACAAAACTAGAGTCGCAATCACAAGGCTCCTTTCTTTGTGATTTGCCTTCAGTAACGTCTGAAGGCAAAAGTGCCTGGTGCCCGACTGTACAAACCTGAACTACTCTGAGTTCCTCCAAGACACAAATCTTTACCACTGCATGGTTGGGAAAGGATATATACGTATATTTTATGATGGATTAGCCTTTTTGGACTGTGGCCACACCATAAAGGGTTTTCTAATCTATTTTGAGTTCTAATTGATTACAGCATTTGGAAAAATGTATAGCAAATTGCTCCGTTAATCAAGGTAAATCAAGCTGATGTCATAGATGCTAAATATATGTCTTTGCAATAGTCCTATTTACATGGCTAGAACTCAGGCTGCTGTCAGTGTTTCCACTCGACAGCCCTGCCTTCTCAGAAGGAGCTCGTGGCTTATCTCTGAAAGCACTCAGTGGTTCCTCTCCAACGCTGGGTTCCCCGTCCTTCTCCCCACATCTAAGGAAGGGGTCTCAGGAGAGGGTGAGGCTGCCTCCTTACACACAGACTCAAAGGCGATGGGAACGAGGCCATGCCATAAAGGCTAGGAAGACAGGGAGGAAGATATCAAAGGCAGGTGGTTTTACGGCATGTCACATCCTTTGCCTGCTGAGGGAACTGAGAGATAAGCAGAGGGCTTTGCGGAGATACCGATCACGGTATGGAAAGAGATTCAAAGCCCTTCTCGTCATCGTGGTAAGCGTCCTGAAGCACAGAGACGGAAAGGAATTTATTGGACCACAGAGCAAGTTAAAGAGCTAAGATTAGAAATTACGTGTCCTGACTCCTCCTCATGCAGCGCTCTCTCTAAATGATAGAAAACATGATTGTGCTGTTCTTCTATTTTCGTCTCCTTCTTCCTCATCACCATCCTAATATTCAGTATTATCCCTAAAGCTTACTATGTGCCAGGCTGTGTAATAAGCACTCAAAAGTATTACAACCATGTGAGGTTAATATTATTTTTATCCTCATTTTTTAAATGAAGAAATGGAGACTGAAATAAGTGAAGTAACTTGACCAAGGTAGGTCTGCTAATGAGCAGCCACAACAGGGATTAAAACCTGAGAAAGTCTAACTCATATGTTTGTGCACTTAATCATCGTGCTAAAGATCAACACCGATTTCCCGTCGTGTTTGCACACCTGTTTTTCGCTACTCTTTTCACACGGTGCCATGTACTTCATACCTGGTATTTTTACATGTCACAGTGAGGCTGCGAGTCACAGATGATTACTGCCTTGCAAGCTGAGGTGAAATAACGCGTGGAAGGCCACACCACTGGGAGGTTTCATACCCAGCCGCAGGACCTGTGGACATTTCTGTGAGTCTGAGTATGAGGAGCATATGATAAGGAAGAAATAGCACTAAAATTCCGCTGTGTCCTTGAATGGCGGTATCCGGATCCTGGCCCAGTTCCTTTTCCTCTCTGGGTCCCAGTTAGCATGTTTGTAACATGCAGATATGAGGCTCCTCTCATGCTCTGTGAGTCTAAGAGGAAGAGCCATAGCAACAGCAACAACAATAAAAAGAAAGCAGAGGGAGGAAGAAATCCAAGAATACATGTGCAGAGCTTCTGAGACCACTAAAGAGGACTGGGGGGTGGGAAGGTTTGGGGTGAACAAAGATCAGAAAATTCATCCTCCGGTCAGTTGTGGCTGATCACACATGGCCTGATGGTGCCCCATCCGGACTGGATCAAACGCAGAAGAGTGAGGCAATCAGCTGTTTGTGTACACACGCTGCCTCCACATTCCCACAACATCTGCTGGGGACAACCACTTGACAAATAAGCAGGCTATTAGGTAGCAGATCCATCTGTGCCAAGAACATGAGGCCACCAGCGGCGGGGAGGCTGCAGTAGGGAAAGAAGGCCATGCTGGGAAAGACGCTGTCATGTGCATGGGAGAGTCAGACGACCTGAGGCTGCAGTAGGGAGATGGGGTCAGGGACAGAGCTCAGCAGAGATCATCTGCTGCTGGTTTGGGGACATGGTGTCGTGACTCTTAGTCTTGGCTGTACATTAGAATCACCTGCAGATTTTAAATATCCTGATGCCCAGGTTGTAGCCCAAAATAATTCACTCAGAGTCTCTTGGAATGGGGCAGAGGCAGGCAGCAGTGTTTTCGAAGGTCACTCAGGTAATTCCAATGTGCAGCCAAGGTTGAAACACTATGATCTGGAAGGCTCCAAATTTAACCATCAGGACACAAAGACAGTGGTCTATAAAAAGCGATCATCTTTATTCCACTATACCTCTCTTTGGAATAACTCCAAATATGCATTTTGAGTTTATGAAATCCTGATTTCAATGGTCTAAAACTCAACTAAAGTCCATCTGTTTTGTGAAACAAATGCAAACTACTACCTCTGCTACTAGCTGATCCTAAGTTGGTTCTCTTTCCAAGATTCCATTACCTTATCTGTTGTCCCACAAGGTTATTTGTTGGGAAGTAAAATGTGATTATGTATACTTAAGTGTTTAGAACAAGCCTGGAATATAATAGGTGCTCAATAAATGAAGGTTGAACTTGAATCACACACACACAAAAAAAGGAAAATTCTGAGCAAGTCAGTTTGGTCATTTTTCTTAACGCTAATCTCAGCCAATCTATCATCAATCTTACAAATATTACGCCCCAAATACTACTTCACTGCTTTGTATCTCTTCAGTGTCACTGCTAGTGGTCAGACTCTCATCATCCCCCACCTGAAATACTGCAACAGCCAAGAGCCATGAGCTCCATACCTTCAACGGAGGAGCCTTGAATCTGTTCCATATACTACAGATAGAGGAATTCACAATAAACAAAGTATCACCTCAGCTCCAAACCTTTCAGGGACTCCGTACTGTCCAAAAGACAAAGACCAAGCTCTTCGATTTAGCCTGTGAAACTCTCTCTGACCTTGTTCCTGCTGATCTCGCCATACACACCTGTGTTTATAGCTCTCCTCTCCATCTCTCAACCACCATCACCAAGTTCATGTCCCAATGCTGTCAGTCAGCTCATATTTTGCTCTGCATGCATTCGGATGTTTTACACATTAGGTCCTTGTCTTATGCTGTGTGCTTTTCTCAGAATACCTTTCTGACCTTCATCCTTCACCTAGTAATGTCTACCTATTCCTTAGGCTCGACTCAGGCAGCACCTTCTTCAGGAAGCCTTCTGGGAGTCCCTTTGCCTTGGTTTACATTAGGTTCTGTACCCTCATTTCCTTTACCATAACATTTCACATTTCTCCTGGAATTTTCCAAACACATTTCTGAATCTCAGCCAGTAGACTGTTAGTTCTTTCATGTCGGAGACCTTCTGTGACCCTCTCAGAGCTAGACAGAAAGATAGATAGATGACAGATAGATAGATAGATAGATAGATAGATAGATAGATAGATAGATAGATAGAGATACAGATACAAAGACAAAGATAGATGGGATATAAAGGATATAGATGCATGCTTTGACCCATAGTGAATGCTCCATCATTTACAAATTTGATCCCAGTGGACCTGAGACACTGTTGTGATCTGTGTTCCCAGGCAGGAGGTTGCTCACTCTCCTGTGTCTTCTCTTACACTCACCCACGAGGGAAAGACAGGACTGGGAGATCTGCATTCAAATTCTACCGGTCAGTTGGTGTCTAACTAAGGCCGAGGCCCTGAAGGCAGTCCTCTGGGGATCTTTTGCAGACAGGAATGGAGCCATGCAGGAATAGATCTTAGCCTTAGTTCTTTCCTCTGAACCAAACTGGCTCTGAGTAATGCCTTTGAGATCCTGACCACATCCTCCTTTTTTATTGCCAAAAACAAGGGGCTAGAGATAAACCATAGCTCAAGCTCCAAGACTTCGGGGAAGGTGACTCGCTTGCTGGGTCAGGGCCATATTTTAGAAAGGCTCCTTCAACTCCCTTGGGTCTCAGATTAGACTGTGTCCTTCCAGTCTTATAAAAAATGGGCTGTCAACAGCAAGTCAGAAAATATTAATGAGGTGGGCAAGAGATGCCCCCAAAGGGGCAGGATTGCAGAAATTGCTGAGAAAACACTCAGGAGGATGATATTTCTAAAGAATTTACCCTCTATTTCTAGTGACTTTCATACAAAGTTACTGTTGACTCCCCCAACTGCATTGGAAATATTTAGATTCTACATTTGATTTCAAAAAATGAAGCATAATTTGAATTGGAAGGGATATTAGAGATAATCTGGGCCAATCCCAGAGCTTTTGTTTCTGAAGGGAAATGGGAAATTTTGTTTTCCTGGCTGCCCAACATTTAATGTCCTCTTGTTAATCAGGCCCCCATTTTCCCGTGGTGCTAGACAAAATTTGAAGATGGCCCCTAAGACTCCTGCTCCCATATACATTCACTGTGTAACAGACCCAGTGGAATATAATGACACAGCACTCGCATAATTAGATTAGTAATCAGTCAACTGAGTTCCTCCAAAGGGAGATTATCCTGGCTGGGCCTGATCTAATCAGATGGGTCCTTTAAGATTAAGCAGTGTCAGAAAGACACCCCTGCTGACCTTGAGGGAAAAGAAAACTGCCGTACTGTGCGACGACAGGACCATGTGGCAAGGAGCTGAGGGTGGTCTCTAGGAGCTGAGAGTGCTCTCTGGCCAAGAGCCAGCAAAACAGTAGGGGCTTCGGGCACACGGCCAAGAGGAACTCAACTTTGCCAACAACACGTGAGCTTAAAGGACTCTGGGCCTCAGGTGAAACGACAGTCCTAGCTGACACTATGGTTTCAGCCTCGCGATTCCCTGAGCAGAGAACCTAGTTATGCCATGCCTAGACTTCTGAACTACAGAAACGATGAGATAATAAAATTGTGTTGTTTTAACTAAGTTTGTGATCATTTGTTATAAAGCAATAGAAACAAATACAGGGCTCATTCCTTTACTGTTGGTTATTTGAACAGGAGTAGCTCACCTCCACCTACAGGAATGGTGTGTGACCCAGCTGAAGCTAAGCACTGCGCTCCATTCTTCTGTCCACAGTGATTGGCCGCGACTCCCCTGGGAGCCAATTTGTGCCTACAAACGTCAAGACTAAGGCCTTGGTTGGATCTGTGCAAGAAAGAAAAGTGCTCTCTTTTCACTGAAATGGAAGCTCCGGGCATTTAGCTCTGGCGCTGATGGCAACCATATTGCTGCCATGTGAAGTTTGGGAATGAAGCCAACATGGAGGAGAAGCAGTTCTGAGCAAGAGCAGTTTTGAGAAGTTTTGAGAAGAAAAACAAACAAAAACAGATTTCTTGACGCATTTTGAGTCCCGGATCAATCTGAGCTGAGGGAGAGATTACCTGTAGAGATTACCTGTGGAGATTCCACATTTGCTTTAAGACTATTTGAGACCGGATTTTTGTCCCACTGCATGAGAAAATGCTCTATCTGCAATATGGGACAACTTGGGGCCAGAGAAGGAATATACTGCCTCAATCACACAGTAAGTTGCAAGGATGACACAATGGGAACCAGGTCTCCTGACGCCCAGTTCAAAAGAACCAAGCATTGTCATGCCACTATGATGAGTAACCCTCTGGGAGATATATACTCTGATTTCCCAAGAAGAGACTAAAACAGCAACAGCAGAAACAGTAACTATAACTACAGTTCAGTATGTGCTTACTATGGCCAAGCCCTTCGTTAGGAAGTTTGTATAAGGTACTTCTTTTATATTCTCATAAACCTTATGAATTTTGTATCTTAATCATCTCTATTTTAAAGACGACAAAAGTGAAGCTCAAAAATGTTTACTAGTGTGAGCAAGGTCATATCACTAGCAAGTAGAGGAGCCTGGACTTAACCCTTATTTATCTGGCGCCGAAGTTTATTCTCTTAACTATTGTTAATTGTTGCTGGGATAAAACAGAAACAAAGCAAACCTAAGGAATGTTTATTACTTTAAATTTATGGTAAGAATTTGTCATAAAGGACCTTTTTTGATTAACACAGATCCACAAAGAGTGGTATATATTTCTCAGCCAAATCAGCACTTCCATGTTTGAAGATATCTTTAATCCCTAGCACTGGGACATTACATCGCACATCTCTCATCCCTCCTTGGTTTTAAAGACCATAGAGGAAGTATATTTGGAAAGGAACGAAAATGCAACTTGTTATGTGGGACAAAAGAACAAAGAAGCAGTTGGGACACTTGTATTCAAGTCCCCATTTTGCCTGCAATTCCCTGGGTGAGCTTGAGCAAATGACCTCTCTCTATTGGCCTCAGTTTTAGGATTTATAAACAAAGGAATTTACACTAAAATTGATGAAAAAGCTTTTGTGCATAGAAAACGTTGTTCCATTATGAAGACACTTTGATGGGACTCCAAATACTCCAGAGACTTTTCTGGCTAAACCAACATTTACTCTCCTTTGGATGTGTTTGTGGGTTCCTGGGATATCTCTGAGATGTTCAGGCACTGAAAAGCCACTATGTGCAAACTATAAAAATATGATACATTTGTTAAGTCCTTATCTGTTAAAATGCTTACAATATGGCATATGGCATCTTGACTGTATTAAACACACATCATCAATGAGGAAATAGAGCCACAAAACATGAAATAACTTCACCAAGGAGCAGAGTACAAACACAGGTCCACCTAACTCCAAAGCTCGTGTGTCTACCCCATGCCAAAGTGCTTCCCACCTGAGTCCCATTCCGTAACAGCTTCTTGAATCTTAATTTTTGTATCTTCTTGTAAGTTATGTGAAGCATTTTCTGGATCAAGACAAGCCACAAGTCGAAATGAAGTAAATTCTATCTGTTTCCAGAAACAATTAAGACACAAAGGTACCTAAAAGGATAATGAGTTAGTTATCCTTAAATCCAATCTTTGCTGGCTTCCATTTTCCTTTGCATGGCAACAGTATCTTTTTTCAAAAACAAAATAAATTTACTTTTTATTATCATTATAGATTTACAGAAAAATTTCAGAGATTGTACAGAGAGTTCCCATACACCTCACATCCAGTTTCCTCTGTTTTTAACTATTTACCACTTACCGTGTTTCCAAAAATAAGACCTAACTGGAAAATAAGCCCTAGCATGATTTTTCAGGATGACATCCCCTGAACATAAGCCCTAATGCGTCTTTTGGAGCAAAAATTAACATAGACCCGGTCTTATTTTCGGGGAAGCATGGGAATATGGTATATTCGTTGCAAAAAGATACCACATTTATTCATCATGCCTCCTAGGCTCCTCTTAGCTGTGACAGTTTCTCAGACGTCCCTAGTTTGTAATGGCCTTGACAATTTTGATAAGTACTGGTCAAGTATTTTCTAGAATGTTCCTAAATTGGTATTTGGTGTTTGTCTCATAACTAGACTGGAGCTGAAGGTCTGGGGGAGACAAAGTGCCATCCTAATCACATCGTAGCAAGGATACACACACATCGATCAATGCGACATATTGGTGTTGATGTTGACTTTGGTTACCTGACTCAGGTACGACAGTACCTTTTTAAACCTATAGTGTCTACCCTCTCTGAGTCCTTCCTTTCTCTCTCTGGATACTATTTAAGCACTGTTTCTCCATCAAACTGTCCTAGATGGCTAGGACAAGGTATGATGTTAGCCAGCAGGATCTTATGTCAGTCTGTTGACTGGGGGAAATTTCTGGGGCACATGAAAAGGTGATTCGTTTGGCTTTCCTGACAGTTGTCTCCACTGTCTCATTTGTTCTGATACAATTAACCCAAGAGTTCCCACTTTGAACGTGCTGAAGAGCTAATGGTTTTAAAATGGATTGTACAACAGTGGGTGGCAATGCAGGTTTTTTGTTTTTGTTTTGTTTTGTTTTCTGCTATAGGGTGAGGAATTGGTGAGCTGGAATCTGCTTGTGTTTTCCACTCACAGTACCAGGGAAAGCAGACAGACTCTCCACACCTGACAATAACAACATACATTCATACAGGACTTCAGTTATTAAAATGCTTTCACATATTTAATCCGGGCCCCAAAATGTGTTCAATAAATACTTTTTGAATGATTGAATGCAAGAAAGAAGGACGGAAAAAGAGAGAGAGAGAGAGAGAGAGAGAGAGAGAGAGAGAGAGAGAGAGAGAGAAGGGAAGAGAGGGAGGGCGGAAGCAAGGAAGGGAGGAAAAGCATTTTCAGCATTGGGCAGCACTGTAAGGTGGAAATGGTTAAGAGATTAGATTTAAATGAAACTGGGTTTGATTCCTTTCTCTGGAGCTTACTGACTCTGGAATATTAAATGTGGGAGTTGATTTCCATGGGATTGGCTTTTTATTGGGTGGTTAAATAGATCTCAAGACAAGGGAGAGTTCAATACAACAATGCATATAGAGTAACTGACAACCTATACTTTTGTTATCATGTAGAAATGGAGTATTAAAACACTGATTACTGTATGTCAGTCAACATGGATGCAGTAAATTAAAGATTACAGTCCCCGTTAAAATAATATCACACAAATAATCTCACAGAAGGGAAAGGCTATTTGTTGTTTTTATCATCACTACTTGACAAAGGAGGGAACGGAGGCTCAAAGAGTTACACAAGGAAGGAGCCAACATTTTAACAACTCAGTTCTGTCTGACTCCTAAACTTGTGCAGAAAACCACTAGATTATAACCACGCACCCTTAGCTCTTCTGAAGACAATTTCCTTGTCTGATGTGACTGCAGTGCTCTGTTTGGGGGTTGCTTTGGGCATGAAGCACAGCCATCACTTTCAGTGACTCAATCTATGTTCGTCTGAAGTATACCAGACCCTTTCTAGAAGAGCAGAGGGGAGCTGAAAATTCCTGAAAATGGAGATCACTTTGCTCCTCTGAACAAAAAAGAGCTCACTCTACAGCCACACTGCAGAAATCATTCTAGGTTTTTTTTGGTTGTTTTATTATTATTATTTTTGTTGTTGTTGTTGTTTTGTTAAGAGAGAGTCATAATTGCTAAGATTTATGCAGTAAACTCTTCTCTAAAGGATTACAAACAATTTTTCAGAGTTTCTAAACCTCCTCAGCCATCCCCTTGAGGTGTCCCCAAATTACTCTCTCAGGGAAAGAGTGCCCTACACAGCCTGGCAGAGAGAGAGCATTCAACCGTCTTCAGGGGTAACATATACAGAAGAGATGAGCGGAAGTGGGGGGATTTTCAGGCATTAGATCATCTGGTTTCTCCCAACACTAGAGGCTGTTCTCAGTGGGATATCACAAGCGTTGTGAATGGCCACTACACTGAAAAACTCCATACCTGTTATCTGAGGCCAGTCCTTGAGCATCAAGAGAAATACATTGATGGGACAGGCATTGCTCTCCTTTTTTAGATTATCCATGGCAAACTTGTGTCCTTCCTGCCTTTGTAACCAGCATCATCCCCATCCATCTCCAAATACAGCTCTCAATTCTTCCCCTGCACGTCCAGTGTAACTGAGGATTTAATCTACTCAGACAGTGGTAGAATGGGTTGCACTTTCTCTTTTATTGCATTTGCAGTGGGTGTACAACATGTCTTCATTAACTCTCCATGACATTCAGAATAGCTTGGGATAAAAAAGACACTCAATCAAGAAGGAAAAGCAGTCCCCCGCCCGCCCATCTCCAATCGCAAGCACCCCCCAGGGCATGTATTAATTACTGAAGATGAATGCTGGACCTCCATTCTCAGCAGGGGCTTTTAAATTGTATTGCTCTGTCGGGTCAGAAGATGGTGCTTCATCTTGTGAAATGGTAAAGGAGTATCAGCCTCTTGTGGAAGCAGCAGCTAATAATGGCTCCCATTTCTGAGTGCCTATGATGTATCTGGCATTATTAGATTCTTTTCATGAATTAGCCCACATAATCCTCACACCTACCCTACAAGACATAGTATCATTCCTGTTTGTTAGATGGGGAACTGAGTCTGTATTTCCAGTACAAAAAGTGGCTCTCCATGGTTCAAAATGGAGGGAGGTCTGTACGTCCTCAAAGTGACTTGTGTCCAGGAAGACACTCTCACAACCACCTCCACTGCTGAATCCTGATGGGAATTGAGAAGATGGTTCTCAAATCCCAGTTCATTCATTAACCTTCTAAGGAAGGTTTCCTGACTGCAAACAAGATACAATTAATTGTCTTTCTTTTTTCTTTCTTCCAATGGGGTTATTACTGTCGTCCACAGAGCAGGCGATGTTAAAGGGTTGATCTGCCTTCGCTTTACTGTTGTGTTACCCAAGTACTTTCTAGATACATCCCTCTTTTCTCAATTTTGCCCCGCCGCACCTGAGCAATTATCAATATTCCATAAATGAAGCTAAAGACATATTAAGAGTACAGAAGGGAAACATTTACCAGTGCTTTCTTGGGAACACTAGTCTCAAAGCTTGCTTCCAAAAAATACTCTTGAAAAATCCTGTATGTTCCCCCCCCCTCATTATTTCAAGAAACATGTACTTATTGAACATTTTGAGATGTCCTGCAGGAAAATTCGAACACAAGCAAAAACCATTTACTTCTGTATCACCAGTCCGCCCTTTCTCCTATTTAAATGAAAAAAAAAAAAAAAAAAAATGTTTTCTCTGGAAACGTCTGCTTACTTCCTGTGGTACTGTGGCTTTGTAGGGATCACATTAGGAATCCCTTCATTAAGGACGATTCAAAGAATTATCATCATAAATCCCAAGTAAAATGAGGATTTGTCTGATTCTCCAGATAGGTTTACACTCTACCTCTTCTGAAATCGTACACCGATTTACCTTTATTGCTCTTTGGCTTATAAAGATGATACACTGATGGCAAGAGACAGATGTATAAACTGATAAAGGTGAGCAATGTATCTGATCTTATGCTTTCCCCCCCTCTAACTTGTATTCCCTGATTACAAATGAATATATGTTCATTTTATAAAATTCAAAGTTACCCAAATGTAGAATCTGTATGATCTACTTTGAACTGTACAAGGATTTAATTCGCATTTTCTCATAACAGTGTAAATTCCCTTATAATGGGCACATAGCTTGATATCTGGAACATTGTAGGTTCTCAGGAAAGGTGAATTGAATAGGTGAATGGGTTGTTTTTATTAATTTTACCCACTCAACAGCGATCTTTTTATAGAGACCCAAGTTTTACCAGTCTTTGCCCCCCCACGCCCAGCATAGTGCCTACTGAAGAGCAGACCCTCAGTAAACCTTTGCTACAATCACTTGCCCTTTAGAAGTGCTTCTGAGTGGCCCTTGAAGGAAGGTCTCTGCAACTAGAGGCAGACACACTTGTGCTTGCACTTCCATTCTGTCATGTACTTGTCATATAAGTTAAGAAGCTTGGTTTCTATATCTATTAAATGTAATACTACCTGTTTTATAGAGGCTCACATGAGGATATATATGTAAATGTGCTTTGTAAACACTAGAGGGTTACTCAAGTTAGTTTTTTATGATTATAAAATGGTCTTTTCTTAAAATCAGCCAAGTTTATTCAAATAAACAAGCATTAACTGACCATTCTCTCTATGCCAGAGAGAGAAACAGATTAAGAAATAATGTAAACTGATGTAATAAGTGATGAGGGTCATAAGTGGAGGATGTTTCTGGAGCACAGAGAAGGGACACATTCTGATAACACTGAGGCTTCAGGTGAAAGAGAGAGTTGATGTTGCAGGTGTGTTTGGAGGAAGGACCATTCCAGGCAGAGGGAAGAACTTGAGCCAAAAACATACAGATGGGTAATAAACACATGGTAGGGAGCTACTACTCTTCCACTATGGATGTCAGTCAGAAGGTCCTGTGCTGGACTAGCTATCGCCTACTTTATGTAATGCTGTGCACAGCTTTAGAGAAGAGGAAGTCAAAGGTGCTTTGTTAGGCATGCTGCATTTCATCTAACGTGTAACAGAGGACAGACCCTTCCCCATAATCCTTTGAGGGTGGCTAGAGCGCAGACAAGAGAAGTTACCTGACCCGGCTCACACAGGCAGTGGGACCAAAACCTGGGTTACTACTATGGCCCAGATCAAATGGCCCTGTCCATCACACTTCCTGTCTTATCATCTCTCTCTTCATCTACCCTAAATTGAAGAGAGAAGGGATGGGAATGCTTCTTCTATAATAAACCTTCCTTTTGTGGTGGGCCAGTGAACAGTCTGAGCTGGCTCTTTTGTCCCAAATGGCCAAGTTAAGTCAAAGTGGCTGCTTTGGACAAGGGGTCCCATGAAACCTGGATGACTGGTTGTAACTGACCCCTACAAGGCAGCAGAGAAGGAACCCAGGCTCTTAGAACACCCAGGAGGCTGTGGCTGAAGAGTTCCAACAATCCACATTTGCAACTCAGTGTCTCCACAGGAGACTGAAGCTTTGGAAACTCTGGAGCTCAGCAAAGATTCTGAGGCTTGGGAGGCTTGTCTGTTTGGACACCTTACCCCAAGGAGCTCTCCAAGCCCCTGACATTTGGGGGATTGTCAGAGCTTTGGGCCGCCAGAGAAAGGCCCTGTCTCAGAAGCCAAAGTCATCAACAGAAAGGGAATTGAATAAGCAGGTTTTTCAGAGGCTGGAAGAGAAACTGTTTCGAAAATCTGTTTTGACTTTTGCAGACACTGCCTTTCCCTCTGGCCCCATAATTGAGTGGGGCTGGCGATACTTATTCATCTCTTAGTTTATGGCTGAGTCACCCCCTCCTTCTCATCAGAATGTTATGAGTATGCAGAAGAAAGGTGTTTATTGAGCAGTCTCACTCCATTTTAGGGTGGTAGTGGCGCTGAGGGTTATGGCTGTTCTCTCCACACACATTCCAGTAGGGTCTTGCACCTAGCAACTGAGCAGGAAAACAATAGCCCATATGTAACTGACCTAGATGACTTAGGCTTTCTTTTGGTGAGGGTGGGAGAGGGGAATCTACAGAGGGTGCCCCCCCCAAAAAAAAAAAAAAAAAAAAAAAAAATATATATATATATATATATATATATATGTATGTATTTTAAGAAAGGAAAAAACTGTACTGAAATTGTAATTCTCAATATATACTGACAACAAATGACGAATACAAGTCACGTTTGACTTCTGCAATTACAAGCAGTGCTCTAAGTGGTTACCATCAGCGTAATTTTAATACAGTTTTTTTCCTTTCTTAAAATATTTATACAATTTTGGCACCCTCTGTATTTGGGCAGCAAGTAAGACAGCAGTGCTCCTTCTATTCAGCAGGATGTCTTTGAAAATTAAGCAAATACCTACCTATGTAGATCCCCAGCAAATGGCTGGCAGGTAACAAGTGCTCCACACCGTTATAGATGTGCCTTCCTGGTTTTGCCTTCCTTTTGATCCTCTCCTCTCCTTCCTACCCAGTTCCTTCTCTCTGATTCTGTTAGCAAACCCAGACTAAGTTCTGAAGAGCTTACTTTAGATGACAGTCAAATATGAGAATAGTGCTGTACGTACAGATGATGCAATGACTAATCAAATTATTATGTAGGTCCTTGGGCTCTATAGTTAGTAAGAAACCTTGCAGTTGTATAGCACTGCACATTTGATTAAGTATCGTCAGGTCTGCTACCTCATTTAGTTTGCACTTTAATTTCGTGAAGTAAATATATAAATAGTATTATTCCATCTTACTAAAGCTAACATCCAAGAACAGCTAAGAGCTGATGAGTCCCCAAATATTTTCTTCTGGAGTTTCTTTGTGTGTGTGTGTGTGTGTGTGTGTGTGCGCTTTGAATTTTAGTTTGAGACATATCCATTTACTGACTTGACTACCATAATATCCCACAGGCCCTTCAAACTCAGCACATCTAAAACTGGTTTTATCACCTCCCATCCCTCCCTTTTTCCCCCCTCTATTTTTTCCCCCTGGGTAATCTGGTTCAGTGGAAATCCCCTGCTATTCATCCCATCATCCAAGACAGAGATCTTTCCTTTCCTTTGCAGCCTCACACCCATCCCGTAGATTCTCCCTGCTTATTGTAGATTCTCCCTGCTTATTGTCTCAACAATTCCCCTCCAGTGCTTCCATCCCAGTCCAAGCCTTCATCACTGCCAGCCTCCTAACCAACCTCTGCATATTGAGTTTGGTCCCACCCCATCCATTCTTTCCACAACATACTGAGTATTCTTTTTAACATGAAAGTCTGATCACAGCACTTTCCCCCTCCTGTGTGTTGAAACTTTCCAGTGTTTCATGGGCCTGTAGGGCAAATTCACACATTTGATTATTTGTGATCTATTATTATTTGTGATTTGAATACTGGTAGTAGTTATTCTATTGTAATTTCGTTTTTCATTGGATTCCCATGTTAGGCCATTTTATACCACATCCCAAGCCAGGATGTGTTTTAACTAGTCTGAACCTTCTCCTCACTTGTACGCATGCCTCACTCACCTGTGTTCCCCACTTTCCCTCCGGCTCACCTCCATGTGCTTCCAGGTTTCACAGTGCCTCTGCCAGGAAGTCTTCCTTGACTGCCTTTCCAAGTTGTCTCCTTTGGTTTCTATACTATTTTTTGCTTCCTTGTACTATTGCAATTTTATCTGTGCATTTTTTACTTCTTACTTTCCTCTCCTTCCCTTTTGAGTGTAGAGTTGGTGTCTTATTCTGCCCTAGTTCCTAAGGCTCTCACAGCAATCTTGCACATTGCAGATCCTTGATGAATACCTGAGAGGTGCAATAACTTGTCTGAGGCCCTCAGCTCAGAGTGAAGGAGCTGCTCCTCTAATCCAAATCTTGTTTCTCCAAGTCAAAGGCTGCATGGAGGAGAAAAATATTCAAGAGGCCACATTGCAGGGATGATCTGAATTCTTTCTGCTCTCAGTTGATGGATGTGATATAGCACTTAATTTAGAATACAATGAAACGTGGTTGGGCTGCCTACATATCTTCTATGAAGTAAGCTTTTCTAGCTATCATCCCATCTCCATTCTCTCTCCTCTTTCTTCTCTAGATGTTCCCTTGAGGACCCACTCTGTCTGTACCCCACATTGTCTTTGACTTTCTTGGGAGAGAGAGAGAAGTTCCCAAGAAGTTCTGTGGTTCTTGGTTTTTCTGTTTTTCCTGGAAAAGTGAAAGAAACGTGGGGCTGACTAGCTAGGCTCACTCTCACTTACCCTTCATGAAGCCCCCTACCCTACCCCACAAAGGGAAGTGCAAGTAAATTGGGGGTTACTGTGTAATACCGAAGACTTGGAGCAGTACTTTTCTTCCTCATCATATGCTTCCACCGCTGTTTACTTAGAAATGTCAATGTAACTAAAACAGCTATCATCCCAAGGAGGACTGCAGTCCTACAAGGAACACTACTGCCAATGAGCCTGGTATTCAACGTAAAAACTGTGAAGAAGTTTCCCACTTCTTTAAGAAGAAACCCAGAAGAGGCCAGAGGATGAAAGAATTGACCTAAGACCACTCAGTATGAAAGAAAGCTGTACAAGTGGACTGTAGGATTGTGGATTCCCTATTCTTTGCTCTTTCAGCTGTTCTAACATCTCTGAGCACACCCAAGGTTGAAAAACCAGAAAAATGAATCACATTTGCTCTGGATCCTGAAGTAGTTAGCATCTTAGGAAGCTTTTGAGGTGTTTGGAAAATTGACTGCATTTTGAGGGATGGGATGTTTCGATAATCATGGAAACCAATGATATGCCTTCATTTGACCAATTTTTTCGAAGCCAACACTCAATGTCTACTATTTTCCATTGCATTCATAATCTCAGCCTCTGGTGGGGAGGGGAGAGGGAGAGAGAGCGAGAGAGCGAGAGAGTGAGAGGGCGAGAGACAGAGCGAGAGCGAGAGCAAGAGCGAGAGCGAGAGCGAGAGAGAGAGAGAGAGAGAGAGAGAGAGAAAGAGAGAGGCAGAAAAGGCAGCAGCAGGACACCCGACTCCATGCCTGTGCCTGGCTGCGCTGATGTGGATGGGCTGGTTTAAATTTGTCAGTTGCTGGCTCGGATTTCCAGTGCCCTGCCTCTGAAGTGTGTTCCTGTTGAATTTTAAATGGGAGTGAAATTAGGTCTCCACATAGGACCTTTCATACTTTCATTTCCTTGGGTGTTCCTGAATGGCACACCAGGACGGAAAGCAGCGCTGTGCATTTGACCCTACTGAGAGGCCATTATGCTCTGAAGGAGAAATTACTCACTGCCTGTGGTATTAGCTGAAACACATCTAAAACCTGGCCATGCAGATGTTAATCTCGGGCATTTGGAAGCTTTAAAACATATCAGGAAAGAAAATTTAGGCTATAAGGAAATCTTACTGCCGGTTTAACCCCATCTCTTTTCTTAAGAAAAGGAGAAAATGAAGGAGCAGAGTAGGGAAATGACAAATCTCAAGGTCACACAGTGAGTTACGAACAAATCAAGGATGGATATCCCTGTTTCTTAGCTAAGTTTTACTAATGACAAGCGAGCGTTTAAGGTACTGAGTGTCCCCGAGTTGATGGCAGAAACCCTGCGGACAAAACAGGCCTTGGTGCTTTCTCTTTCATTGTTTTCCTTGCCAAAGTATAACCTATAAGGTGTTCTGTGGTTACTTCTCACTTTTATGGAGAGTAACCCTTCCCAGGGCCCATGCTGCTATTCTTCTAGGGTCTGTCCCTCCGCTCTCCCCTTTCTTCACGACGATGACAACTTCTATTTCCCTGAGACTTTCTTCAGAGCTGCACTTAATGGAGTCACTGAAAAGCTTCTTTCCTTCACGCACAAGAGCCTGAGGCAGTGCTTACATTCTAATACTTTCCTGGGACTTCAATGCCAAAGGATGGGTGGAGAGAAGGGAAGTCAGGCAGGGGCAAAGGATAAGCAAATGCAAGATGAATGACCGAGCTATCCACAACTTCACAAGAACATCCAGCACGGGGAGGATGCCTCTGGAAAGCCAGCATAGAATCACTATGTATGAGAACATTATTCGGGGTTAGCGAAGAGGAAGGAAACGCAATTATCTGCTTAGTCTTTACCTTCTACTGCGTCTCATTGGTCATCGTATCCTGTAAAGCAGTTAGTGCTCCCATGTTTCCACTTTGTGTCATCTGACACGTCAGGAGATCACTGCCCCAGGTAGAGCATCTATGGATTGGTGGTGTTCAAGTGAGCTGCACGCTGGAGCCCACATCACACTGGGGGTGACAGATGGATGAGACGACAGAATGATCCAAGAAATACTAGCTTAGATAATTGTCTCAAGCAGATCTGAGATGTGCCAACAACAATTAGAAGCTTCTGCATATCGCAGATGGAGAATGTCAGAGCCTATAACTTAGACAGAGCCCTTCAGAAATCATTCTTCTTTTTAAATCCTGTATTTTGCCAAAATACATCAACTATGTATCGATTATTTTGCCCTTATGTTCAGGGGTCCCTCTGCCTTTCTCTTAATCACCTCTCCCTTCTCTTTCCTCTTTAGTCCTATCTCCTTAGATAAAACTTCTTAATCTTAGTTATTAAAGATGGATGATGCATCCCCCACCCCCATTGCCAAAAATAAGAAAAAGTTTGAAGAGAAATATTGAGGGTAGGTTTTAGAGAGTCTTGAAAACCAAGTTTAGGAGCTTGGACCTTATCAATCTCTAGTGAAGAGTGACATTGGACTTTTGCTCAAAGCAATCCTGTTGACTGTCATACAGTTCCTTTCTTTTCTCTCCCTAATCCAAGTCCTACCCATTTTTCAAGATATACCTAATTTCATCACCTCTGTTTTTCACCCATCACCTCTGTTTTTCACCCATGCTTCCACTTATGAGATGCTGAGTAGTTACTGAGCATCTATTAAAATCTAGGTACAGGGCAAGTTTCTGGAAGTAGAACAATATCCTAATGCTATTCAAATCCAGCAGGAAAAACTGTCAAAAACAGAAAATTACAGTCTACTGTGAAAAGTGCTGGGATATGGGGGATACTGGGTGCCTATAGGAGGGGTCTCTGGACTGCCTGGGAAAAGATTTAGGGAAGATTCCTCAGGAAAAATGGCATCTAACATATGCAGTGAAGGATGAGAAGGGATTAACCTAGCTGCCTGCAGAGTAAATTATGTGTAATGGCTGGGAGGTAAGAGAGAACATGCTGCATGGAGACTTCAATATTAACTGACCCACTGAAATACTCGGAGCATGAGCGGTACGGTAGTCAGCCTCCAAGACGATTCCGGATGGTTCTAGTCTAGTCCATTTAGTTACACTTTGATGTCGCTTCCTCCTGCTTTCAGAAGGGGGAATCTGTGTAATCACTAAGGTGTTTTAGAAATGACAGTGGGTGATTTCCAAGGCCAGGTCAAAAAGACGTTACAGCTTGTACCATGTCCTCTCCTGGATCCCTCGGTCTGGGGCAATGCCAGCTGCCATGTCATGAGGACACCCAAGTAATCTCACAGAGGAAAGCTGAGCCCTCCTGCCAACGATGAGCACTCACTTGCTAAGCGTACGAGTCAGTTACATTGGCCGTAGAGCCTCCCGTCCCAGTCAAGCCTTTAGAAACCTGCAACCCCAGGTGACATCCTGACTGCAACCTCATGAGAATACTGAGCCCAAACTCCTTAGGTGATTTGCTCCCTGATTCCTAAGGCAGAGAACCAAATACACATTTGTTGTTTGAAAGCATACAATTTGGGGATACTTTGTTACACGACAGTGGCAGCTGATAGAAGGGGACTGGGGTTATGCACGAAGACAGGGGAAGCAGGCCTGGGGCAGGCTTGGTAGGTCCTGTGAAGATGCTGGGCTCTTAGAACAGCAGCAAATCATTAACGGGCTTTAAGCAGTGGAGTGATGTCATCAGGTTTATGTTCTTGTGGGCTCTGAGCTGAACTGTGTTCTGAAATTTCTCTTTCTTGCTCAGCACTGAACACAGCGCTTTGCATTAGGCATGACAAATGTAAATTTCAACTGGAGAGTGATAGATTGTAGACAGCGTAGGATCTCTCAGTAGCAGCAAAAAAGGAGGCTCTCTGGTTCCCAGACTAAGTAAAAGTGATGGAATGCAGCTCCCACATGCTCCCACTCCCCAGCAAACCCGCATTTATGGATGAGTGAAGTGAAATGCCTGCTGTCAAGCATGTTAAATGCGGTCTCTTTACAACGTGAGTGTGGGGGGACAGGAAGAACATCTGCCTAACAGACATATCATAATATGATTTTTCCAAATATATTTATATTCTTGGTGTGGGAGTTGGAGTAATGATTTGACCCAAAAATGTCAAAATATGTGAAAGAAAACTATAGAATCATATGGTCTTAAAGCAATAAAGACTGTACAAGTACTTTAGTCCAACTTCCAACCCAGTTCTGGATTCATCTATAGAGAGGCTAATAATAGCACCGAATCTGAGTATCAACGGCTAGGCACTCTGCTAAAACCCTTACTAACATGACCTGATTTATTGTGGGAGCACACCTCAGAGGTACATATTATTGTCAGTTTTTCTAAGAAATAAATAACCCAGCCACGGTTCAGAACAAGTAGGTCAGTGCTTTCAGATGCTGACATGCAAGCGAATGGCCTGAAGCTGTGAAGATCCAGATTCTGACTCAGTGAGTCTGGAGTGCGGCCCATGTGTCTGCACTGCTCACTGAAATGCAGCTTCCGGTGATGTAAGCACAGCCTAGGCAAAGAATACAAAGTCTCCAGGTAAGGATGTGGCAGATTTAAAGCCTCTTCTGTGTAACTTCAAAGAGTCAGCTCTTCACACACTAGCAACCACCTCTCTGCCCCACTGGAGTGATGACTGGCCAGTCTCTACTGGATGCTTCCATTTGCCGGGAGTCCTCTCGACATCCCAAGGTGGCTTCCCTTTCCAGTTTTAAATGGCTGCAAAGGGAAAGGCTCTTTCTTGTGCTGAGTCAAATTATGTCCCTATGGCAACTTAGCGGGTCACTTGTTGAACCTTTACTAAAAAAGGACTTTCTTTATGATCAGATTATTGCTCTCTGTGCATGCTTCATTAGTTAGGGAGCCATGGAGAGAAAAGAGGGGAAGTTGGATAGCAACCCACCTCTTGAACCAATAACATGAATGAATGAATGGACACACGATGGGGCCAGAGGCACAGCATCCTAGAACAAGTCCAGACATATACTAACCTGAGCCAGCACTAAAGCAACAGTAATGCAGAAGGAGCCGATTGTGATCAGGACCAACTTTCCTTTTTCATACCATTTCCAGTCACCACCAGGGATATGGCCATGAACAAACTGATAAGTAAAATACATCATGAGTCATATTAATAAGATCCCTCCATAATAACTGGCCCTATTGATCAACTGAGTCTACTCTTGTCTCCAGTCGTATAAAATAAGGCATAAGTTGCCCAGCAGAAAACGAGTCAGGGCTCTGGTGGACTGAACTCATAAGCTGAGTGCTGAGAGCAGCTTTCCTATAACTGGTTTCAGGCTCTCGAATACAAAGCTAAGTTATCTAACCTGAGGGAGAGCAGAATAGTATATAGAGAAGATATGGAGGGGGGCATCAGAAAACCTGAGTCCCAATACTGCCTCTACAGCTAGTTTCTTTGTGTCTCCACCTAATCATCTCCAAAGAGAGGTCCGGAGGGGGATCAGACCAAATTGTCCCCCATTTCTCTTCCAGATCAGAAACTCTAGGCAGTAACTTCATGGAGTACAAGCAGAGCTTTGGCTTCCAAAGGAGACAGCCACCAAGCAGCTCACAACCAAGAACCAAACTGCAGATTACTTTTCTCCATTTTCTAACAGCAGCAGGAAAAGAAAGAAAGAAAGAAAAATCAGAGATGTTAGAAAAAGAAACAGTGATATTAACAGAGGTTCCTAATCTGTTACTCACTTTTTCAGGGCAGGATGCATTTCTCTCAAAAGCCAGCTGAGATGAAAGATTCATAGACGGATGGTGGCAATTCCTGCCACCTTGTTACTCAGTTCAGAATGTACTGAATTAATAGACACTTGGAAACCTCTCTCGGTTCCATATTCTCAACTCACAAATGGGAATTACGAGTTCTTTGACATCCTGCTGGTATTATATTGTTTCTCGATGTTCTTTGGGTAACTTTCTTTAAGTGTCTTTATCCTCAGCTGAAACGATATCTTATAACTTTGCCATCAATAATCCTTAGTGAGTTGTAGAAGATGGGCCCTAAAATGCTGCCATCTACCATAGGGAGACCAAGTTTCCATTTAGATGATAAACCACAAGAATTTTAGAAGCTATGGGCCAACTTTTATGGAGGTTTCTTGTTAATATTACTCATGATATATTTTCCCCCTATTACTCCAAAGCCATATCCCTTTCAGCGACTGGAAAGTGTGTGTATTGTCTGAGTTTAGTGTCTGTAGAGGCAGAGGCTTGGGGAAAATGAGGCTTCTTGGGTGTGGATTCAGCACCAGGAAAGTGCTCCAGTTATGGAATTATAGGGGCAAAAGTGTAACAGAGCCAATCATTTTAAAAATCAGACTTTAGAGAGTGAAGGGAAATGACAGAGACGATCAAGTTTTCGATGCCAGCTATGTACCAGGCACGCCCTAGTACCTTTACCCACATTTACCTATGTAAGTCCTGAGAGGGAGCTGCTATGAACTTGGCATTCCAGTTGAGGGAATTAAGTGAGACTACAAGAGTTGAAGTAACTTGCCCAAATTCACACACCTAGCAAGTTTCAGAGAACTGTGTTTCCAGCAGATCCTCTGAGATGCAGACTCTAAACTCTCTTCAGCATCCCTGGCTCTGCCACTTTGGCTAAGTTATTCTGGCTGAGTCACTTAACCCAGCAGAGCCTCCACTGCTTCGTCTATAACAAATGGAGTGGAGAGTGCCTCTAATGCTTTAACCCAGAGCGAACAGAGTCATTAGCAAGAAGCAAACACATTAAAAATGGTAACTACTAAAGTTATCAAAATCATCATTACTGCAGCATGCTGCCTCTTATAAACGAATGAATAAGTGAATGAATAAATAAAATATTAGAGTAGTGCTAACTCACAGAAGATGGAGAAGAAGAAATACCACAACACTGTCTCCCTGAACTGCATGCTGACATATGTTTGATTCTGTGCTGATGAAGGCGATACTTCAGGACTCCACCTTGTGCTTCTCGGACCACAGTCATGATGAATGGGGGAAGCACTCATAAATGACAGCCCTCCTTCTTTGTCTCCCTCCAGGTATGCTCTCTCCTCACTTCTTACTCTGGTCCCTTGTCCTCTCATCTCTGAGGGCATCCTCATCTGAAGAGAGGTGGGCTGAGGAGGCAGGACAGTAGTGGTCAGCAGGGTGGGTGTAACTTGTCAGATGTGTGTGGATGAGGAGAGATCCCACTCAGAGAGAATGTAAAGGAGTGGGTAGTTATCCGGAATTATCCAAAAGTAGCTTCCTGAACTGAAAGCACTGAAAAGAGCTATGAATTCCTAAAAGCTAAACCAGATTGAGTATGAGGGCCCTTCGAGGTCATTTGGTATCCTGCTCCATTTTACAGATGAGGAAACTGAGGCACAAGACAAGGGACCTCCATCACCAGGGAGTGGAGGCAAAGGCTATGCTGGCTGTCAATCTCTTTTCAATACACTCTGGTGCCTCAGTCCCTATTTCATCTTCTGCTTGGATATACATCACAGTGACTTCAGGGATTTTAAACTGTCACTTTTATCTCTGTTCTCTTTACCCCCAGGTTCCTGACTTGGGAACTCCAAAAAATACTCATCTTACTTTTTTATCCACTTCAAAACTGTCTAACTTGCCCCAGAAACAGGTTACTCTCTTTTTTCGACCCTGAATTTCAACTTTGGAACATTCTCTCACAAGAACTGAGGCAACTCAACTGAAAACAATTATGTTCCACACTTACAAAACAAATGTCTACACATATGCTTTTTAGGCGTGCATCCATGTGTGCATGTGTGCGTGTGTTGTGTGTATGTGTGTGTGTATTCCATAATGTACTTCCTATCAGCAACTGACTTGCTTTTTTGAACACTGGACATATGGGTCCACATTTCCTGTCTCAGACTGTGAACCCTTAAGGATGAGAGGCTTTCTGGTTGGACTGCACTAAGTTTTCCTCTTCCCTTAGAAGCCCAGAGTGTCTCTGAATTGGTTGCTGTATTTCTGAGTGCTCTCTTCCAAACTACCACCCTGGGTTATCACATATGCAAACCGAGTTGGCCACCAAAAGAAGGTATAACCAGGTAGCAGTGGTGCATGTTACGGAGCTCTAAAATTTGTAGAATTGTGATCATTCTTTTTTTTTCTTTTTTCTTTTTACACGTTCTGAAGCCCCAGGATCAACTGCCTTGGAAAAATTGAAATAAATAAAGCTAACGAATTCATGTTGCATTCCTTTTGGAAATCTTTGCATTTTCAATGGTGGTGTTCCTCACCCCACCCCGTTTGGGGAGATCAAAAGCTCCTCTTAGGACCAAGGGGGGAAAAATCGGGTTTTAGAATTCACCACACTTTGCCCACCCTCCCTCAGAAAAGGAGGCAGCTTCGGCCTCTTGGATCTTAGCAATTGCATTCCCCCTTTGTCCCGTGGTGGTCCATGGGAGGGCACAGGTCATTATCCAAGGCTCCAAGCTTTGTTGGATTCTTGAGAAAAGCTGCTAAGGCAGATGCAAGGCTGGCTTTTAAGTTTTCCCGCCTGGAAAACTCCATTGAGGCGTTTTGTGTGGTTACTTGTGGAGGTCAGACTGGGGATCTGACCCCTTGCATCCTCGGGTAATTACAGTATGCAGAACAGCACCTCCTCCCTGGCTAATTGGCTCTCTCTGATGAATCTTTCAGAGAGGAAGTTTGTCTGGGAGTCCCTTGCCCTCTGCAGCAAACTTAAGGCCCTCATACATTCATCTGTCTCTGTGATGGGATAGAGACTTAGGAAGTCATTAGAACTGGGATCAAACAAGCCCCTGATTGCCCCATTAGCAATGCGGCCCAGTAACTCTTTGAGAGCTGTCTACCACCCTGATGGGAAACTGATTGCAACTGGAGACACTTTCTCAGGTTTGGAGATGCTAACATGTTTAAACTTATCCCCAGGAAATACGGTAGCTCCTGGGATCTACCTGGAATTCAGTTAGCCTGGTATAAAAACAGCAACATATAGCTTGGTATTAACAAATACCTTAGGAAAAGATAGGAAGCCGCCAGGGAAGGGAGGTAAAGTAGAAAGAGATATTTAAATAAATCACGCTGCCCTGGTGGCAGGTACTGGGGTACAGGGAAGCGATAAGGATAATATCATTATGATCACCAGCCCTCCAGAACTCTTGGCAGTTTAAGTCAAGAGAGCAAGTGTGGATTCTCCGGAACAGCCCTAGACACAAGACCTGCCTGGTCGGAATCCTTGCAGACTGCCCTTGAGTCAGGCCACACCATCTGGTGAGGGCCACACTACCGTCCCTGCTGGAAAGATTCTTCAAGGATTCTTAGCAGGCTCCAGTGCAGACAAATTCGATCCTGCTCTTGTAGGTCATCTCTCGTTTTTCGTGAATGATTTACCGCTGACTTTCCTGGTTGATGCCCAAGCCATTCACAGCCTGCAAACTGAATCATCCCTGACAGGTTGTGACTTTTAGGAGTTCTTAAGTGGTGACTTATGTGAACAAGGAATGCTAAATGTTAAAAACACAGAAAAGCACCCGAGTTTTAACACTAGTTACATAGAGGGTGGTGAGGAAGGAAGGACGAAGGAAGGGGTAGGAGAAGAATATCTTTTTCTTTGCACAGCTTTGAGTATATGATATTATTCTTATGATAATGCAGTAAGTTTTAATTCTGAAAACGTGGAAAAAGAACTTTTAAGATGTGTTCATGTGATGTGCTTTTTTTAGAAACATATAAGTTGGCTTTCATTTATTTTGGCTTTTCTACTCAATGTTTCTTATGTCACATGGATTAATAAGCATGATATTTTGCTAATGATAAAAACTCATACTTAAGAGTTCATGCAGGTCAACCTATATATTTGCATATTACATCTCAGTTCCACCACTCACTTGCTGGATAGTTTGGGGCAACTAATTTATTCAATTTCAATAAAGATCCAAGATCTTCATCTACTAAATGGAGCTATTTCGTGACCATCTTAGGGGTTTGCCATGTGGGTTATAAAAGAACAATGCATATACTGTGGGGTATGTGGAGGAGGTAGAGAAAGAAAGGGGAAAGAAGAGAAGAAGAAGAAAGAAATGAGATTTGTGCTCCTAAATCCTGTCTTATAAAAAGTGAGCACACGGAGCTGTAATGCAAATGAGCCTTGGCACGTGAAAGGAACAAGATAAAAGGTCAGAACTTCTGAATTAGCAATAGAGGTGTTTACAGCACGCTTAGTGAAATACGTGACAAAGACTTCTATTTTCAGGCCTTACTATGAATTCATGCCCATTTTATACAGATGCGCGTCAGCTTCCTGTTGTTTTCTCTCTTCACGTGCATCCATGCACACACACACACACACACACACACACACACACACACACTGATCTTTATACGAATATACATTAGAGGTGGCGGTATCTGCTGGAAACTTTTCTTAAGTTTCCCATTCAGGTTCATGTTCAGAGACAGGACGAGGACTGGAACCTATTACTGTTTTTTCCCTGCCCACTGACCAGGACCATGCAGTCTGTGGACACTTAGAGGCAGTGCTACAAGGCACAATGGCCTGGAGTAGGAGCCCAGGCTCCCCATCCTTTGAGTTCTGGCACCTCTGACTTCTTTCCTTACAACCCCCGTTTTGCTCTTGTGAGAGGAAGAGTTAACATAAAAAGTCTTCAAGGTTTCTTTGGTTTTGAAATCTTCTATGTTGTCTTTTTTCCACGACTCTGAGGGGACTGCCTGGGAAGGGAGGCGCCTTATGGGCTGGTAGCTACAATTTATGGAGTGTGTTTTGTCAGGTTTCCTGCTGAGGGCCTTATGAGCAACATCTCGTTTAATCCTCACAGGAACCGGAAAGGGCAGTGTTCGCCCATGTTACAGACAAGGGTCAGAAGCACAGAGGAAGGGAGTTTGGACCGTGGTCCTTTATTAACCTCTGAGATAGCCCAACCTGTAGGAACGCCTCAGTTGGCTCTTCACAGGCATGAACAGGTATCAACTGACTGCCCTTCTTCCCTTCCAGTTTTCTACCTCCTGGAGCACCCAGCCACATACATAACAGTAATGTAAAGGCAATGCCCAATGAACCATTTGTTGATTACCTTTCCAACAAGAAACTGTCCAAGGGGAAATCCAGAGCTTTGGAAGTAGGAAACACAGAGTTTTTTTTCTCCTCTCTCCATAAACTCACTGTTTGTCCTTGAGAAAAGCATTTCTTTTTCTTAGATTCAGTTGTCCCAACTGTAAATGAGAGGGGAAGAGATGGCATTGATCCGAGGCGTTACAGGGCACTGGAGAAGAGCATACCATGGCTCTGTGCTTGGTTTAAATCCAAAGGCCCTCTTTTCTATATGTATGTTCTTCTGCAAGTACTTAACCTCACTGAAACTCAGTTATTCTAGCTATAAAATGGGGGGAAATGTGACTTAGCTCCATGCAGCAGTTGGTGAATATTGTGTGACCTAATGCATGTGAAATGGTTAGCATGGGCCTGGTGAAGTACTAATTAACTATTTATTAGTATTCTCTTAACAAAAGTACTTGTGACTAATATGTGTAGACCAGTTGATTACTAAGAACTCCCCCTGATAACATTTAAGAGTAGGTTCTGTCTAACCCTGACCCATGGGTCTAGTCATAAATTTGGGAAGGGCATTTTAGGAGGAGGGCTTAGCGTGCACACAGGATGAAAGCAAGAGAGCCAGTTACGTTGTGAAGTGAAAACAATCCTATATGGTTGGAGCACTGGGTGTGTATGTACAGAGCAGACTTGGGACTGACCAAGAAAAGACACTGGGGAAACAGGCAGGAGAGAATCATGGAAAGTTCTAGACATCAGGTTACAGAGGTGGGGATATACGTTGAAGGTGGTAGGGACCAGAGGAGTGTCTAGAGCAGGTTTGCATTATAAGGGAAGAACCGTGGTGATACACGTATTTCTACGGAGCACACGCTCAGCTAATGCGTGGGTTTTATTTAGCATGTGTGTTGATTTGGGAATGATTTGGGAGGCTAGACTTGACTGAGTGATGAGGTGTCCTGGGGGCTCTCCCAAAACCACTTCTTGGCACCGTGACTGGTGGGATTTAGAGGGAAGGGAGGCCTGCACAGAGCCTTCTGTGGAGAGGTGCTCTGAGCTGGACTCGGACAGTGGCCGTGGGCACGTGGAGCGCCAAGTCCCAGCTTGCTGTGAGACTGCAAGGGCAACTCTCTCCAGCCTCGCCGCCAGCATGGCCTTCGTGCTTTGGCTCAGAAGCCTGACCGCGGAGACATTTGCCCACCCCAGGGCTGCTCTGGGGACGGGACACCCAGCACAGCATGAAGGCTGATGAGCTCAGCTTCCGGGCCCCTGGGGCCACCGCTAGCAGAAGGAGAAGGCATGCCAGGTGGGAGTTTCTCAAACACTCGTCCTCCTCCACCCCTGGATTTCGGGAATGCATAGAGAACCACTGTGGTTTGGATGTGAGACTAGAAGCTCAGCAGCCAAATGAAGTCAGGCTGTCCGTCTGTTCTAAATTTAACTCCTTAACCACGTTTGGGCACAGTACCTTGTCTGAGGTTGTTTTCTACCCAAAATGTATAATGTCAGGGTGTGCCAGGGAGGGATGCGGGTGATGACAGCCAAGGGCCCAGCAGAAGAAAATACAAGCAGCGCCTACAGCCAATCTGATTAGCGCATAAACTCCCAACTCAACCCTCTGCTCCAAAACCTCACTTGGTCAACAGCAACTGCCTACAGGCAAGCTGCCTTCTTTAAACAGAATTTAACAAAATTACCATTTCAGAGTCTCTGTGCGAAAGTGTGTGATTCAGTACTCCTTCCCTTAACTTCTTTTAGGGGCATAAAATTTGGAAAATATTAATAATTGCTATTTTAAGCATTCCACACGTATAAGGCACTGGGCTAAACATTCCCTATTATCTCATTTAATCCTTACTGCAACCCTATGAAATAAGTACTATTATTAGCTTCCTTCTAAAGATTGGGAAAACAATTAATTTTCGACTGATTAAGTAACTTGCCCAAGCCCTCACAGCTAACCAGTAAAAGAGTCTAGACTTGAATTCAGTATCATCTCAAACTGAACAGTATTGATTGCATCGATGCCTGAGTGCAGGAAAGAGCCTGCACAGGCCACCTGAGCCAGCCTACCACTCATATAGGTAAAATATCATCATCATTACAGAGTTGGGGAAAAGAAAGACCAGAGAGGATCAGTGATATGCCCTAAACCACACAAGACATTATCAGGAGAGTAAGTAGTGGGACCAGGGTGTCTATAAGGTCAGATGTCTAAGTTCACGAACTCATCCTCCAAAAAGTGCTACACACCTCACTGCTGAGTATCACTACGGTCACCTTCGAAGTAGTCCCTTTGGGAAGTTATGCACCGACGCCAGTGCCTAGTCCACCCTTCAAAGCAATGTTGAAACTCTTTCCCTGGAATGGCCATCAGAGCTGTCGTCGTATTACCCTTGATGTCCTGAATGTCATCAAAATGTCTTCCTTTCAATATTTCCTTTATCTTGAGTTAAAGAAAGAAGCCATTGGGGGCCAGATCAGGTGAATAGGGAGGGTGTTCCAACACAGTTATTTGTTTCCTGGCTAAAAACTCCCTCACAGACAGTGCCGTGTGAGCTGGTGCATTGTCGTGATACAAGAGCCATGAATTGTTGGTGAAAAGTTCAGGTCGTCTAACTTTTTCACGCAGCCTTTCCAGCGCTTCAAAATAGTAAACTTGGTTAACTGTTTGTCCAGTTGGTACAAATTCATAGTGAATAATCCCTCTAATATCACAAAAAGGTTAGCAACATCGTTGCAACAAGGTTGTGAACTTAATTGTCAGACCTCCTACCTCAAAAAAAAGAAAGAAAGAAAAAGGAAGAGGAGGAGGAGGAGGAGAAAATGATTCAGAATAATCAGTTTGCTGTCATATATCTTAATTTTTTTAACTACTTTTAAACTTACAAAAAAGTTGCAAATACAGAACAATTTCCATATATCCTTTACCCAACCTCCCCCAATGTTAACATCTCATATAGCTGTAGTACAATGATTAGAATAAGAAAATACTGGTACAACACCACTAATGAAACTAAAGGCCTTACTGAAATGCTCCCGTTCTTTCTACTTATGTTCCTTTTCTGTTCCAGAACCCTGTCAGGCGCCCACGTTACACTCAGTTGACTTCTCCTTATGTTCCCACAGTCTGGAACACTTGTCTGTCACGACTTGGACACCTTTGAAGAGTATTGGGCAACTGTTTTGCAGACTGTCCCTACGTCCGTGTTTGCCTTATGCTTTCACATGACTACACAGAGGCTATGCATCCCGAGGAAGCGCATCACAGAGGGATGTGGTACCCTCCTTGCGCATCGTATCACACAGATCTCGTACGATGTCTGTGTGTCTTATTATTGGTGATGTTTCCTTCGATCACTTGGAGAACGTGGCTTCTGCTGGGCTGATCCACTATAAAGTTGCTCTCCCCCCACCCCTGTAGTTAGCAAATGTCTTGGGAGAGATATTTTATCTCCTGTATCTCTTCAAATTTGTAGTCCCTGATTTTGGCATCCATTAGTAAAACCTGTATGCAACCAGTATCCCTGTGCTGTTGGCTCACCACTGAGTTTCAATTTCTCTCTTTCCTTCTACTTGTATTACTGTGAATTCGATTGTAAGGAAGACTCCCATCTATCTATTTAATCAAATATTTTTTATATCCTCATGAACTCATGGGTATTTATTTTATTCTATGGATTATAATCCAATACTATCACTTCCTGTGTTGTTACTCAAATAGTTCAGTTTGGGCCATTTTTGGAGCTCCTGCGGCTGTGCCGCCAGATCTCTTGCCTCACACTACTCCTCAGCTTTCTTTTTAGTAATTGCAGCTGATGCCTAAAACAGAAATAGAAACAATTTCTTTGGTTTCTCTTTTCCACTTATTTCCTATACCCTCTTCCAACTTTATCCCGTTTCCAAAGTCTGTTAGTTTCAGTTCCAAAATCTCTCTCAAATCTCCCCTCATGGTCTCTTCCTACACTGGGATACTTCTCATTTAAACCACTACAACATTTTAGTTCTGCTCTTTCTAGTCCCTCTTGCCCCCAACCAGTCCCTTTTCCACACTGAAGATTAAATAATGTTTTGAAAATGTGATGATCAGATCATATCACCTCCGTATAGAGGCTCCTGCTTGCTTTCAAGGAAAGAACTGGGATTTCTTAGCCTAACCTGGAAGACCATCCATGATTTGGCCACAGGAAACTCCGTCAGTTCCATCTCCTCCTCCTCCATCTGTTTTGTGCTCCGGCCCATGAGTTCCTCACCTTTCCCACACACGCATACCATTTCATCTTTTTATGCTTTGGTACACGCTGCTGATTTGGCTTACAATGCTCTTAATCTTAAAGAACAGATATTAAAGGAAGTTGCTTACTAACTTAGTTTACCATAGTCTACACTTTCTCAGATATGTTAATACCCCAGCTCAGAGCTGCTTGCAATTTACGGAACCAATGAAGGAGTTCCTCACTCTATACATATCCATTTATTCAAAGGATCCTCAATTATTTTCACAACTTCTTGGGCATCCAATTTACATTTTCTGGAGGAGAGAGTCGGAGGTTTTGTGGAATATCCTAAAATATTCTATTTGAGTTGTAATCCTATGGCAGAACAAGCACTACTGTGGACTCTGATGAAGGGTGAGTTGATTCCCTCTCCTTTTGTGGAATAACACCATCACCTCATCACCTCATCACCTACCCACCACTTACCAACACCGAAAGCTTAACGCTACCACCATGACCGTCACCAATAAGATTTGCACTAACATGACTGCTACCACCATCAAACCTAACAATAAAACTAAGCAACCATCACCTCACCACTTCCATCACCATCAGCACCATTACCCCCCACACCACAAACACCAAGAACTTTCTGAGTGCCAACAAGTATACTAAGCATCTCACGTACATTAATTCATTTATCTCCATTCTTTATAATCTACTACATATATTATATTTATAGATTTTTGTATATCTATAAATATATGTATACATATATTCTATATATAAAGAAACCTAGACAAGAAGAAATTAAGCGATTTGCTCAAAATTACTCAGTTGGTAAGTGCTGGGAAAGATAACAACACTGACTATAAATACAAAGTGAATTTAAATGTCTGCTAATTCAAATCTCATACCGTGCAAGTGGGAAAACACAAGACGAGAGGTAGGGACTGGCCCAAACCTTGCTCTGGTTCTTAACCCAGGACCATGCTCACACTTTTACACAGACCCCTTTTCCCTCTGTGCTCTGGGATAGTCTTTAGGTTTTTCTCATTGTACAATTTTGTAGCATCTCATACATGCACGTATTCACCAAAAGAAATAATATACCAAAAGAAAATGAGCATAGAACCCCAGAAAAAAAGACTTAAAAGGTAGTAAGAATGATTTTCCTTTTTCCCAAAACTAAACGTGACAATAAATATTTTATTTTTATTCACATAAATTCATTCCCTTAACTGTATGGATTTAATGATATGCTCTCTCAGAATGAACATGGAGGCATCACTTTAGTCACCCAGACCACAGCTTGGCAGCCAAAACAGAAGAATTCTGAGCCCATGACTGGGGAGAGAAACGGTAGCATCCTCCAACAGGATTTACAAAGATGAAGAGGCAATGGAGCAGAGCATGGGAACTGTCAACGCCAGAGGGCAGAGGTGGATCTGGAGAGTCCTCTTTAATCTCAGTGGTGGGAAGAGGTTTGGGCTTGAGCGACATGGATTAGTTGCATATTTGAGGGATGAAACGATTTGTAGCTTCTGAATGGTTTTCTTCCTCAGGTGAGGCACAGCCAGGTCCAAGAAAGGAGGGAGTGAAGCTGCCACAGATTGAAACGAGTTTAGAACTGGGGCTTCTCGTAACTGGATAGGGAGTGTGGGTTGGCCACGGAGCCTCTGGCTAGGTTCCTGAGACATTCTTCAGGGCAGGTTATGAAACTGTGACAACATCCAACCTCTCCTCCTTTTGTGAATTTGGAGCCATGCATGGCCCCCTCTGCACCTAGCCTTTCTAATGTGCCCATTCCTGTGGACTGGGTACAACTGAGGCTAAGCTCCAGACTTAACTGCCTGCTCCAGATTCACTGGGGACACCTAACCCTCACCCTTGCAGTGATCCCTCATTTTTCCATCCCTATTTGAATATTAATGGTGGGGGAGGTCGTTGAAAGAGCACCAAACTTAGACACAGAAGGCGAGGACTTGGTTCTAGAATGGACAGAGGAGGAAGAAGGAAACAAGAGTCTACACACAAGGCCTCATAACGATTTGGGGTCTTACCAACTGTTGCAGTGATTAATAGCTCAATCAGCTGTGCTTATTTTCGTGCTGGTCCACGTTTCTTCATCTAACTTCAACCTTTGTTTCAGAAAAATGTACTGGTTCCTCATCTTGCCACTACATACCAAAACTCTGCCTCAGGATTTAGTCTTAGTCAAATGTGACACTGCACATTTAATCTGTCATTCAGATAGTTGATGCATATTTTTGTGACTCTACTCTGCCACCAATATAGACAGAAAGAAACAGAGAGAGGAAGAAAGAAGGGAAAGAGGAGAGGGGAGGGAAGGAGGGAGAGATGCAGGAAGGGAGTGAGTCAAGGTTTGCTTCCTTTAATGAGATTATAGTTGAAAGAGGAAGTCAAATAATAATAATTACAAAAACTCAAAGTGTCCTAGCATCGTGAAAGAGAAGCGCAGAGAGATTTCTACTTGGGGACCTAACACGGTTAGGAGAGTTAGGATGGCTTTTTCTGTGTAGTCGTATTTAGACTGAGAGATGAAGAATGAGTAGATTTCAGCCAGATGAAAGAGAAAATTTTGTTTTAGGAAGAGCAGGAAAACAAACAGTCAAGTCCAACAAATGAAACGTAACATTGGAGGCACTTCAGCTGTGGCTGTGGGGAATACCTGGCGGGCTGGGGGGTTGGTGAGAGGCGAGGCAGAACAACTAGGCCAGTTGAGATCATGCAGGTAGGTAGACCAGGTAAGGATGTCGGGCTGTAATCGAGTGCTGTGGTCCAGTATGTGGTAGAGCTTTGCACACAGTAGCTTCTTAATAAACGCAAAGTTAAATGTGCTGCGTGACTCAGCAGTTGACCCAGAAGAATCCACTAAAGTGTTGATCTTCCTTCACTCCTCACACAGACTCTATTGCAAGAGGTATTAAAGGAAATGGGAACTTCACGCACCTGAGCCTCAGTTTCTCATCTGTTAAATGGGGCATTATGATCACCACGAGGCATAAAAAGCACCTCGTTTCGAGTAGATTTCAAGTAAAAGTTCTCAACCATTGCCTCTTTCCCATGCTTTTAAACTTAGATAATCACTGATCCTGCCATAGAAAGTAAACATCATCCTAATTGTTAGGCGAGGTATACACACCAGAATATCCCCAGCAACATGTCACAATTAAGTAGCAATATCACTAATAATTATACGCATTCTATGGTCTCTCATTTACAAAGCGCTCTGATGTTAGGAAGCTGAGGCTCAGTAGGTTGGAGAGATTCAATTGTCACCGAGCTATTTGGTGATACGGTAATACGGGGACAAGACCCAAGGCGCCTTCATGGTCTAGGCTTCTGCCCGTCTAGTCCCTCTGATCTCCAAACGCCTTCTACCCGCACCACTTACACCAATGCTTTTAATTCCTTCTGCTTCTAAATACGTGGCTCAAGGCTAATCACTTGGGTGTTTTTGTTTGTTTGTTTGTTTGTCTGTTTGCACCTCTGTTGTTGTCTTCTATAAAGTGAAGATAGGAAGACCTTATCCATGTATTCTCTTCTAACTGGCTCAGGTGGCCACAGAAAACAAAGCAACTGAGAGACTATACTAGACTGTCACTCCATTGTGAATTCTTACCCAGCTATGGTTATGATGTCTGTGCTGCTCAGTTCTCTAGCAGATGGAGAAGAGTGGAAGGAAGAGAAAGAACATTCATGAAAACGTCAGAAGCAGAAAGGTCTTGTAGAAAAATATATGTAGAAAAATAATAACCTGGAACCCCTATTTGGATGGAATTCACATAAAATGTAATCCTAATGGCCTCTTCCAATTAAAATCTTTTGCCTCTATCTGGTCTATAAAATCTGGTTGTCCTTATGTCCAATCGCTCAGCAAAGCATTCTGATTTTACCCCTCGAACACCTCTCACATGTTTTTATCCTCTCCATCCATGTACTTGTCATGATCAAAAGTCTTAGGACCTTTCCCTAGAGGTCTCCACCTCCTGTTTTTCCTATCTCAATCTACTGCTATACTTTGCCAGATAAAGCTTTTGATATCCCAGTTCTAGTCCAGTCTTTACCAAAATCAGGTGATACTTCCCAATTAACTGCAAGAGGTTCTACAGCCCAAGCCTAAAATCCCAGGCTTTCACAACTGTTCATGTTTTGCCCTGCCGACCGTAGCAGGCACTAGTCTCCTTTATTTTTCCTAAGCCTGAGTCTAACTATTGCCTTTGTTTCCTACTAGCACTTTTTTGATGAAACACCTCCCTCTGCCTGGAATCCTGTCTGCGCCATCCCCAGTCCCTGCTTACTTACATCCTCAAATGTCCTCTCTTCCATGAAGACCCCAGTGATTATCCAACCTCACCCCCAAACACCACCTTCAGCTCTCTAGTTCGAAAAGCTCTCCAAAGTCTTTGGACTCCATTCTCTCTTTCTTTCTCATGCAAAACATTGGTTTATTCATTTACTTCCAAAGAAAAATCATTTGTGGTAAATTTCTTGTCTGTGATTATACACCGTGATCCCCGTGAGGGCAGGGACTATATCTGATTCTTTACACCATCCCTGGTGCCCAGCGGAGTACTTGACAGACAAGAGCCCAACATGCCTCATGGGAATGAAATGGTTATTCTGAGCCTTTCTGTAAATTGCAGCAAAGAGAAAGTCTGTCGAGAGAGCTGAAGGTAGCTCTGAGGGAAGCAAGAATAATCCCTGAATAATGGTAATTCATAATGTAATTTAGACAGAGAAATGACAAACCAGAGAGGGTTGTCTTCCTTCATGTTTATCTTTGGAGGCCTCGTGTGCATTAGGCTCTGAGAGTCTTGGTCTTGCTCAAATTGTTTTGTTTTTCTTCTTTTTCCTGGCCCTCCCCCACCTCACTTTCTTTTTACAATGTCCTTAAAAAGTTGAGAATGGTTTATCTTAGCATTTGTAAGTTTATTTGTGGATGCAATTGCGAAGCTCATCATGTCAGTTTTATGAGAAGTCTGAGTCCATTGTCCTTAGAAAACGAAAATGATTAACATTGATTTGTTTTGTTACCCAATTGTTTAAATTATAATAACTCCCCATCAGGGTTTTTTAAGTACAGCTGTGTTTATGGATTAAGATCTACTGACTCAAATATTTACAGAGTTCCAAAAATTACGAGAACATACAGTGTCAGGAATTTTCCATAGGCTGCTCCTCTGAGCTGGACTGGGTTTCTGCTCAACTTGAAAAGTAGGCTTTTAAACAATTTCAAAGGACATCCACAGGTCTATGTAATTGCATCTCCAGATAGGCACCAAATGAAATCGTTCCACAGGAGGGAAACATCAGCTAAAATGGCCAGATGAACAGTAATCCATGACTGTTTTAAAGGAGCAGACATAGAGGGCATAAGGCCCCGAGACTAAGGAGGATAGACCCTCCTCACTTATAAAATCTAGCCTGTTGCTTTCATGTAACTCCCCATATTGCGTAACGATGCCTCTGCCTTGACATTCTTTAAGCCCAACTGGCCTGGAGTAAATGCAGAGCTCCACTGTTCTCTAGTTCTATTACCGGGACAAAAGATTTCATCTTCCTGAACTCTTTATCCTTGTCTATGGGATAAGTGTACTTGGGGGAACACGAAAAAATAGCATGACAATAAACACGCATTGGCTTCTTTCTCCTTTAAGCCAGATTCTGCCCTTAGGAACACTGGCTTAGAAATGGTATTTTTTCCCAGAAGAAGCTTGTAAAAAGAGTACTGTCTTGGAATATGAAACGGAGGGTTCCAGCTTGTCTCTGCAGATACCGTGCATGGGTTTCAGTTCATTGACTTCTCTTCACGTCATCCCATCATGGATCTACTTTTTGTGCTCAGTTATCGGCTTCCTCATGGCTGGGGCTATGCCTTATTTGGCTTTGTATAGTGGGTCACAGTGCCAAGTTCATGGTAAGACCTACAGAGGTTTTTTGAAGAAATGGAGAGAAGGAAGGAAGGAGGTTGGAACGTTGGAAAATACAAGGGGACAAAGGGAGGAAGGAAAAAAGAAAGGAAAAATCTACAAATCTGGGATGAGCAAACTTGTCCTACCTAATTCATGAGATAGATCGGAGTTTGAGAGAGAGAGAAAAAAATCACCTGCGGTATATGAATGGTAAAATCACAAAAATAACCTACAGGCCTATTACATCTTTATCGTACTTTCATAGTCTACAAAATACTTTCACATCCATGTTCTAATTTGAACTCCAATGTCCCTTGGACTAGGTGGGACAAGAGCAATTACCCCCACCTGATGGGTGATTAAACTGATACTCAGGTCATTGAAATTCTTCACCCAAGGTTACACAGGTAAATTGTCGGTTGGGACTATGACAGCTATTAGCTAACGTGAAATGCAGAGCTCTAGCTAATACACTACGCAGGCTATATGCATTTCTGGAATTCAGAGAAAGAAAATATAAATTTGAACTAAAATAATGAGAAAAGAAACAGTGTGAAATTACATTTTAGTTGAACCAGTCATCAAAGTGTTAACTGTCCAGAAAGGGAATTAAGTTCATACAGGAAATGCAACAGTAATTGACAAAACATAATGCTTGTCCTAAATCACGAGATGGGTTCTAATAACTAGTACTGCTTGTGGTAGTTTGATAGAGGGTAAAGAGGAAGTCACTTGAAGTCAGATATACCTGCTTCTCAATACCAGCATAGCTACTTCCCCATTCTTGACCCTGAATCATGTGAAATCTCAGTTCTTCAATCTGTAAGTGGGGTTACTAATACCTGCTTCATATAGCAGTTATGAAGCCTAAACATAATAGACTATGGGAAACATAATGCATGATCATAATATGGCCATTACTAAGGGAATGACAAATATTATCTTTGAGAAACTCTTTGCATTTCTGGGGCGAAGTCAGATGTTGCTCTGCCGTGCCATCGTTCTAGGTGAGGATTGTGCCTTGTCCTGCCTGGCATTCTCTCTATGGCCACATAACAACATGCATAATCCCTGCCAATCCACTTGATAACAGAAGTAATCCTGAAGAATGCTGCAACGTGGGTAATTTCCCTGCATGGGGCATGCTGTGCCTAGTACCAGGAAAGAGCTTAGAGGGTGGCAGTGCAGGCTTGTCAAACCCTGCTTGCACCAAGTATTTCTTCCTGGAGACACACCCATCCAGGAATTCCAGCCAGCATCCTCGCTCCTGGCTCTGGCCAACTTTTGTAGCAACCTGTGTCTGCTTCTGACTTTTTATAAAAGTAAAATTCACCTGCAAAAATTTGTTTGTTCATTCATCTATTGTTTCAATAAATCAATCATTCATGTACCCAAACTATCTCAACTGTTTCCATGTGCCTGGTTTCATTGGCAAGTATATAATTATTTTCAAATGAATGATTGAAAGAATGAGAGTCTCAAAGGCCATTATAGTGTCTTATGCTTCTTTGTTCTCTTCAACACTTCTACAAAATAAACAAAAACAAACTGTTTAATAAATCTTGAATCATGGAGAGTTGGTACATTCTGAGAAAGAAGGAATTTCAACATTTTACATAGGTAAGGATCCACAGAAACAGCCCAGTGCATCCCCATTTCTTTTTCAGGAAGGATCAACCTGCCACACTTAGCAGCAATAATTCAGGAAAGGTTAATGAAGAGATGACTTATGAAGGCACCATCAGGGTCAAAGGAAACGAGACATAATGCAGCGCCACGAGGCTAGCAGTAGCCGGGAGACAGGGGCACCCGGCGGCCCGATGGGGTGAGCAGAGGGGACAATGCTATCGTAGTCTAGAGAGAGCAAAATATGGTTGTAGGAGGTGACCTCTGACAGGGGCTGTGGCCTTTATATGAAGGATTAATCACGGCTCACATGTGGCCTGACAGGGAGCAGAAGAATAAAAACCCAAATCTCAGTCTGCTCCCTCCCTTCAGTATCATGTCAGGGTCTCCCACTGGCTTAACCCAACTGAACATCAGTGGACAAGAGATCTCACTGGCACAGTGCACAGCCTCTTAGGTCAGCAAGCAGAGGGAAAAGGAACGGGATGGGGGAGCAAATGAAGACTAGTCAACATCGGCATCATTACAGAGAAACCTGAGGCTGGGGGAAGGCGGTGACGTGTCCACATGGAGTTTCATTAGCAGAGCTGAGATAATTACTGCTTTTACAGAGCGGTCACTCTGTGACAGGCCCAATCCCACATGCTTTTACTTGCATTCATTAACTTAATGAATTCTTACAATCCTATGAAGTAGCACTCTTACAACGCCCAAGTGAAACTGAAATATTCCGTATTATGTTGTTCTCGATCCAGTTATATAAAATGCCAGAAACATTTAATCAAAGTTGACAAAATGTTGAGAGAGGGGAAAAAAAACTCGAGTAGAGTGTGGAGGATGAAACCTGAAATTCCAAACCTCTTCGTCTACCAGAAGTCTGGGCATTAGTCACCTAACAGCGCCATGGCAGACAGAATAATGGCTCCCCAAAGATGTTGAGGTCCCAATCCCCAGATCATGTGATATGTCACATCACATGCCAAAAGAGACTTTGCAGATGTGATGAAGGTTACAGATTTTAACATAGGAACATTATCCTGGTTTATTCGGGTTGGTCTTAATGACATGAACCTTTAAAAGTGGAGAACTTTCTCCAGCCAGAAGCAGAAGAATTGTAGCAGAAGGGTAAATCGGAGAGATTCCAAGCATGAGAACAATCCAAAACAACCACTGGATCTGCGATGGAGGGACCACGTCAAGAGCTAGAAAGAGGCCTCTAGGAACTAAAGGTGTCCTCCAGCCGACAGGCAGGAAGAAAACTGGGGCTTTAGTTCTACAACCTCAAGGAGCTGGATTCTACCAACAACCTGAATAAGCCCGGAGAGAGAGAGAGACAGAGAGAGAGAGAGAGAGACAGAGAGAGAGAGAGAGAGAGAGAGAGAGAGAGAGAGAGAGAGAGAGAGAGAGAGAGAGAGAATTGACAAACATATTTGTATATATTGTAAAACGATCACCACAGTAAGTCTAGTTAATACCCATCATCATACATAATTACATTTTTTCTTGTGATGAGTACTTCAAGATTTACTCTCTTAGCAACTTTTAAAAATATGTAATATAGTAAAATTAACCATAGTTGTTAATGGCTGAAGGGGGTCAAAAAGTACAAACTTACAGTGACAAAATAAATCTCATCAGGATGGTGACTAGAGTTAATAATATTGTATAACATAAATATATATTGCTTTAATTCACTGTGTTTGTGGTAGTTTTGTTATGGCAGCAATACAAACTAACATAGAGGCACATGTAACTTGGATTGAAACTCCAGGAGCTCTAGGTTCTCTGGAAACACTCTTGTCTAAGCCCTTCATTTTACAGGAATCCTTGCTATCATAGTCCTGATAAATGTTGATGTACTCACAAGAACAGCCCCCCGCACTTCCTATAAAAGAGGACACCACCACACGTTGGTGAGCATCTAGAGCAACTAGAACTCTCAACACTGTTCACTAGAATATAAAATTGTACAACCACTGTGGAAATATTTGTGGCAGTTTCTTATAGAACTAAACATATGTCTATACTATGAACCAGTAACTATACTCTGAGGCACTGACTCAAGAAAAATGAAAACATATATCCACAAAACATCTTTTGCCTGAATATTCATAGACGATTCACGTAAAATAGCTCAAAATTAAAAACAGCCCAGGTTTACATCAACAGGAGAATGGAAAAAATAAACCGTAATAAGTACATACTACAGAATACTGTATAAAATGCCCAGAATAGAAAAATCTATAGAAAGTAGAGTACTGGTTGCCAGAGGCTGGGGGGAAAAAGGAAATGGGGAATGAGTGGTAATGTGCACAGGATTTCTATTGGTGGTAATGAAAATGTTCTGAAATTGGATAGCGGTGATGGTTGCACAACCTGATGAAAATGTTCTGGAATTAGATAGCGGTGATGGTTGCATAACCACTGATTTGAAACTCTAAAGGGTAGATTTATGGTACATCATTATAGCAATTACATCTCAATTTTTTTAAAGCAGCAAGAAAGAGAAAGGAACAAAATATGAATACATGAAACAACACAGGTGCATCTCAAAAATATATGCCGCATGAAACAAGCTTTACACAAAAGAGTAGATAATTCATAATACCATTGATACGAAAGTCCAGAGGAGGGTGAATTAAACTATGGAGGAAACAATTCAGAAGAGTGGTTGCTTTTACGAGAGAAATGGGGTTTAACTGTGGAGCAACGTGAGAAAACTTTTTGGCGTACTGGTCAAGTTTTATATCTTGATAGGGATTTGGGGCCATGAAGGTATATTCATTTGTCAAACTCATCAAATGGTACACTAGGATTAGTGCATCCACTATATATAAATTTCACACCACACACACACACAAAGAAACAAATACTGAGTGTCAGTTAATTACAAGTAGACTAAAATATTTAGAGGACAGTGTACCAATGTCTGCAACTTACTTGGAATTCATAAAAAATAATATTCTACTGTCACATAAACAGAAGGAAGACCAGACAGACAGACATAGGATAAAGCAAGTATACTTAGATGCTAATTGTAGAATCTAGAGCAAAGGGAAATGAGCATCCGCTGCAGTTTTTACAATGTTCCTTTTATGTTTGATATGTTTACACTAAAGTGTTGGAATACTGCTTGATCTTTGCTTGAATATATATATTTTATATATATAATATATATGATATATATTATATACATGCACACACATATACGTTTTTTTAATTACAATTTATTGGGGTGACAGTGGTTACATAGGTTTCAAGTGTACAATTCTGTAATACATCATCTATGTATCACATTGTGTCTTCAACACCCAGAGTCAGTTCTCATTCCATCACCATGTATTTGACCCCGTTTACCCTCATCTACCACTGCCCCCCTCTGGTAACCGCTAGAACTATTGTCTGTGTCTACGAGTTTTTGTTTCTTTGTCTTGTTCCTTTGTTGCTTTCAGTTTTATATCCCACATATCAGTAAAGTCATATGGTTCTTGACTTTTTCTGTCTGACTTATTTTTCTTAGCATAATAATCTCAAGATCCACCCATGTTGTCGCAAATGGCAGTACTTCATCTTTTGTTATTGCAGAGTAGTATTCTACTGTGTCTATATACCATATCTTCTTTATCCAATCACCTATCAAAGGACACTTTGGTTGTTTCCATGTTTGGCCACTGTAAATAAGGCTGCAATGAACATCGGAGAACATGTATCTTTACGGATAAATGTTTTCAGATTTTATGGGTATATGAGTATATCCAGGAGAGCGATTGCTGGGTCAAACAGTAATTCTATTCTTAAGTTTTTGAGGAACCTCCACACTGCCTTCCATAGCGGCTGCACCAGTCTGCATTCCCAACAACAGTGGATGAGGGTTCCTTTTTCTCCACAGCCTCTCCAACACTTGTTACTATTTGTCTTGTTGATGGTAGCCATTCTGACTGGGGTGAGGTGATATCTCATTGTGGTTTTTATTTGCATTTCTCTGATGATTACTGAGGTTGAGCATCTTTGCATATGTCTATTGGCCATTTGTATGTCCTCTTTGAGAAATGTCTATTCAGGTCCTCTGCCCATTTTTTAATTGGATTGTTTGTCTTTTTTGTTGTTCAGCTGTATGAGTTCCTTATGTATTTTGGCTATTAGCCCCTTATCAGAAGTGCTGTTTGCAAATATCTTCTCCCATTCAGTTAGTTGCCTCTTTGTTTTGTTGACAGTTTACTTTGCTGTGCAGAAGCTTTTTAGTTTGATATAGTCGCATTAATTTAGCTTTTACTCCCCTTGCTTTTGAGGTCAAATTCATAAAATCCTCTTTGAATCCAAGGTCCCCAAGTTTAGTTCCTATGTTTTCTTCTACGCAGTTTATTGTTTCAGGTCTTACGTTTAGGTCTTTGATCCATTTTGAGTTAATTTTGGTGAAAAGTGATAGTGATGGGGTACTCTTCACATAAGACATCCCATGTTATTATTCATCAGCTCTTGATGTCAGAATTATCTTCCAGATATTGAGGTTTTGCTTTACTGCCATCCAGTGATTTTTGTTTCATCTTCTGGGATCCTACAGAGAACATCTACTCCCCAAACTCTTTGAAAGGCCGTCTGGAGTAGTGTAGGAACATGGGCTCTGGAGGGCTCAGGTTTTGCCCCTAGGGCTTCATTACTCCACGTGCAGTTCTTTGAGAAACAATGTAGGCATCACTTGGGAGCCTGTAAGAAATGCAGAATCCCTGGCCTCATCCCAGAGTGACTGAACTAGAATCTGTAATTGAACAAGACCCTTGGGGTATGAATGCAAGCCAAAGTTTACGGAATGAGCCAGGACAATAAGGCAAAAATATAAATGGGGCTTCTGCCAGGGTAGTAATATTGGGGAGAGAGTGAATTCAACAGAATAGAGACATATTTAGGAGAGGTAACTTACAAAACTAAGAGATTAATTGGAAGAGAGTGATGAGGGGTACCAGGAGTCAAAGACTGTCCAGAAGGTATAGCGTGGATGACTAGATGGGACCCTGGCCTGAGGCAGTCAGCACGTCCGCTGCTTTGGCTGACATGGACACAATGTCAGACTTACAGGAATACGGCAATCCTTAGTGGCTATACCTCTTGAGCTATCTTTGACATCCCCGCCCAGTATAAAACCTGCTTCCCCTAGTCTGGTGCTTCTATGACCAAAACTCTTGGGACCTCCTCTGCCATGGTCTGCCCTTGTTTTGCTTGTCCAAAAGCACTTTCTGAATGACTAATATAACTCCCTTCCATTCTCTGCCTCCTCCTTCCAATTACATAAGCACAATCACCAGTGTTTTAAGCATTTAAAAGAAAAGGTATAGATCAATTCATCAATATTTCTAAATGAGGCTTTTGCATGACAGAATGACTGCCCAGGGACTAGGGCTCTGCTTTCTTAATACTGATGACCTTGGTTACCGGGATTTCTTGGAGGGTCTTTTGTTTTGATGTTGTTTTAATGAGCACAAAAGACTATTTTCCATCTCAGAGCAAACGTCCAGGAACATGTTCCATCCTCACCCTTTATGAGCCTTTCACCGATTTTGCAACTTCTATTAACTCTAATGGTCCTTGCTGGTGGCGAATGTGCCCTGTGAGAATGCTGGGAACTCACCTAATTGGTTCTACCTGACTGTGGCTCGAAATAGCTCTCAGGAGAGAGGTGACCGAGGCATGACTATCTGGCTATCTCATCCTTCGAGGTGCAGCTCAAATCGCTCAAATAATATATGCTCAGTGAAGCCCTCTCTAACTTTCCTACCTGTCTCTAAATGTGGCTCAGGCAGTTAGTAACCTCCTGGATTTATGTACACACTTCTGTTCTAATTGTAGAGTGCAGACATTGTACTCGCATATACATTAACCTAACAGGTGGTACAAAAATGCCTCCTGGTATGGGAAATGTTTGGTCTATGAAAGTTCCTTGATTAACAACTTGAGGTGGAAGGTGAGACCCCAAGGGCATGGTTAGAAAGAGTCAAGAAATAAAAACAATGTCTAAATTGCTCAGTACTGGAAAGTCAGTGAACGTGAAGGGTAGAAGAGAACACAGAAATGAGAGAAATGGACAGGATGGCAAAAGACTGGAGACTGAATCCCAGGCTCATCTGAGGTTTGAAGCTTGAACTCAGGTCGTTTGAATATGAGTTATTTATGGCACAACTGTAGTCACCTACCTCTCCCTGAACAACAACAAAAGAAATGGGCATGAGAGGTCTTTATAGAAATGACGCCATGAACATGAAGACCTATTTACATGTAGGGTATCTCACTTATCCAGAGATAACCATTTCTAACACACCTATGACTAAGAGATAGGTAATGAGAGGTTTCATAAAGTAGCTAACATAACAATATGAATAGAATCCCCAATAATTATGCATAGCTATATTGACTGAGTTTGCACAAGGCATCTGTCACTTTGTTACAGTTTTTCCTCCACATTGCCTTGTAGTATTTGCAAATATCATGTGCATATTTCCCATGCTCCTGATAAGAAAATTGAAACTTAGAAGGATAAATGGATACCAAAGATCTCTGAGTTAGATTATGTTGGAGCTTGCACTACAACTCTGATTCCAAAGAGTATATTCATCACCAAATATTCTTAACCAAAAGCATCTATCTTCTTATGGATAATCCAAAGTGTCTACTAAGACAAGTCTCCATCTTTTAGCCATAAAATGGCCCCTTGGGTTCCAGAGTAGAGCTTATTTAGTCTTATTGTACGTAGTAACTTAATGACGGAGGAGTATCTGGTAGACGTATTAAAACATTCAAAATTAAAAATTTAACGAGGAATAGTGATGAGGGAATCTGAGAGGTAGATCCATTGGCAACTTCAATACGTGTTGGGAAACTGAGTATCAGCGAGTGAAGACAAGCAGAACAAAAACAAAACAAAGCAAAAAACAAAAATACAACCGAAACAAACGGGAACAATCAGATTTCGAGAACTGAGTTTACGGCTAGGTCTAGCAGTCAGAGTTGTCACTGCCCTCTGGTACAGAATGTTGCTGTAAAGAGTGTTAAAAAGATAATGTTATTGTATTTCCCATTTTAAAGTAACATGAAAGAAGAAAACATATTTCAGGAAACAGTAATCCAACACCAGTGGCTGTAACTAGCAGTGTGTGATGGAACAGCTCTAGTTATGGAGAGAGGAGACGTAAGTGCCCACCCTGGTCTTGCACATATTAGTGCTGTGACCTGGGACCTTGCCATTCTGAGTTACACTTTGCTCCTCTCCACAGTGGGAATACTAAACATAGCTCTTTCCGAAGGTCTTTGTGAAAAGGAAACAGATGACATATATAACACGCTTGGCACAGAGATTATGTTCAATGCGGCTCTATTAAATCACATGTAAGGACAACCTTGGTGCCCAAATCATAAAGTTCTGGCCAGTGGAAGGGATTTCCAACATGGAGTAGGTCTTGTCTGAAGATGGTATGTGCATGGAGTACTCACTCCTCATTTGGAGGAGAAAACAGGAAGGGGCTTTTCCACTCCTGAGCTATCCATCCCCACTTTGTGGCAAGAGCCATAATGTCAGATGCACTAGCTCTCATTCCTCATAGCCCAGCCAGCATCTCCCAGGAGACAGAAATAGCATTCATCGAAAGCCGCAATTACCTCATTTCACTGGCCCATTTGTGTGAGATGTGCCTTGCCTCACTCTGACTGCATGGGGCCAAGAGTCCAGCAAACAGAGCTGCTGCTTGTCCAAGAAATGGCCCCGAAAATAGGGGAGGACAGCATGTTCCCTGAGCAGACTGGGACCCTTGGCTGTTTCTTGGGTGTTTTTGTTTTTCAGGCCAGAAACAGTGTCTGAAAACTCCTGGGGATTTCCCAAGCCCCATTCGTCAGGCGGCCAGGCTTCCTCTGACATCATCTGTGAGTGATGGGGTGCAGAGAGGGGGTCATGCACAAGGCAGTCCCAGAGCAGCTTTAGCACGATTGCGAGAAATTAGAGAACTAACGCCAGAGTGGTCAGAAAAACAATAAGTTTCTAAAACAGTGCCTAGCACACAGTGGGCCTCCCAGGAGTAGTTCTTGAATGAAACACTGATTAAATGACTTGACTTCCAAATCATGCATCCAGAATATGGCAGAGATGAAATTTCAACCAGAAGGACCAACTGCCCTCGTTTGCCTAGGACTAAGGGGTTTCTGAGGCTGTGTGACTTCAAGGGCTAATATCAGGAAGCCCTTGGGCAAACTGGGATGAGTCTGTAACCTTAATTTCAAGTGAGGTGTGTCTGACTCAAGCTCACGCTTTTAAACATAAAACAAAAATTTGTCCTCAAGGAGATTTGAGTTTAAATACCGTGTTTCCCCCAAAATAAGACCTAACCAGAAAATAATCCCTAGCTTGATTTTTCAGGATGACATCCCCCGAACAAAGCCCTAATGCGTCTTTTGGAGCAAAAATTAATATAAGACCCGGTCTCATTTTCAGGGAAACACTGTAGGGGAACTAAACATGGGAAAAAACACCTGTCATCTAAAGTGAAAGGGCCTGCTTGCTTAAGAGGAGTCAGCAGTTTAGCCAAGCACCATTCACCAATTACTATCACTCCTCCTGTCTGAGAGCAGTTCAGTTTTGTTGAGGAAATTCTTAGATTAAACATGTGCTTCAATGAGCCAGTCACAAAAACTGCATTCCCCTTGCCAATGAATGGTTTAGGAATGAGCATGTGACATAATTTTGGCCAATGAAACATGAGAAGATGTCTGACGGTCAGATTCTTGGAAAAGTTTCCTTGTTCTTAAAAAGAAACCAACATCAACAAAAGCTCTTTTTACCCACTGGACACATTTATGTCAGTAAGTGGCACTTAGAAATGTGGTGGCTGTTTTAGATTTATCAAGGCAAGGCTGGAATATGCAGAAGGTGGAGTCTTTTCTGACATAGTTGCACTATTAAATTAATTGACCCTGCAGCCATCTTATCTCTTGTGAGATAATACAGTTTTTATTATTGAAGCCATTTGAGACAAGGCATTCTGTTATGCAGTCAATTAACATCCTAATGAATACAATATTTAAGTGTGATATGCCATCAGAGGAAAGAGAGATGCTTTCCAGGTGATGGCACCAGGGAAGGCTTCATGGAGGATCTAACACTTAAATCACGCTCCGGAGGAAGGAAATGCTTTCAGTAGACAAGGCTAGGCGTAGGCAACAGCACTAGTGAAACTACAGATAATGTACAGCTCTCGGTATAGCTGGACAAAGGGAAGGAGTCTAATTTAGCTAAAGCTAGGGTTTATGGGAGTGATTAACAGGAAGCAGGAAATATACTCAAGAAGTAGAGCATTGAAGGCTCTGAATCCCAGGCTAAGTAAACTAGATTTTCCACAAAGATGATGGAGTGTCACTGAAGAGAGATGGGCTAGAATATCACCCTACCTTTCCAAAACTACCGCTGACCACCGTAATTTCTCCATCATCTAGATTCACTTATTATTTAGAGCCATAATTCTCAACTTTATAAGCATATAGGAATCACCTGAAAGCGATTATAATCACCTCTCCATATATGGCATATAAATGGGATGTAAGCAGAGTACATTGCTCTGGAGAAAGGTCTGGAGGTTTTTACTTTCTATTAAGTTCCTAGGTGGATCTGAAGTGCAATCATGTTTCAGAACCACTGACTTGGCCATCTACATGTTGTATATTTTCATCTTACATATATGAAATGTCTGCTAGAATGTCAATCTGGAAGGAATATTAGAAATTTTGTAAGCTTAACACCTTTCATTTTTGGCTAATCACTTTTCCCTCCCTTTAAAATAATGCAACGGCACTGTAAACTCTAAAGAGCTGTGAAAATGCACTAGTCATTACCACTGCTACCACTGTCATTTTAATTGGGATTAAAAGGAAATGGATGGAAGTTAAATGATTTGTCCAAAGGCAACCTGCACAATAGTATCATCAGAGCTAGGACTCGAAATAAGGTTTTAAAATCACTTATTTAACATTTTTTCACTAAATGAGTTGTTTATGTCACATTATGCACATTGCCCCCAGTTCTGCAATTAGTCTTTGTGTAGAAAACATGTGTTTTATTTCTTTGCACTCTCTCAGCTACGTCCTCCCACTGTAGCATTCCTGGGTGCCTGCTTCTTATATGATTAATTAAATCTCACTTATCCAGCGGTTCCAAAACAGTAGCCTGAATCAGAATTACCTGGAGGGCTTGTTAAAACACAGATACATGAGCCTCACCCTCAGAATTTCTGATGCAGTAGGTCTGAAGTGATTCACAGTCATAAGATATTCCCAGGCGAGGTCTATTCTACTGGTCCAGAGACCACACTCTGAGAATCACTGCACTTGTCCAAATCCAGAGGTAGATTTTTTTTCATCTGAAAAGAGCCATAAAACTGGTTTGTATCCTAGGTCTGGCACTTTGTGTGACTTGAACAAATTACCTCTTCTATTAAGTCTGTTATCAAATCTATAAAATGGAGCTGCTAATGAATACCTCAAAAGTTACTGAATACAATGATGTAATGTGCCCAGGACAGTGGCTGGCACATAGGAAGGACTCAGAGTCATGCAGGGTCTCTAGTCCGCTCCCCGCATAAGAACGCAGGATATGGCGAGGCCAAAAAGGAACACCCACGGAGCCACAGATAGGGGGCTCATACCACTATAGTCTCACTGGCGGCTGGATTGGAGACACAGGAAGCAGGAGCCACACGATCCGCAACCTGCTGTCCATTTCTCTGCCTGCCATCCAACCAACCAACCAACCAACCAACCAACCAACCAACCAACCAACCAACCAACCAACCAACCAACCAATGTAGCCACGGCAGTTATATCAGTGGCTCATGGCTACAGCTGATGGTAACAGCTGATGGCCATCTACTACCGGAGCCAGCACCTTTCCACGTGAGGCCGAGTCCCAAACTGCTCTCTGGGACTCTGTCCCCACACTAACTATCCATTTCCTAGCTCCTTTTCCCTTTGCTGACTTTCCATTCACAATGTACCTTTCCCATGAAGAGAGATGTTTCCTGGCTCCAGTTGTAGATTCATGACGCCTCTTGTAACTGGCTCTCCTTCAATGAGCTTGAGTTTACACTTCTTCCACTGAATTACTAACATGCATATGGAGCCTATTTCTAGGAAATGGTATGCAAATCATTTCAAAAGGGGGAAATATGATAGGCAAATTATGTCAATATTATCCTCAAAGCAGTATTTTGGAGATAAAACCTGTCCCATATGTTCTATTTCACTCATTTTGGCGTTTTGAACAGTTTAACTATAGCAGCTGCGCCTGATCACTAATTGCCTGCAACATTAAACAATGAATGCAAATCAGTTCCCAGCCTTTTCCTTCCACGTCAACCTCAGAGCTTCCAGATATTTACACATTTCTCCAGGTCACTTCATTCCTCTTGTGCTAAACTCTGTCAGCCTATGGGATTGAGCAAAAGGTGGTGTGGGACAGATGTAGGTGACCTTCAGTATAAGGCTTGGTGAGACCAGAGCAGTAACAGATGGGGTTTCAGACTCTGAGACAATCTGGCTGCACACATACTCTTTCCATGACTCATAGGACCCTGACTTTCCATCACCCCTCCTGGTTGATGGGTTATTTTTCCATGTGAATTTTCTGAGATCTTCTTCATCCGAAACTATGTACAGCCAAGTATCTTGTTGTCCGTGTGAGCAACTTCAAATCCCATTTATGCTTTTTCTGATCCACCATTTCAAGTCTCTCCTATCACTGTTTCTACTTAATCTCTTGACTTTTTCTTTAGATGCAATCTCCACTGCATCCACACAAACCGTCTTTTTTTAGCTAGGATCACTGCAACATCATCCCAACCAGCATCTCCTGACTTCTGCCCAACCTCAGTTCACCCATGCCTCACCTCTGTTGGAATCATCTAAGACACAGATTTCCTCATGTCATTCTCTTGAATTCCTTTCCAGAGACTCCCCACTAGTCTCAGAATCTAAGTCCAATCTCATTACCCGAGTTGACTCTAAATCTGTCCTGCCCAATATGGTAGCCACTAAGCACAAGTGGCCACTTAATTAACATTTAATTAATTAAAATTACCTAAAATGTAAAGTGAAATTCCTTATTCACACTAGTCACATCTCAAGTGCTGAAATCCATGTTTAGTTAGTAGACATTTAGGACAATGGAAATATAAAATATTTCCTTCATAACAAAAGTTTCTATTGAAAAGCCCTGCTCTAAATATTGCAAACCAGTTAACATTATGTATCTTATTGTAATGCTCTATGTGACCATCGTATGGGGAAATGGTGCCTGCAAGCACTGCTGAAGGGAATGTAAACTGATGTGAGCATTCTATAGTGCAACCGTTCTTAATGAAATTAAGAATGTTTATAAACTCCAGAGAATTCTCACAGGGCTCTCAAAAGGAATGCACTCAAGGATGTCTGTCACAGCATTATCCGCAGTAAGTGTCCATGACCAGGGGATTGGAGGAGTAAAGTATGGAAGATGAATATTGTGGAATACTGTGAAGCAGTTGGAAGCAAATGACTAAAGCACACATGTCTATCTTAAAAATAACACAGTGTTATATTCTTATTGTGGAATATTACTCAGCAGTAAGATAATTTTAAAAATACGAATACATGTAAAAATGGATGAATCTCAGATATTAAGTTGAATTAAAAATGTCAGACATAAAAGAGTACACACTGTTTGAGTCCATGTTTATAAAGCTTATTGGACCTGCAAACTAATCTATGGTAATATAAATCAGAAGAGTGGTTGCATCTAATTAGGGGGTTTACTGTAAAAGAACAAAGAAACTGTCTAGGGTGATAGAATTGTTCTACATTTTGATTGGGGTATCCATTACATGGGAATACACATTTGTCAAACTCATTTAACTGTATGTTTAAGAGCTGCATAGTTTACTGTATTTAAATATACCTCAATAGAATTCGTTATTTTTAAAATAGTTTTAAAGACAAAAAGATTAGTTTCAGATGAGACACATAGCCACGTATATAAGCTTTCAAAACCACAATATGCATTTTACAAAGACACTCATACATTTAAAAGGACATGTAACAAAAAATTTGAATCAATATTTTTGGAGAGGATTAGGGGAAGTAAACGCTAATAGCGATTAGGGATGAAAGAGAGAAATTAGGATAAAGTCAACTAGAGCAGGTCCGTGTATTGGACAGGAGGTGATTCATCCATGACTGGGGAGTGTGATCGACTCATTTAACTTTCTGCACCTGAAAAAAATAACACTTTCACTGGGTAAAAGCCTCTCTTTTTTCTAGGGGTGGCTAAACTGGGACTGTGAAACACCAGTGTGGTCTCCAGCAGTGCTTCTCTGCCTCCTTTTCATGGAGTAATCTTGGCTGTAGACAGGAGGAAGGAGGTGGAACACAGAGGGGATGGGTGAAACAGGAGAGATGCACATACAGCGGGTAGGGAGTGAGAGAGAAGGCGAGAGGTGGGGAAGAAATGGAACTTGTAGACATTCAGGGTTTCTGAGCCCGCTCCACCTCCAGAATTTTCAGTGATAAAAACAAATGCATTTCCTTTGTATTTTCTTAAACTAGTTTGAGTGGGATTCTGTCATTTGCTCTCTAAAAACTATTAATACGCTAATGTAGTTTAATATTTTAAAGAATCTGAGTTAAGACCAATTTTAGCATTTTAAAAACTTTTTATCATGGAAATATTCAAACATACACAAAGAGAAATAAATATTAGTGTAAAGAATTCTCATTTAACAAGTTCTAGTATATTGCTAATCTTGTTTCATTCATCTCACCTGCCCTCCCCAATCTATACATACTATTGGATAGTTTGAAGCCAATTCCAGAAATTTTACCATTTCAAGCATGAATACATACATATGTATGTATGTGTGTGTGTATATATATATATATATATATATATATATATATATATATAATGCACGCGTGTGCACATACACACACAGTTAAGAACTCTTCAAAAATATAACTGCAATGATAAGATCTCTCCTGTCATGCACACGCAAACACAATAATTTTCCTTAATATTATCAAACAAATATTCAAATATTCCTGATTGTTTAATAAATGTAATTTTACCATATTTTTTCCAAAATAGGATTGAAACAATATCTAAAACAATTAATCTGGGTAATACGTCTCTTAAATTTATTTGAACTTACAGTTCCCCATGCCTCCACGTGTGCACGCACGCATGAGCTTGTATGTAGTATGTTTGTTGAAGAAACCTGGAAATATGTTCCTACAGAAATTTCCTTATTCTGGATTTTTAGATTGCATTTTTTCCTTAATCTCTTACTCTGATCTTGTATTTTCTATGAACTGAATGAAAGACTACTTCAACTCTCTGGCGAGAATACTTTACAGGAGGTAGTCTACAGTTCCTGTTGCCTCACCTCAGAAGAAAATTAACATCTGATTATGTCTCTTCCTGTGTTGTGAAGACTGATCGGCGCATTCGGCTGTTTTCAGTCTGATCCATCCATTTTAAAGTTCTTTATCAGCTTTTTACCTAAGGTGTGAGGAGGCATCGATGATCATTCATCATTTCATTAAAGGTGCCAAATGGTTCATATTCATTTACTCCTATGTTTAAGAGCTGCAATTATTCTATAAGGAAGGATTTTTCTTCTACATTATTTGAATACATGAGACACAGTTCTTACAGGAAAGATGGTTAATGCTTGATTCCTTCTCCATATTTAATAGTTTTCAGAGTAAGTTGGCTCCTATAAAGGTAAGAAATGAGAGTTTGGGATTTTTGTTTAAAAAATTATCTTTATGAGCTCATGGACTATAAAATATTTTATATGATTTAATCTATTTCATTTATTATTCTCTTTGTGGCCCAAACGTCCTATTTTTGGCTAATGACAGCTCCTGAGTCCTTTTGACTTGAACTCACTCATTGATAGACTTGCTTTCAAGGATGATAAGATATCCCAGGCTTATCTCATATGTTTCTGGCCCCAGATCTAGAGGTAATTAATTATTTCTCCAAGGTGCCCTTTTTCTTTTTAGTGGGAAATGACATTTTGAAACACCCATCTGTGAACTAAAGGTGCTCACTGCTACTGGTTAGTAGTGATCAGACATTGTTTTTTGACATTTTCAGTGGACAGAGCTACAAAATCTGCATCTTTTTAACAGAAACTGTTTCCGTATTTCCAATCAAATTTAGGTAATTTGTGGTTTTGCTTAACATGTCTATTTTAAATTTTTATCTCATCCACTGAAAAAATTTGATTCCTAAAGTCTTATTGACTTTATCCAACTATAATAGATAATAGTATTAGAATAAGAAAACCAATATCATTACTAGCAATATAATTGCTGAAGGCAAATTAAGATTTGTTTTTGTAGTTCATTTTGTCCTTCATATATATTACCACATTATCATAGTTTATGGTCAACTAAGTCTTTCATGAGCAGCTAAGCCACCATCTTAAGACACAGATCCATTTCTTATATATTGCTTTTGATTTTTATGAATTACCATTTTTATTTCTTATTTAGTTTTGTAATTATTTAAAATATTTACATGGCTCCAAAGTGATACAAAATTAGATATATTCAGACAAAGATAGATTTTATTGTAATCTCTCCCTCTCCCTCCCTTCTCCCTATAGGTAATAGCTAAAGCTGTTTATTTCTGCTTATTCTTCTATTTTTATATTTGTGCATGTGTGTATTTTAGATAAGAGGTAACACAGGCAATACAGGCTGTTCTAGACCTTGTCAAAATTTATTTAAAAAATAAAGAATCCTTTCTTTGAAATACTCTACTTTCCTGCACCTACCAATTATTTCAGTAAAAGTAGAGGATTGTAGAGCAAGTTTTCTTAACAAAAGGCACACTGATATTTTGTAACCAATGGGAAAGTCTTGAAAAGTTAAGAAAGTTCCTTTGAAAGCTAACTTCTATAATTATTAAGAGTCTCAGCAGAGTTTCTTTCCTCTTTGGAGTTGAACAAAGTTTGGATGAAGAAAGTGTAGGTTTTACTAATGGAAATGGCCTTGTGTGTATACTGAACTGGGTTTGTGGGCATTAAAAGGTATTTGACATGTACCAATCTTTTAGTGGTAAGAATTTGGGAATAACAATTTCTTTCTTGCTTCTTTGATCTCCTCCCAAATCCTGTGGTGGTATATTAAGGCTGCAGAGAACTGTAAATGTTAGCAGACAGCAATCTGAAAGCCCTGAAAAATGCAGTTGCAAAGGCAATTCAAACACCAGGTATCCTCATCATTCGGACTCTGGTTTAAGAGCGATTGAGGGAGTTCTGTCAACTCTCAAACTGCATTGGATTGCTAATCTGGTGTAAATACTCAAGTTACTCTGAATAGCCAAATTTTCACTGCATGATAGCAGCTGTTACTTTCTTCTGTCCTTTCCTTTAAAAAGTACATATAGGGGCCAGCCCGGTGGCTCAGGCAGTTGGAGTTCCATGCTCCTAACTGGGAAGGCTGCGGGTTCGATTCCCACATGGGCCAGTGGGCTCTCAACCACAAGGTCGCCAGTTCAATTCCTCCAGTCCCGCAATGGATGGTGGGCTCTGCCCCCTGCAACTAAGATTGAACATGGCACCTTGAGCTGAGCTGCCTCCCGGATGGCTCAGCTGGTTGGAGTGCATCCTCTCAACCACAAGGTTGCCGGTTCGACTCCCGCAAGGGATGATGGGCTACGCCCCCCCGCAACTAGCAACGGCAACTGGACCTGGAGCTGAGCTGCACCCTCTACAACTAAGACTGAAAGGACAACAATTTGAAGCTGAACGGCACCCTCCACAACTAAGATTGAAAGGACAACAACTTGACTTGGAAAAAAGTCCTGGAAGTACACACTGTTCCCCAATAAAAGTCCTGTTCCCCTTCCCCAATAAAATCTTTTAAAAAAACAAAACAAAAAAAACAAAACAAAAAAACAAAACACATGGTCAATGTTTAAAACAAACAAAACAAACAAACAAACAAACAAACAAAACAAAAACAAAAAAACACAGGAAACCCAAAGAAAAAAATTATTAAAATAAAAGTACATATGTGTGTGTGTGTGTGTGTGTGTGTGTGTGTGTATGCGTGTGCACTGCAAAAGCATTTCTTTCTGAGGACAAACATGACAGTTCTGAACAAGGGGTTGAACTCTCTGCCCAGTCTAGATACATGTATGATCCCTGAGGTTCTCTCACTGATATTTTTTCATACCCATTTGCGGTTTGAGAATCATGTTCAATAAGTGTGTTTGACAAGGTTTGTGGCAAAGAGAGATACTGTATGCCTCCTGCTACAATAATAGTGAGGAGACTGAATAATAATAAAAATGGTAATGATACATATAGAAAATACTACTCGTATGCTTTCTCTTTCCCACAAATAGTGGTATAGAAGATACATGCATAGTTTACTTTTAGCTGTATATAATCAACATTATTTTATTAATATTGTTCACACATACATTGCACGTTTAACATTTCTAATTATTTCGATGTATTTATTGGAATTTCCCATATTCCACTATCCTGAATTATCAAAAACCATTCTATGTCTACAAAAATGGAAGCTACTTACTTAAGAAAAGGGAAGAGGGTGGTAGGGAGGATTCACTTTTCCTTAAAGATCTTTGTCACTAACACTTGAGGACTTTTTTGACCTCAAAACCTTTCAGTTATTAGTCACCATCCTTCTGAAGTAGATAAAACAGAAACTGATGTCAAACCAAATGACTGCCTCCATATATTCTAACCAAGTCAGTAATAACTCCAGAAGAGAATGAGCTTCCGTTTACTATGTTAGAATTTTAAAACCATTTGGCTAAGTATTTAAGGAAAAACACCTCTTGTAATCTGATGCACCCCCACTCTAGTCCTACCTGGCTGCTTTCTTCAAAACACTCTGCTTCCCCAGAACTACTGGAGACATCTCCAGGAGAGACCACTGAATTGGGAGCTGCACAAAATCTTTGCTCAACTGACAACATGCTGGGTGATCCCAGGACTTTCCTCTCTGCACCACAGTTCCTTTCACCATAAAAGGAGAGCCTTGGAATCATGCTTTCCATTGCTTCTTTCAACTCTGACATTTGGAGGATCTACAAAAATGCTCCAAGATATTAGAAAAGTTCCTTTTAAACACCTGGTCACTTTAGAAGGGCTTTGCATATATATTGTATTTCACTTGCTAAATCGCCAAATCAACCTGACCCAGAGTGAGCCCCAAGAGGACACAGCACCAAATTGCAAACGTCTGTTTGTGATGATGAAGGTCTCATAATCTGAGCATTGATTCTAGAAAGCCGTTGGGTGCTTCTCAGAGTAATGTAAGATTATAAAGTGATATATTACCCATGAGAAATCCTTTCCCATTTACATTTCATTTTCCTCTGTGGTATTTAACTTATTTTTTTATTATGTGAAGCCATCATAAATATTTATACTGCAATGTATGATTGGTCAATAAAGAAAAATCAATACTGGGTTTTTGCTGCCCAGGAAAGAGATTGTTCTTTACCTGATACTAATCAAAGATCTAAAATAAATTTTTTACTTAAAAAAACACAAGTGGGATGGGGACCCAAGTGGGAAAAGAAAAAAAAGTATTATTTATTTTGTATTTTTATCACATATATTTCACACTTACACTTTTACCAATACGCAAAGGCTTTTGGTTTAAAATGGTGTCTTGTTAGTAACCCTCGACTCAGTATATTGCCTTCCTACAGTACCTATGAACTAAAGAAAATAATGAATTTTAAATAACACAGAAAGCTAATAACCAGTTACCCCATCATGATTATGGTTGTGTCTGCCATTAACTACAAGGAAAACGAACTTGGAAGTAAGAAAAAGGAGTTTGCTCATTGCTTCCATAAACATTATCCAAACACCTCCTGTGTGCTGGGTCAGGTTCTGCTGCTTGTGTCCCAGTAGAAGGATCACGCTCTTGCTCCGTAATGGAGGGGACAGACAAACACAGAGGATAAACTCTGTACAGACAATTAAACAAGTTTATGTGATAGAGAGTCACTGAGTGTCTGTTTAGATTGGTGAGAGAAGTTCTTCAGAAAGGACTTTAAGAGCTATATAAGATTATCAAGAAAATTATTACAATTTAATTAAGTCAGACACACAAATAAGCAAATGTAAGTAAAGGAGTGGCCAGAGCTTCCAAAACTCTTGCTACACTCAATGAGTGGTTTATGGACCAGTAGCATCAACACCTCCTGAGCGCTTGCTAGCAATGCAGCATCACAGGTCCCAATCCAGACCCACTGAATGTTAACACATTTTCCAGGTAATTTGTATGCAAATGAAGGTTGGAGCAACACTGTTCTAACAAAGGGTATTCAGAGGAAAAAGGAAAGCTTGCAGTTGGGAGGGTTCCTGGAGGAAGAATCACGAAGGCAACTTAAGAAGATGGATAGGATACAGGTCATGCTTTGTTTGACACTTCTCAGCATTTTTCAGGGGGGTTCACAACTAGCCCATACTGTGATGCCATCAGGCTAGAAGTTAAATCAGAAATGAAAGATAAAACATCACAACAGATGCCTCTGAAACAAACAGGATCCTTAGGGACTATTATGAGCCAGATATGAAAACAAACTTGACAACCTAGAATACGTGGATAACCTCCTAGAAACATACAACCTACCAAAACTGAATCAAGAAGAAACAGCCAGCTTGAACAGACCAATAGCAAACATGAAAACTGAAGGAGTGGTCTAAAACCTGCCAACAAAAAAAGGCTGAGGCCCAAAATGGCTTCACAGCGGAATTTTACCAAACATTCAAAGAAGAAATCATACCAATCCTTCTTAAACTATTCCTAAAAAACAAAAGTAGAGGGAATACTTCAAACATATTTTATGAGATGAGGCCAGCATCATCCTGATATCAAAGCCAGACAAAGACACCACAAGAAAACTACAGAACAATATCGCTGATGAACACAGATGCAAAAATCCTCAACAAAATACTAGCAAACTGAATGTAACAACACATGAAAAACATTATGAATCATGACAGAGTGGGATTGATCCCTAGGATGCAAGGGTGGTTTAACATAACCCATCAACGTGATGCACGGCATTAACAGAATGAAAGATAAAAACCATGATCATTAATAGATGTAAAAAAAAAAAAATTTGACAAAGTTCAAAATCATTTATGATAAAAATGCTCAATAAAATATATATAGAAGGAAATTCCATCAATACAGTAAAAGCCATTTATAAAAAGCCCACAAGTAACATCATAATCAATGGAGAAAAGCTGAAATCTTTACCTCTGAGATCGAATTCAGCGCAAGAATGCCCACTCTCACCACTTATGTTCAACATAGTAATGAAAATACCAGTCAGAGCAACCATAAAAGAAAAATGAACAAAATTGCATGTAAATCAGAAAGGATGAAATTTTTTTTAAATTTTCTGTTTGTCGATGACATGATCCTACATCTAGAAAATCCTAAAGATGCCACAAAAGAACTGTTAGTACTAATAAACAAACTTAGTAAAGTTGCAGGATACAAATCAACATACAAAAATCAGTTGTTTCTTTATACAAACAAATGATCTATCCAAAAAGTAAATCAAGGAAATAATTTTATTAACAATAGTATCAAAAAGAATAGAAATAAATTTAACCAAGGAAGTGAAAGATCTGTACACTAAAAACTATAAAGAATGAGGAAAGAAAATACAAATAAATGGAAAGATATCCTATGTTCACAAATCAGAAGACTTAAGTTTGTTAAAATGTCTGTACCACCCAAAGAGCTACAAATTCAATGCAATACCTATTGAAATTCCAATGCTATTTTTCACAGAAATAGAAAAAAAGCAATTCTAAAATTCACATGGAACCACAAAAGATCCCAATAGCTGAATTAACCTTGAGAAAGAACAGAGTTGGAGGTATCACACTTCCTAATCTCAAATTGCAAAGTTATAGTAATCAAAACAGTATGGTACTAGCATAAAAACAGACATAAAGACCAACAGAACAGAATCCAGAGCCCAGAAATAAACCCACGCCTATATGGTCAACTAATTTTCAACAAGGGTACCAAGACCATACAGTCAGGAAAGGTCAGGATTTTCAATAAATAGATTTGTGAAAAATATATATCCACATGCAAAATAATGAATTTGACCTTTACACATCATACATAAAATCAACTCAAAATGGATTAAAGACTTACATGTAAGATCTGAAACCATACCACTCCTAGAAGAAAACATAGGGTAAAATCTCTTTGATATTGGCCTTGGCCATGATTTTCTGGGATACGACACCAAAAGCTCAGGCAACAAAAGCAAAAATAAACAAGTGGGCCTACATCAAACTAAAAAACTTTTGCACAGAAAAGGAAACAATAAAATAAAAAGAAAACTATGATTGGGAGAAAATATTTGTAAACCATATATCTGGCAAGTGGTGATATCCAAAATATGTAAGAAACTCATCCAACTTGGTGGCTAAAACAACCCAATTAAAAATGAACAAAGGACCTAAATAGACATTTTTCCAAAGAATACAAACAAGTGTCTAACAATTATGTGGAAAGATGCTCAACATCAGTAATCATCAGGGAAATGCACATCAAGCCCACAATGAGACATCACCTCACATATGTTAGTATGGCTTTTACTAAAAAAAAAAAAGAATGAAAACAAGTACTGGTGAGGATGTGGAGAAAAGGGAACCCTTGTACACTGTTGGTAGGACTGTAAATTGGTACAGCCATTATGAAAAAAGTATGGAGGTGGCTCAAAAAGTTAGAACTAGAACTACCATATGATGGATCCAGCAGGCCCACTTTTGGGTATATAGCCAGAGGACATAAAATCACTGTATCACAAAGAGATATCTGCATTCCCATTTTCACTGAAGCAGCGTTATTCACAATAGCCATGATATGGAAACATAAGTGTCCCTCAACAGATGAATGGAATGAGGGAATATACATATGTGTATACATATATATATATGTATACGTATATGTATATATATATATAAAATGCTATATATGTATACACATATATATAATACTATATATATGTATTCACATATATAATACTATATATATTAGTATACATATGAATGTAGACATATGAATTATACATATGAATTCCAACAGATGAATGGAATGAGGGAATATACATATGTGTATACATATATATATGTATATGTATATATATATAATGCTATATATGTATACACATATATATACTATATATATGTATTCACATATATATAATACTATATACTATATATAATTCAGCCTTCATTAAAAAGAAAAGTCTGCCATTTTTGACAATGTAGATAAATCTGGAGGCGATTACGCTAACTGAAATAAGCCAGACAAGGGAAAAACAACAACTGCATGATCTCACTTATAGGTAGACTCTTAAAAAGTTGACTACATAACAGCAGAAGCAGAGAGTGGAAGTGTGGTTACTAAGGGCAGAGAGGTGGTGGAAATGTGGGTATGTTGGTGAAAGGGCACAAAGCTGCAGTTCTGTAGGATGTTTGACATACAGCATGACGACTACAGTTAATAATACTGTACTAAACACTGGCCATTTGCTAAGACGTAGATTTCAGGTAGTCTACCTCACACACTCACACACACATACACACACACACAGTAAGTGAGGAGATGCTATGTTAATTAGCTTGGCTCTAATAATAACTTCACTACGTCTATGTATATCAAACCATCATATTTCATTTCATCATACAATTTTCAGTGGTTGGCCTTTTAGGATGGAATATAAGCCTCAGGTATAAAAGTTGTGTTGTGTTACAAGAGTTCAGTGATTTCCTCAACTTTGGCAGGACCTTATCTGTACTGAGAACATTTCCTGAAATTTGTCTCTTTAGGGAAAAAGCCATACTGGGACATGCTCCATCATCCCTTGAACAATATAGCCTCCTCTTTTTAAAGATCTACTAACTTGGCTAAATAAAGTTGACATTTTATTGAGAGAAAGAGAGAAGTTATGTATCTCACATATACATTTAGGTATTTGGGAAGGATTAAAATTAAAATCGTGTGGTTTATATGTTGTGACTTATGGACGTGTGACTCTAGAAGGACTCAACCTAAATGGATCAGCTCTCATGTGACAATTTATGTCAAATCAGAAAAATTTCAGTGAAAATATAAATGGACATATATGTATGTTGGTAAGTGTCTGCGTGTGTGTTTGTGTGGATGGGCATATATGCTCTGCAGTGTAGAAGGAAAAGCGTAGTACTGGAAATCAGATGGATCTGATTCAAATGATTTTACTTCTCTAAGCCTCAGAGTTCCCATCCATAAAATGGAATTAATAAAATCTACCTCATAAGGTTATTAGAAAAGTTAAATGAGATAAATAGAAGTCTTCCAGTCCCACACCTGGCACATCGGACAAGAAATGATAGTTCCTACGCATTTAACAAAAACAATGTATTACCTACACCTCTTGTTGTATGAAAAAAATCTATGCATATCATCTCTATAACTAGGAGACATTACTTAGAATCATCTAACCACAGATTATGAGAAATGAGTAAGATTTCAAATTACTGACATTATTACTATTGAAATGCCAGATATATTTTGTTCGGAGAAATGTATGGTACAGATAACAGATAAATAAATTAATATGCACTAAACAAATTAAAAATCTCTTGGGCTTTCCTTGTTATTGCAGCACAATTCAACTTGGGAGAAAAAAACAGAAGGAATAACGCTCTGTCAGTTTCTAGGTTAATTACGAGTCATCACGTTGGCTGTTTTATGAGAAAAAAATGTATTGTCATTGTCACATGTTCAGATCTAACTTTGCTAACAACTCTTTAAAAAGATGTTAATTATCTAATTTGTCTGATAAATTAGGTTGATTTAAGACCCCATTATTGCTATTATAGTCTCCCTATAGTTTAAAAATTTCATAATTTTGTGAAAATATGATTGGCTTTAGTATTCCATTATGGAGGTATTTCTTTGTGGGATACTATACCATCCTTCATCCCGATTCCTAAATTACACTTGATGAAACACCAAGACAGGATTTTGGAGAGGACCACCAGGAACCAAGCTAATTGAATATTGTTCTCAAAACAAAGGGACCTGAAGGTATTAAAAATCTGATGCACAGAAAGTGGCAACAGCATAGCCAAGAGTGAGAAAAAATGAAAAGGAACTGAAGGTACATTAGAGACACGATTCCTTCAGCCACGGCAACCTTCAGCACACTGTTCCGACTCATCTGTCCTTGTGCAGCCAGCAGTCTCAGACTTCAAGAAGAGAAGGTAAGGGGGGTGGGGGGTGGGAGATGAGGGTAAGGGGATCAAATATATGGTGATGGAAGGAGAACTGACTCTGGGTGGTGAACACACAATGGGATTTATAGATGATGTAATACAGATTTGTACACCTGAAATCTATGTAATTTTACTAACAATTGTCACCCCAATAAATTAAAAAAAAAAAAAAAAAAAAAAGAAAGAAATATGGGAAGATAAACGATAGTCTCTCATCTAAGTAGTGGTTAAGAGGGAGAGTGGTAGACTTTTCCTGATAATGTATATTGAAAAACATTCTAGACTCTTTTACTCTCTTTTTCCTTCCTTTTCCATCCTAACCCTTACCCTCCCCTCCCCCAATTCCTGCATAGCAAGACAACAGCATCCTGAAATGGTTTCTTTTGTGGCATTTTCTTTGGGGAAGGGAGGAAAATTCTTGGTATTTTAGACTTGCCTGAAATGATAGCAATGCATACCCCACTCCACCCCATCGCCCCACCTGCTCGCTGAAATATTTAAAGCATGTGCTCATCTTGGACCTGTCCTCTCCTAGACTGAAATAGAGTAAGGGGAGAAAAGAAGAAAGTTCTCTGTACAGCAGAGGAGGGCTAGTTGGAGTCTGGTGCCTGGCTCACCCCTAAGCAGTGATATGAACTTGGAAGATTCCCTTTCTCCTTTGCTGCAGTGTCCTCATCTGTTAAACAAAGGGATAAAATACTTTGAGCTGCCATGTGATAGCCTACAAATACGTGACTGCTGCCTAAATTTCACCGTGAGGGTACTACAGCTTTTAATGAAGCAGGTTTCATAGTCAGATGAATGGGGTGAGGGGGGGTATGTCAATCCTGAGTTAGAATCCTAGTCACTAAGCCTTTCCTGCTGTGTCATCTTGGGCAAGTCCCTGGAATCCTCTAAACCTCAGTTTCCTCATCTGCAAAATGGTGACAATGCCTTCTATGTCTCTGGGCTATAGAGATTCAGTGGAAGAAGAGATGTTACAAATGTTATAAACTTTAAAAATGTACTCCCCCTCACTTCCATTTTAGTTATTATCCCAAATATGGCCATTGGAACAAACTAGGAAAGTGTAGGTCATCTTCCAAATCTGTGTATCAAAAGTGGCTGACCTGTGGTCAGCACTGTACATTCGTGAGCATGTTTAGATGTTCTGCTCCAAAACATCTGGCTGTTTTATGACTGTAATCCCAACTTTGAATTCCACAATGCCTCACATAATAATTTTCCTTTATCCAGAAAACTCTTTGAATCAGACCAGATAAGAAAAGCAAGAGCTTGGAGTATAATCCTTCCAGTTGTCTTTTGACCTCTCTTCTGCTTCTACTTAGAAGTCCAAGGACAAGTCATTTCTTCACCATTAAAACAAGGGGGTTGTACCATACAGGGCCAGTGATTCCTTTATTTCATGGTGGTAAAAGCATTTTAGCACATAAGTTAGGCTTAGATCCCTGTTCTGACACATATTAACTATAGCACCTTGGGCAGGTAACTTCTCATGAATGAAACAACACAAAAAATACAGACTTGACACGGAAATGAAATGACATCATGCATGTGAAAGAAAGGTCCTGGTAAACAAAGAAGTTCTGTACGGTGTCATCTGTTTTAAAAATCTCATGGTGTATGAATCATTCCAGTGGCCTTTGTCTTTTTCACAAAAAGCAACTGGAACAATGGTTTTCAGTTCACTCTGGGTGCTTCCCCTTACTTTTCTAAGGAAATTTATTTTAGGAACTCTTGCTTGTGTAATGGAATCAACTGATTCAGAAATAGCCTGCACAATAGCAATCAGATATGAGCCATTTTCTTTTAATTCCTTTCTGTCCACTCTCTATTGAATCTCCCTGTTGAAAGTAGGAGGTAAGCTAAAGAAAGAAAGGTATAGAGAAGAAACGAAGATGTGAAAAGAAAAAAAAAATGCAGGTACATTCACTTCTCAGGGCTGCTGAAACAAATTATGACAAATGTGGTGCCTTAAACGAACAGACATGCATTCCCTACAGGTCTGGAGGCCACAAGTCTGAAATCAAGGTGTTGGCAGTGCTAGAACCTTCTGGGGGCTCTGAGGGACAATGTAGTCCATGCTTTTCTCCTACTTTCTAGTGGCTGCCAGCAAGTCCGTTGCATTCCTTGGTTTGTAGATACGTCATTCCAATCTCTGTCTCCATCTTCATATCACTTTCTCTTCTGTGTGTCTGTGTCTTCTGTCTCTTATAAAAAAGAACCCTTGTCATTGGATTTAGGACCCACCGGGTAATCCAGGATGATTTCATCTCAAGATCCTTAATTTAATTACATATACAAAGACTTTCTTTACAAATAAGGCCACAGTCACAGGTTCTAGGTAGGCTTTTTTTTTTTTAAAGGAGGGCACAGTTCACAGTGGCCCATGTGGGGATCGAACTGGCAACCTTGGTGTTACTAGCACCACGCTCTAACCAGCTGAGCTAACCGGCCGCCCCTCGGCTTATCTTTTGGGTTCTATTCAACCCACTACAATAGGCTGAGTTATACTGAACTGGATTGGAATCCCAGTTTGTAAACTAACTATATGTATATGACCTACTTTGTGCCTTTACATATTCACTTGGAAAATGGGGCCATGATAATTCTTTACAAGATTGTTGTGACCTTAAAAGAAACCATGAATATTGAGTTCTTGTCATGCAGTGAGCACTCAATACAGGGTAACATTTTTTTTATTTTTTTTTTTAAGTAAATGCTGCCTTTGGCACATTTAATATTCATGAAAATCAAGGCCAACCCAGAGGAAGAAAGAAATACTCAGATTTAGTGGAAACCACCCTGGGATAGGCCTCAGAAGTTCTTTTCTAAAATCTACCACTAACTACTTCATTCTGACACCTCTGAACAGTTCTCCTGTCCCACTCAGCGGCGCACATCTCAATCTCCCAACCTGTAAACTGTGTGGGTTGAACTGGATAACTTTTGATTTCTTCCCCCTCTCTAACATTCTGGAGGTTTACAAGTATAACATTTAAGATGGCCTTGGCAGTCAATGGGTGAAAAAGGCACTCCAAGATTCCTAAAAATCCAACAAGAAAGAAAACCGCTAGCCATTCTCCTGACTTCACATAGTTTTAGAGATTTGTTTTTAGGGATAAATAGATTGATTTTTAGTAACTAGTAAACGTTTACTGTGCACACATCAAAAAGACAGTTGCAAACTGGGAGCACTCAAATCAAAACATGGAGTGAGGCCTCAGGGATATATTGTTATAAAGCAGCTTATATAGTGAGAAAGCACTGATTTTATTCTTCACAATGATTGGTTATAGTATTAGAATTTCCTTAAGTGATATCAATTTGGGGACACATTTCAAGTCTTGTTTGTTTTCTAGAGGCATAAGCAAGAAATGGCCCAGGTCAAGTTAGCTCTGGAAAACAATCTAAATTAAGCTTTGCTTATATGACTAAACTGATTTTGTCTGCTCAGGGAATTCTCAAGGTTGGTCTCCATCGGTTTGTTTGTTTTTTATTCAATAGATGAATGGATGAAGAAGATGTGGGACACATACACAATGGAATATGACTAAGTTATAAAAATGAATGAAATTTTGTTTTTAGGGATAGATTTTAGTTAGGATTTCCTCCCACCCATTTCTAGGAAGTGCCATACACAGAGGGGTCTTCAAATATTAGTTGAACAGTATGAGAGTAAAACACACACTGGTAACGACTTCGGAGTTTACAAAACACTTCCTCATCCATACAACTTCTGATCTTCAAATTAATCCTACAGAACAAATGACATTGCTCCCCTTATTTTACAGAAGAGAAAACTGAAGTCAACCAAAGAAAGTGACCAGTGCAGGCTCGCATGACTCCGCTGGGTGAGCTGATCCTGAGAAGCAGGGATCCCGACCCTCTGGTCCCAGCCTTTGTTGATGGGACAAAGAGTTCTAAAAACTCTCCCCATTAATAAACCTCCAGGAGCTTTTTCCCTCCATTACTTTACATCAGCCAGACTCTGACTCACCCCCGAAGAATCAGCCTCTTTATTATGTAGTGAATTCCATGTGAATACACACCAAGTGTTGTTTTCTGTAACAGGCTGAAGTAGCTTCCTCTCCCAGTCTCCTTCTTCCATTAAACGCGGAGTATTTTTCCTTGGAAAACTGTGCTCAGGTTGAGGGGCCTTCTCCCTGGTTTTGTGTAGACTCTTTGATATGCTTCAAACGCAACAACTTTCCTTCAATCCCTGGGGCCTCAGGAACAGCCAACCCACATGTGGTGGGGAAGCAAGGCGAGAGGGAAGGAGGAATGTGAGGGAGACACAAATACAGCACAATGTTTTCTTTCTGAGAAACTTCATCAAGGCTCCGATTCCAGTGACCTCACCTTCAAGCAATGCCAGCTCCTTTGCTCTAAATCAAAGTTGACTTGTGGTGGTGGGTCACATGCTTTGAGTCTAATGAGCCTACAGCTTCTGATACTGGAAAAGAAACCCTGGGGGTAGTCAGCATCTGCCCTCTGAGAGCAGGAGCGCTGATGACCCTGACGTGTGCCAGCTCCCAAATTTCAGTCCAGAACCTAAAACGAAGGTATACATGGGACACGAGGCTGTCGTGTCGTGAGCACCATTCAGACTGGGACACTTACTGCAAGCCACCAGGGCACATTCTGTGCGCTCCTTTCAAAGAAATGAAACTGAATTATAGAAACAGGCTCTCTCACTGGTCTCCTTGCTCTCATTTTTGCCTCTCACCCTTATTTGTTTCCCCCAAAGCACTTCATGTCACTTCCCCGCTCATATCCTTCAAGTGCTTACTTGTCACAAATAGAATATAATCCTTGTGCCTCTTGATGTCCTACAAAGGCCATTCATAATCTGACCCCTGGTTATATCTCTGTCTTCTATCACTCCAACACTCATCCCCAAACGAGCTACTCCAGGCTTCTTGCTGTTCCTGGAGGGTGACAGGAACTCTGACTCATGACATCAGAAGTGCTGTTCCCTCTGTAACTGAATGGAAGGCTCTTTCCACAAGACTCTCATGGCTCATTCCTTCAACAAAGTCAGGTACGTATCTACTCAAATATGACAACTTAAGAGCATCCTGCAGTGCTATGGTGGAAGTCTCTTTTCTAAGATTTAATAGCACTGTGGTGGTCAATTGTATGGGTCAACTTGATTGGGCCATGGGGTACCCAGATATTTTCTTAAACATTTTCTGAGGGCATTTTTGGATGATTAACATTTAATCAGTAGATTAAGGACAGAAGATTCTATCCCCTAATGAGCGGGTCTCATCCAATCACTTGAAAACCTGAAAAAAACAAAAAGGCTGATCCTCCCCCAAATAAGAAAGAATTCTTCTTGCCTGAAGGTCTTTGAACTGGGGCACTGGCTGTTTTCCTGCCTTTGGACTGGAACTGAAATGTCTGCTCTTCCTGGATCTCTTATTGATATGATAAGGTTTAAATTTCCCGTGGCTAATTGAATTGGTTTTTGTTTTCTATTTGTCACATCTGTTCTTTGCTTCCAAGTGTCTTCTGTTTCTGCCTGTTTGAATTAATTAAATATCTGTATGATTCTATTTTACTTCTTCTGTTGGCTTGTTAATTATAAATCTTTATTTGGTATTTTAGTGGTTGCTTTAAAAGGTGTAATATACATTTTTAACTTATCAGTCTATCAGTTTACCACTTTTCTCCTACTGAATTTTATTTATTATTGGTATACCTTTTACTTTTACATGTCATAAATTCCACATTATATTATTTTTGTTTAAACTATCAATTATCAATTGATTTCTGTCTATGCACGACTCTCTCTTTTACCAATATCCTGTCCTATGGACACTGATCACTTGGTTCTTTCTGGATTCACAACTCTATTACCTCAATTCAGAGAGCCCACTGGACTTTGTCTCTATTTGCCCTCTTAATGCTATGACCTAGAAAACTTCTCAAAACAGTAAGCTGAGATAATCGTAAGGCTCAGCTAATTTTTGTGTCATCTCTCAGGGATCACTGTTTTGTTTTTGCCTAATATCTAGTGTCTTGAGAACCACTTTTTCATGCATTTTGTTTATTGTGATTGTTTTAGGTGGAAAGATAAGTAGTCTCTGTTACTCCACCTTGGCTGGAAGTGGAACTCATGCAGACTTTCAGAAGAAAACCAAATAAGTGAAAGGATTCAGAGATCAGATTAGATTTCTGATTTTTCCATTTGCTCTGTAAACTTACAAAAGTTTTTTCTCCTTTGAAGACCTCCGTTGTCCAACTATAAGATGGAGAAAAGGAAACTTGTCTCCAATGGGTGTTGCAAGGACTAGATAAAGTGGTGGTAATAATCTAACAGAGTGTACAACGAAGGGCTGCCCGTGTTCTCTCGGTGGCACGTTGTACAATTGGTTTGCTGAGTTTATATCAACTATCCACAGCTCTCTCCATTGGTGTTCCTGCTTAGAGACAACTCTTCAAATAGTGCTTGTAAAAATCTAGTACTTGAACTTGACACAGGAATTCAAAATTATTTCTGCTCAATATTATTCTGTAAGAAGTAATTTATCTTTCTCTCACTCCAATCCTATTTTTCTGGATACTGATTCTGATGGCTCACCATTTTCTCTGTACCTTCCAAATGAAACTATCACTTATAAATTGGCTAAGCATGCTTTCCCTCCAAAGTGTAACTCTCCATCTTGAAGTACTATCTTGTAATAAACCCTTAAACATCTCAATTTTCTCACATAGTCTGATAAAAAGGCATAAACAATGAGTGTATTTATAGTTTTTTTTAAAAAAAATAACACTATTTATAGGTTTTTTTTAAAAAACTATAAATCCAGAAAATAAGACCACTCATTATGTGTCAAGGGCGTGATCAATGTATTACTTGATATCCAGAAAATACAGCCAGCTAACTTTACAACATGTGACATCAGAACCAATATTTTGACTTCGAGGAATTTAAAGAAAGACTTGCATTTTATGAGTCAACATGATTTATAGATGGTATCAACATCAGAATGATTCTGCAAGGGTCTCCAATAGCCTGCTTGAGTAGTCAGATAAGAGCAAAGGACAGACTTCAGCAAGAGGCTGATACAGGGCCTAGCATTGATTATCAGAATGGTTGCTTGGAGCTTCCACCAACACCAAGTTAAAATACTAGTTTGCTGGGTAAATACTTCCCTTTATAGTGGGAAGCTTAACATAAAATAAGTAACTGATGTATTATAGGTACTTATGATGAAACGACAGGGTATTTAAAAAGTGGGGGTAAAATATGCAAATAGGGGTATAATATACGCAATTATGGATTTCATTATAATTATTCTAATAATACCTAAGATTTATACATTCTTTTCAACTTTTTAATGAAGTATAACACAGATACCGAAGCCGACGAGTATTTTTATGTATTATGTTTTCTATGAATATTTGAGTCCATGTTATGAACTTTAAATTTGAATAACGTTATCCCTAATTTGAGGTTATAGATACTGAGTGCTATTAGGTGCATGGCTTGACATTTTATTGTGTGTGGGATGATTCCAAAGCCAGTGCTCTTTACCAAAGTTGTTTTCTAGTCCCTGTTTTGTTAAATGTATATATTCTATCAAATGTAATTCTCACAGAAACTTTGTGTAGCAGAGAGTGTTTTCTATGCTTTATAAATACCGAACTCAATGTTCATTGTGTGTAAGTAATGTTCTCAAGACATCTACTGTCCGACAGATGGGGGTTCAAATCTAGATCTTTTCCTTCTCTTTCAACAAATTTCCTGTTCCTCTCCATACCTCCCATCCTGCCTACCAGTCTGCCCGTCTTCACTTATCCAAAATCTCCATCTAAGATCCAGGCATGAGGAGGAGTGAGTCAAATCAAAAGAGGGTTCCTGGAAGAAAGAATACAGAGACAAGAGAACACTTAGTGTGTTTGGAAACTGAAACTACTGTAAGAAGGCTGGATCTCAGTGGTTTCAATCCTGGTTACACAGTAGAATCACGTGGGGACACTTTTCGATACCTACTAATGAATGACTTCAGCCCAGCCCAATGAAATCATCATCTTTGTACACAGAAGCGGAGGCATGTATCTTTTTTTTTTTTTTTCAAATGTCTTCAGGTGATTTTAAGGTGCAGTCAGGTTTGCGAACATTGAATTAGAGATTAGGGGGAGGGCAGTGAGCAAAGTACTATGAGAACAGTCATCAGGGCCCTGATTTCATCAAGACCTGCAAGCCATTAAATGAGCAGAACTACATCTGAAGGGCAGTGGGAACCACTGAGGAGTTTTACACAGGGAAGTAACAGAACCCCATTCTCATCTGAAGCTGCCATATGAAGAACTTGTTGATCGTAAGTAATGGCACCATTAGGAAGCCAGTTACAAAGATGATGTTGTTATATATATATATATATACACACACACACACACACATATACACATATACATACATATGTGTGTACATATGTATATGTATATATGTATATGTGTGTATATACATATAAATGATAGAAGAAAAGTACAAAGATTTGAGAAATATTAGATGTTATGTTGTGAAAGGTGAAGCAAAAAGAGGAGTCAAGAATAATGCCTCATATTTCTCTCCTGATTTTACCATTCACTGATGTAAGGTAACATGGATAATGGAGGAGGTTTGAGTAGAAATAGATGCAGCTTTGAGCATTTTGGTCAGGGGTATCTGTGGGGCACGCAGGTAGAAATGCCTGGGAGGCACCAAGTACACAAACCCCAGGAGGAGAGAGAGCTAGCCTGGGTCTATGGAGTTAAAAGTCCTTTGCAGTAGGTGGTGATTCAAGCCACATGTTTTCTGTTGTCATTAGTGGTAGTGGTTGGTTGGTAGCTTGGTTGATTGTTTTTAAGAATTTGCTTTTGTTTGTTTTCTTTATTATTTTTTCTACATTTGCTTATTTGACTGTTATGGTTGAAAAAAATATCCTAAACAAAGAGCTTTACAAAATTTACCTGCTTGTAACTTGCTACTTTTTTGTTGTTATTTTTTGCTTTTTTCTGAGAGTAAAAGCAATTCAAATTTATACACAGGTTTAATCAGGTTTTTGAATCATCGTGTATGTGATATAGACGAAATGGTAAAGGGTAAAAAGTGTATTTTTTGGAGGTGGCAGGATAACTGTCTGGGTCATGAACATACACATTCAATCTGCTCATAGTGGAAGGTAAGGATAAATTTCAAAAATCAACATTTGTTCTCCTGGCAAATGTTTCCAAAGAGAAGGGTTAATACTGCTTTCTGCCACAAAACCAATGTTTGCCTTCTACACTATGGCTACCATTAGAGATTTTGCAAAAGAATACCATGAACTGGGTTCTGTGCCTGCGGCCTTGGGTTTAGTAGATATCCGTTTCTGTTAGGATTTTCCAAAGTGCTCTGGAAAATGCTTGAACAATATTTGAGTAGTTGTAATGATGTGGGCAATTAAAGAATACGACTTTGACAAAAATTTAGCAAAGTGGAAGTAAAACATTTTGAATATTTTGACAAGATCGTAATCACATCAGATACTCTCATCTTACATATGGGGAAATTGAGTCTAATGAAAGCAAGTAATGTACCCGAAGGTGCAGAGCTGGAATCAAAGCAGGATCTGTCTGGATCTAGTGTTTTCCATTACAAAGTTCTGGAATTGGGAAGAGTGGGTCCAAAATCCAAGCATGAATGGGGGTCAAGAATAATATACAAAGAGGATTTAGTTGGCCTCTACTGGGACAGATGATGGGATAAGGGACACAATAAACCAGGGCTATTCTAGTGAAACTATGCAGGATGCCACTCCCACTGACAAGAGCTGTTCTCTCACCATAAGATTGTAGAGAAAAGAAGACCTAACACACAATTACATTGGTGTTTGATGATGTTGTATGTGAGTTTGGAAATGGAAAAATGAGATTAAATCAGCAAGTGAGGCTTAGTCACCTACTGGGTAGAACAAAGAAAGTCAGGAGGTGGAAGAAAAAGTCAGGGTGGGCCTGGCTGTCTATTTCATACCGAAACACTGAACTTTTTAAACTGGTGGACCTCTTGGATTTCCTGAGAGGAAATAGTGCTAAAAGGGGAATATAGCCCTTCAGATGGAAAGAAAACGTATGATCCCAGAACATTTGTTTAGTCTTTCTGCAATTCAGATAAAGCAAAAAGCTCATTAATTTAGAATTGGTGATAATTTGTACAGGGCCTATTCTGAAGTTTACCTTTGCTTTATCTGGCTAAAAGGATTTGGAAAGCAAATTAACAGTGTAAACAGGATGGCAGGCAGCAATATTTAACCTCCTTAAGAGAGCAAACTTTCTCCCAATATCTTTAAAACACGTTTTATACATAGACGACATGCTAGTTACAGATTACTCTTATCTATTTATTATAGCTGGTCCCTGTTGATTTCTACCTGGGAGACTTTTTGATCCAATGTATGTGTTCCTGAGAGAAGTCAATTTGCAGTATTTTCTGATCGTCAAACTTTTAAAATATTGATACTAACTTGGACAGGTTGAGTGCCATAATCAGGTCCACTTAATATCAAGAAATGCAGGTTTTAAACAGCAGATGGAGTGGAAACATAGTGGCTATAAAACCAGAGGTCTTGGGTTCAAGTCCCTGCTGTTGTGTTTACTAGTTATGTTACCTTGCCCATATTTGGGTTAACTGGGCATCAACCTCCTCTTTAGAACCATCTCAAGTGATGATAAAGACAACTCTGTCGTAGAACTCACAGAGCTGATACAAAGATGGATTTTGCTACCAGATAGGAAAGTGCATTATGTACCACAAGGCAGTATCAGAATGCAACCTAATTATATTATTGTTTTTAGCATTATTAAAGACTCAAAACACTGAAGCAAAAGAAGACCACCTGGTTTTTTTTTGGGTTTTTTTTTTGTTTTTTTCAGGAAATGCCACCGTTTGGCACTTGATTACTAACAGACTCCTCGGAGCGGTTAGCTACAGTATGCTCACTAATCACGGCCATCTCCACTGGAAATTCGCTGAAGTAAGGAGTCAGGTGCATTGGCCTTTCTCTTGCTCCACTACACAGGCTGTGCTTCTATGTAAAAAAAATGGCTCCCTCAATCGCTATGTGTGTACTCTGACGTATTTCCTACACAAGCACCCTAAAGTGCCTTTGGTAAATTTTTCCTTATACTTCTGTATCTCCACCATCAATTTCTGCCTTATTCATCTCTGTTGGAAAGGCTTGACACATAATAGTCATTCAGCGTAGTCTTGATAAAGAAATAATTTAATAAATAAGGAAGACTAGGGCACATATAAGGTGAGTGGGAAATTTATGTATTGGGTGAATGATCGTGGTACCAGCAGCTCCTCAAGCCCATCAGGCGATAACTGCCCTATGCACAGTCCTTGCCACATAGGAAGCTGCCATTTCTACCGTGGGACCCACTGACCACAATTTATAGAGTGGGTACCAGACTAAGGGCAGATGCATCCACAGGTTAGCTAAACAGCAAGGTTGTATCCTGGGTGATCACGTTCCCTGGCCACAGAAGAAAGGATTAGAAGGGGCCGCTCACTCCAAAGTCACTTGAATCACACATCAGTGCCTCTGACATCCAATTCCACCTTTTCCTTGATAACACAGTATGATGTTTGTACGGGTAAGTACCAATCATTCAGGAAAGCTGACTATCTCCTGCTCAGAAGTGAAAGCTAAGCCAGTCACAGAAATCTCCTTTCCTTTGCCAGCATTTGGTTTAGGCACGGGCATGTGTCATAATTCCAGTCAATGAAATGTGGAAATGTGCCCTTGATGTGGGGCAGTCTCCTGATGAAATTCTAGAAAAAGTTTCTTCATTCTTAAAAAGAAAACTTACTGTCTTCTTACACAGGATGTCGCCATGTTTGGAGGAGATGCTTAGAATGGCTACAGCAATGGTCACGACGGGGAGTGAGCTTTAGAAGAAACCCAGCATGCGGAGGATAACAAAGCAGGCTGATGTAAAGAACCCAGATACCTGGGTCATTAATGAAATACTGAATTACCTGACTCAGGAGAGGCCCTATGCCAGGGATTCTTCTCAGTAGGTGACAGATGTTCCTTATTGTTTATGCTAATTGATCAGGGTTTCCTGTTAGTTAGTTGTAACCAAAGACATGGGAGCAGATACAGCAGCCAGTCCCGACACAGTGCGGCCTAGTGCTAAAGGATGACTAGCCTTTTAGATTCTTTTTTTACAGAAATCAAAAGTCAGAACTACAGAAAGTAGGAAATTTTAAGTTAGGAGCTAAACCCCTAAGGTTACTAATTAGAGAAAAAGTTGGAGTTGACTTAATGAGTCACTGCCCGACTCAATTCATAAGGAAGTAGTAACTGTAAGGAAGCAAAGATACCCAGGTGGTGGCCAGAGGGCGATAGAGCTGACGGTCAGAGACACCCAAAGACTGACCATGAGCTCCCTGAGGGAAGGAGAGAAACGGCGGGTATTGGGTCCTATGCAATACCTTGATTTTTTTATGACGTCTCTTTCCCATGTCCTGTACACATGTCCTCCTTTTCTTGAGTTAAACTGAGTCTCATTTGGCTCTTTACAACTCAAAGAACTGAACAGAAATAAGTATTTACTGAACAAACAGAAATAAAATGATCCAATAACTGAATCTGAGTTTTTTCACATATAAGAATAAAACCAAACCAAGCCACACAAGCAGGCGGCCTGCCCATCTGCTGGCCCTCTTCTCTCCACAGCATCTCACACTGGTACCGTGTTTCCCCGAAAACAAGACCTAGCCGGACCATCAGCTCTACTGCGTTTTTTGGAGCAAAAAATTCATGAGACCCGGTCTTATTTTACTATAATATATAAGACTGAGTATAATATAATATAATATAATATAATATAATATAATATAATATAATATAATATAATATAATATAATACCGGGTCTTATATTAATTTTTGCTCCAAAAGACACCTTATAGCTGACTGTCCGGCTGGGTCTTACTTTTGGGGACACACTTTTGGGGACTCCGTCTCTGCTGGATGTATCTGGGTATGGAGTGACATCCCTCCTTTCCAGGACAAACTGACCCATTGCTAATTGATACTGACTGATACGATGCTCCCTCTGAGGTTCAAATTAAATAAATTCCCCAAAACTCTAGAGTCATCTCCAAATAGACAGATCATTAGTTATCAACTAGCAGCAATTTCCCCCTTGCCAGAGGATAATTGGCAAAGTCTAGAGACATTTTCAGCTATCACAGTTTAGGGCTTGCTGCTGTCATCTAGTGGGTAACAACTAGGAATGCTTCTGAATATCCTACAGTGGACAGAACAGCTCTTCACAAGAATGAATTCTCCAGCCCTAAATGTCAACAGTGCAGGCTGCTGGTTGGCTCAGTGGTTAGAGCACAGTGCTCATAACACCAAGATCGCCAGTTTGATTCCCACATGGGCCAGTGAGCTTGCGCCCTCCACAACTAGATTGAAAATGACTTGACATGGAGCTGCTGGGTCCTGGAAAAACACACTGTTCCCAGTATTCCCCAATAAAAACTGAAAAAGAAAAAAAAAGTCAACAGTGCCAAAGTAGAGAAGGCTTGACCTAAACGGGGTCCTTACATAGCAGATAAATCCCCCTTTGCAGGAGGAGACTTAAAAAACTGCCATGGTTTTGGAGTGTTCCCATTGAGCCCTTCATATTTTCCATTGGTAGCAAAGCCCAGGTATTAATTAAATAGTCTTGTATATAATACTTGGTTTCCAGGTCCTGCAGTAGTTGAAAGTGGAATAGCCCTTACTTGGAGATCAACCAACAGTGAAGCAAATGGTACTGAGGAAGAGGCATATCAGATACTCAGAGGTGGTGCTTAATTAATGGTTTTCCATGTTTTGGAGCCAAGCCATCTACAATGCACAGCAAGCTCCCCACATGTGATCCATGGTCTGGTCTATGAGTATATGCTCTATGTCCCTACTTTGGAAATGCCTGAGTCACGTCCTTGGCTTTGCTCCTACAGTGGACATCTGTTGTTTTCCTATCTCTAGCATCCCTTCTCTCTTCTGTTGGGAATAGCACTCAATTTTCCTTTGGGAACACTTCTCCCTATAGGGGTATTTCCTATAAAGTCCTGATGGAGCTATCAGTCAAAGGCTCTTGTATTTTCCAGCCACGTGTTGGCAAGTGTCTCAAGCTAGACCAGTCAGCCTTCATCTCCTTAGGAGTCAAATCACATTTCAAGCTGACTCATACTGAATTGGAATGGTGTCCTAAAGAGAATACCTATAGCTCTTTCTACCCAGATTCCTAATTGTTTCTTGTTTTTGACCCAACTGTTCAGTTGACCTCTCAATTCTATAAGTTGCCCCTACACACTTTCATTTCCCACTCTCCGCCCTCAGGACTAGTTTCAGTTTCTTATACTCAAAAATCTTCAACTTCTATAATTACAGAATTTGGTACTATACAGGGAATCAACACACTTAGGTTCTCATTCTATCTTTGTTCTTAACTGGCTATTATGGTCATGAGACGGATACCTTTCCTCTCTGAGACTGTCTCCTCATCCATAAAATAGAAGTGGTGGCTACATCATTCCTGAAGGCCCTTCTAGCTCTAAGGTCCTAAATTTAAAGTAAACATTGGATTTTCTTTGACCAGAAATGGCAAATTAAACTTTCAAGATAGCCAGGAGGTGGTGCTCCAGTATCATAACGATACTGGATAACGATACAACCACTAACTGCCCAGGCAGTACTACCCCTGTTGGGGATATGGACTTCCAAGAATCCTGCAGGGTCATTTCCACACTGTCTGGTTGATTTGGCACATTTTTCTCCTCTATTGCTAAACACAACTCTGTGTGTGGCTAATGAGGGAAGTCTTTGCTGCGTCTCTGTTGGAATAGATAAGCCTTCTTTCTCAAATATTTCCCTATTGGACAGTAGAAATACTTTTTTTTCTAAATATTTGGTAAGTTACAGTGTCATTGGGTAAAGTAGAGGGGGGGTAGAATTATCCATGTGGAAGGTACATCAGAGTGAGACAAATGCCATGGAGCAATAAAATAAATATGGCCCTTGCATTCTGGTACCAGCTCTGCTATGTATTTGCTGTAACTCTGGGAAAGTATTCCTGCATTTTCCTTCTATTACCTCCTCTGTAAACAATTACACTGGGTGAGATCAGTGGTTCCCAAATTTATATTTTGTCAGATAAAAACAGTGGGAAAATGTTTCCTTAAATAAAATCATACATGCAATCCTCATATGTAAATACTGCTCAAAACTCTTTATGGAAGAGTGGCAGAAACGGAATTCAAACAAGCTTACAAGTAAAACAGAGGGAAATAAAATATGTCAGACATGGCTGGTTCAGAGATCAAAAGCTGTCATCAGCGATCCATCTTTCCACCTCCCATGTACCTATATCTACTTGGCTTTATTCTTAGACAGACTCTCAAAGTGTGACAGTAAGATGGTTCTAGGAGAAGAGAGAGGAAGGGAGAGAAATTCTCTCCCCATCCCTACTCCCTATTTCTTGTACTCTGAGAAAGTCCACTGAAACAGTGAACATCTGTTGTGAAAGACACAAGGCTGCATGCTTGCAGCTCTATCAGAATAACATGGACTGAGAAAGGGAATATGCCACATGGAAGACAAGAGGAAGGAAGGACAAAAGGAAGGAAGGAAGGAAGGAAGGAAGGAAGGAAGGAAGGAAGGAAGGAAGGAAGGGAGAAATGTCCAATACTAAAAAATAAACAAGACTGGAATTGCTCTGATTGGAAAAGAAAGACTCCTATGAGGTGATCCCTCAGAAACCTCCATGGAACAATAAATTATAAAGAATAGCAAATAAAAACCATGGGACTAGGGGTCTATACCACGTCTTGCAGGTCTCAGGGTCTAGACCTCTAAATTGAGAAAAACATAACACATTTATATCCTTTTTGCTATATTAAACCTGCAGTTCCCCCCATTTTCTATGAACTATTTATTTAGAAAACAAACTGATGACTTGAGATCTTTGCTTGAGTATTTCCTCTTTCTCCAAAATGATTTGTAACCTCATTTAAATCATGCATTTTCTGTGTAAATGGAAGGAAACCCAGACATGATTCTATTACTTAAATGATGCAATTGAGCAACAGATAATTAAACAAGTTACCAAAAGATTGGCATAAAATGTTGTATCTATACGAACCCAATGAAATCACCTTGTCCAACTCAATCATTTTCCATTTTAGGAGGCTGAGATTCAGCAAAAGGAAGCTAGTATCTTCCCAATGCCGTGCCATGATTAAGTCCCAAAACAGGACTAGAAGCCCAGATGTCTGCTTCCAAACCATTATTCCTTCTAATTGGTGCATCAGCGGGTGTTGCGACTAGTGATATCTTTTTCCTACCACAATTCTGATTACGTCACTTCTTTCCTTAATCATTTTCATGATTGCCCGTCGTTATGGAATGGTACAAAAACTGTAGTGTAGCATGATAATCAAGACTGGAACTGACTTGTCCAGCTTCACCCCTACCACTCCTCACGTTTTCCTTTATGTACCAGCTTTCCTTTATGCCAGGCTTCTCCTGTCATCTCTCATACACTGTGGTATTTCTGGCTTCGAGTCTTTGCTCAAACAATCCCGCTGTCAGGAACAGTACACTTCTTCTTTTCTCTTATCTCATAAACTCCATCTCCTCTATGGCCCAGTTCATCTGTTACTTCTTTACAGCATCCTGTAACACATCCTCTTCCTGCAAAATCGTGGTGATATTAGCCTTTGTTTCTCTCAGGGCATTTCATCCTTATTTCTATGGTTACTCTTACTAAATTGAGTAGAATTGTTATTTTATAGACTTAGTGCTGTGCATGTCATTTTTAATGAATTATGTTGATGTTACGCTTTGTGAGAGAGAAGGTTAGGGACAAAAGTGCTTTTCCACGTCCTCTGAAAACACGAAACAGGCATCGCTAATGGTTCTCTTTCTTGAAAGCCTGAAGAAAACTCCAGAATCCCACTCTGTACATGATGCAGCCACTATCATTTAATTGAAGTTGGTAAATGAGTAGCAACTTCCCTTACCATCCCCATCTATATCAGAAACAAAAGGTGAATCATATTTCTTCTAAGGTATCATATCCATTTGACCCTGAAGTCACTGAAGAGCTTGAGGCTACATCTTGGCTGAATAGCAAAGAACACCACGGTTGGATAGTGATGTCTGCCAAAGCAGAGGAAGGGGTGATGCCCTGTTTCCCTGAAAATAAGACCTTACCGAAAAATATGCCCTAGTATGATTTTTCAGGATGACATCCCCTGAACATAAGCCCTAATGCGTCTTTTGGAGCAAAAATTAATATAAGACCTGGTCTTATTTTCAGGGAAACACAGTAGTAGCATACAATACATTAAGTTTATTTGCTGACTCCACTTCAGTTCAATGGTCCTCAATCTTTTAACCCCAGTTTCACATTTGAGGGCTAATTTTCACCGGCCTGATAACACTCCAATCAGATCATAGCGACAGCTCACTATTGGCCATCCTTCCATAGGTAAAGCAGTCTGCAATTTACATGCAATCCCCACCTCTAACTATAATAGCACTCATTTCTCTCCCTCTGAAGTTAAGTGATGCCAGATTCTGGCTGCATCCTAAACATTCCACTTACCTAGCTTTCTCTACTGAGTATGCTAATGATTTAAGATTTCTCCTACCCCAAGTATATATGGTACTCAAGGATGAAGGAAGTTTCTTTTCCATCTTTTCATCCAAGCTTCCTTTTTATATAAAATAAACTAAAAACTTTCACATGTTCCTGTCCTTGAACTAGTTACTTACAAAAATGATTTCATTTTAGCTTTATTGCAATTCTTTAAAGTAGGTATGAGTATTCTCACTTCCAGGAAAATGAGGTTGGGATCCAGGAAATAACTAATTTACTCAAAATCAAAGTTTCTTTGAATCTAAGTCATTTCTTTTAATTCTGCTTAATAAATATTTTCCAAATGACCAAGTGTACAAATGAATGAATGTCCAGGCTGTAAGAGCTGTTTGAAATATTTTCCACCTCTGGCACAATTTATGTATCTGACTGCCCCCAAATTTACATTTTGTTCTACCTTTGAGCTCATGTTAGAAAGTATAATCCCACTTGGAATTTTATGTCTCTTTTTCCTAATGACTCTCCTTATTTAAAAGCTATCACATTGAATACACATAGCATATAAAAAATGATATACACATAAACATCAATAGTTATCAGGGAAATGCTGACCATAATGAGGTACCACTTTATACTTACTAGGATAGCTATAATATCCTAGTGGTAAGAGAGAGCGGGAGAGAGAATAAGTGCTGGCAACGATGTGGAGAAATTGGAACCTAGTACGCATCTTGTTGAAATACAAAATGGTTCAGGCACTGTACTTCGACAGTTCCTCAAAAATTTACACATAAAATTTTACTCCTAGGTGTACACCCAAAAGGACTGAATACAAGTATTTGAATAAATACTATACACAGATATTCATAGTAGCACTAATAGTAATAGCCAAAAGGTCCAAATATCTGCCCAAATGTCCATCAATAGATAAATAGATAAACTGTGGTATATACATACAATGAAATATTTCTTATTCATAAAAATAATAAAGTACCAATAATGCTACAATGTTGGTAAGTCTTGGAAACAATATTCTAAGCTAAAAATAAAAAAGCCAGACACAGAAGGTCATATAATGTATGATTCCATTTATATGAAATATTCAAAAAAGTTCACAGAGACAGAACAAAGATTAATGGTTGTCGGTGCTGAGGGAGGAAGAGAATATGGAGAAACTAATTAACAGGTAATAGATTTTACTTTGGAATGACGAAAATATTTTGAAACTTGATAGAACTGATGGTTGCACAACATTGTAAATATACTAAGTGCGACTGGACTGTTCACTTTAAAATGGTTAATTTTATGTTGTGTGAATTTCACTTCAGTGTTAACAATAAACAAATGAAAGCTAAAGTATTTAAAAGTACCATTTACAAATAGCATTAAAATTATGAAATACTTAGGGATACACATAACAAAATATGTGCAAAGACTACACAGTGAAATTTGTAAAACATTGCTGTGAGGAATTAAAGAAGACCTAAGTAATTAGAGATATACCATGTTCATAGATGAGAAGACACAATTAATTACAATAACAATTCTTGTCAAATAGATTTAAACAATTCCAATCAAAATCCCAACAGGACTTGTTGTAGAAATAGATAGGCTAATTATACCATTTATATGACAATGCAAATGACCTGGAAGAGCCAAAATGTCACTGGCTAAAGAATAATGCAGTTGGAGAATTTACCCTACTTGTTTTCAAGATTTACTTTAAAGACATAGGCCAGTGTGATATCGGTCCAAGTAAAGAATTATAAAACATGGGACAGAATAAATACACACATATGTGATCAATACATTTTTTGAAGAGAACATCAAGGTAATTCAATAGATGGATAACTGTCTTTTCAACAAGAGGTTAGAGAAATTAGAGGTCTATGATTTTTAAAAAATGCTGACCCTTAACTCAAACCATATACAAATATTAACCTGAAATATATCATAGAGCTAAACGTAAAAGCTAAAAGCTATAAGACTTCTAGCAGAAAACACAGGAGAAAAGTCTCTGACATTTGTTTAGTGAAATATCTCTTAGGTAGGACACATAATTGTAAACCAAATGTAAAAAACATATATATATATATATATATATATATATATATATATATATATATATATTGAATTTTACCAAAATTTAATAATTCAATCTTTGAAAAACATTATTTAGAAATAAAGAAGGTAAATCAGAGAGTAAAAGGGTGAAAATATTGGCAGAATATGTATCTGGATAAAAGTTTTATATTCATTTTACATATATATGTGTATACACACACACACACACACATTTTCCCCTTACAACTGAATAACAAGAAAACAAAGAGTCCATTCTAAAAAGTAGAATGGCTATTAGCACATGCAAAGATGTTTAACATCATTAGTCATTAGAGAAATGCAAATCAAAAGGTTATACTACTATATACCTACCTAATGGTTGTTATTAGTTTAATTGATAATATCAAGTACTGGTGAAGATGTGGAGTAATTGGAACTCTCAATGATTGCTTGTGGGAATGCAAAATGGTAAGCTACTTTGGAAATTACCATATTTTGCCCTTATAATGTACACTTTTTTTGCCCAAATTTGTAAGGGAAAAATAAGGATGCACACTATACATGGGTAGTACTAACTCCATATATATATATATATATATATGTGTGCGTATACATATATATATGTGAATGTTTTAATTCATTTATTTATGCTTATGAGTTGAAAGTGTAACTCTAGAAATCAATAACGATATCCATATGAAAAATAATACCTGGAGTACAATAATTGGTTTTGTTGAACTTACGACAAACTTACAACAACGAGGAGTTCTTGGCCTTCTATGATGCGTAAATAATGTAAATTTGTTACCAGTACATAAAATTTCCTGTACCTTGTATCTGTTCTTGTGATTTGTAATTATTTATTTCATAAAATTTATTGTACCATAATATGTTAAAAAAACAAATGCTAAAATTCCTTTATAATTCAAAAAACAAGTACCTAAATGTAAACAAATAAAAATTTTAATTAAAACGAAATATTTTTCCCCCTGAAAGTTTGGGCCCAAAACATGGGTGTGCATTATACACAGGAGCACATTATACACAGCAAAATACGGTAGTTTGGCAGTTTCTCATAAAGTTAACTATATACTTACAACACACTCCAACCCATTCTTAAGTATTTATCCAAGAAAAAGGAAAGCTTATGTTCACACAAAAACCTATACTCAAATGCTCACAGCAGCTTTTTTCTTAATAGTCTAAATGTAGCAATAACTCAAATGTCCATCAACTGATAAACAGATAAAGTATGGTATAACCATACCAATGGACTACCAATCAGCCATAAAAAAAGGAACAATCTATGGATACATCCATACATTGCTGAATTTTAAAAGAATTGTTCTAAGGAAGAGTAGTCAGACACAAATTCCTACATACTACATAATTGTAGTATAATTCTAGAAAAGGCAAACTATAGCAATAGACAGTAAGTCCATAGTTGTCAGAAATCTTTGCTTCGCAAAGGGGTACTGATAACAGAGAGGCCATTGAAATGTTTGATAGCTTTGATTTTAGTGGTGATTGAATGATTGTATACATTTGTCAAAACTCAATAAACTCTATACCTAAAGCTGGTGAATTTTATTGTATGTAAATTTTCCCTCAATAGAATTATTTTTAAAAAGAGATTGGGACAGTTAGATGAAAAGCTAGCAAGTTTGTCATCTCTGATGTACCAACTATAATCTGTACCATTAGATAATCTCATGCCTACATAGCTCTTCAAATCAGAGCTCTCTCTACTTTGGTTTCTGAGGCAGGGTGCTGTGGGACAATGCTCTTGAGAGTCTCAGAACTACAGAGCATCTGAGAAAGATTTAAAGGTAACAGCATAAGCACGTCTGATATCCTAATAATGGGTCTTATAAGAACATCTTTGATTTTGTCTTGGTCCCATCCTCACATTTCACTGCAGAACCCAGGATTTGATATTTTCCCTGGAGCTGTTTCTTACCTTTTCTAATCCTTTTCCAGCTGGAGTAGATGGGAGTGAGAAATGGTTTTATTTTCCAACCCTGTAAATCTTAAGTTGGAAATATTTTCCCTGAATTCTGCTTGGAAACTGAATGGGGCTTTCTTAATTTATTTCTCCATTTTCTCAATTTATCTCAGCAGAGAAAAGAAGCCAATTAACACTGTCAATATTCTTCCTGATAATCTCCTAGGCAAGACTCACAGTTCATTAGGACCTTTTTTTCTCTTAAATTTTCTACTTTATTATACATGATGTTTCCACTCATAACACAAGTGACCCTTTCTCCCGTCTCCAGTAGCAATTTCACACTTCTCCAACATCTTCCACTAACAGTTTCTTCACCACCTTCTAGCTTCTGCCTGCAGCCTGATCCCGAAGCTAATGCCGTGCATTTTGTATTTTTGTTATAGTCGCACTAATTTTTTTAAAATTATCTAGTGCTACCTAATATACCTCCCAATACACAGTGGCTTAAAACAACAATGATTTTGTTTAATTTCTTAAACTTTTGGATTAACTGGTGCTTCTTTTGCTCCGTGTGGTGCTGACCTGGGTCACTAAGGAAGAGATGCTCAATTGGGAGCTTGGCTGGGGCTAGAACAGTCCAGGGGCCTCACTCAGAGCCTCAGTTCTCCTCCATATGGCCTCTCTCTCCCTCTCTTAGTGTTCTCTCATCATTCAGCAGACTAGCTCCAACTTACCTACATGGTGGCTGTGTTCTAAAAGAGCCAAAAAGGAAGCAATCAAAACTCTTTAAGGGCTCAGACTGGAACAGCGTCACTTCTGCCTCATGTTATTGGCCAAAGCAATGCACAAGTTTGGGCCAGAATCAAGGGTAGGAGAAACAGAACCCACTCCTGATTTTATAGTGTCATGAGGGTACAGAGATGGGAGGAGCTCCTGGTGTCTTTGCAGACAATCAACTATTCTGTTCTTGAACTTTTCAGGTATCATAAGCCAAATAAACCACTCTCAACCCATTCCTTTTTTTTTTTTTTTTTTGAACAGTTTTAATTAGGTTTCTGTAACTAGACTGGAAAGGTCCTAATATATGTAAAAGAAATGAATATATGAGAGAATTGGCTAAGAGAGGAAAGTAAGATTCAAAGAAGACAAAATCCTGAAAAAGCGCCAGTGTTCAATGTGATTTAATTATTTGGAACTTCAAGTCACAAGGCATGGTGTGCTCTCCGTGGGACCATTGATTAAATCCCAAAGAAATGTTTGAAAGTATTTCATCCAGTCTTTCTCAAAGCATTTTGTAAGACTTTGTTTCTACAGCATGCTTTTTAAGTGATTCCATGGAAAAAATGAGTTTCACGGCTAACGGATTCACCAGGGCTTTTGATAGCTAATATGCATCATGGACCATAAGGTGCCATGTGTCCATAATACCCACCAAACTCATTTTACCACAGACTATTGACTTCAGCACCTTGTCCCGTATGTTCTGTATAGTCCTGGTGTAGTGTGAGCTCCTCTTTTCAAAAGTGAGGAATCAGAGGCTCAGAGAGTTTGAGTCACTTGCTTGAGATAAATAGGAACAGAACTTGGGGGCTGTCTCTGAGTTTCTAGTCCAAAGTTCTATTATTTTCCATCTGGCGTGAACACTGTTAAATTAAACAAGGAGGCCATTAGACTGAAGTGGCTCTAATGCCATGGTGGCCTTCATAAGCAAACCAAAATCTAAGCCTAAAATGCCTCGAGGTTAAAAAGTAAAATCCTAAGGACAACCAATCACAAACCGCCAACTAGACCCTTAAGCTATAGATGATCAATAATTTTCCTACTTTGCTTCTGCCTTTTCTCTATAAAAGTCTCAGTCTCTTTCCAGTTCCTGTTGGAACGCACCTACTTCTGGTTTGGCACTACTCTCGATTCAAATGGATCTTTCCTCAAATAAACTCTTAAAAACTGTACTGTGCCTCAGTTTACCTTTTATCAGTTTCGGTCACAGAAGAAGGAACCAAAGGAGACCCCACGAACCATTAGCCACAAGGCGCAGGTACCTGTTAATCTCCGGGAGCTTGCTGCTTCCTGGAGGCCTCAGGCGGTGGGGGTGGGTAAGGCCCCCCCTCAGATCCCAGCTCCACAGCTTCTGTCAGGAGCCTTCAGACTTGGAGCGTTTCTTCTTCCGGAAACCAGCCCGCGTCGGATTGGGTCCGACTTAAAAACCTGGCCGGGTCAGATTTAAAAACCAACCGGTACACGGGATATTGGGTCCGACTTAGGAACCCAACTAGAGCTGGATCGGACTAGGTCCTACTTAGAAACAGGACCGGTTCCGGGGTCAAAATGGGTCCAACTGAAAATGGCCTGGGTCCGGTGTGAATCCTACAGTGAATACAATTTTAAGACTGAACACGTAGGTTAACCTTGGCAAAGATAATCTTGAATTACAGCGGCCACAGTGGAGAATTTTGAACCATCTTACATAAGCTTATCCATTCACAAGTGCCCTAGAGAAAAATGGGTCTCAGCGAAGCACTCACCATAGAGGATAGAGGAAAAATTATTTTTCCCCCTCTACAAATTGTGGTGAGACCCACGGGGACACCCCACTTGCTCCAAAGGCTGCAGATGACATCCTGAGAAAATTAGCAGAAGACAAAAGATAAGAATTCTTACCAAAGTTGTGCCTGCTTGAGAGAGGGACAATTTCACATTGTCCCTCTTTTTCCAAATTCAGATTGCAGGAAAAAACATTGGTTATCAATCCTTTTCCTCCCAAGGACAGCTATACTGCCTTCTTGTCTCATTTTCTGTAACAAGAACTTGGTTTGGTAACCATCAGGTTGAGGGCCCCCAAAATATTGCCAGACAGAAATGTGGGTTGTACTCCTGTATGCAGCTAGGGTCCTAACAACTGTCACCAGCTCTCAGGGGAATTGTCTGTCTTTCTTTTGGTTATCTTTGGGAGTGGCTCTGGATCTTTGGGGACCGCTCTTGTGTCCACGAGGCTGTTCAGTAATGCCAGAATACAGGAATATGTACTGTTTGTCCAGGTTGAAACTTGGCAAGGTATTCAAAAGGTTTTTTTTTTGTTTTTGTTTTTTTTTGTTTTTGTTTTTTTTTCCTCCTATGGTCTGAAGTTGGCCAAATTGGAAACTAATAGTCACACCCTGATAGGAACTTTTTAAAAGGCCTCTAAGCAAAAAAGAAACTGTGTGCCAAAAGAAAATATTGCGTATGGTACCTGTGTCATGGCTAATAAAATAACCAAAGCTATAAGATTCTGCATCTATCTGAATGTTCATCTATGTCTGTATGTTATAAATGTGTGGTATTTTTCTACCTCGAGATGGTATTGGCAAAATTAATTTGTAAAAGTTCTATTTAATTGGCTTAAAGACAAACAAGTATTTATATAAATCAAGTATACGCTCAGAAATATACAGAAACTAACCCAAGTGCTTTTCAAGTTCGTGTGAGCTAGGAAAATCTTGGTAAATAAAGGTTAATTTAAGTTTGTTGGTTTGATTAAAACAAGCACATTAATTACTAAAAAATATTTACCCACTTTTGGCTTCCTTTTACAGATGCACTAAAAATATTTGGGTCTATCAGTAAATATGTTTTGTGTAACATTGAAAGTTTTACTATGAGGAAGAAGAGACTTCTAGAAAATAGAAAATGTATTTGTAAATTTGCCAGTTCACAGAGTGCTACTGTAACACACAATCAACAATTGCTTACTGTTTAGTTTTCACTAGGAATAAAATATGGTTAAGAATTCTAATCAAATATATGTAATTAAAACTACCTATAAATAATGAGAGTAAAAGGAAACAATTGTGTATTAAAAATAGGTAAGGAAAGTAGAATGAATGGTTGTTCCAGAATGAGAGAGAAAAAATAAACATAAGACAGGAGCTGAATGGATTAAAAAAAAAAAAAAATGTTGCAGAAGATTTGTGGAAAAGGAATTTTTTTGTGGGGTCAAGCTGACTGAAATCAGGATGAATTTAAGATGTTAATGAATGAGTTTTAATATCAAAAGTACAATGGTACAAAATTAGAATTTGGTTTTCCCTCTGTTAAAAGAGCTGTGATTTTTTGGACTATTGGTCTGCTTTTATTAGATATTGTGAAAGGTGTTTTTTGTTTTTGTTTTTTACCCTTTGGGTAATCTACCTGGGAAGTAAATACTGTGTATTTAACCAAAAGAGTTGGCTGTGCTTCATGTTGCATTTATCAGGTCATTGATTACTTAAGAAAACCCAGTCTTCTCAATATTTAAAGAGCTAAGCTTTGTTCGCAACTATGTAACTTTCTGTATTTGCCTTTAAAATCTTCTTCTGTCACTTTACTTAAATAGATAATATTATTTCCTAATGATCTGAGATGCCATTTCATCAAATGTTCACCGCTTTTGACATTTTGACAACTTCCCAAAATCAAATTTTAAATGGAGTCCTTTTGACCTCAAAGCAACTTTGATATTTTCCAGAAGGTCCCTGGAAAAGCTCAAAGGATTTGTTTCTCACCTTGTAGAAGAGAGATATTAAAATAATTAGGTTTATTTGATATTTTAAATTATGTGGGGAGCATTGTCAAATAAGAGTGATGATGAACCTTCTGGATTATATGTGTATGGATATATGTTATGAATGTAGGGATTCCAGAAATCGTTTAAAGTTTTTAGAAATTTGTCAATATTCTCATTGTCCAATTATTATTCTAAATTATTGTATGCCACAGAAATAATTACATTTCTTTATCAAATGAACTCCCATCAGATCTTTAACCATGGCCATTTAAAAATATTTTTGTCATTTATAGACAGTTACTGTTTTACTCTGATACTTTTGCAAAGTTTCTCCATCTTCAGGGAGATTCATGCAAAGCACTCTGACAAGTACTCTAGAATATAGCTTTCCGATAACTTTAAGATCATAAAACTAAACCAGATAAAAATTTCTAGAAGTAATGGAAATCTGGATTCAAATTGAATAAGAATTAAAAATATAGGACTGAATAAACTGATGAGGATGATTATATTTTTTTTCACAATTTCTTTTAAACATTACTGGTTCCTTAATGTTTTATTTATCCAGAATTAAGAAAACCTCTTTTCTCTTAGATAATCTATGACTTATGAGATAGAACAATTAAGTTTGCGAACTCATCCTAGAAAAAGTGCTACATACCTCATTGCTGAATATCACTACGGTCACTTTTAAAGTACTCCCTTTGGGAAGCTATGCCCTGGTGCCAGTGCCTAGTCCGCCTTTCAAAGCAATTTTAGGACTCTTTCTGGAATGGCCATCAGAGCTGTTGTCGTATTACCCTTGATATCCTGAATGTCATCCAAATGTCTTCCTTTTAATATTTCTTTTATCTTTGGGTAAAAAAAAGAAGTAATTGGGGGCCAGATCAGGTGAGTAGGGAGGATGTTCCAATACAGTTATTTGTTTACTGGCTAAAAACTCCCTCACAGACAGTGCTGTGTGAGCTGGTGCATTGTCGTGATGCAAGAGCCATGAATTGTTGGTGAAAAGTTCAGGTCGTCTAACTTTTTCACACAGCCTTTTGAGCACTTCCAAATAGTAAACCTAGTTAAGTGTTTGACCAGTTGGTACAAATTCATAATGAATAATCCCTCTGATATCAAAAAAAGTTAGCAACATCGTTGCAACAAGTTCACAAACCTTAATTGTCAGACCTCGTACAGTAACTTTGTAAAGTATATCTCTGTAAACAGAATGAAAACATTTACCTTTCACCCTACTTGAGTCCTCTAGAATTCAGAAACTTATGGAGCATTCTTATTCCCGTGGCAATATAGTAACTTAGTAACTTGTATTCAGTTCAATAAGAATCTGTTCTCCTTATAACAGGACACAATTAGAAACATTGGCTATATTACCAAGGCTTTGACTAGAATGTCATATTTGAGAATATGTACAAAATCAGATATGAACAGACAATTTTAAGTACCTATGGTTAATTTTATGGATCCAATAAAACTTGGAAAAATTGGTGAGTGCCTTGCTTAGAGGGTTCCTGGCAGCCTTACTAGGTAAGTAAGGAAACATCACTTCCTGGCAGGCCTAGGAACCTCAGGATATCCTGGGGACCTCAAGAAGAGAGGAATACATCCAAATCTATAAGTATTCCAGGCAAAGTCTGATGGTGAGTTCTTGGCCTGGCTTCTTAGCCTGGAGAAGCTTTTAAAAACTTAGTCTGAGATTCCTTATGAAAAGTTCCAGCAAAGCAAATTAAAAAAGAGTCTGCATAGTCAATCACTATTCTTGCTGCACTTACGTAAATAATCAGGCCAAGTTTAATGAGACTAGACTTATTTTGCAAACAAATTAGTCTTGCTGTGATTATCTTTGATAGAAATGAAAGTGGTTGTAGAGGAAGAAATTACATTTCAGTAGAAAATTATAACACAACCTTGTGGATATCAGATTCCTGTTCATTGTCTTTGCGGTTTTGTTATGTATCTATAATCCTAACTGCATCCTGAATTCTTCTAGTTTCCTGAAATATTTAGCTACAACTCTCCAAACTAATGTTTCAAATTTCCCCCTACCCTTCTAATGTGAAATCACTAAGAACAAACATTGCCTTTGAACCTCCATACATGTCCTCCTCACTACCCAGAAGGCAGCCAAACTTCAGGGACTTAAACTTTGGGTCCACATCCCCCAATTAAAAAGGGCTCCTCCAGACTCTTGGAACTGCACACCAGCTGGAGGCATAAAATTATCATTGACTAGAAAGGTTCCCCCTCAGATGCAGACAACATCTTGGGGTGGACAGCTCTCCCAGAATCATGAATTAGGATCCCCATCGGCAATGTGAAAACTTCATTCCTTTTGTCTTTTACCATTAGCCTTTTCTCTCTGTTAAGGCATGAGAAGACAATGCTCCTTAACTCTGGCAACTATTGCTAAATCTACTGATAAGGCCATAGCTACACAACAAAAGTGCCTAATTTCTTCTGGCTAAGGTGATTTTAGATAATATAATTGCTGTAGATTACCTATTGGCTGAACAAGAGTCTGAAAATACCTCCTACTTTACCTGGATCAACACCTTTCGTATCATACCAAACACAAGAAATTAACCCACCAGCCATTAGCTAAAAAAGATTGATGGCTCTTTGGGGACATTCTTTGATTTATTCTATACCAATTGGTTTGGTTCATGGGGGTCCTGGCTAAGAAGTATACTTTCATATCTTGGTATTATCCTGCTAATAGTTATCATTGTGGTCTCTCTGCTGCATCATGTTCTCTCAAAGTTCTTAAATTCATACCACAGTCATTAGCAGTCCACCAGATTGTGCTTAAAAAAAATAGAAAAAAAGAGACATCATCAAAATGGCAGTGTTAGGTGAGCCTCTGTAAATCTCTCCTACAAATTACAACTAATTGAACAACTATAATTCCACAAAGGACTCCCTGCACAGCAGACAGGCAAGACGAAGAGGCCCACTACTGAATTCACCTAAAGGTGGGTGAATTGGGCGAGTGGGGGAGGAGGGAAGGGAGAAGTGTGTGGAGACGGAGCCGTGCGGGCGCAGGACGCAGACCTAGCTCAGTGCTCCAAGCTTGCTGCATCCCGGACCTACCGCAGCTGCGGGAGAGGGAAGAACTCGGACTGCTAGGGCTCTGCTTATGGCCCACAGGGCTGAGGGGACAGCACATAACACGGCTGAACCCAACGCTCACGACAGGGACCTCAGAGAGAAGCCTGAGGGAAGAAGCCTGAAAACGGTGGTTTGGGCCCTCCCTGCTGAGCAGAGAACAGAAGCCTTAGTCACTGAGACTAACCGCCCCCTCCCTACCCTCCCAGAGCTCGCCCAGCCCCCACCAGCCCAGTGCTAAAAGCGGAACAGTAGCAGTGTCAGATCAAAAGAACATAATATTTGCTGTTCTGAGAACTCTGGACTGCAGACACAGATTTGCAGACCCACTGGTTCCGGCAAAGGGGAGGGAGCTTTGGAAGCAGGATTGGCTGTGGTGGTGGTCGCAGCCATTGCTCTGAGCCACCTCTCAGAACTCACCCTGCCCCTGGCCCCACCTATCTGGGCGGATCCATGCAGGAGTAAACAGCACTGCTGAAACATACGGGCTCTGAATCTGGTGCATGAAGAGCTTTGGAACTTCAAAAGCTCTCCGCATACCCACACAGACACTGTGCCCTGTGACCCAGGTGAACTATTAACAGAGGAGAAGCCCGTCTGCCAGGGAATCCCGCCATTGTGTGAGAAGCTGGAATAGTGCAGAGAAAACATAGCAATACCGTGTGAGAGAGAAAGAAAAGGCTGCAGTCGGAGAGAAAATAAAACATTCTACCAACAAGTACTGGAAAACAAAAGAAAGACCTCTTCCTATCAACCTGTTGCAGAAGCCACTCCTGTAGCTGTCTAGGAAGAGAAATTATAAATCAGTAATTGCCATGAATAACCAAGCAACAAGACAGCTTAGAAAGAAAGTGAAAAGTCTCCAGAAAAGGGACTTAAAGATATGGAAATATGTGACTTAAGTGACAGAGAATTCAAGATTGCAGTTCTGAAAAAACTCAACGAGATGCAAGAAAACACAGAAAGGCAGTTTAATGACCTCAGAAACACAATCAAAGAACAACATGAGGATTTTACGAAAGAGATGGAAATTTCAAAAAAGAACCAAATAGAATTTCTGGACATTAAGAACTCAATAGAAGAAATCAAGAATGAAATAACCAGCTTAGGTAGTAGGGTTGACCAGATGGAGGAAAGAATCAGTGACATCAAAGATAGAAACCTGGAAATGACACGATGAAAGAAGAAAGAGACTTGAGACTTAAAAGAAATGAAAGAACTCTACAAGAACTTTCTGACTCCATCAGAAAGAGCAATATAAGAATAATGGGCATACCAGAAGGAGAAGAAAGAGAGAAGGGAACAAAGAATATATTCAAACAAATTGGTGATGAGAACTTTCCAAACTTGTGGACAGAACTGGATCCTCGAATCCAAGAAGCAAATAGAATACCTAATTACCTCAATTCCAACAGGCCTTCTCCAAGGCACATTGTATTGAAGCTGTCTAAAATCAACGACAAGGAAAGAATCCTCAAGGCAGCCAGGTAAAAGAAGACGGTAACCTACAAAGGAAAGCCCATTAGATTATCATCAGATTTTTCAGCAGAAACTCTACAGCCAGGAGGGAGTGGAACCAAATATTCAAACTACTGAGAGAGAGACATTATGAGCCAAGAATAATATATCCAGCAAAGATATCCTTTAGATAGGAAGGAGGAATAAAGACCTTTCCAGACATACAGAAGCTGAGGGAATTTTGTAATACACGACCTGAACTATAAGAAATACTAAAGAAGGCTATTCGACCACCATCAACAGGGACAATTTGTGGCAACAAAAACAAAAAAAAAGGGGAGAGTAAAGGCCTGAACTGGAATATGGGAATGGAGAAAGGAAGCGTGCTGAAGAAAATGGAATACTCTAAATATCAAACTTTCTTTACATAAACTTAAGGGTAACCACTCAAAAAAAAAAAAAAAAATCCAGAACTGAAATATATACCGTAATAAAAGAAGAAACAGAGGGAAACAACATAGAATACCACCACACAGAATTAATAGACAACAACAAAAAGGCAAAGAAATTATGGAGACACAGCCTTACCAGAAAACTAAAGATAGAATGACAGGAAATCCTCACATATCAATAATCACCCTAAATGTAAATGGACTGAACTCACCAATAAAAAGGCACAGAGTAGCAGATTGGATCAAAAAACTAAACCCAACCATATGCTGTCTCCAAGAGACACATCTCAGCTACAAGGACAAGCATAGACTCAAAGTGAAAGGGTGGAAATTGACACTCCAAGCAAATGGTACCCAGAGAAAATCAGGTGTAGCCATAATGATATCAGATGAAACAGACTTCAGGGTGAAAAAGATAATAAGAGACAAAGATGGACATTTCATAATGGTAAAGGGGACTATACAACAAGAAGACATAACAGTCATCAATATTTATGCCCCCAATCAGGGAGCACCGAAATATAGCAAGCAACTACCAACAGAACTAAAGGGAGAAATTGACCAAAACACAATTATACTAGGGGACTTAAATACATCATTGACAGCTATGGATAGATCATCCAAACAGAAAATAAATAACGGAATAGCAGCCCTAAATGACACATTAGATGAAAAGGACATAATTGACATATATAGAGCACTTCATCCTAAAACATCAGACTATACATTCTTTTCTAGTGTACGTAGAACATTCTCAAGGATAGACCATATATTGGGACATAAAATCAGCCTCAGCAAATTTAAGAAGATTGAAATCATACCAAGCATATTCTCTGATCACAAGGCTTTGAAATTGGATATCAACTGCAAAAAGAAAGCAGGAATAAACACAAATACATGGAGATTAAACAACATACTTTTAAAGAATGACTGGATCAAAGAAGAAATCAGAGGAGAGATCAAAAGATACATAGAAACAAATGACAATGAAAATACATTCTACCAAAATTTTTGGGATGCAGCGAAAGCAGTTTTAAGAGGGAAATTTATATCATTACAGGCCTATCTCAAGAAACAAGAAAAATCCCAAATAAATAACCTCATGTTACACCTTAAAGAACTAGAAAAAGAAGAACAAATGAAACTCAAGGTCAGCAGAAGAAAGGAAACAACAAAAATCAGAGAACTAAATGAAATAAAGAACAAAAAGACAATAGAAAAAATTAATGTGACAAAGATCTGGTTCTTTGAAAAGATTAACAAAATTGACAAACCCTTGGCTAACTCACTTAGATAAAAAGAGAGAAGACACTAATTAACAAAATCATAAATGAAAAAGGGGAAGTTATCACAGACACCACAGAAATTCAAAGGATCATCCAAGAATACTATGAAGGACTATATGCCACCAAATTCAATAACCTAGAAGAAATGAACAAGTTCTTAGAAACATATAGCTTTCCAAAGCTGAACCATGAAGAACTGGAAAATCTAAACAGACCGATCACCAGTAACAAAATTGAATTAGTTATCCAAAACCTTCCCAAAAGCAAAAGTCCTGGACCAGATGGCTTCACTAGTGAATTCTACCAAACCTTCAAAGAGGATCTAATACCAATCCTGCTCAAACTCTTTCAAAAAATTGAAGAAGTGACAGTACTCCCTAACTCATTTTATGAGGCCAACATTACCCTGATACCAAAACCTGGTAAGGACAACACAAAAAAAGAAAACTACAGACCGATATCTCTGATGAATACAGATGCAAAAATCCTAAATAAAACTCTAGCAAATCGAATACAAGAATGCATTAAAAAGATTATTCATCACGACCAAGTGGAGTTCATCCTTGGGGCACAAGGATGGTTCAACATCCGCAAATCCATCAATGTAATACATCACATAAACAAAATAAAGGACAAAAATCATATGATTATATCAATTGATGCAGAAAAAGCATTTGGCAAGATACAACATCCATTTATGATTAAAACACTTAATAAAATAGGTGTAGAAGGAAAATACCTTAACATAATAAAGGCCATATATGACAAACGCTCAGCTAATCTCATAATTAATGGTGAAAAACTGAAGCCCTTTGCTCTATATTCAGGAGCACGACAGGGCTGTCCCCTATCACCTCTGCTTTTCAACATAGTGTTGGAAGTCCTTGCTTGCCAGAGCAATCAGGCAAGAGAAAGAAGTAAAAGGCATCCAAATTGGGAATGAAGACGTTAAACGGTCACTCTTTACAGATGACATGATGCTACATATAGAAAACCCTAAAGACTCCACCAAAAAGCTATTAGAAACAATCAACGAATACAGTAAAGTTGCTGGCTACAAAATCAATGTACAAAAGTCCATTGCATTCCTATATACTAATAATGAAATCTCAGAAAAAGAAATACAAAGAACAATTCCTTTTGCAATTGCAGCAAAAAGAATAAAATACCTAGGAATAAACTTAACCAAGGATGTGAAAGACCTATATGCTGAAAACTGTAAGACATTTTAAAAAGAAATTGAAGAAGACACAGAGAAATGGAAAGACATTCCGTGCTCATGGATTGGAAGAAACAACATAGTCAAAATGGCCATATTACCCAAAGCAATATACAGATTTAATGCAATCCCCATCAAAATCCCAATGGCATTTTTTAAAGAAATAGAACAAAAAATCATCAGATTTGTTTGGAACCACGAACAACCCCGAATAGCCAAAGCAACCTTAAGGAAAAATAACAATACTGGAGGTATCACACTCCCTGACTTTCGCTTATACCACGGGGCAACAATAATCAAAACAGGATAGTATTGGTAGAGAAACAGACACATAGACCAATGGAATAGAATGAGAACCCAGAAATAAAACCACATAAATATGGACAGATAATTTTTGACAAAGAAGCTAAAAACATACAATGGAGAAAGACAGCCTCTTCAATAAATGGTGCTGGGAGAATTGGATAGCCACGTGCCAAAGAATGAAACTGGACTGCTATCTGTCACCATGTACCAAAATTAATTCAAAATGGATCAAAGACTTAAGCATAAGACCTGACACAATAAACTGCATAGAAGAAAACATAGGTACTAAACTTATGGACCTTGGGTTCAAAGAGCATTTTATGAATTTGACTCAAAGGCAATGGAAGTAAAAGCTAAAATAAACAAATGGGACTATATGAAACTTAAAAGCTTCTGCACAGCAAAAGAAACCATCGACAAAATAAAGAGGCAACCAACTGAATGGGAGAAGATTTTTGCAAACAGTGCCTCCGATAAGGGGCTAATATCCAAAATATACAAGGAACTCATGAAACTCAACAACAAAAAAACAAACAACCCAATTGAAAAATGGGCAGAGGACCTGAAGAGACATTTCTCCAAAGAGGACATACAAATGGCAAATAGACATATGAAAAAATGCTCAACATCACTAATCATCAGAGAAATGCAAATAAAACCACAATGAGATATCACCTCACCCCAGTCAGAATGGCTATCATCAACAAGACAAATAGTAACAAGTGTTGGAGAGGCTGTGGAGAAAAAGGAACCTCATACACTGTTGGTGGGAATGCAGACTGGTGCAGCCGTTATGGAAGGCAGTGTGGAGGTTCCTCAAAAAATTACGAATAGAATTACCATATGACCCAGCAATCCCTCTCCTGGGTATCTACCCAAAAAACCTGAAAACATTTATCCATAAAGACACGTGTGCTCCAATGTTCATTATAGCTTTGTTTACGGTGGCCAAGACATGGAAACAACCAAAATGTCCTTCGATAGACGAATAGATAAAGAAGTTGTGGTATATCTACACAATGGAATACTATTCGGCGTTAAGAAAAGATGATATAGGAACATTCGTGACAACATGGATGGATCTTGAGAGTATAATGCTAAGCGAAATAAGTCAGACAGAAAAAGCAGAGAACCATATGATTTCACTGATATGTGGTATATAAACCCAAAACAACAAAAGAACAAGACAAACAAATGAGAAACAAAAACTCATAGACATAGACAATAGCTTAGTTGTTACGAGAAGATAAGGGTGGAGGGGGGTACGAGATGAGGGTAAGGGGGATCAAATATATGGTGATGGAAGGAGAACTGACTCTGGGTGATGAACACACAATGGGATTTATAGATGATGTAATACAGAATTGTTCACCTGAAATCTACATAATTTTACTAACAATTGTCACCCCAATAAATAAAAAAAAGAAAAGAAAAACAGAAACAAGATGAACAAGGAATGAATGGCAAAAACAATTCTTCCAGGGAACTGACATCATAACCCATGAGTTTCACTATGAGACAAGGGCAACTTAACTCTGATGGTGACTGAGTGTGAGGCTAATAACAAATTATTGGTCAATCTCTCACATATGAAAGGATGACTGAAAGGGGAAACTTGTTAAATTAGTTAAACAGGAGGTCATCAGACTGATGTGGCTCTAATGGCATGGTGGGCTACAGAAACAAACAAAAACCTAAGCCTGTCAATGCCAAAGGTTAACAAAAACACTAAGGACAACCAATCACAAACAGCCAACTAGGCTATAAGCGATATAGAGCCCATCAATAATTGCCTTACTTTGCTTCCACCTTTTCTCTATAAAAGTCTCTCCTTGAGCTCCTGTTGGTGGAATGCTCTTCACTATTTCTGGTTCGGCATGGCACACTTTCAATCAGTTTTTGCTCAAATAAACTCTTAAAAATTTTAATATATCTCAGTTTATCTTTTAACAACACAGAGCGCAGGAGCATAATTTTTCATGTTACTTTCAGTTCCTTGAGTCCTGTCTCTATTCATCCTCTTCATGCTCAATCCATGTTGTAGGATTTCACAACAATGGAACCACAGAAAGGTAGAGTCTTGTGGAATCAACATATATCAGGCATTGGTGGGCATTCCTGTCAGAATCTCAGTAACAGTTTTCCCCGTTGGAAACGTCATCGTGTGATCATTAAGAAAGACATGAAATTAGTACTCTCTTATTACAAAAGTCTTTACAAGACAGATTTCTTTCTGGACCTCATTCTGATACTTCATAGATCACCTCCTTTCATCAATGTTTTAGAAAAACCTCCATTGTACAAAACCAACCTCCAAACCTCCATCCTTCTCCACGAAAGCACACACTTTTGAGCACCTGTGTGTGTTTTGCAGACAACATAAATGCTTTGGACATGTTCTCCTTAACCAACTTGGAGTTCTGGTCTTGTGTGAAAACATTCCACCCTTTCATGTTTTTCCAGACAGTCTAATTGGCATGGAAACTCGCACAGAATTGGGTGTTTGGTGAAGGAAATGCCATGTGGCCCTCTTAGAACTAAGGGGTGATGTCACTCATGAAGGTGAAGACTCTGTTGCCTGCTGCCTTTGTGACCAGGGATTAGTGAGATGCAGTGGAGAGAGCACTGGACCGGGAGTCAGGAGACCCAGATTCCTGTCCTGGGGTAGCTTCCACCTCTCTCTTTGGCCTTGCATGTATCTCTTTCCCTCCACACTGTTGTGTTCCTTATCCGTACTGTACATTGTTCCCACCTGAGTCCTGTTTTCACGAAGCTAGATCTATCAACTCAGAAAGTCTTAGTGTAAGTGTTAAGGGAAAACAATTGGGATAGAAATTGCAAAGAGTCAGCTTTCTACACAAAGGCTAGACGATCAATAAAACGTAAATACTATAGAAGAAACAGGAGGAATCACTTAATTATATTTTGTGGGTTTATTAATTCAAGAAAATGCTTATGCAGAAGAGTGAAAGAAACTGATTTACGTGTTAAGAGATCTCTCTGGCTTCTGTGTAGTCAATGCTTTAGAGGAAGTAAGGAAGAAGGTAGCTGAGAGGCTAATCAATAGCCCAGGTAAGAAATGATGGTCAACTGGGCTATGGTGATGGCATTAGACATGCAGTCAGTTTAGAGTAGACAATGAGTGGCAAATTATTAAGACTTGTCAAAGGCTTGATTGTAGCTAGTGAAGAAAAAGATGTAATGAATAATGATTCAATGATTCTGGCTTTAACTTGACTTAGTTTTGTTCTCACTTACTGAGATGGCAGAGATTGGGAGTAGAATATGTTGGAAGTGAAATGGGAGTCAGCATTTGAAACGTGTACATTTTCCAACTTCCAACTGCAGATATCCAACAGAATGTTGAGTATGTACATTTGGCTGAATTTAAGGTGAACTTTGAGAGTGATAAGCATGTAGATTATACTTGATAAACTTCGGAGATGGTTGCCATTGGAACTGACTCTTTAAGGGTGAATAGGGTTTTATCGATTGAGAACGTGGATGGACAAGGGGAATAAATACAAAGGGGACTGAGTGAGAAAAGGCAGAAAGCTGAAGCAATCAGGCCAAGCTCCACTGGGGTCTCATTGTCTGACCTCGGACTACTGCACAGCACTTTCTGTGACAGCAACACTGTCTAGAAAAAATTCCACGAGCCATCTTAGATCCCTGGACACAGGTTCAAAGCCAATAAAGGATTATAGCTAAGAGTGAACTTAGGATAATAGTAGATCTTACAGGTTATTTCTTTTCCCCAAAAACTAGAGAAGAGTTCCTTTTTTTATTTTTTTTCTCTCTCCTGAGTAATGTTTAATTCATTAGTGTCTGTCTTTTCCCAAGTCTGGCAACCTCATCCAGCGTACTTCAGTTCAGACTTCAGTGTCACTACCCAAGAGACTAGGATGGATTATAAACAATCTAGAGATTCCTTGTCACATTTAATTTGTCATTGGCCAGGGATTTTGAGTTTATTTCTGAACTTTTTCATTTTAAATCAGTTCCAAAAATAAGGTGTGCTGTCCTTTTTTAGTCTGTGTCCAGCAGAAAGATAACACAAGCTTCCAGGAACACTCTAGCCCCCTGTTACCTTAGGTTTTAATATCACGGATGTTCTCCCAATCCTCCTGTTCTATCTATAAGCAGAGTTCTTGCTCTCTCTGGTCTCTCTGTCTCTGCTGAGTTCATCTGCTTTTGCTATCACACCCCCTCTTATATTTACCTTAGTAATCTAGAAGAAAACTCTGACACTGCCTAGTTTGATATTCTCACGTTAGAGGTGATACATTAATTTTCTATTGCTGTAACAAGTTATTATAAATTTAATGGCTTAAAACAACTCAAATTTATTATCTTTCTGTCTATAGGTCAGAAGTTTTGTCATACAAAACTGAGCCTCTCACAGAACTAAGATTATGGTTTTGGAAGCTTGTGTTCCTTTCTGTACAGTCTAGGTGAGAACCCAAGTAAGTCCCATGTGTTTGTAGCACTGGATCTCTGTTTACTTGCTGGGGACCTCTCTTAGCCCCCTCTGTCTCAGAAGCAACAACAGGACGTCAAATCCTTCTCACGTTGCATCTCTCTTGCCTATTCTTCTGCCTTCCTCTCTTTTCCTCTTAAAAACTCATCTGATTAGATTGGGCCCACTCAGATAATCTAGGATAAGCTCCCTATCTCAAGGTCTTTACCCTTAATCCCACCAATAAAGTCTCCTGTGCCATATTACCTTGTAATGTATTCACAGGTTCTGGGAATCAGGGCCAAGGCATCTTTGAGGGACATTATTCTATTAGGCTGGTGCAAAAGTAATTGTGGTTTTAGCAATTGTTTTTAACCTTTTAAACCACAATTACTTTTCTACCAACCTAATACCTACCACAGTTGAGAAAACTAAGACCCAAAAGATTTTCATGCCTTGTCCATGATAAATAGATATCAGTTTAAATTAGAATCCAGGCATGAGCTTTATAACTTTATATTCTTTCCATGATTAAAAAAAAAATTCATGCAGTTCAAGTATAAATTCAGGTCTCTCCTAAGAGTAAAATGTATTGCGACTAATGCAATCTCTATGATAAGGCACACATATATTTAGAAGCTTGTTTCTCCACACCCTAGCCACTCAACATTGAACAAATCAGTTTGTCTCTCTGAGCCCCCATTTTCTCATCTATAAAATGAAAAGGATAGAATCTGTGTTGCAGGGGTTTAGTGAGGATTTAATAAGACATTTCTTGAGCACTCAGCACACGGTTTATATATATATTTTTAAAATCACTGCAAGGGCTAGTTTGAGTCCCTAGATTGCACAGATGAGAAAACAGGCCCAGGGAGGAGGAGAAATTGGCGCAAGGTCATAGAGTGGGTTAGTGGCAAACCTCAGGCCAAATTACACAATGGCACAAGAATTTGGAGGGAACGTAATTACAAGAACAAAATTCCACACCTGCTTTCTGCAACATTCCACAGACCGCGCAGGGTCTGAACCTCTTGATTCCCTTCTACCAGAGCATCCCAGAGGAATTAGAGGCCAAAAAGCAGGCACGCTGGCTTCATCTGATGTGACAACTTTGGTTTTCCCTCTGGCATTTTGAGTTCCCACATTGCTCTATGAACCTGTACCCTACAGCCCAATCGATGGCAGCTCACTTAGCATTAAATGCTTCCTGTGCACCGAGCCATTTTACACTCGCTTGGTAAAAATGGAGCCATCCAGTATCAATTCACGTGAAATAATTGGTGATGTCAAAATCACCAATTTCCTGCTATGAGTGAGTGTGAGTGCTAGGAGGCTCTTGAAGTCATGCATTACTGTCACCTAGGCTGCTGGCCTTTGTGTGACCAAATAAATCCTGCACCTTGTAATTAAACATAAAGATTCATATAGCCCATCTTCATGTCACACTGGAATCTTACCACCCTCTGAAGACAAAAAAATTAATAATAATAAATTGCCATTAATTTTGCAACTCTAACAGGGCAGGTCAGAGAGGATCGTTCATTCATTTGGGGAACATGTTGAGAAGCCCAATTTCCAAGGCACACTTAGAGACAGGAAAATAAAAAAAGTCTCAACTCTTAAAAGAATCTTACATACAGAACAGCAGGGATGGTTAACTATGTATACACTCAACTACAATAAAGGGCTTATTTAATCATATGCAGCTGTTAAAAACTGTATCTTAAACTAGTAGCATTCAAATATTTTGGCTGTTAAGTCTTCATGTACGTGAAATTTCACATGAAGTCCAGTAAATAAACCTGGTGATCAGGGGACCTCCTATGGCTGAGGTGGGAACAAGAGACCTGGAGACCTCGCCATTAAGCATCTCTCCTGCCACCCTCTCACCAACACATTGTACTTTCTGACAGAGCTCTTCATAATGTGTTTAACAGTCACAGTTTCACAATATTTCTGACTGACTTACTGAATGTACTCATCTGTAGGTACAAGTAGAAAATAACACTTTTCTTTTTCATCGTTACCTCTTTAACAGACTCTATGGGCTGAGTTTTCCCATACTCTTGGTTTGGATCTTAGGGGCATCCCATAGTTTCTCTGGTTCTTCTCAAGTGTTAAGATACTAGGTTGTTTCCCAGCTCAGTGTAGAACTAAAGTCAATCTCAGCAGTTAAACAATCTTTCCTTTCCCAACCTTTGGTCCACACGACTGGAAAAGCTAGAGAGAAGTAAAGAGACTTCTGATCAGCCTCTTCACCATGTCTGCACCATGCTCTCCTGTTCCTCTCCCCCCCCCCATTCATAATGACTCCTCTCTTTGGCTACTCCCAGAATGGAAAGGGGATCAGGGGGAGGGAATAGAGGAAAGAGGCGAAGGATATCTCATCTGCCCACCAGGGCAGTTGTGTAGGTTACATACTGCACAAGGGTTTAAAGCCAATGGAGCAAAGAATCTAGCTCACTCTGCCTGGGAAGCTGCATACTTTGGGTGTGGGGCTGCATCCACCTGGGGGAAGGGAACATGTTTGCAAATTATCACCTAGTTGCTTTATCACCTAGTTCTGTGCTACCTCCAAAAAGAGGGTGCACCTGTCATTAAAATCTCAGAAGTCAGCCCTGTGGACCAGACAATGTAAAGCTGACATTGGCAGATGTTCAAAGCCTGGCTCTTTTCTATGTGAGGTGCTTTGGGAGTTATTAGGCATTCTCCCATTCTGGTCCCACCGTCACCAGGACTCCCCTAATCGATGGTCTCCAATGCCCCTCTCGCTGAGTATTTCTGACCACACCTCAGCCCAGTAATCCATCCCTCCACCCTACACGAATGGTCTCTGCTGGGTTTCCTCTCCCTGCAGGCAGCCTTTGAATAGAGTTCCTTTCCAGACACCTGGAGGCTTTGCTTCATCTGGCCCAGAGGACACATGTGCCTTTCCCCGTCATGGTGGAAAGTGAGACTCCAACAGCCACCCCAAAGACTCCTTCAGCAAGTCTCTCCCTGTTAGGCCTTTTCAGGCACTTGTCAACTTCCTGTCTCCATATTCACTTAAGGCCAGGGTATATATATAAGATTCTCCAAAGCCTCTTCTCTCTGAATCAATCCTCTAGCATCTCCTCTGTACCCACAACATGGGAAATAAGCCCAGTGACAAAACCAGTTTGTTAGCTCTCACTCTGTCCACATCGACAGGTGGGAGCTGACAGTCTGGACATTCGGAGCATCTGCTGAGACTCAGAGACATCAGCAGAGGTCTTAGAACATAGTGTTTAGTGACACGGGTACATTCTCAAGTAATACAAATAGCAAGTCAGAGAAACACATAAACTTGAATATGCGTGTGTGTGTGTGTGTGTGTGTGTGTGTGTGTGTGTGTGTGTGTTTTAGTTCCCGATGAGGTGAAGGAGTGAAGGAGGCGTAGAAATCCTCTCATATAATATACAGCACCTGTGAAATTTGCTTGGGGCCCTGCTTGACACCTCAAACACATAGGATATAAATGCTAGATGCCATCTACTTTCCTATTGCTGCTATAACAAATTACCACGAACACAATGGCTTAAGACAGCACAGATTTATTACATTCATGCCTTGGAGGTCAGAAATCTGAAAAAGTATCTTACAGGGATGAAATCAAGGTGTCAAAACACCTATGGTTCCTTCTGGGGCCTGTAGGAGAGAGTCTATTTCCCTGCCTTACATAGTTTCTAGAGGCTCCCTGCATTGCTTTGTCCATGGTCCCACATCACTCCAACCTCCGCTTCTGTCATTACATCCCTTCTCCGACCTTGACATTCCCGTTTCCTTCTTACAAGGACTCTTATGATTTCATGGGACTCACCTGAATAATCAGAGTAAATGTCCCCCATCTTAAGGTCCTTATTAATCCCGTCTGAGAAGTGCCTTTTGCTATGTAAGGTAACGTAGTCACAGGTGTTGGGGATGAGAACAGGGACATCTTTGATGGGGGCCTATTGTGCTACCTCCCACACCGTCCTTAACAGGAGGCCACAGATAGAGAAAATGAAAAATGGTAACAAATAGGAGTGCTTGAAAGTGTGAACTTGGGTAAATTACTTAAGCCCTCTCAGCCCTCAGTGTCTTCATCTATGAAATGAAGATAATAATAGTACCTGCCTCATCCAATTGTTTTTATTGTTAAATGAGTTAATATTTTCAAAATGCTGAGAACAGTGCTGGCTCATGGTAAGTGCTACGTGAGTATTTTTAAAATCTCACATGGGAGGACACTCGATGTTGCAAAGTAGATTTGAGATCCAGCTGCTTCTTATTTGGCTGACACTGTGTTACATAGTCCAGGATTAATAGCAGCAGGGGCTTATTAACTTAATGGATGTTAATAAATCTCTGGAGTGAGTCTGATACAATAGTATATGTATTTATAATTTTTAAAGAAAATACGCTAACAGTTCTCATGTAGGATTATGGGTGATTTTTATATTCTTCTTTATACTTGATCTATGTTCTATATTTCCTATATATCAGTTATAATCAGAGAAAAAAATCATGTATGCAATATATATATATATATATAATATATATACACATATACACAAATATATAGAGTTACAAATATTGTGAAATATATATATATATATATATATATATATATATATATATATATATATATGGAGAGAGAGAGAGAGAAAGAAAGAATGAGAATGAGAGAGAGAGATCAGAGTCTTTTTGGGTCCCTGGACCCCATTTCCAGTGGGTGGAGAGTGGCTGACACTTCCAAGCAATGCTCCAACACCAGCTTGATGTTCTATAAGTCAACTCAATTCGGACACTACCTACCTGGATATAGCATCAGATTACACAGTTTAAAGGGATTACACAGATTGAGGTGTCCGTCCCATAGGACTGCCAGGGTCCCCTTCATATGCCAGTAGAAAGCTACAATTATAACCTGTACTTCTGATGTACTGGCTCTAGATTAAAGGTTCCCGTGACCGCTTTATTGGGTTTGTTTAATTTGCTACAGCAGCTAACAAAACTCAGACAAACATTTTACTTACTAGATTACCAGTTTATTTTAAAATGATATATTAGTAAATCAGGAACAGTCAGATAGAAGAGATGCACAGGGCAAGTGTGGGGACAGAGCAAGGAGGGCAGTTTCCAGGCGCTCAGCCTCACGTGGAAAGGTGCTCACTCGGGTAGTAAACGGCCATCAACTGTGATTGGATGGCCATCATCTGTGGCTAGTTGGCCATCAGCTGTAACCAGTGAGCCATTGGCCACTAATATAACTGCTGGGACTACGCTAGCAGAAAATGGGGGCTAGCAAGATGGTGGCTGGCAAGCGCGGATTACAGTTAGCAGGGCGGAGTGCGGGTTGCAGATTGCAGAGAAGTGGACAGCCGGTTGCGGATCTTGTGGCTCCTGCTTCCTGTGTCTCCAACCCAGCTGCCAGTGAGACTATAGTGGTATGACTCCCCTATCTAAGGCTCCGTGGGTGTTCCCTTTTGGCCTCACCACGTCCTGTGTTCTTATGTGGGGAGCGGGACCAGAGACCCCGCATGAAACCCTGCATGACAGCAAGGTATGGGAAAAGGGTGAGGTGCTTTCATGCCCTCTTGGAGCGTGACATTCTCCCTAAATCAGGTGTTCATGAACCTGGAAGTTCTCCAAACCCAAAACTTTTGGGTTTTTATGGAGACTTCATAACATAGGCATGATTGATTAAATCATTGGCCATTGAGGACTGAACTCAATCTCCAGCCCCTCTCCCATCCCTGCAGGTTTGGAGGTGGGATTAAAAATCCCAACCCTCTACTCATTTGGTTGGTTCTCTTGGTAACCAGCCCCCATTCTTAGGAGCTCTCCAAAAGTCACCTCATTAACGTAACAGAAGACACCTTTGTTATTCGTATCACTTAGGAAATTCCAGGGGTTTTAGGATTCTGCTCTGTGCCAGAAAATGGAACAAGGACTGAATATATATGTCTTATTATAAATCACAACATCACAAGAGTCATTGAGAGAAAAGAAGAAGGAAGAAGGAAGAAGAAGAAGTGTCAGCACTCTATTCAAACCACATAAAGGAAGCCAAGACAATAATCCTTAATGGATCCTCATTGACCATTGGCTGTAGTCTAGACACCCAGACCTAGCATGTAAACCTTTCTAGAAACTGGCTCCAGTCACACTGCACACCTGTAATTCTTCCCCTCCCCTTGTTCCTGTGACTCAATCCAGCTGACACTATTCAGCAGTCCTGATGCGAGATTCTGCATTGTGTGTTGATTGGATCTACACCTAGGACAACAAACCATCTCTGTTCCCAAGCTGTTCGTAATGTAAAAGAAGGGGCAGAGTTCTACACGAGAAAAGACAACAATGGAGTAAAGGTTATGTTTCTTACTGTTATAATCAAATGCTATGAGAAAACAAAGGGGAGCATGACTGAGCCTACTAGAGTCAGGGCCAGCTTCCAGAATGGCTACCTGTGCAGTCCGAGTCCACTCACTTCATTGGGTTCTGTGCTTAGTTTAGTGCTTGGCCACTGCTATCCTGAAAATTCTTAATTATTTCTGAAAAAGAGGCACCACATTCTCAGTTAGCACTGGGCCCCACAAACTATGTAGCCAGTCCTGAAGAGGGGGGCAGTTGGAAGTATGAGGTTGATAAAAAAATATGGTGAATGCTGCTGTTACTGCATGCCATCCAACCAAAAGGTGATATTAATTGTGTTTTTTGACCTTGATGGAATTGTGTGAGCTGAGTTTGTACCCAGGAACACTACAGTGACCTCTGAATATTATAAGGGCTTATTATAGCCTTTAAGAAATAATGTGCATAGGAAACAGCTTGAGAAATGGGCAAACAGTTTCATCCTCCATCATGACAATGCTCCGTGTCACACATCACTTCTGGCACAGCAATTTCTGTCAAATGAAAACATTACGGTGTGTCCTCAACCACCTTATTCACCAGATCTGTCACCATGCGACTTCTGGCTCTTCCCCAAAGTCAAAATGACCATGAAAGGTAAACGGTTTGAATCGATTCAGGACATCGAGGCAGCCATGACAGCGCGTCTAAAGACACTTACGAAAGAAGACTCCCAGAACTGCTTCAGAAAGTGGAAAGAACGATGGCATAAGTGTGTTCAAAGGGAGGGGGATTAATGGAAATATGTTTTACTGTAATTTTTTTAACTGTATAATTTTTTTTTTTAAATTTAAACATTCACCGTATTGTTTGATCACACCTTTGTACATTGCCATTGAGAAATATTAATGAACCAGCCAAATCAACAAGATTTTTTTCTGTCCCTCCTATGCTTTGGATATCATGCCGAGTACTACATATACACATATGTATATATACACATAAAAATACATTGGTCTTATATATAAGCACATATGCACACACTTAAAATGTCACCAATTCACAGGCACCTATTGCTTCTTCTTCACTCACCATCTACATTGTCATTTTTTGTTAATTTTAATAAAGGTCAGTGAATCTTAAATCCTTTAGTCCAACTTCAGTGGGCATCACTTGGCTGCTTATTTCAAATGCAGATTTTCACACCTACGATCAATAGATCTGGGTTGGGCCGCAGGGATCTGTATTGGAAACGCACACATGAGTCTGGTACCTGCTCTGAAGAAAGTTGTCAAATCTGATCTAATCCCCTTACCTAATTGTTCTGACAAACTGAAACCCAGAAAGAGGAGGTAACCTCCCTAAAAGTCAAATGTTGATGTAGCAGCAATTTTGAAGAAGAAAGTTCCGTGCCTGATCACGATTTCTACTTCAGAGCCCTTAAAAATGTAGGCTCTATTGTGCACCCTCCTGAAATACGTTTGAATGCAAATCACACCTTTTCACCTTCTTATCCAACAATGGAAAGCAGACTGAAATGAACATGTGGAAGCCTCGTGGAAGGGGCAAGAAATCAGAAAAAAGCAATCTGCAGCCTTGCCCTGGTTTGGCTCTGGGAAGGACTGGCCTCCCAGGGTCTATCCACCTTGCCTTGGGCAGGGCTCCCCTACCAGCCAGGATGCTCTTGTTGAAATACAAACCATTGAGATCACCTTCACCCCTGGCACAGCGCCCTCCTTACAGAGCTAGGTGTGGCAGGAACAATACGAACACTGGGATCAGATGTGCTGGAATTCAGATCCTTTCTCGGCTACCTCCAAGCTGTGTAACTTGGGGCCAGTGCCTTGGTGTCAAGATTTATGAAAATGACACAACTGTAACGAACGCACAGGGTTTTGGGGTGAGAGATTGTGCAATAGTACTAGGTGAAGAGCACAGGCTCTGAAGTTGGACACCTGCGTTCAAATATTGGCTCCTCTTCTTAACAGCTGTGACTCTGAGCAGGTTACTTAACTTCAGGACAAATAAGGACTGTGCTCACATATACCCTGTGGCCCATTGTGAAGACTAAATGAAATAATTATTAAATGCTCTTCGCTGAGCTTTGGGCTCCTCATAAGGGCAAAATGAATGTGGGTTGTATGAAGGATGGGTAGATGCTTCATAAACCAATAGGAAATAAAATGAGTGGGGGAAAAAAAAGAGATGTTTAGGCAAAGTGTAGTCACAAAAAGTGATGTGTCTTCTCCACAGAACGCTCTCTGAACCCAGTGAATTTCCACTGTGGGGGGAGAAGCGGGGAGGGCAGGCCAGATTAGGATAATTGTTTTTCTTGGAAGCTGAAAAATCACAGTTTGCCTCCAGCACCTCTATTACTGCAACTTCAATCCAGTACCCAAATCCCACTGAAAGAGTGAATGAAACTTAAAAGCTGTAAGAGAAGAGAAGGAAGAATGGACAGGACCCAAAATGCTTCAGGCTTCAGTTTGATCCTTTTCTGCCATCTCCCCACCCTGCTTTTGGCCCATGTCTCTGCAAGCTTCTTCTCTGTTTGTACCTTTTGGGGAAAATAGTCTTCCTTTCTGCTCTTGGCTGTAGGAAGATTTTCTGTATGGGCAAGAGTGAGCAAGGGGCAGGGTGAACACACTCAGGCACTGAGAGGGAGACCAAGGGGGATACAAGGTCCTTGGTCCAGGACTGAAAATGCAAACCGTATAGTCAAGATGCTCATCACATCATTGCAATTGCCTCTTTACCTGTATGTGCTTGCACCAGGCAGGGGTGATCTGGCCCCACTGTCAAGGTCATAAGCACTCAGACTTGGTATAAATCCAGGCCCCATCAGTGGCTTTACGGTTAATCTGTTGGGACCTCAGTTTCAACCTTTGTAAAATGGGATACAATGTGTAAAATACTTGGCACCATGCTCAATAAAATGCCTTTTTCACATCCTCCTTCTTGTTCTCTTTCTTTTTCTTCTCTTCTGCTGCCTCGTTTTCCTTGTCCTTTTAAAGTCTAATCCTTTTCTTCCTCTTTCATTCTATGGCTCTGTTGCTCAAAGTCAGGGGCCATTGTTACTCATCTCTGCCTCCCCGAAGACCTTGTGCATGTCAGGTGCTCAATGGATATTTGTATGCTGAAGAAAAAACCAACCCCTCTACTATCCTTTCTCTGCCCATGAAAAGACACTATCGTCTCTGTGTTCTAACCAATGGGTACCAGCCAGTGTAACGCAAAACTTCCAGATAAAGAATTAGAGGATCAGAACAACCCATTCAAGGACTTGAGTTCTCACTCATACTTGACAGAGAAACAAAAGAGAACCACAGAAGAGTAAGACTTATCCATGGTCCTGGGGGCAGGGACACAGTGACCTGTCTTACTCTTCACCTATCTCCCTGTCTCTCTATCCCAACCCTTTCCTCTCTGCAGGAGGACCTCCTGAGTGTCACGTTCAAAACTTCATCCCTTCATCTAGTCTTTCTCTGAAGAGGTGTGTCATAGCACTTACAATGTGACACGTAGGCATGGTGCTAAGCACTGAGGACGCTACAAGTAAACATCGGCCTGACTTCTCCCCTCCTAGTGCAAAGGCCTAGCCTAGTGGAGGAGACGGCGATTAACTGAAAACACAGACACCCCACTCCACCCATCAACACATATAAAGATATGCTCGGTTTTCAATAATAATAGGCTTCCAAGGAAAACTGCAGGATGCTACAAGAGAGGATTAAAAAGGTGGACTGTCTTGAACTGGGGCATTGAGTGAAACATCTTTGAAGAAGTGACTTTTCAGAGGAAGCCTAAAGATACAGATTATTCTGTAAGTTCTGCTAGTCCCGCAATGCTGATGTGGTTGGCCCACTTGGGAGGCCCTCCCTCTATCCCCTCCTTTCTTCATCTAAGGCCCACGTGTTCTTCAAGTCCCGGTCCAAGGACTCCTGATGCTACAAGTCTTCCTCTATCACGGTAGCCCTGCCCTTTCTAATACAGATGAAGGTTTGCTCAATTCATAGTCAGCAAACTCTTTCTCAGAGATGGTTGAGTCCATTTCCCAAGGCAAACCCATCAGTTTTCTTTGTCTCTACTGAGACAGATCCATGTTTATCTGGCCCACATTCGTTGAAGTATATTGGATTTGAATGAGCCGAGGCCGAGTCTGAGAAGTTCCACAAACACCCTATTACCTAATTGCATCAGACATATATGTTACCAGGGATCCTTTATGGGAAATAAAATTTACAGAAAATAAAGACATAATCTTAAGAAATTAGAAATGACAGAGGGGAGAGACAATCAGGGTGGATTTGAAGATAGGAGACATGAATTTAGATTCTACTTCTATTTCATGACGAACAACGATAACAAGAAGACTAATCCCTAAGCTGTTATGGAGCTCTTAGTATATTCTAGGCATTATGCTAAGAACTTCATGTACATTATTACCACGTTCGTTTCTTACAGTAACCCCATTAAGTAGTACTTAGTATTAGTTTTACCCGAGTATTACAGATGAGGAAACTGAGTGCCGGAGAAGTTACATCACTTTCCCAAGGTAACACTTAGTGAGTAATAAAAGAAGAGTTCAAGCTAGGTGGTTTCATTCCTGAACCCACACTACATGCTCATCTGCAAGTACGGGACTAGCTTAGTAAGTCATTTAGCTATAGTTTGCATCCATTTTTAACCTAAAATAACAAAGGGATTGGGCACAGTCAAGTACTTCTAAAGTGTCTCTGTTTTAAAGGGCCTGTTCTTCCCATTCTTTCAGTGCCTGAGGGGATCAACAGAGGATTCCTGGAAGGGAGACATGAAGACCTGGAATTTGAAGAAATCCTGTCTCCTGGGTTCCTTTCACTCATCTGAAACTCCCATCCTGCACTTCTTTGATTATTTATAGAAGATATTCCCAAAGGAGGGCAGCTCTACACTCTGCCTTGCAGATTGCAAAGAGAGATAAATAACACATTCCTCATTCTCTTACTCGCTGGGGAAGTGGGGGCTGTGTTTACATCGCTTCCTTGGTATTTATCCTCCTGCTGGCTGTTCCATCCCCTCTAGTTCATGTTGTTATTTTACTTCCATTAAGGGAGCAGAAAAAAACATGAGAAGCCATTCTGATCCAGCCCGATTCTCTGAGGGCATTGCTTGGTCAGTCAGCGTCCTCTCCCTTGTAATTTCCCTACAAACAGCTCATTCAAGAGGCATTTTCCTCCCTCTGAATATGAATGTCCTGATGATGATAAAAATAAATATCACACACATACATACGCGCACATATCAAAACAAAATAGAATGGAAAAAAAGACAGAACAGAAAATCGATTGTACACTTGGTTCATTGCATGTTTATATCCTTCTGGATTTCCTTCCTGGGTGCCTGAGAATTGCCTAGTCAGCAGTTAGGAGGCGCTGGCTGTTTCACTGCCATTTTAATGTGACGTGCTTGTCTTCTGTGGCTTTTCTTCTTTGGGAAGGGGCTGGACTTTATTAAGAAAACTTTAGAACATAACAGCCTCTGTTATTTATCTACCAGGTCCATGGAGATGTTGGTGTAATTCATTGTGTATGAAAACTGACTGGATTATTTGTTATTTTTCAGTATTTCTCTGGAAATGGACACTGGTTCAAGAAAATCTTGTGGTCATTCAGAACAATTTTAATAACTGGAATCCTTACCTGGTTAAATTTTCTGTGCCCTAGCTCTTTCATGAAGGACAACATACACTGAGCATATGGCTATGCGTCAAGTGTTATTCATGTTGCATGTGATATTCCATTTAATTTTCAAAAAAAAAGAAAAAAGATTGAAGAAAACAGCAGTGCACTAATTCTGTAGATGGAGAAACTGAGATTCAGAGTATAAATGCAATTCTAATTGAGAGATTGTGAGAAGTCTTTGTAATTCATTGATACAGATTTACTTCCCTCTGATAAATTTTAAAAGACTGTGGTAGAGCTCACATCACTAGATTTTAGAATACTAGATTTGAGTCTTTTGCAAGATGCACAGCCTTAAGCAAAAATATGAACCTCTCTGAATCTTATTTTCCTCCCCTCTGTGGTATAAAAGAAAATGTATTATATTTGGATGCAGAAATCAGAGACAGAAATTCTGGCTCCACCATTTACTAATGCTGTGTCTTAGGTTAGTTTTCCCAAATGCAATGTCTGAAAGAAAGAGCCATACACATGCTATTTATTAAAGAAATGCTCCCAGAAGAGACTGATAAGGGAGAAGCAGGAGAGGAATGGGATGAAATCAAGCAAAGATGTGATTTCGAATAAGTCCCCATCTCAGTCTGATTGCATGGGGAGCTCTGGAGCGTGTCAGTCCTCAGAGTATGTCCTAACTCAAGGCACGAGAGCTGGGTCTTCATATGGCTCCACCCATCTGTCATTGGTAAGAGCTGCCCAAGGAAGGATATAAATTCCCAGGTACTTCTGGCTCCCTGCTTGTGCTGGGCCATGGCCAGAGATAAGACAGACCTAAGTAGATCTGGGGAGAACACTCTGAGATTCTGGGTATGACATTTTACTTTAATATTTTATTTCCCTATCTTTGAATAGTTCAGCTAGATTATCATTGCAATTTGTGTAATGGTTCCACATGTAATTGAAAAAAATAATAACAAAGTTCCTCCCACTAGGACTTAAGATTCTTGGGCCAAGAATCTTGATTTTACTCAATAACATAGCTTACACTCCTACAAGAGTGACTAGTTTTGGAGGAGCTCAATGACTATCTAACTAAGGAATGGATGATGAACAAATGGGTATTCACCAATTGTTGGATAAGGGTTGTATCCATGATTATCATCATATCATTATAATTAATCTGCTAATTATGTCATTGAAATATTCTGTATTCTTACAATGTGCACGCCACACATACCATAGTGCTGTAATCATTGGAAAGACACCAATGGACCCAGAGAATGTAACGTTACTTTAATGAAAAGTGACACAGAAACATACAGAGATATTTACTTAAAGAAGGAAATAACACAATATACCCTAGACCAGGGAACTTCCCAGTTCCCAAGCTCCCCATAGGAATAAATTACTATGAATGATATCACTGCTTAAAATGAGGATTACCACAAATGTAAGAAGTCCCCTTTTCTGTTTCTATGGGATTTTATGCACTCCAAGTGCCTCCCCAATCACCTGGGATAATTGGCTAAGAGATAGCCTTCTGACTCGGTACAAGAAACTGGAAGGAGAACCAGCCCCAGACCCCACAAATACAGACCTGAGCTTCATGTGAGCTCGAGGATTTACCTGATCCCCACGCTGAGAAAGTAATATACAAGTATTTTGTTAAGTGCAAGAAGACAGTCACACACACACACACACAAAAAAAACATACTGTGTGATAGCATTTATATGAAATGTTGCAAGTAGGCAAATCTATAGAGACAGCAAGTCGATTAGTGGGTTAGGGAGGAATGGGAAATGACTACTAATGGATACAAGTTTTCTTTTGGGTGTGATAAACGTGTTCTAAAATTAGATTGTGGCTGATGGTTGTACAACTCTCTAAATATACTAAAAAAAATTGATTTGTTACACCTTAAACAGGTATACTTTATGGCATATAAATTATTTCTCAATAATGCTGTTTAAAATCACCAGTGAACTCTCCAAAATGTCTAATGTAAAGGAATAAAAATCTCCGGGGGAACATGCCTTCATCTCAGGATCCACTGGATTCCCCCAGGTAAAACCTCCCTGCAGACGAGTTTACAATCTTTGATTACTAAGCCCACAATAATTGAACATGAGGGTGAGTCGGCAGACATACCAAACAGAAGGGTTGGGTCCTCAAGATCTTTATTCCGGCTCTATCCGTTAGCCAACCTCTCTGAAACTGTTCTCTTCTTCCCTCTGTATCAATGGGAACAATAATAATACCTACTCTGTAGGACTTACAGTAAGGATTAAATGGATAATAGCAAGTCAAGCATTGAACATGGTGGCTGTCACTGAGACACACATGCTGTATAAATAGTAAGTATAATTAACTATCAACAAGAAAATAAAAAGGAAAGCCTCTGGACTGAAAAATGGGATTTAACACCTAGACATGTAATAATTCACAGGTGACACAACCACAGTTGAATCATGTTTGACTTCACAGGAAAACAATTACATGCACCTTAAATTAAAAAAGATATATATATTTTTTCTATCGGATTGGCAAAGATGAAATAGTTTTTGTATTTTGCCAGAGGTTCATACGGTGGGAGAGCAAGGGATTTCGTCACACACAGTTGGAGAGAATGTAAATTGGAACGAACCCTTCCAATGAGCATTTGGACAAGTTTATCAAAAAACATTTCGTATCATTATGAAATCTCTCACATTTCTTTTTTCATCTAAGAGCCGAGGATGAGAGAGACACTTTTTTAATGGAAAATGGTACAGAACATGTAGAAGTATTTACATAAAAAGGAGATAGTATCATACTTTACACTGGGTTGTCCCTTCCCAGGGTCCATAGGCTCAGGCCACCATGAATGATACCATTGCTCAGGAGGGAAGACTCAAACTTAGTCCACCTTTAACTGAGGTGTAGACATTTGAGAGCCCTGGCTGGAAGCAGAAGTCTGAATTTCAACTCCCATCTGTGCGCAGGCCCTCCTCTCCTGTTCCTGCAGTGACCTTGAATCCCAACCCCTACATTACCAAGACTCCAACAACAGCCCCCCATCCCACATTCTTCCCCACCCCATGACCCACCCGCCTAGGGCAGCTGCAACATCTATTTATGTGTTGATTTTCTGGATCTCAATTATTTCTTTGGTTTTTTGGTGCTTATAAATTTCTCTTGTTTTCTTCTGAATTCAGCTATGTATTTAAAAGGACCTCTCTCCTATCTAGGGTTTCCAAGTGTTGTGTAGTAGTGGAACTTTTCAGTGCTGTAGTTTATCTTATGGCTAAACACAAAAGTCTGATTTTAAAATGATTTACATGTTTGTCAAATCCCATGGTCCTATGGTTCTAAGAGAAAAACCTACCATCACAGGCAATGACAGGCCTCTCTGGATGAGAATAAGTGAAAGAACGAGGGGATCTTACCTTTGGCCAAGCACTGGAACACTCCAGGTTTTCACCTATTCCTATAGCTGCCTACAGAGTCCTCCGCTACGCTGTCTTTGGCCCCATCGCACATACATACATACCTGGGACTAACACCTTCAGACATTGTCAGTTTACAAGTCTGTCTCACGCAGCAACTGTCCTCTCTCTCAAAGCGAGCATGCTGTCGCCTATAAATCTATATGGATCCCCTCCAGTTCCTATAACTACATCTCCTACCAGAACATGTGCTCTGTGCATGTTTGATGAAAGAATTAGTGACTTTCATTGTAGAAATATATCTGATGGGATGATAGGGAGAGAAAGTCTTAGATGAAATGCTGTGGATCAATTGGAATGCATGTGCGTTTTTCATTTCACAAATATCCATTAAACACCTAACGTAACAGTAGCCACTTTATATGTCCTGTGAGAAAAGTATATTTTGTCTGATGGAATAGCTGTTTTTGTCAGGGTTTCATGTAAATTCCAGTTCAATAGGAAGACTTTCTGTGTGGGGGTGTGTGTGGGTGTGTGTGTGTATGAGAGAGACAGAGAGAGAGAGAGAGAGAGAGAGAGAGAGAGAGAGAGAGAGAGAGAGAGAGAGAGAGAGACAGAGAGAGAGAGAGAGAGAGAGAGAGAAGAGTTTCTCCTTTGCAAATAACTAACGTGTTTTATATATGATCTGCAGACAAAGCTTCAATGTAGTAGCAGAAACATCTGCCGGACATGCCTGCCTGGGTTAGATGCTTTCTCGCTATGTGAGCTTCAGCAAGTTACTTCCCTTCACCTAGTACCAATTTTCTCCTACAGGCCTTCCAGGGTTGTTATGAGAATTGAGAATTGTAAATAATGCCTATAAAATACCTGGCCCATAGTAGGTGCTCCATAAATCATAGCCACTGCTATTACATCATAACATGAGAATCCTTTTCAAATGTGAGGGTTAACTCCCTTATTGAATCCATTTTCCAAGTTCAGGGCCTGGGCACTTGTTTTCTATAAAGTATGGCACAAAGTGACTTCTTGTTACTAATTCTAATCCTGTGAAACACATACTGTGAGAGGTAATTATGCCAGTTAGGACAAGACAAGATTGAGCTTGCATGTTTCATTTCGACAGCAAGTAAGCATAAAGCAACCTTCTTTATTGGCATTTCCAGATCAGAGCCAGCAGCGGAAATATAGATAGTGCCATGATGATAATGCCACGAGATTCTTTAAACTGCAGACCCATCAGATATGACAAAAAGTTGGCCTCATGGGTTACTATGAAAACCTCAGGATGTCCAGACGAGCCCTTAGGGCATCAAGGGCTAAGGGTATCTCACTGCCCCCTGCCTAAATGGATAGCCTTTCACAGACATTTTACCACATTACCACAATACTCTCATCTGGTGCCAAGAATGTGCTGGAAAAGCCAACAGGAAACGAAAACTAGCCAATTTGTAAAATTTTCTCATGCCTCTTTTATTTCCTAATGTATGCTTTCGTTGATCTCTTAGAGTTCTTGAGGCTGGAATGGAGAACAACAACCTCAGGCAACGCATGGTCTGACCTTGACAGAGTTTTTTTCTTCTGCCTTTCCTGGTCACAGTGGGTCAGATTCCCATGAGTGAACAGCATATCCACAGTAGAATCTCATCCATAGCGCCTCTGTCTACTTATTGCCAGGAAACCATGGAAATGGTTGGTAGGGAGAACATCAGACTTGGAGCTCTACCACTTAGGTACTTAGGAGTCTTAGGTCAATCATTTTATCTCCCTTCATTTCCCATCTGTAAAATGGAGTCAATGTCTAGTTTATGGGACTGAAGTTAGGATTACCCCTGAGAAAACACTTTTGAGACTAGTTTATAAATGTTAAATCCTTAAATACTGGGAATTTTTTTTTTCTTTTTGACATTTTCATCACTAGAGAGAAATGAAACACCCTCCATTATCTTTTAAACTAACGTCATTTTTAACATTGGCTTATCCACAATATGGGCAACGGGTTAGAAATAAGACTATGAAAAGATTTTGCACTGCAGAGAGAAAAAGAGAGAGGACAGAGAAGGACAGAAAGAAAGAAACATTTATTTTAAGGAACTGACTTATGTGAATGTGGGGGTGGGGGGTGGCTTAGGTCTGAAATCCATAGGGTGAGCTGGCAGGCTGGAAATTGAGGGGAGAGTTGTTGATATTGCAATCTTGAGTTTTAATTCCACGGCACAGGAAGCTAGAAACTCAGTCATGACTTCTATGTTGTAGCCTTGAGAAATCCGTCTCCTTTGGAGAACCTCAGTCTGTGCTGTGAAGGTCCTCAATTGATTGAATGAGGCCTGCCCACATCTTGGAGGATAATTTGCTTTGTTGAAAGTCTAGGAGGATAATTTGCTTTGTTGAAAGTCTAGTAATTTAAATGTTAATCACATCTAAAAAATACCTTCACAGGTATTCACATCCAAATTGGTGTTGATCAAAACACTGGGTACCATTGCTTAGCCAAGCAGACACATAAAATTCACCATCACAGCACCAAGCGCTGTAGAACATTTCCAAGTAGAAATGACTGCAAACAAGAAAGCATAGAGAGCACATGGTCTCTGGTCTCCAACATCTACAGGACAGTTGTTGAGTGGGAGCAGCTTTCAGAGGTCACTAAAGGCCCAGCAATGACCAACAAGTGCAGCTACAGAGAGGCCAACATTGGCTGCAAATAAGGAAGAACATTCTAGAATCTACATGTGTTGGATGTCAAATATTTTGTTTCATTGGAGGGTTTAAAAAGAAAGCTGACCTGATACACCCCATGAATGCTACACTGGGATAGGATGCTGCATCAGATGGGATGGCCCCAGGTAGCATACAAGGTCCTTCTAAAACATGAGATTCTAAGATGTCAAATAGATATTCTGAATCACTTAGAGCAATTTTCAAATTGCAGTTATTTACTATGTGAGATACTTCCTTCTTACGATGCCACAGATTGCATCCTTTCAAGAAGCAAATATGAACATTTAATTTGTGTTTTACTTTTCCCTCTTGGCATTTTTAAAAATTAAATTTACTAGGGTAGCATTTTTTTCAAAGGTGCTGATTTCCTATTACACATAAGACTTATTTTAGACTTACTGTTTTCTCAACATTATGACAGAGCAAGGCTGAAGAAAATAAAAGATGGCACTGTATTCTTGAATTAGCATTCTCTTTCTTTTGTGTACTCGTCATTTACTATATAAATTTGAAAATTGGAATTGTTTTAATCACCCTTCAAATCAATGCACTCAACTATATGGGAGACAAATAAATATGATTATCTACCCATATATTTCAGGTTTCCCTGAGACAATTTGACGGTATCGGTTCTATTTTGTCTTTGATTCATTGTCTGATCTTAAGCAAGTTGTCTCCATATCTCAGTTTATCCATCTGTAAAATGGGTATGTTGGATTTTCTTGATCCCTCAGATTGTCAGGTATTTTCTAGCTCTTACCTTGAGTGACACTGATTCAAAGTTATCTTCAGAAATCCTTTGGAACTCTACTAAAACTTAATCTGTGGCACTATTAATAAACCCCTGTATTATCTGGGATTTATCAATATTTTCTGCTTATGAAACAAATCTGTTAGGATGCCAGAGCTTCTCAGACAAGTGTTGGTCCAGTGCTCAATCCTGGCCTCATAAACAAATCCTGCTATTTTTCTGTTATTAAAGAATATACATTCAGCAGAACCTGCCATATTTTCCCCTCAATTAAAAGGTATTTAGAGGTGCAATTGTGTCCCCTGGTACTGATCTGATTGGAAAAATAATTTCTAAATACTCCCAGAGGTGATTCTAAATGCATCCACTCTTATCCCATGCTGTTCATCTTCTTCTGCTGCGTACGTCCCTTTGTGAGGTTCATGTATGCTTATTACTTCCCAAGTTTTAAATTCTTATTTCCAGGGTAGAATTACAAAGGAGGAAGCAATTGAAAACATCTGCTCTACTTTCGGACGCTGGGCAGGCGCCTCCATCACATGCCTTTCTGCTGCTGGATATTTAGATACAAGTGGAGGCAGAATTGATTTTACTTTTGACTGGGATTCTCTTTTTGGAGGTGAATGAATGAGATGCACCGGATGGAGCCATCTTTTCTCGCTCAGTGAACGGATGTACCTGTCACTCATTCTGAATAGGAACATCTATCCCATGCAAGACAGGAGTGGCAGATATCCTGATGAGTTGAACACTCTAAAGCGGGTGTTTCCATAAATCTTGGGCTGCCTTTGAGGCAGTGTAGTGATGGATTTTGTCCCTGTTGTCATCGGGGGTAAAAAAAAAAAAGGGGGAAGGAAAAAGCTGCTTCTATCATGAGTTCTCAAAGTGAATAAAGGCGATAGATGCTGAACAAACCATCCACATCACAGCATTCAATTTAGGCTTGATAGCTGTACAAGTGCAGTTACTGAGAGTTGAGGATACAGCTATAGACTATCGGAGCTGGAAAGTCTGAGACTTCCAGTCCAGCTATGTTCATTCACAAATGGGCCAAATGTGGCCCAGAGGAATAGGCTGGTATATTACTACTAACAGCCATCATTTACTGAGCACTTACCATGATAGGTACCATGGCAAGAACTTCACAAAGACTACTCAGTTCTCACGAAAATCTTTCAGACTTTGGTACTATTTTTATTTCTTTATTTGATTTTATTGTTTTCAGATAAGGAAACAGGCTATGAGGCTAGGGCTATACAGTTAAAAAGCAAAGGATCCGTACTCAATTCCAACTGATCCCAAAATCTGCCCCTAACTACCGTGTTTCCCCGAAAATAAGACCAGGTTTTATACTAAGTTTTGCTCCAAAAGATGCATTAGGGCTTATGTTTAGGGGATGTCATCCTGAAAAATCATACTAGGGCCTATTTTCTGGTTGGGTCTTATATTTTGGGAAACACAGTACTACCTGGAGACTGGAGAGAAACATGCCTGAGTTGAAGAGCAGTTCTACAATTTGTCTTGAATTTTGAGCAAAATATTTCACATCTCTCAGGTTCAATTTCCTCACCTATAGAGTATAGATGATAATAATTGCCTCATAGGGTGGTTGTTGGAATTAAGTTAGTGTCATATTGAAATGCTGGTTTTAGCATATGAAGAACCAAGTGATCAGAAAATGGGTGGCTGTTTCCCTTTCTGGAGATATTCAAGTTGGACAGCTACTATGTTGATATTTAAAATGGCATTTCTACCCCTCGAGTATGTGGAGTGTGGTGTTGAATGAGATGGCCTTTCTCATGCCTTTGAGCTGAGGCTTTTATTATTCTGTGGGTCATATGACACAAGGGGCATATCCTGCCTGCATCCTAGCTCAGGAATCTTACTCCAACCTCAGAGTTGTCAGAAAGAGAGAAGGCATAAAGTGCTGCCTGAACTTTTCTAATAGGAATATGAAATCTCAAATCTAAAAGCTTTACATTTCCAACTGAAGTTTCAGTCCCTTCAATATCCATTTATAAAGACAAAAAAACCCAAACTCCCACTCTGAAGAATGAACACACTATTTAAAATTTCCTTGGGAAAGGAGAAGCACTGATGTAAAGAGGGAACTGGAACACTGATTAAATATTGTAGATTTTCATCTGGGCCCTGGCACTCTCTACTTGTGTGAATCCACTGTAGACCCCTACTCAGACTTAGCTGTCTCATCTTTTAAATGAGCAAATTAACCTAGAACTAAGTGAATTCTTAGAACCTTTCCAATCTTGAAGGATTGGCTTTCTCATCAATCTCGCTTCCAGAACTCTGCTTTAGATTCTCTGCACTCCCTGTAATACCATGATGGTGAATTTTTCTTGTCAACTTGACCAAGCCACGAGGTGCCCAGATATTTACTCAAATATTTTTCTGGTTATTTGTCTGAGGGTGTTTTTGGTTGAGAGTAACATTCGAATATTTAGACTGAGTAAAGCAGATTGCTCTCCTTAATATGGGTGGGTCTCATCTAATCAGTTGAAAGGCTGAATAGAACCAAAAGGTTGACCCTCCCTTACGCAAGAGAGAATGCTTCCTGCCTAACAGCCTTTGAATTCAGACAGTGATGTTTTGCCTACCGTTGGACTTGAAGTGAAATATCTGCTCTTCCTGGTTCTCCGGCTTGCTGATTTACCCTGCAGATCTTGGGACACCTCAGCCTCCATAATCATGTAAGCCACTTCCTTACAATACATCTCTTCATTTATAAAGATCTTACATGTAAAGATATGTATATACACATACATGTGGAATATATGTATGTGTATATATGCATACATATATGCATATACACATATAATGCATATACACTTTCTATTGGTTCTATTTCTCTGGAGAACCCTGACTACTGCAGATACCCACTCAGACTTCATGCTCTTAATTTTCTTGGCCTTCCTCCTCACACATACACATAAACAGAAAGAAACTTCATGATGAAACCTAATAAACAACTTCAATTTAAGATGAGAGTAATGATGGACAACAAAGTCATAATAAATAGAATTAGCAATACAGAATTAAACATTTACAAAGTATTCTTCATATAGCCCTACAGAATAGATGTTATGAATCCTATTTTTCAGAAAAAAGAAAAAAAAAGTAAAATGAGGTTGAAAGAAGTCCTCAGCCACGTGGTTGGAATAGAATGAAAACTGTAATTGTCCTCAATAAACAGGGACATGCCTTTCCATTACTCCTCAACAGATTTCCAACTGGTACTTATATTTCACAGAGGACTTTGAAACCTCTCTTCCAAGAAAGGAGTCATTTAGGTGAGACAGGTTGAGTGGCCTGGCAGAGGAGAAAGACACCTACTGTCCATGGTTCCATTTCAGTGAAGGCATAGCCTTGGTACTGAGCCTGTATGTAGGTGTGGATAACCGCCCCTCTGACCACCCTATTCCATGGAGATCAGAGTGGTAGAGAAGCAGGTGAAAATGCAGAATAGAGTGATTGTCTTATCTTCGGTTTGGATGTCAGAATTCCTCTTTGGAATAAAATGATCTTTCCTTTTTTATGACAAGTCCTACCAGAATGGCTCAGTGGAGGGAAAAACCCAAAGACAATGGTTATAATGCCACAGTAGATGATTCCCTCAATATACTGAATTAAATCAGGATACATTTTTTCTTTTACTCTGAAAATAAGAGCTTGGGGTGGGTGTATGGAGCTGGAGTTAGAGATAAGAGGCAAAAAGCTCAAAATAGGTTCAGACTATGAGGTAGAGCGTTAGTTAAAATGTTTTGGGGATGGAACAACTGAAAATATTTTCAGCAAACTAAACTAGTAATACCTTTGGAAATCACTTGCTTTGCTGCCTTTTAAATACAATTTTGTCTTTCCCCCAGATAGTCAAGCATCAAGTTTTGGAGGGACTCGTGTAATAGGGTTTAGGTATAAACAAAAAAGAATTGAGTTAACAAGATGGGAACAAGGAAGCATCCATGGATGCTGAAGCCAGGAGACAGAGATGATACTGAGAATTAAATCTTGCTAGGAACTTAACAGAAATCTTGAAATTGACTTTGGATTTGAGTAGAAATCCAGGGGCTGAAATACATATGATAAAATTTCAAGATTCAGAGAAGCCCATTGATATCTCAGCTACCATTCTATAGAAGTTGCTGGGTAGAATGATTCCTAACTGAATTCACTCTTCTTTTCTCACTCTGTGATATTTGTATGGAATGTGGAAAACTAGTCTGTTACATAGATGGTAGCAGCCATGTAACAATATCTATATGTCTTGGATTATAATGGGATTGAGCCCCTCCCCACGTGCCCAGTACTGTATTTAATCCTTGAGAGCATCTAGCAGTGACAGTGATTTAAGATGACAGCAGAGCTTATTGTTCTATTCCCCCAAATCTTTCCCACGTCCGTCCTGACCACTATAAAAGTGTGTCTGGCATACTGCATTCCACTGTGGTTGAAAGATGCATCCGGGGTCTGTAGTATATTCCCCTTCTTCATGTTTCCATTACTCAGGGAACATTTTCAAAAGATGAGATCTGCTCAATTTTCAAATAGTTTCCAGAGGGATGTGGCAGGGTGCCACCTCATTTGATTCACTTAAAATTAGACCAGAGTGAGGACTCCCAGTGTCCCGCAGGGAGAAGCTCTGCACCGGTGGGAGTGTAGGAGAAAAGATGTGCCCATTCACTGCTGGAATACAACTCGGGCGCTCCCTCACTGCCTCGCGTGTCTCCCCAATTCTGATGACTGTCATTTCAAGCACAGACCGTCTCAATGAGAACACAATATAATATTCCTTCTGAGTGCCCCTTTCCTCTCCCACCTCTCACCTAGCATTACCATTGTGGAATCACTGATATTAAGTTTAGAAGAATTGGAGAGCACTTATTGGGGTAAAAAATGTAATTGCAGACTCATACCTGCTTCCCAGTCTCTAAAAAGTCAACTGTAAGTTGTATTTGTCAAAGATTTAAAACATACCCACACTGCATATAGGATGTCATCCTGGGTATATTAGTCAGCTCGGGCTGCCATAACAAAATACCATAGATTGGGTGGCTTAAATAATGTACATTTATTTTCTCATGTTTTTGTATGCTGGAAGTCCAAAATTAGGGTGCCAGCATGGTCAGGTTCTGGTGAGAGCACACTTCCTGGCTTGTAGATAGCTGCCTTCTCACTGTGTCCCCACATGGCAGGGGGAAAGAGGGAAAGATGGAGAGAGGGAGAGAAGGAGAAAGAAGGGAAGAGAGAGAGAGAGAGAGAGAGAGAGAGAGAGAGAGAGAGAGAGAGCTCTTCCTATTCTTATAAGGCCACAAGCTTATGGGACTAGAGCCCACAATCCTATCAGATTAGAGGTAACCATAATTGCCTCCTAAAGGACCCTATTCCCATCCAGGTACTAACCAGGACATAGAATAGTACTGAATGTCAACTATAATCATATATATATATATATAGTCATGGGTTGCAAAGTTCAGCATGGGGAATATAGTCAGTGGTGTGTGACAGCTATGTACGGTGTCAGAGGGGCTGTAGATTGGAGGGGGATTATCAGTTTGTGAAGGGTGTAAATGTCTAACTAGTATGTTGCTTTGTACACCTGAAACTAATTAAACACAAAAAAAAGCCCCTGTTCCCAGATGAAATCACATTGAGGATTAGGGTTTTAACACACACATTTCAGCTCGGTGGAGGGGGGCACAACTCAGTCCCTAGCACAGGGAATTTCCCGAATTTTCGTTATTTAATTTCTCAATCCTCAGATAGAGGTCCCAAAAGAGAAATCAGATTTGGCTCAGATTTTCCAACGATTCCCTTCTCTACATACTATGAGAGAATTTGGACTAATTTGTCTAAAAAGGGTAAATTCAGTGATCTGATTTGTTATTTTCATGTACCCATTTATGGGTCGGAAAGCATTCAATCTTTGGAGAGAGCAGATTAAGTTCTAATCTTGGTAATATTACTAGTTTGCTTTATGACCTCAGCTTTTTCCATCTGTAAAATGTGGTCTTCTCCCTAGATTCCTTCCCACTCTGATATTCTGGGGATCTGAGATGTACGAATTGGCACTTGTGTTCTTTTTGGCATAGAAACTTGCTATCAAAATCCAAAGGATTGCTGGGTCAAACAGTAATTCTATTCTTAAGTTTCTGAGGAACCTCCACACTGCCTTCCATAGCGGCTGCACCAGTCTGCATTCCCACCAACAGTGTATGAGGGTTCCTTTTTCTCCACAGCCTCTCCAACACTTGTTACTATTTGTCTTGTTGATGATAGCCATTCTGACTGGGGTGAGGTGATATCTCATTGTGGTTTTCATTTGCATTTCTCTGATGACTAGTGATGTTGAGCATCTTTTCATATGTCTATTTGCTATTTGTATTTCCTCATTGGAGAAATATCTCTTTAGGTCCTCTGCCCATTTTTCAATTGGATTGTTTGTTTTTTCGTTATTGTTGAGTTGCATGAGTTTCTTATATATTTTGGATATTAGCACATTTTCAGAGGGGTTGTTTGCAAATATCTTCTCCCATTCAGTTGGTTGCCTCTTTATTTTGTTGATTGTTTCTTTTGCTGTGCAGAAGCTTTTTAGTTTGATATAGTCGCATTAATTAATTTTAGCTTTTACTTTGAGGTCAAATTTTGCCTTTGAGGTCAAATTCGTAAAATCCTCGTTGAACCCAAAGTCCCTAAGTTTAGTACCTATGTTTTCTTCTATGCAGTTAATTGTTTCAGGTCTTATGTTTAGGTCTTGGATCCATTTTGAGTGACAGATAGCAGTCTAGTTTCATTCTTTTGCACGTGGCTTTCCAATTCTCCCAGCACCATTTTATTGAAGAGGCTTTCTTTTCTCCATTGTATGTCTTTGGCACTGGTTAGAATGGCTATCATCAACAAGACAGATAATAACAAGTGTTGGAGAGGCTGTGGAGAAAAAGGAACCCTCATACACTGTTGGTGGGAATGCAGACTGGTGCAGCCTCTATGGAAGGCAGTGTGGAGGTTCCTCAAAAAATTAAAAATAGAATTACCATATGACCCAGCAATCCCTCTCCTGGGTATATACCCTAGAAATCTGAAAACATTTATCCTTAAAGATATATGTGCTCCATTGTTCATTGCAGCTTTATTTATGGTGGCCAAGAGATGGAAACAACCAAGGTGTCCTTTGATAGATGATTGGATAAAGAAGATGTGAGATATATATATATATATATATATATATATACACACACACACACACACACACACACACACACACATACACACACACAATGGAATACTACTCTGCCATAAGAAAAGATGAAATAGTGCCATCAAACTGGATGGATCTTAAGATTATTATGCTAAGTGAAATAAGTCACACAGAAAAAGTCGAGAACCATATGATTTCACGTATATGTGGGATATAAACTGAAAGCAACAAAGGAAGAAGACAAACAAATAAAGAAACAAAAACTTATCGACACAGACAATAGTTTAGTGGTTACCAGAAGGTAAGAGGGGTGGGGAGTGATAGATGAGGGTAAAGGGGATCAAATATATTGTGATGGAAGGAGAACTGACTCTGGGTGATGAACACACAATGTGATATACAGATGATGTATTACAGAATTGTACACTTGAAACCTATGTAATTTTACTAACCATTGTCAGCCCCAGTAAATTTTAATTAAAAAAATCCAAAAGATGCTCCAATTTAATCGAGTCTACATTTTTATTGGCCTCATGGCCAGGATAACGCAATAGAGATGACTTAAACAGAATATTGGAATCGCACTTTCTGGGAAGCGGAAGAAGACAGACACTGAGCGACAATATAGAGGTAAAATTGGGGGCAGTCAGCTGGAATGACTCACAGATCATGAGGGGGCAATTCTCAGCGTGACAGAGTTTCCTTGTCACTCCGTATATACCAGAGAGATCCGCTAGGCACAGAGGTGTGAGTAAGACACAATACACTGCTTTCCAGGAGCCTCACCACTGGTGGCGACAGTAGACAAATACGCAAGTTACTGAACCTCAGTGTCTCTGCAGGTGAAATGGGGAAGAGAAAACCTTTTCCATCTACTTCACAGGATAATGGGAATGCCCAGTGAAGTAATGCATCCAAAAATGCTTTATAAGTTATAAAATAGCATTCATATGCAAGTTAATAGTTACAATTTTATGGAAAGTTGGCTCTGTATTCCAACTTATCTGGATTCTTAATCACAGCAGAACACATAGAAGCCTTGCTATATATGTGCTGTCAGAAGGTAAGACTGAAACTAGAATAACTGTTTTTTAGCTACTGCCTTTCATTCTTACAACCCTATGTTTACGTGGCTTCAATAATTGTCTACTCTCATTCTCTAGTTCTATAGCTTCAGGTTATAGAAAACATGAAACATGAAAATTACAGGCTTTGTTCTCCTACAGTATCTCTAGTACACAACACTTTATGTAACAAAAAAGGCAGCATACATTAATACACATACTCATATGCCTGCACATTTATTCAAAAAGAAGTACAGGAAAGTAAACCAGAAACTCAGATTGACTGTCTAGAGGGAGAGTGGGAAAGAATGAAATAATGGAAATGGGCTAGAAGGAGTGAAGGACAAGTGACATTTCCTTGAATATGCCTCTTCGTAAAGTTCTGACTTTTAGAACCGTATTAGTGTATCACATAGCAAAACATACATACATACATAATTCCAGGACTCATGAGGGAGGTAAATCTCAAGTGGAAGATAAACAATAACAAATGAACTAACTGCATTAAAAATAAATAGCATCATACATATATATATGGGCGAGGAAGATTAATGACTAACGTAAATAATTTTGAAAAACAGTATTTTGACTATACACTGCAGAGCTAATGACAAAAAGAACGGTACACAATACTATACTGTGGTTAGTAAACTTGTTTTCCACAGAGTTAGTAGTTCTGAAATTATTTGTGGTTTAGAATTTTACAAATAAGTAAGCATGTTGTGGATAATGAGAGCCAAGTTTCTCATTGTTGAAAGAAGGAGTTATAATTAAAGGGAGAAGGAATGTTGCAGTGTTGGATTTTAATCTGAGGTAGTAGAATAAATATACATACATATATATTCATGCACATACATATGTATATATATGGATAAATAGATGTAAAATAGATAAATGTGTGTGTATGTGGGAATACTTGTATTTTCTAGCTCCGTCTTCTGAGAAGACCTAGAAGCAATCATACTGAAGTCACACTGAGCACACCTTGAGCCCAAAAATGGATTCTAAATATCATTCTTCAGTAAAATGAACAGACACCTTGTAAAAATGGATGATTCCAGCATTAGTACAGGGATAATGCAAGAGGAGCCTGGGGCCACTTATGGTGCCAGAAAATAAGAGAATGCTCCAAAAATGGTGGAGGCATGTGAAAAGGACGTCGGAGCCAACAGGGAGGAGCTTCCAATGGTCAATTTCATGATAAAATAAGCAACACCATAAAAAATTATATTAATGCATTATAACCCATAAAATAAAGACAATATTCATTATTATATACTGATATAAATAAACAATTTAATAAGGTACTAAATGGAGAAGCAGAAAATCTCCTTCTTTAGTAATATTCCAGATCATAAACTAAGAATAGATGGACTTCCTCATTGGGTGACTCCCACAGCAATAATTGTTGCAGGCAAGATTCATCAATAGAAACTAAAATCGGCGGGGGCGGGGGCGGGAAGGTGTGATGAGAAACAGGATGTTTGTATCATCCCAAAGTATGGGCCTCACAGATACTTACTAAATACCTGGGAGAAAATAGTAACTTTACGTTGGTAAACCACACAGAAGCAACTTGAACCAATGATCACATTTAACATGGCCAACAATGAAATATGCGGACACAATTGTCTTCCTAATAATGATTAATGAGATGGACACAGCATGATTTTTATGATATGCTCTCTAAAAATGCGTTATCTGAATTGAAATATGAAGAAACAGCTGATGATAGACATTCTACCAAATAACTGATCTGTATTCTTCCAAAGTGTCACAGTTGTAAACGAAAAAGGAAAAGAAAAAAGACTGAAAACTTGTCCCAGATTGGGGGAGACACACAACAACTAAAAGCAACACATAATCCAGGATTGGATCCTGGGCCTGAGAAAGGACACCTGGGGGATCCCTGGAAAACTTCATATGAGAGCTGTAGATTAGCTGATAGAATTATATCCATGTTAATTTTATAGTTTTGATAATTGTACCATGGTTATATAAGATGTTAACATCTGGAATAGTCTGCTGAAAAGTATAGAGGAACATTCTGTACTATTTTTTCAACATTTTTGTGTAAGCCTGTTTTGTTTTTTTCAAATTAAAAAACAAAAATAGATACTTCATTCATGCAACTAGGTCCCTGAAGTTAAAAAAAAAAAAAAAAAAAAAAGTGGTCATAAGATCTGTTGCCAGAATCCTGAGAGAGTATTTTGTTGCCCTTATAATTCAACGGGATTATCTGTTTGACCTCCAAAGAACTCCAGAATCAACAAATTCAGAGTATTGGGGTGATAAAAACAACAAAACAGCAGCACACACGGTGCCAGGCATTATGCTGGCATCTTTTTTTACGTCCCTGTATTACTCATAATTTTGCATCATGTCCTTTTCATGTCTTCTACCTTGTACCATAATTTGAATCCTGTTTTATAGAAATAAGTCCAAACCACTCTGTTCCTCCTGGACAGAGAGAGCAAACAGCTTAATTGAAAATTGCTGTTTTTCTTCTCCTTAAGGTGGTAAAAATCATTTTCCATTTCTTCAGGCTGTTGAGAGTCATCACCCTCCAGGAAATGAAGAATGTTCCTCTGGACTTTATTTTCCTACATGTTATAAAATTAATTACAGTTTTGTTACATTTCAGGATTGAGGTAGGGATAACAGAGGAGAAATGCATGAAGGTAAAGGAGTAAACAGTATACAAACCTATAAGATGTTTTGAAAGGTTGCCAGAAACTAGGTGAAGAACGAAAGATGCTCTAAAGCTTCTAGACCTTTTTCATGAAATGGTCATTATGCCAAAATGAATTGTGAATTGCAAGCTGCCCCCGTTTCCCTTACACACACACACACAACCTGCCTTTTGACTCCCTCTCTCAGATAAGAGACTTATACTGTTACTTATCCATTCAGAGTCCTGAAAGTCAGACCTATTTTACTCTTCCCTCATCCCCAAGCCCACTGCCTTTGCCTTCATCTTGCCCACATTTACTTGCATGTAATCTTATGCACCTGGTCTCCCTGCCCAGGTCTGGCTGAACCACTGCTTCCTACAGAGCATTTCCTACTCTGATCTTACTGTGCTCTGCTCAACAGAGCAAGTCTGCTCCATCCGCCGATGCCTGCCTGTGAACAGTAGCCCCCATTTGTGTCTTGTAAGCTGTCGTGCAAGGCCTTCTGGGGTCTGGCTTCTGACCTCATTGTCACTGGACACTATAGCAACCCTGAGTATCTCTTCATTAAGTTAGTCTTTATTCCCTGGACATGCCTGATATTTCTCACGGCCCCGCCTTTCCCCACACAGCTTCTTCTACCCGGAATGACGGTCCTTAGCCCTCAGCTCAGCCTGCTCAAATTCTGTCCCCTCACATGTAAGTGCTACCTGTTTCTTTAAACCTTCCCCAAATCTCCCAGGTGAGAATTCATAATTCCTCTTTTCTCTTCACATTGTGCTTTTTTCAGTTATTCTCTTAGTAACCTGCCTCAGATAACTTCTGTAGGCAGCCATCTCTGCTCCTGGACAAGAAACCTTTCAAGGTAAGGGAATGTGTATTCTGGCATCTATTCTTAGGAATGTAGCAGTACAGTTCAGGAAGATGGTATGTGAAAGTTAGAAAATCTACTTAAGTGGAGCATAGCATGCTGCCATGATTCTGGAAAATGAAGTGCTGCTCTATATCCATTTTCACAGTGTTATTTTACAATATATTTTCTGCATCATTAATTCTCAAAACCTACTCAGTAGAGAGAGTTTGGTTGTCCCCATTTTTCTGATGAGAAAACTAAGAGATGGACAGAGATCAATTCCAGCCAGGGGCAGAGAGAGGACTTATCTCTGTATAGAGTTAGATGAGAGCTGGAAGCTGGAACGAAAAGCCACAGGAAAGGGTTAGGGAGCAGCACACCAGACTTGGAGACACGCAGACTTACTTTTTAGTCCCAGCTCTCCCATCTAGTAGGTCAGTGGTCTTGTGTAAGCCATTGGTTTTCCAGGCTTTTATTTCCTGGTTGTAAATCTACAGATGAAATTTCTAGGGACATCTGCACTTAACAAATGACTCCTTGAGAAGACACATCATTTGGTGCACTGTGGCCATAGTGGAGTTCCCAATCTGCCAGGCAGAGGTCCAAAGTTTCTGAACTGTTAGAGATCTGGGCTTGTACATTGCTCTTTACCCATGAAGAGGTCAACATATCACCTTTCTTTGTACAAGTTGTGGAAAAAAAAAAAAAGTGTCACTGTGGTCTCAGGAGACAGTCTACTTCACTGATTAATAACTCCACCTAGAGGGTCAGACTGCCTGGGTTGGTAACTCAGCTCTACACCCAAACTAGCTATGTGGTGTGAGGAAAGTTGCTTACCTTCCATGCCTCACTCTCCCCATCTGCAAAATGGGAATAATAGTGTTTGTCTCATAGGACTGCTTGAGCATCCATAAGAGAAATCTCTGAAAACAGTATCTCCCATAAATGGTAGCTATTTTTAATTCTGTGCCAATTACTCAGCTCCTAGGAGGATCAAATGAGAACAGTTTGTAAACTTTAAAGCACTAATGGAAAATAAAGCCTTAGTAAAATGAATATGCTCTTTTCTCTAAAACTGGCGGTGTGTGTGTGTGGGGGAATGTGCCCTCTTATTCCAAAATCCTTTGGGAATCATAAGTTAAGAAATTCAAAGACCTATTTATACCATTTATGGGACATAATTTTCTTCTCTCTAAAACATTTTCAAAGTTAACTTTATAGTAAACTTTCTCCAAAATGTCTTTTGTTGGAATCTCTTTGCAGACTTGGACTTTTGAATACTTTATTTTAAATACCCCCTCATTCCAAAATTGGAAAAACAATTAGAACAAATAATATGAAGTTATAAGTTGCAAAAGCCATTTTTAATCTGTGAAGATTTTTAACTTCAAGTAGATATATCATAGACACTCCACAGAGAGCTTCTCCCTATAAATTATATATTTCAATAATAACTTTAAGCCATAAACTCAGTGGTCAGTAAGGGGAAGTGCCCTTTTATTTGGCAAGCACAGCGATGCTAAGTGAAATGGGTGGGTGATGCATGCTGTCCCTAAGAGCAGAACAGTAGTGTACTTAAAAATGCCACACCAACATATATGTACTGACGGATATGTATGTGCAATAAATAACTTGGGGACTGGCTTAGGTCAGTTTTCACACTGGCTTCTGGTCAAAGTTTGGTACAACCACCCAAATTTTAGCAATGTTGTAAGGGAATTGTCCAAGGAATCGTGAAGGATACGAGGCAGCTGCGATCTAGTAATAATAAAATGTTGATCTCAATTCAAATTCCACATTTGTTGACAAGCTCTTATTTGTAAGTCACTATACAACGAGCTAAACTGACGTATGCTATTGGAGTTTTAATATATATATATATATATATATATATATATATATATATATATATATATATATATATATAGAGAGAGAGAGAGAGAGAGAGAGAGAGAGAGAGAGAACTGCTCCATCACCTGCTGAAGATGAAATTCTTTCCTCTTGGGGACACTGGCAGGGGTAGGAGCTCCTATAAAAGGAAATGACTATGGACGAATTCACAAAGTGGAGGTATCTGTCCCAGGCCTTAGCAACAGGATTTTTGTGGTTGTGATGACTGTTGGAAAGGAGGTGGTGACAGGAAGTTGGGAGGAGGTGAGGGAGAAGGTGGCCATTCCGGAGGAAACGATAGAGACAGGGAATAATGATAGGAATGATGGCTCTGGTCCTTGAGAAGTGGCCGAAATACGGTGCGTTGGAAGGGAGACAAAGGGTAAAGGGCTGACAAAGTCCAGGTGAAGCTCCTGGGAGCACTGGCCTGGTTCAGCACTATCTGTCCTCACATCTGCCCGCCACCAGCTGCCCATCATTTGCTTTCACTCCTTCTCAGGACGGAGTAACTCTGAAGGCCTGCTCTAGGATTGCCAGCTCCATGTAAAGTTATATTAAAAATATAAATTTCTGTGGTCCAATAAATGTGGAAAAAATGGCATAAGTTGGGTTACACATACTTCGTTTTTACAGAACTTCTCAGAGTGTATAATAGTTTCATATGATTTGTGACTCTCTTAGCAGAAGACAGAGGATGTTGCGTTGCCCAAACACATTAGAGCAACGGATTTCTTCTTTTTAAAGATATATTCCCACACTACTGTTCTAAGAAAATAATTGCCAGGCAATTCTGCTGGGTAATGGAGCTCCAGTTGTTAATACACAGCCTCCGTCCTATTCTCATGCAGCTCACATCTGGAAGGTTAGCCCAAAAGCATGAACATTTTGGCAGCAGGTGTGAAAGGCTGGAGCACACCTTGGAGGATGTGGGGGAAATTTTCTGACTTTTCTTTTTAATATGTATGTTACCCTAAGTCTTATTTTTCCTTTTTTTACTTCCAAGTTTATTGGGGTGAAAATTGTTAGCAAAGTTACATTGGTTTCAGGTGTACAATTCTATAATACATGACTTTTGTATCACTAATGCCTGACATGTTGCACGACGTGGAACCAAGTGCATGGTTGATGTTCAACAAATTTCAGTTAAAAAAAAGTTGGAGGGTTGAGAAGAACGAAGAGAGTCATGAAGGAAAAGATTTTGGGTGGGAAAGAAAATGAGATAGCAAGAGACCAGTCTGGGAACATAACTGGAATGCGGGCAGGTGGTTGACCAACACTGAAAAACCCTGAGTTTCTAAAGGAGTTGGAGCTATTCCATGTGGGAAAATTGAGAGTAGCAGTTAAAGTGAAATATCCCGAAACGCAAGACTGCTTTAGGCTGGCCTCATTATAGATCCAGACACACTCTTTGAGTCAGATAGCCTAGAAAGTTACTGTGAGAAGGGACCTTGGATATGTTCCAGTAGGAACTTCTCCTTTCCTTGATCTCTGCAGATGACCTTGTACACTCACCTTATGTTGTTTTTAGCAGACAACCAGATCCATTTAATCTATTGTGCAGCCCCTTCTGTTTTGACCTGTCCGAAGCTCAGGGCTTAATTTCATATGCAATTTCAGTAACTGTTACCTATCAGCTTCCAGTTATACTATATCTCCCCTTCTTGTCAAAGCTTTCTGAACAGCTACAATGGCTTAAAGGCTATTTATTCTAAGCTCTGTGAGGGCTGTACATTACGTCTCAAAGAGCGCTGGCCAGCAATGGGACATGCAATTTTTGCTCATTTATTCATTCATTAACTCATGAAGTTATTGGATATCTATCATGGGCCTGGATCTTTGCCAGGAGCACTAAGGAAGAAAAAGAGGTAAAAATTAAAAAGGTTTTCTGCATTCATTCTTTTAATAATGTATTTAATATGCGTCTACTGATAGAAAATTATGTGCATATGCAAATTATTTCAAAAATTGGTTATGATCGATGCTCAAACAGATCTATCATTTTTACTGCAGATACCCTTCAATGTTTGTGGTAAGTATAGATTCATAAAATTCCAATCGTGAAAAGGCACAAATCTGTGTGTGTAAAATCTAAGCGGATATAAATTGTAACTAAAGAGTCGTGAAGCTCTTAAACATTATATAGAACACCACATTAGATTTGGGACAATTATGCACTGACATCCCACCGTTACAAAAATTAACCTTAACTCATTTACTCGGCATATGTTTGGAGGGTCCCTACCAAGCGCTAGGTCCTGGGCGGGGCAACAGAACACATAGGTTATTTCTGACTCTCCTCATTGAGGGACTCTGGTTAAGAGCCCTCTGCCAATCTCTACTGTAAATATATTATCTAAGCTCTCAGCATAGGGGACCCATTTCCAACTTTCTGACTGAATAACTACCATGACCAATCTCCATGCAGAGCCATCAGGAAATAAGCACTATTCAGCTTCATGTTTCTTTGTTGAGCTTAATTCCCCCACAATAGGAGGATTATATAAGGAAGTAAGAAATAAATTGACAACACTTAGCATAAACATGTTCTGTTCAGAATGGAGCGCCCTGCATGAGGAAAGAGCCATGGCAAGTATTCCACAGAATCCAGTAAAAAAGATTTAGGGTGTGGATCTGACATACTCTGACACTTTTAGCTCCTCTCATCATTGGCCAAAGTCATCTTTCCACAGCTTTTTCTTGGTGCCCACAATGTAGAGAAGCTTGCTTTTGGCACAGAAAATGAAAACAAAACAAAAAAATAGTCAGAGATACTTCCAGACACAACTGCAGAGGGCACCATTCACACAGACTCCAGTATAAGTGACACCCTCTAGAGTTATGCAGTGCACAACCTTGACAACTGTGTAACATGAGATGAAGAAACATTTCTCATTTCCACATTCTCATATGTTAACAGCAGGAATCAATAAAGTGAAAATACAAGGCCGTGTGCAAAGAAAACATTGACGAGAGAAAGTAGCAAATTGGATAGCTGAGGCTTAGAGGCACAGTTGATGGATTCAGACTTGTCAGGCCCAGAGTTGAACCCAGTCTGCAGAGCAATTAGGACTCCATGATGTAGGCTGATGGACAAACCGACCTGAGTAGAAAACGAGATTGAGATTAGGAATTTGGGTTTAAGATTTGTCAATAGAAATTTGATAGCTGGGAAGCATGAGGTAGAGTAATCTCATGGAAATAAAGCATAGAATTAGAATAGAAACAAAAGGAGTATAGGCTTGGATCTTGGCAAACCCCCCAGTAGGGAGAAGGATTAGGAGTAAAAGGACATAGAAAAGGAGCTGGAAGCTTATGTTTTCATCCCCTGGAAAACATTGTCACTGAGTGAATTGCAGTGGCATACGACTATCTCAGACCACAAGTACTCTGTGGGTTTGTGAATCTTTGTTTGGCAAAGTCTGGTTTGCCTTATAAGGGCACAAATTGTCATTTTTCACAGATTCCAACCTTCTGTTCTTCAAGATATGCCTCAAGTGCATTCATCAATTCCATCAAGAATGCTTCCTGGTGGTAAGGGAACCATAAACCCCACAAAGTTTAAATTACCCACTGTTTCATATACAGGGGAAGCTTAGACTCAATAAACATCCTGTGAAATACAATAGATGGGCAGAAATGATCAGAGATTCCTTCCATTTGATAGGTCTTTAACCCAGCCCTGGTAATGCAACAGTGTTAGAGGCTGGGATAAAAATGGGGAACAAGGCTGACACATTTCTTTACCTTGTGAATTTCCATTCTGATGGGAGACACACACACACACACACACACACACACAGAGAGAGTATTATAAACAAGCATGCATAAAGTATGTGATAAATTCTGTGAACAAGGAATTAAAATAGGGACTAACTGGAGGCCATTCTTTAGATAGGGCAGTAGGAGAAGGCCATTCTGGGAGATACCATTGTAGCTGAGGCCTGAAAGAGGAAGAAGTCCAGCCTTAAGAAGAGGCTGAAGAGAGAACATTGCAAGCAAAGAGAATGGCATATGCAAAGGCTCTGAGGGAGGAAAAAACCTGAACAAGTTTACAGAGCTGGCTGAATGAGGGGAAGAGTGGAGAGAATTGAAAGGGGAGGAGTCAGGGGCCAGATTATTGCCTTGTGTGGAGAATGGATTAAAGGTGGACAATACAGACCTGGAAATTACCATGGATGACTATCATAGCTTTCCAGGAGCGGCACGACTGAAACATTGACCACTAGTGAGAGAGAGAGAGAGAGAGAGAGAGAGAGAGAGAGAGAGAGAGAGAGAGAGAGAGAGATAACGATATGTGTGAAGACAGAATTTACAGGACTTGTCTGTGTGTCTGTGGATCAGTACAGAGCCAAAGAGAGGGCAGAATCAGGGATGTCTCCCCATGTTTTTTGTTTGAGAAACAAGGTGAATGAATGGTGGAGCCATTTACTGAGATGAAGAGAACATAAAGGAAGCATCGTGTTTTGGAGGAAAATCCACAATTTTATATGTGCTAAGTCTGAGTTATCTGTGCATGATATAGTCAAAGATAAAAACAATTTTATACGTGCTAAGTCTGAGTTATCTGTGCATGATATAGTCAAAGATAAAAACCAGCAAAATTTAAGAGTGAAACGTAATTATTTTCCCTGTGGTAAGAAAATTGATAGGACTCTCAACAAGGTGAACAAAAATGTGATCCAGTTATTTGTTAGTTTTAGCCTGTCTATGGCCCCACTTTACCTCCTGGGTAAGGATCTTGATTCTTAGGCTGGTATTTAGGGCTCTCTGTGGTGTCACCTACCATTAGCTCTACTTACCCTATGTTCCAACACTACAGACAGTTCTTGTTTTGTTTATAAAGCACTCATTCCTGAAAACACGCAATACTTTTTTCTTCCCTCTCATGTACATGTCATCTAAATAGAGTGATGTTATGAGAAAGAAGACAGTGAAAAAAGAAAGGAGATGTTGCTTTATTCTGATCTATGAATCACTGACTTATGGCCCAAAGCTGTTGTATCGGGGACAATCTTGAAAAGTAAGAAGCAAATACGTGCTAAACCCCTGGTTTCTTTTTGCTTTCTTGCTGGCCACTAACAAGCTGGGATGGGTGAAGAATTGGCTACTAGAAAAGCAAATTGCCAGAATGCTAAACGCTTAAACCTTCTCAAAGTAAGAGTGGGGTTATTGATAATAATAGAAATATCAAAGGTATGTGTCACCAATAAAATGACCTCCAAAACCCATTGGCTGATTTATTTACAATATTCAGGGTAGGTACTCGGTATTCTAGGGAGAATCAATGGCAGGGGAGGTACAATCATCTTTCTCAGAGAGCTTGAGGCATCCAGAAGAGACATATATATGCAGTAAAACAGAATACAAGGTTGAAAGCTATCAGACTCAGAAACCAGGATGTATAAATCGCTGTTGCAAATAGGATGACAGAGAGAGAACCCCCAGATGAGAATAATATGGACCTTAATTGAATTAATTGGGCTTTAAGGAAGGAGTATAAATTTAGAACATATGGAAAGGGCATTTCGGGAGGAAAGTAGGATGGAACAGAGGCTGTGAGATGGAGGTGTGCTTGCCCAACTAGTAGTTCACTATGCATGGAAAGTAAAATTCGAAGTACAAGGTAAAGCTGAAAAAATAGGCAGAGTCCAGAAGTTGAAGAAACTTCTTGGCTGTTTCTAGATTATCCAATCCACCGACCTCACATTTCTGAGCCTTAAAATTTTGATGGGATTAGCTCTGCTCCCAGTTTAGTTCCAGATTAGATTAAACCTCTCAGTGTATGTTATTCCTTTATTCAAAAGGACTGGTTCAGAGATATTAGATGGTGGCAGTAAAACAAGATACTCTTCTATTGGTTTTATGCAAGAAAACCTCTTTATTTTCAAGCTGTATTGTCTAGTAATGCTCTCCTTTTCCCTGCTAGGTGTGGACAAAGACACCTGAGCTCTGGGAACCCCTGGCAGTCATCTTGGGCCAGAGGGAAAGCAAGTTAAAAATAAATAAATACATACATATATACATACATAAAATAAATCTGGCACTGAGAAAGTAAGGCTGAAAAATGAGGAGGGAGAAAAACTCTATTCTAACATTTCCTTTTGAACCAATGGATTAAGCTTCACATGAGAGCAGTGATAGTTCTGGATGTTTGTATTACATGAGCCAAAAAATCTCCTTTATGGTTTCAACCACTTTGACTTGAGTTTGCCATTTCTTGCCATTCACAGCATCTTGATACAGAATCCTTAGAAGGCACATTAAGGCTTTAGTTAGTAATCAGCATCTACTGATGTTTGTGGCCCCAAGAGCGTCATGTTCTGGAATGTACCCCTCATGGTACTGGACAGTGCAGAATACCATTAAATCAAGGTCATCTGAAACAGAGGCCATGGAATTCTGTCAGTCTTTGAAGTTGAGACTAGTCTTATTTTGCTCTCATTCCTTACCCAGTCACTTGACTTCTGTCACTGTCTCCCACAGAGGAAAGGAAGTAATTCTTAAGCCTTTCCTTGAGAAGAGCCACCTCCTCCAGGATTGGAGCCTGACACCATTTTTTCTCTCTTCCACTGACGCCATAGATGTATCCGTTTCTTTTTGGACATTTAATGTAAACCAGATAAGCCACAAACTTATAATAACTTTAGTCAATTTCAATTCTAAGGCAAGTTGAATCATTGGGGCCAATGCTTCAAATACAAGATACTATGATTTCACCCATGGTGAGACTGTTTGGGGAATTGCTTTCCTGAACTTTCCTTCCAGTGTTTAGATTATGGCATGCAGTCCAGGGGTATATTATAAGTGATCCTCTTGAACCTTGTCAGAAAGGCCTCATAAATCACATTCAAGAAAATATATTTAACTTCCATATACATATATATGAAACTTAAGAACTTAGACAAGTGGAATGAATTCTGAACTGTCAGTTCATAGCAGTAACTTTCCTTTTCAATTTAGGGATTGAAATTTGGGGTGAGAAAGCTGTAATGGAAATAGCATGTTTTTAGAGAAACCAGGGGGTCTGCCTGCCTTCTGAAATACTTTATATGGAACGACACTTAATTTTGGAATTTAAAAAAGCTTAGGTTATGGCCCCAGGTATTTGTAGGATCCCAATGGATCCCAGCTGTTAAATCTAGTATTTTCATCTATGAAATGGGTTTAATCTTTCCATTTTATGTTATGAATGTAGAAGGAAAAACATTCTTGAATAAATATAATAATATTAACAACTGACTGTGCTCCTAATATACTTGGGATACCAAAAACTGAATGCACATGACTTGTATTCATTTTTTGTTATCAGTACCTATTGAGTATTATAATTTTAAAACAGTTTTTTCCTTTTTTAAAATGTATATACATTTTTTTTGGTATCCTCTGTATGTCAGGTGCTGTATTTTAGATACCAGTAGTCATGACATTTATGTACCAATCAATAAGTATTGATGTGTATTAACATACTTAATATTCACACCATGCAAATAATATAGGTTCTAGTATTATTACCATTTTATACATGAAAAAATTAAGACACGGAAATGTGAAGAATTTGTCAAAGGTCACACAGGTAACACAGGCAGAGCAGAGAATCAAAGAGAGGCGGTCTACTCTTCATATGTATGTCATGTTACTTTCACTCTTCCTAATGGCACTGATAGCTAGGTATGGTGAATACCATTTTTTGGATGAGAAAATTAAGGCTTACAGAGTATGTGTAACTTTCTCAAGGTAACTCAGATAATTAATAAAAGAGCCTAGACTTAAAACTTAAATCCGTATATTTTTAATTCCCCTAGTGTTTTGCTCATGCACCCCCTCTCTACATTTCGAAGCTTTCCATTCCATGCTTTATTCAAATTACATTTTTTCCATTCTCTTGAGCTAGTGTTGACTGACCTACAAGTCGGGTTGAACATTAGATAAATCACAGATCACTAGATGTAGCATAAACCCCTGCTACATTTAAGGAAATTGTTGAAAGAATTTCATGTATACACACATGATTTTGACTCAATTGGATATCAATTTAAAAATGCAATCCATGATTACATTTTGAAGTTTACCATGCTTTTTATTTTACCACGTTCGTGACCAGATTAATGTTTTAAAATCATTGGCACATCATCATGTCCCCCTAATATAAGGGATGCTGACTCGTTACCAACTCAAATTTTAATCAGGATTAGGATTTCTGACTTCTCACTTATTATTAGTGGTAAGTTCTGCAGCCATACAGAAATACTCTGCTGTATTTTATAGTTAAGTTTGACAGAATCCCCTACAGTTCTTTTTCTCAAAAACAGAATGTGTAGAACAATAGTTTAGATTTCTAGTTTTTGTCTCAATGGTTGTCACCTTGACCAACTTTCACAATATATTCCCATAAAGTTTGTTCAGCAGTCAAGGTGTTAAGGCCATAAGACACTGTGATTGGACTATATTAGCTCAAAGAGTTGTTAGTATTATGAAACCACCAAAAATGAAAACTATAAACTGACCACATTAGAATGAGGACAAGTTATAGAAAGTGGCTGGTGCAGAATCATCAGAATTAAAAGGAATGTCGTTATGAAACTCCTATGCAGCAGATACTCCCATGGATGATGTATTTTGCAGCTTGCAAAGATCTTTGATATTTCTCATATCATGTAATACACACAACCACCATGTTAGACAGGTATTCTGTTTTTAAAACACTCCCAAAATGAGGATCAGAGACATGATAGAATCCCCCTGACTCCAGAATCCAAAGAGGGAAATGGTTAAAATCCCACGGGCTTTCATTCCGTCAGCTCTGGTGCTGGAATCCACCGGGACCCCACTAAATGGTTTTGGTTTTTCTTCGTTTTTGTCCCTTTCTTTTCTTTTACAGTTTTCTTGGCTACATTCATGGGAAATGACTCCAATTAAAACTTTGTGAGGCCAAAGCTGGTTAATGTATCACTGACCACAGCTTCTCCAGGATGTGGCCAAACTTCAGTTCCTCAGTTGTTTGCCATCTGCCCCCATCCTGTCCATTGCCCCTCAGGACCTACCATTGCCAGGGCTCGGGGCTAGTCTCCTGGAGCGGCCTTAGCCTCCATACCTAGAGATTGGACACTTAGTCTATATCCCCAGAGGGGGCCACATTTGCACCCTGTTTTTGCCTGAATACTTTGAAAATACCAAGCCCTTTCACTTTCTCCAAAGACTGCTTTCTTTCCTACCTTCCCTAGATACAGGGCTTTTATGAAAGCTCCTCATCTTTTTCTGCCTCAAGTTAATCTAGAGCAGGGCAAATACTGACTTGGCCTTTTCTCTATTGTTTTCACTTTCTTTGAGGTTTTGTGCCCTGAAATTTTGGTGCTCTAAGACTGTGAGCCCTAACTGTCTAACATACTGTGCCAGTTACACCCTTTAATTCACTTCGATTAAAAACGAACAAACAAACAAACAAAATGCTGCTCTCTTCCTACCCACCAAGATCTGTCTGAGATGGACAGAGCTTTCATAGATGACTCCACTCTTCAAGTAGCTCAATAATATCTCTGTCCCTGTCTATGTCATAACTTCCTGTCTAGAAACAGGATTGAACCCAGGTCTGTTTGATGCCAAAACCAGCACTCTTTCCACCACCTTATGGTGGTACTTAAGCTGGGATTTGAAATACGGTGAGCCAAAGACTTCTAGTTACTTCCCAATATCCATCCTGCTAAAGTTCTCTTTAGTCAAGACAAAAATTCTGGAGCAATATTTAGGATTTCTACTTCTGGTTCCAATGTCTGTCAACTTGGCCAGTTTTCATAGCCCCAGTTCCAGTAACATTAAGCCACAATTTTCAACTGAGCACATTGCCACCCACCCATAAGATTACATTTCCTATCCTCTTTCCTCTTGTGCAACTAGGTGTCATCATGCAAGGACATTCTGGCTAGAGATGCAAGCTGAAGGAGTATGCAGAGGGTACTTCCGGGAAATCTTCCTAAAAGGGAAGCTAAGTGCTTTTCCTCCCTTCTCTCCACCTCTTTTTTGTCCTTCCTAATGCTTGGAGCAAGGTTTTAATGGGTGCCATTGTAGCAGCCAATTTGGTCCATGAGAATGAAGTACACACTCAAGGGATGGTGGAGTAAAGAGGTGAAAGGATCTTGTGTCACTGACAGAAATAGAGCCACCATACCAAATTCAGACCTCCTTCCCCCAATAAGCCTGAAAATGAAGGAGAACTAATCTTTTATCTTATGTTAAAGTATTATTATTTATTTCCCTCATATACAACTGCAACCAATCCCAGCTAATATTGATGGATAGATCTTAAAAAGGGATAAATATAGTTATTGGTTGATTAAGTAAAGGAAGTTGACATGAATAGAGGTGATCAAATGTTGCTATTGTAGGTTATGTGTAGCTAAGAGAAAACAGTTCAGAAATGTAGATCCAGGCAGTATTTCCTGTTCTATGTGTATCCAAACAATTCACATATTACACTCTACTAGTTCTCCCAGTGTTATCGGAAAGGACAAAGTCTGTGATCCAATCCCTAGAATCTCCACTTGCTAGGTGTCTGACATTGGATGAACTCATTTCTCTCTCAAAGCCTTATTTCTACATCAATAAAATGGATTGTGAGTTATTAATAAATTATGGTATGCAAAGTGTTTATCATAGTGTCTGGAACAGAGAAGGTACCCAAGTAGTAGGAATTCCCATAGGGTTAGACAATTCTCTTCAATTCCCGGAACTTCTTTTCTGGCTAGCCTTAAAGGAGATAGCTGAATGTATCCTGCTGAGAAAATCAGTCCCCCATACTCTCACTCTGTTCCCCTCCCTCTTTGGACACATCAAGAGATAAGTTCCAGTGATTTCACTAAGATTCCATTAGCATTAAATGGATGCACATGACCCAGGAGAATTGAGACTCTGTCAGTGGAAAACTCTAAGTGCTAAGGTTCCTGTCCGTGGAACTGTTGCTTTAGAGAACTTGTCAGTAAGAGCTTTTGTCTTAGGGGTTTGTAAATATTTATATTTTCAAACTACTATGAGAGGAACAACAGCCATTCCACATGAATGGATTACGTTAAATGTACCCAAAGTCTGTAATTCAAGCTGTCAAACGTGAGGAAATACCAGACTTACGACTGCCAGTCCAGTCCTCTCAGAATAAATAAGGACTTTGGGCAGAGCTGTTTCACACAACGGCTCACAGACATATGGAAGACGTTACTGAGGAAGATGACTGAAGAGAAGGAAAAACACACTAAATGAGTTCAAGAAATACCTAGTCTTTCTTTCAGAGAGGGACAGGATTGAGGCTTGAGGGAGAAGATTCTTGGCCTAGAAGCAGGGAAATGGGATTAACATTAAACCAAGAATGAGGGGTGGCACGTGGAGGCTTTTCCTGTTCCTAAGACATTTGTCTGTTTTTCATTTATTGTTTTGGGGGTCTGGTGATATGACACCAACATAGGAATCAAAATGTGTGTCTGGACAGGCTGGATGAAGGGTAGGGGATTTATTTACTGTGGAAGTTCTCTGTTAAGAGTGTGGTGGAGTTTTCTAGCCCATAGAACACAGGTGGAAACTGTGTTTATTGAACAGAATAAAACTGCATCTCAGGGAGAGACTGACCAATGGGCCGTATAAATCTGATTCAATCCTACAAGCATGTACTAGACACCTCCTTCGTGCCAGACCTGGGCAGTGAAGCTTGAGAAGTTATCTGATTGAGTGGAAGAGCTTTACTTCTAGTCCGTACTCGAGGCTCACAAGCTTTGCAGAGGGAGGCAAATCTCTTCCTTGCACATCAGCTCAAATGTCAGCTTTTTCTTTTTAATGACTAAATACTAAGTTAGATGATTTGGCTGAGGTATAGGAATAAGTGGGCTTGCTAATGCTCTCTGTTTCACCCTTCAGTCTGGGCTTTGGGAGGGCTCCAGGTGTGGTACTGTGCATTACTATTCACTCTTATTTGGTGCACTTCTCTGTGGTACCCACTTCTGTGACAGGATGTAACACCCCACCCTTGTCAACTCAGGTAAGTCAAATAATTGTTTGTCCAGTGAGATATAAGTACAAGTGACATGTGTCTGAGCAGAAGCTTTGAGAGCCAGTGAGAGGTTCGCTGCATCTTTGTTTTCTTTCCCTCAGCCCTGATGACCAACAATGGTCCAAATAGAAGCTAATCTACTAGTGTGGGTCCTGGAGGGAGGATGACATGAAGCTGAGCTATTGCTTACCCTTCATGCAAACAGCATAAGTGAGAAATAAATACTTACAGTTTTACATCAGTGAGATTTGGGGGTCTTTTATTACTGCAGCAAAACCTACTCATGCTCAAATATATGGGACGGAAGAAGAACTGCCTCTGGGTGTTGAACACACAATGTGATATATAGATGATGTAATACAGAATTGTACACTTGAAACCTATGTAACTTTACTAACAATTGTCACCCCAATAAACTTAAAAAACAACAACACACCCTACTTATGCTGACTGATACTCACAGGATAAAGAAAAACTGTAGTCTGCAATGTATACACGCTTACCTTAGAATATCCTAAGTCTCAGTGTGTTGTATCACACTGGTCCTGGCAGAAAGTAAAGCAAGAACAAATTCTTAGTGCTCATGTCTTTCAGTAGATTGGCTCCACCTAGTCAAGAAATACACGTCAAGCTCTATCACCCCAAAATTGGTTTCCACACTTCTCCTCAATGGGAACGAGAACATAAATTCAGGTTGAATGACAAAGTGTGTTATATTAGTGGAGTCTCCTGAAAAAGGAAATATGATGAGCGTTCTCCCTACAGCACTGAAGACTTTTTGAAGAGGGAGTTGGCATGCTCGGATGTCTTTCTGAAATTTCTCTCTTGATTCACTTTGGAGGATGAACTGGATTAAATATGAGTGCAGTTTGGTTAACTAGTAAGAAGGAGCATAGCAAAAAGGAGAAGCAAGTAATGCAGAGGGTAGTGTTAATAAAGACAATTGCAATAAAGATGAAAAGAAGAGTGAAAACGGAAGAAGCCTTTTTTTTATAGGCAGAATTGGCAGTGAGAATTTCGATGTGTGGAGAAAACATAGCCAAAGAAGGGAACAAGACAATGGTGGTGTCATTCATACAAAAACTGCACAAGGGAAATCAGTTTAAAATGTTGAATAAGGTATTTAGTTTTGGGTTTTCTCTTGTGCTCCCGTACAGAATATCCACGATCAGGGTTCTGCCCTTTGGGACCATGTTCAGATACAGACCACTAGGCAAGATGCATTATTCAACTGGTCAGTTGTGGCCCTTTTAGTAAATTTATGTCAGCTTTACTGGCAGACCATATTGCTTATAGTTCAAGGGAGGTATTCATGGCAAGTAAAAGAAGCACAGTTTTGACCACAGTTGTGAATCGTGAGAAAGGAGACAGCTGGGCAGATTGCCAGAACAGCCTGAGGAATTCTACAGACTTGGGTTCAAATTCCAGCTTTACCACTTTCTAGATGTTTGGTTTGGAGCAAGTTACTTAAAACTGTCGAGTCTCAGTTTTTTCACCTATAAAATGGGGTATAATAATATATACTTCAAAGGATTGCTGTGAAGGTCCCAGGACTTAATCACTATAATGTGGCCAAAACGTAGTAGGTATTCCATAAATGCTATTTCCTTTTCCTTTCCCACATGCCACTTAAATGATGTGGAATGAGACTGTCTCTGAAAGACACCATTGAATGATATGTTTGTTATTGGTCAACTCACCCTTTCATTTGGGGAGTCTGAAAATAATCCTTCATGGTAAATCAAAGGGATTTTGCCATCAAAGAAAGGGACCCAACATTTTTGGTTTATTACCCATTGAAAATAGCTTGAGCCAGTAGGACATGTTGCCCAGAGAAGAAATGACTTGGATTGGTATGTATGTGGAGAGAGCAGGGATTGGGACAGGGGGAAGCAGTGGTCACCATTTCCAGATATCAGATGTTCTTCTCTGGGGAAAAATAAAGTGATGTGCTTTGTGGTCCAGACAAGAGAACTCTGGCCAGTAGGTCAAAGTTACCATGAGGTATTTCTCAATTTAATTCACTGCAGCTAATGGCCCCACAATGACTCTTTGGAGGTAGTAAGTGCTCTGGTATTGGATGTAGGGAAGCGGAGGTTGGGTGAACACTGGACAATTACACAAGGAATAGAGACTCCCACACTTGGTGGGTGGTTGAATTAGATGCAATTCAAGGCATCAAACGTGTAATGAGGGTCTAGTACATGTAAGGCCCTGGCTGTAATCTGGGAGAGAAACAGATTCAAAGGAGTCAGTGTCTCGCCTCTTAAGCATACATAGCCAACTCTAAGTTCTTTGATTCTAGGATAGACTTAGTGACTCAGCCTTCCCCAAGGGTTAGTCAGTTCAATCACAGGCTAGAAATTATAAATGGTCAACTCTGTGTACTATTTATTCTGACCCTTTTATGCAGAATTATTCAGTTGGAATTAGTTTCCAAAAGAAAGTGGTTCATGCAAAGTTGATTTTTAATAGAGGGGCATCCTAAAGGTTAACCATAAAATTAAAGGAAAGAAAAACAAATTAATGAATTATGTAAAGGCATGTCTAATTGAAAAATAGAAATGTTATACCAGGATGGGCATAGAGATTATAAAATTGGATTCTAGGTTTAATTTGGACAATAACTAGCTATATGATTTCTTTGGTTCATTTCCCTTGTCTGAACTTCAGTATCTTTATATGTATTATAGAGATTGAATTTACTAATTCCCATGTTCGCCTCCTGCACCAACATGCTATAGTGATGTTAAATGTACTAAATGTATACTATAAGCCAGATATCATCTGAGGAAACGGAGTAAAGAAAGCGACAAGACATAGATGCTGCCTTGGAAAAATTCATGCCCTGTCAAAAAGGAGCTAACAAACAGGATAGAAAGGCTTATATAGATTAGGTTCTATGGGAACTTAAATGAGAAAACAAATGGTTTTGCCTTGAAGGATTGAGGGATACTTCTTTAATGAGGTTGTGATAAGATTTCATATATCAGAATGATATGGAAAATCAAGATGACTCTCTTGATAACATAGATTCTTGCAAGTGCTTTAACTAGAACTATTTAGATACATGTGCTATAGGGCAGATAAATGAAAGCCAGTAAATAAGTGAGAAAGAATTATTGAGTGACTACGACAGTCCATAGACCGTGCTACTTAATATACATTAACTCACTTATTCCTCCTAACAGCCTAAGGTACATGGTACCACCTCCATTTTTATTTTACAGCAGTACAAATTTCAGTTAAAATTACACCTCAGATCCAACAGTAGTGACCAACCATAAGGGTATGTTGAGAAGGATTCTGAAGCCACGTTGGAGAACAATGAGAGGGATAGAATGACATGCTTAATTAGGAATTCATGCAACAAATATTATTGAGCTTCGTATATGTTCCAAGCATTGTTGTAAATGAGTGGGATACATTGGTGAACAAAAGTAGCCATGGGTCACTGCACTTCCATTGCTGATATTCTACAGGAGGATACGAGGAAAATTATTATAAAACAAATAAACCTGCATAGCTTTTTAGACATTGAAAAGACTGTGGTAAATAAGACAGTGAAGACAGGGTAAGTCGTCTGTGCAAGCGGGAGTTGTTGTTGCAAGTTCCGTGATGGTGGCCGATGTGGACCGTGTTACGGAGGTGACATTGAAGCAAAGAGTTCAAGAAGGTGCAAGGGCTGGCAATGGCACGGGCATGGAGATGGTGGGACATGGGACAACAAAATAGCAATGTGGGCAGTAATGCCAGTTTCTACATTATAGGCCTCTGTGGCTCTAAAGATTAAATAATAGAATTACAGCCAAGAAAACCCACAATTATGATTTTAAATCTTACTAGAACCATTTCAGGCTTAGGACAGATTTAAAATTTCAAGCTACGAGAATTTGGGGGAAAAAAAGTGACTTTCCTTCTCTGAGCTCCAGTTTTCTCATCTGTAAAATGGGCATCACAATATCTAACTCACTGAGTTCTTGGGATGAGTTCATGCAATGAAGATTGTAAAGAACCTGGCGTAGAGCCAGACACCAAGTTGGAGCTCTATGAAAGATTGTTTTGTTTTTCACCCTCTTGAAACCTTCTGGAAAGAAGCAGTGAATGTTTTGCTTTGAATAATGCACTGCATTGTGTGAATGTTTCTGAAAGCTGCAGGCCACCATCCACCTATTACTTGCATTGTCACAGGCATATGTTCAAGTCCTTGCTCAAGTACTGACATACCTCTGATTCACTTATACTTGGGACTACCAGGAATATTTTTCTTTTCTCTGTTGGCTCAAGGACTGAAGCGATATGAACCATATTTTTATAATCCCCTTACCCACTCTCCTTGTGGATGCTTGTTTTGTGGATTTAAAGAATACATCTACTGTCACTGAAGTGTAGAGTTTTCACAGTTTTCTTTTCATGGATGAAAAAAGTAAATATGAAATTAATATGTAATTAAACTACATCGTATGAAAAAATCTTATAGTAGGAAGAGCAGATGAACCTGATTTGCAGGCTGGTGAGCGTTTACATTCTCAAATATAAATTCAAGTCATAGGGAGATTATTTTCAGATACATTTTTGGAATTAGGAGCTCTACCTACAGATGGTTCAAACAAACCTCACTGAAGGGCTTGGGAGGTAGGTTTATGACATTTTGCTTGGGTTCAAATCTCGCAATACCTATTACGTCCTTATTGAGAGCTTTTGTATGCGGGGCGCTGTGCACCAAATTTTAATATCTAATTTAAGACTTTCCACAACACTGTGAGATGGGAACTTTATCCTTTTATATAAGGAAACTGAGGCTTTGTATATCCTTATTGTATAAGGAAACAGGCTTATTCGAGTGAATTTTTTCTTCAAGGGGTCAGAACGCCTAACCTTCAGAATCAACAGTCAAACTCTGAATCCCCTTCACTCCTATGTTTCTTCCATTATTCAACACTATTCCGTTTTTTTAATCAAATAGATTTTGTTTAGAGAAATGCAAAGTATAGATTTGCTGCTTATATCACATAATTCAAAAAACTTTGTTTTGGGAGAGAAGTTTCATAGTGTTATAGGATCATTTTAAGAGAGGAGGAAAACCTTTTATATGTAAAGATTATCTAAAGCAAGAGCTAAATTTCAAGTCAGCATTCCCTGTTTTAGCATAGCACCTTACAATGACATGTCACGAATGCCATACCAGCGTTTTCTACATCTGTATTTCCTGTTGATGCAGAAGCGTAGACAGATGAGATAAGAGAAATGAAGATGCCCATATCTGAGAGGCTTCCAGGGACAAAGGGACAGAACAGAAAGACAGCGAGGCAAGACGTCCCTGATTGGCAGTTAGTTTGCAAAGATCTTGAGCAGGTTGTTTTCCCCTTTCTCAGCTGAAAATGAGGTAACATTTACTGTCCTGGCATGCACCCCCACCTGCAGTCCCCACACTTTTTCTAGGATTGAATGGGTGTTTTCTGCTTTTTCATGTGGGAAGTTCTTTGGACTGACCATTGGGTGTAACTCATCTGGTTAGGTCATTTCCTATTGTAAACACGGGAGATACAGAGGTAAAAATTGTCTTTAAACGTCACCTGGTCCTATCCCTTACAGGTCAGCTGTGAGACATCGAGGATCACAAAAGGCCAAGCTTTGGCTGGCAAAGTCACATGTCAATTCAGTGTGATGCACGGGCCAGGCCCAGGCCTCTGCATCCCAGTCCAGTGAACTGCATTGCTTTCAGCATGATTTAATCTGACGTCAGACCTCACGGAGAGATGATGTTTTGTTGTTTTGTTCTATTGTGTTAGCCCAGAGCATATAAGTTTTTTCTCCATAATGAAAAATGATCACTCTTCTTAAAGAATAATTGAAATGAAAAAGGCAGAGTAATCACACTGCATCTGCAGATATTGGCATTTCAGAACACTGAGTGCATAATAAAATAATCCTTAAGGAAATTAGTTATTGTCCAAGCACACTGGCTGCTTTGACTTCCTCCAATGCACTCTCACCAATATTAATATTGTATTGAAAGATATCCAAGGTCTTTCTTTAGTCTGCATTACAACGTCTGAAGAGAAATGAGATTTTTTAATATTACAGAGTAGTTTCATTTAATAGAAGTATAATGACCAAAATCATGGAGGTGAGACTCTAGCTCTGTAATTTAACTGGAATTAGGTTTACCTTGAGACCGTGGGCTTTCTGGGAGACAGGGGCGTTACATGATAAAAGGGTATGAAGTCATGTCACATCATATCAGGTTTGTATAAAGAGAGAAGAGAATCCAATGCAGAGTGGGGAGAAGCCGAGGGTACTGATTGCTCAGTGTGGAGAAGGCTCCATGTGTTTTGCTTCATTTATTCCTGACAACAATTTTGTGATGTAGCTATCATTGCCCATTATTTTAAAATGAGGAAGCTGGGGTTCATTAACATCAAATAGACAGCTCAAGGTCATTACTGTGCAAGTAGAGGACTAGGTTTTAGAAGACTGGGGCTTTCTGAATTCAAAGACTGTGCTTTATTTGGTTGTTCATATTAATTCCAGTGAAGGAACAGGGATGTTTATGTTGAAAGATTGAAACTCTGTTTAGAGCTGGTAGAGAGAGATGCTTTTTGTCTCCAAAACTCAAGATCACTTTAAAGAAGACAGAATAGATTTTCCCCTTTATATCCTCAGAATGCTGAGCAGAAAATACAGATAGGGATAACAGAAGACAACCTTTTAAGAGAAGAGAGGCCATCCTCATGAGAAGAGATGCATGATTTTGATTGGTCTACCTCAGAAATTGCATGCTTTCCATAATAAGTGTGATCAAGAAGCTAACCAATGACTTCACAGAGATAAAGGGAAGACTGAAGTCTTATATGAAACTTTGGACTGGGAAATCTCTTGGAAGATGTCAAACTCTACATTTCTATGATTTATCATTTGATCTGTAGCACTTTGGTTAACATAGAAGGTGTATTCGATTCCTGTAATTTTAGGTTCCTAAGTTTTGTCCAAATGCATATTTTTGCAAGAAAAAAAAAATCCTCAGCAGTGTTATATTATGGCTTTTGGCTGAAATCTCATGCCTAAAATGTGCAACTGAAATATGGCTTTATGGAAGAGCTCCAAGTTTTTCAGAATTATGTACTGTTTGAGAGGGGTCAACCACAGAACTGCACATCTCTGCAGTGTCTTCAAACACGCGAACTGCTGAGGTCTGCAAAACTCATTTGGAAACCTTCAGAATGGGAGGTCCTTTTGGCTTCCTGTCCTCAAGCTGCTATCCAGCAGAATAGGAACCAGAAAACAATACGCGCTCGCTCAAAGCCACCAGGTTGGAAACTTGCTAGCATTAGAAGAAGACGGGCCCCAGAGAACCATTAAATAGGTGAAACCCCTCTTTGATGCCCTGACGCCTCTATAAAACCACAAAATATTGGAGGTGAAAAGTCTCAGCAATAATTTTTTCAGCCAGGGACACTAAACTGAGGCTCAGAAAGGGGAAGAAAATTGTTTAAGAAAACACAGTGACTTTGTTCCCAGATTAGTACTAAATTCTAAGTTGCTTGGCTCCTTTGGTGCTTGAGGAATTACAGAATTTCAGGAGGAGACAGAACTTCGGAGATCATCACGTCACCAGCAATCCCCCCAACTGGATATTAGTAAGTTTCCATGGAAAAGGGCTTTCCTGATGAAGCAAGTTTATGAATTAGTGCCCACCAGATTAATTTCTTAGAGCTCTGCAATGTCCATGTTCAACGCTCTGGGAAGTCTCACAGAAAAGAAACTTACCTGATTTTAATGAAATGTCTCTCAAACTCATTTGACTGCAGGACCATTTTCCTTCTGGCCACCCACTGACTTGACATGCAGGGGACTTTGCAGTACATAGTTTGGAAGTGCTGGGTTTGACCAGTTTCACCTGATACTCAGTTTCCCCACCAACAGGGACACCACATAAGTGTCCAGCTTGAGTGTCTACAAGAGGCACTTCCCTGACTGCCTATTTCCCTTTATCAAACTGTAAGTTCTTCGAGCAAATGCTGACGATGTGTTCCCAGTTGTGTTTCCTGTGCGTGAAAACAATGGCTTAATAATGATGTGATTTTTACTTTCACAGGCACCCTGGTCACATTTTTCAACAATTTCAATCATTCAGATACCAATCCTAATATTCAGTTCCAATTATCTTGCTGCAATCATAGTCCTCCTGAATACTGACCTGTTCTCTATACAGCTGATAGTCTTGGCAAAGATTTGAAAATACTGATCATTTCTCCCCTTCTGCATAAGCCTGAACATCTCCTTGGTAAACATGCCTCAATTCTTTTACTACTTCTTATACAGCATGGTTTCAAGTCTCCTCACCATTCTGGCCACTGATCCCACTTAATAACATGGGCTTAGATATAATTAGGCAATTCTATACAAATCTAGGTTCAACTTTTTGCTACTCCATTTGGTAGATGTGTGAGATTCTTTAAAAATGCATGACCTTTATTAATTTCAGTTTTTTTCTTTACCTAACTAGTAAAAGAGGCATTTATCTCTTATCTAATGTGTAAAATCAACCCCATAAACATATGATGATAAATACATGAGAATACATGTATAACCTATAACATAGAATTCAATATATTTTTGCCCTAGCACTTCATTCCAAGAACCTTACTAATTTTTAGGAATCTATTCCAAAGCAGCATCATTTGGACCTATCTTTTGAATATTTGGTTAAATAAATAAAAATAGAGGGCAATGTCAAAGGAGGTGATCTGTCCCTCTACTTCTGACCACTTTCAGATCACTGGATTACAGTTGTTCCTCATGTTGCCCAGTTGCAGTTTGACTTCTCTCTCTATCCAATTCTGCTCCCCTCACTCCTTCATAAGTCTTTCCGACAGCACCCCCCATGACGCCACCCACATGCAAATTTCCAAGGACAGTCTGCTTTTTAGGGCATTCAACCTATGACACTCAGAAATAACACAGGGATTTGGGAGGTGAACTGAGATCCCGTTAGAAAGAGCAATGAGCTAGCCAATTTTAGGTAATAATAGCAATGTACCCTCACTTCATACTATTCCACCTATTGAGGTGGAGAAGTTGGAAGAATACAGGTGTTAAGAAGCCTCTGTGTCACCTGGATTTCATTTAGTTTCTATTTGGGCACAGAATTCTGGTCTTCTCTTTATGGATGTTCTAGTTTAATAAAGTTGAGGGTAGGGAGAAGAGATAAGAATGGAATGAGTCGTAGTTGGAACACAATAGATCAGTCCTATTTTTCTCACTGAGTCTCAATTTCCCACCCATACCATGGACCAGCTGAACCAGATAATTTATCAAGAGTGGATTGGCTCTGTCCTTACATCATTCTATTTCTTTTCCAGAACTTCATCAATTATCCTCCTATATGACTTAAATGAAATTTTGAGTTCTATGGTGCATTTAACAAATAGTTACGAGTATGGTGCAGCTACCATGTACTAATCCTATTGCTTGGTTTTGAAGACATAATAGTGAACTTGCTAGAAAAAGCTGAGAACTTCATGCAGATTGCAAGCTAAGTGGCTAGACATGCAATGAAATAAACAATACGAAAGGATAGAGACTAATAGAAAGTCCAGGATGCTACAGAAACACAGAAGTGGCGCCTCAGCAATCCAAAGCCATCCAAAGAAGTTCGGAAAAAGCTTCTTATAGGAAATATCCTTTAAAAGGAGACTTGACCAATGAACCACACCAACAGATAATGAAAAAGGCCCCCGGCAAATAAAACATAGGAAAGATCCTAGAGGTTTTGACTAACTAATTGGAGCAACTGAAAGAAAGGCAACTCTTGGAAAAGAGTTCTAACTCTGATGGAAATTATGAAAAGAAACAATGCGCATCTGAAAGAAGGGTCATCTTCTAGTCTGTCACCTAACTTAAATAGTCTATGCCATTATTTGGATCTGTGGGCCAGCATACTTGCCTCACCCAGAGGCTTTGAGAAATACAAATTCTCGGGCCCCATCCCAGACCCACTGACTCAGAATCTTGTTGGTTGGGGGTCCAGAATCTGTGTTTCAAGAAGCTCTCTGGGTGATTCTCATGCATACTAGAGATTAAGAAACACTCTTCAATATCATCTGAAGAGTCAAAACTACCCTTCTGATGTATCTGCTTCAAATCTTGGCATTTGAGGTTGCATTCACAAAGACACAAAATCAAACACCCAGTCCTAAATATTTGGTATTCAGAAGCCTGCCTCCCATCCACAACTCCAAATCCTCTTGCAAAGTCCCGAAAATTTGTGAACAAAACATGAGCTCACTAGACTCTAAAATATAGCTCTCTAGAGAGCATGATGTTTATAGGATTTGGAAATATCAATTATATAACAAAGACACTTTCCTCTCTGCAACCCGCCAACGATAGCCCTCTTTCTCCATAAATGTCACTGGAGGGGTGGGTCAGATATGATTTGGTTGGTGCTGCCATGTGAAATACCTTTCATGTGTCATTGTTAAAAGAAATGGGATAATTTAGCATCACCCTAATATCTTACATTAGCATGCTGAAACCCAGGCCTAGATAGGAAAAAAACTGCCCTTCCTTGCTAAGAGTCATGTTAGCATCTCTTTAGGACAATAACGGAAAAGATAAATGGTAATGGGAGGGAAGAAAAACAATTTCCATAGTGCTTTCAGCTGTAACTAAAGCCCAGTGTAGGAGGCAGAGGCTTTTATTGAAAGATCTTAAGAGATAATGCATCATAAACCCAACAAGCCTCAAGACGGACAAATGGCGTGTGAGGAAGAAAGGCCTTCCCTTGTAAGAGGCATTGTTAGTACACCTGGAAAACCCTTGAGGTAAAGGGCAATTCAAGCAATCATTTGGTTCATGGAATCCATGATATAGAGCCAATCTCATCTCAAATGTTATTGTTTTGTTTAAGGCCTGAATTAATGCTTCCACTTTGCTCTTCTTTGTTTGTATAACTAAATGCTGAAAGGAAAATAAAAAGCTGGTGCTCTACCTTCTGATGAGGGAGGAAACCTTGAAGTAAAAGGCTTAAGGTGAGAACATTGCTCTCTAAGAAGACGGAGTGAACTGGGTCTCCACAGTTCCTATCCCTGAACTCAGCCCCTGGCCATCTTAGCATAACTAAGCCCAATAAAATACTCGAAATAATTAAAATATCTCTTATTGGCAGGCCCTACTCTCTTGAGAAGACAATTTTGGTTATATATAGCAAAGGTTTTTCTTCCCTACACACCCATAGGTAATTTATTCTTATACTTGTCAGTTGGCCTTATTTTAGAGCAATTGGATATTTGTGTTGGTCTTCCGCAAGCTAGAAGTTTTAAGATGGCACTACTCACCATGGCACAGGCATCTCAGTTTTCCTGAAAGCATGCAGCATCATGCTTGCAACATAGAGAGCTCTAATTAGTCTTATTTTCTTCATGCTAAATCATGTTCTTGGATCATAACACATAAAAACACATCTTAGGAAAAGTTTCTAAGAATCCGATTAAGTTGGAGCTTTGACTCATGTTTACTTCAGGAATTCAGATGTGTTTGTGATGAATTCATCTCTACTAATGGCAGGATTTCATGCATTGGAATGCTCGGTGATGGTGACAACAGGGACAGAGAACCTGTATTAAAATTTACTTGTCCCGCGCCACATACAGCAGAGTATGACGCTATCAAGTTGCTTTCAGAGAAAACATTCTTGGGCTGTAAAATAACTGTGCCTATGGATGTTTTAAATGGGAATTATTTGACCTGGTAGAGAGAGCACCATAGTGCTTACCAGGGTCATGGAGCCTCATCCCAGCTCTCTACTGTACGAGCTAAGTCAATTCCTTTCCCTCACTGGTCTTTGTTCTATTGATCTGTATACTAAGGTGATAGAAGTAAGTGATCTCTAAGGTCCTTTCAGCTCTAAAGTTTAAAGATCTCTGTCAATTTCGAAATTACCTATTTTGGGTTTCACCATTTTTACACTTAATTTTGCTGTCTCCTGTAAGGCACGGGAAGCTAAGTGTTATAAATGTAGTGTGATGGATGTTTAAATTTGCCATTAATAAAACGATTCATCAAATACAGGTTGTATTAATATAGCAGCTAAAATAGAACAAACGCTAATTTTAATGCCTTATAATAGGGAATGCTGATGGGCTAATGGAGAGGAAGGTATATGAATATGAACTTTCATATGAGCTAGAATAGGCTTGTTATGATGAGTGCAACATAGATAAAACGAAAGGGTGGAGGGTTTAGAAGAGGAGATTGCTTCCACACGGTGGGAATCAGGTGTGACTTGGTAGAAGCAGCAGCATTTTACCTGATACTTGAAGGATCAGTGTTTTTGTTTGTTTGTTTGTTTCCCAATAGGAGACCTCCTAGAGTTATGATTAATACATAGAGTTGATGAAAAACAAGAGGGGCATACAACTGGAAATGATGGTTAAGGTTGAATCATGAAAGGGGCCCAGGGCCAGGTATAGGAGACTGGAATGTTTTTAAATAAGTAGGTGTGAACACAGACTATCTATCAGCATCACCTGAAGAACATTTGAAAAAAATATCTCTGCTGGGGCCCACCCTCAGAAATGTATTTAATAACTTGTATTGGAGCCCAAGCATCAGGATTTTTAAGATGCAGCTACAGTGAGAGTCAATCATTCCGGTTATAGTGGGCTGTACACGTTGTGAGCCTGGTAAAGGATATAGCTGTAATAGTCTTGTAATGAGCAGGAGGGATATGTATGCTCTTGGCAATTCATATCTGAATCCTTTGAAGGGAGAGGGCCTTCTACTTAAAAGATGCCTCTTATAGTGGGAGTCAATCCTGATTCTTAGCGGGGGATCATAAAGAAGAAAGTCTACTTTATATAATTAAGGGGAGAGGAAGACCAACGCAAAGATTGACACTGCTTGGAGGAAGACATGGGGTGACTTAGATGGGACTGAAGGTAAGGAGGAGACCCTTGGCAGAGGACATACATCTAAGAGGTTTATTTCAAGTAAAATGCTATTACTATAGTAACTCTTCCTCAGAACCTCATAAGTCTTCAAGAAAATATCTAAGAAATGAAAACTGCTGGTTGTAACAGGACTTCTTGTGGAAGCTCATGAAAGCCTCCATATGTGCAGAGGATGTCATTCTAAGAAATCATGCGAGGGCTTATTTTCTGGTTAGGTTTTATTTTCAGGGAAACATGGCAGTTGCATGGAGGCTTGGTGCTTAAGAGCTACTGTGCACAACTAACCCAGCATGTCATAGGTTAGCGAACCGTAGAAAGCAGCCTGGAATATCTTATTGCAAGTTGTCCAACATGACTGAGCCACACAATCAATGAAGCAATTAGTTATAAAGGCAGATGCCGAGGCTCAATGTCAAACCTTATGGTAAACTGGGTTTTTGATGGTGTGGCCCAGGAATCTGTACTTTTGACCAGTTCTCTGTGTCAAAGGTCCTAAGTTGGAAAAGATTTATTTATATGGAGGATACATAAGTAAGTGGAGAGGTGTGGAGGCAGGGGAGGGTAGAGAGACAATTAGAACTGAGAATTCTCATAATAATTTAAGAAAGGGAAAAAAAAAGATTTGTTGGGTTTAGGTAATAATAGCAGGTTTGAATGTAGAGGAGAAGATGGCTAAAAGAACTGCAAGTTATATGAAATGAACAAACATTTCCATGTGTCTAGGCATGGCCAAAGACATAACAAAACATTTTTTTTTCCCTTTTCTATTTCTGCTATCCCCTGGGACAGACAGCTCTGGGCCTCACGGAGTTATGAATCAGAGCGTTCTGACATATGCAGCTAATAGAATGTGGATTAGCTTTAAAATTAGGAGCTCTGTTCTGAGTGCCCATGATTTCACTCTTTATTCCAAGAACATTAGCCTCTCCTAATATAGATGTGAGATTCTCATACAAGTTTCACTGACTCTCTCACAGTGGCTCCAGAGCCCATTTAGTCTTTTCACTGCCAGTTCTGGTCTCTCTACCCAGGAGCCAGATCACAAAAATCCCTACCAGCTTGATTTCGGAATTACTGAGACTATTAGCCATAGTGTCTTTCAGTGAGAAGTTCTCATTTTATGGTGCATATACCTCCTGCAATTAAACACAAATATGTGCATGAGTGTGTGTGAGTGTGTGTGTGTGTGTGTGTGTGTGTGTGTTCAAAGTCCCCCTCCCTCCAGGGAGAAAATTAATGAGATTTCCCAAAAAGGCCATGACCTGTACATTATGGAGTGCCTCTGGTGTGTAAGAATGAGCACCACTTAAATTCAAGTACTGCCTCTGACCGGTACATGTGTGTGGTTTTACATAAGGCTACTATTCCACCCTTCATTTTACATCCACAGAATATGGGGATGTGAATTAAACTATCCAATGTATTTAAACATGCCTAATAGAAAGCCATAGAATGCAGAGAATTCCTGTACCCCATAAGCAATCTAATGTTCACAGAGACTGGGACACCATTAGCTGGAGCCAGCACACATTCCATTAGGGACGAAAACAATCCATGACCAGAGTGAATTTAGGTACACTAATGACTTCAGTAACCGAAGTGTGTGTCCATACCAATGAGAGCAGAGTGATCACCGTCGGAATTACCGGGAGTATAAACGTGAGGCGAATTACATTGATCATCGGGGCGACTGTTTAGTGAGTGTTTCCCATGTAAACACAGTGTTTCATTTAAGCCTCACAATCCTAGGGTGGGTGTACTTATACCCACAGTATGAATGAGGGAGGTTGGGTGAATGAACCAAGGGCAGTACATGCCTGAGTCAGGATTAGGCATTTGGGGGAAAAGAAGATACATTTACATGAGAAAGCTGCCCTCACATATCTAAACAGACAGACACCGGGAAGAGAAGTTGCTTTTCTTGTGTGTGATGCCAAAGAATACTAGCAGAGCCATAATCAGGAGCTACACTGAGGCTGAGAGTTCCCAGCCATTAGAAATACTCAAGCCACTTGTCTAAAACACAATAGACAAGAACCCTGATTTGGATGAAGGGATCAGGGTGGCCAGCTTTGAGGGTCTCTTCCCAAAGTTGGAGTCTTTGTTTGTAGGATAAAAATGGTCTGTTTGCTCTGTGATCACTGCAAACTCTTGAGGTGAGGAAGTGGTACTGACCCAGGCATTGGTCCTTTTCATTCCGATTTGATAGTTTGTCTTAAAGAAAACCGTAGTCTGATTGCGCCTCAGCTCCCTCCTGCGGTAAGTGGCTGTTGCAATGCTGTTGCTGAACTCAGACACAGATGAGGCTCATATTATAGAGGTTCTCAGACCCCCTGGGATACTCACCTGAAATGGGGTTTTGCTACTGACATGTTCACAGCTATGAAGAAACGGGGCCATGAGCTTGTGAACTTACAGATGGCAGAATGACGTTTTCTTCAAAAGGTGGCTAGGAGAATCAAGTAAGGTAATGGATATAACATGACTGGACAGTGTCTGGCACATGGTAAGTTTTCAATAAATACTAGTTGAATCCAGTTCTGTTCTGCTGGGCTACGCAGAACCCCTTTTAAGGAAGGACTTGCTACCCAGGTACTGGGAATGCAGTCAGCAGAGGGCCTCCCACGGTCAGAGACTCAGGGTCCATTTCTCCGCAGAGAGAGAACTGCCTCCCGGAGCTTGCACCCTCCCTGGGACCGTCTGTATCCAGAGACTGAGAGAGGCAGGTATAAATTCTTAGCCATTTTGGCCTAATGTGGGACATGCTGACCAGCTCCTCTCTGGACTGGCTGAGTTATGTTCAGGCCTTCATGGCTGTGAAACTTCTCCCTATAACAATCCCACGCCTTCCCTCTTCCTTTCATGGTATTGATCTCTAAATATCCTGCATTCTAAACTCCATCTCTGTGTCTGCTCCCAGAGAACTCAGCCTGCAGCAATCGTCCAGATCCCAGACTCATACATAAATTGAAAAGATTCTCACTCCAACTTCCTAGAGTATGATACACGAGCTCAGGTATTTTGTTAGCCTTTAGTTAACCGTTTTTTTAGCAGGAGGGTTTGGGCCTGGTAACCTCTAAGAGTCCTTCCAGTGCTGATACTTCAGGAGCTTTCACTTCTTCCATTCATATTCTCACCATCCCCACAAGGAAGCCCCCTCTGTGGCTTGTTTTCTTCCCTGTGTTCCCAAAGCATCCTGTATTCACAGCAGAAAACTTCACTGTCATTTTTCCTTAGTGTGTCCGTCTTCCCTGCTTGATGGATGCCTTTGAATCAAAGGGCTGTCTTCCACCTGAAATTCACCAGCAGCACCTCCTGCCTGGTCTGGAGCCTTGAAGGTATTCGATAAATGGGTGTTCAATATATAAACCCATACAGATACTCTCCCAGTTACCCTGATTGATGGATACATAATGAATGGCACTCCATAACCCTCTCTTCAATTGTCCTCTTCTTTTGGTAAATTGTATCCCACTTAGTGAAGATCAATTTGTTTTCAAGTGCATTGCTGCAGGACATAAAGGCGTCTAAGTAACTGGCTCAGTAAATGAAGACATGGCACTGTATTTTAATCAACTGTCATAGGTGATGCGAGACAACAAAACATCATTCTTTTCCAACCAAGCCTGTCCTTTTTTCAGAGATTAAATTACAATTGCTTTGTATTCATTTACTGTGTTCTCTTGTAAAAAAGCGAAGATGAGAGCTGCCAAAAGACAAGGTGGGGTGAAGTAGCTGGCAAGGGAGAGAACAAAAGGTGGTAGGAAAATTTAGGAAGGGAAAGGAAAGTATATCTGTTAAATGCCTGGTACATACCAGGCAGGGTTCCAAGCCCTTAGCACATATTTAATGTACGAATTATATTTAATAGACAAGAAAGCTGAGGCACAGATTGGTTAATGACTTGCCGTGAGCACTACAAGAGTGGTCACAAAGGTGGAAGTAGACGCTCATGCATTTTTGTCTCCAATGTGAGGATCTGTCTCAACAAATAAAAGGAGATGGAGAACTGAGAGGTATTCAGCATATCAAATCATCAACAATGGCCTTGCGTTGGTTGTTCAAGCGGTAAGAAAGCGGGGAGGGGGGTAGAATTACCAGCAATAATGTAATCAAATGATACTGATCTCATATGTAGAATCTTAAAATAAAAATTTATGTTGAACTCGTAATAATAGAAAGTAGAATGGTAGCTACCAGAAGAAGGGGGGTTGGGGAAAAGGGAGATATTGATCAAAGGGTACAAACTTTCAGTTATAAGGTGAATATATTTTGGAGATGTAATGCATATAGCCTGGTGACTACAGTTAATAATAATGTACACTTGAAATACTAAGTAATTCTCAAATGTTCTCACCACACACACAAATGGTACCTGTGGGAGATGATGGGCATGGTATTTAGTTTGATTGTGGTAATCATTTCACAATGTATACATACATCAAAATATCACTTGTACACCTTAAACATATACAGTTTCATTAGTCAAAAATAAATAAATAAATTTAAAAAATACTTATTGAGTACAAAGCATTGACTTAAACAGGAGGACATGTATAATTGCAAAGCGTATTTCCTGCCCACAAAGAACTGCCAGGATATAGTTGTCAAGACAAGACATAAGTGAATAGAAAAGAAAAAAACAAAACATTAGCTCCCCAGGGCAGTGAGGCAGGAATGTTACGTCCACTGCACAGTACGTTCAGAGTAAGCCTGTTTTAAGTAGGGCGTCAAAATTGGCTAAAAAACAGACTTCTCCCCACTCCTAATTAATTTGGTGATGAATGTGAATAATGTCCTCTTTCCTCATCCTTCCTCTGATTTTACCGTCAGGGTCTCCCCATCTAACTCATTCTCCAGAGTTAACAGAGGGGCATCCCATCCCTTAAAATATAGATCACACTGTGACACTTCATAACCTCATACATCAGTGACTCCTTAGCCCCCCAAGAATAAAGGACACTGCTGTCCACAGCCATGAGGTTTTTACATGTCTACTTACTAACTGAATTACTACTAATCTACCATAAGAGAAGAAGAAAAGAATATCCAGATTTTCTGAAATCAGCCCTACAGCCAGACAGGACGCCCCGTTTCAAAAATTGTCCACCTTTTTTCAGTTTACTTTCAAATATGAATTGCCACATAGACATAGAATTTGCCTATAACCATATCCAGCTGTATACAATGAGTGCTTTAAAAGAAAGAATATATAAGATGATATGGAATAACCATAGAAGTAAGGCTCCCTAAAAATACTATTTATTTCAAACAAAGACTCTTAGCAGGAGAAAGCCTTTTAGTTAGAAAACCAGGATTCAAAAATGAAAAGCTGCTTTAAAGCTGGAAGCTGTTCTGGTGAAAAAAAAAAAAAAAGCCAATCCTATCTTATGAAGATTTTGCATATGTAATATAGACATAGAGGTCCAATTTCCTTTGCAAAGAAGGAATGTAGTATTGTGACGTTTCTGAAATTCTAAACGCGAACAGGGTCGGGGGGAATCATTAGAGTCTGAGCACATATGCCAAGGTCTGCTTTATGAATGCTAAAGCTGAAAGGTTCGCTTTTAAGGACGAACACAGGTTTCCCTCCTGGCCACCCTGCATCCGGCCTTTCTTCAAGGGTCTCTTTTGGAAAATAAAGTCAGTGATTTCTTTTTTTCCAATGGACCCACAAAGCAGGAACAGATGTGACACGAGTAACCTCTACTTTGTGCGTACCTCAGAGAAAAACGACGCGGCCTAACGCAGGGGATCTGGCTCTGGGCCAGAGAGAAGGACAATTGGAGTTTAGGCTTCTAATGACATGGTTCACCTCAACTCACTCCTTTATGCTTTGTAGAAAGTGCAGGTGGGAAAGGGCTGTGTCTGCTCATGGGAAACACAAATGAAATATTTGCAAAAGGCTGCCATTTTCCTCCGCTCTCTGCCCTCTCTTTGCCCTGTATCAGAATATCCACACTACTTTAGCTGACCATCTCTTCATGCATGATAAAACATAAAGCTTGTGGCCTCGGTGCCAGAGTCTGACACTGTGATTAGAATTCTTACTCTGCCACCTACTAATGCATCATTTCTAAACCATTATTTATGCTTTCTACACATCCATCTGTGCGATATACATGAGGATAATAACGTCATCTACTTCGCTGAGTTAGTTTTGAGAAGTTGATAGATAGTATTGAAGGAGTACTCAGCACAATACACTACACATAGCAAGTGCTCGATAAATGTTATGTTATAATTAAGAAACACTTTCCATCATCTTTTATATTTTTGGGGGTCTATTTCTTATTTTTCTCATCAGAGAGCAAAGTCCGCGAGTGCAGAAGACATCTCAGATTCACCCTAATATTGCGTGGTCTCAACTCAGTTTCAGTGGTGTGCTGGTAAATATTCAACGACTGGCTCTCCAAGAAGGAAGCTGAGATTCGTAGTGTTTGCCAGTTTCTGTGGTGTAAGCACTCCCACCGTGATCGTTTTCAAGCTATCAACCTGATGTCAACTGACTAACAAAATTCTTGAAAATTTAACAGTGGCCTCTTGTGAGGCAATATAAGGCAGCTTCAATGCACCACTGAACACATCTACAAGAGAAAGGAGTAAGGGAATCAACACGTGAATAAACCCATGAAGAAATGAATGATTTACATCAGGGATTCTCAGTGATACCAGAGAGCCACGGCATGCCACTGTTCCTTTTTTTCCCCAGCTTTATTAATGTATAATTGAAAAATACAAAGTATATAATTTAAGGCATACAGCATGATATTTTGATATACCTATACATTATGAAATAATTACCACAAACAAGCTAATTAACATAGCCATCACCTCACAGTTATTATTATTATTTGGTATAGTGAGAACACTTAAGATCTACTTTCTTAGAAAATCTCAAGTATATAATATAGTATTATTAACTATAGTCATTATGCTGTATATTAGATCCCTAGAACTTATTTATGTTACAAGTGAAAGTTTGTACTCTTTGACCAACAACTCCCCATTTCCCCTACCTCACAGCTCCTGGCAACCAACATTGTACTCTCTGCTTCTATGAGTTCATCTGTTTTAGATTCCATGTATAAGTGAGATGATATAATATCTGTCTTTCTATATCTGGCTTATTTAACTTGGCGTAATGTCTTTCAAGTTCATCAATTTTGTCACAAATATTAAGGTTTTCTTCTTTTTTATGGATGAGTAATATTCTAGTGTGTGTGTGTGTGTGTGTGTGTGTGTGTGTGTGTGTGTCACATTTACTTTATCCATTCATGCATCGGTGGACACTTAAGTTGTTTCCGTATCTTGACTATTGTGAATGCTGCTGCAATGATGGGCATGCAGATGTCTTTACTACCATTTACTGGGTGTTGCAATCATCTAGCCTCTCAAAAGAGGCCTCTGACCAGTAGAAATGTTTACTGAAAATTTCTCCATCACATTGGTCCCTTGTGTTATTTCTAGAAAAAGAGAATCTTGATACAGAAACCTTGGGTACTGTCAGACAATATATGTTTCTTGTGAAAATTCATAAATCATATGGGTATATTAAAGACACTGATAAGTCTTATGGAAAAAAACACACATTTTTTTTACTGTAATGTAAACATAAAGAAATATTTCTCAAACATATTTGACCACCAAAACTGTTTTGGCTGGGTAACTAGTCGCATCATAAGGAATTAATATCTCTGAAGAACGCACATTAGAAAACACTGACAGAACTACTTTTTTTAATTGTATGGAAAAGAAGTAAATGTCCTCAGTAATTTCTGAAGAATATGTTTTCTTAAAACTTGGAACAAAATATATCTTGGATATGCGTCAAAAGAAAAAAATGTATTAATAAAAATAATAGCTACTGTGTGCCCAGAGGTGCCAGTGTTCAATTCTGCAAAGTAGATAAAATTACTCCATTGTACAGATGACAGAGTGGAGATTTGAGAAACTTAATTAATTTACTTACTGTCACACTTTTGAGCAGAATTCAAATCCAGATCTGTGTGTCTCCAAAGCCAACATTCTTCTACATCAGACATGTGATGTCATTACGAAATTACGATCATTAGCTTCAGCGTAGCCCTTCACTCTTCAAAGCAAGTTCAATTACATTTTCTTCATTTACTTTTTCTTTTCTCTATAATAACTACTTCAAAATTTCTACATTCTCTCTGACACCCTGCTTGCTAAAGATTATTTCGCTTTCTTTTAACCAAGACATAAAACATTGGAAATAAATGTCCTCAACTTCTCACAGCCTGATCTGTAAATTTAGCTTTATGTGTACCCAACCTGCCACCTTCCCTCTGCTTATCTCAAAAAAAGAAAAAGGAAAGAAAAAAAGAAATTTTCTATGCCGATGTTACATACCTCAATCCTTTCTTGACTTTTCAAACTCCTCCTTTTATTCTTATCCATAACCCTGTCTCATTCTGTACTTCTTCCTCCCCAATAGATTTTTATGACCATTTATAACATGTTTAATTCTGTCCCAATAAACAGTGTAGAACAATCTTTTCTCCTTCATCTTTCCTCCCCTTTTCTTTTTTCATTCTCTCTTTCCACTCCTTCTTAGTCAAGAGTCTTGAAACTCTTATCTGCAATAGCTGTCTACGTATCTTCACTTCTCAGCCATTTTTCAAATATCCTGATTAGGTTTCTCTCACCACCCCACTACGACTCTTTCAACAATATCATTAGTGAACTCTTTGCTGCTGAATCTTTGGTCACCTTTTAATTCTTTATTTAATCAACCATGTTTTTCTTCTTGAAATCTGCTCTTCCCTTTCCTTCAATGACAATTCACTTGACTTGTTTTCCTTCCACTTCTCTAGCAACTTTGTCTCAAACTCCATCAGCGGTTCCCCTTCCTCTACCTGTCCTCTAAATTCTGCTTCTGTCAGAGATGATTTCAGGCTCATATTTCTTCCCAATAATCCTGCTTGTCTTGAGTGATCTCATCTATTCTTGTGGATTCAATTACAGCCCTTTATGCTGATTATTCCAGATCTACACGCAGTCTAGAAGAAACCATGGCTTCAAAGCACATTCAATTTCTTACATGAAATGTCAACTTGAATGACCTACAGGTATTACAGGTATCTCAAAATCAGTTATAATCTCCTATCTCAACATGCTTTACCACATACGTTCCCTTTTAAAAGTAAATTTCAGTCAGTCTTCTAAGCCAAGTAAATGAACAGTAATCCCTAACTCTTCTGTCTTATCTCAAATCTAATCCATCAACAAGACACATTGATTCATCTACCTAACACTTCTAAATTCATCCATTTCTCTCCAATACACCATAAGCATATTATGATCCACTCTTTTCCTGCTTGGGTGTCAACAGCAGCCTTCTATCTGAACTGCCAACCTCTACTCTTGCCCATGTGCAGTCCATTTTGTATTCTAGAGCTAGAGATATCATTCTAAAATTAAAATGTGATCTTTTAAGTCTACTTTTTGTGGTTTCTTTTGCTTTCCACCCAGTCTTAACAGCTTGAAGTTATTGAAGGTATGTTAGCCTTTGGATAAAGCACTTTTATTCTCCAATCCTCTCTGCACTAAACCTCCAGGAAACACACACACACACACACACACACTTAACTCAGTTATCCGGACCAATTCTTCTTGGCCTCCATGTCTCAACTAAAAGTCATTTCCTCAGGAGGAACCCCCTTCTCCAATTCCTAATGTCTACTTTCCATATATTCTCATCCCTGAACTTCCACTGGTATAACATTGACAAGCATTTTTGTAAAATAGTTTGCTTCTTCTTCAATATGCTCGAGTTACATGTTTTTGTAAAAGTGCATGAAACCTAAAAATGCCTGTATAGAGTAGTTTCCATAAAAAATAATAGCAAAGTAATGGGTGCCAAAATTTCTATTGTATTTACAATTCTGGAGATTAATATATTTACATTATCTTAGTCTACAGTCATAATAGTCAAATAACCTATATTCATAGAATTTGCATTATACAAATCCATATTATATGAATATACAGGAGAACAATTTCAGTTAAAATGCCAATCTAGTGTATATATTTTCTTTTTTTAATCACCATGACAATGATAATAATGTAATTAATATGTACAAATTTATGAGGCTGAAGAGAACCAGAGAAAAGATGACCTGAAAAAGAAGCATTAACACATTTTTGGAAGGTGAAAAGCAGATAAGTAAGTTGTAACTGACCTAACAGACTAGACAATCCTGAAACCCAAGTGCCTTTCAAAAGGGATCATGAAAAAAATCAAACCACAGAACCCTGGAAAGGTAGCTTGGAAGGTACAGTGCGAAATGCACAGATTGACGAAGAATCTACGCAAGCCATCAGACCCCCAGGTACTCTTCCATGTCCCGGGAAGCCAGGCAATGGCTCTTTCCTGACCAAGCAGAAGAGTCTTGTTATGTGTGGATGTAGAATGAGGGGTGCTTTAAAGTGGGGAGGCCAGTAAAGCAGAGGGTAGAGGTGAGATGCCCTTTGAAGATAAGGAAATTAAGTGATTATTCTGGATGGTGAAAATACCTTCCATACCCTTTTTAGCCAACTAAAATGCAGACAGGAGATGGGGGGTGGGGGTGGTATCCTCTCTGGGGATCCTGATTGGCCTGGAGGAATAAACAGAAGGTAATGACTTTCAAGGATCCCAGTGAAACAATGGGGTGACTATTAGATCACCATACAGAAAGGACAACCCAATAATGAACAACTCCTCGCCCCCCATCCCCTGGCACCAGATTTTTGTTCTTCATTCTAAATATAAATAGATACTCAAGTGTTTCCTGACATTTAAGAACAGGCTCACACATGAAGACAGAACCCAAAATGTAAAAACTATAACAGGAGGTTTATAACAATTGTAAAAGAATTATGTTCACAAACCAAGAATATGATGCTATAAAAAGGAATGCTCTAAGAACAACAACCAAAAAAAAAACTTGTTAGAGATTAAAATCAAGATTCCCCCCTCAAAAATCGTTTCAAATTGAATTGAAAAATAATGTTGAGAAAGTATACCAGCAAGCAGAGAAATAAATATATGGAAAATAGGAAAGGAAGATGTTATAATATTAGTAAGTCCAAGAAATAAAATAACTAGTAGAGAAATAAATATATGGAAAATAGGAAAGGAAGATGTTATAATATTAGTAAGTCCAAGAAATAAAATAACTAGTAGATTGTTCCAGAAAGAAAGACCAGAGATAGTGGAGAGGAGGAAAGTGTCTGTGTGCGCGCGCGTGTGTGTAATTATACAAATATAAATCAAGACATAACACAGTGAAAATTCTGAATACTGAGGGTGTTGGGAAAACCATAAGAATTTTCAGAAAGCAGAAGAGAACAGTTGATATACAAAGTATTTGGGGATAAAAGTGTCATAACAGTTCTCAACAATACCAGACACTAGAAGAAAATGGATCAAGGTCTTTAATATTGTAAATAAGTTTTAAAATTTATGTTCTAGACTGTTCTTCAAATGTAAAAATAAAATTAAGACAGGTCGAATATGAAAGGACTCAGAAAATTAACTTTACACCGGAAGCTCATGTTTTCCAATAAAACATAAACAAAAAAAGGTGGGGATCCAGAAAACAGTGGTTTCTATACTGAAGAATAAACAAAAGGAACTCCAGGGTGATGAGGAAGGGAAGGTCCAAGGTGAGCTACTTGAAAAGCCTGGAGAGAAGTTAGTAGTTAGTTGAGATGGAGCCCAAAGATGGCAGGCTCCAGGAGAGAGATCTCTAAGGGGAAAGATAGATAGATAGATGGATGGATGGATGGATGGATGGATGGATGGATGGATGGATAATAGGAAGAAAGAAACATACATATATCATAGGTATATAGATGGATAGATAGATACATGAATAGATACACAGATAAAGTTTTTGTTTTGTTTTTAACCAAAATAATTTTTTGCTATTCTTGTGGATATTTGGAGGCTTAAAATATTCCCTGAACAAATGGATTATCCAGGCACGTTTAAACCCAAAGGGAAAAAAATTATACAAAAAAAAGGAAATAATTATGTTGTATTTCATGATCAGCTCTGAAAATATTGATAGTCTAATAACGTAAACACTAAACATTGATTTACTTTAAAGTGTGATAGAACTATCTTGAAAAGTTGAGGGAAGGCAAATGTGTGCTGCTATGTTGATACAAACAGTAGGCCATGGAGCACATTGTAAGAGTGCAGCCAAATCTTCATCAACTATAGTTAAAAGGCAACAAATTATGTCTAAAGAAATGTCTAAAGAAATAATGTCTACATAATACCCAAAGCAATATATTGAAAGAGTTGGAATCGTGAGCCTCAGAGAAGTAAGAATTAGTGGTGAGAAGGGGTCAAGGATTGCTATTTTTTGTTAAAAGTCTAATACTGTTTGAATTTTTAAAATATTTCCATATAAACAATGAAACAGTGGAATGAGATGGGGAGGAACACACAGGCAGATGTGAATGAAAGGTCATATTCTTGTCCTTGAACTGGAAGCTGAGTTCAGAAGTGTTGATTATATTATTAGGCTTTATAGCACACGTAAAGCTTGTAGATATTATTTTATATGTATCAAATACCTAAAAAGATGTAATCATTTATTAAAGAAAAATATGAAAAACTTGCAAACATGAACCACATCTTTGTTAAATGTGGAAGTTTTTGAAAACTGGGAAATAGATTTCCCTGGGTCTACAGACGTTGTCTGTAGAGCTTCCAGTAAGCTTCTGTTTCTTTGTTTAAAAAATAAATACATAAAACATTGAAGGTGAAGTGGCTATATTACACCAGTCTCTGGTAAACCTTCATGGGTAAATCAATGTTTCCTGTGTTGCAACAAAGGATGCTATTGTCGGACAGAAGACCATGGAAAACACAAGAGGGGAGAAGAGAGACTGGCTGTCGTATTTCACTGATGTGTATTCTACTGCTACAGGCCCTTGTACAGGGCAGCACGTGCCTCGCGTTCTGTAGCTTATTGATAAAAACACTGAGAAACTTACATCAACACAGATCTAAACATTACTATTCTACTCTTTCTAACGAATCTAAAACTGAGCAGAGCCCATCTGTACTTACTTAATTGCTACTTTCCCTGCTTGTCTGCCAGCTCCATGCAGCTTGAGACCTTGTGTCTTTTTCCTACCTGGCTGCTACTATTTGCCTGGCACATTGTGGGAACTAAATAAATAATAACTGAATGAGTGATTGAACTACAATTCGTATTTTTTATTTATTTTATTTTTGCTATTGATTAACGTGAAATTTAACCTACTAAAAATTTTATAGATTATAGCCAAACATCATACTTGCTTATTTATCTGTTTCCTTCTAAAATTATGTAATGTGAAGAACATGAAATTTAGTGACAGACGGCTCGCTCCAGTTTAATTTTTGGTTCTGTCCTTTACTGATATGTCATTTTGAGCAACCCTGCATAGCTCTCTGAGCCTAAGTTCTTTCATCCATTAAATGATGATAATAAGAGTTTACTCATGTTATAAAGAGGGAATGAGCCAATAAATGTGTATTTACATAGGCTGTAAAGTAGTGTATGTCAGTTATATCTATGACCAAAGTCGTTCTGATATATATTTCCTATATATTGTATCCATTTCATTCCTTTCTCTACTCATTCTTTTCCAAAATTGAATTTACAAGTGAGAAATTTAATCACAATGCTTGTCTTCATGAGTCCATATTAAGAATTGCTAAGATAGGAATTGCCACAAATATTTATATTTATCTCCTTGAATCACAAGTTTCAAATACGTAAATCAACCACAGTTTGCCCAAGGTACTATTTTTCCTGCCATTTTTCTGATAAGTCTACACAGAGTTAATCAGTTCTATTATATAGTTAGTCACTAAGATATAGGGAAACATTGAATTATCTTTTATTTTCTTTTTTAAATCGCCTATATTTTTGACAAGGACATGCTATATGAAGTTACAGGTAAAGTTCACTTAAGTTTAAATATCAAAGCAAAGAGCCTATTATCATTAAATAACAGCTATTTTATTATTAGCTCTTTATGTGTATCACTGACACCACTTTTAGATCAGTTAACATTTTTGCAGTATAACAAAGTTTAGACGTCTCTGTTAATTATTTATAAGACACTGTGATGCAGTCGAATATGCTAAAGGTTTGCAGCAACATGTCCTGAATTCAAATCCTGACTCAGTCACTTAATCTGTGGGAATTTCAGTCTCCATCTATGGAAAACAATAAAGCATTTAGATGCTTGTAAGGATAAAAGAATTTGTACAAGAAATCCTTGATTGGCACTCAATTAATGTTAGCAATCATTGTTGTTTTAGAATTGGATTTAATACTTTTGAACCCTTCCTACTCAGATATCATTCTCTGGTTATGTTTGTTATCTTCATGCTGACTTGGATTTGAAGAAAGTAGTTGATACTAGCTGGTTCCCCATAATGACTGTGAGTTGCGTAAGCAAGTGTAGAGGGAGTGTAAAGAGTGTATATGTCCAGGAGAGAACGGCTGGGCTGCATCTGTGTCGCAGTGTCACACATGATTGGAAAGCCACACTGGGCTGCATCTGTGTCGCCGTGTCACACATGATCAGAAAGCCACAGATACAGAACACTGTTAAGTGCTTCAAGATCTGAGCAAGAGCAAAACAGAGACTGACAGCAAACCAAGAGTGTCTGCTTGCCCTCCCTAAATAGCAACTATGTTCAAAGGCGGGTGAAGCTATCAGATAGAAAGAGCTTTGTTCTTTTGAAAACTTGGATGGCTTTGGATATTCATGTTTGGTAGTAAAACCAGAGAAAAGTGGCAATGTCCTGCTTTTCGTGTGCCCAGGACTTTGTGAGATGGAAAAGATGAGTGAGGGGAAAAAAGAAAAGAGAGAAACAGAAGCAGGGAGGCTCGTGATGACAGAAGTCTGTGCAGTCTTCCAGGGAAGCCCCCAAAATGCTCCAGTAAAGTCTCCCAAACATATGCACGCTGGTGTTAGTGATTTTGTTGTTACTGCTTTGTAAACTGAAGGAGAAAATGATACCTAAATCAGTGCAGTGAGGGGAAGAGGTGGTAATTAAAGCATCAGGTCCCAAGAGAAACTATCTTCCAAGGATTCCTATAAACCCTGGGCAGGACTTGGACTTTCACAGGTCAATTTGGGAGTCTGAAGCAATTTGATCAATCTCAAGTGTGCATATGTGTGTGTTTGGCGGGGGACTCTGAGCTAACCCAGAGGTTACACGCAAATAATTGTATTATTATCTCTATTTGACAGACAAGGCTAGAAGGTATTTTAATGACTTACCCAAGGTCACCCAGCTAAATACATGTTTGTAGAGGGACTGATATTTGAACCCATGCCCATCTGTCTCCAGAATTAGAGCACTTAGTTCACATGCCATGTAGTCTCTCTAAAACTACTCTCTGGATCATCTAAATGGGGGTTACCTAGGCTAGGTACATCAGAAATCACCTGAGAGCTTTTGAATAAAACCTGAGAGCTTTTGAATAGGCCCCAACTCTGCATTTCCTGATTCATTAAGTCTAGATAACACCAGGGGAATCTGTATTTTTAAAAATTTCACCAGATGTTTCTAATGGGAATCAGATTTGGGAATCTAAGGTAGTCCAGTCTCTTAATATAATTGTGGGAAGCTGAGGGCCTCATTTGGGAAGGGTCTTTTGCAAAGACAAACACCAAGAACTTGACTTTATTCTACTTATTTATTACATAAGAATAGAAACTCTATCTCTAGATGCAACATCCAGTGGGAAATACACATGAACACCAATGAAGAGTCCACACAACACCGAGCTTACAGGGATTGTATGACAAAAAAAGAAAAAAACATGATTTCATAAAAATCCTTTCTCTGTAACGAAACTCACTAGAAAGTCTAAGAACATTTCTGTCATTTTCTAAGTGCCAGTTCTGTAAGGTAAGAGAATTCATATCTTTATTTTGTCAAAAAGAAACCTGAGACTAAGAGAAGGAAATGATTTGACTAAGCCTACAGAGCTAGGGAATGCAAACCAGAATTCAAAGCCAGTTCTATTACATTCAATGGAAAGACTACACATTTGATAAACAACACTCTCCTTTTCAAAGTGCGTATGTATTACACGAATGGCTCCTAAGGTTGTAAAAACAGGGTCATTTTGTGCGTAATGAAAAAAATTCCTCTGGCTCTCACTCTCACCCACTGTTGTGCAATCCGCAGTCCTCCTAGAGTGGCCAGGTACTCTGGGGGTTGTCCAAGAAGACTGTACTATGTTCCCCTTACCAGCCTTCCTTGCCCTTGGTTTGAAATGAGCCCAACAAACCGAAAACCCCGAGACAATGAAAGGCAGCTCTAATGAGACAGAACGTACGTAAAATGAAAAAACAGACCCTTGGATAAGCCAGGAGGTAAGGTCAGAGGGTGCAGGACCCAACTAGGGAAACGTATAGGGAAACACACTCATAAGTTTTACAGTTAAATGTCTTTTACGTACTGGATCTGAGTGGACATTATGTCAACGTCTGTATAGCTATAATTTGCCAACTGTTGTCTAAATCTGGATCTGGAGATTTCTTCCAGCTATAATAAAAATAACAATAGAATTTCCCTTACCTCATTCCTCTTTCCTCTTCCTTTGCTTCTTTCTTTCCCTTTCTTTCACAGAGGTATCAGCCTGTCCTGCAGGAAAAGATAAGGATAGAGACGGAGACACAGAGAAGGCGTTATACCTGGCTGCCCAGAGATGCTGATGTGTGTGAGGTGGGGGGAGTGCCTGAAGGTGATGGTGTGCCCAGTGGCCAAAGGGGGCAGAAAAGGCAGAGGACAAAGGCAGCCTTGTTGGGAGATTGCTGATATTAAGGTTGTCCTACAAAACAAAGGATTGTGCTCTTAAAAACGGTTAAGAACACGAAGGACAGAGAAAGGCCAAGCAACTGTTTCAGACTGAAGCAGAGAGATGAGATCTACCGACTAAAAGCAACATACTCCTGAACAGGTTCCCTCCACCCAGAGAGCAAACGGGACACTTGAGACACTGGTGACATTTGCATGGGGTATGTAGATTGGATGGTAGTGCTGTACCCAGGTTGATATTCTGCTTTGTAGGTTTGTTTGGTGGTGATGTAAGAGAGCAGCTTTGCCTGGGGTGAAAGCACGTTGGAGAATTATGGAGTCATTGGGGACATCATACCTGCTCTTGCTCTCCAATGGTTCAGAAAAAGACTAATGGCAATGGGTGTAGGGAGAAGAGAAGGAAGATAGTAAATGTGGGGAATCCATGTGTTACGGGTTGAATTATACCTGCTCTTCAATATCATATGCTGAAATCCTAGCCCTGTGTAATTTAGGTAGAGATCTTATTTGGAGATAGCGTCTTTACAGAGATAATCAGGTGAAAGGAGGACCCTGGTGTGGGCTCTGATTCAGTATGACTGGTGTCCTTACAAGAAGAGCAAAAGTTGACACAGAGACATGTGTAGGAGGAAGAAATGTGAAAAGACTGCCATCTACAAGTCAAGGAGAGAGGCCCGGAGCAGATCTTACCCTCACAGCCCTCAGAAGGAACCAATCCTGCCTACACCTGGATTTCAGACCTCAGGTTTAATTTCAGACTCTCCAGAACCAGGAGACAATAAATTTCTGTTGTTTAAGTTGTTCAGTCTTTGGTATTTGCTACAGCATCCCTAGCAAACTAACACACTGTGTGAAGGATACGGAAATTCTTCATATTGTCCTTGCAATTTTCCTGTAAGTTTGAAATTATTGCAAAATAAATTGTTTTTAAAATAGTGATAAATTATCATTTTACACATACTCTTCTGGTGACATTTGCACACGTGCTATCTCTTTTAATCTGCACTACACCATGGAGAGGTAGGTAGGTGGGCATTATTAACTGATTCATTTCTCAGTCCACTAGTCTCTGTCTGAGCACATTGCAAATGGGTCTTTGTACTTAACAACTGATGGCAAAAAAGTTGAGTTTAAAGAGGAGGTGTCATCTGAGCCTCTAGTGTTGCATAAGAGAAGCCAGTGGTTCATGCATTTTAAGATTTTTACAAAGTCATCAGAAGGAAAAAAGCAAGAGAGGCTCTGTTAGAATACAGACTTATGGGTTGCCCTTAAGCCTGCCCTTGCCCTTAAAAGACATGGAGGAAGGACAGAAGAGGAGAGGAGACAGAGGAGAGGCAGAGGATGCCGGAAAAGGATGGAGGAGAGAGGAGTAGTGATGATCTCTGGCTGCGTCTGGTCTCCACCTGAAGGCTGATGAGCAGGAAGATGGAAGCAAAAGGAAGCATCCTCTCCTCCCAGACAGAGATGGTCCCCTCCTCCTCTCTCTCTCTCAGCTGGTTCATAAAATCTCTAGTGTCCCCTGCGACATGGTATTGTGATTTAATACTATTTGCCTCTCTTACACAAGTCTGAGGTCTTCCAGCTCTTCTGTTTCTTAGTTACGGAATCTTGGGTAAAGACAACACCATGGTTCTGTAAAAACAGTCTCATGAAGTCATTCCTCTGCTCAAAACCTACTGGTGGCTCTCAGTCTCACTCAGAATAAAACCCAAAGTCATTTCCCAGACCCGCACGGCCCTATGTGATCTGTCCACATGTGACCACACATCCCCTATCACCTTACTTCAGCCTCCAGAGACTTCTCAAGGGTCCTCAGACTCACCAAGGGGAGCTCTAGTGACAGGGCTGTATACTTGCTGGTCTCCCTACCGTGAACGTGCTACCTTAAGATGTCCGGAAGGCTGGTCCCCTTACTTCCTCTGGTCTTCACTAAAAAGTCACCTTCATAGCTGACCCTTCCTAAATTTTAAATACTACTCAAAACATCCCACTCTCCTTTCCACACTCGATTACTGTCCTTAGAGTTTGGCATTATGTTACATGTTGTGGTTTTTACTATTTGCTTTTCTTGTATAAATTGCCCATCATCCTCACTAGAATATCTGTTCCATAAGGCCAGATAATTTTTTTTTTCTTTTTTTTTTGGTATGCGGCTATCTCTTAGCACATAGAGTGGTATTTGGCTCAACAAATATTTATTGAATGAATAATTGAAGTTACTTGACTGTCCTGTATCTCAGTTATATTATCAAAAAGTTATAATAAAAATCAAAAGCTGGTGAGGAGATGGAGAAACTGATCACTCATACCTTGCTAGTGAAAACATGAAATGACACAACCACTCTGGAAAAGTATGACAGTTTCTTATTAAATTATACATGCAATTACCATAGGATCCAGAAATTATACCACTGGGCATTTATTCCCGAGAACGAAAACTTATGTTCATATAAAAAACTGTACATGAATATTCATAACAGCTTTATTTGTAATAGCCAAAAACTAGAAACAATCCAGATGTGTGCTAAAGAGGGATGGTTAAAAACACTGTGGTATATCCGTAGCATGAATATTATTCAGCAACCAAAAAAAAAATTTAACTGTTGATAAAACTAATCTCAGAAGGTTATACACTAGATGATTCTATTTATCTAATATTCTTGAACAGCAAAAGTAGAGATGAAAAACTGAGTACTGATTTCCACGGACTGGGGATGACAATGGTGGTAGAGGGATAAAGGCAAATGTGCTTATTCAAGAACAATATGAGACACTAGTATGATGAAACTGATGTTTCTTAACTTTGGTAGTGGGTACACAAGCCTATATACGTGATAAAATTACATAAAACTAAATATGCCCAGAAACGAGTACATATAAAACTGTGGAAATTCAAACACTACAGGTAGATGGTATCAATGTCAGTTTCCTGGCTGTGATATTGCAAGATGTTATCCCTGGGGGAGACTAGGTTCTAGTACCTGGGATCTCTCTGCATTATTTCTTACAGATGCATGTGAACCTACAGTGAACTCAAAATAAAAAGTTCAATTGAAATAGTATATTGCTTAATTCTGAAAATATGCATTAAGTACTCGGTATGTGCATCACCTTCTCAGGTTAGTTGGAAACGTTTTGTGTGTGTGTGTGTGTGTGTGTGTGTGTGTGTGTGTGTGTGAGAGAGACAGAGAGAGAGAGAGAGAGAGAGAGAGAGAGAGAGAGAGAGAGAGAGAGACACTTAGAATGCTGCCCAGCATATAGTAAACACTCAATGCATTTCAGCTATTATTATTTCAATCCTCCAGGGCAGAGCCTGTGTCCAGTTCATCTCTTTTTCCGAGTAAGTATATCGTTTCTGATGAATATTACAAGCACCAGTCAATGTGAGCTGAATAAATGACTTTCTCATCTCACGTACCAGCCTTCAAAGAGCATGAGTCAGTGAGAGGGGTGCTCTCTGCGGAGTCCAGAGTAATGGAGAGCCCTCAACAGAAAGACAACAGGACTACGTAGGCTCCAGCTCGCAGCTTTGCCCCTTATATACCGTAAAGCTTTGAAAATCCCACTTTCTTTACCAAGTCTCAGTTTCCCTACTTGTGGAAGGAGGTGTATTTTTTGGAATGGCATTTTCTTTCCACGGGCTCTTTCCAACCCATAAATATACACAGTTCTATGTTTTATAAGCACAGAAAATCATCTTTCCTGAAACTTGAGCAGTAGGCTGGATGTCCAAAAGTAATTATATATGGACTCCAAATTTCTACCCCCCATTAAAACACAGTTATTAGCAGCTGGTTTCTACCTTTATAGTTCTTTGAAGTATGTGATAGAGTATCTGTAGATGATAGCAAGCCAAGATTTTGCAAACCTTTAGGGGATACGAAATTTCAGCTATAACCATGGTATTAATCACTACCATTGCATCATCATCCTCCAAAGCCAATGGGAGTTACACTTGCTAAATTTCAAAACAATAAAGGCATGTTGTGATTTATGAAAGCACAAAAAAGTCCTCAGAAAAATGCCAGCTTGTTTATTTTATCTAATATTTGTAACACAATCTAATGTATTCGTGTAGAGTTTTGGAGAGGACTCCTGGGTAATGTTCTATGCCAAAGGTTAGCCAATAGCTGACAGATGTCCTTCCTCCAAAAGGCGATGTTCTTACAGTGCGATGTGCATTCCATGGATCATTCTTGTCTGCCCTCTTGCCCCATCCCATGTCTGTGCATTTGGAATGTCCAGCCACTTCAGCATTGAAATTGCTTGTGTTTTTTTACTAACTCAGGATTTTTTGAATAGTAAAGACTGAGTGTTTCTTGAACACCTTGCATAAATTCACCTTTGTAGAGACATTATAAAATAATTACAACAAAATATGCCAGGTTCTCTCTTAATTTGTTGAGGAACTAAAAAAGGCCCCCATTTTATCTATGCTAGTTCACTGAATTTAACTCTCATAACTTTATCAAAAAGATATTAATAACTCCAGTTTACAGAGACAGCCAACAGAATCAGAGAGATTATGTAACCAAATTCTAAGCTTTTTTGGATGGGGTAGACTGCTTTAATTAAAAAAACAATGTTTTCTTTAAAGAGCAAACTAAAATAAATGTATGGATGCTGGCAGTTAAACTATAATGATGAAGAAATAGAAAGCAAGTCGAGCTAGAGTAATTGAAGAAGATGGACAAATATTTTCAAAGTGCTGAAAAAATTTGGTGGGATTGCATTGCCAGCAAAACTATCTTTTAAGAATGAGGCTGAAATAAAGGTATTTTTATACAAATAAACAGTGAATAGATTATGAATAAATTATCATAAAATAATTTATGGAGGATGTACTTATGGAAAAAAATAAACTCAGTAGTAAGATCCATGATGCAAAGAAACAGCGAATGTTTGGGCATATCCAAACAAACCCTAACAGTCCAAAAAATAATAATAGTGTTTAATTTAAGGTTGAAAAATAAAAACCACCCAAGATGCAACTTAAATACTGGGTGACAGTATTTGACATATATATTGGGAGGAGTGAGAAGAGTAAAAGCATTTTAAAGTCCATGTGTTGTTCAGTATGGGAATAAAAATATCTATTAACAAGAGGAAATCGTTAATTATTATATGCAATTTGTAGCATGACCACTAAAACACTAGAAAGAGTAGACTAAATCAAAGTGCACATGTTTAAATCCCCAAAACAAAACAATCAGACTACAAAATCTACAAAAACAGGAGAGTAAGATTCTCGGGCCCAAGCAAGGATGGGGAAGGCAAAAGGAAGCCGGGTTATCAATGGAAACCTAGAGAGAGGAACTTATCCATTTGAGAACCCTTTAAGGAAGATAGCATGTTAACCAACAGATCTCCCATTGAAAGGATTCTGTACAGTGAGGCCCCCAAGCTGTCTTAGCTGAGGACCAGGTCCTCAGAATAGTATAAATGATGTAAATCTTCCAGTTAAAACTTAGTTAGCCAAAGAGATGGGCCTGTATCAGTAATTCTCAAATGTACGACTCTCGACTATACTTCCAAATGTACTAACTCCGTGGCGGCATTTTTATCACATATCCCCCAAGATAATGAAATGGACAGCCTGGAGACCACAGGTTTGAGAGTCATTATCCTGCATGTGAATACCACAGTCCCCTGGGCAGTTTTATTTCTGAACACAAATTAATACAAAGTCACTTGGTTTATATCTCAATCTCTGGGAGAGTTTGAGAAAAGAAAGAAAAAAAGTGCATTCATTTTAATAAGACATTACTCTTCATATGGAAAAACAAAAACAAAAACAGGTTTCTCGGCTTAAAAACAGGAACCAAAAACAGACCTTGGTACCTTTGTGAGGTAATATCCAGGAGTCTAACCCCTCATGGGAGGCAACCCACCTGGTCTCTCCTGGTGACACACGGCCTACAATTCCTGCCATTCTCATGTCAGAAAGGCTAAAGAGCAGACGTCTTTCCAGTCAGTAAGTCAAAGCCATCTTGTTGAAGCCCCTAAATCCCAGTCTCAGGAACTACGGAACAGTCACACCTCAGACACTCAGACATTTACAGAACTACTCTCTTGAGGTGGCAAGTACACTTAGAATTTATGACTTCGGTAGAAGCAAGGAAGTCTGACCTCGTCTCTGAGCACAAATTCCTATAAAATGCAAATTTGTGTTTTCTTCCTCTTCTGGAAAACTGATTTTAATAAGTTTGCAGTGCATATTTAGTCAATCACATGTTCAGTTACTTTGATATTCACTTCCCCTCCCTCACCCATATGTGTTCATTCACGTATTCCTGTTTTATTGTCAGTCATTAACTCATTCATGATCGTCTCAATCACGATCATTGATGTATTTCACTTACTCAAAGTGTTTTTTATAGTTTTCTCATTCTTTGAGTCTCTAATATATGTATTTATTCACTCACCATTAATTCATTTACTCATTCACTTAAAACACATACTCTCTCTCTCCCTGCAAGCTTCTTCTCTGCTAGCGCCACAGGCAGCGATGGGCAACACACCCATGATTCCTTCTCAAAGCTTTTTGGATTTGTCTGTCCCAGATCTCTATACAGAAATGCACTGGAAAATCCACTCTGCACCTATGAGTGCAACCCGGATCCTTAGCTCACACTGGGACAAAATGTACACCAGCTTCTAAATGCCAATCAGGCCAGGCTTGGAGCAAAATTCTGTTTCCTCCAGTCAGACCTCAATCAGCAACGAAACTTTGAGCTCGCTTTCGGGCTCTGTAAAAGGAAAACCTCAGAATTGTCCTTCCTGTGGAGGGAAAACCCAGTTTTTCCCTATTGTGTTTCTTCCCTCTGAGTCTCCTTTACTACTCACATAAAACACTTCACTTCTGACACTTCTAGTCACCAAATGTCTGGAGGCTTTTCCCCTCACTAAGCAATTGTCTAAGACACCAGCTAGGTGTCCTACATTTTAATTCAGTTCTGATACTGTCTACCTGGAAATAGCACCAGGTCCCAAGGTTAAGGGCTCAGGCCCACAAAACTGTCCATCCTCAATTCCCACCGCCACCCAAACACACCCACTTTAGACACCAGTCACAAATACCAGGTATCAGCTGTGCTTCTGACAGACGGGCTGTGCAAATCAGAGGTTCCCAGGACACCCTCCTCAGGTTTGATTAATTTACTAGAATGGCTCACAGAACTGCCGTGTTTTCCCCCAAATAAGACCTAACTGGAAAATAAGCCCTAGCATGATTTTTCAGTCCCCTGAACATAAGCCCTCATGCGTCTTTTGAAGCAAAAATTAACATAAGACCCGGTCTTATTTTTGGGGAAGCAAGGTAAGAGTATCATTTTACTTACTAGATTATTAGTTACGAAAGGATATAACTCGGAAACAGCCAGAGGGAAGAGATGCAAAGGCAAGGTCTGGGGAAAGGGTGCAGAGCTTCCATGACCTCTGCAGGCCCTCTGCTCTCTCCCAGTCTCCACCTGTTCACCAACCCAGAAGCTCTCCAAACCTAGCCCCTCAGGGTTTTTATGGAGGTTTCATTACATAGTCATGGTTTATGAAATCATTGGTCTCTGGTGCTATTCAAACACCAGCCCCTCTCCCCTCCAGGGAGGTTGGGGGAGGGGTACTAAAAGTTCCAACCTTCTAATCACTAGGTTGGTTCCTCTGGCAACCAGCCTCCACCCTTACGTTATCTATGGGTTTTCCCCAGTCTCCTCACAACAGACAGCTTTCTGTCTCTTATCACAGGAAATTCCAAGAGTTTTAGGAGCTCAGTGCCAAGAATCGGGTCCAAGACTTAATATATATTTTCTGTTATAAATCACAATGCCCCCGCCTCAAATGAGTGGGTCTCAATCATGACCTTGGCAGTGGCTGTGTAACCCTGAGGTCTTAATATTCCCTTAGCCTTCAAATGATCTATGTCATAAGAAGAAAATTTACCCTAGCTCCCTCCTCCGTGATTATAATTATAATATGTATGTTATAATCCAGTACAAATGGCCCCTGGCTTCATTAAACTAATGGACAATACTCTCAAAGTATAAAGAACTTTTCTTAATAACCTATACAACTGCTGATGATTTAATATTTATCTGTACTGCTAGGGAGTAAGCTCTAAGACAGTAGCAACTTGGGTGGTGCTATTTATCAGTGTATCCCCAGCCACAGGCATAGTGTTTGACTTAATGAATATTTTTAAAGAGAAATAACAATGGCAAGTGTTGTAGCTGATTAATGCAAATAACCTAACAAGAGAAGATGTAGGAATAAACTCTGCATTTGAGGGATGGGTGCTAATGGGGAGGATGCACAAAGGACAGGACATTTTAACTGCTTTGAACAGAACTAGGGGTTGCCAGGCAATAATGTGTGTGGTGGTAGTGTCGGTGGTGGTGGTTCCCGGCAAAGGAAACCATTTGCAGTGATACAGAGGTAAAACGAAAGGGAAGTTCACTGTGGTTGGATGATAGTGTACAGGGAAGTGGAATTGGGAAGGGGGAAATAGTGGGTAAATAAGGCTAGGAAGGGAAGCAGAAACCAAATCACGCAATGTATAATCTGTGTTAAGGAGTTTAGGCTCTGCGAGCAAGAAGTAGCAAAGAAGCGATTTACACAGGGAGGTAAACTGGCCATAAGAATTTCTTTTCTTTTTTTTTTTTTTTACTTTGGGAAGATCACTTATTACCAAAGCAGGGCAAGACAGGGGGTTATATATCACAAAACAGATTACCCTGTTCATTGGGGAATATTTTTAGAGACTAAAAGTAGCTTAATGCGACTCTTTGAGCCATGCTTCTAAGAACCACATTTCAATCATGAGTGTGGGATCCATACTCTATTTTTCCTTGTCTCACCACTCACATATATTAAACACCATACCCTATTAATTTAATCCCCTAAATACTTTTAAAATATACCACCTTCTCTTCATTCCTTTTGCCATTTCCCTGGTTCAGACACCCATCGGCCCTGACCTGAAGTATAGAAGCACCTTTGGACTGTTTTTATTGCTTCCTGTATCTTTCCCACCAATCAATGTCCCCACGGGTTGTCAGAGTGACCATTCTAAATGGCTTTTTTTCCTGTTTATTTTTTTCCAATAGCTACCCATTACCTAGAAGGTCAAGTCTAAACAAGTCTATCATGTGCCCTATTTCACAATGACATCTCAGATGACTTCTCCGGCACAATTTCCTGCATTATTTGATTAGTGCATTATCAAAAAGCAGATCAAATCACCTAAATCAGAGTCTCTTCTTTACAGTCTGCTATAGGAAATGAATACTCATACCTAATGCTATCTTCATATGGTGTACACACCTCTCTTTTTACACTTATTTCATTGTGTTGCTATTTATTTGTGTGCATTATCTGTCTTTATCCACTAACTCTGTCCTCCTTGGAGGCAGAAACTGTATCTTATTTATTTGAAAATGCCTAGGGCCTGGTACAGTGTCTATTTAAATAGATGTCTCCATTCTCCCATTTCTTTTTTTTTTTAGTGAGCAAATAAATAAACAATAAAATATGAAAAGAATGAATCAAAATAGAAAAATTGGATCAGGTTCAAGGTAGGAAAAAAAATCATATGTCTGGTATTTTGGAAGGGAGTAATTATTTTTTAGCTTCTTGGAAAGGTACAGAAGACCTTTTGCTCATTATTAGCCATCCATTTGAGTTTCACTATTAGAAAATATAAATATAGCATGACAGCTTTAATATTGATCAACTCTAAGCGTATATCTATTGATACCTAGGGAGAAATTGACTCACAGTGTTTCCAATTACGTGGTTAGAAAGTACTTTGATTGGATAGTCACTGGGGTCAGGCCTGGAAGAGCCAAGAAATCCAAATGTTTTGCCTGTATCCCCTGGTAGCTTTCAGGGTCTAATGGGAGCTACTTGGGCTCATCCCAGGTAAGGTTAACAGTGGATTCTCAAAAAACCAGATTAGGTGGGAAACCCTTCACAAACTGGGAGTAATGACCTGAGAAATGCTATGACCAGTGAACTGGAGACTCCTTCAGGTCCAATGGAGACCATGAACGCCAAATAGGAAATGAGAAAAAACAGCTGGAAGTACTAAGGGAACATGAGAGAGAGGTTGAAACGGCTGTGGGGATAAGCAATTCTTTAGGAGAGTAACACAATTGAGAGACTCAGGAGGAAAAAGCAATTTAGGGATGAAACGTTAAAATTGTATGAGTATATATATCCCCTCAGTTGATACCATATGACATTTTGGAGTTGATATTCACTCCCAGAGGTAACTGGTCAGTGTGGATGGGGAAAGGAACTAGTGAGAAAAGAGCACTTGCTCAGCACTTGCTGCTTGTAAGGTGTCACCCTCAGTGCTGGACATAAATCTGCAGAGACATGACTTTGCCCTCAATGAACTTTCCTACACCATATGAGGTAGCTATACCCATCCCCCATTTATAAGTAAGAAAAACTGAACTTCAAGAAGGCTAAATAATTTGGATAAAGTCACTCCTCTAGGAAGAAAGAACTAGATTTTCTAAGAGAGCCTGAGTAGAAGAAAGGAATAAGCGTGGGGTGTTTTCATTAATTAATTAATTATTCTGCCTATGACACAGTGAATCTTTGAAAGGGGTTACATTTTTCCTTTTGGAGAGACATTATCAGCTAGGATGGGAAAAGATGCAGAGAATGGCATTGATCTGCTAGACTTAACAGTGCTTTCAAGTCAGAAACTATAAGGTTGGTGTGAAAGTCATTGCGGTTTTTGCAATTATTTTTAACCTTTTTAAACCACAATTACTTTTGCATCAACCTAAGAACTGCATCATTGTTGCTATTTCATGTGTCTTTCACCAAGTTTTTCTCCATACTCCAGATTCCCTCATCCTAGAAAGAGGTAACGATTCATGACCCATCCTCTCTTTAAGGCTATTCCAAGAATTGGGAATATTCCAAGGTTAATGTGGAATCATTGTCAAAAGGAAGGTTTTCATTTGACTTATTTTTCATTCTGTTACCTACTTGACACTAGCCTGTTATCATTACTTTAGCAAATGCTATGAAAACTTGACACAAGTATAGTTGGTGTGACAAAAACTGATAGGGGGAAAGACATGAAATACTTTAGGCAACAATGATGACTTTTGGTTTGAACCGTGTGATTTCATATCCCAAAATGACTATGCCCATACAATTTCCAAGTCTTCCCATCATGCCCTGCACAATGACAACACGTACCAAATCCAAAATAGTAGATTTTTCTGAATCAACATTCAGCTAGGTTAATGTTAACTATACAATATAATAGAATAAGGGATCTCGTAACTTATTTACTTATTGGTCATCATCTCCATTGAGACCCTAATCAGCTTTACCTATAGTTTCTCCTGAAGATAGAATTGAAGTGAAATAAGCCCATTCATCACTATTCATTAACTCATGTACAAACTTCACTCAAGTCATGAATACCTCAAACCTCATCCATTAGGTAAGAAACTATACTCCCTTCAGTTTACACATGGAAAGTCGAAGCCCACAGAAGTAAACTGACCTTCCCCAAAACATTTAGTGAATGACCACAGGATCCAGAATCTGAACTGAGCTCAGTAATTTTTCTGCTGCATTTTACCCATTTTCTTAGTTGTAATCATTTTATATTTTTAGCATGTTCCCATTTCCTGGAAATATTTGTTTCGATCTGAGAAACTTATAGGAAACAGCACCACATTTAGGTGAGTGAGAAGAGCAAATACGAAATCATAATCATTTTAGGATAGGGTTTGAAACCATCAATCCAAGTGGCATGCAGAAACGTGACGCATTGACCAGCATCGTTGACTACCACAGTTTCACTTCTGCATCCTCTGAATGAATGGGGCGCAGTGTGGAATTTTGCAACAGTGGCCCTCCATAGGAATATACTGAAGTGGGAATTTTGACAAACAGCCCAGCACAAGCTTTGACGGCCCTCCTCCCCCCCAAAAAAGTGCTTTATTCATCAGTCAGCAACAGTACAGTTTGGACTTTATGTTACATGCCCATCACACAGACACCTTGGAGGTGCTCTTTTGTTTATTGGTTTTCTGCCAGGGCTGACCACCATCGTGACGTGGAGATGTTGCTCTAAATAGAAATGCTTGCGTCCCACCCATGAAGATTCTAATCCACTAGATTCCAATGGGCTTGAGCGTATGTCCTTAGAAACTTTCACCAAATAACTTCTTGAACAGACCTGATTGAGAAACAATCCAGGAACACACTCCCCTCTTTCCCAATTTGCAGACAGCAAAGTGGAATGCAGGTAGCAAATGAATGCCTGGAGAGGTAAGAGTCTTTCCAAAATGTAAGGAGTTTATTTAGTCAATTGCTCAAGGAACTCCATCATTTGAACTGAAATGATCACAGGACGCTTGATGTTCTGCTTGCTTCAGATGATGAAGGGATACAGAACACCATAGGGTCCTATGTATTTGCAAAAAGCATAAATGGGAGTTTAGCGTTTGTCTACAGGTGCATGTAGATAGAGCACCGACTTTGTCCTAAGGACTATGACAGCTGCTTCTCGGGTTTCCCCTCCCTGGAAAGCTAAGGTTGATGCTGGGGCTCTACAGAGATTTCAGCAGACAGATGGGAACTGGGAGGAGGCTCTAAAGCTACAAAAGGGGAAGAGAAGCCTGAGACCTGGATGACATGTCTTCTGGGAAATAGTGGCTCTCCAGAGCATGCCATTCCATGAGACAAGCAGAGGCAGCCTGCTACACAGGAATAAGAGGTCCGTCTTCATGGTAACAAAGACGCACATATGATTAAGAGAGAGAATCAGGAGACATTTCCTAGGTAGAAGGAACAAAGGAGGAAAGACCCTTTCTTAGTCCACACCACCCTGGAAGTGCTATCAAGAGACTCCGCCAATGCAAACAGCACTGACAACCAGAGATGAAGAAGAAAAAAAATGCTACTTTCAAGGAACTCACATTCTGCTTTGATAAGTATGTGCCATGGACAGTGCTAGGCGTTAAATACCAGAAGGTTTCTGATGAAGCTCTTCAGTGCAGGCCATGACTGAGTATCATTGTGGAGGCTGTTTTGTGGTTGACCACACAGACAGGGTTAGTGGAGTGAGGTCGGTCCTGGCAGAGGAAAAGCACATGCAAACTGCAGAGCAGTGATACTGGGTGACAATAGAGCTATAAGACAGTGCTTGTGCTAGAAGCTGAAGCACAAAGAGAATTGTTGAAGATGGAGAGGAGGTAGCTGGGTGATGTCTCATGAAACACCTTAAATGCCTTGTGAAGACATTCCCTCCGCTTCCTGTAAGCCACTGGCTGACAAGCATGTGGCGTACATTGTACCCTTCCAAAGGACAGAGCTGCTTTGGGAAATAGTAAGCTCCGCATGGTTGTTAGCATTCAAAGTATTTGAGCCCTGGACTAGAATTTAGATTATATGACATTAGAGATATTTGTCCAGCTGTAAGATATTCTGCATTATCTATTTAAGCATGGTGGCCTTTCAGGACAGGTTCTCACTCTTACGGGTGAGATGTGACTGAAAAAGAAGAAACAAAAAATGCTCAACATCACTAATCATCAGAGAAATGCAAATCAAAACCACAATGAGATATCACCTCACCCCAGTCAGAATGGCTACCATCAACAAGACAAATAGTAACAAGTGTTGGAGAGGCTGTGGAGAAAAAGGAACCCTCATACACTGTTGGTGGGAATGCAGACTGGTGCAGCCGTTATGGAAGGCAGTGTGGAGATTCCTCAAAAAATTACGAATAGAATTGCCGTATGACCCAGCAATGCCTCTCCTGGGTATCTACCCAAAAAATCTGAAAACATTTAGAGATAAAGACATGTGTGCTCCAATGTTCATTGCAGCTTTGTTTACGGTGGCCAAGACATGGAAACAACCAAAATGTCCTTCGATAGATGAATGGATAAAGAAGTTGTGGTATATATACACAATGGAATACTATTCGGCGGTAAGAAAAGATGATAAAGGAACATTTGTGACAACATAGATGGATCTTGAGAGTGTAATGCTGAGCGAAATAAATCAGACAGAAAAAGCAGAGAACCATGTGATTTCACTGATATGTGGTATATAAACCAAGAGCAACAAAAGAACAAGACAAACAAATGAGAAACAGAAACTCATAGACACAGACAATGGTTTGGTGGTTGCCAGAGGGTAAGGGGGGTGTGGGGTGGGGGGTGGGAGATGAGGGTAAGGGGGATCAAATATATGGTGATGGAAGGAGAACTGACTCTGGGTGATGAACACACAATGGGATTTATAGATGATGTAATACAGAATTGTACACCTGAAATCTATGTAATTTTACTAACAATTGTCACCCCAATAAATTTAATAAAATAAAATTAAAAATAATAATTAATAAATAAATAAATAAATAAATAAATAAATAAAAGAAATAATGATTAAAAGAGCAGTGGAAGATGCTGGACATCACACCGGAATGGATGGTAACAGTTATAGTGGAGACAAGGCTAGTCTAAAACATTTCATCCTGCCTGGATACTCAAAAAACTGTTAACTGTTGTCTTCTATCCTGTTCCTCTCTGATCGGACAGACTTTCAGAATGGTTCCATACTGTAGATTTTAAAAAAAGGAAAAAAATAAAAACACATATAAAGCCATCTCTCCACCCTCAATCCTTTAATAGCTTCCTGTTCTTCTTAATGACCAAACTATTTCACATGGGCTACAAAGACTCTCACTGTCTGCCTATGTCTGTCTCCTCAGCCTCATTCAATACCAGAATCCACTTCATTAGAGTGTCTCAACATTTTCACTACTGGCTGGGTGGACTGAATAATTCTTTGGGAGGCTGTCCTGAGCATCCTAGGATATTGAGTAGTATCCCTGGTCTCTACCTGAACATAGTACTCTCTCAGTTATGACAACCAAACATTTCTCCATATTGCCAGTTATCCCCTGGAGGAACAAAACTGTCCCCAGTTGAGAACCATTGGTCTAGATCTTTCTTCTCCAGGCACCATGTTCATTCACTCTCATCACAAAATTTCTGAAATCTCCACCTCCCTTCTTGGAAAGAATCCCTCTCTCCCCACCCACAAATCATTAATGTCTAATCATTGCTAACAGTCATGTGTAATCATCACTTCCCATGGGGAGTCTACACTGATCCACCAATCACAGCATTGTAATAACAGCCTTTCCTTTAGGACTTATTTGTAGCTATATGCTCATCGGTGGGATTATTGGAGTAATTTCTGACCCCTCTTCCAGCCAGTATACTTCATAAGAACAATAGGCTCTGTCTATTTTTACTTAACCATTGTGTCCTCAGTACCTAGTATGAAGGTTGGCCCATGACAGAAACTCAATAAACATTTATTAGATGAATAAATGAAAACTGAATAAAAAAAAATTACAATGGTCCGAACAGTAAAGTCAGACTTATAGAGTCTGCAGCCAACAACTATTTGCTGAGCGCTGGTTTTGCACTAAGCAGGATGCTGAGCCATGAGACCACAGAAAAGAATAACATCCAGCCTTTGCCCTAGGATGCATACATAGCCTTGGGGGAGAAATTGATTTGTAAATAGAAAGGGATGATAAGGTATCCCAAGTGATCAGTGGAGGTCTGAACAACCTGAAGTTGGGTACGTACAGAAGAGTTCCAAGATCTACCTCTGAGAATGAGAAATGGTTTCACAAAAAAGGTAACTCTTGAGCTCAGACAAAAGGGTTAGATAGAAATGACCTGATGGGCAAGGGTGATGGAATAGAGAAGTGTGAGAGGTGGGAAATCAGTCACAAACAATGCTGCAGGCGTACAATCAGCCAGCCAGCTGAGAACTCCACATAGTTCTGGGCAATGAGTTTGAACACTTAAGCAAAGACAGAGTATACGAACTTCTTGTGCCAGTCTCAGAAATGTGGACTTGTCCTGGACATGATGGGAGGTCGTAGCAGGACGGCAAGCAGTGGAGTAAGTCAGATCTGCAATTTCAGAATGATAACCTCAATGGGTGGATAGTATACAGGGAAGAACACAACTTCATGACTCAGGGTCTCATTAAAAAAGAAAACAAACAACAACAACAACAAATACCTTTGAGTGGCTGATGACCTGGCACTTAGTAACTTCTCAACAAAGAAAATCAGAAGGCAAACTCAGTATGAGGGCCAAAAATACAGAGGCCCCCTTCTTACCGATAGGAAGACAAAAGCTGATTGCAACTAGTGAGTCCTTCTAGCATTTCTCCCATGAACCCACATTTTATTGTTAATGGCAAGATATGCATTGGAGGTATATAGAGATCAGGGGCCAGTTCCAGGCTTCAGGGAAAAAGAGGCGAACATAGGCATTTTCTGGAAACTTCTGCATTCTGAAACCTGATGATTGAGTGTTTGTTTTCCCATTGTCTGCATTTCTGCCTAGTCCTCCAACATGAATAATTGTCAAGGTTTTGCTAGGCCGAAGTATATTCCAGGGAAATTGGATCTGCAATTTTGCAGAATTTCACAATGCCTTTTGCAGTTCTGTGTCAAATTGTTTGTTTAAATCTAGTTTATTTTACCTTCTTGGTCCTGGATGTACTATCAGCTGAAATATTTATATCACTGCCTCTTAGGAGTTGTGCATTTCCCTTGTTCTGTGAAAAAATGTGCTGACCTGCTGTATGTATATGAGTAATTGTTTTTATTTTAATTACTTGAGTGCCTGTGGAAAGAGCTTTGGTTGTCTGGCCTGTTCTCTGTTTGACCATTTCTTGTCTTGCTTTCATTCACTCTCTTTCACCAAGAAAGTTCTTGCATTGATCACCAAGGATGTCTTCGGATACCATTTGAAGTTGGAACCTCCGTGCTAAATGTAGGCTTTCAAAAGGAGGTGTGGGAATCATAAGGATAAATAAACATACCTTGCCACCCAGTGCAAAAGTCTCCGTCTCAGCCAGTCTCCAGGATACTGGAGAGAAAGCCCAAGAACATTCTTGCTATTGTTCAGATCTTATTTCTAAAAACAAGCCCCTCACACAAACATACACACATATTCCTTATTACAGATAACATTCTGTTTCCAACTCATTCCCTGCTGACCTTATTCATTCATTCAAGTCAATTATTGAATATTCATAGTGTGCCAAGTAGTGAGCAAGGCAGGTAAGACTCTGCCCTCATGGATGCCACAGTCCAACATAGAAAGACGATAGTCCAGCACTTAGTCAATACCATCACGGGGGCAGGGAAGGGAAGGCCGTAGGTGCTATATGGTTCCAAGGAGTCATGGATATTATGCCAGATGTGATATTCAAGCTGAGGAAAGACAGGAATGGGTGGAGGCTGTTAGCAAGAGGAAGGATAAATGTTCCAGGTTGGAGTTGGAGTGTCTGTCACTGGATGAGCGATTCAAGTAGAGAGGGAGGATCTGAATGGTATTATAAACAAACAAACAAACAAACCAGGATATCTACAACAGTATGGTCAGAACTACTTGTGTCCCACACAAGCTCCAGCTCTTTGTAGCTGTTTGGTCTTGAGCAAGGTTAAGTTACTTAATTAACCTCACTAAGGGTGACTGTCACCATCTAGTTCATAGGGTGACTAGAAAAGTTAAGTAAGGTAGAGCATAAACATCGTTTACCCCGTCGCTGACACAGGACAGCTTCTCAATAAATAGTAGCTCGTATCATTAGCTTTACTAGTGTCCCGATGATCATCACTGTCCTTGTTACTGCCCACTTTTATGTCCTCCACATCATGCCCTTACTCTCTTCTCCATCACCTTGTTGGTCTCCGCCTCCCAGTCAGGTCATTTAGAATCAACATCTTTCTGGAAGCCACCCAACTCTAGATCCACTCGCTACCCACCCTCTTTCTCTCCATCCCTCTCCATCTTTCTTTCTCTTTCCCCTGCCCTCTCACTCCTGTGATTGACATTCCACCCCAGTTGCACCCCAGGAACAGAACAGTGGATAATCTGAAATAACTGAGCGCTGGGTATTCTTATCTCCATGCCAGGACCATGTCAAGAACAGTTCCTATGCATAACTCACTGGGAAATTCATGTTAGGATTCTCTACCACTATGGGGAGTGGGGGGCAGGGGCAAACAGAGCATAAATTATGGATAAATAGTATGTCTCGCCTAGCTGTCAACATTGAAGAGACTCTTCAACTCAACTCTGGTAATGTTTCCCAATTTTTATGCATTTCTATATCCACACTGCCATAGCTGAAGTTAGGGTTCATGTCCCACCTATTTTAGTGTGTTATTATTCTCAATTCTCTCTCTCTCTCCCTTTTTCTCCCTCCCTCACTCCCTCCCTCCCTCCCTCCCCCCCACCTCCTTCCAAACTTGACTATTCCAATCTAGCTTCCACTGAGATATCAGAATGTTCTTCTGAGAATACCACACTGACAATCTTATACCCATGTTTGGAAACATTCAAAGATGCCGTGTTTTCTGAATAACAAGGGAAGACACTCTTCATTGCAAGGAACAGTAATGAACTCATACCAAGTTAAAAGGTAATGAGAATATATTGCTTTACCTACCTGAAAAATCCAGATGTGATTTGGGCTTTGGGCACAATTTGATCAGGACTTTAGCTCTGTTTCTTGGGTTACTCTCTTGGTTCTCCCCCAAATGTCAGTCTTATTGACTAGCTGGTTCTCTCACACTGGCAAATGTTTAAAGCAGTCACAGGTATCCTATCTCTACATCACACCATCCCAATTCAGAGAAACAAACACAAGTCAGAGGTTTCTTCTCAGTGTGTTATCTCAATCTGTGGACCCACCTCTGAAGCAATCGCTGGGTCTATAGAGATGTCAGGAGCTGGTTAAATTTAATGCCATCGCTGAGTTGAACACTGTGGGAAGGTATGTGGGATTACTGTAATCTGTTAGTTTAGGGGAATTGGGACCAACCCCAGGAGTGAGGGTTAAAGGAATTTCTAACCAAACAACATGAACCATTATAGAGAATGCAAGAGATGCTGGGAAGGCAAGTAACCATGCCCCTTGGTTTGAAGATGTCATCCCAGGCTCATCACACTCTAGCTCCAACCTCTGATGGCAATTTCCCTCCATTCATCTTCTATATATGACTCTTCTCAGACTGAATTAACTGCCTGAAGTTTCCATTTCTGCGCTTTGCCTCCAGAGAAACTTTCTGTGTGGAACACCAAGTACCTGCCTCTGTGCCTCCATCCTGCCCTTCCATCTTACCCTTCCATCCTGCCCTTCTCAGTCATAGAAAACCTTGCTTGCCATTTAAGACCCACCTCAAAAGCTATCTCTTCATGAACACTGTATTTTCCAACCTCTCTGTTCCGCTGTAGTGGAGTAAAAAACAGTGAAGTTGCAATCATCAAATTTGGATCTGGCTTCTGGAGCGATCCCTTCCTCATGGCGTGGCGGAGGAAGCCTGACCTGCTTGCTTGGTCTCTGTCCCTATTATTCAAGGACTTGCTTTCTCTACCTTTTATTTTTTATCCAAGAAAGTACCAGAACTTTGACTTGAAATGTTTCTCTATAGGTCAATGTTGTCATCTCATTTAAATACCTAAAACATTACTGAGTTAGATTTTGGGGCTGGAATTTTGGAAAATGGGAGGGCTACTTATTTTTTCCAAGGAATATTCAAAGAATTAAACCCTAATAACCTAGAAATTATTACTTACATGAACAAAAAGTAATAAAGGCAGCCTGCAAAAGATACCATTTGCTATCGTCTTGCCCTTGAGATATTGGTATATATTTTTCTCACATTTGCCAGTAAGCCTTATTTTACACAACACCTGTATTTCTGAGAAGCCTTTTGCATATGAAATGTTATATTCTCATTTACATACACTGTAATCGTAGGGATGAATTGTATGGATGTTTTTCAAATTTTAGTGCCCTCTAATATTTCAGCTCCTTGTCAAGTCATCAATAAACTGTAAATACATATTTCACTGAATCTTTTAAAGGTACTTTTAATGAGGCAAAGATACTTTGTGTTGTATGGGAAATAACTCCTGATTCGTTAATTTTGAAAGTTCATGCTTTGGCCATGATGAGTTTTTAATCAGTGTTGGACGCTTGCATTCTGATTTTCTGTCAGGACATGTGAAGTCATGAGTAAATACTGACATGAAGGCATATTATGAAACAAAATTATAGTGCAAGATGCCATTTCCAACTGTGCAGTAAGGGCATTTCAAGGGCATACAGTTGCTTTTTTCTGGTTCCTTTTAATGTCAGTTCCAAACATTAGAGATGAATGACTGTGAACATTTTTAACCAGGCTTTGAAAGACAAGAGAATTTATATGGTGTTGAATATCTTTCTTTTTTTGTTGACTACACTATTTGGGGGGCAATATCAATTTTACCAGTAATTCTGAAAGCAACTAAATATTTAAAATCTGATTCACGAAGGTTAGTATAACATTGAGTTTAGAGTGTAAGAACCAGAGGGAGAGAAAGTGCTCCAGCAAACGATGGGTCATGTTGAAAGGACACAAAAGTCAATTTTTAGAAGTTCCCAAAGGCTAAATCTGGGATGATGAGTCTAGCAACAAAATAGAAAATGATAGTACTGAATTATAAGCCAAAAAAAAAAAAAAAAAATCCATTAGTCCATATTGATATAATAAATGAGCAAGTGAATGAATGAGATAAATAAATGGAGAGAAAAGGACACTCTCCCTTATGGTAAAATATATATATATATATATATATATATATATATATATATATATATATATATATATATATATTCTGTTGCTACTGTAACAAATTACCACAATTTGATGGATTAAAAGAATACAAGTTTATTTTAAATTGAAAAAAAAACACTTACAATTATGGAGATCAAATTCTGAAATGGGCTTCAGTGGGTTAAAATCAAGGAGTGCATTGTTTTCTGGAGGCTACATGGTGGAACACATTTTCTTGCCTTTTCCAGCTTCTATAGACTTCCTGCATTCCTAACATTACCCCCCCACCCAACATTATTAAGTCAGCAGTAGCCAGTGGCATCTTTTTCACATTATTTCACTCCCACACTAACTTCTGCCTCCTTGTTCCACATTTAAAGGACCTTTGTGTTTACATTGGACTACCTAGATAATTCGGGATAATCTCTTTATTTTAAGATCAGCTGATTAGCAACCATAATTCCATCTGCAATCTTATTTCTTCCTTTCCATGTAACATTATATATTCACAGGGTCTAGAGCTTAGTACATAAATATCTTTGGTGGAGGGATCATTATTCTGCTTATCACATAGAATTATGCTTAGTAAATGTAAAAGGAATGATGTAAGTAGAACATTGCCATTTGGCAAACACTATTGTCATTATTGTACTCATTGATAGACACTACAGTTAGGGAGAATGAGAAAACAGCACACTTGAATAGTTTCAAAATATCTCCCCATGTGATACATACTAATTATAAATGGAGTAACTTTATATGCATAAACATGACAGATACCACTATAATCAAGTAATTAGGGATATATGTATCCCTAAGCAACAGAATATATGTATAATTGGAGTTCCCAAAGGAGAGATAAAAGAAGAGGAATAACAAATAAGTATTTGAAGAAATGATGACTGAAAATTATGCACATTTGATGAAAACAAAACCCACGAATCCAAGAAACATCACAGTCCCCTAGCAGAAGGCAGAATAAACATGAAGAAAATTACACCAAGGCATATTATAATCAAATTTTTAAAACCAGTGTCAAAAAGGATATCTTAGCAACAGAGAAAAAAGTCACATTAGGCACAGAGTGTCAAAGATAAGAGTAACAGTGACTACTCCTCAGGAAAAATGGAACTCGGCATAACAAAGCAACATTATTGAAACACTAAATGAAAAAAAAGTCCATTTTTAATCTGGAATTTTATAACCAGCAAAACTATATTTAAAATTTTAAAGCAAAATAAATTTTGCAGATAGAAAGCATCTGTCGCCAACTACCTCTAGAAGGAATGCTTTTTAAAAATTCCTTCAAGCAGACAGAACATCAGAGGGAAAGTTGCTTCTACGCAAAGGAAGAGACAACATTAGAGATATGTATATATGTATATAAATATGTATATAAAACATTTGTATATGTATATAAAACAATGAAATATGTATATAAAACAATAAAATAATTTTATCCTATTTTATTAAATTTCATTAAAACATAATTAACTAACTTTGGTTTCCCATCAAGAAGAAATAACATGGGTCATTACCTTACTCTATTAAAACCAAAACAAACAAAATATATAAACCAATGGTTTTGAAGACATCAGGCAAGAAAGGACAATGGTCCTGCACATACAGGAAACAAATAAGATGAACCCTACAATTGTCACAGCTTACCACCTTAAGACAGTTTCCAGACCTAGCAGGGAGAAAATGGAACACACCAAGTCTGAGCCATAAAAGATTCCTTGAGTTGAGAAGAGGGAGCTGAGAATCTCAGACCAAGTTGTCTAGAATTCCCAATACAAGGTAGCAGAAGAGTTGGCTGCACAGAGGGTGTGTTCTAAACATATGCAGAAGGTGCTCCATAATTGTTTAGCTCAATATTGTTAGGGTATTAATTCTTCCAAAACTGACCTATAGATTCAATGCAATCCCAATCAAAAACCTACCAGGGATTTTTGTAGAAATTAACAGCTGCATCTGAAATTGAAACTGACATGGAAAAAAAAAAAACAACAACAAAAAACACAAAACAAAACAACAACAACAAAAAACAGGAATAGCCAAAAGAAACTTGAAAAAAAAAAGACAGATATGGAGGGCAAATATCTATTTGATATTAAGACGTCTTATAAAACTGGTATTTTTTCAGAATGCAAATGTTGCTGAAGTTTTGCCTCATAGCTCACTTCTTTTGAGTTCATGTAAGCCAGAGACATGGAGACATCTGTTTCCCTTCAGGGGCCTCTTCAGTAGCAGTTTTCTGCCACAAACTTATGCTCCATGATTCCAAATATATATAACCTTGTTCTAGTATTGTCTGTCCCCAAATTGTCCTTTTTCTTTCTTCCTTCCCTTTTTTTTTGCCATTCAGGGAAATGCTGAAAAACATTATAGATTCCCTCAATGTTAGGTAGATAGGTGATAGATAGATGGATATACACATAAATCTATCTATCTTGATAATTGCAGATAATTGTTTGGAAATGTTCGTATTTCTTAGAGCTCAATTAAGGATTCAGGTTACTGAGGGTCATGGCTTCTAGAACCTGGCAAGTGTGCCACTGAACTTAATTCTCGCGTACTAACTCAATATTTTTTTTCCTGTAAATAATTGGAAATGTGAGATTGTTGATTTTTAAAAATTTATGTTATAACAATGATATGATTACTCTATTTTTATGTCTTTTATCATTTCTTCTCTCTTTGAATTATGACCTCAGCATATCATTGCTTCTATACATTACCATAATTCACATTTACCCCAGTAATGGACACCAACAAAAACTCTAAAATAATCCTGTTGGGCACAAAATGAATTTAGTTCAGTTCCACAAACATTTTTGAAGCCCTATTATATTTTTGGCCTTAAGTTACAAACATAAAGAGTGCCGGTCTCTCTCCACACAAAGGAACAGAATGAAAAGAAAATGTGAACACTTACTTTCATTGCAATCTCTCTAGCCTTCAGATGTAACTTAAAATTGCCTCTCAATTTCAGAATGTAATTGTGAGAACCAACATGAAATACCGTATGAATGTGTGATCTTTTCCAGGTTGAAAGCTGTGTAACATAGGATCAAGAGCATGGCTTTGGAAAAACACAGTTGTGGGTTTGAATCTTAGCTCCACACTTCCCTAACTGTGGAGCTTTGCAAATCCTCTTATGCTTTGTTGGCGTCTATTCTTATAGCTCCAAAATTAGGATAATTATACCCTATCCTACAGGCTTGTTGGGAATTTAAAATGAGATAATCGATATTGAGCTCCCAATCCAGAGCATGACAACCATCCCAGTGTCCAATCCTCTAGATTGGAACCAGGGACTGTCTGAGCTGCTGCTGATCGCCAAGAGAAGGGAGGAGGCTGTGAGCAGTAGAACATAACAATTTATAAACTTCTCATTTCACAACAAGCTCTGAGACATCCGTGGTCCATGGAAATAAACAAACTCTGAGTCTGGGGCCATTCCCAGCTGCGGAGTCCAATGCAAATGCACCTGAATGACTAAAGAGTACTGCAAATGACTCACCAACCCTGCAATTTGGGTCCATCTGCTGAACAGAGCCAGCCACTCCACCCAGAAGGGGCTTACAAGGACTTCTACAGATCACCCCTTGGAAAGAGGGTACTCTGCTCACTTTGAAGGTGTGTTAGGCAAAGCCCTCATTCCAGGTATTTAGCAAGCTGTGTTAAAGAAGCAGACAAGTTTCTCCATGCATCTTTAGAGCTCTTTAAGTTCCAATCCCTCTTTTAGCAAAATGAAAAACTGATTCCAGGGAGGGAAGGTGTGACTTTCCCAAGGTCTCACAGACAGACAGATCTTTTTTTCTTTAACCTGACACCTTTATACTTTACAATGTGCTACTCAATAAGGCATTTGCTGAAGTGTTTTGTTGGTGTGTGTTGGTGTGTGTGTGTGTGTGTGTGTGTGTGAATCTTGGGAGTTCAAGGATGGGAATGTAATGAAGGGGATGGTGAAAATGTCCCAAATCCCTCCAAGACCCACCCGATATCTTCACACGCTGAGAATTTTTCTGAATTCCTGGACATATGCAGCGTGATACTTGGTTGCTAAACTGACCACCTGTGGCTTTTCTCTCTCATTCTGCCGTGCTTTTTTGAATCCTTCTTTGCAAGAATTCAGTTAGACAATGATGCAAAAATACATACTTTCATTTATCTACTCACTCTGAGCAGATAATGCTGATTATTTGAGACCTTTATTCTCACTGAGTCTGGAAGTTACCTAAAAATATTGTCTTAATACAGACCTCTCAGCAGTTAATACATGTGGGCAACATTTTCAAAGCTACTCACTGTGCCATCACAAAGATGGTTCAAAAAGATGGACCTCTATTAGACAATGTTCTCCTTCAAAGCAAACTCTCACACACACAAAATGTAATTCTAGTATAGTGATGCATCGAGGACTTTGACACACAGAAGGTGCTCAACAATTATTTGTTCAATGAATGAAACAACTGAATAAATGTGGTGTTATATTAACGTTCCCAAATAACAATCACTCTTCTAGAATATCTCAGCTATAAAGGGTACATTACTGATCAAAAGGAACATCAGAGATTCAGAGAGGGAACAACTAGACACGGTTTTTGTTGTTGATTGTAATAAAAGCAGAATAATGCATAGACTTTTCAGTAGCAGGAAAATTAAAACATCAGACATTGGGCAGGAGTGGGTATACTACAAAACTGTTCTCTACCTACTTGTCCATAAAATCAACATTTTTATATAGATTTTTAATATTGAATGATCCCTACCACAGTTTCTAAAATGAAAACACACACAAACTTTGGATCTTGCACCTCTAACAGTATTCTCCGTAATTAATAAAGCACTTGGAAATGAAACTGTCCACTATGCTTTGTTCTTATTTGTAAGGCTTTGAAATATATATGTTTATTATATTATAATGTGCTTAAATAAAAGTTTTGGCTTGTTATGGCAATTAGTGGAATTGGCTACTTTCTTTCACATTTAGGTAAACATAGAAATAGTGGTATCCAGAAAAAAGAGAGTGAGGGAAGTAAAAATTTTGGAAAATGTTGCCACTCTTTCTTTAATACAACGATACTTATTCTCAAGTGTGGTTAAAAGCCAATGACTCATCTTTATAACAAAACTCGCTAAGGAATCCCATCTGAGTCAAAGGTACACTGGAGACCTATGGCCGTAACTGTCTGGTGTTTTCCATCAGCCAGCCTTTCCACAAATGGCTACACTGTTTTGTTTTGTTGTTTTGAAATTAATTCTGCTTACAGAATATTATCTTGGATTTTTAGAGAAGAGGAAAGGGAACACTATAGATAGTAGATGAATGATAGAAATGAATGAGCAAGTCCTTATTTGAATGGTTCTGAAAAAGGAAAGAGAGTGGGCATTATGCTGGAAAGAGCACTAAGCTTTGGAAAGTTGGCAACGTGGGTTCTAGACAAGGCTCAGCTCACTAATTTTTGGTAAGTTCTTCTTCTGCAAAGCCTCACTGTTTCCATCTGTTAAAATGAGGGGGTTTTGTACAACCATTTTGGAACACTCTTTGGCAGTATTTCCTACAGCAGATTATATGTATACCTTATAATCCAGCAATTCTACTGCTAAGTATATACCAGCAGAAACACGTGAACCTGTACATCAAAAGACAGACTGCACAAGAGTTCATAGCAGCATGACTTGTAATAATAACAACTGGGAATATCCCAAGAGTCCACCAACAATAGAATATTATTCACCAATGAAAAGGAACTCACAAAACCACAGGTGAATCTCATAATGTTGAGGAAATGTGCCAGCCACAAACAATTTCATACTATATGATGCCATTTATGTACAATTCAAAAACAGGCCAAAAAGTAATTTATTGTGAGAGAAGTAATTTGAGATTAGACAGATCTGGATTGGAAACCTGAATTTGCAAGTTAACGGAGATCAGGCTTTAGACAAATTCCGTTACTTCTCAAAGTCTCAGTTTACCCATCTGGCACATAAAACAGCACAGTATCATATATATATATATATATATATATATATATATATATATATATATATATGTATATGTATATGTATATGTATGTGTATATGTATGTGTATATATATATATATATATATATATATATATATATATATATATATTATGACGGAAACAATTGAATAAATGTGGTAAATGTTAGATCAGTTTTTCCAAACAACAATTACTCTTCTAGAATGTCTCATATGTAAGGGGTACATTACTGATCAGAAAGAACATCAGAGATTGGTGGTTCTTGTTATGAGTCTTTCAAGCTCTGACATCCAGGGTTCCTTTGAAGTATGTTATTCTAGAATTAGAAAGGAATTCCTAAATCTGTTGCTGTGGGTCTCTACCATGTCCCCTCTCACATACATTTTGGTTCATTCTTCTTTCTTACATCTACCCCTTCTCCTTTCCATTCATTTCTTTTTTTTCTTTATTCCATTTTAGGTTGCTTTTCTTTTTTTTTTTTTTCTTTTTTTTTTTTTTTTTTTTTTTTTGTGGCTCTCTAAGGCTCCCAAACAGACATAATTTCTTCCAAATTGCCTCCAGAAGTAAAAGAAGTAGCTAAAATTTTCTCTTTATGTCTTACTCTCTCAATTTCTCACTCTCCTATTTTCCATGTGCATAGTCATGGCGACGAAAGCCAAATTGGAGTGTACACATTATAATTCCATGTAGAATCATTCCTGGGTTAAGGCTCAGATGTGTCACGGCACAAATGTTTCACAGCATGTAAAGAAAGGTAATAGCATCGATGGTAAGGCTTTCAATTGACATGTTCTATTTGGAATGAAGTACTGTGACTCCTTTACTTCTTAGTCAGTCTACTGTCTCAACTACTCCCTCCCACCATGATGGTCCAAATCTCCTAAATAAGTGTGCCCCATTTTTCTATTGCCCATGGACACTGCCCTTTCCTGTGTTCCCCCCTTGCAATAAGTTACTACATTTTCCATTCAGCAATCTTTTTAAAAAGTACAAATCATGTACTTTATCTTCTTTGTTGAAACCCCTCCAACAACGGCAATAAATGGAATTGCAATAAATCCTAAGTCATTATCAAGACCTACCAGGTCTCCCATGTCTCTTCTCAGTACCCATCTACTGCCATTCTCTCCCTTTTGTTGCAATGGCCTATTTCTGTCTCTCACATACATTTCATTTATATTCAGCTCAGGAACTTTGCACATGCCAAGCCATCTATTAGAAAATTCTTCTCCAGAAGATTTCATGGATCGTTAGTTCCCTGTCATCATTCGAGTCCACTATCACCTATTGAGAGAGGCCTTTCTCAGACCAGCTAAAACAACTGTTACCCTAACCCCCAAATTATTACATCACCTTCTTATATTTTCTTTATAGCAATTTTCACTGACCTCATTTATTTGACTTTCTTTCTTGTTTTGTTTACATGCTTATTGGTATAAATATTGGGTTGCAAGTGTTCATGTGGTTTATAGGTGATACCAGTGGCATTGGTGGTGGGAGGAGGAGCCACCAATTGTGTTCCTGTGGTCTAGAGTTTCATTACTCCTACCCAGGGTTCAATTCAGTAACTCCAGGATCATCAGAAGAATTAGTGTGAGCAATAAAAGGAACGTGGCCTCCCTCTTCTCTCTGATTATGATATGATACCATTCACTGGCTTAAACTCACTGGGTCAAGCTATTTTCCAGGCTTGACTTGAGGATGAAAACTTGACACATGTCTCCTTCTTTGTGGACTTTAGTATGACTTAAGCAAAAAAAGTTCTCTGAAAAGGAAGAATATTCTTAGCCGGTTTCTAGAATATTAACATGAGCAGCAGCAGCTGGGTTCCAGCGGATTAACTCCTCCCTTGCATGGTATGTCTTTGATATAATAAAGACATATTTTTTGGTTTGTCATGTTTGTTTAGTTTGTTTGTTTATCTGTATTTTATGCCTGAAGAACCCAACTACTCCCAAAAACAGCGCTGAGATGACAATTTGCTGCTGCGTATTATAGAAAATGCTAGAAGCATGGTCAGTGTTTAATAAATGTATGCACTCCCAAATTTGAACTTTTTATTTAAAAAATTTCAAAGCTATGTTTTTTGACTATTTATTCCGCAAACATCCTCTTAGGCAGAGACTGCATATAATAATTCCTTCAGATGCTCTTCCCTTCCTTAAAAGCAAGCATGGATTCAAAATAATAATAATAATAATAATGATAATAATAATAATGATAATAATAAAAACAGGTCGGCATCGAGATGTAGCATAAGTATTTGGGAGTTTGATCTGAACTCAAGCCTTGGGGTAACACATAGTAGCTGTTTGGCATTGACACATGACTTAACCTCTTTGAGCCACAATTTCTTCAGTTGTAAAATAAGACACATAACACCTGCTTTGCTTTTTTTGCTTCATTCTTATAGATTATAAGTGAGTTTAGCAAATCCTCGGGCATTCAATAAAAGTCAGTTCTCTTCATTAACAACAAGATGCCATGATAATGGCCTTGAAATGCAGTCAGGTGAAGGAGCTAGGTGTTTCTGATGCCCCTTGAGGAATGCAATTGCCCTACTCGGGTGATCACAATCCTGCTGTCACTCTGGAAAGTATTGCTCTCAGCTGAATACAGCCTGGGGTGTAAATATGCATCCACGGAGGAACAGGATGAGTTTGCAAACAATTATGCAAATATGGCTGCATGGTTTTTCCAGACCCAACCACAACATGAGTGTCAATTAATCAATGTGGACACTGTTGGCAGCTGGAGCATTTTATTCTGTTCTTCTTTAGAAATAAGGATTAATGTCTAATATTGAGTCTCCTTTCAGCTGTACGAGTAGGGTAAAGATAAGGGCTGGCTGAATTATCTCTGTTCTGTTTCACATAATTCCCCTGAAAGTAATCTAAACAGTTAAGCATAGAAGAAAAATGCTGGGGGTGATGGAGGTGAAGGTGGCCCAGGGCAAGTTTGTGAGTACATGGTTTCCATGGTAAATATTAATAGAAATAATCATCCTATATTATCTGTCAAAATCAGTCCCGTAGGCTACTATTATCTTTTATCTCTTAGATTTCAATGAAAGCATGAATCCTGCTGTCAGGATAAAACACCCTTCTACACCTGTGACTATTTTATTCATTGATCAAGCAGGATTGAAGGAGAAACTGTTTATATTTAAAACCAAATATCATTATATCCAGATACATATGATATATATCACACATACATATGTTATGTTCAAACTATTGGGTAACCATGGAAAGTCATGTCATTTCTGTGAGTCTAAGTTCTCTCATTTGTACAATGAGAATACATTATATGAAAGTTGCTGTAAGTATTTAAAATACTCTAAAAATTTAGAGAATTTTAAGGTAAAATACTCTAAAATTTAAGAGACTGTTTTCATAACTATTATTTCTATTAAAGTCACACTCATTTATTTAAATAAGAATTTGAGAATCTTCATTTTTTTCCAACAAATTTTCATTGAGTACCTATTATAGGTCAAGTTCAGTTAGGAACTTGGGATAAATGATTGAATCAAGTATACAAGTCACTGCCTTCATGGAGCTTGCATTCTAGCATAGAGACATGGACCATAAATAGACTATACGTATAATTTATTTATACATATATAATTTATTTATACTTGCACACACACATACACACACACATACAAACAACATAGTTCATAGTACTATAAGTTGGATGGCAAAAAAAAAAAAAAAAAAAAATGAACCAAGTAAGATGTCCTGAGAAAATGTTATTTGAGCTAAGATTTAAATGAGTTGAATCTCCTGGATCCATAAAGACATGGACCAAAAGACCAAGTGAATATCTGTGTTGAACGCATTGAACTGAGTCTTTGTTTCTCCATCTGTCTACTAGAGCTTTTCATTCCCTTTAACACAAGTAGACCAAATCTTTAATAAACAAAGTCACATTGGTATGGCCTAAGTAGAAAGACAGTTTAGAAGATAATAGAATTAGGGAGCTGTAAGGTCCCTATCCACGTTCTGCTTACTCTCTCTGTGTAACTAGCTCAGGAACCCAGGCGACAACTAACCTGAACATCTTTGTCTCTCCCCAGTCCCCACCTGGGATAATACCTATTCTGCCGCTCAGAGATATCTATGAGCATCATTTGGGCGTCGCATAATTGCACTCTGAAACACATACAAGTCCTATGTGGAAGCAAGATGGTTTAAAATAAATTATGCATTGCTCCATAGACTGTGAGCATAAAAAGGTTTTATTCGTGTGACAAGATCTCATATATTATAAGCAGTTTGCATCTTTTCAGCCAGTGTCTTTTAAGTTTCCTGTTACAAGTACAGAAGCTTCTCTACTAAAGAACTTTCCAATTATATGTGTTCATAGGTATTTAACAAAGCTGTTCACCAGAATCAAAGCACACTGTCTGCATCCACTGCAAGCAGATGAGATAATCACATGAAATCATTTTTGTCTCATCCATATTTTTTATGAGTGTATGTCATATGCACTGTTTGAAGTAGCATCCTTTTACATTTTACGATGATGAAAGCCAAAATGTAAGCATCTTTGGATAGATACATTTAAGAGAGTGGATAAGAAACAATAAGATTTAGCCTTAATGTTGTCAATATCTCTGGCTCTCCTATGAAACAACCTTCCGTAGAGGTTTTATAATATTTTGGACATGTGAATAAAAAAGACTTCTGCACAGCTGCTTAGAAACTAGCATTTTCTGAAGGACCATCTACGCTCCCTTTGGTGACTAGTGTGGAAATCACGGACATGCCCAGATACGTACTGTTTCTCAGTCTATGTGGTAGCCTTAATCATGGCTCCCCCAAGATGTTCCTGTCCTAACCCCAGAACCTGTGCATGTGACCCCGTATGGTAACAGGAAATGTATAGGTGTGATTATATTAAGAACCTTGAGATGGAGAGATTTTTCTGTATTACCAGTGTAGACTCTAAATGTAAGCACAACGGTCCTCATAAGAGGGAGGCAGACGGAGACTTGACAACAGAGACAGAAAAGGAGAAAATGATGTGATGACGAAGCAAAGAGATTAGAAGATGCTAGGCTGCTGGCTTTGAAGCTGGAGGAAAGAGCCATCACCAAGGAATGACAGAAATGCAGCTCCAGAGGTTGGAATAACCAAACACGTGAATTCTCCCCCAAAAGCTTCCCGAAGGAGACAAACTATGCTGACACCTTGGTTTTGGCCCAGTGAAACTGATTTCAGACTTCTGACCTCCAGAATTGAACAGAATAAATGTGTGTTATTTTAAGCCACCAAGTTTGTAGTAATTTGTAACAGCATTAATAGGAGTTAATACAGTGTGAACCTCAAATAATTGTTGACATCCACCCCTACCCCCCACCCCAGAAGATGCAATTTATGAAGCCAACACTGAGCTAGACTCTGGTAAAGAAGATTCAGACTCACCGGACCCAGAATCTTGAGAACATCTGTTACATCTTCACTATACAAGGGGGCAGAGAATTCCTGTTCTGGAAGCAGATCAAACCAGATTAACATTCTGGCTCTACCCAGACTGGAACCATCTTCAATACATCGTTTAACTTCTCTGACCCTCAATGTTCTGATCTATAAAAGGAAGCTAATAATATCTGTGCTCAGAAGTCTTAGGTCAAGACGAGATGAAATAATGCATGCTCAGCACTGAACATAGTTTTGGGGCACAAATTATGTACCAGGAAGACAGTAACCCTTTCTGTTGTTAATCACAGCAAACCCTGAGCCAGGAGACAGCAATCTATTAGAAAGACCATCTTCTCCAGACACAAGCTAGGTCACCACAAACACTAAATATAAAACTCAAACTAAAAAGAAAAAGATGTTGACTAGTTTCATTGCTGACATTTACTGGTTGGAAGCACCTGTGCAGATAACCCAATGTTCCTCGTTCTCACTTCTGGTCCTGCGTGCCACTGTAAACTCCAGTCCCACAAATGCCCATGCGTAGCTCAGGTGACCACACCAGTGTTGAAGCGTGTCAGTCACCTTGGTGAGAATTATCATCCAGGGTTGGAGACCTAGGCTCTACCACTGACTAGAAAAATGATGATTGGAGAGTTATTTTTCCATTATGTGCTTTAATTTTCTTACAAGTAAAATGGAGCTATAATGAAGTCACCTATTTCAGTGGGCTATTTTAAAGGTTCAATTCTATCAGAATACATAGAATTTAAGAATATAGGAACAGCACAGTGGCTGGAACATAACAACTGTTCAAAAGATGACAGTTATGAACAATAATAATTGTTAGACACTGGGGATATAACATCAATTAAGATTTGTATGCTCTAGTTAAGGATTTTATAAGTCCTGGTATTAAACTTTGAATGCTCACAGCAAAGAGATGATGACAGAGATAGAGATGATAGGTAAAATCACTCTAAGTGGCCTACATTCCACATCAACACACCTCATTTTAACTTTTCTAGTAGCCACAGTAAATAAAAAGAAACAAGTAAAAAAAAAAATAGTATGTTGTATTAACCCAATATATCTAAAATATTATCATTTCAACATGTCATTAGCATTAAAATGTAAGTGAAATATTTTTCATTCTTTTTAAAAATACTTTTCTTTGAAATCCAGTGTGTATTTGCCCTTAAATAAGGTGACCAACTCATCTTGTTTTCCTGGGATTGTCCAGGTTTCAGCCCTTTCATTCCGGAAAACACCTCAGTTCTGGGCAAACTGAAGTAGGTGATTACCCCACCCTTAGATGGTATCTTAATTTGAACACTAAGTTGTCATCAGAAATAGCTGATCTATATTTAGATTCCATCAAATTCACAGTTGGAAAAGAAGATTCACGTATCAAGTTCTTCCAAATGTACTTAAAAGATTTTCAATAATAAAATGATCACCAGTTTGTAATGTTCAATTTAAATAAATTGAAATTAAACGTTAAGATGTATTTCCTCAGTCTTAGTAGATATATTTCAAATGTTAAAATAGTGGCTACTACATTGGGCAATGCAGGCCTCTTGTTATAAAATTACATACCAAATTGTGCCTTCTGGAGGTTTATTCTCCTAGCCTATTCAAGTGCCATCACAGAACTGAGCTAGGGGATTTTTTATGGTACTGCATACATTACTGAGTATTACATTATTACACAGCCCCCGGCAGAGATGTGACCACTGCCTTAAAGATGTAACATTATGCTCTGCACCTCAGAAAGCATTGGTTAAGAAGCGTTTATTTCAGAAGACCTTTGGAAAGAATATGGTGACAAAGGCAGAATAGCTGAAAAGCAGCAGTGAAGAAGGTAAGCTGTGGGGGAAGGAAGTGTAAAGTATATTAAAGCATACGGACAGTCATCCACTCTAGGGTGACATTACAAGGACTAAACCGAGAGTCGGGAGACCTAGCTCTACAATGGGCATGCTAAAGACCATAAGTTAGAATTTTTTTGTTTCTTTTTGGTCTAACTTCACACTTCTAGAAAAGTCATTGGCTGAGCCTTCAGAGTCTCACTCTTACTTTAAACATGTAGAAACACTGCATTAATTGTAACAACAATAATGTAGTCATACATAGATAGCTAAGATTAAAACAAAGAAACACAAATTTTGAAGCATGAGAATTAAGAGCTATATCTAAGCCAAGTGCATGTGTTTTCAAGTTAATATAATGGTGGCTTACAATGGCAATAGACAAGATAAAAATTGAACTCTCTCTAGGGGCAGCAAGTATGAAATTATGACTGTTGGAGATTGGGAACTTTAACTAGGTGGTATACATAGACAGGGCCCTGAAAGATTGCAGGATCCTTGTAATAAGGGGGAAAAATTCTTCCTACAAGTCCAATAAAGTAGCAAGAAAGCTTATCTTCTGCTTATGCTCATGGAGAAAAAGAAAATACATCCACAGTGAGAAATGAAAAACCTAACATGTGCCATGAATGCATGTCCAGTCTGAAAGTACGTTACTTACATGGTGTAGGGATCACAAGTGAGGAAAATAATGCAAAACACACGCTAAGACCATTGTAAACCCCATGGTTTTGGCAGAAACAAATGAAAGAAACCACGCCGTGGAGGCCCTTCCAAAATCCAGGGAATATGTGCCTCAATATATTGACAGAGGGGATAGAATGCGGGGGAAAGGCCACCATGTAAAATAAACACATAATCCAAAAACACAAATTAGTTGAGGAAACAATCTACCACATGGGAGATCAACATAAACAACAAAGCAGAAAATTAATACCACAAGAAACTGAAATTATAGAACATAAGAAAGAGGCTATCAAATAAATACATTTTAAATGATTAAAGAGAACATAGAAGGAAACAAATTAAAATTAAAGAACAAGAAATTACTAAAAAATGAATAATTACAATTAGAAAAAATAGACATTATAAGGAAAAAAGTACATGATCTTATATTAAAAAAAAAAAAAATCAGTGTCTGGGCTAAATAGATTAGTCATAGCTGAAGAGAGAAGTAAAGAACTGGAAGATAAAAAGGGCAAAGTTGCCTGGATTGTAGCACTGAGCTATAAATAGATGTAAATAAAGAAAAAAGATGTTCAGAGCAGAAAATTGGCTGTTTCAATAGTTTTATATTGGTAATACATTAGTAATTGCCTAAACCAGTGTGTGGTACATAAAAGGTACTCTAGAAATATTTGTTGAAGGATGAATGAATGAATGATCAGAAGCCCTGGAAAGAGAATGCAGATGATGCGCGGCAAAGAAGTGAAAATTAAAGAGAGAACAGCACTGAACTCTTCAAAACTGGAGATATGAAAATCAGTTTAAAGAAGTATAGCAAGTCCTGAAGAGGAAAATCAAAATACACATACACTTAGACAAAATATAGTGAAACTGTAGACATAGTAAAATCTTAAAAGGGAAACAAAGGGGAAAAACTATCAAAAACAAAAATAGAAAATAGATATTCTTATCCAGACTTCTTATTAGATGTTCTTAATTAGACTTCTTATAAGTAAAAATTGAGGCTAACAAGAAATAATATATTCAACAAGGCAAAAGATAGTAATTTTAAGCTTCTGACTATATAAAACCTCAGTGCCATTCAAGATTGATAGCAAATTGAATAAATTTTCAGCAGAGACGGAAGACTTACAGATCATCATAAAAAGCGTTGTTAACGAACGTATTTCAGAAAGGAGTGAGTTGTATCACCAGGAATTAGAGATGCACAGAAAATAATGCTGAGTAAAGAAATTGGTAGGCAAGTTAGTAAACCAAAATAAAATAAAAACAAAACAAAACACAATAATAATTAAATTGAGGTAACTAGAAATAAGGTGGAAAATACTCCAAAACAGTAACAGGAAAGATTGGGGTGGTGATATGAACAAGATAAAATATTTTAGACTCTTTCAATTGTTGGGTGGGACTTTAGAGATATTGACAAAACTTAGACTTTGTTGTTATACATGCATCTTAACATTTTAAAAGTAAACACTAAGAAATAGAAATGTTATATATACTAATGCATGTACATACATATATGTACATATATACATACACATACATATACTATATGTCTATAGTATATGTACACACATATATATCTTTAAAACTGGTAGAGAAAATAAAAGAGAATAAACAAGTTCTATTAATCCAAATAAAGGCAGAAAAAGAGAAAGAAAAAGGAAAAGCATATTTAACAGAGAACTCAGAATAGAATGATAGAAATGCACTCAAAAGTCAATAATCATCATTAAAGGAACAATACTAATTTCATCTGATTAAAGACAGAAATTCTCAGACTGGATTAAAAAATGACAGTTAAATGTTATATACAAGAGATTCAAGTAAAACAAATAAATAGAAAAATGACAGTAATAAAAAGACAGAATGAGGTACTCAAGGCACATAGAACCAAAAGAAAGCTGGATAAAAAAAAAATTAGTTTTACACAGAAACAGCTTTATTACAAAAAGCATATGTAGAGATTGAAAAGCACATTAATTAACAATAAAATGATCATCCTCCAGGATAAGATTCCCTTAACATTATAACCTTAAAATGCATTAAGTAATAATTAACATATCTTAAGGGGAGAATGATATAATTATAGTGAAGATTTTAATTTGTTTCTCTCAGAAACTGGTAGGCAAAGAAGTAAAAAGAATATATAAGCATAAGAAATGTCCTTAAAGAATGTTTTATAAACTAGGCCACGCAAGAGTTCTAAGCAAATCCCGAAGACTTGATATCAGAAGACCATATGACCACACTGCAAGCAAAATAAAAATCAGTGACAAAAGGATAACCAAAGTTCTTATATATTTGGGAGATTAAAATTAATTATCAGTGAAGAATGCATAATAGAAACTAAGATATTTGGATCTGAACCACAATGGTAACATGAATTATTAAATCTTGTGTGATATGACTAAAGCAGTGATTAGGGAAAAAAATATATATAACCTTTATTAAGAAAAGAAGATTAATGTGATAGGTGGAACTCTTGCCCTTCACGATAACATGGATGAAACTGGAAGGCAGTATAGCAGTTGAAATAAGCTAGATACAGAAAGACAAATGCTGTCTGATCTCACTTTTATGTGGAATCTTAAGTGGTCAAACCTATAGAAGCAGAGAATAGAATGGCGGTTGCCAGTGCCTGGGGGCATCGGGGAAATGGGGAGATGTTGGTCAAAAGGTACAAACTTCCAGTTACAAGATGAGTAAGTTGTGGGGGTCTAATGTACAACATGGTAACTATGGTTAACAATACTTTGTTGCATACCTCAAAATTGGTAAGTGGCTAGATCTTAAGTTACCTGGACGGGGAGGAAACAGTATTATGTGTGTTGATATATGTTAATTAGCTTCATTGTGGTGATTATTTCACAGTGTATACATATATCAAACATTAAGTTGTAGATCTTAAATTATACAATTTCTATTTTTCAGTTACCCCTCAATAAAACCGAAAAAGTAAATGATATACACATTAAATAAAAACATTAGAAACAGAAAAATGAAGAAGAAAAAAATAAGAGCAAAGTGTAAGAAAAATGAAAATAAAGGGGCAATTGATATGATCTTATTCTTGAAAGGACTAATACAATAGAATTAAACTGACTCGAAGAAAAAAGAAAGAAAATAGGTAAAACTCTAACCATGAAATGATGAATTTCAACCTTTATCTCATATCACAAAATATAACTTGAAGTAGATCATATACCCAAAAATAAAGTTAAAACTATATAACTTCTAGCAGAAAACCTAAAGGGAAAATCTTCATTATCTTAGATTGAGTAAAAATTCTTAGATATAACATCAAAAGCATGATCCATAAAAGAAAAGAATAAATCTGACTTCATCAAAATTAAAATACTTTACTAAAAAAAAATTATGAAAATAAAAATGCAAGTTATAGACCTGGAGGAAATAGTTGCCAATAAACACATGAAAAGATGTGTTTCCTAATGAATAACAGAAAATAAAAATGGAAAGCACAATGAGATACCACTATACATCCACTACTATGCCCATAATCAAAAGACAGACGATACAAAGTGTGGCTGAGGATGTGGAGAAATAGGAATCTTCCTACATTGCTGGGAATGTAAAGTGGTGCAGTCACTTAGGAAAACAACATGGCAGTTGTTTAAAAACTTAAACAGCAACTTACCATATGACTCAGCAATTCTACTGAGGTATATATGCAAAGGAAATAAAAAAAAAAAATTGTCACACACACTTGTATGTGAATATTCATAGTAGCATTATTAATAACAGCCCAAACATGAGAACAATGGAAAGTTCTGCCAACTGATGGATGGATAAACAAAATATGATATATCCATATAACGGAATACTGTTCAGCACTAAAAGGGAATGAACCACTGCAACTGCTACCAAGTGGATGACCTCAAAAACGTTACACTACGTGAAGAAAGCCAGACATGAAAGACCACATATTGTATATTCCATTTATACAAAATGTCCAGAAAAAATAAGCTTACAGAGACAAATACAAGGGCTCTTTTCCGGAGCGACTAAAATATTCTAAATCTGGATTTGCACAATTCCAGTAATTTACTAATAATCATTTAATTTAAAAAAAATAAGTGAATTTTATGGTATGTAAATTATACCTCAATGAACCTGTTAAAGTCACAAAAATGCAAACCATAAGGGGAAAGATTGTTAAATTTGGGTTTATATTATTGACAAATAATGTAAATTATTTGATAAATGTTAAAAATTAAAACTACTGTATATAGCTCCCAGAGAAAAAACATATGTATATAATAATATGGTGGCATTCTAGAAGATTCTCAGCTCCCATGCCCCTGATCTGGGGGAGGCTGGATGGCATAGTGGAAAAAAGATTTGGAATTATAGGTGTCAATCATTTAAAAGCTGTGAAAGTTATTGATTACTTGAGCCTCGTGTTTCCCATCTGTAAAATAGTCTAAATATCCATTTTATAGTGAAGATTAAGTGATGCATACAGAATATGGGACAGATTTTTTGAAAACTGCAATGTTCTCTACAAATTATTAAATGGCAATTGCTGGTGTAGTTAGGTAACTTCCATATGCCAGGGATTCTTTTCAGGCATTTTACATTGTGTTATCTCATTAAATGCTCAAAAAAACAAAATAAAATCTATGAAGTAAGTAATATCTCTGCTTTACAATGAGGCTAAAGAATAACCTGCTCAAGATCACTGGGCAATAGGTAGCATAGATTGGGGTTAGCCTAGATTTGCTAGTGTCAGAGCACCAAGCTACCTTGGTGCATTACAACAGAACTGAGTAAAGCAAGCCCCTTCAGGAAAGCAAGCTGACTCTTATGTGGAAACCCAGCAAGAATGTACTAGTCACTGAAGGAATCATGATTTAGGTTTAGAAATGTCCATACCACGGTGTCCTCCAAGTTCCCACCTACCTAAACATCGTCACAGGCTTGCTTGTTCCACGAGCGTGTAGTGCTTATTGAAAACTCATCTTTCTCTTCCCAAACACATTCTTTTAAACCCTCCTCTCCACTATTTGCCACTATACTTTCAGGATCCTAAATCCAGAGGTTTGGACTCATCTTGACAACTAACTAATCCCCAAGACCTGCTTGTTAAGTCTTCATCTGAGATATTTCTGCTTATGGTTCCATTCTCCTTTTCAATGTCATATACTATATGTAACCTTTTCCCCTTCATACCCACAGCAGCTTCCAAACCATTCTCCCCACCTCCAGTCTCTCCATCACCCCCATCCCAGACTTTATTATTAGACACATATTCCCAAAACGCAGTAGCTATCACATGATTGTCTTGTCCGTTGCATTTTAATCTGCCAAGATTGAAAGGAACATTAAGTCCACTTAGTATAATGCCCTTTGTGAAATATAAAATTCCTAATTTCTAAAATTCTACAGCTCTATGACTTAATCGTCTTTCCACTAAGGTGGAATTGGCTAATCACCAGATAACTGGTTCACAAAAGGAGAAGTCTGAATATAGAGGACAACAATCTCCTGAAAAGTGGAATGAGAGATACCGTGGTTTTGTTCAAGTGATTCTGTAGACAGGGAAATCCCTCTCTCTTTGCACCCTCTTCACCTAGCTAAGTCCTTCCTATCTTTCAGACCGGGATTTAGTCTCCTCTTCCTTCAGGATGAGTTCTCTCATCACCTAAAGAAGGCTGCTCTGACAGGAGGTCTCATAGCTCTCATCTCAGATTTTCCTTCATAGTCCATGAGGTAAGTAACTAACTGATCGCTGCATCAAAGTCTACAGTGAGAGCTCCAAAAAGAAGACTGTCTGTGCCACTCACCATTTCATCACAAGTACCTACCATCGTCCCTGAAACACAGTATGTGTTCAATAAGTACTCATTAAATTAATGAATAAATGAATGAGTAACTAAAGGAAAAGGACACATTGATTTTGGTGACAACTTTGCCAAAACCTTGGGAACTCTCAGTCATTAATTAGAAGGCTCCTAACACCATGCTAACAGCTTTATAAACATCGTTTCTAGTCCTCAGAGCCACCCTGAGAGGGTGCAATTTATCTGCCCATTTTATACAAGAAAAAACTGAGACTCATCAAAGCAAAGTGGCTTGCCCAGATGCTGCACCATATATGAGACATACCCGCGATGGCACAAATCATCCAAGTTTACATCAAGAGCAGGGATGAGCTGCCAAACGCATTGAACCATACAAAAAAAAAAAAAAAAAAAAAGTTTTCTGATAACCACTAGGGTGTTGCTGTGATGGGTGTAAGAAAATGGTGGTTTATAAACTTAACGTCATTCTTTTATTTCACACTATGAGGGATATTAGCATGTTTTCTCTTATAACTAGAGTGACTCCAGTAGTTCCCACTTACCTGTGGGGGATATGCCCCAAGATGCCCTGTGGATTCCTGAAACCATGGAGGGCACCGAACCCTATACATACAGTAAGTCCTCGTTTCATGTCGTCCATAGGCTCTTGTAAAATGCAACTTTAAGCAAAACAACTTATAATGAAACCAATGTTAGCATAGACTAATTGATATAAACAAGGGTTAAGTTTCTACGATATTTTCCTGGTCACAAAAACCTCACTCAACTTCTAAATAAAGATCCGAAACACTTCTAATATTAAACATTGAAATAAATGTGAGCTATACATACATTTCAGAAAGATAAACAAAAACAAGTGAGATAATTATTTTCCAACCTGCTGATTCCAGTTCAGGGTTTTGGTCACAGGTGGCTGGAGCTGCCCCCGTGTGAAGTGGAAACCCATCCTTTACAGGATGCCCTTTCATCGCAGAGCCACTCACAGCAACATCTACACTCACTCAGACTGGGATAATGGACACACGCCCATTCCCCTCAGGTGCATATATTTGGGATGTGACAGGAAACCAAGTACCCTGAGAAAATCCACATGGGCGTGGGGAGAACTAGCCGACTCCACACAGACAGTGGCGCTGGATGGAAATCGAAATGCACAGGGTGCCAAAAAAATGGATACACATTTTAAGACAGGAAAACTATATTAAAATTGTAATACTCAACATATATGGATAACAAAAAATGAATACAAGTCCCGTTTGACTTCTGCAATTGCAAGAGGTGCTCAAAGTGGTTACCATCAGTGCTCAGATACTTCTGATTACGGTGAACTACTGCTTGAGCAACGTTGACCAAAGTGTCCACTTGAATACACATTTTGGCACCCCCAGTGTGTGTGTGTGTGTGTGTGTGTGTGTGTGTATAGATATACACACATATATTTTTCTTATCAAAATTATAATGAAAAAACGTTGAATGGAACATTATTTGAGGACCTGCTGTACTATGTGTTTTCCTATACATACTTATGATAAAGTTTGCTTTATAAAGTAGGTATAGTAAGGGATTAATAATAACAACTAATAAAATAGAACAATTGTAGCAATGCATTGTAATAAAAGATATGTGAATGTGGTCTCTCTTTCTCACTGTCAAAATACCTTTTTGTACTGTACTCACCCTTCTTGTAATGAGGGGATGATAAAACGTCCCTGTGGCGTCAAGTCTGCAGTTTGGGGTGCGACATCAAAACTAGCATGGCTTCCTTTTTCCTTCTTCACAATTTCGAGAACAGAAGCTTGATTCTCACCGTAGAATATGATTTTTTTTCCTATCCTTATTAACTCGAGAACTTTCACAGTTTCACTGAAAGGAAGCACTTTAGGGCTTCTGTGGAATCTCCAAACTGCCAGCCTCACTGCCCTTGCACTGTGAGGGCCACTGTGACGTGAAATAAGGGTGACTTGACACAAGCACTGCGGCATCACGACAGTCCATCTGACAACCAAGACGAATACTCAGTAACTAACAGTTGGAAACGTATACGCCAGGAAGACGCTAAACAAAGGGGTGGGTCACGTCCCGGGCGAGACTGAGCAAGACTCGCGAGATTTCATCACACTGCTCAGCATGGTGCACCATTTAAAACTTATGAATTGTTTACTCCTGGAATTTTCCATTTAATATTTTTGGACTGTGGGTAACTGAAACTGCAGAGAGCAAAACCAGAGAGCAAAACGCAGGCAAGGGGGACTACTTTATATATCTTGCTTTGCCCCAGAAAGTCTTGGTTTACATCTGTGTCCTAATGTAATTATTAGTAGTACTGCTTTTAACTCTCAAGTATCCAACCTTATCATATGGCCACCATAATGAATATGCCTCCAGCCTTTATCAAAACCTTGGAGACAGATGACAGGTACTCATAAAGTACCGGAATAACATATTGCCCAGTCAGGTATTACAGTTTTTATTCTCTTTCTCTCTGCTCCTTTCCAGTCCCTTCCTCCCTCTTTTAAAATTTCGCTCCCTGCCCTCTTCCCATTCTTCTGTGCCTTTGGATTTATAGAACTCTCCATCCCTGCCCCAACGACCAGGTGAACTATATAGGCTTTTAGACCTTCCCATGTTCATAGGCAATAAGGGAAAACAATCTAGTTTTAGGTCTGTGTCTACATTCTGAAGAATTTGGGATTTGTTTCATTTCAGATTCAATAAAACTCCAAATGCATTTGCCCAAACATATTCTCTCTCTTTATTTTTTAAATCCCAGTTGCAACTTAATGAAAACTTAATCCCTCGATTTAATTCACAAAATGTGATTTTCTATAGGATATTTCATATCTTCTTTCAAAAATACACATTTTTTTTTTCTTTCAGCCACCAGAAGATTAGAGTTGATAGACTGTAGTTTTAAAAAAATACAAATCCAAAATTCTTTGAATTCAAAATACGGATAAATATATTTGGGCTTTGTAGGCTGAAGTACAGCCATATCTGTAATATGTGTTTAACTGTTTCATTTTTCTGCTATTCCCCCACCCCAATTCTCTACTTTCAGTTTAAAAAATAAACAATACCACTGCCAAATAATGAAAATTGATTACATGCGACATGATTTTAGATCTGTGGTCTACGCTTTAGAAAGTCTTTTTATGCTCTTTTGTGTTTCATGAAGGTTTCTAAAATATAATTTTTAAAGAATTTGTGCTCTAAAACATTTTTTTATGTTTAAACCTTGAATTTGGCTTGTATTTTTCCTGCATAGCTTTTTATTGATTAGGTGATGGGTCCAGGGAGATGGTTCAGACAGTTCAGATTCTATGTCAGAGGATGGTAGTAGCTTACTTAAAAAATAAAAAAATAAAAAATAATAATTAATTAAGACACCTTTAAAGTGAGTTTTAGAATAGTTTTAGATTTTTGTAAAACTTCAAAGATAGTACAAAGGACCCCTTTATATCCCTTACCTATTTTCTCCTATTATTAACATCTTTCATCACTGTGATAAATTTGTCACAACAAAGGATCTAACATTGGTACATTATTATTAATTAAATGCCACATTTTATTTGGGTTTCACCAGTTTTCCTTAATATATTTTTCCTGTTCCGGTATCCCACCCAGGGAAACACATCATGTTCAGCTGGCATGTCTCTTTATATGTGGCACTTCTCAGACCGTCCTTGTTTTTGATGACTTTGACAGTTTTGAGGAATATTAGTCAGGCATTTTATAGAATGTCCCTCAGTGTGGGTTTGCCTGATGTTTTTCTCATGGTTAGATTGGGGTTTGGTGTTTGGGGAAGGAAAACCTCAGAGGTGATGTTCCATTCTCATCACCTCACATCGAGGGTGCGTGCTGCTGACATGATTTGTCACAGAGGGTGTTCACTGTCATGACCTGGCATTAATAGTGTTTGCCAAGTTAGACATGGATTATTTTTTCAACCAACTCTTTACTATTCAGAGATGCAACAGGGAAAATGTGTGACGTATCTGATGTCAAGGCAGGAAGTATAAATTCTTGATCCTGGCCTTGCCGTTCACTTCCTAGGTCACTTCACTTTCTAGGTCTCACCTATAATCTGTTGGTTCCAGGGAAAACACTATAAAGAAAAGGAAAATCTTCTGAGGTCTTAGTGCTCATACAGTAGTCCTCCCACCCCACTTCTCTGTGGTTCCTCTTTTCGTAGTTTTAGTTACTCATGGTAAACCTCTGTCTGAAAATATTAAATGGAGAATTCTAGAAATAAACAATATACGTTTTAAATTGTGCGCCGTTCTGAGCAGCGTGATGAAATCTCGCGCATTCCTCCCCATCCAACGAGGACCGTGAATCATGCGTTTCCCCAGCTTCTTTGCGCCGCACGCTCCCCGCCCCTTAGTCAAGCAGCGGCCGTGTTGGTGATCCAGTCCACGGTGGAGATACCGCAGCAGTGCTCGTGTTCAGGTCACCCTCATTTTACTTCACAGTGGTCCCCAAATGCAAGAGCAGGGACGCTGGCAGTTTGGAGATGCCAAAGAGAAGCCCTACGGTGCTTCCTTCAAATGAAAAGGTGAAAGTTCTCGAGTTAATAAAGGAAAGAAAGACATTGTATTGTGAGGTTGCTGAGATCTACGGTACGAATGAATCTTCTGTCCACGAAATTGTGAAGGAGAAAGAAATTCCTGCTAGTTTTGCTATCGCACTTCAAACTGCAAAAGTTACAGCCACAGTGGGTGATAAGCGCTTAGTTAAGATGGAAGAGACATTAAATTTGTGGAAAGAAGACATGAACTGAAAACGGGTTCTGACTGACGGCGACGGGTTGTGCTAGAAAGCACTGAGCCTATACAGAGACTTCAGCAAGGGGTCCTCTGAAAGGAAGGACACCAAGCCACTTACTGCAAGTAAGGGATGGCACACAGATTCAGGAATAGGTTTGGCATCTTATCATCTCACATCACAAGAAGAAGAAGGGTGAGTACAATACAATAAGATATTGAGAGAGAACATTCACATAACTTTTATTGCAGTATATTGTTATAATTATTTTATTGTTGTTGTTAATCTCATACTGTGCCAAATTTATATATTGAACGTTATCATAGGAAAAATCATACTCGGGGTATATACAGGATTCAGTACTATCTGTGGTTTTAGACATCTACTGGGGGTCTTAGCATGTATCCTCTGTGAATAAGGAGAACTACTACATTCTATAGTCTCACGTTTTAGTTTTATACCACTTTCTCAGTCAGAGTCCCAGTAGAAAGAAAAATGTGAAATTTGAGGAGAATATGATAAAGGAACTATTAACAAAGGTGAGGGTGGGGTGGAGAAAAACCCCACGTTTTAGTGTATCCCTTTGAGTGTAGTACCAGCAAGGTGCTTGCATCACACCTGCAACTGAAAGGATGAGAGGAGAGAGTGCTTAAGGGGCCCTGGAGACACAGATACCCTCATGGAGGGTAAGGCTGCTGGAGAGCAGCTGTGCCCATCATCAGAAAACACAGCCAGCCCATGAAACACGTGTAGGCAAGGAGCAGGTGGAATAAATGTTCTGACCTCATGCTCTTCCATCCCTCTAATCTTCTGAAAATGTTTCCCACTGGATGAATCTAGCCTGAAGCTAGAAGGCCAGGAGCCCAAGGAGATGAAACAACTGGGGCACAGAGATGGGTGGGGAAGTGTAGAAAGCATGTCTAGAGGGACAAACCAAAGGTAGCTAGCACACCTGTGATTTGAATGCTATGAATTACAACTGAATCAATTCATCTCAGCATATCACGTAGCTAATGTTATTTAATATAGCTATTCCTGAAGTATTTGCAGAGAGGAAGGACTCAATGAATTCCCAGGCAGCCCAGTGTGGCCTAGGGCTAATTATTGCAATCTGCCATCTATGTCTTCCTTCCTCTCACTCAGGTAGTAGGTGTGATCTCTCTTCCATTTTGAAACTTGAAATATGTGCAGATAATTCCAATGGACTCTGGATACCCTCTTCTCCAGCTCAATAGTCCAAGTTCCTTCCAGACGAGGAACATCAGACTAGTTCACGCTCAACAGTCATCCATGTCTAAGATCTGTAATTCCATGGGAATATAAATCACTTCCTTGGAAAGATTTATGTCCCTAAAGTTCATTAAGGTTGTACTGAGAATTAACATAAAGAGATGAAGAGAGGAGGCCAAGATTCTGAGGGACTGGGTCAATAAACAGCAGTTTAATCGCCTTTATCAGGGAAATAGAACAACACATCAATCAAAATGGCATGAGGGAAATTTGAGGAACCCTGGCAAGTGAGTTAAGAACCTTAAGTTGCATCAGACAGACCATTGTCCATTGCATAAGAATTACCTCATCTTAAATGCAAGAAAATAAAAGGTAAAAAGAAGAAAACAAAACTTTGCCAATGTTGTTTTCTGTTTGACAGAACTTTAAGATTTCTTCTGTCATTTTTCGCATTGTGATATAGACATTGTTGTACCCATCTTGAGATGGGGAAAAAGAAGCTCAAGCCAATCAAATACCTGTTGTAAAGTCATACTCTCCTAGCACAGAGCCAGGCATATGGTTGACACTCAGCAAATAGATCTGAAGGAATAAAACTTAATTAGCTTAAGTGCTGAGCTAATCTTCTAGAAAGGGCTGCCCAACACTTTCTCCCTCCTGGCACAGTCGTTGGGCACAGAGAGAAGTCAGCCAGGGTTCCTTTTTCATGTTCTGGCCAAAGAGACTCATTCAGACACCCGAACGAAAATAATTTTTATATTCTCTAATGACTATAATTCATTTTCTATTACTTAATAAATGTGATGAATAAAAGAGTCCTTGGGAAGCCAGATAACATTTGCAAATGTGCTAGTGTGACTTGACAGATGGATTTGGAGCCTGAAGCAGGGAGTAGAGTTGCTGAAAGTTGCAGGTGTCGGCAGAAACTGACTTCCCAGCCATTTCTCTATCCTTGGATGATGATAATCCAGGCTTTTTAACTAATTAGAAAATCTAAAAAGTGCAGCTTGATTTTTCAGTTTGCATATAAGAATCAGCTAACTGTTGGGATTCGGCAAGCTTTTTCTTCACTCTTCCCGTCTAGTTTTAGCGTCTCTCTTCACTTTGAGGAATGTCTCTAGCACAATGGAAATAAGGTCCCGAGGACCAATGGATTAAAAAGACTTACCTAGAGAATATCAACTATATTTTTGCCAGAAACTAGAGAACTCAGAAAAAGCCATAACATAACTATTTTTACAAGCTACACATTTAAAAAAAATTGTTGAGCATTTAAAAAGGTATTTTAAACATTTGTTCTAGGGAAAAATGGATTTGGTTCTTTAAGTGTTATGCAACGGTGAGTATAATAGAAAAGAACCTGGGCTTGGAGTTAGTCCTAGGTTTAATTTTGAACATATGACTTAATTAAAAAACAACAACAACAAAAAAACCTTTGGGCAGTTTTTTAACCTCTCCATGTTCTTTATAAGAAAGGTAATTGATTGCAAAATTCATCCTTTAGTGCAATGGCTCTCATTTTTGGCTGTGCATTAGAATCTCCTAGGGAGCTTTTAAAAAATATAGATACCTATATGTGGAACATAGGTATTTAAAAATACAACACAAATGTGCAGCCAGAATAGAAAACTACTGCTTAACCCATCAGAATGGGAGGATCCATTTTTTCAGGGATACAGAAAGTTACAAGGTTCACTTTAAACCTGTGAATGGGGACGTTGAAGCTCAGAGAAATTCTTAAATTTGCCCAGAATCATACACCTTACAGTAGAATCCAGGTCTTCTGAAATCTAGGGCAGAATATTTTCTACAATTATAATCTTCGCCTGAGTTACGTAATATACCCAGAGCAGAAAACAAAGTTTGAGAGATACCAATGCTTTAATAATGGTGGTGATGATGATGGTGATGATGATGGTGATGATGATGGTGATGATGATGATGGTGATGATGATGGTGATGATGGTGATGATGATGGTGATGATGATGGTGATGATGATGGTGATGATGGTGATGATGGTGATGACGATGGTGGTGATGGTGGTGATGGTGGTGATGATGGTGATGATGGTGATGATGGTGATGATGGTGATGATGGTGATGATGATGATGATGATGATGATGATGATGGTGATGGTGATGGTGATGGTGATGATGATGATAATAATCCATACTAGAGGCAGCTTGGCAATGAGGTTAGCCACCACCATGGCCGGAACTCTGGGTACGAATCTATGAAAGCTTGGATTTGGCTTAAATCAAGGTCAGTGTCTCATGACCACCATGTTCAGGCAAGCAACTAACCTGCCATAATCAGGTATGGAGAGATGGGAACCAGGAGAAGAGGGAGGGTCAATCTTTTCCATTCAAATTTTTAACACATTTGGTAGCCAACAAAACAAACTGGTGACCTGAATTCCGTTCTCGGGTGCTGGTATACACACCTCGGCTTCAATCCCACCAGTGTACCACAAAACACAGTCCGAGATTTTCGAAGGAACTTGACAGCAGGATGTGATCCAGCGTTTTGCTTTTAGTCTGATTTTGTTATCACCTCCTTGCTAGATCTCAGGAAACCAGAGGCTGGCAACGCTGAGTTATTGGTCCAAGCTTTCAAGGTGACAGAGTGAGAACCAGAACAGAAGTTTTTGTATTCCATGGCTCATGCTTTTTTCAGTGTTCGTCAGAGCATGAGACTGGGAGTTAGAGGAGGTACAAATCCCAGTGACACCATGTCTTAGCTGGGAGACTGTGGGCAAGTTACTTTTTCTTTAAGCCTTTTTTTTTTTTTTTTTTATAGATATATGTACTATAAAATTAGAAAAATTTAGAATAATTAAAGCTATTTACCTGAGAGTATTGTCATGGGGATTAAATAAAATAATGCATATTCAATTTTAGCTCAGTGCCAAGTACAGAGTGAGGGTTCCTTAGCTGATGCTTTTGCCATCAGCATTGCTGTTTTGTTGTGCCATGTTGCTTCCCAACCCAAAACAAGGAACTTTCAGAGTTGCTGATGTTTTTTAAGAACGAGATCGTTTCAAATTGGCTCTCTCTCTTCCTGCAAGCCATCAGAGTGCATATGCACTTAAGGTCATCCCAGTGAGCGCCCCATACACAGTAAATTCGAACCTGCAGCTTGATGTCTGGGACAAGGAATCACAGCTTTAGGGCTGGCTGGTGTGTAACTAAGACCAGGGACCGGGGCTGTGGCCCCCCAGGATATGCAAATTCCTTTCTGATGATGCATTCATGAGAAAAGGAACGCAGTTTAAGATGAAATAAATGGTATCAGAAGCTTGACATTTTTCAGTTTTCCTGGACCCTGGTAACAATGACATACTTTTCCCGCAGCCTGAGTGAGGGGAGTTTGGCCTGGAAACCCGGCTCGTCTTCTTTCTATCTCTGTCTCCATGGCCTTGCTCCGGCCTCCTTCCATTGGTCATTGTCCAGCCGACTTAAGGAAGGACATGCAAGTGTGGAGTGAGAGGGACGGAGACATTTTCCAAGCCTCCAGGCAGCCCCCAACTCTGTTACGAGCCGACACTCCTGGTGTTTCTAAGCAGCATGAGGCTTCCAAGGGCTATGAGATGTGGACTTGAAGGGGAGCTCCTGCGTCCATTCCCTGGCCCAGCCTCGGTGGGGAGGAAAGGATAGGCACACACGCCCCTCCCTTCTCTTCTGACCTGGCTGCTGTGTTACAGGCCAACACACAGCCTCCTGACTGGCCCTAGTGCGGTCCTTGTTGATAACCACAAGGTGGCATTGCAGATTAAAGTGAAATACCACAAACCTCCTTCCTGCTCCCAGGTGAGGCCCCGGTGTTCCACACCTGGGACTTCAGAGGACATCTATCCCAATCTGCTCATTTTACAGATGGTGACACTGAGGCTCAGAGACAGGTATAACCTGCCTAGGGAGTCACGGTCTAGAACATAAATCTCCCGGCTACTAATCAGGCAGGAAAATACCCGCTATTAGGTACCCAGGTAATGGAACTTGTCCCTCAGTTTAGCAAAGTGTGAAATACATCAATGTGGATTTTAAAGAATCATTGCCTTTATTGAAGTGGGTATAAGAAACTAGAATGCAAACCCCATGAAGGCAGAGATTGTACCAACTTTGCTTGCCACATAGACGATCCTGGGGTCAGTTTAGAGGGTATGGATTTATGGTTCCTAACATATGCTAGGTTCCTTCCTTCCCCTTCAGTTTTTTTCATCTTTAGACTAGTTCTAGAATTTAATGGGGCAAAAATTAATTTCCCCTTTACTTACCATTTTCTCTGTTAACAAATAATTATTGAGACACTACCAGGTCCAGGGAATGGGCTGTGTACCTACTAGGGGCCGAGCCTTGTGTTTGGTACTGAGGAGGTGACAAAGGGACACGAAGGGCACTGCCCTACTCTTACAGGTTTACTGTTAACTCAATCATTGATTTTAGGAAACTGGACATTGAGCAGGGGTGTTTGGAGTGCCTTTCTCCTTACCCTTTCCTCCTCTCTAGTGCCTCTACAAAACTCAAGCTCAAAAGTTGTATTTCTGAATCTTGGGGGAGCAAAGAGACCCTTGAAGCCCAATGGCAGAGTTCCATTTTCAGGATGTACCTTCTGACATCTCTCTGCTGCTACAGCACACAGGGATTACCACTTGTCCCAGCTTTATCGCTCTCTGAGTCACCTTGGGAAAGTCACTTTTCTTTAGACCTGAAGTTCCCCATGTCTAAAATTCCCTCAAAGCCTAACACCCTATGGTTCTAGACCGTCTCACATCCTCCTCTCATGAAGCTTATTAGCATTTGAAACTGCTTCCCCACTGCTTCTGTCTGGGTTGCGTTATATCAAAACATTGGCTGTCCAATGAGGGATCCCTGATGACTGAATCTGGAATGTGTATTCTTTGGAAAGCTATGGGGTTGGGACTTCAGGGAAAACGACATGCCATCATGCTGTTTTAGAAAAATTCTCTCCCATCAGAGGGAAAATCAGTGATTCTCAGTACAAAAAAGGGAAAAAACAAATCATGTGCCCAGACAAAGCTTTGTTACTGTTTTGTATTTTCATGCTCATATAAGTCAAATGACCTCACTCAGGACCCCGCGTTTCTTGGAGTGATGTTCAAGAGTCGATCAGATTTTCTGATGCAAAAGGTTTAAATCCTTGCAGGTGAAAATCCCCACACGACGTAGAACTGTCAGTATTGGAGAGAGGTATGAAGACATTGCCAGGTGTGGGTGCACAGTCCTTCCTTCTTGTGCTCTCAAGGTTTGGTCTCTCAGTCCTTATAAAGGCTTTGGCTGACCAGCTGTCAGGCAGCCTGTGATGCCCACCCCGCCTTCCATTCTCCTAGTGTAGAGCTCTTTCTATTCTTTCACTAGTTCCTCATATGACATGGTGTCTAGGTCTCCAACTACTCAACTAGTCCAGTGTCCTTTCTGAAGAGTGGTGACCAGACATGCATGGGCCCCTAGGTGAGTCTCACATGCCACTTCTTTGTGCCCATTCCTGTGCTAAGCAGGGAAATAAAGAGATGAAGAAGACACGGCCTATGTCTCTGAAGAGTTCATTCTGCAAAACAAAGCTGTCAAGTGTAGGTAAACACAGAAACAAAAGGCAAGAGGTTTAAAGTACTTTTCCATGGATGGGACAGAAAATAGCACATAGAACAGACAGGGTTCTTAGAACATCATTTGTAGTGTCAAGTTCCTGGATGTTCTTATTCTGTTCTTAATATTTCATTAAATGGGTGTCTGCATTTATTGCCGATGCCATGTCACCCGTATGAATATCAAAGCGGATTGCATTCCCAGAGGCAAAGCTAGTTACATCCTTCCTTTTGTTTGCCTCCTTTCCTCTTTTCAGCCAGGGATGGCTGACTACTCAGAGCAGAGATTTTGCTTCATTAATCCCTTTCTTTTGTGCGAATTGACACAGCTGAGACTCAGGGAGAGAATGGTGTTTGTGCCCAACCCCAGGTGAAACAACATGCTGGATTCCTCTTGCAAAGGAACTCATCTATGCAGCAAATACTTGTTTCTTCTGTGTTGCTGATTGCACTTATGAGAGCATTAGGCTAAGAAATGCTGTGCTTTGGAGACAGAGTGTGAATGCTGAGTAGTAATGAGTTCTGCCTCTGTGCCTTTGGTGGCTGAGTCCCGTTGTTGGCGCTTCAAGGCTTCAGTGAAAGGGGAGTAATTCCCCACCTACTATTAGGGCCCTGGTGCTTTTCTTGTAATTAGAGTAGAACCCACTCTTTATGCCGTATGTTTGCAGAACATGCTGCCAGTTGCAGAGCAAGATCATATCTATCATCTGGCCTCCTCCTCATGACAGCCCTGGGGGGCAGGTGGGGGTATCACAGTTTATTCCCAAGGAGACCGAAACTGAGAATTTAAAAGGTAGGTCCTAGGTCACACAAGAAAAACTAGGCAGAGAAGCAAGGGCTGAACTCGAACTCAGGGCTTTTGACATCAGAGCCCTGATGATACTTCATACCCCACAGCTGCATCCAAGATATGCACATTTGTGTATAATGTGACTATTTGGAAAGCTCCAGTCACATAAATCTAGCTCATTTGTTCCTCAAAACAACTATATGAAATTGGTATGAGTGCCCTTGCTTTGCAACCAAGGTATATAGTTTTCTTTGGTTGTTTGCTCTTCCTGTTTAGGAGAAATATGACAACTATATAAAGATGAAGGATGGAATTGTGTGTGTGTGTGTGTGTGTGTTTAATCAACACAACTCCCCTCCCCATTTCAAGTTCTAGAAAACACAGTGGAACAAAATTAGAATAAACTCAAATCCCTATGCTTCTCTTCATTCCAGACGAGTGAAATTTTCCATGCACAAAAATGTCCTCAATGCCCTGTAAGAGCTAAGACATTTAAACAAAGTTTATATTATTTTTAGTATAATCTATATCCCAAGTGAAAACTAGAATTATGTCTTTTGTAAAGATAATAAATATGCAAATCAAAGTCTGACTCCTCTGTCAGTTAACTATAATTTATGTTTATTGGTAATTTAGAATTGACCAAGAGCTTGTGAATTTATCATAGTTGATTCTTTTAGTAATCCTCCCAGGTAGCTATTATCTCCACTTACAGATGTAGAAACTGAGGCATAGTCATGATCATAAGTTTCCCAACCACTGAATGATAGAGTTCAGCCACGCAGAACTTGGGTTTGCTTGATTCAAAATATCACACACAAGTTCTTGGAATTTTCCATAACGAACAACAGCGTCTTTGGCTCCTCTGTCACTGGAAAATACCCCTTCTTCCAGCAATTATCCAGATCTCAGTAGGTTTACTTCAGAGAACGTCTAATTATTATTATCATTATTATTATTATTATTTTTTTTAATCAAGTTGCTGGAGATGGGACACAAAATAAGTGGGAAAGGGAGCCTGATTCACTCCGTCAGCTCAACTTGTAGTCACCTTTACATATAAGAATTACAGAAAACTTCTCTGTCTGTGACTTTGACATACTGAATAATGAATGTGTCTCTCAGGTCTTTCTGAAAGAGAAGGAACGATGCACAGTCGTCCCCCTTATCCGTGGTATCAGTTATCTGCAGTCAACCTTGGTCCTAAAATATTAAGTGGAAAATTCTAGAAATAATCCCTACGTTTTCAATTGTGTGCGTTCTGAGTAGTATGATGAAGTCTTGCACATCCTGCTCCATCTCACCTGGGATGTGAATCATCCCTTTGTCCAGCGTCTCCACACTATAGATACTTGCCACCGGTTAGTCACGTAGCAGCCATGTTAGTTGTGAGGTTGACTGTTGTAGTATCGCAATGCTTGTGTTCAAGTCACCCTTATTTTACTTCATAATGGCCTGGAAGTGCAGGAGTGGGGATGCTGGCAGTTCATGACGCCATACAGAAGGAGTACAGTGCTTCCATTATGTGAAAAGGTGAAAGTTCTTGGAAAGAAAATATCATGCTGAGGTTGCTAACATCTACAGTAAAATTAACATTTTATTTGTGAAATTGTGAAGAAGTAACAATAAATTCATACTGGTTTTGCTGTCGCACCTCAAACTGCAAAAGTTATGGTCACAGTGCCATTTTATCATCTCACATCGTTAGAAGAAGGGGGGGGGGGGTACAGCACAGTAAGACATTTTGAGAGAGAGACCACATTCAGAAAACTTTTATTATAGTACATTATTATAATTGTTCTATTTTATTATTCGTTATTTTTGTTAATCACTTACTGCACCTAATTTACAAATTAAACTTTATCATAGGTAGGTATACATAGGAAAAAAAATAATACAACAGGTCCTCAAATAATGTCATTTCCTTCAACATCATTCTATTATAATGTTGATGAGAATAAAAAAAATTGATTCCCGCTGGGGCCACTGTCTGTGTGAAGTGTGCATATTCTCCATGTCCGCGGGGTTTTCTCCAGGTACTCCAGTTTCCTCCCACATCCCAAAGCGTGAACCTGAGGCGAATGGGCGTGTTCCATTGAGTCTGAGTGAGTGTGAATGTGGGTGTGAGTGGCCTTGTGATGGAAGGGTGTCTGTCCAAGATGGGTTCCTGCCTGGCGCCCTGAGTTGCCAGAATAAGTGGCTTGAAAAGAATTATCTTACTTGATTTTATTCATTTTTCTTAAATGTATATATAGCTCACATTTATTTCAATGTTTGATATTATAAGTGTTACAGGTCTTTATTTGGAAGTTTGGTGATATTTTTGTGACCAGAAATATGCCATGGGAACTCTTGTTTATATCAACTAGTCTGTGGTAACACTGGTTTTATTATGCATCCTTTCACTGAAAGTCGCAGTTCCAAGAACCTATCAAGGACGTTAACTGACGACTTGCTGTCTATATAGGGTTCAGTAATAGCCATAGTTTCAGGCATCTACTGAGTGTCTTAGAACATGTCCCCCTTAGAACATGTTCCCCTTGGATAAGAGGGACAACTATATAGTTACCCTGGTAAGTAGTCAGGACTAAGACTGTTAGAGTTATCAGCTTAAGTAACATTCACTCCACTGAGTACTGGGGTTCCTAAATGTGCCAGAGAACTTCTGAGAGCCTGTATTTGGGTGCACCAGACCCTGGAGTTAGAATAAACTCTTTGAATAAAAATATGAAAATCACCAAAGCATTTCATCCTGTAGATTGATAGATTTAATAGCATCATATAATTCGAAGGGGAATTAAACATCTTCTAATTCCATCATTCCTAGAAAGGGAAGTGATCTGCCTAAGATCCCACATCAGGTCAGTTATGAGACTGGATCTTTTGATTCCTAATGAAGACCCTTTTCCTTGCGTTACTCAGTGGAGATTTACTGAATACCCATTACATATCTGGTCCTTGAGTAGTGGCACTGAAAATACAACAAAAGTAAGTTATGGACCTGTTTTCTAGGTTGAGTAGAAAACAGAGCAATAAATAGAATTATAATATATCCAGAAAAGCTATAATACTATAGAATATTAACAATAACCAACACATATTGAATGGGATATCTAATGCTTCTATTGACTCTAAGAGGTATGCTTGCAATGACTCCAAGAGGTAGATGTGTCCTTGTGTTAAATCTGGGAGAGAAATCAAGAAGGTAGACATTACTTACTCAAGGTTACATCCAATAAATAATAGAACTAGAATTATGAGTACAATAGAAGCTTTGGGTAAAAAGAGGAGGAAGAATGTCTATATTATCCTAAGAGAAAGGAAGAAGTAATCCCTGAACTGAGTTTTCAAAGGAAATTAGGAATTAGCCAGGTTAAGAAGGGATAAGGATATTAGAGACTTTGAATTTGTATATATATTATAATAAAGTAAAAAAAGCATATTGTAAACCTGCTAGCAAGTACTAAAAAAAAAAAAAATACAGTGAGTGATATGATGTACCCAATATTGGAAATAAAAGGTAATACTAACAATACTGTTACTCCAAGATAAGGCAGAAAAGGGAAATAAAAAAGTCATAAAGATCAAATTACACAAATTTCAATGTGGTAGACTTAAACCCAATCATATCAATAGTTACATTAAATGTGAATAATCTAAAGATAAAAACCCTCCATTAAAAAATCAGAGATCATCACATTGGAAACGAAGTAAGATCCAACTAATTGCTGATTATAGCAATTCACTTTAAGTTTAAAAACACATATAGGCTAAAATGTATAAGTCAAAAGTAAAAGGTATAAAAGTAGAAGTATGAAAAATATACACAATGCAAACATTGACTGTTAAAAAAAATAGAATGGCTATGTTAGTATCAGTCAAAGGAGGCATCAGAAAAATAAATATTTCTAGAGATAAAGAGAGACATTGCATAATAATAAAGGCAGTCGAGTTAATTCACCTAGGAGAGCTAACATCCTAAAAGAGCATGGCTATAATAGCAAGTTTTAAAATTCATGAGCAAAAACTGATAGGAATGAAAAGAAAACTGCAAGTCCACGTTGGAGACTTCAGCATTCCTCTTTTAGTAATTGATGGAACATATAGACGGAAAATTAGTAAGAGTGTAGAAGACTCAAACAACACTATTAACAAACTTATTCTAATTGGCATTTATAGAACACTCCACCCAACAACAGCAGAAAACACATTCTTTTCATGTGTACATAGCCTGTTTACCAAGATAAACCACTTACTGGACAATAAAAAAGGTCAATAAATTTTAAATGACTGGGTAAAAATCAAGGGTAGCACCTAGGTCTGTCCTTATCCTTAACATAAATTGATTCACTTTAACATAAATTGATTGTGCATAGTGTCAGTAGAATTATTAAATTAATACCATTACAGTTCAAGCCTGTTATCCTATTATCTCACTGTGTGACCACTGGCTTCTTTGTATCCCTGAACCTCAGTTTTCCCAAATGTAAATGTTTAGTAGTAACGACAATGTTTCCTTAAAGCCTTTCCCACTATTATTTATGATGCCAGCACCTATCAAAATGCCTGTGATATACATGGGCATCTCAACAAATATTTGTACAAAAAATGTTAAGTAAGTAATTACTCTGATTTAAGTGACGTTTGACAGCACTCAGCTGCACTTCACCCTCCACATTTCTGGCTTTTAAAATATGTTTTCTTTCCAAAATACAGTAGAATAGGGATTAGAATATTTTGTCCTTACTTAAATACTTAACCCTACTTAGGTTATTGTAAACTGTAACGCATACATGAATCAAGTACAATTTTTGGTTATCTGGAGTAACAATCTGATGTCTTTAGGTAAATGGCAGTAATAAGGGTTTTTGTAGAAGGAGTATATAAGAGATGTCCTGACCTATATGCTATACAGAACGTTATTAATATTTGTGAAAGTCAGGTGGCAATAAGGAAGTTCATGTAAAAATTTCAGATTATTTATTTTGGTTGTCCTAATCTATATATGATATTGTACAAAGTCCGTTTTGCTGTTAAAAACATGAATCCTATAATATGGTTACTAAAAGTATCACTCACAATGTACTGATCGTTTTAAAAGTACTGAAAAATGTGTCATGCTTTTGCAGCTATTTTAGACATACTCTTAGGTGAAGAATATTTAATTTAGTATTCTTCAAAGTGTATTCTGCAAAACCACAGTCACCCAAGCTATAAGGACAGAGGGAAGGAAAAAATGCCAGTTTCAGAAAAGTTTTGAAAACATTGACCTAAATAAATTCACAGGACTGTATGGATCGTTTAATATGTTAATGTATATTATAAATCTCAAAATGGTGGGGAGAGGGACCATTGTATGAAAGGCTCCCAAAACATTTTACCATTATTTGTGTACTGTGGCTGTTGTAACAAATTACCACAAAGTTAGTGGCTTACCACAGCAGAAAATTATTTCCCCACGATTCTGGTAGCTAAAAGTCCAAAATTAATGTGTCAGCAGGGCCACCCTTCCTATGGAACTCCTTGGAGAGAATCTGTTCTTTGCCTCTTCCACCTTCTGATGGCTGTTGGCATTCCTTGGTGTGTGGATATGTCACTGCAACCTTGCCTTTGTGGTCACATGATCTCCTCCTCTGTGTGTGTCTGTTGAATGTCTCTCTGACTCACTGGATTTAGGGCCCTCCTAAATAATCCAGCACAAGCTCTTCCTCCCCAAATCTTTAATTTATTCACACCTTTTTGTGAAATATAAGGTAATATTTATTATTTTACTAGATAAGGCAATAGTCCCAGGTGCCAGGGGTTAGAAGATGGGCATGTCCTCTTTGGGGCTACTATTCAGCCCACTATACCTTGGAACCATTTCATGGAACTTATATTTTGTTCATTCACATATATCACTCAACACATACCTTTTCAGACACTATTATATGTCAGGTACTATTCTAGGTACTAGAGACTTAGCAACAATAAAATTTTAGCAGAGTAAACTTGAGAAAACTCTGCCACTAACCAATAAATGTGCTTTGAAAATGCTACAAATTCATTAAAACATTTGAAAAGCTACATAATGAATACAATTTATCTTTCATTCAGGAATTTGGCTAATTTAGGAGATATTACTTGAATTACTTGTATTTTTGGAATATAGAAGTGGATGAATAAAATGTGGCCTCTGCTTTCATGAAGTTTGGATCTGCCTGGGAAGATAGACATAAGCATACAAAGCCATACTCAGAGTAATAAGAAAGTTTATTAGGAAGAAAATAAATGATTTTTAAAAATTGAGGTATGAAATAATGAAATAAAGTCCTCATGACTGAATAACAGAATGGATACAGTGAAGAATAAAGTAGTAGACTGGAAAACCAGGTCAAAAAAGATTCCTAGAAGGCATCAGAGAGAGATAAAAAGATGAAAAATATTCTTTTAAGTTAAGAAATATAGGGGAGGAAAGCAGAAGTATTAATATCCATGTAATAGAAGTAATAGAATGGAGTCAAAAATGGAGAGGAGGTCATATTTGAAGAAATAACAATTGAGAATGTCCCCAAATCTTTTTTTTTTTTTTTTTTTAAAGTAGCATTTCAGATAGAACAGTCTCAGTGTTAAATAATGTGGCTATAGAAAGCAAAACAAACAAGAAACAAAGAAATAAAGAAATAACTAATCATAGTATGGTCAAATTAAAGACCAGAAAAAGAGATAATTCTTTCCAATTCTAAAGGAAAAATACATAATTGCAGGGGGATAGGAAATTAGTTTGAAATCAACATTCAGTGTGCAGAACGAGATTTAAAAGGAGAGTGGAAAAATATTTTCAGAATTTTATAAAAGCACTTGTATATCAAGTTCAAATGCAATAATGAAATAAATGTGGTCTTATACAAAGTCTCAGAACTTTAAATACTAAAATGTGTTTGAAGACATTTTCATAGGAAGTATTACAACAAGTAGATAATTATCTGGGAAGATCTGTGGAACAAAGTTAATTAATTACCGTAGTAAAAGTTTTTATCTTAAACAGTGATAACTCTCTTACAAAGTTAAAAAAAAAAAAAAGGAAAGTAAGACAAATATATAGGAATTCAGACTAAAACTTAATATAATACAATGAGGGTATGAAGGGGACAAAATCAGGGAAGAAGAAAATGAGCTAAAGTGTCTTTTTTTTCTTTTCCTTTTTTATTAAAATTTATTGGGGTGACAGTTGTTGGTAAAATTACATAGGTATCAAGTATACAATTCTGTAATACATCATCTATATATCACATTGCATGCTCACTACTCAGAGTCAGTTTTCCTTCCATCACCATGTATTTGACCCCCTTTACCCTCTTCTACTATACCCCCTCCCCCCTTACCTCTGATAACCACTAAATTTATTGTCTGTGTCTATGAGTTTTTGTTTCTTCATTTGTCTTGTTCCTTTGTTGCTTTCAGTTTTATAACCCACATATCATTGAAGTCATACGGTTCTTAACTTTTTCTGACTTATTTCACTTAGCATAGTAATCTCAAAATCTATCCATGTTGTCACAAATACACTATTACATCTTATGGCTCATACACTGTTGGCGGGAATGCAGACTGGTGCAACCGCTATGGAAGGCAGTGTGGAAGTTCCTCAAAAACTTAAGAATAGAATTACTATATGACCCAGCGGTCTGTCTCCTGGATATATACTCAGAAAATCTGAAAGCATTTTTCCGTAAAGATATATGTGCTCCGATGTTCATTGCAGCCTTATTTACAGTGGCCAAGACATGGAAACTACCAAAGTGTCCTTTGATAGATGAGCGAAAGTGTCTTGATCAGAGGAAGATACATAATTGTAAGTCCTAAGCATTGATGAGGAAATGAAAACAATTATAATTCTTAATAATATTGGTTCTAACTAGCTGAAAGATTTCAATAGAATGCAAAATTTTCAAAGTAGCAGAATAGTTGTTCATTGGACATTAGGAAAGGTGAAATAAAAAGAGAAAGATAGCATGACAAATAGAAAGTATAAAATAAAGTTGCAGAGATAAGTGACATCCTACAGTATAGCAATGATGTATTAAATGTATATGGTTTAAATTCACTGCTCAAAAGCTAGAGATTTTCACATTGTATTTTTATGCCCAAATCCACTAATTTATTATCTTTCAGAGAAAATTCTAAAACAAAGGAACATACATAGTTTACACAAAGGTATGGAAACACGCAGATGAGGAAGATGTGTACTACAGGAGCCTAGCAAATTTCATAACAGATAAATATAACTTGAGATAAAAGTGACATAAAAGAACAGCATAATTAAAATAACAATAGATCAAAAAGGTACAATGTTCATACACATATATGCACTTAAGGAGATTGATTCAAAATTAATAAAGCAGCATTAGCAGAACTACACGGAGAAATAAATATGGCAATAATTTGTAGATCGAGGTTTTTAACACATTCCTCTAATGTATCAAGTAGACTTTAAAAATAATCAAAACTATTTTTAAAACTGCAGAAATATAAATAGTAGGTGGGAACTGATACATATAGAATTCTATGACCAACCAAGAATATCCATTGTTTTTCAAGGACATATGAAATAGTCTCAAAAATTAACATGTAAGAGCGCACAAAATGCTACCATATAATAAAAAGTAGAAAAGGAGAATAGAAAATATGAGGGTTGCAACTTTAAAAGGGCCTAAATGAATGCTTCACTTATAAGTTGACACAAATGAAGACATAAAGGTGAGAGAATGAGCTTTGTGAATGTCTGGGGGAGAACATTGCAGGAATAGAGAACATATGCTATTTTACACCTACTTAGTTGATAGATTTTTTTAAAGTCAGAAAGCATTGCATGTGGCTACAGGTTTGAGGAAGGAGGTGAAATGAGAAGCCATCCTCCTGTACTGTAGGAGGGAGCCTGAGAAGCAGCTATTCTGCAGAACAAATCTGCTTGTATTAAGTGCAATTGCATATGTATATGAGTGTGTCCGGGGACCCAGGAATACTGCTCTTGGGTATCTAATCCGTACATGGCACATTATTCATAAAATATGTGTGGTAGTGGGGAAGTAGAGCCAACTTAAATGTCCATAACCAGAAGGTTGGACAGATTAAAAAGAAGAGGATATTCACATGGAGTAGAGTTATAGTCAGAAGAAATAGATGCACTTAGAAGAAAAATGTTAGATATTGAAAACAGTTTTGACTGAGTAAATTAAGAAATATAATAAACTAAACAGGAAATGTATAATTTTATTTATGTAAATGAAAAATGTGTACATTTTTACATATTTTGTACACATATATAAGATATTTTTAAGATTGACTATACACCTAAGGAAATATCAAATACACTAATCTGGTTGCTTTGGGGAAGGAAGAGAATAGGGGGAGGGAGAAAAATTAATGGAACATAAAATATAAAGTAAAATAACACAAGTATGGAGCCTTGAAAAAATCAGTGATAATTACCATGAAACAAAGAGTAATATTGACTCAATTACATGCCTCATCTGAGATTAAAAAAATACAAAGCAAACAAATGAAAAAGCTCAATATAAAATTATACAAGTATGTCAAAAAGAAAATACAGATTGAAAACTAGGAAGAAATAGGCCAACATATTTATAATATTGTGTGTGTGTATGCGTGCGTGCATGTGTGTGTGTGTGCATTCACTCACTTCTGGTGTGTAGCATACGGATGTTCTATACTCTTTTTAATATTTTCTTTATTTTTTACATTTTCTCCATTGAGCCTCTATTCCTTTCATAAGCAGGAACAAGTTAAAAACTAAAAAAAGGAAAACTTGTGCCTAAGGCATCTATTGTTCATTTTGACGTTTTGGTTTTTAATGTCATAACATATGAAAGAAACACAAAATGAATTAAAAGAGATCAAACAAGGAAAATGGCTGATGAAATTATTAAACCAAATAGTCAAGTATAAGCAAAGTCCTAAATTGTTGATATGGGGGCTGCTGGATAGCTCAGTTGGTTAGAGCGCGGTGCTCTTAACAGCAAGGTTGCCTGTTTGATCCCCACGTGGGTCACTGTGAGCTGCGCCCTCCACAACTAGATTGAAATAACTATTTGACTTAGAACTGATGGATCTAGATTGAAACAACTATTTCACTTGGAGCTGATGGGTCCTGGAAAAACACACTTAAATAAAAGTTTAAAATAAATAAGTAAGTAAATAAATAAATAAATAAGTAAATGGTTGGCATGCATACTTCCCAATCCTAAGACCATTGCACAGGCAGACTTGAATGTCTTTCAAGGCTAGTTTTTGCTGCAGTGTTAGCAGTTTCTATATCATATAATAAGCTCAACTTTTTCCCCATGCTCTTTACCTAAAGAGTTAAATAAAGGCCTTTGGTTCTCTTCTAAAAGGGCCTCATCACTGAGACTAAAAATTAAAAGGAGGATCATTACTAAGCCTGCAAAAATGGTCATGCCAATGATGAGATGGAAAAAACCAGACATGTGGCACTTTCTAAAGAAATGATAATTTTTTAAAGGGTAATTCCCTGAAGTCAAGTCTTGGCTATTTTTAGCTTCCATGAGTTATTTTAAAAATATGACATTTAGACCTAAATCAGGAAATCCAGTTCAAACCTTTGCAATTATGTTGCTTTGGGTTATGGAAACATCGGTCATGGCCATCTTGGAATTCCAATAAATTCACAAGTATAGAACACTTCATCCTAAGAGATGTCAACAGACCTTTTAAATATCAGAAGGAAAGCAACTTCAATCAATTTCCTCTTATGGTACACTTTGGTACAGACAAAATCCACTAGGAATATTCCAGACTGAAAGCTCTAGGAATTATTTCCCACTGAGCGAATTTCCTTTGTATCAATAACAGGAGTATCACATTTTATGCTCCTTTAAAAAAAAATCTTTAAATTTTCTCATCTTACTATAGCAATTTAATTCTTCTCCCTCTCCTCTTCTTCCTCATATTCTTCCTTTTTCATCTTATTTCTTCATCCTTCTTCATCTCCTTTTATCCATCTTCTCTGCTCCTCCTCCTCCTCCTTCACCTTTTCTTTCTCCTCTTCCTCCTTCTCTTCCTCCTCCTCCTCCTTCTTCAGAAAACTAGGTGATAACTGGGTCAAATATATTTAAAGAAGTAGTTCTAATGGTCAACAGATGGGCAATTATGATGTCATTATTTTTATTATATTAACAGATATTTGTTGAATGTCAACTATTGCCAATAATTTGGCATACCATGTTCATAGACATGGCTAAGGCCTTAGATGCATTCTGCCCTAAGATCCTCATTTTATAAATAAGGAGATGGTGCTAATATGCATCTCATATGGGATAAAAGCTATGCTAAATTCTTATATCATTTCATAAAACCTTAGAGAATATAAATACATTTTGCCTGTTCACAGAGTTATGAAAAGATGCATATAAGAACTGAACCCAGATTTTTGTCATTCCAAAACCAGTACTGTTTCTCAGATTGTATTGCCTCCAAGAGAAGGCAGGGAGCTAAATAAAGTGGCAGAGCTTGGTTTTAAGACCCATTTATGTGAAATATAATTGACTTTCCACTTTAATGCATGTCTTTTTATATAATTTCAGTTCACCAAGGAATGATAGATTATTTTTAACATCCAGACTTGGAAATGTTCCCTATATGTTTCTTCAGCTGGACAATATATGAGCCATGTTATATTAGATAAGTGTCTTCCCAAAATTTAATTTTTGTAAAAATAACTCATTTTTGTGAACATTTATGTGAACCCATTATAAAATAATGGTTGATGATTTCTTCCTAGTGGTAGAGGATAACATTTCAGTTCAAGAAACATTTATTGAGCATCTATTATGAGAAAGACACTGGAACGTCTTTGGGGACACAGAGGAGAATAAAATGGTCACTCGTCTGAAAAGGGAGAAATATATAAAAACAGAGAATCACAATTAAATGTGGCCCACGACAAGTCAGTGGCAAGCCTAGGGAGATTTGCCAGCATAATAGAGAGTTGGGGAGGGTGATAGGAGGTATTTTCTGGAGAAGGTGATTGATGCTGAAACTTGACTAACAAGAATAAGCTTGAAAAGTCTATAATTAAAAATATATATAAAATAATGGAGGAAAAAAGACAGCGCCAATGAAGAAAAGAGGAGGAAAGCCCTCTGAGGAAGTATTGTGAGCCAAAGGCCTAGGGGCCAGAAACACATGGGGAATTTAGACGATTGTGATTATATTGATTCATCTTGAACATAGAGGTCTAGGAGGCTAGTGAGACATAAGGCTGAAAACATAAACAGGTATTTTCCCTGTAGAAGGTCCTGTGAGACTGTGGAATCAGGTCTGAATTATCTAGGCTTGGGGTGGTGTAGGGTGGAGCGGCCTTGTGATGAGACTATAATTGGGAACCATGTGACCTGTAGTGTCCATCTCCTTTTTCTCTTGTACAGAGGAGGAAGCTGAGTCCCAGAAAGAGAAAGTAGCCTTCTCCAAGCCCCACAGCTACTTAATTAGCAGAGCCAAGGCCAGAATTCAGATTCTTTCATTTATTCATTCAGTGATTCAATATATAGTTATTAAATGCCTAGAGCGGTGAGAAAGATAATGCAAGACAGTGCCCTGCCTGCATGGATTTACCTACCAATAAGCATGTTAAAGTAACTAGCATTTATTAAGCTATTACTATGTGTCAGAAACAGTGATGAGCCATTTGAGTAATCTATCTCCTCAGCCTCAAATTCTCTATTTCCCACTAGAATATGAATTCATAAGAACAGTAACCTGTCTGTCTTGTTTCATTAAGGCGTTTGCAGGGACACTTGTCCCTGGCACCTAATAGGAGATCAATAAACATTTCTGAGTAAAAGAAATTACTTTATTAATTGGTCCTTTTGTTATGTCCATTATTTTTTTCATTAAGATGATGAATTGTTCTGACTCCCAGTAATCTTAGCTTTGGACACATCTTCCCTCTCCCTGTTCCTATCCCAACCCTGGGAAGGTGAGAAAAGAGCCACAAATGTAACCCTATTTTTAAAGAGCCTGATGTTTCCTCCCAAGGCTCTGACACAACCCTCAGATGTGCATGGAGCCAAATGTATGTCCCAACAGGGCTTTTCTAAGCAGGGGCACATAGTCCCACAGCCATGCTATGCAGGTAGTATGCATTCTAACACCAGGGAGACTGGACTTTGAGGGTGGTTACAAGGCCCCACCTCCCGAGGCTGCTGGCCTGATGTGGAGACTGATTTGCTCTGGCAAAGCACATGCTTCGACTCTAACTTTGTGTACATGCTGTATTTAAAACCCTCTAGAGGTTTCATCTGGGACCCGAGGCTAATGTTACAGGATTCCAACATACAGTTGGGACAACTTGATCTCCCTTTTTCCCCACTGCTTCTCCACAGCTCTTCCAATCCTCTAACTTTCATTAGATACTATGTTCAAAATAGTAAAAGAGCATTTGGAATGTTATGGAATCATTGGTTCCATAAAGTTACAAAGAACCTAAAAGGTCACTAAGCCAAAGGCCCCAGTTAACTCAGGGGAAATGATGCTTTTAAAAAAGTATCTTAAAACTTGGAGAGTTGAAGTGATGTGAACAAAATCAGTTGTTTACTAATGAAATGTTTTTATCTCAGTGCAGGAAATAGACATAACCTCAGAGAGCGGAGCAAGTGGTAACTCTGGTTAGGTTTCCTTAACCTACAATATCCAGAGTGATCAATGGGGTTGAGGATGGGGAAAGAGGGAACCTTTGGTAGACAAGGATGAGAACAGCAACATTTTTAATGGGACTGTACTGAGAGCTAACTTGTTCAGTGAATAATTTACCAAGTAATGGGCTTTGCAAAAAAATGGAAACCTTTGTGTACATAAAATTGTAATGCCTCTTGACCCATTTCACCACAAAAAATTCTGAGGTTCTTTAAATTGAGTAAAATATACAGGACTCAGGATGATTAGGATCTTTTGAATTATAAAAACAAACAAACAAACAAACAAAAAAAAACAACCAAAAAATGGTGTAACACTTTTTCATTGTTTTTTTGTTTGTTTTTTTTTTGTTTTTTTTATTTTTTGTTTTTTGTTTTTTGAGCTGTTGGACGTATAGCGATGCTTGCCATGAGAGTATGAATGGTGACTATAAACAAAATAAATAAGTAAAATATATAACATGTTGAAGGGGAGATGTGTTATACAGAAAAATAAAGCTGGGAAAGGAGAAGAGCTTTCTGTGGTGATTTTAAATAGGGTGGTGAGGATGGGCCTTGTTGAGAAGGTGTCTTTGGAGCAAGGCCCCAGGGTGGTGGGAAAGTGAGTCAGGCACATATCTAGGGATGTTCCGTCTAGGCTGCGGAATGGCCACGGTAAAGGTCCTCAGATGAAAACAGGCATTGCTTGTTTGAAGACAGGCAAGGAGGGCGAGAGAGCTGATGTGGAGAGAGAAAGGAAAGAGTTATTAAAGTCTTGGGGAGGCTGATCAAAGAGAACTTTGTAGGTCATTGTGAGTACTGGCTTTTGGTCTGTGTAAGATGGAAAATTTAGGATTTTTTTTTAAGCTAAGAAGAGATATGATCTGATTTTTTTTTCTCTAAAAGAGAAAAGTCTGCTGAGTAGAAAATAGGGGGAACAGTCAAGAGACTGGTTGGGGAGCTCCTTCAGTAACCCAGCAAGAGACAGTGGTCCCTTGGACCAAAATGAAAGCTGCAGAAGGAAAAGAAACAAACTGATTCTGTATTAACTGATAGATTGGAAATAGGTGTGGAGAGAAGGGGGAGTAGGTAAGAAAAGCTGTCCAAGATGAGACAAGCAACAGTAGGTTGGAACGGTTATTTTCTGAGATGGGGAAAGTAAAAGAGAGCTATTTGTTTGTTTGCGGAGTGTATACAGAGAAGACAAATAGTTTGGTTTGGGTCATGTTGAGTTTGGGATACTCATTCGACATCCATGTGGAGATACTGATCTGGAAGTTTGTTGACTACACAAGTCTGAAGTCCAGGAAACATGTTTGGAGAAATATGTTTGAGATTCATCAGCAGTAGAAACCCTGCCTCCCACCCTTCTCCCCACAAAAATACAATTGAGCCTGGATGAGAAAAGCTCCCAAGACTGAAACCTGGGACTGTCTAATGGTAACAGGTTCTAACAGAAGAAACTATCAAAGGAGACTGAGGAGATGTGAGCAGGAAGAACAAGAAAAGTAAGGAGAGTTAGATATTCTAGAAACAAGAAAAAGTATTTCAAGGGGCAGTCATTACAGGATAGTGTATTAACAAGTTGGCCTTAGCTTCTCATGAAAACACAGCTGGTTGCTTGCTCATTTAAGACCTCTCTGGAGAGGTTCCACATGGAACCACTGCATCTCCGAAAAGCCTGTCGGAGATGCGATGGAAAAATGAAAAGAAAAAAAAAAAATTATCTACTGGCACCCTTGCCACATTCTATTTTCCATTGACAAGTCTTTCCTGTGGGCATTACTTGTGGGTTGTACCATCCAGCCTCTGTGGATCCAATCATAGCTGAAGCGCTTGTGGCTGGCTGTAACTATGATTGGCTCAATGGAGGCCAAGGCCAAACCCAAGCCATCACCTGAGGAGAGGTGAGAGCTGGGCTTTGTCACCATAAGTATATTTGAGCCATCGACAGGGCCTCTCTGACCAGGGAACAAAGCAAGTGGCTGAATTTTAAGAGGCACTAGGTACCACGTAGATATGAAATATGCATAAACTGGGTTAGTACATTTTGTGAAGGTATAGAAAGTCCTCCATTGCATTGCTGTGCCTTCCTCACTTCCACCAAAACCAATCCATATAGCATCTTTCATACCCAATCTATAAAGCATCTCTTTCAGAAAGCCTTCCTAAGCTATTCTTTCTTTCTCTCTTCCTTTTTAGTGCCCACACTGCTCAATGGCTTGATTTCAGATGCAAATATTCTGAGATTCCGAGTTTGAGGCTACTAGCTACCAGCCAGGTGAAACTGATTAGAACATCTTTCCTTTCTCAGTATCAGTTTCATCATGAATAAGCTAGAGAAAATATTATTTGTTCACAGTGTCACCTGAAAATAATTAGGTTCTAGCATGTGATAATATTTTGACAAACCATCCGCTGTGTGTGTCTAAATTATTGTTATTATTATTATTATTAATCCATATTTGTTTTGTGTCATTGAGACCTTGAGGCCAAGGATTACACTTTTTCTTTTATTTGCCGCCCTCCACCCCAAATTTCCAGCATAATGATAAGATACTCAATGAAAACTTTTGGCCTGACCAAAAGTTCCAAAAACTTGAAAAAGAAAAAATGATAAATCTTTTGCTTCAAATCCTTTTTGGAACTTGGCTAACCATAAGTAAACAAACAAACAAACACATGAAAACAAATTATAAACCCAACTGTGCCCCTTGCTCTGAACTGTGTTCGACATTAGAAACCAAGGCTTTTTTGAAAATTGGAAAAAAAGAAAAGAAAATTGAAATATAAAACTTTATGTGTGATTACTATTGTTTCCTTTCTAAAGACAGAGCCATGGTTGCTGAAATAATGTAATATACCACACTGCATTCCCCCTGTAGTTGTGCCAATTCTGATTACACGTTTCCAGATGCTGCTATGTGTTGTGGTTCTTTCACTACTACCTGGCCAAGGAGCTGAATGGCTTGTCTCTCTCAGCAGCTCTGGCCTGGAACACACAGCTGATATGTGCTCTAGGTGAAAAAGGCACCTGGGGATTGTTCACATTGGGGCCAGGGTTCTGGAGCCCTCTGGACTCCCCAGTGCAACACCTGTACTGTATGTTTAAGAGCCAAGAGATTAAGGAAGATGTCAAATTAGCCAAGATAGGAGAGCAGGCAACAAGCCTAAAACAGATCTAATAAGACCTCATTCCTTTGCACTACGTTTTTGTGCAATATTTCATGGGAATTGCCACTTGAGAGACACATGGAGCCAAACTGGGGCGTGGCCAACCACAGGCAGTGAGCTAAGGCTTCCCAGGCTTCCCCCTGGTCTATACGCAGACAACCTAGAGGGATGGAGACCTTTTTCATAATGCTTCAGCTCATGGACTTTCTGTGGAAGGATAGGAGTGGGCACTTGATAATACACTGGAGACAGAGAATTGAGTTCTAATTCTAATTTAGCTATCTATGGCTACTAGCTGAGGTAAGTCATTTTTTCTCGATGGGGCTCAGAATTCCCGTATGTCCATGGAGGAGACTAGGGTTTGTAAGGTATCTTTTAGTTCTACTCGTTTGCAGTACTTCATTATTATGCTCTGTGGAGGTGAACAACAGTGTTATATGGGGAAAAACGGCATTCACTTTGGAGCCACACACCCTGGGGCCTCATCTGCTGTCATATTTACTACCTTTTGGCTGTACGATTTAACCCAAGTTGTCCCTTTCTTGAGCCTTAGTTTCCCAAAATATAAAATGAGGAAGGAATTGAGCGAACTTGCTGAGTTCTGTTTTGATGTTATAGTATGCTATTCTACTCTACCCTATTGATTTATAGGAAGGTTGTACCCTACACCCCATCAGTTCCCACACCAAGGGAGAAGGAAACGTGTGGAAACTTCCAAGGGGTATTCAGGGACGTTCTTTGAATCCTCTTCCACCTTTTCTGTTTACTAGAACATCTACTGCAGAGAGAGAATTACTCACAGACCCAGCCATAAGGATGAAGGGAAAAGGGCTGCCTTGAAGTGAATTAAAATCTGTACCTTTTTCTGTTTTGGGTTTTGCCTTTACTGTCATAGGAGTGTGCGTAGGGGGTAGAGACGGAGGTGGGGTCCAGACACCATATTTACTCGTACATTCTGATTCTTCCATTTATAAAGTGCTATCAGCTCACATTGGTGTTCAGTGCCCCTCCATTACATCTTGGGTTCCAGACCACACCCATTTGCTCAGGGTGTTTCCTTACATAGGATACCTATGCACCTTTTCCTGCCCACTCCCTTCAATAACAGATAACCGTGATCATAGTAATACTTCAACTATAACAACAATAATGCAAACAAACAGCTGTCACTTGTTAAGTAATAATTATGGGGAAAACAGTACAGTGTGATTTGCATTCATGTCTCTTTTATTCCTCACAACTATCTATGGATAGGTTTTATTCCCCCCACTTTATGGATATGGAAACTGAGGTACATGGAGGCAAAGTGATAAGGTAACTTCCCATGGCTGGGAACAGACTTTCATTCTGATGTGTCTGAATTATCTGTTCTGCTCTGAATCGGACCATTTAATGCTCTAATCCCTTGAGCTGCTATTCACACAGGGCGATAGATCTTACCCCCGCCAATATCTCCCAAGGTTAGATATCCTGTATAGGTTTCTCTATATCTCTCAATTATCTCTCACCTTGCCTGCTGCCTGGTGGGTCCTCAAGAGACAGTAGATTCAGTTGTCTCATTTAGTCATCACATTGGACTGGTGGAAAAGATGTTAAAAGATGTTAAGAATCTTTTCAAGGTCACACAGCTAAATGGCAGAGCTGAGATTCAAACAGAAGTAAGACTATAAATTCCATGAGGTTTTGTATTGCCACAAAGTACCCGTATAAACCTCAAGCCCCCCTTTTTTCTAACCTTTGGAGGGGAAAAATCATCAGGCATGACAAACTGGGACTAGCAAGTAAAAGCAACCTGGATCCAGAGGTTTCTGGTGGTTTCTATGCATGTGTTTTGCTGACAGGACTAGAGGGAGCAATGTGCATGGTGGTAGAGGTGTTGCTGGCAGAGAATTCTTTGAGCTTCCACTTGAAAGTCCTCTCTCTTTTAAGTACCTATTGATTTGAATCCAAATATCTTAATTCTATTCCTAGACCAGCACGTTAATTATAGTGGATTCTCAGTTAAGTCTGATGGTTCAGTTCTTTGAGCCCCTCTACCTCACCCTCTTTTTAACATACAGATCAGAATAATGTTTTGAAATGGCTTTTTATTTGTTTTTTTAAAAAAAGATGATCTACGAGCAAAATATATTAACAATATCATTGTCATGTTGAAATTACAACTTTAATGATCCCCAGAGCGATTTTCCTTGACTGGCTGATTTTTAATGCTTAACTTAAAAAAATATATTTATAATTATGTAATAATATTAACAGCAACCACAATAATAGTAATAATCAGCTGTAAGCACTTGTTATGTACCAGACACTATGCTAAAACAACTTATGTATTGTTTCATTAAATCCAATCAATATTTTATTAAGAAAGTACTATTATTACTCCCACTTTCCAGAGTTTGGGTTTAGGGAAGTTAAGGAATTTGCCCAAGGTCACAAAGCTAGTGAATGAAAGAGTCTGGAAACGTCCTGGCCCTGAAGGCTGAGTTCTTAATTATTAATATGAACTGATTCTCTCAGTGAAGAATGTGATAGTGATTCAAGAGCCATAAGACATAGATTTGGTCCTCAGAGGGCTTAACCCCACAAGAGGAAACAGCCTTCATATTAGCAGAATAAGAAAATGATTGTCATATACAATTTCACGTTTGTGGGATCATCTGTTTCCTTGATTAGCTTTGTTTGACATATCAAACCAGTGCGACAGCCTTCACAGCTGGTAAGAAACTGCCCAATAGCTCCTCCATTCAATAATTAAGACCTACTGTGTACTAGGCACTGTGCTCATTACACTTGAGGGAATCAAAGAAGCATAGAACTACCCCCTGAAAAGTCTTCCAGTCAATGAGTAAGATCCAGTATGTGCTAGATATTAAGCTGCGTTATACTCAAGAGAATTGAAGATGCATAAATGTAGTTCCTGCCCTCAAGGAGCTCTTTGTTTAAAAGGTGGTTCTCTAACTTGTGAGCATCACAACCACCCGTAGAACTTGTTAAAAAATGCCCGCGATTGGTCTTGGAGTGGGACCCAGGAATTATTGCTACTTAGGTTTTTATATCCTGATACAAGTGGTCCATAAACTGCTTGTGAAGAAATTTGAATCCTGAAGGTGATGTAAAACATACAGTGCTTCATCTGCTCTTACTGAGCACCAGGTACTGTCGGAGGCTCTGTGGAGAATATATATATTGTAACATGTAATATAGAATATGTATCTATTCCATATATTCTGTATTTATCGAATGTACACCATCGCATATAGAGACATATACTGTACTAGGAGAGATAATGGTCCGGTGAATCTATACACATTTACTGAGAAACCATTATTTGTCAAATAATGTGATAGACTGTAGCAGCACAAAGATGAAAAATGCATGGTTCCTCTCCTCAGAAAGCTTAATTAGAACTAGATTAGCATCAGTAATTTCTACCTTCATGTATTTACTATTTTATTTCATCAATTAATTTATCCTTTCGTTCAGTCAATAAATATTTACTGAATTACCTACTAAGTGAAATGTGCTATCAAAATGCCAAGGAAATATATGATACCTACCTACGTGGAAGTATAAATATCTTACTGTAAGAGGGTTGACACCTTCGCTTCTGTACACTTTTCAATATTTAAGGCCGGGTTAATTAAAATGCATCCTATGGCAGTGAACAAGCAGTCATCTTGAGGTGGTAATCGTTGTTGAGATATCTGTTATTGGTCATCCTAATTCCCTTTAGTTCCCAAATCTGGGGGTGGTGGGAGAGGGGGAAGCAACAGTAAGGGTTCCCTCTGGTTTGCCTGACTCAAAAGAACCATTTTTGAATTTGGAGAATTTCACAATCATCCGTCTGACAGGCCTGTGCTAGCAGTTTTCTGGATTTCTAGGAAAATCTCTGGTGTGTGTCATAATGAGAAAATGCTCAAACAAGGAAAAGAGGCAAATGAAGTATTATAATCACTTAGAAAGAATTCACCAAGAAAGAGGTCTGTGTGGTGTAACTGAGGAAGTGCACAACGCGGTTGCAGGAAATGCCTGATACATGACAGGTGGGGCTGTGCTCTCCTCTCACCCACCCAGGACAGCCAGCAGGAATCCATCCTAGCTCTGTTTTCTATAGAGGCAGATGAAACCACAGAATCCTACAAACACTGATTCCAGGCATCTACTCCCAGTTAATTGTAATGGGCGCAAGAGATGTTATCTAATTTCCATTCCTAGTGCAGTGACTTGGATTTGAGAGTGTGGAGATTGGGGATTGAGGTCCAGGTCTTCTAGCAAGCAGAGATCTATATCTGATAGGTGCTCAGGCCATCACTTCACTAGTATTTCCGGTGGACTGCTTATCTTATTCATGCCTCTGTACGTTTATGAAAATGAAAGGTGAGAAAATACAGGACTCAGCTTTGAGAAAAGGAAGTGTGAACTGCTCATAAATGACAGGACTCCCGTTGGCATGCTTTCCTCGGCCCTGTGGTCTGTGCTGGTGCCCCTGCCCTCCGGCAACCTAGTTTTTTGGCCACTTTGAATTTCCGTCATTTTCCTGAATGTCCTTTCACTCTGTTACTTACTCATATGCTGTGATCAATGCTGTTCCCTCTGCCGGGGCAAACTTCTTCCTACCCACCTCCCCTGCCTCTACTTAATCCCAGACTAATCATCAATTTAATACATGACTTACTCTAACTCCCTCTTTAGCTTTACTGGTCCTTCCTCTAACAGTTTTTCTCTAATGGCATCAGTCTGGGTTGGGCTATGTTCTTCCACAGCCCCCATTAGTACCCTTTTCTTGCCACTAACCTTTGACTTCTTTGAGTGCAAAAACTAGACCTCTTGATCTCCACTGTTTCTATAGTGACTTACATGGTCTCGACACATAGTAGGTATGCAACAAATACTTTCTAGTTGGTGACTATAACAGCAAGGGTGTGTTGCTGACAGTAATGAGTATGATGGTTATACCTCCCTTATTGTGTACGAGTCTCTTATGCTACTGTTCTCTGCTTTACTTCATGTTTTGTATAACATATTTATTTAATAAAATTACTGAATTATTTATTATTAATAAAGTAGAGAAAATTTTATCAGAGACTCATAAAAAATGAGAGAGGTTTGGTTACATGTTTATCTCATTAATATTTACTAAGCACCTTCTAAGTGCTAGGAAATGGAGAAGTGAAGAAGAAAATGGAGCCGTCTCCACCACCAAAGACATCAATCTAGCAATGGAGATAGACATAAAGTAAGTGACTAAAATGACCATGAAGTGGGTGCTAATCATGAGTTCATATTCATTGCATGCCTACCAGATTCCAGGCACTGTTCTAGGCAGTGGGGCATGCAGGTGAGAAAACAAAGTCCTGCCCTAGTGGGTTTCTATGACGGAGCTGTAAGTGAGGGGACTCTGAAGAGAGAAGCAGGCAGCAGGAAGAGCCCCATTCAGCCTGGAGTAGGAGTTAGGAGATGGCTTCTGTAAGGAGGTGACTTTTCTGCTAATCTGAGTGGAACAAAGCAGCACTAACTTTTAAGGATGAAGGAATTGTCACTTAATTAGAAAACATCTAATGCATGATAGACATGATTGTAGGACCAGAGTTCCTTGTACCAGTTGGGTGTTTGATAAATGTGTCATTCTAGCTAAATAATCCCAATCCAAAAACGAGTACAAAGTGGTCCTGCCCCTCAAAGATCATGCATTCTAGTTGGGGAGATGGTGAGGTACCAGATAGTGAATGAGAGCAGAAGCTGAGAGAAGACAGAGTTGGAGCTCTGTAACTCCCACATTTCTCTCCTGCCACCACCCTCTCTAACATCCAATGGTCCTTCTGTTCCCTCCTCTGAAAACTAATATTCTTCTTGGGAGTTCTAAGTTCTCTGGTGTATCTGTTTCCTTTGCTGGGTGCTCCATCTTGGCCTTCTCCCAAATGCCTCCTGCAAATGTTTATTTTTATAAATGTTGCATCTACAGGGAAGGAGATAGGGGGGAGGATGAGCCAGAGTCATTTACGAAAGCACTTTGGCGCTCTGCTCCGGAAATCATTTCAGCATGAGGCTGCCCTGGACAGAGTGTACTTATGCTCATAGCTCCTATCCCCACTTCCAAGCAGAAGCCATTGTGAGTTTTATTTACTCCAGAAGCTCCTTGGAGTTCTGAGCCAATAGCCCTTTTTCCTGAAAAGCCGGCAGTGGCCTCCAACATTCCATCCTCACCTATAAGAAGAATGCTTTCCTGTTTGAGACAAACAAATCACCAGGTACTCGGGCCAGAAGGAGAATTATGGACCTAATTAATCCCCATCAGTGGGCATTTCATAAAACTTGTGCAGATTCTATCCCAATCACTGAAGACACAAGACATAGGGTCCTGAAAAGGCAGGAAGGGGCTTTCACGGAGGACATGGCACATATCATTATAATTTACACACATGACTTCATATAATCCTCATGAAATATATATTATTATCCCACTTTACAGATCAGGGAAGGGGTGAAAGAAGGAAAGTAGGAAGGAAGGGATGGATGAAGCGTTTCAAGTTCTGTAACTTGTACCATGTCCTACAGCTGGTGAAGAGGCTCTTCACCCGTTTTCCCTCCATCTCCAATCAAGCTTTCACCTCCACCTCTCCACTAAAATTTGTTCTTGTCAAGGTTGTAATTGACACTCGCATGGCTAACCCCAATAGTCAATTCTCAGTCCTCATTTTTGTTAATCTATTAGCAACATGTAGTACAGTTCATTACTTCCTCCTCCTCGAAACACTCTCTTCACTTGGCTTCTAAGACATCATACTCACTCTCCTGGTTTTGCCAGCCCCACACTGCCAGGTCTTTCTCAGTCTCTTAGCCGGCTTCTGCTCATCAACCTCATGTCTTCTATTGGACTTTCTCAGAACTCAGTCCTTAGGTCACCGCTTTTCTCTATTTACATTCATTTGCTGGGTGATCTCATTCCCTATCATTGCTTCAAATATTGTCTGCACACCAACAGCTGTTTTTGCCCTCCATTCTGGTCCACTTCCTAAACTTCCAATTGGTATATATGATCCGGTACTGGATATCTCTTCAGGGATGTCTCAAACTTACTGTTTTCAAAATTGAACCCCCAATCTTATCCATCAAATCCACTCCGATGATGGACTCTCCATCTTAGTTCATGGCAGGTCCATCTTTCCCATTGCTCAGGAAAAAAAAAGCAGTGTCTTCTCTTTTGCTTACACTCCATACTCAATCTGACAGGATATCTGGTTTGAGTTATCTTCAAAATATGTCCTGGATCCGGCTACTCTGCCATCTTCTGATTACCTGTCTGACATGCCTGATACAAGCAGATTCTCTCACCCAGGTTACTGTGTGGTCTCCCGTCCTCTGCATCTGTCCTATATTGCTGGTCTCAACTCAGCGGCCAGAATAATCCTGGTAGACCAGTAGGTTCGCTCCTGTATAACACTCCAAAGTCTTCTCCTCTCAGAGCAAAAGCCAAAGTCCTTAAAATAACTGACAGGATCCTACGCCATCTGGCCTCATGTCCCCTCCCTGAACTCAGCACCGACTCATCTCACCTCACCTATGCTCACTCTGCTCTGGCCTCACTCCTAACTGGCTTCCTTGCTATTCCTTTATCTTAAATTCTGTCCCCCAGACATCCACATGGCTAATTTCTCCACCCCTTTCAGATCTTCATTTAAATGTGGCTTTCTTACGGATGATGTAGTTGACCACTCTACTTAAAACTGCAGTCCTACCCCAGCATTTTCTGTTTCCCTTCCTTTTAAAAATTTTCTCCACAATGCTTACTGCCATCTTATAGATACAGATACTATAGATACAAATATATATACATATATATGTGTATATGTATACATATATATGCATACGTATATATATGCATATATATATATATATATATATATATATATATATATGCATACACACACAAATATATATCTTATTTTTTAATTTATTTCTTCTTTCTTTCTCTCCACACTAGAAAGTAAGCTCCTTAAGGGTTATATCTGTAGCACTTTAGAGAGGTGTATATTGTATATAGGAATGTCAATTAATATTTGTTAAGTGAGGAAACCCAAACAAGTAAGGGTATGGGAGACATCAGTGAGGAAGGCTTCATGGAGAAGGAAAAAAATAATTGTTGAGTACTTACTGTGTATGAGGTGCTAAGTAGAACATCTTACATCCATTACCTCATTAAATCCTCCTAACAATCCTGTGAAGTATTATCATCATTTCCATTTTATAGATTAGAAAACTGTAGTATAAACAGGCTAACTCACTTTTTTAAGATAACCACAATAATTTGTATAGAAACCCAGGAGCCAGCATTGTTTCTGTTCGGTTCCCAACTGTGGAATACAATTTTAATTAAATGCAATAAAAATCTAAAGAAATTACCTTAAAAAAGAAAAAAACAACACACAACTTGTTTATTATCATATTTGTTTAGTTTTTCAAACTATCATGATTTAATCCTCGTAATAATTCTATTACAACAGTTCTCTTATCTGTGGTTTCACATTCTGCAACTTGTTACCCATGATCAACTATGGTCCAAAAATATTAAATGGAAAATTCCAGAAATAAACAATTCATAAGTTTAAATTGTGCCCCATTCCGAGTAATGTGACGAAATCTCCCATGTCCCACCCCATCTGAACCAGGACGTGACTCATCCCTTCTTTGTCCAGCGGCTCCACACTGTAGACACTTTGCTCCTGGTCCATCCATTAGTCACTTAGTCGCCATCTCACTTATCAGATCCACTGTCACGGTATCGCAGTGCTTGTGTTCAAGTCACCCTTATTTTACTTCATAATGGCCCCAACATGCCAGGGTAGTGATGCTGGCAATTCACGTATGCCAAAAAGAAACCTGTAGTGCTTCCTTTAAGTGAAAAGGTAAAAATCCTCGGCTTAATAAGGAAAGAAAAAAAAAAAAAATCATATGCTGAGGTTGCTAAGATCTATGGTAAGAGTGATTTGTCTATCCATGACATTGTGAAGAAGGGAAAAGTAAGCTGTGATAGTTTTGTTGTTGCATCTAAAACTGCAAACAATTTGGCCACAGTTCCTGATAAGTGCTTAGTTCAGATGGAAAAGACATTAAATTTGTAGGTGGAGGACATGAACAGAAAACGGTTTCTGATTCATGGTGGCATGTTGCATCAGAAAGCATTGAGCCAGGTGGGGGGTGGGAGATGAGGGGAAGGGGGATCAAATATATGGTGATGGAAGGAGAACTGACTCTGGGTGCTGAACACACAATGGGATTTATAGATGACGTAATACAGAATTGTACACCTGAAATCTATGTGATTTTACTAACAATTGTCACCCCAATAAATTTAAAAAAAAAAAAAAAAGTTGAGCCTGTACTGGAGAATTCAGCCAAGGGTCTCCTGAAATGGGTGACACCAAGCTATTTACTGCACGTAAGGGATGGATACACAGATTCAGGAATAGGTTTGGGATTTTATCTCATAGCATGGCAAGAATAAGAAGGGTGAGTATAGCATAATACGATATTTACAAAGAGAGAGAGAGGCAGTACAAGCACCCACATTCACATAACTTTTATTGCAGTATATTGTTAAAATTGTTTTGTTTTTTATTAGTTATTGTTGTTGACCGCTTACTATATCATAGGTATGCATGCATAGGAAAAAAACTATATATTGTGTTTGATACTCTTCCTGGTTTTAGACCTCCACGGGAGGTCTTAAAATGGGTCCCCCATGGATACAGGGGGCCTCTTACATAGTTTGTGCTGTATCCATAGGGGAGAAAAATGAATGGAACATTCCCTGGCCTCAGTGAGCACAATCTAGCCAAGCTGATTTTATATAAAATTATAAGTGTTTTAATAGTTTTGTGCTTTAGGACTACAGACAAGGGAGCAATTGATTTTATAAGGGGGGAATCAAACAAGGAAGACCTCAGAGAGACATCTGAACTTAATCCTACAAGATGGGGAAGACTTTGCATTTCAGCCAAGGCTGCAGCAGGAGTAAAGGATGGAGACATGGCGCTGTGGGACGTTTGCAGGGAAAAGAGCTTAGCAGGTACAATAAGGAGAGGAAGGTGGAAATTTCTCCTAATGTCAATAGGAAGCCATGGCCAGATTTCGTCTGGGAAGTAGCCTGGATAGGTCTGTGCTTTGTTGAGGTCACTCTGACTGTCATCATGAAGGACAGATGGCAAGGGATGAAAAAGGGGGACATAATGCTGGGATACGGAGCCTCGTAACATCTGGGAAGACATGATGGAACCAACACTGGGGAATGGGATGCGGGGGTGATGGATGACGATGTAGGTATATACTTAGAGTTTTCAAGTCAATCGTTCTTCAACTTGGCTATTCATTAAAGTACCTAAGGAGCCTTAAACAATTTGTATACCCAGGAGGCGGCCTAAATCCATTGATTCAGAATTTCTGGGGGCAGGACAGGGTGGCAATAGTTTGTCATGCTCCCCAGATGGTCCCATTGTGTGGCTAAGTTTGAGAACCATTGGTTTATGAATTACAGGTCTGGGAGATTAATTGGATGTGACCAGGAAAGAAGAAGAAACCCTGAAAGATAAGACTTTTCCAGGCCACATGACTAGGAGAAAGGCTACTATTGTTGCAATATCTTTTCTTTGGGATCAGACTGGTTAGAACTGGTACTTGATGAGCAGCCTTGGGCGAATGACATACTTCTCAGCTATAGGAAATGGTAAATTGACCTTATATAATCCTTGTGAGGATTAAAGGAGACACTGCGTTTAAAACACAGAGCATGATGCCAGGAACATGATGAATGCTCAAAAATTTTATTGTATTAATTACTTAATTCTATTAGACAAGAATGAGTTTACGGGAAAAGAAACATTTTCCAGATGAGGGATACTAAGTTTGGTTCTCAACATACTGAATTTAGAGTGTCTGTAGAATATCTCGTAGTCATTTGGAAATAATACTTTAGTGTTCAAGAGATCTGTGGTGACTAATTTGATGGTTTGGTGTCTTTATTGTTCAAGCTACATAAATGTATCATATCATTAGAGGGAGAGTGTAGTGAAGGGAGTGAAAGACTAGTATACTGGTAGCTGCAAATCATTCTAAGCCTCAGTTTCCTTCTCTGCAAAGTGAAGATAATAGTTATGTTTCAGAGCATAGCTAGGAAAATTAAATATGATGATGTGGGTGAAGCACATTAAAAAGATGGGCTACAAGAGGTACCAAAGTGCAAAAAGCTAGAACAGAAAAAAGGGAAAACATTTTCAGAAGCGTAGTTTGTCAAGAAAAAAAGAGTTCCAAATATGAGGCAAAGGTCAATTGTGTCAAATACATAAAACACATCATTTTGGGCCACTGTGTTCTCTAATTGGTATAATGAGCCTTTGAGTAAAAGTGTGTTTACATATGTTAATTTGTTGTCCTACTTTAAATATGAGCTTCCCAGCATTGAAAACAAACAGGGAAATGCAATCAGTTATAAGATTCAAATATCGGGGCCGGCCCAGTGGCTCAGGCAGTTGGAGCTCCAAACTCCTAACTCCGAAGGCTGCCAGTTCAATTCCCACATGGGCCAGTGGGCTCTCAACCACATGGTGGCCAGTTCAACTCCTCCAGCCCCGCAAGGGATGGTGTCCTCCGCCCCCTGCAACTAAAGATTGAACACGGCATCTTGAGCTGAGCTGCCTCCCAGGTGGCTCAGATGGCTCAGTTGGTTGGAGCGCGTCCTCTCAACCACAAGTTTGCCAGTTCGACTCCCGCAAGAAATGGTGGGCTGTGCCCCCTGCAACTAGAAACGGCAACTGGACCTGGAGCTGAGCTGCACCCTCCACAACTAAGACTGAAAGGACAACAACTTGGCTTGGAAAAAAGTCCTGGAAGTACACACTGTTCCTCAATAAAGTCCTGTTCCCCTTCTCCAATAAAATTTTTAAAAAAAGAAAAAAAAATGAACATGTCAATTAAAAAAAAAAAAAAGATTCAAATATCACTTGTCAAGAGAAAAACAGTTATTTGCTGACTCTAAGGCTAAAATAAATTTCTTTCCTGGGTCCTTACTGAAGAATTAACGTGATAGAATGGGAGATATCCTCTTCAATATCTCTAAAAATGCTTTTAAAAATGAGTTTTATGAGGCTCCTTCTCTTAAAGTCTCTCTGTTTATACTACTCCATAAATGTATATTTACTAGGAACCAGATGATAATAACAGTGTCTAATATTACCATAATAACAGAATCAGCCACCATTTAGCGAGCATTTATTATGTGTCAAGCTGTGCAAAGTGCTTTATTTACATTGTTTCTATGCATCCTCCAAAGCGAGAGGACAAGTATGACTATCCATGCTTTCCATATGACCAATCTGAACTTCCGAGGGGCTGAGTGACCACCCAAGGTCAGTAAGTGGTATGGCCAAGATTTCAAACCAAGTCTACTCCAAGGTCTGTGCTTTCAGTGCTACTCTGCTCTAGAGTTTAACCTACTATTTTGTAAACACGGTTTCCAGTGTGAGCGGGTAAGGCAGAAGTCAACTGATTTCATAAACGAGAGAAAAGAGGCCCCAAAAGTAAAATGAATTTCCAACAATCCCATGAGTCTTTTGATGTGAGGTGCCATATGCTCAGCCCCTTCCGGCTAAAATTATATTATGTTCTGCCCTGTCAGATATAACACTGGTTGACGTGAACAGAGAACAGAGGGTCTTATGTTCCTGCTCTCTTATGGGCAAGGATATTTTTAGAAAAGTATAGAAAATGTCAGGCAGATCAATTTAGCTATAACTCCTGACCCTTAAGCGGTCAAAAATGATATTGCTTTCTACTTATTCTTTCTGCACAAAGCAGCAGTTTTATTTTAAAGTTGAGTCATGGGCCAGTGGGAGAAGACTTTGAGTGAAGGCGTTTTCACCCAGATCATCTGGTTCTGTAACGCTTGATCAGGGCACACCCTCTCCAGGGAAGAATTATCAACCAATCTCCTTGCTCTCACAATTTACATTCTCTATCCCTCCTCAGCTACAAAGAAAACCTCTCCTGCACTTCAAACAGCAAAGCCCTGCCAAATACTCTGCTCTCATCAATCTCCATTCAAATGCCAGCAAAATGACCCTTCCGATAAAGGCAGTGAGTTAATAAATCAGAATCCTTTTAAAGAATTTTCCTTTCACGGACACAGGGACTTGGAATGACCACCTTCGAGAAAGAGGCACCAGTGTAATACAGCATACTGTTTAGACCTTTGGGACCTGATGCCAGGCCTGGTTTCAAATTCGAGCCCTGCTGTTTACTTGTCATGTGACTTAGCGCAAGTCCCTTACTCTTTGAGTCTCAGCTTTCTCATTTGTAGAAAGGTGAAATGAATTGTACCTCTCTCCTATGACAGTTGGGAATATTGTTGCGGGGGCAGGTTGTGTGTGTTTCCATGTGGAGGAACACCCAAAGGCAAACACTTCTGGGTTCCGTCTACCCCTCATTTATCTAATCGGGACAAAGAACGAGGAATGAATTCATAGTTCTGCATCATTCCTTTTCTCTTTGGGATCTTCCTGTCTGCTGAGAACCTGTGATCGGCTTTGCCCACCGTTATGCAATAAACTAGGCCATAAAGTCCCTGGACATGTTCGAGAGGCCTGGGGATGTCCAGGGCTACTGTGACCAGGTGTACACTTCTGTCTAATGCGGGGAGAACGCCACTGAATATTCTCAAACAGCTCCCTTAGTAATAAAGTCAGTTTTGCTCTCTATCTTCCCAACTCCTTTGTGTAACTTGGTTACACAAGCTCAGAACTTGGGAGATACCCTAAAATCCCAGCAAGGTTTAAATTAAAAAATGTGATTAACATGGTGCTCTGGGTTCTATTTAGGAGGCATGCTGTCGGCATATTCCCTTCCAAGGTAGATCTGACAGTCAGCCTTCCAATTAGCACACCTATTCCCCATGATTAATAATAACTAATTATTGAGAGTTTGTTTGCCAGGTGTAAATTTCTGTGTTTGGGGCTGTGTATAATGCAGTGGTAAAAAAGAATGAACTTCGTTCCCCAGGGATTTACCAGGTTAAGGATGAGAAAAAGAAAAAATGTGTGCAAATTTATGCCACCAGGTAGGGAAGAAATAAACCACGAGAGAGTCAGATGAACTGCTGTGGGAAGCTGGCACATAGCAGGGACAATCAGTAATTTTTATCCAATGAGGAGGCAGTTAAGTCTTTTTGTTTGTTTGTTTGTTTTTAATCATGAAATTGACGGGAGGCCTTGAGTAAGTTTCTTCTTTTCTTTGGGCTGTGGGTTCCACTTGTGAACATGGAGGAGGGTCATTGAATGGAATGGTCTATTAGGGTCTTCCCAGAGCTGATATGCTCTAATCCAATCTCCTTCTCTTTGATTGATGTGCTCCAATCCATCCTCTTCTACTAAGTCAGGGTATTGTAAGAGCAGAAATGCAGAAAGGAGCCTTAAAGAAACCTTACTGTGCCTTGGGGGCTAAGAGGCATGGAGTGGTGAGGTCGAGCCCTGCCTCCCTGTGCCCATCTTACCTCTGCATGATTTCATTTTATCACAGGACATCCTCCGGGGAGCGGTCCATGCATCTGCTGGATGGCGCGACAGCGCTCAGGTCCTCCTGGCTACTGTCTTCACTCTGTTTTCATTCAAAACCAAAACCAGTTTCAAAGAGATCAAGATGTGTCCCTGGTCCTGCCCAGGCAAATCATCATGGGGCAACACCAAGTTTTGGGTCCATTTGGATACAAGCAAAGACTTCCCAAAAATCCCATGGGAAGCCCCACCTGAGGTCGAGAATCTGGCACTTCCACGACCCTCACCGGGAAAAGGGGAGTCAGTGTGATAAAAGGAGCACACACTGGGTTCAAAAGAGCCCAACTATTTAGTTCAATACCACAAGTGCCCAACTGTGAGAAATTAGGGTATCTGGCCAATCTCTCTCCCCAGTTTCCTTCAGTACAGAATGGAAATAAACCACCACCCCCCACACTCCTGTTCCTCAGGTTGGAGGCCAAGTTAGGGTAAGAGAAGGAAAAGTGATGATGATGATGATGATGGTGATGGTGATGGTGATGGTGATGGTGATGATTTACTGAGTAGTTAGCCTGTGCCAAGTATCGGTCTAAGCGCTTGATGTGCTATTGCACAGAATCCTGGAAACAGCACTATGAGGGAGTTACATTATTATCCTAATTTTACACACGAGAAAACTGAGGCACCCTGAGTTGTGTAACTCACCTAAGGTCACACGTCTAGTATGTGGCCAGGCTGAGATTGAATCCTTGTTAATCTCCCACAGATCTGCAGTTCTATTTGACAGCCTTCCTCTGAGGTTTATATATAACAAGTCAAATTTTCTCTATCAGCCTCAGTTTCCTTGTCTAAAACAATAGCTCTTCCCCTCAAAAGACATGCTTTTTATATCTGCCTTCTTTTCTCCACCCTGCCGATGTTGCCCTGGTCCGAAGTATTCTTTGCCTCTCATCTAAACTGGACATTGAGGCTGCCTCTTATTCATCCATCTTCCACAATGAAGCATGTGGAATATTTCTCAAAAACCAACGCTAGCCCCAGCTCTAACCCTTACCTAAACTCTTCAGTAACACATCCCCTTTGCAACACATGCAAAATGCATAGTTCACATTCCAGTCTTGTGTACCCCTTCACTCTCACCCATGGCCACTTTTTTATTTAATACATTTTATTTTCTACTCAGAATAAGTTTCTGATACTTCTACTGAGTGACGTAAGTTCCCCCTCAACTCTGTCACTTAGCATGTGCTGGTCCTTCAACCTGGTCATGCCCCCCACCCCCAGTGCACCCCCACCCTGCAGATCCCCCTTTATCCTTCACCTGTATGTAGCTGTCACCTCTCCAGAATGTCTCCCCTGACTCCCCTTTTAGGTTAAGTGTTCTTCCTACACTGTTCCACGGCAAGCTGCACAGATGTTACACTTTCCTGTGTCCTCATTTTTAGTTCTTTATTTGCTTCAGCACATTGTCTGCGCCATTAGAGCGAGGCTGGCTGGTGCCTTACTCGTGTGGTGTGCCCTGTTCCTAGCTCTGTTATAGTTGTTGAATGAGTGAAGTAATAAATAAAGGGACAGATGAGAGAAATTCAGGGTTGGAAGACATGTAAGTTAGGACTCAGTCCCATTGCTTCCCATGTGCTCCAAAGGTTATTGGAAATGTGAAATATAGAAATGGCGAGCAAAGAGAGAACTGCAGCTCGCACGTAAGTCACTCACCTCCCCACTCTGCTTGTTGGACCCTTGCTTCCTAACGACAGAAGCCATTGTGCCTGACTATAGTGAAACACGCAGCTGATGTGCTCTAAGCATATCACAGAGCTGTCTGGAAGTATTAGAGCTGGATGGATTAATAGTGCATTCATAGCCCCACCATAAAATACTGTAGGTATTTTAAATAACAGGAAAGAAGCCCTTTTGTCCTTGAATCCTTTTTGATATGCACTGAAGCAATGAGAATTTCTCTAAAGCAAGGAGGAAAAAAAATCTTCAAAGTTTCTTATACTAGAGAAGATTGAAATTTTCAGACTTTACCTCATTAAGGATACTTGAAGTTTCAAGTCCGCTAAAGACCCTCAATTAATATTAACTGAATGTGAATTGAATTAAGTAAAAAACCTAATAATGACTCTTGTTTTTCTCCTCAGAGGAATTTAAGGAGAACTAATAGCTGACTATTACCTTAAGAAAATGGAAATTTCTAGATGTCAGCTATGGAGAGAGAGGGAAAGACATGAGAGGCAAGAGAGGAGAGATTAGAATCAAACAGATCTGGATTCAAATCTCAGTTGTGCCATTAAATGGCTGTATGTCCTAGGGATAAGCCTTGATTTACTTCTCTGTCAGCTAAAGACATTGATACTTAGTTTTTGGATATTCTGGGGTTTTGTGAGAATAAAGTGTGTGAGTATTTTTAACTCTAAATTAGTAGCTATATTAAAGAAATCTCTCATCTGTCCATCCAAGTCATGTCAACATACTGCTATGTCAACATGCCAACATTTTCAGATGTATCCATCTCCTGAATCATTTTATGGTTGCTGTGGAAAGCTAATTGCGTTCTCTCAATCTCTCTCTCTCTCTCTCTCTCTCTCTCTCGTGCATGAGCTCTCTTTCTCTCTTGCTATCTGCATTTAAGTACACTTTATTTAAAAAAAAATAAGTGATTGTCCCTTCCTAGATTTCTCTTTCTGGGCTCATGTCTGGAAATCAATTGTTCTACCCTAACTTGAGAATTTGATTTTCACCTCTTAACTTCTCCAGGTTTCTGAAGGCAGAAGTCAGTTATATGGGGAATTTAATTCTACCTCTGGACCGAGGAGTTCCTTGGATTGGGACTTTCAGTACTAAAATCAGGAAAGTCCCAGACACTGAGACAAGTTGGTCACTCTACCTCCCAGCTTTGGCTAAATTGAAAAATAGACTCAAGGATCCCATAAGGAACAAAAACCCTTTTAGAACTTATCATATGGCAACAAAACCAGAGAAAACAAAGCACATCATAAAGGTATGTTAGTCCAAAAGTAGGGGGACTGCCAGGCCCGATGGAAACAGTGACCATTAACACCATACTATTCAACACTAGTTTAGAACAACAAGGCTCATTGGAAGCCAGACTTACTGTTTCATTAATCAGAGGTAAATGGGTAAGAGACCAATGAGGAAGAGAGAGGAAGAGAGTCTGCTATGCTTTTCTCTTTCAGAAGTTTCTTTATGGATCTGTAAGGAACTAGGAAGTGGTTAGGACATGGTGGCTCTTCCACGTCCCTGCCTGAGAATACACACTACACAGAAGCACGATGTGTGATAGCATCACTATGGATTTGGGGCACCAGAAGCCTGAGCTGGAATCCTGGCTTCCCTGATTCCCAGCGGTGTGATCTTGGGCAAGTCATTTACTTTCTCAAAGCCTTAGTTGTCATGGAGAATTTAATATCTATCTTTAGAGTTTTGCAAAATACTGCATGGATGTGTTGACTCATATTATTTGAAGCAGAAGTTCTCAACTGGAGGTAATCCTCCACCCCCTCCCCCAGGGACATGAGGCAACCTGTACAGGCATTTTTGTTTGTCATACTTGGTTAGAGGTCATCCTGGCACCTAAGAGGTAGAGGCCAGGGATGCTGCTCAACATCCTACAATACACAGGGTAGCTTCTCTTCATCTCCTAACAAACAATTATCCAGACCCAAATTGCAGAGGTTGAGAAATCTTCATTTAAAGATTGACATATACTAATTATCTTTAGCTCCAGTGTTTAAAAGTAGTATATGAATAAAAACATTCAAGGACATTTGAGTTTTTTGTCCTGTGTGACCAATTAATAATAACCATCCATGACTGGGATTCATAGTCTTTTTAGATTCACCTGCATCAGGGGCAAAGATATTATGATTCCTTGGTCTAATGGTTTTTCAAAAGAACAAGTGTGTGTGTGTGTGTGTGTGTGTGTGTGTGTGTGTGTGTGTGTGTGTATTCAACATCCCCTTTGAATGTTTTCTGGTTTTACCTATGAACAAACCATTTTTGAAAGGTCATAGCAAGTCTATGAATCTGTGGAATGATATTTTGTACCATGTCTCTCTCTGTGTAAATGACACTGTCCATAACCTCTTCCAACTGTTGCGCATTTACCGGGATTCATAGCATTTTCACTTGTCTGAGTTGATCCTCAGAACATCCCTGTTAGGTATGAAGAGTAACCCCATTTAACAAGTGAAGCAACAGCTATCCGGGAGTACCATGAGACAACTTGCTTAAAGTTATTAAGTAATGAGGATTTTTGTGTCTCAACACTAGAAAATTATTAGGTGTATAGAAGCCAATACAGATACGCATTTGTATTAAGATTTAGTGTTTGTTTTGATTCATCAGTTTAGTTAAATTCAGCAAACATTTGTTGGACACTGACATTAAGTTTGAAGATAACCAAATGATACAATTTCTGCCATCAAAATTTCAGAGACTAGCAGAAATTTTTATCTAAATATTGGGCAGCTATAATAATGTTAAGAAAAATGTTGTTGATTTTAAATTACCAGAGGAAACAGATGTTCAAATGCATTTGCTGGGAAAACTGTGTCATCACATGAAAGTTAATTGAAAAGTTAAATAATCAACTCTTTCCAACATAACATATGTTATATACTCAAACATGCATGCATATATAGGTATATTTTATATTCCCAGTTGGTTTTTATGTCCCTTGAAACCAGTGGCTTTTCTCGCATCATGAGTAGGATTTTTCCTACCTCATATGTGGTTTCTAATTTAAAGAAAATGCTTGTGAGGGGAGGTGGGCAATGAATGAATATATTGAAAAGATGGACTACAAAACAAAGGAAGGACTCCATTTATACAGTAATAATTATATTTAAAATGTGCTGTTTTTCAAGTGTTTTCTATGATTAATATTATCCCTCCAAATAAGTAGGACTCCCTTTGCTGAACCAAATGTATGTGTTCTCATTTATAAATTAAATTATCTGTCATCCGGCCATGGAGAAAAGTATAACAGGGCAGGCCTGGATTGTAACCACATACTTCATAGCTTAGAGTTATCTGTACACCTCTTGGAACTTCCTTCGAATTTCTCCTAACACATTGGAGTCGATTCTTCTGTTTGCCTCACTTGTAGGACAGGGTTGCTGTGAAGATCAAATAAGAATCCCTGTTAAAGCTGAAACATGAGTTGACTATGTAGTTTCCTAAACAGGCAGAACTCTTATCCAAGTGCTGGTGAATTATCAGTTCTCCAAGAACTGATGAGCTCATTCATCAATAACATAACCAACTGGGCAGAAAAGCAATTTCAAACAAGCATCTCTTTAAGGAGAAGAAATAGAAGGAGAAGGCTAGTGGGAAGTGGGGTGGGAGGAGATAAAAAACAGATCAGGAAATGGGGAGGGAACACCTCCAATTCTTTGACCCCTCTAATTTATCCCTATCAGTCATGCCCAGACTTTACTTCCTTCCCGCAGCTTACATTCTGAGTGCCCACTTTAAAGGATTCCTTTATCAATAAGGTATTTTCATTTCCTTCACCATGGAACATTCACTGGGAAATGGAGGAAAACCTCTTTGGGAAAACTAGCCTGGATAAATGCAAAGATCTGTCTTATTGGTATTGCCTGCTGAACTCTGGGAGAATAAAAACATTGCCCCAAACTGTAGCTTGAAGTCACAACAAACTGAGAGTCTCAAACCTCCCTTGAGCCCTGAACACTCATAGCAATCTGTCCTGTGTCCCATACAGCCTTCCTCCTTTGCAACAATTTCATCACCTCTGCTTAAGTCTAGAAGCTCCACTAATTCTTTCTGGGCTCTCCACAGATAAACTCTCCCTTGTAATCGAAGTCAGCACAGGGGAATCCTTCAGTGTTCCCCCACAAGTCTTCAAGATAAGCTGCATTTCCACCCATCTTTCTTCTGTTCCTCCTATCACACCAAAAATTTTGCTTATGTCCCTTCCTTTCTGTCTAAAGATAATTCCTTTGTCAGTGCGCTGGTGAACTTCTCCAGAGCGGTGTCCTTTCATCTATCCCCTCCCTATTATGTATCATCAACCTCACCCCTCTTTCTCCTGTGGATCATTCCCATCAGCCCTCAATAGAGATGAGTTTGCCATGTTTAGATATTGAAGTTTCTCCCAGATTAACAAACTTCCAGCAAACCTAAATCTATGTCTCCTTCTGATTGCTAAGATATTTGCTTTTTGCCCTTAGCAGCCAAACTTCTATACAGACTGTCTATTACCCCAGTCTTTCATTTCTCATGCTTCATTTTTCAGTTGTACCCATTACCATCCACCCGCCCATCCCCCCTTTATTCATTCCTCATCCCAATGACACATGCCAATGTGTAATGTGCAATTCATGAATATCGGTTGATGAATCAAACTTGCTTTGCCCCTCTTCTCCACTATCTTTAGCCAAGTTCATCAAAGACCTCACTGCTGCTAAATCCCATAAATATTCCTCATTCCTTATATAAACACATTTATTTACAGCATACGACACATCTGTCACCATCTCTCCTGATTTCCTCTTTTTCTTTCTGTAACACTTCTATTGATATATAATTCACACACCATGAAATTCACCTTTTTCAAAGTGTGCAGTTCTGTGGTTTTCAGTATATTTACAGAGTTGTGAAACACTAACCACTATCTAATTCCAGAGCATTTACATCACTTCAAAGAAACCCCATATTCTATAGTAGTCACTTCCAATTCCTTTCCCCAACCCAGTCCCTGGCAACCACTAATACACTTTTCTACTTTTTCTGTTGTTGCTATTCTGGACATTTTATGTACGTGAAATCACTCAATGCAGTCAATTACTTCTTTCACATAGGATAATATTTTCAAGGTCCATTCTTGTTGCAGCATGTATCAGTACATCATTTCTTTTTATGGTTGAATAATATTCTATTATATGGATATGCCACCTTTTGTTTATCCATTTATCTGTTGATAGGTATTTGTATTGTTTCTAATTGTGATAGGTATTTGAATTGTTTCTAATTATGGGCTATTATAAATAATGCTGCTAAGACTATTTGTGTATGAGTTTTTGAATGGAATATGGTTTTCTTTCCCTGTGGTATATTCCTGAGAGTAGAACTGCTGCGTCATATAATAACTCCATGCTTAACGTTTTGAGAAATGGCCAAACTGATTTCCAAAGCATTGGCACCATATAATATTCCTACCAGAAATATACGAGGGTCCCATTTTTCCACATTCTGGCCAAACTTGTTATTATCTGTCTTCTTTTTAAATTTTAGCCGTACTAGTGACTGTGAAATAGTATATCATGGTTTTGATTTGCCTTTTCCTCAGGGCCAACGATGTTGAGCATCTTTTCTTAAGATTATTTGCCATTTCTTTATCTTTGGAAATGTCTGTTTAGATCTTTTGTCCATTTAAAAATTGTGGTATTTGTCTTTTTCCTGTTGAGTTATAATAGTTCTTTCATATTCTAGATACAAGTCCATTGTCAGAAATATGATTTGCAAACCTTTTCTCCTGTGGATTCTCTTTTCATTTTCTTGATGGTGTCCTTGAAGCAAAAGGTTTTTAAACATGATAAAGTCCAATTTATTTATTCTCTTTGCTTTTATATTTTTGGTGTCATGTCTAAGAAAATTTTGTCTAATTCGAAGTCACAAATTTTTTTACATTTCATTTTTTAACTAAAATATAGCTACCGTGTTTCCCCAAAAAGAAGACCTACCCCGAAAATAAGCCCCAGTTAAGATCGTCAGCCAGACGGACGCATTTAGCATGTTATTACGATGTTCCAGAAGAAGATGACATGACTATATTTGAATAAACGTAGATTGTTGTACATGAAAAAATGAGACACCCCCTGAAAATACGCCCTAATGTGTCTTTTGAAACAAAAATTAGTACAAGACCTGGTCTTATTTTCAGGGAAATAAGGTAATATACAATATTCTAGTTTCAGGTGTACATTTATATACCTAAAGAAGTGATCACCATAAGTCCAGCAACTATCTGACACCGTACCACAATATCACAATATTATTGACTACATTCCCTATGCTGTACATTGCATCCCCATGACTTGTTTTATACCTGAAAATTTGAACCACATATTCCCCTTCACCTTTCTCTCCCTTTTTAAAAAAATTTCAATTATAGTTGACATTCAATTTTATTTTATATTAGTTTCAGGTGTACAGAATGGTGGTTAGATGTTTGTGTAATTTAAGAAGTGATCCTCCCAACTAGTCCAATACCCACCTGGCACTGTACATAGTTATCACCGTATTGACTATATTCCCTTTGCTTTACTTTACATCCCCATGACTATTTTGTAACTACCAATTTATACTTCTTAATCCCTTCACCTATTTCACCCTGCCCCTCAACCCCCTCCCAATAAATCTAGTATCCCTCTGACATCATACATAGTTATTACAGTATTATTGACTATATTCCTTATGCTATACCCTACATCACCATGACTACTTTGTAATAACCAATTTGTACTTCTTAATCCCTTCTCCTTTTTCATCCACCATCCCAATCTCCCTCCCATCTGGCAACCATCAAAATGTTCTCTGTATCTATGAGTTTGTTTTTGTTTTGTTTGTTTTGTTCTTTAGATTCCACATATAAGCGAAATCACATTGCATCTGTCTTTCTCTGTTTGACATACTGCACTAAGCACAATACCCTCCAGGTCCATCCATGCCACTGCAGATGGCAAGAACCCATTCCCTTCCCTGGCTGAGCAATATTCTGTTGTATATATGTACCACCTCCTCTTTATCCTTTTATCCATCCACAGACTCCCAGGCTGCCACCACATCTTGGCCATTGTAAACAATGCTGCGATGAACATATGGATGCACACATGCCCTCGAAGTAGCATTTTGAGTTTCTTTGGTTAAATCCCCAGAAGTAGGATTACTGTGTTCTTCTTTGTCTCTGTTTATAGCCCTTGTTTTAAAGTCTATTTTGTGTGCTGTAAGTATTGCTACCCCAGCTTTTTTCTCAAATTTCCAATTTCATGAAGTATCTTTTTCCATCTTTTTACTTTCAGTCTGTGCGTGTCTTTCAATCCAAAGTGAGTCGCTTGTAAGCAGCATATATGTAAGAGTTTTTTTTCTTATCCATTCGGCCACCCTATATCTTTTGTTTAGAGCATTTAATCCATTTACATTGAAAGTAATTGTTGAAAGATATGTAGTTATTGTATTTTATTATTCAGTCAGAGAGTCACCAGGGTGGAGTGAGTGGAGCTCACCAGACAATTCAGATTCAAATTTGGCCATGGGTGTGAGGAGAGGGCTCAACCTCCCTGATGGCTACGTAAGGAAAGTGGCAACTGTCACTCCAGTCCTCACCCAGAAGCTACTCAATTCAAGCTCTCCCCTTACGTCTCCGATGTCCCCTTACTCACTATTCCAACGCCAAAGCCCAGAATGAGTGCCTGTGAGCACGTGAGTCTCTGCACTGGCCCTTTAAGAGGCCTTCTGAGTTTCCTGCAGTGTTCAGTCTCACCAGGACAGTCAGAACCCCCACTGTTTTTCACAGCCAGGTGTTGTGGGAGCTCCTCTTCCCAGCACCTGTACTACAGGCTGGATAGCCTGGTGTGGAGCTGGGGTTCCTTCCTCCTCTGGGGGGAACCTCCAAGGCAGCGGTATCGCTTCCGATTCTCAACCACCTCAGAGAGGTTTGGGGCCAGTCTGTTCCGTGTCTCTACCCCTCCTACCAGTCTTGGTGTGCCTTCTTCTTTATATCCTTAGCTATAAAACTTCTGTTCAGCTAGACTGCAGATGGTTCTCCAGGTTGATTGTTCTATAATGTAGTTATCATTTTAATACGTTCACAGGAGCAGGCAAGCACAGTGTTTCCTCTGCCATCTTGGATCTCTTCATGAAATGTTAATACTATGTTTACTTCTAAGAACTTTGTAGTTTTTCTCTCTAATGCCATCATGCACGCATAACAACATTTCAGGCAATGACAGACCACATATACCACAGTGGTCCCATAAGATTGTAATAGAGCTGAGTGTCCTGTAAGAAATGGCAGAATATGTGGTTCAGGAGGATTTTTTTTTCCCTCTGAGGGAGGAATATCAGTGGGGCTTGGCAATAGATTTCCTTTCAGTGACAGCACCTCAATTTTGAGTGTACAGATTGCATCCCAATCATTTAGCCACTGACCTGTTTACGGAGGAGCCTGTCCCCTCAACATTACATATTTAGAGAGTGCTATGGCCCTCCCAGACCTAGCTTGATGGTCTTCAGAGTATACTGCTGTGCATTTTTTGTTGAGGACCTAAGATCCTGTACAAGGACACAGGTCCACAAGAGTTACCTTAATAATTATTAAGTGCCACTGGACCTTCAATAATACTTTTCTGTGATAGTGTGGAGCCAGCTTGTCCCTCTACTTTGGAAATACGTTCAGGTTGTACCAATGTAAAGCATAGGTGATTTTTATTTCTTTAATCAAGTCAATGCCAGAGGGAGCCCTTTGTGCCTGACAGGGTCAATGGGACCAAAAACAAATTTTCAAAGTCAAAATATTGAATCCTCAGTTTTACATTTTCTCCATGTTAAACACTCTTTTTAAAATGAATATCACAAAGTTCCTTCATCTGACCACTGCTCCAACATGCAATAGCCAAAACTACTTCGCCATGACAATCCTCTATGTTCCTTTCTCTCTTCATCTTATTTCTTATTCTTACTCATCCTTAGGCCAACGTTCACTCCCTCCTGACAGTAACTATTATAGTGATCGATGGCCTTACCTGCTCAGTTTCTCCTTGATACTTCCAGTCAATCAACAGACATCTCTGTGCATGGAGCATTATTGACAACTTCAGGGTTCTATTTTGAACTTTCTGGAAAGAAGCCGGGAGGGCTTGTGGAACAGTGTTATAAAGTCTACAGCCATGTCCTGGCCTTCACATTCACGCACCACTCACGCACGGACTCACCCAGAGCAACTGTCAGTCCTTTAAGGTCCACTCATGGTAAGTGCCCTGTATAGGTATACCATGTTTTACCTTTTGTATCTTATGTTTACTGCACTTTTTCTATGTTTAGATATATAAATACTTATCATCATGTTACAATTGCCTACAGTATTAAGTACAGTAACATGTTGTGTAGGTTTATAGCCTAGGAGAAATGGGTTATACCATATAGTCTAGGTGGTTAGTAGTTTTGTGTGCGTGCGCTCTATGATGATTGTACAATGATGAGATTGCCTAGTGATGCATTTCTCAGAACATGTTCCCAATGTTAAGTGATGCATGACTGTATTCAAGTATATAATCCAGTCTAGGTTAATTTTTCTGTATAGTGTGGTGAAGGGTCCAACTTTTTTTTTTCCCCATGTGGATATCCAGTTCAACCAGTACAATTTGTTGAAAAGACTCTTCTTTTTCTATTGGTTTGTCTGGGCAATCTTATCAAATACAAATTAACTAAACATAAGGATTTATTTATGGACCCTCAACTCTGTTTCAGTTGATCTACAGGCTTATCCTTACGCCAGCACCACATTGTCTTGAATCCTACCTTTGTTGTAAGTTATGAAATCACCAAATCTGAGTTCTTTAATTTTGTTCTTTTTTTTTCAAAAAAATTTTAGGCTGTTCTGGGTCCCTTGTATCTCCCTATGAATTTTGAAATTAGTTTTATTTTCCTACCAAAAAAAAAAAAATGTAGCTGAGATTGCATTGTATCTGTAGTTCAATTTGGGAAGCATTGCCATGTTAACAATATTAAGTCTTCCAATTCATGAACGTAGGATAGATTTCTCTCTAAGTCTTCTTTAACTTTTTCAACAGTGTTTTGTAGTTTCAGTCTACAAGTCTTATGCATTTAAAAAAAGTATTCCTTGATATTTTGTTCTTTTTGATGCTATTGTAAATGGAATATTTTTCTTAATTTTCTTCTTGAATTGTTTATTGGTAGTAAATAGAATATAAGCAATGTTTGCCTATCGATCTTATATCTTGTAACCTTCCTGAACTCACATAATAGTTTTAATACTTTTTTGTGGATTCCTTAGTTTTAATACTTTTTTGTGAATTTTCTATATAAATAATCATGTCATCTACAAATAGAGATAGTTTCATATTCTTTATAATCTAGGTGACTTTTTTTTTTCCTTGACTAAATGTCTTGGTGAGAACCAACAGCAACAGTCAAATGGAAATGGTGAGAATGGGCATCCTTGTCTTGTTCTTGATCCTAAGATTTCAGGTTTTCACCATTAAGCATGATGTTAGCTATGGATTTTTCATAAATGCCTTTTGTCTGGTTGAGGAAATTTTCTTCTCTATATAGTTTGTTGAGTTGTTTTATTACGAAAGTGTATTGGATTTTGTCACGTCTTTTTTATGTGTTTATCGAGAGGATTATGTGGTTTTTGTCCTTTATTAATATGGTATATTCCACTGATTGATTTTTAGATATTAAAGCAACATTATGTTTCTGAAGTCTTTATCAGGTCAAATAAAGACAAGTCCTGTAAATGCAGTATTGCATGGAGCTATCAGGCAAATCAAATCATAATAATTCTTTGGGATGGGGCTTTTAGGAAATCTCTAAACTCTGCGCATGCTAGGCTGCTGGTTTTCACAGCTACTCTGATTATGAGGCTGTGAATTTTCATGGCTACTGTTTGGGGGAAAAGGAAAAAGGATAGGGCATGTTAAAATGACACAAGTCTCCCCACTGTTTCTACTGAGATTCATCTGTTTTTCTTCAATAAACATTCTTCAGATTATTGCAAGTTTTGATTAATTTCTAGGATTCTGAAAGAGTTGATTTGGACTTTTTTTTTTTTTCCCCCAGTGTTTTCCTCCTTTGATGGAGGAATAGATTCTCAGGGTTCCTTACTCTGCCATTCTGAAAGTGATCCTGTTCCAAAGTTCCTCTTATCTCTTTGGTTACTCTTCTAAAATTGTAAGGCATTCTTCTTAATATGTCTGACCCAAAAACTACTGTTTTTGTTTATATTTTAGGGTTCTGTATTAGACTCTCTTCCCTGCTGTCTCATTTTGTATTACCTCCTCAGATGTCCTGATCCGTTGCTATGGCTTCAGTTAGCATCTCTGTGCTGGCAACTGCATATTTGTAATTCCAGCCCAAATATTCCTTCTAAACAATACGCTCATACATCTAAGCATCTATCGGTATCTGATGGAGCAACTACAGGCATCTCAAACCCAATCTATCCAAAACTAAATAGATCGTTAACCTCTTCTTTAAACCTCATCTCTCCCATTTCTGTGTTACTTATCACAGTTAATGGCACTACCACATGCATGGCCAAGAAGCCAACAGTCACCCTTGACACCTTGCTTTTTCTAACCCATACAGCATATCAAAGAATCATTTCCTCTGATCATCCCACTTTCCTGCCCCTTGACCATGTTACTTCCCTTTATTTGACTCCTTGTTGCATTCAGAGTTGAATCTGAGTGCCTTAATAGGGTCTACAAAGAACGTCAGGAGCTGTACTCTGTCATCTTCTCCAGCATCACCTCTCCCTAGTCTCCCAACCGCCTTGAATTTTCTTTCCCATTCTTACATTATGTTTTCCACATGCTATTTCAAGAGAAATCCCGGCGTGGTTTTATTAGTTATCCCTTTTTTTTTTAAAGGCTGCCTTGAATTGAATTCTGTCACTTGAAACCAGCGGATCCTAAATAACACCCTGAGCTTCACAGCACAGCTTCAGCATCAATAACCTTAATTTACCTATTCTAATTTTAGTCTCTAATGTAACCACACTCGTAGCGGTCCTGGCCAGGCTGCTGTCACACCTAGTGCTGTCCATGCTTTTCCAGTCCATCTTCTTGGTATGTCCTTGACAGGTCTTATCAGTAAATGCTCTCGTCTCTGCTGAGAGGGTGGCTGCACCTCATACTTTAACTCCTTAAGGAAAATTTCTTCTCTCTCTCTCTCTCTCTCTCTCTCTTTCTCTCTCTCTCTCTCTCTCTCTCTCTCTCTCTCTCTCTCATTCTTATTTTATCTTATTTTATTTTTTGTTCTTCTCAAGTACAGTTCTCCCCTTCTGATGGGGAAAGGGGCATGGATGTATTTACTAGCTGAAATTTACAGCTAGTCTATAAAACTCTATTGTGCTAGAGGCAAAGTCCTTTTGGGCACTTTTATCACGTCTGCATCCAGTACATATATAGATTATATAACCCCTTTGAAAATGTTAAAATGGTGTGTAATGCTTATTATTTATTCTAACTGTGGGGGAACTAGGTTCTGGGATTCCTTCTGTTTAAATGCACGTTCACTGGTTATGGGGGCAGCTCCAGGTAACACACTGTGATCTTTGGACCTGACAGGAATGTGCTGCAGCCCTGTTTCCTCTTACTTGCTAGTTGCTGAGCTGGAGATAGTTGTTTTACATTCCAATCTCAGTTTCCTTTTTAAACATTTATTTATAAAGTGGGGCAAATTCTGTCCAAATCCAGGACGACTGGTTGAGTTAACTATGTGAATGGGATGTAAAAAACCTAACCTGCGATCTTCTCAATGTTACCCACTTGTAAATGGCAGCTTAGTTTATTGTCATCGTTGGATTGCCCACCCTGCAACCTCTGCTCTGTTAACAGATTTCAGCCCTGTAATCTTTTGTTTTTTCATCTTAATCCTTCACTTCCTCTGACTATTACTTTTTGGTTCCTAGCAAGCAAGCTGCTTATATCTGGATCTGGCAGATCCTGAATTCTCTGCTTGGCTTTGTCAGACAAGTTCAGACATGTACAGACATGTCCACGAGTTTCTCATAAGGTTGACTTTGCCAAAGCCAGAACCACCACTTCTCCTCCCTCCCCACTGGGTTCTGTGCTCCAAGCTGTTGGACATAAGTTTGTGCTTTCGAAACTTTAGTATTTACACAGAGTCTGTGCCTCTGATTTACCCAGTGTCCAGCTGCTGATACTTATCTTGAAATTTCTAAGTGCAAGACGGCAATCAAAGCATCAGGGCACAGACATGAACAAATAAAGATGTTTGGGGACTGCCTGCTTTTCTCATGCGATTTGCACATTTTTCTTGGCTTGCGTAATCTGAGGTGGCTGGGACCATGGGCCCCTTCATTCCTTGGCCCAGTGGTACAACACATGGCAATGTTACAAATACAGGAGCTGGACATGCAGGGGGGGGCCTCACCCCTGCTAGGAAAGCATCCACCTCTGTGCCTCCCAGACAGCGTTGACGCATTCAGACAAGCTGGACAAAGAACGTACAGTCTACATTCCCTGGCCTTTGAAGAGAAGATGTTGCAATGTAGAGGCAATTCGTGTTTGTCTAATTCATCAAAACATTCACATTTGCTAGTAATACAATGCATCTATGATGAGAAGGACCCGGGGGAACTCTGTGGATTAAGGGTAAAATGGCTCATGTCTCCTAATTTTTACCATTTGGCTAAGCTTTGGAGCAGCCTTCCCTCCATTCATGAAACTGTTGTAGTGTTGTTTAAAATGCTTGGGCTTTGGAACCAGATGGATCTATGGCTCAAACTTGCTAGCTGTGGGATCTTGGGCAATGTACACTTTCTAAACCCTCTGCTTTCATCTGGATAGTAAGGGTAGTAACATTAAATTCTTAGAGCTTTTCTGAGGATACGTTGAGATAATGTATAGTGCTTAGCAGGGTAACAGACACAGTAAGTGCTATAAATGAACATTTATCTTTCATCTACTTTTTAAGTGCCTACCGTGTGCCAAGCACTCAGCTGGGCACGTAGCATTCCTCTCCACCTTGGAGTTGGCTGGACATTCGAATGGAAGTCGGGAGAAGCATATTTTGAAAGAAGCAAAGAAAACTTGAGTTTAGTTCCAGTGTTACCTCTGACTAATAATGTACGTGGCCTTGGACAAGAGACATCTTCGTAAATCTCAGTTTCTTCAGCTGTAAAGCAGAGTCATTATTTCTATTCCAAAGAGCAAATGGGAAAGTCTAATAATAATTATAATTATAATAGCTAGCATTACTATGGAGCTTAGTAGTTTGCTAGCATTTTCTACGCATTTTAAATTTACTGTTTTATTTAATCTTTACAGCTTCTCTAGGAATAATTACACAAAAGCCAGGGGATAGAAAAGTTAAATGACTTGTCTACAGTTAGCAATCAGAAACCAGCTAGTCTGGCTCCAGAGTCTTTTCTCTCAGTCATCCCACTTTGTATTTGGTGAACTATGAAACCTTGTATGAATATGGAAATTTATTATTACCACTGTGGAAAATTCTACCTAATGAACTTCGTTTTGCTTTGATGATTGTAGGATCCAACATGATCATTATTAAGGGAACTGAAGCATTTTTTCCCAACATTGTGAAAATTTTCAAACATACAGAAAAGTTAAAATATTTTTTACAGTCGACATCTCTCTCTCTCTCTCTCTATATATATATATATATACATACACACACATATGTGTATATATATGTATATATACACACACATACACACACAAAAGTTCTGATAATTAAGTTTGCAAACTCACCATATATATGTGTGTGTGTGTGTGTATGTACATATAGTATGTGTGTGTATATATATATCTCCACATACTATCTCGATTCTACAGTGAGCATTTTACTGCGCTGGCCTTATCACTTATCGAGTCATCTCTACACCTCTGTCCCTCTATCAATCCGTATTATTTACGAGGCATTTCAAAATGAGTTCCATCACACTTCACACAAATACTCTAGTATGCCTATCATTCATTAGAATTTAATATACTTTGTGATTTTTTTCCCCAAGATGCATTTTTGTTTCTATAATTGGTATGAAGATTTAGCAACCTCAGAAAATAATTAAACTAACATCCAACCATGGGATGGTACACTTTTGATATTATCACTTTATTATTGTTGCTACTGCTGTTGTTGGTTCTTACACCTGACTTTTTAATACTCAGGGCCAGTCTGCTGTTGAGCTGCTTTCTTCCCTGCTCAGACCTTCCATTTCATCCCAGACATAATGACTCCTGCTCAGATTTTCCCACTCCCACCCTCACCTTCTTGTGCCCAAATCCAACCACAGTTGGCTCTCTGCCAGACCTCCTTATATCCAGTGACGTTCCAGTGCTGCCGCAGAATTCCACATGGTATCCAAATAGCTCTCTGGTCCAGCCAATTATTACAGTAACACCTTAGATTTAGTTGGTGCTGGTTCATCATTTCACTCACCATTTATCAAGGGCCTGTTGAATCGCTGACCAGGAAAGGAAGAGGAAGAGAGCAGGCGGAGGGCACTGAATAACAGAAGAATTAAATTAGTCAGCACACAGGTATTGCAAGACTTCTGTGTACACATCAATTACCATCAAGGAGTTTATAGTCAAAGTTGAAGGAAGAAAACAAATGCACAAAAAACACCTGGAGACCAACTAGAGGGAGAAGCAAGCAGAAGTTCTCCATAGTCATGTAGACCTGTTTGTCTGCGTGCCTGCCCAAGAGATGCAGAATAAGACTGCTCATAGGGCTTGACTGGGATTTCTGGAAAGAAATGGGGCTGTAAATAAATATCAGATAGCTATATGCTCTGGAGGGATACAAGAGGGCTCTTTTTGAAAGGAGGAATGGATTATGTTGGCCAGTTGTCAAAATGTCTTAGAATATATTGAGGAACTGAATAATAGAGGCAAGGACTTAGAGCTGGAAGGAATCGCTACAAGGATAGTTTCTGGAACATCATAAAGATGGCTGTGTTATAGGGTTGAGACCTTTTCTAGAAATGTCTGAGCTGAAACTGTTTGGCAACAGGCCATGTGCCCCAGAAGACAATGGTGAGGATTGTCACGGAAGCTGGCCCGTGCTCAGCACTGCTCTCGAGCACATATGGTGGCTTTGAGTGAATAATCTTAAAAAAAAAAAGGAAAAAAATTCATTCTTTAAGGCAAACTAATTTCTAAAAGTGCCCTCTCTTGACAGATTTATAAACAAAACAACAGCAACGAAACATCATTTCACCCAGCCCAGGCACACAGCTTGGTGAGTAGAGCACAGATTGGATTTTCGCCCCCACTCGTACTCTTTTTCTCGGCCATGCTGTCATGTTTCCAAACAACAGTACTGAGAGGAGAGAAATGAGATCACCTTGATATACCGAAAAAGAGTCAGTAGGTCCCATCAAAGGAGCTATTCAGGGACTGAAACCATCTCTCTGGATGGCTGTGGAGTTGAATGAAGGAGTTAGAAAACCTCCAGTGCCCTCTCCATCTCTAGGATTTCAGGGCTCAGATTCTTTATTCTGTTATAACCTCAGTTCCTCCGCATTACACTGCCCTTTGCATATAGACAGGGTCGTGAAGATGTTAACCTACTTTTCCTCTGCATAACAAAGACTCCCAACTCCAAATCTCTGCTTGTTAACTCTCAAAAGGCTGCAGGAGATGTCACGCACAGGTTCACAAACAGCCCATTTGCTCCAGGCACTTTATGGTGATACAATGCCCTTCTTCTACTTCCGCAGTGCTCCCTCTTAGGTGGGATGATAAGGAATCCACTTGGAGAGGGATGCTGAGCACTTCCCAGGGTCTGAGAGCATGAGGATGTTCTCAGAATTGGTTCTTCCAGACACACCACATTCCCAGGCATCTTTAAAATGCTCAAGTTTGACTATTCCACCCCTGAGTTAGGAGGAGGTTGTTTTGCACCTATTCTGTGCCATGGTTTATCTCCCGGGCACCAAGGATGACCTTTTGTACTTTTGTGTCCCACAAAACCTTTGAATAAATAGCTCCTTCAGTGTCTGGACCATGCCAAACACATCATAGGCACCCGGTTGTTCTCACCGTTTCCCTTTCCTCTTTCTTTACAGCCTTCCCCACTCTACCCCCTCCAACCAGTGCAAACTACACATATAAATAAACATTCACCCAGCCAGCTCTCCAGACATGTATGAATCGTAGTGTCAGCCTCAGTTTGGACTCGTGTTCCTACATAGTAAATCTATCACTGGTATTTGTGAAGTCCTCACAGGATGTCCAACTGAATTGAGTTCTTGGGATACATTTTTTAATGGAAAGTCAGTGGACCCTGCTGTTCAGAAGTGCAGTCAAATGAGGACAGGTTTACTTTTAGACATAGCTTTGACTTTTTTTGTTTGTTTGTTTTACAAAATATAACAGTCTCATTTTAAACAGATTTAAAAATTCAGACAAACAAACAAAAATAATGACTAAAAAAGAGCACTCTCTGGACACGAGATCTGATAATTATTGATTTGATCATTCCAGGACTTTCCATAATTTATTTAACAAGGTCGAAATTTTCAGAAATACATGTTGTTTCTAATATTTTGCCATTTTCAACCATGAATATTCTTACAGTGTCTTTCGGGAGATCCATGATTATTCCCTTAAAGTAAAGTCCTACAAGTGAAATCAGTGCCACAGATTTCCAAAGTAGATCATTTTGGCAAGTTTTGCTAGCTCCTCCTTCAGATTTATCCCAAATCTCAGAACTGCTCACTAATTCCACTTCTACTACTCTACTGTATGTCCCCTTACACCAACACCCTTGTCCATTTCCTGCTAACCCATCACCCAGTCCACCTCCCCTTGCTCCATCACCCTAGAACGATCTCATATTATAAATGTACTTTTCTGTCTCCCCACACTAGAACTTAAGATTCATGAGTCTTTCATCACTGTGCCTACCAAAGCTAGAAAAATATCTGCATTAGGAGATGCTCAATAAGATATAGATAAATCTGTAGATGGCAGAAAAAATGACTTGTTCTATCAAAGTGTATGAAGAATATTAAAGCTTTTGATGCCTATTGCCAAATTGGCCTTCATTAAAAAAAAAAAAAAAAAAATGTATCTTATCTCTGTTCCCACTAGTGGAGAATTAAAGGGGATAGTTTTAACTTGACTTGTCCTGGTTATTTTCATGTTTATTTTCTTAACATCATTACAAATAAATGTTCTTAAAAAGAGTCATTAATTAGGGGGGAAAAACACATTCGGTGTTTCATTTGATGATAGCTTTCCCTAGGAAACTACTCAAAATAAGTGTCATATAAAACTCTCTGAAGATGAAGCAGATTTTTTTCACACAGTGGAGCTTTCTTTTTCTGTGCATATAACTATGTGTACAGGGGAAAACGAAAGATGTAAAAAGTCAAAGTAGGTAAGACTCAAAAGACATGTTATATGTTATATGAGAAAAATCTTGATCCTGGAATCAGACCTATTTGAATTCAAATTCTGGAACCACCGTTTACTGATTGAATAATGGGGGACACTTTTTAAATACCTCATTGAGACTCAATACCCTCACCTACAATATGGAGATAATCATTACTTCCCTTTCTGAGTTGCAGTTAGGATTAAGCAAAATATCAGACAGGCTATTTTATTGAGCACATCTAGAACAAGGTCAAATGTACTCCCTAAAGGAAAGCTGTTTTTATGTGCATTCTTGCCATATTGTTGACTTCATCTATTCATTCTGAAACCTTCTAGAGAAAAGACATTGTGGGATACAAGAACTGTCCTTCAATATGTGAGGAATCATTTTTTTTTGTGGAGGAAGGAGATTCACTTAGCAAAAAATTAAAGTTATGGTTTAACAGACCCTGGTCGATAAAGAAACTTGGCTCTACAATCTAGAACTGTCCAGCAAAAGATGAGATTCCTCATGAAGCACTATACACAGGAAATCCTTAAGAAGAGGCTGGAAGGAGAGTTGTAGGTAAAATTAGACTCTGGATAACGTCACCTCTAGGCTGTTAATGATGCTTGACATTCTTCTCTCAAGGCACCTCTCTTTTGCTTGTCAATGCCATAGGTATTTAGGAAGGATTTTCCTATGGCTTCTGAGACCATGCCTCACAACATTCTCCTTCTCCATTGATATAGAAACTTTCCCTTGGGCATTCATGTGCAAATATGAGAGAAAATGAACCCCAACATTCCTTCTAAATATCTTATCAGTTGACTGGGAGTGTGAAAATTCCAGTGTTCTCTGCAAACGCTCACGTACTCATGTAATTTGCAGCTCCCAAATCCTCTGGTTGTCAGTAAATTATGGTAAAAATAAAATCACTTCTTTTATTCTGGTACTCACTAAGGAAACCCAACCTATTGTCCCCTCTTTCTTCTTTTAATACATTACCATCTTTCATAGTGAAGTCAGGGATTAGACAGCTCATTGGCTGGAAACATAACAGAAAAAGAGGATGTACTTGTATCTGCCCAGTGAATTGTATAGTTTTGCATTTTCTCCAAAATGGCATGCACATGTTTATAGCATAAGCCCTACAGTGGAACACCACCAATGTTTACCTAGCCTTCTCAGTAAAAACATGTGTTGTAAGAAAAAAACATAGCGCCAGTCCCTATGAAACCCTGGCTTACTAAGTGACCTTGAGCAACTTGTTCTCTCTCGATCTCCAAGTATCATGACTAAGAGTGTAGGCTTTGAATCAGACTGACCTGAGTCCAAATCCTGACTCTGTCACTCCTTAGTTTTGTGACTGTGGATGATTTTCTTAACCTTTCACAGCCTAAATTTCTTCATCCCTAAAATGACCATTATAAGAATTGTTCATTTCTCATAGAAGCATCATGACCGTTGATTGTGATACCATAATGTTTAGTGTTTAACCAACTGCCCAGCACATTATAAGAGCTCAATAAATGTTCCACTATTAAAATAATTAGATAAAGATGTCCTTGTCCTGGAGAAGCTTTATCAGCTAGTGTCCTCAACTCGACATCATTAGTTGAACCCTGGCTGCAATATTGCTATTCTCCCAGTAACCCAAGACAGAAATGTTTATTCATTAAGCAATGAGTCATCAGAGTGCTATCATGAGTCAGGCACTGCGCAAATTATTGGGCGATGCTGACCCCCGGGCAGATGCATTTCTTCCTCCCGTGGTTCTTATCATTTGCAGAATCATCTTGGATTTCTTCCTCCCTGCTACCCCTCCTTTGGCCAACAAGTTACTAAATTCAATGGATTCGATTGCCTAAATATCTCTCAATTCTACCCTCTCAATCCTTCTGACTCTCACCAACTCAGTTCTAGTTTCCTCATCTCTTGCCTGTATCATCACAGCGGCATCTTCACTGTTTTCCTTGGTTCCAACATGACATTCCTGCCAGCGACTCTTCACAATCAGTCACAAGTGTCTTGCTCAAATACAAACCCCATCCTGTCCAGAACAAAACCAAAATTCCTTGGCATTTCATGTGAGGTCTTTCATCATGTAACTCTGTTAACCTCTAGCCTGATTTTTGGCCCCTTTCCTACAGGGGCAGGCTCTGACCACATGAAGCAACTTAAAATGACCTGAATATGCAGTTACTAGTTCATGTTTTGTGCTTCTGTGCTTTTGTGTATGCAGTTTCCTGTTTTCAAAAGGCCCTTCTGCCTTGCCTACTGGGAAAACTCACTCTTCAGTGTTTGTTTCAAATGTCACCTCTACTGTGACCCATTCTCAGAGAGTAGGTCAGTTCATCTTCTGAGCTATCTCTATACCAAAACCTATTACTCTTGGTTTCTCTTAATTTTTCATTAGATATCAGCTCAAATGTTACCACCTCCTCAGAGATGACTTTTTTGACCACTCCCTACCCCCTAAGAACTCCCAAAGCATGAATTTCTACACCGACTTCTCCTATGACTTCTTATTTATAAACATAGTTCACTGAGTCTTATAAACAAACTTTTGCAAAACAACTACATAATTACATAACTATAAATAATTAACAATTTTCCAATAAAAATTCAGAAAACAATACATATTTTATTTTTTCATGCAAAAAAAAGGCAAAATCTTTATATCTCTAGGAAATACTAGGCTAAGAGCACGTTAACTATTCAAACCTTAAAATTCTTCACATTGTATTCCTATGTTAAGCCAGATCAGGAGAAAGTCACATCCCTGTACTATATACTTCGGGCCTTCTAACAAATTGCCTTTTTGGAATTATGATTTAGCACTATTCTCTGTGTTCACCCAGGCCACTGCTATTATAAAAAACAGATGTTTGCAGAACATCTTCTGGAATCTTGATCAAAGTGCTACTGAGAACATCTTCCAAAGTATTGCTCAGTGTCTTTTGTGTCAGGTTTAACTCAGAAGTAAAATCCAGGACAACATGTGTATCTATCTGTGTATTCTTCTACTAGATGCTAAGAGATAGATACCCATCACATTTCTCTCTTTGCTTAGACTTTCAGGAAACTCAAAGCTAATTTTGGCTCTTAGTTACTATAATTTTACTCCACCAAAATTGTTTTAAAATCCACTTTTATTTTCTCTTTCTGTTACTAATTCCCCTGCCTCTTTCCCAGGTTTAAATATGTGAATTTTTCCACCTACTGGCTAAAGAATTTGGGACAAAGAGAGAATAAAGTGTATGGTAGTAAAAGAAGCATGCACTTTGAAGTCACATGATACTGAGTTTCAAGGTCAGCTGTGTTACTAGATTTATACCTTACTTGCCACTACTCTTAGTTATCTCAACTTAAAAACGCAAAATTAATGTCATCTAGATGTGATTAGGAATATTATATGTGAAAAAATATATATATACATAAGCATACCTACTGCAATGTTTGAAATTTAAGAGGGATCCTTTTTAAATTATATTTGTGCCTCCTCAAATCCTATTGGAAAATGGGGAATAAATGCGTGGACGGACAAATGATAAAAGGGTAAAATAACAATCAAGGCAACGAGATTGTCCACAATCAGTTGTGGAACAGATAATAAGATTTTGACCTTGGTTAAGTTTATAGAGATAATAAAACACTAGGCTTTAAAGGATGTGCATAATTTACATAAATAAAAAAATAGAATGAGGATATTCTGAAGAGTGAGACTTTGACAGAAAAGTGTGAATTGAGAAAACCTGAAGCTTACAGACCTCATAGCAAGTTTATCAACAAAATTACCAGAGTATGTATTACAAGGATAAAGTTAAAAATTCAGAAATCTCCTGCTTATACAACTGAGAGTCATGGAACACACAATGAAAAGGTAATTTCTTGGAATTTTAAAAGGAAAACAGGGTGATATTTGGAGCATCCCTCTCCCTCCCCAAATTCTGAACAACTGGAGATACTGAAAATGTAAATAAAGGTAACTCTAGGGAATCCCAGGATTATCCACTCGCTTTTCAGAAGCCAAGAGGAAGATTCATGGCATCATAGAGCAGAGGAATTGGATTGGGTGCTTGGCCTCTAAGGGCTGCACATCTGAAGAAGAGAAGAGAGAGGTCCAAAGTCACATAACAAGACAGAGGTAGAAAGTGGACCCAATTTCACGTTCCCTGATTCCCAGTCCACACTGGGACTCCTGCTTTGTCTGTACATCACATTCTCTTCATCTCTAGGTCACTGCATTCTGTCCTGCCTCCCATCTGGCTGTGTGAAAGGGAAGCTCACTTAAAAAAAAATATATATATATATATATATATATATATATATATATATATATATATATATATATATATATATATATATGTATATGTATATGTATATATATGTATATATGTATATGTATGTATGTATATATATATGTGTATATATGTATTTTAATATATATTTTAAATAAATACACACACATTTGTGTGTGTGTGTGTGTATTTTACTTTCCACTTCCTGAATCTTGATCCATTTCACTGCCAAAATGTATGGTGATCAATGAGGCTGAAAAGGTCTGCATCATGCTTCGAGCATGTTTTTTGCTCATTTGTATGACTGGATCTGAAATAGCAGAAGAAAGTGTGTTTTGAGAGTCCGTTGTGAGGTTGCCAGCTGAGTGTTTGGATTGAGATGGATCACACGCAACACTTCAAATGGTTTTCAGCTCAGTATCCAAACATTTGGTTTCTTATCTACACTAATTCCAAATTTTATAAAGTTGCTGAAAGTTTATCGTGGCTAAATTCATGTATGCCTGAGACAGATGCAGCTGAAATAGGTTTTCATTCATTGGGTGGGGTTGGGATATGACTCCCAAAGGAAAATGTGTAAGTAGATGAAGAGAAATATTCTTCTCTGGCAATGGACATTTTTTTTTTTTTTTTTGAAGGAGGGTGCAGCTCACAGTGACCCATGTAGGAATCTAACAGGCAACCTTAGTGTTATTAGCACCACACTCTAACCAATTGAGCTAACCGGCCACCCCAGAATGTTTTTTAAATCAAGAAAGGATATAAAAGATGATCTATTCTGGAAATGAACAATAGGTTTAGTAGAAAGCTGCTCTCTAGTGGAATGTGTTGCAAATCCTGAAGTTACACTCTTGCAAATCATGAAAGAGGATCACAAGAGATTGGTGACGTCTGCCATGAGCTTGGAAGATCCTGGTGGCAGCACACAGGTCAAGCAAATGCCATTTCTGATCTGACCGAATCCTTTTCTAATGTCAGAGAGTGACAGTGACTAGATAGACTCTAGAATCCAGGAGCAGGATCTAGATTGTATGACTTACCTTACATGACCTTTATCATTCTAGGAGCACTTCAGACTTGGTTATCTTCCAGTTCGATAGAGAAGAGACTCACTTCCTGCCCAGCAGTCTCTTCATGTGTTTTATTAGTGGAAGCAAAAATCAAACTATTTGTGAAGTAAGGTTTCCTCCTCTTCCAGAAGAAATGTCCCAAATGAGGCTTCTAGATCTCTATGTGGGCTTGTCACAACTTCTCAAGTCTAGCCACACTCCACTGGAAGACCTTGTAGGTTCCTCAGAGATGCTCTCAAGTTAGAAGGCAAAGCCCAGCCCTTCTTGTTGTTCTCTCATTGATGCTTGTCTGCAAGAAAAAGTAAAAATGGCCCAGATTTTTATTAATCTGTAAGGATATGGCTAATTTTTCCTTGAGCCTACCAGATTCTATATCACATGAAGGAGAATTTTAGAACAAGGAGCCCTGCCCGTACAGGGAGGAAACAGCCAGGCCAAACACACTTGTAACATATGGGAAGAGGCTAGAGCAGGCATGAGCAGTGTTGGACAGATGTGCAGAGGAGGGACGGTGGAGGGACAGAGTCCTCCCTTCCGTTTTCTAATTCCTCTAGCCGATCCCCCCCAAACAAACCCTTCTGAGTATTTCAGAGCCATAGCTGGACAGAAAGCTCTTCATACCTTCTGCCTCTCAGTCTCTCATCCTCTTTTTCTCCTTAGCAGACTCTGAGCCAAATGGCTTTGAGCTTTACCCCAATAATTCAGAGCATATTTTAAGCTTCTAAGGAAACACACCTCCCCACAAACATGCTGCATACACAGAAATGAACATCTAATACAAAAGATGTAAAAAGCTGAGATTTGACTCCAATTTCTAGGATTCATTACTAAGTTTTCCAAGTAGGGGATACTAGTGTCACTTGGGTCTATAACAAAAAAGTCCTGAATGTTTAGAATATACAAGACAAATGGTGGAGAGTTAGCAGCCCGGGAATGTACCACATGGGTTGGACTAGACTTTAGAAGATCTAAACACTAGCCTGGACTCTGGCGCGTGTACACACACACACACACACACACACACACACACACAGTATATTCTTGGGCAAGTTCTTATCTTTTCTGGGCCTGACTTCCTCCTCTGTAAATTCTCCAGCCTCCTAATCCCACAGTAGCAGTTGTTCCTACAGAACCTTATATTCATGTCAATCATCTGATTGTTCCCGCTGCATTGGATTGTGCTTATGTGCTTGGTCTGCTGCTGTGAGGTCACAGAACATGACTTTTAGAGGCAGGTGTGGATGGAAATCCTGGCTCCACCCCCTCAAATGTATGACTTTAAACAAGTCACTTCGCCATGCTTAGTTTGTGTAAAGCAAACACGGTGATAATAACGTCTACTTACCAAGTTTCTTTAGAAGCTTAAAAATGAGGGCACATGTGAAAATGCCTATCTATGTATAATCTTAACATTCAGTAACTCTTAGTTTCTCTCATGTTTCTTTATGTCTAGCATAAGCCTGGTAGGTGGGGTTATTCCAAAAATTCCTCTTGGAAAGAAGAACGAGAGAGAGAGAGAGAGAGAGAGAGAGAGAGAGAGAGAGGAGAAGGGAAAGAAGGGATGGAGGAAAAGAGAAAAAAACGAAGGGAGGGAACAAGAAAAATAGAAATGAAGGGGAAAAAGGGGGAATAAGGGGAAACGGAGGAAGAAAAGATGCTGGGATAGAGGAAATAATATTAATTGTGCCCTCTTTATTAGTCTATTAAACCCTAAGGGGCCATCTGTGACATACTCATATCTGTATCTTCAATGCCGAGTACTGACCTTACTTAGCATATCATAACTACTTCGTTAATATTTGCTGGCCAGATTTTATTATTATTTAAAATGGGGATAATAATACATGCTATGCTTTATATAGGGCTTCTATGGACCTCTGATGAAATGTTGAGTGTGAAAATGCTTTGTAAATGTAGCAAGAGTGCTGCTGCCGGATAATCTAGTAAAGTGGGGACTGTGAAGCCTACTTAGAAAAAGCGGCACCCACAACTTCGGTACAGGCAAATGTAATAACACTCTGCGCGTGGTAGGGATGAGCAGGAAAGAGATCTGAAAACTGGATTATAAGGAAGAATTGGACCATGAATTTGCTGAGAAAGAATGCATAAAAAAAAAAAGAAGAAGCAGCTTGGAATGACAAGAGTACTTGGGGAGTAAAAGGGTGGGTAGAATTGAAAGAGTTGTCTAAATAAGCTCTGTGTCACTTAGAGACCCAAGCAGCCCTGTGGTCGCACTTCCCCAATGGAGGGGAGTAAACAATCCCCTCTCTTTGTAGGAAAGTGGTGAGCTGCCACATAGGACTGGGAGCAGGGTGTACCAGGTGCGTAAGTGGAGATCTGTGCCAACAAACACGCTGATGTGTGCAAGTCTGTGAAAACTCCACAGTGTAGGGCTGGAGACAAGGCTTTATCACAGGTTTTTATGGTAGACTCCAATGGCTCATGGTAGGCAGACAACATTGCTTAATAGACATGTAAGACAACACTAGAGGAAACCAACAACTCTTGTGGTGGGGAAGGGACTACGTGGTAAAACAGTAGGGGAGACTGATACGTTTTCTGATAAGCTTCATTGCATTGGCAGCCACATGTAATATAACTGTGTCTTCTACTCTGAGGGTTCTAATGGGGACATTTAGGTTAGGTAAAGTAGCATGGTACAGTAACAGAATTTCTGTGCTAGCTATTCTAAATTTATTGACTCCAGAGTTTACATACTTTGGTGGGTATAGGAACCATGCATACGATTTTATATCTCAGCCAGACCAGCTGTTGTCTTATTGGAGTAATTCCAAAATCAAAATCGAATAAAAATTATGCTGGGAAGATTCTTTATGGAAAATGGATCCGAGGGCATTTTTTTTTTCCAATCATAGCTGGTGTTCGCCCAGATTGAGAAATACATAGACCACTAATTTCGTTGTCCAGGTTGTCCCCATGGCATTGTACAGTGTGAATCTCCCCCTTGGGGAAGTTAGAGTGAGTTTCCTCTTCTTCATCTGCTCTTGCAGAACCAGGATTATCTCAGGAACTATCAAAAAAAAAAAAATATTTTTCTAGGCGTTGCTTACAGTCTGTGAAATGCAGCCAGTGGGAGGTGGGTATATCTCCTAATGGTCAAGAATCCCGGAGCATGCACACCTGGCCCTGAGCCAATCCCTGGGTCACATTAGGCCACAGCTACTCATCTCTAAAATGAAGGTGAGCATAACTGTCTCAGCCAGGGGACCATAAGGATATGTGAAATAAAAAGTGCAAAATAAGTAGACCAGTATTAGCACAAGTGAGTAATCAATACATTGTTCACGTCAATACTGCTGTTATTAGTAGGCTGTTGCCAGCAGAGTTAGGATAGAAACTTGACAGCAGGACTTAAGAGAGAATCTTACCCTCCTGAAGGATGGCTCCACTCAACTCACTGAAACTTGTGAGCTGTTAATATTGGCAAGGAATTACAAGAGTTACACAGATTATCGAGGCTTTCTGTTTTTTGTGGGTTTTTTTTTAACCACAGAAGCTCAAAATTTTTGTGACGAGAAGACCATTAACAACAACAAAAAAACTGAGATAGAGCAAAGACTAATTATATGCATTAATGTTAAGAACTGTTTTGACCTTTCAAAGGAGATAATTATTTTACCTAATGGGAGGGTCAGGACAGACTCCATGAAACAGGGAGGGTTTTGACAGCTCTGGAAGAAAGCATGGAGTTTGGACATGAAAGAGGAAGGATAGCCATTTTAGTGTGAGGAAGAGAGAAATGCAAAGAAAGATAAACAGGTTGATGTGTGACAAAAACACTAGGAAATGAGGCTGAAAATGTAGGTTAGGAGCACATGACAGAATGTCTTAGAAATTCTTAATTCCAGAGGCAGTGGAGAAAGCATTCTGTATGTTTCTTGAGTGGACTGTGAATTCTCTATGGACAGAATATTTGGTTTTGTGTCCGAATTTTTCATGATCTTGATATAATGACTGAGAAATAATATGCAATAATTGTTTGAGTAAATGATGGGTGAGTGGACAGATGGATGGATGGACAGACACATAAGTAACAGTAATGGAAGCTATGCACCCAGCTGTCTTGTACTCATCTTCTTGTTCATTCAGTATTCAGTAACGATGAAATAAATTGGTATTTCATAAGCTGTGCTGCACACTATTTGTACTTTGAAATTGACAGGAATTCTCTCTACCATAGTAAGCCCAGGAAAGACCATTTTGCCTACCCTGTGGAGGGATTAACTTTATAGGTAGTACACTCTATCTACTGGAAGTCAGGGGTATTTTTTCCCCTAGTCATTTTTGTTGAATCACTGAGTTGATTTTAATAAGGAGAACAGTTCCTTAAAAATTGGGACTCCCCCAAAGCCAATTTTTATGTTTCCCCAAGCACTGCAATTGAGGCCACTCTGCCTGGCTATTAATACTCTAATGGAGCAGCACGGCCCTCTTACAGAGGGGAAGTCAGACATCGTGCTGAGCTGATTAGAAGTGATGGCATGGAGCTTCTTCCTGAGAACGGAAGTCCTGTAACCTCAAATACCAAGGACTATAAATCTCAGCGCTGGATAATGGCAATCGGTTTGAAAGGCCTAATCGACACAGAGAACGGAAGCCAAGTGCAGATGCTGGTGACTGGACGCTCCAGGCCTCCGCCTCCATCTAGAAGGAGATGTGTCATTTTCTCCCTCAGTGCTGGGAATAGCAATAAAGGATTTCAAAGGTGAGCCTCGCTAAGTGCCAGACCGGATGCCCTCCCTGATGGCTGGTAGTGTCTAAAATTGAAGTTCACCTGTGGCGCATTAATTTGGGAAGCTGGTGAAAAACATGGATTCCTAGTTATTATTTTAGACATATTGAATCAGACTCTCTGAATTTGGGCCCAGTAGTTACTATTAGCAAAAAGGTCCTGGTTGATTCTTAGCCATGGCGATGTTTGAGGACCACTGCTGCAAATATCAATCCCCATCTGCTCCATGAACTCTCCCTCAGCCCCTGCCTCTATGTGATAATGAAAATATCTCTGACCTTCCTTGGGTTTAGCCAACCCATGTTCACACCTCAGGTCAGTCACCTACTCAGTGAATGGCTTTAGGAAAGTTCTGCTTTCTTTCCCCAAACCCCACTCTCCGCATCTGTAAAATGAAGGAAACAAAGTTTAAGAGGCTAGATTCTTATAAGGTCCCAAATGATTAGACATTGCATGAAAACATTAGGACACGGTAAAGAATATTACTGGTCATGCACTTGAAACCTGCATAGCTTTGGAGGGTGCAAGAGATACAAAATAGCCTTTTGATACTATGTATGCCTCTGTTTAAGACTAACAAAGTCAAACCTTTTGGAGTGCAGAGACAGGATGACTGATATACAAAGAGTTGGACAGACCTAAACTTGCTTCTCCGTTCCATTGCTCATTACTAACAGAAGCTTAGGCGAGTCACTTAGTCTCCCTCAAATTCTAATTGGCCTTCTGTAAACTGGGCATAAAACATCTGTCTATCATAGTTACTATATTAGAGTTATTTGTGTAATGTACTTGGCACGTATGAGTACTAACACAAGAAGCCAACGATGATTCCACAAGCCGACATAGGTGGAACTGTTAAGCCCTCATAACCTTTCTTAGTCACGCCCTTGTTAGTGGGTATTAGACAACTGAGGTTTTCTCTGTTATAGACAAGTACAATATGTTATGCCAGCTGAGCCCCAGGTTCCTAGGCTACCCCTTTCCAAACAGATAGTTACATCAGTCCCCCTACCCCAGAGAAACTATGAGTCTCTACTAGTGGTAACTATTTATCATTCATCATATACGTACTTTGAGGAGGTTACTTGACTTCTCTAAACCTTACTTTCCACCAGTTCACACTGGCCATACCCCCTGTGCCAGTATTAGTTAGGATAAGTAACGCTAAAGATTGTAGCAGATAAATCTCGAAATCCTAGTGACACCCTGATCGGAGTAAAAGATTGTTTACTCACACCCTAGTCAAAGGCGTTTTAGTCAGGTTTGGGAGAATTTTATCCATGCTGGCTTTCAGGGACCCAGTCTCCTTCCACTTGATGGCTCCCATCTGCAACACACTGTCTCCAAGTTCACTGCAGAAAGAAAAGGATGACCATGGAGACAGAATGCCAGAGGCTCAAGTGCCTCAACCGCAAAGGGACACATGCCTCTTCAGTTCATGTTTCATTGACCAGAGCCGCTCGCACTGCCCCACCCAGATGCAAGGGGGTCTAAAAGAAAGTCCCTGGCAGGCAGCCACTTCCCAACATGAACTTCATATGATGCAAGGAGAGCACACGTCTCTGTCTCAGCCACTGGTACTGACTCATACCATTGCTGTGAAGGTGAAATGAGCAAATACACATCAGTGCTTAGCACAGAGCCTGGTACATAGTGTATCATCAATAAATGTTAACTGAAGCCATCCTTCTGAAAACCACAGGTTCATTTCATTCTTTGTAAACACTAGTGGAGTCCTTTGGATGCAGATGACTTATTTAAACACCAAATTGGCCATCAGGATGATCTATCTTTATTTTGGTTTATGTTTTATTAATTCATTCAACTCACACTTATTGAGTGCCTACCAAGACTGGGCTCCAGCAGTGAACCAGACTCCCTATGCCAGGCATTACATGGAATGATGGAGAGAATGGACATGAACACTCTGCAAACAATGAACATAAATGGTTATGTAAACTATAATTGTGACCATTGCAAGGCAGAGAAGTATTGAGAGCCAGCAGACTGCCTTAGGCTGTAGGATTCAAGGAAAGGTTTCTCTGAGAGCTGAAGAATGAATGAAAATTAGCCAAATAAAAAGTGGGAAACAGATTTTAGGCACAGGGGACTGATGTGAGCCTCCACTTGCAGCTCTCACCGCCTCAGTCCTGGATATAAGTCAGCTTCAACAGCAGACCTCATGGAATATTCCAAAGCATCATCAGCTTAAAAATACAAATAAATAAAAGCATCCTGGTAAATCTGTCCTCAAGGAACAAAAGCAACTTACAAACAATACACAACATCTGAACACTTTAGAAGCTCCAAGGAATTTGCAAATGTTTTTATCCAGTTACAAACATTCCTTTGCTCCTCTTCAGAACCTTCAATGAATCTTTCTGCATATAACTTCTCAGCTTGATTCAAGTCACTGAGTCTCTTGGAAATAGAAATATTTCTGTGATTTGTACTTCTCTTAGCTGAATATCCAATCCTCACCAGTTTCCCCACAGCCCTCAAAATGCAGAAACATGATTTTACGTTAAGTGTCCAGATCACAAAATAATAACAATGACAATAACAAAACTAAGAAGCTGGGAGGAAATTTTTGGAAGTGATCGGTAGGTTTAGGTTTATGGCAGAGATTGTGGTAATGGCTTCATGGGTGTGTACTTATCTGTACACTTATGTATATATATGCATTAATTATGTACAGCTTTTTGTATGTCAAAGATAACAGTCATCTTAAGATGTGAAATAAAAAGTACAGAAGTATTGTGCGTATGTGGACCCCTAAGCACACAACCAACATGTGTATGTGCAAACATATGTGCACACATATGCACACAGCAGGGGAATGTCACTGGAGGGGACAGAGAGAACTAGTAAGTAGACCTAAGGATTTTACGTCCTGGCTCTGCCATTTGCTGGTTTTGTGATTCAGACTCTTTAGAATGGCATGCGAAGTCCCTCATGGTTTGGAACATACCAAAGTCTGAGCACTTAGCACCTTCCACCGTTCTCCCCTGCGTGTGCCCTCTGTTAGAGCCAGACCAAGGATTTCAGGTCCCTCGCCTGTTCCTCATGTACCCATTGTTTTATACATGATGTGAACAGCCACTCCCTGACACGCTCTCCACAAGCACAGACCTCTGTCTCCACCTTCTGCCACATACACACTTCTATTTGACTCCCACTCGGTCTTCCCATGGCTTTCAGTCTCTTTCATTCAACTTTTTCTCGATCTTTCTTTTGCCTCGCTCTCTGTGGTCCCATCACTGTGCTTAAGCCACTGTTAACAGCTGTGATATTTTCTAATTATTGATGTGCCTTCCTCTCTCACTAAACTATGTAAATTCTAATCATTTGTCCTCTCTCCCCCTCAGTTTTCTCATCCATTCTCTTATTCAGTGAGAAAACGCATGTGCAGTGCTTAGTATATTATGTGTGAGTGAGTGATTAACTCAACAAACATTTGAGTGCCTACTATGTCCTGGATTGTGAATGGAAAAACACTTTGCCAACAGTTAAGCACTCTGCAAATAGAAGCATACATTTAATAATTATAATGTGATTGCTGCAACATTAAGACAAATATGTGTACACATTTCTGCTTATGTAATTATAATAATGATAATAATATGAATAACCCTGCTGGCATTCTTGAAGAATGATGAGAAAAGTAAGGAATGTGGAGTTTGCAAACATTGGGGTCCTGAATAAGATGATGATACTTGATGCAAAACCATTTATGAATTCCAGGGTCAGTGAATTTAATACATTTTATATCATTGCAAATGTTTGCTCTACTCCCAGGGAAGATTTAAAAAAAAAAAAAAATCCTGTGTTTGGCTCAGGAGCTTGCTTCTCTCCTGGCATTATGCATCAGGCTAAATGTCACAAGAATATTTCAGCATATGTGGGTAAATATTTACACTCATTTTAAACAGATATTCCAAATTCCTTGTTGTTTTTCAGCAGAGGCCTAAACCTGGTGGTAAAAGTCATGAATAAAACTTTTTCATTCTCACTAAGTGAGAAGGGGCTTTTCAAGGATGCTTGCCTCCAGAGTGCTCCATATTTTTCCTTCCATTCTCTTTGGGTTGAGCTTTTGGAAGGGAGAACTGGCACCCTGCCATGGAACTCTCCACCAAGCCACTTCAAATTATTGCTGCATGGTCCCTGAGAGCCAGTAAAGATTCAGCTGTGATCTCGAGGTGGGGAGGAAGTATAAAGGAAAGAAATATAGAAGCTATAATATGAAGAAGTAACTTGCAAAAATGCAAAAGAAAAATGTATAGTGTTATGGCCTTGTGTTGCAAATGGGTGGACAATGACATACACTGTATTTCTGATTCTACGAGGAATAAGAAATCATGGCTGGAAAAAAATCAAAGATTGTTTTTGTGCTGGGTCTTTGGAGATGCAGAGAGCAAAAGGTTATTTCTGGCTTGACAGGTTGATATTATACAAAACATGGGTTATAAACAATTTTGTTTGTGTTTGGGGTACATTGAAATGCCGTGTGTGTGTGTGTGTGTGTGTGTGTGTGTGTGTGTATTCTCCTTGCAGTTTCTTTTGTTTTCTAAAATACTGAAGAGAAGAAGTCCTCCCTTGTGGAAAAGGCATCAAGACCTCTGCTAATAGAGCAAAGGAAAAATCTAGGCAAAGCTTCAGCCTGGTCTAACGAGCTGCTCTCACGCATCATTGGTACCACAGGTTTGCCCCGTCTTGAGGCACGAAGGTCCAGTTTTATTACCCTGTATCATTTAGTCTTGGCTGCAGGATTTCCAAGGGGTTTGAAGGCAAGGGCTACCTGCAAGGTTGTCTGAGTAAGGTAACTCACCCTTGGCTAAGGTGGATTTTCTAGCTGTGAATATGCTGAGCTGTTGGCAACTCACAACGGCTAGAGGATGAAAGGGGACCTGTGTGGGCGCCAATAACAACTAATACATAGGAGTTGAAATCTATAGAGGGACAAGGTAGAATCACAGAGTGCTGGTAAGTTCAGAGCAGAGACACTGATTCTTTCATTCTACATTTATTGAGCATGTACTTGGCTAGTAATACTGCTAGGCACCAGGGATACACAAACCAGAGCGGGCCATTCTATAGTCTACATCCTGGTATAATCAGGCAGGAATTCTACCTTAGGGTCCCATAAAAAGGGAAAAGCAAAGGACACGGGAGTCCTGATCACAAGACAGCGTGCACGTATTGTGCACCTGCTAAGTGAGCAGCCCTACGCTTAATACGATGGAGGCAGCGAAGATACGTAGCTTGGCTTCCACCTTTGGGAAGATAACGAGTGAAAAACATTGAATAAAATACAAGGCATGATATACTCGGTGTCTCATAAGAAGCAGGAAGACTAAGTACAGGCGAGCCCAGAGGAGAGAGAGATCATCAACTGGAGGAATTATGGCAATCTGAGAATTTACATTGGAGGTGACGCTAAAAGAATGGGCAGAATATGAGCATATGTCCGGGCGGGTATATTCCAAGTAGAGGAAATGGCTTAAATAAAGACAAGGAGGAAAAAAAATAGTTTCACATAAATTATGCCATGTGATTGTCAAATAGTGAAATTTTGCTAGAGTAGCAGGTAAAAATAGTGAAGCCGTAAGACGTAAACCCAGAGAAGTAGGCAGCATGGAGAGAACCTTCAAATCCAGGCAAATAAAGATTTGGGACTTGAGCCTTAAAACAATGGGTAGCTATGAATAGACCCTGAAGAGTAAAAAAAAAATTATAATTAGAGCAGTACAGTGAGAGAGTAAGTTTGGCAATGCATAAGATATACACCGAAGCAGGAAAAGCTAGTAGAGCCCAAAGCAAACTACTGCATAGTGGTACGTCGCATGCAGGATACCTAGCACGGGTCTGTTAAAAGAGAACACTCTTAAACACAGGGTGAACCCTAAGGTAAACTATGACTTTTGATAATAATTTATAAATATTTGTTCATCAATTACAACAAATATACCACAGGAATGTAAGATGTAAATAATAGGGGAAGCTGTGGGAGGGGGGAGAGGAAGAGGAAGTATGTGGGCAGTTTCTGCTCAATTTTTATGTAAACCTAAAACGGCTCTAAAACACTTTTCATTTCAAGAAAATCTAAAAAAAATAATACCACTGTCACCCAGCCCTTTCACCTCGCCAGTCACTACTCATTCTTCAGAATCTCAGTTTAAACAGAGCATTTCCTCTCTGCTCTCTAGACCCCTTCTGTATGGTTTCATACCACCCTGAATTTATTTATCCTTGGTTCCATTATTCTTACAAGGTTGTTGGCTAGGAATACTCTCACTACACTGTAATGTGATTGGAAAAATACATTTTATTGCATTAAATCACTGAGATTATGAGGTTTGTTATAGCAACTAAAATGATGTATTCTAGCTAATAACTGTGTTCACAAAATAGTAAGCATCTTACGGCTCAGGATTGTGTTTGTCTAGTGTCTGAAAGAGTACCTGACTCACAGGGGCTCAGTAAATATTTACTGATTGCATATTTCATTACAAATTATTTTACCATAGAGATAGGATATTGGTGAAGAATGTTGGCTTGGAAATAAGACAATCCTTGGTTTAAGTGTTAATGCGTACTTTCACTTTTGCTTTGTGATATGGACCAATTCATTTTATACTTTCAAGCTCTTCTCCTCTGTAAATTGGGAACACGAATAGTTCCTATACCATAAAGTTGTTATAAGAAGTAAATGTTATATTGCACGGTTTTAGCCCAGTTTCTGCAGAAAACAGAGCTTGAAGCAAGGACTAAGTGCTAATGCTTAATTTTGGCAGATGCAATCCCAAGGTAGAAACATGTGGGAAAAGCAAAGTGAGGCATAAAAGGACAAACACAAATGCAAGACAATGCATTACTGTGCCGTCCATTGTTTTATAGTCAACTATGAAGAGACACAACTGTAGCATAAGAGCCAGATCCCCTTGGTCATATGGGCCATCTCTGAGCAGTCAGTATAGAGGATCCACACATCAGAATGGTCCATGTAACACTGGAAGGGAATGGGATTCATTCTTCTGCATTTTGTTTCTCACAGTTAATACCCCACACTTCTGGACAGCTGCATCTGGCCCTTTGGACAGCTTCTCAGAAAGCCTGACCCCCCCACCACCACCACCACCACCCTGTACTGTGCATTTCATCCAAGTCCAGAAGTAGCAGGGAAAAAATGAAATCCAGGACATACAGCTGGTCAGTCTGGCTTTGCATGGGCAACCAAAGGGTGGAGGCTGACACTCCTGGGGAAGCTGCTGGCCAGCTCCAAGAGGCAGGAACCATGCAGATTCAAGCAGACGTGGTCGGCCATAGAAACAAGCTTGTGAACCAGTCCTTGAGGAAGAGCTATGACAACTGATATGCTACCAGCAGTGGAGGGCTAGAAGAAAGTAGCTCTGACAGAACCCAATATGGCACAGAAGATGTGTGCAATAGAGCAGGCAGATAATCGATCCGTCTCTGGCACAGAGAAGGGATTTAATACATAATAGTAATTAGTTTCTCTTTCATTATGCAGTTAAGAACTTTGTTTAAAATTATCATCTCTATGCCAAAGAAGATAGATTGAATAGGCGAGAATGAGACTCTCAGCAAACCATAAAACAGAAGATAAAATATTTTTGGATGATAAATTGTATTATGCGGGCTACATGAGAAAATCTGTGTCCGTGTACTACATGTGCTCATACAGTATATGATATATGGAAAGGGCTAAATAAACACTAGATTTTATTTGAAACATTTGTTAAATGAATGGAGAAATGAATAAAGCAAGTCGATTTTTGAAGAGTCTAGAATTCTAGGATATTGGAGCTAGAAAGGATCTTAGACATTGACTATTTCAAATTGGTTTTTTTTTCTTTTATAGAAAATGATACTGAGGCTCATGGAGGCAAAATAGTTTTTTAACAGCTAGCGGGCAGGTATTCAAGTATTTTGTTTTTAATTTAAGTTTATTGGGGTGATAATGGTTAGTCAAATTACACAGATTTCAGGTGTACAATTCTGTAATACGTCATCTACATATCACATTGTGTTCACCACCCAGAGTCAGTTCTCTTTCCATCACCATATATTGGATCCCCTTTACCCTCATCAACCACCCCCCTTCCCCTTTTACCCTCTGGCAACCACTAAACTATTGTCTGTGTCTATGAGGTTTTGTTTCTTCATTTGTTTGTCTTGTTCTTTTGTTGTTTTCAGTTTTATATGCCACATATCAGTGAAATCATATGGTTCTTGACTTTTTCTGTCTGACTTATTTCACTTAGCATTATACTCTCAAGCTCCATCCGTGGTGTCACAAATGGTACAGGTATTCAAGTGTTATTTCTCATTGCTTTATACCTTACTCCCTTAATTCTCTATCGATCATACTTCTGTAATGCAAAGGAATCTGATAATTATAATAATAAGAGCTATCATTTTTCCAGTACTGAGAATGTGGCAAGAGGTTTTCACCTGCCTGAGGAATTTCCTGTGCCTATTAAACACACAGAGAATCCATGGTCTCCAGTGGTGAAGTACCTTGCTCAGTTATTAAATGGTAGAGTCAGAAAGCAAACACAAGTCTTGCTGTTCCTGATGTTCTTACCTTCTATCACTGCATTACACAACGTGTGGTGCTTGATGATGGATTTTCCCTCTTGTCACGCTTACAAAATTCATGTGAAGAGAGGAGATGGAAATCCCATAACCTATAACAAGGAACAGGGGCACAGAGGGAAAGAAAGAGGAGCAAGCTGTGGACCAGCAGAAAATTTAAAACTGAGATTCCGTCTCCCTCCATCTGCAACATTTGCCTTTTTTTTTTTTTAAACAAGAAAAAGTCCCTTCTGGGAAAGGCTCGCTCAACTCCAGATACCTTTCCAAGACATTCTTGGAGCTGAGACTAGCATATCAAGTTTGGCGGCAAAGTGTGATTTTAATTAGGCCATTTCTCTCTGGGGGCTGGGGGCTCTGTTGGCTGAACTTCATAAAGGAACCTGTGGGTGGGCAGCGCACAAGGAGCTCAGAGGTGAGGAACATTCGGGACTAGTCTCCTGGAGGGGCCTGGCTGTCAGTTCATGAAATTTCCCTTATTTCTTCTTCCTCCTAAAGTCATTGGAAATTACTGCACCCAGGGAGAGTTGTGGCCTCCCTTGATAGAAAAGGGCTTTGGAGCTCTTGGGTCAGAGCCAGCTAATATCCAGGGCATTTGTTTCTCAGCCACAGGCCCCTGTGTGGACCAGTCATTCAATCCAGACAGATGTCCACCTTCCTTGCTTCATGGACTCCCTTTGGGGCCTGGAGAGCTACTCGTGCTGCTCCCCAAGTGAAAAGTTCACGTTCCTCCTGTTCATGAAATAACATAACGTGATCCCAAGCTTCCCCCTGGGGTGTGTCCAATGATTTAAGGCTTTTGACTTCTGCGTTAGAGATCAACTGTTGGCTGCCTACATTATCTCCTCCACACTGCACGACAGAAGGCAGGTGCAGCGGGTTTGTGGGCGGGCCTGGTCACTCAGGAGGGGCGCCTAGAGGATGGAAATCACACGGATCCCAGAAAACCTGACACTGGAAAGTGAACCCAGGACACACGTCCTGCAAGCACTCCCTGGTTTATTATCTTCCTTTGAAAACTGGACATTCACCTCTGGTTTCCAGGGCACCTGAGGGAAATTTTCTAAAATGCAAATCCAATCACCTGACGTTTCTGCTTTAAAACACCTACTGGCGCCTTGGTTCACGCACATTAAAGTCCTTATCAGTCATTGCATCGAGCTTTTGTTTGTTTTGTTTTTTATGTTGCTGTCCGCACATAGCTCTCCAGGTTCATTTGCTCTCCTTCCACTCCTGCCTTCTACAATTCTCAAACTTAATTATGCCCTTCAGATTTTCATCCATACCCTTCCCTCTAACTGCAATAATCTTTGAGGCTTCTTCCGTTCTGTCAGTGGGTTCCCTATCCCCTCCACCCTGATTCTTTCCTGTGCTTACGTGGATAAATTTGGCTTTCTTCATATATCAGATTAGAAGTGACTTTCTCTGGAAAGCCTTCCCTAAATATTTCCCCAACCCACTCAACTCATTGGCAAAACTGGAAGACCTGACCATGTCCTTCCAGAATGAACTGCTTTAACATCTATTTTAACACTTAACATTGTTTGTGGGAAACGAGTAAACTCGTCATATCGCCTCTAGTTGGAAGCGGCAAAAATTTTGCAAAGTAAATAAATAGAGACCTCTTTTTAAACTAAAACACTGAAAGTTTCATAGAAAAATATCAAATAGATCGAAAGATATGAATATTTTACGGAAAGTCTAATTTTGGCGAGAAAATGTCAAAAAAGCCCCGCGTTACGACGCGATTTGGCAGGAAAATGCCCGCATACAAAGTGTTAACACGCTTTATTGTAATTCTCTGTTTAATTTGCCCTCTCCCATTTACTGTAAGCGCTGTGAAACTAAAGATCTGGTTTGCGTTTTATCATTATATTCCCAGTTCTACATTCGATATATTTTCCGCATTCAATAAATATTTGTTAAATTAATAAATGAGACCCTGGAGGGCATCCTGTTAAACCTGTAATGATCTTTGTCATTTCCTGGGGATTAAATACTTAAATACTTTTCTTGAAAACCTGCAGAATCTAGGGGATTGGAGCAGCTTTTCACTAATAATTTACACGCAGACCGTAAGAACTGTTGGTGGTAAACACTGAGTTTTTGTTAAATTTTTTGTAGACACTAAGTTTTGGTAACACTTTAAAATATGGAAATAGGAAGTATGGCTAAAACAAGGGGTCATGTTTTGTTAGGTCTGAAGTCCTGTCTACATAGTTGCTCAGAGGAATACACCTGAGCACATCCATTACCCTGATTGGATTCTCTGGTTTTCATGATGCACAGCTAGAGCTCAGGACATAGGAATGTTGGTGGAGAAGAACTTACACACATGCAGAATGTCATAAGACTCTGCTAAGTGGCGTGCAGCTGCCCTTCTGTGTTTTTCTAAGAGGAAGAGTGCTGAGCTGAGTATAGAAAATGATTCGGCAAGGGTAACAACCAGGGGGCAGTCACCAGGAGAATCTGCCTAGAGGAAAGTGTATCTGTAGTTGGAACAAAGCAATGAGAAGAATAGCTGGGAGAAAGCAATTTTTCGGAAATAAATTTCACAAGTGTTGCCTTTCCACTCTGGGCACCATCCTATGATGCACAGAGCATGGGCCGACTCTGAAGGTCCCAGGTAACCTCAGAGTTGGTTCACGGTCAGATCTTTATTAGTGTTAAATGGAGGGATGGCAGAACATGCCGTGTTTACATGGAGATGGTTCTAGAACTAGAGACTTCATGGAGGAATTTGTAACCATCCAACAGAGCTCTGACAATTGATTTCAGGCACAAATGATTCCCAAGTTCTCTCTCTCACTTGCTTCTTTTCTGTTACATGAGTTTTACATTAAGGACAGGAGTAGAACTGACAGAAACCCCCATTCTTTCCCATTCTTTTCTCATCTTAGGCAACCCTCAGGGCCACTTAACTTAGCAGAAGCTGATAATAGTTCCTCGTAAAAAAAAAAAAAAAAAAAAAAGGGCATAACCCTTTCTATTTTCTAGTATAATATTCCCAAAGTGATTTCCACAGAACATCTGATCTAAGAGATATTAATAGATGCTGAGTAAAAAATAGTTCCAAACCAGAGTTCAGGAAGTGATACATGTTATGGCTTCATCTTAGAGAATCTCATTGCACATCAGGATATTTAAGACTTTGGTGAGTCCTTTTGAAGAAAACTATCAGCTATTCCTACATTTATTAAACAATAGAATTTTTTTTTTACAAAATACTAACTTAAGATTCTACTGAAAAAACCTTTAGAGTAGCTCTAGTACCTCATCAAAAGATTGTGAGTCTATACACACAAATATCTTTACCCAGTATCTTGTTTATAAAATAACTAAATCTATTAATATATATCAAATTTTCATGTTAACTAATCATCCAGTATTATCAATGTTTGTGACCTATTTTGCCTTTACTGTTTTGGATAAAATATATTTTCTGTTTTATCAGAAACTAGAAAATTAAATTCCACAAACATTTATAGAATGAATGCCTTCTACGTGTAAGATGCTGAGTTATGCATTAACACAGGAGACAGTAATAACAATAATAATCTTGTAAATACTAATGACTATCTTTTATTGAGCCCAAAATATGGGCCAGAAATTATTTTAAAACTATTTTCTCATTTAATACTCTCAATAGCCCTATAAAGACTGTTTTTATTATCTCTATTTTCCAGATGGAGAAACTGAGACCCAGAGAGTTTAAGAAACTTTCTCAAACTTATACAGCTATTAGGTGGTATAGTCTGCCTGATTATATATGAAATTGGTGTTCTTGACCCTCAAGGAACTAGTCAATCTAGATGGTAGCAGTGAAGGGGTTTACACATACCTGGTTTACTTTCTGTTGCTTCTGGGAAAATGGTGCTCCTTATTTCATCTAAGATCAGCATGTATTCTCTGCCCAGGCTAATAAGCAAAGCATTAGAGACCCTCTTGGTCTTTACTGAAGCAGTAATGTAAAAGCGTGGGGTGCAACAGATGCAGTCCAGACTGGGGCCCTGGCTCCGTGGTTGAACATTTTCTGGTAGTGCTCAAGAGAAGAATTCTTTGAAAGTCTGAGAGTAAGCATGCTCTAACCAAATGGCTTTGGATTCCTTGCATTGCAAGTTGAGCCTTGGGGTATAGTCATGGACCATGAGTATGGAAAGTTATAATTAACATCCTGACCTGCAGCTGAGAAGATATTTGTCAACACGAAGTCAAAGCACAAGAAGTGAATGAACCCTTGGCCAACTTAGAATTCTGAAACATGATTTCTTAGGTGCAGAAGCTTCACATGGGTTGTGAGGAAACTTCCCTGTTTCCGATTAATGGAGGTCCTGTGTAAAAGCATTTTAAGGCAGGATAGCCACCGTGAAGTCAAAAACACTGTCTGGAATGTCTACTGGGTTTTTTACTCTAAGGGAGACAGAATCAGTAAGGCTTCTATAAACTCCCTTCTCCTCTTCGACTCCCGCAGCCAGAATTGCTATTCTAAAACAAAGATGTTTATGTCATGCTTTTTCTCAGCACACTCTCTGGCTTCCCATCACACTCAGGGTAACGAATCCTTCTTTAAGTTATGAGGGTTTACAGCATGGGATCCTTACTTAACCTTGCTAGCCATATCTATCATGGTATACCATGAAGAAATGTGTCAGCACAGGAAGGCTTTAAATTCTTCTGTCAGGGATGTGAAATGTTTCGAAGTTTTAAACAAGAGTTCATGTTCAGATATTTGATTTGCTTCAGTTTTCTTTCACTTGCCCTGATTGTATTTTCAATGACACCAATTATATGTAGGTTTTATCTTCTTTTTCTGTCTTCTATGAACACTTTCCCCTCAATTGTTTATTTAAATCTATTTTAATCTATTTAGCTCACTTTCCTTAAGTATGCAATAAGAGGTTTCCATACCTCTAACATTATTTCCACCAGTAGAGATGGTGCTTTAATGCAGGTTTCAGTGGTAGTTATATTTTTTACTTTCATTTTATTCCTGACCTTGTTGTTTAGCTCATTTGTCTTATCGTTGTTATTGTTGTTCCTTGAGTCCTTAAAACTTTTTTGAGCTCTTAATTCTTAAATACCTGTGTTTACATTTTATCAATGCAGCAAAATGTTTGATAATAAATATTTCATCCATGGTAAGATTTTCAGGGGGTGTTCTTCAATTTTCTCTCCTTTGTAAGATTCCTTTTCCCTTTTCTTCTTGTAGGTATTATTCTAGAGCCTACCGATCTTTTTGTGTATTACCAAGCTCGTGGAATAAGATTAGTTTTTTTTTTTCATTATCAGTTTTGTGCAAAATTAATGATGCTGTGAGAGAAGTGCCACTAATTCACAATTTAAACCATTCTAATATGCAATAATGTGGTGAGGGGAGTGGAAGGAGTATAAAAATGAGACAGAAGCATAAAGTTTATGGTTCTCTTTATTGTTTTCATTGAATTCTGTTGGTTTTAGAAAGAAGAATGGGATCAGAGTTACATTTAATTTTCTCTTAAAAACCAAAGTGCAGCTATGTGTTTTCAAAAATCATTCTAGCTACCTTTAGCAGGTTAAAAGGGAGGCAGGAGATGAGGCAAGGTGCTATAAGAGAACTATTGTATTAATATATAAATGTGATGACTAATGGCATTGAAGATAGAGTGAAGGGAATGGAGGTAAAATTGTTAGGATATGATGCCTGTTCCAGGCTTTATCCTCATAGCCTATGAGTTTTTTTTAAAGGCTGGAGATATGTTTAGCCATCTATACATTCTCAAAGACCTAAACCAAGCGCCAAGTAAATAACAAATATTTACTGGAACCAGAAAAGAATGCATACGTTAATTCCAATTAATTAAAATAGTATCCTTAATTGAATATGTCCTATTTCTCCTTAGAAACTGCTCAGGTCACAGCAGGGGGGATTTGTGTTAGACTTTTTTCTGGGTGGTTTCTATGAGATTTTATAGCTTTTTCTTAAAAAGTTCTTTAATGCTTTGTAATTAACCAATGTGATAAGTGGCCTCACTTTAGACATTTGTTTTCACATTTTAAAAATGGGAATAATAATAATAATAATAATAATAATAATAATAATAATAATAAAATACTGTCACCACTACTACTAAAAATAACTTGATGAGTGCTTTGGGGATTAGTGAGTGAATATTCAGTGTGCTTCTCATGGGCCTGATTTGGTCCAGGTTTTCCCTAAGGGAGCTCCCATTTATTCTGTCTCTCTTCTTTTTGCAAAAACGTTTTCAGGTTAGGTTAGTCTCTCATCTTAATCTTCTCGTTATAGGTTTTTTGTTTCTCTTTATCATAGTCTTTTACACAGAGTTTTACAATAACCTGTTATGTCCTTGTAGCCCCATCAGGCCAAGGATCATCATGACATTTTATCCTCATATCTACCAGTACCTGAACATTAAAAGGTCTTGAATATATTTTTAATACATAAAATAATTGATTCCTAAGGGCAGGTCATTCCTATCATGGTTAGGGATGCAAATAGCCCTCCCCTAACCCCGGTCTTAGAAACGTAAGGATTATGGCAAGGCCACCCACAGGCTTTGATCCTTGGGTTTAATAGAGAGGTTCTCCAGTACCAGAAACAATCCAAATAGGCTGTATTTGGAAGAGCATGCTTCTCAGACATATGGGCTTCTCTGAGCAACAGTCACAAGCTATCGTGTTTTGGTGAGTCATAAATGGCTTCAGCAACCAGTTCCAGAAGAATGGCTTTAATTCATGAAAAAATACATTCCATCAAAGAAGACACATATTTCTGAAGCAGAATACAGCTTCTTGGGAAAACACAGTCTCTCTCTATAAATATATAAAAGAAAGCCAAATTGCATTATCATTCAACAGCTAGATTTTTTTTTTTTTTTCACTTCTTTGAAAGTGCAATGCGTTACTTTGTAAGCCCTTTATTTTTATTTGGGAAATTGAATAGTTGTAACTAACCCAATGGAACTGTGCTTTGTAAAAATTGGCCTCCTACAAATCAATTTCACTTCCTTCTCTCTAGTGGTGCCTTAGCTCATCCTAGCAAGACCATCAGTTGGCAATTGTTTTTTGAACTCCTGCAGGGTTCTCAGCAGCACATTAAATGATAGATGGCTGGAAAGTTGATGACTGAGGAAGGGGAGGGGTGTGTCTACTGTTAGTGTAGTCACAATTTTATGGAAGCTAGCAGAAGAACTATTGTCATTCCTGAAGCCCAGCAATTCTTTTATGGAAACCAGGATTTTTATAAACGACTCTGTTGTTATAACCAAACTAAAGGCTATTAACCAAACTAAGATTCCAAGTTAGAATTGTATCCCTTGTTTATGCTAATGAGGGAATGAGATATGCTTTTGTGAAGGTTTGCTATGCACTAGGTTCTTTGCACGTAATATCGTTTCATTTTTATTTAAAAAGTTGAGGGGTGGGGCAAATTCGCCCTTGTATGAGGGAAAGTCAGAATTATCTGATTTGTTTGATACGTATTTGTTTTAAAACTAATATTTAAGAATATTTATCAAAGCAATAAATTATGTACTTTACAAAGACCAAAACATTTTTAAAAGTGGCAATAGTCCCCTTTTATGCCCGAGATGATTATTCTTAGAAAGGCAATCACATTTTAATATTCTTAATTTTTAAAAACAAAAAATTTGGATTGTTTTAAGGTTGTAGGTGTTTTCTTTTGACTTTGTTCTCATAAAAGACAAGAATTTATACTTTTTTAAACACAAACACACACAGATTTACATATATCCTCTAATCATGACCGTCTAAGTGTAAGTATATCACAGTAATACCTACAGCACTCTAAGAGGTCCCTAGTAGACTTACATTAAATAACTTGCCACTGCACCAAACTTATTCTATTGGCTAAAATTGCATTCATACCCATGTAATTATATAGTTATGTAACTACTGTACTATGCGAGTATACACTGCGATTACATTTTGTTTGCGTATAGTTTTTTGTTTGTTTTTATTGGAGTTAATAATTGCCTCCTTACAATTTGCTCAGTTTTTAAAGTGTCTACTATTAAATTATCCTGCATTTTCAGTAGAACCACAAAGCTCCTTTCAGCAGGAGCAAAAGCACTACTTTTCAGTCAGTCTAGTTATTTAAACTGGAATATGACCCTTCTAGAGTTCTCTGTCTTCCAGCTCTTATGTGGAATGGTTGTTCCCTAGGCCTTTTATGTACCTGTCATTCTGACATTTTTCATCTTCATTATCCTGGTGATTCCCCTTTCTTCTTTCCTACATTGGGTCCAAGGATTCTTGAGTTTTTGTCTTCCTCTTTCTTGGTTTATTCCTACAATTTTCGGGAGCATATCCTCCAATAGATTCTTGGAAAAAAAACAGGAGGTAAATTCTTCAAGACCATGTATATCTAAAAAATGTTTATATGTCAAATAACATTGATGGATAATATTTGTGTAGAAATTCAGGTTGTAATAAGAAACATAATAGACCATAAGTCCAGAAAGGTGAGGAGAGGCCAGATCATTTATTAGGTTGATGCAAAAATAATTGTGGTTTTTGCAATTTTGTTTTTCACCCCTCACAATTATTTTTAACCTTTTAAACCGCAATGACTTTTGCACCAACCTAATACAACCTTCTGGGCCTTGGTAAGAAGTTTGAAATTTATTACGAATAAGTTGGAAAGCCATTGGACAGGGCTGAGTAGCAACATGTCAAGATGTAATTTTTTTTAAGTACTCTTTAGTTATCACATAAAGACTAGACTTTAGGGGGATTAGAGGTAAAGCAGAAAGGCATGATTGAAATAATCCAGATAGAAGAAGTTTGTGTGTAGAACTTAGTCAATAACAGAGGTAGGAGGTAGAGAGATGGTATTAGTGATACCATTCGCTGATACAAAGAAGACTGAAGAAGAAATGGATTCAAGGAGAATACGTGGCTAAAAGTCAAGGGATTTCTTTTCGTACATGGTATTTTGGGGAGGAATTGTCAAGTGGCAGCTTTGATAACTAAGTCTTGAGTTTAGGGAAGTTAGACATGATATTTAAAGCTATGGGACCAGATGTGATTATCTAGAATAGAGGTTTTAAAACTGAAACCCTTGAGCCAAATCTGACTGCTCCCTGTTTTTGTAAATACGGTTTTATTAGAGCACAACTGCACTTATTTTTTAATGTAATGTTTGTGGCTATATTTGTGCTATCCTGGCTGTGTTAGATAGTTGCCACAGAGACCATATAGCCATAAACCTAAAATACGTACTATCTGGTCCTTTACTGACAAAGCTTGCTGACTCCTGACACAGGGAATGAGTGTAGGTAAAGAAGAAAACAGGCCAAGGATGAACTCTGGGGTTTCCCAACATTTAAAGATTGGGAAGATGAGGGTGATACAGCCAAAGACATTGAGAAGAAGCAGTCAGTCAGGGGAGGAAAACCAATAAGTGTGATATCCTAGAAACCAAGTGAAGACAAGGTCTTAAGAGGAAGTGGGGAGGACTCAGCTTTGACTGATGTTGCTGAGAGGTGAACTAAGATGAGGACTGAGATTTGATCACTGGATCTGGCAAGACGAATTGTAGCAACATTGGCAAAAAGAATTTATATGGAGTGTTACTGACGAAGTCTAATCGGAATGGGTCCAAGAGAGAATGGAAAGTGAAGAAGTGAAGATAGTCAATGTGGTAAGAGCATAAACTGAGACCTACCCTCTTCATACATGTTTCAGTTTACAATACAGTGTTGTTAAGTATAAGTACAAGGTTGGTATAAAATGGTGCAGCCACTACAGAAAACTGTATGGAGGTTTCTCAAAAAATTAAAAATAGGAATATTATATGATCCAGCAATCCCACTTTTGAGTATTTATTTTAAAAAGTTCAAATCCAGATCTCAAAAGATATTTGCACTCTCGTGATCGTTGCAGCATGATTCACAATAGGCAAGACGTGGAAACAACCTAAACGTTCATTGAGGGATTTGTGGATAAAGAATATATAATAATTTTTTGAGATTTGCTGTAAAGAAAGCAGAAAAGTGGGGGCGGGGGAATAACTGAAAGGAGGCAAGGGGTCAAAAAAGGTGGAGAAAATTAGTTTATCAGGAAGCCATCTTTGAGATGAAGATTGGCATGCAGAATGTGTATTAAGGTCACGCTTTCAGAATCAACTTCTTCGGAGGAGAAGCACTAAACAGAGGGGGAAGTTGGCTGAGATGAAGTCCAATAAAAGCTTCAACCAACTCCAGGGAGAGCTTTGAAGCTGACGTGGCCCTTCAGAGCTGTAGCTCGGTGAAGGGAGGGAGTCAGGTCTATTTGTACCCTCATTGCTTGGTCATCGGATGAGGGCTGCCTCGGGGAGGGGGGACATCCTTATGCAGCGTGGTCCTTCTCCACCAAGGCAATTCCTTACAGGGCATGACAACTAAGAGCTGTTGGTCAGCAGCACTCCCAGCAACTGCAGGAATAAGTCTTGCAATCCCAAAGAGGGATCCGAATGGCACATTCCAAAATTCGCTTCAGAAGGAGCTTTAAAATATGGGACTCCTGCTTCCTTTTTTCCGATTTCTTCAATGCGTCTCCCAGATTGTGCTTCACAGTTCTGAAAATCATGAACTTCACCTTGTGATGGGACACCGGTTGGTCTCTGTCTTACGGCTTATTAAAAAGGATGGGAAGTAACATCTCTTTTACTAACCTGACTTGTTTCTTCTTCTGTTGAAGGACAGTAACATGGCCATTAGCTTTTACTTAAAGAATTAAGAATTATTGTTTTAATACACAGGTGCTTCCCAAACACTGCTGGCCCCCTTCTATAAAAATCGAACATAAAAGAGATTCAGTGTAACATGACATCAGTGGCTGGTACCTTTGGCCTTTGGAAAAGGGTTAGGTTTAAAACTAATTTAGGAAAGGATTTTCATATCACTTAATGTCTTTTCTTGGTTTCTATTATGTTCCTTTCATCTAATAAACGTCCTTTATTTAAGGCCTCTTAATCAATTTGGAATCATAGGTAGACAGAAACTCATCAAGGCTCTAACACAGCCATCTCCCCAGTACAGTGACATCATCTGGAAATGATTTGGCTGGTGCTTTCCATTTCTGCTGGCAGGCAACAAGGAGTGAGGACCTCAGCAAATGTTTTCTAGTATTGGGTAAAAATGGTTCTCCCTATAATTTTCATCCTTCAGTTCCGGTTCTACACTCCCAGGGGAGGTACAACTTCTCTTCTGAAGGAGAGCCTTTTGAAGAGTTATAGGTAACTTTCAGTCCTCTTTCCCTACCTTTTTACCTACCCCCCCTTAATACTCCTTTTCTGCCAGCTAAATATGTCCTCTATATTCATTCAATGTAGCCAGCAAGCCTGTATTAAGTCACCTGTCCTAGGACAGGCCCACGACTATATTCCCGGGATAAATATGCACTCTAAACACCAGAAAATAATTTCTAGTATTCTCATCATCCCAATTGCTCTCCTGTGTAAGTTTTAACCAAAGATGGGGTGCTTCCTCTTGGTTAAGAATTTATTTCTCACTCAAGAGGATGGGGTGCTCCTCTTTCTTTCTCATCGTCAACTCTCTCCATAGAAACTCTTAGCTAACACACAACATTGACTGAACACTTACCCTGCAATAGGCACTGCAGTTTACACTTGTTTCCTCATTTAATATTTACAAGAAACCTAGAGGCAAATGCTTTTATCATCTCTATTTTACAAGCGAGGAAAGTAAGTCTTTGAAAGCTTATGCAACTTGCCCAAGGTCTTGGCAAACAGGTGGTGGAGACAGGAGTCAATCCCACATCTGTCTGACTCCAGAACCTCTGCTCTTAACCACTAGGCTATATTTATTACTGTGGCTCTAAATAGCAGCTAACTGCCAGTCACTCCCCAAATAGATATCACCCCCATTTGGGTTGAATTGTGTGCCCCATAAAGATATGTTGAAATGCTAACTCCAGTACCTGGGAATGTAAATTTATTTGGAAATAGGATTGTTGCAGATATGATTAGTTAAGATGAGGTCATACTGGAGTAGAGTGGAGCCTTAATCCAATATGACTAGTGTTCTTACTAGAAGAGGGAAATTTGGACACAAACAGAGAAGACAACCGTGAGAAGAAAGAGGCAAAGATTGGAGCTATGCTGCTACCAGCCACAGGATACGTGGGGCTATCAGAAGCTGAAAGCAGCAAGGAAGGCTCTTCCCCAGAGCCTTTTGAGGAAGCACAACTCTGCCAGTACCTTGATGTCAGACTTGCAGCCTCCAGAACTGTGTGGCAATTAGTGTCTATTGTTTTAATTCACACAGTTTGTAGTACTTTTTTATAGCAGTGCTGGGAAACTAATACAACCCCTCAGGTCTCTATTCTGTGTTTCAGACTCACACTTCCAACTGCTCCTGGAAATCTTTCTTTGATGACCTCCTAGGCAGACATCATTTGATGTGACTTCACGGCCTTTCCTGCCCTCTCTCTCTTTTTTTAAATTAAATAAATTTGACATGTAACATTGTATAAGTTTAAGGTGTACAATGAATCATTTTGATACTTTTATATATTGCAATATGGTTGCAAGTGTTGTGATATTTATTTCATTACATAATTATAGTACAGTATTATTGACTACATCCATTACATTGTGCATTAGCATCTATGGCACATTTACCACTCACTGTAAGTTTGTACTCTTAAACACCATCACTCTTATCCCCTACACCCCTACCACCTGGGAACTGCCATTTTACTATGTTTTTTACAGTTTCAACTTTTTAAAATTCTGCATGTTAGTGATACTGTACAGTAGTTGTCATTCTGTGACTCATCTTGCTTAGCATATTATGTTTAAGTCCATCCATTTTGTCACAATTGGGAGGATATCCTGCTTTCTAACAGCTGAACTATATTCCATATATACTCCAGAAGACGCCACATCTTTTTTGTCTATTCACCCACTGATAGGCATTTGAGTTGTTTCCATTCATTGGCTATTGTGAATAATGCTGTAATAAATATAAAAGTGCATATAGCTCATCGAAATCACATTTTCATTTCCTTTGAGTATAAACCCAGATGTGGAATTGCTGGATCATATAATAGATCTATTTCAAATTTTTTGAGGAGCATCCATATTGGTTCCCATAGTGGTTGAATCAATTTACATTCCTACCAACAATATATAAGGGTTCCCTTTTCACCACCTCTTTGCTAACACCTTTTATCTCTTGTATTCTTGATGGTAGCCATTCTAACAGGTATGAGGTACTAGCTCGTTGTGTTTTTGATTTGAATTTCCCTGATTATTAGTGATGTTGAGCATCTTTTCACGTGTCTCTTGGCCATTTTGATATCCTCTTTGAAAAAATTTCTATTCAGTTCTTCTGCCCATTTTTAAATCAGATTGTCATTTTTGTTGTTTCTGTTGACCAAATTCTTTATGTATTTTGGATATTAACCTCTTACCTGATAATAAGGTTTGCAAAACTTTCCTCCTATTCTGTAGGTTGTCTTTCATTTTGTTAATTGTTTGTTTTGCTGTACAGAAGCTTTTGAGTTTGATGCAATCCCATTTATTGATTTTTGCTTGTGTTGTTTGTGCTTTTGGCATCATGTCCATATCATTTCCAAGACCAATATTGATGAGTTTCTTCCCTATGTTTTCTTCTAAGAGTCCCATGGTACCAGGTCTTATATTTAAGTATTTGATTCATTTTGATTATTTTTTTGTGAGTGTTGTGAGATAGGGTTCCACTTTCACTATTCTGTTTGCATTTCTCTAGGTTTCCCAGAACCATTTTTTTGAAGAGACTATCCTTTTCCCATTGGCTGTTCTTGGTTCCCTTGTTGAATATTAGTTGACCGTATATGCTGGGATTTATTTCTTGGTTCTCTATTCTGTTCTATTGGTCTATGTATCTATTTTTGTGCCCGTTCCATACTGTTTTTATTACTACATCTTTTTAGTATACTTTGAAATCCAGAAGCATGATATCTTTAGCTTTTTTCTTTTTACTCAGAATTACATTAGCTACTCAGGGTCTTTTGTGGTCCCACACAAATTTTAGGATTGTGTCTTCTATCTTTGAAGAATGACTTTGGTATTTTGATGAGAATTACATTAAATCTACAGATAGCTTTGGGCAGTATGTCTTGCCTGCTCTCTTGACTATGCTCACCTTTTACCACTCTTTCTACTCAGTAGTTAGTGCCACATTCATGCAATTACACCTAAAAGATTGTTGTTTACTTTTCATTCATTTTTAAACACTTATTGTGTGCCTACTAGATGCCAGACATTGGGATAGGTGGTGAAGACAAAAAGAGAAAAAATAAAGTAGCTGTTACTAAGCTCGTGCTAATTATAAGCATGGTACTCTTCTAAGGGATTTGCATATATCACCTCATTTATTCCTCAAAACAGCCCCATGAGGTAAGACTAGTAATACACCCATTTAAGAGGTGAGGAAACTGAGGCACAGAGAAGTTGAGTAACTCGTGTGGAATCACACAGGTGGCCAGTAACAGAATCAAGATTTGAACCCAAACAGTCTGGCTCCAGAGCCTGTGTACTTAATGGCTGAGCTTTTCTGTCTCTTGGAAAGAAGTAGCTCCAGCTTTCAGGAATGATACAGAATTTTAGAGAATCTAAAATATTAAAGAAATAATTACATGAATGAAAATAATTTAATAAATTCTAAGTGATATGAAAGGAAATTAAACAGCATTAAAAGTGAGGCTGGAGGATCAGGTTTCCCTGAGAGGAGACACTTAAGCTAAGATCTGACAAGGGAATAACATTTTGCCAGGTCAAGAGAGCAGAGAAGGGAATTTCAAAGCACAGGAAACAACATACTCGTATATATGGCCTTGTGATAGAGTCAGACCGCACATTTCCTTCCCCCTCACGCCCAAGTCCAATTGATCCCTGAGTGCTGTTGAATCCATTTCTTAAATATTTCTCCATCTCTCTACTAGTCCACTGTAATGGTCTCCTAACAGCTCTCTCTGCCTGGCTTCCCTGTCATAATGTTACACAGCAGTCATAGGTATCATTTAAACACAAATTTGGTTGGGTCTCTCTCCTGCTGAAAACTCTTCAGGAGGTCCCCTTGCTTTCAGAATGGATTCCCAAATATTTGCTGTGGTGCTATGAACATCTGAGATTTCAGTATGTCTGGTATCTTCCTCTGATAACAGCAATCCACACTCCTAGCCTTGCCCTTTGGGAACCACCTTTATACGAAATTCTTTGGGAGGTTATGGTGGCCCTATCAATTACAGGACTCTGCCCTCTAGACCACAGGGGTGAGCCTGTGATCAGAAACCGATCAGTCATTGTACCCCATCTCCTTAGACACAATGACTTGTCTGAAATGTCATGTTTCCCCGAAAACAAGACTGAGTCTTACATACATGCTAGTGGCTTACAAACTTGAGAGGACATCAGAATCACCTAGAGGGCTTGTGAAACAGATTGCTGGGCTTCACCTCAGAGTATCTGACTCAGTCTGCCTAGGGTGGGGCCCAAGAATTTCCATTCCTAGCAGGTTTCAAGGTGATCCTGCTGCTGACATTTATTCACTGATGCTAAAGGTCAAGTATAGGCCAGAGACAAGCCACAGAAGTTTGTATGTACTCAGTAGAGTACAGAAAATGTCTCTTTCTTTTGGAATCAATTGCTGGGTAGATGTTTGGAGCCATCAATGGCCAAAACCTCTCAACCCCTGGAAAGAGTTTAGGTGCATGATAAGATGCGTCCAAAATAAAGAAGAAAACAGATTGGAGAGTTAAGGAGAGTCTGTGCAGAATGATTGTAGTCCTGCATTGTGCGGGGGACCCTGCTCGCTGCACCATTTGTCATGCGAGGCGGCCTGCGGGGTCTCTGGTCCCAATCCCCACATAAGAACACAGGACATGGGTAGGACAAAAAGGAATACCCACAGAGCCATACGTAGGGGAGTCATGCCATTATAGTCTCACTGGAGGCTGGATCCACATGACCTGCAACATGCTGTCCGATTCTCTGCCTGCCAACCAACCGACTGACCAACCAACGCAGCCGCGGCAGTTATATCAGTGGCTAATTGGCTAACTGGTTACAGCCGATGGTCAATTAGCCACAGCTGACGGCCATCTACTACCCGAGCCAGCACGTTTCCATATGAGGCCAAGAGCCTGGAAACTGCTCTCTGGGACTCTGTCCCCACACCCTGGATTTAATTAGCATCCAGGATACTGTCACTCCTATTTTGCTTTATTAATATGAGCAAATGCATCCCTTGATACACACCCTGCATCCCTCATCCCTGTCTCATGCACACTTTCTTATTCAAAGGAGAGCTAGGGTATTTTTTTCAATCACTTACAATAGATTGGCCTTGACTATAAATGCATGGCACATAGTAGGAGCTCAATAAATATTGTCAGAAAATGACTAAGTAGTGAATGAATCAAAAGGTGATAAATCAATGAATTTATTTTAAAAATGTACTCATACATGTTGACATAGCAGGGAAAGAACAATCTATTTGAAAACCATAATAGTTTACATTAAAAAAATGCAGTAAAAAAATACAGAAAAAAATACAGTTAAACATACACACGAGGTTATTTCTGGAGTAGAATTATGGGTGATAGACTTTTAGTTTCTACTTTATATATATTGGTACTTCTTGCATCTCTTAAAATAAGCTCAATTTACTTCTTATATTAAGAAGCAATCAATAAATGTAATTTCATTTTGAAAAATAAATGCATAGTTTGAAATGTAATGCAATACTTTAGATGTGGTCTGACCAGAGCAGCTTGAAGATAGCTGCCACTTGCAAGTTTAGGAGGCTGGACTTCTCAGTTAGGAGGGGTATATCATATGCTAGACTCCCAACAAGGTGTTTTCTGGCCTCAGGTTAATTCTGGAAAGGTTAATTACTCCCACAACGTAGCAACCCACTCTCTGGATACTTTTGTGGACAGGGTATGGTTTTCAGTACAAAAGAGTGAGGAGATTGGAACTTCAGGAGGCTAAGCTTAAAAGTAACCTTTTGTGGCTTGGTTATTTTAACCCTCCCCATCCATCCCACACATTGCATACAAGTTGGTCTCACCAGGAAACCCTACCCAGGAAAATCAGGCCTCAGGTGGAAATTGAGAGGTGGCATTTGGCCTGGAGGGAAGGATGTTATTGTTGGTGAATCATGTCCGGTGGGAGCTTACAGGGCAGCTGAGGCACCTCCCTGTCTTGATTTTGTCATCAGTGGTACATGAAGTTCACACAGAAGTCACAGATGAGAAGTCAGGGGCTGTTTTGGGGAAAATGACTGTGCAGAGAAAGAAGTGGATTCTTCAATTATGCCATGACTTTTAGTGAATGGGAAGAGCTGATGAAGAGTAAGTTAAGGTGTGGGTTCATTTTGGGGAGAACATGTGATGGGCAGGGTGTTGAATGAAAAGAATCTTTACCTGAAAGTCGGATACACCTGGTACTAGGTCTAGGTCTGCTGTGAATTAACTCTGTGGTTGTAGGCAAATCAGTTAATCTCCTTCAACTTCTGTTTCCTCTGTTAAGTGAGGAGTTTGAACCAGGTGATTTCCAAGGTGTATCTTGTGTAGAGGCAGCAGCTTGGTTGGGCTTCATCTCCTAGCTGTGTCATTTATTAGCCTTGTGTTCTAGAGTTATTCCTCCTGTCTGGCAAGGTAAGCCAACCATGTAGCCTAGTTCACTGCATATATAGGTGCTCATGACACTGCCCTTTATGCCATTGTAAGATTGTGTCCTACCCATCCCATCACTTTTACAGTGCCAATAATATTCATGTGTGTTTGTATGTGTGTACCATCCAAATTGTGACTAGTCATGGACATGACGTGTGGACCTGATGGAGTATGCACATGCCTTTGGGGAACATTCTTACTCATCAGCTAATGGAGACACACAAAAGTTAATGGACTTGTCCAAAGTCACACAGCTAGTAAGCATAGCAGCTGGGATTTGACCCCAGGTTGTGTAGTTCCAGATTCTTCCTCCTATCCTCCATATTACACAGCCCCTCCTAGGTCAAATGTCTCAGGAGCACCTCATTCGTCTTTCCTGGGTATCACAAATCAAAGGTAATTTAACATCAGAAAATACCTTTCATTTGTCTTGACATTTGCACTCCAGGCCTTTCTGATAAATGTTCATACTCCATCCACTTTTGAATAATCCTTGCCTGGATTGAGCCACAGCACACATTTGATGTGCATTTCTGAAAGTGTGGGAGTTTTCAAAATATTCTAAATCACTTCCCTCAGGGAAGAAGACAGAGGAAATGAACAAGTCATGCTGATTAATATTTGAACATAAACAATTATTAGGGAAACCTGCAGAGAATGTAGGCTGGGAGAATTCCTTTGCCCCATTACAATGTGTTCCTAAGTCATGGGGATTTGCCTTCCTCCATATTTCCTGTGTTCCTTTTGCTTAATTTCTTCTTCTTCTTCTTCAGCCACAGACCTAGATCAGATCTCAGTACAACAACCCCCTGACTGGTTTCTCCCTCCCTTACTAGACCAGAGTTGGTTGCTATTGATTCTTTGGTTTTGACACTTTTTTGGTCCAGAACCATCCATGGTTCTTCTTTTCCTACTGATACTTGAACTTGGTGCTTAATACTTGAACACGGTCTTTGTTATCTGGCCTCAAGCCACAGTCTGTACATCATACTCACCTATTTTTCTCCTGTACCTATCTTTTGATCCAGCCACACTTGACTGTCCCATCTCCATTGAACAAATTCTTCATCCTTTATGCTTTTGTGTATGTGATGCCGATTCCCTGGGATGTCTCTGTCTTCATCCTAATTTCTAATTTTCACTTTTCCTCCAAAGCCTAAGCCCAGTGTTAACTCTTAGATGGCCCCTTGCACTGATTCCATCTTTCAATCCTCTGAACTCATCTGCTTGGCTCATTCCTATCTTGTGGCTCTTAGAACGGAAAGTTTGGGTCTGTGAGGACCTTAACACTCCATCTATCAGCAGCTCCCTCACCCACCCAGTGCAAAACAGGTCACATTGAATGATGGGAGAACTGGATATAGGACCCAGATATTTTGACTCCTATTCTTGGATCAGGAATATGACTCAACATGCATACAACACATATTTTTTGAGCACTAACAGCTATCCTATGACTAGGGGACCTCACGCAGAGTAAAAGCCCATGGCTGTCAGTGGCCTTGAAGCCCCACGTGATGAGTTCTCATCCCTGCTCTAACCCTCCCTCCCTTCCATCCAACCACAATGACCTCCTTTCTGTTCCTTGAACATGTCCCCCACCGCTGTGTTTGGTACTTTCTCTTCCTTCTGCCCAATCTTTTTCTAATACCAACCTGCCCTTCCTTTACCTACTTCAAGTTTGTGCTTAAATGCTCCTTCCTCTGTCATGCCTTCTCTAACTACATAACATAAAATTGCAATCAACTTCCATGATGACTCTTTCTATCCTTTGCTTGATCTACTTTCCTCCATATTGCCTATCATCCTCTGACTCACTCTATAGTTTTCTATTCATATATTGTCTGATTCTGCCACCGGAATATTAGCTATTCTATTAATTACTCAATGCTTCATGCCTAAAAAAGCACATTACACATAGTAGATGTCTTATCACTATTTGCTGGATAAATGAATGAATACAAAGTTGAACAAGACATGCTCAGTCTTTACCCTCTTATTTCTCATGGACCACTGGAAAGATATGGTAGACTCAATACCCAATCTGAGAAGTTTTCTGGTAGGCAAGTAGAGGCAGCCAACTCAGATTAGGATCCCCAAAGAAAATAAGCAAATCATTGTTCTTGCCCTGAAAGAGTTATAGCTGTTCAGAGGAATAAATTGATACATTTACAAATAAGTAAACAGACAATGTGAAAATGACTTTGTCAAAGCACAAAATAAACTCTCTTTTGTGCAAATCTTAACTCACCCACTTGTCTGTAAACCCTTTCAGGACTTGGTCCAGAGCAAATTCATGACCACCTCTACTGTACCCCACCCCACACCAAACCCCAGGTACAGTATCCGGAGGGAGGGAACATGTGAAAAGACACTCAATGGATGAATGAATGGACCTAGAAGCAATATGCAATCATGTGGTCCCTTAAGCAATAAAAATGCCGGTGGTGATTTGGCTGTGAGATGATTGTATTTTCCTGTTTATCCATTTGGCTGGCACAGCAAGGCAGGGATTTCACAGCCATTCACCCGCTGATATATGGTGTGATAAAAGCAGGCATTTACCTGTGAAGAGCAGTTCTCCGTAAAGCTTTTCTGAAGAAAACAGGTCCAGTAAGCTGAGCTCACTCCCATTACTGGAGATATCTCCAAATTTATTACTGGAAGTGGTATCAGGAGGGTTGACATAGCCTTCTCCTGGTCAATTTCATTGATGGTGATTTGGAGGGCATGGGATCATCTAAGCCATGGAAACCTTGCCCTCAGCCACCCACTGGAAGGCTAATGTGGGCTGCTGGACTCCTAGGGGACACTGCCTCCCTTAAGATGATTCCCTTATCTTCAGATTAATAGATAAGAAAACTGGGACCCAGAGGGAGAACTGATTTGTGTAAATCCACACAGCTACCTTGACGCAAACCCTGGACTAGAACCGGCCATCTAATGCATAGTTTGTCAACTAATCACTGCTTGTCTATCTCAAATGACAGAAATTAATACTCAGTTGAAACTACCAGTTTTTATACTGATGTGACTAATAGAAATAGTTGGTTAAAAGCAGTCTTTAACATAAGGCTAGAACAAAAATAGTAAAAGTCCAGAAAAACAAAAAGCACAAATTAATCCAAGAGAAGTTTTAATGGCTATATCGTATATAGATCAATTTGTCGTTTTATCTATGCAGCATATATTACATATCTACCAGTGACCTGTCTTGTGTATTAAGGATGTAGATTTGAATAAGGCATAGCCTCTGCCTGTCTGTCAAAGTGGTTTAGAATTGTGGTTCTGAGCGCATTATTAGCCAAAGTAAGTAAAGATGTTTGACTCATACGTGCATAGGGTCTGTAAGGTCTGGAGAGTTGTGAGGAGTGAAGGGACTGTAATTGAGGGCAACAGAGATGTCCACAGGCCGTGGCCAGCTCCTCAAGTGCCCAGGCTGGACACCTGATTTTAAACTTCCGAAAGGGTGTTTGGGATTGTTGGACTAGCCAAGGTCAAGGGCTAGAGTATAAGCTCCAGCAAATCAAAAATTATGCGTGATTCATTCCTTATCTTTCCAATGAATAGCTAAACTTGACACTGAGGTGATACTTAGCACATGTATCCCAAATTGTTGACTGTGGCAAGTGAGAGATTACACAAAGCAGCAGAGAATGAAGGGCCAAAAAGATGTGGTTCAAACTCGAAATGCCAATAAAATGTAGACTCAAGAAATTAGTGAGGGATGAAATACCAAGAGTGGTGGGGTAGAGTTTGTGCTAGATTTTGATTAATGATAATCCTTCTCATCTGTTTGGTGATTTAGAAAACATTTCTATATCCACAATATCAATCTAGCTCTCAACAAACTATAAGGTTGTCAGGGGTTATTTATTACCCTTACTGTAATTGGGGTGACTGACTCTTCAAAGGATTCTCCCATAACTGTGCCTCACTGCAGCATTATTTGTGCTTTGTGGCATTTTGCCATTATTGTAGTCTTAAGGTGTTTTAAATGTGAGCAAAAATTAGACAATGCGGACAGTTGTTTGCAAAGATGGTTACAACAGGTCCACCATCTTTGTATGTCCACCTTTGTCAATGTGTCTTTGCCACTGCTCTTATTGAGATGTGGAGTTTCTTTCTCCACCCTTAAATTTGGGCTTGGCCATGTAGATTGCTTTGGACAACAAAACATGAGCAAGTGTGACAAAAGCAGAGGCTTGAAAAGTGCTTATGTGTCAGAGCGTACACTCTTTTGTCTCTGCTGGAATCCTGAGACCACACTATGTAAGAGCTCAAGCTTACCTGCTGGAGACATCCCAGTTAAGAGCTGGCCAACTGCCAGCCCTGAGTGAGGCCATAGGAGAAACTCCAGCTCTAATCAAATTGTCAATTAACTGCCATCATCATAAGAGACGAAGTCTCCATAGCAAGTATTTATGCAGGACCATTGTAACCTGCATCCAGTGAGACTTTCCTTCCAGGGGCCCTGATCAGCCAACAAATCTCCAAATATAAGTAACTGTTGGAATGGGGTGGCTGGCAGTATCTAGAATAGCTTTGGGGGAAATATCTTTCTTTATATTCATATTTGTTAAAGCAGAGAGATCATTAATCGGTTCTGACCTTAAGACATAACCTCCACCTGGTCAAAGAGATAGAAGAAAGGAAAAAGAGGTTTTCAAGGAGAAAACCACATAATTTACAGGGCTCACTAAGAAACTAAAGGAGCACTAAAAGTATTAAAACAATTACATAATTATTTTGATATATAGTTAATTTATATTACTATATACGTAAATGTATAATGATAGATTTTTAAAAAAAATTGATTACCAGAAGGTAAGGGGACGGGAGTGTTAGAAGAGGGTAGAGGGGGTCAGATATATGGTGATGGAAGGAGAACTGACTCTGGGTGGTGAACACACAATCCAATAAATACACGATGTATTATAGAATTGTACACTCGAAAACTATGTAATTTTACTAACCAATCTCACCGCAATAAAATTCATAAAAATTATTTTTTAAAATTTTATTGCCTGACAGATTGGTTTTATTATATGGGTGGATCTATAAAACAGTACAATACAAAAGCTGTTTTCAAAAATTAAATCGTTTTCAAGAAATAACATAAGTTCACATATACTTTCAGAAATGTTTGTTTTTTTAATTGCACATATTGATTATTTGAAAAAGAAAGCAATTTTTATCAGTAAATAGATAATGTAATAACTTTTTTTGTTGTATCTATATCTAATCTGGTGTCTGATATTTTCTGAAGAAAGTTTTTTTCTCTCAATATGGTGTTCTTAGATTCAATATTTTCACTAAATTACTTGCAATCATTCTCAGTGTTATGGTTAAGAAATTTAAAATTGTTGATACCTTCAATTGACTCTTTTCAGCAGACCAGAATATTGAGAAAATATCCTCTGCGGATACTAAAGTACCTGGGAAGCTCAGAGCAATTTCTGCTAAGCAGAGGAAATTATCAACTCTATTTTTTCACAGTAAAATGTACAAATATTTCAACCCAAATATTTTTTTACAGGTACTATTTTCCCCCTGAATTTTGCCAAATGGCTTTTCCAACAAATATTTTTACAAGAACTTATCAAATAAGTGATACTAAATTTAGATACTTGCAAAATTGTACACTGTCTCAATTCCATGCCAATACAACACAGAATACGACATTATGTAAATAACAATAGAAGCTCCTTCAAAGATGGTTGCTACAAATCTAGATATTTCAAAATGACATTTAACCTCACTTTCCGCCACTGCCCACATCCCATCATCATCACCTAGCAATTGCCATAAGAGGATCTTTAAAAATCTTTTGAAGTAGATTCAGAAACTCAGTACTTAATTTTTGTTTTATTAAAAGGATACTTTTATTTTTTTATCTTAGTGATAATGAAAGGATTTATCGCAAATTTAAAAAGCATTACCAAACAATTAAAGTCACAGATAGTTGTAGATTTACACCATACGGCAATGATGAAAACTGCTGTAGCAAGTGCATTTTGGGTCTCTATAAAAGGGCTACTCAGTCTGTATTTCCCACATGTATTTCATGCGTATCTCACTTCTTTACTTCTCACTGAGCTGCCTGGCTACTTCCTCCATGTCATACGTAGCCTGTGGCAGGGGCCGTGGCATTACATGGTACACCAAGTGATCAGCAGGGGCAGCACCGTTGAATTCTTTATTCCTACACCTCTGGACACAGGAAGGGTGTGGATTTTCCTAGTCAGTGTTTTCTAAGGGCTGAGTCTAAAAGGGAAACGTTGGTTGTCACAAGTGTAGAAAGAGTTGGAAGAGAAGAATGGGCTATAGATGATTGTCATTCAGACTAAACTCTAAGTTAAGGAAGGCCTTAGTGTTCCGTGTGTCTCCCACTCTATTAGATGGTGAAATCTGGAACACAGTATGGAAGTCTTCCATACCATCCAAGCTCATTTAAATGCAGCTGTTAATCATAATATGTTATTCAAAATGGAAAACCTTGGGCAAATGGTAAACTTGGACAAGAGGACAGTATGTCCCAGGCAAACTGAGTTCTGTGGTCACCTTACTTGAAGGTGTTTCCTGTCTGGCCACCATATTCAAACAAATAGTATTTGACTTAAAATCCTGGCAAAAAATAATCTTACTTGATTGGCCTCAAATAGGTAAGGGGAAAAGTTAAAATTAGTATAAATATCAGGAACTATAACATGTTTGTGTTCAACACCACAGTCAGACCATCTTTGGTGCACTTTCTGCACCATGTTCAGAAGGGAACAGTGATGTCCCTCACATCGCACGAGTGTGCTGCTGAGGACAGCTGACATATAGATAGATCATGGAGCAATTTCCAGTGTTTTCCTGTTTACGGTTTCATTGGATGGTGGTGTGATTTTAAGCTGTTTAAAACCTTTCCATTGATGCTCCATAGTCTTGAGGTCAACATTCAATATCCTCAGTTTGGAACTCAAGACCATTATGATCTGGTCCCTATCTATTCGTCTAGGCTCATTTTCCTAAGGTGTCTCCTTTACATTCTTTTTTCCAGCCAAGTATGATCCTTTTTATTTCTGGTAACATGTTTCATGCCTCTGTGACTTTGCATATGCTGTTGCCTCTGCCTAAAACTTTTTTGGACCGTATCTTTTACTCATTAAGCAAGTATTTATTCAGTGTCTATGAAACTTCAGATTTTGTGCTGGGCATGGTGGATTGTTATGTTTTTAATGAGTATATAAATGAGTGAATGAATGAGGCAACTTTATCAATTTGAAGAACGGACAGGGACTCCCGTGGGGAAAGGTATAACATCCCAGGTTAAAGGGGCCACATGAGCAAATGGCATAAAGGCAGACTCTGCGATTCCTTCCTCCTTCCCCCCTTACTCTTTGGTTTATCACAGGTCAAAAACATGCATTGAAAATGGTCCTGACCTCGCACCATTTAATTATTCTTACTTCCAGCTGATTGCACTAGATGCCTCAATAAAAAGTAGAAAAAGCAGACCATGCCATGGTTACAAATGGTACAATCACAGGTGGAAATATAATCCATCTTCAAGGACAATCTTAAAAGACACCTTGTCTAGGAAACTTTCTTTCATATTGCAGACCCACTCCAAAAGTTGTCATCCCTCCCCTTTGTTGGTCCTCCACCACACATTATAGCCACTTTTTTTTAGCATTTATTTATTTTTTATCTTGTATTTATAGAGCTTTCTGGCTGCTTCTTGTGTCCTTACACTCTTCAGCATATTGTGAGCCATCTGAGGACGAGACACCAGGAGTCACTCATTTTTTGCCGCACCTGCCAACAAGTCCTCAGTGTTCTGCCATTTTAATCTATTATTTAATCTATTATTTGGATGCATTTTAGCTTAACAGTTTTCACTCAGTTGCCTGCAAAACGTAGAACTGTTTTTTTTCTTTTATGTAACACTTTTCAGCTCCTTCTTCATTAGCCTCCAAGCACATCAGTCTCCATTTGGTTCTTTAAGCACACCAAATCCCTTGCTACTAACTGTCCTTCACAGAGATTGGTTCTTCTGCATGGAACACCAGTCTCTCCCAGTGCTTGTGTGCCCTGTTTCCCCGAAAATAAGACCTAGCCGGACGATCATTTCCAGTGCATCTTTTGCAGCAAAAATTAATATATGACCCGTTATTATATTATATTATATTATATTATATTATATTATATTATACCTGGTCTTATATTATAGTAAAATAAGACCGGGTCTTACATTAATTTTTGCTCCAAAAGATGGGTTAGAGCTGATTGTCCGGCTAGGTCTTATTTTCAGGGAAACACAGTATGTAGCACACACACACCCTTCTGCATGGCTGGGTCTTTCTCAGCCTTCAAGTCTTATTCTAAATGCCAGCTGCTCAGAGAGGACCTCCCTGACCTCTCTATATCGACTCATCTTTCCTCAATGTACATACTATTCCATGTCATGAAGCTCCGCCCCTCCTTCTAGTGCATTTTTCAGTTTGTAACTACATACTTATTTGTATGCATATTTGTCATCTGTCTCCCAACTACATTTAAGCCCCATAGTGGTAATAGACCTATTTGATTCACCACAGAACATCTGGTGCTTAGCTCAGTATTCAATATGTAGTTGGCACACCGCATATACTTGTGGAATTAGGAGGTTCAAAGTGCTTTAACAAAACTTGCTACTTCTCCCAAGTCTTCCTACAATCCTGGAAGTTGGAGATGGAATGTGAGAACGTCCTATTTCACACAGAAGAATGCTGAGCCAGAAGGAATGATCAATACTCTGCGATGAACTTGTGAAGAAGCTGCTCTAATCTCATTTGTAGCCCATTATCTACAACCCCAGGCCAATTCTCCTGCTCTTTCCAAACTGGAAACAAAGTTAACACGTGCCTTTAGCATGACTTTGACCAAGGACTTCTCAGGAGACATTTTGAGAGATCTCAAATGCCCACTTGTGCAAGCAGCCTTCAATCAGAAGCAGGCACGTGTTGCGGGCTCTGAAATGGGAAACCTTCTCTGTGTCACAGCTGAAAGCACCACTCTGGATATTTAAAGCAAGGCCTCTTTTAAAAAATTAATGACCTGAAAGAGGAGAGAAGAAGCTGCCTATGTAATGCGGAAAGAGGAGCTGGATGACCACAGCCCTGGTCCCTCTCCAGATGATGTCATCATCAGTCTAGATAATAAATTTGTAACAACGTGGCTGAAAGAGATGGGACAATTTCAATATAAGTCAAAGGAGCTGGTGGCAGCGGAATCTAAAGGGAGTAATTTTTAAAATCTGGCTGGCATACAGTTTTCTATTCTCCGGTTATTAGATTATCCAGAGAGCAGAGCAGAAACCACAGCTCTGGCTCTGGACACTTTAATGTCCCCAGTCCATCAGAACAAGCAGAGTGGCAAGTGGTCTCTTTTCTGTTGTGTCGAGTAAGCATGCCTTTCTGGCTTGCAAGAGTTGAAATGGAAGAACACTTAATTTGTTTTTTCCAGAAGTCAGCCACTCACTTAACATGTATCATAAGATGTGATCACAGAGAGGTTTTTCCTGACCATATAGGACTGCACCATCTCTCTTGTTCCTTCCAGGATCTGTTAATTGTGACTTCTCTCTGGATTTGGTCTAGAGTCTGCCATCCCTTACCATGTTTATGTTGATCTTGGCGATTTCACATTTGTTCTGAATTACTCCAGGGTGTCTGGTTTGAAAATATTTTCCATTCTATCTGCAGTGTTAGACTGGGGTAGAGCTCAGTTATGGTGACAAATCTAATGCTAAGGTCTTATATGACATATCGTCTAGGGATTCCCATAGATCCTCAGAACAATAAATGTTTGATAAGGAAATGAATGAATGAATGAATGAATGAATGAATGAATGAATGAATGCATACACAAGGTTGCAAGATGATTTAATTAATTGTGAAGCACATGTCTTTTATCTCAACTCTGCTGTTTTACCAGACCCGAAGGTAGACTGGCAGACAGTAGATCCACGTGTTTATGGTCAGTCATCTCAGCTGAGTACTTACCAAGAGTACTGACAAGGTACACTTCTCTCTATTACCATCTTCATCCAAAGCCACTGTTACTTCTCTCCTGACCTTCTATAGTAACCTTGTACACGTTTCCTTGAAGCCATATTCTTGCTCCCCTCCAACACATTTTCCAGTGCCAGTTCAGTGTTTAAAGTTATTAGTTTTTCATACTTCCTTGCCTAAACATTTAAATGGTTACCTGTTGCTCCCTGGATAAGGACCAAGATTCTCCAGGAATGGCTTACAAAGCCCCATGTGGTCGGATGTGTACCACCTTTCCTGTTTCTACGTAAAGACCCATAGCTTCCTTGTTCTCTTTCTGCAGCCACCTGGTCTTTTAATTCTCTTGAACATGCCTCAGTCCTTTCCATCTCTGAGACTTCACACTGACAGTGCCTTCTCCTCACTTATACCTGCTTAATTCTAATTCATGCTTAGATGTCAATTTAAGTTACAGTGTCCCTGAAGTTTCCTCTTAACCCATTTTTTCACTGAAAAGCAGTGCACACACATACACACACAGTAGCCTTTCCCATAACTTGGCATGCCCTATCACTTAGCAGGACATTTCCCATGTATAACTGTGTGTTAGTTTATATGACCAATTGCTTAATTGGTTGTAAGGTGTGGAGGGGCACTGTTCATTTTAAGTGCATTGCTCATTCCCAAAGAATAGGGGACAGTACATGATCAGTAAACATTTGTCAGATGAGTGAAATAAATGTTTCATGACCCTGGGAAGTCAAAGACATAAGTTCAATTCTGAGGAGCCTCAGGACATCACAGACCACACCCCGCAACAAAGATGATGATGATGATGATGATGATGATGTTTGTGGTGGTGGTGATGATGGTGGTGGTGGTGGTGGTGATGATGGTGGTGGTGGTGGTGGTGGTGATGGTGGTGGTGGTGGTGGTGGTAGTGATGATGATGATGATGGTGGTGGTGGTGGTGGTGGTGGTGGTGGTACTGATGATGATGACCTACAATTTACTGAGCCTCAAACGGTATTAGGTGCTGAGCTAAGAGGTTTCTATATATTTCTCTTTCAACTCCCCCAAAAGTGCTGAGAAAACTGAGGTTCACTGAGGATAAGTTCCCTTTCTGAGTCCATATAGCTAGAAAATGCCAATGTTGGGGCTTCAAGCCAGGTCTGCCCAACTCCGTAATCTGTTCCTTTTAGTTCACCACAGACTCCTTCTGAGTCTTTAGAAGTAGTAGCTCTGCAGCCTAGGAATAAATCAACAATTCGGAGGACACACCATGTCGATGTAGGACAGGGATGTGATCTTCTAGATGAAGGAGACAAAGCTATAAAGGAGGAGTGTGTCCCAGGAGAAGGGGGTGCTGTGTGATGGACTGCAGGGAAGTTTGTTCCTTCCCTGGCTGAGGTGTAGAAATGTTACTCATTGATGTTTCCTTGACAGTAAGACTGAGTTATGATGGTGTGTGAATACGTAGAACTATTAGAAAATAGGGTGTAAGGTGTAAGGAAAAGCGAGATAGAGATGTGTCTTTTGAGGATCTTGCCAAAAGGCTGGTAGAAACTCAAATTTAACTGCTGTAAACATCTGGTGAAACTTTGTCCACATCTGCAGTTTCCCGCTACCCACCCCCACCCCAGTCTCAGTAAAGTTCTTCCTGTAGGAAATGTCTAAAATTGGTAAGAAATCAATTATTTTAAAAACCTAGTGACAGTCTTCCTTTTTTACCTGTCGTTATTCTTCCAAAGCATCTTAAAGAGAACTTCATGAATTTAGTTTCTTAATTTTTTAAATGTTTGAAAAATTGTACATAAGTTTCATGAATAATGAATACATGTGAATGAATGAACCTCACCACTGCACTCTTTTGAGAGAAAGGATTTGCTTAGCAAATAAATGACTTTGATATCATTGGAAAGAATGTTTAAACACTATAAAGAGAACAAGCTATTCTCAAGCACTTTGCATACCAACTACTGATAAGCTTATGACAAATCATTTCTTTCTATTTACTAAGATATGTCCCTAGAGACACCTACTTGGCAACTCTAGATTGAATTAATATATCTTCTTCAAAAGGTAATCTGCATTTATTTTAAATCTCTGCGTAATTCAAAGCGTTACAGATTCATACCAGTAGATACGTATTAGTCAGAATTAGGAAAGCTTCAGAGTGTTTACATAATGCCTTCTATCTGGAAGTCTGTTCAAAGGCCACAGAATCTCAAGGTTCTTTTCTTTTTTCCACTGTCTTTTTCTATGCCCCAGTTTCTGATGCATGACTTTGCTTACTGTAACTGAATGTTGGGATTCAGAAGAGAAGGTGTTCAGAGCAAAAACAGAGCAACACAATGACAAAAAAGGAAGTTGCACATTGGATCTTAGAGTTCAGTATTTTAGGTTCTGAAAAGTCTGACCAGTATTTAAACACATTATATCTCAACTATTGATCCATTATGCATGTACCATTTGTGTAGGTACTGGAGAGATATAAAGAAGTATGTCTCCAAATCTTTAAGAGCTTACTCTTTTTAGGGAAACAAGATCTTGGTATGTGTATACTGATACAGATCAGTGGTGATGTTGCTCCCACCACCACCCCCCAGAACATCTGGAAATGTCAGGAGACACTTTTTGGTTGCCACACCTGGGGAAAGCACTACTGGCATCTAATAATTAGAGGCCAGGGATGCTGCTCAACATCCTTTACTTGTCAGGACAGCCCCACAACCAAGAGTTATCCAACCAAAAGTATCAATAGTGCTGAGATGGAGAAACCCTGATAATAGATATTGATATGAGTTCTCTAAAATATAAGATCCTTAAGGGTAGGGCTTTTGTGGCCTTCATCTCTGCATCTCCAGTGTTTAGCTAAGAGCCTTGCACATTTAAGCAGTTATTAAATGTTTGGCCATTGTATAAGTAAATGAATGCATGAATGAATGAATGAATAAGGAAATGGATGAGGAAAACTGAGGCATGAAACAGAAGGACCACTAATCAGTATTTTATAAACTAGTTATGGGGGTCAGAGTGTTTTCACATAGAGATTAATTTTCAGACCGTTAGTGCTACTACTACTTCCACAATAACTGACTTTTTTGGGGAGACCACTATTTGCCAGGCATTTTGTATCATATGTTTCCAGAAATAAAGAAACCACAGATATACAGAAATCTCCATATTCCCAATAAGAAGATTAAAATAAATTTAACCAACTTGAAAATATTTATTTTAGTGGTATAGATTAGAGATAGCGATATATATTAAAGAGTTAAATATCTACATATAGTGTACACATTTAGCTAAATCATTTTAAACATTGAAAATTCTCTTATATTAAACATTATATTAATTTAGAAATATGATTTCCCCCCATTCCTTTATTTCATAACACAGTTTTATTCAAACTTTTCACATGCAGTTTAAAATATTGCTTGGTCATTAGTAGATCATCTCTTTCAATTTGTTCCATATAAGTTGTTTTAGTAGCAGTTTTTAAACCATATATAATTCTCTTCACTGGGAATTTACTTCCCTAAACCAAAAGCAGTCATTCATGTATGATTATGAAAGGTTATTTTTTCTTCCTATAGATGATTATTCAAGCATGTCACAATGGAACCACTTAGTTTATTACTTTTTAAAGTGCTGCTCACAGGGCTTGTTTATTTGCATATTTTATCATTGTAAAGCCATCTTCCCTCTTACCCCATCCTCCTATGCCCCATCCCCTCTTCCCCACTTTACTCCCAGGATAATCACTAAATATTTGTTACCTTTAATTGCCTTTTATGGTAACGGCTTTCATTAGATGATTCATATAAACATCCAACCCTAGAACTGATGGAGATAGTTACAGGATAATGTGTCTTCCCCAAACAAAATTTATTGTTCAAAATATAGTAATTGAGTGAGCTCTCAAACGAAAGGCGGTCCTACTTTGCGAGGCACAGTTTTGAGGGGAAACATCTTACCTGGTATTGAGACATGTGCAGTGCATTTTCTCATTGAATCCTAACAGCAACCCTTCTAGTCGGCCTGGTTACGTGCATCCTAACCTTAAAAAACTCAGTGTTTGTGACCATGCCACATAGCTAATAGGAGCTGGAGCACAACCCACATCCAGGCCTCTCAGGTCACAAAGACTGATCTATGTACCCTTTACCTGAACAAGTGTTTGTGAGTGAAGACCAACTGGGAAGGTGCTTCAGGAGAAAGGTACAAACATAAGCGAAGGAGAAGTAAAAGTTCCCATTGACATTTGCTCTCCCAAGTTTAATTTTCTTTCCAGTTGATGCCTAAGACACTTGCTGTAATGACTATTTTTTTCTGATTTTCTGCAATAGACTGGATTCATTTAATAATCTTTAGAAGTGAAGAAAGATTCTTTAAAAAGGTTAAATAACACTTACGTCCTGAATGCTTTCAACTCTCAAAATCGTAGCTAGGCAAAAAATATTGAAGATTTTCATTTTAAAACCAAGCACACACAAAAATGAATTGAATGTTAAAACAAATTCAAGCGGTGAAAATATTCTACTTTCATCAAAAGCCCTTTGAGTAATTTCCACTTTGCAATGATGAAGCTTTTTGGTATAGCCTTCCTAAATGTGATTCACGTTTCAGGTTTCCTCATCAATGAAATTCCTAGACCACAGTGCTGGTGGGAGGATGGAAGGCATAACATGTTTTAAGCACAGCGTGCTAGAGCTGGTTCCCGGAAACCATTGAATCAAAGTTAGCTCCTCTGCCTTAGTGCCACGCTTTTCTCTTCACTTCAGCATTCAGACCAGTAGTGATATTTGAGGAAGAATACCGGAGAGGAAGCAGAAGATGTTGTAACAGTTCCAAATGTAAAAATAAAAAATAAAAATTAACATTAGTATCTTGGTGAATGGCAACATTTGCATGAATGTTAGTTATCATTTAAAGATGCGCTTAGAGCCTGATCCAAAAGTCACACTTTACAGTCTTAATTAAATATTGGAAGAGATTTTCCTACAGTCATCAGTTATTAAGTGATAAAGCTAAGGAAAGCTTATTTCAAAGACATCCGTGGTGCTATGAATTTTTAAATTTTCAAAAAATTCAAGGTCTAAGGTATCCCAAAACTTAATTCTTAGCTAAGATCTGGAATTTGATGGTAGAGCTTCGCCATTTCCAAAACTCCACTGCATGCTTTCTGGTTCTCTATTCCGTGCTGCTTAAACCTGGCCACAGTCACCCAGCAGAAGGCAGCTCAGCTGCCCTTCTCAGTCCCACTACGGATTGGCAAGAGTCGTGAACTTTGATGGATTTCAGACCTGTTTGAGGCAGTGGTAATCAAAGACAAAACAAGACCATTGAGTTGCTAGCAAAATATCCTCAGAAGGATACATCAGTTCCTTAAATACAGTAAAATAAGTGTTGCCACTGGTTTCTAGTAATTAAGAGAACAAAGTTGCTGGAAGGGGTCTCAGAGATTCCCTTTCTAAAAGAGTCATGATGCAGCTAGAAGAACAGAGCCCCAGAAAACAGGGGTGACTTGCCCAGGGTTGCATAATGAATCCTAACAGAGAAAGAACTAGAATTCATATCTCTTCGGTCTCTAGTAACTAGACAGAGATAAACACATATGTATATAATCATTCCCTAAAGAAAGCTCTCTTGAGGCACTCATAATTTCACTCTGACATCTTTGCCCAAAGCCTGTTGTGGAGTGGTGACCTGAATAGGAAGAAAGTGACATCACTTCTAGGACATCTGCCCCTAGTAGGTAGCATCGAACACCGTTGCCAAGGACACTTCTAATCTCCTTGGACATGCTGGTTCAGCTACTTGCTTGGCTGACATCAGCCTGACTCACAGCTTCAGAAATGGCAAGATGTGCACAGTGAGGAATGAAACAAGCTTATGCCCAAAGCTAGGTCAGGTTTGCCAAAATCACCTCCAAACCCCTGTCGCTAACTGGGAATGGCTGCAGAGGGCCTACCTGTCTTTTGCAGCTGAGCAACAAAAGCGCCTCCATTGGAGACTTTACCTCCCAGAGGTGAGCTGAGATCATTTCTGGCAATGCAGTCCTCCCTACTTATTTTTAGATCAATAAAATGGAGCTCATTGGTTGACTGCTGGGCACACACAAACCATTTGGAAGCTATAGCTCTGAAAAGATGTCTTCCAGAAAAGAGTTGTTTAATTTGTTCCTGTCTGTATTAGTAAGTAAAGAGATGGGTTATGGAGTCCACCGAGCTCTGCTTTATTATTTTGTTCATTGTGTAAGCATGGATGGTTGTGCATCTGTGTGCCTGCTTCTGTGTGTTCAGATGACGTGTAGAATAGAGATGGTCCCTAGAAGATACTCAGTAGTGCTCATTTCTTTTTCATTTACTCAGGGATATGTGATAAGTGACTATTGTGTGTAATTCACTAACATTGTCACAGACTGTTGACTCATAAGCAGTAGAATCATTTCCATCATGAATCAAACAAGTATTTACTGAATGCCTTCTATGTGGTAGACATCATTTTAAATGCTTAGGGCATAATGTTAAATAAAATAGGCACCCAGCAACAAACGAGGACATAACTGGTGAAGGAGGTAGCTGTGCAAAGAAAAAAGCATAATACAATACAGGAAGTGACAGAATAGAGGCTGCATCAAGTGCTGTGTGAGCAGAGATGAGTGAGCAATGAACTCTGCCCAGGAAAAGTAGAGAAGGCTTTCTGGAGCAGATGACAACTGGCCTGGGGTTTCCACCATGGTTAGGAGGAACAACAGGATAACAAAAGAGATCTTCGGGTACAGGAAGATCCAAACTTCTTCCTCTGGAAGATTGACGCTTCCTGGGAAGAGGAAGTCTGAGAAAGCCCCAGAAGATGTCCTCCTTGACTCATGGCCAAAAAGAGAACCTCTATGTCTCCAGCGTCTAAGTTTGGGCCTCTCACACCAGTCCCGAAATTACTGCTGTAGAGAAAACAGTGAAGGAACCCGTGTGGTTTGGGAAGGTGCCTTCCCCCTGACTCACGACTCCACAACACCCAAGCAGAACCTCAGGCAGAAGCAGAGTGGATTTCTCTAGCCCCAGCCAAAATAAAGCCTTGTTCAAACCTAAGCTTTGGAGGAGAAAAATGAAGACATTGTGTGTCTGATGCTGGAATAATCAACCTCACCTTTCTCAATTCAGTAGTGCTATTTAGTATATTATAGACCCCAAAGGACTTGGAACAGTAGCAAAGTTTTGGGGTCCCCAGGAGCAGAATTCCAGAGTTAAGAAAGCTGTGGGTTGAGCCCTGGCTTGAGATTGTGCAGGCCTTTGTTCTATTGTCAGCTCTACCACTAACTGTCTGGTCTGAGGAAAATCACATTCTTTTCGCGAGGCTGCATTTTTCCCCTATTAAAAATGGTACTTGGGTTATACTTCTTTGTGTAATTCTTAAATTTGGGAATCTATGAGTCTGTTTAGACATGTTTGCAGCCTAATAGGTCTCTCTAGACACGGACCATTCATTAGGAAACCCAACCATCCCAGGCCCTGATGGGCCCTGACTGTATAGGAGACTGGTGAGCCCACAGTCTCACAGATAGAGACACCTCTCAGTGACTGCGGGTAGACTGCGTTCTTTGTCTTCAATTTTCCCTTCCCTCCCTGCCTTTGCTATGGTCTCTGGCAGAGTGTCCTCCCTGGTCCCAATGACTTGGGCAGATTTTATGATTTACTTGGGACAATGAGATGGAGGCAGAAGTAACAGTGTGTCAGCTTCATATTGAGAACTTAAGAGGCATGGCCAATCTATGTCAGCCTTTTAGAGCGTCTTCCGTCTGCCAGGAGAACAGCATGACGGAGAGCCATTGCTTCTTCAGCCTGGGTTCTGGGATGAAAATTTTGGAGCTGACCCGAGCCTGTCCTTAAGCCTACAACCCAGCATAGTCCAGTCAAGCCCAGTTAAGCCCAGCCATATGGTAATATATGGATTAATGTATATACTGCAACTGAATTCAGCTACAACCTATCCACCCGTCAGCCTGGACTATCTTCTCATTGCTTGAAGCCACAGAGAATTGGGGGTTGTTTGTCATGCAGCAACATTATTTCAGCCAAAAGATGACTGATGTGCTAATCCTCTTTGGGTTAGACTCCACAGATTGCCCTGCAGTGCTGTGGAACAGGGCACTGTATTTGTTTCTTATTGCTGCTATAACAAATGACCACACACTTAATGGCTTAAACAACACACATTTATCTTAGAGTTTCAGAGGTCAGAAGTTTGCAGTGAGTATCACTGAGCTAAAATCAAGATGTTGGTGGGGCTGCCCTCCTGCAGGAGACTCTAGGACTCCATTTCCTGCTCTTTTCTAGCTTCTAGAGGCTGCCCGCATCCCTAGGCTTATGGCCCCCATTCTCCATCTTCGTGGACAGCCGTGCCTTTGGCACACTGCCATCTCTGATTCTCTTCTGCCTCCATCTTCCAGTTATAAGGGTACTTGTAATTATGTTGTGCCCACCGGGATAATTCAGAATAATTTTCTTATCTCAAAGCCAGCTGATTACCAACTTTAATTTCATCTACAGACCTAACGGATACACAGATTCCAGGATTTAGGAGGTAGACATCTTTGGGAGTGGGGAGGGGGTCATCCTATACTCATAGGAGGACCACAGTGAGAGAAGCATTTGGCGTGGGGCTCCTGCTGTTTGCTCCAGAGCTCAACCTATAAAGCAGACCAAACCAAAGACTAGGTATAGCACGTGTTTTTGGTACCCACATTATACAACTTCTTTCAGTCTCTCTTGCCTAAGTGTTGCTGTGATGGGCAGTTCTGTGCATTTTGATTTCCACCCATCTCAAAGGGACATGACCAATTTCTCCACATATCTTCCTGATGGCCTTTTGCAGGGCTACAGAAGCCTGCTCAGCTCCTATGCAAGCCCAGCCTTCACCAGGTAGATGGAAGCTGATGAGTGAATGCCCCAACCTCCTGGAAAAATGTGGATGGAAGCTCAGTTCTCATGGTTCCTTGAAGGGTCTCAACAGGACCACAGTCATGGTCAGCTCAGTAGCCTACCACTGATTAGCTTTCCTGCATTCCCTGCCTCTCTCTCCCTACTCTCATCCCTACTACTTCCTGGGTCACCTCCCAAATCAACTGCCTAATGCCTAGACCTTATCTCAGATTCTGTCTTTGGAGGAAACCAAGCTAAGACAACAAATTTGAAAGACCCCTAAATGACATCCAGTACAGCTTGTGTAGAAACACCTAGTCCAGCTCTTGTGATTCAGGAAGGTCCTCTAGTCTATAACATCTGTTAGTAGAGGTTGTCCAGTCCCTGATTATGCATTTCTAGGGATGGGGAGACAGATGGTTTCCCATGAGGCGAACCATCTTACTGTAGGACAGCTATCAATGAAAACTTCCTCCTTTGAGAAATGCTCTCATTACTCCTAGTTTAATCTTTTGAACCCTTCCATAATGCCGTATATTCTTGTTTCTAAAAATGCTCAGAGACTTAGAGACCAAAAACAATGCAAACGAAAACTTTCCTTCTTTAGATTAAGGCCCAGGACCTTCAAGCACAGTACACAAACTCAGATGTTCTTACTGTTGATGAAATCCTCTTTGCCTCTGTACTTGAAAGTTCAGAGCTAACTGAACATAATGTTTCATGGGCAAACCAGGTGAACTGGTAGAAAAACTGGGTTCCAAAATCATCTTCTTAGCTCTGTGTGCATGGGAAGTAAGTTTCACCCACTGTGCCTCAGTTTCTTCATCTGTAAAATGGGGATAATGATACTCCCCTTAGAGGGTTTTCAAAAGGAAGAAATCTATTAACACATGAACTATCTTGGAAAAGGCTCCAAAATATTGTTATTGTGCAAATAAATGGTTCATTTGTTCAACTTCAGTTTAATCTCTAACAAGGGAAAGGGACATCTTCATAATGAACTTGGAAACAAAGCCAGATATACAATAAATTATGTCATCACTTGGAAATGACTAAGATATTCTATACTGACATGACAAAGGCCATGGTGAACTATGGCATTAAATTCCCAATGTGTAGTTAAATTATATTGGTTCCTAATAATATGAATCAATCATAGTATATGATACCAAATGTTGTTTCATGTCCTGACACTTTTCGGTTTACTAGTTCTCTCCACCCTTGTCCATGTATCACTTCCCCTACATAAGAAAAGTACAGCAAATTTCCCAAGAGATCATCTTACAGAGGGGGGAAATGGAGGTTCAGAGAGGGTAAGGTACTGATTGATATGGTGAACTGGTGGTAAACAGCCAGTTAACGATATGAGGCAAAGCAGTGCTGACCAATAGTGCAGCAAGTGCAAAGGCCCTGAGGCTGACACTGGCTCATTCAGAGTAGCACAAACACCGGTGTGTCCCTAGAGAAGAGAGGAAGGGGGAGAGTGGTAATAGATGAGGTTAGAGAGGTAAGCAGCGGTCAGATTATATGGTGCTTTTTAGGATATGGGGGAAAGTTCATAGTATATTTTTAGTAAGAGGAGAAATCTTCAGACGTTTTTGAAGAAGGCAGTAACACGATCTGATTTCCATTTTTTTATTTCGTGAAAGTTGATTATTGACTGTGGAGAGTGAGAATGTCCCAGGGACAACTGGTGAAAGCTGGTGATACCGTGGGATGGCTTGGGAGTGGTAACAACAGGTTCAGGACCTATTTTGAAGGTAATGCAGTTAAGACATGGGGTTGAATTAGGTGTAGACTTTTAGAGACTGAGAAGAATCAAGAATGACTAATGCATATTGAGCCTCAGCAATAAGGAAAACAGTGGTGCTGTTCACCGAATGTGGAAAATGATGTTGAAACTATGGGAAGGGGATGTGGGGGGTGGTGAGGCAATGGAAGTCAGAAGTTCAGTTTTGGACATACTGTGTGGATAAGGTGTATTACACATTCAAGTGTAGATGTCATTGTTTAATTAAAGGTATGAATCTGCAGATAATTGCTGAGGTCACAGGAAGGGGAAAGAAGGTGGCAGCCATCAGCATATGCACGGTACTGAAGGCCCACTGAGCCCATGTGACCCTCTGCAGAGGGGTCCTAAAATAGGGGAGTGCTGGAGACAGGCTGAGTCTCCCCAGATGTGGGAGAGGAAGAGAAACTCTATAAAGAATGCTGAGAAAGAGAGGCCAATGACATAGGAGGAAACTAAGGGAGGGTGGCAACGTGGAGAAAGTACTTTAAAGACAGAGTGGGTGACAGTGTCAACTGACGAGAACAGGTAACAAACAGGATGATGGAGCGCCTGCGTAATACACATTTAACATATCAAGGTGCCCTATCAGAAAAAAAGAAAAAGAACTTTACGGAACCCATTTCCCAAATGCATTTGTCCACACAATGTTTTTCTTGTTAATATCAGTTACCAGGCCCCAAGCACTCGGTTTGTAAACTGAGGGTCTAGACGCCAGGAAAGGAGAAGAACCGAGTACCTCTAGCTCCCATTGCTACCTCTCTCTTTCCTTCCCCCTAAGAGAGTTCCGTGAAAATTATACAGAAGGGCAAGATGGCATGTATCCTTGCAAATGTGTGTGGCCTTTCTGTCTGATTTCGATTAGGCAAGGCCTGGTTTCTTGGGTTTGAGAAGACCTCACATAAGAAAATGAAGCCACAAGCAAAATCCAAACCACAGCATTCAGAGGTTTTCTTGTCCCAAGCCAGGTCTGAACTTTGGTGGTGGTACTCCAGAGAAGCGTACACAGTGTGGGCAAGACCTCGCCTGGCCTCAGTGCTACCCCCCCTTCCCAGAATCCCAAGTTCCAAAGTTACTTAAAGAGAAGTGTCAGGAAAGATTTTTCTTTTCCACATCATTGGCAAATGTTGGCTCAGATCTATTTTGAGGTCATTAGCTCAACACTGCTGTCTTTTCTTCCCAAAGAATTCAAAGGGTGTTTCAAAAACACATTTATTTTCCCCCTCTCTCTTTTAATCCCTCTGTCGTCCCCATGCCCCCGCCCCTTGGCATTTTCTCTCTTTCTGTCCTTCTTTCTTCCTTGACCTACTTGGATTCAACATGGATTCTCTCTGCCATGGCGTGGAAAAGGCCTATTGTGGCCAGGGCATGGAGGAGCTGCTCCATTGCCACGCTGGTCCTGGGTTCGGTCAGCATCCATTTTTGTTGTGAACCGGAGTAGCTGCAACTGATGGGGAAGCTTCTGTACACCACGTAGCATCAGCAACCTTTGCTCAATGCAGAGCTTGTGCTTGCTGATCACGTGCTATATGTGAGACAGAATCTTTGGTGAAGAATAGAGGGAAAGGGGTGGACAATTATGGAAGACATGAGGTGTGCATTTCCATGATGGTTGCTTTACAACCACTGTGTAAGGTAAGCATCACTCTCCTCGTTTTACAGGTCAGGACACCGAGGCAGACTGAGGCAAAGGGACTTGCTCAAGATCAATCAAAACGGACCCGTCAGTCCAGGGCTTGCTTTCTCTAGTAGGGTCCAGGGTTTATACTTCTGCTGACTCAATAAGCGGTGAAGAGAGAAACAGGAAAACAGTGACTGTCTTCCAGGAGGAAGGGAACTTTGTTTAAAGCAAGTTATTTATTTAAGAACATGAATTAGTGTAAGATGTAATGCCTATATATTTTTGGTCAAAATAGACTTCAAGTACATGCTTTTGGCTCTTCTCTACCAGGTAGTATGCTGGACTCTCTGCATGATCTCTGAAAGTCAAAACAACCTTGCCATGTAATACTTTTATGTAAATAGAAAATGTATACTTTCTTCCTTTTGTAAAAATCCCCTGCAATGTCTTTCTCCATGACATAGAATATTTGAACGGTCATGCTGGCCACAGACATACATACCCGAAAAGAATAATCAGCATTTACTCCCAAGTTTTTTCTTCCTGGAATGAAAAAGCTTACCGCTGTTCCAATTTGATGCCTTAAAAAAATCACATATACTGAAAGTGGCATGAAAAGAACCTCTCCCATCATCTTAAAGCATCTCCAATTTTTTCCCTCAATTTCTGGGCCAGAAGTTCTCCCTAAGTTGGCACCACAAATTGAACAGGAATGAAGGAGGAAGCTTTAATTTCTCCTAGCAAAATATGATCTACTCCTGTTTTGAATCACCTTCAAAAAACTAGACATTTGGTCCTACAAAGTTGTGTTTCAACTGCAAAATATGGGGACATTGACGTCTTGGTGAACTGCAGTAAATATTAGATTTTTTTCGGCTGGCTTGCTTCTCAACTCCCACCAGCAGCCTCGGTACCAGGCCAGCCCATATTTTAATCCAAGGCAGCTAGCCACTATTCTCTCTAGGGTCCCCCCTCAGCCTGTTCAGGGAGGGATGGAGGTGGCCTCCCTTCTCATACAGGATAATGCCCTTGGTGACGGTACAGTGACTTGCCCCTCCGCGTTTTCCCTCCTGGCTTCAGAAATGAGGCAAACTGACCAGCTACAACTGTGACATCAATCTGGAGTGGCCAAAAAGAAAAAGTCAACAGTGCAAGTTTCTGACAAGCTGTTGACAGCATAGCCGTTTATCAAGACGTCCATTTTTCATGCAGCTAAAGAAGAATGAAAGTCATGGGCTGACTCCTCCTGGAGACCAACTAATCCTTCTTCAATGGCTGGTACACGGGTTTGTTTCTCTCCCAACAGCATTGGGCTCTGAAGGGCACTCACGTGCCCCACTGAATTACACCGGATATATCAAATTAATTCTATTAACCAGCTTATCCACTAAATCTCTAACCAGGCCCGGATGCAGATGCATTCAATGGTGTAAAGGACTTCAAGCAATTTCAGAGCCTGCTCCTTGGAACTGTAGGTACATTGAAAGGTGAGCCAATCTCTGACCTGACTGCATTCCACAGCGTTAAATAATCAGCTAAATGCTTACAGCCCTGCTCCAGAAACGGGTACTGCGTTCTCCTCTTGCCCCCACTCCCTCGCTAGCCTGGAATTTGCCTGCAGACTAATTGCAGGTCCCATGAACGGTAATGGGTAAAAGCAGGAGATGCGAGAGGCACAGTCTCCACTGCAGACTGAACGTGAAGGAAATCCAAGAATGCGTTCCTGCCCTTGCCTTTTCTGTCCCCTACCACCTTATGCTCTCCCTGGAATAGGCTCACTTGCTCTCTGTTTTCTAGACAGTGTTTTCTGACCATCCACCACAGGTTTACATATGGCACAACGGAGGCACAGAGTGGTGCAATAACTTGCTTGGGGACACCAAGCCAGTAAACCTAGGACTAGACCCAGGAAAGTGGTCTAATTGGATCGTAACAGCTAACAGGGTTGAGTGCTAGTTGTGTGCAGATACTAAGTTGTTTCTGTGTGTCATCCCATTTCGTTCTCCTGGTGGTCATGTGCAGTAGAGGTTACATAATATCCCCATTTTATAGATGCAAAAGTAGAGTGATGTGTTTGAATCCATACACTGAGTAAGTTTAGAATCAGGATCCATTTCAGGTCCTTGTTTTTCAAAAGCCCAGGTTCTCCATCACCAGGCCTAATATACAGTTTTATAGTTGCTTATTCATTTCTCCATGAGCTTTCCTTGTGTGCGATCTCAATATGATTCATTTTTCGTCCTGACTGCCCCCCTCCAGAATACTTACGAGTGCCACTTTTTACAAATGCTTGCTATGTTCACCCAAACTAAATATATTTTGAGTCTTAGCCATGTCAATTTGCCCCACCTGGGGAATGAGAACTTCAAGGGAAAAGAGACCAACTGTCTTAGCTTTGTCCATATGTTTGCTCTGTTCGACTTTTCTGAAAATGGATGGACCAGTAGAAACCTCCATTCCTTCCTTGCCCATGAAAATGCACCCACTACGTATAGTTGAGTTCCATCCTACCATATGGGGTGCTGGTGTGGCGTGACGTAGCTATCTCCCAACGTCTCACCGGGTGCCATGCCAGATTGCACCATGCCATCTCCGGGGAGTTAAAGACGATCACAGTAGACTTTAGAAAAGCAAGAGTTGTAGAGTCTGAAGGTGCCACGTTTGAGTCTATGTTTTGGATGTCTTATTCTGGGGAAATTACTTAACTTTGCTGTGCTTTGGTTGTTTGTATGAAAAATGGGGAGTAGCACTTACCTTATAATATTCCATGGTGATTCAATGAGAAACTGTTCACAAAGTGCCTGACCCAGCGCCAGGCACTCAATCAGCTCTCAGTAAGTGGGAGCAATGGTAACAATTATGCTAAGCAATCTTCGTTTTTTCTCCTAGACATTGTCTTCTCTGACACATACCTGGATATAATCAATGTATTGTTATATTTGCAGAACATTTTATTAGCGAGAAGCAAGGGACTATTTCCATAATAATCTCATAGGTATTGAGTCCTTGCTATGAGCCAAGCACTGTGCTGGGTACCTCAGATAGATTAATACAATTAACCCTCAGTATGCCCTAGGAGATGAGCACATTGATTTTCCTAATTTTACACATGAGGAAGCAAAGGCTTAGGGAAGCTAAACATGACCTTGCCCAAGGTCATGCCATTAGTAAGGAGCGGGAATGGGATTCCAACTGAGACAATCTAACTCCACAGCCCGATTCCTTAACCTGACATGCTCAATGTTCTCCCTGTAAGCCGGGGTTGGATCTCTCCGTTTTAAAATGGGTGACAAAGCAGGGCAAATACTTGGAAGGTCAAATTTACTCAGCTGTAAGCAACATTTGGGACTTGGCTTGCCAACATGGAAATCTGTTTGTTTGCAAGCTTTTATGAGTAGCGTTGTTGAGTCCCTTCACTGGCTGTCTTCTGTGTATCCTTTACAAAGGATCTTCAGTGAACTTTTGGGTTCTGGGAAGCAGCTGGATGGTTTGCATAACTGCCTTTGCACTTTTCTGGCACAGATGTCACATGTTCTTAAATTTGACACAGATACAACTTAGTGGTTATCGATTGGGCTCTTGACACAGAGCTCTCAGGTTTTCCTTCTATCATGTTTTACTACATCCCACAGTGATGTTGGTGACCTTCTAAGCTTTCTTTGAAATCTTATTGATCATGCAATTAAATGGTCTCTCGATGTGTGTCAGAAGTCCAATTTGGATGCAGCGCCTTCTGCCTAATTCTTATAGCTTCAATTCGCAATTCCAGATAGATGCCCCTCTCGGATTGTCAACCATCATGTTTAAAATGGATGCCAGGTTTGAAGGGCTAACTAACTCCAGGATGGGTCAGAGCCTGCATCACAGGAAACACTGCCAGCTTGCATCTTCGCATATGTTTCTCCCACTTCCAGGAAAGCAGTGTTCTGATTTTTAATAGGTCCAAATTCAGAAGGCAGTCCAACTGGAACAAGGAACACACATTCCAAAGCAGACTTGCAACTTCTAAAAGGCATTTGTATTTGCTCTACATGGCAAAATGGCTCAGTGAGGGACCAAAAGAGTTCATGAGGAGGCCACAGTTTGAAAGATGGTGGAAGTGCCTTGTTCCCTCATTGAGTAATTGCACGGGGTATATGCTGCTGAGATCTGGGCCACAATTAGGAGATGGTATGGTTAGTCAGTATATAGATGACCCACCTTTTAGAGTAATGTCAAATACTTTCATAAATGAGACATGGCAAAGTAAGGAAAAACAACAGCTGCAGCCTATGATTCAGGAGATATGAATTGTAGTCTTCCATAACTCCTGATTTAACTTCAGCAAATCCTGCCTTCTCTCTAGGGCTCAACTTTACCATCTGTAAATTGAGAATGTGGGTCTTGAGATCCCCTTCTGCACGAACAGGTTTCTTGTTCTGTGTAAAGCCTGCATGAGGCAGCATCTGCTCCCCCTCTCAGAGTAGTTCTCAAGATGCAAAGTCTGTAATAACTAGGAGTGAAAAAGAAAGGAATGACTTTCAGCTCTGTTTTCAAGGAGAAAAACCTCACCACTCATTGGCCCAAGGGGGCAGCCAATGTTTCCAGAAGTCTGGTGTTAACTGATCTCAAATCTGAACCCTTGTGAATTATAAGGCCAATTTTCCAATCAATTCCATCTGAAATTCAGAATGCTTGTTGAGATTTAGGGGCTGGTGAGCTGCAGAACTGCCAGAGATAATTTCTATTGCTCTGGACTCACAGCAAGTCCTAGTAATAATAATAACTAAAAAAAAGAAAAGAAAATACTGGCAGTATCGCAGAGTAAAAGTAAGAACATCCAATCTGGATGTACAGAATGCATTCAAGCACATTTTCAAATCAGCAACAGGCAGGCGGGATTTATTCTTTGATGTATTTTTAACATCTTATAAAAAGCTTTTGCATTTGTTGTTTTATTTGTTCTTTAACGATGGGATACACACTCCAGAACAATGGCCAAATTTTCCTCCAACCTGAAAATAGGTTGCAGAGAGCTTTCTGGTGTTCCTCTCCCCAACTAGAAGTTGCTGGCTTTGCATTTATTGCCACTATTTAAGGTTAATGTGTAGGAATTAGGACTCACCCGACCTCGTGTCAGTGTAGGACTATTTAGTAGCTCCGAGATACAGTAGAGAGCTAAATAATAACCTTATGACCACCAATAGTTAGGCGCCTCCTGTGTACCTGGAACAGTGATGTCCTCTTCACATAGAGAGCTCTAACACCTTGGGACACCATACGGATCTTTAATTCTACTGTTTCATAGAAGAGAAAACTGAGACTCTGAACAGTTAAGACATTTATCCAAGGGCCTGTAGCTGATAGCTTCGAGATTTGAACTCATTTCTGTCTGATTCTGGAACTCATGCTGATTCTGGAGTTCTGTGCCAAAGCTATAGGGTATCTGTGACTTGTCTTCTGTGACACCCTGTATGATTTGAGGCATCTCCCATGAAATTCACCCTTTACTCAGTCATGGTGCAGAAATAAAGTTATTGGCTAATTGGCTGTTATAAATAGCAGTTGAATTTGAGATGTTTTGCTTCATTTAAAATAACTTAAAATGTAGTGTATGCATAATAATATTTTTCTCGTTATAAAAGTAATATGAATTCATTACTAAAATTTTGGAAAATTCAGAAAGTCACAAATAAGAAAGTAAAAGTTAGCCGTCACCCTGCTAATATGAGCCAACCGTGGCTAACATTTCTTTTCCTGAGTCGCATTGTGGTTAGGTGCTCAAATTCTGGAGCCAGACAGGCTTAAGTTCAAATCCTCGCTTAAGCAATTATTTGCTGAATGGATTTGCATAGATAAGATTTGTCTTTTTGTTTATTTTAACTTTTTAAAAAAATTTGATTTATGAATGGCATCACTTAAAAAAAAAAATGAATAGCCAACACTTCTGTAACATTCACTCTGTGTCAAGACTGTTCTAAAGCTTCATACAAAACTCATGTCACAAAAACCCTATGATATGGACATCGATGGTCTCCATTTACCCATGAGGGAACTGAGACAACGAGAGGCAAAATAATTTCCAAACTCGCCTAGCGAGAAAGTTATTAGAGCTGGGATTCGAACCCACGAGTTCTAACTCCACAGCCTATCTTCTCAACTATAAATGATACTACCTCTGGTATTATTTAATATTATTATTGTTTCCTTCATAATTTTGATTTTATAGAATTGGAAACATACTGAGTCTATTGTTTTGTTATCTGTTTTCTTCATTTAACAATATGCCTTGAACGTGTTTCCAAGTCACAAAATACTTTTGGGGAACACAATTTTTTCATGACTGCATGGTATTCAATTGAATGTCTGAAATGAAATTAATTCAGCCAAATATCTATTGTTACCCATTTCAGATATTTCTAATTTTTCAACATAGTAAGCAATGCTGAGATGAACATCACTGGACATGCGTTCTCTAGTTATTTCCTTTGGATAAATTCCTACTAAAAGAATTGTAGAGTCAAAAGGATATATGTAATGTGTTTTATGTGGATATTGGTGTTTTTTTGTTTGATTGTTGAGAAATGAGGGATTTCTCTGTAACCTCACCACATCAGGCATACTATTGTGACAAAGGAACTATTAAAAGTCACAAAACTAGAGTTAGGGCATACACAACACGTAAATATTTGTTATATATAAAACGAACAGTTCACCAGACCAGAATGCTAACTCATGGTTGGCAAAATCTAATAGCTACTTACCCCTATATGTATGGACAACCCAGAGTCTGGAGACAATCTGGTTCATAGCCTGGTGAAGAGAATAGTGCTTTATCGAGTACTATATGTGTCCGCATAGAGCTAGATCCCGTAATGACCTGCGTTGGTCAATGGAAAGCGTATTTCACAGACAGTGTACTTCACAGACATTGCCCAACGTCATAGGGATAGGAAGAGGCAGTCAGAGTGAGGCCCAAGCCTGCCTGTCTTCACTTTGCCATTCTGTATTTCACCACATCACCCCAGAAGTTCAACAAGTCTGTATCAGGACGCGTCAAAGAAAATCTCACTATGATCTGGGGTCCCTGTTCCTGCATCTAGACTTCCGTTTTGGTCCTATGTCTATTATGCAGTTCTGTGCTCCTAACTATTAGCCTTTACCTGAAACCTAAACATCTCACTGCATGGTTCTCTCCATACTGTCACCGCCGTGCTCAAGAAGTTGGGTGTGTATAGGGTGACAAACTCATTCTTGTTGGCAGGGTACTTTTCCAGTTGTAGCACTGAAATTGCCTCGTTCCAGAAGCCCTCTGTCCCAGGTATACCAGGACAGTTGCCCACTTTACACAGTGAATCCTGGGTCAGACGGTCACAGATGTGTTTCCTTAAGAACCGATTCATTCATTCCTTGGTATTCATTCACTCCTTCATTCATACCTGGTCAATGAACATCTGGTACTGACCCTTATACACCAGCTGGGATTCAGACAGAGATCGGATTTACTTTCATTCTTCTCTTGGTTAACATTTTCCAGGAGGAGCATGACAGGAAAGTACGCTTCCATTGTGGGAGAAATGCTACAACAGGAATATGGAGCAGGCACTAAAGAAAGACCGGAAGACCCTACCATTTTGAAAGATTAAAAAAGACTTCCTAGAAAAGGAGATATTTGTGCTGAGTAAAAGCAGATTCTATGGAATTTGTGCAGTGGGAAAGAAGAGGATACTGAGAGGACAGGATGGTCCAAGCAGAGGGAACAGTGAGAACAAAGCCTTAGAGGATGCATTCTTACCCACACACATGTGGTGCGTTTGAGAAACCATACAGAGTCGAGCCTTGCTGGAATATGGGTGCGGGCAGCATGCTAATGCCAGTACCCTAGTCAGAGATGGAAGGGGAGCAGGAGGGGGACTTTTACTGAGTGAATTGCTGTCCATTACAGAAAAGACCGAGACTGAGGAGCAGCAGATAGGAGACCAGAGTAGAGAAAGACAGAAAGCAGTAAAAACGTGGGGGGTCTGGTGTTTTGGGACTTTATTTGGAAGGTGACAGTCATTTATTTATTATTTATTTGTTTGTTTGTTTATTTATTTATTTATTTATTTATTCTCTAAGTTCATTAAATAGATATTTATTGAACATCTACTGTATGCCAGTAATTGTTCTAGATGCTGGAAATACAACAGTGAATAAACAAGAGGCAAGCTTCCTGTTCTCATGGAACTAGCATTCTAATAGGGGCCTGACAAACAATGGGCAAATACATAAGGAGGTGTTTTTAGATAGGAACCAACACAGGGAAGAATCAAAAGCGTGATGGGCCAGCGAGTGGCTGGGTAGGAAGTACAGGTTGGGTTGTCAGAGTAGGCTTCTCTGAGGAAAGGTTGTTGGAGCTGGAATCGGGAAAATGAGAAAAGCTGGTTGTGCTGAGATAACGGAAGAGGGTTTCAGGCATGGGAACAACAACAGCAAGACAAGAGGAAGCTCAGCATATTGGCGAGATAGAAACAAAACCAATGAACTGGAAGCTGGGAAATGAAAAGGAAGAGGGGACAGGGAGGAAGATGAAGACATCACTCAGGACCAGACAGATCAAGGCCGGTAGAAGGAAAAGTTATTGAAAAATTACCACCAAAGGAGTGGTGTCATCCAAGCCAGGGCTTTCTACGCATATGCATAGCGTCCCATATACCCTCACAGACCACCATTCAATTTCCTATATTATAACGTTCTAGTTTTATGACCATGGGAAAGGCATTTCGCATACTTCCTAAATGCTAGGCCTATAGCGGTGAGGAAAAAAGACACGGTTCTTATCTCCATGGAACCTTGTCTCTCTGAAGCTTGAGTTCCTAGCCCAAAATTATGGTGATAATAAATCTCATGCTGTGAAGATGTGATAATAACCAAATAAGATTAGAAGAGGGAAACACCTAACTTAGAACCTGATACGTGAAAAAAGTCTAACGAATGTTCAGCAGGCTTTCCTTCCTTTAAGAAACCATCATTCATAAGACCAGCTCAAAGTCTTTTTCTATTTTTAGCTAAATGCTGTTTTATTTCAACTCAGTTAAGCTTTTCAATAACTCATTCCCCATTTGAAGAAATGATACATCCACATTTCAGTATTCCCATTACACCCTTAGTCTTCCAAGGACTATTTATTCCAAAAACAGTGAGGATGACCACATATCAGCATGTCACTAGATGGCCTTGAAATGATGGCCAAGAGCAGTGGAACACAGGTACGTTCAGAGTAGAAGGTGAAGCTGCAGCAGATGCCAGGTGGAGAATCTCTTTGACTGTTAAGTTTTGTTTATGTGACATCTATTTACTTCACTCACTGGAACCAACATTATGCAGAGTCATGTACTAAACACTAGCTATCCGGACAGGTTACTTATTACCTGCTCAGTGTGTGAACAGGGGCAAGTCATTTCCGAAGGAAGCCATCTAAAAGATTTTCCTGCATTTATTTTCCCATGTTCAAGAATTCATAGAAAAGTGAATGATTACTAATCGAGTTCAAGATTTCTCCTTGAGAAAACTCCAAAGGCGTTTGGAAGTTTCTCCAGCAAGGCTGGCTCCCAGATTTGGAAATCTAGGATCACCAAGCAACCAGTTCTCAATCCCTAATATGTGCCAGATGTTCATACCAGGAAGTGGTTCACAAAGATGATATGAACTAGAATTATGCCCTCAAGCCATTTATACTGGAGTAAGCCTGGCTTCCCGCTGACTTCAGTGTAAAGCTTAAACCCTAAGTGAGACCCACGAGACCCCTAGAAGGCTGCCTCAGCTCCACCTTCACACTGCCTCTGGCCAAATAAAGGGAGTCCTTCTTCTCCAAACACTTCTTGTCCTTTACAGCCATTGTAATCATGCCTGTCTTTGAATTTGTCCCAGATGATTACCCAGACACAATTTGATACATTGTAGTAAGAAGAACACAAATTTCAACTCCAGGCTCTGCAATTCACTTGCTGTGTGTCCTTTAGTAGGTCAAGTTGCCTCTCTGAACCTCGGTCTCCCTAGTTAAATGAGTGGGTAGTGCTCTGTAGTCTCTACTCTTCCTTCCGCCAGTGATATTCTAGGATTCTAGAGCTAAACGTAGAAAGACTAGGACATCTCAAGAAATGTTATCGGATGTCTCCTCAGACCAGAAAAGAAGAAATATTTTCCTTCTGCTCACTCAATTCTTTTTTGACCAGACTGGTGAAACTGAGGTCAGCAGACCAATCCAACACCCTGTGCATGCAATTTACCTGCTTCTGTTTCCGGGTGGACCTCTAATAACATCGACTGAGCTCTCATTCAGTGCCATTCATCACCTCCGACATCTTTACACCAATCTTGAGCAGTGTGGGTTGTTATTGCCATGTTGCATGTGGATCAATGGAAGCCAGGCAGGAGACATGCCTGAGGGTGTACAGTCAGACCATGGCGTCAGGATGTCAACCAAACCTCAGGCTCCTTCTGGGACTGTAGAAATCGCCCCCTGTTCATCCCATGTCCTGTCTCTGGTCCTTACACCTGGGCCTCCGTGAGAAATGGCAGCATAAGGAGAAGTCTATGAGACTGAATGCTGTGCCAGCACGTTTACACTGACGAGCTTCCCTCTCCACAGGGGAGGAAAGGCCAGCTCTGTATGTGATATAGGGAAACCACAACAAGGCGATCCCTGGAACTATAAAAGCAAATTCAATCAGGGGCTCTGGCTGGGGATTTAAACATCTTAGCCGCTTTGATTTCTCTAGAGCAGCCGGGAGACCTAGCCAACTCCTGTCATGCACTCTCTCCCCGGTCATAGCATGTTTTTGCCCCAGGTTTTCAATCTGGTTTAAGTTGGCCATTTGGAGAGGATGGAACTTCCCAGGCTTGATGAAAAGAGAGCTTTCTGGGCTTGGGGAGGACTTTTGTCTGCCAGTCTGCTCTGCTAACAGTGCTAGGAAAGCTGGGATGCTGGTGGACTCAAGCGTGAGTATGGAGGATGGCTCCTGTTTGCTAAGCATGGGCGGCCCTCCAAGCGCTTTCCACCTGTTAATTCCCACAGCAATGCCATCCGAGAAATACCTGTAGATATCTTCTTCGTCCCCAGTGGAGGCTCAGAGAAACAAATTAACTCCTCCAAGGTTATGCAGCTAGCGAAGCTAGAGCCATGTTTCAGATTCTGGATCATGTGACATGAACACCTTTCCTTTTAAATCACATAACCATGTTACCTCACATCCTACAGTGCTGTCTGGATCCCTCAAAAGAAATTTAAAAAGAATAGTCCAACCTGCCCCAAAGGATACATTAGTTTACAGTTGCCTGGTGTTTTTTGTTTGTTTGTTTGTTTGTTTGTTGCTTTGTTTAGGACAGGGGGCAACACACATGGGGACTTAAGAAAAAAATTCAGAATGACATTGACACTCACATAAATAAAGATTCCCAGCACAAATCATTTGGCAGGAGGAAGCGTACAACCAAAGCAGAATTGAAGAATGGAGGAAGGGAGAAACAGAGGTAGTATTATGTATATTTTATAACTGATAAGAAATCACGTATCATAGGAATCAAGTTTTGCCATCAAGATTGGAATCTCAGCCCCAAACCTTCTCTTGGGCAAATTATCTAATCTCTCATCCTTCCTCTTTCTCTTTAAAGAGAGGATAATAATTGCTACCTAACAGGGTTGTAGTATAGATTAAATAAGTTACTGTCTATAAAGAGCTTACAAGAGTACTGGGCACGTAGTTAATGATACACTTGTCTGCTAGTATTATTTTTAACAGGTGTATTGCTATATAAACCATCTACTGTCTAGTTCAATCTAAAGTGTAAAATTCAATGGCTTTTTGTATATTCACAGAATTGTTGAACCATCATCACAATTTTAGAACATTTTCAACATCCCAAAAAGAAACACTGTGCCTATTAGCAGTGACTACCTATTCCCCACCCCCACCCCCACCCCCACCACACTATTTTAGTTTCTGTTTCTACAGATTGGCCTGTTCTGGAGGTTTCATTGAAATAGAATTACACAATGTACGGTCTTTTGTGACTGGCTTCTTTCATATAGCATGATGTTTTCAAGGTCCATCCATATTGTAGTATGTGTCAGTACTTCATACCTTTTTTATGGCTGAATCATGTTCCATTGTGTAGATATATGACATTTTATTTATCCATTCATCAGTTAATGGACATTTGAGTTGTTTCCACTTTTTGATCACTATGAATAATGCTACTATGAACATTTTTTGTGCACAAGTCTTTTTATAATCAAATATTATTATTTCTTTCTTGCATATATACCCATGGAGAGAATTAGTGGGTCATATGGTAACTCTGTTTACATTCCAGAGGAGCTTGCTACACTGTTTTTCAAAGCAACTGCTCCATTTTGCATCCCTACCAGCAATGATGCAAGCTGCAACTTCTCCACATTCTTGTCACCACTTGTTATTTTCTACCTCTTTTATTTTAGCCGTTTTAGTGGGAGTGGAGTGGTACCTAACTGTGGTTTTGATTTGTATTTCCTTAATGATTAATGATGTTAAGGATCTTTTCATGTATTTAAGTGCTATCTGTGTATATTCTTTGGGGAAATGCCTATTCAAATCTCTTGCCCATTTTTAATTGGATTATTTGTCTTTTTACTATTGAGCTATAAGAATGCTTTATATATTATAGGCATAAGTCCCTTATATTATTTATATATATATATAAAATTTGCAAATATTCATATTATTTAAGATTATAGTTGCCGAAATAGGATCATGAGCTGTGGAATCAGTTCGTACTCTGAATGCCTAAGATCACCCATTGCTAGCTGTTTGACCTGGATGGTTATTTATCTTTGTCTCTGTAACGCAGAACTACTGATTCTGAAGCTTCAGGTTGTGGGGATTAAAAGAGCTAATACATGCATCACGTATGTCACAGTGCACAGCACATAGAGGTGTAGAACACACAGGACCTGTTAGTACTGTACAGTGCATCAGAGAGTTCAAAGCATATTTGTGATTATTGATTTATTTTCAAGACCACCAGTATATCTGGTAAGATATTGATTATTACTATTTTAAAAACTAGATCACTTTCTTCAGGAGGTTGACTAATAAACCCAATAGAGATAATGGTTACATGAGTTACATGATAGATTCAGAACTCCAACGGCCTCCTTCTGACGAACTTTAATGCTGTCCTCATGTGCTTAGTGGGATACATGGTGTTTCTGTGCCAACTGGAGAATGAAAATTTCTGGGAATTGAAGCGGTAATCCAGAGAGGCAGGTTACAGCAAGTAAATTAATACATAATCAAGCACTCAATCAAATCACCTCTGGCCACAGCAGTATCTCCTACCCCAAATTGTATCTTGTAATGTAACCTTGTTATTTCCTTATTAAGAGGTAACACTCATTTCCCTCCATTTCAATCTGAACTGGTCCTTTGATTTGATTTGACCAATAAAGTGTGGCAGAATTGATGCTATGTAATTGCCATGAAGACTAACTGACCACATATAGCAACCCACATGGAGGAGAAACATGGGCCTTGGCTGATAGCCCCAGACGAGCTTCCAGCAAGCAGCCGACACCAACTGCCAGCCATGCGAGTGAGGCACATTGGACCAACCCCAGCCAATACCAAGGGACGCAAAAGGATCACTCAGGCAAACCAAGCCCAGAATCACAACCAAATAAACTATTTTATAAACCACTGAGTTTTGGGATAAATTGTTGCCTAGTAATAGATAAACAAAACAACCTGAAATTCTCAGGTAAGGAAATGATGTCAGAATTTATTTATTCACGTTTGATATAGCTGAAGAAATAGATACATTTCCTACTTTACTTAACTATAAGTAAGCCTTTGTTTTACTATATCTCCAGGAACACTGAAAAAAGACAATCATATTCAACCAACCATGTCTCTTTGCATCCATCCATTCATCCAACAAATACTTAATGAGTGCTTATTAAGTTTCCAGCACTACAGGTATATGACTAAGGAGAGGGAACAGACATTGAGCAAGTTACCATAAATTGACAAACTGGGAAGAACCAAGAACGAGGTAACAGAAGGGCTTATAAGAGAGAATGCTAGGCTTTTCTGTAGATCAGAACTAGCTCTTCTATCAGAGTCTCTTGCTTGGAGTGCTGAAAAGGTGGCTACTTCTATTTCAGTTACTATTCCTGTATAATAACAACTTCCACCCCACATCCCCCCACCCAAAAATGGCAGCATAAAGCAAAAAGTTGATTATACTTATGAATTCTGTGGGACATGGCAGAGGGAAGCTGATCTGTCTGCTCTATGATGTCTGAGGCATCCACTGAGTAGACTCATAAGCCAGGGACCACTTGATAGCTAGAGGCTGGGAAAATCTGGAAACGTCTTCACTCATATGTCTTGCATTTGATGCTGGTGTCAGCCAAGACCTCAAATGGGCTGTCAGGCACACCCCCTACACATGGCCTCTCCACATGTTCTCTCCACATGAGCTAATTTGGGCTTCCTCACAGCATGGCAGCTAGATGCCAAGAGTGAATATTTCGGAGGAGAACTAGGTCAAAGCTAGGGAACTGCCTTCTGTGACCTAGCTTTGAAAATTACATGTCACTTCTGTCACAGGGACAAGCCCACTCAAATTTAAGGGGAGAACAATAGACCCACTGGCCACTCAATCAGAGGAGTGTCAGCATTACATTGTAAGAGGAATTTGTGGAATGAGAGAGATTGTTGCAACCATCTTTGGAAAATATAATCTACCTCAACATATATCAAAACAATGTTGTTTTTAGATATTCAGAGATAGGACAACATATTTACAGTCCTTACCTTTAACAGCCCCTCATAGGCAGAAGCCAGCAGAAGGCTTGAGAGCTTATGTATCTGTGAGATCCAGAATGACTCAGGAGCAAATTGCACATGCAGCCATTAATATAGCACCTTCCTGAGCTCGCTCTCTTTAGTCATTTTCATTCATGATGAGATAGGGAAAAGGTGTAGATTCTTCTAACTGACCACAGCTCCTGAAAGAAAGCAACCACCCAAATTACGAGAGAGAGGATCCATTAAGACATATGCTTTGAAGGAACCTCAAAATGTCTTCGATCAGAGGCTAAGAGGAGTTACCATGAATGTGAATTTCTCAATTCATGCATAAAATTTATCTCCACAGAAATCTTCTCAGCCTGCATTATATGGCTTCCTCCCTAATCCTGGGATTACGTACTTCCACCACAGAATTACTCAATGCATCAGTGTTGCCTGCTTATTTAGTTGTCTCCTTCATTAGACTGTGAGCTCTCTGAGAGTAGGAACCAGTTCTCATAAACCACTGTGTCCTCTATATCTAATTATCTCATCGCTTGGAACACAGTAGTGTATTCAATAAGTATTTGCTGAACAAATGCATGAGATTTTCAATATTAAGCAATTGAAATCCTATCCCTCGCTAACTGCTTTTCCTGGGCCCAATTTCCACTACCCAGGATTATGAATATGCCTCGTGAAAACTTTCCTCTTAGGACTATTCAAGTCATATCAAAATCCCAAGGGGGGAAAAAAAAGACTGATTCTAAACGGAAGCAGGAGATACGCAACATGAGCCTGGAGCATTTTGCAGTGCCAGGAAGTAAAGAAGTGCTCAACATATAAGCAAACAAACTGACAAATCCCACAATGATGAGAATATGTCTAAGGGACACAGGAGCCAACTGCAGGAGGTCCCAATAGCCAAAGCTGGAACAATTTGCACAACAAAAGAAATATTGGCAGCGGATCATAACCCTAAGTATACAATAAATATCCATGTGTCCATATTGATGTAAATAAATGACTGAATAAATAAATAAATTAGGGAGACATCTCCCATGCAGAAACATTTCAAGTAATTTATGTAGATTATTCTGCCCCCAAGGAGGAGGACCCTACTCCCCATTCCTTAAAATTTGGACTCTTAAGGAGTGACTTCTTTCCAGTGAGTACATTCTGGAAAGACGATAAACAATGGGTCCATTTACAGGAGAGAATCCTGACCAATGGCACCTCAGTGAGGTGATCAAGGCTAATATCAATACTGATGTCATGTGGATGGTCCAGACTCAATACGATGGCATGAAAATGGCATTTCACCTCTGTGATTTTTCTCCTGAAAATACATAGCCCCTATCTAATCATGAGAAACAAACCTCAGACAAGCCCATTTGAGGGACATGCTACAAAATGCCAAACCTGCACTCCTCAAACCTGTCAAGGTTATCAAAAACAAGGAAAGTCTGAGAAAGTGTCATAGCTAAGAGGAGCCTAAGGGGACAGGATGACTAAATGTAATACAGTATCCTGGATGGAATTCTGGAACAGAAAGAGCACATTGGGTAAAGAAAGAACACATCAGGAAATTGAAGAACGAATGGACTTTAGTTAATAGTAATCTGTCAGTATTGGTTCACTAATTATAACAAATGTGCCATACCACTGTAAGATGCTGGTGACAGGAAAAGCTGGATGTGGGGTATATGGCAACTCTCTACTATCCTCCCAATATTTTTTGTAAATCTAAAATTGTTCTCAAATTAAGAATTTATTTTTAAAAATTCCCAAGGATCCACCTGTATTTTAAAATCCTGGGTTTCCCAGTTGAAAACAGACTGATATAAGCCACCAACACCCCTAAGTCACTAAGTAAAGGATGCTTCCTCTTTCAACAGGCGGAAGCACTGGGAGACTTTCCTTTCTGATTCCCTCCTGTTCACTAAATGAATTGAAGCGGGGAGGATAAGAGGTGGGCATGAAATTGTCTGAAAATTCTTGCCGTAAAGGCTGGTGCAAAAGATCGTCTGAAGACTGGAGCAAAGACAGGTTCAATCTATGTAAATATCAAGAAATGAAATGCCATATGTTGCATGCCAGATGCTTTCAGCTGCCACAGCTGTGCGCAAACGGTGAGCAGACAGTCAAGTAGGAGAAGTGTCATTCTTTGCAAAGGAGGAGGCTAGGGCTGCCAGGTGGAGGGCAAGGGGTCATATGTTTGAGTGACTCGATTCCAGCAATCTGACAGCTTCAATCACTGGACAGTTGAGAATTCCATATGAGGCTTAAAAGTTGGAAAAACTTGTTAAGGGTGTCATCGTCTTTGGAACCAAGGATTTCCTTTGAAGCATGTTGTTTATTCCAGGAACTGTATTAAAAATGCACGTGTACGATGAGGACAAATATGAGAGAGAGATTTCCATTGTAATTAAATATGAATGGTCATGTAGGGGAAAAAAATAACATCATCAGCTCTAAAAAGGAAAAGATAATAAAACATGCTTAGTATGAATAGAATTGATACATATGGGATAGCTTTTAAGCTTTCAACAGGTGTCCCAGCCCTCTGTAATGCCTGTCCATTTGGGTTAAATGCTACTTAAATCTGAAGATAGCACAAACCCTGGAAGTGGCTAATATCTCAGGAATGAGTGGTAGAACATGAACATTTAGGAATTAGACCTAAGAAGTGATGTATTAAATTTATAGGTCTAGCTATATTTAAAGAGATGGGAAGCTAGGCGATTTAAGTAAGAAAGGGTCTAAGTTTTCTGGAAGAGCTCTCGGAATCAAGAGATTTGAAGTCTATCTTGAGCTATTCTATTAGATTTCTAAACACATTTTTCCTCAGCTGTGGAGCATAAAATGGAGCTGAGGCATTGGTGCCTAAATTCCTGACTTTGAATCCCAGTTCTGTACCTTAACTCTGTGACAGTTGTCAAATAACATAATCTCTCAGTACATCAATTTCTTCATCTATAAAATGGGCACCCAATCTCTCCTCAGTGTACGTTTAGAGAATTCATTTTGTGGACTTAACGACCTTACCCCAGTGTGTGACACTTGCTAAATAAATCGCACTTGTTTTTCTTTTCTAGCACTTAATTACACTCAAAGGGACTTAACAACATTTAAAGGGATCTTGACAGACTAATGCAAAACCAACAAGGAAGGATTTCGAAAGAATGTGAGACAGAATTTAATCTGAACCAAATCAATGACCCAAGGTTCGGATGGTTCTTAAGATTTAGGTATGGATTTGTGGAATGAGAAGCCTAAGTGAAAGTCACATTTCCAAAATTAATGCCACCAGGTCAGTCTCATAGGGTGTCTGGCCACTTTTGTATTCAGACCACCTTAGAGCATTGACTTTCATTCTGAACATCTCATTTTAAGAGAGATATTGACAATCTAGAATCCCCAAGAAGATTGAATAAAATCATAAAAAGTCTGAAAATCTTGGTACATGGGACAGTTGCCGGGAAAGTTTTTCACCATGGAGAACAGATGATTCATGAGGTTCATGGTAGCCCTCTCCAGATATTTAGAAAGTGTCTATTTAGATAACTATGAAAACCACTGAGTGGCACTTTGAGTGACAGATTCTGAGTCAACATAAAAATTTTCCGTATCTTATTTTCTTCTCTCTTCTGAAATATCAAGAGCCTCTTCCTCCCTCCTCACTCTCAGTTGGCAGCCTTGCTTGATATTTCACCAAGAAAATGAAACCAATCAGGAGGGAATGTTACCAAGCTACCACTTTCACATCCACCTACCTCCCTATATCTTTACTAATAATCCATATCCTGACCTACTGTAGACTAATTGTTTTCAGATTTCTTAGCCAAGACCAAGATTTCTACCTCCTCAATAGACCTATCCTCTTTCTCATCTAGTCATTTCTCAGGCAATTCTCCCCTTATTTCTCGTGCATCATCAATGTTCCCTCTGTCCAGGATCTTTCCATTGAACATGCAAAATTGTTATTACTTCCCCATTAACCAAAAAAAGTTTGGCCCTATTTTTCCTTCCATCAACCACCACATTTCTCTCTTTCCTTTTAGGGAAAACCTTGAAAGAGTTTCCAATTTCTCTCCTCCCATTCTCTCTTGAACCCACTCCAGTCAAAGTTTTACCCACACTCCTCCACCAAAAACCCGCCTATCAAAGTGATCAATGGTTGCTATGATGCTAACCCCGGTGGTCAATCCTCAGTCCTCATCTGGCCCAACGTTCCAGCAACATTTGACATTGCTGATCTCTTTCCTCTTTGAAACTGTGGTCTACCTGCACACTCCATTCACCTAGTTTTCTTCCTTCTTCTCTGGTTACTCCTTAGTCTCCTGTGAAGATTCTTTCTAATCTCTTCCATTTCTCAACATTGAGTGTCTAGGACTCAAATCTGGGATGGTTTCTCTTTATCTGTCCTTACTCACTGGTGAACCTTGTCCCATTTTAGGCCTTTAAAATGCCATATCTGTGACAACTCCTAGATTTTAGTTGCAGCCTGGTGGTATAACTCCTGAACCCCAGGTTTTTATAACCAACTATCAACTAAACCTGTCCACACAGATGTCTTGTTTGGTATTGAAAACTAAAAGTCCAGAGCTGAATTCCTCATATTTCCCCACCACACCTGCACCAAACCTTCCCTAGCCATAACATCATTTTCGGCGATGTAGATGGTGAAAACATCATCTCTGTCTTTCCTAAGGCCAAAACACATATAACCTTATGAATTTGCTCCTTTGTGCTCTCACTCTTGAATCCATCAATCCTCTTGGCTTTATGTTTAAAATATATCTATGATGAGATCACTTCTCATCCCTTCCACTGCTATCTCCTTGGACCAAGCCTCCGTATCTATCACCTGTATATTTTAATAGTCTATGATCTGTTTAACCTGCCCCCACCCCTGTTCCCTTCAAAATGTTTTCAACATAGCAGCTAAGGTAGTCTTTTTAAACTTAAGTTATATCATGCAACTTCTTACTCAGAACCCTCCAAAGGTGGCCTCTCAGAGAGTGAAACCAATTCACAAACGATGGCCTCTAGGGCGTGACAGGTTCTGCCCAGCACCACTGACGGCCCTGACGCCCTCCTTTTTCTCTCTTCACTTCGACCACATTAGCTTTCTCAACACATCAAGCATCCTCTTGAGTGAGAACATTTCAGTCTTTGTAGTTTTTGTTCTATCTACGTTGAATGCTCTTCCTCCAAATAGTTTCATGGCTCACTTCTTATTAACACAAGGGCATCATCTCAACTTGACCCTTTCTGACCATTTACCCACCCTCCACACCTCCCGCAATTCCTGCCCTCCTTTTCTGTTTTATTTTGTTCTCTCTAATCTTTATTTTTTGACATTAATATATTGTGTGTTTTACTTGGGCTTTCCCCTAGAATATAAGTATCAAGTGTGTAATGATCTGTCTGTTGTTCACAATACATGCTCTGTACCAAAAACAGCCCCTGGTATATAGTATGTACCCAATAAATATTTAATGAGTCAGTGACTGGCTGGAAGGATGGATAGATAAACCAGACAGGAGGGAGGTGGTAAGTCCCCTGTCATTTGGCATACAGCATTCAGAGATGCTGAAGATAAGACAATTGCATAGGATAGGTTATTTCCAAATGAATAAGTTACAACTTAAAGCAATTTGGAGATTTGGATATAACTATGTGATACTAACAATCATAGAAGATAAAGCAGCATAACATAATGTTTATACTTTAAAATAATCAATAAATCATAATATGGGCATAACTCTATTAGTGGATGAACGACTTGCATCCCATAGGTTGCAAATAATCTGTTCCATGTCATATGGCTAGCAAATGACAGCAAAGAGAACTAATGGAAATAACTCTCTCCATACTTAACCACATTTAACCCTGGCTTGATGTCTGGATCTGTGTAAAATTTTGTGGGAAATAATGTTTTACCTCTGCCTCCGTGGTTGAATTTTAAGTGAAAGAAGACTCACTTTATATTATTTCTGAGGAAGTGTTTCTCGCATTAGGCACATGTGCTTTTTTTTACCTATGCAAATATTTTTTAAAGTATTCTTTTATTATAGTGTTTCCTAATAAATAGAAAAACATGGGTTTAAAAGGAGTGTCATGCTTTAAGTTATTTTATATATGGAAGCAGGTAGACAGAGCATTTGGAAAGCATTCTGCCTCTTTGCCCTTAGCTAAGAAGTAAGAACTAGGTCCCATGCAGTTCCTTTTACCAAGGATTATAGATTTGATCACAGGAAGGTGAGGTAATGAGGCCCACGTTGGTGATGAGTCAGCAGCTGAACCACAAACAGAACCTTAAAAACTCCTGAACTGGAGACCAGAGTGTTCACTTTCTTCTGTGGTGACAAGGGAGTGACCTGAGGTTTGGCTCATAAAACCTTTGTCCCTTGGGACCTGGTGAGGAGCACACATAGCTGCAGTCTTTGGGTAGCTGAATCCTGGAAGGGGCAAAAGGAACAGTTCAATTCTTACGCGGTGGTTCCTCTCCTTAAGTACAAAATATGTTTTGCTGATCCTTTGAAATGGAAAGAAAATAGCATCTTCAGCTCCCGAGGAAAATCCAACACGCTCAGCATCAGAGAGGGTCACATCCTGGGTGTTGCCCTCTAAGTCTTTTTAGAATTCAGCTCTGCCACCAGACCTCTTCTGCAGCCCTCACTTCTAGCTGGCAATGTTGCTGGTCAAGCTAGACTTGGACCCCAATGAGAATTTTAAAACCACATCACAACTTCCACCCTCCATGCTGAGACACGGAGTGACTACTTGCCCTGCTCCCTTACCTTTCACTTTTTTTTTTTTTTTTTTTCAAACCTCATGGAGAATTCTCTCTTACAAAAAAGGGACACATCATGGGCCTCTGGCATCATTACAGACACGATGCAGATCCGAGGTAGCGATTGTCATGCATATGAGTATGAAAGGTTGGCATGAAAGAGGGGAGTGTCTGTGAATCACTCAACATAAGGTGAAAACATTGGTGGAAAAATCCAGCCACCTGATGACTCTGAAATGTGTTTAAATAGAGTATCTATGACCCATGTTTCCAGGGAATTTAAAACAGTGGTTTCCATTGACCACACAATCCAAATTCCAAAGAATCACATACTTAAGTGTTCTATTATGGACTTAATGCAAGAGGGGGAGAAGAGAGGAGAGAAGAGGAACCAAAATAGTTCAGAGTGATATGTAAATAGCTTAGGCATGGGGTGTGTGTGTGTGTGTGTGTGTGTGTGTGTGTGTGTGTGTGTAGAAGTTTGTTTGCCTCAAGGGGAATACAAACTACTTGGGGCCTGCCAAGGTATATGGTTTCTTTTACATTACTCTATCATATTGGCATTCAAGACAAAGAGTTTAAGACGCAAGATTGCCAACAAAAACTACCGTTTCCAATCTCATTTCTGTGGGGCCCAGCTCAACACCACCTGTCAAAGTGACTTCCTGTACTCATTGCTCACCAAATGTCCTTTGTCTTTGTAATATGCTTGGCTCACAGTTTTAGAAGCCAACATTTTTCTATGTAGGGACTTTCCATTGGTGCCGGAGGGGAAAGGGGGTGATAGAAGGGTAGGTTTCCTAAATAATTCTGAACTTTCAGCCTTTACTGGTCACAGAACCTGGGATTCTGCAGCTACTGTGTTTCCCTGAAAATAAAACCTAGCTGGACCATCAGCTCTAATGTGTCTTTTGGAGCAAAAATTAATATAAGACCCGGTCTTATTTTAATATAAGACCCGGTATTATATTATATTGTGCCTGGTCTTATATTATATTATACAAGACCCAGTATGATTATATTATATTATATTATATTATATTATATTATACCCAGTCTTATATTATACTATATTATATTAGACCTGGTATTATATTATATGATATTATATTGTATTATATCCAGTCTTATATAAGACCCGGTCTTATATTATATTAAAATAAGACCGGGTCTTATATTAATTTTTGCTCCAAAAGACGCTTTAGAGCTGATGGTCCAGCTAGGTCTTATTTTTGGGGAAACACGGTATTTTGTGCAACTTTGGAGTTTTACAAAAACCTCGATTGGCCCTCCTCCAATTTTATCTCTGCCTTGTGGCATGTGGGTGATCTGTTATGACACATGTTCCCTTTCTCTTCTCTCCCTTCTTTGATGAACATCCTAATGCTATTTACCTTTATATTGACTCCTATATACCATCGTGAATTTATGATCGTTTTGGTTGGTGGGTAAAACTTTTTAGAACCTATTCCTTTTTTTTTCCCCCCAGATTTTATGCTGTGTTTTATGTCTGGATTTTAAAGAGCAGTTGAGGTAATGAAGGTATAGTTGATCTCTCTGAAAACAACAGACTATCCTAATCTACAAATCTCCATCCAAAGTCTTTCCTCTGTTATGTTCAGATTTTTCTATAAAGTCGATCCTTGATATCTTTAACTTTGCTTTTACTATAACTTAAATTAATTATATGTAAAATTTTATCCATTGCTTCATTGAGCCCTTATTATGAGTTTAATTATTTTTTCCTCCTGATTATCCGTCCACCTTGAACAATTTTACCCCTCAAAGGCACTGCATTTAATAAGTACAAATAATTTTCTCCTGGAGATAATCCATGTCACCACAATGAATCAATATGATTCCAGTCTAGAGTACTCAAATGTGACGTTTTAGTTAGCCTTGTTGACCTGAAGAAAAATGAGCGCCTTATTTTATGAGGCTTTTTAGACCCATGGAAGCAGTTGGTAACCCCAGTACAACCGTCAGAGATAGCTGGTTTTCCAGTGTGTCCAACGATAAATTCTTGTAATGTTCATGGATTCAGTTATATCATAGGAAAGTTTTAAATATCTCACCCAATTTAAATGCAGTGAACGCTTGTATTATTTCAAGTCTAAATTTCTCACCCTGTTCTTTTTTATGAGTTCCATAATTTAATAGTCCCCTGTTTACTAGACAGCTCTCACTTGAAGTCTTGAAACTGAGCTCATCTTCCTCCTCCTCTATTTCCTGTCCTCCTGGATGGTGGGACCATTCACAAACCACTTACCCAGAAGCCAGGAAGCTATTCCTGACACACCATTAACCCTTACGCATTGTGCCCTCCATGCCCAGAATCCTAGTAAGGCTATCTCTTCATCCTTTCTCCCACCCAACACCTCCACTCCATCTTGCAGAAGGTAGGCTTCTCTTACCACTCACCTCAACCACAGTGGCCTCCTAGCTGGTCCTTGTACTTAGAGTCGTGCCCCTTCTACTCTACATAGTAGTCACAGTGATAATTCTTAGGCCAATTTGACTTTGCCACTCTGCATGTTAATACCCTTCATTGTCCTCAAGATAATTTCAAGTCATTCTTTGTAATAGATACAGACCCATCTATCTCTGTGACCTCATTGCCTTCCATAAGCACTCTCTACTACACACACACTAGACCTCTTAATTCTTTATTCCCGGCATGATGTCTCCTTCAAAGGTATCCATGCCTCCCCACACACTGCTTCTTTTGCCTGGAAACACTCTTCAGGAGCACCAACCTTGTCACTCCCTTAATACCTGTTTTCTCAATTCATTCATGAAGCCGTTACTGAGGCCATCCTTCATGTCAAGCATTATGTGAGGCAAGGCACTTGGATAAAGGAACAGACACTACTCTTCTGCTTCATGGGCCACAGTGTAGAAAAGAAATAAGAGAACAAATGTCTATAATGAATGGTAGGCTGAAAAGAAGAGGAGGGCATCAAGGAAACAGTTGTGGTTGATAAAGAAAATTGGCTTTCTATATAAACAAAGGCAAGAGGCACAGAAACAGAAACTGGGTGTCAACGGTTTTACAAGTTTGAATACAGGTTGCTCTTCTATGCCCAAGATTAGTGCATCCTTGCTATAGCAACAATTGGGAAAATTGGTCCATGATTACAGTGTAAACATTTGTAGCGAGGGCTGTTGTTAAGATTTTTCTTGACAGTTTCAAAAATAGGGAATCTTGACGTTGGACCAGAATTTGAAGTTCATTTATCTTATCCCCCAACAGATGCTTTAATTTCCTCCACAAAATTCACTGCATGTGATCTTTTAGCCTCTGCTTGAATATCTCCTATTATGAGGCTCCCACTCTAACTTTGAAGAAACACAGTGCTAGATTTAGAACTAAACCACGTGTGTTCGGACTCGGCTTCAATCGTGCATTTGTCATCAGAGTGCAGCCGCTTCAATCTACCTCTATTTGTTCTTCATCTGTGTATTAGAAATGAACCTTAGGTTACAGGGCTCCTGTTGAAAAGTAGAGGGATAAAGGATGTGAAAATGCCTGGCACTTCAACTGACACATAGTAGGTGCACAATAAATGGTGGTCCCTCGCACTGTGTGATGCTCTCGCCTTCACAAAATACCTGTTAAGACTTCACCCTTGCATGGCATTTCTGCTTTCATATGTGGCTAGTAGCTCTAACATTTGCCATCTTGCTTATTAAATCTAACTAACACCCCCCTAGAGATGCATAATCGAGTGATTTTGGCATGTGAAATAAAATATAGCAAATGTTATTGCTATGGTTATTCAGCTGCCAGGATGTTTTATAGCGCTACTCAGTTGATGGGTTACATAGGAAGCTCTGGGGTAAATAAAATGAGTTTTTGCAAACTTGTAAATGGTTCATTTAACCTTATTCTTTGGGGAAAGAGAAGAAAGCCTTTACCTTTCTCCCTCTTGAAGGAATGAATATTAAAATACTCTGCCAAATTTTGCATTCAGCAACTCAGGAAGTATTTTTTGTTTTATATTTTACTTTTTAATAAAATATATGTCTACTTAGCCTCTGGAAACATTCTCAGAAACAGACAATAAAAATATTGAAGTATGTTCATTGCCTTTTATAAATCTTACCACTACTAGAATGTTAGTTTTGTAAAGAGGAGAGCTGTACCGGGAGTGCCAAAAAAATGCATACACATTTTAAGCGATGTTATCTATGCTGAAGCAGTAGTTTGCCGTAATCAGAAGTATCTGGATGCTGATGGTAACCACTTTGAGCACCTCTTGTCGTTGCAGAAGTCAAACGGGACTTGTATTCATCTTTTGTTATCAGTATATATTATTACAATTAATACAGTTTTTTCCTTTCTTAAAATGTGTATAGATTTTTTGGCACCCTCTGTATGTATAATCTTCAATCTACTATCACCAGCAACCTGAACAGAGCTTTACCTAGAGTAGATGCAAGATAATTATTTAATAAAATAATTCCTGTGAAATAGGCTGATATTCTTCTGTCAAGTAAGGACAATAGCAATGCTGTCTTCATTTTAAGAATGTTTTAATTAGTACATCTGGGAAGGGGGTTGAAATGGGAGGAAAGGACAAATATTCAGAAACACATGTACGAGGCTTTCGTTACAGCATATTGCACACAAACAATTATAAAAAAACAAAATGAAAATTGGAATATTCAGAATAGAATCTTATAGATAATCTATAAAATAGTTTTCAGACTTTTAAAATGATAATATAGATAGATCAGCTGACATGAAAGAAACAGAAAATACCATATTTTGCTGTGTATAATGTGCACCTTTTTGCCCAAATTTGGGAGGGTAAGATAAGGATGCACATTATACACGGGTGGTACTAATTCTGTCTCTATATACATGTTTTTAATTATTTTATATATGCTTATGAGTTAAAAGTGTAAGTCTAGAGATCAATAACAACATCCATATGCAAAATAATACCCTAGAATACGGTAATCGGTTTTGTTGAACTTACAACGAACTTGTCAAGACAGAGTTCTTGGCCTTTTACGATGCGTAAATATCGTAAATTTGTTACCGGTACATAAAATTTCTTGTACCTTGTGTCTGTTCTTGTGTTTTGTAATTATTTGTTACAGAAAACTTCTTGTACCATAATATGTTAAAAAATAAATGCTAAGTCCTTTATAATACAAAAAACAAGTACCTAAATGTAAACAAGTAAAAATTTGAATTAAAAAGTTAAAACGAAAGATTTTTTTCCCTGGAAGTGTGGGCCAAAAAACGTGGGTGCACATGGCAAAATATGGTAGTTTTGATTGAGAAAATATATTAATATTTATATGCTGACATCCCACTTTTTTTTTTTTTGTCTTGAGATCGTGGGATGTGGATAGTTTTATTTCCTTTCCTTTGATTATTCTATGTGTTAAGTTTATGTTTTAAAAAATCTTTTTATGTGATATTGATGAGAGAAGGATTTTCCTCCAGGAGAAGAATGTCCTGCCTTTTTAATTTGTTATAAATGTAGTTTTTGCAATTTGCGTTCTCCCACGCCAATATCTCAAAACATGTTACTGACATATACCTTTTTAGACTATCTCACTTGACCAAAATCATCTCAAAAAATTCTGAATGTTTAGCTATTAATAATTAGTTGTATTAGATGTGTTCATATGGTTCTCTTTGGAAAACTTAGTTTGAAAACATCTTGGGAAATGGCTTTGGATTGCTCTGTCCAAAACAAAATTTTCTAATTCTTTCTGTCTCCCCACCTCAAACCACCCCCATTCTTTAGAATGGTGTTGGCATAAAATCCACATTGCTTCTAGGAAAAAGGGAAATTAGCAGTTCTTTGGCAGGAAAAAAAAGGCATTATAAAAAAAAAAAAAGATTTTTAAATCTGTGTTCTGATCATCAGAAGATATGGAAAAATAAGTTTAGCCAATTTTTTTTTTCTGATGTCAGAAATAAAATGTGACCTTTATTGTTAATGATACTAATAAAAATGTCAATTCAACATTGAATGCTGAAGATTGTGGGTCATATAGGGACAAGCATATCATTATCTTAGTGCTAGAAACCATCATTCTACTGTTTCTATGAGTTTGACAATTTTAGATAACTCATACATGTGTACAGAGCATTTGTCCCTCTGTCACAGGCTTATTTCACTTGGTGTAATGTCCTTCAGGTTCATCCATAATGTTGTACATGGCAAGATTTCCTTCTCTTTTTCAGCATGGAATCATTTTCCATTGTATGTAAATGCCACATTTTCTTATCTATCCATTGATGGACATGTAAGTTTTTTTTCACGTATTGGGTATCTTGAATAATACTGCAGTAAATAGGAGAGTGCTGATATCTCTTTGACATTCTAATTTCAATTATTTTAGATATATACACAAAAGTGGGATTGCTGCATTATACGGTGTCTCTATTTTCAGTATTTTGAGGAACTGCCATACTGTTTTCCATAGAAGCTACACCATTTTACAGTCCCATCAAGAGTGCACAAGTGTTCCAATTTCCTCATATCCTTGCTACACTTTTATTTTTTTGTGTTGTTTTGTTTTGAATAATAGATGCCCCAACAGGTATGAGGTAATATCTCATTTTGGTTTTGATTCGCACTCACCTGATGATTCGTGATAATAAGCATCTTTTCATTCACCTGTTGGCCATTTCTATGTCTTCTTTGGAGAAATAGCTATTCAGGTCATTTGCCCCGTTTTTAAGTTGGGTTATCTATTACTTTTTATTAACATTTTTTTTATTTTTCTGTTATAGTTGACATGCAATATTATTTTCATTTCAGCTGTACAGCATAGTGATTAGATATTTATATAATGTAGTAAATGATCACCTCTGTAAATCTAGTACCCACCTGACACCATATATAATTATTACAATATTACTGACTAATTCCCTAGATTATACTTTCCATCCCCATTACTGTTTTGCAACTATCAATTTGTACTTCTAAATCCTTTCCCCTTTTTCACCCACCCCCAAACCCCCTCCCATCTGACAACCCTCAAAATGCTCTCTGTATCTATGAGTTTGTTTCTGTTTTCTTTGTTTATTTTTTTTTTGTTAGATTCCACATGTAAGTAAAATCATATGACATTTGTCTTTCTCTGTCTGACTTACTCCACTCAGCATAATACCCTCTAGGTCCATCCATGTTGTTGCAGATGACAAGATTTCATTGTTTTTTTATGGCCGAGTAATGTTCCATTGTATAAATATACCTCCTCTTCTTTATCCATCTATCCATTGCTGCATACCCAGGTTGCTTCCATGTCTTGGCTATTGCAAGTAATGCCACAAAGAATATATGGATGCACATGTCCCTTCAAGGTATACTTTTGGGTTTCTTCAAATACATACTCGGAAGTGGGATTACTAGGTCCTTCTTTGTCTCATTATATAGCCTTTACATTAAAGTCTATTTTGTCTGTTACCAGTATTGCTACCCCAGCTTTTTTTTCATTTCGATTTTCATGAAGTATCTTTTTTCATCCCTTTACTTTCAGACTGTGTGTGTACTTTAGGTCATTCATTGTAGGTAAGGGCCCAAGAGAATAAATAAAACAGGTAGAGCACTTACTCTCAAAGAGTATCCAGTCTAGTAGAGGAAGCAGACAAGTCAACAGAGAAAGGCAATGCAGGGGGTTCTCTGCTATAACTAAAATATATATATATATATTTTTAAAAAGGTAAAGCTCTGCTCAGGTTGCTGGTGATAGTAGATTGAAGATTATACATACAGAGGGTGCCAAAAAATCTATACACATTTTAAGAAAGGAAAAAACTGTATTAATTGTAATAATATATACTGATAACAAAAGATGAATACAAGTCCCGTTTGACTTCTGCAATTACAAGAGGTGCTCAAAGTGGTTACCATCAGCATCCAGACACTTCTGATTATGGCGAACTACTGCTTCAGCATAGATAACATCTCTTAAAATGTGTATGCAATTTTTTGGCACCCCCGGTACAGCTCTCCACATCTGGAAAGCTGGGAGAATGACTTTGGGGTACACAAAACAATGTCAGAAGCCCACGTTCATGTTACTACCCTGGGTCCTCATGTAGAGTTCATTGCTGAGTCCCAGAAATCTTACTGAAAACACAATCTTAATGAGCATGGAAAGCTGACTTTGTGATCCACAATAAATGAATAGAAGACTACCAGATTTGTGGATGAGGAAGTGTGTGTGTGTGTGTGTGTGTGTGTGTGTGTGTGTGTGTTGGGGGGGGCATTACTTAGAGACAATTAGGGACAAGGGAAGAGGAAGAAACCACCACAAAAGTAGAAACATCAGATCCCCTTTATGGAAAAATAAATATATCTGTACCCCCCTAAGGTCCTGAGAGTGTCACTGTGGGGCTGGGAGACCTCTAGTCTCCCTTCAAAGTAGAACACTCAGTGATGGTCATGGCTGCAGCATGACCTGGGAAATGTCTTGTACAGCAGTGTAGGCTCATTGCTAGCTCTGATGGTACTCCACCTACATAGCACGTAACGAAAGTCAGGGATGTCTTCTCTGGAGGGCAACACAAGGTCAGACTGGCCCTTTCGTGAGTTTAGAACAGGTTTTTGGAGTCAGATGGGTGTGAGTAGATATTTGTAAGCTATAAAACTTGCAAAAGTGTTACCAAAAGTTCCAAACAGCTGGGCCTTTCTTCCAGTTTTTCGAAGACACAGGTCAGAGTACAGGTTTGAGTGAGGAGTATGTTCCCTTGGCCCTCAGCCCACGCCCCTCTCTGGCTCTGCCAAAGGTGGAGATACATGGGAGGACACAGCTCATTGTGGCAAACCTCAACTCCCCGGCATGTCTGGCTCTGGCAACCACCAAAGGTTAAAATAATTTTAACAAAGTCTTAATGAACAGTGCAAAGCCTCAGAGTTACACCTAGGTCAACGGAGTTGAAGGCCAGATTCTGGAATCAGCCCATTTTGTTGGAACGATTTACCGCCATGGTTCATGTCAACCACTCACCCACAAAACCTTTGCAGAGCATTACAATTAACATTTATAGTAAGTGTAACAGTGTTCATCACGTGCCAAGAACTGTGCTAAGCTCTTTGCGACATTGTCTCATTTCAGTCCTCGAAACAATGAGGGTGGGCTTATTCTTATCCCTGTTTTACAGATGAGCAAACTCAGGCTTAACCAAGCGAAGTAACTTTCCCACAGTGACATAGGGAGTAAATGGCAGTGAGTGGACTGAAGTCCAAGTCTATTAGACTCCAAACCAATGTGTTTTTATTGCTATGTTCTATGTAGTTTTTAATTATGAGTCAGGCCAATGTTAAATACAGGGACTCAGAGATAAATAAAAATCATGTTTCTGTCCTCTAATTGCATACAGTCTAATAGGATAGATTTTTAAAAAAGTAAATAATTATGATACGGTAGTGTAGAAATAATGTCCTATAGCAAACCTGGAGAAGCTGAAAATACTCTGGAGGCTCAATTAACCCAGCCCAGGGGATAAGAGGTTTCCTGGCAGGGGTGATTCTGAGTGAGGTTTCTACAGATGAGTCAGACTTAGTCGTTTGGACAAAGCAAGAATGGAGTGATCGAGGCATAGGGAATCAAGACTCTGGTGTAGTTAGGGATCTTCCAAGTAGTGCAGTAAAGCTTGAATTTGCAGTAAGTGACAGGAAGCCAGCACAGGAATTTATTCAGGGAGAGCTCAAAGCTGCGAATTAGGAAGCTCAGTCTGGCAGCCCCTTGGGCCATAGGTTGGCAGCGTTGAGTGAAGGGCTGGGCCTCTGGTTCAGAGCTGGGCAGCCACGGGTACCCTGCCTCTTTGGCATCAATTGGCACACTGCCTGTGTGAGAAGTGATGCTCATGGCCAGCACTTGGGTTCACAACCCACCTGTTTTCTATCTGCTCGTTTGCACCTTAGAGGATCCGACTAGTCTCCTGTAGGTCCCTGCAAAATTATTCAGGCATGGAAATTGAAAAAAAAAAAAATCCTAAAGTTTGTTTTTCTGTGGTTGCTGCTGATTAAAACCACATTTGACAGAGTGTAAGGAGGAAAATACCTCGGGTATGAAGGCAGCGTGTCAGAAGGAGGTGAACGATTAGGTGCCTTCGTCTATACTATGATATCCTGTTCGGATCCAGAAACTGGCCTGCTGGAATTCTTCCTGATGCTGGGAATACCAAGAAAGACCACTGTGAGTCATGGGAAGTCTCTGCAAACCCCTCCCACCTCGGACAGGACCCGTAAGCTCCTCACATCTTCCCGTGAGCCCACGTCTTTCGTTTCCACAAGCTCCTATGAGTGTGGCTAAGTTTCACATCGTGCTTTCCTCCAATAGGGGAAGAAGTAGAGTAAATCATGCTGTGGACAAAAAGGGGCTGGTGTGATTGATTTATGAGAAAAGAAAGGTTAAAGGCACAATCTAGTGCATAGCTGACAAAGACTTAAGGAAAACAACGTGAAAGCGTGCAGGTTTGAAGATCAGCTCTTGGGAGATGTCAGGGAAAGTAGCACAAATGATTTGAAGCAGAATTCAAAGAAAAAGTGAGGAGAGAAATAAACAGGTACTGCCTCTCTGCAGATGAGGGATTTATGGACATTGACTCTTTTTGTCTTCATAGTATTATTGTGGGGTAGGTGTTATTAGCCCCTTTTGTGGAGAGAAACTGACACCCAGAGGGGTTATTAGTCCAAAAAATAATGTGACTGTTAAATAGTGCATGTTTTTGAAGTTTTTGAACTCAGGTCTGTTAGGTGCCCAACCTCTTGTCTTCAAATTACCACATGAGCAGGAAAATTGTATTTTTGAGGTTGGCTGATCAGACACAGACACGATGACTTGATAAGTCTGATTTTCATACTTTAATGCTATTCTAATTGTGAAACAAGGATTTTAGTCCTTAATATATAGCTCAACCAAGTAAAATAGAAATATCATTGAGGAGTCAAGTCAAGAGGGAAATCAAGTCTTCCCAAAGACTCCTTACCCCCAAAACAATGGAAAACAACCTAGAAATGCTCAGTCTCATCTTTTGGAAGAGGAAGTGTGATACAGGGAAAAAGCATCATAATGGCCTGAGTTTTGATTATACCTCTTTCCATTTTCCAGCCAGATGATCTTGATCATGTCATATTGGTTCCTCTCTCGCAGCTCAATGATTTCATCTCGAAAATGGAGATAATATTTCCTACCTCCTAAGTTGGTCACTAGAATTAAATGGGATAGTTCTGTAAAAAAAGAAATGCCTAGTACGGGGCCTAGCATACAGCAGGTATTCAGTAAATGACCAGTGACTTTCCACTGCTGTCCACAGGATTCCGTGGTGATTATATTGTTGCTATTACTATTATTGTTTCCACAGCTACTGTTATTGTTGCTGCTTCTAAATTCTTTTGCCTCTAATAAAGAAGTTCCCTTGATCAGTTCTGATAGAAATTGAATATCTAGCTCTTTCTTTGATTTTCCCCCTTCCCCACACTCCTTTGGCTTTTTTCCACAGAAACAGAAGGAGATTGTCAGAAGAGAAATACACACACACACACACACACACACACACACACACACACACATATACACACACACTTGACAGCCAAAATGGTAGAATGCATCTGCCAAAAATCTACAACTTTACACCAGGGGCAAACATGTGACTGTATTTTCCTCCACCAGGACACACTTGTGCTGTCATAGCAAAAATTGATCTTCTGGTTGTGGGAAATTATACACAGTTACCTCTTGTCTGTGCTGGGGAAAATTCAAGTCTAAATCCTTGCTCACAGATTCTGGCAAGTGTTTTCTGCTTCATATCTGTTGATTTTTCCCCCCACAAATATTTATCAAGCACTTATTATGTGCCAGGCATGGGGCTAGTCATGAGGAATAATACTGAGCAAAAGCACACTTGACTCCGGCCTTTGTGAAATGTATAGTCTGGGGTGTGGGCAGGAGGGGAAGATACATATGAATCAAGTACTCTGGTAAAAATGTGATTGGAGCAAGGATGAGAAAGATATGTAGGATTTGAATAGTTAATGAGAGGGAAAATGTCACAGTAAAATCATCTATTGTTTTCCGTAATCATAAGAAATGCTATACATCACAAAGCATGGACTATTGACAAAACTAAGGGGAAGTAATCTGAGCTAGAAAGAGCTTATGGCTTTGGTGTCTGACCTGGGGTCCCACACCAACACAGTTGCTGATGGTTTAACTCAGGTTCTCTTAACCTCAGGTGTTTATCTGTCAAATGGGAATATTCCTCACAAGGCCTAGAAGACATAATCCGTATAAATCTGCTCTCTCTGTCTAGGCAACTCTCCATACCTTTGCTGACTGGTTACCTCCTATGTACCTTTAAGGTGTAATTTTAAATGTCTCTTCCTCAGGGATGTTTCCTTTGACCCTCCCAAACTACACTAGATTCCTCTGTTATACACACCAACAGCACTGTGAACCTCTTCTCTCTGCACTTACTACACTGATAAGAAAATGGAGTTTCCCGTAGACAACTGTTTGTCTCCCACACTCACCCTGCGGAGGGCAGGGATCATCCTTCCTTTGGTCATCTCTGTGTCACCAGCTTCAGGCACATGGGTGGGACTCAATAAGTGTGTTTGGAATTAAGTTGAGTACAACCTCGAACACATGCCTGGCACATAACGAGTTTAATAAATGGAGCTTGTGATTTTTACATTGTTAGATGTCAGTGGTAAAGAATAAATTTGCATAATGAAAATCGCTGTCAATGATAATAAGTTTAACCACAGCTTAGGTTTCTCCTGATGGCTCCCATGTTCTCTTGGACCCTGTTTCCCCAAAAATAAGACCTAGCTGGACAATCAGCTCTAATGCCTCTCTTGCAAAAATTAATATAAGACCTGATATTATATCATATATCATGTCATATCATATCATATAATATCATGTTATATTATATAAGACCCAGTCTTATATTACAGTAAAATAAGACCGGGTCTTATATTAATTTTTGCTCCAAAAGACGCATTAGAGCTGATTGTCCAGCTAGGTCTTATTTTCGGGGAAACATGGTAGTTCCCAGCTTTTCTCCTTCTTTGTCTTCTTGGAGACAAACACTACCTGAACTTCTACTGTTTTTACTGTGTTGTCTTGTCTATCCTCACTGCCCAACCTCACTCCAATGAGTAGATCCCAAAGGCCCTGAATGCAGGGACCACCCTATTTGTTCCTACACCCCAAGTGCCTGGCTCAGTAACCTTGTGTGGTGGAATCTGAGTGACCCAAACTCACCACCAATTATAAACTATTATAACCTAGCACTTAATAGCTTCCAAAATACTCATACTCATCCTTACACTTATATCCATTTCATTGACAAAAGAACTGAGATTCATTGGTGAAACTGGAGGACCCACACCCAAGCCCCGCAGCAAATGATTTGAATCAGAGATCGCAAAGGAAATGCCCTTGGTGGCTGGGCAGGTAACTGACTGGGATACCATTGCTGGGAGGGGACTGGAGGACCCACACTGGGAGAGAAGCAGTTCCGTCAGTGGCTGGCAGGCAGGGTTGCCAGATACTCAAATATTTTGAAAAACCACAATGAGAAATCTGGATTTTTGTACGAATTTCACCACTTTTCAATGTTGGCATCTGATTCAAATTCTTTTAGAGCACGTTGCCGTCCAAACCAAACACAGCCATGGGTCGAATTCAGCCCCTGGACCACCAATTTACAAGCTATGATTTAAGCGGTGGAATCTTCCAAACTAGTTTGCATTGCTCTTCCCGGGGGGTCAAATGTCAGAGCCAGGCGGCACTTGGACCCTAGGGGTGGCTCCACGGACTAACAAAATGAGAGTAGAACGTAGTAGGCATCTTACTAGCCTGCCTTGGCAAAATGAGAAACATATTGCACGCCACTCTTGATTTCCTTAAAGTATACTAGTCCCCGAAATCCAGAAGTCCGGACACCAGCGGCTTAGCACAAACCCCACTTTTTGTGGAAGGGAAGACAGAGATCCAAGGCTGTTCACAATATGAGCCCAACATCAAGTTTATGGAACGCTCCCCTCCTGCGTGGAGATTCTCACTTCACACAGCTCTCAGTGTGTTCAGGGCTGTCCGCCTCCTGCCTCTGGCAGCAAAACCACCACCTCCTGACGGGCAGGAGTCGTCTACTCCTTGCCGGTTGTTATCACACAGGGATGCCCGGGCACTAGGTCCTTTCTAAGGACTTGTCGCCCACATGCCTTCCCTGTCTTCTCCTGTGACTTTCTGCTTAAATGTTCAAAGTTTTACTGAAATCCCACATCTTCTACAAAAACCTCCTCAAATCCGTCAGTTAAAATAGTTTTCCTTTCCTGGGCTCCCATGAAATATTTCTATCATCACCCCAGCCTTGTGCTAGCGTTCCTGTTGATTTATCTGTTTCCACAGGAAGATTGTGAGCCAGTGGTAGGCAGAGCGCACGTCTTAATCAACTCTGCATCTCTCCCATGGAGGGGAGCTCAGCATCCTGCCTGAGAAAGACACTTCACAAGTATCTATTTGAGACACTTCACAAGTATCTATTTGACACATTACAAGTATCTTCCTTGTAATGGCCAGGCATAGCGCTGGCACATAGTGGGTGCTTAATAAGTGTCTTTTAATTGCTGTTCCCTTTTAGAAGCTAGCAAAATGCCCAGAATGTGGTAGGCGCTCAATACAATTTTTCAAATGAATGAATGATAAAATGACCTGATGGGCTAACTACAGATGCCTTTCTGGAAAACGCCAGAAAATTTCCAACCAAAAACTTGCAACCTTAGTCCAAATACCTTTATTGTGAGGTCTGAAGGGGAGTTAGGTAGTAGGCAGTCTCTTCATAGCTGCTTGAGGCGGGACAGGGACTAGGGTGAGACAACTAAGGGGCCTGAGGTAGAAATTTAAGAAGCATTCCCTCAGAGTGTTGTGAAACCCCACCCCTCCCCGGTGACCTTGTGATGAGGGTCTGAGTGCCCCTCTTGCTTTGAACAACCCTTGTTCCAGCCCTAGTCCGAGGTGTGTTGTTGGCCCAGTACTAGTCAACTCAGGTTGCCGTAAGGAAGTACCACGGACTGGATGGCTTAAACCACAGAAATTTGTTTTCTCAGAGTTCTGGAGGCTGGAAGTCCAAGATCACAGTGTCTGTAGGTTTGTTTTTTTCCTGAGAACTCTGTCCTAGGCTTGTAGACAGTCGCCTTCTTCTTATGTCTTCCCATGAGTGCCCCTCGAGCTGTGTGTTCTCTGTGTCCTAATCTCCTGTTCTTCTAAGAACACCAGTCACCCTGGATTAGTGCCGACCCGTATGACCTCATCGTTAAAGGTCCTGTCTCCAAATACTGTCACATTCAAGACACCAAAGGGGTAGGACGTCAACATATGAATTTGGAGGGGGTACGCAATTCAGCCCATAACCATACCCCAAGCACCACAGCTAACTACTTATTTGGTCACTTTGAGATGTTTTATTTTACCTTAGGAAATAAGCACGTGTAATAAACACATTAACAGTGTTCATAAAAGCCATTTACCTGGATTTTTAATGCAACTTAACAGAACTTGCTCCTGCAAGAGATAACAGAATCCTTTCTTTCTGTCAACATCCTTGTACCATGCCAGCACAGTCTCGTATATCCATCCCCTACCCAGAGCATCAGGCAAAATAATTTATTATGTGCTAGACATCTCTGGTTATGATATATGATTTTTTTTGTGAGGTGAATAGACAGGGAAAGAGGAAAAAGACCCAGAATCATTTACGTTGCCCGTAAAGCATGGTTACAGACAGTGCCTCGGTTTAAGGGCCATAAATTCTGGTATAAATGATTTAAATTATAACAACTCCAGAAATAACTTTAACTGATGGATCACCAAATGTTTAATTCACTGATAGAGGTTGTCTGTGGATCCTGGCGCATTGGAAGAGATAGAATGAATTACTTGGATCATCTTTAACTTGGATGACTGATAACTACGTTAAAAATATGATAATAATGTGTGTTTTTTAAGAACTATTTACTTGGACCATCTTTAACTGGGATCACTGATAACTATGTGAAAAATATTATAATACTATGTGTCTTTTAAGTATAAGGACATAACTGGGAATACTTTAAAGTTAAAGATTTATAGCTCCATGGAGGTCAGGATATTCCAGAAATGTGTGGGTGTGCTTTCTTAGGACATGTGTGATTACTGCAGCTATTCAAGTAGTTGTTGGAATCTGCCCTGTCTTTCCTAGCAGTGGAATCACTGCCTCAGCTCTGGTGGGCCTGATACTTTTTGGCAGAAAGGATGGATTTGCAGGGCAGTAAAGGCAGTTTGAAGTGAGAAGAATGGAAAGAGTGGAAGATATTAGTTGGGTAAGAAGGTTGCAGTGTAATGAAGCTGGCTAGGGCTTATCAAACAGTCCTCCTTTAGAGTTTTCCTCATAATCTCTATGCGTCATGAAGACATGCTCTCTGAATGACCGAATTGTTAGATTCCCTGTCTCACAACTTTGCTTTCATATCTTCTTTCTTTTTTAAAAAAACATTTATTGGAGAATATTGGGGAACAGTGTGTTTTCCCAGGACCCATCAGCTCCATGTCAAATTGTTGTTTACAATCTAGTTGTGGAGGGTGCAGCTTAGCTCGAAGTCAAGCCATTGTTTTCAATCTAGTTGTGGAGGGTGCAGCTCACTGGCCCATGTGGGAATCGAACTGGTGACCTTGGTGTTATGAATACTGTGCTCTAACCACTGAGCAAACTGGCCGCCCAACTTTCATGTTTTCTAAATTTATAAACCTCTGTGCTACATTCTAAGCAATATTCTATTTTTCTTTCTTTTTTAGGTTTGTGTGGAAGTTTTACTTTATTTTTTTTTTTTTCAAATTAAAGTTTATCAGGGTGACAATTGTAGACGAGGGTAAAGGGGATCAAATATATGGTGATGGAGAGAGAACTGACTCTGGATGGTGAACACACAATATTCTAAAATTTGTTTTCTGTTTTACTAATTATTTCTTCAGTTGTGTCTATGCTTCTGTTTAAAACTCTGCTAGCTTTATACATTTCAGATTACAAATTTAATTTTCAGATTCTAAGTTCTTTTGAAATTATTTTGCATATATGTGTGTGTGTGTGTGTGTGTGTGTGTGTGTGTGTAAAGAGAGGGAAGCATGCCAAAAAATGTATACACATTTTAAGAAAGGAAAAAAGTGTATTAAAATTACATTAATAGTAACCACTTTGAGCACCTCTTGTAATTGCAGAAATCAAACTTGACTTGTATTCTTCTTCTGTTATCGGTATATATTGAGTATTACAATTAATACAGTGTTTTCCTTTCTTAAAATGTGTATACATTTTTTGGGCACCCTCAGTATGTGTATTTCAGATTGTTTTATTATCTCACATACTTGGCACCACTGTTTGCTGTCCTTTATAGTGGGCCATTTCTGCACATAATATTTAGTATTCGGTTTGACCTCATCCTCTGTGGAACTTTTTGTTTGCTGTTCAGGGGGAGAATTCTAATGGTGACGCTCAGGGCACAGACATCAAGCTCAGTCCTGCTCAAAATTTCTAGCAACAATTTAAAGGAAGATAATTGATAAAGCCTATCCGTTTTTTTTCTGAAATAGAGATTGGATTGGAAGCACAGTTAATACACTGGACTATAAGATTCATTGGATCAAGTTCAGCAAGATATGGGACAACAGAAATACCATGTTCTTACTGTGAAAAGCTGCCTGCAGTTTACTGAACTTGTCACTTGCTTTCCTCCTTTGGAGTTTGACACACACTTTCCTGCCCAGCCCTTTACCTTTCCTCAGTCAACTGCCACTAACCCTTCAGGTCTAAGTCTCAATGTCATTTGCTTTGGATAGTCTCCCATGATTACCGTCTCCAAGACTGGAATGGATGTCCTTCTATTCTACCATAGCACAATGGTGTTCCGTGTTTTCCTTCCATCATGGTGTTTATTGCACTCACTGATCCTTTCCATCTCTCCCATTACTAATTTCACTAGTAAGTACAATTTTTAAGAATAGGGATGATGTTTTTTTAAAAGATTTAAAAAATAGGCACCGTATTGAGCACTCACTATATGCCAGAAAGATAAGTGTTTCACATATATTTTATATTTTACTATTCACAACGAACTTATACATTTTTGAACCTCTACATTAAAGATGGTGAAAAGGAGGCTCAGAGAGGTCAACAAACTTTCTTAAGATGATGTAGCTGGTAAGTGGCAGAGATGGGATTCAAATCAATTTCTGTGTCCAGGCTTGTGTTCTTCATAATGTACCATATTCCTTTTGTCACATCTGCACCCCCAGTACCTCTAGAGTAGGTGTAAAATGCACATTTAATGAGTAAACCCATATGAATTCCTGGATAGTGAAATAGCAAACCTTCCCAAAGAAGAAGGATAACTGGGGGAATACAATGTTCCTGGTTATATAGTGCTGTACAGGAAAGCACCTCCGAGACTTAAAAACAACTCTTCTATGACATCTCATGATTTTGTGAGTCATAAATTTTGTAGGGTTCAGCTGGGTAGTCCTCCCACTCCATGTGACATTACATAGGGTCACTTGATGATACACAGCTGTGGATGGTCTGGTCTGGCGGACAACTTGATGGGAAAGTCTGAAAGGCTCGATTCAGCTAGGTCTCTCTCTCTTCATGAAGCCTCAAGGCTTCTGTACATGAGAAATTAAACTTCTTACATGGTTTGAGAGATGAAGGTAGAAGCTGCCAGTCACATTCAAGTCTAGGATTGGAACTGGCACAGCATTACTTCCACCAAATTCTATTGGTCAAAGCCATCACAGGCCAACCCAGATTCCAGGGGAGGGAAAACAGACACTACATCTTGGTGGGAGGAGAGTCAAAGAATTTGTGGCCATCTTTATTTAATTACATGGAGTGAACGAAATTACAACACTGCTGTTAGTACAATAAAAAGAAACGACTTTGAATTAGGGGTACACAGTGCTTACCGCTGGGCTGAATCCGGTTCCTTATCATCCTCTCTCACAGAACCCTCATCGTCCCTTGTCTTGTCCTCATCACAGAGTATAGTATGTTTCACTTGAGATTGCTTGGCTAAAGTTTGGTTCATCCTCTAGACTGTTAGCTCCATGAGGGCAGAGAGGATTTTTGTTCTATATACCACTGCACACCCAGCATTCAGCACAGGGACAAACACACAATGGGCACTCAAACAATATTTGTTGGGTGGATGGATAGATGGGAAAAATACGTGGGTGGTTCTTCTACCCACTGGACTAGGTGACTCAATTTACCCTTTATCAAAAGTGATATTTTAGTTTCCTTCTAGTCCCCACATCCTGTAATTCACCAGCTTTGACGTATAAGAGGACTGTAAGGAAACCATGGGGCAATGACAGGATAGAGCTGCCAAGAAAGCTGGTGGGATCTTGGGCTCTTACGAAGGAGAATGCGGAGTCCAGAGCAGACACTGCTGTCTAATGTGCTGGCCTCTAACTGGAAACCACCACTTCTTCTGGGCACAGCACTTCTAGAATGCTATTAACAAATTGGAAACTGCCCAGGGTCACTACACTGGTGGATTGAAAAACCCAGATGTCATAGAGAAGTTGAAGAAACCGGGAGTATTTTACCACGGAAGAAAAGACTTAAGCCTCCTCATAAATGTATTTAAATGTTTCAGTTGCCATCATGAGGCAGAAGAAGTAGAACTCGTGGGTGAACTCCAGGGGGCAGAAGTATGACTGATGGGTGGAAGTTATATGAAAGGAAATTTCTGCTCAACAGGAAGATGTTTCTCACCAGGGAGCTGCCTGATAAATGCTATAAAGTTTGGAGTGTGAGTTCTCTAACACCAGAGGTATTCAAGGAAAGACTCTGAGCCTAAACATGGATGTCAAAATAAGAATCAGAGCACAACTGATGGCTGGGCTGGATGGCATATGCTGCCGAGTATGATGCTGGTGGTACTCGTGGATTTGGAACCAGAGCACCAGGGATCCAAGTGTGTTTCTGCCACTTGGATGTGATGTCAGGAACATGACTTTACCTCTTCAAAAAGAGGCTTGTGAGAATTAAATAGAATAATCTATATAAGTACCTAGCACATTAAGTGAGACATACTAGACTTCTAATAGGTGACAGTACTTTTCAAATTATTTCTATAATATTATTGCATGAAAGGAAGAAGAAATTGAATGTTTCCTGAACATCTGCCTTAAACTACACTATAGATAGATATCGATATATCTACCTATATCTATAACTAATCTCCATATCTGTATCTGTCTATCTATCTATCTACACACGTATAAACATCTTTTCCTTTCATGACCCTATGATGTATTTAGGTTAGTGCAAAAGTAATTGTAGTTTAAAAGGGTAATTGCAAAAACTGCAATTACTTTTGCACCAACCTAATAATTAGTTGCTAAATTCCCTTTTTACAAATGAGGAAACTGAGACTCAAGGAATAGAAACAACTCACCCAAAATGCACACTTAGTAAGTGAAATAAAGAAAGGCTTAAAACTAGATATTCTCACTCGATGATCTGATCTCGTAAAAATTAGCTCCCATAGTCTTCTGCAGGTATGTTCTCTTATCCTAATAATGTCATGTTTATTAAGTGTTACAAAAGCATTTGTCTTCTTTCCTCCACTTGGCCAAGACCTTTGGGGGCCAGAAACAATATCCATATGCTATTTGTACTTTGTATCTCTAGGTGGGTCTTCAGCACGTAAAGGATCTCAGTGTTTCTCAGGTGCTGTAATTTTGCTGCAAACTTATTTCTGGAGAAGATGATCTCTTATAGTATTTCTTTGTGGCTGTTGGACGCTAGATATTGAAAACATACAGTCCACAACCATAAATATTTTAATATTTCTGTGGGTGATCCTTACCCCACCTACCCAATCTGAGTATGCAAATGGACCTCCCTCCAAGTTCTGTGCTTCCAGTTCAAAATGTGGGCAATTCAAGTTGTTTTACAGGACAAAGGTTTGTCTATTGCTAATTGTGTGACTTTGTACAAGTGCCTTAACAGCTCTATGCCTCAGTTATCCCATGTGCAAAGTACGTATAATAAGCCCTCTCTTGCAACTAGTCTGTGCAGATTCAATGAGATGCTATAGCAGAGGCAAAGCAATGTGTTCAGCAAAATGTTTCATTTTTCTTCTGAGAACATAAGTCGTCTTCCTGCTCCTTATTTCTAAGTGAGGGCATTGCTGCTTAAATCTAGCCAAAAGAATGGAGCTGTTATGCTATAGGCCATTTCCCACTCTGGCCCTCAAAAACCTTCTACTCACTGATCCTTCCCTAGTTGCCAGCTGGATGTAAAAAAAAAAATCCAGTGGAAGACTCTGAGGTCCTAGAGGAGGACCAGCTGATAGGTCTCACTCAGAGCAGTATATACATGATTATTTGGGGATTGTTTATTATACAATTAGTATTGCTTGCTCTGACCTATACAACCATTAGGTTGGTGCAAAAGTAATTGCAGTTTAAAAGGTTAAAACAAAACAAAACAAAAAAATTGCAAAAACCGCAATTACTTTTGCACCAACCTAATACTATGCACCGAGCATGGTATCTGGCACGCAAGAAGCATTCATAACCACTTGCATTTTTACATAACACCACAGTATGCCAAAATAAGGATATTTTCAAATAGCAATACCATTACAATTTGTAAATCTTCTCATCTCTCTGCAGAAAATATATTTATTTGAAGTTTGCAACTCTCTAAAACTGTCAGGAAAATGGTTGCCTTCATTTTTCAACAAAAGGAATTGAGGAAAATTAGGAGGAAAGGAAAACTGCTCTTGTGTGAGCACTGTCTGTGAGCCTCATCACCAAGCACGCACGTGCTTTGATCAAAGTGACCCACACTTGCTTATGCAAACAGTTAGCACTATTAAAACGTTTTAGACAAGACACTGATACTCAGAGCAGGTCCCAAGTTTGCATAGCTGGCAAGTGATAAAGTCAGAAATTTAACTTGCGTCAGTGTGGCTCCATCATCTGTGCCCTTTAGAACAGACAGTCTAGCCTCTTAAAGGTCATACAACCAACCTTCCAATGAGCTCACAGAAAACTACAAAAGTGTTGACTCTTAGCCCACACTGCCTTCCTCTGAAGATCTACTCTGTTTTAAGTGGTTTCCCAGCTATTCTAAAGATAGGAATCTTTTCAATCTGCATCTCTTCTCAAGGAAAACATTGTAGCAATGGTTGAGAATCAATCAGGTTTTAAATATTTAAGAGTTAACTGTGATTGCCCCTTCATGACATCAAATAAACCAAAAGAAATATGCTTTTTACATTCCCCAAAATAAATATATTTCCCACAAGGGAAAATATGGGTGCCATTTGCCATTGAGTAATATGGCAACAGATGGAACTCAGCATGAGGCACAGAAATCCATGGGTGTTTCCTGGTGGAGATGCTGTTTGCCAGAAAAAAAAGAAAAAAAAAAAGAAAAAAAACTGAATTGTATGGCTGTTTTATAGCAATAAAAATAAACAACGTTATTCAAACATAATTAATCTTCCCCAAAATATTCTTCCTTTCTTGGTGTTTTTGTTCTCACCAGTGTTTGAGGAATCTCGCCCTAGGTTTGAGTCACCAAACACCTAGTTTGATTTTTTTTAAAAATGTTTTATGTTTAGATACAGGCATGTCATTACCCACTCATCTTTTCTAAATTACTCATCTTTTCTTGGGGTAACACCAGTGCCTCCACCCATCCCCAAGTCGAGCTTTTCATCCTCAATTACCCCTGTTACCTTATACCCACCTTTGACTACAGCTCATCCAGCTGTCAGCTGATCCCTGGATAGGGTTTGTACCATCCCATCTTTGTATCTTTGTCTGTGCTCCCTCCCAGCTGGTGTCCTCATCTTCATAGCCCCCTAAGAAAATATTTTCATCTTCCCACATACTCTCTCCTTCCCGCAAAAAACTTATTTATGTGTGTGTTTGGTTTTTAATAACCCTTCACCTGCAATATTGCTGTCGATGCTCGTTTACCTTAATTCTTCTAATTCCATTCGTTTTTGACATGAGGAAAAAAAAAGTAAAGTCATGTCTAAGATTTGCTGAGAGTCAAAGGCAAGAAAGCAGAACCAACATCTTTGGCGTACTTGCTCTGTGCCTGGCACTGTGCCATAGACTTGGAATGCCCGTGGCGACCCTGTGAAGTAGACTGGCATGTTCCTATTTAACAGATAAGGAACATAAGGCTCAAAGAGCTTCAGGAATTTCTCAAAAATGACCCAGTCATGTAATACGCTGTAGAGTGTGTGATGTGGGCTGAGATCTCTTTGCGTCCAAATCCCTTATTCCTCCGTGAAATTTGGAGTCACATATACCTGGGTTCAAAGCATTTATTAGTTCTATAATTTTAGCTAAGTTTCGTCTCACCCAATGGCTGGCCACTCTCTCTGATCCTTAGTTTCCTCACGTTTAAAATGACAACTGCATCTTCTTCAAAGGCTTTTTGAAATACATCAGCTCAGGACGCAGGTGACAAGCCAGAGCCGAAGCACAGATTCACAGGACAGCCAACAGGACCCTAAAATAGTTCCCATCAGTGGCAAACAGGCAGTCTATGGAAAAGCATTGCCCAGTAAAATCACAGACACTGGAGAAGAAAACGAAATTTTCTCTTCTGAAGCAGACGTTTGCATTTCTATCTGGAAAACATGTGTTACCGATGCTACTACCTAACAAGGGATTGAGTTTGTAGTTGCTGAGATTCATGACATAAAGAGTCCACTTCTTATCGGGGCTGTTATTAGCTAGCACTTGCATTGGCAAAGTTAATCCAGATGGTCTAACATACTTTCAAACTCTGGCAGAGATGCATGACAGGGAGGTGATCACTCTTGTTCAATACCTATTATATGTCAGATATTGTATTCTATGCTAAACATGCATTACCTATGTTCACATGTACACACACACACACACACCCTAAGAATCAGATATCAAAATCCCCACTGTAGAGATGGAAAAACTGAGGCTCAATAAGTTTAGACTACTTGTCCAAAACCACAGAACTAGTGAACGTGGGTTTGAAGCTGGATGTTTGTGGTAACAATCTTTAGGCTCTACCTTTTAACTTGACATGTCAAAAAGTACCTAACACCTAATATATATACATATATAAATATGTATAATTTTATATGTATATATGTTATATAGATTATATATATTTATAATTTTATATACAGAGGATACCAAAAATGTTTACACATTTTAAGAAAGAAAAACTGTATTAAACTTGTAATCGTATGAAAGATAACGAAAGATGAATACAAGTCACGTCAGACACGTCTGATTACGGTGAACTCCTGCTTGAGCAACGTTGACCAAAGTGTTAACATCTCTTAAAATGTGTATACATTTTTTTGACCCCCCCAGTATATAATAAATATATGTGTAAAGTAAAAATATGTTTAACATAGAAATATATATAACACGACATATATTATCCTGAGCCCATGCAGTAAGTAGATAACTAGATGATGGAGACAGTTTTTACCCAGGCCATCTGACTGAAGAGACATAACCTATATTCACACTACTGTGATATCTCTAAATAGAACATCCTCTGGACCCATTTTTCTTGGGAAATCAGGAAAGCACAACTTTAAAACAGAATAGAAATGACTAAGTAGTGAAAAAAAAAAAAAAAAAAGACCTGGGAGTTAGGCAAGCTCAGCTCTTATTCTGGTTCACAAACTAGATGTCTGCAAAACTGGGGCAAGTCATTCTCTTGACTCACTCTTGTCAGTGATTCTCAAACTGCAAAGAGAATTCTAGGGGGCTCTTGAGCTTCTTCATGGTCTGTAAAGAGTGGGTGTGGAACCAGTTAGGTAATGTCATGAGAGAGATGAAGAGGTACTAAAATAATACTCACTGAGTTTCCTTAAGAGCTTAGTATCACATGCTTCACCTATATTATCCCGTTTAATCTTTTCAGCTACCCAATGAAGTATTATTTCCCCACTTTACAGATTAAATAAGCAAGACTTAGGGAAACTTAATAAGAGGATTTGAAATCTAAGTCTTGTTGATTCCAAAGGCAATCACTGAGCCACCCCACAGTCTGGATGAGGATACTTCCTTTCAGAGGTGTCAGTGGTAGGACAGTTCCAACTGAGGGGACACTGGGCCCCTGACAATGATTCACGTCTCCTGGGGTTTGGATTAAGAGTGAAGTGCCTGGCTCCTCCCACAGACCGTCTGGTTTGGGGTTTCCTGGGTTGTGTCCCAGAGACTGTTATTCTAATGAGCTTTTAGGGTGATGCGTTTGAACACAGATCTTGTAAAAGCACTTTGGGAAAGGAACAGTGAACGGAGAACTGGTACTTTTATGCTATGAATGCAGAAGTAAGAAGACTGATGGTTCGGGCCAAAGGAGGAATACAGGATATGGACGTGTGTGTGTGTGTGTGTGTGTGTGTGTGTGTGTGTGTGTACACGCGCATGCACACACATGCATCTGGATGTGTGCATGTATGTTCATGGTGTGTGTTCATGTGTATATTTAAGTACGTGGGTGTGAGGGAGTAGGTGCGTATACATGTACATGTGTGTGCTCACGTGTGTGAGTACATTGTGTGGGTGGGTAGGTGCATGTGTGTGTGCATGGGTGTACATGCATATTTATGTGTAGGCGTCTGTTTAAGTGTGTGGGAAGGTGCGTCCTCTGTGTGTGTGTCGGGGGAAGACACTGGGGAGGGGAGAGAAAAGATAATCCTATGTTTCGAGGATGGATTCAACTGTTCACTCACTTTATTCAAGTGTTCACGCCAGTGTCAGTGCCCCCAAGAGACTTCCTGGGCCGTTCTAGTCAAAAGTTAATCTCCCATTATTCTTCATTGCTCCACTCTGCTCTGTGTATCTCCAGTTCTCACCTTATCTTACTTGACTTACTTCTTAGTGCATTTATGGCCGTCTCTCCCCTTAGAATGTGAGCTGCATGAGGCCAGGACTGTGTTTTGTTCACTACCCTACGTCATCATCTCAGCAGGGGCTGCCATGCAGTCAAATCTCAGTACATGCTTGTCGATTGAGTGAATAATAAATGGGCTTCCAAAGAAGCATAACGTTGTGGGTGTGGAAACACGTCTGGAGCTGGCTAGGGAAGGATTAGGCAAGCTCCCTGCCAAGTCAATCAGAAGGATACAGTACTCCACAGGAAGAAGCCCCATGAAAGAAACCACAGAAGAAGTCTCTACCACTTGGGAACTTTTAACGAGTTCATTCTTTCTGGAAATGAATTTTCTCATGAATAAGCACATCTACCTCCTGGGGCAGATTTAAGGGGTTAAACATGAAAACACTACAAAAGACTTAGCGTACTACAGAACATGAAAGAGAGACTTAGCACATGTCCGTTCCTTGGGGAGACAGCATAATGCAGTAGCAGTCTAGAGCACGGCTCTGAAGTCATATTGCTCACATTTTTGTTCTGGCTCCAACACTTCTTTACTTGGAAAGTCACTAGACCTCTCTGAGCCTTCCCTGTTTTATCTGTAAAGCTGTATACAAATGATACTTACCTTAGGGTCAATGGGAAGAGTAAATGACAAAATTCCGTGGGAGACATTTAGCATTGTGCCTAGTCCAGAGGCAACACTCTTTAAGGATTACTTTTAAATGTTATGCTTATTTTAATGCTTTTCCTCCCCTTTTCTTTATGGAATTATTTAGGTAAGTTACCAGCTCCACACTTTATCTGTATAGAAATGATGCCAAGCAAAGTCTCCCTTGTGAAAGCAGGGCTCTGTGTCATGTCTGTGTGATACTGAGGGCTGAACTCAGTATCAAGAGAACTCAAGAGAAGAGCCTCCAAATAAACCATGCACCTTTCCAGCAGCGCAGTCTTTTCCGGAGAGAATGCACTGTTTGGTTCACGTATTAGGTTGTCCTCGCTCGGCTTCATGGAAATTTTAAAAATGGAACCCTGGATGGAAAATCTACCTGGGACTTCTTCACAAACAGAGGAGTCACAAGGGTTGATTGACTTATAGGAAGACCATGGATTTGGGATCTGCCATATTGAATTGGAAATGCCAGAAGAACATTCTATGTGGGGATATCTAGATGTAAGAGTTTTATATGAGGAGTAAACTGCATAGTTGTAGTGTTTGAGACCTTAAGTATAGATAGGTTTGGCAAGGGTAGGATCTACACTAGCACATTCCAATTTGCTCCAAAATGTTTATTGGGATTTTTTTCGAAGATGAGAATAGGGTAGCTAGCGTGTTCCCAGAGTTTGTTCACCATAAAATCCTTTTAACAGAGAACCTTTCAGTACTAGTATACCAGAGAACACAATCTGAGAAAGGCTCATCTAGACCAGCAAAGAGAAGCGAGTTCCATTGATTAAGACAAAATAGGTTTTGCTTCAATAACAACTAACCTAGAACTCTCAGTGACTTAAAATAACACAGGTTAATTTATATCTTATCCATCATCAGTTGGCAGAGGGACTTTACTAATTGCTGTGACTTAGGGAGTCACCCATGATCTTTAATGCCACTGGTCTCTGCAACAGAGAGAAAGAGACCTCTGGTGGGTCCCACATTCATTTATTAAATTCCTTGGCATAGAATTGATACATATTACTTATTACTTTACAATTATTTCACTAGGACTGGTCTCATGTTCCACTTAACCACAAGAAAGATCGGAAGTGTGATCCTACTATGTGCCCAGAAAGCTTCACCTACCATGTGATCAGAATTATTTGGTGGGTAGCAGTAACATTAATCCTGAGGAGAAGACACTGAGGGATTTCTCTACTTACAAAATAAGAGAAAGACTCTTGAAAAGAGCACTGACAAAAGAGGTGGATGAAGGATTTCAGAATATAGTACAACACAGGTTTTTCTGGGTTCCGATCATTGAAACACTCTTTCCAGACCTCTCTTTCCGATTTCTTTCTCCTTGGAGGGGGTAACAGGGATTACTGGAAATGCTGTGCTGGCCTATGTGTGGCTATGATAGTCTCATTTTTCACCATTCCCATCTAAGGTCACATCTTTTTTTGGAGGAGGATGTTGATTCACCGTGTCCCCAGCCCTTACCTGTGTCACTTTTTCTTCCTGAAATCCCTTCTGTTTCCTGACCTGTTTCTGGTTGGTGAGCAACTTTTCCTTTCTCTCATGGTTTAAGGAGGTTAGACAAGAATCATCCCATCTGACCTTTGTGGGTTTCACTCTGGGTGTTCTCTTGTGCCTGCCCTCAAGGAGCCCCACCCCTGGACGGTGCGTAGCCTGTCCTCCTGTCTCACCCCTTATCCCAGCGCCAACACGCTGATCAACCCACAAACCAACTTTTCACCTTTCTTAAGGCCCTGTGCAGTAGTATAAGGCACATACAATTTGTCATCAGACAGACTGGGTCAAATCCTGACTCGACCACGTCTAACCCTCTGACCTCAGGCGAGTTACTTCTTACCTCACTCAATCTTCGTTTCCTCATCTGTAAAACGACCAGTGACCAGAAACCCCACAGACCAATTGTGACAATTATACGAGAAAACGGTAGTGCGTGCATATCAGTTCCTGTATCAGTCATGCACACCAAACCACCTCAAAACTCAGTGGCTTAAAACAAAAACAACTTGTCATGGCTCACAAGTCTTTTGATCCACCGGGAACTTCTGATCTGGTCAGACTTGGAGAATCTCGTCTGGGCTCACACATGTGCTTATGGTCTGCTGGGCGGTCAGCTGGGACGTCAGCTGGGACTGGTTAGTCTAGGATGGCCTCACTCATTGGTAATTGGCTAACTGTCAACTTGGGCAATGGGGGTGACTAGACCATCTGTCTTCCATCATCTAGCTGGCTAGCTTGAGATTGTCCTCATGGCAGCTGGCAGGGATCCAAGAGAGAAGGTAGACGTGTGCAAGGCCTCTTGCGCCTACATTGAAAACTGGCACAAAGTCCCTTCTGCCACATTCTATTGGCAGAACAAGTCCCAAGTCGAGCCCATATGCAAGGGTGGGTGAGATAGACTCCACTTCTTGACGAGGAAGCTGTCAAGTAGCTTTGCAAAAGGTGTTGACACAGGAATCAGTGGGACATTGAAGCTATTTTTGCAAGCAATCTACCACAGTTTTATCTTCCTTTTTTTCCTCTCTCAAGTCTTCCCTGTCCTGCTCTAGTACTGGTCTAAGTGATTGCAAGCTCTCTTGAAGTCAGGGACTATGTATTATACATCTCTATAGCCTACATTTCCTGAGCATCAAATGGTATCATCATACCTATCATGAAATGGTGAATTTATTCCAGATTCTGTTTTAATCACTTTCCAATACATCTCTTTGTCCTTATAACTACTTTCTTTACAATTGCTACTCTTGACCATCTTTCCATCTCATGTACTTAGTAGGTACCAAGTAAGAATCCATTAAAGGAACCTTTTTCCAGCCCTAAGCTATTGTGGGGTTAACCCCTGTTTTGTGGTTTTAGGAGATGGATCCACAAGTAAGAAAATGAGTCAATTTTTCCCATCTGACTTCTCCCAATACCCACTTCTGTCCCAATACCCACCTGTCTCACCTCCAGCTAACCCAACAGACTTGTTATTCTGGGTTAATTTCAGCCTCCCCTGAACTCTTGTAATATTTATCATGCCCTGAAATGCCCATATTACTCATCTTGCTCACCCACACACCTCCTACTTCCCTCCATTCATGTCATTGCCCACAATCATTCTACCCCTTTGCTTATGTAAGTTTATCACAGTTATTTTGCAGAGAGAGATACCATACACACTTATACTTAGTCAAAAAGAGCAGTAATAATGGCAAGTTTTTTTCTATTCCCAAGTGCTTGTCCTGACATCTCATTTGATTTCTGGAACCTCCCTGATAGTGTGTGAGGCAGATACAATAGTCCCCATTTATATGCATCAAAACCAAGGCATGGAGAGATTCAGGCTTTCTCAAGGTCCCACAATACAACAATGTTCAAGATGGGAAGAAGAGTCAGGAAGTATGATTTATTGGCCAGAAGAATCCCATCCTCTTGTCATTCAATGTGACCCATTCTGAAGTTTCTCACATTTCTCCAGCTTTTCAGCCTGTTGTGTAGCAATGCTAACTAAATATAATCAAAGCACGTCGGTTGGTTGTTGATTATACATGCCAAGCACAATTCCAAAATGGAAGGCTTGCAAAGTCTGTCCATCTAAAGAGAAGTCCTGCTGTGTTGTATACAAAACTGTTTTATATTTAGGTGGCCTTAGCTTCTAATCAAGTTTCTATCCTTTGCTCATTTTGTGATCTTGAATAAATTGCTTAATATGTTTAATCCTCAGTTTCTTTATCCCTTCGAAGTGGGTAGTCCCGTCACACCACAGGTTTATTAGGACAATTATATGAGATGATGCAAATACAGCTATGACATATCGGAGCCATCCCACAGGCTATTATTATTGTTGTTGCTGTTGTTGTTAAATGTGAATGAGGTAAGAATGAGTCATGTTAGTCAATTGCTCAACTCTCTCTTGTTCAATCTTCATCACGTTTTGTCTGCCAAACACATAAACTGTTTTTGTTTTATGTGCCTAATTCAGGATGACCCTTCTATCTCAGAGGGGTAATTTGAAACATAAATGACGCATTTGCATCCCTTAAATGTCTTTCTTCCCCTTATTCAAAGGTGTGTATGAGCTGGAGGGAATGGTAACTTAGGAAAACATCGATAGCCAAAAAAATCTAGGGAGACGAAATAGTGAGTCCTTGATTTCTGCACGGCTGTGGGATTTAGCTTCTGAATAGTAAAACCAGCAGGCTAGACCATGATGCTAAGAAGAGTCATTCCAAACCCTCATGATCTAAAATTCTTTGACGTCAGCTTTACATATATTTTTATTATTTTTGAGATATATTAAAACCCACAAAAGTTAATGACAAAAATCTAGGCAAAGCTGGACAAATCTAGACTCTCCCTCCAGTGTCTCGTGCTCCACAATGCTGTAATAATAGTAAATCGACATCTTTTTTACATTTGTTTTGTGCATTACTGTTTACAAGCAGGTTTGGATTTCTTCCTCCTTAGCTCTCTCAACACCCAATGTGCATTAGTTAAAGTGATATTATAGCTCATTTGTAAAACTAAAGGTGAAGAAATTGGACTCAAATAGGTAAAGTGGTGTGCCCAAGTTCTTGGAGTTAATGATGAGAGAACTGTCAACCATACCTCAATAAAGTGATTAAAAAAAAAAAAAAAAAAGGAAAACACAACTGGAAGTTGAATGCACATTCCCTGACACCAGTGCTTTTCCCAATGGCATGCTGGGATGAGATAAAATGGGATCCAAGCTGGTCTAATCAAGGCATTTCCTTCCACTCTCAGCTATGCAGGAATGTTTGTAAAACATGACTTTCTTCCTGAGGATTGGAGAGTTGGAAAGAACTGAATGGAGCCCTAGAAGACAGATCACTCTTAAGGAGCAAGGAAGGGACTGAATAATTCAGTGAAACTTAATGGGCTTTTCAGAACCTGCCAACAATCCGTTCCCGTTCTCAAAGCAGATGCCACAGAGCCCGCACTCTTCCTGTCTGTCTGATCTGTTTGAGAAGTTTCATTGGTGGACAAATGAGAGTTCTTCCCAGAAGGTGGAGACCCCTCTCCTCAAGAAAGAGGTTGTCTTCTGAGCAGCTCACTGTAAATGCTGGGGGCTGATTTGCCCATATGTGTGTGTTTGGGGTGGGGGGCATTGCTAAGAGAGGTGGTAAGAATCTTTAGAACTTGCCTGCCATCTTTTCTTATACACTAGAGTAGCAGAGATGCACTAGAGGGAGTTTCCTGGCCTTGTCACAGCTAGCTTTCATCCATGATGTCGGGTACCATTCTGGATGTCAATGTCCCATCTAGAAAACAAGGAAGTTGGACTCTTGTTCCTGAGCATGTTGTGAGTTCCAAAATGTCATGGTTTTCAGTCATTTAGTAAAGTGAACAGCTCTTGTGAAGGCTTATTTGGGTGAAACAGTAATTATATCACCACCGTGGGCACATTAACCTGATGAGCCTCAGTTTCTTTATCTGCAAAACAAGCATAAAAAAAGAGGACACTCATAGACGGTTGTAAAAGTTGAATCAGTTATTGCACGTAAAATTCTTCATATGCAGCGCTTAGCACCTACCACTCAAACTTTAGCTGTCATTGTTATCATTTACTATTGTCTTTATTGTGATTTTTATTCTTTTCCTACTGCCCCATGAGCCTCTGAGGCCAGAGCAAGATGTGAAGCCAAGTAACATCCCTATGGACTTCTTAGACCCCCAAGAAAAATGGATACTTCACATCCGACAGGCTATCAATTAGTGATGTTTTCTATGGAAATCAACTCCCTGAGAGAAAGAGGAGTATTTAATTTCAAGCATGAGAAAAGAGGAGGAAACAAAGATTAGTCACAGCTCTAAAGTGTTCCAGTGCCATTGGTGTTATTATCTCAGCAGCCAGGTATCCAACACTTCCACAGCTACTTAGCATAATGGATAGGTGCTGACAAGCTGTTCAACAGGGCTCTCACTTGCAGGTGTATAACCGTGGTATTAGCTGGGACTTTATTTGAAGAACATGCTCTTCTCATGACTAAATTGAAGGGCTTTTACTTTCAGACACAACATATGCTTAATACAGAAGTGCTGTTTTCAGCTGCTCGTACATCTCTGCAAGATCACCTAAGAAGATTCAAGCTCCCCTTCCCCAACACACGGTGTTCAAAATTCAGTCAGTTGGGACAGAGTCAAGTCCCCTCTTGGGTTAGTCTCTCCTCTCATTCTGCAGTGTTTTATCACCAAAGAGGCTCAGTTTCTCATTGTCACATGTCCTTTTATTCAGACAGTAGAAATAGTGAACTGACTCTGTGAATCTCCTTTATTCATTCGATTACAAACATAAAACATACTAAGAAAATTCAAGCAATAGAGAAATATGTCCATGAAAATGTAAAATTCCTTAGCCAGCCATATCCCAATCTCTACAAGCTCACACCCTAAAGATTGTGATTCTTAATAGTATAATATGTACCCTTGCACACTTTTGTCTATAAATTTATGATTATAATTAGATGGAAAATTGTATTCAATGGATATTTGTTTGGAAATATGGTTGAGTTAGAAAATGAGCTCTTAAGTAAGAAAATAGGAGTCCCTGGTATGGCTAGAAGGGTTTGGGGGAAATGAACACAAGAAGTAGATTGTTACTTTGGAGGTGGAGGAGGAGAAGGGGGCTGGAGGAAGGGGGAAGACGTCATGTTGAAGCCAGCAAGATGGCAGAAGGCCATATTTGTTTCAATGCCACCCTATATGCTCAAGAATAACTACAAATCTTCAGCAGTGTTAACAAAAAATAAGAAAAGACTTGGCGTGAATTGATTCTTGAAGATACAGGTAAAAGGACTAAGTTTTATACCCCAAGTTCAAATGGGGTGTAGTGGAAGCAGCATGAGTATATGTAGAAACATGTATATGGAGAAAACCGTAAGGGGAAAAGTCCTGGAATTTACAGAAATCATAGGGAATGCTTTCAAGTATTAAGACCTGGAATATGTGTGTGTGTGTGTGTGTGTGTGTGTGTGTGTGTGTGTGTGTGTGTATACACACACATGCAATAATACAGCAGTTGTATATCTGCTGTATTATTGCATATGTGTATGAGCATATACACATCTACACTGAATATGTGCACATTATATATATATATGCACATAAAATATATATGCTTTTGTTTTGCAACTTGCTTTTTTCACTCAGAAATCTATCATAGTATTGCTTTGTTGTATTATTGTATTTCAAACATATTTAGTGATTGCCTATAATGAACCAGGCACTATGCTGCAGGCCCTGGAATACAGCCAGGAGGAATCTTTTCCTGTCAACAGATCTATATCTTTCTTTTTAATGACCACATTGAATTCTGCAATGGAAAGTTGTGTCTTGTTTTGTTCTGTTTCATTTGGTAGCAAGTCCTCTAGTGATAGACATTTAGGTTATTTTTAGTCTTTTGATATGCAGTCCTCTAGTGTAGCGGCGTGTTTCTGCATACATGCAAATATTTTTGAAGGTGGCTTCCTTGGAGAGGATTGAAGGAGCAAGCGCACATGCATATTTTAAAATTAAATCTATATTTCCAAATACACCTCCCAAGAGCTAATGTCATAAAAATGTTACTCTATTAAACCTCAAATAACTAAAGACTATTGTAGAGGCAGAACCCCTATCAGATCCTGTCAAGAATATTGATGATGATGATGATGATGATGATGATGATGATGATAATGATGATGATGATGTTGATGATGATGATGGTGGTGATGATGGTGATGATGATCATGGTGGTGATGATGATGGCGATGATGATGATGATGATAATGATGGTGATGATGATGATGTTGATGATGGTGATGATGATGATGGTGATGATGATGATGCTAATGATGGTGATGGTGATGATGATGATGGTGGTGATGGTGATGATGATGATAATGATGGTGATGATGATGATGGTGATGATGATGATGGTGATGATGATGATGGTGATGATGATGATGATGGTGATGATGATGGTGATGATGATGATGATGGTCATGGTGGTGATGATGATGGTGGTAGTTAACAATTATCATATTCTTTCCAAGTACCAAACATTATGCTCTGTATCTTCTAAACCTTGTGGGTGTTACACATAAGGTGAAGGTGGCTCAGAGAAATAAAAATTGTCCAAAGAGACATGGCTAGTGACTGGCAGAGCCAGGACTTGAGCCCTTTTCTTTCATACTCCAAAGCCCACTCTACCCCTTCAACAGTACCCAGGGGTTTGCCGTACACTGGTATTATGAGATGTTTCACTGGGAAAAACTGCATAGTAAATGAAAGGGTTCTATGACCAAACCAATTCTGGGAAACAGTTTGTATAATCTGTATATTTTTGGAGATTCGTAATACTTGTTAATTAAATAAATCCTCAGGGAAGCTGTTTAATCAAGGCAAATAAATATTTCTCAAACTTACTTGATTGTAGAACCCTTAAATGAACACATCTATTCTGAGGAACACACTTTGAGAAACACTGTCCTTATTGTACAATATCTTTATGATTCCTTCATCAAATTTCAGGCATTTTAAAATCTTTTTTTTTTTTCAAATCATCTACACTAAAAGATTGACATGGATAAAATCCCTCCTTCAGGTCTTTGCTGGTAGGTCGGCAGAAATGGGGTTACTACCTCGTGGGCCAACCGATTTCATTTTAGGATAACTCTGATATACGAACATTGTTTATTATATGTTAACCCACTTAACTGTGAAATTGAATCACTGACTAATTTTACCCCTTTGCAGTTTCACAGAGTATATTGAATCCCACTTTTCCCTTCAGAATTTTGAAACCAGGAATCACACCTTAGTCCATCCCTCGTCATCATATCCCTATATTTCATGGCCCACATTTTTCTTTTACCTGCTTTTATCTGGCTTCTCCCTCCCCCCCCGGCTCTGCACTCTCACAATGATTCTCTGCTACCACTGGTTTGTACTGTCATCAAAGTGTGACACCCAGAACTGGACACTCCATTCAAGCTGTGGGCTGACCATCATGGATGGGAACAAACCCAGTGTTTCCCTTGCTAAACATTCCATTTCGAGCAACACATTCTAGTTTGGAACCCTTGCTTTTGTGGCCTGGGCACGCTGGAACACCAACTGCACTGAAAAAGAATTCAACCTTCTAAAGAGCTGTTACTCTGGCAGGGGGTGTGGGGAGTTGATGGTGGCAACTTTTGAAGAAAGCAGACATATGAATGAGGATGAAGTTCTGCTCAGTACAGCTGCGAACCTGAAGGAATATTTCATTGTGTGGCCTACTGGCTTACAGCATCTTCTCTATGCCTGGAAAAGTGAAGTTGAAGGACCAGGAGAGAAGTGGTGGTGGTGTGGGGGGGGGGGAGATACATAGTGAAAAGTAAAGGATAAATTATGGCAATTATTTTGGCAAAATTTTCAAGAAAGATAATCTTTAAAGTATAAAGCAAAAGAAAATAATTTAAAATAATAGTAAGAAGAGAGTATAACTATTATGACTTAGTGCTTTGCGTATATCTTCTCTTTTAAAACCTTATAACATAAAGGAGAATATTACCCCTATTTTTAAAAGTCCAGAACCTAAGGATTTGAGAAATTAAAAGACTTGTCTGGCTGTAATCAGCTGATTGGTGACGGAGTCAAGTTTTCTTCCCTGGTACCGTCAATGCTAAAGCCTTAAAATTCTATAATTCCAAGACTTCTCCTCAACACCCAAATCCAAGTGTTTCTGGGATAGAGCAGCAAAGCCCAGTGAACTCTGCTTCGAAGATGGGCCAAGCAGAAGTGTTGGGCACTGAGCAACTTACAGTGACCTGAAATAGTCATGAGCAATTGCCCAGAAAACCGGCCCCTCCAAGGCCTGCCAAAAAGGAGCCCTCCCTCAGCTCCCCAGTATGAATTAATTCCGAAAACCAAAAGCTTTACAGAGAACGTGTTGGAGGCCTCCTATCAGGCGGCCCCGAACTCCAGTCCTAACTTTGAAGTTCTATTATGGCTTCTTGTAAGTTCCTCAGATCCTGGAGTTATCCCTGCTCTGATGGAGAAGGAGCCAAACAGGGCTGGCGGGTATCACTTCCTGTGTACAGGTTGCAGTTGGCCAAATTATTCACCTACAAATTTGACATTATCATTGCTATTAATAGGTACTCTTCTATTTATTGAATACTTACTATGTGCCATCCACTGTGCTAATGTTTTATATGCAATATCTCATCCAATCGTCAAACATCGTATTTTAACGTAAGCCTTATGATTGTTATTTTAAACAGCTTTTAAACACGTGGGGCAGGAAGAAACTTTTGGAGGTGATGGATATGTTTAGCACCTTGATTGAATTAAGCATTACCATTATCTCCATTTTTATCAGTAGGGAAACTATAAAGTTAACTTGCCCAGAGTGCCAGAATGAATGAGTGGGGCCAAAATTCAAATCCAAGTCTGGCTGAAATTATCGCCTCCTTTACCCAATACTTAGCCTGAAGCTTCTCAGACTTTGGAATGTATTGTAATCTCCTAGGCCTAAAACACACATCCCAGTTCAGGGTCCGATGTAGTGGGTCTATACTGGGACAAGGAATCTGCATTTTGACTGACACTACTAGATAATTATGAATACCATATTTGCAAAGAAAACTTTCTAAAACTGTAAGTAGATCCCTTTCTGGGTTAAGAATTGCCTCCCCCCAAAAAAAAAAAAAAAATGTGAATACGGTGTTCTTCTAATCAGGAAATGGCTGAAAAGCTGGGGTAAGAAAGGGATCCATATATGGAGAGAGGAAAAGTGAGAGGTGAGATAGTGAAGGAGGATGAAATGATCCATCCTGAAATCCTGACATTTGGTGATTTCTAGAAACTTAACTCAGTGGTCCTGATGACAGTGATCTTCTCTGGCTTTGTCCCGCTGGCTTCCTGACTGGTTGGTTGGAACAGTCCCTGGACCAGAGAAAACACAGCAACAAGGAGGAAGGAAAGCAGTGACTGGGCAGGGGCTTGGTTTACAAATCAATGTCCTCTCCCCTCCTGCTCCCCTTCCAGACTTCTGCAGCCAAGAGGCGTAAACAGAGCCGTGAACAAAGGAGGCCAGAAGATGAGCCGTTTCCTGTGGGATGTGAAATGTATAACTTATGCATTGCCTGGAAATGCCATAAGAAATTAATATTTGTTACAGAAACAGTAGGGCTGCATTAATATTTTAATGGTGAATAAATATTTAATCCCAAATTCTGGATGGAAAGCAGACAAGACAACCATGACAGGAACAGTTACACCACCCGGTTAGAGATGTTAATGATTCATTGGCTCAGTTAGTAGCAATGATGCCACACAGTGTATCCATTATATAATTCTTTTGAAATATTGGTAAGTCGCTCCTCAATATCAAAATCAGGAGAAGAGTTGTTTATACTTTAAGGGGCAGCATGAAGCACCAGACAGAGCAAATCTTTGGAATCAGGGGGGCCTGGACTGGATACCAACTCTATGGTTTACTGACTCAGCATCCGTACGTAAATAAGCCCATTCCCCTCTTTGAGCCTTATCTTCAAGATGAGACAAGTATCTACTTGATAGCTTGTTGACTGACATGTAGTATTCACTCATTATTTCCTTTTTTCTCTCTCCTTATTTTTATAAGATGGCTACAAAATGTTGTAAGGTGGCTGAAATATCTTTTAATTTAGCCCCACACCTACTTTTCAAAGAAAGATGATGACATTTTCATTTTCGTATTTCTCCTGGATACTTGTGTCTGCCATCATTCTTCTTCCATGGAAATGTCAGTAAATAGTTTGGAGAAAACTATCTCCCTGATTACAAATCCAATTCTATCTGTGACCCTTAAATTTAAATTAAAAATCACTGATGATAACTGTTTGTTTTAAATGCACTAAGATGTCTCCATATAGCCCCGCTATTAATGGTCGCATTTACAATATAATTGCAATGAATCAATAAGCTTCTCCTGGTAGGTAATTCTCACTTGTTCAAGGCTAGAATATGGTCCTTCTCATATCTCCTCTGTGGTCCCACTGTACGTACTTTATTAGCTTCTTTATTCTGCCTCTTGGAATTTTCTATAGTTTAATAGTTAAATGCATGGGCTTTGGAGTCCCATAGCCCTTAGATACAAGTCTCCACTTGGCCTATTATTCAGAGCCTGATCTTCTCAAGGTCATTTGTCAACCCCCTAGGTCTTACAATTGGGACAATGACATTTTCTTCATTACATTACAAAGATCTCTGAAACACACATAAAATGAAATATTTCTGACCATCCCCATTTTTCAGATAAGGAAACAGATGTAGAAGTCAAGTAACTTACTCAAGATCAATCAGTAAGGACTAAAACCAGGTCTTCAAAGGAGGTTTTCATGAATCCACATGTCCATAAATCTCTATAAGACACTAAGGAGACATTTTGAATGTAAGTTTGCAATCAAGAGTTAATGACAAAGCACCATCTACTGTGTTCTCTCTGAGAACAATAAGCCTCACTGGCTTTATGTTGTGGTGTTCAAATGTAGTGTTGTAGCTGCTGGTTGCATATGACCCGCTCTAGAACCCCACCAGCACAGTGACTACAACAGGTCAACCATAAAAGCGAGAAAATTCATTTTGTTGCAATTACTTATTCATTCATTCATTCATTTGAGGTGAATGAATTAATGAATTCATTTATTTAGTTGAGGTGTTACTGACATTTATTAGTTCTCATAGTCACTCTTAATAAAAGTATATTCTATGTATACCACATCTTCTTTTTCCATCTGTCTATTGATGGACATTTAGGTGGTTTCCATATCTTGGCTGTTACTAGTAATGCTGCAATGAACACCGGGGTGCATATAACGTTTTGAATTAGTGTTTTTGTTTTCATCAGGTAAATATCCATAAGTGGAATAGCCAGATCACATGGCAGCTCTGTTTTTCAAGTTGTTTAGCAACCTCCATTATTGTTTTCCATAGTGGCTAAACTAATCTATATCCCCAATAGCAGTGCACAGGGGTTCCCTTTTCGCCACATTCTCACCAGCACTTGTTGTTTGTTGATTTATTGATGATAACCATTCTGACAGGTGTGAGGTGATGGCTCATTGTGGTTTTAGTTGCCCTGATGATTAGTGATATTGAGCATCTTTTCATATGTCTGTTAACTGTCTGTATGTCCTCTTTGAAGAAATATCTGTTGAGGTCCTCTGCCCACTTTTTAATTGTATTGTTTGTTTGTTTGTTTGTTTGTTTGTTTGGTGTTAAGTTATATGAGTTCCTTATATATTGTGGGTATTAACCTCTTATGAGATGTAGCATTTGCGACCATCTTCTCCCATTCTTTCCATTTTGTTGATGATTTCCTTCTCAGTACAAAAAATTTTCATTTCGTGTAATCTAATTTATTTTTTCTTCTGTTGGCCTTGCCCAAGGAGCCATATCCAAAAAGATAATGCTAAGGGTGAGGTCACAGAGTTTACTGCCTACTGTTTTCTTGTAGGAGTTTAATAGTTTCAGGTCTCACATTTAAGTCTTTAATCCATTTTGAGTTAAAGGTGTGTTCTAATAGTGAGGTGTTACTCCCAATCTTAGAGAGCTGTCTTTTTTTGCCATATAAACCTCAATACTCTGAGTTGTATTTCTCTGCTCCTTAAAGGGTATATAGATAGTAGCCTCAGGCCTTATTCAGTCCTCACTTCCCTAAGAAATTCATTTACTGAGAACATTAAGGAAAGAACAAGAGAATCCCAATGGCACTACAAAAGAACTTCAAGAACTATTAGGTGAGTTTAGCAAGGTCGCAGGATACAAAAATCAACAGAAAAAATTTAGCATATTTCTATATTCTAGCAATGAACAATTAGAAACTCAAGTAAAAACACAATACTATACAATAACTATTTTTTGAAAACTTGAATTTTTAGGTATAAATATTAGGTATACATCTAACAAAGCATGTATAGTGTCTGTTAGTAGCTGAAAAGTACAAAACACTTGTGAAATAATTTCTTAAGAAATATTTTCAATGAAGAAACATACTATGTTCATAAGTTGGAAAACCCAAAAAAGTAAAAATGTCAGTTCTTCCCAAATTGATCTATAGGTTTAATGTAATTTCTATCAAATTCCAGAAGGATTTTTGGAGAGATATACCAGCTGATTCTAAAATTTATAAGGTGAGCCAAAGGAACTGGAATAGTTAAAATAAATTTGAATAAAAAGAATAAAGACGGACAAAAGTGCAAAAGCAATTCAATAGAGATAACTTTTTCAAACAAATGGCTTTAGAACAATTGAACATCCATAGACAAAAACGAAAAACAAACAAAAGAAAAATTCCTTGAACTTAACCTCGCAGTGGATATAGATCTATAAAACTCTTAAAACATTACAGAGGAGAAAATCTTCATGATCTAAAGCCAAGTGAAGAATTCTTAGATGTGACACCAAAAGTACGATCAATAAAAGGAAAAAATAAATTAGACTTCATAAAAATTAAAAATATTTTCTCTCTTAAGGACACTATTAAGAGAATGAAAAGACAAGCCATAGACTAGAAGAAAATATTTTCAAATTATTTATCTAACAAAGAATTTGTACCCAGAATATACAAAAAATGGTCTGAATACAGCATTGAGAAAACAAGCAATCTTATTAGAAGATGGCAAAAGATTTGTGCAGTCACTCCATTAAATAGGATATGTACAGGGCAAAAAGATATTCAGCATCTTTCTCCAGTAGAGAAATGCAAATTAAAGCTACAATGAGATACCACTGCACATTTAATAAAATAACTCAAATTAAAAGTCAGGTAATATTAAGTCAAGAGGATGTCTCTTACATTGCTGGAGAAAATGTAAAGTGTTACAGTCACTCTGGAAAACATTTTATCAGTTTCTTATAAAGTTAAACATATAATTACCATGTGACCCAGCAATGGCACTTCTCTTGGGTTTCTGCCCTAGAGAAATGTCTTAATATAACACAGAAGCCTATATATGAATGTTCATAGCACCGTATCTGCAATTTCAAAACATTGGAATCAACCCCAATGTCCTTTGACAGACTTGATAAACAAACTGTAGAATATCGATACAATGAAATACTACTCAGCAGTAAAAAGGCACAAACTATTGACACAGCTGACTACTTGGGTGATTCTCAAAACCATGAGGCAGAATTCTCGTTAAAATCTTCAATATGTTACATACTCTATGATTCTATTTATATAACATTCTCAAAGCAGCATAGTGATGAACAAACAGGTCAGTGGTTGCCAGTGTCAATGTTGGGGGAGGATGTAACTAATAGGAGAGGATGAGGGAGTGTTTGGGGGGTGATGGAACAGTTCTGTATCATAATTGTGGTGGTGGTTATACAAACCTACACATATGATAAAATTTCATAAAACTGTAACCAGAAAAGGTACATGTAGGGGGTGGCTGGTTAGCTCCGATGGTTGGAGTGTGGTGCTGATAGTACCAAGGTTGCCAGTTTGATCCCCACATGGGCCAATGTGGAAAGGTGCATGTAAAAACTTGAAATATAAATAAGGTCAGTAGTTTAGGAGTGTTGTGCCATTGTCAATTTCCTAGTTATCTGAATGTATTTGAGAAGTTATCATTGAAGGAAGCTGGATGAATGGTTTATTGGAACACTATACTATTTTTTGTAACTCTTACAAGAATAAGAGAAACGCAAATATTTAACTCATTGTCATTTAACTCGAATTGATTTTTTTTCTTATTTCCCTGCCCCCGTGAGACCACAAGCTACTGTCTTCTGATCATCTCAGCAGTTTTCCCTCTCTTTGTCCATAGAGAATCATAGAGAAAGTTTGTAACAACAACAAAAAACTGATACTTTGGATGAAAATTCACTGGTAGCTAAGCTAAGAATAAAAACACTGTTACCTACCAGTAGTGATAAATCATCATTGAATGACTACTCTGTGCATAATGTTACTGAATGTGTAAAGGTGAGAATGGAGGTAGAGAGGGGGTTATTCAGGTAAATAACCAAGAAGTGGGGTAAGACTGAGGACAAATTATTATAATACAGAGCAGAAAGTCATCTTAGAAAATGAGAAGACTCTATTGCAAAGCAGAGACAAACTAGCAACTTTTAATTCACATATTGGGATTCAGTGTAAAATTTCACTGGGAGGAAAAAAAAAATTTCACTGGTAAGAAACAGGAAAAAAAACCAAGTCCCAAAACTACTATGATAAATGATGTCAGTGAACTCCAAACTTTAAACATTCATCATTCTATGCCTTCTTCTGGAGAGAATTAAGTCATGGAACAAACTTCTGTGAACGCTCACCTTTTTGTTTTTCCTGGAAGAATGCATGAAGTATATGTGGGAGAGAGGGCATGATTGATGGATGCAAAAAAAAAAAAAAAGGAAAAAAAGAAAAAGCCAATACCTTGCACTCAGAAGTAATAGTCTGAAGTTCTGTTTTAAAGTTTCTGCTTTGTCAAGGAGAGGAAGCAACCATACTATTCCCTGCCAGAGTCTATACAAAACGCTTTATATATCTACGTAATTTCATTTAATTTCCACAAGAACCCTAGGAAGAATTGTATCAGCAACAACAGAAGTCACCTCTGCCTGTCTTAAGCAATAGACTGTTTCCAGGCAGCAGACACAGGGTCTTCTGCAGGCCTCTACTACCTGTGGATGCTCCTGGACTACACACCTGGGTACCCCTGCCTCAACTGAAAATCTCTCTTCCTTGTTCCTTCACCTCTGATCACTCAGTCAACCTCCAATGTCCAAGGCAAAAACATCCAACCAACCAGCCCAGGTTATGCCTTCCAGTCCAGGATACCTGAAGAGATGCATCTCTCCGCGTGAGCTTCCCTACTTCCCTCCAAGATTCACCACGAAGTCCCCCAAATTGAGAACAAGTCCATATCCATATCCACGGCAGACCACATGACAATTATTTACTGTAGGTGCTATCATCTCAGCCTTACAGATGAAAGCATAAGGCTGAGAGAAGTATAAAAATTGTCTTAAGATCGCCTAGCTAGTATTTTTTAAACCACTTTATTGAAGTATGGTATGTACAAAGCTGTACATATGTAATGTATGCAACTTGATGAGTTTGGGGATAAGTATACATCTGTAAAAACATCACCACCACCAAAGCCATAAATGTAACTATCACCTCCCAAAATTTCCTCTTGCCCCCTTTATAATTATGATGATAATAACACTTAACACAAAATCTCCCCTCTTAGATATTTTAAGTATACAATACAGTATTGTTAGCTATAGGCACTATGCTGTATAATAAATCTCCATAACTTACTTGACTTGTATAACTGAAATTTTAACCCTTTAACCAACATCTCCCTGTTTCTCCCTCCCACGTTCCCCAGCAACCACCTTTCTACTCTCTGTTTCTACAGCTTTGACTATTTCAGATTCCACATATAAGTGAGATCGTACAGATGTATCTTTCTGTGTCTGACCTATTTCACTCAGCCAAATTTCCTCCAAGTTTCCCCATGTTGTCCCAAATGGCAGGATTTCCTTCTTTATCAAGGCTGAATAATATTCTGTGTTATGCATATACCACACGTTCTTCATCCATTTACCTAAGGATGGACACTTGGGGTGCTGCCATTTTGGGGCTCTTGTGAATAATGCTGTGATGAACACAAATGTGCAGATATCTTGTTTGGGTCCATGTGTTCAATTCTTTGGGATATGTACCCAGAAGTAGAATTACTGAATTTATGTTCATTCTATCCTTTTTTTTTCTTCTGGAATTGCCATGCTATTTTCCATCGTGGCTGCACCATTTTTACATTCTCACCAACAGTGCACAAGGGAGTCCAGTTTCTCTACTTCCTCATCAGCACTTGTTATTTCCTGTCTTGCTTTGCTTTGATGGTCGTAGGAATCTAATAAGTGTGAGGTGGGTTGTGTAGGATAATTTTTAGTGCTTGTTCAACACTGGCTCCCATAGTACCCCTGTGGGATGAGATTTGCAGTTTCCCACACACAGTGGTGACTTGCCTTACTGGTTTCCTTCTCTTCCTTGTCTAGATTTTCCCATTCCCCTACTGGTGTTTCCTCTGATTACCTCCCAAATAAACTGCTTAGCCTCAAACTCTCGCCTCAAGGACTGCCGCTGGGGATCTTGAACTAAGACGCATATCTGAAATTATTCCTTATTCCTTACAAGACTTATTGACACCTTCCTGGATCAGTGTTGTTAGACTAAGTTGCTTCTCAACTTTAGTTTTACGAAGATTATCTGTCCCCACAAGCATTTTGGGGGCAGTCAATTCCTAAACACAAATTAGATTCATGAACATAATCCATACTCTTAAACAAACATAGAATTCATCAGACAATCCTAGAGATAAGAAATCCCTCTCTCTTTAGTATACTCAAAACTCTTAAAACTGTACAACTACAGAAGCAAGTGGGAGCTCGCAAATCTCTAGAGCAGCTGTTTTCAAACGAGTTTCATGGATCCCAGTGTTTTGGGGACTTGGGGCATGTTTACTTTGTGCAATATGATGAATAAATTGGTTCTACACTAAGTATGAAGATAGTTCAAATGTGCTGACATGGACCGCCAAGTTCATTGCTTTTGGTGTAGAACTCTGCTCACAGTTTCTGTAATCATCTCTTAATTTAAAAATATCCAACGTCTTACCGGCAAGTTTGTTGTGTTTTTTTGTTAATATTGTTATAGACAACCACATCTTTGTCACTGAGGACTTTATCAATACTGTGTCATATCATAACTCTAAATGTTTTTCATGTTCATCCAGATGATAAAAATATTAAATCATTTCCAAGAAAAAAATCCATTGCTGCTTTTTTTTTTCCCTATATACCGGGGGTGCCAAAAAAATGTATCCACATGACGTGTATTCATCTTTTGTTATCGGTACATATTATTACAATTTAATACAGTTTTTTTCCTTTCTTAAAATGTGTATACATTTTTTTTTGGTACCCTGTGTATATGCTGGGGGTTCCAGTATAATTCGCTTAAACATAAACAAACAAATAGGAAGTTTACCATAGCCATAAAAGTTGGCAAATTATAGATCTAGGTCAAGCCGTCACGCAAGTCACAAATTCCTTCAACAGCGTCTTGACATGTGTGCTTAAATATGGTGAGTTAAAGAAAGTTTTTACCTCCTGGGGAAATTAGCTTTATTTTAGGATATTTCTAATTGCTATGAAGATTTCTGTTTTTCCCTACTATTGGGCTGAAATATGCCTCCCTGCTAAGTTCACGCTTCCATCCAGGACAGAGTTTTGTCCTTTTCCTCTTTCAAAGGAGCCTCCAGGCCTCATTGGAGTTTCCCAGTGTTCTCACACAAGCAGGCAAAAACCATGGCAGGTTTTGGAACTCCTGGGCCTTTTGGCACCCAGCGAGGAGAAGGTCCCCCTTCTCCATTGGCTGGCGGCAAACCTTCCCTCGCCAGTCCATCTGTAACATACAGGAAAGTGACGGCAAAGATATGGATTTCACCAAACTTAATCAGAGCCTTAAGTGAATGAACAGAGGTGGGGGTGGAGGAGAGTTAGGGGTGCAGAGAAGAGGTGGGCAACTTTCCAGCCACACAACATATGGCAATAGTTTCACTGAAAGCCCAAGACAGTATTTATTTCATGCAGCGACATTGCCCCAAGAAGCACACAGGCCAAATGTCTAATACATGAACCCTAAATCCAGTTTTTCAGATCTCCTCTTCTTCCTCTGATTTTTCTTCCCCCACCCCACACCCCTCAGTGCTAGTTCCTCCTCCTTATTTTTCTGGAAGACTCCCTGTTCTCCTTAAAAGCTGGGGCAGTATGAATGGAATGTTTTGATTTACTACAGCCCCCCTGAATTCTAGTTTCCCAAATCAATTAATTTCCACACATTCTGACAACTGAGGGGTAAGAGCAAGGAGTGAGGGGGGCAATGGTTGGGTGGTGAGAGGTCAGGGGATAGCAGGGGGTGAGGCGAGTGGGAGATTAGAGCTCCCCAGAGGGGTTTAGCCAGGGGAAGATAAATTACCCCTGTGCTTGGTGTTGAGAAAAGAAGAGTGGGGGAGAGCGTGGTGTCTGAGATGAGCACACATGAGCACTGGAGGCAGGGGGATTGGTCATCAATCAGAGGGTTTTAAAAAATAGAAAAAGGAAAAGGCAACTTCATTCCAAGAAGACCGGGAACTAGGGAATGAGAAGGCCTTCTCTACCTCCCTGGCCCAGGCTGCCTGGGGCCATAGTCATGGTTAGTTGCCTGGCCCTTTGCTCATGCAGCTGTATCTCCATCTGAGGTGGGCAATGGTCTTTCTCTGAAGAAAATATTCAAGAATTCTGGTGGAAAACATGGGAAACGGAGACTTTTCTTTTTCATCTTCCTTTGTTTCTTTCCTTCTTTCAATCTCATTTCTTTTATTTCTCCTTCCTTTGTTCTTCCTTTCCTCCCATTCTCCTTCCCTCCCTTTCCTTCCTCCTACCTCCTTTTCTTTTTTCTTTCCTTCTTGATCACTCAGCCATTTATTCTTCCAAAATGTACTAAGCAGCTATTGTGTGAGACTCTATGTTAATTACGATAGGAAAGACCTGACTTCTGAGATATGATACAATTCAATTGTAAAGACATTGACTTACCAAGCTCTGTACTAGATGTCAGAGATACTGGGTCTGCAAACAGGAACCCAGCACTGTGACCTCAGGAAATCCATTGCTATGTGGGGCAGACAGACATACAATTACTCACTTGTTTGTTCATTGAATCTGTATATGATGTTCTGTGACCGTTGACTATTTTTTAATCTACAACGTGTAGGACCATGCCTAGTCAACATGCAGTAAGTATTCAATGATGAAAACAACTACATTTATTAGAACACCTGTGATGTGTCAGCTATATTGCATCCTTTATTATTAATCTTCCTCCAACCTTGTAACAAAGATATGTTTATTCCCATTTCACAGATGAGAAACAGAGATGTAGCGAGATTAGACAATTTGCCAATGTTAAGTCACTTAGAGGTAAAATTAAGATGCCAGTTCAGCTCTACCTGGTGCCAGTGTAGAACATTTTGCTGCTCTTTCTTCCATGATGCTTTTTGCACAAAGATGTGAATAAAAATCTACTAGGTATTATTCATTTTAAGTTGATGAGATTAAAGCCTTCCTACTTCAAGAAAGAAATCCTATCCTAATTGGTAGCAAATCTAGGTTGTAACATATTTTGCAATGCTTGAACCTTTATAAATCAATGTGTAAAGAAAGCTGGCATGTTCCAGGTTACACGAGCCTGAGGTTTCCATTGCACGGAGACCCACATTTTGCTGTTTCAAGATCTCATTTGCATGATTGTGGGACCTCAGCACCATCCAGCTAAAGCCTCTTTTCAATTTGTTGGCATCCAACTATGCTCAGTCAGTAAGTCAACACATGTCCTTCTATTCTGGTCCCTCTATTGCTGTCTCCTGCGCAAAGTCACTGGGGGCAGTTGCTCATCTTGAACACGGCTCTCAGGACCCTGAGAGGAAAGAATGTGCTCCTGCTAAGGATGATTCATCGCAGGGTCCCTCAAAATACACTACCAAATATTTACGTATGACTCCTACTACCTGCCCAAAGTGGAACATCAGGGAGGCTCTACTCATGGAGTAACTGACTCATCACACGCTTCCACCACCATCTCAGCAATGAATAGAGAGAGAACTCCCTGAGTTGCTAAACCCTGCTGTTTTTTTTTTTTCTACAGTACACATTACATCAGAGCCAAGCTGTGTTTTAGTCACAAATGGGAAGAATGCTGCACTCCTCAACTCTGCATGACTCTATCATCTGAGCCTAGAGAAAATTTGCCGAGATGCAATAGATTGACTGCAAATGTTTTCACTCCTCCCGAAATCCACATCCTTTGATTTATTTGAGAGTTAACCCACTGGCTCCGGTCTTGGACCATATGACTGATTTTGTCCAAGGAGATCACAAACTTTATGGAAGCAGAACCTTGTGAAAGTACTTGCAAAAACATGCCTGGACCAGACTGCTTAGAGGATGAGACATGTGAAGCACTGTTACTTGGCCGAGCTAAGGCTATTGTAGATTCACTAACACTCAGCTGATCACCTGAGTCCCCAGAAGACAAAAAGAACTGCCTGAAAAAGACCAGCCCAATTCAGCAGAACTGCCCAATCGACTTGTAAACTTGTAAAAAATAAGATATGGTTGTTTAACGCCACTACTTTGCGGGAGGGGGTTGTTGTTATATAGCTGTTGCTAACTGATATATTGATTGTAAGTCATCTCACAAATTATCTCATAAAAATAGATTGTTACGTCTTGCCACCAACTTTTCTCCCAAAGGTCACAACCCACCTGAGAAAGAAGCATCATCCTTTACATTTCATCTCCTGTATTCTCCTTCTCCTCTCTACCTTCACTCCCAGGTATCTGCTTGCAAAAGTAATCTATGACGCTATCAAGAAGCAGATGACCTCTTGTTACCTGTCCTATTCTTCCACTCTTAATTCTTCTTCCTTCTCTCCGTCCTTTCTTTCTGCATTCACTAGGTACCTCCTTCAGGTACCGCTCTCCTCCTTCACCAAGAGGAAAAAAAAAAAAAAAGAAACACAAAGCTCTCATATATATTAGTTCATGCAAATAGATATCTATGGGTTTACCAAATCTATCGCTCCATTAGGCATACATAGAAAAGGCTAAAATCCTTTTATACTAAGCCAGGATCTCACTACAGAAAAATAATATGTATGTAATTGATACTGGTATATCATACACACAGATGCGACTTGCATGATTTATACAGACACAGTAAGATGAAATGGATAAGAATAAGTAAAACAGATTGTGAAGAGTAGAGTCAGAAAGGATTGCATCATGCAAAACTACATTGTTACCTCGAAGAGAAGATGCATTATTATCTTGGCCTCGATCATGCATTAACATCACACATATCTTCGCTTAATTATAGCAGATTCTAAATTAGCAGGACATGAATTAACAATGTTTGTGTACCTGTATCCTGTCTTATGATTTTACCAAGGACACAGGAGAAGTTTTGACCTTCTGGGAACCCATTGTTGGTACTTTGTAGGGGACCAGCCTCAGCTTTGCCAGATCATCCTGGTGGCATCAAAATAAATCAGTCCTGCTCTTTCTGTCATGTTTCTAGATAGTTTTTTTAAAAAACAAACAAACAAACAAACAAACAATCTCCCTGGCACCTGCAGACAGGCTGTGTTTTCCTTTGATCCATATTCTTATTTTACCTATTACAACCTTCCACATCAAGGACAGTATATCTTTCTTCTCTCAGCAAAAAAAAAAAAAAAGAAACGGAGGCCGGTGCTCCATAGTTCACAAGGACTTAGTTTACTTCACAAGGACTAACTCTGAGCACGTGAGTCCAGTAAAAGGCACTCTGGGCTAGAAGTCAGGAAGCGCAGGTTCTAATCACAGCTCTGCCCCCAACTTACTTTGTGAATTTGGACAAGTTACTCCAGGCTGGACTTTAGTCTTCCTCTCTATTTGTCTGTGAAATGCAAAGCTGTATGAAATATTCTTTAGGACTCTAGCATCAAAAACTAAATGAGTCGCCCTGAGGTTCTCAAACTGCCACAGACCTTGAAGCTGTCCTGCTTGAGAGTTTAGACCCTGACTCCAAGACACCGTGATGTTTTGCTTGGACCACGGCAGTAGATTCCGATTTGGTATTCCTGATCCCACCCTTGTGTTTCTACAATATTCCCCACGTAGAGTCCAGAGTGAGGTCTGTAAACACAAAATTAGATCAGTTCCGTTCCCTGCATAAGTCCTCCAATCATTTTCCGTTGAACCTAGAATCCCAGCGACTCTTGCTACATCATCAACTTCATCTCCCACCGCCTCCCAGGCTGACACCCAGCAAACAAACAGGAACTGCATTCTTACAGTTACATAGAGCTGAATTTTTCCAGCAACCTGAATGAGGCCTGGAAGGGATTCTCACCCAAGTAACCCAGGAAGGAACGTAGTCCTGCTGACACCTGGATTTCAGCACCATGAGACCAGAGCCCACTGGACTTTTTGTGAGCCACAGACAAGCCAAATTGGACGCCTCACCTACAGAACTATGAGATAATACAGTTGTGATATTTTTTAAGCCACTCGTGGGGTGGTAATTTTTTACTGCGGCAGTAAAAGTCTAACACAACAAATGACTAAGCTCATCTGGGAAGACTCTATGAAGAAAGAGATCCCCAATCTTCCTCCATCTCTTCAGCTGGGTGTTCCTCTCTTAGGACCTTTTATCCTTCCTTTGAGTAACACACAGCCTAAGATTCAAATTGCTCCCAGCCCTGGAGGGAATCTCAGCTGATATTACTGACCTGCCATTATGCAGACAGACACTGAAGTCAGGCTTTAGATGTACAAGGTGGGTTTACCCTAGAATCTTGGGACCCACACCTGCTACCACACTTGAAGATGAAAAGAACAGAGTGGGACATATTTAACGTGGAAAAGAACTGGAAAATTATGAAAAGAAAGGAACTGGGGGACTTTTGCCTAAAGAAGAGGGAGTTTGCCGGGGAGGGACGGGGGAGATAAATGCCTCTAGGGTTCTCAGACAGGTGAGAAAACAGACTTGTTTTGGTTCCAGGGAAGAGATATTAAACTGATGCGTACATATTCGAGACACCTTAGTGCCGGGGTGGGTGGGAAGCAAATGATGAAAGGTGCTCAGGTCTACCTCAGGAAGTGCTTCAATTGAGGATGCTATTTGGGAGAGCACTGCCAAATAGTTAGAAGTTGGAGCGCTTCAGAATCTCTGGTCCAACGTATCATTTTATTAATGACTCAACCAAGGCCCAAAGACCTTGGCATGACCTTTGGTCTTTTGTCACGATGAAATTCCGTTTCACTTATTCCTGTTTCATGAAGTACGACAGACCATGGGGAAGACTCGCTGCAGAGAACATGTTGCTCTGCAGGACTTGCAATACCTCCCTTGTCCCTTTTCTCTCGAATGCAGACTTGGGCTCATGACCTTTGCAGTGACCTTCTCCTGCTGCCCACGCACTGAGGAAAACATGGAAATGACAGTTCTTGTCTGACTCCTCAAATGAAAATCCTCCGACGTCAGATGTGCCTGGGATTTACACTTTCTTTTGTACTGTGTGTTGAAAAAGGATTTGTCCAGCAAAATAAGTGTCCAGTCAAGATGTTCAAACCGTGTTTTATCTACTGAAAGAGATGCGAACGTCCATTCGTTCTTCACCTGAAAAGCAGCAGTTCCTTCCAGGCTAAGTACAAGTATTGTAGAAATGAAGAAGATAAAATCCACACCCTCTAGTAGCCCCCGGGGAAATGACATGGGGAAAGAGCACTATGCCACACGGTATCATAAGTGCTATAGTAAGGGGCTCTCTCAGGTGAAGGGGAAGGTGAAGGGAAAGGAATAGGAAGGCCAGAGCCCTGAGGCATCAGGATAGAGCTTGCTCCACGCACAATTCTATGTTGCACAGGGAGACTGGGGATAGATGCAGTGACAGCAACTGAGGCTGGGAAATTTGGCTGAGACTGTGCCTGCCATGTTAAGGAACTGGTATTGTATTCGAAAACTAGTGTACATTTGAGTATATACTTAAAGGAGGGCAAGGGCATGGGTACAGCTTGTTTTTAGAAAAAGACTTCTGGTAAAATACGGAAGACCAATTTCCCACAATCCCCCTCAGCATTATCCAATTTTATATTGTGCTAAAAATCATTCTCATTAAAATATGTCCAGTGGGTTTCTCTTCTGGCTACATAATGTTAGCTACTAATCCTTGCTTTTAAAGAATGTATATCAGTGGTAATGAAAAAATATGTCTATAATATTTGAACAGCCTGATTCATAACAGCATAATTTACATTAGTCCAAAAGTGAGAGTAACCTAAGTATCCATTGACAGATGAGTGGTGTTCAACAAAATGCAATACACACACACACACACACACACACACGGTGCCAAAAAAATGTACACACATTTTAAGACAGGAAAAAATTGTATTAAAATTATAATACTCTATGTATACTGACAACGAGAGATGAATACAAGTCACGTTTGACTTCTGCAATAACAAAAGGTGCTCAAAGGGGTTACCATCAGCGTAATTTTAATACAGTTTTTTCGTTTCTTAAAATGTGTATACATTTTTTGGCACTCTCTGTGTGTGAGAAAGGAAATTCTAACACATGCTACATAAATGAACCTTGAAGACATTATTCTAAGTGAAGTAAGCCAGTCACAAAAGGACAAATATGGTACGATTCTATTTATATGAGGTACGTTGAGGAGTCACATTCATAGACAGGAAGGAGAATGGTGGTTGCTAGAAGCTAAGGGGACGAAGAAATGGGGAGTTACTATTGAATAGATACCAAGTTTCAGTTGGAGAAGATAAAGCTCTGGGGATGGATGGTGGTGATGGATGCACGACAAGTGAATGTCCTTAATGGCACAGAACTGGACGTTTAAATATGGTTAACATGGTAAAGTTAGAGTTATGTATGTCTTACTCCAATTCTCTGAAATGGCAAGAGGTAAAGCTCAAAGCCGGTTCTGACAGTGTCCTGAGGGAACGCACCACACGATCCAGCTGTCTGTGACTGGACGGTCACTCTGTGTTCCAGCTTCCCCTGAATTCCTTCCCAGGTGCATTGATCCCCTCAGAATGTGAAATACCCGTCTCTTCTGGCCTATGTAAAACAGAGACCAGTTTTACTGCTCATCAAACCCAACCTGACAAGGGAATTTGCGAGATCATTTCTTACATCCCAAATCTTTATTTATCCCAGGAGACAAGCTCGGCCAACTTGTGTGCATTTTGTTCTCCAGAATCAGGGACATTCCGTCTCTCTTATTTTCTGTGATCATACTTACCACTAGGGCCTCAGGTAGAGGGATAGTCTGCTACAAGTTTCTGTGTTTCTCCCCTTCCCCCTCAGATTTGGCATGAGACCAGGAGCTCAGACACTTGCAGAGAGAGGGAGAGGGCACACCGGCAAGCCGAGCCTGCCCGGAGACCTGAGCTGACCACCCTCAGTCAGAAACCAGGGCAGATGTCTGCTGACAACCTAGTGTCCGCTGAGATGGCACCAGGAGACAAACCGCCGGAATCAATGTGAGGTGCTGTCAGAAACAAACACAATGGAGAATTAGAGGAAGGTAGAGCAACCCAAGTGTCACAGAAACAGCACGAAATCCAAGTCCGGGGCCTGGGCTCGTGCTCAGGCCCTGCTCTATGACTTTGGGCAATTAGTTTCACCTGTCTGGGCCACAGACGTCTTCCTTGTAAAATGAACATATTACTCTGTACAATTGTGATGCATAGTAAATGGGATGACAACATAGAAAGTGTATGGTAGGCTGTAGGTGTTCACAAATGTCCGCTCCCCCTCCTTCAGGCACGGTAGTTAGAGGTGGTCAGGTTCTTACCATTGGATATGGGTCTGTCTTCACATTCATCTGTGCATCTCTCCTGCAAAAGGTGACGCTGCACATGTTTTCCCATGTACGTCACATTCTGATTAAACGCCTACTGTGTGCCACACATTATACTGACTGCACATCTTAGATCTCACTCTAGCCTTTACTTCTGATGCTTGAGTTGCTCTGAAGGCTCCCCTCTGACTTCTTTCCAGTCTGTCGTGTCTTGTAGATTTCAGAGCGTACGTTGGGGGGAGAATTGCTGTTGGAGCCCTGGCGAGGGCCGGGTGATACCAAATGATGCTTTCAGGTCTCCTGGAGCTCGTCCTTTCCTTCCTTATACCCAGGTGGGCTTGCATTTCAAATTTTCATGCTCCTCTCTACTCTCAGTTACCTGGTGAGGGGTCCTATGGGGTAGGGGAGTAACCAGGGCCGTAGCAGGCAGACAACATGACCATTTCTCCACATGACTGCAGTTTCTCCTTGGAGTTGTTTTCAAAGTGAGATCTTCATAGGATAACAAAAAAAAAAAAAATGTACATTTTAAAACTGTTTATTCTATTGTGGAAAAAAGCGTCGGTAGATGATATGTGCTTCCGATTATGTCACATAACCAGGAACTGGTGTCCAAGGATTTTAAGGGTGGAGAGGATCTTTGAGACCATTTGTTCCAGAGGGGTGAACTTAAGTGTCCAGCAAGGCCCGGAAGGGAAGTAAATGAGTGACCCTGGTCAGGAAAGCGAACTGGGGAGGTCAAGCTTCATCTACAGGGGAAGTTGCTACTGAGGTCCTAGGATCGATGTCCTCTATTATCATAGGAAAGCTCTAATGCATCCAGATTTTGATGAGTTGGCAATTATTTTTGTAAAAAATATCTATATATATATATATTAATGTTGGCACTTAGTGCAAGTGTTTTAAAAAATACTACGTAGGCCAAACATAGCATGTCTGCACAGTCCATGGGCTACCATGTTGCAATTTCTCACTTTGTCCAAACCCCTCATGTTATAGAGGTCCAGGAAATACAAGTGAATTGCCCAAAGTCACAGCAGACACTCCTGGCAAAACTGGAATCGGAACTGAGATCTGAGACTAAGCCAGATCTTTCCATGACACCTCAAGTTGTGTGGCCCTGATGGTCCCTTCACCCCATTTGGGAAGGAAGGTGGAAAGAAAAGGAAAAGAGGAAGGTGAAACACATTTAGAATGGGGGAGCAGAACAATCCTCTGTGGTAGAAAATGTGATTCCTTTCTTAAAACTTCATCAACTCTACATGTTTCTGCTGAGCAACTGCAGTGAGCTAAGTCTGTACCAGGGCTGGGGACTCAGTGAAAAACAAGGTGGGACAAGTCCTCATCCTGGTGGCCATCTCACTCTAAAGGGAACGTCAAGTATTCAGGCGGTGGTAAAGCGATGTGAAAAAGAGCTGGGGTCGGAAAATGAAAGGATTTGTGAGAATACAGAGGTGGGGCACCTAACCCAGCCTGTGGTCACAAAAAGCCTTCCAACCCTGAGGAAGGGAGTTCCAAAGGAAAGTGATGGATTGATGGATGACAAAGATGACAGCAGTTGCTGGAGTGTGTAACCCAAACCACACAATCCCAAGGGGGAAAGGAAAGTTATCGTTCAACCAGCCCAAGGGGTGGCATTTTAATAAATTCTAGCTCTGCGTTTTGGGAAGTAGCGTTCCTCCTCACTTTATTTCCAGCCTTCCTGTCATTAAATACTGAGGGTGCCAAAAAAATGTACACACATTTGAAGGAAAAAACGAGCTGTATTGAAATAGTCATACTCAGTACATACGGATAACAAAAGATAAATACAAGTCATGTATACACATGTTTCTGGCACCCCTGGTACATTGACGAAGTGGAAAGCCCATTACCGAGGCTGCTGTTGAGGAACTCAATCTCCAAATAGCATTCAAATGCTGTCGTGGTTGACAGCTTTTTGGGAGCGCAGGCTTTGGAGACAAAACCCTAGCTCTACCCCTTGTAGCTGTGAGCTCTTGAGTAAGTTGCTTATCTTCTCTGTGGTTCAGTTTTCTCCTTATAACGTGGGACTCATAATAGTACTTAATGTTAGGGTTGTTGGGAGGATTAAATCGTAAAGTCTCAAAAAGAACTTAGAAGAGTGTCTGGTCCCTGGTAATACTTAATATATTCACTATTATAACCTATGAGGGAGGCTGAACTCAGGGATCTTTAAAGTCCCCTCCAATGCTGGGGTTATGTAATTCCCCGGGGAGATCATTAAATCAGGAGGTCTGATTGCACATACACTACAATTGTAGTGGGGAAGAGGGGATGGAAAAGACAAATTAAAAAGTTAAAAACAAATCTAGTAATCAGGAATCCATTTATTTAATGGATATATGAGAAGTGGAAGACATTACCATTCCTGCTTTTAATAAGCTCCTAATCCTTTTAAGTTGAGAATTGTTCATATGAACAGGGAGAGAGAGAGAGAGAGAGAGAGAGAGAGAGAGAGAGAGAGAGAGAAAATCCAGAATGGAGGACCAGGACTAGTTCATTCATTTATGCAACAGTCATTGTGTGAGCACGTCCTGTGTGCCTGGAGTTGTCCTAGATTTAGGAATACATGAAGGGTTAACAGGTAGTGAAAGGGCTAACTCAAAATAAATTCGGAGGGACCAAAGTAGAACTGAAAAGGGGCGATTAATGCCACCTGGGATGTGTCCAGGCCTCCGTCATCTCTCATTTGAATTCCTGCAAAAGCCTCCTAACTGACCTCTCAGCCTCCCACCTTGTCCCTCCTAATCCGTTCTCTTCATTGCAGAGCAGAAGGCTTCAGACAATGCAAATCCACGCCATGTCATAGCTTGCTTGGTGACAGCATGGCTTACAAGAGCTTACAGAACGTGGCCCTGCTGTGCTTCTCCGGACTTTTTTCTTGGCATCCCCCTCATCACTGAACTTCCTTCCATTACTTGAACCTCTCAGACTTGCACAATACTATTCCCTTGATGGGAACAGGCTTCCCCTGATCACAGCCTGCCTAAATCCTACTTGTGCTCCAACTCTCAGCTTAGATTTCACTTCCTCGAGGAATCCTTCTGGAATGCTCTGTGATAGACACACACACACACACACACACACACACACACACACACTCGGAGATCTGGATGAGGTGACTGTCCTTGGACACCCCTCAGTGCCCTGTACTTCCCTACTGGGACACTTACCATGAGGCATTCTCATGTCCCTTGTGTCCACTAAACTCTAAGCTACACACCGGCATGTACCATGGCTGCGTTGTTCACCACTCACTCCCAGCAAGTCCCACAGTGTCAGGCACAGAGTTGGTGCTCAGAAAATGTTTGGTGCCACGCCCCTCCTCTAGGAAGGGTGACTATGTGAGCTCCCCAATACAAACCTCTCTGTCCCCTGTCCCTGATCTCCTGGAAGCCTAATTCCCCTCCACTATAATCCCCTCCTCTGCCCAAATCTTTCTCCCCCTCCCACTGTTTCACCTCCCGTCAGGCCTGGAATCAGTCCTTGCTTTATTAAGCCTGTGTTCACTTTGAAGCCGTGGCTACACATGGCCACACAAACTCTGGCATCCAGGCCTCCAATCAACCAGATCCTTGGTGACCTGACAACAAAACATCTGGGCAACTGACTCATCTTGGTTTTCTTTTCATCCACATGGTTTGGCACTACTTAGGCACTGCCTGAAGGTTGGGCACTGAATCCTGATGCCGTGACAAGTTTCCTCTGGTCTCTTGAAATCATCAAGCATTTGTATACATGGGCAAGGCTTTTTTAATCAGGGAACAGCTGCTTGTGGTGGGGGATCTATTTGTTGCACCCACTATTAATTAGTAACATTTAGAAAGCAGAACAAGCAAAAGTAAAAAGGAAAGTTTACCACGGGGAGAGAGAATTGGAAGCCATATGTAAAAACTGGGCAACAAAGGTTGGATTCACGAGGCATGATCGAAGATTCTCAGGTGAAGACAAATGTGTCTCCCCTGTGACTCTAGAGAGTGAAGCCATGATCAAAAGTTTCAGGGAAGATGATTTTAGATTTTATCCTTTCAGCATACAGGACTGACTCAAAAGGTAATCTGTTGTTATTGTTGTTGTTGTTTTCCAGCAAACATTAATGAAACACCTATATCTTCTGTGCCAGTCCCTGAGCAAGTCATGTGATGAGCAATTTATAAAACAAAGTTCTTGCTCTCAAGAGGATTACAGTCAATGGGAAGAAACTGACAAACCACCAGAAATGATGATGATGTGACGTTTAAGTGCAATGGCACACAGATGCATCCTGGGAGTAGAGGACCAGGGTAACTTTGCTGGGTTTCAGAACTGGTACCACCACCTCATAACCTACCTGGCACGATGGTAGTGGACCTGAAAAGATTTAATATGGGTGACAGCATTGTGTAAAAAGAAAATAGACTTATCGGTTAACGTCCGCCATTCAACTTTCCCAAATTCACACAGGATAATTTTGTAAGTTACTGAGCTTCTGCTCATTGAAAGTATTTCAGGAGGCCAGTTGGCTTCCAGGAGAAGGAATGTTGAAAGAGAAATTCCTGCCCTGGGAAAGGCCCTTAAATGCCTTAGGGTCTCATTTATAGCACCTTGTTGTCTGTAAGAGCAGTGAATTCGGTTCTTGTTCGAGAACCTAGAAAGTGTGTGAGAGTCAGAAAGCTCGCAGCCATTGGTCATTGAAGAATAATCCACCCCTACCGGTGGCATTGAGATGGCCGCCCCTGACCCTGGCGCGGCCGTGGTTTCCTCAGTAAGAATATTTCAACCTAGACCACGAGTCAGGACGTGGACCGGGTTCCTTCTTCATGCTCCAGTGCCCTTTGATCTAGTTCCAGAGTTTCTTTTCTAAAAATTTTCAACTCTTCCATCTGTCTCATCTTCCTCCCATCACCAAGTCCCGTTGATTGTACTTCCTAAGCATATTTTTATTCATCCTATAGACATTATCCTTGGTCAGGTCTCACCATTTCTCATATTAGGCCTTTGGCCTCTAGTCTTGTTTCCTCACCTTTAGCATCCAGGATAGTCCTTTCTTCAAACAATAACCAGAATGATGACCCTTTAAAAATGCAAATCTCCTAATATCAGTCCGTTGTATGAAGCCATTTATTATCACCCACTGGCCTCAGGATCAAGTCCAAGCTTGCGGAACATCTGATAGGTCAATTGTCCAGCTTTTTTTTTTTTTATCATCAGGCACATTATACTCTAGTCAGATGAACCAACTGCATTTTTCAAATTGTCTGTCTGAGTCATTGCACAGGACCTTTGCACGTGCTGTGTTCCCTCTGCCTCGAAATGTGAACTCTCTCCCTCTCTGATCAAAGTTAGGTTTTTTCCTCTTTGAAACTTTCCCTAACCTTTGCCCTCTTCACCCCTCAGCTAAGTGGGAATTAACCATTGATCCTTTGAAGCCCCCCAGTATTCCATGTGCGCCACTATCGGAGCAGTATGAATGCCTTATTACACTCATTTCCTTGCAGGAGTGTGTCCCTTGCTAAACTGCAGAACCCTTGAGGGCAAAGACTGCATCCCAATCATCTGACAAACAGTATTTTTAAATTAAGGAATTGAAACTGCCCAGGCTACCTCTTGCGATTAAAAAACCAGCACATTTTCATTCTTAGGCTCTTTCATGCTATAAGAAGTTCAAGGCACTGCACACGGAGCCAAAGATAAAATCAACCAAATTTCAAGATTTACCCCCTTTCTGTAAGTAGCTCCCAATCTCCGGACAGGAGCCTGCTAATTAGACTATATAATTAGTGTCATCACGAAGATCTGAAGAATAATCAAGTGAGGTGAGATTTTTCATTTTCCTGTGCCATCTGGGGACACGGACAGCATGACGACCAGAAGTCACATCAGGAACAAAACATTTCTTCATGCAAGAGATAGTCTGATTTACGTTTCTGTGGGATAAGGGCAGAGACTAAGCACTGCTCATCCTTAGCAAAATCCTAACTCTCCTCATCGAGGTTCAGATGGCGGCCATGTAGGCAGCAGCGCTTCCATCCTCCGCTGTGGAAGCTGCAAGGCAGTGGTGGTCTGTCCCCCGGCCCCCCGAGGGAGCTTATCACCATGAAATAGGAGGATTCAGGAAGCATATTCAGCCTTGATGGGCCACCATCTGGAGCTGTCAGCCTTCTTTCCCCCTGGCAATAAAGGTGTTGTTTGGAGCTTATTAACCCAGAAAAACAACAACAACAAAAGTATGTAATCGTCTCCAAAACTTATCTGGTGGGGTGGGAGTTGCAGTATATATGCATAACTAACTGTCCTGGGACTGTGAAGGGTACACTAGTCACTCTTCAAGGACGAGGAATACTAATGAGTACTTTCAAAATGGCCTGTTTGTGTGGCTACCTTTCTTCTGCACCGTACAGATGTATAACTCTATGGATGGGAACCACCCAGAACAGGGAAGCCTCATTTGGAGGAGTCAAGTAATCCCTAATAGTGTCATTATCCTGATTGGCAGGCAGTTGGGCTTACTCATTGTCCTAACAACATTTGTAGGCTTCAAAAGTGTTTCCTTAGCATTTCTGATCAAAAAGATTCAGCTGAACTAGTGCCATCCCCAGGACTTGTGATAGAGTGGATTGGGCACTTTTGTAGGACTCTGGAGATGTGGATCTTGTTCCAGCAAAGGTCACGGTTAGTGACACCCCCCTCTGTTCCTCCATTTTCCCATCTCTACAATGGGGATGGGAGCTGTTGGATAAGACAAATTTCTTTCCAGTTCTGCCTTTCTTAATGTCTGTGTTTCCATGGGTTTTATTAGCTCCGCTGCATCTTTCTCAACAATGACACAATAGCAGAGTATTATAAGAAAATGTTCTGAGAAATTTCATTAGCACATCAACATTTCCATACTGGTGAGATCAGGGATCTATAGCTCTGCGTTCTGTGGCACTTACAAGAAAGACTTTATAATCAATGTTTGTGAGGTGTGATGTTCATTGAAGTATTGAAATGCTCCCCCAGATAATGACACCTGTGTCAACCAAGTCACAGAACATATTCATTACACAAGTACCTGACTCTAGGAGATCAAATCAAGTACACTAATCATAAGTCAGTGGACCAGTTGCAATTATGATCTAGATTAGTCTTATTTAGCTTTTTATTATGCTCAGAAAACTTTTAAATTCATGCATTGTATTTCTTAGTGGGTAAAGAGATCAAGATACTTGGGTTGAGTCCTCATTTGACAGATACAAGCTGTGGGACTTCAAGGGATAGAGGTAGTGATGTTTACAGCGTGGTGTCTGGTATAAAGTGGGTGCTTGGTACATAACACCTGTGACGTAGGCAGGAAGAGAAATAGTGAGATCCGTGTCCCAACTGGCTCATTTACCAAGTCTGCTTTGGAGACCAGTTCTCCTCACTCCTGAGCCTATGCTTTATTTGTATAAAAAGAAGAAAGGAGAGAGAAAGGGGGCGGGGAGGAGGGAGGAGACAGACAGACAGACAGACGAGTCCAGTAGCATTCCTTGCCCAAGTAAGCAGCTTTCCATTCTTCAGCTCTGAATGTCAGTACCTACTGCAAAGGTTCTATTGTCATTAACAAACTAATATTTAGCCTCCTTAGTAACAGAGAAAAAAAAGGGGGGGGACAAACAGGTATTTATAGCCAAGTATGTTGCCTGGGCAGGGAGTTTGGAAGCCATGTTAGTGGACAAATCAACTACACAAATCAAGTGTGCTTGCTAAGGGGTTGTCTCAGTTTCCTTTCTGCTTGTCTGGCATGGCAGACACACATGATGTGGCACAGAGAAAATGGCAGCTCAACATCCAGCAGTTACATACTCATTTACATCAAGTCTTAGCTTCTCCAGTTACCTTCTTTGGTCCCTCAGGAGTCTGAAATTTAAAAAAGAAGAAAAAGAAAAAGTTCCAATGAAAATAAAGAATGTCATTTTTCCTTCCCCCTTATGAAATATAGACTGAGGACGAATGAGTCCATTTGGATAGAATGGGATCCCTTGGAACAAATATCTGTGGTTGGAATTGCTCCTTTAAAAGTTGTGTAACTCTCTGTCTATCATTCCCTGGGTTTCGAGCACTGGCAATAAGCTGGTGCGGCGTAAGATACAGACACCTAACTCAGACAGCCCCGTCCCTCCGCACGTACTGTGGGCCAGGCACTGTGCCAGCGCCTTCGCTGCCCTCTCTCCTTCGTGCCTCACAATAACACTGCGAAGTAGGCAATTTTAAGCCTATTTACAGATGAGGAAACGGAGAGTAAGAGAGAGGTGAGGTAATTTGCCCAGGGGCATGCATTTTGTAAGTGACAGAGCCAGAAATTAAACTCATGCATGTCATGCTCCAAAGCCTGTTTCCAAGACACAAACCTTCTCCAGATCCTTACATCCTGCTTGGCCAGAGAGGGCATTTACATAAGACTGCAAAACCAGAGAGCTGCTTCTTCCAGGGCTACACCTTTGTGGAGGGACTTGGGCATATTTGATCATGTCATTTTTTTTTAAATTTATTGGGGTGACAATTGTTAGTAAAATTACATAGATTTCAGGTATACAATTCTGTATTACATCATCTATAAATCCCATTGTGTGTTCAACACCCAGAGTCAGTTTCCTTCCATCACCATATATTTGATCCCCCTTACCCTCGTCTCCCACCCCCCACCTCCCTGACCCTCTGGTAACCACTAAACTATTGTCTGTGTCTATGAGTTTTTGTGTCTCATTTGTTTGTCTTGTTCTTTTGCTGTTTTTGGTTTATATACCACATATCAGTGAAATCACATGGTTCTCTGCTTTTTCTGTCTGACTTATTTCGCTTAGCATTATACTCTGAAGGTCCATCCATGTTGTCACAAATGTTCCTATATCATCTTTTCTTACCGCCGAATAGTATTCCATTGTGTATATATACCACAACTTCTTTATCCATTCATCTATCGAAGGACATTTTGATTGTTTCCATGTCTTGGCCACCGTAAACAAAGCTGCAATGAACATTGGAGCACACGTGTCTTTATGGATAAATGTTTTCAGATTTTTTGGGAACATACCCAGGAGAGGGATTGCTGGGTCACACGGTAATTCTATTCGTAATTTTTTGATAACCTCCACACTGCCTTCCATAGCGGCTGCACCAGTCTGCATTTCCACCAACAGTGTATGAGGGTTCCTTTTTCTCCACAGCCTCTCCAACACTTGTTACTATTTGTCTTGTTGATGATAGCCATTCTAACTGCGGTGAGGTGATCTCTCATTGTGGTTTTGATTTGCATTTCTCTGACGATTAGTGATGTTGAGCAATTTTTCATGTCTATTTGCCATTTGTATGTCCTCTTTGGAGAAATGTCTCTTCAGGTCGTCTGCCCATTTTTCAATTGGGTTGTTTGTTTTTTTGTTGTTGAGTTTCATGAGTTCCATGTATATTTTGGATATTAGCCCCTTATCGGAGGCACTATTTGTACAGTATATATTTCAGTTCTGAATTTTTTTTGAGTGGTTACCCTTAAGTTTATGTAAAAGAAAGTTTGATATTTAGAGTATTCCATTTTCTTCAGCACGCTTACTATCTCCATTCCCATATTCCGGTTCAGGCCTTTACTCTCCCCCTTTTTATGTTTTGGTTGCCACAAATTGTCCCTGTTGATGGTGGTCGAATAGCCTCCTTTAGTATTTCTTGTAGTGCAGGTTGTGTATTAGAAAATTCCCTCAGCTTCTGTATGTCTGGAAAAGTCTTTATTCCTCCTTCATATCTAAAGGATATCTTTGCTGGATATATTATTCTTGGCTCGTAATTTCTCTCTCTCAATAGTTTGAATATTTGGTTCCACTCCCTCCTGGCTTATAGAGTTTCTGCTGAAAAATCTGATGATAATCTAATGGGCTTTCCTTTGTAGGTTACCATCTTCTTTTCCCTGGCTGCCTTGAGGATTCTTTCTTTGTCGTTGATTTTAGACAGCTTCAATACAATGTGCCTTGGAGAAGGCCTGTTGGGATTGAGGTAATTAGGTGTTCTATTTGCTTCTTGGATTCAAGGATCCAGTTCTGTCCACAAGTTTGGGAAGTTCTCATCAACAATTTGTTTGAATATATTCTCTGTTCCCTTCTCTCTTTCTTCTCCTTCTGGTATGCCCATTATTCTTATATTGCTCTTTCTGATGGAGTCAGAAACTTCTTGTAGAGTTCTTTCATTTCTTTTAAGTCAAGTCTCTTTCTTCTTCCATCTGTGTAATTTCCAGGTTTCTATCTTCGATGTCACTGATTCTTTCCTCCATCTGGTCAACTCTACTACCTAAGCTGGTTATTTCATTCTTGATTTCTTCTATTGAGTTCTTGATCTCCAGAAATTCTATTTGGTTCTTTTTTAAAATTTCAATCTCTTTCGTAAAATGTTCATGTTGTTCTTTGATTGTGTTTCTGAGTTCATTAAACTGCCTTTCTGTGTTTTCTTGCATCTCGTTGAGTTTTTTCAGAACTGCAATCTTGAATTCCCTGTCATTTAAGTCACATATTTCCATATCTTTAAGTTCCTTTTCTGGAGACTTTTCACTTTCTTTCTGAGCTGTCTTGTTGCCTTGGTTATTCATGGCAATTACTGATTTATTATTTCTCTTCCTAGACAGTTACAGGAGTGGCTTCTGCAACAGGTTGATAGGAAGAGGTCTTTCTTTCGTTTTCCAGTACTTGTTGGCAGAATGTTTTATTTTCTCTCTGACTGCAGCCTTTTATTTCTCTCTCACAAGGTAGTGCTATGTTTTCTCTGCACTGTTCCAGCTTCTCACACAATGGGGGGATTTCCTGGGAGATGGGCTTCTCCTCTGTTAATAGTTCGCCTGGGTCACAGGGCGCAGTGTTCGTGTGGGTATGCGGAGAACTTTTGAAGTTCCAAAGTTCTTCCTGCACCAGATTCAGAGCCTTTATGTTTTAGCAGTTCTGTTTACTCCTGCAGGGATCCGCCCAGATAGGTGGGGCCAGGGGCGGGGTGAGTTGTGAGAGGTGGCCCAGAGCAATGGCAGCGACCACCACCACAGCCGGTCCTGCTTCCACAGCTCCCTCCCCTTTGCCGGAACTAGTTGGGCTGCGAATCTGTGTCTGCGGTCCACAGTTCTCAGAACAGCAAATATTCTGCTCTTTTGATCTGACACTGCTACTGTTCTGTTTCTAGCACCGGGCAGGTGGAGGCAGGGCGAGCTCTGGGAGGGTAGGGAGGGGGCGGCTAGTCTCAGTGCCTAAGGCTTCTGTTCTCTGCTCTACAGTGAGGGCTTAAACCACCGTTTTCAGCCTTCTTCCCTCAGTCTTTTCTCTGAGGTCTCTGCCGTGAGTGTTGGGTTCAGCCGTGTTATATGCTGCCCCCTGAACCCTGTGGGCCATAAGCGGAGCCCTAGCAGTCCGAGCTCTTCCCTTTCCCACAGCTGTGGTAGTTCCAGGGTGCAGCGAGCTCGGAGCACTGAGATAGGTCTGCCTCCTGCGCCCGCGCGGCTCCGTCTCCGCACTTCTCCCTTCCCTCCTCCCCTGCTCGCGCGATTCGCCCACCTTTAGGTGAATTCTGTAGTGGGCCTCTTCGTTTTGCCTGTCGGCTGTGCAGGGAGTCCTTTGTGGAGTTACTGTTGTTCGATTCGTTGTAAATTCCAGGGGAGTTTACAGAGGCTCACCTCATGCCACCATTTTGATCACATCATTTTTATAACCACACTGTGCAGTGAAGGAGGCATTGATGTTTCCATTTCTCAGATGGTGAAACTGAGGTGCAGATGGATAGAGTGGTTGTCAGAAGGATAATGGTGGGATAGCTGCTTAGGAGTTCAAGGAAGGTTTCCTCAGGAGTTGGCCTTTACACTGAGGTGGTGGGGGTCTCTTTTCTCCTTTCTGATAACTAACAGTGGAAGCATTAGTGGAGAGTAGTTAAGAGCAAAATGTCTTTAGTTCCACGGCTTTGTCTGATATCCTCACACAGTCTCCACTGAGCCAGTTAGCCTCTCCTGGTAAACCTCAGCCTCCCCACGCCTAAGTACGACTAAGAATCATGCTTATATCAAATGGGTGTTGAGAATATTTAAGGAGTTAACGCTTAGCTGAGTGCATTATCTTAGCAAGCACCCTAGAAATATTACTTATGTCACTGTCATCATCATTGCCGTCAGCATCGTCATGTCTTACATCTAGCAGCAGCGGGAACCTGCAACAGCCAGCCAAGATGGAGTATGCTCAGGCATCAGGGTGCAACGAGAAACCCCGGGGTCTCCACCTCTTAGCTGTTTTACCCCAGTGCAGTGGGTAAAGCTGAGCTTCAAGCTCATTGCTAAAGTGCAGTTGGTCAAGAGTCCTGCGGTTTCACCCACCCGGCAAGGAGGTCCCGGATTTCAAGTGAGATGATGGAAGAGAAACCCTTTGTGCAAACTCTACAGTGGGCTGGGTATAGAAAGAATTTGTAGTGCTAATTCACCTTTAGGTATTTTCCTCTTGTTTTTAATATCAAAATTCATGCACAAGCATACCTCCCTTGTAAAAGTAGAAGCCAAACAACACAAAGTCTCTTGATTCGTTCCTGTTTGCTTGCCCTGGGCTCCCCCATCACTTTCCTCAGAGGTACCAAGTGTGGACCATCCCAACCATTTCAATCCATTTGTTTTTGTTTATGGTGCATTGTGTGTGTGTGTGTGTGTGTGTGTGTGTGTCATTATTTCATGTTTTGCCTTTCCAATGAGATATGTAGCTGAATGTTTGAAGACGAGGCTCAGAACCCAAATTGCCTGAGTTTGAATTGGGGCTCCTTCATATTCTAACACTGTGGAGAAGTTGTTTATCCTTTCTGGGTCTTAATTTCCTCCTCTGCAAAGTGAGGGCACTAATAGTACCTAACTCAGGACTGGCAATGGGAGAGCCCATTGAGGATCAAAAAGGTTAATGCAGCAAACAGGTGAGTACCTCCTGGCACCTGTGGTCCTCTCTGCATGTTCATTAGTATTATTACTAGTCAGGTAAGTTCATGAAGACATGGGTCATACTTGAATCTTTGGCACTTAGTCTAGTACCTGGTACCCAATGGGTGATTGACATATATTTCTTAAATTCCTAGAAGAATGCTATGTTCATTTTTATCTGCAGATGCTAAGGAGTGGGAAAAGCTTAGTAGAAAGACTACTAAGATAAGAATAGCTTGCACTAATTGAGCATTTACTCTGCACAGAGAAGTCCTGCATGCGTAATGCATACTGACTTATTTAACCCTTACAGAAATCCTAAAGGATAGATCTTATTGTCACTGGCCTCATTTTACTGGTGAGGGAACTGAGGCAAACAGGTTAGGTCTCCGGCAGTCACACAGTCAAGATTCAAATCCAGCCAGTGTGGGCCCAATGTGGATACTCTTCATTTCTCTCCAGCCTTGCTTCTGTGTCCAAAGCATTTGTTAACTGGTTTAGCATGAAGACCCTGAGTAACTTGGGCCCGTAAGAGTCACCAAGGGTTTTCCTGCCTTATGTTTCTGGCTGACAGTGCTCGTTCCTCTCCCCTCTGAGTGGTAAAGATAATGATATGGTACACGCCGGTAAGTGCATATTGCCTTTGAGAAGGAGTATGCCAGGTGGCCCAGACAGTTTCAGGAAGGTGTCGAGACCGTTTGGTGGGTGGCAGCCTGGCTGGCCCTACAACCACTTCTGACCTTACAACCCATTTGACTTCACGAGCTAGCCCACTACTGTGAACCGTGTTACACGGTAATGTGGAGGAACTGAGCATGCGCATGCAAATCAGGGGAACAACTGAGTGGGTAGGACTCTTGGGGGGGCATCATGCAGGCGTCTTAACAGGATTCCCACGGCAAGTAGGATGCTGCTGCTCAGCCTTCTCAAGTCAGAAGTGCATGATCAACATGGGGTAATGATCAGAGTCATGTAACAACGGGAAGGTCACAGACACCAACCCGTCAGAAACAACACTGGCCCCAGGAAACAGAATGGCCAGTGGTCCCAGAGCACAGCCTACCAACCCGTGTGTGTTGGCTCTCAGTCCAGGGGCTCAGTACTTGTCCATCTCCCTTAGGATGCATGACCGACTCTCCAAGGGAAAGGCAAAGGACGTGTCTAAGGCAACACAGGGATTTAGTTGCAGAAGTGAGAGTGGAGCCTGGACTCGTGGCTTCTACACGAGCTCCTCTGTCAGTCTAATCTATCTCAGGGTCCTTATTGAACACCACAGGAAAAGATCCAAGTGGAAATCGGTCATTTCTCAACATGACACAGCACAGTAAGTTTAAATGCCTTTTTCTTCTGAGGAGCACAAATTTCTCCACTTATACTAGGGCCGTTGTTTAAGGTTATGGTGATTGCTGTTGTTGTTGTTGTTATTTATTCACTGTTTAAAATTTCACATGTAGTCCAAGTCAGCTGAGGGCCTGTATTCTCCCAGGATTGAGTGGTGTTCTCTGTTCAGTGTCCAAAAGTTCAATTGACTTCACTGTGGAAATCTGATCACTGCTGGTTCTCTATATCCATGAGTTTTAGGACACTGGGACATTGCACAAATGAATCTCCAATTATCTGGATGAAACTTTCGAATTTCTCATTGCTGTAGTTTATCCGAAAAATTAAGAACGTGGTCTTTGAAGGCAGGCATACCTGGTTTTTGGGTTTTATAAATTCATGCACTACTCTAAAGCTCCTTTTCTCCTTTGTAAAATGGAAGTAGTCCTCTCACCTGCCTCCTAGGATTGTTATACAGATTAAATGATAAAATGTCTAAGCACTCACCACATCTAAGCAAACAATACATTTTGACTATTAGTGACAATGATAATTCGAGAGTGAAAAATTGTGCTAGACAGCTAGGCAGACCTTGGCATAATGCCGGGCACAAAATTGGTAACCGATAGGTAATTGTTGAATTAATAAATGAGTTGTCATCATCTGCAGAAGAGAGGTATCATTATAGTAGAAAGAATATTGGTTTAGGAACCAGGAAACCAGAGAATTCTCATTTTGGAATGGTTTGGAAGGAACTTTGGGAGAATCCTTTCCCCTCTGTGAGTCTCCATCTATAAAGCGAGAGTGCTAGATTTCGCAGGCTATAAAGCACTTTCTGCTTTAAAATATATATATATATATATATATATATATATATATATATATATATATATATATATATATATATATATATATATATATATATATATATATATATATATATGACATTGGACTGGTGCAGCACATATTAACATCATCCCCATATGCCACCCAGGTATTGTTACATCTATATGACAAGGTAAGTAGTGATACAAGGCTATGCATGACAGTGCTGGCTGAGAATGGCTTGAAGATAAGACAAGAGAGTTTCAGAGGAGGGGGCGATTCATTCTGATTGGGGGAGGGCTTGAGTAAGGTTTTCTGAAAGAGCCAGGACTTGCTTCAATTGGGTTTTAAGAATTAAGAATTCAAAGGATTCAAGCTAAGATAAAATGAAAGATGTAGGGCGTTATTCTGGAAGTCACACATAGCTCGGAGTTACGGAGGTCCCCAGGAGTTCACCGAGCTTCTATTCAGCATAAATCATAGAGGGTTAACCCCATGGGTGAATCTCAAAAGGCAGAGAAGATTCAGGTCTCATCTTCGAGAACTTTAAGATCTGGCACAGAAAGGAAGACAAAAGACACAAATCCAACAACACAGGAGACAAAAAGAAAAGCTAAATAATCTTCTGGGAATGATTTATTTCAATGTTTTATAAAAAGAATGTTATAGAGAAGGTGACATTTATACTAGATTGGAGAATAGCACATAGGTTAGAGTTTTGGCTTGGACATGTATCTTCTAGCTAGGTGATTTGGAGTAAATGTCTCCCTCTTTCTGAACCTGAATTTCCTTACCTTTTAAAACAAACAGAGCAAAACAAATCTCACAAATTGGTTGTGAGAATATGTGCCCTCAGGTCCATTCATTGAATGCAGAAGGTGCTCAACGAGTCATGTTATCCTTAATTGGTATAGATTAAGTTCATCAGAAAGCATTGCTGGATTAGTTTCCCATGGAAAGGTCTTCACTGAAGAAACATTAATTGCATGTCTTCAATCTCAGTTTATACAAAAAGTGGCCACTTGGACAGTGGGTGATTCTGCAATTTCTGGAAAAAAGAGATTTGAAAGCATTGTCCATTATGTGACTCAAGGCCTCTTCTCAAATAAGCCGCGAAATACATTTGTCCTGGAATTAAGCAGAAGGGGTTCTCAAATGTTTTATTTTCCATTCGACAAAACATGGTGAAAGGAACGAGAACACCCACCATTGCCATTGCTGATTTCTCACAAAGCTTCCTCTTCCACAAAATTAGAGAGACATTTCCCTGATTCCAATTCAAAACAATAGAAAGATTAAAGGTCGATTAGAAGCAGGCCCGCCAAACAGTTAAGAACGAGACCTTTGGAATGACACAGATGTAGGCTCAAATGTGTCATAAACTCCAACTTTACTGAACTCCACTAAAAACAAAAACCTCCATAATGGGAATAAGAAAACCTACAGATTATAGTTTTGAGGATTAAATGAAATAGTACAGTAAGCATCCAAGACAGTATCTCTCAAATTATAGCTAATTATTACTACTACTAAAGAGAGTAAAAAATAATAAAATTCATAAAACTGTATCTTTTTCTACAAATGAAAAAAATGCAGTGTCAAACAGCGATCTTCATCTTCAACTAAAATTCTACATTTAAGAAGTGACTTGGGCACCTGAACTGAACAAAATGAAGCCCTTTGGCATGAGTCAAAGCACCAGGGTTGGAATCTAGAAGCTGCTATTTCAGCTCCCTAGTCATAGGCCTGCAGGAAGACTAAGCGAGGATTCCACTTCATTCCAGAGCCGCCCACTTGTGCACACAAAATGTTCAAAAAATACAGAGGAGAACACCAAGAGCTCAACAGCTCTAACTCCAGCCAGAGTGGTTCCTAACCTCCATCTCCCCAACCCCACCTCAGGCTAACCAATCTCTCTCTCTCTCTCTCTCTCTCTCTCTCTCTCTCTCGGCTTTGTAGAATAGGCGATTATTAAATCAAGGACTTAATTTTCTTTCGGACAGGGCTTGGAGATGTTAAAAAGTACTCAGGGCTGAAATTTCTTTTTTAATATGAGTTAAGAAGGTAGAAGGATAGACAGAAAACTGCTGAGCAATTCGGACAGACTGCGTTCTAACCTACCTCCTAGTCTTGTGAAGAGAAAAGTTAAAAACTTAGTACAGCGTCTAACACATAGTAGGGGCTCGATGCAGGCAAGTCGTTATTACTGCTGGCAGGAGTCTTACAACTGACAACTCTCCTACATGTGTTAAATTAATATAATTAAACTACTGTTGGGGAGGAAGTAAAGAAGCTAATGTTTACCCAACACCCACTGACATATGTACTAGTCACTATGCAACATGGCATTCGTCACCTCATTTAATCTCCCAGATAACCCCATGAAATCTTTGAAAATGAAAAACAGGATTCAAAAGGTTAAGTGATTCTTCCTAGCCCCTCCCTGGAAGCTAGGACACAGAAGGCTAGATCCAGATTGGCGGGGCTCTCCACTATTTATTTAGTCTCAGTGATTCCGGGTTTTAGTTTTCTTTCTCCTATAAAATACTGGGGTGACAAAAAAAAAAAAAAATGTATACATATGACCTGTATTCATCTTTCATTACCGATATATATTGAGAATTACAATTTTAATACAGTTTTTTCCTTCCTTAGAATGTGTATACATTTTTTTGGCACCTTCTGTGGAATGATTATTGGACCCCCTCTGTAGGTATTACGAGGATTAGATGGGCTCATGCCTATAAAAAGCATTTAAATATTGCTTGGAACATAGTGCATGCTCAATAAATGCAAGCTGTTATTAGAATTGTTATTTAGCAAAGATAGGATTTGAATCTAATTTATTTTGCTCCAAAGTCCACATTCTTTCCAGAGACCCTCACCTGGGCAGCCAACGAACTTCAATGTATTTGTCTGGGTGTCCATAGATGGGAAAGGGGAGGCTGACATAATGAAGAAATTAAGTATTTATTAAGAACCTAATGTTTATAGCATTGAACACATTGGATCACAGGAAAAATTAAAGCAAAACATATATACATACGTTTAAATATCTATATAGATTTACAAATTATCCCCCCCCCCCGTGTGTGTGTGTGTGTGTGTGTGTGTGTGTGTAATTACATTCAATGGTTCTGAACCAGCAGCTATGCAAAGTGCTGGGCTAGGCATTTGGGGGATACACAGATATGAATGCAACAGAATCTCTGTCCACACGGAAAGGGGAGACAAGCAGATAGGTAATTAGGCATGATAGCTGGTTTTGGTCATGTGCCCCGGGAAATTCAGAGGAAGTTCTGTGAGAGCCCAGAGGAGGGAGCCCTTCAGACAGGTGGGGGAGAGACCTGGTGACAGAATTGGCCTTTGAAGATCCTTGCCCTGGAAGGGTTCTAATCTCACAGGAAAGACATAAATAGGACACCAAGAACAATGCAAGATCCTATCTAATTGAGTTCCAGATTCTACCAGACAATGCTTGTTCAGGAATTCTGAGATGAGAATAATCTTTCTGGCATGGAGTGAGAAGTAAGTAGAACTCCAGCTCTAGATGAAAGCTGACAAAAGCCCAGAGGGTCATAAAATTTAGATCCCTGGAAAGAAAGAGAGGATACTCATTTATTGAGCATCTACTATGTGTTACACAGCACACTATCCTCAGGGCCCATCCATAATAAGGTCACTGAGACTCAGAGAAATTAAGCAACTTAGGTCATAGGAACCCAGGTCAGGATGACTCTGAAATATGTACTTAGAAGCACCCTCACTCATGCAAACCCTCCCCAAACTTTAGGACTCCACCTAGGTATCACTCTCCTAACTTCTACTAGACCTTTACACCCTCCCTGGCAAAACACCTTGCTTTTACTTATTACCACATAAAATGAATATTGAAGGATCATATCCTAAGAGTGGAGGAACAGAAATACTTTTGTTTTAAAAAGTCGTTTTTAGGACAGAAATCTCCAGAAACAAGGGACTCCTTAGTGGGTGAGAGGGAATTGACCAAATATGGGATGATTTGATGAGAATTATTGCCGTACTGCAAGAATTAATGACTCCGATCTACTTCAGATTTGGAAACGATCTTAGGAATCTTCAACGCCTATGGTTTCATTTCACATGAGAGCAAACTAAGGTCAAAAATCTCACACAGGTCAGAATTAGAACCCGTTTCCTAACTCTCAGATGGTTGCTCATTGACTACAAATCATGAAAGGAAAGGGGGACAAATCCATGAAAGGTCAAAGGATGGAGTAAAAGAGGGATCGCAGCATATAGACATGATTCTTACACATAGGTAAATAAGACCCACGAATAGGGTGGGTCATGTACCAAGAGTTACAAATCATCCAGTTCTATTCACTCAGTTAACCAAACACATACATACATGCACAGATACTTACTGGCATAAAAGTAAGAGCGGCTTCCAAGACAGGTGGGATAGAATAACACATGTATATTCAATGAACCACCAGACAGAGGCTTTGCCAATTGCTCCCAATGCACTTAGGGACTGAGGTCCAGAACTCAAGGAGCTGAGACTTGAATCTCTCTATCCCTTCCTCTTCGTGCCTGCCAAAGGAGAGAAATGAAAACATGGCCTCCCGGAATTTGGTCTGTCTTTAAGAAGCCAAGGAGCACTTGCTCAACAGACCAAATGGTATTTACGTAGCATTTTTATATTTTACCAAGTATTATTCCTGAGAACATATTTTGTCCTCCACGTCATTTTGGGAAATACCTATTCCCATTTTCAAGGTAAGAAAGTGCAGGGCTAGCAAAGCGACTCACTCAGGGCATAGCCGTGATGTGTGTTGGAGTGAGTGGGGATTTAAGACTCTAGCTCTCATGTTCTGACTCTCCACGGGAGAGCTGAGAATCCCAAACGTCTAGGAATATTCAAAACTATTGGATATAATGATTTAGAAGCCCCTGGAAGAAATAACATTTCCAAATGCATAACTACCACAATTGAAGTGAATTAGTAGTCATATTCCAATCTCTACTGGGGAAAGGGGCGTTTTGTGGGACATAATTTGTGTAGTTCAACATGTCTTTTTTTCTTTTTTTCTTTTTTAATTGAATGGCAAACTCATGACTTTTCTAGATGACTTGGAGTTGCAGACATTGCAAGATTTACTCGGGCAAATGCCTTATCCATGGCATTGGGCACTTCTTACAGCCAGTCTCTGAAAACACATGTAGGATATGATGCCATTACCATTTTATAACTGGAGAAACTGAGTTCAAACATTCTTGGCCCAAGACTACGAGTAGATGGCATGTTCTTCTCAAACCAAGATCTGACTCTGGGCTCCCGTTTTCAGAATGGGGCCATAATCCCTGCCTAGCACATTCAAGCTCTTATAGGGGAGATGTCAAATTCATTTGCTCCTTCCTCAAATCTGAATAGTTTCACCAACACTTATTCTCTACTGGTGTTCCCTCTCCCTGAAGTGTATAGGAATGATCCCAGCTCTCACACAGGATCTGGAGCAGCCCTGAGGACAGGAGCTGGTGGGCAGGAAAGTCACACATTAGTGGAGTTAATTCCCCCCCAGGCTTCCAGCACGCTATCCACATGCAAACCTCACACAGCATATTTTTATGACTACATTATTTGAACAGACTGGTAACTAATAATGTGCAATCTACCACTGCTAACTCATTTTGACTTATTAAACACTTGGAGGAAAAAAAGAACTGTTTTGCCATAAGGGGGAGCTTTTGAGTTCTACAAAGAGGGGGAAAAAGAAGAACAAAAATATATTACATGTGTGTCCCAGTTCAAAACAGATATACAAAGCAGCAAATTGGTCAGATCGTTACCTGTGACTTGAACAATGTCAGAGGACCTGAATTTCTTAGGGTTTTTTTTTTTTGGGGGGGGGAAGGCAAATTAATATTTTTCTCTCATTTTTCAATATAAAACTACAATAATTTCTAACAACCAACAAAATATTTTTAAGACTATTTAGGAGAATTCCAAGACCTGGTTGTGCTGAGTCCACAGCTTCTGAAAGGCAGATGCCTTGGAATATCCTTTCCTCTGGTTTCTTCTGATGGATCCATGAGGGCTGTGGAGACAACACTGGGACTAGCTGAAGCCAGCAGCACTGGGGCTCAGGGAAAGGGGGAATTTTAATCATTGCATAACTTTAGGGAATTCTAAGAAGGAAAAGGAGAAAGGAAGAAAAGGATAGGGAAGGCAGGAGAGAAGGGAAGGAGGAAGAGGGAGAGAAATGGAGTGGAAAAAAAGAGGGAGTAAGGGCGGGAGGAGGGAGGGAGGGAGAGGGGAGAGAGAAAGATAGGAGAGTGAGGGTGAGAAAGAGAGAGTGAAAGAGAGGGAGAAAAAGACAGCATTTGAAAAAAGAAATCTGAGAATCAAGTTTCAAGACTCTTTATGTGCTATACAGAAGGATGAGGTTTACCAGCAAAGTGCAAAGGGGATCCTGAGAGAAGAGATAGATTTTTTTTTTTTTCTCCCGCCAGGAGGGGAAAAAAAATAATAAGGGGGAGGGGGAGTGAAGGAGGGAAAAAAGAAAGCAAAACAAAACAAAAACAGGAATGTGTGTTTTGAACAGGAATGAGGAGAGCTGGGAGGACCGTAAGGGGGTGTGTGTACAGAATTTCATTAAATTGTTACTTTAAGATTGTCTTCTAAAAAAAAAAAAAAAAAAAAAAGAGGGGGTGGAGAAGCGGGAGTGAAGGGAAGGAGGCAAACGGCAAAGTGGAAGCAGGCTGGGTAGCTCGGCCTCTTCAAACTGATTGATTAGTCATGATCCCCGCAGTTTTAACAGGGACTCATTCAATTGGGAAGGTGGAGCGCTCGGGAGCAGATTAGCATACGCTTGTTTACTCATCTTCTGAGGGATTTTTTCCCCCTCTTTCCTTTCATTTTGTGAAGAAGGAGGGAGGGGAGGGGGGACTGGGGGGGGAGAAGGGGGCTGTGGCTTGTGTTATAAAGGACGCAAAAAATAAATAAATTAGAGCATCTTTTGGGGGGAGGGAATTCAGCGGAGCAGTGTCTTAGAAGAGCTTTTTTTTTTTTTTTGGTAGAGCGAGAAATCATATAAAATAAAATGAAATAAAACAAGGAGGAAGGCAACCAGCTGTTAGAGGGGGGAAATAAGGCAGATAGAGGAGCGGGGAGAGAAATTAATTGCCAGCCAGGAGGAGTTGGGTTGTATTTTTCAAAGGTGGGGGGAGTGGAGCACACACCTTGAGGAGGAAAGCGAGAAAGAAAAGAAAAAAGCAAGTGGAAGGGGGGGCTCGCCCAAGAGGTGAAGAAGCGAAGAAAGTCGAGGTGCGGAGGCTCCCAAAGCTGGCAGCTCCGGGCGGCGGTGCAGGGGCGAAGGGGGGGCGGGGGGGACCGTCGGACATGCGGCTCTGGAGTTGGGTGCTGCGCCTGGGGCTGCTGAGCGCCGCGCTGGGCTGCGGGCTGGCCGAGCGCCCCCGCCGGGCCCGGAGAGACCCGCGGGCCGGCCGTCCCCCGCGCCCCGCCGCTGGCCCGGCCACCTGCGCCACCCGGGCGGCCCGTGGCCGCCGCGCCTCGCCGCCGCCGCCGCCGCCGGGCGGTGCCTGGGAAGCCGTGCGCGTCCCCCGGCGGCGGCAGCAGCGGGAGGCGAGGGGCGCCGCCGAGGAGCCGAGCCCGCCGAGCCGGGCGCTCTATTTCAGCGGGCGAGGCGAGCAGCTGCGCCTCCGGGCCGACCTCGAGCTGCCCCGGGACGCGTTCACGCTGCAAGTGTGGCTGCGAGCGGAGGGGGGCCAGAGGTCTCCGGCAGTGATCACAGGTAGGCGAGGGCGCCTTAGCGGGCGCTGCACCGACCCGGCGTCCCCAGGGGCGCGCGGGTGCTTGGGCGCGGGTGGCGGGCTGGTCCGGGGCTGGCGGGTGTGTCTCTGCGGGAGCCGCCCCGCCACAGGCGAGGCGGCACCCGGGGCGAGCTTTAAGACTCACTTTGCCCCATCTGCGGAATGGGCGCTCGGAAGGCATCGCCACTTCAGCCCCCGGGAGGAGCGCAGGGAGCGCTCCTGGCGGGCCGGAGTCCGCAATCAGTAAGGGCTGGTCCGAGGAGCGTCATGCATGTAAACCGTGTTCGGGATGGTCAGAAGTACTGTCTCCTTTTGGGATGGAGGGAAGGATGACTCAATTGGGATGCATGTGAAAAGAGGCTAGGAGACTGTTGATTTCTTGGACTTTTTAATGGAAATGATCCCCCTTCACTTGACCCCCTTACCCTGAAAGCTTGTAAGGACGAGGTTATTATGATCTCCTAGACTTAGAAGTCCTTGAAGTGCCCCAAAGTTGCTCTCTGCTTGATGTCTGCCTCTGGGATTCACCCCCTTCCTCCCAGCCAAGCACACGCGCGCGCGCACACAAAACACACACACACACACACACACACACACACACACACACACACAGAGCCATCTCCTGTCCTTGCTTTTAAAGCCTGTTGGTTGTCACTCGGGGCTGGGGCAAGACCTTCCTAACGCACACCCCGCCAGTCTTCCCCGACTCAGCTTCGGAATGGGGCGCTTTTCTCATTTGGGACTTTTATAGCCCGTAATGAAATTGAGTTCTCCCTCCTCACCCTCCCTCTCTCTCCCCTTCGCTGTTCCACAGCAAAGCCCATAGTGAAACCGGACACTTTGCGAGGGTTGCAAACCTTAGAAATGCTCCAACATCCATTTTCCCCCCTCTAAATGAATTTGTGGCAATGCTTTTAATAAAACTGGGGGGCACGGGGAGGGGGACTGCGCTGGAAGAGAGAAGGAAAGTTTTGCCTCTTCTGGCTGGGAGATTCCCTTCCTGCACAATCGTGCCATGTCCTAGGATGTCTTAAAGTGAGAGTAGGGGTTCCCCCTTCCCTGCAGCCAGGAACGTGGGGAAGCATATTGCGATCCCACCCCCTCACACACATACTTTCTTAGAGGGAAAAGCTCTGAGCTCTTCCGCAGTTCTGCTCCCTTCTGTCTTGGCTTAGACTTTCTCCAGTGTTGCGCCAACTCTGTCTTATTTACATGAAGTCCATTTCGGGGGACCCAAACTCTGCTGCTATACCAAGAATGTGCCCCCAAAGCTCCCCCTCTTCCTTACCAAACCGAGAGCAAGAAAGTGACTTTCCCCCACATTTGATGTCATCACATGCTATCCCCCCCCCCCAGGAAGGAGAGGGAAACTGAGCTCACTCACTTTTAGCCCCCAAGCCCTACTCACCCAGAGCTGGGTGTAATGTAGGGTAAAGGAGTGATGTTATTCATAATAGTAATGATAATGATGATAATTCAGGGCTGTGGTATGTTTACTTCTCTTTTGGAACATAGGAAAAGCACAAAGACTGCTGCTTGGAGATGATTTTTTTTTAAATGAGTAGGTCTGTTTTTTCCTAGTGTTTACCTGTTGTAACCAGTGATTTGGAAGGCTTCCCCTCCAGAGAGGAAAGCCCAGGGATGTATAGGTCTCATCAATGAAAAAGTAGCAAATGCATTTACAAATAGATATGTATGTACATATACATGTATGTAAAACACCTGGGATTCCACAGGAGCCTGCTTTATAAATGTCTGTAATTCAGACAAGGAACCTCTCTTCGCACGCGTTCTCTTGAGCACTCAATTCATTCTCTCACACAAAGATTGTGCAGTAAAATACTTTAATTGGATGGGGGACGCTAGGTTATTATTGCTTGTATAAAATGCCTGGTCCATTTTATGTGTGGAAATAACATTCCTCTCAAAAAGAAAAAAAAAAAGGCACTGCTGTCGTGTAGCACCAGAAAGCCAGGAGCTTTCCTCCGGAGGATACTGGTGGATTTTTTTTCCCTCCCCTAGTTGAGCCTGAGCCAGATTTGGTGGTGTGTAAACACCTGGCCCTGAGCCAGCAAAGAGTCATTCTGCGTATCCTCCATACGGTAGAGACTTGGACTAAAAAGAACCTGCTTTTCCTTGAATTAAAAAGCAAACAAACAGAGGTTCTTTGCAGAAGCACTTTTTCAGCTTCTTCCTTCGTGTAAGTTTGGGCTGGGAGAAGCAGGAATGAGGTGGGCAGCAGGGATGCTGGTGCCAGGCCATGCCCTCCCACTGCCTGTGACCTCGGGTGCCCAGTTTGCTGCCTGACCTCTGGTGGCTCTCTTCATCTGGGCGTCGCCACTTTTGTAGGAATCCCTGGTCACCTATCTTGAGAGAGCAGGCATCTCTCAGCAGGGACCACGCTGCTATTTCAGGCAGAGGGTTGCTGTCTTGCTGTCAGGCCAGGCTACCTTACATCACTCTTTGCTGCAGGATTCAATTGGGCTTCGTAAAGGTCTAATTTTACGGTGCTGTTAACCGGGTCTGTCGTCTGGCAGAGGCAGGCCTTGCCGCTCCTGGTAGGCGGGCTGTGCTCCCAGATCTGTCCGGGATGCTATTTCTGCCCTGGTTCAAACTTCACTGACACCAGTTCAGACAGGCGCTTGGAGAGGCAGAGGGAAGGAATGAAGGAGCAGTTTGCTTCTGAAGCTCAGCAAATATGCCTTTTATTTTTCCAAAAGGGAAGGAGTAAAAAACAATATGTGTGTGTGTGTGTGTGTGTGTGTGTGTGATACATATACATATATATGTGTATATATATATATATATATACACACACACACACACATATATATTTATAAACATAAAAGGAAAGGTTAGTACAAGCAAAAACAAAGCTAAAGTTAGAAAATGCCTGTGTGGAGGATTCTCTGGATGACCCACCAACAATGGGGGGTCTTTTGGATTGAAGAATCCTTTAAGGCTACTGGGATAAGAGTTCTGGGAGGTTACCCAGACCAGTTCACTCTTTGGCTGAATAGGGAAACAGAGAGAAGGAAAAAGGAAGGGAATGTGCTGGATGACACAGATCCTCAAAGGCAGAAAAATAGGACTTAACCCGGGGCATCCTGACTTCCAGGCCTTACCCCCAATACCCCTGAGAGAACGTGTCTAATAAACACCATTACCTCTCGCCCCTCACGTATCCACCACCCAGGCACAGCCTTCAGCCTTCATGCACGGCGATTTGGGCTCTCTTTCAAGTCCTGGGTGGGGGCTTTCTGACACATCCCTTTGATTTTGTACCGTACCAGGCAGGATCCAGACCCCTGTCCCTCATCCGCAAGCATCCCATCCCTCAGTGCCCTCCAGTTTGAAAGAGAAAGAAGAAAAAGAAAACAATAGACTCAATTTGCTCCATGGAGCAGAGGCTCTGCGCAGCAGTTAATCTGGTTAAAGTTTCTCTTGACCTGTAGATAAGTGAAGTGTGGACCCCACAAGGGCTGCCCCCTCCCAGCCCCTCCTTTAGTGATCCAGCATCCCCACTCAGAAGGAGGAAGGGATTTACCTGAACCCCATCCAGCATGTCCTCTTGCCATGCCTTCTTCTTTTGTTCTAAATGTTGGACTGTTGATTTTGCTGACTACTCAGAAGGGTCTTTTTCTCCCCTCTTCTCTATAGCCACTACTACTTACTACCTACCCAACCTCCCCCCCAAAAAAAAAAAAAAAAAAAGTACCTGCATTTTTCCAACTTCAGGATTGCTGTAACAGGGAAGGCTAGGTTTCAAGGAACATTGCATTAACACCATTCTCCCCCAACATTTGTAGTCATACTTGGGGTCTGGAATATTTCAATGGTTAGAAGCCAGTTTTAGTAGTCAGGTTACCTAAGTGGGAATCCATCTGTGCCCCTAACTGGCTGTGTGACCTTGGACAAGCTAGTTGACTCCTCTGGGCTTCAGCTTCCTCATCTACAAAGTCAGGATAGGATGAGTACCTATCCATAAAATGAGCTCCTATGTGGCAAGTGCTCAGAACAGGATTTGGTGTATAGTAAGTGCTCAATAAACTTCACTCTTATTAATGCACATGATTTCTCAACCATCTCAGTCTTGACTTTACGGTCTGAGGATACTTAAAGGCAGGAAGGAAGCCAACTCTTCCTGTGTGCCTCCAAGGTGCCGGGCCCTGTGCTAGGTGCTTGCTTTGTGCCTGCACATTTCACCTTTACAGCCACCCTGGGATGTGAGCATCATCACCTCTATTTTACAAATGAGGAAACAGAGTCGCGAAGAGTGGGAGTGACCTAGTCCAAAGTCCCACAGGCCTTTGGGTGGGCAGAGCACAGATGTGAACTTGAGTCCCAAGTGCCTGTTTCCTCTTCAGCAGTCTTTTTGGAGAGAGAAGAACTGACTCACCTTCCCTTGCTTAGCCCTGCTACAGCATGTTCTCATTCTGCTTCTCTGCGTGCTGACCATCCATTTACAGACTAAAGAGGTTAAAAAATATATGTACACCCCATGTGGAACCCTGGATTTGAAGGAGCAGACCTGTTTTTCTTTAATGCCCAATTATCAGACAGACCAGGCTTGAAATGTCTGTTGCCAATTGCTTGCTATGTGATTTTAATCAAGTCACTTCATCTCTCTATCCCTTGGTTTGCTCATCTGTAAAATGGGCATAATGAGATCAGGATATTACAATAAAATAAATGTGCAGAAAGTACCTGGCATGGTTTCAGCTCATATTAGGGCCTCAGTCAACAGTAGCTGGATGTAGTACGTAACCACATTTCCTTTCCCAGTTTGCTAGTCTGACCTGCAGAAAGTGGCCCCCTTTGTGCCTTGTTAGGGCTTCCCTTCTTGAGTTGCTGGGGAGTTTATCTAAATAGCATAGACAGTGTATCTTGGGGAAGAGTTAGACCTCCTCACATCTCATCCTGGCACTTGGATTTCCTCTTCTGTGACCTACTTGGATGACCCCTTCGTGGTAAAAGCCAGAGGAGGTCCAGACCACAGGACCTGTAAACAGGAAAACCAGTAGCCTCAAGGGGGAGCATGCATGCCCAGGAACAGAAGCCAGACGGTGGTCACAGTGGGGTCCAGGTCACAGATCTACTGTCACAGGCCTCCTGCTCCTTCCCCAGCTGCTGTTCAACTTTCACATTTCCCCAAGCAGCCATTCACGTGGACAAATGGGGTGATGGGGGCTGTATCTCCCTTACCCCTCTACACAGAGGAAGGCAAACTTGAGGCTAGAGCCGGGGGGGCTCAGGAGCGTGGGTTGTGCATGGTCAGCCCGGACACGGAGTGGGACCAGCAGCTCGTTGTGCCACAGGGAAAGTGAAGACCAGGGTCACACAGGAGCTAAGAATCAAACTATGTTCACAGATGGCCCCCTCTCAAAGGGGCTGGGGAGATCCTTTGGTCCAGTAGCTCCCATCCCTGGCAGCACTTGGGATCACCGGCTTTTAAAACATCCTGACGCCCAGGCTGTATCCCAGGGATTCTGAGGTCATGGGTGTGGGGTTGGCCTGGGCACTGGGGGTTTTCAAAGTCTTCTCAGGTAACGAGGAAGAACCATCAAAGGGGAGAATCACTGATCCAATCTGATGTCTCCCTATTCTGCAGGTGGGGAAACTGAGGTCCAAAGGGGCAACATTGTCCCCTGCTTATTGAGCTGGTTTGTGGCTGAGCCTCTAGAGATATTTAGCTGTCCCAATTCTAAGTTGCCAAACTCCAGGAAAGAGCCTTCTTCCATTCTCTGTTTCCCTGCTGACCCCAAACCCCTCGGTGCCCAGGCCCTGACATTCCCTTTTTCCAGAGCTATTCCCGTGTGTGAAGCCACATCGTCTCCTTTTGGAGCTGCCTTTAAAGTGCAGACATTCCTGTAGGATGGTAACATGTTGAGTTCTATGCATCTGATTTTAAATGAATCTTTCCAGGTTCTTGGGAGGGGATCCTGTCTGAGCAGGAACAAGGAATATTAAAAAGGGAAGCTCAGCTCTGAGGCATCCCCAGTCTGCTCTGGGCTAGTCCTGCAGAAAGGGGCATGTTCCTATTACTTCAGTCCCCCCACCACCACCACACACATACACACACACACTTTTCCATCACTCTGAAACCAGCACTGACTACTGCAGGCTTCTCACTTGAGGAAGAGAGAAGACCCTGGGTACCCCAGGTAGGAGGCCTCCCTCGACAGGCAGCTTGTGCCTTGTCTCCCTATGGCCAAGTGCTCAGAAATTCAGCGCATGCCTTTTTCCCCTCACCTGCCACCCCTCCCCAGGGATGTAACTTTCTTTTCCTCAGTGCCCCCTTATCTTTCTTCTCGATGCACTGAACTTCCCGTACCATGCCTTCATGCACTTACTGGAAATGCTCAATTGCGATCTGACTTGTGGATCTTGGCCCCTTGGCTCCTTCTCAGACCTGAAACGAACTCAGGAGCTCGGAGTTCAAGTGGAGGCTTGGCCTCCTCTGAGCTGGTAACTTGGGGCTTCTTACTCAACTGCTGGGGCCTTGAGGGAGGGGGATTAAGGTGTGGTTACACTCAACATCCCCATGGGTTGTCACAGGAACCAGGCGAGACAATGGTGACAGAGCTCTTGGCCAAGGTCAGAACTCAGTCCACATGTCAATAGTAGTAAGAGGAGCCAGAAGGTGAGAGATGTGAGGGATTTGTGCCATCAAGGTCATTCCTGAGAGGTGCCTTTGTTATCATTATTCACACTGCAAGTGATAAGTAGTGATCCAGTTAGCAAATCTTTTCATACCCGTAACCTCACTGGAGTCGTTTGATGTTTGGACTTCACCGATCTGCCTAAACCTACCACTTATTTGCTGTGTGACCTTGACAAATTAACTGCCTCTCTCTGGGCCTCAGTGTTCTGAGGGTACACAATGAAGGCTAGGGATACAGTAGGGACTTTTAAACTGTGCCCCACAGTTTTATGGAGACCCGAGAGAGAGGCTGAAGGGGAGGCATCTGCTTCCCCGCACCTTCCCTTCACCTTACTCTGCTTAAATTGTGTGAGTCTGCAAGGTTCCATTTGAAGGAATGTGCAAGTTCCTTAATTACAGAATTTAAATGGGAATGGATTAACATTTAGGAATTATTGTTAATTTTGCCAGGACTGGTGATGGTCGTGTTATCTATTTTTAATGATCCAATCTGTTAGAAATGCATACGGAAGTATTTATGGGTAAAATAACGTTATGTCTGTTTTATTTGTTTATAATTCTCCAGAAAAAAATAGGGAGTTGGGGGTGGGGGGCTGTAGATGAAAGAAGATTGTCGACCTGATAACATTGTTAAAACCAGGGGACAGAAAGGTCGGGCTTCAATCCATTTTTGTCTGTCCCTCTGTGTGTGACTGAAGATTTCCATAATAAAAAGTTCTAAAACTTAAGAGTTTGAGAGCCACAGGAGGAGTTGAGCTCTTCAGTCCCTGTGTGTTCGATGAGCTCATAGGTTTCCAGATACAGAGGCGGTGAGTGGGAGAGGGTTCAGGACTCTGCCCAGGTCACACAGAGATGAACTGAAAGAACCCAGTCAGGCTTCAGACACTAGGAGCCCTCTCCTCCCTGCACACCTGCAAACGCAGGTGACTGACCATCCTGGGAGAGCTTAAGGGGAAGGAAAAAGTAGAGGAGCCTTCGGAGGGGCAGGTAGAACCTCACTGGGCAATAAGAAGCTTTTGAGTAACAACATTCTTTGTATGGAGCTGTCCCCCACATTGTGAAACATGTAGCATCCTTGGTTCTGTGCATAAGAAACACCTAGGATCTGCTAGTCATTGTGACAATACAAAATATATTGTGAACACACACATACACACACACACACACACACACACACACACACACCTCCATTTTTCATTACTGGCTCCTTATTTCTCTCCATCTACAATTGCCTTGGGAGCCTCCGAGAACCTTCTAGAGCCCTGGGGGAAGTGATCTGCAGTCATCTAATCTCAGGAAGAGTGGACACCATCAGGAAACAGGGAAAAGAAGCATGTATTTACTAAGGAAATATTCTGTAGTGGTTGACCATGGGACTAAGAGTCAGACTGCCTGAGTTTGATTTCCTGACTCTCCCACCTGCCAGTTGCATGACCTTGGGCAAGTTACTTAATATCTCCAAGCTTCACTTTTCCCATCTGTAAAATGCGGATAGGACTGGCTCTTACTTCATGGGGTTGTTTTGAAGATTAACTGGGCCTCCATGTGGAAAATGCTTAGTAATGGAATCTAGACCATGGGTAAGCACCCAGTAAACGTTAACTCATATTAGTATTATGTGTGTCCAGCCCTTGCCACACATTATTTTGAATTCTCTCAATCACACTGTGAGTTAGACATGCTTCTCTCCTTTAGTAGAGCCGGGAATTGCCTCTCCCTCCTTCACCACTCAGGGAAGATTTATTGCTATCATCTTAACATAAAACAACCATTAAAATGAAAGACAAACAGAATACACACTTTTATTGTTTTGCATTACAAAAGCAACGTGTGCTCGTTATAGAGAATCTATGAAGTATAGCTAGAAAACAAGGGACAAAGTAAAATTTGACCGTCCCTGCCCAGGCATTCGCTAAGTATTTATTGAGTGACTGCTACATGCCAGGTACAGTTTTAGACCCTGAGTACAGAGCAAGGAACAGAAGAGGAAAAGGCCCCCACCTTTGGGAGTTTATATTGGAGGGAAGTGGGAGGACAGGTGAAGACAGAGGATACATGAATAAGCAAATATATTACCTAATGTCAGGTGAACATTTATGAAGAAAAAGTGGAGAAGGGATACTAGGGACCACTGTGGGGGTGGGGTTGCAGGGGGATTAAAATTTAAACGGGGTGGTCAGGGGGCGCGGTCCTGAGCAGTGTCACCGGGGAAGAGCTCTAAGAGCAGACCCAAGGCCATCGAGAGAAGACCACTGAATATTGGAGAAGGAAGAGCAGTGCAGAGGAGCAAGGAGATGTCAGTTTTAGACCATTACGTCATTCACTAGCTTGCTGTGCGGCTTTGGGCAATTCTCTCTGTGTCTTGGGGCCCGTTTTCCTCATCCGAACAACGAGGGGAGGGAGTTTTTCTTTGTCCTGGAGAACTTCCTAGCAGAGCTCTCTTAGGATTCCATAATCCTAGCCAGGATTGTCCTGAGACAGAAGTGCAAAGTTGACATTAGTTCTGTTTTTCTTGCTCTTCTGGTGCATTTTCCTCCACTAGGTGGTGCCTGTGCCTGTATCCCTCAGGGGCCAAGTGCCCACACGCTTTCTGCTTCCTCTCTCCCAGCAACGCTCATTCTCAGAAAAGGACGTGGTGTTCCTTCTTGCTAAGGTATCATTGACTGGTAACAACTTAGACTGTTACTCTTCCAGAGACCTACATACTTTAATATCTCCCCAAAAAGCCTTGACTCAAAAAGCAAAGTACCAATGGGGAGAATTTTAGTCAAAGACTGACTGAAGACATTGTTTAGGGAATATTGGTACTTCCCCAATAGCTGGAAGCCATGTCGTTAATAATATTGCTAATATTAGCTGTCATGCATATTCGAAAAACTCCGAGTGACTTACCCAATGATCACTCTAACGGTTAGCGTACTCAAATGTCCTAATTTCTTACTATACAAAGGTCGTTCCAGACAAGTTCTTGGACATCAGAGTAGGCCACTGGCCTTTCAGTCTTGCTTAGCATTTTAATCAGATCGTTTCAGGAATTAAAATGGTAAAACTCTGGAGTACGTAGCCATCGGTGAATCTGTTTCCCTTCCTGGAATCCCCAGTTCTGTCACCTGTGAAGTTCTCTTGCTCCTTCTGTCCCCTCCCTTCTCTCTGTCTTCCTACCTCTTATACCTACCACGTTTACTTTGGCCACTTACATTTTTCTTCAAAGAAGAAGAAGAAAATTGTTTTCCACTATTATTTGCCACAAACCCAGGATTCGTAGAATCTGGAAGAGTAGGAGGTTTCAATTTTAAGGAACATGAAAAGGTCCCAGGTTCCAGCCCATTTGGAGGAAACAGACAAAATCTAGGAGGTGGGAGGTCACAGCTTGGGATCCAGGTGTGGGGACGGGGGCAGTGCATGTGACTAAATACAGAGCCCTGGCCTTTTGCCTTTGAGAAGTTTGTGGTCTAACCTGTACCTATCATCTTCATAGTCAAGGAGTCATTCCTCTATGTGTTCCATATCCGTGTTTTCTTACTTCCTATTGCTCTATAAACATGAAATGGGGCTGGGCAGAATATGACAAATGTGTGTGTGTAGAAGGGGTTATTTCCCTCCAATGAGACTGGAGATCTTTCAGATACAAAAGCTGATAAGAAAACAGAGAAAGATATGATAACAAGCCAATCAGAAGCAAGTAGCCCTTACTCTAAGAGGTGCAAAGTACTCAGACAGAAAACATAAGAAATAAATGCATATTGTATTCTGTTCTGTGAAGAAACATTCATGTCCAAAGAACCAAGGTGTGTGAGAATAAGAAACACTCACGTAAGCCATTCATTTCATAGATGAGGCCCTGAGGTTGGTGATAGAAGTGGCTTGTCCAAATCAGTGACCAAGCTGAGTAAGAGCCTCTGTTTTCTGAGTCTTAGGCACAGCACGTTCTACTTGTCTCCTGACTTTGCACCCGTCCCTATGGAATCATTTCCATCTCTCTGCTGATGAGCGTCATTTATCTCCAGACTCTGCTGGACTCCAGACCCAGAGATCCAAATATCCACTGGAAATGTCAACATGTACTTCAAGCTCAACATGTCTAAGCTGCATCATCTTTCCTCTAAAATTCATCACGTCCTCATCTAGTGTCACCTACTCTAGATATAATACATCATTCACCGTATTCACTCAGTCATTACTTCCTGTCTATCCTGCCTCCTATTTATATCCAGTCTTCCCTCTTCTTCGCTCAGGCCCTCTTCATCTCTGGCTTTGACTCTTTCCCTAGTATTGTAATCCTCACGTCTCTGAACCTCAACCTCTGTACCCCCTTCAACCTAGCCTTCAATATCTAACAGTCATGTCTTTCTAAAATGCAAATTTGACTCTAGCGAGAGGCCCTTCAGTAGCATTGGAATTATTTGCAGTACCCCCAGACTCGTTAGGCTTTTTTTTTCCACATCATTTCCTTTACTTAGGGTGCCTCCTATTTCCCCATGAACCATTTTACAGGACACCTAAGCCTCTATAAGATTCCGCTTAAGGTTCCCCTCTTCTGAGAAGCCCTCCCTGACTCTTCTCCAAGTATAAATGGTCCCCCCCCCCACCATCCATCGGCACTGTAGCCTCCACACATGTATATCAAAAGGCCTGGCATTCTTTATACCACATTGAATGGTGTGCATACTTGAGGTCATCTCAAGTTCTCCACTGCCTAGCACAGTGCCTGGCTCATAGAGGAGTCATATGTATTTTTGCTTAATGAATGCATGACTGTATACGAGAACCAGCTAAATAGCTAATGATCCTGGAAGAAAGAGCTCAGGAACCTCAGGCATGTTGCATTACGTAACCAAAACACATGACCTACTCTGTGCGTCACACTCAAAAACATTACACAGTGGTTAATTCCATTTCCCCTGGAGCAAAGAAGTCGGAACAGAAAAGAAATCCAGTCTTCCAAAACAGAGGAGGGAGGAGGCAGTGTATTTAAATGCCTCCTCGACTCACATTTTGGCCCTCCTAATCCAAGCCACATTTTAGCCTTGGTCTTCCCTTCTCAGCCCCTGGCCTGTTTGCAAAGCATTTGTTTTGTGTGTGAACTGCAACACAGAATCCCAAGCTTTGCTCTCCTCTCAGATTGCCCCTTCTCCCCCTTATCAATTTCTTTCTGGGCCTCAAGTGTCCAGGCAGTTATATCTGTTGCCTGGGTTTTCATCCACTTCACTCCTTCTTGATGGGGGGGGGGGGGGCTTTCCATCTGTTTCCCTTGATCTTGTGAGACCTTGTGGTGACCTCAGGATCTGGAATCCTCTATTAACTGTTGATATACCCTTGGGGGAGAATACACATTCTCAACAGTAATAACATTAATACAAGCAGCTAGCTTATAATGAGCACTTACTATGTGCTGGCACTCTCCTGAGTCCTCTGAATTAGATTTAGAAAGTTACAGGACTCACTGAAGGCCCCACAGCTAAAGGGTGGTAGAGTTGGGGTTCAGATCTGGGACATTTTTATTTCTCTCTATCCACAGAGCCTAGTGCATTGCTTGGAATGCAACAGTTGTCCCATAAATGTTCCATGAGAGGATAATTATATGAATGAATGAATGAATGAATGAATGAATGAATGAATGAATGATGGTGCCCCCCATGGCTAATGCAAACATTTAGAGATTATAGAATGAAAGGGGAAGGGAGAGAGGGAGACAGGGAGGAAGGGGCGGGGGAGATGGGGAAAAATTTTGAATAGACATTAAGAGATTGGCTAAGAAATCTCTGATATGCAAAATCTATTTTATTTGCAGGTGACTTTTGAACAAAAAAGACCATTTACATCTATGAGAGCATTTCCCGACTTTAAGTAGTCTATTGGGAGATACACACTTATTTCAAAGATGTTCTCTGTCAAAAAAACGTTTCCGGGTTTCTCTTTGGGGAATCAGAGCCTGGGGCATGTTCCCTCAAATAAGCTAAATGAAGAGAGGTTGCCCCCCTCTGAGGAGGGCCCTGGTCCATTCTGAGCCAAGTGTGGGATGTGTGTAGGTGATTGTGCTGCGTGAACGCTAGGGCTCTGAGTAGGAAAATCGCTCTGGAGTAACAAGGCTGATGGGTGATGTGCTGTCATTGGAGCTGATGAAGCCTCCGTAGAAGCAGTAGGAAGCTCTCAGGATGACATCCTTTACAAGGATGATTAGTTTAGGTCTGATGTGCTAAAAACAAATACAATGTCTTCTACATCCCTTTCCCAAATTCTAAAGCTGGAACGATGTTAAAGTCTGCTTTAGGAAATCTGCTCAGCCTACAGATGGAGAAACTGAGGTCCAGGCAAGTTAACTTGTTAAATTCAGCTAAGCTGAGTAAGCTTAAGCAACGAATTGACAGCAAAATTGAAACTGGAATTCAAATCTCTGGACTCCCAAATGAGTGCTCTTTTTATTGGATCCCTTTGTTTTCCTTTACAGTGTGAGATGCCAGTTCTATCTGCAGGTTCACACTAGTGAAAACATCATACAGCTGTTAAGTTGCTTTCCTTAAGCACTTCTTAACATGCCAAACCTCTGTCCTAGGCATTCTCTGAGGTTCAGTAGGAAATGGCAGTATGTTAGGAGAGGTACATCTTCCTTCCTTCCATCTTTCTATCCATCCACCTATCCATCCATTTAATTAGTTATAGAGAATTCTTTATGTCTTTGTGTGTTATACATTGAGCTAGGATATGGGGATTAAAAACAGGGCACAGTTCCATCCCTTGAGGGGCTCCCAGTCCTAGTGGCGGAAGCAGACTGGTAAACAGATACATGACATCATGGTAACCGCTATAACTAAGCCATTAATAGAGTCCTGGGCAAGCACACAGGCAGAAACACTGTCGTTAAGTACCTGTGTTTATTATGGGGGCCAGAAAGTGCGCTGAGATTTCAGAGACATAAGAGGTCCCTTCCACTTGGAAGGGTTAGGGAGTTGTTCATGAAACAGGTGGCAGGGATACACATGTGGGGTGCGTGCCTTCATCACATGTGGATATATCATGCACGTCATCTAGAATGCAGAGCTGTAGATCAAATTAGAATGATACACACTTTTTGATTCATAGCTCAGCTGAGGACATCGACCCAGAGTAGCTTTTTCCATGTTTCCCCGAAAATAAGACCTAGCCAGGCAATCAGCTCTAATGCGTCTTTTGGAGCAAAAATTAATATAAGACCTGGTCTGATTTTAATATAAGATCAGGTATAATATAACATAATGTAACGTAACATAACATAATATAATATAATACTGAGTCAATATAATGTGATGTAATACTGGGTCTTATATAAATTTTTGCTCCAAAAGACACATTAGAGCTGATTGTCCGACCAGGTCTTATTTTCGGGGAAACAGGGTAGGAGGATGAGAGTAGGAAATGATGGGACAATTCATCTGAATCAAGTCCAATCACCCCTTCCATCGCCCCCGTCCCCATCGCCTTTATCACTTTGTGGTGATTGCCTTCAAGCTTGTCTGTCTCTCCCCACTCGTCTCCAAGCTCCTTAGGAGCACCGACCATTTCTGTTTTTATCTCTGGTTTATTCCTACCTTTAGCACATTACCAGCCTAGCTGGGCAGGCTCAGTCCACTTTGTTAAATGAATCGGAGATGGCTCCAAAGAGGGAGAAGACAGGGTGACTGAAAGTGGGTGCTGGGAAGGAAAGGTGCTTTGAGAAAAGGTATCATGGGTCTTAGAAGGAGCCAGGCAGTGAAAGCAAACACGTTATGAATGGCATTAACCATGAGATATGGCTGGCCCTGGTGTCTCTGAGCTGACCAGTTACCTGGATACATTCTTACCACTTTTCTCTATCCCTCTCACTCCCTTCCTTCTGCTGAACCAGTGAACCATTCTGATGGTATTTATGTACTTTTCCCCTGGTTTCGTCTCTGCTTCTCCATCCCCGTGCCTGGAGAGAGCTGCTAAAGAGCCAGGTGTAACTGTGCAGGATGCATCCATGCTCCACACTCACCTGTGCTGTGGAGACCTCCCAGAGGACATGAAAGCGGAGCAATGGCAGGAATCGCGTCTGCTGTGCTCACTACACCTTCCCAGGGCCTGGCACAGTGCAGGAGTTCCACAAATATTTATGGGCGGATTTCTGGATGAATACATGATGTAAATATCCAGTGCATCTGGTCCAGTGTCCTCAGTTCACAAATGGGAAATCTGACATCTAGAGGAAGCAAGGAAATTATCCCAAGTTCATCCCATACAGGGGACAGAAAGGGACTAGAGCCCAGTTATGCTATTTTTTCTATCCAGCCATCTTGTCCTGGGATTGGGGCCCAGCTCTCTTGAATTTGGTCACAAAATTTCAGATCACTGGATCCTGTAGTTGGATCAGACCCAAATATCCTTTTACAACTGGGAAGTCTGAAGTCCAAAGAGGGGGACAGATTTGTTCAGAGCCCCACAGTGAGGTAGGGACAACAGCAAAAAGCCCTCTATGTCTCCATATAGTCAACAAATGGGTCGTATGTGCCTGGCACCTTTAGAAATGCAGCAGTGAGCAGAGATAGCAGGCTCCTACCCTCGCAGACTCTATATTCTTGTGAGGAGAGGAAGACAGTAAGTGAAGGGGGGGAGGGTGGAACGAGAGAAAATGAGAGAGAGAAGGAGGAGAGAGGGATAGACAAGGAGAGAGACAGAAGGAGGAGAGAGGAAGAGGAGGAGGAAGAGAGCTGGGAGAGACAGGGCCACGGAGAGAGGGAGAGAGCGAGAGCGAGCACACAGACCGTGACACAGGCTTACTTCAGGATGTTAAAGGAGCAGATGTACAGGCCAGTTGGAGATGTGTGTGTCTGGAGCTGAAGGCAGCCCGGTCATGGAATCTAGAGTTTAATCTAGATGAACTAGGAAGTTATCAAAAAGTTGCAAACAAGTCAAGTTACAGTATCTGTTGTATATTTTCCACAGGTCACTGTGACTCTATGTGGAGAATATATGGGGTGAGGACAAGAGTAGAATCTCAGTTATACCATGATCACGGTGTGAATCGATTGTTGATGTTATTATTTTACTTGTGACTTAATACTTTGGTTCATATCATTACCATCCATTTCTTGACTATCACCATTACCCACTGAAATACCTGGCTAGCACTTATATTTCAGATCAACAGAGCAGGGGAGGGGGCGTGTTTCTTGTTCTTTGGTCGAGGAGGACTTGAAGAGATTTGTGATCCCCAAGACATTTAGTGTAAAAACTGTGCATATTTTTCTGGGGAGAGGGTCCAAAGTTTTCATCAGTTTCTTAAAGGGGTCCGTGGCCTCCAAATGATGACTTAAATGCTGAAAAGCAGGGGGCATAAGAGGTCATTTCCTGAAGCCCGTTCCCAGCTCTCAAATCTGCACACTCTCGGAGATCTGTGAAAATGAGAATGTTGATGTTGAATTGTCATATCAGACTGAGGAATTGCACTTTCCTTCATCTGTACCCTTGTTGGAGTAAATAGAATTTGGGACTTTTTTTCCTCTGAGGACAAGTTAGTTTATTCCTTAGAAATATAATCTACAACTTTGTTTATTCAAACTCTGGTCTCTGAGTTTCTTTGACTTTTAAAATTGGCAAGTTCATTTCAAACGCGGCCTGAGGTGGTCCTGACCATAATTATTCACTGTGGATTTTATCCCGAATCTATGAATCCAAATATTCATCCATTCTTCCATCCATCCAACCATACACCCACCTACCCGCTTTCTTCCCCCCCCCTTGTTCCTCCTTTCCTCCTTCCCTCCCTCTCATCCATCCATCCATCCATCCATCCATCCATCCATCCATCCATCCATCAATCCTTTCATCTCTCCACTCTTCCATCCATGTAATCTTCCATTTACCAGGCTCTGTACTAGGACTGGGGCAAGAGTTAGGAGACTCCAGTGCTTGCTCTTATGCCACCGTGACTCCTTGAAAAATATCCCCTGAGAAACCCCCTTTGAAACCTTTGCTTCTACTAGAATACTGGTGTGAAAACCCCACTTCAGAAGTTGCAAACTACGTTGGAAAAATTAAAGCGGTCTGCCTGCATAGTTACATAATTATAAGTATTCCCAGTAGTGTTCTGAGTCTGGGTCTAGACTCCTGGAGACTCCTTTATCAAAACTAATATTTTAGATCAATAGCAGCCTTACCCTTAGGTCAGCAGGTGGTGGGAAACCAATAGAGAACTTGAAATAGAAGCAGGCTCTTTGGGAAAGTGCAGTCTTCAGAAAGTGAGCAGGGAAGGGAGCCACAGCCACTTGGCTCCTGGGACTGTCTTTGCCCACAACCCTCAAATCCCTCATATAGTAATTCTGAGCCTTCGTGATCCATGTGTGCTCCTGGATGCAGGATGTAGCAGGAAGCCCTCATGGCATGGGGTTGTTTCAGTTTCCGAAGCATTTTCGACATGTACCTATCATATTCCCACTCGCCTTGTAAAACAAGCATTTTCATTTAATACAGTGAGGTCTTTGTATTCTCAACAACAAACACATGGGCTAAGACTCGCGGACACAACCTGCCTTTTTCTCCCAACACCCTCCCCTTCCCTACCCCACTCTGTCAGCCCTTCCAAAGCCCCGTGTCAGCAGAAATATCTGTTTACAAACAAGGGCTCTGAGAGAACAGTATCAGAAGCTCAAACAAGCCTCTCAAACGTGCCCCCAACTCTGCCCTTGAAGGCCTTGTGAACAGTGTGTATCACGGGCAGTAGCTTTCGTGGAAGGCTCCCTGCCTTTCTGTCTTTCCATCTGTCTCCATGTCTGGCTTCCTCTGCTCCTTGTACTTATTCTGTAAAACCGTGAGGAGCCTGGGCTAGAGCGGCAGTTGGAAGCTGGCTCGGGCCTGGGGCTACCTGGAAAACAGAGCCCAGACAGAGAGTTGCTGGCAGGCAGCAAGACAGACCCAAATGTGTCCAGCCTGCAGTGTCATTTGAAGCAGAAGCTGATTGAAGAAGGATTATTGATTGGGTGGATATAATAGTCCCCTGATGATTGTGTAGCCGTAGACCATTTTTCTAGGATTATCAACAGCTGCAGAAATTCTTACGCCACCATCTTGAACTTGAGTCTACTGTAGCTCCCCTTTTACCTACGCGTGGTAATGATAATCACAAACATATTTAGCTCATAATATGTGCCAGGCACTCTTCTGAGTACACTGCACGCATTAACTCTTTATTCCTCACAATGACCCTCTGAAATAGGTACTATTATAACCCCAGTTTTCCTAACGGCAGAACTGAGGTACTGGAAGGTTAAGTGACTTGCCCAAGGTCACACAGCCAGTAATGGTAGAATCAGTCCCCAGAGTCCACATTCTAACTATTCCTCCACAAAACTCTCTAGATCAGGTCAGAATTCCTTAGCCTCACGTTCAACTCCCCCCCCAAACCTTGTTTCCTTCTGTAACTTTCCTAGTTCCTTATACGTATCAGGGTTTCTCAACCTCAACACTGCTGACATTTTGAAATGGGTAATTTTCTGCTGTGGGAGTTTGTCCTGTGCACTGTAGGATGTTTAGTAACTTACTTGGCTTCTACCCACTAGATGCCAATAGCACTCCCCCCTCCCTAGTTGTGATAATCAAAAATGTCTGCAGAAACATTACCAAATGTTCACTGGTTGAGAACCACTGGCTTACGTGGATTCTTCTGATTAAATAGAGTTATCTGGTATTCCGAGAACACATATCCCCATCTCTATGCTTTTTTCACATTTCATTTCTCCCTTGACCTTGCAGTGTCCTTGACCTCCTCCCCATCAGTCTTCTCTAAAAGACTTACAGAGTCTTTCAGTTCCTCAACGTCTTTTATAGCCAGAAAGGAAACACTGGCTTGTCTGGGTTACTGATCTTCTTGTTTTAATGTGTTCTTTTGTTGTTTAAAACATCATCACCGATTCTGAACTTTCCATTTAAAATCCCCTAAAGATTCCACAGGAGTCTGAGTTAAAAGCTCAATTCATTCCGTGTATGCAGCAGTTGTTCATTGGGTCTACCTTGTGTCAGGTCCCAGGCTAAGCATTCAGAGTATGAGGTCAAAGAAGATACAACAGCTGCACCTCAAGAGTTTACGTGATAGACTATCAGAGTTGGAAAGGAACTTGGAGATCCACTCTCCACCCTCTCCCAGTTGAGTAGATAGGGACACCAAGCCCCAGAAAGGAGATGGTATTTGATCAAGGTCAACTAGAGACCAAGCTCAAGGCTGAGCTAGATCGTCCTTCATTTGGTGGAATAAAATTAAAATTCCGAAGTCCCAGTGAGCACCTAAATACTGCTTATTCATCTAGAGCCTTAAGACGCTCCTGTGAGTTGAGTCATAATTCACAATTTTCTAGCGGATAGTAAAACAACAGAAAATTAATACCGGAAGTCTATCAGCCCTCTTTCTTCAAAATTTTGCGTACATTCCATGCTTCTCATTATAAGTCTCAAGGCTCAATGACTCCAGCTAGCCAGTGAGCACTAGACAGGGAGTCCTGAGGCGTGAGTCCTGGTTCTTTGAGTTCTGTGTCCCTATGAATAACAACAACATGAAATCCCTAGCTAATGATCCCCACGCCCATGGACTGTCTTCCTGAAAAACCACCAAAGATTCTCCATAGTCTAGGGAATAAACTTCAGATCTCTTGGCATGCCGTTCACAGTGCTTTGCAATCTGGCCTCAGACAGCTCTTGCTATTTTGTTTCCCTTCATTCCTAGGCCCCTTCAGTTACATCAAGAGCAGACGTCACAGCTCTTGACCTTGGCTCATAGGTCACCTGCTGCTACAGGGTCTTGGCCCAGGTCCCCCCACTAAGTTCCTGTTCCTCGTGCAAGGCTCAGTTCTTATGTCCCTCATTCAGGAAAATTTCCCTGAGCTTTCTTGTCCAAATCAAGTAGCTCTGTTTGCTTGTAGCTGTGCTTACACTTACTCTATTATGCTTTATTTATTTATAATTAAAATCTGCCCCTTGCCTTCATGTAGTCAGCTTTCCTCTGGCTGGGCAGCAAGAGGTAGAAGGTAAGAACAAGGACCCTTGAGTCTGCTTGCCTGGGTGTGAACCCCACCTCTGTCACTCAGGTTTGGGCAAGTAATTTGGGCTTCTCTGAGTCTCAGTTTCCTCATCTGTCAAATGGAGATAATAGCAATTCTCCCTGCCTGGATTATTGTGAAGGTTACCTGAGTTAATCATGCAAAGAGCTTAGCACAGCCTCTAGCACACACGGAATGCTCGGCAGCCATCAGCTCTCACTGCTCGCCCTGCACAGAAGAGTAATTCCGGATGGCACCGGTCCTGTGAAGTAGGGATCTGCCTGTCTGGCCCTGTCCCTTCCTTATCTCCCATTGTCATCTCTCTCCCTGCAAGGCTGACCCCTGGCTGTGTGGGCCAGGATGAGATGATGGCAGGCTCACCCGAGAGAGGAGCTTTCGTTTCCAGAGCTCAGCCCACACTGTCTGGCATGTGATTTTACATTATTTGCTGTGGGCCTGTGTCAGTTATGAAATTTACATCAGTTAGCTTGCCCATGTAGGAACCTTCCCCCCGCCTCGGAGCTGCTTGGATTAGCTACAGGTGCTGAGTTTTCCCGCCCGATGCTATTTTGTAGGTGAGGATTTGAGGTCCAGAGATGGACCCAAAGTTGACTTATCCATTAGGCAGCGTTGGCAAAGTGCCTGAAATCCACTGTACTTTTTAAGGGCCCATAAAAATGACTTGATTTCTTTTGAAATCAGAAGAAAAAATGTTAATATAATAATAATAACAATTTCTATGCAATTATGAACCCAGATTCTTGATTATATAAATCTTTATACCAATGCAATTATGAAATACAATTATATATATATATATAATATATATATATATATATATATATATATATATATATATATATATATATATATATTAAGGAAAAAGTGCCCAGAGCCCATGAATGTCGTGGATGAAGAGGAATTTGCCCAAGATCAATAATACATTAGTGACAAATCAAGGCAAAAGTTCATTTCTTATCACCCCCAGTTTAGGAGTCTTTTCCCTACATGTTCCAGAAAATCCCTAGAAGTGATTTCACTGTAGTCTTCTCCTTGCACAGATGGAGAAAAGGCACCAGAGACAGGCTGAAGTTTGCCTCAGGTCACACAGCTTATTCACACCAGCACTCAGCTAAGCAGTGCTTTCCTTACCTTTTTTTTTTTTTGTACTTTATACAAACGTAATGATCACTGATGCCAACCTCCCCTCTATGTATATGGAGAAATTGAGGGCCAGCAAGCGAGCAGAAGGGGCTTTAAGACCCAGTGTCACAAAGATGCCCCCTCCTGCCTCCAAATTGAGGCTTTTGTTCCAGTATTATAAAGATGGTTTGAGAATTCAAAATCTACTTACATCAGGTTTCCTCACAAGCATGGGCCTTTCCTCCTTCTTTCCTTTCTTCCTCCTTCTTCTCTCTCTCTCTCTCTCTCTCTCTCTCCCCCTCCTATGTAGCCAGCCAGCCATCAATCCATTCAACAAATGTTTACAGAGTATTTATGTTCTAGACGCCATACAGAGGACTCTGGATGCAAAGTGGGAAGCAGACATGTACTCTTTACCCTCGCGGAGCCTCACTTTCCCCATGTGTGTGAACAGAAGCACACTTTCTGTTTTGCCTCCTTTAGAGTGATCTGGGAGAAACAAATGAAATAATTAAGATGCTTTGTACGCTTTCAAATGTCAAGTACACTTAAGCATGTTTCCCATGTTGTTATAACCAATAGAGTATATAATCAATATGGGGAAATTAAAAATTGGCTCTGTGAAGAAGTACCATAGAAAAAAAATAAGGCCTTTGTTAAACACCTGGCTTTGGAGTCACAGAGCTGGTTTCTAATCCTATTTATGTTGTTTCAACTCAAATGACCTTTGCCAAATCAGCACAACACTCTGAGTCTCTTTTACCTCATCTGTAAAATGGGACCAAAAGAACACATCTCATAGCGTAGTTGTAATAATTCAGAGGTGATGCACATGACATTCTTTGATCTTGTATGTGGCATGCCAGAAATGGGTCTGTTTCTTTCTCAATAGGTTCATGTGGCTCTGAATGGCATTAGAACAAATCAGAGTAGTGATCCTAGGGGCAATGTAAGGAGGCAGGTATGGGAATAATAGGTCTTTCGAATTGCACAGTATTAGCTCCTATTGTGTCTACACTGTGTCAACAGAAGGGCTGGCACTAGACTTAGGGAATAGCAGGTCTCTTGTCAGAGGTTGTAGCCTATGTCTGGTCCGTACCCTGGATGACCAGCTAGGACCTGATACAGAGGATGCCCCATGAATACGTGTTGAATGGATTGGTGAATAGACAACTAGATTAAATGAGTCAGGACTTGGGCTTGTTAATTTGGAGAACAGGAGAGTCAGGAATAACATAACATGATCAAAAGCCTCAGACATATCCGGGGTTGTCCTGAGGTAAAGGACACAGAATAACTCCATGAGTTGCCGGGGACCAGTTCCTGGAGCACTGAGTGGAAAGGAGAGGGAGGTGCTTTAGGTTCACACTGGAAGAGAACTGAGACATGGCCAAAGGTGCAAAGGCCTCTTCAAACCAATAGGAGTTCTCTGATTCTGGAAATGTGAGCAGTCACTGGTCGAGATGTGACACAGGTGATTTGAGCAGGAGGTGGGGTGTCAAAGGGGATGACTTCCAGGGCAACTTCAGCTCCGACGAGGCCGAACTCCATGAACGATGAAGGGGAAGGGCTTGGGGCTGCTGGGAAGAACGCTGGTGGCGGGATGCACTGGTCCTTCACAATCTGCTGGGAAGGGGTATCATGGCCTCTGAGGTTTGATGAGTGAGCTGGGAGAGCTCGTACGTCCCCCCCTCGTCCAAAGGACCAAGGGTAGGCTGCCTTCTCCAGGGCAGCTCCACCACCAGCACCCACTCAGTCTAGCAGGGTCTGGTTCATGCTACAGCAACCTTTAAGCGTGAACAAAAAGAAAATGCGTGAATCCTCCTCCTCCTTCTCCTCTTCCTCCCTTTCCTCCTCTTTCCCCTTTCCCCCTTCTCCTTCCTTTCTTCCCTCGTACTCTCCCTCCTCTTTTATCTTTGTCTTTTTCTTCCTCTCCTTCTCTCACTTCCTTTTTTTAAAGTTTGTATGCACCAATTTCATTGACAATGTGTGAAAAAGAGAACAAAAAACATGTTTCTCTATTTCAGAGAACAAGTCAGAAAGGATCAAATTTAACAACGCAAAGGAAGGGGAGAAAAAACAAAAAACAAATGGTTCTAATTCTGAGAAAAACAGAGCGGACGTTTATATTTAATATCCTTAAATTAATGTCAGTAATATCAAAGTGTAGCTAACATTTATGACGTGCTATGCCAATGAGTGTTTGCATTCTCTCATTAAATCCTCAGAATGGCACTATGCATTAAGTACTGTTATTATCAGTTTACAGTTGAAACTATCAGGGAGGTGAAGGGATTTTGCCCAAGGCTACAGAGCTAACAAGTGGCAGAGCTGGGATTCTCACAGATCAGACTCCACAGTATACATGTTTAACACTTGTTATATTGCCAGTGACCATGTGCCAAGTCCTGGTTCGTTCATTATCTCATTAGTTCTCCCTACAGCCATCAGAGGTAGATAGTATCATCCCCATTTTACAGATGTGAAGACTGATACTAGTAGGGATGCCCCAACTTTCCAAGTCACGTAGCTAGCGAATGGTAGCGTCAGCATTTGAAAGCACATTTGTTGGTCTGTAAGACCCTGACCTTTCCATGTCCACACAGCCTGCTTACATAGAAGCAAACAAGGCATGCTGGAGCCAAGAGCCAGAAGGAAACACGGCTGCACACTGAGTCCTCAAGAACACTTTGCCATCCCAAACACAGGACAAGTCTGTGTACTAATAAAGCTTGTCGGTTTTAGGAACCATTAGGCACACTTTTGTCAACCTTGCCTTACATCTGGATAACCTTAAATAGTTTACAAAGAAATAGACGTACGTTTATCTCCTTTCTGTCTGAAAAATGATCTATTGAAGTTTATAGGATAAGATTTTTAATCCCTGGAGTACATGTGGGAAAACTGAGGCTCAAAGAATTGAATGAACTCATCCAGGGTCACACAGCTAGTAAAAAAGGCAAGTGGATTCATGTAGTCAGGGGACTTTCAGATAATGGCTCCCAACAGGGAAAAAAAATACAGGCAGAGAGCAGACACACATGCCACTGTGGACATTCTTTCTACTCCACGCAGTCCTGCAAAAGAAAATCTGGCCCCACCCATCCACTTGCATGGTCAACACATAGGAGACACCTGAGCTGATCTTGACCTTGTGAATTGCTCCAAAGAGTCTTTCTTGATGCTCCAGGCTCTTTTACACCAGAAGAGAGGGGTGTCCAGGACTCAGTATAGTTTGGGATGAGACTCTAGCCAGGTATGATTTACTTCAAGCCTCCTCCTTCCACTGAGCCTAAGCTCAATCGTCTGAGCCAAGGTGTCCTCGGAGATGAGGACACTGAAGAGCAGTCCCTCTGGTACTCAGGTACCTATCTCTGTGACATCCTAGCCTTCCTCTGAATGCCGGGGGCTCCCGAGTCTTCTGGGGTCATTTTGGTGAGCCTCCACCTGACTGCACCAAGTGTGGGGACCATAGGGACACATAACCCAAATATGTCCGTTTTAATCACTCTCCTCTGGAGAGATAAAAGCTTTCCATAGGATTGCTCTCTCAAGCATTCCTCTGTAGCTTTGATACCAGCCATTAAATCACGGAAAGGAAAACAAAACAAAACACAACAAAGAAAGGGACCAGCTCCAACCTTTAGCTTTTGATTTTTTTAGCCTCCTGAAAGAAAGGAGATTGTTGACCTCAAGTTCCCCCTTTCCATCCTCTCACCTCTGCTTGGATCCCCCTGGCAGATGTGCCACAGCTAGTGGGCATCCTTAAATGGGAAGGGCTGAACCTGCCTACCTTTCCTCCCTCTCCCTCCTGCATGACCTTCCATCTCCCACAGTGGGAACCAAGGCTGGGATGGCTGAAGGGCCTGGGATCTCAGAGTCACAGGCAGTATGAGAGGAACGGGAACTGTGGTGTAACCCTCCTATCTCATTGGGTAGGCGGATGAAAAGCATCAGGAGAGCTCTGGCTTTAGAGTAAGTCCGGTGGTGATTCCAGCATTCTCTACCTGAGGTCTTTGGGGGGGAATCATTTAATTTTGCTACACCTCAGTTTCCTTCTCTGGCAAAGGACTATCAGGGCAGCCCACTTCCCGGGGTCAGTCACCATGAGCATTAAATGAGATGTCTGTGCTTAGCAGAGAGATTGCTACATAGACGCTTTCAACAAACATTCATTATTATTATCATTATTTATTTGAAAATGCTGCTTTGTCACAGGCAGGAATGACCCGGGTGGAGTTTTCTCTCCTCCCACCTCCGCTCTCCCAATGAGAGAAAACAAATAATAACAGGACCTTGATGTAAATTGTCATCCTTTGCTAATTGTCCTCCCTAGACAGTGGTGAAAGAAAGCCAAATGTTATCAGAGCTAATTTTGTGTTGAGCCTGGGAAAACATTCAAGGGAAAAAAAAAAAGAAACACAGGATAGAGGCATAGTTGAGGCCCCGCTTGTCTGAGGGGGAAACTGAACTTGACATCAGGAAGTCTTGAATTCCAGTTTGTCCTACTGCTTAGTGCTGTGTGACCTTGGGCAGGTGATTTCACCTCTCTGAGTCTCAGTTGTCTCATCTGTAAATAGCACCTATGGTACAAGGTTGCTATGAGGGTTATGTGTGACAAATTGGCCAGGAAGCAGCTATATACCTGCTCAGCACACAGCAGGTGTTTCAGACATGCACATTGCAGCTGAAACTCAGAAGCACCCCTCCCCTGAGAAGAACATTTCCTGTGTGTGGTGACCACACCACCGATTTTTGTATCTTCCTAATACACCTTGCTCTGTTCACAATAGGAATCAGGTAAACTGAGGCAATGTATGATACGTAACCAGAGAAGGATTCTGAACTGGGTACAAAGCAGTGGAAGATGGGATAAATATTGGAGAAGTTTTGGTGGGAGAGCTTAGAAAAGTTGGTGAATGATAGTGTTACGGTTTTTTAGGGTTATCATAACAGAGTACCACAGACGAGGTGGCTTAAATAGCAGAGATTTATTTTCTCGTGATTTATTTCTCCGAGGCCAATCTCCTTGGCATGTAGATAGCTGCATTCCCTGTGTCTTCCCATGGTTTTCCTTCTGTACGTGTCTGTGTCCTAATGTTCTCTTTTTATAAGGACACCAATCCTATTGGATTAGGGCTTACCCTCGGGAACCATGTTAGCTTGATGACCTCTGTAAGGACCCGATCTCTTAATAAGGTAACATTCTGAGGTGCTAGGGGTTAGAGCTTCAACACAGGAATTTGGGGAAGACACGATTCAGCTCATAACACATGGAAAGAATGATGGCAGCCCAGTGACAGCAACCTTGAAGAAAAAACAAAAAACAAAAATGTGGGTCCAAAACCAACAGGCAGGAATCTCGCAGTGCAAGTCCATATGTGGAAGCATGAGCTCAGGGAGGTATTCCCAATGCCAGGGAGACAACAGGCCCAATCCTGGGTCCCTGTGAAGTGGGGCGAACCAAGTAGAACAGATTAAACACGAGTCATAAAGAACCATTGATTCTTAGTGTTTTAGGCTCAGGCAGAAGAATGGCATGGGCAGCAGCCCCCCGGCTTGCCGTTCCGTTTACCTTGCTTGCGTTGGTGCTATGGGACTTACGGAAATATTTTTGGAGGGGCTGTGCCTTCAAACGGCCCCCATTTGGCACTTCTTGCAGTGATGTGATTCAGAGCCTGGGCTGGGAATCCTGCAGGCCTGCATTATGGGCGGTGTTGCCTTGCATAAGCCTCTTCCCCTTCCTGAACCTCAGTTTTTTCTGAAGAATGGGCAATGCTGACAATTTTGTCGTGAAGATTAAGTAAGAGGCTTAATGCAGAGCACATGGTACCTGGCAAGTTCTAAATAAAGGGCCACATGCTTTTTAAAGAAGACAGCAGTAGAGAAGTGTCTCTCCCTCCCTTTATTTTTTCTTTTAATAACAAACTCTGTGGGGCACCTACAAGGCACCGGGCTCTGCATTGGATGCTAGGCATTTTGAAAGGAACCAAATGGACACATAGGTGGGAAACCCAGACGTTGTATGTACAGAAGTGGTGGATTTTCGGACAGGGAGGAGCAGGGTGAATATGTGGGAGAAAGATTTGTCTGTGCTGGGGTGGAATGGAGTGGCCAGACAAAGCTGTCCTGGAGTACTGTTTAAAGTGATATTTAGAGGGTAACCCCACAGCCTGGAGGTTCTCCCAGTCTAACCCTGGCCAAGGTTTCGGGAGACGCCCCATTAGCCTTCTGCCATCAAACTTGCCTCCTTATACATGCTCTTCACCTCTGGGGTGAAGTGTAGTGAGTAGATGAGAAGAAAAAGAGGCAATGACAGTAAACATCAAGCTTCTGGGTGTGGATAGCAAGCCCTTTTCACAGCAAGCCTACCTGCAGGAAGGTAGGGACATGTTAGAAAGGCCAGCTGACCAGGGTTCGAGTGACCGATGACACTCGAATGACACTCCATCTGTACAGCAGGCCCAGACACCTCACATGGGCCTGGGAACGGGCTCTCTCCCACTTGTACTGTCTGCCTCCATGTATTTACAGCCTGGAGACAGCCTTGTGTTAATTAGATGTAGATGTGTGCAGGATTGCCTGAGGCCTTCCATCTTGCCAGGTGGGGATACGTCCCCTGGGATCCACCTCCAGTACCACACAGATGGTGCTCACTTCAGACCTACTCTCACTGTTTCTTCCACTATGTCTCTATCTTCCTGGAGAACCATGGGGAGAGACAGGGTGGAGGTGTTGGGAATATACCCATGTCCTCCAGAGACACAGAAGAGAGGGGACCTAAGCATGCCAGAATCGGGAATGGCACGAGGCCTCCGATCAAATCAACATATTTGAGAGTACCTCCTACTTAGAAGGAACCGTTCTAACAGAGAATAAAAGACCTCTTAGATTATAGTGGGGAATGATTTAATCCGAACCCCTCCTTTTTCAGAGAAGGGAAATGAGCCCCACAGCATAAGGGGTGGTGTGGCTTGTCCTAGGCAAGTTCATCTGGCAAGCTGAGCCCAGATATATGGTTCCACGTCCCCGGTTCTGGGCTGGTGATACAGCAGTGTACCCTAATCCTACCCCCTGAAATGTGACTTCTGTTGATGAAAATATTTTCCTACAGAAATAGGTCCCCGTCACCATTCTATGCCTCACCCCATCCCTACTGAAGTTCAGTGATTTCCTTTCGCCACTTACACTCCAGGTAAATATTTCCCTCTGAACTTCTGAAGCGACTGCTTCAAGGCTCTCATTTCCCTTAATGTGTTTCCTCTTGGTTCTACTGCAAACCCTCTCTTTGCCCTTCCTCTCTGCCTCCTGGGGCTAAATCACCTCTTAGTGCCCTGCGCAGTGGTGCAGAGCCTGGCCTTTTCTCACTGTTTCCTTCTTCTCTCTTGACTGCAGACAGAGGTGGCCTGAGCCAGGGTCCCCAGCCCCAGGAAGGTTCTGAACTGACGGCACCCTACAGATGTGTAAACATTTTACCTTGCTAACCCAGCTAGCCACCTTCCAAAGGCAACAGGAAAACCAGGGACTGGGAGCCCCTGGCAAAATAAAAACCTGCAGAGAGAGAGAGAGAGAGAGAGAGAGAGAGAGAGAGAGAGAGAGAGAGCCCTATTTCAGATGTTAATTTCCTCATTAGAAGAATTTTCTGCTTCAGTGTATGGGGGTAGGAGGGTGAGCCAGGGAAGGGAGAGACTGTGAGTTGAGAGGTGGGATGGTGGGGGGTACGAGAGTATCAGCTCCAGGAACCATTGCTCTCCTTGATGCTCATAGAGGGTAGGTAACTCATTCCAAATCTGGAGTCAAAAATTTGGCGTTGGAAACGTCACTGGGGAGGTAGTTTTTATGCACAGTCTCCTACTAGCAGCTAAGCCCATGGGAACTTAGGATTTCTAAGTAAGGTTTGCAGTGGGAGGAGGAAGGGTGCTTTTTCGGGCCTTCCTCTTACCTGCTCTTGATGTATTGGTCAAGATGCCTTCTCTCTCTGGCCTTCCCGTTTTCTGCTTCTTGTCATTTTCTATTTTTCATCCTTGACCTCACTCCCAGATCCTCCAGCATCTTAAAAATGAAACTCCTTTTGGAGAGCCAGACTGTATGCCAAGAGCCACACTGCTTTTAAGTATGACAACTTAAAGAGAGATACAGATGAGGGAATTAAAATCCACAGAGGTGAAGTGATTTGCCCCAGATATATAGCTCGTGATGGTCGTCATGAGGATGACCCTGAGTCCAGAGACCCTGCACTTTCTACCCTACCAAGAACACACTCTGCCTTCTGATTCTCTCTGTTCGTTAGCTGTGAAGATAAAAATCAGTGCCCCTGATTCTATTTGTCCTCTCTTCTCTCTGTCTGTTCAGAATAACTCATAGGCTCATTCATGAGACACTGAGTGCCTGCTGTAGGTAAGTCATGGAGCAAGCTGCGACACAGGGTGCAGATGACTCAGACGGGTCATCCCTGTCAGAAAGCATCCAGTCTGGGGTGGGAGGGGGTGGGACGGCATGACTCTAAAACCAGAGAGCAAGTGTCCAGTTTCCTAAAAGTAAAATGAATTCAGAGAAGAAAATGATCATTCCTTACAGAGAAGAGAATGATCAGGGAGAGATTCTTGGAAGAGGTGGTTTCTGTGTCAGCTGTTGGGAAACCTGGAATCACAGAAAAGCAGACTTGGACGGAGCATGAGAGGGGAATTTCATTCAATCCCCTTCTTTGCCACATGGTGGAGAACCCAGGCCCAGAAGAGGTACTTGGTCCTTCACCAGGTTGCCCAGACCATGAGAAAAGGTTGATTTTATGAGGATACTCTGGCCATTTCATGGAGGACTGTTGGCCTGGGAGTGGGAAGAGAAGTGTAGGCAGACTTAAGTGCCTGACCCAAACTGCCCTCCACGTCAGCTGCTAACAGAGAGATGGACACAAATTCCGGGGCCCTGGTGCCCACAAAGGAGTAAAGACGATGTGGGCCTCCTCTATTGATTTTTCGGGAAGCTCTCCATGATCATTTGATGAGTGCTCATGGCAGACGCACACTCAAAGTTACTGTGACTGCGACAATTCTCAGCTGAACGTAGGGGCCATCCTTGTAAATGGCATCTTTTATTCATCCTCGTAGCCGTCTCATTCTCCTCCCACCTGGCCTGATGCATCATCTGAGAGCTAAAATACACTCTTAGGTAGAAAGTCCCCTTCCCCGTCCAACGACCTGTCTGTGCCAAGGACACTGGGTATATACCACAAAGGCTGGGGAGTAGGGGTTGGTGAGTGTAAAGATAATTGGATCCAAAGAGAATCTGCTAAGTGACTTCCTGGGGTTCCCAGGGTAAGTGTAGAGAAGTCTGGCTTGGAACTTTCCCAAACACCCAACTAAAACTTGTGACGCCCCCAGGCAGATGGTGTAATCCTGATCCATAGTGGCACTGATGAGGGAGAGGGTGATGTGTAGCGTCAGTGCAGAGGACAGTGAATATGAGGGTGTGATGGATCCAGAACCACTCACCAACCAGTTGACTGTAAACCCATCTCTTTACCTTCTTTAATTTCCATTTCCTCCCCTGTAAACTTAATGTCACCACCTTGGGGATGTTACATGGATTAAATGAATTAATGCACACACAGACCTTAGCACAATGCTTGACCTGCCATTAGTTGTTTGGTAGTTTTTACTTATTATTAGCTATTATGCAGGAGTCCCCAACATCTGTTTATGTTAAGAGACTGCTGGGGGTTTGTGTGTGTGTGTGTGTGTGTGTGTGTGTTTCTTTTGTCTTTTTTTAATATTAGCTTTAGTGTTAGAGAAAAACAAACTGAATTGGGTCTCAGGAAATTTGTCAATGACTTTATGTGACCTGACAAATGCCTTCCATTCTCTGGATCTCAACTCTCTCCCTTGTCAAGGGAAGGAGTTGAAAGCGGTGGTCTTTAAAAACCTTTCCAGCTCAGATATTCAGCATGCCTGCCTTACTTTGGGACTGACTGTCAGGGCTTGCCAGGACTCCTGTTAGAGACAGAGGGTTAGCTTTGCTTGATGCTCGCTTCTTCAGGCCAACTTTCCCGACGAATCACCACCACGGGTCATCTGATGACCACTAACAGCTGATGTACACTCAAAGCTATGGTTCTGCTAAAGGAACAGCTTCTATTCACTGCTATCTCCCTCTGTTTCTCTCTCACCTGTATCATCCTACACTTAAAATACCCACTTCATTAGAAAGTCTTCTTCCCCGTTTCACAGCTTTGCAAAATCAAAGGTTTTCAGATTTCAATTACCATCATTGGTGGAGGTGGTATTTTGTTTAGTTCAAGTACTGATTCTTCAAACAACAACTTGTTTTTCTATGCTCCATATTCAAAGCAAATAAAAGTGAAACTGCTTGGGTTACAGTTGTGGTAAGAAGCCCCTCCCCGCAAACCCAACTCACTGTCCCCTCAGGTCCTCTAGCCTTCGCCTTGCCCTCAGGGTGGTCCCCGAGGCCCCTTCAGTAACTGCCAGGATCCCACAGAGCACAGTGTGAAGACTTGGGTCTAGACATCCTGGTAGAAATGTATTGGAGATAAATATTTTACCCCTCTTCTTCCATCCTTTATTTATTCATCTTTCTCTTTTGGGGCCATCTAGGGCTGTATGACAAATGTTCTTATACCTCTCGTGACCGAGGATGGGTCGTGGGCATTCACACCGTCAGTGACCAAGGCAACAGAGACCCGCGCTACTTCTTCTCATTGAAGACAGACCGGGCCCGGCAAGTGACCACCATCAGTGCCCACCGCAGCTACCTGCCAGGCCAGTGGGTATACCTGGCTGCCACCTATGATGGGCGGCTGATGAAGCTCTATGTGAATGGTGCCCAGGTGGCCACCTCTGGGGAGCAGGTGGGTGGCATCTTCAGCCCGCTGACCCAGAAGTGTAAGGTGCTCATGCTGGGAGGCAGCACCCTGACTCACAACTACCGGGGCTACATTGAGCGCTTCAGTCTGTGGAAGGTGGCCAGGACGCAGCGGGAGGTGCTGCTGGACATGGAGACGCATGGCCTCCACGCGCCTGTACCTCAGCTCCTCCTCCAGGAGAACTGGGACAATATGAAGCGCACCTGGTCCCCCATGAAGGACGGCAACAGCCCTCAAGTGGAATTCAGCGCTGCCCACAGCTTCCTGCTGGACACGAGCTTGGAGCCCCCTCTGTGTGGGCAGACGCTGTGTGACAACGCCGAAGTCATCGCCAGCTACAACCAGCTGCCGCGTTTCCGCCGGCCCAAGGTGGTGCGTTACCGCGTGGTCAACCTGCACGACGACGGCCACGAGAACCCCACCGTGAGCCGCCAGCAGATCGACGTGCAGCACCGCCAGCTGGCTGAGGCCTTCAAGCACTACAACATCTCCTGGGAGCTGGAGGTGCTGGAGGTGAACAACTCTTCCCTGCGCCGCCGCCTCGTCCTGGCCAACTGCGACATCGGCAAGATCGGGGACGAGAACTGCGACCCCGAGTGCAACCACACGCTGACTGGCCACGATGGGGGGGACTGCCGCCACCTGCGCCACCCCGCCTTCATGAAGAAGCAGCAGAATGGGGTGTGCGACATGGACTGTAACTACGAGCGCTTCAACTTTGACGGCGGAGAGTGCTGTGACCCCGACATCACCGACGTCACCAAGACTTGTTTCGATCCCGACTCTCCACACAGGTAAGACCTGTTGGGCAGATGATGCCCGGTTCAGAGCTGAACTTGTCCCCCGTTTTATAGGCAAGTCACCTGAGGCCCATAAGGGTTTCGGGAATTTCCCAGTTTACACAGTAGCTTCGTGACTGAGGCCAGTCTGTTACTCACGTAATCACGGGGACCATATGCAAGCATAATTCATCACAATCATGTTTATTGAGTGCCTACTCTGAGCTGAGAAGGAAAACTCAGAACCCTGTTTTCTCGAAGACCTCAGAGTCTAAATTGGGTGGCAAGAGCAGAGAACAAGCAGCTGTTGAAATGTATGTGGTAGAGTGGGTCAGAGTTGTGCCATCCAACACGTAGTCCCTAGCCACGTTTCACTGTGTACATTAAAATCAGTTGAGATTAAATACAATTTAAAATCCAGTTTCTGAGCCACACTAACCCCAATTCAAGTACACAGTGGCCGCATGGGGCAAGCGACTACCATACTGGGTGAAGCAATGTGGTCTGTTAGACAGAGCAGGTAAAGCTGGGGCCACCTGGGGTCGGACAGCCTGGGTTCAGCTCTCAGGGATCCTATTTCCTCACTTTGTGACCTCTTAGATGCTATTTCCCCATGTGTAAAATAGTAATAATCGTGGTACCTGTTTTGTCAAGCTGCTCGGAGGGTTGAGAGTGAGAGAAGGCATATAAAGCACAGTCTCTCTCATAGTGGCTAGCAGACAATTAATTCTAAATAAGTGTGTTTGTCATTATTTGTATAATGAAAGGTAGCGTGTGCTGTGTAAAGGGAGTGCCATGGGAGATCAAAGAGAAAAAGGACTGAATTGCAGTTTGAGTACCTCGGGGCGAGCTTTGGTACAATTCGGACCTCAGAGATTGGGTTGGGGAAGCATGGAACACCCTGGAGGCAGAGGAGCTTCTCGTGTCCTGCTGAGAAGAGGGTATGAAGGGGGGTCTTCTGTCTAATGTCTCTCGTAGCCTCTGCCTTGTGTTGTCAACTCTAACCAGGAGCTCCAAGGGGGGGACCCATGGGTGATGTGTATTCGATGTGGGACCTGGAGGAACGACTTCCGAGCCAGAGAGACAGTTCACATCCATTTTTCTGATGTCCCAGTTTCACACTGAACTTTTCCATTCTGTCCAACACATCGGACCCTGGATTTGCTGATAGCCTGAGCATATTTGCAGACCTCTGCAGCTTTTCTGCTGACTCTTCTCTTTATGTGTCTCTCAAAAGAGCAAGGGCCTCCCCTGCACAGACAAAATACCTATGTGCAAAGGAATGACGATGCTGGCAAGAGAATGTCATGCCTGGCAGCAAGCCAGAAAGCACGTCAGCTCAGCTTCCTGGCACCAGGCGGGCCCCTGGACTCTCACCTTGGCTGAGACACATGAACAGCCCATGGGGGAAGAAGCCTTGGTGTGTGGCCAGTTCCTTCCAGGTCACAATGCCCTTTCATCTCTAATCTCATTTGGGCTTTGACAGAATTTGGCACAAAGACAAGATAGGGGTTAATATTTGCATTTGATGGACAGGGAAATAGAGGGCCTTCGAGAGTAAAATGACTCTGCCAAGGTCATGGGTCAGGAAAGTCATTCGGTTAAGTCACAAATGCAGGTTTTCCGAGGTTAATGCAGCACTCGTATGTGTTCTGCTGAACTAGACTCCCAGCAGTTACCTACGTGCCCACGCAGCCTGGGCATGGCAGAGGACGAATGGCTGGAAGTCATTCACCCATTTGTCATTCATTCATTCATCCATCCATTCATGCAACACGTGTTTATTCAGCACCTACCAAGTGCCGGGAAGATGGGTACCCGGACTTCTATTTTGCTGAAGGAAATGCAGGCTTCGGAATGATGAAGGGATTAACCTAAGGTCACTCAGCTAACAAATGGAGAGCTCGGATTTGAACCCAGGTCTGTTGACTCCAAAGCGCTCACTGAAGGAGGGTATTTTTAAGTTGAAGGCACAGTAAGAGGCAGAGTTAAAGGACAGGAGTGACAGTCAGGGTGGCTTTCGTAAAGCCTTGGGGGGAAACTGCTGAGTATGATTGGGTCAGGACCGAGGGCAGCTGGCTTTTGGGGCAGGGCGCTGTGCTGATGTGGAGGGGCTGGGGGCCCCAGATGCGAAATACCTCACTATCAGCAGACAGAGCTGGCAGGCTCCAGTGGCCTCCCTCTTCTCTAAGTCATGGGGCTGCATGCCCAGCATGTCTGTGAGTGGCCCTGGGCCAGTGCTGTGACCACTCACGCCAGGGCCTGTTTGTTTGCTGGCTGGGAAAGTCGTGTGCCCTGGGTAAGCCCCACTGGGCAACGTGTCATCTCCTCACGGGGCTGGGGGTGACAGCATTCTGGCAGCATCAGCTCTCCTGTGTGCAGAGAGAAACCTGTGAAACTTTGTAGAGAAGTATTTGCTTTTTGAATTGAAAGAAAAAAAAAGGAGGGGGAGGAAGTGGAGGAGGAAGAAATGAGAGAAAAAAGGAAAGAAGAGAGGCACCTGTGATAGAAGCAGTGAACATTCGATTAACATTATCTAGGCGATCTTTAATAAAGAGCTGAACTTAACTGTCACCCAGGGTGTTTGTCTCTCTCTTTCTTTGTCTCTCTCCATTCTCTCTCTTTTTCTTTTTTAATGGGTAAAGGCGGTAAAGATAATATTTAAATTACTCGTTTTCAATCTCTGGTGAAGTACCAGGTTTCCCCCCTCCCCCTAAATGTTGCAAACCAACACCTTTATAATATGCAGCAACAATGAATGGATATAAAATGAAATACTGTGAGCGTGGGGAAGCAGTGTCAGAGTTCTATAAAAGTGTCTTGAGTAAAATAAGATCCACCAGCAATGCAGCAGGCACATTGACAGATGCCATCAGAGAAGTGCCATTTCTTTGAACTCATTTAAACTCATGCTTTACCTAATAAACCTTGGGCTCTTTAGTCCGTGTTCTCAAGAATTCTTACGTTGTAGGAGAGCACCCAGCCCCAGCAGATCTAAGACTGCAGATCAAAGTGGTATCAAATGTCAGGCCTAGAAACATCTTTGGAGATCACTAGGTCCAAAATCCTTCCCTTCCCTAGAGGGACACTGCGGACAAATCTCACCCAGTCCCTTAGGGCCATACTAGGGTTAGGGGTGCTCTCGATTTCTGCATCCTGGTTGTCCGCTGTGGCACAGCTTCCCAGCACTGCCCTGGCATCCTTGCAGGCCACCGGTACCTACCCCTCACATTCTGTCCTCGCTCTATTCTTTGCCTGCTGTCCTCAAGAGCTTGGGATTATGAAGTCCTGAATGAGTGATTTGGGAAGAGAATCTTTCTGTGAGTCATTGAAGCACTATTATATTAGAGCGACATTGGCAGTGAGTAAGAGGCTGTGATAAGGACAGCAAATTGAGGTGTGCACCGAGGGGGGGACTGGGACAGACAGTGAGGGGGCCAGGAGCCTTATCGTATAATCATTTGAAAATGTTTGGCTGGGTGAGAAAATTCTCACAGGGCTGTGACCACAGGACCATGGCACATGCACTTCCAAGTATCAGAAAGCATGTCCTGTGGAAAAGGGGGCAGAGTTATTCAATATGGTTTCTAAGCCGTGGCTGGGACCGGCGTGTGGCAACCACAGGAGGCAGCTTTGAATTGAGTAACAGATAATGTCATCCCTAATCAGAATGGTCCTTCCAGGGGAGTGCTTCTCTGTAGGGAAGTGAGCCCCCCCTCACCTGAGGCACGCACCTTGAGGTGGTAGCCAGGATTACAGCAATGGAGGGAAAGGCAGCCTTGATGGACTTGGAAGTGAGCAGTACACAGCCCAACTTTTTGACGATACCTTGTTCCAAATCATTTTAGGAAACCAAATGGTGACTGTTTCTGTCCTGTTTAATGGGCATTTATTGGGCACGTCTACCCCTGCCGGCCTCCCTGCTATTCACTGGGGGTGTTGAAATGAGTAGGACACTTTTCTCACCGTTGAGGGGCCTTCCACTTAAGTAAGGGAGTCATAGTCAAACATAAGAAACTCTGATCTGTGGTTTTAGTGGCACACAGTGGGGCAGGAGACCTAGAAAGAGAGATTTATTCTTCTGGGAAAACAAGACAAGTTGGCTGGAGCAGGTGTGATCTAAGTAGGCGTCGCGGAACTGGCAGTGCATTGAGAGACAGAGATGCAGTCTGCACCAGTCAGGGTCCTGGCGGGAAACAGATGGCGCATTTGGAAAGAACAATTAAGGAGCATTGAAGGAGGGCCTATTTTGAAGGAGAAGCTATTTGCAACAGTGTAGGCAGGGTTTAGGACAACCGGCAAGGCCAGGGTCAGCAATCTGGGGGAGCCGTTTCTATCCTTGGCCTGTAGAGGCAAGAGGAGGGGAGTGGTTATGGAACCCCAAGAGAGTGGCTGTGTGGAGAGGAGCTTCCTGGCACCTGTGACTCTCCATAGAGAGGAGTAGCCAATCTATGACCCGCTGGTCAGACGGGAGCCAGAAGATTAAATTCTATACATCACTTCTCCCTGCCTTCTAGTCTCCTGCCAGTGCTTCCCATTGGGGAACCAGACTGGTAACCACAAGCCAAAGCAACTCAAAGAGGCCAGCCTCTCAAGATCACAGAGCAGGGTGGAGAGGGGTGGGCAGTGGATGTGGGTAAGCAAACGGAACACGTCCCAAACACAGAGAAAGCCAGTCCATGCAGAGGGTACCGCGTGAGAATGGGGAGGGGGAGTGGGTGAGGAAGGGCTTGGAGAATACAGAGTCCCATAGCATGGCTGGGTGCAGACGAGAGGCAGAGGAAGGTGTAGTTCATCCCATGGAAAACTCTAGTATCAGGCTAAACCCTTCCTCCTTGCCTCTCTCCCTTACTTTATTTCCTTCTTTTCTTATTTCCTCCCTTTCTTCCTTCATTTCCTTCTTTCCTCCTTCCCTCCCTCCCTCCGTTTCTTTTTTCCTTCTCTCAGTAAATATTTGTTGAACGCTCCCTCTGTGCCAGCCCAGTCCCTGCCCATTGGGAGCTCAGCATCTCGTGGAGAAAGACAGACAAGTAAAGAGGCCATTGCAATCACCGATGTGAAAGGACCCCTGTGTCAGCCAGGAGGAACGGTCTGTGTGAGCAGTAATAGTCTTTCCATCAGACTGGTCAGTCAGAAACAGACATTCCGATGCTCTTTGGCCATTCTCTACTGTGGTGGAGATACGCCAGGTAGGCAGAACTTCATCTGCAGCTGTCAGCAATGTCTACAAATAAGTCAGAATGTGCTTCACATGCCTTTTTATAAATAAAATGGAAAACCTGGGTACTGATAGAAATCCCCAGAAGCAGGCAATCCCGGGGCACTTGGCATTTTAGTCTGTATGTACCCCACTGCAAGATGTTGCAATAAACCCACCAACTTCCTGTTTGGACCTTCCCCCCCCGCCCCAGTCTGCCAGCTCTGGCACCATTAGGTTATTTCACCTTTGTCCATGAATATCTATTCATGTGGAATGGGGCAGATGGAAAAAAAAGAGACTCCCCTTATATACTGTTGGAGCCAACATTTTCTTTGTCTTCGCTTTATTATTATTTTTAATGTAACAAGGGTATTCCCATTGCCATGTTTTGATTGATTGCCTGATTGACTGACTGATTGATTAATTGGACCCTGGTTGACATCGCTGGAAGTCTTTGGCAAGGGTACAGTGAGGCAGCCTCCCTGACCCCTCTGCGGGCCTCTGTAGTTTCCCCTCAGCCTCTTCCCCTGCCCCTTACCAGACTCCATTCAATGGTTCACCTTCATTCACTGGGGTCTCTCACTTCTTTTCTGGGGTGATTTCAGGGAACATACATTTCTTTCACCCACGATATCTCCAAATCTAGAAAAGGTGTGTGGACTCAGGGACTCTGAGCTGAAAGGGGCACTGGAGTGGTCCAACCCCCTCTTGCTGTGGACGAGGAGACTGGGCTCCCAAGAGAGGCAAACACTGACCCAGGCCTCACACCGAGAGTGGGCTGAGCTGAGAGCCAGACCCAGAGTCTCATGTTGTAGTCCCAAGGCATTTCAGCCCCTCTACTTTGTCCTGGTATCTCACAAGCTGGCCATATGAAGCGTAGACAAATTCTATTTAGTATGGTCGCGTTCTTACCCATCATCCCTATTCTGTTAAGATACTTCAATATCCGAGGCACTGTGATCAATGCCCTAGGGATCTAAGATGTAATCTCTGTCCTGAAAGTGCTTGTAAGCTGTGGTTTAATGACCTTTGCTTACTTGTCATTCAAGAGATGGCAAGATGATTAATTTACAAATGAACCACACCAATGATAAAGCTTCCCTGCACTCTGAGAAAAGGCAGGCTCCCTGTGCTTTGGAGAAATTAGGAAAGGTTTTCTGGTGGAGAAGGCATACAGTCTTGCAGCATTAGTTGGCTTTGTCGTGATAGAAAAGAGGTGGGTGAGAGCAAAGGGATTGGGGGCTCTGTAGGGAAAGCATGAGAAAGGGATGAGTGTGCGTGGGACGTCATGCAGGGGAAACGGAGTCTAGTTATGACTCGGTAGCTTCTTAGCTATGCAATCTTGGGCAAGTCTGTTGATCAGCCTGTGCGTCCATTTCCATATCTTCCAAAAGGGAATAATAATAACATCTGACCGCCTGGATCACACCGCCTTGAAGGTCACATAAAATAATATCCCAGAAAGAGTTCTGGGAAGAGTTAACCAGCCTGCAGATGAAAGAGCGCATTGTTATATATTTTTTTTCAGTAACTTTATTCATTCTTTTCCAGTCATCATGTAAGAAAAATAGCTTGGAATTTTATAATCAGAATATCAGAGTTTATTTAACGTGACTAATAGTCATTAAAACAATAACAGGAGTCAGGCCTGGTATAGTAGAAAAATGATGTGTGTTGGAGACTGACCAGGGGTTGAATCTTGCATCCACTGTTCATTCGCTGACTGACCTTGGCCCAGTCCTCACTAAGAGTCACTGGTTTGTCATCTATAAAAATTGGGTGAGAACAGCTCTCCTGGGACATGACAGGAAACTTAAGTGGCACAGGGTCTGGCACACAATAGGTGCTGGAGAAACGCTCCCTCCCTTCTCGAGTACACACGTGGATTCCTCCTTGTCAGCACTGTTTTTCAGAGATGCCTTCCTGCAGCGTCGAAACGGAGGCCTGGATAAAACCAGTACACACACAGAGCATTTATCCAGATGACTTTCATTCTTAAAATACTAACTTTTTTTTTTTTTTTTTAAAGACTGGCCACAGAATTGGCCTTTTTAAATAAAGACCACATAACTTATATCAAGCTCATTGAGCTTGCACACTAGTTTATTTTGAAAATAGCCCAAATGTCTAACTGTGTTACAGGACATATTTCCTCATGGAACAATCCCAGGCTGTGTTGGGATTGGTCATAATGGGTGGTATGCCAATTTGGTCGAAGTTCCTAGATTTTTCAACTATCTCCAGCCCACAGGCCTGCCTGAGTGTAGATGCACGAACACACACACCAGCCACACTTGTCCACCGGTCCCATTCTCTTGGAATCAGTCTGGGTTTCCTTCATACTTTTCTTCTGAACAAAGCCCATGTTTACTCACAGGTCCCACCTGTGACCCTTGTGTATATGTGACTTTGCTCTTTGAGAGCAGAATAGAGGGGTGAATGCAGAGCAGGAGAACTGCTCGTGGCCCCTGTCGGTGACGTGAATACGGAGCTCAGAGCAGTGACCTGTGAGAAGCACTGGAGGACCAGAACAGTCCAGCAAGTACGTAAGACTGTAACCTTTGGAAGCAGTCAGAGCATATTTGAATCAAGGTCCTCCACAGTTCTGTGACCTTGAACAAGTCTCTTCCTTTATCAAAAGGGGCAGCTTTCCTGCTCTGTAAGATCGGGGTTAAAAGTAACAGTCTACAGCATTGGGGGTTTAGAGGATTCAATGAAATAATGCACAGTCAACCCTTTAGAGTAGCACCCTGCGCTGAGTGAACTCTCCAACTAACAGCGGTGGTTGTTTGGGGATTTTCCATCGGCAGGAAATCTTCCATATAGAGCCCTTAATTCCCAGCCCCCTCTTGACCCTTAGTCCCCTCACTAGAACCTCAGGACTCGCATGGGGGTTAGAGAAGACCTAATCACTCTTTACTACCAAGAGCCCTTTTAGTTTGGTCTGGCCAGATTTCATTTTTAAAAGAGTTTCTTTACTCCAAAAGCCCTGCACATATTAAATGCTAAAGTATCCATTTCCTCGAGATAGGCAGCGCACCACACTGAGGTTTATACCTTTCCAAGAAAAAGCAAAGTTACGTTTGGGCTCCCTGGATGGGGCTCACTGAGTGGTTCACGCATGTGTAAGGGGAGGAGGGTGCCCTAACACGCTCAGGGCCGTTCTGAGCAATGTAAGGGGTGGAACAAACTCCCTCCTGGCCGAGACTCTTGCCACAGCACACTGGATCTCTGAGTTTACAGATGCAAATTGGAATCTTTTTGGGGGGACAGCCAGAGAGGCCCCCCGGCTTGCCGGGATCTGAAACGCTCCCTCTCTCACCCCTTTCCTAGATGTGTGTTTCCATCGCTAGCTCCCTGGACAGATGGGAGCACTCAGTGCCCTTTCGAGGGCCTCCACAGGAGGCAGCTGGGTTTTTTTCCACCCGGGGTTTTGCATAGTCAGCACGCTCATTTGCCTTTCTTCATCCACTGGTGACACTCACCACTCAGGACAGCCTCAGCGCTCTCGATCAGACGCCCTTTCAGGTTAGGAAACAAAGTGGTGCGGGTGTGAGGGAGGGTTCAGAGGACAGACACCAGTACATTTTGTTTCAGTAAACCATATTTCCCTAAATTGATCACAGCTCAGCTTGCATCTTCAAACTCACAGCGGGCCAATTTTCCACCTCCTGAGAGGGAACCTTCACTCTTACTTTCTGGAAACACAAAACTAGTGTGTGAACAGCAGTGTGTTTTGCTCTTGGGTTTGTTTGCTTAAGTCGAACAAGCTCCGATGCCCCCATTTTGTTGTTGGTGGTTTTTTTTTTTGGGGGGAGGGGCGTTTCTCTGTCTTTTTCCTTCCCTCTTTGCTTCTCTTTCTTTTTTGCCGTGTTCTAGTTTGTTTTGGTGCCCTGGTGATGAAGGATGGAAGCGGAGGGGATTTGTTGTCTCTATTGCAAACTTCCGATGTTTGTGATTGCAGCCTTTTAAAAGTTCAAACGGCCAACTGCAGTTGGACTTAGCCTTGAGCTTGACTTCTGGCTACTGAACTATTTTTACGGCCACAGAGGGCAATGGTGGCTACAACTTCCAAAAAGCACGAACTATCTCAAAATCTTACAGAGGGTGGAAAGCAGACATGAGAGCTATTTCCCATGAGGATTCATGGGAGAAAAACACAGTTTGCCTGTGGCTTGGCACAACATGAGGAAGGAAGTGACTAGATAGTTCCAGTAACTTCTTAGCCAACATGGAGTCAGTCACTTCTTTTACTTCAAATCCTTCATCTGTAAAATGGGACAGTTTGGGTAGAATATTTCCAAGATCTCTTCCTATTCAGATGTTTTCAAATCAGACACTAGAATAACGCTGGTTACAGGGTTTGTGGGTACAGGGCTAGAGAACAAATGGGGAGCTTACTATTGATAAGGTACAAATAATGCCCCACACTGACAGTGGGGACTTCCAGGGAAATAAGAGACATTCTTGCCTTCAAAGTATTAACCAGCCCCTGTATCTTAATTGAAAATGATGCATTGGAATAGCAGTGAAGGAACAGTGATACTCTATGACAAGTTGAAAAAAAATCCTACTCTCGTTACTGAAGTCCCAGCAGTGACCTAATGACGGTCCTCCATCTCAAGCAGTCTGTGTGTCTACTATTTTATTTATTCAGGGCCCTCAGGCCCTGAATGTGGCATCCCCTTTCCAAAAATCAATTTGAATTTAATTCTACTTGTAAGAGCCTGACATACAGTGTCATGCTTTCCAGCAAGCACCATTTCCCCATGCTTTAACTCTGTGTCACAAGATCCTTGGAGAGCTATCTCTTTTTTAACCTCAGGAGAAACCCAAATTTGGGGAAGTTGTTAGACTTGTTCAAGGTCATCCAGAGAGGTCTAGATTTACCGTAATGGCTGTGTAGTTCTAACTTCAGATCATTCGGTTATTTGCCTAAGGTTAGGTGATTTGTATGGGCCTCCAGTCCAGACTAAAATCTTGAAGTTGCCATATTGAAGCTATTGGTGATGATGTTGTAATTCTTGCTGTATCCTTCCCAAACATAATGTTGTTCACAGTCTTCACATCAGTTACATGGTTTTCATGGCTAACTACACAGTAGCCAAACTACACAGTCTAGTGAAACACCGCCTGTACCTCGAACACTGTGGCTGCTACAACTTATGAAATAGCGGTGATTTGTCTTTATTTAATTGTGCTTCAAGTGTAACACAAACCACAGGGCTGTCGGTGATCTGTGAATATTTTACTCAATGTGGTCAGTTGTATTATTTATCAATTGTGGTTTTGATCCTCCAAGAAGAAAGTGAGGTGGTGGGAAGAGATAGCTGCGGGCCCTGGAACTGTATGTGCTTCTCTCGTGAAAGCAGTAGTGTGACGTGAGATAGTCACATGACTGTTCTGGTACTTTCCACACACATTGTACTTCAATTGTTACTTTTCTTTACTTATCAGGATTTTTTCATGCTTAAGGGCTTCCCTGAAAATAAGTAAATTCTGAGACTCTGGGACTATCAAGGCAGAGATTGTAGAACCCCAAACAGAGATCTTAGGAAGTGACTGATCATTGGACATTGTGTGTGTGTGTGTGTGTGTGTGTACCCCTACTATGTGCAGGCACAGTTCTAGGTGCTGGGAGCACAACAATGAACATTCACAAGATAGGTGTGATTCTGCCCTCGTGGCATTTCCTGTAGGTAGATAAGCAGCTAGTTAGGTAAGTGCTTCATGGAGAACTTCAAGGTGCTGAGGAAACACAGAGGATGGGCACTTGACTTCTTAGGGGTCAGAGGCACTTCTAGTTTGAGTCCTGAAGGGTGAGTCATATTCACCAAGTGAGCGTAGCTGAGCTTGCCAAGAACCAGGTGTTCTGACACTTTGCCTTCTGCCACAGCTATCCCTAAAAGCCACTTGCAAAAAGGCAAATGAGAAAGACAGGAGCTGAGTAGTTCCTAGTAAAGCATATTCATTTTAAATTAGTGTCCTTTCTTCTGAGATGATCTTATTCTTTCCTGTGGAGCACTGCTGTAGTACCCTTTGTTGTATTATATGAGGGATGTCATAAGTGGTGTGTGCGTGTGGGGGGGGGGGGTCATCTTCAAATGCTTCATTTATTTGTCCAAGTTCAAAATCGCGACTTCCACTTCAATATCTTAAAATGATCCAAAGGTCTGAGAACCTCTCCACTGGCCCAACCTGCTTCTGTAAATCAGCAGCTCCCCTCCCCGCATCCACATCATCAGGATTCCTCATGCCACCCATCTCCTGGTCTCACTGTGATCCTACCCAGCAAAGAGCCGCAGACAGTGATTTTCCTAAGAGTTGATCGTCCATGTGACTCAGCGGAGGGCACAGCCCCAGGAGACAACTCGCCTGCTGGCCTCCAGTTGAGGACAGCAACAAGGGGGTGAGGCATGGAGGTGTAGAATCTGAGACTGATAAAGGAGAAATACTCCAGGAGACCAGGTCAGAAGCCAGGCCCATCGTTTCACCTCCTCTCACTCCCACCCCCCCTCAGCATCAAATTGTTTCCCATGCATAAATACCTCTCTACTTAGATAGTCTCGGACCCACCCCCTCTTCTGCAATCCACTGCCAATGCCTTCTTATCCACTTTGTTCCCTCCTCTGGTTCATCTTCCACATTCCTCCAGAAAGGAAGGAAAGCTCTTTGGAAAACATCAACCAGATCATTTCCTCTCCCGTGAAATCTGCCAGGGTCTGCTAGGAGCTTTCAGGGCACTCCGTCCCATAAGCTGGCAGACAGTGTGGCCACTGCCAACCCCTCCAGCCTCATCTTGCGGAGTGGCTCCCATGTTTTCAACTTTGCAGTCACACCAGAGGACTTGCAGTGTCTCACTCTTCTCCCTCTTTCATGCCTCTTGGCTTTCTGGAGCTTCTGCCATTTTCTCTGTCTCCTGTGTTTGTTCCAATATCCAATCAAGGTTTATCCTTCATGTGAAAACTGCAATGATATCTTACCCACCTTCAGCTAGGGAAGTGTCGTGACTCTGTGCTGCCATCACCTTCAGTACCCCTTCTATCATAAGACATATTGTAAGAGAAGGTAAGAGGCAATGGTGAAGCAGATGGTCTACAGTGACCCACAGACTAAGGGCCATCTCTCACCTCTGACAGCGATCTGTGGAAGGAGGAACTTTGGAAAAATGGTGTCACTTCACTGATCCCTGGTTTCTTCCCCTGTACATTGGGGATACTCATACTTAATACATAGAGCGTTTGTAAAGCTTCAAAGAAATAATATTTAAAAAGTACTTCCACAGAGCCAGTATGTAGTAAACTCCCCAAATAGTAGGTTTTATTAGTATTAGCACATTATGCTATGATCATCTGATTATTTGTCTCACTTCTTTCATAAAACTGCTAGCTCTTTGGTAGTGAAAATTGTTTCTCTTTTATATTGGTACGCCCAGTTTCTAGCTTAAAGCACGGTATGTGAGAGCATCTCAATAAATGTTGGTGAATGAAAGAGGAAAAGACTGAATGAATCACGTGCAGGGAGGAAAGGAGTTAGGAAGGAAGGAGAAAATGAAGGCAGGCAGAAAGGGAGGAAGGTAGATGGGAAAAGGAGAGGTAATGAAACAAAGACTTATTCAATAAATGAATGAAAGAATGATTGATTTTTCAACTGATCTTTGATTGGGTCTGTTCCATTTTTCTTAGACTGTGTGTCAAGCTTCTATACAAAAGCTATTATTTTGGAAACCAATCATCCAGGATTCCGAGAATTTAATAAACTCTTAATAAGCACTTTTTTTCCCCCTGTGCCTCTCCTTACAGACAAGAGAGGCGTATTTAAGCACTTCTGACAATGAAACTAAGCAGGAGAATAAAGTCCAGATCATTAGGGCCCTTGGGATAAAGTACAAAATCCAGGTTTTAGAACCGGTCACAGCTTGGAGAAAGCTTGTTATTTGGAACAAGGATATGGATGCAATAAACATTCTGAGGTTTATCTTGTTTAATGACTTGTCCTGCGTGGCTTTGATCTTTACATTTGATAATCACTTTCAAATGGTCTAGTGTGTGCTGAAAGGGGAGTAGTGGTTCCTGGATTTGAGGTCCTCTCTGGGAATGACAGGCTGCAATCAGAATTTGGAACTAGGCAATGTTACAGGACTTGCTCTATGAGTTGTAGAAACAGGGCATCTGCCTGTGAAGAAGATAAACACATTGGTCCAGTGATAAGAACCAGAATTCGCTGATGGAAGGGAGACAGACACAACAGGCCCTGGGAGCTAAGGTCTATTTTCTTTAGCTCCTTGAGTAAGCTAAGAAAGAGAATTATGCATTTTAAGGCCTTTTCATGGGTTCAACACTCTTCTAGCTCTTTCTTATGTGCTGCTTCCTTGAATTTTTATATTCCCCTTTCTAGGTTGAATTTGATAACCCCCATATTACAGATGGGCAAATTGAGGTTCAGAGAGATTGAGTCACTTCTCTAAGGTCACAATGCCGCTTGGTAGGAAAGGGTGGATTTGAACCCTAGTCTGTCTCTCTCTGAATGTGGGGCTTTTTTCTTTAGCACTCTGCTACTTTTTCTCTTAACTTGAAAGAACTGTTGCCAGCCTCTAGCCTGGAAGTGGCCCACTCACTCTCAGCCAGGGTTAATCCTCCTCAAATTGAGGACATTGACACATGACCAGCACCATCCCCATAACCCTCCTGCCCATATCAAGGGCCCAGGGAGCAGAACCTTGGCATGACGCTTCTCAAAGATCTCCTCAGATATCACTTCTGTAGCTGGAAAGTCAGTTTGCTTTGAGTGGGAATAAAACCTGAGACTGGTCGGTCTTGATCTGGGCTCACTGACACCCATGCCTCCGACCAGCCATCTTTAAAATGGGCGAGCCAGTGTATTATGCGTCTAGAGTTGGAAAAACTCAAGCCTCCCTTGATTGTACTTAAGGGACTGGTTGTTGTTGTTGTTCTGTATTTTGATTGTAGTTCTCTTTTGCTTCTCTTTCAATAAAACAGGCCCTGACAGCACTCTCATTGAGATTATTACAGAGTTGTACCATCTCAGGCCAGTGCATTTAGGAAATATGTTGTTGGCACTCACCAGCAAGTGAGATGCAGAAAGAAAATATTCTAATGACAGTTGAGTTGAGAGAGCTTTGATCTCCCTCCAGAACTGCTCTCATGGCTTTGAAATGCAGTTCTGGCAGAGAGGTACAGTCTGGGTGCCTTGGCATTCTGGGGCTGGGTCCCTTGAAACTGACATTCCAGGGGAGCCGCAACCTTCCCAGTAGGGTCCAAGTGCACAGGCTGCGCAGGAAGAAGAGAAACCAACACACCTCTCTTGAGGGACAGCTCGGGGAGAGGATCTAAGTTAGGAGGGACTTTCCGATTCAGCCCTACATTTCCCAAGCTCTGTTGGTGATGATATTATTTGGTTTTTTGACAAAGGCAGAGGTGGGGTGGGGAAAGGGACCATGGTCAGATATGTTTGGGAACACTTTATACACTATCTGACCGACTCACATTTTGTATATTAAAAGCTCTGAAAACTCTTGCGGTTAAAAAGTATATGTGTTTAACCTTGTTTAACAGAGCATGCCCTCAACCCCTTTGACTCGGAAACTTTTTTACCTTAAGTATTCATCTGCTTCTTGTGGGTTTAGCCTTCTATAGATAAGGATTTGGAAGACACTGAACTAGTTCACAAGCTCACTGATCAGATGGGAACCCTGAGCTGCAGACCAGGCAGCAGAGGGAGGAAGGAACAGGCGAGACATTCAGGCAATGCAGGTTCTGTACCGAGGCATCCAGCTGAGGGGGCGGGGGGCTGGGGGCTGCAATCCCTCCTGTACTTGACTCTCCAAGCCATGCTGCCTTTCAGGGAACTATGTCTCCCTAAAGGAAGAGGTGAGTTTACTAATGGGTGCAAAAGCACTGCCATACAGGCTAGGAAATTGAGGTTTGTTGTTACCTTGGGCAAGTCACTGCACCTCCCTGAGCCCCGGGCCACTCATCTGAAGTTATGCAATGTAAGAGAAAGGTGCCCACTCTCTGCCAATCAGTGGTAGCTCTCTGTCTTGAAGGAAAGTTTTAGGGGACACAGAGATGATAAAGACTTGGCCCCACCTGCTTGAAGCTCATAGCCTGGTGGGGAAGACAGGTACTCACACAGTGACGATAACACAGAGGAGGGTGATAGTAGAATCACTAGAATCAGAAGTGGGGGAGGGGGCTCTGAGGAGGGAGAAATCATTTTCAGCTAGAGGTGATATGATGATTTTGGTGTTGCTAATCATTATCATTGTAATAATAATGACAGTGCAATAAAAAGAGCCAATGCTAATGCTGGAGTGCTTTCTGTGTGCCGAGCACTGTGTGAGAAACTTCCTCTGCGTTGCCTCTGGCTCCAGTTCCACCCAGTTCTAATCCTCTTCACAGCCCTGAGAAGAGGACACCATTATCCCATTTTATAGGTATGGGTGGTCCCGAGCGTATACCTGGAGTACATCGCATGTAAGTGAACTTAGCAGGGAGGGTGAGATTTTAAAAGGCTGAAGATTCATGGGAAATAATGGACATGCTTAGGGAATGGGCATAATTGGGGAAAACCACAGGTTCTCAGATGAGGGAAGTGTGAGAACTTGAGAGGGAGGGTGTGGGAGGAAGAAGGTTGAGTGGTGGGGAGGAGGCACTAAAAGCTGAGACTGGGAGAGCCACCCAGAAGCAAACTGTCAGTTTAGGTTTTCCCCAGTAGGAGAAAACAGGAGAGCAGGATATGGAGGGCAGTGCGTGCCGGGACTGTGCAGAGCTGTTTCATTTAATCCTGCCGGTATCCCTGTGAGCTGAGACTCGGAGACGTGAAGCAGTGTGCCCTTGGACATAGGTCTGTCTGTCCCACTCTGGGTAGTACTGGCTCATAAATGAATAAACATACAGAGTTTTAGATTTAGATTGATTTTTTCTTCTGGGCTAATGATTTTTTTAAAAAACAAATAAATTTGATCAATTTATAAGATACACACAGGGCCAACCTTCCCACAGTGGCAAAATGGAAAGGCAAGTGTCCCTTGAGCAGGTTTCATCCTCAATCTCTCTAGACGCTCAGGGTTCTTCTCGATTTGACCTTCTGTGATTTCTCCTCCATCCGTTGGCTGAAAGGAATAAACAATATCTTAGAGAGACAGGGGGAAGGAGGTAGATACCCATGTGAACTCCTGTCCCAGAGATTTTCCCCTGATGCATTTGGGAGATACCCAGCTTGGCTCTGAATTGGTGTGAAGATGTTAGCCAGCAGAAGGAAACTTTTAGCCACAGAGCGCTTTTCCTTTGGGTGGGTCCCCCAAACAGAGATGGAGAAAAGAGAGGCCAGTGGGGCTAGAAGCCTGAATGGCTACCATGGATTCCTCCTTTTTGGAAAACTGAGACTTCTCAAAGTATGAAAAAAAAAAAAAAAAAAAAAAGAAAGAAAGAAAAAAGAAAATCGAAAAAAAAAAAACACCAAACAAACAAACATACAAGCAGGGGAATGGATCCAACATCCCACATCACTGCCTTGGGCCAGAGTGAATACCACCCTCTGAAAAGATTGCTTCTGCAATTACAACTGAATAAACAACCAATTAAAATGGCTCCCCCGGCCTTACCCCACCCTTCTCGCCCTCTCATGAAGCTTTCTCAGCCTAGAGCAATGGGGCAAAGAGGTGACTTTCTCTAATAACATTTGTGTTCTCTGCCTGAGAGAACGCTTGATGGAAATGCACAAATCAATTAGAAAATAATACGTAGTATGGAAAGGGCTGACAGGAAAACCTCAACTTCTCGGTGTTTTCAGCTTCTCCTCCCACACGTTGTTTCCCTTTTCGCCATGGCCCTGTGGGAAGAGCTGGACACATCTAGATTTGCACCTGACCGTGTCACTATTTAGGTGATCTCTGAACCCCTGTTACTTCATCTGCAAGATAGGGATAAGTAATAGGAATAACTAAACACTTACTGAGGTTTTCTATATGCCAGCTATTATGCTAAGCCCTTTACACTTCTTTTATTAACATCCCAAATCCTCTAGCCAGCTTGGCTCATCCCAAATACCCTTGTTTTGTATATGAAGAAACAGGGGCAGGGGAAGTTGTGTACGTTGCCAAACAGCAAGTGGAAGAGCTGGATTCAAACCCAAGACTCTGGCTGGAGAACAAGCCTTCTTACCCACTCTCCCATATGACTTCAAATCCTGCGCACAGGTGGGACAGCGTGTGCAGCAAGCACAGGGGCTGACATACAGCAAGGGCTTGATAAGCGGTGGCTTTCCTTCTCTGATCACAGAACAGACTGGTTTGAACTCCTTGTGAGGCTTCCAGTCTAAGAAGCTGAAGATGGGATTTTAGAGGAGAGAAGGGCACAGCAGCAAGACTTCACGTCAGTACGTGAGCTTGTGTGGCTATCTTCGCAATTACTCGGTTCCACCTAGTTCTGGTCAACACAGATGCACCTCTCCTGGCCCTTCCTGTGTCCAAATCAAGTTAACCTTTATTTATTTATTTATTTATTTATTTATTTATTTATTTATTTATTTATTTTTTGGGGGGTGGGGGGGCTTTTGACCTGAGTGGGCAAGAGGGCACATGGGGTCTCAGACGTGTCCTATTCCTGTTGGAGTAGAGGTATAGGTTTTTGACCCACAGAAATGTTCTTGATAGCACCTATTGTATTGATAAGGAAACTGAGGCCTCATAGGAAGGAAGTGCTGAAACTGAGAGTAGGCCCTAACTATTTTAGTTTTTCTTTCATTCCCAATATAAATTTAACTCCATCAACGTTCACTGAGAGTTCCTAGGGTGTCAAGCCTTAGGCTGAGGACAGGGTAAACAGAGATGAGGAAGGCATGTTCCCTGTCTCCAGGGAGCCACAAGGAATGGCAGATAGCGACAGGTGAAGTGATTATGTGGAATGGTGTGAGAGCACACGCACGCACGGGAGGTGGATGAGTACAGAGATGGTAAAGGGGGTGGAGGTGAGATGGAAATCAGGGAAGTCTGCCTGGAGGAATGGCACCTGAACGGACTTTGGATTTGTTCATCAGAGAACAAAATGGGAAGCAGTGTCCTAGAGAGGGACAGCATGAGTAAAGGCACTGGGGCTAATGCATCACGGTAGATGCTGCCAGTGCACTGTGGGATATTCAAGAGAGGAAACAGAGAGCTATGAGGCTGAAAGGGGAGGCAGGGTCTTGCAGGCCATGCTGAGGAGCTTGGATGTGACTCTTTCACATGTGGGGAGTCCCTTCTCTGACTCCAGGAGAGAAGGAGAGGGGAACTGTTATTATGTGCTCTACGTGCCAGGTTCTATGCCAACCTCTTGTAGAGAGACAACATTATAAAAAAGGAAAATACTTTCAACTGGCTGTATGACCTTCACAAGGTATGAAACAGAAGCCTCTGTTTTCTCATCTGAAAAATGGGGATAATAATACTGCCTACCTCAGTGTTATTAAGAAGATTCAAAGAGATAATCCATGTAAAGTCAAGTCACATGGAAGGGCCCAACAGACATTAAATACCATTATTCATAGACTTTATCTCACCTACTAACTACATCAAGCTGCATGCTTGCTTATTTATGTATGTTTTTATCAATTTATTCATTGATTTGTTTCCAACCTTCCTCAAGAAATGATTATCAGTTACAAGATTCCTAAGATAATGATGACAGATATAAAATGGGAGCTGAAAAATACATGAGGGTGGAGCCGGCTCCCTCTCTCTACCGCGAGCCGTTGAATAATATGCCTGTGACTGATGCAAATTGTAGTGTTTCTGTTCTGATGAGAGAGTCTTACTCTGCAAGGGAAGAACTCTTATTTATTAAGCACCTAGGATATGCCAGTCTCTGTCCAAAGACCATCTCTTTCTCTCTTCCACATGTGTTTGTTCCATGTATTAAAGAGTTGACAAGTCGCATGAGGAGTTAATTCACTTATATGTCGAGATTACAGTGGCAGCTACCTCAAATACAATATCCCTCTCTAGTATGTTTTACAGAAAAAGACATAGAGGCTTACAGAATGCAGAAGCATATGCTGTGGGTGGCAGCATGACGCCCCAGTGAAAAGAGGATAGGTTTCCAAGCTAGACAGAATTGGCCTTGAAACCCAGGTCTGCAACTTTGGACAACCTGTATAATAACATTGGGCCACGTGTTTGTTTATTTTGAAAACAGAGTAATAACACCTCCTTGCAAGGTTAGTGTAGAGATGCAAAGGAGGCCTCCTAGTGCGGCTCTGTATTGGCCAAATAAATGATCCGAGGTCCATAGTGAATAAGCAAAGAAGGAAAGAAGCCAAGATGAGAAAACATGGAGTCACTTCCATGGTCTGTGTTCTTGATGTATACCCACATTATGTGGCTTTGTCATCAGTCAGGATAGCAGAGTCCTTAGGGGCACAGATGTTGACTTTAGATAAATCTGGGTTCTGAACTGAACTCTGCTATTTATAAGCTGAGTAACCTTATCAAGCCTCTTAAACCCATAAGAACGCCATTTTCTTATCTGTAAAATGGGATCATATCACTTACCGTATAATATTCCTGGGGGAAGTCAATGCGATGGTGTTTATAAAGTGCTTAGGAAAGTGCCTGGCACATAGTCGCTCTCACTTAATTAGCGGTACCTGTTATGTGAATCGTAACGTTTTTGGATGGTGATGACAGCCAAGGTTCTTTTTCTATTACAGAGCGTACTTGGATGTTAATGAACTGAAGAACATTCTTAGACTGGATGGATCGACACACCTCAATATCTTCTTTGCAAACTCCTCAGAGGAGGAATTGGCGGGAGTAGCCACTTGGCCATGGGACAAGGAGGCCCTCATGCACTTAGGTGAGAATCAGAAACTTCTTCAGGCGGCAACGGGATTAGTACAGGAATGAATTTAGTATCGATGAGGAAGATGGTGACCAAGCATGATGGTGCTGGTTGGTGGTAGTGGGGATGGGGAACAATCTGTTTATCGCTTTTTAATGTCTGAAACTCTTCAGCATTCCTTATCGCATTTCACCCACCAAACAATGCTCTGAAGAAAAGAGCACAATATTATTAACCTGGTTTTACCAGTGGGGAAACTGAGCTTCATAGAGGGACTGGGGCTTATCCAAGGTCATACACAAGTCAGTGGCAGAGATACATTTTGAATTCAAGTTTCCACCTCTGCCCATTGGTTGCTTTCTCCTTATTCCCCACCTCTTTGGTCATACAGATATTTTCTCAGCCTGATAACCACATTGTGCTGGCATCGTCAGTCATGGGTTGGCTTGAGAGACACCAAAGAGGCAAGAGAAAGTGAGTTTGTAAGATCTCCTTGTTCCGCCATGTTCTACCCACCGACAACGCCAGGAACTCTTCGTACATTCAATTTATGCATATCCATAAACAGACATACATTTATACAAAGCAAGCACCAAGGTCAGAGATGACAGTGGTTTCTGAACCAGGCCCTGCAAGCAGACATTGTAGTTGTCCAATTTTTATTTGTCCATGCTCTCTCAATGTAGACATGCATTTTTTAACTTGTGCATATTTAAAATCATAGTATAGATGCAAGTTTGTGTTCTTTTTTTTTCACTTAATATTATGCTATCTGCATTTTTCCATGTTGCAGCAGTCTTCATAATTATTTCCCATCCAATTTTTTTTCACTTGACATCACAAGAGAAAAGCCTGTCTTTCTGGTTTATTTCCATCTCTCTAAAGACGAGATTTGTAATGGCCACATAATAGTCCATGGAGTGAGGGCACTGTAGTTTATTTAAATATCTCCCCTGTGATGGGATGTTGCCATTATTTACACCAATGAACAGCGATGATTCAGTGAGTGTCTTCATATGAGAACGTTGGGGCTCAGCAGTGACAGTGCTGGATGTGTCGCCAGGCCTGCCTGGTCCCCCAGCGATATGCCCAGAGTCCAATAGCTGCTGTACACCTGCCATATCTTGGAGATGAGGAACTTTGCAATTTCGGATGATGAAATTGTGCTGAATCAAACTCCAGACTTAGTTCTCTTACACTGCTCTCATTTTTCAATTGTTTTTAAGAGGATGAAACCAGTGTGTGTGTGTGTGTGTGTGTGTGTGTGTGTGTGTGTGTGTGTAGAGATAAATATGAAGATAAATATGTAGTGCTTCTCACCTGGGGGGATTTTATCTCCTAGGAGACATTTGACAATGTGTAGAGATATTTTTTTGTTACAAATGGGGTGATGCTACTGGCATCTAGTGGGTAGAGACCAGTGATGCTGCTAAATCTCCTGCAATATCCACAAGAAAGACTTATCTAGTCCAAAATGTCAATAGTGTTGAGGTTGAGAAACCCTGAGATTGACGATGAACAGGTAGACAGACAGACACAGACAGACAGGGGTTTGGCAGAAGAGAGTGTGCTACTTCAGCAAACTTTTAAGTCAATCAGCTTGTATCACGAACCTAGGATTACCTATGGGAATCCTGCTGGTCCAGAGCCAAAATCCATGGTTGTGCTCAGCTGTGGCTTTATTTAGTAGGGCCCTAGACAAGTCTCTTTCCTTCCCCAGGTCTCAGTTTCCTCAGATTTTAAGTGAACAGGTTCAACTAGGCCGGCCTCCACGGACTCTTCTCAGTGCTGAAATTTTGTCCTATTGGCAAAGCAACCGAAAAGGCCATGATCAGAGTCTTAGAGGAGTTGAACAGCAGGCTTCTAAAGTTATAGAAAAATACTCCTGATAATTCCATGAATTTCAGAGACTGGCTCAGGACCAGGAATACAGAAGGCTATAAATCCATGGCATGTTATAGTATTTCAGGATGATGTCAGGCGCAAGCTATTTCACCTTTTAAGAGAAGCAATGAAACAGGACTCAGGGCTCTGTGCTGTTGCTCTGTGAGAAGGGATGAGTTGGGAGGGACTGAGGTGAAACAAACAGAACCAGCCTGGACATTAAGTCTGCAATCCTGTCAGTATCCCTGGAAATACTTGTGGGTCCCCTCCACATTACCTCAGTGTCAAAGCTTCAGGAAGGCAGAGCATCACAGGCATTGTGTTGCTATTGATTGGAGAGCTCACCAGAGATGCAGAGCCACTTTCCCAAGATCACACAGCCAACGTGAAGCAGATGGAGGATTGCAACCTATGTCAGGCTAACTCCAGCTGGCCTCCAGGCTGCCGCCTCCCCACTCTGAGATATTGATCATAAACAGTTTCTCTGCAGTAGCCCCAATCAAACCCAATTTATTAGAACTATATATAATTACAATTCTGCTGTTGCACTATGATCCCTGGAAAAAGTCTTGGGTGGGAAGGAGATTATATTTCATATTATGATTGACAGAAAATAATTGAGAGAGATTTCCTGTCTCAATTTCTCTTCCTCCCTGCCTCTGCCTGCCTCTACACACACACACACACACACACACACACACACACACACCCCTTCTCATACATCTTTATCTTTGTGCTAGAAGGCTCTGAGCAGTTCAGAATTAGTAGATTCTGTGAGCCCCGTGACTGAGCGAGCTTACCCTCCCAGCAGTTCAGTCCGAGATAACCCCCCGCCCCCTTGCCCTCACCAGGCTTGCCAGGACAAATCAACAAGGCTCTGCCTCCTTACCATTCTTTTATAAAACTGCACTTAAAGTTACTAACTTACAGGGAGCTCAGACCTGAATTTTAACTTTCCCTTAGACACACTTAGATTTTAAAGTTTAAATATCTCTCTACTAGCCAATACGTATTTCTCCAATGCCTAAAATGAACATGGAACAATGCTATCCATTGATTCTCCTGAGATCCATTCCATCTGTCTCCCCAAGCTAAGCAATGCTCGGTCTTTTAAGGCATGCAGTGTAGACCATTGCTTCTCAAACTAGAACATACAGACAGGTCATCTGGGGCTTTTGTTAACATTCAGATTCTGCTTCTGTCGCTCTTGAATGGGACCTGAGATTCTGCATTTCTAATCACCTTCCAAGAGATGCTCATGCTGCTTGTTCTTGAGCTACCCTTGGGGTAGCAAGTGATTAGACAGTAAGTAAGGTGTTATGCTAGCTCCTTACATGTGGCTAGACCTGGTAAAACTTATTTTGTTGGGTCAGCATTCAGCAAACATTCAGCACACATTTCCTGAGGCGCCGTGTTCCAGGCCCTGTGATAGGCATTACAGTAGAACTAGATTAAGAGCCCTGGCTCTGGAACCCAAGGGTCTTGGTCCAACTTTCTGCTCCACATGGACTGACGCTTGATCGTAGGCGTTACTTCACCTCTGTGTAAATCAGTGCCTGTCTCGTTGGGCTGTGAATGATTAAGTGTGATTATATACAAGAAACCCTCAGCACAGGCCTGAAGAGATGTAATAAGTGCCCAAGAAATGTTGACTGTTACGCTCACTGTTATAATGGTGAGTGTAACGTGGTGCCGGCTTTCATGAGTGTCTCACTCTCATAGACTCTAGAGATGATGAAACGGGACTCCGAGATGGTAATCGGCTTGCTCAACGTCACAGGTTAGTGAAGGCAAAATGAGAACTGGAACCAACGTGTCCGAAGCATGAGGGGCTTCATTTCAACAAAAGCAAGTCGAATGTTTATAAGCCAGGGCGTGACTTTCTGAGGAAGAAGTTGCAGCAGAAATGTTGACGAGCCCAGAAATCAGAGTCCTTAGGTTATAATCATGCCACCTCCTTTAAGTAGTTTGAAATCACGTTGGGTAAGTTGTCTCCCTTCTTTAGGCATTGGTGTTTTCATCTGAAAAATGAAGGCATTGCATAAAATGACTTTTGAGACTCCTTCCTACACCATCAGTGATTCATATTACAAGTCATAACAGCTCCCAGGGCCGTGGAGTCATAGGGTGGAGAAGCCTGTGGTTACTTTGGGCAGCACCCCCTTGATTAAGAGATTCCTGTACCAGGAAGCCAAGTGTCCAGCTCGCCTAATGCTCTGGTTTTTCCTTTGCAGGTGGCATTGTCTTGAACCCGTCTTTTTATGGCATCCCTGGGCACACCCACACCATGATCCATGAGATCGGGCACAGCCTGGGCCTCTATCATATCTTCCGAGGCATCTCGGAAATCCAGTCTTGCAGTGACCCCTGCATGGAAACCGAGCCCTCCTTTGAGACTGGAGACCTCTGCAGTGACACCAACCCAGCCCCGAAACACAAGTTCTGCGGGGACCCAGGCCCAGGAAACGACACCTGTGGCTTTCACAGCTTCTTCAATACTCCTTACAACAACTTCATGAGCTACGCAGGTAGGACCTTAGTCTCTGCCGGGGGGCTGGGGGCTGGGTGTCGGCATGGGCCTCAGTCGGGCGCAGAGGAGCTCTGAGCAAGCTGCTTACCTTTGCTAAGCATTCGTCTTCCTACTAACAATTCCTCACCCCACACAATAGGGATAATATCCCTTCCGTGACACCCTTAGGGGACGAGAAAGATGTTGCATCTGAAATCGCCTCAGGAAGACCCATGATGGGAAGCAGACCAGGACCAAAAGTCAGGAAACCAGAGTAGAAGGCCTGCCTCTGCCACTAGGTCACCTGAGGCCTTTCACACTACAGTGTCCCCTCTCTTTTCTCAAGAAAATGGACTCTTTGGATTGTATCTCCTACGTTTCTCCTACTTGTCCATCTGTATTTTTCTCTGCCAGGGGTGGATCAAACTTTTTTTTAAACATAAAACTCTCACACCCTCCTCTACTGTTTCCTTACAAAAACAAAAAACAAACAAACAGAAAAACAAAGAATGCTTTTGGTTTTACAAATACAAAATTATTACATGAGATCAATATGTGCTTTTCCTATAACTGCGTATATCCTATCAAAACCCTTTTAAATTCCATCAGTAACAGTATTAAGGACTCATTCTTTGGGTTCTAGGATGCCCTACATTTCCTTTTAGCATGTATCAAGGCCACTTCTAAGCCCTCATCTTTGGTAAATTAGAATAAGATACCCCCTCTCTCAGAGCAGTCCACAGCCCTCACCACTGACCCCTTAAGCCGAGAGTCCTTGTGTGAGATCTGCAAAGCTGCATATGGTAACCCAGCACAAATTCTATTATAATATTCAGTTTTGGTGTCTCTTTTCCCTCCAGAACAAGTGAGTTCTATGAAGGCAGAGATTGCCTTTAATACATCACTGTATTCCTAGCACCTGGAACAGGGCCTTCAGGCTTAATAAATATTTCTTAGGAAGAAAGAGAGGGAGAGAGTCCTGGAGGGACAAAAAGGAGTAAATGCTCTTATAACAGGTCTATAAAATTGATTCTTATCCATAATCGTATTTCTACTTATATGAAAGATTATTGTCCATAAAGGACTTTAATACACACCATCTCATTGCATTCTCACTGAAAAACCTATGGAGTGGGAACTGTTCCCATTATACAGATGACAATACTGAGGACTACTGATGTCATTTGCCCCAGGGCACATATCTGACTCCAGGCATTTTTTCTGTTCTATAATCGCACCACTCTTCAAAAGGGAAGTGGATGATGGGTGAGTGGGAAATGGAGCAACCTGGGTGGTTTTCACACTCGGCTCCACAGAGATGCCTCGGGGGGCTGCCCTGAGTGGGCCCCCATCTCTGCTTGAACAGGGATGCCCCCCTTCCAACTGTTTTTCATTTCTGTTGGGGTTTTGCTTCAGATTATGTGTGGGGAGAGGATTTTTCTATGAAAACCCTATGAATTCGATGATCCCCAGTGGATCTCCCTGCTTTCCCATTTGGGCTGATGACCTCTGGGGGCCTCGGGTTCATACAGTGCAAACCTAAGGTCCCTTGAAGTGTCAATAACCAAGAGTCTTTAGGTTTAGATCTCTTAAAAAGACCCAAGGGCTGGGTATTTCCTCAAAAGCAGATTCCCACTGGGCTCCCATTCCCAGCCAAGCCGACATCCCACATCCGGTGCCCTGTCCCCTCACATAGTCCTGCTTACGTTCCATTTCTGTAGCACCTTTCCTTGGCCAGCTCGACGCACATGGAAAATAAACAATAACATGAGTTTGGAAGTTTGCCGGCCTCTTAAGGGCCTAGGAGCAGCCACTAGCTACCAGACCCCCATAAACTAAATCTTTTTTTTGTTTTGTTTTTTGTTCCCCTTTGTACAGATCTAAAGGGTGATTGATTTACTGTTGTTTTTTTAAAGGAACCCCTCAGCTCAGTGACCCATTAACAGCAGAACTAATTCACTGAGCTACGATAACAAACTTACACCCGCAAAAGCATATTCAAGGCGACCACGAGCTTTGAAATGTTTGTTTTCCTTAGGATCTCTGATAGATGAGGTGACAAAAGCAGCTGGATGAAATTCAAAATACAGAACAGGGCCGGGTTCTCAAGGCTGGGGAGAGCAATGCACAGGGGCTGTATAGTCAAGGCAAGAGGGCGGAAACCTTACCAGGTCAGCCACTTCCAGTCCCTTCCTTCCTGGGTGTTTCTTCCTCAGGCCTGGCCACTGGTTGGGTAAAGAATCTAGTGCAATGCTGTCCCATAGGACTTTCTGCAAAGATAGACATGTTCTGTGTCTGCTGTCCAGGATGCAAGCCGTGGAGCACTTGGCAATACGGCTAGTGAGACAGGAACTGCATTGTTAGTCTTAAGTGATTTTAATGAATTTAAATGGAAACAACCACACGTGGCTGGTGGCTACCGTATTGGTCAGTGCTGGTCTATAATAATTGCTGAGTGCCTATAAGATGCCAGACACTGTGTGAAACGCTTCAGAGGTTTGTCTCAGAGAATCCTCAAAATAACCCAGGGAGGTAACGGCTATTATTATTGCGCCCATTTTACAGATGCAGATAGTGTGATTTAGGGAGCTTCAGTGGCTTGCCCAGGATCACACAGCAAAGCCAAGGCAAACCTTTCTTACTGCACAGCCTGTGTTATTAATCAATAATTATTTGGCTCCCCTTCTGAAACTAGGGAAAGTTAAGAGGGTCCCAAGTGCTACCAACCAGGCAGCAGAGAGGTGATGGGGGCAAGCCTCGTTGAACAATAGGAGCGCATGGTCACGTTGAGCTGCTGGATAAGCCCTGGTAGATAAAAAGGCGACAGCCTGGACTCTACTTCCTGAAGATAATAGGCTACAGGGTGGGGGTGGGGAGGTACCAAGAGTCAGGGCCTCCTTGAGTGTGGTAACCAGGCCTTCTCCCGCCTATGGGAGCAGATGTCTTGCTACCAAATTCCTGAGTGTCAGGGCCTCTTAGTACGTACATACGCGTTGAGCCAGCAGTCGTCTTTCTAAGGACTATATCCTAAGGAAGTAAGTCAGTTAATGTGTTTAAAGATTTAGTCATGCGAATGTTCTTACTAAAATGTATTCTCCAAATATTAATTAGGCATTTACTACCTGCGAGGCATAGAAGAAAAATGCTTCTATGTGTGAAAAATTAGCGGCTTCCAAGTCCAAAGGGAATGGATTGCTGAAATAAGGCATCCGTAGGCTACAGCGTGGTGTGGTCACTACAGAAGATGTGGCAGATGCTTGAGGGGTGCAGACAGAGAAGTAGAGGGACGCAGTGGTTCAGGGCATGAAGTTTGGGGCTTGAGCCCTCCATGCCTTTGAGCCAAGCAGTTTACTTTTCTCTGAGCCTCAGTTACTTCATCGATACTATGGAGAATAATCACACTTACCTGTGTGACAGTAGGTGTCATCGTACAGGGGAAGGGCTCAGAACTATCCTTGGTAATATCATTAGATCTCAATCAGTGACAATTAGTAGGATCATTCGTTAGCTATTTAATGTGAAAATAGCCACAAATCTTATGTCTAGTGTAAGACGGCAATGTGTGTGTGTGTGTGTGTGTGTGTGTGTGTGTGATGAGAATTATACATATTTATATCCATATACACATACTTATATACTAAATATTAATTTATTTTCTCTAGGTAATGAGTTTAGGGTGATATTTATTTCTTTGCAACCTTTTTTGCTATATTACAAGTGTTGTACAATGAATATCTGTAACTTTCATCATCTCTTATTATTATTATTGTCATTATCATTCTTTTTTAAAACAACAAAAAGGCAGGGACTTTGACAAAGAGCAACTCAGTTCTCCATGCACCAGATACGGGTTTGCTTGCTAAATGCTCCCACCAGCTTTCGGAGGCAGGTAACATGGTGATTCCCTATTTCACCCTGGGTGAAAGGGAGGCTGTTGGGAGTCTGCAGTTTGCCTGTGGTTCCACAGGGAACGGAAGCACCCTGTGCATGCCCTTCACCTCCATGCTCTGTGGCCTCCCAGGCCCAGAGGGAGATAGTCTCTGAAGAACAAAGTTCCCTTCGCAAACTCAGGCAGGACAGCAACAGCATGGGGGGCGACTGGTGCCCAATCCCAACGTGCTGACATCCCCAAAGTTCTTTCTGCTAGGGGACAAGATGGAGACAGAAGAACAAAGTGGGCCACCTGGCCCTGGAGAGCAGGATTGAGTGGCCACAGTCGTCAGGAGGGGAAGCGTGTGGTGACTGCAAGCCAAGAGGGGCTGACTGCAGATACCCTCTAACTCAGATAGAGCGTTCATGATAAATGGAAACCCTTTGGTTCCCACCCACTCTGATAGCAGCGGGTCTCCCAGCAATGCACAATGGGACAGACTTCATTTTCTGACTTTCGCATTAAAACTCAGATGCATTTCTGTTTCCCTGTCAGGTTCTATCACTTACCCATGTTTTAAACTCTTTTTTTAATTGACAAACATGGAAATGGCTAATTTTTAAGTTATAAAAGGAAAATACGCTTCTTTGGGGGAAAACAAGAAACAAATCAGAGGGTTTAGAAGAAAACATATGCTGTTTTTCCTCTCTATTCATCTTGATAAATGCTTTGTATGCTCCAGTTTATTGAATCCTCATAACAACTCTATGTAGTGGGATTGATTTAAATAACTCATTTATACAGGAGGGTCCTGAGTTCTAAAGTTACTTTCTTTATTTGGCAATGAGTGATCGGTATTCTGTTCTATGCCTGTGCCTAACGAACACAGCCATTCCCTTATTAATAGAGAGACGTGTCATTTCTAATATTTTTACTATTATAAATGATGCTTCAAAAATCCCTGTACGTATCTTTCCCCATATTTGTTCATGAATACATATCTATTGCATTCCCAAGTGTGATACTCCTATATCGAACAGAATGAATAATTTCTATTCTGTGTTTTTCTGGCTTCCCATTTTCCAACACTTGCATGCATACACACACACACACACACACACACACACACACACACACACACGTGCCGTTCCCTGTCATGTGGCGGTGAACATTTACTGAGCATTTATCATGGTTACTGGTACTCCACTCCCCTTCTCCCTCTCTGTGTTCTGAGATCAGCACCCTTATCGTCATCACCTTCACTTTACAGATGGGGAACTGCGGGCATGAAATCACTTGCCCATTTGATTCTAGGTCCTTCATGCACTAAACTAACTATGTAACCATGCTTCGTAGCCATCATGTTCTTCTGACTCTAGCTTCTTCAGTGGCTTTTCCAAGGCTCCCAGGATGAAGGGCAAAGTTCATAGTAAAAAAAGAAAAATTTACCCGATGACCTGGCTCTTCTCAGACCAAGACATTTGTACTCTATTCTGCAGGCAGTCGGGAGTCATAGAATGTTTGGTATCCAAGGCACCATTGGGGCTTGAGAGAGATTCATGCTAGTCATTCTTTTACAGAGCTTGCTAACAGACATCAGGCCGTTTTGCTTCCTTCAGATGTAGGAAAGGCTTCCCCAGGGCAGTGGAAAGGAGACTGTCAAAGTTCCTAAGGGGATCAAAGGCAGCTTCTGTGTATAACCTCCTTGCATCCCTGTCCCTTCCCCAAGCTGGATTCTCAAGGTCACGTCCAACTGCCCAGCACCTGCCCAAACTTATTTTCTGTTTGTTTGATAAGGGGAAGTGAGTTTATGCTGTAGGATTCCCAGTGGTGGGTTTATTTTAAGATCTGGCGAGGCCCGTGCTCCTCCGTCTGGGGCCCAGCTGCAGAAACCCTGAGCAGACGGACACCTCCGGGAAGTGGTGTTTTTGGAAAGCAAGCCAAAACAGTGCCTTGCCCTGTCCCTGGGGAAGCTGAAGAAAGCTGTTGAAGGAGGAGATGGGAGGCAAGCTTCTTCCTTGGGGGCTGAGTCTTGGGTCACCGCCTTTAGTCCCCATCTTAGAAAAGAGAGAATAGGATTGAAGGTCATTCCATCTAAAGACATTTAAGAGATTGTATCCCAGCCCCCTCAGACTCAGGTTCAACTCCTATTTATCAGGCACCTGCAGGCTGCTTTAGCCACACAAAGTCTCATTTATGCTCAGAAAGAAGTTCCCGTAATGATTATCATATTTCTCATATTGATGATCGTATATTAAGGTTTGCTCCAGAAGACGCATTAGGGCTTATGTTCACGGGATGTCCTCCTGAAAAATCATGCCAGGGCTTATTTTCCAGTTAGTTCTTATTTTCGGGGAAACACAGTAGAAGCCTAGCCTTGGAGTCAAGACTGTCTGGGTTCGGATCTCAGGTTTGTCTCTCGTTCTGTGATCTTAAAAAAGTTGCTTGACCTCTCTCAGCCTCAGTTTCCTCCTCTGTAAAATGGAGAAACCCATAGTCTTTGTTCCAAAACCAGTGGGAAAGTTAAATGCCCAAAGCACAGTGCCCGTGGCCTGGCTCACACTGAGCACACGACAGACGTCCCAGTGTCAGTGCTGTGTGAAGGTTGCGGTTCTCCTCATGTTCCCAGCATGGATACTGAGCCTGGATTGTTGCTAGCTCTGCCTGTCTCTCAGGCCTGTGCTCACGGCATGGGACCCCTGCCTCTGTGGTCTTGGAGCTCCGTCTCCTGCAGTCCCTCGACTTTCTTTCACAGTCTTAGCCAGTTGACCTCAAGTACTTCCTTCAGAAGTCTCTCTTGTTCATTCTCCTTCCCCAACATGCTGTCTCCTTCTGTTCGTCAGTGGTCGGCATGGCAAACTTTAACAGCCTTATGACAACCTTGACTCATACAATAAACTGACCTTCACATTTTATCTAGACTGGTAGCTACTCAAGGGCAGGAATGTTTTGACTTTCACCTTGGCACCTTGGCCCTTGGCACAGAGCAGAGGATATGTAATAGATGCTCAGAAGGTTTGTTTGAAGGACAATATCACTGCATCGGTACGTAGTAGAATTAATGAATGAGCAGATGAATGAGTGTGAAGGAATGAATGGACAAGTTGATGCATAAAAGAACAAGTGAATGAGTAACTGAATGAAGGAATGAGAGAGTGAATGAGTGGTGAGGGAGGGAGCAGATAAGGGAATGTGTGACTTACTGACCAGTGGATTTGGGGGCTCATGGAAAGCAGCTTATCTTGGCCTTGTCCTTAGCCGTGACCTCTGGGCTGTTCCCTCTCCAGCCATGGATATACTTTTTTCATTCCGCCCACCCTCCCGTTCTTCCTGTTCCTTCTCACCTGTCTCCAGAAGTGATGACTACACTAATTTGTTCACAGACCATTAACTCTTGAGCACTGGAAGAGGCCAGCTCTGAGTTGGCAAGGGCTGGGTGGCTGGCCCTCCAGCCGCCAGGAGACGTCATAATTCTCTTGCACGCCCGCCTGTGCAGCCAGGATCTTATCTCTCCCTCTGCCCGCTTGCAGATGACGACTGCACTGACTCCTTCACGCCCAATCAAGTGGCCAGAATGCACTGCTACCTGGACTTGGTGTACCAGAGCTGGCAGCCCTCCAGAAAGCCGGCGCCTGTCGCCCTGGCCCCCCAGATTGTGGGCCACACAACCGACTCCGTGACGCTGGAGTGGTTCCCGCCCATCGACGGCCACTCCTTTGAAAGGTGAGTGTGGTCTGTGCAGTGTTGATTCCCCCTTCTCTCTCCTGCCAAGAAAGGAAACTTGGAAAGCAAGTGAAACTTGGAGATTTTGCTGTGTTTTTTGTCTTTGCTCTGGTTTAATGGGGATCCCCACCACCTAGCACAGTGACAGGCCCATATAGGCACATTATAAATTTGGGGGTCGGGGAATAGATGAATGATGACTAATAGAAATTAACAAGTAATAAAACATTTTAAGTGAATGAATGTTTAGCTTTAATTTGTTGTTAAAAATCTGGAAACTTCTTTTGCCAGAACCTCCTCTGGGATAGAGATACTGGTTTGGTCTCCATGAGCTCAGGACTTGAAATTGGCAAACACTTTCATAGAAATATTATCTATGAATGTGTACGTATGTGTAGGGTATATATTCATACATTACACATGGATCAACACGCATATGTATAACATATAATTAGAATCTTTGACTGTGCCCCGTGTTTCTTTGTAGGATGAAGGGTAGAATTTTTAGAAGAGCAGGGAGTGATAAATGGAGGCACAGAATACCGTAGCTCTGCTCCCCTCTCTGTCATGTACTAGCTGTATGGCCTTGGGCAAGTCACTTTCCCTCCTTGGGTCTTACTCTCCTCCCCAGAAAAGTGGGTCATGTGATGCCTCAGTGGCCTGAGGTGGAGACCTGACTCAGACATTCCCTTGTGGTACCTTTCAGCTTTGAGTCCGCCTGAGGAGCTCAGGTGTTAAGGGAACCAGATTTTAAAGGGTCGTGGAAATGGAGAGCGTTTGAGATCTTGCTCCCCAACATATAGCATCAGTTCTGCTTAAATAAACTCTTACAAAAATTCTCTGGGAAAAAAAAAAATATAAAAGGTCATGAAAACGGTCTAAGATGATAACACCTCTATTGGCATTTAGCCAAAATTTAGGACAGATTAGCATATTCGCCCCCCCCAGTCCCTCTTTATCCAAAAATGATGCTATAACATTGATGCTGCTGAAAATAATCAACTAATCATTAATTGATATTATTCAATGGTTGTGTTTGCTGCCACTTACCGAGTGCTGACTCTGTCTGTTCTGGATTCTGTACTAAATGCTTTATATACAGACTCTCATATAATCTTTCCAGTAACTCTATAAAAGGGGGGTCATCTTCCCCATTTTCCAGATAAGGAGGGAACTGAAGCTCAAAGAAGCTGAGAGATTTGACCGAGAGCCCATAGGAGGTGGTGGGAGCTAGGCTGCAACTCATAGTTGGCAATGTCTGGTCTCAGACTCCATGTGTTTTCAGTAAGTGCTTCCAAAAGTCGAATTATGAAGGAGGTGTGTGTGTGTGTGTGTGTGTGTGTGTGTGTGTGTGTGTGTGAGAAAATGTATCAGTTCATGGCACCATATTAAATTTGGGCTCTAATTTTCCATTCTACCATCAGTCCCTGATCTAGAACCTTCATTTGGCAGCTGGGGGAATGTGATCGCAGGGAAGGAAATGCGCTCCCTAGCCCCTCTGTAGAAACCCCCCTTCCCCTGCCCCAGCTGCCCTCACTGGGAGCTCAGAGCTGGGTTTGGGAAACCTCATGTGACACTTCAGAGCAGGCTTTCCAGCAGCCTGTAGATTTATTTATTTTTTCTGTGGCAATGAGAAGTATCAGACTTTTGGTCAAGCCTTGGCCTCGATTCCACTTAAAAATGGAAGTTTTGTAAATGAAGCTTCCTGTGTATGTATTCAATTTGTATTTCATAAAGCAGTTATTGTCCATTAAATAAATACCATCTGATTGTTGGAAACCTATTGGAGGGTTAATTGTTGTGTAATGAGATATGTCTCTATTACATAGTGCCCTCAGCTTCAATCAATATGTTTTTAATAACCTATAGTCAGTTGGTACTTGAGGCTCATACAATAGCTATTCTGTTCAGTTTGAGATTTCATAACGGAGTTATCATATGTTAAATTAAAACTGACATTTCAGAAACATGTCTAATTAGGGTTAACAGCTATGTAGACCATAGGCTATGGCTAAAGGAAGTCAGTCCACAAGTTCAATAACTTGTAAAGAAACAGACCTATGTATATCACTCTCCTGTACGTGCAGAGTTTATAGTCCTGCATGTTGGCTTAGTTCAAAGTCCACAAGCTTTGATGTCAGGTTGCCTGTGTTCCATTCTCAGCTTCACCACTCCTAGTCTATAGGACCTTGGGCAAGACATCTCCCGTCTCTGACCCTCAGTGTCTTCAGGAAAAAGGTGCTAATCATGCCCACTTCAGCTGGCTTTTGTGGGGGAATTCAACAAGATGACATCTGTGAGATACCTAGCACGCACACTCTATGTTCAAAATACATTAGCTCCCATCCTGTACAAAGTTTTCCAGAGCTGTTTAGCTACTTGAAAATATTCTTTCTTTGCAAAATCTCTGGTGTTTTCCACTACATCCATCAATGCCAACCTCTTGCCCCTGGCCATCCTCATGCCCTCCTGCTGTTCCTCACATCTGTGGTCTAAGGGACTACAAGGGTTTTCCTTAAAAAAACATATTCAGATCCTCCCCCAGCCTGTGTCCTCACACACGGGCAACTGAATAAATAATTCAAGGCCACCCTCGGCTTTTCTAACTCCTTTATTTTTATCAGTCTTGCAAACATGTGTTGACTGGATGGTTTCAGTTTTCTGAATGACTGGCTGTGGTGTATTAGAAAGAGCACTGGACTGGGAACCAAGAGACCTGGCTCTGAAGTCTTTGAGACCTCATCTCTTCCCTCTTCCTCAGTCTGTGTTCTGATATGGAAGGCAAGGGGTTCTAACCTTTCTCAACCGAGGTTCTTCTCCCAAATCTCAGACCACAGAAAACTACTTGAATAACGATTTTCTTAATTCTCCCAAGTGTGGTACATAACCAACACCATTCTAGATTCATAAAAGAGAAATTAATGCATTATATATAGTGGATGCCTTAGAGAATCACTGTCCGTTAGGACTTTCGGCAATAATGGAAATGTTCTCCCTCTGCACAATCCGATGTAGTAGCCATTAGCCAACTGTGGCTGTGGAGCACTTGAAATGTGACGAGTGTGACTGAGGAACTAGGTTTCTAAATTTATTTAATTTTAATTAATTTAAATTTAAATAGCCCCCTGTAACTGATGGCCGCCATATTGGGCAGCATAGACTTGGGACTTCAGCACTGAGTCCCAGGATACCAGGTAAGGAAGAGGATCTCTTTCAGCATTATGCTGCATTTCTCTGATTTCAGTGTGTGTGTGAGTGAGTGCGGCGTGTGCATATGTGTGTGTTTGCCTGTGTGTCTGATTGTGTAGATACAGGTCTCCATAAAAATAAAATAAATGCCAAAGGTAAGAAACACATATATACACTCCCTAGATGTGTAGGACACTGCCTGATTTTGCGAAAGCCCAGATTTACTCTATGACTTTCCAAACGATGGCCTTAGGATGATTACTTTATACCTGTGAACCTCAGTTTCCTAATCTGTAAAATGGGACCATCACATCAAATATACTCATCCTTGGATGATCAATGATCAATGTCTAGTATACTTGTACAGCACTAGCAACCATTGGCTATTCAATGACCATCCAGTGAATGAATAGATGAAATGATGAGTGAACATGTAAATCAGTGACTGAATATGAGGGAATACACTTTGTGGAGCTCTGTGCAAACAAGACCTATTTACTGTCCGGTGGTTGATGGTTTATTCCCTCACCAAAGATTTATTGGGAACCTAGAATGTGTCAAGAACTCAGTGAAGTACACACAAAAGCATCTAAAGAAATAGAAAGACTCAATGGCCCTTAAAGTCAGTGTGGTTCCTGATTCCATCCCAGGACGTTTGTAATCTCATTGTCATCATAAAGCCATTCATGTGACTCAGAACTGCTACGCATGGATTGTGGTCATTGTAATGGAACTCTGCCCTCCAGAGTGGTGCCGAGGAAATCCCTCTCTCCATTCCTCTTTCCTTGCCTATAAGTATGTTTGTATGATTAGTTATTATTGCTAGTCCAAGAGTAATTCATACACATTCAGAAATATATAGAAAATTCAGAAAACCAGGAGGAATAAAAATAGGGGTGGGGGATCCTCCTATGTTCCACCACCCATAAATTACTGCCAATAATATTTTGTCACATTAATGTTATTTGAACAGCATTGATATGCTGCTGTAGATTCAGTTCTGACTATGACTTTTTCCCTTACCATTGTAGTTTACACATTTTCCATTAAATTTCATAATCTTCATAAATATTTTTGTAATAACTGCTTACTACTCCATTGGGCAGAGTAACCTTAGCTTATTTCATCATTCTCCTATCACTGAATATTAGTGTGCTTGCGACATTTCTAGCTAGGTGTGGTTTCTTTCATATTTACAATATTAAAACTGAGGATGTAAAATCTGAACTTTGAGGGTCTAGACTAGGTTAGTCATGAGTCTTAGCAACATGTCTGAGTGACTGGCATTTATCCATCCATCCATCCATCCATCCATCCATCCATCCATCCATCCATCCATCAATTCATCTATCTGAGTATACATGTTGACCACCAGATAAGCAGGGGCATGACTTGCTCAGATTTGGGTTTGGGGATGAGCTCCCTGGCAGCTGTGTGGAGAAGGAATGGGGAAGTACCAGCAGACTGTGATACTTGAAGCGTGCTCTCCCTTACCATGTAATCCAGGGCTACAGAGCTTCCCTGTGAAAAGAAAACCCTAAGGCTTGAGCTAGAGCTCCTCCATTACATCACTGCAGGGAGCCAAAGGATGGAGCTTCTTCTAGGAATGATGCATCTTGAGAAATAATGGGTTAGGCTGGCACATTTCTTGACATCTTTCTTCCCTTTGCAGTCTCTCTGCAGAGGTCACTCAGATTTGTAGTTTGGGGTCCACACTGGTGAGGACAGGGCCCATCTCCCTGCTCTCCTGGCAACTGCCTACTAAACATATGCCAAGTCTGGAGAACAAGTAGAATCCCAGAGTCTATGGTGGCTAAAGGGAGATTGAATCCACATACAAAAGACACTAGATGGTAGGGGAAGCCCCTGTACTATTTGACTTCTGGGACTGGTCCCTTTGAGGGATTGGCTTACCCCTTGGAAAGCTTCTAAAAAGAATTAGATGGCGTGGTGAAGAAACTGCGTTTGACTGTTACATCAAGGAGTGTGTTCTCCATCCACTGAATGTCAGGGCTGGAAGCTTCTTTAGGCATCATCTAGTTCAGCCCACTCATTTTTCAGATGAAGGAACGAAGCCATGCCTTCTTCCTGGTTAATACCTAGGACACAGGATGGTGCCTGGTACGTGGCAGGTACCTGATAAATGTGAGTAAAAGAATCAGCGTTGAGGTCAAATGGGGCCAAAGAGTTTTCTCACAAACACAAATCAGATTCTCCATAGAGTGTTGGATAGCTGATGAAATTAAAATTATGCAGATAGCGAGTAAGCCTTTGGCCTGTTGATTCTGTGTTGCTTCAAGTTAAAGGAGTATATCCACCATCAACGCAGAAGCCACTTAGGCCCAAACAGGGTCCTTGCTGGGCGATGGCGAGGGATTTCCGTTAGGGATTTCATATTCTGGAAGCTTTGGCACGGATGGGGAGAAAAGGGGATAGCATACAATAATTGGGTCCTCCACTCTCTTGCCTTTGGCTTCCTCAAGTCAGAGGCTCATTCAACTGTTCCTAAGTCGGTGCTTCTTTCTGCTTTCCTTGGCCTCCTAGAGAATTGGGATCAGCATGTGACCTTTGCCTGGAAGGGAGAATCCTGGTGCAGTTTGCCTTCAACGCCTCCTCCCCCATGCCTTGTGGCCCCTCCGGGCACTGGAGTCCCCGGGAAGCCGAAGGTAAGCCAGTCCGGAAACCCTTTTACCGGTTGGATGTGCAAAAAACTAGTCTGTCAGTGCAGCAGAGATTTCAGTGGTCTCTTCCACATACCCTCTCATTTGATCTTAAGTGTGCTCTGCGAGGCCAGCATTTTTAAAATATAAAAATGTTTGTCTTCTTTTCCAGCTTTATTGAGAGATAGTGGACATATCACTTTGTGGATATGTAAGGTATACAGCATGATGATTTGATCCATGGGTCTATTACAAAGTAATTACCACAGTCAGGTTAGTTAACTCGTCCATCATCTCACAGAATTACCATTTTTTTTTGGGGGGTGAGAACATGTAAGAGCTACTCTTAGCAATAATACAGGGTTGTTGATAGTCAGCATGCCGCATATTAGAACCTCAGAACTTATGCATCTGAAAACTGGAGGTTTGTACCCATTGTCCAACATCCAGGCAAGTGTTCACGCATTCGTTCATTCAGCACATGTCTTTTGAGCGTCTGTGCTGTCCTAGGTATGCCATCCCACTTTACATACAGGAAGCAAAGGCACTGAGATATTAAATAAGTACCCAAGGCCCCACGCTTGATAAAGACACAGTACATGTGTGTGTTTATACGTATGTACCTCCAGACCCTGACGGCCTGTAGGTACAAACAAGGTCACCTTAGAATCAATACACATATTTGGAGGCTTTAAGACATCAGTAGTCTTTGATTCTCCTTCAGTTTTTTCTGGGAATGCCCAGGGCACTCTCATATGTGTCATAACTTTTCCTCTCAGTCTCTGCCATGTGCGCTTCTTTGCGGGATCCATTTATCTGCAGGAAATACCTTGAGGAAAACACCTCATGATCGCTGCTGTTGTGGGTTCCACCCATGACCAGACTCCCCTGCTCGGAGGACGCTCCCAGGCCTCCCAGCGGCCGGTGGTCTCTGTGCCCCCTTACGGTACCTTCACTGCTAGATCCTCTGTTCTATAGAAGTTGAGAGAGTACCTTTTCCCCAGTGCTTTGTTGCACTGTGTCCCTGAAGCGAGGCTGTTTGGAACCTTGAGGATCTCATGGGCTACTGCCTATTCGGTTTCCTTCTGGAACGTCTCCTGCTTTAGGGCTCAGAGATAGTCCCTAAAGCCAGGCTAGCAGAGAGAGACCCCATATTTTCTTCTCAGTCTTCTGTCTTGCCCTCTCTTGCTCCCAGAGACTTACACTTAGAACACCCGTCCCCACCCCCGCCCCAGTCCTCTTGCTCCTATGCAGGTCAGCTCAGGCCAGCAGTCACTGGGTGGGACCACTCATCCATCAGAGGAAGCGGCATCCAAATCCTCACTGAGGGTCAGTGAGAACGCCTCCATTTTCCTCTGTATTTCTCGAAAGAAGATTGAAAAGAAAAAGCCAAAGATAGACTAAAGCAAGGCGGAGGGATCAGAGAGAAAAGTGATGGGGAAAAACATGACAACACTATATTTTATCTTCTAAAGTATCTTAAAATAAAAATGAGAGTCAACCTCGGGAACTCTAAACAAGCCCATCTGGAATGTAAAGCGAGAGGGATGCCTGGGAGAAGCCCTCACTTCATCCTCACAGCATCACAGGCCGTCCGACTTGGAAGGGACGCTGGGAGTCAGCCAGCCCCAGTTCCCACCCAGGGCAGGACTCCCCTTGCTGCCCTCCCTCACGGAGAATCTTCTAGCACCAGCTCATGTCTTTCCTTGGGCTTCCTGTTCTAGCCCCATGTGTGAGAAACTCCTTCCTGAAATCTGTAGTCGTGACTTTCCCACCCAAACCTAACCCATGTTGGGCTCTCACAGAGGAAAGCGTGTGCCCCATACTGAACACTGTGCTTGCAGACTAGAGTGCCCCAGTCTCACCTATGACCACCACAGGAACTGTGTGCCAAGCACCGTGCTGGGTGTAGCGGCAAGGCAGAGCTGACCGTGCTAGGGGAGGCAGAGCAGTAAAGGGGCTCCCGTGCTTATAGAAGTACAGAGCACTGGGGGACCCAGAGGAATGAGACTTCACCCAGAGCTGGAGACTCGGGCTTCCTGGGAAATGTCACCACACCCACGAGCAAGGTGCATTTGAAACTGTGAAAGTGGTATGCTTAGAGCAGTGGTGTTTTGGGTGATCTGGAGGCTTAGGAGGTTCCTGGAGACGTGAGGTTATCCTCAAAGTCTAAAATGTTGTCTGTAATAATGCTATGACATCGTTTACCTGTTTCATTCTTAATTGTCTCAGGAGAGTAGTAGAGCTTTCTGGTAGCTACATGGAATGTGATGTTATTACTACTCTGATAGCATATGGGACACATGCTTATGTGTTCTCGTGTTTTAAAGTTTCTCGGTTTTAATTTACGATAGTGTAACTGCTAATACAGATAACCCACATAAACAATAATGCTAGAAGAGCTGGATTTGGAGCATGAGCAAGGTGTGGAGTGGAGAGAAGTTGGACTGGGTGAGATAGGTAACGGCCAGATGGGGTGGTTTGGGTTTACACTGAGGTCATGTGCCTTGGCAAGTGTCTGGGATATGGTGAGATATGCATGTGCTAAAAATGCTTGCGTGACTCTGTGGAGGAGAAAGTGGGAAAGGAGCGTGCGAGAGGAAAGGGAGCAGCAGCCTGGCTGTTGCAACAATCCAGGAGAGGTATAGTGGTGGCCTGGATAAGGTCGGGGGTAGTGAGAATGCAGAGAAGTCAAAGACATTGAGAAGATTTGGGATGTAGAATCAGCAAGACTCTCCCTTGACACTTCTCCGACTAAAATCATCTTGGTTTGTTCTACCACTTGTGTAAATGAAATAATTTCCAGACATCTCCCCACACCTCCATCCAACCCAACTGTCAGTTGGTTAAGTCTGTTCCTGGTCTGTCCCTGACCCTCTTCAAACGTCATATGTCGAAATGAGTTCAGCTGGAAGTGCAGAGCCCCCTGTCTCCCTGAGTGACTCAGGCCTCCAAGGAACCCCAGCAGCTGGGGTTTTCCTTTAGGATATGTAAATTTAGTACATGCAGGCCAGGAAAAGACACTGTTCTTTTTTTAGAGCATCCTATTACAGGCTCTGTGATCCGTTTGGCTCAGACCCTTTTTAATATCCTTGAAGAAATAAACTTTTCCATGAGCCAAACTCGGCAATTTATTTCTCAACTCATTTTCATCCTATTTATCTTTGCGTGTTTAAGTTTTTGGACTTCCCAAACTAACATAAAACTCCCAAATCCATGAGCGATGCCAGACGTGTCTTTGGGGTTGGGGAAAGAGCATGGGGGGTGGGGGTGGGGGGTAAAGAGGATGGATCTGGGTTCCAGCCTGGCCGTCAGTGAGCTCTGTGTTGGTGAGGGAGTCACTCGGGTTCTTTGAAGATAGCATCTAATCCACAGAATGAATGTCCTTTCCAGCTCTAATATTCCACGGAGTTGTTACTTCTGTCTTTTATCTCCATGTTAACATTTTCACTGACACTCTTGTCTATAGTCGAATGATATTTCCATGCCACTGACTATGATTTCGACTTTACCCCACGAGCTCAGTTTTCCAGAAAGGACGTTTAGGAAAGCAGATGTACATTTTTTCTACATTTTTGTGTCTTTCAAGAATGAATAATGATAGATGAATGGATAAAGAAGTTGTGGTATATATACACAACGGAATACTATTCGGCAGTAAGAAAAGATGATATAGGACCATTTGTGACAACATGGATGGATCTTGAGAGTATAACGCTAAGCGAAATAAGTCAGACAGAAAAAGCAGAGAACCATGTGATTTCACTGATATGTGGTATATAAACGAAAAACAACAAAAGAACAAGACAAACAAATGAGAAACAAAAACTCATAGACACAGATAATAGTTTAGTGGTTACCAGAGGGTAAGTGGGGTGGGGGTCGTGGATGAGGGTAAGGGGGATCAAATATACGGTGATGGAAGGAGAACTGACTCTGGGTGGTGAACACACAATGGGATTTATAGATGATGTAATACAGAATTGTACACCTGAAATCTATGTAATTTTACTAACAATTGTCACCCCAATAAATTTTTTAAAAAGTAAGAAAAAGAGTGAGTAACAATAGAAAAATTTTATGCTTTAAAGTAATCATTTATTTTAATACAATGTAGCAGTTTAACTGTATTTACTTAAAATATATATACTGTAGTTATTTTATGTGGATGTTTTTACACATTTTGGAGAACAAACTTGAAATCAGTTAACACAATGAAAAGGTTAACAAACAGGAGATTCTTCATTTAACATTTAAAATATTTATTGAGTATCCACTGTGTTTCATTAACTCCATTCCCTAAACTTCAGGTAAGTGCAGTCACAGAAATTCTTGTCTTGTACATAGAAAGTGGGTGTAATCAAAAGAAACCCTGTTTTCCTATCTCTTTAGCAAAAACTATATTTCATAGATAATTTTTTCCCGGGTTATTCGATACCATGATACATATGCAGCCCAGTAATTACATAGCTAGGTCAGACTAACTCAAATCCCAATTAAGATGACTTGTGCAAGCATATAATACGTTTTAACTGTTGGGTTTTCCATGAGACATTAACATATGGCACTAACTGGTTTCTTTGTGTGTGTGTGTGTCTTTTACCCCTTTTTTTTGCCTAGAATATTTCAGGTGTGCTGAAGTATGCATCTGGAAAAAACTTGGCACCAAATTTTTATAACTATATTTGTGTCAACAGCTTCAGTGTGTGTATATATATTGATAGATAGATAGATAGATGTATATAATGTCTGTATAGACCTTCATAAATGTAAAGTTAAATCCGCATAAGTATGTATAAATACATTTTACACACATATATGGCCTCATTGCTAGTTGACAGCTTATATAAACATGTAACTTCTCATTTAGTCACCATATATATGAAAGGATATGTATTAATAATGAAGTAACTGTACTTTTGCACTCTTCTTTCCCCCTCCTTCCTTCCCTTCCTTTCTTCAATCCCCTCTTTCCTATTTTCAGACTTGCTCCCTGCCTCACCACCACACATTCAGTCAATTTCCTAGCTGTGTCCAGTTTTCTCCTCAGAGACTATGATTTTTTCTCCTCTCCTCTGACGGTCCCTTGCTCTAAGCCACAGTTCTGTATTGTCTGCGTTAGTATAGCCGTCTCGTAACTGGATTCACTAGCCTTGAAGCTCCACCAGGGCAGAGATCACATATTTACAAACCTGTTTTCTCGGTAACTAGCTCAGCTCTGGACACAAACCAGGTACTCAATAAGTACTCTTTGAATGGATGGATGGAAAGAGGGATGAGTGGATGGATAGTATTGGTGTCTCTAAACAGTGTTTTTTTTTTCCTAAAAGACAAATTTCACTTGCTCCCTATCTCTCGCAATAGAAAGTTCAGTTCCCATGACATGACATACAAGACCCTTCATAATGTGGGTTCTACTTAGTTTGCCACACTCATCACTTGTTGTTCTCTCATTGCGCTCACAACCATAGTCATCTTTTTTTTTTTTTTTTTTTTTTTAACTTGTATTTATTTCAAGTGTGTTTTTCCAGGACCCATCAGCTCTAAGTCAAGTAGATGTTTCAATCTAGTGGAGGGCGCAGCTCATAGTGGCTCATGTGGAGAATCGAACTGGCAACCTTGTTGTTAAGAGCACCGCGCTCTAACCAACTGAGCTAACCGGCCGCCCTACAACTGTTGTCATCTTAACTCACATTCTCTATCAGATGTTCTTTTTGTTTGGAATGCCTCCTCTTCCCAAGTTTTTCCTTTTTAATTCCTCCTTACTTTTCAGAACAGAGCTAATATACGTGTGAGCATCTATTAAATATTTCATACCATTTGAGTTTTACAGCAACCTTGTGAGGTAATATTACAGTAGGTGACACAATGAGAAGCTGTATAGCTGATATTTTTACCCAATTTGCATGGCTTCAAAACCTGGCACACTGCCTGGACCAACAGTATCATATAATATTCTATTCCCCATCAGGGAATTAATTACTTAACCATCTGAGTCTCAGTTTCCTCTTCCTTCAAATGAGTTTCGTAAGACCTGCATCATAAATGTATTGCCAGTATGCAAAGACCTGAGGCATATCACATGCTTGGCGTAGTACCTGGCATACAGAGGATGGTCAATTCGTAAAGCCTGTTGTTATTAAAGGGATCGTTGCTTTGGTGATGGGATGGACTCAGGAACCCTTGAGGCTCTTTTTTACATCTAAAAGTTTGTCTCTGATAACCAGACAAGAAGAGACCTTGCTAAGATTTCTATTTCTGTTTACTTCCTTGGGCATAATGACCAGGCTCACCTTCCTGTCCTTTGGAAAGCATTCGGTCCCTCTGTTGATTAACAAGGAACCAGGGAGAAAGCAGGAGCCAAACAGATTTGTCACCTTTGCTCTCCTGTGGCTTCCCACCACTGACAGTCGTTTTCTCCAAGGAAGGGAGAAAGATTGCTCTATTGCTTGCCAATTCCAGGAGAAAGCCCGTGGAGCGGGTGGCATGTTTGCCTGGCACTCACCATAATGCAGCAGGCTCCATTGTTCCATGGAGCATTAACTTCTTTTTTTAAACTTTATGCTAACAAGATAGAAGATTCTTTGTTTACCACATATTTACTGAGCATTCACTGTGTTCACTGTCTCTGAACCAGGCACTGTATTAAGCAAAAGCTATACGTATTGAGTGAAACAGGGCAACAAAAATGATAAGGATCGTGCCAGATTTTGGTGACACTCAGATGAATTAATTAATGGCTACAGAATGTGCTTCATATATATTAAAATGCTATGTTCAGTAAAGCTTACTGAATGAGTAAGTGATGTATGTGTGCCAACAACCCACAAAGTCAAGAGAATCAAGAACTCAGTGGCATGGAGAGTAGATGGCAAGAAAGGCTTCCTTCTAGGTGGGGAGTCTTACTGGTTGGTGCCTTTGCCTTAAATTACTGATTGGTTCTAACCAGCATGTGCTACAAGTGATGAATGGACCGAGCCAAGGAGGGGTGGAGGGGGTCTTGTCGTTACATCCGTCTCTCCTTGCTCTGATGTGTTATGTCTTAAAAGGTCTTTGTGAATTTTCCTTGTCCCCCTCTTCCTTCTCTGTTTTCTCTTCTCCACCTCCATTTGGTGTTTTCTCTCTTGTCCCTTGGCTGGGTAGATACAAGGAGATTGGAGGCATTTACAGCCTTCACTGCAATAGCTTTTCCACCCAAAATGACTTTCTAGTTTTCATATTGTGGTGAGGTGATTCCTGTTCTACTGTAACGGCACCACAAAGCCTTTCAGACGAAGATGGATTTTTCCTTTTTGCTTTGGAAATGCCCAGCATCCCCACCCTCTACCAACCACGGATGCTAAAGGGAAAAAAAAATGTGGCAAACAGGACAACTTGAAATCCTCCTTCATACCCTCACCAGCTGATCTATAGCTCTTGATAGATCCCTTCAACGAATTAGAGTCAATGACTATACTGAGTCCTGATTACTATTCTCAGCAGTGCACAGGAGAGCTCTCTGAGGGTCTAGTAGGACTAATGATCTCAGCAGAGAAACACTCGGAAGTCACTGCAGTCTGAGATCAGTGGGAATTAGGCATTTTCTCCTTGAGGAAAGAGTAGAAGAATCCCTCCTTCCTTCTCCCCTCTCTTCGCCCAACCCTCCCTCTCCTGAGGCAGACGGGACAGAGCATGAAGAAGCTCAGTGGTATGAAATGATCTCATGTAGAGCAGGGGAGGAGGAGAGATAAGGTGGCTCCAGGGCTGCCTTCCAGCTCTGTCAGTCATTGTTCTAGACAGTTTCCTCCTAGAATCCTCAGTCCAAGGGGCAGAAGCTATCCGTGCTTACCTCCTCTTTGCTGAAGGTTTCCGACAGGGCTGTCATTCCAAACAGGTTGCAGCAAAGGCAATGCCACAGGGATTCTAATTTGTTTTAGTGGCATCCGATAGTGAAAACAGACTGTGAACTTCCGGAAGAGGCAAAGTAGAGTCCTAATGCTGACCTTTTATACTTAAAGCTGTGAGACTTTGGTCATTTCACTCCACATTCCCTCACCTCTGAAGTGAGTCCTTGCAAGTGATAAACAAGTTTGTGGGACATAGTAGGCACTTGACAAATGTTTGTCCTCTTCTTTTTTCCATCCTAGGCACAAAGCCTACAAAGTGGAAGATGAGGAGGGAAGGTTTGGGCATTCACTCAATAGTAAGATGCTTACTTGAATATAGTTTTGACCAAATGTCTGGTGATTCATTCAAGATCTGTATTACAGTGGTGGGGATGAGCTGGCTGCTGTACATACAGAAGGTTCACCAAAACACTGAGAGTTCTTTTTCCCCTCTGTCTGAGTTCTAGTCAGACCAACCTCTCCTAAGGTCTGCAGGCAACTCTGAGGACCAGACTGAAGGTCATTCAGGAACTCATATCCTCATCTCTTCTCCATAGGTCATCCAGATGTTGAACAGCCCTGTAAGTCCAGTGTCCGTACGTGGAGCCCAAATTCAGCTGTCAACCCACACACGGTCCCTCCAGCCTGCCCTGAGCCACAAGGCTGCTACCTTGAACTGGAATTCCGCTACCCTTTGGTCCCTGAGTCTCTGACGATCTGGGTGACCTTCGTCTCCACTGACTGGGACTCTAGTGGGGCTGTCAATGACATCAAATTGTTGACTACCAGTGGGAAGAACATCTCCCTGGGCCCTCAGAATGTCTTCTGCGATGTTCCACTGACCATTAAACTCCGGGATGTGGGTGAGGAGGTGTATGGCATTCAGATCTACACATTGGATGAGCACCTGGAGATTGATGCTGCCATGTTGACCTCCATTGCAGACAGCCCGCTCTGCCTAGAGTGTAAGCCCCTGCAGTACAAAGTGGTCCGGGACCCTCCTCTCCAGGTGGACGTGGCCTCCATCCTACATCTCCATAGAAGATTCACGGACATGTAAGTGCATTTTCTAGATAGGGAGAGGACCAAGTAGGTGGGCTATGGAGGGATAAAAGGAGGGTCAGAGACAGCTGGACGGGAAGAAGGTTCATCACAGCCAGACTCACTTCTAGCGATTTATAGCTTGGCATTGGGTATAGAATTATCTTAACAAGGCAGAGTGGGTTTGGTGGGGAAAGCAATGGACATGGAAACAGGAGACTTAAATTTTGGTGGCAGCTCTATTGTGTGACTCTAAGCGTTTCAACCTTCCTGAAACTTAGTTTTCCCAACAGTTGGATGAAATTAGCAGTAAGGAAGTCGTTTATTACTAATGAAAGTGGAAGAATTGAAGTTTGCCAATGATTGCTTTTTTATGTTATTAAAGAAGAAGATTCATGCATTTGGATTGCTATTTTAGTGGGTGAAAAGGTGAAATGATAGCAAGTTGGCTGGGAATTGGCCATGTTCCTGGGTATTTGCATGAGAATTTTGCTGGAAGGTGAACATCACCATTCATGGTCCTTGTTTTCTTTTGTGAAACACATTTGATCCTCAAGGGTCCTTGCAGCGCTAGGTCTCCATAATTCTTCTGGATACTCAATGCTTTTATATGACATAGTATTTGTCCTTGATATTCAGTTCTCAAGCCACCTTTATCTATTACACCTTCCTCGAACTTGCTCAGGATTTATGTTTTATGAGAGAAGCCACGTTGTAATGAAGTCATTAGTGCTTTTCCTCTATGCCAGACAATGGGCTAAGGTCTTTGGGTCTTTTACTTGTGTCATCCTTTCTACATCCATAGCCCTATTACCCTTCTCATTTCACGGAGAAGAAAATAGCAGCTTCAAGACGTGAAGTCACATGTCCAAGATCACACAGTTAGGATGTGGTGAGATCAGGATTGGAATTCCATCTTGTCTACGAAGCCAGTGCACTTCACCCGTATTCAGTTAACAATGTGATTCCAAATTCTGCTTTAACCTAAGAAATGAGGGAGCCTTAGCCATCGAATCTGGGTACCAAGAGCCTATAAAGTCAACCACCAAACATTTGTTGAGTATGAATCTGTACAGTGGACATTGGTAGGGAATACTTTGAGTATTGGAAAGAACAATAGCTCAGGAGTCAGACGCCTGTGTCTAGTTCCAGCCAGTCCACTTACTAACGTTACATAAATCAATCTCTTTGAGCCTCAATTTCCTCTTCTGTGTGATGAAGATATTGAAGTCAGTGGTTTCTATGGGTCTTCTGTGGCTCTTTCTTTGATCCTAAGATGACAGAAGACACAATCTCTCTGCTCTGTCTACTTGAGACTATTTACTAAGCCAATCAGCAATAGAAACCAAGTCCTGGAGGAAACTTTCAATCTTTTGAAGAGACAGAACCACTCTCAAACACTTTACCAGCACTTCCTTTTACATGCCAGCAATTAACATGCACATCACAAGCAAACCCGTCCCTCTTCATTGACTCGGAGAGGAAGAACACCTGTTTAAGAGCTCGGAGGGGGCACTCGGTTTGTGTTTGTTAAAGAATCGTCCTGCCTTGAAAATATTCCATGATCCCATCTCTTCTATCTCCTAACTTGTCTAGAGTAGTAAAGTCCTATAAATATGCATCCACTTAATATTTCTTTATAAAACAATGGAGATAATAAATAATAGGTATCTTAAAACCTCAGTTTAAACACCGCTTTTTTTTTCCCCCCTCAAGTTATGAGCCTGTAGGAGCTGACATGGGTTGATGAGTGTGGCGTGGTGGGAATTAAACTGAAGAAGTACAAACACCTGAGTTCTATTTTCAGCTAAGTCACTAACTTGCTGTACGACCTTAGGCTAGTGACTTACCCTTTCTGGTCTTCAGAGGCCTCCTCCACAAAAGGAGGTTGTAGTAGATTAGTAGTTCTCAAACTCGGTTGCATAACAGGAAAACTTGGGACATTTTAAAAATGCCTGTATCTCATTTGCCGACCCTCTGAACCCTTCCCTCCCCTCCCAGGTATTGACGTAACTGGTAAGGATAAGGTCTGGCTATGGGACTTGTAAAATCTCATTATAATGGACAGCTAAGTTGAAGAAGCACCGCACTAAATCAGGTGCTCAAAGTGTGGCTCCTGACCAGCAGCATCCACATCAATGGGTGCGTAGAAAGGCCAGTTTCGTAGGCCCCAGCCCAGATGACTGAATCAGAAACTCCTTGAGTACAGGGCTTTTCCAGATGACTCTGATGCTGGCTCAAGTTTAACAGCCACTGCTCTAAATGATCTCAAAGGCCTAGGAATCCGCAAGGTCTCTTTCACTCATACAACTACTTGTTCAATTTACAAATATGTATTGAGAACTTTCTGTGAGCCAGCGTCTGTAATGGGAAGCGGAGATTAGAGGGATGACTCAGACCCAGGCCCTTTCCTGCAGACACTCACATTTCAGTGCCGAAGACCTTAAGTCCTTAGTAAAAATGCCTGCTCCTCTGCCAGTTGGCTTCCCAAACCACCATAGGTCCACGCCTGTGTGCAACATTTGTTCTTTCATTCACTCAACAAATGTTTTAGTCCCTACTCTGTGACAAGCACAAGCGCTAAACGGAGGCATTGATTGGCCTTCTTCTTTGTCTTTCTTGAATCCCAAGGAATTTATTGGAGACTTGGGCTGGGCTGGGCTTCCTGACCCAAATGTTCTCTGAGACTCTGAACAAAGAAAAACATCATTCCGAGTCAACCTATCATTTCAACTCCTTTATCTCTTAGTATTTCAAGTTCTGAACTCCAACACAAATATATCCCTCTCTCTCTCTGTCTCTGTGTGTGTATGTGTGCGTGCGCGCGTGTGTATTTTGCTGCTTTCACATTTTTTCCATATCAAATAAATTGGCTCTAATACAAGTTCTATATAAAGACTGTTTTGGAGAAAAAGAGGAGAGAGGAAAAAAATGCTTTTTTTCCTTCCCTGACTCAACCCATTACATGATCCCCTTTGACCTTTGTCTTCATTTTTTTCTCTCAGCAAAAATATTTATTCTTTCTGTTATCTATACTGGAGATAGTGTCCCAAGGTATGACATTGGTGAAGGGAGAGGCTTCTGTGCTTACCCATGGATGCTTCCAGTAGACTGATTACTTTTGGCCAGGACAAGAAGGAACTGTGCAACGTCTTCCTTAAGTGGACCCCTTCATTGAATGAGAACTGACACAAGCAGAGGATAAGGGGAGCCATGCCGACACTGCTACTAACTCACCATGTGGCATTAAGACATATTGTATCATTTATTTAGACTTCAATTTCCCTGTCTGAAAAACATGTTAAGCAATTGTATGTGGATAGACACTGTTCTTAGGTGAGGCATGACTCATTCACTTTTTCATAGTAAAAGGGACTCAGAAGAGATTGTCTGTAAGAATCAATACCCAACGTGGATGCCCTAGTGAAATGTGTAGTGTGTGGACAACAATCTTGATGACAATAATAATAATAACAATAATTAATAATAATCACAATAATAATCACCATTTACTGAATACTCACTCTATTTTAAGTACCGTACTAGTATTTACGAGGCTGGTGAAGCTCAGAGAAGGAGCTAGAACTCAGAAAATTTACTCACCCAACCTACCACAGCTGGTACCACCAGAGCCAGGTGTAAAACCCGGGTCTAATTCCAAATTCCACCTTCTCAACCACAACACCACAATACCGCGTGCTGCCGTAATGTAAAGGCAGAATTGCAAAGCTCAGACATGCCTCCAAGCTGGCTAACGTTCAAGATACAGCAAGTAGAAGACAGGCTGCTGGTCATAGGCCCCTAGTCCGAAGTCAAAGAACTGACCCTGTATTGGAGCCCAGCAGCACAAGTTACACAGCCAGTTCTTTATGGGTCTGGCTGGGGAAAAGAGCAGGGAAGCTTCTGTTTCTGAACTTGACTGTCAGCTTGATTTGCTTCTGTACTGCACACTGTGCTGTGTGGGTCTGCATGGAATCTTCGGATTTCTCTAAGTAAGGACTCCACAAAACTAAGATGTGGGAACAGTCCCAGAGAGCAGTTTCTAGGCTCTCGGCCTCAGGTGGAAAGGTGCTGGCTCGGTTATTAGATTGCCATCAGCTGTAATCAGATGGCTGTCCGCTGTGGCTGGGTGGCCATCAGCTGTTACTGGTTAGCCATTGGCCACTGGTATAGCTGCCGTGGCTATGCTAGGGAGTTGGTTGGTGGTTGGTTGGTTGGTTGGTTGGTTGGTTGGTTGGTTGGTTGGCAGAGAAACAGACGGCCGATTGTGGCTAGCAAGTGCAGTTAGCAAGCGAATTGCAGCTAGCAAGGGAGTTGGTTGGTTAGCAGAGAAGTGGACGGCGGGTTGCGGATCGTGTGGCTCCTGCTTCCTGTGTCTCCAACCCAGCCGCCAGTGAGACTATAGTGGTATGACCCCCATCCATGGCTCCGTGGGTGTTCCTTTCTGGCCTCACCATGTCCTGCGTTCTTATGTGGGGAGCGGGAGCTGAGTCCCCACATGACATAAGATTCCCGACCCCCTCCTTTTTTTTTGGCTTAGCGTAAGTGAGGTATAAGGCAAACCAGGAACAGTGAATAGCGGCTCGCTCTCATTATTTATCTCTTCATTTGCCCATCCATCCATCATCAGTTCATTCAGCAAATATTTACTGGGAACTAGGAATTAACTTAGAACTAGGAATAGAGTCCTGATCTCTGGCATTATGAGCACAGAGTTTAAAGGGGGAACAGGTGAGGAATCAGGTGATTATACTGCAACATAAAGAGTTCTCTGGTGTGCGGAAGGGGGCTGTAAAGAAACATAGGAAGGGCATCTAACACAACTTGAGGTGGGTAAGGATTTCTTGGAAGAAGTGGTGTCGAAGCTGAAACCTGAAGGATGGACAAGAGTTCAGCATCGGAGAAAATTGCCACAGTACAAATGGTTGAAACCAGGTGGCTGCTCAGCAAACATTGATAAATGAATGAATGAATGAATGAATGACTAAACGAATGAATGAATGAACCACCATACTGTACTTCACAGCAGAAGTGCGTGTTCCATTGCAGAACAAGTTTTGAAGGGGAGGGAATGTAGTAATCTGGGTTATCGATCACTATGGTTCTTAAATCTACTTCATTCTTTTTACCTGCTGCATAGTATTCTGTAGTAGGAATAGTCGTACCCTTAATACTGGCCAATTAGGTTATTTCACACATTTTTCTATTTTAAACAAATGCTGCAGTGAGCACTCTTACATAAACTTCCTTATGGGTTCATTTGACCATTTCTGCAGATTGATGCTGAGAGATGGAACCGCTGGGTTCCAAAATAGGAGTATTTTTCATTCATGGATTCTGAGAGAGTGAACCAGCTCACACCCCAACAGCAGGGTTCAACGTCATCACTAGAACTTGACAAAATGAAAGTGCTTTGTCTTTGGCCATTTGATCATGTGATGGGTAAAACATGACTTCTCACTGATGTTCTTGTGCTGGAACACCTTGAGTGGGCATCTTTCAAATATTACTACTAGCTATTTACGTTGCCTTTTCTGTGGCTTGCTAGTCACATCTTTAAGTTATGTCTGGTCATCAATCTCTGTACACCTCAGTTTTGCCATCTGTTAAATGGGGATTTTAATGTTAGCCTTCTTGAGTGTCCAACAATGTTATTAGAATCTAGAGGGAAACAGGTAGTCCAGAGGGTGCCGTCATTTATGAAGAAGTTACTCTGAGTAATCTTGCATACATTGATATATATACCAAATGGTAATTTAGTATGCTTTCTATGCTAGGAAATATGCCACATTCTGAACACAAAATAGGTAATAAAGACCTGGTTTCTGCCCTTGGCGGAGACTCAATTTAGTCCTTGTGCTAACCACCCTCACATATGCTAGTAGCATCCACTAACAGTAATATCTGCCGTGTACTAACACCGCTACTAGTAATATCTGCCATGTTGTGAATACGTCATATATGCTCAGTATCTTTTATAAGCCTACCAAGGAAGTGTAGGCATCAGTATGCCCTCTCTGTAGGTGGGGAAGCTGAAACTCAAAGAGGTAGCACTCACTTAAGATCCACAGTTAGTAGATGCTAGCGTCGAGTTTTACATCTCCTTGCCTGACCTCCCAAGGGTGTGCCTGGCAAACTGTAGAGCACAATCATTACTACGATAACAGGCAAAGGATGAGGTGGCAGGTATCTTGATGGATGGAGAAAATAGGTGTCCAAACTAGCTTTTCTTGTTTCCAAGAAGCAATAGAATAAACACAAAAGCGAACACATTTTTTCATTTGTTTTTCGAACACTGAAGTAGATAAGGAGGAAGAGGCTTGACGAAGGCTGGACCTTGTCAGACCAGCGTGGTTTTCAGTAACCTGTTGCTGAAATGCATCCTCCAGAGCAGACATCCTCCCGAGCAGGGGCTTCTTCCACGCCTGCCCACAGTGGTCTAGCCTGTGGTTTGAGGTCCTGGTCACAAGGGCAGACGAGCAGCCTCAGGAGTGAGAGCTGTTTCTCCAAGCCCAGAGTAGAGACCTCTGTTCCTAGCCCAAGCTAGCGGGGCAAATAGTCAGCACAATCTTACTCTATTTCTGGAAGCTGGGCATCATCCACCTATAACTCCCTCTCACCAGTCTCAGGCCAAGTACCTCTCAGGATGAAATACGGTTCCGAGAACATGAGGGTAAACAAAAGGATTTAGCAAAATCAACAGATCTCTAGCGTCAGCAGCAGCCATCGAAATGCTGACAGTTTCCAAGGATCTTCATGATTTGGAAAGTGGGAAGCGCCCCTGTTGGACGCCGACACCACTGGAATCGCTTACCTTACGAATGTCTGTGGATCAGTCTGATGCAGTACTGAACTTTAAAGCAAGGGGGTCATGGCAGTGTCTCTTCTACTAAATGGGACCCACAGAAGTAAAGTGATGGACCCAAAGCTCTGTTGATAAATTCTTTCATCCCTTCCTTCCTTCCTCCACTCATTTATTCAGTGCAGCCCTACAGAGTATCAATCTCATTGCTGGCACCGTGATTCTCAATCTTATAATTGGGTAGGAGGGCTGCACTGAATAATTACCCAAATAAAAATATAATGACCAACTAAAGATTATTATTACAAGAGGTTTTAGAGTATAATTCTCCCCTAAGTGAAGGGGGACTACATAGAAGATAAGACTGGAGAGCTAAATGGGGGCCAGATTATGAAGGGGTTGTGGCTTACGTTTTTGACTTTGGATTTATTCATTAGGAAATAGAAGACTATACCAATCAAGTGTGTGTGTGTGTGTGTGTGTGTGTGTGTGTGTATGTATATGTATATATGTATAATTGCTCTGGGTGCTCTGTGAAGAAAGATTGAGGAAGAGTGAGAAAGTCCACATAGGGGTGATTGCTAAAGTCCAAAGCAGAGATTAGGATTCTTTGCATAGAGAGGTAGGTGAATTGGAGGTGTGTTTCAAAGGTAAAATCAGCAGGACTTGGTGATGTATTGGATGCAAGTGTTTTAACAAGGAGCTGTCCGGTGATTCTCACTTCTGGTTGGAGAACTTGCAATGAGAGAAATGTTATTTCCTGAAACGGAGGAATCGATTTTAATTTAGTATTTGATTAGAGGGTGGGGTAGATCAAGAGTTCCTTTGGAAAGCAAGGAGTTAGTGACATTAGGTTGCAGTGGTGTCCTGATGTCACCTACTTCTTTGTTCTTTTGCTGTTCACCCTGGGGGCAGGTAGGTTGGACGGGACTTGGTTGTACAGCTCCAATTCCTGATTTTTAAGAAAACAAATAAACGAGTAGGGAAGAGAAGGAAATTAACAGCCGTCAGAGTAATTACAGATGTGGGAAGCATGGAGCAATTTATCTCACACTGGGCACGGGTAAGAAGAGTGGACCAGATCCGTTCAGCTGTGCTCGGGGATGCTGAGACTCCTTAGGACAGTTTTAGCGGGTTTATGCTGCGCCTGTTAAAACAGGAACCTCAGCCGTTTCCTTTAGAAGTGCTGAATTCAGATCTGGGAGAGCTGATTCCCAGGCCAGCACAGGACTGCCTTGCTGTGTAACCCTGACCAGGGCCTTCACACAAGCCTCAACTCCTTTCCCTGGAAACAGCAGGCGGCGATTCCTGGCTATACGGTCCCACAAGGGGGGGTCCTGAAAGCAACTAACGAGATAATAGACTTACAAAACCATGATGCAGTCAGGGGAACTATAAAGATTTAAATGTTCATGATTCTTTCTATTGTTTGGTTTTCATTAGCCTTGTTCTTGGCCAGGGCCAGGCTGGAGAGTAACTGTGAAAAGCAAACACACGGACACGCACAGACACACACATGAAACCATTTCCCGTTAAACTCTAACTGGAGTTACTATGGCTCGGTGTTGGATTAGAAGAAAGAAAAGATAAATGGCACTTTAACCTCTATGGCTGAGCTAAAGAAAAAAAAAGAAGAAAGCCATCAAAATGCTGGCCCTGGATCAGGAGACCTGGGTTACAGTACTGAGTGAAAATTTTGCTGTGTCTTGAAATTTTTCTGTGTCTTGGTCCTTAACGCCCCAACTGGGGGCCCCAGTTCCCTTTCTATAACATGAAGGGATAGTCAGGTGACTCTGAAGGCCATTCCCAGTGCTGACATTCTGTTCAGACCACTGAATGCATCTAATTCTGAAATGGAGGAGGGAGCAGGTTACATGTCCCATTGGCAGTACGTGAGCTTGGAGACTGGCCATTTCTAATGAAAGACTTCCAGGCACACGGGGACACTCAGCGATCCTCCCAGACATAAGTTATCTCCCTTAGGGCTTACCAAGCTCTCCCTTTGTGATAGATGTAGAATATACGGGTGTATCTTTCCTGTTCAGTTGCATTGTGACTTGACAGTGAGATACTAGAGGTGGGGTCTACTTAGTATTTGCCACATTAACCACAGCTTCTCAAACAAGGCCAGCACCAAGTAGATGGTCAATAAATGGAGGTAAATAAATGTATGCATAAATGAATGAGTGAATGAATGAGTGAATGAACGAATGAATGAGTAAAATGTGTGGCAGATCAATAAGTGGTCAGAAATACATGATAATACAGATGATATCTGGTCTATGGACGATCTTTCTTTGTAACTTCCAAGATGGATTAGTTACCACATAATCAAAAGAACAAAAGAGAATCTTACAGCATCGTCCTTTCTCGTCTTGGGTCCTCAGTTTTCTTATTCTTAAAGTGAAGGGATTAGATCAGATAATGTAGGTCAGTCTTTCATTCATTCAACGGGTGTTTATTTAGCACAGTCTTTGTAACAGGCCTTGTATTAGGCAGTGGCTATACATAAACCAGGCAGGGAGTCCCAGGCCCCTAGGAGCTTTCGTCTAATTAATATGAGAAGTGAACGCATAAACAAATGGTAACAAAACAGTGAGAAAGGTGTTCTGATAAGAAAAGCACATGGGCTTGGAGCTCCTCACTCATCTTAAAGAGTCAGTGAGAACCTGCAGGAAAAAGTAGCGTCTAAGCTAAGGCCAGGGGATTGAGCCAGGGAAAGGAGATGACCCTGCTTGCTCGTGGTGGCTGAGGGATAAAAGTTGAGGAAGGAAGTTTGAGCAAAGAGACCAGAGTATTTGAGAGAAGGCAAGTAATGATGGTTTTCGACGGCCACATTCCAGGGTCTGGACTTCATGCTGAGGGCAGTGGGAGCCACTGAGTGCCTTTAGGTAAGAGAAGACCCGATTAGATTTGGTTTTAGGACAGCTCTCTGTCTTTGTGTGGCTATCCAGGTGGATGTAGGGATGGAGGTACAGATGGTAAATGGTATGGGAAGTAAGACAATGTTGCCAAAACTAAAGTAAGAGATGATGGCCCTGGTCTAGGGTAGTCATGGGGGGAATGGAGAGAATTAGACGCGGCTGACCAGCTCTAATGGGACGGAAGCACTTGATGTCTGATCAGAGGGAGGAGGCTGGGGAGTGGGTCACGAAGATGCCTGTGTTACTGGCATGGCTGAAACAGAGCATGTGGAGTTAGAGGTGTGTGTGGGTTGGGATGAGCAAAGAAAGACGAATTCAGAAGTCCCTTCTCATGGTCAGCCTATGAGGGACAGGCACACAGCTACGATTCACTGGGAGCCACAATGTTTCTTCCCTGTGGAAAGCTTCAGGAGCAATGAAGGTGAGCTTGAGCATGTGTGCATGTGTGTGCACAAACATGGAGGAGTGTGTGTGTGTGTGTGTGTGTGTGTGTGCAGACAGGACCTGGGAGACCACCTGTTTTCATCATCCACCGAGTCTCAAAGTGTAGTCCAGTGTTCTGAAAAGGTCCCCTGGGGGGTCTTGTGGGGTTAATCTTCCGTAGCACTGATACCTATAACGTTACAAGGCATGGGCTTTGTTTTCTACCCGGGATTAATCATTCACTCATGGGCTTTAATACAAGCCAGACACCACCTCACTGAGCCTCCTGCAGAAATGCCAGTTCCCCCTCTGCCATTCTAATGCCAGTTTTCACATTCTTGTTGTCAGAGTGGGAAGGAGGTTAGTTTTTTGCCCCAGCTTCAATATCCTATAAACTAAAAAGTTTAAAAACTTCCATCCAAGAATGTTAGTCAAAAAATACCAGGAAAGCTGGACTTTGCCATTTGTTTTCTGTATGACTTGGGGCCATTTATTCCCCTTCTCTAGGTGTTGGTATCCATCCCACAAAGAGAAATTTGGGGGTAAGTGATTCTGAAGCTCTCCAGCTCTGTGTCTACATTTCTGTGTTTCCTTCTTGAGCTGAGCTCCTGGTATACAAACTCAGTCTCCAATATTTTTAAGCAGAGAGATTCTGAGGTGTGTAAACCTCTTACTGTCTAGGAATTAGACTGAAAACCTCTCAGACCTGGAAGGAGCATTGAAGCCCTGATACTTTACAAATGAGAGAATGGAGCCCAGAGAGGGGAGGCCATTTCCTCAGAGTCACACAGCCTATTGATGGCAGAACACGGCATTGAACCTAGGGTTCCTAATTCCCAATCCAGGTGCTCCTTCCCCCACATAGAGGAGTGCTGGAGTGTGGCCAGACCTTGGGACTCAAATATGGGTTCGGCTCCCTCTGATCATGGAGAAGTCTCTGCTGGATGCTCAGAGTGAAATCATAGAGAGCTGACATCCGTAACGTCATGGCAGCTGGTGCGGGGGGGCAGGGGGTGGGGGGAGCTGGTATATAGGAAATGAGAGAACACATTTGGCGAAGCTCAGGATCCACGTGACCCTCCAAGAGCCCCTCATTTCAAAACAAACTCAACCTTTTAGGTTCAAATTCTCCCTCTCGTCAGAAACGTGACTTCCTGCTTCTAAGAAGCGAGGCTTACAAAAGAGCTCAGAAGACTTCGCAGACATCAAATAGCTCTTACAAAATAGCGTTTTGATGAGTTAAGTGTAAATGAATCAGAAACATAAGGATTACATTTTCCCCAGTGCACATGGGTTTCAAAATTTGAGGGGAAATGGAGTTTGCTCACTGCATGCCGGCTTTCACCGAACCCAAAGCATTCATGGGGCGGTGGGGGCAGAGAAGAAAGAGAAGCCCAGCCCCCACATGGTTTTAGATGTGGTGCCAAATTCGAAAATGCTGTTGGGCTCGCCCTCTGCCAGTAATAAAATTGCTGGCCACCCAGAGAGGCCACAGGGAGGAGAAAGGAGATTGCTTTCCCCACTGGCCCCTGGTCTCAACAACTGTGTTCAGTTAGCGCAGCTCAATCACCAGCTGTCACCGTGTCCCTCCGCTGGACTTGCTGGCCCCACTTGGCTTCGATTTTCACACTATGCCTCATGCCTTGTTTACCTTCAACTGTATCTGGTGTTTTGGCTCCCAGAGGCGTTGGGGACCAGTCAGCTTGTCAGAAGCCCCTGCTTGGTAATCAAGAGACCTGTCCATCACCAGCAGGGGTGTTTGGGGGAAGCTGTCACACTTCGCCTTTGGTTGCATTCAGGAAAAACAAGAGTCCCTTGTAGATCTTTTCCTTTCTCCGCTCTTTAATGCTATCCAGGTGTAGCGTTTCCCCCAAACTGGTAAACGTCTTCCCTTCTCATCTCCGCCTGACTCAAACAACCAGCTAAATCTCAGGACTGCTGTTACCTTATCCCAGGATTTGAAGCTCAGCACCTTTTATAATTTCCCTTCATTCTTTCCCTTGTATTGTATTTCACTGCACCAAGAAAGTAGAAAATCATTTCAATTGGTGGTAAAAGATGATTAAAACAAAATAACAAAGGCCTTGGCTGCAAACTGTTAGTTTTATTAAATTTGCTACTGTGTTTTAAATTGGTACCAGGGCACATCTTTGGACAATTCTATCAAAGGCGGCTGGAATTCATCAGTTGCATGTATACATTTGCTCCTTCCTGAGCCTTGCACAGAGCCAGGGCAGCATAATCTGTATGGAAACAGTGAGTTTTGTGTTACCTGTGCGAGAGGAGTGGGCCTTCGTCCCACTGGGAGGGATCCGAATGCCCAGGGGATTCTCAGACCCCTGTCATCTCATTCTTCATTCCTTTCATCCAGACAATGGGTCACAGCTCACAGTGGTCACCAGGAGGAATAAGCAGAGGGGTATTGCAAGGCAAAATTCCATCTTCCCAAACAACGATTCTTGGCAAGGGGCTCTCAGCCTCGCAGCTTTGCTTTAAATAAAGGGCACATGAAGTGGAAAGTGCTGCGATGTACCCAGTGCTGGGGCCTGGAAGGAGGGAGAGATGGGAATAAGGACCTGGGATGCTGCTTCAGTATCTGGGCTACTGTTCACACAGCTCGTTCTGCTTCTACAACTGGAGGAGAAGAGGGGCTTGGGAAGTCACTGTGGCCAGCTCTCTGTCACTCAGTGACCCGCATCTTGCCTCAGAGCCTCCTGCTGTCTGCTGCACACTCTCCATTGACCATGCTAGTAAAACTGTAGCACTCCTTTGGCTTAGACTGAAGCTCAGTCTCAATGAACGTTCTTCCTCCAGAAAGGTTTACCTGTGTCCTGCTTTGCCCTGTCCCTACTGCTCAGATGCCCATACTCATCATGATGCCGTCTGACATTTGCCCAGGTGCACTGTCTCACACTGTAATTCATTCGTCAGATATTGTTGGAAACCCATTCTATGCCAGGCACTGTGCTAGACCCAGAGACAGAGCAATGAAAGGCCTACGTGTTCTCAGCCCTTGAAGCATTTAACCTATATCAGGGAAGATCAGGCATTCAACATCTGATTGCAGCAAAGTGTGCTGAGTTTTATAATACAGGACGGGGTGCTAGAGACACCTGTACAAGGCATCAGCCTAATCCAGGTGTCAGAAGTCACCTTGAGCCTTTCTCATCCTTCCAACCACCTGTTGGTCCTCCCTTCTGTGGGTACGCTTTAAATTCTACCTTGTCTTACAACCATACATACTGCACTTGACTTACCCTCCCTTTTGCCCTTTGAACTGTGCGAGACCATTCATGGTATCTTCCTCATCTGTAGAATGACTCCTACTAGAATGTCCCACATGCTTTGTATTTGACTTGCACAAGGTCATTGAGACCACACTGCCTGACCCTTACCAGAAATTGGCCCAAGGAAAGAGAGGTCCAGAAAGGAGGCCTGATTCCTCCAAAATCACAGCCAAAGTTAATAGAAGAGCCACAACCATTTTTCCTGACATGTGATCAAGGTGACATCTATAGTGACGTCAGACGGCCTTTCAAGGTGCCCCTTCCAAGGGCATGTGATGCACTCCATCCCAAATCCTTAACAGCCACCCTCTCCCATAAAAAAGTAAGACTAAAGTACCTCTTAGCCTAAAACAGAAACAATGTGTTGTCTTAAGAATTCCGGGTAAATAAAAAAAATTAAACTACCACACAAATAGCGAGAAAATAAGAATTCAGGGTGATACACAGATGTAATTGGAATTGAGTATATCATTACCACATGGAGGAAAATACTGAGTGTATGTAACCTTACTGTGTGAATGCTAAGAAACAAATTCTGTTGAGGAGACTGCACAGCGCCAGAGTCATTCCGTGGGGAAGGATATTTTGTTGTAAGTTGTAGTTCTCTTTACACAAAATAGAACATGAACACATCCAGCCTAGTGCCAAAACTTGGTACGTACTCTGTTCTTGCACCTTCCATTCCATGGGGGGATATTTAGTCTCCCTTTCCCCCTAAAACAATGATCTATCTATACTGCTACCAAGATGCTCTTCCACAAAACAAATGTGATTATGTCTTTCGCCGAGAAAGCCAGTTTTCCTACTTCCCCTGACTTGGCTTCTCCTTACTTTTCTCCGGTCAAGCCACTTCTCAGACCCCCTCCTCCTCAGCCTGGGTCAGGTATCCTTCTGCATGTTCCCATAACCCCACCTTACACCTTTTAGGCTGTGCTACAGCCATCCATTTTAATGTTTGTTTGTTTGTTTGTTTGTTTGTTTGTTTGTTTGTTTTATCCCCCTCAAGCCTATGAGCATTTTAAACGTGAGACCATATTTGATTGATCTTTGAATCCCAGAAACCGAAGGGAAGCTGGTATGAATCCATGGAGACTATTTAGATGAATGGATGGATGAACAAATGAAATGTTATCAATATATTTATCCAGAATTTGAAGAAGTGGTCAAAGCTAGACATAGAATTAGCCAGCATAAAGATAAGGAGCTGGCTTTAATTCTCCTTTACTCTTGTTTGTTTGTTTTTTCATGACCTCTAAAAATGAAGGATTACTAACAGACTTACAATCTTATATTCATGGAAAATTGTGTGTGTGTGTATGTATTTATACATGAAAAAAATACATGAAGGATGCTGACAGGAATAGTCTTGGTAGCTGCCACAAAGTGATGGATTTTGAAATGATTTTGCTTTATTTTAAAGTCTTTCACATAGAGCTCTGAGTTGTTAAAATAAGCATGGGTGATCTTTATGGTTAGAAAAAAAATAAAGATAATATGATAATGTACTGTTACTCCTCAATTAAGAAAAATGTCAGCTCACCCTAACTATATGTTAGAGCTGAAGCTATTTTTCCCTAAAATTCCACATTAAAAAAATACAATTTAGGAGGATTTGCAGCTACCTAAAAGACTTTAGGACTATGTCTTCTCTGCAAATAGTTTTAGTGTTCTGTAGTTGATTGGATATTAATGCATTGCTCACTAATGTGTGCTTATCCAAGGGGTCAGCTCAATGTCATGGAAAGGTCAAGGGTACTAAAGTCAAACACATGGTTTAAATTCTGCTCTGTAATTATTATCTCCTGACCTTGGACAGATTACTGAACTTCACTGAACCTCAGTTGACCAATGCAAACGATTTCTACCATTCAGATTGATATTAGAAATAGTATGTAGAATTTGGTGGACTAGTTCATCAAAAGTATTCCCAATGCAAACATCTATCTAGATATTCTAGATAAAATATAACTGATATAACTAGCATCCTTTAAAATGCATGACTGAGATCAGAAAAACATGTTGCCAGGAGCAATAAATAAAATGAAACTGAGAACTAGACAGATAAGCCGTGAATCTAACATTTAATTGACGTAGTTTGTATAAAGGGGAACCATAAGTTTTGGCAATTGTATATTCTTGCTTATTCCAGGAGAGGAGATTTGGCCTTGCAACTGTGCAAGGTGGAGGATTGTAACTAAAGCCTTCAAAATAAGATTAGGGCCTCTGAAATCTACATGCTTAGTGAAAGGGTGTAGTAGGGAAAATATAGGGGTTGCCAAAAAAATGTATACAAGTGGACACTTTGGTCAACGTTGCTCAAGCAGCAGTTTACCATAATCAGAAGTGTCTGGATGCTGATGGTAACCACTTTGAGCACCTCTTGTAATTGCAAAAGTCAAATGTGACTTGTGTTCATCTTTTGTTATCAGTATATATTGAGTATTACAATTTTAATACAGTTTCCTTTCTTAAAAATATGTGTACAATTTTGGGCACCCTCTGTGTGTGTGTGTGTGTGTGTGTGTGTGTGTGTGTGTGTGTGTGTCCTATACCTAACAAAGATTTGACATTTAAGTTTATACTGCTCAGTATGGTCTAGGAAAGCCTGAACTGAGAAACTAACTGGAAAAAAAGAAAAGAAGTGGTTCCAAGGGTACCTAGAAGTTAAGAGAAAATCGCTATGGAGGCCAACAAAGACTTGACCCAAGGGACACAGGATTCCCACAGGCTAAAACCCAATAAACATGTCAAATTTAAAACAAACACAACAGTAAAGAAGACATCAAGAGAAAACCTTAACAATCAACTGAAGGGTTTTTATTAAATTTTGATTTTGATAACCAGTATGCATACTAGTAGTTGAGGGTAAACAAGAAAAAGTACTACAATTAAAAAATATAATCCCCAAAGACTACATGGACTAAAAAGGGGAAAAGAGTAAAATAAAAGAAATTCAACAAATCCAAAGTAAGGCAAGAAAAGGGGAAAATAAAAAAGCAAATAAAAAGGGGGAAAACACCAACAAGATAGGAGAAAGAAATCTAATAACAGTCATTATACTAATCAGATTAAAGTTACCTATGGAGATGGGAATTCTCAGGTTGGATTTAACTAAAGATAAGTTCACCGAAAGGTTAAGATGAAACATATTTACCAGACAAATCCTAACCAAAACAAATTAATATTATTTTCAGACAAAGGAGATGTTAAGGCAAAAATATCACTAAGAAGAATAGGCCACCATATAATTGATAAAAGGAAGTTATATCATGATTTTGAGCTTAAATAGACCAAATAACATGACATGAAAATATGTAAGTCAAATGTGACTCTTACTTTAAAAAAGTGATACATTCATAATTATGTTATGATATTTCAATACACCTTTCTCGATAACTAATAGATCAGGCAAACTAAAACAGAGTAATGATCTAAAATTTTGAACAATACAAAAAATGTTTCATTTGATAAAAATATATAGAACCCTGCTACTAAAATTAAACTATAAACATTTTCTTCTAGGATATGTCGAACATTTTGTTAAACTTACCTAGGCCAGAAAGCAAATCCCAACAAATATCAAAGAATTAGTATCACATAGAACATTATTTTTGTCCATGAAACAACACATTAAAAAAAACAAATAAATGAAAAATATAAAACTGTTTGGTCAATTAAATGTATGACAAGAAGTAAAAAAATTATACATTAGCAGCAAGAATTCAACAATGTATTAAAACTCACACATGTATGCAAACACATACATTCTGCCACAGCTGGATTATCCCAGAATGAGAGGAGATTTTAATGTTATATGGTACATGAATCTAACTCACAATTCTAACATTAAATGAGTTTTTAAAACAAGGCTGTCTTACTAGATACAGAATTTTAAAACTTTTTCCTGTTGTTTAAATATTTTTTTAAATTCTCAGTTATAGTTGACATACAATATTGTATTACTTTCAGGTGTACAGCATAGTGATTAGACATTTATATAAATTAAGAGGTGATCACTCCAATAAATCTAGTACCCATCTGACACCATACATAGTAAATTACAATATTATTCACTATATTTATTATGCTGTGCTTTACCTTCCCATAACTATTTTGTAGCTACCAATTTGTACTTCTTAATTCTTTCCTCTTGTTCACCCTCCCTCCAGCCCTGCTCCCATCTGGCAACCCTCAAAATGTTCTCTGTAACTATGAGTTTGTTTCTGTTTTGTTTGTTCATTTATCTTGTTCTCAAGATTCCACATATAAGTGAAATCATATGGCATTTATCTTTCTGTGTCTGACTTCCTCAGCATAATACCCTCTAGGTCCATCCATGTTGTTGCACATGGCAAGGATTCATTCTTTTTTATTGCTGAGTAATATTCCATTGTATACATGGAATACCTCTTCTTTATCCATTCATCCATTGATGGATACTTAGATTGCCTCCATATCTTATCTTAGCTCTTGTAAATAATGCTGCAATGAATGTATGGACTCACATGCCCCTTCAAAGTAGTGTTTCGGATTTCTTTGTATAAATACTCAGAAGTGGGATTACTGGGTCTTTCTTTATCTCTTGTTATAGCCTTTGTATTAAACTCTATTTGGCTTGGATTAAGTATTGCTATCCCAGCTTTTGTTGTTTGTTTCCATTTTCATGAAATATTTTTGTCCATCCCTTTCAGTCTGTGTGTGTCTTTCAATCTGAAGTGAGTCTCTTATAGGCAGCATATGTAAGGATCTTGTTTTCTTATCCATTCAGCCACTCTATGTCTTTTGATTGGAGCATTTAATCCATTTACATTTAAAGTAATTGTTAATAGATATGTAGTTATTGTTATTTTATTATTCATATTTTTTATCTTTTTTATTTTCTTCTTTATAAAGAAGTTCCTTTAACATTTCTTGTAATAGTGGTTTGGTGGTGATGAGCTCCTTTAGCTTTTTCTTATCTGGGAAGCTCTTTATTTGTCCTTTGATTTTAAATAATAGCTTTGCTGGGTAGGGTAATATTGGTTGTAGGTCCTTGCTTTTCATCACTTTGAATATTTCATGCCAGTCCCTTCTGGCCTACACAGCTTCTGTTGAGAAATCAACTGACAGTCTAATGGGAACTCCCTTGTAGGTAACTAACTGTTTTTCTCTTGCTGCTTTTAAGATTCTCTCATTGTCTTTAAGCTGGGCATTTTAATAGGATGTGTCTTGGTGTGGGCCTCTTTGGGTTCGTCTTGTTTGGGACTCTGTGCTTCCTGGGCTTGTACATTTATTTCCTTCTCCAGAGTAGGAAGTTTTCTGTCATTATTTCTTCAAAGAAGTTTTCAATACCCTACTCTCTCTCTTCTCCTTCTGGTACCCTTATGATGTGAATGTTGGTATGCTTCATGTCCCAGAGACCTCTTACAGTATCCTCATGTTTTTGGATTCTTTTTTCTTTTTGCTATTCTGATTGGGTGTTTTCTGCTACCTTAACTTCTAAATCACTGATGCGATTCTTTGCTTTATCTAATCTACTGTTGATTCCCTCTAATGTATTCTTTATTTCAGTAATTGTATTCTGCATTTCTGACTGGTTCTTTTTTATGTTTTCTATCTCCATTTGTATGTTTCCTGTCTCTTTGGTGAAGTTCTCACTGAGATCATTGAGCATCCTTATAGCCAGTGTTTTAAACTCTGCATCTGATAGATTTCTTGTTTCCATTTTGTTTAGTTCTTTTTTCAGAGCTTTGTTGTGTTCTTTCATTTGGGACATGTTTCTTCTCCCCATTTTTGCTGCCTCCCTGTGTTTGTTTCTATGTATTAGGTAGAGCTGCTATGTCTCCCAGTATTAGTAGAGTAGCCTTATATGATAGGTGTCCTGTGGGGCCTAGTGGCACAGTCTCCCTGGTCACCTGAGCTGGGTGCTCCAGGTGTATCCCTTGTGTGAGTTGTATGTGTCCTCCTGTTGTAATTGAGTCTTGGTTGCTGTTTGCACGTCAATAGGGGGGATTGTCCTTGGGATTATTGGTTGTGAAAGCTGGCCTTGATTATAGTGGAAGAGCTGCTTTTCAGGGGCTGACCATATGAAGCAGTATTTGCTTTAGCAGGGCTTGGGTACCTGCTCAGTCTGCCCTTTGTGTGTGTCATCCTTGGAGGCAGCCAGGTGGTACTCTGGCTCTGTCTGAAGCAGGCCATTGGGAGGGCCGGTTCTGGGGTCTCCTGCAGGGGAAGAGGCTCTGTCACAGGCCAAGCTCAACTTCAGTCTGTGCCCTGTGGGGTGGTGGGGCACCTGGAGTATGAGCCACAAAGCAATATGCAGATGGCCACCACCTGCACTGGGCTTAGAGGTGCCTGGGAGAGGCTAAGCTGTGAACCAAGTCCAGCTGCTGCTAGTGCCAGACTTAAGGCTGCTTGGCAAGAGTTATGGGGCACACTGAGGCCAGATGCCACTTGTTTGGAATTTGTGAAACTTTGAGAGATTTTAAGAAAGTCCACAGCATGAGATAAAATAGGTTGTTTGTATGGAAAGGCCACTGGAAGTGGCTTGAGTGGGCCTGCAAGTTGGGTGGGGTGGGGTCCCAGGGAATCATCAGGGTGGGGTGAACAGTGTTAGCCAGGTTGATGGAGACTGAGATATGACACTCACCTAAGTCTGCATGCTGGGAAGTGGGAGGGCTCTACAAAGGAACAATGCCTTCTGCCAGAACGTCTGTCTGGGAGAAAGCTGCCCCTCCTGCCCTTGCCTTGAGGCCAGACAGTTCAGATCCTCCTCATATGTCCCTGGTTCTTTTCAAGCTGCTGCCCCTGCATTGGAGCTGAGAGTGAGTGAGTCCAACAGCGAGTAAGTTTGCGAATGGGCCCTTTAAGAGGAATGTCTGGGACTCCAGCAGCACTCCATGTCACTCAGCCACCATCTTTGCTGGTTTTCACAGCCCGAATTTGTGGGGTCTTCTTTTCCTTCCCCACACTGGAACCCTGGGCTAGGGAGCCTGGTATGGGCCTGGGATGCCTCACCTTTTGGGGGGTCCTCCACAGCTGAGACATCCTTCCCGATATCCGACCAGCTTATTCTACATCTCCACCCCTCCTACCAGTCTCCAGGTGGCTTCTTCTATATGTCCTTACTTGTAGGACTTCTGTTCAGCTAGATTTCAGGCATTTCCCAACGATGGTTGTTCTGTAGTTTAGTTGTAATTCTGATGTGGTCATGTCAGGCATAGTGTTTACCTACTCTACTATCTTGACTAGAATTCAGAATTTTAAAACTTTTGATAAAATCAGATCCCTTTATGATTAAAAAAAAGGAAGTAATCTGGGAATAGAAAGGAGCATCTTTAATCTAATAAAGGACAGTGGGCATTGTGCTTAATGGTAAAATATAAGAAATATTCTTTCTGATCCCAGGATCTAACAAGAACGCCCAGTAACACCATGATCCCATCTAGCACAGCTAGACAAGAAGTATAAACAAAAATTCTGAGACTTGAAAAGAAACAAACTATCATTATTCTCATCTGTAACAGACTACATAGAAAAATTCATAAAAATCAACAAATTATTAGAATTAATAAAACAGTCTATGAGGATTTCTAAATAGAATATCAGCTTATAAAACTCAATTTTTATCAGCCCAAAAATATAATACAAATATAGATATACATGTACAGTGTGTAGACAGATAGGTCGATTAAAGCTACCATTTACAATAACACTCACTTCTATAAAATGCTGAGTTAGGAATACATTATATTCCTAATTTTAAAAAAAAAATCACAATGTTTATGAAGAAAGCTTTAGAACTTTACTGAAACCATAAAAGATCCCCTAAATAAATAAAAAGATGAACTGTGTGTATAAATGGGAAGATACCTTATTCCAAAGATGTCTTTTCTCTTCAAATACATCTATAAACTCAATGAAATTGGAATCAGAATCGCAAAAGGCATTTAAAAAATGAAACTTAAAATTCACATGGAAGAGTAAAGAGGTCTTTTGAAGGAGAAACCCAAAGTATAGAATAGATATGTAGCATAAAACAAGGCTTTTATAAAACCATGGAAATTAAAACAGACTGTGATTGATAAAATGATAGGAAAGAATAGACCAATGAAACAAGATAAGCCAAAAAAAAAACTTGCCTAAGTCCTGACTGATATGCAGCAAAGGCGGCATTACAATTCACTAGTGAAAGGATTAATTACTACATACATAATGATAGACAAATGGCTCATCCATATTTGGGAGAAAACAATCCTTATCACACATCATTTTAAAACTGTGTAGGTGATTGAAGCCATACATGTGAAAATAAAAATCTTACAATTATTCAAAAGAAATAGAGGAGACTATTTTATGACCTTGGAATAAAGGAACATTATTCAAGAAGACATGAAAAGCACAAAACATGAAGGGAATGATAAAAAATTCTGTTCAACAAAGCAGCATAAGATTCTAGAATAAAAAAAAAAAGGAGTCAGGGAGTTGGCAATGGTATTTTGCAGTACTTGTAATTACAAAGGATTAGAATCCAGTATATGTTAATACACTTATATATAAATAAAGAAAAAGAAAAAGAACCATTTTAAAACAGGCAAAAGTGATAAACAAACAATGAACATAGTTAGAAACCTCTGTGGTCAACAAACACATGAAATGATATCCAGTCTTGTTAGTAATCAGGGAAAGGCAAAATAAACCAATAATTAGATAGCATTTAATACTAATTCGATTGGCAAAAAATTAAATGTTTGGCAGAATCAAGTGCTGGCAAGGACCTGGAGCAATGGGAAGTCTGTTGGTAGGCATGTTAATTAGTATAACCATTTTGGAAAATACTTTGGCAATGTCTAATAATATTGAAGATGAAATTACCTTCAACCTAATAATACTACTCTAGTTGTAGTATTGTTAGCTCTTGTTATGTGTACAAAGGCACATGAACACAAACGTTTCAAGCAACATTATTGGAAAAACAACCCAAAAGACTAAATAATAATGATAATAATAATAATAGAAACAACCTAGGTGTCTATCAAGAAAAGAAGATGGTCAAAGAAAGTGTGGTGTCTTCATACAGTAAAATACTTACGCCAGTGAAAATAATGAGCTATATCTACATGTATCAATATATGTGATCTCAAAAACTATCCTGGAGTGTGGGGGGCTGAATTAAAAAGCCAGCTACATAATAATAAATACAGAATACGGTATTAACAAGGCTATGAAGTTTGAAATATACAAAGCAATGCATATGTATAAAAAGTGTAAAAACATTCCTGGGAGAGAGGAAAATGGGATGCAGGAAGAACACACAGGTGGGTTGAAAACAAATATACAAAACAAGATATTTAATTTCTTTTACATCGAAAGTAAAAGATACAAAGAAAGTATAGTAAAATGTTATAATGTGATACAGTTGAGTTGTAAGTCTAAGAACCTTTGTTATGATGTTTTCTATACCTTTCAATGTAATTGACATTTTTTCTAATTATTAAAACAACAATAATATATGTAGAAAGTCCCTTGGCACATCGCCTCAGGCTTAAAAGATGATTGTTTTCTTCCCATTCTTGGCTCAAAGCAGGCATACAGAGTGCCCAGGCATTACCCTCTGATTCTTAGCCCAAAGCAGAGCTGGAATATTTGGGCTCTTCCTGTGCCAGGGGCATCATAGGTGGCTCCCCACACCGTGTCTTCCAGCTTAGACAATCTGGGTGACAGATCCTGAGCTTTACTCATCCTCAGTGCAGAATTTGAATAGCTGAAACAGCTTCTAAAGCCTGTGGAAAAGCTCCTAACAGAAAGATTCAACAATGCTTTCCTCATTAAATTAGAACTATGGAGTGCTGAGCACGTCATCACAGACTTCCCCGATTCCCATTTCATAGATAGATAAAGAAATAGATGGTTAGAGAGAGGAAATGGCTGTGGTAGTGGTAGTGTTTACAAGAATGTGTGTTTCTCTTGACTTCTAGAACTTTCTAACTAGCCTTAGAATTCAGACTGTACTTGGTTCAAACCTAGGTATTGTAACTTCTGTATTTTTTGAGTTCATAACAGCTTCCACTTCCAGAAAGCAGTGTCTTGGGATAAAGTTAGGTAGACCTGGCTCAAGTCCCTGGCCCGTGGCAAAGCAGTGTGCCTATGGGCAGTAGCTTAACTCCCCTAAGTATTAGTTTCTTCATCTGAAAGGGGAGATAATAATTATTCAAGGGACTGTTGTTTTGATTAAATGACATTATTCATAGAAAGTATTAGACATAGTACCTGGCATATGATAGTCACCAAATAGAAACTGCAATTGCTATTATTACTACAGAAGGAGTTTCAAAGACGTATAACACAGTTCAGTTACACAGACTGTTTGGGGAGATGGAGTGTGATAAATGAATGCTGTGATATGGAAACAAGAGGAGGTCAATAATGTGTAATCAAGAGGCCCTGAGACGGTTTCCTGGAAGAAACAAAGTGGGATGTTTCCATCGTGCAGTGAGGCCCTCTCTCCCTTTTTTCTCCTATTGTACTTTAATATTTCTCATTTTATTTTTATATGGGTATTAAACAAGAAACATATATTCTAATTGAAAGGTAGAAAACAGAGCCAAAGAAGTGAAGGTACTTGTCTGCAGGTTTTAATTGATCTCCCATATTAACTACACACCAGCACTTTAAGAAACATGGATTTTTACCAAAAGCTAAGTCATAAGTGCTTAGACTCCATGTGTGTGTTTGTGTTCTTAAGATGTTATAATCTATAACTAAATTTTACTGTAAATCACACTCAAATGTGATACATATTACTATCAATATGTTTCTGAGGAGGAATACTGAAATATCCTACCAGTTAAGAAGTTCAGTATTTTTGTTTCTATTTGCCAGAAACACAAACCTAAGGCAGGTATGTCATTTGAGAAATTTCTGAAAGAATGATGGCTAAATGTTAAAAACGTTTTTCTTTTGTTTTTTTAAATCATACAAAGGATGCACAAAACAGCCCTTCAACACCAGCCAAACAATCTCATCACATTTAAATACTGCAACGTAAATTTATTAGCTAGAAATATAAAATTAATCTGAGTTGCAGTTTGAAGAACGGATGATTAAATACTAATGGAGGCTAGCTTTTTATTTTTATGTTTTAAATGTAAAATGGCACTCAGCATTCTATGAAAGGAATCGGAAGTGGTGAAGCTAAGCATGCGTCAAGTGAAATGGTAAAAGTTTAGTTACAAACAATGCGTGCGTAGGAAGTTTTTCAGCTTGGTAGTGCAGTACTGCACGTGCACTAGCTGAGAAGATTTTTGAGCTGGAGGGTGGCTTTGGGTCTAAGAATATTCTCATGGGGTTGGCAAGACTGGAAAAGGGAGATGCTAGAGGCGGCAGGAAGGGGAGCCAGGGGCTGCTTCAGCCATCAAAGCTGAGATGTTGGAGGCAGCAGGGATGCAGAGGGAATGGCGTGGAAGCTTTTTGGTGGGAAGAATTGACAGGTTTAGGGTCCGCCTGGATGTGGGAGGCACAGGAGAAGAAGGAGTTCGAGAGGCAGCGTAAGACTTTCCAGATGTTTTGAGGAGCATCCGAAAGGAACAACTTGAAATAAATGTCCTACTTTTAGACCAACCATGAAATAGGTCCTAACCTCCAGCAAAGCCTTCAGAAGCCACTCGCTTGTCCGGAGAGAATTCTGTCCTACCTAGGTTCTTGAGAAAAGAGTCCATAGCTAGCATTTATTTTTACTTGAACTTGGAGAAAACGTAGTTTTTATCAAAAAAATTCCTCAGTGGGAAAACATAATCTTTTTAATAACAGTCGTACCCTGTTCCCTACCTTCCCTGGGCTTCTGTTTTCCTATCTGAAAACTTGGGATTACAGCCTCTCCTTCAGAGCGCTGCTGTCAGGTTTCCCTGAGATAATGATACATGAGCCATGCACACAGAGTTGGAAAAAGGAGGGTTATTAAGATTTCTCGACCAATCAGATGTGTGCTATGTGATGCTAGTGGATAAGAAGGACAGTGGGTGGAAGTTATTCGGAGACAGATTTAGCCCCAGGCTAACGACAAACCTTCTGAGATCCAGAATTTTCAGAAGTTGGAATAGCCACATGGAGAGAGAGCAAGCTGCAACCACAGAGGGTGTTCTAGCCAAATGATGTGATAGAAAAGAGACTTTCTGTCAAGCTATGACACGCACAGTAGATGGTGGCCTAATATTCATGGGTTTACCTAACGAAGGTTACATGTAGTTATCTTTACCCCATTTCTTCTAGTAAAGAGAACATAGCGCAACTCCAGTGAATGAGACTATTGATAATTAAGCATTAAAATCAATGAATTAATATTGTTAACTGTTTATCATAGGCTGGGCATACATACATACATGCTTTATGTATGCTCTCATATTTAATCTGTAAGAAAATGTTGTGAGACCAGGTTTGTGACTAATTTGAAATAGACTGAGAGCAGTTAAACACCTGCTTATGACTTCTCAGCTAGTGAGTGATGGAGTCAGGATAGAAATACATGGTTGCTTGCCTCAACGTTGTGTTTATGAGAAGGAGGAGGAGAAAGAGGGCAGGAGGGAGGACACGGTAGAGGGGAGGAGGAGAACATTCACAGATGTTATCAGAGCACCTTAAATATCATCAACTGTAAAGGATCTGTGATACATACTACAAATAAAGATACAATGTAGAGAAGTAGTTTTCACAGAAGCTCTCCATCTGCTTCAGACAGTGATCACGTGCCCCCAGTGGCCTGGGATGTACCCTGAAGAAAATGTCTGGTTTTATTCCTTCATATGGCCATGTTTATTTAATATAAAGCATGCCTCCGTATTTTAGAGCAAAATGAATGTACTATAGAATACATGCCTCTTTTTCCTGTGCCTTCATGTATCCCCTGAGAAAAAAAATAATCTTTCCCCCACCACAGTATTCCAGTTTTAGAAGCACCACCAGAAAAAAAGTACATTCGTAAGTCTAGAGGTGGATGAAATACCCAATAAACTAGAAAAAAAAGAAAGAAAAGAAAATATATAATTAGAGCGACAAATTAGCATTCCCGAGGTTTACAAGGCAACAGTTATTCATACATTCATCCATACCATATCTCGAGATTCGTATGCGTTTCACCTACTTAGTTTTCTTTGACAGAGCACGAATGGAATCCCCAGGCACTTTTGGTCTACCCCCACCATTCCTATCTGCTCCAGCACTGCTCCGACAAACTCTCTTCTGGGTAGTAAGCCCAGTCTTTTCTCAAGAAGGCAGTATTTCTCATCAGGTCCTTCAGTGCTTATAAACTCCAGTTCATTGTTATGTTGTGAGTCAGGAGACATTGTCTGTTCATTGCCCCATACCTGGTATCTTACTGGCCTTATCCAAATAGCCCCAGCCCTAACAACAGTTGAGACAAGAGATGGGCAGGAGAACTTGAGATTTTTTGACATCGTGCTTTTGTTTATGAAATCCCCCTTCCCCCAGTACTGGAATCTGGTAGGAATTCTCTTCCTTATCATTTTGTGTGTGTTTTTTTTTTTTCCATGGCACTTTTTTATTATCAAAAAGTGAATAATTGACGCAGAGGGAGATGAAAGAAAGGAATGACATCTGTCTTTGAAAATGGTCAAAAAGGAAATGGGGATGGTGATTTACTCATGTACAGTTGACGTAAATGTATCTGTGCCTTGGAAGATGATTTCCAGTAGCCAGGTTTGTTCGATGGCAGGATGTATTCAAGCAGGGAGGGGAAAGGGGCTAACTAAGGGAGTGAAGTGATCTGGTATAAGGTTGAGTGTAAGGGAGTCAGAACAGGCATTGAACTAGGAGGTCTTGAGAGCAGAGGAGAGAGGCCATCTAGGCCAATTGGAAATCTGGCAGGAATCAGTGCCTGGAATCGCAATTCAGGGACAAGATACTCCTTTGCCAGGGATGAGATTATTAAAACAGGCCTAAGCGAGGGATTAGGGAAGCAGAACGCAGGATGTCATTTAATAGCCTATGATTGTAGCAAAATGCTTAACCTCTCTATGCCTCAGATTCATCATTAGTAAAATAAACATGAAAATACGAGTACACGTGTAAGGTTGTTTTGATTCTCAAATGAGAAAATACATGAAATTGCTTAGCCCCAGGCCTGACATTCAATTAATGGATGCTGCTGTTATTATTATTTTAGTCAAGAATGAGAGACAGGGAGGAACTAGTGGTGGGGAAGAAGAAAATGGCTGGGTGTGCAGCGTAAGGAAAGGTCTTGCTCGCATGTCATGGGGTTTCTGTTCAGGCCTTAAAATGAGGGAAAGTGATCAGACCACGCCCATAGAATCAGCCCTGGGACTTACCTATTTCTGTGCCTTTCTTATCCCTTTTATTTTTCCTGGATGGCATTCTCCCAAACACCTTCATTCTGCGCCATATACCATCTGATCCTTACCCACCAGGTTATTGTAAAGATTACATTAAAATAAAAAGTACCTAATCATATTCACGGTCATCTGTCAATTGATGCTAGTTACTATCGTGGTACGTTTCCATGTCGTCCATCATGCATGAGTGAGTGCCTCAACCAGCGTAGACAATAAAAATGACTGGATAATTGAATGTGCATGGGATTTCAAAAATAAGCAAGACTGATAGAATGTACTCAAGGGGATCAATTTTGTCTGCTCTCCACATGGTGTCCGTATAGCTCATGGTCTTCTTTATGTTTTCCAGGGACCTCAATCTTGGCAGCGTGTACCAGTACCGGGTCATCACTGTTTCGGGAAGTGAAGAGAGTGAGCCGTCACCTGCTGCCATATACATCCATGGGAGTGGGTATTGTGGTGATGGCATTATCCAGAAGTAAGTAGACCGAACTAAAGAAAAGGGAGGGGGGATACTAATTAGGCAAAGAGATGGTCAGGATGCTGACTAGGAATGCTTATTGGGATTCTCTTCAACGTGTGAGCTGAGTAACCAGCAATCCCCAGCAGTCTATCAATGTCTGCAAGCTGTTTGCTGGTCCCAGAAGAAAAGCAATGATTCTTTTGTGAACACATACATTCCTCCAGTATGTAATACAATATATGATTTCGACAGAGCTACCATCACGCACTTACTACCAGTGTGCTCTTGTTCTTAGTTGATTTATGGATGCCACAAGGATTCTATTAGTCGTTTCCAGCCCAGCCCACTTTCCGTTAACAGGTCACAGTGCATCTAGGTCATAACATTTTTACATTCTTTGCTGGTTACCATTTACATCTGTTAAAAATTGCATATTTATTTATTTCGGTGGTATCATGTTATATCAACAATTTACAAAATGGGCCAAAGGCTCATAAAAATAACAAAATATTCTATCTCACTATAATGTTGAAATCGTAAAATGTAAACCGTACTCCAGAGTGACTATTGAAGGTGAATATAAGTACAGAGAGGCACGTTAATCAGTGAGTGTAAAGATTCCACATGAACAGCCAAAAAGGAAAAGTGTGATTAGAAAATTTAAAGCTGCATGTCTGAAAAATGGATTTAATTGGATCATCAGTCCATTCATCCCCTTGTCCACAGGGCAAGATGTTATGCAACCGCAAAATAGGGGCAAGAAGCCATCAAGACTTTCACATTGTTAAAAAAAGAAAAAAAGAAAAGAAAAAAAAGTAAAACTTTTGAGTGTTTTCATCCAGAATAAGCACAAAAATGTTTTCTGGCACAAAATCGAATAGTTTTGTCCCTAGAGGTGAAAAACAGACCAAAAATCATTCACAATTAAGTTCCTTATTGCTAAAATTGTGTTCCTTATTGCAAGTCACACTATTGCTAAGAGACTTTTAAAAGTATCGGCAAATGTAATGATAAACATTATGTGTGAAGATGGCAAAATAAGCTATTGGCAAAATTCCTTCATTAAATGGCACTGTTGGGGGTCACATAATATCTGTGCAACATGGAATTGCAATGACTATTTCTGTGGGGGGAGGGGTGCTGCAAAGAGAATGTATTTCACAGTTGAATGAAACCACTGCTGTCCAGGAATCAGCTCATAGGTGTAGACACATATGAAAGAGACGTGCTAGATGACTTTGTTTCAGTTCATCATTGACACTACGAGGGCTGGAGGCGAAGAGTGATTGAATTTGGCACTGATGGTTTTGTAGTATGTAATGAATGTACACTGGAAACCTGCAGTGGGATGAAGGGACCAGCTAGGAGCACAGCAAGGATGACACAGTTATGCAAGTCAAGAGTGTGCAAAGGAATGCCCGTTCTCACAGATGTCAGCTACTGGCCAGCAGTTTACTTTCTGACTGTGACTTAGCACAGAAGGGAATTCTGAGTGTTGCGAATGGGATCAGATAAGGGCCATTGAATGACAACTTTTCAACTTGCTGTGTAAAAAGATGGTAGTGTGTACAAGATTCTGCACCCCCCATGCCCCACCCCCACGCACAGACACTGATGTACAAGAAAGGTCCTAATTCAAGTTTTTGAAATAAGGAATGACATTTTTGTTTTTAAATGTTGACACTGATAAGGCCAATACTGATTTTTTTGCACAATTTTAAGTGGCTTGCTGAAGTGGTGTGTTTCAGGGATATATATTCCTGTCTTAAAGGTGCTGCAACTATGATTTCAAAGCTGAATTGTCAAGATTTTAATATTGAGTAGGTAATATAAGGAGATTTAAGTATTGAATTAGGGTGCAAACCACCTGTCTGCCAAGAATTTGACTCCTCAAACACAGACAATAAAGCTCCTCCCTTGTCAGAGGGCGAAATCGATGGTGTGCTGTTAGGTGTCTCTAAGTTCCACATTCAAATGCCAAAAGCAAACATGAAGATATAATTTCTGATACTTGCTGTAACAAAACTGGGAAGAGGGAAGCCATTCGCTGTTCTCTCCCACATTAAGATATCAACCCAGCTTTTGATGCAGATGTTGTCTAATGGGCCCCTGAGAACTGAGCAAGGCAGTCTCCAGGGAAAATGTCCCATCATGTGTGGGTCCCAAGATGGAGCAGCGTATCCAAGATATCCAGGAAACACTTGCGGTCATTGCTCACAACCCATAATTGTGATTTGGGATTTTCTAATTTGGCACAATGGATAAAAAGGGAAACTCACTACAACTCAGTCTGTCCATTTCCGAGCGAGATATAAACACATTGGTAAAACACTGCAAAATGTTATTCTTTTTGCTGATCTAAAACTTTATTATTATTATTCATTTAAATAGTATTCTTAGCGTAATATTTTTTAGTGTTTTTACCCAGAGTTGGTATCCTGCAGAGATATCAAATACTTCCGTTATCAGCAGTTACCAAATAACTGTTGACATGCTTTGTAGAAACTGAATGTCCATTATGAATGGTCCCCTAAGCAAAAACAAACAAAAATGCCCCAAAACAAAAACAATAAAACACACAAGCTTAAAGGAAAGGAGAGATGACATCTTAGCTAACTGGATTTTCAATGAGATGATACATGCTAATTTGCTATATGTATGTATAAGAGAATTTACAAAGAAATGCAGACAGACTTAACACTTAGTGGGGCCCTTAATGGATGAAAACACTGGATGGATATTATGATAATGATAACAATGTTCCTAAGTATTTATTGAGCATCTACTAAGCATGAGGCACTGTGCTACACCATCATCTCCTTGGGTTCTTCCAACAACCACATGAGATGGGTCCTATTACCATACTTTACAAAAGAGACAACCAACACACAAAGATTAAAATGGTTTTCTCAAGCTTACACACCCAGTGAGGAGAAGAACCAAGACGTGAGGCCAGGGCTTGGGTTCTCATCTGGATTCACCGTTGCCTGTGTGACTGACGGCCGTGCAAAGCGAACAAGTGAGGAAGTAGCTATATGCTCTCTGCTATGTCTCAGTCTCAGGCACTGTGCCAGCCAGGCCCTGGGGTGCTAGGACGACAAAGACTCGGTCACTTCCTTTGGCATCTTAGAGCTTAGTATAGGGGGCTGTTGAGTAAAGGCAAAAACAATGAGTGTGACAAATGCTGTGATAGATGGAGCCCAGTGTCTTTGGACACAGAGAAGATGACCACTCACTCCAGCACGGGAAGTCGAAGGTTTCTCAGAACCTCTCTATCAAATGATAGATCTGTCATGCGTAGAAGATGTTTGTGGTGATCCTAATGTTTGGCTTGAACCAATAGAACACACTGTTTAGGTGGTGAGGGAAAGCGGATTAGAAGTGTTTTTTGTGGCTTAGGGAATCTAGCCCAGGTTAAAAAATCTCTCCCCAGATAACCCATGAAATAGCTGAGAAGCACACGGCCATCACAGATTTCCAATATACGAGATTTACTGGCACAGGACAGAATATGGGTGCGGCTTAGAATTTGGACTCTTCTTTGCTCATGGGTTTGCAGACAGGAGAGAACTTGGGTGGCTCCTCAGAGATCAATGCAGTGTCCTGGCCATCTTAAGGATTGATTGCAAGGAACCATCCCGCTACTCTCACACCTCCTAAAAGCAACAAACATTTCCCAGTGTTAATTGCCCTGGGTGAAAGGAAAAGTCTGAGGCCTCTTCCATGCTGTGACAGGTCCCAGCTGGTCTCTGGGGAGGGAGGGACAGCTGCCACACACTTTGCAGAGACCTCCCAGGACAAAGGGGGAACAGGAACTAGGATTCCCTCAGCATGTACTACCGTATGTGTCACATACCGTGCCAATCACATTAAGTCATATTTCATTCTTGCGCCTACTCTAAGGAGTGGTATGATTATCTCCGTTTTAACCCGTGAGAATCAGCATCTAGAGTGGCACCGTCCAGTGGATTTTTCCGCAGTGATGGATGAATGATGGCCATACATTCTGTATGGTCCAGTACATTAGCCACTAGCTACCTCTAGCTACTGAGGACTTGAAATGTGGCTACTCTGGCTGAGAAGTGGAATTTTGAATTATTATTAATTTTAGTTGATCTAAATTGTCAAAGATAGAAGGATTGGACAGAGAGATCAAATGACGTGTCAGAGATCACACGGGTGATTTGGACCATGGGGATCAAGTTTTATTATTCTAAAAGGCTGAGATTTTTTTTGGAAAGCAGCAATTCATCCCATCTTTCAGTTGTTATTCCTCCTTCTCGTCTACTAGGTCCAATTCAGAGAGCATTGCTCATTTCCTGCCCATCCTAACCTCTGCAGAATCATCCTTAGGTGATGAAAATAATGCCTAAAATAAACAAGAGGAGGCATTTTTATTTCCTAGAAACATAGTTCCACACGCCTAGGAGTTCTTAACACCATGGAATGACACACCCAACGGAGATGGCAAAGCTTTCTGATAAAATGAAGACCAAACCTGAGCCATGTGAATGGAAAATATCTTGACCTTTAAGGGCTGGGAATGTAGGGAGGAGGTTCAGGCAGGGTGTAGTGAAGAACAGCATTTATATTTTAAAAACGCTGACATTTGTTTTAAATCCACCGTTTTAAAATGGCAGTGACATTTACAACACACAGGGCAGCACGGTCTGTTCATTCATTCGTTCATTCATTCATCCATTTCTTACTCTCATCTGACTTGCTAACTTAACTGACAAGATCTCAGCGAATGAGTTTGAAGCAGAAATTCTGCTTTGTCATCAGAAACACACAACAAGGCAAATGTAATGGGATCTTACGAATTTATACCTTTTAGTCATCACATTTTGGAGATGAAGAAACAGAGCCTCACAAAGGGAAAGGTACTTGCCCGAGGCCTCATGGAACGTTCACAGCCCAGGGAGGGACTTTTCCATGTCCAGCTGTGGTTCTGACGCTGATGTGACACATTTCTATATCCATTCTACAGAAGCCAAGGTGAAGAATGTGATGACATGAATAAGATCAACGGTGATGGCTGCTCCCTTTTCTGCAGACAGGAAGTTTCCTTCAATTGCATTGGTAAGTCTTTGTCATTTCCCTGGGCCTAGCTGGAGACATGGACAGTGAGCAGTAGTTTGACAGTTACAATAAGAGCAATAGTATGACTAAAGGGTGATGCATTCCTTTATAGTACAAATATGTATTGAGCGCCTCCCATGGGCCAGGCATTGTTCTAGGCACTAGGGAATATGCAGTGGAAACAAACAAGGGCAGATATCTCTGCCCTCCTGGAGTCTGTTATGTTGGTGCAAAAAATAATGGGGGTTTTGGCAATTATTTTTAACCTTTTAAACTGCAGTTACTTTTGCACCATCCTATAGATGACAGAGATGACTGGTACCTCTTTTTTGATCTAACTTTACTTTACACACATTATCGCTCTTCTGCAGACCAACTGTCCAGGATGGTGATTGGTATAGATTTTTCAGGCTTTTCTTCTTACTGGAGAGATGAGAAAAATCAAAAGTCAGAGATGATAAAACTTGCCCAGAATCGCACAGGTTAGAAGTGATTGAAGACAGAATCAGGACTGGAACCTCATTTTGTCTGAGTCTCAAGCACATGCTCCGTTCATTTTGCTGCACACCCTCCCACCAGGACCCAGGGACCACCGCCAGGGCCCCCACTGCACACTCACAACCCTGGGCAGTCTCTCTAACTTGAGGAAGGATGATAGCAGACCAGCCTGTGTTTAGAAATCAAATGTTCTTTTCCCACCTTCACTGAGTCAGTTGGGAAATTTGTTTTCTTCTACCTTCTCTCCGATTCTGGCGGATCTAGTTGTTTCAGCCCCACTTGGGAGGCCCTGGCCAGCCTGGGGCCCGTAAACAGACAGGGGTTGGGGGGCAGGGATGGAATTTTGAGCTGGCCCAGATGAGCTCATACTTCCTTTAAGATGCAAATCGATACCTGAAGATCAAAGGTCCCCAGGCTAATCCCCTGGGCTGGAGGTGAAAACTAATCACAATTCATTTGCAAGTACAAAAGACAGAGGTGCTCTCTCTGAAGAGAAAAGGGGCAGCTACAGATGCAGGGAAAACACTGGTGGGAAGATTTCTCACTGAAAGGCAGTTTTCTAGGACTGAAGGGGAGGACATGTCATGGGGTCCTCACATTTGCAGTGCGTTACAGGGGTGCTTTTAGACCTTCTCGCAGTAAGTTCTGAGCTCCATGAGGTCTTTACCAGGTATCATTCACCTTGTATTCCATCTTCAACACGTATTTATTGAGCACCTATTCTCTCCTTGGCACCAAGTAGGGGCTGAACGACACAGCAGAGATGTCCCGCGATGTTGGTGGGTGGGAGAAAGGAAGATGGGGAGGGAGGGAAGACAGGAGAGTGTCTAGGCAGGACCTTGGGTTTCTAAATGGCAGAAGTTTTCTCTCTCTCTCTCTCTCTCTCTCTCTCTCTCTCTCTCTCGCTCTCTCTCTCTCTGTCTCTGTCTCTCTCTCTCTGTCTCTCTCTCTCTGTCTCTGTCTCTCTGTCTCTCTTTCTATCTCTCTTTTTCCCTCCCTCCCTCCCTCCCTCCACCTCCCTGTCCTCCATTGATTTCAGTATGGTCTCTAATAAAAGCTTGATATTAGCCTAGCGTTGTGGTGGAAAGAGCCTTGGACTAAAGTGAAGAAATCCAGGCTCTGGTCCCAGCTGTGCTGAGAACTTGCTGCATAAAGCTGACCAAGTCACTTTCCTAGTCTGGGCCTCAGTTTACCTCCTGTCAATTGAAAGGATTGGGTTAATTCATTTTTAAGAGTCTTACCTGCACTTCTAGTGTGTGATTTGCAAGGTGTATTATTATTTCTCATGATGGAGAGCTCTACTTAAACCAAACCCTCACCTTTGTCGTCATTTTCATGACACCCCAAATTGCTCTAAGATCATGTGGGACAGTATCTACCTGTTTTATTTGCACTAAGGTGACATGTGACATAAGTGCCTCTGGGAAGAAGGTAAGATGTAGTGAAGGTAAGACATGGTGCCCTAAAAGAGATGCTTGGGTCCCTGTTCTATGTCACTTTAGCAACGATGCAGCAATACACAAAAATAAGGTGGCCCCTTACAGGTAGCTCACTATCCATGGAACGGGACTGTAAATTACAGTCCATGGGCCAGAACTGACCTACTGCCTATATTTGTAAATAAAGTCTTCCTGGAACACAGCACCCCCTTTCCTTTATACATTGTCTGTGGCTGCTTTCCTGCTACAACAACAGAATTGAGTGGTTGCAACAGAGACCCTGTAGGCCAAAGAGCCTAAAATATTTACTGCCTGGCCCTTTACCAACCACACTTGCTGAGCCGTGGTCCATGGATTTGGAGTCTTTGATGCTCTTGGTGGTTGGAGACTAGGGCAGAGAGGAAGTGAAAATTATGGCATGGTTCACCATTTCTTAGCAGAGGAACTGACTTTTAAGCATTCAGTGGTGGGGTCTGGGAGACTGTTAGAAACAGCACCGGACAGTGAGTTCAGCCCTAGCTTGCCTTCCCTCCTTGGGCCTCACTTCCCCGTGTACACTTTGGCCAGAATAACTGGTGTGGATTAGATCAGTGGTTTTCAAATTGTGTTAACTGAAAGGAGTGAAGATGAGAGAGTTACTTGAGAGTGAGAGACTTAGATCTGCATAGATCCATTTTATAGATTGTCATTCTCTACTAGATTCTAAGTGTTCTGCTGCAGATGATATATTTGTTGAACTCCTGTTATATATCCAGCACATTTATAAACTCGCGTTCTCATATCAATGCTTTTCTTGTCCTGCTTTTACAAAAGAGGGACAAGGGTAGAACTCAAATGGTAGAACTGGGACTCAAACGTAGACTTCAGAGCTCACTGTGGGCAGCTACTTGCAAAAAGATAGCTCTCGGTTTTGTGGGGCTTCAAGGAGTGAATGAGGCACATACTACTGTAGAACACTTCATGGAGCATATTATTAGTAATAAAATGGCCTACAAAACTGTCAGTGGTGTGGATGGTGTCCAGGGAAGTTTCACTCTTACCCGTTTATGTCAAGTGTGTATTGTGTTAGAGAAAGGACCTCAGCTGTGCCTCCCACTCTCACCATTTAGAATTCCATGATGGAGACTCACAGAGACACAGGGCATTCCAGGAAGAAGGGAGTCTACCCAGAGATCCCAGATCCCAGGAACTAAACTCCATGGCTTTGAGTCTAGAAAACCATCGTCCTCTAAGAAAAACAGCTAAAGAATAAACATGAATCTTGGGCTCCTGGAAGATCCAGCTTTAGTGAGTCAGAGAAATGGGACTGGAGTGCGGAGGGCTTTGCCAAGGTGGACAGTGTTCTTCTCATCATTACATTTGTTAAGACAGTGGTCAAGACCGTGGCCAAGAGAACAGGCTTGCAGGAGACTGACTTGGGTTCATAACATGGGTTAGACATGTGACCTTGGCTAAGCGTCAGTGTTCTCATCCAGAAAATGGTAAAAGTCCTGGGACTCAATCGCGGGTTAGTTATCAATATTTTTGGATATTAACCATCTGAATCCTCTCCCTAGATTTAGAAAAGAACTCTCCTTGTTATAACAATATTGAGGAAGATCCCTAACCCCACTATGGAAGTTGAAAGCCCAGGCATGTCCTTCTCTACTCTCCCTTGTAGCTGAGTGTGGGCATAAGACTTACACTGTCCCCGACCCTCATCAGACACACCAGCACTCTGCATCAGAAGACATTAGGGGCCCTGCAGAAACCATTTTGATAAAGATGGTGGGTGTGGCCCCAACCCATGTATTTCCAAAGTACCAAATGACACTATTCTGAGATGCCTTCACAAGACCAGTCTTGGGGTCTACCTTGAGCTTTAAATTGGGCTTCAGAGCACACGAGCCTGGCTTTCCAGCCCTCCCAGAGAGTCTTCCATCAGTACCCAGTATTCTTTTTTGCTTATTTTGCTTATTTGTTTGCTTATTTTGCTTAGGTTAGCCGAAGTTAGTTTCTGTTGATTGTCACTTAGAATCCTGACTGAAAATTGTTGCCACAAGATGCTATGAGGTTTAGGCTTATTCTTAGCAAGTGGGACATGCTTGAAGCACATTAACTATTACCTTTCTCAGTGTGTGTTTGTGTGCATGTAGGTGTGTGGGTACGTCTATGTGTGTGTAGGGGGTGAATATCAGCAACAACAACCATTTATGGATGTTCTCTAGGTGTATGCCATGTGTCACACACCTTTGTTTAATGTGAGCCTATGTGATGTCTCTTATATCCAGAAGAGAGATTTGAGACCTAGAGTGATATCTTACCTTGCCCGAGGTCACACAGCCGCTCATAGATGTGTGATTTCATCTCCAGACTAGGTAGAGAGCCCCTGCTTTTGCTATTCTGCTGCATTGCTTCCCCATCTGAATGATTTATTTCCCTTCCTTCCTTCTTTCCTTCTCTCCTTCTCTCTTTCTCTCCTTCCTTCCTTCCTTCCTTCCTTCCTTCCTTCCTTCCTTCCTTCCTTCCTTCCTTCTTTTTTTTTAAATTTTTTTGTCACTGACCATTTCATAGGGCTAATGTTTTCCCTGGGTTTGGTAACAGTAGTGTGAGGGTGGATGACAGATTTATGGTGGCATTCCCATTCACTTGTCAGAAGCCCACACATCCGGAAGTATTCCCAAGGTGCCAATGTGTTATTATGCAACAGCCTGGGACTTCCCTTTCCCACTTTCCCACCCCCAGTGCCCTCATCCCCCAGCACATAATAAGTTGCTTGTTAAAAGGATCACCACCCACAAGACCACTTAGGCAATGCATGTACATCTCTGGCAATGTGGAAATTATCTTGTCCTCCCCCCACTCCTTTTAAAATATAACATACACCAGGCTTGAGATTTCAGTTAAAAAATGTGGTATCAGTGAAATGATAACCTCCCCCCTGCCCCCAACAGGCACTGGCTGGAGGCATTGTTCAGCAGCTTGGGAATTCTGTTGCTAAAGAACTGAGTCATAAACTACAGACAGGCTGCTGATAACAGCTGAAGGAGGGAAGGTAACGGTCAAATTAGTCAGACAAAATGTGAAGCATCACCAAAAGGGCTGATACTTGGTAATATATCTTGAGCTGGTTCTGGAAAAGTGCTACCTCCTGAGATGATGTTTAATCCGTTATTGGAGAAGTGATGATGGAGCCCTCCTTATGCTCTGTTTTGATTTGCCATCCAGTGTTCTTCAGGAGAGCTGAGTCGGGGTCCCAGTTTAGACTTTCAAGCCTGGGCGGCAGCTTAGCTTCTCAGGGCCTCAGTTTCTCCCTTTGTAAAATGAATTTGATGAGGCTGAGGGCTCTAACGCTTCTTGTCCTGTCTCATACAGGAATCTTCCATTTGTCAAACATCTATTTAGAGACTTTAGGGTTTCAAATTCTGCTCGATGCTGATATATAGTTAAGAAAACAAAGCAAAGGGACCACCACGTTGTCTTTTCCAGGCAGACACACACTCCCTGTGTGTCTCTTTTTCACGCTCCCACCTCACTCCTCTCTGCTCCCGCATTCTCTGCCATTACCGGTACTTTGTCTCTAGTCCCCACACAGCATCTCCAGCCCTGTCCTAGAGCCAGGGCCAATAACTCAATTATCTGGGAGGCAGCGAAAGGGGAGGAGGAGGGATCAATTCGCCTCCCCACCAGTCACTGGGAGGGGTGAGGGTCACCCAGCTTTGGGGCCCCTCTGTCAGGCCTCTCTGGCCTGCTCTGAGCCCAGGCGAGAAAGGAAAACAAAAAGATGAATTGCCATGTCTTCTTGGTGGATGTTCTGATGAGACTGTAGGACAACAATGATGAAAAAAGGAAAACAGCATCTGGTTGGGGGAGGGGCGAGAGTTGGGGGATGGGAAGGATAGGCTCGGCTGGGAGTTGCAGTTATTACTATTTTTCTTCCTCACAAAGTGAAATTATAACAGACGACCCACTTCTCACCTTGCAAAAAAAATTAAAATTACAAAAACAAAATAAAATTTCTCCTGGCTGCATGTATTCCCTCAGACCTCCCTCTGTGGAAGACGTAACTCTCGTCAAAATGCTTTCTGGAAATAAAGCTGCCCTTGGGTTGAAGACAAGCCTTTATAAGAAGAAAAGAGAAATAGTAGTGGCAGGTGTGGTGGTGGTGGTGACAAAGGTGACCGTGGTGGTGATAGTCGGACAGCTGGATGCGTGGCAAGATTAGCACTGGCGTAATGACATATGGCGTCATGATTCATTGGGATTAATATGGTGTGGGTATTCACCCGTGATACTGTGGAGGAAAAGCCTGGCCCGGACACTGTTTATCTGTGCCTCATTTTTCTCATCAGTAAAATGGGTGACAGTTCCTACTTACAGTTGCTGTGAGAACGAAATTAGGGTATGTAGGTAACGCGTTTTAAAACAGTGGCACCTGGAAAGTGTTATATATGTATTTGTTACTGCTGCTGTTGTTACTGTTATTAATATCATTCATTAAGAAGTTGTATCAATCCTTCCGAACCCTATGAGATAAATAATATTATTATCCCCATGTCATAGAGGAAAGAAACCGAGGTTCAGAAAGGTCAAGTAACTTGCCCAAGGTCACATAGCTAGAAATAGCAGAGGAGGTATTAAGAGTATCTAGGCAGAGTCTAGACACTTAGGTGTGAAGTTATTTCATTGATTAGACACCCAACTGTACCATCCTCTGTTCTAATAACCTTTTTTCAAATGATTTCTTTCATCCTTCCAGCAACTGTGTTTAGTCAGAATAATAATGCCCATTTTCCTGATGAGGAAACTGAGTCACTGAGTGATTAAGTGAGTTGCCCTAAGTAATACAGCCAAGTACATCAGAGGAGACTTCAAATCCCATCAGCCCACCTTTAAAGACCATGTCAATATCCAGAGGAACCCCCCGAAAAACACTAGCTTGCCTCTCTTTTTCACTATTTCTGCGTTGCTGCCATTGACTCACAGCAGGAAACAAAAGTGAGCACATATGTCCTTCCTGTGCCTTTTTCATGAGTCGTGACGACAACCATTTTCAGTTATTATCACCCTATAAATGTTCCACTGCATAAAGCCCAGGCCCCCAACATACGGCTGTTGTATGTTTTGGGCTGTATTTTCATTTTTCATAGCTCACCCTCCTTTGACAGTAGCCACATTGTTTTTTTATTTTTAGCATGAAAGGAGTTTGATACTTCATCCCATTCTCATGGCAGTGTGTTGGAGACAGAGGAGCCTGAGTTTAAATGGATATTGGTTGTAATTACTACCTGGCTCATCTTGGGTATCTCTCCTCCTCTCTCTGAGTCTCAGTCTCCTCTTCTGGAAGGTGGATATAATTAAAACACCTAGAGTTCTGTCTAGGGAAAGCTGGAAATGATGTCCATCGGTGTTTAGCACAAGGCATGGCAGTTTGTGAACACTCAAGAATGCCAGTTAATGACACTTTTTCATCCCTTTTCTCATTTCCCATCTCAACTGTGAGGGATGCAAAGACTGCTAATCTATCTCTGGCAAAAAAAAATGGTCCTGAACTGGATCCTGTCATTAAAATGTGGTGGTACCGTATGCAGAGTGATTGAACCCCCTGGATCTCAGTTTCCCCAGCTATGAAGTGATGGGAGTGAACTAGATGAGCTGCCAGGGCCCCTTTCAGCTCTGACTTCCAGAATTTAAGTCCCAAGTCATTATCGTTTTTGAACTGTGCATTTTAAAAGAAGTGAGGGCTTGGGGAGGAGAAAGGAATTCCTTTAACCCGGAGGGTCAAAGGGGGTCACTGAGGGGACAAAGACTCAGGAAAAGGAGGAGATGGGGCGGAAGGCTGCCATGTGGGGCAGGACCAAAGATCTGAAGTCCTCTACAGGGAGGTCTGATGGATGCATTCAAACACCCTTGAGTCAGCACGGGTTAGGATCAAGCTTGCCATCTCGCCTCAAACCAAGACGTACCACCTCCTTTGGAAATCAGGGAGGCCTACCCCACAGAGAGGTCGGGCTTGAATGAAAAGAAACAGGACAGCCTCTGACGCCAGAAGGGAGCGATTCTAGCCCTCTGCCCCGGCTGGCTTCCTGACTCTCAGGGAGGGGGTCCAGCTCAGAAAAACTTGGAGCTTGTCTGAATTGGAGAAATCAGGACCGAACTTTGATGCGTGCCTTTGAAAGGCAGCCGCAATCCAAGGCAGGTGAGTCTGGGTAGCCAAGAACAAGGACCTCTTTGTGGCATTTCAAGTGACCCGAAACCTGTCTGTGCACACATGTGCCTTGCGATGCATCTGAGCAGTCATGTCCCAGGTAGCCTGGGAGAGGGGAGAGGCCTTGGAGCCCATGTTGTATTGGAAGAGACATTTCATATTCATGAGTGTGATCTCTTGAAGGGGGTGCCCTGGGGGGAAATTGAAGTATTAAGCAAGTAAGAGATAGAGACCTAGTTGTATCCTTCTTTTCTTTTTGGACAGAGAAGTAATATGCTTAAAATAAAATGATGGATAGGCAGTCAGGGTGGTGTGAAAACCCCACGGCTGTAGCCTGCTGCTGGGGGCTCTAACATATGCCATCAGAACGAGGCAGAAGATGGTGCAAATTGGCTGCTGCGTCATGTCAGGTCATCCATTCACACATGTATGGATGCCTGCTGTGTGCCAAGCACTGTGCTCCTTGCAAGGAAACCAGCAGTGACCAGGGAGGGCCAGGGAGGCCAGGGAAATGACACTCGTAATTATTTAAAAGCAGTTGTTGAGAACGCCACTAAGTGGAAATACTTGGAGGTGGGTAATAAGTGAAGGCCCTCCTTTACATTGAGGGGTCAGGAGAGGTCTCCGTGAAGACATGACATTGAACCTGAAACTTGAAGGCTGAAAAGGAAGTGGGCAAATGAGGGAGATGGGGAGCAGGGTGATAGCGTGAGGATTCCAAGTTCACACTGTTAAATCCATGGGCCAGAAAGGAGCTTTTGAAGAGGTCAGAGAAAGTCAGTGTGGCCGGACGGTAGAGAAGGAGGGAGAGAGAAGAGCCTCCAGCCTCGCAGGCTCTAATCCTGCAGGTCCTTGAAGACCACAGTGAGGCTGTTGCTTACGGCAGGAAAGGAGGAGAAGGCCCCCCCTATGTATGCGTTCTGCACGCAGCGCCAACCGCTGCACTAGGCACAGTGGGCAAGTGCGTGTTTGCAGGAGTCAGGGGTCTGAAAGCTGCTGACCGTGGCCAAACCCGACCTGATGCCTGTTTGGGTGGATCAAGTTTGACTGAAACACAAGCATGCCCTTTGGCTTAGATATTTGCCACTGTAGAAGCAGAGTTGAGTAGTTACAAGAGAGACCTTGTATGGTCCCCACAAAACCAAAATACTTACTATCTGTGACCCTGTACAGAAAAAAAAAAGGCCAACCCACTGTTGGTATAGATGGATGCGTCTCTCAGTGGCTGAAAGATTACCCAGTTAGGGAGAGATCCAGGCAGACGAGAGGTAGGGAGGTGAGCCTGTCACCTCATCCATCTCCTTCCTGGGCCTATAGCAGCATCACTGTGATTGTGTTGACTCCCCACATTTTCTGTTTACACATCAGTTTTCGTCACCCTTGAGGGAAGAAGTCATCCTGTGCGTCCCTGGGTCCCCAGCATCCAGCCCAAGCCAGTCATTGTCTAGTGAATTGAACCAAATGACATTTTGAGGCAGAAAGAGTAGCCAGAGGAGCCCAAACCACCTACTGCCAGCAGCCTGGACCCCCCCTGGAATGTGGAAGGGAGTGGGTTGATATTTATGGTGAGCCTAATGCGTTATCTCACGGCAAGCCCACGGTACGCCTGCTGCCAGGCATTAGTACCACACTTCCCAAATGACACAACAGATTCCCCAAAGGTTTAAGTGACATTTGAGAAAGTGGCCTCCATTCAAGAAATATTTATTGAGCTGGAAATCCACCACAAGAGGAAGCAAACCTTCCTGAATGCCACATGCCCTGTAGGACACGTGCGACACTTATGTCTCCTCCCTTGAGCATCATGAGACTACAGGAAGGTGGGATCATTCCCTGCATTTTATACAAGGAGAAACTGAGGCTGGAAGAGATGCAGTAAGTTGTTCCGAGCAAGTTGCTATGACATGGCAGAGCTGGGATTTGAACCAGCATCTGCCTAACTCCAAAACTGGAGGAGCCCTGACCTCCTCCAAAATACCAGACCTTCAGAGCAAGTGGCAGTGATGAGACAGGCACATAGATTTCCACCCTTTTTCCATAATAATAAAAACAGTTAGTTGTGACTTTATTAATTTAATGATTTTTTCCCCTGTGAAGTCCTTTGATTAATTGCATTGACCCTAAGAGGTAGCTTTCATAGTTTTCTGACTTTCTAGATAGGGAAAAAAAAAAGGACAGAGATGTTAAGTAATGTACTCAAGGCTCCGAGAAGGGATTGGGGCTCTGGAAGTCTGGCTCTTCAGCCCCCAGGCTGAAGCAGTCATTTCTGCTACCTCTTGATCACTGAGGTTATCTACTACAACAACGTGGGCCTGCACATGCTGAACAGTTTCAGCAAACAGGCAGTGAGAAGGAGAAGCAATGGACTGTGCAAAAGGAATCTCCACAGAATGAAAAGATCCCAGGGTCTCTTTAAGAAACACTTGTCTGAAGTGTTTGTTTACAGATCATTAACGACTTAACAGAGGATGAAACTACAAGCGACTTTTTCTTGGCTGCTACTGATTAAGTACCAAGGAGAAATTAAGATAAAGCAAATCTGAAATTATAATAATATTGAAGGCACCAGGTTTGCAGTGTTGATTTGCCAGACAGAAAGATAAAATACTCTGCACCCCATGTCTGCAGGCCAGCTCACAAGTGCTAAGGTTGCCTCCTCTGTCCCTGGACTGTGTCCGTAGGGTCTTTGTGCCTTTGTGCCTGGATGCCAATGTGACCAATCTCACGCTCGTTATTTTTTTTTTGTCTATATTAAGCACTTGCTGCATACATAGAGCTCTGTGCTAGGCAGGGTGCAGATGGGAGTGACAAGCAGCCACAGAACAAGTCCTTCATTGGAGGACTTCAGAGGACCTTGGTCATTAAGGATATGCATGGATTGAAGTGCGGGATCCCCAGGAGGAGTGGGAAAGCACCTGGTGGGAGGTGGATGAGTCTGTGACAGCTTCCTGGACAGCCGGACTCAGTACAACCAAGTGCAGTGCTCTGCTGCTAGAAAGGTCCAGAGTCAGGGTTGTTTGGGGGGTACCACGAGTAAACTAGTCCCAAAGAAAGGTACTCATGGGAGTTGCAACATGGGTGGGTGGATAGGTGTGATCCTGTCACAAGCAGTGGTTTTTTGGTAGAAGCATGACGTGCTAGGAGCCGTGTTTTAAGATCAACCTCTCCTTAGTGGGATGCTCTTCAAGGGCAAAGTACTCTTGGCAAACTGACCTGAAGAGAAATCAGTGTGATTTTGGCTTTCAACACCAGTAGGAAACCCGGCCCAAATTATCCACAAGATTGAACTCAACTTTTCAACTGCCATTGGCAGGACTGTAAAAGGTCCTGGCTGGAGCTGGTCCTTCAGTTCAGGAGCCCAAAACCACGCGTATAACTTGAGTTCAGCCTCATTTCCAACAAGAGGGTTTGCACGAGCATCTTAAAGCCTTGACTTGCCCATTTGTCTTTGTGCCTTTTGCCAAGAGAACTCCTAAATGGGAAGAGTGAGAGGACAAGCCCGTTGGCCTGATCCAGGAGCACGGGAACTTGGCCCCCTAAACCCCTTTTCCCATGTGAGAAATGGGAGTTATAATGTAGTCTTTCCTTCATTTATGAACTTACTCATCACATATGTATTGAGCTCCTTTTATGTGTCAGGCCCACACTAGGCATTGAGAGGGCCAGATCTGCTGTGCTTGGGACACTTCCCGTCCTTCAGAAAGTGACCAATAAATACTGATAACTTGGTTATTAAAAACAATAATCTAGTTCTTATAGGTAGAGAATGCCCTGCCTCTCGAAGGAAACAAGCAGAAAATTGAGAATCATTACTCTGGGAAGTCATGAAGGGGGTTCTAGTAAATAGCATGATTCAATAGACAGATTGCAGTATTTTTCTCCTTCAGCTTATCTAGTTCTTGCTTGAAATTCTGAACTCCCAGGGCTGCTGAAGTGTTATCTTCTTCCAGTTTTCTTTAACCTCGCTACAGCCATCCTTATCTTTCCTGTCATTCCTACACAGACCTTTTCTGCCCCTCCTTTAAATATTAGCACTCTCCAGAGTTCCATCATCGGCCCACTTTCCATCCTACACTCTCTCTCCGATCCCATCATTGAGAACCAAAGACTCCAAAATCCCCATCTTCAGTCTGGAATCTGTCTCATGCCCTATTGCCCTGTGGACTTGTGTATCTAGTGACTCTATTGGATGCCCTCCCCCCCCAGGCACTCAAACTCAACACATCTAATACAAGGCTTACCATTTCTCTCTCCAGACCTGCTGCACTCCCTAGTTTTCTCATTCTCAACTTGTGGGGCCACGAGCCAACCAGACATTTAAACTAGAAGGTCAGGAAATCTCCTTTACTCTTCCCTTGCTTCACTTTGAAAACTGTTTTCCTTCCCCCAAATCAGTCCCTCCTCTCTCTGCCTACCTTTATTGCTCTCTGCCTCAGCCCCCTTCCCCATTTCAGCTCCACCCAGGACTATTGCAAGAAAACACTGCCAGATTCCTGGTGCCCCATCTTTGCCTGGCCCCATCTATCCTCCAGCAGAGACAGAGCAACCTTCCTAAAATGCAAACATCATTTTGCCACTCTCCATTTGAAAGCGTCAGGTGGTTCGGCCTTGCCCTTGAGATAAATCGAAATTACTTACCATGGCACCTGATCTAGTCACGTGCACCTTATGCTCCAGCATTTTCTGCGCTTTACACCTTCTACCCTGATTCAAGCTTCCTTTCTGCTGCTCACAGGGTATCCCCACTAACTCCTCTTCCTCTGAGATTCACCTACCTCCTCAAAGAAGCTTTCTTACTTCCGGGTAAGATTGAGTTGGGAGATCCCTCCTTTGTGCTCCCACATCATCTCGTACCGCAGAGCAAAATACTGTGCAGTCAATAATTGACTTACTTGCCCCTCTCACCAGCCTGAGTTCCTGGCACGCTGAGACCCAGTTTAATTCATCTGATTCCCAGGATTTGATCCAGGACCTGGCAAATCATTTGTGGCTCAATAAATATAGAGTACGTGTGATGGAAGGATATATTTCTAAAGGGATGTTTCTTAAGGATAACGTTCTTAAGTTTTATTTTTTAGGCAACAAAGTGGAGTAGAGCTTTTTTGGTCTTTAGAGTCTGACAAACGGCAGTTTGAATCACAGACTTTGCACCTCTGAGCTGTCATCTCAGGCAAGATGCCTCAGTTCGGGCAGCCCAGAGTGCTGGTTTCATGCCCAGACCTCGGAGGCTGGTTGCTTGTGTTCAAATCCTGGTTCTGCCACAAAAAGGGTGGGGGCTCCTTTAGTCTCCTCGTCTATAAAATGGCACTATCACCATATTGATATGCCACAGAAATACACCTCACCAGGGCGGTGTTGGCATTAATGTCCTCTGAGCCTGATTTTACCTTCCTGTAAAGGGGAGAGCGACTCTCCTTCTCTATCTCAATAGTGACTGTGGTCAGAACGTTTTGACAAGGTCCACACAGTTCCCAATTTTAGAAGAAGGGGAAGGACAGAACCAGTGATGTTGGTGGTTACTTAAGTCACCCAACAGGATTCTCTGATAGCCCAAAATTGAGCTGCTTTTCAAAAAGCAAGTCCCAGACTCAGCGAGCCTCCTTTTGGGCACAGAGCCTAATTAAGGACTAGCTGGAAAGGACGGCAGGTAGGCTGCCCCCCAGGCAGAGAATTCAAAAGGAAGTGGAGAACTGTGTAAATAACACTGCTTTAAGGGGGCATTTAAGCCAACGCTCTTTGTTAAGGAAATTGATGGCTTTGTAAGTACTGCCTCTGAAGCGAGCACTTGATTTGAAGGTTCTGAGCTGCCCTAGTAAATTCCCTAATGGACTATGAGCCTGGAGGCTCGGCCCCTGTGCATTCAACCACTTGCCAACAAAAACTCGGATTCTACTTTAAAAAAATCAAAAAGCTCTAACCAAAACATAAGGTATTGAGCCTCTGCGTTTTAACTCTGGCACAAGGCAGCAGAGACAGATTGCTTCCTTTAGGAAAAGGGAGACTCCTGATCTTTCACAGAATCTTTTTTCATGCTGGCCGCCATGCTAGGCGTTTTCTATACAGCTTCTCATTTCGTCCTCCCAAGGTCTGGGAAGGGAGTCATTGTTTCACCAAGTTGCCAAAGAGGAAACTGGGACTCAGAGATAAGTGGGTTGCTCATCTACACCCAGCTAATTCGTGCAGAGCAGAGCTGTGACCACAGCTCCATCAGACCCCTGAGCCCCCAAGTACTGCAAAATTGTAGGGTATCTTGGAGAGAATCAGATCTGCTGTCGCATTAGAGGCCCCTCTTTATCCATATCCACATTGGGCGGCAGGGGAAGGCGGAAGGGAGTGGATTCTGGAATCAAACTGGCCAGGGTTTGATTCTTATTTCTGCAACTTGTGAAACCTTAGGTAATGACTTAACCTCTTTAAATATCATTTTCCTTGTCTGTTAAATGGGGAGAATGATAACACCAAACACATGGGGTTCTTCCAGGATTAAATGACATTACAAATTTAAAAACATTTAATACAGTGCCCAGCACATACTATGTCATGCAGTTATTCATTTAGCAAATCTATTTATGACATGGTAGCTATAATTTTAATTGGGGAAGTGGATGATGCTCTAGGAAGACAGAGAAAGGGACAACTAGCCCTTCTGGGGTGGATTGAGGGAGTTTTCCAGAGAAGTATCTGGTTAAAATGTGGAGAAAGGATGAGTGGAGACTTGTTTCAGGTAAAGCCGGGCTGGGAATTTGGGGGAAGCTTCTGCAAAGGTGGGAAAGTGAGAGGGACTTTGGTACATTCTGGAAGTGGCCACAATGTCCCCTGCCTGGAGCTGAGACTGGAGTGCATTCGAGAAAACAAGAAGGGGTTCCAGAAACAGACAGGGACCAGATTACTCCTTGTCAATCATCATCAAGCCTCTGTCAGAAAATGTTGGATGTATCAGTATTTTCTGAGGCAGCCAATTTTATTTTCAGACCAACTTTAGTTCGTTAAAGGAGTTTTCTGTTGTGTCCCCTCTGAGCCTTCTCTTCTTCAGGTTAAGCATCCCGATACCTATGTGAACACTGCTTAGTGATAGTGCCGATTTGGGGCCCCATAGGTCATCAGTGGCCCAGAGTGGGTCTATGCTGCTATCATTAAGACCAGAGGGGACTTCTCTGTCCTCTGTTCTGGAATCTACATCCAGCAATGCAATCTGCAATCTCATGTTCTTGTTTGGGCCAACGGCTTCTCCAGTTGGTGGAAACTAATCTCAGGGTGACCACTAATCCTTGGAACATTATTTTGAACATAAATAGTTATGCTGACCCTTTTCATCTCTGATAAAAACACAGTGGTTTTGGTTGATAGTTTCAAATATTCCAAGTTAACTCTTAAAATTTAGGACCAATTTTTCCTCCCCTCTCTTTTCTTCCTTTCTTCCTTCTTTCCTCTTTCCACCCTCCCTCCCTCCTTCCTTCCTTTCCTTTCTTCTTTCCTCCTTTCCTTCCTTCCTTTCTTCCTTCCTCTTCTTCTTTCCTCATTGGGAAAAGAGAGACATTTGTACACATTTCTGTAAGAACGAATTACAATTCAACAATACAAATCAAAGAGCACATAGATTAAAACTAACATAAAATCATCTTCCGAAGACAGAAGAGTGGCCCACCCATCATTGTGAAATACAGAAAACTTACCTGAGTACAAGCCTGCCCATTTTTAGAGCCTTGCAGCATGTCTCACCGACTAGGAGATGGAGGGCACTGTGGCTTGAATACCTCATTTTTCTGGACTTGTGTGACCCATGTGGCAGGAAGACAGTCTTTGTGGTGTGTGGGCCACACCATCGGGGCTCAGATTTGAAGGATCCATTTTGACACTCTACTTTCTTGCATAGGGTTCCCTCCAAGAACCCACCACACTGTGGTCACCTTAGTCATGACCAGCTGTGCCAGACAGGCAACTGTCTTGGCTTTCATGTGGCGTCCTGATTCATCTTCGATTCCTTGGCTACTGTTAACATAGCATCCACTTGTCCAAAATCTCTCTTCTCCGGAACCTTGAGGATGTCTTAGCAGACAGATGGGGTGCTCGTTTTTCTGAATTAAAGAATCGATATGCATATGTGTCTACATACTGACTTTTATTTGAATGCATAGTTTTTCTTTATGCTCACATACATGTTCTCTCTCACAGACCGATTTCTATTTGGCAGTATTTCATATTCCTAATATTTATCAAATGAGCCTTATTTAGCCAACCCAAACCCTTGGCCTCTAATAATCAACTGTGCAGCATTCAGCAAGTTACTTCACTTTTCTGAGTCTCGGTTGTGATATTTGCAAACTGAAACATGAGGACGGGATAATTTCTAAGACCCTTGCAGCACTAAGCCTTCATTTATTCATTCATTCAGCAAAGGTTTTCTGATTGTCTTCTATGTCCTGGAATTGGAATGCGATCGTGAGCAAAACAGCTCTCACGGAGCTGCTATTCTGTTTTTAGAAACAATTCAGTGATCAAGTGAATGTTTGAAGAAGCAATATAATGTTCTGTAGAAAATAAATAGACTAGTTGGGGAGAGAGAGACTGCAGTGAAGATGGTGTGGTTAAAAAGTTCTCACTGGGCAGGTGACGGTCCAGCTGAGGCTTAAACACTGAGCTAAAAAAAAAAACACACAAAAAAATTTGATGATTTGGAAGATGAGTTCTAGAGTATGTCTGTGATTATAACATGTTTGTGTATTTTCCATAATATTATTTTACTTGATCATTACAGCCACTTTCTAAACTGGGTAAGAAAAGTAATTTTGTCATATTTTTAATAGACAAAAATAAAGCTCAGAAAGATGATGTATGTTGCTTGGTACCAAAGAGTAATTTAGTGACAGCATTGAGCTTCAAATTTTGATTCCCAGTCCCTTCTTCCCTCTGCTTTTCATTATAGTCCTCTTCTGTGTTTTTCAGAATGGTTTCATCTTCACCTTTATCAGTCTTCGTGTTGCTGAAATCACATTTCCCCATCTCCAGACTAAAAATCTAGTTTAATGATTAAAAGAAAAAGAAAATATATGTCAAGAACCAAATGCATTTTAGAGTGACTCAATTGAAGGAGATCATAAAGGCTACTTGATTTAAGTATCTTATTCTATAGAAGGGGAAATTGCAGCCCAGATGGGAAAATGACTTGTCCAAAGACACGGATAGATTAGAGGCCATCTTCTCTGGATTCCAGGTCTCTTAACCAAGCTGCTGATTTTGAGACAGGGTCCCGTGCTTTAGTCTTTTTTCTTTTTTTAATCTATATGTATTTATTTCTTTTGGAGGTGATGAAATCACATTAAAACCACTGACATTCCATTTGTAGTTTGCTATCTTTTATCAACCTTTTTTTGGTCTCTTTTTGCATACTCTCTGCATATGTTTCAGATTGATTTCTCCATTTATTATTAGCTTATATTATCCAAGACAAATCTCATTTTATTATTTCCTGCTCATACTTTTCAAGGCCTTTGGGTCCTAGGCGTCACTATCCCTCCTGGCTGTGCTTAGAATGCTTGTCTTATTTTGTGGCCACTACAGAATTCATTGTCGGACTGAATTTTATGCCCTCTTCCGTATCGTGAAACATCATTGGAACCCAAAAGAGACCCAGCTAAAAATCATCCAGGGCTTTGAATATTCTTTTCTATTGACTGTATTGTCATTTATTAGGGTCACTATCTTTGCTTACAATCTTTTTAGACCATTCAAATAACTATACTAAATTCAAGGTGATGTAAATGTATCTTCAAGTTCCAATTCATAAGACCATCAAATCTCTTTATTAAATTTCAATCCAAATATTCCATTTCTTTGCAAATTCAGTTAAGAAAGAAAATAAAACTATATTTAGGACAGATGGTGAGGCACAGTGTCTCATGGGAAAAAAATATTACGGAATGGTTTAGATAGAATTGCATTTTCCCCCACTAATGTGTGCTTGCATTTGTAATATGATCTTCTTACAATTATTATTTTCATAAAAATCTGTAGTACAGTCTGCTGAAACAAATTCAAATCAGGTTTGAGCCATCTTCAATACAACCAATAACAGAGATTCTGAAACTCCAGAAGAACTTTGTTAATTCATCATTCACTGAGTACCTGCTATGAGATTAACATGGTCCTTAGTATTAGGGATGTAAATAGAAGTAAGACTGAGACCAGCCCAGAAGTATCTTACAATCCAAGAGCTGTACATATTCATTCATTCATTCATTCATTCATTCATTCATTCTTAAATATCAATCACAATATGGTAAGCCAGTTTTCTTGATACTAAAGAAAGACGTTCACTTTGAAATGTGCTTCCCTAAAACTTATGTCATATTGGGGGAAGAAACAATCATACATAAAAATTTATTTTTAGATCGTGAATAATACTGTTAATGAAATAAAATAAGATTGTATGCTGTTCTCTGTTGGAGATGGGATAGGATGTGAGCTTAGTGTAATTAGACAGGGTTGTTATTTGAGGGAGGAGTATTTGAACTGAGTCCTACATGAAGAAGAGGAAGCAATTGTGAGAAAATCCAAGAAAAAAAAAGCATTCCCAGTAAAGTGAACAACATGTTCAAGTTTCTGAAGCAATAACACGTTTGGTTTATGTAAGGAATAGATACTTGTTGAATGAATGGATGTCTGGATTTATGGCTGAATGAATAAATGGATGGAAGGCAGTGAGCAAGGGGGTAGTGATAGGAGATGTTCACTACAAGTGGTGCCTTGTAGGCTGGGATACAGACTTTGATTTTGTTCCATGTGACATGGAAAGACATTGAAGAGCTTTATGTCAAAGAGTGATCTGATATATGAGTAGTTTATGTTTTTAAAAGAGCACTCTAGCTGTGCTCTCTTGGAGAGAGGGTTAGGAAACAGACAGAAGAATCAGAGAGACTGGTTAAACGAACAGTGCAATCGTGACGGTGGCTTGGGTTACGCTAGCAGTGATGGAACAAAAGTGGATCTTTTTGGAATATTCTGAGATGAAAGAGTCTACAGGACGGCGGGCATTCTGTGGTGTTGGGCGGTGAGTTGAAAAAAGAGGAGAGATGCACCAGAAGGTTTTGGTTTGGCCATCGTTGAGCAATGTTGTCAGTTACAAAGACGAAGAAGAAAGGAATGTGGGGAGAAACCATTACTTCTGTTTTAGACATGTTGATTTTGTAATGACTTTAAATAGATGTTTAAGTAGAGATGCCATTGTAGGCAGTTGGGACTCTGAAAAGATGTCATAGCTGGAGAAATGTTTGACTCATTAGTACATAGATATTTTTAAATTTTTATCTAATTTTTTTTTATTTTAAAATTGGAACTGGATGAGAGGATGTAGGTAGATAAGAAAAAGGGGGTTCAAGACCTACCTAGCTCTGAAAGCTGGCAACATGTAGTAGAGAGCTAGGGAAGCAGAAGACATCAAATGCTTCTGTGTGGGAAGAGCTGAGAGCCAGAAAGGACTAGGATGGCACGGTGCCATGGAATCCAAGAGAGAGAACCTCAGGGAAAGAGGAATGGGCTACTTCTCTATATGCTTCAAGATGGCTTGATACTTTGGTCCATTTTAGCAGCCTTGAGGTTAATGGTGATCTTGACAAGATTGATTTAGATGGAGTGGTGAATACAGAAACTAGATTGGAGAGAACTGAAGAGTGAACTGTTAGGAGAGAAAGTGGGTCACATACGTTTAGGTAGCTCTCAGTAAATTTTAGTGTGAAGGGTGCAAAGAGAAACGTGAAGTAGGAGACATAGTGGTAAGGTGATACATGGAACGATGGGACTTTTTTTAATTTTTAAAATTTATGTTACTTCATTTTTAAATTAAAAGTTTTATATAGGCAATATCCAGTTTTGTTGGTTTGGAAGGAGAGAATAATCATACAGGAAATAGAGGGGATTAGTTTGTGCTAGACAGGTGTGATGCAAAAGAGTGCCAGGTGAGTCTTCATGAAGCTGCAGATGCTGGAATTGTCTTGATGGAAGATTCAAAGGCAGAAACTAGCCTTTCTAAGGAAGGCTCAGGAAATAGGGACAGAAGCTCTGAGGTCTGAGCTCTGGGAAGGAAGTCTGTGTGTTTGAGAGTGGAAGTGTGGTTGGCAATGAGACTAGATAGGAAAGACGGAGCTAGACTACAGAAGGACGTGAGTACTAGGTGGGGAAGTTAAACTTTTACAGCAGTCCATTAAGGATTTCAAATATGATCAGATTTACGTTTTAGATTAATCGCTCATAGGCTGCCTTGTGAGAAGGGATCGAAGTGGGCAAGTCCCAAAGTCAATTACTATTGTGCTGCAAGGGCCAAGTGGACAGAGAACGAGGCTGTCCCCTGGGGGTTCTCTTCACGTACTGTATTTCCCCCAAAATAAGACCAGGTTCATATTAATTTTTGCTCCAAAAGCCGCATTAGGGCATATTTTCAGGGGATATCTTATTTTTTCATATACAACAATCTACATTTGTTCAAATACAGTCATATCATCTTCTTCTGGAACATCGTCATAACGTACTAAATGTATCCATCTGGCTGATGATCTTAACTGCGTCTTATTTTTAGGGTAGGTCTTATTTTCAGGGAAACACGGTAGGCTTGCGCATGGGGTTGAGAAGTAATGTGAGACTACATCCACATTCACTCTTCTTTTTCCACTGCTTTTGGTTTGCTAGATGGTGCCTGGTTGTCACAATGAAACACAAGAAGGAATTTCTGGCCCATTTTGGTATGTGGCCAACCCTAGAAGGAACCAGAAACCAACTTCAGCTCCTCAGATTCAGTAGACCTAATCGGCATCTGAAGCTTATTAACAGATTCATGGTCTTTTAGGACCCATTTGTCACCCTATGTTTTGTACTCTGGACAGGCTGATTGGGTTGAGGAGAATAAGAACAAACCCCAGTTTGAATAGAATTAAATTAGGTCAGCAGTGTGGGTTTGTTGTGGAGCCTTTGAAAGATAGGCAATGTAAAGTCCAGATATTTTTGTTCCAGAGGAAATATGCCAATATAGCCACCCACCCACCCCCCAACATATACACATCCCAAACTTCCCTTTTGAAAACCTTCAGGGGTTAAGCATTCCAATTTCCCCTGTTCCAAGAAGCTATTATTTGGACACAAAGATTGTGCATAGTTTGGTCTTTTGTTGTTGTTGTTGTTTGGATGAATTGTTATGTGGAATGAAGCTTATTGTGGTTGGACCCACCCCTAAACAAACAGCTGAACTTGAAAAATACTATTTTTTTTTGCTAGAGTTTAAAAAAAAAAAAAAGTAATCACTGGACTAAAAGAGAGTATCCTAATGCCAGTCACTGTTTCCTCAGCTGGAATGTCTCTAAAGCTGACCCATCTTGATAAACGGGAAGTTTAGAAAGACAGGTAAATCTACCCATCCTTTGGAAGGTAGCCCATCTAAGAAGAGTGTATTCAAATTCTTTGCTTCCTCCTTGAGTTCTAAACCAAATCTACTATTACTTAAAACTCTCATCTCCCATCTGCAGATAGTTTTTTTCTTCTCTTTTCTTTTCTTAATGGGCTGGAGACTGCGTAACCCCAATAGCATCTCAGACTAGTTGTATTGAGGCCATACTAGTGTCTGTGGTGAAAAGTGAAATCAGAGAGTCCCAAAAGTAATATCGAAACTTACTTAAGAGTACAAATTATTCTGTTGCCGGAATTATATCCTGAAAACCCAGTCTGATGAGGCAGCATCGTGCTGTCGAAAGGGCATTGCGTTATGAGTTCAAGAACCAGCAGTCTGTCTTGTCTCTACCGGAAATTTTCTCTAAAGGCTTCAGTAAATCACTCCAACGCTAGGAACCTCCGCTTTCCCGTTTGTAAAGTGAAATCACTGCTTTCAGTTCCAAGATCACCATCATAAGCCATTTATTGATCACCTGTTCTTATTAAGTGGTCTGAGCATCAAAGTAAACATTCAGTCCCGCAACCATGAATCAGATGAGGAAACCAAGTTTTAGAAATGCTAAGTAATTTGCCCAAAATCACATAAATAGTCAGTGGCACAGTGCTAAGCAAAATCAGGTGTGACACTTCACTGCCTCTAAGAGTGTGAACATCACAGGTATAACATGACTTTCTTGATCAGAGGAATCTCACAGTCTCCCCATTTCTACAGGATAAAATTCTTTCACATAACATTGCAATCCTTCCTCAGTTGGGTGTCTGATGAGCTTTTCGGTTGATCAGTTCCAGGACCCATTGCACTTCCTGTATCATAACTTTGCCAGGTGACTCATATGCCCACCTGCGGATAAAGCTCATTAATACATTTTCCTCCACATGCTCAGATTCTTTTGATCCTTCAAGATGCTGCCCCCAAACCATCTTCCCAGAGCACCTTCCCCCATTTTCTCAAGTAGTATTGATTCCCCTTGCAGAAGAGGAGTCCTATCCAATTCATCAGTGTGTGCCCAGCACCAGCACAGACACAGCAGATACTTGGTACTTACTGGTTAAATGAATTGACAGTCTTCCAATTCTCATTTGTGGGTTAGAGTCTATCTTAGCTGGGGATGATAGCATCCCTCACTCCTAAAATCTGCCGAAAATTTCAGTACCTCTGATTTGTTGCCCATTTATTGCTGAAATGATTGCAAATGAGTGACTAGTTCTTAGTCTCAGCTGGGCATCATGAAGATGTTTGAGAGACAATCACCTGTTTTCTGATTTCAAGAGCAAGAACTCTGAACAATATCATATCTCCAACCACAGACTTTGCTTATACTTTAAAGTAAACTCGTCTTGTTTTCCTAAGACATGGCTTTCTGAGCTTTCAAATAAGGGTAACAACACCTGCTATCTCAAATGATGTCCTTCAGACGTACCTCAGGAATGCAGAGGGATGACATTTCATCTCCATGCTCCAGACAGATGGTAATTGAAAAGTAAGTCAATGAGAAGCGACATCAGCTGTGTCTGTCCACTTGCAGAGAGTGCATCTGCCTTGGGCTCTTGGAGCTGAGCTCATTTCTTCCAAAAGGCAAAGAAAGTATCTTGAAAATAAATGCTTAACCTAAGAACACAGGCTTAGCAGTGCCTCCCCACCCACATCAAGACTTCTACCTGGATAGAGCAGATTTCTAAATGTGTCACGGCACAAAAGAGAATGAATCTGGAAGGAGGAATTCCCTATGTCAGGGGAAGGTGGGCTGAGATGGAGAAATCACATTGCCCAGTGCAATCACCACTCCCCACTGGTGTCTCTGCTCCTTTTCCTTCACCCTAAGACCCAGTGTAAAAAAAATAAAAATAAAAATAAAAAATTCAAAGGGTGCAGAGTCTAAACTATATTAGGACAAGAGTATGTGCATCGGGAGTGCCAAATTTTAGTCATTCATTCATCCAGCAAATACTTATTGAGAATCTAATAAGCTTTCACCATACCCCTCCCAATGGGATGTGTTATTATGAATGCTACCTAACTACTGCATGGAAGCCAAGTGGCAGGGTGATCATTTGACTTCAAACTCTTTTCACTGCAAACTATTCAGCTCCCAGCATAAAGCATTCCAGAAGCACCAAGTAAATTGATGTAATGAAAACAGGAAGGCCAGTTTTATTTTCCTGTTTTGTTGTTGCTGTCTTTGTTTTTCCTGGCCACACATTTGTATTCCATTCCTCACCCTGTTCTCTTCAGTGTGTGGGGCATGGGAGTAGAGAGGGACAGAGAATTCCCCAGATGAAGACTGGCAGATATAGCTGAAGGGCCTCTGGGACTCTCCTAGCAAGAAAAACTGAGTAGCAGAGTCCAGGGATGTTATTCAAAAAAAGGGACTCAGAGTAGCTTTGTCAGCAAAATCTTGGGGGAGAAACCAAGCTCGCTCGCTCTCTCTCTCTCTCTCTCTCTCTCTCTCTCTCTCTCTCTCTCTGTCTCTGTCTCTCTCTCTCTCTCATTCTCTTATCGCTCTTTGAACTCTGTCTCTGCCAATCTGTCTATCTATCCAGTATCTACCTATTTACATACTTATTTACCTACCTATATTTCCCTCTCCCTCTCCTTCATTCCCAGTTCCACTGATTCCAAGCAGAGGTCTTTACTAAAATCTTAAACATAATCAAGAAGAAATTAGGCTTCAGGAGAACTCAACTCTAGCCTCAATTCCTGCCACTGTGAGGTCTCATTGCTGAGGAAATAAATTAAGTCATCTTAGAAAATAGACCTTCTCTGATCTTATTGTAATCTTACCCTAGTTGTCTTCATATTGGAGGAGGAGAAAGGTGGTAACGAGAGGCAGGCAACCCTGTGGTCTTATCAGCAAGAGGATATGTTTTCATCACTGTGTGGATATGACATGTAGGGGGTGTGATTTCTCTGCCAAGTGTAAAAAGGCCAGGCTGCTACTTCTAGCTCTGCGGACTCCTTACCTCCTATGGCTCTTAGTGTTCCATTAGGTAAAGTGGGTGAAGGGCTGGCAGGGTACACATCGTCCCATGAAATCACTGGGGCGACACTGGATACATATTATTATCTCCTTTTTTATTTTTTTTATTTTTTTTATGAGAGAAAGGCTGTTCAGAGAAGTTAGAAGTTAGTTTATTTAAGTCCTCCACAGGGTACATATACGGCAGAGTTAGGATTGCAAATTAGCTTCACCTGGTGCCAAAACCTATGCTCTTTGCAATTCCCTTTATTGGGTTTCTAACGAGTGAAGTCTGGATTGATGGCTGGTCACTCTTGGATTGGGCTGGGCCTGAGTTTTATTATATGTAAGTTGGCCAGGTTGACCAAGCTGTTGGAGCTCCTGAGAAGCGCTGAGCCTGTGTTCTTTCCGTGCTTGAACTGCCAGGCGTGCTACTGGTCACCGGAGTCCTGAGCTGGCTCAAACTCACCCTTAAATAATTGAATTATAATGAATTGATTTATTCTGGCTCTTCTGATAGTATTTCACTATGTAAACGGTTTGCAGAAATAAACAAGGGATTTTGGAGCTCGAAAAGGGTTCAACATTCTGCTGCCCCTGAATGCAGTGATTCCTTTTTCAGATAGTTGGCATCATAGAAATCCTTGCCTTATTCCTACTTGACCCGGGTTCTTCCTTTAGGGTTTTGGGGGGGGGGGTGCTTCTTGAAAGTGTTTCAAGTGAGTCCTGATTTCACAAGGTGATTCAGTTCAGTCACCTAGAGATAGATTGACCCCTTAAAAAATGAAGAGTATCTTTTCTCTTGACCATTGTTTTAGAATGTGCAAAACATGTTTATGTCCATTTTCTATGAGAGGCCTATGGCTCTTCTGAAAGGTTGTCTCAGATGGGACAGTCATTTCTGTGTTGTAGACAGAAGCCAGAGGCTGAGCAGGAAAGCTACTTATGCGAAGTTCCATAGCTAATAGAAGGGACACAAGTCAGATCTTGGTTTGAAATAGGGCTCCACTTGCTTATTCTGGGGTGAATAGGGGAAGGGTGCCCTAGATCGGGCAGGGTTCTTAGGGTGACCTTATATTCTGATTTGCCTGGGATATTCAGCTTTCCCCAGGATATGTGCCTATTGTCTGGACATAGTATTTAATAGAATCTCAAAGTGCACTAGTGTGGATGGCACATTATATGATCACCCTAAGACCCTGGGTAGGGACCAGATTTCAAGGAACTCATGGTCTTTTGGAATAGCTATAGCACGTAGACATAATGGCAGCACAGAGTGATACGTGTTATGGTGGGGATCTTGATAAACTAGGAACCCATGCAAGAATGGGGTATTTAACTTTGCCTACAAGAGTTGGGAAAATAGCACACAATACCTGACATTCGAGTTATTAAAACACGGGCAGAGTCATATCTTTCAGATGGCTACATCTAGATTTCTCCTGGTATCGTTCCATGTGAAGTACCAAGAAACATGCAGAGGTCCCGCCTACTTAGAAGGCACCCCACCAGCTCTGTGCGTCTGTGATCTTTGTCCTTGCAGCAGAATGACAACCACTGCAGCCAGCTGCAGCTTTAAATTATCCCAAGCAGACATTTTGACTGTGATCTGAATTACATGGGGGCTTGGTTGGCCTTACATGAAATGCCTAAGTTATCCAACAAGCCCTTAGAACCTAGAGCATTAAACAACAAGGGCTCTGGGAGGACCCAGGAGTCTAACCCTTTCTCTATAACAACGATTGCACCCGGTGAGGAAAAGAGACCTGTCTTAAAGTAACAGAGCGATTTAGTTACAGGGCTGGGACTGATGCCAGCCTCTCTGGTGTGTAAGTTCACTGTTCCTGTGAAACCAGAATCCTCTTTGGAGTTCAATAAACCTCAGTTTGTGATGATGGAGTTCTATGGTGTTGGATAATGTACCCAGAACTTGGGACGTGGAAGCTTGAGTTTGAAACTAGGATCTAACATTGTCACACGGTGTGGCCTTGGGCAAGTTATTAATGACACGTGGAATCTCTGTCTCCTAATCTGGAAGATGAAAATAATAATGAAAACAATAACACCTTCCTCACAAGGTTGCTATGGACTCACTTGGGGTAATGAAGGTGGAAGTGCTTGTGAGTGTGTGTGTGTGTGTGTGGGTAAATCACATAGCACGAAATCTACCCTCTTAACACATTTTTAGGTGTATAGGAGAATGTCGTTAGCTATAAGCACGATACTGTACAGCAGATGTCTGGAACTCAGTCACCTTGCACAAGTGAAATTTTATACCATTGAACGGTAACTCTCCATTGTCCCCTCCCCTCAGCCCCTGGCAGCCACCAGCCTACTTTCTCCTTCTGCTAAGTTTGATATATATAAGCATATATGTATACACACATATATATATACACACATACACACACACACACACACACACACACACACACACACACACACACATCATACAGGTGGCGTCATACAGTATACGTCCTTTTGTGACCGGCTTATTGCACCTAGCAGGATGTCCTCCATGTTCATTCATGTTGTCACTTATGGCAGGACTTCCTCCTTTTTTAAGGCTAAATAATATTCCCTTGTGCCTGTGGATGATGGCGTTACCAGTGCTGATGACTCCATAGCTGCTGCTGATAACTGACACCAAAGAACAGATACCAATCTGTCCTCTCTCTCCTATGTCCATCTCCTGCAGATGAACCCAGCCGGTGCTACTTCCATGATGGTGACGGGGTATGTGAGGAGTTTGAACAGAAAACTAGCATCAAGGACTGTGGTGTCTACACGCCCCAGGGGTTCCTGGATCAATGGGCATCCAATGCGTCAGTTTCCCATCAAGACCAGCAATGCCCAGGCTGGGTCATCATTGGCCAGCCAGCAGCGTCCCAGGTAAGACCCCAGCCGTGGGTGGCATTCCCTGCAGACATTCTGAATTTCTGCTCTGCACCTCAAGGCTGCCCACCTCAAAGGCAGTGCCCTTGGACATGGCCATGTGACCATACTTTTAGCCAAATGTGCTTACGGGGCCTCATGAATACCATTTGTCAGGGAGTAGACATGCAATGGATAAGTGCAGCGCACATCAGCACAGGAGAGGTAATGACTGCTCCTATGTCCACCTGTTATCGTTCATATTTAGGGAAGAAACTCCATTTTAGATATACTACTGAATTCAACACGGTAAGAACACATTCTTTGGGGAGCCCCACATTTTGTGGAGGGTGCCAAGTTGTGTGCTCCTTGAGCATTCTCCTGTGAATTTGCTGTGTGGCCTTGGACCCGTCTCTCCACCTCTCTGGGCCCCACTTCCACCCCATCTTTAAATGAGAGAGTAGTCGAACTTGAACTCCAAGGACCTTTCCAGCTCTAAAAAGCTGTGACTCATCTCCCAGTCCCCTAATGCACTATTTACGGTCCAGGCTTCTTCCCCAAAGGACTAACAGCTTCGTTGAGGGAGCAAGAGTGTTGGGGCCACCAGAGCTTATGTGCTTCTAGGGGTGGTGGTGCTGTCCCCAGGGCCCCCTTTCCAATTATCCTGCTGAGCAAGCACCTGCTTTCTGCGAGACTCCCATTTCCCAGAGACATGACTCAGTACTTGTGACCTCCTGGCCCACCAGCCATCTCTGAGGCCAGCCTGCCTCCTGGCCATGCAGATGAGCCATTGTTCCTAGCCATTCCCCGAGTCAGGGTCAGGAGGGTAGGCTGGGTTTCCAGATGAAAGAGAGATGTAACCTTCTTCTGGGGCCTCGTATAAGTGAAAATCAGCGGATGAGGTACAAGACGGGACCATCTCATTTCTAAGTTACAGTGTGTATTTGGTCATTTTTCTCATTTATCTGTTTGCTTATGTTTACATTCATTAGACGCTTCATTTCTTGATTTGCATTTGCTTCTAATTGCCCTGCGGAGAGTGGAAATAAATGGAAACGTGGTGTTCCCTGATGCTTCTCATGTGCAGTGCCAGCCTGGTGAATGAGTGAGTGAGTGAATGAATGACTGTCTAAGGTTCATCCTCCCCCTGGCCACCTCTGTACTTGCTGAATTCATCTTGGGTTTTGCCTCTTGTGCTGAACGCCAAAGATCTGTTTGTGTGTCTGTCTCCCCCACTGGGCTGCTAGTTCTTTGAAAACAGCTTTGAGTTTATTCATCTCTGTCCCCTCATCTCCAAGCACAAGATCTAGATAAGGCTAGGTACTCAGGAAATGCATGTTTAATTGACTGTAGATACGTTCACATGGGCGAGTGCACACACACACACACACACACACACACACATATATTGCTACATACAAATGAACAACACTAAGAGAAAATATTCAGTAATCACCTCTCTGTGACAGAGAAGGTCCAGCTCAGGAACAGCAGGGCTGGGTGGCAGTAGAACCAGGGGTTCCAAATTCAACACTGGCATCCAGTTCCTAGAAATGTTTAAAAAACATCATTTAAACAAGGAAATTATTAACACACTCAGAATCTCACATGGAGAAGAACTGAGGTAGCAGCTGTGCTTAAACATCACCCAAAGGTTATTGCTACTAATGTGAGAAAAAGAGAGAAATAATTTTCCAGTCTTAGCATTTGAAAAGAGACTTCATGGAGCAATTATTCCACTTTTGCAAGGAGGGGGCTGTCAGGAATTATGGGTGATTATCTTTTCCTAAACAAAAATCCAATTTAAAACAAAAATCATTATAAATACTAGCTCTTCGATCTACAAAGAGGAGATGAGGAAACAAAATCATCCTATTGAATTATTCATTGTAACCAATTTTATTTTAATGAAATCGACTAGGTTCCATTACTCCGGGCTTGGACATAATCTTTGTTACAAGGAGACTTCAGCTGTAACTAAATTTGCCATAATGAGATCAACTCACTGGAGAATACAGGGTCAGGGGAGGGGATGTGTGTGCAGGCTGGGTGCAAGGCCAGGCAGGATGGCTTGGAGGGCAGTTGAACAAAAGTCCCCTGAATTCCCCTCTGAAAGCAAATGCTTAGAAAAATCATTCACACACCGTGCCCCCATCCTGCATACACACACACACACACACACACACACACACACACACACACCGTGTAATTCTAAGTAAGGTTCTTTCTGGAGTGGAAACTATCTCCCTTCTGACGACAGAGCAGAAGAGGAGGAAGTGTAGTCATGGTCTTCATTTCCTTGTGCTGTGATTAGAGGAGGCTGGTAGTTAATTTTCACTCTGTCAGGGACTCCAGTGAGGAGATTCATGGCTTGCAAAGCACCTTCCCCCTATACAATTATCCTCTCCTCCTTCTTCCTCTCCCTCTCTCTTTCTGTCTCTGTCTCTGTCTCTTACACACACACACACACACACACACACACACACACACACACCCGTCAACATACATGAATGTTCCTACAGGAACAGGCCGTGTAGGTGCATGAGTCCAGAATGTGGGAACCAAAGCAGATTGAGGGGAGTGGAGGAGAGAACCAGTGGTTCTCCAGGCTCAGGAGCCACCGTACCAGGTGCTCATGTATAGCTCATAGCCATTCTTCAAGGTAAGAATTATGACCCACCTTGGCAAAACTGAGAGGTGGAGTGGCTTCCCCAAAGGCACACAGCCCAGAAGTGGAGAATCTAGGATTGGAAGGATCTCATGGAAGATGACAGTGGGAGATTGGGAATATGTGGTCAGGTGCATAAGTTGGAAGTAAATGAATTCCTGAAAAATGTCACGGGGAAACAAGCAGAAAGGATCATAAGTGGCTAGATCTTAGTGTTGGTGTCACTATACAGACTCCCTGAGGTATCTGAATTCTCCTATGGCAGACTCTTGATCACTGCCATGCCTTTGAGTTTAGATTGTGCCCATTCCCTGTCTAGGTGGGCCTGTTTTCCGGTCCCCTGGTGTTCACTAGGAAATGCGTGAACTTGGGCAGTGATGAAATGACTACAGCTGTTCCCATTTCCCCTTTACAAACCAGTTTTGTCCCCTTCTTTCCATGATGCTGTAAACTTGATACATGTTGGTGTCTGTTGCTGTTCTATGTCTAGCTCTATGCTAGAGTCTGGGGAAGACACCAAAAAAGTGAAAGACCCCACCTCTGACCTGGTCAGTGAGCAAGATGTAGGCGTGAGCATTCTATCAAGAGGAGCAGCCCTATCAGAGTCAGCTGGCGGGTTCTCACTGTCACTGCTGTGGGGAAGAAACACTCACCGTGTTGCACTGTGCTAGATGAGCCTAGAAAATGGATTGAAACGTCATTTTCGATCTCATATAAACTCTCCGCTTCTAATAGTTTCCAGTCTCTCTCATCCATGCTCCTTAAGCAAGATTTCCAAATTTGGTTAGGGCTGAGTTACTCCACCCTGAACATTGAGTGTTATATCCAAATATTATCAGAAGTATCAAAGCTTCCTGGTTGTGCAAATGGGCTGAACATCTTATAATAAGAGACATTCTTTGGATATTTTGGCCGTGCACCTTCCGGGCCCAGCTGGAATTCAAGAAGTCCCTGAGACAGAACAAAAATGGAAATGAACTGGAAGAATCAAGTTCTCTCCCTTCTGGGAACCCCAGAAATGATTTGGTTTAACTGCCTGCAAAGATCTCCTCTTGTTCTTATTTTGTCTCCATGTTTTGCATTTCCCCAATGCTTTATACTAAAGGCTGCCAAAATGAGATGCAGATATTCCTCCACCCGGCCCCCACCCCCAGCATTACTACCAAAGTCCATTTCCTCTTATCCAAGCAGGCATCTCTCTCCTGCAGTGGCCTAAGGAAGAAATAGAAACACTAAGACCATCGGGAATCTGCAGTGCTCTCCCAGGAATTATGGACCTTCCGTCAACCAACCAATTTATGTGGTCAATCCTTTGTGGGTAAAACTTAGACTAAGCATTTCCAGGGCAGTAGTTTCAGGGCCAAAGTAAAGAAAACCTTTCTAAGAATGAGAACTATCCACAGTCGGATGGAGTGCCTTGTGATACAGGAAGCTGTCTGTCCTGAGTCTTGAGGCGGTCAGCAGTGCTGGTGGCTGGACGGGAGACTCCTGCACTCAGATGGAGGCATCGCTGCTTCCTTTGTAACCGAGTCTCTGACTTTATATTCCATCAGTCCGTTATTGGTAGGTCAGTCCTTTGCCGCTTCACGAGGAGTTGCAAGGAGTTCCTTGGCCTGCCCATCAAACTCGGTGCCTCTATTAAAAGGCAAGTCGTAATTTGTCTTGTGTTACAGTAATTTATGTATTAATTCATTTGCGCAAACAGAAATATATTTATAGCCTACACTCAGGCGTGTGAATAGGGAGAGACCATAGGTGCTAATGGGGTGAAATGGGAACCATGCTGATGTGGCTTTGCTTTCCCAAATGACCCCTCTGGGAACCTCAATTTCTTCCTCTGGAAATAGGGAATGATAGCATCTACCTGGTGGCAAATAACGGAGTGAATGCAGGGGGAAATCTTAGCACTTTTTTTTTTCTTTTCTTTTTTTTCCACTTATTGGGTAGCACCAATGTTAATTACCTCTTTCATTCATGTTCGCTTCCCCTCCACACCCTCAACCCAGAGCTGGTACAGGGACCCCACACAGTACAGAAGCTCAGTCAGCATTTGTTTGAGTTAAACACAGTTGTGTTAGCAAATGTTTCCTGCATACTCAGGGCTGTGCCAGGCATTTTGAGAAACTCAAGAGAAGCTCTGGCCCTTTTTGCTGCCCTCAAAGAGCTCACCGTTTCATCAGAGGGGTGTGTCCAACTAGAAATCACAGCCAAGACCCAGGAGTGTGAGATTCAGAGGGTGTCTCCCTCAGGAAGAAACCGCACTGCTATCAGCTTACTCAGCCAGCAGGGGTGAGAGCCAGCGTGTAGGGGTGGAAAAGTCCTTTGCCTCCTTTCAGAAGGTTCTGGACAAATTATAAAAATAACATTTACCAAGTTTCCCCAGGCTCTGCATCCTTTTTTTTTTTTTTTTTTTGAATCCTACCAAATCTGCTCCAGAAAGAGGAATCACTGTTCTCACTTGACAGATGAGGACAGTGAGGCTCAGAGAGCCCAGTGACTAGCTCTGGGGCTCACGTGTGGAAGGGACAGAACCACGATGCAGGCCGCTGAACACAGTAGGGCCCAGGGGCAGGACGAGGCAGCTCTCACCGGCTTCAGTGACGGACTCAGGAGAATTAGCTGGGGACCTGGTGTCTCGTGCATCTTTTCATACGTGTTATGCGTTCAAGAAACACCAGGAGAGCAGGAGCGTCCTCCCAAATGTTTCCGCATTGTTTCTGCCATCCTGCCTAACTCTCCACCTATATAGAGGCACTCTTTTTTTTAAGGTTAGGCATTGCCTGAGTCTCCAGAAAGTCATTTAAAATGTGAGTCTGAAAGCATGGGAAAAACATAGGAAATGTTTTCAGTTGTCAACCCTGGAGTGTAAAAAAAAAAAAAAAAAAAAAAAAGATGTTAGATGTTGGATATATGGGTTATATGAGGAAAAGGAAGAAAAGCACACAGGGGACACTTGTAAAGGGACGGGGCAACTTTACTCAGTAAATAGGTTTGTCACAAGCCACGTGCTCTACACGGGAAACCTGGAAATGTCAGTCAGAGAGTCGCAAGATGTGTGCCCTGCTTGGTGGCGGCTAACTCTGAGCCAGGAGGGCAGGCCGTTTACATGCGTCTTCTTCGTCCTTGTGTTTAGAGGAAGGGAGCCGATACTCACCGGGCTCTCTGGACACAAGGGTAAGAAATCTTTCCACAGGCACTTTCAATGCAGTGTAGGAACTGCTGAGACAGGAGGACCTAGAGGAGGGTCAGAGTGGTTGCAAAGCTGCAGCTAAAAGGATAAGCTGGGGGATAGGAGAGGAGTGTGGATGGAAGAACAGTCAGAGAGACAGAGAGGAGATGGAGGGAAAGACAGACAGACGGAGATCCAAGCAAAAGGCCAATAGGAAATAAGGGGGAAGTGAAGAGAGATGAGCTAGGAAGGTATACGGGGATATCCTTCTGATGCTTGAAATTTAGACTTTATCCTGGGGGGGGGGGGGCTTCTCAGAGCTTTTAGCAGGAGGCTATAGGATCCGGTGTCCATTGGAGGACGAGGTGCGACATCTGTGGAATACCTCCTGTATGCCAGACCCGTACTGGGGATTTGAAGCACATTATGAAACTGAGATATTTTACTTCTCGTCTCTCCTAACGAAGAAACTGAGTCTCAGGGAGATGAACCACCTCACCTGTGGTGCTCTTTCTTCTATTTTCTTTTCTTCTACCAGTCTACGGGGATTGCACTGAAATAGCCTCACTCAGAAATTTGGCATGGATAAGTAATTCTGTGATGCTGTTTCGATGATATTATTTGCAAAGGGTAGAGAGAAAAATCTTGGGACTCAACGCCCAGTGCTGAGGTCACTGCTAAGGACTGTCCCTTCCCCACACATATCTCTGCTGAAGCATGCAGCTCTTCTCACTGGTGAAATGGGACAGCATCTGCCAATGGTGGAGGAAAGAGGAGAGGGAAGGGAACACTGAAACGTCAGAGAAGATTCCAAGCAGTTTTCCCAAATACCCAAGGGATCTGCTTTCTCCTGGTGGTTTCTGAAAAATTTTTTAAGAGCACATGTGCGAGTCATCTAAGGAGACAGAACAGAAAGTCCCATGGTCCACAAAAATTTCTCCAGAAGAGTATAAAGTGATGCCTGCATCAGAAAGGACCTCGCCACCCCCCGCCCCACGACCCCGAGCTTGTGGGTATAACCACCTGAACTTTTCATGGACCCTTGGGCTGGGAAGGACTTTACATTTATGGACTTTTTCAGGATCCCAGCAAAGGAGTCTAGCAGACACTCCTCGCAACCCTCTCGTTCCCTCCCTCATTCATTCATTTGTTCATTCACCCTTTCATGTCTATGAAATGCCGGGCACAGTGACTGGCCTTGAACACTTGGAGTGAGGAGGGTTTTAAAGAGAAAAAATTAAAAAAAGATGTAGGATCAGATCAACATAATTTCCAGTTCTAGGGTTCACCACTTACCTTAGTAGCTCTTGTCACTTTGGGAAAGCCAATTGTCTTTGTCCGTGTCCAATTTCTTATCTATAAAATAGGAGTAGTGACATCTATTATGGCAGGTGCTTGTCAAGGATAGGGCAGTTGAGTCAGAAATGTCATTTTCCTTCTGATAGCAATTGAAAATATTTCAAAGAAATGCTTTTGGTGGCGTATGAAGTTTTAGCAACTGAGGGATCCAGTTAGAAACAATTGAGGGATTTTTTTCGTTGTTTGTTTTTTAGTTTTATTATTTTTTAAAGGAATACTCTTTGGGCCATAGAAATCTAAGCAGAGAGAGAGACTTTGAGAGTCCCTTGGTTTTATTTTCCTTCATTAAGATTTGACTTAAACAACTTCCCTCCACCTCTCAATCCCCTATCTGTTACAAAGTGATTCTGACATTTGGATTCCCAATCAATATAATCTTATTGTGAGCGGACTGTGTCCAACAGAATCCCTTCCAGCAGTGGGTTCGGGCTGAGATGAATAATTCCAGCGCTGCCCTCCAGCAGTCTGTGTGTCCGTGGAGGAAAGGGAGCACGGAGCTAGGGACTTCTAATAAGAAAAGACAAATGTTGGGCAACAGCCGTCACACGCGGACACACGGAGTGACCCTGAGAGGGACGGGCATCGAGGGGTAGCGTGAGGCTGAGGCAAAGGCTGGGCCGAGCCTTTGTAGTCATGCAGGAAGAATGTATTCGCGGAGCAGGAGAGGTGCCACGTGGAGCAGGGGAGGCTGGTTTGAAGAGCGAGTCTTCATTTCCTGCTTGCCAGTGGAGTCCTGACTTGGAGCCCAAGAACAAGCAAAGCTTTGTGGTTTGGGGCTGCTTCCACGAGTTCTCCACAGAGAGCAGACACGGCCCTGCCAACCCACTCCACGGCCCCTCTAGGAAGAATTCCTGGGCTCTTGTCTTCCCTCTTCTCCAAGCCTAACCCGCTCTCATCCCATTGTCTGTCTTCTCCCCGTCGCCTTTTTCTTCTCTGAGATGCAGGACCAGACCCCTTCTCCCATCCTTGCCATTCACCCAGGCTCCCTGAAGACCCTGCTCCATTCTCATCTTTCGTTTTCTTTTTAAAAATGATTGTTGTTTTAAGTTGGGGCACCGGCGTGTAGCCAGCATGGCTTTTGCTGTGTAATTTAGTTTCATGTTCTGTACCCAGGAAACATGTGAAAAATGTAAACAGTATTCACTCTGCGAGGCTGTAACGGACTTAGGAAGCAAGAGCTTGTGGAGCTTGCTGAGCCCGCTGCTTCGACGGCATTGAATTCTGTCCCCAAAACCACACGCTCATTTCTCTAAGTCTGAAAGTAAACTTTCTCAAGCCAGGCCCAAAAGGATGGGGTTCCGAGGGGAATTGGGGTTTGGCTGTGCACGGAATTTTGTTTTTGTTTGTGTTTGTATTTGTTTTTCAAGTCCCCTACCCCCATTCTCCATCCCCCTTTCTTAACTTTTTGAATTAGCCAGGGTGTGTTATCTATAGAACCAGACCATAAAGCGCTTTCTACCCTCTCTTCCACCCCAACTATGGGTTTCTTAAAACTCTCCAAATTCTTCAGCGAGATCCAAGTGCCAGGAGGTCCTGGATATATTTGTGCATATTCCTTTTCCAGGGAGAGATGGACTCAGACAGGCATGTGAGAGGGACCCCTGCTGAGAGGCATGCTTCTTGCCAGGGTGGTCCAACAAAGACTTCCCTGGGCTCCTGCCCACCCTGGGACCCCTTCCCAAACTGGACCCGTCTGTGCAGCTAGTGGAAGGGGATGTTTGGCCGGTGTCTGCATTTCTCTCCATCCTGGGACGGAGGCACAAGGGTGGGGGAGACCTGGTCTGCTGGCAGGTCTCCTCCACACCTGCCGCCCTCAGGAATGAGTGTTACCTGAGCCATGCCCAGGTCTGCACTGGAGCTGCCTGGGGCCAGGGGCCAGGGAGAGAGTATCAATTCTGTGAGATGCAAGGAAGGAGCTGACCGAACACGCCTCAGGGAGCTATGGGCAAGAGTTTAATGTTCCAGAGAAGGTAGAATTGTGTCCATGTGAAGAGCCCAGGCTCCACATCAGCTGCTCAGTAGAACTTTCGGTGACAGCTGATGTGTTCTGTACCTGCCCTGCCCTATAGGGTAGCCTCTAGCCACCTCTTCTATTGAACCCGTACAATGTGGCTCTTGAAACTAAGGAACTGAACTTTGAATTCTAATGAATTTAAATGTAAATAGCCACATGGGGGTAGTGGGCTTCCTGTTGGACAGAGTTGACCTAGAAGAAGTCATATCCCAGTGCCGCCTCCGCCAGTCAGATCTCAGGCAAGTTACTGAGTTTCCCTGGGCCTCAGTCTCCTTATCTGTAAACTAGGAAATTTAAGTGGTCATTGTGAGGGTTCCACGAAGCACTTGGAACAGGGCTTGATAAGTAGGAACTGGTACCTAACTTCATTCAGCTTAGTTGTTTCATCAAATCCTTATAACCAACCTGTGTAGTAGGAGTTGTGTTCCCATTTCACAGATGAGGACACCGCAAGTTTCACACAGGGTCCCTTACTCCAAGTGGTGGAACAGGAGTAACTCCATTTGTGTTAGCCCCACAGCCCATGCCCTTTCTACCTCTCGCAACAAAAGTTTTAAATAATTTGTCTCTCTTTCTGAGAATGAGATGTGACACACTACTCTTTTTGTGATACGATGCTTTGCATCTCTGTAAGTCTGCATATATGTTCAGTGGAGAAGTTTTGCCTTTGGAATCTATTTTCCATAATTCACAATGAATACTGTTGTCAGTGACCGCTGTCTGTGAAGCTTTCTGTATTGTCCCCCAGGGCCTACGCAGTCCAATAGCCTTCGCAGGCTGGTCCTCGTATGAGCTGCACTGGCTGTTCTTTACAGCCCCTGGCCTTATGGGTGCGTTCCTGGCAGAATGGGCTGCCATGCAATCCCCAGACATGCTTTGGGGGTTCCCATTTCTCCTGCTTGGAAGATCCATCCTTCGCTTCTCCACTTCTTTAAGGCTTAACTCTCCTTCAAAGTCCAGCTCAAATGGCACCTCTTCCCTGTGGCCTCCTCTGACCACCGCACCCCGTATGCAGCCCTCACTCTTCTGATATCTCATAGCCAGTCCTTCTGGAATCATACAGTGGCCCTGAGCACAAGCTGCCTTTGAGTTTGCATTTGCCTGTGTCCATGGCTTTCCATACCAAATGACTTGGGACAGCTAAGGATTAGGGCTCCATCTTATCCCTGTAGGTATTTCCAGTGCCTCGCCCAGGGTTGGCTACCTTCAGGATACTCAGAGAATGTTTACGGATTCACTGGGTGATGCTGTTACAAACAGTATCTGCTGAGTGGTTTCTCCTTTATGATTGGCTTACATATACAAATCAGCGTTTCTAAGTGATTCCCTTATGTGGACAGGATACATTCCCTTGTTAATTCACAATAGGTGACCAGCTTGAGTAGGGCCTTCTTAAGGCCCCTGGTTCTTCCCCTACATTACAACTGAGGCAGCTGCCACGTGTGAGTCGGGAGGAGAGGTCCTGAAAGCCCATCCTGAGCCCCAGCCTCGAATTCTTTCTGCTCCACTCTGCCTCCATGGCTTTCTACTGCTCCGGAATGTTAGCTGCACAAGGATGGCTTTTTGTTGTTTTCCCGTGTCCACTGCTGTGTGTGTTTCAGGATCAAGAACAAAGTCTGGCACATAGGAGGCATGTGAGAAATATTTATAACCAAATCTGCACTTTGCTCTGTTAGCAGCTTTGCACAAAAAGTAGGAAACAACTTCTGGAAGTTGAATAAAGCTTTTACCCCTTTGCCGCTTATTATTCTGGGAATGATTAGGGTCTGGGTCGTGTCCCTGTGACTAGATTCCTACAGAGATTGCTGGAAACCTAAAGGACTGTCTTTCTGGCTTGTTAGTGTGGTTCACCTTCAGAGAGGTCTCCCAAAGAGAGGCCCAGCCACGGAGGGTGTAAAAAGCAAGAGAAAGCAAGAAGGGGAGGAAGAAGAGGTGGAGGGAGAAGAGGAATACAGAATTTAGGGAGAGAGGTAAAGGAATGACTAAACAATAATACATGACATAATGACAATACCATGACTGCAGTCACAAGAGTTGACAATAAAGACAAGAGCCATGGAATGGCCAGCCTATCAGAGTCATTGCATCACAGCTCTCTCCAGAGTTTCACACTGTTTTAGCACATTTACACCTGCTAGCCACCCTATAAGGCAGCGACTAACTTTCACTGGTTTACAGAGGAATCCAGTGAGAGTCTCAAAGGTTAAGTAACTTATCCAAGTTTTTGCAGCCGTCCCAGGGGTGGGGCTAGGAAATCTAGAATTTGAACCCACAACTGTCTTCCTCTCGAGCCAGGAAGAAAGAAGGAGGGAGGAAGGAAGGAGGGAAATGTTAATTGTGTGTTTCTAGTGTGTCTCAGAATAGTTTTAATCCTGCTATCAGCCCTCCATAGTAGGCACCATCCCCTTTTGCAGTGGAGGAATCTAGGCTTCCTGAAGGGTTCAAGGTCATGCTGTCAGTAAGTGGCAGAAGCTGAGATTCCAGCCCACATCCCTTTGACTGTAATTAAATGTATGGGGCTTCCAGTGCTCCAAGGAAGATTCAGGAAAGTGGCAGGTGATTGTTGAAGAGTTCATATTTCGGATTCAGATCTTGCTGCAGTTGTTCCCAGGGACCTCATCTCAGAACAGCTGCTTGAACACCCTTCTTTTGTGCAGATGTGGGCTGCCTTGGCCAAGGGCGCCACTGGGGGAAAGCATCACTCTGGACGGTCTCTGTCCGTCTCAGGAATCTGCTGATGAGGTGGTGGACATGTAAGTCAGCAGTGTTGATTGAACATTTTGGGGGCAAATCCCCCAGTTTGCATATCATGATCACAACCTCTACTTCTGAATTTTTTTTCTGGGGGGACGGGGAGGCAGGCCAGAGAGAAATACCACCCTTGTCTTTAAGAATGAGAGTCCTTGTTTGAGCTGCAAGGTCAGCAGGATACTGTTAAAAGCAGAAGCAATCCGTGTCCTCTTGTCCTTTGCATATATCAGTGCATTGCACACTTTGGAGCCTCTTCCTAGAAGAAATCAAGCTGGATGCAGCTTTGGCAAGAGCACCACCTGCTCTTCAAAAGCAAAGAGGAGAAAGGCAAAAGTTACTCAGTGGTTTTCAGCCTTGGCTCACTCAGGTTGTAGGCGTGGATCAGAGACCCTGAGATCTGCCGCTATACCCAGGGACAGTACACACTGTGTCATCATCCTGAGAGTGACTAGAGTTCCCTGCAGGTAATGTGACTCACACTTTGTCTTGGACACAACTTGGAATGCACAGATCTGAATTAGGAAACCTGGAGAAAGACAGAGCAGGAGAAGGGAGGGGAGAAAAAAGAAAGCCTGGAAGCTCTTAGTTTTATGAACTTGCGAAAGTCTTGTTCTTTTAACACAGAGATCTTTTTAAGTGAAAAATCACTCCTCTGACCTTTCTTCAATAGGCCAGTGAAGTTGAGACTGCCAATACCCACTGCTCAACTATTCCCAACCAAGGGTTTCGGTGACCAGGCACAAAGCTTGGATGTGGTCACCGCTTTCCTGATTAACCCATAAACATCTCAGGGCTCCCAGTGAAAGGCCAAGAAGAGGTCTGAGCTGAGTGGTTGAGATTTCCATGTTTTAGTACTTTGCTCCAGAGTTGGCTGTATTTCCCAATTCTGTTCTAGAGCCAGTAGACGAGTCCTTTGGGGTTCAAACTAACTGGATTTGTGTTCTGGGTCTTTGATATGTGATTCTGTACTCAGGCAGTTGTGGGGTGCTGGATTCAGAGCAGGCAGCATTGCCTGGTCCTGTTCTAGAATCATGGTATCAGCATTCTAGTCTAGAACTGGAAGTATTTCCGGGTGCAACATACTTCTCTAGAACCGGCGATGCCTCTGGGCTCTGAAATAAAAATCATGATGCTTCCGGATTCATATCTGGAGCTGGCAATGCCTCAGGATTTCCATCTAATACTGGCTGTATCTCTGTGTTCTGATCTAGAGTTGAGAGAATGCGTTCGTTGAAGCTAACAGCGCCCTTTTGATCTGATCCACAGTGTACACAGCTTTTATGTCCTCATCTAGAATTTGTGAAATTGCATTAATTGCTTTCAGTATAAATGTTTAAAAACAGAGAGATTTGGAAACCCAGAAAGTTAGCGATGTGTTTTTAAAAAACAATCTGCTCAGAAATCTGTTTGCAGCAAGATTTCGCATTTCGAACTTTAGCCTTCATGCTTCTGCTATTGACATCATCTGGGAAACTAGGTTTGTCATGGCTCAGCTGTGGCCCAGTTTCTCCCCTCCTCTTCCCTTTTATTATTTTTTTTTCTTTCCTCCAGCCCCTGCTCTCCAGAGCCCACTTGACATTAAGACTTCGCATTTCAGACCTGCTCCTCAGACATAGATTGCCCAGGCGATCGCCTCCTCCAAGTTCCTCCCGCAGCCTGCGTGTGCCTCGAACACAGAACCTACCCCGTTGTTCTATGAGTGTGTTTGCTTGCATAATGTCTTACCCTCCACCCAACCCCTTTCTGGGTTTGAGAACTCTTCAGGAGAATGGATTTTTACCTTTATTGCCTTTTTTCCCCCCTCTGGGATCCATTTTCTCATGTAGACCATGGGGAACAAAGACACTAACACATAATAAATGCGATGTAGGTGTATACTGAATGAATGAATGCATGACCTAATGAATGAATGAGAGAGAAATGCAAGGGAAACATTTGAGCTTTGGCTGGAAAAGACATCTGAGTCTTCTAAAAAAAAAAAAAAAACAAGTGAGATCTCTGGGAGCCCCCCAGACCTCTGCCTCTTACCCCTTAAGAGTTTCAAGGGGGTCCCACAACCCACTCTCCTACGCCCGTCAGCATCTCACGGCTGGAGAAGGTACATGTGCCGTGAAGTCACCCACGGACCATCTGGCTGGAGATCCCGTGTCCCTCCTCTGCTACGGGAGATTACGTAAGCTGGACAGCAGCCTCCAGATGTTAGCAGTTTCTGCTCATTTTTTCCCCTCCCTTTTCAACAACAATAATAATAATTAAAACAAACACAGGCCTCATCCCTTACCGGCACCCCTGAAATTACAAACAGGTGGGCCCACATGCCCTCCCCTCCAAAGGCCTCCTGGTCTCTAAGCAGAGCAGCCGGCCCTCGGCAAGGCCTGCCCTGGGCTAAGCCAGAGAGCCAGGCCAGCTGCCCTCTGGATGGGGCCACAGGCTCCAGAAAGGGAACATGGCCATGTCATGAGAAGTCCCTGCACTGGGTTTTCCCTCTCCCCGGCTCCCACCCCCAAAGCCTTGGCCTCCAACTTAAATGGGTGTATTTGGGAGGACTAGGTGGCTTAAGAGATTAGTAATGAGATCCTGAGTCTTTCACTGCTGGGTCAGGAGTTCAGAGGCGGGCCTGGGTGCCTAGTGAATGGCATAATTACAGACACTGGAGCGGGCCTGCAGAGGGCCCATGTGAAATGAGCCGAGCCAGGCCTTTCAAGGGAGGGGTTGTCAGCAGCACAAAAGCGACTGCCACATCCGACACTCATCACTCTCCCTTGTTAGAGGATTTACTAGCTGGAGGAGCCCCAGCCCCCTGCCTAGCGCTTCCTCAAAGGAGGCGTCTGGGTTTCCCTGATGCCCACTGCCTGGCCCTACTGTCTGTCTGTAAGATGGGGAGAGACTGCTGACCTCATAGGGTACAGTTGAGAGAACTAACATTTCATCCAATGTCAGTTGGTGACCGGTGTCATTATTTTAATTATCGCTACCACTGCTATGGTGATTATTTCTTCCCCTCCCTGGGCCTCAGTTTCTCTGTCTGGAATTGGGTAATATGACACCCCCTCCCCTTCCCAATGACTTGAGGGTGGAGTTAAACGGAGGTGAAAGCAGCTGGGCGCTATCCCTATGTCACCATCCTCATTGTAACCACAATTTACATTGTGTGGGCCTCAGTGGCCTCGTCTGTAGAATGGGAGACTGAGCCAGACTGGACCAGCCCTGACCGATATGGCTTTGGCATACTGCTTACCTCTCTGAACCTTAGGCCCTTCACCTGTAGAGTAAGTCAGGATGGTGCTACCCACCTCACAAGAATGTGAGCATTTGTACTTGCAGCACAGTTGCTGAAATGATGCCCCAGAAAATACTTTGGCTTTGCCTCCTACCATGGGCGCTTGGTCAGGCCTCTTGTATCAACACTTCCTTTGAAGAGGGTTGGGACATCCCATTTTTGTGCGCTAGAAATCCTGAGCCTCTGTCTGTGGGATTAAGCAATTGAATGAGCAATCCCCAAGAATCAATCCTAGGATTCCCAAAAACTCTAAGAGATTTTGTTTCCACACCTGGAAAAAGTGTTAGCGTGCTGAATGAGTATCTTGAATGCTGTCTTTGTTCCTTTCCCCCTGACCGCCTAGACCTCTTCTGCAGGACCATTTGATTAGGCCAGGGGTGGACACCTCAAACCACAGGACTACAGAGGTGAGAAGGTGCAGGCCTGGCGGACCTTAGACCCCTAAGGTGTGTGAGATGCTGAATGTGTCAGGGACAGACCCCGGGAGCTCTGAGGTGCTAATCACCCCGGGGCTGAGCCCTGAGGCTGGAGGGCATCCAATGCCAAGTTATCTTATCTGGAAGTGTCTCCTGGGTGGAGGCCGTGAGATCATGCTGGTATTTCTAGAACTCTGGATGAGAGGAAAGGAAGCATCGCTCAGCTCTCCACACTGGCCCTATACACAGGAAATGCTTGTTTGCTTGATTGTCTGTCTATGCCAAATACTAAATCCTGAAATTGAAAGAAAGCAATCCACTCCTCCCTCTCCCCTCCGTCTGTCTCTTTAAGGCGGGCGTCAAAGGGGAAAGCTCTGGAGACCTGGGGAAAGTGATAATTGTTTCTAATGGTCGGTAAAAGAAAGCCTGGCTTTTCTCTCTCTCTCTCTCTCTCTCTCTCTCTCTCTCTCTCTCTCTCTGCTATTACGTGTGTAAAAAGGAGGTTGGAGGGGGGATTGAAGGTGTGTATGTGTGTTGTGTATCTTTTAACCCTCAGCTGCCCTTTAAATGTTCTGTGTTCAGGGGGTCAGTTTGGAACAAGGAGCATAGGACAGAGGTCAGGGTGGGCCTAGGAGTGGGGAGAAGGGTAACCCAGGTGGGAGAGGACCCCGGCACTCTGCAGCCAGTGGGAGCGGCCCTGTGTTTGTGTATGCGTGTGGGTTGCCTGTGTTTGTAGATGCAGGAATTGAAATAAGGCATGGGAGGCACTTGTTAGAAAGCCTGGTATATAGTGAAGGGTCAATAACACTTATTGTTGGTAGTTCATTCTTTTATTCAACTGATATTTGCTTAGTGAGCACCTTAGGTCTTCCTCTGCTCTTAATACTGAAGATGTAACAAGACCCCGTTCTTGCCCTCAGTGAGCTAACAGCCAAGTTCAAGGATTGCAAGTAGGTTCCTCTCCTGGGCCAGTGCTGAGCAATCGTGAGTGGTTCACGGTAGCCTTTTATTGCAATGGACTCAGTTCTACCCTGCGGAAGAGCGTGCACTGTCTGATTCATGATATCTGTCCTGGGCAAGACACAGCGGAATGGCAGCACTAATGCCAGGCATCCCCTCAACGGGTCCAGTGGGCTCAAGGGCCATTTCACTTCTTTCTGCTGTCAGCCTCAGTTCCTCATCTGGGACGTAGAGGTCATGGTAACACTTTTCTCATCGGATGGCTTTAAGGATGAAATGAAATAATGGCATCGAACAGGCTCTGGCGTGCACACACTAATGAGAAATCACTATGAATGCCAGTTATTGTTGTCGTCCTCATATTTACTGCACAGCAAGGCCACGTGGGCCTGGGTGGTAGATGGGTCTGGCTGTCACGCCTGCTAATTAGTACTTGTGCATGAACTCTGGGTTTCCTGGTCACTTCCTGGCACCAACCCCGGCAGCAGTTGTCATCTCTGCACATTGGGCTCAGCCTATGGAGACCTGATCTTCTGGGTCAGATACATCTCCCTGGATCACATGTGTCACCTTGGAAAAGCCACGTCAGTTCAACACAGGCAATGTGCACTCAGCCCTGCCCAGTGACTTGCACTAGACACCAATGAACAGGAGAGGGAAATCAGACATTAGCACTGTTCTAGTAGCTCATGCACAGGACAGATGGACAGACAAGAAACCACAATGCAAACACATTGCACAGAGGGTATAACCAAGAGTTACCAGTCCAGTCGCAGGGTGGGAAGAGAACGGACTTTGAGTCGGGCCACTTGGCTTTGACTCCTCAGCCATGAGGGAGTGACCAAGGCCTTCCAAACCTCAGAGTCCTTATCTCTAAAGTGGGGACAAAACTGTTTATTCCTCAGGGTTATTATGAGGGCCAGATGACATCACATGCGGGACGCATCCATATTGGTAAGCTGTCTTTGAGAGTTGGTGCCCTTTCCCTCCTCCATGGGAGCACTGAGGAGGAAGATACATGTTCTGTAAGGAACAGTCAAGCTGACTTCACAGCGGTGACTTTATGTTACCTGGGTCACTCTGTGTCCCTGCCTCCCTAGGCCCTTCACAGCCAGGGTCCGATGTGCTACCTCCAGCAGACTTTCCCTCCTGCATTCAGTCATCAGATCAAGGAACTCTGCCCTGTTTGCAACCTTGTAATTCTTGCAAAAATAAGTTGGCATTGGTCCTGCAAGGCTGAGGTTGAAATGTGTGGCCTAAGTAGAAATATTGGGAAACACGGCCTGGGGTGCATGCATGCGTGCGCGTGTGCGTTAATGTGTATTGTTACTGTCAGCCTGAGCCCCTACCCTCCCCTTTCCTTATTCCTTTTCCTCTTTTTCTCTATGAGGCTCGTTCCCAAGCCCCTTTTGGGTCGAAAGAGGAAATTGGAGAGGATGGGCTAAAGGTTTGACAAGCACTTCCTCCCTCCTGTGATTGACAAAAGGGCATGTAAATCTGTAAAAGCGAAATTCAATAGAAACCTCATGGCATCTCCCCCGTGTGGGAAAACACCCGAACCTGAGCTCTCCCTGTTCTCCCTCCGTCTCCTCGCCTTTGTGTACATCGTGTGTGGGTGGAAGATAAACTGGATTTAAAAAACTCTTTGAAAGCAAGACATCGTTAACTCCTCTAATTGAAAGCAGTCTTCGGCAAAGGAGGGGGTTTGGAGGTGGGACCTGGATGTATGGCTGGCAGTGTGCGGAGTGGATGAAAGTCCCCAACTTCTGGGGCCACAGAGGTCTCTGCTCTGTCAGCCTGGGCAACCCCAGGCACCACCATACATCCTGGCCTATCCCAGAGGAGCTTACAGTGTACCTTCAAGCCTGTCTTTCTTCTCCCCACTGGGCTCTGTTCCCATCTATGTGTCAGATACGATGGCTGGAATCACATCTCTGAGGAGCATCCCAACTCAAACATCCATTGTGCTCAAAGCTATGGGGGAAGAACTTTCAGCTCTTTTGCAGCCACACACACATGAAAAAAAAAAAAAAAAAAAAGGATAAATAAATAAAACTAGAAAAAGAAAACAAAACAGAAAACACATTGCTGGGATGGATGCAGTAAACTTTTATGTTACTCCTCCAGTTGTCTTAGAATGAAAAGGTGGCTGTGAAATGAGCTTCCACCTCAGAGTGTCAGAGACATGGGATCCATGAGTCAACTCAGAGGCCAACAGGATGATCACTTCATTGCAGAGTCAACGTTTTCTTCAGGAGCAGTTGCTAGGAAGAGGCTAGAAATCAAACACTGGCAGAATGCCGGAACAGAAAAGCCCTCTGGGGAGTCATCTTACTTTATCCTTCTACAAGTGGGAAGGATGAATGTCAGAAGAAGTGGGTGACTGAGTTAGTCCTAGGAGGCAGGTCCCTTGCCTGGCTATCCTGGGCTTTCGCGACCACATCTGCCCAGGGCAGACCTATAAAGGGCCTGCTTTGGTCTGCTGAAGCAGTGTCTATTCAGGCACCCAGGAGAAGGTAACAAGGAGAAATGCCCAGTCCATCCTCCATAACAACCCTGAAAGATATGTAGGCAGGCCCTTTCCAAGCTAGCATCAAGGATGAAGAGTGTGGCTGAGTCTGTATCTGGATTGGAATCCTGGTACTACTAACTAGCTGTATGAGCTTAGGCAAATAACTGGGCCTCAATGCCCTTATCCATAAAATGGGTATAATAGTACCACCCTCACAGAGTTGTCATGAGTATTGCATGACTGAGTACACATAGAGTCCTATAACCGTGCCCAGAATACAACAGACACTCTCTCTATGCAGCTGCTGCTGTTATTGTTCCTGCACCTATTGTGTCCTGCATGCTGGGTGATCTGCTAGGCTTTATTTGAAGATAAAACATGGTTCTCACCTTGGAAATCTTCAGAGTTTAAAGGGACAAGACTGGGCTCTAAACAACTCTAATCCAACTTGACAAGTGCTATAACCAAGGTATATATAAAGAACTATGTGGAGACATAAGAGAGAGCAATTAATTCTGCTTGGGGGTGAGTAAAGGCTTTCAGAGGAGGGGTGATATTTGAGACTGGCTTTGAAGTATGTGTAGTGTTTCACAAAGAGGTCAGTCCAGCGCATTGGAGGGGAGTCGCGGGGTGCAGGGAGAAGTCTGGCCATAAGCATCAGGGTAGCATCCGCAGCATGCAGGAGAAAGAGTTGTCTAGTTTGAGAAGGGAGCACCACTATATATATATATGTGGACACCTGCTTGCTGCTCGTGGAGGAGAAACAGCTGGTGGTGAAGGCAAGGGCATGGCTGAAACCAGCTCTGTCTAGGAAGCTTTCCACCTTGTGGTCCATGGGCAGCCATGGAGGGAGTGATAAGTAGCGGGGTGATACGACTCGTTTTTCACTTTGGGAAGTTCATTATGGGGCCCTTTGGAGCAGGGAAAGCGTGTGCAACAATTGGAGGCAAAGAGCGTGGCAATTGGTGCCCTCTTTTCCATCAGAGAAAGTGGAAGTTTTGAGCAGGAAAAGCGGAAATCGTGGTACTTTGAGATAGACCGCACAGAACATGGAATCAGAGGGCTCAAGCTCCGACTCTAGATCTATGACCTTGAAGGAGTTATTTAAAGCCTCTATGCTCCATTTCCTCATCAGAAAAATGGGATGATGAGTCCAGCCTCGCAGAGTAATTGTGAGGATTAAATGGTATTGTGACTGTGAGACCCTTGGTGGGTATTATTGCTGTGGGTGTCCTTAGAGGGCACCTGGGGGCACTTAGAGGTCATTCAGTACAACCACCACATGTCACAGATGAGGGAATTGAGGGTGGGAGGGATGTCCAGCTAATAAGTGACACAGCCAGAACTTACCCAGGTCTCCTATGGGTGGTATTTGAAGTAAGCACAGATATATCTGAAGATGATGGGGAGTCTAAGGGATTGTCCTAAAGATAAGAAGCTCCCCTCAAGGCCAATGAGGAAAATGGTTGCTTGCCTCTTGGATCCTAGAGGTGCTAAGATGGTGGTGAGAGGCAGTGACTTGCTTGGCTTCCTTCAAAGACCTAGGTCTGGACCTCCTGGAGAAGGGAGAGTCATGGGCAGCAGAATTCCTGTATGCTGATTTGTGCCATGAATTCTTGGGGGAAGAGGCAGAAATCTCACTGGAGCTGGTTCTACCCAACAAAGGTACCGTGTTTCCCCGAAACTAAGACCTAAGCGGAAAATAAGCCCTAGCATGATTTTTCAGGATGACATCCCCTGAGCATAAGTCCTGATGCGTCTTTTGGAGCAAAAATTAATATAAGACCCAGTCTTATTTTCGGGGAAACATGGTAGATTGAGAGGGTACAGAATATAGGTGAGGAAAGGACATCAGGGTTGGCATTTGCGTAACAATTTGGCCACTTACTTGCTGTGTTATATTGTGCAGGACACCTATATCCCTTAACCACTGAAAAAGGAATTGTCTCACTAGGGAACCTATTCACGTTCCCGGAAAGAGTAGGAGCAAGTGCAGTGTAGCCAGACATCTCCCCTTGGCTGTTGGGAAGAGCTTTCCGAATGTAAATTGGGCTGTCTATACATGGAAGTGAGTTCTCTGTCCATGAAGCAATCAAGAAGATGCTGGATATTCCCACCCCCAACACTGACAAGACCTAAGTGAGGGTGCTTGCCAGCCCAACCACATCTGCTCTTTGCCTAGGAACATTGTATGATTTTCCCTTTTCCCTTTCACTAGATCATTTATTTATGAGTGTATTCATTCATTCAGTGAACATCAATATTTTGGTCATTCAAAGTAATATTTATTTTATGTCACTTTATTGTGACAAAACGCTTAAGAGATCTACCTTTTTCACAAGCTTACATGTGTACAATGCATGTTGATTATCGGTACAATATTGTATAACGGATCTCGAGAATTTAATCATATTGTCTAATTGAAGCTTCACGCCCGTTGGTTAGCAACTCCCTTTTCCCTTCCCTCCAGCCTATGGTAACCACTATTCCACTCATTGATTCTATGAATTTGGCTATTTTAGCCACCTCATCTAAAGGGAATCATGAAGTTTTTGTCCTTCGGGGACTGCCTTATTTTACTTTGCATCATGTCCCCCAGGTTCATCCATGTTGCCTCACCTGGATGGGTTTCTTTCTTTTGTAAGGCGGAATAATATTCCACGGTGTGTATATACCACGTTTTGTTGATCCGTTAATTTGTGGATGGACATTTAGGTTGTTTCCCATACCTTGGCCATTGTGATTGACGATGCAATGAACATACAAGTGGGCAAGGCAGAACGATGGGCTTCCGCTGTAGGAAGCCTCCCCTTTCTCTCTCTGGGGGAACCTGAAGCCTAGAGGCAGCAGATGCTTCTAGAGCCCCTTTGATGTGTGCCATAAGGCAGTGCGTGATGTGAAGGGAGGCATCAGATCTTGTTCATACCAAAGAAGGTGAAGAGTTTACTGAATTCAACCCTTGACATCGCTGGGCTTGGGGGGCTGGGCAGAGCCCTTGGCAACATCAGAAGGATTTGTGTGCACAAGCGTAGGGAGTCTAAGGGAGAACAGAATAGTTCTGCACGAGACTTAAGAGAGGCGCACATTGGAAGGAGTAGAAAGTCGGGAGAGATTGGGAACATCACTGGAACCAATGACACTGAAGAAACTGGAGAAAAGGGGATGATGAGTGAAGAGGAATTTGGGGTGATGGTGCGAGAGGCGGAGTCTGCATGGAGTGTGCAATGTAACTCTCCTGTTCTTCAAAATGTTCAGGAAAACCCACTTTGCTCAGGAACGCCTTGTGGAGTTGGATTTGCTCTTTTGGAAGGTGCAACAAAGAGGGTGGATGAAAACAGAGCATCCCCTTAGAAGTAGTCAGCTGGGGATCACACTTGTATTTTTAGTGACCCACCTTGTGGCCATGGGCAAGGCATTTTTCTTTTTCTCCCAGGGTTTGGAGCCCAGTGTGCCGTAAACTCTCAATGAATGACTGCTGAATGAGCAAATTCATGCAAGGTCTGTAAAAGCAGGAGGCACGTGAGTGTTTGTTCCCCTGCAGCCTCCCCCTACCTCCCCAGGAACATAGATGGTTTTAAGATCAACTGGGACTTTGGGCAAAGGTTCAGCTGAATTTGTTTGTTCCTCTCTGATCTGCTTTGACTGTCCCTGGTCAGGATCCCAGCCAGCTTGAAACAAACACAAAACTAAACAGGAAAACAGAAGAGTAAAATAACAGCAGAATGTTCTTCTAAAGCCCCGTCTAGTGCTGATAGGGCTGACGAGATAAGAGGAAGTTGTATTTAAGCAATAAGAGTGCTTTGTTCATTTTGGAGACTTCTCTGCCTGTGAGTGCTTTAGATGCAGAGATAAGCCCCCCACTCCCGCCCTCCAGAGATGTCCTCCACCACGCTCTGCTGGGGGACAGGCAGCTAAGAACACAAGAGGCAAGAATTCCAAAACGATACATGTCGAATTGCTGGCCTGGATTTCAAATGCCATAGATAGTTTATGCAAAGTCTCACACTGTTGTAAAATGTAACACAATCCACTGGCAGATCTGCCTGAGCTCGGTCCCAGTTGTTTTTGAGAAAAATAAATAAACTTGAAAACGTCTTCCAGCCCATTAAAGTTACTGTGTTTTACCCATAGTCTCCTGGGTATTAGGCTTCTAGAGTTTTGAATAACTGAAGCCATCACCTAATTCCTGGCCAATGACATGGGTGATTCTTGGCAACTTTACTCTCCTTAAGAAGTTACCTGCGACATTCAGGAAACTCATACTGTATTCCCAGGACCCACTGATGCCTTGGGGTGGGGAGGGGGGCAGGGAACTTTGACAATGAATGAGTTTCAATGCTTTTCAATGTTTTTAAAACAGTGAAGCTCTTTTCTTAAATGAAACATTACAAGGCAGCTCGATATATAAAACAGATGATGCTCAGATGACACTCTGGTTGAAACAGTGGAGCAGACACTAAGCAGATTTTCCCACATTTTGACCTCGCAGGCCGACACCTCCAAGGAACCGTAGGAATCCATAGGTGACACCTTGACATCCTATAACCCAATGCAACATTCAAATGTGAAAGATAAGCCAAGGTCCAAAGAGGCGAGATAACTAGTCCCCAATTGCACATCACATTTTCGGGGAGCTCGGACCTGACCCAGGTCTCCTTCATCCAAAGCCAGCTCGCCGTTGCAGAACTCTTGAGTTTACCATGTATGATTCTCCAAAGTTGGTTAAGTGACTTTGTCCCTTTATTTGAGGCTCCAAGAGTGAACTGATGAAGATATTAACATTACGAAAATTGGATGGAGGGTCTAGGAAACTCCCAGTATTACCTTTGTAACTTTTCTGTAAATAATAATTACTCCAAAACAAAAAGCTTAAGAGAAAAAAAAAAAAAAAAAAAGCACTGATGCTTGCAATTGTACGTTACAATGCAGCCATGTGTTTTATCTTGACTTTGATTAGTGAATTTGATGTATAAGTTTTCCACTCCATTTTTAATTCTTTTACTCTCATCTGTATAAATCCCTGCATATAGCCTTGCTTTGCGTGATTCTTATAAATGACATCATAATGTACTTATGCACTTACATCTCGTTCTTTTAAATTCACTCAATGTTATTATGTTTTTGCAATCTCTCCAGGATGACATCTGTGAACTCACAAGTAGGGCTTCCCTTTTGTTTGGCCAGGACCCGTACTGAACAGGTGTTAAATATTGTTAGTATCATCCGTGTATATGAATCTCATTCAGTTTTCTTAATATTCTTTTGTTTCTTGAATCCCATCATGTGAATATGTTGTATTTTATGCATTCCCTTCCCCAACAGATGAACATAAAACCTATCCCCAATCTTTTGCTATGATAGATGTTGCCGGAATGGATGTGTTTGATCCTTGAATACCTTGATTCTCTCTAGGTCAGCCTTACTTTTTCAGATAAGGAGACTGAGACCTGCAGATGTAGAATGACAGGCCCAAATGCACAGGGAAGTTTTCAGAGAGGGCCACACTAGAACTCAGAGGAAAGTCACTAATTTGGAATGACCTTCTGCAAAAGTTCTGACCAATCTCAAGAACAACTCAGCTTTTCCTATCTTTTTTCATCATAGTGCTTTTCTATTCTACAGTTTGCGGTTATGTATGCATATGTGATTACTTGATGAATATTTGCACACATTGTCACTCTAAGATCCTCAGCATATGTCTTACCCTCCACCTTGTCTCAGAGTGCTTGGCAATTAGCAGTCACTCAATAAATGTTATTTGAGTAAATGAATGAACCAATGAATGAAATGACATTTGAATACGCAAGAAACCCCCAAGTTTGAAGAATTCTACTTGTCTATACGTGCTTTGTGTTTCTTTTATCACCTCTTGGTGTATCTATCACTGAGAATGAATTTGTGTGTGTATGTGTTTGTGTATATATGTACATATGTTTATTATTATATATATATGGAGTGGTGGAGCTGATTTTCTTTGGGGGGAAGCAAATGCTCATACTATCTTATATTTTGCTCTGTTATTAATACAGCTCTGAGCACAATTTACAGATTTGTTCTAAAGTACGCTGTTTGATATTCAAGAGTTTATGAGATCCAACCCCTCAGCCCGTGTTTCTGCCACTTTCCCCAAACTCTAATAATACCAGGCAGCTTATCACAACTTAACCATTCTGGGTTTTTGCTTTCCTCTGAGCCTCTGCTTCCGTGCCCTCTACCTGTAATGCCCCTCCCCTTATTCCTACCTTGTTCTTCCATACCCAACTCAAATGTCAACTCCTCTAGGATTTGTCCCCATGAGAATTAGTCTGTCACCTCTCCCACCAAAACATCTTCTCTGTTATTTCCTTAATAGCAGTGAAGGTGTCCTCTTTTACATCAGCATGTGGGCTCCTGGAATAGACTCTTATCTCTCCATCCCTGTTTCTTCCTGCGGTGCCAAGAACATAATATGTGGATTGTAATCGTTTATCAATTTGAATTTAATTCAACCTCTGAGACCCTCTACAACATGTGTGTTTCTTTATCTCTTCCCAGGTGTGTCGAACCAAGGTGATTGACCTCAGTGAAGGCATTTCCCAGCATGCCTGGTATCCTTGCACCATCAGCTACCCGTACTCCCAGCTGGCTCAGACCACTTTCTGGCTCCGGGTAAGCCAAAGCTTTGAGAGCCTTAGACTCTCTAGCAGTGGTCCCCACGGATGACCCTTTCCCGAGATGGTTTGTCTACCCACTGAAGGCGTTAATTGTAAGGACAGGGAACAAAATACTTAGCGGTGGGATGCTTTCTGAAACGGAATCCCTTCATTGCTTGTGAAAAACCGCCCCGTCATTCCTGTTTTGGCAAAGAGTTTGGATACCTTTGTCTGCCCAGAAAGCCCCATTCATTGTTCAAGGCCTTTTAAAATTGTCTTTTCTTCTTTGAAGTCTTTACTGATCCCCACAGAACAAAGTGACGTGTCTTTCCCCTCTAGTCCTGTACATGTTTGATTATCTGTTGGATGGCACTCGTCACATGATATTACATAGCTGTCTAGGAGCCCATCTTCCTGACTCAGAATTGTGGATTGTACCGAATTTTGACTTGTACGTCACTGCCCTACTTTGAACTCCACAGTCTGCAGAAATACAAGGGCCAGGTCTTATTCAGCTTTGTTTTCTTCGCTGCCTAATAATAAGGACCATTTTTGTGTGGTTTTTGTAAGTGCCAGACACTTTCCTCCTATCTTCCTGCGCCTCATAGTTACCCTGTGATGTAGCTGTTTACTTAATCTACCACTTAGAGGTGAGGGAATGTAGGCCCAGAGCAACACAGCCTCCCGAGCGTCACACAGGAGCATCTTGGAAGGAGCAGACCCAACACTGGAAGAGAGTTTCTGATCTCAGAGCCTGTGCGCTTCACTATGAGGTTTCACTACCTCCCTTCTTCCATCATAGGCCCCTGATGAGTAGTCCAATTCCTGAAATAGAAGATTCTCCTTGAAACCCCTGCCTTGGGGTTACTTCCCCACCATGTGACAGAGGGCATGAGTGACCCTCTTATGTCATGTGCGTTTCAGGCATACTTTTCTCAGCCAATGGTTGCTGCAGCTGTCATTGTCCACCTGGTGACTGATGGGACCTATTATGGGGACCAGAAGCAGGAAACCATTAGTGTCCAGTTGCTCGATACCAAAGACCAGAGCCACGATCTAGGTAAGCATAACCCTTTGGGCCTGGCTTGCTCTTGGTACCCGTTTCCACATCTGCCCACAGGCAGCTATAAGGATGAGCCCTTCCTTCCCCTTTCCTGCTTGTTCTCCTGGTGGCATTCTGATTGTCTTCCGATCAGGATGTGTTTGTATAACTAGAGAAGCCTCCCTTCCATCGTTCCCTTCTGCCAGACACATTTCACCTCAGGCATGCCATCTGATCCTGAAAAGACCCTGGGAAGGAGACAGCATAGGCCATTTCCCGCTGTATGTATCAGCACCTGAGAGCAAAGAGAAGCCCTGAGACACCCCAGGTTACATGGCAACAGCCAGCTAGAGGGTAGAGTAGCCAGGTTTTCAGAATAGTAGCCCCTTGCTCTTACCCTATAGCCAGAGCTGCCTGTGAACGCCCCCCAAGGGCCAACTGTGTGTCCAGCACAAGCTTCAGATTGTAGGAAGAAGAGATGGTTGGATTCAGGGGTAGGAAGGCAGGTGAGGAATCAGCTGTCCTAGCACAGGACACAGAGGGAGGACGAGGGCTGGAGTTGTCACGTGTACCACCCCACCTCTGCATCCCCGCCTGAGCCATGGTGCACAGGGAGGAGCCCAGCTGCAGCGCTGATCGCCAAGGTTTGAATCCCATTCCCGCCACTCACTCACCTTGATAACGCGAGTGATTTTCTCGACCACTCAGTGCCTCACTCGGAGTCTCACATTCCTCTTACGCACATTGGTGACAACGATGCCACTTTACAGGCAGAGTGACATCATTAAATGAGATGTTCCTTGAGCCTGCTGTGGTCCGTGCCTAGTACAAGACCTGGCACTCAGGAAGTCCTGTTATCTGCCCCTACATGTCTGGTATAGCCTGCCCAGTATACCTCTGGGCAGTCATTCCAGGTGTTTGGAAATCCAGGCTTCAAAGCTATGCCCGCACCATTCCACAGGGAGCCCATTTCAACGACCCCTAGGAAGCAGGCAGGCAAAGGTCAGGCAAGGTCGAGCAGAAGCCAAGGGATCAGGGAGGGCTTTTTGTTTACTTATTTAGTTCGTTTTAAAGGCAAGGGAGGACATATTAATGAGGAAGAGAAAGAAAACCCCTGTGGACTTATCGGGATTCCTGGGAAATTTCCCTAAGTGGGAAGCAAATATTTCCATAGCTGTCCTGGCAGACAATACCACAGCCAGACTCTGAGCAGAGGGTTTTCAGTGCAATGGGGCAGCATCTGGTTCCAAGGACACTCCTTAGGTCCCACCACTTGATGCCTGAGACTTCCACGTGTCCCTGTCCCTCTCCACCGGGTACCTGTCCTCTGTCCTCAGCATCCTGACCTCCCTGGCAGAGGCTTTGCAGCTCAAAGAGAGTGGACCACAGAGCGGGGGCTGCTGCTGGAGTGGGAGCTTCACAGCCCAACCTAGCAGGCCTGCTGGGACATGGTTAGGATTATGCCATGTCTTAGATGCAGAAACTGAGATTTAGGGGTTTGCTGGAGTCACATAATAAGGAAGTGGCTAAAGCATGAATTGAACCAAGTTCCACCAACACCAAAGCCAGCTTCTATTTAACCCGCTCCATCCTACCCCATCATTCCCTTCCCTCTCTCTCTGGATGGGCCTTTTCTCCCTGCCCCTCTCCCTTCAGCCTTGAAACCTGGGGACCTGTTCCCTGTTCTAGAAATAACCGAGGGCTTTTGAGTGAGACAAACTTGGATTCTACTTGAACTTTATATTGCTGGCTGTTCTGTGTCCTTTTGGAAAGCCAAATTCTGTCTTCTGTCTGCAGAATGGTTGCGAGGCTGCTCCCAGGTTCCTAGATTAAAAATTAGAGTAGGTACCCCCCCAACCCCCACTCCCAGAATGGCCTGTGGCTGTGAATTATTTCTGGGAAGGCAGCCTGAAAACTAGCAATTCAGACCATCAAGCTCCAATGCAACGTGGGAGGGAGGTGAGGGCCAGCGATGCTTGGCTGAGGGGTAGCCCTTTGGGGGAGGAGAAGGGCTGTGGGCGCTAGGTGAAGGGAAAGCTTCGGGGGCAGGGAGGCAAGGGGGTTGGAAAGATTTGGAACCAAGAAAAGAAGGCAGACAAAGAAACTTTCAATCAAACTCAAAATCCCCACCGGCCACCCAATGGTGCTTTTGTGCAGTGACATGAAAGGGTCTGGGGGCTTCAGGAAGGGCCCGTTGGGGAGGGCGTGACTGGCCTTGAGTAATGAGCCTGGCCCCCTGGCCCTCTGTCTCCCTGACAGGCCTCCATGTCCTCAGCTGCAGGAACAATCCCCTGGTTATCCCTGTGATCCATGACCTCAGCCAGCCCTTCTACCACAGCCAGGCGGTCCGTGTGAGCTTCAATTCACCCCTGGTCGCCATCTCGGGGGTGGCCCTCCGCTCCTTCGACAGCTTTGACCCCGTCACCCTGAGCAGCTGCCAGAGAGGGGAGACCTACAGCTCTGCTGAGCAGAGGTAAGGTATCCTGAGTCTGCTCTCCCTGGGCCGTTTTGTAGCCAGTGGAGACGAAGGAATTCTGGACCGGGGTAGCCGTGTGTGGCTGCAAAAAATCTGCGTGTCTCCCTTCTCCAGCGTCTGGGCCCTGATCGGCTCCACCTTTGGGCCTGGGAGGCCCACATGTCTCTGAATTCCAGGCGTGAGGGAGGGATTCAGGGATGTGTGGTGGAAAGAGGACCCCCTTCACCTGGCTTGCAGTCCCCCAGCTGACAGTGGCTTGCAGGGTGGCCCCAGGATCACGACTTTCCCTCTGTGGTCCTGAACTTCCTCATTTGAACAAAGACAGGGTAGGTGGATTAGCTCTCTTCCAGCTCTTAAATACTAGAACATTCTGCTTCCTAAGTAGCGCAGACAGAAGGCATCTGAAATTGAGGGGGATGGATGGGAACTGGTATTTGCTTCATCCCAGTTCACTGTGTGTTTCCATGATGGGTGAAATCACCACGCCATCCCCATGCCTATGTCCTGAGATCCCCCCAGTGTTCCAGGAACCTGTCTGTCAGTTGCATCACATCACTTCTTCAGTGCTTTTGGCCTGGCTTCTGTTAATATACTCAGTTTGGGGCTAAGAGAGGAAGGTGTTTCCTGGAAAGAATCCGAGCTGTGGCCATACTCTTCCTGGATCTGACTCTGCCCCTTCTTGACTATGTATCCGTGAATAAGTCACTTCACTTTTCTGAGTCTCAATTTTTTATCATGGGAAACACTGATGATAATAGCTGCCCCATAGCGTGGCCGTGAGAGTTAAATGGGACGCTGTAAGTGAAGGTGCTCTCGCACACAGGTAGACACCCTGAAAAGACAACTTATTGATAAAGAACATTTATCTCTGTATGCAGTGGTGCCTTTTAGCACAGAATTCCACATACAGTTCTCAGAGTTAAGCTGGAAGAAGCCTCAGAGATCACCTAGTACATCCAAAGTATCTAAGCTTCTGTGTTACCCTTTGGAATTCCAGCCCCCCGCCTCCCCAAAGGGGAGGGACTGGTCCAGAGTCACACAGCATCTCTCATGTGTGTTTAGTGAGATCCAGAAGAAAAAAGAAAGTTGGGGTCTTGGTGGGCTCCCCCAGAGTGAAGCCCTCTGAAAGGCCATTCAACCCTGCCCCTATACCTGGGAGCAAGGAGAGGAAAAAGGAGTGGGGAGAGGGGACCTCAGCCTTTCCCACGCCCCTGACCACAGAGGATACAAAAGGTGGTTGCAAAACCCACATTGCTTTGCAGCCGCAGTCTCTAGCTTCTGTTGTGTAAAGTCTGTTGCAATCACACAGAGGCCAAAGAGCTCCTTAAATATCACTCATTGTTATATTTCACCCTAAGAGGGCTTTTTCATCCCTGCTTCTCCAGACTATAAAAATAACTTAATTCTCAGAACCCAGAGAAACAATGTGGATGGAAAATGCAAATCCATCGGCCTTTTCCACAATGCTTTCCGTCCTTCCCCAGGCACCGGCACCATCCCCGAGTTCACCGAGGCCGGCACTGACTTCTTTGAATTCTTAATCAACAGTTCCTGTGCCTGAAGTAAACAGTAGAAAGGGTTTAACCTCAGAAACAAATCAATCCATACGTATTTGTTGGGTTCTTTGACTTCTGGTGGAAGAACAGTGACCTGGGGCAAAGTGTAGCCCTGACGGGTGGTATGATGGTGAACCAGGCACTCGTCCTCACTGGGCCTCAGTCTCCCCACCTACGAAATGATGCTGGATTGCATGTTTTCCCTGGTTCTTTCCAGTTCCAACAGTCTGTGATTCCCAAAGAGCTAGGAGGGGAGAGAGGGAAGAAGACGAAACCAACATTTGTTATTTTATTATCTTATTTCATTATCACATCTGTCCTGCGAGGTATGGACAGACTGAGTGAGTCCATCCACCCAGACAGTCAGAGGCAAAACCTTGCTTTGTGGGCCCCTAAAAGCCACGCTCTGCCCTCCAGAGCCAGGCACATCTCAGGGAGTAGAGACCTTTTCACGGCTTCTTCCATCTGAGCATGTAGTCCTGGAACCTAAGTAAAGTGCTGGAAAGGCAGCCCCACAGCCCCCAGGGCCTTGGCTGTCTCAGCCCTAAGTCTCCTCCGAGCTGGGGCAGGCTGAGCCCCCTGGATGCAGGACCCCCTCCTGAATGAGGGTGGGAGGGGGGAAAGGAAGGACACCAGCTGCTCCTGGGGATCTGAGGAGGCCTTTACCCAAACAGGCAGGACAGTGCAAATGTGCAAATGCACTAAAACAAACAAACCAGGAGGAAAGAAAAGAAAAATTAGCAACAACTGTAAAAAGCCACAGGATGTTTTTCTCCATTCTCAAAAACACCAAGGTAAATAGCATCACTTTTTATAGCCCAGTTTCAGCTGGCTGTAGTAGAATACCCCACTGTGCTCCCAGCTGTTTCCCAGGTAGTGAAAGGTGCTGTTTCTCTCCTCCCCTCCTGCTCCCACCCACACCCCTTTCTCTCCCCATCTAATCTTTTTCTTGCTTTCTCTCCTTGTTCCCTCTCCTCCTCCTCTCCCTCCTCTCTCTCCCCTATTTTTCCTCTTCATTTTCTCTCTCTTTTCCTGAGCTTTATATCTAGTGGGTTGCCACAGGAGAAGCAACACTACAGCAAAATCAATTCAGGTAGTGTGTTCTGACCTAGATTCAAGGGTCTCCAATCCCCATGCTGTACTTGGAATTAATTCAGAGGTCCGAGAAAACAGGATCAGGTTTCAAATGAGAGGTCCAGTTGTGGAATTCTAGCCAAACCCCAGCTTCACACCAAGATAGGGGAAGGGGGAAAGATGGGGGGGGGTGCAGCATAGTGATGGTGACGGGGGAATTAAGAGGCTTCTTCAATGAGAAAAGGAACCATCGTGAATGGAGGCTCCAGTGTGTCTGTCTCATACACACACGCTGCCTCTCTCCATCCTTAGGGTTCTAAGCAGAGATTGAGCAATTTATTATAAAATTCAGTGGGTCATGTGTTTAAACAACTAACTTCCTTCCTCCCTTCCCTCCTCCTTCCCCTTTTATTTATATTATTTCTTTCTCTATATCAAACGCTTCCCACTTTCTCCATGCCAGGCCATCTAGAGAGAGGCAGTTCTCATAGGGAGCTAACTTTTAGAAGGCTAACATTAGCAGGGAATCAGTTCTTCGTGTGGCCAGACTCACTCCTCCTCCAGCCAGGGTGGACTTTGTGGTTGGAGCCGGGTGGGGATTGAGGGGTGCCTACACGCGGAAGCCCAGATGTCCTAGAGTCTGTGCGCGGACAGGAGCCCATGCGAGGCAGATTCTCTTAGGTGATTATATAGGAATTCATATGTAAGATTTGGAGGCCAGAATGAAGCTGCTCACAGCCAGAGACCCCTGGCCTCAGAATGCTGTCCACAGGCTCACCGAACTTCTCCATCCCACAAAGGGACCAGCACCTCTCAGAATATCTGTTGGGACGGGGGTCGCTGGTCTGGGGGCTATGCCTGCAAATGGAACAGCTGTGCCTCAGCATATGTATTTCTTCAACTGGACTGGACACGGCCTGACTCGTCTCCAAAATGTTATCTAGCTCGCACCCCCATCGGCCTCTGTCAGAGTTCCGACTTTTCTATACCCTTGTCAATACTTGGGATTATCAAAGTCTATTTGTCCCCATTCCAAAGGGCTCTGACATGATATCCTTCTGTTTCATCCTCATGAAACCACCATCCCTGAGAGCTGGGGGCTCTAAGAGATGCTCTGGTTCAGCTCTCTCCTTGGAGGACAGGAGAAGGACGGTCCAGGTGAGGGAAGTCAGTCACCCAAAGTCACCCAGTCGTGAGGGACGACACTGCCATTTAAATGCAGTTCTCAGGGCTTCCAGGGCAGAGCTCTTTCCTTTCATCAGAGGATTCACCTCTGCTGTCCCACAGGCCAGCCTAGGCCACAAACCACGTGTGTTCGTGTGGCCCTCACTAATTATCTTCTTTAGTTAGTTGCTAATGATTAAATACCAGGAGAGTGATATTAAAATACACGGACTTCTTCCTCCTCTTAAATACGTCAGGAGATTTGGAAATACCGGAGCCTCAGTCCCACTCGGCAACCTGGGACTGGAGTGGAGAAGGGCCGTAGCTTGGGCCAGACACGTGCCTCCCACTGGCACTCCCAGCTCACCCTGGCCGTCACATTGTCTGCCTGGACCCTGCAGGCCGCTGACCCTGCATCCCTGCTCTGCAGAACCTCTCCTTGTTCCACCACATCGCTGGCTTCTAGAATTCTAGGGCGCAAGAGCCTTTAGGATCTCTGTCTACCCCTGGTCGCTCCACTTCCTGGCAGGAAAACGAATCCTGTCCTGGTAACTCTTGATCGGTGTCACTTCCCAAGTGACCCTGCAGCGTCTGTGCCAGGAGCACAGAAGCTTTCCAGTGTTGAGTGTGCTGTGTTTTTTGCTGTCCTCATCTGGGTAACCCAGAATGGTTTATAAACAACCTGCCTGTTATTATCTCCACTTCCCCATGGCATAATTGCAGCTAAGGAGCCGGCACAGGAGTGAAGCCATGAGTCAAGGGGCAGAGCCAGGAGGGGAGCCCTCATCTACCCTATAACTTCTGGCTTTCTCTGTCCTGGTTTCAGTACCACCCAAGTATCCTCTGTTATGTGTGATTAGGGCCATTTCAATAATTAGTAGTGGGGGCAGCAGTTGGGGGCTTGACTGTCAGATAACTTAAGGTTTACCTCCACCTGGAACCGTGAGTCTGTAAGTAAATAAATTAAAACACAGATAAGAAAAAAAGAAAGTCCATAAGTATCCGATTCTCTCTGCCTCTGGGGGAGGGGCTGTCTCCACCTTTGCCCAGAAGTGAGAATTTCATCAATACAGTACTTGCATTCCTTCCCACATCCCTCTGATCAGCCACAGTCCTCCCTTCTGAAAAGCATCTTTTTTCTTTTCTTATTTTAATTGACTATCCATCACTAGTATTAAATCCCCCCCCCTTTTTTTTATGAAGCCAGAGGCTTTTCTTTGTTTTGTTTTCCTTGTTTTAATTTTTGTTTTTGTGTTTCAGAAATGACAGGGCTGTGTCAGGGAGTTATTTGGGAGGGGCAGTTGGGGTAATGTTTATCATTTGGGGGCAATGTGTTCACATAACCCTTTCTAATTATCTAAAAAGCAGAGGAAGGAGCAGGGACTTAGGGGACAGACAGGCAGACCCACACTTGAATTCTGTCTATACAGCGTGCCTTTGGATAAGCCATTTAAACTCTCCTGTTCTCAGTCTCCTCTTCTTGAAAATGGGGTTAATAACACGACCTCAAGGAGTTACCACAAGGATGCAAATAAGATGATGCAGCTAAAACACAGTAGCCAATGCCTGGCACACGTTACCTCCCTTCCCATTTTCTTCTGTTTTCAAGCCTGCAAGCCAAGTGCAGACAGATGTGCTGAAAAAGCGGGGATGCCTTACTACTCAAAGTGTGTTCTGCAAGATACTAGTCCTAAGAAATGTCCCAAGAGAAAAAGGTCCTCCGAGTTTGGAGAATGATGTGCACCTTAGCCTCTTCTGGAAATCTACAATGCGCTTTTTAGAACACTCAAGGTTCTGAGAAGTCCTGCAATACAATACAGCAAGCTGACTGGTCTCATTAACCTAATGCTATCCTACTCAGGCAAAGTCTATTGAATAGATGAATGAGTGGCGGACACGTCACCCTTTTGATAACCTTGCGAGAGAAATCATTTTGTTACCTCTACTTTACACATGAGGAAACTGAGGCTCAGGGTGTCATACAGTTTTCCAAGGTCGAACAGCTGACCAGTGGCAGAGCTAGGCCTGGATTTGTGCAGTTGCTAAGCTCTGTTACTCTTTCCATTCTAGGAAATTAAGTTTTTCAATTTATCCTTTTCCTGAGAAGAGCACGACTGTGCACAGAACTGGGTAGGGCGTTCTTTTTACTCTGATGGCCCCGCAGCCCAGAGAAGCCCAGATCCCTTGTCTTTCGAAAGGGCTCCCCGAGGCCCCTGGGTGGCCGTCAGGCATGAGCCCAGGGGTGCAGAGCGAGAGTGACCAATCTGTAAGGCGTACAACAGCAGACCAGCCTAGAAGCTAGTAGCTTACAGAGTAAATCTACTTAAATGGGAACCATGTGGCTCTTCCCCCCCCAGCGCTTACACAATGTGAACAGATGCGTTGTCTGGTGTCAAAGCCCTGGGTTGACTCCACAGTTCCCGTCTCTTCGAGGTCTCCATTTAGTGCAACGCCGAGGCTGTCAGGGAGCAGGAAGGAGGGCGGAGAATCCGAGGAGCTCAGCAAGTGTCACTTGGTCCCACTAGCCCTGCATTTCAGAGGGGGTTACGTGGAGAGAGGGAAGCCCACATCAGTGCAGGGTCCGAGACCGAAGTCAAACACTTGTCCTTTTCCCTTGTTTTCAAAAGTGAGTTTGGTTGAGCAACAACAAAAGTGAATTTTCTTGTGATATGTTTTGGAGACTTTTAGCCCCTCCCTTCCCTGCCCCCCCCCCCCCCCCCCGCTTTATTTCTCACCATTCAGGGAAGGAGCATGCGGGGCAGTATCCATGAGGGTAAAACCCTCAGCAGTGTATCCTGAAACTGGCACCAAAAACATAATTGGGGATTTCTTACGCTGGTTTGACCACCAGTTGCTCCCTGTCCCCTAAATAAAAACAGGAAAATGAAAGCCTTGAGGTCCTGAATACAAATCGAGCTATCTGTGTATACTGTATGCCTGCTAGGTGTTGATAGACAGAGTCAGAGAGGCAGAAGTGAGAGAAAAATGCCTCCTTAGAAGCTTTCAGTGTTAGGAATCAACATCTGAACCTCTATTAAATGCTTAGGAGCTGTTGCAGGACACCGTGGCCTTGTGTGTCCTGCTGGTTAGGAAATATCTATATGCAAGGCGTGTTTCCTGCCAGTGCAAAGTGTACCAAGATGAAGCGGCATTATCTCTATCTACCCTCAGGGAAGTTCTAGTTCAGGTGTAGGGAGAGGCTCCCCACAGGACTTTGGAGCCACACATCTGGGTGGGAACTTAAACAAGTAACTTAATCTCACTGGTCCCGATTTTTCCAACTGTAAAATGAATAACACTTAGCTCATAGGGTTGTTGTGAGGATGGAGTGAGCTCATGATATAAGCAATCAATGAATAGTCATTAATGTTCCTGAGTGTTGCTGTAACTCTAACATAAGGGGAAAGATCGCTGTGCCGAGCATGAGGATGTCATGTCATATCCGTTTGCCTCCTTGAGGATTAGCACAGCTTCCAGCTCTGGTGGGCACCCAGGACCTGTGCTTTCAGTGCCTGACGCAGGACACAACGGCATTAAGAGAAAGGAGGGCAAAATGCCTGTGTGGGAGCTACCTGGGGACACAGGGACAGCGTCCCGTAGAAATGGACGTGTACCGGGGACTTGAAGAATAGGTAGAATTCAAATTGGCAGGAAGATTGGAGCAGCAGCTGCAGCAAGACGCAAGGCATGATCTCTGTACAGCTTTACTCACAATTCATAAATCACGTTACAGTTTATTAAAGACGTCTACGTTCAACACCTCAGTTGAGTCTGTGGGTTGGCTGAATTTGAGAGTACACTGAAGGTCAGAGAGGCGATGTACCTTCTCTGCTCAAAGTTACGCAGCTTCTAGGTAGTAGAGCAGAGATTAAATTGTACTGTTAGCTACCATTTATTGAGGGCTTTTATGTGCCAGGAATTCTGCGCTGTGCTTTCTCTGAACCCCATGCGATGTAATTCTCACAACGACCCTCAGAAGTGAGTACTATTATACCATATCAAGAGGCTTTCATTCAAGTTGGTGCCTGGCAGATAAGAAACACAATGAATACTAACTGTAATAAGAATGATCCCCACTTCACAGATGGAAAAACTGAGACTCTGCAAGCTTTGAAGCACAATAACCTATAAAGCTTTTAGGCGGCAGGATTTGAACCTTGGGTCATAACTTGTGCTCTTAATGATAAACTTTGACCACTGTTTCCAGAATCTTCCTAACCCAAGCCAGCTCCTCTCCCTTCCCTCCTCAGTCTCTTCTTCCCCACCTCCGTCTTGGCCTCCTGAAATTTTGGAGAGGGTGGCCATTAGCCTTTATCTTTCAGCTGGATTGCAGTGGTCCTGCAAGAAAACTCCCTCTTACCCCCTTAAAGGAATTATTATTAAAATATAGCTAGCATACAATATTATATTAGTTTCAGGTGTCCACCATAGTTATTGAACATTCATGGACCTAAAGGAGTGATCACTCTTAGCCCAGCAACCATCTGACACCCACCGTACCACGCTATCACAGTATCATTGACTAGATTCCCCATGCTGTACGTTACATCCCCAGGACTTATTTGTTTTGTACCTGGAGAGTTTAGCCTCTTGTTTCTTCCCTCTCCAGCTGTGTGCACTTCGCATGTGAGGCCGCTGACTGCCCAGAGCTGGCTGTGCAGAACGCTTCTCTCAACTGTTCCAGCAGTGACCGTTACCACGGTGCCCAGTGTACCGTGAGCTGCCGGACGGGCTATGTGCTCCAGATACAGCGGGACGACGAGCTGATAAAGAGCCAGGTATGTGCAGGGGCTGCACCGAGAGCCCCTCTCCAGTCTGAAAGGCTGACAGATGTTGAGTGTGTTCTCTGCTGGATCTCAAGCTCTTAAAATAGTGCTGTCACATAGTCGATGCGCAATAAATATGTGTTGATTGAATGAATCAGTCATCGATCTGGAGTTTCTAAAATAATGGCTCCTGTGCACAGGGGTGTTTCACACAATGTGTATCAAAGTCTCAGTGCAGGTCGCAAATCTGGAAGACCCCAGGCTGAGCATTTTGAATGAAACCTTTGTAGTCAGAACTCCTCTACAATTAAATGGGTAGCTTTAGGAAGAGGTAAGCCCTCTGTCATAAGGTGTTCATTCATTCATTCATTCATTCATTCATTCATTCCGAAACATCTGTTCACTGGGAACCAGAGGCTATACTAGATGCTAGAGAAAAATAAAATGTAACTAAGGTAGACCTCATTTCTCCTTTCAAGGAGCTTGGTGACTTGTGATGGGGACCAGACAATGAATGACTAATGTCCTCACAGAGTAATAAGCACTGTAAAGGGAAGTGTAGGGTGTTGTGAAAACACAGGAGGATTCAAGGAAGGTGCCCTGGAAGCAATGACATGAAAACGGAGAACTAGATAGGTAGGCAGAGGGGTGTGTGTCAGGGAGAGGGAAGAAAGATCGGCTCTGGCTCAGTACGTGGAAGCCCGTTGGGGAGGAAGAGCAGGCCACACAGAGATTTGTCTTTTTTCTGAGCTCTCTTAAGCAATGGGGCTAGAGGGGCAAGTAGGTTCACTGGTACAAGGCCCTATTAGCTAGGTGAGGAAGTTCGAGGTTTATCTTTAGGGCAACAGGGAGCTGTTGAAGGAAATGACATGGTCTGATCATGGTTGACAAAGGTCCTTCTGGCAGCCCACCTGGGTGTGGCTTGGAGTCTGGCAGTCAGACTGGCCGCACGGAGAGCCCTCAGGAAGTCATAAGAAGAGGTCAGGAAGAGGCATGTGTCATGCATGAGGGGAGTGGCAGTGAGTCGATTTGAGACGTGACAGAATGTTGCTTCAGCCAGATGTTGCTGTGGGGTCTCAGGTGGGTGTGGGGTGTGGGGCACGGTGGCACTGACGCCCTGAGATGCAGGATGCAGAGCTCTGTCACCAGATGCAGGGCCCTGCCAGCAGACTACCTTCATTCTGTAAACAAACAGGGCAGGTTCCTTGCTGCTGGGAGCATCTATTTGTTCAGACCTTCTGGAAGCTCTCCATTGCTTGTTTTAGACACCTATTTCCCAGTGTCAGACACGGCAGGTCTGAACTCCTGTGGAAACAATTAGGCTGTTTTGGCAGAGAGGGACCTCTATGCCTTTGATGTGTGCTCAAAAGGGGGGGGGGATGTCCTTCAGCTTTTAAAGTCCCAGATCAACATTTAGCATCGCTAATCCCCTGCGATTTGGCGGCTGCCTCCTTGAATGGAAGCCCCCAGGGCTGCTGCTGCTGGCCCCTTCCTTGGCAATGTAGCATGACCGCGCCCTTCCACGCCTGCAGACCTGTTATCTTCCAGTTTGCTTCAAATTGCTGCTGCTGACCCTATGACTTTTCCCAGCCTGTGCCTCCTTCACAACTACCTCTCTCAACTATGGACCCATCACATTTCAGAGTAGGGAGTGGCTCCTAGATCAATCCTTGGATTCAGTGCCAATGAGAGAACTCAAATAAGGCACGAGACTTGCCCCTGGTCTCATAGCACAGAGGACACGGATTGGTGTCCGAGATCCCCGGGCGATGCTCACGCCCTGCCGGATACTACGTAGGTTCCCTGTAACCTCCTCCAGAGCCAAGAAAGACACAAAGATTGCCAGCCTGGGCCCCAACTTTGAGTCATGTTTCAGAGGCTGCTTTGTGAAAGAAGTCATGCCCCAGAGGTCTCTGAGTGTCAAGAATCTCACCAATACAATGGAAATAATGACTGGAGAGTACAGAGAGTTAATAACATAGCCTTTGGGTTCAATTGCCACTGATCTTCTTTCCAGCTGTGTAACTTGGAAATAATCACTTATTGTGTCTGAGCCTCAGTTTCTGCATCGTAATATGGGAACTGAAATGCCTAATTCATACAGTTGTTGAGGTCATTAAAAGTGAGCTAAAGTTAAACACTAAGCGTTGGTCTCCTGGTGCCCAGACAAGACCCTGAGATGTAGCATCGGGGAGAAGGGTGTTTCCCCATACCTGGGATGCAGTCTGCCACCACTCACTTTGCACACCTCTGCCTTCCAGACGGGACCCAGCGTCACAGTGACCTGCACTGAGGGCAAGTGGAACAAGCAGGTGGCATGCGAGCCCGTGGACTGTGGCATGCCGGATCAGCACCACGTCTATGCTGCCTCCTTCTCCTGCCTCGAGGGCACCACCTTTGGCAGCAAATGCTCCTTCCAGTGTCGTCACCCAGCGCAGTTGAAAGGTACAGAGGGCCCATTGGCTTGGTTTGCCGCTCCACTTCATCTGGGGAACCCAGAGGCTGCTTTCAGGCTCTTCTCCTGGGCCTCCCAACCAAGTGTTAGATGGATTTAACTGCGCTCCTGATTTCTTTCCACCAATTGTGCTTATGAAAACTTCCCTGCTGAGCAGCTAAAGAAACAGTAGAGTGTGGATAAGTATGGCAAAGGAATCCCCTCCAAGATCTTGCAAATTTTGCAAAAAGGAAAAGAGAGAGAAAGGAAGAAAGGGAGGGAGGGTTGTAGGGAGGGAGAGAGGGAAGAAAATTTAAAAAGAATAACACTTGGATCATGTGACTAGTTCACTGGATTAGGGCCCAGTAAGCCTAAGAGGTATTATTATTTTCCCATTTTCACAGAGGAGGAGATTGTCCAACGCCACCTCATTAGTAGTGGGGTTCATATTGGAGCCCAGGTCTTGCCTTTCTCCAAAGCCAATAGCTACTTTTACAGAAAGGCTAGCTTGAGAAAGAGGAGCGGGTGTGGGTAGGAAGCATTTACTAGCATCTCTTGGGCGAGGCACTAGGAGTGGAGAGCTGAATAAGACATCGTCTGTAATGCTAAAGAAGGGGCCACATTTTGGAAACGAGTGACAGGCTGGCCTGGATGTCCTAGAATGTCAGGACTAGAAGGCTCTGAGAGCTCATCAGGAATAACTGATTATTGGAAAGAGGGTGAAACTGAGGTCCAGTAAGAGGAAGGAAGGAATTTGTACAAAATCACAGAGCAAGTTAACGACATTATCTGAATGAAGTCTCTTGGGTTCTGACCGATTATTGGATCTGGCAACAGACCCAATTCTCAGAGGTGCCAGGACCCTCTCCCTTTGCTTGGTATATCAGAGGAAATATCACCCCTTTATTAGATACCAAAAATGATATCTCACTGAAGCACAGATGCTATTTGGAGGTCTACCATTGTGCACAGTGTGCAAGAGTAGACTTCTCTGGGGTGTTGGGGGTTTGGAGGGAAGTCTGTAAATTCAGTTAAACTTGGATGTAATATTATATATTCATGAATCTCAGGCATCTTGATGATCAGAGAGGGTCAACAGTTTCCCCAGAATTTCAAGGGGATCTATAACTTCAAAAGATGGGTGGACTGAATCCCTGGAAGGCAGTTGGCTGTGTCTAATTCCTTTTAACATTGCTGTCAGGAACCCCAGGATCTGCACATAGTGAGACTCAATAATGTATTTAGTACCTGTATTGTATTGACTAGATGGCTGGATGAATTGATGACAGTAACACCACAAGAAATGTTTCTTTTAAGAAATGAATGAAAGACATCAATCTCACTACACTGTCCCAAAAGGAAAGCAGGGAGCACTTTGGGGATGCATCCCGTAGGTCCCCTCATTTTTAACCCAAGACAATCTGAATTTAAAAAAACAAAGCAAAAAGCTGTAGACAGTTTATTTGAGCTACTATACAAAGATTTGACATGAGCAAGGTGAAGAGACCAATGGAAATTACAAACTGTCCATCTTTCAGGCTATCTGAGCCCTTCACTTGACCCCATTGGCCCAGATGCGGGGTGTATTAGTAACTCCAGACGAAGGAATTACACTTCTCTCAATCAGAGGCTGTTGGGGAAAGCAGGTGTATGTAAATTTGCATTGATCATTACAACCCTCACTGCGACTGATAGTAGTTCTTAATCAAAGGGATTCAGACCCTTCTGCCATTGCTTCTCTGCTGACTTTGGTGGAGGGGTATGACCCTGCTGTGGAGGCCATCATTTTGATAGTCTCCCCTCAAGAACTTTGCTCTTCCCTCAAGAATTCTGGGACGCAACTCCCAGGCCCCACACTGACCCACTAGGACCCACTGGTTCTCAGCATCATCTGGGGCTCAGACTCCAGGTCGGATGCCTTTGCTTGGATCTGCTGGCAGCAAGGACTGGGGGCATCCTGTTTCCTTTCTCCTGAGCTCGTTAATGCCCACCATCTCAAGAGGCGAGGCGAAGAGGTGATCAAAACAATTTGCCCCCCATTATTTTGTTTGCTTCCCTTTCCTCCCTTCCTGCCTCTGTATTTCTTTTCCCTGCGATATGGTTTAAGCCAAAAGAACACTAGTTTTTGAATCAGATGGACCAGGGTTATACTCCTGGTTCTGTTCCCACTGCTTGATCTTAGGTGAGCAATTCACATCTCTTGAGCCTCAATACCCTCGTTGGTAAAATAGGCTTAGCAGTGCCCATGGAAGGGTCAGATTGAGGAGTATAAGAATGCAGAGCCAGAGAATGTGCTTAGTAAGTACTCATCTTCTCCAAGAGGCATCCTTGTGAGGACTGCTGCAGTGGCTGCTCTCCAAGCCCCTGATCTCTTTGTCCCATGGAGACCTCAATCCTGGGAGCTGTACAGACGTACTCTGTCCTCCTTGTTCCTCCCAGGACCCAGAGGTTTAGAGTCAGTCATTTGGGTGAGCAGCCACCACCCAGCACAGGCTGTCAACTGTAGATCTTGGGAACCTGGTATAACACAGGTATCACCACAAACCCACTTACGTCTTCTATTCCAAGTGAATTTTTCTTGACTTTGACTTACACTCCAAACCCTCTTCAAGATGTATGCAAAACATCTGGACAATTCACAGCCTTAGAATCACTTCTGCTAAGGTCCTTTATCAAAGGAACGCTATCAGCACAGACAGAACGTACAAAAACGCACGTGGGAAAAACATACGCTCAAGTTAAAAAAAAAAAAAATTCAAAATCAACATCATAAATGGGTCATGGAATGGCTAAAACTGCAACATGACTTACGTCACCTCACTTCAACCTGACCGTGTTGGGTCTCCTTGATATTGACTACGGAGTCGGGGGTTTCTAAAGTAAGCATGCCCTCATGCTACAAAGACCTTTTTCAAAGGCCTGCTTTCTACTCTGGCTCTTGTTGCCTTTTCTATGCCGGCTTTGCCTTTCTAATAACCTCAGATTTAAAACGTGGTCTATTCACTAGTTTCCATATGATACCCAATACTGTTGAGCACCTTCTGACTTCTTAGACGTTACTGAAGCCAGGGACATGAGCTGGGTGGGCAGGGAGCCTGGCCACATCCTCCAGTGCCCAGCAATTAACCTTCTTGCCTACCCTCAGCTCTTTTCACCACCCGTCACCCTCTCCGTTTAGAATCCTGCCACAGCCTCCCTCCCTCTAGGAATTCCAAATTCTCTTTCCTCTCTCAGACAGAGGCCCTTGCATCTTTCTCAGAAGCATATAAGCCAGGCCATGGAGTGTTTAGCTTTATCCCACAGGTCTCTTCAGGCATCTTCCCACAAACAGGAATTTTCATACAACTCCTAAAAGAATGTTTCATCTTATCGTCCTCCTTTTGGATTCTGCCCTCAGTTAATTTCTATCTTAAAGATGCTCCCAAGAAGTCTTGGTCTCCTGGTTAATCTTTTAGATTAAGTAATAAAAATAGGCACATCTCTTTTGACAGTGTTACAATTATTTTAATACTCGTTAGAGATTGAAATTTCTTTAGGCACCTTTGTAGACAAGCTCAGCAAGATTTATTTTCCTGACTTTAAAAGATGAATAAATGAAGGTCAGGTTCACATAACCTTTTGGAGCCCAATCTCTGACACCAGCACACTTCCCGGCATCAAGGAACTCCAGGCTCAGAAATGCCTTCACCAGTATCCTCAGTCATGTTTCCCTAGTAAACACAGGTGAGGGAGTGAGAAAGGGAGGTGTGGAAGTGACAGAAGCATCAAAGGTCTCTTCTAAAGCCAGTGGTCTCTGTGGGCAAGCAGGGCTCAGTCCCTCGGTGGGACAGGGTAGAATATTCCTCACAGTTATTGCACCTCTGGAAACTGACATGTGAATCTACCCACTCCATCACTGGCTGAGTGCTACTTCCAGGGTCCTTGCTACCTCAGGACTGTGAGCTTGTCCTGGGTGCGGGCAGAACACGCATCCATGACCAGGACAAAGGGCTTCCGGCTAGGGTTGCAGGTGCAGTAAGCATCCTTCAGAGCAGAGTGGTCGGTACCGAGGGGATGTAGGCAGGGCACGGACAGCATGTGTCATGCCCTCCTTTGTTCAGGGCCTCCTGGTGGGTGCACAGTAGTGGCTGCAGCTGGGGCCTGGAAATCCGGATTCTGCACAGTTCAGTGTCTGTGTCTCCTGGATGTTGTTTGCTGAGGGGCGGGGGCATGTCCATGGTCCTGAATCCCCAGTTCCTGCTTTAGCGTGGTTCTTCTTTTGACTGCGGTACAGAGCTCACTCCTATCCGTCCTCTCCCAGAATTTACATTTCTGCCTGCACTTTCTCTCCTGATTCCCATTTTGCAATTGTTAGCTTATCTTGCCACCAAAGAACCGTGACTCTCACTTCACAGTTTACTATTTGCATAGCGGATATGGTATACTTTTAAGAGTCTCGACACTTTTTCCACAGATATGTTATCCTTCCTGGAAAATTTAGAGAGGGTGTTCTCCCTACACCTTTTATAACGCGCCTTCCCCCTAAGCTTTTGCTGTGCCTGGGCGCCCCAAAACACTGCCCGAATCATAAAAGCAGCACAAAAAGCAGTTTGTAGTCTCTGGTGTTCTGGAAGCCTGTGCTTTATGGAAACCAAATGCATCACCCTTCCACACCCTTTACTCCTTTTATTGAGTAAAGAAATATCTAGTTTGTTTTATAGAAATATCTAGTTTGTTTTGTAATATCACCATTTATCAACATGGAATCCTCTGTGGGGTTTACAGACACTAAATTGTCTTGTGCTCACCAGATGAATCACGCTGACACAGGAGAAGAAGAAGACAATGAGTAAGGGGAGAGGAGCCTACGTGAACATTGCACAGTACTTTCTTCTTTCTCCTGTTTATTTTCTCTCCACAGTACTGACCACCTTCTAGCACATGAAATAATTCACCTCTTGGTATAATTTCCCATGTTCTTACCCACCACGTTAGAATATAAGCTCCAAGAGGGCAGGGTTTGAAGTGTTTTTTCTTTCAAACTTTGTCCCCTGCTTTGTCCCAATATAGAAAAGAGTAGCTGGCGTATAATGAACACTAAATAGATGCTTGTTGAATAAATGAAGGCCTTTGTGCAACTCACATGGTCCTTTCAGATCTACTGAAGGCAAAAGGTTAGGAAGAAGGGAGAGAGAGGAAGGAAGGGAGGAAGGGAAGACGTTAAGGAGGGAGGGAAGCAAGTAAGGAATTTGACAGCATTTCTCCTAGACCCTTTTCATAAGTGTTGTTTCATTGTATCTCATCACGGTGAAAGGCAGGAGCAATTGTTTCCTTTCTATAGATAAGAGAGTTGGAGTTTGACTCTCTCAGAATAGAGAATACAGCTTCTGTTGAGTTTATATAGCCAACTTCTTAAAAACAACAACTATCTTTGTAGTGACACAACAATGTTTTTAAGCTTCAGTGTTGTTTTTTAGTAACTATGAGATCTTGGTCAAGTCACTTTACTCTCCGAGTCTCTATTTCCGAATACAAAGTGTCACACTAGGAGCCCAGCTACGAGAATAAATGAGATTGCACATCAAAAGCCCTCAGTACATAGTAAATGTCAGTTTCGTCCCTATCACTCCACCCCTCCAACCTTCAAATCAGACCTTCCAAACTCCAAATCCCAGAGCCTCCCACGTGCTCCCAGCCCTGGCTGTCAACACCATTCAGTAATAACCAGGAAGGAGAGCGTTTGATTGAGAAACCCAAGTTTTAGGTCCATTCCTAATTGTCTTGGGGAGGTTTGGGGCAGGCTGTGTCGGTAATATACGACCTGGCAGTGAAAAGCCTAACTCCCCGTGTTTTACTTTTATTTGCAACGTTCCCCATCAGGCCAGCTTCCCGATGTAATCAGCACGTCTGTCAGAGCTGGCACGGGCTACGGGGGAAGTGCTGCTCTCTCAGCTGCTTTGGCAAAGCTTCACTAACTGGGGCCTGAAAAGGAAGTCAGCCCTTCAGATACCACGATGCTGTCACTTCCAGGCACGAGAGGAACTAGGATCCATACAGGGGTGCAGGGCTCCGAGAGGACCGCCAGCTTGAGGTCACAGAGGACACAGTTCAGGAGCAGGAGTCAGGAGACTTGGGTTTTAGTTCATTGGAGACAGGGGTTAAGTCACTCCCCAAGCTATATCTCTTTTTCATGGCAGCTCTCTGGATCTCCCTAGGTTCCTGAGTTGTAAGTGGAAGGGTCTGGAATTACATGTGGAAGAGCCTCTGGTTCTTCAAGTTGGCTGAAGTCCAGGCAGCCGGTGAATTGGCGTGACTCTCCGGAATCCCCCATCTGTTAACCCTGCCTGTCTGTGTCCTCCAGGGAACAACAGCCTTCTGACCTGCATGGAGGACGGGCTATGGTCCTTCCCGGAAGCCCTTTGTGAGCTCATGTGCCTCGCTCCGCCCCCGGTGCCCAACGCAGACCTCCAGACGGCCCGGTGCCGAGAGAACAGGCACAAGGTGGGCGCTTTCTGCAAGTACAAGTGCAAACCTGGATATCATGTGCCCAGCTCCTCTCGGAAATCAAAGAAGTAAGTGGGGCTGCAAACAACCTCCCAGGTTCTGGGGAGCTGGAGAGCCAGGTGTGGCTGTCTGATGAGAAGGAAGTGTTCGTTTCTTTCCCGGAGGCAATACCCACCATTCATCCTATTCTGTCCTCTGGGAATCTAGACGGACATTGTTAGTGACTGCCTATCGGCTGTGTGACCTTAGACAAGTGACTTCACTTCTCCGGGCCTCTAGTTTTCAACACTGAGATGAAGATAATAATAAGTTACCAGGTAGGATTGTTATGAAGAATAAATGAGGGTGTGTATGTGAAGTGCTTGCAACGTGCCTGGCACATAGTAATTGTTCAATAAACGGTGGGTGTTAATATCATCGCGTGTCAGCACCCATCAGAGCACTCTGAAAGAAAGGACAAGAACGAGCAGGGCTTGGATTTTATTTCTATCCACGTGTAACTACAACAGAGTCTGAAGCTCTGGCTTGCCCCTGTTGAAGGAGTTCCGTGAATGAGTTTTCCTTAATGCCTACCCATGCTCCCCAACGCCAGATAGGACAGGTCAGGGATCCAGAATGGGAAGGAGAAATGGGAGGCCAGGGGCTACAGAGAAACGGGGGTGTTTTGCTAAAGTGCGGGTCTAGCTATTGGGTCCTTGAGATGTCTCTTTTTTAATCTCTTCCTTGAAGACGAGCCTTCAAGACTCAGTGTACCCAAGATGGCAGCTGGCAGGAAGGAGCTTGTGTTCCTGTGACCTGTGACCCGCCTCCACCGAAATTCCACGGGCTCTACCAGTGCTCTAGTGGCTTCCAGTTCAACAGCGAGTGTAGGATCAAGTGCGAAGACAGTGACACCACCCAGGTGAGACTCCGTGAACTTGAGATCAATGCATCGGTCCCTATCCTCTCTGCTTAACAAAGACCAACGCATATGTTGAGAACCGGTTCCTCCAGGAAACTCTACAGATGCCAGGATTATATGATGGTTGTATCACCCACGCAGAATTTAAGAAACTGGGTCCTAATGATCTTCCTTTGTCATCTCGCTCAGCCTTCTTTTCCTCCCTATAACACCATGTTGTAGTTTTTCCGAGATTCTTAGCTTTGAAACAAAAATGAGTATTGGAACCCTTATGAAGGAAATCATACATGGAATCCCAATGTATGAACTTGATCAAAGTTACATTACTGTGACGGGAAGGACCAAGGCTCTTTTGCCAACTTTCTACCACTATCACCTCTCTATTGGTCCCCGAAGTATTTAAAATCCCAGGACTACCGCTATCTTAAGACATTAATTAGCTCCTCAGGCAGAAAGAGAAAGGGAGCCATATTTAGACGAGAGGTACAATTTTGAGAATACTGCGGAAAAAGGGAGTAAAGGAGATGGCAGGGATTGCATTTTATCTTAATTCACGTGTAACTGAGAGAAAGCCCAGCACTCCTGCCTGCTCTCGTTGGAGTTCTGTGAATGAATTTGCCTTAATCCCCACGCACAAACCATCCCCTACACCCAATAAGATGTGTGAGGAGTCAAGAATGGGAAAGAGAAATGAGAGGCCAGCTGGCTCCAAAGACCAAAATCTATAACAAGTTTCACCTTCACAGGGGATCAGGGTTGATCCCCCATGTCTCATAAGGGTGCAAGGTCTTCCTCCAGGTGAGGTCAAGTTCAGCCAGCCGGGCCCCAGTGCAGGTTTCACCCTCAGTTAACCCTTATTCATCTTTATTCGTGTCTGCCAAACACCAAGCACCGCCAAACCACCATCCTCACCGCTTCTCACTCAATACTCCCGCATCCAAACAGTTAATAAGTTCTACCCCGTCTCCCTCTGAGACATCTCCTGAAGCTGTCTCTTTTGTCTCCAAAGCTGCCACCCGAACTCAGGCCACCAGCACCTCTATTCCGGGCCACCATGCAGCTTCCTGTCACCTCCCTGCTTCTGTACCCTTGCCTGTCTCCAGGACACATTTCTGCCAGACTGGTTTGTTTAGAGCAGAAACCTGATCATGGCAGTTCCCCTGTGACCAGCGACTCCCATGTCCCTCAGGATAAAATCCCTAGTCCTCAGCGTAGCATTCCGTCCTCACCCCCATTCCCGATAAGGTGGATCTCTCTTCTGCATTCTCTGTTTAAGAGCTTCTCTCACCATTTCCCGCTGCCTCACTTCCTTCACAATTCAGCTCAGCCTCCCCTTCCTCCCGGAGCCCTTCCTTGATGTCCCTTCCACTGCCGGGCTCAGTGTCCCTCATCAGGGTTCCCCTGTACAGCACTGGACACGGTTCCTTTTATGTCCCTCATCACAGGCTGGGAAATCCTTGACCACGTCTTCAATCTTCCCTGTGTTTTCAGCACTTAAGACAGGGCGAGGCACCTAGTAGGTGCTCAGGAAGGGACGGCGTGAGAAAGAGCTGCATGAACATCCAGGCCAATCTCCTCATTTTCCAGTTCCGAAAACTAAGATTCAGAGAAGTCACTCAACCACCCAAGGTCACACAGCTGGTGTGGGCTGAGTCAGAATCAGAACCCAGGTCCCCCCGACTGTGGACAGACTGAATCCAGCAGGTACACTCATGGATGTCTGTGTACCTGAGTCATTCCCATGCTTGACGGCCAGGGAAGCAGAAGCCCATGCTGGAACAAGCAAAGGCCAGAGATTACCACGGCCTCACACAGGCTGATCAACTTCCCTCTCACTCCCTTACGTAAAACTGTTGCTAACAGTTACCCCGACTACTGAGCCAAATAATATTCTGGCCGTGGTCATGTTATCAAACTGAAACCCAGTCTGCCTGGGGCTTGCCAAGTACCTTTCATGGCCAGTTTGTATTTAAAGGAGAGGAAAATGTAAATTTATCAGACGACTCAAGCAGTTCTGTTTGGCAACCGGCGGAGAGGCTAGACGCAAAGGAGCAGGGTATTGCTTGTCGGCTCAAAGAATGAGGGAACGCGTGCCAAATGGGCTCCTAATACAATTGACGTTGCTAGTTTGTACTGCAAATGAATTTCCTCTACCCTCAGACCAAGGGATGGAGAGCCAAATCTAGTATTCACCTCAGATCCCCTCTTGCTGCCTGTAAACACAGCAGAAACGCATGGCCCAGAGCATCTTGAATCAAACAGCTCGTAGGGAGCAGGAATTCTTTGCTTTCCAAACAAGATCCAGATCCTGGCAGAGAGGACAGAGGCTATTACAGGGGAGATTCACATTCTCTCCCCCACCGCCACTAAAAGCAAATTAACAAATAAAACCTCCACTTTATTCATTCCTTGGGAGCCAGTGTCATGCTGCATCTGGTGTCTGAGTTCGAATCCTGGGTCCACCGCTTACTAGCTGGAGGACTTGGGCAAGTTATTTAACTCTTTAAGCATCGGTTTCCTCATACATAAAATGGGCTGGGTGGTAATAACACCAGCTACCTCATAGTTTATTTGTGAGGATTAAGTGAGGTAATGAACGTAAGGTGTGTCTATGAGAGCCCCTGGAATTGTGCAGTGCACAACCTATACCACCAGATATGGCAGCCCTGGGGAAGGCACAAATGAACTAGCCCGCCTTTAAGTTCACTTCTAGTGGAGATAATCCCTGGTCCTCCATGTGGTCTCCTATAGAACCTGAAAACAAAGGTAATGGCTTCAACATTAGCCCCAGAAAGTCAGAGAAGTGGGGGCAGCCATCACGCATGAGCCCAGGATGTGTAGTTGGGAGACCAGCATGAACCACTAGCAAATCTGATCGCCTACTCAAGTAAACCTATTCAATACATACATTCTCTAGACTAGCACTGCCTGGTAGAACTTTCTGCTGTGAGGAAAATGTTCCATATCTCTGCTATGCAATATTATGGCCACTAGCCATGTATGGCCGTGGAGCCCCTGAAACACAGCCAGAGTACCTGAGCAGCTAAATGTGACATTTTATATAATTTTAAGTAGCTCAAATTGAAATGTAAACAGCCACCTTTGTATAGTGGCTACCATATTGGACAGTTCAGCTGTAGACTTTATAGTACGATCCAGTATTATCCCTGTAAGCCAAGACAAAGAACCTTAATAATAATAGCTTTTTAAAAATTTTGAAGCATTTCCCTCATGCCAAACTGGTGTTGCAGACTTTCTCTAATTTTGACAAATCACAGAAAAACTTTGTAAAAGAAACCCTATGCCCATTTTACAGATGAGGAAAGAAGGCTTGGGAGATGTAGTGCTTGCCCAAGGTTCCCAGTTTCTAGGGAGTGTTGACTGACTGATGGCCCAGCCCTGCTGTTCCCGCTGCCTCCAGACATCTAGTGGCAAAGGGCGGGGCTTCCCGCCCCAGGCAACTGGGGAGAAGTGCTAATTGTCTCAGCGTTAATCCAGCTCAGATGCTCCAGAGCTGTCAGAGGCGATAACTCGGGTTCAGTTCTGCGTGAGAAGCACCATGGGGGCTTTGGAGGTGATTAGGGGAGTGGGCCATCTCTGGATGGGGAAGGGTGTGTGGGAGATGAATTCACAGAGGCTGCAGCAGGAGAGGAAAAGGCTAGTAGGTGCCTTGTGAACAGTCATGCACTCCATGGTGGGTTTCGGCAGCTGAGCTAGAAGAAGAGAAGAAGGGTGGGGCTGGAATCAATAAGGCACCCAGTTCATTACAGGATCACAGAGGGTGCCTGTAAAAACCTTTCTGCCACTAGTGGTGGGCAACTGGCCCTGCCTTTATGGGTTCTGCTGTGGACGCAGCATGGGTCTCAGGTACAATGCCTCCTTCGCAAGAAGAGGCCGCTTCCAGTTTCAGGGTTGCACCCAGGGCTTCCTAGAGGAAGTCAGAAACATTACAGACCCATATGATACTAGTGCGGTGCAGCATCTCAAGAGATCCCCCACTGCAACCCACTTGGTTTATAGATGGGGCCAGTGGAGCCCAGAGAGGGGAGGGACTTACCCCAAGTCATAGAGCAAGTTACCAGCAGGGTCAGATCTTAAAGTGTCAGATCTCCTCACCAAGTCATCACACAAGCCATATTTTCTGCCTGTTCTTACTCCTGGGTTTACATGTCAACCCTGTACCTAACTTAGGGGAAACAAATGCCCGTGAGGGCATTGACTGGGAATAGAGGTGAATAAGTAACAGCAGCTGCAATGTATTGAGCATTTACTACACCCCAGTTGCTGGGCTAAATGCTTTACACACACTACTTTATGGAAGCCCCACAGCATCTGGCATTACTGTCCCATTTTGCAGATGAGCAAACTGTGGTTCAGTGAGGTAAAGTGGTTTGCCCCGTGTTTATACAACTAGGAAATGACAGAACTGAGGTTCCTGATAATAGGTCGAGCTGCTTCCAAAGCTTAATTCTTTATATTCTGCACTGCACTTCTTGCTTCTGCCTTGCCCTGATGCTGTCGTGTTTCTCCCTGTCATTATTTTGTTCATTTTCATTTCTGCTAAGTAGAAGTCGAACTCTCTGTCTCCCCTCCGCCGCCCTCCCCTCTCTGCCTCTCCTTTCCCCTCCATGGTAGTAAAGTCAGAGGCTGACAGTCAAGAAGAGATCCGGCTCTAGCATTGGCACCCTACACGACTGGGCATGTTACCTCCCCATTCTGGCTGCCGCCATTTCTAAAATGTGGGTGATGGTTTGGTTGATTGTGAGGTACCTCTAGAGACAGTACAGTTGAGCAGTTAAGAGCCCGAGCTACTTAGAAAACCTGATGTGTGTGTTAAGCAATAAATGCTTCACATACACTAACTCACTCCATCCTCATAATGACTTTTTAGTAGTGGATGCCATACCCATTTAACAGTTGAGGAAACTGAGGCAGAGAGAAGTTAAGGCATACAGATAGCATGTTGTAGAGATGGGACTGGAACCTCAGCAGTATGGCTTACATCCATACTCTTAACTATTACACTAGCATTATTTCAATACTTAACTTTCCTAGCTGAGCCTTAGTTTCCAAATCTGTAAAAGGGACATAATTTAGACTTGACTGCATTGTTAAAAGGATTTTGAAATGTGCGGAAAACACTGGGTGTATAATAGGTATTTGATCACATAATTATTATAAGCCTTCAGCTTTTTGTGCACCTGTGTAGTTAAAGAGTTCAAGAGAGCCCGACATGCTTTTTTGTAGATGGATACACAAGCACAGAGAGGCAAAATGTTTTGCTGAGGGATGTTCAGCCCTCTTGAGTGAGATTTCACCTTAGTGTACCGAGTTATGCGTTCAGAGCCAAATACCTCAGTGGGCTCCCTGCCTGGTCTTCCCAGATGGTATGCTCTATGTCAGGTCTTTTGTGGTCCAATTAGACTCAACATCCAGGATCTACCCAGAGGATCTGCTCTCAGTGGTAGGCAAGCCCTGACTGCACCACGATCTAAAGGAGGTTTTGAAAAGCCAGAGAGGTTCCAGAAAGGTTGCGATGTGCAGTGGCACAGCCAAAGTATGGAGGTGGGAAGCAAGAGAATCATGCAGGAGAGGCAAGGTGACCTCAAGACCAGAAGGAAGGACATGTGCGTAGCAGGAGACAGGGCTGGACGTGTCGTCTGAGTTCCACTGTGGCAGCCCTGGGCTGCCAGCCTATGAGCATGCCTTGTTAGGAAGGCCACGGCGTCTTAGCAGAAGGAGTTTTTTTAAAGCAGATTTAGTCAACAGCCGAAAGTGCCAGATGAACTGGGCAGGAGGGAGAGAGACTGGAGGCAGCAAGAGCAGAGCGTTTATGCTCCCACCTTTTATGGTGGAGCCTTCCCAGTTTGAAATTCCCCAAGCAGATTCCAGCGAGTTCTAATACATTCTCTGCTGCAAACCGAGCTCCCCAGCCAGTTCTGGCCCACGTAGTGCTGAGGTCTGCAGCCCTTCAGGGGCTGGAGGCCAAATGCATCACAGGCTCAGGCCAAGGCTCCAGGAAATTGGGGTCAATTTCCTACTCCCTTGAGGGCCCAGCAGAATCATGGGGCTTGGGGCCTGGGGCGCTGGGAGGGAGAGTCAGGGTTCTCTGAAGCCACATGAAGCTGCCTAGACTTTCCCTGAGCTCACACAGAACCTCTCGGGGGGGACTCTGCAAGGAGTCCTACAGCTGCACGCTCAGGATAGGCCACCCTTGTCCCATGGCCACAGAGGTTTCCACTGCTATTGGACCTTCCTCATGCTGGCCCAGGAGAGGCCCGGAGAGGGGGCCCCTTTCGTTTCTGAATCCTGCCTCTTTGCAGCTGTTTTCTCAGACAGGGGAGCTTCAGCCTGTATCAGCCCTTTCGAAGAGTTTATTCATTTCCTCATGCCTGCACTCATTCATTTATTCCCTCATTCACCCATTTGTACATGTGCATACTTTATTCATTTATCTCCGCATCCATGCATGCGTTTATCTTCTTGTTTATTAAACAAATTCATTCCATAACTCTCTTCCTATTCACTGATCTTTTGTTAAACAAACAGTTCTCGAATGAACAAAAATATCTATTGAGAGATGAATGAATGGACCTCGTGACTGGGACCCATTGACCATGGTGGAAGGCCCCCAGGGCATGGAGCTGAACAGGGCACCATCCTGGGCCCTAAGGAACTCATCATCTAGGTGGGAACCGATGATAGAGAGGTGACGTGTGTCAGAGGCCTTACGGTGGAACGCTCTGCATTAAGACAGGATGGCTTGTGCCAGATCATGTATTTGGGCAAGAGGTCAAGGAGGAGAAAATAGAAAGAAGGAGCAATGAGAGCAGAAGCATGGCGGTGCGAAACCGCTTATGGTGCATTCAAGAATGCAGGCAATTTAAACTGAAGTTCAAGGTTGGTGAGGTGCTGTAGGGAGCAATGAGCAGGAGAATTAGGCAGAATTAAGGTGGTGGTGGTGGGGGGCTCTGGAGACCATGGGTGCCATTCCACATACTGTTGCACTAGTAGAGTACGGTCAGCTCCTCTGGCCTCATGTAATTTCTCTTCTTATCACAAGCTTGAAAGAGGGAGAATATACAGCTTGCTTTCAGATAGCTGGACCCTCTGTGCAGAAACCATGCATGGTTCTCCATTTCGGAGGGGTAGAATCCAAATGTAAGCTGAAGTTTAAGTCCCCCCCACCTTGCTGGCCTTAATAGCTCATCCTCCCCCGTTTTCCCCCTCTGGGTCACAAGACAAGAACTGTGTGTGTGTGTGTGTGTGTGTGTGTGTGTGTGTGTGTAGGGGGCCTTGTACTGCTAACTATACTTCTTTGCATTTGCACATGAACTTTGGCCTTCCAGAAATGTCCATCCCTGTTCTATGCATCCTTGAAAACTCTTTTCAATGTATCACCTCCCCTAAGAGGCCTTCCCTGCTTGCCCCCTGACAGCCGGTGACTCCCTGTGTACCCACAGCATGGCCACTGAGCAGTCATAGTGACAGGGCTGACTGACAGCTCACATGGCTGTCCTTCTGCCTGGCTCACCGAGGCAGATGCTGGCTCGCTTTACTTTTGGACCTCATAGAGCTGGGCACAGACTGAGCCTAAGAAATGGTCTTTGAATTCAGGGGCAGTTCTGAAATACCTACAGAGCCAGACCTCCCATTAGAATCTTAAACATTGAAAGGAGGCTCTGAGAAAGGACCGTGTCTGCGAGTTGCTTTTGCCTACCACTTGGCAGAAGACTGAGGAACTGTATGCTGCCTATTTTAAAGAATTGGAGGGAGGGCCCAGATAAAAGTACCCCCACACCACCCTCTTGGTGCCATTATTGCTGGAGTGGAATGGAATGGAATGGAATGGAATACAATGGGATGGACTGGAATGGAATACAATGGAATGGAGTGGAATGGGATGGAATGGAATGGTGCCGAAGGAAGAAAGGGCTGGGAAAGGAGCGGAAGGAAAGGCCCTGGAAGAGAAAGCTCTCACCTGGCCCGAGGTTACCTAGTTAGCGTATGGCAGAGCCCTGCCATGGGTTGCATCCTCATTGGCTGAGAGGAAGCAAGCTTTGGTGTGTACCTACCTCCTCAGGAACAGCTCCAGGACACAAGCTACCTTGTTAAAAATAACAACCAACAAAACAAACCCCTCTGACTGAAATCTCTAAAATAACACGAAGCTAGGACTTAGGAAACCTGGGAGTTAGGCTCTCTGGGAAGCTTTGAGCCAGTTTTTCCCTACATCGAGTCCTCCCTCAGTTTCCCCCTCTATAAAATGGAGATATTAACAATGTCTCTATTTTAGGGTGATTGGGTTTCCACCATTGTTAAGAAATTGTTTGGGAATCCTTTCAGATCTCTGGGGAGATGAGACATGGTTTCTCTTTTCTTTTGAGAGGCTTTTTATGTTGAGAGAAGGGGGTTCTGTCTTGGTCCTGACTGTGTTTCTGTGGTGTTCAGGGCCGTGGGAACAATGTCATCCACTGCCGGAAAGATGGCACCTGGAGTGGCTCCTTCCATGTCTGCCAGGAGATGAAAGGCGAGTGCTCAGCCCCGGACCAGCTCAACAGCAACCTCAAACTCCAGTGCCCCGAAGGCTATGCCATAGGTATGATGTGGGCACGGCGGTGAGCCGTGGGAGGGGAAAGACCTTCTGGAAACTCAGCCTAGTGCTTTGCTGGGTAGTTGGGTACCTCTCCCGTGTGAGGCCACTGGGAAATGGAAATGGATGAGAGCAGACCCTGTCCTCCCAGAGAGAGTTAAGGCATGAATGTGGGCGTAGCAATGATAAGGCATTGTACATAGTCACGGAGTACAGAAGAGCTGGTCAGTGCCTCAGGGGACACTGAAGGCTCTCAGAGGAAGGGACACTTACACAGGGATTTGAAAGAACTTGTTGGACAAGACATGACATTCTAGACAAAAGGAACCATGTGGTGGGGGAAGGAGAGCACACATCATATTTAGGAAAGCAATCGTGGGTCAGTGTGGCTGCCTTTATTATTTATGTTAAAATTTGCATAATACTAACCAGGATGAGTGCCTAGTAAGGGTCAGGCCCTGCATCAAGCACTTTAGAGGCATTGTATCTTACCCTCTCAATAACCTTCAACAGCTGAGAAAATTGAGACTTGGAGGGCTAACAGAACATGCCCCAAAGCCTGAGATCTCTTCCAGTCCAAAGCCTGAGTTCTTTCCATGGGTCTCAGTTGCCTCCAAACTAAGGAGAAATAGCAGTTTCAGAATGCTGTCTGTGTGGTGATAGGCCAGTTTGCAAAGTACGCATGGTGAGGGGAGACACCCTGGGGTTCAATGCCACGGATTTGCCTGGTAGAAACCAGGCGTCTGGACAGAGGCATTAATCACAGGCTCCGAGGCTTTCTGGGGAGCTGGCCGTGCATTGAGTCTGACCTCAGTTGAGGACAGTTATGCTGACCTTTTGGGCTGATTCCCTAATTGACCATGATGAAAAGCCCGGGGAATTGAATGTCCTTTCTCATGGCCGGTGTGATTTATGGGACAATCACCAGGGATGTCTGGAGCAGAAGGTTTATCTGTGCACACGCTCACTCTCAGTCACACTGAGCCAACACATTGTACACCCAGCAAAATGAGAGTTACCACTTGAGGACCAGAAGTGAGGCCTGTGGTTAGACAGTGGAGATGGCTGGGGCCTGACCACTGCCTTTACAAAATGGAAACACGTAGCCTCAGGGCACAGTGGTTCTTCAATCTAAATTTAGAGGGGGGATCAGTGTTCCCTCCTGCATTTCGTCTAGAGGACTTGCTCCTGCAATGGTCAGAAAACACCAAAGTTCATGGTTGCCCTCTCTGAAGATGTAGAAGGTACTTTAAGATTCTACAGAGTCACCAACCTGAAGGACCCTGACAGGAGGGCTGCAGAAAGGTGGGATCTCGTAGGGCTTGCCGATACAGACATTCTAGAAGGTTGGGGCAACAGGTATAGCAACTGTGAGTGGCATTAGCTGATCCTTTCAAGGCAACGCTTCTCTCCATCATTGTTGATGGGTGTGTGTGGCTCTGGACACGTACATCTGTGATGGCGTCGCTCAGGACATACAAGTGAATGTTCAGTCATACTCATGACTGGCATTAAGCAGGCCCAGGAGAAAAATACTCATTAAGTTACTTGTGTTTAAAAAAACCCAGAAAACTATGAAAACATACTTTCTTCATGTCTACATTCACGCACACATTCCAATATATTCACACATGCCGAAACACAAGCACAGATGCTAAATCACGAAACAGAGACGCAAACATGCCCATCATTCAATATCCTCATGCTTAGCATGTACACATCGGCCAAATGCCACACAGATACATCACCCCCAACACACAGCCACACACAGAACGCACACGAATGTGACACATAAGCCGCATACATCACAGACACAAACACATGCCCCCAAACATATCAAACACACAGAGATGCACAAAAGGCAAACAGGTCTCTCTCTCACATACACGTACACAAATACATCACGTGGCCACTTTGCACATGCGTTCACACCCACACACACATGAGCCGTAATACCCAGCTCTGGACTTGCCCTCAGTCCAGTCCAGAGGTGTGGCAGTCCAGAGGTGTGACCACTGAGCTTTTTCGTGGTCGAAGCACAAAGGGACAGAACTCTGTATGACATTGACACCGGAATATCCTTCCCCTCCCCTGCACCCCAGGCTCCCACTGCCGTGCGACACCCCTATTGAGAATATGGTCATCCAGGGTGGGGAGGGAACATGGGGGACGCTGAGGGAGCAGGAAGAGGGAAGGCAGGTTTCCCTCAGGACTCCCAGCTCCCTCTCCCTTCTCAGCTCCAAAGGCCCCTCAGATCCCCCTCCCAGGCTGGGCCCCTCCCAGGGGAGAGCCCACCTAGCCAAGGAGAGGGCCTTGATCAAAGGCCGGCCGTGCAACAGGGGTGAGGTGAGGTACGTGCTAGCATGAGGTGGGCTTGGGGGCTGGAGGGCACGCCTGGAGCCACCCAGGGCAGCTTCCTCTGGGCCCCTCCCCACACAGCACAAGCCGGCTCCTGTGGCAGCTGGGAGCCTTCAGAAACTTGCTACTGCCACCAAGGCTGCCACCCTCCCTGCTCCTCTGGGGAAGGAGAGGCGGGAGCCTGGTGAGATCACCGTTCTGTAATTATGCCAATTAGGGCTCATATATCACAACACAGCAGCCTGGTCCTGAAGCCCAGAGCTGCCCAGGAGTGGGGGAGGGGAGTGCAGAGAAAGAGAAATTAAGACAGGACTGCTGCACAGGGCAGCGGTGGCCTCCTGTCGACCAGAGCTTTCCTTTTTAGTCCAGCCTCTTGGGATAAGACAGCTTTTGTCTATTTCTCAGAGGCTGCACCTTCTTTGCTCAAAATAATTTTATCATTGCCGCCTTGCTTCATCCTTGCTCCCTAGAAACCCCTTCAGAACTGATGTCATGACACACACACAGCCCTGAGTTTCTCCGAGGGCTTAGCGGTTTTTCTCCTTATTCTCATCACTCATTGTTTTTTATTTGTTTGCATTCCCCCCATTTCTTTTCTATCCTCTGGTCCTTTACCCGTCTCTGTCCCCTTCCACTGCTGCCTTCCTTCCTCTTCCTTCTGTGTGGCTCCATCGTACTCATCGCGGGGCTTGGAAGTCAGAGAGCTAGGGTTCTAACTCATAGGCCTCTACTCGCCAGCCCTGGGACCTGAGCTCTGTGTATTTCACTCTCTCACCTGTGAAATGGGTGCGATGACACTTGTCTCCCAGGGCTGGGTTTGCAGAAGAATGAGCAACACAGGAAAACCACTGGGCAGGGCAGGACTCTCCCCTTCTGGGCGCAGTGTCCCTATGTTTAAAGTGAAGTGGTTCTAAACATCGTCCTGCACCTGCAACCCGACTCTCTCCCCATCTTCAGTGCTGGTGAGTCTCTTAGACTGAAGAAGATGACAAGATGGCAACAGGAAGGGCATTAGATACATAAACTCTATGTGCACATATAAGTATATGTGTACGTGTACAAGTCTGTGTGTGTGTGGTCACACATTTACACATGCACATATATGCACACATTTGGAATGGAGCCTTTACAAAGGCTAATAGAATAAAGTACTTAAAAGAAGACTGGACTGTCTCCTGTGAACCACTCAGTGTTCAAGGGCGGTCTTGGCACTGAGATAAGGGAACGACCTCTGCAAGGCCCTGCTCAGATTCTGATATCTGTTCTTTGCTCACATGACTGAGCAGCTTTTTGGAGTCCTGGGGTCATCTCATGGGCTTGATTTTCAGGAGACTTTAGAATGTGTGAGCTCAGGGCAGAGAATAAATTAGATGAATTGTGGTTAAACTTGCCAACCTGCAGCTTGAACGTGAACTATCTTCACCCAGAAATCCCTGGCCTGAGGGCTTCTGTGTCTCTCCCCTGTCCCCATTAGTCATCTGTGTCTTCATTGACTCATTATCTGATTCATTTCTTTTTTTTCCGTTTCTTTGTATTCTTTTCCATGTAGTCAGTCATTCATTCACTCATCCGTTTATATACCCACTTCTAAGATACCTAAACACCTATTCATTGTGCCACTCACTCACTCACTCACTCATTTCCTCATCCATCTATTCATTATTCACTCATGGTTTCTTTCATTCATTTCAAAATGCTTATTGAGTGCCTGCCATCTGCCATCTACAGTGTTAGGCTCTGGGCATAGACTGGGGGGCACAGAGGGTGTCGGCCTCATGGAGTTTACAGTCCAGCAGGCAAGAGATACAACTATTGATATAACAAAACAGTCACCAAACCAATGGGAAGGGGTCACGTGACAAGTGCTGTGATGGGTGCCTCTATTAGGAAAGCATGAAGGTCTTCTCTGAGCAAGTGACACTGGATCCAGGTGACACGGGAAGGGTCCTTAGTAATGCACTCGTTGAAGAGTGGGAAGGGTCTTGAAGGCACAGGGGAGGGCGTGAATGTAAGCCTTGTACAAGGAGAAAGTGTGGGGTGCAGAAGCTGTTGTGTATTCGTATGCTTGCCATTCACCGGCTGGTGCTTACTAAGCAAACCCAGAGCCTTGCATGTTGTGTGCCAGGTTAGGCTGAGAGATGAACCTACCTACCACCTGCCCTCCCATGGTGTCACCATAACCATGGAAAGGAGGCACAGGGGCATAGGGCCAACACTGGAGTAAGACTCAGTGCTCACATGCTACCCTCACACAGCTGCAGAAATCAGGGTAGACTTCTTGGGGGATTTGAGCTGGGTTTTGAAGAACCGTTAGGATTTGACTGTTGAAAAGGCAGATGGCGGGATGTTAGAAAGAGGAGTGAACAGGAGCAGAAGTACAGAGGCGAGGAGGTATGGGACCCAGATGGAAACCCAAGCACGGGCTGGTTAGACTAACCAAAGCGTGAAGGTTGTTAGTGGGAGATGAGATTGACCAGACCACGGGACGCCATGTGTGTTAGGCAAAGGGGATTGGATTTTCTCCTGGATGTTGGGAACCTTGGAAAGGTTTCAGGCAGAGGAGGAACAAGACCAAACTGGGCTCAGGGCCTATGAGTATGGCCATGGGTGCCAGCCTGGGGACAAGAGAACAGAGTCAGAAAAACCAGAGGCAGCCATGTTGGACACTTCACTGCTTCTCACTGCCATCAAGGGTGGGACAGCCCAGTTCCCTGGGGACCAGGAAGTGGCAGGGCCCACACTGTGTGAGAGCAGTTCCTAGGCATCAGGAGACGGGGGTGCTGAGCTGCTCCCTCACACTCTGCTTCCTCTCAGGGTCAGAATGTGCCACTTCGTGCCTGGACCACAACAGCGAATCCATCATCCTGCCAGTGAACGTGACCGTCCGTGACATCCCCCACTGGCTGAACCCCACACGGGTGGAGGTGAGTGACAGCGGCTGCCCACACGGCTAAGGGGAGAGAAATGAACTTGGGGAACACTTACTGTGCCCTGGTCCTGCAGTAGTCCCTTTACATGTGTTAAATCATCATCAAATTGTCACACCTCCCTGCGGGGTGTGGACTTGTTCCGTCATTTCTCTAGTCCTTAAGCATTTAGTCCTTTTCTTCTTGTCAGGCCCCGTTCGAAGGACATTTTATTTACTGTCCCACTGAATCCTGATGACAGCCTAGGAATAAGGCGAATAACGTCCGTAGAAACGGAGACACCGAGAACACATAAGTAGAAAGCACAGAATCAGGCTGCATACTTGTGTCTGTCTGACCAGAAAGCCTGTCATAAGGCTGATGCTATGGGGCTTCCCTAGTATACGTTCTTGGAAGACCTTCCACGTTCCATAGCCTGGATTTCTGGTCTCTTTCTCCATGCTTTACTGATTTGGTGGAAAGCGATTAATCCATGACACGGGGAACTGTTCATGCCTGTTGTTTATGAAGCACCTACTATGTGCCTGGGCCTAGCACTTAGCACACAAGACTGCATTTGAACCTCAGAATAGTTTATGGAGCGGGGTGGGAGGCACTGTCTGCATTTTCGACTTGTGGACAGTGAGATCTCAGCAGGGAGTGGTGGGCCCAGAGCGAGAGCTCAAACCCGAGCCTGAGCCCAAGTGTCACACTCTTCCCTCAGCACCATGCTGGACTTGCCCAGGCTGGAAGACGATGGAGGCGTCGCCTCCTGGAAGCCAGTGTCGTTGTCACATTCAGTTTGGGGCTGGCCACTCCTACTTTCCTTTGTGTCTCCTGATCAGTCAGGGGTCCCCAGAACGGACGTGGGACCACACTCTTGTCCTCCAGGGCAGCGTGCATCTCAGGCCTCATGTACCAGTTCTGGGCACTGGCTCCCCACCCTGGAGAAAGTGGGAGAAGGAGGCGTGGGGTGCAGGGTGAGGCTCAGCGGTGTCTGCCCACCCACCTTTCCACCTGGGGTGCTGGGAGGACTCCAGTCTGCCTGCCTGCTGCAGATCACGCCCGGATAGCTGGGCAGAACCCGATACTGGGTGTCCTGTTTCTCAAATGAGCTGAGGGCACAATTGTGAGGGCTTACTCAGCACTCTGGGCCTATGGACCTGGCGCTGGACCTGGCCAGCTCCCCTCTGCTCCCCCATGCGCCCCACCGTTCTCCTCCCCTCATTTCTCCTTCCTCTTTCTCGTCTACTGCTGTCTGCCCCATCTCCAACTTGATTTCCTTTTCCTGCCTCTGTTTTCCCTCTTTCTCCCTTCCCTCCCCCAACACCTCTGTCACCTTGCTCTGCCTCCCTTTGCCCCCTTTCCCCTTCAAGCCCACTCTCTGTCTCCCTCTCTCTCTGCCTCTGACTTTCCCCCCGAATCCAGGAGACAGTCCTGTTTCCCTAAGCTCATGCTCCTTCATCCGTTTGCTCCCCTCAGTCTGCCTTTCCCCATTTGTAACCCACAGTCCCACATAGACTCTCACCACACACCTCAGTGAATGCTCGTGTGCTGTACTTACCCGGGGCATCTACAGAACCCACGTGTCAGAATCCCAAGGAGTTTGGAGATCACCAGCTTGAAGCCCCTCATTTGACAGCTAGAGAAACTGAGGAGCAGAGAGGGAGGGGACAAGGCTAGGGGCATGCAGGAAACAGTCAGGATCTTGATCTGTGACTCCTTACTCGCTGTGGCCCCCCCCTCCGCTCTACCCTACCCTGACTCTCACATACCCAAAGGCAGGGGAACACACCCCCACACAGGACAGACCCAGGACACCACCCTCACATCCAGTCCTGCAGGGCTTCTTTGCCTGATCCAGCCATGTACCCCCAGCCCACCTCCCACTCGGGCCTTTTTCTCTGCCGCCCCCACCCCCACCCTGGGTGAATTCCCACCCTTTCCTCTGTGAGCCCCGGGCACTAAAGAGTTCAGTTATAATTCACTGTGAAATAAATCCAGGGATTTGAAAGCCTGCAAGCCCCCCTCCCCGGTTGCCCACCCGCTGCCTGCCTGCCCCAGCCCCCACCCAGTTCCCTGGTCTGCTGTCCTTTATTGATGCCGGCCTACCGAGAGAGCCATAACGAGGTTCAGACCTCCACTGGTCTCCGGAGGCCTCATTATCCAGGAGGAAAAAAATGTGGTAGAAAAAGGGAGGAGGGCGAAGGGCAGAGATTGATGATTTCCAGGAATACGGCAGGAAAGCTGGCCTCTGCTGCACCCTTGCCCCTTGTGTGGTGAGAGCTGTAGAAATGGAGCTGGTGGTGCAGACATCGCCAGGCCCACGCAGGCCCTGGGTAGTTCCGCTTTCTGAGGGTCTGCCTCCGAGTGCCAGTGCGAGGGAGACGGTATGAGCAAAGCTCTGCTCCAACTCCTGTCACCTTTGTCCCCAGGGTAAGAAAGTGAGAGGCGAGAACTGAGAGTTAATGGAGGCCTACTGTGAATCGGACATTGGATCAGGCATTTTCCATCCTTTATTTACACCTCCACCCCCACCACACATGCATGCACACACACACACACGCGTACACACACACACACACACACACACACACACACACACACCCCTATGAAGTGGCTATTGGTCTCTTTGTTTTTCCGGTGTAGGAAATGGAATCTCAGAGATTCCATCTCAGAGACAGAAGCCACTTGACTAAGAGGAATTGAAGGGGAACCCAGGACAGTCTAATGTTGCAGTTTTCTCCAGCCTCTCTTGAATGTACAGGAATAATAATAAAGGCAAAACATTTACTGATTGCTTCCCAGGAATGTGCTGGTACATGGTTAACAACTGGTTCTCCACAAAAAACAAACTCTGATTTGTAGCATTTGCCAGTTACTGTGGTGTAACTATTGCCACCTTGGCAGATGTCGAGTTTTCCAAGTTGCATCACTGCACACAAAGTTGGGGAGAGAGAAGCACTGTTGCTTCTGCAGCCCATGCCAGCCGGCTGCAGCCCACCACTGGCACTCTCATCCATGATGGGCTCTGTTTTAGGCACTTGGCATCTATTGGCACGTGTGGAGAGAATGATGCCTACTGAGATGAGTGGAATATCACCGCTGAGGTTGTGTGTTATGACTAGTGAACCAGAACAGTGACCTCTGTGAAGGCAGGCCTGTGGTCATCTTTTTTACTGTGGTACACCCCTCCCAGCCTAGCACACAGTAGATGCTCACTGAATATTTATGGATGCTGAGTGTAGTGACCAAGGTTCTAGTTCAAGCCCAGGCACCTTCTTGCTGTATGTCCGTGGACAAATCTCATCCCTTTTCAAGTCTGTAATTTCCCCATCTGTGAAACGAGAGCTAGGCCTAGAGCAAGAGTCATAGACTTAAATGCCTACAGGAACCAGGCAGTTGGGCTGAATGGGTGAAGCAGGCCACACACATCATTTGTTAACATTAAATACCTAGGTGTATTACTTGTACTTACTATAGTATTTACTATAAATATTTTGGAAAAACTTAAAGAAAATATAACAAACACTCATGAACACGCTACCCAACTTAACAAATAAGACTTTGCAAATACAGTTGGGGTTCCGTAGTTTTTATTTAAACATAACATGCTAATCTTAAGCATAAGACTTGATAAATGTTTATGTTGTGTCCACTCATGAAACCAGTATCCAGTTGGGATGGGAATATTTACAACTCCCCAGAGAGTCCTCCCCTCCCCATGCCAGGCAGTGCCCCTTTGTTGGTTTTGCTTATTTATTTTTTAATTGATGTATAATTTACATATAAGATTACATTAGTTTGGGGTGTACTAAACCATTTTAGATTTCCTTTCATTAAGAAAAAAACACTTTTTTCCTTTTATTTTTTGTAAAGTATTCCCCCTTTGAGGCTCCCCACCCACCCCACACACACCCATACACTTTTGAAGGTGATAAGGATACAGAGGACTCGTCTTCCAATCTAATAAATTAAACAATACAAATTTAAGGATATGTTGAAATGCCCCTCAGGCTCAATGCTGGAGAGATGGCAGGGAAGGGTGTGGAATGTGGTAAACTGGGGAGAGCGTGTGCTGCTTCCACAGGGGACGGCTCTAGCCGAGTGTGGCAAGGTGGCAAGGGTGGCCAGGTTTTCCATTTTCTCTTGAGTACAAAAATATGGAGTCTTTGAAATATGAAATCTTTTTTTTTATATATATTGGCAAATAAGTTTGACTTCTGTTAAGGTCTTGGTGTGCCAAACCAAACATTTCTGTGGGTTGTGTAGCCTGGAAGCTGTTGGCTTGCAACCCTTGAATGAGACAGACTCTTCTGGCCGTGGGCACCTAGAATTCAGGGTGCAGTCTGTTCCTCCAGTCCCTCAGGAGTACTCCCAATCTGCCCTGCACTTCCACTTGTTCTTGGGAGCTGGGGGAGTTTCCCAATAGAAAACGCAGCTCACAGCCTCAGAGGCTTATAATTCCTCTAGGTAAGTGGGACCTTGGATTTTATAATGGCTTCTAGAAAAAGGATGGAAGGAGGAAAGAGAGAAAAAGAAGAAGTGAGGGAAGGAGAGAGGGATGTAGGGAGAGAATTATGGGGGAAAAAGGGAAATCACCATTTATTGAGTATCTATAATATATATGTAGGCACTGTTTCTTAGGTAATTCCATATATACCACCTCATTTTGACTCGAGCGCACTTCAATGAGTTAAATATTATCACCATTTTAGATGAAGACTCTGAAGTCCTGAAAGGTTGTCACTGCCCAATTCTCATAACAAGTGTGATTGAAACACAATTTGAACTCAGGGCTAATTTTCCGGCATCCGTCCTGCAAAGCAACCACCTTACAGTATAGACCATAAACATAGGCAACACTTACAGACAAAGGGAAAATGCTACCAAGAGTCTAATGGTTCAGAGTGAATAGTCGATGTATAGAAGGAGATATTGTGTGCCCTGGCGGGGAAACCCACAGATGGAGAGATGTGTCCAAAGTCCAGCAATTTCTCCTCCACTCGTGGACACACTCATACATTCATGCCTCTGCTCATTTGTTCATTCACCCATTCAAAAACATTGATTGTGTACCTCCATTGAAATGGCAGGTATTCTTCAAACACAAGGGATGTAAGGTGGAAAATGCCTAGGCTTTCAAAAAGCGTACCCAAGAGAAAGCCAAAACCTCAGTAACTGATAACAAAAGGCAAAAATAAGTTAAATGATGTAATTCACTCAAAGGGTCCTATAAATCAAGGGAAAAAATCAAGGACAAAAGACTTTCACCTTAGAAAATATTAGGAGGGGTGTCAGGCTGAGCCTCAGGATGAGGGGCTTCTCTTCAGATGCTTTCTCACATATCTGGCTCTGGCTGGGGCCCATCTTTTCTGGGATTTATCTTTTAGACACTCTTCCCCCTCCTATATTTGTCTCAAAACCTTTCTGAACCTTGGCCTTTCCATCGGTCAAAAGAGTAAGCTATTTTATACTTACAGCTCCAGGGACTAGGAGAATTTGAAGGAGAGCGTAGTGTTCAAAGTATAGACCTAGAAATCAGACAGACATCAGTTTAATTCCTGACTGTCATGGCCTATGTGTGTGATTTGGGACAGGCTGTTTAACTGCTCTGTGCTTCAGTTTTCTCTTGTGTAAACCAGAGTCAAAAATAGTACTTATCTCATAGTTATGGCAAGAATTAAATAGATGAAAGTTCCCAGCAGGGCTTGGACCATAATATTTGCTTAATAGAGGGTTTTGTATTGAGATGGATATAGATAATGATGATGGGGTTTGTGATGATGAAGATGATGATGGTGGTGGTGGTGGTGGGAGTGCTGGTGCTATAGGTGATGGCGGTGGTGCTGGTGGTGCTGGAGGACGTGATGATAATAGAGCTGGTGGTGTTATTGATGGTGGTGGTGGGGGTGTTGGTGGTGGTGCTGGTGTTGTAGGTGATGGCGGTAGTGCTGGTGGTGCTAGTGGAGGTGATGATAATAGAGCTGGCAGTGTTGTTGATGGTGGTGGGGGGGGTGTTGGTGGTGGTGCTGGTGTGATTGCTGATGGCGGTGGTGCTGGTGGTGCTGGTGGAGGTGATGGTAATAGAGCTGGTGGTGTTGACACTAGTGATGGTGGTGTTGATGCTGACGGTCATTGTAGTCAAGAAGAAAAGACAGTATGTTCTTCCTCTGCACCAAGGCAGGAAATGAAAGCTGTCTTACAAAATCTGGTCTGAAAGGGCTGTGACTGGGCTAGAGGTCTCCCTGGCATCGAGAGGAACAAGCCTGACATTTGAGGGGCCCCATCTGGGATCGCCCAACTTTTGGTATAAACAGCCTAGCCTTTCCTTCAGACCTGCTGCTTGTCCCCTTTCTCACTTCTCCTCGCATACAGAGGGGCCCTGTAGTGAGACAGGTGGGGCGTGCAGCCCTGAGGAATAGTGGAAAATCCAAACACCTTGGAAAGATAAATAGACTCATGCCGATAGTATAAAAGTCCCTTTTCTGAACTCACGTCAGGTAAACCTCAACTGACAGAAACATTTACAACCACACCAAGACACTCCTACAGACGGATTAAATTAGCTCTCAAATAAACAGGGGGAGGGATGGGCATCAAATCCCTAGTGGAGCCTAACCCTGCTGTTTTCTACTATTTGAGCTGTTACCAAGTGCCCCTCCAATATCCCTGAATTTTGGCTGGGAACAGACGCTCAGACCCAGAGATGAACGTCTGGTTAAAGTTTCCCAGAAAATGAAAGCAGGTGATTCTCTCCACTTCTGGCCCCACAGCTGGGAAGCAGGGGATAAGAAAGTAGCTGAGCTGGGAGGAACCCTGGAAGTACTCACGTTCCTTCATTTGGTCAACATGCGCGTGTTGGCTGTGCTCCATGCCTGGTCCTGGAGGAAGACAGAGATGTCTAAAACCCAGGCCTTGCCCTCAAGAACCTTAAGGAATAGTTCCTGGTTAACCATTTCCACAACATGTATCTCAATGCATTATCATAACAAACCTGTGGCATTTTCAGTCCCCATTTCACAGATGGGAGAACCAAGCCTCAAAGTAAATTTGCTTTGTGCAAATTTACAAAGCAATTTCAAATCAGAATTGCAACGACACCTGCTGTGCCTCAGTACCCAGAGTCTTTCCCATATATTACACTGCATTATGTGCATTGGAGAAGTCAATAGAGGCAGTAGGAGAGCTAGATAGTGGATTTCGCATTATAAGATGGGTTGGCAGATCTTCAAGGGAGGTTGTTTGTCCAAGATTTTTAATGTAATTCGGACTGCACTAAACTGGCCCTCTCCACTAGACACTGGCTAGGTATTATGAATGTTTGACGCTCCAAAAGAAAGGAAGACAAGAAAATATTGTCCATTGATAAAATCCTGTCTATTTTGAGAGGGATCCATTCATTCATGTAAATGTAAATATTTAGTGGGCATCCTCCATGTGCCTGGCACCATTCTAGGCACGGAAGATCCAAGACTGAACCAGAGATGCCATGGGGCAGAGAAGAAAGTCACCCAACCGAATCTTAGCCAGATCTTGAAGTCAGGGGATTCCTTTTGTGCTAGGCTCACCAAGACACCTAGTTACAGTTTGGTTCCCATATAGGTCGGCCCTCAGGGACAGAATGGGCTGGTCACATGCATTTTCCACATTCTGGCCCATGTGACTGTTCATTTCTTGATTAAAATAAATCAACTGGCACTCAGCCAGGAGAGTAAGCCCTGATCATACAGACTTCCGTGATGGTCCCTGACACAGTTACTTATCGTCGCAAATCTAAGCTTTTACCTCCAGCTCATTTTTATTTTATTTTTTAGAATTTTTAAAGAAATTATTGTAATCTGACATGAAAAGCAAAGAAAGCATCATGAGCTTTGCTAGGATGGTTATGTTAGTCCCATTCCTGATGCTATTTTATCTTTCTTTTTTCACCTACTTTAAAAATTATCACGTTGGATGTTATTAGCTGCCTTCAATCATTTCCAAAACCACTGCTTGGTTTCCAATCCTGGTTTTGCCACTTAACAGCTATGGAGCTTGGGGAATTTATTGTCCTCGCGACCAGAGATTAATGCCCACCTCACTGCACTGTGGTGAAAAATAAATAAGATAATACATAAACTAATTAGCACCACAAATGCACTAAATACATTTTAGTTGTCATTATCATAACAGTAATGATTATTATTAAAGGAGGCTTTAAATAAACACATATATGCAGACCTATAAGCTCTGCCTGGCACCGCAGAGAAAGTAAGTCTTGAGCAGAAATTTAGAAGATAACTAAAGTTTCTCCAGGTGACAAGGTGGGGAAGAACATTTCAGTGAAGGAGAGCAGTAGTAGGAACAAAGTCACAGGGATAAGGTAGGAAAGTGTGGGCACCCTCAAGGAATTGTGCGCAGGCCCATAGGGCAGGGTGGCAGGTGCAGGCAGGAAGGGTCCTCTGTGTGCCCAAGGCTTCCGCACCAAAGGTTAGTTCATTCATCCTCCTGCCCACTGCTCTCAAACTGCAGTGTGTATCCGAATCATCTGGGAGACTTGTTCTTAAAATGTAGAGGCCCTGATCTCAAAGATTTGGATTCATTAAATCCAAGCCAACACCAAAGAATGTGCCTTTTTAATATGTTCCCACAGTGATCCTGTGAAAGTGGTCCTCAGTGTTTTCCCTGCTCCACACCATTTTCCCATCTCCCTGCTGCACTGACACATACAGATACACACACACATACACACACAAACACACACACTCTGTCCTTCCTTCTTCCTCCCGCTTTATCCCCAACTCCATCCATGGGCCAAATATCACCACACATTTTCTGAAGGGCCTTTCTGACTGTCTTCATCCCCTAATTCTGCTTCTCTTTAGCCCTTATTTCGCCTGAGGAAATAGAGAATCCTGACATCTACAGCAAACACAAATGGTATTGTAATCTTATGGCTCCTGTTATTGCCAGTATCTGGGCAAATTACCCATGTAAATGCCAAGGTGAGGTCAGGACTTGGAAGATCCAAGAAGAGGTAGGGTGGTTGAATGTGATGCCAATGGACAGATGCCTCCCTCCCTGCCCTAAACCCGTCTGACCTCTCTCTCTTTCTCTCCACAGAGAGTTGTGTGCACGGCTGGTCTCAAGTGGTATCCTCACCCTGCTCTGATTCACTGTGTGAAAGGCTGTGAGGTGAGTTCCCAGAAAGGATTCTACAGTTATTATTTTTATTGTTATCATCATATTAATCATGGCTACCATTTACTGTACCTACTAAGTGCTGTAAATACACCTTTATCTGAGTTTTTGGACATGTATCAACAATCCCATTGTACAGATGGTGGATTGAAACATAGAGATATCAACAAACATACTCCAAAATATGTTCAGTGGGTAACAGAGGACGCCAAGCCAGGTGTTTCTTCCTCCTAAGCCTATGCTCAGCATATTGTACCTAGAAGGGAGGGGGGGAGGGAGCCATATTGATTTAGCGTCTATAATATGCCAGGCATTTTACCAAGATTATCACATTTAACCTTTAATGAACAACACAAACCAGTTTTTTTTCCATCCCCCCTTTACTGATACGCGTCTTATGTATCACTTCCTTCTGCCACGTTTGTCATTCACTCTCTCTTCAACCCAAGCAGTAATATGGACACCTTAGAACCAAACATTGCGCTGAGAGTGATTATGCCTTCTGACCCTTCAGTTCTCTGACTTCACGGTTTAGCCATGTCCTGGAACTTGGCATTAAGGAGATCTGTTTCTGTGGATCAGTGACAAGCTTGGGGAGGGACAAGGGCAGGGTACTTGGGATGTCATCTGTGGTCTCAAGGGGGCGCTGCTCATGCAACTAAAAGACGTTTCTGTGCACCCCTTTGCTCCTGTGGTTCTCAGCTGGCAGTGAGAAGGAGGCCCCAAATTTCATCCAGGTGCATGTCCAAATCTCTGCGGTCCCCCCAGAGCCCACTCAGGAAAATGCAGATGAAATGGAATAGATTGTGCTGTAGAAAATGTTGTATTTGATGAAATTCTTAGAATGTTGGAACCAGAAATGTTCTTCTAGATGCTCTAAACCTGACCTTTTATTTTAAAGATGGGAAAACTGGGACCGAGACAATGGTTGGTCTAAAATTTGATGGACTGTCAAAGCTGGAAAGCTTCTGAGTGTGATCTAACCCTATTCATTTATTGTATAGACTGGAAGTTGAGGGCCAGAGAGGGGATGCGCTGGCCCAAGGTTGCACAGCATAATAGACACAAAACCAAAGCCTGAACCCAGGTCTGCTGACTTCCAGGCAGGTGCTTTTTCTTCTCCACTAGGCCACCTCATGCCCATGAACTATCCCCTGACCTATAAGTGTCACAGACAGTCCTTGGGTCACATATGTCTTCCTGTGTATTGGTTAGGGACCTTCTGCAGCATCTTCTCGGGGCACTTGACACTGGAGTCATGAAGAACCCCCATTCTCCCAGGAGTCAGCCAGGAATGACAAAACCAAGGCCAGGGCCATGTAGCCGTTGCTTCCTCCCATCTCTCTGGATCAGTCCAGCATTTCAAGAAAAGAAAGCTTGGGTTACTTGGGCACTCATTCTGCTGAGTCGGCGGTCTGGGCAACCAGTGTGACAGCGGAATTCGATCCCTGCTTTGACTCAGCACTGGGGCCTAAGAGACCCTCACCTGTCAGGCTCTGGGCCCTGCCAGCGATGCTTATCACCTTTGCTCTTGCAGGTGCCTCCTTGTCCTCCTAGCTTAGAGCTAATAACTTGTCTCTTGTCTGGGGCTGCAAAGTATGTTTAGAAGATTATACAAATGCTGGGCCCACAGAGGAGCCATTCACCTGGAATGTGTAGAGGTAGCCGAGACTGAGAAAGGGTTTTGGGAGCCCTGCGCCACCAGCCGTCTACCCCAAGCTATATCCAGAGTGGTCATTCACTCACTCAGACATCAAAGCTTCACTGAGTGCCTCTTCTGTGCCCGACACTATTCTAGGTTCTGACAATAACATGATCTTAGTCCAGTGGAAACAGTAACTATGCTCTCTCTGAGTCATCTGTGGTATCTTCTTGCCCCCCATCCATCCATGAATCCGTTTGTGCATCCACCGGTTTCCTAAATAAACACTGAAGGAGTATCTATTTGATAAAGTTTTGCTCAAATGGCCAGATGTTTTGCTAGGAAATCTAGACTATAAAATATGGATGACGCACGTTCCTGTCCATAAGGAACTCATAGTACAGTACAGGAAATAGACAACTCTGTCTATATGCTATGTAGACATGCTATGTATGCTATAACCAAAATATGCTGTAACAAAACAAGTCAGGAAGTTGTAGAAGCACTGAACATCTTGGGGGTTTTAGGGAAGGCATGTTAGAGGGGCAGCGTTTGAGCTAGGTCTTGAAGGATGAATTGCTTACCTGAACACATTATTAGTAAAAGTAGCAGCATGAGAAATACCGAAGACAGGGAGAAATCTCTAAGTAACAGGTCTTTTCACATGCTATTCCCTTTCTCTAGACATTCTTCCTTCTTCACCCCTATGTAATTAATTCCCACTCATCTTATGATCTCAGATGAAACGTCCTTTCCTTGGGGACACCTTCACAAAGCTCCCTGATTAAGTTCAATCCTTCTACTCTTTACTCAAACAGCCTCTTGCACCTTTCTTCCATAGCTCTTATTAGAGGTGAAATTGGCCAATTAGATGTGTGATTATTTGATTAAAGTCTCCTCACAGAACTGTAAGGTCCAGAGGAGCAGGAGCTCTATCTATATTGACTCACTATTACGCCCTTTTCTTTAGCACACGTGTAGTGGGCATTCAATAAATAGGGTTGACTAGAAGACGGATGGACAGACAGATAGGTAGATGCATGGATAGATCGATGAATGGATGGATGGATGTGGCTGCACGAAATGGCACATAGAGGAAAGTAGCTAACGATGAGACAAGATTTTTTCATGGGACAAATTTTTAAAAAGTTCACTTATTTATTTTCTTCCTCTTCTTCCTGAGCTACTCCTTTAGCAGGCCAGTTCCTTTCATTCTAAGGAAGGGACATTTGGTTTCCTTCGTTAGTCTGCTTACATATATGAGAAAAACCATAAAGAACAGAGTCCACAAGCAGATCTCCTAAGGCACAGAGAAAAGCAAAGAGCTTATCCTTTATTTGTTATTTGTGCTTCTCTGCTCTAATATAACTGTAGTCATGTGTCTGTTACGGCAGTCACAATTGTGCTCACAGCCGTGTACATGTACACACACACACACACACACACACACACACCTGAGCCTATTCTTGGCTATCTTGCTACGATATTTTTTTAGACACTATAGGGCAGTGATGAAATCGAATCTGTCATCATGAGTGGGGTAACAAAGACTGCATGAACTTGGAACACAGATGCAGAAGGCCGGGATGCCATCTAGGATGGACGGGGACTCCTTGTGAGCTTGGGACTGGGATGGAGAAGTCAGGATGGGAAAGAGAGACCACTGGGTCTCAGGGATTGTGTCCAGATGCAGTGATCTCAGCAAAGTGATGACGTCTTCTTTCCCATCAATGAGTCACTGAGCATTAAAGACCCCAACCCGAACTTTAATCAGAGGGCTTTCACTTTTATCTGCTTTCTATGTATTAAAGCATTACACAATATTGCCTTTGACGAGAGAAAGGGTATGTCCACTGCTTTGAGAAATCAGTGGACTAACCCTGCCTCTTTTTTTCATTACTGGGAGTCCTGAGACTCAGAGAACATAAGCTGCCTAGTCAACACCACCAAGTAACCACCCAGCTGGCTGCGATTTGGAAGACTAGAACAGATTTTCTAAAGCCCTGACAACTGCCTTTTCACTATGCCTGTACAGTTGCATTCCATTTCAACAACATCTCTAAGAGCCAAAGTTGTGCCTACTGTCAAACTACGTGATTGGGAGACCACATGAACTGGAGGTGGTCCTAACCTTTGAGCAGCTCTCAGTCTTGCACCAGCTACAGGAACAGCAACAGACCATAGAAGACAGTGTGCTGAGTGCTCCGGTGGGAAGATACAAGTGCTAGGGCGTTGCAGGGACTCCTGACTGTCCCCTAAGATGGCTCTGGGTTCCAATAAGTAATGACTTAACCCCATCATCTTTGGAGCATCACAGAGTCGGAGGGACACAGGAAAAAAGAAAGAAACCAATATGTGCTAGAGAGAGCCTAGAATGGTAAAGAAAACAATATGGAACCAAGTTAGATTTATAGATTTATATCACTCCTCTGCCTCTGCTCGGTGTGATCCTGGCTGGGTCCCTTTCTTTCTCTGAGCCGCAAGCTTTTCATCTATAAAGTGAGAAGAGCAATGCCTGCCCTCACATGTTGTTCAGAGAATAAAGGAAGAAAACAAAGATGTAAAGCATGTGAGATCAAGTATATCTGTACTCCTGTGTGACAGGAGAGAGAGCCCATAATCAGACACAGACAAATGCCTGAATTCTTCAACGTTAGATCTTTACAATTCTTGGGCAGTTTACACTCAGGTGGCTAATATATTTGCATATATTTTATTATGAATTATGTTTTTAATTACTTGCTATCAGGAAGAATGGGGGAAAGGGGCTCAAATTTTCTTACCATTTCTTCAAGTTAAATGAGCCCCCAACTTTAAGAAGACGTAAGTGGTCTGCCCCCTGGTTTTGCACTCCCCAGCATCCAGGAGTGTCTCTCCCAGGGTGACCATACTTTAGTTGGGAAACGCTTGGCTAGAGATGACTTGAGAAATGTTAGAAGTGGGAATTTGTTCAAGGGGGTGCTGGGATTTGAAGCCAGAAGCTAAATAATTAGCTGAGAGACAGCTAAATGATGACAGAGGCCATCCCCACTCACTCTGGGATGCTAACAAGGCACCTTTCTTTCCTGCCTCTGTCCCCCATCTAGCCCTTCATGGGAGACAATTACTGTGACGCCATCAACAACAGAGCCTTCTGCAACTACGACGGTGGGGACTGCTGCGCGTCCACGGTGAAGACCAAAAAGGTAGGCAGTGTCCCCCCTTCCCCAGCAGGCCCCTCCTACAGGCCTCTCTGGTGTCCTGGGCCAAGATCCACCCTCCATGTTGGACAACTCACTGTCCTGGTTGTGTCAGCGCTCGCCTCCAAGCTGTATTGTGTTGTGTGTATTGTATTGTACGGTATGGTACGGTACGGTATTATATTTTTAATTCTTTTAGTCAGTAGTTGAGCTAATATCACATGCTCGTCCCTGAGCAAGGTGTGGAGGTTCATGGATAACTTTTGCAGATGTGGTCCCTTAGCAACACAGCTTAGAGTCGAATACGGAAGCAGACAAATAAAAGTGCAACACATACTTTTAGAAGCGAAGGACGGAGTCCGGTGGCGCTCGGTCATGGGGTGGGAGGAGGCGCGGAGGAGGGATCGACAGTCAAGGCTGAAACTTAAGGGACAGGGGGAGGCGTGGGGAGGGGGCCAGGAGACGAGTGTCAGGGGCAGAACGTTTGCTGGCGTTAAAGTCCTAGAGAGCATGCATTTCTAAGCGGTGGGGCTACAGTTGAGGGGAAGAGAGAAGATGGCGCATTCCCAACAAGGTCAGTCATAGCCTTTGAGCATTTTAACATCTCTTTTGTTGTTCACCCCTGTAGAATTGAGGGGGGTGGTCTTGGTGGTGATTTTCTTCCTTTGTGTATTAGGAGGCAACAGGAGTGATTTAGGTGTGCATACGTGTTGTGAGCCCAAAACATTCCACTGAAATTCACCTCAACGTCCACCTGCCTCCTGTCCAGGGCTGGGACCAGAGTTTGGGCCCCGGCCAAGAACCAGGAGAGAGGTGATCAACCTGGGCAACCTGAGTTGAGAAGTATTCTTGTGATGAATGAGTGAATAGGCAGCTATTTCCCTTTTTATACTCATCTACAATCTGAGCTGAAAGATTTCAAATATCATTGGATCTACTTTCTCATGGTAAAGAAGGGGAACTGCGTTCCTGAGACCAAAAAGGCAAAGACTCATAGTCAGTTTTAGTGGAAGAGCCCTCTGTGATTCTTTGGTCTAAACCTTTCATTTCATTGACGGGGACCCAGAGGCCCATAAAGGAGGAATGGTTTGTCCAAGGTAGCAGCGTGAGTGACAAAAACAGAGCAAGACGCCCGGCCTCCCAGCCACGTCCCTTTATATCGCAACATCCTTACGAGAATTAGTTCTTTCAAGAAAGATGATCTGACGCTAAAATGCAGCATGGATAGAGCCAGACCCAAGGGATACCCTCAAATCGGAGGACTGTTACTGTATCTTTTGGTCGATGAATAAGGGTGATGGGGTTCGCTTCTATCAGTTGGTCCTGTATAGGCAACACTTTTCAGCATGGCTTCCCCCTCCTTTCTTTTTTATTTTGTATGTTTTTGGCTAAAACACTGAAAGTATACACTTTCTGTTGAACTACAGGAGAATAAAATTTATTTTCTATGAACATTTTTTTTTTATTGGGGTGACAATTGTTAGTAAAATTACATAGATTTCAGGTGTACAATTCTGTATTACATCATCTATAAATCCCATTGTGTGTTCACCATCCAGAGTCAGTTCTCCTTCCATCACCATATATTTAACCCCCTTTACCCTCATCTCCCACCCCCTGCCCCCTTTACCCTCTGGTAACCACTAAACTATTGTCTGTGTCTATGAGTTTCTGTTTCTCATTTGTTTGTCTTGTTTCTATGAACAAATTTTATTATTTTTCCCAATTATGAAACAATATGTATTCCACTTTTGGGAAAATCCAGAAAGTAGAAGATAACAAAATAATTCACTGATCATCTTACAACCCAAAGATAAACAGCTACTTTCCTTTGGTCGTTTTTATTCTGTGTAAAAGTATGTGGGTATTTGTGTCTACGTATATATCTGCATCTCCAATTTGGATTCTTGATTTGTTCTGTTTTGTTTACTAAGCCCAGGACAGCTTGCACGTAAGAGTTACCTGATCTTAGATTAAGCTTCTCAGCTGCATATTTTGCTGTATTATTATTTATTTACCATATGGTTGTGATGTACGATTTACCTGCGACTTTTATTTTGGGCTATTTCAGTTTCTCACAATGATAAGTAATAATTCTAGTGAATATCTTTACTCAAAAAATGTTTTTGTAACTCTGCTCATTCCTTTACAATTGAATCTTAGAATCGAAATAGCTAGGATGAAAGGTGTGAATATTTGTAAGGCTCTTGGTACCTGTCTCCAAATGAGTACAGAGCACAGTAGTGTCTATTTCACTCCACTGGAGTCAGCCCTTTTTGAAAGTGAATAGACAATGAAATTTGTGTCTTAAATAGAAGTTTGTGTACAAACTTATGACACGTGATTCATCTGACACCAGCATCTGGTGAAAGAGCAGCTCAAATTAAAAGAATTGTACTACCACTGAGTACAACTCACATACTAAAACATACAAAATAAAACTAAACTTATTTTTTAATGGGAAACTTCCTGAAACGGAGTGCTATTTCTAGAGAGTGTTTGGTAAGGACATGAAGTCATGAGATTGATAAATTCGAATCTGCACTGGAACCTCATAGTCACGTGAATGCGTGCCCGCACACACAGACCCAAATGGCCTTTTGACTTTGTTTCTATACTGGGCTCAGTTGCAGCAATTTCAGGCTGCAGGGCCCTGAGATGAGTGTTTCCTCTTCTCTAAGGGACCCAGAGTCAGTTCTTTGCTAGCTCTGAATATGCTTCCTAGTCCTCTTTCCCCTCTTTTCTACCCACGTTATAAATTGTGGCTTTTTGTGTTAAAAGGATTGTCTTCTTCCACCTTAAATTGTTCTTCCGGCCAGCCAAGGCTGCAGAATGCAGATGGCCAAGCTTCCTTCATGCAACGAGATGAATGTTCATTGGGCATGTCTAGGAAACCCAGCACTGGCCCAGGCTGTGTGTGCACGGCAGGCGTGGTGCCTGCCCTGGTAAAGCTCGTGGCTTATTAAGGGAAGCAGACATTCAGCAGTGAGGTATCCAACTATGTATGTAATTCCCTTCATGGGAGGGTCAATGCAGAAGAGCTGCCAGATCTTACATGTTCCCCGAGGAAGTGACATTCATATGGAGCCGTGTTTTCCTGGTGAAGGTGGATGGTGGTTGGGGCAGACTGGAGAGAGCTGTTAGAACCATGTGTGACGTATGGATTAGAGCTGAACGGCCTCTTTATGGTGCAGATGGCTTGGCCGTAGTAATTAGCTGCTAAGAAGTGTTTGGGGCTTTCTTCAGATTCGAGATTCCTGGAAGTCTGACTTCTGGAGAAGAAAGGAATCTCAAATTCAAATCATTCTTCCTACAATTTAAATTTTGCAGTCTAACTTCTACAGAAACTTCAATGTCTTGAAACTTTTCTCCTTTCTCTTGCACACACCCAACTGCTCCGTGGGTTAGACTGGTTTATAAAGGCGGTAGGTAGAGACAGGGCTATAAAATACCCCTACGTGAGCTGCTGTATGTCAGATACTTGTTCTCCGTGACTTCCTTTAATCCTCATCTCAGCCCCGACAGGTTGCTATGACCCCGTTGCACAGGTGAACGGACTGTGGCTCAGAGTACTCATGGGGGTTGCAAATGCCGAGGCCCGAAGTGGAACCCAGTTCTGTCTGACTCACAAGTCCAGTTCTTTTTCCTGCATGGGGCTGAGTCTCAGAAGAGAAAAGCAGGTGGGGGTAGGACCTTGTCCTCAGAGTACCTGGGCATGACCTTCCCAGTTCTGGCTGGAGACATTTCACTGTGAACCCAGACTGCCAGGGAACCTTGGCTGTGGGACCCCTCCCCTTGGCAAAGGTGAAAGCAGCTTTCCCCAGCAGCAAAGACGGGGTGGGCAGTAACTGAGGCTCCCAGCCTTGCCAACCACCGCTGAAGTCCCAGACAGGTGTTTTCCCTGAGCTGAAAAATGTCTTGTGTCCAGTTTCCACAGCAGGTGGCCTCGGAGCAGAAGAAGGTCCAGATTCCTTCCTCTCACCCCTCAGCCCTCACCTACTGGTCCTTCCTATACTCTTGACCCTGGACACAGATCATGGGAGGTTCTCTAGCCATAAGCACCCAGCCTGGCACTCAGAAACTCACGGACAGGGCAGACCTGCCCCATGTACCTTCTCCATTAGAGTAATTCCATGACTTGAGCACATACTACATATGTGCTTGGCTATGGGCTGTAATCTCTGTGTAGAATATCTCACCTGGACTGCAGAACCTCCCACCAAGGTAGACAGCTGAGGCTCAGAGAGGTGGAATCATTTGTTCGAGATGACAGAGCTGTGGAGGTGACAGAGCTGTGTGTAGGATTGAGCGTTTTCTAACTCCAAACAAATAATAGTAGCTACGATGTATCAAGAGTTTCCCATTTGCCAAGTGCAATGCTAACTGCTTTTACATGTGCCATTTCATTTCAACAGCACAGTAGCCCTGTTGGCAGGTGTTTTATTCTCATTTTATGTTAGGTTATTTTTTTTTTTTTTTTTTTAAAGGAGGGCATAGCTCGCGGGTATCGAACCAGCAACCTTGGTGTTATATAGCACCGCACTCTAACCAACTGAGCTAACCGGCCACCCCTATTCTCAGTTTATAGATGATGCAGCTGAGGCTTACAAGGTCACTGGCTAGGAAGTGGTAGAGATGAGCCGCAAACCCAGTGAGTCTAACCCACATAACACCTGCCTCTAACCCCTGTTCTGAACATCTTGTTGCAGTGAGGTTTCATTTTCCCCTTCCCCTGGCAAGTGGGCTTCTTGTTTCATAGTCCTCCTGGACAGGAGTCGTGGGCATGACCTCGGGGTCTGGGGTTACACTCTCAGCATCTTCTCCCAGACTTCGTTCTTGCCAACTCTCCACTTAAACCTTTTCCCAGTCCCCAGGGCTGGGGCCTCCCCGGTCACTTGGCCCAGAATGATGTCTGCCTGATTCCTCCATCCTTCCTCCCCTTGTTTGTCTCTACAGACACCAGCTGTTTCCCACATCTGCCTTGTGGGGTGACCTGGACTCGGCTGACAGACAAGAGCAAGACAGTGCAGGAAACTCTGTCTGACAGGGGTGACCAGTTTCCCGCCCAGACACCTGTCTGCAGTACAAGGCAGACAGGAAGGGGCAGGGCTCAGCTTCTCAGCAGTAATATTTTTCTATTGGAGCCTTGAGGAGTCTTGAATACAGAGCAGATTTCCAGAATGGTTGCTGTAACACATGCCCCTCCTAACAACAAGAAGAAGTATTCCTTTCTAATTGGAATAATTCTAAGTAAGCATGCGTTGGGGGTGTAACAGAGAGAGGAGAAACCACCTGAACACATTGAACATGCCAAAACTTTCTAAAGTGTGGTGGCCTGGAACAATAATTATGGTCATGTTTCAGGCAGCTGCTAAGAGGCTGATTCTGGAAGATGTCTGGGGAGTGAGTGGAGGTGTAGTGCCAGCTCCCTGACTTAGCTCTGTGACCTTGGGCAGGTCGAGTTCACCTTAGGTTTTTATCTCTTGATATTTGGGTTAGATTCGGGTCTCGGGACTCCCCACATGGCTTCCGGCATGAGGTGGTCATTGAGCGAGAATTGAAGGCCAGTCATAGCTGGGAGCAGGAGAGAGTAAGAGGTCGTCAACCCTAGAAACATGTCTTAGCACAGGATGGCACGCCCAACTGATGACACTGAGCGTAGGCTTGGGGTATTTACTTGCGAAGTCTAAGTGAAAACATACTTTCTTAGGAAAGGATGTTAAAACTAAATGTAGCCCATTGGTCGAAGGCTAGTAATTCTATAGGATATAGGAAGAGAATCAAAATTGTTAGATGGAAAGCAGCCTTCTTAGCTGAGTGGCCATGATAAAGGTTTGGATGCTGAGGGCCAGAGTCAGGGATGTACGTCAGTGACTCTTACATCTTGACTTAGCAACAAGAACAGTCCTTTTAAATGTATCACATGGTGTCAGACCTCTGTGCCAAGCCCTAGAGTGTCTCCCTCATTTTACTCGGAGTAAAACCAGTTCTCCCAATGGCCTATCAGGCTTGACATGCTCTTTCTACCCCCATTATCTCTCTGACCTCACCCCCCCACTACTGAGGCCCCCCTTCACTTAACTCCAGTCCTCTGGACTCCCTGACGTCCCTTGCGCAGGCCAGGAATTCTTCCACCTCACAGCCTGTGTCACTGGCTGTTCTTTTATGTGAGAGCATTCTTTCCCATCCATCCTCATCCCTCACCTCCTCTAGGTCTTCACCCAAGTGTCATGTTCTCAATGATCCCCACCCTGACCGCACACCTTACCGCCCTCCTGGCACTCCCACGCCCATTTACCTTGGCTTCCACTTTTTGTTCCTTCCACAACACTTATCGCTTGGGCACATGCTAGAAAATGTATTGATTACTTATGAGCTGGCAATCCTTACCCCTGTTGCTGCTAGAATGACAATTTCATGAGGGCAGAACATGCATCTATTCCAGGTTTTGAGGCTGCGTAATAAACACTGTGCTTGGCCACATGCAAGACGGACCTGGTTGTAGCCATGCTGAGGTCATGTCTTGTGGACTCTTGGTCAGGCAGTGAGAGTCTAGGAAGTGCTAATGGAAACACAGCAAGTTAGCAGAGTTGAGGAAAGCAACACCAGACGGGAGATGTGAAAGGTACAGTAGGTCTTACCCAGGTGACAGGAGTGGGACGATGACCCGACGTAAGCATAAGCGAGGAAAGAGTTTTTCTGGCTGAGGGCACAGTCTGTGCAAAGACCCAGACATAAAGGAGAGTGTTAAGGCAGTTATATAATTCCCTGAGTGTGGCTAGAGCACCGTGAAAGGATGGGAAGGGGGAAGAGATGAGCCTAGCGGCATGTGCAAGGCTTTTATAAGCCAAACCAGGACATTTGAATGTTATCCACAGAGCAGTGGGGGTATCCAATGATTATAAGCACTGAACCAGCCGAGACAATCCTAGAAGGCTTCCTGGAAGAGGTGATAGATGTGCTTAACTTGGAAGATTAGTAAGAGATAACAGGCAAATGGCAAAACAGATTAGACGAATTCCTCCTTGTCGAAAAGCACTGGCTTCTGGAGTGTTATGAGATCCTCCTTTGGGGTGTAGCTTTGACTTTTCATGTGGATGAATTCAACACTCATTTTAGCTTGTTCCTGAGAAGGAATCAGACTCGCCCATCCCCCAAAGTTATCACCACCATAACTATTGTCAGCATCATCACCACCATTCTCACCACATTGGCAACACTACTGCCAACACCAAGGTCACCATCACTGTCACCGCCACCATCCTCATTAAATGAGCACATATTATAAGCCATGCACTGGTGCTGAGCGCTTTACTTAAACTGTATACTTTATCCAAAACACTTCTCTGTGACAGGACTGGTACTGCCTCCGGTTTTACAGATAGAGAAACTGAAACTCCCAAAAGGGGTGTAACTGGTTGGATAGCAAGCGCTGAGTCAGTAAGAGGGCAAGAAGTCAAACCCATCTCCTTCTAGGCTGCTGCTTTTCTCCATTTTACTGACATCCCCCACCCCCCATTTTATCTCCCACTTGTGCACATTCCAACAAGCCTCTGCATTCACTGACTGGTCCCTGTCCTCTGCCAGGCACCAATCCACCCTCCCTGCCAGGAGCTTCCAGGGGGTCCTCGTACTCAGCATCACACCTTGTTGCTTGGGCTCATTACAGTTTTCCATCAACCCTCTGAGTATCCTGAGACTCAGCGTGGCAAAATGGTATTTGCCCCAGGTCCCACAGTGGGAGGGAACAGTCAAGGCTTTCAGACCTTCCAGGGCATACTCTCTGCTTGTGACCTCCCTGTTGATTCTGGGTCAGAATCCAGCCTCTGTCTGTCTCCCAGCCTCAGATGAGACCTGCAGCCAGAGCCTTGTGGGGCTTTGGCCTGGCCTGCATTTCTGAGCCGCTCACACATGCAGATGGAGGTGTCAGCTTGGGCAGCTCACCCAGAGGAAGAAAGGCCTGGAGCTGAGCAACCTCTCCAGCCCAGAGGGGAAAAGGAGATAATCCTGGCCTGTGGTCATTGACCTGGGCTTGCTGACAGAATCCCAGAGTGGGTGGCCAAGCCATGTGTGGGACAGCCTAGCCACACGGTGCTGGGGATCCCACATGTAAACTGGCCACCACACGCGTTTGTGCCGTGGGTGGTAGGTTTTCTTGGGAGGCCATCTGTGGGAGAAGGTGGGAAGCTGCTCGGGGGAGTCAGGGAATCTGGGAGTCCTGCTAAGAGAAGACTTTCTCAGGATGTGGCTCTTCTCTTCAGGCCTTAGTTTCTTTCTCTATGAAAAGGGGATCCTGACTCCCGCTCTGCCCGCCTTTTGGGGGACAATGTGGAGGAATGGTTACAAACAGGAAGCAGATGCCAGGGCACCTGCCAGCCCAATGACTCACCTCTCTGCATCTTAGTTTCCTCTGAGATGTAAAACCAGGATAGGAAGAATAGCGGCTTTATTGGGATTGTTGGGAACAGTAAGACAATGCACGTTGAGTTCACAGGCCCCGAGTTTTAATAAGGGACAAAAGGCTGTTGGCTAGTAGACCAATCAGCAGTGAGCCCGGCCAGGCTGTGAAGAAGGTACCTGCCCCTTACTCCTACTTGCTGAAAACTCTGTGTTTGGAGTGGGCTTTAGAATTCTGCATCATCTACGCACATGCTGGTAGAGAGGCTCAGGGCAAGTTTGTTTTGTTGCAACATTCTGAAGCCTCTATTTTCTCATCTGCAAGATGGGTAGCTAATGATAGCCTCACAAGGTTGTACAGAGTCAACAAGCTAGCACGTGGAAACCATCTGACACGTGGCAGGCCCTCAGGAAATGCTGTGCACATGTGTGTATGCATGTGTGTGTGTGTAAAGTAGTGTTCCCTGCTGTGAGCCTACATGAACAGGCTTCCCCAGTCTCTTCCAGGTCAGACCTAGGAACATCTGGGAGGGTGGATGGAGCTAAGCCATCTCCACCCTTCTCTTCCCAGTTGTAGGCCCTTGATCAGCAGGAAGCTCGTGGCAAGAGGAGACCCCAGGACAGGCTCTGAACAGGCAGTTCTCAAAGAGGCGAGAGGAGGGGCCAGGGAGGGAACAAGTGCTGTGCATCGCTCTGCACTGGGCACAGTGGGAGCTGGTGTGGAGACAGCATTACTTCATTGACTCCTTCCCAGAACCCGGTGAGGCCTTTATAACGACCCTCCTGTTACAGATGGGGACATGAGGTCCACCAGGTGCCAAGGACTTGCCAAAAGTCATGCAGTACCAGTGTGGAGCCCACCCTGAACCCAGGCTGGTCTGCTCCCAAATGCCTTGCGAGGGCTCAGGAAACGCAGCTGCATTTTCAAGCAAGTGGTGGAGAGAAGGAGGTTCCAGATCTGCCTCCTGAGCTCAAACCTCCCAGACTTTGCTGTATTCTGACTGGGGTTCCTTACTTCAGGTTCCAGACACCTTTCTCTGGGAAATGCTGAAATGGCCTGGGCTGACCTGGAGGAAGGCAGATTGTTACTCTGCCTGCTGAACCAGAGTGGCCAGACCAGCCTGGGAAATTAACTGGAGGCAGGGCTCCGGAAGCTGATGATTTGGGAGAAGCTGATGGAATGGGGGAGTGGCAGAAGGTCATGCGAGGCAGGGTTTGTAGAGAATGTGCATTTCTAGGTCCTTCCTGGCGAGACTGAGAAGGATTTTCAGACAGATGGAAAGGTAGAGACCGTTAACATCAAATCTGAATGTAGAGCTAGGGAGACCGAAGCTCAGAGAAGTGAAGGAACTAGTACAAAGTCACCCTGCAAGGGAGTAAAAGAGCAGGGGCTCCCTGACTGTATTCTGCCTGTATATTCATGTATTCGTGTGTCCCTCCATTCATGGGTCCACTGAATGCCTGTTCTGTGGTATAAGGGCTCAGTTCCACAGCAGACATGCTGCCCAGACTGGCCTGGCATCCCCACATGGAAGTGAGTCAGTACGAGGAGGGCACCAGAGTAGGATGCTGAGCCATGGGATGAAGGTGAGAGTGTTATTGGTCAGACCAATGAGGGAGCAGGTTGTGCTGGAGACAAGAGCAGAAGAATGAAGAGGGGCTAGTCAGGAAAAAGCAGCAGGATGGAGGAAACTCAATGGCTAAAGACTTAAAAGTAGGAAAGCACCCGGAGTATTTGAGGAACCAGGAAATCAATAAGTAAGCCACTGAGGGGGACGAAGGGAGCCAGCTGAGGTCTAAGAAGCGTGTGGAGATGAGAGCCTGCAAAGCTTTGAACGTGTGGTAAGGACTCTGGGTCTTAGGTGAAGAGATAGAATCTGTTGAATTTTTGCTGTGTGAGGTGCGACAAGAAGCAGGAGGGAGAAATCAGATGTGAAACTGTCCCTCATGGGTCACAGAGCCCAATGGGAAAGAGTTACCGAGGGAATTGTGCAGGAGGCATTAGATGTAACTGGATCGTTCTAAAGTTAGAATGTGGGCAAGGGCAGTGGAAGGGGACAGATAAAGGAATAGGTGAGTTCAGGACAAAGAGGCTGCCCAAGTCTGGGAGGTGGGAGAGAGGGGACAACAGGCAGGAAAGGTGTCACAGATGGTGAAATATGAGCTGGTAGGGAATTGGAGTCCGCACACGTGTATTTAGTATTAAGCACCTCCTGAGTGTTAGGCCATGTGCTAGGGCTTTTGCATATTTCTTTTGTTTGATCCTTAAGACCATATAAAATACAGTATATATATATATATATATTTTTTAATCACTCTTTTAAAGATGTAGAAACTCTGGGTGATGGCAGTGAAGGGATTTTCCCAAAATTGTTCAGCAAGTATGAGGCAAGCAAGGACGCCAACCCCGGCCTTTTGTCTCCCAGGATGGTACTCTTCCCCCGCAGCCTCAGTTGTTACATTTGGACTTGGCTCTGCCCTCAGTGTCTCCGCTTGGACTGGAGGGTTCTCTCTCCTTCTTTTGTGATTCTAACATTTTGTGCTTCTCTTGGAGGTGGAAAGGTTACGAAAGAATATTTTAGGGAAGGCACAGCCTCTACAAAGATAGGGAGTCTGGGAAGAAAACGTTCTAAACTGGGAACAGCAAGGAGTTGGGAGCAGAAAGGCAGGCACTGCCTGGAAAAGGCAGCTGTGAGAATGCTTACCCAGCATCAAGCACCTATGTATTTAAATTGAAACGAGAAACAGAGACGCTAGCCGTGAGTGCAAGGGAAGAGTCAGAGAGCAGGAGAAACAAAGAGGCACTCATTCATTCTGTGTCTGGGCCTTGGAAAACAAGAACAAACAAGACCAACATATACATGGTTGAGCTGAGCGCATGCCAAGCATTGTGTGCTCAGTGTTTTTGGTCACTTAGTTCACTGATCCCTCGTCACAACCTCAGGGAGGTGTATGCATTCACTATTCTCATTTAATGAGTGAGGTACCTAAGGCTCAGAGAAATTGTCACATGCTCCAGGTCACACCTCCGTTAGATGACAGAGCTGCTGGGGCTGATACTTCCATCTTCCTGTTCATTGCTACATTTTAAATTGTTGCAAAACTGCAGCAGGGGGAGCGAGGTTGGGAGGGAGGGCAAAGAGGCAGAGAGGAAAAGAGGTAGATATAGAGAACCAGCAAAGAGGCAGGGAGAAAAAGAGGTAGATATAGAGAACAAGCCCACAGGCTACAGACAAAGATGCTGTCTGAGGCTGTGTGAGCATTTGGCCACTTTGCCCCGGCAGGAGGTGAATGAGGTCATTAAATCCATGTGCGCAGATGGGGGACCCTCTGGGGAAAGTTATATGCAAATGTCATGATGCAAGGAAATGAAATCTGCTTGCGTGAGCCCAGCCTGGGCTCACGCAGGGAAAGACAGGTCAACCCCTGCATGGGGAAGACATTTGCTCTGCTAGGCTCTTTTCTGGAAAGAAAAGCCTGCCCAAGGTCACAGAGCACGTGGAGGGACGGAGTGGGAGCTGAAACGGAGGCCTCTCATTTTCCCTTGTTGTTGTTTTTTAATTTAAAAAATATTTTAATTTTTATTTCTCATTTCCTCCAGCTTTTGTAATATATGCAGATGACACATTATATGCCTCTCGCTTTTTCTTATGCTCAAATCTGCTCCCTAGTCCCTTCAACCAACTTTTATGCAAAAATCTCTGGGACATGTTCCCTACCAGGAGAACGTCAGGCCCCTTAGAAGGTGTCTCGGCTTGCTGAGACATGCTTTTGTGGTTTTCATCATTGCTTCCCCAAACCAAAATTCCAATGTGTGCAGATAGTTACGTTTTCTTTAAAGACACATCCTTACTTTACTTGATCACTACAACAGTCCTGTAAGTTCACTATTCCGTTGTACAATGCTATCAACCGACTCTGGGATGGTACATTAAGATTTTTCACCCATGATCTCATTCAGCCCATAGAGTTCACAGCGCAAGGGGTGGGGGGGTCTTATCATAGTTCTACAGCTAGGAGCCCGAGGCTCAGAGAAAGGTAACTTGTCCGACTTGAAATACCATATTTGTCACTTATCATTATGGGCAAATTGTCTGCCCCTTTCTGAGCCTCAGTTTCCCCATCTGTAAAAGGGTGATTATTTTAGTACCTATCTTAGGTACTAAACTCTTACAGAGTTGTCAAAGGGCTCAGAAAAGTGTTTAACTCATTGCCTGACCCATGAGAAATGCCACCAAAAATGGAAGATGCGATAATGATGACGGTGGTGACGTTGATGAAAGTTATCACAGGGCAAGGAAGAGGCACGGCCATGAATCGACCTTGACTCTGCTGTACCCCTGATCCAATGACTGTCCCCATCCTGCAATGCCTCTCTGAAAGTTCCTGCTTCTGACACAACCCCCTGATTCACCTCTTCTCTCTTTGTCTTTGCAGGTCACCCCCTTCCCAATGTCTTGTGACCTACAAGGAGACTGTGCTTGTCGGGACCCCCAGGCCCAAGAACATAGCCGGAAAGACCTCCGGGGATACAGCCATGGCTAAGGAAGGACAGGCAGTGGTCAAAGAATTCCCAACGCCAGGACCCGCATCCCTTTGGTATTGATTTCACAGTCAGCTGCTCGACGGAATGGCCTCTCCACACCAGGGATCCTTAGCACCCAACCGGTCTGCCTTTAATTTCACCCAGGAAGGACTCACAATGGGGAACGCATGAACCAAGTCTCGCCATGTTGAATGGAATGGAATCCCATCCCAAAGTCTTAGATGGATTATACATACAGTGTGCAGCCCCAGAGCCTCCTAAAATTCTAACCATTTGTCACATGGCCACAGCAAGAAACATGTCCTGTACCTAGGAGTGTGCACATCTGTGGTTAGTACACATGCATGCACACACACCCATACAAACATCTGTGTGAGGGCAGTTTTGGAGACTGAGCAGAACTAGACTGGAACAAAGTCAATCTTTCCTTTCCCAAGCTCCTAGCTAACACTGTCCTTGGGAAAAAGAGAGTTGTAGAAACCGCTAAGACCAAGTGTTGAGATGCCAAGATAGCTCCCAGCCTGAGGCTTGGAATATGTAGGGCACACACAGTGGTGTGGTCCTTTGGGATTAGAAGTGAAACGGTCTCTGATCACCTATCACCTCCCTTCTAGGGAAATAGGACCCAGGAAGAGGTAAAGAATCCAAGGTATACAAAGCCCCCCAATTTTTCCGCTGCCATGGGGGATTTACCCCAACTCCAGGGTTTGAGGCCAAGCTGGAAATGGCTTATAATTGCAATGTCAAGGTATTATAACAGCCCCCTGCTTGAGGCTTGAGGCCATAAAATCCTTCCCGAACCTACCCATTCCCCACATCTTGCCTTGGGACCACATTTGCTGCTACTTTCCCTGCTGCTCTATCCTATACATTGAGTACCCCAAGATGGTAGGTCTGGGTTAGGAAAGACCCCACACAACCAAACAGTCTGCCTTAAAAGCAACCCGCATTGTCCCATAGCTCCTCACTTTCTAGCACTTCTGCAAAAGAAACACCCTCAGTGGCCCACCTGGTGAGAAGGTAAGTCCCCCGTGGTTGGGCTTCTCATTCTGGAAGGGAGACACGGGACTTAAGATGCTGGAGCCTTCACTGAGAGTCTGGAATGTCTAACTAAGCCAGTGTTAGATTTTATAATCAAGTGGAACAGTGTTAAAGTTCTGTGATGTTGGAGCCACCCAGAGACTGTTAGAATTGGAGGAAGTCTTGAGTTATTACCATTAAACAGGCCTCCCTGCCTCTCCAGGCTGCAGCAGGCATTGGTCCTGAGGACCTCACAGTGGCTACACTTCTGAAACAGAGAATTATCTCGGATGTGGTCAATCTAGACTGTTTCAGAGGCCATCGGAGGGAAGCCCCAGATTTCACAGCCTCAGTCCCCAACAACCCAACATGGTCACCATGTTTTCCATAGTCTTCCATCCTCCAGTACTCCCATCCACACCTGGGCTTGGGTCACCCTTCCCTCTGCTATGTTCAGCCTCCGAAAGTTTCAGAGTAAATTAGTCAAACACACGTGGAAGCCTCCACCTCTCTGGGGTCCTCTTTGCCTCTTTTAAGCCAGTTACCTGGCCAGTCCTTTTCATTAATGTGGGAAGAGATTAATACAGAATGAGGTGGAGAGAATGGTTACGTTTGACATCATTTCTGAGGCCTGGAAGTGAGAAAGAGGGGATGGGAAGGTCTAAACTAGGTGTATCGCACAAAAATTGCAGTAAATCAAATCGTTTCAAGCCTAGAGAAGACAACCAATGAAAACAAAGTCTGGCATAGGAATGGGCAAAGCCAGGCACGTCGGCTGACCCTCCTCGTTCCTGCATCTGAGGCAGGCATTGTTAATCGTTTATCGCCCTTTTTCCTACGGGGACCAAAAATAACTTCAGAAAGCTTCTTACTATATCATTCCCAACAGCAATTACCAGCTGATCAAAAACACTTGAGGAGACACTTACTGGCCATCTGTGGTCTGTTACATTAAAATATATATCAAGGTGCTTTTTGCACAGGTGCCCACAAATGAGGATGCAGGGCTTAGGCAGCTTTGTGTGGCTGGTACTGTATTACAAACTCTGAGATTGAATGCCGGAGTGGAGAGGCTGCCACCATTGTTAAGGCCAGGTTCAAATCCTGTATGTGTCCTCCTTACAAACTCATATCGTTTATATTCAGTTCCTTTTTTTCTGTAATTAGCAGGGCTGATTGTTAGCAAAGTAATAATACTAATACTAGAAGAATTGATCCCATTGTGTTCCCCTCTCTAGTATCTTAGAACTCTTGCCAACTCTTAAAGCCCTTCTCTTGCCCTGGCTGAGTTATCATCCTGTGTGGTGTTAGTTAGAAGATAGGAACTAAGAAAGCTTCATTTATTACACCAATCAGTGCAAAAAGCCTTGGAGACCCAAAGACAGCGTTACAAATGGCGGGTTGCAGGAGCCACAGAAGAACCTCACCAGCCTCCCTGAAAGTGACCCTCGTCCTCTTCCTTCACTCTCACCCTTGTCTATCCCCACACTCTCCAGCTGAGCAAAGTTTCCGGGAGGCTGACTTCTATCTTCAGATTCACAGATTAAGTTGAGCCCTTCTAAGTCAAGATCCACCCACAGTTTCCCTACCATCATTCCATTCTGTTACTCACATGCATGTTTGCCAAGGCTACTAGGCAAGGGAGGCTACTTGATTGATAGCCAGCCTCGTGCCCACATGGAAGGTGAATTTAATAGGTCCTGGCCAGACCTTAATGGAGGAGGGTCTGCTCTAGTTGTGCCACTCACGAATACCCAGTTTCAATGTCCTGCTGGGAATAAATTCATTGTCTCACCCCTTCGGTCATCTCCTGTTGAGGACAGTGGACTACTCACAAGAAGGCACTCTGAAGCACTAGTATGTCAGCAGCTGAGGGGACCTGGAGCATGTGGGTGTTCTGGGAATGAAGAAGTATTAGCACGTTAGCAGCAAGAAAGAAAAGATGGTGTAGACCAGGGGTGTCCAAACTTCTTTCAACGTTTTTCACCAAAGGCCATATTCGGTAAAATACACAAACAGCCGGGCCACTCACTTCAGGTGAAGTACATATTGCCTCACCTGGTTTATTTAAGTAAACTAAATATATTTTTGGAATTTGCTGCGGGCCAATTAACAATGGATCACGGGCTGCAGTTGGCCCGCGGGCCGCAGTTTGGACACCCCTGGTATAGATAGTCCTCTCAGCCCTCTCTTGGGAAGCCTTTTCAAGCCACAACCCTAACTGCCTGCCCAGAGGACTTGCATGACCCCTTGCCCCCAGATTCTGTGCCAATCACCTCTTACGGGAAGACAGTCCTTGGGAAGGCCATTTTGGTGGCTGCATTGGGTGTTACGGAAAGGAGAGATCAGTGGTCACAAGTAGCAGGGCTCTGAAGATGGAGCTGCTACTCCTGGTTTCAGCATGTTGAGTCACTGCCTAGACAGTTCTCTTGGTCTTGTTCCCACCTTGGCCAATGCTTAAATGCTATTTGCTGAAAATAATTCTTTGAGACAGATTTCAACTACCTCTCTTCCAGGTTTGACTTAACTTGGTTGTAACTGTCAATTTGTTATAGGTCTTACCTGTGTTGGAAGGAAGGAAGGAAGGAAGGACGGACGGAAGGAAGGAAGGAAGGAAGGAAGGAAGGAAGGAAGGGGAAAAGAAAGGAATGAGGGAAGAAAGAAAGGAAACTATACATTCAAGTTAACAGTTTTGAGGTTTTATGTTTTGGTTTTTTTGGTGTGTGTTTTTTTTTTTTTTTTTTCTGGAACTACTTCAAGTGGGAAAATAAAAAGAAATTGATGGGGTCAAAACTGTACAGATAGAAATTAATAGGAGAGGGGATGAAAAGGAAATAAAAATGCATGATTAAAAATAAGAATTAAAGAAACGATTTTTGTGCTTCCTAAAGGAAATTGTTTCTTCTGCAGATGGAGTAGGTAGACACCAGCGTACAGGAGACACAGTGGGATATTATACCGCTGTTATTTTACGTGCATTGTGGTAGGTCCAGGAAATAAGGCATCTACCCCCTTGATGTGTAATTGTTGTTGGGGGAGCGGTTTGTCTGGTGGCAATCAGTGAGAGCAGGGAGTGGGAGGGGTTGAAATTGGTTTCACCAAATATTTAGGGCAGATTGTGTTGTGCTTTTCACATGATAAAACGTTTGCATTGATCCGTAGAGCACTGGGCTTTATAAAGACTGCACTTAGAACCACGCTGCACAGTCCACTTTCCTAAAAAGCTGCTACATGACCAGACAGGTAATTCCCATGGTTTTTGAGAAACAAAATAAACCAAGCCAACAGCCAACGGAAGAACTAAATAGTAAATGAATAAAGAGCCTAGTCTTTTTTCATTTACTCCAGTTTTGCCAAATTCCTACCAATTGTGTGATCTTTGAAAGAAATGTTTAACAGCCAAGAGAGGAATTATGTCCCTAGAATAAGAACCTACGATTCCTGACTCCAGACAGCAGTTTGCTCAGTGATCTTGAATAAGTCATCAGATTGCCTCTCCATTTGCCTCAGTTTCTCCAGCTGTAAAGTGGAGATAATACTACTTACCTACCTCACAGTGGGAGGCCAGGGGATTGTGAGGCCCTGAGGTTTTAAATAGGCTGTGGCCATCTGTGAGAGCCGAGGCTGGACACAGAGTCCGTGGGTTACTTTTCAAGAATGCCCAGGCCCATTGGCCTTTTAACAAAGACGGAGTGCTCGTTGGATGTTTCAAGGAACAAAGCTGGAGCTCCTGCGTTATGATCCATGTTAAGAGAGAGGCTTGCATTTAGGGGTATTTCATTCTTAGGTAAATTGGACTTTTCCTCCCTTATTCTGGCCTTCACCAGTTCTATAATTTGATTTAAAGCCAATTACTTCCTACAGTGTAAAAGTTAGTTTACTATTGTCTGTTCAATACTTCCAGGCCATTTCCAACTTTATAGAGGAAGAGAGTCCTTGAATTCTCTTCTTCTCAGACTTAAAATCTCACATTGTGTGTTTCATTAAGAGAAGATTTGGCTTTCTGAGTACAAATAACTTGGGGCTTCTTAAACTATACACCAGCAGTCAGTGAGAGGATTTTGAACAATTATTGAGTTGCTTTCTTGGGTCTCTATAATCAATAACCTGTCCGCAGATATCTATCTATATAAAGATATTATATATAAATATAAATTTACATATATATGCACATGTATATATAGTTGTACATATATGTGTGTATATATATACTTAAATGTAATATTTACAAAATAAAACTGTGATCTCGTCTAGAGAAAATGTATTCATATTACAAACTGCTCTTCCATATTTATGTATCATATTATACTTTTTTATTATTGTTATAATTATTATGGGTATTTCTAATTATTATGATGTTGAAATCTGTTTGGCACCTTCTGGAAACTACCAAAAATGACTCTTCATTGAAGTGCTTAAAATCTGTTCTCATGAGAATTCTACTGGCCTACCATGAAAAAGGAAAAAAAAAATCTAAACACCAAAAATAAAACACAATTCCAATCCTTTTTCTGTACCTCACGCGCATAAATTTGCTGCTCCTATTTTGGGTTTTATTTTTTTTTCCTGTTTATGTGTTTTTATGGATCTAAGTTAAGTCTTTCAGCAATATATAAAAAATGTAAATAGTAAACTTTATTTATTAAGAATGTCATCTTTTTTAATTTATATTTACACAATTGTTCATCTAATTTATTTTTTCTATACGGTTTTAAATACTCAGACATATTTTGCGGTTCATGATATTTTTATCCTGTTCTCATGGATTTGTTATTCCATACTGTTTTCTCTGGTCTCAATTACAGGTTGGATCTCACAAAAAAAACTAATGTCAAAGACAGAAATATTTTGCCACTGTTGATTACTATACCTTAAAGTTCTATATTATGAAAATATATAATAGCTTGTATGCTTCAATATGTAGTGGTGTGGTTTTTGTCTGTTGTGGAAATCTAGTGGACGCGCATATATACACATTAATGGAAAAGAACCCCAGGGCCTAAATTTAGAAGCTCAGTGAGGTCAAATCCAATATATACGCAATCTTCTGCCTAAATAATTCCAGGAAAGCATCTACATTTTGCAAATGCAAACACTGAAAAACATTCTTACATGCTATAAGACAGTTAGTTTTCAGGGCATGAAAACGAATATCACCACCAGCTATCTCTAGTCTCTAGTCTTTTGGATGCTATCGTCGACAATATATTTCCAACATACTCATTATTTTCATTTTTTCCCTTCATAATTGAATACTCAGTAATCCAAGTCATCAAATGAACCTGCAACTGAGAATGAAGTTTTGCTGTTTTTGATCTGCTTACTGGATCTCATTTTTTAAATCTTATCACTAAGTGAGTAGCTATGTGATTGTTGGAAACCTATTTAACTGCCTTAAGAATTAGTTTCCCCATCTGTAAAATGGAAATATTAAAAGTACCCACGTCACGAGGTTGTTGCTAGAACAAGACAAATATGCAAAGTGACTTGAACTGCGACAGATACTAACTCTTGTTATGATTATTATTAGATGGGCTGCTTATGACAATATTAATAATATACTAATTGTCTAATATCTGCTTGTTTTGTTTTTTTTAATTAGTCTCAGGGGCACAAAACAACACAGTGATTAGACATTTATATACATCACACAGTGATCATCGTGATAAGGCCAGTACCCATTTGCCATCGTACATCATTGTTACAGTATTATTGACTATATTCCCTATGCTATACTTCATAACCCCAGGACTATTTTTTGAAATTGCAGTTGGCATTTAATATTATTTTAAGTTAGCTTCAGGTGTGCAGTGCAGTGGTTAGACATATCTGCTTATTTTTTATAAGAATAAAATCAAGGTGCACTACAGTGTTCAGTCGCCCAGGCACTGCCATGGAGTCAAGTTATTAGCACTGTGCACTGAGCTGGTAGCTAGCATACCACCACAGGACAGGCCAAAATATGGGCTACTCGAAATGTTGGATTCTGCACAAAGGGGCAGTTTGGCACTATCAGTGTGACTTCCATCGAAGGGCAGGGGTAAGGAAGTCAAGACTACCCATAGCAGAGTTTTCGGACTCTTTACAAACACAGCCCCATTTTGTTTTATTATTTTATTTGGGAGGGCACCAAGTAATAAAATAAAATGAAGGTCATTGCTAAATTCTGCCAGATAACTGGTTATTTCCACAGTAAGATAAATGATTAAAGAGAAGATTTTATTCAGTTCCACTGAATTCACTATGAAGACTAAAACAAAATGTAAAGAAAAGCTTCATGAAAAGAGGCAAATATTTCCCAAATAGAAAAAATTAAGAGAGAAAGTCTTAATATGACTTTTTGTACTCCTTGATTTTATCTGCAGAGAAAGTCATGGGGCAAAGAGACTTCTCTTGGAAGATAAGAGATATTAGGTCTAGTGTCTTTTAAACACACACACACACACACACACACACACACACACAATAGTAGTGGAAAAATTCACTGGACTTAATCTGCTTAATCTGTTAAATGGGAAAATTACTTGTTTCTCACTTTAAAACAGGCAGAAACATTCAAGGTTTAGAGTTTGTCTAACCAAGGAAAATGGTTTTAAAGTTTGTTTTAGTAAAATAAAAGGAGTGGCTTCCTATCATGCTATGCTGGCATTGGTAAGTGTATCCAGTTCTTAACCTTTAGTGTCAGCAATAAGCACCTAGGACAAAAGCACAGCCTCTTTAGCCGTCAGTCCTGGAGAAGTCTTGCTTCCTTGGGCCAATGTTTTAAACTCTCTACAGGAAGGAGGCTTGGGGTGGAAAATAGCAGTGCTGTATAAACGCCTGAGTTAGGAATCAGGAGAACCAGAGACAAGTGACATCTGCCCCTTGTGACTTGGGGTAAGCCACTTACCTCTTTTAAGATAGGAGGAGTCAGCAATGAGAAAAAGGCAGGTGATACATTCAAGTAAATGGAACCAGCAGATGCAGCATCTTAAGTAAGAAAAAAACATGGCACTCTCCAGAAACTGAATAAAAGGCCAATACACTTAGAAAACATAAAGAGAGGGTAACAGTGGACCAGTGAGAGGGTGGAGAGGTTATCATGAACCATATTGAGGATTTCAGGCGTTGTCTTAACAGCAATGGGGAGCTGTTGAATGCTTTTTTCAGAACGAGCCTTACGTGATCAGATTTTTGGTTGAGAAAGATCCCTTAGATGTCAGTGTGAAGGAGAACACTGAAGAAGATAGGAGAAGATGTAGGGAGTTCGAGGATGTGGTGTAGTCCAGGAAAGAAACGATGGCTAGTTGGACAAAAGTGATAACAGTGGGTGAGCAGAGGATTTTTCTTTTTCCATCTATTAAATGGTGAGACTGGACAAAATGATCTTTAGTGTGTAAAATTCTGTGATTCTAGAAACATTGTACACCACTGCTAGTGACTGATTTTAGGTTTTTAAAAATTAATAGACCTTATTTTTAGAGAAGTTTTGGGTTTACAGAAAAATTAAGCACAAAGTAGTGTCCTTATTTTTGTTTCATTTTAATTAATAAAATATGGGGATGGGGAAATCTAGCTATTTGTTAAGATCGGTTACCGGGAAAATAGAAAACCATGTGATAATGTGTGTAGGTTTGGAAATGCAAGTAGGAGTCCTGCTGACCCCTCTCTAGGTTTGTCATGATGAGAGAGGAAGGCTTTGGGGAAGGGGTCAGAATGGGGTCGGATGGGATCTGGTAGCCTAGCTATTTCTGTGCTGTGTTACCCTGGGCAGTTCTCTACTTGTCTGAATTTCAGTAGCCTCATCTAGAGAAAGGGATTTATCATTTCCGTCCTAAATGGGCCAAATTCATTGTTATTTAAATACCCCAGGGATGGCAATTATTTCAACTTAATCTCAACATAGATTGGTTGGTAGTAATAGCAGTGCTTGGTCACAGAAGGTTTTTATAATGCATCCAGGCTCCAGGGAAAAGGGTAGTGTGACTTTGGAAAGTCCTCTCTCTGAACTCATTTCCTCCCCAATAGCTGCCTATCATGGAAATGGAAAGGACGGTGGCAGTACACATGTTCCAGGTGCTTTTTCATGTTTATTATAATTTCTTTAATTGTCAAGTGATAAATTGAAGGCTGTGTTGGGAAGGAGAGTCGCCAGGGCTACACATCACGTCAGCCACAGAACCCCACTTCTGCTTCCCTGACCGGTACTTTTTCCCTTGACTAAGATGCCTCTTGTCCACCTTGATTAGAGGTATAATCATTTGTATTATCCTGATCCCCTTGAACAAGTTACCAGTTTGTACCATGACTGGTACTAAGGGACTGTTTTGGCCAAAAGTTGCCTTTCCAGACTTTCCAGGCTTGGTTCTTGGAATGGCACAAACCCAGGCTCCATTCACTTGCCTGTCTACCTCATCTTCTACTGAGCAGTTAGGGTGTGAAAGACAACCCTTATAATCTAAACAACATTCTTATGGTTAGCTATTCTGTGATGGATAGGGTGGATAGTGTGGGATATAAAGATAGAGTTTACCTGACGTAAGGGGAGGGGGTGCGTAAACCATCCAGTTCACCTGTAGGGCTGCTGGTTTTGAGAGCATCTTTTATGCCATCTTTGGAAAGGATCAGTGTTGGTAAGCAGAATAAAGAAGTATAATCCCCAGTGAGGGGAACGTTGGGCTGCCAATTAAAGCACTTGATAGGGAAATATTAGGTTTACTTCTAGCTCACTCAGTTTCTACATATCTACCTTTCCCATTGCTTTACTTCCCATATTCAATAAAAATAGTTAGAATACCTATTCATAAAGAGAGGTTAAAAAAAAAACAACTCCTAGTTTTTTCCTCATTAAAAACATGCTTCTATAGTATCTAATGCTGAAGATAAGCATGCCCTAAGATCCAGCAATTCCACTTCTAGAAGGACACCCAACAGAAATGCACGCACGTGTTCACCAAAAGACTGGTTCTAGAATGTTTATAGCAGCACTACTTGTGATAGTCCAAAGTTAGAAACTTCTCCCATGCCCATCAACAGTATGATGGGCAAATACGTAGTATACATTAATGCATTGAAATGCTAGACAGCGATAAGAAGAAATGATCTACAACTTTACACAACAGCATGAATGAACCCCACGAAAATAATGATGGGCAAAAAGCAAGACACAAAAAACACATACTACATGATTTCAATGTTATGAGGTACAAAAATCAGCAACGCACAATTAAGGGTGCTGGGATAACTGGATTTCCACATGCAAAAGAGTGAAGTTTGACCTCTACCTCACACTATATGCACAGACAAACTCAAAATGGATCAATGACCTAAATATAAAAAGTAAAACCATAAAATTCTTAGGAAAAAACATAGGATTACATTTTTATACCCTTGAATTTGACAATGGATTCTGAGATATGACACCAAAAGAATAAGCATTGAAACAAACAAGCAAAGTATATCAAAATTAAAAACTTTCATGTGTCAAAGGATATTATCAAGAAATTGAAGGAAGTATTTCCAAATTATTTATCAAAAATATATAAAGAACCTTTACAAAAACACAAATAATTCAATTAAAAGTAGTTCAGCCACAGTGGAAAACAGCAAGTTGGTTCCTCAGAAGTTAAACATTGAATTATCAAGACTCTGTAATTCCACTCCAAGATACATACCCCCAATAATTGAAAACAGATATTCAAACAAGTACATATACACATGTTTATTGCAGCACTATTCAAAAGAGCCAAAAGTTGAAACAGCCCAAATGTCCATCAACAGATGAATGAATAAACAAATTATGGTATACACAAAGGGATATTATTTGGCCGTAAAAAAGAATAAAGTACTGATATATTCTGTATAGTGGATGAACCTCCAAAACATTATGCTAAGTGAAAGAAGCCAGACCTCAAAGGTTACATATCATATGATTTCCTTTATATGAAATATCCAGAATAGATAAATTCATATAAACAGAACACAGATTGATGTTTGCCAGGGACGTGGGGTGGGGAGGGGGAGAGCCAACAGGGAGCTGACCACTGGGCAAGGGTTTTTCCTCGGGTGTGATGGAATTGTTTGGAAACTGGATAAAGGTGGTGTTTGCGCAAAACTGTGACTATGTTAAATGCCACTGAATTGCTCACTTTAAAGTGGTTAATTTTGTTGAATGAGAAACGAGGAGAAGGAGGAGGGTAAGAGAAAGAGGAAGGAGGAGGGAGAGGAGGAAAAGAAGTTCAATTCCTTAGACGTTAGGATAGTGGGACCGTTAAGAGCGATAGAAAGGGTCGTCACTGGAAGGTGACAAGAGAGAGCTTCTGGGATGCTGACAATGTCCTGTTTCTTGACTCAAGTTCTGGTCACACAAGTCTGATCAATTTATGAAAATTCCTCAAGCACTTATCATAAGTGCACCTACTTTTCTGTATGTATAGTATGACAATATAAAAGTTCTTTAAAAGATTCATTGGCACAACTGCTCCATTAGAAAGACGTTTCTCTAGAGCAATTGAAAGTGGAATAAGACCCCACTTCAGTTCAGTAGCAAGAATTGGCACCCACGTTTCCCCCCACATTAGTGATGATTCTTTAAAACACAGCAAAGCTTGACCATACGATGAGCAGGGAGGGAAAGCAATGTGTATATGTATTGTGGAAGAACAAATAGTTCGGGCCCTGGATTCCAGTTGTGCTGTTCCGCTTTAGCGCACTGTAACCGTGGACAAGCCCCGTCACATCTGAACCTCATGATTCCTGGGTCACTGGGGAGCATGATGACCAGGTTGAGATGAAATGAGCTGATCTGGGGCTGTTGCTCTCAAATCGAATACCAGGATGACACTGTTCAGAAATGTCGTGAAGAAGTGGGTGAGGAAGAAGCGAACAGAATGGGGTTCATTCCTTGGGAACCTCATCCAACCCTAAACAGAGCTAGAACAGTTTTTAGTCTGCTTTACCCAAGGGGCCTCCAAGCAGTGATAATGCCCATTTTCATGCTGTCTTTCCCTTCCCTGGGCTTCATATTTCTAGGAGGCTGTCTAGGATGTAATCAGGTCACTCGAAGATTCTCAAACACTTTGGCCATGAAATCCACACTTCAAGTACAACAGTACACGAAATGCCAATCGAATCTAATCAAAGGGGGGATGAGGGACCCTCCTAGTCAGCCCATCTCTATCTCTTCTAACCGTACCCAGGATCATCCCAGTGACAATGTTCCAGAGCTTTGGGATTCCAAAGAGCGTGACATAAAAGCAACTGATTTAATCTATTCTACAGATGGGAGAAATTGACAGAAGCTCAGTCTGAACTTGAACTTGTCACTTGCCCAGAGCCCCCGAGCAGAGGAGAGAGTGGCATTGCTGACTGATTTGTGTGCTGCTATCTGGTGGTGTCTGTACTCTCCTGACAGGAGGTCTTGATGGGAGGCAGTGATCTGTGAGGTCTTAGAAGCCTGGGCTCCATGCCCAGGGATAAAATGGGGGGGCAGGGAAGGAGGAAAGGGGGAGGCGTGGAGGCAGCCAAGCCCTATGATTTTTTGACATTCTCTGTTTTCCCTCTTTCTGACATGTAACCCAGCCATGGTTCACTCCAGCAGTGGATTTTTATCCATTCAGCATGCCTATGGCCTAGCCCAGTAGGCAGGCGTGTGAGCACATGGATTGTTGTCCTTATCTCCATATTGCTGTGAGGCTGCACCATTCATCGGCCAGCCTGGGCTACCTGTCTGATTGATGGCTTTTGTTTCCCTCTTTGACCCACAGTTCTCTAAGCCCAGCGTAATTCTTCTCAAAGGCTGCAGAGAGGGTGACCATGTCCCTTGGGCAATGTATGGGTGTCAGCTTGCTGAAATCATTGTACCAAATAGTTCCCTCCATATACATACCACTTAAATACTTCACGAAATACATTTATTAATTTTTAAATATATTCATTCATTCAAGTATACATTGAACAACAGTTTATTGAATATTACCATGTGCAGTGTTTTAGACTAAGCTCTGTAAGAGTGGTAGTTGAGACAGTCACAGTCGCTGCCCTCACAGAGTTTACCATCCAAATATACAGAGACAAACACGAAACTGGCTGATGGGACTGCAGTGGTGCAAATGGGGGACGCCATCCCAGAGGGAGAATTATAAATATTGCAGGCACAGAACATGGTGTGAAAAGACCAAGGGGGTGAATTATGGCATGGCTTATTTGGGGAATGTCAAGTGCTCAGGTCACTGGGATCTACACTGGGGATAAGGGTCATTTAGGAACCACACTGGGGAAGAAAAGTGCCAGCTAATGCCAGAGAGTATATAGTCATCAGCAAAGTGCCAAGAACTTTGTAAATATGTGTCTTGGTTTGGATTCCTTCAAAAGCAAAACCTGAGGCAAGGCTTCTAGTGCAAGTAGATTGCCTGGATGGTGATACAATAGCTACCAGTAGAGGAGAAGGGATGTGAAACAAGATTGGGAAGGTAGCCAAGGGTGGCGTGTCATCGAACATGTCAGTACGGTGAGCACCGGCAGCTTAATCCCCTGGGGGACTCTGAGCTCACACTCCTCAGTGTTCCTCTACCTGAGATGCTAGGGAGCTGGGGTCTTTACCTAGACACTGCCATGGAGGGATTTCCCTGGGGCATTTGTCTTCTAGCGCATTGTATTTCCTGCTGGCAGGAAGAAAGACTCGGACCACCAGGAAAGGCTCATAGGCACAAAGATGTGGGTACTGGCTATGGGAAGTAAGGCCAGCATACTGTAGGGTGGCAAGGCTAAGGGATACAGGCAGGGTTCAGGGGATCTGCGAGAGCACTGAAATGTTCAGACATTATTCTGAGGGTGATGGATAGACATGGACGCCTGTAGAGAAAGCGATGCCAGGAACCAATTGCCATTTTTAGGTAGAGTCCTTAATGGGGAACAAGGATTGCCAGGGAGAACCAGGAGGTACCGAGACTGAACAGGAGGCTGGGGCAGTGGCCCAGGTGAGAAAGAACCTGGTGGTGATGGGCAATGGTGGAGAACAGCAGTTGGGATCTAGAGAGTTATAGGAAGCAGCTGGATGTCACCAGCGATTAATTTGATATTGAGCACTAGGGGAAAACGAGTTAGTATGATTTATGTAGAATTCACATATTTGCCACGGGCAACAGGGTGTTTAGGCCCGAAAAATAGCCATAACAGGTAAAAATGCCATGGCCGGGTGGAGGGAGTGGTTAGGTCAACACCACAGCAATCCATTTTTCACAGAAAAGGGGAACTGAGGGCTGGGAATGTGTCATGACAGCCATGGCCAGTTGCATGAGCTCTTTTAACAGTTTAAATCCGCAGAAAACGGCCCAGAGAGACCCCAGGATTAGCCTCCTAACAGACTGAAGGACTTTTTGTCCATCACTCATGATGCCCTTGAATCCTTTTACAGCCAGTGTCAGCAGAACCTACTAGGAACAAGGGCGCTCTCATCATAGCCGTCTGACACCTTCTTCCAGACCAGTGGTGTTCAGATGTTAGCATGCATCCCCTGAAAGGCTTGTGAAGATTTTTTTGGCCCCACTCCAAAGTTTCTGATTCAGTAGTTCAGGAGTAGAGACCGAGAATTTGCATTTCTAAGAACTTTCCCGGAGTTATGGTTGCTACTGGTCAGATGGCCACACTTTGAGAACCACGGATCTAGTCCCTCAACAATCCATGTGTTCACACACCTACTGCACCAGGCCATAGACATTCTAAATGGGTAAAAATAAATAGCACGCTGTCCCTGCCCCAGGGAGTTTCCTATCTATGGTGACCACAGGACAGAGAGAATACATATTTAAATTCTAACGTCACAGGCCAGCCTGAGAGGGACTCAGGCTTGAGGATAAGAATGTGATGATCAAGTGGAATTTTGAACATGAATACAAGTCAGCCAGATCACGAAGGGAGAGAGGGAACAGTGGGGGGAAGAGAATGTTGGTGGGAGAATTCACGGTGATGAATTTAGAGCACCGCAAGCAGTTAGTTTTTGTCAGAACATTATCTACACGTGGACAACCACAGGGTGTAGGGCTGGAGAAGAACCCAGAAGGTTTCTTAGAGGAGGTAGCACTTGAGATGAGTCCTGGAGAACAAGTAGGGCTTTAGACATTAGAAGGAAGTGTAGCGGCTGAGAAGACGTCAGGTCCATACGACCTCAAGGACTCTATACTGTCTTCCTTGTTTCCTCTGAATGTATGATGGACCATACAGGTGGTATCCTTTGACAAGAGTTGGTCTAGAAGATAGGGGCCTTCTCTGTGGCTCCTATAAGAAGCCAGTCTGGGCTTTGCACCAAAAAGAAGTAGCTCATTTTCCTGGATACCATTTCACCGTACAGAACATGTTCCTTTCCAAGATTGAAAACACAGCAAGGTAACATAGCCCACACATAGGAAGGGAAGTGACTACATGTCCCATTTTCTCCATTCCCTGAAACACAGACACAATGTGTCTATCCATCCATTCATCTGTGCACACACACACACACACACACCAATCACACACACACACCCTCTACCAGCACAGGCCAGGGAGGCGATATTCCCAAGGACCAATTTCAAAATCTCTTTCCAAGGATCCAAAGAGAGAACTTAGTTTCCAGACATTTAGTGCACCGTCCAAGACCTAAACCCAAACCTTGATATTTCTCTTCCGCTAGGGGAATGGCTTTCCATCGAGTTGTTACAAATTTTTCTCTGTGTTGATATTTTTAAAATATTTTCCACGAAGCTCCCTGCCAAATGCTTTCATCTCAAACATCTGCAGTTCTCCTGTAACTCATGTTAACACATACAAAGCATCAGTTGTTGGGACTCCATTCACCTGTAAATTTAAGTTGTCTTCAGAGCCTGAGATTTGTAAACAAGCTCGGTTCTCAAGAACACAGCTGCCCAAAGTTTTAGCTCGCCTACACCCTTCACGTAGATTCTGCTTACCTTGCTAGACTTACCTTTTGCTACCATCCCCACAACCACCTACCCACCAGTCACTGTCTGCTCCAGCCAAACTGCAGGTCCTTCAGTTACCATCACTTTCCATGTTCTCTTAGTTCTGAGCTTTGAAATCAGGCTCTGTGCTTTAACTGGAACAGCCTCCATTAACGACACATAGCTCCCTCCTAGTCCCTCTTTGGTCTTGGCTTAGATAAGCATATTAATAATTGTTATTATAGCTTACACTGATTGTAGGCTCGCTACATCCCTGACTCGAAATGAAGTACTTTACACGCACTTATTTCATATACACAATAGCCTCTTGAAATAGAAATAATTATCAATATTCTCATTTTATAAGTGAGGAAACGGAGCCGAGAAAGTTTAAATAATTTTCCCAAGGTCATATGACTAGTAATGGGTGAAATTTGAATTGGAACCCAGGGAATCTGATTCTGAACCCCTGGACATAATAATGCCTGGTGATGCGCCTCGAAACCTTCTCCAGTCTCGACCACGCCTGGCAGGCTCATGAGTCCCAACCAGCCTATTTCCTCTAAAATAGCCTTAACCATACTACGTTCATCGTTGACTTCATCCAGGCCTCAAGAACACACAGAAGCTGCTTTTCATTCAACTAGTATCAGTGGGCTCACAGTAGGTCTTCTGTAATTGTTTGAAGAAGATACGAGTAAATTTGGACAGAGTCTGAGTTAAGTCTATTTGTGAAGAATACACGTGCAGATACAAACTCCAGGCTGTAACTAAACCAGTTACGAAGACAGAAATTTTCAGCATGTTGGTCATGTCTGCTAACATAAAAATCATATGTTCCTTACCAATCTTTTTCATTCATTCATTAAAAAAGGTGCCCCAAAGACCTCTCTTTGCTAAAGCTTAACCAAGATAAGCATGGGGTTAGAGATAGAAAATCTAATCTTTACAACAAATCAGAAATTGCAACACTCAGCACATCCCACTTGTTTGTATTTGGATAAACAAGTCGAATACGGATGAGAGTTTGGCTAATTGAGTAAAAGCTGTGTTTAACATTTTGATGCCAGGTGCAGAATTGGGCAAACAGAAGGGCATCTGAACACTAGCGAAGGGGCTGGTGTAACCACAACTAGCTCCCCCACCCAGGAGGTCTAGTGAGTTTCAGTTGGAAGATGGGTCTCAGTCTTCATAGGCTCAGATGTGAGGAAGTACCAAATTCCTCTGCCTCGGCTGGGAAGGGTGGACTCTACAGCCTGAACCTCCAAGGTGGCTTCCTGGATTGTCCTGCCCTCCCTCTCTTGACACTTTAAGGTTCCGATTGAGAGGGTTGCTGGTTATGAGTTAGTTCACAGAGCTGACGGTCAGTGGGACTCCCAGCTTAGACTCCCTCATGGTATAACCAGGATCACCCAGACATCGGACCTCTCCACCATCTTCTAAGTCACTTAGACATTTGTTTCCACTACTTTCAATTTTCACAAGTTTCCTGGCAGAGACACATACACCCTCCCCTGCCCCATCCAAAGCTGGGCATTTCCCCTCCTTTTCTTCTGCGTTTTGCTTTTCTTCTCTGAGCTCCCTTCCCCAAGGCAACTGGCCAGAACGAAGCCATAAACTTGAAGATAACAGGCTATTCTGCTACCAAAACGATACATAAAAATGTCATTGCACTTATGCTACAGCCCAGACTCCATCGATGACCCCATGGCTCTGCGTGATGTAGCCCGGCACTGTCCCATGTATGGGGAGCAGCCATACGTAGTCACCGAGCACTTGAAACATGTTCTGAATTGAGATATAAGTGAAAATACACACTGGATTCCAAAGACTTTGTATCAAAGGCATAAGGTAAAATTTCATTCACAATTGATCACGTGTTGAAAAGATAAGATTTTAGACATTTTGGGTTAGGTACCATATATTATTAAATATAATTTCCCTCGTTTCTTTTTAAATTTTTAAATGTGGCTACTAGAAGATTTAAAATGACACATGGGACCCACACTATATTTCTACTGGGCGGCACTGATTTAATGGGTACTTAACCTTCAGCCTCAACTCCTGCCTCTCTTCTTATCATTACCTGTGTTCCAGGTACACTGAATTCCTCTAGGCCTGCGAACCTGGCAAATCCTTTATTACAGCCCAGCCTTTATTTATCTGGAACATTTTCTCACTTCAATTACTCTTACTTATCCTTTGGGCCAGAGTTCAGATATTACTTTCTTGGAGTGCTATAGTGTGTGCTCAGCTTCCAAGCTTAGGTTAAGGGCCCCTCTCTGTGACCTCATGACCCCCCTCTGTTTCCATCCGTCACAGAACTTGTCAGGCCCCTACGACTGACGCTTTGTGCCTCTGTAGGCTATAAGCAACAAGAGCGAATTGCTACTATACATGGTACATAGTAGGTGTCCAACAAATGCTTAGGAAACCTAATCTGATCGTACTGCATCACGGCACCCAACATCCTATAACAGGAATTGACAAACTACAGCCCATAGGCCAAACCTGGCCCACTGCCTATTTTCATAAATAAAATTCTATTGGAACACAGCTATGCTCATTCATTTACATACCATCACCATCTATGGCTGCTTTTGTGAAGCAGAGGTGAGTAATTACGATAGAGACTGTGTAGATGACAAAGCCTAAAATATTTACTATGTGACCCGTTAAAGAAAGTTTGCTGACTCCTATCCTATAAGATAATGCTCAGCTCCTCAGGACACATCACTGCTTTACTTGTGCAGCCTTATCTGATGCTATTCCGCCTACAGCACCTCTCCATTTCAGGAGAACTGAATCCTGGCACTACCAGAAAATCTCCCTCAGTCATGCTCATCTATTCCATCTCCAGACTACCCAGCAGCTCTCAACACTCTCTAATAAATGTAATTATAATTACATAATATAAAGTAAAATGAATCTATGTCCACCTATACATATATCCACTTACGAGTCTTTCTCCTCTAGACTGTGAACTGCTCAAGAGCAGGGCAACACTTTCAATCAACACATATCTAGTAAGTACCCCACATGTGCCACGCACTGTTTCAGGAGCTGAAGACAGACAGTCACAGCGCCCAATGGGACGGGGCAGTGAGAGTGCTGTCCCTCGAGTCTGTGTCCTCACTGTCCCACCCAGTGCCAGGCGCGTGGGGGTCAGTCACCCAGGGCATGTCTCTGTGAACGAATGAATCTCTTACCAGGATCACACTTGTGTCTTTACACGATGCAGTCAGTGGTGCGGTGAAATGAGGGGTCAGACCTGTTCCTATTCCCAGCTTTAAGGGGCAGGCCGGCATGACGTAACGGTAAAGAACATAGATTTTGGAGGCAAACTGCCTGGGCTTGGATCCTGGCTTTGCCACAGGCTCTCTGGGTGATCCTGGCAAACCGCTAGCCCCTTGTGTGACTCGCTCTCCTTGTCTGCAAAGCGGGGATTAAAAACTCCCATCTTGTAGAAATGCCGTGTACATTCAACGACCAATACGATAAACCTGCAAAATGCACGGACCCGTGCCTGGCCCATAGCAAGTGCTTTACAAGTGTCCGTGATCATTAGTATCAATCGTTGCTACTGTTGTCACTGCCTGAGCAAGGATATGTGACAACTTTAGAGCCTAATTGGTCCAATGGGGACAGTGATATCTGTTCTGCCCACTTTGCTGTGGGAATCAGATTAGAGACATCAGTGAGAGAACTTCATAACCTGTCAAGTACTCTCCAGATGTGAGCCATGGTGATGATTATCTCCCAGATGTGCGGGCCAAGCCATCGTGGACACATCTGCAAGGAGCAAACATCTGGAGGCCTGGCATTCCATCATCTCAACCTCTGCCGCCCTTTCCCTCCTGCTCTAGTTCCTTTCCTCACACAGCCCCTTCTCCCACCCAGGGGCGGCTTGCCAGCTCCAGGGTTGGAGCAAGAAGAATAACATTCTTCTGTTCTCTGTCCAGTGTGGAAATTCCATCTCTTTGCAATTTCCATCATGTCAGAGTTGCACTGAGGGTCCATTAAGGCTCCTTATGGGAAGACAGGAGGGTGTGAATGGGAATCCCTTTCACTGGGATTTTTATTAGCACCCCTAGATGAAATCTTTCCATTCAGTCACCAAAGCCTCGGTGGGACATGGCTACTGCTAGAATGCAATTTTTTAAGAAAATAGGCCAACAGCCAAAGAATGCTTCACTGAATTGAAGCACACATCCATTGCAATTTTTTCCCCCAACCATTTTTTTCCTGTCTGCTTTCCCAAATACAACACTGTCTGGGTTACTTCACGAAGTGGTTTTGGATTTAAGGCCGAGACTGCTTTGTAGGGAGTCCCAAAAAGTAAGTCAATTCAGTTCGATACACACTTATTTAGCATCAAAGATGTGCCAGGTACCGTGCTGGAGGCCCAGAGGTGACTGGAAGAACACGTTGGACGTGGCACAGCCGCTGGGGGAGACAGTCGCAGAACCCAGAGCTTTCTGACCTGCTACGGTAGGATGAACATAGAACCGACCCCTGGCACTTGGGGGTCTCTGAGGAAGGGCAGGTGCCCAGTCTGTGTGTTGCCTGACTCCAGCACAGGACCAAGCACACAGTAGGTCCTCCATAGGAATAACATGAATGAATACAGGAGCCCTATATCTGGGAGTTCGAGAAAGGCTTCAAAAAAAAAAAAAGCCCCAAATGCTCTTGGATCACGGTTGAATATTTATGTCAAAGGTTCATAGGTTACAAGCAGCAGCAATGTCATTTGGCAGAAAGAGAACTTATTGCAAGCATTTGGGGGAGCCAGGCCCTTTCAGGGGCTCCGCAGCAAGAAGAGCTAAAACGTCTCCTCCTGGCTCTACAGCTAAACAAAGCCCAGCTGTTCCCTTACTGCATCACGCTGCTCAAGACTCAGAGCCCTGGGAGTGCGACTCCAGGGGGCACATACAGGTCAAACGCGTGGGTAATGAGAGGACTGCCGTGGTAGAATATAACACTTTGACTTAAGTTCCACCAACACATACCCAATGGGTTCTCCACCCTCTCCTTCCAAGAAATTAGGGTGTTGCTGAGAAGGAGTAACTGTTGTTCAACAGCCAAAAAAAGACAAAAAAAAAAAAGACATTGTAACTGCCTATGGTGAGGTTAAACTTGACATTGCACTGTGCAGGGATGAGGATGATGAAGGAGGCTACGGAATCCAGTGCCACCCTTTGCCTGTGTCACTGCTGCTTGGAAATAGTGTGTTGTTTTTGCCCAGCGTCAAAGGCTGCTGTGTGTTCCGTGACTGTTACATCCCACTGACACTGGGACAAATAGATTAAATAAGTCCAAATACCATTAACCCACTTACAGATGTGCAGAGAGGGCTCTGAGCTTGGCACATCCCCAACTGGAAGCTTCACTTGAACACTTAAAAGGAACAAGGGCAAAAAATTATCATCTGTGGCCCATGCCCCGTACCCCCAGCCAACCACTGAACCCTCTGCTGCCCAATAATCATCCTTTGTTCTGTTTTTGTTTGTTGATTTTGTTTTTAGTACAAGCCCGGTGTCTTACGTAACAGAACATATGGTTGGGTGAGAAGCCCTTTCTCCCTGAAATTAGGTTTTCCTGGAACTCACAGTGATGCCAAAAGAATGGACAAGTAAAAACCTAAGAAAAAGCAAACCACAAGCACCTACTGTGTGCCAGACTCTATGCCAGGCCTTTTCTTATTTATTTATAAGGCCTTCTCTACAATGTCGCAGTAAGGTAGAAGAATCTGGTAATTCCTGTTTTTCTGGTGGGAAAATTGAATTCCAGGTCTGTAAAGTTCCCATATTTGGGGAAGCTGGGATTTAAATCCAAGTTTGTCTGGCTCCAAAGACTGATATTCATTCCTCAGATTTACTCTATCCTTTAGTGGTGCTTTCTGTAGTTAGTTTTTTCCTTGCCACAGGAACTGAACTTCAACGTGGCTGGCTCTCAATTTGTGCCTGTCTAGTGATGGAAAGTTCGCCGCCTCACACACCTATAACACCCGTGATGTGGAGACAAAACTGGTCTACCTGGACATACCTCTCATCTCCACTCTATTCCCTTGAACCCCAACAAAGGTCTCCGTTCCTTCAGCTGCATGCCTACCATTGCAATATCTGAACATGACATCAGGCCTTGGTGTGTTCACCACGTAAACTCACTAACTCTCTGTGCTTTGGTTGGAAAGGTTCTCAGCTATCATCTAGATCTGTGATTCTTACACATGCATGTGTGCAAGTCCCCCTAGGACACCTGCAACCATACACATTCCCAGGTCTCTCCCAAGACATTGGAATCTCAATGGGGGTCGAGGTTGGGGGGACTAAAAATCTGTTTTTGCTCCAAGCTCCCAAGTCATTAGGAAGTTTCAGTCCAATTCTCCAAATTATATTACATGGGAGATCAGGATCCAAAGAGGAGAATAAATTTGCCGAGGCCATACAGCCAACTGGTCGTGTTTTCATTTTCTGATGAGGCAAGGCCAGCCACGCGGATGCCTGCAGGCGGCCCCTCTAAACACATGCCTCTTTCTTACTCTGCCCGGGAAGGCTGATCGTTGACTGTGGAGCTGAATGGCTTGCAAGTGAGTGAAGAAACTACGTCATCCCTGATCATAAAACCTAGGGAACCACAACCAGGCTGGTATTTGTACGACAGAACCGCCTGGGGAGGCCGGCCTGATGTGGAACTGGCCTTGTTTCCCGAGCAGAGGTAAGGCTTTCCTCCCTGCCCTCCTTACCTACCCAGACGTGAGGAAAAGGGCATGGGCTTGGGGTCACCGAGGGGTCAGGAAAGCACTGGAGATCAAATCAGGGGATATTCCATTCTTGTTTCTGCCAGCAGCATGACCTGGGGCAGGTACTTTTCTTTGTGTCCCTCAGTGTTCCCATTTCTAAAATGGCAGAGCTGCAGAGCCACCGTGTCTGAAGTTGGAACTCTATCCCAGCCCCCACTGCCAGTGTGACTCCAGACACATCCCTAACCTCCCTGCACCTCAGGACTTGGTCTGTAAAATGGAGACATCAACCGTTACATCATGGGGTACGAGTGACAACTAAATGAAACACTGCAACTCGTGCCGTTGGCACAGACCATGGCCATGGAAAGTGTTCAACACATGGTAATTATTGCTCTTCTTGTTACCGAAATTGGTCCTTCTAATCTGAATCCCCAAGAGACCTACCTCTCTGGTCCAGGGGGAGAATACTGAGGCCTTACATTTGGATAGATTTCTCCAGTTCAGATTTTTCTTGTACAGATGACCTTCCAACCCCCCAGTGGTCCACTGGCAATCCCATGCATGGACCTTTTGGCATAGCCCAAAGGGGACTGCTCTGTGGGTCCAAAGAAAGAAGCCCAAGGGCCTGTGTTGGCCTGGAGGCCCTGTGTGAACACAGATTCAGCCTCAGTTTCCTGGTCTACAAAGTACAGATCACGAGCCCTGTCCTAGAAGACTCAAATAAAAGTAGCTTTGAGACTACATAGAACTGTGTCAGCACACATTCTCTGACCGCCTGCCATATGTTTTGACCTGCCTTGTGCACATTCAACATGGCTCTACCCAGGACTTTATATCTTAGGGGGAAAAGGACACCTAAAGGGACAAGGAGAACTCAATGGGTAAGTTGAAGTATCACAGAAGTATGGGGACTGTGAGAACCAAAACCAGGAGCCCTTATCCTGAACGTGGGGGATATGGTCTGAGCAGCTTTCCTGGAATAAGTACCACGTCTCTTCTGGGAGTCTGCCTTGTAAACCTCAATGTCCTCTACAAATATTAATATATAGAATTCTTTACTACTTCCACTTCCAGCTGGGGGCCCTGAGGGCTTGGAATCCTGGACTATTAGAGCTGATGGATTCTTCAATGAAGTTCTAGTCCCACCGATCTGTTTATGAAAAGACACTAAAGGCAAGAGTAGGAAGAAACTGGCCCAGGGTCCTGTAGCCTGTCAGTGTCAGAGCTGGGTCCGGAATCTGAATTCTTAACCTCCCATTTGAGGAGTGTGCTGCTACCAGAACTAACAATCTCTCTCTCTCTCTCTCTCTCTCTCTCTCTCTCTCATACACACACACACACACACACACACACACACACACACACACACACACACATATACACACACCCCTGCTTGTCCATCAGAGCACACCTGTGGCCCTTTGCCCTCCCCAGCTGCCAACTCCTTTAAAACAGAACAGCTTGGCTTCAGCCGTAACACGTACAAATACATGCAGCGAAGTTTCCAAAGGGAGACAGACACTGAGCGCCTTTCAGGGTCTCACCGTTTTACGGGCAGAGGCCAATTAGAAAACGCACCCCCACACAAAGCCTGTGCACGTTGTTCGGCTGTGACCTTCTCTCCAGACCCCTCGTATGTGGCACTGACAGTACACACTGGCAGGGCCACTCTTCTCAGGGATTCTGGGCCTTGATGTGCTCTCTGGGGTCCTGCCTCAGGGTCCACTCATTCTAGGCGTCACGTTCAATTTTGCTGAATGAGCTCATTTTACTAAAAACTAAGTCCAATGAAAGGTTCCAAGGGACAGAGATAATCCTACCCCGTCCATACCCTTTCATTGCTCACAGTCTTATTGGGAACAATGACATTGAGTGAGGAAAATGCTGGAATGGAGGCAAAGAGTCCCTATTATAAGACCCTACAGAAGAGAGTTACCAACTTCTTCTGGGAGAGACGAAGGTCTCAGGGACCCAGTGGCTCTCAGGGACTCAGCTGGATCTGCCCAAGCTGGAAGAGCATTCCCCGTAGACGGAGGAGCACACGCGAAGGCTGAGAGGGACGGCGTGCGAGAGCATTGTTCTGAGATTTTTCATTGTGTTTGAGATTTTTCATTGACCACAATGAAACAACGTGCACAGGACTGACAACAACTAACACTTACACAGTATTTATTACATGCCAGGTACTGTTTTAAGTATCTGACATAGGTTGACCCAGTTGATTTTCACTAAAACTTTATGAAGGGGCTACTATTTCCCCCAATTGGCAGAAGAAAAAATCAAAGCACGCAGAGGTTGTCACCTGCCCAAGGCTGATGGGCCCTAAGCAACCAGTGGCTTCTCTGACTATGAGTGGGACTGGGATTGTTTCTAGGGCAACAGAGTTGGCTGGAGATCCATGCTCTGCTCAAGACTTGCTGGGACCTTCGCCATCTCTAGACTGGCCAACTGGAGCCATTCATTCGGCCATTGTCGACTTCAAAAGGAGGTAGTGAGGATAAAAGACAGAGAGAGGTGAAAGATGTTCTGTGTACACGACTCATCATCGAATATAATCCCTCACGTCCACGGCACATACATCTTCCCCAGTGTGGTGGGGGCACAGGGAGAAGCCAAAGCCCACAGAAGGTGAATGGCTTGCTTAAGGTCATCCGGCCCCTGTATTTAGAGGCAAGGCTAGAAGCCAGAGCTCCCCACCTCAGGAGGCAATAGCATGTCGTAATTAAAATTCTGGGGTCAGATGACACCTGGGTTGAAATTTTGGTTCTGACACTTTACTAGCTGCCTGAGACCAGGACATTTCTTAAAACTTCTGGGATTCAGTTCCCTCATCTATAAAATGGGGTGATATTTATATATCACAGAGACATTGTGAAGAATATAGAAAATATTACGTATGTAAAGAATCTGGCATGTGGCAAGCAATCAATAAATTCAATGATGATGTCGATGAAGATGATGATGACGATGGGGGAGGAGGAAAAGATGGGGGAGGGGGAGGAGAAGGAGAAGGTGGAAGGGGAGAAGGTGATGATGATAAAGAACCCACTACTCTTTCCCCAAGTCTAGTACTTCATTCTTCCACGAGATTCTACCCTGGCTTTCTACAGTCCTTCATTATGGTTCCCATACCTGCATGTGGAGTCGTAACACACTTGTGCAGAGTTACACACAGGCCCAGGCATGATTTCCACATCAAGTTAAATTATATTCTTGGCTCTCTATGTTCTAATTACGGTACCTGCATGATGTAAATCACGCCTCATCTATGCACTGTCCACTGAGACCATGTGATTTATCATCCACTTCATGCCCCAACTAGTTCTGCCTAGTCTGACATTCAGACACCAGAAGGGAAAGGGAAGACCCAAGCCCCTGGCCCTCTTAGTTAGCAATTCCTATTGCTCAACCTCCTTAATACCACTCAGATCCAGCCTCACCATTGCAATGGCTCTGGCTCTGGCATCCTCATCTCCCTCTTAAACAACACTTACCAGCTTCCTATCCTATCTTATCCTATCCTATCCTATCCTATCCTATCCTATCCTATCCTATCCATTCTACCCTATAGTCTCCACACCACTGGCTCTCTTTTCTCCACTACCCTACTCTGCATTCAGAGGATTCTTTTCACAACGCTTACCTGACCATGTATCATCCCTGGATTCAATTCAATGTTTTCTAGTGGCCAATGTGGTCTGGCTCTGTCAACCTCTCCAAACACAGCCTTCAATTCTCAGCCCGCACCAGTTGCTCACCGTCCATCAAACATGGCACTCTTTCACGGCGTGTTGGTTTTTCTGCTCATAATGCCCTTTCCCTGTTGCTCTGCTTACTGAAGTCTTATACATCCTTTGACCGGGAAGGCTTTCCTGATGCCTGTCTTCCAATGGTAGCGTTTATTGTACCTATCCTTTCTCGTGTAAATAAGCTATTGCAATAACTACTTATTGAAAGCCTTTGTTTTCAAGCAGCCAATGACTCTGTATACATTATCTAATTTAATCTTTCCAACAGCCCTCTGAGGTAGTGTATTTATCCCTTTTATAGATGAAGAAAGTGAGGCTTAGAGACCTGAAGTTAATGTGAGCTAAACTGAGCCTCTTAATTAGCAAGACCTGCTGAGTTTGCCTTATAAATTTCTCTCAGAATCCAGCCCCTCCTCACTGTAAATTGCACAGAGAATATTTAAACCCAGATTGGCTTGACTCCAAAATGTCTGATTTCATCACATTGCATTTAGTTAGCTAAGTTCTGGGAGCTCCTTAAGGGCAGGATCTGGGTCCTGTTCATCTCAGTACCCCAAACCTGGAAATTAGCGCTCAGGTGTTGGCTGGAAGTTAGAGGCACTTAACTTTTGACTTACGACGAAGAAGGGGAGCATTACACCCACTTGCCCTAGGAGGTAGTAAGCACCGTGCTTACCAGTTTGAAATACTTAGTCTGCCCAAGTTTAGATCTCAGTATCTCAACAGCATCACCTACTAGCTCCGGGATTTGGAACAGGTGATTCAATCTGCCTAAACCTCAGTTTCTCAAAATGGTAGTCATCACAACACATGGCTGCTTCACACATGGTGAAATGAGATCCGCATGTACAGTCATTGCTATGATGAGGACTTCCTAAACGGTCATTATCAGCATTTGTCTATGCAGTCCACTCTTTATCATCAAGCCCACCCAGAGAAGACACTGGACCCTACAGAAGATGGGAGTCATCTAGGGACACTTGCCTGTGCACCCCTAGCACACACCACTGCGTGTTCACAACTTCTTTTTTCAACAGTGGAGACCACATGAAAAGTCCCATCTTTGCCTTCATAGTGGGACATGAGCTCCCCTGGCATTTTCCGTGGCAGCTCATGAATCCATCTGGCCATGCAGAGGTGAGGGTGCTGTACCCAGTAGTCTCATTTCCACTTCAAGAATTTTCTTTTCCCAGTGAAACATCTTGCAAATATTGGTCTAATCTCCTTTCCTGTCATGGCAGGGCAAACACGCACACACACCTGTCTAGCCAGGCTTCTGGAATCTCACTCTGGATTGCCTTATGGTGGCTGGGAAGGGCAACAGGCTCCGGAGAGCCAGGAAAAATAGGGTAAAACCAGAGAGGGTTGTGGACAGAAGTATGAGTTGGGGACAGACAGCCTGATGGCAGATACTCTCAGGGGCCAGCTAACTTTGGCCAACTGGGCAGCTATCCAGAAGTCTCAGCTTTCTGTGAGAGCCTCCGAGAAAACCACATACTTCTCCTTGGGGTTCTTGATATTGCATTAAGTTCCACCATCATGGCCATGTCTGAGTTACATTTTCGATACTATTTAATATTCATATATCTCACAGGCTCTTCGTTATTAATTCCATCTCTTCATCCGGCTTCTCTAGACTTTTCCCAACCCAAGTTTCCTAGTCATCTCCCCAAGATTCACGGCATTGTGTATATTGTGTCTACTGGAAACAAAAAACCCAAAAAACAGAACTACTATATATTGTGCTGGACGCATTATAGTTACTATCTCACTCACATCTTACAAAAGCCCCATTAGGTGGAACTATCATTGACGCCATTTTTTTGATAACACAACTGAGGTTCAGACATTAAATTACTCACCCAAAGTAATGGCTGGTGAATGGCGGCAGTCAGATTCAGACTTAATCAGGTTCAGACCACAGCCCCAGCACATTGGGAAGTTTAATTTTCTGCATCTGTTGAGCTAAATTTTTCTTCAGGTTGGGTCAAGACAATGGAAAGCTACAGCAATGAGGTGACTCAGCAAAAGCCTGGGACCTAGGGTTCAAGAAAGGGTATAAATGAGAGGAATTTAGAGCAGGGCTTGGCACGTGGCAATGCTATAGACTGAATGTTTGTGTTCCACCCCCCTCCCCAGAAAAATGTATATGTTGAAACGTAATCCCCAATGTGATGGTATTTGGAGGTGGGGCCTTTGAGAGGTAATTAGGTCATGAGGGTGGAGCCCTCGTGAATGGGATTAGTGCCCTTACAAAGGATACCTCAGAGAGCTCCCTCTCCCCTTTCACCAGGTGAGGATACACGGAGAAGGCTACCATCTATGAACTAAGAAGAGCGCTCTCACCAGACACCAAATCGGCTGGCGCCTTGATCTTGGACTTGCCAACTTCCAGAACTGTGAGAAACAAAATTATGTTGTCTTATAAGTCACCTAATCTGTGGTATTCTTTTATACTACAACTGACTAAAACATGCAGTTGACACGCATAGGCAAGCACTCAATGAATAGTGACTATTACTTTTCTTTTTTCCTTCTGTAAGATACTGGTTCTTCTCTGAATATACTATCCCTGGGCGGAGAAGACTCGTCAACACTGCAGGGAGAATTTATTCAGCCGAACACCACCTAGGTCCTTGCAGAAACATAAATCCAATAATAATACGGTTCTTTGAAAGAGCACCTTTGAGCTTAGATTGTTGGAAACTGAGCAGATCTCTAGGCACCTGGGTCTTTTGCAAGAATGCCCTGCTTTGTTTCCCATGTGGATTAAAGTCCTGGACAGGGGAAGAATAACTTCAGTATGTAGAGTTTTAGGAAGCAGACTGTTGACCTCATCAGCACTCATCAATACTGAGAAGCAGGCAAATTCTTCACTGCTTGACTTTACTTACATTTAGTATCTTTTTTCTCTCTGAATCTCCATAGTACCCTCCTCTCTTCTCTTTAAGACTTGTCATCCTTGCATCATGAAATACCTGACCTACATCCCACTTCCTCCACTCAGCTAGCTTCTGTGACTTAATGCCAGGATATGAGGGATCTATAATGCCTCTCGGTACTCATTACCCTCCCAGGTAATACACTGGAAGCTGGTCAATGGACATTTAAAAGATTTCAAAGGTGGACTGTCTCCCCCATGTCCACAGGATCCAAACTACCATTACCTCTTGCCTGGAAAATGATAATAGTCACCCTTTTGGGGAGCTTCCTCCACCTGTAGCTGGAATGGTTTTTCCTAAAGAGCAAGTTGACTATTTCGTTCGTCTGTTAACATTCTGCAGTGGCTCTCAGCTACTTCAAATACTGTCAAGCTTTTTGTCCAAGGCTTCCGAAGCTCTGCCTAGCTCCCAGCCTTACTTCTTGCTACTTCCTACTTCAATCTCTATTCTCAATGAAAGTGCTTTCATTTCAGTCCTTCAATGAATTATGTTATCTCTTATCTCTGGGCTTTTGCTCATGTTGTCCTGTCTGTCTGGAGAAAATCTCACCATCCTGAATTCACTCTGTCTGCCTTATTCCTCCCGATCTTTTGTGCTTAGGTGTCACTTTTTCAAGAAAGCATTTTATGACCCCTCCAGTTTGTCTAACGACCCAACAATGAGTTCAAAGAACCTCCATTCTTCCCCTATTACAGCCTGAAATCACCAGATGGCTTCTCTATAATTGCCATTGGCTGGTAAGTTCCCCAAGACCAGGGAGCTTCTCTGTCTTTAGTTCCATGCCCAATGCCTAGCATATAACAGGTAATGAATAAACATTTGTTGAGTGAATAACCAGAGGTCCACCATTGGTAAGAAACACTACCCAAGCAGAAAGAGAGACAATAGGAATTTTTAATGCATGGAAAGTCCTGCAGGGACTCTGGGCAGACCCACAGGTAGCAGGAAGACGCAGGGGTCCTGCAAATTCAATAACATCTGAAAAAAAAAGAAAAAAAAGTCCTAAAGACCCAAGCTTCCTCACTGCAACAATCCTAGGGGCCTCCTTTCTCACGCTGAAGAAGTCCAATTGTCTCCCCACTGGTCTCCTCCAGGGGTCCATGGCAGGAAGGAAGCCGAGTGTGGCAGCAGGAAGGAAGAAGAGGAAAGGCCGCTTGGTCTCCACCTGAAAGCTCCTGCCTCGGAATTGACCACCATCCATAAGAAAAAGTTTAAAAAGGAGAGACTTTGATAGTCAAATAATATCTTAGAAAAAATAAAAGAGCAAAATGGATAATTCCAGTGGTTACAAAGTTCTCTGTTGGCTATCCACAAGAGAAAGAGTTTGCTTTGGCCTTGCTGGCAAGCCTCATTTTGCCAAGCCCATCCTCAGCTGTCCCCCAGCCCACCCAGGTCCCTGGATCCAGGAGAGTGCTGCGCCCCCTCCCACGTAGCGTCTCTGTGCTCACGGAGGGCGGTGCCCTCCCTCACCGGCCCTTGGACTCCCCATACGTGTTTCGGGCCATGGACACCATCTTCTCCTCGCACGTGATTTTGGTGTCCTTGAGGATGCTGTACCACACCATCCCCGCAGGCCGAACCTCCTCACTGCGGCAGAAAAGGTAGGGCACGGTGTCCACGCGGCTCTGGATGTAGGTGCTACGCAGGAGGCTGGAGCAGTGGCTGCTCACCCTCTCCAGACGCCTCAGGATCAGGTGGGCCTTCCTGAAAGGTGGGAGGAGACAGTGATGAAGGAAGGAGCCCAGACCAAGGGTCCGGCCTTTGAGGGGCCGGTAAAGGTCAACCGACAAATGGGAACTTCTTGTCCCAATAATCTCCTATTCATTCCTGATCTGAAGAAGGCCCTTGCCTCTCCCTACTCAAAGCATCCATTTAAAGATCACCTGAGAACCTGTCCTCTTCGACCGTGCGATGTGTAAAAACTGAAAAAGAGGTATGCCCTTTGCCCCAGCATTTTCACTTCTAAGATATGAGAGTCCTAGGATTGATAACGTCATCAGCCTTGGGACTCCGACCAAGTAAAAATGATTACAGTAACGATAAACAACAATAACAAATAACAATTAAAATTTATTGATACGTAACATGTACTAGAAATTCGGAAAGTGCTTACATACATTTTAAAAATTTTATTTAATCTTTACAACAGCCCAAACACATCGTTCTTTCCACTCTCACGTGATAAGTGCAAAGCCCAAGGCTCAGAGAAATGTTATTACTCAACCAAGGTAAAAACGTCAAGTTGACCATTAGAACTGGGCATTTGGATCTAGACCTCAACACCCACAAGTCACTCTCTATTTGCTTCCGTGCTTCTCTAGTTCTCTCGGACTCTTTGCTCACAGTCCGGCAATTTGGAAATCTCATGTTAAAGCATTAGCACCCAGGTGCCCAAATCAGAACTTCTCTTATCTCATTTTTCTGATCTTTAAAATAGTGATGATGGTCTTACCTTCCTAAGTCAGTTGTGAGTAACGATGAGAAATGCCCAAAGCCTGGCACAGAAGAAGCTCCCCGTAAATAACAGCTACTGTTATAATAAAGAATTGTTCCACTAATGTCTCAGGATCAAGGTCACACTGAGCACTAGGCTAGGCAAGAATCTCTGTGTACTATGGCAATCATCATTAGTCACTTAGCTAGAGCCTTCTGTCCGGTGCCACAGAGAAGATCCCGGAGGCAATCCGATGGCTGGAGGGAAAATGAAAGCTAGCAAGGGACTTCGAGATCACGGAGTCTGGGGTTTCTCAAGGCAGGACGATTGCGTTTGGGCTGGATAATTCTCTGTTGTGGGTGTTATCACGTAGGAAGTCCAGCAGCATCCCTGGGCCTCTGTGCACCACATGCTAATAGCACCCCCACCCCCGTCACGACAATAAAATTGTCTCCAGACATTGCTAAATGTCCTCTGGGGAGCAAAGTCAGCCGAGCTGAGAACCAATGACCTCGTCTGATCTACTCCCATGAAAGATGTGGCAACAGGCTTAGAGAAGGAAAGGAATGTCCTTTTCCTGGGTCATACCACGTGTCAGCGTCGCTTTCAATGTGTCTGTCTCCATGCGGAATCTACTTTTCTCTACATCTCAGCATCTTCACTCTGCCAAGGCGTCCTGAGAGGCTAAACGACAGGTCTCTCCTGCTGTCCTCTCCATGCCCCTTGGAGAGCCCAGGAGGTAGGGCGGTTTATGACAACAGACCCCACAAACGGGAGACTGTGTTACACACCTGTGTGGCGGCAGGAGAAGGGCCGGGCTTATGTGTGTATATGTTTTGTGGGCACAATTTATGAGGTGCCTTTCCAAAAGTCCTCTTTGTATAGTTCCCCACTTGGGGGGAATATTTCCTGAGGCACCAAGAATTTCCTAGCTTCTTAATTCAAGTTGAGTTGCCGCTCTACCCACAGTCCTCGCTCCCCTCCAGCGGGCGCCTGATGAGTTTATTTCTCACCCCTCCTCATTTGAGTTCTTGCTCTGCTCCTTAACAGCCACATGTCCTTGGGAAACTTACTTAACGTTTCAAACACTGCTTGAAAAATTGGGCTGCTGGAAAGTTAAAGGGGATAAAGTCATTGGTTGCTCATTGACTGAGCATGTGTTATGTGACTGAGCTCTCCACCCAGTGCATAAAGACAGACAAATTAAAAGTTACCACAGAGGTGGCAAGAGCAATGATAAAAGGAGGCATGGGACCTATGGGAAAACAGGAAGGTGCCCAGGTAGCATTGGGGACATCCAAGAAGACATGCTAGGGGGAGGGGAACTTGTGTTGAGTCTCATAAATGAGTAGCAGTCAGGTAATGGGCAAAGACATAATAGGAGACATACGTAATGACCCAGAGATAGGGGACTGTACAGAGGTTCTGAGAATTAATGGCTGGAATCCAGTGTGCAAGTGGGAACATAGTGGGAAGCCAGAGGTGGCTGGGGCCAGGCCACTGAAGATTAGAAACTGGGAGTATAAGGTAACGGTGTACCATACAGGCTCTAGAGCCTCACTGCTTGGTTCAAATCCTGGCCCAGCCACTTATGAGTTCTGTGATTCTGACAGAATTATTTAACCTGTTGTGCCTCAGTTTCCTTACTCATAAAATGGGAATAATAACTGTACTGTATCTACCCCAAAGTGTGGTTTTCAGAATCAAAAAGCACTAATGAATCTCAATAAAGCACTAACAAGCCCTCAATAAATGTTATCTATGACTATCATTATTGTATGAGGGTACATAGGGGAATTATCGAAGGCTTTTGAGTAGCAAAGTAACAGGTTCAGAGCTGGAGGGTTCAAAACCATTTCTTGGCTTCCTTGAGGAGACTCGAACTGGGAGAAGGCAAGACTGGCAGCAAGAAACCAGGCCGAGACCACATCCAGGTGTTAAGTGTTTCCGATCATCATTCTTAGGGGTGCTGGTTTGCATTTTCTCTCTGTGCTTTTCAAAAGCTACTTACTTTTTCCATTTCCTCATTTATGAAAGGGGAAAGACATGTGGCCACCTCATAGAGTTACAGTGAGGATTACATACGTTACATACATGTAAAGCTCTTAGGACGGTGTTTGGCACACAGTAGGCATCTCATCATCACCACCACCACAAATACTATCATCATTTGTTAGATTTCAGCCTTGAGCATCTTTATAAGCCAATGGTGGGAGACAGACAGACAAAAATAACCTCTAATTTAGGGGCAGAGTGCTGGGTTGAAGCACATGCTGGGTTCTATGGGGATGTACAAAGAGGACACCTGATCATTAGTTTGGGGCTCAGAGAAATCTTGAGGACGTAACATCTAAGCTAGGTCTTCAATGATTAAACCAATTTTGAAGTAGCTGGGGAAGCAGAGGGAATAGCTCCTCCAAAGTTAGACTAGAGACAACATAAACCATCAACTGTTGGAAATGGTCAGTGTAAAGAATGGGTAAATGACCAGTCAGTTTGGCAGAGATTAGACCATCCAGAATTGTCTAAGCCACAGTGAAGTATTTTATTTGTGGGGCAATGGCGAGTCACTGTCTGATCCACACAATCACGAAAATAATCTACAAACACAAATTAGATTGGAAAGGGCAATTTCTCCAACAGGTCCAAACACTTTGTCTTCACAGGCCCGGACACTTCCTCCAAGAGAATCCTGGAATGCAACTGGACCAAGCCTCCTTTGTATGGACAGGGAAACTGAGGTTTGGAAGCGAGAAAACAGTCTGCGTGAAGGAACTAGTTACAAAGGCAAAGCTAGAACCAGAGCTCCTCATTGTATAGCGTTGAGATGAAATATTTGGCTCTGAAGATTCAAATTTTAGCTTCATAACTCAGTGCCTATGTGGATCATGAGCGAGTTCTTCAAATCCACTCTTAGTTACCGCACCAGTAAAATGGGAACAATAACAGTGGTTGGGGGGAAGATCAGACAACCTGGGTAATTTGCTTAGTTCTCACTAAATTTTAGCCGAGATTCAGAATTGCATATGATAAGAGAAAGCACATAGGCAGCAGAGCACATTAGGGCAAGTCATTTCTCCTCTATGAGCCTCAGTTTCCTCATTTGTAAAATGGAACAGAGATGTAAGACTGTTATTAGGCTGCAATGAAATGACTGCCATAGGGACCCAGCACAGGAATATGTACATAATAGGCACGACACCAATGTCAGTTTGCTTAACTGTCCCCAGCTTTTTGCACCATATACAAAGCCTCAACACCTTGGTTTGCATTGAGACAACAAAGATAGGAGAATTCAGAGGGTAAAGCCATGGAGAGAAGGACTGGGGGTGCTCAAAGATTGGAGAGAAGGTGGGGGGAGGTGAGAGACCAAAGGCGGAAGTGATGGGTAATAAATTGCAGGTAGTGGAGAACCATCAATTTAAGGCTGGGCATGCTCCAAGCTTTCCCTGGAGGGAGAGATCGTAGGTCAGTGTGACCACTTTTCACAAAAACCGGAAATGAAATCTGCCTCATTGAAGACAGGACTCAAGCCTGTTGGGATAGAAAGGAAGAGAGGAAGGAGGGACAGCACACATTAATTTATGGTTGTATTAGCAGGCGAGATTGAGACTGGGATTACTTGTGAAGGAGTCAGGGGCTGGGGTCGAATGTTACTTTGCAGGGAATTGTAGAACCTTTGACCAACTCTTCTATTCCCAGCACTATTACCCAATCAGCTGTTGACACAGTTATCGGACAGAGACCTAATTTCCAGGGGGACCTTGGGATGGAGAGAAAGAGAAGAGGCCATAAGGAAACATTCCTATTGGCCTCTCTCCCTCTTCCCTGCCTCCCTGAGTTGAGCTTAAATGTCTCTGTGCTAGCTGACCTCCAGCTCCATGAGAGTCAAGGGCATGACGTGGTTGCAGAAAACTGGAATACAACCCCCAGGAGTGCAGAGGGCAGATTAGGGAAGTCAGGACTTTTTTCAGGCCACATCTGGAGAACCACGGTCACTTCTGGTAAGAGCGACCTAGGGAAACTGCAGCCAGATCATGATGCTGAAGGTCATCTCCAAAGCAAGTCTTCAGAGGAAGTGCTGAAAGCATGAATGGAATGTCCACTGAAGGGGGTATTTAGGCAAATGCTTATATTGTTCCAGTAACTGAACACAGGAGATGGGAAAAACTGAGCGTCCGGGATGATAATGACTAGAATTGACTGAGTACCTACTATGTGCCAGAAGCCTCTGCCACATCATCTTACATATAATTCTCACCACCATTCTAAAGTGTGTACTTTATTTCCAGTCTTCAGATGGTAAAAATGAGCCTGAGGCTGGTCATATGATTTGACTCGGGTTCACAGAGTGAGAGAACAGGATCTCAGATCTCTGCTACAAGGCACCCAAGTGCAACTGACCAAGCCAAATTGACAGAAGGTAAAGTTTGACTCAATATAATAAAAAAAAACTCAACACGAGAGTCCTGGATATGTAGAATGAGTCCTTCCATATCTCCAGTGGGCTCTGCCTCACTGGAGATGACCAAATCCAGAGGTTTGTCTTAGTCTATTCGGGGGGCTGCTCTAACAAAATACCACACAGATGGGGTGGCTTATAAACAAGAAAAATTATTTTCTTACAATTCTGGAGGCTGGGAAGTCCAAGACCATGGGACTGGCAGATACAGTGTGGTGGTTGGTGAGGGCCCGCTGCCTGGTTCATAGACAGCACTTTCTCACTGTGTCCTTACGTAGTGAAAGCGGCAAAGGAGCTCATTTTTAAGAGCACTAATCCCAGTCATGAGGGTTCCACCATCATGACCTAGTCACCTCCCAATGGCCCCACCTCCTAATACCATCACATTGGGGATTAGGCTTTAACATATGAATTTTGGGGGGACACAAACATTTAGACCATAGCAGAGTCTAATGGTAGTGGGGGTTGGAGCAGAGTTTTGTTGTTTTTGTTTATATGTTTTTAATCTAAAAGGAATCCGGGTTTGATTCACAGAGAAATACCATCTGCAGAGCATCTGAGTAGCACTTCAAATCAGGACCTGCTGTGACACAACTGCCAAAGCACTGAGCTCCTGAGACGAGAGACCCACATTCATTGAGGTCTATTCATGTTTCGAAATCATGCTAAAATTTCATCTTCAGGAGGTCTTTCGGATCTTCGCAGCTCTCATAAGTCATGTTTTTCACTTTGCTGCTGAAGCATTTTGTCTATTTCTCTGTTGAGACTCATAGTACATTCTCCCTTAGTTGTACACATATATTGGGAGGCAACGTGTTAAAATGGACTGGACACTGGTTTGCTATCAGAAGACAATGTTTTGCATCTGGGTTCTGACACTTATTAGCTGTGTAACCTTGAACAATTTACTTGGCTCCACTGACTCTCTGTTGCTTAAACGACAAAGTCAGTTGTTCACATGAAATGATATAAATGACTGGGCCCATAATAGGTGCTCAATTAATATTTCCCACCTGATTCCTAGTGTACAGTTCCCCGGGTGTCCTGATTGTACAAGAAGGGTGAATTGACTTGAACTGAGGAAATTCTTCATCCTTACCTTTCAAAATATAGCAATTCTCTAGCAGGGGTTGATAAAGGGAATTAAATGTCATAAGAGAATTATGTGGACCTTAGAAAATAACCAGGCAAGTGGGCAAAATGTTTATACAGATTTGCTTATAATAGCAAAGAAGTTGGAAGAAACCTAGTTGGTCTTTAACAGAGGACTAAATTCATATACTAGCATAGTAAAGGGCCCTTCAAAAAGACACCATGCTTCCATGCACATCCATGGGAAAAGTCTTGCACTGTTTGGTGTCAACAGTCAGATAATAGAACCTAGTGTGTATACCTGTTACACAAGCAGAGTTGGTGGCGATGGAGCTGTGGTTTAGATGTGAACTTATCCTTAAGCCTGTTCCCGTTTCCCTATTCACATCCATGTTTCTACACACGTATCTATATCTGGAAAGATATGTGCACACTGTTAACGATTTTATCTCTGGGACGGGGATAGAGGGTTCAGTGGTGCAAATTTCTCACTTTCCATTGTATGTAACATTCATCATTTGAATGTTAGAGAATGAGCAAGAATTATCTTTAGAACAAAATGCAGTAAAGGTCTTTCCACTTTGAAAACATGTTTCTGTACACGTATATTTTGAAGCTGGGGAGATGGGTCTGTGCAATGAAACCCAGTAGTTCACTGGCATTGATCCCCATCAAATGTAACCTCAGACCACCCCCACTCAACAGAAAACCGGAAGGCCAGGTACCGCCCCTGTATATATATCCTCACCACTAGGTTTGAAATGTGAAAATATTTACATTGGGCTTTGTCTCCTCCTAATTCTCTTATAATTGTCACCCCAATAAACTTTAATGAAAATAAAAAGAAAGAAACCATGAGACTTTCCCAAGAATCCGTTCCTAAACTGATGGTAAGGATGATTTGCATCTCAACTAACTCAAAATGATTTCAGTTTGGAACTAATAGAGATTTCAGGACAATAACCAATTTTGCGATACTATCCGTGGGGAAACTGATCTATGCGACATTTGTTCAAGGTCACAGTGTGTGTTGTTTGTATTTATCCATTCTAAGACATCTTCAGTTATAAGAGAGGACACTGATTTAATAACCGCTTATCAAGAGAAAAGAATACAACACTTAATGCGCACATCCCGTGTGCATAATACATCCTGATTTCAGAAATATCAAAATATGCTAAAAAAAAATTTGAAAAGTGCATCTGACATTATAAGAATATGGCCCTGGAAGCCTGAGTTTGCTCTTCTCCCCAATGCCCTAGAAATTCCAAGAGATTTTATTCCAAGATATCTAAGGAAGGAGCTCATGTAATCTTGGACCGAAAGAATGTACAGTGACAACCCAGGCTTGACTATTTTCACTAAGGACGCAGTAACTATATTCATAGAATGTGCCAGCTCCTCAGATGGGCAAAGCTTCCTGTCTGATTATGTTAAGAAAGATGCCAGGCTGAACTGAGCCTGTGATTATTTCTGTGATCTAGTAGCAATGTCTGCCATGGGAGCAAGAGGGGTATATATATATATATACCATTCCTAGTCTAGACAGATCAATTCCACTGAAACAAAACCTCTTCAAGTGCTTACTCTCTTCTCCCTACTCTACCATTGTAGCGAAATATAACTGAGCGGACTGAGAAGCCCAAGAATGGTCACGGATGTTCTGACGAGAGAAAATTCTGGTTCCTGGCTACCTATGAGCTCAGTTTTTCAAGTATCCTAATAGGAACCACATGGCTGGGACAGCTGGGTGCCAGCAAGTCTTCTCTGAGCAGCTGTTTGAAGTAACCTGTCGTTGCCACGGGAACCAGGCTCTGGAGGACATTGGCCTGATAGATTTATTAGGCAGAGGTAAGAGATGCTCTTTTGTCACTAAATTTTATGGCGGTACGTGACCATAGATCCTGGGATTTGGTGATGACAGACAAGAGAATCCCATTCGAGCTCATCCCATGGTATGAACCCTCAGGATGCTCCTGGGAAATGCTCTTACCAGCCTAGCCACCCTAGGTCCCTGAGAAACAGGACGTGCTGGGTTGGAGGTGAAAGGACGTCCATGGTGTGCCTGTTCTCTGGTCTCCATGACGTTCAGGGCTTGCTGGTTTCTTGGTTTCCTGCAGGAAGTGACCTGGAAATCCAGTCTTTTTATGTAATAAACGAGGCCCAGAATGGGATGAAATTTGTGCCAGGTCACACAGTATGCGGGTCCAAAGCCAGGACATGAACCGGAGACTCCTGGCTCCAGGCCAATCTGACTCTGTCTCCTTTACACTTTGAGGTTCTGCACACTATCTAACCTTTGAGAGGCATGACGCATTTGCCCAAATTGCTTCTTTGTTTAAAACCTTTACACAGCTGCAGAGAGAAAGAACAAACTCCAGAACGGGAGCCATCATGATGTGGCCTCTGCTGAACTCTCCAGCCTTGTTTTTTTTTAACGTTTCCCTCTCACCTTGAACTCTCTGCCCCAGTGAGATTTGTACATCTTGACTGAAGTATATTCTCTTGCCAGGCCCTCTCTTGTCTTTGCACTGGTTGCTCCTTCTGAGGAGAATACTCTCCATCTTCAACCTGGAGGACGCCTATCCATCCTTTAATTCTAAGCATGCACTTCACTTTCTTCTCCAGAAATTCTCCTTTGAGTTCCGGGTCTGGATGAGTTGCACCAGCTCTCGGCATCCAGAACTTTCTCATTCAAAGTGTGCTTTTGGACCAGAACCTTTGGCATCACCTAAGAGCTTGCTGGAAACGCAGAATCTCAGACCCATCCCAGACCACTAAGTGGATCTGACTTTTAATAAGCCCCCCGGTGATTCTCAGGCACATTAACATACTCCCCAACCTCTTTGTATCACATGCTTCTTGTGCCATGTTACACTGCAACTACCTGCTGACTGGTTTTTTTCTCACTAGATGCTGAGTCTTGTAAAGGCAGGGGCTGTCTTCTTCACTCAGGTATTTGCAGCCTACAGCACAGCATCCAGCACATAGTAAGCGCATTAAATGCATCAATGAATCAATAAATTAATGAAGTGAAGTCTCATCATGTCTCTCACTATTTGCAAGGAAAATGGAGTTTTTAGAATGCTATGTTGTTTTTTTATTTGTTTTTGTTGTTGTTGTTTTTAGCTACAAAGACCTCAGAGTTCATGGAACTCAGTTGTTTCCCACTGTGATCTACAGATCCTTGATAGCTCAGCGAGACCTATGGGACCCCTGGTATTGGAGGGGAGTTGAAGAGGAGACCCGGCAGGTGAGGCTCCAAACCACCCACTGTAGCTTCTCCCAGAGCAACTCTGTAGTCATCTGGTCCACACATCCACTCACCCCATTATCCAATTATTCAACAAGTAATGATTTAGTGCCTACTTATAAGAGTGAATAGGACATAAAGGATCATTAGCTGTAACATAAACTGACATTGTAGTGGGGAAGAGAGATGACACATAAGTAAAGACATGTGCAATATAGGCTACTAAAACTAGTAGGTGCAGTGCAGAAAATTAAAACATGAGGAGGTGATAGAGGGAAAGAGCGAAACATTAAGGCTATTCTACGGAGATGACATTCCAGTTAAGACCTGGGTTCTACGTAAGATTTGTTTGGGAAACAAATTGTTCACAGCTGAAATATATATGTAACTACCACTGTACTAGCTCATCTGATCATTTTATAGGAGACTGAAGGCCAGAGAGAAACAGTGTCCAAGATTCTTCAGTGAGTGTATCAGCAGTGCCAGGAAGAATTGGGACGCATCTGCCTTGATTCCTGCTGACATGCCAGTGTGGGATGTTGGAGGAATGTCAGATGCCCTCCAGAGACTGGAAAGACCAAAGGAGGAGGAAGCTGTGGTGGGGATTGGCAGACAGTGGCTGGTGACTAGTTGGCCAGAGGTTAGCGGGTTATCACAGTCCATTACTGGGTGGGCCATCCAGTGGGCGGCCAGGCGGCCTTTCCCGAAGATTTATGTCCTGGAGGGTCATAAAGGATCCCAAAAGATTATAAGGACAAAGTCAGAAAGGGAGCTCTGGTTTAGCTTCCACACAAACTGCCCGAGCCCTGGGGGAAAGCTCCGTATAGTGGAATGCCTTTCCCTGTCCATGGGCAACATGGCAGCTTTCATCTGGGGCTCTGTGCTTCTGCCTGTCTGTCTGCCCTCCTTAAGCTTTTATCTAAAGAAGCTTCCTTTCATGTGAAAGGAAGAAAGTTACAGTCCAGGACCCAATAAAACAGATAACCAACCCAGGAGGCCATCTCTTTCTTTATTCCTTGACCAAGCCCTCATTTCTTTCCTTGAGGGCCTCAAATTCTTGGAGGGTTATTGCAAGTGTTGTAAGGGCTTAGGGCGAGAGCTCAGGGCACAACCAGGCTCCACAAAAAACAAACAAAAAACGGTGCCACTCTGGGCAGCTTGTTGAACCCCACTGGGCCTCCAATGCCTTATCATTTATAAAATGGGGAGGATACCCTACTTTGTCCAACTTACAGGGCAATTTTAAAGCTGTTTAAAGTACAACGTGTTGCTCATTAGGTATTTCAGGAACTCATGCAATTCTCTCCCATGACACGGACACTATCCTGGCCTAGAACCACAATGGAGAGACCACATAGTCCCTCCTGATTCTCACAACAGCCTCCAGGGCCTCTCTGCTGCCCTCCTGGGTGCAGACGGAAGGGGGGATCTTTCTCTCTTCAAGATCTGATAATATCCCCCCTCTCCCCCCTGGTGAAAAACACTTGAAAAACTTCCCATTACCCTGGGGAGATAATCCAAACTCTTTAACCCTACTTAGCTGGCATTCAGGGCTGGCCCCTGCTGACCTGCCCTTCTTATCTTTTACCATCCCTGCTGTCACACTCTTTGCTCCAACTACATGGGGATTCTTTCAGTGCCTCTATACAGTGTTTACCGACGTGGAGGAGTTCCCTTGGGCAGAGGAAAAGAGTTTAGGGGGCAGCAATATGATCATAGACCCAATATTAAACAACAATGACTCACGCTGAGAAAAGCAGCTAGATTCCCTTTTGCATTCTCTTGCCTTCCACCAGATTACTTAAAAAAAAAAAAAAAAAAAAAGTTTTGGTTTGGGGCTGTGTCTTTAGTACTCTAACACTTGCTCGTCTCCCTTTTTAAAGGGAGAGCTTTGGGTTCTGCAGCAATTGAACAACATTTTAATTTTAAGTTCATTTCATTTCATTTTTTGCATTGTGTTGATTGTTTAGGTGTAATTTTCTATCGAAGTTAGATGGTGAGACATTTCTCTTTATAATACAGTGCATTCTTTTCAAACAAATTTTCAATAAGAAGTGAATCTAAGAAAGAACTATCAGATGAAAAAAGTATATATAGTATGGTGATATGGAGGAAATCATAAATGTTACAGGCAAACAACCAAAATTTGAGAGAGTTTAAAACTCTGGTTTAATGAAACATTATCTCCTCTGGCATTTCCCCAGGCAAGTCCCTCTGCTCAAAACTCTCCCATCTTCCTCTCCCTCCACTTGCATGACACCTACTCATCCTTTCGGTCTCAATCTCAGCTCTCTGGGAAGCCTTCACTGGGTTACCTACACCAGGGGTCCCCGCTTTGCCGCCACAAAGAGCCCTATTCTTCTGTTATCATGACACTCACTACTCCTATTCTTTGCAATTGCTTGTTTCATTACCTGCAACATTAAACTATGTCCACGTAGGGCTCACTTCTGCCTCTTCACTGCTGCATGGTCTCAACCAGCATGCAGAAGGTGTTACTAAGTACGTGCTGAATAAGTAAGCGAATGAATGACTGCTGCTAGGTGCAAGGCATGAAATCATATACTATTTTATTAAGCTTCAGATGATATCATCTCTGTCTTAGTTATGGCTGAGTCCTCCGTGGCACCTACAACAATAGTTTGCATAGTTAACTGCTGGTGACAAACAGCATGCCTTAATACATGTTGAATTTATGAATGCATTTAGTCATGGTCACTATTGGACTTCATTCCAGAAAAACTCAGATTTCTTATGGAAGAGTGGGAAGAGCCCTGGGTGAGGGGCCATGACCCTCCCACTGTGCCCCTCCGTGATTTGGTTAGGACACATCCCCTCAAGAAGCCTACGGTTTCCATCTCTAAAACTGGAAGCGGAAATTGAGCAAGAGTGTGATTGATTGAAAGAGTGATGTGTCTCTGTGATCTGACATTTCAGGACTCCAAGAAGCTAAAATGCCAAGATTCTTTCTTTCTCCTTGCCCATTTCTCATCTTTAGCCCTGACATGACTAAGGTGACTACCACCGTTATCGATTTGAAAAAGCCCATTCTCAGCCGATGGGGAACAGGGCTCAGTAAAGTCAAATGGAAGTGGGAGTAATTTACCCCTCCACTCACTCTCACATGCTCATACCTGGGCCCCAGCTCATCTTCACTCCTCCAGACAAAGTCGCCGAACTTCTCGTAGTGAGAGTTGTAATGGTGCTGAACGCGGAACAGCATCGAGGCGGAGACCTCCATCAGCGTGTTGTAGGCGGTCTGCTGTTCCTTTCCACTCGTGTACCCATTGTACAGATTGTAGATCTTGTCAGCTATCTCTGAGGGGGAAGAAGTGCAGACACAGATCACTGGACAGTAAGAAAAGGTGAAGATGGAAACATGTCTTGGAACAAGGAAGGCACATTTGCACCGGAGTTCACTTGCATGGTCTTTGGGGGCAGAAAAACGTAATTCCATTCTGCATATCTCATTGACTAGCTGTGTTTAGTTTTCCTATCTATTAACTGTCTCTTCTGTCTATTTCCTGCCTATTCTGAGATGCCTTGAGAGGACGAAATTAAAAAGTATATGTAAAGTACTTGTCACAGGGCCTGGCACAAAGTTACTCTCATAATTGTAAGCTTAATTATTCACATAAGTTTTGTGTCCACGGTTTAATATAAATTTTCAAACAAGTGCAGAGGCTTAAGTAAGTTGTGTTGGAATCATCGCAACAGTCTCCTTCTATCTCCCCTCTGTCATATTTCCAACATGTTTTTGTGATCATGTCTGAGAGGTCTTCCTTCAAAAATCTTTTCAAAGAAAATCCAGACACTTTGTGCCCTTCACACGCCTTCAGCCACTCCTACAGTCAGGGAAACTGAAATTCATCATGGCTGCGCTCCTGAGTAAAAAGCACATTTATTTTTTTCATCTTTGATGACTCTGGTCAAAACTTACATATGTCCTCAAGTCAACAACAGTTGCCTCTAGGAGCATCTGGGAGACTTGGGGTCAGGATGAGAGGAGCATTTAATTTGTACGACTTTCTACTGTGACTTTTATTGTTTTTAAACTTTTTTTAAACCATGTGCATGTGTCATTTTAAAATAATAATAATAAGTTATCAGGAAGATGCCTCAAATCCCCTTGCCTTTGAAACTCAATAGCTCACCATCTCCTCTTGTCTACTAGCATAAAACACACTTATTATCCAGCTTATGACTGAGCCTTTTGTAGAAAAGTCCGTCTGTCCCTCTGGAATGTGAACTCCTAAAAGGCAGAGACTGTATCTCTTCTGTGTTGCTTTACCATGCCGTTGCCAGTCCTGATGTAAAGACTGCATCTACACATCGCCCATGAACAAAGTGCAAGGCGGATCTGATGGAATGGTTCTGTGTTTTTCAGGTGTTCTGTCTGATTTGACAACTTCATGGACCAAGGGCAGCAAAACAGGTTTAATCTTGCTCATTAAACTCTTGACTGAGAGTCCCTGACTGTAGCTCTATGCTGAGAATCCAGAGGCCATCCCTGAGCTGTAGATGAAAGTGTGCTGTGATCAGCTAATGATGTCTGCACGGGTGTGGCAAGGTGCAGTGGTCTCCTGGGTGCCACCAATTTGCCAGCTCCAGTGTACACTGAAGTGAAAGAAAGTGGGATTGTTCTCTAAGAAGTCTAGGCCAAGGGCCAGGATACAGTTGTGGGCTCTGGCCCTCCATCATTCCTTGCCTCTAAGGCAAAACTTGGAGAAACTCTATAAAAGAGGAGCAAGTCTTTCCACTGGCAAAGGCATCGCTGGCCATTCTCGATGTCCTTCATGCCTTTGATTACTTGAGCTCTGCGTTCCTGCTTCCCCCTCAGTCCCTTCACTATCTTCGTTAACACCACTATGTGTGGGGCATGGGAAAAGGGTGGTGTTTCGTGACTATTGGGTGCAGCACTTAGACACAACATGGGAGTTACCTGGGAAGTGAAGAAATGCGTCACCTACCTTCTGCCTTATTGTCATCTACCAGCGGACAAGCTGTTCTCAGGGTCACCGTGCTGACCTCCGAGTGCCTCCCTCGTGTATCCACAGCATACAGAGTGAACCTGTAGCACGGCAAGAAAACAGAGCCCTGGGCTGTGAGTTCAGAGAAGGCCCTGGCCAGTCAACACAAGGAGGAACGAAAACTCATCGCGAAGTAGTGGTGGAGAACACTCAGGCTGCAGGGAAATGACTTGGAAAACAGAATGATAATTACAAAGCATTTACTGAGCACCAACTGTCTCCTGGGCATTTTCCACTTAATCTCTTAATTTATAGGTAAGCAAGCCTAGACAGCTGGGATATTATCACCTACATTTCACTAATGAGAAAACTGAGACTTAGGCTGTGTTTCCACGGCCTCATAGATAGTTACTGAGGAACAGAGCAGCCTCGCTGCAGGGCTTGAGAAGTGAACCTCAGTGCTGTCCTGTAGCTCTGGGTATACTCACTTACATATTATGCCATTCACTTATTTAACAAATACTTAATGAGGCTTCACTATGTTCCAGGAATTATTTTAGGTGCTAAGGTTATAAAGATGAGCAAGAGAGTCGAGGTCTCTGCTCACATAAAGCTAATGACACAGTAAACAAAATATTAGATAATGGTAAATGTGAAAAATGATACAATAGGATAATGTTAAAAAGACTAATGTAGAGGGGGGTGGGGGTGCTTTCGACAGGTTTGTTCATGGAGAGAAAGTTTGAGCTGAGAACTGAATAATGAGAAGGAACTGCTTATGGGAGGAACACCTGGGGGCATAGCCTTCCAGACAGGGACAGCAGTAAGTGCAAAGGTCCTGAGGAGAGAGAGGGACCTGGGACTCTTGGAGGAACAGGCAGCTGGTGTGGCTGTAGCAAAATGAGATGTGGTGGAAGGTTGAGTGGGGCCGTTGTGTGCCATGACAGGGAATCTTGGAGTTATTTTAGGTACAAGGTATGCCCTACCTTTCTGTGGTGTCACCTAAAGCTCCGTGCTGTGCTGTGGGGGAGAGACAGCCAGAGTGGCATTAGAAGGGGAGACTTGAGAATCCACAAACCTGGTGGATTCAGCTCTGATCGAGGGCACAGAATTCTGTCCAGAGCACGCACTATCCTCTGGCCTACCTGGAGAAGGGTCTCTGACCCTTCATACCCCAGGTCTCTAAGCTCTGTGTTGGAACAAAGCCTAAGGAGTGAGTAAGGAAGACTTCCAAGAAGAGGTGGGCCTTGAAGTTCAGGCGCAGTCTGAAGAGAAGAGTTGAGCATCTGAATGTCTCGTCTTTGTCAGGCCTTCTTCTTTCATCAGTCTTCAAGGATAACGGCCGTAGTGTAGAGTGGGGGAGAGGGGTGCCTGGGTCAAGTAGAAGAAACAGCAGTCCCAGGGGCCCTATTTCCTTTCCTGTTTCCCCAACACCTCAGCTCACCTCATGTTATAAAATGGGCATGACAGTATAATTTCTAAGTTTCAGAATGGTGGGTCCTGATCGCCTGCACATATTAGGCCCTTAATAAATATGAGTTAGTTGTACAAATTAATTAATATATACTAAGACCTTAATATGTGTCAAGCACTGAGCTGAGCAATTTTACCTGCATCATAACTATTAATTCCCCCAAAGAATCCTAGATAGCTACTATTACTGTCTTTATCTTATATGAGGCTCAGAGAGGGGAGGCAGCTTGCCCAGAACCACACAGCAACGCCTGGGACTGGCAATTTAAGTCGAGGTTTGTCTGACTCCAAAGCCCATTAATTTAAAATCTGTCAGCTACTGTCTCCTGGCCAAAGGTCTGTGGACATCAGCTCTGTACAAATATAATCCCATTAGGTACACTTGCCTACTTCCAACTATTTTGAGATAGTGCCATTCCGTATGTTTTTCTAATCTTAGGAAAACCTGCTCAAACAACGAACCTTATTATCTCCATCTTCCAGAAGAGAAAACTGAAGATCAGAAAATCAGGCAATTTGTCCAAAGGCACAGAGTTAGATAATGAAAAGAGTCGAAACTTGTACCACGGTTTGTCTCACTCTGAAACCCACACCTTTTGCTCGCAGCTGCCATTTGTTGCTCCATTTCTACCGCTCACTGGCTTAGCGGGTCTGAACATGAGTGTCTACACAGGCCGTCCCATCTTGGATACCTCATCCCCTGATGCTTCAAAGGTTGTTTTTACACAAGGCACCAGGAAACTTCTTGGTACAAGGGTAACAGTAAGCAGAAGCCAGGATCTTTCTGGAGAAAAGACCCTTTGTCTTTGTGTGTGTGTGTGTGTGTGTGTGTGTGTGTGTGTGTAAAACTCTCCTTAAAAATAAACAATTTCTCTTTTAAAGAATTGGTAAAGGTACTTACCTCATGCCAAGAATGTTTCTAACTTATTCCTTGACACTGATTCTGAGTTTCACTGTAATTAAGACAACACAGTAGTACCATCCTGTCTTTTCCTCCTCGGTTGAAATAACAAGCAATAGGAAGTTGATATTCTTGGCGCACAAAAGAATTCATCAATCGGTCATGCCGGGTCTGTGTTTGTGATGCCACGAGCCCGGCTGGCAACAAGCCCCATAACCACATATGCTCCACATTCTTTGTTGCTATGGGACAAATGCCACGAGGCCCATGACAGAGCCATGGAGACACCTTCTATCAGTGCAGGAATGTCAGCAGTGAGCTGTTGCTCTGTCCTGCTGCAAAGGGGACTTTGGGGAAGGGTCAGACCAGGAACCGGTCACCCAGAGCTCTGCTGGCATGTTGTGAGGAAGCAGAAGGAGCCTTGTGCCCAGTGGGCATTCATTGAAACGTTGGTTCTGGTGCTCACTAGCTGTGTGACCTTGGGCTAGTTGATTGTCCTCTCTGATCCTCAGTGTCCCCATAAGTGAAACAGGAAAAACAAGTCCCTCCTTGCAGGATTGTCAGTTCAAGTTCAGGGACCAAACACCCGGCACACTTCCTGAGTGTAATGATAGCCATGGTAACCATCTAATGAGTGTTCACAGGTGTTGTTGGGTCATTCACCTGCATTATTCATTCCAGTTAACCTTCACACTAGATGAGTTGGGTACTATGATTGTTTGCATCTTACCAATAAGCACATTGGTTCCAAAGACGTCAAGTAATTGACTTATTATTACATATCATGTAAGTGGCTGCAGGGGACCAGAACTTAAGACTGCCTGAATGCAAAAATTATGTTTGTAACCACATTGTACAATACAACAGTCTCCCTTATCTGTGGGCCCCATTCTGTGACCCTCAGTGGATGCTTGAAACCATAGATCGTACCGAACACTATACATACAAAGGTTTTTTTCTCCTATACATACACACCTATAATATGATCTTCTAGGCAAATTCATGGATAGATTTGTTCCTACCACAGATCTTAGCAACCTCAATGTACAATTTTTTTTCTTTCCGTATTAAGTCAAGAACTTGTACCTTTTGACTTAATGGAAGCACCTTATGGCTTCTATTTGGCGTCTCCAAATTGCCAGCATCACCGCTCTGGGCTTTGGGGCTACTATGAAGTGAAATAAGCATGACTAGAACACAAGCGCTGCGAAGCCACAGCAGTCGATCTGCTCATCAAGACAGCTACTACGTGACGAACGGGCGGGAAGCGCCTACAGCCTCAGGTCAGTGCGGACACATGTGAAACATACGTGATGTACAACAGGAGTTACGATTGGGAAGTCTTGCTCAGGGATTGAAAGCAAGATCACAAAGAAACTCCAGGATGTGAGAATAAGCAAGTGGCAAAGTGGGGAGGTAAGGACAGCACTGGGTGACACTGTGTAAGCACTTTCTACCCCACACAACCACGCATCTAGAATGTGGCAGAGGCAGGACCCAAACCCAGCCTGCAGCTCCTAAAGCGTGCATACTTCAGCGTGGGTACAGCTATATCCCCGGCATTTAACATGGTACTAGGTATAGCGTGGGCACTCATTAACTATTTGAGCGAATGAGTGAACTCGAGTGTATCACGTCTTATTTTTCAATTTCAGTTTCTGAGCCAACAAAATGGGGATAATTGTAGAGACAGGGCATGGCTGTGTCAAGGGTTTCATGGACTGACGCATGAGAAGTGGCTTGTAAGTTGCAGATTTGATAAAGGCCATATAAAGAGCACTTATTTGTGCAAGAGGACACATGTTGAAAGTGCTTTCTTGGAGTGGAAGAGAAGGAGATATATTTCAACTGAGAGAAACATGAAAGGCTCCTGTGAATGAAGTATGTGAATGAGCCTGAACACATGAGGAAGTGGCTTTTTCTTTTTTTAAACACTGCTTTCCCATTGGCTACGTAGGTTTCCATGATGCTCCTGTAGGACATTTCCTCCACTGAGAGGCTCCAGGGTTACTTCTCTGCTTAGCCAAGCAGCATGAAGAACGGCATGCTGGGAAGAAGTAGATTTAGGTTTTCAAGTTATAAAAACCTGGGCAGAATCCTTGCTTTCCCCAGTTGCTGGCTGAGCATTCCTTGGGAACTCACTTCACTTTCTCTGAGCCTTAGCCTCTGCACTTGTAAAATAGGGTGAAATTATCCATATCTCACAAGTTGGGGATCAGGACTCAATGATATAATGATTGGAACAGGTCTGGTTTAATCAATCTTTGCTCTGTAAAAGGTAGCTTCCATTTGTGTTATTAGAGTATCCAGACCTGTCAGTGGAGGCCTCAGGATGGAGGAGGCCCCAGGCCACCCTGCCAGTGGGGGCGGAGAGGTAGAGAAAGAGGAAGATGTCAACCTCACAGGCCTGGGTCAAAAGTCACAAGGCCATACACTTTCTGCCTGTCTCAGCTGTAATTGTAGAACTGTTCCAGAGACACATCTGAAAGCTGTTAGGGGACCGGGCAGGGCCTGGAGGGGAGGAAAGTGGCAGCCCTGATGTGGAGAAAGAAGAGAGGAAGAGAGAGGGCGAGACTGAGAAGCAGACCCCTGTAGACACCCATGGAGCAGAGTGGAAAAAAGAGAGGGAGAGATTGAGAGAGGGTACAGTCAGAGCTCTGTGTTTCTCAGGGGATCAAGCAGGGTACCAGCTATCTTCTGCTCAGTTCTTTCATCCTTTCTTTGCCCATCGAGGCAGGCTGAGATCCACTGATAATTTGAACTAGGACTCCCGAGCCACCACCAAACTCCACATTCTCATGTCACAGGTGGGAACCCGAGGCCCAGAGAGGAAAGAGACTTTGCACAAGGACCCACTGCCAATAAGTTCGGAGTAAAGACACTGATTTTCTGACTCCTCCTCCAGTGCCTTTTCTAGACACTACCTTGTTCCTTATACAGCTGGCAAACTTAGGTCCAACTGCATCTATGGGGTACTTTTATTGTTAGAAAGGTATCGCCAAGGATGAAGTGGGATGGGCTCTTTAGGAACCTGGAGCTCCAGGCTCAAACTCTTGCTATTTCTTCTTCTGACCTTGTTTCAGGGGAGAGAACACTGGCTAAGGTGGCTGAAAACCTGAGTCCACATCCCAGCTTATCTCTAGACAGTGGGCTGTGAGATCTTGGATGCCTAAAGCAATATGGTCTTAGAGTATTGGGAGTTCAGTGTGTGGGGAAGTGCCTTGGGATTGACTACTGAAATACAAAGTATTTTTAAATGTTTCCTTGAGGGTCATTCATCAGACAGGACTCTATCATTGAGCCTCGAATGAACTCTGGCCACAGATGCAGCATCGTTTACCAATCTGCTTCCTACTCTGTTTCATAGTAGGACCATATCCATCTGTTAACGATTCCAGAACATGGATTCCACATTTTGGCCTTTGTGTGAGCTGTACCCTCTGTCTGGATCACCCCTCCCCTTCTTCACATGACCCTCTCCACCTTGTTCTTAGAGCATCAATCAAACCTCACCTCCTCCAGGAAGCCTTTCTCCCTACAAGGTGCCCTGTCACAGCACATGTCACATGATTAGGTCAGTGCCCATACATTTCTCTCTTGCCACCATGAGTATGTAAATGTCTTCAGAACCAGAATATGGCTCTGCCCATCTCTAGTCACCTACATCTGGTGCTCAGCCACCTAAATTGTGGAGCCAGGCAAATACTTTCCCAAGTGAATGAATGACTGAACGAAGGACTCAATCAACTAAGAAGCAGTAGTTCCTTTGTCTGGAAATCAGTGTCTTTACCTGTAAACTGAACAAAAGGCGATTCGATTGAAGGATTATTACAGGAGATGAAAGAATGCAATGGCTAAAGCATGGCTCTGGAATTAGGCAATTTGGTTGTAAATTCTGTCTCTCCACGCATTGGCTGTATGAGGCTTTGCCTCAATTTACTCACCTATAAAATAGGCATCATAACATTGAAACCCACTGTGTAGGGTCATTGTTAGGGTAAAAGAGATGGGGTATGGAAGTGCTCAGTCACCGTGACACCTGGCCTGTGATATCCATGACAGAGCGCTGTGGGTATTGTTCTCAATAGCATCTTCATTACGCCATTGCCCAGGGCTCTGCCTCCCGCCCCCCACCCACGGTAAGTTGTCCTTGTGGAGATTGGAGGAGGGTAGGTAGAGAGGAAGCTGTTGTTGGTCCCATCCAAGACCCCCAGACCCCTCGCAGCAGGGGTGAGAGAATGAAACTGAGAAGTTAATTGGCGGTGAGAGCTTCTCACGGATCTGACAGGGGGTAAGAGCAGGGACAAAGCCCCAGAGGCCCAGCTCAGGACCAGGTCCCCAAGAGCACCGGAGAATGCGTTTGAAGTCTCCAGGCCAACGCCTGCTCTTCCCCAGCCGGCACATGATTTAGGCATTCAGGGGAGGCAAAAGTCTCCTCGCTGATTTGAAGGGAAACAGATGTTTCCAGGCCAGAGGCCCTGGTCTTGTAAAATGCTCCTTTCCCCCACGCAGCTTTGGCAAACAACTTCCCGTCGGTTCGCCACCCCCTCCTTCTGACAAGCGTCACTCCCCTCCCTGCCATTCCCAGCACAATGTGGCAGTTGGGGGCGGTGGGAAAACCACCAAGTCCCACCTCAGCTCTGGGTCTCAGCAGCTGGATGGCCAGGGACACGCTTCTCTGGGTCTCAGTCCCCCACCCCACCCCATCTCTGTAGAGAGAGAGAACTGAACCAAGGTCACCTCTCACGGATAGTCTATATCTGATATTCTAGGGACTGGGGATTTTTCCCTCTGAAAGAGATGGTGCTATCCATTCCAGATCTTTCTCCACTGGAGTGGATGGCAAAGAGCACGGGCTTGCCTATCAGACTGTTCTGGGTTTAAATCTCGACTCCATCAGCGACTGGGCAAGTGGCACATTAACCACTGGGCCTTGGTTTCCTTATCTGTAAAGTGGGGACAATGGTTCCATTGCATGCATGGGGTTGTGAGAATTAAATCAGAATTCAATCCTTCCACTCTTATTTTGGGTTTCTTATGAGCAAAACTGAGTCCCTTCCCTCTTTCCTTGGCCTATCCATGGTGTACAGAACAGTCTGGACTCACAGCAGGTGTGCAGTGATGTTTGTAATTGATTGTTGGCAGGAGGACTTGCTAGACACCCGGCAATCCAAAGACTCGGGGTGTTAATCCAGCTCTGCTGGAGGAGCAAAGCAAGCATTATTGTTTCATGACCACAGGGAAGCAGGGCGTGGCGTGCTTAGAACAGTCTTTGGAGCCTCAATAGCGGAGTTCAAATGCTGGTTCTACAACCTACTAAGTTATGACCTTGAGCAAGTTCATTAATCTCTCTGTTCTTCAGTGTTTCTTGTCTTTAATCCGTGGCTAATACTCTTACCACCTTCAAAGGGCTGTTGGGGGAATAAAGTACTCAAACAGAACCTGGCCCATGGTAAGTGCTAAGTAAGCATTTACCGTTATTCAATGGTGTATGTGTTTACATTATCAATTTATTCTATCATGATTTTAAAATGAGCCCCCCCCCCCCCAGTCCCAATTCCTTGACATTGCTCCCATTGACAGGCGGGGGTTCTACGTCCCTTCACCTTGAATGTGGGAAGGTTCAAGAGTATGTTGACTCACAGAGCCCAGCGGAAGAGACGCTGAGTGACTTTTGAATCTGAGTTATAAAAGGCTATGTAACTTGCACCTCGTTCACTGAAATGTTCTCTCTTGGAGTCCGGAGCCTCCATGCAAGACACCCTGGCGTGAGGAAGCCAGGCCACATGGCAAGGCTGCTTTCGGCACTTCAGCGATCCTGGTGTTCAGTTCATCGCAGCCCAGGCTCCGTCCAGAGGGATGAACAAAGGAGCCTTCAGGTAATTTCAGCTCCTGCAGTCACGTCACTCCCTAGCTTTTAAAGGCTTGAAGCTGAGGCCCCAGACTTCACGGAGCAAAGACAGCCCAACCTGCTGTGCCCTGTCTGAACACTCAACCCACAAAATCCATCAGCATCATCGAATGGTTGTTTTAAGCCACTACATTTTAAAGTAATTTGTTATGTCATCAATAGTAACTGTAACAACTTCTAAGCATCGAGAACAGGGATCAGCAAACTATGGCCCACGGGCCAAATCTGGTCTGCTGCCTCTTTCTGTAAATAAAGTTTGAATGGAATACTGCCAGACTCATTTTCTTAAAATATATTTTCTGTGGATGTTTCCACACTATAGGGGCAGAGTTGAGTAACTGTACCAGAGACCATATAGCCCACAAAGCCTGAAATATTCACTATCTGAACTTCTAGGGAAAAGTTTGTTGACCCTGATCTAGAGCTTTGACAGTACTTAACAGAATAGTGTTTGCTGACATTATTTCATTTGATGCCAGGGTAAGAAATTGTTCCTGTTTTCCAGACAGGATCAGTGAGTTCAGGAGACTATCCAAGGTCACACAGCTCTTCTGACCCCAGGTCTAAATGCCACAACTACCTGCTGAAGATCTGAACTCAAGTTCGGGTTTAGGGCAGGATAGGTAACCTAGGACATTGACAACCCCCTCCAGCACACAACATGAGGCTTCTGACGGGTTACATGAGTAACAACGGGCTGTATCTGGCACGTGCAGCTGGAGAACAAGACCCAGTTTCATCCAGCAAGGCTAATCTCTTTGACCGGGACCTGACATTTAGCTAATTATAATGTTATTATAATTTCATTTACATTGCAGTTACTATGACTCCCAGCATGCATCTGACGCCATGACAGTTCCAGAGGAGCCAAACAAGGAAGAGTGGGAAACTGAGGAGCTCACCTACCTGGGAGTAAACTGACGCGCTATATCAATGGGACGTCACCAAATCCTGCCCCAGGAGGTATAAATACCCATGGTTAGGAAGCCCTCAGCATGACCTGCTCTCTGACTTCGCCTGCACTTCCCTCTCAAGTGCGTACTTTTCATTTCAATAAACTTCCTGTGCTTTCTTGCATCTGTCACACTTCTCGAGTTCTTTCTCGTATGGAGACAAGAACCTGGTCACCACTGCTCCGGGTTGAGTCCCATCTTGGACATCCCGTGAGCCTCTGGCGACAGGTTCAGACACCCAATGAGCAGTGTGGCCTCAGGCAAGTACCACTGAGCTCTGCCCTGGAATTCCCAGCCTGTGAAATGAGGACATTGGGCAAGACGGTGTGGACCAGCTGCCAGACTTCAAACATCCAGTATTTCCCCCAGCTGGGTGCTGGCCACCAGGCAAAATCTCTCTGTTCTCCTCTCGTCCAGGAGTATCAGAGTGAGACGAGAGAACAGACAGCGGGGGCCTGTTGTGGATCTCCTTGCTCTGTCCCACAGGCAGCCCACCCACTCCCTGGCACCAAAAAAAGAACTTTCTTATCTCCCTACTTGGGCTGACAACCCGTGCTTTCTACCAACATAAATATTTAATTCCAGCGCCCAGCACAGAGAGACAGAGCGTCATAGTATTAAGGACTCCAGTCCTGGTTTCTACTGTGAAAACAACCTAGTCTGAGGTCTGATTGGGAGGCCCTGCCTGGGACAAAGGTGAGGCAGTCTGTGGTTGGACTCCAAACATCACTCCGCCCAACTGCACTCCCTTCAACCCCGCCAGCGTGAGCTAACAGGTAAAGAATTGAGGGGGGCAGCAGAGAGAGCTCTGGGGGAGGGCCAAGTCTGAAAACCGACGATGGTGCTAAGCTCAGGCAGAGGCAAAAGCAATTTGGAACCATCCACCCCTCTGCCTGCTAAAGTCCCCCCAAATTCAACGGAATATGAGCATTGCTCTAAAATTCACAGAGCCGAGAACACCAGAACTCAGAAGTAATGATTATATAATGATTGATATTTAAAATTCAATAAATATACATTGATTTACAATTAAAAACATGTTATACCCAAAGGAAGAATAAGTGATCATTATAGCAGCCCCACTCTAGGGGTATCTGTCCCCAACGGAAAACCTGCCAGGTGCCTGGCACTCTACTAAGGGGAGAAACACTCATGGAGAAGAAGGAGGGTGGTCCTTGCTTTCAGGAGGCTCACACAAGAGCAAGGACATGGTCAAGTGAACAAGAAGTGGAATGCAGTGCCACTTCAATAAAAATGTATTCTTGCCCCTATATTTGCTTCAGGTGTGGCCCTTCTTCCTTCTTTAAAACACTGGTCTAAGCCTTGGGTATACATTCATGGGCCACCCGAATCGCGTCAGCTATAACCTCAGGGACTGTCCACCACCTAAAAGAATTTCATTTTTATCCTACAAAAAAAAAAAAAAAAAAAGGTGACAATCCTTACCTTCCCGACCCAGAAAGCCCTGGAGAAGTGAACATTCCAAGGGATTTTAATATACAAATACTATGCAAATGGTCTGTACCCACCAAGTACAACCTGACCCCTCTGGAAAGGAAAATTTAAGTTGGCACTTGACTTGGCTTTAGCAGTAGCTCTTATCCTCCACCTTCATTTCCTTCTCTGTGCCTCCCAGGCCCCGCCTCATCCTCCTTGTTTTCAGGGAGTGGACTACATGGTAACACATAGTTGCACTGATCACAGTGCTTAGTTGCAGGATGTTCAGCTCCTAATAGGTTGTTTTAGGGTAAAGCAGACACAGACTAATTTTATGGTTCCAAGTCAAGGAATGAATTAAACCGGAATGCTCGGTTATCCCACCTCAACACATATTCCTGGGATCTCTAAAGCAAATTGTGGCCTTTTTCTTATATCTTTATTGTAGACTGGATAAACTCTCTGAAACCCAGATAAAAACAATAATTTTTAAGTGACTTCAGTTATAGAAATGTTTTGCAGACAAGCATAGCTTGGGAGTATGTTGCACTGAGAGAGAGAGGGCTTGACGTGTAGGTTTAACCTTGTTGCTAACCAGCTCTTGGTTAACCAGCTGGCTTTCGTCAGACTGTTTGATCTCTCCGTGTCTCAGGTACCAATCAATACCCCCACTGGGATGCTGTGAGGACCAAATGGTCTTACGGATGTGCAAAGTGCCTGAGAGATTCCACACATATTTCCTGGGCACCTACTCAGTATCGGACACAATGCTGGGAGCTTTAATACAGTCGTCTTCTGTTCTCTTTACAACTGCCTAAGGGGTGTATATTATTAAATCCATTTTACAAGGAGGCAAGTGAGCCATGGAAATTTGAATTGACTTTCCAAAGAGTACACAGATAGTAATTCAGCCAGGCGCCAGCATAGGTCTCCTAACTCAAAGTCCAGTGCTGTTTCCAAATAGAATTATTAGGTATTCATTGGTCCCAACTGGGCCTTGAGTCACAGTTCAGAGGAGGGTAGTTTATTAGGAGGATGCACTCCATGTTCCCAACTTTTGACAAGGAAGAGATCCCAGTACAGGAACACCAACACCCGTCACCCCTTCTCAACACTGACATTGCTCCTCATCCCACATCCCACCCCGATGTCTTTCTCTTCTTACAGGGTGCCTTTTGAAATTGTGTTTTGACAAAGCCAAGCTCAGAGGAGTGGAGGCCAAGCAGAGGCCACCGGCTTGGATTTATTCATTAAGTTAGGGAACAGTATGGGCAGGATGTTTCTTATTTACTTCAAGCTAAGCTCAGTCTCCACCTCGTATGTAAGTTGTGCTTTCCCATGGGTGGAAGGATGGGTGTGGGGAGAAGGAACAAACCCTGCTCTTGGAGTCTGAACGACTCAGTTTGTATCCTGTCTCTATTTCCTATCATCTCTGAGAGCCTGAGTTTCCACATCTGTAAAATGCAGTCAACAATACCTGACTCACGAGATTATTGTAAGAAAGAAAATGGGAAACATCTAGAACAGTGCTTGGTACAGTTAACGTTATCTTGCTTATTCATGATACTCAAGTAAGATAAAGTGGGAACAATGCTTCTGGAAATTCAAACCACTAGACAACGGCAATCCTCTGAGCCTCAGTTCCTTCATTAGCTCTACTGTGACAACAAGACCTGCTTTCAGGAGTAGTAAGAGAATTAGAGACAACAAACACAGTAAGCTACTGGCTGAGCTGGGTCTAAACCCTGGGCTGCCCTAGCTTTGCCCCCGATCAACACTTTGACCTTGGGTGAAGTCCTTCCCCACAGACCTTGCTGTCTTTTCCTATAAAACAATGGGTCACCAGATGTCTTTACTGGTGAATTCTACCAAATGTTAACGCCAATTAACACCAATACTTCACAATCTCTTCCCAAAAAACAAAAGAGGAGGAAGCACTGCCAACTAATTGTATGAAGCCAGTATTACACTGATACCAAAACCAGATAAAGACACCACAAAGGAAGTAGAATATCTCTTATATATATAAATTACATATATATGGCACAACAAGATACTAACAAAATCTAGTAACATATAAAAAAAATTATATGGCATGACCAAGTGGGATTTATTCCATGAAAGCAAGATTTAGCGTATAAAAATCAACCAATATAATGCAACGTATTAATAGAATAAAGGATGAAAATTACATGATCATCTCCATAGATGCAGAAAAATCTTTCACAAAACCCAAACATTTTCATGATAAAAACACTCAACAAATTATGAATAGACGGACCCTTCTCCAACTTGATAAGTGGCTACTGTGGAAAACCATATCTAACATCATACTTAATGGTAAAGACTGAAAGCTTCCCCTCTAAATCAGGAAAAAGACAAGGATACCCACTTTCACTATTTCTATTCAACAATGTCCGGAAAGATCTAGACAGAGCAATTGAGCAACAAAGAGAAATAAAAGTCATCCAGATAGTAAAGAAAAATGTGAAACTATCTCTGTTTGCAGATGACATGATCTTATACAGAAGAACAAAAGAATCCACAAAGATAGATCTTAAACAACAACAACAAAAACCAGCCTAGTAAGACTATAGGTTAAAATATTAAAATACAAAGGTAAATTGTATTTCAATGTACTAGCAATGAAGCATCAAATAATGAAATTGAGAAATAATTCCATTTATAGTAGCATCAAGAAGAATAAAACACATTACAAGAATAGCGAGGACGTCATCAAAATGGCGGTGTGAGGTGAGCCTCTGTAAAGCTCCCCTGGAATTTACAACTGATCGAACAACAATAACTCCACAAAGGACTCCCTGCACAGCAGACAGTCAAGACGAAGCGGCCCACTACTGCATTCACCTAAAGGTGGGCGAATCGCACGAGCGGGGAAGGAGGGAAGGGAGAAGTGCGGAGACGGAGCTGCTCGGGTGCAGGATGCAGACATACCTCAGTGCTCCGAGCTCGCTGCACCCCGGAACTACCGCAGCTGCGGGAGAGGGAAGAACTCGGACTGCTAGGGCTCCGTTTATGGCCCACAGGGCTGAGGGGGCAGCATATAACATGGCTGAACCCAATGCTCACAGCAGAGACCTCGGAGAAAAGACTGAGGGAAGAAGGCTGAAAACGGTGGTTTAAGCCCTCACTGCTGAGCAGAGAACCGAAGCCTTAGGCACTGAGACTAGCCGCCCCCTCCCTACCCTCCCAGAGCTCACCCCACCCCCACCTGCCTGGTGCTAGAAACAGAACAGTAGCAGTGTCAGCTCAAAATAACAGAATATTTGCTGTTCTGAGAACTGGGGACCACAGAAACAGATTCGCAGCCCAACTATTTCCAGCAAAGGGGAGGGAGCGGTGGAAGCAGGACTGGCTGTGGTGGTGGTCACTGACATTGCTCTGGGCCACCTCTCACAACTCACCCCACCCCTGACCCCACCTATCTGGGCGGATCCCTGCAGGAGTAAACAGAACTGCTGAAACATATGGCCTCTGAATCTGGTGCAGGAAGAGCTTCGGAACTTCAAAAGCTCTCTGCATACCCACACGGACACTGTGCCCTGTGACCCAGGCAAACTATTAACAGAGGAGAAGCCCATCTCCCAGGGAATCCCCCCATTGTGTGAGAAGCTGGAATAGTGCAGAGAAAACATAGCACTACCGTGTGAGAGAGAAAAAAAGGCTGCAGTCGGAGAGAAAATAAAACATTCTACCAACAAGTACTGGAAAACAAAAGAAAGACCTCTTCCTATCAACCTGTTGCAGAAGCCACTCCTGTAGATGTCTAGGAAGAGAAATAATAAATCAGTAATTGCCATGAATAACCAAGGCAACAAGACAGCTCAGAAAGAAAGTGAAAAGTCTCCAGAAAAGGAACTTAAAGATATGGAAATATGTGACTTAAATGACAGAGAATTCAAGATTGCAGTTCTGAAAAAACTAAACGAGATGCAAGAAAACACAGAAAGGCAGTTTAATGAACTCAGAAACACAATCAAAGAACAACATGAGCATTTTACGAAAGAGATTGAAATTTTAAAAAAGAACCAAATAGAATTTCTGGAGATTAAGAACTCAATAGAAGAAATTAAGAATGAAATAACCAGCTTAGGTAGTAGAGTTGACCAGATGGAGGAAAGAATCAGTGACATCGAAGATAGAAACCTGGAAATTACACAGATGGAAGAAGAAAGAGACTTGAGACTTAAAAGAAATGAAAGAACTCTACAAGAACTTTCTGACTCCATCAGAAAGAGCAATATAAGAATAATGGGCATACCAGAAGGAGAAGAAAGAGAGAAGGGAACAGAGAATATATTCAAACAAATTGTTGATGAGAACTTCCCAAACTTGTGGACAGAACTGGATCCTCGAATCCAAGAAGCAAATAGAACACCTAATTACCTCAATCCCAACAGGCCTTCTCCAAGGCACATTGTATTGAAGCTGTCTAAAATCAACGACAAAGAAAGAATCCTCAAGGCAGCCAGAGAAAAGAAGATGGTAACCTACAAAGGAAAGCCCATTAGATTATCATCAGATTTTTCAGCAGAAACTCTACAAGCCAGGAGGGAGTGGAACCAAATATTCAAACTATTGAAAGAGAGAAATTATGAGCCAAGAATAATATATCCAGCAAAGATATACTTTAGATATGAAGGAGGAATAAAGACCTTTCCGATCATACCGAAGCTGAGGGAATTTTCTAATACACGACCTGCACTACAGGAAATACTGAAGGAGGCTATTCGACCACCATCAACAGGGACAATTTATGGCAACCAAAAGATAAAAAGGGGGAGAGTAATGGCCTGAATCGGAATATGGGAATGGAGAATGTAAGCGTGTTGAAGAAAATGGAATACTCTAAATATCAAACTTTCTTTTACATAAACTTAAGTGTAACCACTCGAAACAGTTCAGAACTGAAAAACATACTGTACTAAAAGAAGAAACAGAGGAAAACATCATAGGATACCACCAAACAGAAATAATAGACAACAACAAAAAGGCAAAGAAACAATGGAGACACAGCCTTATCAGAAAACTAAATATAGAATGACAGGAAATCCTCACATATCAAAATCGCCCTAAATGTAAATGGACTGTACTCACCTAAAAAAAAGACACAGAGTAGCAGATTGGATCAAAAAACTAAATCCAACCATATGTTGTCTCCCACAGACACATCTCAGCTACAAAGACAAGCATAGACTCAAAGTGAAAGGGTGGAAATTGACACTCCAGGCAAATGGTACCCAGAGAAAATCAGGTGTAGCCATAATGATATCAAATGAAACAGTCTTCAAGGTGATAAAGATAACAAGAGACAAAATGGACATTTCATAATGGTGAAGGGGACTATACAACAAGAAGACATAACAGTCATCAATATTTATGCCCCCAATAAGGAAGCACCGAACTATACCAAGCAACTACTAACAGAAATAAAGGGAGAAATTGACCAAAACATAATCATACTAGGGGACTTAAATACATCGTTAACAGCTATGGATAGATCATCCAAACAGAAAATAAATAATGAAATAGCAGCCCTCAATGACACATTAGATGAAATGGACATAATTGACATATATAGAGCACTTCATCCTAAAACATCAGACTATACATTCTTTTCTAGTGTACATGGAACACTCTCAAGGATAGACCATATATTGGGACATAAAATTAGCCTCAGCAAATTTAAGAAGATTGAAATCATACCAAGCATATTCTCTGATCACAAGGCTTTGAAATTGGATATCAACTGCAAAAAGAAAGCGGGAAAAACACAAATACATGGAGATTAAACAACATACTTTTAAAGAACAACTGGGTAAAAGAAGAAATTAGAGGAGAGATCAAAAGATACATAGAAACAAATGACAATGAAAATACATCCTACCAAAATTTTTGGGATGCAGCGAAAGCAGTTTTAAGACGGAAATTTGTATCATTACAGGCCTATCTCAAGAAAAAATGAAAATTCCAAATAAATAACCTCATGTTACACCTTAAAGAAATAGAAAAGGAAGAACAAGTGAAACCCAAGGTCAGCAGAAAAAAGGAAATAACAAAAATCAAAGCAGAACTAAATGAAATACAGAACATAAAGACAATAGAAAAAATTATGTGACAAAGAGCTGGTTCTTTGAAAAGATTAACAAAATTGACAAACCCTTGGCTAGACTCACTGAGATAAAAAGAGAGAAGACGCTAATTAACAAAATCAGAAATGAAAAAGGGGAAGTTATCGTGGAAACCACAGAAATACAAAGGATCATCCAAGAATACTATGAAGGAATATATGCCACCAAATTCAATGACCTAGAAGAAATGGACAAGTTCTTAGAAACATATAGCCTTCCAAGGATGAACCATGAAGAACTGGAAAATCTAAACAGACCGATCACCAGTAACGAAATTGAATTAGTCATCTAAAACCTTCCCAAAAGCAAAAGTCCGGGACCAGATGGCTTCACCAGTGAATTCTACCAAACCTTCAAAGAGGATCTAATACCAATCCTGCTCAAACTCTTCCAAAAATTGAAGAAGAGACAGTACTCCCTAACTCATTTTATGAGGCCAACATTACCCTGATACCAAAACCTGGTAAGGACAACACAAAAAAATAAAACTACAGACCAATATCTCCGATGAATACAGATGCAGAAATACTAAACAAAGTACTAGCAAATCGAATACAACAATGCGTTAAAAAGATTATTCATCACGACCAAGGGCGGTTCATCCCCGGGGCACAAGGATGGTTCAACATCCTCAAATCCATCAATGTGACACATCACGTAAACCAAATAAATGACAAAAATCATATGATTATATCAATTGATGCAGAAAAAGCATTTGACGAGGTACAACATCCATTTATGATGAAAACACTTAATAAAATAGGTATAGATGGAAAATAACTTAACACAATAAAGGCCATATATTACAAGTCCTCAGCTAATCTCATAATTAATGGTGAAAAACTGAAGCCCTTTGCTCTACGTTCTGGAACACGATAGGGCTGCCCCTATCACCTCTGGTTTTCAACATAGTGTTGGAAGTACTTGCCAGAGCAATCAGGCAAGAGAAAGAAATAAAAGGAATCCAGATTGGGAATGTAGAAGTTAAATTATCACTCTTTGCAGACGACATGATGCTATATATAGAAAACCCTAAAGACTCCACCAAAAAGCTATTAGAAACAATCAACGAATACAATAAAGTTGCTGGCTACAAAATCAACATACGAAAGTCCATTGCATTCCTATATACTAACAATGAAATCTCACAAAGAGAAATACAAAAAACAATTTCTTTTGTAATTGCAGCAGAAAGAATAAAATACCTAGGAATAAACTTAACCAAGGATGTGAAGGACCTATATGCTGCAAACTATAAGACATTTTTGAAAGAAATTGAAGAAGACAACTAGAAATGGAAACACATTCTGTGCTCATGGATTCGAAGAATCAATATAGTTGAAATGGCCATATTACCCAAAGCAACATTCAGATTTAATGCAATCACCGTCAAAATCACATTGGCATTTTTTAAAGAAACAGAACAAAAACTCTTCAGATTTGTTTGGCACCACAAAAGACACTGAATAGCCAAAGCAATCTTAAGAATAAAGAACAATACTGGAGGTATCGCACTCCCTGACTTTAGCTTGTACTACAGGGCTACAATAATCAAAACAGCATGGTATTGGCAGAAAAACAGACTCATAGAACAATGGAATAGAATTGAGAACCCAGAAATAAAAACACATAAATTGGACAGATAATTTTTGACAAAGTGAAAAACATACAATGGAGGAAAGACAGCCTCTTCAATAAATGGTGCTGGGAGAATTGGATAGCCACATGCAAAAGAATGAAACTGGACTGCTATCTGTCACCATGTACCAAAATTAATTCAAAATGGATCAAAGACTTAAGCATAAGACCTGACACAATAAACTGCATAGAAGAAAACATAGGTACTAAACTTATGGACCTTGGGTTCAAAGAGCATTTTATGAATTTGACTCCAAAGGCAATGGAAGTAAAAGCTAAAATAAACGAATGGGACTATATGAAACTTAAAAGCTTCTGCACAGCAAAAGAAACCATCGACAAAATAAAGAGGCAACCAACTGAATGGGAAAAGATTTTTGCAAACAGTGCCTCCGATAAGGGCTAATATCCAAAATATACGAGGAACTCATGCAACTCAACAACAAAAAACAAACAACCCAATTGAAAAATGGGCAGAGGACCTGAAGAGACATTTCTCCAAAGAGGACATACAAATGGCAAATAGACATGATAAAAATGTTCAACATCACTAATCATCAGAGAAATGCAAATAAAAACCACAATGAGACATCACCTCACCCCAGTCAGAATGGCTATCATCAACAAGACAAATAGTAACAAGTGTGGGAGAGGCTGTGGAGAAAAAGGAACCCTCATACACTGTTGGTGGGAATGCAGACTGGTGCAGCCGTTATGGAAGGCAGTGTGGAGGTTCCTCCAAAAATTACGAATAGAATTACCATATGACCCAGCAATCCCTCTCCTGGGTATCTACCCAAAAAATCTGAAAACATTTATCCATAAAGACACGTGTGCTCCAATGTTCATTGCAGCTTTGTTTACGGTGGCCAAGACATGGAAACAACCAAAATGTCCTTCGATAGATGAATGGATAAAGAAGTTGTGGTATATATACACAATGGAATACTATTCGGCGGTAAGAAAAGATGATATAGGAACATTTGTGACAACATGGATGGATCTTGAGAGTATAATGCTAAGCGAAATAAGTCAGACAGAAAAAGCAGAGAACCATATGATTTCACTGATATGTGGTATATAAACCAAAAACAACAAAAGAACAAGACAAACAAATGAGAAACAAAAACTCATAGACACAGACAATAGTTTAGTGGTTACCAGAGGGTCAGGGGGGTGGGGGGTGGGAGATGACGGTAAGGGAGATCAAATATATGGTGATGGAAGGAGAACTGACTCTGGGTGGTGAACACGCAGTGGGATTTATAGATGATGCAATACAGAATTGTACACCTGAAATCTATGTAATTTTACTCACAATTGTCACCCCAATAAATTAAAAAAAAAGAAATTACAAGAAAAGAAAAGAAGAATAAAACACTTAAGAATACATTTAACAATAGGAATGTAAGACATATAAGCTGAAAACTATAAAACATCGCTGAAAAAAATTAGACAAGACCTAAATAAATGAAAAGTCATGCGATGTTCACGGATTGAAGGATTCACATTGTTAATATGGAAATGCTCCCAAATTTATCTACAGATTTAACACAAGCCTTATGAAAACCCCAGATGATATTTTTGCAGAAATTGACAAGCAACTCCTAAAACTCATATGGAAATGCAAGGTACCCAGAAGAGTAAAAATCATCTTGAGAAAGAAAACAAAGTTGGAAGACACACATCCTGATTTGAAAATGCACTAGAAAATTGCAATAATCAATAATGTCTGATACTGGTGTATGGATAGATATAGATCAATGTAGTACAACTGAAAGTCCAGAAATAAACTCATACATTTATGGCCAACTGATTTTCAACAAGCGTGCCAAGACAATTCAATAGGGAAATAGTCTGTTTAAAAATTCTATTCCTAGGTATATACCCAAGAGAATTGACAACACGTCCATAGAAAAACTTGTACACAAATTTTCATAAATGATGTATAGCCATACAATGGAATATTATTGTAGAATTGAATAAAAAGGAACAAAGTCCTTATTCAAACTATAATATCACTGAACCTTGAAAACATTATGTTAAGTGAAAGAATCCAGATGAAAAGACCGTATATTGCATGATTCCATTAATATGAAATGTCCACAATAGGCAAGTTCCTAGAGACAGAAAATAGATTAGTGGTTGCCAGGGCTGGGAGGACGAGGCAATGGGGGTGACTGTTAGTGGAGAGCAGGTTCCTTTTTCAGATGATTAAAATGTTCCAGAATTAGTTGTGATGGCTTCATAACTTTGTGAATATCCTAAAATACTTTAAAAGGGTGAATTTCGTGGTATGTAAATTAGATCGTCAAAAAAAAAAAAAAAAGAGAGAGAGAGATCTATAAAAAAAAGGCAAAACCCATGATGCCAGTCTAAAAGGATCCTGCCTCCATAATGTGGCCATGGCAGGAATTTGGTGCCTGAGTCTTTTATGTCTGCAGCTTTCTGAGTTCTGAGTTTGAACAAAATCTCCTGCCCCACCCTCTGTCTCATTCTTCCTCATGTGAGTAGACAGGGTTACTTAAACGGAAAACAGGGGGCCTTCAATGAATCCTTAGTGGGGTAGCAGTTATGGCTTTGGTTTACTTGTAAAGGCAGGAGTCTGGGGACAGCAGCAGGACTGCTCCAAACCTCAGTACATTTCAGAGCTTAGGAGTCAATTTCTGTGTTTCAGTATCATCTCTGTTGCTTACGGGCTATGTGACACTGGGTAAGTGCTTTACCTCCTCCAGCCTCACTTTCCTTGTTAATAAAATAAACAGTTCCACCTGCCTCACAGGGTTGTTAGGAGATTTCCCCTAACAACGTTTAGTAGTAAGATGCCCTTAGCCAAATTCTTGACAAATGGGGACAGCTCAATCCATAGTTAGAATTACTATTTTTAAAGATGTTCATCTGCATTTTCTGTTTCTTTGATAAACAAAGCTAAACATCTGTTTTCAACACAGTGTGGTTTCACCTTGAACCTTTGGCAAACTCCCAACAACCTGCATAGCTCTTCTCTCTGCCTGGATGTCCTCTCTCCAGTGCCTTTCCTTGCTGTCTACAAATCCTTTTCAATGAGATTCCCTTTGAAATTGCAACTACATCTCAACTGCTACACCTACGAGTATATTAGAATACCATTTACCCAGCTCTATTTTCTGTTCATAATCTGTATGATCTTCTAATACATTATATAATTTTCTTGTTTCTTGTAGTGATCGATTTGGTTTGTCATTCCCACGTGAATACCAAATTAATAAAAATAAATGTTTATTCTCTTTCGGTCACTGATTTACCCACAGTGGCAAAAACTGTGCTAGAGCACATGGTAAGTCTTCAATAAATGTTCACTGAACAAAAGAAGATATAGATATAGATACAGACATGGATATATGTCCGTGTGTCTGTGCGTGCGTGTGTGTGTGTATATGTGTGCGCGTGTATGTGTGTGTGTGTGGACAGGGAGTAGAATATGAGAAATCACATGTGTGTTGTTCCAGGCCAAGGGTGGATCCTTTTTCCCATCCTCAGCATGGAAAGCTGGGGAAAGGAGGGGGCAGACAGAGAAGAGGAGAAGGAGAAAGATTACAGTTTTTACAAGCTCGAAGACTTAGGAAGGCTAGGCCCTCTGTGTCTGTTTAAACAGCTGTTTGCTCACTTCACAGTATCTGTAGAAACCTATGCGCACCCAAGTGCCTTGGCTGTAGCTATTACAAAAGCAAGAGCAGCCCAGCAACCCTTTGCACCAGTGGACACTATGTGAGATGAGATTAAAAAGAAATATAAAAACACGGCTCCTCCCTCTCAAGGGGCTCCTAATTTACTTAACGAGGTAAGCTATATCTCATGTGCACATATCAGCTTTGTCCATCATTGGCTACATATTAGCTAATTTACTCCTTACAACAACCTTAAGAGGTAGATCATATTACTTATATTCATGTATATTTACAGATAAAGAAACAGAGTGGCAGAGAGATGAAATGCCATCCTTGAATCACATGGCTAGTCAGTTGCAGAGCAGGGTCCAATCCCAGAGGCTACCTGACCCCAAGTCTGCATTCCTGGGATTGTAAGTACCCCCACCACGAATTAACAACATTTCAGTCCTAATCCAAAAGACACATGAACAGGTAAGACATATCCACATGAACTGATGGTGACTAAGAAAGGCTAGAACTTACACACTGGTAAAACTACTCAGAGAAGGGGTGAGAGGTTGGCAAAGTCTTTCCTTAGGTGACACCTTGGAGCTGTTACCCTCACCAACTTAGGAAGCCAGCGCAATAGAGAGTAAAGCTATGTGGTGCATATAGTATGACTAACAGACTGACTATCCAACCAGGCTGCCAATTGAAAGGTTAACGGTGATGAGAACACACAGGACTTACCCAATGGTGGTGGTGGTGGCGAGCTGCAGAGGAGCTGGAAGCAGCTGCTCAGAAAGCCCTAACGAAAGCCTTGCCTACGTCCACCCTGAGTTCCTAAAGAGAACTCACAGCATTCTCACAAGCTGAGAAATTGTTAGCACCAGGATACGGTCTTGTCAAGGAGCTCATTCAACCCTTTGTTTAGGCTCAGGGAGGGCAATCAACTTGTCCTAGGTCACACAGGAAGTTCAAAGCAACTTCAGGATTTGAATCCTGCTTCCAAGGCAGGATGCTGTACAGACACTGAACATAGGTGAGTGGCTTCACAGTGAAGACTAACAACAGTGCTGAGAGTGGGGTACCCTTCCTCAAAGGTGTCACCTTGCCTCCCCTCCACTTAGCATGGGCTGTCAGTGGAATCCCCAGAGAGATTTAATACTCTGCAATTTTTTGCTCTGTTTTGAATGTTATTTTCCTCCTCTCACTCCTTTAATGCTTGCTTTCTGGGCTACACAGTCCGGTCCTCTGCTTGCCCATATGGCCCAACTTACCACGTCTTCCCGTCAGCCATTATGTCAGGTAAGTAAGGCAGGTAGTGTGGACATTTATCCATGTCTATGTCTATATGTCTGGTAAGTCAGGCACTTACAGGTGCCACATGCTTGATCCCTGTTTTCCCCAGAAACTTGCAAGGGAGGTGCCTCTCGCTCCCCCAGATGCTGGCTGCAGAAGCAGGCTCAGAGCCTAGCAGCTAGTCCGGAAGGACACCTGCCTGAAACATGGTGGAGCACAGGATTCGAACCCAGGTCTGCTGTCTGTCTCCACCAGCAGAACTGCATGCTTCTCACTGTGCAGCCAGTAGGTCTGACCACTGCTGTGAACTCAGGCAACCCCACATAGCTTTTGTCTAATATCTCAGAGCCTCTGCCACCATCCGGCTCCCTTAGCCCCATGAAGATAAGCCTCTCTGGTTGACTGGACACAGTGGCCTTAGAAACCTTGAGCTACTAGAATAAGGGCAAAGAGCTGGCTGGGCACAGTTGGGGCATCTAGCCCTGATAAGACCTCGCCACGGCTGGACAAGCTCTGAGAGACGTAAGACTTTGCGTAAGCACGAGATTAGAAGAATACATTATTAAAATATTTATTTGTATTCTTACAGGTATTGACATAAAAAAAAGGGGTAAAAATGTTCCCAGGAGAGATAAGACCCAGTGGGACTTTCTGTGCCTGGGTTTTAAATATATGGTTGTAACAGAAATTAAATAAATATTAACAATAAATAATAACAAAAGCTCCAAGTGTCAGCTGGAAGCAGCTGCAGTTTCAATTGCTAATGTATTAAACTGGGGATGATGGTGGAAATTAAAAAGCAAAAAAGCAACTGAAAAAAAAAAGGGAAGTCTAAACTCCTTTTGCTCTTTAGACTAGACTGACACAAATTCAGGATAGTGGTTGTATCTTAGGAGGGAAGAGGGGGGCAGAATAAGCTGGTGATGGTGATACAGAGTCATCTTCAAGAGTATGTTTAATTTTAATTTCTCCTAGGAGAAAAGAAAGAGCTCAGAAGCAAATGTGACAGAGTCTTGACATGTATTAATCCTGCATGGTGGGCACATGGTGGCTTATTGTGCTGTCTCCATACTTTCTACATTTTATTTTTGTTTTCATGATTAAAGCAAACAAATGAACGTATGCCTGACACCAATCAATTTACACTTTGCAAAGCTTATTACAAAAATAACCTTGAAAGCAAGACAAAGCAGGTTTATTGCCCACATTTTGCATTCAGAGAATGTGAGGTTTGCAAGGAGGCTGGGGAGGGGGCGTTTTAATCAAGGACAGACACATAGTGGCAGAGTGATAGAGCTGGCACTTAATCAGCGGCTTGGTGGAGGGCTCCTGGTGCTGCATTCACCTTGACTTTGAAGACGAAACTGTTCCCTCTTGCAGAAAACTCTCTGTGACGTTTGGAGAGGTCCAAGGACTAAGGCAGCACCGAGACACCTCTCTCCAGATGGTCGGCCATCCACCGTCTCCACATCACTCCCCGCTCTAACAACGAGCCTGACATCACTGGTCCCGCAAACGTTTCCCAAAGCCTGACTATGAGGCTGGGACTTCTAGGCACTTCCCCACAGCACCCTGCTTCTCATCCACACCAGCCTGTTTTCTCTGCGGCCCTCCTGCCCATTCCCTTTTCATGAGATTGGTTGCTACACTTGAGTGGGGTTTTCCATCTTCCCATCTTCCTCACACAGAACATTCACTGTGGAGTGAGGCAGGGCAGTGCAGTGGTGAAGGATCTAGAGGGATGGCATCCGAAAGACCTAGATGTGGACCCTGTTCTGTGTTTCACCCCCGTGAGCCTCAGTTTCCTCATCTGTAGAATGGGGATGATAAGACTCGGGGAAAACCGATTTTGTGTTCAGGTTTGTTCGTTTCCTGTGCCTAGCCTTTCTTAACTCCTTTTCTGGGAGGCATGGTACCTACATCCACTTAAGAACCATTTCTCCACTTCTCAGTGTGATTTGGGCAGGACTGTCTCTCTGACGTCCCTGCGTCCCCCTATAAATGTGGTGACATCACCCAAGTAAGGCAACCAGAACCCTTTCCTGGCCTTGACAGGGATGTTAGGAAAACGGTGTCTCCTTCTGAGATCATAGGCGTGAGGATGATCAAAGCCTACAGCTGCCAAGGACCGTCTCCCCACCCACCCCTCCTAAGAAAAAATCCACCTCAGAATGCAGCCAACACACAGCAAAGTTGACCAGAGAGACAGAGTCCTTATCATCTGAACTTCCGGATTCTGGTGCGGTTGAAAGTCTATATAACAGTTAGACTTTCCAGTTATGTAAGTGGACAAATTCCATGTTTTTATACGTGACTTTGATTTGAGTTTCTGTCACTTGCATCCAAGAGGCCGGACTCATATACTCGCATACTTCAGAAATATCCTTCAGAAAGTTGTGAAGATGAAACAAGATAATGTTTAATCACTCACTTAACATAGTATCTGGTGCATTTCTAAGTGCTTAAGAATTGGAAGGGGGGCACAATTGTTATTGTCAGCAGAACTGTAGTGGATGTATGTCCCAGAAGGACAGGACCTCTGCTTGGCTCTGCACTTCAATCTAGTGACAGCAAACAAAACCTCTCCCACTGCTGGGTCATGCGACCTTGCATGACCCAGCCCAGAACCAAATTTCCAGGCTGTGGAAAAGGCCTATACCTGTTCATAGAGGGCTAATTGCTCCTTCCTCTGAGTGCCTTAGTACCTAGGACATGAAGCCATGGGTGACTCTGTCCCCACCTGTCCTTTACTGCTGTCACCTCCACTTGCATGTGAGCTCTCTGGGAGAAAGGAACCACATCTCATTCTCCTTTCAACCCCGTCAGCCCCTCACATGGTAGTGACACCACTAAAGAATTTCTTTGTTTTCAGAAACAGGTGAGAGCCAAATGCTCTTAAAATTTAGAAAGGGAATCATGGGGACTTTTGCCAACCTCCATAGGCTTATTTATTTTACATCTTCCAGAGGGCAGTGGTAGTCCCTACTAGGTGCTTGGAAAACGCTTTCTGGTTGTCACCAGTCCTGCCCTACCTTGCGCCAGCCTCAGAGGCAAGGGATTGAAGTAGAATTCTTACCCATAAGCATCAGGCTGGATAAATCCATGCCTGTCGATGAGTCGTCTCTGGCTCATCCTTCTCCCTATGTCATCCCGTTCATCTGTACTGTAGATTGCAAACACCCTCCTTCCTCCCAATGCTGGCCTACACTAGGCCTCACTGGCCCTCCCCAGGCCCTGAGAATAGCTCCCTTATTTGCTTCCTACCGTTTTCTCCCACCTCCAACCTCTTGCCAGTATGTTAGCGGTGATCTTCCTAAAGTACACATCTGACAATGTCTACTGAGCAACTGGCTCAAACCCCTAAGGGCTCCCTTTCCCCTCGAGATAAAGCCCATACTCCTTAGCCAGAAAAACAAGTCCCTTTATGATGTGAGCCCCACAAACCTCTCCAGCCTTATCACTCACATTGGACCCACGGTGACTCGAGCAGGGTTTGTAAATTGCTATGTTGCCTTGTTCTTCAATAACTTTGTACATATGTCTCCCTTTTCCTGGAAAACCATTTTCCCTTCTCTCCTTAGCTTCATCTTACGGATTCTATTCATCCTTTAAAACTCAACGAAAATGTCACCCTTTCTGGACAGCTTTCACTGGGCTGAGACGCCTTCTGTCCTCTGAGCGGTCATAGCCTGGGCCATTTTATCAGGAGCTCCATGCCACAGGGACCATGTGCTGTTCACCTCTGGGCCCCCAACATGGAGTGCAGAGCCTCACAGCGACAGAAACACACACTCTAAAATGACAGGAATGAACAAACTTCCATACTCACAGGGAGGATGCCACATTTAAGCGTACCCTTAGAGGATAAGTGTGTGTTGGATAAGTAAAGAAAGGTCAGAGGAGGTAATTCCTGGCTGCCGAGAACTTCCTGGTCTCTCCCACTTTTTTTCTCTAGCTGATCTGTGTGATATTGTACAACCAGTGCATCAATTTTAATTGGCTTATGATACGGTGGTTGGTATACACGTTTGGCTCCTCTCCATAGACTAGGGAGCTCTTTAGGGCACACACAGTGCCTCATTCCTGCTATTGGTCACTTACAAGGCTTCGCAGGAGGGAATAAATGCAGAGGTTCAGAGCATGGGCTCCGAGGTCAGAAAACACCTGCTTTCAAATACTAGTTCTGCCATTTACACCTTCAGTGACTTAGCCCAATTTATGAAACCTCTGGGGGGGGGTGTCTTTATTTCTTTACCCTTAATGTGAGGAGTAAAATGTGTCTGTCTCATAGGCTCATAGCTATGATTAAATATAATGTTACACGTATCAATGTATTTATCCAATAAATATTTACTGCGTGCCGTCTGCATGTGTGTGCAGTTGAGGATACAGAGATGAGCAAAACGGATGCCATGTTTACCCTGATAGACAGTCAAGTCTAATTGAGGACAGATATTAACACACAGCTAAACATGCCACTGCAAAGTTTAATAGTTGCAATACAGGAAAGGAATGGGGAACATAATTTAGATTATGAGTTGTGCGGATGCCATTCTGAGGAACCGCATTCAGTCTGAGAACTCAAGAAGGAATAAGAGACACAGCGTGTGCCAGGGCCCTGTGATGGGTGAGAGCACAAGACCTGATGTGCCGTAGGCTCATTAACTGCTCAGGCGCTTCCGAGGAGGCTGGGCTAATTCATGGTTAGGAACTTGGGCTCTGGAGCCAGCCTGTCTGAATTTAAATCCTGGCTCTGCTACTGACTAGAGCAAGTTATTAGGCAAGTTTCTTAACTTCTCTGGGCTTTGGTTTTCTTATCTGCAAAATGGATATGATAAAATACTGTCCTCGTGGTCGGGTTATTGCGAGGAAGGGGTGAGTTCATTTATGTAAAGCATTTAGAACAGGGCTTGGCATATGAAAAGCACTCTTTAAATAATTGTCAATCGTATCATTGATTCTTTTATGTTTTCCTCCGCAGTATTTACATGACTAGTATTAGGAAGGAGAAGGCAAATGTCTTGCCTGAAGAAGACAGATCCTGGGTAGAAACTCAAAAGTAATGAAGGGAAAATGTGGGAGGTTGTCCACTACAGAACCAAGAACGCGGTTTGCCTCTCTGTCAACGGTATGGTCCTTGTGTCTGGGGTCAGCACATTTCATGGTGCCACGGGCTCTCTTGAGACGCCTCCAGGGGACTCCCTTTGGCCTGCCATTGGTTATCTGGATTTGGACAAGGTTATTGAGATTCCTGGAAGAAAGCGTAACTCCAAGGCGGCATATTATTTAAAAAAATTCACAGGATTGAAGCAAAAACAAACAAATAAAAAAAAAAAACTCCAGGGATTGCCTCTGCTTTTTTTTTTTAAGATGCTTTTGTTGATTTACTATCCAGCTGGAAGCCAGCAAAATTGCTGTTTATTTATCCTGTAGCTTCTGAGTGTCTTCCTTACCCCCTGTGTTCTCGCTCCTCTCCGTGTTACAAGCCATAGATATGATTAAGAAAGATCTATTTATGGTCTTAAGTTACTACATACATTGAAAGAGAGATTTCTGGGGGTAGGCTTGTGATAAGGATGAGACAAGCTGGATACAGTCGTGGGAGTCAGGCAGGCAGCTCACCCACCCACTAACCTCTCGACAAGTGAGACAGCGCCCCAGCCTTCCTTGCTTGTATGAATCTGTGAATGTTTCCCAGAAAGAAATAGTAACTTCTCCTTTTTCTGGCAGAGGCCCCTGATGAAACTCCCTGAAAACAGGCCTCTCCCTCCCCTTCTAGCTGGCCTCACACATGCTAATGCAAATGAGTCCTGACCCAGCCAGGGGTCTGTGGGAAGGCTGCCAGGAGCTTTAGAACAAACATGCAAAGAATGTTATTTCATTTCTGGCATCCTGGGGAAAGAGGAACAGAGAGAGGGAAGTTGGGCAGTAAGGGGGGCTGGGGGTAGGGGTGGAGGGAGAGAGAGAATGAACATGAATGCTTACTGCAATAAGAATGAAGCAAATGAAAAAAAGGGAAGACATTAATATGAATAAAGAGCCTACTAGGTGCCAGCAATTGACCTATAGAGTACATTTTTTTTCGAAATTTCACACACACATTTTAAGTAGAATTCGTTACTCCCACTCTCTGGATGTAGGAAAAGGCTTGGTCTCAAAAGTTAGGCATTTTTTCAAAGGTTACACAAATGTGAAATGGTAGTCAGGATCTGAATCTAGATTTTAAAATTTCAGATTCCATGGTATTTCTTCTCGATGAAGCTGGCTTATTGGTTGTCTTTTGATAGATTCCCAAAGAAAACTGAATACAACAACCCCACATCCTATGACTCTCTTCATCCACTTTCTCCTCTTTATTCTGCTCTGCCATCGTTCTAGTTCCAGATTCATTATCTCTTACCAGGGCTATAATAACAGGTCCCTAAGCCTCCGGGCTCCAACCCACACTCCACCAAGATCCTTCTAAAACCCAAATTCGGCTTTCTTACTGCTGCTCGGGACGAATTAATGGTTCCTCAGTCTGTATAACAAGGCCTTGCAAACTCTGCTTCTCCAACATCATAGACCATATATCTCAACTATCCTGAACTTTCTGCTGCTCCCTAATGTGTACCTTCAACTTCCCACCTCCTGGTCTTTATTTCAGCCGTTGCCTCTGCCTGCAATGCAGTGACTTCCCGAATTCTAAATGGTCAACGCTGTCCATTATTTCAGACACAGCCCAAATGCACCTCCTCCAAGGTACACCGGCTGCTCAAAACTCACATGCCTTCATTGTGGGGCAGATCACCCTCTACCCCAGGATAAGTAGCTGCTCATCCCCAACACTGGGCAAAGCTCTTTTAATTTGAGACACACAATTTCAAATTTCAGCGCACTACCGCCTATGTGAAGAGTAAACTCTGGAGCCAGATATCTCGTGTTAGACATATGTTTCTGCCTTTTACTGATTAGGTGAGCTTGAGTAAGCCATTTAGACTTTCTGTCTTTGTTTCTTTGTATATAAAATGGGGATACTATAGTATGTGCCTTAGAGGGTACCATATTGTGAAGGTTTAAAGAGTTAGTGGACATAAAAGACTTAACACAATACATGGCAGGCAGTAATTGATAAATGGCCAATGGTGATTGTGATTGGCGGGCAGGGGTCATGTCATTGCCATGTCCTTGGCGAACAGCTGCAGATGTTTACATGAAGGACCGACTCCATCCGTTCAACCTGTAATACCTGTTACTGACCTTTGGTATTTGCTGAATTGTGTACGTACTAGATGCCAGGCCGTGTGTTAGAGGTTCAGATTCCTAAACCATGGTTTCTAAAATCTCTTCTACTCTTGGATCACTGACAATTTGCTATGATCATGCGAACTGTATTGAGGATGGGCTAAGGAACAGTAGAAGAAAAAAAAGAATACGGGAAGGCATCTCTCGTTGCGTCCGATGTTTGGGGAAAACAATCACAAATTTGCCACATTTCATGTTCAAAGGACTCCTGGGAGAAGCTCCGAGAGAACAGAGCAATGTGAGCAGTTTCTCAGTGGGCAGGACAGTTACCCACATACACGTCCCCTTCCTGGTCCTCCCTGATGAAGACCTACTAAAGAACCATCTTACACGCACTTGCTATTGAACACCTACTTACTGCCCGCTGGACATGCTAAGCCTGGGAGCTTTGCATATGTTAATTACTCTATATTTGTTTCACAACAAAAGGCTAGGAGGTAGAAAGACTTTCACCTTCCAGATGAGAAGATGGAGACCCAGGGAAAATAAGTAGCTCATAGACCCAGAGAGTGTCTGAAATTTGAATTGACCCTATGACAATCTGACTCAAGACCCCAGACTCTTAGCCTCTCAGACCCTCCAGAGGATCAGGGGCACCTGTGTGCTCGGACCTAGGACGTGAGAGCAGCAGGTGAGGCATAGTGGAGTCGAGAGCCCTGGTTGGTCCAGCCCAGCTCTGACACTGGTTCTCTGAGTGACCGAGGGCAGGCCCTGTGCCCTCCCTGAACTTCAGTTCCTCCTATAAAGAGAGAAGGTTTGGGTCACTGATATCTGAAGCCTCAAGCTCTATTAAGCTATGATGCAAATATGAAAGCAGAACGGGGTTGTTAGCACATGGGGGAGTCTGTCCTTGGGGGAAAGGAGAACAGAGCAGGGAAAAAAACAAGAAGAAATGACAGAAACCTGGATTCTCTCTGGCCTCTGAGTTTCTACACATCATTCATGGTGACCCCCTGCAGTCTGCTAACACCTTTCCAGGGATGACCTCAAGACTATTAACATCAACAGCCTCCTTCACAGATGGAGGTGGGAGTCAGGGTGGGGGGGGGGATGGGGTGGGGGGGGATGGGGTGGGCGGGCAGCCCTCAGCAGGCAGGGATAGACCCACAGCTAAGACAATGGAGCAGGGAAAAGTTAGGAGGCTTGGCCTCTAGCTGGGTCCATTCCTAGCTTCAGGAGTTCCTAGAGTCCTAGAACAGCAGCAAGGAAAGGGGTTTCTCCTTCCAATCCCCTCGCTGTAATAAGGAAAAAACTGAACTTCAGAAAGAGGAAGCCCTTTGTCCAAGACCCCTGGTGGGTGGGCAGCAAAGCTGGGCACAGAGCCTAGTATGGCCTGTGACCCCCACCCCGGGACCCTCTCCTCATGCTGAGCTATCTCTGTTCTTTCTTCCTAATAAGGTGACCCTAAGGAAAAAGGTGAGGGTCGGAGCCTACCCGTAAGAGCCCTGTCTTGGATGTTAGGACCTCTATGTGTTACTCCTGGCTCTGCCTCCACTGTGAAGTCTCTGGATCTATCGGGACTTCGGCCTCCTTGTCTATACACTGAGAGAATGGATCCAGATTAGAGATTCTAAATTAATGCCCCAGGCTAACTGTGAACTACAAAATTGATTTATGTGACCAGTTTTAAATTGGTTGCCAGAAAGTACTAATTAGGAGATTTCACTTCAACACCTAGATTTGAGGCTTAGAAGATTTTTCAACGCTGGGTCTATCTTCGCCCATATTACAGATTAGCTGGAGCTAAGTATTCTCCGCTCCGTTTCTAGCTGAGCACCGTCTCACTGCTCCCTATTTTCAAGCATCTCCATGTTGTCCCATTGCTGCCACTGGCAAGTTCCTCCTTACAAAGCCCAGCTGACAGTTTGCCCCATGTCCCCCAGCGTACATGAGACATATGGTAGATACCCCCAAAATACATCTTTTTCCTGAGTACTCTGCAGTGCAGTCAGTTCTTAGGAACAGGAAAAGGTGCTTCCGGATGTTTCCAGAACTGCGCTGAGCCCATGCTTCTCCACTTTGTTCCAGCATGTGCCCCACTCACTGTGCCTTTTGCTGAGTCCCCAAATGTGTGAGGATCCCACACTCCCTCTCTACCTGCAGCAGATGGCTTCCCTGACTCTCAGCTCAACCCAGCCTAATCTCCACACCACAGAACACAGGTTCCCATATGGACTGCTCCTCCTCAAAAGCCTTTCCTGGCTCCCCACTGCCTGCGGGATGAAGTCCTGCATCCGGCATTCAAGGCCCAGCTCTCCCACGTGGCCTCAGCTCCCATCCCTCCACACTCCCCAAGTTCACATGAGCAGTCTGTGCCCTGTCCCTCTGGAACCCTGGCTGGCGTCCCATTCCTGGATGAAATCCTGACGCAGTTTGAGGAAAGAAACAGCCTGCCTGAGAGTCCCCAGCAGGTTTTAGGAGCCTCACTGTCTGTCGGCTGAAAAACAGGGTTATTTTTCCTCTACGAGTCTCTTTTGGCTTGGGACACACGGCTGTGTTTGCTTCTGGCTTGTGGACAGCTCTTCCCCTCTGTGGGGCCCCAACTGTGCACTTTGGAGAGGTCAGCCTGACCTGATGCTAGATGGAATTGAGTCTTAAGTCACTAGGCTGCCCCCCTTACCTCCCACCCCCTTGACCAACAGGACAGGGCACCACAGCCACGGAAAGTTCACATTCCACCCAGGGTTTGGAGACATTAGAGGCCCCTGGCCCTGCTGAGCTTTGGGACCCTTGGCCACACCCAGAGTTAGCCTAAGTCCCTTTTACTGAGGCTGGGTGTGCGGGCGGTGTGGGGGAGGGAAAATGTACAGGATGATGGAAGAAGAGAAGTCCTGGACGGAATGACACAGAGACAGTGATGAGAAAAGGACACAAGAGACAGATGCAGAGACAGCAAGTAGAAGAGAAATACACACAGAGACGCAAAGAGATGGAGATAGACACGGGAATTCAGAGTGACGCTGAGAGAGAGGCAGCATCCACTCCACGACAGGACAGAGAGAGGACAAGGGAAGAAAGAGGGGGGGGAAAGAAAAGAGCCAGACAGAAACAATTTTCAAAAATGAACAAAAGGGGAAAGGAAAGGGGAGATGTTGAAAAAATGGGAGGAAATGCAGGATGAGAGGAAGGAAGGGAGGGAGGGAGGGAGGGGGGAGGGAGGGAGGGAGGGGGGAGGGAGGGAGGGAGGGAGGGAGGGAGGGAGGGAGGGAGGGAGCAAGAGAAGGAGGGAGGATTGAAGAGAAAAAAAAAAAAAAGGACTAAGAAAGTTTCACAATGGGAATAAAAAGCAGTCAAGAGCAGAACAGGAATTGTCAGGCCGAGCCTGGCTCCGTTCCCTGGTGTGTCCTGGATCAACCTTGGGCCTCAGCCTCAGCTCGCATTGGTCTAGAGGCTGCAGCCCAGGGCCCCGGTCAGCATGGAAGGCTTCCTCTGTGCACATCTCCTTTCTCCCAGGAGCTGCAAGTCCCCGCAGAAGATGGTCTGCTCATATTGGGGACTTGTCACAGGAGGCCCACTAAACAGATTGGGTCACTGAGACTGAAAGAAGGGGAGACATATGGAGCCCTAAACTGAATGGAGCGCTCCTTACCCAAGTCACACTCTTCTCTCTCCAATTTCTGGCTTCTATCACCTCTTGAGACGCAAAGCCTCTGAATCATGAAACGGCCCTTCAGGATGGTCCCATTCAATCCCTCTTCTAACAGAGGCCTCCAAGGTGGAAACTCCTTGCCCAAGGACACATAGCTGCTTAAGGCGAGAGGAAGGCTAAGCCTCAGGCCTCTCGCCTCCCATTATCTGGGCAGCCACTTTTCAAACGCGGCCCTGGAGGGCTCCTGTTTCCAGTAAATTCTGTGCTGATTCTTGGCATGAAGAGAGGAAATGAAGAGGGTAGGGTAGGAATGTAAATAAAGGGAAACTTTGGGATTTCATCTAATATGTAATTACAGTACCCATGGCGGTGGCCCTGGCTGTCTCTGCAATGTGCTGCCCAGGCTGTGCCCGGGCAGGGGTGGTGTCCTGGAGCTGGTGAGGAACCCAGCAATGCTCTGTCCAAGACTCCTAGCCCCCTGGGCGTTTGGAATAGTGTCTTTGAGCTAGGAGCCGGGATTTGTTTGCAGAAACACATGGCAGTCTGGAGACGCTGGGAAACAATTCAGCAGATGAGAGCTGGGGATTCCGGGCATCTCAAAAATGCACTGGAAATGCATCCCTAGAAGGAGCAGGGGTCCTTGTACAGACTCAGGGTTCAACTGTTTGTGTGGCACTTGCCAGGACTGCGGGAGCAGGGCAAACTTTGGAGTTCAGTGGCAGCCATGTAGCTTTTGGTGTCAGGACTGCAAATCTGTTTTCCATATTGTTTCCAACTCATCTGGGCATGGATCTTTGCACAACAGATCCTGTTAAATGGCTTCTATCCCCTGACCCCATCATTTCTACATGTTCACTTTTTCTCATAATCTAATGTGGTCACGTCAAGTTCAGGCTCTTAAAATAAATTGTCTCAGTTCAAATATTGGCTTCTCCACTGACCAACTTTGAGGCTCTGGTCAGTCATCTCACCTCTCTGTGTCTTAGTAGCCTACTCTGCTGAAAAATGATAGTAACTGCCTTAGAGAGCTGCTTTGAGGATTGAATTAGGTAAGATTTATGAGAGAGAGAGAGAGAGAGAGAGAGAGAGAGAGAGAGAGAGAGAGAGAGAGAGGCAAATGTAGATATGGGGATAGGGTACTAGACCGCAGCGTGGCACACAGTGGCAGCCCCCTGAATATACGGTGAGGAAGTGAGTTAGAGGTGTGAGGGAGGGAAAGGGAGAAGTCAGTGTCTCCCGATTTCTGCACTGACTTGGAAATGTGTTCAAATCATTCAACAACTATTTACTGGATTCTTCATTGGCATTAGGCACTATTCTAGGTCCCGGGGATATAAGATAAAGAAGGCAGACACAGATCCTGCTCTATACAGCTGACAGTCTGGTGAGAAAAGACAGACAACTAACAAGTAGACAGATACTACATCAATGCAGCTTTAGTAAGCACCGTGGCTGGCTCTCTCTGTCTCTCTCTGTCTCTGTCTCTGTCTCTGTCTCTCTCTCTCTCTCTTTGTGTGTGGGGGGGTGTGGCAGGAGACAATGTGGTCAGAGAGGTCCTCTCTAAGGAGACGACATTTAATCATGGACATGAAGGAGAGTAAGGAACCAGTCATGGGAAGAGCCAGGAGAAGGCCATTCTGGGGAAAGGCAACAGTAGAAGCAAAGACCTTGAGGAAGGAACAGACTGGTACATTTCTAGCAAGTGTGCCTGGGGAGTGATGAGAAAAGGGGCCAGTGTCAGAGGGGAGGGCTTTGGACTGGTGTGGACACAATGGTGGCAACCCCAAGCGCAGCCGCTCAAGTCAAGTATAATATGTCATCACAGAGAGTCCAGCCGTGCTTACTCCTCCCCCCCCCATTCATTAAGTACTGACAGTGACTGAGACACTATCTTGTGCTCCTTCCCCATGAGCTTATGAAGTAGGGCCTACTACAATTCCATTTTACAGATGAAAACACTGAGACTCAGAGAGGTTAAGGAATTTGTCCAAGGCCACAGAGTGGGTAGGTGCTGGAACCGACTGCTGATCTCTAAGGCCTAACTCAGGCTGTGTATGTGTGACAGCGGGTGGGGACAGGCTTGTGGATTCAAATACGTCTATTGCCCTTCCGGTGGCTGCTCTTTGACAGAGTGATCGCAATGCGCCTTCATGTGCACGTGACCTAATGAAAAATTAAAAGCCCTTTCTCATGAACTCTCCAGCTTAATCTCTGCAACAACTTAGGGAGGTATAATTAATGATCTCCGTTTTGCGGATGAGATTCATTAGCTCCATTTTACAGATAAGAAAGATGAGGTGCGAAGTACCTTCTCAGGGGGCGGCAGGTTGCACCCTGGGTCTTCCCATCCCCAGGGTTTTTTCCATTGAAAACAGGGTTGCTGGCAGTGAGAAGGCCCTCTGCTACTCACGCCCTCACCAGGTACTTCGGACAACTCCACATGTGTTAGCGGACAGGACAGGGGCAGTACATAGGGTGAGGGGAGGGGCAGGTAGGTGTTAGAGTCAACATGGGTATGAACCTCAGCTCTACCTCTTCTTGTCATGTGCCTTTGGGCCAAATGTTTACTCCTTGAAGCCCCAGTTTTCTCATCGATCAAATGGGAGATGATGATGATGATGATGATACCAAACCCACAGGGCTATGGTGAGGCTTTGATGAGATAGCACATGAAACCTCCTTCACAAATTTCCTGGCACGTAGTGACTGCTCAATAAACGAGTGCTCTCAGAACCACCATTATCCAGGAAGTATTGGAGGCACAGAGACTCGAGACCGTGGTGTGCAGTCTGCGTTCCCATCCCTGTGTGCAAGTCTCAGAGTTTAACCTTTCCATTTCACAGATGAGGACATAGAGGCCAGAGGAAGGGAGGGCCTGGCCCCAGGTCGCATTGGGAGCACGCGTGGAAGTTGCTGTCTGCCTCCTGACCTCAGGCTCTTCCTTCGCAATGCCTTCCCTTCTCCAGGGCCCTGCTGTTTCTTTTGCTGCTCTCCTCCAACGTCACCCACCCCTGCTGAAAAGGAGCGTTCCTCCTGAACCTCTGGTCCCACCACGGGTGTTGGCACATGGTTGCGGTACCCAGGCTCCCTTGGCATTCCTTTCATAGAGCCGAGGCCAGGGAGGTGAGGGTGGGCCTGGGGCAAGTCTCTGAATGTGTGGGAATGAGCCCCCCACCCCAGGAATCAGGCCTGGCCTCTGCTGCGTGTTTGCTCAGGACCCTTTGGCAGTCATCCACGAGGAGAAAAAGGCAAGGCAGCCAACACAAGACAGAGGCTAATTACCTTGGGTAATAGGAAATCGGGGAGTGGCAAAAGAAGGGTGTCTCGGCCTGTGGCCAGGCAAGGGCAGGGGCCATGGATGCCCAGCCTGGTCTGACCTCTGTGCCCTAAGGGGAGATTCCCGTGCAGGGTCACCCTCAGATTCCAACAACCCAAGGGTGCAGGAGCTGGCTACACTGTCAGACCTTCTGCGGACCCTCTCCCTTTGCTGCTCTTTGTTTGTTTTCATTCAAAAGCCAAACAAAGGAAACAAACAAGGAAATTCAATTTAAACAGGGGCCGTGTCTGATGTTTCTGTTTTGTTACACCAGGGTGAGCTTAGGACAGAAAATCTGCCTTGACTTTCACTCCTCCAATTGGTCTCAGCCCTGTGGTACTGTGCAAAAGTACATGGATGGAGGGGCGGCAACAGCAAGTTGCCTTTCTAGGTGTGGGGGCCACAAGGAGTTGGGATGGAGGGGGACAGATCTAGAGAGAGAGAAAGAGAGCCAGAGCGAGCGAGCGAGCAAACCTCAAAGAAATAGGACAGAGACACTGAGACACACACACAGAAACATAAATGAAGAGAACGACAAAGGCAAAGGAGGAATGATTGGGGGCATGACAGATAGACCCAAACAGCAAGCTATGCGAAAAACAGTTACACAGAGAGGGAATAAAAGGCAAGGAGAGATGGACAGCCATGCAGAGGCACAGGAGGGCAAAACACAAGTGAGAGAGGTAGAAAAGTTGGAAAGGCTGGGTGGACCTCGGGAGGAGAAGAGACAGAATGGAAAGAAATCCTGTGGCAGAAGTATGCATTCCCAGAATGCTCAAGCTGGGGTCAGTCTAAAGCCCCTTCACTTTGAAGATGCTGAAATTGCAGAACAAGGACAAGATGCGAATATGTAGCCTGAGGTCCCACAGGCAGAAGTGGCAGTAGTGGGATATGAGCCCAGATGTCCTGCCTGAGAGACGGGTCCTCCATGCCTGTGCCCTCCATCATTCCATCTTGTCCTCTCCCAGCATGCATGAGGAGTTTGGTGCCAACTGTGCTTAATTACAACTCAGGGGTCTGGACCCATGCTTTCATTTCATCCCATTTCTCCCCAAAAGCTCCCAGATGGTCATTCTCTCTGGGGCTAGTGGGACTCCAACCTGCCCCAAAGGGAACAGCTCCCCAGGATTGTCCTTGGAAGAGACTAGCGACTGAGTCAAGGAAAATGAAGGAGGAAGAAAGTAACTAACATTTCCTGCAGGCCTCCTAGAGGCCAGGCATTTTGAGACATCCTGTTTGTGGAGTTTCTCACTTAATGCTCTTCCTGACAGCCCTCTGACACAGGAACCCATTACCAGGCCCTTTTCCCCCAGGAAGATACTGTTGCAGAGCAGTGAGAAATGACTTTCCCCAGGGCAGGTTATGAGCACGGGGCAGAATCGGGATTTGCCCCCCAGCTCAGCTTGTCCTCCAAGCCTGTGCTCTTTCCACTGTCACAAACAACCTTTTTGGCTCAAGAGGAATAAAACTAATTTTGGTAAGGAACAAGCAAGCAGAAAATGAGAAACCCCAAGAACTGACACGGGAACTATTTTAAAACTCGAGACCAAGTCGGTCAGACTTGATGGGAGGAGAGCCGCCAGTGGGATAAGAGACCGGTCCAAACAATATCCTGGCTCCTTGTCAGAACGGCCCAGATCCCAGGGCCATTAACACAATCAAGTTCAACAATAAAATAAAGAAGAGTTCAGAGTTAGGGATGACAAATGTGTGACAAGTACATTTTCAGGACAGAAGAAGAAAACCTCTTCTAGTTCTCGAAGTGGGAAGCGAATTAGGGGGTGTCAGGCAGTGAGGAAAAGAACAGGCGAGGGAAAATGTTTATCACTTTGAAAAGATGGCAGTTGACTTGTCAGCTCTCGGTGTTAACTGCTTTTGGGTACCATAAAGCATTTCCCTGCTTTCTACATAACGGTGGTATAGGATTCCAGCCTGGCTAACACTGATTCGCCACAATGTCACCCAAGGGCGACTACCGGTGTCTCTGGATAAGGAACCACCTACCAGGGCTCTGTCCCTCTCTGTGAAATGCTCTCTCTCCCAGCAGCTGGAGAATGGAGGAGGAGGGAGTTGACATTAATTATCACCACAACGAGGGCAATAGTGATAATGGTTAACACCACGTATGCTCCTATTGGCAGCTCAGCGCCAGGTGGAGAGCTTTTGTGCATTATCTCATGAAAACCTCTTGGAGTCCCAGGGAGCGGGACGTTGTGTCACCTACATTCTCACAGAGGACGGAATGGGGGCTCAGAAGGTTGAGAAGCTCACTCAGCGTCACATGGCTGACCAAGTACAGGACAGAGATCTGAACCTGGGTCTGTCTGTCTCTAGCCTATGCCTTTTAACAAGGGACCGAGGAACTAGAAACCAGCCATCCGGAAATCATTCAAAAACGCTGCTTTCTTCACATAATCGTAGTTTTTAGAGTTGGAGAGGGCCTTACAGCTCTTAATCTAGTCACATACTTGTATCTCATAGATGCAGTGACCCTAAAGCCCAAGGGATTGGTGTCAGTTCTTACTCATTAAGAAGCTACCGAGTCATGCTCCCTAGTTCCGGACCACAGTTGTCATTTAAACCCGGAGCAAATGCAACCTCTGGGAAGTTTGCCTGATGTCCCACTGGAAGAGACCTGCTAGTCTACTGTACCTTGGGGATTCCCTGACTAGAACTCTCACTGTCCCCAATGACTTTTGGCCATTCTGCAGAAAACAAGACTTGAGCCCCAACATCTAGGAGACAGTGGCAGATCGGAGTCAGAAAGCCCGATTTCCAGCTTACAATGATTTTCCGAACTTTAGTGCATAACGTGTTGGTTGTTACCGATGAGCCTGAATATGTCAAGAGTGCAAAAGAGCACCAGGGTTTTTAGAAAAGTCATGGCCTTCCAGAGGGAGTGGGGGTGGGATGTGTTTAGAGGTAAGGGAGAGTCACAGATTGCGGAGGGACTAATATTTATTGAGCACATGCTTAGATACTTTCCTAGGGTGTTTCTTATTCAATTCTCATGCAACTCTGAAACCTAGGTTTTATTATTTCTGTTTGACGAAGGTTCGTAGACGTACAGTGACTTACCTAAGGTCACATAACCTAAAATGCCACCGCCAGATTCGCATCCACGGTCTGTGGCCTTTCATACCACCGTTAGGTCATAAGTGATCTGAGGCTAACAACTTTGTCTTAGCCACATGTGTCCTTGCGTTCCCTAGCACACTACCAGGAAACAGGACACTCTCAGAATGTGTCTGCTAAGTAAATGAGTAATAAATGAGTATGTAAAATGCAAATGAATGAAAGAATGGATGGGTACATACGTGAATGAATGATGGAGTACAAAATGGAGGAATAGCTAGATGGATGAATGGGATGAGTGGGTGGGTGGATGGATGGATGGACGGAAGAAAGAGAGGGATGGACAGAGGGATGGATGATTGATTGGGTAGATGGATATGCGAATGAATTGTTGAGTGAGTGGATAAAGGAAAAAATGAATGAGCTAAATAACTGTAATAATTGTGGTAATAATGCTGACTTTATTACCAACGGCAGCTTTCTGGTTGGTAAGATAGGTGTTCTATAGTTTCATAATTAGGGTACATGAAGAGAACTAGTCTCTAGAACTCTATGTTATCGCTTAGGATGGCTGCCTCCAGATGTGGCAACACTCATTGAGATGGAAAACTAAAGAAAAATCAGTGCCTTTTTCCTCTGAGATTGACAGATGAGTCTTAGAATGACTTCCTTTTGCATCTCCAGAAGTTTGGATGCAATGGCACTAATGTACTCTATGAAAGCGTGATAATGGTGCTATTTTTAAGGGACTGTCTACACCTGGTACTAAACTAATTATACGTATATCTACTATGTATATGTGTATATGTATGTATGTGCATATATACATATGCATAGCATGTATATATTCATCAGAGGTGATATCATGCAATTGAGACAAGAACACAAAGCAGGGGCTCCTGTCACAGCCCTCCTTGCTAACTTGCCATTTTCCTTCTCTGGGCTACAGATTCTTCATCAGTAGGAGGAATGGTTTTGAGTTCCTGGCCTCCCTGGGCCCTTCAGCACTAACCATGTATGACTCTGAGACTCACTGTGGCCACACTTGTCCAGTGGACACTTCTAAACCTTAGCATCTCAAAGTGCACACACAGGCTGGTCTACAAAACATTGGGTTAGCTTGGACAGATCATTCATGCCTTGCCTCCTCCCAGGCTGAAAACCGTCCTGTCTGCTTCACAATCCCCACGCACCCAGCATGTCTTACTTGTAGAGACCGTCGGGCTCCAGACACTTGAAGATCACTGAGTAGATACTGACTTCAGGGACCTCTCCATGGCTTCGCCCAGCTGCTACACAAGACGTGCCCAGGCCAGAGAGTAAGTCATCGGCAAAACTCAGGAATTCTCCTGGAAGGAGACAAAGAAAGATGAGGTTTCCAGCTCAGGTTTTGGTGAGCAGACTTTCCTGCTATTGTCCAAACCCATCAAATGTTGGTATATCATTATCCGGAGGATTAGCAGACAGAATAAGCACAAGATATGACAATGACACAGGTTAGTAGATAGCTACAAAGTCTGACAATTAAGTTCGCGAACTTGTTGCAATGCGGTTGCGAACCTTTTTTTGATATCAGAGGGACTATTCATTATGCATTTGTACCAACTGGACAAACAGTTCACCAAGTTTACTATTTGGAAGTGCTGAAAGGCTGTGTGAAAAAGACAACCTGAACTTTTCGCCAACAGTTCATGCCTCTTGCATCACAATGCACCAGCTCACACAGCACTGTCTGTGAAGGAGTTTTTAGTCAGTAAACAAATACCTGTATTGGAATACCCTGCCTACTCACCTGATCTGACCCCCAATGATTTCTTTCTTTACCTGAAGATAAAGGAAATACTGAAAAGAAGACATTTTGATGACATTCAGGACATCAAGCGTAATAGTAATACAACAACAGCTCTGATGACCATTCCAGAAAAAGAGTTCCAAAATTGCTTTGAAGCGTGGACTAGGCACTGGCATTGGTGCATATCTTCCCAAGGGGAGTAGTTCGAAGGTGACCATAGTGATATTCAGCAATGAGGTATGTTGCACTTTTTCTAGGATGAGTTTGCGAACGTAATTGTCCGACCTCTTTAAATTTATGCCAGAATTTTCTCAATTGTAAAGGGGGTGTACCAATACCTACCTTTATAAACTTGTAGCAAGATTCAATTGAGGCAAACTATTGTGTAATAAAAATGCATGAAAAGGCAACGGCGGGGGGGACAGTGCTTTCTGTCTAGAGTAAGTATTCTGATCTCTCACTGCCACTGACTTCCTCTTAACTGTTTAAGCATGTCCCTTCCTTCTTGATTGGAATTGCATTTCCATTTCTGGTGTAAGGAAGAAATTGGACTAAGAATGTAAAGGAGGTTTCATGTCACATGGTCACTCTTATGCACCAGCACTAGATTTATGGAGTGTTATATTGAGATGGACAGAAGCCTGGTCTAGCTAAGGAGGTAAGAATTCCATGATTGATCAGTGACGAAGGGCATGAGACAGAAAGGGACAGTGGAAGAACAAGGTCCCGGACTTCACGATTTCTGTATCACCTCGCCATCAGATTTTAGAAAGCAGCTGACATTTACTAGAAATAGAAGTAATGAAGAAGACCAGGTGAAGACTAGAAAGAATGACGGAACCTTTGGAATCGATCCTGAGATCCTGCCCTTAGCTCTGTTAAAATGTTGCCGTACAGCGTTGGCCAACTAAATTCCATGTCTGAGCCTTAGTTGTTTTTCCCTCTGTAAAGTGGAGGTGCTAGAATCACTATTAGGGTTTTGGAAAAAAATAAAAATAAAAACATAGATGTGCATGACGATTAAGTTATGAGGACAGGCACGGCAGCGCTATTTAAACGAGCAAGAATTTAGAAACAAAATGTCCAACGATGTAAAAACAGCAATATCAATTATAGTTCAATGATGCAATGGAATATTTTATAGCCATTAAAAATAATATTGTGGAATCATATGAAGTTATATGAAAGGATATTCATGACATATTACGTTTAGAAACAGGTTACACTATTACAGAGGAATCTAATTTGGGGTGGAAATTTTACATGTGCATCTATTTGGAAAGGGAAGGAAAAAAATATAGCCAATGCATAATAGCAGCTTTGTCTGGAAAGTGAAATAATGGTACTTTTTCTCTCTTATTTTTGCTTATCTCTATTTTTAAAAGTTATCTACAATAACACATATTGCTTTTGTAACAAGGAAAAAAAAATCAATAAAAATTACTTAAAAATAGATAAAGTAAATGAGCCAGACTAAATGGCCTCTGAGTTCCCTTCCAATTCTAAAATTGGATGATTTAGGAGCAAAACAGGCATGTGAGGTATTTTATACCACACAGTATGAAATGCTATGAGGCCTCCCAACTGTTGGTTTCTTGTTCTCTGTAATGCCTGCACTTGCTTATATTCTCAGTAATGAACAAGAGGAGGATGTCCATTCAACTCTGTCTTCTCTACTTGGGCTTAGGACAATCCAATAAAATGGAACAGTCATGAACAGCAATGCTGACCAAGAGTCTGAGACCCAGAGAAGCTGTGTGGCACTTCTCTCCCAGGGACCTCGTGGGCAGAATATGCAGATGGCTTCCTATCAGTCTTTCAAAGAGAAGTGCATTCTTCACTCACAAGTGAATCATGTAACACTTATCTAACTGATTGTCTGGATGGCCCTGGGACCCGGGTGAACAATCATTCTGTAACGTACTGGTCTCTGTGGTCCAATACGACAGATCTGATGAGCAGTATTTTTGTTTCCCGCTTTTTAGAAAGACAACATGCAGTTCATAGCCTTGATATGTAGATACCACAGTGAATGTCTGGATCAGGCTGTCAAGGGATCGAGCTGTCAGCTGCTACTGCCAGACAGACTTGGGACTGATTCCGATTTCCACCCTTTATTGCAAATCCCTTAACCTGTCAAAGTCTCAGTTTTCCTTTCTGTAACAAGGGGGCAATAACACTTTTATGAGTTTGGAGTCTAGAAAGAAAAGCTGAGTCTAGGAAGAAATCCTTTGTCTAGAACCAGAGCTTTGGCTAGAAAAGCAAGAGGTAAATGCAACTCGTTTTCATTATAGATTGTGGCATCCCCTATTTCTTCTGTAGGCTTCTTTCTCGACAAAATAAAAAACCAACGATGTGTCTCTTCCAATAGGTACCAAAGCAGAGCAATGTATGGGATGAAAAATGGGGGAAAAAAAAAAAAAAAAAAAAGAGGAGAAAACATGAGATTATTCACTGAATGGAGTGAGGGCTTTGTTTTTCTTGGTTTCTCAGGATTCCAAGTCTGGCTGCTTCCATTTGTTTTCTTTGAGCTTGGATCCATGTCTGTCTGCTTTTCAATTTGTTTCCAGATAGCCATTGAAAGAGTTGGCCCTACATAAGGGAATTCAGGATGCTTGTGGCCTCTATTACTTAACTGTCTTCAAGCCAAAAGATGGTTGACATTCATTTTCAAACGGCCATAGCTTTCCAGACATTTCCATGCATTTTAGAATAATTTAGACCATGGACAAAAGCCCCATAAATACCAGCACACAGTTAGTTGTAAGGTTTATAGGTTTAGTTCACGTGAAGAAACTGGATAATACAGAGTAGATAACTAATCAAATCAAGGACATATAAGGATATTTAGGGCCCAATTCTATTTGGGACTATCTATAAGTAAGAAACTTCAAATTAAAAGAATTTAAAGGCACGGAACTGACTTTTAGTACCAACCTTTCTTTTCTCTATTTAATCCTCACAGTACACAACCCCAATGAGTTAAATTTTGGTATCTCTGTTGGACAGCTGAGGTTAAGTGCACAGACTTAGGAAGGGACAGAGCTGAGATTTGAACCCATATCCTCCTATCTCTGGAGACTTACCTTTTCTTTTATACTATGCTGCCTCCTAGAGAAAGTTTAAAAAATGATAGTGCTAGAAAGAGAGCTTTCTCAATTCTGTTCAATTTGTGATTGAATTCCTGCCACTCCCTTAGCTCTGTGGGTTTGAGGAATGAAACGACAAAAGAAATGTTCTCTGACCTTCTATAGCTTGTAATCTGACAACAGGAAGGGTTGTTAAATATAAAAATAGACCCATAAAGTAAATTGTAATACTGCTTTTCTTGTCACTCTCTTCCAGGTGGTTTAAATGCAACCTAGGTGGAGGCAGGTGAATGAAGCAACCCCTCACTCTCCTTGCTCACCTAGTGTGTCTGTGTGTATATAGGGTGGGGAGGGGATAAGAAAGGCCTGGGGGCTTCCCAATGCACAAATGCAAATCAATGCAATTCAACACGTGTATTGTGGTTCCAGAATATAAGATGTCCCACATCTGGCAGGAGTACAATTGAATGAACAGTAATAGGATGCAGTGGTTAAGAGGCTGGACTCTGAATTTGCACTGCCTAGGATTGAATCCTGGTACCCTCTCACTGCCAGCTTGCCTTGGGCAGGTTCTATTTTCTCATATGTGAAATGGGTATAATAATAGCATCTAACTTACAGTGTTGTTGTGAATATCATATGAAAGGCTGCATATATTGTTTACACGCCAATTAGCCCAATGTCTGTCATACACTAATAGCTCAAAAATATATCAACGGCCATTATTATTTATGTTATTATTGTTGTCATAACTGAGGAGAGAGACAAGGACCCTTAAAGATGATTTCTTATCCAACATGTTCCTTTTCCAGGTGACAAAACGGAAGCCCAGAGAAGGAAAGATGCATGCCCAAAGCCATACATAGAGCAGGAGGTAGCCTTGGAACAAAAACTTATCTCTTAACTCCCACAGCCTATGAGATAATTCATATCATTCAACCCATGAGATTATATTGCTGAGAATCGAAGAGCTTCCAAAGTTGCCCCACAAGCCCTTGTTCCTCTTCAGTTTCTGACCAACGTTATTCAACATGCATTTGAGCTGTATTTCCTGGGCAGGTACTATGTGCCAGGCACCGTCCTAGGCACTCGGTTCTACCTGGCTCTCTTATTAAACACGGAATCTCTGAGAAAGATGGAAAGCCCAGGAGAGACAGACGGAGTTTAATAGGTTTCCAGCCCGTAATATAGTCTAACAGTGGCTTGCAAATTAGAAAGCTAGAACTCCAGGGGGGTAAGAAGGAATGACAAATGTGGCAGGGGATAAGTCTGTCTCCTCTATCCCCACACTGACCTTCAGCCAGATCAACTCCACTTTGATCTCTTTTATATACTGATGGTCCATGTTTTATTTAGGTTGGGGAAAAAACTGTTTTCAAAAGCTTGGCTTAAAAGTTTTATGGCTCAAAATGTTTGAATCCTAAAACCCTGCCACATTCCCTGATAGAAACACAGAGGTTTCGGAATGTTGCAGCCCCATTCAAGGCTTTGCAGCCACTCTGGGGCAGAGTGCATCACACTGCAAGTCTGCATCTGACATCCCTGTGCCTTAAACTAGGATACTCTTCCTAGGCTGCCATTGTCCCCTCCTCCCTGGGACATTGCTATGGCAGAACCCTCTGCTGCCGCCTCACCGTGCCTGTCCAAGACTCTAACATTCTTTTTCTGTTTTTCTTTCCTTGAAAACAGATAGGGAGTTGGGAGTCGCTGTACAGGAATGTGCCTGTTCCCCATTACGGCTCTTCTGGGGCTGTAATCCGAGTGGGCTCGGGCCAGACCCCCACACATTTCTTTATCCACTCAGACCCGAGCCTTGCTCTCATTACAATCCACAGAAAAGGTCAATCATGATTCTGCTGAAGCTTCAGAACCAACCCCACCAAGCACAGAGCAGCTTTTCTAAAGGCCCCACCTCCTACCTCAGTTCTCTCTCTCCTGCTCCGTCCATCACCGTTCATCACCCCCTCAATCCTCTTCCTCCTCTTTCCCTCTCCCGCTCTCGCTCCCTTCACCCTCTCCCTGCGGATTGAGGTCACAGTCAAAGCTGGCCACAAGAGCAAATTGAAAACAGGTTGGGAGAAAAACAGCAAAGAAATTCCAAAATGGAAGGGGCGGGAGCAGTGAGTTATTTAGCCCAGGTGGGGAGAAAGGTCCCGAGCTCAGGACTCCACACTCTTTTCAGGAAACACCAAGGGGAATTAGAAGCCACTCTGGGCTGGCCTCTGTTTAACCTGCACACACTCCTTGCTGGGGTGCCCAGGGAGAAGCAGGGCTCTGCATCTCCGCACCTTTCCTTTACTTGGGCAAGTGGAGACATTCATTCAGAGAACTTGTCAGTGACAAAATGCGTCTTGGAGGGCCTCACACCTATCAGCTACTGTGGATTCATTTCTTCCAAAACAAGATGCTATTGTAAATGGAGAGTGATGGTGCTCGCCGTTAGCCTAACGGTTGTGCGAGGTGGTGGGAAGAGAGTGGGTTTGAGGGGTACAAGAGACCTGGTTTTGAAGCCAGGCTACATCATTTCATGAACTATGTTATCTAGGGATGGGTGATTACACTCTCAGAGACTGTGTCTTCATCTGGAAAATGAATGGTCCTCAGAGAATCGGGCAAGGAAGAAATAGAATAATGTATACAATATACCTGCCACATGGATGGTTTGTGAACGTTACTGCCCCGGCACACCTGCCACCTCTCCCCTGTCAGGTCTTCTCAGTTTGTTTCATAAATTTGTAGTGGTCAAACTCAGCTGCTTTTATTATGTGACAATTAACTCCTAGAACCTTCCCTTTTTTTTTTTGCAAAAGGAAGTCATTTTTAAAAGGAAGGAAGGAAGGAAGGAAGGAAGGAAGGAAGGAAGGAAGGAAGGAAGGAAGGAAGGAAGGAGGGAAAAGGAAGAAAGGAAGAAAGGGAGAAGGGAGGAAGGAGAGAGTGAAAGGAAATGTTTATTTAGTTCTTATTATGTGGCATCAACACTGCTTGACAATTTTACTTATACTGTCTTCATTAAACATTCAAAACAACCCTGTCTTGATTAATATTCAATACAACCTAATGAATTAGGTTAATTGAGCTTTTACAAATGAGGAAATAGGTTCAGGGAAAGTTAAACAATTTCCCTAACAAAATCCCCTAGAAACAGTAAAGGCTAGAACCAGGATTTGAGATTCAAAGTCTGTGTTTTTCCTGCTACGCATTGACCTACAGACTGTGAGATTCTGTCAGCAGTAGCTGTGTTTTGGTCACCTCTGTGGCGCCAGCACCCAGCATAAGACTGGCCACACAGATATTTGTGGAATTCTGTGAAACTGAACTTCAGTGCTTTAAGCCTGACCCGCCCTCATCTCACTAACACGAGCACCTGGCATGAGGACTCTGCCTGAGAAGAGCCAGCCTGCCTCCTGTGTGACCTCTTTGGGGAGAGCACTGGACTCCCGTGGGACAGGAGAGAAGGGACCGTCAGGACAAAAGTCCTCCAAAAACAATGATGGTGGTCTAGCAAATATCCACGTAGAGCTCCTATGTGCCAGGCATTGTATGAAGGGACTTCAGGCTCATCCTCACGGCAGTCCCGGGTAGACATCTGTTGGTTTGACTTCCTCTAAACCCATGCATCCTTCTACTAATAGCGCCCCAGGGTTCCACGGGGGAACCATCTCTCCTCCAATTGTAGTCCATCTAATTGAGGTGACACGCAGCCCTCCTCCCTCCTCCAGAGACGGACATGTGATCAGTGCTCTGATGTTCCATGTCAAGAGGCCACACAGAGATGAACAAGTGACCCAGGCTCAATCAGACGAACTCCCGGGAAACAGACCAAGTCCTGATGACATCACTTGAAGCATTAAATCAATTGTATCTGAACCATTAAGAGATAAACCCTTGGATATTTCAAATATATGTGTCAATATTTTTCCTTTTCTGCCCAGACTAGTTTCCATTTGTTTTCTGTTACTTGCAGCCAGGAGGCCTACGAGATACAAATCCTATGAGGTCTATTTTAGGATTACCATTTTATACATTAAAAAAAAAAATGTTCACAGGTCTTACGCAAGTTGCTCAAGGTCACACTCCATTTAAATAACAAGACTGGCTTCAAATCCAGAGCTGTCAGGCTCCAAACTCTGAGCGCTTCCTATCATAAAATACCACCCATGACAAGGGACACCAAGAGTCTCTTACTGAACAAAAATCACCGAGTACTTCCAGTGTCATGCTTCCTATGGCCCCATCTTCTGACCTCACTTCTGACCACATCGCCCCTGCACCCTTCCTCACTTGTCCTCTTCAGCCATGTTGGCAGCCTTCCTTCTTCTCTAATAGGCCAAGCACATTCCTACCCCAGGGTCTCCACGCCTGGAGAGCTTCTCCCCTACTTTGGCATGGCTCACTCCCTTTCCTTATCTGGATCACGGCTTAAACGTCATTTCCGCAGAAGGCCACCTCCAGCGCCTCAATCTAATCTCATCACTCGGTTCCTTTCCTCTACTCTCCTTCTTTTCATTAAGCTTACCTTGTTTTCTCATATACTGATGAATTTCGATATTGTCTGTATCTCCCACTGTAAGCCCCTTGAGAAAGGGACTTCGCCCATTCACCATGGCGCCTGCACATTGCAGGTCCTCCATAAATATGTGTCTAGGGAGTTCATGGATCTGCTGTGTACTGTAAACGGAGCTGATGGTTGGGAACAGCATGAAGAAGAATGTCTTCGTCTGCGTTCCTTGGAAAGCAGCGCCTAAGAGAAGGGCTTAGGTGCAGGTGCTTTATTTGGGAGGTGATTGTAAGAAGCAGTCCTGGGGAAAGGGAAGAATGAGGCAGAGACGAGGACACATCAATATAGAGGTGCATATCATTAGGTTTGCAGCTATGAGTAATGGGGGGTCTGTTCTACAGGGACCTTCTAGGAAGTGAACGGGATGTTTCCCAGAATTGTTTGGCTGAAAGTTGGGGAGTCAAAGCATGTCTCCCCTGATTCCTGATGACCATGCGTTGGGAGTCTCCCTGGGAGTGTGAGTTTCCCCACACTTTATTATTATTATTATTATTTTTAGCGGTGCTTGTACACAGGCCTAGAGAGCCCCCTTAGCCTCGTGCAAGGCGAAAGGGCAGACATTGGAAGCGTGCATTGGAGGTCATTGGCAGCACAAGTTGAGCCTGGCTGTGGACAGAACTGCCCACCACAGCTATACCTGAAATAGCCATGGGCCGAGAGGATATAGCATAGCCCCTGTGGGGTCTGCTACAAAGACCCAATCTCTGCCTTTAAGGACTTTATGGAAAGAATGACTGATGTGCCTTTTTCACTGAGGTCTAGGATAGACCTGTCAGCTCCACTGTTGAAACAGTCCACACACAGTTCTTGGACACCCACTAGTGCCAGGGAAAGGACTGCCCACGATGGACACAGCCACAGCCCCTTCCCTGAGCAAGGCAGAATGGTCATGGTTGCTTTTATGAGTGAGCCATCAGAGTCCTGCAACTTATTATTAATACAGAATTTAAGAATATTAACCTCAGCGTTAATGTGCGCTTGGCTAATAGAGCCTGCCCTTTCCTTCAGTTGGATTAATTAGGGCCATAAAAGCCCTCGTCATCCCCACCATCTCGAGGACAAATGATGCTAATACATTTGGCTGGAGTGGGTATTGCTAACATGTGTGAGGACAGCCAGTCTGGGGACCGGACTGCGGAGGAGGAAGACAGGGAAGGAAAGCCAGCCCCCCCCACCCCCAACCCCAGCCACACACACACACCTCCCTCCCCGGCCATCACTCTCTGAGGACCACAGTGCGTGTTTACTGCCGTCACAGCACTCATCCACACAGAGGGTTTTCTTTTCTTTCTTGCCTTTTTGAAATCTCAATCCTCAGCATTACACTCTTGTGAAGTGGAAAGAACCAAGTGTACAAAATGTGCTTCTCGTCAGATTCGCAGTTCCTCTAACACTTCCAACTTTCTCTGGGCTCAACACTCTCTTCAGCGTCTCCCTCTCTGTGCAAAACAGCAGACGCCGTGTGTGCTGACGGTGGGCCCTGAGAGCCCCTCTGACCGCAAATGTGATGAAACAGCATATCATCTGGCAGGGCTGGGGCTGTGATTCGCATTTTTTTCAAGGAGAGAAGAGACGCTCGGGACTCAGGGCAGATTGCCCGACTGCACAGGGACGACACAGCAAAGCTAGGACTTGAACCCGGGTTGATCTGATTCCAGAGCCTGTGGGTTTTTTTCCACCACAGCACATACTTCCTCATTGTTCTGTCTCTGTGGGCCTGAGTCTCCTGGTCTCTAAATATGAACACGTCAGGGTCTCCTCTGCGAGGGGGTCATGAGGAGTGAATTAAATTGAGTCCATAAAAAATATAAAAGTGCATTGTAATCTGGAAAGTGCGATGCATATATAAGGGTTGGTTGTTAAGGGCAATCCACAGAGAGCCAGGTGAGATGACGACAATATCAGAAGGGTGCTTCTGGAGTTAGAAGGAAGGCGAGGAGGCCGTCCTTGGCGAGGTACGGAGAGAGGTATGTTGGTGTTCAGCCCTAAGAACCCACTGGGACACACAAAAGGTGGTGATGAAGAACCTTTCACCAGGGTAAAGGCATAGAAACATATCCACCTGTGACACAGAGGAATTCCTGTGTTGCAGGAAAGGGGTTGGGGAATGAGAATGCTAAATGCAAGGAAATTTAGGGCTGGTTTCCTGGGATTGGAGCTTCCAGAACTCTTCTCAGCTCTGGAGAGCTGGCGTCTCTCCCTCCATTTCAGATGAACTTCCACCTCCTCGCAGCCCTCTGCACCAGCCGATCTAGAGCAGACCCACGCTGCCTACTCTCCAATACTCCCCCCATCATAGAACTTGTGCTATTCTTCCGAGCACTAGTGACAACCTATAGTTGCGGTATTTGTTTATTTACCTCTTTATTGTCACTTGCTTACTGCAATGCTAGCTCCATAAGTTCAGTTTTCCATGGTGTTCCATTATATGCATGGTCTCCCCGGCGTCCAGCAGAGTGTTAAGATCCACTGAATGAATGGGGGGAGGTGGACGCTGGGGAGGTGCCTCTGTAAACATGCTCTTCCCTGAAGTGTTTGCTCATGCCTGATATCTTTCCAAAAGCTTTCCTTGGCCATTCCTTCCTCCAGCAAGGGCCGGGCCCCTCCACTGGCTTCCCACAGTACCCTTGCTTCCACCACTGTGGTCCTTAACCCAATGTGATAACCTGTTTGGTGTCTCTCTCCCCTGGGGACGGGGAAGAATTATGGAAAGGGACCTGGCCTGTCTTAGTTACCATCTGAGCCTTGTACCTGGGTGTGTGGAATGAGCAAGCTGACGAAGGAGTATGGCTTCCTTCCTGGGTGGAAGTTATCCCACGAGGGGAGGGTTGGGCTAGGTTTTCCTTGTGTAGCACCCTTTGAATTGTGTCCTATGAGACCAACGGCTCTTGTGTGAAGGAGAACTGAATCCAGAGTCAGGGGACATAAGCTGCGCCCCTAGCTCCCCTCCCTGTGAGACTCTGTACACATCAATCCACTTCTCTGTCAAAGCAAATGGCCGTAACGGAAAGTAGGTGCCTCCAAGCACTCTCCCAGCCTTCATCTGATTTGATCTTGCAACTAACCCCCACGCTGCAACCCTCCTGAGTTTTCTCTGTGTGTGCCTATCACTTTGCTTCCTCAGTCTTAGCCTCTCTGGGCTCTTTGCTTAGCTGCCAGACCCCCACACCCCAGAGAATTTCCATCATTAATAGTGTGTCTGCTTGATCCCTGCCCAATCGCGGTATTTCTGCTTAGCCACGTCCTCTGCCATGTCACCTTAACACCCACACTGGCCGCCAATTAACACTCGGACTCTTGTCTCTCTTTACAATGAGATCGCCTATCTCTTCCTACAGCCCTTTCCTTTTGTAAAGCCCTTTATGATTTGTCATAAGTGCTTGGTGAGGTAAGCAGGATGACATGGAGGTAACAATTCCCGTTTCACAGGAGGGGAAACTGAAGCTCAGGAAAGGAACGTGTCCACCTGAGGAGGTCCTGGGGCTGGATCACACACTTCCTGACTCCCACACCGTGCTCTGGCAGCTGTGCCATGTGCCCTGGTCTCCTAACTCAGATTCTGAGCCCCACTTGACAGCCACCCGCTGAGGCGTCCAGTGAGGTACTCACCTTTCCTAAGCCCTCCACACACTTACTGATTTAGACAACTACATTTATTAACACACCACCATCCAATCCCATTTGTGGAGAAAAAGGGAGCAGAAGAGGCAGCGTGCTGCTCGGTACTGGTTTAAATCCTGGCTTTGCTAAAGGACTCTTCTCTAAGCAAGTTACTTTATCTCCCTAAAGCCTCATTTCTTTCATCTGTAAAATGGGTGTGAAACTGCCCCTCTCAACAGAATCAATGCAATCGTATTGACAATTAATGTAGATAAAGTCCACAGCACTTAGCACAGTGCTTGGCCCGTGGCAAACATTCATTACCTGGCAGCTTTCTTCTTGTTATTACTGTTATTATAAAAAATACCAAGTCATGAAACATTCCGTATGGTGTAAGTAGGAAAGAGAAATTCAACAATCCAGGGAAAGTGAAATATCCTTGTGAATTGAGCATCTCCTGCTGCCCCCAAACCAGGACTACACAAAGCGTGTGCCCAGAGATGAAAATCTGCTGAGTGCTCACAGCTTCCCTCCCGTTCCTAGGTATAAACCTCAAAGCTGCGGTTAGCAGATAGCTGGGACATCTTTAGTAGGTAAGGGAGTTGCCATTTGTCTTCTCCTCTCCCACCCCTTACAGGGTGGGACCGATGCCCCCGTCCATTCCATCCCTGTGCCCAGGCCATACAGCAGGGAGCCTCCAGGAGGGTGGAGAGATGGCTGGCAAAGATGAGTCAGGTTTTCTGGTCGTGCAAGCAACACCATTCCACCAGGCTGGGGTGAATCACTCAGAAGGAGGTGGAACCTGGGAGGTGGCAGAGAGAGGTAGGTTTCCAAAGACGAGAGAGAAAGAGACAGACAGACAGAGACAGAGAGTGAGAGGGAACTAGAAAGGAACAGAGGAAGACAGAACCACAGCCAGGAAACACTCAGAGACAGAGAGACTGGAGTAGAAATAGACACCGATAGAAAGGAACAGAGAGCGAGGGCAGGAAGGGAGGGCAGGAGGGTGGGAGGCAGGGCATTATCCAGAAAGGGAAAGACAATAGGGAGACACACGTAGGAATAGGAGAGACGGAGGCAGAGAGAGGTGTGGGGAGCAGGAGGGCTGGAGCGGAGACCCGCCCCTGCCAGTTGAAGGAAGAACAGAGAGCCGGTCCCCAGGGCTGGGCAGTGCGCCTTCTCACTCCTTTCCCCACAGCCGCGCCTAGTGCCTGGGTAGGGGCGGCGGACCCTGGGCCCAGCGCACGGATGCTGCCCTCTTCCCTCTTGGGCTTCGACCAAAATCCAAGACCGCCGAAGGCCCTATTTCCCCACAGCCCGGCTGCAGGACAGCCTCGGGGTCCCACTCAAATCTCACAGGCAGGGGTGACTTTCTGGAGATACTCCGAGGCCAGAAGAGCCTCCACCAGAAAGGGATGCCCTTGAGCATTTGACCAGGGTGACTTTCCTGAGCATCTTTATCCAAACCCTCTCATGCATCCCTCCGGCACACACACAGTTTCTTTTCTTTTTTTCCCCCCCGCTTTCTAGTAAAATGACTCCCCGGACTCCCCATTTATATTAAAATTTTCCTTTAAATTGAGAAGGGGAAACAAGCTCTCTCTTCAATCCACAATGAAGGCTGTAAAAGGGTTTTTAAACTTGGAAAATTTGGCTGGTCAGTTTTTCCTACTGTTTAATACATGCCTTAGGTTACACTGAGTGAGTAAACATGGTTTATAAGCTTCTAATTCACATCTAGCCTATGAGTTTACAGGTTTGCATACATACATACATCCATATATGCATGTATGTATATATAAAGTATAGTGTAGTCTACATATATAAATATATATGCCTGCACATGCACACATATATTTATACATACATAAACACACATGCAGAAATACTCACGTGTGGGTGCCTGTGGGTACATAAGTCATCCCTCTAATTTCAGCTCATCGAGGTTTACAAAGAACTCTCTCTCATTTGAGTGTCACACTAACCCCGAGAGGTAGGCAGAGTCGATTATCGTGTCTAGTTTATGGGCACCTGTGTAAGGCAGAGGCCCCAGGGACCCAGGGGTCTCCAAGGGGTCACAGTTCCCCTCTCCACGGTCACCAAACTGATTTCATGAACACGGGTCGGGCAGTGGCCACGTCTGAAGGACCCAAAGCCAAGGGAAGCCAAAGTCAAGGGGAGCTTGAGGCATCACAGGTTTGAGGCTTCCTTTTACAGATTGGAAGACTAAAGCTCAGAGAGTCACTGCTAGCCTATATGGTGTTTCTGTGCAAATCAGACCAAAAAACAAAACTAAACTAAACAACAAATCTCTTCCTTAGGACACTTTCCTGCTGTATCTGAAAATTGTCCTAACATTCTGGTTTATTAGAAGAAGACTCTTGGTCACGGATTCATGCATATCGATGATGTCTACCACTGGAATGGTAAGTTTTTAGACGTGGCAGCATTCTGAACTGCAATACCTGTGCAACTGCAACACATATGGAATTCCTGGGATGGAGCTCAGCCAAGGTCAGAGAAGAGAGGAGGGCAACAGAGAGGGTGGGGAAGGCCAGAGGAGAGAGGGGCCACCTGGATTGCTGGGGTCTAAGAAGACAACTCATTTCAATTAAAGTGTCACAGAAGAATAATAATTGACTCGTGTTTATTAAGCACTTCATCATGCCTGATGCTTCCAGACACCCTCGAACGTGAGACATATCTCTAACCACTGCTTGCAAGTCTGCCTTATTTTCTCAACTAATATTAATAATAATAATAATTATTATTACAGTTATTATTATTATTGGAGAACTCACAATCTGTTAGGTGCTATGTCTGGTATTTCATGTACTTTGTCCATTTCAGCTTCACAAGAATTTCCCCACATTTATGGATGAAGATAGTAAACCTCACAGAGGTGCAGTAACTTGCCCAAGGTCATGCATCAAAGCGTGTAGCTGAGGTTTGCGTTGTATGAGGAAAGGGTGGAGGTCAGAGATACCCTCCCATCCTCTGAAGATGACTGAAATGCTTTACATACTCACTACTGACTATCCTAGCCCATCAGACCCTACTTTGTATAGAGGGCATCAGACTCCAGCAAGGAGAAGGCACTTGACTCAAGTCACATCACAGGAAGTACCAGCCAAGAATGAAAGCAGCTCTCCGACTTCTCATTCTGTATGTTTTTCCAGTGTCTCACAGTCTATTCATGCCTTTAATCACACCACGGCTGTTGATGAATGGAGCCATCTGGACGAGTTATTCACGGAGTCTCTGTTATGGGGACACTATGGTGGCTCCAGCCCTGCTTTAACCTGGTACCCAGCTTGCCTCCCTGTTTCCACCCCTCCCTCACTGGCCTCCCAATGGATGCAAACAAAATATGGATAGTCATCAGACATTGGGAAAAAAAAAAAAAGCAAGGCAAAACAAAATCCAAGTCAGGAGTCGGCAACAGCAGGAAAAGCACTGCACTGTCTTTGCACTTCCTGCCGTCAGCTTCCTTTGTGCAAAGGGGAATAAACACTCTCACTTTGATGGGAGGTTTAGGGGTTTGACGTGATGTGAATTGTCTGGCCCAATCCTTGCTCTCTGTGCGTAAAATATGTTGTTTCCAGTGCAAGGAGCAGTGGCTACTGGCCAGCAATGCTCACCTTGGGCTATAACTGCACAGCGTACATATCATTTCATGTCCATCCTCTCCTAACCATGGCCTGTAAGACCTACGTGATCCACAGCTGAAGATACAGCCCCTTTCTCTCTCCCCTTGCTGACGCTACTTCAATGACTCTGAAGTCATGCCGGCAGAGAGGCAGTCCCTGAACATCTGAACTAAAATGACATGCCCCAACCTCTATCCATGTACCCACTTTTTTCTCCTTTCTAGTTCATATTACTACCGTCTGACCTCATATTGTACATCTATTCCTTTATCTTCATTCCTCCCCACCTTCGCTGGAACAGAAGCCCTGAGACAGGAGGCATTTTGTTGTGTTCAGGACTGTATCCTCAGCTTCTAGAATAGTGTTGGGTGCATAGTAGGTGGTCAGTAAGTGTGTATTAAATGACTTCACTCAGTTCCTCACAAAACACCAAGAGGCTAGCCAGGCTGGTATTCTGGTTCCCATTTTATACATGAAGCAACTGAGGCCTGGGGAGGTAAAGAAACAGCTCCAAAGCCCTCCAGCCGGTAAGCGGCAGAGGTGGGACTGGCAAGCTGAGCTGTCAGACTCAAATCCAAAGTTCTTTCTATCCCACCAAGTTGCAGTTCCAATTCCCTCTCCCTTTCCCCTCCGAGTATACACAGGCAAGTGGGTGTTACTTGGGACTGCGTTGTTTAGGTGAGAAGCCACAGAAGATGGAGGTGTGAGGACTGACCTCCTCATGTGGTCTCCACCCAGAAACACGCTGGCCAGGGCCACCCTAGAGACAAACCAGAGCACTGGCCCTTGGCTGCGAGCAGGCAACAGAGCACCCCTGTTCCACCAGCCATCAGTAGCCAAAGGAGGGAGGGACGGCTATGCAGTTGGGAGAAGGTGGGAAGAGGGCAGAAAGGGGACTGCTGGGGCCCACGTCAGACCAGAGAAGTCCAATTACCCTTTCAGAACACTTTCCGCTCTATAAAGAGGTGATGACTTACTTCATTGCCCCTAGGGTTCCACTTGCCTCCTGGGGACAGCCAAGTCCTGCAGGGAAGGGAGGGACTCAGTGACTCTTGGGTTCTGGAGAGGAAAGAGACCTGGGATTGAATGTGGGTTGGGCTCTGACTTCCCTTGTTACTCACCTGCCCTCTCTGGATACCAGTTCTCTCATCTATTAAAATAATTCTTAGACCTAGAGGAACTCTCGGGTTTGCTCTGGGGAGATGGTGTTGAGAAAAACATGTCCCATGCCATGTGCACATGCTACTGTTTCCCTGAAAATAAGACCTAGTCGGACCATCAGTTCTAATGTATCTTTTGGAGCAAAAAACAATATAAGACCCGGTGTTATGTTATATTATATAAGACCCAGTATTATATTACATCATATCATGTCATATTACATAAGACCCAGTCTTATATTACAGTAAAATAAGACTGGGTCTTATGTTAATTTTTGCTCCAAAAGACGCATTAGAGCTGATTGTCGGGCTAGGCTTATTTTCGAGGAAACACGGTAAAGGCTGGGCACCGTGCTTGGTGTTCTACATACGCGATCTCTTTAACCCTCATAGAAACACGTGAAGTTAGAATTATTATGTTCATGTTGCACTTGAGGAAATGGAAGCGCAAGGTCAATGATCATGTCTAAACTCACAGAGAAGGTGAACAACAGTGCTGGAGTCAGAACTGAGAGCCATCCAGCCCCTCAATAACTTGTCCCCCTCAAATGCAGAGTTGGGGTATTGTCAGCTGACATCCTCGGAGGCAGAGACAGGGCCCTTGGAAAACACTGAAGTGAATCTTCTGTTTCCCAGACAGAGAAACAGGCACAGAAAGGAAAGCCACTTGTCTGAGGTCACACCACAGGATTAAGGCTGAGTCTGTAATCAGAACCAAGCCAGACTTTTCTACTGAATGGAAATGCTAATGAATGTGGCAGTGGTAGTCCACATTCCATCATTATTGGCCAGGAGAGAAGGTAGGCAGCTTGCAGGTCTGAAAGGCAAAAAGTCCCCCTCCAAACCTCCCCATCTGGACCCCAAAGTTCCCAGAGCCTAGCACAACTAATGGATATTCAACACATTTTAGGATGAATGAATGAACGAGGGAATGAGTGAATAAATTCCCAGGCCAGAGTCACTCCTCTCTTCCCACTATTCTTGGCACCTTCCCACAGCAGTACTTTTGTTTACACGTATCTACTTGTCTGATATGTTCTTTCTGTCCTGCAAACTCAGTCTTCAGGCCCCCGTGTAAGGCTCACACCCATCGCCATCGCCTTCTTGCTCCATGTTCCACTTCAGTGCAGAGGGACTTCACCAGCCTATAAACCTGGGCAAGTTCCACAGCGTTTCGGAGGCTCAGTTTTCTCCTGGACACCACAGGGATGGTAGCAGAGTCTCCAGAGACTTGCTGTGAGGCTCCATGATGCCAGGTGAGTTCCGTGAGGCAGGCATTACACACTCCTACGTGGTGGTGGTATTTTCATGCTCATCAGCTTCATCATCTCACCCAATTCTGCAGCCTGTACGAGTGTCAGTATTCTCCACTCACTCTTCTAGAACTTCAGCTCCCTTCCAATGGCCCTTACAACAGGACCAGTCAACTGCCAGTGAGGTAGGGGGGTGCATGTGTGCGGTGTTTGTGTGCGTGTGTGTTGGTGTGTGTATGTTGGTGTGTGTGTATACACGCTACAGACCCCCCACCACCACCACCACCGGGGCGCCCTCATCCATGCAGGCATCACTGACACCCTTGCCCACATGCACTACACTTTACAGTTTGCAGGGCACTTTCCTTTTCTTTCTTTCTTTTGATCCTTAGAGCAACACATCTGAGCAGATGATCTTACTTTCACTTTACAGATGAGGAAAGTTGAGGATCAGAAAGGGGAGTTGACCTGCCACAGGGCTAAGTGTGAAATGTAGAACTATTGTGAAGGATCTAGGATGGAGACCCAGCTCTGCTGACTTCCTGTCAAGTGGCCTTTCCTCAGCACCTCCAGTCCCAAGATAAGGGGATGATTGGAAAGCAAAGAAGGACGTGCTTCCAAAGAAGGAAGCTCTGGGAAGAAAACAAAAGCCATGCCATGGCACAGGGAAGAGGGAGTTTGAAAGACCTGAGCAAGACAGAGTCCAGAAGATTCCCCCAGGTGCTGTCTCCCAGGCAGTGAGAGTGTGAGGCCCAGCCTCTACTGCGCCATCTCCATCCCACGCCTCTTCTCTACCTTTGAACTGGTAAACAAATTCCCTTGTAAGCTGTCTTTTTAAACAGTTCCCATTTGGATATCAATATAATTCTGGAATCTATTCCTTTTTTTTTCTGGTGACAGAATCTTGATTTTGACTAGGGGTCAACCCCTCAGAAAACAGCTAAGCATACACTCAAAGCCAATGGTTGTTTGGCAATTGTTGCTTCAGTGGTGGGCACGTGAGCCGGCTGAAGGTGGAGTGTGCTGAAGGGCTCCTGAGAAAGGTTTCCTCTCTCTCCTAAGATGGGAATACAGAAAGAGAGTCCATTTCCTCTCTTGAACATGTCTGAATGTAATGCTTAGAGGACTTGCATCAATCTTGTGATCACCACATCTTGCTCCAAGCTGTGTGCTGGCTCAGGCCGGTAGCAAGATGGCGGCCTCATGGTGGTCACAAGATTGCTGCAAGGCTGCTAAGCATTATGTTCAGACATGTTCAAGCCATGAGCTGGCACACAGCTGGGAGCAAAACCAAGGGTATTACACGGAACCAGTGCTGGACCTCTGATATGCCACATTTGGCTCCACCCTACCTCTGGACTTCTGGTAATACAATAATTTCCTTATCCTTTATATCGATTTGACTCGAAGTTACTATTACTTGCAGCCAAAGGCCAACTGTTGGCTCTCATGTGCAGCCTGCTTCGTGATCCAGCACAGTTCTCACTAATGGTGCTATGACCTCCTAAGTCAGGAGTCAGGAGTGATTAGCCACAAATAATAAAGATAAAATAGTTAAGAATGTTTGGCTTTTTAGATAATCTGGACCAATGGTCCTCAAATTTTATCATGCACCAGAATCACTTAGTGGGAGGTTCTTGTTAAAACACAGATGGCTGAGCCCCACCCTCAGAGCTACTAATTCATCAAAGTCTGTGGTGGGGCTTGAGAATTTAGATTTCTAACAAGTTCCCAGATATTCATGTTGCTGCTAGTCTCCGGACCGCAATTTGAGAACAAGTGATTTAGACCATGTGATTATAATGTCCTTCACGCTTATTTGCATATAAATATTATTTCTTGGGCAGGAGAAAAAGGAAGTGGAACTATAGCTAGTAGTCATGCACCTGGAAACTAGGAGAGTGTGTCCTGCATTGATTTCATCCTTCATGTGTGTCCCGTGGGAATAAAAGTTGGCATCCAATGTTCCAGATGTCTGTTTTTTCAGACTCAGAGAGTCTAGGACACGGGTACAGTGATTGAGGGATAAAACAGAATGAGGCTCTGTCTTTATCCCCTGCCTGGGGGCAGCAGCTAATATATTTGTGAGATCGAAAAGGTACTAACTATTGTCATTAGCAAGGCCATCATCATCATTACTGAGACTTTATAAATCCCTTTCACATCTATCACCTCATTTAACCTCCATAACAGCACTGTGAGGAGATCACTAAGATTATAAATAGGATGAGGAGGACGAGGACGGGAGGGAAGGAGGTGAACAAGGAAGGGAATGGAGCAAATGAGTCCCATTGTACACATGTGGAGACTGAGGCTAGACCACTTGTCCCTGTCATACAGCAAGTAAATTCCTGAGCTGAGACTCAAACCCACGTCTGTCTGCCATTACATTCTGTATTCGCTCTGGCAGAGCATGATGTTTTCGGTGTGTTGGTACAGGTATTAACTATGCATAAGAAAGAGAAAAAAAACAAATTCAGGAATTCCAGGGCATCTCACTTTGCAAAAAAAGCTAACTTCTTGCTTCAGAGACGCCAGCAGAGCAGACTCAGCCTTTTGGGATGGCATGGCACAGAAAAGAGAGCACAGTGATCTTGGGTGGGTTACTAAACCTCTCTCAGCACACATCTCCTCAGCTTTAAAATTCCAGGTGATACGTAATGCCTTCCTTACAGAATTGTGAAGACTGGTAGTAATTAGACAGAAAGACCCTAACTGTCCTTAGCGCAAAATGGACTCTAAATAACAGAGGCTCTTGTGATTTTGATAATGATGATACTTCAGGGAGGTCCTAGGAATGAACATACGTGAGCCAGGGGGCAAGGAAGAGGTACAGATGGGAGGGCTAGCAGATTTGGCTTGGGTAGACACAGGCACTTCCTGTTTAACCAGGCTTTTGACACCAGCTTCAAATATTATTTTCTAAAGTCATAATTTGCTAAACCAAGCAGTTCATGGGCCCTTACTTCACAAATTATTACTTTGCTGTTTCAAGAGCCTCCCATAACGAGAACCAGCCCTCCATGAGGCAGGCAGAGAGTCAGAGCAGAGTTCCGAGAGGAAAGCATTGTCTCAGGGAGGCAGATGCATGGAATACATTTTTTGGCCAGTGTTAGTTGAATTTTTAGCAAGGAGAGAAAGGCCAAAATGGTTTTGTTTGTTTTTTTAACTCACACAGCTTAGATGCTTAAATTTGGACTAAGGTCTGTCTCACTCTAAAATTTTAACCATTGTGGAGGCTGCCTCCCTATTTCATTGACCGAGTATTTCTAACATGGTTTGGACACCCTGGTGAAAGGAAAATAAAAGTGATTCCTGGTGGGAGAAAGATAGAGTTTCCTGTTTTTGAGTGACTTCTGCAAATGTCTGTGTTCTTCCCCCGAGAAGGAAAAAATGCTTTTTTATTTTGTTATCGTCCCGCCTAGTAGGTACTATGTGGAACATAGCTAAGTTGACTGAAGGCTGAAATACAGTGCTTTACTATTTGAGCCATAGATCTTAACAACCATGGGTAAAAATGTTTCCATGGGAAAATGTGGTCAGAGTTCCCTTCCATGGTGTGGTGCCAAAAACACCTTTCCCTTGCAGCCTTTCACTGATTTCTGCAAGGCAGCATGGTGTCATGGAAAGAACGCTATGTTTAGAGCATGATGACATGCGTTCCAGTCCCAGGTTTCCTGCTGTATGAGTTGAATGACCCTTGGACTCTCGGAGGCTCAGTTTCTTTATCTGTCAAGCAGGCATGAGAACTCCTACCTCTTTGGGGTTTTCTGAGCTTCAAGGAAAAGAACGTTTGCAGAATCCCTTTGAAAACTGTCAAGCCCCTGTACAATTTTGAAGCGTGGTTAGTAACTCTCCAATCTGTTACGATGTGAGCCCCCTACACAAGTTCTACATGAAAGCGGGCTTTCACTTCTCAGGGCTCCATGGCCAAGGTCCCAGGCCTCTGTGGAAACGTGCCTGCTTCTGTCTCTAAGCTGCCCAGGTGACTCTGCTCCAAAAGCTTCAACTTCCATACTGCATGAGCTCCAAGACAGAACTAAAAGAAAGCAACGATTGCAACACATGTGGACAATATGTGGTATAGATCATGCTCCCGCTTGGGGCCCTCCTGACGGGAGGGTAGGGTGGACGTGGAAGCGGTGACATAGGAAGAAGCAGCAGAATACAGGGGCAGGTAGCTTCCCAGGTCAGGGGGTGGTATTTCCTCCCCTCCTCCCTCCTGGTCCAGCCAGAGAACCTACACACCCCAGATGGCTTCCGCCCTCTATGGCCACTGTAACGTGTTAATAAGTCAAACATCAGATTAAAACTCGTATCCAAAAGCCAGTCATCTCATCTCTGCCACTGGTCCTTGGGTTTGAGTAATGATGCTAGCCCAGGGCACTGAGCAGAGTAGATTAAAACCAGCCACCTGCGCTCAACATCAGTGGCAGAAGAAGGAAGCACTGAGCATTCCCTGTATGCCAAGAGAAACTTCTCGCTCTTTTATCTTTTATCCTGCTTAGGGTGTCAGCCCTAAGCCAAGCTCTTCCTATACTGTTCGCCTGCTGAAAAGTCCTTAATTATTCACCACGGGCCTCAGAAAAGGCCAAAGCTTTTTACAACACAGGCCCAACCAGTATTCCAGCCCTACTCTCTCTACAAACCGTCCCTTGTGGAGTCACCCCCAAACAGAGCTCACAATTTCGCACCTCTGAGCTTTTGCCTGAGCTGTTCCCTCTACTTGGTAGACCCCGTCACCTTATCTCCTTGCCTGTCACCAACCTAGTCCCTCTTATTCAAATCCTACTCATTTCCAAGGCCCAGCTCGAATCCATCCTTTCTAGGAAGCCTCTCTTGATCCAAAACCCTCTCCACAACCCTCTTCATTCCCTCTTCTCTAATCTACAGTTGACCCCTATTATCTGATGCTAATTTCATTCACACCAAGGACAGGACGTCAGAAGGCTCAGGTTTGCATAGATGTTCCAACACCTCATACATGCGTGCATGCCACATCATGGAAAACTCTAAAAGCTTCTCCCTCCTTATGTGTAATACGAGGGTAATCATTATACCTGCCTTATGGAGTTGGTGTGAGTAACAAATGTGATGAGAGCTAGGAAAGCAAATTTGAAATTTGGAAACATGATCAATTTGTCATGTGACTTTTTAGTAAGCCTCCCTAGCTGGACTAATTTCCTGCTGCGCCCAGTCTGATATCTGCATCCCAGGTGCAGATCCAATTCTGATTAGAAAATCCAAGTGATTAGAAAATGTTTAACGAAGGCACTTAAAAATGAATTAAATAAGAGTTAGGAAACAGGAAGAAGAGTCCTTCTTACATGAAAATGGCCCTTTCCCCATCAACTCAATTAGGGTTTTCCTGATGTTCCTTTGCATAAGATGTAATTGTTCCCTTTATAGGACCTATCACAACATGAACTGTCCAGGTATGTCTGTTGATTTAATATCTCTCAGCTGCATTTGACAAGCTACACCTCCCCCCCAATGATGGGGACCATTTCTCTCTTGTCGACTGACTACCCAACATCTAGGTCAGTACATAGCATACAACATCCACTAAATATGATACAAACGAATGCACAGGTATTTTTATTTTGTTTATAAAACCAGAAAATCATGTCCAGATGAAAGGTCCAGTCAAAGTGTAGTCTTTTGCTGAATAACGACTTATTAATCTAAGCAGACACATCTTCTCGCCCCAGCCCATCACCTAGTCTGGGTCAGGGGCACAGTCTTTGCTCCCATTGCTTTCTCCACTTTTCCTCATGAAAACACTCGTCATAGTGTATCGCATTTGTGTGTGTCCTTGTCTGCTCGCCTACTAGACTGGAATCCCCAAAATACAAGCATCCTTCATCTAGCTTTATGTCCTAAATGCACAGCCACGGGTGATGAAACACAGCAACGAGGCATGACCACCACTGTGAAGTTTTATTTGATAGGTAGCTCAAGATCCCTGGGCTTGCTCAGAGGTGTTTTATTCTTTCTCTCTGGCCTCTTGCTCACCAACATGTCTCCATGTTTACACAATGGTGAAACAAAAGAAACTGAAATTCTGGTTTCACAAATTGACATTGCCAAATTCATGTTCACTTGACAGTTCCACCTACACAGATTTTCTCTCTGTCTGGGACCTATGGACATCATCCTAGATAGAGTGGCATATGTAATGTATGTATGTGGTGGGGCCATGGGGGAACTGCAAATAAACATGTAGGGCAGCCCTGGAGGGTGAATCATTGAACTTTGACGGAAGCCTACTACTCTTCAGTTCCCAAAGCCCAGGAAGCCCAGCAGAGTCTCAGATAAAAGTTTTAAAGACAGCGCAGGGCTTTGGAAAGAACAAATGGGTCACACTGGAGAACTCCACTGACTATCACAGAATCAGAAGAGGGGGGCAATTGCCACATGGGGAATAGGATACTTGCATAAAATTAAAAACTGAGATTTGAAGTCATAGGCACTGAGGCGTGTTGGTAATGACCCAAGCCAGAGAAAGCCTGAGCCAGGGCAGCTGGGACTGGGAGAAGTGTCACCTATAAACACCAGGCACTCTCATGCGTGATTTCACATAGTTATTACAACAACCCTTCTGAGCTATCATTGTCCAGAGGATGAAACTGAGACTCAGAGAGGCTTCATAATTGGCCCCCGGTCACACTGCTCCTGAGTGGCCATATCAGGACTAGAAACCCGATCTGGAGTCTCCAAATTCACTACTGACCTCACTTTACAACAATGCCTCCTGGTGCTCAGGCTGCTTCTGGCTGACCTGTCAGGAATGAGCTAGAGCTGTGGTTCCCGACCCTGGATGAGTTTCTAAGAAAAAATGAAAGAAGGAAAGAAGTGGGGGGAGAGAGGGATGGAAAGAGGGAGGGCGGGAGGGAGGGAGGGAGGGAGGGAGGGAGGAAGGAAGAGGGAGGGAGGAAGGAAGGAAGGAAGGAAGGAAGGAAGGAAGGAAGGAAGGAAGGAAAGAAAAGAAAGAGTGAAAGATGAAAAGAGAGAGAAAGAAAGTTTTTTATGCCAGCCCTATTGGAAAAGGATCCTCAGGGTTGTGACCTGTGACTAAATTATTTTTTTGATTTGCTAATATTTTATTTATAAATTATACATCCATATGCGTGAGGATGATTGGCCTATCATTTTAAAACAATTTCTATTAAAATATAGCTAAGATACAATATTATATTAGTTTCAGGTGTACTAATATATATTCAACGTGTATATACCCAAAGAAGTGGTCACCATGGTAAGTCCAGTTGAGTTCATATTTAAAAACATTCTCTAGGTGATTCCTGTGCCCAAGGGCAGAGAAGCATAAATCTAGAGGGGACTTCTGTTCTGGCTGTGGCACTTGACTCGTGACTTCTAATATCCCTTCCATTCCTGGTCTGTGTGTCCCAAGTCTCTCTGTCGGTGCTGAGTGAACTCTCTTTATACAGATCTAAGGGAAAGTACTAAAGATAGATTCCATGCTTCGTTAATTCTAAAATACATACTTTAAATATATCTGAAATTGAGACGTGTCCTACAAGTGATGATGACGTAGGAACAGTTTCCATCACCAAGGGAGCAGACGTCACTGCGTGTACCTGTGTGAACCTGGTTATCATTCCTCGTAAGTCATTTGGATACAGACAAGCTGCAATGTCGGGGGCCACAAAGCACTTATGAACGAACTGTGGAAGGAACATGAGCCCCCACTGCTGTCTGACAGGCTTCGCTGACAACGGAGTCTTCTTTTAAGAAATGCAGTAATGAAGACAAGTGACATGCTGACACATGCTACAACATGGATGAACCTTGAAAACACGCTAAGTGAAAGAAGCAAGTCACTAAAGGCCACCTATTATAAGATTCCGTTTCTAGAAAACATCCGGAATAGGTAAATCTACAGAGACAGAAAGTAGATTAGCGGTTGTTGAGTGGGGAAAGGAGAGGAAGACAGGTGAATGCTAATGGGTCGAGGGTTTATATTAAGGGATTAAAAATTTCCTCAAATTGTTTGTGGTGATAGTTACAACGCTGTGAGTGCACTGAAAACTATTAAATTGCACACTTTAAATAGGCAAATTGTATGCTCAGTAAATGATATCTCAATAAAGCTGTTTAAAACAAACAAACAAAAAAACTATGAGGGGGAACAACAAAAAACCGCAACACAACCAAGACTTCGGCTGGCAAAGAGGACAATGGTATATGGAAAAACCCAGAATTCAATAACCTTGAGTCAAAAAGCGATTCAGAAAGGGGAGCAGCTGAATGTGAAGACGTTTTATGAATATCTGAGCATTGCTTTTACTTTTATATCACAAGAGTGATGTACTATATACAATTATAATCAGAATCAATGAGCTCTTTCAATAAGTCTAAAAATTTAAGTGATAAGAAAACATTGGGTTATGGTTCAGTTGGCAGCATTTTCTTTTCTTTCTTCATGGCAGCTAAAATGAAGTGGCTCTTAAAATCAATGGCATTTGGATGTGAGGAAATACAGCATTTGAGTCTCAGCTACTTGAGGTTGGTTTTTCCAGTGAATGACTAGCTGTGAAATATCCCTTACCTACCCCCATTCCGAAGCTTTCATATCTCTATAGTGCATTTATTTCTAAGGATCCTCTTGGCTGTCAGATGGTCTAGTTTGAATTAAATTTCTATTCATGTCTGGTGAGAAATTCACCATTCATCAGATCCTACATGGACTCACAGGCTTGAAAAATACGGAAGTGGAAAATATCACATCTCTCTGAATTTATCTTCTACTGAAATGGATACACTGGAAGAAAAAGGTAAAACGATTTCTTGTATCTTTCCCTTGATTATCTGTAGTTTCATTGCTTAATCCTCTCTGGCCCCAGGTCCCCAGGTACCTGAGGGTGAACGGAATAATATATCAAGAGGGCAAACTCTGCACCTGTGGTCAAACCCCAGTTAACTGCTTGGGCAACAGCTTTGGCCTCTGGATGAGTTCTCCTTGGAGTGTAATTGTCTGGCCTGTAGGTGGCTTCCTGATGACCTGCCTGCAGCGTACCAACCAGGACATTTAAAGCACTAACCTCAGAGGGAGCTCACAGACCGACAGGGCTTTACAAAATAAAACAAACACAATGGAAGAAGAGATTGGTTTGTAAGCTCCACTAGAGAAGTACAACATTTTTGGTAGGTTCCAGAATTCCTTTTAGTTACCAGACTTCATAAAAGATTATTTTTGTCTAAAATGCAAAAGCCCATGTTTATTTTAGCAGTCTTCAAAGTAAGTGAGAAATTAGAAATGCCTAAATGTTCAACACTGGAGAAATGTTAAATAAAGTCTGGAATATAAAACACTATACAGACATTAAAATGTTTGCAAAAGGTTTGTGATACTATAAGGAAAGATGTGGGTTTCAGCATGTAATTTAAAAAAAAGCAGAAAAATCTAAAAAATACATATTATGTTCCTCATTATATAAAAGAATATGCATTATCTGGGAAGGAAATATGCCAAAAATTCTGATAATCTTAGACCTGTATAATTTTGAGTAATTTGTTTCTGTTTCTTCATTCCCATTCTATAATAAATGGGTAATACCTTTTTCCGTCATGAAAATTGATCTACTGTATATAATTTTAAACATTTTTCTTTTTGCAAAAATAAAATATGTTCATTATATAAAATTTAAGAAAAAAGAGGGAACTATAAATCTGCTAGACCCAACACAAGGAAAACAACTTATGCTAGCATTTTGGTATATACTCTTATAGTCATTGTTGCTTGAATAAATACCCAACACACACACACACACACACGCACACGAGATCCATGATAGTATGACATACTGTGAGGTCTACCCATCCTATAACTTCGCTTTCTGAGAACTGGTCCCAACATACATAGCACTGGGCTGTTCTAACCATGGTTTTCCTAGGCAACCCTATCCCTTTAGTCATAGCTGAGTAGACCAAGAGTAAAAACTGGACCTGAGGTGGCCCCACCATACTTTTGTCTCAGGAATGACAGCTGGCAATACCAAGATTCCTCTAGGAAGACAGGCAGCAGGGGAAAACACTGGCCTAGGGCAGAGGCTCTACTCCAGAAGCAGAGGCAAAAGGTGATGGGCCTCTGCAAGGTAGAGAATAGCATCTATGGTTGCCAATATGTCCCTAGTCTATGCGTGTGTCTTCTTGATTTATAAGATTTTCGCTGTGGTTCTCAGGAAAGACACTCACACCCCTATAGCTAGAAGTGTGTTAATTCAGACATCCCCTATACAATTTTGTAACTGGCTTTCTTCAATGGTAATGTATAATGATTTCCTTTCATTTCCTTTATAGTTACAGTATCATGAGCATCCTTACATGTTATTCTTTTATGAACATTGTTTCCTAAAATAAGTTGTCTTTTGATAACATATTTATAATTTGCCTCTAAGAAAGATTTATTAATTTACACCACAATAAACAAACTATAATAGAGTCTATATATGTATTACATAATTTTTAATAAAGTAAAAAGGTGACATAGACTTTTGGTGGTTTATAAGATCCTCCTAGATCCACTGTCTATAAAGGGGCCTCATAAATCCTGTCACTTCATTTCAATAAGGTGTTTCAAAATCAGATCAATTCAAGTTACTATGTTTATTACTTTTGGTCAAAGATCACTGCAAGAATATCTGAGAAAGTGCAAGTTCATTGTCAGCTTTAAAACTAACTTAGAAAAATATGAACAAAGCCAAGTTAATAGATTCTGGGAAAAACATGTAACATTTTGGAGTTATTAAAGACCATTATCAGTCCCGTTCATTGGGGTTGTTTTAAGAGTATAATTTTTGGAATAACCTTGATGCTCATCTTTTGAATCATCCAGTTTCAAAAAAAATCATGTAATACCTGTGTTAGACAGCAATATAGCTTTTTTGGAACTATTTTAAGTTGAATATTAGCTCATCTAAATACATATCCTAAGAAGCATCCAGCAAGTTTTCTGATGCAAACCAAGGAAGATTTGCAGGAAGTGAGGGGAGACCTCCATACTCATGGGTTTCACGATTATAGCATACACGGAAACTGATATACTCTTTTGTTGATTATGACATAGTTTTGAAACAGACAGTCATAAAGAGAAAAGACGCTTAAGTGAACATAGGAGTGTTAATATTTCTTCAAGATCCCGAAGCAGGTTTGTTAGATAGTATGGTAGTACTATTTTTAATTTTTTGAGGAACCCCATACTGTTTTCCATAGTGGCTGCACCATTTTACAATCCCACCAACAGTGTGCAAGGGCTCCAATTTCTCCACATCCTGGCCAACACTTGTTGTGATTTCTTCTTTTGATAACAGCCATTCTGATAGGTATGAGGTGATATCTCATTGTGATTTTGATTCACCATAGGCAAGAGGTTGAAACAATCCAAATGCCCATTACTAGTTGAATCGATAAAGAAAATGTGGAATATGTATACAACGAGACATTACTCACTCTTAAAAGAGAAGGAAATTCTGCAATGTGACCACATGGATGGACCCTCAGGCCATCATGCTAAGTGAAATAAGCCAGTTACAGAAGGACAAATACTGTATGATTCCACTTATACGAAGAACCTGAAATAGCCAAAAGTCATAGACTCAGAGTGGAATGGTGGTTTCCAGCGGCTGGGGGCAGGGGGGTGGGGAGTTGCTAACCAATGGGCCTAAAGTTTAAATTTTGCAGAACAGATACATTCTACAGATCTGCTGTACAGCGTTGTGGCTGTAGTTAACCATGCTGTACCGTACACTACAAAATTTTGCTAAGAGGGTGGAGCTCATATTTAGTGTTCTTACCACAATAAAATAAGATGAAAAAATTAAGAAGCTTAAAATTGCTTAAAAACCAGAAGCTTGGCAAGGTAGAATAACGAACTGCAAGGTCATATGCTCCGTTGTTTAGCGGAACCATCCATGCCTTTCAAATCATGTTCCCTTAAGACAACAGTCTTTACTTTCCTTATCCCCCTTTCCGGTGGCCTCTCTTGAAAAATCATCCTCACCCCACAGATGGTCAACATTATGATGGAATTTTGTTTTTCCCTCATGTGAATTTGGAGCTGATAGAAGCTTCCCAGCTCCTTGCTGGGACCTGCTGACAAACCCGCTGGCCCCAGAACGATCTGTGACGTCAAGATGATGCTTCTGACGTTCCTCTTGGTACCTTCTGCTGAGCCACGGGACCCAGTGGACAAGTACTAATGAGGACTTGGAGTACAGACCTTGTCACTGCCTCTCACGAAGACAACGTGACTTGGACCGCAGGACTGAGTTCTCCACGGCTGCTTCCCTCACGGGAACTTGACAGAGTCTAGTTCGAACAGAGAGACTGGGGAATGGGTTAGCAATATCACATTCCCTGAGGAAGCACTTGGGGAAAGAGCTGCCAAAGAGGACCTCATTTGTAAACTAAGGGTGTTGGTTGCACTCAAAATGCTCCAAGGGCACGAGGTGGCCGACTGTCTAGTAGTCTAAGGTGAATCGACCCTGAAACTTGCACTGAGGCAGTCATACTAAGGAACAGGCAGTGTCTGGGCAGCAGGGAAATATCTGCATGAAGAATGGATTGTCCCCAGAGAGTGAGGGGGAGGAGATGGGAGGCAACCCACAAACCCTCCCTGTCTAATCAAGTGACTCACCTATGACAGTAACCCTTATAAACACGCACACACGCACGCATGCACACACACGTTTCTCATCAAAAACGGTCATTGACAAAGGACATGGAGATCTGAGACAGGACAGTGATAAGTCTTTCCCTGAAATGGCCCCCTTTTCATTTTTCTATTTTTATGGGTGACTTGCTAGATGTACCCATCCCAGAAATAAAGGAATAGGCTCCTCTTTTTACATAGAGTTCATGTATATTTGACATGAAATCTACCACGTTTCTGACAGTTACACAGTGTTGGTCCTGGGTGATTCAGCTGATGAGCTTTTATGACGATCAGAAGTTGGTGCTGGGACACTGTAAGGGCACGTAAGCCTTATCCTTTTGATGCCAAAGGTCACACTTCGGATTAGGCACTGGGGGCCAGGCTTCTAGACCACAGGCACAAATACAACAGCAATTTTCCAGGAGCCAAATCAGTGGGAAACATGGCAAAGAAGATGAAGCCGAGAGACATTTTTGTGGCTGCCGTAAGGACATAAAAAGTCATGAAGCATAAAAACGCCTCAGAGGGATTCCCCCATCTCTCCTCCCAGCGCAGAAACATTCTCCCGAGCTTGTTTTGGAATCGGAGCCAGAAGACCCTTGGTGGGAATGCCAAGGCCTGCTCCTGGCCCAGCGACCAGCTCCCTGTATGCCTGAGCAAACATGGAAGTGCCCCGCTCCTGTATAGCCTCTGGGACAGTTCCCTCCAGCTTCCCAGCGATGTTCTTGGATTGCCCCAACAGCTCCTGGCCCAGAGTTGAGCCAAGCTTCCAGATGTGCCAACTCGCAGCCAGGGATGCCAGACCTGGCATAGGGGGCCGCCTGACTGGGGCCATGGGCTATCCTCAGAAAAACAGAGAACTTGAGAGGGCTTGGAGTTTCGGCCCCTAACTATGGCTGGATGCCAGTGGGTTTCTGTAACTTGTACACATGTTCCTGCGGAAGTGCCCTAACGATCTATATAGAAAGTGCTACTACCCAAATTGGAGTCTTCACGTACTCCCCACCATTCCATATCCAGCATCTAACCCGGGATAGTGCTCATTCCCTTAAACTGGTTACTTGTCAAACATTTCAAAGCAGTAGAATCCACCTTTCCCAAATACCTTACACCTACATCCTATAGGAAAACAGATGAGAGTGGGACCAACAGGTTGTATCCTACACCTCCGCTCACTCCCATCAGCTATTCCATTGCCCAGCTTGCTGTCCCCTGAGGTCGAGCCACAGATCCCTTAAGCGCTGAGAAACAGACTTGAAAGCCATGGTTTGAGGATTTTTACATAAACAACTTTAATCTTTCTTAAAATCCAATTTCAAAATCACCAATTTTTCACAGGAAAAAAAACAAAAACAAATTCACATGTAGTCAGTGTCTGAATGCATTCCACAAACATTTTCAGAATACAGGGTGCAGGCCAGGCACTGTGCTAGGCAGGGGGGATGCAGACATAAACACGACACAGTTCTATCACCCAATCGACCTTATTGCTGAGTGGCCTTAGGAAAGCCACTTGCATCTCTCCGAGTCCCTGTTGTTTTAAGACCTACTGAAGCAAAACGTGCTAACGTGAGAGCTCTGACTATTGTCATCTGGAATCTCTTCATTTTCCACTCACATAAGCTGAGTTCCAGATGGGATACCAGACTTGACTTCTGGTCCCCTGCCTTCCCGTTGCGCAGCATTGCAGAGTATGGGAGAAGTGAGCCAGGAGACACTGATGAGAATGACTTGGGAAGAGCAGGGATGGTGGCGAGGCCTGAGAGCTCCAACCGACAGGTGAAGTACTGCAGATACTGAGTATTAGATGACAGTGTGAAAGGGCTGGAGGGGTTGGGTGCTTGGAGCCCAGCAGCAATGACACTGTCAAATATATCTGAGAGACGATGAGTTCCCATTACAGATAACATTCCCCTCTACTGTCCAAATGCTTTACACTTTGCAAATTGATTTCACTGGTAGTATCACATTGGATCCTCTTAGCAGGGACTTCAGGGCCTAGGAAGGAGGGATATGGTTGTCATTTCAGAGACGGAGAGCCTGAGCCTCAGAGATGTGACCTGAGTTTCCCAAGGTCAAACAACTGACAAGTAGCAGAGACCGGACATCTCAATAAGTCAGGGGTCCCAAGCTCTACTCTCTGTTCTACTTGAGGAATGTATTGAATTAGAGATAGGAGTGGGTCTGAGATAGGAGTATAAAGATGGAGTGACTTTGAGAGAATTAAAGAAGAACGGGAGTTGACATTTATTGAGTATATAGCAGCATATCTAAATGAAGCAGTTATTGCCTTTTGGAACTTTACAGCATTTCAAGAGGTAAATAGTATCTCATGAGAAGAGTCCTATACCAGAGATATGTACAGGCATTTGTTTAATTGTTTGTAGCAACCAAGTGATAGGTGTGTTTTATTCCCAACTTCCTGACGAGGAAACTAAGGTTCAGAGAGCTTAAGTAACCAGCGCTTTGTCCATGTAACCAGTACGTGGAAGAAGCAGGAGTTCAACTCCAGGCTCTCTGACTCGGAAGCCCTGCCCTTTGGATTGTACCCAGCTGTCCTTTGTTTCAATGAGAATACCTACAGGCATGCTGGCTGGAGAGGGTAGGAATAATATTATTTCATTCAGGTTTTACTTATGAGGTGCCATGATAATTACCTAGAAACTTTCATCTCAGCGATGTGAAGTGTTTTATAAACAGGTTCTTGTTATTGCCTTTCCCCCCTCCACGCCTCCACCTGAGTCCTTGGGAACCAAAGAGGTAGCCAAGGATGGCCAAGGTCACAAGTGTGGACAGGTGTATGTGTGATGGTGGTTCTCCACATGTAGACACAGCTGCGTTTGGTGATAACAGCAATAATCTCTTACTTTGTATATCTCTCTGTTGTTCACTAACCTCTTCCGTGTCCAACTTGCATTTGATCCTCACACTAGTCACGTGAAATAGGCAGAACAAGCATCAACTTACAGAGGAGAAAACCAAGGACCAGAGAGGTCAATTAATTTGTCTGAAGACACGTGGCCTGCCATTAAGAGTAGAGACACCCACCCAGGTCTATTGATTCATACGGATGCAGTGTTGCATCATCTGATGAGCTTCGGACCAGGCAAACCTGAGTTTGGGTTACCATCTACTATGTTTCTTCAGGGCTAAAAATCCTGATGTGGACGGCATCTCACCAATCCTGTTTCTTTATCTGTGCGGTGGGCAAACTTATCATCCCTACCCCAGTGAGCGGTGAAGAAGCTACGTGAGAATTATATGTAAAGTATAAAGAACTTATCCTAACGCCTTGCACAGCAGCTACAACAAAGATCCTAGTCGAGCCCTCCTTCCACTCTAACTACTGTCTGGGAGGAAGGAGTGGAGCTTGCACACACCTGAGAAGGCAGGTCAAGGTCAAGGGTAAACTGCCACCCAAGCTGAGGTTCCAAGCCCTATTCCCTCTGCCTCAGGCCTCAGCCCCTGTGTGGGGTGCATTCTCAGGCAGCCAGCTGGCAGCTGCTGAAGGCATGCCCTCCCCGGCTCACCCCAACAAGTGGCCCTGCCCACCTGTCTCCAGTCCTCCCCATCTGGCAGCCCCACTTTGCCTGGGAGAAGAGCAGCAAACCTGCGTCCTCAGGTGCTCTCCTCCTCGCTCCCCCACCACAGGAGATAGCCAAAGAAAACCAAAGCACTCTGTTTGTTTTCTAAGCTGGAGCCAGAAGCGATTCCCGTAAGGCATGCCTGGCTTAATGGGGCTGTGTCTGGGCCTTGCCTCTAAGCCAGGCTCTGGCAGAGTCAGAGGCTGCTCTCCTGCCTGGCCCCACGGCAGGCGGTGGCATTTGCTTAATGGCGAGCGGCTTGGTTCTGGTTCTGTCTGCACCAACTCACCATGTGGTCCTGGGCATGTCCCTTCCCCGCTCTGGGCCTCAGTTCCTCCACCTTCAACAAGAAGCAGCTTCTCCCCCTCCTCCTTCTTCTCTCACTAAAGGCAGCTGCTTCTAAATCAGTAATTCTCCATCCTGGCTACACAGGAGAATCACCTGGGGAACTTTAAAAAAACGAATGCCTGGGCCCCACCCCATAAATTCTCCTTGAATGGGTCTAGTATGGGGTCTGGGCAATAGTAGTTTTTTAGCAGCTGAGTCTGTGATTCCAGCAGGCAGCCAGGGTCTAGATCAATGGCCCTAAAAAGAATTCTATGAGCCCGGGGAACCCTGTCATTAAACAGTTGTATGGAGGAGGTAAAGGGGTAGAAGCAGAGAATTCTAGAAGGAGACATCCTGACGGCGTTTTGTCTTAAACTACTGTCTAATCAAACTGCCTTCCTGGACAGGTAGGCACACTGAGGTCCAGAGAGACGGGGTGAGTGTCAAGCCTTCTAGTGAATCACTGGGAACCGGGTCTAAACCTGGGTGTCCTGAGTCACACTACAAATAACAAAATGTAGATCTTAACAAAGGGATTCAAAGGGGGGAGAGGAAGCAGCGGAAGGTAAAGAAAGAAGGAAAGGCAAAGGAGGACAAATTTTTAAAAGGAGGAGCAGGAGAAGGAAGTAAAACTAAAGAATCGGAGGGAAGGAGAGACAAGGAGGGGTGTGTAGAGGAGGGAGCAATACAGAAAGAGCAGGGGCCCCGCACTCTGCGAGCCCCCAGTGTGCCAGGGCAGCCCTGCGCCCCCCTTGGCTGTACAGCACATAATAACACATATACGGCAAATGCAACCTGAGCAAAAGCTCCCGTCCCAGCCGGGGCCCCAGGGCCGGGCTGCAGCGGCGTGGGGGCTGTCCGACTCACAGCTGCTGCTTCCTCACCCTGCTTCCAGCCTCTTGCTCAACCCAGGCAACAGGCAGGATGGATGCTCTTTTGCAAGGTGATCCCAGCTGAGAGGGCCCTACAGCCTTTCTGAAAGTATTCTGGCGTGGCTAGAGAACAGAAGGGGAAGGAGACCCTGTCCTCCTGTCATGCTCCACAGCTGGGCGACCCCAAAAGAGGCCCATCTGTTCCTGCTTCCAGGCCCGTTGGATGCCCACTTACACAGGTGTGCCGTTTCCCAGCGATACCCAACCTAGCATAGCACTTGGGGCCTCCCACATCTGCTCCTGTAACAGCTCCTTACTCTCCATTCCACCTCCATGCTCTTCACACTCCCTGTAGGACCACTCACTTCCCCAAGCGGGAATGAAAGTCTCCCACCTCTGAAAGTCTCCCACCTCTGTCCCTTTGCTTGTGATGTGTCTGTTCTCCTATCCTACTGAACCCATAGGCATCCCTCAAAACCCCACTTAGAATCTCACATGGAATGTCCCGGTTTTAATCTCACCCCTTCCAAACGGCCCTCTCAGATCTCCATAGTCAAATCGTTCCTTTCACCTTCCCTAATTCCACACCAAGAATCCTGTCTCTCCACTGTAACACTTAGCACCCTGGGCTTTTGTATCAGGCCACAGAATTGAAGGTTCCTGAGTGACCAGGTTTATATCCCTATAGTGTCTCAGCGTGAGCTGTGGACTCTGGACAGACCTGCGTTTCCATGTAGGCCCTACCACCTGCTGTCCATGAGCTATAAGGCATAGCACCTCCATCTGCAAGATGACGATGTTAATTCTCATCTTCTAGGTAGCTGTGGGCACCACCCTAGCAGTATGAGTGAGGAGATCAGAGAGGAGAAGAAGGAGAAAACAAGAGTGAACCCTGAATGGCTGCCGCTACGGGCACGCTGCTGTGCTCTTTCACTGATGAAGGAACTGACGCTGACAGATCTGAAGCAATTTCACACTCAAGATCTCATTCCCTCCTCCTCATAGCCCGGTGAGATAGGCAGGAGGTCCTATTCCCTACAATTGGAGAAAGAGCCTACCTGATGTAGGAGGGTAGCTTGGGCCAAGGCCAAGGTGGATTAGAGGTCGGACCCTCCTGACCTCTAAGGTGCCTGGTCTTGTTCTAGGCTCTGCTGCTGGAGGGGAGAGAAGCAGGCTTGGCTGCACTGTGAGCAGATGTCAGCGTTTGGGAATGGTGACACCAACTGTGGGCCTAAGGGAAGTGGGACACACTCAGGGGAACCCTGCCTGCTCTGCCTTCCACAGGAAGCCAGGATGTGGAGTGGGGACAGAAGGGGTACTCCAAGGGCCTTTGGGAAAATATTTATCTGGTTTCATCATCCCAAGGATAGTCTCAATTATGGTGACTCTCAAACAGTGGTAGACATGGAACCACTTGGGGAGCGTGTAAAAAATAAAGATTCCCAGAAATTCTGATTCAGTGGCTTTGGGGTCAACCCGGTAGTCAATGTTATAAAATGCTCTCCGTGGCAACTGTAATATAAATGAACCATACATGGCAAACAGCCCATTCCCTGATCCAAATCAACTCTTTCTTCTCCCAGCTTCGCTTGCACGCCCTCAGAATTACCTGAGAATACTGAGTAAATCAATGTATATAACCCCTTCCCTTTCTTCCACCCTCACCCATCACTTCCTCCTGTCCTGCTTCACCTGGGCCCTAGGTGGGGGAGAGTGTCTGGGAGGCAGTGATATCCTTCCACCTCAAGGCCAGCCCCTGCCTGTGGCATTCAGGTCCTTGAAGCCCCCTCTTCATTCTTTTGGGACTTAGTTCTATCAGTTACTGTATTTCCTTTCCTCCAGAATTGCTTCTTCTCTTCCATTCCTTTCCTTTTGGAGGACTGGCCCCAATATTCATAGTCAGTGGTCCTGGCTCAATCCTCAGTCAGTATCCACTCTGCCCATTCAGCCTTCTCCTCCAGCAACCCTGCACCACAAACATACACACACACACTCACACACACTCACACACACACACACATATACACACCACACACTGCACACACACATACACACACGCCACCACAAACACACACACACCGCACACATATGCACACCACACACGCACATATGCACATACACACACCACACACACAGACACACCACACACACACTCTATCACTATCTCCACTATCCCATGAATTCTACCTCTCAGCATCCCTTCCCCACCCCACCCTCATAGATGTCAGTCTAGTTCAGTCATTCTTTCTCCTTGGAGCAAGTCTAGTCACAGGTTCACAAGAAATAGGAAGAACTGTGAAGAATTGGGGGAGTCAGAAAAAATGAAGATGATGTCTAACCAAGTTTGTAGCTCTATCCATAATGATATGGCCAACAGGTTTTCAAAAGTCTGCCATAGACACACATGTATGTACACACAAGCATGTACATGTGTGCATACCCATGTGCTTATGCATGTACGTATACACACATACACCTGTACATATACATGTGCATGTACATGCACAGGCCTATACACATACACACATGCATATACATATACACACATGTGCACATGCACACATACATATGTGTACATACACACACACATCCTTCATTGCAATACATTTCAGAAAAGCAAAAACATCCATGAAGACTTTGCTCCCTGTCTTCCCAAACTTGGCCTCTTACAACTGGACTCTTACAACAGCAAAAATTCTAAGATTCTTCCCTCATGGAATTTGTGAAGGGAAGTGAGAAAAGCATTTTCTTAGCCAACTTCCTTCCCATGTCTCAGTTAACCTAGCATCTAAAGTAGGCACGCTACTAGGAAAATGATGTGGTTGGTGCATTTTCATTATTTTTTTGTATGTGCATGTGTTTGTGTGTTTGTTTGTGTATATGTGTATATAGGGGAAGGGTCTTAGCTGAAAGGGAGCTAAGAAAGAGCGATTTTTTTCAAACTCTTTTATTTAAAGAGAACCACTTATTCCTTTAGAAAATCTCATGAGAAAAACCCAACAGGTAAAGGTAAGACACTCTGCAGGAGGTGAATGGCACAAGTGCCTAATTTGCCTCCCTAGATGGCCCCTGGGATGCTTCAGAGCAGCCCTCAGGTTCTAACAACATAGTTTTTTAAACTACTGATCTAGTCTAAACTCATTGTTTTGAGAACCAGAGAGAAAGGAAGACTTGCTGGAGTTTACACAGCAGCCGTCGTGGAAGTGGGATTTGAACCCTTGATTCCGAACTCCCCCATTAGTGTTCTAGATAAGTGGTTCTGCTGGGGATTCTGGGGTGATAAACCCAATCCCGGGCTCAAAGGGAAGTGAACACCCAAGGCCCAGTGCCCTGGAACTTGGCACCACATGGGACCAGGTTTGGGTCCAGCCACTCTGGTTCAAGCCGCCACTGGCACAGCAAGTGAACATCCTGGCCTCTGCAGGACAATCAGGGGCTCTTGGTGAACTTCACTTGGAAATCCATGGAATTATTAGTGTAATGAAGAGAATGAAATAGGTTTTCTCAGAGAGAGAGGGCAGCGGGGCTAAAGGCTCCAGGCCCAGCACAGAGAGGATTGAGGCAGTGTCAGAGAATGGGGCCAGGAGACACAGAGTTGGAGGCGTCCCCTGAGAGTCTCAAAGGAAGTCTAAGTCCGGCGCAGGCACCTCTCTTCTTGAAAAGCAGGTTTTCCCTCCTCTTTGCTTTTTTGTTTCATTTTTTATTTATTGTTTCTTTTTTTAACAGTGCTGGTTTGAGAACAATTCTGTCAATCTGCAGATACGCCAGGGAAGATGCCAGATCGTCTCCCTTTGAGTCTAAAAGGAGACTGATCAATAACCTGTCTTCCGTCACTTCATTTTAGTTCCCAAATGAAAAATAAATAAAAAAGACGCAAGTTTAAAGGTTTATAGCATTCACCTCCAAGAAGCCGGAGGTCAGCTTGTCAAGTCCAGAGAGCACCAGGCCAGGGGTCAGTGCTTATTTTCCATTACTTTTCTCTTCTGGACCTCAACCTCCCCCATCTTTCATTCCTATCACTATTACCCTCAGCAGATATTTATGGAGCAGCAGCTATGTGCTGGGCAAAATGTTAGGCCCTGAGATAGGATGGAAAGCAGGTGTGAGGGAAACAGCCTACTCTCAAAATGCTTCTAAGCATGTAGCGCTGAGCTGCAGTGAAAAGACTCCTGGAATCAGGAGTCGTTGAGCCTGAGTCAAACGTCTACCTGTGCAGGCTGCTGTGACTTGGGCAGAGTGCTTCAGCTGAGTCTCCACAGCTCTGTGCATGAGGTTGGGATCATAGCACCGTCCTAGCCCGGCCCCAGGCACGCTGTTGGAACTCAATAAAAGTCACAGCCTCTCTGTCCCCTCTAACAAAATCTGGAGTGAGCTTGTCCTTTGATTCTTTGACCTGGAGCAAAAGTTGAAGTCTAGAAAATTGCCATGGAAGAACAGGCTCTCAGTCTCCAAAGGGCCTTGTACCCATGATAGGTGGGTGTATCTAAAGGTATAACTTGCTAACGTGAGTATTGCATGAACGATTAAACTATTAATTAATAGTCCAAGGTGAGTCACGCTTGTGACTGATTTACTTTTTAATTTTTATAATTTAGCATAGATTACCTCATCACTATCCTAGTCACTGGATTCACTTAATTCCAATGGACGTCTTCAGTAGGGTAGAAAAATATGAAGTGGTACCTAGGTTCCTGGAAACCTAATATCTACCTTAACAATACCACAGGCGCCGAGTGTCATGGTGAAAAATATAATACAACCTTTTTTTTTTTTTTCTGACAAAATCTTTACCGGATGAGACCCCACTCCTGAAAAATGAATTGCTTCCTGGATGGTAGTGTGTGTTTAAAGGGCAAGGACAGCCTGCTCTGGAGTCCAGTGTCCTGGGTCGAGTCTCACCATTGTCATCGATTTACTGTGTGACCAGGATACAGTCCCTGGTAAAAAACATTCTATTGGATTATGAGCGTACCTGGTATTTACCAAAGTGTGGGGCACATCAAAATTAAATCACTGAATTTAAAAAAAAAAAAAAAAAGAAGAATGTTGTAGTTTTCTTTCAGTCCTCCAAATTCACTCAATGGAGAATGGCTTCGTTTAGTGCTGATAGTCTCTTGACAATTCTGTCACATCTGTCAACCTCCCCACTTTCAAAGAGACAGAACAAAGCTCCAGCTCAGAACCTTCCAGAGGCAAACGCATCTGTCAAGAGTTATATAAAATTGTTTTGGTTTCATTGTATTGATTATTTATTTATTTATTTGTTTGTTTGTTTGTTTCTTTCTTTATTTTTAAGCCCAGGATTCTTTTTTTTTTTTTCAATTCATCAATTTCTCCAAAATTCCTTGAGTATTATCTTGGTAAGCGGCCCCTGAGACAATTCCGGTTTTGAAACCTATAACACTCCCTCAAGCAAATATCATAAATATGTCTTTGTCCAAGTCACACCAGCCTGCACGAGACTTTCTTTGGTAACCAGACTAAGAAAATTAGAAATCTATAGCCCTTACCTATAAAATTGGTTGATGCAATCTAATTATAAGAAAGCAGTTTTGAGTTTAGATGCCAATGTTACATGTAAAATATAAACACGTGACTAGCTTTTCACTTTTATATTTTTCAAGGATCAGTGGATTATCTGTGCCCAGTCTCACAATGCCTGGACATAATAAAGAGTCAAGACCATATCTAGTTGGCCCCACAGCTTGAAACACTGGAACTGGTGGTTAAAGGACTCAGACTCTTTGAGGACACAAAGGGTATTGGAAGAATTTTACCCATCCTTTTTTAATGTTGGTATATAACAAAAAATATGTAACCTTCAATTTTCATACTTGAAAAAGGAATCATCCCTACCTCCCCCCACTCAATCTTAGGAGGCAGCACTAAAGTTTGATTGTTTTATCCAGACTTTATAAATCTGTGTTCTCTGTACAAAGGCCCACTAACTTAGAATAACTCAAACATTATCGCTGTATTGATTTTTAGAGCTGTCTTCTATTTATAGCAAGTAATCCTGTTTTTCCATTTACTGGTAGTAATATAAATTTCCACTTTGAAATTATTGATTTAACCAAAAATAAAAATAATGAAAAAGACATGACTCAATTTCAAGAACACATTCAATCACTAACGGCCCAGGTACAACAGAATTGTACAGCTGATGCTTGAATGAGGGGTAGGAGAAATGATGCTTAATGATTTCTCAGGGTCCTTCAAGGAAGGGAACTCTGAAATGATCTGTGATCTTCAAACCCTGCTACTGCCAGCCAGAACATTCGAAAGGGGGTAAAACGAACTTTGGTTTTCATGGAAACCAGGTTTTTGTTTCCAGGAAAACTAATGTGTGTAAGATGATGTCCAGATGTGCGGGAGCATCTCTTCTCTTCAACCAGTTGCCCATATCGGAGAGAAGTAGTCTGTAGAAGTTCTGGAAGAATAGCGTGCCTTTTGACTTTCGAGGGCACAGAAAACAGCCCACAGCTGCCCAGAAGCCACCCCAGTGAGAGGCGGAGGCCCTAGGAGTTCTCTGCACTCCCCAGCCTGGGCCTCTCTGCTGCCTGGCCAAGAAGAGAGGCAAGGCCAGCTGCGTAGGCTGGCCCACTCATGTGCAGCTGGAACGTCCGAGCCCAAGCTAGTCAGGCCCTATGCCGATGCAGGCCCCTTCTCCTGTACCTCAGCTTGAAATATAGCAGATCAAGAGGGTGAAACCAGGACAACCCCAAACTGCACGGTTTAAGTAGGATGGGGGTGGGCTCTCATTTCTGCTCTGTATACTCTCTCCCCTGCTCCCACCCCCACCCCAAGACCATCAGAGCTCACCAAGACTTCTGGCTGCAGCTGACCTCAGGGAAAGCTATTGCACAGCGCTCTGAAGACACCAGGGAGGAAGAGGTCCCCAGCTCGGGAAAGGGAGGCAGATAGGAAGGGAGATGGATTTCTCCCTTCATTCACGGGATGAAAAATGGGGTCAGCTGAATTAAAACAAAACAAAAATCTCAACCCTGGACCTGACAGCTGAATGGCAGGGGCTACTGGCTGTGGAATGAGAAGAGGCCTCAGGGAGTAGGGGCATGGGGAGGGGTAGATTACTATTCAGGATAAGTAGCATCTCCCGTTAGGAGCTGCTGGTTCTGGGAGTATGTTGACCCATCAAGTGGACGCATTATAAGCTCGCAGCATGGCAGCACGGGGCTGGGCAGAAAGGAGCCACTGGGTCCGTCCCTCTGATTAGCCATTCAGCAACACTCATTCCACACCCACCAGGTGCGTGCCTCAGAATGAGGTACAGGAGGTACAGTGGAGAAAAGTTCTGAAGCTGCCTCTGTCCTCCACGTGATTGATTTTTCATCGGGAAAAAGAGAAAATTTGAATAAATAATTGCAATAACGTGTGAAGAGTGCTTTTAGGTGAATGCCTGAATTCCACCTCACTGCTGCTAAGAAGTTTCTGAGAGATGTGAAGTGTCTTTTCACCCCTGGTCTTGAGTTTCCTTGTTGGTGACAAGTGTGGAAGTCTAGATCTCTGGTTTTTAAGGCCTATGACTCTTTAGAAGTACCTGTGGGCACCGAAACAAAGGCTCAGCCTTGAACCCTCCACCACCCGCTTGCATTTTGTTTTGTTCATTGGGCTTTTAAAACTGGTGTTTGACAAAATGTTCTGCTAATACTAGAAGAAGAAGAAGAAGGGGAAAGAGAGAGGGAGGGAGAGAGGGAGAAAGGAGGAGAGAAAGTAAGAAGGAGGTTGACAATTACTAGCTGCTCACCAAGATTCCTTCCAGCATCGGCTTTCTAGGACTGTGCTCCAGTCCCAAAAACAAACGTCCCTGCATTTAACCCAGTAATTCAGGGTCATAAAGAAAAATATATCTGTGACCATATTCACATGTTGAAACAATTTATTACCTACTTCATCCTTTCATTTTCCTGTGGGCACCTAGAAAGCTGACGTCATTAGTGCATATGAACACAGATCTGTAGATGTGCATATTCTGGTTATAGCATATGCATAACATATATACACAGAGAAATGTTGATGAAGAGATATGTAAATAGATACACCGCTGGGTGCCATTAAGTGTTGTTCAGTTCAGTGATGTGGTGAAAATCACAGTGTTCTCAGTCTGCATAACTACTATTTCCTGGATATGTGATTTGGGGAGGGGCGGAGGGGAACTGACTTAGACTCTCTAAGTCTCAGTCTCTTTTTCTGTGAAACGGGAAGAGTAATGCTTAATTTGGCAGTCTTCTCGGGTGGATTAAATAAGAGTGTAATTACAACACTCCGCATGGTGGGTAGCAAGTAATGGAAGTCCATAAACGATATTTTCTTTCCCTTTTTTGCCCCTTCCTAAGTGTCTAGGCATGGATGGCCACCATATTTTTTTCTCTGTGCCCCTCTTGCTCTCAATTCAGACAGGGCCTTGCCACCTGGAAATCGTCCTTAAAGAAAACACAGGTTGGTACAGAAGCGAAAGAACTATAATTTAGAAGATCTTAGGTTGAGTCCCTTTACGTTTCTACATAAAATACCTAAGTAATACATGGTCCTCTACTGGGAGAGTGGAAAATATATGTAAGCAAAGAGGGAAAAAAAAAATTACCTGCAATCACTCCACTTCAAAATAACCACTGTAGGCATCTCGGTGTATATTTCCCATACTTTTTTCTAAGTATATATAAACAAATGTAATATTTTCTATGTCTCTGAGCATTTATAAACCCCAGGATGAAAGAGGCACAGTGATAATACAGACAAATAAAACACTATAACAAACAAACACACACACCCCTTTCATTTTGTCTTTGGTTCCTTAACAGCTCTGAACTTGCATTTGCTTCAAGCACTATCCACATTCCAAAAGGCTATGATTGAATATACCTCGTTGGATTTTTATTTTTACAGAAGTCCCACTATGGCGCTAAAAGCACAGAAATAGAATGGCCATGTCTACTCCGCTATTGATCAATCTTTCAGCAAATGACTCTTGGGCTCTCACTATGAGCCGTAGTGTGTGACGGGGAGTGACCTGAAGAGCTCTGTCGCCATCCTCCCTGGGCTCTCAGACTACTGTCAGCACACAGTCCCTACTTCTTCTTGGGTCCCACATTCAGCCCGTGACATGGTAAACCAGCTGGAGACCTTCAGATAAAATAACCAGACAAATAGCAACAGTCGTGGCACCTATTATGTAGGGGTACTTATTGATACAACAGAAACTAGGCTGAACACTTTACTGTCTCTGATTCTCTCTACACTTCTGCAAGGTAAAGATGGCCACCCTTTTTCTAACTGTATTGAAGAGAGAAGCAAAATGGGACTTGCCTAAGTTCATGCAGTCAGTGGTTGAACCAGAATTGCATAATAAGGTCCCCTCCTCCTCTTCCTGTGCAGCAAGGAAGCTCATGAAAGGATACGGACCATTTCTCAGCAGGATAAGAGCCAACAGTCACAGGTCAATGACCTGGCCTTGCTTTGGCCCAGGATGTTCAGCTCGGGGAAGTGAACCCAAGCAGCCCAGGAAATCAGGTCTGAGAAAGTCATACCTGCATGACTCAGTGGAGCCAAAGGTTCTGATTGGGCTGGACTCTCTCCGACCACCCACCTCAACCGACATCTGAGTCTGGAGCCCAACTGCCCCACCTAGGTCTGCTCTGGCTGAAAGGAGGCACCTGCCAGATACCAGGTTAGCCTGTTTTCTACTGGGCACCTGATACCTCAGGGCATAGAGGAAAGAGCCAGGACCGAGCCTGAGATGTGCATCCCGATGGTGAGAGCTTGTCTGAGCCTCAGTTTCCTCAGATGTAAAACAGAGATGAGAACATCACCTACTGCACGACAGATAAAAGGATCGAAGAAATTATGCAAAATTGCCTGGCACATTGTAGAGGTTTCATAAATGCTCATATATATTCATTTTTTTCATTTATTGAATAAATATTTATTATCTACTATGAGGCAGTAGTTTTTGTGCTGACAACAGACCAGTCAATAAAACAAGCAAAATGAACAAACGAAACAACAAAACAAACAATAGATTATTGTCGTGTGGAGGTTACATTTGGGGAGTAGAGGAAGTGGTTTTCACTCCACCCTCCCTACCTTCTTTCTCGCCAGCCAGTGACAAAGGTGCATGCCTCCAATAGAATGGCCAAGCCCTGGGGCTGGGAGACCTCCGCTGCTCTTCCCTCTAGCGTCAAATACTGCACTCAGAAGGACCCTTGGAAACTGCATGCTGGGCCTGTGTTCCAGTGCAAATCCTTTGCCCTCAACTTACTCCGTCCCACAGACAATGCAGAAGGCTGAGACCTTGGGAATCTCCTCAGACCAGATGGACAAGAACATAACTTAGAGACGGGAAATGCAACAGCACATGCTGAATACATCCAACTCTGCGCCTGGGCCCTGTGCAGCTGGCGCTGGAAATAAGACAGAACACACGGCCAGTTTTTTCCACAGCATAATATTTAGAGGCAGATTCTGATCTGAAATCATTGTGAGCTGTCTGTGGTCTTTTCCCTTTAACTCCACTGAGTGTGCTTGTGTAAGTAGATGCATAGCTGCAGAAAACAATGAGGTTTGATTAGTGTGTAAGTGTGGGGGGTGCTATCCAAGAACACAACGAGAATGTCACTAAATCCATGGGGTACACACTGAGTTACCTTCCTTTAAATAATCATCATCATCATCATCATCGTCATCATCATCATCATTATCATCATCATAATAATCTGAATCCAGAACCACATCTGGTACCCCGGAGTTTGGATAAGGGATTGTGGGTTGAGCTGCAGGGAACTTAAGGAACTTGCCCAAGGCTACACAGCTAGTAAGTAACAGAATCAAGCTTGAAACCTTGATGTCCAACATAAAAGCCGGCATCCTTGGACTCTATACTGTTCTGCCTTTCTTACTCCCTGAACAATAACTGTGTGCCAGACACTTTATACTCTTTTTTTTTTTTAAAAATTAATCCCCGAAACAAACAAAGAAGTAGTTACTACTATTGTCCCTATTTTGTTGATAAAGAAACAGTGGCTGAAATCAATATACTTAAGGTCCCTGACTGGGATTTGAACCCTGGACGGTCTGGCTCCAATGCCCTCACTCTTAGTCACTGTACTATATACTGCCACAGCCCAGTAAGGTGCAACATGGGCGGTAATTACACAATTTACACATTTCTTTGGCTTATGTACATCCCCTCTCTTACTTCCTTGCAATTCATTCTCCACATAGCAGCATAGTGATAGTTGTAAAATAAAATCTGATCCTATCACTAACTCACTAACTCATTCGTTCATTCAATAACCATTTGTTGAGTACATTCATGCCAGGCATTTTTCTGGTTACCAGGAAGATAGTGATTAAAAAGAAAAAAGAAGTCTAGCTCCCTGTGGATTGCCAAACTCTTCCCCATATTTCCATTCTATTTAGAACAAAAGCAGAAATCCATAACATCAGACCCAGGTGATCTGAACCTCCCATCCTTTTTCCTCCTCTCTTCCTGTTGTTCCCCCTCACTCTCATCCAACTCATCAGCCTTCGATGAGTCTATCATTCCACCTTCCCTCCAGCCTCAAGTCCTTAGCACATGAGAGCGTTTTTTTCAGAGATGGTTTTCCTCATAAAGTATCCACAGAGGATATGTTCCAAGACCCCCAAAGGATGCCTGAAACCACAGATAGTACCGATCCTGACATACACGGTACTATGGTTTTTCCTATGTGTACAAACCTTTTCACTTAAAGGAAACACCTTATGGCTCCTCTTTGGCATCTCCAAATTGCCAGCATCACTATTCTTGCACTTTGGAGCCATTAGTAAGTAAAATAAAGGTGACTAGAACACTGGCACTGCTACACCACGGCAGTCGATCTGATAACGGAGACGGCTACTGAGGGACTAATGGGAAGGGAGAGTCTACAGAGTGGAGATGCTGGACAAAGCGATGAGTCACATCCTGGGCAGGACAGAGCTGGATGGTGTGAGATTTCATCACACTACTCAGAACGACACATACTTTAAAACTTATGAATTGTTTATTTCTAGAATTTTCCATTTAATATTTTTGACCTATGGTTGGCTGTGAGCAACGGAAACCACCAAAAGCAAAACCGTGGATAAGGGGACACTACTGTAATTCATTACATTTGTAATTTAATTAATGTGTTTGTCTTCCTATTATGCCATTTCTTGTTGACATAAGTATTTCCAAACACTAGTGAAATGTTTGTGGGACCCAGGGGTCGTTCAATAAATACTTTTTGAATAAATGAAGATATAAGTACTATGTTAGAGCATTTTTTTAAAATATTAAGCCAGTGGTGTACTATTATGACATTTATTTTCTTGTATAAGTTTTAGTTCCCTGGAATAATTACTGATCATTCCCTCCAGCTTTATTGAGATATTCTTGACATATAACACATGTAAATTTAAAGTGTACAGTGTGATGATTTCATACATGTATAAATTGTGAAATTACCACAAGAAGGTTAGTTAACACCTCCACCCCACCTCATAATTACATGTGTGTGTGTTGATAACTTTTGAGATCTACTCTCTTAACAACTTTCCAGCTTACACTACAGTATTGCTAATGGTAGTCGCCACGCTATACATTAGATCCCAGAACTCATTCATCTTCTAGCTGGACATCTGCACCCTTTAACCAACATCTCCCCATTTCCTCCACCCCCAGCCACTGACAACCACCTTTCTACTCTCCATGTCTTTGACTTTAGCTTTTTTAGATTCCAGGTATCAGTGAGAACATACAGTATTTGTCTTTGTCTGACTTATTTCACTTAGCATAATGCCCTCAAGGTTCATCCATGTTGTCACAAAAAACAAGATGCCTTTCTTTTTTTAATGGCCGAATAATAGTCAAATTACACACACACACACACACACACACACACACACACACCCACACACGCACACACACACACCACTTTTTTTTTTCTTTTTTTTAATCATTCATCCATTGATGGGAACTTAGGTTGTTTCAGAGGCACAGCACTTCAGTATTACTATGTTGGCCTGGATGGGAGGCACACAGTTAAGAAGGCTACTCAGAAAAAGTGAAAGTTATTTCAACCACAGATCGTGAATAGTGTTAGGAAACAAACACGGCACAAATAACAACATGTGTATGTACTAGGAGGGCTGAACATAGACGTGTGAAGATGAACCGTGAGTCATTTGTAAAAACGAAGCTGAGAGAGTTCTGGGGAAATAAGTCTAGAGCCATCATACATGTTGAAAACCAATGCTCTTAAACACAACAAAAACAAAACAGTCCCTGCTTCAGACCCATCCCATGAGCACAAGCCCTTCAATTACCCCACCTGGGTCTCCTCTCACCTTAGAGCCTCTAATCCAGTGTGTAGCATGACACCTTCAATCACCTTCTATGTTGGTCTCCCCTGCTAGACTGGAAAGTTGTTGTGCTCCACGGCTGTGACTTATTCACATTGATCTCCCAACGCCTATTATGGACAAGCTGGTAGAAAGTCAAGAAATGTCTATTGACTGAAACTGAACTGAAGTGAAATAACATAAGCTGCGGCCCAATCAGTTGCGTTTTTCTCATCTCTCTACTCCACCCGTTGTCATCTTGCACTTTTTAAACTTTAGCCGGATCATCAGGTCCCAGATCAGAAAAAGTCGTTCCAACTTTATGAGACGACGGAGACCACCAAAGAGGAAAACAGAAACAGAGACTGGCTTTGAGACACAGACAAAATGAGGCTGAGAAAAAATTAGTCTCCTTGTCAAAATCTGGAGGGGTCGTTGGCGTCTCCACAAGCGCCAGGGAGCGAAGATAAAGATCCCATCCCTTTGGGTATCAAGCTGCATCCATTACATAGAGGCACTAATTTAATTTTTACAGCATGAGCAGACCTGCCAAACTTCAATTGTTGAGACTACGTGAGAAGGTACCTATGGCGGCAAAGAAGAAGAAAGCCATGCCCTCTTCTTCCATGGCCTGGGTCATAGGTGTCCCCTTTTCATTCCCTTGGCTTTCTCCCAATTTTCATAATTGTGAGTCTTTATATTTCATTAGGGGTTCCCTACTGGCCAGGAAAATTTTAAAGTATGAGGTCATTTCTCTTTCCTGAGCAGCCTTTTTCTCAGCAGACAAGCAGGAGGTAGAAACCAAAACCAAGGTTGCTGGCCTGGGCCATGAAGCTAGAATGACAGAGGTGGACTGAAGTTTAAACAAAAGAATATTCCAAAAGCAGGGGGAGTCCCCATCGAGTTTCAACCCAGTATTTCCCAGAGTGGGCTCCTAAAGATAGCTCCATTAGGAAAAGGTGCATCACAGTCAAGTACATTTCAAAAACATTCTCTACAGCCCCTCTCTGAGATTCACAAATCTCTTTATCATAGTAAAGTCTCTGAGAAGTCATAGAATAAAGAAACCCACTTAGATTTGATTAACCAACAATATCCTAAGTTAATTGATCCCAGAAATCTTTTTATGTCCCATGGCTCACATGTTAGAATCCCACGGAACTAGCGTTCTCCCGTGAAAACGTCGCAGTTCAGATCAAGAAGATGTGAGCATGACCTTGACAAGTTAAAGAGTGCATCTTGGAGAACACAAGGCTCGTACAGGACCTCGAAGGATGAAGACATGAGAAGGCACTGATTAGGTAGCAATGAGAGGGGAGGTTCAGAAGGCTCATTTGCTCACTTCATAGTACATTCAATAAATATTCATTTAGTGCCTATTCTCAGCCAGAGAGTATTTTTGGTGTGGGAGACACAGATATGACCCAGGGCGGTGTGAACCTTGACCTCATGGAACCTGCATTCTGCAGTGGGAGGACAGATGTAAGCAGATCATCACAGAGCAATTCCTCTGCCCAAATGCCCAAGGACCTGGAGGTGATTAAGAATTATCCCAGCAGAGGGGCAGGTAAATGCATGGGAAATAGACAGCAGCATGGACAATGGTTCCCTTGCCATCCCTCAAATACAGCAGGGACACTCCTACTTCAGGCCTTTGCATTTGCTCTTCCCTCTGCCAGGGACACTCTTCCTCCAGGTTGCTCGTCTCCTTCAGTTCTTTGCTCAAACGTGTGTTTTTTTGTGTGTTTTTTTTTTCTGCTTTGTTTGGTTTTTAAATCTCGGGCTCCTCCTCCTCCTGGAGGTATCCTTCAGTGCTGTGTAAGTGGCGCCCCAGAGTTGTGTAACACTGTGACTCCCCTCCCCTCCAGAATGTTGGCTCTATAACAGCAAGGATTTTGTCTCTTTCTTTCACTCACATATACTAAGCATTTGGTGCCTGGCACACAGTAAGCACTCGACAGGTATTTACTGAATAAATGAATTAATGAGTGAATAAAAAGTAAGGGAGAGTTGAAGGACAAAGAAGGGAGAGAGAGAATAAACCTTTATTGAGCAGGAGCTCTTTGCAAAGAATGTGGCTCATAGAAATATTATATGATCAATATTATGGCCACTTTATGGGTGTATAAACTGAAGCTCAGAAAGGTAAAGTGACTTAGACGGAAAACACAAAGAGAAGGTCATATTCACACCTAGATCTGAATCAAATAGTTAAAATGACGTAGGCTCGGTTAACTTTTAGTGATCTCAGGTGGCTTTCTGTGTTCTTGCTCTTCACCGTCATGCACTTCTCCCCTGAACTAAATGTGCAGCTTTCTGTGGTGGCCCAGAGTACATGGAACTAGTTGGCTCCTGGTCATGGGACTGACGAAGAATGGCATGGCAGCCCTCAAAAGCTACGGATGACTCAGCAGATCAGCGCTGGGGGAAAGCGCCCACCTCTCCCCACCCCAAACACCTCATTCATTCTCTGATGTCAGGCGCCTGACTACCCCCATGCTGGGCCAGTTAATAGCTCACTCTATAAACGGGCGCGTAACAAAGTCTACTGCAAGGCCGTCATCACTCGGTCAAGTTTGGCTGATCTCTGTACTGACCACATGATTCATTCCAACTGGCTGTGGTCCGCTGCCTGGGGTCATTCAGAAATCCTTCACTCTTTGGCTGGGAGTCTATAGACTCACAGTGTTGGTGAGGGGATTTGAGAGTATCCTTCCTCCCTCCCTCCTTCTCTTTTCCCTCCCATCTTTCTCTTTCCTTCTTTTGTTTGTCCACCCAGTTTTCCATACAGTTATATATTCACCTAGTCATTCATTCATTTACTCATATGCTGCTACTACATTAGTTTATAATCTCTACTCATTCATAAAGGCATACGTTGTTTCACTCATTCTCTTAATCAAACCAGATATTGTAAAGAGTATTCCGAATGAGAAGTATGGGATGTCGAGAAATAGCACTTAACCTCTCCAAGATTCGTTTTTCAACTGAAAGAGGTAGAGAGGGGGTCTTCAATGTGCAAAACTTCTAAGTCTGCTAGAACCAAAGGCTTCCCCTAATTCTATAATTCTCTGAATTAAGATGTATAAGATACATACAACCCCTGCCCTACAAGAGTTCATAGCCTAGAAAAGCATCTTTCAAAACAATTTTTTACTGTGATTCATATATTTCACATCCTAACCTAATAAACACATACATGTACATACATGATTGAAACAAAGACTTATGAAATAATACTTATCCTTGCTACATGTCATCTAATCTAATCTATTCTATTCTACTATTTTTTGAAATGTTGGCCATAATCCAGTAAGTTTATTCCATGATCCACTAATGGTTTATGACCTGAAGTTCAAAAACGATGATCTAGACGACCTAGAGAGAGACTTGGTTACAAGCACGTATAACACAAGATTGCTTCTCGGACATCGTCATAGACTCTCTACTCTCATATTCTTTCAGATCCAACAGCCATCGATTCTATCCTTCCAATGCCTCTTGATTTAATTTCCTCCTTCCGAGTATACTCACGGTCCCTGCCATCCCCCTGCCACATGGACCAACCTCACTTCCTGTCCTGAGTCCTTGCCTCCTGTCTTACCCCTCTAGTCCATCCTCCAAATCACAGCCAGTGGTCATTCTAAAATGTACATTTCATAAAAAGTCTGTAATGCTCCTCACTTACCTACGGTCTACAAAATAAATAAATGTGTCCAATACTTTAACCTTGTCTGGCCTAGATTCCTTCTTCAGGGTCCTATCTCTCTAATTCCACCCTTGTATCGTATGCTGAATCCATGTTGAGTTACTCGTAAGTCCTTGAATCTCCCTTGCTTTTTAATGTCACTGAGCCTTTCCTTTCGAAGATTTTTCTGCCTGGGGTCCCAATCTACCAACACTGCGCTCACTGAAGGGTCATCAAACCACTTACTTTTCTATGCAGCCTCTGCTAACAGGCCTCCTCCCCATCCCCTTACTTTTCACAGAATCCCGAATGTGTTTGTTTACTTGTCAACCTGCCTTGTATGGGTCCCCTAAGGTCAAGGGACATGTTTTGAAACCTCTCTTCATCCCCTGGCTTCTGCACAGTGTGGGGAAAAGATTTAGGTGCCTGGAAAATATGTTTAAAGGTGTACGATGTGATCTGGATGAGATCCATCCAATGGGATTTGATGTGTTATTATCTGTGGTAGCCATGAGAATGCATCTTGGGAATCCAACTATAAGGGACCCAATTAACCGAGAGTGCTGGTCTGAGTGCTCCAAATTCCATCACACACTTGCACGGAGGCCACACTTTCTATACCCTGCTCGCAGCCAGTTACTAGACATGGCAGGGAGAGAGAAGCAGGCCCACTTCTGAGAGGTACAGGACTCCTCTTCAGAAGGAAGATTGTCTGAGGACTCCTCAATGGCCTCGCCAAATATTCCTCACACCTCCCTAACCTCCCTCCTTCGCTCAGGGTCAGATTTGCACCACAGTCTGCTGGCTCTCCCAGCCTTCACAGAAACCTCGCATCTTCTCTCACACAGGTGTTTCCCCCAATACAATCATTAGATGTTTCACCCCATCTCGGCCTCTGCTTCTCAGAGGAACTGAACTTACACACTATCCTCAATGTATATATGAGGGAACTGAGGATCCAAGAGCTCACATGACTTGTGAACAATTGATAAGGCTCAGTCGTGTGCTGGTCAATGCTTAACAATGGTCTCTCAGGAGGGGAAAAAAAACAACGGAAGACGAGGTAGTGGTTTGTAGCGTTGGCTGATTTCCATGGTGTGAATACTTCCACCACAGTTCCACTATGTCACACTGAAAGTGTGACGTCACTGAACATGGACTTGGGAAGAGGTGTGCACAGTTGCCCGTAGGACCCAGTGCAAACTGGCTCCAGCCAGACTTGCGAGGCTGCAAGTCTGGGTTTCTGTCTCTCTCCTGGGCATCTTTGGACAGCCTTCCCCAGTGCTGTTTCACTCCTGAGTGCCCTTCTCAGGAGGGGCCCTGCACCCAGCCTGTCCCTGGAAGCCTCTGGCAGGTCACTGTGCTGGAACCCTTGTGTACCTGCAGCTTTCCCGTGGGTCCAGGAAGTGGAGGGGACTCTCATGTTCCTAGAAATGCAGGCTCTGCTAGGTGAGAGCGGTCATCTGCTGCATTCTTAGAAAAGACCTGTGATACCAAAATGGCCTTGGATGAACATTTTTGGCTGTGATGTGGAAGATGGATTGAAGGAGAGAAGACAGAAGTCAGTAAGACTAATAGGTGGTTTAAATAAGAAATGTAAAGCCCGAATGAAAGATGGTGCTGTGGGGACTGTTTCACAAAGGAAATTGAGGAGAGAAGGGAACATGGGCAGAAGAGCTGGAGGGAGGGAAGGAGAGAGGGAAGGAAGGCCATGGTCACTAGTTACGGAGCCCTCACTATCTACCAAGTCTCTACTAACCACTTTCGCATTTAACACCTCTCCCAAACGCCACGGTGAAAAGTACTGTCTCCCTGTTACCGATGTGGAAACTACCGTGTTTCCCTGAAAACAAGGCCTAGCCAGATCATCAGCTCTAATGTGTCTTTTGGAGTAAAAATTAATATAAGACCCGGTATTATATTACATCATATTATATTATATTACATTATATTATATTATACCCGGTCTTATATTAAAATAAGCCCGGGTCTTACATTACTTTTTGCTCCAAAAGACACATTGAGCTGAGGGCCTGGCTAGGTCTTATTTTGGGGGAAACACGGTAAGCCTCAGAGAGATTGCATCTTTAATAATAACAATAACAAAAGAGGTAGCAAAAGCAGTCGCTAACATAGTCGCCTCGACTGTATACTCTATCTTCCAGCAACCCTACAAGGTACTATTATCATCCCATTTTAAAGATGTAATTACACTACTAACAAATGGTGGAATGCAAACTATAATTCAGGCACTTTGTCTCTTGACCAAGGTCTAAGCATCCTGCTCTAGATGCCATTGATAAATCGAGATTAAGTCCCCAAAGGAGGGAAACACTCTTTTCTATTTCTCCTTCTTGAATGAGGACAGAGATTAGGAAATGCACAATGTGAAAAGGAATCATTCTGAGATCTGTCTTACAGATGGAAAATCTGGGGTGCCCTCCCTGTTAGTACAAGGATGCTTGGAATTCAGCCCAGGAATGTACCAATGGACCAGCCCACAGGGAACTCATCACACAAGAGTTTGGGAGTTGCTTTATGCTAAGTAGACTAATGACCAAGGACAGCTAGAGAGAAAATTAAGAGACAACATTATTTGAGAACAAAGGCAGCCATTGACCTCCCATCATGGGAGTCAAATCCGTGGCCAAATCTCAGCAGACACAGCTGGATAATTCCAGCGTAAATCCCCTGGCTGAGTAAGAGACAGATCCCACCAGAATAAAAAATATTTTGACACAATGACTTCCTGGCTTTCCCACCCAGCCCGCCATTCTTAACACATATAGCCTGTGTGGGGAGACTCTGGGTAGGTCATTTCACCAGCCTGAGCCTGGTCCCTCTCTGAGTCCAGGGCCCTTGAACATAAACAGATGGGGCCAGGCCTGAAATAAGAGAGCTACGGCCACCTAAATAGGAGCAGGAACGTGACCAAACTGAGCCAGGTGTGATTCAGGTGGTCGAGGGGTAGAGGGTCCACCTTCACAAAAGAACCAACTGGAACACAGTTAGCAACTGGGTGCCGTGATCAAGAGACCCAAGACAGGGGGACACCGCTGTCTAGTATTCCAAAAGGATCCCTTCTGGACAAGGTGAGGCCTTTTCGACTCTGACATTAACTGCTTTACCAACCCAGAAAGAAACGTGATGGGGCCACACTTGGTTCAGGGAGCAGCAGGGAGGAACACAGATGAGAAGTTCGGGGCTTTGGGTCTTGATCATTGGCTCTGGGACATTGAACAAGATGCTGACCTGAGTTCTCTCCTCTCTAAAGCGGGAGGAATTGCCCAGGCTCACGTCTTTAAATTGCTCGGGGAGACCACAGACCAGAGCAGTTAGGAGTCACTGCTGAGAGTCAGACAGGCCTGGTTGCATCTCAATGCTGTCACTGGACAGCGGTGCAACCCATGGCAAGCCACTGCATGTCTCTGAGCCTTGGATTGCCCTTGTGTAAAAACGACACACAGAGTGCTTGTCTTACAGAAGCACTATGAAAATTTGATGAGACAATCCATGCAAAGCGCTTTGCATAGTTCCTGGTACAAGTACTTCATAAACAGTTTCTAGTATGATTGTTAGTCAAAACATAGTAGTAATAAATTAAGGCACGCTATTGGACCTCAGCTTTCCTACCTGTGAAAAGACTAGGTGTTCCCAAATATTCCTTACCCCTCTGCTGTTATCTGATTACCCACAACAGACACTCAGTGATATGGAAAAGAAAGATGGCTCCAGGCCAAGTGAACTGGAGCACAGAATTCAGATCTCTTTAGTCTCGGTCCACATACTGGCTCACCGGTTTTCCTGCCATTTCTTCTTCTGTCAATCTACGACACCGAGGGAAACCCAAGAAGCCAGAGAGCCATCCCTGACGGCCAGCTCACACCTCAGGCAACATGATGATGGAGGGGAGGGCCGAACCTCACGAGGACAGAGGGCCTCCCCGGGAACTTTGGGAACCAACATGTCAGTGCCAAGGATGGGACCTGATGCCAGGCCCAGAAACTGGAGGACACAGACCCTTGGGAAATGACCAGCAACTTCACAACCCAAGGTTTCCTCTTCCAGGTGCGAGAGTTCTAAGTATGCCCTTGTGCCATCCAACTCAGAGACTCTTAGCTGTGACTCTCTCTCTCTCCCCTTTCTGTTGGCTCTGGCTCAAGGTCTGAAAAGCCAGAGGAAATACTTAATCATTACCATGTATTGGAAAAGTCAGGGGGCTTTGAAGTCCCACCTTGGTTTGAATCTGGACTCCAAAGTGTGCTGCCTTGGACAGGTAGCTTCACATTTTCAGCCCTCACTTCTTCATAGCAAAGAACTTTTCATCCCCACGTTCCACTTTGTTTATGAGCTTTCACCAAGATAGTGGATGGCCAGTGCCCAGCACAGTACATATCATAGGCTTTCAATTGATGTTACTACCTTGGCCCCCTCTTACCTTACAAAAAGACCTGAATTCTATATATTTATGTAACCCTTTGCCCCCCCCTTTTATACGTTTTACATTTATATTCCTACCCCTCATTAGACTTTATATTTCGGAAGGTGGGTTTTGAGCCTCTTATTTCTATATCCCCGTTTCCTGCCTTTCTGTGCACAGGACGGTAGCTCCAGAAGTTTTCCTGATTTGAATCCATGTCACTGAACACCCTGTGATTCCAGGAAGTGAGTTTTGTTTGCTTAGTTACATAATAAGCAAGCTTTGCCAAGTCCTTTACCATCCTGACCTGTCCTGTCTTCTCGGGAGGGACAAACCCTCTTAGGATCACTCAAGTTTATTTTTCAAAAGTACATGTGAAAAGGTGGGAATGAAATCTATCCTGAGTTTGAGTAATAGCTTCCTTGCAATATCGCTGCCTGGGGAAAGTCAGACTGTGGACTGTAAGCAACTCATAGCCCAGAAGTACCTGAGATGGAAGTGGGTCGGTGCTGGGGATGGCGTGGAGATGGGAGAGCCAAGGAGGGGGTGCTGAGGTCCCTGCTGAGATGGAGGCCCAGCCCTGGTTCCGGGGTGACGGCTCACTCTTTCAGGGGCGTCACCCCAGCCACAGCCATGTGTGGCCTCCCCAAAGGCACCACCACCCAAAACCAGCTTGCTTTTTGCTACAGTGACCAGGGTGGAGAGAGGAGAGAAGGCTCCGAAGTACCCGGTCTCGTCTCCAGCCTCCTCCCTGGGCTGTTCCTCTCTTGTCCCTTTTCCATCTTCCTCAACCCTCTTGCTTTTTGCTCAGCCCAGGCCTAGCCTCCCTTCCTTGTTTCTTACAGACACACTTACTGAATGCCAAGTGATTTTGATGCATGGGGACCCGGGCCATATGGCGAGTGTGAGCGTGGTGTGGTGTGTGCTAGGAGTGGATGATGTCGAGTGTGTTATGTGCGCCTGTTTGCGTTGGGTGGATCGACATGGCATATGTCTTTACATACGCACATAACACATGTCTTCACAGTATGCCTGTGGGGAGCTAGCTATGTCTCTGCTTCTGTTGCTTCTCTACATGCCTCTGGGGGTGGGGGGTGGTTGTGTATGGTGTGCTATCCCCATGCCAGACGTCTCTGTATGTGTTGTGGGTCCACTGTGTGTGCGTGTGTGCTCACCATGTGTGTCTTTGTTATCTGCCTTTTGTGTATCGACATGGCTTGAATGTTCCTGTGGGGTGATGTGTTTACATGTGTGTGTGTTTGTCTGTGTGTTGCCGTTGTTGTTGCTTCGCTGGGTGAGATGACCTTGTCGTGTGTATCTGTGTGTAATGGATGGCATTCATGCCGTGGTCCTGCATCCTGTGATTTAAAAAAAAAAAAAAAATCTCTAGTTGCATCCTGTGTCCGTGTAGGGTGTACTGCATTTGTTGTTTGTAGGGACAATGCACATATGCTGTGTGTTTCCTTGTGTCCCTGTCTCTGCGAAATGTTTGTCTGTGTTTCCCCTGCCAGCTCTTCCTCCCCTTCGGGTGCCCCAGCCTCCCTCCTTCCCCTCTTCTCCCTAGGCTGTGACCGTTCTCAGCTGACACCTCCGCTGCTCTGGCAACCCGAGAACAGCCTGGAGAAAGGTCAGCTGGCCACCTTCTCCCTGGGCCTGTCCAGATCCCAGAGTCTCCGGTGTTGCATGGTGTGGGAGCGCCCTCTGTTGGCCATGTGGACCAAGAATGGCCCTCACAACTGGGGCTCCCCTTCCCTATCCAGACCACCCCTGGGACTTCCAGCTTGGTTAATAAAGGGTCTTTGAAGGGGAAATGACCATGTAATTTCTCATTCAAAGTGAGACACTTTTGAAAACGAAAGAAGATGTTATTAAGTGCACTGAAACACTGGGTACACACCATATGCATCCTGGGTAGATGGTAAGGAAGACATCCCTGACCACTACTCAGGTCACAGCCCCACTGGAAGGAGACTGCAAAATGTGTGCTGGCCCTTGTTGATGAAAGCAATGGTTACTCTTGATATATATTCAGGCAAGTTAGAATCTTAAGCCCATGTTTACATGCTGACTTCATGCTTCCCCCTTCCCCCAATAATACCCCATGGCCTCAACTTCCCCTTTGCAACAGGGACCCGAGGTTGAGACCCAAGCTTTCTAGTTCCAGAAAGAGGGAGGGGTCAACTGTGCAAGAAGAACACTGATAAGCTTCCAGTGGCTTGAACCTAAGGAGGGCAAAGGCACGTTTGTGAGAGGGTTTCTTTCATTTATTGGAAGAAAACAGTCATGGATGCGCCCAGGGTTTGCAGTGCCCCAGGTAAATGATTCTAAGAGCCTCCACAGAAGGAGAAAAGTGCTGTGTGCTCACATGTGGGCACACATGTACACACACACACACACACACACACACACACACACCCCAAAATGCAGAACTGTCAAACAGCCTTTCTGGCAAATATCCTTGGAGTTTGGGGGCAGGCACATTTACTACTTCTTGACTTATATAGAACAAACAGACCTAAATGGCACTATTTTGAGCAAAAAAAAAAGAGAGTAGATTTTCATTGCATTCCTTCTGCTGGTGATTAAAGAGGAGGCTGCTAAGCAGTGGCTGTTTCTGTAAACTCAGTATGCGGCATTGCATGGGGACCCAAAGACCACCTGGCCCACTTGGTCTAAAGTGTGTTTTTTTCAAAACATTACCTCTCATGAGTCATTACTAGTTATTTCAAGGTGTGGCCAAATGCATTTTTAAAATACAGGGTTAAATAAAGTTAAACAGACTTCTTCCCCACAGGATATCTCAGAGCCTTTAATATAACGATACGTGTCATGAATTTCCAAGAAAGGGGGAGACTGCATACAGTGTTTCTCAAAGTACATGGATAATAGATTTTTTTTTTCCCTCTCTCAGAAATTTATGAGAAAATTTAAATTTGCACCTTGACAAAGCAAGGTCCCAAATCGCATAAGTCAATGACTTACATTTCCACTTCTTACAACATTGCTTTGGTGTGTTTGTGTTACTGTGTCTCTTTGGATCTTATAATAACGTAGGTAGGTAGGTGTATGCTTTCACGCTAAATTACAGATGAGAAGACAGCGTCAGGGAGGTGAGGTGACTTGTCCCATGTCATTGTTTAGTGACAGAGCAAGACTTGACACCAGGCATGTCCATTTCCAAAACACATATACTTCTACTTTGCTCACTATTTCTGAGCATAACTTGACAGAAAGTTTAAAATGGGGTCCCTTCTGGTAGAGCTGTACACTGTACTTAGAGAGACCTTTTTAAAAATACACATAATAAGAGGGGGGAATATATAGTATTGAAAATTAGTGGATAATAAATGGCATCACATATAGGCGGCACGAACACTCAGTGAGAACTGGGAAGATGGAGAAAAGCTTCCTGGAGGTGAATTTAAGCTACACTTTGAAGGATGGAGAAGGGTTCGTTAGACCAGGTATTGGTGAATTCTTAATGTAAAGGGCCAGATAGTAAATATTTTCTGCATGTGAGCAGTACAGTCTCTGTTCTAAGTACCTGGCAGTCCTGTTATAGCATGAAAAGAGCCACAGTGGATAGTAAAATGAATGGACGTGGTTGTGTTTCAATAAAACTTGACTTGCAAAATAGACAACCAGTCCATGAGCCCTAGCTTCTCAACCCCTGAATTAGATGGAGGGAAGAGGGAAATGAGGCTTTTCCGGACAAAGAGAATCTCTTATACAACGAGCTAGGCCTCAGGCCTACTCATAACTGTTCCCCTTTTGTCTCCCACTCCACTCCAAACCCACCTCAACAGTGTTCTAAGCCCCAAGCGTATGCAAAGAGAAAGCTGCCTGCCTTTGACATAAGCTGAACAAACAACTCACCCATCCCAGTGGAAGGTGCTTGTGAACCTGTGCCTGGATGTAACCTGTTGGGAAGGCAGAGAAAGACAACAAACCTACTTCCCTCTTGAAGAAGGGATGGGACTTTCCTCCTTCCAAGAAGTCAAGGCCGATGTTAAATGTTGCCTGTTTCTACAAACGCGGTATATGGACCACCTGCTCCTTTGCAGATCGCCAAGCCCATCTGCAGAAGTCCCAGGACTCAACAAATGTGATATATCAGAGCAACATCTCTGTTCTTCCATCTCTAGCACAGGCCTAGTGGTGCTCCTCCTTGCACATTAAACTTCAGTGGTCTGCACAGGGCCTGGGATCAAACTCAAGTGCTCTAGCCTGGCATTGAAGGCATGGTACATCTGACCTCAATCTAAGACTCAAGCCTCAGTCTTTCGAGCATTCACTCCAGCTAAACTACATTTGTCACTGTGTCCCTGTGCATGACTTACAAGTTCCAACCATCACTCCTTTGCACTTGCATCTGGAATGCCCTCCTTCTTCCTTCCTCTCATCCAAGTCCCATCCTGACCTTAGGGCTCGCCTCTTAATTCCTCCTGCTTAGAGAAGATGTCCTGCTTCCCCCTCTACATCGCCACAACCCAGACGCTGTGTTTCTTATGAGCTGTATTACTTCTTTGGCTTGCTTTTTCCTTTGTTTTCCAAAATGAGACTAACTTTTCAAAACGTATTTAAAAAATACAATATTTAAAAGACCAAGCATTCTAGAAACTGTAATGCAAAAAGAGAGAGGGAGACTCAGAAGGGTAATAAAGTCTGAAAAGATGAAAAGGGCTCAGAACGGCACAGTCTTTCAGGGGGTTTTGCTGGTTTGGTGTGGCTGAGTAAAGGGTCCCTACACAGGAGTGACGAGAGATGAGGCTGGGAGATGGCAGGGGCCAACACACCCTAGATTCTGTAGGTTTCATTGAGTCTTGATTTATAGATTACTGGAGAAAAAGCAAGACAACAGATGGCATATCCCCACTAAGCACCTAGCTTGACACATAGTAGGTGATCAATGTGTATTTGTTAAATTGATATAAGGTTGATCTTGCAGTCTTCGGCTGAGAAAACACCTCTAACTGGATTTCCTAACATTATTCATATAGGAAAGACATTGAATGAGAGAGCGAGTCTACAGTAGAAAGCTCAGGGGGGCTGGCTCCTACAGATGGTCCTGTAAATTAATTCCTTTCTCATTTCCCCCCTAAAACACCTACTGAGTGCCTCATCCTGTCTACTGACCTGTGTGCTGAGGCGAGGCAGGAAGATATAAGTGGGTAAGTTCCACAACGAGCCGCTGAGGGCGAGGACACATGCCCAGGAGTTATCCATTTAAATGGCAACTGGCTGTCATTGTGCTAGAAGGAGAGAAGCTGGGGAAACAATGGGGAAGAAGGGGAAAGGGGGAGGGGAGCGGGGAGGGCATGAGCAGCCCCCTTGTCTGCAGGCTGACCTTCTCTATCTGGGGAGGATTTTACAGAGTAGCGGAATCATAGCTTTGGAAGAACCCCCAAGGTTCTCTGAGCCCAACACCTCTGTCCACGTTTCGGCACCGTTTGGCCCCGCCTTGAACACTCCCAGTTACAGGAAGAATTCATCCTATATCCAGGAGGCTGGCCCAGCACAGGTCCGGGATGCAAGTGTTGGCAATGCAAAGAGGAAGGAGGCTAGTCCCCTAAAAGCACTTACTGCATGTCAGGTGCTGATGAGGCATGCCATCTATACTGTTTCATGTAACCCTCATGACAATCTCATGAATGGGGATTAATAGCCCTGCTTTATGGGCAAGGAAACCGGGGCTCAGGGATATTGAGTGACTGGGACTGATTACAAATCTGGTCGGGGGGGGGGGGGGAGAAGCTGGAATTCAAACTCAGGGTGGTCTACCACCTGGACCCATGGTGTTTTAGCCCAAAGGGAGCTTCCGATCAGACCCAGAAAAGGCCAAACGATTTAGGTGGTACCTACAAGGGACAGGATAAGAAGGGATGGCCCTGCTGGTGGGCATGGCTGCTGGGGGTGTGAGAGGATGCCAGGCTGGGGCAGAAGTACAGGAAATGCTCTAGGACAGGATTATGATAAATTGGCAAGGATGGCCCTGCCAGCTCACGCCTCTTTGGTTCTCTCTATGCCTGTGCCCGTGCCTGCCCCAGGAGGAACGCTTGGGCACTCTCCCTTTCTCACCCCCTTCCCAAGTCTCAAACAAAAGAGGGAGGGAGGCAGGCTCAGGGGAATGGGAGTGTCCTGGCCTGATCCCATAATCACACAAAGCAAACCCCACCCTGGATCTGTTACCAACTCTCTTTTGAAAACTATCAGAAAACTCATCCCACACGCCCCCTTGCTCAAAAAGCACTTTCATCTCTTCAACAATCCTTGTATCATCTCTGGGCCAGACACTAGGGGCACAGAAATAATGATAGCAATAATAGCAAACATTTACCTCGTTCTTTCTATGTGCCAGGAATGCCGCTAATCGTGTTATGTGCATTTTCTTACTTAATCCCACAATAACCTTTGAGATAGAGGCTGCCATGGGTCCCATTTTACAGATAAGACATTTGATTCACATGGACTCATCCAAGTGAAAGAGCTGGGATTTGAAATCAGAACCCAAGCGCAGAGCCATAAGGACCCTCAAGGAACTCACAGGCTGAAAGAGGAAGACATATGACAGCGGTTCGCAGCGAGTACTAGGCTTTGTGACAACAGAGCTTGAGTGTAAAGCAGTGTCGAGGAGGCAAATGGTGAGAATAAAAAGGAGGGCTAACCCTACGTAAAGTGCTTAATATATGCCACATGCTGAACAAAAGTTGTTTTGCCCCTTTCATTATAATTCTTTTTCCAACCCTGCAGAGAAGGAATTAGCATCCCCATTTTACAGAAGAGCAATTTGGAGCTCAGAGATGTCGAGTCACTCTACCTAAGTTATAAATCCATTAATTAGGGGATTTATAGGTGGGCTCCTAAGACAGTCTCAGGTCAGGGGTGGGCTCTTGAAAGGGGGTAGGTGTGCCAGGGCAGTTCAGTAGAGGGATTGCAATGTGCAGTGGCCAGAGGGAAGGGTGGCAGGGTGGAGCCATGGGAGGTGAGGAGACATGAGGCTGGAGAGAAAAGAAGGGGTAAGATTTTCGAGAACCTTATGAGCCACACCAAGAAATGAGGACCTTATTGTGAAGACAAAAGAGAATCATGATGGGTTTTAGAATCCACCCACTGACAGGAAAGTGAAAATCAGAGGAGTCAGCGCGGAGGATGGATGAAGATGGAGAGTACTTAGAAAAATATTACAATAACCAAAGAGAGCAAGGATGATGCCCGGGCCCAAGGCTAAGGGACGGTGTGCTAAGGCGACCGTAGTAAGATAATTGTATTATTGGGAAACTGAGATCCAGAAACGTAAGTCCCTGTCATTGTTGGAGCTGCAACTCGAACTCTGGTCTTCTGACTCTGAGGGCCCTTTCTGGAACAGCTTACATGCTTCCTTCTAGAATTCCCTTTCACTCACTTGTACTATTTAACAGTGTGAGGATATTTTTAATTCCCCAGACATGGCTTTTATGAGTCTCATTTTGAAATTACGAAATCGCAAGTTCAGGAAAAAAAAAAAATTGTGATCATATAAATAGGAAGTAGCAGAGGCAGGATTTGAACACAAAGCCTGCTTTTCCTATTCTACCAGCCAATCCCTGAGATAACACCATTGCTCCTGCTTCCTCCCCACCAACCTTTTTTTTTTTTTTTCAATTGTTGGGCTTTTCAAACAGAAAAATATACTAACCCAGGAAATAAATTCTTGGTTAAATTTAGTTTTGTCCACGGTGCTTTCTCCCCTTCGGAAGAATTACAGAAGCTTCAGATCAGCAGAAAAACAGCCTGGAAACTTCATGCTTTAACAAGTTCCAAATATTTTTGTATTGTTATTTACTTATTTTCATAGGAAGTAAATTCCACATTTGGAGGAAGAAGAGACCAAGAAGTAGCCACATGCCCGGATTTTGTTGCCCTCTCAAGAAGGAAGGCACCTGGGAAAAGCCAAGGACTCCAATTATTTATTGATCCCCTAATATGGGTCTATTATGCTCACTGGCTCATTTAATTATTCTGACAATCCCAGGAGAGCACTACTACTATCCCTATTTTATAGCCAGGGTAATTGGCGCCTAAAAAGGTGAAGTCACTTGCCCATTGTCATGTAGATGCAAATGGAAGGAGGTAAGGTTTGAAGACAGGAGCTGTAAAAGGTTTTTACTCTTCCTACTGCATTCCACCTCATCCACCTGGAGAGTCACCTTCGTGCATCTCTTTCTTTTCCCATGACTGATTTTATAAGAAGATAGCAGATGCAAAAATCATAAGGGTATAATGTGATGAACAGAGCACACACCGTCCCTCCAAGCCTACAACGTTTTCTCCTGCCATCTTCTTGTCTGAAATTGCACCGTTAGAGCGTCATCTGTAGGAAGCAGTGGCTAACTGAGTGTGGCTCTGAGGTCCAACCCCAGCTTTGCTGGGCCACGGGGTGGGTCCACACATGAACCACCCCCTAACTAGTCCTGAGTGTCACCATCTGTAAAATGAGGGTGTTAGAAGGCAACGAGGGGCCCTTGGTGATTTCACATTCTAGGATATTAACACCTGAGAGGAAAGGCAGGGGGTCAATTTTTAGTGCAAAGACGAACATATCCAGGACAGAAAGGGCAGGAAAGAAGACAGGAACTGATATAGGACATACGTCTTTAATAGAAGGGGCAAAAGGCAGCCCGAAGTGACAACTCTGTCTTCTCTAGAGCCTTGCTGATAAGCTCTACCCCTGATCAAGGACCCCTGGCCCTGGCAAGAACACCAATTGGAGGTTGGTTGGAATTTGGGATGGGGAAGGGGAGCAGAAAACAGCCAGTGACAGACCTTCCATTCATTCTGGATACCCTGTGAAAACAGATTGTGTTCTGAAGTTGCTATTTGCTGCAGGAGCTGGTGGCACAGAAAGGCCAGACGTAATTGTAGAGCCAGCCTGGTCTTCCCTCTCTTTTTTCCCTGGCTACCATTTTCACATGAAAACGATAAAAAGATCCCAGAAATGGGAGGTGCACTTAATGGGTTTTTTTGGCACCAAGAAATTAATCTTTTTTAAACCAAGGGGATTTTTTTTTTCTTCTTTCCTAAAGATCTTTGGCAAACAGAAGCTAAATTGCTTCCAGACCTCATGAAAGGTATTTTGTGCAAACGAGGTGTGATTTACACTTCCTTTAATTAGTCTGAACCCTGGAAAAAGAGAGAAATAATAGAAAACAAGAGCTATGTAGAAAACAAGTCCAAACAGCCCTAAAATAACAGTTTTGTAAAAGCATCAGTTGAGGGTGTTAGAAGGAGACCAATAACAACAAAAAAATCCTTCTAATTCTGGGAGTGGAGCAATTAAGTGAATTGAAGTTTTGTTGGACTCCTTTCCCTGGGGATGGGGGTGGGAAGAAAGTTTGGCAGAAAGGAGGCTTGGTGCTCTCAGAGTCAGTTTCAAGTTCTGGTTGACCTTCCTTCCGTTAAGCCTCAGTCTTTACTGAGGGCATTTGGGGTCTAGGGAGCCAGAGAGTCAGGGAGGGGGAGGATAGTTCTGCTTGCAATCATGGACGTTTTACCATTCAGCTGTTTCATAGCTGGGTCACAACATAGCATTTTGGAAGGGGCATGGCTTTGGGAATCACAAACCTGAGTTCAAGTCTGGGCTCGGCCATTTACCAGCAGAGTGACTCTGGGCAACTGGATTCTGCAATCTGTTGACCACTCCCTTACTCCTTGCACCTCTTTTCCTGGCTGCCTGGTCACCCTAATCGTATTGTCCCATTAGGTTGCTCCTGCTTTGTCTCTTTTGTAGGTTCAGGCTCATCTACCTGGAAGTTAGTTGCTGGGGTCACTCAAGACTCAGACCCAAACCCACTTCTCTTGGTCAGTTGACTTCATGGAGACAATGTATCTGCATACATTGCTTTACCTTTTATCTGATTAACTCGTAAAGTTCTATTTCCGGGCCACATCTTCTCCCTTGGTTCAAGTCTTCATATACACTTTCTTGCTACATCTTGACTTGAAAGTTTCCAAGTACCTCAGATTCAAAGCCTGCAAAATGGAGCTCAGGCTATCCCACCTTCATCAGGTTCACTTCCCCAGGAAGAACATCCCCCTCCAGGCAAATATTATCCTTGACCCTCATTGTCCTTCACCTTCTATATCTGAGCCAACACCGGGTCGAGTTGATTTTATATTTGCACTGACATTGCATGATCTGAGCTGATCGTGCCCCATCTCTGTGCAAAATGGGAAAGTTGAGTGAGATGGCCTCTGAGCATGTCCTTGCTCTGAAACTGTGTGACGACTCAATGGCGGTCATCTTCCTTCACCCACTTCCTCTTCTTACTCTCTTACTCTGAAACCAACCAGAGCATGAGCCCAGGAGCCCTTAGAGACATTTAAGTTTATTGACACAATACGTCACCCAGCAAGAACAACCTCTGGTGTGAATCTTATCTTTATCTTTGCTAATCCCATCCCTGTGACTACTCATCTCTCTCAGGAAAAGGAAGGAAGGAAGGAAGGAAGGAAGGAAGGAAGGAAGGAAGGAAGGAAGGAAGGAAGGAAGGAAGGAAGGAAAGGAGGGAGGGAGGGAGGGAGGGAGAGAGAGAGAGAGAGAGAGAGAGAGAGAGAGAGAGAGAGAGAGAGAGAGAGAGAGAGAGAGAGAGAGAGAGAGAGAGAGAACCAAAACTATCACAATACCTTTTGGGTAAAAGGAATGGAAAGGCCAACATGATGTACTATGCAAGATAAAAGAACAATTTCACTTGACCTTGTGAATGTTTAAGGGCCTAGGCTCCCTTCTACCTCTAGAATACTGGAAATCATAAGACCAATGTCATTGATAACTGCACTATCCATACATGAATGAAGAGTAATGAACCAGAGGGCCTGGGTTCAAGTCCCGGATCTGTCTCTAACTCCCTGCAGGAACTGGGATCAGCTCCTTCCACTTGCCCTGGCTCTAGTCTCACATCTATCAAGTGGAGGGATTATACTAGGTGATTTACATGGGCCCCGGCAGCTCAAAGGTTGCAAACAAACTGTGCAGAGAAACTATGAGAGAGGGGTCCAGGGACTCTTTTGCAGCTTTCCTAGAAAATCATACATCTTCCCAAGGCTAATAAATGATATAACTGAGATTTCAGACTCCATGCCAACTAATTTCAAGGCTGTGTTGGACACTATAGTTTTTATCTATTCAGCCATTTTTGTTGCTGTTTTTGTGTCTTTGTTTTTTCACTTACCCATTCACACATGCTACAAACATTCCCTGAGTACTTTCTCCATGTATGGATGAAAAAAGACCCATCACAAGCTCACAGATTGGCTAAAGAAACAAGGAACCATGTTCAGGAGGTTCTGAAAAAGTATCTTTCTTTCCAGTGCCACTCTGACCACGTTTCTGAGCCTCCTCCAAAGGCTTCCACGGCTCCCTTTTGCCTACAGGATGAAGTCCAAACAGCTCAGCCTGTTTTCTGATCCCTCTGTGATCTGGCTCCTGTCTCATCTCCTCTCAACCGCATTCATTCAACAACATTTGTTAAGTATTAACCACATGCCAGACACTGTACTGGAGTATTGGAATGCAATGTTGAGTGACAAAGACTTAGGCCTTGCTCACCTGGAGCTTACAGGTATTAACCAAATTATCACATTAATACAGAATGAGGCATTCCCTTAAGCTTTCAGTGGTCCAGCCCCAGTGGATGCAGGGTCTCCTACCCCATCCGATGCTTACAGCGCAGAGAGCCTACAATGATGCAGCTCTCGTTGGACTCAGTCAATGAGCAGTTGACCTTTTAGCAATGCCCTGCTAATTATGCAGAAATAACTGCTTACAAAGAGAGAATTTTTTTGGTTCCCTAAATACATTTTGATTTTAGTTCAAAATAGTTGTTCGACAATAGGTTAAAACTTCTTGCTATAGACTCTCATAGACTACCATCCTCCCCCTCCCGGGGGGTTACCGTGCCTAAAGGCAATGGCTTATTGTCTGGCTCCCATATGCAACTCTAAATTTCAAGAAGGCAGCGGTCTTGCCGATTCTGCTCCCAGCACTTAGCCCAGTGCTTGGCACACTGTACTCATAGACATTCAGAATATGTTCTGGTTAGATTGAATCATCCTTAATGATCCTTGACACCTATTCAAAAGGAGACAGTGGCAGACACAGATTCTTACCATCCTCATTTGTTGTTGTTGTTGTGTTGTTGTTTTTTGTTTTGTTTTTTCCAGGTGGGGAAACAGAGCCTGAAAGAAGAAGCAGCTTTCCAAAAGCTGCAGAGAAATTTGGTAAGTTTCATTGAAGTCAGAACTAAAGGGAATGTGATATCCAGAACTCTTGCTATATACCACACCCATTCATAAACCTCGAGTCTGAAACAGCCAGGAAGATATGGCCTCAGGGACAAACAGTGCATAACTGAAGGCAGACATGGTCTTCAGACAGTCATTGAGTGGGTTCTTCCAGAGCTATAGGAGACCATCTGCGTGGGAGAAGCCCTAACCTGCCTCAAAAGACGGCCTCTGACTGAGAAAAAAGATTCAGTCACTCTCTCTAACCCAAATTCTCCAAAACACTATTTCCTATTATGTCTCCACAACCAAATTTAACCCACCCGCATCTCCAGATTAGATTTGTGAGCTCACAAAGGCCCAATCACTAAGTTAAGAGGAGGGAAAATCTTATCCTCTCCAAACAAAATGATGTGACATAAGCCAGTTGCTAGGATGATGTCTCACTCAGGAAGACGGAGAGGAGCAGGGAGAGAATGGGTGGGTCATTCATTACAGGGAATTTTCCAGGGAAATTTGAGTGGTGTGGTCCTCCAAATTTCAATGTTCCCAAAACAAGGCTGAAGGCAAGATCCTGTGCCTTTGTGCATTGGGGTGAGGATGGGTCTTTCCCCCTTGCCCTGAATCTCTGGGTAATCTCTAGGTGTGTTGTGATTCCTTCCTGGATGACTGGCCAGGCATCAGTGAGCTTTATATCTGGGCCCAGAGAATTCTAGAAGAAGGTGTCAGTCTCCACACCTACTTGACTAGGCTAATGCAGAGTAATGGGAAAATTCCTCTTAATAAACAACTCTTCCTCCTCTTTCATTTGAACATCCTTCAAAAGGAAGTTGACTTGGATAATATCTAAGGTCCTTTCCAACAGCTATAGTCTATGGTTCAGTAATTGGAAGACAGTTTGGAATATTGGAAAGGGCAGGGAGTCTGACAGACCTTGTTCAAATTCCAATTCTGCACTGGACAAGTGATTCCACCTGACTAAACACCAAATTCTTCTTCCTTAAAAAGGGAATAACAATTTGTAGCCCACAGAATTGCTGGACGGATTTGAGAATGTATAGCTGACGTCCTCAGAACTGTGCCCGACATACACACATTTGCAGTAAATTATAGTGGTCACTCTGAGCTCTTTGAGACAATTGCTAATGAATGACTGATTTCCAGAGTGAGAACTTTACAGATAAAATCTTGGAGTTTAGAAAGGAGCCATGGTCCCAAGTTAAAGATTCTGCTAATTTCTCAGCGACTACTTGTCTATTAAAGGCTACCGACTCACTGCTGGCGAAACCTGCTTTCCTAAAATCAACCGGCCATGTTAGAAAAGCAATACAGATACAGGTGTCAGGCCAGCCTGGGAGGGAACTATTCTTTCCATGTGGAGGGTTACTAGGACCTTGGTATGGACTCAGCCTTAGACAATCTGAGATAACTTCTGCTGGGGATTGAGTTACGTAATTAATTTTGGACCACTCACATTACTACCCGCAGGTTTCAGTTTTCCCATTTACATAGTAGGGAAGATGATGTAAGCATCTGGGAGTTACTGAACGGATTTGACCGTGAGAACCCCACATCCTTACAGGGCGGCTGGTTGGCAACAAGAGCAGAAGTCCCCAGTGCTCCGGCACCTCTTACCAGCTACGTGTCCTTGGTTAACTCACTTTCCCTTTCTGAGTCTCCATTTTCACATCTGGAAAATGAGGCAAAGGATACTCTACATTAAAGGACTATTGGAAGCCATTGATGAGACCGCGTATGAAAGGAGTTTTATAAAGCAGAAGGCATTCCCAGAGGCTGAGATGCTCATGCCATGATGCCATGCCCAGGCCCTTTTACAGAAGCATTCCTGCATCTCCCCCCACCCTCTTTTTTTCCAGTCTTAAAGTGACTGTACTTCCACGTGGGCAAAAATCGAAAGGTCTCATTTACATCTCTGCCCTGTGAAAAGATTACCAGTATTTTTTTTTTTCCCTGTCATTAGAGTGACCTGAGGGGAAATTGTCCAGACTGTTGTCCTAGGTCCAGAGTCTTACTACAAAACTGAAACTCCACCCAGAAACCTGAGTCAACTGAAGAATGAGGCACTGGGCACAAGTCACGCCAAAAAACATCCACCCTCTGCTTTCCAGGATCCCAAATGACACTGGTCATTGAAAACCCATCCCTCTAACCCAGAGGAAAAATCCAACTCTGTTAAAGATAAATTTAATGTCCTGCATTAGTATTAAAACTCAAAAAGGCCCTCCTAAAACTGTGAACTTCCGTTAAAAGATTTGCTTTTGTTTGGTTATATCTTGTAAAACACTTTAGCAGCAAATTTAGAACTTATAAAGTAGGGCCAATTGACAGACTTCAGAACTAAAAATCTCTGTTTATTCACCGAGTAGAGACAGCAGATGAGACGGTGCCTAAGTCAGGGTTTCTGGAGCAAAGATATCTGAGAACCCAGAATTGTAATGAGTCCTGGGGTGCGAATCGGGAAAGACTTCATGGAAAAAGAAGAGTCAGTTATAATTGAAGTAGGCTTTGGAATGACTCTGGTTTAAAACCGGATACCTTTGATCTTGGATATGTTACTTAGCTTCTCATGAATGAAACAGGTAATATGCTTTCTACTTCATTAGTACTCAGGAATATTATTATGCCAAAGGGCTCAGTAAATCGGTTTTCTTCTCTGATACCTGACACTATTTTGTTAATTGAGGAATCTCATTTACATACAATAAAATACCTAGATCTTAATTACATAGTTTATGCATCAATGTTTTTGAAAAATGCCTGGGTTCTCCATTTTTACATGGGTGGCTGACCTGTGTCACAGAGAACAGGCAAGATAAATAAAGGAAAAGAAATTATCCCTCTGGGATCTAGGAAACACAGGCCTATAAGGGAACTTATATATGAACTAGTACACAATTTTCTCTTCTTTCAGTGGATCTAGAGAATTGATTTGTGAAAGAAGAATGTGTGTGTGTTGGGGGGGCGGGTAATAGAATTCTACAGTGATAAAATACTCCCAATAATTAGCAAATATCTATTCAGCGCTTGATATGTCCCAGGAAGATAACTCTCCCCACTACATGTTTCATCATCAACCATACTGAAAGGGGTACAGTCACAACACACCTTCTAACCATTGGTCAGCATACCAGTTGCATTAAGAAAGACAGAAGGAATTAAAGAATGCTGAAGGAAGGAACAGATTGCAGTTGAAGAAGTATTACTTCTAGAAGTGCCAAATACTAAATATATATAGTTCATAGAAACTCCATAAATAATTGTTGAATAAGTGGATGTAGGATCTGTAGACAATTCCATCGAATTGGACTGCAAACACTTCTTTTAATGTTTGCAGTAATTGTTCTCTTAGCCCCCATGCACACATTGCTGAGAAGTCCAGTGTCTCTCACGAGGCTAACTCCTCTCTCTTTGGACTGTAAAAGCATTCTAGAGGTTTTCTCAGTCAAGGCTTCCTAGTGTCTTGTAGAAAGAGAAGGGAGAATTACATCCCATCCCACTGGGCCCTCTTTCTTGCTTCGCCTATACTTCCTGTCACTGCCACATGATATCGCTACTGAAAACAGGAGTCCTAAAGGGTGCTATGCCAGGTCACGGTGGAGAAGAAGGCATTAGAAATTTGCCTTACACAGACCACAGTGGTTCTCCAAGGGAGGACGATCCCACTCTCTGAGCTACAAGAGGCCCAAGCTTAGGCTTCCACATCTACCACTCTATGGATTCTGTTTCATCCGTCATTCTCAGGTCATGCTCGCTGTGCCATGATGGCTGTGCATGCTGCGGCTTTGAGTCTGATCAGACTTTGTCCTCCATCATATTGAGTTCCCCTACATGTAGACCCACCGAGAGGGTCTACACTTTACCAAGGAAAGGCTTCTACCTATTTGTTTCCAGCAGCTCCTGGATTTATAATCAAATGTTCATAGCTGCTCCCCGTGAGCTCTACATAAGAAATGCTGTTGAGAGGGTAGCCTTTTTCAGGCCACAAAATACCTCTGTTCAATCCTTCCTCCAGAGTAGTCAATGGTTACCTGCTGGCCTTACCTTTACACACCTAAGGGAGGCCATTCACAAGAACATTCTCAGACAGAAAAAAGCTGAGCTCCAAGATAACTGTGCAGTTTCTCAATATAAAAACTGTGGCCACCTTTCTACATGGGAGCCTCTCTTGAGAACCAGAGAAACAGTAATAATAAACAAACTACAACTCTATCTCACAATATGAATGAATCCCACAGTATGGGGAACAAAAGAACCCAGGCACAACAGAATGTATATTGTATGATTTTTTGTGGGTTTTTTTGTTTGTTTGTTTTGTTTTTAGAGTTTGAAAACAGGTGAAATGAATTTCTGCTAGAAGTCAGGAGAGTGAATTCCCCTTGAGGAAGGGACAATGCCTGAATGGCCCAGGGTCACCGTGTCCTGTTTCTCGGTCTGGGTACTGTTACAGAGCTGTGCTCACTTTGCGAAAATCCATCAAGATGTAAACTTATGCTTATTGTACTTGTGTGTATGAATGTTGCATTTCCATAGAAATTTCAAAAAATAAATAAAGGTACTCTGCCAAAAATGAATGAAAGAAGAGAGAATAGTATATGTATTTAATATCCTAGAGGCTTGAAATCATAACACCTTAAAGACAGAAAGGCCTCAGAGGTGATCATTTTCAACCACCTCATTTCACAGAGAGGGGAAATGGGGTCCGTAGAGGAGAATCCCAGGATCACACAGGGACCCAGCGTCAGATCAGGTCTCGTGCAACCCAGCCCTTCGTAATGTCACTTTCCTTCTTCAGATGATAAAGCGGGGGTGGGGGTGGGGGGTGAAGTCTAAAGATAAACCATGCATCAGGATATCAAGGAATAACATTTTTTCAGATACCAATTAATATCTGCCTTGCATATGGCCTCAGCAGCTGAGACGAGGCAGACGTGGCCACATAAATGTGTTGCCCATGACACATGGATTGGGAGAGTGAGGCAGAGGCAGCTCTAGAGGAACAAAAGGAAAACTTGTCTGCCAGGAATGCATTGAGAATGAGGATTCCAAAGAGGTCATCCAGGGAGAAGCCGTGCCTGAACCCCAGAGAAGGCTGGGTGCATTTACTGACATTCCAAACATCTGTGCTCTTGCAAGGGAGATAAAAGCGAATCCGCTTCCCTGCCTCGAGGCATGATCTATGGGCTTCCGAGGCACTGGGTGTGGGCCACTGTTGAAGGCATGATGCAGTGTTTGATGGATGAAGGCTGAGGAAACTCACCAGGCCACACATTAATAAAAATTATCAAACTGTCCTGGTTGGCGGAATAGAATGCTAATGCCATTCTCCATGTGGATGTCAAAGGCAGAGAATGCCTGGAGGGAGCTAACCTGCTTTATATCTTTACCTTGATCCCTCTTGTCCAAATTAGAGCCTCTGTTCTGATGCCAAGACCCAATGGAAGCCAAGCCTGGTGGGGCCGACTCTACACCAGAACCACCCATGGTACTCGCATGCATTTCTTCACCGAGAATGAGAAGGTAGGTGCATTCTCATCACAACTTAGGCCAATAAATACCTTCTCTGACTCTGCCCTGCTCAGATACTAGGTCCGCGTATCTTTTTGCCTGGTCTTCCAGCTACTCATCCATGTGACCACAAACTCCAGTCTCTCTTACGTTATGTTCCTCCAGCTACTTTTCTTTTCTAGCTTCATGTCTTGCTTGGTTTATGCTCTTTCCTCTATCTGCATTTCCTCTCATTTCTACTATGAAAACTCTTCTCATCGTTCCAGGCTGAGGTCAAAGGCCATTCTCTTCAAGAAAGGCCTCCTGGGTCACCAGTTCCCCAACCCAATCTAATCTTTCTTCCGTTGGAAGTTTCTGCATCTATTTCATCGTATTTCATTTTTACTATGTTATCATGTAGTTGTCTATTTTTCATTTCTCTCGCCCCAGACTGAGTGCCGATGAGGGAAGGGAGAGTATTTATCATGTTCTCCACAGCACTATGCTTGGCATGTGTTGTCAGTTGTTCCATATACACATTTTCTAATGAGTATGTAAGAGAAGGCTCGGGGTGGCCGCGCATACCTAGTCTCTGATTTCAGCTCAAGTGCAGTGGACAGTTCCAGTGTGAGCTCAGACTCACCTTGCATGGTTCCAGTCACTTCCGCCTCAGGCACACATGTCAGGTCTGGGTCTGCTATCTGCCCTGACACCTTCTCGGATGCCCTGGGAGCTCCCAGCTCACACGTGCAAGCAGAGCACAGAAGTGTAGGGTGCAGCAATGTCCAAACAACATGGATCAGACGGGAGCTGACACACACACCCCAGCTTTGCACCCTCAGGCAACAGTGCTGGGAGGCATCTCAGGAGGTCCCCGTGGAATGGAGTCCGTATTAGCTCAATAATGACCTGTGAACACACCCCTGTGTTGTCTTTCTCTTCTGGTGTTACTGCCTGAGATCCCTCGCAGCTGTTTCTTGGGTGTCCTACCACGTAACCTACGTGTTCCTAATCCTTGTTCAGGCTCTGTTTTTAGGTTAACCAAAATGAAAAACAAAACAAAATAAGAAACCAGGTGGAAAGCATGTCCTCTGCAGTTAGCTAAATCCTGTCTCTAGTATTTCCCCAGTGCCTCAAACCAACTCTGGCAGAGAGCGGATAGTCCATGATTATTCGTCAGCTGGAAATGACTTAAAAAAAGTATGAGCCACGAGCATCAGTTTAGCATGTGGAGAAAAGCTGCACTTAGAAACTACACAATCATCGAGACAGTTGTCCAAACATTCCAAACATAGCAAATTCTAGGTGAGAAATATTAGGAGAGTCCAATCTCACTGACATTTGGTTTTGTTCTGTCACTTTAGGTTCAGCCAGTTGAGCACATCCATCGAATCTCAGTCTCATTGCCCCGCATCTCCCTATGCTACAGGGCCAGGACTCCCCTGAGAAGCTCAGCTGTTGCAGAACAGACATATTTGACCTTCCTAAGGTGTGATTCATCATGCACATGATGACAGCACATCTGTACCCAATACATGAAACAGAAAGACCTGTAGTCCCCGGTCCAGGATATGACCCAAGTGGCTCACAGCTTAAGTTTCCCCATGATTTCTGCCTTGAAAACTATTCCCGGCTCCCCCCATGCCCCCAAACGAAAAACACCCCTTAAAATTTGATTTATTTTTCATTACATTCTCCTCTCCTTTCTTTCATTTAAAAAAAAAAAATAATAACAATTCTTTTCCCTTCAGGGGTTCCTTGGAAGCTATCAAGAGTACAGATAAAGAACATGGACTTCTGAGTGAGAAAGAATTGGCTTCAAATCCTAACTCTGTCACTTAATAACTGTATGTCCCTAAGTAAGTGACTTTGCCCCTCTAAACCTCAGTTTTCTCATCTGTAAAATAAAGATAATAATAACTACTTTTCAGAATCATTCTGAATATTCTACAGAAGCACCTGGTATATAAATGCTCAATAAATGATGGCTCTCTCCCCTTTCCCTTTTATTAGCTTTGCAATGTCTATAATGTTTACAAAGCCCCTGGTATGGAGCTGGTGATCGACAAATGGTACCTCATGCCTCAGCCTCACTTTGACTCTCTTTATGTTGGATACCTTTCTGCTTCTTAACTAGTGGTCTGACTGCCGGGTTTCATGACCTCTGATAATAGCATGGTAGCCCCCACTGATCCATGGGGCCAAGACCCCTAGTAGATGCCTGAAACCTCAGACAGTACTGAACCTACATATACTATGGTTTTCCCCCTACACATACATACGTACTTATGATAAAATTGAATTTATAAATTAGGCACACTAAAAGATTCACAATCACTAATCATACAATAGAACAATGATAACAATATACTGTAATCAAAGTTATGTGAATGTGCTCTCTTTCTGGTTCTTTCAACGTATCTTATGTACTGTACTCACCCTTTTTCTTGTGATGACATAAAATGATTAAATGCCTCATTAAGTTGAGAACATTCACCTTTTCACTTAAAGGAAGCACCTGATCGTGTCTCTTTGCCATACCTGAATGGCCAGCATCACTACTCTAGAGCTGTGGGGTCACTAGTAAGCAAAATAAGGGTGACTTACACACAAGCGCAGCAATACTGCAACAGTGCATCTGATAACAAGACAAAGACATTTATTTTCTTGCCTCCTAGAATGTATGGCTTCCATCTTTCTGGAAAATGGTATGTGCCTTTTTCAGAGGTTATTCTCCCCAGAACTTAGACTCCCCCAAAGGATGATTGCTGCCCAGGAGTCTGAAATAATAAGTGAATGAACCCAAATCCATAGGGATTGTGACCAAACTCTTTGGCTTTTGAATGGTCAGTGTTGAAGACAGGGATTATTCCAGCCCCCCTTGCTAGGTCTTCTAGGACCTACATAATCTATTCACAAACTTTCAGGAACCCCAGTCAACTCACTTCTCTTTTCTGAGTTTTATTCCTCATTGGTATGATTGAGTGAGAGGTGAGAGGTGAGCGGGAGACCTTGCGCAAAGGTTTTTCTGTGAGCTCTATGGTTCCTTCCAGATTCCCTGCGATTCTAAAGGCCCTTTGGAATCATGGAGCAAATACACCCAGAGAACTCTGATGCGTTGGAAAGCTCTGCTACATCTGTGCCTGAGACATTTAAATGGGTCAACAGTCTCCAGTTTCCAACAGTCTGGAGAGAAACCTGGCAATTATGGATTAAAGGGCAATTACAACGGGGCCCATAATTGTTCCCTTATAAGCCAGTCTTCACTGTTGGTTAATAACCAAATTCCCTCTTTTCAGGGGACTCCGCCCTCACATTTTCCCACTGGGGTAGGTGAGGCTGAATCAGGGCAGGGTGACTGAGTTCTCCCTGGGGAGTCTGGGGTCAAATGAACACAACTCCTTGAGCTCATCTCATATGGTCTAGAGATGTACCTAGAATCTCTCCCTTGGGAGGCAGGACAGCATAACTCAGGGAGAGAAAAGTCAATTACAAGACGTTTATGAACACTGGGAATGGGATTTGTGGACAAATCCAAGCCTGGCTACTCCTAAGGGCACTGGGTATTGGAACCAATCCTGTTCTGGGAGTCAGGTGACCCTGCCTCTGTGCTAAGCTCAAACTGACTTCCCAGGAGATGGCGGGAAAATCCCTTCACTTCTAGGATTCCGTTTCTTCATCTGAATTGAAGGGACTGGCTTTACTTATCTGTAAGGATCTCGTAAGTAAGTATGATTATTTTAGGAGTCTAGAAGCATGTGACCTAGTGGGCTAATTCTGAGTCAATTTCTGCTTTTGTAGAAGTGAGAATAAAAATAGGAACTTCATCAGAGAATTAGTGTGAGGATTAAATGAGTTTACCACAATATCTCTGCTTTGCTCATCCAGTATACGCCTTTAATGACTCCTCATTAGGTATCTACTGTAAGCCATCCTCTGCTAGGAGAGGATGGCCAAATGTATACAGTGATATCTTCACAGAGCTCGAAGTCTTGTGGGGCACATAGCAAATACTCAAAAATGGCAGCAATTTGATGAAGGCATTCTGTTATTATTTAACAGTCACTCCCCCACCCCTGCCCATGATATGAGCAAACAGCAGGCAAAAAAATAATCCAAGATGTGGTGAATATAAAACTCTCAAGGGAAGCTGTTCTCTGACGCTGGCCTAAGTTAGAGATGACACATTCAAATATTTACAGGGGTAAAGCAGATACTACAAATTAATGCAGTGAGTTGGATGTCAGACAACTGAGAAGAGGGGACCATAACAAACTAGAGTCCACGTGCATTCTCCAAAGTGGGCAGCAGCTACTCACCTCTCCTATCTCTTACTGCCATGTGGGAATGTCCAAAATTGCTAGAACCTACTCTTTTTCAGCAGACGTCAGGAATCCAGATTTTCATGTAAAAACCCTTCAGATTTCAAAGGAGAGCAACTTTTTCAAATATTTAAACACACTCTGCAGCCCTTGGTTTGTTACCTCTAGTTTAAGACCAATTATTGCAAATAAGCAAGAGACCATTACATATATTTTAAGAGGAAAAAGGATGAGTGATTTATATGTTCTCTGTGAGCTGGGCATCTCCCTCCATCATAAATGGTTTCATTTATGGCTCACAACAATGCTGGGAAGTATTGGTGGTTATTTCTGATTTTTTTCCCCAAATACATTCGCACATGGGGAGTGTATTTTGGGAAACACTGGTACAGACAGGTAAGATTCTGGCAACATAAGGAAAATTAAATATAGGGGTACCACTAGAGAAAGGGAAACCTGGTGAAAAAGTTATATTGGAAGATCTCTACAGTGGCCTTAGTGGGGAAGAAAACAAGGGCAGATTTGAGGTATTGATATAATGGAAAAGTAACTTATGAAGGTTTAAAAGAGTCAATTGGTAATGTCTTAGGAGGAAATCCTACTTCTCTCTCACTTTTCATGTCCAGTGGAAGAGTGAAGTACCCTATAGCTATACAGTGGGCCTTCCAAATCCTTGGGTTCTGAATCTGTGGAATCAACCCACCATGTATCAAAAGTGTTGGGGGGAAAAATGCCACATGGTTGCTGACATGTACTCTGTAGTTAGGCCTACGATGGTCCTGTCTGTACTGAACATGTACAGACCTTTTTCCCCCTCGTCATTATTCCCTAAATAATGCAGTAAAACAAGTATTTATTAGGTTGGTGCAAAAGTAATTGCAGTTTTTGCAATTATTTTTAACCTTTTAAACTGCAGTCACTTTTGCACCAACCTAATACATAGCATTTACATTGCATTAGGTATTATAAGTAATCTAGAGATGACTTAAAGCCTACAGGAGGACGGAGTAGGCTATATGCAAATGCGACATACACCATTTTATACAAGGTACTTGAGCATCCATGGATTTTGTTACCCGAGGGGGCGTCCTGGAACCAATCCCCCACAGACATCAGGAGACACTGCACTCCTCTGCTTATCTTCTCTTTTCACCTTTAGGCTATCCCTTTGATGCCTCTGTGCAGGCCCATGTCAGCCATCCCTCCAGTTGAGTAACGAAGCTGAGCCTTAGTCCCACAGACTGAGTCACATAATCCAACTCTTGATGCCACACAGAAGCCTTTCTTAGGGCAATGAAGTTCTATTGAAAAGACCATTCAGCCGTTTTTGATTCCCAGATCCAAAGGCTTCTTGCCTCTGGCTGGCATTTCAACTGGCTGTGAAAAGGGGAAAGAACTATGGACTACACAGTCAAGGGACCCACATTCAATTCTTGACCCTACTCTTCTTAGAAGTGCGACCTTCAACTATCAACTTCGCAAAACCGATCTTCAACTCCCTGATCTGTAAATGGAGATGATAAATGCCCCCGACTTGGAAGCATTAATTTATGGATAACATTAGATAATGGATTCAAAGCTTCTTGAGTTAATCTTCAATGGAGCAAGGGGGGTGATAAAACTTTCACTCTTTAGCATTCTTTAAACATACTCATAATCTCATCCCTTCTATAGTCCCTTCTCTTTTAATTCCACTACTCAAAATTCATACTGCAGTCACACCACCCCTTTCTTCCTTATGGCCACTGCTCTTCCCTCTACCTGGAATACTCTCCATCCTCATCCATCCTTCATCCTTCACTCCCTGTCACTAGTTCCTACTCACACTTTATGTCTTTATTAGATATATATGTCTGGCATGTCACTAGGCACTGGGGATAGAGTGATGAAAAAGGTGAACCTAACCCTACCTTGGAAGGGCTAATATTCTAGTGATAATGGCAAATGCTAAACTCCTCTCCCCCCAAAATCAAAATGCATTCATTATAATTATAATAAGTGAGATCAAGTGAGTGTTAAATGCTAACAATTCACACAGTCGATGAGAGGACCAAATCTAATCTAATGATTCAGGTAAATGACATTGAAGCTGAGATCTGAGTGCATAGACCCAAGTGGGAAAGAAAATTGATTATGTCAAGGGTAGACAGAAGACTGGAGAAGGCAAGAACAATGATTCATAACCTTGTAGGCCATGTCAAAATTGTTTTCCATTCATTTAGAAGAGTTATGAAAAGCTCTTAAAAGATTTAAATTAGGAAAGTGATACTTACAAATCAGACATCTCGTCATCAAATATTTATTGGGTGTCCATGGTATTCCCGCACTGTTCTTGGCACTCGATATGATCAAAAGTTGTATTTTGAAGGGTACCTCTGGTTTTAGAATTGAGAACTGAAAGGGATAAAAGTGGCTAATACGACTAATTAGAAGGCGATTGCAAGAGATGAATGCTAGGTTAGACTAGACAAATAAGAATAGAAAGAGAGGAGTAAATTGAAGAGACAATGTTATATGTCAATTATATCTCAATAAAGCTGGAAAAGAAGAGATAATGGAGATCAAAGAAAAATAACCTGGTTTTGAATTGAATATAAGGGTGAACAAGAGAAAAGAGCTAACCTTTGGGGTTTGGCGGAAGGAACTGAATTTATAGAGGTACCAGTTATAGAGAGAGTAAATGAAGAGTTGGATAGGAGCATGTTTCTGGGGAGATGGTGCCATGTTTGGTTTTGGATGTGTTGAGTTTGAGTTGCTTGTTAGACGTCAATTGCAGGTCCTTATAGCCAGTTGGGTATGTGTAGAGAGCTCAGAAGAGTGAGATGGAAACACACATGTAAGGGCAATGAATACGTTGATTATAACCATGGCCATGGATGTGGTTTCCTATAGAGCGTCTAAATAAAGAAAAGAAGAAGATACAAGACTAAGGAGATTTAACATTGAAAGAGCAGACTAAAGGACCCAACAAGGCAGGCTGAGCTGGTGTCAGAGAGGCCGGTGGAAAACCAGGAGAGCAAGGTGCCAAAGAAACAAAGAAAAGTGAAGGTTTCAGAAGAGAAGGGTCAACTCTGTAGAATGCTTGAAGATATTAAGTACGTTTATGGCCAAAAAAAGGTCATTGGATTTCATGACATGGAGTTCACACATGTTTATGGAGATAAAACATTTTAGTAGCTTGCTGATAGCAGGAGACAGAGAGGAAAGTGAAGAAATGAAGTCAGCTACTGAATACTCTACCTTCAAAAGGGTGTTCACAGAGAAGAGGAGAGAGATAGTTATCATGGTGGAAGATGAAATGTTTTGGTTTGTTTCTTTGTTTTAAAAAGAAGAAAACTTAGGGACATGTTTACAGGGTGGTAAAAATAGTGTACTAAAGAGGGAGATATTGGAATTATACAATAGAAGGAGATAACTGATATGTAAAGTTTCCTAAGAATTTAGGAGTGCATTAGAAAGACTGACCTTAGAGGGGGGAAAGGGTGCCTCCTACATTCTATCAGGTGGGAAGAGGAAGAGGATGCATAAGGAAGCATACAGATTTAAAACTGTTACGGAGGGAAGTTGGACTACTCCCTATACTATTTTCTTGGTGAATGAGGAAGAAGATCATCTGCTGGGGGAGGGGGTGGGCATAGGGTATCAGGAGTTTCATGATAAAAACGAAAAAAGTAAATTGACAGGAAAAGTCTAGTAGGATTACTGGGAAGAGCCCAGTTGATGTTGGTGATGGATGATGTCGGTATCAAATATTCTCAACTGTGTGCTTTTCTCTTTTCTCTAGCTGACCGCATGTGCCAGCACAGGAGAAGATAGACAGCTGCATTCGTCCCATGCAGGCATCTGGGCAATTAAAGGACAGAAGGCAAGACAGATCAGGAGGTTGTTGATAACAGTGATTAAAACATCAAATATGGCCTCTACCATGGTATGGTGTCTTAGTGCATTTGGGCTGCTATAGCAATATGCCATATATCTGGTGGCTTATAAACACCAGAAATTCTTTTCTTATAGCTCTGGAAGTTGAGAAGTCCCAGATCAAGGCACTGACAAATAGGTATGAGATATGGTATCTGGTGAGGGCCCACTTCCTCACAGATGGCGTTCTTCTCACTGGAACTTCACATTGCAGAAGTGGTGAAGGATCTCTCTGGCGTCTCTTATAAGAGTACAAATCCCATTCATGAAGGCAGTACCCTCATGACCTAATCACTGCCCAAGGGCCCTAACTCTTCATACCATCACCTTGTGGGTTAGAGTTGCAACCTATGAATTGGGGGGAGGGGCATAAACATTCAGCCCATTGTACATGGTTAGGTAGATGACTAAAGAAAAGATAGAACTGATAGACGGAGATAGAGTAGTGATACCAAGGGCAGGAAGCCCCATTGAGTTAAAAGACATGTGTGGTAGAAGAAGGAGATCAATACAACCGACAGGATAAGAGTGTCAGGGAGTGGGATGCTGGAGATAATGGTTTTTGACGGGACAACATCATGTGATGACAGAGCCCAGGGTGTGGCCTAGGATTGAGTGGCTGAGGTAGAATGAAGGACAGTTCACTGGAGATGAGCAGGTTAAGAAAGTGAGAGACTGAATTGTTGGACAGGGCACCCAGGAGGACTTGAACACAGATGGAGAGGAAGCTTGAAAACAACAGCTTAAATTCTTAGAGAATCAGCTTCAGTTGAGGCAAGAAGATGACGTCTGGACTCTATTTGACTTCACCGTTTGTGGAATGACTGAATCTCATGGACATAAAGTAGGATGGATTTAGTCTTGACAAAGTCTTTTGCTAGAAGATAGGCACTTACCTACCATTAGAAGCCCCTATGCTGTGTTCTTACAGTATCTGAAGTACCTCAACACTTATTAAGCTAGAGGGTAGTTTCTTGCTAAATTGCATCTCTCTCCTACTAGACCATAAGCTCCATGAGGGCAGGAATCATGCCTGTCTTGTTACCATTCCAGTCCCAGCATGTCCTGCAGTGTCTGGACCATAGTAAGAGCTCCATATACATGAATGGGATGGATGAGTGTGCTTTATGAACTGTAAAAAACTCTGTGATATAGAGGGCAGGCTGGGTGGCATGGGGGAATGGAGAAAATTAAGACCCTCCAAGTACCTTTTCCCTTCGGAGGCCTTTGACTCTGGAAACCTCTCACCCGAGGAGCAGCTGGAGTGACAGAAACATTTTCTGAGGACCTAATATCAATTCCAGATGTTTGCAGTCATGTCGGTTTGTACCTCACCCTGTAAAACATATTTCCCTCACCACCATCCCCCGCTCCACTCCAGCTGAGGGAGTGGGGCCCAGTCTCCAATGACATCACCTCTCTCAAGTTGGTCCAGCACAAGCAGACAGCAGGCGGGTGACAGGCCCTTAGAGCTTCTCAGACAAAGAGCGTGGCTCAGCCACGGCCTGCGCTGTTTGAAGAGAGGGGCAATTTCCATAGGTTTTCATAAACAGCTGCAATGTAATTGCTCCCTTAACAGCCGCTGCTGCCATCGTCCTCAGCTACTGGGGGCAGTGGGGTGTTGCTGCCCCTTGCCTTGAGTTAATCCTGACACAAATTCACCTCCATAACTGCTCCCCTTCACTTGAGGTCTTTCAGGCTAAGGTCTAAGAGGGGGTTGTGTATGTGAGGGAGGGGGTGTCTTTCCAGTAGTAGATCAGACTTAATAGAAATGGGGCAGGGGGTGATAGAAATTGGGGATGCGAATGCATCGCGATGCCTCTTGACCATTCTGGACATTTGCCTTAACCCAGAAATAAATGAGTCTAGGTGAGCAGCTTCTACCTGAGCCAGCACGTAGAGACAAAGACAAAAGGTAGGCTGAGACACAGACAGAAGGTGACATGGAGAGAAAAAAGCCAAAAGAAGAGACGAGAGAGAAAGATATAAAGTAGAGACACACATAAAGAGAGAAAAAATAAGGAGGTGGTGGTGGTGGGAGTCAGGAAAGCATAGAGAAATGAAGAAACAGAGACAAGCGTCGAGCGTTGGCAGGAGGGAGCTGGTGTTGATCGGGAGTCCATCAGGCTCCCAGATGCCAGGGCAGAAACGGGCACTGACCAGCTCCAGATGTTGCTGCCTTTCGTGAGGAAGTGTGGGGGGATGGTGGAGAGGGCCAGCTGCCTCTGTGAGGGAGGACAGAGCCAGCTGGCCTCCCAGCCCTGAACCAAACAAGCTGAAGCTTGGAATCCCGTGGTGAGAGAGAGAAGTCTCTGATTTTTAAAAGGTTAAAACAAACACACAAACAAAAATTCAGCAGATGATCAAAGAAAACACAGGGGAGTGTGGTAGGAGATTATGAGGTTGGGTGAGATCCTTCCCCTTTTGTCTTCATCTTCTGATCCTTACAATGAGGGAAGTAACCACATGCTCAAGGTCCTTCCACTCTGAACTTTGGGGGTTCTCAGAAGCTGGCGTATATAAAAGCAGGGACAGCAAAGAAGCGAGGAATCTGAAGGGCTACATTCCCTATAAGATTTGAGCCCTCCCACTGCCATCAGATGGCTGGATATCCCATCCTGCCCAGGTACAGAGATGCCTTATGTCCCCTAATTTCCATCTGTCTCTCGGTTCGTTCTCAACCAGAGCAAACCACATCAGGGCTAATACAGACTGGTGGAAAGACGTTTGGATTTAGCGGTGAGATCAGGTAAAGAAACCAGAGTCCCTCTTCTAGCACTGACTCTACCACTAACTCACCATGTGTGTGACCTCTGGACAAGTCCCTCCCCTTCCTCAGCCTTTTTCTCTGTAGGTCAAACAGGGGATTTGGAGTCATTAAATCTACTTGTGCCTCAGCTCTCTTCTTATTCCCATCCCCCCTGCATCTACCCCTGCCCAAGAGGCTGAAACCTATGCCAATTGCTCTGATGAGGCCATGCAGGAGAAACAGACGTCTGTTTTTAATATTGATGACAGATTAGCATGTGGGGAATTCAGCCACCCCCCAAAACAAGCCTCATTTCTGCTCAAAACAACTGGAACAGGAGGCTACTTATGCTTGGATTTCCCAATAGAGTCCCAGAACCAACAGAGCCATGGTTTCTCTGAAGGGAAACAAAGAGGGCGCCAAACCCACGGGGTTGGGGGCAGGGGAAGGAGACAGGGAGAGTGAGCATTTCAACAGCTAGTTCAAAAGGGTGTCAAACAGATGGTAGCCATAAAGTGTGCGTGTGTGTGTGTGTGTGTGAGAAAGAGAGAGAGAGAGAGACAGACAGACAGACAGAGAGAGAGAGACAGAGAGAGAAAGAGAGACAAAAAGAGAGATAACGTGTGTGTGTGTATGTATATCTGTGCACACGCAAGCGTGAGCTCACGAATAAATAAACAATTCCAGTACTGGATTCAGCTGCCGGCAAAAATCCAGAGAGATCAAAGGAAAAAGCCCACATTTCCCTATTCTGGCCTCACCTGGCCAACTGTGAGTAATCCTGATTCTCTATCCAAAACAAGTCTTAAGGCTTATTTTGTTGTTTTCTTTCTAACATTTAATTTTCCTTCTCATTTTTTAAAAAATTCATGGAAATGAGAAGCAATTAAAATTTATGAGTAATTACTATATGCCAAGAACTGTGCTACATTTGACCCTCAAAATAGGTTGTAAAGTAGGTGTTATTTTCCCCGTTCCATAGATAGGGAAACTGAGACCTAGAAAAGGTGTTGGCTGGCCCTAGATTTCTCAGTGAGACATGGTGGAAACTGAAAGCAGAAGCCAGGTTTTCTAAACTCTATAGTCCTCCATTAGGCTTATATCATCCAAGAAAAAAACTTAATTATGTGAGCTGAAATCTTCTAATTTGGTCCAAGTTCAGTTTCCAGATGGTTGGGATGTTGTGAAGGTGGCACAGAGACAAAGGGATGAGGTTTTTGCTTCATGTATTTACCCAAAATCATCTATAGCATCAATTAATCATGACTCATTTTAGGAGGCCTACTTTATATTCAGCTAGTCTCTCAGACTACGTAAGACCCCATAAGACTGCATAGCACTCAAGGAATTAATGTCAGAGTCGAAAGGTTAAGACATGTACAGGCCTACCCATATACAATTCAACCCAGTGAACACTGAACATCTATGTATGTCAGGCACTATGGGAGGGTCCCAAATTATAAAGACACAAGAGTCATTATCTTGTTTCTTTAAAGACAATAGCCCACTGAAATATCCAAGAATTGGATAGTGGGGAGAATGAAAGTCAATCACACAAGGAAGGATTAAAAGAACACGTAAAGAAGGAGGCAGACATGCTTATTACAACTTCAGACTTCTGAAGGGCAGCAGGAAGAAGAGGAAATAATATCTGTGTGAGTTGACCCCGCCCATGTAACTAAAACGAAGCAATTTTACCTGTATCAAAAAACAAACAAACAAACAAACAAACAACTCTTGGATCAGAGCTCTGGTTCTTGGACAATCAAGAGGAAGAGTCTTGGATTTCCATTTTTGGACTACATGGAGGAACAGAGACCAGAATTATTGACCCTACTGCCTAAAACATTAAGAAATGGAAGGAAGGAAGGAAGGAAGGAAGGAAGGAAGGAAGGAAGGAAGGAAGGAAGGAAGGAAGGAAAAAAGAAAGAAAGAAAGAAAGAAAGAAAGAAAGAAAGAAAGAAAGAAAGAAAGAAAGAAAGAAAGAAAGAAAGAAAAGAAATGTACATAAATCAAATTTTCAAACTGGAAATCAGGCAACAAAGGACAGAGATCCTAAATGATTGTAAATAAATAATGTGTGTCTTAAAATTTCCTCCGATTACTGTCTTTAGAGAGTTTCCAGGTCTTTGTGCAAGGAGAAGGATGAATGGTAGACTCCCTAAATTGAGAAAACAGTTCTCAGTCAGTCCAGGGCACCAAAGTGACTAAAGTTTATAGGGTAGAATAACAGAAAGGAGAGGGCTGTACAGAGAGAAAATTGAAGAGCTCTATGGAGGGTCTCTTTTCAATAATCAGCAGATTACTGATTGAGGAATGTATGTAAGGAACCTACCAACCCAAGAGGATTAGATGGAAAGTACCCAGTGCTTATACAGGGGCCATAAGTAGAGCCTGTTCCTACTAGCCACACTCGAAAACTCTCATAATTCATAGGCCATTGTATAGAGCACACAGAAGTGTTTTTGCTTCAGCAGTAGGGAGTAATTGTCTATAGACTAAACATTGCTGTGGTTCTACCTAACACATCTTAACAAGCAAGACCTCCCCAAATTAAACTGTTTCCAAGTAACTGTCCCAGAACAGAAAACAAAAATATCCAGCACCCAACAAAGCAAAAATCACAATGTCTGGCATTTAATCAAAAATTACCTGGCATGCAAAGAAGCAGGAAAATGCAATCCATAATGAGGAGAGAAATCAATCCATTTAAGCTGACACAGATGTTAGAATTAGCAAACGAGGACATTAACACACTTATAACTCTATTCCATATGCTGAAAAAGTTGTGTCATGCCATATATTAACAACATGAAAACTGAACTCAAGGTGAAAATTACAATGTCTGTGTTTTAAAAATTCACTAGATGACATTAACAATAGATTAGATTAGCTGAAGGTATTGAAGATGTAGCATTAGAAATTATACAAAATGAAACAGAGAAAGGAAAGAATTTTTTTTTTAAATGAAAAAGTCATCAGTAAGATAAAGGTAACTTCAAACGGCCAAGTACACATGTAATAGGAGTTACTGAACGAGAATAAAGAAGGGAAGGGAGAAAAACATGTTTTAAAATATGATGGTAACTTTGCTAACAATTACCATCCCAATAAACTTTAATTAAAAGAAAAATATGATGACTCCAAATTTTCCAATTGTGATGAAACTATAAACTCACAGACCTAAGCAGCTCAATGAACCTCACACACAATAAGTGAAAAAATTACTCAAAACCACTAATAAGGAGAAAATCCTTATAGCAGCCAAATAAAAAATGGTATGTATATATACAGGGGAACAATGCAAGGAATAAAAGATTTCTCATTGGAAACAAAGCAAACAAAACAGAGGAGCAACACCTTTAAATTATTTTTTTTAACCTGTCAATTTAGAATTCTGTATCCAGTAATAATAGCTTACAAAAGTAAAATCAGAAATAATTAATCACTAACAGACCTGAAATATAAGAAATAGTAAAAGACATCCTTCAGGCAGAAGGGCAATGAAACCATATAAACATACGGATGTATGCGAAAGAATGAAGAGCACCAAAAAGGATAACTCCATCAGTAAGTATAGAACATTATTTTTCTTATTATTTAAATATCTTTGAAAGAGATTTTACTATTTAAGGAAAAATTACAACAATGAATTACGGAACTTATATATATGAGTAAAATGTATGACAATACAGTATAAAAGCTTGGGTAAGAAATAAGAGTATACTATTATAAGGTTGCTATACTGTATATAAAGTTGTATAATAATAGCACTTGAAAGTACACCGTGATCTGTTAAATATGCATATGTACACCCTAATGTAACCACTAAAACAACAAAAGAGAGGTATAGCTAATATATCAACAAAGGTGATAAATGAAACCATAAAAACACTCAATCCAAAAGAAGATATAAAAAAAAGAGAAGAAAGGGAACAAAGATAGATGGGGGAATAGAAAAAGAAGAGCAAGACGATAAACTTAAACCTTACCACAACAATATCCCATTAAATATAAATGGTCTAAACACTGGCAATTTAAGGGTAACACTATCAGATTGAATTAAAAAAAAGAAGTAAAAAAGATCCAACTATATGCAGTCTACAAGAAACACATTTTAACTATAAAGTCACAAATAATGTAAAAGTAAAAGAATGGGAAATGGTAGACCATTCTAACACTAGTCAGAAGGAAGATGGAGTAATTATATTAATATCAAACAAAGTAGATTTGTTTGGAGTACAGACGGCCATTTCACAGGAGTACAGACGGCCATTTCAAAATGATAAAAGGATCAACTCATCAAGAGGATATAACAATTCTAAATGTTTATGCATTTAATAACAGAGCTTCAAAATACACGAAGTAAAAACTGATAGAACTGTAAGAAAAAATAAATAATCCAAATTATAGTCAGAGGTTTCAATACCATTCTCTCCATTATTGATACAATAAGAAGACAAATAATCAGAAAGGTTTAGAAGACTTAATACAATCAACCAATTTGATCAAATTAGCATTTATAAAATACCCCATCCATAAATAAAAGAATACACATTATTTTAAAGTAGACACTGAACACAATGATAGACCATATTCTGGTCCATAAACCAGTCTCAATAAATTTAAAATGATTAAACTCATAAAAAGTATGTTTCCTGATATAGTGGAATCAAATTAAAAATCAATAACAGAATGATACTAGAAAATCCTCAAATATTTAGAAACTAAGTAACAGGTTTCTCAAGAACTCACAGGTCAAAGAAGAAAACAAAAATAATATTAGGAGATATTTTAAACTGAATAAAAAATGAAAATACAATTTATTAAAATCTGTGCAAGCCACAAAAGCAGTAGTTAGAGGGAATGCCTGTATTACAAGAAAAACCTTAAATCAATAACCTCAGTTACCACCTTAAAAATCCAGAAAAAAGAGGAGCAAACCAAATCCCAAGTAAGCCAAAGAAAAGAAATAGCAAAGATCAAAATAGAAATCAATGAAATATGGGGCGGCCGGTTAGCTCAGTTGGTTAGAGCACAGTGCTCTTAACAACAAGTTTGCTGGATTGATCCCGACATTGGCCAGTGTGAGCTGTGCCCTCCACAACTAGATTGAAACTACTTGACTTGGATCTGATGGGTCCTGGAAAAACACACTTAAAATAAATTTTAAAAGTTTAAAAAAAATCAATGAAATTGAAACCAATACCAAAAATAGATGAAACCAAAGCTGAATCTTTGGGAATATAAATAAATTGCATAACCCAGATTGATCAGAAAAAGAGAGATGAGGCAAATTACCAATATGCAGAATGTGAGAGTGATAGCACTATATATTCTGTAATAGAATGTCATGAACAACTTTTTGCCAGTAAATTTTGTAACTTATATGAAATGGACACATTCCTTGAAATCCAAAAGCTACCAAAGATCAGGCAAGAAACAACAGATAACCTAAATAGCCCTATGTCTATTAGAGCATTAAATTAGTAGTTAAAACCATCTTATAAGAAAAGCTCCAAGCCCAGATTACAGATGGCTCCCCATTTACGATGGTTCGATTTACGATTTTTCAACTTTACAATAGTGCGAAAGCGATATGCACAATAAGTTACACGAGCTATTCAATATTTTATTATAAAATATGCTTTGTGTTCAATGATTTTGTCCAACTGGAGGCTCATGTGAGTGCCCTGCGCATGTTTAAGGTGGGCAGGGCCATGCTATGGTGTTCAGTAAGTAGGTTAGGTGGATTAAATGCATTTTCAACTTAGGCTATTTTCATCCTACGATCCATCAGAAGTCAAGGCGCATCTGTACTTCATTGGCGAATTCCACGAAGCAACCAAGGAAGAAATACTACTAATTCTAACCAAACTCTTTCAGAAAACTGAAAAGGAGGAAGTATTTTACAATTCGTTTTGTGAGACCGGAAATATTCCGATAGCTAAACAGAAAAACAGCATTACAAGAAAAGAAAACTACAGAACATAATCCTTCATGAACACGGGTGAAAAAACTTCTTAACAACACCTTAACACACCAACTCCAACAATACATAAAACAGGTAATGCATCATGACCATGTAGGATTCACTTATTCCAGGAACGTGAGGTTGCTTCATCCTCTGAAAGTCCATCAATGTAATTTACCATATCAACCAACTAAGAAATATAAACCATACGATGATGTCAATGGACACACAGAAGATTCAATAAACAGTTCTAATGAAAACAAAACAAAACAAAAACCAGCAAACTGGCATCCAGTCTTGCACCGTTAAGTATGATGTTACGTAAAGAATGAGCAGTGTGTTGGGAGTAAGACAGACCTGGTGGTAAAGCGTGGCTCAACCATGCACTGTTTGTCGGAATTTGGAAAAGTCACGTATCTCTCTGGGATTCACTTATTTGAGCATAACACAAGGCTGGTAATCACTCAGAGGGTAGTATTAACAAAATGGCGGCATAGGCGTTTCTAGTATTCATCCCCACCCGCCACCCCCTCCAACCATCCCACCATCAATTTGAACCACTATCTATGCCCAAAAATACCTTCACAAGAACTAAGGTTTCTAGGTGAAGGGTTATAGCACCTGGATAAAGTGCAAAAATAGGAAAAGATGCATTGAGGAGGGTAGGAAAGATAGATTCACATTGCTCCCATAACTCCACCCCCAAACCTAGGCAGCCCAGTGCATAGAGAGAGATCCTCCTGGAGAAAGAGAGAGAAGTGAGCACTGAACTTTACTGAAGACCCCAGAGCAGCCTCACCCCAGCTCCAGCCAACTCCCATGGCTATAGGTGGCTCTTACATGGTACAGACTCCTGGGAACCTTGGCCCGGCTCGCTCCAGTGGCTGCTGGCTCTAGGGACCCCGTAGGTCTTGAAGCCCCAGTAGCTTCCATGGCACCAGGTTCCCAGTGGGCTCCCAAGAACTCAGGCCCCTAACCCACTCTTGCGCCTACCAGCTCCCACAGCACCAGGTAGCCCCTGTGGCCCAGTCTCCCAATCAGTCCCTGGAAACTCAGGTTCCTGGCTGGGCCCAGTACCAGGCTGACTACCACACATCCAAGCTTTTGACCTACCCTAGTACCAGGCTTGCCCCCATGGCTCCAACCTCATGGCCGGTTCCCAGGGTCCCAGGCTCCCAGCCTGCCCTAGAGCCAGACCTGGCCTGGCAGACCCAACCTCCAGGATGATGTAGCTTCTCGGCTGTGTCAGACCTTTAAGAAGAACTCGGAGGGTATTCTGAGTTACAACCAAATGTAGCACTCTTAAGAGCCACGTCTCATCTTCTCCTGCATGCCTGAATCGTTTCCAAATCCCTCTTCCCCAGCGCTGAAGACAACTATCTCAGTACATCTCACTAGAAAAGGCAGTTCCTTGAATTTCTTTACCTCAGTCCCAGAGATACTGTATTTATAGAAAAGGTCAAATACTCTTCTGAATGAACTAACCCTTTTCTATATGACTGTGAGGATCCAACTCAGAGAATCAGAACTTCTTGCCAACTACAATGTACTGTCTCTCCTGGCTGAAAATCATACAAAAAAAGCACACAGGTGTGGGCACCAGGGAACAATCACTAAACAGAGAAACCTCCCAATGCTTTCCCAAGTCCCCAAGGGCATTAGAAAATCCGTCCTCCGTCACACTGTCCCAACCGAAGAGGAAGCCGTGGCCTTCCTACTCACCTGTGTAGAGGTCCGTATCTGTGTACTCATCCACTTTCTTGTGCTGCAGAATATAGTCAGAGACCTTGGTCCCAATAGCCGGCTGAACATCTACCCACTCCAAGGACACCACGGTGCTGGAGGGCTCCACTGTTGGGGACAGTCGTAGCCTAGAGGGGGTGACAGGGAAGGTTGTTTGTCTGCCAGCCAGTAGTAGCTGCCTGCCACCCCCCCACCCCGCCAAAAAAAGAGTCTGTAAAAAATGGATCAATGTGGTATCCAGTAAACTAATCCATGCACACAGTATGTGCCCACAGAAAGTTGATTAGCTTTCCATTTATGTAAGCGATGTTTTCAGTGATGCCTCCTTTTCGATGCAACAGACAGTGTCTTCACACACCGTCCCTTTCAACCTCTCTGCCATTCTGTCCAATCCCCCAATATACCAGTCGACTTTCATATCCTTACATCAATACTCCCTCACAGAGAGCAGGAATCCTGGGGAATCATTTTATAAAGAAAAAAAAGAAGAAGAAAATAACAGAATGATTGAAGGTTAGAATTGGAAGGGTCCTTAGAGAGCAGAAAGTGCAATCTCCCCCTTTGACAGATGGGGAAAGTAAGGCCCAGAAAAGGGAAATGCTTTGCACAGTCACATAGGACCATGATACCTGGTAACTTGGCTTGTCCCCAGCCCAGTTTCTTGCTGTCCTCCCACTACACCACACCATCTCTTTTCGGACTACCTGACTGACAATGGGACTTGCCCCACCTCACACAGGGCTCTCTGGCTTCCCAGGACTGGCTCCTGTGCAGCTCGCCTATGATCCTTACACCATTCTCCCTCCTGCTCACACTCCTCCACTCAAGACGACCTTCCTTTACTTCCTTAAATGGTGGATTTCCTGTGTCAGGTCTTCCACATATGGTCTTCCTTTTCCTGAAACATGATCGTTGCTTGGTGAACTCTGGCTCTAACCCTGGGCTCTTCAGACAGGTTTCCTTGACTCTCTCCCTCCCTTCTAACTAAAGCACCCCCATATTGTTCTCTCCATGAGCACTTCTTGTTTGCTTTCATGATTTTGTTCCTGGACTTTTAAAACCTCTCTCTTAGTTTCCTGGTTTTTGCTTTGCCATCTGTCCCCCTCACTAAACAGTCAGCTCTCTAAGTGTACTGCCTATGCCTGTCTTCTTCACTGATGAACTCCCCAGCGTCTGACACGCACCAGGGGCTCAAACGTTATTTTTGGAAGTAAGGAATAAAATGAAATTTTCTAGAAAAGATTCTACTCTTCCTTTCTCTCAGTAGCCGCAATGTCCAACCCAGGGACTGACAGAGCCGTAGTCAGTGCCCAGTAAACCTTTGCTGAATGGATGAGTGAAGGAAGTAATGATGGACCAAGTGACATCACTAAAATAGCACACACTGCAATACCAGTGTCTACCCCTGAGCCAGCTTCTGTTCTGCCAAAGCTCCCTGCTTTCTCAAAGAATGAGGCAGGCCCCAGAGACCTGGGGGTCTCATGAGGTGCCCTGGAACAGAAGCAAGTCCTGGCCTGGACAGGCAGAACGAGAGGGGGAGGCCATGGGAAGAGGTGGCCAAAGGAGGAGGGGCCATACATACGTACACGGGCTGTGGGAGAGGGCTGCAGTTGGGGAGCCCACTGGCATCAAAGGCGCTGAGGTCACACCTGCACCAGTCATCGATCACGTCCCCTTTCCCTGAGCACCAGTAGGAGCTCATCAGTGCACTCCTGAAGGCCTGTAACAAAGAAAGACAGAAGAAACGATGATGACACTGGTGGAGAGATTGAAAGCGAAGATGCCAGTGGCCATGAAAGCAGCCAACCAACGCTTAAGAGCATCTGTCCTTAGCACTGCATGTAGCTTATTCCATCTTCACCACCCCACACAATAGATATGGAGTATTCTAATTATCATCACTATCATTTCCCATTCTCCAAACTGGAAAGCTGAGGCACATGGGAGGTAAGTAACTTGCCTGAAGTTCAAAGCTAGTAAGTGAAGGAGCTGGGAATCCAACCCAAGGCAGTCTGAATTCAGACCCTGTCTTCTTAAACAGCTCACTGCCCTGCTTTGTGTAGAAGTCTGACCATCTCACCTCCCGGCTTAGAAATCTTCCGAGGCTCCCTGTGGCCCTCAGGATAAAATCTAAACTCCTTGCTCTAGCTCCTGACCACCTCCCCAGGCTCATCTCTCCCCACTCCTCTGACTTCCCTTTGCATGCTACCATCCATCTTCCTGTGAATTCCTGCTTACGTCAAGTGTGCTCTAAATCAGAAGACATCAAATCATGTCTGTAAAGGGCCAGATACTAATTCTTTTGGCTTTGTGGCTAGGTAGTCTCGTCCGTAATTACTTAATTCTGTCTTTGTAGCATGAAAGCCACGTAAGCAATATTTTAACTAAATGGGCATGATTGTGTTCCAATAAATCTTTATTTACAAAGACAGCAGCAGGCTACATTTGGCCTGAGTGTCGTAGTTTACGGACCCTGGTTCTAAATGACGATCAGTGTTCCATTGCAATGTGCTTCATAGCCTTTATTTTTAGCATTATTTTCTCTCTGCTGGAATACCCTCCCTCAGCCCGCACCCCACTGCATGCACACACACACACACACACACATTTCCCTTGGGCTCCAATTCATTCTCTTGGTCTCAAATAAAACATTCCTTTCTCTGTGAACCCTAACTTGCCATTTTTCAGCCCTGGGTCCATGCTCCTCTTCTGGACATAACACACTAGACCACACCTGCTATTATATTCCTTTACCTGTCTCACCCAACACATTCTGATCCCACCAAGGGCACAGGCCACGCCTTATTCAAATTAGTATTCTCATGGGAAAGAACACGGCTATTCAGCCAACAGTCATTGAAAAAGTGAACGGACATTGAAACTCTGAGGAGCAGCTCATGCTCCGTTGTGCTTCCTGCGTTGGCCACTCCATTCACAGTGGCATTTCAAGGCACTGGGGACTCAGGAGGCTTGACAGCTCTTTATGAACTCAGGGCTTCCAGGAAATGTTGTTCTCTTACACCTTTGACAGGTAACAGTCTCTGCGTGCTTTCTTTCTTTTTCATTTCCCTTTTCTTTTCTTTTTAACTTTCTCTGCACTTTTGAAATAAAAGCTTCACCCTTCCTCTAACCAAGGACATCTGATTACCCAGGTGCCACTCTTTCCATCTCACATTGTTCCAAAGCCTCAAGCACAGCATGTTTGTATACAGCGGGTCTGGGGTCTGCCTCCTGAGCTCCCCAGGACACAGACGTAGAAGGAGACAGGAACGCTATGATGGAAGCCTCCATCATATTTCTCCCAGGGCCCCAGATGAGGAGGCTGCAATTATTCCTGCCATATGTTCTCAGCCATACCCTGTCCTAGGGTATGAACAAATGATCGAATGGCTCCTGAATTAAGAGTAGCGACCCAAAGAAATAACAAAGAATTATGATAGAAGCTAATGTTCATGAAGCACCTAATTACACAACATAACGTGCTTTAAGGGCATTTAAAAACAACAGTCCTGAGATAGAGACATTGTGATCCTCATTTACAGGTAAGAGAACTAGGAATCAGAGCAGTGGAGCAATTTCCCCAAGGTCACACAGCAAGCTCATGGTGGAAGCAGAATCCCAATGCAGACCTCTGCGACTCCCAGACTCTGATCTTTTCTATTTAACCATGCAGAGGAGAGGATTAACCCCAGGTAGGGAATGCCAGAGCTAGTAAATAAAAATAGGATGCCCAGCTAAATTTGAATTTCAGATAAACAACACCACTTTTAGTTTAGTATAAATATATCCCACTCAATGTTTGCATATAAAGTATGTGAGCCAGGGTCTGGCACATAGTAATGGCACTATTCCTGCTACAAGTCAGAACCTGTGCTGGGAACAAATGTTTGTTCTTCTAGCAGCATCAGAGGGGGCGCTCTCATGAGGACAGAAACCAGATGGATGGCATGAAGTCATGCTGATGGAGAGACCTTTTTCTCTCTCCATTTGCAGGTTCCCTCTTCCTGAAATTAATGTGCACAATTGCTCATGGCTCAAGATTCTGTAACATCCCCAGCCAGCACTAAAGTCTTAATTACTATAATGGTGAAATCCAAGGCCATGGGTGAAAGTGACACAGATGGCAAGAGATTGCCTTGGACTCCAGTACAGGAGGACAGAGAACATCATGTTTTGTTTGTGTATGTGTTTTTGTTTTTGCGTGCCGGTGTGTGTGTGTGTGTGTGTGTGTGTGTGTGCGCTCACACACGCGCACGCGTGTGTGTTGTAATCATCAGTTACTTGAGCTTGTGGAAAACAAAACAGAAAAATCTTTCAGGATTTTGTGAGTTTCACCATCCAACCAGCTCTTGGGAAGAAATCCTGTCTGTGAGTCTCCACATCCACTGGCTCTTTCCCAAACCCCAAGGAAATGAATGGGGACTGGTACACTGGCCAGGCAAACCCTGCAGCGAGTACAAACACACTCTGATAGAAGGCCAACATCAAAAAAGGAACCCTAGCAAGGCAGCAGAGGCCCGCACTTGTCAGTATAGGATCACTCTTTCCTTATGTCTTCGGTCCTTGCAACACTCCATCCAAATCCAATTGGATCTCAGGGAAGGAGAATCACAGAATGTGCCAGCTTCAAGAGACTGTAAATCGTTTAATTGGATTCATTTTCACAGATGCAGATACAGTGGCTCAGAAAGACTACTTGGCTGGTCCAAGGTGACAAAGCCACTTTGTGAGGAAATGACTCTATTCCTCCCTTTAATCTTCAGAATTATCCTCTGAGATGGGTGTCTGATACCCATTCATAGATGAGCATGGAGAAGTGGGAATTCGAACTGAAGTCCATCTGAATCCTGGCACCTCTGACTTTCCCAGGTCGCACAGGAACAATAAATGCCAAGATTTCATCCAAAACATCCTTCTCAGCTGCTCTGCTTGAATCATGTGCTTATGTGTTGTTTGTGTGTGTGTCTGTGTGTGTTCTCAGAGGGAAATGAAACTTTACACTGGAAGCATTGTTGGCTCCTGGCTTTTAAGTAAGTGAAGGGACTTAAGAAACAAATCCTGTGCTTAATACAGGGCTAAGGGCTACATTTGCATGGCCATTGGCTTTCATAACAAAGGTTTGCATTTCCACTACTTGTAAATGCTTCCAACTTCTGGCTAATTAGCTAGCAAACCAGACTGGGCAGGAGGAGAAAACAGCCACAAAAATGTGAAGCAATCAACTAGAATTTATTTTTTACTCTATTGTTCCTTTCATATTTGACCTTGCATAAGTTATTCCTCTCTGTAAGTCTCAATTTCTCCATCTGCAAAATAAGGGCACAGAAGATCCATTTTTGAAGGTTTAATTAAGTTCAATAAACATTCACTCCAAACCATGTGCTGTCTAGATGCTCAGACAGGAGATGGACAAGACCCAGTCGCTAACTTCAAAGGACTCATCGTTCCATGGTGAAGACAAACACAACTACAATTCATATGGTTCAAGTGCTGTGAAGTAATACACACAGAAGGCTGTCGGGCTACAAAGGACGGGGGCCTTCCAGCACTAAACATTTTGACAACATCTTAGGAATCTTAAACTTCGAGTAAACATTCAGTATTTGATTAAGATCCTCGGGGCCATCTATATAAACGATCACTAAGCCCATGAATTAAACCCCATACTCTATACTTACAATGACTGGATCTTTTACACTAAAACTTTTACTCAGGGGCTGACACGTGATCTGCTATTTTTGATACTGAGATGGTTCTGGTTCGTATGACCAAAATGATGGCCTGAAGTCCTCATTCAAAGCTCAATGGATTTTGTTATCCCCACAGGTATTAATATGATTGGTCTTGGTAGATGCCCCACCCACAGCAATTGAGGAGGGGAAAAGGCCTTCTAGAGACAAAAGAGTTATGACCCTTTTATCCCCTGGATCCCTTTCAGTGCCTCATACAATCCCTAGCAGGTAACATGAAACAGTCAATATTTGTTGCATTGAATTAAAAGCTCACATGGAACGCTGACTGAAACAAACCAATATAGAAATGATAAGGAAAAAGAAACTGTGTGTGTGTGTGTGTGTGTGTGTGTGTGTGTGTGTGTGTGGCCCTCTTCCCCAACATTACGTGTATCTCTCATGTCATTAAACAGCACCCCATCAATTTGGTTCCTCCAGCTAAACAACTGAGGGTCGACCTGGGCTCTTCCTTTTATCTCGCCCTGTGTCTAAATACCAACTTCTCTGTTCTGGTCCCACTGCTGTCGCCCGCGTGCAGGTGAGTCATGCCTCTTCTCTAGGCAGTTGTCACCAGCCGAAGGCCTCTGAACTGGCTTCCAGCGCAATGCCACCTTTTCCAGCATATCCTCCTCCAGGTTTCTAAAATATCACTGCTTATTCCACCCCCTTGCTCAGGTCCTTTCAAAAGTCCCACCACCTTCTGGTTAACACCTCTGATTCTTAACGTGACTTTCAAAGTTCTTTGTTGTTTAGCCCGTGGCTCAGTCTCCTGTCTTCTACCCATTGCCCCCTCCCTAGGACCCAGGACATACCATCTTCCTAGAGTCGTGCATTGTTTCCTACCAAACCTTTCCCCATGCTCTGCCTTTGGTCTAAAATGCCTGTTCCCCACTTACGTCTCTTTGCTGAACTCCAGGAAGCTTTTCGTCCACAAAGACCCAGCCACTTTTGGGCGATGTTGTCTCTCCTTCCTCATTCCATTTTTACACCTTTCACATGTCCTTGCAATTTGCTTGTTGATGTGTCTTTCTTATCATACTGTGAACTCCTCCAGACCAAAGTAATATATGGATTCATATGTGTGTCCCCAGCTCAAGGAAAAAGAGGTGATATAGAGTAGGGTCCCCAAAATATGTGTTAAATCCCAAAGATATGTAATAGGTTGTGCCACCAGGGATCAAACTTGTATATTTGCTGTTGTTTTTCTCTTCCAGCAAAATTGATGACAGAAGTGCAATTGGCCACCATAAAAAGACGAAATTCCCTTGAAGCCATTGAAATGGGGTTTGGGATGGGGGATGCATGTAGACTGCTTTATGAAGACATTTGAGATCACTGGTCAGGGGACAGTGATAGGTTGATGGTGTCGAACCTAGGACGTGCTTGAAGGTCTTCCAGGGTTCTAGAGAGAGATGGGAGAAAGGACAGTGGTTGACAGCTTTGTAAGGAGACTAATTCCTGAGCGCATGCTGACCACGTGTTTGATTGGTCAGGAGGGACCAGGATTGGGGAGCATGAGAACCGATAGCAGTGCTTGCGCAAAAGCAGAAATAGTGGTTTCTAGTCCAGCCTAGACCTGTGGGCGAGGACCCACCTGGGCCATCTACCATTCAGGCATCAGCACACCCCATACGAGTGGCTTCAGGACATGTCAGCTACCAGGGGCTAGAGACCAGAGGCTGGAGACCCCATCCTTTGGGAGTGAAATAAGAAATGCCCATGTACCCTGATAGTGAGGAGATTAACAGCCCATCTTGTTACAAATCAGTGTCTGCATAATTGTGCAGCGTATGTAAGAACACACGTGGAGAGAGAAGTAGGTAATGTTAATTGACTTAAGTTTTCTGATTCCCAGAGCAGAAAGGCAGGTGCGGTGACTTTAAAACATAACGCTAAATATCGTTGACATTTCCCTCATCGTGAGGTGGGATCTAGGCTCCCTCCCCTTGAGTCTGGGCTCTGTGAAGGCTTGACCAAAAGAAGCACTATCACTTCAATTTCTGGGTCCAGGCCTTAAGACACTGGCAGCTCCCCCATGTCTGTGGGATGCTTGCTCTTCAAACCCAAGCACCATGCTGTGAGGAAGTCCAGCACACATGGAGAGGCCACATGTAGGTATTCCAGCCAACAGACCCAGCTGAGGTCCCAGCCAACAGCTGGGTCATCTGCCAGACATGTGAGCGGGGACGCCTTTGAGATGGCTCCAGCCATAGCTACCGGCTGACGGCAACCACATGAGAGAGCTGAGAAAGACCCGCCCAGTTCAGTCTAGTCACTCCCCAGGATGATTAGAGAGAATAATAAAATAATCGCTGTTGTTTTAATGGATTTGGGATTTGGGGGATTACATAGCAATAAATAACTGGAACAGCAGGTAATTAACCTCTGAACAATCCTGAAAGATTGCTTGGAGGACGTAGCAACTGAGGAGCAGCTGAGCAAAGGGAAGTCGGAATCTCAAGCTCATGCACATCCCAGGAGCTGGAGGGCTCCGAAGTACATAAATGTATAATTATCACAGGCCCCTGGCATTTCAGATCTACAAGAGTCCTGAAAGGTGATACTGCCGTTCCCCCCACCCCAAGTTCACAGACTAAAAGGCCCAAAGAGGGGCTTGCCCAAGTTTACACCACAAGAATCAGGCAGAAAATAATCCGAGATTTGGATATCAGCTGACATTCACTGCATAGGGCACCTACTTTTGGACCTGGGTTCAAGCCCCTAATCTGTTCTACTGTTGGACAGGAAACACACATAATAACATTTACTGAGAGTGTGCTCGGTACACATTATCTCATTTAATCCTGCCAATAGCCTTATGGGGAAGATGCTGCTGATACCATCACCATTTTACAGATGTGGAAACTGAGGTTCGGAGGCTGAAAATAGCCCATTCAAAGTCGCCCAGCTAAAAAGTGGGAGAACAAGGACTCAGTACGTTCAGGTCCTTAGGCCTGAAGCCCATTGTCTCAGCCACTCCCATCACGAGCAATATTCTCACTAACTAGAGGATATTAGTAACAGCGCTTACCATTTGTTGAGTGCTTACTACAAGCCAGGCACTGTTCTAAATGCTTCACGTGTATTACTCCTCACGACAACCCAGGCCACTTTAGATATATTAACTCCTTTACTTTTCCCAGCAACCTGGGAGGTAGGTACGGTTATTATATCCATTTTACAGTTATGCCCAAGGTCATAGAGCTAGTAAGTGGCACAGCCAGGATTTGAACCCAGGCTCTAGATTTGATCTGGTTCTAGAGCTTGTAATCTGAAACATAAAACTTCCGAATAAACACTCTGGTAGAAACAATACATTTTTAAAACGTTATTTACATTCCCAATTCCCCCCACCTTTAGCTTCTATCGAGATTCTTCACTATATCACTGGGAATGCACCAATGAAAATACCATCAGCAATTGCCATTTTTGAAGGTCTAACGTAAGCGATTTCATATGGTTCAATGTAATAGGAGCCACAGGAGTGAGTAAAATCCCACAAGAAGAGGATATAGAGCATGCAAAGAGTAGAGTAACTAAGAGAGAAAAATCCCAGGGAAGGCTAACATTTTCTGCCTAAGCTGCAGTGTGACCTCGGTTAAGTCCCTTACTCTCTCTGGGCCTTATTGTCTCCAGTGATTTCTTCAACTTGGACAGGTCGTTCAGAGCGTTCCTCCTTCTGATCATTTTCTGATGTGTCCTGGATTTCACTTTTTCTGAAAGCTGCCCACAATTCCCCCATTCCCTTTCAAACTTCCCATCCTCGATACACTGCCTGGAACCCTTTAAAAATTCCTGACCAGCAAAACTGTGGAGACAGTCAAATGATCAGCATTTGGCAGGGGTTGGGGGAAGGAAGGCATGCACAGGGGGAGCCCAGAGGATTTTAAGGCAGTTAAACTCTTCTATATGGTACCGTCATGGTGGATACACGTCTTAGACATTTGCCAAAACTCACAGAATGCACACCAAGCCTGAACCCTCATGAAAATTACGGACTCTGGGTGACAATGATGTGTCAGCGTAGGTTCATTGATTACGACAAACTCTGGGTGGGATGTTGACACTGGAGGAGACTCAGTGTGTGCGTTGGGTAGGAGAACAGGAGTACATGGGAACTCTGTACTTTACGCTCTTTATTATTCTTTTTCTTAATAAATGGGGTTGACCACTTTGATCTATGCTTTTTTGGAAAATCAATGGTGGTCAAGAGACAGTGGACACTGATGGCTTCTAACTCAGGGCGCAGACCTTCTCTCTCTTTCTCCCTTCCCTCCCTCCCTCCCTCCCACCTTCCCTGCCTTTCTTTCTTCCTTTATTTCACATTGTAAGGTATAAAAAAGTCAAAACACTATATTGTACATATGAAACTAATATACTGTCATAGGCCAAATATACTTTAATGAAAATTTAAAAAATAAACTCAATTTTTCTAGGAACCTAAAACTGCTCTAAAAAATAAAGCCTATTCACAAACCTCCTGCCAACTGACACCCTCTCCGTAGAGGAGGTCACACAGACGCAAAGCATGCCATTGATGGTTTTTGCAGAAAGGGAGGCGTGGGATGAAGAGAAGAGACACCTATCAGCCTTTCCTTAGTCTAGGCCTGGTGCTAAGGTATCTGTCTATTCGCCCCTGGAAGCCTCTCAACCACCTGTGTAGCAGGAGTTTTTATTGACGGTGCAGTACTCCTCATAGATGAGCAAGTATAAGGTCAGAGAAGAGAGGAGAGCAGCCCAGGGTTCCCCAGGTAGCACTCAGTGGAGCAAGCAGAGTACCTCCAAACCCAAGCTTTGTCCCCGACCACCCATTCCCCTCTCACCTGCATTTTCACTCTGAGTCAGACCCCGCTCCCCTCCCCAAACACTGAAGGGATACTAACTGGCAAGGACCCATTTCCTATGTGAGAAATTGTGCAGCTTAATCTATAGCTCCATAAATCACATAAACGACACCTAATTTCCCCTGTCAGGATGAACTTGGCTTTTCAAGCCATTCTCCCCTGAATGATGAGCGCCTGACAGAATAGCTTGTTAATCTGCATGACAAGGAGAAGATATTTAGAGCCAGCCAAACCCCCCCTCTTGCCACACTTACCTCTGCTAATGAAAATATATTAGAGAAATAAATATACAACCCACTGAGACGCTCCGGCACGGCCCTCTGTCACCTGTCTGTTTCATAAGATGTACAGACACAAGATGATAGGGTTATATCATCCCCAGGCAAGGAGCAATTTTTCTTGTCAGTTCACCCCTGATTTCAGCTCCCATCCATCTCACGTAGAGGATGAAGTGCTGGGTTTTATTGCATTAAAAATAACAGTAAGCATTTTCGAGTAGATCTATATGCCAGACATAGCACTCCATGTTTGCCATGAAGAGATTCATTTCATTTGCAGAGCAGCACCAATGAATGGATACTTCTGTCACCTCTATTATACTTGCAGAGAGGATGAGACAGTGGCCCCGGGGAGCTTGGGTTCCTGTTCGCACAGCCAGTATTCGGCACAGCAAACATCAAACTCAAGTTTTCCGAATCCCAAAGCCTAAATGCTTCACCACGAGGAGATCATTCAATCCTCACAATATGCCTGCCTATTAGGTTGCCTCCATGCAGGCTTGGAAAAAGTTAAAATTTTAAAAAGTCTGGGCTCATGTGATCAGGTGACTTGAACTATATCACGAATCTAGGATGATTCGGAAGGAGGATCCAAACCCATGACTGATTTCAAACACTGGATCCTCTTCTCTGTCCGGGTCATTTTCCCCACATCCTAGGTAGGAGTTGAGGTGCGTGACGTATTCTCAGGAGGAGACAGGGTAACCGGCCGGCCTCATTCTGGTCTCTCCCAAGTCCTTCTCTTCCAGAACAACCCTCCAAAGTGTGTTTTCCTGGACAGGAGTTCAACAGGACATTTATGGATTGTGAGTTAAAAAACAAAAAACAAAAACAAAAAAACTGGGGGTCGGGTGGGGGAGGTTGTCTCCGTGGTCAAATAAATTTGGAAAAGATTAGATCAAACAAAACCAAATACCGTATTTTGCCGTGAATAATGCACACGTTTTTGCCTAAATTTGTGAGGAAAAAATAAGGATGCATTTTATACATGGGCATATTATACATATTACATATCTATATAAATGCGTTTAACTCTTTCATTAATGCTTATGAGTTAAAAGTGTAACTCTAGGGCCGGCCCGGTGTCTCAGGCAGTTAGAGCTCCATGCTCCTAACTCCAAAGGCTGCCAGTTCGATTCCCACATGGGCCAGTGGGCTCTCAACCACAAGGTTGCCAGTTCAATTCCTTGAGTCCCGCAAGGGATGGTGGGCTCTGCTCCCTGCAACTAAGATTGAACACGGCACCTTGAGCTGAGCTGCCGCTGAGCTGCCGCTGAGCCCCCGAAGGGCTCAGTTGGTTGGAGTGCATCCTCTCAACCACAAGGTTGCCGGTTCAACTCCCGTAAGGGATGGTGGGTAGCGTCCCCTGCAACTAGCAACGGCAACTGGACCTGGAGCTGAGCTGCACCCTACACAACTAAGACTGAAAGGACAACAACTTGACTTGGAAAAAAGTCCTGGAAGTACACACTGTCCCCCAATAAAGTCCTGTTACCCTTCCCCAACTTTAAAAAAAAAAAGAAAAAAGCTTAAAAAGAAAAAGTGTAACTCTAGAAATCAATAACAATATCCGTATGCAAAATAATACCCTGGAATATGATACTCGGTTTTGTCGAACTTATGAAGAACTTGCAACGATGAAGAGTTCTTGGACTTCTTGTTAGCCCCAATAAACTTTAATTAAAGTTCATTTAATTAAATGTGTAAATATCATAAATTTGTTACCGGTACATAAAATTTATTGTACCTTGTATCGTTCTTGTGTTTTGTGATTATTTGTTACATAAAATTTCTTGTACCATAATATTTTAAAAAGTAAATGCTAAAATTCCTTTATAATACAAAACCAAGTACCTAAATGTAAACAGATAAAAACTTGAATTAAAAAATTAAAAGAAAGCTTTTTTCCCCTGAAAGTTTGGGCCAAAAAGACGGGTGCACATTATACACAGGACTGCATTATACATGGCTAAATACGGTAGATTGCTCTACCTATAACTTCCAGAGCCATTCATATGCTGGGAAGCCCTGAGAAGGTAATATATAAAATGCAGCATTTCCCAAATATGCTTGTCCATGAATATCCCCCCGCCCATGGCATCTAGGGATCTCGCACTCTGCAGAGTCTTCTCCAGGTTGTGCTAATCTAGATTCTAGGCTGGTCACAAAGCCCTTGGCCAGCCCAGAGCTACTCAGGACAGAGAGCCCATCCCCGCTGTGTTAGTAACCGTATGCTACTGGCCATGTCAGCCTTCCTATCTAGGACTTGGTTATCTCATCCATAAAACAAGGGTGTTCAATGCTCTTATTTCTGAGGCTCTGACCTTCTGGCAATGCCATGAGTGCGAGAAGTATGAGGAGCTCATACTGATCTGCCCCAACTTCTGCTGAATCCCCAGGCATCCAGCTCAGGTGCTGCTCTGGCTTCCAGACCAGATCCTGGGTTGCCCTGACGACCTGAGCCCACCACGATTGGCCTATCTGTCCGCAGACTTCTGCCACTTCTCACTCCATGGCTACGAGTCATTCGATGCTTTTGTGCTGTTGTCAGGCCCCCTCAAATCTCTGGCCTCTGCTTCTCCCTCTAGCAGCAACCCTCACCAACACCTGTTTTATACTCCAGCCATGCTTTTTGCCTCTAGCTTTTTACATGCGATTTCCTCTCCTTGGAACACTCTTCCTCCATCCAATAATTTCTCCCAATGACTAATCCATCAACTTTCAGCTGGGAGACCACCTCTTGTAGACAGCACTCCCCAACCCTCTAAAGCTGGGACAGACTCCTTCCTTTAGAACACATCTTCCCCCACATTTTGTTATAATAAAACTTATTTCACTATGCCATATTTTCTCATCTATTTCACTGCTTATCTGTCTCTTCTAATTGACTGTGTGCAAATTGAGGTTGGGGTCCTGTCTGCTTCATTTACTATTTAATCCTTAGTGCCTGACATAGAGTAGGGGCTCAGTAATTGATTAATCCATTTGTCTATCATAAATTAATTAACATTAAGAACCCCAATTATGTCATATCTCTGTTCCTTCACCCCGTGTAGGCCTTCGCATGAAGATTTCTTGGAGTCTTTTAACCTGTACATGCTCCTACCAGATGCCAAGCTCATTCCTGAGAACAGCCCAGGAGCTCTAAGAGCCAAAGCTCTGGACTGAAAAATCTCCAACATCCTCCAGTAAAATATGAAAAGGTTTTCAAGCTTTTCATATGAAGCATCCAAATATCAGAGAGGACAAGTGCAAAATTTCTCTGAAGTCTCTTTCTTCAATGTTTATGCAAATTGCATATTCTATTCCACAATAGGTGTGGGCTGCTTTTAATATTAAAACAATAGATATTTTCCCCAAAAAAAGGTTTCTCACAGTGTGATCCCTGGACCTCTTGCCTCATTAATGACGTGAAGCACTTGTTAGAAATTCAGAATTTTGAGGCTAAAGTCAGACCTACTGAGTAGGAATCCTGGGAGAGGTGCCCCAGAATCTGTGATTTAATACACTCCCAGCTGATTCGTATGTACTACCACTTTCAAGAATCTCAGATCTCTTTATCCTGTGGCTTTGGATATGTCCTAGCATATCACAGTATATTCCCCCATGGGTTAGGGAACTCCAGTTTGAGAATAAAAACCTACAGAATTTTAATAGATACCTTTAGGATGTAAGATATAAGGGACAGCTTGGTGATCATATTTGAACTAAATATCCCTACCAAAATTGATTATTTGACACAAACTGGGCAAATCTGATTGTTTTTTTCTTGGAAATTTAGATTCACACATTCATTGGCAACTCTGAGTGCTTCAACTAGTATGAGATACAAAGCTGGACTTGGCTAGGGTGGGCTTGTCCTGTTGTGGGGCTGCATGGAGGCCAGAGAAGGGGAGGGGAGGGGGAGGAGAGTGGAAGGGAGCAGAGAGATACAGAGAGGGAGAGGGAGAGGGAGAAGGAGAGGGAGAGGGAGAGGGAGAGGGAGAGGGAGAGGGAGAGGGAGAGGGAGAGGACAAAAGTGAGGGCGAGGGGGAGGGGGAGGGGGAGGGGGAGGAGGGAGAGGGAGAGGGAGAGGAAGAGGGACAGGGACAGGGAGAAGAAGAGGGAGAGAGAGAGGGAGAGGGAGCACTACCCAGCCAGCTTAAGTGCAGGGAGAAGGGGAGAAGACAAGCTCCAGGATTACTGCTAAGAGTGGCCTCCTGGATGCTGGTAGCTCAGCTATACTCTCTGTTCTTCAGTTACATGAGGAATCACTGTATCATTGTAATCATTTCTCCCTTTCTCATTTTGAAAGTTTCAGTGGGTTTCCAGGGTTTCTCTTTTTACCACTAAAAGGCTTCAACTAAAACAAGTATAAATGTTCTGCTTCTTAGCCCAGCACCCAAGGCCCTTCACGCTGATGCCAAATGCTCTCCCTGACCTCCTGTCCCAGCACTGCCGTGGGCCTCAGTCTTACATACCAGCTACCTTGAACCACTTATGGACCAGCCAGGCAACACACTTTTATGCCACTGTATCTTTGCACGTGGTTTCCCTCGGCCTATAATGCCTTTCCTGCATTCTGCCATTGATCTAGCACCCATTCTGTAAGACCCACTACCACTACAATCTGTTTTGGAAACGCTTTTCTGATTTCCCAGCAGAACTGAAGGCCCCCTTGCACTTTGGACAACACATCTGTTAGTGAACTGCAATATTTTTTATTGAATTATTTATCTGGATGTTTGTCCTCTCAACTGAACTTGGAGTTCTTTGCCTTGTTGTATCACAAGCTCCTTGCACAAGGCCTGACCCAAAGTAGGTACTCCAGAAATGTTTGTTGCACGAATAAGTGTTGCATGGATGAGTGGCAAATGCTGCAGAACAGAAGACTGGGTGCTCTTTGGATGTCTAATCTAGGTTATCCTAGTCGACCTGCTCAGTCCTGAGGACAATAGATTGTGCTTACGTTATTCCAAACTATCTCCAGACCATTTGTCCTGGCTGTCACTGAGCTGATAGCAATTGTGAAAGTGATGAATAGCAGACCAATTATGAGCAATAGGAAACATCAGTTATAACTCCAGAGAGAAGACACAGCCATATCAGTAGCCTCATCCATCTATTTGTGAGTCATCTTCCCAAGGCATCTTGCCCTGTGACCTTGAACTGCCAAGGGCTTCTTAGTTTCACACAAATCCAAGTTCTTCAGAGAATGGCTCCCTCTCTCAGCCTGTCTCCTACAAGGCATTGTTCCTGGCTCACTCCGTCCTGGAAGGGGAAACCTGGATGGAACTCACACACTTTTCTCAGGGGAAGCCTTTAGCCAAGGATCCTGCCCCACCCAATCCACAAGACCTGTCTTTGACAGATAACAACTCTTCTCCCCTGTGGTAAGAACATCTGGTGATGAGAGGCGGGTGGGAAGATTTCAAGAGGAAGATTTGTCCAAGATTGTGGAGTTCATGTCGCTAAATGCTAGCTTAAGTTAATGGTGAGTTCCTGAGTCAAGGACTGCAAAATTTCCCTTTGTGGCCACTGGTGACCTCATTTTTCTAGTACACCCATTTTCCCTGAAGAGGCATCCGAGGGAGGCAGGCTCTCCAGATGGTGGGCTTTCATGGTTGGGTCTGTGGGTGGGGGCAGGAAAAGAAAGGTCAGAGGACAGGAGGGGACAGGCTTAACTTAGACCCAGACTGAGCTTATCTTTGCCTTTGCAACGGAGGTTTAGATGTTTGGTTGAGGGAGTTGTGAGAAGGGAGATTTCGATCAGGTCCATTGCAGGCACATTTCCATGAAGGCAAATTGGCTGCTGAGAAGTCTAGATCCCTTAACCCAGCAAAGGGTGTTACACATGCTGGAGGGATGGAAGAACATGAAGGTGAAGAGTATGGTCTTTGGAACCAAACTGTGGATTCAAATCTTGGTGCTATCACTAAGCAAACTGACAAAGCGACTCCAACTCTCTATGTTTCACTTTCCACATGTGTAAAATGCGGATATATTAATACCTACATCGGTAAGTAATGCTATAAGGATCATTAAAGTACCTAATATAATGCCAGGTCCATATATGTACCCACACAGATACATATATTTGATAATTAAATGAGTGACAAGGCCCTGAACTTGTGTGTTCTCTAGATGGAAGCAAATTAATGAATGTAATCAAGTTGTAATTTGTAATTATTTATAGACAAAAGTAAATGTAGACACGTTTGTGTTCATAATTATTTTGATTATTTTTTGTATTTTTCCAATGGGGAAAATGTATCATTAGAACCAAATATCAGATAACAAGATGCTTTGCTTTGGGGTAAGTATCTGTGAACTGACTACCTTTTTGTTTTTCTAATCAATGGGTGTGTGAGGGCAAGGCATTTCCTATTTATTGTACACCTACTCTGTGCCAGATGCTTTAATTAGAAGCAAGAGCAGGAGCAGAAGAGAAAAGGAGGAAAAACAAAAGGAGAGGGAAGATGAAAAAGATGGCGGAAGAGGAAACAAACCGCAGCTAATATTGATCAAGTTTTAAATCATCCTAGGCATTGCTAAGTGCCTTTCATACGTAACCTTACTTAACCGAACAGAAACTCTATGAGTTAAACCATCCTCATGTTACCCTCACGGAGATTGAGTGATTAAGTTATATTTCCATAGTATGTGGCAAAATAAGAATGTAAGTCTAGGTCTATCTGATTCTTATACCTCCTTTTCTTTACAACTATCATCTTATAGAGTATCCATAACTATCTTAGAAAGCAGGTCTTATTATCCCCATCACACAGATAAGAAAATGGCGCTCACGTAGGCTAAGTCACATGTACAATGCCATCCAAAAGGTAAGAATAAAATCTGGAATTCAAATCTATTTCTCGTTGACATCAAAACTTGGGCCCTGTAAATGACATCTCATTAAAACTCAAAAATTTCAAAATCTCACTAATAAGTCTGTTCACCTTGAATGTAACTAACAACCTCCTGAAAATAAAAAAAAGTAGACAAATCTACGTATCTCTGTATAAATGTACGTAAGTATGTAAGTAAAGCAGGTAGTCAAAGAACATCATTTCATGCAATGCCGTTACATTGTAGCATTGATGAGATGCCGTAGGAACTTAATTGTTGTTTATATCAATTAGGCTATGGTAAAATTAGCTTCATTATACGTCATTTCGTTTAATGGTGCAGAACCTATTGATGGCATTAAATGAGGACTTACTGTATAACAGTACATCTACCTATAGGTATATATTTGTATCTCTATTTTATCCAACTCCATTAAAAACGGATACCTGCACATTTGAGAAACAACAACTATGAAAGAAGCACCATGGAGGGATGGACGGAGCTTCACTAACGTGCACAAGCAGCTACCATGCTTCCACTTCCTGGTATGCCCCTTGATTTTTTGAAGGGAAGCAATAATTTCTGGAAAAGGATACAGCCTGGGCAAGTTAAAGTTGAAGTGGCCAAGACCAAGCTCTTTTAAGGATGGACTGACACCCCCCAAAAAAAGGTTGAAAAGGGGGTTTTGGATTGAGTTAACAGGAGGCCTCTGTTGTGTTTTGAGACAAGAACTCTGATTAGATGGTGGAACAGAACCCAGCTTTCAACGGGCTGAGAGGTGACTAAGAAGTGAGAACAGAGCAAGATGTTTTGCCATCAAGGAAAGGTAAACAAAAAGCTAGTGACAGAAGGGACTCTAGAATCCAAGGAAGGCTACTTGATGGTAGAAGGGCTCGCCCATGTCCAAGTGCACAGGAGAGAGCCTATGGTGAGGTAATCTCTAGAACTTGCACAGGCTGAGACCACAGGCTATGAAACCAGGAAAGCATGTGTGTCAATCCTGCGTCTATAACTACTGGCTGTGTGACTTTGAGAAGAGATATCTCCTTGAGCCACCCAAAGGCTATGTTTGAATACCTACTATGTGCACTAAAGATAGAAACTATGGTGACTCAAGATAAACACAAAAGTCTAGAAGCAAAAGACTTGGATTCTACCTTTAATTCTGCAGGCAAGTGAAGGAGCCTCTGTGTGTTCTAATTTCTTTCTTCATAAATCACACATGATAGAAGACCACAGATATATTGCGTTCTTTCAGAGGCTGGGATAATAGGGAGGGCTGGGATAAGACAGTCTGAGGTAAGAATCAGACTGATACGATGAAACGCTATTGAAGGAGCTGCGGATATTTACCAGAAGAGAAGTCCAACCAAAACTTACGAGGAAGACACCTTCAAGTACCTGAAAGACTGTCACGCAGAAGCAGGAGGGAGGACTCACGTTTAGTGAGCTGCATCTGTGTGCCAAGCACTGCTGCTAAGTACCTTCCAGGGATTATCTCAGTTAATTTGCAACACAATTCCAAAAGGTACACATTGTTGATCCCGTTTCATTGAGGAGAAAACAGAAGCTGAAAAACTTCAGTAATGTGCCCAAAGGCACACAGAAATGTTGTGGTTAAGCTGATACGCGAGCCCTCATTTCTCTGATTCTAAAACACATGCTCTGTCTAGGAAACCAATAATAGATAAGTGTCTTCCAGTATAGCGCTGCTGGATAGAGCTAGAAATGACAAGAATAGGAAATGTATAGGAAAACATTGACTCAACACCAAAGAAGGATGTCTTAGTAGTGAGAGAACAGGCTGCTAGGGGGTCACTGAGCATGCCACGTATTATTGGGAGTATTCAAACAGGCTTTTGGGTAGGGCGGCACAGAAGAATCGTTAATCTGGAGAACAAGGTGATGGTACAAAGGGTATGTTTTGAGTCCTTAGCTATTAGAAATACAAACTTGCATATTTACATATAACATTATATAATGTTTAAGGTGAGAGAGCAGGTGATGTAGGCTGGGCGTGAGATGATCATTGTGGAAACTAGAAGGTTGGGAGGTACATGGCATTCATTACACTGTTCTCTCTATCTTCACATCTGTTATACTTTTCCAAACTAAATTGTTTGGGCGTTGGGTAGGAGAAGACCCAGGGATGAACAGTGCTCCCCCAAACAGGAAAATCTGCAGGTGAAGCTAAAAATGGAAAGAAGCACAGAGGCCAAGGACAAGCCACACTCGTCGAGGGTTTCTCCTCCTCTCAGGACCTGAGTGTATGGCCTGGAATTGTTACTGCTCCGAAATGACAGGGGCGGCATGACTCTGTTGAGCAGAGAAGGCACTGCCCAGATTGACGGGCTGTGTAATGGTACGAACTGATGCTGCTTTCACTGGAGCTGCCCGGTGAATTGCGAGGCACATCTGGAACGACTCTTCTTTCTTCTCCGACTAGAGAGAACTAGACAGAGGGAGTTGAATTGTTTGTGAATTCTCTCTGGGCCTTCAGCATCGCTGCTGACTGAAGTTGCCTAATGACCCAAGAAGAGCCCCCTGTGAGCAGGGCTGAGCTCCAACAGGGACAAGGCCTGCAGCTCACTCTGTTCCTGGAAGCCCAGCACCATTTTGGCTGGAGCCGCCTTTGCAGAACACCCTGAGATAAATGATGGCTCGGTGATAAGTGAGCGGTTGTGGATTCCAGCCCTGGCTCTGACATGTGGGATCCCTGTGGGGGTTCAGAGGGTGGTACCTACCTTTTCTGAGACTCAGTTTCTTTATCTGCAAAATGATAAACACTGATACCTGCATAGGCCTATTGAGAGGATTCAAGGAGCCAGGGCATGTGAAAGCAGCATGTAAACATACCCATGCAAGATGGTAACTCATTTGCTTCTCACTCATTCATTTACTCTCATTAAAATTATATTTATTGTATGTCTTACTATAGTGTAGCATACTAGGAGCTGTTGGTACCATACTTAGTAAGTTTGACCAGACCCTGGTCCCATGGAGTTTACCCCCTAAAGAATGGGAAAATATTCTGACTCGGTATAAGGATGGACATTCTAGAAGTGAGGGAACCAGGATGCTTAGGGGTCACTGAGCACTCTGTTACGGGGAATGTTCAAACACAGGCTCCATAAACTTTGCAAGGTGCGGTGGAAAGGAATCAAGACGTAGAATAGGATTGGACTAGATGTTTGTACAGTGTCTGCATTCCTGAATTGACCTGCTCTTTCTTCCTCACAGGCACTGTAGTCATTACAAAATAAAATAATAAAATGTGGAGGATGAGAAGGAGGACAGACAGACATTAACCAACCGATGATAAAACATCAAAGCACAATGAAAAACTAGGATAAAATAAGATTCAAGCAAGTAAGTAAACAAATAAGCAAACACGGGGGCCTTATCAAATCCAGAAGCCATAGCAGTCTATAGGTGAGTAGCGTTAGTCAACTCAGTGGAAAGACGTGAGGGGAGGGGTGAAACACATGCCACATAGAGAGACGAACATGTGCCAGGATGCTTTGGCATGATAAAAGATAGTGTTTTAAGAAACTGGAGGGTCACTGTGACTACAGCACAGAGATCCAGGACAGTAGAGGTACAAGATGAGTTTGAAGGAGTCGGAAGAGCCAGTCCAAGCAGCCCTTGGTAAGCACCTTGGTTTTGATCCTAAGAGTAACTGGAAGCCAGTTAAGGGTTTTAATCAGGAGAGTGAAGTGAACAAATTGTAGTTTTGAAAATATCATTCTGGCTACAAGGAAAAGAATGGATTAGAGGGGCAACGTTCATTGTTAGCCAGTTTGGAGGCTACTGCAGTAGTCCAGGCAAGATTGGAGCAGACTGGGCAAAAGTGAGCACATTTGAGAAATCCTTCAGAAGAAAATTCTATAGGATTTGTTAATGGGTTGTAGTGTTGGGCGTTTGGGTGCAGACAGGAAAGAATGAGAGGTACCGAAGATGTCTTATAGGTTTCAGGATTACAAGAACTGAGATAGAAAACACCATCAGGAGACTGGCAAAGTCATTTATGGCAAATGAGGAGAAGCCACCATCTTTCCGTTGGATGGAAGGAATCAACCCTGTAATGAATGAGGGTCAATCAGTGCAGACTGCAGACATTTTTCAAAAATGTTGGGCGTTAAGTAAAGACATCAAGATACGACAACTGGAGAAGAAGATAATATCATGCAGCAATAGTGTCTATAGTACACATTAGACTTCCATTTATTACACTTCATTTAAGAAGTTGAAGGAGGTAGCTCGTAGGGAGAGTGTATAGCGAAGTTGGAAAAGCTCAGGTACCCAGGTCAAACCCTGGTTCTGGCAGTTCCTATTTGTAAGACCTTGAGACAAGGTGATCTAACTTTTCCTTGCCTCAGTTTTCATACTGGGAAAAGCAAGATAATAATAGTGCCCACCATGCGAGGTTAGTACCCACCAGGCGATGAGAGGATTTGGTGAGCTCAGTACGGAAAGGGCTTGAGCTGAGCTCCTGGCACAACTGAAGTGCTCAGTCAATGGTTGTTATTGAAAGGCCACGGGGTGGGGGGGGAGACATTCTGCTGTTCTCTTTTTTTATTACATTTGCTAACTGAATTCAATGTCCCATGGCGTGGGGGCAGGAACCATAAGTGCTCTACTCTTGGACATGCAAAAATGTTTCATTTGCTAAGTCTGCATGTCTTGTATATTTTATTCAATCTGGGAGTCTTCTGGTCCCATGAAATCGCTCCGTTTTCCAGTTTTGCAAGTAGGCAAGCCAAGCATTAAGTTCCTCTTGTGTAATGGACCGTGAGGTGAGCATGTTGAGTAACATGTGGATTATTTCCCTCTCTCTTCTTTGATCTCCCCTCTTGCCAAGGATTGCATGATAGTCTCGGCCCTGGCCAGCTCACCTCCTTCTCAGAACGCACAAGAGATGAAGAGGAAGTGCCCACAAGAGCACAGAGGATTTACACCGGATTTTAAGAAGTGCTTGACTTTCTTAATCCCTAGCATGGGATTAACCCCTGAAGGATTTCCAGAATGAGAAAGACGAAAGACATACTAAGCGTGATTTGGGGTCGTGGTTCTCAAGCTCAGGTGTATGAGAATCATGTGGGACGCTTGTGAAGATGTAGATTCCAGCATCTCCCCCCACCCCACCCAGAGAATCCCAATCAGTAGGAAGAAAGCAAGGATCTGCATTTCTAACAAACGCCTCCGCCATAACCACCCCAAGTGATTCTGACGGGCTTTGAGTCACTCTGAGATCCAGGCATCCACACCCCACTAGGCACCCCTGGCCTCTATTACACTTCTTCACTTTCCCCCATCCCCGTCATTTTCTAATGTACTATATTATTTACTATTCTGATTGTTTATGTCTCTCACACGTGCTCCAGTAGAATGACGTGTCCAGATGGTGAAATATATGCCTGTTTTGCTCCCTGATGTATCCCAAATGGCCAGAACAGAGCCTGGTCCAGAGAAGACCCTTGGTAAATATTTGTTAGAATTATTTGAATTGAAGTCTCCCAGCCATCTTATGTATGGGCTTCTGCAGGTACTAACTGGTCCTGCGATTTTAGTGTTCTACAACATTTGGGTCAAGAACATTTAGAAAACGTGCTGATGCCATGTACCTTTTTCCCAGGGGAAAAAAAAAATCACAATTATGTATAATTCTGCATAAACTTTCTGGAGATGGAGATCCAAAGACCCTTTAACATTAGGGATTTGAAGACCCCAAATGAATAACCTTTGCCATGAAGCAGCCCTGGTCCCTGCAATTGAACCTTCAACTGTTGCTGTAGTTGTTAGCCAAAAACTCACATCTAGACAAGTCTTTCCCTTGACCCCAAATCTTGCAGGACTTATTACAGTCTACATGGTACCCAAATCCTTCAGCACGGCATTCAAAGTTGCCCACATGTCAGCCTTCCGCATATCACTTCTCCAGTTTTCTCTCTCCCAAATCTTGCAGGCCTGTCACTAGAGTGACAAACGCGTAAACTTTAGACACACACATCTGGATTTGAATTCTGAGCCCCCAGGTCATCAGCTGTGTGATCTTAGATAAATTATCTATCTCTTAAAAGCCTCAGGTTTTGCTTTTTAATTTGTGAAATGGGCATAAGTGTGTATACATCAAATGCATTGTAGCAGGACAGACAAAGAGTACTTATACAGAGGATGCCAAAAAAAAAAAAATGTATACACATTTTAAGAAAGGAAACCTGTATTAAAATTATAATACTCAATATATACTGATAACAAAAGATGAATACAAGTCACATTTGACTTCTGCAACTACAAGAGGTGCCCAAAGTGGTTACCCTCAGCGTCCAGACACTTCTCATTACGGCAAACTACTGCTTGAGCAACACTGAGCAAAGTGTCCACTTGTATACATTTTTGGCACCCCCAATACACATATTAATACACATAAAACACTTAAAAATGCCAGGGGTATAGCTGGCACTCAATCATTGCTGGATTTCCGTATGATTTCACTCACATGTGGGACGTAAAATAAAAAGCAATAAAATAACAAACAAAACAAAATAAACAAACAAACTCAGTTGCAGACAACAAAATAACGGTTACCACAGAGCAAGGGTAATGGGGGATGGATGAGGAGGATAATGGGGGTCACGGTGATGAAAAGAGACCAGACTTTAGTGGTGAGCGCTTAAAAAAGTACACAGATGTTATATTATAAAGTTGGACACCTGAAATTTATGTAATGTTATTAACAAATGTTACCCCAATAAATTTAATAATACAAAATACATTTAAAAGTTCTTGGGTTTCATTCTTCTATTCTCTATGCTTGTCACATAGTATTTGACGTAACTTTCTTTCCCCTTCTTTTCCAGTATATCTTAGTCTAGACCAAGGCTTGTCAAACTTTTTTCGTAAAGGACTAGACAGTAAACATTTTTGGCTTTGCATGTTATACCATCTTCTGTGGCTACGACTCAACAATGCCACTGTTACAGGAAAGCACCATAGGAGGCATGCATACAGACGAGTATGGCTATGGTTCATAAGCTTTATTTATAAAAACAGGTGGAAGGCTGGATTTCACCAATGGGCCACTCATAGTTTTCTGACTCTGGCCTAGACTAGCTTTGGAATTCTACAAACCTGGGTTCAAGCTTCTCTGAGCCTCAGTCTCCTCACCTATTAAATAGGGATAATAATAGTACTTCCCTCGTAAGTTGTTGGATGATTAAATGAGATAAAGCACTAAAGCCCTTGGCACAGTTTTTGGCACACAATAGTTTCTTCATCATCAGTGGACTTGCCTCCAGCTATTTTACTATCTACCCATATCTACCTTCTCTACCCAAAAATCCTTTCCAGATTCTCCCTTTCAAGAGTTTCTTTCTCCCTCTTTCCTAACATGGTTGGAATGTGTATTGTAGTATTTGAAAATAAATCACGCATTAATGCAGCATGTGCAAGTCATTATAGTTACTTAGGTTGCTCTTTTGCCTCATCCAGTTGACTATGAGCTCCTTGAAGGCACAATCTATGTCTTATTCCCCTCTGTATCATATTTCCAGCACAGGATCTGGTATACATAAGCACCGATGCAAGGGGATGGGGTTATGGTGGTGGTGACGGTGGTGGTGATAATGGCGGTGATGATAATGTGGGGGGGGGGCAAAATCTTGGCTGTTAATTTCTTTTCAAAGAGCAGTTATTTGGAATTCTCTTCTCACTTGGAGCCAAGAAGTGTAAATAGAGAAAACAAGTCTTTCTGGCAGAGAGGGAGAATCTTCTGGAAGGTCACACAACCACAACAAGACCAAAATTATACATGGCTCTTCCTAGGGCAGAATGAAAAGAAAAAAAAAAATTCTCACATCATCAGAAGCCAGGGGACCTGAACACTAGAAAAGCATTATCCAGATCTAGAGAGTATTTTACAGTCTTCAAAACTATAGCAAGCAATCTCCTAATGTTTCTAGATGAGGGCCCTGTGAGGAAAGCTAGCAACACCCATTTTATAGTTCCATAGATGAGGAAACTAAGTCTCAGAGCGAGGACAGACATTTCTGAGGTCAGAAGCCTGACTACGTAGCCTTCAGACTTAGCTGTGTGAGCTAGGACAAGTCATTCTTCATTTCTGGGTCTCAGTTTTAACTATTTGTAAAATAAAGAGGTTGATCTGTAATATAAACAGGATATAATTTTAATATCCCTCTCTAGGCATATATACTGCGACATTGGGATAGAGGATAAGACATGTATATCTTTCTCTTTCCCATATGAATTTAAGGAGTAAAACTGGAAACACTCTGGAGAAAAAATAATTTGCAGGGCCCAGCATGCCTCTCCCATCTCAAAATACTTCCCTTATTCAGGGTAGAGTTAGACCTGACCCTATCACAGCGCCAGAAGGCACCATGGGTAAGGTTAACCTGTATTTCTCACCTCACAGATAAAGAAACAAAGGCCGAAACAGAAGCATTCATGTCCAAGGCCATATAACAATCAAGGGTGGAGCCTGGCTCGGATTCCAGGTGCCCCAGTTCTCTAGTCCTTCCACAGAAACCACCTCAGCGCCACATGGATAGGGAGAGATACTGTAATGCCTGCTTTACAAATGAGTAAAAACAAGGTCACCCCGGCAGCCAGTGGCAGAGTTGGGATTCGAATCCGGCTCTTCACTGAGACACCGCCCTTTCTCCCCCTTGGGCTCCTCTTCTTCTTCACCCAAAGTCTAAATTAACGGCCACACAAAGTCTTGTACATGAAGCACTAGTGATGCTTAGCCAAGCTCTATGGCTTTGGGCGGCGTATGGATCATTTACCAGGGGGAGGAAGGAGATTTGCATATTACTCAAACTCTCCATTGTAAAGACTTTTTTCCTGCTTTACTTGTTCAAAACCAGGCGCACAGAGTGTAATGAAGGGTTCCTTTCCAGCCTGGGTAGAAGGCATCATCCTTTCCCGTGCATTCACAGACATGGACCCAAGGAGAACCCAAACACCGAAGGAGCTAGGGCCCCATGGTCTCCAAGGCTATCCAGAACACACCCTTTCCCTGGTACAGGATCAGAGACCAGAACTGCCTCCACAAACTTCAAGCGAGTCACACCCCCTCTCTGATACTCCTGACTGTATCATGCAATGGGACTCAGGAGTTGAGGTGGCACCTCAAATAACTCAGGGAGTCAGGAGTTCTCACTCAGAAGAATGGTTCCATTCTGCTTTGGAAAGTCTATAGGAGAGGACATTATTTTATTCATATAACGGTATCTTTTACCTACAGAGTATGAGCTCCAGAAATGTTTATAAAGTGAGGAGCTGCTCTGAAAATCCCTCCATTTGTAATCTGCCATTTGGGTGAACCAATGACCCTTCCCATACAAAACATTTAGATCCTACTCTAAACGTCACATCCCTAGCACTTTGGACATCTGCAAAGTTATCAAGTACTACCTAGAAGAGAAGGTACCAAAGAAAGGGGCCAGTTTAGACAAATACTCTTTTTTATTATTATCATAGAAAAAGTCTGCCCATGACATGCTAGGAGCCAGGCTCTATGCGCATTACCTCATGGGATCTCCATGAAATCGGGATCGTGAGATCACAGTTTACAGATGTGGAAACTGAGGTTTGGAGAGGTCATACAGCATCACACAGTGAACAGGGGATTGAGACAGGATTCCAACCCAACGGGGGTATAGCACAGAGCCTACACTCTCTGATTGCACTTAGACAATATCTCCTGCAGGGAACTCAGAAACTCACTCCTCCTATCAGCTTTTTTTTTCTTTTTTTTTTTTTTCAGGTAGGAGAAGAAAGGCCCAGAAAGGAAAAGGGCTTGCCCCATGCTTGCTATGACTCAGTGTCAGAGACTAGGGCTTTGTGTGTGCGTGTGCTTTATGCATATAGTCTCCGTCTCCAGCTGCAGAGAAGGGCAGAGAGCTGGAGACACCCTGGGAAAAGGAGTGATGGTTGTTGAGAAAAGGTCGAAAAACAAGTGATGGAAACAATGAGCATGGCTGCTTTCTCATCACACCAGCCTGGCTCCGTGGCCACATCCCCTTCTCCAGGATCATTTCCAGACTTGCAGTGAGGCTGTCCTACCCACTCCTACCACCTGGAACCCTTGGAAAAGCCTAACACACCCTGCAGCCCCTAGATTGCTAGGAAACTTTAAACAGGCCTGGCTTGGGGTTTAGGAAAGGGGGAAAAGAAACTGGAGACTTGGAGGAAGCCAGCTCTGGTCAACCAGCTCTAACGTATCTGTGCAGGAATTACCACAAGGAGCAGAGTTTAGAGCTGAGGCGACAGCAATGTCCCTGCTGTCTGCCTTAACTCCTCCCTGGCTCCCCACCCCAGGGACCCAATGTCTCACCAACACAGCCTTCACCACTCTGCCTGGCCTGGTCCTGCCACCTCTCCTCAGCATTGCCCAGGGAACTACCCCTTAGTCCAGGCCCCGACCACACAGGTTCTCACTCAGTTCTTCACGGAAATGGGCCATGTTCGCTCATTCTTCAGGCCTTTGCAGCAGCGGGACCTTCACCTGGCATGTGTGCAGGCTCCTCCCCTGCCCCATGGACCTGGCCCCTAAAGACTCGGTTTCCATATGACTTCCTCAGGGCCTCCTGTTACATGCTTTGAATCCACCGCCCTCGACTTCTCCCGGGACTTAGCAGTCTGTCTTCCTTTATCTATATGATTGTTTCATGAATATGTTTTCTCCACAAGTCTGTAAACTCCATGTAGATAAAGATCGTATCCACCTGACATACGCTTCACTTCTCAGGGTGTGTGACACAGTACTTGGCATATAGTAGGACTGAAAAATACTGAATTAATGACGCGACGACCAGAGCTTCAGGAGCTCCAGATCTACCGTAAGGAGAACAGTGACATCTAGTGGCTGCTTTCACACCCTTGGGCCTCTCTGCTAAACACGTCATCAACGGGCCTCAGGAAGCCCTCACTGGATCGCCAAAGAATTGAATATCGTGGTGACTCTCAGGGAAGCTGGCACAGAATTCAGACATGGGGTCGTCTGACTCCTAAGCAAAGAGGAGAGGAAGCACCAGTCCTCTGCTACCACACATGAGCCAGGAACACGTCACAAAAGTCCCAGGACTTGGTATTGTGCCACAGTACTGCTGAGGAGAGGGAGGCCCCGAATGACAGTTGTTGGGGCACGTCCGCAGAGCAGTGAGTGGCAATGTTAACAGCGTCACTCACTTTGGTAGCTTTGGAGGCATAGCTCAGTCCTACGCAGCTACCAAGGTGCTACTATGCTCGTCCTCACTGGCACGGCACTGGTCAGGCCCAGCCTGGTATCCACTGGAAGCTTCAGCAGCCTCCTCACACACCTCCCTCCTTCCACTGTCACATTTCCACAGTGGACTCTCACCCTGAAGCCAGAGGAGTGGAGATATATACGCATTTGGCTTTTCTGCTATTGTTACTTCGGGGAACTTGGACGCATAGAATTAGACTATCCGCCATGCGTGGTCCATGACTCAAGCTCCTTGTTGTAGCAGCATGGTGAGGCTTTACGCACTCATCCAGTTAGCCAGTGGGTGACGAGTGGTCAGGGAGTTAGCGACTTTTAACACTTTGATAAACTCCCACAAATCCATCACCCAGAACACCAGCGAGGAACCGGAGTACGTAAGTGTAACCAATGCCCTCATGCCATCACCCTGCCTCCCCTGACTCAGGATTACCATCATCCTGCGTCCTACGGTCACTGTTTCCTTGATTCCACGTTTAAGTGGTTTATTGCATCTGTATGTATCCCTACAAGGTAGTGTGTTAGGGGTGTGTGTGCGTGCGTGTGTGTGTGTATGTGTGTTAGCTTCAAACAGTGGAAAAGGTATCATGCTATTGAAAACGTATCTTTGACACTTATTTTTTTCATTTATATTAAGTTCACGCATCTCACAGTGTCACTATAGTTCACTCGTCCTGGCTGTGGTGCAGTATTCTGTTGGGTGCACGTTCCACATCGTCACTGCTCTCCCACTGATGGCCACCTGGATGGTGTGCAGAAGCCTCCTTCTGCCACATAAATCGAATCCTCTCGGCCTCCTGCTAATCCTATTACCCACAGCCTCCCACTGCTCTCTAGATAGTGTCCAAACGCTATGACCTAGCTTACAATACCCTAAACGATCAGGCTCCTTTTGACCCCTCGGCCTCATCTCTGCTCTCTCTCCATCTCTTCATCTTAGTCATGGGGAATTTATTCCTGTCTTTGTACAGACTGTTCTTTTCTGCCTGAGATCATCTCCCTGATACTCTTCCTGCTTTCTTATCCTCATCCCTCTCGGTCCTCTGTGAGGCCCTACCTGACCACTCACCACCCACGGGCACTTAGTCCAGTGGAATGCTATGGGAGGGGCACAGAATCCATAGCTTCCTACTGGACTTGGTCTCCTTGAGACGTCCAGGGCTGTGTGGGAGTTTCTGTGGAAGGAAGAGAGGGGACCAAATAGAGATGCTTTATCCACCTTCCTCTTCCTCACTGAAGGGATAGCATCACTCCTCCTGATTTTAGGGACTGGGGTTCCTGAAGACTGTGTTTGGAAAAAGTGTGCCGAATACACAAGTTTGAAAACCAGTGAATCAAATCGTGCACATGACCTACTGTAATTGAAAGTGAGAGACACAGAAAGAGGAAAAAGAGAGGATATAATTTCATGATTAAACATGTCGTCTCTGAAACAGACCAACTTTCAGCAAACCACTAAACATCTTTGAGGTTTCCTCACTTGTAAAGTGGGAATGACATTAAAATAAACCATACAGAATTGCCATTTTTATATATAAAAGATGGTCAAAGGTCAGCAATTTCAAATGAATCAACCCAATATTTATAAGGAGATCATAGCTTTGAAGGGTCGATTGAAAGAGATAATCCAAGTACAGTACTGATTAGATACTGCTAGGTTTTCACAAAACCCGTATCTTCTTCTCCTGAGCACATAGATAGAATACATTCCCCCATCTCCTTGCAGACAGGTGTGCCCAGCGGCTGAGTTCTAGCCAATGGAATGGGAGCTGAAATGACAGTTGCCACTTTCAGGCTTGGCCCACTGCACTTCTCATGTGCAACCCTCCATGTTCATTCTTTTCTCAACCTGCGTGGAAGCATCAGGTTGAAGGAGCACAAGATAGAATAGGCTGGATCCCTGAACTCCTTCTCAGAGTAAAGCCACTCATCAATCAGAAATATCTATTTGGGACTCTGTACAACCCAGAAATAACCTGTATGGAATTAAGCCATTGAGATTCGAAAGTTTGTCGGTTTTACCAGCTCCTGTTATGAAGCTATCTGTGTACTTAAAACATGGTGAGACATCAACAAATGCTAGTTGTGATGGTGATGATGATGACGATGACGACAGGACAATCCCAATGGACAAAGGGCCCTTAGGGCAGGAGGTAGGAGGGTTGGTACTTAGATTCGACTTAGTGCATGTGTCAGGGGAGCTCACCTCCTTGGTCCCGTTGTCTTGAATGAGGGTATAAAGGGGCACCACACGGTTGATTTCCAGCAGCACCGGAGTGGGGCTCAGCTGCTCCTTTCCTGGTCGGCGGCAAAGGTGGCAGGTAGATGGACAGCGGCCTTTCTCCTCACAGCGGATCTCTACACCTGAGATGAGCTGGTCATCCGAGAGCATCTGGGCAGTCAGCAGACCTGAGAGGTAGGTGATGAAGGGCATGGACTTGAGCTCCTTCTTGCTGCCCAGCTCTGTGGTCTCTGGGGAGGGAGAAATAAATTCAGTATTGTTGAATTTAATCAATTTAAGAATCCAGTGTGCTAAGGAGCTGGTATCTGTTGGAAAGGGAAAAAGATGCTAGAGAAGCTTTTTGGAAAGAGGACTGGCCTGAAGGTGTGGAGTCCAGAATGGAACCTTATGCTACCATCTACGTGAAATAGTCCCCTTTCTCGCTTTGTTCTCACTTTCTCCGTATTCAAAGACGGTAGGGGGACCAGAGGATTCTCCAAGGACTATACAAGATGTAAATGTTTAAGGGTTTTGTCCCCCAACCAGAAAGTCCTTTCTGTCTACTGTCAATTTACACAAATTCTATCTTTCTTTTAGAAACTCACTCCAGTCCCTATTTTTCAGGAAGTCCCATGTAATAGGGAAAACACAAGTTTTGGAGTCAAGTCAATTTCAGTTGAAATCTCAATTCTGTGCGATAACAGCAATGCAACCTTACAAAAAAGTATCTTAACGTCGAAGAGCCTGTTGTGATTAATTCTGTAAAATGTAGTTAATGATACTGAGTTAAATAGTTATGAGTGATAAATGAGATAGAAGGCGGTGGACCCGTCTGGAAAAAATATAATTTTCCCTTTCTTTATGTGCTCATCTGTCCCCTTGTTCAAACTTCCTTTCCTGCCTCATTCTTCACGTGCACACCGAGATCTGAGTCACGCATGCTCCATTCTGTGCTCTCTCTTGATCCCTACGACTCGTACCTCCCACTTCTGTGCCTTCGCTCTGCCTGTCCTGCTTTTCCGCCTCTGCCTCTTCAGGTCTTTACCACCTATCCCTACTCCATGCCAAGGTGACCCTACGCAGGAAGTCTTTCCTCCTGGCCCCATTCCTTCCTTGCCGAATAAGCATTTCTGCTTAGAAGACCTTCTCTTGTTAAGCTCATTTTCTCATCCCATTTCCTGCTGGCCTCTTCAACCATATGCTCAGCTCTTGGAGACCAGGGGCCAGGTCTTCCACTCTTGTCCCCACCTCTTCAGTGCCTAGCATGGTGCTAGGAATATATGTGAGACTTAATCAAAGAGGAAGATTATGGAACTCTAAATAGCTAGAATGACGATCATGGTCAAGTCTAAAGGATCTAAAATCTTTCTGAGGAACTCTAGGAATCCCAAGAAGCATCTCAGTAGCTGCTTGCCGGGGGCAAGAGGAACACCAAGCAGGCAGAACTCGAAACCCACACCTCAACTTCAAATAGAGGGGTTCTGCTTCTGTCTGTTTGAGACTGGCCTTCTACATAAGATTTCATAAGAAGAGAGGGGTTTTGGGTTATATTAAAAAACTTGAAGAAGCAAAGTGATTTGTATGACACAGAGGTTTCCATTTATATCACATACTACAGTGAATGGTATCTTCAAAGTTGTACAATGCACAGCTTGAGTGGCAAAACAGGGGGGCCCTGGACTAAGGGGCAGAGCTTGCTCCAGGTGACAGAGTCTTCCAAGGAAGGCTCCTGCCTCAGTGGAACCAGGGACCCTGGGCACCCAGGCCTGGGAGAAAAAGGAGTGTTGTCTCCTGCTCTTGCCCTCGGCTTGCAATGACATGCAGCTGATCTGGAAATGGACTTGCCAATTAGGAATACAAATAAATGCAGCCTTCATTCATTATTTTCTGGGCCCTCGAGCCCAGGATCTGGGCTCCACCTTTTCTGTCTGGCTGTCAGCAAACGCTTATGAGCATCAGATCAAAGGCTCTGGGGGAGGAAGACAGGCGAATTCCAGCTAACCAACCCTTCAGAGGGATTAAAGAAGGGTAGTTACTAAGATAAACAAAACAAAGCTGTGAAGAAGACATCTCAGCAGCTGGGGAGATGGAGACAGTCTATATACAGACACATCGAGAGAAGATGATGACTTTTAGAAGCACAAGCCAGAGGGCTAGTTTTGGAGAAGAAAGACTTCAAACTCAGGGGAGAATAACCATTAGAGAAAGAAGAGGAAGGGGGAGTCAATGCTGCAAGGACATTAGGGCATACTTAGCCCACACTCTCACCCCGAGGTCTAAGCTATGGCCCATGGGTCAAGTCTAGCCCTCTGCCTGTTTTTGTGAATAAAGTTTTATTGGAACACAACCACCCTAATTCATTTTACTGTGTTTGGCTACAGTGGCAGAATTGAGTAGTTGCAACAAAGACTCCATGGCCCACAGAGCCTAAAACATCTACTGTCTGATTCTTTACAGAAAAATTTTGGAAACCTCTGCTCTAGCACTAGATTATACATGGGGAAACTGAGTCTCAGATTGAGGATCCACTTATAGTTACACAGCGATGTGGCACAATGATGGAACAGTTAAAGTAAAAAGTATAGAATCAATTAGACCACTAATACACCTGGATTGTAAGGCACCGAGGAGAAAAGGTCAAGTGGGGCATCTTTTCTCCATAGAAGTCTTTCAAAAACGATTGAAAAAGCACACCTTTGAAAACACTAACCTTGTGCAACTCCCCCATTTTAAACAAGAGGAAATTGTACCCCAATGAAGGAAAATGACTTTCCAGGGTCACACGGTAAGTTAGTGATCCTTTCAGCACACAGCCCCAGTCTGCTGATAATTAATTCATCTCTTCACCTATTGTTTTTATAGCTTATTTTAAAACACAGATGGCCTGCTTTTCGGAGCACCATGCTGTAAGCACACAATTTAATTGGGGAGGAATGTAACATGGTACTGGGAGTAAAAAGCCTCTTGATCAAACAAACATTCATAGCTATTGGGTTAAAGATATAACTACCCATTTAATAGCAAAACAAGCTATAGATTTGGCTGGTTTGCTTTTGTCCAATAAATCTTCAGCTTTCTCAATCTGTCAGGCCAACAAGTGGGGTTAAAAGCCTATAGTCCAGGCTGAAACCTGCCCTGCAGTCGCAGTATTGAATTCACAATCAAACCTAAGGGCTGATTTTGCAAAAGTATCATCTTGGGTATCATCTGGTCCAGCCCCAATGCTTAACAAGTGAGGAGCCCAAGACCTCCAATGGAGAAAGGAATTTACCTCTACGTTCCATGCACATTTATGAGCAATGATCCTTTTTTTTAAAGATTGTGTCATGCCTAAGTTATGATCTGGATGAAAGTTGCAACAGGAAAGACCATTAGCCATTCCATTAATTATTCCGCTGTAGATATTACAATTGCCAAAGCTAATTGCTTCACGCTGTGGCTAAAGACATCTTTTGAAAAGGCTAACCCTATATTCTTTGCCTGCTTAAAATGTCATGCTCTTAGGATAAACACCAAAATCTGTGAGATGGCGGCGAAGTAATGTGGGATCTAGGCAACCTGTCTGCCTCTCCAGTCGGATCTCTTACCCTGTTCCTCTTCACTCTCTTACTTTCAGCTACACTGGCTTTGAGTTCCTTACACACATCGCACCCTGTGCCTTTCTTTCTCAGTCTGGGCATGTGCTCTTCTCTCTGTACAGAATGCTTTCCCCCATTACCCCCCAGTCCCTGGCTTCTCCTGGCTAACTCCCGATCGTCCTTCAGATGTTAGTTCAAGTGCCAGGTCCTCAGCAGTGCCTTCCCTGAAGTCCATCCCACGCCACCAGTCTATATTACGGTTTCACATTGAAGATCCTCACAGCATCCTGGTCTGTGTGTCACCTGCTAATGTTTCCAGGCTGTAAGTTCCATGCGGGCAAAAACAGGATTAGTCTTGCTGCTCCCCACATCCACTTCACACAGTGCCTGGAAGACAGTAGGCTTTCCATAAACATTTGCTGAATATATATTTATATACCCTGACCCCTGTGCTATCTTATCAAAGCATTGCGGGGTCTAAGAGCCATGATGTGTGCGTGTCAAGACTGACACTAAATGGATGGCTCGCAATCAAGTGACAACCTCTTCCCAAAGTAAAATGAGCTCTCTCCATTGAAAGGTTAATAGATGAATAGCTGATCAATTTGCCAGTTGTTCCGACCTTCTCTAGGTTTTCACATAAGCCCTTGCCATTGAAGGGATGGGAGAGTTCAGTTAAAACAGGCTGTCTCTAACAGGCAAGGATAAAGAGGGCTTTTGAAGAGACTTATCCTCTGTTCACATTTCCCATCCCTCTGAACAATGCTTCCAAAATAGGATCATATCTGGTTTTAAGCCCAATTCAGTTCCAATGACACTACAACCCATTCATTTGAGAACCTGCCAACTGAACTCTCTTTTTTCTCCTCCCAAATTCCTGCTGGGTATTATTTTGTTGCCACCAAAAAAAAAAAAAAAAAAAAAAAGCCTCAGTTGAAGTGACAACTCCTTGTTGGGAGGGCAGCCAGGGCTTTTCGGCAGGAGGTGAAGGCACTGCTTGCCCTCATCTAGAAAACAAAACAAAGGCATTAGACTAAGGGCTTCTGGGAGAGCCAAGGCTGTGCGAATGTTTGTTCAATATTCAGCCACAGCTCAGGGCGCTGCCTTCCGAGTCAGACAGGCTTGCTTGGCAGTAGGCTTGCAATTGAAGCATTTAAAGACTCCACAGGGACCAGAGGGGCTCAAATTAGAAACGTTAAGGGTGGGGAAGAGGGTGAGACTTTTATATCATAAAGAATGGCCTTTATTGCAGCAGTGGCCTCCCAGGAATTGCTGAAATGGGATCATTTCTTAGGAGGAGTTTCTGTCTCCTGTTGGAGGAAGGCGATTGCTCTGAGGCCTGACTCAAGGACCCACACAAATACCTCCTGGACAAAAGGGAAGGAGCTCGCTGAAAGGCCACCGGCGAGGTGTGCACTTGTGTGTCGTGCAATCTGAACGTCTCAGCCCAGCAGTCATAGCTCAGCACCCTTGATCCATAATAGTACCAACCTGAAAGCGTTAGTGTGACGATGAAATACGGTGCCCGGCAAAGGTTAAGCTTTCAGTCAGTATCAGCTGCTCTTATTGTCGTTTCTGTGCTTGTAATTATGAGTGCTGTTGTTGTCAGGGGATGTTAACATGAAAATGTCTACTGAGGCACCAAGACGAAACAGAAGTGAAAATCCAAGGCCAAGCCCCTCTCTGCAGAATTTACAAAGGGGATGGATCCTAACTTGTTTCATAACGCTAGAAAATCTCAGCCAGAACTAGAAAATAAAACAAGGTCAGAGAGTAGAAGGGGCCGATTTGGGGGAGATTTATTTCGCAGAGCTATTACTTCGCGTTCAGCGTTCCCAGCGCCCCGTGGGCGACACGTAGAGGATGCTGCCTTCTTTTCCCAAGTGTGCCTCTCGGTGTTTTCAGCACCTGGGAAGATAGTGGACTGGGATCTTACTCCACCTGCAAAAGTTCTAGTGGCCGGTGGCCACTCACGGGAGGGGCTGCCTGGGGATCAGCCCAACAGCCAGAGGCAGCCAGGGTGACAAATGCTTCAGGATTGTCCCCTGGACCAGAGGGGAGGCACACAGGAGAAAGAGCTGGCCTGGAACTGTTAGGAGTCCTACCGGGAGGAATTCTAACAGAGGTTTGGGGAGGGGGTCCCCACAGTGAAAATGTCCATGAGGCGGGAAGCCAGAGAAGGTGAATGGGGACCAGCAACAGCCAGACAATGAGAAATTACATTGTCTCAGGTCTTGGAAGAAGTCTCCAGCAATGGGTTTTGCAGAAAAGCCCCTGAAAAAGCTCCCAAGAGAAAGGGCTCGCTTTAAAAATCTGTCAGGACCAGAGAACACAGAGCCAGGTACAAGGGCACCAGGGCAAGTGAGACCTTTCTAAGCCTTACCACTTCTCTCTCCTTCTGCTTCGATCTTGGAGGGAGAGGAAGAGGGGCCAGGTGGAGAAACAGAACAAAGGCAAACCTTGCCCTACTCTTAATGCCCCCACTGAGGAGGACAAAGAGATGTGATTTGTCAAATTTAGGAATTTGATTAAAATCCTGCACTGGACGTCCTAGTTCCTGATTTGAAACTGTGTAAAAATGCCTATAGCACTGTCTGATCCATAAAAGTGATAATAGATTAGATGTGCCCTGCTAACACTTTTATCTAGGAGCAGAGGAAGATTAGCCCAGTGAATACATTAAAAGCAGTGTGGGAACACTCACATATACAGAGGAATATCTCGTTTTATTGGGCTTCCCTTTAGTGTACTCTGCAGATATGGTGTTGTTTTCCAAATTGAAGCTAAGACCCTCCACCAGTAAACAGATGATGACTCATTGAAGGTTCAGAGGATGGTTAACATTTTTCAGTAATGAAGTATTTTTTTTAATTAAGGTACATGCATTGTTTGTTTAGACAAACGCTGTTGCACACTTAATAGGCTATTGTGTGAACATAACTTCTCCGATACACTGGGAAATTGGAAAACATTGTGTGGCTCGTTTTATTGCAACGTTCCCTTTATTGCGGTGGTATGGAACTGAAGCCCGGTATCTCCAAGGTCTGCCTGCACTTTTGAACATCATCTGAGCATATTCATAAACTGTAGTTTGATTTTTCTCAGTTTGTATTGTCAATGGAACCATTTACACCATCATCATTATAGCGCTTATCCCATTTTTAGTTTCAGTTAATGTGCTAGTTAAATTCATATCTGTCTCCCCAACTGAACTGTGAGCTCCATCAAAGTGAGGACCATGGTGGTTTTAATGACCATTTGCATCCTGAACACAGAGTTCCCTGCCTGATATCCTGTAGACAGTTTGCAGGTAAATATCTGAATAACTGAATAGATGAATGTGATCTGACCTCTTTTTCCTTGAAACCTTTCTGCTCATGTAACACTTATCAGACTTCAAACTCATCATCTCAATTTATCACTACAGCCTCAAAAGCTGGTCTTAACCTTACTTTATTGATGTATAAATGGTAGCTCAGAGAGGTAAGGTAATTTGTCCAAGGCCACACAGCTAATAACTAGTCTAGCTTCTTGTACCTGGTCCCACTATTCCTTCCATTGTTCGTATTTCCTCTCCCCAAAATTTGCAGCATTGATTTTCACTTTTACACAGTGAGTCACCTCTTTTGCAAACGCTTGAGCCTTCCCTGTTCCTGCCACCCCCCACTTAACACCCCCAAGCTCCCCACCCCTTTCCATGGGCTAAAGGATCTCATGAGTAAAAGGCACTTTAGAGGTCACTTAGTCAGAAACTCCATCTCATGTCTCATTCACCACCAAATCATCCTCCAGCTTCTTTTTGGACACTTCTAATGATGCAGAACTCAGTACCTCTTTAGGCCTCTAGTTCCATCAGGGGACAGCTCTGTTGCACTTGGATTGCTTCCCGTCCAGGAACTGCATTTCTCAGCCGAAGCATCGGACCCAGACCCAGAGTTACGTACTTGAAGCTATTTGGACACCCTAGCTAAAGTGCTCAAGCCTGCCCCCTACTGGGAGGTCATGCTAAAATTAACGAACAAGGTGCATGAACACTCCATACCAGGAACTGACTGTGGGGGCTTCTGATAAGGTGTGTGTGTGTGTGTGTGTGTGTGTGTGTGTGTGTGTGTGTGTGTGTGTTGCATATTTGAAGAGTGGAAGGGGAAGCAATAGTGGAGACTAAAAAGAAGACAGACCTGCAACTGCCAAATTCTAAGACAACTGATCTAACCTAATTCACAGCTTCTTCCTTAGATATACAAGTAACAAGCCCAATCACAGAGGGGCAGCGACAGCCCAGTGACTTGCTTGGGTTTGAACTCCAGCTCTTCCATTTCCAGCAGGGTGACCTTGGACAAGTCCCTTCACTTCTCTGAGGCACTGTTTCGCATCTATAAGATGTCAGTGATGTTAGTATCTAAGTCTTGTTATATTAGGAGGGTTCATGAGAAACAGAACCCAGTGGGGAATTTACAAAGTCTAGGGCATCAAGAGAAGCATCAGAGTTATTTGTTCCAGCCCTTGGCCATCACCTCAGCATTCTTCAATTCTTGTGCATGTCTGAACCTGTAAATCTCTCCTTGTAACCTGATGGTGCTTTAACCACACTGCCAGGAATTTCTCCTTAAGCTACCTGCTTGCTACCTAGTGGAATACAGCAGACAAGTGTAGAATTGACACAATAGCTTTGAATCCAAAGCCATTGAGTCAGACCACCTGGTTTTGAATCCTGGCCAAGTTAACCTGACTTCTTCAGCCGTAGTCTCCTCGTTTGTAACATGGGGATTCTGGTCCTCACTGAACTGCTCTGAGCATCAAATGAGAGTTGCAGCCCTAGCTGATTTACACCTTTGCTCACATATGGTCCTCACGATCACCCTACAAAGTGGAGACTGTTGCTCCCTTTTACAGGTGAGGGGTACTTGATAAGAGGACCCTTGTTTCGAGCGAAAGCAGTTAAATCTCTGAGAAAGGCCATACTTACTCTCTGAGGTGCAGAGAGAAGGACCCCTGGGCATCGCCCAGCAGTCCAGTAGTGGGTGATGTCTTTTGTTTGTTTGCAGATAAGAATTCTTTTAATGGACATATTTTTTAAAGTACTAAAATACCCACGTAGTTCTGCTGTGTTATTTATTTGTCCTACAGAAAGCTAAGGGGCAGAATGAAGAATTCCAGGGCATCTCATTGGAGTGCAAAGTGGGCCTTCTCATCACAGACTAAGGCGTGCTCAGTCTTCCTTACCTGACCGCCGCCCGTCCCCGCCCCTCCCCTCCCGTCTGCCCCCAGCCTTTTCATCCCTTTTGCTGTTCACTGAGCAGTCAGCATTGAAGTTCCCTCCCACCTCTTGGGAGAAGGTGGGCTATAGCCAGTCCTACAGGAGGCTGGAAAAAGCCCGTGTGTGATCTCCTGCTGCCCTCTAGTGCCTGCTTAAGATGATTGCTCTTGGGAAAAAATGTGTTGGTTCTTCCATGCCAAAGCATGGTTAACAGTGAGCAAAGCAACTTGCTAGGCGCTGCGGATATCAGGGAAGACAGTAAAGGCTTGGCGATGACACAAGGAAGCCTAGTGTGATGTACAAGGGTCCTGAAGCATCTGCTTAGAAGACCTATTCAGTGCCAAGTTTAGAGCTATGCATTGGAGGGGGATGGTGGTGGTGAAATTATGAATAATGATTTCCAATCCTAGGGGTGCCCAAGTGTAGAGATTTGACTGAGTGTATCAGCTAAGAAGGAGAAGCCAGAAGAGGAGGAGAGGGAAAAGGCTGGAGACCAGGCAGAGAGAAGACATAATCGGTGGAGCAGGATCCTGAAGGAACTAGGAACAGATGAACTCCCAGGTAGCAACGGAAAGGATGTGGTCTGAATGTCAAAGATGTCTGGGTTTGAATTTCTATGTGTGCAACCACGGCTTCTGGGTGTAGTTATGCAAGTTGCATACTGCACAGCTGTGACGAGGCAAGAGGGTGAGCGGGGACGGAATCCAGCCTTTAGCTCCACGAGCCATTACTGCGCCCATGGGGTTTAATCCAAGTGGAAGAGCACCATTTCCTAATTCATAGAAAAGGTGACGCCTGGGCTAGCTGAGGCTCTGCACACAACCCTGGACAAGCTTGACAGACATCCTCTCTCAGAGCCTCTGCTCTTTTATGCAGAAAGCAATGGTAATATCACTGACAGTACAAAGTTGTTGTTCGGATTTAAGATAATGTATGCCCATGCCACCCAAGAAATTTTAGTTCTTATTATTACTAGTATTGTCATAACAACCTAGTTTTATTTTTAAGATGAGGTGGGATAAGTCTTTTGAAAAGAGAGACGGTAGAAAGAAAAATTACCTTTCCTAAGCGTCTACTTTTCTTTGCCAAGCACAAGACATTATGGATCTCATAGACTGAATCCTCATAACTGTGATGTATACCAGGCAGATGAGGTGTGACCATTAAGTTCGCGAACTTGCCGCCATGCGCTTACAGTGGCGGCACTGGACAAACAGCTCAGGAAGGTTTCATAACCTTGGTCTGTCAGTGTCTCACTGCTGTGTTCATGTGGACGTGTGGCGGTGTCTTGCTGAGTGGTGCTCATTATTGTTGTTGTGTGTTTTTTGTGTCATCACGAGAATGTCTGGGCTTGAATTAGAGCAACGAACAAACATTAAATTTCTTATTAAACTTGGCAAGAATGGAAGTGAAATCTGCAACATGTTAATCCAAGTTTATGGGGATAATGCCATGAAGAAAACGGCAGTGTACAAATGGATTAAATGTTCTATTGAGGGGAGAGAACGCATCACGGATGAAGAGAGGTCAGGACAGCCAGTAACGAGCAGAACTGATGAAAACATTGCAAAAATTCATCGATGTACGTCAAAATTGTCAGCTGACTGTGAGAAGCATAGCAGACCAAGTAAACTTTGATAGAGAAACAGTTAGGAAAATCTTAACTGAAAATATTTGCATGAGAAAGGTGTGTGCAAAAATTGTCCCCAAGGAGCTCACTGATTAACAAAAGCAAAGGGAGTTTTTAGCCCCTTTTAGTAAACAAATAACTGTATTGGAACACCCTCCCTATTCACCTGATCTGGCCCCCAGTGACTTCTTTCTTTACCCGAAGATAAAGGAAATATTGAAAGGAAGACATTTTGATGACATTCAGGACATCAAGGGTAATATGACGACAGCTCTGATGACCATTCCAGAAAGAGAGTTCCAGAATTGCTTTGAAGGGTGGACTAGGCGCTGGCCTCAGTGCATAGTTTCCCAGGGGGAGTACTTCAAAGGTGACCATGGTGATATTCAGCAATGAGGTATGGAGCAGTTTCACTAGGATGAGTTCGCGAACTTAATTATCCTCATATTACAATTTTTATAACTGTATTTTACAACTGAGAAAACAGAGGTTCTGAGAGGTGACAGGCTGCAGCCCAAAGGCCATTAGACATTCAGGGTCTGACTCCAAAGCCCCTTTTCTGTCCAATGGAAGGCCCGCCTTCTCCTCCCTGGGATCCCATTCCTCCTTTCTTAAAAACTCTGCTCAAAACTTATCCCTTTAAGGAACAGTTCCAAAATTAGTTCCTCCTCAACTCCCACCTCCTCCTTCCAGCAGCTTTTTAGGCTAGGGGTCATGGAGGAAATGCCCCCAAAAGAATCATTCCTGGATGGAGCGGCTGAGATGTTAATGACCTGCTTTACATGGAGACTCTTGACTCTCCTGCTTGGACATGATCTTGGGGCAGGAGAGCAGGACAACAAGGCACACCAGGCCACCTGGGGCTGGTGGGAGGTTACCACAGTCAAGCATTGAGGCAGGTACAAACCTGGGGTGGGGTCAGTTGCAGGCATTGGTGTGAAAAGCCATCAGAAAACAAACTGCCACCCTCTGACCGCTTTCCTAGGAGGCTCCAGTCTTGCTGTCACACTTATAATTATTTTCACCAACATCGTAACAACACTCAAGTGGAAAGATCATCTTTATGAGGGTAAAAGGGGATCCAATATATGGTGATGGAAGGAGAACTGACGCTCGGTGGTGAACACACAATGTGATATAGAGATGATGTATTACAGAATTGTACACCTGTAACTTTACTAACAATTATCAACCCAATAACTTAAATTTAAAAAATATCATCTTTAACTGTGTTGACAGGCAATACTTCTGGAGAACACATCCAAGGTGAGTTACTTCTCCCATCAGCTTCCCACTTCCCTGTAGCTGTGCTGCTAGGGACGGGGAGAAGGACTAAGAAGCCCACCTGCCTAAAATTTAAAATAAAACAAAAACCAAGGGCTAGCACCCATCATGGATTCCCTGTCTTATTGCTGAGGAACTCAGTAAAATTAATAATAATAATAATAGCTATGACTTTACATGCACGTATTCCAGGCCAGATGTTCTGCTCTTTGCTTCACATGCATTGTCTCATTTGGTCTGTACAAAGCTAACAATGAGAGGTAGGTTTCATTCTTGCTTTTCAAAGATGAGCAAATGGAAGATCACAGAGGGGAAATCAGGGGCTGAGGAGAAGTAGGCTTCCACTTCGACCTGTCTTACTTAGAAGCACTTTTCCACTGTCTTAAACTGCCTCAATCTGCTAGTTTATAGTGCTTTCGTGTGTGTAAGAAACAATATAAATATATATATATATATATATATATATATATATATATATATATATGCATGTTAGATAAATATATATGAGATTTATATATATATAAAACATACCTATACAGAGATTAGATAGCTAGCTAGCTAGCTAGAATTTTTCACTAAGAAACACTGAAACAATTAACCAAAACAAATACAAATGGTTACTCACAAAGGGAGTAAGAGAACAGAGTCAAGGGGACAAGGGGACAAGCCAGAATTTTTTCAGTGTGTCTTGTTTTATAGGTTTTATATTTAGAACCACATAAAATTATCATACATTTTTTACATCATGAAAGACAAAAAAATCTCTACAAATTCTATGCAAACTGAAAAAAAAACCACGAAAACAACTAGCTATATATCAATGTATTGGCATAACCACACAGAGAAAAATCATTATTTTGAGTGCCTTTCAAAGGCAGTATTTTGCTTTTACGTGCTTTAGTAAGAAGTATTCCAAAGAAAAATATAATCTGCAAATAAATCTTAAAGGAGATGAACTGGACTTATTGCTAGTTGTAATATTGGCATCATTTATTTGGAAACTATTATGTGAATATCGTGGGCTATAGCAAACAAGCCATTATGTTTTTGTCATTAGGAAATAAAATTATCAGCATAAGAAGCAACCAAAGCAGGTATAAAGTCAAAGAGATTGGAAAAAAATTATGTACATTGAAATTTCAACTGGAAATCACATAAACTTATAATTTATTTCTCTGTTTTAAAAAAATAAAATATCATAGCTCTGGCCACCAAAAAAGGCCTAGCAGTAATAGCAACCTAATAGCAGTAACTACCCTTAATGACCAGACTCTTGTTTTTAAATATCAGTTCCCAGTAAAAGGAACAAAAGATTCTTGGAAAACGTCCCTACCCCAAGTCTGGAATAGGTATGGTACAAGCTGCGCCTAGGATACCTTGCTGTGCCAAAAAGCAAGATAGCTGCCAAACATTAAAGTGGTCATTTCAAAAGAACATAGAAGCCAATTTAGAGGGGCTCACACTGGCCTAACATTGCACAAATTGAACATCAAAGTAAGCAATAACTGTAATTGATTGCAACAGATCAAATAAATACATTTCCGGTAATTCAGAATGTTCCTGAAACCCAAACCAAAAAACAAATGACCAAAGCTCATTGGAGATGGCTAGGAGACCAGCTATTATTCTGAAAATTAATAAAAGAATCGAGTATTAGTCAATCTTTCATCATATGAACTGGATTTCAGGGTAACCACATTTTTCTTGATGAAAATATCACAGGTTACAAAAGCAGCAAAAATGATAGAATTAGAAAATTACTATTTTGCAATCTAACAAAATAATAGATTTAGACAGTCATCATCAATGAATCCTAAAACCATTTAGAGAAAGGCTGATAGGAAAATTTCTAATCAATGGACCAGACTTATAGCAGCTGACCAGCTGTTCAATCTTAATGTCACTAATGCTAGTAAAACCAGACATTGAGTGATTTGTTATGATGCCATAGGAAGTGCATGGCATGGTCTGTATACTTTAGCTGGCACTCCTTGGGCCCCTGGATAGAATTCAAGGGTCTGTGAATTTGTGTAGAGAAAAATACATCTTTATTTTCAATATCCTCTAATGCAATTTAGCATTTCCTGAAATTACGAATTGAGGCAACAAACTATAGTAGTATAGCACTTCCTGTGACTTTGACACAAATTCACATATATTTCTATCACATTACAGTTGCCACAAATATTTTAATTATTTATGTTGAACATCACTTAGATGTTATTTTAGCTATTAGACTCTCCACTAGATCTAGTCATTAATATAGGAACACATATATTACTCCTTTACATTTTTTTTTATATTTTGCTAACTATATTGTGATAGAGTTTCTTTCTCATGTAGTCCCCATGTCTTTAATTTTATGCATTTAAAAACCTTCTGAGAAGGGGATCTATAGCCTTCGTCACTCTACAAAACGGGTCCATGGGACAAAAAAAAAATTTTTAAAAAGAAAGAAGTGATGAATCTCTAGGGGAGAGCAACAAGTTACAAAACACCAAGAGAAGAGCAATTAGTTAAATCTGCAAAGTGGAAATTTCTACAAAAACAAAGAAGTCAATGTGTTCAACAAATACTGGCATTGGCAACATTATAGGTGACACTATTAAAGATTAAAGGAGACAAAGTGAAACAGGTAGACATTTTGATCCTTATTTAAACACACCTACTATAGAAAGATATTTTGAAGCAATTAAGGAGATTTGAATATGAATTGCTAGATGTGATACTGATGTTGAGATTATGTTAAAAAATATTTATCTGTTAGCGATACATACTGAGGTATTTATAGGAAGAAGGATATGTTATCTGGAATTTACTTTCAAAGACTCCAGCAACAGAAAACAAATTGGGGGTGAGGGGTAGCTGAAGCAAAACTGGCAAAATATTGACAACATTTACTGCAAGGTAATGAGTACACACAGGTTCACTATACTGTTTTCTCTCCTTGTAGGGGTACTTTTCTCAGCAAAACACTAAGGAAAGAGGGCTGCCAAAAGGATTACATAAAATCACTAAAGACAATTATTGCTGGGGAGTAGAATGAGAAAGGATTTTCCACATCTACATTATGTGCTGTTCTGAATCTTTTAAATGCATTTTCACTTGTATTCTGGTTAAAAGTTTAAGAATAACAATAAAATGTTCCTATTTTTAGAAAAATAAATTGGAATAATGGATAGCAGTGAAGTGAGGAGAATATGTATGGGAGAGGTGGGGGGTTTGGGGAAAAGAGACAGTTTCTTTGTCTGCTGCCAGCCAATCTTACAGATGCCAACTGATGGAGAGGGTAATGGTAGCCCCCATAAAGAGAAGGCTGGCTGAAATCCCGGAGCTAAGAGGATGGGAAGTCTGGCTTGAGGTTGAGATGTGGGGCTTCGCAGAAATAAGGCACACGGGAAAATTTCCAGCCGTCCTCATTTAGGACTGAGTCGGGTTGAAGTTGAGGTCACTACACATGGGATATTCTCTGGGCACACCTTCCGTGCTATTAGCATTTTTCAAGCACCTACTTGGCCAATGTTGGATTCCTGCTGACCTTTGACCATTATAAATTGGGTCTGGCCAATGCACACACGTGTGTGAAATTAAAATAAAGTTTCAAAATTTTGAACTAGCTGTTTGCATATCAGCTCAATGAAATAAAAAACAGAACAAAATGACAAGGTCAAACCCAAAACTTCCCTGCACAAGGACATTTAAGCAGTCTCATTTGTGATGGTTAAGTGCTCAAAGATGGGCCTGTCAACTTGATAAACTTAGCATGACAACTTAGGAAGGCCAGGGAAATTTTTTTTCAAATATTTTCCCATAGTAAGCACATAAACTATAAAAACTTATATTTATTGGAAAAATACTTATTGGCTATTCAGCATCATCAAAGTCTACATGAACAGATTAAAGGGGGAATTTTTTAAATGTTTGTATTTGTACAAAAATAACCAACATAATGGTGATATTAAGGTGGTGGAGAAAATTCACTGTTTTTAAATGCTCTTTTATGCTGTAAATTGAACTTGAATTCAAACATCTATCAAACACTTACCATGTGCCAGATGTAGGCTAGATTGAGAAACACAAGAGACTGAGTATGGAATATGGAGGTTAGAGTCAGAGTTTCAGCAGAATACTTTCAGTAGACTAATAACAGACAGACAGATAAATGGATACATACATACATACATACATACATACATACATACATACACAGAATAAGAAATTGAGGGAGGGAGAAAAGAAAAGAGGAATGGAGGGAGGGAGTACGGAGGACAGGGGAAGGGAGGAAGGAGTGATTGGGAGGGAAGGAGCCTCTAAAATGGCCTGCAATGATCTCACCTCCTGATATACATTGCTTGTTATAATCTCTTCCACAGGAGTAACTTGCTTTTAAACAACAGAATATGGCAACATTGAAACGATGTCACTTCTGTCATTAGGTTACAAAAGACTGTGACTTCTGTCTTGCTCACAGACTCTTGCTGGCTTTGAGGAAACAAACTGTCATGAAGAGACTCATGTGGCAAGGAACGGAAGACAGTCCCCAGCCAAAAATAATCAAGGCTGAGACCCCCAAACCCCTTAAGAACGGAATCCTGCCAACAACTACATAAGTGATGTTGGAAAACAATCCTTCCCTAGTCAGACCTTCAAATGAGACCACAGCCCTGGCCAAGAATTTCACTGCAGAATGTGAGACACCGTGAAGCAGAGGGTCTAGCTACGCTGTACTCAGAGTCCTAACTCACAGAAACTGTAAGAAAAAAACGCATGCTGTTTTAAACTGTGAACTTTTGGGGGCAATTTGTTATACAATGATAGATAAGTAATACAGGCAGACAGATATAATTTTATGTTATTTCATGAAATTTTTAGCAATTATAAACCTGTAGGCTTAGACAAATTTGGTTAGGATGAATTTGAATTTGAATTTTCTCCCTTACAACTTATAAACAAAAAATTGTCCTTCCTCCTTAGAATTCAGTTGCTAATAAGGGAAGAAAGGGACACTATTTTGTCAAGAATAGTGATAGTAACAATAACAACACAATAGTAGCTAATATTCATAGAGCACTTATACTTCATCAAGCAGAGCTCTGAAAGCTTCAGATCTATTAAGTCATCTAATTCACAACATTCCCATGTGGTAGATAACTACTATTATTCCTATTTTGCAGAGGTAGAAAGTAAAGTACAGAGAGGCTAAGTGAGTTGTCCAAGGCTACACAGCTTGTCTTTCAACCAGTTATCAAGCGTTACTTCAAATTACCTTCTAATCTATTCTCTAAAAGAATCTTCCAGGTGGGTGGGACTGGAGTTCCTACCTGGGTCTGACTCCAAAGCCACTGCTCTTCCTTCTCCATAATGGAGAATGTAACAAGCTTATTTACAATAATACTAAATACAGCACAGAGAACATTACTACCTGTTAGGCAACACCCTACAATGCAAGTGCTTAACATCCAAAATCTTATGTTGCTCCCCCAAATCCTGTGAGTTAGCTATTGTTATTCCCACTTTAAAGAGAATGAAAGCGGTTAAACTGAAGGTCCTCTTTGGAAATAAGACGATACTTAGCTTATAGGGTGATGTTATCTGTTAAATTGTGTTCCACCAAAATATATGTCGAAATCCTAACCCCCAGGACAACAGAATGTAACTTTATTTGGAAATAGGGTCATTGTTGATATCATTAGTTAAGATGAGGTCATACTGGAGTTTTAATAAGATGAAGATCATACTTAATCTAATCTGACTGAAGAAGACACACACACACAGAGAAAAGAATGCCACGTGAAGACGGAAACACATAGTAAAAAAAAAAGTCTATGTAAAGACAGAAGCAGACCTGGCATTATGCCACCACAAGCCAAGGAATGATGGGTCACCAGAAGCTGAAAGAGGCAAGGCAGGATCCTCACTTAGAGATTTCAGAGAAAGCATGGCCCCACTGACACTTTGACTTCAGACTTCTAGCATCCAGAACTTTGAGAGAATAAATTTCTTTTGTTTGCAGCCACCCAGTTTGTGATACTTGGGTAGGACAGCTCTAAGAAACTGATACAGGTGGTTTAAATGTTAAATGAAAACATGACATCAAAATGCTGAATACAGACATATTTTCTTTTATGGAGCTTTGCTTTATTGTACTACTCAGATGCTGTGTTTTTATTTTCATTTTTTTTTACAAATTGAAGGTTTGTAGCCACCCTGCATCAAGCAAGCTTTTTAGTGTCATTTTTCCAACAGCATTTGCTTTGCGGTTCTGTGCCACATTTGGGTAATGCTCACAGTATTTCAACTTTTTCATTATTATTATATTTGTGATAGTGATCTTTGATGTTACTATTCTAATTAAAACTCACTGAAGGCTCAGATGATGGTTAGCATTTTTTAGCAATAAAGTATTTTTTAATTGAGGTATGTACATTGTTCTTTTAGACATGATGCTATTGCACACTGAATAGACTACAGTATAGTGTAAACATAACTTTTATGTCCTGGGAAACCAAAAAATGTGTGTGATTCACTCTACTGAGACATTTGCTTTATTGCGGTGGTCTGCAACGGAACCCACAGCATCTCCGAGGCGAGGTATGCCTATATCTAAAGTGCTGCACAAAGAATATTTTTAAATGGTCTCTGTGTATGAGGGATGCTAATATGGTGCCAGGGTATGCAAAGCTACACAATTACAATGAGAGTATTTTCGTAGGGTGTTTATTTTACTCTGAGATTTTGTGCAAAGTACGGTAATTAACTGGTAAGTAATTCAAACATTTAAAAAAAAAAAAGTAGTCAAAGGCAAATTTTTTTTAAGAAAAGTGTTGTTGTCGTCATTGTTGTTTAAGGCCATGCTTGGACTACATCCCCAGACTATTAGGAGTACCATGAACTCCTCTCCATGATTGCGGAAATATCAACATAAAAATATGATCAGTTCTGAATTGAGACTTTGGGCTGGTAACTGTGGTTTTCAGCAAACGGTGCAAACTCCCTACCTGGCCTGAGAAGAGGGTGTAAGTGAGGTCTCAAGGCTGGTGAGAAACTATTTCACAGCAATTCTCCCATCTCCCCTACCTGCAACACAGGGGCTGGTACAGACCCCTGTCCAGAGAGGTTCCTTGCCATTCTGGTGAAACAGGCCACACTAAGTCTCCACCATGGTAGAAACCCAGGGTGGAGGGCAATCCCTGCTCTTCTTTGGTGATACCACTCAGAACAGCTCATGTAAGTGTCTTTACCTTGGCAGAATCACGCTCTGTTCACAATGACAGTCATCATTTGACCCATAGTCCCTGACTTCTTAAGCCTTGCCATCTCTCCTATTCTCTTTTGATTCTTACAAACAAACCTTGATAAAACAGAAAGAGAGCTGGTATCGTAAAATGTGCGTAGTCTGTACGTAGTAGTTCAAAGCAGATCGTGGGCCTGACTGGCCTAGGTTTGTACCCCTGCCCTACCACTTCCCAGGAGGCAACCGTAAAGTTGCTGAGCCTCAGTTGCCTCTTTTGTAAGGTGGAACTACTGATATCTACGTGAATCACTGTTGAGGGGATTCATTGTGACTTGGAACAATATCTATGAGGTGCCTGGTATATTGCTGGTGTCGAAAAAATGGTTGGTCCTTATTCAAGTGATGCTATTGAGTCCTTCTGCAGCTAGAATAACTCTAGTGTCTTTGCCTTGGCAGAATCTAGGTCAGAGGGGAATGTGATGTGTCTAAGGTCACACTTCTGAGTCTGACTCACCTCCTCAGCAACTGTTATGTGCTGGGCACTGTGCTAACAGATGTGACAACAAATGAGCATTGTCCTTCAGGGATTTCACAGCCCACTGGTGAAGATCGCAAGGACGTGGATAAAAACTCCAACCTGGTATGTGCTTTGTGAGAAATCGTCGAAGTACAAGTCTTAGTACTCGCTAAGCATGCAGTGAGCACCTTGGAGTTCCCAGGAGCCCAGAAAAGTGGGAGAAGCAAGCACCCCTGCTCTCCTGGCCTGCAAGGTTCTATGTACACTTACTATCTGCCAATTTTGAGCAAAACCTGCCCCAGGGCCTTTCAGTCCCTGACAGAGCTCCCTTTTCAGCCTGTTCAATCAAACCCTGGCTGGTCCTGGACTGCAAGCGTATCCTTGAAGTCTCAGATAGCCCCAGAGCTCTATGCCAACCCAGGTGCCCAGAGCCCCCAGGCCCGTGCAAGGGGTTCCATGAAGTATACCAACCCAGCCTCCCGTTGCCCTCAATATCTGAAATGCTGGGAGCTGGGGCTTCTGGAACCATCAGTCTGGAGAGTATAAGAGCTACTTATAATAAGTTACCATTAATTAAATGCAATTCATTATATATTATATTAATAATCTTAGACCTTATAGCAAACCCCATTTCCATTTAGACAAAGAAATGGGCAGAGAGATTACACAAGGTTAAGAGGGTGGGTTCTCAGGTAGAATTAGGTTCCAATGTGGGCTTTATATTTATGAACATGTGACTTTGTTATTTAGTCACCTGGGCATCAGTTGTTTCTCTCATCGGGTCTTTATGAGGATGAAGTGAGCGATGTATGTGATGTATTTAGCTATAGCCAGATAGTGCTCAAAGACGGCGCTTTTGTTACTGTTTTTGTTTGTTGTTTTTTCACTGTGCAGGGTCACATACCTACATGAGATTTCTAGTCCAAGTCCATTCTGCTTCAGACCTCTTCCTGCTCTTAAGCTAAACTGTATGGTCACATGCAGGAAACAGTAATTGGCCGCAAACTACCTAAGGGGCCCTGGGTCCAGCTACCCAGTAGGCTAGGCCACCTTCCACCTGGGAAGACTACCCTTTCTCTGCTCCCCCAGAGCTAGACTTGGATTTGGGTTCCTGGGTACCTTCTATCTTCAGGGACTAGAGTTGCGGTGTGTTCCCATATCGACCTCTGCCGTCGGTGCCTCTCAGCCAAGGAGGCAAAAGACTCCTTCAAACGAGTAATTTGTTCAGATAAACTTGTTTCCAAGCGGTGGTATGTCGCAAGGAGAAAGAGGGGCCCCAAAGTACTACCTTTTTAAGTGAGTCCAGGTTCAGTGCTTGCCCCAGAGTAGAAATTGTATTCTTTCCTCGGTCCATTTCTCAGATGGACAAGCTGAAGCTCAGAGAGGTGCCATGGCTTGGTTGAGGACCACTCCTGGAGGTCATGGTTTAGAGAAAGGGTTAAGACACAGACTGCAGTTGGGTTTAGCTCCTGACTAGGGCAGTGTAGGGACGGAGTCCCAGAGAGCAGTTTCCAGGCTCTCGACCTCACGTGGAAAGGTGCTGGCTCAGGTAGTGGATGGCCATCAGCTGTGATCAGACGGCCATCAGCTGTGACCATTTGGCCATTAGCCACTATTGTTTTGTATATAACTGCCATGGCTATGCTAGCAAGCATGGATTGCGGTTAGCAAGTGCAGTTAGCAAGCAGATTGTGGATTGCTGATCTTGTTGATCCTACTTCCTGTATCTCGCCTGGCAGCCATGGAGAATACAGTGGTATGACTCCCCTATCGATGGCTCTAGTTGTTGTTCCTATTTGGCCTCACCGTATCCTGTGTTCTTGTGCGGACAGCGGGAGCTGAGTCCCTGCATTACAGGCAGTGAACTTAGGCAGCTCCCTTTCATTTCAGTTTCTTTTTACAATGGAGACAGAAAGCTGAACTACTTGTTGCTAAGGCCCAGCATTCTCAGCTGAGAGCGTGTCCCTCCCTAACCGGCCACTGGGCCCGAAGCGCTTGGGCCTAGAGGACTACAAGCCCCAGCATGCCTTAGGGGCGGGGCCTAGTGACCGACAGGTGGTTCTGCGAATTGGAGCCCACCAAGGAGCTCGCGGCGGCGCCTGCGCAGCTGTAAGCAGGCGGGTGGGCTGGTGGCGGTCGACGCGTTGGAGCCGCGGGCCGTCAGGTAAGGGGCGGGAAGGAGGGTCGGGGACGCGGGATCGCGGCAGGAGTCGCGGGCCATGGCCGAGTGGCGGGCGGGGGGCTGAGCCAGCGTGCAGCTGCCAGCTCACGCCCGAATGGCAGGGTTTGGGGACAGGATCCAAGGGACGGGGTGGGGGTGGGGCTGTGAGGGGCATGCTCGGGAGGGATTCGATGGGACTGAGGAGCTTGGAGGACTTGCAGCTCGGGGAGGGGAGCTAGGGGCTCTGAGAAGCTTGGCGGTGCAGCATCTCAGGAGGTATGAGGTAATGTGGGGTCCCTGCGGAGAGACGGGGGTGCAGCATCTGGAAGATAGGAGGGGATATGAAGGCCCTTAAGGGATCGGGGCGCAGGGTTTCAGAAATGTGAAGGAATCTGGGGGCCCTGATGAGATTTGGGATGCATAATGTAAGATTTGAGGGAATCAAGGGGCGCTAGGCATTTGGGGCTGCAATATCAGGGAGCAGGGTCTGGGGCCATCCTGATTGCTAACGAGGAGGCATCTTGCAGATGGGATCTGGGGAGAATTGAGAGGGTGAGTTCCTGGACTCAGTGGGAAGCAGTATTTTGTTAGCAAAAAGGGACCTGGCTCAGGTTTGATGGCAACACATGCTGTGGGGGTGGGCAAAAGAGGCAGGCTCAGGGTTGGAGGGATGCACAGTGCCTGAAGGAATGCAGGAGCTGGGGGCTGGAACTGAGGGAGGGCAAGGATCTGAGGTGCGAGATTGGGCTGTTAAACTGGGACGCAGGGTTGAAGGCTGCAGAGATTTGGAAACAGGTTAGAGGATGGGTGTCAGAGGGATTCACATGAGTGAAGAATCGGTGAGAATAGCCCAAAAGGTTTGAATTCTGTTGTGTAAGAGGGTTGGGAAAACTGGATTTGGGGTGGTTTGAATGGTGGGGTGGGGATGTCATAATGGGGCAAGAATTAAATACCCCGGATAGATTTGTAGGTTGGTGTCATAGGTGGCCAAAGGAATTTTCCTGAAGTCTCTGCATAGGAAGCAAAGAGAGTTCCGGGGACCCAAGGACCTAGAAGGAATGTATGACACTGTGAGTGTATGAAGTTCAGCAGAGTTCAGGGGTTCAGCAACAAAGTCATACATCTTCAGCGGTCAGGGCTCCTGAAGGGAGCCTGCCTTTGTGAGAGGCTGAATCTCCCTCCCGTATTAATCAAAGATTCCTTGTCACGAGGCAGCCATGGTACCTGCCACTAACCTGACTGTGAACCGAGGCCTGCTGAACGTGGCAGGATTGAGGGGACGAGAGAGGGGCCAAAGGGGGCATGGAGCAGGAAACTATTCAAGGTCATCTGCCTAAGCTCCTGTTTGCCCGTCTCTCCAAGCTGGGATAGCAAATGACATGTAAGACCTCCAGGGAATGCACGGAGCATGACCTCAGGCCGTATTTCCCTCGTCAGTTAAACAAGTGGATTGCACGCATGCTATACAAGGCCCATTACAGCTCAAAGAGGCAGGAAGCTCTGTGAATGACGTGTGTGGGCTGAGACAGACAAGAAAAGGGGAACGCACATGTATTGAGCATCTCTTCCTGTACCAAGTTCTGAAGCGATGGTTCCTAACTGGGGGCGATTTTGTCTGGAGACATTTTTGGTTGTCACAGTTAGGCTGTGGGGTACTACTAGCCTCAGTGGGTAGACACCAGGGTGCACCGGACAGCCCTCACAATAAAGACTTGTCTGCTCCAGAATGTGAATCGTGCCCAAGTTGAGGAACCCTGCTCTCACGACAGCTATCCTGGATTCAAACCCTGGCTCTAGCTCTTCCTGCCTTTGTGATCTTGAATGAGTTCCTTAACCTCCAAGTACCTTGGCTCTTCATCTGTAAAATGGGGTTAATAACAGGACTCCCTTAGAGGATTATTGTGAAGATTCAGTGAAGTAAATCAAGAGTGCCTAGCGGGTGCTCCCAATTTAGTATTTTTAAAATTTTTATATCTGCTTTCTTAGTTTTCATAACAGCTCTACTAAGCAGGCTCCGTTTTTACACGTAAGGAAACTAAGGCGTAGGAAGTGACTTGCCTAAGTTTCCATAGCTAAGAATGGCAGAGCGAGGCTCATATTCTGATCTCTGTAACCCTATGTATTCCCTCTTCCCTTGCTTCGTCCCTGCTAGACCTGTGCAGTCTTATCTCAGCTGATTCCCCTCTCATGGAAGGATTGCCTAGTGAGTATTGCTGAATATCGAACTGAACTGTAAAGGGGATAAATCTGTCTGATTAGATAGGGAGGAGCCCCGGACTTTGTTCTTGATTTGCTCTTAGACCAGGACCAGTGGTTAGATAAGGGAAGGAGCTTTAGGTTGGCTGACAGGATGAAGTATAAGAGACTAGAAGGTGTGGTACGGAGGCCGTTGGCTTGAAAAACTCCGTCATAGCAGGGACTGAGGCTGAAGACATTCATAACTTGTTCTGAATGATCTACCTCGGGCTTCTTTCCCCTGGGACAGAGTAACAGTCTTTGCTCTCTCAGCTCCAGGACTAGCTATGGCATTGCTGAAGCCAGTTCAGAAACATCACAGGACGATGAGAAGGCAAGAGACAGCTGCAATAGTCACACACACCCTTAAGGACAGTATGTAATAGAAATTGAATCAGCCTGGGAATCAGAGGCTTGCGGTCCAAAATCCTTCCTCTGCTGCTAATTTGCTAAGTGATCTTGGACGAGTGCTTGCCCTTATCAGCCTCAATCTACTCAAAATACAGATAGCTACCACCTATTGCATACTTATCATGCATTATCTCTGTTAATCCTGACAGTGATTCTGCGACAATCTAGGTGTCAGTCCCATTTTACAGACGAGAAAACTATGAAGTCAGAGGGTACAGCGAGGCAAAGTGGCAAAGCAGGGATACAGCCGCGGTTCTGTCTGACTCCCAAGTGACATTATACTAGTGTTGTTAGAGAGCCTTTTCCAATGCTACAGAACCCATACTCATGTCTGGAGAGTGGCTGGTCGTCCAAAGTTGACAAGGCCCTTGCAGGGGCTCCCTGTCCATGCACACCAATGTGCTGTGCTGCCTCTGTGACACTCTCCGTGAGGGGCTACTGGGAAAACAATCGGATTTAAATCTCCTTCCTAGGGGCCTTTACCAGCCCCTCAGCCAGACCGCTGGGGAGCTGTGACGTCCTTTCAGTGCATGTGGCTTCATGGCTGGGAGCGGACACACCTGGATTTGAACCTCAGGTCTACCACGTCCCAGCTTTGAAACCTTGGCCAGGTTGCTTTTCTCTGAGCCTTGCTTTCCTTATTTATAAAGCGGAATAACACACACGTCACATAGTTCTGAGAAGAAGAGATCATGTATAAAAGGTGCCTGGCATTCAATAAATGGTAGTTTTCTGAGAGGTACGAGAGGAAAGGGGTGCTGGAAGGGAACTAGGTGTTGGTTTGGCAATTTTTAGTGACCCTGAGCAGTTAGGCTCCCCCAGACTCCCATCCGCTCTTGTACCTTTCCCAGGATCGCTTCCTGACCCTTTCAGCAGTGTTTCGCGATTAAATGAACGTGTGCTGTATATGCAGAGAAAGGAACTGAAAGAGATGAGTTGGAAGGCCCCTGAGAAAAGATGTTTTTCCCTTGTCCTATATTTCTTGTCACATTGGCAGGATTGCTATTACCCAAACATTTGTGGAAGATGCAAGGGAACCTTCCTAGGTCCTTCAGTTTTAGAGGAAAGACGGAACAGACGCGCGCTTTCCCAGCAAACTCCATTATTGATTTAAACTGTCCTTGACATAGTTGAGCTCAAGTTTCCTTTCCCACAAGCATTTCCTCCGTGGCTGTTTCACGTGTCCTAGACTGTACAGCTTTGGGGTCAGTCCTGTTTCCCTATAAACCCCCACTTGATGAGCCCCTTCTAGCTGTTGGCAGGTGCCTTAAAAGCACCCCGAGTAAACTTCAGAATCTTCTGCTACACATGGGACTGGGTGTCAGGTGGGGGCCTCACTGACTTTCTTAACTTCTGCCCTGCTAGCGCCCCCCCCCCCATCACTGGTGCCTGGAGAGGGGGATGCACTCAATTAGCATTCCATTCCGATGCAGGAGGAAGAAATGCAGTTGACAAAGCTATCCTGAAAGGAAATCTGAGAAACCTTGCAGAAGTGTCAAACCAGGGCAGTGTGTCACTTGTAGGACAGACCTTTGTGTCTTGTGAAAAGGAAATGTGGTACCGCTTTACATGTGTTCCAGTTTTTAGGTGAAAAGAGATCTGTTCATGTCTGTTTTTGTTCCAAGTTATAGCCCCAGGGTTTGACTCAGTAGGTGCTCAGTAAATATTTAATTGCCTGAAGTTCTCCAGTTTTGCTCATGGCCTAAGCCTGTGTAGGAAATAGAGGCATCTAGAGAACTGCCCTGCGGTGGGGATTCAAGCATCGGATGGATGAAGCCTTAGGTCATCTCCAATCCTTTGATTCTGAGATCAGGTGAGATAATGTTCAGGAAAGGCTCAGAATTTTTATTTTTGAAACGTATGTATGTATCTGATGGCTTGGGTAGGGTCTGCCCTTTGACAAGTGCCTGCTCATTTCTTCTCATTGGCTAGGTCGTGGCCACCACCACTGCTGCCACTGCCACTGAGAACTATTACTTACTGCACAGTTAAGTGTATATACCTTGCTTGGTGCTGTACTAAGGGCTTCATACACATAATGCCTTTTAATTTTTACAATAACCTTGTGAGGAAGACACTATTCTAAAGCCTTTTTCCTTAAATAAACAGAACTAGACAGGTTCGATGACTTGCCCACGTCTCCACAGTAAATGGTAGAGATCTAAAAAGCCTGATTCCAGAGCCCAGGGTCTTAATCTGGGGAACACCGCCCACGCCGTTCTCGCCTGCGAGTCCTAGTTCTGCCACATGATTAGGGAGGGCTTGCTGTCTCTCCCGTTCTTCGTTTACGCATGTACATTACCCTTGGAGAGCACTACTGATTGCAGCATTCCATATTGAGTCCCTGCAAGGAGCTGAAGCAGCTTATTTTCGGAGCAAGAGAAGTGGTGAATCCATGTGTCAGTTTCTAGTAATGGCTTTCTAGTGTTCTCAGTCAGGTTCCTTCAGAGCTGACCAGTCCCTTGCATTAATCTTTATATGCCACGAAAAGAAAGATTCTTCATCCTTTCAAAATGCAGTTTGTAAACTGAATGCTTAATACCGGGACCAGGGATTGTTAGCTCTGTTCCTGATTGCTGGTTATTCTAATTTTAGTAACAGCCTTTCATTGCACACCTACCAGTTTCCAGGCTAAGCATTTTATCAGCATGACATGCCTAGTTGTCACAGTAGCCTTTTTATAAAGTAAAAAAAAAAAAAAAAAAAAAAAACACGTATAGTTAAATAACTTGCCTCCTGTCCCACAACTTATACATGATAATGCAGATTTGATCCTAGTTCTGTCCGGCTTCAAGGTTCATGGTTGTTTTGTTTTGGTTTGGTTTTTCTGCTACTCTGGTTATTTTTGTCATGGACTAGGGAAAGCCTGGTGTTGCCAGAAGTAACTAGATTAGGCTAGAGTACGACTATAAAATTTTCCCGAGTCTTAGGGCAGCTGAAACAAACACAGCTCAAGGGGTAGCTTCTCATCTGGAGCTGAAAAGCTGGTCTGGTGTCCTGTGCAATGTGAGATCAAAGGAGTGGGGGATAAACTGATGTGAGGTAAGGTGAGGGGTCAGGAGTTCATAACACAGAATGAACAGGAAACATGTTCAAAGTGTCATGAGGGCAGCCAAGATTATAAACAGCATGTTGGAGGTTCATTCTGAGTGGTTTTCAATTATATGGCTGGCAGAAAATGGGCAGCTAACTAACTTAGCGACTTGGGATGGTAAGACAATTCCTTTCACCCATCTGGTCTTTTCAAGGAAACTGAGTTCGAACTGACTTTCCATCTGAATCATTCTCAGCATTAACAGTAACGACCAGATGCACCCTTCTGGGGGAGAGGGACTGTCCCCGTCTGTCACGTAGCTCTGTATCAGGCTAGGGTCCTGTATTCCCAGGTCAGAAAAATGGGAGTCATGGTTCGGGCTTTATCCAGGTCTGAGGCTATCTCCATGCCTGATGCTTTAGTGATGGGAGCTCCTGTTTGCGTAGCAAAGCCTGGCAGCTTTGAGGCAGGATCCTCGACATTGTGTTCTGCCTCAGAGAGCCTAGTGAAGCTGCAGGCAGCTGAGATAACTTGGGGCTATGGCTGTGGGCATAGGAAGTTCATTTTTAAAGGGGGCAGCTTGGACAGGGAGGCAAGAAGCTTTTTAAGGGAGGAAGTAGTATGATATTGCAGAAAGCTGGGGAAAAAATTCTGTTGGTATTTTTACAAGTTGGCAGACTTGTGTAATGAGCTGATCTGCAGTGGCAGTTCTGGGAAGAACAGATGTCCCTACGCGTTGTAAGGTGACGTGCTCTGGATCCAAACACCAAATGTCACCCTCAGCCTGTTGGGATGATGGGAGGGCTGAAGCTATGCTATTGGTTTTGAACTGAGAATGTTTGCGTGGATCCTGAGTTCGGCTGCTGTCAGTTTTTCTGTACTATTGCCCGCAGACCCCTGGCATTTAAGAATTCGGTATTCACAGTTTCAGACATTTACGTGAGATCTCATAGGTTCATGATGTGTGGTCATGTCTTACGTTGCTGAGGCATGGATTTGAGTGAGAACCAGTAGCTGTGTGGGCGTGGGTCACTCAGCTAATAAATCAATGTAACTCGTTATAACAGCTAAATCTCGTAACAATCTTATCGTGGAGTTCCTTCCACTTGGAGGAAATTCTAGCTATAAGGCTGCATTTCCCAGAGTACAGTTTGGAGAGCATTTGTTAATAAGTGTTATATGACAGTTAAAAAAAAATAGCTTGAAGTAATGTTGGGTTAAGCAAAGTTCAAGATACATGTTTTGCAGGGTTGTACCATGTTCAAGCTGTGTGACCTGGAGCTTGTTCTTTTGAGCCTTAGTTTCCTCATCTGTAAAATAGGATAACAGAAGTAGTGCCGACTTCAAAGGGTCATTAGGAGGATTAAATGAGATTAGAGGAAGCATTTAGCATGGCACCCAGCACTAGATGGGTCGTAGGTACTAGATGTATACTATTTCCTGTCCAGTGAAAGGGATAGATTTCAGGGAGGTGGGACTGGTGTTAAATTGTGCATGTCTGCTGCTGACTATTTGTCAGATTGCCATCCGAAGCTAAATATGGGGGAAATTTGTGATATGTATCTCTGCATTGACTGCCCTTCTTCTCTGCCGGGAAAAAGAGTTGATGACATTTGCAAAGCTTCCCTCAGATGGCTGCACTGCCTTTAAAACCAAGCAAAGTTACTCTCCACCTCCTCCTCCTCGGTGGTTGACCATCTGCGTATCACGAGATGGCACAGATGCAGCTGTAGGGTTTGCATTCAAGGAGAGCTGAATTTATCCACGTGCCTCACCTTGCTAAATCGATTCATTCTAATTTGGGGAGTAGATTGACAATGACATAAGGCTGCAGAGCGCTGTAATCTCTGTGGTTCTACTTCATGAGCATGTGCGAATTGAGGAGGGTGGGAGCATTCTCGGTATGTACTGTGAAGCAGGGGGTGTTCCAGGCCTAAAATACAGTGTCCTGATAAAGCACTCCCATTTTTAAAATCATCTGGCCTTGAGTCTTTGGCTATCTGAGCTCTACCACCCTAATCCACGCAGTGTATAATTCTGAGTGATTATACTTCTGGAAGTGTATTGCTCACATGCATCTTCTTCCCATTCCCACCCCCTGTTCCCTATTCAGGCTCCCCGGTACGTGCACCAAGCACTTCCGCAGTGGCCTCCAAACTAGTTTCTCTGCCCTTTCCCCCACTCCATTCAAGCGGTGCTCACATCAGTTCCCTGCTCCAAATCATGCATTGCCTCACTATGTCCAGCAGTTCAAAGGTCTCATTCACCATTCCCCAATTTCCCAACCAGTTAGTATACCCACCCCACCCCCCCAATGTTCTCCCACACTTTTACCTAAGGATGAGAGGAAATAAAACACTTTTCTTTAAGACCTTTTGGGTCCTGATCCAAACCTTAGTATGTAATACAGCACACATATCTCATCTAAGGCTTACGTGGCCTTGAGAAGGCAGTGTTGTCCTCACTGTACAGATGAGGAAACAAACCCAGAGAGGCTATGTGTGCTCTGTGCTCTTCCTGATTCACTGAAGTTCTGCCCTTGCCTGTCCTTTCTATGCTCTGTTAAGGCTGTGCTCTTTGCCTGGACACCTTGTCCCCCATCTCCACCTATCTGTTCATCCTTCCAGGTCCCTGTAAAATGCCATCGCCCCCCAGGAAAATCCATTTTCCCTTCACATTCGAGTGAATCCCTCTTAGCCTCCATCAAACTTCGTTTCTATGTCACTTACGATACCACTTTCTGCCTTGATTATTATTTACCTATGTGCCTTGTCTGCTGTCCTAAAGTTTTAGCAACTGAAGGGCAGAATTTGTATCCTGAAAACCTGAGTGTCTAGTACAGTACATGGTACCTAGTCTTAGATGAGGGGATGGGTAGGTAGTTAGGAGGCTAGATGAATGGAAAATACATACATTTTTCTGATCTAATGTTTTGCTAATCATCATAATTTTCTATTTGGATGATTCCTCGACATGACAAAAGAAACTACAGACACGATAAAAAAAAGCCTCCATGCTTTTGCTCACACAGTTTTCTTTGCTTAAAATACCTTTATCCCTCATTGCCTTGTTTCTTTCAAGACATATCTCAGGAGTGTCACTACTTCTGGGAAGCCTTCCCCACTTCCTCTAGATAGAATCCCTTACTCCATCCACTGCATTCCTGCAGAATTCCGTGTGTAATTTCTTCCTGTACGTAATTTTTTCTGTGCTTGTCTCCTAATATAAATCATGAGTTGTACACTTCACAAAATATAAAAATAATCAGTAGCATTGACCAAGCATACTACCTGTCACGTGCTATACTAAGCGCATGGTACTCATGTTATTTAACACCCCTAAAAACCATCAAAAGGAGACACCGTTATTGTTCCAATTGTATAGCTGGGTGACGGGGAAACTGAGCTTTGGGAAGTTTAGGTGATTTCCTTCAAGTCACACAACTCAGGAAGTATCAGGACACTCCAGACCCTGGATTTGTATCCACCGTGTGATGCCTCATCTATTTTGGTTCCCTAACAAAAGCAGACTTCAATAAATGTCCGTTCAAGACGTGAATGAGGGATGAGGGACGAGGGACGGTAGCTATTGTCTCACTGCTTCTTGAGTAAAGTAACTCACACAGGCAATGGAATAACGGCTTCCACTTCTCTTTGGCAGAGTCTCACCTTCTGGAGCATGACCCCTGAGGTGTTCGGTTCCCGGCTGTGCTAGCAGGACCCTTCCCAGGAAGAGCCATGGCGGCGGCGGCATCTCACCTGAACCTGGATGCCCTCCGCGAGGTGCTGGAATGCCCCATTTGCATGGAGTCCTTCACGGAGGAGCAGCTGCGGCCCAAGCTCCTGCACTGCGGCCACACCATCTGCCGCCAGTGCCTGGAGAAGCTCCTGGCCAGCAGCATCAACGGCGTCCGCTGTCCCTTCTGCAGCAAGATCACGCGCATCACCAGCCTGTCGCAGCTGACAGACAACCTGACCGTGCTGAAGATCATCGACACGGCCGGGCTCAGCGAGGCGGTGGGGCTGCTCATGTGCCGGGCGTGCGGGCGGCGCCTGCCGCGGCGCTTCTGCCGGACCTGCGGCCTGGTGCTGTGCGAGCCGTGCCGGGAGGCGGAGCACCAGCCTCCCGGCCACTGCACGCTGCCCGTGAAGGAGGCGGCCGACGAGCGGCGCCGTGACTTTGGCGAGAAGTTGGCCCACCTGCGGGAGCTCATGGGCGAGCTGCAGCGGCGGAAGGTCGCCTTGGAGGGCGTCTCCAAGGACCTGCAGGCCAGGTACAAGGCGGTTCTGCAGGAGTACGGCCACGAGGAGCGCCGGGTCCAGGAGGAGCTGGCCCGCTCTCGCAAGTTCTTCACGGGCTCCTTGGCCGAGGCGGAGAAATGCAACAGTCAGGTGGTGGAGGAGCAGAGTTACCTGCTAAACATCGCGGAGGTGCAGGCTGTGTCTCGCTGCGACTACTTCCTGGCCAAGATGAAGCAGGCAGACGTCGCCCTCCTGGAGGAGACGGCCGACGAGGAGGAGCCGGAGCTCACGGCCAGCCTGCCCCGGGAGCTCACGCTGCAGGACGTGGAGCTCCTGAAGGTCGGCCACGTCGGGCCCCTGCAGATCGGGCAGGCTGTGAAGAAGCCTCGCACGGTCAACATGGAAGACTCCTGGGCGATGGAGGCTGCGGCGTCTGCTGCCTCCAGCTCTGTTACGTTTAGAGAGATGGACATGAGCCCCGAGGAAGTGGCCGCCAGCCCCAGGTCCTCCCCGGCTAAGCAGCGGGGTTCCGAGACAGCGGCGAACGTCCAGCAGTGTCTCTTTCTCAAGAAGATGGGGGCCAAAGGCAGCACTCCGGGCATGTTCAACCTTCCCGTCAGCCTCTACGTGACCAGTCAGGGGGAGGTGCTGGTGGCCGACCGGGGCAACTACCGGATCCAGGTCTTCACCCGCAAAGGCTTTTTGAAAGAGATTCGTCGCAGCCCTAGCGGCATCGATAGCTTTGTGCTGAGCTTCCTGGGGGCTGACCTGCCCAATCTCACTCCCCTCTCGGTGGCCATGAACTGCCATGGGCTGATTGGCGTGACTGACAGCTATGACAACTCCCTCAAAGTGTACACCTTGGATGGCCACTGCGTGGCATGTCACAGGAGCCAGCTGAGCAAACCCTGGGGCATCACAGCCCTTCCGTCTGGCCAGTTCGTGGTAACCGATGTGGAAGGGGGAAAGCTCTGGTGCTTTACCGTGGACCGCGGAGAAGGGGTGGTCAAATACACCTGCCTCTGCAGTGCTGTGCGCCCCAAGTTTGTCACCTGTGATGCCGAGGGCACCGTCTACTTCACCCAGGGCTTGGGCCTTAATTTGGAGAATCGGCAGAATGAGCACCACCTAGAAGGCGGCTTCTCCATTGGCTCCGTGGGCCCCGATGGGCAGCTGGGTCGCCAGATCAGCCACTTCTTCTCGGAGAACGAGGATTTCCGCTGCATTGCCGGCATGTGCGTGGATGCCCGTGGTGACCTCATCGTGGCGGATAGTAGCCGCAAGGAAATTCTCCACTTTCCCAAGGGTGGGGGCTACAGCGTCCTTATTCGAGAGGGGCTCACGTGTCCAGTGGGCATCGCCCTCACTCCGAAGGGGCAGCTGCTGGTCTTGGACTGTTGGGATCACTGCATCAAGATTTACAGCTACCACCTGAGAAGATATTCCACCCCGTAGGGCCTGGGGAATAGCGGTTTCTTCTGTTCCCCAGCCAACTTCCCTTCCCTGATCCCTCGGTTGTTGGCGGTACTGTAGAGTAGACCTGGCCTAGGTCCGCATTCCAGCTGGCTAGTCCTAGAAGTTTAGAAGCTCTTTTAGTATTTTATTTGCGTTCTCTCCCCCCACCCCAAATTTAGAGCTGTAACAGATGACTTGCAAACAAGACCCACGGTGGAGTAGCTGAAGCCTGACTAGAACTTAAGGCACTTCCAAGGCTTCAGGAGAGAACCTTTGCCCCAAATTTGGAATTTGCCCTCGTGTTGAACCCTCGCTGGTGTTCCTCTCTTTTGGCTTTGATGACCCTGCTCCATTATTTCCTTCCTATTATAACGTGTTTCATCTGTGACACTTTCTCTTCAGCTCTGCTGCATTCGGTGTACATGCTTCAGTGGGGCCTGCTCCATCTTTCAGTGACATTGTAGACATGACATCCTTGTGGCCTGATGTCTCACATCTGATCACCTTTTCCAGTGTGGAAGCTCATTCATTTAATGCCACCAAGGGAGTTACACAGTCCCTTTGGGAAGGAGTCCCTCTCGGCTCTGGGGCTTTTGTGCCATCTTGGATTGGTCTCTAATCGCAGTGTGACAGAGAATGAATCGACCCCAGTTGGTTGGTATTGAAGACTGCAGTCTGGAAATTGCTTGCCTTCTGAAGGAGCATATGGGTCGGAATTATGCCAAAGCATAGGAAGATGGGAAAAAAGAAACACAAATGCTAACACAGTCAGCGAACACTCTTGGACAGTCTCCAGAGCGCATCGTTTTTCATACTGCCTCTCTCCACTGACCTGTGCGGAGCGTGGTCTGTGGAATTATCCAACACAGGCCAGGGCCAGCAAAGTGGGGAGGTGGACACATCTCATTTCGTTAGTGAAACAAAACTGTCAGGTCCTGATTCTGTATTTTCCTCAAGTGAGTGTGTAGTATTTGGTTTTGGGGTTAATTTCCATTCCTGTATTAAACGATGCATAACTGTTTCTTCGTCACTGGCGTTCATCTTTTAATTAAATGCGGGATTTGGGAGGTGAGGAGAGGGTAAGTTACACCACACTGGTTTGCTTCCATGTCTGACAGGGCATTCTTGGAGAGCATTAAGGATCCCCCCAGGTGAAAATTCAGCCAAAAGCACGATCATGTGACAATGATGCAACTCTCATTCCCACATATTCGTGAACGTGTAGAGAACCAGCTCCCAAGCTCTAGAGTCACCAGCACCCAGTTCTAAACTGAGTCTTCCACTGTCTCTCTTTTGTCTTTATGATTATCGTTCAGAAAAAGGAAGAAGCCTTGTGTTTTTACAACCAGAAGTGGGTGAGGGACTTTGTGACAACAGTCTTCAAGCTTTGGTGTTTACTAAGAAACATATCTTGCTCTTTAGGTGCAGGGCTGACGGCAAGCCAGAGGAAAGTTACCTGCTTTCACAGAAACAAAATTTGCTAAGCTTGAGCTAACTCAAAATTGTTTTTTTTGGTTTTTTGGTTTTGGGGGTTTTTTTGGTGGTGGTAGCCGACACACTTTTTTTTGGCTTCTGTTGTAATCGTTGCCAAAGGATAGGAAAAGAGACAATTAACGTGATATTGAACTAGTTTGTCTTTATGCTTTCCACCTGGAAAAAGCCCCATGTTCTGATTATGAAATTGCATCCGATTTTTAAAGATTGTGTACTTGAGAGGAAATTTATCCAATTAAAAGTGCATCACAGATGACTCTGTTAGTTATTAGAGCCACTTTATCTGTGTTAGCAGCTGGCAGCAGGAGATCTGTCTTTGCTGTCAGTGGGGGACTTCCTGAAGCAATAACAGTGGCTGAGGCCTTTGGCACATGGTTTTCAGCAGGGGAATGAATATTACGGGCTGGCTTGATGGAAACGAGGCCTAGGATCCTCTAGCTGCTGATGCTTTTGGAAGGAAATGCTATCACTGTTGACATTTAGCATTTAGATCTGCCGCCTCTCTGAAGTCCACTCGTGCGTCGGCCCGCAAGTATGGCAGGTACCTGCCGGCTCAACATGGAAATAACGATGTTTCTTTTCTGAATGTTTCATTTCTTTGATGTGACTCTTAAGCTGCCTTCAGTACAGTCAAATTTCAGTTATCTACCATGTTGTCTAAATTGCAGAGTATAAACCTGAGCAACTAATTTGCTCAGTTGCAGCATTTCTTTGAAGTAGCAGTACCTTTATTCAGATAAAGTCTTACGTGCGGGTCAATATGTAAAACAGAGCAAAGGGCAGCTGCTCTGGTTGAAGCAGTTTGTGGGCCTGGAGAACAGGCATTAGCAACCCTCACTAACCTATGCAACACTGCAAAACGCTTGCAAACCTACAGAACATTTTCTGAAAACCACTGAACTATGGCGCTGCTTATCTTCCAGTTCCATCACATTAGCCATGTGACCGTGGGCAAGTCTTTAACCTTCCCCTTCTGGGAAATGATGAAAGTGACCCCTGCCCCCGGGAAGGGTGTAAGATGTGCGATCACAGATGTGAAAATACCCAGTGTGGGTCATGGCATAATCAATAAGCAATAGCTAGACTATCTTCCTTATTGAGTTGTTCAAAAGAGTGGCATGAGGCTGCCCAACCACTCCAAACAATACCTTCCCTCTTTCTTATTTTACAGATTTCTAGTTGGCAACCAAAACCTTTCTCAGACATTTTCTCCCCCCAAGCCACAAGTCTCCAAGTAAATCTGATCACCTGTTCCTTTTTACCATCTCACTGCCTATTTCATGTTTCTATTACTGTATGAGGAACTATATTGCAAATTATAGGTCCACACATCTGAGCTTTATTGAGGGCTAACTTTAATACCTAGCTACGAGCACGTACTATGGTGCCTAATACCGAGTACATCCTCAGTTTTTAATTGGCTGTTTGTCTACTTTACTTCACGGTGATGATGGGCCCGCCCATAACCTGAGTCTTCCTAACACCCGTCCATTGATTGGATAAAGAGATATGCTCGGGCAAGCCCTTTTATAAGGTATATATATATATATATAAACTAAAGGCAAACAAATAACTTACAGGTTGGTTAAGGCCCTGCTTTCCTTTATCATTCTGAGTAATTACAGAGAACTTAAAGTTTTGGAGCAATGATTTATTCAGTATTTATTGAGTACCTACTGTGAGCCAGGCAGGCACTGTGCCAGGTACTCAGAAAATAATAATTTAATGATAAATGGTATGAATGTGTCCGTCTACTTGCACAGTCTTTCCTGTCTGAAGTATTTGAAATCTTGTGTCCCATTGCCCCTGGACTTCCTCAAAGGCCTGCGTGACTGTGAGGGTTGGACCAATGTCCACTCCAGCCGGACAGTCCACAGAGGGCACTACCTTCCTCCAGTCAGTAGGACCCCCTTGGCTTCCGTCTTACAGTGTTCCTGTGGGTAAGGCGAGAAATGCTTAACTCCTTGCACTTGGAATCTACTCCTCAGTAACGGCCTCCTCAAAGGAAAGTGTTACCCAGCTCTGTAGGAGGGAAATGGAAGGCAGAGCCTAGTATGAAACTCTATTTTGCCTGAGTAGGCAGCTGATTGACACTCAGGACATGTGGCCCCTCAAGGGATCTCCAAACACAGGAAACAGGAGATGCCTGGCTGAGTTTTCCAAGCACAGCAGGGGTGAGGTGCGAGGCTGTTTGGCAACATATACACTTAGACCGAACTCGTCAATATCATTAATATTCATAGTACTCTGGCTGACCGGAGTGGGCGAGGCAGCTCCGGGACCGACCATGTACTGTGGTGGGCAAGTCACTGGACTCGGTGTGGGTCTGCATCACAGCTCTGCCTCTTCACTAGCTATGTGGCCTCAGGTGACCCCCGTTCCTCTGGGTCAGTTTCCTTATCCATAAAATAAGGAGGTTGGGCTGGATCATCACTAGCATCCCTTCCGGCTCCATGATTTTAGTGCATTTTTTCAATCATCTAGACTTGTGGTTGAGGCTTCACCCATGTTTTTGCATGACTGCTATGATTTTGTGTTTACATTAGAGTAGCAGAAAGGACCTACACTTGGTGATGAGCCCTGCCTTGGTCCAGGTGCTTCCTCTGCCCCAACTCATGTGTCCTTGGGTCACTTGAACTAGCTGTTGTCACTCTGTTGAGCTACAGTCTCCTCACCTGGTAAAATGAAATGGCAGTTTATGTTTTCAAGGGCTCGTATGAGAATTAAAAGATAATGGGGAGAGTATATGTAAAAGAACCTAATTCAGAAAATGTGAGGTGCTCGGAAAACGTGATTTCCACTGGAGAACTGATACACATTTTTCAAGATAACACTGGAGGAGATTTCAGACGTGCAACAGCGCTGCTGAGCTTCTTAATTTAAAAGCCTATTGGAGGACGAGGGGGATTGCTGGAAGGGCAGAGGGAAACTCATTCACAAGGATGTATCCCACAAGGCAGACTGCACATCAAACCTCAGGCGCGTTATTTGACTGAATTAATTAAGATGGCATCTTGACTGAGATGTTAATGAAGAGAAGATTTTATATATATATGGAAACATGCATGTTTAGCTATTACTGTCAATGGCTACAATAAGAGGATTTTTTCCTTCAGGTCAACATTCATTAACTCAAACAATTACCAAAATTAAAATGGGCCATAAATGTCAATATTAGGTGGAGGTAATATACAGTAGTTAAAAATGTGCAACTCTTGGAGGAAAAGACTTATAAATATGACAAAAAGGACTCCTTCCGCACCAACAAACTATATACAGTAACCACCAAAAGAAAAAAAATGAGTACAGGAAGAGGAAACAAAAAACAAACTACTGACACAGAGGTCCACGATTCGACCCACTTACAAATCCAAAATTTTCTTAAGTCCTGAGTTCACTCCTGGCCCCCCCGCTTGTTAGTTCTATGACCACTGAGTCATTTAGCCTCTCAGCCTCAGTTTCCTCATTAGTAATAAAATAATACTGCTTACTGCATTATTCTGAAGAAACGATGCATGCGGAACACTTAGCAGACTGCCAGGCATTTCACAGACTCAGTAGTGGTAAATATTTTTATCTTATAGTAAACTAAATGTATCTCAAGGTTACCCACATTTCTGTGATAGGATTATATGTAACTGGCGAGGAAAAAGGAAAATTATTTAGTAACTCACTGAAATCCTGACTGAAAACATGAAGAGTTTGTATGAGCATGTATGTAAGTCAAATGCACGTCTTTCCTGTATAGATAAAACCAGGAATTTCTTTTGGTGATTTACTCAGTTTACCTGGTTATAACTGTAATCAGTCATTGTAAATCATCACAGAATGTTAAGATCTGAGATTCTGTTCATTTATTCATTCACTCACTCATTAAACATGTATAAGATATCTCTTGTTTATTATTATTAGCAGTAATTATATGAGTAATGAATGCAAAGATGAATCAATCACGAATCTTGCAGTCAGGTAGCTTATGGTCTGGCTGGAGAGGTCAGGTATGTAAAAAATAATACAAATATACTGAAGAATGTAAGAAAGGGTACAAGAGAGAAATGGAGTGCCAAGTGTTTGAGAAAAGATTACTTCTAGTTGACAAGATCTGGCTGCTGAAGGACCCTGCAAGTAGAGGGAGCATCAGAAACAGAGGCACAACATTACAGGGGAGAGTGAGAAGTTGGTACCTGCAGGAAGTTCAGATCACACAAGAGTGAGGGGGCATTACAGGAATCCAAGGGTCTGAAGTGCTCCATTTGTCCACAGCCCTGCCTTTACTAATGCAAGGGTTTCTCTTTTTCCTGACCTAAGCCATATCACTTACTCCTATCAGTAACCATGGCTCAATGAGGTTTCATTTTTATGGAGGTGGCAGGGTGTGAATCAGTCTCCTTGGAGATCCGAGGTGGGCAGAGGTGGAGGAAGAAAGTGAAGTTTGAAAACGCACCTTCCCCTTATTCTCATATATCTTCTCACTGGGAATCCCTGATGACATTTTCTCAGAAATAAATTTTCTGCCTTTTGAAAATCCTGGAATAATATCAAATTGCTTCCCGTCACCCAAATGAGTCTTGTAATCTCGATATAGCTTTGTAATAATCTTACTCCCTTTTTGATGTTTGACGCTGACAGTTTTCAAGACCCACCATTCCCCCTTCATTGTCTGCCCCACATCTGGACATGTTGAGAGGAAAGCTTGAGTACTTCCACCTTTGAGGCCAGTGGGAAGTTCAAACCACATACGCCCCAGCCCGTGCATGGAAAGAAACATCCCAGCCCCACCTCCAAGCCACCATAAAAAAGCTGGTCTCCTTGTCCTGCTCTCAAGCCATCTCTGGACCTCCTTGGGAGCCCACATTGCTCTCCCCAGAAAGCCTTGTTACGTGAATTATAAATCTTTTCATACCCACTTGGTGTGTGGATAGCATCATCAGTCTCAACATCTGCACCCAGTCTTGGGTGGGTCCCCCTCTTCTCTGTGGAATGCCCACAACGATGTGTATAACAAGCAGGGCATTTAGGCAATGGCCACCGCTTCTGGGGGGTCTTCTCTTGCCTGGGTTTGCTCCCTGGCGCTGCTGCTGGCTAGCTTGTTTCTTGAGTCACTGCCTGTCTGCAAGCTTGTGCTTTGAGCTGTGCTGCATTTGCTACATTTGCTGAGCCCTCCCAAGTGTCTGTTACAGATTGAACCGCACTAAGTTGGAAGTTTGGATAACTGGCATTTAAGAACAGGAATAAAGCATCGCCCTGGGTCAGGCTCAGTCCAGATCAGTGTGTCTCAGATTGAACCGCGGGTCTAGACTCCAGCACAAGCTGTGACTAACACAAGGCTGAATGACTCTTACCCTGTGACTACTGGTTGTGTGCGCTCGGGAAACCCTGATGCCTTGGGTAAAATGTGAGTTCACTGGTCGTTGCACATGGGCAGGAGGAATGGTCACCAGGTGGAACGCTGTGGTCCACCCTGTAAAAGCAGATGGCTGACTCGGATTCTACAAAATGCCTTATTGCTGCTATGTCACTGTTGGCCACAGAAAGAACCTGATCTTGAGGGTTACAGGGGAAAGCATCCATGGTTCCCCCGTGGCATATCTAAGGGGTTCATTCTAGCTGGACTTCAGTCCGTGGTCCTTAAAATCTATAAAGCAACCACTGCCATCAAGGAGACTCTAGTCCTGACGATATGGTTTTGCAACTCTCTGGAGGGAGGAACTTATAAATAGGAACAGGGTAGAGACGACTCCTTCCCACCCAGCAAACAAAAACACTGAAGCAGAGTTCCACAATTTGACCCTATTAGAAGTCCAAAATTTACTAAAATAATTTATACAACAAAAAAGACACAAGGTTGCTCATTGGATTTTGCACCTCTACCACCTGGGCTCTGAATGAACTCTTAACATCTACTGAAATGCACCAATTTTCAAGCTTGTATGGCCTTAATCTACACTGAAACACATCAGAGTTATACGTGGGAATTCCCCTAAATTTATACAAGGTACCCCCTCTAATATGAGGGGGTTACTGAAGACATTTCAGGACACGTAAGGACGATAAATAGGTATTACGGCTCATCTTAAACATCAGAACTACTGCCTTGCCTACATTCCCCATAGCCATGGCACCCATTACCCTAAAATATCCCATACTGGGCATGGATGCTCGGACCCAATGAGTAATAAGTTTGAAATAAGTTTCTATCACTTGGAATTGGCTTGCCAAAATAGGACCATATGGACCTCCCCCTCCCATTAGTTAAAATAGTTAATATGGCCCGTTTGAATAGGACCTTCAAGGTGTGAAACCCATATAAAAGACCTACTTAGGAAAAACAGCGGTTATCCAGTCTGCGTCATCATGTAATAGCCCAGTTTAGCCTGTGCTTAAAGCTGGACAGAATGAATAAGACGTCGCAATGGATTACTGCAACCTTAATGCTGAGGTCCCACCCATGGAGGCACCCACACCGAATACTGAAATGACTAGTTCCATCTAATCAACAACTGGTAAATACTTTGCAGTCAGAGGTTTGGCGAATACGTTATGTTCATTCCCAATTCCACAGCCCCTCAGCCAATTTGCCTTCCTCTTCAAAGGGACACAATACTCTTTTACCCAGTTACCCACGGGTACTTATGTCTTCATACACCATCTTTACAGACGTGATCTTAACCGCATTCAACTTTCTCCAGGAGCACAGTAATGACAGCACATGTATTGCATCCCTTCCAAAGAGATACATTTGACACACTCATTGAAGACATACTGACATTCGCAAAAGGGCTCACAAAAAGGGATGGCCGTTGCCCTACATATAGTGCGAGGTCCTGCTTCCTTGGTTAGATTCCTAAAAAAAAGTATTTAGCTAAGGACCATTCCATCTCTGTCAAAAATCAGTATCTTCCATGTTACAATAAGTCCAACTTCTCTTAGGCCTTTTGGGTTTTAGAGACAATGTATTTCTCATTTACAAATTCTAATTAAGCCCATTTATGCTGTTACAAATCAGCCCACCTTACCGGGGATCCTGTGCCACAAAAGGCTTTAGGAGCTGCCCAAATTGCAAAACCGAAAGCACTCCTGTTCATGCCCCCAGAGACTCCTTCACTGTAGAGGCTTCAGCAAGGTCCTTCCATGCCTCCCGGAGTCTCTGGCACATGCATGATAGCCAGAATTTGCCCATGGGCTCTGGCGCAAGAAACCGCCCTCCTCGGGTCCATGCTATGTGCCATTACAGAGCGATTCCTGGATGCATACTGTGCTGCCCCTGAGCCTGTGACCCTCCATAGCCAGCTGCCCATTATGCCTTGGATCATGGAAGTGATACCCTGAAAACAGCACAGCCACTGAGGCCTCCTTGCTGCAGAAAAGAGCCAAACCCGGGGCCTCTGGCATTTCCCATCTGTAGGGAGGGCTGTTCCTTCCATCCTCAGTCGTTTGTCAAAGGCTACGGTGCTGGACAAGGTGACCCCCACTTCGGGGCTATCTGGGGAGTCCCTTGAGATCCACCAAGTGCACAGCATGGGGATTTTACATAGAATACTTCAGAGATGGCATCATCTCCACCATCCTATGCAATGGAGTTTGCTGGAGAGCTGCTGCTTTTCTGTCCTTTACTGGGGTGTTCCTGATAATGGGACGGGGCCCAAGGCAGCACAACCGGGCAAACTTCGTACAGTCCTCTTTGCACTGGATGCTTTGGGCGGCAGTCGTTCCCATCTGCACCTTTCTACAGGCTCGGGCGCCAATGCCAGTCACCCTCTCATCCTGGATAGTCAAAGACAGAACCGTTCCCGATCCAAGTTTGCCGCTTTGGGGTAAAGCACTCTGGGCATCTCTTGTCTCACAAATACCCAAAATATAAACCAAGATCACACATGTCCCCCCGCAGAATAAATCCACGAGAAGAGGAGAATCCTTACCCCTGTCAGAGCTCAGACATTGCTGATAGTGACCAAATTACTCGTTTCACTTCTGAAAATACACAACATTGGGCTCTTGTGCAGGCATTTAGGGGAATTTTCAGCCCCTTTACCACCCTCAGACTGCAGGCCTCAGAGAGTGACATAATGGCTTACTTAAACAAGTTCAAGTTCAATCAGACCAGACATAGCGCATTTCAGTTATTGAACATTCAGGGAGGAGTGTAATCAAGATTCTGACTCCATTTTGGATGTTTGACTGCTAACAGCTTTCAAACCCCTTTACTGCCCCTCCTTCAGCCTCATTTCTGGGCAAACTGATAAGAAAGCCTAGGTGCTCTCACCTTAGGTGCCAGAGAGAGAGGTTCAAACCATGCAAGCCCCAGCCAACACGTGGGGACCCACCCACCCCCACTAGCCATTACACTAAAGCCTAGCCAGCCTCCTCCCCTGCTCTCATGCCACTTTTGGACCTGCTCGGGCTCCATCTCTGCTCTCCTCTGAAAGCGTCTCTATATGAGTGATACATCTTTTTATATCCTCTTGGTGTGAGTATGGGATCACCAGTCTCATCTGAACCACGTATAAGGTGGGAGCCCATCCCACAACTTCAGAGTGACAACAAATGTTTAGAGTTAAATATCGAAAACAACTTCAGGACATGATAAATAGACACTGCGTTCGCTTAATTTCTGAGCAACCTCATGAATAAAATCATGTGTTTCTGTGAAATGCCATTTCATATTTAAACCTAACAATCAAGCTCTCCATCTCTTAGGCCCCAGGATATGAAACGTGTTTGACAGACTTAACGATTCTGTAAAAGTGTTAGAAATAAAGTTAAATTAAAAATTGCCTGGCTCAAAGGGTGGAGGGAGCAGGCATGCATATTACCTCACCTGATCCAAGGCTCAGGGGCTGGATCTGGGAGAATAAAACTTGCACCGATTGAAACACTGGAAGAAATGATACCTACAAAGGGGCACACATATCCCAGACCCTGCACAGAAGACTAATTGTTAGCGAAATGAAAGGTACAAACAATGAAGCCATGATACTCAAAGTATGTGTTACTCCCTTCCGCTCTGGTAACTGTGGCCAGCGATGCCTGTTTTTCTCCTCAGTGAAATGGGAGTATTAATTCCAACCTACTCGATATGTTCTAGCACTGGTCTTCAGTGTCCCACAGCATCTTACACTGGTACAAGTAGGCCAAACGTGAGCAGCAGGGCAGCCTCTCTTAAATAAAACAGCAGAGACAATACTGGGTGTGGCAGGAGACAAGTAGCTCCCTAAGGAGAGGAAGGGGACTTTATTTTTATGCTGGAAAATATCGTCTTCTCCTATGACTTCCACTGTCTAAGCAACTGGGTCCCAAACCTGCATTTTTCAGGTCTTACCTTTCTTTTGATCACAAGTGTATATCAACCGCCCACTTTCTTTTGCCAGTTGGGGTGCTAACTGGGGGTCGCTGTGTTAGATGGAGATGTCCCTTAGGAGCCTTCTACTCTGGGTATTCAAGGCTGAACTCAGCTCTCCACTACCTGTAGTTCTGTTCCACCCCAGGAGGCCAGCATCGACTCAGGCGCTTAAGCCAGAAAGCTTGGCCCCATTGCTAATCATTTCCGCACCTCCCACCTCCTACCATTCAATCAGAAAGTTCTCATCAGATTTGCAACTTAATACTTCCCACAGCGACTTGTTCCTTTCCTCATCCTCAGGACTACTAAACCCTATGCTGCTCTTATTTCTCTCCTGAAACGTTGCTATAACTTCCTGACGGATCTTCCCACCCTTATTCTAGCAACCCACATCCACGTCCTCCCAATCCAAAATCAAGTCCTATTACACATAAGCCAGAGTCAAATTCTAAAATGCAAATGTTAACCATAACATCTAAAACCTTTAAATTGCTCCTTAATTGGCCTTAAGTTGCTCCTAGCAAAAGCACACATTCCTTAACCATGGTCTGCAATGCCCTGGGATCTGGTTCCCCCCTATTGGGCTGTCTTGCTTAATTTATCTCATCACTGCTACCACCCCCTCCCTGGCAATCTGCTCAACACACTTTTTTTTTCTCCTTATTGCCGGGCCTTTTTTTGCACTTGCTTTTCTTGCCACCTGCGACACTTGCCCTCTCTCTGCCCATCTATATCACCTAAACCTCACCCTCCAGGTCTTCAGGGTGCCCTTCCTGAACCATCCTGCAGTCTGAGTCAGGTGGCCACGCCACACTTTGGATTTCCTCCATATCACATTGCGTTGTGATGGCCTCATTACCTATCTTTCCCCTGAGGAGGTGGAGCTCTGTAAAGGCAGAGCAACGTTCAACTTACTGTTGCACTTGCAACACACAGCACAGTGGCCAGAACATTAGGCACTGAAATTGTTGCTGGATAAAACCAGGGCAGGGGTCAGCGGAGCTCATATATAGATAAAGATAAACACTTTGGGTGGCATTTAGCACCAGCTGGGTATGCCACCTCCGGCCCCTCCCACCAGCTGCCTCCCTGAATCACAGAGAGTAGCTACAACACCAAATGGGAGGTGGTTACAAGGCAGGAAGAGTCCTTCCCTCAGATTTCATTTTCCTTAGAGAAGCTGCTCAACTATACAAGAGTTAAAAGCTGTGTTCCCTTCTGGAAACTCAATCAAAACTTTGTCTTGGGACGAATTCACCACTGGAAGACAAGGCTCAAAGAGATACTTTTTGATTGTTTGGTATGTAAACGACCATGTTTCCCCGCAAATAAGACTTAGCCGGGCACTCAACTCTAATGCATCTTTTGAAGCAAAAATTAATATAAGACACATTATTATATTATAATATATTATATAAGACCGGGTCTTATATTAATTTTTGTTCCAAAAGACGCATTAGAGCCAGATGGTCTGGCTAGGTCTTATTTTCAGGGAAACACGTATATCTCAATCAAGTTGCTACAAAGCAAAGAGATACCTTTGGGCACGTGGTCTCTTGAATTGCCTCTCAACACGCTTTCTTGATGGAAGAGGAAGGAGAGGAAGCTACTTTGAATCCTAATCCTGTCACTACTTTATGGTTCCCTTTGAGCAAGTTGCTTCTTCTCCCTGGGACTATGTTTCACTATCTATATTCATAGATTTATTAAATTAAGGATCTTTCCTGTTGTAAGTTTCAATGATTCTGGTGCCCTAGACCTCAGGGACTTCTTGGACCAAGTTCTCCAAAAGGAGCCTTCCATCTCCCTGGGCGCCTGTGGAATGGGAGAAAACAGAAGTCTGAACTCCAAGGACCCTAAGGAGAAACGCCTGGGGTCCCGGGCTGGTGTGTCACATGAAGACAATCAAGGCCAGCTCCAACCCCATGGATCAAGGGTCAACTCAATCTAAGTCCTGGCTCAAAGCCTGCACTCTGAATCACGGCCCAGGTGTTGCTAGGAAACAAGATCTGGAGCCAGCTGGCCAACATCACACAACCTGGAATCATGCTGGTCTGTCTGCCTCTTTGCTCATTCTTTCTGACCAAGGATTGCCATCACTTCAGGAGAAAGAGAGACGCCTCTCAGAGAGAACACTCCTTTGGGAGTGCCCACTGTGGTTAGGGAATAGCAAACTGTAGATGGCGAGACGACTGGGGAAAGAAAAGATGGAAGAGAAGGCAAGAGAGAATCTTTTGCCAGCTATGCCTTTCAGTTATATATGCTACACCACCCCGAGTCTCGGTTTTCTAGGCATAAAGGTACCCGCTTTAGAGGGCTGCTGTGAGGATCAGATGAGAGCATGTACTGTGAAGTGCCCAGAGGACCTCCTGGCATACAGTGGTTCTCAGTACAACGCACGTCATTATAGGGAGGCAGTTGGCCATGTGGACTTCACAGCCAGACAGGCCTGGGATAGGATCCTGCCTCTGCCTATTACCAGCCCTATGACCTGGAGCAGATGAGTTTTCTCACGTGGAAGATGGGGATACTAATGTAGACCTCACAGGGTTGTTATGAAGACAAATGGGGTCATGTGATTCCTTGGCTCATAGCAGGAACTCCACACAAGTCAGTCATTGTTGCCTGCCTGCTCTTCTCTCACCCCTCCCCCAACACACAAACACCCCTACACATTCTCCTTGACTGCTATATGCTTGGCATTCAGCTGTGTCAACATGCTCCCCTGTGCCCCACTGCTGGACTCCAGGCTGTGCTTGCTGCTAACTCTGCCTTCTACTCACACCTTCAAATTCAGGCCGGACTCAGACTCACAGGTTGGCAGATTAGCCGGAGAGCAACAGCCGTGGCTTTAGGAGTTCTGAAAGGAAGCACATTCCTATCTCAGTCTGCGATACTCAAGACTGGCAAGAGCTACATCATTAGGCCTTTTTTTTTTTTTTTTTTTTTGGAATACTAATACAAGAAGACTTAAATGTATTTCGTAATAATAACTGATAACAATAATAGGTAGCATTTCCTGATCTTTGCTTACATGCCAGGTGCAGTAATAATCACTTTATAAACATTGTTTCACTTAATCCTCATAATGAGACCGTAAGGCAAGCATTTATTATACCCATTTACAGACAAACTGAGGCTCAGAAAACCCTAAGTCACACATCTGGAAGATGGGACAGATGACTCCCACACAGCTTGATTTGTATGTTGTTACATGTTGAAAGGTTCACCTTTGGTAAGGAACAAGCAACAAAGACTGATTTACATTGAGAGCCTACTACAGGCCAATGAATTAACCACGTGATCTCATATCATCTTTAAAACAACCTTAAAAAGTCCAGATGTCTTTCCAACAAGTCCCCTGGTACCTCCCAAACCGAGCCCTTGTTTTCACTTACTTTGGAGATGCAGCCTCTCTCGTTCGTGCGAGTTCCCAGCTGTGGACAGAGGCAGTGGCAGATTCTCTAACTACTCGGGAGATGGAGGCACAAAGACCCGTGATGCTCTAACACACAAGCCAATGGCCTCCCTGAGCAACACCTCAGGGGACTCAGCCACTATGGCTTCCAACTGGTCTGAGACAAATCACATTCACCAGGCTTTCCCACACATCCAGCTTTGCATCCTTTCCCCTGGAAGCCCTCTCCAGTCTTCCGGTTGGCAAATGCCCTCCCCTGCCAAGGCTCTGCTTAGGCATCTCTCCTCCAGGGACATTCCCAGCCCAGTGTAGGGGGGTAGGGGCCCCTCTCCCAGCCGCGTCTCCTCTACCCAAGACCCCCCATATACATACACACACCATAGGGTTTGCTGTCAGAGGAGCAAAAGACTCGTAATTATCTGTCCACCCATTGAAAATGTTTCCCATTTGGCTGTGAATTCCCTGAGAGCAGGGAGTGTGTCTCATTCACCTCGGCATCCTCAGCAGCTGATACAGGGCCTGGCACACGCTGGGGGCTTGAAGCACTATTGTGGGGTTACCAAGGGGTGAAAAGGACCAGAGGGAGGCGTGAGGCAGAGGGAGAGGAAAAGCGCCCTTGCGGGGGGTTTGTGAGTGAGGCTGCTCTCAGGTTGGTAGGTTTAACCTGTGGGTAATGACCTGGGGAAGGTAATAGTTTCCATCAGTGTATCTGTGTGCCCGGCAGCCCCTTCTGTTCCCACTAAGGGGAGGAAGGCATGGAGAGAACAACAGCCTCGCATCCACATCCAGGGAAAGTCCACGCTGTGAGTGCAAGACTGACGAGGGAGAAGGGCCCTGCCTAACGACTCTGCTCCCTCAGTCCCTGCACGGCCGGCCTGGGCATGGGACTGAGATAGGGGGGCCAGTGAGACTTGGCCCCAGTCGAATGGAATCAGGGTGGCTAGATGACAACACTGTCCATCTCTTATTGCTTCCCCTAAGTAAAAGGACAATGGGGACAGCCTCCAGGGCTTCCGTAATGCTGTGCAGCTGACCCTTGAACATCCCAGGGACAGGAGCACCGCCCCTGCCCCCATGCAGTTGAAAATCCATGGATAACTCGGCCTCCCCCAAAGCTTAACTACGTGTAGCCCACTGTTGACCTTATCAATAACATATCAATGAACACATCTTTTGTATGCTATATGCACTATATACTGTATTCTCACAATAAAGTCAACTAGAGAAAATAAAATGTTAAGAAAATCATAAGGAAGAAAAAATACATTTACAGTACTTATTGAAAAAAAGCCACGTATAAGTGGACCTGCATGCTTCACACCCATGTTGTTCAAGGATCAGCTGTCTTTGAGTATGTGTTTGTATGTGCGCATGTACCCGGAAATATGCAAATGGACAGTCTGACAACCAATGTCTCTGCTATCGATGAGCATGTGTGGGGCTTTGGCAACCAGGCGTCTTTGAATTTGCTCTAAGTTTTCAGGAGGGGGAAGACCAAGCAATGCTTCTAGCTGGTTATGAAATACCCTCCTTTGCAAATGCAGGTATGGGGAAATTGAGGTCAGTTTACGTAATCTAATTGATTACGTAAACTGACCTCAATTTCCCCATCTGTAGAATGGGAATAACTAGACTAGATGGGAATGGAAAACACCTTACACATGAGTCACTATTTCTTACTCTCACACTCATGACAGACATTGCTAAATGATCACTGCATTCTTTCCCACCAAGCCTGGTCCTGACCCCAAATCTCTTTCAATACAATGTTTCAGGCAGTTGCTACCATTTGATCATAACTGGCAGATAAAGAGAGGCTCAGGCCTGGCTAGATGAATGCTAAGGCCTCTTCCAGGTCTGACATTTTAGAGTTTGACTTTACCTAAAGTTAGGATAGAGAAGCAAGTTGTGCAGAGGGTTATCCATGAGTAAAGAGAGTATTTTCACCTGTGCCCAAGCTGAGGGTGTAAACTCTGAGTCTTTCCCCTGTGGATAACAGAAACAGAAGTGCAAATGGTTCCCATGGGTCTGATGCCAACTTGTAAAGAGTTCTGAGTCTGCCATGGTGTGCAGTTGGACGAACACGGTCTTTGTGACTGCAACAGCCTGGGTTCAAATCCTTGCTCTGCCAAATTCCCTGGGGTAAAGTCTCACAACTCCTCTCACCCGTGTGAGCCTCAGTTTCCTCAAGCACGAAAGGCAGATAACAACGCCTACTGTACAGGCTCGTGATGAGGAGTACACTGGATGAACTACTGCATGTGAGAGTGCTTTGTGAGATGCACTGCGCTAAACACAGGCAAAGGATCGTTATTCTGGGTCTGCACCAACAGGAAAGAGACTAGGTGTTCTGTTCCAGACGGACTCAATCTAAACCGGAGAACAACTGCTTTTTTTCTTTTTTTGGTAATTTCATCTGGGAGAAGCAGCAGTCTCATGGGCCCATTTGTGTTTAATGAAACACATCCTGTATTGTCTTTTTGCACAGTTCTGAGGAGAAATAAGTTGGCTCTCTCCTCTGATGCACTGCAGGCTAGAGTGTGTCCAGCCGTATTTAACCTCTTTTGGTCTTCCTGCTCCCTCCAAGAAAAAACAAAACAAAAATAAAACAAAACATTACCCCAGAGCTAGACTGGTCCTACAAGCAGCTGCACAGAAGCCAAGGTGTGAGGGGAGGGGAAGGCCGTATTCAGCCACCTCCCGCCACCATACTGGGACCTGGCATACTCGAATGCAGCCAGGCTGAGATCTTGGACCCACGTTATAGTTAAAGAGTACGAGGCTCGGTGTGACTGAAAGGCAGAGAGCATGGGGGCAGGTGAGGCTCAAGAGATTGACTGGGGACACATCAGAGCTGAGAGTGCCATGGGGAGGAGTTTGGAAATTAGCCTCCTGGCAATGACAAGGCACCCAGGAGTTTTCACCCAAAGAATGGCATGATGGGATAACTGTTTTAGAAATATCCTATGATGGTTTATTTTATGTGTAAACTTGACCGGGCAACGGGATGTCCAGATATTTGGTCAAACAGTATTCTGGATGTGTCTGTGAGAGTGTCAGTGAGGATGTTTGAGACAACATAATTAGCACACTGAATAAAGCAGACTGTCCTCCCTAACGTGGGTGGGCCTCAGTCAATCAGTTGAAGGCCCGAATAGAACAAAAAGGCTGACTTCTGGCAGAAAGAAGGAACTCCTTCTGCCTGACTGTTTCAGCTGGGACATTGGTCTCTTCCTGCCTTTGGATTTGAACTGAAACATTGGTTTTTATTCAGTCTTGAGCCTGCCAGCTTTGGAAATGGAACTTATATATCATTGGCTCTCATGCATATGTTATATGAATATGCCATATATGTCCAGTTTGCTGAGCACATCTTGGCTCGGAACTTCTCGGCCTCCATAATCACATGAGCCAATGCCTCATAATAAATCAATGTCTCTCTCTTTCTGGATTTATATATATATATATAAACATTATATATAATAAAGATATATTTATTAACATTATATATAATAAAGATATATTTTTTAATCTATGTATCTACCTCCTCATCAGGTTGGTTCTGCTTCTCTGGAGAACCTGACTGACCCATGTCCTCAGGGCTGTTGTGTGGTTTGGGTTGATGGGAGACAAGCTGGGATGCAGGCAGACCAGGTAAGCCAACACTGGAATCAAGGTAAGCCATGATGGTGGCTTGGGACAGGGTGGCAGAGTGAGGTGGAAAGAAGTGGGTAAATTCCAAAGCTACTTGGAAGTGAAAATTAATAAGACTTGGGATGGTTTGGAAATGGGGGCAATGGGGGAGAGGGAGATGGTGAGAGGGATGCCTCGGTTTCTGAGCTGATAATGGTGATTTTCAGGAGAACCCCGGAAAAGAACTAGGGAGTACGGGGCAGAGTTTGGGCAGGCAGGGGAGCTAGCATGATAGCAAATATCAGAGACAAGTGTGGAGGCGGAGTCATCAGTGTAGGATGAGAGGGGTGTGGCTGAGATTCCCCACGGAGAGACTGCAGTCCAGCAGGAAGGGCCTCTGGGACAGAGCCTGTGAAACCATACGGACTGGGCTGGCCGAGGAGGATGAGTCTGCAAAGGACACAGAGCAGGAACAGGCAGGAGGGCAAGTGGGCAGCCAGGAAGAGCTGCACCCCAGAAGGAAACACAGAAAGTGCCTCAAGCAGGAAGCGGTCCACTCCCTCCTATAGTAATGGAAGGTCAAGCAAATGGGAACTGAAAACTGTCCCTGGATGATGAAATCGCTGGGGAAATAAGCCAGTACCCATGCAGGTCTCAGCTCTGAGATGGACTCCTTTCGTGTCGGGTTGCCATCTTGGAAACATGCTCCCTCAGGAAAAGGAAAGCCTTGGAAAGTTCTCCAGCTCACATCAGCCCCTTGGCCACACCTGTCCTCACAAAAGGAGGTGACATTTGACTACCTTCTCCTCCTCCCACCCCAACCCCTGGGGTACCTTTCAAAGAGCCAAAACTCCTTTAAAGAGTAGTCTAGGAATGTTTTAGCTGACATTCAAAAGGGCATTGTAATTCAAATGGAAATGCAGTAATTCATTCTGGTGGACAGTCTTAGGAAATTACAATAGAGATAAAACATCTTTTAAAGGTGGCAACAGGCATTTATCTGTGGGGACATCTCTATACTATGGACTCTCCCAATCTAAACTTTAGCGCGGTACAACCTTCACATGGAGAATATCCTTTCACCAGGGTCAGTGAGCCTCTAAACTTGGAAAAGTCATATTAACTGCACACATTTTTTCTTCTACACATGTTCTCTTTGTTTCTCTTCGTGAATTTCGGTTTCCCTGTGTTTATCTCTCTTTGTGTTTCTATCTCTTCGTCTCTCCCTCAGTTGATCTCTCTCTCTCTCTCTCTCTCTCTCTCTCACCAGAATGACCAATTTCTTCATATACACACATCTTTCACCTTCCATAGTCACTTTCTTCATGAAAGAGCAGGCAGCTGAAAATTCAGGAAACCTATCAGACTAGAAATGTCTGCATCCATCACTACCCACCCAGAATAGAGAATGACAGGGACGACAAACGTGCAGGTCACAGAGACCTTCTGACACCTCCCCAGCAGAGCTCCACACTCCCGCCCTCCATGGTCAACCCTGCAGCTGCACTGATCCAGGCTCCTCTGAATCCCAGGCCCGTCTACCTGTCCTTAGTCCTGAGTCAACTAACAAGGAGTGGGAGTGGATTAGCAGTCCTAGCTTCTCCTACTCACACACACACACACACACACACACACACACACACACTGGGCAACACGGTTACCTGAGTAGATATGGCAACTTATCGGTGGAATGAATGGCTTGGATCAAGACAGTGATTAGGTGTCCTGTTCGGTACTAGATGAACTCATTATCGATCCGTCTATTCACTCATTGGATCCTGATTTTGCATATGAGGAAACTGACTTTAGTCAATCAGTTTGTCCAAGATCACACAGCTGATGATAAGAGGCAGAGCTGGGATTTGAACCAGCATCCACCTAACTGCAAAACCTGTGCTTTATCTAAAAATGAGGAAGTCTTTATCCAAGGTCGCCAGAGACTTTTAATCATGATATAAGCTTCATGTATCAAGATCTCAGCTAGGGAGAACATATGACTATCCAGTCAAAGAGTGAAACGGAGCCGCGACTGGGAGAAAGGTAACTTTTCAGAATATAGGTATATCCGGAGCACAGTAGAATGTAACGAAAGGGTTAAGCTGGGGCAAGAGACTCACAACGTCACATGGCACTTGGGGTATGCCCTGGCCCCAGAGGTGATGGTTAAAAGAACCCGACAGACCCAACAGCTTCCACACTAATCTACTTGCCTTTTAAGGCCCAGGTCTTCCTGGCTTCTGCCAGGTGCTATCTCATTGGCTTGCCCAGTGCTCCCTCCCCTCCAGACGGGTAGAATGTCCAGGACACCACTTGGTGGTAGAACACTCCACCACCCTGCCATGCCCAGTGCCCCTCTTGAATCAGCGTCAGAAGCTGGGTCTGTTATTCTAACTTTCATTTTGCTCTATTACAGGGAAAATAATACCATGTTTCCCCGAAAATAAGACTGGATCTTATATTAATTTTTGCTTCAAAAGACGCGTTAGGGAGTATTTTCAGGGGCTGTCTTATTGTTTCATGTACAACAATCTACATTTATTAAAATACAGTCATGTCATTTTCTTCTGAAACATGGTCATAACATACTAAATGCGTCCCTCTGGCTGACAGTCTTAATTGGGGCTTATTTTCAGGATAGGTCTTATTTTCGGGGAAACACGGTACCTCGGGTATGGACCACTACGCCTGTTTTCTGTATCTAGAGCAGACATTGCTAATTGATCATAGCTTTCTTCCCAATGATCCCAATTACCTCCACATAATGGACTAGACAAGCCACCCCTAATTGATCAGAATCGGTACGTGAAATGAAAGCCAGGAGCCATCATATGATAGTGAGTATTTCTCTACCATGTGCCAGCCCCTTCCCTCTTTCCAGCTGTCTATCAGTGGAGTAAAATAAAAGTCTGTGACAAAACTGATGAGATGTTGGAAGGCGGAGACAGGCTGGTAATGAACAATGTGAGAACAGTGCTCACTCTCGGCCACTGGTGCCCCAGCAGTGGGAGCAAGGTCTGTAGAGAGGAAGCACTTAGGAAATAATATCATTGAACTAGAGAGTTACTGGATGATAAATGTGACTTATTTCCCCCCTCCCGTGGAATGCACTCTTAGAAGCATTAGACATGTGAGAGTACTTCTAAGTACACCTCTCATGGCAGATATTTTAATCAGGCACATTCACCCCAACTCCCTTGGCTTTGCAGGGGTTGCCACAACAGTGGCCACAGTCCCATCATTCATCAGCATGGAAAGGCTGGGACATTGGTTTCTAGTGTCTGGGGACACTGGGCTCAGGGTGAAGGAAGCGCTGGGCTCGGGTTGAAATACAAACACCATCTCCTACAAACAACACCTCATTCACTAACAAACTGTGTGGCCCCACAAACCTCTGTTCTTCTCTCAGCTTCAGGTTGCCCTTCTCTAGGATGAAGGGTGAGTACCCTTGTCTTCTGCGTCTCAAGGGGTCGGTGGGAGGACCAAAGGAAAAGGCCGTCTGTAAACTGTAAAGTGCTGTGCACTTGTCTCTGGTTATGATCCGTGCTCTGTTTGGTCTCTTCTCCCCACCTCCTCTACCAGCTTTGGCCCTTTTAGTCAAGGAGAGACCACCGACTGGGGCTAAACACAGATTTCAATGAATCCTGGAATCCTTCCACGCCACCCTCTCTGATCGAAAGGATATTTGCAAGGCTTGTCCCTTCTAGTGATGTACGTGCTTCACAGGGAGAAATAAGAGCTGCATCCAGGACTAGGACCCTCGGCTGATGCCCACAGGTTTTGTTTTGTTTTAAGCTACTGTTTTTATGTACCTATTATATCCAGGCATCTTACCTGTATTATCTCATTTCATTCTCCCAAAAGCCAGGCAAGGGAAATACTATCCCTCACTTAACACATGGGGAAAAGGCTACTTTGAAGTTACTTTAACTGAGGTTACCTGGCAGGGATGTAAGCAGAGGCATCGGGACGTGAAATCCTATCTGTCCCATTTCAACATGGCTCCACTATCTGTCCTCTTCCCAAAGCTCTGCTCCCAGACTTAGGAGCTTCCAACCCAGATGCATCCTGACCTGGTTCCCAGTGGGCCCTTGCTTAGCACATGTCAATGACAGAGTTGATGGCTGGGAAGAGAAGGGTTACCAACTATTTCTGAGTCCAGAAGCCCAGAGAGAAAAGCTACCACACCAGGTTCACTCAGCAACTTTGTGGCAAACTTGAAGGGTGTGAGTCTTGCAGGGGGCCCCCAGCTGTTGTTGTAGCGCTCTGTCTGCCCCCCTCCCCATCTTACTTGCAACCAAATTCCACGCATCCTTGATTAAAAAAAAAAAAAAGGATTTTTCTGGAGTGCAAAAGTCCAGGGCCTGGAAGCAGCCATGGATGGAGATGGGATAATCCAGCATCAGAATGGTGTCCCAGGCCCCAAATACAGGACGCGAGGCAAATGAGTGTCGTGGCCACAGTGAGCGAAGGTTTTTATAAACATAACCTAATTGTATTACTTCAAAGTCCTGAAGCTTACTGCCCTGCTTAATGATGTGTCACATTATTTATAAGGTAGCATGACGAGACTGCTAGTGATTTAATGCACTTCCTTAAAGACCATCATTGTCACAGCCATAAAACGGAGCGATTCCTAGACAACTCAATTACGTCCTCTGCACCTTTAAACCACCCCGAGCCCCACACAGCTGCTCACAGGAGGCAGGGAGGGGTAAGACCACAACAAGGCGTGTGAGCCCCCCAGGACCAAAGGGAGGGTTTCTGGAGGTGGCAAAGGCAGGTGGACAGGGCTTCACCCTGTTGGGGACCAGGGGCAGCAGGAGAAGTGCTAGCCAGGGAGTGTGGGCGCCCCACTCTGTCTCAGCCTGCCCGGTGGGGTGGAGCCATGCGGCTCTGACCAAGCTTCCCCCTTCCTGTGGGCCTTGGTTTCCCCAGCTGTGACACTGGAGGGCTGAGGCCAGTGAGAATAGCAAGGTCTTCTCTGGCTCCGCATTCGGTGGTTTAAGAGTTACAGTTGAGCCACATGAAGAAGGTGCAAGCATGTTTATAACATCACTGCTCACCCTTTCCATCAATCTAGAGCCTTTTTTTTAAGTTAACTGGTAGTAACAGTAACAATGATAACAGGAAGAAATCCTTGCCCTGTTACTTATGAGCTGTGTGTCCATGGGCACTTGGCTTGGTGTAGCTGACACTCATTCTGTCATCTACAAAATGGGATATGAACACATGAACCCCTTAAAATGCATAATGCACGCATGCAATAATTCTATCTTTCTCAAAATGCTATTACGCACGCCATTTCCCCTTAATGTGGAGGTAGATGAGCATAGCTACCTAAGGACCCATTTCACGGGAAGGGAAAACTGAGGTGGGGAGGAAATGAGTCTCCCAAGGTGAGTGGCAGAGACTGGTCTCTATCTGGTCTGATAGTAGCTGAGACTCTGAGGAAAATAAGATCAGGTGACCCTCCCAGAGGATAAAAGCTTCCCCTTGGGAGACAGTTTAAGCTGTCCCCTCAGACATGAGGTGGTCACTCTCTGAGGAGCTGGGGCTCTTCCAAGAAGCCTGCACAGAAGAAGGTGTCAGGGAGACACCCCTGCCCTCCCCACCACCCTCTTCCTAGCAGTTGTTTCAAGGAGAGAAAGTGGGGAAGAAGGAGCCCCCAGTAGATGGTCAGAGTCCTGGAATCCAGAATGCCACCTTGGGGCTTCAGAAAGTTCCCGATTGAAAGAATCCTGAGAAATCATCACAGAAATCATCATTTTGTCCATGGTGAAAATCAAGCCCAGAGAAGGGCAGGGACTTGCCTAACGCCACGTAGTTTATACTCGACAGAGCGAGGATTTGGCTCCAAGGAGCTCAGTGTCTCCCCAGCAGACTTACCTCCACGCCCCACCTGGCCGCCACCTCCGAGAAGTGCTCCAGGCTTACCTTTCTGGTACTGGAGCCACAGCTGCTGCTGGACCTTCTTGCTGGGGAAGTGGATGATGCAGGTGAGCTCGGAGCCATAGAGAGCCTCTGCGATGTAGTGGGAGCCATAGTGCTGGATGAAGGTCAGCAGCTCCTCCCGGCTGCTCTCCTTACTCAGGATCTTGAGGACGTTGGTGAAGCCTGGACAGACGAGGAACACGAGGAGGGGGTGAGACTTGGGAGGCTGGTGGCTGGCAGGTTGTAAGTGGCAGGGGGCTCTTTCCAGAGTGGATTTGGTGCCTTATTCCTCACCATAGTGTCAGCCTCATGGCTGCACGAGTCGGAACATACACAGCAAGAACCGTTCTCTCTGGTGGACGCACAGGACATGACAACCCAGAGGAATTGGTAGCAGAGGAAGGCCTAATGCTCGGTCATCTAGATCACCAGGACCCGAAAGTCACAACTCAGACATCAAAGCTGGTGTCTCCTGAGACACTGATGAGTACCAGGCACCCCGCTGACCGTCTTGCCCACTTTGTCTAGTCCAACCTCAGCCCCAACACTGTAACCCCCACAACAACCCCCCGTGCAGGTGAGAAAGTCAAGGCTCAGAGACCGTCAACGACTTGCCTTTGTCCTCCAGCCGGAGGAGCCAGGATTCCAACCCACGTGAGTGTGCTGTCACTCCCCTGTCCACTGCCCCCAATGACCCGGGGCTGGTTCTGTCCACGCTGGAGCCCTGGGGCTACACTGGCCCCAGCTCAGCAGGTATTGTGTCCTCAGACCAGACCCCTGGCTTAGCTCCCTGTAACACCGCTTGCCTTTCCATCTCAGCCTGGCCGCCCTACACACTCCTAGCTTCTCTCTCCCTACATCACCAGGGGCCTCTTTGCAGCTCTGTGGTCCTTAGTCTTCACTGCCAAGCATAGTGTCTGCACAGCAATCTCTCAACAACAGCTGCTCCCCTTGATTCTCCTTCCTCAGACACACAGGTCACCAAGCTATTCTTCCAGGAGGCTGAAGACCTTTCCGGGCAGCTCCCTGCTACTGGCTAAAGCCCGGTGACCTTATCTGAGCATTCCAGGCCTTCAAGGTCATCTCCCATGCACCACTTGCATCAGGCTTTACCTCCAGCTAAGGCAGTTTTCTTATTTCTCCTGAATGGGACATAGCATTTATGTCATTCTTTCTTTACTTTTCTCAACATACACACACACACACACACACACACACACACACACACTCATCTGAAATGGCCTCTCCACTTCCTGCCAAAGTCCCACCCATGCTTTGGCCCCTAGAAGCTACCCCTCCCCCAAGAAGCCCTTCTTTCACCATCCGGGTCTCTGCAACTGTAACACTCACCACCCTGAAAGCACAAGCCCTATCTGCACAGGCCTCCTTCCCCCTCACCCCAGCCAGGGACACGGCAGGCACACCATCACCATTATTCGAGACAACCAATTCTGCGCCACATCAAAGTAAATTGTAAAAGAGCAAACTCTTTTTCAACATTAAAAACGAGCTCCAATTTGCCAACATTTGATTTATAAGAGGGTTCCCGGGAGCATCGTTATTGATTAATTAAAGCGGATCTACCTTTGTAGTTCTAATAGGAACATCATAGTCTTATTCACAAGTGTGGACGGTGGGGAAACAGAAACAGGGCTCAAAGCACGTGCGCTTGAACCTCTCTCCATCAACCTGTTAACTCATGCAACTGGGTAATTAATACAGCAGTGTTAATGATGAGATGGTGTCTGGTAAGTAATAAATAATAGCGTCATGGACATGCCCAGTGGCTCTTTACCCAGGCAGACAAAACTGCAATCAAATCCTGGCTCTGTTCCTGTCCTGCCACTCATTAGCTGTGTGATCTTGGGCAAGTTAGCTAACCTCTCTGACCCTCAATTTCCTAATCTGAAGAAAAAAAAAAAAAAAAAGATGGACTAAATCATACCTTCCTTGAAGGACTGACATAAGTCCTAAGATATAAAACGTTATAAAGTGCTGACTGATGTCAGCAATAATTACTATTTGGACTTCTCAGAAGGTGAAGTCCTCCCTTTCCCAGGTTAACAGAACTCCATGATGCTCATGAGCAAAGTGATATTGAAAAAGAAAAGAGCTGGTGCATTATTAGGAGACACTGGGACAATTACTCCATGGCAGGAGTGCTATGAGTAAGGGTAGCAAACCTGGGCCAGGCTCCATCTTTCCAGAGGCCTTCACTCGTTCCTTTGTTTCCAGTTTTCATTTCTGTGTTGCCATCCCTTCATCAAACAAGAGCACCAACAATGTGCTGATTCTTTGTTAGTTGTAGAGAAAACAGGAATAGAGGACCCAAGCCCTACCCACAGTCTCAGGTCAGTGCTGGGTTGACAGAGAAGATTCAGATACGAACCAGGCACTTGTTAGTGCTTTACGATAGGTCATTGCCCGCAGGGAATTTCTTGAGTTATCCTGAGGCGAATGGAGAATGCGGCGGGTGTGTCTGAGTATTTCAGCATGTGTTCCCTGGGCAAGGAGATCCAGACAGAGGGAACAGCGTGTGCAAAGTCACAGGGGCATGAAAGAACATGTCCTATGTTGAGAACTACAAACTGTCGCCATCTGTTGGGGCTCAGGCTTCATGTGGTTAAGTATGGGTGATGTGCGTGCGTGCGTGCGTGCGTGCGTGTGTGTGTGTGTGTGTGTGTGTGTGTTGGGAGAGGTGATGTGTTATTGTTATAGAGGAGATGGGCAGGGGAAAATATCAGCCAGGAGAGACCAGAAGAATCAGTGCCTGAGAGTCTACAATCCACAAACCTGACATATTTCAAGGACATAAATGTGACTTGGGTTGTCTTGTATCCCCTCTCTCCTATCCATCCTTTTGCACCCTACTCAGGTACCCTTTCTTCCAGGAAGCTGCTCTGACTCCCCAGAATGGATAGTTCCTTCTTCTGTGTCACCGCTGTCCCAGTGTGTTGCCCCTACAGCGGGGTGCAGCTGTCACTGTCTGCTTGTCCATCTGCATTCCCTGTAAGCTCCTTGATGGCAGTGTCCCCAGTGCCAGCACAGGGCCTGGCTACGCCATCGGTCCTTGGGAACATGTGCTGAATTCCCCAAGTCCCCTGGCTGCCCAGGAGGTGTCCTCACCTGCTGACAGTGTGATGGTGCTGAGCTTCACACGGTAGAGGTTACTCCGGACCCTCCACTGCTGTGCCATGGGGTAGCCCATGGCCTCGTCATACCTGACGTCTCCTGGGGGAGGGAATAAGAAGGTCATGTGAGCCCAGCATTCAGGCTTTGAATCACGCCCCTCCCTGCAGCCTTGAACTCTGGGTAATGGCCACCTCTTCTAAGTAGACAGAGGCTCGGCCTTAGAGTGTGGGCTCTCACTCGGTCCGAGCACTTTATCTGGACCCCAACTCCAGGTCTCTTCCTGCCCTCTGATGAACCCCACCCCTGATTTTCCTCTCTGCCCAACAGCTTGCAAGATCACTTTTCTCTACACACAAGAGTGGGTTTGTGGTCCCATCTGTCCCCGTTGACACGTTCTCGCAGGAAACTAGGCATCTCAGTGCCTCAGTTTCCCCATCTGACTCTGCGGTGACCTATGCTGAATTTATTCCCATAGGCAGGGGGTGAGACTCGAGGAAGGTAATAGAAGTGGAAGCCCTTTGGTAACTAGAAACGCTGCACGTGGAGACTGGGGTCAGCAAACCACAGCCTGTTTATCACATGTCGTCTCTGGCTGCTTTCGTAGGATGACACAGAGACCACAGGCAAAGCCTAACACATTTATTATCTGATGCTTTATGTTTGCTGACGCTTGTATATAGACTATTGTTTTGTAACACGGAAACATGAGATGACAATAGGCATGACATAAAATGCCTATCACATATGTAACAGGTTCTCATTTCAAGTAGGATGGAGAAACACTGGCTGAACAACTCTAAACACAATTTTTTTAGTGTGCAGAATTTTGCAAACTTCTTTGACCATGGAACCCATTTTGTACAGAGTGTCCACGGCAACTCACATTCCATAGAATGATTTTTTGGGAAACGAAAGTATAGAGAAAAAAATAAACGAAGAAAAAAAAACACAATGAAATGTTAGCCAGTGGTTAACTTTGGGGGAGGGATGTGAGTGTATAAAAGATTTTTGTTTTCTGATTTATATTCATCTCCATTTTCTAAATTTCCTACCCCGAGCGTTTCAAATTCTCTTTTTTATAATCAGGGGAAAAAAAAATACATGAAAAAGAAAGGCTAGTCACATCCACAGTTATTATTATTATTGGTATGATTCCTCTGCAAATGGCAGGCACATTTCCTATGCTTTTCTTTTGCCCCCTGGTGAGGAAGCGCTTAAAGAGATATTTGATACCGAGATTAAAATGAGAATCTCATTGGAACAAGTGATTTCTTCCTGGACATTATTGCAGTATTAAAGTTGTCCATTACTGTCAATTTTTTTTTCCCTTCCTTAGCCTTTCCAGGAATAATATAATTTTTTGAGAAGTTTTCATTTAAAGTAAAATATTCATGATCCCCAAAGACACGTCCAATGGAGGGAGGTTGTTTTGTTCTAAATATGTCCTCTGGGTTTATCTGCTCTGCCTGGCCTGTCTTTCCTCTGCACAGGCCGGGGAGAGGAGGAGGGTGGCTGGGGGAGCAGGGAGAGGGCTCTGTGTTGAGTCAAGGCAGAGACAACAGTCTACACAGGAAGATTAGACAGCAGTGCCCAGGCAGCCTCTGCCCATCTATTCCCGCTTGTCCTAATTCAGAGCAGGCTTGGAAGGGGCACCAGCAAGCAGCACTGCTCCCCAGAGGGGCGAGGCACAACATATGAATGCAGGCTATTCACGCAGCTCATCCACTTGGGGGCATGACATCCAAAAGAAAAAAAAGTACGACTTCTTCTGGCTGTCAAGAAATTTCCCAAACCATCCTCTCTGCCTCTCCCCATATCTCATCACTGCACCCCCACTCCCTCCATCTGTGGTCCTTCCTGGATTCCAGTGCTATGTCAGCTTCTTGAGGTTGAGGCCATGGTCTGTATTTTCCCACTTCTGCAGAGCCTAGAACAGAGCCTGGTAGGTAGCAGGCTCTCAATAAATAACTATTTACTGGTTCACTCACTCACTTTCATAACCCATCCCTGACCCCCATCTTACCCTACTCTATCCTAGATCTCCACCCAGGGATTAGGGGTAGAGTAAAGCTCTGGGATGGGGGAAGGTATTTTTTCTGGTAATTACAAAAAAATAAATAAATAAATAACTCTTGAAATGTAACAGCTGCTTTATTAGGACACCTCCAAAGATCTCCAAACCAAAACAAATAATCCTAACAATTCCTACCACTCACGTGGAACCACAATGTACCAAGCATTTTACATCCACGATCCCCAACTGTCACCATAATCCAGAAAAATAATTGTTATGTCCCATTTTTCAGAAGGACAAACTGAGGCTCAGAGAGGGGAACTGCTTAAGCACACACAACAGTCAGTGACAGGTCCTGGGTCCTTCCCATTAGAGCACAATATTGATCACCAGACCACAGCAATGTGGCTTTAGGAGGTGGTGAACTCCCCGTCACTCGGGGTATGCAAGAGGAATAATCACTCAACAGGGAAGCTGTAGACCTGATTTCCTCCTCAGTAAGGAGGAGACTGATGCCCTTCACAGTCCATGTAGGCTCTGCAATTCTATGATCTTAAGAAAAATGAAAATGAAGGAAGGCACAGCAGATTTTAGACATGTTTTACAAAGCACTTCTACACCCATGATTTCCTGTGATCTACATCTGGGCCCCTCTTTGAAGTAGGACAGGTCAGGGAGGTGATGCTATAGGACAGGGGACACAGCATCAGCTTTGGAGGCAAGACCAACTGGGTTTCAATCCTGACTCGACTTTGGGCTAGCCATGTGGCCCTGGACAAGTTCAATGATGTCTTTAACCAGTTTAAAAGGGGACAATAACACCCTTTCAGGGTTACACGGATGCACACATGCCCAGTGCCTGGTCCCTAGGAGACTCGCGACACAGGCGGGTTCTCCCGTCGGAGATCAGATGACTTGTGCAAGGTTTCCAAGAGCTTGCAAGTGGTAGAGGGGAATGGAACCTCAGTCAGTGATGTTTCAGGGTCTTCCCTGGGAGACAATGCCCCTCCCAGTGAGATGGCTCGATCGTCCGTCAGGCGGACCATTCTCCCTGGGCAAGTGGTTAAGATACCCAACTACTACGCCACAGAGGCAAAGCCAGAGTCCTTACATCTTAGGAAAGTCCCCAAGGAAAGGGCAGGAGAGGAACTGGGAGAGAAGGGCATCGTGGGGTGGGGTAGAAACGGCGGAGCCTCCGGAGGGCCTGCAAAAGCTTCTCAGTATGGGAGAGAGTGAGCTGCAGAGCGGAGTGAAAAGGGCAGAAGACCTGGAGCCACGGCACCTGGGTCCAGTCCTGGCCGATTTTCTGTGTGACCTTGGGACAGTCCTTCACCTCTCGGAACCTAGATTTCTCATCTATAAAATGGGAAAAAAATAATACCGACCCCTGCAGGATGGCTCAGCACCCACATTCAAAAATAAGCTGTGTAACTGAAGTGCTTTCAAATGAGAGAGGCGTCTGGTTGGGTATGGACCCACTGATTTTACCTCAGAATGATTTAAAAACGACCTCGAGCAATCAGCCAGACACAGAAGGACAAATACTACATGACCTCACTTACATGTGGAATCTAAAAATGTTGCACTTGTAAAAGCAGAGAGTACACTGCTTGGGGGGTGGGGGAAATGGGGAGATGTTAGTCAAAGGGTACAAAGGTTCAGTTCTACAGGATGAATAAATCCTGGAGATTTAATCTACAGCATGGTGACTACAGTTAACGATACTCTAGTGGATGCTTGAAATTTGCTAAGAGAGTAGATCTGGCCTGGGCTCCGAGTCTGCCGTCTCAGGCAAGCCCCTAGCTCTGCACGTCACAGCACATAATCGGAGCCCAAGAAATGGCAGGTCCCGTTTGAACCCCATCCCTCACAAAGGGGCAGGCCTGGCGGGGCCCATCGTGGAGGTGCTGAGGACTGATACGCACCTGGAGACCAGGTGTGTGGTCAGGGAGGCTGGGAAGGGGCCGCAGGTATGTCTTACCAGTGAGCAGCTGGAGGTCCGGGAGGGGCTCGGAGAGGACCCCCCGGCATTGTTCCTCCACAGGCAGCGGGATCACCAACAGCCCGTCGGCCAGCTGAGGAAAGTCCTTGATGAAGTTGTTCTCCCTGTGGAGAGGAGCAGAGAGACTGCGAAATCCAGGAAGTGAAGGCTGCTGGGAGCTGGGCGGCAAGAGGGCAGGAAGCTTGTTGTCAGAATAGAGACTCAGAGTGGGTAGGCGGCTCTGCGGCATTACCGCTGGCTCCCTGAATCCCAGCTCTGAGAATACAGTGCTAATGACAGGCTCTAGAGCCTGACCAGCTGGGGCCCACCCATTCTGGCCCACCACTTACGAGCTGCGCACGCTACTGGTCCACTTAGAACCTCAGTTTCCTTGTCGTTAAAGTGAGATCTCAGGGTAGTTGTAAATTCTGAATGGACTAAAACTGCCAATTGCTTGAGACACAGTCTGATGCTCTATAAACTACATACGTGGCTGCTGACGTCCCCTTGTATTAGCAATGACGATGGTGAACCAGGCTGTGAGAGAACTTAGGACAGCATGCAAGGCTTGCAGAAAACGGGGGCAAGGTTGAGCTGGAGAAAGGCAGGTATGAAAGAAGGGGTGTTTGTTTGTTTACATGGAAGGGTCCTAAGAGATCATTTGGATCCAACTGCCCCTTTTACAGATGGGGAAACCAAGGCCTGGAGAAGGGCAGTGACTTGCTCAACAACAACTGGTGGGTCGTACTCAAAACCTACGTCTCCCAACCTGCAGGCTAGTGATCCTCTTCTTGCCCTAACTTCTCTGGGGGCCTCTACAGAAGACAGAACTCAGGGGGGCTTCCGGGAACTGAACCCTGAATAAAGGCAGTCGTAAGTGGGGTGGGCAATAGTGCATCCCAAGGAGGCAGGCTTTAATCTTCTAGATAGCAGACCTGTCGAGAAACAGAACAGCCTGCCAACGGAGGTGGTGAGCTTCCTGTTTCTGTGAGCGTGCAGGTAGGAAACCTGGTAGCTGATTGGCATGGATGGTATTGAGGTCCCTTCAGACTCAGAGGCCCTCAGAGTTAGACATACTAAGCACAGTGACAATCTGGGAGGGCGACGCTTATCACTTCATTTGCCACCTGGAATTTGCAAACTTGAAATGAAAATCAGAAAGAGGAAAACTAAAACATGTGCTGCCAAGCAATGCCTTTGCAGCCTGGATCTCAGGCAGTTCACAAGCAGCTGTGCCAGCTGTCAGGGAGCCTGGTCACCTTCCCACCTGTATTCCACATCCCCGCACTCCCCACCCCAGGCACCTGCGAAGTTCACCATCAATTCCTTTATTCAGTCAACACCTTCTCTGTGTCTGACCCCTGAGCAGGTCAGAGTCCAGAAGAGGCGACACAATCCTATCTTCAGCGTTTTATCATCATCGTCATCGTCATCTCTGACTATTTCTTTATTGAAGTCTTAGAATCTGCTAGGATCTGGCTAAGCGCTTTGCATCCATTTTGTCCCTCAATTCTCACAGCAGCCTTCAAGGTCGTTATTATCTTCATTTCACAGATGACAGAAAACGACGTTCAGAAGGACGAGATGGCAGAGTTGGGATTTGAACCCAGGTCTGTGTGACAGCACACCTGATGAGGTAAGGACCGGGCCTGGGACTGTGTGCGTGAGTTTGCAGGTCCACACCTGTACCTGAAGCACGCTATAGTCAGCGTGCCTGTTAATACCCGTACATTAAGCGTGTGTGCCTCGGGGGGCGTGACCTGTCCGTCGGCGGAGCCCTACTTGTTCATCTCCGCATGTGCCTGTGGTTGTGGTGGTTGCCTAGGTGTGTGTGTGTGGTTGGCCTTTGATTTGTCTGCAAACCTGAGTCCCCATTTCAGATCTTCTCTGGCAGTGTTTCTGTAATCGAAGAGGAAGGGAGACCGTCTCCACCCCCATTTCTCTGTCCTCCATTCCCCCTGCCTCTGGGGGGTAAATCCAACCTCAAAGGGACAATGTGTCAGGAGGGCTGGGAGCTCCTGGTGCCCCTTCATGGAGGAAGGTTTCACCTCTGACATTCCAGCAATCAAGGAGGGTCTTGAGGAAGCACCTCAGAAAGAGGGAGAAGATGGAAGGGAGGGAGTTCTCAGGCCAGTGTGGGAGGCTGCGAGGGTGGCAAGGATGAAGCAGAGGATGGCAAGACAGCAACAGCAAAGACCAAGGGTGTTCCTTCAGGACCAGGGCCCTTCAAAGGCCACGTGGGTGATGGCAGTTCTGCGTGGCCTCTGCCAGCAGGGGGCGCCCAGGGCCTTTGCATCAATGGGCTCTCTCAGGAGGCAAAACTTGTTGGGAACCACAGCCTAGCAGAAAGTTCCTCTGGGCTCAGATCCTCAGAGGGAACCCAGGCCGCGCAGCTTCAGTTCACCTGGGAAAGGTGACAGGGAGGCTGGCGGGGTGCTGGCTTAAACTCAGTTGGTCAGAAACCCAATTCAGATTCTAAGAGCTCATGCGTGTGCGTGTGTGTGCGTGTGTGTGTGTGTGTGTGTGTGTGTAGAACAAGCTACCAGGCAACTATCTAGTCCTAATAATAGGAGGAGGATAGGAAGAAGAATGAGTGGTATATCTTGACTGATCATATTTATAAATCATCAGCTGTGTTCTATCGTGTGCCGAGATATGAGTGTGTGTGTCATGGTAACTGCACGAGAACTCCTTGAGACAACTACTGTTGTTAGTCCCATTTTGTAGATGAAGTCATGGATGCTCACAGAGGTTATGGAACTTGTCCAACCGAGGTCCAAAGTTAGGAAGTGACAGTAGCCAAGACGCCACTGTAACCAGTTGGGCTCTGTAAGCACAGGTTCAGGGAGTCAACCCAGAGCACGGACCCTTCGTCACTGAGATAACCTGAGACCTGGCAGTTCTGTTGTTTATAGGCAGAGTGGAACGTGCTTTTGTGCCCATGGCTGTGTGTGTCTGTGTGTGTGCACACGTATGCTCGTGCGTGCGTGCACACACACACATAAATGGATGTTGTGCTTCAAACAGACAGAGCCACTGTTTCTTTAGGTAAACATTTCCCTCCCTATGAAAACAGTTCAGTCTCGGTTGATATTATATAGAAACGATTCATCAGATTTGTAAGATAGTAGGTGGATCCTGGGCCCCATGAACTCAGGACAGTTCCGGGAGTGAGAGGCCTCATTCACCTCACATTTAGTGGGGTCTCTCACGTTCCGGGACGGCTCTGCACACAGGGATACAGCGGCGGGAAGTCAGGGGAGGTGTCTCCATTCACCAAGACCAGGAGCAAACGCAAGCACTGCAGGAAGGTCTCCAAGGCTTTCACAGGCCAGCCCCTGCCTGCTCCTCCTGCCTCAGCGTATGAGCCATGGCCACCTGCCCACTGCTCTCCTGCTGCTCCAATGTCCCTGCATCCTTCTAATGGAGGCTGCATGCTTCCTACAAAGGACCCCATTGAGGCTTTGCCCGCGCTCTGAGAAGCTGTTGTCCCCCCAGTGCACCTGACCCATTCCTACTTATCATTCAGACCACACGTTATTTCCCTGCCTTTGAGAAATCTTCCCAGGAGCGGGTCTGTTCCTTTCTCTCATAGCCTCTTGCTCTTTTGTTCCATGAAGGGCTCCATAGTTCCTAAGCCTAGATGGGCTCGTGGGGGCCTTGTCTGATACCTCCCTCTCCCACTGGACTCTGAGCTCCACGGGACCACGCGATGCCTGTACCATGTCGTGCTGACCCCCTCCCGCGCCCCAGGGCCTAGCACAGTGTGAATGACCTACAAACTGGGTGTTCAATGAATATGTGTTGAGGAAACAAAGGGAGGAAACGCGGAAGTGAAAGTAATGTGTGTATGACCTACATCCTTGGATAGAGTCCTTTCTGATGTTTTAGCACATGGTTCTAGCATGCTTCAGAATCCAAGGACATTAGGGGTGTGCGTCTACAATTACAACTCTTCCACAAGAAGCTTTAAAAATCTAATGTCTTCCTTTAACTTTCTTATGTGCATAGGCATTCTGGCTCCTGGGGAGCTCAGAGAGTAGCCAGAGGCCCCTCTGAGCGAGTGGGGCCCAGATGGGAAAGGTGATCTCTCCCCCCGCCCTCTTGGTGTGTACCTGTGCAAAGGTGTGCCTCCACCTGGGGTGGAGGTGAAGGGAGAGGTGGGGTGAGGAAGTCCAGCAGGATGCAAGAGTCCGCATTGCAAAACTACCTCTTGCATGAAACCATTTCAATTTTCCCCAGTTGGAATACATCTTTCCTATCACTTCTCTCTTATGCATCTTGTTTCGTGAATGGATTCCAGAAGTGGTGGAAATGGCATGGGCTCAGAGGTCAAACAGACACGGATCCCAAATCTGGCTGTGTGACCTTGGAGAGGTCACTTACACTTGATAAGCCTTAGTGATTTCATCTGTAAAATGGGGGTAATGAGTTGAACATCAAGGGGTTGGGAAGAGGATTCATATCAAATTATCTTTAATGTTCAGTCTTTTTCCTGAATCCCATTCTAGATTCTGAATCTCTTGAGAGCCTCAGAGAGCCCAGCACAGAGCCTGTTCACCGTATAACCCCCCGAAGCATATGTTTGATGGTGTGTAGAGGTGAGGGGCAGGTCCCTTCACCTTCCATGGCCCCTGCGTATGGCCTCTAAGTGGCACACACCTACAGAGCATTTCCACGGGAGATGCACCTTGTCCAGTCCCTCCCATCAGCCAGGCTGACAAGAGTCACAAGAAAGGAAAGCTGGGCTCCTCGGCAACCTTCCCCCACCCTTCCCCAGGATTTCCCTGCCACTAGCTGTCTTTTAAGAATATGTGTGAGTGTTTTGGATACATTAATACACAGCCACCAGCATGAAAGAGCCCGTCACCCCTGGTTCTGGGGAAATTAGCATTTAAATTGAGGTATTTCAGGGAAGTGAATCACACCAGAGAAGCCAGCACTGTCTGCAGCGTTTTTTTAGTGGAAGGAAGGCTCAGAGCCTTGACCTAGGAGCTGTTAGTTGGTGGTGGCAGTGTTGGGGGGGTGGGGAGGGGACCACTCTCCCTGGCTCTCCCTAGGCTGCCCAAAGCTGCCTAAAAGACTGGCATCAAACACTCAATCCAGTGCAGACATCTCCCCTGGTTTAAACTGTGCCCTGTCTCTCTCCCCCAACTGAAAATGAGCCTTTCTGCCAGGTACAGGAACAGACTGGCTGAGATGTGACTTCCTCTGTGATCAAGCAGTTGGGACACCTATTCTCATTGTGGCTCCGTCACTGTCTGGCTGGGTGGTTTGGGAAAGTCACTCTTTGCCTCTGGAACTAGGACGGTGAAAGGCTAGTATACAATATTTGTTTCTCCCAAGATTGAGAGGTATTGGGCTAGATTTTACCTAGTCTGTAGGTGCTGGGGTCTCCATGGTGTTTAAACCAAGCCCCCTGCCCCTCGCCCCCCCAAGCTCCACCCTTCTTGGGGACCAGATAGAAAGTTCGTTTTCATGTGATCTGCTTCTTAATTACGGTCTAGCTTTAAGTTCTATAGTCAAAGACTCCAGACTTAGTCATTCTTTCATTCAAGTGTTTATCCATTCATCCCTTTAACACGTCTTGACTCTGATGTGGCAGGCCTTGGGAATACAATGATAAAACAGATATTCTCTGTCCTCACGTTGCCCAGAGCCTGGTAGGAGACCCATGCCCAAATGCTTCTTATGTATATGCGAAAGTGTGCAAGGTGAATATGGTTTTGAAAACATGAACAGGAAGCATTTTTCATTCCTCATAAATCATATTTGTTCATGGCGTCTCACACACGAATCAAAGGCATCCATCCCTTCAGTAGAAAAGCGGACGCCATCCAGAAAAAAAGAGGGTCATCGCTCAGCTTTGAATCTCAAAGCTGACTTTGTAGTGTCTTGAGCTATAGAACAGTTTCAGAAGCCAGCCTGTGCTGGGAGTGAAGGTTCCATGACACATCAAAGCCAAACCGACTGATTCAGAGCGCGCTCTTATTTTAATGCACAGACGGCGCAGACTGTGACCTCAGAGGAGTTCCACCAGACAAGAAAAGGAATGAAAAAACCCTTCTTTTTGCCATGAGTGTTGGGTGGGATTGCTGAAGAGAGAAGCCCAAGGCACCAAGAGTTCAGACCTGCGAATCAGCAACCTCCCTTCTGGCCTTTTGGAAATCAACCCCCATTCCCCACTCACCCCAACCTTGAGGGCCATGTCAACAAATTCCTAAGATAGTAACAAGGGTTTGGGGGAAATTTCAGGGCAGGTGAACAGGATCGATGCAGCTTGTTCCCCCAGATCAGTTATAGTTTTGGGGGAGGCGTTGTGAGCCCCTTTATCTCACAAGCCAATGGGAGCTCCAGTGAGTGGATAGCAACAGGTGAGTAAAAGACGGCAGAATTCAGCCCCCCAGCCTGGTACCCACCGGGTAGATGGACTAAAGCTGATAATACTTCCTGGCATATCCCTGTGCTCATGGAGACAGGGATGAGGAAGGAGTGTGGGATTAGAACATGGGGGCTTCAGAGTGTGGGGACTTTGGACTTCACCGTGGATTCCAGTATGTCGCCCTTCTCAAAAGACTGCCCAAGACCTCCAAGACCGCCATGTTTACAATGGATGCCACTGCCAGGGCCCAGAGTCCCGTTCAAACGATAAGGTCCAGAGTGACTCTCAGGAAGGATTACTAGACCACGTTTGTGCCAACGTCCTCCTATCTGCACCCACCTGTACCCTGAGGCCAAGTGGAGGTGAGGGGAGATGGCCTGGTAAGGAAAAGGCAGGGTTGATTGCTGGGAAGTTCAACTCTGAATGGACTAAACAGTTACCCTAAAGAGGATGCTCCATAGCCTTAATTGCCAAGTTGAAGTACTTTGTTGCTATCAGTGGAACAGAAGCTTAAGGGGAAAATTACGTCAGCCTGTAGAAAATTATAAAGACTACAGTGTCATGCGTAACTGAGTTGTAGTGGAGGAGTGTGTGAACAGTTTACTTACCAAACAGATGGTTATAAGGCAGAGTGATAACTCACGGGAGGTTCATAGACCAAGGGAGTGTAGAGGAGGGACACTTAACACAGACTGGGGAGGGCAGGAAGGCTCCCTGGAGGAGGTGGGCCTTGGCAGATTGGGAGGGGCTACCCAGAGAAAGAGCAAGGAAGGGGGCTATGGGGGGGGTGTCTAGGCAGGAAGAATAAGATGTGCAAATGTCCAAAGGGGTGTCTGTGTGCGTGAGAGAGAGAGAGAGAGAGAGAGAGAGAGAGAGAGAGATTGAAGCTAGTACACTTAGATGGCGCATTACAGAAATGGCGCATTATGGAAGCTGAAAGAAGCTAAGCTTTAAGATGTATAAGCTTTGAAAGAAAAAGGTGAGATGGGCTGGAGAAGAGCAGGTAGAGATCAGATCTTTTAAGGGATGCTGAGAAATGTGGGTTTTATTCTGAGGGCAAGGAGACCCATTATATGGTATTAAGCAGAAGAGCGATGCAATCTAACTGGAGCTTTAGAAAGATTGCCTGGAGACAGGGTGGGGGCTGGACTGGAAAAGGAACAAGATGGGAGGAAGGGAGCCCAGTTCTGAAGTTTTGCAACAACCCAGACAAGACGTGATGGAGTAGGCATAAGGCGGAACATGGAGAGGTGCAGATGTGATAGACTTGGGGAGTAGAAGCTGCTGGGCTCCGTCATCAGTTGGACATGGCGGGAGTAGAAGACGGAGTCATGGGATATGTCAGGCAGTGCTGCCCGCAGGACCCCACCTCCCCCGGAATACTTTATCACTAAGCACCAGAGCTCTCTGGGAGCTCTTTGATTCTCCTCTAACCCGCCTCATCTACACATCCCGATTGCACGTTCTGGTACAGATGCAGCACATAACACCTGTCTCTTCTGATTTTGCCACCATCCCCTCTCCCGGGGACCACCACAGCAGCCCGCCTTCCGCTTTGACCCTGACGTTTATCATCCCCTGGCCAGAATGATCTTCTAAAAGGATGGTCCAAATTCAAAGACATCACTAGCTCCATATGTTAGTGTTCTGTTGCTGCCATAAAAAAAAAAAAAAATCACCGAAACCTAAGTGGCTTACAACAACATAAACTTATTACCTCATGATTCTGTAGGTTAGATGTCTGACATGAGTTTCAGGGCTAAAATCAAAGTATCAGCAGGGTTGCATGTTTCCTGGAGGCACCAGAAGAGAATCCATTCTTCAGAGAAGAATCTTTGAGAATCTTTCAAAGCTGGTCAAGGCAAGTCAAGTCCTTCTGGAACCACTTCATTCTGACCTCCTCTCTTGTCTCCCTCTTCTACTTCAAGGGTCCTTGGCACTGCACTGGGTCCACTTGGGACAATCCAGGATAACCTCTTTATCTCAGATTCAGGTGACTAGCCATTTATTTCCACCTGTACCCTTGATCTCCCTTTGTCAGGTAAGGTCATTTATTCATGGGGTCCAGGAATTAAAACATGGACATCTTAGAGGCCATCATTCTGCCTGCCAAACTCTAGTGTCTCTCACCCCCCACCCCCAACCTCCAGTAGGGTTTTGTCAATGGCTCTCCCTTCACTTGGGACTTAATGCCCCTCCTCTGGGTTTCTGCAGCCCCCATCCTTCCCCTACCTCAGCATTTTCACACTGGACTGCTGTTCCTGGTCACTCACTGGACAAAAGGCACAGAAGGCAATGAACATGTCTGTTTTATTCACTACTGTGCGTCCAGCCCTGACACAGCGGCTGACGTACATACTAGGGACTCAATAAATGCTTATTCAGTGGATGAATGGATGCTGCTTCGCTGAATGGAAATGTAGGGAAGACCATCTGTGGGGCCTGGGTCACTGCCTTTTGCACGTCAGCCTCCCTTCCCAATTCTCCCTTTCTTCCTTAGACATATAGCACACAGAGCAAGTATCATTTTTAAAGGTAATATGTACTGATTGTTTACAATGGGCTGGACATTATCCTAAGGGCTTTGAACGTACCTCATTTCAGACTTACAATGACCCTGCATGGTACCGTGTTTCCCCGAAAATAAGACCTAGCCAGACCATCAGCTCTAATGCATCTTTTGGAGCAAAAATTAATATAAGACCCAGTCTTATTTTAAATATAATATAAGACCGGGTCTTATTTAATATAATATAATATAATATAATGTAATGTAATGTAATGTAATGTAATATAATATAATATAATATAATATAATATAATATAATATAATACCAGGTCTTATATTAATTTTTGCTCCAAAAGACGCATTAGAGCTGATGGTCTGGCTAGGTCTTATTTTCGGGGAAACACAGTAAGTACGCTTATTCTAATTTTTTTTAAGTGAGGGAACAGAAGTATAAAGAAGTTAAATGTGCAAGCTAGTAAGCTGGACTTTGAAAAGTCTAACACCATGTTCTTAAAAAAAAAAAAACTATGCGAAAACATGCTAGTAATGTTTGATTACAATGTTGCCCCTAAGTGAAATGCTGAAAAGTGAAGGTTGACTCATTGCAAACACCAGTGCTGGGAGACGGTCCCAGACGGATGCCCACACAGACGATGGCCGCTGTTCTTTACTGAATGCACGCCATACATGGTTGCGCAGGCTTTTTCTTTCTACCCTTCTTGCTATAAACTGAATGTTTGTTTGAGTCCCCCCAGAATGTACATGTTGAAACCTAGCTCTCAGTGTGGTAGTACTTGGAAATGGGGCTTTTGGGAAATGCGTGGCTCGTGAGGTGGAGCCTCATGAACGGGGTTAGCACCCTTATAAAATACCCCGAGAGCTCCTTGTCCCTTCAGCCGTGTGGGGACTCAGCAAGAAGGCACCATCGAGGAGCCAGGAAGTGCCTCTCAGGAGACACGGAATCGTCCAGTGCCTTCATCTGAGACTTCCAGTCCCCAGAACTGTGAGAAATACATGTTTGTTGTTTAAGCCACCCAGTCTCTGCTATTCTGTTAGAGCAGCCCGAACAGACTAAGGTGAGGAAACGGGGGCTCAGAGAGGTGAGATCACTTTCCTAGGGTCATGTTCGATGAAAGCAGGGTCGTCAGCTTCCCTCCACCACTCATCTCTCTGAGCATGCTCAGACCTGTTTTTCGCTCTCCTGCCCCACCCTCATTCATACACTGGTACACATACACACACACACACACACACACACACACACACACTGTGATGTCTGGGTTACACGTTGCACATGCTTTCCCTCTCTAAATGCAAAACAGCTTTCACCAGTGCCACCAAAACTCACTAAGCATTCCAGGCATGGCTGCTACTAACTCCTGCCCTGGAAATTGTGATCCCTGGAATTGAAAGAAATTGCAGTCTAGAGAAACATGGTCTTCTCCCCAGCCACTTCGTTCTCCATCGCCTCGCCTGAGTGTGTCAGCACTGGAATTCGTCGTCCTGTCATAATACCAGGAACAGGCTGAGCGGCTGTCACTGGAGCTGCTTCCTGAACTTTTCTTCTTGTTCTCAAGGGAAAGTATCAAAGGCCTGGACATAAAACTTGAGAGCTGGAGGTGGGGGGAAGCTCGACTTACTAGGTCCAACCTCTGCATTTTCCTAAGTACTATCATTTCTGTTTTTCAGATGCTATACGTGAGATCTGAAGAGGGAAGTTAGTCTTGCCCGGATCACACAGCCCAGATGCAGCCGAACAGAGATTCCAGTTTAAAGCCTCTGTACACAGATCTGCAGGGTCTGCAGGAAGAATCCTCAGGCCTGAGGTGGCAGCTGAGCCTCAGATGGAGGGTTACTGCTTGGCCCAAATCTCTACCCAGCCCCAGCTCCTACCTGCAGGCTCCAGTTTACCTCCCTTGTTCCCTGAGGGCTCTAGCTGCTCATTTTAACACAACCCAGAGCAGAAGCCAATATCCCCAGACCTTTAAAAATGCTTCAAGCCCAATTAGGATGGTCGTATTCTGGTGTCCAGGGCATTGTCTCTTCTCAGGGCACCTCCATCTCACATGCCATTCGTGTCTGTGTCTCAAGGGTCTAGCATAACAGTTGTTGCAGAGTCGGGGCACAAAAGGCATTCGCCAAATGGGTGCAAGGCCTGGGGCTATCAACTCCCCCTGAATCCTGGTGAGTGTTCTCACCACTCCTCATGCACCCTCAGTCCTGCCCCGGATGGGGAGCCAGTTCTGTGAAGCTGTGCCACTAACCTTCTGTGTGGCCTTGAGCAAGTCCTGTCCCAGCTCTGGGGACCTTTTCAGCCTGGGGTTATTTCTGTAACTAGCCCAGATGTCCCCAAATGTCTCTAACACAGAAGCCGAAGAAGAAGTCATCAAGGCGGGAGGCCTGTTCCCATGGGCACTTTGTGCCCGCTTTCTTACCTTTTCTGGAGCCACCCTCGCAGCCAGACACACCTGGATTTGCACGCTGGGTCCACCTCTCATTCCCTGTGTGGTTCTGGTTGAACTTTGAACATTGAACTTTTTCTGGGTCTCTGTTTGCTCATCAGAACAATCTGAATACTAATCACTCTTGCCTCGCATAGTACAGAATTGTACACCTGAAATCTATGTAATTTTACTAACAATTGTCACCTCAATAAATTTAATAAAGAAAAAAAAAAAAACAGAGTCTGCAATAGGAGTTGCTTAGCAGAGGCTGTAAATAGCAGACTCTCCGTCAATGACACATATTGCTGTTGTCGAGAGCACTGTTCTAGCACGTTTATTTACTTGATTCTCAAAAAGTCATCTTGAGCAGGAATAAGAAAGATACAAATTTTAGAGCTTGAATGAACCTCAAATTCTCTTCTTTTACCCTTTTCTAGAAAGAATATACAGCTTATCCAAGTCACATGCTAGAGTTATAATGAGAATCTAGGACAGGTGGCTGTTAATTTGGACTTCGTTTCTTTATATCATGGGAATTCTTTTTTTCTGGTGGGTTTGATTCTTTCCTACTTCATACACGACTCCTGACCTCTAGGAGAATCATTAATGCTAAAGGCGATATCCCAGTACCAAATGTGGAATGGCTCTCTTCCTACCACAGCACGCACTAAAATCAGTGTGGGTGTGTCTGTGTCCCCCACGTTGGGAACGGGCTGTGTCCTCTCTCTCCTTTCCTTTCCAGCTCCCAACAAAGCTTTGGACACACAGAAGATGCTCAAAAATATTTGGGAAATTGAACCTCCAGTAGGTCAGACTCCAAATTAAAAGAAAAAAAAAGATGTTTCAAAATTCCTAACTTAAAGCAACAACTAGGAAAAATCCAAGCCACCGTTTAACTGACCACACAGCGTCTACACATTTATAGTTACTTCATTCCTGGTAGCAGTTAGACAGGAAGAACTTTTTTCTCTTTTTTTTAATGTTAACATTGAAAACCAAGCCATGAGGTGCATTTTAGAATCAGAACTCGTGACCTAAGGACTGGTGGTTCTTTTCTAAATGTGTCACTGGGATCACATCTCTGAAAGTTTCTTCCCTTCTGTCTTTCCCATCCTCCCCAGGGCACCTTGGAAATCTTTCCATATAGCCACTTCTAATGAGCTCTGCAAAATGAAAAACCTGCTGCAGTGAAAGAAACTCTAATAGCAATTGCTTTCTTGTTTGCATTCTCTCTCTCTTTTTCTCTCTTTTTTATTGGTCATTAGCAATGGAGAAAGAAAACCCCAAAGGCAGGAGAAAGGCAGCAATATTTGCACGTGCCTTCTGCAACATGAGGTGCCCTGACCGTCTCTCATTTCCCTTCTTTTCAGTTCCCACAGACCTGATATCAGTTGCAGCCAAACCCAAAACCCAGTCAGTGTGTGGGCATTAGCCACGCTAGTTCACATCATTAGTTTACATCATAGCCAAGGTGAAGTGTGTACATTGTTACAGGACAGTTGGAAATGGTTTGTAAGTGCTCCTTGAAATGACATCAAGACTTAAAAAGGGCCAGGAAAACAAAAATCCAATTAATGAACACAATTTTCGGTCTTTTCAAAACTTGACACCAAAATGCAATTTAACCCAGGTTCTAAGACCCTGCTCCTAGCTTCCAGCCTTGTTGGTTACTGGTCATGTTGTCATATGCAAGGCGATTGTCATGCTGAGCCTCTGGTTTATTTGTTATTAACCCCAACCACACCCTGAGAATGGATCTTGAACTCCACCTCTTCCTAGGGGCCTGATTCTGAGCAAGTTACCTCGCATGTAATTTCAGGAGCCTCAGTTACCCTATTTGTAAAATGAGGCTCTTCATAGTATCTACTTCTATAGACTCAATTATGAAGATTGGCATATATTTAACTGTGTGGTGGTTACTGTACTTTGGCTGTCATGCATTTCCTAGGATGAAGGACAGGGCTTATTGTCAGTAAGCAGAAATTGGATATGGAGACTATGTATGCGGTAGAGAGCCTGTATACAATAAATGTAACAGAAACTCTATTTGTTAGAACTATGGGAAACTGGGATTAAGAAAGAAGGAAAGAAGGAAGGAAGGAAGGAAGGAAGGAAGGAAAGGAAGGAAGAAGGACATGGCATAAGTCTTGCTCCTGCCTTTTGCAACTTTGGATAAGTTGCCATATCTGACCAAGCTTCAGTTTTCTCGTTTGTGATAGGGGCAAAATAACAAACAGTGGTGATTATAAGTGTTGTGGAGTTAAATGAGATGATACAGGCAGGTGACATCTGGCCCAGCATAGTATGTGCTCTGAATGCTCATTATTATTTTCATCATCATTATTATTATTTGGGATGCAATTTAGGTTTTAAAAATATAATATGCATTAGAAAATCCCAAAGAATTCACAACAGTAACAACAAACCTCCTGGAACTAATAAATGATATGGCAATGTGGCATGATACAAGGTTAATATATGAAAGTCTAATTCTTTCCTATTTGCCAGCAACGAACAAGTGGACTTTGAAATTAAAAACACAACACCATGTACATTGGCACCGGCACCAACAATTTTGATATACGTAGGTAAATACATACAAAATCTAGATAAGAAAGACTACAAAACTTTGATAAAAGAAACCAAAAATCTAACTAAATGGAAAGATATTCCATGTTCATGTTCAATATTGCTAAACTGTCAGTTCTTCTCAATTTGATCTATAGATTCAATGTAATCCCAATCAAAATCTCAGTAAGTTATTTGATCAAGATCAACATACTCATTCTAAAATTTAATATGAAAAAGCAAAAGACCCAGAATAGCCGACAGAAAATTGAAGGAGAAAAAATAGGTCAGAAAATGGACACTACCCGATGTTGACTTACTGGAAAGCTACAGTAATCAGGACACCACCGTACTAGTACAATAACAGACAAATAGTTCAATGGAACAGAGTATAAAGCCCAGAAACCAGTCAACTAATTTTTGACAAAAGAGCAAAGGCAATTCAATGGAGAGAGGTTAGTCTTGTCGACAAATGGTGCTGGAACAACTAGACAGCCACATGGCAAAACAAAACAGAAACAAACAAAGAAAAAAAAACCCACACAAGAATAATTTAAACACAGGCCCTATACTTTTCACAAAAATGAACCCCAAATGGTCATAGACCTAAATATAAAATACAAAACAATAAAACTTGTAGAAGATAAAAGGAGAAAATCTTGGTGATATTGGGCTTGGTGATGCATTTTTAGATACCACACAACAAAAACAAAACATACTCATATTAAAGAAAAAAAAAAGATAATTAAAATAAAAAACTGCTCTGTGAAAGACATCATTAAGAAAATGAAAAGATAAGCCTCAGATTGGGAGAAAATATTTTCTAAACACGTATCTGATGAAGAAGACTTGTATTCACATTGTACAGAGAGCACTTAAAATTCCACAATAGGAAAACAACCAGGTTGAAAAAGGAACAAAAGAGCTGAACATACACATCCTCAAAGAAGATACACAGCAAATAAGCATATGAACAGATGCACAACAGTTGTTATTCTGGAAATGCAAATCAAACAACAATTAGATACCACTACATAATGATTAGAATGGCTAAAATTCAAAACACGAACAACACCAAAGGCTGGTAAGAATGGGGAGAACCTGGAAGAGTTTATTGCAGGTGGGAATGCAAGATGGTACAGCCACTTTGGAAGATAGTTTGGTGGTTACAAAGTTAAACATAGTCTTACCACACAATTCAGTAATTGTGCTCCTTGATATTTACCCAAATAAATGAAAAACTACTGTCTACACAAAATCCTGCACAGGAATGGTTATGGTGACCTTATTCCTACTTGCCAAAACTTGGAAGCAGCCAAGTTATGCTTCAGTAGATGATTGGATAAACAAATTGTAGGAGATAACATACAATGGGATATGTGTCAGCAATAAAAGGAGATGAGCTATCAAACCACAGAAAGACAGGGATGACATTGAAACGTATGTGGCTAAGTGAAAGGAGCATTTTGAAAATTCTACATACTGTAGGATTCCAACTACATAACATTCTGGGAAAAGCAAAGTTGTGGAGACAGTGAAAACATCGGTGGTTGCCAGGAGTTCAGGGAGGGATGAAAAGGTGGCAGAGGAGATTTTCAGGACAGTGAAATTATTCTGTATGATACTGTAATGATAGATACATGGCATTATAGATTTGTTAAAACCCAAAGAGCTGTATAACAGAACGTGTAAACTATGCACTTTAGTTAATAACATTGTATCACTATTAGATCATCAGTTGTTAAGAAATATACTACACTAATGCAAGGTGTTACTAACAGTAGGAATTGTATGTTTGGGAGCATTGAGGGTGTATGAAACTACTCGGCTTAATTTTTCTGTAAATCTAAACTGCTCGAAAACAGTCTATTAGCAAAAATAATAATAATATGCATAGGCAAGTTATTGAATTAAACTTTATTGTTATAGAGGTGACAAACTATAGCTCTCTAGTCAATCTGGCCCCCACCTACCTTTGTAAATAACATTTAACTGGAACAAGGTCACACCCATTCCTTTATATATCCTCTCTGCCTGCATTCCTATTAAATGGCAAAGCTGAGCCATTGTGATAGAGCTCACGTGGCCCACAGAGCTGAAACTATTTGCCATCCAGCCCTTCACAGAAAAATAGTTTGCTGATTTCTGATTAGAGCACAGACTTTTGGGCTGGGAAATACATTTAGAAGTTGTCCAGTTCAATTACTTAATAAATGCTGGCATCCTTGCTTCCGTATCATCCCAGGAGGAACAGCTCCTTAGACTAATTTGACATAAGAAATCAGCCCCTCTTCCTCCCTCTGCTCTTCCGTTGTGTCACCAAGCCCACTCTTTCCGGTCTGGAGACTGCACACGAGTTGAACTTGGGCATGCACTCGTCACTCAGTGCCTTCATTCTGAACCACACAATTCCTGAGCCCATCTCATCCTGCTTCTCAACTTCCTGGTAACTGGCCTTGCTGTTCATGACAATGCCCTCAGCCCTTGCTTTTAACTGTTACCTTCAATGCCAGGCTCAGGTGTCCTAACGATGGCCCTGGCTCTGAAAACTGCTGTGATAGGCTAGATATTGACCCCTGGAGATATCCAGGTCCCAAATCCTAAAATCTGTTATTTTAAGGACGGAATTGTGTCTCTCCCCAAATTCATAGATTGAAGTCCTTACAATACCCCCTAGCACCTCAGAATATGTCTGTATTTGGAGATATGACCTTCAAAGAGGGGATGCAGTAAAAACGGAGACGTTAGGGTGGACTCTGATCCAATCTGACTGGCATCCTTATAAGAAGAGGAAATCTGGACACACAGAGACAGCAGGATATACGAGAAAGACCAGCGGCCATCTACAAGCCAGGGAGAGCGGCCTCGGAAGAAAGCTCTCTGAAACCTTCATCTTGGACTTCGGTCTCCAGAACTGTGAGCAAATACCTATCTATTTACTGTATAAGTCACCCAGTCTGTGGAGTGTTGTTATGGAAGCCCTAGAAAACTTCTACACCTTATAAAGCAAAAGGAACTTTCCAGAGGAATAGTACCCTCGTGTAACGGCTCTGTCCACATTCCATTAAGCATCTTACAGTGGGGAGGTTATCTTGGATTCTCTGGGCGAGCCCTCAGTGTCATCACCTGTGTGCCTATCAAGAGAGGAACAGAGGGATGTGCCTATAGAGGGGGCAGAAGGGCATGTGAAGACAGGAGGAGAAATTGCAGTGAAGGGGCCACACACCAACGAATGCCAGCAGCTGGAAGAGACAAGCAACAGATTCACCCCCAACGCCTCTAGAAGGAATTTCTACTCCCACTTTGATTTTAGCCCCATAAGACTGAGTTGAAATTTCTGCTCTCCAGATCAGTGAGAAAATAAATGCATGTTGTTTTAACCACTAAGTATGTGGTACTATGTCATAGCAGCCGTATGAAACAAATACGTGCATTTTCTCAGATAACTACCATGTGGGGTTTGGTTTGGGTCCACAGCCACCCTCCTCTCAAGCAGGGGCCAGACAGCCCTTTAACCCCTGTCCTGCCCCAATAAGAGCAGCGTGTTCATGGGACATGCATTTCTAGGAACTCCGAGGAACACAGGCTTTGGTGGCAGCCGGTGTAAGTCTGAATCCCCACTCCAAAATGTATTAGTCTAGGTGATCTTGGGCATATTACTTAGCTCACCTTGTAGGGACGGTTTTTTCCTGCAGGCCCCGCTAAGAGCTCCATCCCCTTATGGGAGCTGTCTCCCGTGGTCACTATGGTTAGAGGCCTCCCTGTCAAAACAATGTTGAGCGATCACAGCTGCTAGGGACGGACCTCCCCTGCACCCTGGCCAGGTTTCCCCCCAACCCGGAGGCCTAACCCTATAAAACAAAGCGCCCGACCCGAGGAAGTGCTCAGTCTTTGGGAACAATCCGCTGAGCCCGCCGACGTAATAAAGCTGCGTTCTCCCTGATCTCTGCATGCCGCTTGAGTCTCTCAGTCCTCGTCATTTTTCTGCAACAACCTAAACCTCAATTTCCCAGTAGTTAGTGAATGGGGATCAGCGTATCCACCTCCTGGGGTGGTGGTGAGGGTTTGCAAGGGTACAGGTGAAAGGAAAACCACATATTCTAGAATAAAGCAGGTGTGTAATATCCTCAGTAAGTCATAGTAATGGCTGCTCTCATGAACTGTGTTAGGTTCTCTAACAGTTTCGAGTGCATGTGACTTCCTTTTTTCAAAGCCAATAAGGGACTGTGTAAACCATGATTTTGGGGTTGAGCTCTGACACAAATGCAATGAATTTGTGCCAATTACCTCCTTCTCTCACTCACCAGTATGTCTGACTCTCTGTGAGAAGTTGGCATCCAAAAACAAAAAAATAAAAACAAAAAACAACAACAAAAAAATGCATGGTCATCATTAATGCCAGTCCTGCTGTTTAGCACTTAAGGGAGACTGAGTGGCTTAACTTCAGAGAGGCTAAGCCACTTGCCCAAGGTCACACAGCTAATAAGTGACAACTCTGGGGCCTGTGCCATCCACTATGCCACTGTAGTGCTTCCAGGGCTAGGCCCATCTCTCCAAATTCTGTACCTAAAACAGACTTTCTGCACTTTCCACACTTCCTGAACTGGTGCCGATGTTTCTTGTCCAGAAGGCCAGACTTCCTCCTTCCATCTTTTGGGGACATCCTTCTCCAGGGCAGCTCCTAGTGAGGAGACAGATGGAACTGCTCCAGGCAGGTGGTGGGAAGCCCTTATGTTGGAGAATGTGGTGACACACCTAATATCCCCCTCACGACCCCCCCACACACACACATACACACAGGAAACCAGGAAACTAGCACTTACTCAGAATGCCTTCCCACTGTCAGCAATCCAGACCATATGGTTAATTAGCTAAAATTTGCAACTGCATCTGTGATGCTATTTCTCTTTTTGGCATGTGTGAACTTAATTACTGAAGCCATGGGAAGCCCTTGGCCCACTGGGAGTGGGGTGGGCATGGGGGTTGCTGGCCATACCCACGGCTCAGGCAGTGGGATGTGTGGGTGGTTGAGGGTTGAGAAATGGAGGCTGGAGAGGGCCGTGTTTGGCCAGCAGAGGATGGGATGTTGATAGTGGTTGCCCTGAGCCTGGGACACGATGTCACAGGTCCCCCACCTGTGAATGCTGGCAAGCATCCACAAAAAGAGGCCAACCTCCCTGCAGGGTGGAATGCAGGCTTCCTTCTCTGGTTACCCACTGCCCTTCAAATTCTACTCTTAGTTACTTCCCCAAATATCTGTCTCCTCGGCACATAGCACTGTTTCCACAGAACAAGGGATAGGACCTGTAACACAGAAGGTATCCAATAAAGGAGGCTTACTGGCCCCATGAACGAACAAACCACTCTGAGCCTTTGTTTCCTCATCTGTAGAATGGATCACAAAAGTTATATTATACCATTTAATAGAATCAGAGCCACTGAATGTCAGTACTATTAGAAGCCTGAGAGATCAGAATCTGTCCTGCCCTCCCACTGTGCCTCAGTTTTTCTCCTTAAAATGGGGGCAATAAAATCACCTACTTTTTGGGTTGCTTGAGGATTACAAGAAATAACTTACATAGATTGTTTACACGAGGGCCTGGAATGGAGTGAGCTCCCAGCAAACATGGCTGCTGCGGTTGTGAATTACATTGAAATGGGGACGCTTCCTGCTAGCGAGGGCAGGGCCTTCAACAAACAAATCCGTTTATGGTATCTCCTGGATTGTAATCCAGGGGTCCTCCTCTCAGCTCGTGCTGCTCCGCCCTGAGTCCCAGGGCTCACAGGACGGGTGTGTGCCAGCTCCCCAGGGTCACTGGTATCATGAGGGAAACAGACCCCCCACTTTGGGGATCATCAGACTAAGAAGTAAGTCAGGGTCAAGGGATACTTTGACCCAGGTGAACAGAAGAGTCTTGTCGATTGGGGGGCTCTCATGGACGCCCACATATGTTTTTCTAGATTGTGCCATTGCTGTGAGGACAAACGGAGGGTGAAATCCAGCCTTGCTCTGCAAGCCACGCTCAGTGCCCACGCCGGGGTGTACCTGCGCAGAGAAGTCTCCTTTTTCTCATTCCTTCACAGGTGCTCGGTTGGCAGCTGTGGCCTTGGGGCTCCCTCTGGGGTCACTGGACAGTTTGGGAGCAGAAACCTCAGCACATTGGGGCAGACGTTCGTTAGAGCAGGCTCAAAGTTGGTCTTACTCATCTCTCTATCCCTAGTTCCTAGAACAGTATCTAACCCAGTGGACGCTCAAGCAAATATAGATTGAATAAAGGAACCATCATATTTTTAATATCCATCACAGGACCTACTGTGTGGTATGGGCTCAGCACGTGCCAGATGAGTATATGACTGAAATAGCAGACGTGTGTATAAGAAAAACAGTGACTTCCTAGACCCTTAGCCCTATACAGTATTAGTAGCTAATTCATTGACCGGTGACTCCATCCAAGCATAGTATAAAGAGCTGTATGTGTATTATCCCCGAAAATCTCACAACAGCTTTGTAAGGAACGTTCGAAGATCATTTGCAATGTAGAAATAATGGGCACTGAGGCTTCACAAGGCTCAGGGGTTTGCCTGTGGTTGCCTGGCAAAGGAGCAATGCTGACATTAGAATTGGAGTTTCATTGCCTGCAGTGCCCTTTTTACCCACCATGCACTTCTCTACTGGGTAGTTGAGCTGGCTAGGGAGACATCAGGAGACCCCCATTCCCTGTCTGCTATGCTATTTCACTCTACTTGCATAGTGCTCATGCCTTCAGTTTATTCAGGCCTCGCATTACTGTCACCTCCTCCTAGAAGCCTGCCATGACCACCTTGCATACAGTAAAACTACACAATTCCTTACCCTGCTTTATTTTTCTTCATATCCCTTACTACCACCAAAAATATATGTTGGTTTTCTCTTGGCTGCCTCCACCTCCCCATCCTTTTCCAGAGCGTTACCTCTACAAAGTCAAGGACCTTATCAGTCTTACAAACTGCTATTACCAACATCCAGAATGGCACCTGACACATAAAAGTACTTGACATGTATTTATGAAATGAAGGGAAGGATGGTCGGATAACCTTGGGTCTGTTATTTAAATGTCTGTTTAATGTCTGACATTCTCTTTCCATTCCCTTCCTCTGGTTTCTGCACCGGTCAGACAAGATACAGACTTCAGACCGGATGCCTCCCGGATTGTATGAGAAAGGCTATCAGGACAAGTTCACGAGCTCACCGAAATAGAAGTCATCAACATTATAAAACCCCTGTGCACACATTTTGTGGACCCGGATCTTTTGTCCTGCTCAATCGAAAAAGCCCAGGTCACTGCCCAAGTCTCCCCACCTTGCCAGGGGCTGGGGCTGACCTCAAAACCCCAGCTGTTGCCACGCCAAGGATGAGGGCCTCCACTAAGATAAGTGGCTGTCAGGTAGAGTTCAGACATTTTTTAAATGGGGACACAGAGGACAGCTTTTGGGGCAGTACCATTTAGTGAGTATGTCATTCTACTCAGTTGCCTCTTACATGAAACCAAAGTAATGACAACACCACTCTGTGAGGGCCCTCGCTAGAGTGCAATGAGCTAATTTGAAAACACTTTGTGAAGCATAAAGCTTCATACAGATGGAAGGCCCTGACCTGAGGAGGTAAAAGCTGGGCTGAGCAGTTCGGACCTGACTGAGAACTGGGAGCCAGGGAAGAGTTGGAGCAGGGACTAGACACAGAGTAATCGCCTTTAGGGAGTGAAGCTGGGAGTGTGTACAAACAGGCTGGGCCTCCGGGTTTCTTTTTTCCCTTCTAGATTGTGCCTGGGGGAGGGGAGAGGAGAGAGGTAGTGTCTGTAGGGTAGGGAATCCCCCTTCCTGGCATGCAGAAAGGAGTGGGGGTAGCGGGGACGGGCCTGGGTGACAGGCACTACTTGTGCCACCCTGATTAGCTGGGAAAATGCAAATCCACACTTCCTTCCCTGAGGCAGCTAACAAGATAATGAATATTTTCATCAGCTGCAGAGAATACAAACATCTGTAGGAACACCAAGCCTACTCTCAGGGGTGGGGGGAGGAAGGGAGGGCGAGGAGGTGGGGAAACGCAGCTTCTCAGCAATTTTAGGCAAGAGATGCGCTGACACACTGGAGGGGTAGCTGGGAGCTCTGCCAGGTACCTGCTGTTCTCAGCACAGGAGGGAAATAGATAGTGACCCACTACAACTGACACACGCTGCTCATTCAGGGTGAACTCATGGTCCTGGACGGACTTTGTTCACCCCCATTGATCTATCCTCCTTCACCTGCATCTGTCTCCCCGACCTCTCACCCTCCCACTTATCTATTCCACAGACATTTACTGAACCGCACTGTGTGTCAGGCAGAAACCTAGGCTGTAGGGGGTAGAGGTAAATAAGTCATCCTTTGCCCTCGAGAAGCTCATTCATTCCTCTCTTCACCTAATTGTGAAACACCTATTCATGAAGCATGTACTGTGTGCTGGGCACTCACCAGACACTTGCAGAGACAGGCATGTGAGCTGGCCCCCTGTTGAAGGAAGGTTCTAGCGGAGAAGAGGAGAAGAGGACTACTGCTTCTGGAGAAGAGGTGTTCAAGGAAGACACCTGGAGAAGGTGACAGACCTCTGATGTAAATTAAGGATGAATTAGAGTATTTTAGGCAGATCGTGGAAGAGCATTCCATACAGAGGGAACAGCATATGCAAAGTGAGAGGCAAGAGGAACCCCAGAGATCTCCGAGAACCACAAGCAGCTCGGTAGAAATGGATGATGCCAGGCAAGGCAAGGGTCAGGAGCAGCGACTGAGGAAGCTTGAGAGGGAGGCTTGCGTCCAGCTAAGCGGAGCCTGCTCCACCAAGCTAAGGAGGCTGGACTTTATCCCGGGCAGCGTGGGGAACTGCAGAGAGTTTTAAGCTGAGGAGTAACATGATCTGAACTGCATTGCATGAGGATCATTCTGCTGCACAATTGAGAATGGATTCAGAAGGATGCCTGAGAGGTAAGTAGAGGGCTGTTGAGGATTCCAGTTCCAGGTAGCCTGGCTCTTATGCAATACTCAGAAGGGCTTTTTCTCCAGGGCCTGGCAGGTGCAGACCTGTGACTTTGCCAGTTAGCCAGCTCTGTGACTTCGCAGAGCACCAGGAGATGCTAATAATAACAGCTCCTTCATGGAGTTTCAGTGAAGAACAAATGAGATAACGTGTGTCAGGGTGATCTACAGGGCCTACGGCACTGGAGAAACATTAGTTATCAGTTATTTAATCACAGCGGCACTAGTGGGTCTGCAGACTGCTATCTTTCATTCCCTTTGCTAGTATCCAGAAACAGGAAATGGTATAATATTGGAGCCTCAAGGCTCTGGTTTTTCCACTTACTCTCTGAGCTTGGAAAGTGCCCTGAATCTCTGTGCTTCAGTTTCTGCACCTCTGAAATGGGGATACTACGCTTTTCTTTGTTTATTTTTCAGGGCTCCCAGGAGGGCAAATCTGGATGGCTGACATTCAAGTGCTTTGGAAAACATAAATCTTTAGCAACTTGAACGGAAAGAGGGTGTGAACCCAAACCTACGGAGCACCGCCATGGGCTCCATATTTCCTATTTGCAGGTGACAACCTCCCATCCACAGGCCAAATCTAGCCCCTGCCTATTTTTGTAAAGACCGTAGGCTAAGAATAGTTTTCACATTCTTAAATGGCTGGGGGAAAAAAAATGAAAATATAAAAAAGAGAATATTATTTTGTGTGTGACATCAAAGTCATATGAAATTCAAAAGTTAAGTGTCCTTAAATAAAGTTTGATCGGGATGCATCCACAACACACTGAGAAGATGGATGGAGAGATGGAGTCATTTGCATGTTGTCTTATGGTTGCTTTCCCACTGTCACAGCAGAGTCGGTTATTTGCAGCAAAGATTACGAGGCCGAGAAGCTCAAGACATTTACTCTCTGGATATGGACAGAAAAAAGTTTTCTGACTCCTACTTTAGATGTATTGACTTATTTGATTCTTGCAACCCAGTGAGGTGGTTTTTCTTTGTTTGTTTGTTTATCTCTAGTTACAGATGATGAAACTTAGAGAGGCTTAGAGAAATTGGATCACTTCCCCAAACACACAGAATGAAAATTGTTTCAATTTCATGACTACTTTACTTGAAAGCCCGTTCTCTTTTTAACCTCAATCCAATCCTCCCATAAGGGGCCAATTTTGCTCCTTCTCTGAAAACACCCAATAATCATGGGTCCAGGGACTGCCTTCCCCACCAGACTGTAAACTAGGGAGCAGAGACTGAGAGGGCCTTGCTCAATGCTCTTTGCAGTGTCCATCATGGTGTTGACACGCAGTAGGTCAATAATTGTTGCTACTGAGGACACATGTAGCTGGAGGTCGTCATTCTGTTCCATCACATTTCCTCCCACCCAGCATCCATAGGTATCAGTCGTAAATTTATAAAATGCACTCCTTTCCTGTTTTGAAAATGAATGTAAATCTGCCCCTGAGTGCTGTGATTTTGGAGACGTCCGCGTACCCTCTGTTCCGTCTCTGGACAGGAGTCCAGCAGTCAGCATCTGCTGTTTCATTGTACGCAGCTCCTGAGATCAATACTGACCCGCCTCTTCCTGTGGCAGCAAAGCGGCTCAGGGCCCCTGCAGGCCACCTTCAAATATCCTGAATTTCTACCTCTCCAGGCAACCCTTGTTCCTGAGACTTCCTGAAAACGGGCAAGAGAATGCTCACGGAGGATGGAGCGCTGAGAGGAAGGACTGCGGTGTTTGCCTGGGGGTGTGGGGTTAGGCAGGGGGACCTGGATTCTCAGCTCATCCCAAGTCTAGCTCGGATGTGCCGTGTGATCCAGGGCAAGATCCTTTACCTTTCTGAGTTTCAGTTTCCTTTATATAAAGTGGGGCTCCTAAAGCCCAACTGTCAGGGTTCTAGCAATGATTAAACAGGATGTAATAGGTAGAGAAAGTGCCTCGTAGCGTCTGGCTAACAGTAGATAGTCAGTGAGCTCTACTATCATTCCCTGTTCTGCAACGTGCGAAGTGGGGAGTGGGGGCCTGGGGTGGGGTGACGGAGAGAAATACACCAGGTAACAACAGCACCAGCCAAGGTAAGAGGCTGCAGAGGAAGGGAAATGAACATGGAACTGTCACTGTGGATCCCTTGGGGGCCAAGTATTGTGCTGGGCACATCGTTGAGAGAACCTCCTCATCTTTTCAGCATGCCTATTATATGAGGAGTACTCCCTTCATGACATGGGTAAGAAAGCTGGTCAGGAAAATTATGTGACTGGTCCAAGGTCACAACGCTAGTGTGGCACATGCTGTGATGCTCCACCCAGATCCCCCTCCAGGTAAGGACATGGCATCCCAGACCCTGGGGAGGCTGGTTGCATGCAGAGTTCAGCTAGCTGGCAGCCAGAGAGCCGCCTTGCCCAAGATCCAGCCCCTGCCCGGCAGCCACAGCATGACTGCCCATTACATGGGCACACAGGCCCAGACATCGTGGCCCAACTCCGGCCAATACTGACGAGCCATTTCAGCCCAGAGCTCCCCCTGGGGTCAGTTAAGCCTGTCTCTGCACCTGCAGGGAAGCATGACTTCTCCATGGTCCAGCTTCCACACAAGTTAATCCCAAAGCCACGCCCTAATACACATTCTGCTTGCTGAACTCAGATTCTGCAGCCTTAGTGAACCCTACTTGCAATGAGAGCCAGTAAGTAATGGAGCTGACACTCGAATCACTTCTACTTGGTTCTCAATTGTAACTTTGCTGTGGATAATTCACAACTCAAGCCATCCATCCATCCATCCATCCATTCATTCATTCTTTCATTTATTCATGTCTTCAGTTATGCACTGACTCTTCCAAGATTGTGATGCCCTTTTTCGTCCCTGCCTTCCAGAAGCATGGAGTAAAGGAACTTACATGTATTGTTTCTGATACCATAATCTCCCCACCTTTATGTGAGTTCAGGTATCTGAACATTTTAACTGCCTCCTATTATTTTAGTTGAAAGCTCAGGGCAGTATAAATTTAACAACAATAATAATAATAATCTAATGAAGGCATCCATCTGACCCTCAATTCTTCTGAAAGTCCTCTGTACCTCTGTATGTACCGGTGCCACCATCCTCAGCCCCACCACTCTGGCTTTGTCTGCCGTTTTCCCCTCATTTAGTCCTGGAACAATCCGCTTATCTTCTCGACACAGTGTGAAATGCAGTGCCTCTAGAGCAGGGGTGTCCAAACTTTTTTCAAGGTTTGTCACCAAGGGCCATATGAGGTAAAATACACAAACAGCAGGGCCACTCACTCAAGGTAAAGTACGTATTGTCTCACCTGGTTTATTTAAGTAAACTAACTATATTTTTGGAATTTGCTGCGGGCCAATTAAAAATGGATTGTGGGCCGCAGTTGGCCTGCAGGCCACAGTTTGGACACCCCTGCTCTAGAGCATGCTTGCTAATGATAAATTCGAGGACCAAGACAGCATGGGGCTGAATTAGGATAATTCAGCCCAAGAGGGTCCCTTCCGAGTGGAGGCCAAGTTCTACCTGAGAGTACCATCTGATGTGACAGAGCAGCCTAATGAAACTTTCCTTGCAGAGAAAGCCCCATTTTCCTGCTGTCCCTGCATTCATCTTCCAGGAGCCCTGCAGCAGAATCTCTAGACAGCTCCTGGCCCCTGAGTCCTGGACCAAGCCAGGTCCTGAGGCAGTGAAAAGCCTCCTCCCTTCAACAGGCCCTGAACAACTCCAGCTGCACGCACTCTGGCTAGCTCAGTGCCTTGCCAACCCGGGATATGAGGGACTTAAAGTGAAAACGACCTGACCTTTCTGGAGGCTATGTGGCATTGGGTAGCAACTGTTAAATGTTCATTCCTGTTGCCCTAGAGGTTTCACTTTCTGGATTTATCCTAAGGAGACAATCAATCAAACGTGCACAGCTGCATTTACAAAGATGTTCATCGCAATATAGTTTATGACAGTGAAAAGGTGGAAAATATTCAAATGTCTATCAATAGGGCATTGATGAAATGAATTCTAAATCTGGCCAATGGAACACTGTGCAGGCATTAAAAAACATATGGCTGATCTTTATAAATCAGAGGAGAGAGGTCTCTAGGGGATATTTTAAGTAAAAAAAAGACAAGCATATAACATGTCATCTTAGTTATATACATTTTCTATACATAATATGTGACTACAAGCAAGGGGGAATATTTGGAATGAGGTTCACGAAAATGTGAAGGGGGTCTCATACGCAGATGAGACTTTATGGGATTTTTAACTTCTTATCAGTTAAAAATATTGCTTGGATTTTCTACAGAAATATCTGTTAGCTTTAGGGGGGTCAGATAAAGAATGTGTGGCCTTGAGCAAATAATTTTCCCCTTCATTCCTTGTGAAAAGAGGACTAATATTACCTATTAACAAGGCTACTCAGTAATAAATAAAAAGGTATCTCAGTGGTTTAAACAGAACCTGATACACTGCAAGTCTCAATCAATGGTCACTGGTAATAGTGATTGTAAAGGAGGAGGCACAGGGCAGACATCTGGACAAATGGCCTAGAGTTATGACAAAGAGATGTCAACCAAATGGGCCAAATGTTATCCCTCCCACACCCACAGGCACATGCTCAGGTACTCACACACAATATATACTCAAATACACATAAACACACACACCAACACACATACACAGAAATGTACACACAAGTTACACGTTCACACCCACATGCACTTCGGCATACACTCACGTACTTAGGCACATGCAGGCACATGCAGACATACACACATTCACACATATTTACATACAAACACACACGCAGTAGCACACATGGCCAGGAGATGGAGAGAACCAAGCTTGCAGAGTTGAGCTGGCATCCGGCCTTCTCCCTGCTCCCAAGCCCACGCATGCCCCCTGCCCTCTCTGCACAGACTCTGGATGCTCTATCAGGCTCTCAGACCTTGTCTCCTGCAAGAGAGGGAGGGGAGGCTTGGGAGACGTGAGGGGGATTGTTCAGGTTTAATTAAAAATGATGCCCAGGGACAGGCTTGGAGGACGCACTGTAAGAGACATTCTACTGAACTGGGCCCCCTGTTCTCTAGGCATATGAAGGCCTGACAAAACATTTCAAAGCCGAGGAAAGAAGTAGGCACAGAAGAGCTGACAGCTTCTAATAGCACAGTAACAAGGAGACACTAATAAAGAGTGCGTCTGTGAGCTGAACAGCTCCGGAGACAGAGATGACCATGTTTCTTCAAAGGCATATTGACAATGCATGGGCCTTTTTTCTGGCATCTTCTGTCCCACTAGAGCAGGGATGCCCAAACTTTTTTCAACGTTTTTCACCAGGGGCCATATGCGGTAAAATACACAAACATCCGGGCCACTCACTCGAGGTGAAGTACGTATTGCCTCACCTGGTTTATTTAAGTAAACTAAATATATTTTTGGAATTTGCTGCAGGACAATTAAAAATGGATAGTAGGCCACAGTTGGCCCGTGGGCCGCAGTTTGGACACCCCTGCACTAGAGGGACAGAGACTCCTGGTAAATTGTGCTCAGACTGCCTCTGTAAGCAGGGTTCCTGCAGCTGGTGCTGTGGGATATATCCTTGAGAGCTCTCTGGGGTTCAAAGATGGGGAGCACAGCCCATGTAGTAAATGTCTCTGGAAGCAAGGAAAGAAGGGCGGGAGGGAAGGAGAGAAGGAAGGCAAACACCCTCCATTTCTTGTCTGCGCATCTACAGTAAAAGAGAGTTCATTGCCTCCATAAACAACCTGTGTTCACGTTGATAGTTCTAGTTCTCTTTTCAAGACAAAAGTTACTAAACACCTACTTTGTGTCAAACCCTATGTATTGAAAATGAAAAAAATAAATTAAAACAAAGCGGAAAAACCATGACCCTGTCGAACGCTTGTGCACTGTTGGTGGGATTGCAAAATGGTGTAGCTACTATGGAAAAAGGCTTGGAGGTTCCCCCCAAAATTAAAACTAGAACTACCTATGGCCCAGCAATTCCACTTCTTGGTATTTATCCAGAGAAATCCAAAACACTAATTCAAAAAGATATACGCACCCCTGTGTTCACTGCAGTGCTACTTACAATAGCCAAGATATGGAAGCAACCTAAGTGCCCATCAGTAGACGATTGGATAAAGACGTGGTACTTATATACAATGAAATATTACTCAGCACAAAAAAATGAAACCTTACCTTTGAGACAACATGGATGGACCTAGAGGGTATTATGCTGAGTGAATTAAGTCAGACTGGGAGAGACAAATACCATATGGTCTCACTTACATGTGGAAACTCCAGAACAAAATAAATGAACAAACAAAACAGAAACAGACTCATAGATACAGAGAACAAACTGATAGTTGCCAGATAGGAGGGGGGTTGGGGAACAGGGTGAAAAAGGTGAAGGGATTAAGAAATACAAATTGGTAGTTACAAAATAGTCATGGGGATGTCAAGGATGGTATGGGGAATATAGTCAATAATATTGTAATAGTTATGTGTAATGCTGGGTGGGTACTAGACTTGTCTGGGATCACTTCACAAATTATATAAATGTCTAACCATTATGCTGTACACCTGAAACTAATACAAAATAATACTGAATGTCAACTATACTTAAAAATTTTTAAAAAGAAAAAGAAAAAAATCATGGTCCTGTTTTCGAGCACATAGCAGTCTAGTAGGGGAGTCATACAGGCAAAATAACAATTATAGTAAATTGTGAACACCTCAAATCCAATGTTCTGTCTCCCCTTTCTAGCAAAATTCCTCTTTGAAAGGGGTTGTTCTGTTGATCCCCATTTCTCACCTCTCATCCTCACTCAATCCATTGTGACCAGCCTTTTATCACACCCATTCCCATTCCCACCCTTCCCACGGTTACTGAACACTGCAATTTGCCTAACCCGAAGGTGTCCATCTTCATCTCAGGGGACCTCTGAGCAGCATGTGACACAGATGACAAATTCTCTTCATGAAGTGTGTTCTGGAGACTCTGCGCAGCCCACACTCAGGTGTTGCCTCCCCCCTTGCCTCCCTAGCCACTCATTCTCTGTCACCGTGGCTGGACTCTTCTCTTGTTCCCACCACTAAATAATTTGTCCCGGCTCTTTTCACTCTCTGTCCTTTCTCCAGACAATGATTTTTTACAAAAAAATAAAAAAAATTAAAAAAATTACCTGCCTGTTTGGGACTAGTAAATGGGTCAGTTTAGAACTCAACCCTGGGGTATGTTTGCTTATCCCATAGACTTATACTTGGGTGGTTGGAAATACCTGACTGGTTCTGAGGAAAGGATACATAGAGAGTGTAAGTAAAAAAGATACAAGTGCTGAGGATCAAGCCCAAGAAGGCTGGGATGTGTCTATGGAGGTAAGAAGAAAACCAGGGACGTATTGGACACAGAAGCCAGGGAAGACGTCCTCAAGAGACAGTGAACCATGGTGCCTGTGTGAGGAGAAAAGTGGAACCTGTTATAAGCATGAACAAGTGCACTTTTGGCCTTGGGTGAAGCATGTGCTGTTTGTGGCAGGTGCAGAAGCCGGGCTATGGTGGGTGGAAAAGCAAGTGGGAAGTGAGGAAGTGCAGACCATTTGCACAGACTTCTCTTTAGAGAAGGCTGGCTGTGAATGGAAGACATACGGTGGTAGCTAAAGGCAACTCAAAGTGTAGGGAGAGGCAGGGAGGGGAAAAGTGAACACATTTATGGGTTGAAGGGAAAGATAGGAAAGATGGAGACATTTAAGCAAATGGGGGAGGGGGTTACTTATAACATCAGCTTTCTTACAAGATTGGAGGGGTAGGCAGTTGAAGAAACACCTCTTCCCCTAAGACAAGAGTGGGTGCGCATGTAGGTATGTGTGAAGGAGTTATGTCCTTTCTTGCCTGATGGTTTCACATTTTTTCTTTAAAACAGTAGAAGAGAAAGAAAGGCTGAGGTCGTGAGAGAGGCTTAAATAAGGGCTCTGAAGGTTTAAAACAGCCATTACAAAGGGTGGAGAGGAGGAGAATAGCAAGAGAATTGCCTACCAGTGCTAAGGACCCAGCTGATACTGGAGGCCGTGCATGGGTATTGGTGCCAATCTGCATTGCAGTGTAGATTATGCAAACTGCATGAGGCTGTGCCCAGGCTGGAAGGAAGACAGCTGACTGGTTGATTCAGTGCTGAGGATCTACGTGTACGCAAGACTAGTCCTTCCCTCACCTGCATCTTCCATGAGGCAATAACTACCGCAATAGTGGCTGCCATTGTGTTGAGTCTTGGTTACGCGCCAAGTGCCTTACATACAGTATCTCTACTTCTTAGGAGAATGCTGCAAATCTACCTATTATTTTCCCTTTTACCATGAGGAACTCAGGTCCCAGAGAAGTGATGTCATTTCCCAAGATTTCATAATCCTGTCTGACTCCTAAGCTGGGGCTCTTTCCCTTACGCTCTACTTTGTCCCAATTTTTCAGACTTGACTTCAGCTCTCATTTTCCCTTGACTTTCAGTCTTGACTTTCAGCTTCTCTAGGATAAACAACTCCAGGCTTTGAGCACTTCCCTATGGGTGCTTGTTTGCAGTACCCTCACTCTCCCATCTTCCCTTCAGGTTGTTAGTTTCCCATTCCCAAACACACGTGTACTTGCATGCATTTATTTCAAGGCAGTAATGAGGTCCTTATGGGAAAGCCAAGACTCCTCAGTAAAAAGCTCTTGAGAAGGCCCCTCTGAAGGGTTTTTCCCATGGACACTTTCACGTGCTTCAATCTAGTTTCCTCCCTAAGCCAATCTGTCCAGTAAGATGTCCTTCAAGCAACCAAGGGTGGAGAACCCAGCATTCCATGGCCGTGATCACCTCTCTAACCTTCTCTCCAAACATTGACTCCCATGTTTCCAAAAGACCGAACCATTTGCAGTCTTACGTGCTTTCTTTCCAAGTTGAGTGTGTCTCCATCTGTTGATTTCTCTGCCTAAAATACCATTTCTCTACCTTTTCCTAACAACAACTCACCCTTCAAGATTCAACTCAGGATCCGCTTTTAGAAACTTTTCAGGTGATTTGGCCACATCACGTGCCCTCTGGCTTTTGTGCTTCTTCTGTGATGACACAGAACAAGCAGAGGACAGTGATTAAGCAAATGGGCTCGTGAGCTTGCTAGTCGGAATAGATAAGACCTGGTTAAAGGCACTTGCTACTTGCGTCACTTAACTTCTCCATGTTGCCATTTTGTCACCTGTAGAATGGGGATGGTGTATACCTACCTCGTAGGGTTGTTGTGAAGAAGAACTGAGCTAATCCATTTAAAGCTCTTGGCATAGCGCTCAGCACATAAGAAATGATAGCTATTCCTATAACACTTGTCAAACACTACTTTAATTTATGCTCAGATCTTCCCATCCTCCCATGAGTAACCACGAGGGCAGAGACAGCATCTTATTCATGTTTCCATCTCTAGCACCTTGCTCAGAGACTAGCACATGGTGAAGACTCATGAATAAATGGAGGCATAAATCTAAGTTGCCCCAGATTGTCCTTGTAATCGTATTATCTGAAATTACCTATTTTGTTCCCAGATGTTTTGAGAGAAGATGAGCGATAAGGTACATCTTCTTCCTTCAAAGGGCAGGAAGCCTCCCCTAGAACTGACTAGATGACAGGGAGAATTACGGGTTGAGTGCCAGCCCCCAGGCAGGACCATGGACAGTGGTGGTGGCCATTCCCAACTGGAACACAGTCACATCCATTCACAAGTGGTAAAGACCAAGAGACCAGGCAGCCAAGAGGGCTGGCAGGCAAGGAGAGAGCTAAGTCACAGGGCGTGCCGGGGGTCTTGCTTCAGGGCTAACATTCCACTGGTCCCAATGAATAGGACCTTTCTTGGTGTTTACGGCTGACAGCCAATCTGATAGCTCCAGGATCCGTTCTGATAGTTTGGCATCTTTGCCCTTATACTTATGAAATACATTCAATGTTACCCTTTCTCTGAAACATCGGGATGCTAGGTTCTCAGCAGGTCTGGGGAAAATGATGAAGAACACAATTAGAGGATTGCAATCCCAAAGATTAGACTTCAGGTGGCCACAAGCTAACAGCAGAGAAGCAGAGTTCAGGTCAGGCAAAGGCCAGCCAGCCATCTAGTTAAGTCAGTGAATTAGAAGTCTGAGCTCTGCTATATAAGCTACCCCTCAGAAGGCTGTCAGCCAGAAGTTCACCATGGGTTAAAATGATCAGTCCCGTTCCCAGGAAACTGCCTTCCCCCTGGACCTCCGCCCCCTCCGCCCCCACCCCCCACCCCCCCAGCTCGCTTTTCCCTCCACCTGGGCATGTGACTCCAGCCAGCAGTCTCATCTTGGCTGTAGTCACCAAGACCTGATTTCAGTGGAAGAAAATTTAGAAACCTCCAGGTCAGAGCTCAGGGGACTTAGCTTCATGTTAGCACTTGGTACTGACATATGTTAAGCATGCACGGAATGATACAGTCATTATTTCTTTAAAGACATGTCTTTCCTGCTAGCCTGAGGCTTTCCTAGAAGTACAAAACTTCAAAAAAAATAAAATAAAATGAACGAATGGAGGGAGAAATAAAGAGGGGAATGGAAGAGAAAGAAATTCAGCTGGCTTCTGTGTTTACTCTCACTTTAGAAACCAGGTGCGGACTCTGAGCCTCCATCATATTTTCCTCATAACTGTCTTGATAACCTGCCCAGAGGGCCATGCTCTTTTGATCCTTGGTGCTTTCCCTCTAGAAGCTACAACTCTGCCTCTAAATGTTTTCCCCACATCTGGGGCCTTGCGTCTTTGGAATGTACCTAGTTTCCCCTGCCAAGTCCTGGGCCCAGACTCTGAGCCAACATGTACTTGCTCTGTATTGGACTTCCTAGCCTGCTATAGTAGTTTCTCCCTTTCTGGAAGTCTCCTGTCAAGGCTTTGCCCCAGCAGTATGTGGATTCGAAGGAGGAAATGCTGTAGCCAAGTGCAGAGGTCACGAGGAAGAACAGGGGACACAGAGAAAATGGCTAATGACAGGGAAGGTAGGTGGGACCATGTCTCTTTCCTAAGGGAGGACTTCACTTAAGGACAGGCCTGCAGATGAGGTATAAACACAGAATTCAGAGTTTAGGTGGAGAACAGAATACGAGAAAACATGCATTGAGGAAGGAGCCATTGCCGCTATTTCACAGACGGGAAAACTCAGGTTCAGAGAAGTTAAGAACATTATTCAATACCACCAAGCAAGGGACATGTACAGTGCAGAACTGAATCAGCTCTGTCGAACTATAAAGCCATTTTCCCTTCCTATAGAATCAAATCGCTAGCCTAGACAGACTCAGGATGTCCCCAAACTAGCCCCACACCCCCAGCATAACTAGTTTTTACAGTTTAAGAGAGCGGTGGTCACTGTCTCCTCTGCTTGTCTTGCTCCTTCCACGAAGAAGCTGTAGAATCACAGGCCTTCAACACTATAAGCACATTCGTGATCCGCTGGAGCAGTGGTTTTCAAATTTCTTTTATTTACTTGTAGCAGCATCTAGGTTTGGATCTCCCACACTTGGAACGAATATTACATGGCATACTCTCCAGCCCTGCCCCCCAATCTGTGCCCTTCTGGAAGGGACTCCTGACACTTTTCAGAAGACCCCATGCCCTCCATGAAACACAGTCTGATTGGCTCTGACCCCTCATTTGTGGTTGAGGAGACTGGGGACCAAGGTCAGCAAGGGGCTCACTCAAGGCTACCCAATTACCTCGAGACAAGAATCCCCATCTGTTGCTCTGAGTGCGCTCTGTTCTACACAGTGGCTGCGCCATATCCATCAGCATGGAGGAGGTGTCCTGGGTCTGTGCAGGCAGCCTGTGTGGGAGTGCCATCTGAAGATAGAGATCTCCTTCTGGCAGGGAGGTCAGCATTAATAATAGTGGCCCACATTAACTGAGCACGTTCCATGGTGCTGGGTGCAGGGCAAAGAGGTGTGGTTGCATAATTCCATTTCACCCCTCGGCAGATTCAAGTTCCATTATGGAGATAAGGAAGCTGAGTCTTATCCCTCAGCATGAGGCTACCCAGCTAGCAAGCAGCTGCGGTCGCATTTGATCCCACCATCTTGCTCCAGAGCCCAGCTCTTCACCAGCCAGCCACTCTAGCTTCCTAGTGAAAGCTAGATTTGTCCATATTTACCAACATATCCTTCCCTCCCCTCCTGCCAATCTCCCAGCAAATGCTCTGCACGATGAGACACCTCATTTTCCTCCTGGTAACCACAGATATGCAGGGTCTTGGGTGTAAATGTGTACCCCCGAGCCTCCCTTTGACAAACCCACATGCACCGGTCCACACTGGTGGGCACGTGCTTATGCATAATACATGACACCCTGGTCTCAAATCCTGCTAAACTGAGATTCTGCCGGCTGTTGGGTCTGGAGACACCTCAGTGCCTGCGTCATTAGCTGAGCTCTGAAAGCCATCATTATTGCAGCCGCTGTGGCTGAGTCACTGAGACCTGGAAAAGGTAATAGAATTGCGGGGACACATAATAAAAAGGAATGGAATGGGACTCAGGCCGGAAAGGAGGACTATCCGTTATTAGGTCCTGAAGGGTGATATGTAAACAACCGGCCCCAGGCCCCCTGAGATGGCAGTTCAGCCGAGTCCCTCAGCAGAGGATAATAAACGGCCTAATTACAACCTCCACACTCGGAGGTTTCAAAGGAGAAGAAGAAAAAACAACAACAACAAAAATCAATGAAATTAATTTAACGTGGGCCCATTCTTTATGTTTGTTTGCTACAGCCATTGTATGAGAGGTGTCCTGGGTCTATGCAGGCGGCCAGTGCGTCAATGCAGGCGTTCCTGTAGACCTGCCCATCTTTCGTCCCCCATTATTTTTACCCACAAGAGCAAAAGGGGGAAAAAAGCCAAGACTGCGGGCATATGTGTCCACAATAGCTCAAAGAAGGGAAACAGATCGTTGGATCCCAGGGCTGAAAGAAGCTTTAAAATCTCATCTTTCGTGGCATAGGGAGAGATGCAGGATTTGTACATCCACTTGTGCAGCTTGTGCACTGTACAAGAATGTCCCCCTGAGGGTGAGGGGGGGGGCTGACACGTAGCCCACACTTTAGTGGACAACTGGTCCTTGCATGGGGTTACATACACCTCCATGTAACAGGGAGGGGCCGAAGCTAGATCTAGGGAGTTACACTGAACAAAGACTCAGAGACGTGCCTTCTGTGTGGGGTTCACATTCATGCCACCTTTTGCATAAACGTTTCCGAGACCTGTTCCCTTCTTTGTAAGGGGAGGGCGTTAAATAAGGTACATTAAATAAGGAGAGGAGACCACCAGTAACAAGACATGGAATTCTCAGTGGGCACAGGGCTGAAAGTATGAAACATCTGTTTTATGTAACCCCTTCCGTAACCCTCTGGAGGTTTTCTTAGTCCCATTTTACAGATGGATAAAAAGAAAAGTGAGACTCAGAGAGATGTGGTCACCTGCCCCAGGTAACAAAACACTTGGGTGGAGAAGCCAGGTTTGCAGTCCAAGTGTGTCTGGCCTCTTTTCCTAGTCTGCCTCCTCTTGAAGGCTGTTTCCACCTCTAGTTTCCTGTGATTCTATACGTAAAACGGCCTTGGTTATTAGAACACTCACTGGGGGTGCGAAGGCTGAGGATTACTCTCCAAGAAAAACAACAGGGGATATCACCTGGTAGGAGTTGATGGGTCTGTGAAGGAGACAGCAGGTCAGGGAGAGGTGACAGGAAACTGACCAAATGCAGAACTGGTTTTCCAAGGAGGTTAATGAGAGCCAATCTTGAAAATCACTGTCCAGTAAGCCCGGTGTCAATAGTTAGTAATATAATTGCACAAACGTGCCCAGAGACACTCTGTAAGCATTGGAGACATAATGGAGTAGTGAGTGATAAGGAACACTGGAGGTTCATGCAGAACAAATCATCCTGGACAACTTGATAGCTGTTCCTGACAAAATTATGAAATTAGTGGTTGAAGGGGATATAGTAAAGGTTATGGATCTGAGCTCCAGCAAAATATCGCATGGGGTCACATGTGATGTTCAACTTGCCAAATGAATCCACGTTGCCTGTGATTCCCACTGTGCGGGGTGGATTAGAGCTGTTACTGAATCTGGCTGAAGAACAGAGCATCGGGCGGTAAAGGAGGTTGTAGAGATAACCGTGATTATCACAGTCTCCCTAGGGGGCAGGTCTCATTATTATCAGCCTCTTCGGCATCATCATAATTTTGCTTAGAAGGAACAGAAGGGCCGCGAGGGACTGGCGACCACACAGTTAGGCAGTGGAGGAGTCTAGGTTCCAACCCGAGTGTGTCTGATTCTAACGACTGGTGTACTCTTCTCTACGCCCAGTCTTCTCCAAACGTTACGTGCACCAGAATCACAAGGCGCCGGGGTGGGGTGAAGGATGGGGTAAGGGAGGGTTCTTGAAGCACACATCACTGGGTCTCCCTCCCAGGTTTTCTGATTCAGGAGGTTGGGAGCGTGGCCTGAGGATCTGCATGTCCAGCAAGTCCCCGGTGATGCCAACGCTGCTGGTCCAGGGACCACACTGTGAGAAGCACGGCTGTAGTCCCGTTATTCTTGGATGTTCATTTGCATAGGACTCACCTGGAGATCTTGTGCAAACACAGATGCGGATTCAGTCCGTGGATCTTCTGGGACATGGGGGGTTCAGGACTTCGAATAAGCTCCCAGGTGATGGTCACGCTGCTAGCTTGCTACCACACCTTGGGCAGCCAACACCTACGCCTTGATGTTGGGAAATGAGAAATCTAGATAGGTAGCACCACAACGGAAGCATCTATTCAAGAATCCAAAGTGGAGGACGCGGATTTGAGAACAAAGAGAAACATGAGCTGCAAGAAGGACACCGTTTGGCAGATCTGAGTTCAAAGTTGCCCTTGCTTTACTTTTTTTTTCTTTACGGTGAGAGGAATTTCTTTAACTTCATTAAGGATCCATTTGTTTGGTTTCAAAGTATGCAGTACTTATTCTTCTTCTTATAACGATTATTCTTTAATGCAAGACTTATATTTGACAGTCAATTAAAAAATGTCCATACGAAAAATATTTGGGGACTTCTCAAAATGATTGCTGAAAAAATGCTCCATGGTACCAACATTCTTGTGTGGGGGACCTTGAGTAAAACTGTTCCCAGGATGTAGGGCTAACTCATCTCTCCTCTTGAAACAGGGCCCGGTTGGGATCCCCGTAATAAAGGCCTTGCAATGTCCCTGACCTCACCTTTCCTTCACCTAGAGCTTAACAATAGACCATCCCTCTGTGGGTTGAGCTCAGGATGTCCCCTGTCCCATCCAGTTCCCTGTTTTAGAAAATTACCCTGAAACTTATGCCTAATATCCTTAGGCTTTGATCACAATCTCTATGCTCTGTTCAGGGCTAATCCCATCATTGTTCCTGGGTTGCTGACGCCACCAGAGAATCACGTGGCCAAAGGGAAGGCTCCGTGTAGACCCCTGGAGCCCTCATGTAGCCTTTAGAGGAAAGCCCAGATTTTCCCCTTAAATACCCCAGGCTGGTCTGAGAATGAGAAGGCAGTTTTTGGAGGTGTTAACCTGCTGCCTTCTCAGATCACCGGTGCTCTGATAATAAACGCTTATTCTATGGCCCAACTCCTGTGTCAGTCTATTGGCTGAGCGGCGCAGGCAGCACGAGCCCCAGACTCATGTGGCCTCCAATTTCACTCTGATGACTGGCTATAAGTCCTTCCACACACAAGCGGAACTCAGTATACTCCCTATGGTTGAGATTTTCCCTGGACCCATCAATAATGCTTTTATTAGAGTTCGAGAGTCACTCATTTTCAAACTGAAAATATACCCCTCTGCTTTAAATATCTCGCTATATGTATACGATATATTGCTTCTTGTCTAAACTCCTTCAGGAGAGCAGAAAGGGCTAAACCTGACCTATGGATTAAGCTAATGGACATGGAAGGAGTGACGCCTCCTGTGGAAGCATTTGGGAAACTCAAGACAGAGACATCAAAGAGGGGACTGTTCTCGACTGTTAGGGACGGTAGGGATGTAATGACTCATTATTGTTGTGATTACTAGCCACCAAAAAGCCAGTTACACTTTAAACTTGATACTTGAGGTACTTGAAACAAACAGATCTCCACCCCACGTTCCCAGCCTCAGTTAATTCCTACCGTTCTCCCCATGATCTGTGCGCCCTTCCCACCCACTTCTTGTTTTGTGAAGCATTCCCTGACCACGGCGCACAACAGCAAATTCTAAATATTGATTTATTTCTTAATGTTCCTCAGTGCCAGGGAAAAATATCACTAGTTTTTCTCATTGCCCAGCCTCTTTTTATCCATTTTCCCAAAGTGACACAAATTCCCCCCAAAGCCACATGCCTTTTATGGCTTTCCTTGGTTAACATCAGGCTCAAGTTACTCCCACGTCCACTTGGGGTCAATAATTCATTTATTCATTCATTTACCTTTTTATTCCGCCATTTTTTTCATTCCCTCAATAACATTCCTGCCCTCAGGAGTCTCTAATCTATCCTACCATTCATTCATTTGTTACGTTTCTATTCATAGGTCCATGCATATTCTCACACATATTCATCTGTATATTAATTATATATGGATATGTAGTCATATATATTCATGTGTATACTCATCTACTGAATACTATATTCCATTTTTCATTCCCATCAATTCTCTCATTCATACATTCATTCATTCACTCATTCATTCATTGAACATCCGTGATGCTCACTGGGTGATCTGACTTAAGACACTGATTCATAAAAGGTGTGGCCTCTGCTTTTAAGAAATTCACAAGCCAGTCAAAAAGACAAAGAAACAAACAAATAATTGCAACTGCTGTGTGGTCAGGGCAGAGCAGAGGAGGGAAGGACGTTGAATAGAAAAGTAAATAATGACAAGTAGTACCTACTACTATGTCCTCAGTCCCCATATCTGATTTAAATGCTCCTTTCCTTGTAATGGATGATGAAACCAAATTTACTTCATAAATAGACTTTCTCTTTCCATTCCCTAAGCTCTTAACCACTGTGCTGTACTCACTGGTAATATCTTGAGTGACCTTAGTTTAGACTAGTGTTTCTGGGGAGGAATATGCGAGGAACCCAATGAGAAAGGTGTGAGAAGCGATTGGAAAGTGAAGAAGTGGAGATTACACGTTTCTACCGAGGAGCGTGTCCTTCCAAGGACGGAGAAAGAGGGCAGTAACTGAAGACGGGCTCAGGTCTGAGTCGTAGACATCTGAGCCATTAGAAGCGTCTCATGAGTAAGGAGAGGCATGTCTGTCATTGCAGGGCTCTTCCATTGCTCTTCCCTTGGTTGTTTTCATTTCTTTTGCCCCACTATGACTGTGAGCTGTTTCATTTACTTCTGTAAATACTGGGACTTAAGCAGAGCCTGCCATAATGGAGTCGCCAAATAAACACACCTATAGAATGAATGTCAAATGCATACAACAAATTCATGCAGCGCCCCAAATCACTCTTTATAGACAGGAGGGAGGAGTAGGTTGGCTGAGTGGGGCTGCCCACCAAGCAGCCAGTATAACCAACGAAGTCCTGGAAGGCTGATGATACAGAGGGGGTGACATGTAAAACCTAGAAAAATAAGTGCAGTCAAAGCTGGTAAGGAAAGTATAGAGTCAAACACAGGATGAAAGATGAATGCATGCGTAAGCAAGGGAAAGGATCAAAGTTGGGAACTTGAGTAGGTGTGTAGGATCACCTTAGAGTAGACAGGACACTGGCCATAGAAAAGAGACCCAAGGAACAAATGGCACATGCCTACTGTTTGCAGAATTTCCTGGAAATCTGCATTGGTTCAGGAGCCCCAGCAGAGTAAACAATCGTAGGGTAAGGAGAACATGAAGGTATTAGCTTCAGAGGGGTGGGTTTTAGAATTGTTTCGTCTGTCAAGCAGAAACTCATTAGAAACTCATTGGGGCTCTCAAAAGTGTCGCGCAGTGTTTAGAATCGCATTGCTTGATTCTTTCACGGGTCTCTTGAGGCTGAGCACTGTGTTGACCAGCAAAAAATAACTCTCCAGAAAATCCCCCAAAAGAATGGTTTATTCCAGAGAAGAAAAAAGAAACAAAGCCACCAAGGAGTGTGTATACACACACTCAACAACGGGTGTTCCAACTGGCCGTCCACGTGCATAAAGGTCCCGAGACCAACATGGCTTCCCCCTTTATTCGCGTCCCTCCCCTGGAAGTTACCAGAAAGTTCCACAGGAAGTCAAGACTAGAGAGTTAACGAGGGGCCTAGCTCCACCCAAAGTCCTCCCAGGTTAAGTATCGTAAGATGCTCGTTCACTTTTATCAACTGGATCTATTAAAGGTATATGGGGAGGGATAGCTTCTGGCTCACTTGTCATTTCAGTTCATGGCCAAATACCTGCAAGTCCATTGTCCCACATACTGTTGAAAGGAAGAAAGAGACCTGGCAGGTGGTGAATTATAACAAGTGCTTTGACAAGTATTATTTTATATCGCAACAAACAGAGGATCCAGAGGAACAGATACTGTGTTTCCCTGAAAATAAGACCAGGTCTTATATTAATTTTTGCTCCAAAAGACGCATTAGGGCTTATGTTCAGGGGATGTCATCCTGAAAAATCATGCTAGGGCATATTTTCCAGTTAGGTCTTATTTTTGGGGATACACGGTGCCTCACGTGGATGTTACAAGGTCACACAGCTAGTTAGCGGCAGAATCAGCACTCAAACCCCAGTTGATTTAACTGCCAAGCCTATACCTTTTCCAGGGCCCCATGCTGCCCCCAATAATGGGATCTCTTTTGTGAAGGGGGGGGGGTTCTGGCTTCAGATTGGCAACCTAGGATTTGGGGAAGGGAGAAAGGAGGGGGTGGGAGGAGAAAGAACCATTCCCTGCTAGTTTCAAACTCAAAGATCATTCTCCAGCTGTCAGCTGAGCCCACAATCATTGTGGAGTTTTATTAAGGAGCAACAGTCATAGACGAGTGAAGTGACGGATTTAAAATTAACTTGCCAAATTCCCCATCAATATTGTGACAGTCCCCAAGTACCAGTGCAGCGACCCAGCACACCAACTTGACAACATTAACATAACTTTGTTGGAACAAAATCTTCCCCTCTGTCTTTCCAAGAGAAGCTAATTTTGGGGCGCCAGACATTCTGCTCTCTGCCTTTTTGGTATCTCTGTGACAGGTCCCTTTGGGCCAATCCAGGAGTGCGTGCTTCATAAACTTCCATTCTTCTACCTCCCTGGGGATTTTCTACCCACGGCTGGATGACAAAGTGAGTCAGAGACATGCTTCTCCCTTTTAGGGACCTATTGAATGAGTGAAGACCGGGAAAGAGACCCCCACATCTGCCACTTCCTTACACTGACATGTGTTCCCTTTCATCTTACATTTGGAGCAATATGTTCTCTGTGCCAACTCTTATCAGCTCACTATAGTCTGTCCTCTTCTTTCCCTTCAGCTCGTAACTTCTTTTTTTCACATGGTAATTCTGTTTAAATTTTTTTTTTATTAGCTTCAGGTGTACAAAGCAACGTAAGAGTTAGACATTTACACCCCTCATAAAGTGATAATCCCCTCATTCTCCTACCCCTCTGACATCGTATACAGCTGTTACAATACCATTGACTATATTCCTTATGCTGTACTATATATATATAGTACAGCATAAGGAATAGATTTAATTATAGTTGACGTTCAATCTTATTCTACTTCAGCTTCAGGTGTACAGTGCAGTGATCATGTTATGAAGTGATCCCAGCCTATGAGGTGATCCCCCTGATAAGTCCAGTACCCATCTGACCCCCTACGTAATCTTTACAGCATCATTGATTATATCCCCCAGACTGTACTTCATATGCCTGTGACTATATTGTGACTACCAACGTGAGATGGGAGGCTGGAGGGATGGGGAGAAGGTGAAGGGATTAGAAAGTACAAACTGGCAGTCACAGTATAATAACTCCTTCCTCATCCTTTACACCTCAGCTTAGACAGTACTGAGGAGCACCTACCTGGACTTCTAAACCCCCGTGGGTCCCTGACGTTTGCTTCCAGAGAGCCTTGCCTTCCACATGTCACACTGCGCAGCTCACTTGATGAAATTTCCCTTGAATAAGCATCTTTCTTTTGTTATCTATGAGCTCAGTGGGCGGAGTGACTCATTTGTCATGTAATCCAGGTGACTTTTATCTGGGATAAATGCTAAGCTGGATGGAACTGTGGGACAATAGGCACAAACTAGGATTGTTCTAGTCCAACTGGGACACATGGTCACCCTATAAATATGGGCATAGTCTGCAACTGTCTGGTTCTCTTTGTATCTATCCCTTTGCATGGTGATTAAGATTCAGTCAGTAGAGAATGTTTGTTCTATTAATCAACGTAATGGTTTCTTTTCTTTACTAGTCCTAAAGATAAATTAATACGTAAACTTTTTCTGTCTTCCTTCTTTCCTTTCTTCCTTTTCTTTGCTCCTGCCTGCCATCTTGTTAAGTCACCTTCAATGCCTCAAGCCCTATTTACTTTGATCACTGGGCATACAAATAAATGTACTTCCTGCCTGGAGGATAGATAGAGAAAACAAGTAGAATATACTGAGCTTCTATTATGGGTCAATTAATTTAAACTCTGTGTATTATTTAGCCACGTGACCAATGGTAGTTCATTATTCACCTTATGCAAATTAGGACAATGAAGTTCAGAGAGGTCAGGTGACTTCATCAAGGTCACACAGCTAATAGAAGCAGAGGTTGAATTCAATTCCAGGTCTGCCTGAGTCCAAGCCATGGCCTCATCATGAAACCATGATAACTATCTCAGCTTCCCAGAGGGAAACTGTAATATAAAGTAGTGTCTGGTGTAAAGTCCCATAACTGAGAGAGGGCCCAAGTCTGTAGATGGATATAAAAGCTGCTCTAACCCACAAATCTCATACACTTTATACAGAAACCTAAAAAAACAAAACAAAACAAAACAAAAAATCACCCTCTAAAAAAATCACAGCTACCAATCATCGAGAACTTATTGGATAGACACTTAGCTAGGTCTTGGCGATTTCCAATGAACATTCCAAGATGGTCCCAGGTCTCATTTCAGGAGGAAAGGTAGACATTAAAGAATCACACACATATTAATTTAATTTAAATTTTTACAAGTATTTCTGAGGAATAGTACGAAGACCAGACATAGGATTTTTTTCATTGTTATTTTCATGGAGAAGGAAACTGAGGCTGGGTAGATAAATGATCAAGACCACTTTCAGAGACCTACGATTTGAACCCACACCTACTCGACCCCAAAGCCTATGTAGTTCTTCCTTTCCCCCTTTCCTTCTGGACAACGTGATCATAAAACCATTGGTGGAACAGAGCAAATCCCTCGCCGCCACTTTCTAAATTCTGCGGCCTCAATGTCTTTATTTGTAGAACAGACATAACTGATTATCTCCATAGACTTGTTGTGAGGATTGAAGCATTTGAAGCACTTTGCAGGTCCCTGACCCATGGACACGTGCTCGTAAGTAGCAATTATTATCATCATTATATTAGCCAGTACTGAATTACTGACTGAGGTAATTTGGTGGTCCATCACACACATAATGCCCTGCTTTGTGAGTTAACTTTTAACGTGGGCATATTTTTAATAATATTCTCCCACTCGCCTCAAGTCCCTCAGCTTAGCACAGTGGTATGAGTGGAGTGCAACGTGCAACTGTGTGGAAGAAGAGTGGGGAGGAATGGATATTGGATTATGGGTTTGGAGCCAGACTGCCTCAATTCCCATCCTGGCTCCAGCGTTGATAAACTGAACGCCGTTGAAAAAAATCAGTGTCAGACCTCCCGGTGACACTGTTGTAAGAAATAAACAGGTTCAAGCAGGTGAAGCTACTCCCTGTGCTCTCCTCTCTGTCACTGGTGACTCCTTCTCATCCTTTGCTGCGAGTTCTTCACATCTCTGACCTATCAGCTGGGAACCACTGGGCTCAGGGCTTGGGCTCTCCTCTACGCCCTGGTGAGTTCCTCTCCTTCATTTCTCTTGTATCATCTATATGCTAAACAATCTGAAATTTGCATTTCAAGTCTGGCCTCTCTTCTGGATGGGTATACGCAACTGGCTTCCTGACAGCTCCATGAGGACATATATTCAACATGTCCAGATGATGGTGATGGAAGCAAGGTGATGAGTGCCTGGGGTTTTGTTACAGTATGGTCTACTTTTATAAAGGACTGGAGTTTTCCACAAACAAATTCGTTTTTCAACCTGGTCAAAACTGAACCTCTGTTTCTACTCCCCTCCATTCTGCCTATTCCTCGGTGGTCTTCCCTGTCTCCACCAATGGCACTTCCATCTGTGTAGTTGCTCAGGCTAAAAGCTGGGAGCCAACCTCGCCTCCCCCCCATCAGAAAAATGTTGCGCGATCTTGAGAACACACCCAGGAGCTGCCCACCTCTCTCTGTGTCCACTCCTAGGATCGTGCTCCATTGTCTTTCACCCAGACCACTGCAAAAGCCTTGGGACGTCTTTCCTTGTTTCCACCCGGCCCCCTATCGTCTATTCTTCACACCCCAGATGGAGTGGTCTTTTAATAATATGAGTGAGGTCATAGCCCTCTTCTGCTTAAACCATGCACTGGCTTCTTCTCGCTCAGTGTAAAAACTGAAGTACTGAACTTGTGTGACTCACGGGACTCTAAACACATTACCAAACTGCCCTACTCAACATCCATCACCTTTCTATTTATAACCTTTTCTCCTACTTCCTGCCCCCTCTCTTTCACAATGTTCCATCCATCCTGGTTCCTCTCTGTTCACGGAACATGCCACGAGTCTGTGAACTTGCTGTGCCATCAGCCTGAAAGCTCTTCCCTGGATATCTTCAAGGCTCACTGACTCACCCAGTAAAATCCCTGCACAAACATCACCTAATCAAAGAGGTCTTCCCTGTCCAGCCTATGTTAAACAGAAACCCCTGCCTAGCACACCCTATGCCCCATATTATTTGCCTCCATACTGTGTATACTTTACATATATATATATATATATATAGTTAATTGCTGATTGTCTCCTCCACTAGAATCTAAATCATGACGGCAGAGTTTCTATGCTTTGTTGTATTCCCTGTTTCCTAGAATAGCGAGTGGTGTGTAATAGGTACTCAATAAATGTTCTCGATTGAATGAAGGTACAGTGGTGCCTGGTACAAGATAAGTACTGTATGTATGTTTGTCATTGCTCGAATTTTATTACCATTGCTACCACCACTACTGTTACTTTTACTGGGACTAAGCTCCTTACATTTTTATCTCAGTTGTCTTACAGCAACACAGTGAGATGCAAGCACCCTTATTTTACCTACGAGGAGACTTGGCTGAGAAGGTTGAAATCGCCTGTGTGAGGCCCAATAGCCCAAGAGGCAGAATCACCCATCTCCCCTCCCTGGGGCCCAATACTTTTTCTACAGGGCATGGCATTCACTAGTGGGATCCCTATATTAGAATGTTAGAATATTAGAATGTTCTCTGTGTCAATAAGAAGATCTTTAAGGGGGGTGGGGGGTGGGAGATGAGGGTAAGAGGGATCAAATATACGGTGATGGAAGGAGAACTGACTCTGGGTGGTGAACACACAATGGGATTTATAGATGATGTAATACAGAATTGTACACCTGAAATCTATGTAATTTTACTAACAATTGTCACCCCAATAAACTTTAATTAAAAAAGAAAAAGAAAAAAAAAAAAAGAAATGTCACTAAGTTGGGGGAGGTGAAAAACAACATATTTATGTACCTTTTGTAAAATAATGGGGGGGTAACATTTAATCTTGTTTGCTTGGATTGACATACAGAAAAAAAGTAGAAAGAGACCCAGGAAACTAATAAAAGTGTGTGAAGATGGGGGGGGCGGGGGAAGCAATGGAAGAAAAGAGGGAAATAAGTTACACTCTTCATTGGATGTCTTATACGATTTTTGTTTTTGAACCCTGTGAATTTAATATATATATATATATATATATATATATATATATATATATATATTAAATGGCCTAGCAAATTGTCACAGCCAAGAGGAACCCAAGAAGACAGACAAATAAAGATAAGGGAGTGACTAAGCTTCCCTCAGCTTGACCATACCTCAGACAGGCTTCTTTTCGAATCTACTGTGTTTCCCTGAAAATAAGACCTAGCCAGACAATCAGTTCTAATGTGTCTTTTGGAGCAAAAATTAATATAAGACCCAGTCTTATTTTACTGTAATATAAGACCCGGTATAATATAATATAATATAATATAATATAATATAATATAATATAATATAATATAATATAATACAATATAATACTGGGTCTTATATTAATTTTTGCTCTAAAAGACGCATTAGAGCTGATTGTCCGGCTAGGTCTTATTTTCGGGGAAACAGAGTAGGTCCCTGACCTCCCTATTTTTAGAGCATTTTCTTTAGCAATGCCTCACTGTAAATTCTTTCTCTGCCACTTTAACATGTAAGTCTTTTTAAAAGCCTCTTGTGAGTTTTACAACCCAGCAATGTCTTTCTCAAGGACCTGGGAGTCAACTCTTTGAAATGTAATCATCAAGGAAAATAGTAGAAAAATACAATTTGCACATTCAGAAATAACTGCAACGTGCAAGATATATCCCCTCGGTCAACCTCCCCCTGAAGTCCTCCGCTACTTTTCCACTCCTTCACCACAAGCCTTGCAAACCTTCCTGCACTTTGTTTCTATGGAATTGAGTTCAGACCTCTCTCCTCCATTGCAATAGTCCTGAATAAAGTCCTCCTTGCCTGTTCAACATCATTCGGTGCAATTTTTGCTTTGATAATCATAGCACTGAAAAAGATCCTGGATCAGAAAAAAAGGACATTAGGTAAAAACGAAGGTGATCTGAATAACTGACTGTAGTCAAGGCTATTGCAACAGGGCTATTCCAATCTAATAGACTTAGATAATACCAAAAGGAAATATATTCTTTTGCCCTTTACACCAGTGTTTGATTCTGCGAGTCTTGTTCAGCTTGCATCTCCAGAATTTGGCACAAAATAAGTACTCAGTGTATATTTATTGGCTGAATCACAAGGCGGAAGGATAATTTAATTGCAATTCAGTTTAATTTCAAGCTAGGTTTCCATTTCCTTTGCAAATACAGCTGCAAGATGCCTGTATGGCCTCGGGGCTTGTATATTCCCTGTAGTTGTGTCCTCATTAACTCAATAGAAGTAGTTTGGGAATTTATAGAAATTTGGAGGGGTATCTCTTGGTGTAACTTTAGTTCTCTGAACTATGAGATGGCAAGGAAGACCAATCCCTTTATCCTATTTCTTTCCTCTTACTCTTGAAAGCATCCCAAACAAGCTGAAACAGCTTCAAGGTCACAGCGGGCACCAGGACCCTCACAGAGAATGAACAGGCAGTGGTCTGATTTGAGGGTAAAGGTTCTTTAAAAGTGATCAGGGATATACTGAATTACTCAGGACTGGGCTACCCAAATGCCGTGTCTTCAGCTCCTAACTTGTGCCTGCTAATTAATTGCACACTTAATGGGCTCCTTTGAGAATCTTATGAGACATAAAAATAAACGCACATGTTGGACTCCTAAGAACCACCTTTGAGGTGTTCCACTATATTACCATTAATGGTAATTATTCAGTGGTGATGTTACATAAACCCCCAGCCACTACCCTTAGAGCTTTCTGTATTAATTCATATCCAATAAACTGTGATCATATCTTTCATTAGATTTGTTACTAAATACATCTCTATTCAGGGTTTCTCCCTGAAATGGAAATATTTCCCTAAAAATTAATTTTCTTGATACACATGCGAAGGCTGATTAATTGTGAGCTTAGAATAGACATACTTTTTCATTTCTCTGGAACGAATATAAAGAAAGCAACGCTGATGAATTTGCACCCACGTGCTTGCTCTCAAGTGTGCCAGGCAGCGCACTCCAGCACAACATTTCAAAGTAAGTGGTATCTCACAGATCCTCGGGTTCTGGTTAGGAAAATGGCACTAACATTTGCACACGGTTTTACACTTTATGAAGCATTTTTCCCTGACTTTTCTCATCACCTCTCTCTCCCCATGGTAAGTCTCCTTTGAGACCGTTATGATTATGTCCCCTGATTTAGCGGTGAAAAAACTGGGTTATAAGACTGTGCAAAACATCTTAGAGCCATAAATGACCCCATTACTGTGGCGCTTAAGTAATCCTTCCTGATTGAATGGCCATCCTCCGCCATGGTTTATATCTACAATCCCATCCCCTCACCCCTTTTTGATCCACCTGGATGCTCATGTCTGCAGATGTTCCATGCTCTCACTTGCCTGACACACTCTCTCACCTCGCTGAATGTTAGACCCTCCAGGTGTCAGCCAGCATCTCTTTCAGGAAGTCTTCCCTGTTTCTTACCCACACATTTGCACAAGAGTAAGGACCATGACTATCTCCATCTTTTCATCCCCAGTGCTTCACAGGCACTGGACAAAAACATGTTAAATAACAGAGGAGAATAAGTGGTTAAAGCCAGGACTGGAGTCTCTGACCTCAAGTGCAGTCCTTTGGCGTCACCCCACTCCCTCCTGTAATTAACAAAACAATAACAATAACAAATGACTTCTGAGGTGCATTTCTTCAGAGAGAAATATACTGGTGTCACCTTAGAATAATGCAAATGTAGTAAAATTTCAGTGCTGCCTGGACTCCATTAATTAAGGATGCATAATGCTTGGCCAGGGGCTGGGCTGGCTTGTTTGTTGGGAGTGTTTATTTGTAGAAGAGATTGCTAAGCACATTAGTGAATTATCAGTGTAAACAAGATCACCATCACTGGGGAAATGGCAGAAGATACTAAGGAGAACAAACTGCCTGGAGTCACTTCAGAAGCACCCATAATGAACAATCACTGTGCTAATTACAATTGCTCTGCTAATTACAGTGACTGTGCTAATTACAACCTATCCTTATCTGTTGGGTAGGTTTCCCCTTGGACTCTGCCTTCTGAGTACTTTGACCAGTCTGAGTTACTGCCTGCATTTGAGTGTAATGAAATCGAGGTCTTTAAACATTGTCTCTGCTTCAGATGCCTCAATGGTTCAGATAGGCTTCCCCTCCTAGGAAAAACCGTAGTCGGGGATTTTGAAGCCAGAAAATTTAAAATAAAATCCAAAACAAAAGGGGGTGGGGAGAGGGAAACTGGGAAGAGAAGTACAATGGAAATGGACCTTGTTGCTTTTATTGGTTCAGTACCTTTTGCAGATGAGAGACACATTTTTATATTAGTTGGAGAACGTTCAAAATAGCCTATGTATAATCTGTTTTCCCCATAAAATGACCATGCTTGGTATATTTAGAGATGTGAAATTGAGAATAAAATTTTTAAAAAATAATTGGGTGTTTTTCTTTCTTACTGTAATTAGGGTGAACCAATAGAGAGGCCTTGTTTTTAAATGGGTTGCAATTCCCTGCTCCCCATCCACAAAAAAAAAAAAAAAAAGAAGTCGCCTTTCACTAAGTCTTAAGTCGTAATTTTACTACTTTATTTTTGTCTCCAATTAAACTAATGGGACTTGATGGTATGAGAGTTTTGTCTCAGCACCTGAGAATTATAAAGCTTCTTACCCACACCACTGTCCCCTCCCAAATGTATTTCTCACTACTTTTCCAGGAGTTTGTCTTCCACCTGTGCCTGCAGCAGACTGCAGCCCAGCTCTCCACTGAAAAGTGCTTTCTGCTGCACCCAGTGATGGCTGGAATTGCACCCAGGGCACAAAGAGAAGACTGATCTGGCAGCCAAACGTGGCTGGGAGACAATGCTGCCAGGACACGTGCTTCCATCTCGGGCACTATCCTCAGAGCAGAGTCCCTATAGGTGTCAGTGAGCAGAGTGTGTGGACAGATGGGCGTGGAGAATAAAATGTGCTACATCATGTACCTGGATTGCAGGGGAGCACTGCCCACCCCGGCTGCTACGAACCGCAAACACAGTCTCTGCACTGGGTCACTCTGGAAGGAGCCTCCTCTGGGACTCCATGGCCCTCTAATGCCCTTGGTCTAGAGATGAGATTCCCACGTTACAGGCAAGTGAAGGAGTGGCAATCCTTCTCCAGGCTTAGCCAGACCCTGGGCTCACATCTCGCATAAAGTTGAGCTTAACAGCTCACTATACAAAGCTGATCCTCAGACCCAGACGCTCATTTGAAATGCAGAGTCTCAGGCCTTCCCCACACGCACTGACCCAGAGTCTGTATTTCAGCAGGATCCCTTGTCTATTTCTATGCACGTGAGAGTTTGAGAGGCACTGGTGCATTTCATGTGTATTGGGTCCTAGCAATAAGCAGACATATGGAGAATCGTACTTCTAGATAGGGTTTTCGTGCATGGTAATGATGAGTTGTTATCTGCTTTCCTAATCTTTGAGGAGCAGCTCATTTGAGACCATACACACAAGCATGTGTGCACATTGTCTGCAGGCTGCAGAGTGAAGAGGGACTTGAATCCAGCTCCTCACATACTGGCCGTGTGACCTTGGATGACGCACCTCACCTCTCTGAGTCAGTTTTCTCATGTAAAATACAAGATAGTTAACCTGCTCTATCTCCATGTGCCCTGGGAAAAACATTTGCCTACACTCCTCGAAGACAGACTCTGAAAATTAAAGAAAAAACAGTTTTGCAATATCCATTTGTAAGGATATGGAGAAATGCACCAGGATGTAATAAGTTCATCAAAGAGGAAGGAAATCAGGAAAGGAAGGAGAGGTGAGCCAGACTGACGTGCAGACCGCCAGGGCTTACCGGCTAAACTTCATTCTGGCCATTTGGATATGCCACTTCTAAGCTAATCAATAAACATTATCTCAGATGCAGGAGATTAACACATTTCGGAAACTTGGATCAGGGCCCAGACCCAATATCAAACCACACAGGACACACAAGCATCTAAATCCCACATCCTTAATTTTAGGTGTATTTCACTGTAGGCCATTCAGACAGAAACAGGGCTACCCTCTAGGACACAGGTAATGTAACACATCAGTGAGAATACATCTCTCCAAAGGCTGGAGTGAACACCTCACAAGAAGGGACCCCGGGCTGCTGTCCAGGCCACCCTGCTGGCTGGGCTGTCCACCACCCACAGACCACAGAGCACAGAAGACTGCATTTCTGCCCCTACCTTGGGCATTTCACCAACGCATGGTATCCACCAAAACATGTCATGGTTAGAGGAAGTTGGGAAGATGACCATGGCACCAGTCCAAAGATGAGTTTTTGGGGAATGCAACCATATCACCAAAACTCTGTTGCATGCTTCTGGAATTGGGGGGAAAGACATATAACTGAAGGAAGAGAGAACAGTATTGACTGAGAGCCGACTGTGTCTAGGACCTTTGCTTATTAGCGTGTTAAATCTTCACCACAACCTTTTGAGGCTATTTTGAGGTAGAAGCCAACTTTACTATTGAGGATCTTTAGGTTCAGAGAGTTAAGAGATCTGTCCAAAGAGTCACAGCTAGGAAATGGTAGCTGTGTAACTTGGACCTGTTACTTCTCACGGCAGCGCCCTGATACTCTGAGTTGGATCCCAGTCATGAAGGGGATCAGGTTCTTGCAGAACCATGCACATGGGGATGGCCTTTCCCTAAGAGTCCTCCTCAGTTATTGATCTGGCTGCCTCCTATGGCACCTGCATCCTTCCTGGCTGCTGAAAACAGGGATGGAACTGCTGTCAATCTCAAGTAATCATCACAACACACAAGCAATTGGGAATTATTGTTATGTTCCCTAATTCAGAGATGAGGAAATTGAGGCTTAAGGAACTAACATGCATAAGGTCACAGAGTGGACAAGTAACAAGCTAGGACTCGAATTCTAGAGCTGGGTATTTTAGACACAAGGCCAATGTATCTCCGAATTGCTGGACAATGTGAGCCACCTGGGAAGACAGTGAACGTTCAATTTCCCAGGCCCGTTCTCTAGGGGAAAAGATGATTGACAGGTCTTGGCACAGCCGTAGGAGATTTTTATGATCAGGTGAGTAGGAAAGGCTTTACTAAGCCCCTGGCCCTGGGGGGTGAGTAGAAAGAGTGCTGCATTCCAGGTTAGAAGCCCTCAGTCTTCATCTAAGTTCTGCCCAAACCTTAATATATAGAAAAGGCAACAGAATCCAGAAAGGGAGAATGGTCAAGGGTGATTATAGCAGGAAGTGGCAGAACAGGAATGGAAACCCAGCTTCCTCATTCCAGGGCCCATGATACACCAGACACATCAGCCTTGATTTATGCAGAAGATGTCAGGGAACCTTGGAAAGATGGAGATACAGACTCTTCTGCAGCCAGTCCAAAAGTCAGGACCCCAGGGAAAATCACGCCTTAACTCCTATGATCCAGCTTCCAACTTCTGTCCTCAGTACACTTCTCAGATCTCACCAACAGCCTTCCCGAAAGGTAACATATAGCTGTGGCTCCAGGTGGTAGGTTGAGGATTTTGCCAAGGGCTGGAATATTACTGCAAAGAGAGGCTTGGGAATGGCTTGGAAAATCAAAAGCTAAGGCCAGTTTTAATTAATAACCTGTCCATCACCAGCACCCTTTGCTTTCTCTCATTACTATAAGATCATGGTACTATATTATTATACAAAACACTCAGGCCTGAGGGTGCAGAAAAGCAGCTTCTAGGCCTGGCTCTGTCATTAATTCTTTATGAAAGCTTGGCCTTGGCGTTACCATCTGTACAGTGTAGGAGTTGGGTCCTATGTCTCTAAGCCTTCAGAGTCGATATAGAGCAGCCCAACAGACTGGGGGATTGAAATCCTTGCTCATTCATTTACTAATTGTATGATTTTAGGTAATTCACTTAAATGCTGTGTGCCTCAGGCATCTCACCTACAAATTGGGGGCCAGGAGGGCTCAAGATTCTTCCATCTATAAAATCTATGGCTCTTTGGGAATTAAATGAAGGGAATTGACAAAAAGATAATAGAAAGTCTTACTACAGTTCTCGAAGGTGGCCACATGAAGTGGGAGAATGCTGGGAGCCAGGGAGGCACGCTGCCAAATGGGCTTTGTGGTTAGACCCACCTGCTATCGGATTTCAGCAGTCTGACTATTAGGCTAGTTAGTGTAACACCTCTGGGCCTCAGTGGAGTAAACACCATGACGTCTCACGTAGTTCTGATTCTCTGCTTCTCAGGACGTGATAGGAATGAATGTCCCTGCTCAGTCTTTCGAGGGGCGCTGTGATCATGGGACCTGATTTAACAAATGCAATGTGTGCAGAATGTCACTTCTAGGAGAAAGTACTACCCGTAACAGCCAAGTTTCTTTCTCACTCCTATAACATTCATGGAAGCACATGAAGATGACACTTCTGTGAGTCCAGGTTCCCAGTTCTGTGCGGAGTGTGTGGTATGAGCAACACACACACACACTTTCCTGTGATGCCACTGAGGGGTTGAAGTTGTTTGTTATCAGGAACAACCTAGTGCATTCTGGCTGACATGCCCATTTCCTGGTTTTTTTTTTGTTTGTTTGTTTTTGTAAAACCAAGTTGTTAAGGGCTATTTTGCAATAGATACTGGAAAGATTAAATGAGAAAATATATAAAGCACGTGGTACAGGATCTGGCATATTAAACAATGCACACATGGTTAAGGGGGGAGGGGGAATGAGAGGAGGAAGACAGGGAAAGGAAGGATCCAGAAGCAGCATGTACAACTGACCATCTCCCAGGAAGGCACTAGAAAAACACAAAGTTTTGGAGACCACTTAATGAAGTGTGACTCAGGACCTTCAGCTGGGGACCAAACGGGTGCCACTACCAAAAGCTAGCTTTCCTCAGATCCTTATGGAGAGCCCTTGTGTCTTGCCAGGCATGGGCTGGTGGTGGCTATCATGAAATCCCACATCTTACCCTTAAACATCCTCCGCTGCTGTACAGTAGGTATATCTGATAAACAGACCAGATTGAAAAGTGCGTTTCCAGCAAATCTTTCATGAGCTTCCCACGCTCTTCATAGGTCTTTCCTCAGGGCTTATAAACACATACCTCCCGCTAGCAGAACTGTCTTGGTTTTGAGGAGGCTTTTGCAAAATCTACCACTGTCATTTGTTCAGCCCCCAGTCCTAAGCAACTTCTCCTCGCTGTGATTTCGGAGGCTCCATGGCTCAATAATAGTTCCTGACTGATGTTTTTCTAAATCCATGCAATCTATAACTTAAGTTGACCTTTCTTTCTCATAGGAATGAGGTAGGATGGATGAGGACGGGAGAGGGAAGGAAGTAAAAATCAAACAAATCAACAAAACATCAAATACCACCGAGCTTTGATGACTTTCTCTCACTCCAACAGTCTGGTAATTCCCACACTGATCAAGAGCTAAGAGGAGGGGATTCTGATGGTGACCCTGCAAGGGTCTTTAAGACCAACACGATGCACCCAAAGGGGTTAGAACCAGCAGAGCTTGGCGTCACTTACTGGGTTGGGGGCAATGCGGAAGTGAGATCTTTGACTCTCCATGTTTCCACAGAACTTAACAGTTTACCACTGGCTTTTATAGCCATTCACGGCCATCTGCACCCGCTTCCTAATCCAGAGCTCTCTCCCGGCACCACGCGGTCTCTTAGAAGAACCCTTATTCCCTCCTGGAAACCAATTATCTTGTGACTTTAGTATGAACTCGGCCTTTTTTTCTTTATCGCTGTAGGTCTCTCCTTTAGCCCTTCCATCTTTCACTCCTTTCCAAACCTTTCACCATCTGTCTCCTGTGTCCTTTGCTCTTGTCCCTGTTCCACATCCCTTTAATTCTTCCCGTGCTTGTCCTTCCCTACTTCTGTCACGCCGACTCTTGCTGAATGTGTCTTCTATCTCGGCCCCTCTCTCCATGTCTCTGCTTTGTCTTTCTGACTGCTTCTCTTTATCACTCTCACCCTGTCTCTCTTTCTGTGTGGGTCTCTTAGCGTGGACCACACTTAATCTTCACACACAGTGGCTGGTTAATAACTTCTGGACTTGTCAGGGTCCTAGAGGTCTGCACACACTCATCTCCCAGAGACAGGCTGTAGCCTCCAGGAGGCAACCTGAGGAGGTAGCCCTGAATGGCAGCAAGTTCCTGCAGAATCATGCAAACGGGCGTGGCCTTTGCCTCTGGTCCCTCCTTAGTTGTGAATCGGGCATCCCACTGGGGCACGAGGGTCCTCCCTCTCTGCTGAGAGCAGGGATGGTGGCTCTTCTCACCACACGCTGAGGGGGGACATTCAGAAGTTCCCTAGGAGAATATCTCTTACAACAGAGCACTGCTTGGGAGTCAAAACTCTAACTTTTAGTCTCAGAGGGACCCTAAACCACAGTGAGCATCGGGCAAGTTGTAACCCTTCTTGGGGCTCCGTTTCTCCATCTGTACCCCCAGGAGTTATGTCTGAGCTAGTAAATCTTTAAGTGCTTATCAAGTTTGGAGACTTGGAATGCGGGGCTTTTTGTATCGCAGAAATCCAGGTCGCTCTTTTGGAGATTCAAGAGAGGATTGTGAGAATGCAGACCTGTCTCCCATCAGCTGTTATCAAGTGGAGGCTGTGGGTAGGGCCAGGGAGGAGAACAAAGCAGAGCTGTAACTGTGACACAGGAGACTGTTTAGGTGGCAGAGCTTCAAATCCACGGGAAGGCAGTTGTCAGGAAATGTAGCATATGGCAGGATGGCTGGTGGGGTGCCTGCTGGCTACTCTGGAGGGCTGGACAGGAGATTACTTGGAGGAGGGAGGAAAATGAGGTGAAAAATGACAACTGCCTTTGATGCTAAAAATTTTGCAGCCCTGCCTTTTGGAACTTGGAGGACAAAAGAGCTATAGCAGTCGCCTCCACCAGCTCCCCCCACCGGAGTGCTGCCCTGTCTGGGGCTCAGGGAGGGAGACGTGAAAGAGATAAATTTAGACTCATCAGAAGCTGCTGGCTTTCGCACGGTGGGAAGTCAACTGCTTTGGCAAGTGCCTCCAAGAGGTGACATGTTCTGGAGATGGAAATGATTACAAAGAAAGTTTAACTGAAGCCAAGGATGAGAGAGGTTAAGTGAAATGGGCGACTCTAATATAATGGTAGTCTGAGGCGTTCTCTAAATCTTGAGGCCGTTGTCAAAAGAGTAAGTGTGGTCTGTTCACTATACTCCCATCCATGAGTGCATCAGGGCCGACAGAGTCTGGCTATTCAGAGACAACCTGAAATTGAATGGTTGGGAACAATGAACAAAGCGCTTGGGGCAGAACAAAAGCTCCTGAGGGGGTTAATGTTCTCTCTGAGCCTAGAGACTCCCAGCCCAGCCTTTAAGGCACGATGCTCTCTCTTACTGACCAGTCTTCTGGGAGTGGGAAGACAAGCTCTGGGAGCCATCGCTAGATCTGAGATCATGGACCAGCTGTGCAATGACTTGCTTTGTGACCTGAGTCAACGCCCTTCTCCATATGTAAGATGAGATCCTGGGATTCCATGAAGCCCCTTGGAGATCCAGCATTTACTACCCGCTTTGCATCCTTCTTTTGGACCAAGCTAATTGTCGCACAAGAGAATGGAAACTAGTACCTTTGATCATTCGTCGCATGACAGCCACTCTGACAGTTGTTGTGAGAAATCAACCTACATGAAACATACACTGTGCCTTCCACAGTGGCTGGTGTCTGGTGAAACATCCCTTTTCACCGAGGAGGCAGTAGGACTATGCTTGTCATGCGGGGGGTTGGGCGGGTGGGGGTGGGGGATAGCATTTGGAGTCAGGTCTGTCTGGAGATCTGCTTTCCTGACTCCCGGTCCTGCTAATCCATATGTCTGGGTTTCCGCAGCCTCCTTCCTGGACAGAAAAATGCCTCTATGGCTCTTATCCCTCCAAGAGGCACTGTTCTTTGCTAGCAGCTCAAACTCCAGTTCACCAGCCTCGTCCTCTGAGAAGCCCTTTATCATTCCTTGTAATTCCTCTCAAAAGGCTTCAGAGGAAACTCTTTGGAAACCACTGGCATTCCTCAGAACACCACTCTGCAAACTAAATGTTTCATGTATTGTTTTCAATTGCACATGTTTCATTTGCAAGCTTGTAAATTCCCTTCTCAAAGGTAAGGGGCACTTTCTTTACTTTGTTCTTTCAGATTCCATGTAGCATTATTCTATCCATCATGATGCTCAAGACAGGACTTCATAGACTTAACACCATAGAAAGCCCGCCTTGCGGAATCTCAGTATTGGGTACTTCATCCAGACTGTCCTTAAATTTCTCCCAGAGTTTTTCCAGCAAAGTAGCATTCGGCCTCTGCTTTAACCATCTGAGTAGCAGAAAAAGATTTGCTGAGAATTGGAGGACTTGATTCAGCCACTAAATTGCTGTGTGGCTGCCAGTCACTCCTCCCACCTTTGCCCCCTCCCTCCCCTCATCCTTTGCCTGCAACTGTTCTCCGGACTTTGTCCATTATATCTCACAACTATCTCCCAATATTCCCTTTTATCTTCAATATTATTCCCATCATCCTGGTCGAAGTCATCAACAGACTCATGTGGCTCCACAAGAGACACCTAATCGGCCCCCATGCCATTCTTTCCCATGCCACCCTCATCACAATCTACTTCCCAGGCAGCCCCCATGAGGTTGAAAGAGGCAATGCAATCATGACAGGCTCCCTCCTTTCGCTGCTTACGAGTTCTCCCATCTGCTGTTAGAACAAAGACTAGGCCTGAGAGACCCCCATGATCGGCTTCTGCTTACTGATCTGGCTTCACCTCCCACCATCCTCTCACTTACTCAGCTTCGACCTCACCATTCTTCATTTCCTGAAGCCAACCAAGCTTCTTGCTTTGCTTTTTTTTTTTTTTCTTGCTAGACTATCTGTCTCTGCTTGAAACCCTTTTCAGTACTATCTCCCATTCATCTTCCAGGTATTAGTTAAATAACACTTCACGTGCAAAAGTAAAAGCCTTATTATTGCTTTCTAAACCAACAGGTATGCTCCCACCACTGTAAATTAAATCCAACTAAATTAGATCCCACTGTTAATTGCTCTCCTGTATCTTTACTCCATAGTAACTACCACAAATTAAGTAAATACATAAGATCACACACACACACACACACACACCCTACCTAAGCACCACAAGGGACGGGGCCATTTTTATCTCATTTTCCATTGTATCTCAAGTAACCAGCATGGTACCCGGGACATATTAGGTACTCAAAGAGCATGTGCTAACAATGTAGGTGAATAGTTCTAGGGAATTCACATTTCCACTCTAGCTCCATAAAATGGAAAATGATGAGGTGTGTTGGATTAGAGGTCAAGAGCCAGGCTTTGGAGTCAGCAAGACTTAACATCTGAATGCTCTCTCTCTCTCTTACTAGATGGTGACCTTGGGAAACTCACTATACCTCTCTGGTGTTGACTTTTCAATTGTAAAACGAAGGCCACAGTGCCACAAAGGGTTTTAATAATGAAGCTAAAATGGCATTCATTCCGCTCTCTCGCTTCCTAGAAGGGGGAATTGGGAAAGTCACTTAACATTTCCATTTCTCATCCATATAAAGGAGATAATAATAGCTCCTGCTTCATAGGACCCTTGTGAGGATTACATGAATTAACGGATTGAAAGTGCTTAGAAGGCCCTCAGTGTGTGCTGAATTAATGTTAGTGCCTATTATTATTATTATTTAGTAAAGAGCTCGGTACATAGTAAGCCTTAATAGATAGCAGCCACTATTACCATTGCAACTACAATCACCATTATTATTAATTAGATGATGGTATAGGATGATGACGATTACATTGGTGATGTTTCTTACTAGCTCTGACTTTCATTGACAAACTCAAGCAGTAGGGAAAACCCTGCTTTGTGATAACATCCTATCACATTTTCATGCAAAAGTGTCTAACAATATAGTGTTGTTGTTTTTGTTTAAGAGATTCATTTCCTATAAGTGGAACAATTCTTCTCACTGTACCATCTTATGGTTCTTCAGATTTGGAGGCATGAATACATCCCACCCCAAATCCCTCTTCTGCAGATGGATCCAGTTTCTTCAACTCTTCCAAAAAGCCTTTCACAATTAGACTGCGTGTCTAACCTTCATATAATTTGGCCAACCCAGTCTCTGTTCTGTTCTCTCTCTTATATGATAATAGTCTCATCTTCTAATTTCTCATGTACTTCCGTATTCATTAACAGAGAAAGAGGTCTTTGGCATATTGTTGAGCAAAAAAATGAATTTCTACATAGCTTTACTGAGATTTGGTGTGTGTGTGAGAGTGTGTGCATGTGTGTGTATGTGCACACACACAGAGAAAGAGGGAGAGAGAGGTGTTCAAGAAAATGTTCATTCTGCGTATTTCTGGGTGATGGTAATTTTACTTTCTACTTCATTAAATGTCTTTATGTTTGAACTGCTTGAATAGCCTACATAGGACACATTTTGTTATAGACTGAAAGATCAATTTACGATTTTAAAAATTCCATCAACTGTACTTACAGGATGATTTTAAGATTGAATTTAAAATATGTGGATGGAGTTAGAAAAATGGGAGGGTGGCATAGATAAGGGGTGGGTCCATGGAAAAGCTTTTCCTGACTTCCAGCACCTCATGGCTAGGCATCAGTGAGCTTGGCGGGATGCTGACCCGGACAGCAGGACCATTCCATGGTACCCATGGCCCCTCCCCCACCCCATATGTTGGGTCAGTGACTGAGCCAATGAAGGATAAGGGTCTGCTCCATACCTAAAGGTCATCTGGAACACTTGGCCGTGGTTCACATGCTGGGTCCGGTTGTTGTAACCATGTAGCATCTCTCCAAAGAGGGTGTCGTTGAATTTGGAGTCAGGTTTGAGGCACTTGGGGCCCTCACAGACATCTGAGAGCATCAGGCAGGATTTTCCGTCAGGAGCCAGCTTGTATTCCTCCACACAACTGCGTGATAAAACAGAGCTGAGAGTTAGCTCCACAAGCTGGAGGCCCCCACCGGGGGCGACCTAAACCCAAGGCCCCCTTTGCTCGCAAAACAGGTCAGAGTTTAGGAATGGAGACAGCTATTCTGGCTGGAGTCTACCTAAGGCACAGGTGTCTTGAGAGAAGGACATTAATTCTGCAAATTGGTAAATTCAAGGAAAGTCATTTGTGACATTTTGGAGGAGTCGAGGGGGAAACCAGAGTGCACATCCACGCACAGAGCACATTTAGAAACTGTTTTCCATGAACACACAGACTTTAAAAAGCATGACAGACCAATTCACGGGGAATTACCAACTAGTTTCTCAAACCGGAATCTATTCCCAGTGTATCTGTCTACCAAGGTTGAAGACTATTGCAAACACAAGGTTTTGATTGCCCTTGTAGCTCAGAGGAGATCCTTTTAGGAACACGGGCAGCACGCAGAGCAATTAGCCATCTTAGCAGCCTCTGATGGTCTCTCACCACCCAATCTTGACAACAACAGGGCCCTTGGCATCCCTTTGAGGCAGGGCAGGCTCCTCTATGGACCAAACAGGCATCTGAATGGGATGTGGAAACAATATTTGCAATTTTGGGGTTTGCAGAGGAAAAGAAATTTCTTGGAGAGGCATAGAGGGAGGAGGGAAGCAAGTGTCTCAGCCCCGTTGAAAACAATCAACCCAGACACTGGGATTCTTTGAGTGTCTACCTGTTCATGGTCCTTTGCTAGGCACTAGGGATAGGGTGCACATCATAAATAAGACCCGCAAGATAGCAGGCTGCTCAATTGGAGAGACCTGCATAAATATCTTTTTTGATCCTTTGGACCTCTCTGAACCCCGGGAAGCAGTCTCCAGTTTCCTCATCTGTACAACGAGGTAGATATTCCTATGCTACCTTAATTCACTAGGCTACTATGAAGTCCCATGAGACATTAGTTGCAAAAACAGGAATTACAAGTGTGGGGACAGAGCCCCAGAAAGTAGTTTCCAGGCTCTCGGCCTCACATAGACAGGTGCTGGTTCAGGTAGTAAATGGCCATCAGCTGTGGCTAGTTGGCCATCAGCTATAACCAGTGAGCCATTGGCCACTAATATAACTGCTGGGACTACGCTAGCAGAAAAAATGGGGACTAGCAAGATGATGGTGGCTGAGCTAGCAAGAGCGGATTGCAGAGAGGCGGATGCCTCCAGAGAGAATATAGTGATATGACTCCCCTACTTATGGCTCCGTGGGTGTTCCTTTTTGGCCTCACTGTGTCCTGCGTTCTTATGTGGGGAGCGGGAGCTGAGACCCCGCCAGACGCCCTGCATGACAACAAGGTACTTAACAAAATCCTAGTAAGCATAGCAATGCTGGTGTTTCTATTTTTTGAGCATATAATATCCACTGGGTGCTTCATACACCTCCTTTCTAACCATGAAAAAAAAAAGGTAGTATCATTCCTGCTTTACGCAGAAGCAAAAGGAGAAGCCAAGAAATAAAGCATGTCACACCGTTAAGTGTCAAGCTGGCATTACAATCTGGTCTGTTTAGCAAAGAAGGCATCTTGTTCTCCTCTTGTTTCTCTAAATCCAGCTGTTTCTAGTTGCAAGATATGACCCTGGTCAGTCTGTTTGGGTTGGAGGCAGTGGAAAGCAAGTGATCTCTTAGTTGCCTTTCTTCCATGAGATGGAGCAAGGATCTATTGAATCTGATCACAAAGAGACGCAGGAACTCATACATGAGAAGGGAGAGGCTCTATGACATGGTTTGGGAAGAAAATGTTCCCAGGTGGCAGGAACCAATAGCTGATGCAAGAGATATGGAACCCAACTGAAGGCAGGGAAACAAAGAGGCAGAGCTGAAAACTTGACCCTACATCACTCCAGTGAAAAACCAGGAATGTCTCAGGCATGAAGCAAGCTGTCACTCTTTTCTTGCCCTCCTCTAATCCCCAGCATCTTAATTGTCTTCCTAATGTTTACATGCTCCTGCCCAAAGCACAGTAGAAAGTTCTTGGAAGAAGGCCTGTCCTAGTGCTTTGGTTAAGTTGATTTCCCCTTCTTTTGTATCTGTTAAATGTGAGTAGCTCTCCTTTGATAAAATTGCAGTACAGATGAAATCAGTTATATATACGTGCAAAGTATATTGTTATGTGCTCAATAAAATCTAGTTCCATCCATTTATCTCAGGAGGTTCCCAGCAAATCTGAGGAATGATTTACTGAATAGAGTTCTCGCTCCTTGTCTCTCTCTGTGCACACACACACAACACACATACACACATGTGTGTGCACACACACACATGCACACACACATGCACAAGTATGCACACACATGAATAATTACACTTCTGTTGTGAATAGTAGAACATTACCAAAGTCGACAGAGAAAACTGTTCAAGTTCTTACTTCCTGTTCCAGTGGTCAGCCTTGGTAACTATTACGCATTCTTCTAGAGTTTTTTCCAACGCATTTAGAGATACACATTAAATACACAGTACATATGAGGCATGCATATATTTGTACCTCATACTACTTCTTGCAGATCTTTTCAAATCAGTATTCATAGAGATCTATCTTTTTAATGGTTATTTGGCATTGCATAATATAAATGTACCATAATGCTTTTAGCTAATCTTTATTGATGGGTTTTTGGTTGTTTATAGCTGTTTGCTATTACAAATTGTGCCACAATAAAGATCTTTGTACATATATCTCTGCACATATATGTGTTTCTCTAAAAGAGATTCTTAGAAGAAGGATTGCTGGGTCAATGTTTTATGAATTTTAAAATTTTGATAGATCTTCTAAATGACCATCTGTAGACACACTACCAGTTTACAATTCTATCACTGATGAATGAGACAGCCCATTGCCCACATCTTTCATGTTCATTACTGCCAAACTAGGATGTGGAAAAATAACTCATTTTTATTTGGATTTGCATTTCCGTGATTACTGGTGAGGTTCACCGTCTTTTCATGCCTTGGGCCTGTGTATTTCTCCTTTTGTAGATTGACCATGTGCTTTCACTATTTTTCTATTGCAACATTGTCGTTTTCCTTACTGGCTTGTATATGTTTTGCACATTTTCTGGACAGATACCCTTCACATTCCATACATATTAAAATTTCCTTCCAGTCTGTACTTGTATTTTAATCTTGCTTTTCATATCATACAACCTCTTTATCTGGGTCCTTTGTTGCTTCTGAATTTGTGCAATGCTTAGGAAGCCACAAGATGATAAAACATATGTCTGTATAGTCTTCTAATATTTATATAGGTTTCTCATCTTCAGTTTTTTAATGTGTGTGGAATTAAATTTTGTGCATGGTAGGAGAGGTTCTTTTAACTTAATTACTTTTATAATGAGAAATAATTACCTGAAGGGTATATCCTTTCACTAATTTGAAATGCTATTTTGTCATAACACTACATCCCTTTGCATACCATGTAGTGCAAAAACTACCTTGCCTAGACTTTTCCTGATTTAATTATCTGTTTATTCCTGCAAGAGTTCTACACAAGTTTAATTACTAGAGCTTCATAGTGCAGTTTGGATATAGTGAAGTAAGTCTGCTTCCCATCGTGAACACTAATTTTCTATTTCAAAATTTTCTCACTATTCTTACCCATTTTTCCTTCAGATTAATTCTAAAGTTGGCTTGTCAAGTTCCATATAAAACACTAATGGAATTTGGGGTAGTATTGCATTGAATTTGTAGACTAAATTGGGGGAAGGTTTAATTTTTTTTTTTCTTTAAGAAATACGTATTGAGAGTCAACTCTGTGCTAGGCACTGCTGACAGCTGTGGCAGAGATGGCGTCTTGTGTTCACCACACTGGGTTCTGTTCTTGGACATGTATTGTTGACAATGATTCTAAGCTTCCCTTGCAGTTGGGCCACAGGGACCATGTGACTGGATTCTGAAGGACGGAATCTGTGCTGACATGACACAACTCACTGACAGATCCAGCTCTTTTAAACATCCTGTGTGTTGGTCAAGCTTTCTCTTTTCCTGCTACGGACGGCTTGGGGACCAAATGTTCCAGATGCATCCTGCAGGAAGGAAGTGGGCTGCCTCACTCACAATGGATCTTGCATGAATAATAAACAAACTTCGGTGTGCAAGCTTCTGGTTTGGGAGGCTTCCTTTGTTACAGCAACATAGCTCATCTTATACTAGCTGACTGATACAGCATCTTTACAGTTGTGAATCTTGTAATTCAGAAAACATAGTTTGCATCTCCATTTATTAAGTCTTCCTTTAAACCCTCCTTTAAGACTTTCGGTTGTAAAAGTCTTGCATATATCTTGTAGGGACCTTATACATAGACATTTACACAATACACCTCTAGAGGCATGTATTTTGGATCCAAGCCAAAAGAGTCCAAATCCTGATTCCACCACTTATTGACCGTGTGACCTTGGACAAAATGCTTAACCTCTCTGTACTTCCTTTATTTATCTCTAAAGAAATTTCATCATAGTGCTATTGTAAGAATTGCGTTATTTTTGGAATACAGTATGAAAAGCATAAAGTACAGCGATAGCTTCTTTTACTATAATCTTTTCCACTTCATCAATAGGATCAGTTTTTCACTTATGTTTTCCTTTATATTTTCTAGTTAGTTATTGCTGATATCGAGGAAAGCTATTACTGATCTGTGTAAGTTGATTTTTCATCCTACCACATTAGAAACTCATCAGTTCTAATATGTCTAACAGATTTTACCAGATGGATGAGTATATATTTGTCCAGTTTGAGTATTAGGATTATGCTAGCATTTGGAATATATTAGAAAACTGTCCTTTTATTGTCTTTCTCTAGATCGCTTTATAGAAGATAAAGGTTATCCATTCCTTGATGATTTGATAGGACCTGCCGATAATCTACTGGGCTTGATGTCTTCTTTTCAATGATAGCTATTTAGTTATCATGTCAGTTTATGTTATCTTTCTATTTAGATTTTCTACAGCATCATGGTTTTAAACTTGGTAATTTATATTTTCCAAGAAAATAATGCATTTTATCAAGACAGAAATTTATTGGTATAAAGTTGCACGCAGTATTCTCATTAAATTTGTTTTATCTTCTGTGCTCATACGGTTATGTCCGTAGCTCATTCCTAATGTGCTTATTTGTGTTCTCTCTTCTCTCGCCTTTGAACAGACTTTTGCATTTTATCGATGAGACTCCTTTCATGTCTTCCTATTTCATTTATTTCAGCGTTTGTTTGCATTAATTCCTTCCTGCTGCTTTCTTTGACTTTGTTTTAGAATTCTGTCTCTGGCTTCTTGAGTTGAAGTCTTCATTTGTTTATTTTCAATCTTTCTTGCATCTTAATAAATGCCTTGGAGCTTCTGATTACTGTTTGGTCCACACATTGCAAGAGTTTGATTTGCAGGCTTCCGGCTCCTGCTCATTTCTAATGAGGTGGTAATTTGAGGATTCGGTATTTTTTTCTTTACTTAGAAGGTTGTCGTTTTGTAATTCCCACGTAGATAGATTCACCTCCTAGCTAGATTGGTGTTAACATCTAATATTATCACATTCTCGTCTGAGAATGTAGCTTGTACAATTTCTGCTTTGGTGAATTCATTGGGATTTCGTGCCCCCTAACTTAAGGAAGACACAAGGTGTCTAGTTCAGATTTGGGATCTAATTAAATCTGAGATCAAATAGAAGCTGTACCACTTACCAGCTATATGACCCTGATCAAATCTGTAAACTTCCCGAGGCCTCAGGGTCATAGTCTATTAAATGGGGACAATACTGATCCTTACCACAGAGCTGATGTGAGAATCAAAGACAACCTACACAAAAGATAAAATAGTATCTATTGTTTAGTAGACAATTTACACATCAGCTGTTATGGTAATCATTAGTGTTATTATGACTGTTCTATTATGATCTATGATTGTCATGTGATCTATTAGTGCATTTACACTTCCCAAGGCAAGCAAATTTATTTCCGGTGGTTTTCAGATCCTAGTTGCTGCCTTCCCTTTAGATTTCTTATAGCCAGTGGATTTGCCCTTCTTTGACTTTTCTTTTCTTTTTTTTTTATTTATTCAAACTACATAATAGGCAACTTCTCTGTGCTATTCACTGAAAATAAATTTTATTCAAGATTCCACAGTCTAGTATAATTGTTTTCTATACATGACCTGATTTGTTCCTTATTTCAACCTGTGGTAGATAGAATAATGGTCCTCCAAATTGTCCACGTACTAATTCCCAGAATTTGTGAATGTGTTACCTTCCATAGTAAAAGGAACTTTGCAGATATGATTAACAATTTTCAGATGGGCAGGTTTTCCTGGATTATCTTGGTGAGCTGAACGTAATCATAAGGGGTCTTGTAAGAGCACAGGAGGCAGACAAGCGTCAGAGTCAGAGAAGACCATATGACTTGGAAGCTGGAGAAGCAGGCTGTGCCTCTGGTCTTGCAGTCTTGCCAATGCCTGGATTTTAGGAATTCTGACTGCCACAACTGTAAAGTAACAAATCTGTTTTGTTGTAAGCCAGTATGCTTGTGGTAATTTCTTTGCAGAAGCATTAGGAAACTAATGCATAGCACTCACAGTGAGGTATTGCTCCCATTTTCAGATAAGAAAACTGAGGTTTAGAGAATTTAAGCAACTTGCCCATGGAGATATATCATGTTAACAGTGGTGGTAGGAAGTTAACCTAGGAGTTCCTATTTCAAGGAGAGAGAGAGAGAGAGAGAGAGAGAGAGAGAGAGAGAGAGAGAGACATAGAGAGACAGAGATTGTGTGTCCATATTACAACTGTAGGCTCATGGTGATTTTCCTTTGCTTGGGGGTAGAAAAGGATTCTGGCTCAGCAGGACAGGAAGGAGGGGAGATAAAAGGCCCAGGGTCGCTTAGTAAGACCCTAAGACATGCAGGGAGAAAAAAAATAGGCACTGATAAAGGTCAATATTCCTCCGAGTTTTGAAAGGTGAGCAGCTCTCTCCCTCAGGGTACCTCAGGGCACAGGATGATTTATGCAAAAGTCTGTTTAGTTGGTTTCTTGTTTTTAATTTTATTTTTGTACCAAACGACATAATTATAGTGCTCCTTTAGAACACTCTGTCGTCTGGGAGATTTTCTTACAGAAATTCTAAAGAGTGCTGGATCACAGGAAACCTGCCAAGATGTGCATGAGACTATATTTATACATATGCCAAAATGGAAAACATAAAATGAGTACAAAGATACAAACTGGGCATTTTAGCTGAAGGCAACGAACATGTTACCCTTAATATCCCCATCACATTACAGAGAGTACTGGAACTTGATGGGACTTTATAGCTTGTACCATAAAACCTTATACGTGTTTAGTCAAGAGCATGTTTTTCTTAGTCCTCATAGCAGCATCATGAGATGGGGACTTTCTTTTCCACCTTGCCATGCAGGATCCCGAGGCTTGGCATTTTCAACGCCTTGACCAAGATCCCATGGAGACTTTGGAAACATCAGAGCCTTGACTTTGGATCTTGACTCCACATCTAGTGCCTGTTCCACTTCAGCACACACGACTTCTTCCAACGTGCTTGTTTTTCCAAATAGCATTTATACCGTATTTCTTTATTTAGTCATGTGACTACTTTCTCAGCCACTCATTCCTCAATGGCTTATGGAATCAATACAATTATTCATTGGAATGCCTAGATTACAAACCATTTTTTTTTTTTTTAACAGAGAAGGGAATCAAGTCCTAGAAAAAATGAAAAATAGAGAAAAGTGAAGGGTAAGAAGCACTCCAGGAACGGCACATCCCATAGACGTGGACCAATGTGAGAGATGAATCTAAGTGTCCTACAACCAAGGCAAGAGAGAAACCCATGCCTCTGAGCTTTACTGATCCTGATATCGACGAGAAATCCACTCTGGGGTCACCAGGGCCAGGACTCTTTGTGACCTAGCAGCTAAGGCCCTCCACTGCCTGAACCCCACTAACCAAAGTCACAGGAGTCTTTCTCATGAAGGTCCTCAGGATTATCTCAACACGATACAAAATGGAGTTTAGTGAAACTGTTCTCAGAGAGAGCTCCGTTGGAAGGCTTCACTTATGGGGAAAATTTAGAGTTTCTAGAAAGTCCACTTTGATTGCAATGTACTCCAGGGCATTCTTGAGAGGACAAGGGAGAGGAGAGGAGGGAAAGAAGGGAAAAGAAAGGAAAGGAAAGGGAAGGGAAGGGAAGGGAAGGGAAGGGAAGAAAAGGTAATTTCATGAGGAACTCTGGGCCAAATTATATACCATATTGTATCTACTTTCAGACCCCCAACATTGGGAAGAAACACTAATATTTCAGCTAACACTAAAAAGCAAACCAAAAAGATTCTCTAATTAAACTGTCAAACTAGTGGTGGTAAAACATATCCTAATTTCAGAGATGTTAAAATGTGGAAAACATGGGCACCTTAGAACCAATGAAACACGGTATATTTCACCACTGCAGGACTTGTCAGAGCCTTTACCATCCACAAGTACACTGTGAACCTTCAAAAGGCAGTTATAGAATACAGATTTCCCCATGGGTCTGACCACTGAACTTCCCTATTTTGTCTTTAAAATAGTTCATGAAACTAATATTCCATAAAAGCCACACTGGAAAACACCTATCTGAACAAATGGATGGATTTCATGTGCTTCCATCAATTGTCTGTGAATATGACTTTCACCTGAGCTTTTGCAAATATTTCAAACAGCAGAGAGCATATGGTTGTAATGTTTAACAAGAACCTGGAACATAGATATTCTATGTTAACTATGAGTGGTAAATTCCACATCCTTCAATCAGGAGTCAGAGGGGTGAGAGCTCAGGCCTAAGCTAAACGTTGGAAACTGCAACGGAACAAGTGCTTGAATGAATGCCACCCTCCACCCCCAACACCTGTGCAAGTAGACACTGACAGTCTAAATTAAGATCTCGTAGTCCACTCTGTGGGTCATCGTTTTCTACTATTTGAGTGGACCCCAGCTTCAACAATGAAAATAAACAGCTTCCAGTTAATGACGGATTTTAAACACATGTATTTGTCTCCTCTCCCTCCTGAATCACTTAGAAATGACATTAAACATATAGGCTAGTAATAGGGCTATTTGAGGCTGGACATGATCTCTGAGGCCATGTTTTCAAATACATTTTCATTACATTTTTAATTCAATTATATTTAATCACATTGAATAGATTCAAATTAGAAGAGAGAAGCCTGGGATAGCTCCTGTCCCGATTTCACCTCCTAACTGGCTGTGACACCCTCTGGGCCTCATTTTCTTCCTCTAAATGATCTGAGAAATAGCGAAACTTCAAAAATATTGATGACATTGCTGACTATTTCTTACATAGAAATATATAAGAAACATTTTTCTTAGTGAATCATATGAGGAAAAGGTGTATACCCTCTGGGGAAAAAAAAACACAAGAAAAAAAAAAAATCACAGCCTTCTTTTTCCTCAAGCAAGGACAACTATATAATCAACCTTTTTTTTTTTTTTTTCTGTTTACTTTGGTTGCCAAGAAGCACAGAGTTAAATTTATCTCATATTGAGACATTCTCCCATTTCAGGCTCCTGAAACCATCCTCTTCCTTACCCTTTCTCTCCTTAGAAGTGGCTTTGATCAGTCCTATCTGTAGAGTATCCATTATTTACAGGTTGGATTTATGTGCATAATATTAAGTTCTCTTGAAAGAATGCACAGTATACATTGTAAACATACACACACACACAGAGGAAACAAATACGGTTGCTAGGTAACCTGCCAAGGTCTTAGAGGAAGGTAATGTTCCCTCACCTATAAGATTTCTTTCTAAATGTGTCAGCTTAGTATTCAATGACCTTCTCAACCTATCTCAGATTTACCTGCTTCTCTACCATACGGGTACCTGTGCCCTACCAACGTCAGTCAGGACCAAGTGAGGCTCAAACACCTGTCCTCAGGGTTCTCTTTGCCTCCAGTGAGCAAGGACTTGTACTCAATACTTCTGTGCGTTCTCAGCATCCCACAAAAGACTGGGCACGGAGTAGGTGCAACCAATCTGAGGTAGATAGATTCCTTAATTCAACAATTATGGTTTTGAAGAAGTCATTGGGCCAAACCATGGCGAATGACAACGGGGACACACATGTGACTAAAACCCAGTCCTTGCTCCTGAGGAGTTCACAGGGTGATGGGGAGCAGACAGGAAAGCAGGTAAGTCAACAGAGCAGGGGGGCTCCCATGGGGAGAAGCATGGGTGGGGATGGAGGGGTAAGTGACCCCAGAGAAAGGATTCTTCACTCATTTGGGGGGAACTTGGCCTGACTCGAGGTTGATAACCAGGGTAGCTAGGCAGAGGTCCAGCCTGTGAGGGGTGTCATGATTTCACAGGGACACATTGGAACTTAAGGCTAAATGTAAACGGCCCTCCCCCTTGTAAGAGGGTCTTGTGGGTAGAAAGGGAAACATACCAACCAAAATAAAACAATAAAAAGTCCTTTCTTGGCATACCCTAACCCCACTCAATAATTATTAAGCCAATATTTAAATATAATCCACTTGAAAGGACAAGATATTTTGTTATCTAGCTCCAGGGTAACTGCCCACCTCACCCCTGCACCCCTGTGGAGCTCAGAGAAGTCTTGCTGGAAATGGTGATGTGATGCCTGCACCGAGACTAGGAGATGACACTGAGCTGTCCAAGCTAAAGAGCCAAGGGCAAATGGTAAGGGTACAGGGGAGGAGGAAAGAAGAGGCAGAGGGAACAATGTCAAAATCCAGAAGCTGGAGCCAAGAGGCCAAATTCAGGAAGAGGGACATAGCTGGAAATCAGCTGGAAAGGCCGGACTGGGAACAACTTCCGTAGCCATGTTAACTGAGGAACTTCATTTAACAATTTTAAATCGAGCACCTACTATATGTCAGGCACTGTCCTAGGTACTGGAGATAGACGTAAACCAGACCTACAATTCAGTCATTGAATGATTAACTGAGGTGGCTTTATACCTATTAGACTAATTACAACGACAATTTACCAAGTGTTTCAATGTGCCAGCCTTTGTATAATTTCATGAAATCCTCATCATGATGCTACAGTCACATCTGATTCTGCTTGAGAGAAGAGGCTCAGAGAAGTTTAGGGATTGCTCAAAACCATAGGGCTAGAAGTGGCCAGTGGCCAGCAGTGACATCCAGTCTGTCTTGACTGAGACTGGAGCCAGGCTTGGGTTTGAATCTGATGCCCTTCCTTACCAGCTGTGTGACCTTGGGCAAGTTCCTCAACCACTCTGTGTCTGGTTTTCTTGACAGTAAAGGGGACCATAAGGTTATGTCCCTGTAGAGTTGTTCTGAGAACTAAATGGGCTAATGTGCACAACACACTTAGCGCAGTCGCGGCACACAGGGAGCGCTTTGTAAATGTTAGCTGCTATGATTGCAAAGGGGTTTGTTAAACTTGCACCCAATACTCTCTTAGAAAAGTCAGAGGTTTGAGCAAGCTGAGAAGGTCCTCTTGAATGAGGGTTTGCTTTTCTTGCTTAATTCACCAGCATGCCATTTCTTTAGAACAACTTTTGCACAGTATCTGCTAATAGTTTTCATTGTTTTGTTTATAGTGCTTCTAATAATGGTGGGTAACTCCTCATTTGCATCCTTCGTAGACAATTTTCAAATGTGTTGACAGTGCGGTTGGTTTTAGGAGACCAGGGTTTTCTTTTTTTCTTTTTTTGTCCTGTTTATCAACATCTGAATGGGCTTCAACAGCTCACAGCACATTCCCACCCATTCAATCTAATTTAATGCTTTCAGAGACCTTTCCAGGTAAGGAAGGTTAGTTCTCCCTTGCCTCCCAGAACAGAAAACCAAGAGGCTGAGCATCTAGGGTCACTGAGCAAGTGGGGGGGGGGGCTATTGTCTTTACTATCATTCACTTTAGTTATTTTAACAAACACAGACAGTTCTAACTCCCTGCAGGGCACGAATCCAAACAATTTCGCAAATATTCATGTAAATTGTGATGTAATTAATGTGATGCATTTAGTCTTTATAACAACTATGGAGAGATACTATTATTATCTCTATTTTACAGATGAGAAAACTGAGGCACAGGGACATTAAACAACTTGCTCAAGGTCACGCAGAGCATTACATTACTAGACCTGTGCAGTTGGGCATGTTACTTCACCTTCATGGAGTTTTATTAAGCGTAAATTATTTTGCACTCTCTACAGCGAATATTACATTGAGGTAGATATTGTTACAATTTTAGAGATGAGGAAACTGCAGGTCAGGGGTCCAAGGTCAGAGAGTTAAAGATCTAGGATTAGATCCCCACTCTGTGGATTTCCCTTGACCTCAGCAGAGTGCTATGGGTGGAGGGTGGTAAGAGTTACTAAATCGAAATCCGTTACTGGTGTCCCTGGGCTGTAGCTGTTATTGTTTGCAAGAGAAGGGCACCTCACCCAAAGTATGCAGGGAGAAAAATAACAATGATAAGAATATAACTGATTCTGTATTCAAGGCTCAGATCGAAGCCCATGCATAATTTACTGAACACTGCCCTGCAGTCACTTAAACGGTGGAGAGACAGACTACTATGAATTCAGGTCTGCATACACTAATTTAGTTCTTATTTATTCTACCGATGCATATCTAGGGCTGCTCCAACACCTGCTGGAAGGCACCTGAAGCCCCGAGTGTAACTGGGGCTAGGGAAGGAGATCCTGAAATAAACCCCGCAAGGAGAACTGGACCCCTCAGATGAGGACCATGCAGGTAAAACCAATTTTCTGTTAAACGGTGATTAAACCTATACATACCCGCCACCCTCTTTTTTGTAATATGCAAGACTGAAAAAGTTGTTACATGCCTTATTCTGCTTTTCTATCTTAGTAAAGCACTGAGTATACTTCAATGACTAACAGTCACGCGAGCATAGAATAATTTTTCTGAGTCACAGAATGTGAAAAGATGAGCAAATTTTCTAACACGAAGACATCACCAGAAAGGGAACACAGAGAAGCAGAACTGCTGCCATTTTCTTGAGTAGTTGCTGAGGACCGAACACAATGCTAGATGCTATGTATGTACGAAAGGGGTAGCGACCACTGAGTCCTCTACCTGGGAGACGAGGTACATTGGAAGAAAGGGTAGGCATTGTTGTCCAAAGATCTCATTTCACAGGTGGTTAAACACTGGCTCAGAGAGGGGAAGTGACTTGTCCCAGGTCACTCAGCAAGTTGGTAGTAACTAGTGTGTCCCTTCTTTCAATCTCAGGCTAATTTTAAAACTCCAATGAGCTTTTGGCATTTGTCTGCATTATTCCTTTCCACCTCGCTTCCCCCAGTTAATTATCCTTGCACTTAGGGTGCAGAGAAGCTAAACTTTGAACGTGGCACTACTAAATTCCTGCCGAAACAGAGTTGAAAGCCTGGGCGAAGCCTGTGTTCTTGGGACACCTACTGGTTTCTTAGTGCACCTGCGAGGGGCCTGCATCTGTCTCCTAACTACACTGACCAGGGCTGCAGGGCAATGCAGAAGGTGGAGGAGGGGAGGGAGAGCTGGGGGGGCAGATTTGGGCAGAAACGAATCCGGACCCCAAGACACAGCCTGAGCATGGGTTCTATTTATTATCATTCCTCCTCCATTCTTCCCAATAGCCAACAGAAGGTTATTCTTGCCTGTTGCCTCTTCGGCTGAAAGAGCAGAGGCAGAAAAGCCATTTCTTTGGAAGTCAGGCCCAATCTGACTGAGGTGTAGTTCCCGACCTTTATTCTGCATCCCCCATCGCTGGTCAGGGACTGGCTGGGCTTCGGGGACACTCACCCGCAGAACATGAAGATGGTGCTGGAGGTGGCGTCGTAGGGCAAAGGCAGCGTCTGCTGTAAGCACAGCTGCTCACAGCCGCCATTGAAGCCATCGGAGCAGTCGATGCCTTTGGAGTGATCGTAGCATCCAGAGCCATCCTTCATGGGCTTGAGCTCTTCAGGACACTGCTCCGAGAGAAAGAAACGGGAGTTATGGCTGAGGAGGCGGCGGATCCCATCACACCCTCTCCTCCCACCTTCTGAAAAAGTGCTGGTGTTGGGTACCAATAAGAAAGGTTCAAAGTTTCCTTTGGCCAACAAACAGCTGTGTGGCCTTGGGTAAGTCCCTTTACCTCTCCGAATCTCAGTGTGTCTACCTGTAAAACGGGCCTTTTGTCAATATCTGCCTGGTAGAGTTGTGAGACTGAAGGGAGATACTGTCTGCAAAGTGTTTAGAATGCTGTGGCTCCTGGGGCAATCATATAGCAAATATGCTATTGATATTGCAGGAATCATCATAACTATGTTTATTACAGTTGTTGAATAAGGTTTGCTGCTATAAAGGTCATTTACAGAAGCTGCCAGATACAGTTTAAAGAGCTCCTAGTCAACATGAGTTTAAATTCAAACTCTTCCCCTTCTCTCTGTCAGATCCAGAGCAAGATCCCCTCTCTGGGCCTCAACTTCTTTATCAGTTAAATGGGCACAGCACCTACACCTGTGAATTTGTTAAGACGCTTAGGCTGATCATGGAGGTGTGACCCAGTTTAAACTTCAAAATTTGGCCCCAATTTGGTACTCATCAAATGTGAGGTCTCTTCCTGTCGGTCCCGAATTTGTCACCACTTCTCCATCCTTGTGGCTGGAGCCCTGCATGAAATACCCTCAGACTCACATCAATGGCCTGTGAAGAGTCTGGCTGGCTTCCCCTACACCAGCCTCCCAATTGCCACTGGAGGGATATTTCTCAATAGCCTCACTTTCCAGCTTAAATAAATGAAGGTGTTTTAAACATCTACAATGACTGGCATTTCTGTCTAAGCAAAGCCCTCTGCCTTGCCAGGGGCACATTCATGCCTCCCGGGAACCAGATGGCTGCCCCCTGGCCCCTAAGAAACCCCAACGATGCCAACCTTGAGTGACCTCAGCCGCATGCTCTTGGCACCGGCTACGTGCCCTGTGAAAGGAAGGGCTTACACTGTAGGGGCAAGTGGCTATTTATTGAATTTAGTTTTCCATTATTTGATGAGGATGAGCTCATCTCCAGTCCAGCAGGTGGAGAAACGGTTCCAAGTCTCTGGCATTTGGGAGAGAAAATGAGGAACTAGGTTTCAATTTCAGTCACCCTGCCGGCAATTCCTGTCCACAAAGATTAACACCCAGAGCCCAGCCCTCTTCATCCATCACTGGACATTGCTGATTAAAACACCCTCCCAACGGATCTCTCCCTCCCAACCAGCACCCCGTTCTCTCCCCCTGCACAACATCAATAACAAAACACACACACACACACACACACACACACACACACACACACATTAATTTACAAAACACACAGTAACAAACAAAAGGCCAGCCCTCCTGGAAATTAAATTTTGTGTAAGAAGAATTCATAATTACAGATGCACAACCGAGTTGCTGGAGACATTTGAGACTGGCGCCAGGAAGGGTGACGGAGAAAGTAGGTTATAAATGGCCTTTGTCAAACTGCAGAAAAGGTTATATAAAACTGGCTACATTTTGTGCTTAAAAAGAAAAATCAATTTTCCGTGCAAGGAAAAGGCTGTACATATTAATACAAGCTCACAGAAAGCCTCTGCTTGTTTGGGAGCATTTACTGTCGGACAGGAGGGCACTTGGACATAGGGTCACTTGGAGCCATTTGCTGGTGCTATGGCTGTGTCTCTGTCTGTCAGCACAGACTCGGGTGAGCGCTGCTGAAAGGGACAGCTGACCTTCTCACCAGGTAACAGGAGCTATCTGGGACAGGGTGTCACTCACAGTTCCTCCCATCTCCTGCTGATTCCCAAACACGTGTGCTCTTTAATCCAGGCCCAATCTAAACACTTTACCTGCATTTTACTTCATCTTCACAGCAGACCTATGAGGTAGCATGGTGGGCTGATAATGCTCCCAAAGAGATGTCCACCTCCTGACCCCTGGGACTTGTGAATGTTACTTTCCATGGTAAGTAGATGTGACTTAATTAGCTCCTGAGATGAACAGATCACCTTGGATCATCCAATGCTGTTGCAAACATCCTCACAACGGAGGCACAGAGAGATTACGCCCACAGAGAAGAAGACCATCTGGAGGTAGAGCAGAGACTGGACTGATATGGCCACGAGCCTCACAGATGCTGCAGCCACCAGCAGTGGAAGAGGCTGAATTCTCCCCTACAGCTCTCGGGGGGTGGGCAGCCTTGCTGACATCTTGATTTCATGCTTCCAGCCTCCAGAGCTGGGAGAGAATACATTTCTGTTGTCTTCTGCCACCCAGTTCCTGGTAACGTGGTACAGCAGCCCTAGGAAACTAATACAATGCTTTCTGTTTCAAGCTGCTTGATTTGGGGGTTATTTGTTACGCGGCAATAGATAACCAACATGGTGAGACAAATGTGTCAAGTGCTTAGAACAGTACTCGGCAAATGGTACCTGCCGTTATGGGTATCCTGAAGGAACTCAGAATATAGTTTGAGAGATAAGAAATATATATCTCTGTCAGACACCAAGAAGGCAAGTATAACTCGAGAGGAAAAATGAAAACTCTGCTAAGATGAATGACTGGGGAATATCGGAATAGAGAGACATTGGTCAGGGGAGTCTTCTAAAGGTAGGAGCTGTCACTAGAGCAGAAGGGACACATCCTAGTATACTAGAAAGGGAACAAACAGAACCCTGGCGCAGGCACCACCACTCCCCTGCCCTGTGAACTTGGAGCTGCAGTGTCCTCTCTGCATGGGGGAGAAAGCTTAGAGATAAGAATGTGTGGGCTGAAAGCAGGCCTACATTCCATGCAGGGTTTCTGATACCAAGTATCTAGGCAAATGTTTCACCTCAGAGAAAGACTCACCTTCCTCATCCAGAGAATAATAATGCCTCTCCTGGAGTCAATTCTAAAGAGTCTATGAAAAAGCAACCTGAAGTGCCTGGCTCAGAACCAGCATATATTAGGCACTCAATAAATGAATACGATAGTTGCCTGTTTAATTATTTTAGGAAGCTGCCAAACTTTTCCAGGGTGGTTGTACTATTTTAAATCCCCACCAGCAATGTATGAGCAACCCAGTGTCTCCACATCCTCATCACTATTTGGTATTGTCAGTATGTTTTATTTTAGCTATCCTGATAGGTGTACAGTTATATCTCACTGTGGTTTTAATTTGCATTTCTCTACTAGTTAATGATGCTGAACATCTTTTGTGTTTATTTTCCATCTGTATATCCTTTGCAGTGAGATGCCTCTTGATGTCTTTTGCCCATTTTGTAATTGGATTTTTTGAGGTTTTTTTTTTACTATTAAGTTTTGAAGGTTCTTTATACATATACCCTCGACACTAGACTTTTGTCAGACATGTGATTTTCAAATATTTTCTCTCCCATTCTGTGATTTGTCTTATCTTCAAATGAGCTTTCACAGAGCAAATGTTTTTAATTTTGATAAAATCCAAGTTATCATTTTTCTCTTTTATGGACTGATCATACTTGGGAATCTAAGAACTTTATGCCAATTCCAAATCCCAACAATTTTCGTGTGTGTGTGTGTGTGTGTGTGTGTGTGTGTGTGTGTGTTCTGGAAGTGTTATAGCATTGTTTTACTGTTAATTCTATGATGCATTTCTAGTTAATTTTTGCATGAAATGTGAGGCTTAAATTGAGGTTTAATTTTTTTCTTTTTGCTTATGAATGGGCACTTCTTCCAGCACCCTGTTTTGAAAAGACCCCCTTTCTTCTGTTAAATTGCTTTTGTAACTTTGTAAAAACACAAATTTAGCTTATTTGTGTGGGTCATTTCTGGGTTTTCTATGCTGGTTCCATGAATGTATATATTTGTCCTTCCACTAGCACCACACAATTTGATTACTGTAGCATAAGGTCTAGATATAGGGTCAAGTGACTCCTTCTACTTTATTCTTCTTTTTCAAAATAAGTTTTTCCTGTTCTAGTTCCTGTACCCTTTCATATACATTTCAGGAAAAAAAATATTGCCTATATCTATAAAAAATTATGCGGCTGTTTTGATAGAAATTATATTAAACCTTTACATCAACATGAAGAGAACGGAGATCTTTACTATATTGAGTCTTCTAATCCATTCGTACCATTCAGTATGTCACTCCATTTATGTAGATGTTTTTTGGCTTTTTTTCATTGGCATTGTGTAGTTTTCAGCATACAGGCCGCATACATGTTTTGTTAGATTTACATCTAAGTGTTTCACTATTTTTCATTCTTTTAGCAATTGCAAATGGTACTTTAATTTTTATATCCGTGTCCACATGTTCATTGCTGGTATATAGAGATACGATTGATGTTGCATATTTTTCATGTATTCTGAGAACTTGAGGAATTCACTCGTTACTCCTAGGAGTTTATATGCAATTCCTTGAGACTTTCTACTTAGGTCATCACGTGATCTGCCAATAGGGGTAGTTTTATTTCTTCCTTTCTGATCTTTATGCCTTCTCTTTTCTTGCCTTATATGTTACAAGTGTCCCACAAAATTTTCTCTTTTCTCAGTTTCATTCAATTCAGTGTCATTTTTTTCCCTCTCGAGACTTCCTGGATTATTTAGAAGTGTATTGTGTAGTTTCCACATATATAGAGGTTTTTCTGTTATCTGTTATTGCTTTCTACTTTGATTCTAGTATGGCTGGAGAACATACTCTGTATGATTTGAATTGTTAAATTTGTTCAGAGTTTATTCATGGCCCAGGATGTGGTCTATCTTGCTAGGTGTTCCATACGCACTTAAAAAGAATGTGTGTCCTCTTTTTGTTGGACAGCGTGTTCTCCATTAACTAGATCCTTCTGGTTGATAATGTGACTGAGTTATTCTACAATGTTGATAGTCTAATTGTTCTAGCAGTTGTTGAGAGAGGACTGTTAAACTATCCAACTATGAATGTAGACTATTTTTCATTTCAGTTCTATTAGTTTCTGCTTCATATATTTTTAGCTCCGTTGTTTGATGCATGAATATTTAGGATTGCTATGTGTTCTTTGCGAACGACCCTTTCTTTATCTTATGATGCCCCTCACTAGTAACTTTCTTTGCTCTAAGGCCTGCTTTATCTGGTATTAATATAGCTTCTCCTACTTTTGTTCGATTTGTGTGAGGTGTGACAATTAAGTCTGCGAACCTGTTGCGATGACGATGCTAATTTTTTTTGACATCAGAGGGATTATTCATTATGAATTTGTACCAACTAGACAAACAGTTAACCAAGTTTACTATTTGGAACTGCTGAAAAGGCTGAATCAAAAAGTTAGATGATCTGAACTTTTTGCCAACAATTCATGGCTCTTGCATCACGACAATGCACCAGCAAACATGGCACTGTCTGTGAGGGAGTTTTTAGCCAGTAAACGAATAACTGTATTGGAACACCCTCCCTACTCACCTGATCTAGCCCCTAATGATTCTTTTCTTTACCTGAAGATAAAGGAAATATTGAAAGGAAGACATTTTGATGGCATTCAGGGCATCAAGGGTAATACAATGATCACTCTGAAGGCCATTCCAGAACAAGAGTTCCAAAATTGCTTTGAAGGGTGGACTAGGCACTGGCATCGGTGCTTCCCAAGGGAAGTACTTTGAAGGTGACTAGTGATATTCCGTAAAGAGGTATGTAGATGTAGCACTTTTTCTAGGATGAGTTCAAGAACTTAATTGTCTTACCTCGTATATGTCTTTTTCTATATGTTTACTTTCAACCTGCCTAAATCATTGTGCACTGTACATTTCTTTTAGAGAGCATATATTTGGGTCATGTTTTTTAATCCTGTTTTTAATCTGTCAATTTCTGTCTTTTAATTTGTGTTCTTAGTTCAGTTACATTTAATGTGATTATTGATATTTTGGGACTTAAGTCTACTGTTTTATTTTCTGTTTCCTGATCTCTGTTTTTAATTTCTCAGATTTCTTTTTCTTGCTTTCCTGTGGATTATTTGAACATTTTTATAATTCCATTTTGATTTATTATAGTGTTTGGAGTACGTCTTTATATAGATTTTAGTGGTTGTTCTAGGAATGCATAACTTATCACAGCCTACAGGTGTCATCATTTCATCAGCTGAAGTGACTTACGTAGTCTCAGCAAAGAAGTAGAAGATATAAAGGAAAAGCAAATGAAAATTGTAGAACTGAAAAATACAGTAATTGAAATTTTTAAAGAAGCACAGTGTATTGCCTCAATAGGAGATGAAAAGGACAGAGGAAATAATCAGTGAATTTAAAGATAGAACAATAGAAATTACCCACTCTGAGCATTAAGATAAAATAGACTGAAAAAAAAGAAGAATACAGTTTCAACAACATGTGGAACTGTAAAATAAATATCTAACATTTATGTCATTGGAATCCCAAAAGGAGAGCAGAAAGAGAGTGGGAATCAAAAAGTACTCAAAGAAACAATAGCTAAAAACTTCTCAAATTTGGCAAAATGCATAAACATACACATTCAAAAAGCTGAGTATACCCCAACCAGGATAAACAAAGAAATCTACACCAACACATTATAGTAAAATTTCTGAAACACTTCTTAGTTTTTCAAGAAAAAAATATATTTTTTTAAAGCAAAGAGAGACAAATGACATCTTATGTATAGGAGAAACACAGTCTGAATGACGGCAGAATTATCATGGGAAGTCATGGAAGCCAGAAGAAAGTGGCACACCATTTTTCAAGTGTTGAATTAAAAAAAAAACCTGTCAACTCAGAATCCTATGTCCAATGAAATATCTTTTAGAAATGAAGAAAAAAATCAAGACATTGTCATATGAAAGAAAACTAAGAGAATTTGTCAACTGCAGACTTACTAAAAAAAAAAAAAAGAACGAGAACAAGAAGAACAAGAGCAAGAAAAGGAAGGAAGGAAGGAAGGAAGGAAGGAAGGAAGGAAGGAAGGAAAGAAAAGGAAGAAAGGAAGAAAGAAAAAAGAAAGACTAGCAAAAGTTTTCCAAACAAGAAATGGTAAAAGAAAGAATCTTGGAATATTGGGAGGGAAGAAAGAACGCAGTTAGCAAAAATGTGTGAATGCAATAGACCTTTCTTTTCCTCCTTAGCTTTCTACATTATGTTTGATGATTAAAGCAAAAATGATTGCCATGTCTGATGGGGTTGTAAATGTATTTAGAGGAATATTTAAGAAAATTATGTTATAAAGGGATGCTAGGGAGGTAAGGTTGATATATATACATATATATGCCCCCCAAAATGTATACACATTTTAATAAAGGAAAAAACTGTATTAAAATTGTAATACAATGAATGACACTAGCATTCATTTGATTAACACCATCTTTTGAGGGAACGTCATACTACATATTGCTACGATAATTCAATTCAACTTCAAAAAGTAATACATAGATAACATCTCTTAAAATGTGTACATTTTTTGGCACCCCTGGTATATATATGTTATATATATATATATAATATATATGTACATATAATATATATTATATATGTTATATATTATATATAATATATATTATATATAATAGATATTATATATAGTATATATAATAGATATTATATACAGTATATATAGTATATATATATAGTATATATGTATAGTATATATATTATATATGTGTGTGTGTGTCTGTGTGTGTGTATATATATATGTATATCATGTTTCCCCGAAAATAAGACCTAGCTGGACCATCAGCTCAAATGCGTCTTTTGGAGAAAAATTAATATAAGACCCGGTCTTATTTTACTATAAGACCGGGCATAATATAATATAATACCAGGTTTTACATTAATTTTTGCTAAAAAAAAAAACGCATTAGAGCTCATTGTCTGGCTAGGTCTTATTTTCGGGGAAACACAGTAGCTCTTACTTGGCCTTTGCTGGCACGGGTCGGGGAGGGGCAAGGTTTTTCTGTGATGTTTGGCTGGAGTAGAATGGGTATTGTATAAACATTTTCTGACTTTTGGCTGAAAAGAGCAGGCTTTGGAATGGGTTTTTCCGTTTTCTTTTGGGGTGGGGGTGGGGTTCGGGGTGGGACATATGAGAAAAACAGAAAACCCAAGGTAGTGACACCGTATCTTTGTTTGAGTCCTCAATCCCTAGGCCATCTGTCTGCCTTCTTCTCTCCACTTTTTAGTCTTGTATTTTATATGTAACCTACAGCGGTTTCAGTTGTATTTAGTGGGAGGAACAGGGAAAAGACCTCTCCTCTCCCACAACCTGTTTTTACAAAGCCCTAGAGCTAAAATGGCTTTCTTATATTTTTAAAGTTTTGAGGTTTTTTGAAAGGAAGAATGTCAGACAAACAAATAATAAAAAGACTGCATGTGACTTGCGATGCCAACAGTATTTACTACATGGTCCTTTTTCAAAAAAAGTTGCTCACCCCACCCCACGCCCAACTTCAGCCAGGAGAAGGCATTTTGAGTTTATTCTAAGTACAACCGGAAGGCACTGGAGGGTTGTTGGCAGAGGAGTAAAGTGATTTTATTTGCTACTTTAAAGAGATTACTGAAGTTGGTGAATTCAATTACCTGTAAGCACTGTCTCGGAGCTCATAAAAAGAGCCTTGGGAAGCAGGCTCTGTGGGACTAGCAGTGGGGATAAGAAAGGAGCAGGTCCCTCTGATAATACCCCACGCCTTGGAGGGCTTCTCTTTTGCCCCAAGATTTTACAGAAAGTAGGCGAGAGAGCTGAGGTCCAACCCAGGTCAGCTGGGCTCCAGAGATTCACCGTCCACATTCTGTTCCTCCTCAGACGAGGGCCCACAGGGAGACCCTGGGCCCGGATCCCTGAGCGTTAAGGCCTTGAAGATCGGAGTGAGGCGGGGCCCCTGGGCTTTCCCAGCTGTTTCTACCATAGGCTGGCCGTGCCCTGCTCCCACCAGCCTCCTACTCCTTCCCCTGTGCCTACGCTCCCTCCTTTCCAGCCCAACTTTTCATCAGTACCAAGCCATTTGTTTCTGTTTGTAATTATGCATTTTAATGTTCATTAATTATGGAATGCAAATTGCTCCGAGTACAAAATTTGTAATGAGCTGCTCTGCCACCCCACCCCCAGGTCTAGAAGATGGGCCAGCTGTTCTTAGAAGAAAGAAAAACAACCAACTGACAAAATAGAATAATTCTTCCTGGGGCCTGACTGACTCATATAGTAAACAAGCCTGGGGGATTTCCTGATGGTACAGGAAGAAAAGCCCTGAACTCTGTCTGGCTCTGGGAGACCTTAATACGGCCATTCTCTGGCACCCTGGGCCTGAGAGGCAGGGTGGGGTGTTGGACACAGTGCCAGCCTGGGACCCAGTCTCTTACTGGTTGTCACCTTCAGCTAGTCACGTGGCTTCTCTGAACCTGTTTCTCCATCTGGAAAACTGTGGTAATTACAAAACTATCCTCAAAGTGGGTGTGGCAGGCCAATGGATGGTGAGGATAGGAAGTCAGATCCTAGCAAACCCTCAGTCGATGCACCTGAGTGGCTCTCCAGAGAGCTGAGTTCCAGTTCCGCCTGGCCTCATTGTTAACGGGTTGGGTGCCTTCAGGCAGGCACACCCCAATCTCTGAGTTTGTTTCCCCTACTATAAAATGAGGGACCTGCACAACAGGACATTGGAGAAGTCTTTTAGCTCTGAGCTGCTGGGTATTTGTCAGAGCAACTATGAATTGTGAAAAGGGGAGAAGTAGCTCTAACGTCTTTCAGAAGGTGGAGAATTTCCTTTGACTTGAATGTGCATGCTCTAACAAATCACAAGGATGCCTGTAACCCTGACAGCCTGTGGGCAAAGCCGGGCTTCCTCCAAGAGCTCAGCAATCATTTGCTGGCTGTCTCATCACCAGTGCAGGTGGAATGACCGCACTACTTCCGAAGAACAATACTGCCTCCTAAAATCATGGTTGAGATGAACTGAGATGATGCAACAACAGTGATATGATCCATGAATGAAAGACCCAGGCACACTGTAAGCCACACGGGATCCCACAAGGAGGGAAGTCTGCCTACTTCCTTCCTGTGTTCTCTTGCTTCTCTGAGCCTCACTTTCCACATCTCTACACTGGAGAGTGGAAGCCCTACCTTCCCGGCCACCAGGTTGCCAACCTGCCACATCCCTGCCACAATGGCAGGTGCTCACAAATGACTAACTGCACTTGCGGATACCTTGCTACATTCCCCCAAATAGGAAATACATTCAGGAGCATAGGGAGGGGCCCCCATACATGCTGAGGGTCACAGGAATACTGCCACAGCCAGCTTTTGGTCTGTGCCCAACAATGCTGCGTTAGGACTAGTATCACCCTGCTCACTTTGCAGATGAAGCAACTAAAGCCCAGAGAGGCCAAGTGACTTGCCTGAGGTCACACAGCAAGGGAGAGGCACACTGCACCCGCTGTTAAATGTTCCCTGATTGCAAATGAAGTATTGTTTCCCTCGATCCGCATGAAGGTGCCCTGTCTGTGATGCCACAAGTGGTTCAGATTGGCTAGGGCTACACAGGATTCTGAAAACCTTGTGGGAAGGTGACTATGATGGGTAATGTGGGGACTCAGAGAGGTGGCTGGCAGTATATTCTTGGATATACAGGTCAGACATAGCATCCTGGGAAGAAAAAGGAAAGGAAGCAAGGAAGGGAATGAAATGGATATTTCTTGAGTACCTACCATGTGCTGGGCATTTCCCCATATGCCATCTCTGAAGCCCCACAACGAAACTCAGAGGCTCCTCTCAGATACACTCATTTTGTAGGCAAGGTTACTGAAGATCACACAAGCTCAGTGAGAGCTTCTGAGTCCTTCGGTAGGAACCATCCCTTTAATTAGAGACTGAGTAGGCCTGGCTCTCCTTGTCCCAGGAGGCCTGGTGTACGGCTTCAACGGGGTGAGGAGGGAAGGCCCTGCCAGTCCCCAGTCCCCCGCCCCGCTCTCTCCTCAGCCTCAATCTGTCAACAAGGCCACCTCGCCTGTCTGTTACTGCCGACATTGATTTAGACAACGGACCAGTCAAGGGCCCATTATTACTAGGAGTTTTAATCAACTCATGCCAATTCAGCTGCCGCTCAGTTTGCACTGGGCTGTGAGGCTGACATGGAGGGAAGGAGTAGACATGCAAAAAAAGGAGCACAGGGACTGACAGTCCTGGGTAATGGAGGACGGCAGCTGCAGGGACCACCAGGCGGCACTCAGAGCTCAGGTGGAGAAGGCAGAGCCTGTCCCCAGCCCCTGGGGGAGCTCCCCGGCACACAGCCCAAGCCACCCTGACTCAACTGTCCCTCCACTTCGGTCTGGAAATCACTCAGGCAAACACCCAGCAGCCCTGTTCTGTGCAGGGGCCAACCTCGGCACCTCTGTCCATGCTCTACCCAGAGCCAGACCTGCCCTCCTCTTCCAAAAGATTCCCATATATCCTATAAGTTATAACTCAAACAGCCCCCTCTGCGGAGCCTTTCTTGGCATCTAGAAGCAGAGGGATGCTGAGGAGACAGCAGGAATGAAGTCTAAACCAGACACTGCGGCTTCTTAGCTTTGTGACATTGGACAAGTCACCACACCCTTCTGATCTTGGTTTCCCCATTTTAACAGGGACTTGAAAATAAGTAACTGCCTCCTGGGCTTGCTGGGAACAGTCAGTGCCATCATGCACAGGGCGAAGAGTCCTTGTGTGGAAGTACCTACTTCTGTTTGATGCCCAGAGTCTGCAAGAATCATTTTTCCTTTCCTCCCTTGTTAATGACTCTTCTAGCACAAACTTCGCTCTGCTAGTCGGGATGGTTTCTGGTTCATAGTCTGTCTTCCCATGAGTCTCTGGGCTATTTGAACAGAGTGTAACACACACAGATTCTTCTCTTCAGCGCCATCCCAGTGCCCAGCACAACAGAGGGAAACACCTGGTGTGGCTCTTGGGGTCAGGCAGGCCTGGGCTTGAATGTGACCTGGCTTTGTCACTCACTAGCTGTGTTAATGCTAGCCAGTCACTTCATTAACCCCCGAGCCTTAATTGTCTCAATGTCAAACGAGCCTAAGCAGCTCAGTAGATCTGCTATGGGAAAACAAACAAACAACACCTTGGATATCTGACAATATTCCTAGCATCATGCCTGGTACATGGTAAACTGTCCTTTGTTATAAAAGTTTAGTTATTGCGATTATTACCACTCAATATTTGGTGCATATTTTTGGAATGTAATAAAATGTCTGCATCACTTAGTTCTGGCTTGAGTTACAGTGAAATACCAACAAGCCATTATCCCCACATGCCAGCCATCTGTGCAGCATTCAACAAGCACTTACTGAAGATACGAGAAAGGAAATGCAAATGCTCTGAGTACCTACTGTGGGTCAGACACTAAACGAGTCATCTGCCTGATTTACTACGGAAGGCCCACAATTCTATGAGCTTGCTGTTTTTATTAGCCTCATTTTGCAGAAGAGGAAACAGGCTTCGAGGCCAGAAGTGCCTTTCTCATGTCACCCAGCTTTCGAGACATCTCTGATTCCAAACCTATGTTCTCTCCACCCTACCATCCTCCTCCTTCCCTATGAAGAGACAAAGACGTAGAAGATGTGGCGGTCTCTGACTTCCAGGAGAATCTAGACCAACTGGAGAAATTGGGTAAACCGGAGAGGGAAGTAAGTCATGGCTCAAGACGGCTTATGCTCAAGAAAAGTGCTGAAATGCATGGCTGGGTTTTCTCACACACATGTTGATCATGACCAGCTATTAGAATAGGGAAGGTGCCAAAAAAATGTGTACACATTTTAAGAAAGGAAAACTGTATTAAAATTGTAATACGCAATATACACCGACAACAAAAGATGAATGCAAGTCACGTTTGACTTCTGCAATTACAAGAGGTGCTCAAAGTGGTTACCATCAGCGTCCAGACACTTCTGATGATGGCGAACTACTGCTTGAGCAATGCTGACCAAAGTGTCCACTTGTATACATTTTTTGGCACCCCCGGTATATGGTCACTTCTCTTTCCCATTAGAGGACTCCTGGGCACTAAGAGACACAGACTGCAATCCCTGCTTTGGGCATGTCCCTTTTCTAGCCCTCCATCTTCTCATCTGTTCAATGAGAAGGGTGACAGCTGGTCTCCAAGGGCCTTAAGGCTTGCACATCCTATGGTCCTCTGCAAGAGGCTGATAGAAATTCCAAGGGAGGTCAGGTGGTAGGTTCTGGTAGTGAGTGGCACCTGAGCTGGGGGACCATTCAGAGGGGTTGCGTTAGGGCGAGCGGCCTGAGAATATTGCTTGTAGCTCGCTCTCAGAGCCTCTTCAGATGGCTGGCCATCCTGGTGGGAGGCGGCAAGCCTTTTGCAAATCTGTCTGGTGCTCCCCAGGGCCTTGCGTGGAGCGGGTCTTCAGTCCAGCAATCGCCTTTTCATACTGTCCTCCAGGTCACCAAGTTTCTGAAGCCTTAGCCCTGTCGGGATGGATTTTTCCTGCAGGCCCCCGCTAAGAGCTCCATCCCCCTCCTCCTCCCATACCTTATTATCAGAGATGTCTCCTGTAGGCACCATAGTTAGAGGCCTCCCTGTCAAAACAATGTTGAGCGATCACAGCTGCAAGGGATGGACCTCCCTGGCACCCCAGCCAGATTTCCCCCCCAACCCAGAGGCCTGACCCTATAAAACAAAGCACCCGACCCCAGGAAGTGCTCAGTCTTTGGGAACAAACCCGCTGAGCCCGCTGCCATAACAAAGGTGTGTTCTCCCTGATCTCTGCGTGCCGCTTGAGTCTCTCAGTCCTCGTCATTTTCCGCAACAGCCCCAGCCCTCAAGGAGCATCTACACATTCCAAAGGGCGTGGGCAAGGGAAGAAAACAGGAGTATGCACGTTCTTACAGTTCTTGAGGTTTTTCAGTATGTTCCAAATAAGCACTGAGGGCTGAGAGACGTGAGGCCAGGGAACACTTTCCCAAGCAAATCCGCCAGGGGTCCTGCAGGATGGCTATTCAATGACTATCAGGTGATGATAAGAAATAGCCTTCGTAGCTCATAAATAACAAGAATAGCTGACACTTACGGGTGCTTAGCGTGTGCCAGGCACTGTTCTAAATGTGTTATGAATATTAACTTGTAATATTAAACACAGCCTGATGGCATAGGAACCAGTCTTCTCTTGATGTGGACTGTTCCACACCTGCTGGGTTTCACTGGCTGGTTTCTCATCCCCATCCTTTGTAACTAAAACTCAATTTGCAGCTGGAGGCCGCGTCCTCACGCTGCACCTTCTCATTGATCCCCTGGACTCTGCATGGGAATTGATTTCATAAGCTGGTTGGCTTCGAAAAGCATGGAACAGCTACCGCGGAACATATGCTTCTGTGGGTATATATTTATTCAGCGTATGCTGAGTGTAATTTGGGGCGCTTTGCATATTTTATTTTTTGTCACAGAGAGCAATTTAAGAGAAAGAAAAAGAAGAAGGAAAAAAGTCTACCCCTGAATGGCGACAGATGCCATATACACTGGACCCTGAGGTTCCCCAAGTCCACTGTTTTGGGAATAGAGGTAGGCAGAGGGAACTCACAAGCACCGCCTCTGACATTCTCACGTCCCTGCCCCCCACAGCAAAGCACTAACCATCCAGCCCCAGGTCAGCGAGCTTTGAGTCTTTATTTTCAAGGCCTTCCTATCAGCCTGTCTGACACTGTCCTCTAACTGCTATGTACTGAGTCCGAATACCAGACAGATGCTGGGATATGTGCACCCATCCCACTGGACTCTCCAGGCAACCCTGTGTGCACAGGACATTGGCACGTCATTGTGCAGTGTCATGCAATGAGTACAACAGGGACCTGTGCTCCAGGAAGCCATCCGTCCCTGCCCCCGCCCCTCCCCGCTCTCAACATTTCATTAAAATTACTGGAGTCCCTCAGATTTGGATTCTGATCCGATGCTGAGTGACACTGGCCGCACCGCTTGCCTTCGCACTCACAGAACGGGGATGGCGATACCATTTGGTTTGGGTGCTGTACAGATTCCAAGATCCAAAGTTACACTTAACAGCAGTTCAAGAGACATTTGTTCTCTTTCTCTCGCTATCCCCACCCCCTGCCTAAAAGGTTTTCCTCTCACCCAGAATGAACTCAGGATGTAACATTTTAAAATATGTCTAAGAAAAAGACTGCAAGGTTTGGACCAGCTGGGGAAAAAAAAAATAGCACACTCGTTTGGGCGCCAAAGATTCAAAGGATGGGAAGCAGTGGCTTAGGCTGGAATCTACACCAGAGGGAAGCAATAGGACTGAGAAAGTTCCTCCTGTGTGTCTGCTGAGAGGAGGCAGCCACGTGTGACTCACGGCGAAGCAGGCTTTTTGGCTCCGTAAATGGACCGTGAGCTTTCTACTGGCCAGGACCCAGTGCATGGCTGTAACTCTGGAGCTTTCCAGAGCGTCCAGCACGTAGTAGCTACTTAGGGTTATATTCTTAACACAGCTAAAAATTGGAAAAATGAAATAAAATAAAAATGTGAACCAGCAGATACACAATTTTTGCTTCCACCAATACAGATTAGTTTTCCTAGCTTAGTGAGATGTACAGAGAACCCACCATCAACAACAGCAACAAAAAAGTTCCATGTGTACATAAGTGCGACAACTATAAAGAAAAGAGAGGGGATATGATTAACATAAAAGTCAGGGTTGTGGCTACTTCTATAGGGGAAGGAGGAGCGAAACAGGAAACTGAAGCACTGTGGGTGTGTTGGGGGAAGGGCTTCTGAAATGCAGGCGATATTCTGATTCTTGACTTGGGTGATCGTTAGATGGGCGTTGCTCAATTACTACTGACGAAACCGTATGCAATGTTTCACAGTTTTCTATATTGCTGAATATGGATTATGTAGAAAACCTACTAAAAGGAAATATCAAAACGTCAGTGGTAGTTATTGGAGGTAGTATAACTATGGGTGATGTTTTCCTTCATTCTTCTCTCTCTATTCTAAACGTGTTTCTATGTACATATTATGATTTTCTAATGGAAACAAATCAGTGTTTAGTTCAAATCCCTCATTATCTAAACAAGGCAACAACAAAATCTTGGTGGTTGGTTACAATACTCCTGCTTGAAATTCCACCATGTGAGAAGCCTGTATCCCTAAGGTTTTGCATGAAAGAACAACTCTCTAGGGAAAGAAATAGGGTGTGTGAGTCCTACTGGCTGAGCTTCAGAGTCTTCCCTTGAGGAACTCAAGCACAGCTTTGATTTATGGACGGTTGAGGGGAAGAAAGGAGCCCCAGAAACAATCAAGTTTGACTCTCTGAGCTCATAGAAAACATAAGGGGCTTAGCTAAGGATGCACAAATAGGCAGCAAGTGTTGAAAACTGAGTCATTTTATTACCTAGGTCTGTTTCATCCTCCTGACAATGGGCTCCTGAAATCATGGATGGTGAGGAAAATTCTTCAAGCTCAATGAAAGCCAGAACAGGAGCTCATGTTTCCGGAATCACCAAGCTCCTCCCTATCTGACAGGAACTGGCCTGGGAAGGGAGGTTATAGAACTGGGTCCAGCTGGTACCCAGATATACGCACTGGGCTCAGCCAACACCATCACAAGGTGCAGGGATCATTCCCAGTTTATGGACTAGATAACAGAGGCTCAGAGACATCAAGAACTTTGCCCAAAGACACACAGCTTCCCAGTGACAGGGATGGGATTTGAAGCCAACTCTGTATCACAGCCAAGTCTGCTCTTTCCACTAGAGCACAATTCTAATGATCTAGCCATCCTCCCTAGGGAAATATATACCTCTGTCCAGGTACTATTTTCTTAGTGAGGAGAAAGCCTACCAAGTATTTTATGAAACCTTTTTATTGTTTGCTACCTCAAGCCTAAAGTTTCCAAGATTGTGGCTGCTGGCGGGAGCCCATTTATTCTTTTTCTCATGCCCCCACCTGTTTCCCACCCCCGGCAACTTCTATGGTCTCCGAGAATATCTGGGCTGATGGGTGAAGATTATTAAGGCAGCGACCATGAGAAGCTGGACAATACAAGGAAGAGAATAACTTTTCAAATTGATCATGATGGTTTATATCACTTGTCATCCATGTATCACCAAGACCCACGACAAAAGATAAAAGAAGGACGTTACACTGTGTGGAAAAGAGAGTCCTCGGTGGGAATTCAGGACCTGGGCTCAAGCCAAGCTCTTACACTTTTGGACTCAATTTGCTCATCTTTATTTTTTACATATTGTTAAGACGAAGTTAGGGAGCCAGTTGTTTTAAAAAGAAAAACAGGGAAATGTTCTTTGAAAATCATGTATAAAGACATGGAGTTCTGACATAGAAAGTTGCCCCCCTCCAAAACACAACTGCATGTTTTTTTATGTTTCCATTTGTCAACTTACACATATAAATTCTCATGTATATGTATTTGCACATGTAGAAGGAGAAAATGTATAGGAAGATAGATACATAGACCAAAGTGTGGCAGAGTTCTCTCTAATGTGAGTGACTAGGAGAGAAAGAGGACCTTGGTGGCAGTGGTGAGCTTTCTGTATACATTTCAGCAGTGTTTGAATTTGTCTCATTTTATTTTACAACGGGCATGAGCCACTGAACAGTGGGGGGGGGGGACTAAGGAAAAATAAAGACTGAAGACTAGACAGTGAAAATACAGTATAAAAGCAAAAATTCAATTCTAACCAAGATGAATACAATTATTCTAGGTTTTCATTTCAGAGCTAAGAAAAAGTGTCTAATTGGCAGCATCCCAACAGCTGGGGGTTTTTTCCTCACGGGCACTCAACACATCACTAAGAACTTTGCAGTCACTGCCTCTACCCTCTGGCATCACCAAGGGGATGACAGCCCCACAGCCTCATGCGTTCTTCTCTGCGCGATGGCTCTGCGTCTGGCCCCTCTCCCACATGCATCTTGCACACGTTACCAGGCTCTACTCCCTACAGCACTACTTTTCTCAGTCCTCTGCCCGACGACGACGACCCATTTGGCCAAACATCCCCGGCTGCCCTTGCACTGCACCCTGAAAGAACACCAGCACCCCGAAATGGGGATAGTCTGGGAAACCAGAAGCAGTGTTGCTCTTTTTAACAAAAGTTCTATCCCATGTTTTTCCCAAATTTTTGGAACACAGGCAATTTGAAAACTGTCCTTACCGACTCCTGGAAATCTATTCTAAAGAAATAACTCAAAGCACAGAAGGAGCTTTGTGTCCGAAGATGCTCAGGGCCACTTTGTGTAGAATAGACTAAAGCTGGAAACACTCAAACTGCCCATCAGTCAGACGAAGTGAACAATGGTATATTCCCCTCTGTGGAATGTTAGGCAACCCCTGCCGATGATGCTGACGGAGAATATGCCCTGGTTAAGGGTGAGGGTTCTGGCTTCAGGCTGTTTGGCTCACATTCCCCACTCTAGAAGGTAGGAGCTGTGTGAAAGCTGAGTGAGCTACTTAAGTTCTCTCTTCCTCAGTTTTCCCATCTGTAAGACAACAGACCCATCTCACAGGCTTTGGAGCGTAAGGAGCACTCAGGCAATTTTAGCTCTTGTTGCTACCACCACCATCATCGGGATCCCTGCGTGAAATATCAGATGGTAACAATAGCTACCATGTTTCACGCTTACTTAGGCCAGGTGCTGGCCCATCATGGATGCATTATCTCAGTTAGTCCTATCAGCAGCTTTGCAAGGAATTATTACCCCCATTTTACTCAATAGGAACCTGAGACTCAGAGGCCTTCAGGGATTTGTCCTAAGGCCACCCAGCTAGTGAATGACAAAGGAGTTTTTGGCCTGGGTTTCTCTGATGCCAAAAGACAATGCTTTTAAATAGTACACTGACGCCTGGAGGTGGACGTGATGGTGGGAGAAAACACAGTCTCTCAGAGGGACAACTTTCCAAAGCTGAAAAGGTGATTGAGGCAGGGGCATGAAACAAAATGTAAATGTCACTCCAGAGATGCTTACAAAAGGGAGATTCCCACCCCCCCTTATATCTATTTTTTGCACCAACCAATGAGTTAGCACCGTCCTGCTTTTTCTGCCCCTAGGCCCTCCCAATATTAGAACCCCTGCCCTTTGAGAATGCATATTCATGAAGTCATAGATTTCAGGAATTGAAAGGGACTTTAGCAATTCATTGGTCCCTCCCACATTGGTTCCAAACTTCTCCAGGTTCCAGGGTACACAGTATACAAATGACAGACACCCTTCCTGAAGAGATGTATTCTGAGCCAGCAGCCAACAGGTGGTAGGACCAGGACTACAGCTCCTTTCCTCGAGGCCATTCTTCCAGGAATCAAACCATAAAACTTTTCACTTTGGAAGGGTGGCGGCTGCTCCCCAGCTTGAACAGATAATGGCTTCCACACAATAAACCAGCTTACTAGAAATACCATTAGTAAATCTGGGACCAAAAGAAATAAAATGAGGGGGAAAAATAAAGAAGGCTTCAAATGTCACAGGAAGAATGAATATGTCATGTCATAAAAGGGCGCCTAGACTTTATAAGAATGCCACACATTATAATCTTGGAAACCCCCTACCTCTCCCTTCGCCCCCCACCTGGAAGGCAGGAAGGCTCTATTAGAAGTTCACAAAGGAAGGATGCAAATACAGAGCTCCCAATGGAGGGTTAACTCCCTTCCTCTTCACTCCGCAAAGCCCGAACCTTATGTGCAGCTACTGAGTCAACGGGGACAGCTCCAATTTCCTTCTTTTCCTGCCATTCCCCACTCCCTTTTCCAATATTCATTCTCTTTTATCTTCCTCCAGATTCTTGGATTCAGAGGAGGAAGAAGGAATCCTGGACCTTGAAGGAGACTGGACCCCACCTTTATGCTCCCAGACACTGGGGACCTTCATTTAATCCCTAGAGAACTATTCTTATCCTCAGGAAATTGCCATCTGATGAATTAGGAGAATGGGCTTTGGAATCAGACAGATGGCTTTGAATACCTGCCCTGCCTTTACCTGGCTGGTTGGACTTGGGCAAGTTTCTTATGGTTTTTTAATGTGTTTCCTCATTGACAAACTAGCAGCAATAACAGTGTCTGTCTCATAAAGTAGCTGTGAGGATTCAATGCAGCGCTGCCTTTCAAGCATTTATCCCAGGGTCTGGCACATAAGCAGCATTGCAAACTCTATGTATCTCCATCAGTAATACAAGTACTGGTACTATTGATAGCTTTAATTTGCTTATCAATAGCGTCAACTAATGCTATCAATGATAACATCAGTACTAGTCTTATTGATGGAGGTACATCTAGAGAATTCTCTGTCTGTGGACCTGTTTGATCAAGAGGGCATTTTGATGAGGATACCACGTAGACGTTCCACCCTTTAAATATTGTTTCCCAGCCCAAGAGTTTCTGAGTTTCCCTAAAAACGTTTTGCCTCCCAATGTTGCCTATTTCTAAAGGTGTTTTTAGAAGAACAATGGAGCCAGCATCACGCCTCCTATTTTGGACTCTGGCAAAATGTGGTTATACTGTGAATCCATCACACCTCCTGTTGCTGACCTGCTAGGACTGACTAAGCCCCCAGGGTCAGTTTCTGGGGAGGAAGAACCATTTCCCAGGGGCTAGACACACACGAGGCTTAGCCCTGCTCCACCCCTCCAGGAGGGTGGGACACCGGGCCGACAGGTTGCATTTTCCCCATCAACTGTGCCTGGACTGTGCTCCAAAGCAATTTCCCTGGCCCTGCTGACTCTCCTTGCATGTCTTCCCCATCCCTCTTGAGTTTTGTTTCCTTTAAATACAGTCCAATTGAGTCATTAAAGGGGGAGGGTAAAAATGAGCAACGAAGAGAAGCAGCCTCTCTGTACTTAGCTGAACCACATAGCAGTTTTTGCCGCCTGCTGAGTTGGTGCCAAGAGGTGCCTGACCTACAATAAATGAAAATTCATCTTGACTTTTTTAAAGGCACAATTTGCTGTTTTTGTTGTCTTTCAGCATCTCAGGGCAATCGGGGCTCCTATGGTCCTTCCTAATATCTGGGAGGCCAGATGGCATTTTAGGCCAAATGGATAAAGTGAAAAGAGGGAGAAGAGGAGGTGAGAACGTGGCTGGTGATTTGTAGGTGGTGGAGCAGAGTGGGATGGGTCTGGAATCCCGAGGCAGGGCTGGAAGTGACACTAGACTCACCTCCCAAAAGGTAACATCACTCCCTGGGATCCACAGAACATGCAAACCCGGGTCCCTCCTTCCATCCTAATTTTCTTATGCTTCTTCACATTTTCTCGTTGTCTACCAGACAGTTTCATTTTTCTCCCATGTAAAGTGGAGATAGTCATAAAACCTAGCTCAGAGAATGACTGTGAGAATTAAATTGGTTAAAATAGGCAATGCACTTAGAATCATGCCTGGCACAGTCCCCGTACAGATGATTGCTCTTACATTACTGGCTTTTTCCTCTTCCGTAAAATGGATATAATGATACCCACCTAGGAGTATAGACAGTTACAAGCATTTACTGCTATGAATGTAAGTGAACCGGTGCACAGTAGGTACTTAGTGAGCGTCAGCTCTTTCCTATCACCTCCTCCCTTCCCCCAAGTATTCACATCAGCCCCGTTAGATATTCTTGTGCAGAAATACAACGTGATTTGTTCAAGATCACAACTGCAGCCCTGCTAAGTGCATCTTATCGTATGAACTAGCTTATAAAACTAGGTAGGACTCTTGTTTTTGTATTTCCTGTTCCATTCATAGTGCTGGATACAGGAGGGTTGCTAAATAAATCTTTGGACTGCTACAGGGGCAAAGCTGATGCTATAAGGCCGTAACCGGAGGAAGGTGAAACTGGGAAGAAGGAGTCTTGGGATCAAATCTTGATTCTACCACTGCTTCCTTATATGAACTTGAGTGATTCCTGTATCTTTCTAGGCCATTATTTTTCTGTCGAGATAATGGCGGAGGTGCTGCCCTGGTTAGATCTCCAGGTTTCCTTCCTGCTGTGGCAGCCCTGGTCGGTCTGTGGGTTCATGCTGTAGGTAAGTGGGTACATTAAAGATGGCCGCACATTCTTGGTTCCTGCTCTTACCGACAGGAAAAGTCCAGTTCCCTCCTCTTGAATTTGAGTCTGCCTTAAGGACCTGTTTGACCAATAGATTGTGGTAGAAATGATGTTCCGGGACTTTTGAGGCTAGGTGCTAAGAAGCCTTGCAGCTTCTGCCTCGGTTTTTGGGACACTTGATCTTGGGATGTTTCCTTTGCAGATCCAGCCTCCAGGGTGTGAGATGCCCAAGCCAAATGGCGAGCCGCCGGGCACGTGCTCTTGTCGCCAGCCCAGCTGCAGTCCAAGTGAGGCAGGAGCAACTGCGGGCCCTTCCACCCCCAGCACCAGCCAGGTAAGTGACAGGGCTCTTTTGGAAGCAAATCCTCCGCCTCCAGACACCCAACCTATCCTGGATCAGAGGCAGATTGCTCAGGTGAGCCCTTCCTATATTCCTGACTCACAAGATTGTGAGCCAAACCCCTGACTTTTGGAGTGTAATAACAGATAATTAGAACAATGCAGGTGAACTATGAATTGACATTTCACAAGGGACTGAGAAGGATAGAATTCAGTCCCTTGATTGTATGGGGGTTGGGTCCATCCAAGGACCCGTTCCTGAGCTGGGGAAAAACCAGGATAACACAAAGGAACAGCTTGAGCGAAATGCTTCAGGGGCAACAGTGACTCAGAGAAGGTGTAAGTGTCCTCAAAATAATATCATGATTAAGTGCTTACACTTTTCTGTGGTTTTGTCCTCTATCTTGATTAAAATGTTGCAGTGTTTATACTGCCACACAGGATAAATGGAAACACAGCTTACTTTTCAAACGGCCTTGTTCACATAATTATGTTTGCCATATTTATACCATTTCAAATAGATAACAATGTTTTGCTCTTTAGCACGCTGAGAGGGAACACAAGTCTCCCTCCCTCTTTTGATGCTTCCTTCATTTTCACTTCCTTCTATCCCTGGTCAGGAGGTGAGTGTCTCCCTAGAAATAACTGAAAATCCAAATAACAGGATAATTCTTTGTAAACTATCTCCTGGATCACCCTTCCATTCCATATTGTTATTCACTCTGCATTAGTTTCTATTGCTGTTGTAACAAATTACCACACAGTTGTGGTTTAAAACAACACGTTTATTAGTCTACATTTCTATAGGTTAAAAGTCTCACTGGATTAAAATCAAGATGTGGGCAGGGCTGCACTCCTCTTCTGGAGGTGCCAGAGGGAAATCCGTTTCCTCGGCTTTTCCAACTTCTAGAAACTTCCCTTAGCTTGTAACCCCCGTACCCACCTTCAAAGCTAGTTATGTTGCATCACTCTGAATTCCTCTGCAGTCTCCCGCTTTCACATTTAAGGATTCTGTGATTACACTGGGCCCACTTGGTAATTCAGGATAATCTCTCTCTTTAAAATCAGTTTATTAGCAACCTTAATTCCATATGTTAATTTAATCTCCCCTTGGTCATATAAGGTGACAGAGTCACAGGTTCCAGGCATCAGGATGTGGACATCCTTGGGGGAGCTGTTATTCTACCTGTCACATAGCCTATGACCCTCCCCAATTTGGACAGCTGCATACCTGAGGACCACATTATCCCAGGACCATATTACCACAGCACCAGAAAATCAAGCTAAGAAGTATTTTATTTATTTATTTATTTTTGCAGGGGGTGGTTCAGAAGTTATGATCTAATTAGAAAGTGAAATAATTAATAATAATAAGTGAAAGAACCTGCACTCTACTAGAGAAATGGCCTCCCTCCCACCCACAAGGATCATTTGATCAAGGGGAAGAGAGGAATGTTGGAAGTCAAACAAGATGATCTTGCAAATGCTGGTGGATGTCCTTAAAACAGATCCTGTGCTCTATTCCCACCAGACTAAGAAGAGCATAAGGGCTATAAAAATCAGGTGGGTGTGAGGAGCTGAAGGCAAAGGGGGTCTGTGCCTCACTTGCCAGATAGCGTCTGGTGGGTGGCAAGTGTGGTCAAGCGCTGTCCCCTGGCATGAAAGCAGTCACCTCTGCATGCCTTTGTGGCCTGTCTAGATCAAGAGGGCTTCAGCCAGCTCCCTTCAGATCCTTATGATTCACGTTGGTGGAGAACAGCTGTTGGACATTCTTCACGACCTCAGGAGGAAGAAAAAGCTATCTGATGGACAGAGCCAGCTGGACCCAAATGACCTTGTGATAGGGATGAAGAGCACACGGCCGCAGATGCCAGAATGGAGAGCATCCCTATAAATCATGTGAGAACAGAGAGGTCCCAGCATAGGCCAGAAATAAAAGGAGTGATGGACAAGGGCCAGATGAGACAGCAGGTACTAGAACGGATAGGTGATGGTCCCGCACAAATCATCCCCTTACCCCCATGCCTCAGGCATGCCTCAGCCCCCTTGAACTTAGACGGTCAGGAAGACGTGGGAGGCAAGAAACCTAAATTGACTAGAATTAAGTTTCCACTACCAATGAATGGAGCAGAACAGAAATAAAATCCTCTTAAATATTTAAGAAAATCAAATATGCTGTGCTTCTGAATTTTTGTGGCCTCACCACATAAACACATCAGTAATTGTGGTTTCACCATCTCACACATAAATAGTACTTTGAAAATCCCAAATCACACTTACAGTTACATTCTTTGATATATATTTTATTTTTTAGAAAACCTATGAGTTCAAGAGTTAAGAGCTTTCCTTTTAAAAGATTAATAAATTGAGGCTAATGAAGACAATGTGGATTTAAAAGCTCTCCAATAAGCAAGTCAGGGCTTAAAAGCCCAATTCACTCAGACCACCCTTCTTTCTAAGGTTCCTGGCTGCCGTCTCCTGTAGGCACGTCAGGAAAGCATCCCAAAGGCCTCTGGCACTACCATTGACATTGAAGACAGGTTCTTGGGCCTCCATCCTGCCACCTTGTGGGGAAACCTTAGAAACTCAGTCAGCTTCCCACACTGGTGAGGGAACTTGCTTTCCAGGTTTGATGTGAAGATGAGTTATTGGATATAGACGTGCCTTGAGAACTCCAAAAGTGTTCTAAAATATGAGGTGGTATTATTATTATTATATTAGCCAGATGGAGTTTATGATAAAAAGTTTCTCTTGGCAGGCATGACAGAGAGCCTACAGAGAAATGAGAGGGATTTTACATTTCAGTGTAAACGCTGGTATTTACCTGTCTATGCTGACCTCATGGAAAAGAGCTTGCCATGCATCCATCGAGCCCTGAAGTTGCAGCTTTAACATGAGATCCTTAATCTAGAGGAAGGTCTCTGACAGCCGTATCAGACTGTTGAATTTTCTCTTAACCTCCAGGGACCAAATGTTCTCTCTCTCTCTCTCTCTCTCTCTCCCCCTCTCTCTGCGTTTTCCCAGTTTACATTAATGAGAGGAAAAGGAGACAATTCCTGTGCACGAGGACACACACACACACACACACTCCTCTACATTCAGAGGTTTCATTCTTCTAGGACCTCTATCCTCAAGGAAAAGGAGCTTAATTAGTTCAGGAAAGAGAACTGAAAAAGGGAAAAGAGACAGACAACTTCATTCTTTCACAAATATCAGCCTCATGTTTCGGAGACAACACCAGTGATGTGGGACATCCTCTGGAGGTGTTTGCCCACGGCCTAGCTCTCGGACTTGGGCGACTCCTCTCCCTCACTGGGCCTCACTTTTCTGGTGTGCAAATGAGCAGCTGGGTTACCTGCTGATGCATACCGGCCTCGCATCCACCGCACCCCTTTCTGTTGCGAGAATCCCACCTGTCCTTCCCCCCAAATCACTACCATACATTTCAGGCTGCTACCAGTTGCCCAAGCCTCAGGTATAATTGATTCTGGGATAAGTCCTGTCCTGCTCCCTGCCCACAGTGATGGGTACAGGGATTGGCAGGAGAACCAGGTTGGCCCAATAAGATGGAATCTTCACCTGGAGGAACTAGGAAAGACATGCTCTTGCTTTGCAGGACTCACTGAGTGGAGGGGGTGTAGTGGCCAGAGAACGGCACGGTGCTGAGGAAAGCAGAGCTGAGAGAAGAGGGATCCCGGTGACATTGTTTGAGCCCCTCAGTCCTATCGTCATTGGACTTCCATTTCAGCCAATATAGTTCCTCTTTTTGCCTAAACTAGTTTGAATTGAGTTTCTGTCACTTTCAATCCTAAGAATTCTCATCAGTAAAATATCTAATTGCCCACCCACTTCTGAAGATCTGTGGATCTTTGAGTCTAAAATACAGTTTCATTGCATTACCTCATTCTCCAGAAGCTTCTTCTTTGTACTGGTCTCCTGGCCATTGTCTATTTCCCAGCTGCCGTGTTGGCACCTTAAGAGCTGACAGCTTATTCTTCCCAGGAGCCTAGTCCAGAGCAGGAATTCCCATCCCTGGTCCCATCCCTCCTTCCCTTCCTCTCTTCTTTGCCCCTTACTTACTGAGATGGATACTATTGGGGTGCTGAGCTGAATCAACTAATTCCATGGATTCTCCCTCAGCTAACCGAGTGAGAGAAACTTGGAAAAAGCCATCCTGTGCTACAAATGATCACAGGTGACATGATCGATGTAGGTACAGAAAACAGCAATGATCCCTGGAAGACCACGGTCACTTCCCCATGTGGAGGATGGGAATGGCTTCATAAAGGAGATGAATCTGGAAAGAATTCCACTTGTTTGCTACAGGGGCTGGGGGAGCAATTCACTTTAGGTAAAAGAACAGCATGAGCAAAAGAGCAAATGCTCCGAGGCATCAAACAGCAAGCATGTTCAGAGAACTCCCTCTGTTTAGCTCCACGTGGCTCTAGTGTAATATGAGCTAGTTTTATGGAGAGGTTGGAAAGGCGCCAAATCATGCAGGGCACTGAATGCCAGGCTAAAGAGTTTAGCCTGTAGGGCAATGGTTGCCAAGTCTGCTTCCAAGACATGCCCCCTCCTCCCCCACATGTAAACATACTCAGGTTCCTGGGACCTAATGCCCCCTATAGAAACAACATTCGTGGTGTGGACTCCTGCATCCTGCATTTTAAACAAGTACCCTAGGTCATTCCTATAAAACAAATCACCCAGTGTGACACCCTCTTCTACAGAAAACAAAGACCCTCTCATGTGTTCTTCTGTGTCCTCATCCCACATTAGATACTAGAGCACCCTGCAAACAAGTTTGCCATCCTCCCTCCACACAGCCCGCTCTTTTCCTAGTGTAAACGACATATCTTTTGAAACCAGTTCCAACCACACCCACTTCCTCAGGAAGTCTTAGGTCTCTGCCGAAACTGCCTCTTCTGGACGTGGCATTGACATGTGTCCCCGTTGTGTTATTAGAGCTAAGACATGCCATGCCGTGCCCCATTCCCAAATGAGCGGCAAGCTTCCTGAAGCCAGGGACGCTTCAGGACCTATTGTATATTGGGGACTAATGTTCTAATATCTTCTTTCATTCTTTCAATGATTTTACAAACTAGATTTAATTGCCCACTTTACAGATGAGGAAACCATGGCAGCCTGGTATGCGAAGGTGACAGAGGGAGGAGTGACGAGTCGTGTATCCTCCCTGATCAGTTACCCCTCACAGGGAGAGGCCTCTAGCCAGTAGCCTGGGCACCTTGGGCCAGCACCATGTTCATAAGTCAACGGGTACTTACCACACATCCCGAGGAGTCCACCTGTCGATCGGACACGCACTTGAAGTTGCGAGTGCAGCCCCCATTGTTCCGAGAGCAGTCACGAACTGGCCCAAAGGAGGAGAGTAGGTCGTTGATGGTTTCAAAGTATGTCGACAGCATCGCTTCTTCCCTTGGAGAAAAAGGGGAGGGTTAAACCCCAGAGACAACTGCATCGTTAGATTTAAAAAAAAATAAAATAAATGAGCATTCATTACATTTGAGGTCATCATTTATTATATTTAGAATCAAGAAAATGACACAAAAACATATTTAAGAAGAAAATAACAACAAAAAGAAAAAAAATCCAATAGGTTTATCATCATATGGCACGATATTTGTCTAGCTGTGATGAATAAGACTGTACTTGGAACTTTGTACTCTTTGCTTCATTAATCTTCATAATTTTGGAAGGTAGGCATCAGGTTTCCATTTTACCAATAAGGGAACCGTGGCTCAGAAAGGTGCAGTGTCTTGCTGAAGGCTACCCAGCTTGGAATGCGACAGAACGGAAGTTGGTGCCAAGCTCCATCTAAAAAATGAAAGCTCTTTCCACTCCCCAACTCTTGACTTGTGTTATGTATGTTTCTACAGATTCCAGACCTTCCTTCCCATTGCACCTCCTCAAAACGGGCACATTCCTATTATTCTGATGTTGTGGCTACACATTGAAACTATGAACCGGGTGGAACTTACCCCAAATTATACAGCGTATAAAGAGCCACGACACAAACACAGGACTGCCTGATCCTAGTGTCCTAAATATTGTATACAAGTCACACCACCAGAACTGGTAACGACAGCTGTTGGGAAGGTCATGATATTCTAGGCAAATGAGTGATTCCTCCCAAATGAGGTTCCCAAGAGATAAAACTGGACTACATATCCTAATTAACAGATCTTCCAAAATTCTATTAGGTGAGAGATACAGATGGAAAGTTTCTGGATGCTGTTTTCTGGAGAAAGGTTCATAAAAGGAACATGCTAGCACTGGAGCATCTAAAATGGCTACAGTTAGAGGAGATATTGCAGGGGCACCACAGGCAGTGAGAAGAAGCACCGTATTCTTCTGTGATATGGGACTTGTGGAATCCAGAATTGTGAAAGAGGGGCGCTGCCAACATATGAACACGTCGTAAGCAGAGGCCAACGAGCACTACTGGTGATGTATCTGGACCACCCTTCATCTGTCTCATTCTTTCCCTCCCCAGGCTCCAGTTTTAGTCTCCCGGCTTATTTCTTGTCTCTAGTATCATGGCCTTCTGTCCCATCTTTCATGCTGACTTGCCAGTGAACTTGTTAAATTTCAGCTCTAATTAGATGTCCCACTGATCAATAGCTTGCCATTACTTATAGAAGACAATCTAAATTACTTTCCTTGGCTTTCAAGGTCCTTTGTAATCTGGTCCCTGCTGACCTGTCCAGCTACCTTTACCTTCTCCTCACATTCTCTGTCTGCTACCCACAGGCCTCTTCTCATCCTCTAAACTCACAATCTTTGGCCAGGTTCCCTGAAAACAGACTTTGAAACAGAGGGTTGCACATAGGCAGGTTGTCAAGAAGCCCCCTTGGGATACACTGAAGGAAGTGAGCAAGGCAGGATGGGGCAAGGGAGAGTCTGACCTACAGTGTGGCTGATGTCAGGTAGAGCTGAAGTGTCAGCTGGTCCTGAGGGGAGCTCTGGGCCAGTGGGGATGGTCCTTTAGAGAAGTCCCTCCTGGAGGCGAGGGATCCGGGCCTCTGTATTACCAAGTCAGCTAGTCATTGGCCAAGGGCTGCCATCTGGAAGGGGGTATCCTCAGGTGAGGCCATTCCCTGTCACTGAAGGCAATGTCCAGTAAGGGACACAGCTGTGGGCCATCAGCTATGCTCTCGGGGATAGGTGGCTCCGCTCTCAAGAGGGGATCTGGCTGCACTGTGTACCTTCACCTCTCTGAATCCTTAATCGTGCTGCTCTGTCTTGAGTGCTCATAGTAAGTTGCTCATCCTTCTTTAGCCCCCAGCACAAGGCCTGGTAAGAACTGATAACATATAATGTTTTTAAACATGTAATGGAACTCCAGTCTCTACCAATCAGTAGTTTTACCAACAGGACACTGCCTGCTCACCACCACCTCTGGGTTCCTATTATGAATCCCCTATGCCGAGGGCTGTAAGTATAGGAGAAAGGAGAAGATGCTGGGAGAGCTCAAAGATTATTCTTCACTTCCTAAATTTGTATAGAGTGAGGTCAGGGTGACAGGTGGATGGGGGGAGAGAATTAGCAGTTCCTGAACTGATGCCCTTGGCAGACTTGTCACTTTTTCTTTTTAAGATTTTATTGGAGAAGGGGAACAGGACTTTATTGGGGAACAGTGTGTACTTCCAGGACCTTTTTCCAAGTCAAGTTGTTGTCCTTTCAATCTTAGTTGTGGAGGGTGCTGTTCAGCTTCAAGCTGTTGTCCCTTCAGTCTTAGTTGTGGAGGGCGCAGCTCAGCTCCAGGTCCAGTTGCCATTGCTAGTTGCAGGGGGCACAGCCCACCATCCCTTGTGGAAGTCAAACCGGCAACCTTGTGGTTGAGAGGACGGGCTCCAACCAACTGAGCCATCCGGGAGCTCAGCGGCAGCTCAGCTCAAGGTGCCGTGTTCAATCTTAGTTGCAGGGGACGCTGCCCACCATCCTTTGTGGGAGTCGAGGAGTTGAACTGGCAACCTTGTGGGAATCCCACTGGCCCATGTGGGAATCGAACTGGCAGCCTTTGGAGTTAGGAGCTCTAACTGCCTGAGCCAAAAGGCCGGCCCCCAGCCTAGTCACTTTTGAATCATGGAATGAATTGAGGCTCCTGGGGCCACATTAAGGCTACTAAAATATCAGTATTGTGAGAGGGAGAAGAATGCTTGTAAGTAGGAAGTGAGAGGACATAAAGACAGAGGGAGAAACAATTTCAGAAAGTGTGAGAGCAAGAAAAGAGATAAACATGTAGAGAAACTGCTAGAAAGAAGAGCAACTGAGAGGCAGAAACACAGTCATCTAGAAGAATATGGATGGATGGATGGATAGATAGATTATGGATAGACAAATAGAGAGAGAGAGAGAGGGAGAGAGAGAGAGAGAACGATCCAGAAGAGTATCATATGGAGAGAAATTAAAAGAGAGGAAGATAGAGGCAGAGAAAATGTGTGATGGATACAAAAATGAAAGCTAGATTAGGAGAAATATGGAGAGAGACAAACAGAAGTAAGAAACATAGAACCCAAAAAGGAGAAAACATGAAGGTAAACAGAAAACATGAAGGTAAACACAACAAATGTGTGCAGGTGTGGAGGAAGGAAGAAGGAGAGGCGGGGGGACGGAGGGAGATGACAGAAAGACAGAGAATGAAAGTGAAGATAGACACACAGCACGAGTAGAAAAGAACAGGTGCACGCAGAGACAGGGAGAGCAGAGACAGAGAACACCAGAGAGAAACAAAGGAAGAGAAAAACACACAAAAAACTGTCACCTTGCAGTGGAACTTGGAGACAACTCCAGCTATACAAAGTAGGAGGCTGTGAGCTTTTAAAAGGACAGATTCTGCATAAACATCAGTTACATGAGGGGAATATTATTTAAGACACAAAGACCTGACACAGGGGTTCTTACTGTCTAAAGAAGTGATTTGTCAGGCTGGGAAAATGAAGAATCTGGGCACAAGTGAGAGAAGGGGCTCAAGGCAGACCCGGGCATTTTCTTAACTTGGGACTCAATCCCCCCTTCTGCCTGCCGAGTCCAGGATTCAGGGCCTTTTGGAGCTTAGAGCTGTCCCACTATAATCACAGGGGGCCAAGGAATCAAGGGAACAGCACTGGAGGGCGGGGCAAGCTGGGGTGACAGGGAGAGCTGGGTGAGAGTCCCAGCTTGGCCAGACGTCACCATCCTCACCAACACCATTTTCGTCATCTGATTTCCTGAGCACAGCTATGCTCCCCAAACTGTGCTAGACGATTTTCTGTGCGAGGTGATTTTCCTATGCCACCTCTTTGATTTGCACCATAGCCTTATGAGCTACACATTTTCACGCCCGCTGTGCAGCTGGAGGAACCGGATCTTGGGGCGATATGTCACTTGTCTTGGTTCATACGGTATAAAGGAGTGCGGCCGGGGCGTCCGTGCAAGGCTGCCTGAGTCAGGTCCGGTGCTTTCTCTAACGCAGTTCTCAGAACAGTAGCGCCGTAGAAATCTGTGTCTTCGAGGAGGAAAAGCTGGAGGGCAGAGCCTGAGCAACCTCTGCAGACCTCCTAGCACTTCCTGCCTCCTGGCGTGTGTACCTGCCACAATAGGCTCAGTCGTAAGGGAATGGAAGGGGAAACCATGGCGTATTAGTTTCCTAGAGCTGCCACAGTAAGTACCACAAACTGGGCCTCTTAAAACCACAGAAACTTATTATCTCACAGTTCTGGAGGTTGGAAGTCCAAATGCAAGCTGTCAGCAGAGCCAGGTGTCCTCTGTAGGCTCTACGGGAGAATCCTTCCCGGCCACTTTGTCACTTCCCATGGCTCCTGGCAATCCTTGACATTCTTTGGCTTGTTGCTGCATCACTCCCATCTCTATCTCCGTTGTCACATGGCCTTCCTTCGTCCTTGTGTCTTTTCCTCATCTTACAATGACACTACATCCATTGGTGTTAGCGTCCACCCTCATCTAATATGACCTTATCTTAGTTATACCTGCAAAGACCCTATTTCCAAAGAAGATCACATTCTGAGGTTCTGGGTGGATATGAACTTGGTGGGGGACAGTACCCCACCCACTACTCACAGCCCAGAGGGAAGTCCTGAAGCTCACACAGGACAGAGTCAGGACACCCGGTCCTTGGTCCTTCCTCCAGTGCTAAAACCCCCCAAGCCCTGCCAAGTCCAGACTCTGCATGTTACACTGTGGTATTTACAAGGCCTGGAAAGTCCTAGAGAAAGGACCAGGAGGAAGCCACTTCTTCATCTGAGAGGAGAAACGATCAACGTTAATTAAGTGCCTAACACTCCCCAGGAGGCACGGGGGTCAGCAAGCTTTTCAATACAGAAATCCATAGGAAACATCTTAGGCTTTGCAAGCCACACACAGTCTCTGTCCCAAGGACTCAATGTTGCTTTTATAGCGCTTAAGCAGCCATAGGAAGTATGTTATCATGATATGCAAATTGTAATGAATGAGTATGGCTATGTTTCAATAAAACTATTTACAAAAAGACACAGCCGGGGCCGGCCCGGTGGCTCAGGCGGTTAGAGCTCCGTGCTCCTAACTCTGAAGGCTGCCGGTTCGATTCCCACATGGGCCAGTGGGCTCTCAACCACAAGGTTGCCAGTTCAATTCCTCGAGTCCCGCAAGGGATGGTGGGCTCTGCCCCCTGCAACTAAGATTGAACACGGCACCTTGAGCTGAGCTGCCTCCCGGATGGCTCAGTTGATGGTTGGAGCGCGGGCTCTCAACCACAAGGTTGCCAGTTCAATTCCTCGACTCCCGTAAGGGATGGTGGGCAGCGCCCCCTGCAACTAAAATTGAACACGGCACCTTGAGCTGAGCTGCCGCTGAGCTCCTGGATGGCTCAGTTGGTTGGAGCCTGTCCTCTCAACCACAAGGTTGCCGGTTCGACTCCCGCAAGGGATGGTGGGCTGTGCCCCCTGCAACTAAGATTGAACACGGCACCTTGGGCTGAGCTGCCTCCCGCATGGCTCAGTTGGTGGGACCGCCGGCTCTCAACCACAAGGTTGCCACTTCAATTCCTCCGTGGGCAGCGCCCCCTGCAACTAAAATTGAACACGGCACCTTGAGCTGAGCTGCCGCTGAGCTCCTGGATGGCTCAGTTGGTTGGAGCCTGTCCTCTCAACCACAAGGTTGCCGGTTCGACTCCCGCAAGGGATGGTGGGCTGTGCCCCCTGCAACTAGCAACGGCAACTGTACCTGGAGCTGAGCTGCGCCCTCCACAACTAAGACTGAAAGAACAACAACTTGAAGCTGAACAGAACCCTCCACAACTAAGACTGAAAGGACAACAATTTGACCATTGTTCCCCAATAAAGTCCTGTTCCCCTTCCCCCAATAAAAAAAAAAAAAGACACAGCCGGCTGGATTGCTATTTCCTGTTTTACAGGAGGAGAATGCAGGTCAGTGTTGGAGTTAGAATCCGAACCCAGGTATGTCCAACTCTAGAACCCACATTCTTTCTACAAGTTTCTTCTGAACCTCAGTCGTCTCATCTGTAAAGTAGGAATGATTTTTCTAGCCCCCAGCCACGTAGGGTTGTTGTGAGAACGCAATAACAAGGTGCATAGAAACGGCATGTTTTCCAAACTCTAAAACCCAATGCAAATCTACACATCGTTCATTCATTCAACAAACATCTGGGCCCCTACTGAATGCCAGGTACTGAGCTGATTATGATTAGGGCTCTCCTTTGGTCTCTTTATGCCTCTGTTTCTGCACCTATTAAGTTCTTTGCACCAGCCAAGATATTTCCAAGCAGCTCTGATATCCTATTTTTTTCCCCTTATAATACTAGTTTTAAAACAGAGTCAGCCATACTTCAGCAAACTGAAAAGGCTGCCATTCCCTCCCTGCCTGACTGCTCGTGTGTAAATGCATCACATGGGTTCCATTTGGCCGAGTCAGCTGAGCCCCACACAGGGCGAGCATTAGGCAGGGTGCCTGGGAACAGATGCTGACATGGTCTGCTGTTAATAAACACCAGCAAAGGTCTGTGTCACTCACAGAGAGGTGTGAATGGATGACACAGGGCCCAGACAGTGACAAGGCCCCCAGGGGTGCAGACTAATCATTTTCTGATGAAAACCAGGCGCCCTGTTTCCTGAGCTCCTGGGGAGGGAGAACCATAGGACATTGCTGGATAAGAATCGAGCTGTTCTCCTGTCCCACTGCCTTGGGGTTCAGGGAGCCTTCTCAGCACCCCTGCCCCCCGCCCCAAAGCATTAGCAACAGTGTAGAATAGTGGAGATGAGGCAGGTTTGTTTCCCAGTTTCACTCACTAGGAGACCTTGGGCAAGGCCGTTAAACTCCAAGCCTCTGTTTCTCATCTGAAAATGGGAACATTAATACCTAGCTGGCAGAGTTAGCATGAGAAATAAATTAGATAACATATGTAACATGTTCCACACACAAAAAGTGTCCAGTAGTAATCAATGCCACCTGAATGTCCACCAAAGTTGCAAGAACTGTGACTTGAGAATATAAGGAGCTCAACGCAGGAGAAGAGATGGTGGAACTGGGCCCCAGATTGTCCATTTACTCATTTAAAGTTTTTCATCGATGCATAATTTGTTCTGGGCCCTGGCTGACTCCTGGGGGACACAGGAATAGATGTGACATAGTGTGCTAGGGAGGCAAAAAAAAAAAAAAAAAAAAAAATGCAGCAACATAACTGGGACCATAGGGCTATAAAGAAGAGCCCGTGTACCCCAGACCTTGGGAGTGGCGGGGTGGGGGGGAGGGGTATCAGACAAGGCTTTTTAGTGGAGACATTATTTGAACCTGAGACATAAAAGATGAGCAAAAATTGAAAATGAACTGAAGAAGGATGGAGTGGGATAAGGGCATTCCAGGGCAGAGAGCCCGGAGGCAGAAGAGGGTTGACCTTGAATGGGGGATTTGCAGCCTGCAAGGCAGCTGGAGTGTGGAGGAAGAGGTGGGGTGTGGCAAGCATGGGGCAGCATAGGCAGCTGGCAGCCAGGACAGACAAGGTTTTGTGTGCCAAGCCTTGGTGATTCTGGACTTCACCCAGTGAGCCATGGGCGTCCGTCAAAGGGTTATAAAAACAGGTCCTACTTTTATTTAGATCAATAGCATGTGAGGTCAGACAAATAAGTTCGTAAACTCAATCTACCGTGTTTCCCCCAAAATAAGACCTAAATGGAAAATAAGCCCCAGCATGATTTTTCAGGATGGCATCCCCTGAACATAAGTCCTAATGCATCTTTTGGAGCAAAAATTAATATAAGACCTGGTCTTATTTTGGGGAAAACACGGTAGAAAAAGTGCTACCTCATTGCTGAATATCACTATGGTCACCTTCAAAGTACTCCCCTTGGGAAGCTATGCACCGACGCCAGCTCCTAGTCCACCCTTCAAAGCAATTTTGGAACTCTTTTTCTGGAATGGCCATCAGAGCTGTCGTCATATTACCCTTGATGTCCTGAATGTCATCCTTTCAATATTTCCTTTATCCTCAGGTAAAGAAAGAAGTCATTGGGGGCCAGATCTGGTGAGTAGGGAGGGTGTTCCAATACAGTTATTTGTTTACTGGATAAAACTCCCTCATAGACAGTGCCGTGTGAGCTGGTGCATTGTCGTGATGCAAGAGCCATGAATTGTTGGCGAAAAGTTCAGGTCATCTAACTTTTTCATGCAGCCTTTTCAGCACTTCCAAATAGTAAACTTGGTTAACTGTTTGTTCGGTTGGTACAAATTCATAATTAATAATCCCTCTGATATCAAAAACAGTTAGCAACATCATTGCAATAAGTCTGCGAACTTAATTGTCAGATCTTGTAGATTAGTATTTTATAAAAATCATTACAGCAATCACAACAATGATACTTAATGTACATTGAGCACGAATCAGATGCCACAATATGTTTCAAGCATTACCTGTGTCAACCTACTTAATTCTCATAAAAATACAATGATGTAAATGATACAATCATCCCCGCTTTCTAGAAGAAACTGAGGCACCATTTGGAGGATTAAAGCTGTCCTGAGACTCGCTGAAGCTAACGTAGGCACAGTGCTAGGACAGTGTCGGGCACACGACATCAGGTTGTAAAAGGCTTCGGGACAGAGGTGAGCTGGCATAAGCCACCGGGAGGCAGACTGGACTTTTCTAAAGTCAGAGCTACTCAGCCACAAACTGCCCTCTGCCCGGGTCCTGCCGCTTCTGGCCTCTGCAGGAATGCCAGCTGAGGAGGGAGGGCCACCTTCGGGGCTGGTTGTGGCGAAGAGTCAAGCATCCCAGGGAGGGGTGCACGATACCATGGTGATAATAATAACGATGGCGGGTATCTACTGAGAACTACGGCACGAGGACGGACTCAGCATGGAGCATGTTGTCATGTCTTGCCATCGCCCTATGACATGGTGCTTTTCTTATCTCCATTGCGATGATTGAAAAAGAAATGCTCACACGTGCATGCAGGACCTGGCGCTTACACAGGCGAGGGGGCTTGCACTGTGTCACACAGTGGGCCACAGAGGCAGGGCCAGGGCTCTGCTTGGGTGTGTCTGACTCCAATCCCCATGGTTCCCTGTCTTCCTCCTTAAGCGCCCTTCCCACCTGGAGATCCTGGGACTAGCGTTCCAGCTGACACTTACCATTTCCCTTCCGATAGCATTTATGGTTTGCCCTAATTTAGGGCAAGAATGTATATTGCTGTGCAGGGTGGTGTCACAGCTTCCTATGAGTGTCTGTGCCTTTGAATAACTCACAGGCTTCCTGAATGCTGAGAGTCCTACTCACGCACTTCCCCAGAACACTGGGCATGCTCCAGCTGGTCACTGAACAGGCATTGGCAGTGAAGGGAGAGGAGGCGGGACAAGTGAGGCCCAGCTGCTGGGTGGTCTTGGGGACAAAGAGAAAACGTGTGTCTATTGCCCATCTGTGAAATGGGGACAATAACATTCAACCAATAGGGCTGTGGTCAGGACACGTGAGATACAAGATGTAAAAGCCCCTCATCATCGTCACCAGGACCAAAGAGCAAGCTCAACAACGGGCTGGTGTATTCTGGAAATGCATTTGTTCATTTCACAGATATTTACCCAGCACTCACCATGGGGGCTGGAGGTTAAGGATACAGAAAAGAGTAAAACAGGCAAGGGCTTTGTGCTCCTGGAAGTTACAGTTCAGTGAATGGAACAGTCATCCAGCAAGCCCTTGTCCCTACGTCTATGTCAATATCTATATCTATGCCTGTATCTCTCTCTCTCTCTCTCTCTCTCTCTCTCTCTCTCTCTCTATATATATATATATATATATATATATATATATATATATATCTGTCTCTCTCTCTCTCTATATATATATATCATCTACATCTATGCCTATTATATCTATGCCTGTATTTGTCTATGTCTATATTAATATCTATATCTGTCCCTAGATCCATAGCTATACAGATATATCTATAAAAACTGTGATAGATGCTGAAAATGCAGGGTACTACTAAGAGAACATATTGCAGAGGGGCCAATCTAATATAAGGAATTGAGGGTGGGAGTTGGGTACTGGGGGAAGCAGATGTCCCTGGAGTGTGTTAGGCCCTGAAGCCACACCAGCCAATGGCCTGATGACGTTCTGTCACACCAGGGCTTTCCCCAGGAGGGTCAATAAACACCCACTCCCACCCGCTCATGCACGATGACCGTGGAGTCCATTTGACCTCCAAGGCCATCATTCCTTGGCAAAAAGCCATCACCTCTTCCCTCTACGTGTTCCGAATGCTCATAGAAATTCTCCTCCTCACCCACCCCCCACCCCCGTTTGTCCTGCCCCTTGCAAATCCCATCATTATATTAAAAAGGATTAAAAAAAAGAGGTTCGGTGACAAATGCTGAGAGTTGAGGATTATTTATTCATGAAATACCCACATGGAGTCATCGAGAGCTCCTTACAGCTCTCATCTCCGAAGAAGCTCATTAAGATGGGCCGCAGAAGTGGGAGGGCGCCGGGTTCTCAGGAGCCGCTGCTCAGAAAGCCCAGCTGGGAGTGTGACGACTGCCCCGGGTCAGTGGAGAGCCTGGTGACCTGGGATGGCAGACGGGTTGCCAGGAGCCAGCAGAGCCCCCCATTAGAGAATAAATGGGACTGTGTGTTCTAGCAAAAATAGCACTGACTGGAGGAGCCCAGCTCAGCCTCCCTCGGCTGTGTGTCCCTCCCCAAGGGACCCTCTGCACACTCTGGGCCTCAGGTTCCACATTTATACCAGGATGAGGTGATCTCTACGGTTCCCTGCAGCTCAGATTTCTAATAACATTATGTGGTTTCCCAAGAAGAACAAGGTGGAGATGTAAAAATGGCGGAGGGATATCCATTGTTTCCAATTATGCTCTGTATGCCTTGTTTCCATTGTTTTGCATGTTAGGAAATCAAGGGATTTATGCAACCAGCAAGAAAATCAGAAACACTTACAACTGTGTTACCATGAAGAAGCCCTGGGCTCAAACCTATGTCCTGATACTGACTAGCTGAGAAAACTTTAACAACTCATTCAATCTCTCGGATCATGGATTAACACCACCTAACTCTTAGGTTACCATGAGGATTATGGGAGAGGATAAAAGCTCTGTGAAGACAGGGTCCTGTTATGCTCACTGCAGCCCAGTGCCTGGAGCAGTGGCTGGAATGTTGGACAGGCCCCCAGATGCTGACTGGATGAATAAATGAATGACTGAATAAATACAAAGTTATGCGAGCCGCTCCATGATACATTTGCTTTTACTGTTGTAATTGTTACTACCAATAGCCTGCTTCTCATCAACCCTATAATTACACAAGCCCAGAGAACATTACCTTGGTGCCCAGGTCCCCTTTATCAATCTGGAGAAGTGTATGGACCATATCTTAGAATAATATGTTTAAATGCATATAAAATCGAATGCGAAAAGCATTATAACAGAAACAATTCATCAAAACGTTTTTAGAAAGTCAACGGTACTATAATAATATATATGCTTCTTTATTGACACATTAAATAAGAAGATCTAGTAATAAATGTAATAACGACTATAAATTGGAAGGAGTGATGAGTGTCAGCTACATTTTAAGACATCTGCAACAAATGAAACAATAAATGAAAGATGATATAAAACTACTTGCAATTTCTATTGTGACAAACTTACAGGTGCTGCTAACTCACTCATGTTTGTAATAGAAGGAAATGCTAAATTACAACGAGAGGTGGGCAAAGTGAAACTGTATTACTTTCCCATGTTATTTCATGGACCTCCAGCATGGACCTCAGGTTGAGAGCACTGCCTAGAATGACATTTGGATGGACAAAGCTTTCCCTGAATATCGGTCGATCTGTGAATATAACCAGAATTGTGTGTCGAGATAAAAAGAGACAGGAAATTAAAACTCAGCTATGATCACATCAAAATTATTGTTTTCTGGAGGGGCACGTGTGGAGTGATGAAAGCAGGGCAGACTTTGGCTTCAGAACAAAAATTTACAAAGCTCTCAAGGGGTTTTGCACGCGTGACCTCCCTCTCTGAGCTTCAGTTGCCTTGTCTGAAAACACATCATTGTAATGTTTCCTTGCAGAGTGGCTGGGGACCCAGGTGAAATAAACAAGGCCACACACCTTGTGCAAAAAGATGCAAACGCTAGCCCCTCTCCGTCCCCCTTCTGTTCCTTCTAGGGTGAGACCTACTGAGTGTACCATGGTGGGGATGCATTTCCACATTCCTTAGCACTGACCGGGTTCCAGGCCATCTGCTAGCTACCCAGCACTCAGAGGTGCCCAGAAAAAGTCCCTTCCCTCAAGAGGTGCACAGACTGAAGCCAGAGACAGCAAGTCAAGGTTGTATACCATGAATCAGCGTGGACACGTGTAGCACAGATACACAAAAACACATCATGAGATCCCCAAGAACAAGCAATGAATTCTTCCTCGACCGGTGGGAGAAGGCTTCCTGGAGGAGGTAGCAACACATTGGTTCTGGAAGGAAGATAAGGACGACGAAGATGATAAGGAGGAGGAGGGAAGGAAGGAGAAAGGAGGAGAAGAAAAGGTGGGACACGTGTTAGAGGATAGTACAGAGTAGCCAGAATGTAGAAGAGAGGGAGGAGAGAAGAGTGTTGGAGAAATAGGAGTAGGCTCATTATAAAGGTAGGAGGCGGGCAGGAGAAAAGGAGGCCTGCCAGGCTCTGTGGTATGTGTTCTATAGACAGTTTTCTAATTCAGTCCCATGAGGCAGATTTTATTACTCCATTTTACAGAAGAGAAAACTGAGGCTCAGAGTGGGAAAGTCATGTAAAATCCCATCGTTCCTTAAAAGGGGAGCCACAGGAGGAATCCAACTGTGCTTTAAAGTCCACATTCTCCCCTCAGCATGGCACTGAATGTCACTTGTAGAAGACTGAACCCTCTGGAACTGCACCCCAGGTCAGACTCAGGGACCAAAAACCTTTAGGAATGGGACTTTGACCATCAGGGAAGTGCTGCTTCCCCCTCTCTCCACCCCAAATACAGCCATCATTCCCTTTTCCTTGCCTTGTACATTCCATCTCCTCCTTCTTTGATCCTGGCAGTTCCAACTACCAGCCTAGGTGATCGTGAACATTGGGGATATGTGATGCCAACAGCATCTCTGGCCTGCTCTCCAGACAGCTGTCACCCAGCAGCCAGACTGAGTTGGGCCCTGGGGTCTTCTCTCCTGGCTGCGTCACCCCACACTGCTAGGCGTGCCTGCTCCTGGCTCCTGTCCCCACCAGGCTAGCCTCTGCCACTTGCTGGAAGCAGTTCCCTGCGCCAGCACAAGAGTGGGGGTGAGCCAACCCCTGACTATATCCCAAGGGACTGGCCTGTGGCCCATAGTGAATCCCAGTGCAGAAGACGTGCTGGCTATTGCTGAGACGTGGCAAGAAGTCTCTGAGGAATGTGTAGAGGAAGGGGGGTAAGCAGCAAGTTTGTTTTCCCACCTCATAAGCTTCTTTTTAGCCAGGGCATGTCAGACTCACTCTGCTGACAAATCTCCATTGTCTTTAAGGATTTATTATTTCTTTCATGCATCCAAGCCAAATTAATCACATTCTCCAAGGCCTCACTGAATGCTGAATATGTTTCATTATTACTCAAAACAGAGTAATAATGAAGATGCTGAGTCTTCCACTGGCATTATTTCATACAGTACAGCAACTCTGTGAGAGAGGCATATGCAAACCCACTGTACAGATGCAAAAACTGAGGCATAGAGAGGTGCAAAGATTTGCTGCAGGTCACATAACTAATCGGGATTCAAACCTAGCTCTGTCTGACTTCAAAGCTGGAGGCATTTTTAACTTCCATGCCATCCAGCCACCAATTTCAACCCATTTCGTGAGCTAAGTGTTTATGACCCATCTCTTCTGTGAGCAACTTGGTGGGCAGTCCAGGGCTTGGCTGGCTACGGTGGATTTTTGAACAAAGAAGGAAGGAAAAAGGAAAGGAGGGTTTGAGGAGAGAGGGGAAGGGAGAAGGAAAGCCAGATTTTATTTTTTGCATTAGACTGTGACTTTCTAAAGGCAGGAATCTCTGCACCTCCGGACCTAACGCAATGACATTCAATAGGGAGGTGGCACATATTTTTAAAAATATTTAAGTGAATGAACGGATGAGTAAATAAACACAGCGGACTCACTGAGGAATTCATGAAAGAATGCATGCCGCGGGCACAATGTCCTAGGAAATCGGTCTTTAAATGGATTTGAGTTTCCAAGAGCTGAGGCTCCTCCCTTCGATGCCCTCCAAGGTGGAATTGCCATCACGCAGTTTTGGGGGGCAGAGGAGAAGATAAAAATGAAGATCACTGTGAAAGTCTCTGCCTACGAAGACCTTGTGAAATGGGGAGATGTTATTCAATGGGTATAAAGTTTCTGTTATGCAAGATGAGTGAGTTCTGAAGAGCTACTCTAAACATGGCACCCGTAGTTAGCAAAACAGTACTGTGCACTTTAAAATTTGTTAAGAGGGTAGATTGCATGTTAAGTGCTCTTACCACAAACAAAACAACAACAACAACAACAATAAAATAAAGGGTCAGGAGGAAACTTTGGCAGGTAATGGACATATCTATTACTTTGACTATAGTGATAGTTTTCATGGTTTATGCATATGCCCAAATTCATCAAATTCTACACATTAAATATATGAAGTTTTTTTTGTATATCAGTCATATCTCAACATAGCTGTTAATCTTTAAAAACAAAACGACCTGTTGGGATCCCAAACCACTGAAAAGAGTGTGGTATCACCCAGACTTCACATTCACAAAAGCAGCCAGCAGTCTGGAGATTTTCTCTCCACACGTGTCCTTACAATGGCTTCCTGGTACCACCCCTCACACCTGGGTTACCTCCTGACCATAGATGGCCATGACCCTGTCCTGTCTGAGCCTCTGGTTCCATGCAGAGGGTGGGGGTGCAGGGAGAGAGTCATCAAAGTTCCAGGAAGGGAATGGGCTGAAACCTTGTGGGAAATGCAGAGACACAGGACACCCTCAGCACGAGACAATCCTGGGAAATTCCTAAAAGCTTCTTAATCAAGCTGGCTAAGAGCTGGAATAGTGGAAAAAAATACTGGATTGAAAGTCTGGAGATGGGGATTCCACATTGGGTGTGACATTTGCTCATTCTGATTATAGTCATGTCTCTTCTACTCTCTGAGCCTCAGTTTCCCCATCAGTGAAGAGAGGGCTGGACTCAATGCTTCCTCAGATTGCTCTCATCGTGAACTGCTTCAGAGGTCACTAGAGCTTCCTGAGTGAGGAGGACAGAGGGTCATAGCGCCCAGGTGCCCTGTATTTCTGTAGCGCCTGGGGAAAGTGTCCCGATTCTCTAGGCTGGTGGAAGACTCCTGCCGCCTCAGAAGTGGGGGCTGGGAGGCTTCTAAGGAGGTGTCCAGGAGGCAGAGGCCTCCCTCCCACAGCCCAGCTGGTCTCTCCTCTGTCCCCACGCGCATTCCTCATTCAGACCTTATTCGGTGAGCACTCACTGCATCCCAGGCACTGGATGGGGCCTGTGCAGGTGCACAGGTGATCACGTCCTCAAAGACCTTGCGTTTCAGTGGAGAGGCGCTTAGACATACAAGGAACTGAACTTGTGGCAGAGCTGCCTGCGAGGAACTTCCAAATTAGTGTCAGCAAGCGCAGCAGTCATTGTTTTAATGATATCTTGTGTGTGTTCTGCTCTGTCCTTTTCAAAGAGATGTCACACATATCATTTCATTGGGCTGTCACAGTTGTCTCTGGTTTGCCCTATGCCTTTGACAGATGAACAAACTGAGTCCCTGAGAGGTACAATGGTTTAAAATCAGACTCCTTGATTTTTTGGACAGTGTCCATGGTTTTCGGCTTTCAGGGTTAGGGTGGGGGGTCGCTTGAAGAAGAGAAGTTTTGAATAGAAACCTAAATGTGGCTGAAGGCTGAAAAGTATGCATGCAGCATAACTTGTGTGGGGAGCAGAGGAGACCATATGCCAGCCAAGGGAAAAGAATCCTGGAGAACGCAATTCTATCCTATAATATAGCGAAATCTATATTATAGGTGTAGGAAGGAGATGCAATTCCAACTGTTGTTAGAACAAAGGAAAGAAAGAAATGTGAAAAGAGAACAGTTTGGAACATCAGCAATTCTGGATCCCAGTGAGAGAAATCTGAGTTGGAATCTCAGCTCTGCCTGGAAACCTCACTGTGTGACCTCGAGAGGGTTACTTGGTCTCTATGACCTCAGCTTTCTTCTTTGTTGTCAAATAGAAATTAGAGCACCTACCTCGCGGCACACATATGAAAACAAAATGAGATAAACCACCTACATTACCCCACGCATTGCCCGGCACAGAGCAAGTGCAGACAGTGTACGTTTCCTTTCACTGCACGTCTCAATCAGCTCCTGGAGAACCTGCTGCCTTTGCATGGCGTCCACAGGTTAGAAGAAAATGTAATTTCCCAAGAGACTCCAGCTTATGTAGAACACAAGGCACCTCTACCTACCTACACTTATTTTATTCTCTAAAATGGAATTCCAGGCAGGGAAAGGCTGTGTCCAGTCTGTCAGCTACTTGCAAAAAATATATAGTAGAGGATAGTGAGTTATGGTAATGAAATACTAGTTAATTCATTTGCTGAAAAGAACTACTGCTACTTGGAAGCATCAGGGTTATTTGTAACACAATATGCGAATGTTTTTTATTAATGTAGTAAAAATCACAAGGTAATTGCCTGCTGATTCATCCATAATTACAAGACTAGTAGGTATTCAAAACCAGAGACGATTCCTAATTTATTTAGTAATAACAAAATAAGTATCCATCCATCCATCCATCCACCCACCCACCCACCCACCCATCAATCTATCTATCCATCAATCATAAAGACACCTACTGTGTACCTGCCATGCCTGTCTCTGCGCTATGGAGAGCCAGAAACACAGGTAAGACTCAGCTGTGGTCTCTGCCCTCAGCCATCTTGATGAGCAGAGAATACATGACAAAAGGGTCTGGGATTTCAGAAAGGGAGGGTGTCACTTCTAATCTGGAATTAGGGAAGTGGGTGTGACTTTGGTGTATGGATTCAGAAAGACTGTGGCCTTCTTGTATCTTTGGAATATTGAGCTGTGTGCATGTATATGCTTTTTCAAAAATAAAAAATATTGTATTAAAGAAAATCAATGATGATACTAGAGGAAGAGAAAGAAACAAAAAGGAGGAGGAGGAAGAAAAGATTATGGTCTGGAAAATAGGTCATTATAGTTGAACTGGTGTCGTGAGTGGCAAGGCAAATGGGAACGAGTAAGACTGGATTCAAAGAAAGTGGTATTGAAGAAATGAAAACCTTAAGTGTCAACTAATCCCCAGACACTCGCCTATGTCTTCATTTGTATGTATTTGACAAGAGGTAGTAGTTTCTACCAGTCAAGTTGCAAATATTTTTGTCAGAATGATAATTCTCAGTGCTAATGAGAGTATAGTGAAACGATATTTTTCTTATTCTACGCGTGCTGTTATAAATTGCCAAAACTTATGGAAATCAACTTGACAAAGTATATCAAAATTCTTGCAGTGTTCATACAATTTAACTTGAGTGATCATAGCAGTACATTTTCAAGCAGAAATGAGCAATGCAGATAAAGATGTATGTCTAAAAATGTTCATCACAGTATCATCTATAACGGGGATAAAAAGTGAAAACGATCTAAATATCTAACAGTGACAAAATGGTTATGAACCTCATGGCCCATGCGTACAATAAACTATTATGTGAAAATTAAAAATTATGATTAGGTAGAGCTCATTGTATGGAAAAACTTTATAAGACTAGGGTTTGTTTGTTTTTTTTCCAAAAAGAAAAAAACAACATACTCATATACACAAATGCACATGCACATATAATAGGAAAATAAAAACGACTTAGAGGAGGAGGAGGCATTTCACCGGGTTGGGTGTGTGCTGATGGGGGTGAGACTACGCTGCTGACGGCCCTTGTGTTTGTTTATACTGGAGCTGTGTCCCTTTCTTCTGATAACAGCGCCCCGTTCAGTTTTGTAGAATATATGTGGCTCTCCCCACACCCACAGAACTTTGGATGCAGCTTTGTAATACCGTTTCCCTGAAAATAAGACCTGGCCGGATCATCAGCTCTAATGTGTCTTTTGGAGCAAAAATTAATATAAGACCCGATCTTATTTTAATATAAAATATTAAAATGTATTTTCTTATACATTATATTAAAATAAGACCGGGTATGATATAATATAATATAATATAATATAATATAATATAATATAATATAATATAATATAATATAATATAATATAATATAATGTAAGACCGGGTCTTATATTAATTTTTGCTCCAAAAGCTGCATTAGAGCTGATGGTCTGGCTAGGCCTTATTTTCGGGGAAACACGGTAGATTGTTCAGCCAAGGCGCCTGTGGACTACAGGTGAGCAAGTGAACTGACAAGCCGGCCAGGCGGAGGTTTACTCCTGGGAGTCTGAACCTTAAGTCGAATGAAGTGAAGTTTGAAGATGGAGAAACCAACTGCTCGTACACTTTCCCTGCTCGTGGACCCTTTGGGGGTGCTCAAGGCCACCCCAGGTGGTCGGTCTACTTCGGCCCCTGACCTGTCATAAGCAACGGTCAGCCATTGGATGTTTCTGAGCAGGGGAGGGACACACATAGAGCGGTGTCTACAAGCAGGTAAGGAACACTTCAGTTCAGAGCTTCTCGGTTTGGTTCAGTGTGTCCTGAGTTTTGCTAATGGAAGAATCAGACAAAGATTCAGGGATTTTGGAGAAGGGTGTCGAGAGAGGATACAGAGTTGTGAGTGGGGGGGGTGGGGTGGGGGGGAGGGTGCCTGTCCTGTGCCATCAGAGAGAGACCAGCAGAGGGCACAAAGCAAGGGAAGGAAGGCCTCCATCAGGGCCCTGTCTCCATTGGGAAGAGAGTGGAACAAGTAGGAGGGAAGGAGAAAAAGGAGAGAACGTATTCTGAGGCCAGTGTTAACAGAGTTGTTTGGCAAATTCAATCTCACACAGCCAGTCATGCAGGCACGAAGCTTCTGTCTAGCAGCCCTGTCCCTTCCAAACCCAAGGCCCAAGTCTGAGGACCTGTGCTGCCTGGGAGGCCACTGCGTGTAGATAAAAGTCACCGAGCCTGGAATCTAGGAGAAGTAGGTTTACGTCCTCTGCTCTGCTGCTAATGGGAGACATCTTGGACAGTCGCTTCCTCTTCTGAGCCTCAGTTGCCCTACTTTTAACAGGGCTGTTTACTCATTAATATGACAGCACATTCATTCATTCATTCATTCATTCATTCAACAAATGTCTATTGTATGTCCAATTAGCATTTACTGCTAGTTTAGGCTTATGCAGGAAAATAAGGAAAGTGGGGTTTTTCTTTATGCAAAAAGGTGGGTAGGCTCTGTGTGGTGCTGTCCAGGGAGGATGGGGGAGCTGTGGAACCCTCAGTCCTGGGCTTACCCCCTTGTCTCCGCTTCTTAGGGATCTGGTGGACCTGCAGCAACAGGTAGTAAAGAGTCCAGCCTTGGCCACACACCTACTAGCAGAGAAACCCACAGCACAGCAGGAGATGCGGTTATCCGCCCGTAGCCCTGCTCTGTCTGTCTTGTTCTAGACAAGGTCACCATGTGGCCTGTTTGGCGGTTGGAAAAGAAAGAGAGTGGGAGAGAATGTGGGTGGAGACAGTGCCTGTGGGCCTGTCACAGGGTCAGCAAGCCGAGGAGAACTGTCCTCTTCTGCGAATTGGGTTTGCTATTTTTGTGGGGGAAAGAATTTGACATTTCAGAAATATCAGAAGGCATTTGCTGAGCACCTATGACATGTCAGGTATGGCTCTAGGTGTCGCAAAGGCTGTGATGTACAAAAGAGTCCCTTCTCTCATTATGTTTATATTCCAGTCGGGAAAGAAACTTCAAATAAATGCACAAGGCTTAAAGAGATAAACGGCTTAAGTGTTAACCAGTTATTATGACAGAAGGGGGCTGAGGGTGTCAGGGTGGGCTGTGGGGTGGGGTGCTCGTTTAGTCAGGTGGTTGGGGAAGGTAGGGTCCTCGAGATAATCAAACGGGACAATGAATGCAGAGTGATTAACACTCTGGGGTAGGGCACGTGCTCAATAAATGGCTGCTAATGTTATTGTTAATTATGTCCTAAGTTCCTTATCTGAACATGGGCACGTTGATGCCTATGCTGTCACAGGGTTGCTGATTAATTAAATTTGGAAACACAGAAATATGACTTTATAAGACAAAATGAACATGTGATTATTAAAGTTGGCTATGTTACGGAGAGACAGGCATAAACAAACACGGAAATGCATACAATCAGAGTGATAAGTGGTGGAGGGAAACAAAGGCAGGGGCTGAGATAGAGATTCCTGTGGGGGGAGGAAGGGACCTTGGAGGCCAGAGGAGTTGATCTTTAAGCAGAAGCCGAAGAAAGTGCTGGAGAGAACCAGGCTGGGGAAAGCATGATATAGGCAGAGGGAACAGTGTGTGCAAAGGCCCAGAGGCAGGGGTGGGGTTGGCTGTGCAAGGAGGAGCAGGAACTAGAGGATCTTGGAGGTGATAATAAGGGCTTTCAGTTTTATTATTGGTATAAAGCAAACTTAGTGGAAGGTTTTGAGCAAGGAGTGTAATGATAACTCTGGTCATTCAGTGTAGGTAACAGTATATATCATCTCATTTATCTCTGATGTCTCACGAGATCAGAGGTAACCTATGCAAAGTGTCCAACACTCGTTCTACAATAAATATATTCATTACATGCCTACTATGCGGGCTGCTAGATACAGCAGTGTAGCTAGAGACATCCACTACTTCTTGCCCTCAGAGACTTCTGATGGTTTTACTGGCACAGTATAGATACTCAGATTATTACTTGATATGAAATATTATATCATATCATACTACAATTATCTTAATATGTGGGTCTGACCTTCCTCTCACATGCCTATCTGGTGGACTTCTGTTCACCTTCCAGAGCCCCGTTCACTTACTGCTTCCTCCATGAAGCCAGAGCCCTCCACCCACTGCCATCACTCAGGCTGTGTTGCTGTCACCTGCCTGCCCACCTTCCTGGGTCCTGGATCCATCTCTCCGGAGGCACACTGCAGGGAACATGTGTAGGTTGTTGCTTGTGACGTTCACTCTTCTCATGTATTTGTGTGTCCTCAGTGATCCGCACAGGGTGTGACATGTGGTTAGTGTAATAAGCATGTGCAGCAGAAAGAAAGGACGAGAGGAATGAAGGAAGGAGGGAAGGAGTGACAGAGAGGAATCCACTTTCCTCCTCCTTTTCCAGGGAATGCTAAAGATCATCTCCACCAGCAAGGGCTGACTTTATTGATCAACATTTCTGAGGTATTGAACTGAGCTTCTATTGACAGCAACAACTACCAACCAGGCTGGGGGAGAGAGAAATGCGCTGACAGCAAATCATACGCCTGGTGGTGGAGTGTCTATGCCACGGGGACGACCATTCATTTCCGGTTCCTTCACATTTCCTGGGTTGACTGACAAGTTCATTTGGGGGATTCATCAGGCTCTTCAAAAATAAACTCCCTTCTTATTCCACGTTTCTAACCGCACCTGCCACCCAGACGACTGGCCGCCTGGGACTCACATAAACATTTCAAATTGTTAGCAGTCACTCAACATGGTAGTTAAAAGAAATCTTCCAGTGACTGTGTGCTATAATGAAGACAGCCCACTTCCCTGCCATGTCAGGCATCTCAATTCTCTGTGCATAACCAAAGAGGATTTCATTCATTATCCCACCCACCACTTTTAAATAAATGACAGCCATGCATTTAGCTATAAAATAGTTGGTTGGCATGCAGAACTTTAAGTACCCTCCAAAGGCTGTGTGATTCTGAGTAAGTCACTCAACCACTCTGAGCTCCAGTTTCCTTGCCTGAAAAAGGAAGCTTCATTGTGATTGGCACTGTTGAGAAGGAGGACGTGAGGTAACAGAAGTGAACATGTTTAAAGCTCTGGCGAGGGGAGGGACACTTGTAATATTATCTCTTTAAATCTCATATCAAATCTCAAGATGACTCGCTCCATTGCACAGACAAGCAAACAATGTCTCCAAGAAGGGAAGTGAGCTGTTCCAGGCTGGTAAGTGGCAGATATGAACCCAAGTCTGCCTAAGGCAGCTGTTCACAGAAAGACAATGTATCATGAATTTGCTTCTCGCTTGTACTCCTGGCCTGGCCTACCATTCCATTTGGTGCCCGTGGCCTGGAGGTCAACACAGAAAGTAGTCAGCTCTGGGGTAGCCTTCACCTAAACAAGGTGATTCCAGTCCGTCTAGAAATAATTCTGCAGACTCATCCTCTCCCACCCACCATCAAAGCAAAGTTCTCAGGATCCCCCGTGTGGCTAATGTATTCATTGTTGGGTTTATTTTGTTAACAGTAGCCAGAGGTACCTTGACATTTGCATTAGTGTGCGATTTCTCTTAAAGACTTTGTTTTGAAAAGCTTTTGAGTAGTGCTACCCATTAACCCTGGCAGGTACATTTCTCTGTTGAAAGACGATGAACCATCTGTGGTGGAGCTTTTAGGCAGAGGCCTAAGACCTTGCACTTTCACCTACCTACAGGCATTTACTGAGTACCTCCTGTTCAGTGGTATTCAGTCACCATGGCCCTTTTGCAGCTCCCATTGGAAGAGGGAAGACGAACATTAATCCAATGATGCCATGGTTCCTCTGTGTCACACAGTGAGCGTGGCACTTAATGCCTCATCTTACCACAAACCGATGAACTAGCAGCTGCCTCGCCCCCATCTTATAAATGAGGAAACTGAGGCCTACGGAAGCATGGGGACATGCACAATGTCCCACAGCATGCTAGGATTGGAACGTGGGCTGCACTGAGCCAGATGGAGTCACTTGATTGCCAGTTGGCCCCTGGGCCATGAGCTGAGGTTATTATAACTGGGTGATGAGCACATGGGGGTCCATTGCATTATCCTTTCTACTTTTGTATATGGTTGACATTTTCCATAGTAAAATGTGTGTGTGTATGTATGTATGTATTATTATTATTTTATATTATTATTTTAAAGCACAGGCTCTGCCTAAGGTTTTAATGACGAAACAGGGGTAAGAAAACCACCATTGGCGTGGGGTTGCTCTGAAGATAAGACAAATCAATAGAGATAAAGCATTTAGGACTGGTTGCCTTGTAAGTACAGTAGCCCCCCCCTTATCTGTGGTTTCGCTTTCCACGGTTGCCGTTAAGCGGTCAACTGAGGTCCAAAAATATTAAATGGAAAATTTCAGAAATAACTCAGAAGTTTTAAATTGAATGCTGTTCTGAGTAGTGTGATGAAATCTCACGCCATCCCACTCAGTCCCATCCGGGACGTGAATCATCCCATTTGCCCAGCTTACCCACGCTGTATGTGCTCCCCACCTGTCAGTCACATAGTAGCTGTCCTGCTTATCACATCAGTTAGCAGAAAGAGAGAGGAAGAGAGAGGCAGCATTCCCAGAACTTTTATTACATTGCATTATTACATTTATTTATTACATTATATAAATGTAATTGTTCTCTTTTAGTGTTCTATGTATAGCTATTGTTGTTAATCTCTTTCTGTGTCTCATTGATAAATTAAACTTTATCACAGGCATGTATGCATAGAAAAAGCATAATATATATAGTGTTCAGTACTATCCACGGTTTCAGGCATCCACTGGGGGTCTTGGAACTTGTGCCTACGGGTAAGGGGGGACTACTGTATTCAGATATGTTAGCTAGTATTTGTTGTAACACCTAAGAGGGGAAACCCTGCAATACTCAGAGTGTCTGTCTAGCATATCCTTCCCTGGGTATTGCTGAATATAAGGCGACTCACCCTCGTCATCCTGAGATTTTAAGAGTCACTTGATCTGCCTGAATATATAAACTTTGTTTAGAAATATAAATGAACCAGTCACATATTCACTTACATTATTTCATTTATTACTTTAGTAATAGCCATACCTACTTAACACCACATATTACACACAATAAGTAAATTTAGAAATAATGCTCTTGCCCACTCTTTGTTTGAATAAAAGTACTTTATTCCAGTTCTTTATCTATAATTCCTAATCTAGTTTAATGTATCTTCCCCAAGCAGTTGTTTAAAATAATTAGTTGAGAAAATACCCCTGATATGTGAGAAAGACACATTAAAGGTGACAGTCTCTTTTCTGGGGTGGGGCGGGGGGGGTGGCTGGCTTTGCAGAGGCAATGCTACCTTTATATACAAATATTTACAGTTATGTATATGGTCTAAAGGTGGGTTATTTGTTAATGAGAGAAAGGAGAGGGTGCTGGTTAAGCTGGGTAGGGCAGCTGGGAGTCTGGCTTGCTGGGAGCTCTGAGTAAAAGCGAAAGAGAGACAATAGATGAAGCTAAAATGTCAGTCCAAGTCAGATCACGTGACACTGTGCCCAGTTCATGGACTTTTAATCTAATTTTTTATTAGAGAAGTCATACATTGCTGTGGTAAGGTATTTAGACAACTCAGAAAAGTTTAAAAGAAAAACAAAACCATGAATCCCACTGGCCAGAAGGAGCTACAATTGCTATTTTGCTATTTTTGATCCAAGCACGGATGCTCTTTCTCTAGATTGCCTCATGGCTCAAATGTCACCTGCTCAATGTCATTACATGACTGCCTAGTATTAGGGCTGCCAGACTTAGCAAATAAAAATACAGGCACCCAGTTAAATTTGAATTTCAGATGAACAGCTGAGACTTTTTTTTTCATATAAACATGTCCCAAATATTGCAATTATTCATTGTTTGCTGGGAATTCACACTTCTCACTCCTAGTTTCTAGGCAGCAACAACAAGCCATCCTTTTTTCCCTTCCAGAAGGTACTAACCAAGAGCGTCCTCCTTGCTGGCTCTGCTCAGATGCAGGCTAGAGGGGACCCCAATACCAAACAGCCACTTACCGGCCAGTTCTAGACAGAAAGCACATGGGCCCCTGTTCTAATTTTGTATATGGTTGACATTTTCCATTTTATATATATATATATATATATATATATATATATTTCCATTATATATATATATATATATATATATTTTTTTTTTTTTTTTAAAGTATAGCCTCCAGAACCAGACTGCCTAAGGTTTTAACTATGAAGCAGGTAATAATACTACCACTGGTATGGGGTTGCTATGAAGATAAAACAAATTAATACAGACAAAGCATGGACCTAGACCTGGGCTAAATTGGGCTTTATTCTTGATCTTCAAAAGGAAGTGGTAGTTAGCAATGATAATTGATATTTGAAGGTGACCCAAAGCTCTTGTAAATAGTTCTTTAAAAAAAAATATATAATGACTCCATTACAATTACAATAGTTTCTCCTTATTCATAGTGTCGCTTTTTACCTGTGATCAACCTCAGTGTAAAATATTAAATGGACAATTCAAGCATTTAACAACTCATGCGTTTCACGTTGTTACCATTCTGAGTAGCACGGTGAAATCTCACCCTGTTACGCCCGGGATGTGAAACATCCCTCTGTCCACATAGCCACGCTGTACAGGCTACCCGTCTGTTAGGCACTTAGCAGACTGACTGCGGGGGTTACCACAGTACTCGCGGTCAAGACAGCCTTACTTTACTTAATAATGGAACAAAGCCATTTACATACTTTCATTACAGTATATTGTTATAATCGTTTTGTTATCAGTTATCGTTAATTTCTTCATGTGCCTAATTTATAAATTTAGCTTTATCATTGGTATGTATGTATAGGAAACATCATATAAATATATGATGTACAATCTGTGGTTTCAGACATCCGTGGGAGTCTTGGACCCTATCCCTTGGAGATAAGGGTGGACTATTGTAAAAAGGAAAAGGAAAAAGTCAAATGGTGGCACTCGCAGAACAGTAGGAGCCCGCACCCTGCTGGGGGTTTCACTGGCTTCACCTGGAATCCCTGCAACAACCCTGAACCCTCATTTTATGGGTAAGGAAACAGCAGTTCAGAGAGGGCAGGTCATTTGCCCAAGGTCTCAGTGAATCTGGGATTAGAGTCCAAGGCCTGGTAGACGGAAAACAGCCTGGTGAACACTGACATGAGGTTGCCCAGGAGTTGCAGGATGTGGAAGCAACTGGCTTCTCAGTAGCATCCTTGGTCATGTTATTTATGTGCGGCAAAGGCATTTTATTTCCTGTGCATTTATGAAAGCAGCCCTGCGGGAAGGAGTGCGTGGGCAGAGCTCTTGGAGACCCAGTGCATTCTGAGAGCAAATTGCATACACAGTCCTTGATTTATGACGCTCCAACTTACAATGTTTTAACTTTACAATGGTGCAAAAGCAATGCTCACTCAGTAGAAATCTTACTTCAAATGTCGATCTTTTCTAGGGAGAGGGACACGTGGGTATGATACTCTATCGTGAGGCTGGGCAACTGCAGCGAGCTGTAGCTGGTCAGCCACGTGATCATGACGGCAAATAACCCATACTTTATGGTGTATTCATCGTGTTAGATGATTTTGCCCAACGCTAGGCTAATGTAAGAGTTCGCAGTATGTTTGAGGTAGCCGAGGCTAAGCTATGGTGCTCTGTAGATTAGGTGTATTACAGGTAACCCTGGCACTTCTATCACACGGTTTGGCTCTAACACGGTTTGAGAATCAGAGAAATCCCCGAATAACACGGAGCGTAATAAGAGATTTTAAGAACAAAAAATATCTCATTTGAAATTAGGGAAATCCCCGAAGAACACGGAACGTAATAAAAGCTTAGCAGTGATGATGAAGGAAATATTATTTAATACATATTAATATGTTATACTTTCGGTGAAAATTGTTTTAATAAAGATATTTCCCTTAATTATAAAATTGTAATAGCATGTTTTTTTTTAAATTTTTGGAACCTAGCCCCCCTTTTTTGTACTAGTTCTTTGTTTTGTATAACACGGATTCGCATAACATGGCATTTTTTAGGAACTCAACCATGCTATATGGGGGTTACCTGTATTATTATTATTATCCCCCCCACCCCCACTCTGTGTCAAGCCGTTGTTCTGTCTGGTTGTGGAGGACACAGATCCCTGGCCCATGTTTGTATTATGAGCCTTGCGCGCTCCCACCGGCTGAGGAAGTCGGTCTCCGGCCATCAGTCGGCCGCTCATAGCAGCTCACGGCAGCTCTCGTCGGCTGCCGTAGACTAGATGTGTTATTAATAAATGCACTTTCGACTTATGATGGGTTTATCGAGATGTAATCCCATTGCAAGTCAAGGAGCGTCTGTACTTTTTGGTTGAAGCAGTCATACACATCATGCCAGTTTCAAGGGAAAGGGACAGAGACCCTCATACTCAATGGGAAGAGTGCCAAGGTCACGTGGTAAGAAATGCACATGTGATGGGAGATGCTGCCGAGACTATCTTTGGAAAATACAACCTATCAACAATATCTCCTATGTGCCAGGTACCACTCTAGGTGCTAAGTATACTCCAAAAATTAAAATAGAGACCACGACCAGCATGGGCCTTGCATTCTAAGGGGAGAAATCAGACAATAAAATGATAAATAAGTAAATTATGTAGTAATGTAGAGGTAATAAGTACTGTAAAAAAGGAGCAAGATAATTTGGTCTGGAGTGCTGAGGGTGGGACAAGAGTGGCAATTTTAAATAAGAATCTTTCCCCAAGAATACGGTATTTGAGTAAAAAATAAATAAATAAATAAATAAATAAATAAATAAATAAATAAATAACTAGAAGAAGAAGGAGAATGCGCCTGTGTATATCTGGGAAAAGAACATGCCAAGGAGGATTCACCAGTGCAAAGGCCCTGAGGCACAGAAAGTCTGGGGTATTTGAAGAATGATGAGGTCAGTGTTTCTGAGGACGGAAGTGGATATTAAGAGGTAATGCTAAAGAAGCAGTGGGTGTCCAGATGGTAGAAAAGCTGTAGCTTTTACTCGAAAAGAAATGAGAAGCTATTGAAGGACTCTGGAAAAAAGAGAAACATGATCTAACCTAAGTTTCCAATGGAACACTTTGGCTGCGTTGCTGAGGGTTGACTGTAGGTGAGCAAGGATAGACTAAGGGGGTCAAGGAGGAGAGTACTGCAGCAATCCAGGTAGAGATGATGATGCTTGGATCAGGGTGGTGGCAGCGGAGGTGGGAGGAGGGCTGAGATTCAGGACGCATTTTGAAGTTCAGATCTCCTTCGAGTTGAAGGAGAGAAACATAGATACCAAGGTATCACTAGCACACTTTCTCAAGACAATTTAGGAAAGGCCAGTCTTATTTCAGTGACTTCCTCCCCAAGAAAGATCATCAAAGCAGTCGTGTTCAGTTACCCAAGCAATTCAGAGTCACCTACCCCGACCAGTTTTGGGGGGCTGCTCTGGTCTTTCCAGCCTCCTGCATACAGTCTCCTTGCCTTCCAGGTCCTGCAGACGCTGCCCTTCACCAGGATGATGCTGTCCCACCCACATGGTTGTGTGCACTGAGATGCCAGGTGAAGGAAAGCTTAGGGGTCGGCACGCCGAGCTTGTCCCCAGCTCTCCTGTTTGTTCCACTATCATTTACTGGCCCTTATTCTATACCTGCCATATGATACATGTACTAGAAGATACAAAGATGAACCCAAGCTGCGTCCTGCTCTCAATGTGGTTCACGCACACAAATAATGATCATCTAAGGGGAGACAAAGTAAAACTTGCTGTAAGAATAATCGTTTTACACACACACACACACACACACACACACACACACACACATCAGTAGCCAGAAGAGAGTTTTCGATTCGAATTCACTTCAAATTGCAGGCATGGCGACTACGTTTCCCCTTGGGCAACTTTATTCACACTTCTATCTTGGTTTTCAAGAAATAGTTTAAAAAAAATCCCTTGATGTGGTAAATAAATTTTATCCCTGGCAAGCCAGGAATGAACCTAAGGCAAAGGAACCCTAAGGAAAAGAACTGGTATTCTGGTTCCCTTACAAAGTAATCCCTCCCACTTATTTCCTCTCCCACTTATTTCCGGTGGAGTCTGAGAAGCAAAAGGAGGTGTTTGGGGGAGTGAAGGAAGGAGATGAGGGACAGAGAAAGGGAGGAGGGAGCAGGTGAGGACCTGCTGAGACTGGTGACGAGAGATCTTTCCTACTGGAGAACTCCCCAGGGCAGACAGGGAAAGAGCCCCTCGGACTCGGTGATGAAAACTATTCTGGGATCTGCTGGAGGCTCCTGCCCTCCCCCACTGTGGGTAGATGTGAGGTGTTTCATTGGTGGCCACATGGCAGGTCCCTCTCCTCAGCCATCTTGTAGGATTAGCTCGTATGAATGGCGAGCCTCCTGCCTTGTGTACATTCAGGGTCTCTTGCCTTGAAGAATGGCTCTTAACTACAGGTCATTTCACAAGGCTCCAGTTTTTCGCTCTGACTGGTGCTTTAACTTTAAAACGTTCTGTTTCCAGGTGTTTAGCTCATGGAGTACAGCCCTGAATAAGGAACAACATCTCTGAAAATGATTTTTCTCTCTACAAATCACAGAGCGAATCCACAGGCCCCAGGGAAGGAGGAGAAGGTGTCAAAAGCAGAGCCCCCGTAAAATGGTGAGCCTCTACCTGTTCCAGTCTTTCCATGCTCACCAAGCCTTGGTTTCTTCATCCATAAAAATGGGACTATCGATGCTTAGTTCCCAGGGTTGCCATGGGGATAGATGAGAACCGGCATGGTCCCTGGTAACTAATGTCGCTCTCTCTAAAAACGGTAACCGTTGTCATCATCATGATCATTATCATGACCCTTATTACGGGGGCTGGTAGTTATCCCCAAGGGTAAAGGAGAAATGACAGACAGACAGGATGTGGGCCTGTGACCACGGGGGCAGAGGATAGCAGTGCAGGTGGAGGACTGGCCTAGTAACACAGGGTCCTGAAGGCTGAGAGCTATGCAGAAGCTGCTCCTCTGCCCTGTCAGTGTCTCCTGCTTGCACTTGACCCCAGCAGTCTAACAGGGCCATCAAGTGACCCTTGGACTTTCACACTATCCCCCTGCTATTGTCATCAAGGAGGGCCTCTTCCTGATCACCCACAAAGCCAGGCAAAAGGTCACATTCAAGGTCAGCTGAAACCTTGCTCAGTCCCAAGGCTGAGTCACGATGACAATTAAGAAAACATTAAAAACCTTCTTAGTTCTGAGTCCATTAAATCCGATTCCTCATTCCATGGAGATTAAGCAGGAACTTCACCTTTCAACTCAATAAAGGAATTATTATTATTTTTTTGAAGTAGAAGAAACGTAGCAAGAAAATGCACATCCTGCTTTCAAAAGAGCAGGGAACAAAGAGTAGGTGACTGGAAATTATGCCCCAGAGGGAAGACACTACAGGTCACTTTATCGGTGCTTAGCTTTGTGAAGTCTGTATCTCGTGATTATTTTGCAACTGGGGAGTCAGAGGCTTTCAGCAGAGAAGTTACTGCCAGAATTGCTAGATCTAATTCCATTCTCTGAACTCTTTCCATGTGACCCTGTAGTCTGCTGTGATACCAGGCTGTGTACTAGACATTGCTTATTTTTTGAGTTTACTTAAAAAAGCACAAACCAATTCTGCTTTTATAAATTAGAATACCACTGAAGCTAAAATCTCTCTGACTACGCCACTCGCATTCATCCCTGCTGGTCCTCTTCTTATCTTTTCTCTCTGCTTTCCCTTCTCCAAAAGTAGCCACTGATGTAAATGTGGTTTAAATCTTTCCAAGTCCTTCCAAAATAACTTTAAATTAAATGAGCTTGTGTTGCCACTTTTCAGTCCTTCAAAATACTTTTTCCATATATGTAACCTATCCACAGGAAAGCTCTCATGTGCGCATGTTTTCTTAAATGGTGTCATACTATATATAACATTCTGCATCTCGCTTTTTCCCCACAGAAACATTTTTGGAGCTCTACCCATGTTGACACATATAGTTTCAGCTCATTCCTTTTAACTGCAGGAGAACATTCCAGCACATGAATATACCAATGTTATTCATCTATGCTCTGATTGAAGGATATTTAGGTTTATAATGTTTTGTTATTACAAACAATGTTTCACCTGCTACATATATAGCTCTGTGTGTATGTTTGAGGACTTGAAAAACTGACACTTAAAAGCAAACAAGTGCAATGCTCATTATGGATCATGGTTAGCTGTGGGATAAGCAGTCTTCGGAAGGGCCTCTAACCCTTGGGTTCTGGGTTGGACCATCTGGTTTTCAGGTATTGACACGCAGTGCTGGAGGCAATGTAAAGATCCAAACCTCACTTTGTTAGAGTTAGATTCTGATGCCCAGAGAGGTGAAGGAACTGGTCCCAGTGCCCAGACCTCACTCTTCGAGTACCTCAGCTGGCAGCATTGCTTGTGTGTGTCCCTACATCTACCTGGCTTTTGGCAGTGGTCACCTGTGGCGTCAGGAGTGGGCTGCACTGGAATCTCTCCGCTGCAGGGTTTAAAAAACTGGGGGGCGGGAGGGACAGGGAGAGAGTAATAACCTCAACAAATAGTTCAACCATTAACAACTGATGGACAGAGAGTTGGTAGAAAAATACCCCAGGCTCCCAGTCCCCTGGTGGAAAGATTCTGTTTCCATCCTACCCCATCTCTCCAGTAAGTCCGAGCCCGTGTGTCCCACATGGTGGCCCATTCATGAACACACTCTTGCTGGCTTTCCTCCCTGCCTTGTCTCATTTCTCAGTCCTCTCCAGCTTCCTGGGATCACCACCAGTGCCCAAATCCTTGATCCAACATCTGCTCTTCACAGAACTCCTGCATCTCTATGCCAGGGTCTGTGCTAGGCTAAACACAAATAAGCAATATATGATTCTGTGCTCTTAACAAGGTGCAAACCAGTGGCCCTGGTCTTCTGACTCCAGTGCAGTGCCCTTTCTGCCATGTCATAACTGCATTTTAATTCAATGACGTTCCTTAAAAAAATCAATTGATCTTTCCAGCAATCAATATGACTAAATGAAGTTTTATTGTAATAACTTAATTTCACTGCCTGTTTTTTTTTTTTTTGTCAAGACCCGACTAAAATATTAATCCTTAAACACAGACCTTAACTGGCAACCAACTGGATACTCTATTGGCATCTCCATTTGTCTGATATATATATTTTCTTCCCTCTGTCCTTAGTAAATGTTGATGTTTGGTTCACCCTGATCAGTACTTAGCTCTTCTGGTCAATTTATCTTATTTATTGACCTGAGCAGAAAATCAATATAGTCTTCATTTGCCATCCTGTTTAATTCGGCAGAATTTGATTCTGTGGAAACTGCGCCCAAGTTACTAAGCCCTCAGCAGGGTAGCGCTAACTTCAGACAGCCTCCCAGGGTCCATCCATAATTGACCTCCCTTCCCAACCCTTCCCGGCTTCTACTCCCACCTCTTTTAGAATAGACACAGCCAAGATTTGATTCCTGTGCGCCGTACGTACATGTGAATACAGTACAGTGGAAGTGACGCTGTGTGACTTCCAAGGCTAGGTCATACAAATGCCATGAATGCCCCCCTTGCTCTCTTGGAACTTGGCTACCATACTATGTGGGAGCCCAGCCGGTCCATGAAGACGCCCGATTGAAAAATTACTGGGCCTCCCAGCCCACTGCCCCACCTGAGCTCCCAGTTGGCCAATAGCACCAGTCATTTGGAGAGTGCCATCTTGAAAAGTGACCCTCTAGTCTAGGTGACCACTCCAGCTGACGTGCACAGAACCAAGACGAACCATTCCTGCTGCACCACGCCTGCCACACCTTGCCCAGTTGTAGATTTATGAACAAAATAAAGGATCAGGGGAAGGGTGCTGTCTCCGCCAGATCGCCAGGCCTAAATGGGAACTCCATGGTCAGGGCTTCCTGGTAGCAGCTAAATCACTCCCTGGAGGCAGGTCTGATGTCAGTGTGCTGCTGTGTGAGGCCCAGGCTTGGAAACATCCTGACGCCGGTGCCAAGCCCACCTGCTCCTCAGTCTGGACATGGGACACGTTCCCTCTCTTGGTCTCAGGTTCCTCGTGAGGAGGATGAAATGAAATGACACCGTGAAAGAGCTCAGGCCAAGGTGTGGTGTGTGACAGTCACGAGAACTGTAGTTTGATGTTCTTTTTCTTGCATGCAGAGGTCTGGAGCCCAAAGAAAAGAGGTCTGGAAAGGCCTCTGAACCCCTGCTCACAGGGGCTGGCACAGCTGACTGTCAAGGGACAGGCTCTTATGTGCCTCCAGGTCTCTACCAGGAACACTGTCCTTCCCCCTTCCTCCCTCTGCTTTCGGCTTCACTCATGCCTGCGGATTGCTGGGGTCTCATGTTCATCATTACTTACATCCAGAGCGTCAGTCAGCCTCCATATTTGGGATTGCTGCTGTGTGCTCCAGGACATCTGTCCCTCTAGCACTCGGGCCAGCATCACACCCGAGTGCCAGTTGTCTGTCCCTGTCCTTTGCCTGCACGTGGTAGGAAAGGGGCAGGACCTCTCTTGCATTTGTGCAAGTCCAGTGCCTACCACAGGCCTGGCATCACATCGATGTGAGTAACTCTGGGAAATGTGTGTGTCTCCAGGATGCAGGACCATCGGGGATTAAGGTTGTGTTGAGGCTCCTATGTGGTCAGGCAGACGATCTCTTAGGGCTGCATGATGGCTCCTCCTGAGGACACAGACAGTCTGCGGTATAAGCATGAGGTGACCCGGCAGGACTGCAGGACTGTGCTCAGAGGCCAGCAGCTGCTTGTCTCCAAGAGACCTGTCCTGTTGTGGCTCAGACCTGGTCCTGGGAGCCAGGCCGCCTGCTCTGCAGTCTCGGCCATGTCCCTCACGAGCTGTAGGACCTCCAACAATGGACGTAAGCCCTCTGGGGCTCCGTTTCCTCATCTGTAAAATAGGAATGATGACACCACCTACCTCAAAGGGTTTGCAACTGCTGGGATTAAATGAATCAATGTGTGTCAAGTACCAAGAACAGTGTTTGGCATAATTTAAGTGCTACTGAATGTCTTATCAATCACATGACAAACAGGATTACAAAAATAAACTCAAGATGGAGGCTGTGTGATGAACACCTTTTGGTCCTCCAGTGTATTTCTGTGACTTTCTGCTTCAAAACTTCGTTTAGCGGTAAAGGCAAAGCTGTCTGTGTTTCCAGCTTGACTGGGAGGCCCTGGCCAAATGCCTCCAGGACACACCACGCCTAACGCGCTCCCTTAAAGCCCTCTGAAGGCCCCTCTGTGGTCCTATCTTCCGCAGAGACTGAGGAGCAAGCCCCGCCTTCTGCAACCCTCCCCACCTTGGAAGCCTCTTGCCACCAACCACCTCCTTCCTTGGAGTCTTGGCTATTTCAGGAACAGCACAAAACCACCCCAGGAGCTAATCCTGGGCTTCATTTGTGGGGGAACCAGGGATGGGTGGGGGAGGCAGATTTTCGTGTACAGAAGAACGTGTGTTCCTTTTGAAAAGTCCCAGTGGAAATAAATGTACAACCTATTGTGGGCTGCAAGGAGTCATCAGCAGGAGTCGGTGGGATACAAAAGGGGCATTTGTAACGAAACAAAACACTTAGCACTTTACCAAGACATGCACAGGATATAAAGAGACGAAAGCCTCCACGAATCCTCCAGGAAAGAGACGTGCCCTGAATGCAGGATGGCCCATTTCTACAGCCCAACACATAGTCTGTATCCTCTCCAAGATGCCACTGGCGACTCGGGCATGGAAGGGGGCGTCTGAATGCATGCAGATGAGCAAGGCCTGGTCTGTCTCTTGGGTCCCCTTTGCCTTGGTCTTCGTAAGCAGACAGACCTCCCCCCCCCCCCCCAACATTCGCACTGCCCAGGCAAGAACACAAATAGATACCCAGGTATATTAAGATTAAGTATAAGCAAGCACCACAATAAAGTAAGACACGCACTCATTCTGTTTTGTCCTCCTAAAATCAACAAGTACCCCTTCATAACAACTGGAAGGTGAGGCTCAAATTTGGCTTCCTTGGGTTTCCTTGGAAGGGTAGGTACCCCGGGGGTGTCCCCTCCTCCCCCACATTCACAGTGCTCAGGGAACCCAGAAGCATGGGCAAGGGAAGCATGGAACTGAGTGGGTTTTTTGTTTTGTTTTGTTTTTTAGCTTTAATTGCCTAGAAACCCCAGGTCCTCACGAAGAGATACACAGGAAATGTTTTCTGCCCTTAAACTCAAACCTGTCTCTCTAGAGTTTTCTTTCACCCTTTTTACCTTTTCATGCCTGCCCTTCACGGCCTCACAAAAGAAGCACATCCCTGGTCTTCACGGCCCAGCCAAGACTCAGATTTCTGCCAAAGTCCAGGAGAGAGAGACACCTCTTGTGTGCCAGGCTCTGTGCTGGAGGCTGGAGATAACCAGGGAGGGCTGGGAGGCCCCTGGGTATGTGTGGAGTGGGGGTGGGGGAACAGGAAGCCGGGTCCAGGTGAGCTCACTAAATAACATGCATGGTAAAGATCAAAGAGAGTGATATGCAAAGCAGACACATCTGGGGAACAAATCCTGGGATGTCAGCCCAGAAAGAGACCAGAGGAACCATTTTGTTCAATGTTAGAAAAAAAAAGAACAAAAAACCCCACAGCATCAGGACCTTCTATTCAAATACCTGCTTTTTCGGGTTGAAGAAGGTCGGGGCAGGGCATGGAGAGCCATCCCTCCATCCTCTCCCCACCCTTCTCCCTTCCCCGGGCAGAAGGCACTCCCACCCCCTGGCCTGTAAGGCCAGGTGTCTGGACAGCCCCATTTTTTTAATATTCTTGCTCTGTATTTAGAGGGAGAATGATTTGCGTATGTGCCCATCACCTCCTATAGATGGTCAGCTTCTAGGAGATGCAGCCTGGACCTTGTTCGTTTTTGCACTCTGGAGTCTGGCACATGGTGGCCACTGAGGGAGCGTGAGTGCAAATGGATTAAAGGACAGATGCCAGCCCAGAATCAGAATATGGAGGGACTTATGTGAGGTCATTCAGCCAGTTAGTAGAGGGATTGAAATCATTTTTAGAAAAGCAAGAGGAAATACAGGTGAGAATCTAGAAAACAAAGAACCCAGACAGAAAAAAGGATCGGTTAGGAACCTAAAAATACCTTTAAGTGAGAGTCTTCTGTTATTTCAATAAATGTAATACATATCGATAAACCTCTAAAATTTCTCTGTTCAGTATTTTTCTAGTTTGTTTCTCGATTTAGCATTCCTCCATTCTTACTGACTTACAGTAACAATTGCTAACATTTATTTTGCAACTATTATTGTAGTCTATTAAGGGTATTGCCTGAATTTCCTCACTTAACTCTCTCAGAACAGCCCTTTCAGCCAGGACTCTGATGTCCTTTACCCAAATGAGAACACTGAGAACTCAGAGAGGTGAAGAGACTTGCCATAGATCACTCAGACAGGAAGGGGCAAAATGCACACTGGAACCGATAGTATGTATTCACTAACTGCTTAGCAAGAGTAGGTGATAGATTCAGTCCTTTGGAAGATCAGTTTCCTTTGCCCTTGGCCCATGGTCACACAGCTGGCTAATGCCTTTCTCTCAGTGCAGCTTAGAAGCCTGGTTGTGAGGGTTACCTATGTGTCAGGCTCTCCTTGGAGCCAAGAGACCTCAGTCTCCAGTCTGGATCCTGAAGGCCCCACAGAAAGGGCTCTGAGCAGGCTCCAAAGATTGACAGACAGCTCCCCAAAATCCCAGACCTGTGCATCTCTTCCAGCCTGTTTCGCAGTGTACTGCACGGTCATCTGTAAAAGCAGGCCTGCCTTTGTGGGCTCACCCATGGGCACTACGCATGGCTCAATGGGGGCCGTGCTACAACCTCAAAGAGGCTGCATTTCGGGGGCAGAATGTGATGAAGAAAGACAAACGGCGGGCAATATCTGTTACCAATAGATCTCTGTCCCATGTGCAGGGATCCATTTGGCAGAAAGGGGCCACGGAAGAGCAAGATCATTATGATTTGAACCAGAAAACAAGAAAATGGGGTGGAGGTAGTGAAGGAGGGTGGGAAGGAGGGTGACACAGAAGTGCAGGAGTTAGGCACTGGAGATAAATGCTGCACTGCGGGGGGAGCTCGGTCCACAGAACCACAGGCCTGGGTCCCAAGGCCCAGCTCTGCCACTAACTGACTGAGAAGGCTGGGGCAAGTTGCCTCCTCCCTGGGCCTCAGTCCCCCCTGTGAGATGCTGGGAGCCTCAGACATCTTATTTTGCTCAGGTATCAAAGGCTGGAGGAAGCACCCTATGTAGGCAACCACACCAACAACGAGACTAGATCAGACTCCAAGAATGCCCCAAACTGTGTATTTAGCCAAGTGGTGATGGCATCAGCCCTCTTACATTTTGAAAGGAAGGGACCTCTGGCTGTGGAATCTCAGAACTGAAACATAAAGGTATGCAGGCCGAGACGTGTGAGATAATGGTAAGGATGCAAGCTATGGAGCCAGATGGACCTGAGCCCGATGCTTCTACAGCTTCTGTAGGTCATTTTCAGGCAGCATTTTCAGAAAGGGACAGAAAGATGAAAGTACCTGGTTTAAGATGAAACAGACTTCAGGGTTACACAGATTAGGGCCGGGTACCCACTCTGCCACTTGTATGCTGTATAAACTCAGGCAAGCTACAGTGCTCTGAGTCAGCCTGTCTCCTCCTCGGTGAAATGGGGATGAACACCCACCACACTGAGCTACTATGAATATTAAACGGAATAATGATTTACAAATTCTTAGTACAGAGTCTGGTGTACAACTGACCCAATAAGTAGAGGCTCCCACCTACAGATTCCTCCTCACCATCGGAAATATTAATATCATCATTACCATCGTCACCATCATTACCGCCATCACCACCATCACCATCATCAGCTTGGATGAGGACGCTTTCTCTTTTTATTTTGGTGGTTTCTCTAAAGGCTCTCACCGAGCAGGAGAGCTCTGCTCTGCGTGGCCTCCGAGAGAAGCTGGGGTCAACAGGCTTATGCTATGGAGCAGAGGTGGGGAGAAGACAGGGTAAGAACCAGTATGCATTTGGCACTTCCTTTCTGTCTGTTCAAAGCAGTCACTGTTCATTGTTTTACAGGCTGGGTATATCGAATTAAATACAACAAAAGTATATAATGTGTAATGTTATAATAATATATACATAATACATTAATAACATAGGCATGTATGGAGTAGATTCAAGAGACCTGGGTGAAGTGATGGAACCAGCTATTTAAATATCTGGGAGAAGTGCATTCCCTCAAAACGGAATAGGGAGGGTGCTGGAGCAGAACTGGGCTTGGAGGACAACAAACAGGCCGGGTTCAGTGAGTGAGGGGAGGCAGGAAATGGGAGAGGTAGGCAGGGGCCAGATCAGAAAAGGTGTAGGTAGTGGAGAGGATATTAGATTCCTTCTAAGTACGCTGGGAAAGCCATTGGGGGTGTTATTTGGGCAAGGGGTGATATGATCTCATTTTTATTTTCAATGATAATTCCAGCTGTTTTGTGGAGAATGGGGTTGGTGGAGATGCACGAGTGGGGACGCAGAGACCAGTTTTGAGGCCTCTCACATCTCCTAGGTGAGGAATGATGCTGGCTTGAACTGGCAGGTTGGTTGAGGGGGTTGAGCTATTTTTGAATAATGGATACATTTTCCAGGGGGAGCAGGCAGGATTTGCTGACAGTTTGGATGTGGATATGAGAGACAGACCTAATCAAAGCTGACTCCGAGTGTTTTGGACTGAGTAACAGGGTGCAATGGTGCCTTTTCCAGGACCGGACAGACTGTGGGAGGAGCAGGGTGAGGGAATAATGGTTTTGGTTTCAGACATGGAACATTGGCAATGCCCATTAGCCTTTCAAATCTGGGCCTTTATGAGGTTGGGGCCGGAGCTGTGTGGCATTTAAAACCACAGAGCTGAATGAAATCAGTGCGGGTGTGAGAGGTCTAAGGATTGTGCTGTGATGCCCTCTGACATTTAGAAGCCAGAAAGTGAGGAGGATCCAGCAGAGGGGCGTGAGCAACAGCTGCCTATGAGGGAGGCAGAGAACCAGGAGCCAGTGTTGTCTTGGAAGCCAGATAAAGAAAACATTTCTAGCGGGAAGGAGTGACCAGCTGTGTTACACAAGACAAAGGGGCCCAGCAAATGGAGACTGAGAATTGGTCACTGGAAATTGGGCAAGATGGCGGTTGTCAGAGACATTGACGAGAACATTTTAGTGTGTTACTGGGAGGAAAGGAGGTTGAAAGCCTGGTGGAAATGGATTCAAGAGAACAGGGCAGTGAGAGATGGGAGGTGTTGAATACAGGTGACTCTTTGGAGGGGTTATGCTATAAAAGGTGAGAAGAAAATGGAATGGAAGCCAATTCATTTAGAGGGGTGAGGGAAAGTGTTTCGTTCTGTACTGTCAGATGAGCTATTTTAAAGCATGTTTATACTGATGGGCATGATGCAGCAGACGAGAGAAATTGCAAGAGCAAAGCCTGTAATGGGAGGAGGGAAGCCAGTGCCCCAAAGCAAGGACAGTCCAAATTGTGTGGGCCCGAGCCGATGCCATTTGGAGAGGCTTCTTTGAGAAAAAGAATCCCAAGTCATGAATTCAAAATTAGGTATGAAAGTGAATACTTGGTATGAGAAAAGAAATCATAACAAATCAACAGGGCTTTAAAGATGCATGTATCTTTCTTCTGAGATCTCTTCAGGCCAGGATTTCTCAGTTTCTGCAAGATTGACATTTTGGGCCAGATAATTCTTTGCTGTGAGAAGCAGCCCTGTGAACTTAGGATATTTCTTCCAACAGAATCCCTGTCATCTACCCACTAGAAGGGGTACCAGTCATGAAGGGGTACCACCCTTCCCCACAATTGGGACAAACAAAAACGTCTTCAGCCATTGCCCACCACGACGTTGAGAACCATGCGTTAGGTGATGGACTTGGTATGTTTACATACAAATGCTCTTGGTTCCAATCCCCATCTCAAATATTCTACAACCCCCAGGAGCCTCCACGCTGACAGGGGCCAAACAAGTGAAGGGCTCTGGAGCCCAGACATCTTTTGCTTCTGATCAATCCACCTCTACTTGAGTTGAGTGCTTGCAGGGAAGTTTGGAGCAGGGAAAGCACCCATCGTAAAAGATACCAGAGTAAGCTAGGAGACTCGAATCTTCTCATTAGTTGTGTTTCTCAACTCAATGAAAAGCAAGGGCATCCACTGGGAGAGACGGTGGGAGGCTGTACCAGCAGGGAGGGGAGGGATGAAATAGTCATTCTGTAGAGAGCGAGTGGACTAGGATTCCTAAGAGACTCTCAATGGATGAGAAGTGAGGTGGAAATAAGACCACTTCTAGTGGCTTGCAGATAACATAGGTGCCTTATGAAACAGCTCATGCCTAAAAAAACAAACAAAAACAAAAAAGACAAACAAACAAACAAACAAACAAAAAACAGTGCATGCAAAAATCAAATTAAAAAAAAACCCAAAACAAAACAAAAAAACAGTGCATGCCTCATTGGTGGAGCTGTCTGCCCTGTGATAGGTATTCAAGCAGCAGTGGCAGGTCAGACCAAATAAGCCTACTAGTACTTCTTGTGCTGGGACTCAGTGATTTTACAGCAAAGTAACCTGATACCCAACAGTACACCATGCGGAATTACTCTATAGCATCTTCTTTCACAGGAGAGTAAGATCAATCCCATAAAATAATGGTGGAGACCATTGGCCCTGGGTGGGGGCTTCCCATGCTTCACCCCATGTAACACTCACAACCAGGTAAGGGAGTTTCAGTCACTCATCCATTGTCACACAGCTAGTAGAAATGGTATGACCCAAACGGAGGAAGATTGTACAAAACATCTGACCAGTATTTCTCATTATTGTCAAGATTATGAAAAATGTGAGACTGAGAAACCACCTCAGACCCGAGGAGACTGAGGACACATGATTATTAAATGCAATGCCGTATCTTGGATTGGATTCCGGAACAGAAAGAAGGTATCAATGGAAACACTGGTGATGACATTCAAATAAAGTCTGGAGTTTAGTTAAATAGTAATGTACCGATGCTGGTTTCTTAGTTTGGACAAAGGAGTCATGGCAAGGTAAGAGGTTAACAATAGAGGGAGGTACTTATGAAAAATGTTATCTTTGTAGGTTTTTTTTTTTTTTTTTTGTAAGTCTAAAGTTAGTTCAAAATAAAAACTTAACCTAGAAACAATAACAACACAAATAGCAGCGGTACCAGCAGTGGCAACGATGATGGTGTGACTGGCTCCCGGCATCATAACTCCAGGGGCTCTGCCTCGACGTGTATGTTCAAGGCACTGGGGTCTGTAGGTGAGATGCTGTGTTCAACATGGGGTGTGTCTAAGGCAGGCTGTCCAAACTTTTGTCAACGTTTTTCACCAAGGGCTATATGCGGTAAAATACACAAACAGCCGGGCCACTCACTCGAGGTGAAGTACGTATTGCCTCACTTGGTTTATTTAAGTAAACTAAATATATTTTTGGAATTTGCTGCGGGCCAATTAGCAATGGATTGTGGACCGCAGTTGGCCTGCGAGCCGCAGTTTGGACACCCCTGCTCTAAGGCATCTGTGTGTACCGCTACCGGTGCGCTCCAGGCGAGAGGCGGCCTGGTCCAGGGAAGGTGATGAGGAGGCTTTGAATCCAGGGAAGTGATGGTTCAGCCTCGGTTCCCCTGTTAACTGTGCGTCGCTGGAGAAATCGCTCTCCAGCTCAAATCTTTGGTTTCCGGCATCTGTAAAAAGCAACTGATAATCTCTCCCTCTCCAAGGCTTCCTATGAGACTCCAGATGGAAACAGGAAAGCATTGCGCTTGGCACACAGTAGGTGTTCAGTAAACACAAAGTCAGCCTTCTTTTTTCTTAAGAGCTAAGAACCGAGAGCAAACCAGACCGCTTCCTTTCTGACAAGAACTTTTCATGTTTAATTTATAGGCTGGTTTAGGTAGCTGAATTTTCAATAATTCATAGGCTTGCTGTTAATATTTGTAGTTGTTGAATTCCTCTAATAAAACATTCAGGGATTTCTTTTCCCCCGAAGTGTATTTTGCCTGAAGAATGATTTGTTTTCTGAAATCTAGGACTTGGCTGCCCTTTCTTTATTTTCCTTTCTGCGTCTAATCCTGTCTATTGCCCATGGCAGAGGTGAGAGATGCCAACTTGGGTTTAGCTCGGTAGGTAAGGATGTGCAAACAGGCATGCTGATTCACCTGTGGCTGGGGCTTGGGAGGTGTGTGCAGCTTATTAGAGTCTGTGTGGTGGTTATGAACACAAGACTTCCTCATCAGAACTGGGTTTGAACTCGGTCTGCCATTTCCTTGCTGTGTGAGCTCACACAGGTAGCCTAACCTTTCTGAGCCTTTTTTCCCCTCATGTACAAAAACAGGAATGCTAACACTTTCAGTTTACTCTGCCTGCCAAACTTCTGGATCTTTCAATTCTGCCCATATCTGCGGCACCTGCTTTATCTCATTTCTCCCAGCCTCAACCCCTACCTTGTGAATTTGATGTGGCAAACACACCTCCCATTTACTGTGTTTTCTTCTCACCTGGGTTTGGGCCATTTTCACAAGACCCTCAGGCTCTTTCTCAGATAAAACCTCACTGGCTTGGTCCTTTCTTGGTAGCCTTGAGTTTGGGGAAAGGGAGTGGATGACTAGGACACACTGTGGTTTTTTTGTTTTTGTTTTTTTTTGAAGGAGGCTCCGGCTCCCTTTCGAAGATGTAGAAGAGTCTGAAACACAAGGCAAGCTTCACAGGTGCCAACTGCATTGTTCAAAGAATATACTCTCTTTTATAGCACTTATATTTTATTCTCTACTGCCAGAATGGAGATACATGCTGGTTTCCTGCATTCATAATTGGGGAAGAACAGATGGGAGAGACGCTGTTGGAAATAATACTATCATTAAAATAATCTATACTGCTCGTAACTCTCGGGCGTGTGCGAGAAGGTGAGTGGGGCCACGTGGGCTGAGCTGCTTCATATCCATTCCTCATGGAAATTATAGGGAGCTCATCCTTGGTAAGATCTGAAGATTCATGTTCTCACGCAGCATACCTCTGTGGGTGTATCTCTAGCTTCACGGACCTCAAGAAAAGAAAAGGAACAGATCGCTGGAAATGTTTCCTTAGGTAAAAGGTGGGGTAGGCATTCTGGGTAGAAAGAACAGCGCCAGCTAAGGTATAGAGGCTGGAGAACATAGGGTGCTTTCAATTTAATAGTAAGTAGAGGGGCCTGGATGGGACAGAGTCCCTGATAGGAAAGGCGTGGGGGTAATGGCTGGAAGGAGAATTTGGGGCCATGGTGATGAGATGCTTGAATGGCAAGGAAGCTGTTGAATGAGAGTTGTGATGCTGTGGTAGAAAGAGCATTGGACCATGAGTCTGATTAAGTTCAGGCTGTTACCAACTAGCTATGCGAACACTGGAAAGACACCTATCTTTCTGGGGCCTCAGCTCTTCATCTGTAAAATGGGAATAAACTAGATGATGCAAGTAAATCTTCAGTACCTTGAAAGACAATAGCTCTGAACTTCTGAAGAACCATCTAAGTCCTGAGTCCTTTTTTCTTTCTGGCCAAGCAGGTCAAGTCTAAACTAAGCTTATGCCAGTGTTTAGTCGTTGATTAATAACAATAATAATAACAACAGCAAAATAATACAGTTACTCTTACTGAGGGCCTACTTCGTTCTAGGCAGTAGATTTTACTGACATATTTCAATCCTGATCATTGTCATCAGAAGCCCATCATGCAGAGGTGGCCACTGCTCTGCACATCTGAGACTCAGCGATAAGACCATGTGCACGTGTTACCCAGTGCTAAGTGGTTGGGCCGAGAGGCACGGCTGCCTTCCCTGGCAGCTGCCCTCTCCTCCTAGTCCCCTTCCACGGCAATCATGGCCCCCCCTAAGGCAGACAGTGCTGCGAAGGTGTTTAGTGTCCATTGGTTAATTCAATCCTTCACAACTGCCCTCCAAGGTAGACCCTGGGATCCCATTTTACAGATCAGTACACTACGGTTCTTGGAGGAGAAATCCCCAACCCGTAGCCATAAAACCAGCACGTGACACAGTTGAGCTTTGGCCTCAGATGCACCTGGTATCAAAGCTCCAGGCACGCCCTTGAGACATTTCTGTGCTCAGATTCACACAGGTGGAGCCCTGGATTGGGGGGCAGCTCCACAACCCCTTTCTCCAAAGTACAGGGTATTCTTTGCAAACTTTTTTTCTCAAGGACTCCCATTTTGCCAAACTTGCAGACTGCCCTCTCCTGCCCTGAGGACCATTCTCCTTGCAGACACGTCAACACCATTGTTGAAAGGTGACAGTTGGGGCCGATATCTAAACATGTCTGGAGTGGCAGTTTTAGAAGTACCACAGAAGACTGAGCAGTTCCCATGGTGGTGACTGGCCTTCTCCTTGGGGAAAAGGCTTTTGATCAGCAGATCAGCACACAACCCAAGCTTTAGAAGTTTATTTTTCATCATTGACTCTTCAGAGGGTCACCTTATCTCTGCACGGTGGTGTTTCATCTGTTACCTCCCCCCACCCTGGATGGCCCACCATCAAGGAAAAGTGCCCGCAAAGCCCTTTGGACATCAGTTTGGGGCGTCTGAGGTTGGAAGGCCAGGAGGGGGGAAAGTGACTGAGTGGCTGCTTTATGCAAATTACCTCAAAAATGTCCAATTGCAGCTCTGCAACATAGGAACTATATAATTCTTCCCATTTTACTGAAGAGGAGACTAAATTTAGAAGGGTTTAAATATCTTGCCTAAGATAATTGGTAAGTGATGGAAGATAGATTGCAATCCAGGTCTTTGGTCTTTCTCACATCAAAAACCTGTACACTTTTTTGCTATATCACATGTCCCCTGTACCAGCCCAAAGCAGATGTGGCTCTCTCGTCTCTCACCTCCATCCTCACCTTTCTCACTCATCCAAGTTTCCTCATTATTTTTAGGAAATACCATTGTTTCAGCCATTTGGGCAACAAAGGTGCTAATTTCACTGGGGAGATTTTTTCTTGCTACTTTTTAACTTAAATGACAAGGCATTCTGAGGGCTCCTGTGGATTGCAAAGACCCCAGTGACACTGACCATGTTCTTGCCACCCACAGAATCTTTGCATATGTTGTTCCCTCTGCCTGAAACGCTCTTCTCTTGCCCCTTTCCCTCTTGAACCCTATTCATCCTTTAGATCTCAGACCAATTGTAACTTTCTCAGGAAGCTGTCCCGACACCCTGTTGAGGTTACCCTCCCACGCCCCAATCTCAATGAACTCTCATAACATGACACTTTCTTCTCTGGGACGTAGCTCCGTTTGCAAGTATTGATTAATTGGTGAGTTGTTGGATCAATGCCAGCCTCTCTCACTAGACTGTAAGCATCCATAAGGCAGGGGCCACATCTGCTTGGATCATGACTGAGTTCTCAGCCCCAAGCACAGTTCTTAGAACACGGTAGATGCTCAGTTAGTGTCTAGTGAATGAATGAATGATGAATGAATGCGTTAATGTACAGATGCTAAAATTCCTCATTCTGGCCACAACAGGATTTCTTAACTAGTGCTTTAGAGAGGAATAGCTTTCTCCTTGCAGCTTGTGAGCAATGCAGACCCTCAGGCCCCATTCTGAACCCTCTGAATCAGAATCTGCGTTTTAACGTGGTCCCCAGACACATCCATGACGGATCAGTGCAAAGCAGAAAGGCAGGTAGAAGGGAAGTGTGAGGTAGCCCATGTTAATTAATCAGCTCATTGGCTAACCAATTAATTGGGTAAAATTACATGAACACCAACTATGTACCCAGTGCTGTACTGGGCTCTGAGGCTCTGGTGTGAACACAGCGGATACAGTGACGGCTGTAGGGGCTTCCCCACACCTGCTCAGCCGGGCAAGGTGTCTAGAGCTACCTGGGTAGAAGGACAGGACGCTCATTGGCCCAGGGAGTAAGGAGCGCTTCCTGCAGGTGGTGACAAGGAATGGGAGGGAGGGAGGGGCAGCTCCCTACTCAATGGAATTTCCTGTCACAAGTCACCAGGCTAGAAGCTGGCAGTGGGTCAGGGGGTTGTGGCAGTAATCCAGCTAGAAATGCAAGCAGTTCTTTAGGCCCCTGTAGAATCTGCCCTCCAGCTCTTTCCTGCATGCTGATGCCTTCTTATAAAACCTGCCTAAAATATCCTGTGAATAAATAATGGCCAAATCACATGGGCTTCTCTCAGTGTCCTTTGCTCTTTTGTTATTTACATTCTACCTCCAAATGTCAATCTTCCACCTTCTGCTTGTCTCTGTCTATGTTATCTTACCCCCTCCACTACTTCCCTGCCTAGTGTCTCTCTGGCACACTCATTACATGGACTATTACGCAGCCATTTGAAACGATGTTTTCAAAGACTGTACAATAACATGAAATATACTTAGTTTTTAACAGGAAGTGGGGTTGCGAAATCATACAAACACATGATTATAATCTTATAAATATAAAAATATAATATATAGTTAAAAATAAAACAACACAAAGCAAAACTCCATAATGTATCAATCTATATTTACGTTTGCATGGGGCATTAAAAATACTTTAAAAATTTTTCTCTATTTTCCATTTTTTTATGATGGAGGATTTCTTTTATAAATAGAAAAATAAATAGATATCACAAGTTAAAAGCTGCTGCTGTTTATTTACTATGCCATTTTTTGGACAGTTTGTTAACTTTCCTGAACCTTGGTTTTCTCATCTATAAAATGGGGCCAAGAGTTGTGCTTCCCACACAGGGTGTTTTGAGATTGTGTTCATTGAGTGCTTGGCACAGAGCTTGGCACTAGAGTCAAGGCTAAACCCATAGCAGTTATTATCCCTGTCTGTGACCAGTGCAGGTTTGGATTAAAGAACAGGACAAGTTTGATGGGGTAGGGATGGAGGTTGGAGGCAGGAGGTCACTGTTTACAAGTCCTGAACTTTAGAAGGAATTTTGCTCCTAACTGGCTAAGTGACCTTGGTAAGTCCTGTCCAATCGCTGGGCTTTTGTTTCCCCAAATGTTGAAGAGGAACATAGCCTCCATGATCAACAGAACTGCCAGTCACATGCCTAAAGGTAATAATTCAACTCCCCTGGAACTCACCCTGTGAATACTTTTATGGTCCTAAAAATTCCACTGGACAAATACCATGACATTTTTCAAATTTCTTGTATCCTTCTGATATGTGTGAACCTGTGACTAAAGGTCCATCTCTGTTAAGGTCAGGAGGTCTCATACTTGCTTCCTAAGCGCTACAAGGCCCTTTCTTCCCTGCTGACCACAGAACAGTTCTTGGAATTTCTTAGACCATGACAATTGTTGTTTTTTGTTGTTGCTTTTTTTCTTTAAGTCATTTTGATATGTTATGGATTGGGGTGTGGTGGTCCCCAGCTCGTGGCTGGCAAGAACCCCCCTTCTTGCTTTTTGCAATGCAGTTGTTAAAATTGACAAATCTTGTCCCAAACACTGTCTTCTAGTCCTTTCAACACAGTAAAATGGAGGTGGGGGCTGGATCAGATGTGCTTTTTGGGCTCTAACAGTCTCCACCGCCCCCCCCGCTCCCCACCCCTGCCAGGACAGCAGCAGTCTGGGTAGAGGAAGGAGGGTATTTTCCTGAGCACGTGTCTCCATCTCAGAAGCAGCCCCTCTCTCCGTCCCCCCCAAGTCGATCTGTCAGGCTCAGAGGAGTCAGGCCAGCTGGCTCTGCTCTACACGGAAGCTATAAATAATTTTAATGGCATAAAACCTGAAGAGTTGTTCTTTAGCTCCTGTAAGAGGCACCATTAACAGGGAATAATTTAAAGGGGAGAACACGAATGGGGCTGACTGACGGATCAAAAGAAAGGGAAAAATGGGAACCACCAACGTTGAGGCTCTCTTAAAAGACCCTGGGTCAACGTCCCACCTGTCTCTTGCAAGCCCCACTCATGCTCATGACGCTTTCTTGCCTTAGAACATGCTTTCCTATGTTCTAAATACTGTGTTAAGCTCTTGACCATATATTGCCTCATTTCGCCCTCAACTAGAATGTGGCATGTCCCCCACATGGGCGGGGCGTTATGTGGTTTTTTTCACTTGCACCTCATTTTCTAGGACAGCACTAGGGCCCCTGAATGTGCTCACTAAGTGCTCGGTGATATAATGGACGATGACGATCTGCGGTCACTAGGATAACCACCTCCATTTTACAGATGAATAAACTGAGTTCTTGGAGGTCAAATTACTTGCCCAGGGTCATTCACTAGAAAGGATTCGGTCTATTTGGCCTCGAAGCCTGCCTTATTTCAGACCCATGCACATGCAGCCTTCTCTACTTCCCTGTTCAAACCTCCTTGGTTTTTTATATTGGGCCGTGTCCATCTAGAAGTCTTCTTTGATCACTTGGAAAGGTGGGACTCCCCTAGGAATGGGACAATCACAGCCTCCTGTCCTTTGCCAAGTCCAAGGCCAACTTCCCCAGACAGCCCTTTTTATCTTCCCTGAGCTGTGTCTGAACACATCATGCCTGGAATTGTTACTGTTTACAAAGCATGTGCCCATAACAAGTTATGAGCTTCTCAAAGGCGGCCTTGTGCCTGATTCATGCTGTGTAGTGTCAGAATGCCTAACTCATTGTGGGTTGTTAATCAGTATACTATGTTTAATAATGACTAATTTAACCCTAGGAATCATACATAGCTTCATGGAGCAATTTGGCAGTGCCTGTGGAAATTTAAAGCGACTTTCCTTTTACCATATAATTCTACTTGATAAAACCTAAAACTACTTAGACAAAGGCACAACAATATATGAACAAGGATGCTTACTATAGCATTGTTTGTAACAGTAAAAGAAATACAGTAACTCTAAGGCCCGTTTTGGAAGGTGGTTAAACAGATCATGATACAGCAGTACTATGGCATATTACTCAGCTGCGGAAAAAGAATACTGTAGATTTGTGTGCACTAACGTGGAAACATCATTAAACCTTTGCATTAAGTGGGAGAGAAAGTTCCAGAAAGCGTATACAGTGTGAGCCTATCTTTTTACACATATAAATGCGTATCAACAGTGCTGGGAGTAAAAAACCAAATTGCTAAGCAGTGGGTACCTTTGGGGTGGACTGTAAGTTTGGTGAATGAAGGGTTTCTGCTTTTTCACTCTGACAACACTTATTTTTAAAAAAGGGTGACTTAATAGACTCTTAAGACATAAAGACGGGAAGCGACCTCACAGGGCCAGACGCGGAGCCAGAGGGGTTTATGCTGGCGGAGTAGTCATCATCTTTGTTTGTGTTCTCTTGCACCTCAGAAAACATTGTAAGCGCCAGGGACCAGCAATGCCACCTCACTGATGAGGAGATGAATGTTCAGACGCACACACAGCCTGTCTCTATCTCCAGCTTGCCCTCTTCAGGAGCAAGGGCACAACACTAAGATTCTAATCAAAGTTCTCTTTGTGGAAGAAGACGTGCAGACCTGGGCGGGCTGGCCCAGCTGGACAGAGGTCAGAAGCCCAGGTCTCCCCTATGTGATCGCTCTCTCTAATTGCTTCTCACATCTGGAGGTTATCACCTCCACCAGCCAATTTATTCTTCGGAGGGCAAGGCTTTGCCTTTTGTTTCTTTGCCTCCAGGTCAGGCTGATCCTGTTTCTACAATGAGATATTTACTCCGTGATGGGCCAAGTCAGCACTTACATGGCTCCTCATGACCTTCTATCTTCCCTAGGCAGAATCAGACCTCTGACTAGGGAAGAGTGGTGCCATCTGCATTTTTTTGAAAAGAGGTGAGCAAGCAGGAGAGAGCTGTAGGAAACAGCTCCTGTTTTGTGATATGACCCAATGTTCATTGATCTGGTTTGGCAGGGCCATCCATCAGCTTTTGCCCCTGAGAGTGGTGATTGCTTCAGGGCCACTAATGTGTGGCTGGTCTGCACTGGGGGGGGGGGGGGGGGCGTTTCAAAAAGAGCTAGAAGACGGGAATCAAAAATTAGAATCTTTACATCTCAGACTTGGGAGGAACCTTATAGCAGAGGAGATTTAATCCAACTTCTGATCAATGTGAGGGATTTCTCTGGATCATCCCCATGGAGTGGTCACCAGGCTCTGCTCTAGTGACAGGGAGCTAATCACGTTGCAAAGGCGTGTGCTCTAATCTTGAACAGGTCTCACTAGGTGCAAACCCTTGCTGGTGGTGCCAAGACGTGCCTCCCCTAAAACCTTTTCCCTGAGATAACAGGGCTGGAAGCTTCACCCCTGACTAATGTATGACTTAGGACAAATTGCCCAAAGTGCTGAGGAGGCCTGAACTCAGAAAATCCTTAGGATTTAGTTTCTCATTTCACAGAGGAAAAATGAGGTCCAAAGAGCAGATGATATATTAAAATCCAAGTCTCTTGATCCTCGGTTCCATGCTAAAAAAAATACACCCAATTTGCTTCCTCAATATAAACTAACTAACAAACAAACAAACAAATAAATAAGGAATTATTCTCTCAATCCCAGTTACCAAAATGTCATACCATTTATTTTGAGTACTCTGCCCCAAGCTCTAGCCCATGACCATCACCACCACCACCACCATCACCACCTTCATCATCATTATGGTATAGGGATGTTGACCCCCAAATATTATATATATATGTGTGTGTGTGTGTGTGTATATATACATATATATATATATATGTATATATATACATATATATATATCACATAAATATTATTTATATAAAATAGAAATATATAAATATAAATATAAATATATATATATATATATATATATATATATATATATGTGTATACACACACACACAGACGTTTGTGTATTTACATTTATATTTATATCTCCAGGAATTTCTCCAGGAAAATGGCTGGAGAAATTTTTTTCTTTACAAAACAATTGCAATCTGGGACATGCAGTCAAATGGCGAACCCCATGCAAGTCCAGAGAAACAAAGTAGTGCAATGCTCTTTTATGAACTAGGCAGGAGTTGCTGTAAACACAGAGTCCATTGGAGGAAATTGAAAGTTCAAAGTATAGAGACTTTTCATTGGCTGAGTTATGACAGTCTCTCATTGGCTGAGTTGTTATTAGGTAAAGAGGAATCTTTTCTTTCTCTTGCAGAGGCAGTTAAGTAGTGTCACTTCTTGTCAGAGGTGCAAAGTATGTCTTCCTGTTGGGGTCAGTGATGTGAATTGAGTGACACATGAGTGAGTGTCCTCTCTTCTAGCCTCCCAACTCCATGTTAAATAAAGTTTCTGTTTGTTAATTTTCACAGTGATTATATACTGAGTGTCTCCTATATGCTAGGCATTCTCTTAAGTGTTTTACATTAATAGCTCTTCTTAAGAACCTTGTGGGGAAGAGGGAGGGATCTCCCAGCGAGAGGACAAATGCCTACCTATCGTGGTTATCTTACAAGTAGCTTTTTAATAAAGCAGAAGATGTGCTTCTTCCTGCCATACTGTATCATTTGGGGTTTGTAGTCTTAGAGGGATAGAAAAGTCAGGCTGCTTTTCCTTTGCCTTAAAGGAAATGCAGATGTATGTGTGTGCATACAAACACACACATGCTCGTAGAGTCTCCCCGATACACAGATACATTAATAGGAGCTTGGGGCTGGCCCCAGGAACTGCCTTCTCATTTGGAATTATCTGCAGTCTCTAAGGACTTCTTTGAGTTTCCCAAACAGACCCAAGCCTGGCCCAGCTGTTCCTTTTTTTTTTTTTTTTTTTTTTTGGTACATATTGAAGGCCATGATTAACGACTAAGAAAGACCAAGCTTCTCAGTGCCCCACTTGGATCATATGTACCTTTCCTTCCCTGTACAACTTGCTTTTCTCCTTCCATACAAAAGGACACACACACACACACACACACACACACACACACACAGGAATCGGCATGTATATTGGAAAGTGTCCAATGTCCCCTCATTGTCCTTAGAGTCAAGTTGAAATACCCTAGCCTGGAAATAAGGTCCTTTATGATTAAGTCCCAAAACTTACTTCCTCCATTCTTTGTCATCTTCCATTCAAAGTGTCCACTGTCCTTTGCTCTCAGGCTGGAATGCCATTCCCTGTGCAACCACCAAGGCCTCATTCAAATACCACACTGCCCATGACACCAGCAATGAGCTTCCTAGGACTCTGGCTGTAAATGATCTCTCTCATCAGAGCGCTCAGGATCATTTTTTAAAGTGTCTCAAAGCACATATTGATCTCAATAATTTATGCAGATGCCTGAACTGTTCCCCCATCCCCCACCCACTAAATCAGAGATTTCTTTTGGTCCTTCCTATGACCTTGGTAGCTTCGTCTGCTCTTGCAGGAACCTCTACTTCCCCCTTCTTTTTGTTCCCTGACTTCGTGTCATCAGGACCCATCTCAACACCTTCGCCTTCACAAAACAAGTGTGGATGCTTTGGCATTGCTATTATTTTCCATTGGTATTACAAGAAATGTTTGACCAACTCTCTTAATTATACGAGCCCATCTGCAGCAGACTCAAACGCCCAAGCTCCTCAGTAGAGAATACTCAGAGATACTCAGTTAGCTATATGCAGTTCACTATAAAAGAGGGAGACAGCCATGAGGCCATTATTTGGAAGTAAAAGCAAAAAACAAGATGTATAAGAGAGCAGGAAGAAAAGAGAGCAGGCAATATGAGAACAGTGAATTGCGATTTGTAAGTTTTGGGTAAACTAATTAGTTGGAATATAGCAAAGCGGACAGCCTGAACTGCCTATTCTGGAGCAGGCTGAATGCAAGTACCAAAGATATTCATTTCCATTGTTTGTGGATAATTCAGAAAATCTTGAGTGTTTAGGCGAGAAGTGTAGAAGCCAGGGTGTCTCTGTCTCCTTCCATCAGCACCTGTACTTTTGTTGGGCCAGGTCACCAGAACCTCTCCCTAAGGTCCCTGGCTTCTTATATCCCACAAGGTTGATTTCTATGGTTAAAGGGCATAATTCATGTGGAGCGCTTAGCATAGGAACCTGTCACATGGTCATACAGTGATAAACGTAGAGCTGTGTTAAACCTTACAATCATAGGGCTTCTTAGTATTTTTATATTTATTGTTACTAAAGGAAGCTGGTGGGTTTTGTTTTTCTGGCTTTTGCTGGTATGCAGGTTCCTTCTTTAGCCGCTCAGGTAACTCACTTGTGTAACAACACACTCATGAGTATTCATGGAACACATCGCTTTGGATAGATTGGCACCATCTATTTGGATTGTCTTGGCCACAGTGAATATGTAGTGATGACAAAAATCTGCACCAGACAATCCCTTTGATACCTGCTGGCTCCCAAAGAACGATGTACGGCCTCTACTGGGCTTTAACCCCTTGTCTAATCAAGTGCTACCTCCCTCTCGGAACACAATCATCTCAAGTGGGGGTCTTTGCCTCTCTTGTAGTTCCTATTTCATGATCATGACTATGGCAGATGCTTAGTAAGTGTTGCTGGAATAAATGAGTAAGTGATTGAAAATACTATTGCACTGATCTGTTGTTACATACAAGTGGCTGTCGGTGCAAACAGCGAGCAGTGGAGCATTCCCTTCCCTGGAGACCACGCCCACTTAGCTTTGGCCACAGTTCTCTCCACACACCCTTTCACACTTGTACAACAACCCATTGCATCTCCCCCTTGCTTTCAACGTGCTATAGTTCAGCATTTCTGATGACACTCCACAGCTGTCTCAGCTTCCCTCCCCATCACTGTCCCCGGTCTCCTAACTGCCTCTCTCTTCCAAATAATGCTAAACAGCTACCATTTACTGAGGACATACTGTGTGGCAGATATTTTATGTGCAAAACAGCACTGGGTCCTCACAATAGTTCAATAAGTAGGTCTGTTATTATCTACACTAAAGATGAGAAAAATGAGGTTCAGAGAAGGAATGTTACAAGCCTAACAGAAGTAGCTGAAATGCAAGGTCAGCTGTGACTGACACCACGTCCATCAGTTTAATCATTACACTATATTTTCATATAGAAACAAGAAAAATAAATCCAAATAAACAACCTAACATTGTATTTTAAAGGACAAGGAAAAAAAAAAGAACAAATGAAACACCAAGTCAGCAGAAGGAAGGAGATAATAAAAAATTAGAGCAGATTAAATGAACTCGAGAACAAAAAGACACCAGAAAAAAAATGAATGCAACAAAGAGCTCATTCTTTGACAACATTAATACAATTGACAAACCCCTGGCTAGACTCACTAAGGAAAAAAGACACAAGCAAACAAAATCAGAAATGAAAGAGGAAAAGTTATGACAAATACCAGAAAAATACAAAGGATCGTACGAGAACACTACGAAGGACTATATGCCACCAAATTCAATAACGTAGAAGAAATGGACAAGTTCTTAGAAACATATAGGCTTCCTAGACTGAATCATGAAGAACTGGAAAATCTACATAGACTGATCAACAGTAAGGAAATTGAAACAATCATCCAAAACTTCCCAAAAGCCAAAGTCCAAGACCAGATGGTTTCACTAGTAAATTCTACCAGACATTCAAAGGGAATTTAATACCTGTCCTCCTCAAACTCTTCCAAAAAACTGAAGAAGAGGCAATACTTTCTAACTCATTTTATGAGGCCAACATTACCCTGACAAGAAAACCTGGTAAAGATCATACAAATAGCGCTCGCTTCGGCAGCACATATAGTAAAATTAGAACGATACAGAGAAGATTAGCAAGGCCGCTGCGTAAGGATGACACACAAATTCGTGAAGTGTCCCATATATTTTTTATCACTTTGTGAGGGGTGAAATGTCTAACATTTAATATTACATTGCTTTGTACACATGAAACTAATTAAAAAAAAGAGAGAGAGAGAGAAAGAGAGACGGAAAGAGATGAAATAGATAAAATAGTTGAAATAAAAAAAAAGATAACACAAATAAAGAAAACTATAGATCAATATCGCTGATGAATACAGATGCAAAAATCCTAAATAAAATACTAGAAAATCAAATACAATAATGCATTACAAAGATTACACATCACGATCAAGTGGGGTTCATTCGAGAGGCGCAAAGATGTTGGAACATATGCAAATTGATCAGTTTGATACACCACATAAAACACAGGACAAATACCATATGATCATATCAATAGATGCAGAAAAAGCATTTAACAAGATACACTTCCATTTATGATTAAAACACTTAATAAAATGGGCATAAAAGGAAAGTACATCACCATAAGAAAGGCCACATACGACAAACCCTCAACTAATACCATACTTAATGGTGAAAAACTGAAAGCTTTTCTTCTAAAATCAGGAAAAAGATACAGATGCCCCCTATCACCACTGTTACTCAACATAATATTGGAAGTCCTGGCTAGAGCAATCAGGCAAGAGAAAGGAATAAAAGAAATCCAAACTCAGAATGAAGAAGTCAAATTGTTACTTTGTGCAGATGACATGATTCTTTATATAGAATACCCTAATGTCTTCACCAGAAAACTGTTAGAAACAATAAACAAATACAATAAAATTGCAGGATACAAAATCAATGTACAAATATCCACTGTGTTCCTATGTACTAACAATAAAATATCAGGAAAAAAAGAATAAAAAAGCAATTCCTTTTGCAATTGCAACACAAAGAGTAAAATACCTAGGGATAAATTTAACAAAGCATGTGAGGAACCTATACACTGAAAACTACAAGACTTTATTAAAAGAAATTGAAGACACAGAGAAATGGAAATATATTCTGTGTTAATGGATTGGAAGACTCAACATAGTTAAAATGGCCATATTACCCAAAGCAATATACAGATTTAATGAAATCCCCCCCAAATCCCAATGGCATTTTAAAAAAAGAAATAGAAAAAACAACAACAAACAAACAAAAACCAAAAGAACTAAAACATCATATTTGCATGGAATCACAGAAGACCCCAAAGAGCCAAAGCAATCCCGAGGAAAAAGAACAAAGCTGGACTCCCTGACTTCAATTTATTCTACAAAGCAACAATAATCAAAACAGCATGGTACTGGCAGAAAGACAGACACACAGACCAATGGAACAGACTTGAGAACTCAGAAATAAATCCACATAAATATGGGCAGAAAAATTTCAACAAAGGAGCTGAGAGCATACAATGGAGAAAAGAAAAGCTCTTCAATAAATGGTGCTAAAAAATTGGAAAGCCACATGCAAAAGAATAAAACTAGACTGCTATCTATCACCATATACCAAAATTAACTCAAAATGGATCAAAGACCTAAACGTAAAACCCGAAACAATAAATTGCATAGAAGAAAGCATAGGTACTAAACTTATAGACCTTGGGTTTAGAGAGCATTTTATGAATTTGACCTCAAAGGCAAGGGAAGTAAAAGCAAAAATAAATGAATGGGACTATATCAAACTAAAATGCTTCTGTACAGCAAAAGAAACCATCAATAAAAAAAAGAGGCAACCAAGTAAATGGGAGAAAATATTTGCAAACAACACCTCTGATAAGGGGCTAATATCTAAAATATATAAAGAACTCATAGAACTCAACAAATAAACAAATAATCCAATTTAAAAATGGGCAGAACACCTGAACAGACACGTCTTCCAAGAAGACAAACAGCCAACAGATATATGAAAAAAATGCTCAACTTTACTAGCTATTAGGGAAATGCAAATCAAAACCACAATGAGATACCACCTCACACCTGTTAGAATGGCTATTATCAACAAGACAAATAATAACAAGTGCTGGCGAGGTTGTGGAGAAAAAGACACCCTCATACACTGCTGGTAGGAATGCAAATTGGTAGAACCATTATGGAAAACAGTATAGAGGTTTCTCAAAAAATTAAGAAGAGAATTACCAAATGACCCAGCAATCCCTCTTCTTGGTTATCTACCCCCCAAAAATCTGAAAACATTTACCTGGAAAGGTACCACTATGTACCACTATGCTCACTGCAGCATTATTCATGGTGTCCAAGACATGAAAACAACCAAAGTGTCTTTCGACAGATGACTGGATAAAGAAGGTATGGTACACATATGCAATGGATTGTAACTCAGTCATAAGAAGAGATGAAATACTGCTATTTGCAAGAACATGGATGGATGATATTATCACGCTAAGTGAAGTAAGTCAGACAGAAAGAGTCAAGATCCATATAATCTCACTCGTATGTGGGATATAAAACTGAAAGCAACAAACAAACAAGACAAACAAAAATTCATAGACCCAGACAACAGTTTGGGGGTTCCAGAAGGTAAGGGACAGAGTGGGGTGGTAGAAGAGGGTAAAGGGGATCAAATACATGGCAATGGAAGGAGAAATGACTCTGTGTGGTGAACACAAAATGCAATATATAGAGGATGTATTATAGACTTGTACACTCGAAACCTATATAACTTTACTAACCAATGTCACCCCAATAATTTTAATTTTAAATTTATAAAATAATAATTAAAAAATAAACACTGATTAAATTCTTCAGGTATTCAAGGCAAAGGACACATACCGATTTGAATGCTAACGAGCAGTGACACACCCCTGAGCTTGTATTTACTCACACATCTTCACAGGAACAGCTCTTCCTCCTCTAACCTTTCTACATACGTCCAGTTTCTGTTGCAGATACTCAGGCCCCCCACGTGCAAAGCGGAAAGCTGGGCACTGTTCCGGTTGCAAAGGGTAGATGATATAACTCATAGGTTCCGTGAATTTACAAAGGAACGGAGAGATGAGGAAAAAAGGAAGAAAACAATATGAAAAGAGTTGACTGTTAGGATACTCTTAGAGAGGCAAAGACTTGTGGAGATGCAAAGAAAGGTGTCAGGAAGGGTAAAGAAACATTTACTGTAAGCCTGACACTTTAATAAGTGCAGTGATGACAGTCGGGGCCGTTTTAAAGCACCTTGTATGAACTATGGGCTTTTCATACATCCGCCATCACCCTCATAGGAAGTCAGCAAAGTAGGAATTCTTATCTTGAATGTTTTGTAGGGATCGCTCCCAAACCCAGGGAAATACCATTCACAGCACCTTTGGGAGGCGAAATATCACTTTGTTCCTCATTGTCTAATATGAACAGCTCTTTGCTAACTAATTGAATTACCCTGGCCCACATACTGATGGACAGATGCTAAAAATGGTTATTGCATTATTAATTCGCTCCAGCAATTTCACATTAAACCTATACTGTTAATAATTTTCCCCCTTCTATTTCTTCCCTCTTAATTAGACTATTTAAAACTTTGAAAGACTAGTCTTCCCATGCTAAATGGAGGCATTGGGCAAATTACATTTTTGATGGAATACTTCTCTGATAGGCCAGCAAATGAGACTGTTGAGTTGTTAATTATTGTCAGAGTTCCACACGATGCCTCCTAATGAGGCAGTCAATCTTAACTGTCAGTCCCCGAATATTAATGGAGCCAATGGGATGGACTGGGAAGAATGCTTACTGGAGGTCCAAGCTGTCCAGTTGGCTGGCTGCACATGGAAGGTCGGTGACTTCCTGTTGTTAGAGCTCATGGGGAGGTGTGATGAGTGTAGCGGTGGGCAGTGAAATAAAGGTGAGAATAGCCCCATGGCATCCCTAGGCACCACTGGGGTGGCCCTATTGGTTCGTGGGCAGAATTTATCACTGCTGGCCTGGCTTTGGAGAGCTTAATAGCAAGATTGTATGTTTGGAGTTCTTGGGGAGCTGCCAAGGATAAGGAAGTGGCTGTTGAACAGTCAGGAGAAGGTACCCAAGTTAAGTCTGCTGATTTGGGCCCACAGTGACCCCGCCTCAGCTTCCATTGCTGGCTGATGTCTTGGGATTTAGTCCTGACTTCAGCATGGGTCATGCTCTGGGGCCAGAGAGATGTCAGGTTTCATTCAGCAAGGCTGGGGTGACAAATGGGTGTCACCCAAACGGTGTCACATCCAAACCTGGGTGTCAGAGAACCCTGTATTTAGTCTGGGATAAAGTGAAAGATCAGTAGAAGGGCAGAGAAGGGAGAGAATATGAATTTGATTCAATAAATATTTACCGAGCACTTGGTATGCATGATAAAGACTTAAGTTCCCTGTGCAAACTCCCAGGACAGACATTTTCAGAGGCTCATCCTTGACCTTTACTTCTATTTCACAACAGCCCACTCCTCCCTCCCCTCTGTTAGATTGCTTCCTATGGCTCTGATTCTCTTTCACCAGTGCTTTGGGAATTCATTTTCTTTTCCATCCCCATTTTCTCTTTCCCTGGTCCGTTGCTCACTGGGTTACCTCCACAGTCTAATTATTGCTGGGTGTGCACTCTCCCACCATCTCCTGCTGCGACCTCTTTGACCTCATGTCCTACTCATTCTTTGAGAATGAGTCCATTTCTCTGCTGGCCAAATTTGGACCAAATAAATCTCTTTCTGGATATCTTCAAGAGGAACAAAAAGATATATCCTAGTTCCCCCTCCTCTCTTCTTTTGGAAGAGTCTAGAGATATGGGACATCCAGAGACACAGAAGAGAGAGAAGACATTTACTCTGCTTCTCAAAGACACCAGCCAGGCTCCCTGCCTCTCCTGTGAGCTTGTGTTTTCTGTCTCTGAAACAGCATCAACCTGCTGACATAGCTGGCAAGGTATCTGGACAACACATGTGGTTTCCATATTCCTGGGCCTCTCTTCTCTAAGCCTTGTCATTCCAACTGATATTTAATCTTTACTCTTGGGTATATCTGCCTATCCCTCCGATCATGTTATGATGACGCCGATATGGGCCCCAGATGGGGATAAGGCGGTGAGCAACGGAAGCCTACAAATCCTAGCACCACGTAGGGAGTTGATTCCTAAAATGAAGACTTGCCTCCCATCTCAGTGGAAAAGGTATGAAGGCAGATTCCTACCCAGGGAGGGGCAACAGGCAACAAGTCTTTGAATTTGTATAGGTTTGAAGAATGATTTCTAGGTTTTAGTTCGCAACTTTGTGGGGAATATAATTAACAACAACAACAGCAAAGTGGAATTTAACTTTTGAAGATATAATTTCACCACTTTGCTAAATTACAATTGATGACACAAATGCTTCTTGACAGCTTGCAATTACTACACACCATTTTAGATATCAAGGATACCATGAGTGACAGACAGGCAAGATTTCTGCCCACCAGGAACTTATATTCTAGCTTGGGAGGCAAAGAGCCAACAAGTAAATCAATACCTACCTACCTACCCACCTACCTACCTACCTACCTACCTACCTACCTACCTACATGCAATGATTTCAGACGACGATGAGGGGTATGAAGGCCATATCTCTTTATGGCATAAGGAAAGAAGGGAGTAATGATGGGACAGGCATATGTGGGTTTGCGCAATGTCAGGGAAATAGCAAGAAGTAGATCTGAGTCCAGATCTCCATGCAGAGAAACCAACTAAATGGACATGGGTCAGGGAGTGCATTCCAGGCAAAGGTAAAAGCACCAACAAAGGGCCTGAGAAGAAACAGCTTGGCAAGTTGCAGGACCAGAAGTAACACCACTGGCTGGAGTGTGATGATGCGGGGTTGGGTGTAGTGCATGTGAGTTTAGAGGGGTAGAACCTTAGAGGCCCTGGTAATACGCTTGGATTTGATGCCAACGTCAATCCAAGATGCTGTTACAGACGTTAAGTTGTGGACTGACATAGCTGGATTCAGGTGCTTTCTAAAGATTCTCATTGAACACGTTTTCTAGGTGAAACTTGGTGCCAGGTGGTGGGTGTACAACAAAGAAGTAGATGCATTCACCACCTTCTTAGGCGGAGACCAACACACAGCCAGGTGTGTGACAGAACATAAGGACAGACTGACTGACTGAGGGAGGACCCCAATGGATCCTCTTTCCTTCTTCTACAGTAATAGACATTTTAGTTTGGTTTCTACCTCCCCAGAATAAACATCACAGTTCCCAACCTTCCTGGAAGCTGGGTGTAGCCATGAGCCTACTTTGTGGCTAACAGAATATACGTAGAGGTAAATTCTCGCAGCTCCTGCGTTCCTCCTTGGGAGACAGCTGGTTTACATTCTGCCTCCATCCTACTGCCTCGGGCAGGGATGCAATGGCTGCGGTGCCATCTTGGCACACACTGAAGAGAGCCAGACATTGTGGATGAAGGAACAGAAAGCTGGCAAGATCCGGCATCACTAAGTACTCCTGGAGTGAAGAGAAACCATTCCGGCCCGGGATTCTTACCTCTGAACTTTCGCCCAAGAGAAATCCACCTACATCTCATGTAGAAGCGAGTTTTATTTGGGGTTTCTGTCATTGAAGACAGGATCCTAAGAATTACATGTGCCAAAAAAAGGAGGCAGGGATTTTTGTTTTATAGGCATTCAGAGAGACTCCTTTACAACGAATTTCCTACATTTACACTGTGCTTCTTCCTAATTTCTTCTCATTACCTGTTCTCCATTCTTCCCAGCTCAGTGCTGCAGGAATGGCTAAAACTGGCTCTCTCTGAGACCTCAGGATGGTTTTGTTTTTGCTTCCTTGCCTCCCCTCTGGCCCGCTTCAAGTCGATAGGGAAGCAGCCAGGACGAAGGTGAGCACACGGCAGACCCTTCCCGCAGAGAAGTCGGGTGATTCTGTCTAATGTTTTTGAGACAGACAGGCCAAGACCTGTTTGGATTAGAAACAGGAGCACTTAAGCAATTAAACCAGGGTGTTCCTTTTACAAGGTGGGAGGGAAACCGGATGAAAACAGAACCTAACAAACAGGAGATGGCAACCTTTCGGAAGCTATTACTTATTGGCAAAGATCGTTCCTGAATTTTAAAGGGGAGCAGGGGGGAAGGCCAAGAAAAACTCAGCATTGACTAAAATATCACCATCTAAACACAACAGATAGAACATACCAATTATACTGGAATCCACGTGACTATGTAAGAGCTGTTACACGGGCAAGAAATAATACTGAGAGGCTGATATGGATAGTGTGTACGACTGTTCTGCACTGCTCCATCTCCCACCTAGCTAAATCATGTCTTCAGGAAGAGGGGACAGTCAAAGAATTGAATGATGGTACATGGGGCCCACCACCAATCAACAGATCTGAATATGGTGGGGTCCTCTGTTGTGTCAATTGATAGTCCTTTATTTTCTAGATCAAGGGGGCATTTGGGGGTCCCAGCAGAGGGGATGGGGTGGCCAGGGGCACTCAGGGGCTCTGGCAGCAGCTATTTAAGAACTGGTCTAGATGCACTGCGATATTTTCACAGCCACTCCAGTGTGCGGTTGCATAGCTGCTGAGTATCAGCTCTGCTTCCACAAATGAGAAACTATTGCTCCAAAGAGGTACCTTGATGCCTCGGATCAAAAAAGTGCTGTTCCTTTTCTCAGGTGTCTTGGAGGTGCCCATGTTCTGCAAGTTTTCTTCCAAGTCCCCTAAAGGGGCCTGGAGTACCCATCAAGAGCAATGCCAGCTGTAGCTAATGCACACAAAACACTTAGCAATTAACAGAGCTGAGAGTGCCATTAAGACAATCTTACGAGGAAGGCAATACCCCAATAAGCCTCAGAGCATAATGAAGTTTAGTCAGCCTGGTAAACACTTAAGTGATGGCCTTGTAAAAAAAATGGCTGTGAATTCATTTAGCTCTGCAGGCTGAGGCATGGTGCAGACAAATGATGGTCGTTCCATTATTTTCTGTTGACATTTATATGAACCCCTGGATACGGTGGCTGTTGGAGAAATAGGTTTAGTTTTCTAGACTCAAGCTGTTATGCATGCACAATGCAGTTCTTTTCCTGCCTTACTTGTGCAGACTTGGGGAAGTCACTTACATTCTCAGAGCTTTTATTTTTCTCACCTGTAAAGAGGTTTGGAAAGTAATACTCACCCTGCTAGGTTGTTGGTAAGAGTCATTACAAAAGGTGCCAATCAATGGTAATTCCCTTGGCAATCTTCATGTGTGTGCTGGTGGAACACACACTTTTAGGTCTCACACTTTAAATACAACAAGATACTTAACTCCAAGGAGGTTATCACCGTTCAATCCATTGGAGGACGAAGATGAGAGAGCCCAGTGCTTAAGAACATGGATTTTAGGGCTTGATATACCTGAATTTGAGTCTTGTCCCTGCTATTTTACAGTAGCTGTGTGATCTTGGGCAAATCACTTAAGCTCTCTGAGTCTCATTGTCTTCATCTTTACCATGGGAACAATACTTTCTAGCTCACAGAATTGTTGTGAGAATTAAATAAGGTAACGTGTGGGCCTAGCCAACAGAAGACACTACATGTGAGCATTTTAACAGATTCCCACTATTCCAGAAGCTTGTTCCTCCTGGGGTCGCAACTGGACTTTGGGAAAGAATACGGCTTCCAGTCACACAGCATAAAGCCGTCTGGCGGAAGAGGATTCAAATTCCATTTCCACCCTTTACTGGCTGTGTAACAGGGGCAAGTTATGTTATTTCTATGTTTCACTTTCCTCCTCTGTGTGATAAGAAAGCAATTATTCCTCTGTTTGGGGTTATGCATGTTCTACCTTCTTGTTTTGAACATTAATTACGTGATGTATTTATTTAAGGCTTATTTACGCTTACCACGTTCCAGGAACTGTCTTCACACTTTACAACTGTAACTCATTAAATTCAATCTTCATGTCAACCCTGTGCGGTAAGTATTACTATCATCTCTACTTTATAGATGAGAAATTGAGTGTGGGGGGTTGAGCAAGTTGCACAGATCACATGGTTAGTGAGTGGCAGACATGGGATTTGATCTCAATATATTCTGGCTTCGCGGCTGGTGCTCTTAGTCACCAAGCTGTGGGCCACTAGGATCACCACCCCTACAAGCACCCCTACAACCACCCTTACAAGCACCCCACAACCACCACTACAACCACCACTACCACCACTCCTGTGACCGCACTTAGGGTGTGCTGATTAGGCACCTAGCATTTACAGGCATGGCCTCATTTCCTTCTCACAGCAAGCCTGCGGGGTGGGGTAAATGACTTGCCCAAGGTCACTTAGTGAGCCAGTGCCAGTGTGAGCCCTGGATTCCGGTCTCTCTGGCCCCTACGCCCATGCTCGTAGGCACTGTGTTAGACTGTGGAACCTGGGGATGCCCATAGCACATCAGCAGACACATAACGGACATTCTCCGAAAAGGCGTTTCTCTCATCCAGGATTTTTCAATCTGTAAAGGTTAGATTTTCTGACAGCCCTGGAGCACTTTGGTAGCCACCTTCCCCCCCCTGTCCTATTTGAAGGGGGAATCTGGTGGCTTCTGGACAAAACCGAGTCCACACACATGCCCACCCTGCTCTCCTTTAGCACAGCTCTGCCCGTGGCCTGGCACCTTGTTTACGTTTTTGGAAACGAAGAATGATGAGTGAAGGTGGGTGGTGGAGCCCTGCCTCCCTCCTTACAGGCTGGACAGATCGCTGGGCGTGAGAATGCATTCGTAAGGCTGCAGACCTTGGATGTAAGAGAAGGTGAGATGAGCCATCATTGTGTGGATTGCATGTGTCAGATTTCTAATTTGGTTTAATTTGATAAACATTCGCCTATTATCCCTCGGAAGAAGGTTGGGCTCAGCCAATTCTCAGACAGTGACCTTGCTTTCCCTCTCTATCCATCTTCCACACTGAGCCAGAGTAATAGTTCTAGAATGAACATACAATAATTCTCTTTCCTCCTTAAAATCCTTTTATGGTATCCAACGGTCCTCAGGAAAAAAACAGACAGGACCCCTGAATATACCATGTTTCCCTGAAAATAAGACCCAGCCGGAGAATCAGTTCTAATGCATCTTTTGGAGCAAAAATTAATATAAGACCCTGTCTTATTTTACTATAATATAAGATGGGGTCTTATATAACATAACATAACATAACATAACATAACATAACATAACATAACATAACATAACATAACATAACATAACATAACACCGGATCTTATATTAATTTTTGCTCCAAAAGATGCATTAGACTTGATGGTCTGGCTAGGTCTTATTTTTGGGGAAACATGGTAATCTACCAGGTTCTTCATGGTTGGCACCTGGGCCAACCACTTTCTCCTCACTTCCTTTCCCCATCCTCCCTCCCTCCCTGCCATCAGCCTTTACTCCAGTCATCCAGAATAAGTTGCATTTCCCTGAAAACGATAGGTATTCTTTTCCCCTTTGCCTCTTGTGTATCCAACTTGTCTTTCAGATCTCATCTGGGGTTCTAATTTTCTCTGAGAAGCCAGCCTGGACAATGCAAACCTATCCATCCCTAGTTCCTTATCTACTGGCATTATCTATTATCTCTACCAGAAGGCCCGCACTGGGTGTAGTTTTCCACCACGTAGCTCAGAGTCTGGCACACGCTGGGTGGGTACTTCAGAAATATTTATTGGTTGAATGAATAAATAAACGAACATTTCCAAGGATTAAACTACCTTACTTTTTGTAGGGTGGGTTGCAAGAAATATAGTTAAGGTGTAGGACAAGATAAAGGTGCAAATGGAATTGACATTTCAAAAAAAACCTGAAATAATAATTGTTTTTCTCTAATTCCTAGTTAATCCTGGTACTATATTCATTTTATAAGTATGTGTTGGATTGTTTAGCGATGTGCTAGACTCAGCTGCACCAATATATGTATAGAGAAAGCTCACAGTCTAACGGGGGAGGCAGATACACCACAAAGAAACTCATAAAACATGTATAAGCACTTCGAGCACATACCTTGTACCCAGCGCTTTTCATACATGGTTTGCAATTGTCTCCGCAGCCTAAGCGATAGGCATTGATTCCATTTTTACAGGTGGGGAAACTGAAGTTCAGGGAGATTTAAGCAGGTGACTTTCCTTTGTTCAGCTACGCAACGGAGTGATAGGAACACGTACGTACCGGCCTTCCTGAACACCTGTAGTCTTTTTTACCATGCAACCTAATTCACACTCTACTGTGCTGTTCATACACGTGAATAGCACTTTGTACATTTGCTGTCATTTTTATGCATATTACCTCTTTTCAGTCTCACAAAGCACTGTTTATGGTGCAGACAAGGATACTATTACAATCCTTAATTTACAGATCGGGAAACTGAGACCCCTGGAGGCTAGGTGACAATTCCCAGGTCATATATTAATGCAAATAGGAACAGAGCCCAGGTTTTTTGATGATGGGCCTTTTCCTTGTCTCTTTATACATGCATCCTCCAAAATCAGGCCCCTCCAAAGCAAGCACACCATTCCTTTGGTGCACAAGACATACTGACACTCCTGTCTCGTGGCAGATCCACGGCACTGCCTAAAGTTGGATGGTGGCAGTTTTACAGGCGCCACGGGTCCTCCGAAATCCACCCTGTCCCCAAGCAGTGCTTACGTTAAGTTTGCTTTCGAGCCTTTATCCATTGTTCCCTTTCAACCGGCTTATGAAAGGGCCCTGGAGACCATGGTCAGTTCTTGGCCCCATTTGAAGAGAGCACATTGGCCCAAACCACAGCTCATTATCTGGGCCTCAATATATTATCACAGTATTGTTTTCTTCAGACTGATAGCAATTCATTACTTTTAAGTACACAGGGGGATAATTCAAGAAGAGATTTGATCATCTCAGATATAGTTCTTGCTATTAAAAAAAAAGAAAAGAAAGAATAGTCCCAGGAAGGGATTTCTTCTGCCCTCATTGTTTCTCAAGCCTTTATTTCCTGAATTCAACAAGCATTTGCTTTTCTTCACTGTGTGCTTTGCTGTGTTAAGATTTGAAGGAACAAAGATAAATACAGTTGGGACCCTTCCTCTTAGGGTACACAGTCTATTAGAAAAAGACAGATGTGTGAAAAAACTATCACTAATTCAGAACGTTTGTATAGCACACTAGTAAAAAGCTCAGATTTGTGGGCGGGCCATTCATGGGTTCAAATCCCAGTTCTGCCACTTAACTAGCATCACATTCTTGGGCCATTGAGCTAACTTCATACAGTGATGATTTTCTCATATCTCTTTCCCTCTCCCTCTCTTTCTCAGCACTTTATTCTGGAATAATTTTAGACTTACTTAAACAAGTGTTGCAAAAACACAGAGCAGTTCTATATACCGTTCACTCAGTTTCCCCGAATGTTAACATCTTATATCGTCATATGTATTAATTAGGGTTCTCCAAACAAACAGAGCCTGTAGGGGACACACACACACACACACACACACACACACGCACACACATGCACGCACACACGCATGCATATGGATTCATTATAAAGGATTGGCTCGTGTGATTACAGAGGCTGCAAGTCCAAACTCTGCAGAGCCAATGTCCCAGTTTGGGTTCAAAGCCTGGCAGGCTGCTTTCAAACCAGGAAGAGCTCCTGTCTCTGTTGGAAGATTACTGGGCAGGAGAATTCCCTTCCTCAGGGAGGGTTGGCCTTCTGTTCTCTTCAGGCCTCCAATAGACTGGATGGGGCCCACCCACACTAAGAAAAGCAATCACCTCTCCTCAGCCTACTGATTTAAATGCCAATCTCATCCAAAAACACCCTCACAGAAACACACGGAATAATGTTGGACCAAATACCTGGACACCCTGTGGCCCAGCCAAGCTGAGACATAAAATTAACCATCATGTACCATAGAACATTTATCAAACCTAAGAAATTAAAATTAAAACGATACTACTAACAGACTACAGACTTGCTGTGGATGTCATTTGGAATAGCCTCTATGCACACCAAGTGACACTGACTTAGGAGCCAAAGTTGGGACTACTGGGTCTGCACTAGTACATAAACAGAGGCTACACGCAGTGACAGAGAAATACAAACAACACTGGCGCAGTAGAGGAAATACTTGGATTCCACTCCTGGATTTAATACTAAAAGGCACAGGTCCTTGTGCAAAGGGCAGCACCTTTCTGATTCCTCATGTGGAAAATCTCTAACTGGATAAGCCAAAACAGTCCCTTCCCACTCTGAAAGTCTCTAGAAATTTAAGGAGGAGAATCTCTCTCTCTCTCTCTCTCTCTCTCTCTCTCTCTCCCTCCCTCCCTCCCTCCCTCCCTCCCTCTGTCTCTCTCTCTCTCCCTCCCTCCCTCCCTCCCTCCCTCCCTCCCTCCCTCCCTCCCTCCCTCCTCCCTCCTCCCTCTCTCCCTCCCTCCCTCCCTCCTCCCTCCTCCTCCCTCCCTCTCTCTCTCTTTCTCAGCACTTTATTCTGGAATAATTTTAGACTTACTTAAACAAGTGTTGCAAAGACACAGAGCAGTTCTATATACCGTTCACTCAGTTTCCCCGAATGTTAACATCTTATATCGTCATATGTATTAATTAGGGTTCTCCAAACAGAGCCTGTAGGGGACACACACACACACACACACACGCACACACATGCACGCACACACGCATGCATATGGATTCATTATAAAGGATTGGCTCGTGTGATTACAGAGGCTGCAAGTCTAAATTCTGCAGAGCCAATGTCCCAGTTTGGGTTCAAAGCCTGGCAGGCTGCTTTCAAACCAGGAAGAGCTCCTGTCTCTGTTGGAAGATTACTGGGCAGGAGAATTCCCTTCCTCAGGGAGGGTTGGCCTTCTGTTCTCTTCAGGCCTCCAATAGACTGGATGGGGCCCACCCACACTAAGAAAAGCAATCACCTCTCCTCAGCCTACTGATTTAAATGCCAATCTCATCCAAAAACACCCTCACAGAAACACACGGAATAATGTTGGACCAAATACCTGGACACCCTGTGGCCCAGCCAAGCTGAGACATAAAATTAACCATCATGTACCATAGAACATTTATCAAACCTAAGAAATTAAAATTAAAACGATACTACTAACACACTACAGACTTGCTGTGGATGTCATTTGGAATAGCCTCTATGCACACCAAGTGACACTGACTTAGGAGCCAAAGTTGGGACTACTGGGTCTGCACTAGTACATAAACAGAGGCTACACGCAGTGACAGAGAAATACAAACAACACTGGCGCAGTAGAGGAAATACTTGGATTCCACTCCTGGATTTAATACTAAAAGGCACAGGTCCTTGTGCAAAGGGCAGCACCTTTCTGATTCCTCATGTGGAAAATCTCTAACTGGATAAGCCAAAACAGTCCCTTCCCACTCTGAAAGTCTCTAGAAATTTAAGGAGGAGAATCTCTCTCTCTCTCTCTCTCTCTCTCTCTCCCTCCCTCCCTCCCTCCCTCCGTCTCTCTCTCTCTCTCTCCCTCCCTCCCTCCCTCCCCCTCCCTCCCCTCCTCCCTCCCTCCCTCCCTCCCTCCCTCTCTCTCTCTCTCTCTCCCTCCCTCCCTCCCTCTCTCTCTCTCTCTCTCTCTCTCTCTCTCTCTCTCTCTCTCTCTCGGACCCAGTGAGGTCCTGCTTCTCTGAGATCCCTTCCTTAACCAGCGGAATGTGCCAAGTTAGAGAGGGATGACTCCCGTATCAGTGCTGGTAAGTGCAGTCTAAGATTGGGCCCTTCTCTAGCTACAGCGAAGTGCCTCTCAGCTCACCGTGACATCCTCTGAACTCACCTCTTAATCCCCCATGGCTGGGCCTCCTGTCTGACCTGCCACTCTTTTCTGACACCTGATCTTCCAACCTCACTTTGGGGTCTATGGCTTCTTATCCCCCTGCCAGTTTTCAGGAGCTGGTCCGTGACCTTGGACCTCTTGGGTACTCGGCCCAGATGGCACTGTGGGGTCCAGGATACCGGCCCTGCCCTGCCTCTACCTCAAAAGGCCTGTCTCATGATCACTTTTATTTTTGGACTATGTGATTGCGATGGACATTCTGTGTTTCCCGTACAAGCTGAGACACTGATTTCCTGCTCACATACATGTGTACACACACAGTCTGCCCATCAGGGACAGCTTGTGAGGGCTTCCCTGAGCAGGTCTCTTTTCTGCACTGAAGAAGCTGCCAGAGACAAGTGGTGTGACTTTTAGAGGACACTCTAGATGCCTTACAGAATGAGAAGATTGAAATAATGAGGCCAAGTTCAGCCCAACAGACAGCAAAAAGGCCCAGGGAACAGCCAGGTGACCTTAGCTTAGAGGCGATAATTGCCAATGGCTGGATGGCAGATACACTTGACCCAAAGCCTTTATGTTCATAACTAGCCTCTTCATTGTCTCATTTCCACACTATTTCCTGGATGGATATGCACGACAAGAATGTCAGCCCATTTCCACAATGGAGTCAAAGCCAGAATTACAGCTAATGACGTGCTTGAGGTGCTTAACCATCTTGAATCTCTACCTGCTGAATGGCAGGCAGGTCCTGCTGCCAGTAGCTATGAACTATGAAGAAAAAGGTCAATCAGCCATGATCCTAAGCATCAAGGAGCTCACAGATCAGAAGAAAGGACAAGTGGAAAGGTATGTCATAAATTATGTATAAAGACTGGGCCTGAGTGGAAGGGGAAAGACCAAAGCGTCCAAGACTCACGGCACACCTGTGGGTTAGGGATGCAGAGGTTAGGGTCCACACTTTCCAGGAATAAGGCTCTGGGAATAAAGAGAGACAGGTACTCACTCTTGCTGCTGTCACCTTCCTTCCCGGGTTAACCCGCAAGACTGAGCCCCTCAGTGGCCTGCTCCGTAAGACTGGCTGCAGTCCAGGCCACATTGCCAGAGAAGCCAGATTCAACTGTTCTAAAGGTAGATTTTGGTGGTGGTTTTACAACTCTGCAAACTTATCAGAACTCACTGAAATGTACACTTCAACTGGAGGGCTGTTATGGTATGTAAATTATATCTCAAAAAAGCTCCTTACAAATTGGCAGAGTAACCTTCTGGATACACTTGTGATTGTACAGTTCTGCAAACCAAGATCATCAATGCTTCTCTAACTTCTTCAAGATAAAATCCAAATGGCCTGACATTCAAAACACAACAAGTCATCAAGCTTAGGTCCGTACAGTATCTTTTGCTTCGGATGGGCTGGCCTCCCACATAGCCTGCATGTTCCATTGCATTCCGGAACATTCCATGTCTTTCCATCCTACTTCTTTCCTTGTCATCCCATCCCACAAGATTTTGTTGGTTTTGCTTGAAGCACCGACTTTAGCAATGCATGGCTCTACAACTGGTGCTGAGAATAGAGAAATGAAGAAACAAATCTCTGCCCTCCAAGCATTCACAGACTCGTCTATTCACTGTGAAGACAGGTATGACACAAACAGAACCACGGCAGGGAACACTGACGCAGCGCTGGGCATTGTTTTCAGTGCCTTGACATATATGAGGTCAGCGCAGTTTTGTAACTATCCTATATGGGACGTACTATTGCTATTTCCATTTTACCAAGGGAGGAACTAAAGCAGGAAAGCAGTAAGCAAAATCCCCAAGGTCACAAAGCTCGTAGGTGGCAGAGCCAGAATTCAAATCCAGGCATCATGGCTCCTGAGCCCATGCTCGTCATCTCCATGCTATGGAGACACAGATCAGAGGTAGAAAGGCTTCCTGAGAAGGCGACGTCTCAGTTAGCTTAGGAGAGGAGATGTAACCTGCCCTACAGACACATGGGAGGGGAGGCAGAATGAAAAGCAGGTGCAAAGATATGAACATGTAGAGTGGATGTGTTTGGGGAATCATATGCAACTTGGTGTGGCTGACATGGAGAGAGAGAGGGATGGCGATGTTGGTTGGAGATGAAGAGCTGGATGCTGGTTGTTGTGAGGGGCTAGATGGCACCAGGTTGGGCTGTTGTATTAGTTAGGACACCTTTACCTCAAAGAAGCAGAAGAGCATCACTGAAATTAGCTTGACCCATAAGGACAGGGATTGTCCAGCGATAGAGAGGATTTCAGAGTGGTTCAATTCAGCGCTCAACTGTGCTATCAAGGACCCAGGTTTTCCATCTCTCCACTCTGGCATGCTCATTGTCGGTTTATCTCCACAGATGACTTGCTTCACTGTCTCAAGAAGGCAAAACATGTTCAGTCTTCCTGGCCTGACATGGCAAAGTCCAAAATTGGAAAACAAGCACCCCTTATGGCGTTTCCTTCTTAAGAAGAAGGGGGAAATTTCCAGAAGACCCTCCATCATATGTCTCACTGGCCAGGACTAACGTTCCCATACCACCCCTGACCAATCACTGGCACGGAGAATTCACCACACGGGTTTAGACAAATCATGATACAGCTCTTAGACAGAGAAGGAACTCACCTTTCCCTGAGTCACAGGGTAGATACTTGCACCATACCCAGGTTTATGAGCCAAGAAAGGGGAAATGAATGTCAAGTAGGCAGCCAGTGTTTCTGAGAGAAAAGTTTAGTCTTTTTCCTAAGGGTGATGGCAGTGGGTAGTGGGGAAGAGCAGGGCGTTCAGAGTGAAGATACAACCAAACTGATGTTTAGAAACAACCTCGTATTCACACTTTCATTGTCTTTCACCACGCTAGCCTGTATTCATGTTGCCTCTTTCCCTTCTTTCCTCTCCTCCCTCCTTCTTCCCTGTCTTCCCTCTTTCTGCTTTCCTCCATTGAACACAAATCTACTGAAGGTTACAATTTGTTCAGTATTATTCTCATTCTTGATCACCAAATACACACCCAGTTCCTTCCTGCATTTTATGACCACGAGTTTTTGTCTCCCCCCAGCTCACTCCACCTCCCCCCTTCCTGCATGAAGCCTTTTAGGAATACTTCAGCCCCTAGTGATCTCTCCTTTTATCACCAGTGTGTTTTGTTTTTTTTTTTGTCTTTTTTCTTTTTTCTTTTTCTTACCATCCCTGAGGCTGCTTGCCAATTCATGTGGAACCTGGTGTGAGAAAATGGGAGTCTTTGGACACTAAAAGCATCTCAAAACTAGAGTGTCTGTTTATTTTCCCTACCCCCAACTTAAACCCCTCTCTCCTTTCACTGTCTTTTAAAATTCTCTGATAACGATTATTGGTTTTCTGTAGCCGAAGGGCAAAATTAATAAATTCCTCAGCCGCACAACTTTCTTGAAATCTAATAACGATCTTCAACTGTTAGCGTTGGGATGAAGGATGAAGATAATAAAACAGAAGGAGGGAAGGCACTGGGAGGGGGGAATCAAACCTGTCTACTTTGAAGTGTTGTTCAGTGAGACCAGGGAATTGAGCTGTTGAGAAAGGGAGAAAGATCTCATCATTGCAAAACTTGAGGTGGGAGAGTTGCAGGGCAGGAAGATAGTGGGGGGCATGAGAGCAGCGGATGGTCCGGGACCTACACAGACCTTTATCTGTGAAGGCTTTCCCCACTTCTATGCCTGGAAATAGAACCACAGGCTTCAATTAGCCACCAGTCATCAGCGACCAGTATGCAGTTTGCCAAAAATGAGATCGCTTTTAAATTTTGAGACAAGAAAAAGCAGGACAGAGTTCTCCAATGTGTATTAAGCTAATACAGGATATGGAGAGGGGAATGATGCTAGGAGATATAGATCAACCATTGCTATTTCTTTGAGGAGGGTCTCTATTTGATGTCTATCTTGGTAAGCAGTGGGTAAACCTGAAAGGGTCTTTGGAATCAGACAGTTCTAGGTTTGACTCTCTGAATCATTATCTGCCAGTTGTTGGGGAGTTACTTAACTTCTGGGGAACTTATGTTCTTACTGTGTGGAACGAGATTCATATTCTCTGCGCATTCTGCCTGTACGGGCTGTTTGAGGAACAAATGAGATAATGAATGTGGAAGTCTCCTAGAGACACCCCAGTTAAGTTGATGAGGTTGTTATTTCTTCTGGGAAGATACTTTTGGCTTCCCAAAGGGACCACAGAGCAGATCTCACTGAGTAATTAACACATAAACAACTTTGATTTTCCATCTGAATGACTTCTCTCTCTTCTGTGCTTCTGGGTATCCCATCTCTCTAGACTCTCCTAAGAGAAAAGAGGAGGGGGAGATAGGCTCTGTCTTTTTGCTCCTCTTGAAGATATCCAGAAAGAGATTTATTTGGTCCAAATGTGGCCAGCAGAGAAATGGACTAATTCTCAAAGAATAAAATTTTGATTCAAACAATATTTTTATATTCTTGGTCAGATCAAAGCATCTTTTCCTATGAACCACTGGAGAGTAAATTGCTGACCAGATTCCCCATTGGCTATTAGTCCAAACACTTTAGCAGTATTTTCTACCAAGTTGTCAGAATCAGGAAATTAATAACAACATATTACTACTGTAGAATCCTCAAGTCCCAATCAAGTTTTGCCAAATGTCCCAAAATATCCTTTGGAGAAAAGAATCCAGATCAGAATTATGTGTCGCCTTTATTTGTCATATCTTTTGGTCCTGAATTTGTCCTCAGTTTTTGTCTTTCATAATCTTTTTTTTTTTTTAAGATTTTATTGGGGAAAGAGAACAGGACTTTATTGGGGAACTGCGTACTTCTAGGACTTTTTCCAAGACAAGTTGTTGTCCTTTCAATCTTGGTTGTGGAGGGTGCAGCTCAGCTCCAGGTCCAGTTGCTGTTGTTAATTGCAGGGGCCCACCATCCCTTGCAGGAGTCAGGAATTGAACCAGCAACCTTGTGGTTGAGAGTCCACTGGCCCATGTGGGAATCGAACCGGCAGCTTTTGGAGTTAGGAGCATGGAGCTCCAACCGCCTGAGCCACCGGGCCGACCCAATCTTTCATAATCTTGAAGCGTTTGAATACCATCCCTTTCAATTTGGGTTTGTTTGATGTTTTTTCATTGTCAGATTCAGGTACTACATCTTTGGAAAAGCATATCACAGAAGTCATGTTTCTTTGTCATGATAGGACATCCTATCATGATTTTGATTTACCCCATTTAGGGTGATTTCACTTTATTCATTCAATCAAAGTGTTGTCTGCCAGATTTCTCTACTGTAAAGTAACTCTTTCCCCCTCTGTAATTTTTTCTTTTTGGGTGGGGCGGTACTTGGAAAATATGTAAGTATCTCTTTCTTCATAAAACATTCAATGTAGTCATTTATCAAGTATATTAGTATTGAAAGGCTGATTCCTATTTTATTGACCAGGTTATGATAGGTAACTATATTTTGAACCCAATTTAGCTAGTGGAAACTTCTTCAACCTGGCTGCTACATCCTTTGACATTTCTCCATTTTTCTGACTTGCTTTCTGAGACAAGGTGTTTTATTTTCCTTGTCCTAGATCAGGGATCAGCCATTTCTTCAAAGAGCCCAGGTTCCTTTTAGTGAACTGGTTTTCAGAAGGCACAGTCTGGAGAGTATGTACCCTCATTGCTAGGGTGTGTGTGTAGAGAGGGGGAGGGTGGCTGCTCCCAGGCCCTTCACCTTCAGTATATAGAGTTTTACGTGTGTGTGTGAGAGAGAGAGAGAGAGGAGAGAGAGAGGTATATTTTGGTTTATTTTTGTATTATAACAACACTTATTAGGTTAGTGTTTCTCAAAATATATTCAATAAACTGTCAATAAATAATATGTGAAAAAAGAGACCCGAGGTCAACTGAGTTTGGCAAACACGGGGCTTCCGGAGGCTTGAATCTGTTCCTGTGCTTGGTGACCATCCAAAAAGGCGATGCAGAACGTAACATCTATTTATGATATGTCAGTCCCTGGGCCAGGATTATTTGTTACTTCTAAGTGATATAAACTGATAGATTTTTATGAGGTTTTACTTGAGTTGTCTACAGCACATTTGTCATCACTGTTTGAAAAATATGCCAGAGAAGCACTGATTCCCTCCCTCTCCCCGACCCCCTTCTCATAGGTCCCTGCTTCACAGAATGCTGAGACCTTCTCCTCCTTTGAGGGAGGAAGGAAAGCTGAGGAGCTGAGAATGTGCTGGAACCAGAGCAGGAACCAGAGCAGGTGCTAGAGCCCCGGGAAGCAGGGTGCGGGCTCAAGGCACAGCCAGTTCTGGAATGTGTTAATGTCCAAGGGGCCAGTCGAGGAGGAGGAGGAAAGACAAGCCCACCCTCAGAGCTCCCTGGTGGATACAATGAAGGTCCCAGGGTTCATGGCGCCTTTACTGCTTAACAGTTAACCTTCGGAACATAGATTTGAGTGTGAATCTTGGTTTGCCCTAAGACAAGCATGAGTGGCTTTAAGCACAGTAATAGTCCCTATCTTATAATGTCTTTGTGAGGATTACGATACGGCAGCTGCATGAAACACACTTAGTGCACTGCCTGGCATATAGAAAATGCTCAATAAATGGCAGGTGTGTTTTTTTTTTTTATGTTGCTTGGTGATGGTTGTTATTTCAGTATCAGTTGAGAATTTGGATAGTCTCTTGGGGAGGTCTACAAAAGAATATGCAAGACAATCAGGAATGATTGCTCTAGGAGAAGGCACCGAGATTTCTCAATCTGAGCACAAAAGGCATTCTTGGCTATTCAATTCCTTGTTATGAGGAGCGGTCCTGTGTATTGTAGGATGTTTAGCTGTGTCCCTGGCCTCTGCCCACTAGATGCCAGTAATACCCTCCCAGTTATAGCAACAAAAATTGTCTCCAGACATTGGCAAACGTCTGCGAGAGAGGGCAAAATTGTCCCTGGTTAAGAGCCACTGGGCTAAAGGAAGCTATTTTCCAGTGAGCTGTGAAGTGGCTAGGGAAATTACAAAACTAAAACAGTTAATAAATCTGGCTGCTAAGAAAGAGAGAGAAAGAAGTGGATAGCTGAAGGAGAAGCATGATTAAGAGAGAATTACTGTTGTTATTTTAAATGATCATTATTTATTTTTGATAAGAGATATGATTGAGCATAAATACTGAAAGAAAAAGGCCAATTCTGAAGGAGAAGGTAGAGGTTGTCATGGGAAGTGGCTGTTTGTATTTGGCAAGCACCCCTTTCTACCTTACTCTGGCAACATCACCCAATTTTCTTTGTCCTTCTCTTTTCCTTTCTCATTCAGTATTATCTTTTCCACTCCACATGGCAATGGCGTGGGGGGAAATATGAAAGTGCCCTGCCATCCTGGCCACAGCGTATGCCAGATTTGACCAATCATTGTACCTGATCCGCTGTAACAGTATTTGTCCCAGGGAAGAGCATATGCACCTGGCTGGGCCAATACACATCCTGCCCTGGGATTTTATACAATACATGGAGAAAGAGAGCTGCTTCTGATTCCTTTATTTCAAGATGTAAGGATATGGCTCATGGAAATAATGTGATGAACACAGAGACAGGAGCTGAGATAAGAGAGGCAGGGAGGGGAAGAGAGAGGGGTTACCGCCAGCAAGTTTTCTATGAGCACACGTTTTCTCTTCTACTTGAGAAAGCATTCTAGAATTCAAGTGAGGGCTCCTATTTTATTTACAACTTTGAATTTACTCTATTATTTTTTTAATCCTTCCAAGAGAGAAAATATTTTCAAATGAGTCATTTGACTATTATTTGCATTATATTTCTTATCTAAATATAAACTTATCTAAACTCTGCCTTGAGACCCTGCAGTTTCAAATACTACAAACTAGAGGAATCTTGAGCAATGTGACTATTTTTAGTGTTACATTCCTTGTAACTTACCCGAACACTTATTTGGATAAACCTGTGGATTGCGCTACAGCGTTGGTGCTTGAGAGCTACTGAACTGACTGAAGTAACAGGAAAACGTTAGTGTTCATTAATTGTCTATGACTCCATGCTCGCTCTATTTTAAGCTGTCTTTTAGTTGATTCTTCATACTGTTTAGCATTTGACCGAATTTGAGAGTTGTATGAGATAGTCCAACATCACCATCACCGAGTGGTGGGTTATACGTGATATATATGACTGACTATTTTTTCTAGACCAGCTAGAGCCATCACCAATCGATTCTGGCATTCATTCTTATTGAGCACCCATGCAGCCTCAGAATCTTTCCTAACATCACGCTCCAGGGAGTATTAGACTGGCCTGAAAGATGAAACTTATTTGCTTTGCTGATTGGCTTAAAAGCCCTGGAGTTTTGTTCCTATTCATTTCTTGATGAAGAAGAAATGGCCCCCGATGTCTGACCTGGCTAAGAAAGATGCCGGAGCAACCCTGAGCCTCCAGCACTGTCTTGGCATCCTTGCTCTCCCACTGAGAAGAGGTGAGATGTGATGAGAGACACAGACTGAGGCCTCGGGCTTTTATCTCTGGTGATGACATGGGCAGTGTGACATGCAAGATAATGAATGGCCCTCTTTGCAGAAATGAATAAGTTGTGGCCCGTGATGTAATGATCAATTTGCTCCATCACGTTAAGCTGCCCATTTGTCATCCACACCTGCTGTCAGGAGCCCAGGGCCAGTATCCTGCTGTCAGGATATTGGCCTCATGCCTCTGCCTCAGCCACTGAGCGACAGCCTTTGGAGCTGCCTCTCCAAGGCTCAAGGCCACTCTTGGTGACAACCTCTGATGAGGTGCCCAGTTCCTGCTCAGCCACTGGTGACTCCGGGAAAAGGACATCTGTGCTGATCTGGGCCATGGGAAAGCAGCTGATAAAAGAGACTCTTAGTGGGCACCCGGGTGGAACAGGCCAGACACAGGACCCGATGTGACAGTGGGCCAGCCCCATGTCACCTCTGTGCCTCAGCTTCTCTGTTCTAAGAGGAAGGGCTGGAGAAGACTGTCTCTCAGCTCTCCTCCACCCCGACCCAGTAGCTCCTCCACAAATACCTGTTAATAGAGGAACAGTCGGTGATTTTTACTTTCCCTTTCACCCACGTATCAAAGTCATTTATTACCTGCTGATTGTTTGGCGTGAATGAATCAGTTCATTGACTATTCACCACTGAAAAGAAGGTATAATTATTGTGTTTTACTCATAATGAAACTGAGGCCTAGCAAGGCGAAGTGAGGTGCCCAAAGCCACACGGACAGGTTGTGTTAGAATCAGAAAGGAATCAGAATCTGCTTGACTCCCAAACCCTGGCCCTTTGCAGTAGGAATCATTCTGGCTGGAGAGCAGACCATGATGACACTCTAAGCAAAGCAACTTCCTGCTAGTTCTGCAGGTACCCGCTGCTGCTAGGGCCGCTGCCTGCGCCAAGGAAGGCAGGGAGGCCCAAGGAGCCTGGGGTGAGAGCCATTTTGACATTCCCGGTTCCACTTTGAATTTTCAAGCCTCTGGTTAGGACGCAGTTCTGGAGTGCAGGCAGCTGGCTACAAGAATGCTGGGAGGTGTTGCAGGGTCCTCCGGGGTAGCTGCTGGCACAGGACTTTTCTTAACAATTATGTTTGGTGCCCTGTACTGAGCTTTGCTGGGTGCCAGGCCCGCACTCGGCTCTCAGCTCTGCACGGTGGCTGCGATGGGGAAAGGCAAAGGCAGCAGAGATGGGGATCCAGACTCTCAGCCCCGGCTGTACCCCAGAACCGACTGGGAGCTTTTAAAAACTGCCGCAGTCTGAGCGCCATGCCTGACCAACCGAATCAGAATTCTGGCCGTAGGGCCTTCAGTACTTTTTAAAAAACACTTCTTATTTTAACATAATATCCGATTTACAGAACAGTTGTAAGAAGTATAAACTCTTGCGACTTCGACTTACTGTACTATTGGTAGCTCTAGTCAGAGAAACTAGGCAAGAAGAAGCAATAAAATGCATCCAGATTGTGAAAGAAATAAAAGTATATTCACAGATGACATGATTTTGGATCTAGAAAACCCTAAGGAATCCACACAATTAGGTTTATAATAATAAATGAGTTCAGCAAGGCTCCAGGATACAAAGTCAACGTCTAAAAATCAGGCGTATTTCTATATACTAGCAATGAACAATTCAAAACTGGAAAAAAAAATGATCCCATTTGTGATAGCATCAGGAAGAATAAAATACTTAGAAATACAAAAGAATGACAAGACTTTTACACTGAAAACTAAAACATACTTAAAGAAATTCAAGATCAACTTACATGGAAAGACATCCTGTGTTCAAGGATTAAAAGATTGAATATTGTTAAGATGGCAATACTCCCCAAACTGATCTACGGAGTCATCGCAACCCTATCGAATCCCAGCTTTCTTTCCCCCAGAAATTGACAAGTGCATCCAAGAATTCATATGGAAATACAATGAACCCAGAATAGTCAAAACAGTCTTGAAAAAGAACAGAAATGGAGGACTCATATGTTCCAATTTTTCTTGTTTTCTCCCTTTCATTTTCTCTGTGTAAACACACACACACACACACACCCAAGAGCTTTTGAAGATTGTGACTGCCTGAGTGCATGATAACAGTGTGTGTGTGTGTGTAGTTGTGAATGTGTGTGGTGTGTGTTCGCCTAGTATATACACTCACGTTTGTTTATTTTTCTGAACTGTTTAAGGGTGAGTTAAAGTCATGATGCCTGTTCACCCTTAAATATTTCAGTGTACATTTTATAAAAGCAAAAATATTGTTGTTTATAACTATAACACAGCTATAGGCAGCAGGATTATCGGTGATACAGTGCTACCATCTGAGCTACAATGTTTTTTTCAAGCATCCTGCTACTGTTCTTCATAGCAAAAGAAACTCCTAGCTTGGTGGGAAGGCTTTCACAATGTATACAGATGTCAAGTCATTAAACTGTGCACGTTCAATACATTACAGTCTTATTTGTCAATTGTATCCCAGTAAAGCTGAAAAAAACACACAACCCCAGCTCGTATGCTGCCCTCCGTGGTCACTCTCTCTTTGGACTCTTTCAATCGGGTAGCTCCTCACTTGGCTTTGTCTTTCACAACCCTGCCATTCTTAAAGATCCAGGTCAGCTATTTTCTAGAAGGCCCCTCGATCTGGGTCCGTCTCTTGTTTTCTCACGGTGAGATTCTGGTTCTGTGTTTCTGGCAGGACTACCGCGGAAGGGATGCTGTGGCCTTCTGACTGCATTATACCAGGAGATCACTTGTGCAGAGAGGGTAAGAGACTCTGTGAATTTTCTGTTCCTCTTCAAACTGTCACCCACTAGGTCTAGCACACATCCCTGATTTTTCAAAGCTCACCAGATGAGACACATGTAGCCAGGTTTGAGAGCCATTCACCTAACCTAATCTAAGGAGGTAAGACCTGGCCTTCTAGAAGAAGAGACATTACAATTAAGACCTAAAGAGTGAGTCGGAATGACTCTACTCATTGGAACCTGGTGGGTGGTGAGGCCAGCGTTGTGCGATTAAAATAGGCCTGGTGACAGCAGAGCATACAAGACACCTAGAAATGAGCCACGGCCAGCTGGCCGGGCACAGAGTACAATGTAGAATGCAGGCAGGACGCGTGCAAGGACTTGGGACTTCTAAGAGCAAGGCGAGACTGTGGAATGGGTTCGATCAGGATTGACATCACTGGGTTTTTGTGTTGGGGAAAAAAAATCCTTCTTGACTACCATCTGAGGCATCAATTTGAGGGTGGCAATAGGGAAGGCAGGAAGTACAGTGAGGAGGGGACAGCAGTGCCTAGAGAGGGGAAATGGTGCCCGGGCAGGAGAGCAGGGATCGTGAAACTCAACAGCTCTGATCCACAGTAACGCTGTGTGGTGAGGGTGAGAGCAGCAATGTGGTGATGTCAGATGCTGTCGACATACACAGAGATACGGCTTCTATACTGGGCTTTGAGATCAGAGAAGGCTTCCTGGAGGAGGTGGCATAGTCTGAGCCCTGACAGATGAGGAGCCAGCAGCCAGATGAACAGGAAGATGATGGAACAAGAGGCATGGGGGACTAAAAGCACTCAAGAAGGCTGAAGCCTCTAGGAAGAATTTGGCTGGAGAGAGAAGCAGGGTGTGACCCCAAGGACTGGGGGTCACACTGAAAAGTTTGGGCTTTATCCTCCTCTCCTTTTAACAGGCAAGGAGAGAAGTGAAAAGGTCTAAAGCAGGTTTGCAATCTTGAGGAATGTACTCCAGCTGCAGGCAGAGGCTGACTCGGAGGGGAGCGCTTAGGGAGGGACGAAGAAGATCTAAGAGGCCTGTTTGCCAACGTTGTGGAACAAACACCTGCATGGTGTCGGTGTGGGTGGGTGCTGAACACATGGGAGCTATCATTATAACTCACAGCGGAGGGAGGACAGCCAGGCAGGCTCATTGGCATCTTTGCAGGCTCTAACTGGGGTCCGTCTGGCAAACCTTCGGGAGGGCAGGTTAAATGGAGAAATCACCTTCACACCCACAAGACAGGGAGGGAAACAACCTGTTGGCTGGGGATGGTGGGGGCAGGAGCCAGGGAATTGCTCTTGTGCAGAATGAAGACAAATCGGCCGTGAGTTCCGGAGACTGCATCCTTTCTTTGCAACACTTGCCTCTCCATCAGGGCTGCACACAGGCCTGTCAGGCACGAGCAGTGCTTTTGTGTTTGTGCCCTCTGTGCTCTTGTTGCCATGGTGATGGGGCCATAAGTCACGTCTGCTGCTGCTGCACACAGGCACTGTGATTTATGCCTGCCCGACTGGGATTGTAAACTTTTTTTTTTTTTTTTTTAATGCTCAAAATCTGTCACAGCAAGAGAGGGCGAGGTGTCCCTGGCTCATGTTGGAGGAGCAGTTGCTTCAGACCCGCCTGCAATGCTCCCTCTTCTCTGTCCCACCGCCAGGGCGCTGGACCCAGGCAGCCCAGCTTGGCTCTGCAGAGCACCCTTGGGACACACTGGGAAAGGTTCCAAAAGCCTGAGGCTAATGCTCACTGCTGGGCCACGGCACCACCTTATCCTGAGACCAATTCTTCCCCCTGGCACCCCAGGCTAAGTCTGTGAATGCCAGCTTTTCTCTTCGAGTTTCAATGTCTGGCTTGGTAACCTGCACATACTCCAAGAATTGGGTCTCTAGAAGGATGCAATGGAATGAAGGTGAATTTGAAATCATACCTCCTGAGCCTTAGTTCTCTCATCTGTTCAATGGGGCAAATTTAACTTCATCAAAGGTAGGGCTTCTCAGCCTTGGCACTATTGAAATGTGTGGTTGGACTCTTTGTTGGAGAGGGTACACTGTGCATTGTAGGGTGTTTAGCAACATTCTGAACTCCACCCGCTAGCTGCCAGTAGCATCTTCCCAGTTATGGCCACCAAAAATGTTCCCAGAGATTGCCAAATGTCCCCTAAGGACAAAAATCATCCCCTTTAATACCCATTTTACAGATGAGGGACGTGAGTCTTTTTTTTTTTTTTTTTTTTTTTACCTATAGTACGTCATCTTTCATGGACAACCAAAGTCTTTCCCCAAAAACCAGGCCCTTCTGGGGTATGTGGAACCATGGACTCCCCTGACTATTTCCCATCATGCCTTCCAGATGCTGTGTTCACCCTGCAGGAATAGACACCCTCACAGATGACACCTGTGAAACCCAAGTGTGCAAATCTGATCCATGTCACCACCCTCTCTGGCTATTCCATCTCACTGTGGTTACCCCAGCCTTGTCATGCACAGGAGGATGCTGATAGGGTTAAAAGATGGTCTAGAGGGGAGGAGACCACGGTGCCACACTCTCTGTACCAGGAACTCTGTACCTAGGATGCTTTTGAGGTGCCTGGCATGGCTCGTTAGGACTGGCTGGGACAGACATGCATGCTTTCCTCCAAAACCATTCTCTCCCACTTTCTTATTCTTTTTTTCCCATTAAAAAATATTTTGGTAAAAAATATACATAACATAAACTTCGCGATCTTCACCATTTCTAAGTGTAGAGTTCAGTGACATTAGTATTTTCATATTGTTGTGTAACCATCACCACCATCTATCTCCAGAGCTTTTTCATCTTGCAAAACTAAGTCTGAACACAGTAATCAATAACCTCATCCCCCCTTCCCCTCAGCCCTTGGAAACAACCATTTTACTTTCCAGATTTCCAATTACTCTAAGTACTTCATATAAGTGTGACCACACAGTATTTGTCCTTTTGGGTGATGGCTTATTTCATTTAGCATCATGTCCTCAAGTTTCAGCCCTGTTGTAGCACGTGTCAGAATTCTCTTCCTTTCTAAGGCTGAGTAATATTCCATCATACGTATATAGTATATAGCACATTTTGTATCCATAAGACCTCCGATGGCCACTCAAGTCGCTTCCACATTTTAGCCGTTGTAAGTAATGCTGCTATGAAAGTCTTACGTTTTTCTGAACCATCTTTGAGTCCTACTCCAATAAGTCAACCATCAGGCACTTACTAAGTACTTACTGAGTGCAAAGCCTACGAAGGGAACACAGAGTATACAAAGCACATGAATCACAAATCCTTCTGTAAAGGCAAGGCTTGAAAAAGAGCCTCGTGAGGATTCCTTCACCAGATTAGTTCTGGGCTAAGTCACTGTAATATTGTAATAACAGTATTTATTATAATATTGACAGTATAATAAATACTGTAACAGTAGAAATCGCCAGTATTTTTGTGCCAAACCCATCATGCATCAATTCACTTGATTTTAAACAGCAATCTATATGGTAGGTATAGTTATCTCTATTTTGAAAATGCGGAAACTGAGGCAGAGGGAGGTAAAACAATTTTCCCACCCTTACCCAGCCATTGAGTGGCAGAGACAGGATTTGAGTTGAGGCGCTGAGCAACGCTGAGCTTCAGTTTTAAAAGGCTGAGCTGCTAATGAAGTGTTTCTTCTCTCACTACTTTCTGTCTTTGCTAGTTCCTTTCCCTCCTCTGCCAATTCTAGGTGATCGTATCATTCTACTCACACAGGATTGTTGCCCTCTCTGGCACACCCAAGCATGCCAACCTTATCCAAACCCTCACTCCCCCTTATGAGGGCTCTGAACCGTCTGCAGATCAGATAGAATATGGAGCTCGGTGGCCCACTGGCCTGACTAATAAATCAAGAGGAGAGAGGCCAGCTCCTTTGCCTCCTCCTTCCCAAAGAATGTGTGTGGGCTTGGAAAGAGACCCCTTGGGAACCAAATGCCTCTTTCTCTGATGCTTGGTTTAATTTGTGTAACCTCGGAGCTGCGGTGCACTAATGTGGTATTACTTGAAGTGGGTGTCAAGGTGCAGAAGTGAGACTGCACCCAGTTCAATAGTATTGAGGAGCCTTAGTGCAGACTTTGCTTCCTAAAGATGCATGATGTTCACTAACATATTAATGTCCTTGGGAAAGCTGCCATCGAGGAAATCAATGTAGCGACTTCATTTGTGATAGGATTTCTCAAACCTTTCAAATTAGGGAGCACTCTTTTTTTGGTTACATTCACTAACACTGAAGTGTTATTTGGACCATACTCTGAGACAATCTTGGAGCTTTATAATGTAATACAACCAACACTGGGAGGCAGGATATTTCTGATGGGGCTGTTCGATGCTAAAGGTATTTCCATGTTAGAGGAGTGGCTATTACTGAGACGTAGTGCAAAGGTATTTGTTGAGCACTTTACTGGTCATTCAAAACATCCTCCTGACCATGCCCACATGACCACATCAAACCGGACTCATCACACCGGTCTGTATCCTTACTGTGCCTAGAACTGGAAATGCAATGATGGTTAAGATGCCATCGTTGACCTCCAGGAACACGTAGGTTAGCAGGTGGGGGCAGGGTGGGGCACTCATCTACAATTAACGCGAATGCAAGGTAATGCGCTGCCCCCAAATTAAGGAAGAGACGTTCCAGCAGCCCACACAAAGCCACGGGGTGTTATAATTCCGGCAAACGGAAGGAGAACATGTTCCAGAAAGGCGGCTCAGAGGAAGTGACATTTCTGCAAGGCTGTGATGGATGAGGTGTTGTGTGCCAGGTACGTGGGAGAGTGTGTGAGTATTAGGGAATTTCAGGCAGAGGGATGGTGCTGGCAAAGGCCAAGGAGGTGGGGAAGTGTATGGCCTTTTGAGGACATGGCAAATGGGGACATGGTGGGAATGAGACCAGAGAGGGAGTGATGGCCAAAATCTGAAGTGCTAAAGTGTCCAGGTGAGGTGGGTCGGGTGATTATTCTGAGGCAGTGTGGGGCCAGGGCAGGGCAGGGTTGGGGCTCTAAATGGCTTTCGCAGGAGAGAAGCATGGCCCAGTCTGTGCAGAGGCTGGATTGTGTTCATGCATGGGGATGGGGTGGGGTGGACCACAGTGAGACTCTAGGAGGGTCTGAGCTGGGAGTGTCAGGGAAGACGGAGAGGTGTGGACATTTTGAGGCTACGTGACGGTGGGATGGGTCTCTTCCATTTGCTCCTCCACCCTTGGCTCATTCCCTACCCTGCTTCGTGCCTCAGCAGGCTGACTTCCATGGGTGGCCTCACCGGGCTCTCCTGCCTGAGTTCCTGTTGGGTCACCAATGGGGGCACCAGCGGAAGGCCTGGTGGGAGGTAGCTAAGTGACGTTGGGACACGTATTTCTCTGGCTAACTCCTCCTATTTGTGTCCCTTGAGGAAACGTCACAGCTCCCATCAGACAGCACTCTCCATGGCATTCCCTCTCCCTGTTCTGGTAAACTCACCCTTACCTTGACCCACTGACACTGGCCACAGTAGATCTCTTGCTGCTTTTCTAGAACTCCCCCCACTTTAGGAACAGCCCCCTTTTAAACTTCTCCCATCTTGAGCGTGCCCCTGTATCCTGCTGGGACCCTCTTTGGCATTGGTTTCCTTGGTTAGTGAGAGAAAAAGGAGGTAAGCCCAATTTCCAGATCAATTAATCACTCACTGGAAAATCCAAATCATCTTTCTGATGAGAATGTACCAGGGTGCGTGTGTGTGGTGTGTGTGTGTGTGTGTGTGTGTGTGTGTGTGTGTGTGGTGCAAAGGGGATTATACTTATCTGGGAGAGTAAAATACACTGAGGGAAATGGGTGGTCCTACCCAGCCCCAAAGAGTGGGTCTTAGGAGGCAAAATGATTGCTTATCTTAGCTTTCCTTGGTGGCCACTGTCCCTGAGTTGCTCCTTGCATAATCTAAAGCCTGGCCTATCTAGGTGAGACGGAAGGAGGATTTCTAATGGAACACTGGGACAATGAAGGCAGCAGAGCAGGAGGCTATGAGATACCTGTAGGCAGCGCGTATTCCATCAACATAGGACCATCCATGTGATGGCAGCAGGTCACTTCTAGTTTGTGAGCTTATGATTATTTAAACATGCCTTTGGAACTCTAAGATGCAGTTCAAGTCCCCTGTAATGCGGGTGGTTGGTTTACAGCTTAAATTAGAGTGTTCCATTTTTAATACATTACAAGTGACAATAATAGTGCCAGACAGTATCTAGGAAGCACCTATACGGAGGCTTCAATTCTGCCTCAAGCCAGGAATTTATTTCAGCAAACTTATTGGCATCAAGATAAGATTATCCAAATATGCCCCCGGGGAAAACAGATAGATGGAGTGAGACAGCGCCATTTCTAATTCATTGTTAATATCTCCATCCACATGACTATCTTTCTCCTGCATCTCAGCAACCAAAAATCTCTCTTTGTGTTACAGGTCAATACAATCATGAAGTCCTCAGATGCAAAACCAGAAGGACCTCGAAATACCACCAAGTTCAGATGGCAAATCCCTGACCCTTCTCCCACAGCTCCCATCCGATGCTGAAGGCATCATGTGTTGACCATGACACTTTTCCCAGCTGAGTCTGTGTGTAGCCTCAGAAATCTTTTCAACCTAATATCCTAGGCAGCCCTGACCTACTCCTCTGAGTTGGCACATGAGATGGCTGATATCTGCCGTCTCTGATTTAGCCCAGTCTCTGAGGCAGATGGAGAAACATAAGCCCAGGGAGGATTTTGAAGACATGGGTTGGAGTAGATGTTCAGCTCATGGTCCCTGCCCCCTTCCTTCCATGGCTGTGTCTATACTTTGATCCTGCTCCCTAATCGTATATGATTCATCTAGAGGTGAGCGCCTAACCCATGCCAGGCCAATAAGATTCCTTCTCTAGGATATTTAAGATTGTAACTCAAGGAAGAGAAGCATTGCCTCTTCAGTGGTAAGAACACAAAATCTTGGGAGATGATGCTTACTACCTCCCTACCCTGAGGGTGGGAGTGGGGAGGAGGGAGGTGGGCATTGGCGAGAAGGCAGCCATAATGGCATGGTGCACAGAGGAAAGACAGAAGCCTACGGTCATGTACTTCCCTCCACTCACCTCATCCCTGTGGCGATACGCTGACCCCTCACCCTTCCATCCTTCCAATACAGTTGTCATTGAGCACATTTGAATTGGGTTGCTGTCCCCTGAATCCAAACCATCCTGACTAATAAAGAAGAGAAAGGGTTTCCACAGTGAGGCATGGCGGGGTGATGAACGGAGTAGGGCCTTGAGACCAGAAACTGGTATTCGGTATTCAAATTCCAACTCTTAGAATCTCAGCTTCCTCACCTGTGAAAAGGCGGGATAGAAATAGCATTGACCTGGGGAGATGGCTGTGAGGGTCACGTCTGAGAAGCTGTGGGAAGGCCTCTGCCCAGGAAGGCGTGCCAAAGTGCCACTTGTTGAGCGTTTAGTGTGGATTCAGGACTGAAACCCAGATAGCCTGTCTCCCAGCTCAGCCTACCTGCCAAAGAATCACACTTTCCTGCCTCTCCCTTCTCTCGCTCTTTCTTTTTTCATCTAGAGATCTGCAGTCCCATTGCAGAATCAGAAGTCCCATTTGAAAAGTGTTTAACTTCTAATGCAGATGTAACAAGTCATTTCTCAGTTTCACTGTATCTGCAAAGCCTTCTATAATTCAGCATCAAATATTTATTATTACATTTATTAAACTTTTAATAATTTAGCATCTCTTGCCTGTGAGAGAGGAGCTTAGCTAACCGGTTCCCCTCTATCCAACCTGGGTCACTTCAATATTTATATTCCAAAGATTCCGTTTGAGTTTCATTGAGCAGAGCCTGTGTCATGGGCCTTTCGCTGGGGCTGACAGCTGGTGCATTCTGCAGCCTCCCTAGTGGCAAAGACTAACAGAAATCTGGTGCGGAACGGTGTTTGAAGAGATTTACCGAGTCTGGGCAGAAACTCATCCTAATAGACTTCACTTTTATTATGATCGCTAAACTAAAATGGGGGAAAATATATATGTCTCCAGGCTCACTGGCTGAATGATGGGCAGTGAGGCTGTGGAGAGATGTGGGTGTACAGCAAATCCATTTGGTAGGACATGTGGAGGCTTCTCACAGGGAATTCACTCTCCTAAGAGAGGGGAGGGGTGTGGTGGTGCAGGACAAATTCTCTTGCCCAGGAACCCAGGAACCCACTGTGAGTGCCAGACAGACTTCCTATTTCCCACACAGACACCCTTTCCCCCCAATTTAAGACTCCAACTTCCATGGAACGAACTCTACATGCACAATGGATGGAATGGTCCACAGAGATGAAGACGGAAAGTCCAATGAGCCTACCTATCAGTCTTACAGAGAATCCTGTCTCGACAATAGCCATCATTCACTGACTGCTCACCAAATAGCTTGAGTTCAAATCTGGATTCTGCCACTCACTACCCGTGATACGTGGGGCAAATAACTTCAACCTTTTGTACCTCAGTTTCCTCATCTGTAAATAGCAGTAAATCCATCACGGACTTATTGTGTGATGAAGACAGAAATAATACATGGAGCGTGCTCAGAAAGGACCTGGCACCAAGTAAGTGCTCAAAACATTGGTCATTATGATTTATGACTATGGGGCAAAGAGTTTAGATACATCTCATTCAGTTCTCAAAGGCATCCAAAGATGTAAGAGCAATCATCATTCCCATGGACAGATAGGACACTGAGGCTCAGAAAGTTTAAGAAACTTACCCAAGGTCAGCTAGTAAGTGGTAGAGATGGGACTTGAACTCAGGAAGTTTGGATCCAGAGCCCTCACTACTCCCTTTGTCCAACACCCCTCTTCTGTGTTTCAAGCAGGTTGCCTATTGAAATTCTCTTGCCGTTTGGGAAAGAACTATCTGTGTGAGCAGCCGGTGAGGAAGGAGAAAGTGGGGGAAGCACATGGGGTTGAGACTCTAATGAGGATTGAAGAATCCCACCTCCATCTCAACATCCATACTGGGAATAGAAGTGCACGTCTTGGTTGCCTGACCACACACACACACACACACACACACACACACACACACTTAACAAAATCTGCTGAGCACTACTCACCTCCAACAGGAATCTTGGGAATTAAACAAAACAAGGCCGTTATCAAGATGCTTCTCCCCAGGCTCTGCTGCCTGGGGCCTTTCCAGCCAGGTACCCAGTATAATGTATCGCCGTCCTTGACCTGGCCCCACTCCTGCTGACCCCATCCATCCCAATGCCCTGCTGTTCTTTCCCTCCCTTGCCTTTGCCAGTGATGCCTAAAGTGATCAAGAGGAAGGATGCACACGTCCCTTCTCTGTACAGCGAACACCATCTTTTATCACCTGATCACACTGCATCGTATGGTTACTTCTTTATTTGTAATGCAATGCCTTATTTGTAATGCAAACTCCCCACTCATGGAACACCAATTACATGTCAGGTGCTGTACTACTTATTTTCTATATGTTATGCAATCCTAACAATAATCATCTGAGGGAAACACAACGATATCTCTTTTGCAGGTTTAGAAATGGAGGTCTGGAGAGGTGAACCAACTTGGCCAAGAAGTTGGGGTAGCAAGTCGTGGTGCCAGGATTCCTATGCAGGGTCTGTAGGATTCCAAGACTACTCTCTCTTTTCTATTCCTTCTTCCCTTTCTGGTCTTTCTATTCCTAGAGCCGGCACCCGTGTCCACCACATAGGGAAGTACCTAGAGAGCTTCTGCAGAGGATTTTACCTTAAGACCGACGGTCCCCATTTCTCAAACATACTGTATCTGACTAGGATGCTACTTGGGGAAAAGCCAGATTCTGGTATCTGGAGCATTCCTACAGGAGCATCTGCTGGGGAGCCTGGTGTAGGGAAAACACTATCCTCAAATGCCCTCAGAGTTTCTGCTGGGCCAGGTGGCCCACAGCTGAAGAAAGAGAGGAACAGGGGAGAAAACAACAAGCGTTCTAGTTCCTATCCTTTCCCAGGGCATCCACTGAAGTGCCACTGTACTCCAGACACATTGAACCGGAAGTTCCCTCATCAGGCATGCCACTTCGAGACCCCACCCCTTGTCCATGGACAGAATATCTGTGTTCCCCCTCCTCCCCCAACATCCATTCACTGCCTGTCCTGATTTCCCTCAGGGGAACTATCCTACCTGTAGTCTCCATCCGTGTGGTAAAGGTCCCTCCAAACTTGCTGGCTTGCAGGCTGGGTTCTGGCTAATTAGAGCACTTTTACCCTGAAGGCAGTGATTTGGCATACTGGCAAATATCCCCAAACAGGCCAAACAGAAGCATCATAGCCTAGAGATTAGGGGCACGGAGTAAGGAGTCAGATTCACAGATTTCAATCCTGGTTTTGCAGCTTACTGGCTGTGTGACCTGGGGTGAGTTAGAGAACCTGTTTGTGCCTCAGTTTCCTCATGCATTAAATGGGCTAATAATGGGTGAATATTAAATAAGCTCATTTCAGCAAAACACTTGGAACCCTTCTCTTATAATGGCACTGGTTGTACTTTGGGCCCATCCAGATAATCCAGGATGACTAACCTATATTAAGATTCTTAACTTAATCACATCTGCTAAGACCCTTTTTCCAAATAAGGTAATATTTACAGGTTCTTGGAATTTGAATCTGATACCTTTTGGGGGGGGGCATCATCAGCCCACCACAAACAAGAGTCTGAGAATTTGCCTTTCAAATAAGTTTCTAGGTGATGATGGTGCTACTGGTCTAGGGACCACACTTTGAGAATCAGTGACCTAGTGACTTCCTACCAGTAGTTCACAATTTGGCTCAGAAGTCCGCTCCTCTGTAAGGTTGTCCCTTTAATTCCCAGGTGAATTTAATAACCTCATCCCTTTCTCTGCCTCAAACTTTCCCTCTATGCTGTCACAAAATATGACAGATTTTATTCGCAATTTTGTCTCATTCAGTGCACTGAGATCTTTGCCGTATAACCCCAATCCTTAGCCTGGCATATAGTAGGTGTTCAATAAATTCTTCGTACCTGGAATTGAAAGGCCAAAAGAACAAGGAGCCATTCTTAATTCTATTCAGAACAAATTCAACGTGGAAACTGTCATCAAGTGAGCAATGCTGGCTTGCATTCTGCTATCCTGTTATTCTTTGCACACTGTGCAGGGATTAACAGCATTTCACCATTTCATTTCATTGATTTGAGATCATAGAAAAACCACTGAGGGGCTCCAAAAGCGGGGCTTTGTGGATGATGATTATTCCAACTAGAATAGCTATTCTCGCATCTCTCTTGTAAGAAGAGCCAGCGCGAGGTGAAATTGTGAGGAAGGCCCGGTGTGCAGCAATAAGTGTTGTTTGCCATGCTTCTCTCTCTACGAGTATCTTTTATGTCAAATCTCAAGTCAGTCTCTTGTTCTATGCTCCCTGCTACACCATGAGATTCCGGAAAGCAGGGGTGGGCTGTATTGATCTCCGTATTCCTGCAGTACCTGCCACAGTGCCTGGCACACAGGAGGGGCCCAGCTAAGGCTTTCAGAATTGAAAGGACTCTGTATGCAATGTAACTAGAGCTTGCTGGCTCCTCCACCTTTGTAGCTGACATCATTAGTGTCTCAAATGCTAAATATCTCATTCCCAGCGGCTTCCTGCTGGGACAGGCTGGAGAATGGGAGCTGTCTAGGGGAGAGTTCTCTTCTTTGGCCCTTCAGTGCCTCAGACATGAAAGCTGTCCCTCCTGCCTTAAATTCCACACAGCTAAATGCTATCCCCAATCCAAGGTTAATTGCTAATGCTCCCTCTCCTGCAAATAGTTTCCTAATTTATTTGGCCAGGACTTTTTTCTTCTTTTCCCAATCCCCCAACGTACTCTGTGTGTACCAGATATGTGCCTCTTCATTCATTCTGCAAATATTTCCATGCACATAAAGCCACCAGACATACCACACTGTACTAGACCTTGTACATTCACTTAAGTCTCCCCCAAGCTCCCATGACAAACGGATTAACGTGAACTCTCAGTACTAAGACACTGTTGATTATAAGGTATATCATAGATTAGATGTAGCCTTTCAACGAAAGAAAAAGAACTAAAAGGAGGATGAGAAAAAAAATGCAATACTATGCTGACATAACAGCAAACATAATAACAGATGCTCTTGGAGAGTTCACCACGTGCCAAACTCAGTCCTTTTAAATGCATTGTGATTTAATCTTCACCATCCCCCTATATGGCATCGATGCTACTACCCATATCATCTGCAAGGGCAAACACAGCTATAGAAAAACTCATGCAGAACACAAGTAGTACAGCTGGGAACTGAACTCAGTTCAGTTGAGCTCCATAGCCTACGCCTTTAAAACAATGAACTACCCTACATAATAAACTTTATGTTTAATCAAAATCAAGCATGCATCGGGAAAAGACAGCAAATCCTATCTGTAGAGCTTGATGTATTTTTACGGAATGAAAACGCCCATGCAAACCACACCCAGATCAAGAATTCAATTGTCAGCATCACACAAACCTTGTCATGCATTCCACGTGTCATTGCCCCCTTCATCAACCCAAAATAATCCCTATCCTTTCTTCTAACATCATAGATGACTTTTGACTGTTTTTGATCTTTATATAAATAAACATATAGAGTCGACCCTTGCACAATGAGGGGGTGGAACACCGACCCCCCACACACACCCACATGCAGTAGAAAATTCGCATATAACTTTTGACTCTCCCAAAACTTAAGTATAGGATCTTGTGTCTGGCATCTGTAATTCAATGTCATATCTGTGAGATTCACCAGTGGTCATGGATGTGGTTGTCGTGTCCTTTAATATCTATCATAAATAGTATTCGATTGTATGATTATTCTGTAATTTATATATCTGCTTTTCTGTGGTCAATTTGCAGATTTCCCTCCAGCTTTTTGGCAGTAGAAATGAGTGCTACAATTAGTATAATTGAATGTATTATACACATTTCTGTTAGGAATTGCTGTTAGGAACAGAATCGATGGGTTATGGACTATGTGGACATTCAGCTTAAGTGGCTACTGCCCAACAGGTTTACAAAGTGGCCATAGCAACTTACATCCTCACTATAAGGATATAAGAGTTCCAGTTGGTCCATATCTCACCAACATTTGTTACCATCCGTTGTTTTAAATTTAGCCACCCAGCTGGGTAGAGCCTATACATTTGACTGCTAAGTTGCTCTGCCTCCCATAGGGTGAGATTCCACAGTTTCATAATATTTTGTCACAGAATAAAAAAAATAAAAAACCCACAAAAACAACTAGTAAAGCACCTCTAAGGTATCCTTTCCAATCTTATTGGAATGCTTATCTGTTCCTTTCTGACTCTGCTTTTCCACAGCCTTTTCTCTAATCTCTCTCTGTTGTGATTCTATGACATATTATTGACTATCTATAATTATGATCTATTATTTATTAATTTCTAACATCATCTGACTAGAACTTATTAATTCTTTGAATGCCCATGATATGCCTGCCTGGGCAAGATCATGTCCAACGATCACAATCTTTGTCCTACCCTGGCAGGGAAACCAGTGGGCGTGTGAGAGGACACATGAAGATAAGACTTAAAAGGCTGTCTGTGATTGCTTCAAGCCCAGACAAAGGCAGGTGGGCACCTTACGCAGGACGATAATTTAGGGCCCTAATCAAACCAATACCCTTCCGATATCTGTACAACTTTAGGAGGAGCTTCTGGGTCTGTGCAGAAAGGGTAGGGAAGGACGGCCCAGAGCCAGATCATCGTCCCCGCTGCCATCTGAGCAACTCAGCTCTGGCGCCAGCTTGATGAAAGCGCACCCTCCTCAAACCAGGCACAAAGTTCAGAAGCATCTAAGTGCTACTGGATCGTGCTCTGGAAGGTCTCACCCATTTCAACTCATTACCGTATTCCTTCAAACTACAGCCAGCACTCTCCCTGAAATGCATTCTAGTACTTATACTTTTCTCTTTTTTTTTTTTTTTTTACATTTCCAAAGATGTTTTAGAGTCGCAGAAGGGTGATATTCTGGGCTCCTCCTTGGCTCGCTTGCTATTTAATGTAATTCAGATTGCAGCAGGAAAGCCAACTGAGTCATCCCGCAAATCACGGCTTGTCTCAGCAGCACGACACAGTACACAACCTTCCCTACACTGCCTTCTGCCTTCGCCACCATCACCAGTTTCTACTTGAACTTTACTGTAGTGGGAATTCAATTCATCTAAAATCAGGGTAATGTAACTTTGGGAGTATATTAAGTGTAGCATGTACTTATATTATTTAATCATTATAACTTTGGGGGTGTTTCAGTGAAATAGTTAAGAAAATGGGTTCTAAAGCCAGAGTGACCATGGTTAAAGCTTGGCTTCATATCACTTACTAGCAAAGGTGTCACTTTTATACTCTATCTATCTATCTATCTATCTATCTATCTATCTATCTATCTACCTACCTACCTACCTACCTACCTACCTACCTACCTACCTACCTATCTATCTATCTATCTATCTATCTATCTATCTATCTATCTATCTATCTATCTATCTATCTATCTTTACTCTGTAAAATGAAAAAAAAAATAGCATGACTTCATGGGATTAATGTAAGTCTAGAGATATTAGTAAACTGATTGGCACGTAGGAAATGATCAATGTATACAAGTTATTGTGACACTCTGTGAGGAAGTCACTGTTACGATCCCCATTTTGCAAAGAAATGGAAACTCAGCAGGTTGAATCTGACCAGGATCACAAAGCTCATAACACGGAAGAGATGAGATTCTAACCTAGACCTGTTCACCTCCAGAGTGAGTGTTCCCATCAGCCCTGCTGACATCTGTAGCTTCATTGAAAACACAAATTTGACGTCAACAGTATGGAACTCTGAGGAAAGTTAATAGAGACCATCTTTCAGTTGATTTCAGACACTGTCATCGGATCTCTTTGAAAATAGTCCTTCAACCAGATGGTCTTTGCTCCATCTTTAAAACATGTAATGCAGAGAAACCTTCGGTCTCATCTACTTCATGTCTATCAAAACCAGAAATAATAGTAACCTGCCATGAATTAATTTGTGTGTGCGTAAAACCATCTTAGTTCTTAATCATTACCACTTCATTTTCTAAGTGCTATCTCTTTCATAATCTATTATTTTTTAAAACTACCTCTTTTGGGAAGTATCGATAGCCTGAAAAGTCATGTTAGGTTCATCCCTCCATGAAAAGTTGAGGAGGTGAGAATAACGAAATTGTAAAGCTTGGTAGGTGGTTGGTCGGAGGCTCCCATCAAGAGGCCATGGGCATATGATAACATCTTCATTTAGAACGACCCCAGAGCAGCTATGCAGTGGGAGAAAAACAATTACTGGGAATACGGAGCACATGACTCCAAGTTCCTGTTCCAGAGCCAAGTGTGACAAGTCAGTTCCGAAAGTATAATCAGAGTCCATTTGTGATAACATTTAGATTTCTACAATGTTTTTCATAATCAAATTGGGAGAGGTGAAAGAAAGGAAGAAAAGAAAAAGAACAAACCTACACTAGAAAGCTCCAAAATAGTGCCAGGATCAGATGTAAGACCACTGGTTTAATGAAATCAATAAACATTTAGTAGATGTCTCATATGTGCTGGGAACTGGGGATTGAAAAGCTAAATACGTTAGTTTCTTTGACCTTGACAGATTTGTCCCATTCATAGGACGGAATGATATATAAGCAACTAATTAGATCACAGTAGAGTAAGTCTATAGTGAAGGGAACTACAAGGTACAAAGCATGTAAGGAGAGATGTGGTCTCCATCCTATCTTAAGTCAAGAACAAATAAATCTGACCTGAACATTTAGGACCTATGGATTAGTCCAAAGTCTGTTCCCAGAACCAGAGTCACAATGGAAAGCATCTCATTCTTTAATCTTTCACCTTCATGACTCTCCAATATGCTATTAAGTAATCTTTTCTGAGATAAGAGCATGAATAATCCCATCGTGAGCTGGATAATGTGTTAGCCTCTCTCATATTTTATATAAGCCCCAAAGGAGAGTAATGATGCTGAAAGAGGAGGCGCTGAGGCCCACCAATGGAGGTCGCTTTTAGGAGTGTGAAGCATGGCATATTTAACAGTGTCCTCTCCATCATCTACAAGGTAGCTGCCTCCTGCAACAACACGAATGGCAGTTCTCCATAGGAGCTCCTGTGATCCTGAAACAGAGGGGCCCCCTGGGTGCCAAGAAGTCCTTGCTACAGGAGACTGCAGATGACCTCCCTACCTGACATCTGCAGGGTCTTCAGTGACGAGCACGTCAGTCTTGCAGCTGGCCAGGGGGTTGATGGACAGCTCCACAGGCGGAACCACAAAGCTTTTGCTGACAGGAAGCCAGAGTCCTTGGCCCAAGCTGAAAGTAGACCTGCAATGTAAGAGTTTCCATTGGGGAACTCCCTAGGAAGTAGAGTGAAATCAGAAAAAAAGGGGCCCCTTCTTCCCATCCCTTCTAGGATCCTTTCTCACTTCTCCACCCAACTGAGTCCCCTACATTCATTTTTGTTTTTGTTTTTTTGGTTGTTGTTGTTTTTTGTTTTGTTTTGTTTTGTTTTTAATTAAAGTTTATTGGGGTGACAATTTAGTAACCCTGCATTCTTCAAGGCAGAATTCTGGCCAACTTTGCCCAGACTTGGATGGTCATTTCATAAATCTGTTAATCATTTAGCCCATGTGTCACTAGTTTTCTCTTTTTGAATATAGGTCCTGACTCGGAGTAAACAGTGGGCTCTGTAAGGACAGGGGCTTTCTCAGCTGCATTTTCCCAAGCAGTCCTGGTATCCAGCAGAGCTCTGTTAGCGACTGCTAAGTCAGCAGGGGTCGGTCGTCTGCACGACGGTGAAGAGCATGGACTCCAAGTCAGTTCAAACCAAAATTTGATTCCCAGTTCTGCCACTTAATTTGCTGTTATGTCTGTATCAGCTTAACTATTGCAGTTTCACACAAGATTTCAAGGAGGTAGCAGGAACATGTTCTAGAGTTACTGAATATTTTTAAACTATTGGACAAGATAATCAGTAACGTCTCCTCTAGTTCAAGTGTCTGAGTCTGTAAGTCTAGATGCCAGACACATGGGAATGAGATTCCCATGGTAACCTGGGCCATGAGGGTGCATCTGTGCCAGGGAAAGTCCCTCTGTCCTCACTGCAGCCCGCAGACAACAGGTTCGATCGGCTGAAGAAGCATAGCTATGCCTCCCTACCAGACCCTCCTCCATTCCCCAGCATCATGCCCCAGCAGGACTGTCAACTCACCTGAGAATCTTTTCAGGGGCTTGCTCCCCTGTCACCAGATCGTAGCCCCTCTCAAGTGTTGTGTAAGGCCAAGGTCTGTGGGAAGAAGAGAGGGAGGGCAAGAGAAGGGAATAGGAGATATTAGTCAGCAGCAGCTAGGGTTCCTATGTGGACAGTGCTTACGTGTAGTTTTACACACAACCAAATTGAGCAGAAGTAATTATTGGGTAAGATTAGATTATAAAAGAGTGTCTCCAATTTATAGAAAGACTCAGGATTTTGAATTCCACTCTGTCCATTTTGGAGTTATGCACAACGTCCCGATTCTGTTTATCAATCTACTTAAGGAAGTGTTCTCTGATTATTCATGGTTCGGGTGAGTTAAACTTCAGCATTTGTTCTCTAGAAGATTCAAAATGTGACTCAGTGGGAGCTGGGCCTCACTTTCAATCAGGTTTTGCAGAAACGCAATTGTTGCAGACAGAGTACTCTTTGTGGAGTGGTTTTGGGCCTCTGGTAACAGAACAGAGGAGGCGGGGATGGTCCGTCACTGACCCCGCCCCAATGTCCTTTGTCACTCACCCTTCACTCTGTCCCCAGTCACTGCGCACACACAGGTGTCTGTGAACCGGGTCAGGGGCATAGCCTTCATGACAGCTGCACTCTCCTGTCAGCAAAAAGAGAAAACAATCTTGTGAAATACTGCCTACCCAAATAGTCTTCTCCCCTAGGTCCATTGTTTTCTTCTAAAATAAAATGAGCTGCCTAGTTTTCGAAAAGGCCCATGAGAAACAGGTGTTTTGATCTACCCTCCACTGTGGTTACTGAAGAGTTGATTCATTCGTTCATTCACTCACTTATTTCTTCTACAATTCCTGACCACAACTTCCTGTCAGGCTCTCTTCTTGGCACTGGGGATACAGAGATCAGGGTACAACCCAGACACTGAAAGAGCTCACAGCTTAGTGAAGGAAACAGGAAGTGACCTGGTGGCTACAGATGGAGGTCCTATTTTGAAATATTTAAATTATGATACGCGATGTCTGCACTAAAAGTGTAATCAGAAAAACTGAATTCTTTCTACCTGAACGAAGAAGCCATGTTTATTCATAAGCCCCAAATCAAGTGCCACCGCCTCCAAATACCTCTGGTTTCTCCTTTTGGAAATATCGTCTTCATTATCGTCTCCAGGTTTCATTTTGTTTTATTTTTGTTGTGTGTTTGCTTTAACTGGTCTTCCTCACGTCACCTCACCCCTCCTTTCCCCTCATGTTCTCTTCCATCCATCCATCCATCCATCCATCCATCCATCCATCCATCATCCATCCATCCATCCATCCATCCATCCATCCATCCATGTATCCATGCATCATTTTTTTCTGGTCATGTCTTAGGCCCAGTTGTATGAATGCCTGCTAGCATCCCACTTCCTTAAGTGTGTTCTCCTATTGGCCAGGCTCATTTGCAGTGGTGGGTGGATGTCTCGTTTCCTAGTTTATAGAGGCTCTGTGCCCTACCCTCTTGCTATATCAGTCCTGCTCTACTGCATGCTCCTTAGGGTTGGGGGGTATTTTTCGATCAAATTACTTATTAGTTGTTCCTAAGGTATATCTGTAGAATGTTCACAGATGCTTTACAAAAAATAGATTCTCTGGGAAAAGAAAAAAAAAAGTTTCGGAAACACTGTACCATTCCTTAGAGCCAGTAGATTATGATTCTGCATGAGGGTGATGCATACAGGTTTCCCTAAACTTATTTCACCTTGGGAAGCTTGCTGGTGGCACAAGTCACAAGACTGGTATTCTGTGGAACACGTCTTGGAAAATGCTGGTAGGAACTGCCCAGGCTTAGCTCTCTGACTAGAACAGAGTAGGTGCTCAACTCTGGGAGCTGAATGAATAATTGTGTTCTGGCTTTGATAAATCTCCAGACTACTGCTGTCGGCCTGTCTTCCCTCCCCTCTTCTGGTGACCGTATCCACACACAGCTCCGGATGAACCTGTGAGTCTGCAGTCTTACCGTCATTCTGATTGGTCTGACCTGAGAGTTTTCAAACCCTGTTTCACAGAAACGTCAAGTTCAAGGGGGGGGGGGGGGATTTAGGAACTTTGCAACTTTCAGATTTTAATGTTCATAAAAATATATTTTTAAAAATCTCTTTAATAGTACAGGGTAAAGGTTAAACACTCAGCTGTTACATTCTACATTTTAGGACAGTGAAGAGTATCTTCACATTAACTGTAGTGGTCAGGTAAACTTGTTTTATGCAGCCCTCACTAAAAATAAGTCTCCAGAGGGTAAGCGGGAATGGGAGGTGGTAGAAGAGGGTCAAAGGGGTCAAATATATGATGATGGAAGGAGAACTGACTCTGGGTGGTGAACACACAACGCAATATATAGATGATATACTATAGAAATGCACACTTGAAATATATGTAATTTTACTAACCACTGTCACCCCAAGAAATGTAATAAAATAATAATAAAAAAATCTCCTGTCATCTTTATTCCATTGAGAATACTGAGCCTGTGAGTTGAGGAGCTAACAAGCTCATGCTATTTATAGCTACATGTCTTATGAATCAGGGTTTTCTCAACCTTCTGCAACCCAAACAAAACATAGCCGTGATTGTGATGCTAGAGTAACACAGGTTCTACAACTATCAGCCATAACTCCTGATGTCAAAATGTTTGCATTCATCAAGTAATGTTCTTGGTTTCACTGATTCACTATAAATGTTATGCATTTGACCTTATACAAAGCATTCTGTTAAAAGGAACATTCTACCTTGCTTTATACATTACAACATGGCTTAATCTTTGTACCACCAGCATTAGTAAGTATCTGGCTTAATAAACGTTGGTTAAGCTAACAAGGTAGTAAGACAGAATATGGGGTGAAGTAGGGGCCAGAGACAGTATTCACAATATTCAGAATGAGACTGTTGAAAGACAGAAGGACAGATGAAGAGAGAGCAAGATCTACCTTTCCCCTTCTCTGAATACCTGGTAAATTAGGAAGGGGCTACTTACAGGGAGGAATGTTCTCTGTACCTCTCTTCTCCCCTCCAGCATCATGCCCGGGGTCTTCCACTGACTGTGTGTGCTCTAAGTATGTGCGCCCTAGTGGACTGGTTGTTACTGGAGGTAAGGAAAACGGAGAGAGAGGGCTGAAATCCTTGAGATTTGGATGAGAATAATTTACCAAAGTGGGAGGGGTCGGAGTCACTGATGTGTTAAAATGCAACAGCCCCTTCATGAAATATTCACCACTTTAAACACATCTAATATTAAAGATTAAAAGTCCTGGGATTTGTCCTCGAGATTCCCAGGACTGATTTATGATGTGCCACAAAGCGCAGTTCTCATGATTCATAACGGGAGAGGGAAAATGGTTACCTCTGGCAAAGGGACAGGAAGTCAGGCTTGGGGAGGGAGGGCCAGGATGGGCGCTGGAAAAGAGAGCTTTTTTTACTTGATGCAAAGGGCAATGACAAAGGTACCTGTCTCTCCTGTCAGTCATGGCAGGAAAGGGCACAGGTCATTTCCCCTCCTTTCGGGAAGTGAAAAATCTATACATGGAAAGGGTGCTGCTGTATTTTTCTTTCTTGCTCGCGTGCTTACTAGGCAAGTTTCCCCTGCCTCAGAATGGATCATTAATTACTGACACTCATTCTACAACAAATATGTATTTTTCAGATGAGAGGCATCCAGCCTGGAGGTTCCCCATGAGGCTGCCTGGAGAACAGGAAGTGCGGCATAGGGGAAAGTGCCTTGAATGCTGGGAGCAGACAGACCTGGGTTCCAATCCTCACTTTCTCTCTCCCCAGATGTGTGGTCTTGGGGACTCTACCATACCGTTTTGGCTCTTCGTTTTCTAATCTATAGAACAGAGACAGATGATAGTAATGGCAACTTCACAGAGCTGAGGGAAGTACTGAACGATAAAGTTCAGGGCTCAGGTAGACCATGAGCAGATGCTCATATATTAATTTCCTCCTCCTGCCCTTCCATTCCATGACGACCACTGGGTTCTGATCTATGCTGACACATTGAGTGTAGGGGCACTGGAGAAGCAATCTGCTCCTTGTGGGGCCTTAGTTTCCCCATCTGTAAAAGGGGACATTAGAGTAGATGTTCACCAGTCCTGAGCACTGACGTCAGTCAGTTGTTTGCGTTGCCTTTTCAAATCCCTCACCTCTGCTTCCTGGACACGGATTGCTGTAGCCTTAGCTATGATCTCTCTTAACAGTTGGGCCAGGTGTCTCCAGCAAGATTTCTATCTATGCCACGGCGATGGGCTTTATTGACTTCTGTTTCCCATCTTGCTGGCTCAGCCAACTCTCCACTATTTGCATCCACGCATCTCCTTCTTGCAAGATGCAAGCCTCTGGCAGCCAGAGCTGTTGAAACCCTTCCTCGGGGGAATCCTTCCCTCAGTCCCATCTGCATACCCAGGGCAGCCAGGCTGCCAAAGAACAGCTCCAGGGACACGGGTTACAAGGTTTGCACATGCTGCCTGTCAATGTCCCCACTCCCTCAGTCCTGTCACCACATGGGCTCCTTGAAGAAAGAGACTGCACCCATCTTGCATCCCGCACCTGCTGGTACCTAAATAAGCCCAGGGGTATATTTCACAATAGTAATGCCTGTGCCAGTGGGGTAGGGGTACATGTTTCGTTTTTAATTTGCCTGTTTTCCCCACCCTGCAGAAATCTTTTCTTAACCATCTCCATAGCCTAGTGATTAGCATGGTACCCGATGAAGGATAGATGAGTCATTTGTTAAACAGATCAATGAACAGATAAATGAATTAGTGAATATATGAATGTACTCTAATTTTCATGAATTCAGGCAGAGTCCATTTTGAATAATGATGGTTCTGCTGAAGACGGAAAGAAACTTTCTTATATCCATGTCAGGTATTTGTCAAGGAAATGGAAAGTATAAACATTGAGTGCTGATGAAATGTCTAAGACAGAATTCTGTTTCACATCAAAGCAGAAAAAGCTCTTAAAGATCATCTAGTTCAAATCTTCCCAGCTTTATTTTTCAGAAGGGGAAATGCAAGCTTAGACAGAGAAGACATGTGGACAAATCATTGGACTTGCCCCCGGGCCAGTCAGGATTAGAACCCAGGGCTGTTGGCCATGATTTCCGCAACCTTTCTTTGCACTGGTGATCTCAACACTTCCACATTGTACCTGGCAACATTTTCTAGGAATTCTTGTTTTTCCTTTGTATTCCTCTGACATTTTGTTGTTTCCTATCATGAGAATGTATTGCCCCACAAACAGGAATTATTTTTTTTAATATAATGAATTTGAAATATTTTTAACAGATTGAAAACTCACATTTATGTGACTGATCACGCAGACTTTAAAAAGAAAGAGTTTAATCTCTTCATTAAAGTGGCTCCTGTAAGGGAATTCAATTAAGTAGATTTTCATCGGGCTAATTACTGGAACTCTGTATTATCAGCTATAGATGAGGTGCCCTGGTTTAAAAATATTTATTCTATATGTCTTATTGAATTCTCATTTTTTGTTACATGCATTCTCACTACATAAATGCTTGGGTAAAAACAACAGACTCGCTCAGTTATGAACGATCTGAGTTTATCCTGTATGGGACTCTTCTAAACCACTTCAAAATGGGCAGTGCCTTCATGCTCACCACATAAGGCTGGAGGCCCAGTGCAACGGTTCAGAGTTGGGCCCTAGAATCATCTTGTTTTGGGTCTAAATCCTAGATCTGTCATTGAGAATTTGTATGAACTCAATTAAGTCGCTTTACCTTGAGTTTGTTTCCTAATCTGTTTGAGTGGCATGACCTACGTATCTGCTGGAAAGATCAGTGACATATTTGAAAAGTCCTCAGCACAATCGTTGGTACATTTCTTCTTGCTGAAAACATTGTAACTGTTAGGGTTTTTGTCATTATTGTCCTTGGATAGGAGGGGTCAATTTAGCATCATGTTTTAAAAAGAGAAAGTGCGAAAATTTCTCCATGAAGGATGGTCTCAATTTCATTGGATACCTTTGCAAAGCCAGAGGGACTCAGTTTCTTTATCTGCAAATTTGGGGCAGCTTGAGTGAAATAATCGCTAAGGCTGACCCCTGTGATGCCAGAACCAGCAACACCAGTTCCCTTTGTCACTGGCTCCGGCTACTGAAGGACACAGGCACAGAGGGACCAGGGCACGAGCCAGAGAGCGCTGTGTCCTCCACCCCCACAACTCCGAGAGGCTCAGCACCTGCCCACGAGAGCGCTAGATAAGTGCCAGCCTTCTTCCTGAGCCCGCCTGGCTTCTCTCCTCCCACCCTGTCGTCCTCTTACGATTCCATTTTCACCTTCTTCCAACTCAGTCATCACTTATCATCACAGGCCAGGGACACTGGCTGCGGTTCACTTTCCTATTTACTCTTCTTATCGCTATGGCTTGGAAAGACGTCTCCCTGGGCCCTCTGAGCAATTAGTGTGCATGCCATCCTTCCCTGTTCTGACTCTGAGTGGGCCACCTTGAGGCTCTTCACTTCTGTGTCACTGCCGGCCAGCTCAGGCCAGGCATGTGGCGGGGGAGGCATGGCCTAGACATCACATTACTGGGGGGCTGCTTTGTGCTGGGAGTAGTGGAAGGCAATTGAAATAAGTTACCGTATGTCATCTCACAGGTCACACCCCCAACTAGTACGAGGACGAAGGTGCTCGTGTCCACATTACGAAATGAGAAAAATGAAGCTCAGACTCCATTGGTCACTTGTCTAAGGTCATAGGGTTAGATATTCAAAGCTCATGTTCTTTCACACAATCGTAAACATCACAACAATAAACCTACGCAGAAGGACAAGAGCACGGAGAGCTGCCTTTAAGTTGACAACTATCACGCGCCAGACAACAAGGGTTTGAGAGGGGAACCTCCAATCCACCCAAGTTAAAATTACCACCCTGCTGATTTCTAAAATTCCACTATAACGACAGGTTAAGAATTGTTCTTCCAAATATCCCCCTTTTAAATATAAACACTGTATGTGAGAATTGCATTGAATTCAAAATACCCATGCAATGAAGGGTTCCTGGATTGATTTCCTGCTAGCAGGGGTCAGGCACACGGCTAGTAACATCATACCTTCTGCTAACTGAGTGTCTACTATGTGCTGACCTTACCCAAATAATTTCTGATATCCGTGACAACGCTGGGGGGAAGGTTTATTGGCTCCATTTTAAAGAACATGAAGTTGAGGCTTGGAGAGGTTAAAAGCGGCCCAAGGCTCTGAACAGAAGAATGAACACTCCAGGCCGGCATCTTTCTGATCCATCTCCCACCAACTATGTGATGGCTCTCTGAGAGGAATGATTTCAGAAAGTGTGGAAGGGGCACAAGAACGGGAGATCAGGAGGTGTTGAAGGAAAATCTTCCCTGTGGCAGTCTGAATTATTGGTGTCAAGGCCTTATTTCTCTACAGTGGTATTATGCACACACAGTCTTGCCATGGCTGACTGTGGGAAGACGGAAATGTCTTCCCTTCCCTTTGACTTCAGCCTTGGCAAAGGACCTGCTGTGGCCACTGGGATGTAGCCAACAGGGTGTGAACTAAGCTTTGAAATGTGCGTGTGGCTGGGCTTGCTCTCCTGCACTTCTGCCCCTTGCTATGAGCAGACCATGCTCCAAATAGTGGCGGGTCCAAGGAGGATGGGGGCTGTTTGGGACAGAGCTGGATGTAACCTGAGCTTGGAGCCAAGTGCAGCTGAGTTCCGGTTAGAGCAGTCCACCCAGATGTGTACCAAAGGGGTACGATGCTTACAATTATTGAAAATAAAGTGTGGTGGCTGTTTGTTATGCAGACTGAGTGTAGCAAAAGCTGCTCAAACCTATAGGCACCCCCCAACCCCCATGAATAATGATCCCACTTTCTTCTCAAACTAGAAACCTCAGAAAAATCTCTGACTGGACTTCACTGGTTTTAGTCTCAATGTCCAAATGGTACCTGAATCCCTCCGGTTCTATCTCTTTGTTGTCACTGAGACCCATCCCCTCCCATCTCTCCCCACGGCCATTGCCCTGGTACAGCCCCCCAGCATTGTCCACATGTATATTGAAAAAGTCTTTTCACTGGTGACTTGCTTTTAATGTCCCTGTCTCAACTGATTGATGGTCAGTCATCTTTTCAAGGAACAGCTGCATCCGTGGCTCATCCCCAAAACGCTCAGTGGTGCTTCCAGGGTAGAGTTTATATCCCCTAGTCTAACATCCAAAGCCCTTCATGACTGGCCTCAGCCAATGTTCCTCCCTTGTGCTTTTCCTGCTCAACTTCCTCTGGGTTTATGCATCAGAAGAGCCATTCGAGACCCACCTGCAGACCACAACCTGCTAGAGCAGGTCCTGCCCTGAGAAAAGCAGAAACCGAGAATTGGAGAGAGAGAGTTCAGTGGAGGAGAGACACTGGGTTGAGAGGGAATAAGAGGTGAGGAGAACATTAAGTGGCTAAATGATTATATTGTAAAGGAATGAGGTCATCTGGGCAGTTTTGAATATAAGTGGTATCAACATGGAATATATTTTATAACCTTGACCCCTCTGAAACTTTGGGCAAATCACTTTACTTTTCTTGGCCTCAGTCTTACCATCTGGGAAATGAGTAACTAGTATATAAGAGAACCCCAAACGCCCTCCCAAACCTTGTTCAAATTTCCATCCTTGGTTCTTCTAACATGCTTTGGTCTTGTCTCTTGAACTCAGCATCCATTTAGGGACTGGGCAGGGGGGACATGTGGGAGGGCTGGGAGTTTGGAGGACAGAGACTCGGGAGGCACATGACTGGGGTGAAAAAAACAAGAGGATATCATTCAGACGTTTATGAAATGAGGATGCCTTCTTAGAGGTCTACGCAGCTAAATGTGCTGTGTGACCTGGGCCAGGTCCTTTCCTTCCCTGGGACTCAGTTTCTGTCTGTACAAGGAGGAGGTTGGTCTTGATGACATCTAAACAACCTCTCTTGGGTGTCTCTGATATCCCTTATTCCTCACTCTACTGGAATGAAACTTTTCAGCTTTGTTCTTCCCCAAACACTTGAAAAGCCTTGGACACCGACATTTCACCTGTCAGCCCCTCACTGTCATTCATCATCAGACCTCTGAGAGCAAGAAGGAGACACAACATAGAGGCCGCATGGCTCTAGCGACACAGGCTGCGGATCCACTTGTTGGGAATCAGAGTCCTTAATCGAGGCTACATGGGGCCTAACTGACATTGACCCAGCTCACTGGGTAGCCATGTGGGGGTCGCCTGGGCCGAGAGGCCACTAGCCAAGCCACACCAGGGCCCCCACTTCAGGTCTCAGCCAAGCTGACGCCTTTCTACTGGTTCTCTCTCTTCTTAGCTGCCTCCAACTTTGAGTGCACTACTCACACAATTATTACAAATCAGTGTTGGGGAGAGAAGCACGTGGGCAAAAGACTCCCTTAAAATTATGGCTGACTGAAGATGGAGCCGGCTGAAAACAATCTCACCAACAGCCTGAAATGGGTACAGATGCAGACGTCTCTGACAACAAGGAAGGATCGATTCCAGTTGACCCTCCTGGGATTCTTGACACAGGTGCCCAGAGCTAGGCCAGCTGGGTGATGGGGCTCCCACTCTATACTTCGCCTCATCAGTCACCCCCCGAGCCCTCCATTGTCCAAACTTCTTAGGTGACCCTGAAAGGGGTCGGGGGCCATGGGACACATCCTGGTGAAGGGGACATAGTATTGGCCTGGGAAATTAAAATGACCTGAGGCTGAATCCTCCATCTACTACTGGGTAAATCATTGCACTTCTCTGGGTCTCTGTTTCCTCATCAGAAAAATGGACATCTTGAGCCCAATTTAAAAACCTGTCACAAGGATTGAAGATATGTTTAAAGCAATGGCCACATCACCAGGCATGTAGGCAGCATTTGGTAAGTGGAGGTGCGATGATGGTGATGATGATCGTGGTGATGATGGTGATGATGGTGATGATGCTGGTGATGGTGATGATGGTGATGATGATGATGATGGTGGTGATGGTGATGATGGTGGTGATGGTGATGATGGTGATGATGGTGGTGATGGTGATGATGATGGTGATGATGATGGTGGTGATGATGGTGGTGATGGTGATGATGATGGTGATGATGATGGTGGTGATGGTGATGATGATGGTGATGATGATGGTGATGATGATGGTGATGATGGTGGTGATGGTGATGATGATGGTGATGATGATGGTGGTGATGGTGATGATGATGGTGATGATGATGGTGATGATGGTGGTGATGGTGATGATGATGGTGATGATGATGGTGGTGATGGTGATTATGATGGTGATGATGATGGTGGTGATGATGGTGGTGATGGTGATGATGATCGTGGTGATGATGGTGATGATGATGATGATGGTGATGGTGATGATGGTGATGATGATGGTGGTGATGGTGATGATGATGGTGGTGATGGTGATGACGATGGTGATGGTGATGATGATGGTGATGATGATGGTGGTGATGGTGACGATGATGGTGATGATGATGGTGATGATGATGGTGATGATGGTGGTGATGGTGATGATGGTGATGATGATGATGATGATGATGATGATGATGGTGATGATGGTGATGATGATGATGATGATGGTGATGGTGATGATGGTGATGATGGTGATGATGGTGGTGATGGTGATGATGGTGGTGATGATGGTGGTGATGGTGATGGTGATGGTGATGATGATGGTGATGATGATGGTGATGATGGTGGTGATGGTGATGATGGTGATGATGATGATGATGATGATGATGACGGTGATGATGATGGTGATGATGGTGATGATGATGATGATGATGGTGATGGTGATGATGGTGATGATGATGATGATGGTGGTGATGGTGATGATGGTGGTGATGGTGATGATGATGGTGATGGTGATGATGATGATGATGATGACCATTACTACCAGAACTACTATCATTGCCACTGCAGTTGTCCAGTGTGGGTTTCCCCAGGACATTACTTGCTCTCTGGTTTGGTGCCTTTGCCCAGGCTTCCTGCTTTGTTACTCCCCCCCTTTCTCCTCCCCACATGGTTCTTGTCTCATCTTTGGTTCAGATCTTACTTCTTCAGACTATTGTTCATTCTCTGTACCATTCCTCTGCGTCCAGCACAGGTGGGATCGGGACACAGCGATGCCTCCATCCAATTCTCTGCTTTCATGCAGCTGAAACTGGAGTGCGAGGACTGAGGAAACTATATCACCACCACAAGGTGTCATCCGGGCTGTGTGCAAAGAGCCACAGGACCCAGAAAAAAGAGTGTCAAGCTCTGCCCCAGGGTCACGACACATCCATGAGGGGGAGAGTAAGACAATGAGGGGACAGAGATTCATAACTGCCAGGCACTGCTGCAAGTTCTTTATTTATATTACTGCACGTGACCCTCATAAAAAGCCGATGAAGTAAGTTCTATTTTTCAACCTCATCTTACAGATGAGGAGACTGAGGACCAGAGGGGTTAAGTAACTTGCTTGTCTGAGGTCAAAATGCTAAGAGTGCCAGAGTAGGATTGGAATCTAGCCAGCCTGGTTCCAGAAACGGAGGTGTGGCCTCCAGGTTGTACTGCCTCTCTCTCTGGGGGAAATAAGAGCTTTCCAGACGGAGAGAAGGACAGGTGCAAACGACAGCCTAAAGGGAAGTCGTGGGACCTTTCGTTTCTCTGAATCAGTGGGGTACACTGGATCAGCTGACAGCAGAGCCAGAGGGCTTAACTGGTACTGAGAAATCCTGACCTCATTTTACAGGTATGAGGAAATAGCCTCTGGGGACTTCCCAAATCCCCTCTGCAAAAACAGTCATTCCCAAATGCTGAATGCAAGCGTTGTTTGTGGACACAGGCAGTTGAAAGCAGAGAGGGTAGACACTCGAGTCAGAACAGGGTTTGAATTCTGCATCTGTTACCCAGCAGTTCTGTGACTTCATACAATTTCCTGTATCTGGCCAAGACTCAGTTTCCTTCATTGTACAGGGAGGTGAATCAGGCCCGAGCCTCTCCCTGAACCACATGAAGAATGATCTAGTCCCAGTATCCGCCTTTAATCCACCCAACCACTGTGTGAAGCAGGGGTTAATGGGCCCTGACTTTACAGATGAAGAAACTGAAGGCTCCGGGCATTAAATGACTGGCCCCGGGTACCCACAGGGAGAAAGCAACAGGGTCAGGATGCAAAGCCAGGTCGGCTGCACCTTGGCGTCAGAGCTCCGCATGCGATACCAGGTAAAAGGAGTTCGGCACAACCCTGTGTCTCACTGAAAATGACCCATCTTGGGGGCTCTGCCTGGACATCTACCACACCTTTGTGGGAGTTGACAGGGGTGCAGGTGAGACAAGGTCATGTGGTTGCCCCTGCCCCGGGACCTTGGAGCTGTTTGCCCCCCGGTTGCTCAGAGGCCTCGCTCAAGCCCCCGCATTTCTCTGAGCCACATCCTTCGCCCTCAGAAACCCTGTCCTCTTCCATTCACAAGGCTGCGGAGAGGCTGAAACACAGATACGCCTTCTGTCTAGAACACATGATTAATAGTGCAGTTGTTCCCTGCTTGAACAAAACCTGAAATAGCAACGTGAAAAATGCAAAATAAATTAAGCAGAAGGTAATTATTCATTTTGGAAAAAAAGTTCTTCACAAAAGAGATACATGGATGGGTTTTTTTCATTCCCCCCTTCCCCCCCAAAGCATCAGCTATCTTTGGGAGTTTAAAATCCAATTTCATTTATAAAATTAAAGCAAAAAGAGTGATGCTTTTCCAGATGTGCACTGAGTACAACGGGCCACATGCATGTGACTGGCCCGTGCCCTCCATGCCATAAAGTAAGGGGGTCCAGACACCCACAGCGTGGGACTAGTCAGGAAGGGGGGGGGGACAAAGAGGACCTGTGGAGAGCACGTGACTTCTGCTCTCTGTTTCCGAGGGTCCTTTCTTCCTCAGTGACCTCAGCCTTAGCAATAAGCAGATGGTCATGGCTAGAGCTGGCTTCCAGGGAAACTGGAGAATTGTCATGTCTAGTACCTTCCATCTGGACTATTACACTATTTTACATAATGTGTACATTCAGCTGAACCCAGCTAATTTGCACTTTGCTAATCTCACTCCTGATTATATTTATATTCCTGTGCTTGTTCTCCTCTCTCCTCCCTGCGTCTCTTTATGTTTTATGGTTCTCTCCACCCCCATCTCTGTCTCTTCCTGTTTCTCAGTCATCGTGTTTTTGTAGCTGCTTCACTTTCTGTCCTTGGTCTCTGCTTCTCCCCCTCCCCCAATCTACTGCCCCTCTGACATCGTATGTAGCTGTTACAATTCTATTGACTCTATTCCCTATGCTGTACTCCACATCCTGTGACTTTTCTTTCCCGCTGTGTGTGTCTCTATATACCTTACTGTCTGTCTGTCTTTCTCTATGCCTTGGTTTCTTTTATAGAACTCTCAGCAAAAAGAATTTTGAGTTTGAGTCAGAGGCCAAGTTAAATCTCCAGACCCGTCTTAATTACCTCATCTACCAAAGGAGTCAAAAAAAAAGAAAAAAAAAAAAGAAAAAGACGGTCTACTTCAAGGGGTAATGTGAAGATTACATAAAATACGGTACGTAAGGTGCCTAGAACAAAGAGTATACTCACTTTCTGCTTCACTTCCTTCTCCCTTCATTTCTTCCTTTTCATTGATTCCCCCGTTCTCCTTTTCCTCTTCCCCCCCTTCTTCTCTCTTCCCTTCCCACCCATCCCACCCTCTTTTCCTCACTTTCCCACAAGCACATCCATACACCACAACCCCCACAGGCCACCTCGATGTTCTAGTATTGATTTAAATGCAGAACAGTGAAAGTTCCCATCACTTCCTCTTGCAAAAAATTTTTATGCCACATTTACTGGTATAGGATGGAGAATCATTGTGAATCATTAAAATTAAGCAGCACGTGTCTAAGTGGCCTCACTAGGGAGTCAGGATTTGTGTCTATGTCCATTTTTGGTCATTTGAGAGATTACAGCGGGCTGTTCCCAAGGTCCGGGCCACTTGACCTCGCTTGACTTCTGTGGAGCAGTTTGAGTTCCCGGATGCCCTGTCCTGAGAGAAAGTCTTGGTGGGTCAGCGTGCAATTGGTACACATCCCCCACACTCTATGCATCCCCCACCCTCTACGGGCTGGTAGAAACTCATTTAATGAAGTTATTAATTAAGAAACATTTGATACTGTAACCAAGAGGCTGGGCTGGACACACACACACACACACACACACACACACACCCTTCTATCCAGAGGACTTTAATTTACATTAAAATGAAAGCAGCCTTCAGTCAAGAAGGAGAAAGGATAGGTGTTGCAATGGGCTAGCTCCCTCTAGATGGTATTATATAACCAGAAAAGGCTACTACTATTGCTAAGTGCTGTGTTTCTAATGATTTCGCATTTCGCGCAGGCCCCTTCTAGTCAGAAATCTGTCATCACGACTTCCAATCCATCATGATTAAGTCTTTTGTGGGTTAAGCTTGTCAACACTGGGTTAAGTCTTTTGTGGGTAAGCTTTGCCCCTGATTTAGTAATTCCCATTTGTTGAACAAGTGTATTTGCCATGTAATGTAGCAGATGCTTTGTATTGATCATATCATCACAATAACCTAGCAAAGGTGAATACCTTTTTTTATGATGAGAAAGAGCAGGGAATTGAGACTTGAGGGAAATTAAGCAATTGGCTCAATACCATACCAACAGTTAGAGGCGGAGCCAAGATTTCAACCCAGGTCTGTCTGAATTCAATGCCTCAACTCTTTTCATGTTGCTCTGATTGTCTCGCCACAAAACAAAACAAAACAAACAAAACAAAACACCAGAGCCCACCATCAGGGCAGCTTGATTTTGAGCAAGCGGAGGCTCGTGGCAGTGTCACGTCTGCCTCCTTCCTCGTGACAGACTCCATCTTGGGGCTTGACATTTGTGGAAGACAGATATTCATGAAGCTTATGGGAACTAACCGCACCCCAGATGTCCTTCACTGAAACACTTCTTTGCATGGATGAATGGATTTGATCATGAGCCTGCAAGGTAAGCCAGGAAAAGTTCTGCTACTAGAAGCCAATACCACCTTCACATGCTGTAAAGACTCCTTTACAGGTTGTAAAAGACTGCTGAAGGCACTGGCTCAAGCGGTGGCTGGGGGCCCACATCCCAAGGGTAAAAGATTTTGATGGCTTAAGATGTTCTCAAGGTACAGAGAAATCCAGCATCAGGATGGTAGTCGGGAGACCTCCACTGTGCCACTGTTACCAAGAGACTCGGGCAAGGCCCTGCCCCTCCCTGAATCTCCCCTGTGCCAGCTGTAGAGGGAGGGAGTTAGACTACATGCCTCCCAGCCCTGGAACTCTGTGTCCTTTGACCCCACTCCCCACCCCCACCCCCCCTACACCACCCCCTGCTGACTTGCCCCTGCAGAAGAATCTTTAAAGGCTTCTCAGGAGGAGGGTGGGAGAGGCCACTGTCATGAATGAATACTTTTCCCTCCTCAAGTTTAAGGGGACACTGCAGGGCTGACACTTAAGAATGGGTACATCCTTAGAGTTGGCGCCGGTGGCAGACTCCTTACCAACCTCACTTTAGTCCCAGCCCTGCTGGGCATATGTTCTACCATCTCTAACCAGACCCCTCACTTGCATCACATTTTTTGTCTCACTCTTTCCCTTTTCTTCTGCTACGTAATTGATGTCTGTTACGGACTGAATGTTGGTGTCCCCACAAAATTCACATGTTACACCCCGAATCCCCAGTGCTATGATATTTAGAGATGGAGCCTTTAGGGGGTTGTTAGGGTTAGATGAGGCTGTGAGGGTGGGTCCTCATGATGGGATTAGTTGTCTCACAAGGAGTGGACCATTCTCTCTCTCTCTCTCTCTCTCTCTCTCTCTCTCTCTCCACACACACACACACACACACACACACACACACACACACACACGCGTGCCGAGGAAAGGCCATGTGAGGACATAACGAGGCGTCAGGAAGCTGGCCATCTTCAAGCCAGGAAGAGAACCCTCCCCAGGAGCCGACTCTGGGGCGTCCTGATCTTGGACACCCAGCCTCCAAAACTGTGAGCTCTGTTTCTAGTCAAGCCGTTCAAGCCCCCCAGTCTGTTATATTTTGTTGTGACAGCAGCCTGAGCCAGTGTCATCTTCTCCTGGGTCCTTTCTGTAGAGACAGTATGGAAACTGTTCCTGGAGCTGATCCACATAGAGCGGACAGAGCAACTGGATTCTTCACCTCTGATGTCAAAGCATGAAACCGACTCATGAGACAGAGATCCAAGAGACAGAGGCAGCGGCTTCTTTCGCTCACTATCCCCACTAAAGCGCAAAATGCCTGGCCCATAATTCGTGCTCACTCAACAATGAGCACAAATTGCATACGTGAAATGCAATGTATGGATTCCAACCACTTCTTCTCACCTCCATGGCGACCACCTTCAGTTCTGGCCTGGATTTTCCCATCAGCCGTCTAAGTGACCTCTCTCCTCCCACACTGGCCGGTGTCTCTGTGGACTTTTCTCAAGAGAGTGTCCAGTGATCCTCTTAAAATATAAGTTAGATGACATTCCTCCTCAGCCTACATGCTCCTGTGGCTTCCCACTGGGTTCGGGCTGAAAGCCTATGTTCTTACAATGTCCTCTAAGGCCCCTCAGGCTCTGGTTCTTTGGTCCCTCTCTGACCCCACTCATATCCTCCTAGCATTCAGCGAAGCTCAGCCGCCTTCTCGTCCCCGATCTTCCTCAAATATGTGAGGCGCAATCTGCCCTCAAAGCATCTGTGCTGGCTGTCCCCTCTGCCCGACTACGCTTTGTCCAGACATCCACAGAGCATGCTTTGTTCCCTCACATCCCTTCAACAGTTTAATTACATTTGCAACCACTCCTCTCCTCCACATTCATAGCCCCCTCTTCTTGCACCCGTTTTTTAAAATAATGCAACATCTTCTAACATATGATTAAATGTCTTTATCTGTTACTACACATATTCTAACTGTCTGCTCCCTGTCCTCACTACAATGGGAGTTCCGTGATGGCAGCAATTTTCATCTGTTCTGTTCATTGTCAGTGCCGGACATCCTGCTTACATTAGCTGCTTCATAAATGCCAGTTGACTGTTAAATGAACAAATTCATGAATGAATGAATGAGTGAATGAATGAACAGTAAAACCAGTTCTTTAACTCAGATGTCAAAGCATTAAATCAAATGGAATAGGGGTTGACAATTTTTTTTTTTCTATAAAGGGCCAGTTGTTAAATATATGATATTTTGTAAGCCATAGAGCCATGACCGCTCCTAGACAATATGTAAACTAGTGATCGTGGCTGTGTTTTAATAAAACTTTATTTATGAGAAACAGCAGTTGGCCTGTGGGCTGTAGTTTGCCGATCCCTGCAGTAGAAAAAACACTACCAGGCCAGACACTGGGTCTGGTTTTCCTTCCTGTTGAATCCCAGTATGTATAGTACCTAGTCCAGCACTGTCTCTCAATAAACACTTTGAATGAAATGACATACATACATATGTATGTATATATATATATATATATATATATATATATATATATATATATATATAATATAGTTCTGCTCTTCCTTCTCAATCACAGCACTAACTGAACTTGTTGCAATAATGAAAATGCCCTATACCTGTGCTTTCCAATATGGCAGCCACTACATGTAGCTATCATGCACTTGGAATGTGATATGAATTCACATTTTAATTTAAATTGTCACATATGGCAAGTAGGTACAACGTTGGACAGTGTAGCTCTATCACAACCATTTTTCTGATTCATGATCTAACTCTAGCCCCTCTTCCTCCAGGAAGCCTTCCCTGATTGCTAAGGTTAACAGTAACTGTCATTTTAAAAAATGAACCTTCAATGCTCATTTCATTCAATTCAATTCATGGTTTGACCACAGCTATAATAATAGCTAGTGTCTGTTGCACGTCATGTACCAAACATTGTGATAAGAGCTTCATATGTACAATCCTCATAATAACCCTCTGAAAATAGTTATGTTGCTATTATTACCACATTTTACTATTTTACTAGAAAAACAGAGGTTCAGGGGTCCGTGAAATATCCACAGTTGTGCAGTTCCCAAATGAAGGGAATTCAAATCCCAGTCCACTTGAATCCATAGCTCAAGTTCTTGACCAGTATGATATGCTTATTTAAGAGTAGACACTTATGTTGGTCCTAGTTTCCTACGTGTATATATTTCTATCCTTCAAAAGATCATCCTCTTTCTACATCCTCCAAAGCCAGAGTTGGGCAGAGTGCTGGCTTCCCGTGAAAATTTGTAGTACATAGAATTTCAGAGTGGGAGAACACTTAGTGAAAATCTAACTATCAATCCCTCTTGTATTATGAAGAGGGAATCCGAGGCCCAGAGAACAAAGTGGTATGTCAAAGGTCAGACCATGAGTAAAACTTGCAGATCTAGGAGTGAAGCCCAAGGACATTTTCTCCAAATCCAGTATTTCTCCTTTCATTTACTCATTCCATTCTTCATTATTAAACATCAACAGTGTGCCAGACCATAGGCTGCATTTGGGAGCAAAGCGGTGGCTAGTACAGACACAGCCCTTGCCTTTGCATAGTGTACAATCTCTTAGCTAGTAATTGGAAACAGAATCACCCAAATAAACATGTAATTACCAGTTGTAATTACGTATTGATGATATAGGCTAGAGGTTAAGAGGTTAAACTCTGAAACCAGTCTTCTAGGATTCCAACCTAAGTGCCACTATTTCCTACATGTGTGACTTTGGGAAAACCCATTAATTTCAGTGATTTAATTCCCTCATCTATACATGGTGATAATAAGAGGGCATTATATTAATTCTCAGACGCAACTTTCCACATTTTAATATCCCTGAAATGAGTATACATGTCTGGCAATTATTAGTATCTTATGGTTATTACTGGCATTTTGTCTTAGAGGTACATAAAATATTGGTACATACATCTGATTGTGTCTTGGTTTATTTAAAATCTGACTATATATACTGCATACGGTTAATGAGAGAAATAAATGAGATAATATCTGTTAGGTGCTTAGGAGAGTCCCTGGCACATAGTTTGCACAATATAAGGTGTATTATTATTATTATTTACTATAAAGGAAAAATAGAGTGCACTAATAGAGCATAAAGCATGGCAGAAAAATTGAGTCTAGAAGGACAGCGAGAACCTCCTTGAGGAAGTGGTATTTAAGCTGAAACATGAAGGATAAGGCGGAGTGAAGAAAGTGAAAAACAGGGCTTCTAAGAAGTGTGGGGAGGTAGAGAGCTGACTGTTGCATCAAAGAGAACGGTACTGGTAGAAACTTTATCACATTGGCTGACCATGAACAAGGGTGGAACATTTTACAACATGGATTTTGTATATTAATAACACCCCCAACTCCAACCTAGACTTTGATCACCGTCTTCTTTTTCCATACTATGTTTGTGGATAACTCATTGGTCACAAGGGATTGTAACAGCTATATATGATGTCAGAGGGGTAGTAGATTGGGGGAGGGGGTCATCACTTTGTGAGGGGTATAAATGTCTAACTATTACATTGTTTTGTGCACCTGAAACTAATTCAAAATAAAATAAAATGCAGGTTGGATTTAATATATATATGTATATATATGTGTGTGTATATATATGTATATATTTAATATATATGTATATACATATATATGTACATACGTATATATGTTGGATTTAATATATATGTATATATGTATACATATGTATATACATATATATGAATATATGTGTATATCTATCTATCTATATGTATGTATAAATATATATCTATATTTAGAAGTTTCATGGATTTAAAAAAAAATGTAGGATATATATCATTTATGGAGGCCCCCATATATGTTTGCAATATACTTGTTGAATAAAATTAAATGCAGACTCTAATTTAAATGCCAGTAGACTATATTTTTGATAATAAATTAGAAGGTGACAGCCTTCATCATTTTTCGCACAATATCCCAGAGACATGTCAAGTTAACTTCCTATATGCAACTTTACAACATAAGAATTTCGATCTTTCACAACCTCAACCTCTTTCTTTCAAGTTCAGAAGTCAAGATCGTCGTGAACCTCCAGTGGGACTGGCAGGCAAGGTCCCAGGAAGGGAAAGTTTCCACAGTTGCTTTTGTAGCCCATTCCAACCACCTTGTTTGAGCAATCAGTCCCACCGCTTGCTGTTGTGAGCTCTCTTTATGACTTCCTGTTTGACACAGATTGTCCTTTTTAAAAGGACTGCTACCCTCTTCCACAACATAACCTTTTATGACACATTGACACCAAAGATAGCAGGCTCCCAAGCAGATATAAAATGGTTTCCCTGCGACTCATAAACGCTGTCACAGACCCACCTCTCCATTCTATACTTTCCCCTTGTCCTCAATCCTATTGGGTCCTTTTATTTATTTATTTTTTCGAGTCAAGTTATTCTGCAAAACCTTTGTCCAAAGGATTCATACATGCCTCTGAGAATTCTCTGCAAATATCTATCAAAGACAGGACACTAGCACACCTCTTGCTAAGCAAACTCTCTCACACACTGACTTCTGAAAACAGTAGCTTGTCACTCAGTCTGGGTCCAAATTCCATCCGTGATACTTAGTAGATATATGACCTTGGGAATGTCAATCAACTACTTTAAGACACAGCTTCTTGTATGGAAAAAGGAAGCAATAATAAATACCTAGAAGCAAAGGGTTGTTATGAAGACCAAGACAGTTATATAGTCTCGGCACGATGCTTGGTATACAGTAAGTGCATAATAAATTGTAGATGTTGTTATTGCTACTCTAGCATTCATGTACCTCTTGATAACTCACCAAAACTCCACCATGATTCTCTTAACTACACGCTGTATCTGGCCATTGTCTAACACTCCCATCTGCTATATCTAGATAATGAAACTGCATCAAATGGATCAATCTGATGAGATAAATGGGCTTTTGTAATTAACATTCATTTCATGGACTTGGTTTGTTGTTATTGTTTGAATGGCCTTTGTTGGAAATGGCTTTTTAAAAGTTTGATCCCATTATCTTGCATGCCTGAATAATAAGGCACAGGGTTCACTAATTGACAATCAGTGTAGATGACTTTTGTTTAATTCAGGTTCTAGTAAAGTTCAGGACCAAGAAATGGCGAGGTGGAGAGCATTATGGATTCTAAGGATCAGAGTGACTCCCTTCATGGAGGATTGATTTCCTCACTTGAAGCTCACAGGAATAACAGCTTAGTTGGATATAGACCGATCCTGAACAGATAAAAGATAGAGGTTACTTTAACTGAGTTCAAGAAAGACTAGTGGTACCCAGCTGAAGGGAGAAAGTGACTTTCAAAAGAGAATTAGCTGTACCATAGAAAAATCTTTAGCAAGTACACAGCCCAAGTGATATTGTCATCACTCGGAGAGCCATCCATGGTGCTGACACCAGAACAAAGCATTCAACCCATTGACCAAGGATTGGCATTTCAACAAATGAAACTTGCTCCTCATTCATTCATTCATTCATTCAAGAAAAAATGCATTGATGCAGGAACTGTTTCAATCTCTGAGATACAGAGATTGAAACCAAATGAACCAAGGCCAAGTTTTCATAACACTTACGTTCTCATATACAAATCTCTCCTCACTGGTCTGATAGAAAGTTGGCTCTCTGCTGCTTATTTAACTGCACATCTCATCTAGGCACGACTGTGCCTAAACCTGACACATCTGCTACATTACCTAGAAACCCCTCATGTTACCATCTCCTTCAAGGCAGGGATACTCTCCATCTCTGTGAATTCTTGGACTTTACAACTTCCTAAAGTTCTTGTGTCCCTTTAAACTTTAATAATACAGGGCTCAGCAAATAGCAGAGACAATATATGAACATTAGAAACATTTAGTATAAGACGTCTATATGACATAACAACACAGTGTATTTTCATTTTCTTCCTACTGCAAATGAAAAGTGGCTGCGAAAGTCATGAAAATAAACTGAATTTGATGGTGCACAGGACTGAAGTTCACATCAATTTGAAAACAAAATTCAACCTGCTTTAAATGCCATTTACAAATTGCTTCAATCATACACTCTGAGATATTTGTGCTTAAAAGGTCACACAAACATGAATTTTGAGCTGGAAAATATCTTAGGCATTATTCAGGGTTGTAATTTGTATCTTGCCACTAATTTACTGAATGACACTGGGCAACTTGCTTAACTTCGGTGGCCCTGGGTCTACTCATTAGATCAGACTAGATGATCTCTGTGGACCTTTCTTGTATGAAAAGTACGTTTTCATTAAATTCTTTCTTGAAGAGAAGGAAAATGAAGTTTACAGTATGTGACATGGCCAAGGTCAAATGGCCAGTCGGTGGCAAAGTTGGCACTAGGACTGAGAGCCTATGATTTTTTTCATTGCACAAGTTTGAAAGTCACACAGGAGCTAAATGAAAGGCCAGCAGATGTGAATGTCCAGGTTATTGTAAGTTTGCTACTAGGTGGTCAGGTCCTAGAGGGCAGGCACTATGTCTAATTTTCTTCTCACATAATCTAACATGGTTAAGCTAAGCTAGATAAAACGTGTCTCATAAAATATTAACTTATTTGAAATATTTCTTGAATTAATTAAGTGAAGACACAAGTGACTGAATAACTGATTATAAAAATGGCATTTAACACTGTGTTTTGAGTGCCCACCATATATTAGGCACAAGTGCATTTTCAATTTGATTTTTCATCTCATTCTCACAACAACCCTGAAGAATAGGAATTAACCTCATAATTTTTACATATATAAAAAATGAGGCTCAAATATGCGAAATGGCTTGCCCAAATCCTTATAACCAGTAAACTTTTGAAAAAGCAAGGATTTCATTCTGTCTTACTCCAAAGAATATTGCAATTCTACTGTGATTCACTAACTGCTTCAATGAAGAAATAAATAGATGGATAGATTAGTGACTAAATGAATTAGTGTTTTGCTATTACTTGTCTCATGTGGTTCGGGTCATACTGTCCAAGATTTTGTACCCAGAATTTAGTATGTTACCACACATGTGCAGAATTTCAATAAAATGTTTCACAAAACGATTTACACCCACACTGATATTCTTAAGAGACAAAGCCTGATCATTTGAACTGTTTGGTGATGCATTTTATTCAAGGATTAGCAAATAGTCCTTGGGTGTTCATTTTCTGGCTTTGGAGAGATAAAGAGTAATGGTCGTCTGTTCTGGTAAGGAGCACAATGCCACCCTCTGGCAACATTTTCAAGTCTTCGCTAAGCCTTCACTAAGGTTCATGATTGGTTTGTTCTCACCCCATCCATTCTTATAATGGTAAATGTTTAATGATTGGCTTCCCAAAGAAAATAAGCCACGGTTCGTAACATTTACTAATTTTGTTGGTCTAAATAACCCCATCACAGCCAGTTCCCAAGCTATCTGCATGACATAACTGAACAATGAGTGGGGAAAAGATGGTAACAAAAACTTCCATGAGTCCATAACGCCAGCTCCAGCACACCATGGACCCAACCCACAATCAGCCCTGTGGCTGGTACTAATTGTTGAAATCCCTGGAGAAACACACCTGAGCTGGACTATGGCACACAGCCAGGAAATCATGGCCAGGTTCATCCATGCGTCATAACAGTTCTGTGTTCTCCAAGGCATCTCCCCACTTCCCTCCTTCTTCCAACTCAGTGGGGAGAAATGATCCTTCTTGTTGACACAGTCAATAAAGCTTTAAGGCATGATGAGCAATGCTTGGGCAACATGACTTCGCTTAGCCTTATTCATCCCACCCATAGAAGAAGGGACTTATTTCAGGGAAGGAAGCCACCTTTGATGGAGCTAAGGCTTGAATATTCATAGGGCTCGGGGACTTAGTTTTTCCATGACTTCCCCCAAATTCTAATTCCTGATGGAAGGTAAAAGAGGGGAGGCCCAGCTCTTCCCTTGGGCTTGGATGTTCCCCGAAACAATCAGACAGATGTGGCCGACAGAGTCTTACGAAGCCCCTTGGTGGCCCTCACAGATCCTCAACTTCCTATGAGTTCTCTTCATTTTATCTTTCCAACTTCAACCCCTGCCACTCCCTTAGTTCTCTTTCTCCAACTCACATGCCCCACATTCTCTAGATAAGAGCACAACTATACTGCTCTCTGCTTTCTGGAACTATTCTAAACTTTCTTCCTCTTTTTTTTTTTCCCAATCATGAAGTTCCCTCTGCTAAAGCATGCTTCCTATTCACACCCCCTACTGATTACATGAGGCGTGGAAAAACGGACATCTTCTCCATGATGCATCTCTTCAAATCCCCATCTAGAATCCATTCCTCCCTGTTCTCCAGGGATGAGGCAATTTATTAGCGCCTGTTCTTGATTGATACCATATTGTGTCTTTTATAATAGCTGTATATGACCATATTCATTTTATTCCTGTGAAAATGTGAAATCTGTGAAGGCAGGAACATTGTTCAATTTGTCTATGATTTCCCACAGCACTTCACACACAGACTTATGAGTTGTGGAATTAAGAAAATCTTGCTTGAATGGAATCTAATGAATTGAAGTAAATTTTGCAAAGTGGGTCTGAGTCAAGCCCCATGAAATACATATGCAGGGATGTGATGTTCCCATTTCCACTGCTTACTCCTAGATAGTCCCCTAGGTTTGTGCCCTGTGTGACTTGTAAGAGCACAGTGTCATGCTGGGCACTGGGGTTGGAAGGACACAGGGATAAATTAGATACAGCCCCTGGTTTTAAGGAGGTTACATTTTAGCAGTCTAGACAAGTTTCCAAACAATAATTCAGATTTTTAGTCAACAGGGAACTCTGACGATACTGTAGAAGAAGCCTCCCTTCTCCCGAGAAGAAATGAAAGATAATGAAGGGAATATAATTTGGGAAGGGAGACAAGTAAAGGATGGAAGGCATTTCAGGTAGACGGAGGAGACTGAACTTTAGTCGGAAGGTAAAGCGTTGCATGGGGTGTTTGGGGTACGATGTGAGTGTGGGCAGGATGGAGAACGCAGAATGCAGAGGGATACAGTGGGGATGCGGCTGAATGAAAGGGTCAGACCAGAGCATCTAGAGGGCAGGTAACTGGCAACTGCACAGTTCTTGGGGATCCGGTTTCTCTAGAGATGGAAAATATTTAATCTGAGTACACATGTAGGCGGATATGAAGGATGAAACTAAATAATAGCATATAAAATTGTTTCAGGGATCATGGGATGGGAAAGTTCCTTCCCTCCCCCTTTTATTATTTTCTGCGAACTATACATATCAGCATTTATGCTAAGTTTTAAAGACACAGAGATGAGCAAGACACGTTTTGAAACCCCTTTTCCCAGCCCCTCACAAAGCTTACCATCTGGTGATAGACCCAGACAGGGAAAGGACAATGACATATGGGGACACGGAGGCTCTGAGAGCAGAGAGGGGGCCCCTTATTCTGGTCGGGGCTGGGGATGGTGAGTCAGGAACGACTGTACAAGGAAGGATGTTTGGGTTGAATGAAATGGAAACAAAAAGGAGCCTTGGTGTCTGAGTAAAGTGGGGGAGAAACGTATTTCAAGGGGGAAGAAACAGCCTGTGAAATAGATGTAAGCATGAGGGAGCATGGTGCCTTCAGGGAGCTGTAAGGATTGCTGGACCTGAAGCCCAGGTTACATGGCAAATAGACGCAGGAGATGAGGTTATGCAAGTCAGCCTGGTTTTGTCAGGATAACGAAATGAACAAACATGGCTGCTGGGCCTTTTATTGTTTGTGTGGAACATGAGAGGACTATTTGGGAGGAAGAGTGTTTAGAACCTTGCTACATCAAAGGTAGTCCTCAGGGTGGAAGCATTAACGATAGCTGGCAGCTGGTTAGACATTCAGAATGGGAGGCCCCGCTCTAGACCTACTGAGGCTTGAAAAGCTTTGGTGAAGAACACAGGCTCCTGATTTTAAATCCTGGCTGTCATCTGTTGGAGATTGACTTTGGTCTTCTCACCCTTCTTCTCTGGGCATCAATATCAGCAGCAATAAAGTTGAGGCCATCCCAGTGAATTCTAGTGACATTTTCAGGTTTATGTTTTAGTGTGTGTGTGTGTGTGTGTGTGTGTGTGTGTGTGTGTGTGTGTAATTCTACGGGATATTGATGGAAAAACTGCTCACTTTCAAAATTTGCTAACCCACGCCTACTCCCTAGATTACCCACAGTTTGGAATTATGCACTCAAGCTTGTGGCTAAAGGGGAAAAATCATTAGAAACCATGAACTTGAACGTGAAGGCAGGTCAGCTGGGAAATAAGGTCTCACCCTCAGCACCCACCACTCTGCCTAGCTGGAGTTTCATGGAGGGATACAGAGAAAAGATCCCTTCTGTTCTGTCCCACCAACAATCTTGCCTCCTTTTTAAGGAAAGAAAAAGGAAAAAAAAAAAAAAAGGGAAACCTACAGGACCAGATCCAGAGGCACACAATTCCACAAAGGTTTACCTGGCTGTCGGGTAAGAATAATCGTGTGTGCGCGCGCGCACGTGCACTAAGGGTATAGGGACAATGCTTAAGATGACAGTGCCTTAAAGCCCAAATGTCTTAATTAGGAGAAAAAGATTCAGCTGTCTGGTAAAACGGCACACTAGAGCTGCATTGCATTTTCCGAATAGCTTCCCTAATAGGCCTGCGTAAAGGCTGCAAAATGTGTCTGAACAGGCTCCCAACTAAAGGATAAGAGGCCATGGTGGTTAGAAAGTCAAATCCTGGTGACTGCAGAGACACAAGGGTTAGCCTGGAGAAGCCCTCCCCTTACTCCTGGAGCCCAGTGAGAAACGGAAGAGAACTTGGAGAGAGGGACACTAGGCCATTGAGACTCCTTGGCTCTGTGCAGAGGCTGCCCTGTAGCATTCAGTCATGAGCTTCCCAGGCAAGATCGCCAGCCTCTTGTTATCTGAGGGAGGGCTGAAGTTCTGGAGAAAATATCCCAACACAGATTGGAGGAAGGAGCAGAGGACCAGGAGCAGAAGGAGGCTGCTAACAAGTTTCATGTCTACCTTGCTTTGTGAACTTGGCAAGTCTCTTCTTCTCTCCAACTCCTGTGTCCCTGTTTATGGACATTTATCACTGCCACTTACTGAGCAAGAAATATAATAAGGTATCGAACATTTTCTAAGCACTGACTATAAAGAAAATATTGTCTCATGGGTATAAAGATCATCTACATGTTGCTGACGCACACATTTCTATCTCCAGGTAAGACCGCCTCTTTGTATTCAACTTTTGGATCCCAGTGCCCATCTTCCTTCTCTGCCTCAGGTTTAGTAGTCACCTTGAACTTATATACAAAACAGCACTTTTGATCTCCCTCACCTCAACCCTGAGCCTCCTACAGCTCTCCCCCACCAGGCCCCAGCTTCAGTAAATGGTAAATCGTTTTGTCCCATTGTTCAGACAGAAAAATTTGTAATCATCTTTGACTATTCACTATTTCTCACCTCTCATATCCAATAACAAATTCTGCCAAGTTCACACTCTAAATATATCCAGAAATGGATCATTTCTCACATCTTCTCCCCTAACCCACCCCCATGGCCCAAGCTACCCCCAACTCTTACTGAGATGAGAATAGAGCCCTGAATGCCAATTTACCACACAGCAGCCAGAGCAATCCTGTTGAAATATAGGTCCCATCCTGCTGCTCCTTTGCTCAGAATCCTCCAATAACTTCTCATCTCACTTAGAGTGAAATCCAAAGTGCCTACCACCCTATAAAAGGCCCCAAAATGTCTGCATCAGAGCCATTCTCTTCCCAAGTTTGACTCCTGCTCTCCTCCGCTCTCGCTCCCCTCCAGCCGTGGGGGTCTCCTGTTAGTGCTGTGCTGAACCAATGGCACGTTCCTGTGCTCCTGCCACAAAGCACTGGCCCTGGCTGGTCCCTCTGCCTCCAAATTCTTCTCCCAGAGTGTGGCATGGCTCCCTCCATCCCCTTCTGAAAGTGCCTGCGTAAATGTCATCTTCTCAGAGGAGCCCTCTCTGATCACTCGGTGGCCTAACAGCTCCACTCCCACTCTCAGCTTAGCAGTCCGTATGCTTTGTGCTCTCCCCCCAGTGTTTATCATCACCTGACAGAGGAGTTTCCTTTGTTTGTTTGTCTATTGCAGCAGTGTCCAATGGAACTTGGCACAATAAGGGAAATGGTCTATATCTGAGTTGTACAAGAGGTAGCCACTGAGCACATGTAGCTGTGGCACACTTGACACATGGCTGATGTGACTGCAGAAGTGAATGTTTATTTTTATTTAATTTTTGCTAAGATAAATTTAAATAGCCACATGGGGCTAATGACTACCATGTTAGTTGGCACACATATAATATCGTTCTAGAATATAAACTTAATTAGGGCATAGATTTTTGCTTATGCTGTTCATTGCTGTATCCCCAGTGCCTAGAGAAGAGCCTGGCTATGCCATTAATACCTGTCGAATGGATGAATAGATGAATGCTAGGAGCTTTCCATGCATCATTGCATTGAATTGTAACAACAGCCTTGTGGGATAGATGCTATTTTCACTCTCTGGTACTCAGAGAGGAGAAGTGTCCTGCTAAAGGACACCCAGATAGTGTGCATCCTATGCCTAATATCTCCCCATTTAAGATGAAAACGTTCTGGGGATCTAATGTGCAACACAGTGAACACAATCAACAATAATGTATTATACACTTGAAAGGTGCTAAGAGAATAGATCTTAAATGTTATAATCACAAAAGAGTGATATGTGAGGTGATGGAGGTGTGAACTCACTATTGTGCTCATCATTTAAGACTATATGTGTGTATAAAGTCGTCACGCTGTACACCTTAAACTTACACCATGTTATATGTCAATCACAGCTCAACAAACCTGCAAAAATGGTACAGAACACCCAGCTGGTAAGAGGCAATGGGACCTGAGCTCAGGGGTGTCTGGTGACATCCAGACACTTCACTAGAGGTGAACTAGATGCTCTCTGTGGTCCTTTCTAACTCTGAGATCCCATGGTCTTACGAGAATTTTCTCCTTGCCAGGCAATGACAACCCACAGTTTAAGCACCAGTTGGATTGACAGACCTTTCCATGAAGTCCCTTGTCCACTGCTCAAAAGCCATGATTCTTCAGGCAGAAGAAGCCTGCATCATCCTTCAAAATGTACCACCCCTCCCTCTCTCCCCAGCCCTGTGCCGTTGCTCACCGGTTTCGGGGTCGCAGAGCTGCTCACAAGCATCTGTCGTCCTCTGTCCACAAAGGTCCCTCACCCATGGGGAGGTGGCATTGATCTGGTAGTACAGTGACAGCTTGGCTGGGTTCAACCAATCGGAGATGTCCAGGTAGCTCCCCTCACTCACCACAAAGCTGCTTCCTGTGGATGAACAGAGACAAAGACGGCTGTTTGCTCCTGGCAGTGAGGGCCCAGAAGGGTCTCGCTGCTGACGCCACAGCCAGGAACACAATCGGGGGCATACAAGTCATCCCCATTCCAAGGTCCCCTGTTCTCATCTCTCTACACACATTGACGGAACATTTGTAATGTGTCAGCCGTGGTGTCAGCAGCCAACAGCGACAGAGACGAATCAGAAACAAGAGACATTTTAGCCTCGTGGTGAAGAGTCATACTCTTAGGATTGAGAGAGACGTAGTTTCCAATCCTGGCTCCATCCTTACCAGCCATTGATTTGGGATGACTCCCTCAATGCCTCTGGGCCTTGCTTACATCATCTGTAACTGGGAATGTTAATGGAACCTACCTCATAGGGTTACTGTGAGAATGAAATAAATGGATGCAGATAGAGTGCTTCACCACTATGTGACCTATCCTTGTAAAGAATAATTCAATGTGAAAATTTAAAAGAAAAAGAAAGCTAATGTCCCTGTCACCTAGGCATGTCCTCAGCAACAGGGGCCACTAACGCCCACAGGAGCCAGGTGGGTGAATTAATAGGACAGATGTGTTGAGTGTAAGGGGTATAGCATCCTGCCCTCGTGGCTTAGCTTTTTTTTTTTTTTCCCCTGAGAGAAAGAGAGATTTTCAAAGAAATCTTTAGCACCTCTAAGGGGTGGGGGAGGGGGTGGCGGGTGGGGAGAAGAGCAGCAGTTATGCAATGGAAAATGCCCTAATGCTGGGAACAATAGGGAAAGATGGAGTTTGGCACTTCAGGTTCCATCAAAAGGGAGCAGCTGCAGCTTAGCTATAGCCAACTGTTGCCCAGTGGGTCGAAAGGCCAGTGGTACCGGAACTTCAGATTTCCTTCACGGGTGACTGAAAATGCAGATTTTCAGTTTTATATACCACATATTAATGAAATCATATGGTTCTCGATTTTTTCTGTCTGACTTATTTCGCTTAGCATGGTAATCTCCAGATCCATCCACGTTGTATATAGATGATGTATTACAGAACTGTACACCTGAAATCTACGTAACTTTGCTAACAACTGTCACCCCAATAAACTTTAATTTAAAAAAAAGAAGAAATGCAGATTTTTTATTGTCATCAACCAATTTTTAAATGACGGCTTACCATTTTTTCTTGAACATTTATGTAGGTAAAACAAAAGACCCTAGCTTTGAAATTTATGTTCTAAAATGCTCTTTAACTCACACACACAAGAATACATATGAATGCACATATCCATCTATGTATCTCTCTGTGTGTGTGTATATACTGGGGTTGACAAAAAAAGGTACATAAGTAGACACTTTGGTCACCATTGTTCAAGCAGTAATTCGCCGTAATCAGAAGTGTCTGGAAGCTGATGGTAACCACTTTGAGCACTTCCTGAAATTGCAGAAGTTAATCGTAACTTGTATTCCTCTTTTGTTATCGGTATATATTGAATATTACAATTTTAATACTTTTCCTTTCTTAAAATGTGTATGCATTTTTTGGTTCCCTCTGTATATATACACACAGATACATATATGGATTCCATACACACTGTGTTTCCCCGAAAATAAGATCTAGCCAAATAATCAGCTCTAATCCATCTTTCGGAGCAAAAATTAATATAAGACCTCGTCTTATTTTACTATAAGACAGGGTCTGATATGATATGATACGATATGATATGATATGATACGATATATGATATGATATGATACCAGGTCTTATATTAATTTTTGCTCCAAACGATGCATTAGAGCTGATTGTCCAGCTAGGTCTGATTTTTGGGGAAACACAGTATACGCACATAAATATATTACTTAAAGGGCAACCAACAGAAGTCCATTCAGAGTGGCTGCATACTGGGTGAGTGTATGTATATAGCAAAATAGCAAAGGCAGAATTTTACAGGGGAAACACGGTTCAAACAGCACCAGGCTCCACAGAATTGGAATAGAATGCTGTTGTAGACGCATGGCAGATGAGGGGCCTCACCAGCAGGAGATCTTAAATCATTTCATAATTAACGTGATTCAGCTTTTCTCCCTGCCTTTTCTTCTATCACACTATCCACCAATAAAATCTTTCCATGTATGCGATTCAAACCTTCAAAGTAAGGAGTCAGCTAATAGGCACCATATGGCTTTGACAGCAACCTCTCAGTCAGGTCACATCAGACCCTGCTGACGGACCAATGGTTGGGATCCGCTTAGCTCTGGTGTCTAGCTGTGTCCACTGGGCAATGGCCAGCGAGGTGGAATCACATCAGACCTTACCTGGCTGCCCTGAGGAGCTAAGATGACCTGAAAAGGGTAAGGGCGTGGCAGGCAATGTTATCTTCTCTAACTTGCACACGTTATGATTTATATCATCCTATAGAATAAATTCCTAAAGGGAAAGCACAGTGGACGACGTGATTTTGGGTGAGGATGAAAGAGGAGTCTACGCAAAGCAAAATAAGTAGATAGCATCAGGCTCAGCGATAAGAAAATGACCACATTTGAAGTTGGCCTTAAAATCCTTGGCAGCTAAACAAAAAAGAATAAGTCTGCTGGATTCCATATTTCAAATTTCTGGCAAGGGAAGATATGCAAATCTATCTGCAAAACCATATTTTCCCCTCTGGAACTAAGCCCAAAGCAGAAACATGTCACATGGGTCCCTGTGCAAGGCACTGAGCACCAGTATCGACTACAGATTTTTCTTTTAAAAAGCACAGTCATGCTGTTTAAACGGATAATTTTTATATTTATTCTCACTAAAGACTGAGGGATGGATATTGAATTGTGTCCCAGGCATGAGTTTGGCTAATCCCACTGCTTCAGGAAAGCTACACAGTGCGGTGATAAAGAGAATAGAGTCAGCAAGCCCAGTATTCAGACCTTCACTCTGCTGCACACTAGCCCTATACATGTGGGAAAGAAAACAAATCGATAGTCATCTCATATGAAAAATGTGGGTCCCAACTCCCTCCTCACAGGGTTATTATAAAGATTAAACGAGACACTGCGTTTGTCTTAGGTGGTTCTCCCCAGAAATCGGACTCAAAGGCAGAGACTGGCGTGCAGGAGGTTTCTGGGTGTACTCTTGTGAAGGGATGAATAAAGAGGGATGAGACAGAGCGAGGAGCCAAACAGCCCTGAGGCATTGCCCTCAGCTCCTCCCCTGGGGAGCTCTGGAGCTGGGATGGCCCTTCAGAGTCTTCCAAATCAAGATAAGGATGTCAGGCCGTTGTATTTCAACCTTCGACAGGCATAGGCTGTGGGCTATTCTTGGGGAAGAGACATGAACTTCGGTGAAGTGGTCTGTTTCAATGGAGTACATTTCTCCAAGAAAGGCTTGGAGCAATTGGTCAAGCACCAACGTCCCTGGCAGCTGGGGAAATGAGTGCCTACAGTTCCAAGGAGAGATCTGGACACAGCCAATCCCCATATGACGTTCACTACAATACGTGAAATCCCTGGCACATTGTGAAATCTCAACTCACAGGAGCTATTGTGACTATAACTTGGATTTCTTACAAACTTGGAAGCTTTGAATGCAATACCAGTTCATGCAATACCAGCTACCGCAAAAGCTGGCGATCCTCACCTTCTATAAAAAGATGTTCTACCAAGGTATACGTTGCTTTAATGGCAGAAGGGCGTTACTGTCCTTTGAATGTCCTCTCTGTCCTAGTCCCTGAGGTGAGTATGTTATATATGCTGCGTGTTAATCCTTATAAAAGCCTTGCAGGATAAGTGTTCCCCATTTTTACAGAAGACAGCATGGGGTTCAGCAAGAAACTGATTTACCCAAATGTGTACAACTAGTAAGTGGCTAAAGTGGAAACAGAACCCAGGTGTTTTCAGCATCCAAAGCTGGGACCCGGCCATTATTCCAGCCTGTGGTGATAAGCAGAGGCTTTGGTTGGGTTGATGCCTTTGGTGGTCCTCCCTCCTCTGGTAGTCTGTGCCTTCCCCGTCCATGCATACCCTGAGGTATTGGACAGCTTAGGCTTTCTGTGCTAGACCGTGGTTTCCTGCAGGGAAGAGGTCATGGCTTACCCAGGATTCTTATCAATCAAGCCCTCAGTACAATTTCTGGCACATACCAGGAGATGAATGAATATATGTGGAGTGAATTAATGAAATCAAAGTTCCAGGCTCGATGAGAGGGAAGCTCAACTTACTTCCTCATGGGATTGAGAAGCAGCAATGCCTCCACAGTGACCCCAAAGTTAATGCTTTTCACCCTGTGAGAGCCGGAATACAGAATGAGCTCTTCAGAGTCTCCCCAGTTCCAAACCAACACTTGAACTGCACTCTCATGTCCCCTAAGCTCTCGTTCACACCATGGGCTTGTGATGTGGCTGATTTAAGTACAGGTGCTAAAGGGACTCCGTGGGAAGAGGCCAGGATACAGGGCACAGAGATGACACACCAGGTAGTGAAAGGAAGTAACTGTGCAAAATGGACTCCCCAAGACTTACTCCATGTGTTCATTTTAACCAACATTTACTAAACCCCTTAATGCATCAGGGATAGATATAGAAAATGAGAAACAGACTGAACACTTCAAGAATATTATGGACTAAGAAGGGAGATCAAATGTGCACAGATAACTATAACACAACCTTCAGTGTGTAAGAGCTACCTGAAAGGGGTGGGCTTGTCCTTGGAAATAATGAGAAGTAGAAAAGGGTGTCAGAGAAGAATCATTGAAAGTTGTCCTTTCAGCCATGTTACAGATAGATTCATTCATTCATTCATTCATTCATTCATTCATTCATTCATATGCTTGTTAATTTAACAGAGTACTTAGTATGTACCATGCCCTGTCCCAGGATTTGAATAAGTAAAATATGGTATCTGTCTGCTGAGAACTTAAAGTTCAGAACAGGAGCTCAGAGACGCCAAATCGAAGGCAAAGCGTGGTTTTTGTTCCTCCTTTCTTATTCTCCCACCTAGATTGCACTTGTCTTTTTTTAAATTATTCATGTCTTTCAGTCATAGTTGACATCATTTTATTGTATGTTATTTTATATTAGTTTCAGGTGTATAGCACAGTGGGTAGACCTTTGTATAATTTATGCAGTGATCTCTATTATAGACTGCGTATTTCTTAAAGGTAAACACCAGGTCTTATTTACCTGCATTTTCCGTACAGCTTAGGATCTAGTGGAGGTGCAGAGGATGTTGACGGGTGTGTGTGTGTCGAGAAAGAGAAAAAGACAGAGAGAGAGAGAGAGAGAGAGAGAGAGAGAGAGAGAGAGAGAGAGAGCGAGCAGCTCAATAAGGTCAAAGAGAGGCAGACAAGCAACTCTCTCTGGCTAAATTCTAGCATTACTTTGGGATTAAACACATAGGAATGAAAATGTGTTATTCCATGTGTCTCCCATTTCTCTAGTTTTCCAATGGACCCCTGTTTTACTTCCTTGGCTTGACATCAAAAGTACCCACGTTTTTCTGGGTGCTGTGAAATTCTTCTTTGTACTCAAATCGATCTCCCATGAGAGTAAGGACTGTGAAACAAACCTTTGCCAAAATCCCAACTTCAAAATGTCATGTTTCCTTATTTTAAATATATATGTGTGTGTTTTTCTCCCACTGGCTTATGGGAATATACATCATCTAATTAGCCAAATGGATTTTCAGTTCAGCCCAATCATTTCCTTATCTAGCATCTGAAGCTTGCCATTGCTCAGGGGACCACACGGACACAAAGGTCCTCATTAACTCTGATCTTCAATTACACTGATTATAAGCCTGTTTCTGTAATTGTGCAGCATAGATCAGGGGTGAGCTGGGGAGCTCAGACCACTCCGTCGTGTTCTGGGAAAAGCCAGAGGCACGTCGGCCCCCAAAGAAACAGAAAGCCACAGATGAAAACTAAAAATACCACGGAAGGAGGTATCACCATGCCAAATTGCCTGGAGAGCCAGACAGCAACTTCAAATCCCTCTCGTTACATCTCGAATCAGGAGACAGACCTTTGAGAACCATGGACGGGAGGTTTCAAAAGACAGTTCTGGACACTGGTAAATGGAAGAGCAGAGGAATGAAAGACTACATGGATGAAAGATGGTTTTCACAAATGAAGCTCATAAAAATTTTCTAGCCAAAAGTATTCACCTCTCTCTTTTTCTTCCCCCTTTCTTTGGGTGCAAAGTAATTAAAGATTTCTTTTCTTCTGTTATATCGTGTGTCCCCCAGATTCCATCTGTCAGGGTCTTAGACCTGGGGAAAATGTCTTTCTAGGACACAGGAAAAACAAACTGTGATGAAGCAGAAATGAGGAGCCCATCTACTTCCCACCTAATTGACCCAGGAAGGCTGTACCCAACCCACCTCTCTGCCCAGTCCAGAGTCTCCAGTCAGGCTTGAATACATTCCACCACCTGCCATCGACTGAAAAAATTTAAGGAGTGAGCAACCCAACTCTGCAAACACAAGGTGAAAAGCAACAGTTTGAGCATTTGCGAGAGCAGGCAGAGACTACTTAGATAGGTGGGAGCTCTCAGTCTCTGACAGAACTCTCTAGCGTCCCAAGATAGAGGGCATTCTCCTACAACTGTCTCTGAGAGAGCCATCAGCCACCCACTTACCCCCATGCTTTCACCTCATGATCTTCTCCTAGCTGTCTTCCTTCCTGCCATTTTCTTTCCCTTTTCCTTAGATCAACTTTAATTTATTGCTCTGTATCATCTCTACTTGTTATGGGCTGACCTGTGTCTACCCCAAAATTCGTACACTGAAGTCTTAACCCCCAGTACCTAATACAGAATGTGACTGTATTTGGAGACAGGGTCTTTGATGAGGTAAATAAGGTTAAATAAAGTCATTAGGGTGGGTCCCAATCCAATAGGACTGGTGTCCTTATAACAAAAGGAAATTAGGACATAGACACACACACACACACACACACACACACACACACGAAAGACCATGTGAAGACACAGGGAGAAGACAGCCATCTATAAGTCGAGGAGAAAGGTCCTCAGAAGAAACCAACCCTGCCAACACCTTGATCTCAAACTTCTAGCTCCAGAACTGGGAGAAAATAAATTCCTGTGGTTCAAGCCACACAGTCCATGGTACTTAGAGCCCTAGCAAACTAATACACTACCCCTGTGTTATTTGACAGATATCTATCTCTTAAGCCTGCAATTTTCTCCATGTACCAACCTGTATTTTGTGCCATGGATCCCTCTGGATCACTTCTCAGAATAAAGTTTCCAAATGTGTAAAACATGATGCATAGTATCTCAAAGGAAACCACAAAACTGAAAGAGTTCTATCCGTGGAGCCCCCAGCAGTTCATGGCGTCCAGGATAAAAACCGTAGTCTGAGCTAAGTTATTTTCATCCGTTCCACAGTTACCCAGTCTGCTGCCTAACCGGTTGCAAACACATCCCAAATCACTGCATGGGGCGAGGGAATGGGGTTATAATGGATATGACGCCCTGATAAAGTGTGTGAGTGAGATGCAAATGACAAAGAAAAGAAGAAGACTAAGAAAACTCTGAGACGTTCCAGTGGCTATTTTAAAGACGGCCGACTTCTTTCTTTTTGGTCATTACATGGAAACAATATTTTTTAAAGCTCTGAAGAATGGGTGAGGATTTTATGATGCCAAGTTGTATACTTAATTTTAAAGAGTAGTAGAAAACTTTGAGTTCCTCCAGTCCAAAGATCCACTACCTTTTGTCTTCTTTCGTTATCACCCACTAAGAAGCCATTTAAGACTTTGTTTCCTAATCATCTGCTACCTATGACATTTTAATACCACAGATCTATTGTATATCTGTTGATGTACTGTGCTTTTGCTGTCCACAAAGAGTAAGATGTTTTGTGCCACCCCCCGAATCAATTTTCATATGTTTGGGAGTATGACATATTGTCCTCACTGAGAATGGGTGCTCTAGTTAGAGATAAATGGAGGGTTAAGGAAGGAGAGGGATGTGCCCAAGGTCCCACTGGGATCAGTGAAATATCTACAACTGGAACCGTGGCATTAGAACTCCCGACCTCTTAGGGTTATCAGGGGGGTGAGAGTCGGACAGGTATGATGACCTTCCTATGTCAACAGAGCTGGTAAGTGTTGGGGCTGAACCTGAACCCAAGTGCTGTGACTTCTAGCTCAGGGTTAGTTCCAGGACTTCAGGCTGACAATGAAGAATAGATCCTGAGGAGCCAGGCAGTTGTCTGGAGGCCAGAGCTACCTCGCTGGGCGTGTGAAACGGTAATACCCTTGAGAGGTCTGTGCCGTGGAAGAACACGGCGGAATGCATCATTCCATATCCACGAAGAAGAGGCGTGGAGATGGCCAGGCCACTGGTATTGGGGTGCTCTATGTCAGAAAAATAGTGGTTGCCAAATACAGCTATAGCAAAGCCTCACTTCCTCTCCCCAAAAGGAGCTTTCAATGAAGAGCCCGACTCACGTTTGCTCCAGGCAATTGTATTTCTATCGTTTTCTGTCTTCCCCACCTGAAATTGTGATCAAAGTTTGGCTAAAACAGATTGCCACAGAATTCCACATGCCTTTACGCATCCCTGGTCTTGCTTCAAAGCTGAGAGAGGGGTGTTTGAGTCTGGACAAAAGAAGTTTGAAGTGCTAGAATTTCAAAAAAAATACTTTTCTCCCCAGCGATATAACGATGGGGTACCAAAGTAGGCGGCGGGGGAAAAGAACAAAGTCACGAACCGTGAACCGCGTCTCCTTTTACTTTAGTCATTTAATTTTTAAAGAAGAATCATGGTTTAAGAGTGAAGGTAGCCATTTACTTTCAATTTAAGAATTCTTTCTTCCTTCCTTGCTTTTTTTAACTTCCCTCATTGGGAACTTATGCATCAACCCCAATCTCAAGGTTAGATTTCTTTTTGATCGAAGATCAGTGCTTCTTGAGTGAACATGGTGGACAGCGGCTCCCCAAATTCAAAAGTCCTTTAGCTCTGACTTGCTAATATTGAAAAACGTCCCTCCCTGTCAGCCGCATAGGTAAAGATGTGAGTTTAGATGGGAGGCAAAGGGCTGGACTCTGGAGTGAAACAGTCATGGATTAAATCCTACCCAACCACTAAGTAGCTGTGTGGCCCTGGCACAGATCACTCCATCTTGGTAAGCCTCCTCCCTTTTCTTATCTGGACAATGGAAATACTTCCTAGAGATTAAATAAAACACATTCAAATTGCCCAAGGACAGGCTCATGCCTGGCTAAGGCCTCTGTGTTCTGAGGGACACTATTCCGGGGGACAAAATTTACATAGCAAATAATGCATGCTATGTATAATTGTATGTCTATCCACATACATTACATATTATTATTTCATATAGAGTATATATGTTTGGGTAACTGTGTGTGTCTGTGTGTCTGTGCACCTATCTATCTATCTTTCTATCTACCTGTCTATCATCTACATATGTACGTACACATGAGCCCAGATAATTCTATGAATAATTGTATCCTACGTGGATGGAGCCTCCTGGAGTTCTGCAACATGGCGGTCCTGCCTCAGGCACCGTCAGACAATAGCTTCATCAATACAACAGCAACAACAACAAGACCAATACCTTTCTCCTGCCGACCCAAGTATGCTTGTTTCCCGTGTGCTGGTTCACGACAGATCCCAGCAGCATCTCTTCTGATTCTCACAATATCCTGGGGTGAGTAATGCAGGGCAGGAAGGAGAACTACTACGGCTACTACTGTAAGATGTGTTGCGGGAGTGAGGTAACATTGAATGCTTGACACATATTAGGTTCATGAATGTGCAATGAAAATACAAAACGGTGTGGGTAAGACCGGGATGGCTGACTGGGTTAACAAATAAACAAATGCACTGTGATTTTCCAGATCCACTGGTTTAACTGTGTTCCCTGCCCCATTCCCCCTTCTTAGGGTCCATTCTCTTCTATGAAATTCACTTATTTATGCCTTTCCCCAAAAATCTGCACAAACATCACGGGCTGTTTAGCAAAGATGCTCACAGCTGTGAGCACTAAGAATAACCAGATTAGCCATTCCTTCCGGATCCGTTTCAGTACTACATTGGGGGTTCAATGCCAACTGACCAACTTATGCTCAGGCACCTGCCTGCTTTTGTGTTTCTCACTGACTGTGTGTGTGTGTGTGTGTGTGTGTGTGTGTGTGTGTGTTCCTTTCTTTCTAGATCTCTTGCCTTCTATTCTCTTTTGTCTAGAAAGGAATTCGGTGGGGAAAAACACAGACCTTGGGATTGGTAAACCTGGATTCAAAAGTGCCCTTACCATTTATTCTTTGAATGAACTTAAGAAATGCTTGATATTTCTTTGCTCAGCTTTCTCATCTACAAGTGAGTAATCCTTGCCTTGCAGCATTTGCATGCATTTCAAATGTGACTGTGTGTGTACCTGACGTAGTAGACGTACTTATCAAATGGGAGTTTTTACTACTACTGCTCTAATTAATATCATCGATCCTAGAAATGACTCTGGAAGGCAGGTGTTACTTTTCTCCCCATTTTACAGAAAAGGAAGTTCAAGGAAGTTCAAGGTGCATGTGTTAAACTGCACAGCTAGGAAGTTGATGTTTCCAAATTGAACTCAGTCTGCCTGTGTCTCTGAGTCCAGAGCTCTGTCTGCAATACCAGGCTGCCTCTCATTCTTCTCACTTCAGGGAAAATCTATACTAAGGGGTGTGTGTGTGTGTGTGTGTGTGTGTGTGTGTGTTCTTTTCTTTCTAGATCTCTTGCCTTCTATTCTCTTTTGTCTAGAAAGGAATTCGGTGGGGAAAAACACAGACCTTGGGATTGGCAAACCTGGATTCAAAAGTGCCCTTACCATTTATTCTTTGAATGAACTTAAGAAATGCTTGATATTTCTTTGCTCAGCTTTCTCATCTACAAGTGAGTAATCCTTGCCTTGCAGCATTTGCATGCATTTTAAATGTGACTGTGTGTGTACCTGACGTAGTAGACGTACTTATCAAATGGGAGTTTTTACTACTACTGCTCTAATTAATATCATCGATCCTAGAAATGACTCTGGAAGGCAGGTGTTACTTTTCTCCCCATTTTACAGAAAAGGAAGTTCAAGGAAGTTCAAGGTGCATGTGTTAAACTGCACAGCTAGGAAGTTGATGTTTCCAAATTGAACTCAGTCTGCCTGTGTCTCTGAGTCCAGAGCTCTGTCTGCAATACCAGGCTGCCTCTCATTCTTCTCACTTCAGGGAAAATCTATACTAAGGGGTGTGTGTGTGTGTGTGTGTGTGTGTGTGTGTGTGTGTACGCACACGTGTGTGTATGCACATATGTGTGCATGTGTGTGTGCATGTGTGCACGTGTGCATTTGGCATCCGTCAGTATTCATTTCTGGTTCTTTCTCTAAGTACTGAGCTTCTCGTGGTGGCTGAAACATAAATCAGACCGTGTTGAGAGTATGTGACACAGAGAGAGAGAAATGGCAGGGGGAAGGTGACATAATATTGTAATTCAATACTTAATGTCTCCAAAGACATGTAATACATCCTCATGACATTTCCAGAAGATATTTTCTGGAAACTGGACAATAATTCAAATTAATGCTAAGCCTAAATCTAATTGTTTTATGATGCTACCAAGGCCTGCATGGGGCAAAGCTTCCAAAAATCAGAGGTTTCAGCCGTCACGTTGATGGAACAGATTTCAGTGCCTGGCACAGATGAAAACAGCTGCCTAAATATATAACAGCAGTACCTAGAGCAACATAATAAAGGAGATTCACAGCTTATCTACAGTGTAGCGCTTGCAGAAACCAGCTCTTCACCAGCCAAACCCGAGTACGGATTCTGGGAAAGGTAAGGAGAGAAATGATTGTCATTTGAGGGCCCAATGAAGGTGTGGAGGCTCACACAGGATACAGGATGGCTGAGATCCACTTTTCTGGAATATGACAGGTGAAGGATGAATTGTCTCATCTGTTCCCAGGCGGAGTTGGTGGGTGTAGATTATGGGCGCCAGGCTCTGGAACCAGACAGGACTGGCTGCAACCACAGCCTTGCCACCTACTAGCCGATGGACTTTATGACCATTGCTTGGCTTTGTGAGCCTTGGGACTCCTCTTCTCTAAACTGGGGACAATAATACCTATCCATATATGTGTATAGAGGCACACTGAGATGGTTGATGAGGAAAGCAAGTTGCCCAAGAGTATACTGGATCTTATCTCAGGTTTAAAACAAACCAATAGCATTCAGGGTGTGTGTGTGTGTGTGTGTGTGTGTGTGTGTGTAGGAGTAACAAAAATTCTGGAGGGAGATACACCAAAAGAGTCATGAACCCAACACACTAGGACCGGGAATATGAAAGAAAGAGGGCATGTTTCATATTTACTTCATTCACCCCTGTATTACTTTTATAATGAGTACTGCTGCTGACACTGCAATTACTACTATTACTACTATTAGTATTGCTAGTTGTAGTATAATTGCAGCAAGTTCATAAGTTTGGGGAAGAACTAAGTGCAGACTATATACAGAAAGTTATAGTATTGAGCCACACACATAGTAGGTGAGGAAAATGTGTTTGTTATTTCTTTCTTTGTCCCTGGAAACAGGAATACGTTCTCCCTCCCTGGGAATAGAAGTGCTGGGGGAAGAAAGGCACACCTGACTCAGTGGCATCGCTCCTTCCTCCCCCGTGTGTCCTTCCCACGTCACCCACCTGCCTTTGCTCAGGCTGCCCCATGTCCTGTGGCGTCCTCCTCACCATACATATCCCCCAGGCCCAGCCAAAGACAGACCCGTCCTTCCCTGGCCCACTCACCTGGAAGTGGCCTGTCCTTCTGCCCCCCAGGGCCTGGCACATGCACTTCTTCCTTACCTCACTGTCACTCCTAATGCACGTGAGTTCGGCACACACTTACTGAGCATCCCCCACGTGGCAAGGTGTGGGGTCCCCTAATGGATTGTCTACCTTGGAAGACAGTGAGCTTTCTAAGGGACAGTCCATGCTTAACTCATCTCAAACTGCTGTTTCTTAGCACAGTGTTGGGCACTTAGCAGGCCATCAGTAACTATTTTGAATGGATGGATGGATGAAGTGACCCACGGTGCTTTCCACTACTTGAAGATACTGCCTTAGATATTATCAAATGGAAACCAAGAAGGAAATCACAGGGTTCTCTCCCTACACTGCCCTTCACATCCAATTCCACCTGAGACTCACTAAGGAGCCTTCTTAACGGCACACCTGTTAGCATTTACGACACTACACCTTTGTGTCCTGTATCGCACTGGATCCTCACCGCATGAGCCATTAGAGGTCTGGATTCAGACAGATCTTGTTTGGGAGCTGTGTGACCTTGGGCAAAAAGTACTACCCCCTTTGGAACTCAGTTTCCTCATCAGAAAAAGAAAATGAGGAAAATGATAGTAACTACCTCTAGGGTTACTATCAAGAAGTCAGTTAATGAACATGAAACATTTTTTTACAGTGGTTGGTATTCAATTACGTTATACTCTGTATATGTGCATGTATGTGCTACAGCGTTATCATTCCTGTGTCACAGATAAAGATGTTGAGGGCAGAGAAGACGTTTCTTGCCCAAGTTACCCACAATTACCTAATTACAAACCTGGGACTAGAGTCCAGATGTCCAGACTAGGACACGACATGATAGCACTTGGCTGTCGAGAGTGTATAATGTCTGACAGGAGATGAGCATTAAACCAGTTAATGCACCAACACTTATGAGTTACAAATATGGAGTGCTGTGGAGAAAGAAACAGGCTGCTGTGAGAACCCACCAAGGGCTTTGCGTGTGTGAACATGTGTATTGGTGTGCAGAAGGGAGGGTGGCGCTATCAGTGAAATAATGTTCTGTGCAAAGAAAAATAAAATAAATAATACATGTGAAGTTTCTGACATAGAAAATATGTTGGGTTCTATTCGCAATTGGAACTAACAATATAGCAAGTGATGCTAGTTGAACTGGGGGAAACATAGTGAATATTTAGCGTATATTTATGCGGTTGCTTTCAAACTTAATCGTCCTTTCTGAGCTGCTAAGTATCTGAAAGAGCACAGTTACATACCCAAGCCATGATTTTGTGACTCTGAACCAAACCCCATGGTGCAGTTTCACCAGTTTACATAACAGAAATGGGCATTCTTAGCCGAGGCCACAGAAAAGCCTGCGTGCAAACTAACGTGATTTCACTGTTGCATAGAACTAGTCAATTTTCTGTATTTTGGGTTGTTAAATTCATTTAGACGATGAAGTGCTTTTGTGTTTTTAGAGAGAGAGAGAGTCTAGTATAGCGTTTAAGACCAGGGATATGGAATCAGGCAGACAGAATTTGTGCTCTGGTCTCGCCACGAACTAACCAAGTGGCAATGATTCAGTTCAAGGGGCTTTGGTTTCTCAGTTCGAAAACTGTGGGTAATAATCTCAGAGGCATGTGGGAGGTAATGTATGTAAATTAAATGTATGTGGTTTCAAATTACTCACTTTTAATGTAAATGAGGATATGGGTGCCAAAAACATGTATACACATTTTAGAAAGGAAAAAACTGTATTTGAGCACCTCTTGTCATTACAGACGTCGAACGTGACTTGCATTCCTCTTTTGTTATCGGTATATATCATTACAGTTTTAGTACAGTTTTTTCCTTTCTTAAAGTGTGTATATATTTATTTGGCACCCTCTGTGTGTGTCTGTGTGTATGTTTATCACTTAAACCGGTGCCTGGAACATAATAAATGCCTAGTAAGTGTTAGCTCTTCTTAAGACTTCTTCTACCTATAGATATTTGGGAATCCTACTGTGAAATACAAGGGATTGTTGTCTTGTTCAAATACAGTTTGGCGAAAACAAACACAATATCTAAGACCCCTGCTCAAACAACATATTAGCTTTGGCTGTGACACTGTAAACAGAAGCTCATGCGGTGACTCATTTCTATTTCCTTAATTGTCTGCTCTTGCTCTGGACCTCAGCCAGACGTCAGTCTTTAGCCGTGCGGTGGATACATACACATCCGATCCCGTCTGCACAGAAACAAGAGCACACTGCTCCTGTTGCTTCTGAGGGCTGCAAAAAAAATGGCATTAAAAGTGAGTGATCTGAAACAACTGAAATTTAATTAAAAACTGAATGAAAAGTTGTTCCAGGCCCGTCACTTTAGCCAGCAAGACTCAGAGGAAATTAGTAAGTGCTGCTAATAGCTGGATCCAATTCACAAGCCTCTATGAAGAGACAGTCAGAGGCACGAAGATATACACTCTTTAGATGAAACAATTAAAGATTGCTTCTGAGGAATAATCACGCACAGTATCCCAGGGCAAAAAGGAACATTATTTGCTGGTATGTTTCTTTTTGGCTTTCTCATTTTCATTATGGGAAAGTGCCCAGAGATTCCCCAAGTCGAATCTTCCATGGCAACAGAGAAGGACACTGATTGTGAAAACCAGACTTCAATGGTGGCAAATTCCTTTTCAAAAATGATTGTCACTCAACTGCTAGAAACTCTACCTTGTTATTGAAATTTCAAATACTCGGGCTGCTAAGTAAAATCCTCATCCCCTTCAAATGATGGGCCTCAAATCATGAACCAACAAGTGTCAGCTGGGAATTGGGGACTGGGTGCCAGGGTCATTACATGAGCTGGTTTCTGGGGGAGTCCACCCTGGATGGAATCGGAGTGGACAGTGGGATTTTGTCTGAGATGGAGCCGACAGGCAGGTCCAAGAGAAAGGTCAATCTGTCCCAGGTTCGCAGGGCAGCATGGAGATAGGCAGAGGGAAAGAAGCAAAAACTATGTCGAGAACCAAGAAGATACAGGAAATGAGCTGAGGGCAATGAATGAGGGGTGGAGGGTGGAGACGAGTCAGTGGGGAAAAGGGACCAGAGCTGAGAAGCTGAAACTTTTCATGAGTGTTGACTGGCTGGAAGTGGGATGGCCCGGCTTAACTTGAACTCCTAAAGTTGGGGCAGCCAGCAAATGCCCCTGAACAAAGGAACACCCATTGGAGCCCCCTTCACTGAACACCAGTTTCCTTGCCATCAGCAACACAAATGTCTATTCCATAGAAGACCTGGTTCTTGCAAGGCCACCTCACCCAGTGCCCATACCGTGAAGATCCTGTGCCAGCTTCTCTGTCACTCAAGTGGCTTTGAATTTGCTGTTCCATCTGCCAGGAAGACATCTTCCTCCCGGCATCCTTCACGTCTCAGTCCAAATGCCATTTCCTCAGATATGGCTACCGTATCTGAGTGTGACATCCCAATGATCCTCTTTGTTTTAATTATTTTATACCATTTGAATTCTTTTCACAGCAGCTCTCACTTATTTCATTGCTACAACATATCTCGTTCTTTTGCTAATTTGCTTGGTGTCCATCTCCTGCTGAGAAGGAAAGCCTTCGTACTGGACAGCACTGCTACTGCTCCAGGACACGGAAGGAACAGAAAATACATAGTTGTTCAGTGAGTAAGGAAGGTTTGGAAAGATTAAATAAGATGTTGTGGATAAAACGCCCAGTGCATTGCCTGCCCCATGAGGAGCACAGGATGAGTTTTAGCTGATATTTTTATAATTATCTAAGATGACATTAACTTGGATTTTAATAATGTTTGATCCTTGGAGGACAAAGGATAGGGAATGAAAAAGGCAATAGAGGGAGGGCTCCAGAGGCCAACTTGATATTTTCACATTGTGTTTGCAACACCCGATGCGTCAGAGTAAGTGCCTGTTGGGCGTGTGAGGTCAGGGAGGGGTGGGGTGGGTCCTGGTGAGGCCTGACTCAGAAGTTAGTAAGGGAGAGAGGAGAAGCTGAGACCAACTCTCCTTTGCACAAACCAGTTTCATCCTATCCTCAAACAAATTCTTTGAGGTGGAGGACATATCTGTCCAGGCCTAACCTATCCTCAATGCTCAACTCAACCCTTAATTTCTCCAGGAAGCCTTTGAGATCTACCTCAGTGAGAATCCTCTTCTCCATCTCCCGTTCTGTTTCTGATGTAGCTTTGGGGACAATGCAGCTTACGTCTCTTGGACTGGAGACAGATGGTAAAGAGTTCCTCTCATTGTCAAATCATGTGACCTAATTTTGGATTTCAAAATAAAATTGCAATAAGGATCATATCACGGTAACAATATGAAATGTCTCAGATCAGTTTTTCAGGTGTTTTTTTTTTGTTTTCTTTGAATGGAAAACAGATCTAAATATACTGGGCTCCACTCTGTTGAACGCTGACAAAATTTGGAGGCTCTAAAGGTGAAAGAGAGAGTCCCTGTCCGAAAGCAATGTACGGTTCAGATGAGAGCTAACTAGACAGACAGGCATCATGGAGCATCATTGGGGTGTGATACAGATAAAAGGGAGCTTTGGGGGCCCAGAACAGCGGCCCCTGGCTTTGCTGCAAAGCCAGAGTAGCCACATCTAAGCTGATTTGTGGAAGCACCAGAAGGCAGCAGCCCAGAGGAGGGAAAAGAGGACTAAGGCCAAAGGAAAGAAATGTTTTTAAGGGAACGCAAAGAGAACGTGGGCCTTCAGGACACAGCCATTTCATTTGGCTGCAGTGCAGATAAGATAGAGAATGGACAAAGACACAGTTGGCAATCTTCTCTGGTTCTCACGTTCTATAATTTAGAAAATTACCAAGCTGGCTATTTTGCAACATGCCCACAGTGTGCCCTCACCCCTGTATCCACGTTCTCTCTCTTGAGGTGCAGAAGTTGGAAGTTTTAATTGATCCCATATTTCAAATGTGACACCAGCTCTTATCCCCAGAGCCCTGGGCCTCCCTTCAGGCCTCTGCTTCCACGGAAGGTCCTGAGCCCAGCATATTAATGTTACATTTGCGTCTTTGCAGGAAATGGCCACCCCCAACCCCACCTGGGAGCCTTCATGCTCACGGTTCACCTCAGCACCTGTGTGGGGGCTGGGCTGATCACTTTCTCCACCCTCTGTCCTGGCCCAAACACTGCAGCGAGACATCACCCGAACTATTATTCAAATGACTCAAATTCAGGAAAGCAGCCTTCAGAGATCTGGCGAATTAATTTTGCTCACAGAACACAGTGGTATCTCTTACTAATAATTTTCATCCAGGCAGGACTTGTAAAGATCCTCATGCTGTATGTTCTTCTAAGTTACTTGCATTCCACGCCGCTCCCACCCCGCTCTTTTCCCTCCTTCTACAAATGTAGCCAAGAGGCGGGCATCGGGTTCCTGACCTCACCTACGAAAGCTGGTGCACAGACAGAACAGCGACACTAGCTAGCCCTCGAGTGTGTTTACTACGGGCCAGGCTCCTGCGTTTAACAAACACTCATTCTTCACAAGCAGCTCGATTCCCCGGGCATTAGCGTCCCTGCTTTCTAGGAGATGACGCTGTGCTGTGGGGAAGGTGGAGGTAGGATTTGAACCCGTGCACTCTGGCATCGGCGTTCATGCTCTCGACCACCACACTTGACCACTTGGCAAGTGTTCTTCATTTGATGCCTGGAGTCAGCCACCTCTCAGGGACCCCAGGAGGCAGACGCCAAGTGGATTGACTCCTTCCCCTTCTCGGCCCCTCTTTATCATCAGTGGCTAAGTTTCCTTGGTTCTAGCTCTATGGGAAATCCCCTATCTTCAGTCTCACTTCCAATACCCTTGTTCAGACATCATCGTACAGACTAAATGTAACAGCCCCCTAATAGGCTCCTAGCCTACAGTCTTGGTTCCTCAAACTTACCTTCTACACTGCTCAGTCATTCCACAAATCCTTACTGAACACTAAGTGTGTCCTAGAGTTTCCACAGGAACAAGACAGCTACACTCTTTGTCCTTAAGGGCTTAGGGTACCATTAACAGGGGCTACTGATTAGGTAACAAGCACTGGCCAACTGCTTCCTATGCAGTCTTCAGATTGCCCTTCGAGGTGGTTTATTGGTATCACGCCCATTTCACAGATGAGCAAACAGATGCTCAGAGATGAAATAACTAACTCAATGCTACACAGCTAGGAAATATCAGAGCCAGATGTTGAACCCAAGGAGTATAATTCTACAGCCCAGTCTTCCAGACATCGAATAAGCAATGATAAAAGTGCTGAGTGCAAAAAGGGAAAGGTCAGGACTGTTTGACATGGGGACCTAACTTAGACTATGAGGTTGATGATGATGATAATGCCAATAAAAACCAGTATTACCAGGTGCTTCCTGTTTACCAAACACTCTACTAAATACTTGACAGGTATCACCTCATTTAAATTTCCCATTATTATTATGCCCACTTCACATATTAAGACACAAGCCAGAATGGCTAAGTAACATTTGTACCATCAGATAGCTATGAAGCCATAGAGCCAGCATTGGAGCCCAGATGGGTCTGATTCTACGGCCTGATTGCTTAGTTAACATCTTGCTTGCTTTTTGTACACACAACGGTAGCCCCAACACTCCCTTGTGTGAAATCCTTCAGTGGTGTCATGACCCCCACCCATCTCCACGACGAAAGCCCAACACCAAGACCCCTGTTCTTGCCATCGGCTCCTCCTGAATCCCGTACACGCCACATGGAGCCCCAGATGCTCTCAGTGCTATCTGCCCCTGCCACACGTCTGTCATGCTGTCCCCTTTGCCTGCTCTTGTGCTCACTCTCTCCCACCATCTCCAACAGAGCACATACTCTCATTCCCAATCTCTGTCCACTCCTGCAATGGAAGAAGTCCTCTTGCTCCTTAAAGCTTTACCCAGATCGTCCAGTGGGACACAACCCCAGTGCTCCTGCTAACATTACTCACTCCTGCCTCTATGCCCCACGGTCCAGACTATGGTCTGCCGTCTATTGCAGTCTTTTGCTTTAGAGCGACCTTAAAGGACACATGATCCCTGTTGAGGCACGCTTAGCATTCACTAAACGTACCTATTAGGGGATATTTTCCTATCGCTATGGCCTCCTCATCACCACGCTGTGCCACGTACGGGCTAAGAGCTGTTCTTGTACAGATGGTGAAATCGATGGTTCAAAGAAGTGAGGTGACTCATCTAAGATTCAGAGTTCGTAAGTGGAGGACTGCGGTTTTGAACCTGACGTTTTCTGATTCTAAATCACGTGTGCTTTCCTCTGCTGTTTAGGGCTGACCGTGTCTGAGTTTGTCTTAGAATGTGAGGCCTGGCCCTGAGTAGGTACTCAGCAAGAGTCAGCGGAAAGTCTTAATAGAATGGATTCACCAACAGTGCCCAAACGGGAATCGGGGTTAAAGCAGAGGAGACGATACATGGAAAGTTCAGGGGTGGTCCAGGCTTTAGGAAGGATTCCAATTGACGGTGAGAAGTACAGGTTTTTAGTAGAGGTTCAGAAAGTCACCAGCAGTTGCCAAAAGGCCCAAGGCTGTGCAGCTGCAGATATAGTTGGCTTAGCTAATCCAGAGGAGCAGCTGGGGAGGAAAGCCAAACAACAAGGCTGTGCGATGCACCAGGGCCAGGGTGGGGGCGGGGCAGAGAGGTGGGAAGGAGGTGCAGGGAGAGGGTGGAGAGGCAGGAGGGGTGTGCAGGATTTAATTATTCCTCCCATCTCATCATTTTCCCTCTGAATCTGACGCATACTCCCTCACTCCCCATCCCATACTCTTGCTGGCATCCGAGATGTTCAATCCCTCGGTAGCCGACACGGGGCGCTGGAGACAGAGAGGCGTGTTTCCCACCACGGCCCGGATACCCACTGCTTCCTTTCTCATCTGGCAGCCTTGGGAGTTTGCAGTCCCTGCACAAGCTTGGCTGTGATCCTCCGAAGCTTTCTTCAAATGGCAACTTGTGGGCTGTCAGAGGTTTGCTTCGCTGCCTCTGCTCCCAAGATTCTTGCTCAGGGGGTTGTCTGGCCACAGACTGGTACAAACAAGAGTCAGAAGAGAGAGGCCTGGGGACACTAAGGGAATGGTTACATAAAGACTTCAGAGGTCACGGACCAAATGGGATAAGTAAACGGGGACTTCGAACCCCACATTTCTCATTCTGCTTTTAGAATGTTAGGGCAGGAAGACAGTTTTAGTACCACCTTGCTTCCTTCCCACATTTTACAATGAAGAAACCAAGGGCTGGAGAAGCAGAGACGTGCCACAAGTCATGGAGAATTCACAGCAGAGCGAGGACGCCACCTTAGTCATGGATTCTCTGTCTACCACACGCTGTGGCTGCGAATCTGACATCAGCGTGCTCAGCCCCTTCCTGCCTGTGCAACGGGGAGGTGGCCACGTAAACTCTCTGGGCTTTAGTTTCCTTCCCATTTAAAATGGAGATAATGCCTGGATGTACTTCGTGAGGTAATGGAACAGTTAACGAGGTAATACTTTGCAAAGCACTTAGCACAGGGTTTGTCACTCAGTAATGTTCCATAAATGTGACCCATTATTAGTGTTGTTATTATCACAGTCATCGGGAGGCCTGAGCAGCAGGGTCGAGGTGAATGCAGGAGACACATCCATGCCCCATCCGAGAAGCCTGCTATCATCCATCACCCACCTACCTCCATGTAAATGACAATGGCTCTAAAACTCAGCTCGGGAAGCACCTTAAGATACCCTCTCCTCACCACACTCCCCATCGTTCACCTGGGGTACTTAGCTGCCCCTCCTGTTCCCACCGTACCCAGTGCAACCCCCATTATGACTCCGACCACACTGCAGTTCCTATTTCATCTACTTGGTCTGCCTCATCAGCACCAAACAGGGGGATCCCAGAGATTACGTTTTATCCATCTCTGCATCCCTAGCACCTGAGCACACCACAGAGAAGGTGACGTGAAATATAGTCACGCGCTGCTCGACAACAGGGGTGCGTTGTGAGAACGCATCATGAGGGGATTCATCCTTTTGCAAACATCACGGAGTCACGTCCACAAACCTAGACGGTACTGTCTGCTACACACCTAGGCTGCCTGGTGTACCACCATTGTACATGTGCTCCATCACTGATCGAAAGGAACAGCACTGTGCTGCACGTGACTGTATGTGTTGACCCCAGGAAGGGAGGGGGGAGGATGGGAAGAAAACAGGCACTATATATGAGAAGGAATTAGCACTATGACTGAGGAATTGTTAACTGTTAAATTTCCCTCTGGCCACGTGGCGCCTCCCTGAAGTTGTACCTTCTATTCACTTGGCCAGACCCACAAACACCTCTCCCCAAACCTTTATAGATAAAGCTATGCACACACAGAAAGGGAAAAGCACAACACTGTCACAATCATACCTACTCTCACAGTTGGCCGAGGTCTTCCACACTCATCAGCCCATCAACACTCGTGTGAGGCCAGGAGCATTAACAATGCTTTTGGATGGAGAAACTGGGGGCTCAGAGGGATGAACTAACACACTCCAGGTCACAACACTGGAAAGCAGAACACCTGGGTAAAACTCACATCTTGTAGGTCACAGATCAATGCACTAACCTGTGTACCATGTTACCGTCTCTCCCTCCCAGCACTGCACCACTGGCTCAACCCTACACCACTTTGCAAACACCGAGCCAATAATAATGGAATATCTGACTCGATACTCCTGAGCTCCATCTCATAAAATCTCCTACCTGTCATTTTTTCTTCCCAGTCTAAAAATGAAAGGAGCCTCTTTCTCACCACCATAGAAGGGAAATATTAAGGAGAAGAAATTAAATGTCCCTACCTCTTTCAACCATCCTCTGCCCCCCACAGTTCCTAGGAACATAGTTTTGGACGTGATCTGCTGTCAAAACACAGAAATTAGTCTCCAATTTTGGACGTCAAGCTCAGTTATCCCTTTTGTTAAGAAGGGAGATTAGTAACAATTCAGGCTGGTTGGAAGCCAAGCCAACATCTTAGCACAGAATGTCATTAAAAATCCCAACCCAACTGGCAGTTGTCATGTTTAAAACCTTGAACACGTTCAGCTGCTTAGAGTGGGTTTCCCAGGTTTGTTCTCCCTCAGGCTCTGTGTGATTTTTAACCTGGGGATCAGTTACTACTTAAGAAGAAATGGTTTGAAACATTTTTTCCTTCCATGATTTTGTGAACTTAGACCTTCCTAATGAAGAGGTTTGAGGGGAAACCAAACCGAACCAAACCAAACAAAACAAATAACCCAAGGAGTCCACTCTAGGGGGTATGAACAGCTTCCAGCATTAGCTCCTGGCCATTGCTGAGCAAGTTGTCCATCACGTAGAAGAAGGAGAAGGAAAAACGTTTTCCGGGCTTATAATTGTATCACCAGCTCCACTACAGATCGCGTTTTAATTCTGACTGAAACCCAGCTTTGCCTTCTCCCTGAGCTCACGCACAAATAGTTATTAAATCTGGGTTGGAGTTCAACGCATTCTTCCTGATTTCAGCATGTTAATTTGGTTTATTGGTATTTCATTGCCAACTCCCACCTGGGTATTCTGAACCTCAGCTCAATTTATATTTTCCCCTCTTCCTGGGCTCTGGGATAATGTTTGTTTCATTTTGGTGTTTGGGGGAAAATGTGAGTTTGATTGGAGTTTCTTTGGGGAAGAGAACAAAAACCTGGGGGAGTGAAGTCAATCATAGAAGAGGAGGCAGCCTCAGATTTCCTGCACTGTCATTCCTCAGAATATATCTTCTTAGGGCATCAGGGACAACCTGCCTGCCTTCCCTTCTTTCATTTGTTTCACAGACATAATTTATTACATGTCTACTGAGTCAGAACCTCTGCCAGGTATCACAATAGGTTAGGACATAAATAAGCTTTGGCCTTTGCCCTTGAGGAAATTTAATTCTAGCGACTGAAATAGTTTCTTTTCGTCTTTCTTTTTCTTTCTTCTTCTCCTTCCCCCTCTTTTTCTCCCCCTCCTTCTATTTTTCCCACTCAACTAATGCTCTTTTGGGGTACTAACTCTATTTGGACACTGTCCTAGGTGCTGAATACATGTGCAAAACAAACAAACATAATCTCTGTCCTTATGGAGCTTACAACCTGGTAGGGGAGCCCAACATTAACCAGATAAATATATAATTACAAATTGAAATAAGAGCAATCAAGGAATAGAACGGGGCTCAAGAAGAATGGTTAGTAAGAGACCTAACAGATGCTGGAATAAAAAATTTTAAAAAGCCAATCACTGTAGGATAAATGGAATTTGTCCAAGAGAAACTGGATAGGAGAGGTGGGGAGAAAATTTTCAGGCAGTGAGAAAAAGATGTGCAAAGGGCCAAGGTAAGGAAGCAGCAAGAGATATTTCAAGAACCCATGTAGAGAGTGGTGTGAGGTAAGGCTAGAGAGGCAGATGGGGGCCTGATCTTGCAGGGACCTACAGGTCATGTTCAGAAGCTCAGTATTTATAATGCAGACCAGAAGAAACACGTGAACAGTTTTATGGGAAGATGCAACATGTGGAGATGTTTTTATTTTAAAAGATCACTCTGTTTGCAGTGTTGAGAAAATATTGGAGGGGGGATAGATTTAAAGAAGGAAGCCAGTTCTTAGGACTATGGCAGTTGTATAAGACACATACATAACAATAACACTGATGGAAGGTACACTGTGGGGACATTAGAAAGGTACAAATACATTCCGTGCAATGTTCAAGAAAGACGAGATTATTTCTGACTGGAACTTTCTTTGAAGAAGTTTTGGATTCTTGTTGAAGAACATTTTCTGGAGGAAGGAGAACAGTCATGGGGCCTTAGAGATGGCTAATGTTTCAATATACAGAGATTCGGAGGGGGATTCCTTATGAGGAGCAATGTTTAAGCCAATGCATGTAGGGAGTCAGACACAAGGCAAGATGACCTGTTGTCTAAATAGCATTACGTGCGTGCAAAGGAGTTAAGAACAGGAAAGGCAAAGGCCTTACTGTAGAGCACTTCACACCTGAAACATGGTCCATGGTACTCAAAGTTCTGCAATCAACAATGAACATTTGAAAACAAAGCATTCCAGGGAGGATGGTCCAAGGAACTGCTCTTTTTAGACAAGTTGTTTGGCAGCTGGTGACTAGTCAGCCGCCTTCAGTTTTCCTCTCTGAGTGTTGAAAATACTCCTCCCATGTATTCAAATCACTGCAACCTAGCTCTGAAGTTCATTATCAATCTCATTCCTCATTAAAGGCACAAAGCCACAGATGAGCTCATTTTCCTGGGCTGAAAGACATGAATTAGGGGTGGAAGCAAATAAATGTGGACCAAGATTCATTATACACAATTTTGTGTTCAGAAGTGGTTACAGGCGTGGCATATTAATAAACTAGGCCATCGTAATAATGAGGATTTCCACTTGATTTCTTAGGCTGGCACGGAACCTTTAGACCCCAAATTCCTCAGTCATAGGAAACAGAGAAGACCTGAATATCATCTTAATAAAACCCAAAACATGATGTGAACAATTTAACTAATCTTAAAAAAACACCCCACACACACAGATATTTCTTTCATGGCTATTTGATGCAATGGGCATATCAACAACAAAGAAACGCTCTGTGTGTGTGTGTGTGTGTGTGTGTGTGTGTGTGTGTGTGTGTGTGTGTGTTGTGTGGTTTAGCCAAGTAAACTATTCATGAGATATCCCTGGCCTTCACTCATTCCTGAGTCTCACTCTATTTTTGAGCTTAGGCAAAGAATGGGTGACGCTCATGGATGAGGTAGTAAAGAATAAACAAATATAGTCGGAATTAGGCATTTTTAAAGTTAATTTCCAGATAAAATGGCTCTGAATCAAAATACCATGTGCCCAAGCCAAATGCATTCCTTCACTTTACTTCTATGGCTTCACAGAAATGGGGCCATCTATTCTCAAGAAACTCCCTATGATGGGGGACTCATTACCTTGCAATGACCCCCTTCCAATATTAAGAAAATATTATCACAACTACTAACATTTATACGATTTATTGAGCCATTACTAGGTCTCAGGTACTGAGCTAAAAGCTTTATGAGCATTATTTCATTTATTCATCACAATAACTCCGTGAGATAAGTACTGCTATTACCCCTACCTTATAGATAATGAGGCTGAAGCTTAGAAAGTAGGCATTTCCAGACTAAGGCTCAATCTTGTCCCATCTCTGATCACCCTCATCACCCATATAGCTCTAACGTTACTTCCTGGTGACTTTCAGAACAAACCTGCTCCCTTTTTAAGACCAATACTGTGTTTCCCCAAATATAATACCTAGCCAGACAATCAGCTCTAATGCGTCTTTTGGAGCAAAAATTAATATAAGACCCAGTCATATTATATTATATTATATTATATTATATTATATTATATTATATTACATTACATTATATTATATTATATTATATCTAGTCTTACAGTAAAATAAGACCAGGTCTTACATTAATTTTTTCTCCAAAAGATGCATTAGAGCTGATTGTCTGGCTAGGTCTTATTTTCGGGGAAACATGGTAATAATTCTCACTATCATTTTTTGTGGAAGTGTGGGGCATGGAAGGACCTTGGATCAGGGATTCTGGTAGACTTGGGCTTTCACACATTACTTTACTTTTGTATGTTAATCTGGCCAGATCACTTAACATCTCAGGGACTTTCCTTCCATGTTTACAAAATGAGGATGCTAAATCCTGCCTGACACTTCTGTTATGAGAACTGAGTAAGTAACTTCATATAAAGTATTTTGAACACTGCAATATTTATAACAGAAATACTAAATAACATTAAGATCATTTTTTGTCTAGGTTCCTTCAACTCTTACAGAATGATTCTCCTCCACCCTTTCCTTAGGTATCTGCAATGTGTTTCCAATATCGTGAGTACACATCCTCTCCTTTGGATAACTTCCAATACATTATTCACCTTTTCAAAGCACAACTCCCAGAAAAGAACTGAAAAGAACAGAGAACTCTAGGTGTAGTGCTACCTATCTACACTAGAGTGGAACCATCTTACTTCCTTAATGTAGATGACTCACTGCTTTAACAGTTGTCTCTTCTACTGGTTTACCACAGGGCCAGAATATCTTGACTGGCATTAGGAGTCTCAAGGGATGTGCAAATGAACATCTCAATTAAGACGAGTTTTAAATATTAACCAATAACAACCATTAATGAATAATGCCACCTGTACAGCAACTTGGATGAAGCCCAAATCCATACGAGCAAGGCTGCTTTATGTTAAAACTCATAGTGGATCATTCACATTGTACGCAGTGCTCTGGGTGACCACTGGAATTATGCCACGAGGCAGCTCCATTAATATGACACGGATAAAATCAAAGATGGAAGAACCCAAAGCCCCTTATCAGGGCTGCAAGGGGTCTCAAGGAGTTATTGCATCTGTTAGATAGAAGGAAAGTAACACAGAGATATCGATGCAGCTCTCATACTTCTGTTAAGACATCATCTAGAGTTTGCATTAAAAATATTCATGCTTGGGCTCCACTGCTAGAAAATATGATTCACTAGTTCTGGGGGTCATCAACATAGATGACCCAAATGCAGATGATTTATAGGCCACAGCTGAAAAAAGTGCTAAATTCAGTAAGTTTGGATACAAACCTAGTCCATCTCTTCAAGATGTGCTTCGCAGGACAAAACACCACCAGTGGCCTTGAGAAGGGTCAGGCGAGGGAAGGGGTGATATTTGCCAAGGGCTTGGACTGGGCTGTGTCAGTATTTATTGCTCTTGCCAGCTGGGCTCGGAACAAGTGCTATATCATGATGACCTTTCCCTATAATAGGCAGTAAGCATCAAGTACAACTGTCGTAACACAAGGGCAAAATTCATTTTCTTCCATAAGACCAGACCCATTACTCAGCCGCCTCCAATACTTCAGCACCATGGACAGCTCAATGTACATGGCTGGCTGCGAGCTCCACCTCTCTCTACTACTAAGAACTGGCTGGCAGCTTGGCAGCTTAAGGTTCCTGGGAGAAGGTGAGAAAGATGAAAGCTACCTCTCACCTTTGGCCCATCTCAGAGAAGTAAGTCATCCACATGGCTATAGAAGTGGTAGACAACAGAACTAGTATTTGAATCCAGGTTTGTATTACTCTATCGTCTCTGCTCTTAGTCATTAAACTATTTGCCACGAGCTCGAGCAAGTTCCTTAGCCTCTTAATACCTACATTTATAGATGCATGGAAGTAAATATTGAAATTTTGAATGTTTCCAAGGAGTAACATTCTAAAGTTGAGGAGTATTGACTGGTGAGTATAGTGGTCAAAATTTGACCTATTGATTTTCCCAACCTCATTGTTCGTCAGTCTTCCTCTTGCATCCCCATATTCCAGCACACCCATGTCCTGGCAATTGCTCCAGTCCCAAGCTCCACGTGATCTACAGGTGTGGCTGCTTCTGGAAAGATGGCTCCCATTGCTCTGCCACGTCACACTCAAAATTTTGTCTGTCTCCTGTTAACATATTATTTGATAGGTATGAACCAAATGTCTTATCCTTAGGTCAGAAAATCTATTTAATGTGTATGAGAAATACTGAACTTATTTACAGTTCAAGTGAAAAACGAGCAGGGGCTCAGGCACCAGGGTGAGGTGGGAGCAATCATAGGATATATTAATAGAAGTCTGAGTGTTTCAGAAAAAGGAGGTGGAAGCTACACTATGTACAGAAAATACTGAAGGTATCGGTGCTAAGTTCTGAACACTATAACTTAACAATCTGAGATAAAATTGAGTTACATTGAGATATGACTGACAAACAAAAGGTTAGAATCTCAAAAACATTCAATACATATCCAATGGGAAAAGATGTATTTTTTAAATGGTGCTAATATGATGCTAGAAGTCAGAAGGGTGGTTACCTCGGGAGGGTATTAATTGGGAGGGGGCATAAGGAAGCTGAGATGCTAGCAATGTTTTATGCTTTGATCTGGGTGGACTCCTATGTAAAATTCATTAAGTTGGATATTTAAGATATCCCTCTTTATTGTATTTATGACCAACTTCAATACAGTTGAACATGGTAATGCCAAGTGAGAAAGGGTTTTGGGGAAACACGTACCACCCATCCTACTGGAGTATGTAAAGTGGAAAAACTTTCCAGGGGTACTTTAGCAATAGATATCAAGGACCTTAATCGGTCTGTTGGACCATGCTTTGTGAATGATTATAGTGACTACAGTATCTCACTAATTCTAATTAGTTGGGGGAAGAGTAAATGGTAGGAGACAAGATACTTCTAAAGTACATTTACAGGGCATGAGACATGAGTATTCTTTAGGACATTCAGGACATTCCAACAAAGCTCTGACAGTCTTCTCTGTCACATTTTTTCAATTACTAAATACCATTTTGGAGGGGAACACTTTCCGTTTGGAACAGAGTTCACAACCATGATAAAAACCGTGGGTTCTCTGATATAGCTCAATCTTTCTGCACTCACATCTGAGTTCTTCCTGTATTTAACAAACCAGACACCTGCCCACGGAATAAATGCAGTCTTTAGTTCCATGCAAATAACCCAGGACTCTAAATGATAAGAGCCTAATCTGAGGCGTTGGAATGCTTCTTTTTTGCCCTGGAATATAATTCTGAGGAGGACATCTGACCTTCCAGGGGTGCAAGGTGCCCAGTAGGTGTGGGGCATGTCCAATGTTCAGCTCTTACCATCAGCAATGAAGTGTTCAGGCACATGCAGCGTGACCTTCACGGTCAGAGGACAGGAGATCTGGCTGCCACACACCATGGCCAGGATGCAGGAGCTGACCGCAATCAGTGTCAACGCCGTCTTGTTCACCGGGCTTTTCAGCAAACCTAGTAACACAAAGACACACAGAGCCTAAATCTATGTGGTGAGGAAATGGTGACAGCATGGAGTTTGGGAATCTTGTTCTTTTCCCAATGGGAAGCTGAAAAAAGGAAGCATATTTTCCAACCTCTGTGCTTGCAATGGCACCTCTGGGGCCCCTTGTTGGGTCTTGGCTTAACACCATGAAAAACGGGCTTATTAGTCTTTTGGCAAAGCCAAAGATAAAAATAAAAAATAAAGAAAACAGACTTCCTGAAAATTGTGACAATTCTCACTCCTCCCAGCTCCCCTCCCAATTAGGCTGGTCATTCTTGATAATAAATAATGGCAAACTGCCCACTGTTTTTAGAAGTAAGGAGACATTGTATTGTTGAGTTCATAGGCTCTAATGGAATAAGCATGGGCTTTGGAGTTTGACAATGTGGACTTCAGCTTTCATGGGCTGTGGGACCTGCTTCATTCTCTGAACCTCAGTTGTCTTATGTGTATGACGAGGATAATAACAAACAGCCCACAAGGCTTTTGTGACGTGACATAGCATAGTATGCATGTCTACCATCTGAAAAGGTTTCACTTTCAGAAACTGTTAGAAGCTGAGCAGTTCAAATCCATTCCATAAGGCTTTACTCATCACTTACTATGTGAGAAACACACAGAGCAGTATGAGAAGAGCCCCTGCTCTTCAGGAGCTTATAGGGTAGTGGGCAAAGGCAGCCTTATCCGCAGCTAATTAGAATCCAAGGCAAGTTGTATTAAGAGCTACATAGTAGAGAGGCACAGGGTGGGGGAGGGGAGTTTTGCCTGGGAAAATTAAAGACACTTAATTTCACGTATGCAGTAGAACGAGCAGATTGGATCTGCATGGCAAGGAGACCACTGTGCCAGCAAAGAAAATCTAAAGACAATGTCTTGAGCCTCCCACCCCCCATGTTTCATTCTTTAGGCTTTGCTATTCACATCTATTCTCTAGGTTTACATGACTATTCTTAATGCAATGTCTCCCAAATTTCTATTACCCACTGGGCTCTTCTTTGGAGCAAACCTTTATTCCACACCTCCTGCACATCTCTTTATGGCTGTCCCATGGGCATGACAGAAAGAACACATGCAAAGCTGGACACTTAATCTTTTCCTGAAAGCCTCCTCTTCCTCCTTCTCCTGGGACGATCCCCAAACTTACTGAAAGCACCACATTTAAACTGGCCAGAAACCTAGATGTCATCTTTCGGTTTCCTGTCTCGTTCCTTGACAGCATCTAAGTAGCCATGCAGTCCTATTTACTCTGTCCCTCGCATTTTCACCTCTTTCCCCTCATATCCTCTACTGCCCGTCTGCTTGTGAGAGAAGAAATGTGTGGGCACATCTTCCCATCACACTCCCAGCTGGAACTCCTCGGGCTGTTTTACAGGATCTGGATACAGGATGGGATCCATGCTCATGAGCCTGGCATCCGAAACCTTTCATGATGGGTCTTTCTACTCAGACCTACCTGGTCCAGATGCTGGCAGGGCTGCGTTACTGCAGAGCCACCACGGTCAACACTCTCATCATGTTACTACTAGCACAGGGGTTATTTCTTTTTCAGAGAATGCCATTCGTTTCCTGGTCCCCTGATCATTCATTGAGATCAATAATAAACAGAAATTTCTCTTCCTCTAGACAATCCAACTGCATACGTTTATTGTGTTTCCCAAAATATCTTATTTAAACACTAGAGTCTACTAACTACATAGTAAATCCTGAAGGGCAGGCAGAGTGTCTTTTGCTTAGCACTGTATCCCAATGCTTAGCACAGCGTCTGGCACGTGACAGAATCTTCGTAAATGCATCATAATTTCCAGGGGTGAAAGGAACACTATTAGCAACCTGACACAGGTACTGAACAATCAAAAAGCATCCCAGCAATAAACAATCAACACTGCCGGACTGATGGGGCATAATAGAACAAGAGTCCATGTGACAGCCCACTGGGAGCTTTTTTGTATTGGTATCTATTTTTCTCAATAAACAGTAAGCTGGTTGAGGGAAGGGATCCGTCCTCACCACGTTGATGTCTCTCATTTCAAGATAACAGTCTAGAACCTACCAGTTGCTTCATTTACACTTAGGGTCCTTACCTTTATTGCAAGTCCTAGGAGGATACATAGCTTATGGTAGATGCTAGTCTTACATTTGTGGTTGTTATATGTGTTAAATGGAAGAGGAGATGAAATTAAAAAAATAAATCAATCAATAAAAAAGGTGGTGCTGGTGTGAGGAGGTAAAGAATCCCTAAATCTAAAACGACCACAGAAAAAAACAGGAACACATTTTTTCTCTCTTTTGGGAGCTCTGAGAAGCTATTTCATACTCTGATAATATAAACCATTTAGTAACTAGATAGCACGACAAGCCAACATCACTGTTTTCTACTAGAAAGAGTAAGGACTGGGGGTTGGTGCCCTGTACAGGTCTTTCCTGAAAACATCAACATATTACTCTGAGCCTAGTCATTTAACAATCCTCCTCCCCCAAATAACAGTTTAGCGGCAGCGGCACTCAGTTTCTACTTTGGATTCCATGGGCTCTGCCCTGAGGGAACATGTAAGGATGAGTCCAGCACAAACACATTTTTGGGAAGGTAAACCCAGTAGCGATGTGTGAAAGGTTGTTAGAGGCTCCTCGCACGGGGAGGCAGATACTCTGGATGGACTGCAGTGCACGGCGGGACTCCGAGAAGGCATCTCTCAGACTGGCCCTTACAGTGGCAGAAACGGATGTGATCAAGACATCCCCTGCACTCATCAAGCAACTAGCAGAAATACCACCCCGGCTCCACAGGGCTGATTTCTGAGGGCTCAGGGGCAGGAGTGGGGTGGCTCCTGCTATCTCCCTGGGCTCACACTGGGCTAATTGCATCCCCTGTGTCATTTAAACATTCACAGTAACCCAGCGTCTTTAAGAATCAATGGGGTGGGGAGTAAAATCACATTCACTTACTGGTTCTGTTTCCTCATCTAGAAAAAGGAATACTTCAAGAGTGTAGTAGGAACTGAGTGAGACAGCAAATGTCAAGCGCCTAGCACAGTTTCTGGCACGTGGTAGGCCGTGGGCAAATGATCACTTTCAAGGCAGGTATCAGTATTTATCTTATCACTGATGGCAGAGGCCAGGACTTCTTTACCTCTCTGTCCAGCACATTACCAGGATGCGTTAGGAACTGCACTATTCTTTACAGAAAATGAAGACAAAAAGAGTGGCGAGTGCAAGGAGAGTGGTAAAAAGAGGTAGGGAGTGGAAGACAGAATGAGAGTAAACAGCAGCGTGGGGCACATGTTCACTCAGTGAAAGCCTGAGTCACCGCAGTTGTCTCTGAAGTCCAGGAGGAAGAAAACATGCAGGTGAGGTCTGTACTCAGGCCGGATGCCAGAGGAGTAGCCTTGGGGCTTGGGGCGTTTCCATGGCAACTGGACCTGGCAGGAACTTCACAGCGGGACTCAAACAGAAGTGATTTTTCTTCCCTTTTTTTTTTTTTTAAATTAATTTTTATTAAATGTATTGGGGGTGACATTGGATAGTAAAATTATATAGGTTTCAAGTGTGCGTTTCTATGATATATCGTCTATGTATCACATTGTATATTCCCCACCCGGAGTTAGATCTCCTTCCATCACCATATATGTGACCCCCTTTACCCTCTTCTACCTTCCCCCTCCACCCTTACACTCTGGTAACCACTAGACTGCTGTCTGTGTTTATGAGTTTTTGTTTCTCTTGTTGATTTGTTGCTTTCAGTTTTATATCCCACATACTCGTACGATTCTTTATTACGAGTACAACTCAACAACAAAAAAGCAAACAGACAATAGTTTAGTGGTTAGCAGAGGATAAGGTGAGAGAGGGATAGTAGATGAGAGGAAAAGGGATCGAATATATGGTGATGGAAGGAGAACGGACTGGGTGGTGAGCACATACCATGACATAGAGATGATATAGTGAAGAACTGTATGCTTGAGACCTAGGTAACTTCACTAACAATTGTCACCCCAATAAACTTTAATTAAAAATAAAAAGCAAACAAACCGATTAAAAAGTGGGCAGAAGACCTAAACAGACACTTCTCCCAAGAAGACAACAGATATATGAGAAATGCTCGACTTCACTAGCTATTAGGGAAATCTAATGAAAACTACAATGAGATACCACCTCACACCTGTTAGAATGGCTATTCTCAGCTAGACTAGTAATAACAAAGGTTGGAGAGGCTGTGGAGAAAAAGGAACCCTCCTACACTGTTGGTGGGAATGCAGACTGGTGCAGCCGCTATAGAAAACAGTATGGAGATTCTTCAAAATATTAAGAATAGAATTACCATACAACACAGCAATCCTTCTTCTGGGTATCTACTCAATACATCTGAAAACATTTATCCGTGAAGATACATGTACCCTTATGTTCATTTCAGCATTATTCAGAGGTGACTTTTTATGAGTTCCTGGCTCAGGGAACTGAGTATCAGCACTTAGCTCTGAGTAAGGTTATAGACAGAGGCAAGGGAGAAACTATGTAACCCATAATATCCACGCCCTCCTCATCTAGGCTCTGTACTTCAGTGTGGGAAGCAGGGACAGGGAAAAAAGCCTCCATGTGTTATGTAATTACTATGATCCAGGCAGCATCCCAAGCACTTACAGCCAGCCAGCCAGCCATCCATCCATCCATCCATCCATCCATCCATCCATCCATCCAACCATCCATCCATCCATCCAACCAGCCAATTTATATTGAACATCAAGTCTTTCCCTGCACTGTTCTAGGTATAGGGAAAAAGACAGTGAACAAAGCAGCCAACATTTGAAGCTTACATTTTAGTGGTGGAGAATTATGTCAGGTAATCTTAAAGCAACTGTTACTTCTATCCTCATTTTACACACACACAGAGGAGCAGAGCAATGAAATGACTTGTCTAAGGTCACCCAATTTGTATGTGGCACAGACAGAATTAGAACCAGTTCTTTCCAGCATCTGCCCTATATCCCTTCCACTTCACCCCAGAATAAGGGTCCCAGAACGGCATCATGTTCCAGGAAGAACATGGCCTTTGAAGCCGTATATGCCTATGTTCAAATCCTGGCTCAAGCACAAAATCTCCATGTGACACTTGCCCATTGACAAAATGCCTCCATCTGAGAAATGGGAACAGTGGTCTTTTCTTCAGAGCTGATGGGAGGACAAGAAAAATATAATGCACATAATCGGCAAACAAAGAAAAGAAAACTTGATAAATGATAGTTCCGGATCATGACTTCAGGTCCCCAGATGGCTAGGGCCACAGTTATCCCTGGTTTACATCCCAGTTGGCAGTTCCTGCCCCATCACTTTTGAGGGAGTGAACTGTGCTGTAGGAATCGAATTTCATCAGGGCATATTGATTGCTAGAACCGGAGAAAGTTAATAATCTAATTTCCCTTTCATTTCCCTTCCCTCTTACCCCTCAACTCCTCTCATGGCAGAAGAGGACGGCATAAAATGCATTGCTTGAGAAATCCGACCAGAAATAACTCAGCATTGTTGGTCCACGTGCTGCCTATAATTTGGAGTTTGATTGATTCTCTGTTTCGAGATGCCAGGTTGAGAGAAGAAAATCAAATTTAACTTAAATGTGGAATTAAATCAATCACATTTTACAATGAAGAAAATAGATCTAACCCCATGAGAGCACTGTATGTGGAAACCTTAAATCTGTCATATGTCCTTCTTCCTGATATTCCCAGGCAAAAGAGACCAGGTCCTAAGCCAAGAAGTCATTTTTTTCTTTAAATGGCATATGGGGTTGGGGTGAGGGCCAGGGGTTCTCGGAACCCAGGATATTAGGGTAGAGGAGCCCAGGAAGAATAAGCTGGGACTTGACTGTAGACATAGAAATTTATATCCAGACTCCTCCATTCAATAGTTGCCTATTTTTGGCAAGCTACCTACACGCTCAGAGGCTCAGTGTTCTAATCTATAAAATGGTAATGAGAATCTCTAACTGGTAGAGGAGCTGGGTAGATTAAATGGGAGATCGTAATCACAACACTAAGCACACACCCTCAGGGGTCTATGAGCTCTTGGTATCTTTCCTTTCATCCCAATTCCTCAAAACCTCACTACCCAATACTTGGCATCTACATGGGTACCAGCAGGGCATATGGGATTTTCACTGAAGCTGGAATTACACTTAGCTGTTGGCCCCCATGGATGAGTCACCTAATCCTCTCAACTTCAATGTCCTTATCTGGAAACTAATTTGTTCAATAAGTAGTTACTTAAAGTGCATCTACTATGTGCCAGATCTCATATTTTGTGCCCTCCTATTATTTCCAGTGTCTATAAGTATGTCTGAATATATTAGTATCTATTGAATATATATTAGTATCTATCTGAATATATAGGTATCTATTGAATGAGTGAATGAATGACTGAATGGATGCTTAAATGCTGTTCCCCATTCCACCAAGAGGGGTCAGTTTCAGAATATTGCTATTGGTTCTTTTCTAGACAAACATATTCATTTACTGTCTTCAGCAGAGATCGGTCTCTTCCCAGACAGAAATCATGCAAAAACCCCTGAAGAAGTTGCCAACCATCCTGTACATGAGGGTGACGCCTGCGGATTGCTGGTGTGCCCCCTTAACCTTACGGAGTGCCTCATGGGATTCAGGGTGCACCTGAGCTCCAGTACCTCTGTGCTTCTCTGCTTATTTCTGGAAACTGAAATTGGGACACATCGTCTGACAACTGCAAGTGTCACGCTAGAGGCAGGAGGGAAGAATATTTGAAACTGGGGCTTTCTCAGAACTCAAGGGAAGGTGGCCCCCTCTCTCAGCCTGACTCTCGTCTGGATTCTGCACACGCCACTTCAGTGTGATGTATCCATACGGGGCATCCCTTCCCCCGTCTTGCCCACCTGGGGCCAAGCCTCTCCTCAGCTCCCCTTCCCCATCTTTACCATGAACTAGTTTCTTGTGTTCTCTGGCTCTCTGACCTTGGCACTCTCAAATACACAGTGTCCTTTAAATCATTTGTAATTTTCCCACTGTCCCACCTACCGAAGGATTTTCCTTTATAAGATCTGTGCAAACGTTCATCCAGGCTTTGCATACTTGCAGAGACAGCAAACTCAACCTATACATCAAACAATTCTACTCTCAGACAGTTGTACTAAACAGGGCTAGAATCTCATTCTAGGAGCCAGTCGCTGCTTCTCAGGCCAAATGGGATGTATCTAGTACCTCTTCTTCGGGGCCGCTATTATTTCATTAGTTAAAGGTGGCAATTAGGTTGCCTTGAACCCCCTTTCCTCCAAACCAAACACTGCCAGCTTTGTTAGTCTAAAGTTCTTTGTTAAGTCTCCTTAATTACACTTTGTATAGATTTGCTCTTTTACGATGGCTTCCCTAGTAAAGTTATGCCATCACCATCACCATCATCACGACCAGTACCACCACCGCCACCACCACCACCACCACCACCACCACCACCAGCACCACCACCACCAACAATTATAAAAACACCATGTGCCTGACAATATAACTAAACATCGTGCAGGCAGCATCTCACTTAATCTCCACAGAAAGTTCACAGGATGCCGTCTATTTTCACCCACAGTTACAGCTGAGGACATTGAGGGCCACCCCTTGCCAAAGGCTGTGTAGCTCAAAGGAACAGGACAGAAATGGAAAACCATTTGATTTCAGTGTCCAAGCTCTTAACCTTCACCCTCCATAATGTCTCCACTGATTTGCGAGATGTGCCGTGAGCAGAGAAGATCCAGCCTTCATTGCCAAGCTCCTTATAGATCTCATCTCGCCCTGTGGTCCTGTGGTGATGATGGGGAGACTCACAGTGGCCTCGCCATCCCACCTCATGCTGACTTCAGGTTTTCAAAGGAACATCTCTGCATTACCAAAGGGGGGCAGAAGGCGAGAGGGGCAAGCCAGATGGCTGTTTCCCTCCTCTCTGACCCCAGAGAAATACTACCTGGCCTCACCTAGTTCTGTGTGCTACTTTGGGGCCATTGGGGAACACGTTGGCCAGCTCTGTTCCATGAATAAGAAGGCTTGGATCGCGGCACCCTGGGGAAGACAGCACCACTGGCAGTACACAATGACTACTGAACCTCTCTACGGCAATTACAGACAGCTGTGCCTGGAAGCGTGAAGGCAATGTCGAGTGATGCCAGCGGAGACGGTGGTGATCGTGTTGGTGCTGAAAATGGCACATAGTGTCATTTTTATCAAGTTTTTATCCATTTACCAATATTCCCAAATCTCTCATTCACTTTTCACCCAAATCCTCTGCAGGAGGCATTGCTATGATCTCCCGTATACAGATGAGGAACCAGAGACTTAATGGTGAGCTCACATTTAGACGGCAGAGGGATAACGGGGCCTGGGAGCCCCCTCACCTGACCCACAGCCCACTGCTCTTTCCACGACATCATACGCTGCTCTCACTGGCAAGGACTGAAGGTATGATTAGACCTGTGGCCCCTACCTCCTGACCCACTGAACAGACAAGTGCATCCAAATGCCCCAAAGAGCCAGGGCAGATATTTCTCACAAAATAAAATGTATCATGAAAAGAAAACTTACCCATTTTCAACAAATTCTGGGACATGCTACATTTTACATTTATCTTTGAAATGAGTATATATCTGGTATTAAAATCTCTGAAAAGTCTTGCATTCAATTCTCTTTAGTAGGATTTCACCTGGTGTTTCCTAGAAGCATTAGTATATTGCAGAACCATTATTGTATGGAACAAAGTAGGGAAACCAAATTTATACAAAAGTTGCTGTTCGCAATATCAGTAGCTTCCAATCAATTAATTACTTGCTCTATGCCAGGCACTGTGCTAAAGACTCTATGTGCATTTAGCTATTTAAACTTCTCAACAATCTTGCAAGGCTGGGACTACTGCCTCCATCTACAAATGGGAGAAGCAAGGCTGAACCATGGTCAGTTTTGTCTGACTCCAACGTCTGCACTCTTCTGGCTCCCAAGTGTTAGAAGAAAATGGAGTTTTAGAGTCACAGGAAAATACGTGCAAAGAAGGAAAAGAGGCAGGTACAAGAGGCCAGTTTGGGAGGATGGAGACTATTCAACTGATACTTTGCAGGCTGATGAAATGCATTAGGGGAAGGATACAGATGCTGAACTCAATAGATGAAATTGCAGTGTGCGGACAAGCCGTGGAGAAGGAGATTCAAAAGCGCTGAAGTTCTAGAAAGGCTCAGAAGTAAATGAGGAAGGAGGAGGAAAGGAAGGTAGCCTTGAGTTTCAGATTCACAGGTAATCATCAGCTGGTACTGACTTACAATTATTATTATTTTTTAAGATTTTTATTGGGGAAGGGGAACAGGACTGTATTGGAGAACAGTGTGTACTTCCAGGACTGTTTTCCAAGTCAAATTGCTGTCCTTTCAATCTTAGTTGTGGAGGGTGCCATTCAGCTTCAAGTTGTTGTCCTTTTAGTCTTAGTTGTGGAGAGTGCAGCTCAGCTCCAGGTCCAGTTGTCGTTGCTAGTTGCAGGGGGCACAGCCCGCCATCCCTTGCGGGAGTCGAACCGGCAACCTTGCGGTTGAGAGGATGCGCTCCAACAAACTGAGCCATCCGGGAGCTCAGCGGCAGCTCAGCTCAAGGTGCCGTGTATAATCTTAGTTGCAGGGGGTGCTGCCCACCATCCCTTGCGGGACTCGAGGAGTTGAACTGGCAACCTTGTGTTTGAGAGCCCGCGCTCCAACCAACAACTGAGCCATCTGGAAGGCAGCTCAGCTCAAGGTGCCGTGTTCAATCTTAGTTGCAGGGGGCCGAGCCCACCATCCCTTGCGGGACTCAAGGAGTTGAACGGCAACCTTGTCATTGAGAACCCACTGGCCCATGTGGGAATCGAACCGGCAGCCTTCCGAGTTAGGAGCACGGAGCTCTAACCACCTGAACCACTGGGCCAGCCCCAATTATTATTTTTTTTAAGACACAGGTGCTTGATCCTGTGCTCACCCTCTTAGACTATAGGCCATTTAGCTGTGTCACTGATTTCAGCCCACATCACTGATAGAAAGGGGCATGGCAAAGAAAAGCTGGGGACCAAGTAGTGGGTACAAAGGGACAAAGAGCAGCCATATGTTTTTAGGGCTACCAAGAAAGATCAGGGCCAATCATTTCCCGTCTCCCTGCAAGGCACATTTCTAACTGCTTTTTTTTTCAGTTTGATCAGTCACTTTTTCATTCTTCTGGAAGATGTCACTGGACTTTGGTTTGAGGTTTGTGAAAGCAGGAGGATAGAAAGAATGTTTATTGTGCATTGAACACTTACTAGTTCTGCTGTGGTGTCTTTTACCTATAGAATCTCTTTCATTCCATATGTTCACTGTCAACTCTAAGCAATGCTGCCATTATTTGACACTGGAGAAAATATAAATTCAGACAGTATTATTGACTTGCCCACAGGCTCAGAACTAGTAAGGGACAGAGATAGAATATGTACCAAGATGTATTGACCTCCAAACTCAATGTTTCTTCCATTACATCACACTGCCTCTAAAGGAAGGGGGCTTTTTGAAAATCCATGCTTTCTTCCTCCACTCTTTCTCCTGATTCTCAGATTGTACCTAAGAAATAATGGGAAATGGGGCTTTGCCTAATGGTCTATAAACGCTCTACTGCAGTTAGATTTGTCTGTCCCTTTCTTTGTGACAGGCTGCATGAATTCCCCACACACATGTGTTGTCTTTCCCACTTTACTGAACATGTCTAAGGTAGACCAGCTTCTCAAGACCAGAGAATTCCCATCCCCTGGAAGTCTGCCCTGACCATTGCAACTCACAAAGTCCCCAAATTCCTCTGAACTCCTGTCACAAGTATCACTGGCTGTAATTTGAATCACAGAATCTGAGAATTGCAGGGGACTAAAGGAATTTTGACCTTAATATATTACACAGTATAGGGAGTGACTTGCAATCCTTCCCTCGTGGCCATCCAGCCTGCGTTTGAACATCATCAAAACTGGGAAATGATTAGCTCAAAAGAAAATGAATGATGGTCGTGGTGGTGGTGGTGGTGGTGATGGTGGTGGTGGTGGTGCTGGTGGTGGTGGTGGTGGTGGTGCTGGTGGTGGTGGTGGTGGTGGTGGTGGTGGTGGTGGTGGTGGTGCTGGTGGTGCTGGTGGTGGTGGTGGTGGTGACGGTAAAGACAATGAGGATGATGTGGATAACATTTTGGGATGTACTTCCTGTTAATGACATATTGTGCTAAATATTTTATAGATATTACTTTATTTGATCAATCGTAAAGTTTTGTTAGCGCCTCATTTTGCAAGTAAGGAAACTGAGTCTAGCCCAAGGCTAGAAGGTTATCACTCGGCAAAGCCAGGATTCAAACCCTGATCTAGATCCAAAAGCTCTTAACAGTACTCTGTAGTCTCCCTTCACAGTTTACCTTCAGTAAAAGGGCTGTGTCAGTGTGAAATGAAACTCTACTCTTAGAGCTATGGCCAGCTGAACAGTTCCTGCCCTAAAGAGTTCCATAAACTTATCTCCATCTCTTGTCTCTAAGGCAGCACTTCTGTTCTGCCGATGGGAAACAAGTCCCCTCTTCTTCTGTTGTTCTAAACACTGATACTGTTATTTGACTCCTACGTGCAGGAAAGAACCATGAGCCAGAAAAGCCGAGCTAAAATAGTTGTGTTAGATCGGTTAGTCTAATACCTTACGCTAAAGGTGAGGAGAACAGGAAAGCAGCCTTTGCCAACGTCACATTGCCCAGAGCCAGACCAGGAACCCATCTGTCTCAGCTCCCACAACAGTGGTTCTCTGTTCACCACTTGGGAAAGATGTCATATTTTCCGATCTTAGCCAATACCTTCTGGAATAAAGACAGTACATCTTACACCTCTCTTGCTCCCTGTGGGACTGGCCATGGTATCCTACACATGACTGTTTGCTAGTCGGGTCCAACTAGAATAATTTGGTCAATAGCAACACAATCGAAATGAATGATACCGAAACATTCCCACAAAACAACCTGAAAAAACTGGTGTAAAGTCTAAAGCACAGTAGACTAAGGTAATGGGAAGAACGGAGACTTTGGAGGTTGATAAACTTGAGTTCAAATCCCAGCTCTGTCACTTTCCCGTTGACCTTCAGCAAGTCTCACTATCCCAATCTGTAAAATGTGAATAACATCTACTCCATGGGGTCATTAGAAAGATCAAACAGGAAAATATACATTGCATAGTCGGTACTCAATGAATAGCAGCTTTTATCATCATCATCATCATCATCATCATCATCATAATCATCATCAATTGTAAGACTGATGAATGTAGAGACTGATCTTTGTATTCAGGAAACCACCTGCATAAATTCAGGATAGGTCAAAAGTGGGAGAAAAACCATGTGGTCAGAAGGACAGTGAGTTTCTACTCAGAGAAGGTTCAAACACATGTAGGGTACCTACTACACGCTAAGCCTCTGCTGGACTCTTTGCATCCATTATTCAGCTTGCTCCTCACAACAACCCTTGGATACCCATTTAATGGATCAGGAAAGTACAGCACAGGGCGGATACATGGTTTGTTTAATGTCATACAAGTAGTAAGCTGCAGAGCTGGTAAGGTAACTCAGGTGCATGTGACACTCTCAACAAGACAAGGTCCATGTTCTGAAGGGAGTAAACAGTATTGCACTGGTGATTATGTCAGAAGAGAACACCAGGCAAAGGATATGGGACATGTAGCCTTGAAGCAAAGAAGTCTCAGGCAGAGGGGCTTCTGGACGGGGGTGTTGCAGAAGACACAGGAACATTGAAAGAGGGAAGGGAAACAGATATCGCACATGGGCCCCTGTTGGGAACCAAGGCGCCGGCCCAGGTGCTTGACATGTACTGTGGCAGTTAGTCCTTCAAACAACGCTCTGAGCTAAGTGGCCTGATCTCCACTTAATCAAGGAGGGAAATGAAGCTCCAAGACGGCAGACACGTGTCTCAAGTTGCACAGTCAGAGGCAGAAGTCAGATTCAACCCGGGTCTTCCTGACCCAGACACAGCTGTGTCCTTCTTGCTTCATATTGGGCTTATATCCTTGCAGGTCGAAGACACTAGAAGGAGCTTTGACCGGAGGAAGGGGATTCCAAGACCAAGGGTCTCGCTTAGCACCAAAATCCTCACTCTTGCAAAAGAAGGCACAGGGGCAGACGGGGAAAAGAGGAGTCCATCTTTCCCTGGGTGTAGAGTTCAGTCCCTGGGGGACTTGATTAGAACAAGTATGGCTGTCTCCAGCTCTTTAAGTGGGGGGAGGCATTTTCCCCCTGTTTTCCAATCTATCGCCTCCTCTTCAGACTACTAACATTTCAGCACAAGCAAGTCTGCATTATGTTTAAACAGCCATCTGGAGATAAACAGCTTTGCCTGTAGACCTTTGAAGAGGGAATATAAAAGAGGATAAAAGAAGAAAAAAATGAGCTAGGAAAATATGTTCCTATGAAGCATCTTTGCCTAAATACTTTTGCACACAGAAGCTTCTACCCATTTCAGGCTGACATTCCGGGCCTAAACCTTTCAATCCTGCTGGTTTAAATATGCCACCTCCAAAAGAACAATGGTGATCTTGGCCTAAGGTACATGCCAGACCCACATGCTGCCTTGTTCTTTAGGGGCAAGGAAATGCTTGGGGTGGGTGGTTGGGTGGAGAGAGGCTGTGCAAAGAGCTCTGTTCTAAGAAGCTATAGACCAAACTTGAATACCAGCTCTGCCATCACTCACTATGAAACCTTGAGCAAACCCCGCCCTTCTCTGGACTTCTGTCTCTCCACCTATAACAGGGGGAAATCTATTCATTCAACAAATATTTATTGAGGGCCTATTCTGCAGTGAGCTCCGTGTTGTGATCTGGGGATACAGAGACATGGGCCATCAAGGACCCCAATGTCCAGAGGGATAGCAGGCCCCTAAACAACAACAACAACAACAACAACAAAATATAATGCCAGGGACCATCATGGTGCCAGGGGTCAGTGCAGAGGAGGGGGACCCTAGTCCAGGTTTGGGGGCCAGAGAACCATTCCTGAGAGCTGAGGCTTGGAATATGAGAGTTAGCCGAGTGGAAAAGCTGGACTTGTGGTCCAGGAGAAAGGAAGAACAAGGGTAAACAGGGCACTGCATATAGAGTGGCAGGAGCAACAGCTGCACGAGTATGTCACAATATTGCCAGAAGAAGCTGGAGGGAGGGAGGGAGGGAGGAGCTCGCACAGGAAGACACGGACCACAGCAAGGAGAGTGGGCTTGGCCCCAGGTGACTTCTCCAGGCCTTTGAGGCCAGCCCCCGCCACTGTGCAAACCTGAAATGAGTCCTCATTCATTTGCTTTGCCAACAAAGATGTGGCATCTACTGCCAGACATTGCGTTGGGTGCTGGGGATACCGCAGGGGCGTCCAGGAGTGAGACCCGAAGACCTTGTGACACAGGATGAGATCCACAACTGTGCCTCTGGAGTGGAGGACGAGGAGAGGCACTTGGGTTAGAGGCATACATCTCATTCTGCAAAGACCATCTATAAGCTTGGAAGGTATGTTACACCAGAGGAGGCTGGCGCACATCCTGGATAGAATTTGAGAACCTGAAACTTGGCGATAAGCCCTTCTTCAAGTCTATTTCATGAGCAAGTACGAGTCACCTGCAATGCAATGTAGATCTGGTTTGGAGGAAAGATGGCAGGGGAGACTGGGGTAGGCAGCTGCTAAAATGGCCCCTAGGGGGTTGGCCCTGGTATTCACAACCTTGTGTGATCCCCGCCTTTATCCATTTGACTGTGTCTACAGCCACAGTGTGGGAAGTCACGTCTAAGACTGGAGCCCAGAAGACTGAGACTTGCCTTTTGCCCACACGTTCTCTGCCTCGCCTCACTTGCTTGCTCTGGTGAATCCAGATGACATGTTGTGAGCCATTCTGTAGGGAGGCCCACGAGACAAGGGACAGAGAGTGGCATCTGGGTCCCAGCCCTTATGGAAACGATTCCTGGCAGCAAGTACATGAAGGACCAGAGAAGCAACTCCATGCCGATGACGTCAGGCGGGCTCGTGAGAAACCCTGAGCTGGGGGACCACTGACATAGGCAGCACCTGGGCCCCCAGCCTGCAGAACAAGTCTGCAGAGATAATACATGTTTGTTGTTTTCAGCTGCTATTTTCAGAGTGATTTGTTGCACCGCAGTAGATAACTTATACCGGGACCCACTAAAATGAATAATTGAGAGAATCTAGAAAGTCCTCATCCCTAGTGAGAGATTCAGAGGCCTTCAGATTGAAGACACCTCCGTTCATTTAAAAAAAGTGGTCCCTGAGCATATGGCATGTGCTACACCCTGGGCAAGTCGCAGGATTTGCCCCGGAGCCAGGCACAGTGCAGTCTTGGCGAGACCAGGGTCAGTAGGGCAGGTAAGGAGGAGACGTCATTACACTGTGCCAGGATAACTGCCAGGTCGTTTTACTGAAGACTTCATAACCTGGTAAGGGCTGACAGGCAGGAACCACCGAAGTGTGCCTGACAAAATCAGGGCTCTGTGGAACAGGAAGTTCCCTTTGTGTCTGCAAAGGCAACTCTTGCCGGAAGACCCTATGTTTGCACATCAATCCTGGAAGCTACGTTTGTGAAATGGAAGGCTTGCAAGTTCTGCGATCGGACGAATTAAACTTGAAACCCAGCTCAATAATTTCTCAGTCCTGTGAACTTAGAAAATCAATAGAAAGGAAGAGCTAAGAACATGGCCCTTCAGGTCTCACAGAGCTGTCATCAAGCACCGGCACTGCCCGTAGCTAGTGGAGGATGCTGGTACAAGCACCTGACCTTTCTAAGTCTCAGTGTCCCCACCTGTAAAATGGGAATATTTAACATACCCACGTCATACAATTACTTGAGCCAAAGCAAGAAGAGTTTTTGCACAGTGGCTGATAATACAAAAGACTCAGTCATTGCTAGCTAACATCACTGAGAAAGTTACTTAATGTCTTTATGTCTCTTTATGCGTTGAAGTCCTCAGCACATTTCCTGGTGCATATTGAGTGCTCAGCGACTGTGAGCTGCTATCTATACCATTATTATTATTATCAGCAGAGGCCTAGATTCAGTGGATTCTCATGGCTCATCCCAGACGAAGGCCTAGCCAGTGATGATGCTTCCAAGTCACATATCCTCGTGTATTTATAAAAACGCTCCCTACTCCACCCCTGGGAGCACTTGGCTCCTTGTGCTGGGATGAAAGGGCACAGATAACGTCTGCAGGAGCAGCTGTGTTGAGGCATCACTCAGGTAGAGCTGACAGGGACATGCTAGCAGGGGTTCCCTAAGTTACTGTAATTCAGGTGCAACACACACCCGGCGCGTCCTGCATGTGCTGTTACATTTATGGAACAGCAATAACAGTAACAACGTTAGCACATATTTAGTATAAAATGCCCGCATCTGAGCAGCCTGAAAAGCTGAAATAGAAGCCCCACTAAATTTTATAGAAACCCATGTATATATGTGAGGATACGAATCTATTCCGGAGTGTGGAAGAACTGAGATTCGGAGGCAGGTATGCTTAAGGTGGAAGTAACGGCAGTCCTGGGAATCATAACTACGGATTTCTCCTTCCATTTCAGTCATCCACCAGGATCAGCATTAGCATGCGGCTTCCTCCTTGGTTTTCCAGTAGCCAGCAGCGCAGAGCATAGGAAACACCGTTACGAAAATCAGCAGAGTTCAAATTCCCAGATCTACCTGTCTCTGGCTACGTGACCTTGGACTGGTCACTTGTGTTCTGGGATTCTCAGGTTCCTCAAATGATAAAATGGGTGTAATAATACTTCGGTCCTCCTGAAATTCTCGTGTGGAAGATGGGTACTCTCTCCTCCTCCTCTCCTTTCCTTCATATTTCAAACCGTAAATGACAGGATATACCAAAGTTCATTGGTTTTACAGATTAATCTCCCAAGGGACGATCTGCAAACCTTATTTAGTAAAATCCTATAACCAAGGAGAGAAGAATGTGAAACCTATCACCCACCTCCCACGTGACTCCTTTCCTCAAGGGCATTTTCTCCAGTGCAGGGCGTAGCACTCTGTAGCACCTAAATTAATATCTGGTTAATAAATGGATAAATGAATAAATGGACACAGTCCCCAGCCAATCAATTATTTCAGAGGGAAGGAGCAGGCATCCTGGGATCTTTCCAAAAGGGGAGGAAATCCAACCCTGTCATTACCTTCCTGGTGCAGAGAATGAGGTAAGCAAGAGTTTCAGCTGAGGAATTACTTTGTCTCACAGTAAAAATAGCAGTAGCGACTATTTCTCTGTGCTGAGTGCTGGGCTATGCTTTACATGGAATGATCTTCTCTACTCCTTGCAACACCCTGTGATGGAGTTACTCTTACTGCACCTATTTTACAGATGAGAAAATGTAGTCCATATAACTGAAACTTCCTACCTACGATCCCAGAACCAATAAACTTTGAACCCAAGATGGTTGACCCCAGAGTGTAGCCTCTGAAACTGCCACACTACTTCCCAGGTGACAGCCTTCTGAACCTGGAGAGGAGACAGGAACCCCCTCCCCCCAACATGGTTAACTCTCCAGCACTGCTAGGCAGAGGGAACCGAAACAGAAACAGATGTGGCTCCACCCTCTTGAATGTGTCCGTCTAGTGGGGGTGGGAATTTACAGATGTGAACATATCACTTACACGCAGATTCATGCTAGGATGGAGAAGAGCAGGGTGAAATGAAAAACATATCGCAGAAGGATCTCTTTTGCAAAGGGACAGTTAAGCCCAACCCTGATGGAGGAAAGGAAGGGTGTTCCAAATAGCAGCATGGATATTCCAGGGAGGAATGTAATGGAAAGGTGATGAGCGACAGGAGACGAAGCTGGAGAGGGTCATGCACAGCTTGGAAGGCCAAGTTAAGGAGTTTGTTCTTAACTATAAGAGAGCAGGAGAACCATCGAAGGGTGCTGAAGAGGAGGTGGCATGACAAAGCTATGCGTTATGACGCTCAAGCTGGCTGTGGGGACGAGTGCTGTCACAACCAGAGGGGTGGTGAGGAGCAAAAGCTGACATGACCCCATTGTGGTGGCAACACTGGGGCGGGGGAGCAAAGCCATTGAATGTACGGTGCTTTTGCAGGCAGAGCGGCTGGTTTCTGAAGGATCAGAACTTCTGGGAAGCGGAAAAGGGGAGAGAGGATATATTAGTGTCTCAATATGTCCACACAAACTCTACTCCCAGGCAGAATTTCTTCAGCGGGACGTCTGGCTGCCACAGAGACGTGTAGCTAAGCACACAGACTCTCCCAGGAAGGGATTGTTGTGTCCATTTTAATTCAGGGCTGAGGACATTTCCCACCCTTCTCTCCAGTGCTGATTATTCATTTAGCATCCGACTGTTTATTTATTATTTAATCAACACATATTTACTGAGTTCTTGAATATCCTCTATGGGCCAAACTGTGCGAGGCACTGGAGACACAGGGAAGACGAGACGGTGGTTCTCGAGAGACGCACCCTCGCTGTGTGGGTGGGACTGGAGCCACGGCTCCCTGGCACTGGCTCCAATCTGCTCCCAAGAGCTAATTGTTCAAGATCCAGGGAAGTTGCAAGGTAGCTGTTAAACCCTAGTTGTTAAATCCGGTGCCTTGAAATTGAACACGGTAGGAGAATTTATACCAGGGAAATTAGAAAATGCTACGAATAAGGCTTTTTCTTTTTTTTTCCTCCAAGACAGCCAGCTTGCCAGCATACCACTGGGTTGCATCAGGCTGCCTCAATGGGGCTGACAGTCTGAAGGTTTCTCTTCCAAGTTCAAAGAAGCTAGAAATATTTGCAGAAACCTAGGTCACAGTTACAACTGCACACTGATTCTTTGTTTTAAGAAGTCTAAGAATCTCAGGGCCAGGTGGCAGACTTTGGAGTCAGACAGACTTGGGTTCGCACCTGCTGCAAGCACTCGCTAATGATCCAGAAAGGCAGGCAATTTACTTTAGTATCCTGACCCTCATAACCCTGAACTTGAAGTGGAAATAATGTATACGAGCTCTGACAATTAAGTTCGCGAATTTGTTGCAATGATGTTGCTAATGTTTTTTGATATCAGAGAGTTATTCATTATGAATTTGTACCAACTGGATAAGAAGTTAACTAAGTTTACTATTTGGAAGTGCTGAAAAGGCTGCATAAAAAAGTTAGACGACCTGAACTTTTCGCCAACAATTCATGGCTCTTGCATCACGACAATGCACCAGCTCACACAGCCCTGTCTGTGAGGGAGTTTTTAGCCAGTAAACAAATCACTGTATTGGAATACCCTCCCTACTCACCTGATCTGGCCCCCAATAACGTTGTTCTTTACCCAAACATAAAGGAAATATTGAAAGGAAACATTTCGATGATATTGAGGACATCGAGGGAAATATGACGACAGCTATGATGGCCATTCCAGAAAAAGAGTTCCACAATTGCTTTGAAGGGTGGACTAGGCACTGGCATCGGTGCATAGTTTCCCAAGGGGAGTCCTTCGAAGGTGACCATAGTGATATTCAGCAGTGAGGTATGTAGCACTTTTTCTAGGATGAGTTCGTGAATGTAATTGTCCCGACCTCATATACACAATGATGCTTGTGAGTGCTTTGCTTGGTGCCTGGTACTTAATAAGCACTCAGCGAATGAGATACATTATTAATGTTGCTCCTTTCCTATTAGTTTCTAGTGTACCCTACAACCCATTTTGCTGTTGATTTTCCTTAGTAACATTCAGCCTTCACTTACACACTCCTGGGAACAGAGATCTCACAACTCTCAATGCAACCCATTCCATCTCTAGTCAGTTCTGAGTGTAAGAAAAATCATTCTTGACCGGAAAAGCAGTATAATTTCTGCCAATAGTCTTCATTTATCTAATAATGTATAATGCAAATATTTGCTACATGCACATTCAATCATTCAAGGTGCATCAAAGTCACAGACCAAAACAATCAATGATGTACTATAAATTGTGTTTACTGATGAACTTGTAAAGGCAGAGCAGTGGCTACATTTATTAGCCATGTGACTTCAGGCAACTTACGTAACCTCCCCTTGACTTAATTTTCTCCTTTGTGTATTTGTACTCTGTAGGTGGCTGTCAAAAATTAAATTAACATGTTCTCCAAGCTTGAATACGAGCTGATAAATTGATAAACATAAGCTAAAAATGCCTAATGATACAGAGGAGATAACATTGTTTCTGGGAGTCCCTGGCATGCTTTGCGGTAAGTACTAGGGGCATAAAAATGAATAAGAAACAAGACTGCACATGTCAGCCACATATGACAAAGTGCATTAGTGGCAGATGCCATTTTCATAAGGAAGAAGGTGAGGTCCGGGATGCCAAGCTATTTGCCCCAAAGGAGTATGTGCTCCGTGCATAAATGTCACCAGGGTCCAAAACTCAGGGTCACCTGCAGCTCTGCAGCTCAGCATTGCAACCGACTTTCCCCGTTCCCTTGTCTGCAAAATGAGCACTAACGGCTGCACATACCTTGTAGGTTGTTGTGAGGATCGCACGGAGTAGTGTGCATGTTTCTGATACAGGGTCTGGCACACGGTAGGTGTCTGACAAATTACTGGCTTGAGAATAAATAAATGTGACTTCTCTTGAGTCCCCAGAGCAGTGTAGGATTAGAAGAGCCCATTTTCTCGTGTATTACTTTCCTCCGTTGCACACCTCCCCTTACAAAGCATTAATCCCTGCTTACTCAAATTCAGCCCAATTCCAACTCACGTCATTCTTCTTTCACCTTTATGGAAAGATAGCCCCCTCCCCCATCTGATTTGCTGATTTGTAGTTTAGTTTTATTATCTCAAACATCTGTATAGACTCACTGGAGAAAGGCAGCCTGTCTGCGGGGTGGTGTCTTTGCACACAGATGATTTAAAAACATCTCAGCGTCCAGTTTAAGCCCTTGACATGCAGAACAGAGGCAAGTGGGTAAATCCTGAAGTTAGTGGGAAGCTGTAAATCGTGCCTTACGAATGCACATTATGAGATGTGCTGTATAAATTATTAGTGCCGGTCAGGGCTATGGCTTGTTTACATTCTCTGAACAAGGAAATAAACACTGTCATCCTTGAACTTTCGATGGGAGGATGAAGACGGAGAGCAGGCCCCCAATTCCGTCCTCAGAAGATTTCTTGCCCCTTGTGGAAGGACAGGTGGTGGTAGGAAGGGAGGAGGAAAGCAGACATTTGGAAACCTACCATGTGCCACCTGTTTCTTTATCCACAGGGTTTTGCTTAAACCTCATTACAACACTGTCAGTACTTCTACAGAGCAAGGCAAGAGGCTCGGGAGGCTGTGTTACCTGCCCCAGGCCACGGAGCTGATAAGTGGTGGAGTCGGGACTTTACGCCAGGTTTGAGTTCAAAGGGCAAGCCCTCTGGCGCGCAGCACATTGAACTCTGCACAGCAAGAAACTGGCCCTATGTGGCACCAACTCCCACAGCACCCCTGCGCAGTGAGGCCTCTGAGCGGCCCGGCCCACCCCCAACGCCATTCCCAGTCACCATCACAGCATCTTCGTAGGGCCACCTCTGCCTCCAGACAGCTACTCCTAAACCACTCAACAACACCTAGCACCTAAAAGGGAATCTCAACAGCAGCTTCACCTTACTGAGCAGATACAGCTTGCTCCCTAGCTCAGAATTCCCTATAGGGTTGTTAAAAACAAAGTCTCTGGGCCCTGCCGAGGACCTACTGAATAAGGATCTCTGGGGGTGGGGCCCAGCAATCAGATTTTTAAATGCCCCCACCCCCCACCAGAATTGTTAATCATAGTCCCTACAGATGGAAAATCAGAGGGAGATTATTTAAAAACCATATACGAGGTCTGACAATTAAGTTTGCGAACTCATCCTAGAAAAAGTGCTCCATACCTCATTGCTGAATATCACTACGGTCACCTCTAAAGTACTCCCCTTGGGAAGCTATGCACTGATGCCAGCGCCTAGTCCACCTTTCAAAGCAATTTTGGAACTTTTTCTGGAATGGCCATCAGAGCTGTCGTCATATTACCCTTGATGTCCTGAATGTCATCGAAATGTCCTCCTTTCAATATTTCCTTTATCCTCAGGTAAAGTAAACGTCATTGGGGGCCAGATCAGGTGAGTAGGGAGGGTGTTCCAATAACACAGTGATTTGCTTAAGGGCTAAAACTCCCTCACAGACAGGGCTGTGTGAGCTGGTGCAGTGTTGGGACGCAAGAGCCATGAATTGTAGGAGAAAAGTTCAAGTCGTCTTTTTCACGCAGCCTTTTCAGCATTTCCAAATAGTAAACTTGGTTGGTACAAATTCATAATGAATAATCCCTCTGATATCAAAAAAGGTCAGCAACATTGTTGCAACAAGTTTGCAAACTTAATTGTCACACATACATATGAGCTATGCATTCAATGGAATCTATTCTCAGGCCCAAAACCATGCTTGTGGGTGCCCATGGATGCTGACGGCTTCAGAGCAGTGGTGATAGCGTGCGTGTGTGTGCGTGTGTGTGCGCACGTACACGAGTGTGCACTCTTCCAGCACACTGTATAGAAATACTACAGGCGTATTTCTTTAAGATTAACTTCACAAATGATATTTATACGTAGTAAATGCAATACTATTCCTACTTCTCATACGTAATAGGTTAATTAGGCTTGGGAACAAGACTGGAAATTTAGTTCTTATTCATAACCCTACAGATTTGCAGGAAGACTATGAACCCAGGAAATGTCCTGTGGGGCTAGCTTTGGCTCCAAACCACCACCTGTACCCTCACCATCCCTCAGGCGCAGCAAAGGAAGGGGTTAAGTGGAACTCCGTGTACAGCCTCCGAAGCTTCCCAGATGGCTGCAGTCTCATCCTTCATGTGCATTCTAGATAAGCACAATTGTTATGAAATAGCCTTGGCACCCAACCATATTAGCTTACACAGACTTTCGTTATAAACTTGCTATGTCAGGCATCATTTTCATTCAAATGCATCACATGGTAAAGTGCCAACTAGAGCTATTCTTAGAAATAACCATAATTTATAACCTTCTACCCTTAAGGTGCATTTCTTAAGTGTAAAGAACCACTCGGGGCTCATCGGGGCACCTGGCGGGCATTACCATGGTACTACAACGCTTTTGATCCACCAGGACGTAGGTCAACTTTTGCAGGCTGGCCGGGGGATTTTGTCCCTGTTTATGTATTTGCTTTTATGAGGAACCACTTTTTTTGTGCCCCAAAATCTTAAAAACAACTGTCTAGCAAGCCAGTGGGCTCCGAGGGGTTGTAGCAAAGAGTGACTAGGTGTGTTGCAAACCGCAGGACCACGAGAGCTGGATGCAGGCAACACTAGCTGGGAGCTATAAATACTGTGCCAAGTGACCCTAACAAGCTCCTTTATCCACTGGGGCTGTTCCAACAGCTTTCTCTTTCGGATACATGAATGCAGCTGAAAGATTTGTTTTCCCGAGAGCTTTTTGGCTGCCCTGAGCATGTCAAGGGACTTTCCTGTTTCTAATTATCTCCCTTTATGTTCAGGCCGAGACTTGTTAATACAATAAACTGGCGTTTCCAGGATGCGCTCACAAAGCAAAAACATCTCAAGGTGTTTTACAAGCAGACAATCATGTTGAAGCAAATCAAATTCCAATTAAAGATTAACAGTGGTGTTAGAGAGCTGCTCTCACGGTCCAGCCAGGCCACTGGGACGGCTGGGACTTCCTGCAAGCGGCTATGGTCCAGCTCCTTCTGTGGGATCTATTAGGCAAAACCCTCTTTGCCCAAGGCCCAGGTCCCATAATATCAACACTGGAAAGATGTTCAAGATCATCCTGGCTGAGCCCTGTCGTTTCAAATGGGGAAACTGAGGTCTAGAGAAACGGGGTGATCCAGCATCACCCAACATCAAGAATCCAAGCTGCCTGAGATGTTCCCAAGAGCCTCCTGTCAACTGACATAGGACCCCATCTGGCTACTTTCCAAAACCTATGAACATTTTCCCTGCTTTCCACTTATCGTTGATTGAATTGTAGTCCCCCAAAGATACATCTAGCTGGCACCTCGGAATGTGCTCTTATTTGGAAAATGGTATTTGCAGATGTATTTAAGTTCAGGATCTCAAGATGAGAGCATCCCTGATTTAGGATAGGCCCTGGATCCAATGACGTGGGTCCTTATCGGAGAAAGACAAAGGGACATTGGAAACATTCACAGGGGAAGCCCACGTGAAGTTAGAGGCTGAGATTGGAGTGATGCATCTACCAGGTAAGAAACGCCAAGGGCTGTCATCATCCATCAACCGGCAGAAGCTAGGACACAGACATGGAACAGATTCTCCCTCAGAGCTTCCAGAAGAAATCTGATCTGCCAACACCTTGATGTTAAACTTCTGGCTTCCAGAACTGTGTGAGAATATATTTCTGTTGTTTTAAGCCACCAAGTTTGAGGTAATTTGTTACAGCGGCCACAGGAAACTAATGTCTGCCTCTTTCTGAAATGCCCTTCATCACCTCTTCCATATGGCGAGTCCCTACTACTTTTCTTTTAAGACTCATCTTTAATATTGCTGCCAGCCTATGTGTGAGCCTTTCTTAACAATCTCCAGCTAGTATTGATCCTAATTTCCTTTGTATCTCTAAGTGTATTTACCCCTAAAGTTCATCTCGGCATCTGTTACCTATTATTTTAGTTACCTGTCTTTCTCCCCTACCAGATTCTGGGTTCATCTAGAGCAGAGACCACATCTGATTCAGGTTTGGGCCCCAGAACCAATCACACCCATATAAGTGTTTCCGACATGTCTGTAGAATGAATGTGAACATAAATGAATGACTTAAACCCATGTTCTCTTCCTCCTTTTCCAATTATATACCCACTGCATCTCCATGTCCTTCTACTAACCTTTCCCCCTCCCCTAACCTGAAGTCTATTAAAACGTAAACTTAGAGACACGAGGCGGTATGATGTCATACGAGCACCAGCATTAGGGTCAGACACACCTAGGTGTGGGCCCTGATTCTATCACTTCCTAGTAAGTACCTGGAACCTCGAGGAACTTCAGAGCTCTCATCCTTAAGATGTAAGCAAAGGATTAAAAGAGTTACTGCAATTAATCTGGACAAGACCTCCTTTCAGACAATAGCACTATCACTCCCACTTAACAGGTGAAGACCTTGAATCCAAGAGAAGTGAATGGTTCTGGGTGGCACAGGCGGTAAGTGCCACTGCGAGACTTGAACTTAGGACTGTTCGAGCGCATGCTCCTGTACTGTACGTTATACAGAACCCCAGGGCTCTCTACCACCCCAACAAGATTCCCTCAATCCATTTGCCAAGTGATTAAAAAAAAAGTTCTATTGCTTCCAAGAATGAAGCGTCCCCAGAACAGCACACATCCTTGAATTTATCTTGTTCAGTCCTCAGGCTCCTGGGGAGTCCTCTAAATCCATATCTAATACAGTCTCTCGAGTCTCAGATGGTTTGAGATACTATGAATCGTAATGCTGGGAGTATGAAAACAAATGCCTTCTGCCCAAGCCACCGTCTTTCAATTACAGATCATTCTCTCTATTCGGAAGCATGTCCCTTTGGATACAGACATCTTGCAGTCTGGCGCGAGTTAGAACTGAGAAGAATGGAGAGAAGGGACATGGGGAGAGGAAGAAATGGGGGACGAATGAGACAAGGAGAGGGGAAGGAGAAAGACAGTGGCATCATCAGCGTGAGCAGATGCTCACTTAGAGCTCACCTAGTTCAGAGTCCTGGTAGCACAGTCTGGATCTATGGGCCGGCATCCAAGGAATCGAAAGTGGCTCCTGGAGTTATGGAATATGGTGACACAGATACTACCCAATTTTTTTTTTTTTTTTTTTGACAGTGGATTAAACTAAAGTACAATCAAATTAAGGGGCTTCACCAACCCATCAGCAAGGCAATGGCAGGACCGGGAATGCTGACTTCTAATCCGGCGCGCTCTAGCATTTGAGGGATTCGGAATCCCAATACAATCCACTGGAGGTGAGGACAGAAGGGATATTACAGGGAAGGCAAAACAGAGCTAAGAGTTAGAGGAGAGAAAATGAAAGTATAAAGGACTAGAGAGATGGAAGAATCAGAAGACACCTACAAAGGAGAAGAACAGAGATGGGAACATGGAGACAGGGACAGAGACGGTGTGAGAAAACAGTGAAAACAAAGACAATATAGTGAAGCAAGGCTGAGACAAAAGAGGGGGACCATGGAAATAACAATGCTGTGTTAGGTAACTGTTCGGCCACTCTCTGATGAAGACGCTTTAACGCATCCCCACTGCTTGTATTTGAGAAGTCCTCGCTCCTTACCCAGGTCCCCAGCCTTCTGTGGCTCTGCCTGGCCGACCTCTGCCACCACCTCCCCACGCCCAGCGCTCTGCCTCCTGGAGTGCCTTCCGTCTGGACTGTCCTTTTCCTCCACTCCACTCCTGGTAGTGCTACGTTCATTTCACCTAGTCCTTTAAGATCACGTCTCTTTCAGGAAATCCTCCCCTCCCCTCTTCCTATTGTCCACCCTCCATTCCAGACAGGGTTGCAAGGCTCTCCTCTGTATTCCAGTGACACCTCCCATAACCCCATCATATTGTTTACCACAATGGACTTTAAATCTCTGTCTTAATGTCACCCTCCTTCCTCCAGTGGACTGTAAATTTCCCAGGGCTGTGAACTGGGCTTGATTCATATTGTATCTCCAGCACCTACCACCGCGGAAAACACGTATTACACATCCAACGCTTGACAGATGAAGTCACGATTGGACAAATTGCTCCTCCATTCAGAGGAGTGAAACATTATGTCAAAAACCACTGGGGGGTGCTCGTGGGTAACTCCAGCAATGGACCCTGGGGGAGCGTATAGAGTAGAATTTCTCTCTACCAAATAACCTCTGCAAAACAGAGTAGGCAAGAGCAATTCAAAACTGGAGCGATCCTTCCAGACGTCACCAGGTGAAGCTGAGAATGGCACAAAGCCTGCCCTGGTGGATTAAAGACTAAAATGAAAGTCAGAGGCATTGAACTCTAGTCTGTAGAACTGGTTTGCTCTGTGGCCTGGGGAAGTCACTTATCAGCGAAGGGCAACAGTTCATTCCGTTCACACAAGCCCAGGCGATGGACCTTATTATCGCTGGTCTTCACCTGCCAGGAATAGCAGGATGAATGAGCGACGAAGCATTCTGATCTATTAGGGGGGGAAAATGCCGTAACGATACAAGGAGTGCGGCTATCTGGGGTTCTTATTCTAACTGGTAACCTTTTTGCATCCTTGCTACGTCAAACATGATTTCAGACACTAGCAATACAGCAAGTCATGGCTGCTAGTCTCCCGCTTTCCAGAGAGGAGCAGAGACATACTGGACTAACCATGGGCTCGAAAAAGAGACAAAGACACAATGATAAAAGAGACACAGGTAACCTGTCATGGTGACATTTTGCGTGGAGGGATCATGGCGAATCTCAGAAAGGTGGCGACACCTATGCCAACCTGACCGAGAAGGACAGTCAGGCTTTACTACACAGAGTCGGGGTACATGGCACTGCAAACACTAGCAGGTGAAGATGGGAAGGCCTGAGTGTTTGAGCAGAAGAGAGAATGGAGGGTAAGACTAGAAGGGCAGGTTTGGCTCATGTTAACTACAGGTAAGAGCCATTGGCACAGTCTAAGCATCCCCGGCAGGTGGAAACAGCTGCTGCTTTAGGGGCCACAGCAGCCCTGATGGATCAGAGTGCCAAGAACTACGCAGAGGGCTGTGTGTACTATGTGTGTACTCACTGAGTCGGAACTATGGATATACCCACATATACATATACATGTGCACATATACATACGTACATATATATGTGTACACATTTGTATATCTATCAATATGTCTTTTATTTTTCAATGCCCATTTCATAAGTAAAGGACATGAAACACAGAGGGTTAAGTAACTTGTCCAAGGGGAGTAGACGGTGAAACCAAACCAGGATCTACAGTCAGGTCTGTCCACCTCCAAAAGCAATGCTTTCAAATGCTCCAGTGCACCTCACCCAATGTCAGGCTAAGAAGTAGAGAATTTATCAGGAAGGCCGAGAGGGAGCCATCAAGGTATCTGAGGGAATAACAATCGAACCATCACTTTCAGGAGATGACTCTGGTGTCACTCATGTCCCAGCAGCTGTGGGTCATTCCCACCTTCCTATTCCTAATGAGGCCCCTTCTGGGGTGAGCAGGGGCAGACGTGATCCATTTGTAGCTGCCCCAGGTGACCCAGAGGAGCCCGGGCTGGACCCAGCCCCTCTGACACATGCTCCAGCCTCCCCCGGGCCCAGGCAGTGATTTATCAGAGCAGCGTCAGCACCTCTGCCCAGCAGCCTGTGATCCAAGGCTGGCGGCCCAGCCGGGGGTTTTTAATTAGCTGAGAGAGGGAAGAGTCAAGCTCCCTCTGATGGAAAGAAGGAGAGACATCAAGAAGGCTCATAAATCCAGAACCAAGGATCCATCGGCTGGAGTCTGGCCATGGTGGGAACTGGGAGGGGGACATGGGGAGAAGGGGAGGAACAGACTGTTGATTTATTTACTTATTTTTTTTTCATGGGCTCCCTTGCTTTCTGGTCCAGATTCTACAGAAGGGATGAGAGTCTGCACCACCTTTTCTGCAGGAATCCCTTGGGATACCTGTTTCTACTGTGGCTATAGACCAGAAGTCAGGGAACCTCATTTCCAGTCTCACCCCTATAACCAAGTCGCTGTGCAACATAAGATACAAATACAACACCACCGTTTACAGGCTTTGGAGTTAAACATGAGCTGAACGCTCTATTATACGATCCTTACTACAACGGTGACTTGGGCAAGTTGCTTTCCCTCTCTGCGCCTCTGTTTTCTCATCTATAAAATCAGGAGAAGACCTTGCATTGCAAGGATGAAATGAGATCACACAGGTACAGTGCTTGACCTGTACTGGACACTCGATAAATAACAGCTATTTTAAGCTTGCTTTTCCTCCCTATGTGCCTTAGTTTCCCCATATGTAAAATGCAACTGCATGACTTAGAAGAGCCTTTCTAGCATCGATTTCCTCTGGTTATTTTTAGCTGGATACAGGAAGACTCTGGTGTAGGGACAAACAATATCATTTCCATGTCCAAATCTGGGGGGCGGGAGGGAGCTCACATAGAAAGAGGGTTGCACATTTACTCTTTGCAGGGGTCCAGAAGGCTGGACTGGGGCAAAAATAGGATAAAAATCTTCAGGGATGCATCTTTCATGCCCGTGTAAGCAAGGCAATTGTGAGAGTCAGAGCTCAGAATTGGGCCATCACAATAGTGAATGAGCTCCCCATCTTTGAAGGACTGCAAGCAAAAGCTGGACGACGGTCTAGGGTGGATGTTCTGAAAGAAATGTAAACACTGGATGAGGTGCTAGAGCTCTTCCGTTAAGGTCCTTACGAGTGCTGCAAATAGCATAGCATAATGCTTAGGGGCATTATAACTTACTGTATAGTTTCTCTTTTAACCCTCACGCCCCTGTGAGGTAGCAGGTATTAAGATCCCCACCTTACAGATAGGAAACTCAAGACGCAGAGAGTTAAGCTGCTTGTTCGAGGTTGTACCCAGAGAGAAGGATGCAGAGCAAGGAGAGCAGCTCAGGGGATTTTAACTCCTAAGTCCTTTTCTTTGTATTACACAGCTGGTCTCCGGTCTCTGAGTCTACACCTGATGGCAGAGCCCCAGCCTGGCTCATATTGATTGCAGCTGTCCCTCCTTCCGCCTCTACCCCTGTCTCTGTCCCCTGCTTGCTCCCCCACATGTATTTACACTGGGCTGCCTGGTAACAAACGGCTCGTTACCATGCGGAAGGCGACAGCCAGGCGATTAGTGAAATTTGTTACCCATGCGTCTCTGAACAAAATTAAATTAAAAGTGCTGCTTCGCTGTCAAGATAAGGGCCAAGCTGCTGAGATAATTTTTCACTCTCAAACACTCAATTACCCAGTGAGGCTGGATCAGATATGATCAAAGAGGGGAAAAAAAGAAGAAGGAAAAAAGAAGAAAATATATATAGAGAGGCAGGACCTCCAGGAACAGATGTAAGAGTTGTTATCTCTCTCTGACCAGGGATGTTAAAGAGGCTGTTGCCATGGTGATGGGGCTGGACCACATGAGGTAGGTAGGTGGGTGTGGCCTGTGATAACATCCTGTAATAAAAAGATGCTCTATATCCCCAATGCCCTTGCCTGAGGCCAGATGATGTTATTTTTCACTTGAATCATTGCAACAGCCTCCTAACTGGTCTCCCTCACCCGCTCTTGCCCCACTACATCCCAGCCTCCATGAAAAATAAAGTGACCTTTCTACCACACAAATCTGAAAACATCACTTCTTTGTGAAACCCTTAGATAGCTTCCCATTATCATCATGACAAAGTCCAAATCACTGATGTCACCTCAGGTCTCTGCTCCTGAAACTTTAATATTTCAAAGAAATTAACTAGATATCTCCCTCCCCTCACCCTTCTTCCCTCCTTCGCTTCTTTCCTTCCTTCTTTTCTTCCTTCCTTCCTTCCTTCCTCCCTTCCTTACTTCCTTCCTTCCTCCCTTCCTTTCTTCGTTAACAGGAATTATTTTGAACGCTTTCAATCAGGCATTCTGCTTGGTCTCACTTTATTCTCAGTCCCCTCTGGAATAATCGTCTATGTTTTCCCCTCAACAATATCATCTTGTTTGTCAAAATTCAGCCTAAGTATTTCCCATGCCAGCAAGCCAACTAGGATTCCACAAAGCTGGTCAGGTGCTTTTCCTTTGTGGCAGCACGGAATCCCCTGTCACCCTTTATCACACCTCTTCCCACACGCTACTGGAGTTGCCCATTTGATTGTTTGCCCCCTGCCAGACTGTGAGACCCACAGGGAAGAGCCAATGCTTCAATTACCTCTGTGTTTCCAGGGCCCATGGCCCTCCAGTAGGATTCTTGTGAACTGAAATTACCTTGAACTTAAATGGTGGGACACCTGCTGCAGTTCTCTTCCAGAGACTGGAGGGGCCTCTCTTCTCCTTGTGTCCAGTTCTCCACCATTATTTCCCTAGGCATGTTCCAAAAAGTCCCTCCTCCGGAGAGCCATCCTTGATTTATGACACTACATATCCCAAGACCCTCAGTAATTAGCACATGGATTTCACTACATTATCTTACTTTTTTTTTTTAAGTACTTTGCCATTAGAATCACAGAATGGCAGAGCCAAGAAGAACATTGCAGAATTACAATCTACTTTACTAGACAAAAACTGAGGCCACCAAATTTGATGGATCATGTATTCTCCATTATTTCTTGCTCTCTCTGCTAGCATGAAAATGCCTGAAGGGCAGCGACCATCAATCTTACCCATCTTGGTAGTTTCCTAAGGCAGTGGTGGTCAACCATGGCTGCACCTGGAGAGCTTTTTTAAACAAACAAACAAAAAAACAAACAAAATGCCCAGGGTCCGCCCAACACCTATCATATCAAACTCTGGGTTGAGGTCCAAGGACAGACATTTGTTTGTTTGTTTACTATGAACATAGGGTTGGGAACCATTGAAGCACAGAGTACAAGGGGAGGACCCATTCCACCTGGATATTTAGTTTGGATTCTTCTTCATTCTTTTTTCGATTTCCCCCCCACATTTGGTAAAGATGAAATACTTTCACGCCTCCAGGGATCCCAAGACCAGACACACAGGGATTTGAATGAATAATGAAAGAGGGATGGACAAGATTTTTCAAGATTTCAAATCAATGTAAAGACACACTAGAGTTTGAGGTCATCTGGTCTAGCTACTGAGACACACTCCTCACGTATAAAGTGAAGTGGCCGATTAGGTTCCTTCCAGGAACCGTGCTACATGTTGTATTTGTGTTATTTCATTTCAACCTCAGAACCACTCTTAGAAGGAGCCATGGGCATGCCATCATACAGCCTACAAAAGCAGGGGCCAGAGGGTTAGGGCAATCTTCCCAAGAGCACTCTGCCAATACTCAGAACCAGCTGTGTTTGGCCCCAAAGACCATGAAGTCAAGACTGAGCCCTGGGCTACCTCCAGCAGATCCACTCACCTCAAGTCCTTTTCAGGAATAGGCAGAGTATCGATGATAAACAGAAGTATATATAAATACATACATAGACGATATACATATAGAATAGTATGATTCACCCACATATGGACATGCTGTCTAAGTGAATTGTTCTGTTTGTCTTCAAAAGTAATCATTTTAGTTCTATAAGTTCAACCCTTCTTAAAAAAGCATTCTTCACAATTATCTGGCTGCATAATATTCCATCAAGTTGAGGCATTGTAATTTACTTAGTCATTCTCCTATTGTTGGACATTTAGGCTCATTCTAATTTTTCAGTATTACAGATTATGCTACAATGACTATCTTCAGGTTTAGTGTCATTAAAGATGGGTGGCGTCATGGAAAAAACTATGGTGATGACATAATGTCGAGTGAAAATAAATAAGGTGCTAATATGTGTGTGTATTATAGTTATAAGGATGGGAAATAATATATATGTAAATGAGGATGGGACAAATTAAATGAGTTCTTTGGTCTAGAAGGTTCTTGTTTGTTTCTTTTTCTTCTTCTTCTTCCGTTTTTTTTTTCTATTTTCCTCTATTAGTATTATTGCATTTTTACATTGGTGGGGAAAAAAGGTAAAAACAATATGCATGTCACCCCTAATCCCCGAATACATTGGAAATATCTCAGTTCCCTGGTTGTCCTGAGAGTGGAAAGATGAGCTTAGGAGTCAGTGGTCTGGACTTCGTCCACAAACAGCAACCAGAGAAGGAATTTTGTCTTATTAACCCCTGACTCCCCATAAAGCCACACTGGTCCTAGAATCTACAATTTGTGTTAAAGAAATAAAACCATAGATTTCAGAATTTAAAGGGACTTAGAACATAAGTTATTCAAAAACCACATCCCAGGTGAATGGATGGAGAGCCAGAGACTTGCCCCAGGCTCCCCAGTATTTGAGTGTAAGCGTCAGAGTTGACCCCACTTTCTCTAAAAGCTATTCTAATGGAAGAGAGAGAAGATGAGCACATTTGCTCAGAGACAAAAAGGAAAAGTCCTCTGCCCGTCCAACACAGAATGGTTTTGGCTGTGACTCGGGGTTCTGCACATTGTCATGACTGCTGAGTTAGCAACATATCTTTCCTGAATCCCTATGTCCTGCAGCCTCTAAGCTGTTCTCACAACAAACGCTTCTGAGCTGTGGCATCTGCTGGAACAGCAGTGATTTGACTGTAGCTGAGACGTTGAGAGAAGGACATTTTCAGCCTAGAGCCCATGACTGAGGGCCACACCCTCAGCCTCTTAAGTCTCTGGTCCACTTCTTTCCTCCGGGTAGTCTCCTCCTTTTATGCTTTTATTTACCATCCCGTGGGAGGCCATGTTTGAAAGTGGTCCCCGAGATGCCCATCCCTTACACATGACTCTGTATAGTCCCTTCCTCTTGAATGTGGGTAGGACAGTAAATATGATGGGGCATCACTTGGTGACTAAGTTATGTTATATGACAAAGCTAAAGGGATTTTTTTCAGCTGTCACTAAGGTCCCAAATCAGCTGACTTTGAGTTCATCATAAAGGAGTTTATTGGGCTAGGTTTGGCCAAATCCAGTGAGCCCTTCAAAGAGATTAGAGCCTTGAAAGAAGAGAGTCAACATGTAAAAGAGCTCTCCTGCTGGCCTTGAAGAAGCCAGCACCCACATTATGAGCTACCTATTGAGGGGCCCGAGCGTGGCCTATAGAAGCTGGGAGTGATCCTGGCTGACAGTGGCAGGAAACCAGGTGTGGCAGTCACACAGCTACAAAGAAACAGAGTCTGGCAGTCACCATGTGCACTTGGAAGAGGGCCCGGAACCTCAGCTGAGACTGAAGCCCCAGCCGACTCCTTTATTTGAGACCCTGAGCAGAGAACCCAGCTGTGACATGACTGGCCTTTCGATATACTATGAGATAATAAATGTATATTGTTTGGAGATGCTAAGTTTGTGAAACAGAAAGTTAATCCACAGCCACAGAGAGCAGACGCCTACTCTCCTTTCCCGGTCAGTCCTCTCCTGAGCTCAGATCTGGTTGGTAATGTCACCATCTGGATGTCCCACAGGTACCTCCAAGGCAGCAACTCTAAACCTGAGCTTGTCCCTTTTTCTCCTGAAGATCTTCTGACACTCCCTCCCCTAGCATTTGAACCCCTGTAGCTCCTATGCCAGAATCAAACGCTCATCTTCAGCAATCCTCATTGACTCACCTTCTTGGATCCAATTAGTCATCAGGGGCTGCTAACCGTACGTTAACATGTCCCTGGCAGCCCCCACTTCCGATGCTCCCCCAGAGTGCCCTCATTCTACCTAAATAGCTTCCTAACTGCTCTCCTGCCTCCAGTTTCTCTCCTCTTTCCACTTACTCCTCTACCGTGGAAGGAGTGATCTTAAAACATAAACAGGATGACAGATCTCTCTTCTTCAAAAACGTTCCTGGACTCCCTATTTCATACAGGTTCAAGTGCAAGCTCTCTCTTGCTCACATGCAGATACCTTTGTTTTATACCTGGCTACCTGCCATTCACCTTTCAGGTTTAAGCTTTAATATTGGTTTCCTCATAGATACCTTTCACTTGAAGAAAACAGTTTTAAAATAAAGTAGCAGGCGTTAAAAAAAAAATAAATGATGCCGTTCACAACTTAGTTCTCCCTGTCTTTTCTTCAGAGGCACTTCTCACAGTTTGAAATGATATACTGTATTCATTGATGTGTTTATTTGTGAAGTACTCTCTCCCTCCCTTTTCTCCCTGGACAGACTACGGACTTCATAAGGGCAGTCACATCATGGGTCTATTTTCTACTCTGTATCTAGTCCTTAGCATCGAGTCTTAACAGAATTAGATATTTAGTAAACATAAGCTGATGAAATAAATGAACGTGGCATTCAAAGCCTTTCCTGATCTGGGTCGATTCACCCTTCTCAGCCTCTTCTTTTGCTATCTTCCTTCATATGCCTTGTATAGTGTGATATATGATTCTGTTTAGTCATCATGTGAATCCTGGAAAGTGGGGTTATCGCTTCCATTTTGGGGAGGGGGGATTAAGGCCTGGAATATACAGTAACTCGTCCAAGATCACCCAAACGAGGGGTCAGCACTGGACAAGGTTATGTATACCGGGACTGGCACAGGCAATCCTACCCAGTGCCTTCTCTGCATTTGGGGAAGGGTTTTGCAGGGTAAGAGAATCCTGGCCGTCACACAGGATTGCGAAGAAAGGGGATGACAGAGTGTTCATGCTTGGGGTGGGAAACAGAAAGTCATCATCTCTCAGTGTAAGGAAAAGGGGGAGAAATCCTGCTGAGCCTAGTTGAAAAACAAGAAAGCAAGAAAGACTGATTATTCCTTCTCGCTAGTGTAAGCAACTAAAAACGACATGTTTGCTTTATCGCCTTTGGTCTCCCATTTGATTCCTGACAGCCGTCTCCCTCCCCTCGATGCTGGCTGTCAGGTGCTGAGCTGGCTGGCATCTCAAAGGAAGAGGAGAACGGAGAACAATTTAAACAATGTTTCGGGGATTTTCACGGACTTGGGGAGGGAGTTTTTGAAGTTGTCTGGCTCCCTCACTGCATTCAAGGAACTCTCATCTGCCATGACTGCTTGATGTTTCTGCAGCTTAGGAAGGGATAGACTGGGAGGAAACTTCAAGAGAAAACACAACAATAACAACAACAACAACAAAACACTGTCTCCTCTGAGGTTTGAAGGAAGGGAGAGAAGAGAGACATCAGATAGGAGCTTTTTTTAGTCCATTACAATTTCTGAATACATAATTTTCTCATGTCTAACATGTCATTCAATAGAGCCAAATGCAGGCCTAGATCAAAGCTAGGTTTCTGTATTTTACTGTTCTTTCAGGGAGAAAAATCCAAACTCCAGTCTCATCTCCCCATGAGGGAAAAACAGAAGCTCTCCAAAAAAGCCTGTCTGAGCTACTGAAAGCTTCTGGAGGACAACATTCACCGACTGCAAATCGCAAACAGCTAACTACTAGGGAAGAGTTATGATAAGAGGGAAGGAGTAAAAATCTATGACAGTCTCCTGGGGACAGACCTGAGGTGTTGGGACAATTAGACTTTAGAGCCAATCAGAATGAGGCTTAAGCCTCAGTCCCTCAACTTATTGATTCTATGACCTTGGAGAAGTCACTCTGTCTGGTTTTAGATTCATTGTTTTACATGTAAAGACGAGGACAATAACTAATTATATAGGAAGATCAGTGAATATGCAATGGACCTGGAACAAAAGTGACACTCAATAAATGGTGGCTATAACTTTTTATTCCTTTTATTATAGTTATTCAAGTTCCTGGCTTAGGAAAGTGGGGGATACAATCCATGGCAGCCCAATGTCAGAATAGGAACAGAGATGCTGTTGGCTAATATGAGGTGTGATCAAAAGATACAGTGAATGTTTAAATTTAAAAACAAATTATTACAGTAAAAGACAAACTGCCTTTAATCCCCCTCAAAATATTCCCCCTTGCTTTGAACACACTTATCCCATCGTCCTTGCCACTTCCTGAAGTAGTTCTGAATGTCTTCTTTCGTGAGTGTCTTTACTTCATTCTCCATCAGGACAATGCTCCATGTCACCCATCGCTTCTGGTAAAAGGCAATTTCTGTCAAATACAAACATTATGGTGGTCTTCATCCACCTTATTTACCGGATCTGGCACCACGTGACTTCTGTCTCTTCCCTAAAGTCAAAATGATTCAGGACACGGAGGCAGCCATGACAGCGCAACTAAAGACACTCACGAAAGAGGACTCCCAGAACTGCTTCAGAAAATGCCAAGACCAATGGCATAAGTGTGTTCGAGGTGAAGAGGAGTATTTTGAGGGCGATTAATGGCAGTGTGTGTTATACATATATGTATTTAAACATTCATCGTAGGTTTTGATCACACCTCGTATGTCAAGGAAGCTGTGGGGTGGAGGTTTTCAACTCTGGTTTGAAAGGGGAATTTGGAAAGGATTATATGCCAATGCCTAGACCCCTTGGCCAGAAATCCCCATATATTGGGTCGGAGGTATGTACTTGGAACAGACTCTTTTTAAAAAGCTTTCCAAGTGATTCTGAAGTTCAGATAGGCCAGACAACTACCTAGCTCTCAGACTTAACTATCTAGCCTATCCAGCTGACCTTGTCTTGTTTCTGAAATACATCTTTTTTTTTCCTTTTTTTAATTTCAGGTGTAAAAAACAATGTACCAGTTAGACATTTACACCCCTCGCAAAGTGATAATCCCGCTCCCCCAAGCTACTACCCCTCTGACATCTTATACAGCTGTTGCAAATTGCCTGGATCTCTGAACTGTGTGGTTTGCTTTGTTCTAGGCCTAGCGCATCATCCTCTAGGAAAGATTCTGGACTGCTTAGACTGTTTCTAGACAAAAAGGTCTTTGCACTTCAGCCTATGGCTAAATTCTTACTTCTTATTGACAGTTCTTCTCAGTTGAGTGCTGATAAATATTTAACAATGGGCTCTCTGAGCAGGAAGGGGAAACTTCCATTGCAATGTTTGCCAATTCCCATGGTGTAAAGACTTACATCACGTTTGATCATAAGCTACAAACATGACATCACTCACAGCAGAGGTAGGAATGATGTGCAAAATTGGCTCTCACACTCTGACACAGGTTGGCTCCAGCATGGCACTGGAACTTCTCTCTGTCATATGTATTCTTACTTGATCAAATACCAGGCCCCCCAACATTGGTAGTGCCCTGGGAGGGCTGGTCCCCAAGGATGCCGCCTTTTTTCCTCCATGTTGAACTAACTCCTCAATGCCTGAGCTGATTCTGACCACTTCCAGGCTGACGCTCCCTGGAGGGGTTAGAAAGTTAATCGCTGGAACTTCTCAGGGATCTGATCAGGCTTTCTACACCAGCACAGAGATGGGTATCTACTTCTTGTCTCTTAATGAGATATGCCCTGAGACAGGTACTCTGATATGCATTTCACATGCCTCATCATGTAATGGTCTGACCAGAGTTTGACACCAAGCAGCTTCCTGTTGAGATCCCAGCTCCTCTTACCTCAGAGGAGCCTCCGGTGAGTGACCTCTCTAAGTCTCAGTGTACTTATCTGTGAAATGGAGATAAAACAACCCCTTCTCACTGTGCTGTTTAGAATTCTATAAAATGATGCATACAAAAGCACAGACCAGTGCTTATAGAGTTCAGTCAATCAAATATGGATTCTTCTGTGCTTTTCCTCTGTCTCCGCCTTGCTATACTGCTGTCATGAACTCTCAGGATAATATTGCTGAGAACTCAGTGAGTGTCAACTTCTACCTTGTTGACTGACGGATTGGAAACTGAGGATCAAAGCCTTGCTTGATCCCCAGAACCAGAGAAGGGTGTACCCTCAATTGGAACCCAAGCTTTAGGTCTTCTCATAGTGTCAAATACTCTCTTGCTTGGCCCTTCCTCCCTCTGTCCCTGTCTCTTTCCCTCCTTCTCTCCAAAGCTCATCCAGCACTCCCTCTGCCTGGCTCCCCACCCTGCCCTAACCTACTCCTGCTTTTCCTCTGCCCAGGTCCATATTCTGGGATAACCTGAGGGCACTGACGGGGTCACCTCTGGACCACTGCTAACCCTCGGTCCTGAGCTCCAGTTATGTTGTGCTCAGTAGGAATCCCTGTCGGGTAGGGAGGAACAGGCCCGTTGGGCAGGGGAGGTTAGGACAAACAAGGGCTGTGTGTCGGTCCTCAATCCCCCCTCTCCAGGACCATCTGCCCCATGTCCCTGATACAATTTCCTCTGTCCAAAGCCTGGGCTTTGGGTCACTTTTCCCAGGTTACAAAGCTTAGAGGATGATTAAATACCAATTGACCTGTCTTCAGTGTGTATTCTCCTGAGTAGCAAGTCCTAGGGGTGTGCCCTGGATGTGGGCAGAGAGTAGCCTGCAGATGAGCCTGTGAAAGAGGCTGTCCTCAGGCAAGGCACAAGGACAGTGAAGGGAAAAGCCACTTCACAATGTCTCCAAGAGGCTCAGGCCACCCAATTTGTGTTCTTACTGAAAATCTCTACTTTTTTTTTTTTTTTTTTTTTTTTGCAGCAAGACCAATTTGCAGGCCAGCACATCAGAAAAAGGCCATGGTGCAGGCACTAACGTGCTGCAGTGAAGCGGTTACCATTTAGTGAAAACTGATCACACGGCAGGCACACTTCGCGAAGTATGTCCTCGGCACTCACGATCTCCTTCAAGCCTCACAAGAAGCCTAAAGGAGAGGAGGATTAATACTAGACGTATCTCCCTTTACCCGGGAGAAACTGAGGCCCAGAGAAAGGCAGTGCTTTCTCCTAAGCCACGCAGCGAGGCAGGAGCAGAGCAAGGATCTGGACCCCTGTCTGCTGCTTCTGAAGCCTAACATCACCCTGCTCTTTCCTTCATGTTCTAGCCTGGAAACGATTTGAAACTTATTGAAAAGCTGCAAGGATAAGAAGAGAACAAAGGATATCCATATGTTGTTCTTTGCTCAGAGTCACCTATTGGTAATATGTTACCCCATTCGCTTTGCCATTTGAAAAGGCAACATTTCAACCTTGGGGAAAATGCTTCCATTCTAAGCCTTGATGTCTATGGATATAAAATGGAAGATTGGATGGATTATCATTAGCACTGAGAAAACCTTGTGGTGTGGCGAGAAGTGGTGGATAAAGGATGGTCAAGGTATGGCTCTTGCCTGTTTCTCCAGCCCATCGGCCATTCTTCCCAAAGCCATAGACTTGGACTCGATTCAGTTTCTGGCATCTCTCCCATCGCCACCCCCAGGGCACCATGCACCCTCTGTTCTCATACTTGGCAGGTACTGCTCTGTCGGTGCTCAGCTTTCACCCCACCTGCCTCCCATTTCCTGAAGTGTCAGCTCCATCTCTTCATGCTCAGCTTATATTGCAGAAGAGTCTCCTACCCTCAATCCCCAAAGGCTTCCTTTTCTGAAGATGTGGCTTGAATGTTGCCTCCTGTCCTTTTCCTCTAAAACAGGATTAAACTGTGTGTGTGTGCGCGTGTGTGTGTGCGCACATGCGTGCATATACACACACGTGTGTGTGTGCATGTGTGTTTTGTCAGGGGAGAATCAAAAATAAAAAATTTACACATCTATTCAAATTGGCACAAAGGTTTGCTTACAATTCAAGAGTTCTTATCACTACAGAAAATCTCAGCTTAAGAACTGAGAAATTAAATCAAGCAAGAAAAACAAAGAGATAAGCAAAACCAGGGACACCCATGCTCTGGCTCTCCCTGCTGGGGAACTAATTACAATTAGCAAAGGTTAGAGGAAAGTACATGGGATCAGGAATCAGAAAACCCGGGTTTCTAGCACTGGCTGGGCAGTGCGCCGATGAGAAGAGTGAGGGCCAGAGAGGAAGAGAGCCTAGCCCAAGGCCACACAGCTACTAGCAGAGCTGGGCCAGGAGGCCCATGCTTGGTGCTTGCGCAGCAGGAGTCATCCAGCAGCTGTGTCTGCTCTCTCTCCTGCTCCACACTGTGCCTGGGGCAGGGCATGCCATCTGCACTTTTCATCTGGACCTTTAATTACACACTAGCTTATCCTGATCAGCATTGCTTATCTGTGTGAGCTGTTATCTCCCCCAAGGAAATTGCAATCACCTTGAGGCTGGGAGCCCTCCCCCAACCCTATTTCCCACCCTTCCCAGCATCACGCTTAGTAATGTTGTTGTTTCCATAAATATGTTAGGGCTTCGGTCTTGATGCTTCGGATTTGATGATATGAAGCGTTAATATCCTTGTCTGACCGAAAAACTGAGGCCCCCAGAGGGTACACGCTTGCCAAGGGTCACTACGTGCGCTGGGGTTGGCAGTATGGACTTCAGCGGGCATCTCCTAACCCTGGGTCCATTGTCCTTTGACATATGCAGGATCGTATCTGGTTAATAAGGTGAAATTCTGCCCAGTGGGCACCTACCATATTCAGCTACTCACTTAGTTTTATAGAACGCCATCAGAATTGGCAAACCCCAAGCAAGTGATGGATTAAATGGTTATTCATTTAACCAAACATAGAACTCTTTGCTTGACAAATAGACTTCTTTAGGCAGCAAGATCATGTATGCTATGAGATCAGATTCATTTCACAAAGCATTGTGAGATTTCACCCATGTTTCCTGGACCAGTCCTCCAGGTGGATGGGGTAGGGCAGGGGTCAACAAACAGCTTTTTGTTTTTTTGTTTTTGTGTGTTTTAAAATAAAGTGTCATTAGCACACATTGATGTTCATCCATTTATGTGTTGTCTACGGCAACTTTCAAGGTACGACAGCAGAGTTGAACAGTTCCGACGGTGACTACATGGCCTACACAGCTAAATATGTTTGCTCACCAGCCATTTGCAGAAAAAGGTCGCTGACTCCTGATTTAGGAAGTTGCATGACACACACACACATCTTGGTGTCTCAGCCTGTTTCTCAGGCCCTTTGTCTTTCTTCGTCTCCAACACCCACCGTGGTCATTACTCCAGTTCCTTGCTTTGGGTCGGGGTTCCACGTGGCCACGTGAGACACCCTTGAATAACAGCCGCATTTCCTTTACAAAGACCCTGAGGCTTAGGGAAGCTAGGGCGGGTTCTCAGACTATATCGTACATCTCTTTTCCAGTAAACCCTATTGCCAAAAATAGGATTTTAGTTGATTTAGTTTGGGGTTCAGAACGTTTTCTAGGGAAGGGGAATTTCAGGAGGAAACACTTCAAGAATAACATTTCTTGAGCACCTTTGGGTGAGTCTAGCATCTTCCATCTCTAGACTTGCTCACTCTGTGAGGTAGATGTCAACAGCTCTACTGTATACAGAGGGCAGAGCCCAGATGTGAAAAGCCCAGCCATGCCCACACCAAGGGGATGACATGAAGTCGGGATTCACATCCTGGTCTGGCTGGGTCTAAGGCCACTTCAATTTCTTTCATAGGACGTGCTACAGAGAAAGAGCTAGGTAGGGAAAAGATGTGCCAGGTTTCCTCTCTCCTTCCATTCCCTGTCCTCACTCTACCATCAGTTCTGGGTATACCCTCTCTGCCAGGGAAACTCCTGAACTTGTTAAATCCCTTCACATTTCACACACTCCAACCTGCTCAAGTAGGTGGGTTTTCAACACCAGTTGAAAACCCTCTGCCCAAGACCAGGCATGTCCTTCCCTGGAGATCCTGCAGTGCAAGAACAGGCAGGCCTGGGGCTTCCATTCTTCTCACCAGGAACAAGAGAGAGAACAGAAAGGAGAGCAGACCCTTTTTCAGCAGGTGAGACTGGAGGGAGAGGCAACAAGAGGGGCCGACAGAAAAGCAGCGACCACCCTGAGCACTTCCAATAATTCAAACACTGGGCCAGAGAGTTTTTTCATTCATTCATTAATCATTCATTCATTCAAAAATATTAGCCCAGTACATACTATAGACCCCTCCCTTTGTTCAGTGCCCGGGAAGGAAAGCTGGGCACAGATGACAATGTGCCCATTTTCATGAAGCTGCCAGTTCAGGAGAGGGTACAAATATTGCCCAGAGAACATATCAATAAATATAAAATGACATCAGCGATGACCTCCACAGAGGGGGGAGAACACAGGTGCTGGCACAGCATACAACAGGGAAATTAGATATGGAATGGCTTAGCTGAAGACATGCCATGTAAGTGGAGATGTCACAGCGAGTGGGAGTGAGTCAAAGAGAAGGGCAGAGGGTTCCAGGAGAGAACATTTGTGAAGGTTCTGGCAGGACAGACGTAGGGATGCTGAAGAGGCCTGGGAGGCAGGCCCTGGGGACAGGGGCGAGGCCAGACCACTCAGAGGCTTGTAGGTGGTAAGAAGTTCACATTCCACACTAAATACAAAAAAAAAGAAAAGAAGATTGAAAGCTTCTAGGCAGAGAAGCAACACGACCCCTACTGACATTTTTAAAATGATTACTCTGGCTACAGGGTTCCGAATGGGTTGGAAGACAGTGAAACCATTGAGAAGGTGATTTGAACAGTTTTGAAGCAAACAACGTACATGGCAAGGACAGGGGTGGCTGTGATGTCAGAAGGGAGAACTTAAGGCCGGGAGTTGTGGTTACACAGGAGACGCATGTTCCCATTTGATCCTCACAATTACCCCGAGGAGGAGATTTCGCTGCCCCATTTTAAAGACACGAATATTGACACTACTGGCTCATGCCATGTGGGTGCACAGTGACAGAGCCATGCCTGGATCCAGGTCACTTTTAGCGTCCACTCTTCCAGGAAGCCCTCCCACATTTCTCTGGTGTCCCTCCATTTCTCCTTTTTCTCTCAAAGCCGGAGAGTATGAACCACCCAGGTAACATCTGGTTCTACTTCATTTTCCAACAACCTCTAACCTCTTCCCAGCACCGCCTGGCCCCATGCAGAAGGGGCCTCTGGAAGGCCTTACGCAGCATTGGCTGACTGGCTCTTGAGCATCCTTTTTCAACCTCTACTTATCAATGAGGTAAGTGAGACTCGGACACAGACAGTGACTTGGCCAAGGTCACATAGAAAACTGGTGGCAAATCTGGGATAAAAAACCACTGTTCCTTTTACTGTCAGATGACACCAGCATCCCGCCTTCCTTCTGAGCCCTTCAAAGATGGCAACAGTTGAATGTCTTGATGTCCCTGGATTTGGGAAACACAGCCCTGATCCTGTTTTCAGATGGAAAGGAATGGGGTAGAGTGAAATGATATGGATTCCAAATGCTACGAGATGACTGTTTCCAACCAGCTAAGGGATCGTCTTTCTCGGTATTTTTATCTCTTTCTTCCCCACCTCACTGCACTTTCTCGCATCCTCTGTGTGATGGGCAGGCTGGCTTTTGTGGCCCTGGGCAGACCACAGGGGGCTGCTGACACACTGCGTTTGCTAAGGAAGAGGTGGGATGGTGGTGGTAGAGGTCAGGGAGAGGGCAGAGATGACATGAAAGCAGGCCTAGGCGGGAAGGCACAGCCAAACCGGACGACAGGAGCCACTCACATGCCAGGGACAGACACTTTCTCCAAAAAGAGAACCAGGAAACGAGAGAGGCATTGGGCATGGAGGAGGCAGACGCAATGCAAAGGGAACAGAAGCTGGAAGCCACGTACATTTCGTGAACAGGGGATTCTCACAGATGCACACCCACTTCCATTGGCTTGAGTGTAAAGGGACCTCGGAGACCCAACTCTCCCAAGTTTCGGATAGGAAGACAGAGACCCAGATAAGTGGCATGAATTGACTGAGGCCGCACAGCTCATCGGCACCGAACCTGAGATTCACCTGCACACTCGGTCCCACGTTCCCTCCTCCCAGGCATCTTAGCTCCACCACAATTTCTTCCCTCCCTCCTTTGAACCCCTTGTGTGCTTTATAGATACCAACTAATTTTAATTCTTAGAATCTTAGAATGTCCCCTTAGAGCTTTAATCTGCTATCCTTATTTTTCAATCAGGAACCCGATAAACAGAGAGGTTAACGTTCATGTTCAGGCTGGCACTGCTGGCAAGTGGCGGGGCTGGGATTTGAACCCAGGCAGCCCTCTGCAAGAATCCACGCTCTTGATACTCTGTTCCATTGCTCTGTCATCTCCAAGGACTCCCAAACATCGCTTGGCTAACCTTTGTACTGTGCATTTTTCACATTAGGGCAGTGAGCCCTGAAATATCCTGGACCCCTGCACAGCATGTAAGAAACAGCAAAAAGGGGTCACGGCCCTTCCCAGGCAGTGTCTGCAGAACGGGCATTGGGTTCTAAATGACACCTGCCAGGACCAAGTTCACTCTCCATGCTCAAGAAACAACCACAGCAGCAGCAGCAATAACCTTGACAACATCGACTACACTGCCAGGACTGCTTCCCCTGTGCTTCTGCAAAAGGGGCAGCGTCATTTCTGCTCAGGGAATCTGTACTTGTGATTCTTTCCCTACTCTCCCAATGTCTTGCCTTGCTGTAGTCTTTCTCCGTAGCACTTGTAGCCATCGAATGTATTATGTTTTGACATACTACAAGCTCCTCAAGGGTCGGGCTTTTAAAAAATTGTTCCTCGGTTTGTGTTCCCAATGCCAAAAAGATTGTCCGACACACAGTTGGTGCTTAGCAAATATTTGATGTATGGGAGGGAGGGTAGGAGGCTGGGAGGGAAGAAGTAAAGAGGAAGGTTTCACTAGGTAACAGCTGGAAAAAGAGGAAAGAGTGGTGGGAAAGGGGGAACAGAAGAAGAGAGAGAAAGAGAAGAGAGGGAGAACACAGAAGAGAACAAAAGACAGAACAATAAAGAGAAGAAAGCAGTGGTAAATAAGGGAGAAGAAGGAGGGAAGAAAAACATAGAAATTAAAACAAACAAGCAAACAAACCCTGGATACTGAGGAGGAAGAGAAAGACGTGGTGGGAACCAGAGGTGGCAGGAGAGGGACTTGCCATTGCAGACAGTAGGTCTACAGAGCTAGCAGCTTTGGCCTTCAGCTGGCAAGAGGGCCAGGGAGGAAGGGGGCGGGGGCGGGGCGGGGTGCCTCACAGCCCTGGAGGCCTCGCCGTCCTGGAAACACAGCCTGGCCTTTTGGAGTGTATGGGGGCACTGGGCCAAATTGTTTATCTCGAGTCCTACATGTGGCTTGCCTTTGCATTTCTTTCTTAAATTTAACTCCAATTTACGAGGGCGACGCTCAATGATGGATGTTTTTCCAATTAGCTGTAAATAGCCCAGCCCTGAAGAGGAGACCCAGCCTGAGTTCTGGCAGCTCTTTTGGGGAGAAGGAGAAGACAAGCCAAGAATCATCCATCACCAACTTGTAAGTCTCCAGGGCAGCAGATACCAGCAAGCTGAGATATGAGGAGGAGAGAGAGGAAGGCCCAATTATTCTAACGGCTGGAGGCGACAAAGCCTTCCCAGGTGAAGCGCCCAGAGACACTCACCACATGGCACCTTCTCAGTGAAAGGCACCAGGGATAGGGAAATATGAAAACAACAATGAGAACTGAACTGATATTAATAACGTCTACTGTATTTGCCCTTCACATATACCAGGCACCGTGATACATCTTTTATATATCATAACCAAAATTCACCTTAAAGGCTTTGTGAGGCAGTTACAAGACCCCTTTTACAGATGAGAAAACTGAGGTATAGGGAAGGCAGGTAACTTGCCTAAGAGCAAAAGGAGCCCAGAGAAGCTATGTGACCTAGTCTCTTTGAATATCATCATGTACCGTGTTTCCCCGAAAATAAGATCTAGCAGGACCATCAGCTCTAATGCGTCTTTTGGAGCAAAAATCAACATAAGACCCAGCATTATATTATATTATTATATTACATTATATATTATATTATACCTGGTATTATCTTATATTATGTTATATTATACCAGGTCTTACAGGGAAATAAGACCGGGTCTTATATAAATGTTTGCTCCAAAAGACGCATTAGAGCTGATAATCCGGCTAGGTCTAATTTTCAGGGAAACACGGTGTAGGTGGAATGCACGCAGAATCGCTTTGTGGGGAAGATTCTCCCCTCCCGATCCCACTTCCATGGAGAGGAGCGAGGACCACAGGCTGCCACGCGCCTTGACGAGCAACCTCCAAGTTTGCAAGAGGACCCGTGCTTCTTTCTGGGGCTTGCCCCTAAACCCATGGATCTGTCCTTAATCACAGGTGTGTAATCCACATTTGCACCCCAAGTTCTCTATCCCCGAATGCAACCTTGAACTTGCTAATTTCCTATCCTTATAAAACACTCAAGGCTGAGGAATTACACCCGCAGGCGATTGCCTGGAATATGCTCTATTTTCCCCCCAGAAAAGATTTTATCACAGGGGACTGTGGACCTCAGCCCTTTACGGAGCTCTGTTTCAGTGTTTTGACATCTTCTCGCAATGAGTCCATTGAGAAAAATAATTATGCGGTGATACTAATTTTGTCTGTTGAAGACACTGTCTAGAAAGTCACATGGTATCGTACTTATAGGGACTGACTGGAGAACTGTCCCTCTGGCATCAGAGTCAGGTAAACAGAATTTCCTGAACAATCGCTGTCTGTCCCACAGGCCCCTGCACATTTTACCGCCTAGTGTTTCCTTTTGCACTTTGGTTGCTAAGACTCTCAGAGGTAAACTGCCAACTCCTTCTGAGAACGACACAACCCAGTATGGCACTGATTGCCTTGCATTGATTTAACCTGCGTTTGAATGATTTTCCTTACTCCTGTTTTCCTTTCAATCTCATTATCTTAGTTATTTCATTTCCTGTGCTGGATTTAAAAAAAAAAAAAATGCATAAACCTAAAAAAACAAAAAACTTATCCCTCAATCTTTTGAGGAATGAGGTCGGCCAGAAAGCAAACAAAGAATGGAGGGAACTGGATATAATGACAATCACCCATTTAGCTAGGATTTCGGATGCCAGGCTCAGAGTTAACTGGAATGGGATCAGGTTAAGATTTACGTTCTGTCATTAAGCACCAAATCTGCTTCCAGGTTTGCCTCCTGCAGACTCTGGTTCGGGAAGCTTTCCAAGGGTTCCGTTACCTTTGCTGCGGCGACGGCTGCGGTACTGCTCCGTGTAGAACGTCAGCTGCGTTTCGTCATCTGCCTCTGAGCCCGAAGTCCCCTTGACTCTCCCAAAGCTGATTCCCCCTGCAAGGAAGCACACTCCATCAGTCACCCACCGGCCTCCAGAAGCTTCCTAAGTCTGCCATACATCTCTAAGATCAGCGACCCCATCCCCAGCCTTCTTTCTGTACATCCCGAGTGACCCTGGAGTCGGCCTGATTTATGGAAGGGGTTCAGGGCCGGCAGTGAGGTGGACGTGGGTTCTGACAACGGCTTGGCAGGCACAGGGCTGTGACCTTGGAGAAATGCCTCACCTTTCTGAGCCCTGTGTTCTTTCTTCCTAAAATAAAGACAATAACTATTAACCCTGTGGGGTTGCTTTACAGATGAAAGGAGATATGATATATAAAATGCTGGGTCCCTGATGGCTACTACATAATTGATAGCTATATAGTTGTTGAGTACGATGAGCCTTACTCTAAGAAAACACTCCAGGTACCTTAAGTTCACACACATTTCTCTCAAGTGCTTACCATATGGCCAGGCCCAGAGTCAGAAACTGGACATACAAAGATACAACCCAGTCCTTGCCAGCCAGTGGGTCATAAGCTAGTCAAGGTGACACGTGGGGTCGTACAGCACCTTTAACCTAATTCATGGTCCATTTTCCACACCACGAGACCCTGGGAATATGGGGGAGAGCGATCCATCCCAACTCAGACAACCTGAAAAGGTTTTATGGAGAAAGGAAGATTTAAGTCAGGGCTGGAAGGATGGCTGGATGAGGCTTCAGTGGTAGAAAGTCGAGTTCCAAGGAGAGGTGAGAGCTGGGCATCCCTGGCGTGGGGCGTGCGGACAGGTGGGGGCCACATCCAGGGCAGTGGAAGAGCAGCTCTCTACAGAGGCCAGTAGGACCTGTCAAATTGCCATTAACATATTTTACTGTTACAGAAAAACAAAGGAAGAAAGCAAGGGAGAGAGCGGATACGAGGAAAGAAGGGAAGAAAGGAAAGAGGAAGGGAGAGAGGGAGGAAGGGAGCGGGATGACTTTTGTTCATCTACACAATTCTTGGCCACGGGGAAATGACGTCATCTGGTAAGATAGTTGTCTTATATACAGAAATACTTATCTGTCATACTTCCTGCTGTGTTTGGGGCAACAGTGAAAAAGAGATGAATCTGTGTCTGTCCAGAGTCACCCCAGCCTCTTCCCACACCTCCTTTAATGCCACCCAGTACTTTTAAATGTTCCAGCAATCCTCTCTCTCTCCTAGCCTCTCTCCCTCTTTCTCATCTTCCTTCCTCTCCCGCACAAATGACCTCTTACAGTCCTGCCATGGTGAACATGGCAGACAGAATGCAGACAGGATTCGTTCCTTAATTGGGACAGTGTAGTGGGGGCCACAGCAAAGGCATCAGGTAATTCTAATATAATCAGAAAAAGCTAACCCTTGTATAACACTGTCTCTCTGCCAGGCATAGCCCTTCACATGTATGGATTGGTTTAATCCTTACAGTAACCCTAAGATGTAGATTACTACTTTTATTCCCATTGTAATGGATGAGGAAATGAAGGCCCAAGGAGATGAAACAATTTTCCCAGGGTCATACAGCTTGGAAGTAGCAGCACCGCAATTCAAATCCAGACAGTAGCAGCAGTCTATTGCCTACACCAGTCTCTATGCTGGTGCACGGTAAAATACGAGTACATACATCACTTCCTGTCCACAGCTGGCCCTGTAAGGAAGGCACTATGAACCTTGTTTTGCAGATGAATAAACCACATCTCCCAGAGGTGATGTGAGGTCGTAAGTGAGGGAGCAGGAACTGAAAGCAGGTCTGCCTACCTGCAAAGCCGGCCTCATCACTAAAATTACCCAGGAAGTGTGTGCATGCGAGTGTGCGTGGAGGTAGAGCAGTGACAAAAGCCGGATGATTCGACCTCTGAGGAGTAGCAGGTCTGTGACTTGTCCCCAATACCAGGGCGCGTTTTTCACTTCTCACTGCTCCTGTCCCAAACCTCTGTAATTGCACTTATCGGTAGGGACCCCAGTCAGGCTTAGCAAATTCTAGTGACGCCTCCATCATCCCCGACATGCAGGCACACAGAAGCCAGGGCCCTGACTATCACGAGGGCTTCTCCAGTTCTCCCACCATTCCCACCCCTCTGACCCTCACCTCCCAGGTATCACTGTCAGAGTGGGAACTGAGGTTCAGGGAGGCCAATGAAAATATCACACAAGTCCAATGACAACCCGTCCAATGAAAATATCACACAAGCCACACATGCAATTTTAAATGTTCAAGTAGCGACATTAAAAAGATGAAAATAAACAGGTATCATTAATTTTTAGACTATATCGTACTTAACCAAATAGATTCAAAATTTTGTCATTTTAACATGTAATTGACAAAATTATTATACGGAGATAGCTCATCTATCTTGCAAAATACATTTTTGAAATCCAGTGTATGCTTCCAGCACACCTCAATACAAGCCAGCCACATTTCCAGTGCCCGCTCTGTTGGAGAACACAGTTTTGGAGGTACTAATACAACCATTGTTACTGAGCATAATTAAGGACCAGGATTTGGACACAGGAGAGAGATGACGAAACCACAGGCCCCACTAAGGCGTTGAATCATTTTTCAAATAACACTTGGATAAAAAATGCCAGAGCTCAGATTCCATTAAAAGACAACAGCCATTGTCTCTGTCCGAAGGCATTCAGAGTCTAGCAGTTTTCTACATTGGTTTAACCCATGAGTCATGAGAGGTAAGAAGAAATCAGAGTATTGGTGTCAGACATGACTCCTAATTCTTGGTCTCACTTATTAGCTGAGTGGGCTTGGGCAAGGCACCTCACCTCTCTGAATTCATCTTTAAAAGGGGGACAGTATCTCTCAGCTCACTTGGTCGTTAGGAGGAAAATGATGTAGTGCATGCAAACAGTTGGCTTAAAGACCAAATCACTGAGGGGGAGGGCACATTCACTTATTCAATGCATGCCTGGGTTTAACAGAAGAAACGGAAGCACCGATGGATGGCAGTGGTGACTCCCTGCAGTTTGTGACATCCTAGGGCGGCGGCAGCCACCCAAGGCATATAACCTCTGAGTGTCCACATAATCAGATAGGGCCACAGGCCAATTAAAGAGTGCCTTGGAGATGATCCAGACAGATGCAAAAGGACCCCTCTACTAACATTTTAATATGAAATTGTTGATTTAGTGAACTAAAGTGCAGCCATTCATCACTCAGGGCTGATCAAGTATTTCCATTTAGGAGCTGAGGGAAAGTGAGAACGGTCACAGACTGGTGAGAAAAACTGAGAGCAACCATCAGCTCCTTTGCCCTTGTTCCACAAACCCCTGGTTCCTCTGGTCCTGAATGGTCCAGGATGGAGCCACGAAGAAGATGGGCTGAGTAACATACCACAGTGTAGTGTGTACTGCTCAGCGCACTTTATATACAATATCCCATCTACACTTCACAAGGGGTCTGAGAGGTAAGAAGCATCCCAGTTTTACCAAGGAGTAAACGAGCCTTCAGAATCTCAATGCTGGTTATTTACGATCACACAAAATACAAATGGCAGAGCCCCCAAATTTGAACCTGGCTTCTGTCTCATTCGAAAACCCCTGTTCTCATGAAAAGATTAATCATTAGGGAAACACAAATCGAAGCCACAAGGAGACACCACTTCATATCCACTAGGTTGGCCATAATCAAAATAATGAGAAAATGACAGGTGTTGGAGAGGATGTAGAGAAATTGGAACCGTCATACGTTGCTGTGGGAATACAAAATTGTGCACCCACTGTGGAAAATAGTTGGGCAGTTCCTCAAGAAGTTAAACACAAAATTACCACATGACCTAGCAATTCTGCCCCTAGGGATATCCCAAATAATTGAAGATAGGGTATTCAAATAATTGTTCATAAATGTTCGCAGCAGCACTATTTACAACAGCAAAAAGGTAGAAAAAATCCAAGTGTTCACTCACTAATAAATGGATAAACAAAATATGGTATTCTATACAATGGAATATTATTCAGTCATAAAAGGGAATGCTGACACATGCTACAACATGGCTGGACCTTGCAAACATCCTGTTAAGTGACAGACCAGACATAAAAGCCAGATAATATATTACATAAAACATCCAGAATATGTAATCCCCTAAAGACAGCGAGTGGCGGTTGCCGGGGCCGGGCCGAGGGGAAGAGGAACAGTGATTGTTAATGAGTATGCAACCTCCTTTTGGTGTGATCAAAATGTCTTGGAACCAGATAAAGGTGAGAGTTGCACAACCTTATAAATGTACTAAGTGGCAATGAATTACACACTCTAAACGAGTGACTGGTTAATGTTATGTGAATTTTACCTCAATAAATAAAAATGTTGTTTTTTTATAAAGAGGCCCTCTGTTCTTTTTGTAACATCATAAGATGGATGGCAGAACTGTAGGATTGGGGAATGTGTGAACTGTGAGATACAGAGAGGGAGAGGGAAAGTTGAGACACAGAGGAGATGCATTACAGAGCCATGTGGATGGGTGCCAAGCTCAGGCATCCTGCGTCCCAACCCATTGTTTGGGGATGCATGCGTGGCCATTCAGTCCATCCTGAACCTACTGGTCGCCTCCAAAATCCCAACAACACTCACTCGTTTGTTGATTCATTCATTTAACAATTGTCCACTAAGTGTTCATTCTGTACCAGACACTGTTCTAGGCACTGAGAATACTGCTGCGACTCAGACAGACCCAACCTACTGACCTTCTGGGGCTTACTTTCTTGTGAGGAAGCAATAGAGACAGTCCAGGCATGATACTAAGCCCCTGCAAGGGAATTATCTCAATTTTGCTGATAAATTAACTGAGATATTCAGAGGTATTTAAAGGCTTCCCCAAGATGACACAGATATGTGGTGGCAAATTAGGAACCTGAGCCCAACTTTGCTCTGGAACAAATCAACACATCTGAACAACTTGACGTTCATAGTATGGGAAAGGCTGGTCCAGGAGCTGGGATGCTTGGCCTTCCGTGGTCCTGTGAGGATTAACGCATTGCTCTTCTTTGCAAGTCTACCTTCTCTGACTGGGCTGCCCCATCCACAGAGCTGCTCTGCCAGCCCCTCCACACTCCATCTCCTGCACTCTTGGTATCATGATGGATGGTGGTGACATGTTAAATTATTTAGGCTCTGTGTCTTCCTCGTGTTGGTGACAGCGATATTGAATTTTCAGATTGCCCAGAACTGTGCCAGATAGAGAAATATGAAGCTTGGGAATGCAAAAACCCATCTGATCCCCAACTGTCCAGGGAATACTAAGGGTGCCAGTCATAGAAAGAGGACAGAAGTGGCTAAAACTTCCCACACCCCCTAAAGCATACAACTCACAATTACTCTGAGCTCTAGCGCTAAACTACAGATGTTCATACACACCCAGCACTTGGAGATGCTCTGATCACAATTGCTACCTGCCATCGGGCACCGCTATAGGCCAGGTACAGTGCCAGGCACTCTACCCAGAGGTGGCACATATTACTATTCCCCCAGATGTGGAAACAGAAGCTGAGAGAGGCAGATTGCCTTATCTGCAGGCCACAGCAGGACCTGTGTTCAATTCAACCCCTGGTTTATCAGAGCCCCAAGGAAAGAAGATTCTGCAGCATTCTTTGGATTCATGTTGAATTTTTTAAATTGGTCTTTATGGTTAAAAAATATTTATGGTAAAATATAACTGAACACGACTGTCTATAATTTCACACACAAAAAAAAGTGCAAATGACCAGAGACTCAATTATAGGGAATATAATTTAAAAAAACAAAAAAAAGAAAATGATGGTATATCTGTAAAATAGACTTTCATGAGACCATTAAATACAGTGACACAAATCTATATTTATTGACAAGCAAGGCTCTCCATGATAAATTGTTGAGTACAATAGTATACAGAGAAGATTGCAAAAAGGGACTCCACTTGTGTAAATTTACACACCGCTGCTGATATTTGGTGTGAATAGGTAGCTTGGCAATGCTGAGTGTGTGTTACAAAAGACAGATTAGGCATATAAAACGTTACCCAAGTCTTCAAATAACCACACACCTGTGGTCGTAAGAATCACAATTGTTCTTACATGCCACGAGCTTTCAGCTTGCCTAGGTTAGTTTTCCTATCTGTTTCATAGCAACATAAATTCTTTCATTTTCATTTTAGAGAATCATTTTACTTTTTCTTTCAACTGGAAAATGTGTTTTTAAATAAAGGCTTGTTTTAATCTAAGAAAAATATAAAAAAAACACATTTTAAAAAATAAGGTAAAAGTTATTTTGAGGTGTTCATGATCTAAGGTTATGATCAAGTTTTAAAAAACAAATTGCAAAACTCTAAGTGCAAAATTATCCTATTTGTTTTAAACACACACACACACACACACACAAAATGTAAATGTTTCATGTATACACACACATAAAAAGTTACTGAAATAAATATGTAAAGGTGCTCCAGCGGTTATTCTCTGGGTAGTAACATTTGAGGTATTCAATTTTTATTATTATTGCTCATCTGCATTTTATAATTTTCCTTCAGTGAACATCTAATGCTTGGTAATAAAAAGGACACTTAATAAAAGTTATGTTTCATTTTAAAACTAGACTGTCTTTATTGCTGCTGTTTAAGCTCATCCCTCACTTGACCTTTCATGCAATATGGCCATCTCAGAGAAGATCACCCCACTACCCAAAAAGGGAGCTATCTCAATTTACCCTCACATTTCTTGTGTGTGGCACAAAGAACTATCTATGGAGGAGAAGCTCTCCAATCAAGTTTAACTCAGTATCTCGTGAAAGTAAAGTGTCGTCTTGTGAAATACCCCATTGCTCCCTATGGGAGGCTGTATTTTCCAAAGGTGGCCATGACAAAATCTCCCATCCCACATTTTCTGCTGCAATGTGCCCTTTGCCACGCTCCCAACAAAGGTGGAGATAATTTCCCTCCCTCTGCATCTGGGCTGCCTTAGGGGTGTGTTTTGAGTAAAGAGGCTGCAAAAGAAACGACCCTGCATAACCTCTAGGACTGGGTCAGAAAAGGTGATACAGCTTCTGCCCGGCTCTCTGGAAAGGCTGACTCTGTAGACGCTCCCTCCCTCCCTCTTCGGAAACCTACCACTGTGCTGTGAGAAGTCTTTGCCACGTGGAAAGGCCGCGTGTAAGTGGTCCGGTCAACAGTCACGGCTGAGCTCAGCTTCCAAGACAGCCCAGGCCAGGTGGCAAGCGGTGAGAGATGTTTCTAGTTGATTCCAGCCCCAGCCATCTGAGTCACCCACAGATGTCTGAGGATTCTCAGCTGAGTCTTGATCGACGTGGAGCTCAGATAACTTACCTTCCCTGTGTTGTTTATGAATTCCCAACTCCTAGCACCCAAGAGCATAATACGATGTTTTTGTTTGAAGGCACTAAGTTTGGGTGGTGTATTATGCAGTAGTCGGCAATCAGAATATTCCCCTTGTCTAGTCCTATAAAAATATCCACACTCATTCCAACCTGTCACCATATGGCAGCTGGGCCACGGAAAGATGAACTAGGTGTCCAGAGACCCAAGTCCTGTTACTGTCATACAGTGCGACTAAAACAGACATTAATATCTAGCAAATCCTGCATAACATTTAACCGTCTCCCCAAATATAGCAACTCATGTCACCTTCACAATGATTGGATGAAATAGGTATTGCTATCCCCATTTGAAAGATGGGGACATTGAAGGTCAGATACAACACAAATGATATGCTCAAGTTCACGTATCTCATAAATGGCAGAGAGACTAGAATACAGAGGCAGAGCCAGAAGGTACAAGAGAATCAAGGAACCAGTTTGGGTCTGTGAGGTTGGCCACAAATCAAGTTCCCTGCAATTTCTACTCTCTAGACTGTCTAGCTTTTGGGAATCACAGGCTCAGTCTATTTTACGACCTCCATACAATGGCCCCTCATCTGTTTAAAGATTGTTCATCGGCCCGTTATAATCTTTCCATCCGAGCTAAGCTTTCCTATTAATATCTTCAACATTCCTTATATCATATGCTTTATATAAATGATAATTGTTTGGATTACAAAGTCAATGCAAATTTATTGTAGAAAATTAGAACCAAATAAGAAAGCACAAAGAAGAAAAAAATAATCAAGTTAAATACAATCACTTCCAACTGACTTCCCTTATTTCTAGTTTTTAAGCATTCATTTATATGCATATGTTTTTACAACTGGATTTTATTGTCTTGTAATGTGAGCACATCTTGTAAGTTTTGTTTAAAATATCTAAGCATATATTTATTCATTCATTTATGTCAGACATACATATTGGAATCCAACTATATGCTTGGCACCTTCGCTATTATATAAATTGCATATATCACATATGTGTGCAAATGCACACATCTAGATCTATATCTAAATGTATATGTATAGCAATACCTTCAGCTATACTTACATCTATACCTGTATCCAGCAAAGTGTTAATAGCGATTTTCTCTGAATACCGAGATTTTCTTCTTTTTGTTTACCTTTCTCTTTTTCTTTTACTATGGAAAATAACAGAGTTCACTTGTAGAATTAAAATTAAGCTAAATAAAATGTCAAACACATCATCCCATGTCATTAAGTATTAACCCCCATATCATTTAATGCCCGCAATATATTCCACTGTATCAATGTATCATCACTTATTTAATCAATTCCCTATTGTTTAAATTTTATAGTGTTTCCAATTTTTCACTATAATGTTGCATTGCATGTTCCTAAAGATAAATCATTCTACAAATCCCTGTGCATCCATGTGTAACATTTTTTCGAGAGTAAAAAGATGAATTGCTGGGTCAAAGGATATTGATGTATTTAAAGTTTTTGATCCATATTGTCAAGATGTCCTCCAGAAAGGTTGTATCAATCTTATCCTGATCAGCTGTATATAGGAGTGATTATTTTACTGTATCCTCTATAACACTGGGTATTACACATTGTTCCAATCTTTTGATATGCATCCCATATGTCAAATTTATTCTGTCAGATTCTTTTCAACATATTCCAATTTGTTCAAGTCCTTTTGGAGTTTTGCTGTCCAGAATGAGGCGTGATAATGCAGGTGTGACCTGACTCACTAAGAGCAGAAATGGGCTATCACCTCCCTTTCTGTGAACACGAGACTCATAATAATGCAGCCCAGGACTGCTTCCACTTTACCGGCAGCTGACATGTATTCAATATGCCCTCAGTTCTTTGTTCACATGCACTGCAAATGAATCTGGTCGTTCCCATCCTGTACTTGTAGAATTGATTTTTCTAAACCAAAGTAAAGAACATTTTGTACTACCAAATTGTAGCTGTACCTTTTGGCCCTTTCTTCTAGTGTCTCACGCTATTTTTTGGTCCTATCCTGTGATCTCATGTTTCCCCTATTCCCTGACTACCTGCTCTCTACGAATTGGATAAATACGGAAAGGAGCAGGACGTAAGAAAAGGAACAGATAGTTACTGTTTACAGCATGTCACGCCTAAATGTATGTATGTTAAAATCTTATAGTACACATAAGAGTATAATGAGGCTGATGTTGGGATCCTTGCTTTAAATATTAAGAAACTGCTGTTTGCAGGGATTATCTGCCTTGGGCCACAAGGTCAGTAAGGAGAAGAGATTGGCTGGGAAGTCTAATCGGGGTCCTTGCTATTCCCAGCATCCCATCCCAGTTCTTCCCTGATCTAAGGCAAGGGTGTCCGTGTGGAAGAGAAGTACATGGAGAAGAGACCTTGACAGCTCGTGGCTAAAGAACTTTCTTCAGGTTGGCACAGTCCTGTCATAAACATTCTTTGGGAACATGTACTTGAATAAAAATGAACCATCAGACTATACACTACTATCCAGCAATCTACACTTTTCTCCTTTGGAAATAAGAAACAAACAAACATATTGTTCATTTAGGAAAAATCTGTTGAGAGTTTATAATGTACCAGGAAGTGGATATGCACTGGGGCGTGAACCAGGAACACTCTCTGCCATCACAGAGCTTGCATTTAATTAGGGAGGTGGGATATTCAGCTAAATACATGCAAAAAGGAACCGGATCCCGGGAAGTTCTGTCAAATATCTTCCAGACATTCAGATTCCCTGTGTCTGTGGCATCTCCCTGATCTACCTGTGTAACGAAACTGTCGGAAGTAGAAATGCGATTCGCCCGTCGTGATTTAGTCTTAGCGAACCCATGATGGCTCCTAAGGGATCTCATCATTGCACGTGCTCACTCTGTAAATTTCACCAACTGACCTTACTGTTCTCGAGAATCAAAATGAAGTTTCAAAAGTGCTTCACTACATATTTGAAAGCAGAATAAAATGTGTCCTTCAGAATCATCCGTGCTGCTCTACCTAAAACCTGATTCCGCCCTGAATATAACTAAGCCTGTGGTTCTGAAAACGTATCTTCAAACTATTTTAGGCATGGAAAAGTAATTCTCTTTGGGCTGGAGACTGAAATTGAGGCAGACTCTTCAAAGTAAATACTTAGAACCTCCTCTGTGTGCTAGTGCTCAATCCCTGTGAAACATCTCCATTCTCCCTTTTCTAGTTTTCAGATTTTCTCTTGTTATAAGTGACAGATCTGACAGACTCAGAATGCATTTTGTTTTATACTTTCATCTGGTAATAAGGCTTCAGTTCTTTCGTGCAATGGGACAATCATTTTCTTGTTCTTATTGTTCCAAAAGCAATTGCAAAAGCCTTTTTAAACTTTTTGTTTGTTTTCTTTCAAAGTGGCCCACTATGCATTGACAAGTTTGAAGTCTCAGCCTTTCTGGGAGGACTTTCGTAAGTTTGAACTAAACTGTTACACATTTTTGGCGTTTTTTCCAATCTTTTAGTTTGCTGTGCAAATATGTCTTCTTCCTCTATGCTTCCCAAATTCTTCCTTCATTGTAATTCTCTTTGATTACTTGTTCAGAATTTCATTTTTCAGAGTTTTCCTCTCTTAATACATCTATTTCATTTCAGAGTCTGCAGTCATAAAACCAGAAAAATCTATCCTCAGGCATTAAAATGGTATGCATATATGTCTTCATAAATTCTTGGTTATAATTTTTCATCTTTTGAAATAGAGATGTTATTTCTTCATTTAATAATATCCAGTGCTTGCAAAGGTTTTACGAAATGATTATTTTCCTAAATTGCTGCAAGCAGTGCAAAATTTGTATGGCCCTTTTGGGAAACAATTTGGCAATATAAAAAATAAAACACCTTAAAAATGTCCATCCCTCTGGAACCACTTCTGGGAATTCACCCTAAGGAAACCACCCTTCATAGAAAAAAGGGTTTACGTAGCAATATACTCATTGCAATGGTATTTATAAATATAAGAAAATGGAAAATAACCTTAATGGACAACATGAGTTAATTATGTTGGGATATTCAATGGGTCTTGATGATGATGAGATAGTACAGAAAATACTAATGCCCAATACTAATTTTAAGAAAGGGAGTCCAAAGCATAAATTCTGTATTATAAAGTGAATACTACTGAATATAGCAGAGGTTCTGCTTATGGTATGGAGCAGTAAGATATTAATGAACCTATCCTTCTATGGATAACAACAGTAAATTCTGGACAAAATAAAAAGAACCATACCTGAGGGCTTTGGAAAGTAAATAAGCGCAGGTATATTTTAGAAAGGAGTTGAAATTTGGAGAAAATAGGCAACATAAGGTGAATTTCCCACATCTCAAGCTTTGTCCTGAGGGTTGGTCACAGTTTCAGTATGGCTCAGGGCAACTGAAACACCAAGAGAAAAAGAGAAACTCTGCTGTCTTGCTGGAGTGAGGACCCAGGGGACGGATCTCAGCTCAACCAAGGCCATCAGGAAATGAGAGAGGAATCCAGGAAGGAGAGATCCAGGGAAGTCTCCCAATCTGTGTGTGGTCTCTGCCCACATCTTTAGCTGACCTGTGACCCACTCATGTGTAAGGCAGACTCCAACCAGCTCAGCAAAGAAAATGAAACAACTGAGATTTGAGATGCTGCTCACCACAGGCAAGACAGCTGGAGTCCAACCATGTTAACTGCCTGCAAAACCCAAACAACAACAATGTTCTCAGGAGAATTACACTCCCACAATCTTCATACAGTAAATTCACATTTCTAGAATTCAAGAAAAATTTTTCCAATATAAGGTGAACCAGGAAAGTTCCATCCATTCCCACGGGGAAAAGATGGAAAGGCCAACCTAAGATAATCCAGATGCACATGGACCTCACACAACTACTACAGATGCTCTCAATTAGGTAAGGAAAAGACGACTATAATGAAAACAGAATAGAAAAATTATTAACAGAAAAAAATATAAATACATATATACACATACATATATATATACAGCAAGTGATTTTAGAACTCAAAAAATGAAACATATATGATTTTTTAAAAACCACTGCATGGGCTTAACAGAATGGAGACAAAGCAGGAAATTATCACTGGTCTTGAAGACAGATTAACAGAAATTCCCTAATCTTCAGAAGAGAGAGAAGAAAGATTGGGAAAAAAATAATAGTATTTAAGGGATTCATGGGACAACATCAAAAGTTCCAAATACTGATGACTGGAGGCTCAGAAGACAAGGAGACAGAAGAGAGTTAGAAAAAAAACAACACTTAAAGAAATAATGATTGAAATTAACCAAATTTAGTGGATAAATTAACAAATTCCCAAAGCTCAGGGGAGACCAAATAGGATAAGCTTGGAGTTGGGGGAGTCTCTCTCTCTCTCTCTCTCTCTCTGGTTATAGTTGCAGCCTGTGCTGCAAATCAAATAGACAGAGACATCCTTGCTCTCTAACCACTTCAACATGGCAAAAAATAGATAAAAAATAAAGTAGAACAATTAGAAAGGAAGGAATAAAAGTCTATTTGTTCACAGATGACATAATTGTTTAGAAAAAGAATCACAAAGAACCTACAAAACAACTATTAAAATAAGCAACTTTAGCATAGTTGAAAGATTAATATACAAAAGTTAATTATGCTTTTATATATAGGCAGCAAACAGTTAAAAAATAAAAATTCAAAACCAGTTCCATTTTTCATAGTGTAAGAAATTCTAAAATATGTAATAAAATGTTTAACAAAAGGCATGCAAGATCTTTCAATGAGAACATCTAAAAACTTTTATGAGAAATTAAAGAAACCCTAAAAAAATGGAGAGATATACATACCATATATGTGGATTTCAAGACTCAGTATTGTTAAGATGACATTTTCCCTCACCTTGTTTATCTATAGGTTGAGTGCAATCCTAATTATAATCCCAGCAGGCATTTTTTTTTCTTTTCTTACTTTTTTTTTTTTTAGGAAGAGACACGATGATTCTAAAAATTACATGGAAGTGGAAATAACCTAGAATAGCCAAGCGATTTTAAAATAGAACAAAATTAGAGGACTTACATTACCTGTTTTCAAGACTTCCTATAAAACTATAGTAACCAAGACAGTATATTATTGGTAAAGGATAGACATATAGATTAATGAAACAGAATAGAGTTCAGAAATACACACAACTAATTTTTGATGAAGTTATCAATCAAAGGAAAGTCTTTTCAACCAATGGTGATGGAACAACTGGAAAAGCATCTGCTAAAAGAAATAAACATAGGCCCTAAGTTCATACCATGTACACATAGTAACTCAAAATGAATCACAGAATTAAACGTAACTGTTAAAACTATCAACCTTCTAGAAGAAAACAGGAAAAACAATCTTTGTGACCTTGGGGTAGACAAAGATCTTAGATAGGAAACCAAATGCATGAACCATTTTATGTATATATATACACCAGGGGTGCCAAAAAAATGTATACAAGTGGACACTTTGGTCAGCGTTGCTCAAGCAGTAGTTCACCGTAATCAGAATTGTCTGGACACTGATGGTAACCACTTTAAGCACCTCTTGTAATTGCAGAAGTCAAACGTGACTTGTATTCATCTTTTGTTATCAGTATGTATTGAGTATTACAATTTTGATACAGTTTTCCTTTCTTAAAATGTGTATACTTTTTTTTTAATTTATTGGGGTGACAATTGTTAGTGAAATTACATAGATTTCAGGTGTACAATTCTGTATTGCGTCATCTATAAATCCCATTGTGTGTTCACCACCCAGAGTCAGTGCTCCTTCCATCACCATATCTCTCTCTCTCTCTCTCTCTCTCTCTCTGTCTGTCTCTCTCTCTCTCTCTCTCTCTCTGTCTCTCTCTGTCTCTCTCTCTGTGTGTGTGTGTGTGTGTATATATATATATGAAAAAACTTGACTCGTCAAAAGGCACCAGTAAGAAAAGTAAAAGCAAGCCACGGATTGGGAAAAAATATCTATGAATACATATATCAAAGGACTTTCTCCAGAATATATAAAGACTCCTGGTAATTCTATAAAAAGAAGATAAAGGACCCAGTTAAAGAAACTGGCAAACAATTTGAAGAAATACTTCAACAAACAAACATAGAAATGGCAATAGGCACATTGAAAGATGCTTACCCTCTTTAGTCGTCAGGGAAATGCAAACTAAACAACAAATAGATACCAGGACACAGCCATTAGAATGGCTAATTTTTTTTAAAAACATCAGCCTTACAGATACTGCCAAGGTTTTGGAGCAGGTGAAGCTCTCACACTGCTGGTGAGAATGCCCATCATGCACCTGCTTTGAAAAATACTGTTTCTCAATAAGTTAAACCTACAACAACTATACAATCCAGATGTTCCATTCCTAGTAATTGACTGAAGAGAAAGGAAAACATGTCCACACAAAGACTTGTATATAAATATCCAAGCAGGTTTGTCCACAATAGCAAAAACACTAGGATCAACCCAAATGTTCATCAACAGGTGACTACAGAAAGCACAATACATAGCCACATGATGGAATACTATTCAGCATTAACAGGAAGTTTTGGTACGTGCCACAATACAGATGATTCTCAAAAGCATTAAGCTGAGTGAAAGATACCAGACACCAAAAATATACATTGGATAATTCCATTTATATGCAAGTGCAGAAAAGGCAAATCCAAGCCATAGTGACAGAAAGCACATCTGTGGTTATCTGATGGGGGGAACAAAGGGTGTGGTACAAAAAGACCACAGGGACTCTTCTGGGTGTGGTGAAGACATTCACTAGTGAATACATCTTCCAAAACTCGCTGAACTGTATACTCTAAGTGGATACAGTTTATTGTATGTAACATACACCTTAATAAAGTTGATGTTTAAATTGCACATAAAAATAAAAATGAAGCTTGGAAAGACATTAGAGCAAAATTTATATGTTGGTAATATTTGGATGATGGTGTTAAAGGGAATTTGTATTGTTCTGGTTGCACTTTTAGGAGTTTTACAAACTTTCTTTAATGCACACCTATCATGTTCGATTTAAAAAATAAACTAGTCTATGGCATTAAATTTAGGCCAGCGTCCTGTTCCTGGTTCAGTGTATGACCAAGATAGTATTTTTTGTCTAAGATATAGTGTTTCCAAACAATCCTCTTGTTGCTCATACTTAAGGACAGAGAGGTCATTCTGGAGAGGTAAGTGTTCTCCCTTCTCTACATTTCAGCGATGATATTGGAACAGGAAAATTCAATAAAAACAAAAACAATGACTGGGTTTGGAGTTTGGTTCTTTGATTGTGTGTTACTGTGGTGGTTTTAAACACAGCCCTCAAATTCTTTGACATAGCCTTCCATTGAGAGATGAGGTCCCCTATGCTTGTATCTGGAAGGACTCATTACTGCTTTGACTAACAGAGAATGGCAGAGGTGAGGCTGTTTGCCCTCCAAGGCTTGATCAGAAGAGGCCACACAGCTTCGCCTGTTTCTCTCGGGAGGGCCTGAAGCCAGTCACCATCCAAGAAGTCCGACTGCCCAGAGACCACCATGTTGGAGAGGCCACTTGTAGAAGCACCAGTCAACTGCTCTAGCTGAGTTTCTAGCCAACGACTAGTATTAACTGCCAGCCATACCAGTGGACCATCGGGATGCCCAGTTCAGCTGTCTTCAGATGGCTGCAGCCCTACTGGGTGTTTGACTGTAACCACATGCGAGACTCTAAGCAAGAACCGCCCAGCCTACCCGAATGCCTACCTCATAAAGTTGTGGGCAAAAGAAAACAGTTGTTTTTAGCCACAATACCTTGGGATAATTGATTATGCAGCAATAATATTAATAACCATAACTGTGATCTTGGGTGAGTCATTTGACTTCTTTAAACTCTTAAGTCTTACATCTCCAATGGGACTATCATCTACTCTCAGTACTGCTGCAAGGTTTAAAAGAATGTTGTAAACCTTGGAATACTGAGCAAATACTTGCAGTTTTATTGTATTCACTTATTTATATGTTTACTCGACATATGTATTGAATACCTACTACAAGTCAAGCGTGTGTAGTAAACCAGGGATAGAACCATTAATAAGATACGGACCTTCCCATCTAGGAACTCAGTAGGAGAGAGGAAGTGGTCAAGAAATACGGTGATGGACAGAATACACAAGCAAACAGAACAGAAAGAGACTTCATAGACACAGAGAACAAACTGATGGTTGCTAGATAAGAGAGGGACTGGCGGGATGAGTGAGAAAGGGGAAGGGATTAGAAAGTGCACATTGGTAGTTACGAAATAGTCACGGGGAAGTGAAATACAGTATGGGGAATACAGTCCATAACTATTGTGACAGCTACATATAGTGTCACATGGCTACTAGACTTATCAGGGGATCACTTCATAAATTATATAAATGTCTAACCACTACACTGTACACCTGAAACTAATATAAAATCATATCAAATGTCAACTATAATTTGAAACAAACAGTCATGGGATGTAAGTACTACTACATGGGGAATATAGTCAATGGTAGTGTAATAGCTACGTACGGTGTCAGAGGGGTAGTAGACTCACTCTATGAGGTGTGCAAATGTCTAATCACCACGTTGTTTTGTATACCTGAAACTAATAAAAAAAAGAAAGAAAATAACTAAGGTGATGGAATGACGTGTAATAAGGCTGCCACCACAGGTCAGTGCAGGAGCTATGGCAACACACAGTAGGGAGGGGCTAACTGCAAGTATCCTGGGGCCAGAGAGAATGGTCAGATTTCTAGATTAGATGTGTGGAGGTGGGGGGAGAAATGAGATCGGAGGGAAGATCCTTGCATAAGAGAAACAGAGCATCTGGCCTAGCTCTGTAGTGAGTGAGTCACAACTAAAAAAAGAAATGTGGAGTGCTGTGGACCTATCTCAACTGTGGTGAAAATAGACATGCGTGAGGCACGATGGAGGCGCTACAGCATCTCTCTTCCATGCATCTTTCTGGCCACATAAGAATGAAAACTTACATAGGCAAACAAATCATCAAGAACAACAGACTGCTACCTTGAACAGTCATGGTCAACTTCAGACCATCATAGCAAAAGACAAGGCGAAGGGGGAAGATGTCATCAGAAAAGTCTCATTCTGCTCAATGCGGTGATAGAGAATGGTGATATCGGGAGGCACTAGCAGAAGCTTGTTTCCAACATCTTTGCAGAGTCCCTTTTCCGAGTCAGGCTTACACAAGGATTGGCCTGCCGCCCGTGGCCGAGTGGTTGTCCTATGGCCAGTAGGGTTATTCTGTGATTGCCAGAAGATAGTAATTATTCTCACAAAGAATATGTGTGTCCATGTGCCTGTGTATGCATGCCTGTGATTGTGTGTGTGTGTGTGTGTGTGTGTAGCGGAGGGTCAGGGAGAATCCGGGTATCACATAAAGAATAAAAGCACTTTCCATTCATCATTTCAGTAGGTCCATCTACCCCCTCCACGATGTAAAAAGAACGTCCTATAACCGATGTGTAAGGTCACGTGTCTAACAGATGATAACAAAATCAACTCTTGAATCTCTATACTCAATGCGCTTCCCATGTACCCCTTGTGGACAATACGATAGCTAAACACAGGTGGTGACAACAGCGAGGTTATCAGAGAAATTAAGGCCCCAGTCAGATGGAGAGAGAGGAGGAGACCCTATTTGGAGTGAGGAACCTCAGTTTCCTCCTCATTTGGAAAAGCTCATTGTTCTCTGTGGCCTAGACACGAAGGGCTCTAAACAAATGTCAAAGTTAATTAGCTCAGATCCAAGTGAAATGAACTAAATTCAATTTGCTATTTGCACTCCTTCTTTTCTTTCTTGGACAAGCCCAGGATTTTAAACAGCTTAGGAAGATGGGGAGAAATTAAAAACAAAAACAAAATTAAAAAAAAAAAAAAGGAAAAAGAAAAACAAAGCAGCTCTAATACCCAGAGTTGTGTCAATAAGCTGTTTTAGGAAAGAGTAGGAAACTTTGCTGGGGGGCAGGAAGAGTTCTCCCACATCATCTCACAATGCGGACAGGGGCTTTCCCCTCCCTTGGTGGTACCTGGCACACAGAAAGTGAGGACAAGTGTTGGCCAGAAGGAATGCTGCAAATGCTTTGAAGAGATGCTCTCCAACCTAATCCTGTTTGCTGAGTTCCTCACCTGCTAATCTCAAATAGAAATACTCCACCATGTGTGGAGGGGAGAGTCTACTGTCTCCTTTGCCCTCACCCACTTTTGCCTTAGTTCTCCCACATTGCCATCCCAGTAGAAAACAGCATCTTTTCAAAGCAGACACCACCCTGCATCTTCCTTCAGACATAGCAACCGCAGGGTGAACGCTGCATCCCTCTGGGTGTAAGATCACAGCCAAAGGTTCCTGCACCTTCTGGCAGCAGGGCAGACTGCACGAGAAATATACATTTTTAAATGCTGTTATGCAAAAAAACACCAACCTCATTTCCACCCTCTCCCCACCCCCTACAAGGGCAAAATGTCCAGGTAATTTCATTGTCATTCGAAAAAGGGATTCACTGGCAAGTTATATGGACTCGTAAACCAAGATTTAGGATGCCTGTGTCCTCCTCCTGTTTCTATCAACATTGTGCGTGGCTTCTGGTAAGTCCTGTAACTTCCCTGTTTTCTTACAAGGGAAATAGAATCCTGTAATTCTCTCTTCCCCATATATTTTGCAAACCTACTCTTCAGTTCACATAAAACACTCTCACGTGGCAAGGTCATAATTCTTGATGGGCGCTCTCCTAAACCTGCTACCGTGACAGTCTTACCCGTCCAAGAAAAAGTGATCTCCAGTCAGGCACTTAAGTCAAAACATGGCAGCTGTCAATGGTCCCTTTCTTTTTCTACTAGAGAACAGTCAATCCGACCTTAATTCTTTCTGTCCTCCTTCTTACTCAAAGTGCTCCATTCACCCTGGCCTTTTTTCTGGTCATTAAACACGTCCTCCTTGTTCTTCACTCAGGGTCACGGCCTTGCTCTTTCCATGCCTGGAATGTTCTTTCTCCAGTTCGCGCAGGCCTCTACTCAAATGTCACCTCCTCAGAGAAGCCTTCCCTGACCACCCTGCATGAGTTACCCTCTTCTTGCACTACCACAACTCTACGCCCTTTGTTTCTCTCCCTACCATTTATTCTTACCTGAGATGATGCCATATCTTTCTTTGTGGCCTCTCTTCCATCAGAATAGAATGGTCAGGAGATTACGGTCTCTATCTTTCCACCATCATATTCTGTACTTAGTTGAGGGCCTGGCATACAGTCGGTACTCAATAATTATTTGTGGAATGAATAGATAATGCACGAGAAAATATGTAGAAAAGTTCAAAGCTACATGGCTGATAGGAAGATTGCACGTATCAGCTTTGCCTACACCCTCCAAAAAGAAGAGGATTTATAAGTAGGTTTGGAAATCTCTTGCAAACACATGCAGTCAGCCCTCAGTAGCCATGGGTTTCGCATCTGTGGATTCAACCAACTGCAGGTGGAAAATATTTGGGGGAAAAAACAAAATCCCAGAAAGTTCCAAAAAGCAAACTTTCAATTTGCCATGCGCCGAGCTTCAGTGATGTGTAGGCATAGCCTGCTGGAGCTTCGGCAAATACAGGTTCAGGGCACCCCCTTTCCTCTGCAGAAACCCAAATGCACTGGTGCTCAAGTCTCCTATATAAAGTGACATCATATTTGCATTTTACCTATATTTGCATATAGGCCATAGCAGGGTACGCCTATATGTCACTTCATGTGGATTCAGAGTAGTGCTTGGAGCATGGCAAATTCAAGTTTTGCTTTTGGAACTTGCTGGAATTTTAATTTTTCCCCCCAATATTTTCACTCTGCAATTGGTAGAATCTGTGGATGCACAACTCGAAGGCACAGAGAGCTGACTGTATAGGTCACAGGCAAATATTACACCATTTCATACACAGGACTCAAGCATCTGTGGATTTTGGTGTCCACAGGGGTCCTGGAACCACACCCCATGGAGACTGACGGATGTGACTGGATATGTTTCAGGAACTCGCCTATCTGCTTATGTGAGGAACTCTCTAGAGAAATGAAGGAAATGAAAGCAATGGATTCCATTTTGCTAGGCAGGGTGTGTGATTTCCCAGATTGCTCTGGATTTCCCAGGAAATGGCTTCAGGCTCAGAGGGTGAGCGTGCTGAGGCTTGGTGCAGCCAGCCCCCCACCCCACCACCACCTTTCTCACCACACTCCCTCATCCATTCGCTCCAGAGTTTCTCACTCCACAGTTAATAAAGCCTACCCTAGCAGGTACTAGAAAAAACCCACGACAAGGGACTAGATTTGAGCTCAGCCTCTTCCTTGCTGTGCAATTTTGAGAAAATTACTTAACCTTTTTGACTCTCTATTAATTAAAAAACATGTGATATGAAAAATAGGGACACTGATTCCTGCCTCACTAGCTCTTCTCTGAGATAAGGCATTTGTAACACAAATTAGGGGATCCCACTGTGACACATCAATTACCCTGAAGTCCCCCAGAAGGTGATGGAGCCTGACTTTAGAAGCTTTTCTGTGGGTAGTTTGCCTGGTGGAGGTGAACAGATAAGTAGCACAGAAACATACAAAGGTACTTTCATAACACTGCACAGCTTTGCTTCACATTAAAAGAAATAATTTGCATTAGAAGATTATGTGATTATGAAATACTGAACAATTACAAAATATTTTGGCATCTATTGGGTATGGGGGAGGGAGATGAAACCCTGAAATAGAAAAAGGTGGTGGCTCATAGGAACATTTTTTTCGTTTCTGTTTGTGAATGACTGAAAACTCTACCTTCTCACACACATTCTGAACACTTTTGGCAAAATGAGTCTCCATGTGATGATGGCAGGTATTTGCTAAGCCTCTACTATAGGCCCAGTTTCTAGACATGAACACCCCAATGGAAGGGTAGCCTGGGTCCCCACGAGGAAGGCTGCAATACCATACCAAGTGTATTTCGTCATGGTTCCTACAGGCCTTCCTTAGAGGGACTTACGGCCGATTATTTGGGTAACCATTCACCCTGATAAGAGGAATATCCAAATTTTTCAAAGACAGTTGAATACACATTGACATTGATACCTGGGACCAAAGGCACACGTAGAGTGGGGGACGTGTGGACTGCCTGCTAGGTGACAGAAGGGAGTCCTCACCTCGGTCTGTTTCACAACCACAGGATCATGTATTTCCCCCAACCCCAGGGTATAATTTACACGGAAATATGTAATACCTGGCAGACACTCTTCACCGTGTTCCCTTGGTTTGTAGATAAACTATCATAGTGGGGGAGGTAAGTAGAGGCATTTCCATCCCCAGCCAAGAGAGGAAACCAAAATCAGTGTCTCATCCTCAGGGGAATGGATGTGATAAGTGGTACTCTGAGAGACCTTAAAGATGCAGGGATGGCGATCTCCATCATGTCTCCATTAAATTCTCGATGAGTCCAGCAGGATGGCAATGAACTACTGGAAACTCAAACACACTGTAGGCTCAACTGCGGCTGCCAGAGGTGGTGTCTACACTACAGCCAACGCACGCAGCCTCGGGGGTACAGCCTGTGGCTATTGGTCTGGGAAACAGGTTACTTCCCCTCGTGTCCTGAGGAGGATCAGGAGCAGTTTCCATTCACAAGGGGCGGGACACACTGTAGATTCCCAGTCTCGCCCCAGAGCTACATTCACGGCCCCACCCTCTACCATAACAATTGAACGCACATGGACCATCTACACATTTTACAGATAATCACACTGGTCCACTGTGTGAAAGTATTATAATTGGACCAGATGAACAAGAAATGGCCAATGTATTTAAGAGCTTGGTAAGACTTATGTGCTCCAAAAGGTATGAGAAATCCTATGAAGAATCGGGGTTTGTCACAGGGAGGATTTTAGGTTTCTGTGGCATACCATGCATCTGTTCCAAAATCAATTAGAAATCCTTGCATCTTATATTTCACACCTTCGGGAAGGAAGCGGAATGCTTGGTAGGCCTCTTTGGGTTCTGAAGGCAGCATGTTAAAAACTTGGGGATATTGCCCTGACCCATTTTCCCAGGGGCCTGGAAGGCTGCCAGCTCTGAGTGAATCACAGAGGAAAAAGCTTTGCAGTAGGTCAGGACGGGGTGCACACCTTGCCATTTGTACTATATGGTTCAGCGGACCTTGTAGGATAAGAGTCATCGGTGGTAATACATACTGTGTGGAGTTCATGGCAACTGCCAATTAAAAGACTCATAATGCAGACCCCCACGCCACTGGAATAAGGCCATGCCATCTGCAGAAGAAAGCCATGCATTTGCAGGGGGAAAGTTCCTGGTATGCTACTGGGTCCAATCCAGAGACCAAGAAGCCAGAGCTGCCTGTCAAGAGCTGGATTATGTCAGATACACCAAGTCATGTGGGAGAAAAGACAACTGGCATATCTGGGATGAGGTCCAAGCAGGGTCAGAAGGCACAGGTAAACCACACAAGTCGTTGGCCCAAATCCCATGTAGTCCACCTTTCACTCACCTTACACTTACGGCCATCTGGGGGAGGGTGGGGTTGGGAGATTAAAATGCCAAGCTATGATATTGCAAAGAGGTATTGGCCCCATAGGTGGATACGAAGCAATGTAGACCACTTCTGCTTAATGGGCAGAATTTCAAAGGGTGCACCTGGCCATCTACTTTGTGGGGAGAGAGGAGAGGTTCAAGGACAGACATCAAAGGATTCATGATGTGATTGGCCTGTCGGGGCTCTGGCAGGGAAAGGCAGGGAGATCTCTTCCCCTTGCTTGCTCAACAAGACCTTAATCAATTAAGTCTTAGGAAGTCATCAAGCCCTGGCTGGGGTTATCAATTGGGTGGGTTTACTGAAGAGAAGACAAACAGGGGTGACTATGGAACTTGTGCCTTCCCTTTTAGTGGTGCAGACACATGCCACAGCTCAATACTCCACACACAATATTTCTCAGCTCCCTGGAGCTTGCTTAGTAACTTTTCAGCCCTCGACTTGATTTAAGCCTGCTTTGAACACGTGTGCAAAATAGAATAGCACCAAAAACTAGACAGACAGACGACCAGCACAAAGCTCCAAAAGGGGCTTGGCTCAGTGACCTGCTGGGTCTCTCTGGCCCTGAGATTCCAGGACAAAGGAGTCTTTTCCTAGTGCAGTGGCTCTCTCACTTAATCAGGCATCAGAATTACCTGGAAAGGGGTTAAACCACAGACTGCTGGGCTCCCCTGCAGAGGGGCAGGGTCTGAGAATTTGAATCTCTATCAAGTTGTCAGGGATGCAGAGGCTCATTCAGGAACCATCCTTTGAGATTCACTGTCCAAGAGCAACAGAGACTCAGAAGCCAAGCTTGTGGGCCCCACCCCAGGCTCTGACGCCCTGTGCTCTAGCAGCCAGCTTCCATCACTGAGGCCATGCATGTTGTAGTTCAGAGGGCTTGGGATTCCACTGATCTGGGTACAAATCCAGACGCTGCCACTGACCAGCTATATGACCTTTGGCAAGGAGAGGTCACCTTGTGAGCCTCAATACTCTCATCTGTACAATTGGAGTCACAATAATGTCAACCTTAGCGGGATATTGTGACGATTTCATTAGACGTATTGAGAAAAATGGGCATGATGCGTGGCATACAGCAAGCCCTTAGTGGGTAAGGATGCAGTGACAACAGGGCATGTTAGTGTTTTGTAAACTGTGAAGTGCTGGCCAAATGTAAGAGGTTTCATTCTACTGGCAGCTAGCCTTTATTCCTCAATTTAAGATGCCACCTTCCGGGACACAGAGAGGTAACAACATTAGGAGAGAAACAAAAAAAAGAGATTTTTGTAATGAGGATGGTAACTCCCCTCTCCCTACCAGGGTCCATCTCCCCCCACTCCACCTCTCCTCAGCCCTCTTCTCCAAGGTCATCTTGTTTAAATTTGGACTTGGACTTCCCCAGGAAATAGTTTCCCATTCCTCTTACCCAGAGTGCCAAATGATGGTGAGTTGCATATTCTTTCCTCCCATCTCTGTGTCTGTGTTTGTAGGCCGATGTAACCACAGCAGTTAACATAAGGCCTGGCACATAACATTTGCACAAACAATATTTGTGGAACTGAATTGAATTTACAGAAATTAAGGAAACCGAATTTGGGGCTCACAATTGCCTCTGGGTCAGTGTGTAAGGAGGGTAAATCACTACCTTTGTCAAGGACTCAGTTTCTCATTGTCAAAAAGGAGATCTCTTAGGCTTCTTCCAGATTAAGGTTATAGCTACAGTGTAGTGGGCAGAAATATGAACTTCTGAAAGTCAGTAAACCAGGGTTGGAGGCCCAGATCTGCTACTAACTCATGGTGGAGAAGTCACTTCCCTCTCTCTATGCCTCAGTTTTCTCACCTCTGTTATGGGGTTATTTCTAAGTACCCGTTTTCCATTCCACAATCCTGAATTTCTAGAATATTTTGTTTTAGTTCTCTTTGGGGTTCAAGGTCAATGCTTTTAAGTAATGGTCATGTGTTTTTTTTTTACTGGAGGCCTCTCAGATCTTACTGGATGAACTCTCCCATAACACACAGTAATAGTAACCATTAATATTTCATGTAGTCCTTAAAGTAAGTAGCATCATATTACTCTTAACTCAGATGGTATCTTTTAGCCAAGAGTCAGCTGATGCTTTAGCAAGACAAAGGAAGGCAAAGAGGGACTGCTATTTGAGCCACTCACTTAAATCTTCCCTGCCTGCATTTTCAAACCTAAAGGGAAGTGGCATAAAGTAGTGAAAACAGCATTGGATTTGGATTTAGAAGCTGTGCCTTCAATGACAGGTTCTTTTACTTTCTAGCTGTGCGATTATGGAGAAGTCATTCAACCTCTCTGGGCTTCACTCTTCCCACCCGTGAATGCTTCTGTTGCAAAGATCACCTCAGATAATGGATGTGAAAATTTGTTGTAAACTGTTGGGCTCTTTGCAAACACAAGGCATTGCCATTATGCTAATCAAAAGCAAATGGTACATGAATATTTCACAAGCATAGACCCGGGCCGATTATTTGCAAAGCATCCCAATATACGGGGCTTTCTAAGTGTATACTCCCCCTCCTTATTAGGATTTTCCTAATAATCTCTTTCCAAATCTTATCTTCCAACTCCCTTTGTCTCCCCTGTCATTTCTCTTTAATATCTCCTCTCTCGCATAGTTATTTATCACTGAACTCGGGGTGGCATTTGGGGAGACAGCTAGCTAGAAAAATACACAAATACATTTTGTACAGAGACATAAACAAAATGAGTCAAGGATACCTCGATTCTAAGCTAAGATATTAAAAAATATACATCTTCCTGTGGGTCTGTCGGAACTGCTCATATTAGCGATACTTAGTCTGAAATTAGGTTGAATAACGCCACCCGCGTAGTGGCCTCAAATCCATTCACCTGGGGCAATCCTGTGGGGAGGGAAGAAATGAAACAGGCTTAGATGCCTTTTCCCCCCCTCTTACATACAAAAGTAGAAGGCTTTTACAAAGCCTTTTGGATTCTCTCTTGGCTAAAAAAGAAATCCTTTTGCCATTCACCACTCCTGCAGCGAGGACTCACTAGCTGTAGGATCGTGATGAGGGTAAGCATTAATTAAATCTAACTGTGCGAGAATAATTAGGTATACTATCCGCCAGGGCAAGTTGTCACTATCCAGCAGCAAAGTTGCATACAAACTCCATCAGCAGAACTGTCAGACGGCTGTTAAAAGGATATAAATGTGTCCCAAAAGGACCATTTCACTGGTGGTGGGGGTGGGGGGGTGGATTGGATTGCAAAGGATTAATGAGGCGAGGGGTTTGTGTTTTCATTTGGATGTAAAATGCAACACGCGTACGTTGTGATATCATCATTTAACCTTAATGTTTTGTTACATTTGGATTCCTAGCACGTGGTGGGGACAATTAGACCTTGTACATCAAACCAACATTTTCCATCACGAAATGAGATAAAGGTTAGATTTTTTTTTTTAAAGTAAATTGCACAAAAGTTTACAATGAAATCATAAAATCTAATCTACACAGATGGCATAGTCTTAATAATAATTTGGCAAGAAAAATGAACGCAAATCCCACCAGGGTAATTAGGGGATGCAGGAAAGGGCCCTTTTGTGTGGCTGCCATTATTTGTGCTGAACTTCAGCCTAACCTCTGAGGTCTGTGTATGTGCACACAGCCCACACCACCGACGTGAACGCACGTCTCAGAGGCCGGCACTGCACACAGGCACTCCTTCAATGCAGGAAAAAGGACAGCGGCGTTGGGAGCAGACAGAGCTAAGTTTACATCCGGGCTCCACTAACGACTGACCAAGTGAGGTTGGGCCACTTAGTTCATGTCTGTGAACTTCAGTTTGTTTTACAAAACAGGGTTAGAGAAGGGTGGTTACAATAACACATTTGAAAGCACCTGAAACAGAACTGGCACAAAATAGGTGGCCAGTTACTGCGGTTGTTTCCTATCAGGTATATGTCCCCAAGTAGGACACAGAATAAAACCAAACCATGACACTAACCTCCGGATTCGTTCCCCCCGTAATTTCATCTTGGCCGGGGGTGTCATGGGCCATGATGGTTTCCAGCCAAGGGAAGGACTAGGAAGCCTGATTAATTTCACCGCAGGCCTGGTGGACAACTTACATGGTCAACACCAAGGTCACTTCCTCCCCTGCACTTGCAACAATTTGTAACCGTTGCACTTGGATGCTCCCTTGCTTGATGGATTGCCTGCCTGTTTCTTCCTCCATACCTGGAGCCCACAGAGATGGGGACATTATGTGTCTGGTTTGCCATTGCCATCGCAGGACATAGCATGGTGTCTCCTACTTGGCAAGCACTCCGCTGAAAGAATGAATGCAAGTCAGGTTGGAGGCCCTGAGCAGGGACATATGAGGAGGGGCCAGAATCTAGGGAATGGGAGTCAGCAGCAGCACGAGAGAGGCGTTAGGAAGGATTCATCCTACAGCAGAGGATGTGCTGGGACCACAGAAGCTGATCTGAGTCAAAATGAGGCCAGAGCCCATCAGCGATCCTAACCATTCTGGGATGCTCTAAATGCCACTGTAACTACCTCGTCTCGAGTCCTCAATGTCCTGTCAAGTTATTTCCATGTAATCCTCCTTCCAGATCCTTCCCCGTCTGGGAACCTATGAGCGTTCCTACTCGTGTCACTACATTCCACTGAAGGGGATCACGCCGACCCTTCTCTGCCATCACCTCCGGCAAGGTAAGCAGGCTGACACGGATAGAGCAGGAGGTGGGATGTTACAGTTGTTCCCCAGAACCTTCACAACTAGACCATACATACAAGTGCCTTTCTATTTCCAGAAGCTACCCTAACAAATGGACTATTTCTACGGCCTGAAGGAGAAATATGAGGAACCTGGATTGAAACAAAATACTACCACTTTGTCTTGACAGGGGTCGTTTTCCTGGGCTATTCTCTTTCAACCACAAACCCCCTATAATCCCCCTCCACCCCCCAACAAAAGCCAAACCAAAAGGAAATCAGTACACACCAATTGTTTCTCCCTACTCCCACCCCTGACTGAAAGCAATGTCTTTCAGAGGGATAACAATTAAACCACGTTTAGTCATAAATGTTGCAAAGAGTTATCACTGAAAATAAAATATCAGGAAATTAGGCCAAAGCCAGAAAACTGAAGTCACAAGGTATCAAGACCCATGAAAGGTATTTCTCACTTCTTGAGAAAAATCTTTAAACTCTGATTCTTGGGGGCAGAATAGTATACATGTGCATTTAATTATATCTTTAATAGTCCAGTTCAATTTATCTATATTATGATCATTATTTTGCCTACTTGATCTAACAAGAGTTCTGTAAAATCTCTCACTTTGATTATGTATTCATCAAGTTATTGTACTTCTCTCAAAAGTTTCTTTACACCTCTTGAAGCTGTGTTCTTTCTGCACGTACTCATAAGCACAGATTTCATTTGTCTCCTTGTGAACCTTCTTTTCATTATTAATTAGTGACCCTTTTATTCCTAGTGTTTTGTTTCTTGTTGTGGTTCAGTTTTTTTGCAGATGACATGATTTTATATTTATACAATCCTCAAGACGCCACCAAAAAACAAAACAAAACAACCCTTAGATCCAATCAACACACTTGCAGGCAACAAAGTGGCAGGCTACAAAATTAGCATATGAAAAGTCAGCAGCATTTCTATACACTAACAACGGATTATCTGAAAGGGAAATAAAGAATATGAACCCATTTACAATAGCATCAGGAACAATAAAATACTTAAGGAAAAAATTTAACCAAAAGGTGAAAGATCTCTACACTGAAAACTACAAGACACTGATAAAAGAAATCAAAGATTAAAATAAACGGAAAGGTGTCCTGTCTTCAAGGATTGGGTGACTTAATGTCAAAATGTCCTAACTGCCCCAATCCCTCTATAGATTCAATGCAATCCCTATCAAGCTTCCAACAGCACTTTTCGTAGAAGTATTTTGCCATATACAGAGGGGGCCAAAAAAAAAAGTATACACATTTTTAAAAAGGAAAAAGCTGTATTAAAATTGTAATACTCAGTATAAACCCATAACAAAAGATGAATACAAGTCATGTGTATACATATTTTTGGTCACCCTCAGTATTTATACTTCTTCCCCAATTTTCATTTGATTAGTATCTGCCTAGTATATATTTTTTTCCTTTCCTCCCTTCACTGTCAAACTTTTGTGTCTTTATGCTTTAGGAAAATCTCTCAACAGCATATAACTAGATTTTGTTTCACAGACTCTATCTTTGAACTTTAATAGACAAATTGTATTTATTGTGATGACTAATGCTTTGGGCCTATTGCTACAATATGACCTTCCATTGTTTTCCTTCCTTGTGCTGTCTGGTTACTTTTAGGGTCCACCACCTCAGTGCCTCCCTCCAGTCAGCATGACAAGCTCAGCTTCCAAACTCAGCACCTGGGCTTTGCAGTCCTTCCTCATTTCTTACACATGAGGAGTTTCCTTTCTTCGTTTTTTAAAATAAGCGCATATTTATTAAAAAGAAAAAGCTATATTTCGTCCAGCATGTAGGAAAAAAACAAACAAACAAACAAACAAAAAACAATGTTGTATTTAAAAAAATATATTCTAGAACAAGGGCTTTCCCCAAAAAATATTGAAGCTCAATATACAAATGTAGAGGAGGAGCTGGAAGAAAGCGCCTCCTACTCAGCAAAATCCTCTGCCTGCTGCCCCTGAGCACAGCGTGAGGATCTCTGCTAACGGCTGCTGCGCTCCATCCGGTATCCTCAGTATTTAACCACGTGTATCTCAACTATGGGAAAATGTAGCGCCTTCTCTTTTAAGTGATTTACCCATTGATTACAGTGGAATTAGAAAAGAGCCCAAGCTGCCAGCTTCTAACAATAGCTTTTATCCCAATTCCCCAACACTCAGTCCCAGTGTAGGTCAGACAGCCTACACGACTTCACGTGTCCACATGGAATGAAAAGAAGACAGTTTGGTAAGTCAGGGGCCTTCCACTCCTGGGTCTGCTAGTCCATCTCTGTGGCATGGATGGGGTCACCCCTCTATCACTGTCAACATTTACAAACAGGTCTGGTTATATGACCTGGAAATTCATTTCTGTTGGATGGAACTAAGAGAATATCAGAAATTGTTTCTATCTATTATGTTCTTGGGAGCCTGAGACAACAATGACTCTCAGACATCACGGCTTTGCCTAAAGTCACACAGCAATTAGATCCTCACGTGGGGTTGCTCTAGGATTCTAAGAGTCCACATCTGAGGGAGTGTGGGCCAAATCTGGCCCACTGCCTGTTTTCCGTATGCCCGTGAGCTAAGAATGGTTTTTACATCTCGAAGTGGTTATAATAAATCAAAAGAAGACTATGTCAAGGTGTGAAAATTCTATGAAATTCACATTTTACTGTCATAAATACATTCTGTTCTCATTACGGGAAATTTATTACAAAAAAGGTACTTAATTAGGATTGTATATTGAATTTCATCAATAAAAATTTGTAGAAAATTTTTTCTCACTATATAAGTGCCTACATACTGGCCCCAAGTTTGCCTCTTGGTCGGCAAAGCATCGAATATTTTCTATCTGGCCCTTTATGAAATAATGTGCTGACCCAACACAAAACCACAGGCCCTTGCAAGGATGGAGTCAGCATCCAAATCTACTGCCCTTTCAGAGGACATCGGCCAGGCCGTATCTAACTAACAACGGTTTGAGATCAAAATGTCTTTCGCACTGTTAAGGAGAGACAAGATAGCAGAGGCACAAACAGGTCTACACACACGCCTTGGAGATATTTCAGGTTCGGATCCAGCTCACGGCAACAAAGCCAGTGTCGCACTACAGCCAGTTGTAATCTTCTGGTTGGTGGAGGGTCTTGCCTCCCATTTGTAAAAATCACACCCGCTGTGAAGCTCAATAGAGCAAAGTGCTTTATTGAGGATACATCTAGGCTTTAGGTCAGCTACAAAAGGATTAGAATCAGAGATCGTGCCCTTCCATGACCAGCTGTACCACATTATAGAAGCTTGGTCACATAGCTGAGCCTCAGGTTTCCGTCAGCAAAATGGGAATCATGATGTTTACCTCCTAGGGTTGTGAGGATCCGCCCAGGTTTTAAGGTAAAATAGAGGCATCATAGACTACGAGGCTGGTAGGTTTCAAAATCCATCCCAATATTTCCCTCTTTCCTTCTTCTTCTAGAGAAACTCTACTTACCCACTCTTTGCATCTGAGAAGGCCCTGGGACTTTCTTTGAGCAACCGAATGAAGCAGAAAGGACGATGTGTGCCTTTCGAGTGTGAGGCTCAAAGGCCTGGCAGCTCCTGCTCTTGCTGGTTTTGGAGCCCTCCACATGTGACCCAGCCTCAGACAGCTGGCTGACCACAGGTACATGACCAAGGTCAGCTGAGCCTGCCCCATCCTGACCAGGAGAACTGGCCAGCTGAGCCCAGTCCAAATGCTTAACTTGAATTACGAGCCAAATAAATGTTTGCTGTATTGAGTCACAAAGTTTCAGGGTGAGTATTATGCCACAGCTCTCACTGACATAGTATTGGACAACTCTGATGAAGGACATGCCCCAGAGTTGTGTACACAGGCCCCACCAGGACCTAGCCCAGAGCCTTCTGTCAATACTTCAAGTTGCCTCTCCATCAGCCAGGCCAGACAGAATTACTTGAGAGCCACCTGACCTATTTCAGACAAACAAGGAAAACAGCCTGGAGGAGACGTACACTTTAGGGAGCCCAAACTTCCCTAAAAGACACATCAGGGAAGCTTTATGGAAGCAGCAGTGTGCTCTGACTATAGATCAGCTCACCCATGCCTCAGTCCCACACAACCTGGGGGGCTGGGTGTGACGCTACCACTTCTGGCAGCATCACTTAGTAGGGGCTTGAGGGAAAGTAAAGGGCTCCCAGATCAAACATGCATGTCAGCCCCCGTCTTTGAAGCTGCCAGGGCTCTGATTCCAGGACGCACCTAATCTACAGAGTGTTTTAAAGGAGTATTTCCATAAACATTCCAGCACATTCTCACAACAGCCCCGAGAAATAAGAATGGTGGGTATTGCCATATCCCCACATGCTGGGGATGGAATCCCAAGAAGATTAAGCAGTTTCCTTGAGGACCCACTGAACTTAAGAAATGGGGTTCAAATCAGGTTTTCTGATTTCACATGCTAGCCTTTTCATGAGACAACAATGCTTCCGATCAGATGTAAAATCAAAGACATTTGAGTTGGAGGAGACCTGTGGAAATTATCTAGCCCATCAACTTTGCTTTCCAAATTAACAAACAAGATTTAGTAGGCACTTACTAGGTGCACTGCGGCCTGTGGAGCTCTTGACATATGTTAACTGCAATCCTCCCAGCGTCCTGACCAGGAGGCTGACTGTCCAGTTTGCAGATTGGGTAATAATGGCGGTTTAGCACAATAAGTCATTTCCTGAAGTTGAGTGAGTCAGAGGCAGAGATTGGATAGGAGTCCACATCCCTCTGAGTTCAGACCTGAGCTCATTTCCAGAAAGCTACACAGCTTCTTAGATGGGGACATTGAGGTTTGGTGATTAAAGAAATCCAAGATCATGCAGCCTATTTGGCTCATTATCCATTAATTCATCAAGCATTAATTGAGCATCTGCTATTTATCAGGAACGAGGTTGATCAATGGAAGTACAGGCATGACCTGGGCATAGTCTCTGCACTTGAGATTAATTACAGGAGAATAGAAGTGGCCATAATTATGCAAATCAAAGGTAACACATGGCAAGTATCTCATGGAAGACAGTGAAGAGGTTATCAAAGTTTGAAGGGAGTATGCATGTTTCAACTGGGAAAATTTTGAGAAGACTTCATGGAGAATTGTCTCTAAGGCTTTGTTTTAAAGGAAGAGCGGGCTGTTAGCAGGCGGCAATGGAGGGGGGAGGAAATTCAAGCAGAAGAAAGGCACAGAGGTAGAGAAAAGGGGTTATTTCATCATAGGTTTAGGTTAGACTCTAGGTATCTGGGGTCTCTCCAGTCTTCCTTCTAGCCTTGTAACTATGTCACGGTTTCAAGTTGAACTTTACTTTGACTGGGCAGTATCAAAACTCCCTTTGGCAAAAGTGGCCGCGAGCTCCACCCAAACTCCTGGCTAGGAAGGGAAGACTGCTAAGGGGCACAGGGCTTAGGGGAACAAACATGGGAATCAAAGGAATAAAGACTGATCCTGTTGGCTGCCTGTTTAATATTTAAGCATAGCAACCGCCCAATAAGGGAAATGATTTAAAGCCATTAATGTTTCTGAATATTTTTTCCAACTAAGTGAATAATTTATAGCCAGTTACTAATAAACAGGAAAAACTACCTATTAAAATCAGCCTGCATTCTGAGAACAGTGTCTCACAATAAAAGAGTACATTAGGGCTTATCTATCGGGAAGCCAGGATGTGCCTCTCGTCCCAGTGTGGGGCACGGCTGGGAACTGTGGAAGTAAGCGCCAGGGCCTGGCTAGGACGGTGGGGCTGTGTCTTCCCCCCTCACCAGCATTTGCTGTGTTCACAGTTTTCCCCAGATATTCCCATGATGCCCCGCATACTGTACTCCCATGTACCTCTGCATATTTTCTTTCTTCTACCAGCAATGCCTTCCCAGCCTCTCTCCCTGGTTAACACCAATGCATCCCTCAAAGGCTACCTTCTCTAGGAAGCCTTTAATTATTCTCCCCATCTAGTAAACACCCCAGGCCAGCCCACCCACCTTCCCATGTATCCCATTGTGCTCCAATGTCATTCTCTGCTTCCTTCACTAAACGATGAAGTGCTGGGGGGCAGGGTGGCACATCCTATATATACACGACGTACCAAAAAAGTCGGATTAGTGCCTTAAAAAGTCACAGAGTACTGCATGATGTCATAACCCCTAGGAACGCTGCTTCTGAGGACAGGGCCCTGGCTCGCTGGGGCCAGACACAGCCTGCAGGGGGCAGTCCTGACTCATTTGCTCAAAGACAGACGCCTCATTTTCCGGAAACTTGTAGCTCCCCAACACCCTCCCAGCAGCACTTAGGATGCACGAGCACCTGCCAGTGCAAGAGAAACTACAACGACTTCCTTCCAGCATTTAGATGAGCCTTGGACAACCTCACCACTCCAAGATCTTAGCCAGGCTCGCTAAGACAAAGGCTCAAGTTATCTGGGAACTGAGGGGAGGGCTCTGTCCCGGCTCTGAATTCACTAGGATAAGTCACTGAACCTGTGTAAGCTTGAATTTCCTCTTCCGGAAAAGGGGGGTAATTATAGTCCTTATCATTTGGAATTTGGGGGAGCTTTTAAATGAGACAGTGTATGATGAGCACAGTGCTTAGAACATAGTAAATGCTCAATACATGCTAGTTGTACCACATCTTCTTAACCCTTTGTAGTCTATGAGGATCACAACTATATCCTTTTATCCATCCATCCATCCATCTACTCAATCATACACCCATCATTCCATCATTCCATCCATCCATCCATCCATCCATCCATCCATCCATCCATCCATCCATATATTCTCCTATTCAGCCAGCACTATTCTATGCCATTTCTGTTAGGCATCTGGGCCACAGAGAGACATAAATCATTGTCCTTTCCATCATGGGCCTGTCATAGTCCAAGGAGGGAGACATATGTGTCCACAGGTATTTATGATGGATCTATAAGGGAGGTGACAGAAAACAGCACAGGGCTTCAAGTGCCCAGACAGAGGAGTGTCTCACTCAGCTGAATTAGGGCTGAGGGAAGACTTGGGGTGGGTCCTTGGGAACTCATTTTTTTTTTTTTTTTTAATGAGTATAAGTTTGTTGCCTGGAGAAGAGAGAGGGGAGAAGAGGAGGGTGTTTCAGGCAGAGCATGATCAGTACACATACTTGGAAAGTGAGGCATGTTGGGGGAGGGAAAAATGGCCAATGTGTTAGACACCACCAAATACAGTGGCTTGGGCTTGGAGATGGCCTGGGGTAGGCTGGAGTCCAGGCTAGAACGGAGCCTTGTGTACCAGGCTACGGCAACCTTTTAACCCTATTAAACAGTGTGCCCTTCAACCTACAGATTCTTGCTTACAAAACGGGGTAAATGTATCCCTCATGGGTAATGATAATGACAAAAGTAAGAGTAATAATAGCAGTGATAAGAATAGTAGTGATAAATTAATAGAGTACACAGTTTCAATGTGCACCCTTTGCCTGGCTCTGTACTCAGGGCTTCACAGGCCTTATACCACTTAATCCTATGGAAACCCTTTGAAGACGGTATTATTACATTATTAATACATTACCGTGTTTCCCCAAAAATAAGACCTAGCCGGACCATCAGCTCTAATGTGTCTTTTGGAGCAAACATTAATATAAGACCTGGTATATTATATCATATCATATCATATCATATCATGTCATATCATATAAGACCCGGTCTTATATTATATTAAAATAAGACCTTATATTAATTTTTGCTCCAAAAGACGCATTAGAGCTAATGGTCCGCCTAGGTCTTATTTTCGGGGAAACACAGTATTATCACAGCATAATCAGCATAAAGATGGTTCTTCTTCCTGGGACATGAATATTATCTAAAGACTTGAGAAAATGTTAGATGATTTAACTGACAAATACTGTAACATACTATAACGTGAAATAAGCAGGTACGTATTAATAAAAAGAATGTCATGGATGTTTTTTAAAGATGGAACCTGGGATTTGGGGCTTATGACAGATGTCGTTCAGCACAGCTGCAGGCCCTTTGCGGGTGAGTGGAGTCTCACCTGCCCTTAGGGACTTTTACTGCAAAAGCTTGAGAATGCATGTGACAGAGTATCGGGACACTGTTCTGGACAGGAGAGTGACATGGCCAGATTTAGTGTTGTGTTTTCAAAAGATCATTCCAGGTGTCAGGGTGGAAGATGGACTGGTGAATGAAGACGCTACTGGAAGAATCTGGCTGAGAGACAACGACACCTCAACCAATGGCCTGGCGTGGAGGGGATGGATGTGTGAGCCTCCGGAAGCCAAACGCGCAGGACCCTGATGACAAGGATGGTATTAGGTCTTCATGGATGGTTCAGCAGGTGCCAGGCACTGGGCTAAGCATTTTGCAGGTATTGTCTCAAAACCCACATGTGATTTTCATACTTCAACCCTATTTTACAGATGAGAACACTGAGGCTAAACATAGCTTCCTCGTTTGCTTAAGATCATTCGGTTAGCCAGTGGTTGAATTAAATTTCAAATACAAAGTCCTATGTTTAAAGACTACTGCCTACACTGTATGAACCTCAGGAAGCTCTTCCCACACGCAGAGAACCCTTTCCCTGCTTTATGAAGGTCAAGGTGCCTTGACACGTCCTACGGACTTGGGGGAGGGACTAACCAACAGCCACCCCATAAAAGCCCAGCACGGACTTATGGCAGCAATCAGGTGCTCCGTTGCCTTCCTGTCTGCCTAAGGACCATGTACTTCAGCAGCTGGCAGGCCTCTGCAGAGCAAGTCATGGCTCCAAAAACACACTGGAGATGCTTTGAGCCATGTGCTCAATTCCATGAAAACGGCTTTCTGCTACCCATTCTGCTGTGCGTCTCTGGGCACCAACGGCTGGGCGTGAAGCCTCACAAAGCAGAAGGAGGCCAGGTGCCCCCATCCTAGCCCAGAAGGCCCATTGCCACCTAAGTGGCAGGAAGAGAAGAGAGACAGTGACACACCGGGGATTTTGACCATGGTATTTGGGCTTTTTGATGGTCAGTGTAGGCTAATGGATCACTTCCAAAACTGTATTTCTATGGTTGCTTCTGTTCCTCAGGATGTCACTAACTGTTCTGGGGTGTGGGATAGTCTGTGGCCAAGATGGTTTCACAGACATTGAGCTACACAACTCAATCCAGGTTTCAGTAGTGCTGGACTTCCCAGGGTCTTTAATAGTCTAAGATGCATTCAGGAATTTCCAAGAGGAAAAGCAAGTGTGCAGACTTGCTCAAATTTTTATTAACCATGGAATTTTTTTGTCATAGAAAATCTTAAGGACCTGTGGTGCTAAGTGCATGAGCTGGGAAATACATACCATCCTTACTGTCTCTTGCAAAAACCTTATTCAATGGTAGCAGTAAAAATCACGAGCACGGTGTTATTAAGCCATCTTAAAAATTGTTTTCACTGCATCTGCTTGAGCACATTTACTATGCTATGCATCACTGAGTCCATCTCTAGGGCAAACGGGATTCCCTGGAGGTCTGTACCAGGATCCCTCTTACACCATCAATTTGAAAGTTATAAAACTGGGCCACTTTCCAATGATCTTTGAGGTTAATGCACTCATTTATTCCACAAATATTCATTAAACACTTTCTACGTATTAGGTTTAAGAATATGAAACAAATTTTAGAAAGGAGGATAGTAAACAAGGAAACAAATAAAAATCATTTTAGATCATGGTCTTACCACAGAAGAAAAAAGGCCGCTGTGACAGACAGTAGCCGGTTGGGGATGGAAAGGGGTAAAATGCTAGATTGGGTTGTCATGGTAGACAGGTCTAAGGAGTGGGCATTGGAACTGAGAGTTGAAGGGTGAGAAGGGGCCAGCCAGGGGAGCAGCTGGGGAGTGAAAAGAGGCATGGTAAGGAAAAGGAACAACACGTTCTCAGAGTCCAATGCGGGGAACCATTTGACGTGTTCGTGCAACACAAAGGAAGTCTGTGTGTCTGCAGCCCTAGGACACGCCAAGTGAGTGAAGAGGGCAGCAGCCAGATACAGAAGGGACAGGATCTATAAGCCTTGGAAAGGAGTCTGGACTGTGTTCTAAGGATAACAGAATACGCTGAATGATTTTAAGCAGAAGAGTACCCTTATCTGGTTAATGTTTCTAAAAAGATTAGTCTGACTGCTTTGGGGAGACAGAATCTCAAAGAGGGTACAGTTACAAGTCGGAGTTGAGAGGCGGCTGTGACTAATGGTGACAAAGAAAGGGAGGACAGATTTGATATACATTTAGGGGAAGAATGAATTTCTTCCTGCATTAGTTTTCTTAGGCCCCATTTAACTTGTAAATTAAGATAACGTGATATCCAATATCAGTCTAATTCAAACAGCAGATTTTCTTTAATAATCTAATTCTGAAATTCTGCTATAAGAGAAGGAAACAGATTCCAAAGTGAAAGCCAAGGTTTTTGCTAAAAAGAAAAAAGTGCCATGTGGCATTGTTTAGGACGGTGGAATATTAGAAACAACCCGAATGCCTAACAAAAGGGGCCTTGTTAAGACACGTGTGGTGCATAACAGGGAAATTGGGGGGAGGAATTCAGTGACACAAAAAGCGTTCAGGATATGACACTAAGGAAATGCTTTCAGGATGGTAGTAAAGAGAGAAGTCATGGGCTTGGAGTCAATTGTGTGTATGGGGGCTGCAGTGGTAGGGACGGAGGAGAGTGATTCTTGGTGAATGCTAGAAAGAAGGATGGATGGATATGGTTGGGTAACATTACAAGCGACCCTGAATATCCAACCCGGAACTATATAAGACAGCACTGGGGTCGGCCCGGTGGCTCAGGCGGTTAGAGCTCCATGCTCCTAACTCTGAAGGCTGCCAGTTCGATTCCCACATGGGCCAGTGGGCTCTCAACCACAAGGTTGCCAGTTCGATTCCTCGACTCCCGCAAGGGATGGTGGGCTGCGCCCCCTGCAACTAGTAACGGCAACTGGACCTGGAGCTGAGCTGCGCCCTCCACTACTAAGACTGAAAGGACAACAACTTGACTTGGAAAAGTCCCAGAAGTACACACTGTTCCCCAATAAAGTCCTGTTCCCTTTCCCCATTCCCCTTCCCCAATAAAATCTTAAAAAAAAAAAAAAAAAAAAGACAGCACTTATTCAGTTCTTGATAAATATTAGCCGAGCATTGCAAAGTAGTCCGCCCTCATCATTTCATCAGACCCGTACAGCAGTTCTCTGATACAGCGATTCACAATCTCATACTACAGAAGAGGAAACTGAGGCTCAGAGACATCCAATGACTCTTCCAAAACCGAAATTGACTGGGCTGGGATTAGCAGGCCACCTTGCGGCCCTCAAGTCAACTGTTCTTTATCACTCACAGTGCAGCCTGGGCTTTACTACGTGAGTTCCCAAAAGAAACTTCACCACCTTCTGCTCCGATGTATGACCTCGTTTAACAAGCAGATATTGGTGTTTCACTGGATGCAGCATTTCACAGGGCTGAGACCTTGACATTCTCTCAACAAACAGCAAGTGTCTACCATGTGTGCAGGCCCTGACGTAGACCCAGAAACAGAAAGATGTTTCAATGAGACAAGTCCCACCTTCAAAGAACTTTATGTCTAGCTAGGGAGAGAGCCAGACCAAAGCAAATTATACTACACAAAAATGAAGCCAGCGTTTAACACGTGTATAGAGAGGTGGGAGAATTCACACATGGGAGACAGTGACAATAGGTGACGGCTTCATGGAAATGCGCCATTCAAGTTAATCTTGCAAAGACAGGTAGGGCTTCACTTGTCTAAAACACAGGGGTTTCATTAACAAGTCTGGGACTCACACTGCTTAGTTCTTCCGGGCTCTACTACTCAACCCTGTGTCCCTTTGGTCAGCTTACGGCAGCCATCTGTGACTTAGTGATTTCATCTGCAAAATGGAAATTATCATTGTACCAGCTTCTTAGGGTTGCTGAGGAGCAAATGAGATAAGATGTATGTAGCAGTTAGCGTGCTGCCTGGAAGAAGTGTCCCCAAGTGACAACAATTATTTGTAGGGTCCAGATAGGAGATTACAGGCAGAGATGATGGCACAGAAAACAACATGGGGGTGAAAACACGGGTTTAGTGGAGAGAGCAGAGAGAGCAGAGCTCTATGGCAGCTTTGAACGTCATCTTCATAAATCTGAACACCTCTGAAGAGACTGGACAACCACGAAGCTCTGAGAGAAAAGGAGTGACATCATCGGAGGTGGGTTAGTAGGAACTAGAGAAGTGAGAGACCAAAAAAAAAAAAAATTAAGATAAAATAGAACAAAACAAAATAAAATAAAAAGAGTGACCATCTGGAGACCGTTGAATGGACTGAAAGAAATGAGATGGGATTTGAAATCAGGCAATGATAAGGGGGTTTGTCCCATCCGCAAAGTCACACAGATTGTCAGAGGCAGAAGATGATGATGAGAGAGAGGAGACAAAGGGAGGAGGACGAGAAGGAGAATGAGAAGATCTGCTTTTTAGTGCATGGTGGGCTGGGCACTGTGCTGAGATATGGTAACAACGCTGTGGGTTGGAGTGTCTTGAAGAAGCCGAGTGACCAGCCGACGCTGACGGGAGTAGTTTATTTGAATTTGAACATAAATTCAAATCCAACTATGAACCCAAATTGGAATCTAGTTCTAATTTATAATGCTCCTACTCTTGACCATCATATTATTCAGAATATTAAAGAATGAGCCGGAACTCTGCTCTGGAACGCCAGCCTGAGGAACCTTCCACGAGAACCACCCGCCTCTCCTGCACGCTTCAAAATGAAACCAGCTACAATATAAGGAGTATTTGCTGTGCCCAGGTCCTGTGCTACTAGGTGCTTTCCATGGACTATTACGAATCTTTTGTAACCACTCTAAAGACGGATAATTCATTCCCATTCTCAGAGGAGGCAGCTGAGCTCCCAGACCTTAGCTCCACACCCAGGAGGGCAGATCTGCTGTCCCCAAGGCCTCCGCGGAGACGATCCATCAGGCAGAGAGCAGCACGAGTTCCATGAAAACAGGGCAGCAAGGGAAGAGAGCACAGCTCTTCCTGGTGCCTTCAGAACCTGGGGCCAGCCCGCTGGTGCCTACCTACCTCGAGACTTGCTCCTGCGCTTCCGCTTTCCTGCCGAGTGGCTGCGCGGTGCGTGTTGCAGCTGACTGACATCGATGGGCGTGTTAGCACGGAAACTCTCCTTGAACTTCTGCATCAGGGACTCCACTGTCTCCTGCGTCGCCTCAGCTGCTGCTACAGGGTGGGGAATGGGGCTGAGGTTAGCGCTTGGTCCACCCCCACCCAGCCCCTGGAGGACTGGGCCTGGCCACCCGGAAACCCCGGAGCTCCCTCCCTGACCCAGTGATACAGAAGCCACAGATTCCAGTGTAGATGTGGGTGTTGGCTTAGGCACTTATTTATTGAATACCCATTATGTTCCAGGAACTGCCCCAAGCCCTTGAGATATATAACGTGAAAAGTTAGACACAACCCATGATTCTAGGAGTTTATAGCATGATAGGACACATAGCCAGGCATATCCAACATTCTGCAATCTGTGATAGGAGAGTACAAAGTACTAGAGGAGCACCAAGAAGGGTCATCTCACCCATCCTGGCAGTCCAGGCAGGCTTCCTGGAGGAAGCAATATCTTTACTGAGATCTTAAGGATGAGTAGAAATGAGCAAAGAAGGGAGGATCAGGGTGGGGTTACTAGAGAGACGGGGGATAAGAGTACCCTGGGTAGAAGGTAACTCTGCGCAAAGATCTGAAGCCAGAAAGAACATGGTGCTTGAACAACTTAAAGGGGTTCAGTGTGGCTACAACAGAGCATGAAAAGAGATGAGGCTGGAGAGGTCATATCACACCCTCTAAGTCATACTCAGGAGGCTGGATTGTATCCTCATGGCAAACGTAAATCACTGAAAGGTTTTAACCAGAAAACTGTCACGTTGAAGTTCAGTTTCTTTTTTAACAAATACTAACGAAAGTATGGAAAACCCAAGCAGAGCTGGAGAGAAAGGCCAGAACAGAGACTGCTGCAGTAGCCAGCCAGAGGCAAGCGTGGACTGAACCAGAACAGCGACAGGGAGGTAGACAGCAGTACATGGGTCAAACAAACTTTTAGGGGACAAAACTACAGTACTGTGCTACGTGGATCACTTGGTACGATATCCCTGTTTCACTTCAGTAAATTCACCTAAAGAAATGAGCCTCCTCCCCCACAAAGCATACACCTTAGTCCAAGCTAGCAAGTGGCAAAGTCAAGACTTCTAACTCCTAGTCCTATGTTCCATTGTATCAGTACCATCCAGCGATTTGTTAGTAGCCACATTTCCACAAAATTCCAAACCAGAAAATACTAGAAAGTTCCACAGAATGGAGAAAGTCAGTAGGGCAGAGAGAAAAAGTTGAAAGATAAAAGAAAAAAGAAAAAAGAAAGAAAGCAGAAAGGCTTGAGAAGGAAGGAGAAAGACCACATGAAAGGCAGGAAGAGGAAAGGAGAAAGATGCAAAGGAACATGGCTGAATGGCTCAGCGCCTTTGTTCTGAGAAATTCCCAAAGAGAGACCTGGCTTTGAAATGTTCAAACTCGGCCCTCCCTCCATCTATATCTTCAGAGGTTAGGATATTTCTTCCGTTTAAGCTACCTGCTGTCTGATGCCAAGAGATGGGACGAGCCAAAGGTTCCTGTTTCTTTGAAAGGGGTTCACAAGACAGGACAAAGAAGGCTTGGTAACATTGCAACACTAACTTCTAAGCAGCGCTTGTTTTCCCAAGAAAGCTATCAGCTTAGATGGATGTTTCTGCAGGGGAGCTCATACCTGGAAGGCTGGTTTGGGCACTGGGTTCTGTGAGAAGCCGCATCTTTGGGGACGTAGTGGAGAATCTGTGCTTGCTATGGAAAAGTGAATTGACAATACAAACAAACCATGTGGTGCCATTAGAACTTCCTCACCTGCCTGTTTTGCTATCTCTCTCTTCAGATACGTATATCACTTAGGTCTACGTAAAGGTGAGACAAGAACATCCCAAAAAGGGGCCCCTACTCTAAGTCTGCGATGCAGAGCCCTCCAGCAAGTGGCTATAGTCCAATTCTGAGAACCACTGTCATGCCCAACCCTGATGCTTCAAACCCAGACGGGAGAGTGATCTACCCAGGTTATAAGAGCTGTGCTATCCTGTGGTCAAAACTCCAGAGCAAGTTAGCATGCAGTCTCCTGTGGATTACACTTTGTATCCCCAAATTTCATAAGTTGAGGCCTTAAACTCCAAAGTGACTGCATTTGGAGACTGGGCTTTTAGTAGATAAAGTTAAATGAGGTCGTAAGTGGGGGGGGGGCTCATTCAATAGGATCGGCATCTTTATAAAAAAGAGGAAGAGACTCTCCACGGGTAGACAGCGAGGAAAGGCCGTGTGAGCACACCATGGGGAGGCAACCACCTAAAAGCCAGTCCCCAGCTATGCTGGCACCCTGAGCTTGGACGTCCAGCCCCCAGCACTGTGAGAAAATTCATTTCTGTTCTTTAAGCGACTCGATCTATGGCATTTAGTTACAGCAACCCAAGTAGACTAACACCTCATCACAATGCAGGTGAAGGCTTCAACAAACGAATTTGTGGGGGACACGAGCATGCAGTTCATAACAAGCTACAGTGGTGAAAAAAAACAACAAACAAACACAAACCCCTAATGATGCTCACCACACACACAGGAAGGCCAATATTAATGAAATGATTGGTATATACGATGATGGAAAGGTGAAAGATGATGTAAGAAGCTCCATTGGAGGGATATGACTTAGTCTAGGAAAGTCATGGAAATTGTTTTTAAGGAAGTGAGCAATGTGATGGTCTGAGAAAAGTATGAGTTACTCAGGTGAGAAGGAAGTGAGAGGGCTACAGGAGGGAGGTGAAAAGAGCAAAGGAGGCAGAGGGAAGAGTGTAAAGAAAGAACTCTTGGGAGAAGGAATATCAAATGGGCTGCCATAGCCACTAGGCATGAAACACCAAAAGCGAGTGGCCTGAGATGGTGTTGGACAGGCTGATTCCTAACCCTAGCCCTGTCCCGAACCCCAACCCCAACCCCAACCCTAACCCTTACCCAATTCCTATCCCTAACCCTAACCCTAAACCTTCTGGCCCTTGTTAAAGATAGAACATGCTGAAGGTTTTACATAGGAGTCTGAAGTGGTCATATTTTCATTTAGGAAAGATCCTCCTGGCTGCACAGAGAAGAATTCTTTGGAGAAGGACAGCAACTGAAGTGAGATGAACTAGGAAGATGCCACACAAGTGCACATATGAAAGGGTGGTAGCCTGGATAGAGTAGAGTTAACGACAGAGAAGCAGGTAGAGTACGAGAGAATAGAGACAGAAGTAGTAGATTAGTATAGATAGGGAAGTGGGCAAATTTGACAGTTATTTTTTAGGTACAACTCCCTTCAAATGTGGTGCCTGATTAGAAAAGGTGAAGAGGAAGAGGGAGGTATGGAGGATGATGCTTGGTCTTCTGCCAGCCACAGAGGCTGAATGATGGTACCTCTCAATTTGAGGAGGAACCCTGGAAGAGAACATATTTCAGATATGGAAACTTGGGGGTGTCTAAGTGGAGGTGCTGTGTAGACAGTAAGGGATGTGTGTCTCGTACTCATAGGAGAAGTGGACTCTGTGGACACTACCCATACATTCCTCGGACAAGTTGTGTAGTGGCTCAGAAAGTGAGTGTGTGGCACAGTCCAGGCAATGGGACACATGAATTCCTGAGCTAGATGGTCTGTTCTCTGTTTGCACCGCCAGATCCATCCTCCACCCCCAGGTTCATTCTGGCCCACATCACGTCCGGGAGGCTGACCCTCCCTGGGCTGGCTCTTGGCTCCTTGTTGTCTGGCTACTAGTTGGTTTGCTCGGTGGGATGCTCTGGCAGGAGATGGAAGGAGAAACTGTGGGGCTATGTCTTCCCTTGGCCTTTCCTGTTCCTGCACCTATTTCTGATGGAGACTATAAGGCCCTGGTCCTTTATAGCTTCTTCCAGGACCCCCTCTCCACCCACAGACTCAGTTCTCCCAGGCTCCCATAAAACCATTTCCTCTCCTTGCCCCTTCAGTTCTAAGCGTTGGTAGTACTTTCCTGATGTTTCTTATCCCTGGTTTCTCCATAACCCCATGTTGATTTTCTTCATTCTGCCTACGCCTCTATAAATAGTCACTTCATTCACTTTCTCCTAAAAAATACTATCTGAGGGTAGCTTCTTTGTCCATCTAGAACCTTGATTGATACATCATCCCTTTTCATCATGGCTCAGACATTCAGCAATTCCTAAAGGCCAGCTGCTCCCCAGCCTGCCATTTCTGCTTTACTTTCTCCTAAGCTGATGTAGATTTGACTGGCTTGGAAGAGGGGATGATACAAAGAGAAGGAAGGTTTGCTCCCCTGAGCTGCAAGTTTTCTGATCCCAACTGTAGCAAATCCCTTCCATCTGTTTGGCTGCTCTTGCCTCAGCGACAGTGCCAAGAGCCCAGGCAGGCTTAGAGGGGAAGTGCTCGTGCCAACCCCTCCAGGGCCTATTTCATCCTGCATACCACTCTCCAACCTGCCCCGTCCCTCCCAATCCCAATGCAGAGCTCTATCAATATCAATATATCAAGTTGTGCAAACAAGCCACATTACCTCCTGGTACCCACTGAGCTCTGCCTCCCCAAAGCAGCAAAATGCTCACCCGTCGCCTGGATGAATGCAACAGATGGGGCCTCATGAGAGCATCGTGGCAGACCCAGGAAAGGGAGGGAGAGAACGGGGACCGGGGAGAGTGGGAAGGAAGGAAGGGGGAATGGGGTGGGTGGAGCTGCTTCTTCCTAATTGACATATGAGAGATGGTCAAGTTTAATGAGAAGGAACCACAGGGGCCTGAGGGGAGGAGCCCTGGTCCCCAAGTCCAGGTAGACAGAGAATTGAAGAGAGGAAAAGGGAGGAAGGAGGGGGGAGAGAAAATAATAATGGAAAAGAAAACTGTGCTGGATGATACAGGGCAGGGGACATGAAACAGGAGGCAAAGAAGGGTGGACAGAAGAGGAGAGGGCAGGAAAGCAACGAAGGGAGCAGAAGAGGGAAGGACAGGAAGGACAGAGGAAGAAGCAAATAAGGCAGGAGGAGGGCAGGGGGTGGACCCTGAGTGCCTTTGCAAAGGCATGAGGGATGTGTGGATTTTCAGATACCGGGCAGGCTTCCATCTGGTACCCCAACCTGTAGAGCAGGCACCACACGCCGTATCTACCCTGATACTCAACAATTTTGCACTCAAACTCACTGCGTGCTCTCTCCCCGACACAGCCTGGGATATTTTACTACCAAAACGTGTATAGGTTTGTGTTCACGTTCCTGTTTCACTTTTACCATCCTTTTTAATTTTTCTAGACTCATCCAGCCTATGTAAGAAGTAAATTCACAATTAATGAATACCAACTCTTTGCCAAGCAAGGAGCCTGGTTTTCCTTGTGTTTTCACATTCATTCCTCCTAATGACCCTGAAAGGTAAGCATCATTAGCTGCTGTTCAGAAATGAGGAAACGGAGACTCAGAGCAGTGAATCATCTCCTCAGGTCACAGAGCTTAGATTCAGGCTATGGCAGCACTAATGACCCCGCTCCATGCGCTGTATCACCCTACACAATCTTTCCCGCCTGCCTGATGGATGGAGATGGATATCCCAGCCTTGGAGTTTGGATGTGACTTATCTGGGCCTAAAAAGTGACTCTGCCAGGTCAACCCCTCTTAAGTCATCTAGAGGGTGTTCTAGTCACCATGGCCCTGGCTTGAGCCAGGGGCTCAATGTGGTTGGAGAATGACCAGCTGTGCCAGAGAAACCTTGCTCAGTGTTGATGGTCAAGACTGTCCAGCCTGGAGATCCTAGGCTCAGCTTATGCCACATTTTGCCAGTTCTGTCTCATTACAGAACTATGTTCAGAGAACCAAGCCACAGGTGGGCATTTGTCGGCCATATTGCCTAGTGCAAGCAAAAATGGGTTCCATTGTCAACTCTGCCATTGTGTAACCTTGAGTAACTCCCTTCCCTTTTACAGCCCTCAGTTTCCTCCTCTGTAAATGTCTGCAGGGTCTTTGGGAGCAGTGAATGTCACTATGCATGTAAATTGTCTAACAGCTTCAAGAACATAGTAAGTGCTCAGAAAGGGATGTCATTACCCAGCTTTCTCTCACTCACCCTTCAGCTTCATGATTGGTCAATCAATCCATTCATTCATTTGTTCATTCACTTACTCATTTTGAAAGTCATCTGCACTATAAAATATCCACTTTGGAAATTCTTTAGGAGAGTACATATCACCCCTTTTATTCAGGTGTGAAAATAGAGGCACCAAGAAATAAAGTCATGATAAAAGTAAGCAGCAGACCAAGGTCCAGCAGCCTCATCTCCCATTTCCACTACTCTTCTCTGCTTTCCCAAATTTGAGGATAATTCTAACTTCAGATCTTGTGATGTTCAATTTATGTGTCAACTCGTCTAGGCCATGGAACCCATGTATTTGGTCAAAAATGATTCTAGACCTTTCTGTGAAGGTAGTTCTTAGTTGAGATTAACATTTAAGTTAGTAGACTTTGAGTAGACTACTGTCCATAGCGTTTGTGGGCTTCATCCAATTAGTTGAGGGTCTTAACAGAAAAAAGACTACCCTTCCCCCAAGGAAAAAGGAATTCTGCCAGTAGAGTTGCCTTCAGACCCAAGCTGCAGCATCACCTCTTCCATGGGTCTCCAGTATGCCAGCCTACGCTGAAGATTTTGGATTATCAGCCTACACGATCACATGAATCAATTCCTTAAAATCAATCAATCACTCTCTCTCTCAATATATAGATATAGCTATAGGTGACAGAGATGTAGATATAAATCTAGACATAGATATAAAGTTGTCCCTTGAATATCATGGGTTTGAACTGTGTAGGTTCATTTATACACAATTTTTTTTCAGTAAATATGTAGAATCAAAAGTTATACTTAGATTTTTGACTTTGCAGGGGGTTCTGCACCCATAACCCCTGCATTATTGAACGGGCAACTCTGTATAGAGAGCTAGTATGTATATAACCAATCTACACCTCTACCATATTTATACCTAAAACTATATAGATATAGATCTATATATCTCATACTGTTTTTCTCAAGAACCCTAACTAATACAGGCCTTAGTTTGCACCCTAAGTCTTCGGACGAGGCACACTCAAATGACAGAATTGGAGGGAAGAAAATAAGAGAAGATGTCCCAATTCTAAAGTACACCTCAGCTGGGAAGACCTTATATAAATGGGGGGAAAAAATCAAATCTGGAAGTTGCATGAGTCAGTAAATGAAACCAACATCCCATCTCATCTAGGCGTCACTGCTTCATAAAAAGGAAAAAAAAATAAGAAAGAAAACAGTGTTCCTTAGCCAGATGAAAACACCGCACTAGTAGAACCAATTTAAAACCTATGTATGTATTTTTAAAAATGGCCACCTCTTCCCAATTCTCAGGGATCAAAAGTTGATGGATGGAATTTTCTCCCTTTGTAGTTTTTTTTCTCCCACATACCTTCTTAAACCTTTGATGTGTGGTACAGCTTATCTTCAAGCAAGTGCCTGCAGACAAGACAAATGAACAAATAGCAACAAATATAAATTGGAAAACGGGGAAATAGCCTTTTCTTATATACATGATCCTGGGCCTGTCAGTGAATACTGCAGACTTGTAGTGTGGTCATAATTTCTGCCAGAGAACGGCATTGAATTTAAATGATGGCATTGAATGTAGCGATATTTCCCTCCATTCTGTTAAAAACACAACACCTCCTAGGTTCTCTGGAGCTGCTGTCCTACCCAGGACACAAATGGGCTGTAAGATTCCTTCCAGCTCCATGGCTGCCTAGTTCGAAATGTAAATGAAATACGCTTTCAATAAAATGAATGCAATGACCACAGGAACTGCACTTTTCAGTTTTGCAAAGCACTTTCACTTCTTTCAACCAATGTTATCCTTACAACTTCCCATTTTATGGAGCCAGAGAGGCAAAGGAGTTTTTCAAAGGTCAGGCTGGAGTTGATAGGACAGGCCAACAAGTCTAGGTCAAGAAAGAAAAGGTCAAGTGATAGACAGGCGGAGACAAAGGCTTCTTGGTCACTTTATTGCCCCCTTGGTGGCAAGGCATGGCTGTGGAAAGTCTTTGGAACCAGCCACATTTTGGAATGTTAGCCGTGTTTCTCACCAGCTGTGAGACGCGGCAAGTCACTTAACTCCTCAGCTTCTCCCAGTGCTAAAATGGGGTTTGCGATTACAACTTCATAAAGTTATTTCTGGATTAAATGAAATGTTCAAATACTTATCACAGTGCTTGGTACAGAGTAAAGATTTTAAGGATGAGACTGAATAGTGTTACTGCCTGAAAGATCTTAAACTATCAATCATAGCAAATTCGGTTGTGCCAGCCAACCCTGGGTGGCACGCACAGGCCCAGAATCCGATGGGACCCAATTACGAGCCTGATTCCTGCACAGGAAGGCCATGTATGGGCCAGCATACCTTGGCACTGGAGGGCACCTATCGTATACATTTAGAATTCTTCATCCAACACCATTACTGGGCCCGGTATCAGAGGTGGACACTGGGGGCAGTGATGAGCTGCATTGCCCTTTCTTTAAAACGTGACACCGTTTAGTGGAAGAAACAGGTAAAGATAACGAAAATAGATTGTGCTAAATGTCCAGAGAGAAAGAGACATGTGACAAGAACACTGAAAATGTGCTCTCTACTTCCATCTGCAAGCAAGAAAAGCTTTGGAAATTTCCCCGAGGAGATGCTACTGCTCTGAGCCTAAAAGGATGCAGAACCAGGTAAAGAGACAATAAAAAGAATAGCCTCAGCGGGTGGAAGACACAAGGGCTGGAGAGAAACCCCCATGCCGTTTGGTTCCTCCAGAGCTTAAAGTGAGAGATGATTTTATTCTATTTTATTTTCTTTACCAAGAAAATCCATCTTCGAGCTAGGAAGAAGGGCTCTTTTCCCAGATCTTAGCTCAAAAAGCCCAACTATTTTGAGAGCCCTACTCTCCAGCCATGCCACCCTTTCCTGTGCCTGTGACTGTTACCTCAAATACACTGGGCATGGTGAGTGCATGCAGTGTAGCAATTCGACAGACTTTGGTTTAAGCCTCCATTCAATCACTTATTCATTATGTGACTCTGGGTATTGGATATGTTCCTTCATTTCTCTAAGCCCCATGTCTTCATCTGTAAAGCCTTGAACATAAATGCCCCTCAAGAATTGTGTTCTTGTGGTAGTTATTGCATTTAAGTCAATCCAATCATATACACACAGTGTTTACCCCAAATGGATTATGCACTCAGTAAAGTAGAGCTGTGATTATTGTTATCCAGCTTACGTGAGATAAGCTCGTAAGGGGGCTTTGCCCCAAGTCAAAGCTTAATACTCGTTAGTTCTCTATTTCCCTTTTGGGTAACTCATGACCTTTGACTAAAGACTTTAGAATCGAATTCCCGATTTTTCTCTCATTTATAAATTGTACTATCCTCCCTGCCCCCTGTAACAGCCAGGTGTTCCATCTCCACGCGACTTCAGCCGGTCCCCTTTCCAGCCACACCTTGGTTCTAGCCATAACCTGGGACCTGGATACGGCAGCAACATGCATCCAGGAAACACAGTTTATACTCATGGTCCTCTGCTAACTTTCCTACCTCGCTGTGTCGTGCTTATCAAGTTTGTGCTTTGACCTCTAAGAGTTCACCAGGTCCTGCATTTTAGCTATATCGTGGCAAACATTTGAGAAGATACATGTCTGTTGCTGACGGAGATGTAGGTCCATCATTACGAGCCAGAGGAAGTTGTGCTGGCAGCTGGTCGGCAGGGAGAGGAAAATCCCTTGCTCGTACCCCTACTCCCTCCTGAGAAATTTAACTTCCTCTTGGTTTCCCTTCTTCCCCAAGAGAGTTAGCTTGAACTTTTGTGGTAGATCTGTTAGCAAGGTTTGCCTTACACGTACCATTCCAATGTATCAAGACCATCTTATGAGTCATGGAATCACGGTAACAGCGACAACAGTAACATTTACTATGTATGGAGTGTTTATAATGGGACCAGTATTATGTTAAGATAAATACGACCTTCGCTTAATGTCATTCTCATATTGACTGTGGAACCCTTTGCCTACTTTCTTCACCCCTTCCCGCACCCACACTCCTGCTATAGTGTCACTGTAAATGGGGTGTACTTCATTGACCCTTGACCTACGCTTGGCTGTGTGACTTGTTTTGGCCAATGGTATGTGGGTGGAAGTCAGCACATGCCAGTTATGAACCTGGGCTGCAAGAGGCATCACATATGTGTGCGGGCACATCTACACGTCACCACCACAAGGAGGAACTTTCCCAGGTAGCCTGCTGGTCCAAGGACAATGAGCAACTCACAGGTTCACAGCTCTGCAGCATGGAACAGAGTCAGTTGACTCCAACAGCCCGGGTCATTGACCTCAGCCAACCTGTACACGGTGAGCAAACCCATCTGAAATGAGCACAACACTCCATCTGATCCTCAGATATGCAACAAGTAAATGTTTATTATTGGATGCCGCTGAGATACTATAATTGTTTGTTATACAGCATTGCTGTAGCAAGGACTGACTGATACACAACCTTCCAAGATATATATCATTATATCCACCTTACAAATGGGTAAGTGAGGTACACCAAGGTTAATTGGTTGTTCAAGGGTCATAGAACCTATAAATAGCAGAGCTGGATACACACCTTCAAATACTATTTCATGGCTTGTTTTGGGACGGGCCCAATAGGCATGGCTTAATGAACTGACTTCCACATTGGAGTGGATGGAAGGAATTCTCTCAGCCAGCTTCCCTTTAGACCATATTCATGATAGTTAGGAGGGGGATTCCAGAAATAACAACCATCTGAAATCAAGGTATCCCTCTTCAGTGGCATAAAGACTGTTAACACATCTATTCAGAGATTTCAGGGTTAGGCTATGCTTGCTGAATGGTTGAACAAAGATTTCACAGGATGTATAACTAGGCACTGAATGAGGAATATCAAAACATACATTGTGACATATGTATATTACTGACCCATGCTATGGTGGGGGGGGAGGTTCACAGAGAGCAGAATATGGAACTTGTGCAATTCTCACCTTCAACTGGAAGATTTTCTCCCATCTTCTTTTAAATTAAGGGCAAATTTTCCCAGTGTAAAAGGGTGGTTATAAATTTAAACACATGTATGTCAACTATAGTGAATGGCAGGGATTTGGGGAGTGAAATTAATGCAGCTGCATTGTAAGTATGCCCTATTTCTCAATACTAAACTTTTAAAAATAGACTGGCTAAATATATAGACAATAATGGATTGAGGCTGAGTTGGCGTTACTATAAGGCTCAGGATTTTCCATTTAATGACTTATAATTTCAATTTCCCATTTCTACATGACAGCTAGAGCAGACTTGCTTTATTATTCATGATTACATGCTGCCACCACACAAAAACGCAAGCAGAAACCTAGACAGCAACATCGGGGGAGGGGATAGCAGAGGATCCTGTGTCGGAAACTCAGCAGATCTGAAGACCAGATCTTCAGTTCCAGCTCAGCTGCTGTGTGACTTTGGGCACCTCAACAAACCTCTCTGAACCTTTGGAAATAAGCATTTCTATGAGATGCATGTTAAAACATTTGATAAGCTGGGTCACTACAAAGTTTGAAATGTTGCCATTTTACTTTTACTAGTAAAGGCTAGGGTTCTAAATTCTCCTCTTCACATCCGTAATCAAATAAACAGTGCACAAACAAAGAGGTGAGATGAAACAACATGGTAAAAACACGGCGTAAAATTGTGTTATTGTTAAGCTAAGGTTCAAATCCTGGATCTGCCTGCTAGCATGGGCCCACTTTTGATAATAATACAGCCACTGTGAGCCTCCGTTGTTCTTCATTCACTAAATGGAGATGAGGACACCTACAGAAAAGGTGTAAATAAACACGCTAGTGATACCATTAAGGCATACTTGTTGGCTGTTTATCTCAGGCACCATGACCTCCTATGCCACTCACCAGAAGCCTGGGTAGTGGGTGACATTAGTACCGCTACATGGAGACAGAGCTTGATCTAGAGCCCAAGCTGGTCGGACACCTATAATCTTCACTGCTGAAATGGTGCAAACAGGAGGAGGAACAAAAGGCGGATATGGAGGGAGAAGAAAAGGGATGATAATAAGCCTGTGGAATGGTGGGTCCGTCCCACACACTTATGGAGGGCTGCCATGTGGACATGGGGTCACATGTGCATCTCGGGAATGAGTTTTAGTCCATGGCTACATAATTGTGAATTATCTTCTTCCTTCATTATTTAGTCCTGGTTTAAACTGGCTCAGCTAAGTATTATGGATAGCTCCTTTTTTCTCTATCCCTTTCCCAGGGAACAGTGGAAAAAAAAAAAAAAAGACTGAGCTAAGGCAGTAGAGAGAACAGGAAATCATGTCTTTAGTGGAGCAGAACAAATTCCTCCTCTGATTTTTTGTGTGTGGAATAATAGAGATCCATCCAAGGGAGCTATTTGTATAGGGAGCCTGCAGGCACGGGCTGGTGGGTCTTGAGGAATACTCTCATTTTGCCAGATGTGCACAGTGAGGTAGAGAAATGGAATAAAGAAAGACAGAGACAGAGACAGAGGCTGTGACAGAACCGCCAAACCAAGCCCGTCTGGAGATTCAGACAGTGAGAGGCTCCCACTCTAGCTGCTGTGCTGATAGGAGTGTCCAGGATGAAAAACACTCTTGCTCTCTCCTCAGAGTAGCGGTCCCTTCTTCCCCACTCTTTATCTCTTATCAGTCACTTCCTGATTTAAACCTCCAGAAGCTGGACCCCGCCTGCATGGATCAGATGTGGGTACCCAATTAGATTTTTTGGAGTCCTCACCAATGATGTAACAAGCACACATTCAGTTGAGTGTTCTTCCCTCATCACCTTATATGCAATTTCCGTTCAATACTTTGGGCATCAGAGATCTCAGTGTGATTTCACAGGCAGGTGACCACTGAGAAAGTAACTTATACTCTTGGGCTCCATTAATCAAAGCATCACATCTTAAAACCAAGAAGGGGACATCTTCACTGTGCATTGCTCAGATCACAGCTAGGGGGCTGTGCTGAGACCTGAACGCCACATTAAGAATATTATTAGCAAAGTAGAGCAGGTCCAGATATTAGAAGCTAGTCCGATACAAAGGCTTATAAGTGGCGTCATAGGACACTGTGAGGGAGTAAATGTTAGCTACCTCCAATTATCTGAATGGCTGTAGTACTATTACCAATTCTAATACTGATTAATATTCTTATTATTGTAGCTATGTCCTATGCACCAAAATACACACATTATATACATAATTACAAGAGGTAAATTTTTTGAGTGTTTACACTGGACCAGGCACCTGCCAAAGAGGGTGAAAAAAGGGAAGGGATTTTAGATGCACAAATTGCCAGTTATAAAAACAGTCACGGGGATATAAAGTACAGCACAGGGAATATAGTAATATTGTAATAACTATGGATGGTGTCAGATGGGTACTAGACTTATCGGGGTGATCACTTCATAAGTTATATAAATGTCTAATCACTATGCTGTACACCTGAAACTAGTATAATATTGTATGTCAACTGTAATTGAAAAATTTGAGTTTTTTTAATTAAAAAAGTGCTTGGCAGATATAATTTCATGTAATTCTCAATGATGCTTCAAAGTAAACTCTATTTATATCTCTCTTTTACATATGGAAAAACTGACCCTGAGACAGGTAAGGTTTTGAAAGGCAGAGTTTTGCAATCTCAGCATTACTGATGTTTGCCGGTAGACAATTATTTGCCGTGGGGGCTGTCCTGTGTATTGTAGGATGTTTACCAGCAGCCCCGGCCTCCACCAGTTAGATGTCAGTAGTACCCTTCTTGAGTTGTGATGACCAAAAGTGTCTGCAGATGTTGCCCAATGTTCCTTGAGGGGTAAAATCAACCCTGATTGAGAATCACTGCACTAAGGTAACTTACATGGTAAGTGAGAAGGCTGGCACTAAAATTCAGATCTGTCTGGTACCAAGATACATGATCTTAAAAATAATATCACTAACAATCGCAATAGTAATAATTATTACTTTATGAGCCCACTATATGACAGAGCTTTCTAATTATGGAAAGAAGAGGTTGGGGAGGTGGTTAAGTCCTCTGAAACCAAAGCATTCAGGCAGAAGTGCCACATTCCAGAAATAACATAGGAGAGATTCACGTATTAAATAACTGTGGACTAAAAGACAGGGCAGACCAGAGATAATCCTAAAAGTCAAGCGTTCTGTAAATGTAAAACTCGAGGTTCTAATTTTTATTCAAAGTGCATTTCAATACTTAAACAGAAAAAAAAATCTTAATTCAAATTGTTTTCTTAGCAGAAACCCAAAGAAATTCACCTAGCTCTTACGTGTACATGATTAGAAAGATGCCATTCCCAACTCCCTTTCTTCAGCCCTCGAACACACACACACACACACACACACACACACACAGACACAAACCCTCTTGTCCATTCATCTGGGCTCAGAAACAATTGATCCATTATCTGATTTTAGGCAGAAGAAAGCTGAGCTACAATAGCAAGTCATCAGCTGTGCGGAGAATTGGCAATTCTCCATTGGTGTGTAATAAGTTAATGATGCCTGAGAAAGGAAGACATTGACAAGAGGAAAGCCCACAACCTCCCACCTGCCTCTTTTCAGGGCCAGAGCATCTGCATCCTGAACCACATTTGAACAGAGAGAAGGGAACTGGAGGGAAAACAGGAACATCTCTAGTGATTAGAGGCTGGAATAAAAAAAGACACATGGACCCAAGTCAGCAGGAAACCTGCTGGAAGCCTATCATCTAGGTGGCAATTCAGAGTCAGTTCTCAAAAAAGCCTGATAATGCAATGAATTATACCTAAATGCAGTGAAATCAAAGACTGGATTGAGTTGGGCTGGACCTGAAAAATAATTTTTGAATTAACTGGTGAGTCGAACAATAAAAAATAAAAAAAAAGGGACAAGAAGAAGATGTAGAATTCCATATCCAGAGAGCCAGGTGTAGAGAGAGACCTACCTGTCTGGCTGACTTTAGCATTCACCTGCAAAGCACAGGGACTGAAGCCACACCTGCTGGGTGATGCTGGGTGTGGTACATTAAAGAAGGAGGAGAGAGTTTTCCCAGGTGGCACATATAAAGATGCGGACTTCTAAAGTCATCTTCCATTCAAAAAATGCTAAGTCATTTCATATGACTGGAGTTCAGTGCTCCTGGAGGGAGGCAGTGCCGTGAGGTGAAAGAGCTTTTGACAATGTCCAGAAGAGGCTTGAACGCCAAGCTAAGCATATGAACATGAGTCAGTATAATAAGGAAGAGGATACGTAATTTATTGTAAGATATATGTACATATAGAAATATTTTGATCAGAAGAGTGGCATTATCAGAAAGATCAATGTGTCAGTGTGGAAGAGAGATCTTAGGGGAAACACTGGATAGTGACCAATAATCATAAAATGAGCCGAAATGTATTGAGCCACTCGACACGTGCCAGTAAGTGTGCTAAGCATTTTATTTTAGTTCTGCAATTGCATATTCACAACAACCATATGAGGTAGGCACTGCAATAAATCATTCTCCGTAGAGGACGAATTTAGAGTTTCTCATTAGAGGATGAATTTAAGCTTAGAATTCAAATTGTGGTCAGGGTCCCAAAATATTTATTGTTGAAGTCAAAATACCATAACCAAGATTTAATTCTGGTGACTGCGCGTTTATTCAAGGAGGCTGTGTAAGTCCAGACAAAAGACCATCCAAATATTGACTAGAGCAATGTCAAAGGAAATAGAAGAATATAGATAGATAGATAGATAGATAGATAGATAGATAGATAGATAGATAGACAGACAGATAGAGCTAGAGACAGACAGAGATAGATATCCATTTCTATCTAGTTCTATGTCTATATCTATAACTATATCTATATCTATGGATTGGAATGGACAAAAATGATAGATATTAGATCTAACCAGGAAGACACAAGCTTAAGTTCAATAAGCTTGTGAATATCTCCATAGCTTTGCCTCATAAGACCAATCCTTGAAGGTTTACGGCTCTTCTTGGACAAGGCATATCGTCTACTCTGAATTTCACTGTTTTCTATCTTCAGCAAAGTCTAAATCCCTTTTCCATCCTTGTGCTTTTGGATGTGCCTGACCCTCCCTACCTCATCCTCTCCCCAGTCACAGCTCTCATTCACTTCCAACTAATTGTCTCCATCCATGTGTGCAAACCAACCATTTATGGGAAATGCCACGGAATGTTAATTTCATTTGGAATTGGGTAATTGCAAAAAGTGCTTCCATTTTTTATTATATACAATGAATAAGTATTGTATTAATAGTACGATTTCCAATTATAACCACAATCGCAGGCCTGTCATCCCTTAACCGTGAGTTATTTTTCACGGAACATTTTTCTGAAGTTTTCTTTTTAAATTCTCCCTCCCCACCCCCCGCCGCTCCTTTCCTCACATCATTGTAATTAAGATAATGTAGCATAATTATAAACACATATTGGAAGCTCAAATGCCAGAATGCAATATCCAACTAGTGCTACATGCTTATTGAAATTTCTCAAGCAAAAACAGAAAATGTTGGAGTCACTGAGGGAGAAGAAATAAGACTGGTGAAGTCAGCAAGGCAAAGGCCAGGGCAGTCCAGGACACCTGGCCAGAGTCCACATCTGGGAAGTGGAGCTTGGTTGGGTATTTCTAGGAAGCAACCAGGAAGCATGCTGAAATCTTTTGGGTATTGAGGGAAAAAAAATTACTGAGCATCTACTGTATACCAGGTGCTTCATATATATCATCTGATTTCTTCATCAAGGCAAATTGATGAAGTTTGCTTTTTATTACCATTCTATGCATGAAGAAATAGTCTACAAAGTTAAGTTAGCCAAAGTAAAGAGCTAGATTGAGTACGCTGAGATTTATTGAATCCTTGATTCTAGTATTAGCTGGTTACTGCTATTAGATACCGGTCCAGATTTTTAATTTTTTTTTTTTTCATTCAAGACTGTAGTCATCTATGTGTCTGTGGGTCAAGTGAGGGTCAGGTTGTTCAGACTGGGCTTCACTTGCTTCGAGCTACAGGCTGGATCCAGGTCTTCTTCACTCGTCTCTCGTCCTCTTTGGACCAGCAGGCTACGTGGGGCATCTTCCCACAGAGATGTGAGAAGGCACAAGAAGGGAAACTCTATTGTGCAAGCACCTTTCAGGCTTTTGCTGTGTCACCCCGGCTAACGTGTCAGTGATGAGTCAGTCAAATGGTCATGGCCAATATCAATGGGATGGGAGAATATGCCTGCCCAGGGACAGATGGAGAGTGAATACTTGCTCAACAATAATCTCAGCTGTGGCACCTATAAATCTTTCAAGTTGCCACTAACCCATGAAAACCACACCACTTACAGTCCACTTCCCTAGAGTGTAGGGAGTCAGTTCAAAGGGAGGTTGCCATGGTGACACAGAAGTAGTAGTGAGTTATATGACCTGGAACTTTTCTCATCTATATAAATGGCAATAATACTCCCCTAATCTTCCTAAGAAGTCTGTTGAAAGGTGACTGAGATGCCTATAACACTATTTTAAAACACAGAATGCTCAGGTTCTATCACCTTATTCTGCTTTATTTTACTTCAAACATAGCACTCCCGACATTACATTATGTCTTTATTTCGTTTATTGTTTGTCCCCCTCAACCCTTCCAAATGCCAAGTTAAATGAATGAAAAGACATTGTCTATTTTGTTAACTTTTATATCTTCAGCATCTGGAGTACTGACTGGAGTATAACAGGTTCTTTGGAATATAAAGATTATTTACAAAATAAAATGCAAGTTCTGTAAACCCCAGTTTATAAATACTGTGTGCATGTCACACAAAAACTCAACTTGCACTAATCTGGGTACTGTCTTGAGCTCTGAAGAGGGGACAAGGTTTTTGACAGCTATAGTGGGGTGGTGGTGGTGATGATGACGGTGGTGTGATGACGGTGGTAATGATGGTGGTGGTGATAATGATGGTGATGATATGGTCGTGGTGGTGATGGTGGTGATGATAATGATGGTGGTGATGATGATGATGGTGGTGGTGATGATGATAATGATGGTGGTGATGGTGATGATGATGGTGATGATGATAATGATGGTGGTGATGGTGATGGTGATGATGATGGTAGTTATGGTGATGATGGTGGTGATGATGGTGATGATGATGGTGGTGATGATGATGATGATGGTGGTGGTGGTGATGATGACGGTGGTGATGATGGTGGTGGTGATAATGATGGTGATGATGATGGTGATGATGATGATGATGGTGGTGATGATAATGATGATGGTGATGATGGTGGTGATGGTGGTGATGATGATGATGGTGGTGATGATAATGATGATGGTGGTGGTGATGATGACAGTGGTGATGATGGTGGTGGTGATGATGATGGGGGTGATGATAATGATGGTGGTAATGATGATTGTGATGATGATGATAATGATGGTGGTGATGATGATGTTGATGATGATGGTGGTGGTGATGATGGTGGTGGTGATGACAGTGGTGGTGGATGTTCGATGTTGATACTAAATATAATGAAAATTTATATATATAATATATATATATAAATAATACATACAAATATATAATATAATATATATAATATAGTATATAAATATAAATTGATATACATATAGATTACGTATATATGTATATTTAAAAATCACTGCACTTGGAATAAAAAATACTGACGACTCCATATCTTTCCAGCTGAACAGCTTTGAAAGGTGTCTTAACCCCTGCAATTCTCAGTGATCTCATCTAGGTCATTGGTTTAAGTACGTAGACTTTGCCAAAATATCTCAAGCCTCTGAACAATATATTAAGTGCCTGGCACAAAATAAGAAGCTACCAGGATGATGATGATGATGATGATGATGATGATTCTCTACACTTGTAGTGTTTTCCTTGGGAAAGGATTATAAAGATGCCTCTTGTAAAAGCAAGCAGAATTAAACCTCATAACATACAGCAAAAGGCTGGGGTTGAAAGTTGGAGAAAGATTCATGGAGCAAGAGTCTTTTGAACTAACTCTTAAAGGCCACGTAAGATTCACATACAATTGTCACCCCAATAAACTTTAAATTAAAAAAAAAAAGATTCACATATAGAAAGATGGGAGAGCAAGACCCCAGAAAGGGCAAACAAAACAAGAAAATTCCCAAGGGGAAACAAGGGCACAGGTAACAGTTACAACTGTCCAAACAATTTCCACACTTCTTTTAGGATTTTTTGGTTTACCTAACTAATTCCAGATTTATTATATAATCAAACCCTATAATAACCACGTATGATATATAGGAGAGTTATTATCATTATGTTATAGAGGAAGAAACAGAGGCTCAAAGACTGTGCATAATTTAATTTTGCAACTCGGTGAGAAATGGAAATTTTAGCTGAGATCCCAAAGTGACATATATCAGGCATCAAAAAGAGTTGAAGCTAGCTCACCCCACTAGGTCATGTGAAAAGCGGGCAGCTAAGAACCAGTAAGTGAACCATTAAACCCCACAGACCCATCAGGGAAATGACAAATCACTTTTGAAGAAAGAATATATAGGCAGTTTCTTAGACAATAGCGTTGCTGTGAGCCACACCTCCTCCTTCCTGGGGGCAGAGACAGAGGAGTGGGGATGCCTGCCCTCCCAGCTAACCTAGTGAGAGGCTCTCGCAGAAAAACTCACAGAACTTCCTGTGTGGTCCCAGGCCAGTGAGCTGGCATCCAACTCTCAACAGGAGAGTGTAAAGGGGGGCAGATGCGCTGGCCAGTCTGCAACCCCCCAGTGTTCTGCATGGCCCAGGTCAGATGACAAGCCAGAGAAAAGCAGTAAGGGGCTAAAATACAGAATAGCTGGTAAAAGATTCCTAAACTAGACTGTGTGGCTCAACTCTTGGGTCCCTCCCATTGTAGCTATGAGATCTTGAACACGTTCCCTACACTTTCTATGACTCCTTAAGTTTCTGTACCTGTAAAATAAGGCTAATGATCATACCGATATAGGGCATTGTGAGGATTAAATGAGTAAACGTAGATAAAACATTCAGCACATTGTAAGTGTGACACAAGTGTTAGCTACCAAAATGATCTTAAGTTCTGAGGGATATGGCTGCCTGGAAGGGTGAACAGACTGCATCAGAGAGAAGCTGGAGAAATTACCAGAGTCAGAGAATGAGTGACTGAACCCAGGGAAAGAGGGATGCCTCCAATTACATTAAGGGACCTCAGAGGAGGGGTTGTTAGGAGTGGGGGTCTCTTAGGCGATCATGAAAACGCTTTTGGGCAGAGAACCAGCTATATAACTCTACCACGTTCACTGAAGATACAGCCAAGTTATAGCAACGCCAGTCACGTCAGACCTTTCCAGACCCTCTCATTTATCCTCCTTTCTCATCCACACCCCAGCCACAGAGGGGTTGGAAACACTAGCTAAAAAGGAGGGAAGCAGGTAAGTGAGAAAGAGAAAGCAAGCAAGTTTCACCTGCCTTTCTGAGCTGTGGCGATATCTACAGCCCTAGTTGGGGGAGCAGGAAAAGGAAAAAATAAAATAAAAAGAATTCCTTTAAAGGAGACTGAAAGGGTTTATCACATGATATTGGACAGCCCGAATTCAGATTGTGTTTTGCTACATTAAGTAAAAGCTGGACTTTGCATTACTTAATGCACATCAGACAAGTCTTTCTGTTTTTATTGAGGAGCAAAGGGGAAACTAATACCATAACAATTCCTCAACAAATATAAAGGGGTAATAGGAAACAAAACTAATGATGCTTTAAGACTGTATCCCATGGGCCATTCTTGGAGAACATACTAGTTACGACTTTCTAATACTGTTTTTTGTTACATTTACTTTTGTATTACATTAATACAGCTTTTCCCATTCCAACTACGACATTCTTCTTGTTTTTAATTTATTAGAATAGACTCATCCCAATGCACCCAGATAAAAATTACCTAACAGGAAAGTGGCAGAATTTGACTTAAGTCTGTATTTCCCAACTCATGAGCTAGATCCATGCTATGACGCCACTGCTATATACAATTTGTAGTTCCACATAATGCATCTTTTTCTAGCTCAAAGTTGGATTGACCATTAAGTCTTTTTCCCATTGGGTTAGGTACTTTTTTTCTATATGCTCCCATTTTATCATGGACTCCTTGCTCTTGTAACTTCTCATATGTGCAATAATGTGTGAGTGCTACCTTCCCCAACTGAAAATGTGTTTCCCACTGGCGAAGACCATGTTTGCATAATGTATTACTGTTTCTCCAGTCTTTCTCCAGTGCCCAGGGCCTGGTGCAGGGTAGGTAATCTGTATACATTAGATAAATGAATGAATGAACAGACTATTTAACAGAGACTCATCACTTTGAGTTTCAAAGCACTGATCTTTGTGAGTTAAGTGACTACTTTTTATTTGTATACAATTAAATTATAAACAATTTCACACATCAAGTTATGTCTTAAAATATATCTAACTAGAATATCACTTCCATTAGGTTTTAACACCCCAATAAATTAAAAAAATAATAATAAAATAAAAAATAATAAAATTTTGAAGAAAAAAAAATCGGTTCTAAACGTGTCACTTTTTGGAAGTACGGGAAACCTTCAAAACCGTCATTTATAGGTGGCAAAACTGGGTCCCAGAGAGCAGGCATGACCTCTGAGGCAGGTCCGCACAGGCGGGCAGCCTCTTCGCCCATTGTTCTTTCTGCCGCCCTGAGCTGGCTGAGGAAGACTCAGGCCCTGCCTAACTGACTGTTTTTATGGATTCACACTCCAGGGCATCACCTGGTGAAACTGTCACTGGGTGTAAAGAAAAAGTGCACAGAAGCCTGGAGGAAGTTTCCATTTTGACATTAATGAACACGTGGCAGAATCCCAGCCTAATGGTGCGTGAAGTTTGGGGAACGATCAATAACCATCAAATCAAAACAAACCTGCAGCCTCCTGGTCTCCCTAGACCCCCTGCCCCCACTCCTTCTAGGCAGCCCGTGGGCACTGAGTGTGTTATTCATGACTGGATTTGAGGCTGTTAACGGAACATCTTTATGAGGCATGGATATGAGCCGAAACGGTCAAGTTTCCTCTAGCACAAAACCCAGGGATTCCTGACTTTGCCATAAGGTGTCAGGCCCTGGTAAAATTGTCCTGGCACAGGCCTCACACCTCTCGCATGAACTCTGTTGGGAGCTTCTCCCCTCCCGTTCTGGGCATCTGATTCTCAGCAGGTCTGCAGGAGGACACACGGCGATGGCCAGGTTGACTCAGTGCCTTCCCTATGTCGGCACCGCGTCCATCATATATTCAGATTGTCTTTTACTTCCCACAAGAACCCTAAGTTAAATGACTCCTTATTCTGGCTATTTTACAAACAAAGAAACTGCAGTTCAGGAAGGCTAACCAACTCCCCCAGGCGCCCAGGGCTAGCTCAGGGTAGAGGAAGTGCTGGAACACACAGTCTGACTGCAGAGCCCACGCTGTCATCCCCCAAGCTCCCAAGCTTTCTAACTCCCCACAGTGACCAGGCACAGTAGCTGGGAAAGGCGATGACGTCTCCTCTAACGCCTTCCCTCTGCGGCCCTGCCCTTCTACATCCCTCCCATATACGCATACACACTTATGTAGAGTGTGTGTTAATTCACTAAACCCTTACCACGTGTCTTACCTGATTCAAGTACATTACACTCAACATCTGACTTCACCTCTGCAAAGGAGGGATAGTTATCCCTGCCTCACAGAGGAGCAAACGGAGGTTCAGGCAGATGGAATAACTGAGCCCCACCAGCAAGAAGCAGGGCTAAGATACCGAGTGGGAGGCCTGCTCCTTTCCAAGAGCCCCCGTATAACTCTGCCTGGCTGTTCCAGCTCAAAGGGCCACTCGTCTTTCCCTACTCCTCTCTCAGGGAACGCAGCACGACGAAGCATGAATGTCCCACAGTCACTCATGTTAATGAGCTAGTTGTGCCAAGACCATGGGTTCCTGAGAGCAAGGCCCACGGAGTTCACTCTTTACCCGCCATGAGCTCTTAACCCCGCACCCGGCTCACTCCAGGTGTTTGAAATTCCAGCGGCGAACATAAAACAAACCTAGTCTGTGTTCTCCACACACTCAGTGGTGAGTTGCTGAGCAAGCCGTGCTTCTTGAGCTCTCCGCCCCATGTGTGTCTGAATGGGCTACTACCACCTCCCCCGTAAAACTGTTTGGAAGGTGAAATGAGAAACTAGATGGAAACCATGAAGTATAATGCCCAACACGAAGTGTCCAGTTTAAAAAAATAAAAACAAGGTTATTACCATAGAAACATCTCTACTTGAAGCAATACCCTACTTACTTGAGGTTTCTAAATTTCTGGAACATAATCATGGAGTAGAAAGTATCTCTTTAGCAACTTACAACAAACAGTTCTTAACTTAGTTAGCTGGTTACCAAATACACAGGCATTGGGTCTCATGAATAAAAATAATAAGGATATTGTCGATGTTATCAAACATGTGTCTAATACTCTATAACTTTAGAGTGTGTTCGGTACGTAACAGTGGAATGGAAAGAAGGAAAACAAAACCAACGACGCAGATATAGGGTCAAGCCATGACAGACAGGACTTCCATTTGGGGGTTTTTCTCTTACCCTGAAAATCCCTTGGCTTGGTCCCACTGTCTCTCCCCTCTCCAGTCTCACTTCTGTAACACAGAACTCCCATTAGAGTCCATTTGATCTGCCAGAAATGCAAATGGGACCTTTGAATTCACCAGTTTAAACACTTTTAATGGCTCCCACTGCCCTTAGGACCACGTCAACAGCTTGCACATGGCTCCCAAGGAAAGCCCTTTTATGACCTGGTCCAAAACGTGCCACTATCCATTCCTTTGTGAGCTACAGGCAGCCCAACCAAACTACTTGCAGCAGTTTCGAGTGTCCCATCTTCCCTTAGCAAAGTGCTACTTGTCCTTCAGATCTCCAATCAGCTACCGTATCTGTGACTCAGAAAAATCCTCGCTGACCCTCTGGCCTATGTAGGTCCCTCTGGTAAATGGCCCACAGCACCAACTAATTCTCCTCTCATAACATATGCTTATTGTTCAATATCTTCTTCTCCACAGAGGGCAATATCCCCTGGAATCAAAGCAGCCCACGACTAAGCGTCCAGCCCGGTACCGGGCGCATAATATGATGTTTAGATCCTTCCCTCTCACTACCTCAGTTTTCTCAAAGGCCAAATGATGTTGAAAACATCCATTCCTTCCACTGCACTGGGTCAGTGAGAAGGTGAGAGGACACATATATACGAGAGTGATATTAAAATGTCCCACCACTGTCCACATAGCATGTATTGGCCTTTAAAAAGAAAAAAAAAAAAAAAAAAAGGGAAAATAACCTAAAAAGGCAAACACAAACTGAATAAAAACATAAACTGGGATTTTGAGAAGAAAGATTGACAAACAGAAAAATACCATCAGTCGGACCTTGAAAACTCCCACAATTTCATGCCAAGTACAGTATTATCTACATCTGCTTTTCTACATTTATCTATCTATATTGTGTTGATCATGAATTTTTTTTCTGAAAACATCTTCCCTTAATTGCCAAATTCTTGTGAGTTGAAGGAGAAATGAAATATATACAGTTCTGAGTCATCTAAAGGTAAATCATGCAAACATGACTTAGCAATTACATTTTCATGTTCAGGAGATTTTGAAAATGATTCAAACAAATTCCCTAAAGCCACTGTTTTTTCTACCTTCGTTTTAACTACCTTTCCAAATACCTTGCCACGTTAAAGAAAGGAGCGATGCCCAAAAGAGAATTACAGTAAATGGTGAAAATAATGTGGAGACATGAACTCACACAGCAGGAAATGAAGTGCTGGGGGGTTGAAATTTTGCTGAAAATACTGCTGTGTCTGCTGACCTTGAGTGAGGCGGACAGAACAGTGTGAATCAAGAAAGAACGAAATCATCCATTCAGGAAGTATTAAGCACCTATTGTATATTAGGCTCTGAACAAGTTAGAACATCTGACAATTAAGTTCGAAGACTTGTTGCTACTATGTTGCTAACCTTTTTTGATATCAGAGGGAGTATTCATTATTAATTTGTACCAACTGGACAAACAGTTCACCAAGTTTACTATTTGGAAGTGCTGAAAAGGTTGCGTGAAAAAGGTAGCCGACCTGAACTTTTCGCCAACAATTCATGGCTCTTGCATCACGACAATGCACCAGCTCACACGGCCCTGTCTGTGAGGGAGTTTTTAGCCAGTAAACAAATCACTGTATTGGAACACCCTGCCTACTCACCTGATCTGGCCCCCAATGACTTCTTTCTTTACCCGAAGATAAAGGAAATATTGAAAGGAAGACATTTTGATGACATTCAGGACATCAAGGGTAATATGACGACAGCTCTGATGGCCATTCCAGAAAAAGAGTTCCAAAATTGCTTGGAAGAGTGGACTAGGCACTGGTGTCAGTGCATAGCTTCCCAAGGGGAGTCCTTCAAAGGTGACTGTAGTGATATTCAGCAAGGAGGTATGTAGCACTTTTTCTAGGATGAGTTCACGACCTCGTGCATTGATCCTATTGTTAAAGGACTTCTACATTAGAAAGGGAGATAGACATCAACTCAAGGTCTTTCACGAATGTCATGTGCTGCATAGCAGGCTCCATGAGTATTTAACAAGGGAATTGGATGTGATTCGGGAGGTCAGCAAACTTTCTCGTGAGGAAAGAATATTCATGCTGGCATCTGACTTTGCCTGTATCCTAAAAACAATGGTTTTCAGTCATGAGAATGATAAGAACTTGTCCACATTTTAGAATTATTATCTGATTGGCTTTAGGAGAAAGAACCGCAGGCAGTGTTTAGTGTGGCAGGATGCAGACCACTAACAGTGGCCACTCACTCAGGCATCTTCTTCGAGACTCAATCTCCTCACCTCTACAACAGGGGTTACAATCCTGCAGCCTCTGTTGCCAAGTTGCTGGAAGGAGCTAAGAGGACAATGGGAGGGGCTAAGAAGATGGTAGGAGGGGCTAAAATGATAGTGGGAGGAGGTCTGAGGATGATGGAGGAGGTAAGAGGGTGAGGAAGTAGCTAAGAAAATGATGAGTATGCAAACCCTTCACAACCTGAAAATGCCGTACCCATCAAATTAATGAGGATGAAAGTTGCTTTATCAATATTTTCATTTCCCTAAGGAAATGGATAGTGTAATGGCTTTTGCGCCCAGTCCCTCAAAGGAAACCTGATGAAGGATAGGGGCCTTAAACTTACACTTGGAGGTGGGAGTTCAACATCCTTGAGGATTTAATGAAATCTCCTTCCTTAGAAAAATGCTTAATTCAAGACAATGGTCTGCCATCCCAACTGGCTTCCAGGCCCCTGCGTGATGAAGTCCATACCTGAGGAAGAGACCTCAGGTAGAAGTCCAGGGGTAGAAGGAAGCATTCAGGCATCACAGCAGTACCATTTTCCCTGTCAGACTGGAACCCTTCCTATTGCTACTCAATGCACAAAAGTTACAAGAAGCAATACTGACAGGATACACTATAATGTCTTCTGTGCTGCTCTATCTATTGTTCTCTCTTATTTTATTGCAGTCCATTTCTTGGTTTTAAATGCTGACTATGACTCCATGAATTGCACCTAACTTGCAGTTTGAAAAACACTGTTTAAAGACTGATGAGCATATGTTTGCCTCTGTCAATTAATTGCTGGTATCATCTTGGACAGAACACATCCTCTCTGAGCCTCAGTTTCCTCAACTGTGAAATGGGGATAATCATGCCTCCTTTAAGAGTTGAGAGGACTAAGGTAATAGCATGGGAAATCACTACCTAGATTTCCTAGCACAGAATAGGTGTTCAATAAATGGCAGTGATTATAAATAGAGGCTTCTAATGGGGGAATTAGAGCATAGGTAAATCCCTCTTGCCTGGGTGTGTGTGTGATGGGGGGGGGGAGGAACAGGGGGAAAAAAAATCTCATTTGTTTTCTACCCAGGGGGTCTTTCTGTCTTCCAAATGTAGCTACAGTATTTGCTGTGCAGAGAGGAACTGGGTCCAAATGCCTCTGTTTGCTGTGACAGGATTTATAAATAAGTAAAATGCTTCATCCAACATTTATAGTTGTGTGTGAGAGTCAAAGAAATAATAAAAGGCACGTGGGCTGGGGCTTTATTTATAGTGACTCCCTGTTTCCGTCTCCGCCACGATTTCACAGTTTAGCTTTCATTTGTTTACGATTGTTCTTGGATGAACTTCACTTCCAAGCAGAAGGTATTAATTATTAAAACACAGACCAGAAAAAGCTAGCCCACACTGCTCCCCCAAACAATGACAGGATGAGGCAACAGAAGGGAGCCCCCAGAAAGAAGGGCTTAGAATTGCCTGCACATGCCTTCCCACACAGCCAAGGCTTGGCAAAACTCATTTCAACAAACGTTCTGTGGGTGCCTATGAAGTGACGTGTAGGAGCTGTGCCAGCAGCCATGGCAAGGGGCCAAGATGTCAAAGATGAATTAGACCCTTTCTAACTCATCTCCCAGTGAAAGGAGGGAGCTCACAGCCAAGGAGGGAGGAGGCGTGTAAACACCCAACTACAAGAGTGGGGGGGGGCACGCGGCTCTGCACAAAGTGTACAAGGGATCCTTCTGCACAGGCAGCCTGCTGTAGGGAAAGAGTACCTTTGCTGTCAGCCCGCGTTAGGTTCCAAGCCCTGCTACAGCGCATCCTGGCTCTGTGATCTTGGGCATGGCACAGTCTTCCCACTTGCGACACAGGTGTGGCAATACCTCCCTGGCAGAGGCCATTGCTTGGATTAAATATAAAAATTCATGTGAATTGCTAGATATACTGTAAGCATTTATTAAAGAATAAATATCTCATAAGGTAGTAAGAACATGGGCACATATGTAGCACATAGTAGGTGCTAAGTAAACAGTACTTCCCTTGCTCGTTTCTCTTGCTTGAGAGTATTAATTTGAATCCACATTGTGCCCACCTTCTAATCACGCTAACTGCAATACACTTGTATATCACTGATATCCGTCCTTCCGCAGTAAGTGCAGTGTATCCTCCTTACCTGACCCAGACTCAATCTGGATCAGAATGTGTCCATTAATTTATTGATTTAGCACCTTATAGTCATTAATATTGATAGAGCACCTGTTATGTGACAACACTAGTGTAGACACCTGGGATTCAAAGAAGAAGAGAGACAAAACCCCTACCTTCATGAACCTTCTCAAAGGGGGAAAGCTGGCCATAAACACACTGATAGGGGAAACATAGGCTATGACAGGCGGGGCTAACACTCAAGAGAAGAGAAGATCAGGAAGGGGAAAGAGGAATTTCTGGGAAAGGGAGCTGCTACGTGTATGTAAAAAAATCAAGAATATACTTAAGATGTGTGCAATTTATAGACTTCACTGTATATGTGTTATCCCTCAAAAGTTAGTTAGGGTTATTAATTCACATGCATTTCCTCATACGGTGTTCACAGGCTCGAGGCAACGCAAGGAGGACAGTCCCTATTTTGTCCATTTCTGCAGTGGCTAAAGTGAGGCTCAGAGAGGTGGCTGTGCTTTGTGAGTGGTCACGTAGCTTGTAAATAAATGGCAGGGTGGGCAAATCCATCCACGTCTCTTCTCACCAATGAGAAAAGGGCAGCACAAAATGACCAGCTGAGATGATTCCATTCAACAATTCAGTCATTTAATACACATTCTTTTCAGCACCTGCTAACTGCCAGGCACAGTTCTCTGGGCTTGAAATGGAGCGGTGGACCAAGCAAGGAAAAGCACCATCTTTCACAGAGCTCCTATTGAAATCTTTGCACATCTGACACTCTTGCTACGGTGTCAGCGTCCGCTACCTGAGCTGACTTGGACATGAGCCATATTGTATGAAATCAGACTCAGCTAAGCATGTATCAGGTGCCTATTTTCTGTCAGATAATCAGTTTTGAATTGTGCTTCTTTTCTGAGCCAACGAGCCTACTTGCTTTTCTGAAGCCTAGCTCTTTCATTTATAAGATAAGGGATGAAACAAGATATACTAGAAAAATACCAACTAAAAGAAAGGCAAAAAGCATGATTAACAATAAAGAAACTCATTACCTAATGGTAAAGATTAATTCCCTAAGGAAAAAATAACAATCTAAAACATTATTCACTTAGCAATGTAGTCCTAAAACATAAAAATTCAAACATTGCCAGAAATAAGTGAAATTGAATAGTCTAGATTTTGAGTGGAAAATTTTAGCATATCAGTCTCAGAAACAATAACATTAACAACAACAAAAAAGCATACACAATTTTAGATATAGAAATTTTGGTTAGTAAAATTAACAAGTAGGATATAATGGTTACACATGAAATCTTTTGTCTGATAATGAGAAAATACAGGATAGTTCTCAAACACACTGGAATCATTTACAAAGAGTAGCCACGTGCCAGGGAGCCCAGCAAGAACGTGACAGCATCAAAAGCATATTCTCTGACAAAATGCAAGCAAATTAGTATCAATAACAATTAGCTTTAAAAAAAGATATGTGTAAAATTTTAAATAAAAATGTTTGATATAATTAATTGTTCAAATAAGAAACAACTAAATTTGAAAAAGTATTTAGAAGTGAATAAAAACATGCACGCTATATAGCAAAACTTCATATCTAGAAATAAGGCAATGCTTAGAAGAAAGTTAAACATTTACTACATATATTAGTAAAAGAGAACATTTGAAAAATTAATGAGCTAGACTTTCAATTCAAGAATTTAAAAAATAACAGTAATAACAAAGGGTGCCGGAAGAGATAAGTGACTAAGATACCAGAAATAGCATACAGTACCAACAAACCATAATCTAATTGAAAAAATAATAATAAAATAGACATAACATCAACAAGATTGAAAGCCGAGACGCAAATAAACCATATCTAGAATTAAAATGAGGATATTGTTATAGATATGGTAGAGATTTGAGATTTTTATTTATCACACACACATTTATAAATACACACACATACACATGCATTTGGATATACATAAACACATACATATATACAAATACATATGTAATACTATATGCTAAATATTTAAAAATAGTATTAAACACAAAAACCTTATACCCATAAATAGGACAACTTAAACAAAAATCAATGATTCTAAGGTAAAGCACCCAATATAAAAACTGACTTAAGAAGAAAGAAACAACCGAAATACCCACACAAACAAATAATTGAATCGGGTAGACAGAAATGACCATCTAACAAACAGACAAACAGAAATATCAGGCCCAGATAGATTTAAGCTAAATTGTAACAAACTTTATGAGTTATGACTTATATTATGTAATAGTTATATATACAAATTGTTTTACACAATACCATGATCATATTCAAAGAAATGCTGTGTAAACTCGTATTTTATGTAACTAGGATAATGTGGATATTGAAACTTGTCAAAGTTATTAGAAAACGAAAGGGCATTTTACTACTAGAATACATATTACTGAAATACACCACATGAGCAAGTAAAAAAAGAAAACACAATCATCTCCATGATGATAAAAAAGTATTTAATTAAATTTAACCTCCAATCATCATTTTAAAAATTCTGAATACATTAGGAATAGAAGGGGGATTTCTATACTTTCTAAAGCTTCCTAAATGGTACTATTCAGTTATCTACCCAAATCTACAGAAACACAATACACAACGATAGGGTTTTAGGATCTTCCCTTCAGAAAAAAAATGACATGCTGTGTATCATTTTTATTCAATACTGAATACAAATCCCAGCCTGTAAGAGCAACAGGACAAGGAAAAACAAATACAAGATATACAATTTTGCAAAATGACTGTTAATGGTAAATTAGATGATGTTTTTCACGTGGAAATTAAGACAAATCTAGAGGCAAAGAGTAATAAAATAATGAATCGCATTTTCTGGATTCAAGATGAATGCAAAACTAGTATTACCATATACAAGAAAATAACAATTAAGAAATATAATAAAATTGAAAAGATTATAATTTGCAATAGTAACAGAAGTGGTAACGCTCCTGGAAAGTAAAAGTAATAAAAGGGGTGTGATACGTACGGAGAAAATTTTAAAACTTTACTCAAAGACATAAAAGGCCTATATGAAGAGACATATTATTTCATAAATGGGAAGTCTGAGTTTTGTGTATTTTGCAAATTAGTCTGTAAATTCAATGCAATCTCAATCCCAAACACAGCAGGGCCTTTCCTAAAATAGAATAAATTTACTTTACAATTCACATGGAAGAGGAAAGAGAAAAGAATAACCAAGGCATTTAAAGGAGAACAATGAAGGCATCTTGTCCCATCTAATATCAAGACGTTATAAAACTACAATACTTAAAACCAGCATGTTCCTGGAACAGGAATCAATGCATAGACCAGTGAAAAGAAAGAGCAAGTTCAGAAAATGACCTGCACATATACAGGGGCTTGTTACATGATGACAGCTGTATTAGACATCAGTGGAATAATGATGGAGAGTGGACAGAACAACTAGCTATCCATGTGGAAAAATAAAGCCAATTCGATCTCTAAATCATACCAGATACAGACAAATCCGTGGCTAAAGACCTAAGTGTAACAAGCAAAATCTTAAGAATGTAGAAGAAAATCGAGGCGTATCATTAAGACGTTAGCATAGTGAGAGATTTCTTCCATGAACGACAGGAAGTATAAACCAGAAATGGAAAAACAATTCTGTAGCACTAAAATGAAAATCTTCAAAATGAGGAAATGATTCTCTTAAAAAAACAAAATAAAACACACACATTGGAAGAAGACATTTTCAAATGACCAGGGTCTATTATTTTTTTAAATTTGCTTTTTATCAAAGAGGAAAAGAAAAGCAACCCGTTAGAAAAATGTGCAAAAGAGATAATCAGGAAGTTGACAAAAGAAGAAAGCTTAATGCAAGAAAAGATGTTTAACCTCATTAGTAATCTCTGACATGCAAATTAAATCAGCATTGAAGTCATAATCTCATATTCTACAGATGGGCAAAATGTAAATCACCGATAATAAGTGTTATGCAGAATTTGTGAAAATGGTGGTTTAGACATTACTGGTGGGAGTGTAATAAGATATTACATTTAAAAACACAGAGGACAGTCTGAGATACAATCATGGACACTAGATATGAAGTAAAAGTATAAAAACTCAAATAGAAGGTAAACACCAACTTTAGGGTCGTGAGGAATCCACAGAGATGATATAACTTTGTGATTCGACATTTCATTTATAAAAAAATAGCTGATGTATACCACAAAATATTTATATTTATTCTAATTTGGCAAGAATATGTGTATATTATTATATTTGTTGTATTGTATGGTTAAAGTAGCTCCAAATTTAAAATAAAATAAAATTTAGGAGGATTTTTAGAAAGGATGCAATTCTAAAAAGAAAAATAGATGTAAGGACATCAAGATGAAACAAAGGGGAGAAGCAGTACTCAAAATGGGCACTTATAAAGTCCAGTACAATTCCTAGAATTTCAGCTTCAAATTAGGCTCTAGATATCCCTGCAGACAGCACAAGTTGGGGAAACTGGTTATAAGATCCAGGTTTCCGTAAAATTAAAACACCCATCTGGCCAGAGGACACAACAATCTCTGTTCTGATTTTTGAGGTTGATGTTTGTACCTTGTTCCCCGTGTAAGATATTAAACAATATCCCCAACTAGACCCTCTCAGAAATCAGAGTGAAATGCAACAAGGCCTAATGATAAAAGCTGTATCTACCGGTCTACAGGCCATGCCACTTTCCAAACAATTTTAAGCTTTATAACTTATTTAATACGTACAAGTAGCTTTATTTTATTATCCCCATTTCATGTATAAGGAAATTGAGGGAAAGGAGATAAACAGCTTACCTCAATCCTACAGCTCTGAAGTGGAAAAGCCTGGAATAGAACGCAGACAGTCTGGCTCTCCATTATCGTGCATTAATGTCATTATAGCAGAGCCTGTTCCATAAAAGTCGTTTCATGATCTCATAGGGAAGTGGTCCAGTGCGCGGATCTGAATGTCAGCCTTTTCAGCAACTACCCTTTTAGAGCAGCTAAACCAGCATTCATGACCCTTGCTTACGTCTGAGAAGTTTCTGCTTGAGCGGCAAAGCTATGGATCCTACTCCCAAGCAACCGAAAATACCCCACATGTTGCAAATCATTTTAGGGTAAAATTCAAACATGAGCTTCCCACCCACCATTAAAAAAAACCCTACTCTGGAGAGGAGTGAACAATTTGTATGTTCTCAGTTAATGCACCATGGATATAAAAGCTCACCCCTGGGGAGCGTGAATTTGGGAGGGCTGTGGCTGTAACTCACACAGAGCACACAAGTGCTAGCTGTGTTTACAGTACTGATTGCTATTGTTATACGCAGCCATTTCCGAGCCGTTCCCACAGCTTCCATGCTTGTTCTCTACATTTTCCTGTCTCCCCTTAGCAGCAGGACCGAGCCTTGCAGAACATAAATCTGAACTTGCCGCTCCTTAGCTTTACACCTCCCAATGGCTGCAAGCCACTCCTCGGACAAAATCCCAGCTCTCCACCATCACCTCTAAGGCCCAGTGTGATCTGGGAGCATGTGAGGTCTCCAACGTCATCGCCCGTGATTCCCCCCTCTTCTCACTCTGCGACATCCCCACTGCGTCCCTTGTTGGACCCCAACTCAAACCCTTGGGAGTTACACTCTGATGGGCTGTCCTCTCTGCAATAGAGTCGCTACACCTTCTCAAACTCTTTCCTCTCCCCATGCATCATCCACTCATCACTGCCCCGCATTAAAGTTTCTATGAATGGGTCGCTGTGATTAACATCTGTCTTTCCCTCCACCAGCTCATTAGAATGTAAACTCCATGAGGACGAGTACTTATCTACTTTGACCATTGCTCTGTCCCCATCATCTGAGATGTCCCTGGCACACAGTAAGTGCTCAATGATTGCCAGTGAACAGGAGGAAATGAGGGAGGGAGAGAATTTAGTTGGTGTTCATAATGATGATGCCTGGACACTGTTTTAGACACGTCCATGTGCCCAGGCGTGAAGGCATCACAGGGTAGATTGGCTACACCTCCAGCACAGAAAAGCTGTGGGTCCAATACAAGGGGACATCATAGACAGAAAGTGGCCTCAACTTCCCCAATGCAGGGCCCCTCAGAGAAGTGATAACACTTACGCCCTGGAAAGCATGAAACCAAAAGGGCAAGGTTCCAGGTCCCTGCTGGCAGGACAAGTGGGGTTCTCTTCCATGCCCCCCAGCCTGGCTCCAGACCCCTGACACTGTGATCTAATTAACAAAGCCCCAGACAATGAGCAGGCAAGGGAATCAAAGCACCACGCGCTGCGAAACAGTATCTGCAGGAGGAGAGGGCAGGGCCCAGCTGAGCTGTGCAGAGAGGCATGGGCGTTAATTAAGTTATTAGACACACACCACTGCAGCCGGGGTGTTCCTGGGCCCGCCACCCACAGACAGCGCTGGCTCTGTGAGACGCTGACAGGGAGGGTATGGCCTGAGCTGCCCCAGCCTTCTCACAGCCCTTTTGTTCCCTCTCCTTCCTTTCTTCTTGTGGAAGCACGATACCCACGACGGATACTCCCCCACAAGAATAGTAACAGATAGCTTGCAGGTGCCCAACCCTTTACCGTCTACTTTCCACACCAGTAGCTCATTTCTTTTATTTATTCAACCAATACGTACTGAGGACTTACCATATGCCAGGAAATATTCTAAGTGCTGGGGACAGGCTGCATGGGAAGAGATCTCAAATTACAACTGTCTTGGAGCTTATTTCTATTTTAGAAGGGGCAACACTCTATATGTATGTACATACACATATGAGGTCTGGCAATTAAGTTCGCGGACTTGTTGCAACGATGTTGTTAACATTTTTTGATATCAGAGGGATTATTCATTATGAATTTGTAGCAACTGGACAAACAGGTAACCAAGTTTACTATTTGGAAGTGCTGAAAAGGCTGCATGAAAAATTAGACGAACTGAACTTTTCGCCAACAGTTCATGACTCTTGCATCACAACAATGCACCAGCTCACAGGACACTGGCTGAGAGGGAGTTTTTAGCCAGTAAACAACTGTATTGGAACACCCTCCCTACTCACCTGAGCTGGACCCCAATGACTTCTTTCTTTACCCGAAGATAAAGGGAATACTAAAAGGACGACATTTTAGTGACATTCAGGACATCAAGGGTAATATGACAACAGCGCGGATGGCCATTCCAGAAAAAGAGTTCCAAAATTGCTTTGAAGGGTGGACTAGGCGCTCGAGTCAGTGCATAGCTTCCCAAGGGGAGTACTTCGAAGGTGACTGTAGTGATATTCAGCAATGAGGTATGTAGCACTTTTTCTAGGATGAGTTCGTGAACTGAATTATCAGACCTCGTGTGTGTGTGTGTGTGTGTGTGTGTGTGTGTGTGCGCGCGTGTGTCTGTGTGTGTAAGATATATATACAGTTGATCCCTGAACAATGCAAGGGTTAGGGTTAACCCCCTACTAGACCCCTACACAGTCGATTACCTACACAGTCTAAAATCTAATTTTGATTCCCCCAAATCTTAACTGCTAATGCCTAATGTTGAATAGAAGCCTTACCAATAACAGCCAATTAGCACATATTTTATATGATATATGCTGTGTTTGTATAACAAAGAAGCTAGAGAAAATAAAATGTTAAGACAATCATAAAGAAAATACATTTACAGCATTTATTAGAAAAATCTGCATATAAGTGGACCTGCACAGTTGAAACTTGTCATTCAAGGGTCAACTGTTTATTTGATACATATAAAATATCTGATACACACATATATATATATATATATATATATATATATATATATATATATATACATATGCATATATATATATATATATATATATATATATATATATATATGCATATGTATACATAATGAGCTGGAGACAAGTGAGCCAGCATATTACCATTTCCATCTCCTACATGATGGAACAGAGTTGCCAAGAGGTAAATGGACTACACAGTATGAGATGCCATCCTAAAACGAGACCCCGTGGTTTGTGAAGACTGGAAAGAGATTGGGGATGTTCTCCTTGCTCCTGAAAGGAAGTCTCTCATCTTCCTCTTCTCAGATGCCTCCTTCTTGCACCTTTTTCTTGCCCTGTCCCTCCCTTTCCCTCTATAAATCAAGGTGCAACATAAGGACATCAGGGATGCCCCCTGCCCCCTGCTTGCTGCATTACGGGCATGCTGGGTCAGGGCAGTAACAGGGCCAGTCTGTCTTACTCTCTCTTAAGTTCCCAACCCCAGGTTTCCCTTCCTGCCTCACTGTAGATCTGCCACTAATGGATCTGTTGAAAATCAGTGTTTAGGGAGTTCTCTTAGTCCCTCCTCTATTTATTTTACTATCTGCTCACCTCAGTCATGTCCTAAGAATATAGGATGTAGGAGGTGAATGTTCCCCTGGAGATCACTGGGTCTCCTTTGACAGATGGGGTAGCTGAGGTCCAGTGGAGGGCACCTAGGTCAATCAAGTGGCATGTGTGTAGAAGAGCTTTGAGTAAAACGCAGGGAGGTCCACTCCCAGACAAATACTGTGGTGTCTACTGGACCGTACTACCTCCTCACCTCTCATTTGGATCACAGCGGTGGTCTTCCATTGATCTTCCTGCCCTTAGTCTAATCTCTGCTTATGCTGCCACCTTAATAACCTTTCCAGGAAGAAGACTATCTGGACACGGCACGTCCTACTGAAATGTGTCCAGTAGCTGTCCAGTGCCTGCCAGGTGGAGTCCAAGGGCCCTGTGATCTGGCCCCTGTCTTTCTGTCCAGTCTGCTGTTCCTCTGCCTGTCCTCTATCTCCAGCCACTCTGATGTCTTAGGGTTCCTGGAACGGGTCATTTTTTCCTGCATGCCTCGGGGCCTTTGCACACCCCTTCCTCCTGCCCCTTGGGTTCATTGATGAACTTTTTATCGTCAAGATTCAGCTCACACGTCACCCCCTGAGGGGAACCTTCCTGGCTTCGTGGGCACATTTAAATGCTATTTTCTGTGTGTTCCCAGGACACGTGTTCAGCACAAGCATATTCCAGCACCTTCCCAGCAATAACTTATGGCTGCTCACTATGCACCGAGCACTGTTCTAAGCACCTTACATGGAATATCTCAGTCAATCTCCACAACGATTTTTAATATGGTTATGCTCATATATCCGTTTCAGAGATGGGAAAACTAAGGCCCTGAGAGGCTAACTAACTTGCCCTGGGTCATAGAGCTGGTAAATGTAAGAGTTCAGGTTGTATACTGGCCACAATCTCAAATATATGTCATCCTGCTGTGATCTCTCTCACACACCATGAATTTGTCAAAGATATTAATGGACCCCAAACCCCAGCACTTGGCACAGTGACACGGGTCTCTGCATAGTGTGTGGAGTTTGTAGGTGGCCATTGGATGAATGAAACCCGTCTCTTGCTTTTTTTTTTTTTTTTTTTTTCATAGCATGCTAGATACCGTGATTCCCTGAAAATCTGATCTTCCCTGAAAGTAAGCCCTAGCATGATTCTTCAGGATGACATCCTCTGAACATAAGCCCTAATGCATCTTTGGAGCAAAAGTTAATATAAGACCCAGTTTTATTTTCAGGGAAACACGGTAGTAGGATGGTGTGGGGGCTGAAAACATAGAGTCTGGAGTGAGACAGACACAGAGACACAGGTTCCAGTTGTAGCTCTAGCACGTCCTAGGGCCGGGGTCCCATTTTTTTCTGGTGTGTAAAATGGGGCTCAGGGTGATACCACATATGTTACCATGAGGATTAAATAAAGAAATGCATACACAGCGCATAGCATCGTACCTGGAACTCAAGGCAGAGCAGGTACTCAGTATTCGTTATGACGGCCGCTGTCACTCAGTGTGTTCCTTCCCTTGCTAGTTCTCTCTCCCTCTTGCCGTGTCTTGCCTTAATCAAGAGGCATGTCCTCTCAGCAAGACTCACTTGGGGGCCGTGAAGGCCGAGAGGGGAGCATGGCGGCTCTGGCCCACTAAGTCCAGGGCTCGCCCCAGGCCACACTGCCACCTTCCAGCTGTGAAATAGAGTCCCTGCTCGACTGGGCCCCAGAGCTGTCAAGGGGCTGCCAATTTCACAGTTCACAAGACTGCTGTACCCCCCTGATGAATGGGGTGTCAGAAGCCATGGGCAGGGCCGTGACACTAGTCACACGGGCTCCACCGCCCACCCCCTGGCCACGCTTCCTGAGGAGGAGAGAACAGACTAGCCTCATGCATATTTATACAGGGAGAGAAATGACTTTGTACTGCATGCCTTCCGAAAAAATAAATAAGATTTCACCCAAGTCTCTCGTGCATTTCCTCCCATGAACTCAGCATGCCTCAGGGAAGAAAATGAGAGAGAGAGAGAGAGAGAGAGAGAGAGAGAGAGAGAGAGAGAGAGAGAGAGATATGAAAAAAACTAAAACACTTCATGCCCTGATCTTTCTTTGCAGCGGATTCTCAGACCAAGGATGACCCAGGGAACACAGGCGATATTAAAGCCTGCAGCACAGATGGGGTTATTTTGAAATTAATCCACTTCTATCCTATAACCCTAGAGGAATTAGAACAGATGAGGTCCAAACTTAGCTGGGCATGTGAGGCCTGCCCCACCACTTCCGAAGTCACCGCCTTCTATCCCCACCATCCCCCAGCTCTGACACAGATGTTGTCTCTTCCCTATAAAAGCAAACCAGAGTCACCTCTCATGGTATTTTCCCTCGCGGGCCTGGAACAAACGATTGCATCTCAGGCAGACCCTAACCCCTCCATCTCAGATATGTCACCTCTGGAAAGCCACTTCAGCTTGCCGTGCCTCAGTTTCCCGATCTATGTAGAATAGAACACTCTGGCCCAGTTCCCCTCATTGTTTTCTAGCCACACTGGACTTGTGGGACACCGAACAGGCCAAACTCTTTTCTTTGCCAAAGTCGCTTCCTCTGGGCTTCAGCTCTTCATTTGGCCAAACACTACGTAGCCTTCTGACTTCAGCTTAAAGCTTCTGTTTTCAGAAAGGGCTTCCTCCACAGCCAAGTACCCGGTTTTCTCTCCCAGAGCGCTCAGTACACTTCCTTCCGAGCAGCTCGGTGTAAGTTAAACCAGTAACTGGCTTAGGGACTCAAGTCTGTCTGTCTTCCCATTAGAGGACGCCATCTCTGAGGGCAGGGGTCATGCTGCTCTGTCCTAATGAGTGTTTGGTAAATGAAAGAACGGATGTGAGAGTTACTGTATCGTATAGAAAGTGCCTGCTCTCTTTGCAGAGCAGTACTCTCAGGGCACTATAATAAGTAGCATCCATTGAGCCTTTGCTTTGGGAAAAGCACTCTTCTGAGTCCCCTGACAGCTCTTACCTCACGGAGCCCAACAGCAACCTAAGGATGAACACTCTGACTGTCCCCATTTTGGAGGTCAGGACAGTGGGAGACAGGGACACGACACTGACTCATTTGTCCAAGGTTACACACGGCTAGTAAATATCAAAAAATACCAGGAGTTAAGCGGGACAGCTCAAGAGCCACATGCCTAAGCACTGTGCTGTAGAGAGATTTAAGTTTCATCCCCTCACCTTCCCTCGTGGAGCTTTCTCAGCCTCACAACCCCTGGCTGAAGGCTCTCCCCTGCTTTGCCAAGTCTCCCCTGATTTACCAGCCCCTCTCTCTTCCGGAAACCCACATCCTCTTTCCCCCACACCCATGCACAGACAATTAAGGTTAAAGAATGCAGCCCATGAGATCAGAACATTCTCTACCACCCTGGCCCTTCTATAAAAGGGGCAAGCCTCATTTACCTAGGATGGCAGGAAAATTCCTGCTTTTAAAGGGGGCATTTCTTATAGTGCAGACATTGCATTCTCTGCAGGGTGCTACAGAGAGACAATCAAACCCTTGGACCAAACCAACCTCCACCCAGGAGCACCCTCCCCGCAGAATATCGCTGGCACCTCCCTCCTGGGTTAAGGACAAGTTAAGATGCCATCGTGCATCTGACCAGGCACAAATGGTCAGACTGGGGTCCAGGAAGGAGGACTCACCCCAGGCCACTTGGCGCACGCGCTGAAGGCAGAGCCTGAGCTCCCTCATCTCCACACGCCGCCCTCCCTTCTGCCTCCTCCTGCCCTCTCTTCCCCAAAGGAGAGCCATAGGTACAACACACAGTCACTGCCAAGGACACAGCTGGATGGGAGGGGGCTGTGCTGAGCTGCCTGTGTGCCCCCTGGGCCAGGCTGCTTTCCCGGGGTGATGAACACAGCCAATCAGTGGGCACTTAATGTAATTATAATGAAGTGGATGCATCTGGTCTCTGAAGGTTTCATTCACAAGGGAAGTGATGAGGACGTGCTAGTCTCTCTCTGACGACCTCCTTGGGATGTTAAGGGAACAGTCCTGGAGCCGGAGGCTATAAAAAGAGGCAAGACACTGGCCCCGGAAATGCATTAGCCTGGCTAGAACGCTAGTTGCTGGTACCCCTTTCCCTTCTGCATCGTCTCTGTACAAGGAGGTGTGAGGAGATACGGGTTTGCAAGAGAACACAGTCTTCCTCTCTCACAGCCCTTCTGTTTTTCTAATAAGTTGTGCCCCCCTATTCATGCCAGCGAGGCATATGGCACTGAGCTCTGGCTCAACTTCCCCTGGTCTCCTGCCATATGAATAGCACAGCCTCAGAATTCTGGTGAAAGCGGTAGAAACTGACGAAAATTGGAGTTTAGACCAGCAAGGGGCCAAGGTGATAGATGGGAGACTAAGACTCAGGAAGGAGATACGATTTTCCGAAGATCATGAATATTTGTGGCGGGTGGCCTCTGCACTGGGCTATTCTTATATTGTTAAAGTGTGCTCTCAAACCAACCTTAAGAATCTGACACTATTATCACACCAGTTTCACAGATGAGGAATCAGAGATTTAGAGATTAGTTAACTTGACCAAAACCGAGGTGCTGTGTGGGTACAGGATTCCTATCCAAGTCTGCCCATTCCAAACCCAGTGTCCTGTAGCTGGCCATTTCCCAGAGAGCCCTGATATTATGGTTTTGATTTAGTTTCCACACTAGTATATCTTTAAACATGTTTGTAATTGAAAAGCTGGTTAAATCCCACCCTCTTTTCCAGGCACTGGTGGGGTGCTAGGTATTGAAAGGAATCCTGTGGTGAATGCTTTTGCAAAATAAAGAACCATTCAGGAAAATAATCCATCACTCCCTGATTTATCTCTTTGCTAAACTGAGCTATTCACAAACCAGGTTCTTTTGAAGCAACGCACACAGGTCCTGCCTTGAGCAGATGGACTCCCCACTGTTCTGGACAGGATATGATGCTGGAGAGTTTGCCATACCCACAGATGCCTGCTTTAGTGAAAAGTCGCCGCAGGTGTTTCATAATCTAGAGGGTGTATTGCTGTGTACTCTGAGAATCCATCATCCTGGCAAAGCTGATGGGCCCAGAGCTGCACGTCAGAGCAGAGGAGGTAGCCCCAGATTAGTTTGTGGATGGTGACGTGGTCTGGTGTGAGGATTTGCCCATTAGGACATTCAATATTGAAGATGACAGATTTTCTCATGGGGCGTTTGAACAGGAGACACAAGAAGACAGAGACGGAGAAAGCACAGGTCATGGGGAATGGGGGGGCCAGGGGCAGGAGCAGAAGCAGTGAAGCAGTGGGGCCCGTGGACACACACAGGTTGCAAGACAGAGAGAGGTTGTCTCCAGATGGAGGCAAAAGAGGAGCCGAGAGAAAATCCCCGATTCGTGACTGCAGAAGAACTACCTGAGGCAAAAACAACGTGCCAATTCTTATCGTAGCCTAACCATGGCTCTTTCTCCCTGGACCTGGGGCAGTTTTGTGATCTGCTCTGGTCCCGCTGTTCTCTAACAGCGAAGGCAACAGAATGGTGGTGAAGAGAGAGCATTTTGAGGTCACACAGAGCTAAGGACAAATCCTGAATTTTATACAACGCGTGTACCTAATCCTGGGCGTGCTACCTGAGTTCTCCCAACCCTGGTGTCCACCTTCGTAAAAGGGGAAATGAGAGGTACTGACCACACCAGTTTGGGGTGTGTGTTTTTTTTTGAGGATTAAATGTGTAAATATTTATTAAGCAAATCACAGAGCTTGGTCCCTACAGCCTAGCTAACATTATTCCTATTGCAACTAAAAATAAATCCTCATCAGCTGAACCAGTCGTCTGCTCTTTGAAACCTGAACCAGTTGAATAAAACTCTCAATGTCAGCCACTCCTTCAGTCATTTACTCAGTCAAGTCACCATTCACTCAAGAAATAGTTATTTGTTGTCTGCATTAGGCCAGGCCATGTTCTAAACAATAAGCCTACAGCCTCGAACAAAACAGATGAAAGCACCTAGCGGGAAGACAGACAAGCGATCCACAAATATGTGCAATGGGTCAGAGTGCTAAAGGCTGTGAAGAAAAAGAGGGGAGGGTAAAAAAGAACAGAGAGTGAGATGAAGGAGCATGTGATTGTGTGATTGTGCTGTTTTACGTGGGGTAAGCAGGGATGATCTCGATGGCAAGGTGACTTGTAAGGAAAGACAAGGAAGGAGTGAGAGGGGATAAGCCACACAGGTATCGGGGGGAAAAACAGTCCCAGGAGAGAATAGTGATGCAAAGGCCCGGAGGTAGCTAACCTGAAAACAGATCCTTATACGTGATGCTTTAACAAGTAACAGTACAATAATACATCCCCATCCTATGTTTGTATAGTGTACTAGTTTACAAAAAGCATTCACCTCCACCACTGCTTGGTTCTCCCATATTCTTTTACCTCCATTTTACCAATATGACAACCAAGGCTTGGAGCAGAGTTTCTCAACTTTGGCAATATTGACATTTTGAGTTGAAGAATGCTTTACGGTGAGGGGCTATCCTGTACATTGTAGGGTGTTCAGCAATATCCCTTCCCTCCACCCACTGGATGCCAGTAGCACCTCCTACCCCTTCCCCAGTTGTGACAGATAAAAATGTCTCCTGTAAGGAAGGAAGGATGGCAAAATCACCCTTTGTTGAGAACCACTGGCTTAGGGAAATGAAGTGACTATTCTAAGATCTCAAAATGAGTGGGCAGATAAGGTTCGATTCTGACCTCAAGCTCCTAGACAAGAGAGGTTTAGCCCCTGACCCTCTCCACAGCATGCAGAGTTTTCCGCAGTCAGCCTGTGTATAGTAAAACTGCCTGGGTGCCATGTCGTGCACTGGGCGGGACGCGGGGTAGGGTGAAGAGGAACGGTGGGCGGTCCTCTTCAGTGTGCTATCACTGGTCTCTACCCCAGTACAGAGCAGCCAAGCTGAGGAAGGGAGATGCCTACGTCCCCATTCTTGTGTCAATGCTGGATACCCAGGAAACTTAGAAACCAAGTTTCTAAGAACTCTTTAGAAACCAGACTCCTATCCTGCAAGGGATGTTCACCACCTAACCCAGAATGGCTCCTGGCCAAGTTGCAGAGGTGCATTTTCCTTCAGTACTCATTCCACAGATGAGGAAACATGCCCAGAAAAGAGTGAGCGACCTGTTTAAAATGCAGAGAAGAAAGGTCACTCAATAAATGCCCAATGTGGAAATGCCAAGGAGCAGTGACTCTAACGGGCCACTGACTATAAGATCAGCCACGTCCTAAGAGTTGCACAGGAGTCAGGCAGGTCGGGGGCTTCTCTAGCCAGTGGGCATCACTGGATTTGCAGCTGACTGCCCATCTCTGGATGCCCTACCCCGAGGAGCCTGCAGCCTCAGAGCTGGCCTCAAGGCTCAGCCTGCATCATAAGCCCTGTGTCCTCCCTGCCCCACATCTGAGACAGAGGGGAAGAAGATCTTGTCTCTCAGACAGCCCACCCCTTTCAGATAGGAACCCTCCACCTGACAGAGGAGACAAAAGCAAGAGACTATAAGGAAACAACTGCTCTGACAGTGCTCAGAGCGTGGTGCTAGCAGAGCTGGCTCAGCACAGATGCTGTCCATCTGACTCTCTAAGGAGCAAACAGCCCCTTGCAGTCAGGAATTCACTCATTCATTCATTCTTCAATTCATCATTCATTCATTCCTTCATTCTATATGTATTTAGTAATCTCCTACAATGTGTCAGGACCAAGGTCCACATCTAGGATTTGGATAGAAGAAAACACCCCTTCAGAAGGAGTGTGGTAGAAATGTTAAGGTGACATGGGCTGAAAAATTAGACAATCTGTAGTAGAGCAAACATCTCCACTACCTCCATTCCTCAATACAAATTCCCCATATTAATTTGCTGTGTGACTTCAGATAAACCATGTCCCTTCTCTGGGCCTCTGTCTGCTGAGTACAAAGAGCATTTGGGACAAAAGAACAATAACAGCTTTTGTGTATTAAGTCAAAGCATTGTGCTAAATATTTTACACACAGCATCTCCTTTAATTCTCACAAGAATACTGCAAAAAATCATCCCATTTTACAGACGAGGAGACTGAGTCTCAGAGATGTTGGTGACTTGCTCCAGTTTTCACACTTTGTAAATTGCAGGAGTCAGACTTTCCCCCCGTGTGTGTGATTTGAGAGCTGGGCTTCCTAACTACTTTGTACTCAGCTGCCCAAGTTCTCAAAGGCCTCTTGGTCTCTGATCTGCAGCCAGCTTCTCTCTGGCTGCAAACACACAAGTCAAGGAGTTGGACAGAGAGAATGATGCCCCCTCCAGCCACCAGCCTGGGCAGCCCTTCTCTTTGTACCCAGGGAGAGTGGATACACATGTGTTCTAGAAGGTCCGACAAATCCTTATGTCCTCTCATGTTGACACAATGCAGGAGGGGGATTTATTGCTGCCAGGGGCTTCTCTGTTCCCACTGAACAGATAGCAAGGGCTGTCTCGATCCCTCCTTCCTCTGGGAGAACACTTGAGTTCAGGAGTCCACAGGGTCCAGGGAGGACTTAGGCTGAGGAAGCACAGCAGGTGGTGTCTGTGTTGAAATGGAGACAGCAGACCTGCCAAAGGAGGTGCCACCCCTCAGCTCCTGCCAAGTCTTGGAAGACCTAGCGTTCCCAGATCCTCCAATAATGAAGTGAGGCAGGAACGTGGATTGGGATGTAAACTTTCCTGATTTATAACTATTGACAACTTAATTTTAAAAAATGTAAAATGCACACTGAATGTAAACAAAAGAAAAGAAAACAAACATAGGTGGGGGATAAGTTCTACCCATGAGCTTCCAGAGTGGAATTTCTATTCTCTGCTCTCCCGGGCATCTTCCCTTCTCAGTGTCAACTCCATGCTGAAATCCCCCTTCTCATCTGGCCCCGACTGCCCACCACCTTTGTAAAAACTTCTGTTTTCCAATGGTTTCTCATGTCACTCACAGCCAAAGCCAATATCCTTAGCATCAGGCCCTACACGTATGTAACTTTCTTTTCAATGTCTCTGTGACCCAATTTCCAATTTTTTTTCCACTGCTCTCTTCCTCATACTGCCCCTTCCTATTCTGTAAATGTTCCCAGCACACTGTTACCCCAGGGCCTTTGCACTTGCTATTCCTGCTGCTTTCAAAGCTCTTTCTTTAAATATCCAAATAGACAATTTATTCATTATTGCAGATTGGTCCTAAAATATCACCTCATCATCCTAATTCCATTCCTTCTTTTATTTATCCCCATCACAATGATCGTGATTTGATATTGTATCTATATAACTTTATACATATTATATAGTTGTATGCTATTTATTCTTAGAACATTATAAAATATTTCTGATATATATACACTTTTTTTTCTTGTTCATTTGTTTAGGGTCTTCCTGCACTAGAAAGTAAGCTCAATAGAAACACACTTGCAAATATTGTATTCACTGCTTTATCCTCAGTGCCCTAAATAGTGCCTGATACACAGTAGGCACTCAATTAAAGCTTGTTACAGTAATGAATTAAAAAATAAATGCAACATTAATATACCTAAAGAAGTGATCACCATGATAAATCCAGCAATCATCTGACACTGTATCATGCTATCACAGTATTATTGACTATATTCCCTATGCTGTACATTACATCCCCATGACTTGTTTGTTTTATGCCTGGAAATTTAGACTTCTTATTCCCCTTCACCTTTCCTACCCTTTTAAATTTTTCAATTAGCTGACATTCAATATTCTCCTGAAACTAATATAATGTTGTATGCTAGCTATATTTTTAATAAAAAATATTCTTAAAAAATGAAATAAAAATAAATGCAAAAATATTTCCTTATTTAACACATTTTCTGAAACTTCCTGACACAGGGGTGTTGAGCTAAACATATATCAAGAACTTTAAAACATTCAGACCATTTGACCCAGTAATTCCACTCCTGGGAATATACCCTGAGGAAATAATACAGAATGGCGAAAACCAAATTTAAGCCCAAGAATATCTGTTGCCGATGCAAACAAACAGTAGGAAAAAAAAGGTCGGGGGAAGCAACTGAAATGTACGCCAATAAATAAACTATGAGGTAGTTAGGAATGATAAACATGTTGACATACTTTGGAAAAATATTCAATAAAAATATAAGATATAAAATAATATAGGTTTTCATCTTCAATATATAACAGCAGTGAAGACAAAAAATAGGAAAATAGGCAAAAAAAAGTGACTATGGCTATTTGATGAGGTATTCTGAAAAAAATGTGAACTTCTATTTCATTTTTTAACTTATTTACAATGAGCACACATAACTTTTATAATCAGGAAGTATCAGGAAAAATAGGACCAATCCTCATTTGCTGGTAAAGGATGGAGACTGACTGCATCCTTGAGGTGAACGGGGTATGGGAGCCAGAGGCAGGCGAGGTCCCCGTGGGAGACCTCTGGCTGAGCTGCCAGGACTTGATGTCACAGTCAGGCCCCCACTGGGTGATTTCCAGCCATTTCAAGGGTGGCCAGGACAGGAGGTGCAGAGACCCCTGACTGCTGGGAAATTGCTCCAGCTCTGATCCGTCAGGCAACCGTCTCTTCAGCCCCTAACACTTATGAAACCTCCTTCCCCCTCATCTGTTAGTGTGTGTGGGGTGGGGGGCTGCGTTGGGGAGCACAGTCTAATTGAGTCAGAATGCCCCAAGGGTCCCTGGAGACAAAGGTGGGGGGTTCTGTGGGCACAGGAAGAAAGAGAAGACAGAGAGATAAGGAGAGGATCGTGGGGCGGGGAGAGCAAATGTTCAGAGAATGCCCCTTTGCTTTGCAATGGTCGCAATTAATGCTGGGAAATAACATTTTAAGGGGCTCTAGTGACAGCGTTGGGGACATTTCTATTTGTGATTCCATGACAACTCTCCATCTATATCTCATTTTAGGGAGTGTGGAGACAGCTCAGAGGACGGCTGTCTGGGCCTGCCACGCTCCTGTTTGTTGGAGGCATTGCTCTGTCTGGCTCTGCCAAGCCAAGGCGTTCGGGTACCAGGACCACCGTCCAGGATGGGAGAAGCCTAGAGATGAAGGCCAAACAGCTTTGCTGCAGAGTCAGGGTCTGGCCTTCTACTGTGTGGTGTCTTTAACTGGAGCAAAAAGAACTTTCTATCATTCTACAAGGCGTCAGTTGGAGTTAAAATAAATAAATCAATAAACAAATGAACTTCTCAATTCTGAATACTTTCCAGACTGGCTAGTTCTAAGGAACCTACTTTTTCAGCCAAAGATTTCGCCACCCACCCACCGCCTTTGTTTTCTAAGTACTAAGAAGAAAATGGAGTGGAAAGAGATTCAATTCAAATTTCGTAATCTGAGAATTGGAAGGGATTACTTACATGGCGTCTAATCTCCAACCCTGCTATCCCATCCTTGACAAATGACTACCTAGTCTTGTTTGAATACTTCCAAAGACAAAGAATTTATGATCTTTAAAATTAAAGGGGGGAGGGCAATGTGGATGTAACAACTTGTCTGTCAAAATGATAGTCAGGATGCTGCAGGGCTACGTACAATGTGGCGAAACACCGAGAGCAGTGAACTTGAACTCACGAAATGGGGGTTTGAGGAGAGCCTCATCACACAGCCACTCTGTGTCCTGGGGTAAGTGATTTGATTTCTCTGAGCCCAGCTAAGACTCTTGGTCTCTCAAAAAAGCTCAGTAGCACAGTTTATCATATAATGTGTATGAAGCCATTCTATAAATGTTTGAGGGTTATGTAAAATAGAAAGGATATTACTGTTTTATACCCCTCTAAACTGTGAGCGCCTAGGAGAAAACTATTTCCCATTTTGTTTTGTATCTTCTGCATTAAACACAGTGCCTTGCACATAGTAGGTGCTCAGTGAACAGCTGTTAAATAAGCGAGGAAATGAGTGGATAACTGAGTGAGTAGCGAGGAAGAGGTCTCCCCAAAGGGAAGATGCAGGGGCTAAAATGTCAGCCCACTGTTCTGTACAAACAGCAGATGAAAATGCAAAAAGGCACCGGAAAACCTCTGGGATGTTGTACAACGCAGACTTCAAAGGGTATTTGGAACAAGAAGAGAGGGTAGGACCTCAGGGCAGAATGGTGTAAGAAGTCACATCCAAACTTTTCTTCTTTCTTATGCTGGGCAGCCTATCTTTCAAAAATAACCTCGATGTGGCATCTCAACGTTGAAACAGCTGAGAGTGCCCTGCTCTGGTTATAATTCTGCCGAGTCTGCTTTCCTCTCATCCCCAGGTAGTCCAGGCGGCACCCCTGAGGCTCTGTCCAAAAGCAAGCTCTTGTTAAATAGTTTCCCCAAGCTCTTGGAGAGCCTCCGTCTGGGGCTCCTGGACAGCTGGGAACGGGGAGGTGTTGAGCTGCAGCTGGCTGGGTGGCTGGGTGGTGTGTCCCAGGCAGGGAGCACTGGGGAAGAACTTTTATTGGGGGGTAAGGGACAGAAGAGAGAGTGTCCAAGGAAAGAAGACAGAGGAGACACAATGTGTCCTATGGGAGGGCAGAGAACATGGGGGGAGGTGATGGGACCAGTGGGCCAGAGGGCTGGGCGAAAGACCCCGACGGGTTGGCCAGGGGGACAGTATGAGACCAGAGGCACCTGTGGGTCTCGCGTGTCTCAGGCACCACTCCTAGCTCCTCCGTCAGCCGGTTCCCTTGAATCCCTTGGATCTTAGTCATCCTTCTGAGCTTGGGGCAAGGAGCACCTCCAGGGAGCCGTCACAGACCCAGTGATCAGGGATCTGCCCCTGTGGATCTGTCCCTCCTCTAAGGCTTAAAAAGTCTTTGAAGTTCAGGTTATGACCCACTCATAAACTGAATTAAATTTGGTGCTTCACACCCACATTTAAAAGATGACATAAAAAAGAATAGAAAACATCAGAGCATGCCACGTGTAACAAGGGTAAGGATTCTTTTGCAAAACTTGTTTTAGAGACACACACACACACATATTCACATGCCTATAGGTATGGTCACTGTGCACAATATATTTCTCATTGTGACCGGTGTTCACCATTTTTTATTAAAACAGCTCTAGGAGACGGCGCCTGCCAGCTTCGCAGCCCATGTCTTACCTTTCCTGATGACATAAATGGACAGGATTAACTCAGGTTGTGCTACATTCAGAACATGCTTGGGTTTAGGAATCAGACAAAGCTGGGTTCAAATGATGGTCCCATCACTTTAGCTGTGTAACTTTGAGACAACCTCTAAATTTTGATAAAGGTAATTTTTTCCTTGTGAGATGGATGGGAAAATTCAACAGATAATTGATTTGCAAATACTAAATGAGGTTTGTGCAGTTCAGAAAAAGGGTAAGGAGTCCATGCAGAGGTTACCCGCCTGTGGAAAAGCTCTAAGACATCTGTTTATCCATTCATTCGTTTATCCATTCCTCCACCTACTGACCCAACACGTATTTTAACATCTCTTATGCGTCAGTCACTATTAAACACAAAACAAACCCAGAAGACCTGGTACACAATCTCATGGAACTCTGAGTCTAGTACGAGGATTAAAATATTTAATAAATCCAAGTAATAAGAAGTCCTATTACAGAAACAACAGGGGAGTTGATAGAAGACAAAAGAGGAGAACTCACAGAGACAAGAGCTTTGTCTGACAAGGTATGATTAAAGCTAAGACCAAAACGATGCAAAGGAGTCAGCCATGACAGATGGGGGAAGGAAAGAGGAGAATTTATCCCAGCGAAAAGAATCATGGCATATGCAAAGGGCCTGTGGTGGAAGTCAGCAAGAGGATGGGGAAGGAGGAGGGGAAAAGGAGGGGAGGGGAGGGGAAGGTTGTAGAGGGAGGGCGAGGGAGAGGGGCAGAAAGAGGAAGAAAAGGAAGAGGAAGAGGAAGAGGAGGAGGAGGAGGAGGAGGAGGAGGAGGAGGAGGAGGAAGGAGAAGCAGCGGCGGCCATGGTGGCAGAGCATAGAGGATGGGAGTGAACAGCAGTGAGAACTTTGGGGAAACTGTAAGCGTGAGACTGCTGTCACCAGCGGGGCCATAAGAGAGTCACTGCTGTGCGTAGAATGGATGAGGAGGATCGGCCCGCAAGCTGGAAGGTATGTGACGATGAGGTGTTTTGGGGTTGTCAGGAAGACTGACGGGGCTTGAAGAGGGGATGGGTGGGCAGGGGTCCAGGTGAGGGGGCTGGAAACTTCGGCTAGAGCCTCTGTGTAAAGGCATGTGACTACCCAGGTAAGGCACTGAGAGAGGTGCTGGTGATGAAAGCGCTCTGAAATTCTAGAAAGTGCTGCACAAAGCAGCATGGACATGACATTCACAGGGGCTGTCAGAGGGTGAAGCAGTACACAGCTTCTCGGTTCTCCGTCACCCTACAGTGCTTTACTGACACCAAACATGAGTTCCCTGCACCTTTGGGGACCACTCAAAACACTCCATAAAACTGGGATCTCCCTGTTGCCAAGTCCCTTCTGCCATTTTAGCTCAGATGTACTATGTGGCAGCTTCCTGCCTCGGATAACAGCTGTTAATTACCTATTTTTCTTCCCAGATTTACGGGTGAGGTGAGCTCATCGTCGCTAAGCTTTAGCTATCCTTGGGATGGAAGGGCCACGTGCCTTCCGAAGGATGACAGAATGCAGTGTGGCATACTGTGTCCACAAGCCAGCTCTGCCCCTTACCGTGCCAGCGCTCATGCTAGAGTTTTATCCTGACTCTGCCACTTTCTAGCTGTGTGACCTTGGACAGGCTATTTAAGCCCTCTTTGCTGTGATCTCCTGCTCTGTAGAGTGGGGGCACAATTAGTACCTAACGAAGGCGTTACTGTAAGGTGTAAAGGACATGATTCATGGAAAGTTCCAGAACAGTGGGGCTCACTAAGTAGAGGCCAGCTGTTAGCAGTCAGCACTGGTTTTCTAGCCACGCCTTCCCTCCACCTTCCACTCAGGGTTAATTACAAATGACTAAGATAACCCATAGATGGCAGAGGGGCTCTTAGGGGCTCAGTAAAGGTCCTTCCCTCCCCTTCCTCTCAGCAAAGGTCCAGTTCACGCTGAGACAGTCTGCTCTGTGAGCCTACGCAACAGTAAGCTTCACCCTACGGCCCCATGTCGCAGAGACAGTAGCCCTCCCGACCTGTCACTGGGCCACTGCTGGTACGTGGTGCCATTTCTCTTCCCTTCTTCCACCTGAGGTCCTGAACCGAAGTCGGAGAGTGAAGACAAGCCTTTCTTCTGCATCACTTCACCAACAGAACCCTAGCTCAGAGGACGGATGAGCACTGACTATTTTTTTAATTAAAGTTTATTGGGGTGACAATTGTTAGTAAAGTTACAAAGATTTCAGGTATACAATTCTGTAATACATTATCTATATCTCACATTGTGTGTTCCCCACCCAGAGTCAGTTCTCCTTCCATCACCATATATTTGATGCCCTTTACCCTCATCTACCATCCCCATCCCCCCTTACCCTCTGGTTACCCCTAAACTATTGTCTATGTCTATGAGTTTTTGTTCCTTCATTTGTTTGTCTTGTTCTTTTGTGGTTTTCAGTTTTACATACCACATATCAGTGAAATCATATGGTTCTCTACTTTTTCTGTCTGACTTATTTCACTTAGCATTATAATCTCAAGATCCATCCATGTTGTCACAAATGTTCCTATATCATCTTTTCATACCGCCGAATAGTATTCCATGGTGTATATATACCACAACTTATTTATCCATTCATCTATCGAAGGACATTTTGGTTGTTTCCATGTCTTGGCCACCGTAAACAAAGCTGCAATGAACATTGGAGCACACGTGTCTTTATCTATAAATGTTTTCAGATTTTGGGGGTAGATACCCAGGAGAGGGATTGCTGGGTCATATGGCAATTCTATTCGTAATTTTTTGAGGAACCTCCACACTGCCTTCCATAATGGCTGCACCAGTCTGCATTCCCACCAACAGTGTATGAGGGTTCCTTTTTCTCCACAGCCTCTCCAACACTTGTTACTATTTGTCTTGTTGATGGTAGCCATTCTGACTGGGGTGAGGTGCTATCTCTTTGTGGCTTTTATTTTCATTTCTCTAATGATGATTAGTGTTGTTGAGCATTTTTTAATATGTCTATTTGCCATTTGTATGTCCTCTTTGGAGAAATGTCTCTTCAGGTCCTCAGCCCATTTTTCAATTGGGTTGTTTGTTTTGTTGTTGTTGAGTTGTATGAGTTCCCTGTATATTTTGGATATCAGCCCCTTATCGGAAGCACTGTTTGAAAAAATCTTCTCCCATTCAGTTGGTTGCCTCTTTATTTTGTCGATGGTTTCTTTTGCTGTGCAGAAGCTTTTAAGTTTGATATAGTCCCATTCATTTATTTTAGCTTTTACTTCCCTTGCCTTTGAGGTCAAATTCATAAAATGCTCTTTGAACCCAAGGTCCATAAGTTTAGTACCTATGTTTTCTTCTATGCAGTTTATTGTTTCAGGTCTTAGGCTTAGGTCTTGATCCATTTTGAATTAACTTTGGTACATGGTGACAAACAGCAGTCCAGTTTCATTCTTTTGCACGTGGCTTTCCAATTCTCCCAGCACCATTTATTGAAGAGGCTGTCTTTCCTCCATTGTATGTTTTTTGCTTCTTTGTCAAAAATTACCTGTCCATATTTATCTGGTTTTATTTCTGGGTTCTCAATTCTATTCCATTGGTCTGTGTGTCTGTTTCTCTGCCAGTACCATGATGTTTTGATTATTGTAGCCCTGTAGTACAAGCTAAAGTCAGGGAGTGTGATACCTCCAACATTGTTCTTTTTTCTTAGGATTGCTTTGGCTATTTGGGGTCTTTTGTGGTTCCATACAAATCTCATGATTTTTTTTCTTCTATTTCTTTAAAAAAACGCCCTTGGGATTTTGATGGGGATTGCATTAAATCTGTATATTGCTTCGGGTAATATGGCCATTTTAACTATGTTGATTCTTCCAATCCATGAGCACGGAATGTCTTTCCATTTCTTTGTGTCTTCTTCAATTTCTTTTTAAAATGTCGTATAGTTTTCAGCATATAGGTCTTTCACATCCTTGGTTAAGTTTATTCCTAGGTATTTTATTCTTTTTGTTGCAATTGCAAAAGGAATTGGTTTTTATTTATTTATTTATTTTTCTGAGATTTCATTGTTAGTATATAGGAATGCAATGGACTTTTGTACATTGATTTTGTAGCCAGCAATTTTACTATATTCGTTTATTGTTTCTAATAACTTTTTGATGGAGTCTTTAGGGTTTTCTATATAGAGTATCATGTCATCTGCAAAGAGTGACAATTTAACTTCTTCATTCCCAATTTGGATGCCTTTTATTTCTTTCTCTTGCCTGATGGCTCTGGCAAGAACTTCCAACACTATGTTGAAAAGCAGAGGTGATAGGGGACAGCCCTGTCGTGTTCCTGAACGTAGAGCAAAGGGCTTCAGTTTTTACCATTAATTATGGTATTAGCTGAGGATTTGTCACATATGGCCTATATTATGTTAAGGTATTTTCCTTCTGTATCTATTTTATTAAATGTTTTAATCATAAATGGATGTTGTATTTTGTAAAACACTTTTTCTGCATCAATTGATATAATTATGTGATTTTTGTTCTGTATTTTGTTTATGCGATGTATCACACTGATGGATTTCCGTATGTTGAACCATCCTTGTGCCCCTGGGATGAACCCCACTTGGTCATGATGAATAATCTATTTAATGCATTGTTGCTCTTGATTTGCTAGAATTTTGTCTAGGATTTTTGCATCGGTATTCATCAGAGATATTGGTCTGTAGTTTTCTTTTTTTGTGTTATTCTTCCCAGGTTTTGGTATCAGGGTAATGTTGGCCTCATAAAATGAGTTAAGGGAGTGTTGTCTCTTCTTCAATTTTTTGGAAGAGTTTGAGTAGGACAGATATTAGATCCTCTTTGAAGGTTCGGTAGAATTCACTAGTGAAGCCATCTTGTCCTGGATTTTTGCTTTTCGGAAAGTTTCGGATGACTGATTCAATTCCCTTTCTGGTGAGCAGTCTATTTAGATTCTCCAGTTCTTCGTGATTCAGCCTAGGTAGGCTATATGTTTCTAAGAACTTGTCCATTTCTTCTAGGTTATTGAATTTGGTGGCATATAGTCCTTCATAGTATTCTTGGATGATCCTTTGTATTTCTGTGGCATCCGTGACAACTTCCCCTCTTTCATTTCTGATTTTGTTTATTAGTGTCTTTTCTCTTAGTGAGTCTTGTCAAGGTTTGTCAATCTTGTTAATCTTTTCAAAGAACCAGCTCTTTGTCACATTAATTTTTTCTACTGTCTTTTTGTTCTCAATTTCATTTAGTTCTGCTCTGATTTTTGTTATTTCCTTTCTTCTGCTGACCTTGGGTTTCATTTGTTCTTCTTTTTCTAGTTCTTTAAGGTGTAACGTGAGGTTATTTATCTGGGATTTTTCTTGTTTCTTCAGATAGGCCTGTAGTGATATAAACTCTCCTCTTAAAACTGCATCCCAAAAATATTGGTAGGATGTATTTTCATTCTCATTTGTTTCTATGTATTTTTGGATCTCTCCTCTTATTTCTTCTTTGACCTGGTCGTTCTTTAAAAGTATGTTGTTTAATCTTCAGGTATTTGTGTTTATTTTCCTGCTTTGTTTTTGCAGTTGATATCCAAATTCAAAGCCTTGTGATCAGAGAATATTCTTGGTATGGTTTCAATCTTCTTAAATTTGCTGAGGTTAGGTTTATGTCCTGATATCTGGGACATATATAGTCTATCCTTGATAATGATCCATGTACACTAGAAAAAAATGTATGGTCTGATGTTCTAGCATGAAGTGCTCTACAAATGTCAATTCTGTCCATTTCATCTAATGTGTAATTTAGGGCTGCTATTTCATTATTTATTTTCTGTTTGGATGATCTATCCATAGCTGTCAATGATGTATTTAGGTCCCCCACTATAATTGCATTTTGGTGAATTTCTCCCTTTAGTTCTGTTAGTAGTTGCTTGGTATATTTCAGTGCTTCCTGATTGGGGGCATAAATATTGATGACTGTTATGTCTTCTTGTTGTATAGTCCCCCTTTATCATTATGAAATGTCCATCTTTGTCTCGTTATCTTTTTTATCCTGAAGTCTGTTTCATCTGATATCAGTATGGCTACATCTGATTTTCTCCAGATACCATTTGCTTGGAGGGTCAATTTCCACCCTTTCACTTTGAGTCTATGTTTGTCCTTATAGCTGAGATGTGTCTCTTGGAGGCAGCATATGGTTGGGTTTAGGTTTTTGATCCAATCTGCTACTCTGTACCTTTTTATTGGTGAGTTCAGTCCATTTACATTTAGGGTGATTATTGATATGTGAGGATTTCCTATCATTCTATCTTTGGTTTTGTGGCAATACTGTGTCTCCATTGTTTCTTTGCCTTTTTGTTGTTGTCTATTATTTCTGTGTGGTGGTATTCTATGCTTTTCCCCTCTGTTTCTTCTTTTATTATGTTACATATTTCAGTTCTGGATTTTCTTTTGAGTGGTTACCATTAAGTTTATGTAAAAGAAAGTTTTATATTTAGAGTATTCCATTTTTTTTCAGCATGCTTACTTTCTCCATTCCTATATTCCAGTTCAGGCCTTTACTCTCCCGCCTTTTATGTTTTGATTGCCACAAACTATCCCTATTTATGCTGGTCAAATAGCCTCTTTCAGTATTTCTTGTAGTGTAGGTCATTTGTTAGAAAATTCCCTCAGCTTCTGTATGTCTGGGAAGGTCTTTATCCCTCCTTCATATCCAAAGGATATCTTTGCTGGATATATTATTCTTGGCTCATAATTTCAGCTGGCTATTTCATTCTTCATTTCTTTCAATAGTTTGAATATTTGGTTCCACTCCCTCCTGGCTTGTAGAGTTTCTGCTGAAAAATCTGATGATAATCTAATGGGCTTTCCTTTGTAGGTTACCGTCTTCTTTTCCCTGGCTGCCTTGAGGATTCTTTCTTTGTCGTTAATTTTTGACAGCTTCAATACAATGTGCCTTGGAGAAGGCTTGTTGGGATTGAGGTAATTAGGTGTTCTATTTGCTTCTTGGATTTGAGAATCCAGTTCTTTCCACAAGTTTGGGAAGTTCTCGTCGAATATTTGTTTGAATATACTCTGTTCCCTTCTCTCTTTCTTCTCCTTCTGGTATGCCAATTATTCTTAAATTGCTCTTTCTGATGGAGTCCAAAAGTTCTTGTAGAGTTCTTTCATTTCTTTTAAGTCTCAAGTCTCTTTCTTCTTCCATCCATGTCATTTCCAGATTTCTATCTTCGATGTCACTGATTCTTTCCTCCATCTGGTCAACTCTACTACCTAAGCTGGCTATTTCATTCTTAATTTCTTCTATTGAGTTCTTAATCTCCAGAAATTCTATTTGGTTCTTTTTCAAAATTTCAATCTCTTTGGTAAAATGTTTATTTTGTTCTTTGATTGTGTTTCTGAGTTCATTAAACTGCTGTCTGTATTTTCTTGAACCTCATTGAGTTTTTTAAGAACTGCAATTTTGAACTCTCTGTCATTTAAGTCACATATTTCCATATCTTTAAGTTCCTTTTCTGGAGACTTTTCACTTTCTTTATGAGCTATCTTGTAACTTGGTTATTCATGGCCATTAATGATTTATTATTTCTCTTCCTAGACATCTACATGAGTGGGTTCTGCAACAGGTTAATAGAAATGGGTATTTCTTTTCTTTTCCAGTAGGTGTTGATAGAATGTTTTGTTTTCTCTCTGACTGCAGCCTTTTATTCTCTCTCACAGTGCAGTAGTATATTTTCTCTGCACTATTCTGGCTTCTCACACAAAAGGGGGATTCCCTGGAAGGCGGGCTTCCCCCCTGTGAACAGTTCGCCTGGGTCCTAGGGTTCTGCCTTCGTGGGGGGATGTGGAGAGCTTCTAACTTCCAAAGCTCTTCCTGCACCAAATTCAGAGCCCATGTGTTTCAGCAGCTCTGTTTACTCTTGCAGGGATCCGTCCAGATAGGTGGGGACAGGGGCGGGGTGGGTTGTAAGATGTGGCCCAGAGCAATGGCGGCGACCACCACCACAGCCAGTCCTGCTTCCACAGGTCCCTCCCCTTTGCCAAAACTAGTTGGGCTGCAAGTCTGTGTCTGTGGACCACAGTTCTCAGAACAGCAAATATTCTGTTGTTTTGATCTGACACTGCTACAGTTCCACTTCGAGCATCGGGCAGGTGGGGGCAGGGCAAGCTCTGGGATGGCAGGGAGAGGACAGCTAGGCTCAGTGCTTAAGGCTTCCGTTCTCTGCTCGGTAGTGAGGGCTTAAACCACCATTTTCAGCCTTCCTCCCTCAGTCTTTGCTCCAAGGTCTCTGCTGTGAGCGTTGGGCTCAGCCCTGTTATATGCTGCCTGCTCAGCCCTGTGGGCCATAAGTGGAGCCCAGCAGTCTGAGTTCTTCCCTCTCCTGCAGCTGAGGTAGTTCTGGGATGCAGCGAGCTCGGAACACTGAGCTAGGTCTGCATCCTGCGTCCATGCGTCCCCATTTCCGCACTTCTCCCTTCCTTCTGCCCCACTTGCACAGTTTGCTCACCTTTAGATGATTTCAGTAGTGGGCCTCTTAGTCCTGCCTGTCTGCTATGCAGGGAGACCTTTGTGGAGTTATAGTTGTTCAATTTGTTGTAAATTCCAGGGGAGATTTCAAGAGGCTCACCTCACGCCGCCATTTTTATGTCATCATCGAGGACTGACTTTTCTTTCATAAAGAAAAGAATCGGTTCCAATGTGAATCAGAAAAAAAAAAAAATCAAATAGAAAGTGGCACACATAAAATGATGGCAAATATATACATAAAGGCCAGAAGGGACCATGATAATATCCAAATAGTCACTGTGATACAGGCAAGGGTCGCTTGTGCAGATTGGTGCGGAAGAGTATGTGTAGCCGCCCGCCGCTGAGAGCATAAGACACATTTTTAAAATGAATAAATATGGCAGTACTTACCAAAATGACACATGTGCAATGTGCACCCTTTGATGCAGTGATTATGCTTTTGGGCATTTGTCTTACAGAAATAGTCTTACACTTTGCAAGCTTTATATGCACGTGTGTGTGTTTGTGTGTGTCTGTGTGTGTGTGTGTGTGTGTGTGTGTGGGAGGGAGAGAGAGAGAGAGAGAGAGAGAGAGAAAACCAATGGGGGTTGTAAAGTAAATGTTTGTGCATTTCATGTGTTTATTTTCTGGGATCCTACACAGCTTTCCAAAGAATAAGATATGTGTTTGGGACTGATATGGAAAGATGATTTTCATACATTGTTGGTAAACTGTCAAATTGCTGCAGAATGACATGTGGCTGAGATAGCCCCACTGCTACATATGTGGGTTCAAATTTATATGAGTGTGTGTGTGTGTGTGTGTGTGTGTGTATACATATATATAATATATATCACATACACATACATTCCTTATATGTATACATTGGAAAATGCTAGGAGAATATAGATCAAACTATTACAAAGGATTAGCCTCTCAGTCCTGTCATTGATATATGATGGAGAGACAAAGGTAGGACTTTTAGTTATTACTTTCAAAACTCAGACTTCCTTCCTTCCTTCCTCCCTCCCTCCCTCCCTCCCTCCCTCCCTCCCTCCCTCCCTCCCTCCCTCCCTCCCTCCCTTCTATTACAAAGAGCATGCATTTATTTCACAATAATAAAACAAAATTAAGAACACCCACTATCCATCCAGTCATCCCCTACTGTAGGCCTTCATAAAGTGATAAATGTGTTACTTTAAATTCCTTGAGTTTCCACGCATAATAGTCAGGCAAGGGAAACATACATTTAAAGAGGATAAGAAAAACTGGAATTACAATGTGTCGGGTTTCTGCTGTGTACAAACACAGTGCTGAGCACTCACATACCGATATGATTCAATTCTCCTTTTCTCGGGTGAGATCAGGGGTGATATTCACAATACCCGAGAACTTCTAAAGCACAGGAACCAACTCGAAAGACAGGATGACAGCCATAATACTGGAGTAGCATTCTAAAGCCACCCTATTCCTGGACAGTGGAGACTTCAGAAGGGTCCTTGGGGAGGGCCTGGGACTGCCAGGCAGCGGGAGTGGATGGGGGGTGGGCTCAACACTGCGAGCTATTTACCAACTGGCGCAGAAGTACTTTAATATTTACCAAAGGGTCCAGCCACACAGGTGCACATCACCTGGATGTCAAACCTGATTAGTATAATGCTCTTAGCATCTGAGAAACCAAACAGTTGTCCCGTGGTAATAAAATTTTCTCCCTCTGCTCTCCAGATTAGCCCTGTACTATTTGCAGGTCCAAGCTGACACGCAGGCAGACAGAGCTCACATGTGATGGAGACTGAAATGATAGGAAAATGCTAAGTGTGAAACATACAGGCGGGATTACCCCTTGGCAAGGCAATTCCAAAGGGCTTTGGGACTGATGACCTTTGTACGGACTGTCCAGCCTCTGACTACCTGCCACGCTTGACAAAAAGCTTGGGTGTGCCCACGTCACCACACAAAAGAGAGTCTCATGGCTCTCTTGCAAAGGCCACCGGAAGCAACAAAACACAAATTTGGTCTGAGCTGCTGCTGTTGGATCTTCTGCAGTCTGCCAGCAGAGCTGTTCCACTTTTGTCCAGGCAACGAGGCCCCGGTGCTCAGGGACAGCTGCTAGCACCCCCCACCCACGGTTAGGGTCCCCGGTATCCTGTCTGGAGTCAGGAAAAGTGTGCCCTCTACTTTTAGAACCTCAGCTTCTTCCTCTCCTGCCCCTGCTGGATCTAAGGGTACTTGAGATACAGCATTAAATGAAGTGCTTTGTTTTATTTTAAACTGTACTTTGCTTTAACGCCTACTCAGAGGAACAGTTGAAAACATAACTGTGCTCAGATGAAAACAGGTGAGATGAAGGCATGGGCGGGCAGGGTGGTAAGAGTTGTGCCCAAGGCCATGCAGCCAGTGAACTGAAAACTACGGTTCAAGTCAGTTCTGCTCACCTCCACTCCACCAGCCTGCCTTGCAAGGAGGCTTGTGTCTTATTTCTCATGCACCTTCCACTTATTTCTCTTCGGATTTCTTTTTTTGTGCTTCTCAATGCCAGAGTTGAGATTTCAGAAAATAACGGCCTGACTTTGTTATTGTTTGAACAGAGCTGTGCTTGGAAGAAAACACGAGGGACGGAGTCATCTTTAAGCCACGATGTGGAGGTAGGTCTGAAAGCATGCCGACTCTAGAGAACCCCATGGGGGCAAGAAGGCCAAGAGCACCTGCCCCTACTTCTCGGGAGTTTGTCTAGTATACCCTCTGGATCCAGCACAATTCTACCTCCTGTGCCTCTCCATCATAGAAGAGTCAGGTACCTAGCCCCCCTTCCATCATGAGAGGAACTCAGAGAGACTTTGCAGGCAGCTAAAAGGTACAGCAGCTGAAATGGCAAGACTGCGTCTTCTCTTTAAGGAGTATAGGACCTGGACAGGCCGAGTTCCCAAAGAAACAGGCCATCACCACAAGGCTACGTGGGCACAACAGCTACCTGCAGCCTCCTTCTAGCCAGGAGTCTGGGTCTTCGTGTCAAGGATCAGGCACTTACTTACCTCAGCTTGGCCACGTCCTTTGCCGTGTGGCAAAGATCTAGGACTATTCCAGCTTCAGCTTGGGTTTCCTAACCCCTACCGCCACTTTTCTCTTGGGAGGATTATTGCGATATTACTGCCATCCTCACCTCTATCCCGGGGTCTATCATAGCATCTGGCACAATGTCACAACTTTGAAGACTGATGGCATGAATAACAATATCAGAAATGTGTATTGAAAGTTTCCTAAGTACCAGGCACTTTATGGGAGTCATGCCGTTTAAGTTTCCTAACCACGGCGCAAGGTAGAATCCTAGTATCATGTCCCTTTAATGGGAGAGACGCATATGCCACATCCATGGTCACAGAGATAGTCAACATACTTTCTGTAGCATTATGCCTCCTGAAGGCAGACTCGATCAACATATTGTACTGCCTTCCAGCTCGGGGAAGGACAGGTGGAGGTTGGGAGGGAGAGAGGGAGAGAGGGACAGAGGAAGGAAGGGAAGGAAGGAAAAAAAGATCAAATAAGATAACTGGCAGTGACCTGACTTCCCCACCTGCTTCCCACTTTGAGGATCCTTGCTATTCTCCATCTGGAGCTTGGTGGAGGCAAGGGGCGGGTGGGGGGTGAGTGCATGGATCATAAAAAGATGCATTTGAGAGGAAAGAGCGTAGGGGAAGAGGAGAAGAATGTAGAAGTTAGAGGCCCAGGGCTGGACCAAGCAATCAGGGTTCCTCTCAGCTCACAAAGCAGAGTGGGTCAGCGTCAGAAGTGGGATGTCCAGGCCAAACCTTTAACCCAACGTTATCATCAGCATCAGAACAACAGTGCAGAGAAACAGCAGAAAGCTACCTCTGTGGCATTCATCCAAAGGAAAATAGCCAAACTCCATCCATAAACAAGCTGGAATCACGGACACTTAATAAAGACAAATATAAACAACACATCTTGTGCATAGGCCCAAATTATCAGCGGTCCTCCAAAAGAATAAAGGGAACACATCTTTGCAACAGCACATATGAAAAAGAGTGAGAGGTTTTCGTCATCAAAAATCCCACTAGGAGCCAGTAATAGCTGGGAAAATATAAATGTGACCTCAAGAAGCCGCATCAACAGAAGCAGAGTAGCTGACAGAAGGAGGCAGAAGTCTGGTTTAGCTCAGTACAGGAGCACTCCCCTTGAGGAAGAAGAGTGTCAGTTCTCGTGTTACACTCCAGGAAATGAAAAATTAGAATCTCTACCTGGAGGACACGGACCACAGTGGTAAAATGTCTGAAACACATAGCCCATGAGACTAGCGGAAGAAACAGGGATTGTATATTTTAGGTTGATTTCTAAAAGCTTACAGGGTGCTATTTTTTCTGTTGTCAAATTTCCTAAGAGTTGCCTTGGAGAAGGAAGGTTGATTTTCTTTGTGGACAGGGAAGGCTAGGAAGACCAATTTCAACTCAATATAAGGAAAAACCTTCTAATCATAGTATCTGGAAATGAGATGAGCTCTCTGTTCGGTAGTGAGAAGGCCATCAAGAGAGGTAATTAAGACACGGGAGACATGTTGAACTCAAAACTCCAATTCTAATAATATCAGCACTCTTTTATTTTACTTTCTTTTTCTTCTCCCATCACTATTAAAGAACCAGAGAAGATAAACTCTGAAAACTCAACAGACAGGTTGGCCATAATCCACAATGGCTTAGCCCAGAAGACACGGACAGTGTCCACCCAGCTGCTGTGCCTCTTCCCTGCTCCCCCAAATGCCCCCCTGGAAGGTGGGATGAAACAAGGAGGACTCACCTTTCTTCTCAAAGTCCCCTTTCTCTTCCCCCGGCCTTCCCAGGCTGTCCAGGGTGTGGGTCACCTGGCTGCCGAACTCGTCCTCACGGGCCACGTGATTGGAGCGCCGGGGTGGGTCCTCGTCCTCTTCATAATCGTAGTCGTCCAGGATGGGCGTCTCCCGAATGGGCACGCCGATGACAGAATTGTGCGCCTGCAGCCGGGAAGAACGGAAGCTCTCCCGGGCCTGGGGGCCCAGCAGCACCGATGGGATGTAGTGGATTTCGTGAGTGGCTTCTGTGCTCGCGCTCTTCTGGGGGATGCGACGACGCTTCTGCCAGCGCCGCTGGGCGAACAGCGCCACGGTGAACACCAGCAGTAGCAGCAGCAGAGCGATGAGACCACCCTGGAGCAGGAGGGAAGAAGGACAAGCACGTGGGCCGCTGTTCTTCTGGCCAGAGTGCTGGAGGGGATTTTCCTGGTCACCACACTCAGCCCACAATCCCTGGGTTTGGTTTCTAAAGCCTCGAGAACCACCAGCCATGACTTTGAAGCCGGAGAGACACTGTTTCCCAACCTTTCTCACCAACACGCTGTGTGACCTTGGGAAAACGGCTTGACTTCTCTGAGCCTTGCTTTTCATATGTATCAGTATAAAGATGAGTAAGAAAGCCTGCCTTTCCTTCTCCATAAGGAGCAAATGAGATGGATAATGCTCATGCCAGAGCAAGGCAGACTGCTCAATGTTGGGAAGCGTCAGGGCTGTGGCTTCACACAAGTGAATGTCTGAGCCCTGACTCTGCCTCCCACCAGCTGAATGGCCCCAGGACATTTGTTCATACTCTCTGAGCCTTGCTTTCTCATTTCTAGACTGAGTCCACTGAGGGCTCAATAGATAGCCTTTCTTCCACCCTGCTGCAAATGTCAGAGACTTATTCAGTCAAACATAATTTCTGCATAGTTTTTATTTTCTTCATTATCAGAAAGGCAATCTTTTAAGGTTTGATTCCCAACAAGGGGCCTGGGACAACGTAGATACTCCATAAATATTCCTTGAATGAATGGGAAAAAAACAGTACCTTTCTGGGGCTCCTTCAATCAGAAGTTTAAGGCAAACAAAAGTTTATTTTTCTTGACTACATCCAACTGGTAAATACTTGATTTAGGCTGCGTATCATACGTTAAATTGGAACCCACGAAAGGGTTCGTGAACATTTCTTATGTGATGCATGAGATTCATGAAATACCCTGCTCTCTGAGTGCCCTGAGGGCAGGGGTATTTTCAAAACATGACGACACTCCCCATAGCACGTGTTGAGGGCTTAAGGTGGCAGGTTTGCATCCTCCTGGACTCCCCTCACTTGCTCTGTGCCAGAAACATCTCTGAGGAACAGGGATAGGCCCTCTGAGTTAGCTTGCTTTTCTGCATTCTATACTGCACTTTATGTCTGGGAGGTTGGAGGCCACTTGGTTGAGTGCCTGCATGTCCTTAGAATCCAGAGTAGCGAGGACTACCCGGGTTGTGTGGGGGGACACGGAGAGATCAGCAGAGCAAGATTGGTGCCGTGTGTGTGTGTGTGTGTGTGTGTGTGTGTGTGTGTGTGTGTTTGGTTTGGTTTTTGAGCTCTGAAGCCTATATTCTTTCAACCACACTGTATGGCCGATTGACCTTCCTCGATCTTCCTTGACTACGGCCTCATTGAAGGCAGGAACAATTTTTGATAACTAAATGTATGACACCTAACAGAGATGACAGTGGTTAACCCCGAATACATCACGTTGGGGTGGGGGGAAGGTGACTGCGATTAAAAAGACCTGTTTAGGCCAAGAAGAACATTATTCACTAAAATAGCTCAGCCATCCTGCTAACTGCATTGGAAATCTATAATGTTCTTTTTGCAAGCCTCTCAGATCACTAAACTAGAATCCATCACCTCCACAGAGGGTGGGAGTGTATGAGAAAGGGGCCTAAGGGTGGCCAGGTGGCGGGTATGGCTGAGAGCCCTGCCTGGAGTGATGAGTTATTGTGGGATCCCCAGGAAGGTTTCTCTGAATGTCAGAACTTAAAAACAAATACAGAAACCGAACAAAGCTATAAGTATGTCTATTTATATATACATATATATATATATATATATATATATATATATATATATATATATATGGTGTGTGCGTGTGTGCATGTGTGTATAAGTGTGTAATCTGACAAATATATATAAAGTGTGTGTGTGTGTTTGTAGTTCATCACTTCTGGAGCCCTAGGAAAACAAGAACACATCCATTTACCCTCCACAGAACAGGAACATACAATAATGATTTTTCTGTGTCTACAAATCACGTGTGACATGGTATTACTTGTTGTTTTTCTGCACCAGACATGAGAAAGGAAGGAGACAGGGGAGGACTGTGGAGGAATGAGAAGGAAAAGATAAGAGGAAAGGAGAGAGAAGAGAAAAAGGAGGCAGGAAGAACTCTAATATTTGGCAAAAACAATAGCAGGGTTTCTCCTTACTACTTTTACTTAATGTTGTTTTATTTAATTTTAAGGATGTAAAGACAATCATACTTGAAAGGGATTATAGTTTCCATTCTATAAATGAAATATGGGAAAGGTGGTTCAGAGAGGTTAAGTAAGTTGCTTGAAGTCACACAGGTTTTGATCCCAGGTCCAACTGATACAAAAGGCCAGGATGTGGTAAAGCAGCAATTTGAACCCAGCTCTTCATTGTACAGCCACTGGCTATTTTGTAGCACAGTGGTTCTCAGAAACCATAGGGAGGGAGAAGAACAAACGGGAAAGATGGTGAGGGTACATGGAGAGAGAGGGGATCCTGAGAAGGAAAGAGGGAAACATTATTTTCAAATCGAGGGTTCAATGGACACATCTTTGGGCGGCTTGTTCAGAAAAGCTTTTCATTTTGGTCCACTGATGCCTTTGGGGAAATCTTGCCCAACTCTTCCCTCTGTCTTCTCATGTTTGGGGGTTTGACTTGCTGTGAGGGTTAGGCCTGGCCTGTCCAGAGCCCTTCACCCCCAGCCCCTTGTGTCCACCCCAATTATGGGTGTTTGACCCTGTGGTCAAACCCCAGTATTAACACTGACCTGGGGAAGACGAGGTCTAACCAAACCATCCACCTGCCACCATGGCCCCTCCCTGTCCTCACTGCACCCTACCACCCTTCCTGGTCACTCCTGCAGCCCTGGGTCAGCTTCTAAGCCCACACGGGATGCTCCTGGAAGGCAGAAAGCCTCATCCTTTGCCTGCAGAGCCCTCCAGTAGTATCTGCCGCCGTGGCTACAAGCTGACCTCAGAGTGACATGGTTTTCGTCCAGGTCCTACTACTTAGAGCCTGTGTGACCTTGACTAGGTCACTTTACCTTTCAGAGTCTTTGTTTTGTCATTGGTTCAATGAAGGCAGTATTCACAGTGCCACCTCATTGGGTCATTGTGACGCGAAATAAAATGTGTGGGGAGTATTTAGGACAGTGTGGGGCACCTGGCAACTGCTCACGGATTGTTAGCTATTGCTATTGTCAACAGCATACAGCAAGGGTGTGCTGAATGCTGAATGGATAAATACAGGAATGAATGAACGCGTGACTTGACCTTTTGCCCCAGGATGCCTGTTCTGCAAACCTTGTCTTGGGTCCCCAAATCCTTCTCAGTCTGGACAAGCGCTTCTTACATGCTCCGTCATTCACCTGTATGACTGTGCATGTTAGGCATCATGGTCACATGTTAAGGGAGGAAACTGAGGCCCAGAGACAGGAAGTCCATTACTGAGATCCAAGCTATAAGGTCAGTTCAGCACCGCGTCACAGTTCTGCTCGGGGTAGGAAGGGACAGGGCCACCTAAGGCCTCATTAGCCCCTGCACGGCCCCACTTCTGCCGCCACAGATTACTTAGGCAATTCCAGGCACACATTTCCCAACATGAAGAACTTCTAGAAGGAGGTGCAGAGGGACCCTGCCCTCTCCCCTCCCCTCCCCCACTTTGGCAGAGGCTAAGCTTGAGGGTCCCACTGGCTTAAGGATCTGCTGACTCCTGTAACATGAGTCCAGGTCTGTGGCTCTGGCCCTCCTGTGTAGGCACAGGCTCCCCATCCTCACTCCCCAGCCTGCCCTGACCTCAACTCCCACCAACCTCAGTTGACCACGAACCATGTGGCTTCCATTACAGAGAGGAATTTCAGGGTGCAAACTTGGCCAAAGGAGAATTCCAGTATTCAAAGGCTCACAGTGACAGTGACCTACTGATACAGACGTCCCCACATGGGCTCCTGCAGGGGCTTTGCCCAAGACATAGGCGCAGCTGGGTACTGCTGCAATCACCACTGAGCAGCCCTATGCTCCTGACCCTAAAAAAAGTAGACCCTAAAAAAAGAAGAGCATGAAAGAAAAGGTTCTGAATTCAAGTTTACTCACTGTGCAATCTCAAATTCCCCAGCTTCCTCTATGAACCTTCAGTTTACTCATCTGTAAATTGGACTTGGCGATAATTGGAACAGCATAGCGCCTGGTTAGGGGTAAAGACTGGGGGTCAGGAAGACTTCTTTAAAATCTCATGCTGCCACATATAAGCCAGGCAGTCTTGGACAATGGGCTGGATCGCTCTAAATCACTATTTTCTCATCCATAAAACTGGGTCAAAAACATCCTTGGAGAGGGAGGTTAGATGTGAGCTCCTGGACGTGGAGTGCTGTGCTCAGCCCCTGGCACGTGGTAAATGGGAGATACACTCACATCTGTGCTCCCTAATGGGGTTGATGAGCAGATCACGTCGGAACACTGCTGTGATGGCCCTTACACACCGAAGGGTGCCGTGCACAACAAGCCAAGGAGCTGAAGAGAGCCATTTGGCCACCTCTGTCCGAGTGGGACACTTCACCCAAAGGAAGCAGATGGGTAACTGAGGATCAAGAAGAAACGGCAATCTGCATCCACCTGGATTGGTCCAGGCTGCTGTACCGCTCCACTCCTGCAGAGCTGCACCCCCACTTGTGTGCGGGCTTCCTTCCACCAGGCCTAGCAAACAGCAGGAGCTGCCGCTGGGACGGTGAGCAGGCCAGAGTGTCCTGACCCTGAGTCTACATGCCAGAAGCAAACACAGGTCTTGGCAGTGGAGAAAATGCTTCAGGGCAAGCGGGCGCTGGAGGAGGGAGAAGGGGATGTTGGGAGAGGGGGGGAAGTTTTAGAAAGCAAGTAAGGAGGAGGCCAGGGCTCCTGGGGTGGCAAGCTGAGGCCCTACCGGCCTCAGGGATGACCCGATGCCAAATTCGATTTGGGCTGTGTTCACTCTAGGGAGGCCCAAGACAAACAAGTCTGGAGAAGTGGCAGCAAGGCCCAGAAATACAAATGCCCGTCTGTGAGTTAGGGGTCCGTTTCTGTGAACTCATGAGGATCACAGGTCTTGGGGTGAACAGTGCCACCTTCTCATCAGTCTGAGGATTTCGCTAAGCTGCAGGCAGGAAGCGGGAAAGAGACAGGAGAAGAAATGTGTGGGTCCCCATCCCTTCTGGAACTTTCCGTACTAGCAGTCTCTCCAGAGCAGGATCAGCCCACTCGTCCTGTTGTCACTGACAGTGAGTCTCAGATGCCCCAGGAGCCAGACAAGGGCTGGGTATGTGATGCCAGGGGCAGTGGGATGATGGGGAAATGCGGGTCTGGGGAACAGATGCCGCATGGGTGTCTGCCTGCTTCCCTGCTTCTGCTGGCTGCGCGTGACAAGCTGCCCATGACATTTTACCTCCATGGGCTGCAACAGCCTCACCTATAACATGTGCTGATTGTTCCCAATGTGGTGGGTTATGCTAAGGATTGAACAACACAATAAAAGGCCTGGCACCACAGAAGTCAACAGATACCAGCCCCATTACTTCAGCCTCTCTATTCCTCCCACTTAAACCACATGCTAACAACTCTTACTTAAAACCCTTTCCTGGCTCCTCGCGACCCTCGGGATAATGCCTAGAGCCCTAGCCTGGCTTCCAAGCCCTTCCTGCCTAGGGGCCTGCTTCTCTCCCGGCCTCAGCTCCCACTGTTCCCACCTCAGGCCCGACTGCAGCACCACACACCGTGACTAGCGTCCCCACAATGTGACGCTCTGAGCTCTTCCATCGTGGCTGCGCCCTCAGCCCAGAGCTCTCTCTCTCTCTCACTCACTCCTTGTGGTGGTTTGGAAAATGACCCCCCAACATTCACGTCCACCCAGAACCTCAGAATGTGGTCTCATTTGGAAATAGGGTCTTTGTGGTTGTCGCTGGTTAAAATGAGGTCTGAGTGGATTGGGTGGGCCCTACATCCAATGACTAGTGCCCTTCTAATGAGAGGAAAGGACACAGAAACACACCCCCACACAGAAGGAGGTCACGGGACATGGAGACAGCGATTGGAGTGATGCATCTACAATCCGAGGAACACCAAGGACTGCTGGCGACCGTCAGGAGCTCCTGGGAGGCAGGGACACTTTCTCCCTCAGAGCCTCCAGAATGAGCACACCTGGCTGACATCCTGACTGCAGTTCTGGTCTCCTGACCTGGGAGACAACGCTGGTCAGCTCTGACCTGGCATCCACAGGGCAGCTGGTCCGATTCTGGTCAGCTCTGACCCGGCATCCACAGGGCAGCTGGTCCGACCCTGGTCAGCTCTGACCCGGCAACCACAGGGCACCTGGTCCAATCTTGCATGGCCCCTCTTTGCTGTTCTACCTTTATCCCAATGCTAGTACCTTCAGCTGGTTTGCTTGCATACACAATATCAAACACTGAAAAATATATAAAGGTGAAAAATAAAAGCACCCACAAACTACCCCACAAGGAGAGACTTCAGATAAGTCAAACTTAAAACGGCATTCAGCCTGGACTCATTTTAATCTATTTTTCATGTTAAAATATTGAGGCATGGGAGAAGGCGCCAGAGAAAGGAAAGAAAGGGATAATGTGAGAAATGCTTTATTTGACAATGTGTCATTTGGAAACTGATTATTTCTGTCCCCGGCCTTTTTAATATTCCCTCACAACGGCCAAGCTGCAAGGGGATTTGGTATTCTAAGACTGGATTTATAATACTCTGTTCAGCAGTGATAAGAACATGGGCCTTTAATCCTCAGAGCTGTGAACATGCATATTCTCCCAAGTAATGTCCTTCCCTTCTCGTCACTCGGTGTCTCGTCCTGACAGCCATCCCCAGGATAACCGAGGACTATTGATCCACTGGCTGTTCCTCCGGCCATTTGCAAAGTGACAGAGCTAGTAGGGAAGGGGGCTGGGCCTCCAAGTTCTCTGGGAAGTCTCCTTTCAGGCCCCAGTCTATGTTTAAACTGGAGGGATTATTAGAAAATCATCCAAACCCTTGGTGTTACAGATAAGGAAACCGAGGTTGAGAGAGAAGTGGCTTGACCAAGTTTACAGAACAGCTTAAAATGGTATTGGAGGCAGACTACATAACTGATACCCCCAAAAGCTGCTGAGAAATCCACCACCTTCCCTTTCTCTCCATCCTACGGCTGTCCTAAGTCCCAGTAAGGGCTGCCTTGCATCCTGGTAATTTTGATACACTCTGGATGATCCCCCAGGCTCCGTTCCCTCCCCCACTATTCTCAATTCACCTTCCCTACCATAACAGAGGCACAGCTGGAAGCAGAGCCCCTCCCCATTAACTAAGCCTGACAGTCCTGCAGTTTGACAGTCCCAGTTCTTCTCAATCAGGCTTCCACCTCTGTGGATAACCTAGTCTCAAATCACACGGTTTCAAAATACCTTTCTCAAAATGTGTGCGTCACCCCTCCACGCCGCTAACCTTACTGGGCACCGACTGCAAAGTAGGCAGTGATACATATCCAACCCCATTGGCACTCACTCTGTACCAGCTGTCCTGAGGTTTTGCTCAAGCCACTTCCTCTGCCTCGAAGGCTCCCTCATTTTTATTCCTCACCCCCACATCTGCACGTCGAAATACCACCCAGACCTCACAGCTACTTCAATGCAATCTCCCCAGTGAACTCTTCTGGGACGGATCTCTTCCCTCGAGTCTCAACCCTAAGGAACCTCTTTATCCTCTGCACTCCCACAGTGGTTCACCTGAGCCCTCACTTAAGAGGTGTTAGCATTTTCTACCTTGTAATAGAGTTAGAGATGCTTGTTCCTTAGCTCCCCAACTGGTTAGATTATCACACTCATTGCACAGATGAAAACGTGGAGACCCAGAAGATAAACTTGCTTGAGAATACACGATAAGGTGGCCAATATATGGGATAAAGCCTTGCACCTGGGGCAGTTTCCAGAAAATTGCAGGCTCGCTCTCTCACGGACTAGAAATGTCCACTGGATGCTGAGAGAGCTTCAGGAGAATGAAATAACGCGGGTCAGATAACACAGCCATATTGCATAAGGCCTGACTGGTCTTCAGGCATTAAGGATCCAGAGAGGTTTTGTTGTTGTTTTTAAGCAATAGGGTGTCAAGATCGCATTGGGTGTGTATGGTGGAGAGACTGGAGAAGGGAGCCCATTCAGAGAGCTGTTAGTAGTGTATGGCAGTACTTCTCAACTGGGGGTAATTTTGCCTCCCCAGGAGGCATTTGGTAATGGAGACATTTTTGGTTGTCGAACTGGAGAAAAACTCTCTGGATCCTTAATGCCTAAAGACCAGTCATGCCTTATGCAATATGGCTCTGACCCGTGTTATTTTATTCTCCTGAAGCTCCCTCAGCATCCAGTGGACATTTCTAGTCCGTGAGGAGAGGGTATACTGGAATTTAGTGGGTAGAGACCAGGGAATCTGTAAGCACCCTACATGCACAGGACAGTCACGTACAACAAAGAATTACCTGGCCCCACACGTCACTAAGTACAGAGATTGAGGAAGTCCTGGTCTAAAAGAGAGACGATGAGACTTGAAATGAGGGCAGTTGAAGCGGGTAGTTAGGTCATGGAGCAGAAAGCGGATATGTGCCACAGGGTAAGACTCGGCGTTTGACTGGCTGGCAAAGGGGAGGGAGAAGGTACCAACATGACACCGAGGCGTGGATTCTGTCACTGGATTAGAAAGGAATCAACCTCTTTGTTATTTTCCCCCGTAGGTAAGTTCTCAGTAGGTTACGAAAGATCCCAGCACATAATCAAGTAAAGAGTTAAGTTCACATGTGTGAACAATTAGGAGAAGATAAATGTACAACAGATAAAGATTTGCGTCTATACATACATACGTGTAAAAATAGCCTCACACCTATCTTTATATATCTATAATTAGCTATATTTATCCATAGTCATCTATTTGCCTCTAGACAGATATATGGTGACCTATTTAAGTAGGTCCCATCATAGAAAATGAAACATTTTTCTTTTAAACTAATCATCTACTTATAATGTATCTATTAGAGACACTATTTTATATCCCAAGATAATTCCAAGGAAATAAAGTGAAAACGCAACGGTTTTTTGGAACATATTCATTTCCCACCCAGATCAATCTTCCTTCATCATCTTAACATCAGATCAGAATAGGGGCCAAATCCTGAGAGATCGTTCTGAATACTAGAGTGATTTATCAGGGGGAAAGCTAATGAACATTGGGACACTAGTGCTTGCCAGTGGCTCAGACAGACATGGATTTGAGTCATGGCTATACTGTATTTCAGCCGTGTGTCTTTGGGTACATCACTTGAGTTTCCTCCTTTTTCACCTCTGTAAGTTGGGTTACTAACACCACACTGAGAGGGTTTGGGCCAGAGTACATGAGACTGCATTACAGAACACATTTAGCGTACCGGCTTACAAGTAGTGGCTCTTGGGAAACAGTTCCCTTTTTGATGTAGAGCCTTGTTTCCTGAAAAATCAGATACAAGGTAGTGGTGGGGCCACCGATTCCCCTCCACTACAGCAGGAGGTAGTATATGTGCGGTCTCCCAGCTTCATTCCCATGTTCACCCCTGCTGTCCTCCCACAGGGTCCACGTCGTGCGACCTTGACCATGGCCCTTCCCCTCTTCAGTGTGAGGAGGTGAGACGAGCTGGCTTTGAACAGTCATTCCAGCTCCAGTATTCCAAGCGGGAAAGGCAAAGGCAAATGTGAAAGCGTTTTTGAACAGAAGAAATATATATATTCTTATGACATGCTGCCTAGTAGTACAGCTGTGCATGCATGTACTTACAGCGGTTAAATGTCCTGTAGCCGTCACACGAGCTCACGCATCTGTGCTTTTTGCTCAGGCTGCTCACTCTGCCTGAAATGCCCTCCCCACACTTCCTTGTCTAGTCCTTTAAGCCTCAGCTCTTGGATCATGAGTTCCCAACAAGCCTTGTTGAACCTGCTCTCTCTGGCTGGATCAAATCCCCTGTCAGGATCCTCAGTGATCCATGCTTCTGCCTGCCAACTCCCCTCCCATCACCCTGAGTATCCCTGGAGGGCGTCCTTAACCATCTCTGGATACCTAAGATCTAGCCCAGAGTCTGACAGTGACAGCCCTCATTAAGCACGCATTGCATTTCTACACTGAGAGGCAAGGAAGAGAAGGGCAGGGTTTTATTTGTCTCTGAACATATTTGAATGGCACGTGGTACATAGCAGATCCTCAATTACTTGTTGAAAGAATTAATGAATGGAGCCAGTATAAGCGGCTCTCTGAAGGCAGGTGACTGAAATATACCTACATCTGTTTGGCAATTCTCCATTTGTGTGTGAGAGAAGGCTGGAGATAATTCACATGAGCCATTTAGCACAAATCAGGATCCTATTCTGTATCCTCAGGTGGCCTCTCAAGTTCTGTCTGAAATCCCACTCTGAAGGATGCATGAATCAAGAGGGCGGGAGGAAGCATCTTCGAGAGGACTGATTTTCTTCCTGTTCTCTGAGTCACGAAGACAAACAGAGGAACCCAGGCAGCCAGGGAGAAGCCTTGCACCCATTCACTGATTTATTCTTTTGCCAGGTGAAGGGCATGCCTGAAAGCAGACAGACCCACATTCAAGTGCTTCTTGACCAGCCAGAGGTGTGACCTTGGAAAATTCTTCCCGTGAGGCTCAGTTTTCACAGCTCTACTATGGGAATAATGCCAGTCAACAAAAAGGACTGTTGTGAGGCTTCGCTGAGCTGATGTATGTGAAATAGATCATGCAGCCCTTGGTCTATAGAAAATATTCAATGCAAGGCAGTTCCTTGCTCAATCGTTCCTACTATTACTGTTGTGCCTGGACCCTATGCCAAACCTTCTGCCTAAATTGAGGAACACACGTGACACAGCATAGAAGAACCCGCAGTTGGTTTGGGGGAATAGATAAGTGAGCAGATAATTCCTGTAATGCACAGTTTCACAAGCTCTATGCCAGAGGGAAACGTAGTAAGAACAAAGAGTCTCTTACAGCTTCTAAATGTAAACCAGAGGGGAAGTGGAAATCAAAAGAACTTCCTTACAATTTCAAGTATAGTCAAGTTCAAAGGTGGGGGCGTGGGCTGGCCCATCCAGTCAAGTATACTCACACCCGAAATGTGACAGAAAGACTGGACAACCAACTAGATAGCAGAACGACTGACAACGCGGGCTTTGGACTTGACAGTCCTGAGTTCCACTGCCGACACTGTCACTGCCCCTTCACTGCGTTTCACGGAGCCCCGGCATTTTCCACTGAAAGTTAAAGGCAGCAGTCTTAACAGAATGAGGCTATCATGAGCATTAAACAAGTGAACGCACAAAGACATTCCAGACAGTGGCTAGAACACAGCCAGCCGTCAGTAAATGGTGTCTAAAAAAATTCTGCCAGAGGAAAAACACATTGAGAAAGAAATCAGAAAACTTACACCCTAGTCTTGGCCCTGCTCCCTCATAAGCTAAACACATCTGCAGAACAAAGGTCCTCGCGTACATTTTTTAAGGAGGCAGCCACAGCAGCCGCATGAGCCAGGCATTCTGAACAGACAAGGGAAGGGAGTCTCCAAGAAGGAACTTTGCCAAAGGTTGCAGAGTCGGTGAGTGGCAGGGCACGCATTTGATTCCAGAACCCAAAGCCTGTCTGCTGCAGGCTGCTGTGATGAGCCTAAGACTCGTGGCTTTTCACAAGAGGTGGCGGTACACGGAGCCCACGTCCACTGCTCAGAGCGTCTTTCTCCTGGCACGTGCTACAGACTCACGGGATCCATGGAGAGATCCCTAAAGCTGTGCGACCCAACATGACCGAGCCAACAACTCAGCCTTCTGAGACAGAAGAGAGGGCTGAGGCTCAGAGGAAGCCTGAGGCCACTGAGAGCCGGTACTTAATACAGGCAGGAGTGCTTTCCTACAGGCAGGGAGCTTCCCAAGCCAGCTGGCTTCTCTAGACAGCAGGAGCGAGCGCGGGGAAGGAAGTTTGCTGTGGGGCAAGCCACCGAGACATAGCCTCATCAGGGAATGTTCCCTTGACCCCTTGGGATGAGGCCCTTGTTCTCTCTCCATCCCTGTCTCCTTCCTTGCAGTTAACTTTCTTTAGAGCACTCACCTCCCCCTGCCGTTATATTTTACATGAATGTGCTAACTTTCTTTATGCCTCTAATGGACTAGAACCTCCATAAGGTGGGACCTTTGTTCTGTTTGTTACTCTATCGTCAACAAAACAACTTAGTGCTTTGGTGGTGTTTACTGAATAGTTTTTGGGTGGATGGATGGACGGATGGATGGATAAATGAGTGGTGGGCAAGGGCTGAGTCTGAATAATCTGAGTGCCATCCCAGGGCTAGAAGACTGGAAGACACTTAGCGAATTAAACAAACAAACCAAAATACATGGATGTACGGATGCTAATTCCCTTCTGGACTGAGGAAGGGAGACTGATTAGAGGGGAAATTACGAGGCAAATATGACAACTATCTGGCTATTTCTCCCAGGTTTGGGGGCAAAGGGGAGAAGTTGGTCTGAATTCCAAGCTTGTTTAATCCTTTATTTACTTGTAAATACTCAAGACAGGGAGACAGAAACCAAAGAGGTGAGGTGATGCCAGTCCCACAGGATGCAGTCACCTTCCGTTGAAAGCACACAGCAGCTGTATCTCTTTGCTGTTCTTATATCTGCATGGAAATAATAGGACTTTTAGTAGAAGGGGGCATCCATGATGTAGCTCAAAGAACACTGGGTTTGGGTTCAAATCCTCGCTGTCACTGATTCACTATATAGCCCTGGTCCAGTCACTTGCCTTTCCAAGCCTCAGTTTCTCCAGTTTTGAAATGATCTATGATAACAGGTGCCTTTCCCTCTTTCTGTAAAAACCCCATCGAGCATCATGTTTACAAAAGAATTTTATATGTTACAAAGCGATTTACGCATAACAGTGCTGAGCAACAAACATGCTGTAAAAGAAGGAAGAAACCAAACCCAGGTGGGAACCGGGCAGAGTTAACTGAAGTCACAAAAAGGAAAGCTGCAAATCCAGAGGCTTTCCAATATCCCCAAAGCCTCCATCATCTATCCATCAAGGTTCCTCAAAAAAGTCTTCCCAGTCACACCACACCATGGGGGTCTTTTCAAGGCACTGTTTTACTGACATCTTTGAGCAAAAAAAAACCACCCTGGTGATGGAGCTGCTGATTGTCTGTGAGGCACGTTGTGATGGCCTCAGGATTTCCCCTCCCGGGCCTGATCAGGAAAACTCCAGGAAGGTTAGTTACTAAGATAAGAGTCAAGTACAGAATGCTGAGCGAGGAGAAGGGAGAAGAGAAGAGGGCCCGCCTGGAGGCTGCTCTGTGCAACCACGGAGCAGGAGGCCGGAGCTGTTCAGCGTCCAGGATGTACCCACAGGGGCTGAGCAGGAAGATTCAATTCACCCTGCTTTACCTCCCTGCCCGGTGTCTCCTGAGTTTTTAAACACAGAATTCAGCATTTCCTGAGTACCTTGAGTTAGGAGCAAATGGCCCCGCCACCTCCGGCCTTCCTCTTAGTAATCCTTCTTACCTCTGAGACGCCCTCCACCGTAGCCATCACATCCGGCAACCACTGGCCGCAGGGGAAGGTGGTAAGCGATGCTCTCTTCCCTTGTTCAGGGAACATCGCAACTGTAGCATTAATAACCTCCCCTGCCCCCACCATGAGTGATAAGCACCTCAAACTGTTCCTGAGACCTTGCTGTCACAAACTCGGCGACCCCAAGACATCTCTCCAAGTCCGCTTCCCCTCCCTCCCTACGATCCTGTGCCCTTATCCGCCAAGGCCCACCCTCTGCCCAGCCCCAGCCCCAGCCCAGCTGGGCTTCAAAGCCTGGGCATTGTCCTTAGCTCAAGTCCAGAGTGAAGTCCAGGGACCCAAAGCCCCACCACATCACAGCCTAAAGCGGTCAGTGATAGCTCCCGCAAACCAGACATCCAACAAGACACATCATTTGCTGGGGCTACTAGAAGCTTCAGCTGAAAGGGTGAGGTCTGGGGGAGCCCAGGGACTGTCTAGAGTACAGATGAATTTGATGCAGTTGAACTTAAAGGCCCACGTCATGGATCCACCTCCTCCCCATGTTAGTGAGGGGCTGGAGTTCACACATGAACAACTAGCCTGGCTTCCTGGACCCTTCAGAACCCCGTGCATTTGAACCAACCAGGACGCCCTGAAAGAACAGGTGGAGGGGGGATGGGGACTGCCCCAGAGAGAGTCCCTGTTTCTGAATCTCATCTTGATCCTGCGCCACCAAGGAAGCTGGGTATATTGGTTTCCTAGGCTGCCATAAACATCACACAAAACGGGGGGCCTTACCACCAAAGAAATGTATTCTCTCATAGTTCTGAAGGCTGGAAGTCTGAAATGCAGGTGTTGGCAGGGCCAGGTGCTCTTCAAGGGCTCTAAGGGGGGGTCCTTCCTGCCTCTTTCAGCTTTGATGGCTCCTGGTATTTCCTGGCTTGTGGCAGCTTCATGCCAAGCTCTGCCTCAGCCGTCACCTCACTTCTTCCCCTGTGTCTCTTTCTGTTTTCTTATAAGGACACCAGTCATTGGATCTAAGACCCACTCTATATCTGGGATGGTTTCATCTTGAGATCCTTAACAAACGACATCTACAAAGACCCTATTTTTAAATGAGGTTACATGCTGAGGGTCTAGGTGGACGTGAATTTTCTGGGGATACTATTCTACCCATTACAAGTATGCCAGGGGAAGCTATGTAGGTGCATTATTTAGAGCCAAGACTTTCTAAGTAGGTGGCTTTCCATAGTAGGTGAACCGAGACAATTCAGCCAGCAAAGAAGAGGACTAAGAAAGGGTAGAAACAAGACTTAGGAACTCAGCAGAGACAACGCAAACCACACCCCAGGACCCTGCCTCCCAGCCCCGGTAGGGCCAGCTGGTCTCTTCTGAGCAGGACAGGTATCTCCCAGCATGCTCAGCAGGGGGTGCAGGGAAACCCACTGGGAACAGACTCAGGCATCTTTCTAAACTAAAATCTCACTTTCCCACTGTCAGAAATGAAACAAAGGAACTCAGAGATCTTAAAGTCAGCTGGCATTGGTACGATTATCACTGCACATGAACATTTTCCTTTAAAAAAAACTTAATTGGGCATCCGTTTTTGAAAAATAAAAACAAAAAAACCTGTTCCAGTTCAAGTGGCTGTTGGGAGTCTGAAATGTCTAGGGTTCAATGGGACAGAACTAGAAAAAAGTATTCTTTCATTTTGCAAAGGAGAACATCAGCACTGACAACTCAAACTGCACAGGCAATCTGAGGTTGGTGTTAATGTAACCATTTTGCCGATAACAAAATTCAAAGAGGTTACGCTATTTGCTCCATGTTACAACACATCTGTAGCAGACGGGTTAATAGAACCCATTTCTGTAAAACTCAGTAGAAAACCTGAGCGGGTTTCTTCTGCTCATCAGAAAACTCTCCTCCCATCTAAAAGTGGGTTACTGTAGCTACAAGTAAACAATATAAAACAAACCACCACTGCAACAAAACAGCAACAAAACAGAGTCATTTGCAGAGCACTTAGGTTTAAAAGGCTTTCCTTACTGTAGTACCTCATTTGAGCAGCTGTGTATTACGGAGCCGAGATGGGGTGAGGTCAGTGAGGACTCATCTTGCATGCAAAATTTAAGGGGAGGCCAAAAAACTCAGTAATCAAGATAAATAATATTTTCATGCAATATTTTAGAAATCAAAATAAAGGCATTCCTGGGTATTTTTGCAACCATTTCAATTCCATGTCCATGGTGAGTGAGGTATGTGTTCCCTCACTCTAGCCCTGGCTCTGATGTCTGCAGATCTCTGAAATAGGGAGAACATGTATTTTTGTCCCAGGTTTACAGGTGAATAAAGTCAGTCTCAGAACATTAAATAACATTTCGAGGGAACGAAAGGCAAGTCTTTCTGACTCTAGGACTTGAGTTCGTCTTATCCAGCTTTGGGTCTCACAGCCCTGGGAATCCAGTGAGGTAGGTGTGATGACGGGAGGGGCAGGGGTGGGGGGAGAGCTGAGTCACACACACCAGAGGCCCAATGTGGTCCAATGAGTTGTCCGAGAACCCATGGCTACTGTGTGGCCTCGGGCAGCAATAAACTCCACACGGATTCTCATCATTACCCAACATGAGGATTACAATGTTTCCTAATAATACATGGACACATTGAGGTGCTCAGGGAGCCCACACACAGCCAGGGCTTCAGTCCAGGGCTGGAGGGAGGGAGGGGGAGAGAAGCTGGCAGTAGGTGGGCAGTGGAAGGCTGTTGGTTGGATGGAGACTTGTCCAAAAAATGCCATGAGCAATGGAGAAGGCACGCAGGGCAGGAAGTGGGATCCCAGGGGCTGGCTCTGACATGTGATTCTCGCTCTGGACTGGACCGTATGCTCCCTGAGGGCAGGGGTGGTGTCTGTTCACTGCTTTATGTCATCAGTGCCTAAAACAGTGCCTGCCACGGAGGAAAGGCTGGATAAAGGATGGATGGAGGACAGACACTCTGAGGTTCAACAGAGTATGGCGAGCCCTGGCTCAGGAACGTGACTCCTCTCTGCCTCAGGGTCCCCTCCTGCAAAATGAATACAATGTACCTCAGAGGCGTATTGTGAGAGTAAAGGCAGTTAATGCACATCCAGGTTAATGCACTAGGTGTCTGACACCTAGTAAGGGCCACATAAATGTCCGCTATTATTAGGCAGAGGAACAATAAGGAGAGTTAGCCCCGAAATGCAGACAAAATCCAGGCCAGGGGTGCCTTCTCCTTTGCATCCGCCCTTGATTCAGGCCCAGCAGCTGACCGCCGAGCACAGAATGCACAGCAGTGCCTGGAACCATGGGGGGCACTCAGACAACCAATTGTTCCGCACTTTCTACCCACCAGTCCCTGCATGACCCACGTTACCTACATTATTTTACTTAATCTTTGCCAGGTTGTGAAGTAGGTTCCGTTATTATCCCCCTTTCATGGGTAAAGGCATTGAGCCTCAGAGACACTCATTAGGCCATTTGATCCAGGGTGTCAGGAGAGGGGCTGACCAACGCAACCAAGTATGTAGTCGTGAAGGCTGAGGTCAGCCTCTGGGCCGTGCTGCGCCCCACCTAACTCTCTGTCTCTGCACACACCCATCTGGAACAGAGGGTGCCAAAGAGGAAAGGCTGGTGCCGGGCACCTCCTCCCGCCAGTGCTTGGTGGATGCAGGCTGGCCAGTCTCCCTGCAGACAAATAGTTGTTTCCAAGGAGCCTGGGGCAGCGGCTGTCACTGGCCACAGCGGTGGGAAGGCGGCCCAGGAAAATCCTACCATCTCACAGAGTTGCAATTACAGTCCCACTCCAAGAAGGAGGGGAGAGGGAGAGGTGTTTGTTTGTTTGTTTGTTTGTCTTAAAGACACCCCCAGCCCCCGCCAGAATGGGAAGGAAAGGTAGACATGCGTCCTGGCGGCTCTGGTCAGAGGCCCCACTGTTCCCAGGCATTCCCTCCGGTCCCTTGGCCCAGCCACATGGGGACCAAGACTGGGCCCCCTCTGCAGACCCTCACCAGGGAACAGTAGGATGTCTGGGATGTAGGCGACAGAGATGGAATTCAGACCCAGGCTGGCCTGACTCTGGGAGGTTTACAAGTCACGTTGGTCAACTCCTTGCCCCTCTCAGAGTCTCAGTTTCCCCACTATAAGAAAAGGGATTGTACCAAACGGTCTGCAAGGGTCCTCCCAGGGCCAAACATGTTTAGGGGTCTACGAATTGATAAAGCCACAGCCGGCATCTCTGGTTCTGGCTCTGGCCCAGCCTGTGGCTGACTCTCTTCCACAAATCCCTTCAGTGATGACAAACTTATTACTTCTTGGCGGCATAGTACCCTGGAAGGAATTCTGAATGACTCTCTGACTAAATGTGTGACTTAGAGTGAATTCTCTTCTCTGACTCTCAGTTTAATCATCAGGGACTAATCAGCAGGGATGCCGGCACCCACCTCGGAGGACTACTGCCAAGATTGCATGAGCTCCTCTGAGGGAAACTCCTGGCTCCCAGTAGCAACTCAACAACACTGGCTATTGTTCTCCAAGTTGCCAGGCGCCACGCTCCCAAGTGAAAACAAAAAGGAAATGATGCGCCATTCGCATGCAGATATTACACGTTCTCTGGTCTTCCCAGCTGTAAGAAGTTCCATAACACCCAAGGGTTAGTCAGACAGGGGTTCTTCTTCGTAGAATGTGAGAGTCACCACTTTATCAGTGTAAAAACCAAGGTCCAGAGAGTGTGTCGGCCTTGCCCAAGGAGATAGAGAAAAGCAGCAGTAGAATGAAGATTCCTGAATCTCCACCTTGTCACACCGTGTTTCCCCGAAAATAAGACCTCACTGGAAAATAAGCCCTAGCATATGACTTTTCAGGATAACATCCCCTGAACATGAGGCCTAATGTGTCTTTTGGAGCAAAAATTCATATAAGACCCGGTCTTATTTTCGGGAAGACATGGTATCTCCAGTTGGGTAACAGAGGCCTTGCCACCCTCGGCTGATGCATCACCCCACACACAGGGCAAAGGCAGCTCGGAGTCTCTACAACCACTGTATCCAGTGTTTCCGAAACTTCTCCTTCCAGCCAGGCACTGGGTGAGGCACTGGAATCACTGACATAAATGAGAAGCGCCCCCCCACCCCACCCCTTAGGCGACTGCTCGTGGGGGAGGGGCAGCAGGAGGTATAGGGAAAACCTGTCCAAATGTTTCTGGAATAGGATCCTTCCTCACTCCTTTGTTTCCATTCTCTCTGTAAAAGGCCCAGCCAAGCAGACAGATGCTGGCAACATCTGGGCCACTGTAGTCTGGGGTAGCAAGTGGCTCTGGGCTGCTGCTGGAGAAAAGAAGCTGTTGGTGTTAGGAATAATAATAAAGAGATCACATGTGCATAGAGTTGTCTCCAGTTTCAAGAGACATACCCAACCCACCCTCCGTCACTGCCATTCATTAGCCCCAGTGAGTGATGCACATGGCGGCTGTCTGACAGCCAGGTAGAACCTCTTCCCTTCCTTAGAAGGCAGAACCCAGAGTAGGCTTCCTCCCCCAAATCCCAGAGCTCCTCTGGGAGCAGTGCACCCAAACACAGAGTCACATGACTCCTACACCAATGCTCATTCTCTCTGCTCAGGTCAGAGGGGGCTGTAGGCAAGCACAAACATGCATGCAGCCCTACCTGAAGTACCTCTGCACTTCAAAGAACACATTTGATGTGCGCTTACGAGGTACCTGGCACCACGTTAATTCTTTCAACATAAGAATTCTTCTTATCATCCTTTTCTGGATACAGAAGTTGAGACTCAGAGAGGTCAAGTAAGCTGCCTGCGGTCACAGGTCACCCTGGTGACTAAGATGGGCCACTGGGGGAGAGGGAAGTCCAGTGACTTGGGGAAAAGAATTGGGACATTGGGTTCCTGGCCCTGCCACCCTCACAGACTGTGTGACACTCTTGATAAGTGGCACAGCTGGGACTGGAATCCCAAAGCCAGTTGACTTCCAGTGTGACAGGGTGTGTGATGGTGGAAGGGGACAGGGAGGTTTCGAGGAGGAGGCACTGAGACGTGAAATGTAGGATTCTGCCACAAAGAAGAAAAGGGCATTCCAGGCTGCAGCACGCCCCTCGGGGACTTCTGCAAGGCATTTTCCCGGGACAGGAGGTTGCTATGGCTGGAGCAGAGTGAGGGAGAGGAGAGGAGAGGAGAAAGAGACGAGGGTGGGGCCATACCGTGGGGCCTGACAGCAGAGGGCCCAGGGACCTGGCAGTGACAATAATTGAGTGCAGTTGCTGTAAATTCAAAGCAGAAGTTGGAGCTCCCCTTAGATAAACCGTTCTACAGAGTTGCCCTTCAATCTGCATATTTCTTCAGCTACATGTGCCAGTTCTTTCTCTATGATATGGATCTTTGAAAGGGTTTCTAGAGCTTATCTAATCCAATCCCCGTTTTTGCAAATGGGGTTCTAACGCCCAGGAAAGGAGGGGTTTTGCTCAGATTCACTGGACACAACAGGGGCTTGACTTGGGATCCAACCCAGGCTTTCTGCCTCCCAGGCAGACACTTGTCAGCACTCCACACCGTGTTCCCTCTGCCCTCATTTTCCGCACATTACAAGGCTTTCACATAAGGCTCCCATTTGCTCCCTGACTGACCGAGTCCCAGTTACAATTCTTAACATCTGAGACTTTCTGGGCTTCCCCTTTGTCCCCGTAAAAGAGCCACTCAAGATGAGAGGAAGGAAAGGACAATTCTCTCTCTGCCAGCTGCTCTTTCTGAGCCTGAGGCCATTCAAAGCCAGCAGGACCATCAGCTCTGACATGAACTGAGCCCAGCAAACAAAACGCCACTGAGGTGAATCTGTCCTTTTGATGCTTTTCAGAATTGACACAGTAGCTCGTCAGAGTCTGCATGACTCATGAGTTCTTCGTAATGGATTCGTTTGGGTACATTTTCAGCTAGAAGAAACTCTTGACAACTGCACGCCTACAAGCCAGGAGTACCTTCTAAAGGCTCTATCTGATTTCACTCAAGCTAGAGGTCACTCTGACATTTGTATCACTTCAAGCAGTGAGTATCTTGTGAAGAAGGGGCATAAACACAAATACCGTCAGAGAACGTAAATAGGGAAGTAAGCGCAATACAATAAAAGGGTAGGTTGGGACTGTGGAAAACTAGAGCACATGTGATCTTTCTAAGGCGGTGTCTGCTCCAGAAATTCAGCTACTTGTTGCCATCACAACTGTGGACCCATTGTAGGTAGACTATAAAAGTTTCACACAGACAAACATGCACACGCACCATCTATATTTTCATTTGAAATCTGATTTTCAAATTGTGGGCAATCAATTATGTATTTGTTTTAACGGGGTGACCCACCTGTGGACAAAAGGAGCCCCATCGGTGGCCTAGATATGGTCTTGGGGGGCCCAGCTTACAAACTCTATTCTACAGGGTCCACTTAGTTTCCCGTAATTGGGAGCTAACTTTGCCATTCTCAACACTATAAATCCTCTTAGCGTGTCTCCCACTTGGAACGGTTCCCCGGGACTTCGCCGACGCCCTCCCGAGCATTGCTACATATCGCTGGACTGAAAACTGGCACGTTTCCACCGAGAGGCTGCAACCTATAAATATAGCTCCCAACCTCCATTCCTTTTACACTCTGCTGGTGGATATAATTGAGTTTCTCTCTGTACCAAATGAGCTCTGAGTTTTTAGTACTCCATGTCCCTAATGAAGGAACGTCAGGAGGAGTCTGGACAAAGAAGAATAACGTGGAAAGGGAACAGGGATATGAGGGCTGGAGGCACCATCGACGTTTTATCACCTCTTGTTAGAAGAGAAAAGCGTAAGTAATGGCATAATCTCACCCTCGGCGTAATATGCTCTTTCTGGTACCCTGCCCAGCTACAGGCATAGCCAGTATCCTGGAAACACAGATGAAGCCTTACTCCTGCCAGGAGTTGATTCTCAACAGGAGGCAAGTGGGCCTGAGGTGGATGACAGGTGATGCTTGGCTGGGGAACCTGCTCTCCTAGGGCCGTGATAAGACTTTCCTAAGGGAGTCCCTCCACACGTATTGTGTGGTCCCTGCTGGGGCGTGGGGTCTGTCACACAAGGCTGAGGCTGCCAAGAGCAAAGGCTCAAAGTCAGATCCCACAATGAACTTAGCTCTTCTGTGGGCCCCATGCTTGGCTCTGCAGAGGGCGACACTAACTGCAGAGGCTTCCAGTTTGCCCACTGACGCATGTATTCTTTCATTTATCCGTCCATTCCATAAATAGGGAGGGATGCCTCCTCCTCATCATCATCATCATCACCATAACCCTCACTGGCATTTATTCAGTCTTCTATCTCGTAGGCATTTTGTATTTGCATAGATAATTCCCTTCAGTGTGTCCAAGAAATCTGCAAGGCAACTATGGCTATTCCTTTTCACTAATAAAGAAACCAAGACTCAGCAAGGTCATGTGATACGGCCAAAGTCACCTGTCTAAGAAGTGGTGGAGGTAGGAGGGTGTGAAGCTAAGTTGTCTGACCCCCTCTACCCCCCACTCCAGCTCGTGATTGCCCTACTAGAAAACACAAGCTTAATAATAGTATAGTGGTTTGGTGTGTGTTGAAAAGTAGTTTTTTTGATTCTCGTAACTGAGAGTAGGTCTCATTATCCTTATTTTCCAGAAATGAGATTGAGTGTCAGACAAGCTAAGTGACTTGCCAGAGGCTACACAGCCATCACGTGGGTCTCAATCATAGGTCTTCTCACTCCAAACCTGTAATTCTTTAAAATAGGATACAAGACCCACCCCTATGTCCTTTCAGTGATAATGACAAACATTAATAATCTTGGACGTTACCAACGGAAATTGATGCCTCACTGTGTGCCAGAAGCCCTTTAATAGAACTTCTTTAATACAAAGCCCTTTAATAGAAAGTGCTTTAATAAGCACTTTAATAGAATTCACTCATTCAATCTTCATAACCGCCTTATAACGTCAGGGTGACAGTTACCCTAATAAAGAAACTAGGCTCCAAAAAATTAAACAAAGTTTGCCCAAGCCACACAGCTAGGAAATAGCAGAGCCAGCATTTATACCAAGGTTTATCTGACCCAAATTCTTAACCCAGATTTTTAACCCTCCCCAGGATGTGCAAGGATGGCTAAGGCTGAATCAGACCCAGGCAGCCTGTCAGTACTTCAAGGTACCTGTCCAATATGCATTCTCGTTTCCTTCCTCAGTCACAGACTCAGACTTTAATTTAAATGGGTTACTTCTAGTTAAGAACTGCATCTGAGTCAGGTGACAAGGTACTGGCCAATAAGATGTAAGTGTAAGTGCGAGGGATTTCCCAAAAGGCTCCTGAAAGGGAGCTGCTATTCTCTTCCCTTGTTCTCCCTCCCTGAGGCATGGGACTCAGATATGATGGTTGACTTTCCTGTAATCATCTTGGACCATGAGGATAGATGCCACAGCTTAGGATGTTAATGGGGGTGGCGGGGGGGAGAAAAGGAATAAAGGGAGGGAGGGAGGAAGGAAAGAGGGAAAGAAGAGTGGGCTGAGTCCTTGAAGATATCACAGAGCTGCTATGCCAGCATGGGCTCTCCTATCATCAAACTTGTTTTATATGAGAGAAAAATACCTGTTACTTGTTTAAGGCACAGTGATTTTGGCTTTCTTGTTATATGCAGTCAGACCTGATGCTACTTGATACCAATCTGCCCTCCAGTAGCTCACAGTCTGGGAGGGAAGATACGTGGGCAGCAAATTGATACCCATCATACAAGAAGGTGGCAACAGCCCCCCCAAAAGTGAGAAAAGGGCTCCATTCATCCTTCCGGGGCCTCCACCAGAATGGCCCTCACAGCAAGATACACCGGCCAGGCCGTGCTCTCTGTGTAATGGCAATGGATAAGCTGCCCGTTCTGAAAGGCGAATGCATCCATATCAATTAGATGTGCCCAGTGCTAGGATTGTAACCAATTAATCCTGCCCATCTAAAGGCTGATGAGTCAGAATATTGGGTGAATGGATAACAACAGGCTAATAAGCCTGCTATCTGAATGCTACCACGTGTCTTTTTTTTTTGCCACAATATTGCAGATGCATTTGCAGCATCTGTGACTAATCTTCAAGTGGCAGGAGGACCACTTTGCAGAATGGCAGTGGGACACAGGTCAGGGGCACTGGGGTCTGGGCAGCTGAGGCCTGCTGGGCAATCACCGCTTCTGTTCTGGACCCAGGCTCTCCCTCTAACACGCCCTTCTGCTTTCTGAAAGGTGGAGACCTGCAATGCAGCCAAGGAGGCTGGACACAGGCTGGGAGGTGGGAGGTCTGTGCTATGGTTTCAGATCCAGCCTGAATCCGCTGGATGACTCAAGCCAGTCCAGTCCCCTCCATGGCTTACAATGTCCTCATTTGTATTACTCACAACCATTTTTGTTTGTTTGTTTGTTTTTCAAACTGAGGTAAGAGCACTTACCACAAGATCTACCGTGTTAACAAATTTTAGGGGTACAATATAGTATAGTTAAGTACAGGCACTGTGTTGGTCATCAGAGGTCTAGAACGCACTCATCTTGCATAATGGAAAATGTACACCAGTTAAATAGTAACTCACCATTCCCCCTCCCCTGCCCCAGCCGCTGGCAACCACCACTCTCCTTCGTGCTTCTGAGAGTCTGACTATTTTAGATACTGTGCAAGTGGAACTGTGCAGGATCCATCCTTCTGTGCCCAGCTTATTTCACTGAGCATAATATCCTCCAGGTTCATTCATGATGTTGCACATGGTAGGATTTCCTTCTTTTTCAAGGCTGGATAATATTCCATTGTGTGTGTCTGTTCATCTGTCCCTGGACACTTAGGTTGTTTCCACATCTTGGCGATGGTGAACAGTGCTTTATTAACCTGGGTATTCACACAGAGTCCCGCTGCCCACAGCTTTCTTTCCCACCACTCTTTGCCTCGTCAGCTTCTTCCTATTCTTTAGCTCTATCTCTCCTTTTAGAAAACCTTCGCCCACCGCCCCCTGTCGAGGGCTCTCTGCTGCACAGAATCCTGTGTTTCGGGCATCCTAATAAGCATTGCAGTCTGTTATAACTGTGTGTTTACTAGTCCATCCACCTCTAAGCTGCAGGATGGCAGAGGCCAGGTCTGGCTGCTCACAATTGTATTTTTGGTGCATCACGTGGTACGTGGCACAGAGGACGCAACATACAATGTGTTTGCTGAAGCCTTGTTTGCCGTTCCACTGAATCGAATAAGAGGTAAAAGGAACTGGGATTGAAAAAAAAATCACTCTGCAAACGTCTAAATTGACATACAAACGTAAGGGATTAGGTATAATGAAGAAGTCCTTGAAGGTACAGAAAGAACGCAGTTCCATTCTTCCCAGAGCTTCCCACTTGCTCAACGTGTCACCAATAATTACCCTGGCTTTTCCTTCCCTCATTCATTGTAATTAAGATACGGTGTCTTTGTTAGGGGAGACACCAAGGTCCAGAGCAGTAGAAATCCTGCAGGGAATAAATGCCTGCTCTGTGACACACGAGTTGTGTGGCCCCGCTAGTCCCAGTCCCTTCGAGTCTCTGCGTTCTCCTGTACGGAATGGAACAAAAATCTCTATCACTGTGCTCATAGAATTGTTGTGAGAACCAAACAGAGTTAACATATGTAAAATGGCTTGTGATCTGTAAAATGCTATGAAAATGTCATCTCTATAGCTCCCCACTGGTGTGTCTCCTAAACAGAGAAGAGATATTAGAACTCAAATTTCCAATCTGCAAATCCTGGGGAAGAGGATAGAGGTAAAAGAGAGTGTGGGGTGTCTGAGGCATTTCTTCACTAAATTCACTAAACATTAACTGAGCATCTAGTACGTCTGAGGTGCTGGAGACTATGGATCAGGGGTGAATTAAGCATACCCTTCCCTCAAACACATTCCAGCATGGTAGTTGGGGGTGAGGTGAGCAGGCAGGTGAAACAATGACTACCCCATGGCAGGGTGTCTCTGCAGGGCTGCTGGCATGGAGGGATGGTGGACACTGACCCTGGACCAACTGCTTGGACCTGATCCTGAATCAGGAACTTCTGGAGTAAGGGAAGGTGCATGGATTCTACCTTGTGAGGGATTTTAAAAAGGAAAATAACTAGGTCAGATATATCAATCAAGAGAACATTCTGGAAGCAAAGAGGCACAGCAATGACAAGGGAAACCATGGCCGGAGGCTAGTGGAGACTATTCAGAATTGTGGAGAGAAGAAGGGATAAAGAAAAATTGTAACAGGGAAATAAGAGGCAATCAGAAAGGACTGTTAATTGAAAATGTGAGGAGAGAATGTCTAATGAGAAACTTGTAGAGATAAAGACAGAAAAGCAAGGATTAATGGCTTGCCTCCTTATCTTGAGGCTTTCTGAGACCATCCACTGCCTACAGTGTTCCGTGTTCAGGCTGTTCTCCAGAAACACATCCAAAGAGACCCTGTCACTGATGAAGGTGTGAGGTGCAAAGGGAAGTACAGGTGTGGACTCGGATCCCAGCTCTGGCCTATCCCCGCTAAGTGAGGAGGGGAAGTTACTTAACCTCTCTGATCTGCAGTCCCTTCAGGTATCATCAGGTGATGGAGGGGAGGGAGTCAAATGAAGAACATGTAAGAGACACCCAACATGGTTCCTAGGGCAGAGGAGCATTTTCGTGCCCTTCCCCTTCACCCATCCTTTGCCTAATTCCTGGCCCACACCCAGCAAACCATACTGAGCACTCACTATGTGCCAGGAGGGACATGGAGGGACAGGACCAAGGAGACTGCTGTGCCTCCCTGGACACTCAACGCCTCTCTGAAGTAAGCGCAGGAGCAAGATTACTGTCCTGCAGATACAGGATGCGAGGCCAGGCGAGGGCAAGAGATGGGCCCTGCCCAGAGCTGGGATCTTGCGGCGAACCCAAACCTCTTCTGCCCCAGTGACAGCCAGGTCCTTGCACTGTGATCAGAGGCTGCTCCTATGGCTCAGAAGAGCCTCCTCCCAGCCCTGGCAGATACAGGCGGAGCCCTATTGTGTAGTCTTGGTCCCAAAGTTGGGTAACCGGCTAAAAGTTTCCTCCCTCCCTTCCCATCATCTGGTCCTAGACAAAAACAAACAAACAAACAACAAACAAACAAAAAACTGGTAATTTCCGTTTATGCCTCTTTTGCAAAGTTTTAGTTGCCCGTGGGAACCTCAGGAAAATGACTTCATCCTTTAAGAACTTACCTTCCTCATCAGTAAAATGGGAAAATCCTCTCCCATCCTGCTGTCTTCACAAGGGGCTATTACTAGGACCATTTAAGAACACATGTGAAAGTGTCCCCATGGTACACACATGGTACCTTTGGCAAGAGTACTTTTCAAGCAGATTCACAAGAAATAATGTTTAGTTTCTTGCCTGCTGACGTTGTTAAGGCGGTCCTAATTCTGTTGGGATCTAAAACGCCTGCTGGAGTTTAAGCTTCAGGAGAGCAAAGACTCTATCTTGAACATCAACATACCTAGGATGATGTCTAATATTTAGTAGATATTCAAAAAAAATATGAGTGAAAGGATGGATGGATGAAAAGGGGCATAATTTACCTTCAGGACACGTTGTATTATGAAGTGGACAGACATACACACGCACACTCACACGTCATACAGGTGGAAAAGATCTCAGGTACAAGGTAATTAGACTCTACAGTTTGTAGGGAAGGAAACTGAGGTGAAGAGATGGGAAGGGAGAGTGGTCCAAGGACAACAGCAGATGAGTGACAGAGCGGTGAAACTCTATGGTTCAGGGAAACACATCATGAGCTGGATGGTTCCAGGCTCTGGGTCCTTCCTCTGCCTCTATTTGAGTGTATACTTTTGGGGAAAACCTTTCCACTCTGCCCCTCCGTTGCTGCGTTGTAAAAGTAGACTGGCCAAAGAGTGGGAGGATGTCTGTAATGAAATGATCTTTCCACGATGTGGTATCTTCTTGTTCTCATTCCTTGGGGAGTTTCAAGGGCAGGTGAAGGGGTGAGCTAGTTTCTTCTCTTTTAAGCTCCCTGTATTCTTATTTCCTTTTCTTTAACCTGTTTGGAAGAGCAGACCGACAAGTTGAAAGGCAAGAAGAGCCATGTGCGAGGGTCTTGGGTCTGGGATAATGTGTCCCAGACACAGTCCTGGAATTAATCTGGGTTTCTCAGGGATGTTGCATGAAGAAATGAGCGCTCTGGCCCAGAAGGAGGGTTCCTTTCTCACAGTTGAGGGAACATTCCAAGGGGGGGGGGGCATGAACAGATGCATGTTTAGTAACTGGGCTGGGCCCTCTGCACTTTTCCAGTGAGACGAACATCCACAAAGTAAGGTCGATGTTGATTGTACCTTTCTTGAGACAGGAGCGGAGTGTGTCTACTTTCGGCATAGTTTACACACTGATGGGTTTGATCAAAAAGCAGAAAGGTGGAATGTCAGCCAGACCCTGAACAGGCTCATGGATGGAGAAGATAAAAGACATGGAAGACGTGTCAACAATCTGCATTGGAATGCAAGGTCAGCAGCCCCCACTTCCTCTTCGAAGCACTCAGCATTGCCCACCTCCGTCACCCCCACCCAGGCAGGACCGCGCCCTGACTGCCGGGGCTATCGGGCTGCACACGGTGGGACTTTGTATGAGGCTCTTGCCTCTCCAGGCCTCAATTTCTCCATCTGGACAATGAGTGGATTAAAGCAGATGTCCTGTGATCGCATCTACCTTTGGCATGTGAGGAGTCTCGCTTTCCAATCAACTTTTCCATGAGTATTTACAACATCCATTCTCATGGACAACTTTCGTAAGTCACACTTGTGAGAGAAAGAACACAGCTTTATCAATTTAGAGCTTGAGAACCCGTAAGTGATGACGTCCTATCAAGAGCCTCAAGCACGTCTTTGGACAGAAAAAGAAGGAAAAAAGGCAATGCCATCCTGAAGGAACAGAGAGAAAGAACAGATTCCTGGGAAGTCTGTTCTCCCCAGGCTTACATCTCAGCCACAGAGAATAATGGCAGCTTCTTTCTGTCCCTTCCATTCCATCCCACATCTGCCTCCCTGCAGCCTCTCCTCTTTCTTTCCTTGGCTGAGTACTGGAAACTGAAGGCTTTATTTTCACTCTGATTCTCCTTTCACAGAACATCCAAACTGAAAAGCAACTTCAGATCATTTTGGCCAGAGGTTTCCCAATTCCATTTTGTAGCAGAACCTTTTGTTCAAATGAAATTGTATACTTAGAATCCAATACACAAAACCCATAAAAGGAGAGTTTCTATTAGAGTGAGGGTGCACATTTTTCCTTTCCTCACCCTCCCCCACGTCCCCCCATCCCACTATGGCCCAGAAGCACAGCCACAAATCCCCCAAATCCCAAGGAATATGATCTGAAAACCACTGATCTAGTCTTTTTTTTTTTTTTTTTTTTAAAGATGGAGTGACTGAAACCCAGATTAAAGAAGGTACTTTCCTGAGATGCACTGACGGAAGGTAACAGAGTTGGAACCAAAATCCACGTCTCTCGGCTTCCAGACCAACACATATCACACTGTCCTGTTTGCTTTCCTTGTCCCAGCTGTGGAGATGGAAGCCTCAAGGGCTCTGAAGGTGATATTCTCTCCAAAACATGTCATCACCTCCTCATCTCCTTCCTCACTTTCCTTGGAGAATCAACTCACTCACCTCGCACACTCAGTGCCAACTCTGCTTTTCAGTAGCAGATACATCAGCCTCCCCTGACCTGGGAGTCATATTCCCAAAACCTTAGGCTTTTCCACTTCCTGCCACCCCTGCCGGGACTTCAGAGCCCAGATGGGACCAGAAGGCTTCCACTGAAATACCCCGCAACCCCCGGCCCCACCCCCAACACGGCGTCTTCAGTGTCTCAGACGTAGGAGCTGGCGAAACCTACGAGCTGAGAGTCAGACACGGAGTTTGAGTGCTGCCCCCATTCTTTTCGAACAAGTTGATCTTGTTTTGACATAAATTTCCTTGAGCCCTTTGAGGTCACCTCGCCCCCCCCCCCCCCCGCCATCTCACTAGTTCCTTGTGAAAGATCAAGTGAAATAGTAAAGGCAGAAGGATTGATAACATGCAAAGGACTTCATACACGTAAGTAATAAGTGCATTTGGTACATTTTTCGTTTTCCCATGGGCTGGACCTTTTCATCAATTTCAGTGATTACTTAACAAGTATTTCCATTTTCTATTAATTTATTCATAGATTTTTTTTTGAAGAAAAAGAACTGTTCTAATCATTACTTGATACTGACCTATACTCAGACCATAAGACTGAGCTTTGGGAGGGATCGGAGCCAGTGTTTGGCACATAGTAGGTGACAAACACGCAGGGAGGGAGCGCTCACTATGTGTCAAGCACTGGCTCTGGGCCTCGCAAAGCTCACAGGCACAGGAGAGGTGCAGACACCAGGGGCCCTGCAGGCAGTGCTGGGAAAGGAAAACACAGAGACAGATGGACGCACTCAGGGGCACACACCCAGCCTTGGGGGTGTCGCCAAAGGATTCCAAACACGTGATATCTAAGCTAATAGCTGAAGGTTGGCTTGGAGTGACCCAGGAGAAGGGAGTGGGGTGGGATAACACCGAGGAAAGCACAGGACCACCCAGATGGAGAGAACAGGTGGCAAGAGGCCTCAGGGGTTCAGTGGGGCTGGACCAGGCAGGGAGCGGTCAGGGATGAGGTGGGGCCAGAAATAAGCAGGGGCCAGAGCAGGATGGTTCTGTAAGGAAAGCTAAGAAGTTAGAAGTGCCACGGCTTCCTTGTCTTACAGAGGAGAAACTGAGAACAACAGAGATGAAATGACCTGTTCAAGGTCACAGAGGGAAAGCCATGGAAGGAGAATGTCAACCTATGTCTGTCCCTCAGCTGGAACTCTACTTCCCCCAGACGTCTGCGTGGCTTACTCATCACCTTATCTCAAACAGAACCACCTGTCATTCTCCAGCCCATTACCCCACTTCATTTTTCCTCATGCCGCTATTACAGTCTGATAATATAATACAAATGTATGTATTTGTACATTAGCTTCCTCTCTGATGAAAATATAACCTCCCCGAGGATAAAGATTTGGTTCTTCATGTTGAATAACTGGTGCTTACAACAGTTCCTGGAACATGGAAGGAAGTCAATCAATGTTGAATGAATGAATGAATGAATGAATTTCAATCTATCCACAATCCTTGGTGATACTCAATACTGTATTACATTCTCTTGTCTAGTGGGGAGCCTCTGCCCTTTTAGTCACTGTTGCAGGAGAATGACAAGGTAGGATCTGGCCTTAGAAAGCCCAGGGTGTTAGCACTGTGCAGAATGAATCAGAGAGAGAATTTGGAGGCCAGAAGAACAGTAAAGAGGTAGCTGCGTTATTCCTTGTAGGGAAGATGATGGTCCAGACCAGGGAGTAGTAAGAGGAAAGGAGAGGAAAAGCCCCCAAAGGACCTGAAACTTCAGGCAGACCATCAGCCCAAGGCTTAGGGGTCCTCTCGGAGAAGAAGTCACAGAACGAAGGACACATCTCCAGAAGGCAGGGCTGTTCCCATTTCTGAAGATTATAAAGGAACACGGCTAAAATAGCATGTCAAATTGTTTTTTTCCAGAATTGCCTCAGATGAAATTATACCCTCTAAGGGTTGGAAGAGAGAAGTCTTTGGAAACGGGAAAAGATGTTTGCATTGCCTAATGATGATGGGGAAGCAGGTCTAATCATATGGACGGTATGGCCAGATTCACTTGATAGTCAGACAGGCAGACTTCTCGGAGGATGGAGCCTAATACCCCCAGACCATCATTCTAGCCTCTGCACATGCGTGTCCAGCTGTGGCCAGAACAGGAGAGGCACAGCTAAAAGGTGCTGGTTTTTATGCCAACAAAGCTTTGAACGAAAATTAGAAGACTCTGCAAATACCTAATTCAATTGCATTCATTCATTTGTTCATTCATTTAGTCAATCAATCCACCGGCTTCACTCAACGGATGCTTCCTGATAAAGCTCAATGTGCCAGACGCAGCGCCACCGCCTAGGAGAGAACACGCAGCAGGACACATCCGTTTCTGTCTGCATGGAGGGAATGGCCCGGTGTTTCCCGATGTTATTTGCACAAGGCCATTAAAAAAAAAAAAAAAAATCACATCATCGTTATGTTGTTAGAGTGTTTTGTATTTTCCAGGGACTAACATGTCTTGTACCATTTAATCAGCAACTCTATGAGGCAGTTATCATCACTCTCATTTGTCAAATAATGAAGCTTGGGCTCAGACGGGTGTAGGAATTCGCTACAGGAGGCAGCCTGGGAAGTGGGAACACGGATTGAAGTCCCAGTCAGGTTTCTCACCAAAGCTTCCCATGGTCCTGTGCAAGCACGCGCCTTGGCAGAAGCCAGGCTCTGAAGTCAGACAGACCCCTGAGCAACTTCTGACATCACACAATACACGCCCTTCAGGGCACTTAGAATGGCGTCTGGCTCTCGGTAAGTGCTGAGTTATTAGCACTTGTTAGTTATTATTAATAGTCCAGTCACTTCATTCCCAAGTCCCAGCATCCTCCTCTGTGAAATGGGAATACTAGTGGATCAGAGTTGTGAAGAGAATCATGAAGATTGAAAGAGATGGTACATATTGTGTCGAGTTTGCTGCCTGGCACATGGCGTGATCATGGGCAGCAGAGTCAGAGCCCTTGACCGTGGCTGAAGGGCACTCGGGCAGCCCTGGAGGGCAAACCTGGGCCTGGACTCAGAGGCGCCTCTTGATGAAGCTGTTTTACTCCCCACACCTGGGGCGACGGGTCCCGAGAGCCACACCTCTGTCCAGATCTGTTTGTCTTGCCCAGTTTCTCTCCAGCAAGGGGAGGGGATGAGAAGAGAGGATGGGAGGAGATGCTGGGTCATGAGGCCAGAGAAAGCAACGCCTCCCAGAATCCTCAGGCTTAGGGACATGCCCAGAGACCTCTCCATCCTCTCCATGGCCACCGTCAGAGATGTCCCCTCCGCCTGAAAGGCTTCCCTGGGCTGCATAAAGAACTGGCACAGCAGAAACCCAGTGATTTCAGTCCCGCTGGACACTAACACCCAAGGGGAGAGTCCCCCCATCAACGAGGGCCTACAACGCCAGGCCTCTGCCGCCTCCTTTGCCTGTGCTCCCCTTCTCATTCTCAGCACATCTCAAAACCAAGCAGGGATTGTCTGCTCCATTTAATACAAGAAAATGGAAGCTGGAGAAGTCCAACCACAGTGGCTGGCTATCTCTGTCCCCCTGACCAGGCACTATATCATGTCTGTGTCACAGCAGCCATGACAAGTAAGGCAGGGCATGATGGGGAGCGGTGGGTATGGAAGGACCCCAATTCCCCCTTGCCACGCCCGTGTCCTAGAATAATGCTGAAGTCAACCGTGGGGACGAGTGGCGTCAGAAATCCAGTTGCCTGATCCGTCCCTGTGCCTCCTGCTCGGCATCTCCCTCCAGCCACACACCTAGTTCTGTTCACATGAACTGCCAGCATCGGGAAGCCTTTCTGTGTCTGAACACTCGCCTGTCTCACCTGCTTGAGCAGCTTCCTGACACGCTTAGAGGGCACAGAACTCACAGGGCAGGGGTGAGGGCGCCAGTGCCAGCCCTGCTTCTACCGGGATCATTTTCTTGGCCGAATAACCCTGTGTTTTTGAGCCTCAGATGTTCCCATCTGTTGAATGGGGACTTTAATAGTTACCTCTGAAAGATGGAGTGAAGAATAAATGACAGGAGGCATTGAGCCACATAGTAAGCATTAAATAAGTGGTAGTCACTGTGGGGGTGGGGTTATAATGATGAAGGCCACCATTTATTGAGCAGTTACTATGTGCCAGGCCCTATTCTAAACATTTAAGTAGTGACTCATACCCAGCACTTGTTATTATTACTATTACTATTATTATTATTATTATTACATTCCCTTAAATCCACTACACACTTCAGCTGCCACGTCTCTGTAGGAACTATTACAATAAAGCTCAGTGATTCCTCAGACATTTGATTTCACTCACAGACCCTGAGCGTCTATGAAGAGCCAGGCCCAGGTTTAAGGGATGAGGAGACCCAGTAGGGGGTCAGTTGTGGTTCTTGGTCAGGGAGCTCAGTGTCAACTTAAGCAACAAAACAAAAACATGGCTGAGGACCAAAATATAAAGTAGTGACATTTAATTTATTTCCCATTGGAGCCCACAATAATAAGTGCATACAGTTGTACATATGTGTATATATGTATGTAATTGACCTGAAAATTTTACACACACACACACACACACACACACACACACACACACAAACTTGCCTTTATGACAATGGACGTATGCCAAATTTTTCTGTTCTATTCTATTTCATGCCATTCCATTCAATCCTTTTATGTTTTAGTCTGTCATTTTCAATCCTTTTCTATTCCCTTTCATTCTGTTCTGGACTATTTTATTCCTCTCCGTTGCATTCTGCTCTACTATTTTCTATTCCATTCCATTCTACTATTTGGTAGTCTCTTCTATTTCTCTTAAAAATAGTTGTTGTAAGCCACTCAATATAAAGGAATAAATTGTTTCAACCCATTTTTTAAAAGCACTTATATAAAGAAGCGGCTTTCCAGTTCTTTATAACTGAGAAACTCTCTTGAAATTAAATCCTAGCTAATACTAGTACCTTAATAATTGTTACATAAATAACTGGCTAAAGAGGGTGGGGACCCAGAAATGACTTGGCAGACCTCCACCATTCTAGATCCCTAATAATTGGTGACGACTAATTAGAGCTGATATTGATTATAAAGAGTCCCTCTCTGCTTTCAGAGAAAGGATGAGAGGTGGATAATTTAAAATTTTGATTAATTCAGCTTATTTTTGTATACATATCAGATGCCTACTGTGTGCAAAGCCTAGGGTTGGGGATATGACAGAAAACAAGCCACTTGTTATAGTGAACACTCACCATCTATTAAAGTACTGTACACGCAGCATCACATTAAACCCTCCCTATTCCCGTGAGAGACTATTGGTTGTAACCATTTTACAGATGAAGAAACAGGCTCAGAAGCAGCCAACGGTCATACAGCGATGCACATTAGTTGTAGGATGTAAACTGAGGTTGATTAAATCTCAGAGTCTTTACTCCTAGTCAGGAGAGTGTGGCAAACCGTCTCAGAGGAGGTGGTTTCTGAGACGGATCTATCTGCAGGGGTAAAGGAAAGCCTTTCCCCTGCCGCTCAAGAAGCAGAACAGTGTGAGCAAAATACAGAAAGCTGGAGCTGCAAGGTGCTTTGGGGACACAGAGGAGCTAAATTTGGCTGAAGCTCAAAAGGCACGGGAGAGAGAATCTCAAGGGTGCCTGGAGGTCACACAGAGCATGGTGGGGGAGGGCGGGAGGCAACTCAGCTCCCTCCAGAGCTACGTCTGGCTGGGACCCTCCAGGGCAAGTCCCACGCTGAGGCGCAGGGTTGACAGACCTCTGGCAGAGATTCAGCTTCAGCCTTGATGTGGGAAGGACACAGCTCAGGGCAGGAAACAATGATTTGGAAGCACATATCTAGAGATGGCCATCTCTCCAAGAAAAAAACATATTTGTTCTGAATTAAGACAATGTCCACGACAAATAAAATCCTTTTATGTGCATATTAACAAACCGTTGCCCCATTCTCAATTCCATTTGATGCTCACACTCAGCCTGTAAGGGGGGCAGGCAGAGATGAGCGTTTTCTCCATGTGATGATGGGGAGATGGAGGCTCAGGTGTCATGACTCAGGAGCTGGTGTAGCCTCACCCAGGGATCCTGTGACAGTCCTACACTTCCTCTTCCCATGCTTTCCAAGGAACCTATTTTCTCCTTGTGCAAAGGCTACTACAAAAGTGCAGCACACACATTGATTCCTGGAATCCTGAGGCATCTGCTGCTGGCACAAGCCTCAGAAATGCCACTGTTTCCAGGGCATTAGAGAGAAACTCTGTCACCAAGAAACCCTCTTGGAGAGGGTTTCAGACACATCTCCCTTCCCTGTTAGTAGCTCTGGATTCAGCCCAATCCTGAGCAAAGAGATTGCCTTCAATCAATTTGAACATGAGTCTTTCTGAGGGATGGGGGTTGGGAGTAGGTGGGAGAGCATAAAGGGACCTATTATGCACTGAGTTCTCGTATGTGTCATGCACGCTGGATAACACATTGAATTCTGAAATCTTGTCACTGTCTAGGTGTTGGGATTCCCATCTAAAAGGTAAAGCAACTGAGGCTTCGAGAAGTTCAAAGACTTCTCAAGGTCATACAACCGATGAATGGATGAGGTTGGATCTGAACTTAGGTCTGTGTGTTCACAAAGCCCAAGTTCTTCTCATCAAATGATGTCCCTTGATTTAAGATACAGTAACGTGAAATCTAGACGGTGCTAAGCAAGCATTAAAAAGTAGAATCATAAAAAGAGGAGGAGCAAGGCTAGAAGACAGAATAAGAAATTGTCCTTTCCCCCTTGACTAATGCCATTCCACCAGTACTCTTCTAACTCAGACCCTCTCACTTTCCAAAGTAGTTTCACATTCAACATTCCTCACCGAAAAATGCTGTGAAGGAGACAGGACATGAGCCACTTTCTCTGCATTTAAGAGATGAGGAGATTGAGGTTCAGAGAGGTTAAGTGATTACAGAAAGATAGGCAGTTACAAACCTGGAATGGTACCCAGTTGAGAAACAGGGTTGTCCAAAAAAGGACTTTGAACAATAGTCCTTGAAATATTTTTTATAGCACCACACATGGTAAGAAAATATTTTTCCAGCTTTATGGAGATATAAATGACAAACACCATTGTGTAAATTTAAGAGCCTTGTACAGTGTTGGTGGGAATGTAAATTGGTATAGCCATTATGGAAAATAGTATGAAGGTTTCTCAAAAAATTGCAAGTGGAACTACCATATGATCCAACAATCCCACTTCTGGGCATATATCCAAAGGAAATAAAATCACTCTTGAAGAGATATCTTCACTCCCATGTTCATTGCAGCGTTATTAACAATAGCCAAGACATGGAAGAAAACATTTTGCAGTGGAACCCCGTCCACACACTCTCACACACACACACACACACACACACACACACACACACACACACAGGCATATCCATTCTTTCTACAATCCATTCGGGTATTCTCCGTTCCATTCTATTCTATTTCATTCTATTTTGTTGCAGAAAATGCTGGTCCTGATTCATGAAATAGATTGAATATCTTACTAATGGATAAAACACAGGATTTGGGGAAAGAATCATTGACTTTCAGAGCATGAAAGCATGAGAACTAGTTCAAAAAACCCAAAGGACTCCCACATGGAAGAAAAAATAGATTAATGCGTCACTGAGAGAGATGGCAGAATTATGACCAAAGGGTGGAAACTACATGAACACAAATTTTAGGTCAACATGAAGGAGGCTTTCTAACTAGGCAAAACTGTCCCAAAGTAGAAAGATGACCTTGAGAAGTAGTGAGTTCCCCAGCCCTAGAGCCACGCAAGATAAAGCTGGAAGATCACTTGACAGAGATGCTATAGATGGAATTGAAGGCGTTTCTTTCTAGGCCAGAAACACAATTTAATGTCTTTTTCTCATTTTGGCTTTGATGTCAGAGTCAGAGGACACAGAGGAAATACAGAGATGCGGAATTCTGGTTCCACTGGCAAACTGGGGGATGTAACAGGACTGTCTCCATGCTCAGAAAATAGGAGAAATGAAGAATAAAATGGCACCCTAGGGCAGGAATCAAGGTATACAAGAATACAGGAAACCAGAGACCAGGAGAGATTTGATTTAGTCCTGTCCTATTTTCTCACTGTGGGACACAGACTCATTTTTCCCAGCTATGTAGCGGGGTATCAGTTGAAATACATCTCTGAGGACATTTCAGTTCTCAGATCCAGGTATTCCTGTTGCATTATCCCTTGGTTCCCTTGTCTCCTCTCCTGATGCCCGTTCAGCAGCTGAGGAAGGCAAACAGGACGAGTGCAGGATGGCTTAGTCTCACCTTTGGAGGGAAGAAGAAAGGAACTATTAGGGGCCATCCCCATCGTCTTGTGCTGACTTAGAGACTCCCATCCCATCAAATGCATGGGTCAGAGAGTTCAATTCATTAATTTGGGTGGAGAAGGGAGGCTGACAGGCCTGGTGCTGACATGAATAATGATGAATCACCAGGAGAGAGCCCAGCAAAATCTGCAGCTTAATCAGACTCCGAGAGTCTCCTCGGGCATCAATGTAGGCCAAGTGCTTGCCAGCCAATCAGACCCAATTTCAATTTAATGTTGCAAATTGTTACCATGCAGCTCAGCCTCTCACTGCACAACTCAGACTCAAACTGGGTTACTCATTTGTTCCCTTTCCCTGTTCATTTGGAAACACCTGCCTAGTCATTGTCTGCCCTACGGCTTGCAGCAGGGGAGGTGGCTAGACTAGGGTGGCAAAAATTCACACAGTGCCATGCAAAGCCCTGAGCCAGCATCCCTTCTCTATCACTTTGTAGTCTTGTTTCTAAAGTTCATTCTTTGCTTGTTTGTAAAGAAACCTGCTGTTTCTCTACAGCTTGCAGGATGGAATCCAGGTCTTTACCACTACAGTTCTCTAGCCTTACCACCCACCATGCTTCCCCAAGCAACCTGTGCCTCCGTCACAACAAACCACTTCCACTCCCAAGGGAATATCGTGCCCTCGCATCTTGAAGCCTCTGTGTGTCTGCATGTGCTGTGCCCTCTGCCTGGAATACCTTTATTTGCTTACCATCTGTTCTCTACCTCACCTGCATCTACTATCCTTTAATCCAGAGGACACTGGTCACCGAAAAAGGCACACATCAAATGAACAGGTCCTTGAGGGGTAGGGATTGTGTATTTTACTTTTTGCCCCTAGTAGACACTCAATAAAAGTAGAATAAATGACGGAATGAATGAATGAATGAATGTGTCGATTGGAACTAGACTTTTTAAATTTGTATTCTGTTTTCTCAGATATGAACATGAGAAAAACAATAAAAGCAGCTGCCATACAGACATTAGTGGGACTACTCATGAAGGACACGTTCCTTTCAGCCCGCCCGTCTTCCTAGCTCCTTTCAGAGCCCCTTTTGGGCAAAAGTATCAATGTAGGTTCTTGTCCTACAAAGCCCTCCCCTTAGCGGCCTCGTGCTTCACTTCTCGGCAGCTCAGTGTTTTCATATGTCAAATGTATGCACTGAATTCTAAAGGCTTGGGAAGACTAAAAGCATCCACCCTTGCATCCCTGCTTTCAGTATACATGTCAGATGCAAGTTACTGAAACAATGAATGTAAATGAGACTTTTATAGGACAAGGCACAGAGTGGATGCTCAATCACAGCTTTCCACCTCTTTATCTCATATCCTGTCCGAAGTCCTGCCCCGCCCTTTCTCCTGCCTTCTAGCATTTCTTCGCTAACTGGCCCCTCTCATCTTCCTTTTCTCCAAGGTATGATTTTGGAATTATCGTGGACTTGGGGGAGGGGGAACAGGCACTGCCTAACTTTATCCCTGAAGACGCTGATGAGACACTGATGCCATCTACCCCTTCAACAGGACACATTTATAATGCAGAGTAGTGAGTGGCAGAACTTCTGCCCCTGCCAACTGTTAAATATGTTAGGCTTTGAGCTCCTTTGAGCAAGCTACCATGTGAACAGAGAGTGAGAGGGTTATTATGAATTAAGGAAATTGAGAATCCCTGCTATTCCTCTTCGGACCCATCATTAGAAGTGCCTCTCACCCTAACACTCTACCTCCTAGCAAATGAGTGCCCAGATTGAGGGAAGAGCTGATGCCATGTGGTTGTAATTCCCAACCTCACGTCTGGGTAACATACTCCATGTCCTGTAACACATAAATAAGTTACACCCCAAATTGCCATAAACCACACGCATAACAGGAACCCACACGTTACCTGGTATCAGGAAAACATTAATGTTGCTGAGAAGAATTGCAAAGTCAGGGATTTCGATTTTTTAATGTGGTCTTTAAATGTAGTCACCAAAGTGGGGGGATTGAAAGGTCTGGAGCATGACACTGTGTAGGGGGAGCCAGGGGAAATGTCATCATTCTCCACCATTAATTAATACTATGACCTTGGGCCATCTATTTCTCTCTGAACTTTAGGTTTTTTTAGCCAGTGAATTTAACCTAGTTCAGTTCAACAAAAAATACTGGGCACCTACCATGTGCCTTCCAGACATAGGGGCAGACGCAGATACAGAAACAAATAACATATAGCTTAATTGACTGGGGAGATTGAATTTGAAAGTATTCCATACATTACAAAGTGTGCTACAGAAATACTCTATAGCTCTCTTGATTCTTTGTATGTGTATACATGTATATATGTGGGCATGTATGTGCGTATGTATGTTCATATGTAGGCAGGTATGATTCCAGTAAATAAGTGGGGAAATGAAGACAATATGATTAGTAAAGCCCTCTGACCCACATTTAGCACATGTCTGGTATGAATGATGTGTTATTATTCTCAGCACTACAGATCTAGCAGTGAACATAACAAGTCTCTGCTTTCGTGCAGCTTACATTCTAGGGATAGGAAAGTCACATTTGGGGGGGAAAGAAGGAACTGTGGGATCTTTCACCCAGTTATAGAAGCATAATTAGAGGCAGGCACTGCACCACAAACAGGAACCAGGACAAACTGAGACTGTATTCTTCAGCAGAAGTTGGGCCAAGCGGTAGTTTGACTGAGTGCATATTCAGCACCTGGGACAGCACCACACCCAGAATTAATAACTATGCTTTACACGCTCGTGGCTGGGGCAGCTGAGCTGTTCAACCTGTCCTGGGCTCAAAGCACGTGAGATATGAACAAGACCTGACTCCACTTTCACAGCTATGCCTCAATTGTTCAGCAGTAGTCTCCATCAGCAAAGGTCTCCCCAATAAGTGCCCAGCCTGGCCTCCTGCTGGAACACTGGGGACTCCAAAGCCAGATCAAAAATGTAACACTACATCATGCCTCCTAAAATGTCTCCCACAACCCTTCCTCATTCTCACCTCTGCTTTCTATCTCTTCCACCACCTGCAGCCCTAAAGTGTGCATTTGACTGGAAATGCATCACTCCAGGAACCTGTGGTGGAGTTAAAATTGGTGAGGATTTCACGGTCCCATCCAATTTCACCTAGCAGCAGGCAAGAAGGGGAAAATGTTCAGTTGTGGAAAGCCCCATACTTTTTTGTTTTCTTAAAGTTTGGAAACAAAGGCTTTATTGTTTTTGTTCTTCTTCCTCTAGAGAACCTTGTCCCTTTGGAATTATTTTGTGGAATGCTTTTATAAAAATTTTAAATATATGTCCTTAAAAATACTGTCCTCGGGTAAGATAGTCTTTTTTCTTGATTTCTTAAAAAAATATTACATCAACATTTTTTAAACTAGCATTAACCTAGTAGTTAAGCCTCCTGCTTGAACACTTTGGACTCTAATGTCTGAAAAAAACTAATTTATACGACATCAATTCTCCTAAAATGTCTCCCGTGCCTCTCACTAGTTGATTCAATCATCTAGGAGCCAGGGAATCACATAAACAAGATAGTAAATCTGGGCATAGGGATTCCCAGGGCCTCATCTAGGAAGAGAAAATAGAATTTATATCATTAGATGAGATCAGCTCTTTGCTTTCTCTGCAGTTAGGCATGGCTGTAGGATATGGTCTCTAAACAACAGAATACTCTGTGTGTGTGTGTGTGTGTGTGTGTGTGTGTGTGTGTGTGTACAATCACAAATTTCATCCCCTCCCTAATACTGAATATCCCACCCTACACTGTGGTTGATTTATTTTTTCCCCTCCTTAGTATCTCTTCCCTCTTCCTTTGTAACAAGGACCTAGTGTTCCTTTAGGAGACTAAACGATACCCCCTTCAAGACTCTCAGTCACATGCTGTGGCTCTGGCTTAACTGAGTCCAGGTCCAGCAGTGGCCACCTGGCCCACGGTTGACCAGCTGGACCATCACAGTGACTTGCTTAGGGATTGCAGGAGGAAGAATGCCCCAAAGACGCTCGTGTCATTATCCCTGGGACCTGTGCATATGTTAGGTTTCATGGCAAGGGAGAGTTAAGGTTGCAGATGGAATTAAGGCTGCTAATCAGCTGACTTTTTGATGGGTAGATTGGCCTTGATTATACAGACGGGCCCGATATAATCACAAGGGCCCTCATCAATGAAAGAGGGAGGCAGAAGAAGAGGTCAGAGTGACATGTGAGAAGAACTCAACTCACTTTTGTTGGCTTTGTAGATGGAAGAGACACATGTCAAGAGGAATGTGGGCAGCCTCTACTCTGCGAGCTGGAAAAGGCAAGGAAACAGATTCTCCCCTCAAACTGTCAGAAGGAACACAGTCCTGCCACCAACACGGTGATTTTAACCCAGTGAGAACTGTTTGAAATGTACAGACTACAGAACTATAAGCTGATAAGGTCTGTGTTGTTTGAAGTCACAGAGTTTGTGGTAATTTGTTACAGCACTAATAGAAAAGTAGCATACGGATGGAGACATGAACAAATGACAGTTTGCTCATGGACTTTAGTTAAAAATAAAAAGCCCTCTTCTTTCTTCCTGGTGATGCTAAAGTATCAAATAATCTTATCACAGTCTGGGGAGAGTTTACCCAAGAAAGAAACTTGCACAAAGGAAACGAGAGCGAAGGAACACAGACATATTCCTGATGACTCTGTGTGGACATTTTCATCTTAACCATTTCTGCACTAAAGGTGGCCTTAGCTATCTCAGTTCCTGGAGGAACTAAAGAACTTATTTGACATTTAGCCAGTTTGAGTTGGATTTATAGCACTTCCAAATGGGAAAAATAAATCCTCACTAACACAGGCACAGTGGAGTAAACACCTCCTCTTGAACTGTCCTGTTCCATTTTGGGATGCTTTTGTTATCGTGTAAAACAGTGCTAGAAGCGTCTGTCACGTGGCTTCACTCCATTGATAATTCCCACCTCCCCCTCAGAGATATTTAGGATTTGAAGTGGTAATCCCCACCAAGATCCCCAAGTCTTCTCTTTTCCAGACTAAATCCTCCCAGATAGTTTAAGAATCATGGTAATATTTTAAACTCTTTCACCACCCTGTGGTTAATCTTTCCTGGACACACTTGATTCTGATCTTGTTTTTCTTGAAGATAACGCCACATCTGAGCACAATAGTCCCCAAAAATGAGTGGCCACATCAGAATGTCCCTGTTCTACGTGAGACACTTATGTTGATGAAATCCAAATTGAAAAAAAATGGAAACAAAAAGAAAACACCTTTTTTCTTTTTTTTTTTCTTTGTGGAACACTGTGATTGTACTCAGCTGATTGTCCAATAAAATCCATATGTGTTTTCCCTGGGTGCTGCTCAGTCATTTCTCTGCCCCTCGCTCTACAGTTCTTATGAATAATGTTTTAAAGTACACAGAGGACTTCAGAGTAATACCTGCTGATGTATTTCATGATGCAGAGAAGCAGGGGGTGAGGAAAATACAGGATTTCAATTCAGACAGGCCTCGATTCAAATCCTGGCTTCACCACTAACGATAGTTGCGTGACTTTGGGCAAATGCATAATCTTCCCCAATCTTACTTCCTCATGATAAAAATAATACTATAATAGCACTTTAGTAGCACTTCCCTCAGAGGACTGCCGTAGAAATAAACCAGATAATGTATGGAAAGTGGCAAAGTGCCTGACATGTACTAGCTCCCAAAAAGAAACAACGGTACCTAGGATTACATTCAGTCAGGAAAAAATAGGTCAGAGCTTTCAAGCTCAGGGCTGTCCCCTCCCAGGAGTGCAAATGGAGAAGTCCTTGTGGGAAGAGGGACAAAGAAAGATGGGGAGCAGGGAGAGGAAGCACAAGTATCCTTCCTCATCTTCTGGGTTTACATCCAAAGCCAGAGACTAGTGCTCCTAGAAAACAGGATGCCCAAACTCCCCGAACCCCGAAAGTGTTCAGCTTAAGAGTTTGTTTTGGAAACAGGACTCGGTAGGCAGGAAGCATAAACATTTCCTTAGCAAAAATTAAATAAATTCCTAGAAACCAGACACATAATGGAGAAGTGAAGGTGTTTGGAAGCTGAAACCTCAGAATGAAAACTTCGGAAAGAGCTTTGGCAACACTGGAGCCAATCTCTCCCCTTACAAATCAGGATGTCGTCATCTCAGAGACTGACAGTGTTTCGCTGTTTCAATCAGCAAATCTGTTTCAGAGACAACTGGAAGTCAAGGTCACTTCTTGCTCTTTCTCTCTCTCTCTCTCTCTCCTTCCCTCCCTTCCTCCCTCTCTCCCTCTCTGTCTGTCTGTCTCTCTTTTTATTTATTTTATTTTCTTTTTTTTTTCTTTCTTTTGTTTTTTCCTTCTGGGCCCAAACTTCCTGGTCAAAGAGGCCCTAAAAGAAGCCCATTTGAGTTTGTCTTTCAGAAAACAAGAAATCAAGGAGTTGAGTATATGTGGCCCTGTGAGAAGTGATTCTGGGAAACACTGTTAGAAGAGTAGAGAAATGAGGCAGGTCACGGAAGGAAACCAGTAAGTGATGGTGGATTAAGTCAGATCTATCATGGCAACAGGGGCTTTATCTGGCTGGGGTGGCAAGGGCGGTGGGGTAAGTATTATCAAACCCCCAACAATCATCATTTTAGGGCTGCCATTGAAAGGGCAGTGGATCCCTTGCTCTCTAGCCTGCCTCACGCATGAGCAGAGGGTACCGAGCTGTCAGAGACCCTCTAGCCAGACCACCATGTGCTACCAACTGGAAGTGGGCCCGGCACTCATGGAAAGGGTTCGTCCTGCAGGGCCCTGAGCTGGACACCAACAATGCATGCTACAAAGTTCCAGTGGTAAATCTACCAACCCGCGGACCAACCCACTAACCAACTAAGAAACAGTAATACTAACGATGTTGGCATCCCCAGATGTTAAAGACACAGAGAGAACATTCAAGAGCTTGGTCACTCTCCTGGTGCCAGGAGCCACATCCCTACACAACAGTTCCTGAGATTCAGAAATAATTATAGGCAAAACGGGTAGGAATTCACCCAATATTTTAAAGGGTAGGGAATTTCCTAATATCCTTAGATTCTTGCATGCTAATTTCTGTCTGGAATACTTCCTGTCAACCTCAATCCTTCAAACACCATTGCAAAGGCCGTATTTTCCATGAAATGTGTTCCAGGGGCTAAATTGTGCCGGTCTGACATGCTCAACTACCAGTGACTCACACCAGATACTCCCAAGATGCGCCAGGCCTGGGTGGTTTACACACCTTCCTGTACTTCCTCACCCTTGAGCTTTGTCAGACATGTTTTATCAAGATCTTATGGAACTTCTGCTCTAAGTGACTGCTCAAAGCTAAGATACAGGCCAAGGAGGGACCTGTAACCCCCTCCTCCCTAAATGCCATGCGACCCAGTAGTAAACATACGTATAAGGCAAAAAGGAAGCACACACACAACATACTACACATACAACATATAACACACACATATACACACAGAAGCATAGATACTATCAAGTTCAGAGACACAGCTTTACACACGTCTTCTGCGAGGCGTGTTTTAAGATGACATCTAGTGCCGACGGGCAGGGAGATGATCAGCTTAGTGTCATTGCATTGCTCCACACTGACCTTTACCTAACAGAGTTCAAAAGCCTCCTTTGCCTCAGAGACGGTTACTGACAGCGCCATGGTGATGCCAATTAGAAAGGCCTCGTGTTGCGATAAGGTCAGCAAAGATGGGGAGGGCAGTGCAGCCCCTTTTCCCCAACACCTACCTAGAAAAGAGCCTGGCTTTAATAACTGCGCATGGGTTTTCTTCTTCCTTTCTTGTCTCTTTCTTTTTTCCATATGTTTTTTTTGTTTTGTTTTGTTTTGTTTTAAACTCCCCTTTCTCCACTGCAATAATAAATCACTGCAGGCAAGATTCACTGACAAATGCTAAACGGAGCGGGGAAAAACCTTATGGAGAAACAGGCTATGGCAGAGTCTCAAAGTATCTCTCCCAAACATGGATTAATTATTGCGGTGGTTTCAGCAAATATCCCCAAATTCTTTGGCACTCCTTTCTCCAGGAGGTGAACCTTAATCCCTGTATGTGCTGGACTTAGTAACTTCCTGCTAATAATAGAGTACAAATAGAGAAAAACAGGAACTTCAGAGTGAGAAACTACCTTAAAGAAACCATCAAGGTTAATATGACCAGAAATAAGTCTGGTCGCTACCACGGACCTCCTGGCATGATGTGATGAGGCCACTTCACCTCTGTGGTTTCTTCCACCAAACCTATAATCCAAATCTAATTATGAGGAAGCATCAGACAAACCCAAATGGAGGGGTATCTCGGCAAAACACCGGACCAGTACTCTTCAAAAGTGTCGAGGTGATAACAAGCAAGGAAAGGCTGAAAAAGAAGGAAACTAAGGAGACAGGACAACTGAATCCAATATGGTGCCTGGGATTGGATCCCGGAACAGAAAAAGGACATCGGAGGAAGAACTGGAGAAATCGGAATAAAGTGTTTAGTTACCAGTGTTTCATCAATGTCAACTTCTCAGTGTTGACATGCTTAAGGGAGACGCTGGCATAAGGGAAACTGGTTAAAGTGTATGTGGGGATTCTACGTACGTTCTTTGCAGCAGTTCTGAAATTTTTAAATGACTTCAAAGTAAAAGGTTAAAATAAATAAATAAACAAAAAAAGAAAGAAAAGAAAAAACAATCTCTTGTGTGAATGTGTTGTAGAAGGCCTTGGGTGACGACACCACAGGGCTGGCTCCTGGCTTCATCTTGCTCATGGACTTCAGTCTTGAGCAACTTCCCCTGTCAGGGCACAGTGTCTCCATCTGTTACATGACAGGGGGGTGGATGGCTTCTCAGTAGTTTTCCAGGCATAGTCACTAGGGCACAGATTTGGTAATGCAGGGGGTACACTTAAAAAACAAACAGATCCTGCTCACCCCTTACCCCCCACCCAGCTCCTCCAAACTTCCAGCCAGAGCAGATCCACTTTGGTCTGTTATATATTCAGGGTCCACATAACATTTCATTTGATGAAAGTTTCCTGGTGTGAAATGCTAAAAATAACTGGAGTAGATTTACAGGGTTCCTTGCTAAACTTACATTCATCTTTTCCAAGTCAAGTCTTCCCTGAAATAACTAAGAATAGCTTCAAACATTCCTTTCCCTTTCTAGGCTGCTAGTTTTCCATGGGTAGAACCATGTCTGTTTACCTGTGTTGACCAGTCCCCAGCCCTTGTCATGGGAGAGGAGTCAATACCAGGGGAATCTGGGGCTGAACCAGATGCTACAAATCTAATTAACTCTTTGGAAAGTGAGTGAGTGTGGAGCACATCCCTGACCCCAGGGTCTTGCTAAGATCATCTACCTCAAAGAGATCTTGACTGCAAGATAGAAGGTGTAAATGATTGACAGGTGATCCAGTCAAAGCCACAAATGAAGACCTGGACCAATTTTCCCTTCCTTGGTCCCTCCAGCTGGAAGTGACCTCTTCCTCCTCTGTGTCCCCACTGTCTTTGGTCTGTGTCTCTTATACAGGGCTACCTTGTCTTCCCTGAATACCGGACTCAAGGACCCTCCCCAAAGACAGGGGAAGCTTCATCTTGGCACCCCTGCAGTATTGACCACAGTACCTTGGGCCCATGAGATGCCCCATGAAAGCTGGCAAAGTGAATGAATACTTCCTTGTTTCAAAGGGATCAAATCAAGGCTTTAGCAGATCTGGGTTTAAATCTCAGCTCTGCCAGTGTGCCCTTAGACATGTCACTTATTGTCCCTGGAGGCTCGGTCCCAAGTTGGCCTCTGGTTAGTGTTGTTGATAAACCCTACAGACCACATGACACAAAGCCAAGGGTCTAACCCAGCACTCCACATACAGTGGGTGGGTGTTCAAGAAATACTAGTGATATAAATAAGTAAACAGTAGCCTCCCTGAGCGTCAGTTTCTTTATCTGTAAAATAATAACACAAACAGTACGTTGCATCTTTATGGTGAGATTAAACACAAGAGCTTGGCCATGCATTCAGCACAATGTCTGGTGCTTGGCAATTGCACAATAAATGTGGTTTCTCTTCTAGTCTTTTCTCATCAGGTATTCTCTCCAGGGAGGGGACTAACTTAAGCACTTCTTCCAGTCATGTGCTTCATTAGGGAAGCCAAATTAAGAATCCAAGGTGCTTACAGTTGAGAAAAAGCAAAAGATGCTAGACCATGGAGTGCTGCATGGGGTGTAATGTATTCACAGGAGCTCTGCTAAGAAAACATCCTGGCCCCCAGTTGAGAGAGGAACGCAGCACCATTTGCATAACAGGTGTTTCTGCAACAAGAATGACACTTTAAAGAGAACCCCCCAGTGCATTCCCCAAATGTAGGAGTGCATATTTAATTACTCTTAATGCCATCTTTTTCTCCAGCTTTGTGCTTGGAGGGGCTCATCACTCCACAAAGTTGGGAGGATGTTTATAGGAATGGCTGAAATCCAGAATGGCTTCTAAGCTGCAGTGCCCAGAGGAGAAATGTCAACAGTGGCACTCCAGGGAAGGAAATGCCGGCTTTTTCTTTGTTTGCTTAGAGAACATCTAGCTGAGAGGGAAATCCATGGGGCAGCACACACTGGAACCCACAAGAGCTGAGGGTCACTGTGGGCTGGGCCCTCGGCTGATCTTATCAGGGATTACTTTTAATTCACAAAGCACACAAAATGGAGTAGGTATAAGTCACTTGTAATTTTTACAGCAGCAACTGAGGTTAAGAGGATTTGAGTCACTTCTCCAAGGTCATAGAGCTAATGGCTGAGGAGCCTTGAGTTGAAGTCAGGCCTGCCTGGCCCCAAGCCCATGTATGTTTCCCCCAGGTCCCCTGTCCCAGTGACTGTCACTTAGTGGGCACATGTTCTATGACATGCATTGTGCCACCACTTTCACACACATCATCTCAAAGAATCCTTATGTGCATTCAGAAGCATTTTAGTTTTTTGTTTTCTTTTTTTTCTTTTTCCCTGATTTTACAGAAAAGAAAACAAGGGCTCAAATAAATCAATTAATTTAACCAAAGTCATAAATAGAGGTGATAGAAAATTTGGGATTTAAACCCAAATTTGTCCATCTTTTATCCTCAGTTAATTTGCTGTGTGAGTTTGAAGAAATCAGTTCCATTCAATGAGCACTGGTTTTCCTCGTTTTAAAAATGAAGGTCTTACAAGCAGAGATCTTAAAGGTTCCTTGTGCCTCTCAGGTGCCATGATTTGATGTGCTTCTCTGCCCTGAGCTCTTCCCTGTTTGCACCCTCAGGCCACCCCTAACTTTTCCGTTATCCCCAGGGGATGCTGACATATTTGGGGAAAGGAGGTTTGGCTTCACCATTGAGTCCTGTGTGATCTTGGCCATGATGAACCTTTCTAAGCTTCAACCAGGGCTGATGATAATAATAAATAATAATAAATAAATAAATAATAATACTAATAATAATTGCTACAATACCAAAGCCTAAATACCCAAGGATGCTTTTGAAGATAAAGTACAATGGTAGATACATGAATATCATCTTGAAACTGCCAAAGCACTGTACAAATATTAGCTAGGATTAATATTATTATAATTGCTAAGGTGAAATGCATTCTTGGAGGGTGATTCACATCTCTCTTAGCATAGAGTTGATTCATGAAAGTATAAATGGTCCTCACTGGCCCCCGCTCCAGAATCCTGGTGCTTTATCAGATCTGCTTTTCAAAATCCCTCAGTCAGCTGTTAACAGATACTTGACATGTGTTATCAAATGGATACTCAGAGCATTTCATTGGGAAGGTGAGGAGCTTCTACTGCAGCACAGCAGCTGACGGCACAGACCTTGGTGTCCCACAGCCCTGGGTCAAGCCTGAGCTTTCTCACTTCTAACAAAAGGGTTTGCCCCTCTGAGCCTCGGTTTTCTTACCTGTAAAAGGCAGTTACTATTACTAATAGCCTCCTTGCCGGACTGCTGTGGAGATTAGGTAGGCAACTGCATGGAAAGCATTTAGCACAGGTCCTGGCACATAAAAAAATACACATAGCAGACTATGCTGTTATACATGCCATCATGTTACTGATGCACAAACTGCAGCGGCCAAAAGAGTGGGCCACGTGCACCAGCACACAGCAGTGGGACAAGACAGGGCTCAGGTGTTCCTTTTTGAAGCCTGTTTCCTGGGGACCCTGCTCTTATACGTATCCTTTCACATGGTGTGAAAGGGTGAAACATGCATTTGCTTAAAATCCAGCTGCTTTTTCCAACTTCCAGAAACCACAGCCTGCAGGGGCAGCAATTCCTCACTGTTCCTGACTGATTCCTACACAAAACCCACTCTGGCAGCTGCACACTTTACACAGCCAGTTGACCTCCTGGTGCAGAAACGATGACACAGGTGCTGGTGCTACTTCACCACCTCGTTTTTCACTTTACACGACTTGGTCAGACCAGCCATGTCTTCACCTTCCCACGAGCAGGAGATGGTCCCTGGGGTGGCTCTGAGAACCAGCTGTCACCTCCCAGGGCTGACGGCCTTTTTCCACGCAGGGGTCTCCCAACAGCATCCTGGGGTGGAACAGGCCAGGAAAACATCAGCTCCGTCTTTGGTTTAGCGAAGAGTCTCGCAGGTTGAGGTCTCTCTCATCGGTATGGTGTTTGGGAGGTCACAGGTAATAATAATCACAGTTGTCATGAACTGAACATCTATTAGGTGCTGGGCATTCTGCCTGGGTTATCTCATTTCATTCAACACAATCTTTTAAGATATAAGTTACTGTCTTCAGTTTAAAGTCCAGGAAACATGACATTGGAGACAGGAGCAGAGGTTGCACAATTGCAGAGCCGTAATTTACAGAGCACTTCCGACAGGCGAGGTACCATGTTACCTCACAAAGCCTCTCTCCACCACGATGAGGATCTCTGACAGGTCAGACAAGATGCCCAGGTCATACAGGTCATAAGTGGAGAGACAGAAACCTAACAAGGTGCAGGCCTCTCCTCTGAGTTAGCTGTTCTTCCAGTTTCACTGGTCTTAATGTGTTAATGGGGACAGCATGGGCTCAAGACTCACATCCCAGGCTTTGTGGGCAGTCTCAGTTTCCTCATCCATCAAATGGGCATATTCTCATACATTTCACTTGTGAATGACCATTAACCATTTCGTAAATTTTAATGAAGTGCATGTGCCAAAGACCACACTGGCCTGTAAATGCACTCTTAAACAATGATTGCAATCACTAAGTGGAAGCCATCATCGTCAGCTCCTTTCCCTGCAACCTGCGAATGCGCACCCAATGCTAAGATGTGCTGAAAACATCACGCTGTAACACATGACATGACCCAGCCATCTGTCTCCCCATCCATTCATCTAACAGTTTACTGGGTTGCTATTATATGCCAGGCACTCCCCCTGTCTTCTCAAAACCTCTCTTCTTCTTCTTTCTTCCCTGTCCATCCTTCCTGCTTTCGGATTACCTCCTCCCCTATTTCTGTTTCTCCTTTTGTCCCAGGAAGAAGAGCAGAGGAAACGGAAAATATTCATTCCAGCTTCCCCATTCCCTCAGCCATTGGTGGCTGGGGAGGCACTAACCACAGTTCTCTCCTGTATCAGTCTGATTGAGCTGCCAGAAGAGAATTCCACAGACTGAGTAGCTTAAACAACAGAAATTTCTATTCTCACAGTTCTGTAGGCTGGAAACCCAAGATAAGATGCCAACAGGGGTGGTTCCTGGTAAGGGCCATCTTCCCAGCTACCTTCTCACTGTGTCTTCACATCGTCTTACCATTACGTACATGTGTCACCAGTGTCTCCCCCGCTCCTTATAAATACCCAGTCCTATGGGATTAGGGTGTCACTCTTACAACCCCTTTAACCTAAACTGCCCCCTTAAAGACCCCATCTCCAAACGCAGTCACATGGGGGGTTAGGGCTTCAGTGTATGAAATTTGGAGGGGACGCAATTCGGTCTATAACACCTGCCGCTCTGACTCTCCAAACAGCGGCCAGCCCAAATTTCACCCTGGACCTTAAATGACCTGACGTCGGGCAAACGTCCACCGATGGCCACCTACCCAGTTCTGGCAGGGGTTCAAGAACTTCTTGTTCTGTCACTGACCAACCATGTGATCGTAAACAAGCACCTTCTCTGAGGCTCAGCCTGCCCTGCTATAAAGCGATGTTACAAAGAACACCTACTTAATATACCGTCAGGAGGTTTTAGTGAGATGGTAGGAACATGTTCCATTAACATTAGTGGGTCAATAGTGTCTGAGCTTTAAGAATAGCTACAATTTATTGAGACATTTCTATTTATCAGACACCAGCTGGCATGTAAAATGGATACTTCCATTCCTGGCAATGATTTTATTAGCGAAGGTAGTATTGTCACATCCAGTTCACATTTGAGGAAACCAAAGCTCAGACAGGGCAAGTCGCTAGCCCAAGACCACACAGTTAACAAAAGGCTGCTGGTCCAGGTCTGGCCGATGCCCCTCTCCCCTCATCCACGCTGCTGTCATTATTATAATGGCACAGACCGGCCCTGCGGGTGAGCTTCCTTTACCTGAGATCACCTGCCACGAGGGGAACAATAGGGCTGCCACACATCTCCTCTCAGAAAGCCTCCGGTGGCTCTCTGAGCCATATGAACAAAGCCCTGCACAGACACCAACATATCTCACTCCTTATTAAGGAAGGCCGAGACAGGGCAGGCCTCTAGACGCTTCATTAGGGGAGCATCAGGACACATAAAGACGGTAATAAAACAGAAACTGAAGACAGTGTCCGTGGGGAAAGCCCAGGACCGCTCTTGTTTGTGCCTCTGCAGACTGTTAGAGAAGGGAAGGAGGGCTGGGGCACGTAGGGACAAAGACGGGAACAGATGAGATGGCGATGCTATGTAAAAGCAAGGGCTCTATGGCCAGTGAGACAAATGCAGGCTCTAGAACACAACTTGACCTCTCCTTAGCTGTGTGACCTTGGGCAAGGCCACTTACCATGTACCTCAACCTTTCAGTCTGTAAGATGGAGCCAGGAATGCCTGCCTAGCAGGATTCTGTGAGAACTAAATAATAATCTAAACAATGAGGGGATTGAGGCTGTGACTTTCCCACTGCTGGTCCCAGTGAGCTGCGGGTTAGTGATTTTCCACCTTTGCTTCCGCAAACATTAGTGACAGAGCCTGCCATAAAGCAGATTCCCAGAACCCCCACGCCAGGGGTCCAGTCCCAGTATACCTGGGGCGGGGCACAGGAAATTAACTTTTAAAGAAACACCCAGTGTAATTCTTATGTCAGAAGATTTTGCTCCACATCTAGTAAAATACCAACAGTAAACAGTAGAACTTAATATCAGGTAATTTTTAAAAATCCTAACGTATAGTTGTAATGCAAGGGTTTCAGAATCAAAACAATTATTTCCCAACCTTATGTTGCTTATGTTGGATGAAACGCTTATCACCTATGGATGTCAGGCTCCTCCCAGATAAGATGGACAAACCACCCTAAAGAATTGTTTTACGGATTAAGTGAAATGATGCTCACTCAGCTCCCAGCATATGCCCTGGCGTGTAGCAAGTACTCAGCGTTAGTTATTGCTATGACAGATTCATTTCCATCTAGCCCTTGAAAGGAACTTGTAGTAACCCCACAACTGTGGAAACCCAGGAGGGGAAACACGGACACACACAAAAAAATGTTTATACCTTAATTTCAACCTCACATTTTGTTTTATCAAGCAATTTACAGGGGGCAAAACTAATTAGTGGTTTTAAATGCTTTGATACAAGCAGGCACTGCAATCATGATAAATCATCTCCGACATATGCCCGGCTCCTCCAAGTGACAGATGACAAACAAAAGAAGGACAAGGTCCTTTATCACAGGCAGAATCATTGAGTTAATGGAAGAATTATTGCTTCTGAAATCCACTCCAGTCCTACTGAGAGGAACGTTCCAATTTATCAAAGCCAAATGAACATTAATTGCAACAGTCTGGTAAGTTTTCCAGCCACTATGACCTTCATTGAATTTTAATCCAAAACAGATAAGATTTCCTTCCACACAAGAGGAAACAACACAATTAGCTCAAAATGACAGCTAGATTACGGAGCAGGCATACACACACACACACAACGCACACACATTCACACGCACACACGCCCCCAGTGAAAATATTGATTCTGCTTGACTTAAAATTCAGCACAAAGAAGCTGGGCAGAGAAAAGGTAAATAAATACAATCACACAATCTGTATAACAGCCACCCCCCACCCCCCCTTCATTCAGGAGATAAATTTTGGAGGCGGAAGCCAAGATGGAGAAGGTGGCAGGCAGTAATGGAGACAGAATTTCTGTTAACTGCTGTAATTAATGTTATGTCTCACCGGGGAGAGATTAGGAAAAAACAGAGAGGGAAGGAAGAAAATACAAGCATTATTTTGCTATTAAAGACACCCTTGACCTGGGGTACATTAGCGGCAGAAGTTTGAAATGGGTAATTGTTTGACTGCATTGGTGGATTTGCAGAAAGGATGATTCCATAATGTAGTGAAATAACATCGTGCTGAACCTGGATGCTTACAGCTCAGCACGGAGCGAGAGGCCGTCTGCTGAGAGCACAGCACAGCTGGGGAAGGTTTAGGAAGACACACACTCCTAGCCATCATGTGATCTAGACGGGAAGGCCAGGGCTGTCACTGACCTGCCCCATGACATGGACTGAGCCACTCTTTGAGACCTACAGGCTTCGTTTATGTATTTGTTTTCACTCTAAAATGAAGGAGTTGGATTAGATGGGTTTTAAAGGAGCTTTTTGTTTTGTTGTTTTGTTTTGTTTGAGAATTAATTCAATAATTTGCATTTTCTTCTCTTTTAAGTGTTGATGGCCAGGGAGAACCAGCTGTCTTTTTCCACAGTTCAAGATCAGGCCTGCCTTAACAACACTTAGAGTCGGGTAATTAGATGATTATGGAGATGTGACCCTAAGAGGTAAAGGTTCTTACCCATCTTTGGCCCTGTAAGAAAAGGAAATACTACCGCATGAGAGATCACTGGGGACAGACACTTACATTGAATTCTGGGCTTGGGCACTGGCTGTGTGATCTCACAAGAGAGTTGTCTTAACTTCCGAGGTGTTGGGTTTACCATTTGCGAACTAGAAACAATAGTTTGCATCAATATTCATGAAATTGATGAAAACACATTTGTGTCGTAAACATTGGCCTCATTCTAACTCCAGGAATGAGGAACTGTTATGACCACCATTTTACAGTGGAAGTAACTGAGGCACAGAAAAATGCCTTAACCAATGACACACTGTGAATTAAGTGGTGAGGCCAGGAATCTAACCCAGGTGGTCCTGCTCTAGAGTTGATACTCTGTCTTTAATCCTTTTATTTTGAAATCATTATATCCACGAGAAATTGCAAAGTCGGTATAGAGAGTTCCTGAATACTCTTCACTAAGCCTCCCCTAAATGTCTCCATAACAAAATGGAATAGTCAAAACGAGGAAATTAAGAATGATGCAATACCATTAACTAAATTGCAGACCTTATTCGAATTTCACCAGGTTGACCTCTGATATCCTTTTTTCTTTTCTTTTTCTTTTTGTTGGTCCTGATCTAACCTAGGATCCCCCATGGCATTAAGCTTTCATCTCTCCCTAGTCTTATCTGTGACAATCCCGCAGACTTTCCCGTCTTTCATGATCTTGACACTTTTGAAGAGTGTTGGTCAGTTATTTTGTACAACGTCCACACTTTGTGTTCAACTGATGTTTTCTCATGATTCGGATGAGATGATGCATTTTTGTCAGGAATACCACAGACATGACATTACGCCCTTCTCCGTAAATCCGACCGGAAAATTCATGGTGCCAATATGTCTGATTTCCGGTGGTGTCAACCTTGATCACTTGGGTTAAGTAATGTAGCAGGTTGGATGATGGACCCAAAAAGATATGGCCAGAACCTAATCTCTGGAACTGGTAAATGTGACCTTAGGTGGGAAAAAACGGGCCTCAGGATTTTGCAAGGAGGAGATCTTCCTGAGTTATGCAGGTGGATCCTAAAATCAAGTAACACATGTCCTTATGAGACACACAGAAGAGAGGACACCTAGGAGGTGATATGAAGACAAAAGCAGAAATTGGAGTGACAGAGCCACAAGCCGAGGAACACCTGGAGCTGCCACAAACCAGAGGAGGCAGGAGATGGCCTGTCCCTAAGGGCACCCCAGGAGGCACGCAATCCTGCTGACAACTTGATTTGGGACTTCTGGTGTCCAAAACTGTTAGAGAATAAATTTCTGTTTTAAGCCCCTCAGTTTATGGTAATTTGTTGCAGCAGCCCTAAGAAGCTAACCCAAGGGTATCCACTCTATTCTCCACTGTATAGTCACCATAAATACCTGGGGGTTGGGGGGGGGGGGTGAAACTTCGAGACTCCACAAATTCCCCACTTCTTCTTGAAGTTTCCCCCGTTAATTTTAGTAGACATCAGTGGATCTTGTCAGTAGTAATCATTACCGTGGTGAGTCTCCAACAGTGATTTTCTATTTCCCTCTTTCCTTCTACATTTATTAATTGGGACTCTACTGTAAGGAAGGGCTATCTCCTCTATCCCATGTATTTATTTAGTCAATTATTTATACCTGTAGTTTAGGGTCGATATTCTTAATGACTCCTGCCCAACTCAGCTCAAAGGATGATTGTGAAGGCCTAGCCCGAGGGCAAAATTCGGAGAGAACATTTTAAAAGGCAAAAAAAGAAAAGAAAGACCTTTTCCCATGTTGGTCTAAGGCATTTCATGTGTCTTTTATTATTTAGTTCTCTCTTCAGCCACATGAACGCGGGATCTGAAAACTGATGAGAAACTAAGAATCAGAGAAGTGTAGGAAGATGTCTAAGGACAAACAGCAGTGAGGGTAAGAGTCACGATTTGAACCCCCATCTGTCTGTCTCCAAACCCACATAATTTCCAGCAAACTAAGCTGCTTTCTGAGGATCGGGAGGAAGGGAGAAAGGAGAATTAGTTGAAGGGGGAGGTGGAAGCACCAATGTGTCCAAAACTAAGCTCACCTCCTGTTTTTACTGCGGGCGGACTTTGCATGTGAGCGCGGCACTGCACATGCACACACACCCCATTCATTCATGGGATGTTAGAAAAACATACAAAACCCCCAGGATCTTGAGGAAAATAAAACGTGGAACAAGAGGCTAGAGCGAAGGAGGAGGGGTGTGGCCACCGAGGGGACATTCACCTTGACTCTTCTGCCAACCTTTCTGCCCCAGTCTGCACTGCTTCTCTGCAGTGCCTGGATCTCCCCTCCCCCTTTCCTTCCGCAGGTCTTGGCCCTGCAGCCTGGCTCACCATCCCCTCTGCCCCTCTTCTGAGATGCACTGACTCAGATGCCTCACCTCAGAGGCGCCTTGTCTCTCTGGACGCTGCCTGTCTGAACCCCCTTCCTCCTCAGCTTCCTCCGCACCCCTAAAGCCCTACCTTTCACCCCTCCAGCCCACCTCCACAGCTCTTCCCTGCGATAGGGGTCCATGTGCCCCTCTCACTCTGCTCTCTGCTTAGCTTGCCTTGTTTCCTTCTCCCGGTGTGGCTTCCTCAGGTTTTTATTTTCTGTTTCCTCTTTCCCTGCCCCTGCTTCTATTGCTAAGTCCTTTTCTGCCTGTTCCTGGTAATTTCCCGTTATGTTTAGACAGCTCTCTCATTGTCCTTGGCTCCCTTTTTCTCAGTTTCCCTTTATCTATCTCTGTCTCTGGCTGTTTCTATAGGCCTAGTATAGTGGCTCAATAAATACTGGTGAATGTCTAGTTTTCCCTGTCTGTGTTTCTGTCTGCCTCCCCAGACTCGTATTATGAAGACGTTTCTTCTTGTATGTTCTTACACCCATTCCCATCCTGCATTCTAGTTTGGGCCAGGAGGTTTAAAGGAACCACTTCTGGACCCTCTTCCTGAGCTGCCTCTTGCCATCTTCGGATACCTTTTTAACCTGTTCCATCTGGGCTTGATTGTTGGCCCAGGTAGACTCTGTAGGGATGGACAACAACCATTTTCTGGCCTCCTTTTCTCCATCTGTAAAGTGAAGGTGGGGTGTAGTTTACTGCCGTTTGCAATTGTTGACATGCCCATTCAGTATAAAGATTTACATACCCCTTCCGGTGGCTTTGGGCTTGGCCCTGTGAGATGCCCACAAAATGTGACAGAAGGCATGTCTGAGCTTTACCTTTAAGAGGTAGCCTAGATTTCCACCAGCACTGTGCTCATTCCCTCTGCCAGGAAAACCAAATGTCTCAGCCTGGGCCTTCCCTTCAGCCACGGTTCCAGGATGAGAAGACGTGCAGAGCTGAGCCATAGTGACTACAACGGCTGACATGTGATGTTCATGAGGAATAAAGTACTGTTTGGTCAGTCACTGAGATGCACATAATTTGCTTGTAGAATAAACAAGCAGAAGCTGACTCATTAAGAAGAGTCGGATTCTGTAAGGTCTAAGGTGCTTTCAGCTCCAACGTCCCAACCATATTTGATAGTTCCTTTGATTGGGGAAAATCTTGCCAAATGCTTTCATGTGCATTATCTTTTTTCAATATTATGATTTTAATTGTATTTCCATTTTGCAGTAACCAAATGAGAAGCTTGAGAGAGGTGAAGGCTTGTTTAAATCTCTATCGCTGGGATGAGGTAGAGTCTGAGCTTGAAACCAGGCCTCCTGACACCCAACTCCACGCTCGCTCAACTTCCCCAGGCTGCGTCCCTCTGTGTTGGAGTAGATAAGCCACGTTTCCCATACACAGAAGCCACGACTTACTCCGCTATAATAATTTTCCCATAAGGCTAGTTAGAGACCCCACAGGTTTTTAGTGAACGCTTGTTGAGGCAAATCGAGGCCAAGCTACAAGGTTCCTGCGATTTACAGTTCTAAAATTTTTTTGAATTAATAAATAAAATAAAATTGTGATTTAAATAATTCCACTTTCTGTTAAAAAAAAAGTAAATGGGATTCATGAGTTATGGCTCACTTACTTAAAAATGTACTTGGGATAATTGTAATGTCAAACTTCATCATGTCTTGGCAACTGGTACAAGCTTGCTGATCTCAATTTACGGAAGGGGACCCTAAGGCTCAGAAAGGGGATGTGACTTGTATAAGGTCACGGGGCACGAGAGCGGCAGGGCTGGGACACCTAGTGCCAGGCCATGGCTTTCAGTGCTCTGTGCATCACATGGTTTGTCCACTACTAGATTTTTCCTGCCTTCCCTTTTAAATGAATCCCTCCTAGCCAGGATGTTTCCCCCACTAGTCTGCCTTCTCTCTGAAAGGTTTCTAGAAACTGCCTTCTGTGATGGCTTGGCTTCTCCTACATTGCTTGTCCTGGCATCCTTCAATAATAGCACTTATACGTAACACAGCAATAACACTTATGCTGTCAGTTCGGTTTTGTCCCCTCCCTCCAAAGCTATGTTGGTCTCTTAATCCCCAGTACCTCAGATTGTGACCTTATATGGAAATGGGTCTTTATAGAGGCTATCAAGTTATAATAAGGTCATTAGGGTAGGCCCCAATCAAGTATAGTTGGTGTCCTTATAAAGAAGGGACAGATTTGGACAGAGACACAGACATGCTTACACGGAGAACACCATGTGAAGACTGGATTTCTGCTGACACAAGCCGAGGAAGTACCAGGAGCCGGGACAGAGGCCTGGAACTGCCCCGTCCTTAGTGCCATCAGAAGCAGTGCGGCTCTGCTGACATCTAGATCTCAGACCACAAACCAACAGAAGCGTGAGACAATCACATTTTGTGGTTTGAGTCACTTAGTTTGTGGCATTCTGTTATGGCAGCCCTAGGAAACGGACAGACTTATGAATCACCGAGCGCTAACACTTATGAAGACCTCACTGTGTGTCAGGCTCTAGCTTATATGTGCTGCGTGTGTCATCTTAGCGAATCCTCACAGCAGTCCCCTTCAGGAGGCATTCCATCCTCACTCTGTTCCAGGTGACATGAAAGCAGAGGGAAGAAACATGTCCAAGTCACAAGGCCAGTCAGTCAGGGAGCCCAAATATAAACCTCGGGACACCAAGTCCACAGTCTTTGCCTGTTAGTGACATTCTCTGTGCGTACAGTTTCTCAAAAGGAGAACAGGGGCAATCACGACATACTGAACTAGGATTGTTGTAAGGATTAAATGAGTGAAATTGGTGTCAATGACGGTTAACACCACGCATTGTGATAGCGTTGTTACTATTATTATTAAAAGGTTCTTCAATGCTGATTATTTCCTCAAAACTTGTCCAGCTAGTTATTTTCCTCTTGTCATGGAACCCCCAAAAGTAAACACAATACTTCAAGTCTCACAGAACCTCTAAAACTAGTTGAACAGAAAATTATTCCTTCATTCATATGACTTAAAATGTAGGGCTGCTTTTAGCAGCCAGACCCATATAGCTGGCTTCTTCTGAACTTGCGGTTGATTTTTTAGAAAGCTTCTTCTTTTCTTTCTTTTTTAACAGATAAGGTTTTCATTGTTAGGTTCAGTCGGCAAGTAAACCATTGCATGATTGAGTGATTAAATCAATGAGGTAAGGAATGCATGATATGCCGGGAATAAATAAATGCAATGGTTGGGGAAGTGATCTAAATCTATTTTTCACAGAAAGATTTAAAAAGTATTATCCCCGTTATCACACAGATCCTTTAAACAAAGCTACTGATTGAGAATGGCAATAATAATTTCTTAGATTTATGTGACATTTTATAATCCTCAAAGTATTTTTCTATATATTATTATGTCATAGAATCATAGATCTTCTAAGTTGGAAGCAAATACAATAGTCATCTAATGTAACTATTATTCCTCTCAAAATCTTGATGAATAGGGCTTTGGGCCTTTGATTGCATACCCATAGGAACAAAGAACTTAGTACCCTCTGACTAAGTCCACTCTACTGCTGGATAGCTCAGATACTTTGAAAGGTTTGTTCTCTGTCCTGCCATGAGCAGGAATGTTGGTCCCTTGCAGCCCCGCCCCTCACTGGGGCTCATCGGTGCACATCTGCATAATTTTCTGTGAGATGGTCCCTTTGAAGGAAATGGGTCTTTAAAGGTCTTCTCTTCTCACACTTCAAATCAGACATTTCCTTTCTTAAACTATTTTGTGGCCGATATCGTCACGCCAGCTAACTTTTTGAGTACAATGACCACTTTTTGAGCACTTAGGGAATGTCAGGCACTGCACCGTGCAGAATTATGCCCAAGAGCAGAGTCTCAATTTAGACCGACAGGAGTTGGACTCCAAGGTTCAGGACTCACTGGTGACGTGAACTTGAACAAGTTACAAACATCGCGAGTCCCAGGTTCCTCGTCAGCCATTTCTATCTTACAGACGTATTAATAAAACAATGAAATGGAATAATGCGCGTGGTACCCCTAGATTGTGCAGGACGCTTGCATGTACATCCTCGTTTGGAACTTAGAAAAACTCTAAGGATTGGGGAATGTTACACTGGTTTTACAGAAGATGAGGAGGATTTGGCCAAGGTCATAAAGCTAGGGACAGAGACATTGTTCCATCTTGGAGTTCACTTCCAAGTCATAAACTCCCTTATCACCACGGATTGCATGTAAGGAGGGAGGCTTTGTAAGACCTTACCCCCACTACCTTATAACTTAAGCCAGCAACTAATGCACAGAGAAGAGAAATTGTGGTCTACTGTACAGATTAAAGGTAGAGATTCTGAAGTCAGTCTATAGAGAGTAAAATATTGCTTTTACTATTTAACCTTTGTGTGCCGAAGTCACACCACTGGCTGTTGAATATATTAACATCTCAGGTTTCTCATTTATGAAATAAACATAGTAATAGTATCCACCTTAAGACTTGTTGTGAGGATTAATTGCAACAATGCATGCAAAGTGAAATTTGGAACTCAACCTAGCACCTAGTAAATACTCAATAATTGCAGGTATTATTAAGTCTCTAGATCAGGGGTGTCCAAACTTTTTTCAACGTTTTTCACCACGGGCCATATGCGGTAAAATACACAAACGGCTGGGCCACTCACTCGACGTGAAGTACGTATTGACTCACCTGGTTTATTTAAGTAAACTAAATATATTTTTGGAATTGGCTGCGGGCCTATTAACAATGGATCGTGGGCCGCAGTTTGGACACCCCTGCTCTAGATCAATAGCAAAGTGAGAGCAAAAAGAAGACTAAACCCAATGTCTTCTGACTTCCGGATTAGAGTCCATTAAACCTTGCTGCCAGGATAATATCGTGTGCCCATGATGTGCCAGGCTGGACATTAGGTACTGTTTACGCATCTATGTTTCTTTCACTCTTCTCAATAACCTAATAACCTTGTGAGATTGGTAAGAGCAGTTTTGTTTCATAGATAATGAAACTGAGGCTCAAAGAGGTGAAGGGACTCCCTCAGAGAAAAAAACATCATAAACCAGGAAGTAAGAGAGACTGTGGATTCCACACCTCTGCTCTCTTCTCTGCATCATGCTGCCTGCATGGCGGAGGCATGTGGGTGACGGCTCAGAGTAGCTGAAGCTGGAGCCGAGGATTAGATGAGATGACCCCCCACTCTCTCTTTCTAGCCTGAGTCCACTGACTATCTCCTCATTGCATGATCCTTGGGATATTAATAGCCAGATAAAGCAACCTTCTGGGACAAAGTAGATGCTCAACTCAGGTCTTAACACGCCTGAAAATTATCCTGGCTCCACTCCAGTGGACAAGGATTATAGCACATTCCAGTGACTGAGCTGGAGCTGGTTGCCCTGCTCGGACAGGTAGGACGTTTAAGAAAAGCGGACGGAGAACACTGACCTCTAGATTTCTTTCAGATTTGACTGAATGATTTGGGTCTTCTCCCAAACCCTCTCAGATCTTCACCAAAGACGAAAATAGTGCAAAGTGTGACAGAGTGACAGCCATGGTCTCATGGGTAGTCGGGTGACATGAGTTTGGAATCTTGGGAAAAGCCTCATCCTACAACTGTCCTCTTACTAGCCACGAAGTCTTCGGCAAGTCAACTAAAGTCACTGAGTCTCAGATTTCTCATCTGTGAAATGGGGAGACAGAGCCCAACCTCTGTGAAGGCCCTTCTGTATAGCTGCTTGGGGGGACAGAGGGAGCACTCTTTTTAGTTTTGCTGAATTGTCTGTGGCCGGAATGGCAAGGCCAGAGTCTGAGCCACAGAGAGGCCTATTCTCCAGGCCAAGCCCCACCGACTGGCTGGGAAATCCTGTACATGTCCTAGCCTCTACATGTTCTCCCTCTATGAAATACAAGGATATAACAATCAGCATGTCTCAATAATAAAAGTTCTCCTAATAATAAAAGCTAACTCTCATATGCCAAGCTCCTCTGATCCAAGTGCTTGGTGAACCTGCACGGTAAGTATTAGTAGAACCCTCATTTATAGTTGACAAAAAACAAGGCACAGCAGTGTTACAGACTATGCCCAAGATCACTCAAAGTGTTCAGTTAGTGGCACAGTAAGTGGGACATTGCATCCAGGATCTTTGCTTCTAAGCTCCCTGTCACCCGAACTCTACATAGAGGGCAGTGTTCACGGAGGTGTATCCCACCTCTGACAGGCTGGGCTGCCACCAATGGCTGCCCTGGGGTTCAACATTTCCTGGACATGACTGTCTCCTGTGGGTAAGATAAGAACAGGAAAGAGCCAGATGTGGGAGCCCTGAAAGAGGAAAAGAACTGGTGGAACCACGGGTCACTGCAGCGCATGGGCAGGGAGGGTCTGGAGTGGGCCACAGGACCTACTCTGCCAGCTACATCCTACATTACAAAGAACTTCAGAGACAGCTGAGTCTTAGTGAGTCTTTCCTTCCAAGCTGAACTCACTGAGCAGAAAGGAGAGGTGAGAAACACCGACAGCCCTTGCGGATACAGTCTGATTCAGTGGAATTCGCACTGGGCCTGGAGGCAGAGAAAGCCCATTCAAGGTCCTTTAAATTGAGATAGTGCTATCTAGGTCACTGGGTTATGGCAAGGATGGATGTGCCCAAATACAGAAAATGCCTCATAAATATTAGTTAAAACCAAGTCCCCCCCTCCCCTTCCTTTCCTCCCTCCTCTCTCTCTCTCTCTCTCAAAGAAGAGCAGCAGTACCACCCCCTCAGGCCTTCTTAATATTAGATGGTGCCCATGCTTCTCGAGGAACTCAGCAAGTACCCTGAGATGGTACTTACAAACTTGCACCCCAAGGTTAGCACACAGGTACCCACTTGGCTTGACATGTGGCTGTGTGTCGTTCTCTAAATATATATGCGGGAAAAGTCTATCACACTCGCTCCGTGAATAACACAAAGGCCTTGATTTGTTCCCCCACGTGATGAGCATGCATTAGGTCCAAAATTAACATCACTGTCTGGCTGGGGTTTGGGTGTGTTTTTCCCAAAAGAGAAAACTTCCAAGCCATTACTCAGCCCTCATCAGAATGTCTAATGCAGTGTTAGTTGAAGAGGAACCGAGAGAACACAGACCAAACGCTAAGATCTGCTCCATAGTAGACTCAAAAAAAAAAATGTTGACTGTTGCACAGAAGGAAGAAATGAAGAGGTGGGTGGTAGGTTTACTCACGTGAGTGGCTTCATGCCAATACTTCACCTCTTCCTCACTCAGGTTGGGAGTAACATTTCCTACCCTCCTGCGTCTGGTAGAGCTGTGCTAAAGGAGCAAACTACGTAAGCGTGGGCTGAGCAGTGAACGGCACCAGGGGGATGTCAGTTATAGCTATTATGTGATCTCTCCTCCGGCCAATTAGACCCTGTGCAGTCTGCATACTAAATGTGTCTTTTTGTACCTACCATGCAAGATCATTAATCACAACTTTTTAGAGAAACCATTAATATGAGCCCACATCCATTTCAGACTACCATTCTTGTGATTTCAGCCTTAGTAGCCTTAGCTGAGGAGGCAACGGACTCAGAGAGTTCTAGATTACGGGACCCATAGAGATGGAAGGCCACTTTACGTCTCTGTGCCTAGAACTTCACCTCCAGTGTGGAGGTGACACACCTGACTTCATGTAGTCTTGGCAAGACCACAATGAGATAAGGTCCGTGATGTGACAGTGATTAAATTCTCACCCCGAGAGAAAGAGTGCAGAGGGCATCATGTAGGTTTTGTAGCCAGACGCACTTGGAACTGAAGAGCACTTCCCTCTCTTACCAGCTGTGTGATCTTAAGGACGGTTTTCTGCCTTCTTTATAGTATTTCCAACTATAAAGTGAGGGCAGTGAGGAGCTTCTGTGTGTAACTGCACCAGCGATGTCCAGCCCAGCTCCAGGGACCACCATGCAGTGTCTACACTGCAGGGGGTGTTGTAAAGGTTAAACCACCTGCCACATCAAGGGCATTTGGGAAAGAGCAGCCCCATTCCAATTTTGTTCTGATTTTGTTTGTTCAGTCATTCTTGGAAAGGCCAGTTCTATTGAACCTCAGCCCTCAGCAGAGCAGGCCAGGCACGTGACAGATGTTAAACAGCTATTCCCAGAGATGTCAGACAAAAGGCCAAGGAGTTGGAGACCCTTTATTTTCTTCTCTGAAGCACAATTAGTTTGTCACAGCTGGCAGATGATGGATGGGTATGCATCAGTCCAAGTGACACCACGGAATCCATCTGACCTCTCTTCATCAGCCTAACCTCTCGCACTCGGCCAGCTCTTTCCCTCCATCAGCTGACAATCCCCTGCCCCGCTCCATCCTCTCTCCCCTTTCCCCTCCCCTGCTTCCGCCCCCCCCCCCCACCTCAGTCCCACTCACTTACCATCACGGAAATGTGGAGAATGTGCATTTGCTCCTCTACAATCTCCGAGGGCTCCTGGAGTGTGGGGGCAGTGGCCCGGGCCAGCTGCCCGGCGCTGCTCATGGAGACGTGGAAGTACAGGGTGCCGTTCTCCAGCCACTGCTGTCTCCAGTGCACCAGCGAGATATCAGCTGCCGTGCCTGACATCTCTGCAAGACAAGACACAAGGCACTGGGTGAGCTTCATGCCAGCCTCGCTCTTCCAGGGAGGGAAGAAGCCACACATATTTGGGAGCTCAGGAGACACCTACTTTGTACGAGGATGCCTGTCCTTACATCAAATGTATGAGCCAGAGGGCATTATTTCCATTTATAGATGGCTCAGCTGTGGCTAAGATTCACCCCAAGCAACAGAAGAGCAGAGGCAGGACTTGAACACAGGTCTGCCTGTGTCTTTTTTTTTTTTTTTTTTTTTGTAGCACCATGCATGATAACATAATTCCTTCTGTGCCAACAGTGGAACCAAACTAAGCAAGAGGGTGGAAGTGCTTCCATCCTTCTGAGGCCATGAAACTGGAAGATGAAGGAGGCCATGGTGAGAGGAGTGGGAGTTCAGAGTGTGACTTCTTCAGAAGCTGAGCTGGAAGTACTCACGGCAGAGCAACAGAACCTCAGAGCTCAAAAGACCCAAGAGAATCAGACCAGCCAAGGTACCCCAGGGTTATCCTTTGTGGGAAGGGAGTTTGATGAGAAGAGGGTTGTTCTGAGCCTGTTTCTACAGCTTCAATCAGAACAGCTTCAGTTTGGGGTGGTCTATATGCTTCACTCCCAAGCAAGGTGTTAGCACAAAGGTGTCTGTGGCTTAAAAATACTTGAGAAGCTACTTTCCCACCCCAATGTTCTCAGATAACCAATGGAAAGTCAGGGCTTTCTAGTAACTGGTAGTCACCTGACTTGATGGATGGGTATGCATACAACCCTTGCCTCTGTGCTGTTTTTCCCTCTGTACATACAAAAAAAATCATTTTAATAGTATTCCCATTCCATATAATCATACCAGCACAGCCTCCTGTTACATAGAAGGCTGATGGCAGACAGAGAGAGGTACCAAAAGTGCCCTTGTACTGGAATGCTCCAAGTTTTTCATAGTGCTACCTACTAGAGGGATAGGTCCTTGGAAATGTCCTCGAAGGATACGGCCTATCAGTGTGTCTTGCGAAGAAAAGGAAAGTGTGGTGTTGTTCTTGGAGAATTAATTGTCAGGTCTTCACTTCAGTGAGATTCCGTACTAGGAGACAGAGGCAATCCAGCAGGAGACAAGCAGCCTCAATAGCGTCTGAGCCTTGGAACTTTGGACCCTCTTCCCAAGACACAGATCTGACCTAGAGACAGTATTTCTACAGTTCCCAAGGACGTCATGTACATGTGTACACACACACACGCATGCACACGTGTGCGCTTGAGGAGGACGGGCGGGGAGGGGGAGCTCAAACTTCTTACAGGTCAGCTCTCCCCATCATTCCCCACTGCAGCACCCATTGCATCTGTGACACTGAACGCAAGAGGGTCACCTTGAAGACATGAGGAGAGCATGTTTGCCCACCAAATTTGACGGCATTCCTTTCATATCCTCCATTCCCAGTAGACGAAGTCCTTGAAGTTCACAATGAAAACTCCTTAGGGGAAGAGCATCTGGCACTTACTAAATGCCATAAAAGAGTTACAGTAATATTTATTACCATTATTATTATTCATAGGGACAGGAGCTAAGTCACCCTTCAGCTGCTCTGAAAATAATCCTGATACATCTTTGACTGCTTGTTTTCTCCCCCACTCCTCACCCAGTCCATCAGGCAATCCAACAGCCATCCAAAACGCAGCGCTTCTCAGCTAACCGACTGCAACCGCCTGGGTGGGCCAGGCACCATTCTCTCTCGCCTGGTTTAGTGCAAGGGCTTTTTAACTTGACTCTCTTCTTCCACCTTTGCCTCCTCTCTCTCTTCTCAACCAGAAGCCAGAGGAATCCTCCTCAAGCCACCCCTTAGCTTTAAACCTTCAACAGCCTCCCACCCCATTCCATGGAAAACACAAAGTGACCGGAACATTGTACGTTCTTCGTCCAAGCGCAGATCTGCTCAGGCCTCCCTGCTGCACCAAGACTCGAGAAGGGAGGGAAATAACCACAAAAGCTCACTGGCTCCTAGAACATGGGCCCCAAAGGATCCCGAGAGCTCACTGTGGGGCCCAGGATGGGAGGCTGGCTCGGTGTCCAGTCTGTGAAGCAGGTATCTCCCCAGCACCGTCTCTCCCTCCCACCCCACCTCCCAGCCTCAGCACCTGAGGTCCTGGCAGCAGCTTCTGTGGCAGCCCGCCAGCTGGGCCAAGGCAAGGTGAAGACATCAGGGTAAATGGCCTTGCTCAGGACCTCTCCCATTTCTCTCTCAGTGTGTAAAAGCCCAGAACTCTGTGCCACCGGGTAGGCGGGCACGTCCTGTGCTAAGAGTCCCTGGTGTGGCATGGCAGAGAGTCCCAGGGCAGGCCACATCTGGTTGACACAGCCTGGTACAGACAGAGGCAGAGTAAGTGGACGCATGCTTCCTCGCTACACCCCTCATCCTAGAGCTCTCCCCAGCCTGTGTCTGCAATCCTCCCTCGGAACAGGCTCGCCCTCCCCGTGTTCAGATTAGAAAACCGAGGGTGACCGAGAGTTAATGACTTGCTTAAGGTCATTGGGGACTTTGTACCCAGCTGGATCCCCAGTTCGTGCAATTCCTGCTATGCCAGTTGCTCTCAGAATATCTCCTTTTCCTTGACTAAATTAGCCCATGAACCGAAACCAGATTGAGCTCTTTGTTTGCTATGGTGATGAGTGCACAGTCAGCAGACAGTAAACGTTAAATGATAATAACAGTGTGTGAAACACAGTAAATATTGAATCACAGAGAATAGGTCTGGACTTACTCTATTACAAAGAAAAGAAACCGCTGTTGGGGTGGGAAGGAGGGCCATGAGAACTCAAAGCGAAAATTGCCTTGGAGGAAACAGAAGGCTTTGTTCATTCTTCTGTTCATCTTTCATTCATTCATTCATTCATTCATTCATTCATTCATTCACTCATTCATGTGTTTCTTTAGTCGTTCAACACACTTGATTAAGGCCCTTCTCAATTGCGGGCAGCTTAGTAGCTCAGAATATGAAGTGAAATTAGACATAGCCTTGTGTTCAGGAAGCTCATAGTCCTTTGAAATTCGACCCACCTCTCTCGCCCCTGTAACTGCCCACACACGTGCCCACTCTCCATTCAATGTGGCGCAGGACACGGTGTACCCTGACCCACATCCTACCATCGTCCCCTCATCACGTGCTCAGACCCTGCAGAACTTACAACTGTCCCTCATCCAGGCCAGGGCACACAGCAGGTCATGTATTCTTTCTACCTAATCTGTCTGGAACTCTCCCCCCAAAGCTTGAAAGCTGGCTTCTTCTCAGCGTTTGTCTCTCAGCCCAAATGACAGCTGCACAGAGAGGCCCTGCCACTCTCAGCTGAAGCACCCTTCTCCACACACATCCAGACGCTACTGTATCCCCTGTACAAAAAATGTCTGCAGCATTTGTCACTATGAGAAATTCACCCTACGTGTTTTATTGAATATGCATTTCAAGCTTGTCTCTCCAGGAGAGCAGGAATCTTACATGTCTCATTTCCTGCCGTATTTCAAGTACTTGAAAAATACTTGGCACATAATAAGTGCTCAATAAATAATTATTGAATCGCTGACGACAAATACATATACACACGTGCACGTGCATACACACATACTTACATATATCCATCACAAGATGAGGAAGGTAGTCTTCAGCCTCATTAGAGAATTAAAGCAAGAGTAAGTAAAGATCCATCGGGGAATCAAAGGAGGGACAGGACTCTCCGAGCTTAGGGATAAAGAAGTACTCTAAAAGATAGCGATATGGGCGTTGAAGAGGATGGGCATATTGTTAGCCCTCAGAGGAGAGAAGAGCCCCTGGCCATGGGCTGAGGGGCTGAGTATCTCAGGGCACTGAAGCCACATGTGTAAGTAGAATGCAGCAAATGTCAGGTTGGAAATGGAGTTCAGACACGGAGTTAAGGGCTTTGAATGGTTGGTAATAGACTATGTTTTATTCCGGATGCAGTAGGGAATCAGCAGAGTATACTCGATCAGAGAGCCAGTCCTTTGTCCATTAAAAACAGGTCAACAAAACAAAACAAAACACAGTAACATAACCAAAGCCAGCTCTTGAAATTCCCCGCTGATTGATTTTCCAATTGTATTTTCCCTTTCCTCATCCCCTAGTCTTCCTATATAAACATTTCATTGAAGTCTTCAAGTCATATTACAATCAAACTTAGAGCAAAAGGGGGACTAAACGCATTTGGTCGGGAACCAAGATGATTCCCATAAAGGCAGATTATGCTGACATGATGAATATAAAATGAAACAGCAGATATTAAAGTGGGAGAATTGGTGCCCCATGCCTTCCGGCTGTAGGCTGACTCCAGTGCCTGCCTCCCTCCCACCAAGAAGAGCTTGATTATAAATTGGAATCATAAAGAAACCCAGGGATTGCTTTTCCACCTTTCACTGTTCTCCCCCCATGGGCTGCAACTTGTGAAATATTCAACAGGCGCAAATCCCCTCAACCACCCTGCTAAAGCCAAGCTAGAGGATCAGCCTTCATCAGTGATTCTGGGTAGAATGCCATCCTGCCTCAGCAGCCACAGATGCCTTTCAGCCTCCTGGAAAAGAAATAAAAAATCCCAAAGGCATGTTGTGCTTTTAATTGGCTTGTTCTTCCTAATCTATGGCACTCATTGTGTTTTTATTTAATTCCTGAAGGTCATTATGAAAATAAGCAGCGCTTCTGATCATCAGCCATCTTGGTAACATCTCCCAAGGGGCTAACTAATCCGCCTTCTGATTCCACAGCACCAGATGACCCTCCAGCCGATTATTTGCAGAAGGCCAGAGAGTACTTCTGATGAGTTTGCAAATGGTCTTTGCCTCCCTGGGAGGAAAGCAGACATGATGTGAGATGAACTCACTGCCTAGGCAAAGAGTTGGACGTGTTAGTGATGGCAACTCCAACCAACCACCCTGGCCACAAGCTGCCCCAGCATTCACGGGGGGTCATCTCCAGGAAGCAAGTCCTGATGCGTGGGCTTGGGAAATATATCTGAAACCCACACCCTCACTTTCATCTCGGCAATGGTCGTCTTAATGAAAACCCGTATCCTCTCTCCTGTGGACTATTTCAAATGGCTCTGTGGCAGTCAGGGTCTCGTCAGAAAAGAGACAGTGAGGGCACTAAGAAATGTTGACTGATGGGACCGTTTACAAAGGCTTTGGGAGTATATTAGTCAGGGTTCTCCAGAGAAACAGAACCAATAGGACCATGTAGATATACAGAAAGAGACTTATTATGAGGGATTACGATGGCTAAGAAGCCCCACAATCTGCCGTCTTCCAACTGAAGACCCAGGAAAGTTGATGGTGTAGATCGAGGGGAGCCAGTGGTGTAAGTCCCAGTGTGAGGCCAAAGGCCCGACAACAGGAACGCTGATGCCTGAGGACAGGAGAAGATGGGGTCCCAGCTCAAGCATAGAGTCAGCTGGTCCTTCCTCAATCTCTTGGCTCCATTCAGGCCCACACGGATCAGCTGATGCCCACCTACATCGATGAAAGCCTCTCTCCTTTACTTGGTCTATGGTTTCAAATGCTAATCTCTTCCAGAGACGTCTTCACAGACACATCCAGAAATAATGTGTGGCCAGCTCTCTGGACATCCCTTAGCTCAGTCAAGGTGACACACAAAATTAATCATCACACACAGGGGCAAGGCAAACCAATGATGAAGCACCTCAGAGATGGAAGCAGCAAGAAGCTGTCACCACCCTAGATCTGAGAGGCAAAGGGAGGCGGGGTTACAGAACCCTGAAAGAGCTACAGCTGTAGGAAAGGCCTGCAAGACAGGAGCTGTGCCCTTCAGTAGAATAACCCACCTACTGACAAGGTATGGCCACCAAGCAGGTGGTAGGTAAGAAAAGCTCCAACCTCCTTCTACCTGGATCTCTCTTACAGGTGCCTTACGTGGCCTAACTGCAACCAAACACCCAAGAGTGAGGTAAATCATACAGGTCAGCCTTCCAGGGCAAATAGCTGGGAGGGAAAAGGTGGGAAGTGGACCTCAAGGGGCAAATGGAGACTAATCAGAAGACCCCAACTGGTGTCCCTACCTCCAGGCTTCCTTCCTTCCCACCATCCTTCAGATGGCTACCAGGATTAAATTTCTAACTTATAAATCTGGCCATGTCACCCTTTTGCTCAAAACCGTTCAAAGGCTCCTGGTTGCCCTCAGAATCAACCTAATCTTATGAGACTGACACCTGTATTTTTCCTCCACCTTACCTCTTTTCACTTCTTTCCTTGCATTTATGTTAAATCTGCTTAAATGTGTATGTATCTGCCCATATATACTAGAGTGGTACCTCGGTTTTTGAACATAATCCGTTCCGGAAGACCGTTCGTGTTCTGAACCTTCGAAAACAGCCCACAGAGAGGCCTTAGGGTCTTGCACTCAGCGGAAGCCACGTGACATGTTTGACTTCCGAGGCGTGTTCGAAAACTGAAGCATTTACTTCCGGGTTTACAGCGTTCGTAAACCAAAATGTTTGTCAACGGAGACGTTCAAAACTCAGGTACTGTTTCCTAGTTCAAAGTGTTTTTTGTTTTTTTTTTAAGATTTTATTGGGGAAGGGGAACAGGACTTTATTGGGGAACAGTGTCTACTTCCAGGACTCTTTTTTTTCCCAAGTCAATCTGGGAGGCAGCTCAGCTCAAGGTGCCGTGTTCAATCTTAGTTGCAAGGGGTGGAGCCCACCATCTCTTACGGGACTCAAGGAGTTGAACCGGCAACCTTGTGGTTGAGAGCCCACTGGCCCATGTGGGAATCGAACTGGCAGCCTTCGGAGTTAGGAGCACGGAGCTCTAACCACCTGAGCCACTGGGCCGGCCCCCTAGTTCAATGTTTTAAAAGATGTGTTTTCAGAGTCTGGAATAGCCTTCCCCACTGAACCCCATTCCCTACTCCAGATTTTCCCCTAAGCCCCCTACGAGCTAGGTGTTCCTTTCTGCTTCCACAAAAAGAAAACACTGGATGCCTCAGGCTGCACAGACGGCAGATCAATTGCATGAATCTGAATCCCAACTCTCCTGTGTTCAAGTTGTGTGTTTTGGACACGCTTTTCAGCTTCTTTGTGCCTCAGTTTCCCCACCTGTCAAATGAGAATACTAACAGAACCTGCCCTATAGGGTTGCTGTGAGCATTAAATGAGATAAACAAATTAGTTTTCAGCATTAATCTTGATCTTCAGTAGGCGTTCCACAGCTACATGTGTTACATATCACTGCGTATACACTGTTAGCATATCCTATTTTACCACCGTTCTGGTCTGAGTATGTCTCTGTGTTCAAATGATCTGTTTATACAGCTGACCTCTCTCATTGGACTTTAGTACAGGGACACATCAGAGCCATTCGTGTAGCCTAGTCCTGGCACAGCAGCCGAGTACAGAGTAGAGGAATCTGTGAATGTCTAGTGAGGTGAACTGAACTGTCCGCATATTTGCATTCAGAAGGACACCCCCAAAGAACAGAGAAGAGATGGCAACTCAGGATGTCAATGACGGCTTGATTCCCATGTAACAACTCTATAAAAATTTATTTAACATCTGGCTCAAATTTAGGTACCCTGGAGAATGCAAATGAAGGGAAAGACAGAACTTTAACTTTCAAGGAGCTTGCATTCTCATGAAGAGAGACAGAAAATTTATACAGAAAATAAAACATCATCTGATTCTGTTTAGATATAAGTTCATATACGTACAGCTGGAAAGAAACGTACTGGAGCATCAAGAATGGTACTCCTTAAATGGTCGGATAAGTGTTGATTTTAATCATGTTCTGATTTATTTTTCTACATAGAATATATATTACCTCTGTGGCAGAGGCACATACGTGCTCATTTTAGAGATTCATTTAGTCAACCAACCTTTCCCGAATTATGGCATTACGGGAATCTATTCTCAGGAGCTCAATCTAAAGAATGGAGAAAACACATGCTATAAGTAGCTATAAATCAAAGTAGGAAGCTTAGAGGAGAGGAGTTGACTTCTGGATGGATCTACAAAGTCTTCATGGAGGAGTCTTAAAGGATGGGTAAGATTTTTAAAAGTGGCCGTGTAGAACATGTCAGATGGAGGAGCGACACGCAGGCGAGAAGGCAGGAGGGTTGCAAATGTGCACAAGGATGCAGTGGGAGGATGCCGAAGGAAAACACAGAGCTTCATCACTAGCAGCAAGCAGAGACTGCTAATGGCCAGTCTGCAGAGGGGAAAATAAGAAGGGGCTACCACTTCTTACCTGTGAACTATCTCCTAGCAGAAAAAAAAAGTGCCAGGTCCCACTTGGGACTCCTTTATGCCATCAGACCAAACCCCAGTTCAGAGGCTGATTTACATACGATAAATTAAAATGTCAAGGTAGACAGATTGGATGGATGGATATGAATGAATGGGCAGATGGGTGGATGGATGGATAGGTGAATGAATGAATGGCTGGATAGATATATTCCAGTCTTTCTGACATAACCAATAATCACACAGCTTGGGTTAATGAAAAGAACACTGAATTTGGAGTTGGAAGCTTAGATTTGTGTGATGCCTCTGTACCAACTACCTGGTTTACCTGCGGACATATCACGAAGCATCTTTCTTTTTATGTAAAATGTGTTAAGGGAAGGGTCATGATCTGTCCTACTTACATCACATGTAACATAGAACTGAGAAAAAATAAGGCCACACCTAGCAATGTGCTTGGAAATCTACAAAGTCCCCCAGTTAGCCCTGAAAGTAAATGCAATATTATCCCCATCAGTTAGCCACCTGCCTACCATAAATATTTCTCAACTGTCTAATATGTGCCAGGCACAGTGTTAGGTTGTGTGGATAGACTGGATGACAAGATAAATTTGCTGCCCTCACAGACCTTCTATTCTAGTCTGGGTTTTCCTCAGTTCCTACCAACCAAGAGCAGTGGTGGCATTTTCCCTCGTCTCAGTTAGCTCCTTTATTCAACCATTTACTCATTCATTTATTCATTCATTCATTCATTCATTCATAGCAAAAGACTGTATTTGTCTCAGTAATCACTATTCTCAGTGCCTGGCATGCATCGGGGGCTCAAATATTTGTTGAATAAACGTATCACTCAATGCACATTTTATGAGTCCCCTGCCCTCAAGAAAATCATAATCTAGGAGAAAAGAAAAGGGAAAATCGACAAAGGAGACAATACTCATGTGGTACTGGCCGTGAAAGAGGATGCATGGGATGTTACAGGAACGTGTGTCAGGGGAGATTTAATACCCCTCCTTTATCAGGGGTTTCGATAAGGCAAGTAGGCAGAATCCGTAAGTATAAGATATCCCGATGACAGACCAGGTTCCATGCCCACAGGATGACGTCACGGCAGTGCTGGGTTTGGGAGGACACCTGGAAGGGTGTGGAGAGAAGGTGCAGAGATGGCAGGAGCTGTGACGCAGCCTGGCCCTGCAGCAGCAGTTGGAGGAGAATATCCCAGGTGTACCTCAGACGCCCTCCTTCCCCACCCCCATCGCCACTTCTTATCTCTGCCTTTGCCTCTGATTGGCCCATTCCCACCTCCTTTGGGAACTTTGCCTTTTACACAGAACTGTTTACCCAAGCCATTCGGTGGAGATAAATAATACAGTTATACCAGGTTAAACAGGGAGGGGAAGAGAAGAATTAAGAGATATTGGCAAGAGAGAACAGCATACCGTTTTAGATTAGATTTGAAAATAGATGGAGGGTCGATGGAATGGATTCGCATTACACCTCGTTACTCTCTCCTGAACCATTTCCCTCCCTCCTTGCTGCATTTTCCCCTGGTATTTCTTTGCCACTTAGCTTTGCTATATACGCTTGGTTTCTCTGTGTTTCCTTTTCTTCTTCTTCCTCTTCCTCTTCCTCTTCTTCTTTCTTTAATGCTCCCAAACAGTCAATGAGTCTTTCTGCTTCTCTACCCTTCCTCATTCCCCAACACTGCAAAGTGATGCTGAGAGCACCCAGAGAATGGAGACCAAGACTAACTTTCACTACCATCTGCTTACATGCCAGACACTAGGCGAGGGGCTTTCATCCATTGTCTGTTAGACGTCATGGAAACCCCACATGGACAGGGTTGGTAGCAGAACACCACATTGATGCTGAGATATCTGAGGCCCCAACAAGTGACGGGACTTCCCGAAGATCTTCCCTCTAGTAAGTGACACAGCATGGATTCAAGATCTGGTTTCCTGACTCCAAATCCAGTGTTCTCCCATCTAACCCAGCTGCGCTGAGAAGAGGAGTTTCACATTGGAGTAAAAAGACTGAGAGATCGATTCGACACTGGGTAATGTGATAAAAGTACCAGGACAGGTATCCTCCCAGGTCAGTCGGACGCTCTTCATCCTTCATCTTCATAAGGTCATTTGCTAGGGTCAAATGTTGCTCCCTATACTTTTAAGATGCAAATATGTCCTCTGAGAGAGGTATATCGAGCATTCTGTCTTATAGACAATGCATTTTTAACAGCACTTTGCTCCCGCCTATATTTCACTGGGTGACCTTTCGTATGCTAAGTTTCCCTCTCTAATCTCACCTGCCTCCTATGGAAAACAGGGATCGTAAAGGCAATCTCTTATAATGGTGGCGAGTATTAAGGGAGATCAAGTGTTTGAAGGAGTCCAGCATAGTATTAGCATACACATGTTCCCAGTCAGATGTCTGTCTTCTCTTCACTCTTTTTTCTATTTTACCACTGACAGGACTAGAAGAATCAGGTTGTTTTGAGAGTAATGGGAAATGACATAGTATCAAACCCAGAGGAAAAGGTGGCAGAGGTCACAGACATACAACTTCATAATTCACTTGGAAAGTCTCTAAGACCTTTTCATCTGGTCCTCAGCGACCCCCTCCCTTTTTTAGTCACCCCTATTGGCTATGACCTGGAATCATGGACAATCACATTACAACAGGTATAAAGGGATGAAGATCAGTGATCTACCTACCACTTTAGTGACAGGCAAATGAAGACCAGAGAGGGGTTGCAACTTGTCTTAAGTCACACAGCCTCATAATCCAGTGCTCTTCAAGAATTAGAGACAAGGATTCACAGAGCAGCCAGGACAGAGGGAAGAGGTGGGGCCTCTCTGACATGTAAAGGTGATTTAGCAGCTTGGGGAGAGGATACAGAATTCCCTCAATTCTCAGCCTTTCCTGAAGATGCTACTAGGATGGCTCCTTAGGTCATTGCTGAGTCTGACTTGTTAATCCCCAACACCCTCACCTCAACACAAAGGGTTTCACATCTGAGTGTCACATGCTGGGATTCAGGTGTGACAGGCAATAAAATGTGATGAGTCAGGAGAACATGGTACCATGCAGTGTTGTGAGTGAGGGGAGAAAAGCAAAACCTGTAAAACCAGCAACCGCACAGAGACTAAGACAGTGAACATACTTGCCACTGACTCCACCAGCTATTTGCAGCAAGGCGGGATAGGCTGGACTTGGAGGGATACCTTTACACGATGAATTCTCCCGGGGCCAGACACTGGCCTGGGCCTATTGCCTCTGCACTCCAGGCCACCGTCCACCGGCCCAAACAGCACCCCAGCCTCATGCTGTGCCTCCTGCCGGAAAAACCCTAGTCTCTTCTGCACAGAGACATTATCCACCTTTCAAAACGCAGCTGAAGTGAGATCTGACCAAAATGCCCCTCTCCATCCTCTGAGCCCTGCACTCCTCTGGCAGGTTTCTGCGCCCTTCCCTGCATCCCTAACCTCAACCATTCGCATTTCCTTTGCTGGGTCGTGAGATTCTTCTGGGCCACGAATTGCTGTTGTATCTTCTTGGTAGCTCAGCATTTTTCGCAATTGCAGGTGCTTAATAAATATGGGCTGATACAAAATGAAAGTAGAATCCCAAGAGGGTGGGACTCCAAATTCCAGTTTCACAGATGGGATTACAGACAAATCGTGGCTGGGAAAGACACTTAGAGAGACTGAGACCCAGAAGTGGGAGGGACCGCGTGAAGGACTCCCAGTCTAAGGAAATATGGGTTGGCCTGTCCCCCACCTTCACGCCCACCCCCTGTGATAGCTCCTTGTAGCATCTATCAAAATAGCAGCAACCGGGATCAAATGGCATTTGCTCTGGTCCAACCATGACAAGAAAGCCTCCGTGCCTTCCCTACGTCTGCCGTTGTGTCATTCCCTCCCTGTCCCCCTGCCTTTAGAAGCACAACTTCATGGTTTTGTTCACACTGTTCTCTCTACCTAGACTGTTCTTCCCACTCTTTTTTGCCTGGCTAACCCTTAATCTTCAGGACTCAGCGGTAAGTAGACTATCTCAACAGTCAAACCAGTTTTTCTCCTTATAGCTACACCGTGTACGGGGGCACTGCAGATCCCCCATCAAGAAGTGAGCCTATGTATTGCTCCTCCCTTTGAACCCCAGTCAGTCACGTGACTTTCTTTGGTCAAAGGGACAATGCCGAAAATGATACAAACAGAGGTTTGCAAAGTGTTTGGATACCAGGGCTTGCCCGTATTTGCTTCTCTTGAGAGTCCAGCAATTGCCACGTGAAGAAGCCCCGGATAGCCTGCTGGGTGATGAGAGAAACACAGCCCGTTTGTCCATGTCGGGCCAGATAAAGCCTGCTGCTAACCGCAGGACATGTGAGAGAAGCCACCCTAGGTCACCCAGCTCCCAGCAGCTGACCACAGACTCATGAGAGAGCCCAGCGGCCAAGGTCACTAGAATTGCCCAACTAAGCACAGCCTAAACTACCAGCCCACATAATTACGAGCTAAAAGCTGTTTAAAGCCACAGAGTTCTGGCGGTGTTTGTTACACAGCAATAGTTAACTGAAAGGACAGTTGCAGATATCTCCTCCTCCGTGATGCCTCCTGCCCCCCAAGGCTGGCTTAGCCCCATTGCTCAGTGCTTCCCTCCACACAATATTGTAATTGCTCCTTTAGTTATTTCACACCTCACCTACCCTCTGCTCCCCAAGCCTCTGAGCTTCTTAAAACTAAAGGCCTGGTCTATCTGCTGCCTGCTACCTAACGCCTAGCTCAGAGTACATGCTCAGTGAATGAGAGCAGAACAGAACAAACAGGTAGTGAACATTTCCCAAGGCGGGATCCGACCATATCTCCAGCAATGCCTCCCCCTCCGAATCAGAATCTCCATGGCCCTGATTTGAGCGAGTGAGTAGGTATCGATTGGCTCCAAGTGCACAGTATCCTTAAATATTCCTTAAATAAGCTCCTCGCCAGTTTGGTGTGTTCAGAGCACCCTTGATTATAAAGCTGTCCCTACTCCATTACCCTTACTTATAAGGCAGCTGTGGAGCACAGAGCCCCAGGCCGTCGGTGGGATGAGTATAGGACCCTTTGACTTGCAATTCCTCACCATTCAGTCCAATTTAGAGCTGCCACAGATGGTGCCCAGAGGCAGGGAAGGGACAATGAGAGGATGCTGGGCTGGGGGTGGAGAGGAAGGAAGGACCTTCTGGATTTTCTACCTGTGTCAGAGAAGGACGAGAAACAAGGTTCAGGTGTTCAATGTCCCTCTTGACCAGGACAGTGAGTACCTGAATGATGGCAAATCATGCCCTTCTTCACAGGGTCAGGCCAAGGACTCCTGTCACTACTCCTGAGACAACTTTTTATTCGATTTACATAAATGCCAGACTCCTCTCCCCAGTGAGATGATGGAAGGTTGTTCCCACATTGCTAGGTTAGCAGTCAGGAAAGATAAATTCCATTCTGGTCTTGGCTCTGTGACCTTAGGCAAGAGGTTTATACCTCCTGACCTCAGTCTTCTCATCTGTCTAATGGGAGGACTGATCCCTCGCCTGGCTCCTTCACTAGCTCATTGGGAGAAGTAATGGCAGACATTCATGAGAGGGTACTTTGATTCAACTGTTCTCTGTGCCAAGGTTATAGTTATAATTAATACTAATCGACCTCATGGAATATATCTGGAAAACTGAAACCAAGGGGTTTCAATGAGAAAGGCTAAAATCCTCTCCCATTTTTTAATACCCCCGCACTCTAATACAGCACAGGATCAGGCTTGGTCTCTAAAACGAGCCACCTGGGTTCCCACGTCTGACACCCTAGTTCTTAGTTGAGTAACCTTGCAGAACTCACATTGTTTCTCAAGGTCACACCTTCCTCATGTGATCTCAAGGTCTCACTTTCCTCACACAAACTGGAAAGAATAACATTAGAATAATCCCTGGAGTGTGAATGTCAGGAAGGCAGCTGCTGTCCTATTCATCCCTGTGTCCCAGGGCCTAGAACTCTGCCTGGTATAGTGTAGCCACTTCATCTAAAATAATAGAATGACTAACACTTATCAAGTGCTTACTGCACGCAAGGATCTGTGCCCAGCTGTCTGCACATACGATCTCCTTCCATCCCCCCCATTACAATGCTTCACAGTAAGGCCACGTGTACCTTTTCTGAATGTTTCTCTGTAATGACGTGGTGTTCCCACTCCGACCACCCTCACCGCCACCACCCTGGTGCCTGTCCGCAGCATGATGTGAAACATACTAGAAGGAACCGCGTTGCCAGGATGCCCTTGGGATAGGCAGCTGTGCCAATCACAGGGAGAGCCCGGCTGTTTGCTGGCATTGGGAGTGAGGACCAAGTCAGATAAATCATCTCTAGGGCATTTACAAGGCGATCAGGCCAGGGGAGGCACAGGTCCACCGGAAGTCATGTCTGCACCACCTAAATTTACCTTCAGAGATGCCCAGTCAGGTGAGCATACCTGTGCTCCCAAAACACAAGCGAGCTCCCAGACACATGCACCTCCTCATGAAACGACGCATCTGTGTCACGCCAAGAAAGCATCCACATGGCTGCCATAGGAAATGCCCCTCTGAGCCCTGGGGATATCTCTGGGTCTGTTCCCCCAGAGGCTTGGTTTTGCTCTCAAGGAGAAAGACGAAACCCTCTCCCACACCGTCTCTGAAAGCTATTTCATCTTTTCCGGTATGACCATCATGGCGCAAAGGAGAACAGAATAGTCTCTGTTCCTGAGTTGTCCATCCAATTAATCCTCTCTGATTTTGTCATGGGAAAAAAAAAAATTCCACTGATTTGGTATTTCATCCCTTCTGCCTGAAGTCCTGGAAAGAGACTTACTGACACCAGGCAGAGAGAGGCCCACAGATGCCAGGCCCCGGGCAGCCTTGGTGACATGCCCAGCAGGCTCTGACTCCCACGTGCTGTGCAAGGAGCCGGAAAGCCAAAGCTGGTGCCCTGGCCATGAAGGCAGGAGAATCCAGAGCAGAAATGATGCATTAATACCCCTCACTCTCTTCTCAGAGCCACACGTTACGCTCAGCACCACCACACAGTGCCACTGACTGGATCATCAGAGGATTCTCAGGGGAACTATAAAAGCAGCCCATTTTACAGAGAAACTGGGACACCTACAGGTAAAGGCACATGCCTGCGGTGCCACTGCAGTTAACAAGGAGCGAGAGCGGAGAGCCGCATTCAGGCCGGCTTGCCCCGAAGCACTTTCCACACTCAGGGCACCCTGGAATAAAGCTGGCCCGCCATGTGTCAGTGCCTGGCCTCTGGAATCATCCTCGTGTCAAATGCACTCTCAGGAGCTTCATTCCACAGATGAGGACCCACTGTATCGCAGAGGCATGTTCCCAGCCAGATCCGGGAACAGGGAAATGGATAAGGAGATAGGAAGGAACGGATGTTTTGGGGGGAAAGGAGGAAATGAGTAAAGAAGGGGAATGGGAAGATGAGGCGGAAGAGAAGATGGACAAGTGAGGCCATGGCTTTAAGAGGTGGTAGAGTTCACTTTTCCTTTTTTTCTAATAACATGTACTGAACCCGTTCTCGGTGCTGGGCCCCAGAAGAGATGCCCAAGGTATTGAGGGGGGCAAGGCAGGTCTCTCACCCAGGGAACGCTTAGACTAGCGGGGCTGATGTCTGTTTGATAGATCATGTTAAATCTTGACCAGATGTTTTTAAAATATTTGCACAATCAATTTCCAAACCAATGAGGAGAGATGCAAAAATGGCCTCTGACATACGCTGTCCCTTGCCAACAGCCTGCTCACAATGACAAGCACTAATTATTCTCATGCTTTTGATGCACATTTTCTCTCATCACCCTCACCACTACCTTTAGAGAGTTATATCCTATTATTTATTCATGCATATATGTGTGTGCATGCATATATGTGTGTGCAAGCATACAGGCATATTTGGCTGAGAGAAATGAAGACACTAAGTGAAAATCAGACAGGATTTCAGCAGCAGAGGCAGCATTCACACCCACTCCGCCTAACACCACGGTCCCTGCCTAAGGCATTCTCCTGACTGCCCGTCCGGCAGCTGTACTCGCTACCTGCAGTGGCTGACTACTTTGCACAATATTGGCTGTTTAGCACAGGACAGCGGAGCTGGATGAACCCTAAGAGATAACACAGAAATAGCAAAAGGAAGTGGGGAGGGGAGAAGTGGCTGGCTTAAGGTCACTGTACAACGAACGTCGGGGCTGGGGCTGGGACCTGCCCTTCTGATCCCAACATGAATACTCTTTCGAATGTGCTTTGTGTCACATTTTCAAGGTGAGAGGCCCACATCCTGAGGTCACTGCCCTGGAAAGCAGAAAAGCAGATAGGAGAACGCAGATGCCTCTGAGCCCTCTTCTCCTAAGCAAGGGTGAACATTCTAGAAGGAAGGCAAATAATCCTTCCATCGCTGGAGCAACAGCATTAGCAACTTTATTTTACAGATGATGCAACTGAGACCCAGAGAGAGAAAGGGATTTCCCTAAGGAAAAAAACAACAAAAAAAACAAAACAACGGAGCAGCCTTTTCAAATAAAATCCAGGCTCCTTTCCCATGGAATCGCCTCTGAAATCACTGGAAGTCACTGAGCGCTGTGGTTTAAAAGACAAGGGTTAGAGACAGGCCGACCAGCAGCTCCCGAGGTAACACTTTTCAGCTCTGAGATCTTTGAGCGGGGCCAGCTTCATGGGCACATGAATTGTGAAGTCACACAGGGACTAGCATTGAGAAGGCCAGCACACCTCATTTCAGGCTCTGCTGTCACCATCTTGAAATCCTAAGTTTTTGAACAAGGTGCCTATTTCCATTGTGCACTGGGCCCTGCAAGTGTCGTAGCGGGTCCTGTTGTTGACACATCCACTTTCTGAGCCTCGGTTCCCTCAACTTGAATGAGGATAGTCATGGCACTAACTTGGCCAGGTGTGCAGCTGACACTGTCTGTGCCTTGTCCAAACCCTCCTTGGCACTCACCTTTCCTGTACAGTTTCCTCCTGTAGAGCCTGTACTGTGCCCAGGGCTTTCCTCACGCTCACTCAGGACAGGCCAGAAATACCAAGGAGCTTTAATGCCCTCCCATCCCCCACCCAGGAGTAGCCCCTAGCCAATGACAGATGGGAGATGCAGGATAAATGCCCCAGCCCGAGATAGTCCTGAGCTGGTTCTATGTTATCCCCCAGTGTTCCTCTGTGGGACTGAGCCCCAGTTGCCCACAGCAGCCCCCGATCAGCCATGCATGCTTCATTGGCTCCCTTCCCTGCCCTGCCTCACTGCCCTGCTGGGGCTTCCTGGGACCACCTCCCAAATGGATGACTTGCATTCATCGCCTCATCCTAGGGTCTGCTTCTGGAGAACCTAATTTAAGACAGAGCTGTGAGCTTAATTGAGATAATGCATGTAAAGTGCTCAACAAAGCATCAGGCATGGATGCAAGCCCTCAATAAACGGTAAGTGTATCCAAAAAAAAAAAGCCACTTTATGAGAAGACATGAGGAAGACAACAGAATGTTTATAATTGATTTCTAAATTTACCCTCCTACTGAAATCATTCATCTCCGGCAGACCTTGCTCAGGACCAGTCAGGAATGAATTTCAGGCCCCTGCTTCCCACCAGAGGCAGGTGTCAGTTACTGTGGCTCCTAGGACGCAGCCCAAAGTGAAAGCTCTCACAGTCACCATCCCTTCTCTTCCTGGCCTTAGCAGCAAAAAGAAAACACAACCCTGCCTGGCATCTCAAAGCCTGGGGTCAGACATCTTGTCTACCCTTTGTTTCACAGACGCAGAAACTGAGGGACAGAAATATGCCCACAGACACTAATGTGTGACAAGCAAGTTCAGAAGAAGCAGTCAGATGGCCTGCCACTTATTCTCCGAATAGACCTCATTATTGACTGATGGATTAATTACTTTTAATTGCCCGTGTATACACATGCATACTGGCAAATTAGAGACACAGATGCAAGAAAGTTTGCCTGTTTTGTTTAATAACGTATCTTCCAGGAGGCACGGCACCTGGCACATAGTAAGTGTTCATTAATATTTATTACATGAACAAATGCTCACCTCATGACACCTATAGTATATCCCTGATGAAGCTCTTCCCGACCTGCCTCAGTAGGACAAATCCCAAGGGCCTCAGAGCCTCCCCCTATTATGACCAGAACAGCAGGGGTGGAACCTGGCTCCACCAATCAGTCCCTAGGAGGCCATGGGCAAGTGACTAACTAACCCTCAGTCTCCCCATCTTTAAATAGGGCAGCTGACAGCATTTATCAAAGGAGGTACAGTATGCAAAACACCAGCCCCACGAGAAGCGCTTGGTCCAGATCAGCTACGTGATTAATGTAAAAAGAAAGCCCCGTTTGTCCCAAAGGCCCCTCTCTTGCTGCTAATATGTGAGGGGAAGTTCCCAAAGTGTGAGAAAATGCATTAATGCTGGTGCACAGTTTGAGTCCATGCAGTCCACTTTCATCAAATTAATGAACAGAGAATCACAACAGGAGACACTTACATGCTCTCCTGTCTCTAACCATCCTTTCACTGACCTAGAGGCCAAAGCCCCGCGGAGGTGCTACGTCAGGCTCACACCCCCCTGGCTGTGAGCACCAACTGGCTAGGACGTATAGCGTAACTTGGCTTTCGTTGTACTTATTTTTATAGTGGCCTTCTAATTGTAGTAAGTGATGCTGGTTTTCCATTTATCATCATGACATTAAAGTTTCCATTTATAATACATGCACTTCTTTAGAAAATACTATGAAGTAAAAAAGAAAAGGCAGCTATATCTCTGCAGAATATCAGATAATCACGTGATGTCCCTGAAATGACTGAGATTTGGGAATTCCATTAAAATATACACATTACTATAGGGGGGAAAAAATAAAAGATATGATGTAAAAAAGAAAATGCAGGTCTACATGTGCAGAATCTCAGCTATTCAGAGGACATCCCTGACAGGACTAAGGTCCGGGAATTCTGGCCTAGTCTTGGCTGATAAATCACCTTACGACGGGGCAGGGTCCAGGGCTCCAAGCCAGCCCTGCCATTCACTTATGCTTACGCCCTGGGACACATCCTCCTATAGGAAAATGAAGGCTTCTGAAAATGTTTGAAATGTGTGGATTCCTTTCAGCATTCCAATAAAAACTGTAACAAACCCGTGGAAAATGCATCAAGGCCACATGACGACCTCGCCTGTCTCCATGATGTCTCACTCCCAGACGGAAGGCTGCAAACTCCTGAGCCTCGTCGGGACCCATTTGTTTCTTAAGGCGGCTTCCCTTTTTATGTCACTTTCTCTCTGCCTGCCTAACTCATGACAAAGGAAATAAAGCCCACATTTAAGGAGCCATGTTTAGAAACCTCACTCATTACAGCTCCCAGTTGGTCACACACTTAGCATGGGGTGCTACTTTCAAGCTCCTCAACCCCTCGCTGTCTGCACTGAAGACCCCTGGGTCATGGTCTGATGGGAAGAGCCTTGGGGAGGGCACGTGCATTGTGAGGGCAGATTCTCAGGACAGTGGATACCTGGGTTTTGGTTCTGACGTGGTTCTTCTGCTTGAATTATCTCATATTGACTGAGCTCCAGCTCCCAAGCAGCCTGTGTGCACGGACACCCAACAGACAGGGAGGAATCAAAGCAGGTTTCCCCTGCTTCACTGAGGCCTCAGGTTGGCGGGATGGACGGACATCCAGCTCATCGAATGCACCAGAACGCAGCATGAGAAGTGCAGCTCCAGAAGCATGCCCTTGACAGAGAGGTAGCACAGAGGAGGCAATGATTTACTTTGCCGTAAGGGCCAACCATGGAAAGTTTCCTGGACAGATGACATCTGAGTACAGTTACAAAGAGAAGAGAGATGTTTGCCTGGTGAAGGTGGGAGAAGCTTTCTGGGCACAAGAGTGCAAAATGCCATGCTGAAGATATACAAGTCATCGGGTGCCACTGGCTCACAAAGTTGAGGCCACTGTCTGCTGGGTGACCTTGCAAAATCACCAAACCTCTCTGACACTTGAGCCTCCAGCACTGTCCCATTCACACAGGCATGGGACATGGGGGAAAGACACACGTGAGACAGGTGATCCATCTGTGACCAGATGGCTCAGGGGACAGTCGTGGATGAGCACTGAGGACCGAAACCTCAGTGTCACAAGGCAAATTGGAAAAGGACATGCAGAGCCTAGACGACCAGACACAAGGAGAGACATTTCCACCTTCTAAATGTCCCCGGAATCTCACTTTTCCCTGTGTGCTTTGACACGAATGCCCTTGCTTCCTAAGCTTTCTCTCCCATTCCTCCCTTTTCACAAACCCCCTCCTTCTCAGGAACAATACAAAAGCACTATATATCACTTCCCTAACTATCAGGCAGAGGCTTTTAACAGATTTTTAATGCACTGCTAGACGACGCCTTAAGGCTTGAATCCCCAAGGACACCTCACTGAAAAGGATAGAAAATCCGTAGTTATTGGGGCTTTGGATTTTATTGTTTTCATAAAACACTGCTAACAACCGTCTGTTTCACTCACTGGTAAGATACACACAGAATCAGTCTACCCACCCTCACTCTAAATGTTTAAGCGAAGTGACATACAGATGGAAGTCTAATTCGCTGAACAAACACCATCCCAGGAGGACCAGGGTCTGTCTACATTAGGGATAATAATACAGGGTTCAGAGAATGGGTCAGTGGCCAAATCTGAAGATAACTTCTATCTCCCAAAACCTCATTCAGACCTTTTTTGCCAAGACCTAAACATCGCTCGCCCCTTACAAACTCCAAGCCAAGGCCTGGTGGCCTTATGGCTGCCCTCTTAGCTGCCTGGGTTTTCTCAGCTCTAACCTGAGTAGGGTCATTTAATGACAATCTCTTCGATCTTTTCTCTACTGGTCACCAAAGCCTGCCCTTCTTAAGGCTGATCCTTGAATATTTTTACACATATTATCGTATAGGTGATGGCTCAGGTTCTTGCTGATTAACACGGCACCGTAGAATATTCCTGGAGCCACCCGTGTCAGTTAAGAAAACTCTTGGGAAGTGTTTGCCAACAGAAGAAACTAAGAATGATCTGAAACGGAGACACGGTAGCAGGGCCGTGAGAGAATTTCTCAGCAGTATGTTCTGGCTGGCTCCTTTGAAAACACATCCATGACACTAATAACAAATACTTACGCTCTGATGTTTCCCATCAAAATCCCCTGAATTTAGAACCCCTAGCTTTGCGGGAACCGTAAGTGCTTACACCTTCCGAAATGGCCCAAGGTATTTCACAGTGTTTTATGAACTTCTAAATATGATACAAGGTAGTTTTCTCTCCTTTTCTATATTTCAAGGAATAAGCACAGTAACGTTTAAGAGGTCCTTATGGAATCCTCAGCACCGAAACTCTTGTGCCTATTTTCCAGTTTCCTTTAAAAATCACATCCCGGAGGCACTGTATGTACCCAGCTGAGTTGCTGAGAGAGCAAAGGTGCCCTGCTTTGCCAGCTTTTCCCCAGTTGCCAACCTATGTCCACGGTGGGTAACTGGCCAGCATGTGCCTCTGGAACCAGCCTGGATTATGATCCCAGAGGGACTCCTTACCAGGCACATGAACTTGGACAAATTAACTCTCTAAAGTTCAGATCCCCCATCTATAAAATAGATGGGGATAATAACACCTGTTTAGCCAGGGCTGCTGTGGTTTGCACAGAACCTGGCCTAAAACAATTATCAGTCAATGTCCATTCCCTTCTCTTTCTTTAAAACTTTGCACGATTGTTTCTTTGAACCCACGAACAGTCCTTTACATGACATAAGGTTCAGTTCCCTCAATTCAGCTCAGCTCTCCACAACTCGGCCTGTTTGAGATTCATCTTTGCCCGGAGGTCTTCTTAATATGAATCTCCCGCTCTTCAATAGAAACTGGGGGGTGGGGGGAAACCAATGTTGAATATTTGGACATAGAAGAACTCCAGAGAGTAAATCTGCAGGCATGCAGGTACAGGTAACCCAGACTCCACACGAAATCATAGGCAGATGGTAATCATAATAGGTAATGTCTACTGAGTGCTTGCTGTGTGCCCGGGACATCTAAGTGATCTAAATGAACTACCTCATGTCACCTTCACAACAATATCAGGAGGCAGAAACTCACGTCAATCCCACTGTGCAGAGGAAAACAACTGAAGTGCTCAAACATTTGAGAAATGACCTCACATCAAAGAGCTCGGACTCAAACCCTCCACGCTCTGGCTTTCCAGCTCATGAGCAAACCACTGCTCTGCCATTAATGGCTGTTGGAATCAGACAACATCGTGACGCATGTGGGCTCCAACGCAATTACCTGAGTACTTCCGGGGAAGACAGTTCTTCCCTCTGTGCTTGCATATCTCATCCATAAACTGGGAGAAATTAAAAATTAAACATAACTTACAGGACAGTATTGAGAATTCATTACAGAGAGAGACACACAGAGAGTCGGAGACAAACAGAAGCAAAGAGAGAAAAGTAAAGAAGGTAGAATGCGCTTGCTCTACATGGCAGTATCTTCACTCTCCCTCACGAGAGCTTCGTGGGGGTGGGAGGGAGGAGAGGCGCTAGAAGGGCTCGTGCTGTTGTTCCTGGGCCACAGGTCTCTAAGTGGTCAGGAAGGAGCCTGGAGCCCTGCCCAAGAGGCATACAGGATGGTGCCCTCCCTCCTCGGTGGCCCCCTGGCTGAGACCCACCGAATGGCTACAATCTGACTCCCTAAAATCCAAACACTTCTGGGCTTCCCACCTTTAGGTTTCCCTGTGGGCACCATGGAGAGAATAAACCACAGACAGACAGATAGCTTGTACAATGTAGACTCAGGCCTGAGGAATTTTTTATCCTTGTGGGGGGCCAAGGGAGGCCAGAAGTCTTCCCAGAGTCCATAAAAGATGGAGTGGAGCTGAGTGGAGATCAAAAGAGTACGTCCTTTGGGTATTTCGAGCCCCAGGCGCATAAATGAAGAGCCCCCTGATTCTGTTTAATTCTCGCGTCTTCTTACCTCTCCCATTTGTTACTTCTTCCTCCCTGTTCCTTCCCCACTTGCTTCCCCTCTATTTTCCATCCTCTGTCTCTCTCCACCACTCTCCTGAGTCTTCTCTTCTCTCACCTCCAACACATACACAGAATCTCATCTTCCTCAGAATGCTGAAATTAGACAAATTTGGAGCTTTTTATGTTGTTTAAATAGCCTTGAACCCCTAGATGGGGTTTCAGAGCTTCTGGAAGATTCTTTATATCTCTGGACTAAGAAAGAACTTACTCATGGCTGGCTCTGCTCAGCGATTACTCACTACTGACTCAGGAAAGTCTTAGACAACGCCTAGGAAATAGCCAGCACACACTAGATTTGTTGAATGAATAAATTAATACAATTAAGTTCTTGGCTCCATTTTATAGGTGGAGAAACTGAGCCCAAGAGAGCTGAGTGCCCTGCTCCAGATCACATATTGAGTTAATAGCAGAACCAAGATTTTAACTCACATCTCCCGGTGTCGGCTCATTTCTTACTCCAGGCACTATTGGTATTGTTGGTCCCAGGCCTTTCACTGAAGGCATTTAAAGCACCCCAGTGAGCCTGCAGGTTGTCCAGAGAGGAGCGGTACGCCCTTCCCTTGCCAGCTTTTAACACCGCAGCAGAGGCTAGCTTATCAGATCCCAGCTTTGGGAGAACTCATTTGAGGACTCCCCAGAGATCTGGGTGCTGGATACGGACGCAGCCCTTCCCGGCCACAGTAGCATCAGGACCCCTGGCATGCTGTGAAAGCGGCCAAGTACCAGCCCTTATCTGTCCACTCCAGACAGGGGCTGTGATCCAGGGCAGAGAACTGGCAGGACTGAGTGTGGGCAGGATGTCGAAACCTCCAGTCAGAGGTGCTGGGAGCTCAGCAAAGCACCAGATCCGAGGTGCCCAAGGGTATCTCCCCTTTCCGTTTGGATCCCTGGGGAGCCCCAGTGGCAGTGTGCTGTGAGGCCACACGAGGCTGACGTAAAGGTATGGTCTCTGGGGCCAGCCTGACTGGGCTCAAATCCCACCTCTGCTAGTCTCTGATTTGTGTGCTTTTCAAAAGTTGCTCATGTTCTCTCTATGCCTCAGTTTTCTCATCTCTGAAACGGGGATACTAATAATGTGTCTATCCTTGAATTTTGAGAGGGTTAGATATGTTGTTATGTGCAACACACAACTTTGCCGAGAGGAAAAATCTACACCTGATAAATGTTAGTTACTATCGTTGTGCATCTGAATCCAACGTGGCCTCGGCAGTCTCACAATTCCAGTTACTCCCAGCTCCCCAGGTCCCTACTCAAGGCTTGGTCCAATCTTAGACTTTCCATCTTCCTGGATGGAGGGAGAAGACACTTGGGAGACTGACACTGAAGAGCCTCTGGGACAAGGCCAGAACCCAATGTCAAGGCTAATTTAGTCTGGGTGTGCTCTCTGCGGAATGAGTCACCGCCCCTCTTCTGTTTGCCCAGCTTGGGGCTCTCTCAGTCAGGTTTCTGGTATAATAAGCTAACAGGACCCCTGGACATGCTGCTGGAGAGGCTTTAGAATAAACACTTTCAATGCTCTCATTTTGTGATGGGAAACAGAAGCCCCCCGTGGGGAAGGGGCATCCCTATGGTCCCCCAGCAGGCACCCATACTGGTACCTAACCTGGATCCTGGGTCTCAGCCATTCATTGCTGCTTCTCCCCCAAGATGCTGCTCTGCAAAAGGCCTGGGGTTGAAGAGATCCTGAGACCTTGTTGTTATAAAGCACTTTGTATAAACAAAGTATTCCAGAAGGACCTAGTCTCACGCCGATTCCTTGCTCCTCTGAGGGGAGGCGACCCAACTAGTCACTGTGGGAGGCAAATTAAGGCACATTTATTTTATACAGGGCACCACTTAGAAAATTGCTTCTTCCAAAGGCTCCTGGGAAAACCCCCTCTCTTCCAAGGAGAGAGCCATTTGCTCTACGAGAATCATTTATTCTGATAAGATCAAAGTAGTCATTAGAGGCCGTGCTCCTCTCTGGATATACTTTTTATTAAATATGTAGCAAGGCCCCGCAACGGGAGGTTTTATGAAGATCTCCAGTCACACCTTCCACGTGACGGTCTAACACTCAATGAGTTTTCATCTGTATTTTAATGTAATGCTTTCTCTTGGCAGCATAGTGAGGCATTTAGTTCAGCAGGAAAAATAAAATAAAACCTGGATTCTACCACTTTACAACGTGGTATATGGCATCAGACACGTTAGTTTATCGTCCTATAAAAATGGGGATCACAAATGTGTCTCACTCAAATTCACAGGATGAGATGGAGTAAATGAGATATCTGAGTTCTCGCCCTGTCAGTGGCCCACCTTCACACATCAGGAAACTGAGGCCAAGAGATCCGGACATGGAGATAGCGATGCCCGAGACCCACAGACATGCAGTGGGAGACTGAGTCTGCCCACTTCCCAGCCCGTAACCGCTCTGCTACACTATGGCTTGGAGTCAATAACACTGGAATTGATGCATTACCAGCTGATTCAAATAAGCTTTGTCGCATCCACAAAACGGATGGCAATGAAAGTATCTACTTCACAGGTTAGCAGCGAGAGTCAAATGTAACCACCAAGTGACCTTGCGTTGTTGGCAGTGAAGACATGAATACATTTAAGAAATCATCAAGGATTATTTCACTCTTTCACTGAAGAAGAAACCAGGCTTAAGGTCCACTGGGGTGCTCCTTGACATGCAGATTCCCAGGGCCCACATTCACTGGAGTTAAACAGGAAACTGACAAGAGCCCAGGTGTCTGCATTTTAATCAGCTTCTGCCTGGGGTGACCTCATGCCCAAGTTTGAGAATCATCAAACAAGGCTATTCTGCATCCATTTCAGGCCCTTTCCATATAAGATAATATTTACTTTTCAGAATCAACCAATTTGGTAATAACCTCAGACAGGTTAAGTAACTTGCCCAAGGACACAGAGTCAGGAAGTGGTAGCTCTGGGCTTCATACTCCAGAAAGGCCTAACTTTAAAGTCAAGGTTGACTCTGTGTCACATGCTGTCCCTTCTTAGTAACTAGAACCAGTATCTTCTGGCTCTTTTCAAGGCATTCCAAGGAGGAAACCGCTGCTGAGTTCCAACTCTCTGGACAGCTCTGTCAGGCATACGATCACCCCTCTCACAGCTCTTTGCTTTCCTTCCGTACTGCCTAACCCAGGAGTGATGTGAGAGGGTCCCGCCCCCACCGAAGTTCCCCATAACTGCCACCCACACACACCTCATCACACATCGTCAGTCTGAAGAAAACAATCCCATCTCCTCTGTGCACCCCTGACTGAGACAAACAGAACAGCAGGAATCAAAGAAAGCCCTTGGGAATGAAAATGTGAAGGGTACAGGGCAGCAGGACATTCCAGCTGGTGGCTTGCTCGTGCACATTCTAGATGCCCCCAAAAGCACGTCTCCTCCACCCCTCTGGCAAGCAGGGACAGGGGCTGTGCTCCATCAGCTTCCTTCACTTAATGCTATCCAAGCAGAATGAAACCAAAGTGGTGGCCCAGCTGAGAAGAGGGACACAGCCACTTCAATCCATGGTAAGGCAACCTGCCTGGTAATAGGTACCCTGGATGTTAGTCCAGGTTCTGTGGTTTTTGGCAATGGCACCCCTCTATGGGCCTCAGTTTGCTCACCTGTGAAGTGGGGTGGTAACAGCCAAACCATGAGGTCCGGCTCTTTTCACAGTGTCTGGCATACAGTGGGCACTGAGTGAATATTTGTAGACCAGATGGAGGAATTAATGAGGTCTGTGGGAAATTATGCAGTGACATGCCTACATCACTTCCTAGGTCAAGAGTAGATGCTCAACAAAGTATCTGTGCCCCTGGGTAAACCACTTAAACATCTGGCTGCAGGGATAAGTCTAAATCACAGAGTACTCTTTGGCTTTCCTGGCCCCCTAAACAATGCAGTTCCAGAACTTTACATGCCCTCATGCAAGGCTGTGTGCCCCAATCAGCACTTCCTTGCAAAAGAGCTGGATAGTGTGATGAAACAATTCAAGCTAAGGTGTAAATGGCTGCTAGTGACTCATTCAGGTGGATGGAAGGAAGCAAGTCCCAGACCCCATCTGCATTTCATTCATTGTCATGAATATTCCATTCTAAGACAGGAGCGGTCAGCACTGTGACAATATCAGGGGATATTTGGTACAAAGATGGAGGATGCTCAAACAGGTCACCACCTTCTCTGTCAGGCCAGGTACTTTTTGTTCATTTTTCCCCCCAATTAGTTGTCATTCAACACTATACTCGGTTTTGGTGTACGGCATAGTGTTTAAGCATTTATATAACTTAAGAAGTGATTCCCGCCATAGGTCTAGTACCCGCCTGACACCACACGCAGTTATGACAGTATTATTGACTATATTCTCTATGCTGTAGCGTAGAGACTATTCTCCCCAGGAGTACTTTGTAACTGCCGATGTGTACTTCTTAATCCGTTCACCTTTTCACCCAGCCCCCCAGCCCCACTCCCACCTTCTGCCAGGCCAGGTTCTGAGGTTCTAGAGCGGGGTTTCTCAGCCTCGAGAACTCCTGACATTTGGGTCTGGAGAATTCTTTGTTGTGGGGTCATCCTGTGCACCGTGGGATATGAGGCAGCATCCCTGGCCAGGCCTCCTGAATACATACCAGTAGCATCTCCACATCCACTCATAATGACAACCCAAACTGTCTAAATGTCCCGTAGGGGGCAAACTTGCCTCCCATTGAGAACCACTGCTTTAGAGAAACAAAATCATAAAAAGAAATTGCTAATCTTACAACACAGAACTAATCCTACATTCCTGAACACACCATGGTATCTGTCACCACACATTCCTGCCCATTCTGTCCCCTCTATCTGGAATCCTCTCTCCCCGCCCCATTCCCACCTCTCCGCCTGGCAAACCTTGACTGTTCTTCAACTCGGGGGTCACCTGCTCTGCAAAACCCTCCCAGGGCCCCCTAAGGCTGGGATGGCAGAGACACTTCCCTTGTTGGAAAGCAAGTGGTGGTCCTCTCAGTCATGCTGTGCTTATTTCTCTGCATCCTTGAACTAAACCTTGCATTCTCTGAGGGCAGGTTGCCTACCTTATTCACACTTAAATTCCTAGCTCCTAACACCATGGCCTAGGATTGAGTAAATAAATGCATGAACAGAATGCTAACAATCACTGCGGACTATAGAGATGACAATGTGGCCTCAGGCTATTATTACCATGTGTTTCTAGACGGTAATCGCCTCCCAGAGAGCAGAGATAACTCATCCAGTGTCACAAAGGCAGCGAATGCCACAACCGGGCATTTGAACTTCAGTCTGTGTGGCTCCCATTCTGCCAGTATGACCACCTGTCTTTCCACTTGCATGCTCTCCTGCCTTGGTTCCCCCGGGAGCCCAACCGCAGAAGTGTCTGCCCCTCCCCCTGGGGATCTGCGGGCACCCCACTGCTTCCTCTCACCAGGCCCCTGACCCTGCTGACTCTGGGCAGAGCAGCAGAAGACAGATGGGTGTGCGCGCTGCTGATGCGTCTGCCCGGCCTTCAGCACTGGCACAGGTGGGCTCCAGCCAGGCAGCCAGGTTTCTCCCTGCCGCAGCACAAACCTAAACGGAGGACTGTGGGCATTTTCAACGCACTCTCCTGTCTCCGGCGGTGTTATTACACTCCTTCACCTTAGCCAGTAATGGGGACCTTCAGGGAATGGAATAGAAACAATGATTTTTCTCTCCTCTACCAGAGTCAAGACCAGAATTTAATAAAGGTAAAAAATATATACAATACTAAGGTATTTCAATTCCTCCTCTCTGCACAATTTTTTTTTTTTTTAATTTAGTTTTAGCCATGATGTTAGATTGACAATCCTGAGGGCTGAAGTTTATCCATTCCAATAACGCGTCTGGTGCAGATAAAGCAAAACATTTTATGTGCACACAGACACACACACATACACACGACACCCCAAAAAGAGCAATTTCTTTTACGAAAACAAAAATCAGCTGCATTAAACTGATCTGGGCACAGTCTGTCTGCCCCACCTCTGACCCCTGAAGCCACATTCTCAAGTGTAAACTGACATTCCAAACAATCAGTTAAGACCTTCCCTCTGGCAAAGCAGCACCACCTCCACCACCACCTGATCCTACCTGTTTTCACTCAACGCCTGGAATCGCTCTCTTGGCTCTAGCTCTTCCCAGATAGACTCTCTTTGGGAGACATGAACCTTTGCTTCCAAATGCTTTATGACTTTGCCAAACTAAGGACCTCCTTCCCCGCATTCTGCATAATACCATCCAGTCTGCTGCTTTCATCCTAAAGGACCAGCACTGGATTCACTCAAAGAAGTTGTAAGAGGGTGGGGGAGGTTTCACTGACCACAAAACAACAACATCAAAACAACAACAACAACAACAAAAACAAATGAAAAAGAACCTTCAATATTAGAAGTCAACATGCTTTCACCGTGAAATATTATGTCCAGGAGTGACTCACCCTACTAGCAATTAATCCCCTCATATGGAAGCATGTAGCAGACATTCTAATTGTTTTTCTTTCTTCATGTACATTTTTTGTCCCTGTTGTAGGCAGGTAGATACTATGCCACACACACTTTGAAGATGAGGAAATAAAGACTCAGAGTAAAACCGAGTTGAATCTACTTGTATGTAACTCAATCATGCAATCGATCACCAAATATTTATTAATTGCCTGCCAGCTGAATACCATGTTAAACTTGGTGGACACAGTGAGAAGACAGATATGGCCACATGCTCTGCTCCCTGGGGAGAACCACGTGCCAATCAGCCTACCTGATGCCCAACGCCATAGGAAAAGCACTTGATGGAGTAAGTGCACCGTGGTTATGGGAGACCAAGGAGGAGACGCAGCCCGGCCGAGGGCATGCAGGCCCACGGGAACACACAGCGTCTACGCTGAGGGATATAGGGTGAGTGGAGCTTTCAAGAGGAAGAATAAGGACAAAAGTGTTTCACCCAGAGGAAGCAGATGTGAATGAACATCCAAGAAGAACCAGTGAATATGGAATCTTCAACAAATGGGGCAAAAAGAGAAAAATCAGCCTGACTGGGACGTAGGTTTGAGGACACAGGGTGAGGACGTAGTGAGCATTGAGGCTGCAGAGGTGAGCTGGAGCTGGACCAGGCCAGGCCTGGCGGTCCACGCTCAGGATGTGGAATTCCGCCTGATATCCAAGGGCAACCACTGCAGAGACTTAAGCAGCTTAAAGGAGACGAGAACCATCAGCCAGCTTTCTGCCTACTCAACCTACAAAAGGAAGAGCTGGGCCCTGAAGGCACTTGGGGTGGGGAGGGGGTGGGACTTAGGGAAACTTACTATGGAAGGCAGGACTTGTCTTGGGTGACCCTATAGCTGGAGAGGAAGGGATGGGCTGCGCATTATGAAAACTAATGGGTCTAGGACACTGTGTGTCGTGTTTCAGGATCATTAAACTTGAGAAGAAAGGAGTTAGATGTTGCTGGAGCAGCTGACTGGCAAGACAGTGGCATGTTGCTTATTTAATAATAAAAGAGGCAGACAAGAGACGCCGTCTGAAGTGTAGATTCTTGGCCCTGATCCCTGAGGGGAGGGGGTCGATGACAGGCCAGACTCCTGCAGGTCCAGCAGAGAGCCTGGCTTATTTTTCCAGACAGCACGAGACTTACAGATTATCTACAAAAGGATGTCTGGGCCACAGGGCAGGGCCCACCTCTCCCCTTCCAGTCCCACAACCAGACCCAGACAGCACAGCCCTCCTCCCATCTCCCCGTCGCCATGGGCTCTCCAGACACCCTCTCTGATGTTCATGGGAGCAGTCAGCCCAGCCAATCCGAGTCGGAGCTGGGCTGACCTAGACTGATCATGTGACCGAGGAGATGAGCACTTGGGCTGGGAATTCCACTCTCCTTCCGGGATCCCGAGTCTCCTCTCCCCATCTCTCTTTACCACCAGGCTCCTTAAGGATAAAGAGCGTCTCATCAATTCCCCTTCTAATTACCTGCACTATGTCCTCATTCAGGCTGATAAGGAAGTAATTAGGATGGACAAGCCAGGATTACAGGAAGTGAATATGTTCCATTGTCAAGATAATGCCACTTTCCCACCACTTCCTTCCCTGACAAATGACTGAACAGGATTTGGGAATTTTTAGAGATAGAGAAAATAGAAGGGGCGTGAGAGAAATGGGGTGGACAAAGGGGGTGGAACTGCGCATTTCAAAGCTGAAGGGGCCCTTTATCCATCACCTAACTCACAGGTTCCAACCTCAAGCCTTCGGACGCCAGGCAGGTAGTTAAATGAGAGGAGGAGAATGGATGGAAGAAAATCAGCAGCATGTGCATGATGATAAATGACAAGTGACACTGGGCCTTAGGGGGGCACGGGGAGCTCACATCCCTTTAAGAAGAGACAACACAACAGTCCAATCAGCACATTGCCATGTAGGAAGGAAGCCCAGTTTTGGCAGCAATTCTAATTTTTCCAGAGAAGCTGGAAATCCAGCTGTCGTGTGAAATTTCTCCTTATTTATTTTCATTTTGGAAACCTCTCCTTTTTTTATTTTTTTTTTTTTGAACGAAATACTTTACAAGCCAAGCAAAATGATATCTGCATGCCAGATGTGGCCTGTGGGCTGTTTGCAATCGCTAATTTTAGTCCAGCACCTTCTTTATAGACATGGAAACTGAACGTGCATTCCTCGTTACAGGGGGCCTTGTCCAAGGTCATGGAGTAAGCAGATGGTGGAGCCAAGGCTCAAACAAGCTTTTGCTCCCCACCACCCTGCCTTTCACAATACTTGAAGCTGATCACAGATCACAGAAATAAAGCAGGCATGTAAATAATACCAGTGAGTGCAAGTGGAGATATCAAATTGCACAAAGAAAACTCTGCAATGGGAAATGAAGAAATCACTGCTGGCTCTGGGTGAGGGGGGAGGAGGAAGAGCAGACGTAAGGCTTCACACAGAAGGGATAAGATCACGTACTGCTTCAATACTCACAAGAATCTGGGAGCACCCACTTCTGTATTAGGGGACTGAGAGTGGGGACTTGGGTACAATCCCAACCCTTCAGGCAGCTAGTAAACTGGGGTGGAGGGAGGCAGAGTCATACATCGATATGGGTGATAAAGTGCTACAAGTGCCAAGAAAGAACATCTTCAGGAAACCGGGGTGAGCCAAACAAATGGGACGTCTGATCCATGTGGAAGTGACGATGACAAGAAGGTCCCCAAAGATAAGATGACACTTAAGATGAAGTATGAAGGGCAAACATGCTACCAGTGGATAGAATCAGCGGATATAAGTTACACCCTCAAGGATACAAAGGATTTAGGACCGAGTGGAGAGCATGGATTCCAGACAGTGGAAACTATAAGCAACGGTCCTGAGACGGAAATGCACAGGACTGTATGTAGCGGGGCAATTCAGGACATCGTATCTAGAGTGTATGTTTAAGAAGGTCGTCATGGGAGGCAGAGGATGGAAACTGAGCCCACATCAGACAAAGCCAAGTGTGCCAAGCAAAGAAGTATGAAGCCTGACAATCAAGTTCACAAACTTGTTGCTATAATGTCACTAATCTTTTTTGACATCAGAGGGAGTATTCATTATGAGTTTGTACCAACTGGTCAAACAGTTCACCAAGTTGACTATTTGGAAGTGCTGGAAAAGCTGAGCGAAAAAGTTAGACAACCTGAACTTTTCAGCAACAATTCATGGCTCTTGTATCACGACAATGCACCAGCTCACACGGCACTGTCTGTGAGGGGGTTTTTAGCCAGTAAACAAATAACTGTATTGGAATACCTTCCCTACTCACCCGATCTGGCCCCCAATGACTTCTTTCTTTACCTGAAGATAAAGGAAATATTGAAAGGAAGACATTTTGATGACATTCAGGACATTAAGGGTAATATGATGACAGCTCTGATGGCCATTCCAGAAAAAGAGTTCCAAAACTGCTTTGAAGGGTGGACTAGGCACTGGCGTCAGTGCATAGCTTCCCAAGGGGAGTACTTTAGAGGTGACCATAGTGATATTCAGCAATGAGGTTTGGAGCACTTTTTCTAGGGTGAGTTCGTGAATTGAATTGTAAGACCTCATATGTCTATGTTAGGCAGAAATAGGCAGCTGCTGAGTTTGTGACTAAAGGAACAGAGGCGGTGACACTATCGGCATTGAGTCTGGAGAAGGCTCACTTGGCAGTGTGTATACAGTGAACTAGAGGGTAAAAAACAGATGCAGGATCCTCTGGGAGGTAGCTAAGAGCTCACTGATCCGCCTCCGATAAATATTTGTTGAACAACTATCATGCCCCAGGCCCTGTGCTAGGAGCTGGGGAGCCAGTGATGAATAATGCAGTCATTCAGTACCTATATTTACTGTACACCTAGTATGTACCAAGCGCCCATTGGGAGCAGGGTTTCAGTCTCATTCATTTTAGAGCCAAGAACACAGCTTGACGTATCGTAAGTGCTCAGTGACAGTTTGTTCCATCTAACTGAATAGACCCAACGGGCAAGTGGAAGGACCAAGCCTGAGTAATTCCAGCAGAGCTCAGCGGCATGGATGAGACAGAAGATGCATGGTAGGATAAAAGATCTCTGATTCTGAGGTCAGGATTCTGGGTTGATCTTGAGTCTTTGTAATTGTTATAGAACCCTGAACCATTCTCTTTCTCAGCATAGGGGTCACTTTCCCCATCTGCAAAATTGAGGAGCTTGGCCTAGTTCCAAGGGTCCATGTCCCAAAGGTCATATATGAAGCTGAAAACAAGATAAAAATGGGGTAGATCGGGATGGAGGGAGACAGTACAGAACGTGCAGAATCTCTCAGGCCGGAAAAACAGTGCCAAAAAGAGGAGGGGGAGGAAAGCCAGATTTGGGAACCTTCGGGGCTATTCTGAGCCATGAAGCTGGCCCACTTCTGAAATCACCCCTCTACCTTGCCCTCCCCCTAGAAAGACCTCAGGCTAAATGGCCATTGCTATTTCCCATCACTTGCATTATTATAATTACTGAGTTCACTGGTGCTCTCCAGGTATTCTACACATTGTGAAAAAGCACTTTCCTGATGACTGTTAATTAATCCTTCACCACTTCTGTGCATGGCAGAGACTGCTAAGCAGCCTCATTTTTCATCCCTGAAAAATGGGCACAGAAAGGGGCTGAAAGGTCACTCAAGACCGGAACTTGGGGCCTTTCCCCAGCCATTCATCACCTGCCCTAAGGTTGACCCAGAGTGATTGAGCTAAGCAATGAGTTGCTGTGACAAGAAAGTGATGACAAATCATTACCACAGCGGGGAGGAACAGCACCCTCATGGAGAGGAAAAGAAGAGTGGATGCCCTTTGGAGACTGAAAGGGGGAGACAGGTAAATCGAAAGCTTGTGTCCCATCCCAAGGAGTCTGGGCTTTATAGGAGAGGTCGAACCTTTCTACCGGGAGTCAGAGAAGAGAAGGGTGACTTCCTGCTGCAGGAACAGAGAAAGGTGACCTCTGGTAAAAGGGTCACGAAAGGTTCACCTGTTATTGGAGGATCAAGAAAGGGTGGCCGCTTGCTGGAAGAGCAGAGAAGGTGACCTCTATTCAGAGGAGCAGAGAAGCGTGACTTCCAGCTGGAAATTCAAGGATGGGTGACCCTCTACAGGTCAGGGAAGACTTATAGGAAGAAGAGGCATTTGAGTGACTGCCCTTAAAGAACTACAGATGGAAAAAATAATAATAATAGCAGACACGTCAAGCCACTGTCACAGCTCTCAGCAAAAGGCAGCTGCCCCACCTTCTTCAGGCTAAGCAGTTAATTTGTCCAACTCACTGTTTTCTTTTCTTTTCTTTTTTTTTTTGTTTATGTTCTATATCGTTTATTCTTTTTTTTTTTTTTTAATTTATTGGGGTGACAATTGTTAGTAAAATTACATAGATTTTTGGTGTACAATTCTGTATTACATCATCACTGTTTTCTAATTCGTCATTTTTTCACATGCATTCAGGGTCGCTGTCACTGTGTTAGGATGAGTTAGGATGGGGTTTTGAAGGAAGGCAGAGAGAAGGGGAACCACTAAGAAGGGCAGAGAAGAAACCTGTTGTTTTTAATCAACTAAAAGACAAAGGAGGGCAGGTGGAAAGAGGGGCTATACATTCACTTCCTTCCCCAACATCGCATGGCCAAAGGGCCTAGCTCCCAGGACACCATATAAAGTTGCGTGCTCAGCTGCGGCCGGGGTCATAAACGCAAGGCCCAGAAAAGCCAGGCGATGTAATGATAATAGCTACCATTTATTGTTTACAGTGTTCCAGGAATTGGATTCCACCCTGAAATAATGAACATGACGACCGTTTTTAAGCACGCACTGTCCTAGAAGCTTGTACGTGGCACTTCTTAGGTACTGCCTCTTTTCATTCCCAAACTGCCCTGCGGACTGTGAAATGTTACCATTCCTATTTGTCAGCGAAGAAACGAACTCAGAGAGCTTAAGTAGTTTCGCCAAAGTCAGCAGGAACTGGCAGAACATGGATTCCAGTCCAGGTCGCTGGGACTCCACAGCCCTTGCTTTAACTGCTATGCGCCCATTCGAGGACTCACGTTTCTGTATCTACAGCTTCTCCCCTATCAAGGAAATAAGCTGATGAGGACAGAGTCCCCGAAGGACAGACACTTCACGCAAGCCTGACCTCTCCCCTGACACCCTCCTGTGATGTCACACCAGCCAGTTCCCAACAGGGAACGATTCTGAGACCTAAAGGTGGTAAAGAATTCCAGCTCATTTTTACACACTCTGCCTAAGGCTTCAGAAAACCCAACTGACCTGAGGAGACATGAGCCCAGCCGAGACACAGAGACAGAGGGCTGAGCCAAACATCAGGAATGACTGGAAACACAGAACAAAGCTTTTCGTCCTGAGTCCCTCCCCAAACCCCAACTAAGCTGTTCCTGGAGGATTTCCTGAGCACCGGACAGTGACTCAGACGCAGGGAAGAGGAAGGAAGAGCGTGAGGCATGAGCCTTGGACTCCAGGCACAAAAGGATCCAAGAGCTCACGGTCCTCCATCCCGACTTCAACACTCCACCTTGACTTTGGTGAAAGACCCTGCCTCCTGCCCAAAGAACCTTCTCTCTGCCCACTCCTCACAGCCTACCCCCGCTATGTGTCCATTTCTGAATATAAGTAGGAAGAGAGAACATAGCAGAGAAGGCTCACACCTCACCTTACCCCACCAAAACCACAATCTTCCCCTTTCGGCAGTAACAGGACCCCCTGCGTTTAGCTGGACAATTTCCACCTTCACCTGGAGCTCGTTGTGATGTCAAACCTGAGTTCTGGCTAAAGGGGTATAAATGGAATGTAGCTTCAGTTGCAGAAAATTCCTGAAGTGAAGGGACAGGCCCTTCTCCTAACCTTGTCTCCTTCACGTGGCTGAAATTTGGAACCACTGGGTACTACTAGGCCAGTCACATTGGTCTACGAGGTGAACTTGGCAGTGTAGGCCATGCCTAACAGATTGACACAACTGAGCAGCAAGCTAGAAGACTGTGGGCCCCTGATACCGTGTCCTACAGCTTGGAACACCTGTGAGAGAATCACACCTCTACCTTGTTGTGTAAGGCCCTGGAATGCTGGGTTTTCTGTCACTCAGAGCTGAATCGGTATTCACATGGGGAGAAGAACTCACAGGGTGGAGACTATACATGTCTCGATAGCGGGAGTCACATTCGCTATGTTTTGTTTACCCCCCAAACAGTGTGGTTTAACAGAAAGAACAAGGGCTTTAGAGACAGACAAGAATTCCAATAGGTTCCTACCATTTACTAGACAGTTTCAACTGACTGGGCCTCAGTGTTCTCATCCATTAAATGGGGCTCTGAGGATTGCATGAGATACGCTGGATCCTCCTGAAGGAAGGGCTATGGCTGCTTGCTCACTGGCCTATCTATCCCGCAACGCTAGCAAAGATGACCACACAGGAAGCGCTTAATAAAGAACTGATGAATAGTGTACACTAAGCATGTGGCCTCTCGTGGGTACCCTTAGAACGGTATTAACTACCAGCACAGTCCTGACATGCCTTCCCCACTGGAACTTTCGAAGATTAAACCAAAAGCCTATCAGAGATGGGGGGAGGACCTAGGTCTGCAAGTTAAATGTCTGGGTTTTGCTGCAAAAATACTTAGGGTCTCTTTGCCCTTTTAAAGTTGGAAAGCAAAAAGATAATTACCTTCTTTCTACTGCCTTCCTCTCTCCTCAATAGCTCTCCATTCATGCTCCATTTAATTTTCACATTCTAAGATGCTAATTTCCTTTCAGACTTCACTGGGCAGGCTCCTCAGCTTATGTCTAAAAGGGATAGAACCCCAAAAACTGGAAAATGTAAGGCCCCTTATGAGGTGTGGGGGTGAAGGGCTGCTCCCTGCCACCAAGGAGTCTCCAGATTTAACATAAGAGGGAAAGAAGAAGAAAGTCTACTTTTTTTGTTGGTTTTTTGAAAGCCTGCTTTGTCTCATAATAATAAACTACGTATCAGACCTCTATCCTATGTCAGGTTCTATGCTAGATGCTCTACCATGGGTTTCCTTATAACCCTCACAACACGTCCACAAGTATGGAGGCTCGGCCTTTTTAACCAATGGGAAAATGGAGGTTCCGGGGGCTTAAGCTACTTGCCCAAGGCGAGAGCTGATGCCTCCCCACACACAGACCTGTACATAAATGTTTTACAATGGCCCAAGGGCTTCCGTGCAACGGAATACTAGATGGCCTGCAAAAGGACTAAACCACTGACACGCTGCGACAGAAAGAAACCTTGAAAACCGCATGCTAAGTGAAAGAAGCCACACAATACTACATATTCTATGATTCCATGTACATGAAATGTCCAGGACAGACATTAGTGGTTCCTTAGGGAGGTGTCAGCTAAATAGAGGGTTTCTTTCCGAGGTGATAAAATGTTCTAAGATTGACCGGCGATGGTTGCCCATCTCTATGCATCCACTAAAATCTGTTGGTTATACACCCTGAAAGGATGAATTATACAGTGTGTGGCTTCTATCTCGATGGAGCTGTACTTTCTAAAAAGCCGATGCCTGAATCTATGTCTCGAAGGCTCCCAACTCCTGTTTATTCCATCGCATCAGCCGGCCCTCGGCCTGTCCACCTCACTGACTTCTCAGGATGGTTCTGTGAGGTGTAGATGTCTGTTCTCATTTCATAAATGAGGAAATTGAGGACTGGAGAGGAAAAGTAATGCATTCTCTTTCCTAAGGAAAATTTAATTTACAGAGAAGAAAACTGATTTTCTTCACATCTCCATATGTGAGCTACCCACCCCCACTCCTTATACACAGCGAACGTGATAGCTGCAACGGACCCTACGATGGTCTGAGTTCATCATTTTCCAATCACCCTCAAAGCGCCAGACCCTAAGGCTGCCCGTGAAGGTGCTCAGGGGCCACTACAGGGAGATTGGGAAGTTCAATCAGAACAGTTTTTCAATTGTATTTTAGATACCGGGCTTCCACGTACGACTTTCACTGAAAATACTACTAAGAGAGTTTGGCAGGCGCTGGTCGTGTCCAGCCTTCACATTTTAAACATATGATAACATAGGAGAGGAAGGTCTCTTTGAGTCACGTAGTGAGTTAATTTTAGTGCTAGACAGGAGGACAGTTTGCTTCCCTCTCCGTGTCACACGTTCCTTTTGCCGAGACTAACGCGTTGCCTGATGCAAGAAGACGAGGCTGGAGAACTTGGTTCTGTTCACCAACTCATGTTCCAAACCAGAGGTCAGCAAACTTTTCCGTAAAGGGCCAGATGGTAAGTATTTTTGACTTTGCAGGCCATATGTTCTCTTTAGCAAATAACTTGGCCACAGTAGTGGGAAAGCAGACATAGACGATACATAAAAAAAGGGGGGTACGGCGGCGTTCCATGAAAACGGGTGGGGCCATAGTTTGCTGTCTCTTGCCCCACACAGATCCCTTACTGCCAGTCTCTTCTCTCCCCAGGGATGAGCGGGACAGAATATGATGAGGAAAACAGTCCCTCCTCAATTGGAACTGCCTGTGGTGGCAGTGTGGTCTGGTAGAAAGCACTGCACGCACATCAGGCTTCCACCCATTTACCTCTAAGTCAGCCACCTCTTTGAAATGCTTCTTTATTTGCAACATGGGGACAACATGTGCAGACTGGGGATAGTGCAAGGATTACAAGAGAAGTGGCATGTCAGAGCCTCCTTTGACTGTGAGGAGAATAATGATGATAAACAAAGCCGGCCCCACTCTCCACCTGCACCTGCCATCACTCTGCTTTAACCCACGTCAGTCCCTTTATTCACCCAGCTCCAGCCACGTGGCCTCCTTGCTAAATCTCTTTTACACGCCGAGCTCACCCCAATCTCGGTGGCTTTTCACTCACCACTGCCTCTCCTTGGAATGTTTTGCCCCAGATCTCCCTATGGCACATTCTTCTCATGTTTCTAGACTCAGCCCAAGTACTACTTCCTGGCAGAGTTCTCCTGAGGGCACCATCCAAAATAGCAACCCCTCCCACCCCCTCCCAGCACTTCCAGACTTGACTCTGTCAAGTCGCCCTGCGTGATTTTCTTCATAGCCCTTCCTGCTATCTTAAAACATCACCACTTATTTATGTATTTAATTATTCACTGTGCTTTTTTCTAAGCTCCGTAAGTATCTTCCTGGATCTTTCTGGTTTCTAGAATCAAGAATGGTGGCTGGAACATAGTAGACACTCAGTAAATAGTTGTTGAAAGAAAAAAAAAGCTCCTGTGTTACGGAAGCACTAGGTTTGCACACAATACAAACACACACACACACACACACACACACACACACACACACACACACAGGTTAGGAAGGTCAATCTAATGACATACCTCTCAGGTACAGATTTACTTGGAACACAGAAATCCTGTGTTTGGAGTGATCTGACTCTCTAATGACATTGATTGCCAAGAGGTGGATTGCACCAACTGTAGAAAGATCATTTCATTAATCTCCATATTAAATTAGACCAGGAAGGGTCCTTTAACTCCATTCTTACATATATTTTGCTGATGGAGAAATTGAGGCTTAAAAATGAGAATGGATTTTTCTCACAGTCTTGTTCTTTACTGAATGAGGAACCCCTTAAATAAATCATCATAAAATGCTAGAGCCATTAGGTCCCTTAAAAATCACCCGATCTAATAATACAGATGGAGAACTCAGAGCAAGAGAGAAAAATGGACTTGCCCAAGATCACACAGCACCTCAGTGGCACAATTAAGACTACAACCCATGTCTACCTGCACGCAGAGCTGGGATCTCACCGCTCCCCCACCCCCCGTCATGCTGCTCTTTGAAGAGAAATAGAGAAGAAAGAAAAAGAAATTATTCCAGGCACACATTTAGCAATGCTCATAAATCCTGACAATATTAACAACACATGACAGTTTCGTTGAACAAATTGGCAGCCAGAGTAGGCAGCTTATGGAGGCAGGAGGTCTGGGAAGGGAAAAAAAAAAATCCCCAGGCACACAGAAATCTTCTGATTCTGCTCTTTTCTAAGTCTGTCTTTAAAACAAAGGAGGCTCAGACAGGAGATGCTGGGGGTATGGTAAGATTTTGAAAAGGTGCATACAAGGCCTGTGAGAGTGTGTGTGTGTGTGTGTGTGTGTGTGTGTGTGTGTGTGTGTGCGCCTGTGCACGTACGTATGCACGCACAGCTCCCAAGAGACTGCATGGGGAATCATCCATTTGTAAGATGTCACTCATTTTTATACAAATTAACCTCCACTCCCTTCATGCCTAGGTTAATTTGCTCTTTGTTTCCTTGACACTCAGCCGGGGACATCTTAGAAGAATTAAAGAAAGTTCTTCAAGAGGTGAAAAGGGAAAGTCAGAGCTTCGGGGGCCTGGAACCCTGGGGCATCAGCCTCTGCCAGCTTCCTTAGTCCTGACGTCCTCGTCTCTGTAGGGGAAGCCTATCGCCGTGTCCAGATCCCGGTAAGTGATAATAACTCCTATTTACCCGGTGCCCGGTCTGTGCCCAGTGCTTTGCAAGAACAATGTCAACTCCCACCAACTTACTGCCATCCGGGTCCCGGCCAGCCTAGGCTTTCTACAACATTCCCGGCCTCACCTAGGAGGTTTGATGCTTCTGGCAGTCAAATGCCGTCCCCATTACTCCTCCCACTTCCTAGATGCACCACCACCCCTTTGCTCTCTACTCAGAAGTTCCAGGTTCCGGAAGTTAAGGAGTCTATCTATGCCTTAGAGGGGCCGTGTCACATCACTCTCCCACAACTGGAAGCTTTAGCCATTGTGAAAGTTCTGTCATAAACGGTGGATTTTAAGAGAAATACAAAACACAATTAACTACATACCTAAAGGTAAAGGTCTTCCTTTTTCCCCGTGAGCTGTGTAGGTGTTAGCTGTCACAGTTTGTATGAATAAATAAGCCATCTAACATTATTTTTGGAAAGAGGAGAAATATAAAAAACACACACACACATAAATAAGAATAAATAATGCTAACATCGAATTAATGAAAATGGGTTTTAAAAATACATACATGCAAATCAGATTTAATGTGAGGGTTCCAATGAATCAACATATCCCCACTGGACCTCTGCTCGTTGCAACCAATTACCATGAAATGGGGCCCACAGAGGCCAATGAGGGGAAGGTACCCATAAGTTCAGTGGCTTTTTCAAGGAATAAAAATTATTCACTTGCAAGGCAATGGCTTTAAGTTCTGGGTTCCAGAGATGAAAATTTCTGTACATTAGGCCCATCCTAACAATCTTTGAGAAGTCTGAACAAAGACCAATAAAAAGAGAGGTCATTTGCATTTCTTTATTATGTACCATATGTTGCCCAAGACCATGGGTATGGCCTTGCCTGGCACTCGATTGGGTGGTTCGCAGGCATTATTTCACTCAATTCTCTTAACAACCCTCTGAAGTATGAGAAAAGCAGTGCATTTTACTTGGCCACTTAGAGGGAAAGTAGTATGTCCATTTTTCAGATGAGAGTATTGAGGATGAGAGACAGAAAGCTGACTTTTGGAGGTGAAACAGCTTGTAAGAGTCGTCTCCACATCTATCTAACTCCAACACGAGTAATTTTTCCTGTTGTGGTTTCCTCTGAACGACGCAGAGAGAAGGTACTGAGGCGTCACGGGGAGAAAAGGTAGGGAATCTCTCTGCAAATCCAACAAGTAGACGTTGTGTTTAGAATGGTGATGCTGCGTAGGGAACAGTGAGCTCACAAAGGGAAAGCAGGAGCACACACAACTAACTTCATACCCAAGGTTCTGGGGTGGGCGGCCGTGGGCTGAGCAGGGGCTCAGGATCTTGACTGAG